>NC_139458.1:340102500-350102500 GCF_057233095.1 Heloderma suspectum | reverse complement strand
GGACCATAGGATAGTGGGGATCCCCCCCCCAATGTCAGAGAGTGCTCCAACCTTGGAATGGGGAGTCAGAGATCCAACCCCCAACCTGACCCTTCACAGCTGGCATAAAAAGAACCATGCTCTCAGAGGTCAGAAAGGGAAATGTTCTCGAGGGGAAAAGGGGATGTTCCAGTGGGCCTGGAGGGGAGGAGACTGGAGAGGCCAGGATATAAATTATGCTGAGCCTCTGCTAGCCCCCTTCCCTACCCCTCTGAAATGCCTTCTAGTGAAATCTGCAGGGCAGGAGCACTGAGAGGCAAAGATCGCCTCTGCCATTCATCCCACCCTGCATGGGATGATCAGATGATTCTGAGTTCAGGAGCTTCTGATCACCCAGGGTGCAATCAATAGGACTGCATCCTTGGTAACTTGTTTCAGCCAAAGCATCCCAAGAATTGAAGCAGCCGATTAAAATCTGGAAGATATCTGGAAAACATATTCCAGAAGGCATCCACTATAGACTCTGAATTTCATATTGCATTGTCTGTAAAGATTAGCCAAGAAGAAAAGCAATCAGTCACTAGTACATCATGAAACTATCCTGCAGACAGAGCTGTTGATGTGAGTGTCTAGCTAAATCTACTCTAAGCATCTCCTCTCTCCAGGTTCTTCTGCTACCCATGCCTGCTACTGATGGTTAGCTTTGTCGAGATGATTTCATCTGACTCATGCAGACTCAACAGCCCAGGGCTTGTTGTGTAGTAATTGCATGCCTATTGAAAACCAATGGCTTCCATGACTGGATCCACTGAGATAAATCTTGCCTAAATGTTTTTAAAGTGCCAGCTGAAAGACTGCACTAGAAAAAAAATCGATGCTGTTCAAGAGTCCAACCCCCACAGAAAGGTGATAATCCCAGATTGACATTGCACGAATGTAAACCAGCACTAGCACAATGGCATTAGTGTTTGCTGGTACAAAGACCACTTGACACATTTCCCCTTTGCACAAGCAAATGCTATGGGGTTGTGCTGGAGTTATTTCAAGCTAGCGCGATCCATTAGTGCTACCACCAGCGCTGCACCACCACTGGACACTACCCAAAGAGCTAAATCCAAACACGTTAATCTTGGGAATAAAACAATGTCCTTTCCCCATGAAATACCGTTTGCTCTCATTTTTAAGTTCAGTATATGCTTAATAATTGCTTAATTCCAAAGCTTTCCCATTAGCCTTACCTTGCTAAAATTCTTGTTTGATGTAAAAGCACATTCTGTTAGGGATGTCAGAGAATTCCTCCACAGACTCCAGTGAGGCTGGATTCTAAAGAATCCAGCCCCCCGGAATCCATGGTGGAACGGCCTCCCCCCCCCGCCACCCTGCGGAATCCCCCCAGGACGGAGCTTACCTGGTGGCAGATGTGGCGGCAGCAGATGCGGCAGCGAATGCGGCGGTGGTGGCTCCGGCTGGTCTCTTGGCCTTCAGTGGTGAAGGGCACAGTGACACAAGATCCAACAGCCAGAGCCAGGTGAAAAAGACATGCACTTAGGATTAAAGAACAGGGTGCCTCAGAGTACATTCTGAGCCCAGGAATTTGTTTTTAGTACCAAAATTCAACCAAGCATGCAGCCTCTCACACAAACAACCACTGGTTGCTCCAGGTGTTCTTCATTTCAGCAGCCAAATAGAAGTGGGAAAAGTCATGTTGTCATTAGTACTGTTAAACCATAGGGAGTTGGAAATCCTTGCCTGTCTACTGCAAATCATCCAGAGCTGTACCACTAGATTCTGATCTGCTTATCCCTGTTCTATGACCCTTTTCAAATTATTGGGCTGCACACACAAAAGTGTACATGGGTAAACATGCCAATGAATGCTTGTATGGCACGGGTGGGATGTGACTGCCAGGCTGTATATATAAGCTCCAAAATGGGTGGCATGAGTGTTGTTGTTGTTGTTCAGTCGTTAAGTCATGCCCGACTCTTCGTGACTCCATGGACCATAGCACGCCAGGCCTTCCTGTCCTGCGCTCTCTCCCAGAGTGTGCTCAAGTTCATATTCATTGCATCAGTGATGCTATCTAGCCATCTCATCCTCTGTCGTCCCCTTCTTCTTTTGCCTTCAGTCTTTCCCAGCATCAGGGTCTTTTCCAGAGAGTTTTCTCTTCGCATTAGGTGGCCAAAATATTTGAGCTTCAACTTCAGTATCTGTCCTTCCAATGAGCACTCAGGGTTGATTTCCTTTAGGATGGACTGATTTGACCTCCTTGCAGTCCAGGGGACTCGTAAGAGTCTTCTCCAGCACCACGGTTTGAAAGCATCAATTCTTCGGTGCTCAGCCTTCCTTATAGTCCAGCTCTCACAGCCATACATTACTACTGGGAAAACCATAGCTTTGATTAGACGGACCTTTGTCGGCAAGGTGATGTCTCTGCTTCTTACTATGCTGTCTAGGTTTGCCATAGCTTTCCACCCAAGGAGCAAGCGTCTTTTAATTTCATGGCTACAGTCACCGTCTGTGGTGATCTTGGAGCCCAAGGAAGTAAAATCTGTCACTGCTTCCATTTCTTCCCTTTCTATATGCCAGGAAGTGATGGGGCCAGATGCCATGATCTTCGTTTTTTTAATGTTGAGTTTCAAACCAGCTTTTGCACTCTCCTCTTTCACCCTCAACAAGAGGCTCTTGAGATCCTCTTCGCTTTCTGCCATTAGGGTGGTATCGTCTGCATATCGGAGGTTGGTGATAATTCTCCCGACAATCTTAATTCCGACCTGTGATTCATCCAACCTGGCGTTTCTCATGATGTACTCTGCATATAAGTTAAATAAGCAGGGTGACAATATGCAGCCTTGTCGTACTCCTTTCCCAATTTTGAACCACTCGGTTGTTCCATGTCCAGTTCTTACTGTTGCTTCTTGACCCTCGTACAGGTTTCTCAGGAGACAGGTAAGGTGGTCTGGTACTCCCATCACTTTAAGAATTTGCCACAGTTTGTTGTGATCCACACAATCAAAGGCTTTAGCGTAGTCAATGAAGCAGAAATAGACGTTTTTCTGGAATTCTCTTGCTTTCTCCATGATGCAGCGAATGTTGGCGATTTGATCTCTAGTTCCTCTGCCTCTTCTAAACCCAGCTTGTACTTCCGGTAGTTCTCGGTTCACATACTGCTGAAGCCTAGCTTGTAGGATTTTGAGCATCACCTTGCTGGCATGTGAAATGAGCGCAATTGTGCGGTAGTTTGAACACTCTTTGGCGTTGCCCTTCTTTGGAATTGGAATGTAAACTGACCTTTTCCAGTCTTGCGGCCATTGTTGAGTGTGCCAAATTTGTTGGCATATTGAGTGCAGCACTTTAACAGCATCATCTTTTAGGATTTTAAATAGCTCAGCTGGAAGACTGTCATCTCCGCTAGCTTTGTTGTTAGTAATGGTTCCTAAGGCCCACTCGACTTCACTCTCTAGGATGTCCGGCTCAAGTTCAGTGGCCGCACTATCATGGCTATCAGGGACATTCAGATCTTTCCTGTATAGTTCTTCTGTGTATTCTTGCCACCTCTTCTTAAACTCATCTGCTTCTGTTAGGTCCCTGCCTTCTTTGTCCTTTATCATGCCCGTCTTTGCACAAAATGTTCCCTTGAGATCTCCGATTTTCTTGAAGAGATCTCTAGTCTTTCCCATTCTGTTGTTTTCCTCGATTTCTTTGCATTGTTCATTTAAGAAGGCCTTCTTGTCTCTCCTTGCTGTTCTCTGGAACTCTGCATTCAGTGGGATATATCTTCCCCTTTCTCCCTTGCTTTTTGCTTCCCTTCTTTCCTCAGCTACTTGTAAAGCCTCATCAGACAGCCACTTGGCTTTCTTGCATTTCTTTTTTCTTTGGGATGGATTTCGTTGCTGCCTCCTGAACAATGTTATGGACCTCCGTCCATAGTTCCTCAGGCACTCTGTCTATCAGGTCTAATCCCTGAAATCTATTCCTCACCTCCACTGTATATTCATAAGGGATATGATTTAGGTCATACCTGAATGGTTTAGTGGTTTTCCCTACGTTCTTCAATTTAAGCTGAAATTTTGCAACAAGAAGCTCATGATCTGAGCCACAGACAGCTCCAGGTCTTGTTTTTACTGACCGTATAGAGCTTCTCCATCTTTGACTGCAAAGGACATAATCAATCTGATTTCGATATTGACCATCTGGTGATGTCCATGTGTAGAGTCGCCTCTTGTGCTGTTGGAAAAGAGTGTTTGCTATGATCAGCGTGTTCTCCTGGCAAAACTCTATTAGCTTTTGTCCTGCTTCATTTTGTGCACCAAGGCCATGCCTGCCTGTTATCTCAGTGATTTCTTGACTTCCTACTTTAGCATTCCAATCCCCTATGATGAAGAGGACATCTTTTTTTGGTGTTAGTTCTAGAAGGTGTTGTAGGTCTTCATAGAACTGATCAGCCTCAGCTTCTTCATGGGCATGAGTGTGCCCACTCCATATAAACAAAAAGAAAAATTGAAAGTGGGCATCATGTTGCAGCTTGGGAATTGGAGGTGGATCTCAAGCCTGGGCAGGTTGAAAAGCACTGGTTTAAAGGATGCATGCCATATACTACGTTCCAAACAAATGTTTGAAGTACCTTACATGACACCGATAAATGTTGCCATGCTAAAGAATGAAATTAAAAATAGAAGATATCAAGATCTCAGGAAACTCATGATTTCCCCCCATTAACCCATTTCATGCCATTCAGGAACCAAGATCAGTAGCTTTGGGGGGCAGGGGGATTGCACATTGCCTAGGGCAATAAAATATGTTGAGATGGCCCTGTGTTACAACATTTAAACAAATACTTAAGTAGCTATATGTCCTCTGCTATTCCCAACAAAATAAGAGTAAAAGTTAGAAATGCTTGTATGTCCTACAGAGGAATACATTGCATGAATCCAGAACCTTTTATTCATCAAACAGTTGTCAAGTTGGGCCCATTCCACACCTCCCTCTCAGGGTGTTTCTGTGTATATCATATGGTCAATATCCATTTCTAGAAAGAAGAGCAGAGGAGACATCTAGGATTCCTCCACAATTTGTCTACACATAGTCTTCCTTTTGGAGAAAATGTGTGTGTGAACCCCTATGCAAAAGCAGTGCAAAGCTACTATGTTTGGGATGGGTGGGGGGAGAAAATATAAGGGATATATATACATCTCTTTGTCCTTGTTTTTCCAATGTGTTACCTAGGATCACTAGACGGATGGAAATAGAAGAGAGAAAAGTTCCATTCAAACAGTCTCATGTCTCCAAACAGAGAATGCCATTATCCAGAACAACTCCAGTAATCTAAGTATTATCCCACTGAAGTTGGGGAAGTACCAAGGGAAGAGACTGCAGTCAGTGGCCAAAAGATGGAAAGGGCAAGCTCTCACACAGCTTAATCCTGTACTCAGTAGAACACTTATGGAATTAACAGAACTGTTCCCACAATCATTTTGTAGTAGACCCTGACTTTCTGGTGTGATGTTCATTCTGCTGCCTTCCCTTTCACTCTTGTGATGGATCTCTGTGCCTTCGCTATCTGGAACAGGAGCTGGTATCACTCACACAATAGGAACTGAGACAGTGCATTAAAACAACAATGACAACTGCAGTACTATGTCTAGAGTCATGGGAACCATGATCAGCAAAAATCTATTTCAAATCTGTTTGTGTTACACAGGGCTCTTTTATACAAGCTTGGCCTTGCTGGCTTAGAAGCCATTCCACAAAAGAAACAAGCATAGGAGATGTTTGTTGGCAGGAACATTAAATTCATACACAACCCAGCCAACTGTGCAAACAGCTCGTGCTGTGTAACTGCTATTTGTTTAGGTTCTTCTGATGTGCTCCCTTTTAAATGTTTCACTCTGGGAATCTGAGCTGCTCTTCTAACCAGATTATTATTCAAGCAGAACAGAGGCAAGCATGATCAACAGTAGTTCAAGGAAGGGCACATCTCTGAGGAAAGATAATGTTGGTGAGAATTTACAAGGCACATACTTCTTCTCATGGCACAAGAAGGAAGAAGCTATGACTACAGATCAGTCACAAAGCCATTGGTATCTGAGAGCTGGACAAATTGAAGAGGATCAACTAAAGTCATAGAAAACTATTCCCAGGCTTCCAGTCATGCCCAGTTAAGATCTCACCCATTTCCAGTAAATGTATGTCAGAGTGGAAATAAGAGATATTACAACATCCCAATGGAAAAAAGAAATGTGAAAGATGGGAGCTGCTGCTGCTTGTTGAACCAATTAGTCTGAAAATCAAAGTTGACTTCTTAATTTTGTCAACAAATACTATTCAACATGCAATGATGGGATATGAAAAAGCCAAATAAAAAGCAATATCTCATATGACATAGAAAGGAATTATTATCTCAGTACATGATACAAAATACCATAGTGGGACAGGTGCCCAGAAGGGAGAAATTTACAATATGTTGAGAAAAGAAGCCATAACAATGAATTGATGAAAAGTGCAACATACTGAGTGAATTGTGAATAAATCCTTCTGTACACCCATGTGGAGAAAAGCATGGAAGTAAATGAAAAACAAGAAGACAGGGCAGGAAGAGAGGGAAAGATCTCATAATCAAAGGATTTTAAGGTTTATTCATACAAATCTAGACTCTGAAACCTCAACTTTAATTTTTGTGAACCACCCAGAGAGCTTTGGCTATTGGGTGGTACAGAAGTGAAACAAAAAAATAAATAAACTCATGAAGTCAAACATTTTAATTAATACTACAAAGATAAGATAAGATAAGATAAAATGCATACATTTGATTCATCTTGAACATTTCATTTTGTATTTGCAATTTAAGAACATAAGAAGAACCATGCTGGATCAGACCAAGGTCCATCTAGTCCAGCATTCTATTTACCCAGTGGCCAACCACTGGTTTCCACCAGTGGACAATTTGGTTTCCATTTTGTTCTTGCACTTGGTATTTTATTTTATTTTGAATTGCAGACTGGATATGGAGGGTCAGGACATACAGCAAGTTGAGGAGCCATAATCACATAGAAGCAAAAGAATTGGAGCCATGGGCACCTTTATGTAGTAAATAAATTTCACATCTTTACCCAACCAGCTTCATCCAGGCCATGTTCGTTTTAGCAAAAATGCCTGAATTTTTCAGGAATGGTTTTCCTTCCTTCAACTCTTCCAGTCACCTCTTTTTGCAGTATGAAGTCACAGGATTCCATGCAGCTAATAGACCCTGTTCGTTGCTGTTTTCAATGTTCCATATGCAATTGTAGTTATGCACAATTCTTAATCTTCTGCCCATAATTTTTGCAAATGTGCATATTTGCATATACATGAATGTGCACATTTGCAAAAAGGAGAATATTCGTGTATATGCAAACTCTAAGCATGGCTAAGTCTGGATCCAACCCACAGCATTCTAGGCTTTTTATCCTGGAATGTCCAGAATGATATCTGTGAGTTTGGAGAAATACTTTTAATTCAGTTTTCATTGTTCTCTTTTTTATGGGAGTCTCAGTATAAATTAGTTTTCTGATAGTATATTACCCTGATTAGATTAAATAAAACATTAAAAAAATAATGTTTGGAACTGACATAATCAGCATGCAGATTCTCTGAAGTGTGGTGGACCTGTCCGTTTGTTCAAAAGTGGTTATTTTCTAGAAAACTGGGAGTCTTACATTTTGCACCCTAATATTGCTTCTAAATGTTCTGAAGATGAATGTTAAAGAAAAATGAATTCATTTCAACAGAATTCTGGGTTTACCACAAAGTTGTTTGGAGCACTGGAAAAAAGCATCTAGACTACCCATATAGTTATAGAGTGGCTAATTAAGGTTTTGACAGTTATAGAATTTGACAAGATGATGGATCAAGTCCATCGGACTGTTCCAGCTAATTTGAATGAAAAAATGGAATCCCATTATTGTATTTTGCAACTTGTAGTATTAGATACGTGTAGTGTTTGGAGAGAGATCCTTTTTTCTTTTCCTTTTGTAGGATGTATATATCAAAATCAATACAAAGGAGAAAGAAAAATCCCAACTGTTCTTTTGCTAACTGAAATCAACGAGAATCTTCGAAGTGACTGAATGGCTATTGGTAATGAATTAAAAACCCCAAGGAAAATGTGGAATAATTATAAAGAAGGCTGGATTGAACCGAATAAATTAATTTTCAATTAACCCATAGCGAAGGTTGAGAAACAACTCACTTGAGAGCTTTTCTACAAAGTATTTTTTTAGAGTACTTTTAAAGTATTTTTTTCCCATTTCTACAGGATGCATTTGTTACTGTTAAGTTAGGCAGCATGATGTTTCTTGATCTTATTATTCAAGGGAGATAGAAAACTGATTCAAAATGAAAAATACAAGAACACCTCATAAGAGAAATAATATAGGAAGAGAATATTGGTTTCTGCATGCAAATGATTTTCATTTCAATATAGTATTCTTGAGCACTGAAAAAATAAGAAAGTTGTTTTGCAACTATGTTATACCATCCATATTAACCTTACTATCAAATCAGTCTTTGATGTGTAACAAATAAACAAAAAGCCTTAGATATCATGGATGTTTGCACAGATCCACACTATGCAATTTGTTGATATCACATGTAAAGCTAGTGTATCAATATTTATTGTCCTGAGGTATTTCTTGGGATTTGTGAACAAATCTTTGCTTCACCCATTTCAGACAAAGCTATATTAAATAGGCACATACTTGTCCATGTGACTAAGAAATTAAACACTTAGAGACTGAGATTTTGTGCACACTTACCTGGGAGTAAGTCCCATTGAACTCAGTGGAGCTTACTTCTGAGTAGACATGCCTAATATTGTACTATAAACTCTGCAAGCCAACTGGCTGTTTAGCCAATTTTGTATTTAATAATAACTCCATCAGGGATCTATACAAGAAGAAATAGAGCGCATTGGGCTTTCCCCTTCTCTCACAACGTTCACTGCCACGCCCACTGTCTGCAGTGGAAAGCACAACAAGCTGTTCAAAGTTTTAACATAATATTCTGGACCAATGAACGTAGCAAAGTTACCTTTTTCAACTATGTTAAAATAGCTCTCTATTTTATTAAAATCCATATTGACATCACCATATTAACTGTTTGTATTGTTTTAGTAATAAACTACTGTATATTAGTAGGATTTCACTAAGCGGCCACTGCTCATATCTTAGTCAATATAGCGAGTGTATATTATGCATACATAAACGCATCATCATTCCAGACACCTTCTGTCCTTCTCTTATATGTTCTCTGTGATATCCCAAGGTTGTATCTGCTTTGCTTTTGTGCTGCTCAACAGCAATGGCTCCCTGTTGAACTTGGGCTTGGCAAGATAAGCCCATGCAAGCACATATGCACATTTATTCCCAGCTGGATGGGGAATCCATCATACAAACAGCTGCTGCATGTGTGATCACTCTGGTCAATCCAGGAGCAGGTGGGGCAATAGTATTATTCAGGTGTTCAGGGGGGATACAGGAGGGAGAGACTTAGTCCTGCAGCTAGGGTGACTAGGTGTCCTACTTTATAGAGGATGGTCTCCTATTTGAAGGGCCATCAGTGGAGAATCCTTTATTTGAAGGTCTGTCCAGTCTAAGTGTTCACTTTAAAGATAAAGAATGGAGCCCAGGGGAGATTTGAAGTTGCCCATCAACAGCACCTGAACAGCAGACTGAGCAGGCAGACCGATCACCAACTGTCTTCCCCACTATGCTAAGATGTATTAATTATAGTAATTATTTCTACATGTGCATCATCTATATGTATAAATTTGTTGTTGTTGTTCAGTCATTAAGTCATGTCCGACTCTTCGTGACCCCATGGACCATAGCACGCCAGGCCTTCCTGCTCTCTCCCGGAGGATGCTCAACTTCATATTCATTGCATCGGTGATGCTATCTACCCATTTCATCCTCTGCCATCCCCTTCTCCTTTTGCCTTCAATCTTTCCCAGCATCAGGGTTTTTTCCAGTGAGTTTTCTCTTTGCATTAGGTGGCCAAAATATTTGAGCTTCAGCTTCAGTATCTGTCCTTCCAATGAGCACTCAGGGTTGATTTCCTTTAGGATGGACTGATTTGACCTCCTTGCAGTCCAGGGGACTCGTAAGAGTCTTCTCCAGCACCACAGTTCGAAAGCATCTTCGGCGCTCAGCCTTCCTTACAGTCCAGCTCTCACAGCCCTACATTACTACTGGGAAAACCATAGCTTTGATTAGATGGACCTTTGTCGGCAAGGTGATGTCTCTGCTTCTTACTATGCTGTCTAGGTGTGCCATAGCTTTCCTCCCAAAGAGCAAGCGTCTTTTAATTTCATGGCTACAGTCACTGTCTGTGGTGATCTTGGAGCCCAAGAAAGTAAAATCTGTCACTGCTTCCATTTCTTCCCTTTCTATATGCCAGGAGGTGATGGGGCCAGATGCCATGATCTTAGTTTTTTTTTTAATGTTGAGTTTCAAACCAGCTTTTGCACTCTCCACTTTCACCCTCAGCAAGAGACTCTTTAGATCCTCTTCACTTTCTGCCATTAGGGTGATAAAGTCTGTGTATCTGAGGTTGTTGATAATTCTCCCGGAAATCTTAATTCTATTTCTCATGATGTACTCTGCACATAAATTAAATAAGCAGGGCGACAATATACAGCCTTGTCATATTCGTTTCCAAATTTTGAACCAATTGGTTGTTCCATGTCCAGTTCTTACTGTTGCTTCTTGACCCTCATACAGGTTTCTCAGGAGACAGGTAAGGTGGTCTGGTACTCCCATCTCTTTTAGAATTTGCCACAGTTTGTTGTGAGCCATACAATCAAAGGCTTGAGCGTAGTCAAAGAAGCAGAAATAGACGTTTTTCTGGAATTCTCTTGCTTTCTCCATGATCCAGCGAATGTTGGCGATTTGATCTCTAGTTCTTCTGCCTCTTCGAAACCCCGCTTGTACTTCCGGTAGTTCTCGGTTCGCATACTGCTGAAGCCTAGCTTGTAGGATTTTGAGCATCACCTTGCTGGCATGTGAAATGAGCGCAACTGTACGGTAGTTTGAACACTCTTTGGCATTGCCCTTCTTTGGAATTGGAATGTAAACTGACATTTTCCAGTCTTGTGGCCACTGTTGAGTGTGCCAAATTTGTTGGCATATTGAGTGCAGCACTTTAACACCATCATCTTTTAGGATTTTAAATAGCTCAGCTGAAAGACTGTCATCTCCGCTAGCTTTGTTGTTAATAATGGTTCCTAAGGCCCACTCGACTTCACTCTCTAGGATGTCCGGCTCAAGTTCAGTGGCCGCACTATCATGGCTATCAGGGACATTCAGATCTTTCCTGTATAGTTCTTCTGTGTATTCTTTCCACCTCTTCTTAAACTCATCTGCTTCTGTTAGGTCCCTGCCTTCTTTGTCCTTTATCATGCCCGTCTTTGCACAAAATGTTCCCTTGAGATCTCTGATTTTCTTGAAGAGATCTCTAGTCTTTCCCATTCTGTTGTTTTCCTCGATTTCTTTGCATTGTTCATTTAAGAAGGCCTTCTTGTCTCTCCTTGCTGTTCTCTGGAACTCTGCATTCAGTGGGATATATCTTCCCCTTTCTCCCTTGCTTTTTGCTTCCCTTCTTTCCTCAGCTACTTGTAAAGCCTCATCAGACAGCCACTTGGCTTTCTTGCATTTCTTTTTTCTTTGGGATGGAATTCATTGCTGCCTCCTGAACAATGTTACGGACCTCCGTCCATAGTTCCTCAGGCACTCTGTCTATCAGGTCTAATCCCTGAAATCTATTCCTCACTTCCACTGTATATTCATAAGGGATATGATTGAGGTCATACCTGAATGGTTTAGTGGTTTTCCCTACGTTCTTCAATTTAAGCCAAAATTTTGCAACAAGAAGCTCATGATCTGAGCCACAGTCAGCTCCACGTCTTGTTTTGACTGACTGTATAGAGCTTCTCCATCTTTGGCTGCAAAGGACATAATCAATCTGATTTTGATATTGACCATCTGGTGATGTCCATGTGTAGAGTCGCCTCTTGTGCTGTTGGAAAAGAGTGTTTGCTATGATCAGCGTGTTCTCTTGGCAAAACTCGATTAGCCTTTGTCCTGCTTCATTTTGTACACCAAGGCCATGCTTGCCTGTTATCCTGGTGATTTCTTGACTTCCTCCTTTACCATTCCAATCCCCTATGATGAAGAGGACATCTTTTTTGGGTGTTAGTTCTAGAAGGTGTTGTAGGTCTTAGAACTGATCAACCTCAGCTTCTTCGGCCTCAGTGGTTAGGGCATAGACTTGAATTACTGTGATGTTGAATGGTTTGCCTTGTATTTGTACTGAGATCATTCTATAGTTTTTGAGACTGTACCCCAGTACTGCTTTTCCCACCCTTTTGTTGACTATGAATGCTACTCCATTTCTTCTAAGGGATTCTTGCCCACAGTAGTAGATAGAATGGTCAACTGAATTAAATTCGCCCATGCCTGTCCATTTTAGTTCGCTGATTCCCAAGATGTCAATGTTCAATCTTGCCATCTCATCTTTGACCACCTCCAGCTTATCTTGATTCATTGACCTTACATTCCAGGTTCCTAAACAATATTGTTCTTTACAGCATCGGACTTCCTTTTCACCACCAGACACATCCACAGCTGAGTGTTCTTTCGGCTTTGGCCCAGCCGTTTCACTCTTTCTGGCGCTACTTGGAAATTCTCTCTGCTCTTCCTAGGGATGGACGAAAGTCCCTTACCTGTTCTCGAAGCTTGCTTCGCGGTGGGGGGGAGGCGCTTCGGTTCTCCCCCTGAAGTTCAGGCGAGGGGGGGGAGGTGCCCCATCTCGCCTGGCTGAAATTCAGGCTGGGGGGGAGGCGCCCCATCCCTCGCTGGCGAAATTCAGGCCAGGTAGAAGCGCCCCGTCTACCCGGCCGCGAAAAAAAAAAGTAAAAACAAAAACACACACACCCATGATAGGCTACGTAACGATTTACGTAGCCTATCACGGCTAGATTTCCAAAGTCAGCCGTGATAGGCTATGTAAATCGTCACGTAGCCTATCTAGGGATGGCGGAGAATTTCTCCCTGAAACTTCGGGGGGCCGAGCGCCAACGTGTTCGGCCCCCCGAACATTTTTTGGGGAGAAATTCTCCGCCCCCCTGCCCCCCGCACCCCCCCCCGGGACGGGACTTACCTTTGCCGAATGTCCCTCCCGGCGGCGGGTCCGGCCGGCGGTTCGTCAGGTCTTCGTCCGGGGCGGGAGCGGCAGCCGGTCTTTTGACCGGCTGCCGCCGCCGCCATTCCAATAAAAGAAAAAAAACGCCCCCATGATAGGCTACGTGACAATTAACGTAGCCTATCACGGCTAGATTTGCAAAGTCAGCCGTGATAGGCTACGTCAATCGTCACGTAGCCTATCACGGGTGACTTTAAAAAAAAAAAAAAAAGCACGTACGGATAATGGCGGCCCCCATAGGGAGCCGCCATTCCCGTTCCTTATTTGGTTTCTGTAGTCTACGTAAAGATTTACGTAGACTACGGCGAAAATAAGGGCAACACTATTTGCGTTGCCCTTATTTTCGCCGTAGTCTACGTAAAGATTTATGTAGACTACGGCAACCAAATAAGGAACGCGAATGGCGGCTCCATATGGGGGCCGCCATTAGCGTACGTGCTTTTTTTTTTAAAGTCACCTGTGATAGGCTACATGACGATTTACGTAGCCTATCACGGCTGACTTTGCAGATCTAGCCGTGATAGGCTACGTGAATCGTCACGTAGCCTATCACGGGGGCGTTTTTTTTTAAAAAAAAACTTTCGAGTTAGTGGCCGTGCGAGGCGGGAAGCCTCCCCCCCGGCCTGAACTTCGCGGGGGGAGCAGCGAAGCGCCTCCCCCCCACCGCGAACAAGCTTCGACGACAGGTAAGTCACTTTCGTCCACCTCTAAGCCTATCACGGGTGACTTTGGGGGGAAAAAAAAAAGCGCGTACGCAAATGGCAGCTCCCATGGGGACTGCCATTTGCGTACCTTATTTTGGCACGTCTAGTCTACGTAGAGATTTACATAGACTACGGCGAAAATAAGGGCAACGCAAATAGCGTTCCCTTATTTTCGCCGTAGTCTACGTAAATCTTTACATAGACTAGACGTGCCAAAATAAGGAATGCAAATGGAGGCACCCATGGGCCGCCACCATTTCTGTATGCGCTTTTTTTTTTCAAAGTCACCCGTGATAGGCTACGTGACGATTTACGTAGCCTATCACGGCTGACTTTGGAAATCTAGCTGTGATAGGTTACAAAAATAGTTACGTAGCCTATCACGGCTGTGGTTTGTTTTTTTTTTACTTTACTTTTTTTTTTGCAATGGCGGCGGCGGCAGCCGGTCGGGAGACCGGCCGCCGCCGCTGCCCCTGCCGAAACGCCGCCGAAATGCCACCGAAACGCCGCTGGGACCCACCGCCGAGAGGGACATTCGGCCACGGTAAGTCCCATCCGGGGGGGCGGGGGGGCGGAGAATTTCCCCACCAATTTCAGGGGGCCGAATGCGTTGGCATTCGGCCTCCCAAAGATTCGTGGAGAAATTCTCCGCCATCCCTAGCTCTTCCCCAGTAGTATATTGGACACCTTCCGACCTGAGGGGCTCATCTTCCGGCGTCATATCTTTTAGCGTTGTGATACGTTCCATGGGGTCTTCTTGGCAAGAATACTGGAGTGGGTTGCCATTTCCTTCTCCAGTGGACCACATTTTGTCAGAACTCTCTGCCATGACCTGTCCGTCTTGGGTGGCCCTGCATGGCATAGCTTATGGCTTCACCGAGTTACGCAAGCCCCTTCGCCACAACAAGGCAGTGATCCATGAAGGGGATGTATAAATTAGCATATTATTGTTGTTGTTGTTGTTGTTGTTGTTGTTATTTGGGGAGAACAATCTTATGGCCACCAAATGCTGTCTGGATGGCCAAAGGATTTTTCAGTTTCTGGGAACCAAGGTCGTTCTACCTTGGTTTCCAGAAACCATGCTCCTCGCCCCTGCCTCCTCATGGCTGGTGCAGTTCTTTTCACACTGCCACCATTTCTGCGCTCATAAACAGAGCACAGAGAGTGCAAAAATGCGGTGTTCCCAGAGGAGGAATGGGAGAAGACCGCAGAAGCTGTTTTAGACAGGTTCCTATCCGGTCTCCAGGCCCCTTCCCTCCCCCTCCCCCCCCCGAAGCCTCAGCTAGACGTGCGAAAGCGCACATCTAGCCATACATCCAGGGTGGGCAAGGCATGGAGGAGAGGATTTCCGCTGTCCTTCATCTGCCCTGCATTCGATAGTCAGTAGCCTCTGATTTCAGAGGCTACCGACTATCTCCATAGGATTGCGTCCTCATTTCATTTCTGTACCACCCAATAGTCAAAGCTCCCTGGGCAGTTCACAAAAAATACACATCGCAATACAAGATAACAAAAACATAATGTAAAACCTCTAACATATAAAAATTAAAACCATTTAAACAGCTAAAACATTTACAATAAGATACGGGATATTGTTAAATGCAAATATTATGCAAATCATGTCCTTTTTTGGTGATGTGTTTCTGCCTAGTTTCTGCTTAGTGCAAGGCCACCACTGGATACAATCCGACATCAAGGGGATGATTAAAAAGGTAGACATTTGCACTGAAAATGGCATAAGGGCATGTGGCGAGTTCACCATACTATGCTCACTGATTAAACATACACTGCCTTTCCTGAAATCCATATATAGATTGACAGATCAGGTCTGGCTCAATGAATTGCTAGCAGGAAGAAAAGGTACCTCACAAAGGGCTGCTTTACACATGACAAACCTCCTGCGCAAATACATAAGAATGTAAGAAAAGCCCTGCTGGATCAGACCAAGGGTCCATCTAATCCAGCATTCTGTGCACACAGTGGCCAATGAGCTGTCACCCAGGAAACCACAAGCTCCCAGAGAGCGAGCAATCAGAGCGAGTGAACAGGGGGAGCAAACAGGAGTTGGCCAGGGGAGCTGCAGTGGCAGAAGAGACAAAGGAGACAAAGGCAAAGAAGTAAGTGGGCTGGAGGAAGCTGGTGGAAGCCTAGAGGTCTGTCCATTTCCTGCTGCATGGCTGTGAGCTCACCAGAAACCCCTGAGAGCTTCAGTTAATTGCAGGGGGGCTGAGTACTCCCAGCAGCTGAGTGGGCAGGAAGCTTCAGTCTGTTTCCCACCTCCTAGCTGAGGCACAGTCTACTCTAGAAGAACCAGGAAGTTAGACACAAAAAGGGAAAAGAGACTATGGAAGGAGAAGATTCTCCAGTGGTGGTGACCTGCAAGGTGTGTGCCATGTTTGTTTTCTTGCCTGAGAACAACATGGCCTACATGTGCAACAAATGCAAGTTGATCACGCTGCTGGAAGAAAAAGTAAGAGGACATGAGTGGCGAGTGTCAACCGTCCAGGAAATAAGAGAACACAAAGAGTTCCTGGACAGAACAGTGGAACTACAGCAGCAAAGTGAAGAACAGAAGCTAGAAGAGCAACAGCAAGCTGAGGTAGAAGAGAAAACTGCTGAGGTGAGGAAAAATGAAGTAGAGGATACTCCTTGGAAAAGGGTGACAGTTAGGAGCAGAAGAACTAGAAGCCCCTCTGCACCAGTGGAGGCAGTGGAACTAGGGATCCGTTTTCAGGTACTTGAGGATGAGACTGGAGGACAGCCTGCAGAGAAGAATTACAGGGAAACCTGCATGAGAGGGAGCAAGAGACTGAAGGTCAGTCAAGCAGAGGCAATGAAACCAAGGCCTACAGCTACAAGAAGAGAAGAGTAGTAGTAGTGGGAGACTCCTTGCTGCATGGGATCGAAACCCAAGTATGTCAGGAAGTTCCATGGACTTGTCACGTATGCTGTCTCCCGGGTAGGGGTGGACGAAAGTCACTTACCTGTCGTCGAAGGCCGTTCGCGGTGGGGGGAAGGCGCTTCGCTGCTCCCCCCGCGAAGTACAGGCCGGGGGGGAGGATTCCCGCCTCGCCCGGCCAAAATTCAGGCCGGGGAGGAGGCGCCTCGCCTCGCCCGGCCGCGAACGCGAAAGTTAAACAAACAAACAAACAAAACCGCCCCCTGATAGGCTACGTGACGATTCACGTAGCCTATCACAGCTAGATCTGCAAAGTCAGCCGTGAGAGGCTACGTGAATTGTCACGTAGCCTATCACAGGTGACTTTAAAAAAAAAAAAAAGTGCGTACGCGAATGGCGGCCCCCATAGGGAGCCGCCATTCGCGTTCCTTATTTAGTCGCTGTAGTCTACGTAAATGTTTACGTAGACTACGGCGAAAATAAGGGCAACGCAAATAGCGTCGACCAAATAAGGAACGGGAATGGCGGCTCCCTATGGGGGCTGCCATTATCCGTACACTCTTTTTTTTTTTAAAGTCACCCGTGATAGGCTACGTGACGATTGACGTAGCCTATCACGGCTGACTTTGCAAATCTAGCCGTGATAGGCTACGTGAATCATCACGTAGCCTATCAGGGGGCATTTTTGTTTTGTTTTTTCTTTCATTGCAATGGCGGCGGCGGCAGCCAGTCGAAAGACCGGCTGCCGCTCCCGCCTCGCTCGAACACCCGCCGAACCGCCGGCCGGACCAGCCACCGGGAGGGACATTCGGTGAAGGTAAGTCCCGTCCCGGGGGGGCGGGGGGCAAGGGGGGTGCGGAGGATTTCTCCCTGAAACTTTTTTGGGGGCCGAACACGTTGGCGCTCAGCCCCCCGAAGTTTCGGGGAGAAATTCTCCGCCATCCCTACTCCCGGGAGGACGGATTAGGGATGTGACTGAAAGGTTGCCTGTGCTCATAAAGCCCACTGACAGGTATCCCTTTCTTCTCCTCCATGTGGGAACAAATGATACTGCCAAGTGGAGCTATGAAGAAATCACATCAGACTTTGAAGCTTTGGGAAGGAAACTTAAGAACTTTGGGGCCCAGATAGTTTTCTCATCCATCCTTCCAGTAGTTAGAAGAGGGATAGAAAGGGAAATAAAAATACTCCGGCTGAATGAGTGGCTATGAAGGCCAACGAGAGAGATCTGGATTCTGGGACCACGGGCTATACTTCCTGGAAGATGGGCTGTTGGCAAGGGATGGGTTGCACCTCAGAAAGGATGGGAAATGTGTTTGGCATGAAGAACTTCATCAGGAGGGCTTTAAACTGAATCCTATGGGGAAGAGAGACATAAAGTTTGGGGTAAAAATGGACAAAGGCTTATGCACCGAGGGATGGCAGAGAATTCTGCCACGGATCTCGGTGAGGCCGAATGCCAGTGCATTCGGCCCCCCGAACTCCGTGGCGGAATGGCCTGCCCCCCCCACGGATCCCGCCCGGGATGAGACTTACCTGGGGCGGATCTTCCGGGCGGCGGTGGCTCCGGCAGAGGCTCCGGAGGTGGCTGGTCTTCCGACCAGCTGCCACTGCCACCATTTGCAGTCTTGTGTAAAAAAACAAACAAACAACATGATAGGCTATGTAAAGATTTACGTAGCCTATCATGGCTGGGTTAAAAAAAAACCCGACGTGATAGGCTACATAAAGATTTATGTAGCCTATCATGGCTGGGTTTAAAAAACAAACAAACCCGCGTACACAAATGGCGGTGGCTACGGCCGCCGCCATTTGCGTTCTTTATTTTTGGCCGTCTACTCTATGTAAATATTTATGTAGACTATGACAGCGAAAATAAAGGGGAACGCAAATAGCATAGCGGGAGCTATTTGCGTCCCTTTTTGATTCGCCATTTTATCCTACGTAAATATTTACTTAGGCTAAAACGGTGAATCACAAAGGGACGCAAATAGCGCCTGCTACGCTATTTGCGTTCCCCTTTATTTTCACTGTCATAGTCTACGTAAATATTTACGTAGATTAAGACGGCCAAAAATAAGGAACGCAAATGGCAGCGGCTGTAGCTGCCGCCATTTGCATACGCGGGTTTTTGTGTGTTTTTTTCCCAGAGCCCTCCACAGCCGGAAATCCGGCTGCAGACGGATCTGGCCTGGCTGGGCCTGGCCGGCTGCTCCACGGAGCTGCCGCAGAGCACAGCCGGCCGTGGAGGATTCCGGGGGGGAGGAACGGATCGCCTCCCCCCCATCGAGGATTCCAGGGGGAGGGACAGAACGCCTCCTCCCCCACCATCAACATAATCCGCGGAAAGGTAAGTGACTTTCGTACATCCCTATATGCACCGCAATTGAGAGAACAGCTCTAATAGAGCCCAATAATAGTCTTCACAAACATGTAGGAAGAAAGCCAGACCATGAAGCACATGGTCTATGATGTCTATATACTAATGCCCAGAGTATGGGAAACAAACAGAACGAACTTGAACTCTTAATACAGGAGGGAAATTATAACTTGATAGGTGTAACCGAGACTTGGTGGGATGACTGTCATGACTGGAATACTGCAACTGAAGGACATAACTTGTTCAAAAGGAACAGGAGGAACAGAAAGGGAGGTGGGGTTGCACTATATGTGAAAAATGCTTATCCCTGCACAGAAATACAGGAGGATGAGCTTGGTAGCCCCATCAAGAGCATCTGGGTTGAAATAAATGGAGCAAAGAATAAAAGGAACATGGTGGTCAGAGTCTACTACCGGCCACCCAATCAAGGAGAAGATGAGGATGAAACTTTTGAAAAGCAAATAGCCAATGTTTCAAGGAAGCATGATGTAGTAGTAATGGGGGACTTCAATTTCCCCGATATCTGTTGGGAGACAAATTCTGCAAAACATGGCCCCTCCAAGAAATTCCTGACTTGTGTGGCAGATAACTTCCTCCTACAGAAAGTAGAGGTAGGAACTAGAGGATTGGCTGTCCTTGACTTGATCCCAACCAACAGAGATGACTTAGTGGGTAAAGTAGCAGTTACAGGAACTCTGGGGGAAAGCGACCATGTTATACTTGAGTTCATGGTTCTAAAGGAAGCAAAAGCTGAGTGTAGCCAAACCCGTACCCTGGATTTTAGGAAAGCTGATTTTAATAAACTCAGAACAATGATCAGTAAGGTCCCATGGCAAGTGACTCTAATGAGAAAAGGAGTCCAAGATGAGTTTTTAAAAAAGGAAATGCTAAAGGCACAAACCTTTATTACAAACAATTCTAACAAGAAGAAAAGGTAGAAGACAACAGAAGAAGCCAATGTGGCTTCACAAAAAGCTTAGGGATGACCTGAAAACAAAAAAGTACACATGTAGGAAGTGGAAAGAAGGCCAAGCAACAAAGGAAGAGTACAGGCAGGTAGCACAGACTTACAGGGATGGCATCAGGAAGGTTAAAGCTGAGAATGAGCTGAGGTTAGCGAGGGATGCTAACAGTGACAAAAAAGCTTTCTTCACCTACATGCAAAGTAAAAGACAGAAGAAAGAAATGGTGGTTCAGCTATTAAAAAGATTAAATAAGGATGGAAAAATGATAACAGATGACAAAGAAAAGGCAGAAGTGCTCAATTCCTACTTTGGCTCAGTCTTCTCCCAAAAGAGGGTCTATGACCCCCCTGGCAAAAGCGAAGTACAGGATGAAGGGGCAGGATTGCAGCTTGAGATCGAGAGGTATATGGTCTAGGAAGGCCTAATTACTTTGAATGAGTTCAAATCTCCAGGTCCAGATGAACTGCACCCTCGAGTAATAAAGGAACTGGCAGAAGAACTCTCAGAACCACTGTCTATTCTCTTTGAGAAATCATGGAGTACAGGTTAAGTGCCAATTGACTGGAGGAGGCTAATGTTGTCACTATTTTCAAAAAGGGTAAAAAGGAGAAACCTGGTAATTACAGACCAGTCAGTCTGACATCAATACCTGGGAAAATTCTGGAGCAGATGATAAAGCAATCCATCTGTAAGCACCTTGAAAACAATGCAGTGATTACTTGAAGCCAACATGGATTTGTCAAGAACAAATCCTGCCAGATGAATCTGATCTCATTTTTTTGAGCAAGTAACCTCCCTTGTGGACTGTGGGAATGCTGTTGACATAACATACCTCGACTTCAGCAAAGCTTTTGACAAAGTGCCCCATGATATCCTGATGAGCAAACTAGTTCAAAGTGGGCTAGATGAAACAATGATCCGGTGGATCCACAGCTGGCTACAGAATTGGACTCAAAGAGTGCTTATCAATGGGATCTTCTCAAACTGGGGAGAGGTAACGAGTGGGGTACCGCAGGGCTCAGTCCTGGGCCCAGTGCTTTTCAACATTTGTATTAATGACTTGGATGAGGAGGTGCAGGGAAAGCTGATCAAATGTTCAGATGACACAAAATTGGGCGGGATAGCTAATACTTTGGAAAACAGAAACAAAATTCAAAGTGATCTTGATAGACTGGAGCACTGAGCAGAAAACAACAGAATGAAATTTAATAGGTATAAATGCCAAGTTCTGCACCTAGGAAAAAGAAACCAAGTGCACAGTTACAAGTTGGGGGATACGTGGCTCAACAACACTACAAGCGAGAAGGGTCTTGGAATTGTTGTCGATCACAAGCTGAATATGAGCCAACAAAGTGATGTGGCTGCAAAAAAAAGGCCAATACTCTTTTGGGCTGCATTAATAGAAGCATAGCTTTCAAATCCAGGGAAGTACTAGTTCCCCTCTACTCAGCACTGGTTAGGCCTCATCTGGAGTACTGTGTCCAGTTCTGGGCACCCACTGCACTTTAAGAAGGATGCAGACAAGCTGGAGAGGGTTCAGAGGAGAGCAACCTCTGGACACATAGACTTATATGCAAGATTCACAGCTCTATTTGGATATAAGTCTATGGGCACATCCTGCCGATCACCATTTTTTTAAAAAAATAAATAAATGGCGATCTGCACAGAGGAGAACGGCTCCAGCCACCCAGGTAAGTGGCCCTCAAGCCGGGCAGCTCTGCAGAATCCTCGTGGAGTGGAGCCACTCCAGAGGATTCTGGGGGGGGGGGAATGGATCGCCTCCCCCCCGGGCAGATTCCCCACCGGAATGGATGGTGGGGAATCCGTACATCCCTATCAATCACAAGCTGAATACGTGCCAACAATGTCATGCAGCTGCAAAAAAGGCAAATGCTATTTTGGACTGCATTAATAGAAGCATCGCTTCCAAATCCCAGGAAGTACTAGCTCCCCTCTACTCAGCACTGGTTAGGCCTCACATTGTACTGTGTCCAGTTCTGGGCACCACACTTTAAGAAGGATGCAGACAAGTTGGAGAGGGTTCAGAGGAGGGCAACAAAGATGATCAGGGGACTGGAAACAAAGCCCTATGATGAGAGACTGAAAGAACTGGGCATTCTTAGCCTTGAGAAGAGAAGACTGAGGGGAGATATGATAGTGCTCTTCAAGTCCTTGAAAGGTTGTCACAGAGAGGAAGGCCAGGATCTCTTCTCGATCATCCCAGCATGCAGGACATGGAATAATGGGCTCAAGTTACAGGAAGCCAGATTCCGGCTGAACGTCAGGAAAAACTTCCAGACTATTAGAGCAATATGACAATGGAACCAATGACCTAGGGAGGTGGTGGGCTCTCCCACCCTGGAGGCATTCAAGATGAGGCTGGACAGCCATCTGTCAGGGATGCTCTGATTTGGATTCCTGCATTGAGCAGGGGGTTGGACTTGACGGTCTTGTAGGCCCCTTCCAACCTACTCTTCTATGATTCTATAAGCAGGGTAAGGGTGCAACAGCACCCTCATTGCACCCTCCATGTAGGGAACTGTATGTATTTTGAGTGTGTGGCAAATGCACTTGTTGGGCCTGTTAATGCCATAGAAGATGGTTGCAAATTGGCATGCTTCCTATCATATGTACATGTGAAGAAAGAGACACATTTGATAATGTGCATATCATTTCCTATTATGTAGAGTGGCCCATATCATTTGCTGAAGCTAAGCAGGTCTGGGTCTGGTCAGTGCTTGGAGGGGAGACCCCCTGGGAACCACATGTAGCCACCTTGAGTTCCATGGTGGAAGACAAGTGGGATATAAGTGTAATAAATTAATCAATAAAATTTATTTAGATCCGTCCTTCCCACCACCACCACCCCAAATGACATTCATCATTGCTCCTGCCTTATCTTGATATTTGTGTTAATCCTGAAGTTGTGTCTCTCCCCCGCCCCAAGTCTTGCATTGAAGATGCTACACCAGCACAAGCCACCTGACTGCAGTAAATATTGACCTTTTTTTTAGCACTTTGTTGATTGGATTGCTACAGAATAGTTTTGCAGTGTACCTGAATACAAACTATAGATGTCAAGTCATTGGTAAATATTTGTAATGGATGAATCATGATCCTTTTAATGGTATAAATCTATTATTCAATCCCATGACAAATAGCCTCAGCAGAGTTTGGTTGGGTCCCAAGGTGCAGCGGGCTTCTCTCTGAAACCAACAGAACTAAAGCCGCCCCAGAACAAGGCTTTGTTAGTGACTCCAGTTTCAAATATGATATGCACCCACAGCTGTTATGTCTCCAAATAGCATCTTTTGATTTTGTTTCTCTAAAAGCTGAAGGGGGAGGTAGGAGAGAGCATGGTTGAGTAACTGAAAGGTCCACCTGTCATTGCATGTTCCCCTGGTTTGGATAGGGACCACAGTGTACTGGGAAGGGAGGATTAAACCTTCCCACCACCATTTGCTTTCAAAAATTCCCTCCCCATACAAAAGAAAAGGAAGTATCCATTGGTATCAATTGAGTTTTTTCTTCTTTTTTAACCCTCATGCTGGGGGGTGGCGGGATTTCAGGAAGCTGACATCAGTAAGTTAGGGAAGGGGGCCTCAGGGTGCATTCACAGGGGGTGCTATGATGGTGCTGGGAATAAGGTATCCATTTAGGTTCAGGCCTGGTTACTGGACAGCTCTGAATCTGATCCTAATTAGATCCAAGGGGTGGACAGGACAGCAGAAATCTCCCGCTGTTTAGGATTCTGCCTTGTCACTGAGGGAGCAGCTGAATTACTGCCATTCCAGGGCAAAGAGCAACTCCACAGTTCCTTCTTCAGTACTGAATTCATCCCCTCACAAACAGCTCAAAGGTTTTCAGGTACAGGTTGCTGAAAGGCCTGATTTAATTGTGATTCCAGGCAGGACAAAAGTGCTTAGAGGTGCAATGTTCCATACAATAGATGTAATGGATATCTCATTTCAATGGGGTCACCTAGCCTGAGCATGAGCACACCAGAGGTCTGTAGCATGATTTGGCCCTGAGCTTCTGAGTGCAGCTTGAACATCCCGCATGCAGCGCTGCATGGGCAAGCGATGACAGCCTGCCCAATGCCATGTTTATACGCCATGTTCATATACAGGCGGCACAAGTCTTACAAGCATTTGGTGCCAGTTAGAGACCTATTGGTGTTCACCCATTAAAGTTTCCTCTTTTCTTTTACTGCATCATGTAAACTGCTATTTATCTGTTACGGTTCTCCCTTGTTTGATTATGTTTTTTTGGTCAATGTTGTATTATTGTACTGTGTTTTATTGCTTGTACCGCACTTTGGGATTATTATTTCATAAAGAAAAGCAGGTAAGAAATTTCTTAAATAAATAAAAATGTAATCCTATGCATGTTTAGACAGTAAAACGCCCTATAATTGGCTGGCTGGGGAATGCTGGGAGTTGTAGGACTTTTTACTATCTAAACATGCATAGGATTGCACCCTAAGGGCACAATCCTATCCGGATAGTCATATTTCAGCTTCTGAAATTGGAGGCTGCCCACTATCTGATGCAGGGCAGATGGAGCATAGACGGGATCTGCTCCCCTATGCTCTGGCTGCCCTGCATTTTGGCTAGAGGGCTGATTTCACCTGTCTAGCTGTGGCTTCGGGGAGGGGGAGGGAAGGAGCTTGGAGACCTGAGAGGAAGCTGCAGGAAGCCACTTCCATAGTCTCCTCCCATCCCTGCCCCCAGGACTGCCCCCCTTTCCCCATCGTGGCATTCCATTTCAAAGTGTGGAGAACTTCACTGGCCACGAGGGGGAGGGGGCAAGGAGTGCAGCTTCTGGCTGGGCTCCAAGGTCGGAGCCCTGGTTCTGACTTCGGATCCCAGAAAGCAAACAATCCTTTGGCCCCCCAGATGCTGTCCAGGGGGCATAGGATTGCTCTCTAAGTGAATCATACTTAAATCAAAATGGTCCCTGACTTTTAGCAGCCCTGTAGCATCCATCCAGAAAAACATCTCTTTCTGCTTCACTGACTATGCTAAAGCCTTTGACTGTGTGGATCACAACAAACTCTGGCAAATTCTTAAAGAGATGGGAGTACCAGACCACCTTACCTGTCTCCTGAGAAACCTGTACGAGGGTCAAGAAGCAACAGTAAGAACTGGACATGGAACAACCGATTGGTTCAAAATTGGGAAAGGAGTACGACAAGGCTGTATATTGTCGCCCTGCTTATTTAATTTATATGCAGAGTACATCATGAGAAACACCAGGTTGGATGAATCACGGGTCGGAATTAAGATTGCCGGGAAAATTATCAACAACCTCAGATACGCAGACAATACCACCCTAATGGCAGAAAGCGAAGAGGATCTAAAGAGCCTCTTGTTGAGGGTGAAAGTGGAGAGTGCAAAAGCTGGTTTGAAACTCAACATTAAAAAAACTAGCATCATGGCATCTGGCTCCATCACTTCCTGGCATATAGAAGGGGAAGAAATGGAAGCAGTGACAGATTTTACTTTCTTGGGCTCCAAGATCACCGCAGACGGTGACTGTAGCCATGAAATTAAAAGACGCTTGCTCCTTGGGAGGAAAGCTACGACAAATCTAGACAGCATAGTAAGAAGCTGAGACATCACCTTGTCGACAAAGGTTCGTATAATCAAAGCTATGGTTTTCCCAGTAGCAACGTATGGCTGTGAGAGCTGGACTGTAAGGAAGGCTGAGTGCCGAAGAATTGATGCTTTCGAACTGTGGTGCTGGAGAAGACTCTTACGAGTCCCCTGGACTGCAAGGAGGTCAAATCAGTCCATCCTAAAGGAAATCAACCCTGAGGGCTCATTGGAAGGACAGATACTGAAGCTGAAGCTCAAATATTTTGGCCACCTAATGCAAAGAGAAAACTCTCTGGAAAAGACCCTGATGCTGGGAAAGATTGAAGGCAAAAGGAGAAGGGGACGGCAGAGGATGAGATGGCTAGATAGCATCACCGATGCAATGAATATGGACTTGAGCACACTCCGGGAGAGAGCGCAGGATAGGAAGGCCTGGCCTGCTATGGTCCATGGGGTCACGAAGAGTCGGACATGACTGAACGACTGAACAACAACAACAAGTATCCATTCATGCAGACAGAAAGCTATTTGGTTAGAAAATGAACTGTAATATTTGCACTCAGTCAGTTCAATTCTTTGCTCTCCCTATGCTGGGATACTCCTGGCCTTCATCAAGAACTTAAACATTGCTCTAAAATCCCACCACTGATCCCTGGATTTGCAAAGCATGGGCAGGATCCTGTTGTATTGCTGCACCTCTGCTAGGTCTGTCATGCTAGTGGAGTGGACTGCTAGTGCAACAGGAACTAGCGGTTCATGAACTAAAGACAAAAATGAGAGAAATGCTCATTTCCAGAATGGGACAGATCAGTGGCATGCCTTCCTGCGACCTCCGCTGGCCTGCCCCATTCCAAAACCAAGTGTTGCTGCTGTGGTTTCAGGAGCCACTAGTTCCTGATGTGCTAGCAGTCCGCTAGTGCGGGGACAGTATAGGCTGTTGCCAGGGCTTGCATAGGAAGCCTTACTGAATGGCATTAGGAGCTTCTCCACATGGGGCTTATATCATGCGAACAAGACTGGTTGCTCACAAACGTTTGTGGGTCTTTTACACGATGTTGTCGGCCCCTCCCATGGTTTGTGACCTTTATCCCACATTGGCTTGCCTGTACTCCTGGATATGTGGGCCATTTATGGCCCCATTTTGCTTGTATGCAAATGTGAGCATATTTGCATATACACGAATGTGCACATTTGCAAAAATGCGAATATTCGTGTATATATAATCTCACCAATATGAGCTGTTCACTGCCACATTTTGAACATAAATGAATATGCCCATTTTTGCAAATGCACATATTCACACATATGCAAATATGCGCATTCCCGTAGACACAAAATGGGGCCATGAATAGCCTAAGTACACAAGATTGCAGGCAAGAAAATGCCTGTAATCTTGCCTATATGGGCTATTCACGCCCCCATTTTGCATGTATGTAAATATGTGCTTTTTCATGATCACTATTTTTTTCCCCCAGAATATGGCGATGGAGGAGCTTGATGCCACCACCCAGGTGAGTGCGGGTGGCTCAGCAAGGATGAGCAGGGGGTGAGGGGAGCAGGGGCTCGGCCAGCGCAGCTCAGTGGCAAGGGCAGGCAGGGTTCTGCTGGACTCCCAGATGGAATCGGGTGCCTGTGCCATCCCTACCTGTATCCAAAACAGGGCGAAAGCTGGCTGGGGAGAACTGGGATCTGTGCCCCGCCACCATGCACACACAGTTTTGTTTTACATGTACCTTCATGTCATTGTTTACTGTACTATTTTTAGGGCCTCATAACTGATTTTAAATGCAACAGATATTTTGCCTTCTCACTGGGTTTGTTTTATGCTTCTATGACTTTTTGAGGGGAAGCACTATGTGAACAGCCTGTTCTTTTCAGCGGAGGTGTTGCTGTCAATGGTTTTCCCCCTTACAGGATTTCTGTTTCTGACTGACACTCATGGCTTTTACTTCTCAACTTTCTGACATGCCTTTTCTACATTTAAACAGCTGCTGCTCCAAACTTTGACAACTTAACCTATGGTTTTGAACTGCCAATCCTCTATGTCCTTCCCTTTCTTCTTTCTTATATGCACAGTTTCCAGCATTATTCCATTTATAATTTTGCTCCCTCTGCCCTTTTCTGTTTATGTGATTTTTCATATCACATTTCTGAAATATATTTCTCCTTCAGTCTCAAATTGTTCTGTAGTTTAGTCTCTTGTCTCCCTTGCATCTATTTTTTGTTTCTGCATCCCTTGAAGTAGGGCTCTCTTCTCTCATTTTGGTAAAGTGCCATGGCATGTGCATTGTTGTTGTTGTTGTTCAGTCATTCAGTCGTGTCCGACTCTTCGTGACCCCATGGACCATAGCACGCCAGGCCTTCCTGTCCTGCGCTCTCTCCCGGAGCATGCTCAAGTTCATATTCATTGCATCCGTGATGCTATCTAGCCATCTCATCCTCTGCCGTCCCCTTCTCCTTTTGCCTTCAGTCTTTCCCAGCATCAGGGTCTTTTCCAGGGAGTTTTCTCTTCGCATTAGGTGGCCAAAATATTGGAGCTTCAGCTTCATTATCTGTCCTTCCAATGAGCACTCAGGGCTGATTTCCTTTAGGATGGACTGATTTGACCTCCTTGCAGTCCAGGGGACTCGTAAGAGTCTTCTCCAGCACCACAGTTCGAAAGCATCAATTCTTCGGCGCTCAGCCTTCCTTATAGTCCAGCTCTCACAGCCATACATTACTACTGGGAAAACCATAGCTTTGATTAGACGGACCTTTGTCGGCAAGGTGATGTCTCTGCTTCTTACTATGCTGTCTAGCTTGGCCATAGCTTTCCTCCCAAGGAGCAAGCGTCTTTTAATTTCATGGCTACAGTCACCGTCTGCGGTGATCTTGGAGCCCAAGAAAGTAAAATCTGTCTGGCACGTGCATAGATCATGTTATTTAAATAAGATAAAACTAATTTGCAACTTGACAGATTCTTAGAAAGGGCTCTAGGTAAGAGATTTCAGTAATTATATATCTTTTGTGTAATACATATTTATAGTAGTAGTAGCAAACAAAGTGAGAGATTGAGCAGGGGGTTGGACTCGATGGCCTTGTAGGCCCCTTCCAACCCTACTGTTCTATGATTCCATGAGTTTACTAAATTCAAACAAAGCACCACATGTAGAATTTTCACAGTTATTGGGTTGGGTCCAGATTTAAGGGCGCAATCCTATGCATGTTTAAGTAGAAAAAAAGTCCTACACCTCCAGCATCCTTCCAGCCAGCCATGCTGGGAATTGTAGGATGTTTTTCCATCTAAACATGTATAAGACTGAACCCTTAGTCAGGCCTAGAACAGACCCATTGAAATTGATAGGACAAGTAAGTAATGACTGACTTAAATCCTATTGCTTAGGAGAGTAATCCTATGCCCACCAGAGAGCGTCAGGTGGGGGGGAGGAATAGGATAGTTGGGTTTTGAACTCAGAGCCAGGAAACCATGCTCCCCACCCTCTCTCCATCCCCCTCATAGCTGGCTCAGAGAGAACTGTGCCAGCTACCTCTCCATGCTTGGAAAATGGAGCACAGAGACAGGGAAAGGGGGGCATTCCCAGAAGTGAAGAGGGGAGGAGACCAGGGCGGCTGCATTATGCAATTTCCTATGGCCACGCCCAACCCTTCCCCCTCCAAGTTACTGCTGCTAGACAGGCGGAATTGTGCATCTAGCAGATATGCAGCGAGGCTGGAGCACGGAGCCGCTGCTCTCCTCATGCCCAGCATTAGATACTTGGCAACCTCTGAGTTCAGAGGCTGCTAACTATCTGGACAGGATTGTGCCCTAAGTAAACTAACTTAAGTTTACTCTAAGTATGGCTAAGTCTGGATCCAACCCACAGGGTTCTAGGCTTTTTATCCTGGAATGTCCAGAATGATATCTGTGAGTTTGGAGAAATACTTTTAATTCAGTTTTTATTGTTCTCTTCTTTATGGGAGTCTCAGTATAAATTAGTTTTCTGATAGTATATCACCCTGATTAGATTAAATAAAACATTAAAAAATTAATGTTTGGAACTGACATAATCAGCATGCAGATTTTCTGAAGTGTGGTGGACTTGTCCATTTGTTCAAAAGTGGTTATTTTCTAGAAAACTGGGAGTCTTACATTTTGCACCCTAATATTGCTTCTAAATGTTCTGAAGATGAATGTTAAAGAAAAATGAATTCATTTCAACAGAATTCTGGGGTTACCACAAAGTTGTTTGGAGCACTGGAAAAAAGCATCTAGACTACCCATATAGTTATAGAGTGGCTAATTAAGGTTTTGACAGTTATAGAATTTGACAAGATGATGGATCAAGTCCATCGGACTGTTCCAGCTAATTTGAATGAAAAAAAAGGAATCCCATTATTGTATTTTGCAGCTTGAAGTATTAGATACGTGTAGTGTTTGGAGAGAGATCCTTTTCTTTCTTTTTTTCTTTTGTAGGATGTATATATCAAAATCAATACAAAGGAGAAAGAAAAATCCCAACTGTTCTTTTGCTAATTGAAATCAATGAGAATATTTGAAGTGACTGAATAGCTATTGGTAATGAATTAAAAACCCAAGGGAAAATGTGGAATAATTATAAAGAAGGCTGGATTGAACCGAATAAATTAATTTTCAATTAATCCATAGTGAAGTGTGAAAAACAACTCACTTGAGAGCTTTTCTACAAAGTATTTTTTTTTTCGAGAGTACTTTTTTAAGTATAGTTTTTTTCTATTTCTACAGGATGCGTTTGTTACTGTTAGGTTAGGCAGCATGATGTTTCTTGATCTTATTATTCAAGGGAGATAGAAAACTGATTAAAAATGAAAAATACAAAAACACCTCGTAAGAGAAATAATATAGAAAGAGAATATTGGTTTCTGCATGCATAAGATTTTCATTTAATATAGTATCCTTGAACACTGAAAAAATAAGAAAGTTGTTTTGCAACTACATTATTCCATCCATATTAACCTTACTATCAAATCAGTCTTTGATGTAGGGATGGCGGAGAATTCTGCCATGGATTCCAGTGAGGCTGGATTCTGTAGAATCCGGATCCCCGGAATCCGTGCCAGAACAGCCTCCTGCCCCCCCGTCCCCGTCCCCCGCGGAATCCCCCAGGACAGCACTTACCTGGGGTGGATGCGATGGATTCGGCGGCAGGCGCAGCGGGTGCGGCGGCGGCGGATTCAGAGGCGGCGGTGGGGGCGGCGGCGGCTAGTCTCCTGGCCAGCTGCAGCCAGGCGCAGCGTATGCAAATGGCGGCAGCTACAGTGGCCGCCATTTGCGTTCGCTATTTTTTGCTGTTCTAGCCTACGTAAATATTTACGTAGGCTAGAACAGCGAAAAATACTGAACGCAAATGGCAGCCGCCATAGCCGCTGCCATTTGCATTCGTGTTTTTTTTTACTTTGCCGTGATAGGCTACGTAAATATTTATGTAGCCTACCACAGTTAAGAACAGGGATGCAAATGGCGGCAGCTACAGCTGCCGCTATTTGCATCCGTGCTGCCCAGCGGGCAGATGTCCGGCTGTGGGCGGAGCCGGCCGGCGGCTCCATGGAATCCCCGCAGATCGGACCCGCCCGAGCAGGACTCCGGGGGGAGGGATGGAGTGCCTCCCCCCTGTCGAGGATTCTGGGGAGAGGGACAGAGCGCCTCCCCCCCCACCGTGAAGCAGATCAGGAAACGGTGACTTTCATACATCCCTACTTTGATGTGTAACAAACAAAAAGCTGTATATAGCATGGATGTTTGCACAGATCCACACTATGCAATTTGTTGATATAGCATGTAAAGCTAGTGTATCAATATTTATTGCCTGGAGTTTTTTCTTGGGATTTGTGAACAAATCTTTGCTTCACCCATTTCAGACAAAGCTATATTAAATAGGCACATACTTGTCCATGTCACTAAAAAATTAAATACTTAGAGACTGAGATTTTGTGCACACTTACCTGGGAGTAAGTCCCATTGAACTCAGTGGAGCTTACTTCTGAGTAGACATGCCTAATATTGTACTATAAACTTTGGAGGCCAACTGGCTGTTTAGCCAGATTTGTATTTAATCATACCTCCGTCAGGGATCTACACAAGAGGAAATAGAGCGCATTGGGCTTTCCCCTTCTCTCACAGAACACCCAACTTTCACTGCCACGCCCACTGTCTGCAGTGGAAAGCACAACACAAAGTTTCAACATAATATTCTGGAGCAATGAATGTAGCAAAGTTACCTTTTTCAACTATGTTAAAATAGCTCTCTATTTTATTAAAATCCATATTGACATCACCATATTAACTGTTCGTATTGTTTTAGTAATAAACTTCTGTATATTAGTAGGATTTCACTAAGCAGCCACTGCTCATATCGTAGTCGATATAGCGAGTGTATATTATGCATACATAAACGCATCATCATTCCAAACACCTTCTGTCCTTCTCTTACATGTTCTCTGTGATATCCCAAGGTTGTATCTGCTTTGCTTTCGTGCTGCTCAGCAGCAATGGCTCCCTGTTGAGCTTGGGCTTGGCAAAATAAGCCCATGCAAGCAGGGCATATGCACATTTATTCCTAGCTGGATGGGGAATCCGCCATACGAACAGCTGGTTGGGGAGAACTGATCTGTGGATAGAAAGGTGAGGAAGTCTCTCCGTAAAAGAAGGTGTTAAACCTCAGACCCAGGAGCTAAATCTGGCCCTGGAGTCCCAATCTGACCCTCTGGGGTTCCCCAGAAAACCACACCCCTTCCCCTTGGCTCCTCCATAGTTTGGTTGTTTCCCAGTTTTTGGTTGCTTCCCAGCTTTCCCAGTTCCCTCCTACCATTCTAATTGTTGTAATGCCTCTTCTCAGGCTCAGCTATGGGCAGTAAGAGCTTTCAAGAAAAAATATCCAGGTATTTTTGGTGGTTTTGGCCCTGCCCCTTTTTCCTTTGACCCCACCCATCACTGGAATGTGGCCCCAGAGAGTTGGAATTTGGCCCTCGGGCTGAAAGAGGTTCAACACCCCTGCATTAACTCTCTTCTCTTTCTGGTTCTTCAGAGCCAAGTGAGATGAGCAGAAGGGACACCAAGGGCAAGTTCCTTCCTAACAACTGGAACAGCAGCCCCACCACCCATGGGGCAAAGGGGCATAGTCCAATGGGTGATGCCTGGCTGCAGCTCCTCTCTCCTCCCTTACTGTAGACAGCACTGCTGGCTAGGGATGGGGAAGGCTGGTGTAGACCTTCACTTGACCTATGGTTCAGGCTTGAACACACAGCTAATATAAAGCCTCAGACACACATTTCTACTCAGGACTAGTACTAGTGCTCCGCCAACAATTTCTCCCCCCCCCCCGTTTTTTTTTACCATTCTCATTCAATTTCATAGAAAAGAAATTGTTTTTGAAATTAAATTCAGTGGTGAAGAAAATGTTGGAGAAATTCTCATGGGTTGAGTTTGGGTTTCTTGTGCTTGCTTACTTTACTTGGGAGGTGTGCACAAGTGTCCTGTTTTACATTGTGCAATCATCCCGGCAGCAGCCTGTAGCCTCCTCAGCTTCCCACACTTCCATTAAAGCCCAGGGGAAGACATCATGAGGTAATTCCTCCCATAGGGCTTTTTTGAATCAGGAAATGCCTAAAGCCTGGGAGATTGCAAAACAACAGAGAGATGCGTAATGGTAATGGAAAGAAAAAAACATGCACAGTATCTTCAGCTCCTGACAGTTATTAGATAACACCACCAACATAATTTATAAACCATCCTAAGAAAGCAGCGACAGGAAGGCCTAGCGTGCTATGGTCCATGGGGTCACAAAGAGTCGGACACGACTTAATGACTGAACAAAAACAATGACAACAACAAGAAAGCAGCAGAAAAACAGAACTCTCTTTCATCGGGTGGGGACTTGAGGACAATTGGAAGACAATTTCACAGGCACAGCACTGGCTGTACTTCTTCCTTGGAGCTAGATGCAACCCTGCCTCCCTCTCACTTGTATTGTGGGGATGCCAAATGGAGGGCCAGGCTGACAACTAAGGATGGCAGAGAATTCTGCCACGGATCTCAGTGAGGCCGAATGCCAGCGCATTCAGCCCCCCGAAATCTGTGGCAGAACGAAGCCCCCCGCCCCCCCACCCCGCGAAATGGGCCCAGAACGGAGCCTACCTTCGTCAGCTGTTCTGGTGCTCCTCGAATGGCAGCCGCGTCTGCAGCCGCCATTCACGTCTTTCGAATGGCCGTGATAGGCTATGTAAATACTTACATAGCCTATCATGGCTAACGCGGGGATGCCATTTGCGTCCCTGCAGAGGCTGTGATAGGCTACATAAATATTTACATAGCCTATCACAGCTAAAAAAGGGAACACAAATGGCAGCCGCCGTAGCCGCCGCCATTTGCGTTCCCTTTTTTTTGCCGAGATAGGCTACGTAAATATTTACGTAGCCTATCACGGCTAAGGCAGGAAGGCAAATGGTGTAGGGGATTCCATTTGTGTCCCTGCTTTAGCTGTGCTACGTAAATATTTACGTAGCCTATCACGGGCTGGCGTAGGCACGCAAATGGTGTCACCTACACAGGTTGCCATTTGTGTCCACACCAGCCCAGCAGCGGCTGGAGGCCCCGCTGTGGGTTGGCCCGGCTGGCAGCTCCTCAGTCTGGCCGCGGATTGGAGCCAGCCGGGCAAGATTCCTGGGGGGAGGAATGGATCGCCTCCCCCCACCTGCAGAACCTGGTGGAGCCAGGTAAGCGGGGTTTCGTACACCTCTAGTAAATACTTACGTAGCCTATGACGGCTAACGCAGGGACTCCATTTGCGTCCCTGCGGAGGCCGTGATAGGCTACATAAATATTTACATAGCCTATCATGGAAAAAAAAGGGAATGCAAATGGCGGCTGCCGTAGCCACTGCCATTTGCATTCCCTTTTTTCACCGTGATAGGCTACGTAAATATTTACATAGCCTATCACGGCAAAAAAAGGGAACGCAAATGGCGGCGGCTACGGCGGCCGCCATTTGCGTCCCTGCGCAGCCCAGCAGCGGCCGGATGTCTCTGTGGGCGGCACTGGCCGGTGGCTCCGTGGAGTCACCGCGGAGCGGAGCCGGCCGGCCAGGATTTCTGGGGGAGGGACAGAGCGCCTCCCCCCCACCGTGGATGTCATGAAACGAAACAGGTAAGTCGTTTCGTATATCCCTACTGTCAACACCATTGATGCTGTTGTCGCTTGCGACAGCAGAACAACCCCCCAAAAAACCCTTAGGCAAAAAGAAAGGAGCTGTGCTACAAACCCCTGCCAATGGTGAGCCCTACTTGTGAGAAACTGTTGAGAATTTCTTCTTCTCCCTGGAGAAGAAGCACTAGTCACAGCACTAGTCAGGACTCTCAGGGGGCAGAAAAATCCCAGAGGCTTTCCTGGAAAAATGCGGCCTGCCCTTCACCTCAGAGTGAGGAAACACTGAGATCCCACCACACTTTGCACTGATGCTTGTAGATAGTGGGGTTCCCTGGTCCTTGTTTTGCTCTGTCCCACTGTTATACTGTTTTTTGCTGTTGGCCTTGGGCCATTTGGACAAAGTGGCCATTGATAAGCAGGAGGCCAAAGTCACCACCAGTTGGGCAAGTGGAGGGTGGTGGCTCCAATTTTGCTGGGGCTGTAAATCCATTCTGGGTTTCAGTCAGAATCACCCAGAACTCTAAAGGAGCTAGCCAAGTTTCTGAATCTATTGGGGGATATAGTTCAGCACCTTGGATAGCTCTCTTCGAGTTCTGGCTGGCTCTGGCTGAAACCCAGGACGGATTCATGCCCCACCAAAGTCGGAGCCACCAGCCTCCACTGAGTTGGGCTCACCATACCAGGAAGGGGCCCACACCAGCAGCAACTCCACACCATGCTTCTTAGGATCCCCAGCAAGCCCCTCCCTGCACCTGTGAAGCAAGTCCTGGCTATCCTGAAACAGGAAGGAGTGTGGCGCAGCCAGCATGCTCAAAGACCAACAAGTTACAGGGCTCCCATAGTTCAACCCCCCCTTATGCCAAAGCTGCACACAGCTGACAAACAGCTACCCTTTTGACAGGTAGACACACAAAGGAAGGAAGGGTGGATATTTAACCACAATTCCCAGCCAACCCTATAGCTCTGCTGGCAAAAAGCATGCAAAAGGAATCCATCTTCTCCCTACACAATGATTCAAAGCATTATGGAACTCGGAGCTGTGGAGAAAGGGCTTCCACGGAGCCTCCTCTCCATGGACCACACCTCCTGCTTAGCTGCACAAGCCTGCTGCCTTCAGATCCCACTCTTTCCCCCTTTGGACTACGATCCGAAATGCTGGCATATCTGCGGGAGCCACCAGCACAAGGGAACTTGGTTGGTAGCTTAGACCTCTCCAGCTGGTGCAAGCTGGGGGAGGACTGGGCTGTAAAATCCATCTATGTTCAGCAACAATAACAAAGTGACTTCCACAGGAAAGAGAAATGGTTAGTGCCCAGCTTTGTACCTCTCCCAGTCAAAGCAAACAAAATAAAACAGCGCAGTAGCTTTGGCACCACAATGCAGATATATTTCCATTCGCCGATGTGGATTAGTTGTAATCGCTTTTGTTATTTACATTATTCTTTACGCCAAACTTTATGGCCATAGTCTGCACAATCTTATACCCTTTTTCTTTAACGGATATTAATAGTCCTGCTCTAAGCCCCCACAAAGGACATTACTCCATGGGATATTCTTGGAAGGCAAGGGGACCGAGTTGAGGCATTTTCAGTTTAAGAGCTCTGCTGCTTTTCTACATTGCTGTTTCATGTGTTATGTTTTCAAAGATTATATTTATGTTTTAATATATACCATAAACCACCCTGAGACTTCAGTGTACAGCCAGATAATAGCCTAATAAATACAAATAAAATACTATTTAAGTTATTTATTTTATTACATTTCTATACCACTCAATAGCCCAAGCTCTCTGGGCAGCTCACAACACAAGTTGCAAATTAATTAAGCTATGAACATATGTATAAGTTATATGTATACAGACAAAGTTATATGTATACAGACATTTGGAAAGAACCTTCCAGGCCAGATGCGTGGGTGGATTCTGGGTGTAAACACCTGTTGCCCATATATCATTTCACCATTCATTCCAGATCCTCCTAATAACATTGACTAGGTGTTTGGGATGGGAAGTAGGAACCTAGATTTCTTTCCCTCATCTTCTAATGAGAACTATTTGAAATGTCTAACTAGGCATGTATGAGACATTAATTTCATCTTGTTTTTGATCAAGATATACCCAGTTTGCACCTTCAGAGCTGAACACAGACTCGGACGCAATCTGTGGTCGAAGTCCATACATTTCAGAGCTTGCAATGCGATTCGCGGACCAAAATAAATGCATTTGTCAGCATTTATTTGAAAAATGTGCATGAAAAAATGTGTCCATTTGAAAAAAAGGCACACAAATATGCTTCAATCAATGGGAAAAGAATGCGTACATTTCAAGGATGAGCACAACTGATGCGTACATTCGGAAAAATACACACAAAAATACGCATGCTGTCGCATTTTTGTTTTCATGCAAAAAAGAAAAGAAAAGCTGGCAATCTTATACAGACTTGGGTTCACTGATTTGCACACCCCTGTGTTTAACTGGGGCTGCACCAGCTGCTGTACCCGCATAGATATGGACTGAGGACTGTGTCTTTAGATTGCAAATCGGTCCTGGATGTGTCTTTAGTCATGAAACAACAAAGTTGTTTTTAGCTACCTGTTGTTTGTGGATATTCATTGTCTGTGTGCTTTTACGTAAATGGCTTTTAAACTTTTTATACTGTATTTCATGTTTTCACTTCTGTAAACTGCCCAGAAAGCTCTGGCTACAGGGCGGTATAGAAAGGGAATAAATCATCATCATCATAAAATTAATATCGACATCTGCATTTATATCTGAAATCATAAGTTTAAGTATCATCTTTGAAATGTGGAGCATTTCAAAGAAAATGTTCTGAAGCAGATGAATGGCTGATCTAGCCCCATACATAACCATCCTCTGACAGCGAGAAGCACCTAATTCTCTAAAGCAGGCGTGAGCAACTGCATAGGGATGCGGGGCTGCATTGGACCCCCCAGGGCCCTCTGGGGCCCAGACCCTTCCTTGCCACATGCAGCCACAACCAGAAGTGCCCGCGCTGCAACTCTTCTAAGTTACTAATTGGTTTTCCAGTTGCTGCTATAAGTCATTTGCCCAGTACAAACGCATCCAGAGCACTTAGGTACAAATGATGCCCTACAGCTTAATGTGATGTGTATGCTCATGATGTGGATATATTTATTTATTTATTTTTTAAGGATGCTATTGGAATATTGGCCTCATGGCGAATAGCACAGCCCAGTGTCTGGCAGGGTCCAGACTCTTTAAAGATACTGACATCTTGGCTCTTGCTTAGCACAATGGCCTGCCAAGTGGGCGCCACCATGAAAGTGGCCACAACCCGACCGATTCTAACTTGAAACAGGGTTGGAGGCAGTGGCAGATGGTGGCTCAGTGGGGCTGTGAATCCATCCTGAAGCCCCCAAATAGGTTCAGCCCCAAATAGGTTCAGCCCCAAATAGGTTTAGCTCCTTTAGAGTTCTGGCTGGTTCCGACTAAAACCCCAAATGGAATCACAGCCCCACAAAAATCAGAGCCACCAGCTCTCCTGGTCAGAGGCAGCCTTGGACCCCCTTGACCTAAAACCCCTTCATGCCCCTGAAAGGCCCCAAGCCTGAGCTCCTCAACTATGCCAGCTTGAAGCTGGCATAGTTCACTCCCTCCCCATAGAAATCAGCAGATGGGGCATAGAAAAATAAAGGACTGATGGGAGAAACAGAAGGGGTGGGGGAAACCTGCCACTCCTCCTCCCAACCTGGCTAGGGGAAGCCAAGAGGGCTTTGGGGGTGGCGTACCCTCTGCCTCTTCACTCCCCACCCAGAGTCAAGATTGTTTTGTTAGGATGCAATCTTATACGCGCTAACCTAGGATCAGGTCCCATTGAACTCAATGGGGCTTATTTTTAAGGAGACATGTATGGAATTGCACTGGAAATGAATACAAAAGAAAAGTGTGTTAGTTTTCTGTGGGCTAGATAACACACACTGGATTATGTCATTGATATTTCATAGGTGTGACTACATGCCAGCAGCTCCTGATAGGGAGAAGGGGTGGGCGACTTTCAGGGATCCCACCAGCAACCACACCTCTGCCCTTGTACCCCTGAAAATCAGTAGCACAGCTGTGGCAGCAAGGAAAAACAGCCTGCTTTCAAAGCCAAATGTGCATTTTGTCACCAAAATTTGGGGGCTCAGGAGCAGGGAAAAGGGGCTTTTTTGCTTTAAAACAGCCCCTTTTTGTTGCTGCTGCCACATCACCCAAGCATACTTTGGGCTTTTAAAAATACAATTATATTTTCCCTTGCTATTGCTGCCATGCAAATTGCTGCAGTAATTTCAGGATCATGGCAGCAGTGGGGGCCACAAAAAAATACCAAGGGGGGCTGCATGCTCTAGCCCCGCTCCATGGTCTAGGAGGGTAGGAAGAGGATTTTGGAACTCTCTTTCAGTTCTGAGGTTTGGTGCCAGTGTACTGAATGGGATGTGCAAAGGCTAGCAGTCTTATCCTTTGCTAGATCATTTATCAAGTGTGACATGACAAACATGGCTTTTTTGCAGAAACTGTTGTGCAGAGCAAAATAATAAGTCAAGCCGTTGCAGGGCAGAGTATAGCTCAAGATATCAATAAGCTCATGATCTGAGCTAAATTGTTCAGCATCCTCTTAAGCCTTTGAATAAATTAAAAGCTGGTTTATCTTGTAAGGATATTGATCTTACACGAATGGATTGTCCAGACTTAGTAATGATATACAGTGTCAAGAACCATTTGTTTTATTTTAATTTAAGACATTTAGATTGAAATTATATCCTAAATTGCACCCAAGGGATGGGAAAGAAGGTTAAAGCTCGGCCATGTGGAACCAGGGATAAGAGGATAGTACAAGTTTTTTTATTTATTATTATGGATTAAATAAAAGAGGCATTGCAAAAGACCAGCAACTGATAGATTAGATACACAATGGATAAATACATATTACACACTAATATGTGTAACATGACCCAATGTCTTTTCTAAAGTAACGCTACTTCAAGGGAGAGAGATTCGCAGTGCACTCCTGCACATGTCTCCCCAGAAGTAAGTTCCACTGAGATCAATAGGCCTTATTCCCAGGTAACTGTGTATGCTACAGAACTGTAGCCTTCAACAGGAGAGGAGACAACAGGGGAGAGCTTAACCATCTCCTCACCACCGTTTCTCCATTCCACATTGCCCTCTGCACACAAACACGGCTGTTCCCACTGCAGGGTTCCAAACATACATTTGTGAGGGATGCGATTATTGCTTTGATCAGGGATGGCCACTGGTGGTTCTCCAGATGCTTTGGCCTACAGCTCCCATGATCTCTCACAATTAGGGAGGTAAGAACTCACCCTAGCTCTGCTTCTCTTGGCACTCACTGAAGCAGTGCCCCTGCTCACACACACACCCCCGGGCCCGTGCTCAGGCTGCCCACGAGCTCGGTGAGTTTCCCGGGCTCACCGCAATCCCATTTGGAGAGTGCCCACCATTTTCATGCCTTTGAGTCCTATGTAAAACAGGAAGTTAAAAAAATGTGCATATTTAAATATGCACAGTTTGGAGCTGGGAAAGCTAAATAAAGGCAATATTAGATGTATAATCCCTCTAATATTGTGCTTATTTAGCTTTCCCAGCTCCAAACTGTGCATATTTAAATATGCACATTTTTTAACTTCCTGTACGTAGAAATCAAAGGTGCGAAAATGGCGGGTGCTCACCAAACGGGATCGCGGTGAGTCCTGGAGAGTGCAAGCGGGCATGAGCGGGGGTGAACAAGGAGCGTCTCAGCGAGCACAGTCTGGGGGCGTGAGCAGGGGGAGCCCGACGAATTCCCAGACCCAGTCAGGTGCCCATAACATTTCTACTCACAATTGGCTATGGTGGCTAGGGCTGATGGGAGTTGTAGGCCCAAACATCAGAAAAGCTACAGTCCACCCCTGGTTTAGAACTAGCATCTTCAAAGGCAAAATTTCCCAATATTGTTTTGTGTGACCTCTTTATCAGTTGGGCACACAGCAGTCAGATGTGGGATTTTTTAAAATGATGACATTATTTCCTTCAGTTTTTTATTTTTATATGTGTTATTAATACGTAAAACAATATACAACATACCATTATACAACATGGTATATGGAATTATGATGTAGTAATAATAGGGGACTTCAATTTTCATGATATTTGTTGAGAGATAAACATGGCCCCTTCAGGAAATTCCTGACTTGTGTGGCGGATAACTTCCTCCTACAGAAAGTAGAGGAAGGAACTAGAGGATCGGCTATCCTTGACTTGATCCTAACCAACAGAGATGATTTAGTGGGTAAAGTTGTAGTTACAGGAACTCTGGGGGAAAGCAACCATATTGTACTTGAGTTCTTGATTCTAAAGGAAGCAAAAGCTGAGTGTAGCCAAACGCCTACCCTGGATTTTAGGAAAGCTGATTTTAATAAACTCAGAACAATGATCAGTAAGGTCCCATGGCAAGCGACTCTAACAAGAAAAGGAGTCCAAGATGGGTGGGAGTTTTAAAAAAAGGAAATTCTCAAGGCACAATTAAAAACAATTCCATCCCCCCCCCCAAAAAAAAGGAGGAAGACAACCGAAGAAGCCAATGTGGCTTCACAAAAAGCTTAGAGATGACCTGAAAACAAAAAATCAGACATATAGGAAGTGGAAAGAAGGCCAAGCAACAAAAGCAGAGTACAGGCAGGTAGCACAGAATTGCAGGCATGGTGTCAGGAAGGCTAAAGCTGAGAATGAGCCGAGGTTAGCAAGGGATGCTAAAAGCAACAAAAAGGCTTTCTTCAGCTACGTGCATAGTAAAAGACAGAAGAAAGAAATGATGGCTCAGCAATTAAATAAGGATGGCAAAATGATAACAGATGATAAAGAAAAGGCAGAAGTGCTCAATTCCTACTTTGGCTCAGTCTTCTCCCAAAAGAGGGTCTATGACCCCCCTGGCAAAGGCAAAGTACAGACTGAAGGGGCAGGATTGCAGCTTGAGACTGATAAGCATATGATAAAGGACCACTAAGTGGTTAAGACGCTGAACTGCAGACTGGAAGGTCGGCAGGTCAGTAGTTCGAGACCCGAGTGCTGCGTGACGGAGTGAGCTCCCGTCTTCAGTCCCAGCTTCTGCCAACCTAGCAGTTTGAAAGCAAGAAATTGCAAGTAGATAAATAGGTACCGCCTCGGCGGGAAAGGTAACAGCGTTCCATGCACCTCGGTGTTCAGTCATGCCAGCCACATGACCACGGAAGCGTCTTCAGACAGCGCTGGCTCTTCGGCTTAGAAACGGGGATGAGCACCGCACCCTAGAGTAGGACACGACTGGTTGGGGACACCTTTACCTTTACCTTTAATTACTTTGAATGAGTTCAAATCTCCAGAACCAGATGAACTGCATCCTAGAGTACAAAAGGAACTGACAGAAGAACTCTCAGAACCACTGTCTATTCTCTTTGAGAAATCATGGAGGACAGGTTAAGTGCCAGATGACTGGAGGAGTGCTAATATTGTCCCTATCTTCAAAAATGGGATCTTCTCAAACTGGGGAGAGGTTATGAGTGGGGTACCGCAGGGCTCAGTCCTGGACCCTGTGCTCTTCAACATTTGTTTTGATGACTTGGAGGAGGAGGTGCAGGGAATGCTTATCAAATTTGCAGATGACACAAAATTGGGCGGGATAGCTAATACTTTGGAAGACAGAAACACAGTTCAAAGTGATCTTGATAGACTGGAGTGCTGGGCAGAAAACAACAGAATGACATTTAATAGGGATAAATGCCAAGTTCTGCACCTAGGAAAAAGAAACCAAATGCACAGTTACAAGATGGGAGATACATGGCTCAACTACACTACAAGCGAGAAGGATCTTGGAATTGTTGTCGATCACTACGGATGTTAGAGAAATTCACTGTGGATTCAAATGAGGCTGGATTCTTTGGAATCTGGCCTGTGGCCTCTGGAATCTGCGGTGGATCAGCCCCACTTATCCCTGCTCTGCAAGGATTCCACGCGGGACGGCACTCGGCACTCTGCTTGCTCAGCCAGAGCCATTCTCTCTTCCATGCCAATTTCCATTAAAAAAAAAAAGGCGATCGGCAGGGTGCACCCATATAACTTATACGCAAATAGAGCCGTGAGTCTTGCGTATAAGCCTCTGGACACATAGACTTATACGCAAGATTCACAGCTCTATTTGCATATAAGTCTATGGGCACATCCTGCCGATCACCATTTTTTTTTTAAAAAAAATGGCGATCTGCACAGAGGAGAACGGCTCCAGCCACCCAGGTAAGTGGCCCTCGAGCCGGGCAGCTCTGCAGAATCCTCGCAGAGCAGAGCCACTTCGGAGGATTCTGGGGGGAGGAGGAATGGATTGCCTCCCCCCGGGCGGATTCCCCACCGGAATGGATGGTGGGGAATCTGTACTGTACATCCCTATCGATCACAAGATGAATACGTGCCAACAATGTCATGCGGCTGCAAAAAAGGCAAATAGCTTCCAAATCCCAGGAAGTACTAGCTCCCTTCTACTCAGCACTGGTTAGGCCTCACATTGTACTGTGTCCAGTTCTAGGCACCGCACTTTAAGAAGGGTGCAGACAAGTTGGAGAGGGTTCAGAGGAGGGCAACAAGGATGATCAGTGGACCAGAAAAAAAAGCCCTATGAAGAGAGACTGAAAGAACGGGGCATGTTTAGTCTTGAGAAGAGAAGACTGAGGGGAGTTAAGATAGCACTCTTCAAGTACTTGAAAGGTTGTCACAGAGAGGAAGGCCAGCATGGTACCTTGATCATCCCAGAGTGCAGGACACGGAATAATGGGCTCAAGTTACAGGAAGCCAGATTCCGGCTGAACATCAGGAAAAACTTCCTGACTATTACGGTAATACGGCAATGGAACCAATTCCCTAGGGAGGTGGTGGGCTCTCCCACCCTGGAGGTATTCAAGATGAGGCTGGACAGCCATCTGTCAGGGATGCTCTGACGGATTCCTGCATTGAGTAGAGGGTTGGACTCGATGGTCTTGTAGGCCCCTTCCTACCCTACTCTTCTATGATTCTATGATTCTATGAACACAATCAGTTAGGGATGGCGGAGAATTTCTCCACGAATCTCGGGGAGGCCAAATGCCAATGCATTCGGCCCCCCAAAATTGGTGGTGAAATTCTCCGCCACCCCGCCGCCCACCCCCCCAGGATGGGACTTACCTCCTTCGAATGTCCCTCTGGGCGGCGGGTCCCGGCGGCGTTTCGGCGGCGTTTTGGTGGGGGCGGGGGCGGCAGCCGGTCTTCCGACCGGCTGCCGCCGCCGCCATTACAAAGTAAAAAAAACCAAATAACACATGATAGGCTACGTAACGATTTACGTAGCCTATCACAGCTAGATTTTCAAAGTCAGCCGTGATAGGCTACATAAATATTTACGTAGCCTATCATGGGTGACTTTGAAAAAAAAAGCACGTATGCAAATGGCAGTGCCCATGGGCGCCGCCATTTGCATTCCTTATTTGGGCAGGGGTAGTCTACGTAAAGATTTACGTAGACTACGGCGAAAATAAGGGCAACGCTATTTGTGTTGCCTTTATTTTCGCCGTAGTCTACGTAAATCTTTACGTAGACTACCCCTGCCCAAACAAGGAATGCAAATGGCGGCGCCCGTGGGCGCCGCCATTTGCGTACGTGCTTTTTTTTTTTTCAAAGTCACCCGTGATAGGCTACGTAAAGATTTATGTAGCCTATCACGGCTGACTTTGAAAATCTAGCCATGATAGGCTACGTAAATCGTTACATAGCCTATCACGTGTTTTTTTTTTATTTACTTTTTTATTTTGCGGCCGGGGAGACGGGGCGCTCCCCCCCGGCCTGAATTTTGGCCAGGAGGGGCGGGGCGCCTCCCACCCCGCCAAGAACTTCGGGGGGGAACCGAAGTGCCTCCCCCCCACCGCGAAGCAAGCTGCGGGACCAGGTAAGGGACTTTCGTCCATCCTTACAATCAGTATGCAGATTCAACTATAGTAGTCACTACTCAGCAAAAAAAAAAAAAGACAACACCCTGGCATAACAGCACATATAAAGGTCTAGAAATGAGTTGAATATCAAATAGATTAAGGGCGCAATCCTATGGGGATAGGTGGCCGCCTCCATACTCGGAGGTGTCCGCCGATCCAATGCAGGGCAGGAGAAGCATGGAGGGGATTGTTCCCTCTGTGCTTCTCCTGCCCTGCATTTTTGGCTAGATAGCTGATTGTGGCTGTCTAGCCGTGGGAAGACGGAGCGGCGGAGGAGGTTGCAGGACGACACATAAGATGCGACACATACAATGTGTTGTACCGGCATTTCTGCCTTCCCTGCCCTGGAACACACCATTTCTGCCACTCCGCATTCCTCTTGTGAGCACGGAGCACGGGGCTTTTCCGTGCTGTCTGCAAGGCAGTGCGGAAGGGGGGGAAGGTTGGTTGTCTGGGAACTGACCTCGGAGTGCGGGCTCTGAGGTGGGTTCCCAGAAAACCAGATATCTTATGGCTGTCTAGCTGCTATCTAACAGCCATAGGATTGCTCCCTTATAGATTAAATAGTACATAACATCAAATTTTACTTGTCTTCAAATGCCAATGATTTAAGAAGTAGCAAAACATGAATATATATTAATTTCTATACTATGATTATTTTTCCAATATTCAGTAAAAGGCTTCCATTCCTCCATAAATTTGGGAGTCTTTCCTCTACCATCTCTCAGTCTAATTTTAAAAAAAATCCTTCAGTATTTTTTAAATGTTAAGCCTCACTGTAATCACATTTTCTTTTTAAATAATTCTTTTTCCCCACAGGATTTCCAAAGTGTTCTAGGAGAAGCAGAATGGAAACCTTGAAATAAGCTATTTTCAGCTATGTAATTTGTGACCTATTTTATACATACACCTAGTACAATGGAGGACATCAGTGCCAGAGCAGCATATCTGAGCCTTGACATGTTATACATGTTTTATCTTTATTTATAGCCCATTTCATTAAAAATAAGCCTGGGTTGTAAAATTTGACAGTGTGCTAAGAACTGCAGTCATATTTTCTGAAAAGGCAGGACTAATGGCCAGTGGTATGGAACACATGTCCTATGAGGAAAGGCTGAAGGTGTGGTGAAATTGAGGTGTTTTTATTGGGGTTGAGCCGATTACATTTGCTCCTGGGATGAACTGGACTGAGTTGGCATTGGTAAGCGGGGTTCTGACAGTTACGATACTTGGGGTATCGTACAGAGAGGAGGACAGTTCAGAGAGGAGAGTTGGAAGTCAAGGGGAAAAGGGGTTAGATATCTTTGTGTGTGCTGGTTTTATTAGTTTACTTGGCTTTGGAACAATGTGAACTGTTACTTAGTAAGGTTTTTTTAAAAACGTTCTTATTTATCTCCTGTGGCTCAGTGGAGATCAATGCCCATGTGAACTGGAGTGGCAGGTTATACAGCAGCAATATAGTTGCCCTGGTATTCTTGAGGGCACGGGAACCTGCGCTCCGAGGTTGGTTCCTGGAGAATTGACTTTCCCCCACTTCCGTGCTGCCTTGCAGGCAGCGCAGAAAAGCCCCATGCTCTACACTTGCAAGAGGAGCACAGAACAGCCAAAATGGGGCATTCCCAGGGGGCATTCCAGGGCGGGGAGGGCAGAAATGCCTGCATGACACATCCAATATGTACGGCAGCCTCCTCCCCCGCTCAGCCCTCCCATGTCTAGACAGACACAATCGGCTGTCTAGCTGAAAAAATGCAGGGCAAGAGAAGCGCGGAGAGAACAATCCCCTCCGTGCTTCTCCTGTCCTGCTTTGGATAGGCAGTCACCTCCGAGTTCGGAGGTGGCCACCTGTCTGCATAGGATTGCACCCTCAAGCTACAGGAGGAAGGATTTTGGTTGAATAGTACGAAGAACTTCGTGATGGTAAGACCTTGACAATGGAACCACTTACCTAGAGGGATAGTGGACTCTTCCTTGGTGGAGGTCTTCAAGCAGAGGGCGAAGAGGTGTAGCTCAGTGGTACAGCACATGATTTGCATGCAGAAGGTCCCAGGTTCAATCCCCAGTACCTTGAGGCAGAGAAAACCCCTGCCTGAAAGCCTGGAGAGCTGCTGCCAGTCAGGGTCAACAATACTAGGTTAGATAGACCAATGGTCTGACTCCTATGTTCTACAGCTTCCTACGTTCTAGATCCTGGACATCCATCAGGAGGATGCCCTAGCTCTTGATTCCTTCATCAAATGGTGCTTTGGATTCAATGGTCTACAAAGCCATGGGTTCCTTGCAAGAGGAAAAAAGGAGGGATATAAATGCAATAATAAAATAAATAAATAAATAAATAAATGCCCCATCCATGGTTCTAGTGGCACGTTAATAAATTGTGGAGCATGACTTTGGTTTTTAAAAATGTTCATTAACATCACAAAACTGCTGTTTGAACATTACGAAGAAACAAGCACATTACAACTTGGAAAGTTTGCATTACAAAATCGTGCATTTGATTTGGATTGTCTTTTTTTTATATAAGTATGGATTGTCTGAAAGATAATTATTGGAGTAAAGCTAACCAATATACTACATCACTCTTCGGATATTGATTGACAGACTGGAAAAGCTCTCACTAAATTTATGCTGTTGTTAATGAAACTATAATCTCTATGTTGCATGCTGAGCACTTTGCAGAATTTATGTTTGTCCTCAAATTTATTTATTTATTTATTAAATTTATTAATCGCCCATCTGACTGGTCACCCAGCCACTCTGGGCGATGTACAACCCACCATAAAACAATTTAAAACAATAAAATTTTACCATAATTTTTTTTTAAAAAAAATACCCTAACCCACCCCAAATATGGTATGAAATGCTCAGAATGTCCCCTTATCAAACTTACCTTATGTAATAGCTACTGAAGGCTTGGAGAATGAATAGCTCAACCAATGCAGAATATTTCACAAACCATTTTTTTGAGAGACAATTGGCAAAAAGAGAGCTCTTCACAAACCCTGCATGCTGTCTCTCTTTATCAGTGTTCCATACCATGAGCACATTTACCTGCTGTACTGGGGATTCTCATTTTGTAGGCACACATTTTATGAACTTAAAAATACAACTCACTTCTGCCTAGATGAAAATGAACTCCGAAGCTCAGTGACTTCTTCCTGAATTTGGCAACATATCAGAATGGTGTTGAGTGATATTTGTCACCTTTATAGCAGTTTTTACTGTAATTGATCATAATTATTTATCAATTCATATCAAAATTCCATCAACAGATATAGTAGATTAAATAATGCAAGGTTGCATTAATGTACAAATGCTGATATCAACATGGGATAAGCTCATAATCAGGACCAAAGAAAGGGTTAGGACCAAAGGGCAAACCGGGGGCAAGAGCAAGATTGGGACTGAAGAACACTCCAGAACTGAAGGACAAACTGGGAAGCACAACCAAAGAACAATGAAGGCCCCAAGAAACACACCAGAACTCAGGAGTACTATGTTGCTCAAACAAGGCTCTGCTGAAACAGGAAGCTCTTTATACTCCTTCCTGCTTAGAAGGATCAAATAGACAGTCTTGGTGGGCAAAATCAGTCCAGGACCTGAAGGTACTTCACTGAGAAGTTGGGGTGTCAGAGAAATCCATCTGGGGCATGGAGTTTGATGAGTTTTCCTAAGCCCCCCCCCCCGATTTCTTTCTGGTTCCCACTGCAGCGCCTGACTCACTCTGCAGTTAGTCAGGCCAGTTCACAGATTTTCTGAGGATTTTGCACATATTTTACAGGTTCCACAATTTGCACACAAATTATGGCCAAATTTGTGCAAATTCTGCAGACATTTGCACAAATTGCTCAGGAATTTGCACAAATTCCAGAACCAGCAAAAAAAGGGTGCAAAAAAGTTCCTGGAGTTCAAGGAAAAGCCCACAGCTCAGCTCACCAACACAGATTTAGTCATGCATGCTGCAGAACCCTGTTGAGTCAAAAAAAACAACCCGATTTCCCAGCAACAGTCATCCCTACTGAGAAGGCTGCCACTGGCAGTTCAGTGGTTCACCACATGGGGGAGCTGCACATGGATTCCAGCAGTTCCTGACAATGAGGTACCTAAAACAGGTGCCCTCAGTCAGGTGTCAAAGCCAATAGTAGTTACCTCCTCTCTGGCAAGTGTAAGTAGCACCCTGAACACCACTCTCAGTGTGTGGTCCATTTATTCTTTGCAGCACTCAGCTCAGAGAGATGTCCATATGTAGTGGCATTCTTTAAACATGCATTAGCCCTTGCTGGATCAGGGAACTGCGAGTAAAGAATAATGCTCTATCCATCTTGAAAACAAGATTGTATTAGTCTAGAATAAAAATGAATTACACGCTTCAAAATGTATTCCAACACTGCTGAAGAGAATCTGAAATCTTTCAAGTATCTGAAGGTCAGATTTTCTGGGTAAGAAGTTAACAGAATTGAAATCAAGTTTCAGATTTCTAGTCCACATGAGAGTGTAACTAAGGATCAGGCTGATGGGGCCTTGGATCAGGGCTGACAAAGATTCAAATGTCAAAGCTCAGATTTAAAGTAGACATGTGAGTTAGAAATATGAACTTTTCATGTTCCAGTATTTGGAATATATATTGTGAACCACCCAGAGAGCTTCAGCTATTGGGTGGTATAGAAATAAAGAAATACATAATAAAATAAATATATGTTTTCGTTTTAGAATTTAGTCATATTTTGTTTAGCTCAGCTGTTAGTAGCTACAACTTTCAGACATGGTGAGCCCTATAAACAGGGCTGCCCCCCACATGAGGCAGATGGATCCCCTGCCTCAGGCAGCAGATCTAGAAGGGCAGTGGATGCTGCATGCCCCGCTGCCAGTAGGGTCCTGATGCCACTGATGCCCTGTGCCTCTCCAGGTGAGGCATAGGGTGGGTGGCTGCTCAGAAGAGCCCTGCCAGCCACTCTCACACTGCAGTAAAAAATCAGCAGTTGCAGCTCTCTGGAGCAGCTGTCCACCACCTGCCCTTTGTCTCACTCTGAGTCAGGCATAAGTGGACAGCTGTTCTGGAGATGCGCCAGCCTCTTCCCCTGCTGCAGCGAAGGCCGCAGCAAGAGGGTGCTCAGTGCAGCTCTGCAGAGCGCTGCCTACACGACGCCTTGCTCTGAGGGTCCCTCAGAGTGAGGCATCGGGCGGGCAGGCTCCCTGGGGAGCCCATCTGGCCCAGTTCTTCACTCTGAGGGGTCCTTCATGGAACTGAGGCATTAGTGGAGAGACGATCCTAGAGACCTCATGCACGTCCGTGCCACAGGTAGTCTCCGGGGCCAGCTCCCGCCAAGGCCTCACTCTCACAAACAACCCCTCAGAGCGAGGTACTGAGGGGAAAGTGGATGGAGGTGGCTGGCCGGTAGGAGGGGGAAAGAGGGGGAGGGTAGCAGCAGCAACAGTGGCTCGTGCTCCTCTTCCCCCTCCTCGTGCAGCGGCAGCTCACGCCTCTCTTTCTCTCTCCACAGGGCAGCAGCAGCACAGGCACCTTCCTTCGCCGCCCGTATGGCAGCTGCAGCTCACACTCCTTCCCCACCCACCCCTCCACAAGCAGCAGCTGCGCCTGGGCTCTTCCTCCCTCCCTGCATGCCGGTCCTGCCTGTAAGAGGGCCCACTCACTGATCTGCTTTGCCTTACACTGACACACAGACCGACAGCTCCTCCTCCATCGAAATGAACTGGGTAGACCTTGTGAGATCAAGAGCCCACCATGAATAAGCAGAGTGACCACACATGTAAGCATTCACTGCAGGAAATCTAATCGTTTAAACTACAGTAATAGTTAATACGGACTTTAGACAACCCAAAGAATGGCTTCTATTTCAAGCTCAGAGATTTGAGAACAGCATCTGATCCTTCATTAATTATCGATGAAGTGAATGAGGCTTTCCCCAGAAATAAGGCTAATAAAAACACAAATGCTAACCTTCTGAGAAATATTCATAATAACTGTATCATTCTACCTTTGAGAGACTCTTTTGATTAGGAACCATTGCCACCACTCATTACCTTCCTTTGTTTTCATCTCATTTTCCCTTTGTTTTCACAAACCTTTCTCATCCCTTTTTTTCATGATCTTGAATGTTAGATCACGAATATATATATATAGAATACATGCAGGGGTGGATCAAAACCTCTGTGATGTGCTGTTCATGCCGTTAATTAACATGCTCTTTGCTGTGTTGTATTAACAGATGGTCACAAGTTGCAAGTTATCCAGTAAACCAGTTGCAAGCATTCTGTTTGATGTGTCAGTTGGTGACATTATGAGTCATGCTCTCACACAGGCAGCCTTTTAAAATATTGATATAGTGGAAGAGCATTCTGTGTTCAGAGACATTTGAATCCACTGCATTCATACCATAGGGATTTCTCAATGACTGTTTTGCTCAGCTAGGCTCAATTCAGACATTTAGGCCCATGATAATGTCATAGAGATTGTGGATTAGCCTCTATTGTCCTACACTCTGAGATATTTGATGACAAAACAGCATGTATGATGAGCTGAAATATGTTTATCTTAAGCCCTTCAGATGAAAAACATGCTTCTTACAATGGATTCAACCAACTAATTTCACCACCACCACCACCACCACGTGGCTTACTGTAATCATTTCACCATTGTTGTTGTTCAGTCGTGTCTGACTCTTCGTGACCCCATGGACCATAGCACGCCAAAGCCCAGTCTTGAGAGTAGATCAATATAGTTTGACAGCCTTCAACAATTAGACCTGCTGAGCTTGTGGTAACCGATCATGTTATGCTTAATTTGCAGAGTTTGTTCTGGTTACATTATTTGCCATGAAAATCCATTTTATTTCAGAAATCTCAATCCCTCATTGGTGATATCATGAATTAGAATTATTAGAATTTCTGCAGAATTCTGACAAAACCTGCAGTAGGACTTGTCTTTTGCATTCATTACATGGATTTCAACTATTCAAAGTCTCATTAAAAATATCCTTAAATATGACTCTGTGTTCCAAAGCTGGCCTCTTAGCTTTTTTTGGATAGCTTTCCTTTCTCTCAACTTATTTGAAAAGTAGTTTTCCTTAGCTCTGGCAAATTGTTAAAAACATCATCTTTAATGAGCTTTCCGCACCACCTAAAAAGCAACAATTGTTATGTTGAGCCTCAAATAAATTATGCAGCATTCTTTTTGCCATGTTTCCATAAAGGACAAGCCAAGCAGAGATGGCAACACTGGCTACAAGTTCTGGAGGGAGCAATCCTATGGCCCCTAGACAGCATCTGGGGGTGGGCATACTTCAGATTCCTGGATCCAAGGTCGGAGACAGTGCTTTGGCCTCGGATCCAGGAGACTAGGAATCCATGCTACCCGTACCCTCCCTTTCACAGCTGGCACGGAAAACACCACACCAGCTGCCTCTGAGTTGGAAAAGAGATCTCAGAGAGGGGGTAGAGGATAGAGGGAGTGTTCCAGTGAGCGGAATGGGGAGGGGACAGGAGAGACTGGGATACGAATTATTCCAAGGCCTCTCCAGCGTCATTCCCTCCTCCTCCTATGCTCCCAGCTAGATGGGCAAAAAAGCCCATCTAGCTGAAATGCAGAGTGGGAGGAGCTGACAATCCCCTCCGCCACTTCTCCCGCTCTGCACTAGATTCTCATAAGCGTCTGATACTTACGAGCATCCAGCAGAGAAGTCATAGGATTGCACCCTTAATGGGTTTTTTAGCCTAGGAATAAATTAGGTTTTATAGAACATAAACAGCCCAATGCAAGGGGGGGAGATACAAAAAGCTATATAAAAAGAGTTGTTATGTTGATATGTTGTTCTAACAGTCAAAAGGCAACAAAGGGCAACTTTTGCCCAGCATCATTTAAAAGTTGAGAGCATGGGTGGGCCACTTCCAGGGCACTCTGGGCCAATTTCCCTCATCCTGGAACCCACTGGGGGCGGCACTCCTATCCTCCACCTCTGAATTTGCCACTGAAATTTGGCAGTGCAGGCAGTAGCATGGCAGCAAAAAGGGGCTGATTTTCCTCCTTTTGGCTGCTGTGCTGCTCTGCCACCAAAATTTAGTGACAAACTGTGGCTTGTTTTCTACTTTAAAAAAGGCTGCTATACTGCCTAATTTCTGTGGTAGGCAGTGAGTGACACAAAACAGGCCCAGGAGTCATAGAATAATAGCATCATACAATAGTAGGGTTGGAAGGGGCCTATAAGACTGCTGAGTCTAACCCCCTGCTCAGTGCAGGAATCCAAGTCAGAGCATCCCAGACAGAGGGCTGTCCAGCCTTGTCTTGAACACCTCCAGGGTGGGAGAGCCCACCACCTCCCTAGGGAATTGGTTCCATTGTATTGCTCTAACAGTCAGGAAGGTTTTCCTGCTGTTCAGCTGGAATCTGGCTTCCTGTAACCTGAGCCCATTATTCCGTGTCCTGCACTCTGGGATGATTGGGAAGAGATCCTGGCCTTCCTCTCTGTGACATTAGGGATGTACAAATCCCTTACCTGGTTCCATTCCAGGCGTCCACAGTGGGGGGGAGGCAATCTGTCCCTCCCTCCGGAATCCTCCCTGTCTGGTTCTGCTCCACGGTGAGTCTGCGGAGCCACTGGCCAGGGCCGCCCACAGCCAGACCTCCGTCCACTGCTGGGCTGCGGCCACAAATGGCGGCTGCCGTAGCAGCCGCCATTTTCATCCCTGACTTAGCTGTGATAAGCTATGAATATATTTACGTAGCCTATCACGGCAAAGAGCAGGGACGCAAAAGGCGGTCGCTATGCCATTTGCGTCCCTGCTCTTGACGTGATAGGCTACGTAAATATATATGTAACCTATCACGGCAAATGCAGGGATGCAAATGGCATAGCAGATGCTATTTGCGTCCCTGCTCTTTGCCATGATAGGCTACATAAATACTTACATAGCCTATCATGGCTAAAGTAGCAAGGGAAATGGTGGCCGCAGACTGGGGCCGCCATTTGCGGTCGCAGACAAGGGCAGCGGACGGCCTACAACAGGTAGGATCCATCCCGGGGAAGTTTCGCAGTGTGGCGGTGGGGGATTGCTCCGTTCCACCATGGACTCTGGGGGGCCAGATTCTAAAGAATCCGGCCTCACTGGAGTCTGTGGCAGAATTCTCTAACATCCCTAGTGATAACTTTTCAAGTACTTGAAGTACTATCATATCTCCCCTCAGTCTTTTCTTCTCAAGGCTAAACATACCCAGTTCTTTCAGTCTCTCTTCACAGGGCTTTGTTTCCAGTCCCCTGATCATCTTTGTTGCCCTCCTCTGAACCCTCTCCAGTTTGTCTGCATCCTTCTTAAAGTGCGGAGCCCAGGACTGGACACAGTACTCTAGATGAGGCCTAACCAGTGCTGAGTAGAGGGGAACTAGTACGTCTGGGGATTGGAAGCGATGCTTCTATTAATGCAGCTCCAAATAGCATTTGCCTTTTTTGCAGCAATATCACATTGTTGGCTCATATTCAGCTTGTGATCAACTACAATTCCAAGATCCTTCTCACTTGTAGTGTTGTTGAGCAAAATATCCCCCATCTTGTAACTGTGCATTTGGTTTCTTTTTCTTAGGTGCAGAACTTGGCATTTGTCCCATTAAATTTCATTCTGTTGTTTTCTGCCCAGCGCTCCAGCCTATCAAGATGGCGTTGTGTTTCCGTCTGCCAGGGTATTCGCTATCCCTCCCAATTTTGTGTCATCTGCAAATTTGATCAGCATTCCCTGCACCTCCTCCTCCAAGTCATTAACCCAAATGTTGAAGAGCCCTGGGAACAGGACTGAGCCCTCCGGCATCCCGCTCGTTACCTCGCCCCTGTTTGATAAGATCCCATTGATAAGCGCTCTTTCAGTCCAATTCTGTAGCCAACTGTGGATTCACCTGATACTTGTCTCACCTAGCCCACTTTTAGCTAGTTTACTAATCAGGATATCATGGGACACTTGGTCGAAAGCTTCGCTGAACTCGAGGTATATTATGTCCACAGCATTCCCACAGTCCTACAGTCCCATGTTTCCCACCCCTGGTCTAGAGCTCAATGCAGATCTAATCTCATAAGTCCTCACTGAATTGAAGTAGCTCTAGAGAATAGGCCTAGTGTCAGCATCAGGAATCCTTGGGCCGCTGCCATCATCCCAGTGTCCTAGCAGAGTCCAAAGCTAATGCCTGGCCTTCAAAAAAACACATCCTGGCTCCTTAAAACAAATCCTGGTCTATCATAGTAAGTAACAGTGGGCTGCTGAGTCTAGCTGCCATTTGAATTTCCCACAATGCCCTGGAGCAACCCAGGATTGGGGCATTCTGGGAAATTAAGATGGAGACTAAACCCAGCCAACTGGCACTACTTGGAACACCACTGCTGCCCACTTCGAGCAATGTTCCAAGTAAGTCCACCAGGACCCATTGTTAGCCCACCAGAGGGCATTTTGCCCAGGCCCCCTTCAAACCTGAAGCTAAAAAAAAAAGGATTAACCCACAAACTACACAAGCCAGAGCACAGCGCATGTTGGCTATAAACATAAGGTGAACTGATTGTGTTTCATGAGATGAAATATCAAACTAAACCCACGAGGAGTAGCTCTTTTTTTCTTGCACAAGTAATAAAGAATAATAATTCAGCAATAAGATGAAAAGTCAGTGCATTTCAAGAGAGCATCATGCAACCACTGACATCAATCACACTTTTTCTAATGAGATCAATAAGAGAAGGATTAGAAGGTCATGGACTCCCTCAACAGTCACTGATCAAGATGTTTGACTGGTTGGTTCATCTTCCATCTGTTACAAAACTGGAAGCAATAGGTTTGCCACCCGTCCTGCATAAACTTTTGTGAATTACACAGAACGCCCTCTGGACCCACAGGATGTCAACTCAACATGCACATTGCTCCTGCACATCTCATTGATTTCAATGGGACTTAATGGAGATTCTTCCAAAAACATTGCCAGAATTTTGGATCTCTGAACTAACTTGTTTCTGAAGTGGAACTGATGCATTAAGAACTCTGTCTAGTTCCTTATAGATTCTATGGCATCTAGTCCCCTGTGAAATTTGGTTTTGGGTCATTGGTCTTTATTTTATGATACTCTTTTTTCTGTATCATTCCATATTTATAAAATTAATTTATCTGTTTTTTTTAAAACTCTGCCTAGTTCCAATTTTTGAATTTCCAAATTTTGTAGAGAGTGCTGCACAAATGCAGTTTGCAACACCTTCCCATTCCCTCATGTCTTTCTCCCCTCTACATTTCCAGTAATAGGTGTATGTTCCATCTTTGCCACAAAACTGTAAAATGGGAATAAAACTGATACACTTGTTGAGTTTGGGAACACAATAAAGATTGTGGAGCACACTTTGCAAGTTAAAAAGACAAATATTAATGTGCGTCCAGTGAGTTCTTATGCCTGGTTTGAAATGTGTGCCTTTCTCAACACATGAGAAATCTTTATAATTATCATAGCAAATTCTAAATAGCAAGCAAATACCAGCACCCCTTTTCTCTTACCACAGAAGAGAGCTGGCCCAAAACATACAAACCAAATCCCCACCCCCACCCCAAGTCACAATACATGGTACCCAACTTTTGTCAAGTTATTTTGGTATCCAAGGCGGAAAATCCTATATGCACCTCCCCCCCCACCGCCCCGGGAGTAAATAAATACAATAAAAATAAATTAAATAACAATTTGTTTCCCTTTCATGACATGAAATTGGCTGTCTGAGGCAGCTGCTGGGAAGGGGGTCAAACTTCCCTACCCCACACTGTAACTGAGGTTTTAGGACTCACCCAAACAACTCCAGGTATTATGGAAGAGTGGGGCTGTGCTTAGTGCTCAGAAAAATAAACCCTTTCTCCTTTAGGATTTATTTTTAGGGTTCCCAACCAGCAGAATTAGCCCATGACTTGTGGTACCGTGCACTACGCGGGAGCTGCTTCCAGCTTCTGTAAGCAACCTACAAAAGCCCCTAAGTTGATAGATTGTTTCTGTAAACAACTGACAAACTTAAGAACAAACGATGGGTTAACTTTGGGTTGAACAACCCAGAGTTGCTCACACATCACAGTAACAACCTACGATTGACCCAGTGGCAGGTTGTTGTTTAAAAGAGGAAGTGGCAGGCACCCAGGAGGCAGTGAACATGCTCTGTCCCACTTATGCACTACAACCTATGGGTGGTTCAAACCTATCGTTTGCACGGGCTACCGTTACGTGCAAACCAGGTCCGTGTGTTTAGCTGAGCTCCTAGCATTTGTTTTGTAAGTACATCACCAACACAGCTCTTTGAAGTTAGTTGTTAGAGTTCTTTTCTTTGTAGTCTTCTGTGCAGGGTCAGTCCTCTCATAAGGCAAGGTGAGGTGCATGCTTCGAGTATTAGATTGGGGGAGAGCAGCAGATCTGTGGGATGGGGGGAGCTCACCCGCACGGTTTCCCCAAACACCCACCTGTTTGCTGCTCCATGATCACTGGCAGCTTGGTCTCCTTTCTTATATTAAAGCGCAGGGGCCGTCGGTCAGCCAGCAGCCACCACACCCCAGTGTAAGAAGAGAGAGCCACCCACTGGCTGCTGCATGGCTCAGCTTGTTTCAAGTGCAAGGAGAAGGAGAGCTTGAGCCTTCCTCTACCTTGTCTTCTTTGTCCCTGCAGTCAGGCTTCGGTTGCTAGAACAGCTGCCCGGCTGGGTTACAGCAGCCACTCCCGTTGCCATCCCTCCTTGATCTCTGCAGCCGAGAAGGGGAGGTGACCCAGGGCTTCCCTCTTTCCCTCCCCCATTTGCTCCTTCTGGCCGCTGTGTTGGTCTGTCCTCCCTCTTCTCCTTCTAATTGCTCTGGTAGGAAAGGAAGGGGCAGGAGCAGGACACAGCTTACTGGCGCTAAAGCAGAGGGCAGGATGAGGAGCGAATACTGTTGCACTGCTGCAAACACCTGACTTGCAGCAGGTAAACAGTTGTGTTTTTGTTTTGTCCTGGGACTGTATTTTCTGAGCTACTTTGGGGGAAAGGAGATTAGCTAGCAGTGTGCAATGTGTTTCTCCTGCTGCTATGCCATTAGCAGCTGATAAGGAGCTGCACTCTTGTCCTGGGTCTGGCGTGTGTGTGTTCAGCTTTGTTGAAAAAGGCAATGGGAAAGTTCCTTAAAAGTAGGCCCTGCTAATCATCGTTCCTCTTTTTGTCTTTGCCATTCACTGAAAGAAATCTGTGTCCCTTGGAATTCTGTGGTGATGAAGGCTTGCTTCTTTCTTTTTCCCCGGGCATATGCAGTCGTGCTTCCCTCCCCCACCCCCCTGGCCGCCCAACACCCCAATGTTGAATTTCACAGCATGCCCTTGTGCTGAGGGATGTCAAGGGAGGCCTCTTACCTCTCCTCAGCAGTTCCTCCTGCTTCAAGCAGCTGTGGCAGCAAAAAGGCGGGACGGTGTAAAAGACAGAACACAACAGGCTGGAAAGGCCCATTTATTTATTTTGTTAATGCCAGACGCTATGACATGTGTTAGAGACACCTGAGAACAATATTTTAGGACAGAAACCCTTGAAAAATTATATTATTATTAACCCCCTAATGCTCAGGACACATCCAGAACAGAACGGAACGGCCCAGAACAGCCACCTGCAAATGAACCAAATGTGGACTATTTCTGATTAAAGGCAGCCGCCAGCATGATCACATCACTCTGGTGCTGAAGGAGTTGCACTGGCTACCAGTTGTTTTCCTGGCCAAATTCAAGGTGTTGGTTTTGACCTTTAAAACTCTAGATGGTTCCAGCCCAGCCTATCTCAAGGAGCGTCTCCAGCAACACCAGACAGGCCGCTTAACAAGATCAGCCTCTCGGATGGCCTTCTTTCTGTCCCATCAGCCAGGACAGCTAGGCTGGTGAGGACGAGGGAGAGGGCCTTCTCTGTGGTGGCCCCCATTCTGTGGAGCTCCCTCCCTAGGGAACTCTGCCATTTACCCTCTTTAATGGGCTTCCCCTATGCATTGAAAAGTTGGTTGTTCAGGAAAGCATTTGGGGTGGGCTAGGGAAATTTTAGTCCCCATAGTCCCCGTAGTAACCTGTGGCTGGGAGAGCTGGACCATAAGGAAGGCTGAGTGAAGGAAGCTAGATGCTTTTGAACTGTGGTGTTGGGGGGAATTCTGAGAGTGCCTTGGACTGCAAGAAGATCAAACCAGTCCATACTCCAGGAAATAGAGCCAGACTGCTCACTTGAGGGAAGGATATTAAAGGCAAAACTGAAGTACTTTGGCCACATAATGAGAAGACAGGATACCCTGGAGAAGATGCTGATGCTAGGGAAAGTGGAAAGCAAAAGGAAGAGGGGCCGACCAAGGGCAAGATGATGATATTCTGAAGGTGATGGACTCGACCTTGGGGATGCTGGGGGTGGCGACGGCCGACAGGAAGCTCTGGCGCCGCGTGGGCTGGTCCATGAAGTCACGAAGAGTCGGAAGTGACTGAGCGAATAAACAACAAGGGAAATTTTAGAAAATGATGTTTTAATGTGTAATTGTTAATTGTTTTTAAACTGTTTGTATCATGATGAACAAATGATGTTTGTTCATCGCCCAGATGGCGGGTTGACCAGCCAGATGGGCGATTAAGAAATTTAATAAATAAATGGAATGGAATGGAATGGAATGGCCCAGAACAGCCACTTTGAAATGAGCTAAATGTGGACTATTTCCCAGGACAGGAACTCAAATGTGATTTGTGTGGACATTTTGTAGCTCATTGCATGCCTCCCATGTAGTTATGTGTGACTGGTGAATTTGGTTGAGTTGGCTCATGTGGAAGTTGATGTTCCAAGCTGTTTTTCGAGAATGTGGACTATTGCCCAGAATGGATATCCGTGCAAGGTTTCTCTGCAAATTTCATGGCTTATTGCCTCCTTCCCATACAGTCATGTGTGACTGGTGAATTTGGTTGATATGGGTTGTGTGGAAGTGGGTGTTCCAGGCCATTTTTCAAGAATATGGACTATTGCCCCGAACAGTTACCTGAATGTTGTCCCTGTGGAAGTTTCATGGCATATTGTATCAGTGCCATGTAGTTCTGTGTGACTGGTGAATTTGGTTGATTTGGCTCACTTGGAACTGACAGTTCTGGGCCGCTCCATTCTGTTCTGGATGTGTTCTGGGCATCAAGGGGTTAATAATACTATAATTTTTCATTGATTTCAGTCCTAAAATATTGTTCTCAGCTCTCTCTAACACATCCCATAGTATTTGGCATGGGTCTTCTTCTTTTTAAATAAAGGGCTCCTTCTGGCTTTTACACTGTCCCCAAATAGGGTGTGGCAGCAGCGGCAGCAAAGGGGGCTATTTTAAAGCAAAATAGCACCTTTTTGCTGCTGCCACCAGAGCAAAAGGGGGCAAGTGGAGGCTGGGGCGCAGCCCCCACTGGGATCCTAGCAATGTACCCCCAACCCCTGGTTATTTTTATTTTTTATTTTATTAAATTTGTTAATCGCCCATCTGGCTGGTCACCCAGCCACTCTGGGCGATGTACAGCATATAATAAAACAGTTTAAAACAATAAAATTCTACAATAAAAACATTTTCTAAAATATCCTAACCCACCCCAAATGCCTGCCTGAACAACCACATTTTTAATGCACGGTGGAAGCTCATTAAAGAGGAGGCATGGCGGAGTTCCCTAGGGAGGGAGTTCCACAGAGTGGGGGCCACCACAGAAAAGGCCTTCTCCATTGTCTTCACCAGCCTAGTGTCAGGGTGGAAACTGAGCCAATAGAACCCCAGAGCAGTTCTGATTCTGAGGAGGATCAGCAATCCGTGGGAGAGGAGCCAGCTCATCCCTCACAGGCACAGCAGCTGGCAGAGATTCCTCCTGCCAGCATTCCTGAGATAGATAGTGATCCTAGCAGTGAGAAAGTGTGGGAGGGGGGCTTGCTAGATGCTCGACGTAGACGCAGGGAGCGACGAGTGATGGAGGGTGCGGAAAGGAGGCGTAGCGCCCGTTTGGTGCGCAAGCAATGGCCACCTCCCGTGGACCCAAGGAAAAGAGGGAGGATCTCTCCCTAGCCCATAAGTTCAGGGTCTTCAAGTGATTCTCCCTCAAACGGGGATCAACTGCCTACTCGGAGCATAGGTTACTCTGCTGTTCATTGCTTAGTTGCTGGTGATTAGCATCTGAAAGAGTCATTAAGTTGTAAAAGGATTAAAGCCTTGAAAAGAATCCTTTCGTCTGTGTCTTGAGTTGGCTATTGAAGTCTACTGAAAGAGGCCGCTAGGGCGCTCCTGACACCTAGCTGTCCTGGCTGATGGGACAGAGAGAAGGCCATCCGAGGATGATCTTGTTAAGCGGCCTGTCTGGTGTTGCTGGAGGCGCTCCTTAAGATAGGCTGGGCTGGAACCATATAGGGTTTTAAAGGTCAAAACCAACACCTTGAATTTGGCCTGGAAAACAACTGGTAACCAGTGCAACTCCTTCAGCACTGGAGTGATGTGATCTCGCCGGTGGCTGCCTTTAATCAGGCGAGCCGCTGTGTTCTGTACCAGCTGCAGCTTCCGAACCATCTTGAAGGGTAACCCCACGTAGAGTGCATTACAGTAGTCTAAACGAGAGGAGACCAGGGCATATACTACCGATGGGAGCAGATGGTCAGGAAGGAAGGGGCGCAGCTGTTGTATCAGATAGAGTTGATACTAGGGATGGGGGAGAATTTCTCCCCGAAACTTCGGGGGGCCGAGTGCCAACGTGTTTGGCCCCCCGAAGTAGTTTTAACTTTTTATTTTGCGGCCGGGCGAGGCGCCTCCTCCCCAGCCTGAATTTCGGCCGGGTGAGGCAGGAAGCCTCCCCCCCGGCCTGAATTTCGGCCGGGCGAGGCGGGAAGCCTCCCCCCCCGGCCCGAACTTCGGGGGGAGCAGCGAAGCGCCTCCCCCCCACCGCGAACAAGCTGCGAGACCAGGTAAGTGGCTTTCGTGCACCCCTAGTTGATGCAGCACTGTCCTGCTCACAGCTGACACCTGAGCCTCCATGGACAGCTGGGAGTCCAAAATGACTCCCAGGCTGCGGACCTGGTCTTTCAAGGGTAGCCGTACCCCATTCAACACCCGTTCAACATCTCCCAGCCTCCTCTTGTCTCCTACCAAAAGTACCTCTGTCTTGTCAGGGTTCAGCTTCAGCTTATTCCTCCCCATCCAGCCACTCATCATCTCCAGACATTTGGACAGGGATTCTACGGCCAACCTTGGTGAAGATTTGAATGAGAGGTAGAGCTGCGTGTCATCCGCATATTGATGACACCGCACCCAAACCTCCTGATGATAGCCCCCAGAGGCTTCACATAGATGTTAAATAGCATCGGGGAGAGGATGGAACCCTGTGGCACCCCACAAGTGAAAGCACTTTGTCGACTTCATCAGAAGGAAGAAGCTGGAACCGATCCCACAAAACCGGTTTGCCACAGGCCGCCTCCTGCTCACTAACTGTATCCACAGCGCATGGAATAACACTCCTAATCTGATCAATTTTATCTGCAAAGTGCCTTGCCAAGGCCTCACAGGAGGCCTTAGAATGCTCCAGTGGTTCCGGAGCCACAGGACCGACCAGGCTCCGGACCACTTGGAACAGCCTCCTGGGACAGCACTCTGCAGACGCAAAAGAGACAGCATAATATTCCTTTTTTGCTGCCTTCACCACCACATGATAGGCTGAAGATACAGCTCTAGCCCGTGTCTGATCGGTTAGAGTATATTTGTAGGCAATGAATGAATGGGTATGTAATGTAAGTATGAATTCAATAAACAATGAGTTACATGCACTGAGATCCACTGATGTATGATGGTCTCATTTGCATCCAAGAGGTTGCATCCAACCCTAAATGACTTCCAGAAGAACAGAAGCCACAGGAAAAAGGGTTTTCCAACAGCACTCCCCTGTGCATCTTCCAAATCTGGGAGACCCTCCAGAGCAGATTTGGGAGGCTGAACGGTGGAGACAAGCAAGGAGAAGTCCCATCATCTGAGTGGAAATCTGCTTGAGTAACACTGGATTTTACCAAGGATCTGCGCAAGCAGGGGCTACCCCATTTTTTTTTTCAATATTGGGGAATCTTCCCCATTGCACATGCTGATCATCCAGCATGAAGGTATGTCTCACAGAGCACATACATCCGTATCTCTATATTGCAACTCAATTTCAAAATGCCTGTTAGGGTGAGTTGCACTGTAAGGGAATATATTTTTGCCACATTGCATAGAGGGTCTTCCTTATTCATATTTCTGGTTCATATTGAAAACTGGAGACAAAAGCCTTAAGAAAAGAAAACATCATTTTGAGAAATAATTGGGAATTTGAAAAGATGAAATCAAGCTGACAAGGAGTGACCTTTCAAAATGGGAACAAAATGAACGTTAATCAAATCTTCAAATAATTTTTTTTTCAAAAGGAGTTTCCTTCCAACAAGACGACTGTATGTTTAATTCTACTGTACTTACAGCTTCTTAGAAAAAGTATAGGCTAAAAAAGATATTTTAGAAATAAGAAGCTTAGTAATAACTTGGGTCCCTTCAACCAGGGAACATATACAGCAGATAGTGTCTGTCCTAATGTCAGACTGTGATGGTGATTTGCCCAGATTAGTGGAAACCACAGAATTCTGGGCTACAGAACAGAACAGAACAGTGTGGCAAAAAAAATTCCAGCCTGTCATTTTTGGCAGTTGAGGGGAGGGGGCAGGTAGGTTTGAAATGAATACCCCAGCAAATGAAGCTGGAGGGGGAGAATTTCAATGAGTTTTTTAGCTGGGAAGGGATGCAGGGGTTCCATTTACCTCTTAAATGTAGGGGGTGGCTGAGGGGTCTTCTTGCTGTCTGTGTTCTTTTCCTTAAAAAAAAGTCCCTCACGCTACTGCAGTATTGGGGCTAGCTTTCAACCAGCAGTGCTTCCTGGAATGCCCAGGAGACCGTGTGATATCACATAGTCTCCTGAACATTCAGCAGTCGGTGCCCAGCTGAAAGCCTCTGTCCTCCTGGGAGCCCCATGCTGTAGTGAGCAAGATCTAGGGTTTTAGGACTTAGCTTACCAAAGCTCTTACATATTCATTCATTCAGTTTATGAGTCACCCCATAGCTGACACCCTCAGGGCAACATACATAATAAAAACAAATACAAATAAAACCAATGACATTTATTAACATGATTTAGAAGCAGCAACAATATTTTAAACTAGTTTTTAAAAGACAGATAAATATCAAAGCAGCTAAGAACTGGAAAAAAATGTGTTTTTAAAATGCAGTTTTAAAAATATCATTAAAATAAAACAGCAGTTGATTTTTTTAAGGCTTGGGAGAATAAAAAGTTCCTGGCACCAAAAGGTCAACAAAGTAGACACCAAGTGGACCTCTCTGGGGAGGGCATGCCACAATTTGGGGGCCACCACAGAAAAGGCCCACCCACTGAATGTCAGTGTGTGGGGTGCTCAGAGCAGGGCTCTGGATGATGATCCCAGGCATGGGCAGGAACATATGGGAAGAGGCCATCCTTCAGGTATTGTGGGCCCAAGCTGTGAAGGGCTTTATAGGTTGACACCAACACATTGAATTAGGCTTGGAAATGAACTGGAAGCCAGTAGAGATAGTGCAATACCGGCATAAAATGGCCATAATGCCCAGTTCCAATGAGTACCCTAGCTACCATATTTTGTACTAACTGTCTTTTTGAACCATCCTCCCCCAGGTACAACACATTGCAGTAATCTAACCAGGTGGTTACCAGGGCATGGATTACTGATACCAGGGTCTGTCCAGGTAGAGCCATAGCTGGCATACCAGTTTTGTGGGATCGGTTCCAGCTTCTTCCTCCTGATGAAGTGGACAAGGTGCTTTCATCGGTACGGCCGACCACCTGCTTACTTGATCCTTGCCCATCTTGGCTCATTATGAGCTGCAGAGAGAGACTGGGTGAGGGGATCAAGGCGGTGGTGAATGTCTCCCTTGAGGAGGGAGTGATGCCATCAGCCCTCAAGGAGGCAGTGATAAGACCGCTCTTAAAGAAGCCCTCCTTGGATCCTCAAGTTTTGAACAACTTTCGCCCAGTCTCAAATCTGCCATTTTTGGGCAAGGTGATTGAGCGGGTGGTGGCAGTGCAGTTGAAGGCACACTTGGAAGAAACTGATTATCTAGACCCATTTCAGTCGGGCTTCAGGCCTGGGCATGGGACAGAAACGGCCTTGGTCGCCTTGGTAGATGATATGAGGAGGGCTCTGGATAGGGGTGAATGCTCCTTCCTTGTTCTCTTCGACCTCTCAGCGGCTTTCGATACCATTGACCACGGTATCCTCCTGGACTGCCTGGAGGGGTTGGGCATTGGGGACACTGTATTGTGGTGGTTCCGGTCCTTCCTCTCCGGCAGGTACCAGAGGGTAGCACTGGGAGAGGAGGTTTCGGACCCGTGGCCACTCACTTGTGGGGTGCCACAGGGTTCCATCCTCTCCCCGATGCTATTTAACATCTATGTGAAGCCACTGGGGGCTATCATCAGGAGGTTTGGGGTGCAGTGTCATCAATATGCGGATGACACGCAGCTCTACCTCTCGTTTAAATCTTCACCAAGGTTGGCCGTAGAATCCCTGTCCAAATGTCTGGAGACGGTGAGTGGCTGGATGGGGAGGAATAGGCTGAAGCTGAACCCTGACAAGACCGAGGTACTTTTGGTGGGAGACAAGAGGAAGCTGGGGGATGTTGACCTGGTGTTGAATGGGGTACGGCTACCCTTGAAAGCAGGTCCGCAGCCTGGGAGTCATTTTGGACTCCCAGCTGTCCATGGAGGCTCAGGTGTCAGCTATGAGCCGGACAGCGCTGTATCAACTCCATCTGATACGGCGGCTGCGCCCCTTCCTTCCCGACCATCTGCTCCCATCGGTAGTACATGCCCTGGTCTCCTCTCGTTTAGACTACTGTAATGCACTCTACGTGGGGTTACCCTTGAAGACGGTTCGGAAGCTGCAGCTGGTACAGAACGCGGTGGCTCGCCTGATTAAGGGCAGCTGCCGGCGAGATCACATCACTCCAGTGCTGAAGGAGTTGCACTGGTTACCAGTTGTTTTCCAGGCCAAATTCAAGGTGTTGGTTTTGACCTTTAAAACCCTATATGGTTCCGGCCCAGCCTATCTTCAGGAGCACCTCCAGCAGCACCAGACAGGCCGCTTAACAAGATCAGCCTCGGATGGCCTTCTCTGTGTCCCATCAGCCAAGACAGCTAGACTGGTGGGGACGAGGGAGAGGGCCTTTTCTGTGGTGGCCCCCACTCTGTGGAACTCCCTCCCTAGGGAACTCCGTCATGCCCCCTCTTTAATGAGCTTCCGTCATGCATTAAAAATGTTGTTGTTCAGGCAGGCATTTGGGGTGGGTTAGGGTATTTTAGAAAATGTTTTTATTGTAGAATTTTATTGTTTTAAACTGTTTTTATTGTATGTTGTACATCGCCCAGAGTGGCTGGGTGACCAGCCAGATGGGCGAGTAATAAATTTAATAATAAATAAATAAATAAATAAATAAATAAAATACCAGCCTAAGCTGGTAAAAAAGAGCTCTGTGCCACAGAAGACACTTGTGCCTCTAGTGACTGTTAGATCTACAGGCACCCCCAAGCTATGAACTTGATCCTTTAGGATAAATGCAACCCCTTTCAAAATAGGTTCAATACCACCTACCTGGACAGATGAAGCACCCACCACCAGCAGTACCTCTGTCTTGTCTGGATTGAGTTTAAGTTTATTGTTCCTCTTTACTCCACTTGAAGGAAGCCATCTTGAACAAAAGACTCTGCATACCTTCCAGTTTACCTTCTACTTGAGATATGTAAGCCGAACACTGATCTCAGTCATTTTTGCTTAACCTATATATACCTTACGTCATTAGAGCAGGGGCTTAAACCTGGAAGGAGTAAGCAATGGGACCCACCACCCAGAAGGTGAGACTCCATGCAGCCATTTTTCAGCAGACAATCCAGAGTGGACATGTTTTTTTTCCCTTTCCCGGTAGGAAGAATGGGCAAGACTTCTGTTACAGGCTACCCTCCCTTGCGCAGGACACAGACGCCCAAGAAAAAGCCCAAGGAACACGCAGAAGAAAGATGGAATTTATCAGCTCTCAACTGACAGCATATGAACCAAACCACAACAGATGCTAATAATATAAAACGTATCATCCTTATGAATGTTCAACTGCGTGCAGCAGTGATATATTTGCTTAATTGCTCTGCTAAAATATTTACACTTGCCAGTTACAATTACCTATGCAAACCATCAGCATGCAATATGAATACTAATGCAGCAAAGCAATGAAAGGTTTTCGTGATGATCTTAAGATGGCCATAGAGCTCCACCCATTGGAAATGCTCCCTGTCCAGATGCACAGCCCATTGAACTCAGCGGGATTATTTCTATTTGGATGGTCATTACAGTGAGCTCTCTGTTATGCTCCATTAGCCAATGGGTTTCTTGTTCAGAAAAGAATATGGAGGCCTCCATTGTGCTATCTGTGCTGGAACAAAGTATTGCTAGTCTCTGTAGATGAAGGAATAATGTTCAGTAATGCTAATAACTAAGGCTTATTGAAATCCATTTGAAACTCTTAGATGCCAACACCCCTTTCTTTTTCTTTCTGTTTTTATTATTTTATTATTTATTACTTGTTAGGCCTGATGTTCTGAAGATAAATGCTGGGTGTAGCAACTGCAGCCACTGTAATTTTCATTTCCCCAGAATGCTTCTGGGCCTCAAAGTAGGCCCAGAGGCATTCTGGGGAAGTGAAAAAGCAGCAGCTGTTGCAGCTGCTTTACATAGTGCTTCTCTTATCCAAGCTGGGCTGCCCAACACCCACCCTCTGCCTCCTGATAAGCTCATAAGGGAGCCACCTGGTGTGGGGGGCAAAAGGCATCTTGCCCAGGGCCCTCACACATCCTGGTGCCTGTCTTGCCAACAGCAAATGTATACATATTGGCAGCCCCCTTGTAATTGCCTTAGGAATATAAGGAGAGACCATTGGACTATCAGCCAGGCCAAGCCTACACAAATGCACTGTTTGTGTGAACCGGTGTCTCCATATGTGATATTTGCAATTTCTACCGTAGTAGTGGCTGTATCATGGAGACCTTGGTGATTGGCCATCCCAAATACACGTAGAAAAACAACGTTCTGCATGAACCAGATGATCATGGGGATGCCTTGCAGCATATTCCTACCAATGCAAATCAAAAGGATAAAGCATTCTGTAATGTTCAATAGGCAGAATTCAATACAAATGTTTTATACAATGTTAATATTTGGAGCTCTATTATTTGGGGTAGCGTTATATTACAGAACCCCGGCTCAGGAAAGGGCACCTGTAATTGTCGGAATGGCTTCCAGCCATATCTATGAACACCTGCTTCAGGACTACTTGGGTGTAGAGTAAAATAGATTCTATGAACTTGCCTCCATTGGTTTCTTCATTGGCAGAAGCCCTGGGTCTCTGCTTAAGGGGAACACCCATTTTTGATTGCCACTCAGTGGTCTAGCAGGAGGGGCATGCATGCTCCTGGAGCAGCCATGCAGCGATCCGTGCTGGCCTGCTTCTTGGCCATACTGCAACACATGCTCAACCCCAGGGCCAGTCAATTGCCATGGTTGGCTTCATAGGGGTGGGACTTGGAGCAGATCACAGAGGCCATGTCTCTCTTCATGGCATCTCCTAAGTGGTGTTTACCATTTACTGTCTCTCTATAGTTTAGGGATGGACAGATCCATCTATTTCCAGTCCATGTGAGTTTTGCATAAATCCTTTTCATCCCGTTTCCACATCAATCTGTGATTTTTGGAAATGTGCATTATATTTAATGTATTTTATCCCAAACTATTTTGGTATGTTTTAAAGCCACAAATAATATCGCAAAATTCAGTAGGAAAACCGAAGGAAATGTATTAGTCCAGGAAGTGTGAATCAGTTCAGTTTTAGAGATGTAAAATTTCCAGAAAATTTGAAGCCACTGAAAAAAGCGGGGGGGGGGTGGTTCAGGGAAAAATGGAAATTTGGGGGGAAATTGAAAAATAAGCAATATTGTTTAAGCACTCCTTACAGATCTACTTGGGACAGCCTTCCCCAACCTGGTGCCCTCTAGATATTTTGGACTTCAGCTCTTATCAGCCTTAGGCAGGATGGCCAATGGTCAGGAATGCTGGCCATTGTAGTCCAAAGCATCTGGAGGACACCAGGTGGGGAAGGCTGCTTTAGGAACGTAAAGCAGCCTTTATGTTCCTAAAGTTATATTATGTATAACTTGGCTTGCTCATAAAATTATCAAATATAATTATTCAAATTATATTTGAAAACTTTAAAAAGCGAACTTAGTAAATTTGTAATTATTGTCTGAATAAACTATACTTTAAAAATTTAATATAACAAACATCATTAATTTTATGGGCAAACCAAGTTATACGTGGCATATTTTAGGTTCCTAGTTTATGCTTGACCAGAGGGAACTTCAGCAAGTAGTCCCTGAAACATATGAATCATCCTAGAAGCCAGAAGAAGCAGAAAGTACCAGAGGCAGAGGAAGACAAGCCCAGAAACATAGGACTCTGTAGAACAAAATCCAAAATGTCAAGAATGTACGTTTTCTTTCATATTGTGATATGGTGACTCTATTCACATGTTGGGAAACTGAGCATGCCTTGGAGCATCCCAAAATGTTTATCAGTAATAGATACATTGTATCAATAATTTGAATAAGAAATGGAAGAAATAACTATGCTGAGAATTTTCCAGAGAGGATTAAAAAACATTTTGCCCCATGGCGTCATCATTATTTCTAGACATTCTACATCTCTAGTCTTTCTATAAAAGTCTTCTTATCACATCATATTTAAAAAAATATTGGCAGGGGAGTAAAGGCTTGATAACAGTATATAAACACATTGTCTTAAATTCCAAAAGAAAATATTTCATAATCCAAAGTTATTCAATTTTTCCCATTTGGGGGCGGGGGGGGGAGAAAAGAAAAATTGTCCTTGGGGGAAAAAAATGGGGGGGAAATCCCGGTTTCCCCCCAAAATCGCCAGTTGTTTTCCAGGCCTTCACATCTCTAGTCAGTTTGCTTAAAATGCAGACCAAACAAAATTCTTGAGCATCTACAGTGTAGCTCCTGGTCTCCTGCACCACCCCATGCCCACACTGCAGGTTCGACGAGTCTGAGTGTGTTCTTCTCTTCCTCCGCATGTTCGACCCTTTCTGGGAAAACACAGCATTGCTCAAAACAATAAGGCAAGTTTATCCTGGTGAAAGGTATGAACATGATCTGACAGCTGTAATGAATTTTTGCTTTTCAAAGGTTAACGAGATGCTTTTTCCACTCCCTCTGCTGTCTGTGTTTTTTATGTACTATACAAGCGACATCTAAAATGCCCTTTGCACATAAAAAATCACATGCTTCTGAAGAACCTGACATTCGCATAATGTTACGGCATAAAATGTGGACAATGAAAAAGCATTTTTAAGGAGGTGAGGAAAAGTTGGAGGAAAGGATCAGAAGTATAAGGATTATATATAATGGTGCAGAGATCTAAGATGGGGGACTTTCGGTAAGGCTGTCAAAGGATTAAAAGGTTTCACTCAATTATCTGCCTTAATGCAGGTGCTCTATTAAAGAGACAAAGATAACAGCTCTTCTTATCACAGCTCAGACAAAATCATGTGATTTGTTTAATTTTATGGACAGTCTTCTTGAATGTATTACCTGAATAAAGAAAGGCATGCAATAAAATTGTTCAGTGTAATGCTATCTGCACTAAATATTTTTTCCCAGCTGAAAATGCTGACTGAAATGCTGTTGAAAACTGCATCTGTTACAGTCATTGACTAATTGTAATTAATTGTTGATTTCAGCCTTTGTAATTATCTGTTAAAGTGATGCAGAAACTTTTGAATTAACTTGAAGGCCCCAATCCAGCAGACAGTTAAGCATGTAAGGCCTTTGAAAGGATGCCTAATTCAGTGTTGGATTCTGTGCCCTTATAGCACAATCCTATACAATCCTTACTCAAAAGTAAGTCCCACTGAGTTCAATGAGGCTTACTCCCAGGTAAAGGAGGTATAGGATTGCAGCCTAAATCTTTTTCACCTACCCAGTTCTAGAGGTGTGTTATTGTCAATATAACCCTTCCATATCTTCTAGTGCCTATGAATTGCATATGATTACATTGTATGGGAATTTCATAAACAACATGTAAATACAATTAAGAATAAGTACAAAAGTGCTTCTGAATCATGTTGCCTTTTCATTCATTTGCCAGAGAACTGGAGCTGGGAGCAGGTTACAGATTCTGAACATTCAGAGAAGGGTCAGTATATTTTGCACTAATATAATGCTTATCTTACTTCCTACAGGGTTGGCCCAATCATTAGGCAGAGTGAAGTAGTCGCTTCTGGTACCTAATTTTGGCTAGGGAGGTACAAAACTCACTTACCTTTTCATGGAATCTTTCATGGTGGGGGTGGAGGCACTCCGTCCCTCCCCCTGGAATCCTCGATGGGGGGGAGGCGATCTGGTCCTCCCCCCCCGGAATCCTCGACAGCCAGCTCTGCTCCGCGGCCAGGCCACAGAGCAGCCAGCCAGGGCCGTCCACAGCCGGATTTCCGGCTGCGGACGGGCTGCTGCGGATGCAAATGGCTGCCGCCGTAGCGGCCGCCATTTGCATCCAGCCAGGCAGCCATGATAGGCTACGTAACAATTTACGTAGCCTATCACGGCTAACCCTCCCGCAAAAAAACCAGCATACGCAAATGGTGGCGGCTACAGCGGCCGCCATTTGCGTTCCCTATTTTTCACCGTTTTATCCTACGTAAATATTTACATAGGCAATTGCGGCAAAAAAAAGGGAACCGCAAATAGCGTAGTGGGTGTTATTTGCATTTCTTTCTTTTTTGCCGTAAAAGCCTGCGTATTTACATAGGATAAAATGGCGGGGGGGAAAGGAACGCAAATAGCGCCCACTACGCTATTTGCGTTCCCCTTTTTTTCACTGTAATAGCCTACATAAATATTTACATAGGCTAGAACAGCGAAAAATAGAGAACGCAAATGGCGGCTGCTGTAGCCGCCGCCATTTGCGTACGCTGGGGTTTTTTCAGGGCGGGTTAGCCGTGATAGGCTATGTAAATTCTTATGTAGCCTATCACAGCTACAAAGACGCCAATGGCGGCCACAGCAGCCTGGCCACAGCCAGCCAGGAGACCAGCCACCACCGGAACCGCCGCCACCACCGTCGCATCCGCCCCAAGTAAGTGCCGTCCTGGGGGATTCCACGGGGGGGCAGGGGGCAGGAGGCCGTTCTGCAACAGATTCCGGGGGGGCGGATTCTAAAGAATCCGGCCTCACTGGAATCCATGGCGGAATTCTCTGCCATCCCTAATTTTGACTATCATGAAAGGGCAACAAAATTTTAGCTATTTAGGGAGCAATCCTATGGTTGCTACTCAGCAGCTTGACAGCCATAAGATATGACAGTTTCTGGGAACTAACCTTCCCCCCCCCTCGCACTGCCTTGTAGGCAGCTCAGAACAGCCCCACGCTCGGTGCTCAGAAGAGGAGAGCAGAGCGGCAAAAATGGGGTGTTCCAGGGGGTGTTCCAGGGCGGGGAAGGTGGAAATCCCGGTATGACGCATCCAACATGTCATCTGGCAGCCGCTTCCCCTGCTCCATCTTCCTGCAGCTAGACTGCCAAAATCAGCTGTCTAGCCACAAATGCAGGGCGGCTAGACCCCTCTGTGCTTCTCCTGCTCTGCATTGGATAGGCAGTTGCCTCCAAGTTCGGAGGCAGCTGCCTGTCCCAGTAGGATTGCTACCTCCAGGTATTGGTATTGTGTTTTACTGCCAGAGACTGGGAGAGACACTTGTACAAAGGCCACAAAACAGACATGAGGGCAACAGCCCTGTCCAGCTATTGTTTCCAAGCAACTAGTATTCAGAGGCAGGCTTCCTCTGCTCCTGGAGATAGCCTGAGGTCATGACTAGTAGCCATTCAGAGCCTTATCCTCCATGAGTTTGTCGAATCCTCTTTTAAAGCCATCCAATTTGGTGGCCATCATCACTTCTTGTGGTGGAGGACTCCATAGTTTAACTATGTATTGTGTGAAGAAGTACTTTCTTTTATCTGTCCTCAATCTCCCACCAATCAGCTTTGTGAGATGGCTCCAGGTTCTAGTATTATGAGATAGGGAGAAAAATCTCTCCCTATCCACTTTCTCCACACAATGCATAACTTTATAAACCCCTATCATTCCCCCGTGCTTCTTTCTATGCTACAAAAGCCCCAAAGTTATAACCTTTCCTTGTAAGGGTGCTGTTCCAGCCTCCTTTTCATTTTCTTTTCTGTACCCTTGCCAGTTCTACAATATATTTTTTTACATGTAGTAACCAGAAGTGTTAACAGTATTCTGAGTATGACCACACCATAGGCTCATATAAGAGCATTACAAATTTGGCAGTTCTATTTTCACTCCCTTTCTTAATGTTCACTAGCATGGAATTTGCTTCTTTTTTCTTTTCTTTTTTTGCAGCTGTTGCTGCACACTGGGTCAACACTTTTATCAAGCTATCCACCATGATCCCAAGATCCCTTTCTTGGTGAGTGTCAGGAATGAATCTGAGCATGTGGAGATGTCTGGCAGCTCAGACTCAAGATTCAGAATCAGAATGGGAACAGTCAGAACAGAGGGAAGCAACCTCCCCAGTGAGCCCAGATATGGCAAGACTTTCTTCCCAAGACCTTGACACACATTCATTCAGCACAGGCTGAATGGCTCCCCCATTCCTCCACCATGAGAGGGGGAGGGGGAGGGGAAGGCATGATTTGAGGGATGCAAGAGTCTGTCATAGAGCAAAGTGGGAAAAGTTAGGGTCAGAGCTAAGACGCTCTGCCAGGTTAGCCACTCATGATAGCCAACATAGGAGGGAGCCGCCCTAAGGGAGGGGCAACGCTGCAAAGCTAGTCTGGCTGTGAAGTTCTTGCCCAGACTGCTGGCAACTTTCCTAACTTCCACTTCATATCCTCTATTGATATTCTTAGATATGAGGATTAGCTGGTTCATTGCAGTCTGAGAGTTTCCTAGAATTTGCTTTTGTAATGAAGCTAGTCATTAACCGTTAAAGTAGTGTTAGCCTGGAGCTTTGTTTCCTGGAGTGTGCTGATTGCAAAGGAAGAGGATGAAGGAATGTGACAGCAAATCACCGCCAGCTCAAACTCCATCAGTGTATATGTGATGTTTGGATCTTTTGCCCCAGTGTACATCATTTTACATTTACTTACATGAAACTGGATTTGCCATTTTATGTTTATTGCCCATATCCACCCTGTTTGGATAGATCTTTTTGGAGCTCTTCGCAATCCATTTTGGTTTCTTCCACCCCAAATAATTTGATGACATGTGCACCAAATTATTGCAGTTGGTCACCTCACTACTCTCATTCCTAACTCCAGATCATCCCTAACTCTGGATCACTGACACACAAGTTAAAAGGCACCAGTCCTAATAGCCCACTTCTTACTTCCTCCTATGTGAAAAGAGACCATTTATTCCAACTCTCTGCTTCCTATTCTTTAACCAATTACTGATCCATAAGAAGACCCATCCTCTTATCCCATGAGTAATAAGTTTACTCAGAAGGTGCTTTGTCGAAAGATTTTCGAAAATCAAGTAAAGGTTGTCTACTGGATCATTCCTATCCACATACTTGTCTTGTTGACATTCTCAAAGAACTCCAAAAAATGAGTGAGGCAAGACGTATTTTTTTAGAAGCCATGTTGATTCTTCTTGAGCAAGATTTGTCCTTCTGTATCAGGATGGGCAACTGTGAGAGGTCCGGGGGCCATTTTGCCTCATAGACCCCCACACACAGGCTGCACTCTGGGTTTCCCCCCTTGCAGGGGGGTGCCAATATTTTTTTAAAAAATCATGGCAATCCACTCCATAAAGCTCTGTAGCAACAGAAAAGGTAAAGTTAGCTTGTTTGTGAGCTAAATCTGGCCACTGTAGTGTTCCATAGTACTATGGGTGACATTTTTTTGTATTTTTTTTAATCCGCTGCCACCAAATTCAGTGTTGCAGCTGGGGGTGGGTGCTGAATGTGGCTTGCTGTAGGTGACATGTTGCCCACTCATGTTCTATATGCTTGATAATTATGTCTCTAGTGATGTGTTTCCCCAGTTTACCTAGTATAGCTGTTAAGCCAACTGGCCTGTAATTTCCTGGATTCCCTCCCCCCACCTACCCCAGACCCTTTTAGAAGTCTCTGATACATTGGCTGCTTTCCAGTCCTCTGGTAGTGACCAATCTTAGGGACATATTACATATCTTGAAGATAAGCAATTTCACGTTTGGGTTCTTCTGCATGATACCACCTTGGCCTGGTGATTTGTTAATTTTAAATGTGTCAGTAAAGCTTAGAACTTCACCTCTTCTAACCACAATTTGCTCAGTTCTTCGTACAACCTTCCTGAAAAAGCCAGTTCAGGCATGGTTGTCTGCTCTACATCTTTTTCAGTGAATACAGAGACAGAAATCATTCAGTTTTTCTGTAATCTGCTTATCATCCTTCAGCGCACCATTAAGTCTGTTGTCATCCAGTCATCTAATGGCCTCCTTAGACTGTTCCCTGCTTCTGATGTATTTATCTACTGTTCTTGTCTTCATAACTTTTCAGTAGAGATTTGCACTGCCCCCAAGATTTCACTTGTACCCCAATTCATTCTCCGCTCAAGTTCACCATCTGCATCCTGCTCAAAGGGGGACAGTATGCGCCCAGTAATAAATTATTTTGGGAGTCTAGTATTGCCATGCACAGTTGCCTTAGATCTCTTTTATGAAACAAAGACAGAATACAAATGTTTAAATTCACAAACAAATTATAAATTTATCAAAATTCACCCCCCACTAGTACAAGGTGATGAAATGTGACATGGGAGAGGGGTGGGCTAGATCACTCCATCCTCTGACCTGTTTAGCCTATTCAGGTTTAGAATGCCTGAGTAGAGGTTATATGAAACATATAAGTGGGATGTCCTCACTTATCCCCTTCCCACAATATAAGGGCATACTCTGAAATATATTCTGTATATTGTGTTTATCTAGACTTGCACAGGGCATTTGTTGGAATCTCAGTAGAGCCAGAGCTGTCCTGAAATTGAACTTAGGCAGATCAATTAAATACTTTTTCAGACCATGATGGAATTTAATCATCAACTATTGGTATGCCATTTTAACTCATGCCAATAGAGATAAATCTCTTTGCACAAAAGTATCCCTGAAGTGTTTTAAAATTTCTAATTTAGTGGCCAGCAACTGCATTCCCTTGAAATAATTCATGAAAAAACCATATATTTGAAGCATGTGGGCAATTTCATTATACCAAGTATTTGATCTGAAGAAGAGATTATATTGAGTCTGGTCACATAAACAAAACTTTGGAAGTCTCGCTTCTGACATAAAGTCTACCTCATAAGCCCCAACTTAAATGTGTGAATAGATTTTCATCTCTACCGGTAGCATGTCAGGTTTGCTCTCAGCATCAGTGAAAGGAGACCCAAGGGGTCCTCAAATGCAATTTAGGATCATACTCTGGGGGCAGAAAATCCAGATGTGTTGCTCCACAGAAGCCTTATATTTCAGTGCCATAAGGAATTTGTGCACACAGCATTGTTTCCTAAGTTTTCAATATCAGTGCAACTCGTTTATTCCCAGACGTCCACTGGATTTTTATTATACTGAGACTGATTGCTCTATTTTCACAGCCATGCCTGATCCAAGTAATTTTTCCATGTGCCAGTAGTGGAGAAAATTAACACTAAATAGCAATAAAATGTTGACCTGCCGCATGGTAAGGGAGCCAACATAATCACATATGCGTGGATTTATGTTATGGATAAACACAACCCCTTTAGTATTCTCATAATTTATAGTTAGAAGATTTCTATAGCAAAAATTAGCAGTTAGCAGTTGGCACAGCCCACCCTTCAATTCTATTATAATGGACCAACATAATCCCCTGATTTTAATCTAGTTTATTACAGCTATCTTTGTCTCCTATGGCATCTTGAATCACTGACATGTTCTTATAGATCAGGGGAGGGGATGTGAGGCCATACAGATGTTGTTGGAGTCCAGCTCCCATCAGCTCCAGCCAGCATAGCCTAAAGAATGATGGGAGTTGTAGTTTAATGACATCTGGAGGGCCATATGTCCCCCACCCCTGTTACAGATTTAGGCTGCTTTAATAATCCATTTGCCAGAGTCCAGAGGCTGCTTAGGACCAACAAGTTTATTGACTGGGTTCGCAGAACATCCTAACCCACACTCAGTGGTTGAGTGTGAGTTGTTGTTGAACCCTAGGTTGTTTGTTGAACCATGGGTTAGAGTGTTTTCAGGACATTTTCCACAGGGTGGCTTGTTAACCATGCAGTGTGGTTTGTTGTTGGATTATTCAGAATGGTTAACAAGCCACACTGCACAATTAACAGGCCACCCGGCCTGAGGAAAATGTCCTGGATTCAGACAGCACACTAACATGTAGTTCAACAAACAACCCATAGTTCAACAGCAACCTACACTCAACCACTGAGTGTAGGTTAGCATGTTGTGTGAACAGCCCCTGTTCTAACATTATCCACACATTCTAATTTCACAGGAAATACATGGCAACCTCTCTGCTCTTGCAAATCTTTATAATTTACAGCTGGAAATATAACAGGAAGATTAGATTGAGGGCCAACAGTGAATGGAGGGAAACAACCCCAGGAGAGAATTAGCAAATACTTCACCTACAGAACCCAACTTTCAAAAGTATTAACTGAAGCCAGGTCCATATGTACAAGCAGCTATGCTAACAATGGCCCCTTGAAAGCAACCTCATGGAGAAGTGTTTCCCATACACACTTTCAGTGGTTTCAGCCACACCAAAGTAACTCCGTGTTCTCTGTTTTGTATTGGCATGGCTGAATTAGCTGGTGCTGTCTGGAGATCCAGTACACACTTGAGGAGCTACTACTGTAACATTTCCACTCAAGGCAAGGAGGGCTTTATTCTGTAAAGGGGTGATCCCCTTCCTAAGGTCTGGTCAGACACCTCCAAATTACATGGCAAGAACCCAATTCCTAACTAAGCAAACTTTATTAACGGATTAAGAAATTAACAAGACAAATAGAGCAAGGGAGCAAACAAAGGATACGCTGGAACAATAAGCCAAACCTAGGAGCTGTCCACTTTTCTGTGCCTGCTCCTCTGTCACTTACATACACATCAACTTTCCCAGGGAGGCACCCATGTTCCTCGCACTCCTTCTTCAGGGTCTGCCCTACTGAGAATATTGCAACCTCATCTGCACGTGACTGGAAGGGGGCAGTGTTGCAGTTAGTTAGCTCATGGGAATTTAGGCCACAGCTAGCCTTGGGATCTCCACAGCCTACAATGTAGTTTCCTGTGTTTTTTTCCTTTTGCTCCTCCCCTGACTTCCACCATTGCTGGGAGCAGATGTGTTTGTTCTCTCACTCCTGTCAGTGTTCTAGAACACAAATGGACTGAACAAACTGTTTTGAAACTGTGTTCTGTACCTGCATTAATATATGCAAGAATATTGTGAGTAAACTTTTTTACCTTTCTTCACTAAAGAAGGGTGTGGTCTCTTTTTTGTTAGCCTTGTGTGCATGTGGGACTAGTAAATACTCATTCTGTTCCGCCTTTTGTTTTCGTCTGCTAACTGCCTTTCTAACTGGAGGCGTCAATACCAAATCAGAGAATCATAGAAGAGTAGGGTTGGAAGGGGCCTACAAGGCCATCGAGTCCAACCCCCTGCTCAGTGCAGGAATCCAAGTCAAATAATTCCCATCAGGCTCTTGGTCCCGACCACCACAGATTCAGCTCTCCCCAGTTTGCCAATATGGGCTTCAGACCCTCCTTTTAAGGGGTAGCTGGCAAGGGCAACATGCACTTCTGCATGTTCCCACCCCCACACCTGTGCCTTGTTAGCAAGGCTGGCAGATAAGTAGGGTGTTTTTTTGCCCACTCCCACGGGCAAGGAACACTTAAAGGGAGAATAGCAAAGCATCACTTCTTGCCACAACTACCTTGACATTTCATTTCAATAGTCCATCCATGCAGTTTCATGAATACCCAAATTATGACTCAGTGACTGCAATTGTCAAGCTACTCACTCATAAATTGCATGGAACATAACAATAGACAAATATGAAGGGATAGGGAAGAATTTAGAAATGTTTTGGTATTTAGTGTATATTAAGAATTAGAAGGAGAAGGGGATGGCAGAGGATGAGATGGCTAGATAGCATCACCGATGCAATGAATATGGACTTGAGCACACTCCAGGAGAGAGCGGAGGACAGGAAGGCCTGGCGTGCTATGGCCCATGGGGTCACAAAGAGTCAGACACAAATTAACGACTGAACAACAACAAGAAGAATTAGAATCTGAATGTAGGGGGGCAGGGAAGGATAGTCAGATAATCCCAGAGTTGTTAACAGATCATTGCTAGTCATGTTGTAAGAACCAAGTGCCTGGTAATAGACATGTTATAGTCTGGGTTTGATGTTCAAAATGGATGGCCTTTTGTTACCTGGAGACATATAGGAAGGCCCTTAATTGGATCTCATTCAAAATGAGCAAAAGGACATAAGCAATGAATGAAGCTCGATATTTATCCTTCCTAAAATAATGACCTAGGACAGGAAGTTTGAAGCATATAGTAGTGAAACTGTCCACTGGCAAATGACAAAATGCAGGAGGAGAGAATAAACATCACATAAAGGTCATCTCCTCCTGAACTGAAAAGTAAGGGAGCTCTAGGGAGATCATTTAGAGCAGCAAAGAAGCCTCTTAAACAGCAGGACACGTAATATTCCCTGACCCTTAGAAATGCTTCTGGGTCAGGCTTGTCTAAACAATTTGGGGACTGTGCTAGGGGCTTTAGACTGTCCTTTGCCTCAATTCACCTCCAACATGACCAATATCTGACATCCACTTTGGTCCGTCAGCTGTCTTAGAATCATAGAATAGTAGGGTTGGAAGGGGCCTATAAAACCATTCCTGTTCAATGCAGGAATCCAAGTCAGAGCATCCCTGACAGATGGCTGTCCAGCCTCATCTTGAATGTCTCCAGGGTGGGAGAGCCCACCACCTCCCTAGGGAATTGGTTCCATTGTTGTATCGCTCTAACAGTCAGGACATTTTTCCTGATGTTCAGCCAGAATCTGGCTTCCTGTAACTTGAGCCCATTATTCCGTGTCCTGCATGCTGGGATGATAGAGAACAGATCCTGGCATTCCTCTCTGTGACAACCTTTCAAGTACTTGAAGAGTGCTATCTTATCTCCCCTCAGTCTTCTCTTCTCAAGGCTAAACATGCCCAGTTCTTTCAGTCTCTCTTCATAGGGCTTTGTTTCCAGTCCCCTGATCATCTTTGTTGCCCTCCTCTGAACCCTCTCCAGCTTGCCTGCATCCCTCTTAAAGTGCGGTGCCCAGAATTGGACACAGTAGTCCAGATGAGGCCTAACCAGTGCTGAGTAGAGGGGAACTCGTACTTCCTGGGATTTGGAAGCTATGCTTCTATTAATGCAGCCCAAAAGAGCATTGGCCTTTTTTGCAGCCACATCACATTGTTGTAGGGATGGCGGAGAATTTCTCCATGAATCTCGGGGAGGCCAAATGCCAAGGTATTCGGCCCACCAAAATTGTTGGTGAAATTCTCCGCCCCCCCACCCCCCCGGATGGGACTTACCTCCCTCGAATGTCCCTTTCGGCGGCGGGTCCCGGCGGGAGTTCGGCGGTGTTTCGTCAGGGGCGGGGGCGGCGGACGGTCGTCTGACCGGCTGCCGCCGCCACCATTACAAAATAAAGTAAAAAAAACCACACACACCAGTGATAGGCTACGTAACGATTAACTTAGCCTATCACGGCTAGGTTGCCAAAGTCAGCCGTGATAGGCTACGTAAATCGTTACGTAGCCTATCACAGGTGACTTTGGAAAAAAAAAAAAAAGCGCGTATGCTAGGGATGGGCGAAAGTCCCTTACCTGTTCTCGAAGCTTGCTTCACGGTGGGGGGGAGGCGCTTTGGTTTTCCCCCCGAAGTTCAGGCGAGGGGGGAGGCACCCCATCCCTCGCCGGTGAAATTCAAGCCGGGTAGAAGCGCCCCGCCTACCCGGCCACGAAAAAAAGTAAAAACACACACACACACACACCCGTGATAGGCTACGTAACGATTTACGTAGCCTATCACGGATAGATTTCCAAAGTCAGCTGTGATAGGCTATGTAAATCGCCACGTAGCCTATCACGGCTGACTTTGGGGGGAAAAAAAGCGCATAGGCAAATGGCGGCTCCCATGGGGACTGCCATTTGCGTTCCTTATTTTGACACGTGTAGTCTACGTAAAGATTTACGTGGACTACGGCGAAAATAAGGGCAACGCAAATAGCGTTCCCTTATTTTTGCCGTAGTCTACGTAAATCTTTACGTAGACTAGACGTGCCAAAATAAGGAACGCAAATGACGGCGCCCATGGGCCACCGCCATTTGCGTACGCGCTTTTTTTTCCCCAAAGTCAGCCGTGATAGGCTACGTGACGATTTACGTAGCCTATCACGGCTGACTTTGGAAATCTAGCCGTGATAGGCTACGTAAATCGTTACGTAGCCTATCACGGGTGTCTTTTTTTTTTTCCTTTCCTTTTTTACTTTGTAATGGCGGCGGCGGCAGCTGGTCGGGAGACTGGCCACCGCCCCCACCCCCGCCGAAACGCTGCCGAAACGCCGCCGGGACCCGCCGCTGGGAGGGACATTCACAGGAGGTAAGTCCCATCCCGGGGGGGGCGGGGGGCTGGTGGAGAATTTCCCCACCAATTTTGGGGGGCCGAATGCGTTGGCATTCGGCCTCCTGAAGATTTGGGGAGAAATTCTCCGCCATCCCTAGCGTACGCAAATGGCGGTGCCCATGGGCACCGCCATTTGTGTTCCTTATTTGGTCCCGGTAGTTTACGTAAAGATTTACGTAGACTACGGTGAAAATAAGGCGAACGCAAATAGCGTAAATGCTACGCTATTTGCGTTCCCCTTATTTTCGCCGTAGTCTACATAAAAGTTTACGTAGACTAAGACGTACCAAAATAAGGAAATTTGCGTTTTTTTGTTTTTTGTTTTACTCAGCTGTGATAGGCTACGTAAACATTTACGTAACCTATCACGGTGTTTTTAAAAAATTAGCCGTGATAGGCTACGTAAAGATTTAAAGATTTTTGTTTGTTTGTTTTTTAACTTGGAAATGGCGGCGGCGGCCACCACCGGAGCCGCTGCCAGAGCCGCCGCCGCCATGATGATCTGCCCCAGGCAAGTCCCGTCCCGGGGGGGGCGGGCCGTTCTGCCACCGATTTCGGGGGGCCGAATGCACTGGCATTCGGCCTCCCCGAGATCCGTGGCGGAACTTTCAGACATCCCTAGTCTGTAGTCCTCAGGTTCCTCCTTTTTACCCTTTTTGAAGATAGGGACAACTTTGTTACAACCTGAAGATAGGGAAAACTTTGTATTTTGCCTTTCCCAGGGGGGTCATAGACCCTCTTTGGGGGGAAGACTGAACACTTCTGCCTTTTCTTTGTCATCTGTTATCATTTTGTCATCCTTATTTAATAGGTGAACTACTATTTCTTTCTTCTATCTTTTACTGTGCACGTAGCTGAAGAAAGCCTTTTTGTTGCTTTCAGCATCCCTCACTAACCTCAGCTCATTCTCAACTTTAGCCTTCCTGACGCCATCCCTGCAATTTTGTGCTATCTGCCTGTACTCTTCCTTTGTTGCTTGTAGGGATGTCAGAGAATTTTGCCACAAATCTCGGCGAAATTGGTGGCGAAACGGTCTGCCCCCCCCAACCCAGGACGGGACTTACCTTTGGTGAATGTCCCTGGCGGAGGCGGCTCCAGAGGCAGCTCCAGCGATGGTTCGGTGGCGGTTCGGCAGCAGTGGCTGTGGCAGCCAGTCTTCCGACCAGCTGCCGCCGCCACCCTTTCCAGTAAAAAAAAAAAACGTGATAGGCTACGTAAAGGTTTACGTAGCCTATCACGGCTAGATTTTCAAAAAATACCGTGATAGGCTACATAAATTTTTACGTAGCCTATCATGGCTGAGTGAAAAAAAGAAAAAAAAGCGCGTGTACGCAAATGGCGGCGCCCATGGGCGCCGCCATTTGCTTTCCTTATTTTGGCACGTGTAGTCAATGTAAACATTTACGTAGACTATGGCGAAAATAAGGGGAACGCAAATAGCGTATTTCACCATCGTCTACGTAATTGTTTACATAGACTACATGTGCCAAAATAAGGAACACAAATGGCGGCGCCCATGGGCGGCGCCATTTGCGTACGCGCGGGTTTTTTGTTTTTGTTTTTCACTCAGCTGTGATAGGCTACATAAACATTTACGTAGCCTATCATGGCTGACTGTAGGGACGCAAATGGCGGCAGCTACGGCCGCCGCCATTTGCGTTCCCGGCCAGCCAGGATTCGCAGCGGGAGGGACGGGGTGCCTCCCCCCCGGCCAGAATTTTTTTGGGGGGAGGGACAGGGCGCCTCCCGCCCAGCCAGAATTTCAGGGGGGAGGGACGGGGCACCTCCCCCCCAGCCAGAATTTCGGGGAGAGGGACGGAGCGCCTCCCCCCTACTGCGAAGCAAATTTCGTGAAAGGTAAGTGACTTTTGTACATCCCTAGTTGCTTGTCCTTCCTTCCACTTCCTATATGTCTGCTTTTTTTTTGTTTTCAGGTCATCTCTTAGCTTTTTATGAGGCCACATTGGCTTCTTCTGTTGCTTCCACCTTTTCTTCTTGTTGGAATTGTTTGTAATTGTGCCTTGAGAATTTCCTTTTTTAGACACTCCCACCCATCTTGGACTCCTTTTCTTGTTAGAGTCGCTTTCCATGGGACCTTACTTATCACTGATTTGAGTTTATTAAAATCGGCTTTCCTAAAATCCAGAGTATACGTTTGGCTGCACTCGGCTTTTGCTTCCTTTAGAAGAACCAAGAACTCAAGTATAACATGGTCACTTTCCCCCAGAGTTCCTGTAACTGCTACTTTATCCACTAAGTCATCTCTGTTGGTTAGGATCAAGTCAAGGATAGCCGATCCTCTAGTTCCTTTAACTACTTTCTGTAGGAGGAAGTTATCTGCCACACAAGTCAGGAATTTCCTGCAGGGGCCATGTTTTGCAGAATTTGTCTCTCAACAAATATTGGGGAAATTAGGGATGTATGAAAGTGCCCTTACCTGGCTCCGCCGGGTTCCGCTGGGGGGGGGAGGCGTTCCGTCCCTCCCCCCGGAATCCTGGCCGGCCGGCTCCGCCAACAGCCGGACATCCGGCCGCTGGCTAGCAGGGACGCAAATGATGGCGACCGTAGCCACCGCCGTTTGCGTCCCTGTAGTCAGCCGTGATAGGCTATGTAAATCTTTACGTAGCCTATCACGTCTGACTTTAAAACAAAACAAAACGCGCATACACAAATGGCAGCGGCTATGGCCGCCGCCATTTGCGTTCCTTATTTTTGGCCGTCTTAGTCTACGTAAATATTTACGTAGACTAAGACAGCAAAAATAAGGGGAACGCAAATAGTGTAGCAGATGCTATTTGCGTTCCCCCTTATTTTCGCCATCTTAGTCTACGTAAATATTTACGTAGACTAAGACGGCCAAAAATAAGGAATACAAATGGTGGCGGCCATAGCCGCCGCCATTTGCGTACATGCGTGTGTGTTTTTTAAAGTCAGACATGATAGGCTATGTAAAGATTTACATAGCCTATCACATCGTGTTTTTGTTTGTTTGTTTTTACAACACTGGAAATGGTGGTGGCGGCAGCCGGTTGGAAGACCAGCCGCCGCAGCTGCCACCGCCAAAGCCACCGCCAGAGCCGCCACTGGCCGGAAGATCCGCCCCAGGTAAGTCTCATCCCAGGGGGGATCCGCGGGGGGCGGGGGGGGCAGGCCGTTCCGCCATGGAGTTCGGGGGGCCAAATGCACTGGCATTCGGCCTCACTGAGATCCGTGGCAGAATTCTCTGCCATCCCTAGGGGAAATTGAAGTCCCCCATTACTACTACATCATGCTTCCTTGAAATATTGGCTATTTGCTTTTCAAAAGTTTCATCCTCGTCTTCTCCTTGATTGGGTGGTTGGTAGTAGACTCTGACCACCATGTTCCTTTTATTCTTTGCTGCATTTATTTTAACCCAGATGTTCTTGATGGGGCTACCAAGCTCATCCTCCTGTATTTCTGTGAAGAGATACATATTTTCAACATATAGTGCAACCCCACCTCCCTTTCTGTTCCTCCTGTTATACCCTTCAATTGCTGTATTCCAGTCATGAGAGTCATCCCACCAAGTCTCAGTTATACCTATCAAGTCATAATTTCCCTCCTGTATTAAGAGTTCAAGTTCGTTCTGTTTGTTTCCCATACTCTGGGCATTAGCATATAGACATCGAAGACCATGTGCTTCATGGTCTGGCTTTCTTCCTACATGTTTGTGAGGACTATTATTGGGCGCCATCAGAGCTGTTCTCTCTGTTGCAGTGCATGAGCCTTCATCCATTGTTACCCCTTCTTCTTGTGGTACAGCATAAGAGTAAGCTATTTTGCATCATAAACTATGTCAAGCCCAATCTCTATAAACTACATTTCACTGAATGTTGTGTCAAGTATTTTCCAGCCCCACAGTTATATGTTCCTTCTGCCTAATTACAAATAAATGGAAAATCTCCCTGAAATTAATTCAAAGCTAAGAGGAGAGGGGGAGAAATGTTTTAAGTAGCTTTCCACTTCATCCCTCTACCCTCTCACCATCAAAGGCCTGGAAAACTACAGACAGCAAGTGTCTATTGCATTTTTAATGAAACCTACAGTTCTGTTTTGCTTAATCTTGTGCTGTTCCACAGTGTGGTTGGAACCTTTCTTTATTTGTAATAACTGAAGGCATATCTTCTCAGCCTTATAGGCAGAAAGCCAATTTAATTGCACAGAGAAAACAACTAAGCAACAGCCTTAAAGATATTTCTTACTTGCCAGCAGATTGTAGTTTCTTTAATTTTATTTTGCCACTAGTGTGAGAAATGTGTAATAAACACTCTGTAAACTTTGTGAGTTTGTTGTTTTTCGAACTCTTCACTGAGTTGTACTTTCACTGGGAGAAAGAGAGGATACTGTTCCTCTTTGCTATGAAGTGCCATGAAAATAGCATGCAGAGCAAAATAGATACTGTGGTATGAGACACCCAGCACAGTGTGATTAGACAAGAAACCATGATACAACAGCTCCAGTGTCCCCACTGGTGTTCTGTTGCACGTATGAAGCTCAGAGTGAACCAGGGCTGCCCATTCAGTGTCATGGCAAGCTTTGCAGTTCAGATCTGTAGATACAGCTCTTTCCATCATAGAAGTGAATAGGGCAGACCATGCTTCCATGGAGTTCCAAGTGAACATTGGAAGCTTGTGATGGTTTGTTGTGGCTATGATCAATAGCAAGAGTGGCTATGATCAATAGCGAATAGTTAATCCTAAGAGTTCCATACCACAATCCTTATGCAGCCAGGAACCATAAGTCCCAGCAGTGGGCAGAATCCTTTAGCCAGCATCCAACTGGGCCTGATGCTCATGGCAAACACTTTGGCAGGGTAAGGCTGCCTTGAACTGGCTCCATGTGCTTTTCATAGTTCACCAAAGCCGCTGTGACCTATGTGGGGATAGCACAAGTGGGCAGTTCAGTTAAACACTTTTGCTTTGATCTTCTTCAGTGGTAAGCTGAGGGACCTGGAGTAATTTCATTAAATGGTACTAAGACCCATGTCACAGTTCCTTTGGCCTTCCTCTCTAGGATCTAGGAAGAGTTGAAGATAATAGGGCTGTGCATAACTTTGGTGCTGAATCCAAATACTGAAGTGAATCAGGCTGCTTCAGGGGTCCCTTGTTGAGATTCGAAGCAGATCAGACCAGCACTGAGGCGGTCCGAAGCAAAGCGGGTGACTGCCGAAGTGCCTCTGTCCACCTTGGAGATTTGGAGCTATTCTGATGCCTTCTGAAGCCCAGACAGCCTGTCTCTAAATGTATCAACTTGTGAAAGATCAGGAAGGGGGCAAGGAAGAGGACGTGGGAGGAAGGGGAGAGGAGGAGGAGGAGGGAGCTTTGCAAATGGCAATTCTAGTTGCCAAATTAGGGCTGAACTAAACCCACCAGTTTCCAATCAGTGACAGTGGTGGTGGAGGAGGTGGGGGGTGGGGATATTGTATATATTGGAGATCAGCCTTTGTTTGTTTCATTGTGTGACAGAGAGCTGGTCAGAGTTGGTTAGTTGGCTAGATCTGAGTAGTGTGTGTGTGTTGTACTGCTTTGTCGTTCTTCTCACCAACCCAGCCCTTCTCAATTTAGCTCTTCCTTTTGATTCTTTTCTAGATTCTTTATTTTAAAAACCAAAAACATTTTAAAAGTACTTTAGTTTCCTCCTTTCCTTGCCTTTTTCTTTGCCTTCCACACCACCCTTCTCAATTCAACTTTTCTTATTAGTTTTCCCTTTCTCTAGATTCTTTATTTAAAAAAAAGTACTTTAGTTTCCTGCCTTGCCTTGTTCTTTGCCACCCCCACCCTTCTCAATTCAACTATTTCTTAGTAGTTTTCCCTCTTTCTTTCTTTCTTTCTTTCTTTCTTTCTTTCTTTCTTTCCTATTTATTAAAAAACCCAATATATATAAATATATATACAAAAATTAATACTTCCCTTTCCTTGTTCTTGGCTTTCTCTCTCTCCCCCTGCCCCACCTTTCTCAATTCCTGCATTCCTTCCCTTCCCATTTCTGAACTCTATATCTTTTCCCTTAAAAAATAAAATTAAAAACCCTTTTCTTTGCTTATAGGTAGCAAATCTGTATTTGCTTTTCTTTTACTTGCGCAGGTGTGTGTGTGGGGGGTGTATTTGTTTTGTGGTCAAGCAAACACTGTATGGCAAATGACTACACACAAGTCCACATTTCAAAATATAGTGGGCAAAGCACTACACACATTAACATATATTATTTAAATTTGATACTACATCGTGTGGCAAAGCAAGCCCAATATGAGGCATCTTCAGGGTCTTGGCATGGGGGCTGCCGATTCCTCAGATTTCATGCACTTCTGTGCAACCAGTGAAAAGTTATAGCTCTTTGAGATCTGTAAAAAGCACATTGCACAAAACTCTTCTGCCAGCCTACCTGCCAGCCTGTTTTCCTAGTAGGGATGTACGAAAGACACTTACCTTTTCGCAGGGGTGCTTCGCGGTGGGGGGGAGGTGCTTCGCTTCTCCCCCCGAAGTTCAGGCGGGGGGGGGAGCCGTCCCGCCTTGCCTGGCCAAAATTCAGGCCGGGGCGGGAGGCTTCCTACCTCGCCTGGCCGAAATTCAGGCCGGGAAGAAGTGCCTCGTCTCGCCGGCCGCGAAACAAAGTGTAAAAAAACAAAAAAACAAAACCGTGATAGGCTACGTAACGATTAACGTAGCCTATCACGGCTAGATTTCCAAAGACAGCCATGATAGGCTACGTTAATCGTTACATAGCCTATCACGGGTGACTTTGGAAAAAAAAAGCGCGTACGCAAATGGCGGTGGCCTATGGGCGCCGCCATTTGCGTTCCTTATTTGGTCCCGGTAGTCTACGTAAATCTTTACGTAGACTACCGGGACCAAATAAGGAACGCAAATGGCGGCGCCCTATGGGCACCGCCATTCGCGTACGCACTTTTTTTTTTTTTCAAAGTCACCCGTGATAGGCTACATAAGGATTTACGTAGTCTGTCACTGCTGACTTTGGAAATCTAGCTGTGATAGGCTACGTTAATCGTTACTAGGGATGGCGGAGAATTTCTCCCCGAAACTTCGGGGGGCCGAGCGCCAACGTGTTCGGCCCCCCGAACAAGTTTCAGGGAGAAATCCTCCGCCCCCCCGCCCCCCCGCCCCCCCCCCGGGACGGGACTTACCTTCCCTGAATGTCCCTCCCGGCGGCGGGTCCGGCCGGTGGTTCGTCCGGTGTTCGAGCGGGGCGGGAGCGGCAGCCAGTCTTTCGACCGGCTGCCGCCCCCGCCATTGCAATGAAAGAAAAAAAAAAAACACGTCCCCTGATAGGCTACGTGACGATTCACGTAGCCTATCACGGCAAGATTTGCAAAGTCAGCCGTGATAGGCTACGTGAATCGTCACGTAGCCTATCACGGGTGACTTTAAAAAAAAAAAAAAAAGTGTGTACGGATAATGGCGGCCCCCATAGGGAGCCGCCATTCCCCTTCCTTATTTGGTCGCTGTAGTCTACGTCAATGTTTACATAGACTACGGCGAAAATAAGGGCAACGCTATTTGCGTTGCCCTTATTTTCACCGTAGTCTACGTAAACATTGATGTAGACTACAGCAACTAAATAAGGAACGCGAATGGCGGCTCCCTATGGGGGCCGCCATTCGCGTACGCGCTTTTTTTTTTTTTAAGTCACCCGTGATAGGCTACGTGACGATTCACGTAGCCTATCATGGCTGACTTTCCAGATCTAGCCGTGATAGGCTACGTGAATCGTCACGTAGCCTATCAGGGGACATGTTTTTTTTTTTTTTTTACTTTCGAGTTCGCGGCCGGGCGAGGCGGGAAGCCTCCTCCCCGGCCTGAATTTCGGCCGGGCGAGGCGGGAAGCCTCCCCCCCCGGCCTGAATTTCGGCCGGGCGAGGCGGGAAGCCTCCCCCCCCCGGCCTGAACTTCGCGGGGGGAGCAGCGAAGCGCTCCCCCCCACCGCGAAAAACCTTCGGCGAAAGGTAAGGGACTTTTGTCCACCCCTAATTACGTAGCCTATCACGGGTTTTTTTTACACTTTGTAATGGTGGCGGCGGCAGCCGGTCGGAAGACTGGCTGCCGCCCCCGCCCCAACGAAAGGCCGACGAATCGCCGCCGGGACCCGTCGCCAGGAGGGACATTCGCCAAAGGTAAGTCCCATCCCGGGGGGGTCGGAGAATTTCACCGCCAATTTCGGGGGGCCGAATGCATTGGTGCTTGGCCCCCCGAAGATTCGGGGAGAAATTCTCCACCTTCCCTATTTCCTAGGTAAACTGTATTCCATTCAGCCAAAGAAAGCCTGAGGTCATTCACTGTGAAGCTGCATAGGAAAGAAGTACTAGGGAATAGGGCTTATTTTGCACTTCAGAGATGCCTACACCAGAGATTAGAGATAGTGACCTCCTCCTAATCACCACTCAAACCATTAACTTCTCTGATTATCCCTTTAGTTTGAGTTTCTGAGAACAGCACATTTTATCTGTACCTAGCACAAAAACTACTTGGCCAAACTGTCTGAAATTTGGCAGGTGGAATCACCTCCATGGGGCCTGCCAGGTCTCCAATTATCATATATTTATCATAAAAACTGAAAATGTTATGGCCATATCTGTTTTCCAATGCAAGTCAATGGAAGAACATTAAATCCAAATAATTCGTATACCCGAATCTCACTTTAGATCCAAATCAGAAGCAAAGCAGATTGGGTCTGAATCAGTCTGAAGTGAGGCAAGATTGCTTCAGACAGTCTGAATTAGCATCCAAAGCAAAGTAGGGGGTCCGTGCACAGCCTTACTTGATATTTCCATTTAAGACTCTGATAGTAAAAACCCCTGGTAAAGATCCCTGAAGAACACCCTCTGAAGGTTTTCTCTTTGGAGAAACACACCCATCCCAAGTCTGGTGCAGCAATGAAGCCTGAAAATAATACACAAACTAACCACATGGATAGTTGCAGTTCTTTACTGCATTGTTTCCCCATTAATAATATAATTCCCTTTATTCCTTGTTGTTGTTGTTGTTGTTGTTGTTATTGACTTGCTAGCTGTATTTTTCCAGTCCTCATGCCAGTATTCCTATCCAAAATACTTTGCATACTCAATTGTGAAGCCAGATTATGTAAGATGCAATAATAAGGTCTTTTGTTTTAAAATCAGTATTACCAGCCCACTTATGTTCCCTCATCTGGTGTGGTTTTAATTTCATTCCAAAGCAATAATGTTTTTCTGGCATGATTTATTGAGCTCATGATGCTCCCTGATCTTGGATTCATTAGGCACTAGGGATACAGATTTTCTGAAGCCCTAATTTCTCAAATCAATTGACTAACCTTTACAATTATTTAAGCATCCCAGTCCTCTGTTCCTGCTCTATTGTAGCAGAAGCATGGCTCAGTATGGTTTCAAGAGAATCCGGTGTGAGGCAAGCAGGCAGGGCTAAAAAGAACTATGTTTCCCTTGCCTTAAAACCAAGGAAAATCTCCTTGCTCCAGCTGTAAGGCTATGCTGTCAGTATTAGTTATGGGCATTCCAATCAAAACATAAGACCATAACAAACCAAAACACACCAAAATGTTTTCCAAAAACACAGCAGCAGTTTGACAGCAGCAACAGCATTCCATTCATTCAACAAGAGATACCTTCCAGATCTCAGGAGGCTTGAGAGAACAGATGTGTATTGACCTCCCAAAGAAATGAATGGAATAGAGGTGACAGATCTCATAGAATCATAGAATCATAGAATCATAGAATAGTAGGGTTGGAAGGGGCCTACAAGGCCATCGAGTCCAACCCCCTGCTCAATGCAGGAATCCAAGTCAGAGCATCCCTGACAAATGGCTGTCCAGCCTCGTCTTGAAGGCCTCCAGTGTGGGAGAGCCCACCACCTCCCTAGGGAATTGGTTCCATTGTCGTATTGCTCTTACAGTCAGGAAGTTTTTCCTGATGTTCAGCCGGAATCTGGCTTCCTGTCACTTGAGCCCATTATTCCGTGTCCTGCACTCTGGGATGATCAAGAAGAGATCCTGGCCTTCTTCTCTGTGACAACCTTTCAAGTACTTGAAGAGTGCTATCATATCTCCCCTCAGTCTTCTCTTCTCCAGGCTAAACATGCCCAGTTCTTTCAGTCTCTCTTCATAGGGCTTTGTTTCCAGTCCCCTGATCATCTTTGTTGCCCTCCTCTGAACCCGCTCCAGCTTGCCTGCATCCTTCTTAAAGTGCGGTGCCTAGAATTGGACACAGTAGTCCAGATGAGGCCTAACCAGTGCTGAGTAGAGGGGAACTCGTACTTCCTGGGATTTGGAAGCTATGCTTCTATTAATGCAGCCCAAAAGAGCATTGGCCTTTTTTGCAGCCACATCATTGTCAGGGTGGACACTGAGCCCATAGAATCCCAGAGTAGTTCTGATGCTGAGGAAGAGCAGTCGCTCCTTTGGGAGAGGAGCGCGCTCCTTTTTTCCCAGGACCAACAGCTGACGGAGATTCCTCCCACCCACATTCCTAGTTTAGAAAGCAGTCCAGGGAGTGACTCAGCACAGATAGCAGACTGGGGGGGATGCGCGGTGCAGACACAGAGAGCGGCGTCAAATGGTTCGCGCTCAAAGAACGGTTGCGCCCAGAGGATCCAAGGGAAAAGGGGAGGGATTCTCCCTAGTCCTTATATTCAGGGGTCTGCCAGTAATTGCCCTTCAAATGGGGACCAACTGTTCTAACTTAGGGCATAGGGATGCTGCTGCTCAGATCTAGTTGCTACCTGTAGAGCTGTTAAGTTGTAAAAGAAGAATAAAGCTTTGAAAAGAATCCCTTTGTCTGTGTCTGGACTTGGCTACTGGATTAGACTGAGATCCCTCCAAGGAGCCCTTCACAATCACATTGTTGGCTCATATTCAGCTTGTGATCGACAACAATTCCAAGATCCTTCTCGCTTGTAGAGTGGTTGAGCCATGTATCCCCCATCTTGTAACTGTGCATTTGGTTTCTTTTTCCTAGGTGCAGAACTTGGCATTTATCCCTATTAAATTTCATTCTCTTGTTTTCTGCCCAGTGCTCCAGTCTATCCAGATCACTTTGAATTTTGTTTCTGTCTTCCAAGGTATTAGCTGTCCTGCCCATTTTTTTTGTCATCTGCAAATTTGATCAGCATTCCCTGCACCTCCTCCTCCAAGTCATTAATACAAATGTTGAAGAGCACTGGGCCCAGGACTGAGCCCTGCGGTACCCCGCTCGTTACGTCTCCCCAGTTTGAGAAGGTCCCGTTGATAAGCACTCTTTGAGTCCGATTCTGTAGCCAACTGTGGATCCACCGGATCGTTGTTTCATTTAGCCCACTTTGAGCTAGTTTGCTCATCAGGAGATCATGGGGCACTTTGTCGAAAGCTTTGCTGAAGTCGAGGTATATGATGTCTACAGCATTCCCACGGTCCACAAGGGAGGTTACTTGATCAAAAAATGAGATCAGATTTGTCTGGCAGGACTTGTTTTTGACAAATCCATGTTGGCTTCAAGTAATCACAGCATTGTTGTCAAGGTGCTTCCAGACGGATTCCTTTATCATCTGCTCCAGAATTTTCCCAGGGATTGATGTCAGACTGACTGGTCTGTAGTTCCCAGGTTCCTCCTTTTTACCCTTTTTGAAGATAGGGACAACGTTAGCCCTCCTCCAGTCATCTGGCACTTCCCCCATCCTCCATGATTTCTCAAAGAGAATAGAAAGCAGTTCTGAGAGTTCTCCTGCCAGTTCCTTTATTACTCTAGGATGCAGTTCATCTGGCCCTGGGGATTTGAACTCATTCAAAGTAATTAGGTGTTCCTAGGGATGTCGGAGAATTTCTCCACGAATCTCCGGGAGGCTGAATGCCAACTCATTCGGCCCCCCGAAATTGGTGGAGAAACAGTCCGCACCCCCCCGCACCCCCCCGGAATGGGACTTACCTTTCCCGAATGTCCCTGGTGCTGGCGGCTCCCGGTGGCGGTTCGGCAGCAGTTTGTCGGCAGTTCGGAGGCGGTTCGGCGGCGGCCGGTCTTCCGACCGGCGGTCACCGCCGCCATTTCCAAGTGAAAAAAAAACACACACAAGCAAACGTGATAGGCTCCGTAAAGATTTATGTAGCCTATCACGGCTAGATTTTCAAAAGACACCGTGATAGGCTACGTAAATCCTTACGTAGCCTATCACAGCTGACTTTGGGGGGGGGAAGCGCGTAAGCAAATGGCAGTGCCCATGGGCGCTGCCATTTGCTTTCCTTATTTGGGCACGTGTACTCTACACAAACATTTACGTAGACTACAGCGAAAATAAGGGCAACGCAAATAGCGTTGCCCTTATTTTCGCCGTAGTCTACGTAATCTTTACGTAGACTACAGCGACCAAATAAGGAACGGGAATGGCAGCTCCCTATGGGGGCCGCCATTATCCGTACGTGCTTTTTTTTTTTTTTAAGTCACCCGTGATAGGCTACGTGACGATTTACGTAGCCTATCATGGCTGACTTTGCAAATCTAGCCGTGATAGGCTACGTTAATCGTCACGTAGCCTATCATGGGGGTGGTTTTTTTTTCTTTTATTGGAATGGCGGCGGCGGCAGCCAGTCAAAAGACTGGCTGCCGCTCCCGCCCCAGACAAAGACCCGACGAACCGCCGGCCGGACCCACCGCCGGGAGGGACATTCGCCAAAGGTAAGTCCCGTCCCGGGGGGGTGCGGGGTGTGGGGGGGTGCGGAGAATTTCTCCCTGAAACTTGTTCAGGGGGCCAAACACGTTGGCGCTCGGCCCCCCGAAGTTGCGGGGAGAAATTCTCCGCCAACCCTAGTTACTTGGCCTTCTTTCCACTTCCTATATGTGTCCTTTTTTGTTTTCAGGTCATCCCTAAGCTTTTTGTGAAGCCACACTGGCTTCTTCTGTTGTCTTCCACCTTTTCTTCTTGTTGGAATTGTTTGTGATTGTGCCTTGAGAATTTCCTTTTTTAAAAGCTCCCACCCATCTTGGACTCCTTTTCTCATTAGCGTCACTTGCCATGGGACCTTACTGATCATTGTTCTGCGTTTATTAAAATCAGCTTTCCTAAAATCCAGGGTACGCGTTTGACTACACTCAGCTTTTGCTTCCTTTAGAACCAAGAACTCAAGTACAACATGGTTGCTTTCCCCCAGAGTTCCTGTAACTGCTACTTTATCCACTAAGTCATCTCTGTTGGTTAGGATCAAGTCAAGGATAGCCGATCCTCTAGTTCCTTCCTCTACTTTCTGTAGGAGGAAGTTATCCGCCACACAAGTCAGGAATTTCCTGGAGGGGCCATGTTTTGCAGAATTTGTCTCCCAACAGATATCGGGGAAATTGAAGTCCCCCATTACTACTACATCATGCTTCCTTGAAATATTGGCTATTTGCTTTTCAAAAGTTTCATCCTCGTCTTCTCCTTGATTGGTTGGCCGGTAGTAGACTCCGACCACCAGGTTCCTTTTATTCTTTGCTCCATTTATTTCAACCCAGATGCTCTCGATGGGGCTACCAAGCTCCTCCTCCTGTATTTCTGTGCAGAGAGATGTATTTTTCACATACAGTGCAACCCCACCTCCCTTTCTGTTTCTCCTGTTCTTTTTGAACAAGTTATATCCTTCAATTGCTGTATTCCAGTCATGAGAGTCATCCCACCAAGTCTCAGTTATACCTATCAGGTCATAATTTCCCTCTTGTATTAAGAGTTGAAGTTCGTTCTGTTTGTTTCCCATACTCTGGGCATTAGTATATAGACATCGAAGACCATGTGCTTCATAGTCTGGCTTTCTTCCTACATGTGTCTGAACTCTGAAGACTATTATTGGGTGCTATCAGAGCCGTTCTCTCCTTGCAGTGCATGCGCCTACGTCCATTGTTACCCCCAACATTACATCTCCCTTCCCCGTAGGATTCAGTTTAAAGCCCTCCTGATGAAGTTCTTCATGCTGTGGCCAAACACATTCTTCCCATCCTTTGTGCGGTGCAACCCGTCCCTAGCCAACAGCCCATCTTCCAGGAAGTATAGCCCGTGGTCCCAGAATCCAAATCTCTCTCGTCGGCACCACCTTCGTAGCCAGTCATTCACCCGGAGTATTTTTCGTTCCCTTTCTATCCCTCTTCTAACTACTGGAAGGATGGATGAGAAAACTCTCTGGGCCCCAAAGTTCTTGAGTTTCCTTCCCAAAGCTTCAAAGTCTGACGTGATCTCTTGGTAGCTCCGCTTGGCGGTATCATTTGTTCCCACATGGATGAGAAGAAAGGGATACCTGTCAGTGGGCTTTATGAGTGCAGGCAACCTTTCAGTCACGTCTCTAATCTGTCCTCCTGGGAGACAACATACCTGGCGAGTCTACGGGTCTTCGCAACATACTTGGGTCTCGATCCCACGCAGCAAGGAGTCTCCCACTACTGCCACTCTTCTCTTCTTCTTCTTGTAGGCCTGGGTTTCATCGCCTCTGTTTGACTGACCTTTAGCCTCTTGCTCACTCTCATGCAGGTTCCCCTGTGATTCTTCCTCTGCAGGCTGTCCTCCAGTCTCATCCGCAAGTACCTGGAATCGGTTCCACAGCTCCACTGCTTGCACTGGTGCAGAGTGGCATCTAGTTCTTCTTCTCCTAACTGTTTTTCCAAGGAGTATCCTCTACTCCATTTTTCTTCACCTCAGCATTTCCCACTGCCTCATCTTGCTGTCGCTCTTCAAGCTTCTGGTCTTCCCTTTGCTGCTGTAGTTCCCCCATTCTGTCCAAGAACCCTTTGTGTTCTCTTATGCCCTGGAGGGTCGACAGTCGCCGCTCCAGTCCACTTACTTTTTCTTCCAGCAGCATGATCAACTTGCACTTGTTGCAGGTGTAGGCCATGTTGTTCTCAGCCAAGAAAACAAACATTGCACACACCTTGCAGGTCACCACCACTGGAGAGTCTTGTCCTTCCATAGCCTCTTTTCCCTTTTTGTGTCTAGCTTTGTGATTGTTCTAGACTAGCCTGTGCCTGCTCCTCTACTCAGTAGAGGTTAAAAGCAGAGTCCCACTGGTGTGAAAGTGTGTGTTACAAGACAAATAAATGGAAAAAACTTAGTTAAAAAAATAAAAAATAAAAATAAAATGTTAGGGGCCTCCCCCTTGACCTCCCCTGCCGAACTCCCCTGGCCAACTCCTGTTTGCTCCCCCTGCTTGCTTGCTCCAGTCTCTCGCTGTCTGGGAGCTTGCTTGCTTCTGTAGTCCCTGGACCAGCTGGAGCAGCTTCCTCTGCTCTGCTCTGCTCTGCTCTGCTCAGCTGGGAGGCGGGAAACAGACTGAAGCTTCCCGCCCAGTCAGCAGCTGGGAGTACTCAGGCCACACCCCTCCAATTCAGTTGGAGCTCTCAGAAGCACCTGGTGAGCTCACAGCCAATCAGAAGGATAAAGGGCAGCCCCCTGGGCTTCCTGCAGCCCACTTACCTCTTAGCCTCTGTCTCCTTTGTCTCCTTTGTCTCTTCAACCACTGCAACTCCCCTTCTTTGTTTGCCATAATAGCCTACATAAATATTTACATAAATAGGCTAAAATGGCAAAAAAATGGCTGTAGCCGCCACCATTTGTGTTCGCTGTTTTTTGTGTGTTATTTGCCGAGATAGGCTACGTAAATACTTATGTAGCCTATCACGGCAAAATACAGGGACGCAAATGGCGGCGGCTATGGCCGCCGCCATTTGCGTCCCTGCAGGCTGCCCAGTGGCTGGATATCCGGCTGTGGGCAGCCCCAGCCGACGGCTCTGCGGAATGTCTGCGGAGCGGAGCCAGCCGGAGAGAATTTTGGGGGGAGGGATGGAGCGCCTCCCCCCCACCGCGAATGTCACCCTTCGAAAAGGTAAGTGACTTTTGTACATCCCTACACCAACTTATTTAGGGTTGTTAAAACAAATAAAAGGATTGTGAAGAGCTCCAAAAGGATCTTTCCAAACTGGGAGAATGGTCATTAAAATGGCAAAGACAGTTCAGTGTAAGCAAGTGTAAAGTGATGCATGTTGAGGCAAAAAAAATCCCAACTTCACTTATACACTGATGGGATCTGAGTTAGTGGTGACTGACCAAGAAAGAGATCTTGGGGTTGTGGTGGACAGCTCAATGAAGATGTTGACTCAGCGTGTGGCTGCTGTAAAAAAGGTAAATTCCATGTTAGGCATAATTAGGAAAGGAATTGAAAATAAAACTGGCAAGGTCATGCTCCCTTTATACAAATCTATGATGTGATCACACTTGGAATACTGTGTATAGCTCTGGCCACTGCACCTAAAAAGGATATTGTATAACTGAGACTTGTATAAGAGAGCTTCGGCTATTGGGTGGTATAGAAATGAAATAAATAAATAAATAAATAAATAAATAACTGGGGAAAGTGCAAAAAGGGGGCAACTGGGGTGGACGAAAGTCACTTACCTGTCCTCGAAGCTTGTTCGCGGTGGGGGGGAGGCGCTTCGCTGCTCCCCCCGCGAAGTTCAGGCTGGGGGGGGAGGCTTCCCGCCTCGCCCGGCCGAAATTCAGGCCGGGGAGGAGGCACCTCGCCTCGCCCGGCCGCAAACTCAAAAGTTTTGTTTTTTTTTTTTTAACGCCCCCGTGATAGGCTACGTGACGATTAATGTAGCCTATCATGGCTAGATCTGCAAAGTCAGCCATGATAGGCTACGTTAATCGTCATGTAGCCTATCACGGGTGACTTAAAAAAAAAAAAAAAAGCGCGTACGCAAATGGCGGCCCCTATAGGGAGCCGCCATTCGCGTTCCTTATTTGGTCGCTGTAGTCTACGTAAAGATTTACGTAGACTACGGGGAAAATAAGGGCAAATAGCGTTTGCGCCCTTATTTTGCGCCCTGAGGCGCCCTTACCTCTACCTGGGCATAGGGGTCATTGCTGCCCGCCCCAAGCTCCTCGGAGCTCTTGCATATGGGGCCTTGCCACACGGCTGCGCAGGCAGCCATGGTGGATGGGGCGTGCTGAGGAGCCATTCTGTCACCGGCCGAAGGAGGCTTAGTAGCCGGATGGGCCGCGAGTGCTCCCCCCCGTCAACCCCACCTGCGATGTTCGGAGCAGGGACGGGGGCCCATGGGGTTGGGCAGATGCAGGGATGCCCGTCGAAATGGCAGCCCCGCCCGGTGTGGCATGGCTTAGCGCCAGGAGTGTGTAACCTGGGCCGAAGCAGTGGGGCGATATACCTGGATGATGGAACCCTGGGATGCCCCCTACTGGGGTGTGAAAAGGCCAACTCATCCCCGCTGAAAAGGGGAACCGCCCGTACGGTGGGAACTGGTTATGGCCAGTCGGTGGCATAGACCCCCCAGGTACCGTAACCTCACCTGAACCAAAGGTTGTTTGCCATGTCAGGGATCTGGCTGTGGTCCAAAACTGCAGGAGCCAGTGAGACGGGTGCCAGCGACCCTTGTACTGGAGGGGGCAGCTCTGAACGTGAGCATGCGAGCGCTGGAGCCGGTGCAGATGCTGTTTGCCCAGCCACGGTGACGACTTCCTTGGAAGCCTCGATTGCTTCCAGCCCCTCTGAAATAGATATTAGTAGATCCTTGCGAGCTTGCCCTCTAGTAACCCTTGAAGTCCGGGGAGCCCACCTGGCAGGGGTGGTAAATGCAGGGATCCCTAAGTCCCGCTCAGCAGCCTCCAGTCCAGTCTGGCCAGAATGAGGGCCAAGTCTTGATCCTCATCGTCGGAAGAGGAAGAGTCGGCCCTATGGAAGTGGCGCTTAGCTGGGGGGCAGGAGGTTTTAGCTGGGGGGCAAGTGGCTTTGCCCTTGCTTTTTTTACCTCCCAAACCCTTCTTGGGTGGCATCGCTGTGTGTTGGGAAATCTGCCAACCGACTTTAGGATGGAACCCTGAATGAAATGCGCTTACCCTACTTCCCTTCCTTTGTCTTTAATTATTGTTATTATTATTTATATTAAATCACACCCTATACTTTCCAGGCGAAGCCTTGTGCCTTACAATAGCTCCCCTCAAACAACTGCTCCCCCCTTTTTTAAAAAAATAAATATGTATTTATTTATTTTTAAACGTTTTTATTATTTGTTTGTTTGTTTGTTGTTTTATTTACTCCTCCCTTCCCCTCTCTTTCTTATGAAGCAAAGGGGGTTCAAGGCACAACAGGCCACTAGGGGGCAGCAGAGTGCTAAAAAAGCCCAGGAAAATCCCTGTATTCCTGGGACAAAAGGAAAGAAGCCGTCGATAGCCCGCTGTAGGGAGCGGCGGAAAAACGGCCTGCGGAGGTGAAAAGGAGGAGGTAAGCCCAGGCACCAGAACACTTTCCCTTCCCTGCCCTTAATAACAGCTACCTGGAAGTAGGGATGTTGGAGAATTTCTCCATGAATGTCCGGGAGGCCGAATGCCAACGCATTTGGCCCCCCGAAATTGGTGGAGAAACGGTCCGCCCCCCCGGGATGGGACTTACCTTGGTCGAATGTCCCTGGCGGCAGCGGGTCCCGGCGGCGGTTCGGGGCAGTTCAGCCTCCCCCCCGGCCAGAATTTCGGCGGGGAGGGATGGAGTGCCTCCCCCCCCCGCCCAGAATTTTGGGCGGAGGAACAGAGCACCTCCCCCCCCACCGCGAAGCAAGCTGCGGGACCAGGTAAGGGACTTTTGTCCATCCCTACCTGGAAGCGCCGGGAAGCTAAACGGAGACCCCCACCCACCCACACACACACACGCACACAAACCGTGAAGGTGTTATGGAGCGCAAAAGGGGGGAAACAGGAGACTTTCTCCTCCTGAAATCAGCTGGGGGGGCAGAAACGCCACGGAAACCCGAGCAGGGACCACCAAAGAAAAGGGGGGGAAGGAAGGGTGAAAAGCCTCTTGCTAGTGTGGGGGAAGGGGAGCAAATCACACATCTCAATGTCTGCCTTGTCCCGGGAATGCCGCCACCACCGCCGAGCTGCCGAGCTGCAGCTGCGCCGCCGAGCAGCCGCCGAGCAGCCGCCTCGTCCAGGGGGTGCCGCCATGCCGCCGCCTCGTCCTGGGGGTGCCACCGAGCCGCCGCTGCTGTGCCGCTGCCGCCGAGCAGCCGCCTCGTCCCTGGGGTTGCCGCCGCCGTCGCACTGCTGCTAGAGATCGAGGACGGACGGAGGACGCCGATGCGCTGCCACTTGAAAAGGGCGCGAAAATTCCAGCTGGAATAGCTGGAATGAGGAGGAGGCGGGGCAGCGCGGCCTAAATAGCGGCCAGCTTGACCCGCCCCTTGGTGACACCAGGGGCGAAGGTCAATGGCCTTCGCCCTTGTCCCGTCCTTCCCCTGCTACAAGCAACAGCCCCCCCTCCCGTGGCCAAGCAAGCGGGGCACGGGGTGAGGGCACTTGCCAAAGGGGCTATGATAATAATGCACGATGCCTGTAGCACTGGCCTGCTATGGTTTCTCAACAATGTAGTTAATTATTCTTAAGTTTAAAAACAAGAATGAAAAGACATACAAAATGCATTTAAAAGACAATTCACTGTTCTTTATGCCAGAAGAGGCAGAAATTAGATGTTTTATGAGAACACCAAAGAAGAGCCTCCACATTCATATAGGAATAGAAAGTCTGAAATGTGCATGGAATAAATTCATTAACTTGCAAATGTCTGTGGCAAGTGATTTACATATGTATAAGGAAAGAAAAATTGGATAGTTAAAGGGCTATAAAAATACTTTAATTTATTGCATTCTAAATCTGAATAGACTTATCGTCAAGTGAGTGAAGTGCCATCAGGAAGAGACAAACATTTTGTTTGTTTCCCTGACTAGTGAAATAAAGTAAAAATTGGCTACATCCATGCAGGTCTGCACAACTCGTGGTCATCCATCAAGCTGAATGCAGGCTACTAGCCAGCTGTGGTGCCTTCCAGGGCCTTAATATAATAATTCCTCAATTTGTTGCCTGCCCAGGATGGGATGTCAAACACATGGCATGGCATGACACATGACTAGTGAACTGCATTTGGCATGGTGGGTTCCAAGATGTATTGGTTTTCATTTACTGAAACGGGCATTTCATGCTGAAGTAAACACATCTTACATAGGTTGAGGTCTTAGATTTAATTACAGATGTGCCTGGTAACTATGCCGTCATCCTTTCTGCATTAATATCTGTTGAGCCATCTAAGGCACAACTGGGGGACCTGTGGCCTGCCAGATGTGCTGGACTCCAATCCCTATCAGCCCCAGCCACCCTCAACTATGGAGATGGGTGATGGGAGTGGTAGTTCATCAACATCTGAAGGTCCACAGGTTACCTAGCCCTGATCTAAGCATGCTATATAAACATCTGTTAATCTATCCTGGTGGTGTTGTGGGGGGGGGAATCTACTATAATAGGAACATAGGGAACTACTAGCTACCTTTTGCCAAGTCAGATCACTGATCCATCTAGCTCAGTATTATCTATGGCAGGGGTGACAAACAAAGGTTTTCTGAATATATACAGAATGCCTTTCTCATCTCAAGAGATGAGAAATCTGAAGAGAATCATCTCTTTGAAAAAAATAAGTCTACATTTTTTTCCCCTGTGTCCTGGAAAGAGCAGCACAGCGGCCTAATCTTGCTGAGCATCCCAACTTTAAAGACCTTGGGTGGTCACTTGCAAATCACCACACACACACACACACACACACACACACAGAAATACATCACTAAAAAAGAGCACAAAAGATGACACAGATTTGCATAACATTTGCACATCCTGATTTGTATGTATTGATGCAGAATTAGAAATAATGACTATAATGTAAATAGAAAGCAATGCCGCTGTCACCAGGGGGCCTGCCTGCCTGCTCGGTCTGTTGCCCAAGTACTGTTGATGGGCAACTTCAAGGCCTCTGCTCCTCATTCTTATTGGGTCTTCATTTTTAAACTGGACTTGGACTGGATAGCATTTCAAATAGAGGACTGTTTGGAACCAACCCTGGAACTAATAAATGTGGAACCTAGAAAGGAAGGCTCCATCGGGGTAGAACAGCCCTCTTCATCCAGTTTCTCAAGGCTTCCTTGTTTGCTTGTGTGGCTACATAGCTGTTTCTCAGTGATGTGGTCCTAGTCCTATATACAAATAGTGAACTCATTCTCCATGTGCCAGTTCTCCTTCTGAGCCCAAATGGCAATGCCCACAAAGAAGAACGAGGTATCAACGTGCTCAGGGAAACCCCAAGGTCTGCCTAAGTACAAAAAACCTGTAGGGGAAAAAAACATAAGGGGAGAACTGCAGAATAGTCCAATAAAGACTGATCATGCTCAGTAGCCCCATAACACTGCCTATTGGGGGAGGTACTGGAAAGCCAGGGTGCTTGTTGTGGAATGGAATATACTGGAAAAAGGGCATGGCTAACTGGATGAATCCCAGAATAGAAGCATTCCATACTGCAGTGTTTTGTTGTCAGTCCCTATTCTGTTCCCCTGTTTATGGACACCCTACTCTTGTCACTTTAATTTCTTCATCTTTATTTTCCTCCCCTTGTGTTCCTTTGCCAGACGTCGTGGAGATCTTTCAGGGATGGCATGATTTCTGCCCATCTGAGTAGTGAGAACGTGTTTTTCTTGTTGCTTTGAGTGAAAAGCCAATGAGAATTGATTTGTTAATAATGAAGTGTAAACCTAAATTGCTTGAGGACCCAACTGTAGCAAAGTCAGCTTTTTTGCCTAAAGAAACATTGCATTCATAGGGATGCAAGAGCAATATGTAAGTAATGCGTTGCATCTGCCCACAGTAGGCATTGTAGTTTACAACATGATTCTAAAAATGTTTATTTGGAAGTATATCCCACTGAAATTAATGGCTTATAATTTAGCAAGCATGCTTTAGATTTAGGGGTATGCATCCACTTTGGACAAAGCCTGCATCTCAAACCAAAGTGCACCACTTCGGAGATGTTTGGGCCTCTGATCACAGGGCACATCTGTTAAGGTATCAGCCTTAGCTTCCAATATCCTGGCTTTGTAGAACTTGAGCTAAGATCAGTTAGCCTTAACTCTGGTCTTAAACCAGCAGGTTTTAGAATGATTGAACTACAACTCTGTTTATTGTGTGAAAAACAACTGCCGGGAGATGCTCTGAAATGACAACTTGGCCGATGGTTACTGTCATGAGCATTTGATGCTGTAAAGGAGGGAGCTCATAGATAATCTGCAAGCTTCAGGATGACCAATGGTAAATGCAACATCTGTCTGTCACAGCATCACTAGCTACTAAGTCAGAGACAAGAACAAATGTAAAACGAAGTTGCTATGTCTTAGAGATGATTTGTGCTTGATCTAGCGAAGCAAGAAATTTCCCCAGAAATGTATTCATCTTCCATCCTTAGAAGGTTCTCCCGTCACCACCATCCCCTTATTTCTTTCTCAGTCCCATTGGGAGATAGGATTGCTAATTCTGCAGTTAGCAGTGACAACCTAATAAATCTCTGTGGCTTAGAGTTTTCCACTACACAGATTCCTTATGCTAAATGAAAGGATGCAACAAATACTGTTTCTGTTTCTTACAATACCTGTTGGTTCAATGTACCGAACACTTGGATTCAGTTATAGTTATACATTCAGACAAAGAATTCATTCTTTCCACATTCAAATTAATCAGTGCATCTTCCCTTGGGAACATTTTTCTCATCTAAAGACTGAGCTCAGTCAGATCTGTTGTCAGTCTTTTCCCTTTCTTACTGAAATTATGCTAAAAGTACTGGGATATCTTAAACTTGTAACATCAGTGCTGCAGCAGAAGAATCTGGAGATTGAGACAGCATTGAAACTTACTGATTGTGTTGGGAGGCAATTGCGGGAAATGCAAAATGATACTGTTTTCAACAACACTTTTGAAGCAGCCAAGACAGCATGTGAATTTGCTGACCATGAAGCAGCATCAAAATGTCTTCATAAACTCCCTTGGACATCAGGAAAGCTGATTTTAATAAACACATTGCACTGATTAGTAGTATTCTATTTCTATGGCAGGAAACCCCTTCATGGATCACTGCCTTGTTGTGGCGAAGGGGCTTGCGTAACTCAGTGAAGCCATAAGCTATGCTGTTCAGGGCCACCCAAGACGGACAGGTCATGGCGGACAGTTCTGACAAAATGTGGTCCACTGGAGAAGGAAATGGCAACCCACTCCAGTATTCTTGCCAAGAAAACCCCATGGAACGTATCACAAGGATAAAAGATATGATGCCGGAAGATGAGCCCCTCAGGTTGGAAGGTGTCCAATATACTACTGGGGAAGAGCAGAGGAAATTTCCAAGTAGCGCCAGAAAGAATGAAGCGGCTGGGCCAAAGCCGAAAGGACACTCAGCTGTGGATGTGTCTGGTGGTGAAAAGAATGTCTGATACTGTAAAGAACAATATCATTTAGGAACCTGGAATGTAAGATCAATGAATCAAGGTAAGCTGGTGGTGGTCAAACATGAGATGGCAAGACTGAACATCGACATCTTGGGAATCAGCGAACTAAACTGGACAGGCATGGGCAAATTTGATTCAGGTGACCATTATATCTACTACTGTGGGCAAGAATCCCTTAGAAGAAATGGAGTAGCACTCATAGTCAACAAAAGGGTGAGAAAAGCAATACTGGGGTACAATCTCAAGAACGACAGAATGATCGCAGTACGAATCCAAGACAAACCATTCAACATCACAGTAATTCAAGTCTATGTCCCAACCACAGAGGCCAAAGAAGCTGAGGTTGATTGGTTCTATGAAGACCTACAACACCTTCTAGAACTAACACCAAAAAAAGATGTCCTCTTCATCAAAGGGGATTAGAATGCTAAAGTAGGAAGTCAAGAAATCACCGGGATAACAGACAAGCATGGCCTTGGTGTACAAAATGAAGCAGGACAAATGCTAATCGAGTTTTGCCAAGAGAACACGCTGATCATAGCAAACACGCTTTTCCAACAGCACAAGAGACAACTCTACACATGGACATCACCAGATGGTCAGTATCGAAATCAGCTTGATTATGTACTTTGCTTCCAAAGATGGAGAAGCTCTATACAGTCAGTAAAAACAAGACCTGGAGCTGACTGTGGCTCAGATCATGAGCTTCTTGTTGCAAAATTTCAGCTTAACTTGAAGAACGTAGGGAAAACCACTAAACCATCCAGGTATGACCTAAATCATATCCCTTAGGAATATACAGTGGAGGTGAGGAATAGATTTCAGGGATTAGACCTGATAGACAGAGTGCCTGAGGAACTATGGACGGAGGTCCGTAACATTGTTCAGGAGGCAGCAACGAAATCCATCCCAAAGAAAAAGAAATGCAAGAAAGCCAAGTGGCTGTCTGATGAGGCTTTACAAGTAGCTGAGGAAAGAAGGGAAGCGAAAAGCAAGGGAGAAAGGGGAAGATATACCCAACTGAATGCAGAGTTCCAGAGAACAGCAAGGAGAGACAAGAAGGCCTGCTTAAATGAACAATGCAAAGAAATTGAGGAAAACAATAGAATGGGAAAGACGAGAGATCTCTTCAAGAAAATCAGAGATCTCAAGGGAACATTTTGTGCAAAGACGGGCATGATAAAGGACAAAGAAGGCAGGGACCTATCGGAAGCAGATGAGATTAAGAAGAGGTGGAAAGAATACACAGAAGAACTATACAGGAAAGATCTGAATGTCCCTGATAGCCATGATAATGCGGTCACTGAACTTGAGCCAGACATCCTCGAGAGTGAAGTCAAGTGGGCCTTAGGAAGCATTACTAACAACAAAGCTAGCGGGGATGACAGTCTTCCAGCTGAGCTATTTAAAATCATAAAAAAGATGATGCTGTTAAAGTGCTGCACTCAATATGCCAACACATTTGGAACACTCAACAGTGGCCACAAGACTGGAAAAGGTCAGTTTACATTCCAATTCCAAAGAAGGGCAACGCCAAAGAGTGTTCAAACTACTGTACAATTGCACTCATTTCACATGCCAGCAAGGTGATGCTCAAATTCCTACAAGCTAGGCTTCAGCAGCAGTATGTGAACCGAGAACTACTGGAAGTACAAGTGGGGTTTTGAAGAGGCAGAGGAACTAGAGATCAAATCGCCAACATTCGCTGGATCATGGAGAAAGCAAGAGAATTCCAGAAAAAACATCTATTTCTGCTTCATTGACTACGCTAAAGCCTTTGATTGTGTGGATCACAATAAACTGTGGCAAATTCTTAAAGAGATGGGAGTACCAGACCACCTTACCTGTTTCCTGAGAAACCTGTACGAGGGTCAAGAAGCAACAGTAAGAACCGGACATGGAACAACCGATTGGTTCAAAATTGGGAAAGGAGTATGACAAAACTGTATATTGTCACCTTGCTTATTTAACTTATATGCAGAGTACATCATGAGAAATGTCGGTTTGGATGAATCACAGGTCGGAATTAAGATTGCTGGGAGAATTATCAACAACCTCAGATACGCAGACGATACCACCCTAATGGCAGAAAGCGAAAAGGATCTAAAGAGCCTCTTGTTGAGGGTGAAAGTGGAGAGTGCAAAAGCTGGTTTGAAACTCAACATTAAAAAAACTAAGATCATGGCATCTGGCCCCATCACTTCCTGGCATATCAAAGGGGAAGAAATGGAAGCAGTGACAGATTTTATTTTCTTGGGCTCCAAGATCACCGCAGACGGTGACTGTAGCTATGAAATTAAAATACGCTTGCTCCTTGGGAGGAAAGCTGTGGCACACCTAGACAGCATAGTAAGAAGCAGAGACATCACCTTGCCAACAAAGGTCCATATAATCAAAGCTATGGTTTTCCCAGTAGCAACATATGGCTGTGAGAGCTGGACTACAAGGAAGACTGAGCACCGAAGAATTGATGCTTTCGAACTGTGGTGCTGGAGAAGACTCTTACAAGTCCCCTGGACTGCAAAGAGATCAAATCAGTCCATCCTAAAGGAAATCAACCCTGAGTGCTCATTGGAAGGACAGATACTGAAACTGAAGCTCAAAAATTTTGGCCACCTAATGCGAAGAGAAAACTCCCTGGAAAAGACCCTGATGCTGGGAAAGATTGAAGGTAAAAGGAGAAGGGGACGGCAGAGGATGAGATGGCTAGATAGCATCACCGATGCAATGAATATGAACTTGAGCATCCTCCAGGAGAGAGAGGAGGACAGGAAGGCCTGGCGTGCTATGGTCCATGGGGTCACGACGAGTTGGACATGACTTAACGACTGAACAACAGCTTGGCAGGAAAACCCAACAGGAAGAGGAGTTCAAGAGGTGCGGGGAATGCTGATCAAATTTTCAGATGACAGAAAGTTGGGTGGGATAAAAGACAGAAGACAGAAACAAAATTCAAGATGATCTTTATAGGTTAGAAGACTGGGGAGAAAATAACAATGAAACATAACAGCAACAAATGCAAAGTTCTTCTTTTAGGAAAAAGAAATAAAATGCACAGGTATAAGCTGGGGGATACCTGGCTTGGTAAAAGTACATGTAAAAAGGGGCCTTGGAGTTGTAGTTGATCACAAGTTGAATATGAGTCAGCAGTGTGATGTGGCTGCAAAAAAATGCACATGCAATTTTAGGTTTCATCAATAGAAGTATAGTTTCAAAATCAAGGGAAGTGAGAATTCCACTGTATTCTGCACCAGTCAGACCTCACCTCGAATACCGTATCCAGTTCTAGACACCACACTTTCAGAAGGATTCAGATAAACTGAAATAAGATCAGAGAAGGGCAACAAAGATGATCAGGGACTAGAAACTAAGTCCTTTGTGGAAAGATTGTGGGAACTGGGTATGTTTAGCCTTGAGAAGAGAAGCCTGGGGGTGGGGGATATGATTGCAATTTTCAACTATCTAAAGGGTTGTCACACAGAAGAGGGAGGTTCCCTGTTATCCAAGAATATAGGACATGAATAATAGGCTTATGTTACAGGAAAGCAGATTTCAGTTGAACACATCAGGAAAAATTTCCTAATGGTCAGAGCAGCAAATCAGACCATGATGGAACCAACTGCCTAGGGAGTTGTCACTGGAGATATTCAAGCAAAGACTAGGCAGCCATCTGTCAAGGATGCTTTAAACTGGATTCCTACACTGAGCAGTAGAGATGTTGGATGAATCCACCCGGGGGGGGGGGGGGAGCTCACAGAGCTTTCATCAGCTCAGCCCTCTGGACCTCAACTCATTTCCCCATGAGCTGGCCTGACTCAATCTGCATCAAATCAGGCCAGTTAATGGATTTTTCCATTTGTTTTAAGCATTACATAAATAGAAATGTGCACAAATTGCTGGACACAATGTGTGCAAATTGTGGGATGCAATGTCTGTGATTTATTTATTATTTATTGATTGATTATTAAATTTATTAATCGCCCATCTGGCTGGTCACCCAGCCATTTACACAAATTTTGGCTGTAATGTGCTTAGTTTGAGCAAATTGCAGCCAGAACTTGAGTAAGTCATGCAAATGACACCCTGCAATTTGTGCACATTTCTATTTACATAATTTTTAAAAATAGAAAAAGTTCCCAGATTTAGGAAAAGCTCCACAAATGCGAGCTAAGTCAGGTGCTCTCCTGGAGTCTGTCAAGCTCCCAAAGCACTGGATTCCTCAGCAGTGGACATCCTTACTGAGCAGGGGGTTGGATTTAATGGCCTGAATGGCTCCTTCAAACTCTATGATTCTATGATAAGAATATTCCTGCTATAGCTTATTCTTGATTTTCTACTAGAGGATTATTCTTGATAATTTTTTTTACCTTTTTTGTAAATTGGTGACAAGGACCATAACAATTGTTGAAGTTCCTTAGTGAAAATGTTTGAATGTATATAAATTGCAGTATGGCTGCAAAAAAAAAAAATGTTTAAATACAGTTTACACTTCTGTTGGAAAAAGGCCAGCAGACCAGATAAACTGCCCCACACACACTTTTTTCGTGGCCCACCCAGAACGTTTAGGTTACAGGCCTGTCAGGATTTACCCTGTTTTCATCTTCCAAACCAAACACAGACTCAAACCCAATCTGCAGTCAAAGTCCATACATTTCCAAGCTTGCAATGTGATCTGTGGGCCCCCAAAGAGCATTTGACAGCATGCATGCATTTGAAAAATGTGCATAGATGCGCTTCATTCAATGGGAGAGGAACATGTACATTTCAAAAATGCTCATAATTGAGGTGTACATCTGGAACAATACACATGAAAATATGCATGGATTTTCAAACAAATGTTCAGCACAATATGCAACCTGATAAGGATTCGAGCTGGAACGAGCTTTGAGATGGAATTTGGAGTTCAGTGAGCTCAAATTTTGCTGATTTGCACATCCCTAGTCCAGAGTCTAAAATTACTTAACTGCACCACTGAACTTGTAAGCACTGAAGTTGCCACAGAACTCTTCATTGGCTTTGCCATAGCAGACTAACATAACTGCTCTTCTGAGATTTTTGGGGGAAAGGGGAGAGGGCGAGAGGGGACAATTTCTGCCAGGGGAAAAAACAGCCAAATCCAGGCTGTAACTTTTTGTAGCCTCAAGCAATTATTAAAAACAGGCAAATGTAGCAATAGCCTCAATTCACTTCATCACAAACAACCCACTCCAGTAGATTTTCATCCTACCTCTTAAAAACATAATGGCATTGCATCGCTGGGGTTACCCTTCAGATTAAATGGCATAATTGTTGACTTTTTGGTTAAAACCAAAAGCCCCCTCTTCTCTCAGGCATTTGGTAGTATAATAAAGACTCTCTTTTATTGTCTCTGGCTGATTGTTTTCAGTTGTTTTATATATATTAAATTGTTGCTGTGTGTACTACTTGTTCTGTCATTACGTGACTGGTTTTATACTTTATATAATTATTTTAATTGTTGTTGTTGTTTTTTGTGAACCACCCAGACAGCTTCAGCTATGGGGGCGGTATAGAAATATAATGAATGAATGAATGAATAAATAAATAAATAAATAAATAAATAAATGTCAGGCAGTGGAAACAGCAACTTAATTTAAAAAGTAGATAAAAAGGCCATCAAATCCAAGAACCTGGTTTAACTCATCAAACAAATAAACTCATGTATATATTTCATCTTCAGATCCCTCTATATTTTCCTTCCAATTTATTGAAACCAGCTTAAAACCTGACTGATGCTCATTTATTTTGTCTCCTTGTCAATTTTATTCAGTATTTGTGGGAGATGCCAGAAACGATGCAGGATTACTTTTTTTCAACATACAGTTTTAGCATATATAGGGTTTTTTAGCATATACAGTTCAACATACAGTTTTAACATATACGGTACAATTTGTTTTAGCATACACAGTTCAACATACAGTTTTAGCATATACAGAGGTTTTTTTAGCATGTACAGTTCAACATACAGTTTTAGCATGTACAGTTTTAGCATATTCAAAAAGTTTGAGTTTCTTTCTAAAAAGCAACTCATTATAGAGATGAATGCTTGCATCACGCCACATGGAGTTCTTCCACAAAAAATGGGTGGGAAAAACTAAAGAAAGATGGAGGAGTGAATCAGCCCTAGCCAAATTGAATGATGGAGTGGCAGGCAAAATTATAAAGTGGCTATGTATTAGTGAAGGACAATTGGAATTAGCATCTACAGTAGATTAAGGCATAACTGCATTTACAGCAGGCACAAGTTCTCTTTCCAATCTCACAAGAAATGTGGCCACCTAGATATGGAAAACTATTTTCAGCTGCAAACATTTTTCCGGTAATGTCTGATACTAGCTTAATGAAGGTGAGATCAAGCTGAGACAGAAGCTGTGAAACTTGCTGCAGAGTCACACAGCTGTCATATGCTCATTTTCTTTAAATTTTATTGAGGCTTCACACATTGAATGTGTGCACACAGAATTTTAATTCCAACTACGACCACACTTTTTTCCAAATTTCATCCATGCCCAGTCTATCTTTCCCTAGTGCAGCCTTCTCCAGCCTGTTTCACTCCAGATATTTTGGGCTTTAACACCCAGCAACCCCAGCAAGAGTGGCCAGCAGTCAGGAATCCTGGAAGTTGTAGCCCAAAATATCTGGACAGCATCAGTTTGGGGACATGTGCCCTGATGTTTATCAAAACAGGATCCCCAAGTAACAAAGGCACCAATACTTTCACTGATCACAAAAATTATCCCAACCTTGGCAGCACTTATTTGAATTGTGGAGTCTCCTTTCTTAGCAATGTGCTTCACAGAACTGACTGGAATTCCAGTGAGACTATATATGCTAATACGTAGTTTTGACTGTCATGCTAAATGAGTGTGTTTAATACTATAAATGCTCAAAATGCTTAGGACAGAATTGCTTGAGTGTGTGTGGGCAAGGCTGGAGGCAGTACTTGATTTATAAAATGAGAAACATTGTTGATCATGCATGCAAGGAAAACTGTCTTCTCTGTCTAACAGGTTATGGGAGAACAAACATCCAGTAATATAAATTCTTTGGTTTACTGAGAAGCAAACATTACTGAGAACCAAACATCCAGTAATATCAATTCTTTGGTTTACTGAGAACCAAATGTTACTGATTTATGGACATCCCCACTACATCTGCAGATGAAATTCCTACTCAGGACCCCCTTTCACATCTTCTTGGATAAGCTCTATAAATATGTCAATTTAATCAATTAATCAAACAATTTAAACTTCCAAGGGCTTAAAGGTATCCGTCTATTCTCTAAAACAAAATTGTTGCACACCTTGCTTTTCAGCTAGTGCCCTCTCCCCACTTGTACTGAAGCTTCGTTATACTACTTGTCCATCTAGCAGTGGCATTCAAGAGTGTTGAGCAGGAGTCTTTCCAAACCTTCTAGCTGAGAACCTTGGAAATACCAAAGTTAGGACTTGGAACTTTTGCATGAACAGTATGTGCCCTCCTGCTGAGCAGTGCCCCCCCTTTAAGCTTCAAGTAAATGATTTAAGATAACCAATTCTAACTATTTAAACTATTTACATTCCATAGTATGGACAGTATCCTATTCAACACTGCCACTAAGGGCACAATCCTATCTAGATAGATGGCTGCCTCTGAACTCGGAGGGCGAGCGGGAGATGAGGCTGCATGTACAACACATAGGATGTGTTGTACATGCAGTTCCACTCTCCCCGCCCCGGAAATCCCCCAGCCCCGCCCCTTTTCAGCCACTCCATGCTCCTCTTGCGAGCGCGAGGATGGGGCTTCTCCAAAGCAGCACAGATGTGGGGGGAGGTCGGTTCTCCGGGAACCAACCTCAGAGGTCAGTTCCCAGAAAACAACATACCCTATGGCCGTCTAGCCACTGTCTAGAAGCCATAGGATTGCTCCTTCTGTCAATTACATTGCACTAGCATAAGCGACCTCCAGTGCAATGGCAATAGCATCTGCTAGCACAACAGGTTTTCCAGGGAAACCTGTTGCACCAGCAAATGCTATTGGTGTTGCACTATAGGTCGCTTACACTAGCACAATGCATTTTACATTAGTAGTAGTGTTCAATAGGATACTGCCCTTTGTATTTTCAGGTTTGGTATTACTAGTTGTGGACAGTTGATTTAGAGAGCAGTTTTCCAGAAAGTTATAAATGTATAAATATTGGGCAACTGAGGTCATAGGAACATAGGATGCTACTTATACAGAGACAGACCAATCATCCATCTGGCCCAGTCTTGTTGACACCTGCTGGCAGCAGCTCTCCAGGGTTTCAGGCAGGAATTTTTTCCCAGTCCGATCTGGTGATACCAGGGATTGAACCTGGGACCTTCCGCATGCAAAGCAGGTCTTTTCACCTGGCACTGTATTTATACATTCTTAGATGAAAATATATTTAAAATCCATGTTTTCTCCAGTTTATGAATTTACCAAATTCTACACAGATTGAACCCTAAATCATAAGGTCTTGATAGAAAGAGAATGCTATGCATGAATCTTTCTCTTGCTATTATTTGAAATGGATAACACTGTTTTAATAGTCACATTTTCTTTTCAGCATTTTCCACATTTTTTCACAGGCCACACAGCAAATATTTAACTCTGCAATCCTATATAGGTCTACTCAAAAGTAACTCTAGTCGAGTTCGATGGTGCTTATTCCCAGGGAAGCAGGTATTGGATTGCAGCCTAAATGAGGGAATACCGAAAGAAGGTTGCCCTAATTTGGTGGGATATGATTGTGGCACTTCACTTAATAGTTGCGTCATAGCAGCGAGTATTCATGCATGATAATGTCAGTTTAAATCAGGAACCCAGAGCCCCTTTAGCAACCAAATGTGATAATTGTTCTGATTTACTTATCCAAGGTCTTTCTTCCTTCAACATAAATGTCTGTATTTACCCCATTCTTTTAACATAAGAGATGCGTGTTTGTAGACAATCTAACAAAAACAAACCTTTAGATACTGCTTTCATTTTTACAAAGGGTATGCAACCCACTCAAGATCAAGATAACATTTCAAGAAGTCTACTTACTTAATCTAGGGTGGCCAGGTGGCCTCTTTTACAGAGCACAGTTCTCTGTTTGTCCTCTGTGTGAAGGCATCCTCTATTTGAAAGGCCATCCTGTCCAAATCCAGTTTAAAAATAAAGAACCTTAAGAACTGTTGCCCATCAGCAGTTAGCATCTGCACAGCAGGCAGACAGGCACACAGGACACCTAGGGTAGTATCCGATGTTAGTCCTACTTAGAGTAGACCCATTGAAATGAATGCAACTTTTGGTAGTCATGATTAACTTAACTCCCATTCATAGTCATGATCTTCCACGCTGTAGTGAGATGTACTGTATTTTTGTTTAAATTATAATAATTACTTCTAAATTTGCATCTCTATATATGAATTAGAATTAGGGAAGGAGCCTGGGGGAAGGAGGGCCAGCCAGCAGCTGCACCAGGCGGATCCTGAGCCTGAGCCTGCTTCTGCCCCCGCCCACAGGTACTTAAGGCGGGGCTGCCAGAGGCTGCTCGGGAAGGAGCCTGGGGGAAGGAGGGCCAGCCAGCAGCTGCACCAGGCGGATCCTGAGCCTGCTTCTGCCCCCGCCCACAGGTACTTAAGGCAGTGCCTTGGTGTCGTGCCAAGTGTGATGCTAAGTGTACACTTAGCGTCGCACTTGGAGTCGCGTAGGATCTGAAGACCTACCAACCTGCCTCTCCAGAGACACCAGCAGCCACAGTACCAGCAGCAAATAGCAGCAGCAGAGGGCAGCAGCTTAAAGACAAGGGGAAAGGGGCAAACGTGGACTTTATCTGCTCCTTCTTAGCTGCTGTTCTCTTTTATCTCTTTTATCTTTTATATTCTTTTAAACTGTTGTGCATTTTATATTCTAATATTTTAATATGTGCCTGGGAGGACTATTGGGCAATTCAGGGGGTGGGGGAGGTGCCACCATAACTGTGGTCATGGGCAGAGGGAGGTATGGTGTTGGGGGATTAACAGGCCAGCTGAGGAGAAGAGGGGCTAGACACCTTACAGCTGTCCCTTCTTCTGGTTCTTCCCCCAACCTGATGGTTCCTGGCAGCCTTACCAGTCTGCCCTCGGGTCTGGTGGTGCTGCTGCTGAATGCCAGGTCGGCCCAAAATAAGACCTCCCTCATCCATGATTTGATTGTGGATGTGGATGAGGGGGCTGACCTGGCATGTATTACTGAGACCTGGGTGGGGGAACTGGGAAGGGTCACTCTTTTCCAACTGTGCCCTCCTGGGTACTCGGTGCAGCACCAACACCGACTTGAGGGTCGGGGAGGGGGGGTTGCAGTGGCTTCCTGCTCATTCGAGTGCAGATCTTGAGTGTTTCTACCTTGTGTTGGGTACCCGGGACAGATTGGGGATTCTGTTGGTGTACCGCCCACCCCGCTGCCCATCAGACTCCCTGCCTGAGCTGATGGAGGTGGTCTCGGTTTTGGTGTTGAGGACCCCCAGGATGATGGTCCTGGGGGATCTCAACTTCCATGCTGAGGCCGCTGTATCCGGGGCGGCTCAGGACTTCATGGCCGCCATGACAACCATGGGGCTGTCCCAACATGTCATCGGCCCAACGCATATAAAAGGAAACACACTTGGTCTGGTTTTCTCAACTGGGCAGGAGGATGGTGATCTGAAAGTGGAGGAATTAACATCTGTCCCTTTGTCATGGTCAGATCACTTCCTGCTGAGGTTTAGACTCCTGGTGGCCTTTCCCCTCTGCAAGGGTGGGGGACCTATTCAAATGGTCCGCCTCCGGAGATTAATGGATTCCGATGGATTCCAGAGGGCTCTGGGGGATTTTCCTGCTGGTATGGCTGGTGCTCCTGTCAAAGCCCAGGTCGCTTTGTGGAATGCAGAGATGACTCGGGCGGTTGACACGATCGCGCCCAAGCACCCTCTCCCTCTGAGCAGAGCCCGGCCAGCTCCTTGGTATACACCTGAGCTGAGGGCAATGAAGCAAGAGGGGAGACGGCTAGAACGCAGGTGGAGGAAAACTCGTGCTGAGTCTGACCGAACACAGGTAAGAGCCCACTATCAAGCCTACTCTGTGGTGGTGAGGGTGGCAAAGAGACAGTTCTTTTCCACCAGCATTGCATCTTCTCAGTGTCGTCCAGTGGAGCTTTTCTGAGTGGTTCGCGGCCTGTTACATTCTGGGCCAGGGAGAGAGATGGTGGAACCCTCGGTAGCACGCTGTGACAAGTTTGCATGGCACTTTGAGGATAAAGTCGCTCAGATTCGTCATGAATTGGACACCACCATTAATGCAGTTCCATTGGTAGAGGCGTTCAGAGCACCGTCTGGTCCAGTTTTATTGGCTGAGTTTCAGTTACTGAGGCCTGAGGATGCAGACAAGGTGCTTGGCCAAGTCCAATCGACCACTTGTGTGCTTGACCCTTGCCCTTCATGGCTTATTAAATCAAACAGGGAGGGGTTGTCCGGCTGGGTCCAGGAGGTTGTAAATTCCTCCTTGAGAGAGGGAGTGGTGCCTGCTGCTTTAAAAGAGGCAGTAATTAGACCACTCCTGAAAAAGCCTAACCTGGACCCAGAGGATGTTAACAATTATAGGCCAGTGGCCAACATCCCCTTCCTGGGCAAGGTGCTTGAGCGGGTGGTTGTAGGACAGCTCCAGGCACTCTTGAATGAAACGGATTATCTAGATCCATTTCAATCGGGCTTCAGGCCTGGTTTTGGAACGGAAACTGCCTTGGTCGCCCTGTGGGATGACCTCTGCCGGGAGAGGGACAGGGGGAGTGCGACCCTGTTGATTCTCCTGGACCTCTCAGCGGCTTTCGATACCATCGACCATGGTATCCTTCTGGATAGGTTGTCTGGGTTGGGAGTTGGAGGCACTGCACTACAGTGGTTCCGCTCCTACTTGGATGGCCGATTCCAGAAGGTGGTGCTGGGGGATTATTGCTCTGTGCCATGGCAATTGTGCCATGGGGTTCCACAGGGCTCTATTTTATCCCCCATGCTGTTTAACATCTACATGAAACCGCTGTGGGAGGTTATCCGGAGGTGTGGGCTGAGGTGCCATCAATATGCGGATGACACCCAGCTCTACCTCTCTTTCTCATCAAAACCAGGTGAGGCAGTGGCTGTTCTGAATCAGTGCCTGGGCACAGTAATGGACTGGATGAGGGCCAATAAACTGAAACTCAATCCAGACAAGACGGAGGTACTGTTAGTGGGTGGTTCGTCTGCCTGGCTAGGTGATATTCAACCTGTTCTGGAGGGGGTTGCAGTCCCCCTAAAGGATCAGGTTCATAGTTTGGGGGTGCTCTTGGATCCAGAACTGTCACTTGAGGCACAGGTGAACTCAATGGCATGGAGCACTTTTTATCAGCTTAGGCTGGTATACCAACTACGCCCTTATCTGGACAGAGATAGCCTAGCTACAGTTATCCATGCTCTGATAACTTCTCGTCTGGATTACTGCAATGCGTTATACATGGGGCTGCCTTTGAAAACGGTCCGGAAACTTCAGCTGGTCCAAAATAGGGCAGCAAGATTGTTAACAGGGACCGGCCTGCGAGCTCATATTACGCCAGTACTTTTCCAGCTGCACTGGCTGCCGGTCCATTTCCGGGCCCGATTCAAAGTGCTGGTGTTAACATTCAAAGCCCTTAACGGCTTGGGGCCAGGTTATCTGAAGGATCGCGTCCTCCCATATGTGCCTGCCCGGACCTTAAGATCATCATCAGCGGCCCTTCTCCATGAGCTCCTGCCAAAGGAAGTGAGGCAGGTGGCTACTGGGAGGAGGGCTTTTTCTGCTGTGGCATCCCGGCTCTGGAATGAGCTCCCTAGTGAGGTTCGCCTGGCGCCTACATTGTATTCCTTTTGGTGCCAGGTGAAGACCTTTTTATTTTCCCAGGCATTTTAGCTTTCTAAATTTTTATCTTTGCTGTTTTAAATCTGTATTTTAAACTCTTGCACTGCTGCTAGGTTTTATTGTGGTTATATTGTTATATTGTGGTTTTAATGTTCTATATATTTTAAATTGTTTTATTGTGTGTTGTTTGGTTTTAATTTTTGTGAACCGCCCAGAGAGCTTCGGCTATTGGGCGGTATGGAAATGAAATAAATAAATAAATAAGAATTAACAAATGCCTATTTTATGCAAATCAGTGTCCTCTTTTGCCCTCTTTTTTGTTGATGCATTTCCTCTCTTGTGATGATTCATAAATGGCCACTCTAACTTAATCTGGATATTGTAAAATAATATTCTGCTGTAATAACTGTGAGGTGTGTGTTTGTGTCTCTCTTCAATATCCCTCTCAACATCTCTCGATATTCCACGGAAAAGAGCAGTCTGGCCACCCCAAAATGAGCCAGCAAAGATTCTCATGCAGGGCCAAAGACCAGTGGAGGTCTGGATCTGCCTGGGCTGGGCCTAGAGCTCATGCTGCTACAACAGCCATCACTGCATCTGTTTTTCTGTGCTGTTTCTCCTTGCTCCTGCTACAACTCTTCATAATATAGGATGGCCACTAATGCATCTTGAACAAAGAGGAAATACACCACCAAAAATGAAGGCAAAAGAAGACACAGATTTCCATAAAATTTGCAGATGCTGATTTATATGCATAGATGCAGATTTAGAAATATTAATTATAATTCAAAAAGAAATGCAATACCACATTGGGGAAGATTTTGAGCTGTGTGCCTGCTCGATTTGCTGTCCAGGTCTTAACTGTTGATGGACATCTTCATGGTCTCTGCTTTCCTTTCTTATGGTTCTTTATCAAACCAGGCTTGGACTAGACACCCCTTCCAAATAGAGGACTGTCCTCTGGCTCTGGCAGCTCTTCAGATACAGCTTCCCTCTGGAAAGTAGGACACATGGCCACCCTACCTGCATACATCATGCCTGCATTTCTTCCTAGAATAGGAAGAATGCACAAGGAATAGAGGCGTGGAAGGCTTGTGGAGCAGACACCAGCATGGCCATCCACAGTTGCCAGTAAAAATCTTGCTGCTGGAGAGTGCTCTTGGGGCACCACCAAATGGTGCTATTAAAGGACACTAGTCAGCATCACCTTTCAGGTGGGGAATGGAGGAATAAAATGCAAGATGGGGTGATTTTAGTAACGTTTTAAATGTGAATCAAGATTTATTTTTTTTACTGTGATGAAATCTGGACAGTAGGGAAACAAGAAGAAGGGGGAGGAGGAGAAGAAGAGGGGGGAGGAGGAGGAGGAGATTAGGAAATGAATATAAGCAAGATTCTTATCCTAATGGGAGCAGGGGGAGAAGGGAAGAAATATCAGATAACGATTTAATTATTTTTAATGATGGATGACCTCCCCCAGCTTCCTTTGTAGTTAGCTCAGTTGTTTTGAGCAATCTTTGAGAATTCTCAGAACTTGGATTTTTTTAACAAAGAGTTCTCCAAGAAAGCTTGGGATATTGGTGCATACATGGGAAAATATCAAGTGCCTTCTGGCCCAATTCACTCAGCTAGGAGGCACTAGAAACAACCATTCCCACACATCCCAGGGGCAATAGATGCTTCTAAGCATGCTCAAGGACTTCCAGCTTTAACATGAAGCTGCCTCTGTTGACACCATCTAGCTTTCCCTGCCCTAATTCTGAATAAAACTGAATAATTGGAATAACAATTTTTAAAGTAACCTCAAAGAACACTGAAGACCTCCAGAACTGAGGCTATGTATTAACACAAAGTATTTGTATTTTTCTTATCCCTTCCTTGAAAACCTTGGTCTTCTGCAATTCCTACTATGCCACAGAATTTATAGCACTCAACACATTTTTTCCTATGCCCAGATGCCAGACTAGATAGATAAAGACCACATCTTGGCAGCATTGAGTAGAAGTTACTGGGTCTATTCACACAACACGCTAACCCACACTCAGTGTTTGCTTGGCATTCTGAACCATGGGTTGTTTGCTGAACTGTATGTTAGTGTGTTGTCCGAATGCAACCAGGGTGATTTATTAAACGTGCAGTGTGGCTTATTTTTCTCAGCAAGCCACCTTGAGGATCCATGGTTTTTTGTTGGGTTGCTCAGGGTGGTTAACAAGCCACACTGCATGGTGAACAAGCGACACTGGCTGCATTCAGACAACACATTAACCCACCCTGTGGAAAACGTGCTGCATTCAGACAACACGCTAAACCACAGTTCAGCAAACAGCCCATGGTTCAAAACAACCCACACTCAATCACTGAGTGTGGGTTAGAGTGTTGTGTGAACAGCCCCATAGAGTACCGTTAGCAGAGATCTGATCTCACCCTCTGCTAGACTAAGACATGTCTGTGTCTGCATAAAACAAAACCTAAGAACAATTCTTATGATTGCACTGAAGTCAATTATCCCTCAAGTACTTACACTACAGTTGATAGATAATATAGTGCATTATTTGTCATAGATTGTACGACAGTAGGATAGCAACAACCCTAATGTGTGTAATTGCTTTTTCCAGCATTTGCCTTTATGGTGTCTGCAGATTTCTCATATCACACAACAGAGGCAACACAAATCACATTAACTTTTACTACTGGAACTCATGCAGACAAAAATAATTAACTGATCTTGGTTTCTTATTGTCAGGGGACAGCAAGTGCAGTAACAGGAGTAACAGGAGCCATGTGCACAGAACCGTAACAAGCCCAGCGTTGCAGTGCTCAATTCTACAGCACAAACATTTGTGGGACGGGGGGGGGAGCTTTTGTGCAGACAGCTGTAGGCACAGAGGCTGCCATGTGAGCTGCAACATTGCACTATCGGGGTTTTGGCTCATAAGGAAGCCTTTGCCAGTACAACTGTACACACAAGGCCTCCCCACTGCCGACATTCTCGCTGTGCGCATGGATGCCTAGGGGCAAAGCTACTCTGCACACATCACATTAAAGGGCCCACCTCCACTCGCATGTTAATTTAGTTTAGGTAGTTTTTGACTGATTGATTGATTGATCGATAGATCGATCAATCAATTGACTGTATTTCTATACTGGTTTCCTGAAGCCAATCAAAGCAGTTTATAAACATTTCAGAAAATTAAAGCCATAATCAATCATGTCTGAATAGGAATACTGTATAACCCCCATCTGCAGGCACAGTATAAGCCATTCAGCCTACATGGCACTGTGGGCGCAAGTTGTGGGGTTTCTCATCTGTCCATCCTGCTTTCAAAGTACAAAGGTCCATTCTTGCTACACATGCAGGCACAGTTTACATTTCTACACTTCAGGTCTCTTGGCCTGTGTTGCTATGTATCCCTTTGTAGCGCTATGCTATCAGTAAAACTGACAAACGTCTCCAAGACAACGATCGACACAGTGGAGGCTGGTGGCTCTGATTTCGGTGGGACTGTGACTCCATTCTGGATTTCAGCCAGAACTCTAAAGGAGCTATCCAAGGCACTGAACCCATTTTGGTGATGGAGTTCAGCACTTTGGGTAGCTCCTTTAGAGTTCTGGAAGGTTCTGCCTGAAACTCAGGAAGAATTTACAGCCCCACAGGAATTGGAGCCACCAGCCTCCCCTGGATCAACACAGTGCCTCAGAACGGAAGTAACAGGACAGGGCCATGGGCAGCTGTCCCCAACCTGGTGCCATCCAGATGTGTTAAACTAAAAGTCTTATCATCCCCAGTAGGGATGGACGAAAGTCCCTTACCTGATCCCGCAGCTTGCTTCGCGGGGGGGAGGCGCCCCGTCCCTCCCTCCCGAAATTTTGGCCGGGGGGGAGGCGCCCCGTCCCTCCGGCTGTGAAACCTCCTCCCCTGCCGGGACGCAAATGGCGGCGGCCATAGCCGCCACTGTTTGCGTCCCTGCAGTCAGCCGTGATAGGCTATGTAAATGTTTACATAGCCTATCACGGCTGACTTTGGAAAAAAAAAAAAAAGTGCGTACACAAATGGCGGCGCCCATGGGCACCGCCATTTGCATACGTGCTTTTTTTTTCCCCCCAAAGTCAGCTGTGATAGGCTACATTAACATTTACATAGCCTATCCCGGTGTTTTTGAAAAATCTAGCCGTGATAGGCTACGTAAATCTTTATGTAGCCTATCACGTTTGTTTGTTTGTTTGTTTGTTTGTTTGTTTGTTTGTTTTTACTTGGAAATGGCGGCGGTGGCAGCCGGTCAGAAGACCGGCTGCCGCAGCCACCATCACCACCGAACCACCGTTGCCGCTGCCGCCAGGGACATTCACACAAGGTAAGTCCCATCCCGGGGGGGCGGGGGGGGGGCAGACCATTTCTCCACCAATTTTGGGGGGCCGAATGCGCTGGCATTCAGCCTCCTCGAGATTCGTGGAGAAATTCTCTGACATCCCTAGTAGCCAGCACAACCAATGGCCTCGCTGGCTGGAGATGGGAGTGGTGGTCTACCACATCTGGAGGGCACCAGGTTGGTAAAAACTGCCCTGGTGAGTAGTGTGGTGAGAGTTAAATTCTGAACTGAAGGACTGGTTCAGTAACCATTCTCTTTTCCTATTTGTAACTTCTGGCTTGCGTTATTAAAAGAGGAATGTATATTTTTCACATCCCCCTACATGTGGCCCTTTACTTTCGAAGTGACAGTGCATCAAACAGCTCTATAAAGCTTTTCTGCAACAATCAAAATCAGATAGAGTTGGAAATGGAATAATTTGATAAGTGAAATTCCAGTGTCATTGATCACAGTAGGTGTTATCAAAGGCAGTGGGTAACTGGGTTATATTTGTACAAGCTGCCTTCCAAACCTGAGGCGTTCACTACCACAGGTGGCTAGGGGGGTGAAGTGGGGGGTTCTCTCCAGTGTTTCCACCACCTATGGGGAAATTGCTCCTTCACTGGGCAATCCCACCTATGGGGTTTCTTATTTTTAGCAAATGCTTATATTTCAGGGCCTAAGGAACTCTCTGCCACTATAACTCAGAGTTCCATAAGGTGACCCTTTTCTGCTGCCACCGATTCTCTTAGAATACTTTAAAACCTCCTAGTATAAGAAGCTTAGGCATGAGATGGGCATCACCACTAGAGGCAAGATGAACTATTAAGCAAATTGTTTTCTTAAAGGAATCTTTTGTACACAAGGGAATACTAATATTTATTTTGGGGTTTTCAGAAGAATTCTTGCTGCACTTCTTAAAGAGTCAAGAGACACTGTTGCTATTACAAGCCTCTTAGGGCGCAATCCTATGCATGTTTTAGACAGAGAAAAGGCTTGTAACTCCCAGCATGCCCTAGCCAGCATGGCTGGTTGGGGAATGCTGGGAGTTGTACACCTTTTCTCTGTCTAAACATGCATAGGATTGTGACTTCAATGACTTCTTTTACCTCAGGCCAAGTTCCCTAAAGCTCCACTCCAGCTAAATGCACTCACACCTGGGTACATTCTTCCTCTGACTTCCAAAGCTCCTCCTGTTGTATTTCTGGCTGCTTGGACTGTTTATCTGGTTTTTAATGCTTGCTTGTGTAACCTTCTTCTAGCAAGATCTTGAAGCAGCCTCCTGACATAACACAGCCACCTGCTCCCTACTCCTGACCTTCACCAGCCACGTATGGTTTTCCCAGGAGACGGAATAACCTAATATTCAGGTCTTAGCTATTCGTTTTCTCTTCAATTTTCTCCTAGTCCTCCTATAACATCACCCACCAACCAGAAGACCTTCTCCTTGACTCTAACATCAGACTGACTGAATCCCTAACTGTCAGCTCCTTAACCGTCAACTGTCATTTCCCAGCTGCTCTTTTCCACCTAGCTAGAATCCCCAGCCACTCAGAATCTGATGTTTCCCAGACCAATCAAACTGAATCTACCTGATCCAGGCCCCATCTATAAATATTCAAAGCAATCGTCTCTCTCTCTCCCCCTTCAGAACATGCCACCAAGCATTTACTACTAAAACAGGCCTTCAACACAGTAACAGTGCTAGTCCTCAGGCTTACAGAGATACATTATAGCCTCATGGAGGTCACACAGAGTATTTAAACAATGCAGAACATCAAGAACAACATTATATACATAGCACTTCTTCACAGTGGCGTCACTACAATTATAGCAAAAGCTAAATAACTGGCTTGCATTCATTTTCAAGAATTGTTTAGTCAGAGGTGTGTTCTGGAACCATTTTGAAGGTCCCTTTTCTCAGGAAATGGAAAAGTTTTCTTCTGGATCTGAGGTGAATTTCTTCTATCTATCTAAAATCTTAGGCCTTGATTATCAAAGGGGAGGGGAGGAAAAATACTTCTTCAGTCATGTGGCTGCCAAACTGTTGCCCATTTAACTGAAGTTCAGGACAAGAAACTACACACTGATACATGTATGATGGCACATTGTCCCAAGCTGCCAATATCCTAGCAGATGAAAGGGAGGGCCTTCTAGCCTTGACAGGGGAAACCGTCTTTACAGAATCCAGCCTGGATTTATAGAATCAGATGTTTTTCAGACCACATTTTCTGGCATCTTAAGATGGAAATATATACACATCCACAATCCATCAGTAAAAAAAAAACCAAAAAACTCCCACCTACATGAATCCCAAAATTTAATAAAAACTCAGCACAAGTTCAATCCCCCTTCCTTTTGAGCCAAATTGCTTGGATCTCCACATATTGGCATATTATAGCCAGGCAGTTATCAGTAAGGGTCAACACTGATTCATTTATTATTATTTATTAACATTATACCTGAGAGAGCACCTCCTTCTTTAACAAACTGCCCAGTCACAGAGGTCATCAGAGGGCATGTTCCTGGTGGTTACACATGGTTCCATGGCCTGGTTGGAGTCCACCAGGAAAAGAGCCTTCAGTGTGGTAGCCCCGTTCCTGTGGAATCCCCTGCCTTTTGGAGGTCAGTCAGGTGCCAATGTTGTGTTCCTTCTGGCACCTCCAGAAGACATTGTTATTTCCAGAGGCCTTCCTTGCATGATTGGCCGTGGTTATTAAATTTGACCTTATTGGAATTTGTCTTTTTAAAAAAATGTTTAAACTGTTTTAACCTGGTATTTTATTATTTTATCTTTGTTGTTCACTGCTCTGAAATCTTCTGATGTGGAGCAGTATATAAATGTTGTATATTGTAAATAAATACAATAAAATTATTTTATAGGTTGCACATAATAAAAACACTTTGGGCAGCTATCATTTCAGTTTTGGTAGCCTAGTGGCCAGTCATTTCCTTGCCTTTTCCTCCCATATCACATTCCACCATTTTGAGTCTTAAGCACTGCCTATTTTTTCTGTGTCCTGGCCACATTCACCTAATCTCTTCAGGGTGTTAAGATCCAACTCTTGGTCCTAGATCTTATACACCCTCTCAATATCCTTGTCTATATTCCGTTAAGGTCTCTGCTACAGCTGTCTGGACTTGCTGTTCCAAGGTGGTAACTTTCTCATTCCTGGAGGTTGATCCAGGCTATTGTCTTTATTGTGAGCTTTATCTCACAATTGCTCGAAATGTGATGGCCATACTAAATTCTCAGCTGGTGTGTGTCAGCTCCAGTCTATGGTGAATTTGTAATACAGTGCCCAATGCCATCGACTGTTGATCTCAGCATAGATCACCTTTTGATACTCCACCACAAGTTGTCCACAACCACACCTTTATGAGCTGTTATGGGGGGGGGGGCTGAACATCTCAAAGGGTTCAGAGGAAGCCCCCTCAGACCATCAATTGGAACATTCTTGGCATTCTTGCCAAGGAGGGGCATGGCCTCCGTTTCCCTCCCAGCAGGCTGACAAGTAGGCTCATCAAAGCTGACAAGTCTCCCCACATCAGCTCTACACACTGCGCTTTTTTGCACTCTTTGTTTTATTTTTATTTATTTGAGGGATTTATGACCCACAGCCTTTGATAAAATTTCCAGGCAGCTTAGGGTGCAATCCTATGGCCACTACACAGAGGCTAGACAGCCATGGGATTGGTCAGTTTCTGGGGACCGACCTCGGTGCCTGCCCTCCAAGGTCAGTTCCCAGAGAACTGCCTCCCCACCCCCTCCCCTGCCACCTCGTAGGTGGCACGGATCGTCCCCAGGCTCTGCGCTGGGAAGAGCCGCATGGAACAGGGCAAAAGGGGGCATTCCTGGAGGCGGGGAGAGGCGAGGAGTGTGGAAGTGCCAATACGACACTTCCTATGCATTGTTCAGCCTCCCCACCCCACGCTCCAACGTCCCGTGGCTAGGCAGCCAAAATCGGCCATCTAGCCATGAATGCAGGGTAGCCAGAACATGGAGGAGGGGATCCCCTCTGCACTCTGTCTGCCATGCATTGGATAGGCAGTCGCCTCTGAGTTCGGAGGTGGCCACCTAGCCAGCTAGGATTGCACCCTTAGAAGATTTTTTTAAAAAAATTATAACATACAAATTAAAAATATGCAAACATAAACTAAAAACAGTAAAGCCACTAAGCACAGTTCAAAAACAGCAAACCCAGCCACAATAAAACAGATCAAATTAGAATAAAAAGGCTAAGAAGTGAAAGGCCGGGTTCGTAAAATCGCAGGGGGAAAGATCACCTTCTGGACTGTTTCCCCTGCTCCCGCACATGGCTCTCCCGTGACCAGCCTTTACCTAATCACCCATGCTGCCTCACGGGTTGCCGTGTCTTCCAAACCGGGCATGCGGCTTGGCGGGGCTGGTCCACCATGCACCAGGTTCAGATGACATGGCAACCCATGATGCGGTGCAGGTAATTAGGTAAATGCCAGTCACATGAGTGGCATAAACTGTGGCAGGGGAAACAACCCATACTGCGATGTTTCCCCTGCTGATTGTGCGAACCTGTCCAAAAAAGTTTTTTGCTTGGTAAAAAATGACATCCAGGTGGGCTCTAGGCAAACCTGCCTGGAAAAAGGGCGATCAGGGTGCTACCACTGAGAAGGCCCTTTCCCCAGTTTATGCACACAGTTCCCAATCCAGCTGGTAAGGTGTACACAACACCTGCTTCTACATGCAAATCACTTTTACTGGATGAATCATAATGCCTTTCTTCTAATAACAAGGTTCAGGGGCAGGTGAAACTGGCATTGGGCAGGTTCCCCCCATATCAATACAGCTATTAAATCTGGAACTCCCCCAGTACTGATGAAAGCCGATTTGGCTCAGTTTTGTTTCTGATACCTAAGTGAAAGAAAAGGGGAGAACAACAATGCCTTTTCTTTCTAACATAGAGTGATAGTTCTTCATTTCTTTACACTGCAAATTTTCTCACATTTCAGAGAAAGCATGGACCCCAGTTCTCTCCCAAAGCACCTAGATGAGGGGTGGGGAACATGTGGCCTTCCAGATGTTGCTGGACTGCAACTCCCCTCAGCCCCAGGCAGCATAACCAATGGTGAGGGATTATAGGAGTTGCAGTCAAACCACATCTGGAGGACCACACACTTTCCCCATCCCTGACCTGGATGGCAGTTTCAGAATCAAAACACTGAAGTGTGAAATAATCTTTACTTGTGACTTTGAAATGTTGTTTTTATTTTTGTTATTCTTTTCCTTAAGACTGAATCTGTATGCAAACTATTTAACATTCCACCATTAAAATTTGAGCCAACAGGGGCCAGATGAAATTGCCTTGGAGTCACAGCTCCATCTGATCCTGGACCACCAGAAGTCCATCCGTTTGCTCTTACTTAGCTGTAGGTGCGGCCTGGAAATTGTTGTTGCTGTTGTTTTTCTTTTCCTCTGAAGTCATTGCCAGGTTTCTGTTCCAGACACTTCTCATCTCTGATCTCTCTTGATCTTGCAAAGTCTACTAATCTAATATCACCATCTGATTGTTAAAGAAGAATTGAGAAGCTAAGCTAAACTCTCCAGGGCTTCTAAAACAGACTTCAGCTTGAATCAACTTTATTTGATGAGGTATCAGGGAATTGTTAATGTACTAGTATTTCATACTTTTCCGGCTATGCCTGGGGAATAACTATAGAGAAATGTCACAATTTTGACTAAAAGGAGTTCTATCTATCCCACCACCACCACCCTTAAACACCTCAAAAGTCTTCAAAAAGCAGGTAAATATTAGGAAAAGAGCATAAAAGTAATATTGCAAGTGGATAAAGTAGCAGTTACAGGAACTCTGGGGGAAAGCGACCATGTTGTACTTGAGTTCTTGGTTCTAAGGGAAGCAAAAGCTGAGTGTAGTCAAACGCGTACCCTGGATTTTAGGAAAGCTGATTTTAATAAACTCAGAACAATGATCAGTAAGGTCCCATGGCAAGCGACGCTAACGAGAAAAGGATTCCAAGATGGGTGGGAGCTTTTAAAAAAGGAAATTCTCAAGGCACAATCACAAACAATTCCAACAAGAAGAAAAGGTGGAAGACAACAGAAGAAGCCAATGTGGCTTCACAAAAAGCTTAGGGATGACCTGAAAACAAAAAAGGACACATATAGGAAGTGGAAAGAAGGCCAAGTAACAAAGGAAGAGTACAGGCAGATAGCACAGAATTGCAGGGATGGCGTCAGGAAGGCTAAAGCTGAGAATGAGCTGAGGTTAGCAAGGGATGCTAAAAACAACAAAAAGGCTTTCTTCAGCTACGTGCATAGTAAAAGGCAGAGGAAAGAAATGGTTGTTCAGCTATTAAATAAGGATGGCAAAACGATTACAGATGACAAAGAAAAGGCAGAGGTGCTCAATTCCTACTTTGGCTCAGTCTTCTCCCAAAAGAGGGTCTATGACCCCCCTGGCAAAGGCGAAGTACAGGCTGAAGGGGCAGGATTGCAGCTTGAGATCAATAGGCATATGGTCAAGGAACACCTAATGACTTTGAATGAGTTCAAATCTCCAGGGCCAGATGAACTGCATCCTAGAGTCATAAAGGAACTGGCAGAAGAACTCTCAGAACCGCTGTCTATTCTCTTTGAGAAATCATGGAATACGGGGGAAGTGCCAGATGACTGGAGGAGGGCTAACATTGTCCCTATCTTCAAAAAGGGTAAAAAGGAGGAACCTGGGAACTACAGACCAGTCAGTCTGACATCAATCCCTGGGAAAATTCTGGAGCAGATGATAAAGGAATCCATCTGGAAGCACCTTGACAACAATGCCGTGATTACTCTAAGCCAACATGGATTTGTCAAAAACAAGTCCTGCCAGACAAATCTGATCTCATTTTTTGATCAAGTCACCTCCCTTGTAGACCGTGGGAATGCTGTAGACATCATATACTTTGACTTCAGCAAAGCTTTCGACAAAGTGCCCCATGATCTCCTGATGAGCAAACTAGCTCAAAGTGGGCTAGATGAAACAACGATCCGGTGGATCCACAGTTGGCTACAGAATCGGACTCAAAAAGTGCTTATCAATGGGACCTTCTCAAACTGGGGAGAGGTAACGAGTGGGGTACCGCAGGGCTCAGTCCTGGGTCCAGTGCTCTTCAACATTTGTATTAATGACTTGGAGGAGGAGGTGCAGGGAATGCTGATCACATTTGCAGACGACACAAAATTGGGCGGGAAAGCTAATACTTTGGAAGACAGAAACAAAATTCAAAGTGATCTGGATAGACTGGAACACTGGGCAGAAAACAACAGAATGACATTTAATAGGGATAAATGCCAAGTTCTGTACCTAGGAAAAAGAAACCAAATGCACAGTTGCAAGATGGGGAATACATGGCTCAACCACTCTACAAGCAAGAAGGATCTTGGAATTGTTGTCGATCACAAGCTGAATATGAGCCAACAATGTGATGTGGCTGCAAAAAAGGCAAATGCTCTTTTGGGCTGCATTAATAGAAGCATAGCTTCCAAATCCTGGGAAGTACTAGTTCCCCTCTACTCGGCACTGGTTAGGCCTCATCTGGAGTACTGTGTCCAGTTCTGGGCACCACACTTTAAGAAGGATGCAGACAAACTGGAGAGGGTTCAGAGGAGGGCAACAAAGATGATCAAGGGACTGGAAACAAAGCCCTATGAAGAGAGACTGAAAGAACTGGGCATGTTTAGCCTGGGGAAGAGAAGACTGAGTGGAGATATGATAGCACTCTTCAAGTACTTGAAAGGTTGTCACAGAGAAGAAGGCCAGGATCTCTTCTTGATCGTCCCAGTGTGCAGGACACGGAATAATGGGCTCAAGTAACAGGAAGCCAGATTCCGGCTGAACATCAGGAAAAACTTCCTGACTGTAAGAGCAATACAACAATGGAACCAATTACCTGGGGAGGTGGTGGGCTCTCCCACACTGGAGGCCTTCAAGATGAGGCTGGACAGCCATTTGTCAGGGATGCACTGACTTGGATTCCTGCATGATTGAGCAGGGGGTTGGACTCAATGGCCTTGTAGGCCCCTTCCAACCCTACTATTCTATGATTCTATGTGAACCCAAACAGCCAGGTTCATTTTGTACAGAATGAGATGCTCAGGTCATATGCAATTTAAACTAGACAACTCAAACGTCTTCTATGATGACATTGTTCAGGGGAATATTATAAATGCTGGAAATATTAAGCAAGACGCACAGTATGTATGGATGAGCCATCACAGATCACACAGCACAGATGGAATTTCCGTAGCACCCAGGGTCACCTCAAACACAATGTTCAGAGAAGTTGATGTGTTAGTCTGCTGCAGCAAAATAGGGATGAGTGAATGTGTCCCTTTTGCTTTCTCCTGCATTTGATTTTTTAAAATCTCAAATTCTTTCTCTCCGACCATGAAGAACTTGGAGACTTTGGGTTAATTATTATCAGAAATGAACTGAAATGAAGGCATTCTAGCCCTCTCCCTCTGAGCAGAGCCCGGCCAGCTCCTTGGTATACACCTGAGCTGAGGGCAATGAAGCAAGAGGGGAGATGGCTAGAACGCAGGTGGAGGAAAACTTGTGCTGAGTCTGACCGAACACAGGTAAGAGCCCACTATCGAGCCTACTCTGTGGCGGTGAGGGTGGCAAAGAGGCAGTTCTTTTCCACCAGCATTGCATCTTCTCAGTGTCGTCCGGCGGAGCTTTTCCGAGTGGTTCGTGGCCTGTTACATTCTGGGCCAGGGAGAGAGACGGTGGAACCCTCGGTAGCACGCTGTGACGAGTTTGCGCGGCACTTTGAGGATAAGGTCGCTCAGATTCGTCATGAATTGGACACCACCATTAATGCAGTTCCATTGGTAGAGGCGTTCAGAGCACCATCTGGTCCAGTTTTATTGGATGAGTTTCAGTTACTGAGGCCTGAGGATGTGGACAAGGTGCTTGGCCAAGTCCGATCGACCACTTGTGTGCTTGACCCTTGCCCTTCATGGCTTATTAAATCAAACAGGGAGGGGTTGTCCGGCTGGGTCCAGGAGGTTGTAAATTCCTCCTTGAGAGAGGGAGTGGTGCCTGCTGCTTTAAAAGAGGCAGTAATTAGACCACTCCTGAAAAAGCCTAACCTGGACCCAGAGGATGTTAACAATTATAGGCCAGTGGCCAACATCCCCTTCCTGGGCAAGGTGCTTGAGCGGGTGGTTGTAGGACAGCTCCAGGCACTCTTGAATGAAACGGATTATCTAGATCCATTTCAATCGGGCTTCAGGCCTGGTTTTGGAATGGAAACTGCCTTGGTTGCCCTGTAGGATGACCTCTGCCGGGAGAGGGACAGGGGGAGTGCGACCCTGTTGATTCTCCTGGACCTCTCAGCGGCTTTCAATACCATTGACCATGGTATCCTTCTGGATAGGTTGTCTGGGTTGGGAGTTGGAGGCACTGCACTACAGTGGTTCCGCTCCTACTTGGATGGCCGATTCCAGAAGGTGGTGCTGGGGGATTATTGCTCTGTGCCATGGCAATTGTGCCATGGGGTTCCACAGGGCTCTATTCTATCCCCTATGCTGTTTAACATCTACATGAAACCGCTGGGGGAGGTTATCCGGAGGTGTGGGCTGAGGTGCCATCAATATGCGGATGACACCCAGCTCTACCTCTCTTTCTCATCAAAACCAGGTGAGGCAGTGGCTGTTCTGAACCAGTGCCTGGGCACGGTAATGGACTGGATGAGGACTAATAAACTGAAACTCAATCCAGACAAGACGGAGGTACTGTTAGTGGGTGGTTCGTCTGCCCGGCTAGGTGATATTCAACCTGTTCTGGAGGGGGTTGCACTCCCCCTAAAGGATCAGGTTCGTAGTTTGGGGGTGCTCTTGGATCCAGAACTGTCACTTGAGGCACAGGTGAACTCAGTGGCACGGAGCACTTTTTATCAGCTTAGGCTGGTATACCAACTACGCCCTTATCTGGACAGAGATAGCCTAGCTACAGTTATCCATGCTCTGATAACTTCTCGTCTGGATTACTGCAATGCGTTATACGTGGCGCTGCCTTTGAAAACGGTCCGGAAACTTCAGCTGGTCCAAAATAGGGCAGCAAGATTGTTAACAGGGACCGGCCTGCGAGCTCATATTACGCCAGTACTTTTCCAGCTGCACTGGCTGCCGGTCCATTTCCGGGCCCGATTCAAAGTGCTGGTGTTAACATTCAAAGCCCTTAACGGCTTGGGGCCAGGTTACCTGAAGGATCGCGTCCTCCCATATGTGCCTGCCCGGACCTTAAGATCATCATCAGCGGCCCTTCTCCATGAGCCCCTGCCAAAGGAAGTGAGGCGGGTGGCTACTAGGAGGAGGGCTTTTTCTGTTGTGGCACCCTGGCTCTGGAATGAGCTCCCTAGTGAGGTTCGCCTGGCACCTACATTGTACTCCTTTCGGCGCCAGGTGAAGACCTTTTTATTTTCCCAGGCATTTTAGCTTTCTACATTTTTTATCTTTGCTGTTTTAAATCTGTATTTTAAACTCCTGTACTGCTGCTAGGTTTTATTGTGGTTGTATTGTTATATTGTGGTTTTAATGTTCTATATATTTTAAATTGTTTTATTGTGTGCTGTTTGGTTTTAGTTTTTGTGAACCGCCCAGAGAGCTTCGGCTATTGGGCAGTATAGAAATAAATAAATAAATAAATGAAATTCTCACCCATACGTACTGGTCAAATTAAATAGGTACAGCTGTTCCCAACATGTAGAGCATGATGTTGTACCTTCCTGCCATGCAGCTGTTAAAGATGAACAGCCTGCCAGAGATCTCGTCTGATCTCGGAAGCTAAGCAGGGTCAGCCCTGGTTAGTACTTGGATGGGAGACCGCCTGGGGATCAGGCTTCCTGCATTGAGCAGGGGGTTGGACTCGATGGTCTTGTAGGCCCCTTCCGACCAACCCTATGATTCTGTACTCTATCTAACCCTAATTCATCAGCAGCACAAACATGGTTGAATGCACATGGATTCAAACCCAGACTTTTAAGAGCAACTCACTTAAAGCCCTGGATCTGAGTGGAAAATCTGTCCAGTTTCTCCAGCATTTGATTTTTTAAAATGTCAAGTTTGTTTTATCCTGAATACGGAGAACTTTGCGAATTTGGATAAATTCTTATCAAAACCAAACCGAAATGTAATTCTCACCCATTTCTACATAAAAAACAATGAAGGGTTTTATTTATTTATTTTTAAATTTACAATATTTATATACCACTCCACATCAAAGATTCTGGAGTGGTGAACAACAAGATAAAAGAATAAAACCACATAATTAAAACAATTTAAAAGAACAGTTTCTGAACTTAATAATCCATGGATGGTCACTCAGGGAAGACCTGTTGAAATAACAATGTCTTCAGGAGGTGCTGAAAGCAACACAACACTGGTGACGCCTGACCTCCAAAGGCAGGGAACTCCACAGGAAGGGGGCCACCACGCTGAAGGCTTTCTTCCTGGTGGACTCCAGCCAGGCCATGGGTCCATGTGGAACCACCAGGAGGAAGCCTTCTGATGACCTCAGTGACTGGGCAGGTCAGTAAAGAATGCACTTTCTCAGGTATCCTGGTCCCAAGTTGTTTAGGGCTTTTTATACTAGTACTAATACCTTAAACCTGAGCCGGTAAAGAATAGGCAGCCAGTGCAGTTCCCTCAGCAAAGGAGTGACATGCTGAAAAGGGACAGCTCCCAACAACAGCCAAGTTGCTTCATTCTGCACTAGCTCCAGCTTCCGGAGCAGCCTTAAAGGCAGCCCCACAGAGAGCGCATTGCAGTAATCCAGGCTTGAGGTTACTAATGCCTGTGCCACTGTGGCCAAGCTATCCCTGTCCAGGAGAAGCCGTAGCTGGCAAACCAGCCGAAGCTGGTAAAAGGCAGTCCAAGCCGCCATGGCCAGTTGAGCCTCCAGCAACAGTGATGGATCTAGGAGTACCCCCAGACTACGAACCTGATCTTTCAAGGGTTGTGCAACCCCATCCAAAACAGGCAATCAGCATATCTCCCAGACTTGAGAACTACTCACCCACAGGGCTTCTGTCTTGCCAGGATTCAGCTTCAGTTCATTGGCCCTCATCCAGCCCATTACTGAGTCTAGGCACTGATCCAGGGCTTGCATGGCCTTACTTGATTCAGATGTCACAGGGAGACAGAGCTGTGTGTCATCAGCATACTGATGGCATTTAACTCCAAATCCCCTAATGACCGCTCCCAGGGGCTTCATATAGATATTAAACAACATTGGAGACAAGATGGTACCCTGTGGCACCACATAGCTCAGTTGCCAAGGGGCCAAGGAATAATCCCCCAATGTTACTCTCTGAAATCAGCCCCGCAGGTAGGACTGTAACCACTGTAACACACTGCCTCTGATACCCTTCCCATGGAGTCAATCCAGGAAGATACAATGGTCAATGGTATCCAAAGCCAATCAGAGGTTGAGCAGAATTAACAGGGTTGCACTCCCCCTGCCCCTCTCTCAATAAAGGTCATCCATCAAAGCGACCAAGGCTGATTCAGTCCCATAACCAGATCGAAACCCAGACTGGAATGGGTCTAGATAATCAGTATCCTCCAAGAGTGCCTGCAGTTGCTCCGCCACAACCCCCTCAAGTACCTTCCCTAAGAAAGGGGTATTTGCAACTGGGCGGTAATTGTCTAATGCCACTGGGTCCAGAGTAGACTTCTTCACGAGTGGCCGCACGACTGCCTCCTTAAAGACAGCAGGGACCACCCCTTCCCGAAAGGAAGCATTTATCACCCCCTGAACACACCCAGTCATACCCCTTGGCTAGCTTTTATTAGCTACGAGGGGATCTAGAGGGCACATGGTCAGTCTCATTGCTGCAAGCACCTTGTCCACATCATCAGGCTGCCGCAACTGGAACTGATCCTACAAAATCGGGCCGATGGCGGCATCAGACACCTGAGCTGGAACTGTGATAACAACAGTGTCACATTCTCTGCGGAGATAAGCAATTTTGTCCTCAAAGTGCGATGCAAAAAGATCACAGTGGGTCCTCAACAGGGCCAGGGCCCCATTTGTTAACAACCCCTGGACCACCTGGAAGGCTTCCACTGGATGGCTACTCAAGGATGCAATGGAGGCAGGCAGTTTTATGGCACTTAAAGACACACAGCTGTATTATGGCAGAAGCTTTTGTGGACTAGAGCTCGCTCCTTCACCACACAGCAAGAGGCTGGGTTGCTGAGGCCTCCACTTGCAGATGCTGTGATGGTGCTTACAGGACCTGGCTGTGCCCAGCTGCAGTGACCTTTGCAGTGGTGGGGAGAAGCAGGACACTGTAGGGATGTTAGAGAATTCCGCCATGGATCCCAGGGGGGCTGAATTCCAGTGAATTCAGTCCCCTGGAATCCATGGCGGAACGGAGCAACCCGCCCCACCACCCCGTGAAAGCCCTGCAAAACAGAGCCTACCTGGCTGTGGCTCCAGCAGTGGCTCCAGTGGTGGCGGTGGCTCCGGTGGCTCCAGCGGCTCTAGCTGCTGCTGGGCTGCAGCCGCAAATGGTGGCCGCTATGCCGGCTGCCATTTGCATCCCTGGCAAGCCGTGATAGGCTACATAAGTATCTACGTAGCCTATCACGGCTCAGGGCAGGGATGCAAATGGCGTAGCCGCCACCATTTGCATCCGTGTCTTTAGCCGTGGTAGGCTACATATATATTTACGTAGCCTATCTCGGCAAAAGACAGGGGCACAAATGGTGTAGGGGCTGCCATTTGTGCCCTTGTCTTTTGCCGTGATAGGCTATGTAAATATATATGTAGCCTATCACAGCAATAGGAAGGAACGCAAATGGCGGCCGCCGTAGCTGCCGCCATTTGCGTCTGTGTCTTTAGTCATGTTAGGCTATGTATATATTTACATAGCCTATCATGGCTAAAGACACGGACGCAAATGGCGGCAGCTACGGCGGCCACCATTTGCGTCCCTGTGCAGCCTAGCGGCTGGATGTCCGGCTGTGGGTGGCCCTGGCCGGCAGCTCCGCGGAGTCGCTGCAGAGTGGAGCCAACCGGGGAGGATTCCGCGGGGAGGGATGGAGCACCTCCCCCGCACCGTGGATTGCCTGGAGCGGAGCCAGGTAAGAGTCTCGTACATCCCTAGGACGCTGTCACTGAAGTGGCATTTGTGGTCCTATGGATCAATTTGCAGGTTTACTCAGGCCTCTTTCCACATTGTGCCTATTTAGGAAGAACATAGGAAGCTGCCATATATCTAGTCATAGAATCATGGAATAGTAGGGTTGGAAGGGGCCTATAAGACCATCAAGTCCAACACCTATATCAGAGGTCCATCTCAGCTTTTCCCAACCTTTTGTTGTTGCTGAACTACAACTCCCACCATCCCCAGCCAGTATGGCCAATGGGCAGGGATGATGGGTATTGCAGCCCAACAACATCTGGGGGCCCAAAGTCAGGAAAAGCTGATCTTGGTCAATATTGTCTACCCTGACTTGGATCCAACCCTTGTGAAAGTGGAAATCCACTTCCACAACAGGACTTCTGCTCTTGCAATGGGACTTCCCTATTTCCTCCTCCTTCTAACAACCCCAAATGAGTGCCCCAGATTTGCTCCAGAGGGTTTCTCAACCTTCCAGAGCAGATTTGGGGGTGGAGGAGCACAGGGCTGCAAGGGGGAAGGGGAAATACGTTGCACCAGTGGTTCCCTTCCACTTGTGGAATGACACTATTGAATACAACCCCAGAGTTTCAACAGGAGTCTTCCCAGCCTTGCCTGGAAATGCCATGGAGTCAGCCGGGATCTTCTAAATGCAAAGCAAGTGCTCCTTATCAAGGGGTGGGGTGGGGGTTGGAGTCCCATAATGCAATGCAAAATGCTGGACCAACAATATTTACAAAATTATTATTTCCCTCTTGTGCTGCTTTTATTGAATCCCATGTGATGAGGTGCTACCTTGATTGCCGCAATGACGAACAGTTTTGACTGACCTATGTCTTGCCCATTGCAATAATCTGTAAGATATTTATTCTCTTATTAATTATCTTATGTGTCTTATTTTTGCATTAGTGTTGTGGTCTATGGCTAATATAGAAATAACACTGAATTCAACTGCACAAATCTCAGCTCCTCTTTTGCTCAAACAGCTTAGGACAGAATTCCAAATCTCCAATTCATCGCAAACCTTGACCTCGGGGGCTGCGGAGTTAGTGGAGCTGAGAAGTCATTAGCTAGGCGGGGAGTTTGCTGCCATGACCTTCTTGCTTCCCATTTGCTGCCACACTGCTCTGTGCTCTTCGTTTCAAAAAGGCTGTTACAGGAATGGATGGAGGCAGCAAACACGCAGTGGAGTTTGGTATAACACAAGAGCAGCTAACGCATGGCCTGCAGGCCACATGCAGCCCCTGCAGCCTCCCCCCCAGTTGCCAATTAGCCACTAATTCCTCACTGTACACCACTGCAGAATTTGGCCATTGTAGCATTCCATAGTTTGCAACTGAAAATCAGCAGCAAATCAGCCATTTTTTTGTCACTACCACCATCTCTGAATTCCACAGGATAAGGCAGGCAGGAGTATAGCCTGTAGAAGGGATGGGCGGGGGCAAAAATGACTCCCAACCTCCGAAATGTGTCCAACCCTGGTGTAACAGCTTTCCTCAACTATGCGCCCATTAGGGATGGGGGAGAATTCCGCCACAGACTCCAATGAGGCCGGATTCTAAAGAATCCGCCCCCCCGCCCAAGTCCGTGGAGGAATGGAAGACTTACCCCCACCTCCAGGAGGAATCCTCTTCGGCTCGATCCTGCGGCTCCAGATTGCCAGCGATATGGCCACCATGCGGCCTTTATGGCTGCATTTACCTTAAACTAAGGCCTTTATGGCCACAAATGGCATGCTGGACGCCATTTGTGTCCACAGTCAGTTCCCTCCCTTCAACCAGCGATATAGCGTGGTGGCCGTATCACTGGCGCTTCAGAGCCGACCAGAGGTTCCGCAGAATAGCTGCACAGCAGAATCGGCCACGAGGATTCCGGGGAGAGGAACGAATCACCTCCCCCTCTGCAGACACCCCTCTGGAATGGCAGGTAAGCGTTCTGCCCATTTCTATGTGCCCTGCAGACATTTTGGACAACTGCCAGCATGGCCAGTCAGCATGGCCATTGGCCATGCTGAAACAACCAAGAGTCTTGTGGCACCTTAAAGACTAAGAGCTAATTTACATTGAAGTGCCTTCTGACTAGGGATGTGTGAAACCCCCTTACCTGGAGTCCACTGGGGTCCACAGAGGGGGGAGGCAATCCGTCCCTCCCCCCCCTGGAATCCTCGCCAGCCAGCTCCACTCCGCGGTGAGTCCGCGGAGCTGCCAGCTGGCTCCAGCCACTGGCAGACTTCAAGCCACTGGGATGGAAACAGCGACTGGCATAGCGGACGCCATTTGCGTCCCTGCTCTTTGCAGTAATAGGCTACGTAAATCTTTACATAGCCTATTACTGCAAAGAGCAGGGTCGCAAATGGCGTCCACTACCCCGGATGCCATTTTCTTCCACAGGACAGTAGCGGATGGACCAAACTGGCTGGTGGCAGGTAGGATCCATTCCGTGGCAACTTCGATGGGGTGGCGGAGGTGGGTGGTCCGTTCCACCATGGACTCCAAGGGGCTGGATTCTTTAGAATCCATCCTCATTGGAGTCCGTGGTAGAATTCTCTAACATCCCTACTTCCGATGCTGGTGCAGTTTAATAACATATTTACTTCTCCTGTGGCACATGTTACCAATTATTGCAGTGTAGACTTGTTATTAATCCCATTCTCTTAATCTTAAACCGCATTAAATTGGATATATGTAGGCGGAGTGTCACAACATCACCGTAATGTCATCAACTGTTCTGATGCCATTTGTCCTACTCTGTCATGTCACACATCAGTTCAATGTTGGTGTAAATATTCAAGCGGTATGAGGAATCTCACCATTTTTTAAATTTGTTCTTCTCACATGTGCAGATTTGCACGTACATTTCACTGTGTAATGGTAAAAAAAAAGAAAAAAGCCTTGGGTATACTTTCTATTGCAGACTCCTGTGAGTCCTGTGCAGGTTGGTACATGCACAGGAGTGTACTCTGACCAACGATACGTGCCCACTTGTACCCACAAAATGGATCTTGAGTTAATGCAGCTGTACCTACTGCTAATCACCCTTGTACTGGGGAATATTAGAACTCACTTAAGAATTTATATCAATCTTGAAACCAGACATGCTAGGAGGTGGAAGGAACTGCCAATCAAATTTAGAAGGTACCATCTTGGGGTATCCTTCCTAGGTAATTTATACACCCACTATTTCTGGGCTACAAATTCCACCTCTCCTCATGGCTGATGTGGCATACCCCATTAGGAAATAATGAAACCTCATGAAGGAAAAGGGATGAGGAAATCTGAGATGGACTAAAATTTCACATTTCTAAGAATCCGACCTGCGGTATCTGCTGCGGGCCAGCCCCCTCAAGCCGTACAGAGTCTGTGGATTTTGGGAACTTTTTTTTTAACTTTCCTGAAATTTGCACAAATTTATTTGTAGTAAAATATGCTAGTTTCTGCTGAGATGTGGTAAATATATGAGGGGAAAAGTTGACTGGAATGGGGGACAATATGCTAAATGATACGCAGTAACGTAAATTGCTGTCATAAATTGTTGTGAACCCTCTTACGGAATTATTTCTGTATTTTTCCACATGATGAAAAAAAAGTTAAAATCTGTCTGTGAATGGACGCCAGAATGAATGACACCGTACAATCCATGAAACAGACATGGGACAGATTTTGCAAAATCCGGACGCCCCTACAGAGGAACAACCAACAGACGGCAGGCACACTTCAACCAGTGCCTGAGCAGGGGTCGCAATGTTGTGGAGTGCACCTTTGGAAGACTCAGAAGCCGCTGACATTGTTCAATGGAAAGGCTGGAGCTTGTGGTGGAAAACATGGTGTCTGTTAGTAACCTCCTGTGCCATTCTCCACAATATTTGCAAAACCAAGGGGCATGCTCTCCATGAGGATGTCGATCCAGTGCATCATGTAGAGTTTGGCATTCTGGGAGCAGAGATGAAGAATGAAGACTGGAGATATTCAGAAGAGGGGGAAGACCTGTGAGAAGTAATCACAGATTTCCTGTGGTCTGCACATGGGCAGCAATAGTCTGTGTGTACTTTTATCAATGTTGTCAGTAGTTCGGTAACGTTCTTGGTTCACTTTTTTACACATTTCTTCATAAGTTGCTTGCATCTTGTAGCAATAATAAATCAGTACACTACAGTATATTGTTCTCAGTCTTTGTGTTACTCCTGTAAAAAGGACAAGATATGTCAGCTGACTTTTTAATTGTAAAGTCCCCTGCAGGTTCTGTTTTGCTCTATGAGCAAGGGCAGGAAAAGGGCTTCCATTTGTTTGTATGATGGTTTAGTGTGGGGTGGGAATTATGTCATACAACTGGGAAATCACCTTTTCCTTTAAAGAATGTGTGTGTGTGTGGGGGGGTTATCTTATACAAGCGTGGCTGCCATTTGCCGTGATAGGCTACGTAAATACTTACGTAGCCTATCACGGCTTGACAGCCAAGCAAATGGCAGCCAGCGTAGCGGCCGCCATTTGCGGCCGCAGCAGCCCAGCTATGGCCGGAATTCTGGCTGCGGCCGGCCCCGGCCGGCGGCTCCATGGAGTCACCATGGAGCAGAGCCAGCCGGGGAGGATTCCAGGGGGAGGGACGGAGCGCCTCCCTCCCACCGCCGGTGCCCTGGAATGGACGGGTGAGTGGGATTCTTACATCCCTAGTTTCTGTTTTCCAAACTATTAGCTATCCAGCCCAATTTTGTGTCATCTGCAAATTTGATCAGCATTCCCTGCACCTCCTCCTCCAAGTCATTAATACAAATGTTGAAGAGCACTGGGCCCAGGATTGAGCCCTGCAGTACCCCACTCGTTACCTCTCCCCAGTTTGAGAAAGTCCCATTGATAAGCACTCTTTGAGTCCGATTCTGTAGCCAAATGTGGATCCACCGGATTGTTCTTTCATCTAGCCCACTTGGAGCTAGTTTGCTCATCAGGAGATCATGGGGCACTTTGTCGAAAGCTTTGCTGAAGTCGAGGTATATGATGTCTACAGCATTCCCACTGTCTACAAGGGAGGTTACTTGCTCAAAAAATGAGATCAGATTCATCTGGCAAGATTTGTTCCTGACAAATCCATGTTGGCTTGGAGTAATCACTGCATTGTTTTCAAGGTGCTTACAGATGGATCGCTTTATCATCTGCTCCAGAATTTTCCCAGGGATTGATATCAGACTGACTGGTCTGTAGTTCCCTGGTGCCTCCTCTGTGCCCTTTTTGAAGATAGGGACAACATTAGCCCTCCTCCAGTCATCTGGCACTTCACCCGTCCTCCATGAGTACCACAATAGTACCACAATAAATTCCCCATGTAGGTTAACCCTAACACATTTACTCTGGCATAAGCTTTCATGGATATTAATGAAGAGCACAGCTTATGCCAGAATAAATGTGTTAGTCTTTAAGGTGCAAGAAGACTCTCGGTTGTTTTTGCTGCAAGATACTAACATGGCTACGCCTCTGGAAATTGACTGTGGGGTGTGATGGAAATTGTAGTCTAACACATCTGGAGGGCACCAAGCTGGGAAGGCTGGAGTAATATATCTGCTTATTCTTTGATCAGTGTGTTACTATGTATGATCCCCTTCCCTTTTCTGTGTATTGGAAAAAAAAGACTTTATAACATTATTGTTACAGAGAAAGAAAGGAAATGGCTTCTACCACAGTGAAACAGATGCATGAGTACACCTGCAATTTTGATATGGTTGGGTCTACTTATGCCATAATAGCCAAAATAAAATATGCCTTCTATTTTTCCAAGTTTCTGACTTGGCTTTTGCTGCAGGTATAAAGGTGTATAAAATGAGGAGGCACCTTTGTAATAAATCAAGCTGTGCTATGTTTGAAACCAAAAGCATGCTAATATTTTAAAAATATGTTTGTAAAAACAAAAACAGCCACAAAACGTTCAACTCACCAAGCCTCATGACATAAACCACAATGATGGATAATAGTAATTCATTGTCCAGAATGCTTTTGTTAAATTTAGTGGCAAAGACAATTCAGGGAGGCAGGGAATGTGTAAACAATGTGGAGATGAGAACATGTTTGCTCTTTAGCACATAATGATTTATGGAATAAAATTACAGGAAGACATTGCTTTTAAGACACAATCTCAGCTAGTACTTCTCTTGCTACTTGGAATGTGGTTACGTGAAGGTTGTTGGCACCTATCGGCTAATGGCTGTGTCGTTGCTTGTGACCAGTAATAAACTTGTGTTGTACCCCCACACACCCTTAGCTTATGTCATTCTGAGTAGTTTTTGAAGAGTTGTACTGTGCTTTATTATTTGTTTGTTTTCTGGGGTTTTAGTGGCATAGCTCTGCTTGCCAAAACTTGCCAGCAAAAGTGTTCATGTGCAGTTCCTTTCACTGTCACCAGATACACTCATACCCTGTTGTTGTTGTTGTTGTTGTTGTTGTTGTAGTTGTTGTTGCTGTTGTTGTTGTTGTTGTTGTTGTTGTTTTGGGGGGAGATACCCCTTATATATGCTACATAACTTCTACTTTCATTCTTCCATTCCCCAGTGAGCTTCTACTTAGGCCATTCTATTATTTCTCTTATGTAAGCATGTCAGTAATAGACTAAGAATTACAATTAGTGGGTTTCTCCATCTCTTTAGCAATCTTGTTATATTACTATGTATGTTCTTTTTCTGTTGCCTTTTTAAATACTTTATTTCAGAATAAAATAAAATTTCATGGTGGGGGGGAAGAGGGGGGAGAGGGGAACAGGCAATCCTTCTGCTGCAGCTTTACCCACCTTGGTGGCCTCCAGATGTGTTTGGTTACACCTCCCATTAGCAGCAGTCATTCCCATCTAGAGGGGAAGCCCTCCATTCCTGTACCTTCCCCTGTTTGGTGCCCAGCTTGCCCACTTCAATAATAAGGAGAGTGACATTGCATCAGTGGAGGCTGGTTGCTGAAGCAAAATGGGTTCAACACCTTGGAGAGCTCCGTTAGCCATCTGGCTGGTTCTGGCTGAAACCCAGAATGGATTCACAGCTCCATAGAAATCAGAGACACCAGCCTCCACTGAATGACATGGCGAGCAAAATAGTACAAAAATATCCTCATTATAACCCAAAGCCGCTTGTCTACTTACCATACTTGCAAAATTAGCCAACAAAAATCCTGCCCCAAGAGGATTTAAAGCTTATATCTAAACTGCTCATACAGAGCCTAATGCCAAAATGCCAGATGCATTCACTGGAATATAGTTTGCATTGCTTGCTTTTCCAATGTTGTTGTGTTTTCTTTCTAGAAAAAAAATGAAGAAAATAATGCAAATATTTTGCTTCCATTGAAAGGGATATTTTTTAAAGCAGAGTCACATTCTGTGATGCACAGAAAACACAAAAGGGAAAGATGTCCACATGTTATAGTGACTTTCATGTTATTTTCAGTCTCTCTCTCACTTCAGATCATGTGTGCAGCTGATCCCCAGAAACATAATTCCAAATTCTGTTTGCCTCATGGGTAGATAATTATCATAAAACGGGTACATAAAATATGCAGACTCAGATGCACATAGCAAAATAAATATAAACAAGTGAGCCCTGCAAAAAAATGCTGCTCTATGGAGTTCAAGGTTCCAGCCAAAAACAACTTCTTCCAGGCTACTCCATTCCATCCCCCTAGCCATTCAGGTGTTAAAGCCCTTGTGTGGTTACTTACAATCACATGAGGAGGAGAGCAGCAATGCGCTAGCTGGCCCCACCCCATCTGGTATGTCACTTTGCCCAACCTCACCACCCTCCACTCATTGGAGGGTGAAGGCCCAGTTGGATGTTAGTCCTTCAGTCACAGGGATATATGAGAATTTCATTTATGTTTGCAAATCATATGAACATGTCCCATTTGCACCCCCAAATGTGAGTAGGAGAATACATTCTCCAAAAATGTTCACAAATTCCTGCACTTGCATTTGTGCTCAAAAAAATGTGCATTTTCACACTTGGGGGGGGAGTGTGTATTTTTGGTGTCCTTTTTTAGAATGTGCATTTTTCCCATTCAGAATGTGTACTTCTTCCATTTGAACTAAATGAAAAAAAAAAAACAGATGAATGTGGGAAATGAGGCAAGCTGAATTTCAAGTTGGTGTTCAGAGAATCTGGACAATCGCAAAAATCACTTGTTTGCCCATCCCTCATCTGGGTTTCTATCAGAACCTCTTAGCCTCTGTCAGCAAGATGTGTGTCCAGTTAGGAATGTCTCTCTAGCTAGAAATGTGTTTAAATGTCAACAGTGGAGTCCTCAAGGACCTGTTTTGGAACTAGCACTTTTTGACTTTTTCATAAATGATATGGAGTCGAGGATAAGCAGTGAAGTGGCCACATCTGTGGATGACATCCAATTATACAGTATGGTTAAAACAAAAGTGTCAGGAAAGCATCTCTCTTTGGATGTTTCTGAGCTGGGAGAATGGGCATTAAAAAGAAGAAGTGGTTCGATGTAAGCAAGTGTAAACTGATGCCTATTACACCCCCCCCCCCAAAAAAAAATTTAAATCCTGACTTCACATATATACTGATGGCTTCTGAGCTGGCAGTCACTGCCCAGAAAAGTCATCTTGGAATCATGGTTGAGAACTCAAATGTCAACCCAGTGTGTGGCTGCTGTGAAAAAGGCAAATTCCATGTCGCAGATCATTAGAAAAGAAATCAAAAATAAAAGTGCCGATTACACAACGCATTTATATAAAAATATGGTGCGATCACACTTCAAATATCGTGTACAGTTCTGGTCACCACATCTAAAAAGGATATTGTACAGCTAAGAATGTTGTGGAAGTCCAGGAAGGGGATGGAGTCCAGCAGACATCCTCCCGCTTGGCCCTCCAGATGCCAGTCTATGAACCCCTGTGCTTGCCCGACACGGTGCGTGCCAAATCAGGCAAGCTCAGACATCCCTGCTTACCCATGAGCCACCATTTTGCAGGAAACTGCAGGTAAGCTTTTTACATAAATGGCCATTTTACACAAAATGGCAGCAGTAAATAGTGCCAGTTATGCAAAATTGCAGGTGTAAATTGTGTAATCGGACTGTCCAGCAGCTTGCGCCATGAGCCAAGAAGGATTGGGAGGCTAGAGGGGGTCTGGAGAGTGGCGTGCAAGGTGATGGCAGGTGAGTTTAGCCATCCCTACGTACAGGTAGAGAAGGTGCAGAGAAGGGCAATCAAAATGATCAAGGGGCTAGATCAGCTCCTCTATGAAGAATAGTTGCAACATTTGGGGCTCCTGAGCTTAGAAAAAAGATGAGTAAGGAAGGGGATGTGATAGAGGTGTATAAAATTATGCATGGTGTGGAGAATGGAGTGGCTAGAGTACTAACTGGGGCTGGGTGTTATGAGCATATTATGCCAGTACTTCACCACCTTCACTGGCTCCCAGTCCATTTCTGGGCCCAATTCAAAGTACTGGTTCTGACATTTAAAGCTACAGTATCTGAAGGATCTTATCCCATATCTACCTACTCTTGCCTTGAGGTCATCAAAGGATGCTTTTCTTTGGATGCTCCTTGTACATCAGATGGCCAGAGAAGAAGGGCCTTTTCAGTAATGGCCCCTTCTCTGTGGGTGTTGTTTACAACAACCACCCACAAGAACAGCTGACTTTCTTCTGGTCACTGTGACTGGTTTTGCAGGCTTCACGCTGGCCTGCATGGCACCGTGGAGAACATCCTTGGCATTGTGATTGTTGGAGGGTTACTTTGCAGCCTACAGGCAAAAAAGCCTACAGACACACACTTGGAGAGTGTGATGAGCAAAGAGTATTAGCTGTACTGTAACAGTTTCAATGTCTGCAATTTCTGCTGCCAGCATCTTGGCCCTGCTCCTGAAAGGAAGAGTATTTGGCAAATAGAAGTCATAGTAGTAGCAGTAGATTTGTGGGAATCATTGCTACAGCCTGTAGAATATTGGTAAACTTGGGCACCACATGGCCTACCCCCTGTGTTAAGACTATTAGAACATGTATACTGGTGCATATGCCAAGGGGCTGTTATACTAACAAAGACATTTTTTTCTCTTCTCTAATGTGTGTGCATGTGTTTGTTGAGAACAAAACCTGTAAAAGCATAACGACTATGACCGTGGACCTGAATGAGTGTTTGAGTTAATTTCCCTATTTTAGAAGCAGACATTCCTTACTTTGTTAGAGCATAGTGCATACATTTGCTGTGTGCACACCACACCTCTGGTAGAGATAAGAATATAAGAACATAAGAACATAAGAAGAGCCCTGCTGGATCAGACCAAGGGTCCATCCAGTCCAGCATTCTGTTCGCACAGTGGCCAGCCAGCAGTCGACCAGGAACCCACAAGCAGGATACAAGCGCAACAGCACCCTCCTGCCCACGTTCCCCAGCAACTGGTGTACAGAGATGTCCTTAACTTCATGTTCACTGTTACATGTGTATGCCCACAATTCAAGTGCATGCAGAAAGGAGGACACATGTCAACACTGTGAACTTGTAAAATGCCCTACTGTTTAGTGCTTTTTTACTTAATACCACTATCAGGTTGAAGTGTTTTTTAATTAATTAATTAATACACACACAAACACACACACACACACACACTAATTTGGATTAGAGATGGAAATTCAAACAGAAATTGCAAATTGCCTGAGAGCGCTTTTCTATAAATAAGCTTCAAAGACAGGATCAAAGTGTGTACTGAGTCACACTCTTGATATTGTCCTCCCATCTCTGGATTTTTCAGCTTCCCTCCCAGAGAGTATGAACCACTACAGGGCAACTTTTTGTATCTGATATCAGAGATGTGCTGCATGGCTGGAGGAATGCCAGAGATGTGTGATGCATGGGCTTAATGATGTGCTGGAAATTCAGTTTTGCTTCCAAGGGAGCATGTTTCCCTGTTAGGGATCTATAATTCAAAGAATAAAGGAAATCATCCCTTGGATTTGAATGTTGTTTCACCTGCTCTTACTGAAGATCTGATGAATCAATTGATACCAATATGTGTGTGGTAAATAAAAGCTTCAGTATCCAGATCAAAAGATAGTTGAGAATAATGTTCGGGATTGTGCGTTGGTGAGTCAGAATTTGAACACAGCCAAAACTCTTTGAATCATCATCAATAACTAGGGATACTTCCCTACTCTGTGCCAGTTATTCATTTTTTATCTTTCCACTTCTGATTTTTGGTCTGAAAATAGTGATTTGGGATGGGTTTAGGAACATTTCCTGAAAAAAGATTCAAATTGTGCAAATATTTGCCTCTTCCTAATGATGTTTGGTGCCACTGCTTGGCTTAACATTTGCCTCTTCAAAACCCAGCACACAGATATTTCCACAAGCAGTGCTGGAAAGTTGTCCCAGAAGGGAGTTTTTCAGCACTGACTGCAATGTTTCCTAACAACTGTAGTTTCAAGCTTTTGGGTTTTTATACTGTTTTTATTCTGTACTTTATGGTTTTAATTGTTGTGAACCACCCAGAGAATGTTGCCTATTGGGCAGTAGAGAAATGCAATAAATAAATACATACATACATACATACATACAACGGTGCATCATTTTGGCTCAGCCCTAAGAGGGGATGGGAGTGGAAACTGATACTATAACTGACAGTGAAAGGGTCACTTACAGCAGCCTTTCCCAACCTGGTACATTCCAGATGTTTTGGACTTCATCTCTCATCAGCCCCAGCCCAGCATGGCAAATGGTCAGGAATATTGGGAGTTGTGGTCAAAAACATCTGGAGGACACCAAATTGAGGAAGGCTGACCTACAGATTTCAGTACTTATGCTAAGTGGAGTTGTTGACTTCATGAATGTGTTGGCCAAGGCACTTGGTGGCAACGTTATTTGAACTAGGGCTGTGCATGGACCCCCCCGATCCAACTCGGAAGCTGCTTCGGGGCTTCTGAGGCAGGCCCAATTTGGCTTGGGCTGATTCAGGGGGCCACTGACCTGCGAATCCCGCTTTGCCCCCCCAACACTCCGCCCAGCCCCCAGCTCCTTACCTGGGCCTTTGTTCCGGCGGGAGGCACCACCGCCATGGGAGCCGCCACTGCTACTGCTGCTGGTGCCGCCAGGAAAGCCACTGCCTGTGCTGCCGGGGAAAACGCTGCCCGTCTGTCCCCGCCTGCCAACTGCCGACAGGCATGAGGGCAGGAGTCGCCCTCCTGCACTCTCCCCCTTCCTTGGAAGGAGGGCAGGGCGCCTGGTTGGAGGCTGACTCCTGCCAATGAAGGAGAGTTGCCGCTGCCAGGTCCGAGGCCCTCTGTCGTCTTGTTCTGGGGAAAGGGGAGGGCCATTTCCCCCTATTTTTGCACCCTTGCTGTGCCCGCGAGTGGCAGAGCCATGATTTTTCTGCTTCAGTCCACGGAGGCAGAAGTGAGATGTTGGTGGTTTGGGGAATTTTTGCTCTGCAAAAACTGCTATTTGCGTTGCCCTTATTTTCGCCGTAGTCTACGTAAAGATTTACGTAGACTACAGCGACCAAATAAGGAACGCGAATGGCAGCTCCCTATGGGGGCCGCCATTTGCGTACATGCTTTTTTTTAAAAAAAGTCACCCGTGATAGGCTACGTGATGATTTACGTAGCCTATCACGGCTGACTTTGCAGATCTAGCCATGATAGGCTATGTTAATCGTCACGTAGCCTATCACGGGGGCGTGTTTTTTTTTTAACTTTTTATTTCGCGGCCGGGCGAGGCGGGAAGCCTCCCCCGCCCCGGCCTGAACTTCGGGGGGAGAGCAGCGAAGCGCCTCCCCCACCGCGAAAAGCTGTGAGACCAGGTAAGTGACTTTCGTGCACCCCTATACCAAATCATCTTGTCTGCCTCCTGAGGAATCTGTATAACGACCAAGTAGCAACGGTAAGAACAGACCACGGAACAATGGACTGGTTTAAGATTGGGAAAGGAGTACAGCAGGGTTGTATACTCTCACCCTACCTATTCAACCTGTATGCAGAAAACATCATGCGACTTGCTGGACTTGATGAATCCAAGGCTGGAGTTAAAATCGCTGGGAGAAACATTAACAATCTGAGATATGCAGATGATACCAGTTTGATGGCTGAAAGTGAGGAGGAGCTGAGGAACCTTATGACGAAGGTGAAAGAAGAAAGTGCAAAAGCTGGGTTGCAGTTAAACCTCAAAAAAACCAAGATTATGGCAACCAGCTTATTGATAACTTGCAAACAGAGGGAGAAAACGTGGAGGCGGTGACAGATTTTGTATTTCTAGGTGCAAAGATTACTGCAGACACTGACTGCAGCCAGGAAATCAGAAGTCGTTTACTTCTTGGGAGGAGAGCAGTGATAAATCTTGATAAAATAGTTAAGAGCAGAGACATCACACTGACAACAAAGGTCCATGTAGTTAAACCAATGGTATTCCCCGTAGTAACCTATGGCTGCGAGAGCTGAACCATAAGGAAGGCTGAGCGAAGGAAGATAGATGCTTTTGAACTGTGGTGTTGGAGGAAAATTCTGAGAGTGCCTTGGACTGCAAGAAGATCAAACCAGTCCATCCTCCAGGAAATAAAGCCAGACTGCTCACTTGAGGGAATGATATTAAAGGCAAAACTGAACTACTTTGGCCACATAATGAGAAGACAGGATACCCTGGAGAAGATGCTGATGCTAGGGAAAGTGGAAGGCAAAAGGAAGAGGGGCCGACCAAGGGCAAGATGGATGGATGATATTCTGGAGGTGACGAACTCGATCTTGGGGATGCTGGGGTGGCGACGGCTGACAGGAAGCTCTGGCATGGGCTGGTCCATGAAGTCACAAAGAGTTGGAAGCAACTGAACGAATAAACAACAACACAGGAAACATAGTTGAGAGAGAGCCTTTGCTTGATCTTAAAAGCACTGTGGAACAAAAGACAGGAGATGGGCTTTAAAGGATGTGGAGCCCTGGACGCTTAGCAATTTACTGCTGTCTTGTGTGACTGTCAGCAATGTCATTGTCAAGTTTTTGACCCATTATGATGAGTCAGTTAAGTAAAATCCTAGCCAAGGTTAAGAACAGCTCCAGATAACTGTTTTCTAGGATTACATTTTACCAGATGGGACTTTCTGACACAGAGCCTACACCACTGCTATATGCAACTACTATCCAACACCCCATGAATCCTGTTTGAAGATATTCATCCACTTCAGTACTCCTGAATTATTCTGCTCATAAAATATTTAATTGCCTCACAGTCACACCTCTGTAGAAGACTGTGAATGTCAACATGACTTCTTTCTGTACATGCAACTGCTTGTCTGGATTGTGGCCTAAGTGGCCTAAATTAGAACTGCAGGATGTGACCCAGATATACCCTGGGGAAAGAAGTGGGGTTTTACAATGAATGGAAATGAAAACTTGGAGCACTATGTACCGACAAGTCTATTCATCATTTCTTCTTTGAAAATAAAATTATAATTAAAGTTGTGATTAAAAGAAAGGCATAGTATTCATTTTTCATCTACTGACTCTAACATACAGGCTTGAGTAATTAACCAAGTAAAGGGAATTACATTTTATATCAATGTCCTTCTGTCTGCTGCTCAGTTTGAATTAATGAATGTCTTCCATGCCAGAAGAGAGAAATGTGACTGCATATCAAGGGTACTTCCACTAGAACCACATTCCAAAGATGTTATGGCAATGGCTTTTAATTCTCTCCTAATCACAGAACATAGAATTGTATATACATTCAAGAGATACATTTCCCATGCTTTTCTAGTTGAAGCAACAATGACATCTGAAACTACATGCTGCGGAGAGATGAAAATGCTCTAATAAATGCAATCATAATTGCATTGAGACCAATCCACAGTTATATTTAAAGTCTATTCCCATCTGCATTATCTTTTTTTTTTTTACCTTTTCCCAGACAAGGGCAAGAAGCCCAGAAGGTCTTAAACTGCAAGCGTTGTAGAAGTGAAAATAAAAGGCCTTCACTGACAGGCTCAAGTGTTAAACAGGGACAAAGACAAAAATCTATCCAGGAAGGAGTGTATGTGGTGCACCAACTGAAGTTGGTAATGAGTGCTCCAGGCCGCTGCGGTCACCTGGGCCTCCAATGGCAAAGATGGATCCAAGAGAACCCCAAACTATGGACCTGCTGCTTCAGAGGGAGTGCAACCCCATCCAGAACAAGCAAAGATCCTAGTTCCTGGACCTGGGAACCACCTACCAATAGCACCTCTGTCTTGTCAGGATTCAGCTTCCATTTGTTTGTCCTCATCCAGCCCATAACTGCATCTAGGCACCAGTTCAGAACATGCCTGTCCTCCCGATTCAGATGTTACAGAGAAACAGAGCTCGCCCCAAATCTCCTAATGACTACCCCCAATGGCTTCATATATTGCAAATGATAAACAACATGGGGAACAGAATCATGCCCAATGGAACCATCTCACAGTTCAGCTGCCAGGGAGCCAATGCACAATCACCCAACGTTATCCTCTGGAACCAACCCTGAAAGGAGGAGCCAGACCACCATCAAACCAGACTCCCAACTCACAGAGCCGAGGCACCCCCTTTCACTGGCCCCACCCCTTTCCCCAACCTGGGATCATCAGGTGGTTTCCCAGCTTTTGTGCAGTTCCCCCTGCCCCAATTGAAAGAAATGGTTGAAATGCCTCTCCTAAGGCTTAGAGCATTTCTAACCTAAAATCCCGCATTTAAAAGGGGGCTTCATGCTTCTGTTTTAAATGCAGGATCACAACAGACTCCCTTTACATGTGCTTCCTTTTCCCTCTCCTTCTCCCCCTTATCTGAGTCTTCCATATGTTTCATTGGTCTAGCTCCTCTTCTTGAGGCTTTTCCTTTTTCACAGAGGGAACTCGAGCAGAACACCAGCAGGGTAATTTGATACCTCATTATCTCCAATCTAATTAAAAATGAAATAAACGTCATTTCATGCAGGAGATGCCCTGGAGGTTCACGGTGTCATCTCAAGGGCTCACAAACTTCTGTGAGTGAGCAATCTCAATAGCAGGATAAAAGCTCCATGTGAAGAAGCCCTTAATTTCTACCAGTAAGAGCTTTGAGCTAAAATATGCTGGGTTTTGTTTTTTTTTTTTGTATTTCTTGTATTTTGGACCCTCCCTTTTACCTCCCCCCGCTTTGCATTCAGCCCCACCCACCACTGGAATGCAGCTCCCAATTTTAAGGATGTATGGACTGTGTAAAATCTGCTCCGTCTGTGTTTCACGGATTTTCAGGCGCCTTTTGTTCCATAGTCCGCCCACAGATGGATGAGGGTTTTCTTTGTCATGCCGAAAAATACACAAATAATTATGTAAGTATTTATGTAAGTATTTACATAATTTACCTCAGTACATAACATTTAGTGCATTGTCCCCCATTCCATTCAACGTTTCCTCAGCAGAAACTTACGTATTTTTCTATAGATTTATATGCGTCCATTTTGGGAAAGTAAAAAAATCATCCAAAAGTCCATGGACTGCACGCGGCCTGAGGGGAGCGCTCCGCAGCAGATTCTACAGGTCAGATTCTTAGAAATCTGAACTCATTTTAATCTGTCTCCAATTTCTCCAGCATCCCTACAAGAACTTCTCTGAAATTGAATACAGCCCTGCACTACACCATTGGCATACAAGGAGTAGCCAGGTGCTGCCCTCTCTGGGGCTCCCTTTTATGACAACATACCGCCTCTGCAGGTATAGCATTATGCTGTTGTCAGCAATGGGACTGACCCCCTAAGTAATCACAGAACACCCACTAAATACTGCTCTTCCTGACGCCCTGCCCCTATCTTGTTGGTTTGTTTTTTGTTTGTTTAAAAAATGTCTAACCCCACCTTTTCATTGTGAAATCAACTCTCACAGCAGCTTCCATCACCGAAAACCAAAATAATAACATATAGCAAAACAACAACACATTAAACAACAGTAAAAGCCAACAGCCGCAAATGTAAACCAATAAATAAATAGATAAACTATTGAGATTGGCCATTAAAAATGCAAGCAGGCAAATTAAAACCTTGTCCACATAGAAAAGTCTTTGGCATGCACCAGAAGATAAGAAGAGAGGAGGGCAAATGGTTTGGGTGTGGCTGCAGAGAAGGCTCTTTTGGGTGTCCCAACCAATCTAGGCTCAGTCCTAGTCAGGAGGACACAGATGAGATCATAAGAGGCAAGCAAGATGGTACAGGAAGGGATGGTCCTTTCCCTCCTTGTACTGCTGGCATCCTGCTAGTGTAAGTGCTGTTCCAATGCCAACCTCCTGCCAACCCAAGTGTATTGCAGACAGCCATGTAATTTCCCCCCACTGGCATCTCTTGGTGTTCTTCTAGCGCAGAGGGATTTGGGAATTATTCTATCGCCATCCAGCAGGCATAACTTGGAGGAAAGCATTGTTGGAGTTTATCTCTATGCAGGCAATCATCCAGCTGGTTGGCTCACATCTGACCCACTGTCCTTCCTTCTTTAGACAAAGGCAAATATAGGAACTGTAAAGAACCCCCCCAATGGATCAAATGTTTTCCACAGACAATGTGTGCGTGCATGTGCGTGTGTTTAATTACACCACTGAATTGGACTCAGTCTTGAACCTGGGGGAGGAGTTTGACCTGGGATAGGAGTTGCATGAAAAGAAATCTGCTCAAAATGTTACATTCTGACGGGTTGAGCCAGTGTCCCCAAACACCTCTTAGACCCCTATTCTGCTCTTCTGATGTTAAGCCCTTAAGAATGTTCTGCCTGTCTCAAAGATCAGAGCACCTCAGCCAATAGCAACCAAGAATCTTTCTGCTTGCCTCACCTTCACATAACTTTAGCGTATTTAGACAATCCTTCCTTGAATTTTCAGTTCACTACCATCAAAAGCTTTATTCAATTGTGAAACAGAGATTCGCACTTTGTGCTTTAAAACTTACAGATGTACTTAAGCAATGTATGGCTTACTTCAATTTTAATAGATGAAGAACTCATATGTGTCTAGCTGGCATGCCATCAAAAGGGTTGGATTTCCAATACATTAATGGAAGTGGCTTTTCTTTCCCCATCCTTTTTATATTTACGGACATACATTAAAGATTAACAATATTCAAACTAAAACGTCATTTGGGACATTTCTTTGTTTGGTTCCATATCAACAGCTCTCAGAAATAGAACACAGGAAAATAATACTGGTTATAAAAATAAAATGTACAATCTATCACAGGTTTAATTAAGTTCATAACATTTAATTAAAACTCACAGCCATGTCGAGTACAAATGACAATGTACTGAAATTAGAATAGAATTCTCGGACTTGGCAGAGAGTTTGTCTCATAAAAACTCCCGCTGTGGTCCTCTACTGCCAATTTATTGTATATGTTCAAAATGCTAAAAGGTTTGTGATTCTTCAGACCCTCTTTAACCATGAAGGGAAGCATTCTTTCCGTCTCTAGAAGTGACACTGATCCCTGAAGGTTTCCACTGATCCAGTGGTGCAAATTGCCTTCTCCCTCTCTTCCTCCAGCAGAGGTTTCCATTGGAGGAAGAGAGGGAGGAGGCAATTTGCACCCCCTCTTCTGCAACTCCCTGAACCATTCTCACACTGTTCACAAGGGTCCCCCCAACCGAGTTGAGGGTCTAGAGCAGTTTGTGAGACATGCAGGGAGAGGGGGCTTGGTGAAAATTGCCTTCCCTTCTCTTCCACTGGTGGAAGCATCCCATGAGTGGAATTCTACTGAGGGGACTCGCCTACTGATGGAATGTTAGCAAGGATCCAAGCAATCCTAACTTCTACTTGTAATATATAATTTTGTATTCCACAAAGACACATCGGAAATTCTCTCATCAGCCTTTTTAAGATGAATACTTAAGAACACACTACAGGAAGGTAAATTTCACAGAGAAAAAGGATCCCTTCAGGCTAAACTAAATGACATTTATAAATGATATATAATTCTTATTATTATTGCATTCCACAGGTAAACAGGCACCATTTCATGGATCAGTGAAGAGGATCCATTTAAGATATTGCTTCATGTTGTTGTATAAGCATATTTTTATGCCGTTGATTTTCTGTTCACATATGATTCCAGGAGTTCCTGTAAATAAACCTGTATGAGGGTCAAGAAGCAACAGTAAGAACTGGACATGGAACAACCGATTGGTTCAAAATTGAGAAAGGAGTATGACAAGGCTGCATATTGTTGCCCTGCTTATTTAACTTATACGCAGAGAACATCATGAGAAACGCCGGGTTGGATGAATCACAGGTTGGAATTAAGATTGCTGGGAGAATTATCAACAACCTCAGATACGCAGATGATACCACCCTAATGGCAGAAAGTGAAGAGGATCTAAAGAGCCTCTTGTTGAGGGTGAAAGAGGAGAGTGCAAAAGCTGGTTTGAAACTCAACATTAAAAAAACGAAGATCATGGCATCTGGCCCCATCACTTCCTGACATATGGAAGAGGAAGAAATGGAAGCAGTGACAGATTTTATTTTCTTGGGCTCCAAGATCACTGCAGACAGTGACTGTAGCCATGAAATTAAAAGATGCTTGCTCCTTGGGAGGAAAGCTATGGCAAACCTAGACAGCATAGTAAGAAGCAGAGACATCACCTTGCTGACAAAGGTCCGTCTAATCAAAGCTATGGTTTTCCCAATAGTACCATATGGCTGTGAGAGCTGGACTATAAGGAAGGCTGAGCGCCAAAGAACTGATGCTTTCGAACTGTGGTGCTGGAGAAGACTCTTACGAGTCCCCTGGACTGCAAGGAGATCAAATCAGTCCATCCTAAAGGAAATCAACCCTGAGTGCAGTGCTCATTGGAAGGACAGATACTGAAGCTGAAGCTCAAATATTTTGGCCACCTAATGCAAAGAGAAAACTCTCTGAAAAAGACCCTGATGCTGGGAAAGACTGAAGGCAAAAGGAGAAGGGGACAGCAGAAGATGAGATGGCTAGATAGCATCACTGATGCAATGAATATGGACTTGAGCATGCTCCGGGAGAGAGCGCAGGACAGGAAGGCCTGGCATGCTATGGTCCATGGGATCACAAAGAGTCGGACACGACTGAACGACTGAACAACAACAACAATGAAAGCCATGAGAATGTTTCTGATATGGAATGGCTGCTCTCTAAATTGCAGCACAACATTTTTTATATAATGAGAGGTGTCTAATACACATGGAAGAGGGAAAGTGTCTTGCTTTCCTTGTACTTTTCATGGCGTTTTGCATATAAAAAATTGCAAGCAGAATAACAAAAAGCAGCAAGATGAGAGTATTATGTGAAATTACAGGAAATTTGCTTGAAAAATAAAAACAAAATAAGGAAATGAGAGGCACAGGATTCCTATTATGAGTCTATAACATTTACCAGCACAATAGCAATGCAACACAGGGAATACTCCCATAACTCTGTGTGCATGTGAGGGGAGGGAATACTCCCACTAAAGTCCGTGTAGTTGTACACTAATGGATCTGGCTGTTGTACAAAAATTTACAGATGTAACTAAGAAATTCTTTAGAACCATTTCAGGGAAAAGGTGAACAAAAAAAGAGGAATGATAGTGATAGATTCAAAACTGAAACAAATGACAGAAGGAGAAGAACATGAAAAGAAAGGGTAAAGGAACAGGAAAATAGGAATAAATAAAGTCTTCCCAAGAGCACAGATATCTCAGTGCTGTCATGACTTCATACATAGGAAGTTTTTGTACAACAACCAGTTCCATTAGGTTTGTGTACAAGAAGCTCAGAGGGAGTATTCCCCCCTCCCCCAGTATTGATATTATAGCAAATCCTTTATTCTTTTTATTTCTTTTCTTCTTCAGTCTTTGGCAAACTCTACGCACACACACACAAACCACTCACAAAAGCTCAACTCTTTTTGGAACGAGTCACAGGTTCCTTATGCATTCTGCACTCCTGGTCATTATGAGACTGTGGATTGTATCCAATGTTAGTCTTACTTAGAGTAATCCTACTGAAATGAATGGGACTTTAGCTATGACTGACTACAGTCCCATTCATTTCAATTGGTCTACTCTAAGTAAGACTAATATTGGATACAGCCCTAATAGATTCCACCTTCCTTCCAGGTCCAGCAACTCTAGGGCTGGGCCTTAAAAACAGATGATTTGCTGCATTATTTATGACTATCTTTACTGCTCCATTTTTGAGTGCAATGCTGTGCAAAGGCCTTTTATTTTTTAAGAAAAGTTACATAAAAGGCAAACTGGCATTGTAAAGTTCTGGCACTCTCTGGGGTGCCTTTCGATTTTGAAAGTGAGATGGAAAAACAATTATACTAAAAGATACTCATGTACACAACATGATACTCATGCATCAACATGCAGTAGTGTGACCACTCTTCAAAAAACCCTCCCGGGATCCAGAGATCTATGCTAACTATCATCCAGTCACAAATTCCCCCTTCCTGGGTGAGGTGCTCAAGATCGTGGTGACATCTCAGCTGCAGGCATTTTTCAATGAAAATGATTATCTGGATCCTTTCCAGTCTGGTTTCAAGCCTGGTTTGGGGATGGAATTGGCCTTGGTAGCCCTTCTTTGGGAGAGGGTCATGGGTAGTGTGACCCTATAACTTTTTCTTGATCTCAACAGAGATCTATATAAGTGACATAGACTGCCAGTATCTCTGAAATGATAGTACTAATCCTCTATGACCATAAAAACTGAAGAACCAAATCGAATTGCAAACAAACAATCAGGAAGAGACAGTTGTTAGCTGTGCATGAAATATTTCAAGATACAACCAAGTGTCGATTCATTAGAATGGAGATTGTGTCTGTGTACTCACATCACATGGAACACACAACATGAATGAGGATAGATGCAGAATACTTTGCCTTCTCTCATGAGATTTCCACAAGTGAATAATGTTCAGAGTCATCAGGAAAAATGGCATTGCAACAATGACTATTATTATTCCTGGGCACAATCAAGCCACAGTGCATCACTTTTAAGACCAGGTTCATTGAGAGAGTTAAGCAGGTGCTTAAATCTTTCCTGTTTCAATCAATGTGACTTAAAAGACTACACTTCGGTAGAATTGTGCCATTATGTGGCAGTATTTGTGAAGCTCCAGTTTCCCCTGCTTGCCCACTCTCTGCATTTGCCAAAATCCATTTCATTCATATCCTGATTTATTACTTGCTGTTACACAGAGAAGTTAGCCCTGTGCAGGCAATATAGCTGTGTAGAATCAGTGTGTGGATACTTGCTGGCCCTGCCTTGCTCACCTTCATCCTCTGTATTGATCAAGTTGTATGTGCATAGGCTCTGTGTATACATGCAACCTGTACCCTGCAAAACATGCAAGGTGTGCAATTCACAGAGACAGAGAGAGAGAGAGAGAGAGAGAGAGAGAGAGAGAGAGAATGTTTGCACAGCTTCTACATGCTCTGTGCATATGACCTGGTCAGCACCTAGAGGACAAGAGTGAAGCTAGCAGAAGCAGACCTGACCCTGCTCTCTGTGCATTGATTCCATACTGGTATGTCATCTATGGAGGGCTGTTGCGTAGCAGTTAAGAGAATGAACTTTAGATCATGAAGCCCTTGGTTCAAATCCAGGTCTGGTGAGGTAGTACCTCATCTGCATACCCTCCCAGCAGCCTCAGCTGAAGACATTGTGATCACTGTGAGCTGACTGGGGCTTGGCCTTCTTGATAATTCATTCTGTGATGGTTCTGATCCATGCAGTAAGCTCCAGATTTTACCCCACCATCATGTCTGATGGGAAATGGTATACATTGTACAAATGGTATCCAAATGGTATACATTGTCCTAACCAGGACCACTACAGATCTAAGAACCCATCCTTGAGACAGGGAGAAGAGTGCAACTGCACAGCTTTGTTTGTTCATTTGTCTGGTTGGTTGGTTTTTGAAATTAATTAGTTACCCTACAGCAAATAGCTCTCAGGATGACGTACAATAAAAACAAATAAAATACAAAATCCACATAAAAATAACAAGAGCATAATAAAACAACCCCTTCATGGATCACTGCCTTGTTGCGGCGAAGGGGCTTGCGTAACTCAGTGAAGCCATAAGCTATGCCGTGCAGGGCCACCCAAGACGGACAGGTCATGGCAGAGAGTTCTGACAAAATGTGGTCCACTGGAGAAGGAAATGGCAACCCACTCCAGTATTCTTGCCAAGAAAACCCCATGGAACGTATCACAAGGTGAAAAGAGATGACGCCGGAAGATGAGCCCCTCAGGTCGGAAGGTGTCCAATATGCTACTGGGGAAGAGCAGAGGGTATTTCCAAGTAGCGCCAGAAAGAGTGAAGCAGCTGGGCCAAAGCCGAAAGGACACTCAGCTGTGGATGTGTCTGGTGGTGAAAAGAAAATCCGATGCTGTAAAGAACAATATTGTTTAGGAACCTGGAATGTAAGGTCAATGAATCAAGGTAAGCTGGAGGTGGTCAAACATGAGATGGCAAGATTGAACATCGACATCTTGGGAATCAGCAAACTAAAATGGACAAGCATGGGTGAATTTAATTCAGGTGACCTACTATCTACCACTGTGGGCAAGAATCCCTTAGAAGAAATGGAGTAGCACTCATAGTCAACAAAAGGGTGGGAAAAGAAGTACTGGGGTACAATCTCAAAAATGATAGAAGGATCTCAGTACGAATCCAAGGCAAACCATTCAACATCACAGTAATTCAAGTCTATGCCCCAACCACTGAGGCCGAAGAAGCTGAGGTTGATCGGTTCTATGAAGACCTACAACACCTTCTAGAACGAACACCAAAAAAAGATGTCCTCTTCATCATAGGGGATTGGAATGCTAAAGTAGGAAGTCAAGAAATCGCCGAGATAACAGGCAAGCATGGCCTTGGTGTACAAAATGAAGCAGGACAAAGGCTAATCGAGTTTTGCCAAGAGAACACACTGATCATAGCAAACACTCTTTTCCAACAGCACAACAGGCGACTCTACACATGGACATCACCAGATGGTCAATATCGAAATCAGATTGATTATGTCCTTTGCAGCCAAAGATGGAGAAGCTCTACACAGTCAGTAAAAACAAGACCTGGAGCTGACTGTGGCTCAGATCATGAGCTGCTTCTTGCAAAATTTCGGCTGAAATTGAAGAATGTAGGGAAAGCCACTAAACCATTCAGGTATGACCTAAATCATATCCCTTATGAATATACAGTGGAAGTGAGGAATAGATTTCAGGGATTAGACCTGATAGACAGAGTGCCTGAGGAACTATGGACGGAGGTCCGTAACATTGTTCAGGACTCAGGAGGCAGCAACGAAATCCATCCCAAAGAAAAAGAAATGCAAGAAAGCCAAGTGGCTGTCTGATGAGGCTTTACAAGTAGCTGAGGAAAGAAGGGAAGTGAAAAGTAAGGGAGAAAAGGGAAGATATATCCAACTGAATGCAGAGTTCTAGAGAATAGCAAGGAGAGACAAGAAGGCCTTCTTAAATGAACAATGCAAAGAAATTGAGGAAAACAATAGAATGGGAAAGACTAGAGATCTCTTCAAGAAAATCGGAGGTCTCAAGGGAAAGTTTTGTGCAAAGACGGGCATGATAAAGGACAAAGAAGGCAGGGAACTAACAGAAGCAGATGAGCTTAATAAGAGGTGGAAAGAATACACAGAAGAACTATACAGGAAAGATCTGAATGTCCCTGATAGCCATGATAGTGCGGTCACTGAACTTGAGCCGGACATCCTAGAGAGTGAAGTCAAGTGGGCTTTAAGAAGCATTACTAACAACAAAGCTAGCGGGGATGACAGTATTCCAGCTGAGCTATTAAAAATCCTAAAAGATGATGCTGTTAAAGTGCTGCACTCAATATGCCAACACATTTGGAACACTCCACAGTGGCCACAAGACTGAAAAAGGTTAGTTTACATTCCAATTCCAAAGAAGGGCAATGCCAAAGAGTGTTCAAACTACTGTACAGTTGCACTCATTTCACATGCCAGCAAGGTTATGCTCAAAATCCTACAAGCTAGGCTTCAGCAGTATGCAAACCGAGAACTACCGGAAGTACAAGCGAGGTTTCGAAGAGGCAAAGGAACTAGAGATCAAATCGCCAGCATTCGCTGCATCATGGAGAAAGCAAGAGAATTCCAGAAAAAAACGTCTATTTCTGCTTCATTGGCTAAAGCCTTTGATTGTGTGGATCACAACAAACTGTGGCAAATTCTGAAAGAGATGGGAGTACCAGACCACCTTACCTGTCTCCTGAGAAATCTGTACGAGGGCCAAGAAGCAACAGTAAGAACCAGACATGGAACAACCGATTGGTTCAAAACTGGGGAAAGGAGTATATACAAGGCTGCATAGTGTTGCCCTGCTTATTTAACTTATATGCAGAGTACATCATGAGAAACGCCGGGTTGGATGAATCACAGGTTGGAATTAAGATTGCTGGGAGAATTATCAACAACCTCAGATACACAGACGATACCACCCTAATGGCAGAAAGTTAAGAGGATCTAAAGAGCCTCTTGTTGAGGGTGAAAGTGGAGAGTGCAAAAGCTGGTTTGAAACTCAACATTAAAAAAACTCAGACCATGGCATCCGGCCCCATCACTTCCTGGCATATAGAAGGGGAAGACATGGAAGAAGTGACAGATTTTACTTTCTTGGGCTCCAAGATCACCGCAGATGGTGACTGTAGCCATGCAATTAAAAGACGCTTGCTCCTTGGGAGGAAAGCTATGGCAAACCTAGACAGCATAGTAAGAAGCAGAGACATCACCTTGCCGACAAAGGTCCATCTAATCAAAGCTATGGTTTTCCCAGTAGTAACATATGGCTGTGAGAGCTGGACTATAAGGAAGGCTGAAAGCGCCGAAGAATGGATGCTTTCGAACTGTGGTGCTGGAGAAGACTCTTACGAGTCCCCTGGACTGCAAGGAGATCAAATCAGTCCATCCTAAAGGAAATCAACCCTGAGTGCAGTGCTCATTGGAAGGACAGATACTGAAGCTGAAGCTCAAATATTTTGGCCACCTAATGCGAAGAGAAAAGTCACTGGAAAAGACCCTGATGCTGGGAAAGATTGAAGGCAAAAGGTGAAGGGGACGGCAGAGGATGAGATGGCTAGATAGCATCACCGATGCAATGAATATGGACTTGAGCACACTCTGGGAGACAGCAGAGGACAGGAAGGCCTGGCGTGCTATGGTCCATGGGGTCACGAAGAGTCGGGCACGACTTAACGACTGAACAACAACAATAATAAAACAATAAACTAAAAGAAAAGCAACATGTGATGAAAAGCAGCTGAGGCTGAAATAAACTTCAGAGAACTAAAAATACCAAAGAGAAAACTCTTAAAATCACAGCATCACAGCAGAAATATAGTGGCTTTAAAGGTCCAACGGGCTCTTTAGGAGATCTTGAAAGTGAAGGGTATGGAGTTCAGCAGAAAAGCACAGGCTGTGCATTCAGACGGTCCGAGGTTCAATCCTGAGCAACTCCAGACAAATAAATTTCATGTAGGAGGCTTTGGGAAGACCTTTGCTTGAGAGCCACTGCCAATCTGTGTATGCAGCATAGGGCTAAATGACCCAATGGTCAATATAACTCAGCTTAATGTGACCATTTGTATGATCTACTTGTATGAATAGCTTAACACTGGAAAGTAGATCTCTTCTAATGTTACATTGGTCTCATGAGTAAAGCTGCAATCCTATGCATGTTTAGACAGAAAAAAAATGCCCCAAACTCCCAACATGCCCCAGCCAGCCATGATGGCTGGAGGAATGCTGCGAGTTGTCGGCGTTCCTTCTGTCTAAACATGTGTAGGATTGTGCCCTAAAAGAAGCATGGATATGAATAGAACCCAAGAAAAGGGTGTCTTGAATATATAACAGTAGAGTTGATTAACAGGACTAACATGAATTTTTTTCTTTCCCCATCTCTAAGGAGATGAACAAATTATATCTTTCAGGCTTTTCCCCCCATTCTTTCCCCCTCCCAAACAGAAGACCAATCTACCGGAATTAAATCTCACACAGATTATATTCACTATTTGCTGACAATGTATTGGCAACTCCCCCCACCCCCATGTTCCCCTTTAATTTATAGTTAAAATAGCACTATCTGAAATTTTCGTAGAGTACCATTATTATTTTGTTCCATCTTGATAATTCAGCTTTAGGCAGAGTGGAAGAAGAAAAATGGCATAAGTAGATTCTCTGATTATGTGCCTCTCATATTAAAATTAGGCAGTCAGCAGAACCATGAAGCCCTAATACAGCCTTCAGAAAATAACCCATTACTTCACACAGGAGATAATAAGATATCAAGGTCACCTCATGCTACCTCTGTTTTTACACCTACCTCGCTCAATGCAGCTTTATTATGCTTTGTTGGAGTGTTGCACAGGGAGTCTTAAAGTTGTGCTGATTAAGCATTGCTAACCTCCCCCAAGCATGGATCAAGACTGTACCAGTACCTAAATTCTTCATTCTGTGCACCAGTCCTTTTCCCAGAGGCAATAAAAACTGACAGCTTATCTGACAGGGTTATCTCGCCACCCCCCATGTGCACACATACATGTGCACGCGTGCACGCGCGCACCCACACACACACACACACACACACAGTGATTTGGAGGCAGCTGTTGTTGCTACCACAGGATGTAGTGATGGCCACCAATTTGGATGGCTTTAAAAGGGGGTTGGACAAATTCCTGGAGGAGAAGGCTATCGATGGCTACTACCTGATGGCTGTGTGCTACCTCCAGGACCAGAGTCAGTGAGCCTATGTACACCAGTTGCTGGGGAACATGAGCGGGAGGGTGCTGTTACACTCATGCCCTGCTTGTGGTTTTCCTGTGGGCAGCTAGTTGGCCACTGTGTGAACAGAATGCTGGACTAGATGGACCGTTGGGCTGATCCAGCAGGGCTCTTCTTACGTTCTGTTGTTGTTGTTGTTGTTGTTGTTGTTGTTGTTGTTGTTAGGGATTGACAAATCTGTCAGTTTTGCTTCCTCCCACATCTGAATGTTTTAAATCTCATTCCATTTATGAAGACATTTGCAAATTTTGGTAAATTCTTATATAAAACACACAAAGAGAGAGAGAGCGCGAGCGCAAAATTCTCACCCACCTGCACTGGCCAAATTCAATAGGTATTCCCAGCAATTGCCTATCGTATCACCATTAAAGATGTGGAGCCCATCAGAAAAAAAGAGGGGCAACCCTAATTCAGCACCACAAACATGTTTGAATATATAGGGATTTAAAGCCAGACACCTAAGAGCTAAGTCCTCTGTCTGTCTGTCTGTCTGTCTGAGTCTATCAATATTGCTTGCTCCCACATTTGATTTTTTTTTTTTTAAGTCTCAAGTTCTTTCCATCCCATTTATGAAGAAATGTGCAGATTTTGGTACGTTCTTATAAAAAAAAAGCAAACCAAATGAAATTCTCACCGATTCCTAGTTGGTGTTCTGCCTGCGTCTTGAAATGGCTGCTCACAATCTTTTAGGTGGGTCATGTCCTTTTGTATAATATTTAATCTGTCTAGTTCAGGGACCTGTTTAGGATTTCCCCCCACCTTGACATTTATATTTAGAAACCTTAGCTTCCTCCTTCCATTCCTCTGCAATCCTTACCTGCTTAAACCATTAAAGTTGCAACCCTATATAAACATTCACCTAGGAGTCAACCCCATTGAACTCCATTAGGCTTACTTCTGAGGAGACATGTATAAGAACGCACTGAAAACTATTCTGTAGGGCCACTGGGAGAAATCCAGTCAGCACCATTTTCAGCTGTCCACACAGTGTTGAACATGCTTTTCCTTGATGACTCATTTCTAGTATCCTCTTCTTGTTTTTATTCCTGCTATATTTACAATCTGTCCCTCTTACTCGTTCATTGTTCAGTACTTTTATAGTTCCTGAGTGCAAGCCTAGCAGCCATCTACTATATTTCACTTCTGATTATAATGACCATTCTCTACTGAGACAGTGGCACTATATCCCTTCCTTCAGCCTTTCCTTTATCCATACTACAAGGACAGCTATGATTTAAAAACCAGGTATTCAAAAATATCTACTGCAATATTTTCTGTTTTGTTCTCCAGTCTCCAACCCCTCTCCCCAAAAACTTTAATTGAAAGTTCTATCCAATGGCTTGGATCTCGAGTTCCATCCTTCATGCTGGAGCATCCCACAACTGGATTCCAACTCATGGGACATTCCCACTGGTGGGTCGGAGGGAGGCGGCTTTCATCAATTCCTCCTTCACCTGCATCCCCTTGTACTGCAAAAAAGCTCTGGAGGGTTAGTGGAACTTCTAGAGCACTGAGGGGGGATGTCAAGGGCAAGGGAATAATTAAAAATTGCCTCCCCTGTCTTCCACCTGTAGGATACTCCACTGGATCAAAAGCCTTCCATGAATGGAAGGAGCCCTTCTGTTCATGGAATGGCTGGTTTCATAGCAGGAATGGAAAACATTTTAATATATTTCTCAAGTTGAATTGTCACTTATATCTCGCAGTCACCATCTCCTGAACTTTAGCCTTCATGCAGCTCTTCTGGGAAAGCAACACCACACACACAATCCAGTAATGAATTCCACCTCTCTAATGCAGACAAAAGGATCTTTCTGTGCCAAGGAAGCAAGAGTCCCATGGCTGCACACAAAAAGCATGGAATCTGGTGGGTGTATGTTAAGGCCAGGGCCAGCCCTACTATTAGACAGAGTGAGACTGTCACCGTGGGCAGCAGATGCAAGGCAGTGGCAGCAAGGCATTGGGGGAGAGACCTGTGGGCCACACAGCCTGCCCTGCTTCCCCTCATCTTGCCTTCTGATCTCGGGTGTGGTGGAGGATGCCGTCCTATTACCAGTGTGGAAGAAATATCCAACTTCCTGTCCATTTGGCTTTTGTACATGAAATGGGAGGGGGTGCCACCTTGTTCTTTGACTCAGGCAAAGCTAAATGTCTTGGGCTGACCCTGTTTAAGGCTGCAATCCTGCACATAAGTCCATATAGTGATTCTGATGGAAGCTGAGTAACATATCTGCAGAACTACAGTTTTTAAGTGCTTCCTTAAATCAGTGTACATGTAAAGGTCCCAGGCATGGTCTGAAGGCACATGAGACAGCTACCTTACTGAAACTAAGCAGGTCTGGGTCTGGTCCGTGCTTGGAGGGGAGACCACCTGGGAACCACATGTAGCCACCTTGAGTTCCATGATGGAAGAAAGGTGGGATATAAATGAAATTAATAACAACAACAACAACAACAACAACAATAATAATAATAATAATAATAATAAATGCAATGCAGGTGGCTCCTGCCTGCGCCTACACAGCTTCCACTTCCTTCAACAAAATGTATGAACTAGAGCTGGGATTAAATTTGGCAGACATGACAAGTAGCCCTGAATGGAGAAACCCATTACCACCTGCTCATCAGAAACATCCATCAAGTTCAATGGGGCACAGAAATGACCATCGTGATGTGCCCCCACATCTGCTACATGCAGAAATGGGGTAACTGATGAAAATCAGCAAGTGAAAGTACGTAAGATCCTTGGCCCTACATTTCTTGAAGTGGCACACCATCTGCATCACGGAATGGGTCTTTCGTTCCTGGCAGCCTCAAGGAAAATCAAAGACACCCCATGAGATGTAGGTTGCTCAATGTATTCGCAGAGCAGTAATAGGGTATGATCACAACATTGAGCACTAATTTTTCTGATATGACTAATAAGGATGCATGCCAAAAGGTCAAGTAGTTTTTGACCACTTCGTGCTGTTCAATATTAACAGAGTTGCTTTTGAAATGTAGAAAGGTTTGCACTTTCAAACCGGTCTGAGAGCCACGATGTCATATATTTTGCATGTTCCAATTAAACAGCACTGGACAGCTTTCTAAATCAGATCCAGATGCAATTAATAGCAATAAATATTCATGAGTATGGTTCTGTGGCAAGTTACATAATCTGGCTGCTCGTTAAAAATAAGGCAGTATAAAAGATCATTGCCATAAAGCTCTGTTCTGGAATGAAATAGATCAACATAACGTTCTCAAAACATGTCTGTTCCTTAATATATTGCCTGGGGATGATTCTATGCAATAACTGACTGCCTAGACTAAATTTTGGGTATCCCCCCCCCCACTACATAATTAGAATATGACTCCAAAGATCAAAGTAACTCTTAAAACAGTGTACCACACCGATTTCTACTGTTAAAAATTGGGATAATTGTTCACAGGTATGCAACCTAAACACAGATTGCTCTTTTCTTTGATGATAAGCATCCAGAGGAGCATGGAAGGTAGACCTTACATTGCTCCCATACTACCTGTAAGGAAGAAGCACATAGTTCCTGGTCAGATAACATGGCTCCTTCTCATACCAATAGTTCTCAGTCCTGGGAGCTGGCATGGAAAGAAAGTATGTCTTTTATTGAAACCAAGCAAGTCCTCCTTGTCAGGGCGATATGCTCAGGCTACTCATACTTAGAGCATGAATAGTCTGTGCACAATACCCAGGGTAGAAGAGAGCCAGCTCCACCAATACATGGGAGGCCCTCCATGGCCAGACTTCTTGTACTAGGTGTTATGGTGTGATCATGCCTATCCAAGGGACAGCAAGAGGAGAGAGGGAGGGAGGAGATGCCCAAGGGTTTGGATTGTGCAGAAGATCATGGCCAACAGTGTAATCCTATGCATGTTTACTTGAAAGTACATCCCAGTGGGTTCAGTGGGGCTATCTCCATAATTGCAGCTTTACAGTAAAATCCTATATATATCTACTCAGAAGTAAACCCCACTATGTTCAATGGGACTTAGTCCCAGGTAACTGAGTACAGGATTGCCACCTTCATTATCTTATACTTCCTTCAGTATCTCAAAACAGCACCTGTGTTGAGGTTCTGTTCTGGTAATATCCAGATTTATTTAAATTTAACCAATTAATTAATTAGCTTAAAGGCAGATGAACTATCAAATAAACATTCTTTAACCAGTCAATAACCCTAATGATTTCATAGCTGCTTTCTTATCAAGTGCCTTCCACTTTCACATTCTCCAACAGTTCTTCTGTCTTGGTCACAACCGGTACATAGTGCTGCTCGTTGCTTCTTTTAAATTTTCTAAACCAGAAAATTGTCCCTCGATATATACACATAACTTTTCAGATAGCCTAGATTCTTCTGTGTTATTTTTCCAGAAAATGCCAAGTTGGTCAAGTCTTCTGTGATTACTAAATTGTCAAATTACTGCAGGTATAGCTTCTCATATATCCAAGGAACTTGGTCAGACTGCCATGGTATCTATTACTATGAGATAAGACTCCAGACTTGGAAGAACTTCTGTACAGAGCAGGAATGGGGAACGTGTGGACCTCCAAATGTTATTGGACCACATCTCTCACCATTGGCTGTGCTGGCTAGGCCTGATGGGAACTGCAGTAAAAAAATATCTGGAAGGCCACATGTCCCCCCCCCCATTATATAACTTAATTTTTTAAAAATACAGCAAGATTTTTTTAAAAATCAGAGTAGGAAGAGTTAAAGTATCTGAATTTTTTTCTACAACACTGAAATTGGGGCAGGAAAGTTGTAGCTTTTGAAGTTCTGAGGTTGAGACCAAATGATGACTGAAGAATATTCCTTTTAAAAACAGGAGTTCTGCCAGTTCAGACCAAATGTCTATTGAGTCCAGTATCCTGTGTTGCAGTGGGCAACCAGATGTTTCCAGGAAGCCACAACCAGGGAACGAAGGCAATAGATCTCCCCCAGAATACTGTCTCTGAATTTAGAGCTTTCATATAGCCATTATGACTAACAGCCAGCCCATCCTCCATGAATTTTTCTAATCCTCTTTAATTATACGTTGTGTGATAAAATACTTTATTTGTCTTGAATCTACTGTCAATCAGTTTCTTTGGATAATCCCAAGCAATGGTACAGTTAGGTAATGGTAGACTAGTCTGGACTTAATGGTCCTACAGGGGTGAGGTGGGGCTCTTTAGATGGCAATGTGTATTATTCCAAAATGCGAAAAGACAGCCTTGCTGTGTTGGGGGGCCTTGATCCTCCTTCTCCTGAGTGGGGCCCTGGCTATCTGCCCCAAAGTCCTGTGCTGAGATGGCATCACTAACCCCAAGTTCTAGTATTATAAGAGAGGAACTAAAAACTTCTCTCTATCTACTTTCTCCACATACTGCAACCTTTTATAAACCTGGCTTATCATAGAATTGCATTCTATTGTGCCTAGTGGGGCTTTCTCCCTTGTATGTGTGTTTAGGACTATACACTTAAATGCAGCTCTTCATTAGAATTAGAAAGGCTAATGAAACACAGTCCTTAGAAGCAGGGCTGTGCATCGCCTCGGTATGAAGGCCGAATAATGAGGTGAAACGGGCTGATTTTGAGGTGCCTCATCATGATACGAAGCAGATCAGACCTCCACAAAGCGCCTCATCTACCTCGTCTATCTGGAGCTCTTCTTATGCCTTCTGATTCTGAGCAGCCTAGACAGGCTGTCTCCAAAATGTATCAGCTTCTGAAAGATCATGCAGAGGGGCAGGAGGAGGAAGAGGGAGGGGGAAGGCGAGAGGATGTGGAGGCGCCAGATGAGAGAGAACCTACCACTAGGAGAGGCGGGCAAGGGTAGAGGAGGGGGGGCAGGAGGGAGTGAGCTTTGCTGTGAGTCAGCTTCCATTTGCTCGTTGTGAGAGAGGTGGTGTTACCGGAGAGGAGAGGACTGTCTGAATGTTATTTGGCTAGAGCAGTGGTCTCCAAAGTGGGGTGCACACACCACGGGGCGGTACAAGACGATCCACTGGGGTATGCAAGCTGCCTGATCATTGAGCAGCCTCCTGCTGCCGTGACAAGCTGCCATTGTGTGCAATGATGGTGGCGGCAGCAGCAGCAGGCTGGGACGGCGGCTGAGAGGGAAGCAACTGCCCCAGCCTCTGCCAGGCATGGCAGAGGAAGCCTTAACCCTTCCCACTCTCCTTTGGCAAAACAAAGCCGAGAAGAAAGCGCGTGCTATGGGGACTGGGTAAAACTAGGGATGTTAGAGAATTCAGCCACAGACTCCAATGAGGACTCTAAAGAATCCGGCCCCTTGGAGTCCGTGGTGGAACGGACCACCCACTCCGCCACCCCGCAAAGTTGCCCTGGAACAGATCCTACCTGCCACCGGCTGGGTCCGGTCTGTCCACTGCTGTCCTGAGGATGAAAATGGCATCCGGCATTTGTTGTTGTTCAGTCGTTCAGTCGTGTCCGACTCTTCGTGACCCCATGGACCATAGCACGCCAGGCCTTCCTGTCCTGCGCTCTCTCCCGGAGTGTGCTCAAGTTCATATTCATTGCATCGGTGATGCTATCTAGCCATCTCATCCTCTGCCGTCCCCTTCTCCTTTTGCCTTCAGTCTTTCCCAGCATCAGGGTCTTTTCCAGAGAGTTTTCTCTTCGCATTAGGTGGCCAAAATATTTGAGCTTCAGCTTCAGTATCTGTCCTTCCAATGAGCACTCAGGGTTGATTTCTTTTAGTATGGACTGATTTGATCTCCTTGCAGTCCAGGGGACTCGTAAGAGTCTTCTCCAGCACCACAGTTCGAAAGCATCCATTCTTTGGCGCTCAGCCTGCCTTATAGTCCAGCTCTCACAGCCATACATTACTACTGGGAAAACCATAGCTTTGATTAGACGGACCTTTGTCGGCAAGGTGATGTCTCTGCTTCTTACTATGCTGTCTAGGTTGCTCATAGCTTTCCTCCCAAGGAGCAAGCGTCTTTTAATTTCATGGGTACAGTCACCGTCTGCGGTGATCTTGGAGCCCAAGAAAGTAAAATCTGTCACTGCTTCCATTTCTTCCCCTTCCATATGCCAGGAAGTGATGGGGCCAGATGCCATGATCTTAGTTTTTTTAATGTTGAGTTTCAAACCAGCTTTTGCACTCTCCTCTTTCACCCTCAACAAGAGGCTCTTGAGATCCTCTTCGCTTTCTGCCATTCGGGTGGTATCGTCTGCATATCGGAGGTTGTTGATAATTCTCCCAGCAATCTTAATTCCTACCTCTGATTCATCCAACCCGGCATTTCTCATGATGTTCTCTGCATATAAGTTAAATAAGCAGGGTGACAATATGCAGCCTTGTCATACTCCTTTCCCAATTTTGAACCACTCGGTTGTTCCATGTCTGGTTCTTACTGTTGCTTCTTGACCCTCGTACAGGTTTCTCAGGAGACAGGTAAGGTGGTCTGGTACTCCCATCACTTTAAGAATTTGCCACAGTTTGTTGTGATCCACACAATCAAAGGCTTTAGCATAGTCATAGCGGACGCCATTTACGTCCCTGCTCTTTGCCGTGATAGGTAAAGGAAATATTTACATAGCCTATCACGGCAAAGAGCAGGGACGCAAATGGCATAGCGGACATCCAAATTAGATGTCCAAAACCTGCTTCGGCTTCATAGGCTGAGGCAGGTCAGGCCCCCCAGAATCAGCCTGAACCAAACTGGGCCCACCTCCAAAGTCCCAAAGCAGCTTTCAAGTTGGATCGGGAAGTCCATGCACAGCCTTACTCAGAAGTAGCCTCAGGCAGTGGAGGCTGGTGGCTCCGATGTCAGTGGGGCTGAGGATCTGCTCTGGGTTTCAGTCAGAACCAGCCAGAACTCTAAAGGAGCTATCCAAGGTGCTGAACCCTATCCCCAAAATTTTTTACGTAGATTTACATAGTCTATCACGGCAAAAAGGGAAGGACGCAAAAAGGGAAGGATGCAAAGGGAGGCACACAAATGGCGTTGGCTACGCCATTTGCGTGCCTCCCTTGGCCGTGATAGGCTATGTAAAGATTTACGTTTCCTATCATGGCAAAGAGGGAAGGACGCAAATGGCATCGGCTATGCCACAAGACATTTTGCATCTGCACAGGGCAGCGGATAGACCCAGCCGGAGCCAGAGCCAGTGGTACCAGCCTGCCAGGTAGGATCCGGCCGGGTCGGACTTCGCGGGATGGTGGGGTGGGGTGGTCCTAGGGATGTCAGAGAATTTCACCACACATCTTGGTGAGGCCGAATGCCAGTGCATTCGGACCCCCGAAATCCGTGGCAGAACGAAGCCCCAAGCCCCCCCCCCGCGAAAGGCATGCGAAACGGAGCACTTACCTGCTGCCATTCGCACTGCTTTGCAAATGGCAGCCACGTCTGCAGCCGCCATTCGCTTCTTCATTATAGCCATGATAGGCTACGTAAATAGTTACGTAGCCTATCACAGCTAATGCAGGGAGCCATTTGCGCCCCTGCGGAGGCCGTGATAGGCTACGTAAATATTTACGTAGCCTATCACGGCAAAAAAAGGGGGGGAATGCAAATGGCAGCAGGTATGGCCGCCGCCATTTGTGTTCCCTTTTTTTTGCCATGATAGGCTACGTAAATAATTATGTAGCCTATTACAGCGAAAGACAGGGGCGCAAATGGCAGCCACTATGCCATTTCCACCCCTGTCTTTTGCAGTAATAGGCTACGTAAATATTTACGTAGCCTATTACGGCAAAATAAGAAGGGAACGCAAATGGCGGCAGCCATAGCCACTGCCATTTGCATTCCCTTTTTTTTTTTTTTTTTGCCATGATAAGCTAAGTAAATATTTATGTAGCCTATCATGGCAAAATTCAGGGACGCAAATGGCAGTGGCTACGGCGGCCACCATTTATGTCCCTGTGCAGGCTGCCCAGCAGCCGGATGTCAGTGGAGCCAGCCAGGGAGAATTTCAGGAGGAGGGACGGAGTGCCTCCCCCTCACTGCGAATGTCACCCTTCGAAAAGTAAGTGACTTCCGTACATCCCTAGGTGGTCCATTCCGCCACGGACTCTGGGGGGGGGGGGACCAGATTCTAAGAATCCAGCCTCATTGGAGTCCATGGCGGACTTCACCGCCATCCCTACCTGATGTTCAGCCAGAATCTGGCTTCCTGTAACTTGAGCCCAATATTCCGTGTCCTGCATGCTGGGATGATCGAGAAGAGATCCTGGCCTTCCTCTCTGTGACAACCTTTCAAGTACTCGAAAAGTGCTATCATATCTCCCCTCAGTCTTCTCTTCTCAAGGCTAAACATGCCCAGTTCTTTCAGTCTCTTATCATGGGGCTTTGTTTCTAGTCCCCTGATCATCTTTGTTGTCCTCCTCTGAACCCTCTCCAGTTTGTCTGCATCCTTCTTAAAATGTGGTGCCCAGAACTGGACACAGTACTCCAGATGAGGCCTAACCAGTGCTGAGTAGAGGGGAACTCGTACTTCATGGGGTTTGGAAGCTATGCTTCTATTAATGCAGCCCCAAAGAGCATTTGCCTTTTTTGCAGCCACATCACATTGTTGGCTCATATTCAGCTTGTGATAGACAACAATTCCAAGATCCTTCTTGCTTGTAGTGTTGTTGAGCCATGTATCCCCCATCTTGTAACTGTACATTTGGTTTCTTTTTCCTAGGTGCAGAATTTGGCATTTACCTCTATTAAATTTCATTCTGTTGTTTTCTACCAAGATCACTTTGAATTTTGTTTCTGTCTTCCTTCCAAAGTATTAGCTATCCCACCCAACTTTGTGTCATCTGAAAATCTGTTCAGCATTCCCAGCGCTTCCTCCTGCAAGTCATTAATAAAATGTTGAAGAGCACTGGGCCCAGGACTGAGCCCTGTGGTACCTCGCTTGTTACCTCTCCCCAGTTTGAGAAGGTCCCACTGATAAGCACTCTTTGAGTCCAATTCTGTAGCCAACTGTGGATGCACCGGATTGTTGTTTCATCTAGCCCACTTTGAGCTAGTTTGCTGTGGACATCAGGATATCATGGGGCACTTTGTCGAAAGCTTTGCTGAAGTCGAAGTATATGATGTCCACAGCACAGTCCACAAGGGAGGTCATCTGATGGAAAAATGAGATCAGGTTTGTCTGACAGGATTAGTTCTTGACAAATCCATGTTGGCTTCGAGTAATCACGGCATTGTTTTCAAGGTGCTTACAGATTGATTGCTTTATCATCTACTCCAGAATTTTCCCAGGGATTGATGTCAGACTGACTGGTCTGTAGTTCCCAGGTGCCTCCTTCTTACCCTTTTTGAAGATAGGGACAACATTCGCCCTCCTTCAGTCATCTGGCACTTGACTTCACCCGTCCTCCATGATTTCTCAAAGATACTAGAGAGTGGTTCTGAGAGCTCTTCTGCCAGTTCCTTTATTACTCTAGGGTGCAGTTCATCTGGCCCTGGAGATTTGAACTCATTCTAAGTAATTAGGTGTTCCTTGACCATATACCTATTGATCTCAAGCTGCAATCCTGCCCCTTCAGCCTGTACTTCGCCTTTCCCAGGGGGGTCATAGATCCTCTTTTGGGAGAAGACTGAGCCAAAGTAGGAATTGAGCACTTCTGCCTTTTCTTTGTCATCTGTTATCATTTTGCCATTCTTATTTAATAGCTGAACCACCATTTCTTTCCTCTGCCTTTTACTATGCACGTAGCTGAAGAAAGCTTTTTTGTTGCTTTTAGCCTCCCTCGCTAACCTCAGCTCTAGCCTTCCTGACGCCATCCCTGCAATTCCGTGCTACCTGCCTGTACTCTTCCTTTGTTGCTTGACCTTCCTTCCACTTCCTATATGTGTCCTTTTTTGTTTTCAGGCCATCTCTAAGCTTTTTGTGAAGCCACACTGGCTTCTTCTGTTGTCTTCCACCTTTTTTCTTGTTGGAATTGTTTGTAATTGTGCCTTGAGAATTTCCTTTTTTAAAAACTCCCACCCATTTTGGACTCCTTTTCTCATTAGAGTTGCTTGCCATGGGACCTTACTTATCATTGTTCTGAATTTATTAAAATCAGCTTTCCTAAAATCCAGGGTACGGGTTTGGCTACACTCAGATTTTGCTTCCTTTAGAACCATGAATCATAGAATCATAGAATAGTAGGGTTGGAAGGGGCCTACAAGGCCATCGAGTCCAACCCCCTGCTCAATGCAGGAATCCAAGTCAGAGCATCCCTGACAAATGGCTGTCCAGCCTCGTCTTGAAGGCCTCCAGTGTGGGAGAGCCCACCACCTCCCTAGGGAATTGGTTCCATTGTCATATTGCTCTAACAGTCAGAAAGTTTTTCCTGATGTTCAGCCGGAATCTAGCTTCCTATAACTTGAGCCCATTATTCCGTGTCCAGCTCTCTGAGATAATCGAGAAGAGATCCTGGCCTTCCGTTCTGTGACAACCTTTCAAGTACTTGAAGAGCGCTATCATATTTCCCCTCAATCTTCTCAAGGCAAAACATGCCCACTTTTTTCAGTCTCTCTTCATAGGGCTTTGTTTCCAGTCCCCTGATCATCTTTGTTGCTGTATTTTTTAAAAAATCAAGTTATATAATGTGGGGAATATGTGGCCCTCCTGATGTTGTTTGACTGCAATTCCCATCAGGCCTAGCCAGCACAGCCAATGGTGAGAGATGTGGTCCAATATCATCTGGAGGTCCACACGTTCCCCATTCCTGCTCTGTACAGAAGTTATTCCAGGTCTGGAGTCTTTTCTCATAGTGATAGATACCATGGCAGTCTGACCAAGTTCCTGGGATATATGAGAAGCTATACCTGCAGTAGCTTGACAATTAAGTAATCACAGAAGACTTGACCAACTTGGCATTTTCTGGAAAAATAACACAGAAGAATCTAGGCTATCTGAAAAGTTATGTGCATATATCGAGGGACAATTTTCTGGTTTAGAAAATTTAAAAGAACCAATGAGCAGCACTATGTACTGGTACTCAAGGATAACATGGTCGCTTTCCCCCAGAGTTTCTGTAATTGCTACTTTATCCACTAAGTCTCTGTTGGTTAGGATCAAGTCAAGGATAGCCGATCCTCTAGTTCCTTCCTCTACTTTCTGTAGGAGGAAGTTATCCGCCATACAAGTCAAGAATTTCCTGGAGGGGCCAGTGTTTTTCAAAATTTGTCTCCCAACAAATATTGGGGAAATTGAAGTCCCCCATTACGACTACATCATGCTTCCTTGAAACATTGGCTATTTGCTTTTCAAAGGTTCCATCCTCATCTTCTCCTTGATTGGGTGGTAGACTCCGACCACCATGTTACTTTTATTCTTTGCTCCATTTATTTTAACCCAGATGTTCTTGATGGGGCTACCAAGCTCCTCCTCCTGTATTTCTGTGCAAAGATATGTATTTTTCACATATAGTGCAACCCCACCTCCCTTTCTGTTCCTCCTGTTCTTTTTGAACAAGTTATATCCTTCAACTGCTGTATTCCAGTCATGAGAGCCATCCCACCAAGTCTTGGTTACACCTATCAAGTCATAATTTCCCTCCTGTATTAAGAGTTCAAGTTCATTCTGTTTGTTTCCCATACTCTGGGCATTAGTATATAGATATTGAAGACCATGTGCTTCATGGTCTGGCTTTCTTCCTACATGTTTCTGAAGACTATTGTTGGGTGCTATTAGAGCTGTTCTCTCTGTTGCGGTGCATGAGCATTGTACTCCCAACTTTACGTCTCCCTTCCCTGTAGCATTCTGTTTAAAGCCCTCCTGATGAAGTTCTTCATTCTGTGTCCAAACACATTCTTCCCCGCCTTTGGGAGGTGCAACTCGTCTCTTGCCAACAGCCCATCTTCCAGGAAGTATAGCCCGTGGTCCCAGAATCCAAATCTCTCTCATCGGCACCACCGTCATAGCCAGTCATTCACCTAGAGTATTTTTCTTTCCCTTTCTATCCCTCTTCTGACTACTGGAAAGATGGATGAGAAAATTATCTAGGCCCCAAAGTTCTTGAGTTTCCTTCCCAAAGCTTCAAAGTCTGACGTGATTTCTTCATAGCTCTGCTTGGTGGTATCATTTGTTCCCACATGGATGAGAAGAAAGGGATACCTGTCAGTGGGCTTTATGAGTGCAGGCAACCCTTCAGTCATGTCTCTAATCCATCCTCCCAGGAGACAGCATACCTGGAGAGTCCACGGGTCTTCATTACATACTGAGGTTTCGATCCCACACAGCAAGGAGTCTCCTACTACTACTACTCTTCTCTTCTTGTTGTTGTAGGCCTTGGTTTCATCGCCTCTGCTTGACTGACCTTCAGCCTCTTGCTCGCTCTCATGCAGGTTCCCCTGTAATGTAATACTTCCTCTGCAGGCTGTCCTCCAGTCTCATCCTCAAGTACCTGGAAATGGTTCCCTAGTTCCTTCCTGCTTCCACTGCTTCCACTGGTGCAGAGTGGCTTCTAGTTCTTCTGCTCCTTACTGTCACCCTTATCCTCTACTTCATTTTTCCTCACCTCAGCAGTTTCCTCTTCTGCCTCAGCTTGCTGTTGCTTTTCTAGCTCCCGTACTTCACTTTGCTGCTGTAATTCCACCGTTCTGTCCAAGAACTCTTCATGTTCTCTTATTCCCCAGAGCATCGACAGTTGCCACCTCAGTCCTCTTACTTTTTCTTCCAGCAGTGTGATCAACTTGCACTTGTTGCACGTGTAGGCCATGTTGTTCTCAGGCAAGAAAACAAACATTGCACACACTCTGCAGGTCACCACCACTGGAGAGTCTTGTCCTTCCATAGTCTGTTTTCCTTTTTGTGTCTAGCTTTCTGATTGTTCTAGAGTAGCATGTGCCTGGAGGTTAACTCACTGGAGGTTAAAAACAGAGTCCCACTGGTATGGAAGTGTGTGTTACAAGACAAATAAATGAAAAAAAATTCATTCTACTTGCGCTAATGTGCTTTACCGCTAATAAGATTAGCGCAAATCCCCCCCCCAAGTGAAAAACTGGTCCACAAGTCTGCAGAATCCACATGACTTGAAAAAGCCAGTCTACTGTGGAATCCGCAGGTTGGAGTCATAGAAATCCAAACTCATTTAAATGCACTTCAGATTTCTCCAACATCCATAGCTGGCAAACAAGCAAGTTTTCGAGCATTAAAAAAGGGAGTCCTTTAGGGTTTATCATTCCAAGGTTCACAAAGATTTTTACAGTGCAACCCAATTCATGCCAACTCAGAAGAAAATCCCATTAATTTCAATGGGACTTCCTCCAAGGTAAGCGGATATAGGACTGGAGCCTTAATAAATCAATTAAAAAGTAAACCTTATATACACACACTCTGGAATAAATCAGCCTGACTTATAGGAAGCTTCATCAACTTTCTCTTTATGAGTATTGATTAAAAAAAATGAGAAGCCTCTCTTCAATCCAGGACTTAAAAATGGCATGTCATAGATCACATTTATTCATTACATTACAGGTTTACTACAAGTAGCACATTTCCCAAGTTAATACAGGAACAGGAACAATGCTGCAACATTACTGTTGTCTTAGGTCAAATTAGAAAGGGAAAGCTGGAGAAACGATTACATTTTGCTCGACACAGGCCACTGTGCAAGAATGGCATCTTTGCAAAGTTAAAATAATAATGGCTGGGGCTCAAGTTTGCCTTGGAAATGGCATGTACACAGAAAGAGATGCAATGTACAACATAGAACAAATAGACAGCAGTGTTCCTCTGGAAGCATCATTACGGTGGAAGAAGAAGGTGAATAGCCCAACTGAGATTAGAGTGCAATTTTATCATCCTTGCCATTCTAAATATCTAAATGAGCAGTTGCACAAAGCAGGGCTCATCAAGTATGTCAAGATAACTGCTAGGGGAAGCAATTTTTGGAACGACAGGGAGTGATGTAGCAGAAATGTTTCCCCTATGGATATAGCAATGGGTGGAAAGGCACTGCTCTGCAGCTGTTTGTGTGTCGCACACAAAGGCATCAAGCAGGCGACAGAGCACAGTGGTAGGGCATTTGACAGTAGGTCAAACATCCTTTGTTCGAATCTAGATATCCCCTTCCCCTTAGGAGCAGTGATAGCCACCTTCTGTGCTTGTTCACTGCTTGTCCTGTTGCTATCAAATGAAAGGGAGGTGACTTTCAAATTAAATATGGCATATATTGTAATATATACAATATATGTTCTAAATATGTTCAATGTACATATGTTCTAAAATGCCACCTTTACACTCTTCAAAAACCCACAGTTGAGTGTATTATTTACTTTGCCAGTTAGCCTTAGACTATATTTACGGTCCCTTCCTGCTGTTGGCTCCTCCATAATTGCAACTACTGGGTCTTTCTCCTAGGGAACAAAATAAAAAACAGCATCTACATCTTTAATCCTTTATGGATCCAGAATTTGCACCATTCGTATTTTGCGGGAAAACAATGTTGAGGCAACATATAATTACAAGAAGGCTGTATCATGCTTGTGAATGGGATGGGTCCCTTATACCTTGAGTCATAAAGATCGGTACACAAATGTCTGGCCAGTTGGGAGATAACAATGCCTATTAAAGAAGAGCTGGCATTTGGGAGATTTGTGCTTCTGCATGTGTTAGCAGGGAAATGAGCGAGTAGAGAAGGCAGAAGTCTTTGTAGTCCTATACATGCATTCCACTGCACACAAGTGGGGCTTAACTGTGTAGGGGGCATCCACATACTCATAAGCCCTGCCCCCAACTAGGGATGGGCAAACTTACCCTGAGTGAATTGGTTATTTACTTGGAAAGTAACTAATTTGTCCATGGGAACTTGGACGAGAGGCCCCCTTTAATGGGAAATCTCTCCGCGTATACGGTTTTTGTGCGTCTTGGGAGCTGAAGTTCACAGTCGCAAAGTCCAGCATGATGTCGTGTGCCACCATATTATGCCCTCTTTCTGATGAGTTGTTTTCATGTGGCCTGCCTGTGTGGTGATGTCATGATGAGAGGTTTGCTCACCATCACTGATCGCCAGTATAAAGATAGACCCCACAGAGTTCTCCTCCTTGAGGAGCCAGAGCTGTCATGACAGCGGTGATGCTGTGAAGGGATGTAGCTAAGGAGACTTCTTCAAGCAAGTCTGCAGGTTCTAAGTGGTAGGGTGACTGAACATTTAGTAGGGGATCTGTGTATTACTTTACGGAGCATGTTCAGAAGCTCACAATCCATTCTGAACATAATATCGAATTCAGAATACATCAATACTGGCTCACTACAAAGGTAAGTGTTATGAATGGATGAGATCAACCAATGGGGTGACTAAACATGAAATTTTGTGGCATCACTACCACCAATGTCCCTGCATTCCCAGCTACCATTTAGATGTTTGTACATTCAACACAAAAATCTGGATAAGTTCTATGCATGAAGATCTATGGCTAGGGATGTTGGAGGAATCCAGTTGTGGGGGTGGAGCTCAATGAGCTTTAATCAGCTCATCCCCAAACCCGCAGACTTGGGTTTGTCTTCTGCTAGGTGGCCCAACTTGGCCTGCAGTGAGTCAAGCCAGGTAGCAGATTTTCAGTGGTTTTTAATTTGTGCAAATTGCAGCTGCAACTTCTGCAAATTTGCACAATTTGCGCAAATTGTGTAAATTCCAGCCATAATTTATGCAAATTATGCAAAATGTGGCTGTGATTTGCACAAATGTGTCTGGAGTTTGGGGAAAACCCATGACTGAGCTTGCAAATGCAAGCTGAGTTGGGCACACCGCAGAATTCCGGAGAGCACAAAAAGGGCGGGATTTCCAGTGACAGACATTCCTACAGCATAGTTGGGGGCATGAGGACATTTGGGGGCAAGGTGCGCATGCTCACCCATGTCTCCTGCATTGGCATCAACTGAGGCTTTTTTCCTTTCTTTTATTAACCCCCAAGCAGGGGGGAATTTCAGGGGGAAAGGCTTAGTTCTCCCATCCAGGTGCACACTGGTTTCAGTCTGAATTGGGGCTGTGCTAGGGATGTCAGAGAATTCCACCATGGACTCCAGTGAGGCTGGATTCTTTAGAATCCGGGCCCCCAGAGTCTGTGGCAGAACAGCCTCCCCCCACCACCACACTGCAGAATCCCCCAGGGACAGACCTACCTGGTGGTGGATGCGGCAGTGGCAGCGGATGAAGTGGTGGCGGCGGCTCTGGCCGCAGCCGGGCAGCTGCGGCCGCAAATGGCGTCCTGCGTAGGGGACACCATTTGTGTCCCTATGCTTGCCTGTGATATGCTACGTAAAGCAGGGACGCAAATGGCGTCCCCTACACCATTTGCATCCCCACTTTAGCCGTGATAGGCTACGTAAATATTTACGTATATTTGTAAATGGCTGGGGCATGCTGAGCCATAAGCTATGCCGTGCAGGGCCACCCAAGACGGACAGGTCATGGTGGAGAGTTCTGACAAAATGTGATCCACTGGAGAAGGAAATGGCAACCCATTCCAGTATTCTTGCCAAGAAAACCCCATGGAATGTATCACAAGGCTAAATGAACTTGAGCACACTCTGGGAGAGAGTGGAGGACAGGAAGGCCTGGAGTGCTATGGTCCATGGGGTCACGAAGAGTCAGACACGACATTTAATTGTTTTGTGTGTGTGTGTGTGTGTGTGTTTTCTTTTTCTTGGGGGATTTTGTTGTGGTTTTAGGGGTGGGTAGCCTGCCTGATAGGCGGGAGCGAGGGGGCATGTGTCCACCTGATGGAGGCAGTGGGGGGAGTGTTGGAGGCCAGAACATATCGAGGCTGGGCGGCAGGCGCTGGCGGAGCGCTAGGGGCAGGCCATGCCAGGTAAGGGGGAAAAGGGAGAGATGTGTAGTATCTGTCCCCTGCTCCGGGCCTGTCCAGAGCCAAAGGATGGCTGGGGGAGGCGTGACCCCATCTTCTGGCCTTCGTTTGCTGCTCTGCAATGCCAGGTCTGTTACCCAGAAAACCTCCCTCATCCATGACATGATCCTGGATGAGGGTGCAGACTAGGGATGGCGGAGAATTTCTCCCCGAAACTTCGGGGGGCCGAGCGCCAACGTGTTCGGCCCCCCGAACAAGTTTTGGGGAGAAATCCTCCGAACCCCCCCGCACCCCGCACCCCCCCGGGACGGGACTTACCTTCACCGAATGTCCCTCCCGGTGGCGGGTCCGGCCGGCGGTTCGGCGGGTGTTCGAGCGGGGCGGGAGCGGCAGCCGGTCTTTCGACCGGCTGCCGCCGCCGCCATTGCAATCAAAGAAAAAAGAAAAAACGCCCCCTGATAGGCTACGTGACGATTCACATAGCCTATCACGGCTAGATTTGCAAAGTCAGCCGTGATAGGCTACGTCAATCGTCACGTAGCCTATCACAGGTGACTTTAAAAAAAAAAAAAAAGCGCGTACGGATAATGGCGGCCCCCATAGGGAGCCGCCATTCGCGTTCCTTATTTGGTCGCTGTAGTCTACGTAAATGTTTACGTAGACTACGGCGAAAATAAGGGCAACGCTTGGCTCATTATGAGCTGCAGAGAGAGACTGGGTGAGGGGATCAAGGCAGTGGTGAACGCCTCCCTTGAGGAGGGAGTGATGCCATCAGCCCTCAAGGAGGCAGTGATAAGACCGCTCTTAAAGAAGCCCTCCTTGGATCCTCAAGTTTTGAACAACTTTCGCCCAGTCTCAAATCTGCCATTTTGGGGCAAGGTGATTGAGCGGGTGGTGGCGGTGCAGTTGAAGGCACACTTGGAAGAAACTGATTATCTAGACCCATTTCAGTCGGGCTTCAGGCCTGGGCATGGGACAGAAACGGCCTTGGTCGCCTTGGTGGATGATATGAGGAGGGCTCTGGATAGGGGTGAATGCTCCTTCCTTGTTCTCCTCGACCTCTCAGCGGCTTTCGATACCGTTGACCACAGTATCCTCCTGGACCGCCTGGAGGGGTTGGGCATTGGGGACACCATATTGTGGTGGTTCCGGTCTTTCCTCTCCGGCAGGTACCAGAGGGTAGCACTGGGAGAGGAGGTTTCGGACCCGTGGCCACTTACTTGTGGGGTGCCACAGGGTTCCATCCTCTCCCCGATGCTATTTAACATCTATGTGAAGCAGCTGGGGGCTATCATCAGGAGGTTTGGGGTGCAGTGTCATCAATATGCGGATGACACGCAGCTCTACCTCTCGTTTAAATCTTCACCAAGGTTGGCCATAGAATCCCTGTCCAAATGTCTGGAGACGGTGAGTGGCTGGATGGAGAGGAATAGGCTGAAGCTAAACCCTGACAAGACCGAGGTACTTTTGGTGGGAGATAAGAGGAGGCTGGGGGATGTTGACCTGGTGTTGAATGGGGTACGGCTACCCTTGAGAGACCAGGTCCGCAGCCTGGGGGTCATTTTGGACTCCCAGCTGTCCATGGAGGCTCAGGTGTCAGCTGTGAGCCGGACAGCGCTGTATCAACTCCATCTGATACGGCAGCTGCGCCCCTTCCTTCCCGACCATCTGCTCCCATCGGTAGTACATGCCCTGGTCTCCTCTCGTTTAGACTACTGTAATGCGCTCTACGTGGGGTTAGCCTTGAAGACGGTTCGGAAACTGCAGCTGGTACAGAACACGGCGGCGCGCCTGATTAAAGGCAGCCTCCGGTGAGATCACATCACTCCAGTGCTGAAGGAGTTGCACTGGTTACCAGTTGTTTTCCGGGCCAAATTCAAGGTGTTGGTTTTGACCTTTAAAACCCTATAATGGTTCCGGCCCAGCCTATCCTAAGGAGCGCCTCCAGCAGCACCAGACAGGCCGCTTAACAAGATCAGCCTCGGATGGCCTTCTCTCTGTCCCATCAGCCAGGACAGCTAGACTGGTGGGGACGAGGGAGAGGGCCTTTTCTGTGGTGGCCCCCACTCTGTGGAACTCCCTCCCTAGGGAACTCCGTCATGCCCCCTCTTTAATGAGCTTCTGTCGTGCATTAAAAACGCTGTTGTTCAGGCAGGCATTTGGGGTGGGTTAGGGTATTTTAGAAAATGTTTTTATTGTAGAATTTTATTGTTTTAAACTGTTTTTATTGTATGTTGTACATCGCCCAGAGTGGCTGGGTGACCAGCCAGATGGGCGATTAATAAATTTAATAATAATAATAATAATAATAATAACAACAACAACAACTGAATGACAACAAGGGGCATGCTGGGAGTTATAGGCTTTTTCTCTGTCTAAACATGCATAGGATTGCACCCTTAGACATTCTTCTCCCCTTGCACACTCAGAATACTTGGATACTTCCTGTTTTTCAGCAAATCATAGTATACTATTATCCAAACTGGCAAACTATAGTTTGTGCTTGCACTGCAAACCAGGGTCACAAACCAGAGTTTAATCCTGGATTGCTGGACAAGCAGAAACAAGTAACAGCTTACTTGTTTTGATGTAATGGGAAACTATGGGTTGTCAAAAAACCCAAGAAGCAGGTAATTATTGTGATCATGTGAGGGGAGGAGGAAGGGGGAGGGGAAGAAGGAGTGCATTAGTCTAAAGCTCTTTCCAAGCTCATTTTCATAGTGACAAACCATGGACTGGAGTTACATCTAAACTATGCCTATGTTTACATGTCACCATGAGACACAATTGATCCCCTCAGCATGTACAGACCATTGAAAATGGTGATTTCCTCCATCTAAGATGTATATTATGTGTATTGTCACAGAAACACACACAGTAAACACATGGTGAGGTCACTGTTTTCTGAACTTATGAAGTGACTCTGAAATGTGGAGGGATATGTTTTGGAAAGAAGGAGGAATATTTTTGTAACGCTGTCTATGATTTTTATATATATATACACACACACACGGAAGCAAAAGATTTGAGATTTTACAAGCAAACTGGAACTGCTTTTAACATTAAAATATCTCCATGGCAACTCTCAGGCACTCACGAAGGCAGAAGAAAGCTAAATGTATTAGAAGAAATACCAAGCAGGATTCAGTGAACTTGTCAGGTGAATAAGTACTGTACTTGACACATGGGAGCAAGGAGGGCAAGCTGGTTATTGATTGTCGCTAAGAGTGAGGTCAATAGAGAGATCACAAGCATCCAGTATCAGTCAAGACAAGATGGTCAAACCGATTATGCTGTCTAATGGTTGAAGTTTACCCCAGACTAATAGGTCCCCTGGGGAGTCTGCTCTTTGTGCCCCAAGCTTTATGATAATGAAGTGTACAGAGTTCTATACAAAGTCATGGGCTGGGATGCAGCCAGGCCAGATTGCATGGTGCAGCATGGTGCTTTCTTGCTGTCTTCTGTGAGAAAGGAAAGGGCCCTGTCCTTGATCAGCACCAAGGCTTATTCAGGATCGGGATATGATCAGGATGCAACCACTGGGTGGGAGCCAAACGTCCCATGTTTGGAGTTCTGCTAACGAAAGGAGTAGAAGTGATGCTCGCCAATTCCTTCTGCCCCCTGAAAAGCTGCTCGGGAGGCGGGGGGAGGTGCTTACAGAACAGGGTGGAAAGTGGCATTGGGCACTGCAGGAGGAAGCAGTGGGGATATTCACTGGTTTCCCCCTGCAGAGATCCTATACTGGATCTTAGTTCCTTCCACGAATGGAAATAGCCTTTCCATTCATGGAAGGGCAAGTCTGGATCCAACCCATAATTTGTCATCTTGTTCTGCCAGGGCAGTCAATGTAGATGGATTTTGATTCTAAGCCTATATTTGGTGGTACATAATATTTATGTGATTATTTGTTTATTTACATAAACTTGTATACCACTTTCCAATAAAATTATCAAAGTGGTTAAAATAAATTAATAATAATACAATAAATACAATAAAATACAATAAAATGATCAGTGCTCAACACTAAAACTACAGCTTTTTTTAGTTTGAGAGGGCAGATGCTACAACACTAAATGCTCTACTGCAAACGTGCAGCACCCTCAGAAGCGGTATTTCTGAGGATCACAAAGACCAGGCAGGGACAACAGGGTGGGGTAATCCCTAAGGTAACCTGGTCACAAGTTATTTATTGGCATTGTTTTTAATAATTTTAATAAGGTGTTTTAATCCTTTATCTTTTTACTATTGGACTTCTTATGTTCACCGTTCCGGAATCTGTTTTAGATGGGGAGTGGTATACAAATGTTATTATATATCTATATATTTATATATAGAGATAAGTTTACAACAAAAGCTTAAACTGTATCTATCTCCTTGGTGCACTATTGCTCAAGGTAGGCTCTGAGCTCTCCCTTGTGAGGTCATCTTGACAAGTATGTATTTATGAATCACGAATCTTAACATAAATTTCTAAGCAATATACAGCAAAACCCCAAGGTGTAAGAATCTCAGGGTGCACCTCACAGATTTTGCCTACAACTGTTGGGGTAGCAGATGAAGGCAGCAGGAGTACATTGCCTGGTTATTGCAGCAAATCTGCTGTTTGCGTTGGGATGATCATGGTGGATGTAGGAAACGGTGACAAGGGGAATTAATGTATGGAATTTACAGTTTTAAAAAGGATTAGACAAATTCATGGAGGATTGTTCTATCAACAACCGTCATAGCTAAATCATATAGGGATGGGTGAATCAGTCTGTCTCCAGTCTGTCTCTAGAAGCAGTATTGCTTTGTTATGAAAGGGGAGGCCTGTTGCCTACAACAGCTACAGAAGGGCTTTCTGGAGACATCTAGATAGTGAATATGGTGCGTGTGCATGCGTGCACGCACGCACACACACAGGATGCTGAACTACATGGGTCCTTGCTCTACTCCAGCACATCTTCATGAGCATATGCAAACACCTTATACAATTGGTCTATTGAGCCTAATATTGCCTCTTCCTGGGGTTTCCAAAATGGTGCCCATGGGCACCACTGTGCCTGCGGGCACCTCTCTTGGTGACTGCCAGGCTCCCTGTCCTTCCTGATTATTATTTCATTTCATAACATTTGTAGGTTGTGGGGGGGGGGGGTTAAACTAAGAAGCTAGCATGCTGCAAAGCCCTCCAGTGCCATCTTCCTCTGGGCGCCAAAGTTTGGTTTTGTGTTTTGGAGCTCAGCCCCCACCTCTGCCTTGTACTTTGGTTCTTGGGCAAGTTACTTTTCTTTTAGTCTCTCAACTTTGCATTCTGGGAAATGAGTGTTTTGTGACCGGCCATGCCCACCATGGCAGCCATGTTATGAATGGGAAAGCCCCATTTTATTAATGGGCAGCCCTTTTGTGAGAGCACCCATGACACTGTCAAAATTCCAAATGTGCCCACAAACCCAAAAAGGTTGCAGACCCCTGGTCTACTCTTAACTAGCAACAGCTCCCCATGGTCTCAGGCAAAGGTCTTTCCCAGCCTGCTATCTGGGATCTTTTCTATGCAAACTGTGTACTCTGCCACTGAGACAGAGGCTTCTGTACCAGCAATCAAGGTGTTACCATGTCTGATTGGGCTGTATGCTTTTGGAGATCCTTCCAATCCACATTTCTCACTAGAAATTACTATAGAGAAGATTGTACCTCATCTAACCACATTTTTAATTTGGATATGTACGTGCAACACCATACCGACACGATTTTGATACTTTTTAACAGCACCATGACTCATTTCACACAAAGCTAGTCAAGTCTTCTGATGCAATTCAGGATTACTTTGAACCCAGCTTATCATGGTCAAGACAGATATTAGTCCTCTGCTCTTTTCGATTGTATCTGCTTCACTAGCTTGGTCCATCTCACTCAGGGATTTGGACTGAGCTCTGTGCCATTCAATTTGGATTATACACTCCCCAGACACATGGAAGCTGGCTCCAATGTTTAAGTGATGTGTCGTGTCTGATACAAAGCAGAGATGTGCCATATCTGATAAGAAACAAACTTACTGGAAGGTGGAAACTGTGCCTGCAGCTAATCAAATATAGCAAGAAGGAAAATGGCAAATGCTTTTGCTCTTGGGAGACAAACCTTGTTGTGATGAATTTCTCCTTTTGAACTAAGTCCACAAAATGGCTGCCATACGGTGTGCAATTCTGCAATGGCATTAAACTGGGGAACGGGGGATCTGAAGAGGACATAGCATCCAAACGCAGCATGCAGCTATGCTGAATTTCTCCTGTCTGGAATCTGAATTTCTGGCTCTTCTCCTTTTGTTATCATTGGTATGAATGCCGTAGCAGTACTGCAGATGATACCATTGCAACACCCTCAGACACTGGGCATAAGTAAAAGAGATACTTGCATTGGCAGGAGCACAACAAAATAATGGCATTCGGAAGGACCAGAAAAGAGCACCAAATCCAGTCTGCATGACTTGTGCCTCATCAAATGTAGTCCACCAGCCATGTGGTATGACCTTCCAGGTGCCTGCTAACTGCCAAATGTCATTCTTCTAGCCCCAAGCAAGGAGCAAAGTCAGTTTTATTGAGCTTCGGCTGGGCTGCCATGCCATTACCAAGCTAGTGGGCTACAATTGGCATGGTGGGTTACAGGTTGTGCAGGCCCAGTCTAACCCAGATGCAAGGGCGGACTGAGGAATGGGACAGGATTTTGTTTGGCCTGCATTTTTTGGTAAACTGACCAAATTTGCATTTCCCAGACTAATACATGAATGCAGTTATCCATTGGACACCACATTCTCCGAATTTTAGGAGGCAGTTTTGGGCTCACAAATCCATATAAAAATGCATATTTTACGGGAAATGTATATGAAAATGCATTTGTTAGGGAAAACAGATACAAGAATACGTGTGTGTGTGTGTGTTTAAAATCACAGACTGATGAAGGAACAGGAAGGAGCAGATTTATGATTGCACAAATGCAGAACATACTCGCACCAGAAATAGGCAGACTTGTCCATCTCTACATGAACCATTGTACTAAAAGACATGCCCTGCACAGTCGCCCCACATAGTCAAGACCACAGTGTTTCACATGCAAAGAGGGGGTGCAGCAGTGGAGGCTGCTGGCTCTGATTTCAGTGGAGCTGTGAATCCATTCCAGGTTTCAGTCAGAACCAGCCAGAACTCTAAATGAGCTATCCAAGGTCCTGAACCTTATCTCCAAAATAGGGTCCTTTAGAGTTCTGGCTGGTTCTGACTGAAACACAGAATGGATTCACAGCCCCACCAAAATCATAGCCACCAGCCTCCACTGCTATGGGCTAAGCGTGCTTAGTCCAAAGCTTGCTTTTGTTTCAGTGCCAGAACAATTACAATTAAATCAGGATAAGTGGCCAACTGAATGAGTAGACATCCTTTCCCATCACTCCTCCCACTGTGATTTGATCAGGCACCATGGAGGATGAAGCAAAACAACCACTGGACCTTCCCAAGAAAACACTGTCATGCTGGTTGGGGATGATGGGCATTGTAGTCCTACGCATCTTGAGAGCACCAAGTCAGGGAAGGCTGGTCCTTTCCATCTGACATTCTGTCTCCTGTCATTGCCACTTGACATGCTCCATCAAAAAAGGAAGTGCCGCGCTTGTATGGAAACAAAGCCTTCCTGATTACATTAGCTACAACTAGACTTGGAAGAGAAATTTGTTGGGTTCACATTTTAATGCAAACTTAACTAATTTCATACTTCCAAACCACCATGTAAACCGAAACTCAATTATCCTTCAAACTTGGCACTTTTCTGAATTTTGCACTGGAGTTCTCCAATCCAAAAACGCATACAAACAATATGTACCTCAGATAAAGGAATGGTCCAATATGCATTATACTAGGAAAACGGCTTGCAAAAATGTGTCTGTTAGGTAAAAATGCATGTACTAGGAGAAATGTGTACAAAAACACTTATGAATGTTCATGCAAACTTCCTTTTAAAAGATCTCGAAGTTTGGAACAAACCAAACTTAAGACCGCAGAAATTGTCCTAAGTTCTGGATGAACTGAACTTAAGATTGGAAAAATGAGAAACTGAGAGAAACCAAAAGCAACAGGCTCAAACATCCCTAGCTACATCTGAAGTGCCACATTTAAAACACTGACACACACAGTCTTTATAAATGTATCCAAGCAATGCAGTGTGATGTCGTACTCTGAATACTCTCCATTCTTCAAATATCGGTCTAGCAATCAATGTCTTTCTCTTCTTCCACTTTGAAATCTCACAGAGCCAGGCAGATGAGAACCGAATTATCTCTTCATGCCTTGTGCTTTATGCATCTTCTTCCCTGACACACCTCAAATGAGTATTAATGCTCCCCATGGTGAGGATCAAAGTTACATTCTCTCCCTCTGAGACATAAACCAGACATTGGTAAAAATTTCAGCACTGATTCTTCTCTATCCCCACCCCATCTAATGTGATCAAAGGAATGAATGGAAACAATCCTGGGAACAATAAATGGGAGATCCAGGATAGATAAAAGGAAGTACTTTTCCAGACAGTGCATACTTGAACTATGGAACTTGCTACCGCAAGATGTAGTGATATCCACCAATTTGGATGGCTTTAAAAGGGAATTAGACAAATCCGCAGAGGGTCAGGGCTATCAATGGCTCCTAGTCATTGGCTACTAGTCCTGATGGCTATATGCTACCTCTAGCATCAGAGGCAGTATGCCTATGTGCACCAGTTGCTGGGGAACTTGGGCGGGAGGGTGCTGTTGCACTCGTGCCCTGCTTGTGGGTCTCCTGTGGGCAGCTGGTTGGCCACTGGCAGAACAGAATGCTGGACTAGATGGGCCCTTGGTCTGATCCAGAATTCCAGAATTCTGCATTTCTTCATCCCCCTTCAGACATTTGTTTCAGCCATTCAAAGAAGGTATGGAGGATGGAATGTGGCCACGCACACTGACACCCTTCTCAGCATTACCATCCCAACCAGATCCACCTCTGAGATGTCTGCCCCTTGGGTAGAATGTGGAAGGCCTGGAGGGAAAGCCTACATTAGAGGTGCAGAGCCCCAGGCCTGGGGTGGAATCCAGCCCCCGCCCCCAGGAAGCCCTGCCCCCTTGCTCTGGCCCCATTCTCTTTCCCTCAACCACCAATTCTTTGCGGTTTTCCTGTCTTTTGTCCCTTCCCCCATTTTCTAAAAGGTTGAAATGCCTCTCCTAAGGCTTAGTGACTGGCAGTAGGAGCTGCAAACTGAAAGGTGCTGGGATTTGGGGTATTTTTGGTTTGGGGGCCCACCCCCTTTTCCTTCAGCCCCACCCACCACTAAAGTGTGGGCCCTGGGAGCTTTTCTGAAGTGGAATTTGGCCCCGGGACTGAAAGAGGCTCTGCACCACTGGACGAGAGAATACGTCATGCATGCGTCGGCTGTTCCACACTGCTGGAAGCTCCACGTTACTGAGGGTCCCCCCCTTAAATGTACCCCCTTCAGATCTTTCATCCAAAACATGGAGGTTTGGGGAGGGCAATGGGGGGATGTGGATGTTGGGAGCAGGGCTAGTTCCCCCACCATCACCACAACCATGTGTTCAAAGAACACATGAAGCAAACATCTAGAGGGGGCTATGCTTAAGTTGGGGTGTGTGTGTGTATGTGTGTATCCCTGCATACTGCAAAGGGCACCTTGTGGGGCAAAAAGCATCTGGGGGTGGGGCAGGGATGTTAGCTGCAAAATGGTCCAGGGAGAAAAGGATTAAACCCCTTCTTCCCATGAGCTACACTTCCGATCTCCATCGCAGCCTCATGTGGCCACTGTTCCCTGAAAAAGAAAGTGCCCTGCATTGTGCACACTTAAAAAAAAAAAAAAGATGTTAGAGCTAGAAATTCTGTTGCACTTGCAGATCAAGAATAGCACTTGTTCCCATTAGAGAAACAAGTTCAGGATAATGTAAGTAAGTTTTTATTAGGGATGTACGAAAGTCACTTACCTTTTCGCAGCTTGGCTTTGCGGTGGGGGGGAGGCGCTTCGCTTTTCCCCCCGAAGTTCAGGCGAAGGGGGGGAGGCTTCCCTCCTCGCCCGGCCGAAATTCAGGCCGGGGGGGGAGGCTTCCTGCCTCGCCCGGCTGAAATTCAGGCCGGGGAGAAGCACCCCATCTCCCCGGCCGCGAAACAAAAAGTAAAAAAAAAAAAAAGACCCCGTGATAGGCTACGTGATGATTTACGTAGCCTATCACAGCTAGATTTCCAAAGTCAGCCGTGATAGGCTACATAAATCTTCATGTAGCCTATCACGCGTGACTTTGGGGAAAAAAAGTGCGTACGCAAATAGCGGCGGCCCATGGGCGCCGCCATTTGCGTTCCTTACTTTGGCACGTCTAGTCTACGTAAAGATTTACGTAGACTACGGCGAAAATAAGGGCAACGCAAATAGCGTGCCCTTATTTTCGCCGTAGTCTACGTAAATCTTTACGTAGACTAGACGTGCCAAAATAAGGAACGCAAATGGCGGCGCCCATGGGCCGCTGCCATTTCCGTACGCGTTTTTTTTTTCAAAGTCACCCGTGATAGGCTACGTGATGATTTATGTAGCCTATCACGGCTGACTTTGGAAATCTAGCCGTGATAGGCTACGTAAATCATTACGTAGCCTATCACGGGGTTGTTGTTGTTTTTTTTACTTTAGGGGGGGGGTTTGCAATGGCGGCAGCGGCAGCCGGTCGGGAGACCAGCCGCCGCCCCCGCCCGCACTGAAACGCCGCCGAACCACCGCCGGGACCCGCCGCCGGGAGGGTCATTCGCCAAAGGTAAGTCCCGTCCCGGGGGGGGCGGGGGGGCGTAGAATTTCACCGCCGATTTCGGGGGGCCAAATGCGTTGGCGCTCGGCCCCCCGAAGATTCGGGGAGAAATTCTCCGCCATCCCTAGTTTTTATATGTGGATTATTTTAGTATTTTGAAAGACTGGCTCTTCTCTCATGTTTCTACTGGGAAGAACTTATTGTTGTCAGTGTCAGTTCAAGAGGGGAAATTTTTCATTCATTCATAGAATTCCTTGATCATCAGAGTAGCGGGCGCGGTGGGATCACATATATATATGATATATATATATATATGTGTGTGTGTGTGTACATACATACATACATACATATATATCCCAGTCTTTCTGTAAGGACTTTCTTTTAAATATCACTGCATTTTTTGGCAGAACATCTTTGGAAAGAAAAACAACTCCAGTGAGAGAAACACAACTGTGGGTAAATGATGGATAGCCACTCTTTACAAAGTGTATCTGTTTTAATGTGTGACTGTTGGCAATATAGAGCAGTGGTCTCCAATTGTTTTTGATCATGCACCCCTATCAGTAAAAAAAAATTGAGCATGCACCCCCAATATATGTATGTTTATTTATAAATGATATATATGTACTACTGTACTAATATATTATGTACATTATAAAACATAAACAAAGTTAGAAATTAAAAAGAATGAGATAAAGATGAAATAAACAATATATTTAAATAATTTATTTTATTTATTAGTGGTAGAAACCCCCTTTTTGCTCTCACAAAAAAAGTATTAATAATAATATTTTTTGGTGAGAGCAATGTGATTAAAGATGCTGCATTATTTTTGAAAATCTTGGTATAGCACTTTGTGATACAGCGAGTCCAAGGTCTAGTTCTAAGTTCAGTTTATTTCGATACTTGGTTTTTATGGCTGTCATACCTAAAAAAAACACCTCACAAAGATACATGGATCCAAATGGAAGAAGTGCATCGTTGGCTGCGCTTATTAAATCATGATACACATTTTTCAGTCCCATCCACCAATTATGCAAAGGTTTTTGCTGAAATTCAGCTAGTAATTCCCATCTTCCCTAATGTCAATCACTTGATCTAATCTAATCGGGAGGTGTTAAATTTTTATATTTTTAACAAATGCGTTCAAAACCCACTGAAACTCTTCATTTGGAAGATTTTTAAAGAGGTTAGAAAATTCTGTTTCCATGTTTTTAAAGTGTGCAGATATGAGAGCTTTTATAGGTGACACACTTACATCGTTTTCGGCAACAAAATCACATACCGATGGAAGCATTTTCAAACATCAATTTTCAAAATGCTCTCTCCATAGCACAAGTACCTTTTGAAAAGCAGTTGCTTTCTCACTCATTGTTAAAACGTCACCTTTGCCTTGAAGGGACAGATGAAGTGTGTGTATTTTTTCAGAAACACCTGCTAGGTAGCATACCACTGACAGCCTCATCACAGAAAAGGTCAGCAGATTTGGAACAAATTTGCGCTCCTTTGGCAGGATGGCAGCTGCTCCAGTGCTGCAGCCGGAGCACACAACTGCACCTTCCTTTGCTGTGCCCGGCAGAGACTGACGCAGTTGCTCTCAGTGGCTGCGGCAGAGTCAGGATAGGACTGGAGCCGAGAGAGAAGCGCCACGGAGCTTCCTTCTCGGCTCCCGTCCCCTCCTGCTGCCTCTGCTGCCACCATCATTGCACACAGTGGCAGCTCACCAGGGCAGCGGGAGGCTGCTCAATGATCAGGCGGCTTGTGCACCCCAATGGATCGTCTTTGCACACCCCCTGGGGGCACGCACCCCACTTTGGTGACCACTGATATAGAGCATTCTGCAAATAATAATGAATCTGATGTGGATTCGCCTAAATTGTTGGTCAGCAGCTATTTCCTAACAGGCCCATCTTTTGTACTGGGCAAAGGCTGAGGGGCCCAGTAACACTAGCACCAGCACTTGAGTCAGAGCCAGACCAGATGGCGTGTTAAATGTGGGATTAAGACCAAGTTTGGGATCGCAGCATGCAGGGAAGGGCTTCATCTTTTCTCCCTACTGGAGTCAAGACAAAATCTGCCTCCTCCCCCAAAGCTCCTATTTGACCCTGGAGGGAGGAAGCTGCTATTTGTGTCAATAGCAGTTTCCCTCCTGGGTGCAATATTTGTTGGGAATACAGCTCAGGGAAAGAGCTAAATGCCGTCCCCCAACATGCTGAAGCCCCAATCCTGATAGTAGTTCCCCTACAGCTTTTATTTTAAAAAGGTGGTGGGGCGGGAACAAAACACATGAAATACAACCCCACATTTTGCATATTGTCTATTTTTGGTCCTCAGTTCTACACAACCTGGAATACAGGCAAACTGCTCTTCCTTATTTGCTTATAATGCAATTTATCCCCCATGTTTTGGTCCTAAAAAGTGCCTCCAAAGCAGCTCAGAATGAAATATGAGGATACAATTATACCCTTAAAATCCCCAAAGAAGTAAAAAGTACAATTGAAATTGAGAACAAAATGGAATCACTCTATTCCTATTCTATCACTATTCTATCACTCAACAGGAAGAATTGTTTAAAAACAAAAAACCTTAGCCGACACCAAAAGCCAGAAGAATGCTTTTAAGTCTTCAAAGCTCACCTGAAACAAAAAGAAAAGAAAAGAAGATGGGAAGTCAACTGAATCTCTATAGAAAGGGAGTTTCACATTCTGGGTGTCGCAGCTGAGAAGGCCCTGTTCCACATTCTAGTCTACCAACCTTGGGCAGTAATTAGGGATGTCAGAGAATTTCTCCACGAATCTCCAGGAGGCCGAATGCCAATGCATTCGGCCCCCCAAAGTTGGTGGAGAAATGGTCCGCCCCCAGCCCCCCCGCCCCCCCCCAGGATGGGACTTACCTTTGGCGAATGTCCCTTGCGGTGGCGGCTCCGGCGGCTCCCGATGGCGGTGCGGCGGCGGCCGGTCTTCCAACTGGCTGCTGCTGCCGCCATTTCCAAGTGTAAAAAAACAACAACAACAACAAACGTGATAGGCTACATAAAGATAGCCTATCACAGCTAGATTTTCAAAAAACACCGTGATAGGCTACATAAATCCTTATGTAGCCTATCACGGCTGACTTTGAAAAAAAAAAAGCGCATATGCAAATGGTGGCGCCCATGGGCACCATTTGCATTCCTTATTTTGGCACGGGTAGTCTACGTAAATATTTACGTAGACTACGGCGAAAATAAGGGCAATGCAAATAGCCCTTACGTAGCCTACCACGGCTGACTGCAGGCCAGGGACACAAACAGCAGTGGCTACTGCCGCTGCCATTTGCATCCCAGCAGGACAACAGGATTCGCGGCCGGAGAGACGGGGCGCTCCTCCCCGGCCAGAATTTCGGCAGGGAGGGATGGGGCTCCTCCCCCCCGGCCAGAATTTTGGGGGGAGAAACGGAGCGCCTCCCCCCCACCGCCAAGCAAGCTTCGGGATCAGGTAAGTGACTTTCGTCCATCCCTAGCAGTAATGGGATACAGAGGACAAGCAAGTTAAAGCAGGAGAAGGCAGTCCTTCAGATATCCTTGTCCCAAACCACCCATAGCTGACCAGCATTCTCAGTTGCCCCAAGAAACAAACTGGGAGTCAGTGCAAACAGTAAAAGCTTGGATGAACATGTTCCAAGAAGTTAATTCCAGGGATCACTCTGGCTGCTGTATTTGCAGCACCTGAAATTTCCAGATGTTTTCCAAAGGCAGCCACACAAGTGCACTGCAGTCAACGTATCTGGATGTGACCAAGGTAAGTGACAGTGGCCGGATTTGCTTTATCTCGGAAAGGGCACAGCTGGAGCAAAGTCAGTCCTACCCAGGGATGAATGAAGCTGTCAATTTTGTTTGCTCAGGTTTTCCTTTTCCTGAGCGCAAGTTCATTTTGGCCCATCCATTTGTGAATTCTGCATGAAAATGCATGAAAATGTGTACACATTTTTGTGCCCATTTCTCCTAATATGCACATTTCCCTAGGGCTCACACTTTTTGTGAGCAAGTTCCCCTCACATAAGTGCCCTAACCCTGACGCCAGCTCGTCTGGCTGAAAGGGGGGGGCTGTTGCGGGCGGGTGGGGTGACAAGACAAGGGGCCTCTGATTGGTGTTCCCCAGTGGCACCACCATGCAAGGAGGGGCAGGCTGAGTTGCCTTAAACTCAGCCCCCCTCCCAATCTCAGCTCTCTCGCTCAACACAGCTAGAGAGAGCTAAGGATACGCCTGGAAATGACGGGGGACACCTGCCTGCTGGAGTCCGGCTTCATCGTCGTTCCAGCCCAGCCACCTGGACTCAGCGTGCTTCAGCGGGCCCAAAAGCTTCGCTTCCATGCCAGCGCTGGCCGCGGCTCCTGGGTTGCTGGCGCTAGCGGTGGGTCGCGCGCGCTTCAGCGCAGCTCTCTCGGGGCCGACGCCTGCTGGCCGGCGGGAATGCCAACGTTGTTGCGGAAATGCCAACTGGCCGGCACCAATGCCAATGTTGGTGGCGGCGCATGGTAGAACGCAGTGCCTGTCGCCGCCGGCGTTCGTTGCCCCCTGGGGGCTCCGGCGCTCACAGCGGCAGCGCGCTCGCCCCCCCTACTCCTTCCTTCGTCGCTCGCTCGGTGCGCCTGCCGTGGCTCCGGATTTGCCGGCGCTCGCGGCGGCGGAGGCGCACATGCACAGGCACTGCCCCTCAGCCGGCACTTGCTGCTTCGGCAGGGGCACTGGCGGCGGTGCTGGCTGTACGTGCCCAGGTACAGCGCACGTTGTTTCTTCCCCTGCAGGGATGCGGGCGCTGGCGGCACCCGCCCGCCCACCCGCTCACCCGCCCGCTCGTCGCCCTCCTGCCTGCTCGCCCTCCCGCCTGCTCTCTCACCCACCTGCCCACTCGCTCGCTCGCTCACTGTCCCGCCTGCCCACCCGCCCGCCTGCCTGCCTGCCTCTTGTGGCCGCTGCGGTCCCCTTATGCCGCCGCGGCCCCACTGCTTGCCCATGCCGGCGGGGGCGCCGGCGTTTGTGGCAGCAGCGCGCGTTTGTCCGCAGCGCCGGTGATCATCGCCGCTGACTGGCCCCTTTGGGCGCCGGCACTCACAGCGGTGGCATGCCCGCCCCCCCGCTCCTTCCTCACCGGCAGGCGCGTGGGCCCGAGCGCAGTACATATCTGCGCCAGCGCTCACCGCCTCCCAGGGGTGCGGGTCGCTCGCGGCGGCAGCATGTTCCCCCCCAAACCAAATAAATAAATAAATAGGGGCAGCAGCGGATCCCTGTTGGGCGCCTGCCTCGGCTCCCAGGTCGTGGGTGCTCTCAGCTGGAGGCGCCCGCGCTCAGGCGCGGCTCCGTGGCTGCGGCCCTTGCCGTGCCTCTTGAGCATGATCTTCGCAGCAGGCGGCAATCGTCCCCCCTCCTTTTCTTAGCTTAATGTAGGCTGTGCGTCAGTCTCATAAACCGAGGTTCCCAAGTTCAATCCTCAGAGAGAGAAGTACCTTTCCTCTCTATCGGCTGCCATTCGCAGGGTGCGCCCCTCCCGTCTAAACAGTAGCGGTGGCGCTCCCCTCTTCCTATCCCCAGGCCTCTCTGCCCCAGCCTTGAACTTGGGTCCTCAGTTCTCGAGGCCTGGGGGGTGCTGCCTGTTGCCCAGGGAGCCCAGTGAGTCGCCCATTGAACCTCCTGCTGTGGGCTCTGACCCCTGCCACATTTACCCCTTGGGGTGGTGGTTGGAGTGTTTGACTGGGTCCTAGGACTCGGGCCCTTGCTTCTTTCCTGCCAATATTGTGCCGAGCTTAACTCATTTTCTGCATCATGCCCCCCAAGAAGGGCCAGGGTGGAAAGGAAGGGTAGGGCCCCACCTCCCCTCCCCAAAAGACTGCTGCCAAGGCTCGATTCTGAGTCTGACGAGGAAGCAGACCCGGTACTGACATCAATTCTTGCTCGTCTGGAAGATCCCTCCCCCTCCCTCGGCCAGGCCTAAAAAAAAAAAAAAAACTCGGCGGTCCAGCCCAAGCGAACGTGACACCACACCCAATGCTCGCTGCTTCTTTCTATTTCGGCTCGCCTGGACGCTGTTGAAGCATCCACCTCCTCTTCCTCGGCTCCCTCTTCCTCAGCTCTTCTGGATGGCTCACCGCCTACAGTGGAGCTCGTCCCTTCTTCGGCCTCCTCTCCCCCGAGTGCACAAGCAACATCCATTTTCCAGTCGGGGATCAGAGCACGGCCACACTGGGTTCAGTGCACCTGGACGCCATTGAGGCCTCCACCTCTCCTTCGCAGGCTTACCGTGGCAGCACACCACCGCTGCAGGCAGTCCACCCTCTTGTGGCATCTCCGCCAGCAGTTATCCAAGCAACATCCTCCTCCTTGTGGTTTCGCCCAGGCGGCACTCCACAGCTGGAGGCGGTCCGCCCTCCTGGGGCATCTCCGTCAGGAGCACTGCAAGCAGCATCGTCTCCCTTGCTCCCGAGGACCTGGATGCGACCGCCCTGGGTTTGGGTGAGATGACTGCACCTCACCTCATTTGTCCAGACAGGCGGCCTTCAGGGCCTTGGGGTTGCCGCCTTAGCTTACCTCCCTGGGGCGGCTGTCCCTCCCAATGTCATCTCCCTATACGACGCCCGGGCCACCTGCAACTCCGTCAGACACTCCCACAGTAGCCCCAGCCTCTTAACTCAGCGTCTTACATGGTTCTGCTGGATTAATTCAGGATCCCTTGCCCTGCCCCCACCTGCTCAGGCATCCATGTAAGCGGCATATCAGATCCCTACGCTAATCTGGCGAGTTGCAAGGCCACCGGGCCTACTCCTTCTCATAATGGCTTTCACCCGAGGAGGCGTTTGGCTCATTTATGTTGAGGCCTTCGCATTGACCCTTCTCTGCGCAGGGACCTGATGGACCAGGACCTTTCGCTCCAATTTTGGCTCCTTCCCGGCCGTGCTTCGGCGACAGATCTGGCAGTGGCCACATTTTCCAGGCTGTCTCCCTCACTGGCCCTTGGCCTATGGTGGGTCCGCTGCTTCAGCTCCGCTGTTTGTACTGGGAATACAGCGCCAAGGGCACATACTCCCAGAACCCGTGCCTTTCTGTCGTGAGTGCTGCCTTGTAGCAGTCAGCACTCGTGCACCTCTTGTCCAATGCCTGGAGACGGTAGGGTCCCCCTTGGAAAGGCTGAGGCAGTGGGAAGCCCGAGGGCAGGCTACAGCTCCCTCCGATGGGCCCAGGCCCGGTTAGGTTGGCGCCACTACTCCGGCTTTAAGATTGTACCCCAACATGGGGAATGCGTTTTAACTTGGAACACGATTTCATGCTAGGTTCTAGGACCCCTCCCCCCTTTTTCTAGGTCAACATAGGCCATCCTTACCTCGTAAGCAACATTTCTCCTTGCCAGGCGTCAACAGGTTCGTGAGAGGTTTAACAAGGCAGTACTGGCAGAAGGGTTATAGCCCCCCTCCTTTTTCCACCCCCCGATATCTACGCTAGGGATTTCCCTTCTCGAAACGGTGCTCAGGAAATCCTCTAGGGGGTTTATCCTGATTCGTAACCTATCTTCTCTGAGGCCCAGTCTGTTAATCACGAGAGCGCTGATCATCTATGCTCAGTGCGATACACCTCATCGATGTGGCAGTTGTCTTGGTTTGGGATCCCGGCCACAGGTCCCTGTTGGGCATAAGCTACATGGAGTCCAAAGATGGTGATCAATGTTCTGACCTAACGCAATTATTGCTTCCCTTTCCTTTTTACCTCGGTGTCCCTTAGCTCACAAAAGGCTGAGGACCCGTCTCCCACATCAACATTCAGTGAAGCCAATATGATACCCTTAGGCATTATTCTCGACTCCCTCAGGACAACTTTTAGGTCCTTTGGGCACAGCGCCAAGCAGTTATACATCTTCCTATGGTTTCCCTTGGTGAGCCATGAAAGATATTGTTGGGCATCTTCTTTTCACAGTTAGGGTAGCGGCCCCTGGCCATGCCTTCTCGCGCCAGCTCAGTTTGGGCAGCACTGGGACTGCAGCTGCTGCACCATTGACCCAGGGTCACTTCTGCTGTGCACATGTATCCATGGGCATGGCTTCAACTTAGTAGGGTTTTAATGGCACCTCCTTCTGGAGGCGTGAACCGCTCCTCAAAGCTGGACTGCGGATTCACGGGGTTCTGCCGCTACCCCGGGGGGGTTTCAGACTCATAGGGCAGGTCCGATCATGCTGTGGGTATTGGCCTGTAGAGTGGAGGCTGCCGCCGCCAAGCACATTTTGGATGACCTCATAGCCAAGTCAGTAACCACCACCCCTTTCGGTATGACAACGTGACGATGTTATTCATTCCCCGTCCTCCTGAAATCAGAGGGTCATGTCATGAGTCAGTGTGTTCGCGCTCCAGTGTCGGTGTTACAACATCTGGTTCTGGGTCCGCCATGTGCCGGGTTAGGCAAACCCAATTGTCGATGCTTTGTCATGAAATTAGGTCAACGACTTCCGGGCCTTAGCCCTGCTGGTGCGTCCATTCCCAGATCCCATCCTTGCAGTACTATGGGAGACTGGGAGACTGAAGCCAGGCTTGCCATCCTGCATTCCATAGCTCTCAGTAAAGGAGCCGCCTGAGACAGAGCAGGTAGGGTGTGCAGCGCAATAGGCAAAGCTTCAGCAATAGGAATCATGGCCCTTACCTACAGACCATTGGCCACAATTTTGCGCCTCCTTAAGGAACAGACTATCTGGGACCATAAGTCGCAAGCTGGCCATTTAGCCTTCCGGCCCACAACGCTGGGATTCACTGACTCCATGTCAGATTTTAGGGTTCGGCGTGCAATATAGGGTTGGGCACAGATGTCGCCTACTTTAGTAAATTTGGCCACCCTCTCTCCCCGGATACCCCCTTTGGGCTCCGGGGGTAATGGCCCTCCATTTGCGCTTTTCAGTAAGGCGTTTCCCTGTTCCACGCAGCAGCATTAGCGGCCTTCTGCAAGCCCCCCCCCCCCACACTTAGGAATTTAGGGTTGGTCTGGGCTTCGAAGTCCGACTTGTTCCGGAGGGCCTTGATATACTTCAAGGTACAGGTCTGGCCCAATGTAACCCACTTACGTATTTGGGGATCAAACTGATTGGTATGGCAAGGGCACAGCAGGGGCCCACGGCCAAACGGAAGTCAATGGGTTATGCCCCATCAGGACCTTATGGGTTATGGAATGCTGTGGGTCTGAGGAGGGGCCTCCGTTTTATCACTTCAATGGCTTACTGTGACATATGGGCAATTTGGGCAGTTTCTACATTAGCTCTACCCCGCTAGGCCTAGGTAATTTGCAGCTCTGAACCCATTGTTGTTACATTGAAGCGGTCTCCATGGTAGCCACTGGAGGTTTCTCTCACAGGCACGTTATGGCAGTTTGAAAATGGGGCTTCACAGCGTTCCGGCCTGCGTTTGCGGGTTGTCTCCTTCTTTCTGACACAATTCTTGCTTTGCTTGCCCTAATGTGCTTACTCCTTAGACCAGCAGACTCGTCGTATGCCGGAACGGGTGCTCTTACATGGGCACATTATGATGTCTTGAGCTGCACGATGGGCTTGTATGTCGTCTTCAGACTTCAGCTTCTGTCACCCTGTCACATTAAGATCCAGTGGCTTCACAGACGAGGCATACGGTGGGAGTCCCCTCCTCACTCTGTTCCACCAAAGTTTGTCAGTCTTCCTCCGCAGGTCCAGGTGCTGCACGTTGAGAGGAATGACTTCGGCTGTAAGCCAGGCAAGGACCTGATCGAACAGGCCTTGGTTGAGATGCAGGTGGTCCGGCATACCTGGCCGGAAGTAGCCTATTGCAGTCCTCACCGCTCCCATGGATCAATGGGAAGGCATGGAATGACGTTGCCAGTGGCAGGGCACATCGGAAAGCACACAGAGAAATGGCTTAGGGCCTATGCGAATGAGGCGATGGATGCACCATCTGCCAGGAAATTCTGTGGACATGGAGGGAGTGTTACAGTTAGGACGGTGTCGGCCTGTCTCATGTAATGAATAACATATTTCTGTCTGATCTGCAAAGGGGCCTGCGGGACGTTCTTCTGTGCAGGTGGGGGGAGTTTCACAAGCTCTAGGCTTGTGACTCCTGTGGCAGCTAGGACGGGCAAAACAGGAAAGTAGGAACGGTGTGCATGCAGAGGCACCATATGGTGACAGGTGATGCCTGAGGCCCCCCGAACGGGTTGTGCAGCTCGGTGGGCGGATAAGGGTTGCCTGGGAGACCAACCCTACTCACTCACCCAGGTGTTGTGCGGCACCGGGTTGGGGGTGACACCGGAAGGTCTACCTCCCCCAGAAGGGGCAGTCCGGAGGGATGGCGAGATCACTGCCACCCCTCAGGCTGGGTGTGTTTTCGGCCAAGAATTGCCAGCTAGTCGCTGTCACAGTTAGATGCCCATCCTAGTTGCCCCTTTGCAGCTATTTCAATAAATGTGGCCCAATTTTCAACCCAAGCTTGTTGTCTGCGTCTTCTTTAACCCATCTCCGCTCGCAAGTGCCCTAACCCCGACGCCAGCTTGTCTGGCTGAAAGGGGGGGCCATTGCGGGCAGGTGGGGTGACAAGACGTAGGGGCCTCTGATTGGTGCTCCCCAGTGGCACCACCATGCAAGGAGGGGCAGGCTGAGTTGCCTTAAACTCAGTCCCCCTCCCAATCTCAGCTCTCTGGCTTGACGCAGCTCCCTCCCACCCTCCCCTAAGCAGTGTGGGTTTCTTGCCGGCTGCCCTTTGGGAGCCATGTAGGAATTTTTTGGCTCACAGTTTGATTGGCCTATTACTGTGAGTCTTTTTTGCCTACATCACACTGTTTTTGCGGGTAGAGTGTGTCCTGTAAGGGAATCCGGTCTATATCATCGGTCACAGGAAAGTAGGGATGGTATGCATGCAGAGGCACCTTATGGTGACAGGTGACGCCTGAGGCCCCCCGAATGGGTTGTGCGGCTCAGCGGGGGGATAAGGGTTGCCTGGGAGACCAACCCTACTCACTCACCCAGGTGTTGTGCGGCACCGGGTTGGGGGTGACACCGGAAGGTCTACCTCCCCCAGAAGGGGCAGTCCGGAGGGATGGCGAGATCACCGCCACCCCTCAGGCTGGGTGTGTTTTTGCCCAAGAAGTGCCAGCTAGTCGCTGTCACAGTTAGATGCCCGTCCTAGTTACCCCTTTGCAGGTATTTCAATAAATGTGGCCCAATTTTCAACCCAAGCTTGTTGTCTGCGTCTTCTTTAACCCATCTCCGCTCGCAATGCGCTTTTGTGCGTACCTTCCCTTAATAAATAAAAATTCCTGGATTAATCCTGGATGACTAATGGCACTTTGATCTTCTTTTATCATGCACCTCGCATGATGGAGGTAGAGTGGGCTGTGCCATTTCAGATAGTAGGTAAAGTATTATAATTTTGAATGCTTCCCCCTGTGAAAAGAAAAGAAGAAGAAGAAGAAGAAGAAGAAGAAGAAGAAGAAGAAGACCTCCCTGCAAGTTACAAAATAATATATTAGGGGGAAAGCTTCAACCTCAGTCCAGTCCCCCATTCTCTGCTGTGCTAATTTACTTCTTCGAAGGAGGTTTTATTTTTGTTTCACTTTAATTATGGGCGACATTCAAAAATCTAATCCCCCTTCCACCTGAAGCCTGAAGTGGTGCAGTCCAGTCTATGACCTCCATATTGTACCTCCCCATTCTGCTGACTGTGTAGACCAGACCAGCCATGACCAACCAGATGCCCTCCAGATGTATTGGACAGCAACTGAGGATTATGGGAGTTGCATCTGGAGGGTACCAGGTTGGGGAACACTGCCTTACACATAGGTAAAGAGCTTTTTAACCTTCTCCCTGCCAGTATGAACCACAGTGAAAGCTCGGTCAGTGGTCTCTGCTTATTTTTTACCTCAGCTACTCACTTCTGTTTGCTTATGTCCTACCTCTCACATGGGAATGGGCAGCTGAGGTACAAAGCAGGAATCCTCCTTGCCATCAAGCACCATGCTGGGAGCCATATAGTAAGCCTCCCCACACCCACCCATAAAGTAAACTGGGGGGGGCTCATATCATCCACCACACACCTTCAATCCATTCACCATGACTTTGAAGAGAGCTGAGAGATACCTATGAACGTCTTCTGCTTCTCTTCACACTCCTCCACTCCCCACACCCATTTTCAGATGATGCAGAAACAGAATAGCTTGCTAACAAGGCCAAGGGAATCCCAGTTCTGAAGCTAACAACATTTTCAGTGGCTGGAAAGATTAAGTGGTTTGGCTGACATTTAATTAACTGACTGCTAGAAATGTTAGAAAGCCCAAAGCACCACATGCCTAAATTGCCTGTGTTAGGACCATTAGCTACATTTGATCATCGTTATTGCCATCAACTGTGCCCTCTCAGCTGGACTTTTTTCAAATTACAGCTAGTAGTTTACCTCCAAGATAACTGGGTGCCAGGCCTGGAAAATCGAGCTAAATTCAATTTGCTGTGTGCGTATCAACCAGATGAAGTAGTCTTCTTGTTCTCATCCGCTCTCCTTGATCCACTTGCAGTAGCTGAAGTAAGAAAAATTGAGTAACAGGATTTTGAGTTCATTCCAGGTCAAGGGAGTGAGCCAAGCTGATTCAAGCAGACTGAGGCACATTTTGCACCGTTCAACTGAAGTCAGAAGGAAAATTATCACCACCACCATCCCGAACCTGGAACATTTCCTACCAAAGTTCACAGGGCTAGTAATGGGAAGTTGAAGTTGGCTTATGCAACTTGCAATTCACCAAATCGAACCGAACCCACCAGCTGGGTAAGCCACAAGTTAGTGTGGCTTACCAAATGCTTTATAATCCTGCAGTTTATGTAATCTCAGCCTTACATGGCTGGTGGGCTGCATTGGTCACAAATTCCTTCTCTTAAAGTAGGGGTATTGAACCTTTTCCAACCCGAGAACCAAATTCAGTTTCAGATAAGCTCTTGGAGGTCACGTTCCAGTGGTGGGTGGGGTCAAAGTACAGATGTTGCAAGTGCCTGCCTGAGTCCAGGAGTCCAGCAGACTCCCCCATGTCTGTCCCCCGGACCCCACTTGCTGAGCTGTGGGGTGCTCGCAGACCCAGTTGATGAGCACCCCAGGGCTGGGGGAGCGGTCAAGAGCAGCCCACCCTCATTGAGAGCCATAGGGCTGCCAGAGTCCCCATCGCCATGCACCAACTGCTCACCCCTCTCCTCCTTGCAAGCCCTCTTGCCTCCTTCCTTGCAAGGAGGAGAGGACAAGTGGTTGGCTTGTGGTGACGGGGCTCCTGCCTCCGCCAGCTGTCAAGTCCTTATGGTCTCCTTCCTTGCAAGGAAGGGGACCGCAATGGCTTCAGAACCAGCAGGAGCAGGAGTGCCCGTTGCCATACACCAACCGCTCGTCATCCTCTCCCCCTTGAAAGAAGAAGGAGAGGACAAGGGGTTTGAGCCCAGTGACAGGGACTCCGGCGGCCACCATTTTGTGCCAAATGGCAGCGGCTTGCAACGAGGGCAGACGGCCCTGAGACCTCATCAGTTGCTCACCAAGCTGCCAAGAAGTTCACGTGGCACCTTGAGGAGCGGTGAGTGGCAGCGGCGGCAGCTCAACAAGCGGCTGAGGAAGCTGGGCACAGGTGAGTCCATACATCCCTTGGCCAAAGACAAAAGGGGCAGGGCCAAAACACCCCCAAAATACCAACAGGTTTCAGCTTCAAGCTCTTACTGCCGGTACCCAAGCCTTGGGAGAGGCACTTCAACCTTTGAGAATGGGGGGACTGCGCAAAAAGCAGGAAACCACTAAAACATCAGCGTTCAGAGGAAAGAAGGTGGAACAAGGGGAAAGGGGCACGGACCTCTGGGAAACCCCAGGTGGGTGGAAGGTTCTGCACCCTGTCTGAAAGACTGGTCATTATTATTTTTTTCTATTTATTTATTTCTATATCTCCCCATAGCCAAAGCTCTTTTGGCAGTTTACAAAAGTTAAAACATTAAAATACAATATACAAAGCTTAAAAGCCATTTACATAAAAGCATACGGACAGTACACGCAATCGACATATACCTAAAAACAACTTTGAACTAAAAACTTTTTTAAAAAATCCAGCAGTAAAACAATGCAGCTTAAAAACAGTATACAAGATTCAACAAAAGGAACAAGAGTTCTAAAAAGGGTAGCCCTGCCAGAATAACAGAGTCTTTAATTCTGGCTTAATTTCAACCGGCAGGTCACTCCACAACTGAGGGGCAGCAAATGAGAAGGTCCTCTTGTGTGTGGCTGCCAATCTCACATGAGGCAGCCGCAGCAGAGAGCCCTCAGAGGACCTTAGGGGGCAGACTGGGACATATGGGAGAAGGTGCTCCCTAAGGTCATAGTACGGTCCATCTGAAAAAGAAAGAAGTCTGTTCCCCTTTTTTTCTTTTTCTTCTTTGTTAAAGAAACTTGTTTTCTGTGTGGAATATGGTCTCCTGTTTCTGATCAATTACCCCAACCGTCTTGGATGTTTATAGAACAAAGCTCAACATTTGGCAGGCTTGGAAACATGGCACAATGCATCCGAAACAACAAAACCAGTCAGGGGACTGGAGTGACATCTCCAATTAATACACCCTGAAAAGCCAATGGTATTTTTTATGTCTGTAAATCATGTCCAAGGCTTGGAGAGTAATAATCAAACCACTCTATTCAGCATTGCTAAGACCTCATTTGGAAATCTTTAGCACACCACATTTTATCAGCATATCTGAATCTACTGGAAAGGATTCAGATACAAACGATGCATGAAGAATGGATGAACGAGATTTTTAAAAACCTTGGGAAGCGAAGGAGCAAGGACAGTTTCCAAATATTTAGAGAAATTCAGAAAGAACCAAATAATTGCTCATCTTATATGCTAGGATGGCCATGTCTCCTACATAAGCCTCTGTTTGAAGGTATTCTCCATTTGAAGAGCTGTCCAGTCCAAGTCCAGTTTAAAGAAAAAGACCCATTAGAAGGAAGAGTAGGGCTTTGAAGTAGCTCATCAACAGTGAACACCTGGGCAGCAGACTAAGTGAGGCACACAGGTCGCCTGGTCACAGTCTTCTCCACTATTGTTAGATTCGCTGTATTTCTATTTAAATATGACTTATAGTAATTATTTCTACATTTACATCTAACATATACATTTGCAGATGCAATCTTTTTGATGATGCCTTTCCTCCTTTTTGGTAACACATAAGTGCCCACCTTACTATCTGCTAATAGATATGGATTGATTCATTTAAAATATATGTAACCCACACCTTTGTGTGTTTACTAGGGCTGTGCACCGCTTCGGTCCAAAGCCCAAATAGTGAGTCGAAGCGGGCTGTTTCAGAGGCACCTCCATGTAGTACAAGGCAGAGCAGAATAGCAACAAAGCACCCCGGAGCGAAGCAGCTTGTATAAGAAGCGTCTTGTCCAAATCGGTGATTCGTTCTGAGCAACCCAGACAGCCTGGAACCAAAAGTATCAACTTCAAAAAGTTCAGCAAAGTGATGAGAGGGGGGAGCTTTGGCGAATGGAAACTCTAGTTGCCAAATCAGGGCTGAATGTATTCCAGCAATCTCCAATCGGAGACAGTGGTAGAGGAGGGGGGAAGATTGAATACCCGGAGAAAAATGGCTGCATTTCAGAGACAGAGATCATTCTGGTGGTGTTCCTTAGGGATATGAGAAGTGAGAAAGCCCCAACCCCCAGCCCCTGCTCTGATCAACGGTTCCTCCACCTCTTCTGTGATCGCCATGTACTTAAAAACATGGTGACTGGAAGTCGATGTGCACATAGACTTATACACAAAAAGCACTGTGAATCGCCCAGGCAGGAGGAGGAGGTGAGGTGCACATCCCCACTGCTTGCTAGCTGTCTCTTGCTCATGAGGAGGAGACAGCCAGCAGTCCTTGGGGGTGTTTCCACCAGCGATTTACCCCTTCAATTGTCAAGGCACAGCGCCCGTTAATTATAGAGGTCCTGAGGGTTAAAATGGGGGCTGGTTTCCATCTTTGTGTTGGAAGAAAGTAAAACAAGGATCCATGAAATCGAAAAGGGATCCTCATGATTTCATGATTTTTAAAGAGGAGACTCCCAAAACACATCTGCCTCCATGGACTGAAGGAGAAAAATTGTGGATCTGCCACTCTTGGGTGCAGCCATGGCGCAAAAACTGGGATCCAAGTAGGGATGTACGAAACTCACTTACCTTTTCGTGGAATTTTTCGCGGTGGGGGGGAGGCACTCCGTCCCTCCCCCCGGAATCCTTGATGGGGGGGAGGCGATCCAGTCCTCCCCCCCGGAATCCTGCCTGGCCGGCTCCACTCTGCAGGGCCATTCGCAGGGCCATTCGCAGCGGGATTTCCAGCCGCGGATGGGCTGCCGCAGACGCAAATGGCAGCTGCTGTAGCGGCCGCCATTTGCATCCAGCCAGGCTGCCGTGATAGGCTACGTTACATAGCCTATCACAGCAACCCCCCCAAAAAAAGCGTATGCAAATGGCAGCTACGGTGGCCACCATTTGCATTCCCCATTTTTCACCATTTTATCCTACGTAAATATTTACGTAGGCTATTATGGCGAAAAAAAGGGGAACGCAAATAGCGTAGTGGGCACTATTTGCATTCCCCTTTTTCCCCACGTAATAGCCTATGTAAATATTTACGTAGGATAAAACGGCGAAAAATGGGGAACGCAAATGGCGGCTGCCGTAGCCGCCATTTGTGTACGCTGGTTTTTTTTGGGGGGGTTAGCCGTGATAGGCTACGTAAATACTTATGTAGCCTATCACAGCTGCAAGGTCGTCAATGGTGGCCACAGCAGCCTGGCTGCGGCCGGCCAGGAGACCAGCTGCCGGAGCCGCCACCGCCACCGGAACCGCTGCTGCCATTTGCGTTTGCGGGGGGCGGGGGGCAGGAGGCCATTCCACCACGGATTCCGTGGGGGCAGATTCTAAAGAATCCAGCCTCACTGGAATCCGTGGTGGAATTCTCTGCCATCCCTAGATCCAAGGCAGGGATCCTCTTGATTTCATATGATTTTTCACACCATTTGAGGTGAAGCAGCAGATCTGGATTCTTAGTGTGCATAGTTGGACAAAGATGAGTTCTGTGCTTTGATGGGTGGGCAGGGGGGACCCAATGTAAAAATTCAGAGGATCCATATTGAATTGGGTGTCTTATCCATGGCTTTATAACATGACGGTGCTATGAAGCCCCAAAATCTATTTTTACTTAGTCCGTGGGCATAGACATGCTCTGTGATATGACAGTGTTTGGGGGTATCTTTCTTGTAAAAATCATGAGGATCCCTAAGGATCCCTGCTTCAAATCCATTTTTTTCCATGAGTGGAGGATCCATGATTTTTCTGCTTCAATCTGTAGAGGCAGATGTGCTTTGTGACTGGATGGTGGTTTTGTGGATCCCCTTTAAAAATCGTATGGAATCAGGAGGATCCCTTTTTGATTTTTTGGATTCTCATTTTACCCAGTCCCCTTTGTGTTTACTGCTCTCTTTCCCAGCACAAGCATCTGCCTCTACTCAGAAGTAACTCCCATTGTGGTCAATGAGGCCTGCTCCTGAAATGCAGGTGCATCTGGACTTTCAGGAGAAAGGAGAAAGGTGGAGTGGGGAGGGAACCTCTCTTACTGGTTGAGCAGCCCCCGCCAGTCAGATAATATTCACTCCAACCCCCACCCCCACCGGGAAGTACGTTCTGTGAAGTGATTTTTACTGGTGCAGAGAACCTGCTCATGGAGCCCTGCATGGATCACACTGCAGCAAAGTTGATCCCTTTTAAATTAAAATCCTGTACTACTCCATTAGCTTCTCCTTCCATTGTCATGGAAACATGGCCATAGACAGCCAAGCAGGCAGGGGGCAGCAGTGGCGTGGCACTGAGAGGTATAGATTTTGCTTTGAGAGTTTTTTGTCGAAAACCTCAAAGTTCAGCTGCACCTAGCACAAAGAGTACTGGGCCAAACTGACTGAAATTTGGCAGGTGGGATCCTCTCCATGTCAGCAGAGAGGTCGCCAAGTTTTTTTTTAAAAATCTATTTTTATTTTATATTTATAAATGAAATAAACACTATCAACAATATAATCTGAATCTTCAGTTTCCAACATTACAGTATTCTAAGAAAAAGAAAAAAAGGGAGGATAGCAAAAGAAGGAAGAGAAAGAAAGAAAAAAGAGAAAAGAGAATTATATTAAACTTCAATAAGAACAAACCAAATATCCAAACAGCCTTATAGCACAGAAATAGAAGCAAACAATCCATTTCCATTGGCCATAAATTACCATTCAGTTAACGTGTATTAATAAACATTAAAGGCTTAGCCAACAAGGAATAGTAATAATACTAATCCCATAATGATATTAATAATAATACTAATAAAAGGGGGGGAAGAAGTTTAAGAAAAGGATAAATATATCTATATGTGTATACACACATACACACACAAATATGCACTTTATTACAATAGAACATAAAAAAGAGGAGAGAGGAAAAGAAATACGCAAACATTTATTTTGGCATATTGCCTAGAAATCTTATCAGCTAAAGCCCAAACAACACTTCAAAAGAACAGTAAAAATGGCTAAGTTCCAACTCCAGAGACTGAGAGAGTTGGTTCCCTTAATTTAGTCTTAATACCAATTAAAAATGCTTCTGCAGCATCAGGATCCAAAAATCTTTTCATCTGGCCTTCAGATGATGAAAAAATGTAGCCAGATATTTAATATGATATTGCAGGTTAATTTGCTTTGCTAAACTTCTTGCCCTGGTGAATTGCCTTCTTCTGTTAGAGATTTCTTTAGTATAATCATGAAAGAGCATAATCTTGTCATTTGCTGGTCCCCACCGGAGCTCACCTCGTTCTCTTGCCAGACACATAAGGTAATTTTTTGTGAAGACTCATGAAAATTGAACAATAACAGTCCCAAAAGTCCCTTTAGTGTCACGTACTGAACCAGGAACATGATATGCATGCTCAATACCAAGTAAAAAATCAGATGGTAAAGCAAATAGGTCATGCAAAAGTTTATCCATAAATTCAGCCAAACCTATATCAGTAGCCACGTATTTAATACCAAGGATACAAAGATTCGCTCTGCGTGTGAAGGCCTCCAGTTGAGAGATTAGAGCAGACAAAACATTGTGAGACACTTTCATAGCCGTTTCAACCCGATCTTCAAGATCATTAACCTTCGCTTCCATCTTTTGAAAAGAGATATTAATTAAATCCACAGCCCCCTGAAGGGCAGTAATTGAGTCCTGAATTGTTTCAAGTTTCTTTGACTGCTCTGGTAGCTGAGAAGACATAGTTTTTATCAAAGCAAGCAACTTCCCTTCATCTCCAACATTTCTAGAAACCTTTGCTGAGGGAGCAATTGGGGAGGTAGGTGGCATTCCCAAGCCTTTCCTTTTTTCCTTTTGTACTGCCATCCTCCACTTTCCAAAGCACAACAAGCAGGTATAATTGCAGAAACAAAAAAGCAAACACTTACGCCGATTTAACTACAGGTCCTCATATATTGCTGGTAGTTTAAATTCAGAAATACCATTTGGAGCCGTTTGTCCTTGTGTCTCCTAATTGCTTAGGAGTTTCAACAGTGTTCAGTAGATGACACTCCGGCGTCTATTCTTAGATTTCAGCCCCTCTGTTTCTTCACAGAAGCAGCTGTTCTTCCAAGATTTCATCCAGATGGTACTGTAAGCTTCCCCTTTTAATTCCAGGGGAAGATAAAAAGGTTTCTCAACCTTTTCCCAGCTGTTTGAGATAAGCAACCTGCAGAACTCCAAGTCACCGCCGGACGTCATGGCTCCAACCGGATGTCCCGAGGGGTCACCCAGTTTTATGTATTTATCTTGAAAACTGAAAACATTGTGGGCATTTCTCTTTTCCCATGCAAGTCTATGGGAAAACGCCCAAACTGAGTGATCTGGATATCCAAATCTCACTTCAGATCCAGAACCGAGTTGAAGCAGAGGGGGTCCAAATCAGTCCAAGTCAAAGCAGGGCTGATTAAGAAGGTCTGAAGCAGCATCTAAAGTGAAGCAGGGGATCTGTGCACAGCCCTAGTGTTTACTCAGAAGTAAGTATTGTAGGACTAGACTGCACACAATGGATTTTGTGCTGTGTTCCAGGTAGAAACTGGAAGCATGTAAGTATCTGTAGTAGAGATGGGTGAACCCCTCAATGTCCGGTCCGGGGGGGGAGCACTGCAGGGAAATTCAGGGCCACTTGGGGCCCCACACATTTTCTTGGAGCCCTGATATGGCCGCCAAAGTTTGTGGGCAGCTCTCCGTCTTTCTAAAAGGTGTGATAGGCTAATGGCAGCTGTCATTAGCCTAATCGTGGGAAAATTACAGCCATAATTGGAATATTTTATGCCATTTGCGGCCATAAAGCACTTACATCTACCTAAATTGTGGCTGCTTTCACTGCAATTTAGGTAGAGGCAAGTGCTTTATGGCTGAATATGGCATAAAATACGCCAATTACAGCCATAATTTTCCCATGATAGGCTAACTGCACCTTTTAGAAAAATGGAGAGCCACCCCGCACGAAACCCCAGGATGCGCAGGTAAGGGAGGACCTGTCCCTTGCAAACTTCAGAGGTCAGATCCTTGGGAATTCAGCCTCATTCGGGTCTGCAACAGATTTCTCCAGCATTCCTAATCTGTAGCAGTCAGAAAATTTCTGATGTGTCCATTATGTAGGTGCACATTATGTCCAGAAATTGAACCTATTGTGCGGACTAGCATAGGCTCAGGTTGATGGTCAGGTGAAGGTTACTGAAGTCCTGAGGGAACATTATTGGGGCCCTCTGTCCATGAGTCCAGATAATAAATATGTAATGTATCTCAGCTAGAGGAGACACTCTGGGGGAGAGGAGATGGGAAAGCATTGTTTTAAGTCAGCTACGAAACTATGGGGCTGTGTAAGTACCCATGTCAGCTCCATTGATCTAAAGGGATATGTTCACCCCAAAGCTGGATTGTGGATAAGTACAAAGTGGTAGAGTTTGGTGGCTAGGTATGCTGCAGTACCATCAGCAATGATAAACCTGATGGCTTGTAGTCCATCTTGGTGGGAGATGTTGCTGTAAAGGACCTCAACATTCACACTAGCCAGGATGATTTTTCCTGGGAGATTGTCAGTGGAGTGGAGTTTCCTCAGGAAGTCATGAATTTCCTGTATGTAATTTGGAGTACTGGTGACATATGGTATGAGAATGGAATCCATATAACCAGGCCAATGCCTGAAACAATGGGGTGCCACCAGTTGCCTGGTTTGTATATTTTGGGTAATAGATAGAAGATACCTTTTTAAGGATCCTGAGATGTATCCCACAAAGGAAAAGCGATTGGGAGGGAGAAAGAAAACATCTACATTCAGCCTTACAGAAACTGAGGGTGAAGCTCTCGAATATTTGTTGTTTCAACAGAGGTGGAGAGAAAACAAATTTCCCCCTGACCAATGCTGGAATTATGAGGCGAGAAGTGGAGGGAGGGGTTTAATCAGGACTGGTCTGAGAAATCATTTTGCTGCTTGAGGCAGCAGCACCTCTATCAAGGGGAAGGGCCACAGCTCAGTGGCGGAGCACCTGCTTTGCATGCAGAAGGTTCCAGGTTCAATTTCCTGCTTTTCCAAGTAGAGCTAGGAAAAAAAAAAATATTGCCTGAAACCCTGAAGAGTCGCTGCCACTCAGTGTTGACAGTACTAGCCTAGATAGACCTATGGTCTGACTCAGGCCAAGGCAGCTTCCGATGTTCCTCGGTGCCCCGCCCCAACAAGTCAAAATGCACAGTACCAAAAGCTGGGCAAATCCCACACATCTCGCCTCTCCCTGGCAGGAAAAATACAGCCACAATAAATTAAATAACTACCCATTTTCTGCCCTTTAAAATAATATTATTATAATGTTATTTAATAAATTAAATAACTACCCAATTAACTACCCAATGTTAATGTTACCCAATAACTACCCAATGTTAATGTTACCCAATAACTACCCAATGTTAATGTTACCCAATAACTACCCAATGTTAATGTTACCCAATAACTACCCAATGTTATTTAATAAATTAAATAACTACCCATTTTCTGCCCTTTCATGACATTGCTCACCCCTCTAGCCTTCTAGAAAACAGTAGCGAAGAGGCCATCACAGACATAAAGAGCCAAGCCCCCCCACCCCCGATGATCTATCTGTCACTGATGGCCTACCCATTACAGAAACCTTTATAAATATAAAAGGTGCACACAGGCATCTATCCAATATTATCAACCATATCTTCATTAAAAGAAGGAGAGTTTCTTTCTGAACTTGAGTCATGCCCAGCATACAAATTCTACAAACTTTATTGTTTTTTTTTGTTTTTGTTTTTTAAATGAGGCTGCGTGGATGAACCTGGGTGGCACTCCTGCCTAATTTTGATTTCATGCTGATTTAGATTTTATTTTATTTTTGTAATTTCAGCAGAGCAATCTCGTTATATAAGTTTTGTCACACACACACTTCAAAGCCCTCCAATGACTTTGTTTACAAGAACCCCATACCGAGATCAATACGTGCCTCAAATTCATCCAAATGTGCCATTTGAGGCCCACCAGATAATTAGCTGTAGTGTTTACTACTCACTCATAGAGCTGGAATGTTTTTTTTTTAAGCTAGCAAGGAATATAATAACACAGGCCTGCTGCAGGCATGAAATACAATATTTATTCTATTTTGAATTAGGGATCAATTAATGAAAAGCCCGGTTGGGCTGAAGATTCCAGTATTAGGCTCACTGTGTGAAGAGTTGATTTATATAGGCAATTGAGTTTCTATTTCTCTCTTAGTAAAAGCTCTGTCCCTTTCCTTTTTGGGAACAGTAACATGGATTTACAAAAGAAGTGTGCACCAACCAAAAGATTGGGCTCAGATCCCAATTCAGTGCTTCAGAAAATGGCCCAGTTTGGCCTGGACTGATGCAGAGACTATCTGCTCCGAATCCGCTACCAAACCCATGTCAACATTCAGAAATCCAAGGCTTTGTGCCTCCCATTGACTATCATAGGAAATCAAAAAATGTCTATAAGTGCCCAGTCCTATCAGATCTGCCCTTGATACTCATAACCCTCTGAATTCAGAGGCTTACAAACACCCAGTGTAGAGTGCAAGGCACAGCAGAGGCAATCTTCACCTCCGCTGCGCCTCCCACTCTGCCATTTAGCTAGACAGGCTGCAGCTTTTTGCCGATCTAGCTGAGGCATCAAGGAGGGGGAGGGAAGGAGGCTGGAGAAACCAGAGGATATGGTGTAAGCCATCCCCTCTCCTCCCTGCCCCTTGGAACGCCCCCTTTCCCTTCCCTCTGAGGTCACCTTTGCGACCTCAGAGAGGCAGCCGGCATGGTGGAAGGGGAGGGGAGCTTGGACTCCGGTGCCCAAGGTCGGAGCACTATCTCTGACGTCAGATCCAGGAATCCAAAGTATCCTGAGTCCATCCGTCCCCCCCCCCCGACTCTTGTCTAGGAGCCGCAGGATTGCTCTCCCCCTCTTTTTCTTTGTCAGAATGGTGCATGCAAAGTGTCCACTTACCAGTGGATTCTACCTGCCAAATGTCGAAAAAGTAGGAGTGGGGCTGGGGTGGGGGGCTTGTGCGGTGTGCCTTTGTAGTTGGGGTCTTTTACGAAGGAAACTGCTGATAATGTCTTTATAGTTTGGTAAAACTGGATGAAACTTGCAGAGCTTGTTGCCACTTCCGAACAGATCAAGCCTGCCAAGTTTCGGACAAAGAGGCTCGGGGGAGGGGCTTGGGCAAGAGCAGCCTCGGCATTTGGGGGGTATCCAAAAGAGCACACATTTACCCCCGTGTTGCTTGTGGAGGCTAACAGCCTAGCATTGCCCCCGGGCAAGAAACCTGCGAGGTTTCAGAAGGAAGGGGCCAGGGCAGCAGGGCAGCATCTCAAGCCCAGGAGCCAAACTCAGGCTTCAGGGGTGGGGCATCTTTTGGGTTGCAGGGGCCGGATTGCCACCCAGGCCCAGTCTGGCAGGCTGGGTGACATCAGGGGGACGGGACGGCTGCTGGTGTCTGCTGATGTCATCAAGCCCCACTCACTCCCAATGCCCATTTCAGCCTGCCTCGCAATGCCTCCCCAATGCCTCCCTCCATTTCAGCCTGCCTCGCAATGCCTCCCTGCTGTCCAGTGCCCATTTCACCCTGCTTCGCTCTGCAGGGAGAAAGAGACTTGGCCGGTGCTTGGAGGAGTGCTCCTCCAAGTTCCAGCCACGCCACGCTCTTGCTTTATGTGCCTTTGATCATCTCGACTAGGGTGGTATGTGAAGGGGAATCCCAGCTGTCATCTCCATTCACAGACCTGTGAAAACAGTGGCAACTCCCCTCGTGAACCACATGCCATCCGAACTGGGACAGTGAGCAGAATGTGGAGAGACCCAGCTAGATGAGCCGATCCTCCAATTGCCAGCCAAGTCACGCGCCTGCTTTGCGCACCACTCATCCTACTGACTGGCACGGCAAGCAGCTCAGGGAGGAGAATCCCCACTGTGATGTCTAGGCATGTTGGAGGAATCCATATGCAGGGTGGAGCTCAATGAGCTTTCGTTGCTTCAGGGCCCCAGACTTTGGTCCATTTTCCTCTGCGGAGCCTGTCTTGGTCTGCAGCAGGTCAGGCTGTTTAGCAAATTTTCCATGTTTTTTTTAATTTGCGCAAATTGCGGCTGAATTTTACACAAGTTTGCATAATTTGCACAAATTACAGCTGCAATTTGCACAGATTTAGACAACAATTTGCACAAATCTCTATTTGCACACATTATGGCTCAAACACAAAAAAAATATGCAAAAAGTCCCTGGAGCTCAGGGAAAACCTGCGGCTCAACTCACAAATGCAAGCTGAGTCAGGCAGGCTGCAGAACTCCATCGAGCCCCAAAAGTACTGGATTTCCAATCCCTAGGAATTGGAAAGTCAGACAGTCATCCCTATCTGACAGACATCCCTAGTTACCTACAGTCAGAGTGGGTGGGCCTGGGGGAAGGACAGGGCCTGGGATGGAACCTCTCCAGGCCCCAGTTTCCCCATCCCTGGCATCAAACAATCTCAGCCTGATTGGGTGAACGTTCTTTCGGCTTAGGCATGTTTAACTCTACACAGGACTACTAGCCAGCTCAATTCCCATTTCAATAATTGGCCAGGTGATCAGTGCTGTAAAATCCTGCACGACTATTATGCTTCTTTGGGCCTCCTGGCACACTTCTCGGTATGAGTCAGAACTGGAGGGCGGGGGAGTCTGTTCTCATTAAAAGTGATAGGCGATAGAACAATCCAGCCAGCTGTTAAAAGCATGGCACTGCTTGCTTTTCCTTTAAATTAGACTGAGGTACTTTGGGGAGTGCAATCACTAAACGCCACTTTAGGAAAAGTCACTCTAGGAGGAAAAAAATAATCAATCAGAGAAACCATGACAAAGAGCCCAAGGAAACTGGAACATTGCTGTCTAACCGGCAGCAAACCAAACAACAAAGCCTTCCCTTAATTTGCCCTTTTGGAAAATGCTAAGGCCAAGCCACAGAGGGTGATTCACTAGGTAGCTTTCCCCCACCTCAGTAGTCCAACACAGCTCTATACATTGCAAAGGGGCCAGTGAACTGCTAATAGCTCAGCAGCTCAGCAGCTCAGCAGCGGGGTGGGGGGCAGGGGCGAGGTTGTTCTGGTTTGCCTCAGACCCTTGGCTTTCAGGCTCTTGCTTCATGGAGCAATTGGTCAAATTATTGCGCTGCTCTTAAATCGCCAGATAATCAGCTGTGACTAGACTTGGTGAAAGGGGGCTTTTGCAATTTGTTTTCAGAGGTGGTTGGTGGTATTTGGACATAGGATTTGGCTTGCGTTCCTGGGGTCATTTTAGAAAAGGTCTCTTTGTCAAAGCAGATGACTAAAATTCTGGCTCGGTTTGCAGCATATTTTTCTGCATGTTCCACTTCCCAGTGAGAAACGCCTAGGGAAAGCACTTACCCAGGCTTGGTTGTCTTTGGAGGTTTATGGAGTGTTTGCAATATTTGGTCTAATTTACAAATATACAAAGGTGAAGCCAAACAGCGCAGCACTTTTACAAGCAACAAATCCACTGCGCTGCGTCAGAGCCCCAGAGCCCCTTTTCGCTTTCCAGAGCTCGCTCTATCTGCTTTTTTCCCCTGTCTCCAAAACAGTCTCTTTCTGTCTACTGTCCCCAATGGTTTCTATTGATATTTCCACATACATCATCCTAGCTCAGAGGGAGGGATGAGAAAGATGTGCCACCCCAGAGAGATGACTCAGAGACAGTGATCAGCCCAGGGTCACTCACTGAGCTGTGGCTATGCCAGTCTCCATTTTGCAAAACACAACTTGGGAAGGGGGGCATTGGGTGACACTGAAATCTGGCTCCACCTCTCTGCTGCACTTTTGTGCCTGGTTCTGCCATCATTCTAGTGGCAACTGCAGGGGTCTGGAGGCCATTTCCCCCTGCGCATGGGCCACACTCTGTGGGGTGCCCCACCAAAGAAGTCTGAAAAGCAAAACAATCACACATTTGCCACCCAAATTTGGTGGCAAACCACTCCGTGGCACTATAGAGTGCTATAACAGTCAAATTTAGCTGCTTCCAAGCTAAATTTAACCCCTTTGGTGTTCCGTAGTGCCTATGAACACCGTTATTTTCATTTTAAAAGCCTTTTTTTAATTGGGGAGGGGGACATACAGCTGTGTGTTGCCCACACCTGATTTTAAATGGTGAGCCTCAGTAATTTTCAGCCCTCTCAAGTGGGACTGGGGGATAGAAAATTTGATAACCCCTGCTATATAGGATTGCAGCCTCACGCTGAAGTCCTATGACTTGCTTGGAAGAATAGTAAATTGAAATCAGATGTACTTGCTTCTAAATAAATATGCACGGAACTAGGCTTTTTAGTGCTTTGCAAGAAAGGAAGTGTGCAGAGCATTAATTAAAGTCATACCAAAAACTCAAGGTTGTCTTCTGTGAGTAGAGTAGTAGAGCAAAAAATGTTCTCCTCCCCAGCATTTCTTAAAGCACGTTGGCTTCCTTGCATTTCCCCAGATGCACACACACAGCCTGACAGACATTTTATGCACACATTTTGTACAATATTACTGCAGGATAGTGCAGATGCCATATTTTCCTCTCGGCATCAGATTTCTCTTCCAGAGCGTGAAAACGACCTCTTTCTGGGACATTTGGCCATTTTTGTTTCTCATTTTTGTTCTCTCAGTAGGAGAACAGCTAAGGATTACATTTTTTCGCTCTTTTCCTTTTGGGTTATGGATCAAGCTGTATTTTAAAAGCCTTGAGGAAAGCTTTATGCTAAAATACTGACAGCATAGTGTCAAGACAGGCAATCTTATGGTCCTACTATGCTACAGACTACTAATGCCAGTATAAGATCAATGTAATGTACGTAGTTGAGAAGTTATGCAGTTTAAGCAGTAGATACCAGAACAATGGTACTCTAAACAAGAGATAACATCGTAGAATAAATGAACTTGTCCGGTATCTACCCCACCCCCAAACACAGCATTGCACACCAATGATATTGTTGTATCAGCCAGGAATGGAAGGAATCAATCATCAACACACAGCAACATCAGAGTAACCCCATGACGTCCCCCTAACCAGTATACATACCAAACCCAACCCAGAAGCCATAAAGATAGCACAGCTCCTTTACCAGTGTAGGCCACTGTGATGGAACAAGGAAGAGGCCTGCAGATAACACAGATAGGCACCCAACCAACCTCTGGGCTGCCTGCAAGTCTCTTTGTAGCACAAACATCCTGCAGATAACCTCAAAGTTGCCAGGCAAACAGGGTCATCCAGCAAAGGGGTGACATTCCCATCTCAATACCCAGCCAACATCATAGCTCAGTTAGGAAGAAGCATGCATGGAGAACCATAGGGAACCACGCACAGAGAACCAAAGAGAACCATGAGTTCCCCAGTAGAAGGGGGCAATTCCTAACAATACTCCCACCAAAGGACCCTGACAGCATTCCATGGTCTTACTGCTGCCTGGGTCAGAGAAACGAACTCATCGCAAGTTAGAGGGGCACATGCACAAGTGGGCAAGAGTAGCCCCTCACACATATACTGGGAAAGCACAGCACCACAGCCAGCAGGGCAGCATGATGCATCGACGAATTGCCCCAGTCAGGTAATGGGCTGGTACTTACATGCATCAGGAGGCCAGTTATTTTGCCCCCTTCCTAGCTAATAACAACTATCACGCCTCCCACAATTAGGGATGTGGAAAACCTGCAAAACCCAGTTTCTACCTCGAAGCTCATCCCAACTTGTGCCCGTATCGGATTGCAAGCTCTTTTTTTTCACTCGCACAAAAAAGTGTGAGTTTTTCGGTGCACATTTCCCCCAAAGGTACACATTTTTGTGCACATTTTTTAAGGTGCACCCTTTTTCTCCCATTGACTAAAGCATGTTGGCATGCATTTTTAAATGCCTTCATTGCTGATATATATCAAAAGCCACATTTTGAAATCCTCTTAGAAAACATCAGATACAACCCAGACATTCAAGGGGCATGTTTGTCATATAGGGCTGTGTGCGATTGTGTCATTCATTCCGCTCACAGATGCATCCCACTTTGGTCCGGTGCAGACTTCTGTGGATGGGAGGGGAAGGGAAGAGGTTTTCACCTTTCCCATTGCACACCTCCAACCTGCTCAAGAAAGTTGGGGAAACCCATGGAACAGTATAGGAGGTGGTACAGACAGCTGCAGGAGAAAGGGGGAATAGTTTCCCTTCCCCTTCCATTCAGGCTCTGCTGGATCAAAGAGCATCAAAGATCAAAGTGCCACAATGCATAGTAAATAAGAAAACAGTTTATTGTGTTATCACCCATGGCTGCTTGGGTGACAAAGGGCCCAGTCATGCCCCGCGGAAATGAACGGCACCAGCAGAGTCTAACAAGTCCTTGAGATTCCCAGTAGCTTGTATGATTTGCTGTGGTGTGCTGGTTTACAGGTGCCTGGTGAATTCTGCCCATGATACTCGTTTTTTAAGAGATGTGGCATGTCATTTTGAGGCTGATAGATCAATAATTCATTGCCTCCCTGGTGTTTTAACCCTTTCCATTCCAGCCTTCCAGGAGGAGGTTTGCTTCTATACTACGATCCTCTTTTTTTCTCCACAATGGGTTGGGAGCAAAAGTAAAAAGGAAATTCCACACAGCACATTAAAGTTGCTCCATGTTATCCAGCAGCAATCTTTTTCCCTTGGCCAAGATCCTCCTACAAAGTTTGCTCACAAGTCCAGCAAAGAGTTCAGCAAAGAGTCCTAGCAAGTTCAGTTAAAAGTGTATTGCTTTCAGGTTGAGCCCATTTTATTACCTTTTTGTTCCTTTTAAACCATCAGTGAAAGCCCTATATTTCTCTCCACAAGGCTAATAGCAGGTTGGGGCCTGGTGGTGTAGCACAGCCAGCACTCACAGGGTTAAAACACTGGGCCTTTTTGATCAGCAGGGACACTGATATCATCTGCCACCCTCCCTCTCCCTCCCAGCACCACTGTAATCCTCTGAATCTAGACTGCCCCATCTGTGGTGTAGTGGTAAATTCTGAAGTGCAGGGGCTCATCATGACAATCCCCATAGCCACAGACAGACCAAAAATGCAGGTCGTTGTGTTGATCCATATATATAATTCTAGCAGTTTTCATCTCTACCAGGAAGAGGTCTTTCTTTTGTCAAGCTAAAGGGACTTAGGGTGCCATCCTATCTGGGACCTGGCTTAGTCTTGAACAGGCAATTAAGAGAGCAATCCTTTGGCCCCTAGACAGCATCGGGGGGAGCACAGGATAATTTGGATTCCTGGATCTGAGGTCAGAGACACCGCTCCAACCTCGGGCTCAGGAGTCTGAGCTCCCTGCCCCCACCCCCTTGCAGTCGGCTGCCCCTCTGAAGTCACAAAAGCGACTCGGGGGAAGGTAAAGGGGGCGTTCCCATGAGCGGGGAGGGGAGGGAATTGGGGAGGCTGGCTTACAAGGAATCCTCTGGCCTCCCCAGCCTCCTTCCCTCCTGTTCCCTGACGCCTCAGCTAGATGGGTAAAAATGCTCATCTAGCTGAAAGACAGAGTAGGATGAGTGCAGAAGCGAAGATGACCTCCGTGCTGCTCCCGCTCTGCATAGGATGCCTGTCAGCCTCTGAGTTTGGAGGCTGACGGGCATCCAGATAGGATGGCCCCCTAAGTCCCTTTAGCGTGACATAAGAAAGACTTCTTCCTGGTAGAGATGAAAACTGCTTGAACTATATATATGGATCAGCACAGCCACCTGCATTTTTGGTCTCTCTGTGCTAGGAATATATGGATTCCCCACCATCAGTTCCAGTGGGGAATCCGCAGTGGGGGGGGAGGCGATCCGTTCCTCCCCCCCAGAATCCTCGCAGAGCGACTCCGTTCCACAAGGATTCCGCAGAGCCGAGGGCCACCACTTACCTGAATGCTGACTGTTATTTGTTCAAACCGATTAGACCTGTTCAACCTGGACATTTCATAGAATCATAGAATAGTAGGGTTGGAAGGGGCCTACAAGACCATTGAATCCACCCCCCCTGCTCAATGCAGGATTTATTTGTATTTATTTATTTGTAAATACTATGACAAAGACCCAGAGACCCAGATGAGACATTTACTGGCCTAGAGGGAGGCTTTGTGTAGCAGAGAGAGGCAGGCACGCACCACACCCTCTCTGGTACCCCATACATTTAATATAATGTATGATGATGTAACATCATATAACATACAGCATGATAAAATGAGCAAGCTGCCTACATGGATGCCAAAGTGTTCCCTCCCTCAAAAAAGAGAGGGGATTGTGTAAACCAGGCATCTCATGATGGTGTGTATGTATGGAGCACTCATATCACATATGACACCCCTCCGTAACAGGAAGAAAGACTCCCTTCAGCCCAGTAAATGTCTCAAGTGGGCCAAACAAGACTGCTATCTTCTAGAGGGAAGCCATGTTACTCTGCTGCAGTTCGAAGTTAACACTTCACACATCTGATGAAGTGAACGGTGTCCATGAAAGCTTATGCCAGAAAAAAAATTGTTCATTGTTAAGGTGCCACACTGAGTTTTTGCTGCTTTATCTTCGAAGGAGAACTCATTTAATAAAGGCTGCCCTCCCAAAACTTCAATTTTTCACAAGAATTTGTGTTCTCTTAAGGCATTCCTGAATCACAAATGATTTGTAAGAAGGTTGTTCCAGAGAGGTGAGCACATGCACATCACACCTGGGTCCCAGCAGCACCATTAAAATAAAAGCCCCTCAAGGAGGACAAACACACTCTTCAGAGAACAGATTTCAAAGCCAAAAAACACAGGGTTCCAATTATCCTCATTCATAAACATCATGGTGTCTCCTACGATGTCAAATGCCATGGACTGCTAGCATTTGCAATCCCTGTGGAATCAAAGTAGAAATCAGCATCAGTTAGCAAAATGGGGTATACCTTATTTCATCAATTTATAGCAGGGGTGGGGAACTTGGGATTCTCAGATTTTTGGACTACAACAACCATCATCCCTCACCACTGGCTATGCTGGCTAGTGCTGATGGGAGTTGTAGGCCAAAACAGCACCCCTGGTTTATAGGTTCCCATTCAGCACACTTAACTTTTCATTTAATAGGTTTCTGTTCTGCCTTTTAGGATATTCACTCTCCCAAGACAAACCAATTGGTAAAAACAATATAATACCATCACAAGCTATTAAAAAAAAAAAAACAGCATTCAGTAACGTTTAAGATAACAGCAGCAGTAGATAAAACCATTAAGAACATAAGAAGAGCCATGCTGGATCAGACCAAGGGTCCATCTTGTCCAGCATTCTGTTCACACAGTGGCAAAACCAGCCGCTTATGGGAAACCCACAAGCAGAGCTTGAGCACAACAGCCCTTCCTGCCCATGTTCCCCAGCAACTGGTGTACATAGGCATACTGCCTCCGCTGATTAGCAAACAGTGCAATACAATTTCCCCAAAGAAGACTGGAATAAGAAAAACGTTTCAGGGCTTTTCTAGAAACCAACAAAGATATGGTAGAAGGCAGTCCTTCATGTACTCAGGTCCTGAGCCATTATTAGGACCTTAGGAGGTATCTACAGAATCGGACTCGAAGAGTGCTTATCAATGGGACCGTCTCAAACTGGGGAGAGGTAACGAGTGGGGTACCGCAGGGCTCAGCCCTGGGCCCAGTGCTATGATGCTAGAAATTTGAATTATTTATTTATTTATTACTTACTTACTTACTTACTTATTACATATATCCCATCTTTTTTCCTCTTGCAAGGAACCCTAGGCAGCTCAAATGGTCCTCCTCTCCATTTTATCTTCACAACAGCCCTTTGAGGTAGGTTAGGCTGAGAGTCAGTGACTGGCCCAAAGCCATTCAGTGAACTTTATGGCTGAGTGGGAACTAGAACCCATATCTCCTGAGTCCCAGTCCAATACTCCAACAACACACCACACTGGCTCTCTGGGATTGGACCAACAGTGTGGCTGTTTCAGTACTGGCAAAATATGTTCTCTGTCATGTTCTCCTACTTCAAGTCAGTCAGGATATGGATACGCACGCGCGTGCGCACACACACACACACACTTCCATGTTGTTCAGTCGTTCAGTCGTGTCCGACTCTTCGTGAACCCATGGACCATAGCACGCCAGGCCTTCCTGTCCTGCGCTCTCTCCCGGAGTGTGCTCAAGTTCATATTCATTGCATCCGTGATGCTATCTAGCCATCTCATCCTCTGCCGTCCCCTTCTCCTTTTGCCTTCAGTCTTTCCCAGCATCAGGGTCTTTTCCAGAGAGTTTTCTCTTCACATTAGGTGGCCAAAATATTTGAGCTTCAGCTTCAGTATCTGTCCTTCCAATGAGCACTCAGGGTTGATTTCCTTTAGTGTGGACTGATTTGACCTCCTTGCAGTCCAGGGGACTCGTAAGAGTCTTCTCCAGCACCACAGTTCGAAAGCATCCATTCTTCGGCGCTCAGCCTTCCTTATAGTCCAGCTCTCACAGTCATACATTACTACTGGGAAAACCATAGCTTTGATTAGACGGACCTTTGTCGGCAAGGTGATGTCTCTGCTTCTTACTATGCTGTCTAGGTTGGCCATAGCTTTCCTCCCAAGGAGCAAGCGTCTTTTAATTTCATGGCTACAGTCACCGTCTGCGGTGATCTTGGAGCCCAAGAAAGTAAAATCTGTCACTGCTTCCATTTCTTCCCCTTCTATATGCCAGGAAGTGATGGGGCCAGATGCCATGATCTTCGTTTTTTTAAAGTTGAGTTTCAAACCAGCTTTTGCACTCTCCTCTTTCACCCTCAACAAGAGGCTCTTGAGATCCTCTTCGCTTTCTGCCATTCGGGTGGTATCGTCTGCATATCGGAGGTTGTTGATAATTCTCCCAGCAATCTTAATTCCTACCTCTGATTCATCCAACCCAGCATTTCTCATGATGTACTCTGCATATAAGTTAAATAAGCAGGGTGACAATATGCAGCCTTGTCGTACTCCTTTCCCAATTTTGAACCACTCGGTTGTTCCATGTCTGGTTCTTACTGTTGCTTCTTGACCCTCGTACAGGTTTCTCAGGAGACAGGTAAGGTGGTCTGGTACTCCCATCACTTTCAGAATTTGCCACAGTTTGTTGTGATCCACACAATCAAAGGCTTTAGCGTAGTCAATGAAGCAGAAATAGACGTTTTTCTGGAATTCTCTTGCTTTCTCCATGATGCAGCGAATGTTGGCGATTTGATCTCTAGTTCCTCTGCCTCTTCGAAACCCAGCTTGTACTTCCGGTAGTTCTCGGTCTGCATACTGCTGAAGCCTAGCTTGTAGGATTTTGAGCATCACCTTGCTGGCATGTGAAATGAGCGCAATTGTGCGGTAGTTTGAACACTCTTTGGCATTGCCCTTCTTTGGAATTGGAATGTAAACTGACCTTTTCCAGTCTTGCGGCCATTGTTGAGTGTTCCAAATTTGTTGGCATATTGAATGCAGCACTTTAACAGCATCATCTTTTAGGATTTTTAATAGCTTAGCTGGAATACTGTCATCTCCGCTAGCTTTGTTGTTAGTAATGCTTCCTAAGGCCCACTTGACTTCACTTTCGAGGATGTCCGGCTCAAGTTCAGTGACTGCACTATCATGGCTATCAGGGACATTCAGATCTTTCCTGTATAGTTCTTCTGTGTATTCTTGCCACCTCTTCTTAATCTCATCTGCTTCTGTTAGGTCCCTGCCTTCTTTGTCCTTTATCATGCCTGTCTTTGCAAAAAACGTTCCCTTGAGATCTCCGATTTTCTTGAAGAGATCTCTAGTCTTTCCCATTCTGTTGTTTTCCTCGATTTCTTTGCATTGTTCATTTAAGAAGGCCTTCTTGTCTCTCCTTGCTATTCTCTGGAACTCTGCATTCAGTTGGATATATCTTCCCCTTTCTCCCTTGCTTTTCGCTTCCCTTCTTTCCTCAGCTACTTGTAAAGCCTCATCAGACAGCCACCTGGCTTTCTTGCATTTCTTTTTTGGGGGGATGGATTTCGTTGCTGCCTCCTGAACAATCTTACAGACCTCCGTCCATAGTTCCTCAGGCACTCTGTCTATCAGGTCTAATCCCTGAAATCTATTCCTCACCTCCACTGTGTATTCATAAGGGATATGATTTAGGTCATACCTGAATGGTTTAGTGGTTTTCCCTACATTCTTCAATTTAAGCCGAAATTTTGCAACAAGAAGCTCATGATCTGAGCCACGGTCAGCTCCAGGTCTTGTTTTGACTGACTGTATAGAGCTTCTCCATCTTTGGCTGCAAAGGACATAATCAGTCTGATTTCGATACTGACCATCTGGTGATGTCCATGTGTAGAGTCGTCTCTTGTGCTGTTGGAAAAGAGTGTTTGCTATGATCAGCGTGTTCTCTTGGCAAAACTCTATTAGCTTTTGTCCTGCTTCATTTTGTACACCAAGCCCATGCTTGCCTGTTATCCCGGTGATTTCTTGACTTCCTACTTTAGCATTCCAATCCCCTATAATGAAGAGGACATCTTTTTTTGGTGTTAGTTCTAGAAGGTGTTGTAGGTCTTCATAGAACCGATCAACCTCAGCTTCTTCAGCATCAGTGGTTGGGGCATAGACTTGAATTACTGTGATGTTGAATGGTTTGCCTTGGATTCGTACTGAGATCATTCTATCATTTTTAAGATTGTACTCCAGTACTGCTTTTCCCACCCTTTTGTTGACTATGAGTGCTACTCCATTTCTTCTAAGGGATTCTTGCCCACAATAGTAGATATGATGGTCACCTGAATTAAATTCGCCCATGCCTGTCCATTTTAGTTCGCTGATTCCCAAGATGTCGATGTTCAATCTTGCCATCTCCTGTTTGACCACCTCCAGCTTACCTTGATTCATTGATCTGACATTCCAGGTTCCTAAACAATATTGTTCTTTACAGCATCGGATTTTCTTTTCACCACCAGACACATCCACAGCTGAGTGTCCTTTTGGCTTTGGCCCAGCCGCTTCACTCTTTCTGGCGCTACTTGGAAATACCCTCTGCTCTTCCCCAGTAGTATATTGGACACCTTCCGCCCTGAGGGGCTCATTTTCCGGTGTCATCTCTTTTAGCCTTGTGTTACGTTCCATGGGGTTTTCTTGGCAAGAATACTGGAGTGGGTTGCCATTTCCTTCTCCAGTGGACCACATTTTGTCAGAACTCTCCACCATGACCTGTCCGTCTTGGGTGGCCCTGCACGGCATAGCTTATGGCTTCACTGAGTTACACAAGCCCCTTCGCCACAACAAGGCAGTGATCCATGAAGGGGACACACTTCCATACTGAGGCATTAATTACCTCCTGGGCTCAGCCAATCCCTCCCCTCCTGTGAAACATTATAAGCCAAGAAGAGCAAGGGTGAGCAAACACATGGTCGGCCACATCCACTGAAATGCGCCTAATATAATAGGACTAGGCAGTATTCTTGCCATATCTATAGACTGGATGGGAGAATTTGTAGCAGCCAGGTCAAGAGGTATGGGGTATCCAATCCAGTTTTTGACATTGGACCAGGTCCAGAGGTGACAGAAATAGTGAGAGACTTTTCATACAGCATGTGTGGTGATTCATGTGGAACTGCCCTGGAAAACCACTCAGAAACTTCAGGTGGTGCAGAATGCCAGGGCCAAGTGTTGGGATCATGTGATTGCTTCTCATAGCAGCTGTGCTGGCTGCAATTCAAGATGTTGAAAGCTCTAAATAGCTGGAGACCAAGTTACTTGAGCCACCATCTCCTCCGGTGTGAATCTGCTCACCCTTTTTTTTTTCAGATCAGCTGATGTGGCCCTCTGGCGAGGGTCATTGCCTTCCAAAAAGTGTTCAGTGGCAACGTGCAAAAGGGCCTTGTTGGTGGCAGCACCCTGTCTGTAGAACTCCCTGCCCTGAGAGGTTAGATCAGGGGGGCAGAACCTCAAGCCCACAGGCCAAATCTGGCCTGCTTGGGGTTATGGCCCTTCGCCTGGTCCCACCCCCTTTAGCGCAACCACATATCATTTGGTGTTTTCCTGCCTTTTGTTTACCTCCCCCCCCTTCTAAAATGCTGAAATGCCTCTCCTGAGGCTTAGTTACTGCCACTAAGAGCTTCAAGTTAAAATACACTGGTATTTTACCCTTTTGCCTTCAGCTCCACCCACCACTGGAATCTGGCCTCTGAGATCTTCTAGGAAATTGAATTCAGCCCTCAGGGTGAAAGAGGTTCAACACGCCCAGGTTAGATCATTTTCCTCTTTATCTGTGCTGCGCTGCCATTTGAAGACTTTTGTTTTTCAACAAGCCTTTGATTCTATTGCTGTTTAGGCTGCTATCTGTTAGTCCTGGCTCTCTCTGTTCAACACGTGTTGAGACATGTCAGTCATTTGCTTAGTTTCTTTAATGATTATTATTGTTTTTATTTTTTGCTCTTCGCTTATTATGGGTTGGATCCAGACTTAGTCATACTAACAGCAGGCCCATTGAAATCAACGTCATGACTAGCTTAAGCCCCATTGATTTCAATGGGCTTGCTCTAAGTAAGACTAAGGCTAGATCTACATTCGTGCTTTTTATCGATACTGAAGTGCACTGATAACTGTTGGAGCACATTGCGTATCCCATATACCGCTTTTCCAGCGTTATTTCCCGCTCTTTATTCCATATTATCCAAAATACTGCAACAGATGACACTGCGCGTCCTACGAGCTATAAATCTGCAAATGGGATATAGCATCACCATGATGGGATTCTGTCAATAGACATGAGGTAAAGATTTGGCCAGAGTCTGGATCCAACCCTGTATCTTGTTAGCTGCTCTGAGCATCTCCACTGGAGGGCAAAGGGCAAAGGTGGGGCAGAAATTTTAGTCTAAAGAAAGAAATACTGAGCTAGATGGTCAAATAATCTGAACAAGTATAAGGCAGCTTTCTCTCTTTCTCCACATCTTCCATTCTGCTTCTGGCTCCAAGGCAAATTTCCAAAGGGCAAAGGTGGGGCAGAAATTTTAGTCTAAAGAAAGAAATACTGAGCTAGATGGTCAAATAATCTGAACAAGTATAAGGCAGCTTTCTCTCTTTCTCCACATCTTCCATTCTGCTTCTGGCTCCAAGGCAAATTTCCAAAGGGCAAAGGTGGGGCAGAAATTTTAGTCTAAAGAAAGAAATACTGAGCTAGATGGTCAAATAATCTGAACAAGTATAAGGCAGCTTTCTCTCTTTCTCCACATCTTCCATTCTGCTTCTGGCTCCAAGGCAAATTTCCAAAGGGCAAAGGTGGGGCAGAAATTTTAGTCTAAAGAAAGAAATACTGAGCTAGATGGTCAAATAATCTGAACAAGTATAAGGCAGCTTTCTCTCTTTCTCCACATCTTCCATTCTGCTTCTGGCTCCAAGGCAAATTTCCAAAGGGCAAAGGTGGGGCAGAAATTTTAGTCTAAAGAAAGAAATACTGAGCTAGATGGTCAAATAATCTGAACAAGTATAAGGCAGCTTTCTCTCTTTCTCCACATCTTCCATTCTGCTTCTGGCTCCAAGGCAAATTTCCAATTTCCTGGGTGAATTCCAGATAGTGCATCTTCTATCTCCCCCAATACTTTTCCCTGAATAACTTAAAACTTCAACTGCTGAATGCAGTAGATAAAGAAATAACTTTATACCACCTGAAGTATACAGGACTGCCTCAAACCTAACACAGTTTTCTGACTTTTGCTAACGCTGCAGTAATGAGAGCAGGGGTCTGCGATTTGGCCCTTTGCAGCATATGCCCAGAAGCATCACTGTCATAGTCTCAGCAAGTTTAGAGCTCGCAGCTAATATCTGGTACAAGATAATGTGGACCCAAATAACAGAAAAGATGTGTTCCATTTATGAAATTTATCTAGCTATCCAGGTGCTGTCCAGGTGGAAGTAACGTTTAATCACACATCCACAGAGTTATAGTTCACCAAGTTTTAGAAGGGTTTTAAAAAACATTTAAAAGTTGTTTTTTAATGTTGCAAAATGTTTTAACATGTTACCCAGAATTCAGCATTAAAGGAGAGAGCGAGGGGAGAGAAATATTGAAATACATTTGCATTTGATGAGGCAGAGTTGCTGTTTGGGAATCTGAAAAGAAGAACACAATCTACATGGATATATCAGATACAGACCTGACTATAATGTTTCTGACTTCTGTCAGGAAAATCTATGTTTGCCTGGTAGACTGTATTTGCCTAGCTTAGGGACTTTCTCAGCCAAAGTATTGCCAACAGGAAAAAGAGGCTTTGATCATCACTTCCTACTGAGATCCTTCAGAGAAAGGTGGTTATAGCAGCAGTTACAGGACTCAGAGCGCCTGCCGCCACCACCTCCTTCCCCAAGGTAGATAACGCAGGGGCACTATCTTCAAAAGGGGCAAATTGAAATAGGAGGAACCTGGGAACTACAGACCAGTCAGTCTGACATCAATCACTGGGAAAATCCTGGAGCAGATGATAAAGCGATCCATCTGCAAGCACCTTGAAAGCAATGCAGTGATTACTCGAAGCCAACATGGATTGGTCAAGGACAAATCCTGCCAGATGAATCTGATCTCATGTTTTGATCAGATAACCTCCCTTGTGGACTGTGGGAATGCTGTGGACATCATATACCTCGACTTCAGCAAAGTGCCCCATGGTATCATGATTAGCAAACTCACTAAAAGTGGGCTAGATGAAACAACGATCCGGTGGATCCACAGCTGGCTACAGAATCGGACTCAAAGAGTGCTTCTCAATGGGACCTTCTCAAACTGGGGAGAGGTAACGAGTGGGGTACTGCAGGGCTCAGTCCTGGGCCCAGTGCTCTTCGACATTTGTATTAATGACTTGGAGGAGGAGGTGCAGGGAACGCTGATCAGATTTGCAGATGACACAAAATTGGGCGGGATAGCTAAAACCCTGGAAGACAGAAACAAAATTCAAAGTGATCTTGATAGGCTGGAGCGCTGGGCTAAAAAAAACAGAATGAAATTTAACAGGGATAAATGCCAAGTTCTACACCTAGGAAAAAGAAACCAAATACACAGATGGGGGATACTTGGCTCAACAACACTACAAGCGAGAAGGACCTTGGAATTGTTGTCGATCACAAGCTGAATATGAGCCAACAATGGGATGAGGCTGCAAAAAAGCCAATGCTATTTTGGGCTGCATTAATAGAAGTATAGCTCCCAAATCATGTGAAGTACTAGTTCCCCTTTACTCAGCGCTGTTTAGGCCTCCTCTTGAGACTGTGTCCAGTCCTGGGAACCACACTTTAAGAAGGATGCAAGCAAACTAGTCTGGAAGGGGTACAGAGGAAGGCAACACAGATGATCAAGGGACTGGAAACAAAGCCCTATGAGGAGAGACTGAAAGAACTGGGCATGTTTAGCCTTGGAAAGAGAAGATTAAAGGGAGATAAGATAGCGCTCTTCAAGTACCTGAAAGGTTGTCACAAAGAGGAAGGCCAGGATCTCTTCTCAATCATCCCAGAGTGCAGGTCACGGAAAAATGGGCTGACGTTACAGGAAGCCGGATTCTGTCTGAACATCAGGAAAAACTTTCTGACTGTTAGAGCAATACGACAATGGAACCAATTCCCTAGGGAGGTGGTGGGGTCTCCCACCCTGGAGGCATTCAAGATGAGGCTGGGCAGCCATCTGTCAGGGATACTCTGACTTGGATTCCTGCATTGAGCAGGGGATTGGACTCGATGGTCTTATAGGCCCCTTCCAACCCTACTATTCTATGATTCTAGAGTGGTTCTGGGAGTTCCTGCCACCGCCGCCTCCTTCCCCAAGGCAGATGACGCAGGGGCCCTAAGTGTGTGTGTGTGTGTGTGCGCGCGCGCATGCCAGTTGAACCCTCAAAAAGACCCTTGAGACTTTTTGAGTGTTTGGTTGGCAGGCTCAAAAATCCCCCAGCACATTCAGGATGAATGGGAAGGTGTTCACCCATCCCAAACAGATGTATCAAACATCAATGCATCTCTTAAAAAAAAAAAAATTCAAATAGCGTCTAGAGAAGGGGGTGGGGAGTCTGGATAGGGACCAGAGTATGGTGTGAGGGCTACCTTTCCCCCCATGCTAGTTTCTTGGTGAACTTTGCCGCCACCCCTGCGGCTGCTTGCTGTCGCGCTCCCACTGGAGGAATCCTCCTCAGAGGAGGAGCAAGAGCTGCCGGAGATGAGGAGCACCCTGGGACAGCCCATGTCAGAAGGCCAGGAGGAGCCTGGGCCCCTGGGAGAGAAGGCTGCAAGTCCATCCCTGCAAAGGGTGGGGGACTGTGCCTCTGAGGCAGAGGCTGAGCAACTCCCTGGCCCCCAGGAGCATCGTGGTTGCCTCCTCAAGGGGCAGGCCAGTAGGGCTCCTCTGAGAAGGAGTGCTCGATTGCAAAGGAGGACTCCTCAAGAGGGAATGACACCTCATGAGAAGGACTCTTGCCAGAGGGGTGGGGCTCAGGAGGCTCTGGAAACAGAGCTGTTGTGGTAGCTTCTTTTTCGTGTGCCCTGATGTGTGTTTGGGCCTTTATGTCACTGGCTTTTGGACTTCTGCCTGAAAGTGCCACTTTGGAACTGTGATTATGCTTGATTGATGTCCTGGGTGTTTGAACTTGGCGATATCTCTGACTTCTCTCAAGAAAATCCATATTTGCCTGGTAGACTGCTTCTGCTTAGCTCAGACTTACCCAGCCAAAGCAGGCCACTTGCCCTGGTAGAAAAAGCATGCCTGTGCTTGTATGTTTTCCGTATCAGGCTAAATAGCTTTGGTGGCTGGGTGGATACAATTCTCAGCACGAAAATGGTGCAAGGGAAAGGGTGGAATCCATCTCCCCCCCTCCCCGCTCAGTCCAAATCTGCATCAGGGCACCTTGCAACTGCCATTTGCAAAGGGGTTAAAGAGGAATCCTGCCTAATTTGGCACTGAGAGTACCAGCGGAGAGGTTTCCTGCTCAAATCCCACTTCAGTCATGAACTTGCGCAAGGCAGCCTTAGGCAAGCTGCTGTCTCAGCCTCAGGGATCTCTCTGCAAGGGTCGGTTAATACTATTGGTATATCTTACAGCAAGAATACACAGTCTGATCCCCTCCAGATGCTTTGACCTATAACTCCCAGCATTCTTGGCCATTGGTCATGCTAGCTGGGGCTCATGGGAGTTGTAGTCTCAAACACCTGGAGGGCACCAGGTGGCCTCTCCCTGTCTTACAGGATCCTATGCAGATTTACATCAGATGCCACTCCATTGAAGACAATGGGGTTTACTTCTGAATAAACTGAATAGGTTTGTGCTGTAGAATACATGACAGTCTTCCCCAACTGGGTGTGCTTCAAAGGTGTTGGACTGCAGTTCCCATCATTCCCAGCAAGCAGTGGCAATGCTGGCTGGGAATGATGGGAGTTGCAGTCCAACACCTTTGGCGCACATCCAGTTGGGGAAGACTGATGTATGGGAATCACTTTGGATGTCCTAAAAAGTGCTGTTGATGTTAACTCTTGTTAGACATTCATCAATACTTTGCTGGCCTGCAGTGAGATGTAGGACCCAGGGTACTGAGATATGATGATGGGATTGATCCCATTTGATGCAAGGCCATATTTTCACATTTTAATCTGCAGTTTAGGCTATTTACATCAGCAATGGACATTGAATGTTTGCTGAGCCACATAGAGATGTCAAAGAAATCCACAACAGACTCAAATGAGTTCAGATTTCAATGAACCTGACCTGTGGATTCCACAGCGGACCAGCTTTTTCCAAGTCATGTGGATTCCACAGAGCTGCAGACTGGCTTTTCACTTTTGGGGGGGATTTGTGCTAATTTGTATTAGCACTAATACGCACATTAGCATAAGTGCGTGTTAGTGCTAATGTGCACTGGGGGATGTGCATTAGAATGAAATTCTAGTAAAACAAATTCAGATTCCGTCAGTAAGCAGATAATGGGATGAAAGATGCCTGACAATCCACAAAACATAGGCAGAACAGAATTAACAAAATCCCTAGATCCACAGCTCAAAATCAGATACAACATTCATTCCAAAGGGATTATCTAGTGTGATTATCCTGACTGGGGCATTCATTTATCAGGCACATTTGTCGAAGAAGAAGAACAAGAAGAAGAAGAAGAAGAAGAAGAAGAAGAAGAAGAAGAAGAAGAAGAAGAAGAAGCAGCGTCACTACAGCTTCATTATTCGCATAATGAAGAGAGTGTGATTTGCTCTCATTGGCAGTCAATCAATCAGTGATGAAGCATTTAGAAGAAGTCAAGCAACACAGCTCAGGAACAAATGACATTTGGTTGGCAGGAACAAGCAACTCTGCCTGTGGAAGGGAACTCTTATATTTTTCTTTCGAAAGTCACTCGTTTGCATTTACTTTGAAATGTCTCATATGAAGTGACTCATTTTATTTCATTTTTCTTCATTTTTAGTCGACCCAAACCCTATCCAGGGTGAGTTATTACAGTTAAAAGTGATCCATATCTAAATATAGAGCATTTCTACATGAGGCTTTTATCCCGCATCTTTACCAAAGCTTCTGCTTCTGGATTTTTTGCAGGATTAAGATTGGCTCCTTTACATGTATTTTTTCAGCGGTTTTCTTTCTCTGCCTTCCTATATGTTTCATTATACATATGGCACTGTGGTATAGCAGGATTGCACAATTTCACAAGAATCTCATTCCACCATTATCTAAATAATACCACACTTTCCTCATTAGGAAAAAAAATTCCGATAATGGTTGCAAAGCACAGGAGAAGCCTGGGGGATGATAAAGTCATGTAAAGGACCCGCAGACTACCGTGTTTGAGCAATCATGAGAGGACAATTAAAGCCTCATGTAGAAAGGTTCATTATCACTACAACTGCATTAATCTACAAGTGTAATAGCTTCACTTACACAGGTTTTTGTCAGGAACAATGAGCATCCAAGTGTGGTGGCAATCTGTTTCCACTCTATGTTTTCAGTGGTGCACATGGATACTCATCCACCCACATCCCACCGAACCCAATGCAGTGGAGATGGACTGCATCATAACCCACGTGTTTTTTTGTGGGGGGACATTTGATCTATCCTATGGCCCTTAATACTATTGTAGGACTCTCCCCTTCCTCTGTGACCAATTCTCTTCTCCCTTCTAGTTGTAGTCAGGGGCAGGCAACCTCCAGGAGGCAGAGTGTAACATTGCTCCTCCCAGATGCCCCCAGAGGCCACACCCTATTATCGCAAAATTTGCTACTGAACTTGCTGCAGCAGCAGCCAAAGTTGCAGCAATTTGCCCTTGAAATAAGGCACTTGTTTTCAATCCTTGAATGATAAAATCACTCACGTCACACCATGCCAGTAGAAATGGGTCAATACTACTTTGCAATGGATTTGGATATCTATGAATCTGACCTGCAGAATCTGCAGTGGCCCAACTTTTTCCTGAGTCATGTGGCCTTGCAGACCAGTTTTTCACTTTGTGGGGAGAGGAGGGATTTTCACTAATTCACATTAGTGCTAATATGGATTAGTGCATTTTCACAAGTGTGCATTAGCACTAATGTGAATTAGTGTAAGTAGAATGAAATTCTGGTTTTAAAAAAAATGATTCAATCGATGAGCGGAGGATGAAACAAAAGAAACCTGACAATCCGCAAAACACAGATGGAACAGATTTAACAAAATCTGTACATCCCTACTTTTAAGTCTCATTGACACAATCATAAAGTTTAGCACTTGCTTAAATGCTCCCCATTGAAATCAATAGGGTTTAGAAGTGCTTGGCTTTGCTGTGCCTTTGTTTTCCTACATCCTGCCATTAGGATTCAGGCAGGAGTCCCTGAAAGGTAAGACAAATCTGTTTTTCCTCAGGATTTTATTTTCCCTTGATTTCAACGACTTAAAAAAGAATACCAATGGAGGGTTTTTCCCCCTACTGCAATGCACCAAATGCACCACTAGTATTATTCAGAAATGATAATGTAGAATTAATTTATCTTTCTTGTTGTCCGTTTGCTCGGGGTATTATAGCTCAGAGGGTTAATGAGTTAATGGATTGACATTTACCTGTGCTGGTTGAATGAAAATGCAGATTCCTCCAGATATTTATGATCCATAAAGATTCTGGTATGAGCTTTCCCTGCTGCCTACAGCTGACTTATCACCTCTGCAGCATATATTTCATGCCCTACTGCAGTTCAGTCTGTCTCACAACGAGCTGTTCACTCAACTCTGAAGTTGGAAAGGAAAGTAATCCAAGATAACTTTTGCCCTTTCTTTACACAGCAGAAGCACAATCCACCCCTCAGGCAAAGCAGGATACTTGGTCCAGTTCACGTATTCTTCAGCTGGTAATCTTGTATTACACAGTGAAAAAGCGGACTCCCTTTTGCTGTGCATTAAAAATCATGTGACACAAACAGTAGGTGCATTCATACACCTGTCCACACACCTGCCCAGATTGTGCAAACCTTTCCCCTGAAAAGAAAAGAGAGAGACTGGCCAAACTGGGCACATGCATTCCAGTAGAAACGTGATGAGACCAGCAGAAATGCAAAATACCAGTACCATATATTATAAGTACAGTGGAGGCATGCACCATATGTATAAAATCCCTGGTTGGTGAGTCCATAAACTAATTTCCCCCTCCAAGGATTTCTTCATCTGAGGTTGCAGCTCTGTCTATGGCCTGGGGGGGTCCTCAGCATCCTGTAGCTCCTCAGACACTGTCTAGGGGCCATCAGGTTGCTCTTTTGAAGAGACGCATTAGCATCAAGTGTAGTTTGGTCCTCAATATAATGCCAAAACTTTTGCTTATTTCAGAACGGTTGGTTTAATCCACCACTAATATGCTGCCAGGCTTTCTTCCCATGATTTAGTTGCTTCACTTCTAAGTTAGCTATAATAGATCTATCCCATAGCATATGGTGCAATGATTTGTCTCTTGTTTACCATGGTACATTGCCTCTTTCTTCTAAAACCGATGAGCCTTTTAACACTCACGTAAAGAATTAGATCTCAGATCACAAGGACAATATGACATTCAATAAGAGAAAAAAGCCACATATTTATCGGGCTTCTGTGGCCAAAACCTTCAAGCACTTTTTATTGGTTTTTTCCTGGGAAACATACATTTTTACAAAAGCACTGCAACTTGAAAAGTGGCTGATTGTTGTATAGCAGTCTTCTCCTCATCTCTTGAAATCTCTTTCTTCTGTGCCAGTGTTGCAAAAGACACTCTCAGTTTATGCTATGTTCCAGAAGTAAGCAGACAAATTCATTCATTTCATGTAGGTTTGGGATTTATTTTTGCTTTTTTTCTTAATGAAGGGCTTTAAACCCCATATTGGGGGAGGCTGCCTTCATCTCAGTGCTTTCACAGGGACTTTGTTGTGACAAACCTTTGGTGGATTGTATCTATGTCCCTGAACGAAGTCTGAAGTTCCATGCAACTGATCTTTGAAAGCCCATGCAATATTGTGGTTCTTCAATGTCAATATGGAATTCCTCGGCCATAAATGAATTACAGATCCCTGCACTGGAGGCAACACTTCCATATGTGTATCCGGGTGTGCCTGCAGAACCATGCTGTCTTCTCTGTTGGAGTGAATGGAAGAACACGTGTGGCTGGAATGTTCCATGTAGAGACCGAAATTTGATTGAAGAAATTTGACTGACGCTCTCTTGCCAAAATCATTAACACTTATGCACATGTGACAAAAGGTTACGGTTTTTAATGTTAATAGCAAAACAGGTATTCATGCCAGCCATGGACTATGGAGTAGTGACAACGATCGTTTCACAGCTGTTTCACTTGCTGTAAAACTGGTTATTTTTATTTTCTTTATTTAGTGTACTTTTTGAACCACCCAATAATTGAAGTTCTCTGGGCAGTGTTCAATACATTAAAAACATAACATACAAACATTAAAACAAATAATAAAAGCAGAATAAAACCAAGATAAAACCAGCAGCAAAGAATCAAACCATTATGACATCATAAAGCCAAGTTAAAATCACCAATGCATTAAGGTATTAAAAGCACCAGAAGAACTTCTTTATATGCCTGGAGAACAAAAAGGTCTTCATCACGTGGCACCAAAAAGACCCTAATGTAGGTGCCAGGTGAGCCACTCTGGGGAAAGCATTCCACAGATTTGGTGCCACCACTTATAGCCATCTACCTCAACTCACTTGGTGGGGGAACCTGGGGGAGGGCCTCAGATGATGATCTTAATGTCTGGGTAGGTAAATACAGGAGACAGGGCTGGAATCAAGAGTAGGCGTAGTTGGGCACTTGCCAAGGGCCCACACCCCAGCAGGGGCCCACTGACAAGAGCCCCCTGGACTTGTTCCTCTTCTTCTCCAGTGCAACCTGCTTGTTCACCTGCCTTTCGCTCTGGCCCAGACAATGGTGGTGGTAAGAAGAAACAATAGATGCCACTGCTATTTGCACCCTGGCTGTCTGCCTTTCCAACACGCAAGTGGTAACAACGATGAGAAAGAAGATGAGGGGCAATAGCGGCTGGTGACCATGGCTATGAGAAGGTAGACTCGCTGAGGGAGGGAGCCATTGAGGGTATCTTGCCCAGGGGCCCTCGAAAACCTGGAGCTGGTACTTATGGGTGGAAAGGTTCCTTCAGGTAACCTGGCCCCAAGCTGTTATGGGCATTAAAGTTTTAAACCAGCACTTTGAATTCGGCTCGGAAATGGACTGGCAGCCAGTACAGATGGGGAAGTACTGGCATAACATGTTCACATCAGCCAATCCCAATTAGCAGTCTAGCCAACCTATTTTGGACCATTTTCAAAGGCAGCCCCACATTTAACACATTTCAATAATCCAAATGAGAGGCTACCGGAGCATGAATAACCATTGCAAGCCTGTCTCCTTTTGCCAAAATGGCTGTGACTTCCCAGCTGAGTGTCCTTTGCTTCGAGCCACTGGAACTGGACCAGTGCTACTTCCTGGGATTGTAACTGAATAGAATATGGTGGCTCCAGTGCTTTGTGGTGAGACAGGTCCAGACTTCTGTTTCACCCCTTGGCCCACCCCATTTTGTACCTGTGCTTTTCAACAACCACTACTGGGAGAAGTCATCTGGAGCTTTGGGCTGTGGTTACAGCAGGACACAGATAATGCATAGCTCTACCTCTCATTTCCATAATCTCATCCCAGAAAGTGGTAGAAGTTCTGGACAGGTGTCTGGAGACAGTTTTGGGATTAATGAGGGAAAACAAGCTTAATCCCAACAAGACAGTGGTCCTGTGGGTTATGGGAAATCTCCAGAACTGGAGGGAGGTGTGCAGCCTGTCTTCGACCAGGTTTCACTCCTCTTAGAGAGTCAGCTATCAGCTATGCCATCAGAGGGTATTCTTAGACTCTGTCAATGGAGGCGCCGGTGGCATCAGTGGCCAGGATTACTCTCTGCGAGCTTCATCTATTCATCAACTCTGCAGGACTATCTGGAGAATATGGGCCTTGGCTCAGCGACACATACTGGATGAATTATTGTAATACACTCTATATGGGGCTGCCTTTAAAGTCAGTTCAGAATTGCCATTTGGTGCAGAACATGGCAGCAAGAATGCTTGAAGGGCCCATGCATTCAGAACACATCACACCGATTCTGTAGCAGTTACATTGGCTGCCTATTAGTTTCCAGGCCCACGTCCTCATTTTGGCCTTTAAAGCCCTAAACAGTTTGGCTATTTCAAGGACTATTTGTACAAGCCTGCCTGTGCTTGCAATCGGCTACTGAGGTTCTGCTTCCTGACCCGTCAAAAAGAGATGTTAAGTTAATGGGTACTAGGGGCCTTTTTTGTGGTCGCCCATACCAGAGGAATTCACTCCCCCAGGAAATACATGTGGTCCTATCTCTGGCCATTTTCAAGAGAAATCAGAAAACATTTTCATTTCAATCTGTACTTATTAATTATTGTGATCAATAATTGTACTACTGCTCAGTGTTAAGGGGGTATAAAGTAGTTTTAATGTGATGATTTGTATGTTGTTATGTTTTTGTACACCACCTTGGGAGGGCAATTGTGCCCTGAAAGGCAGTTTATAAATCATGTAATAAATAAATAAATACAGAAGAACACACACTTTTATAGAGTGGGTGGATTGTTCTTCCAGCAGCTCATTTTATTCAGAGGGAGCAATGTTACATGAATGTTACATGAATGTAACTGAGGCAGACTTGTTAAAAATAAGATAAAGTCACAATGTACTGTTCCATGCAACCCTGTTTTTAAACCAGAAATACTATGAAGAACCTTTGTCATGCAAACAGCCAAAACTGCATTGTTCAAAAGCAAACCCAAAGGTTTAAAATATGTACCATGACATATTTGGCGGGGGGAGGGGAAAAGCAGAGGTTAACTGTGCAATCCTATACATATCTTTTCAGAAGGTAAGCTCATTTGAGTTCAAGGGGACTTACTCCTGAGTAAACATGGTGAGGAATCTGCGGAATGATTCAGCATAACAAAGTGGAGGCCAAAGTTGAGGGGCCATATCACAAAATTGTTTCTTTTCAAATTATTTGGTTAATTTCACAAATTTTGAGTTGAATCACTGCTTCTCTACAGCCCAAATATATACCAAAGTAAAGGCTGAACTAGAGAATATGTGTAATGAATGCATGATTCCATTCACAGATCTGTTTTTTCCTAAATGCAGACATGGGGAGGTCTAATGGGATCAGGACTGCAGTGTGCAGGGAGAGGATTTTTTATTTAACTCCTGCCAAACCACCACCAGCACACCCCATCAAAAATCACACATCCACAGCATGAATCTACTACCTCCCTTAGAATTTCATCCTGGAGCAAATAGCAGCTAGTGTGTGTGTGTGTGAGAGAGAGAGAGGGGTGGGGTGGGGATTTTCAATGGGACAGTGATGGGGAAATGGTTTACCCTGCTCCCCACTCCCCATGTGCTATGGTCCATATCATGATTGAGCTTTTTAGATGTGTGAAATGCAATCACACGTTTCAGGCCCAATCTAGTTTGGCAATGGCACAAAGAAATATGATGTGCATTTGATAAATAACTAACAGGAATTTATGGAAACTCCTCCCACACCCCCAAGCCACCCCAACAAATGCCATTCATCTCATCAAAACACTTTTTCTTCCCTTGAAATCTCTCAGGTGCTTTCCTCAAGCAAGAACATCCAGCTTTGCCTCAACAAAATATTTTAAGGCAAAATTTAGTGGCCCTAGTAATTTTCATTTTAGTTGCTAACAGTTAATCCTTTTTGTTTTTCATTTTTCAATGCAATACAAATTTAACAAACAGTTAATCCTTTTTCTTTTTCCCTCCTCATGTTGTTGTTGCTTATGCGTTCATTCGCTTCCGACTCTCCGTGACTTCATGGACCAGCCCATGCCACAGCTTCCTGTCAGCCGTCGCCACCCCCAGCTCCCCCAAGGTCAAGTCCGTCACCTCCAGAATATCATCCATCCATCTTGCCCTTGGCCAGCCCCTCTTCCTTTTGCCTTCCACTTTCCCTAGCATCAGCATCTTCTCCAGGGTATCCTGTCTTCTCATTATGTGGCCAAAGTAGTTCAGTTTTGCCTTTAATATCCTTCCCTCAAGTGAGCAGTCTGGCTTTATTTCCTAGAGGATGGACTGGTTTGATCTTCTTGCAGTCCAAGGCACTCTCAGAATTTTCCTCCAGCACCACAGTTCAAAAGCATCTATCTTCCTTCGCTCAGCCTTCCTTATGGTCCAGCTCTCGCAGCCATAGGTTACTACGGGGAATACCATTGCTTTAACTATGTGGACCTTTGTTGTCAGTGTGATGTCTCTGCTCTTCACTATTTTATCCAGATTTGTCATTGCTGTCCTCCCAAGAAGTAAACGTCTTCTGATTTCCTGGCTGCAGTCAGCATCTGCAGTAATCTTTGCGCCTAGAAAGACAAAGTCTGTCACTGCCTCCACGTTTTCTCAGCTTTTGCACTTTCTTCTTTCACCTTCATCATAAGTTTCCTCAGCTCCTCCTCACTTTCAGCCATCAAAGTGGTATCATCTGCATATCTGAGATTGTTTCTTCCAGCGATTTTAACCCCAGTCTTGGCTTCATCAAGCCCAGCACGTCACATGATGTGTTCTGCGTACAGGTTGAATAGGTAGGGTAAGAGTATACAACCTTGCCGTACTCCTTTCCCAATCTTAAACCAGTCCATTGTTCCGTGGTCTGTTCTTACCGTTGCTACTTGGTCGTTATACAGATTCCTCAGGAGGCAGACAAGATGGCTTGGTATCCCCATACCACCAAGAACTTGCCACAATTTGTTATGATCCACACAGTCAAAGGCTTTAGAATAGTCAATGTTATGATCCCTCCTCATATCAATGTTATGATCCCTCCTCATATTATCCTTGTATTTAAAAAGTGAAGTTTTCATGTATATAAGTAAAACCATTCAGCAAAATTGGATAAATAGTTACTTTTCTTTATTTTATGTTAATGTAACATAAGTAAAGTAATAAAAAAGGATTTCAGGCCGGGGTGAGCAGTCCCTCACCACCCCCTCACCACCAAATCTCTCTTGTCGGCACCACCTTCGTAGCCAGTCATTTCCGGGTGAATGACTGGCTACGAAGGTGGTGCCGACGAGAGAGATTTGGATTCTGGGACCACGGGCTATACTTCCTGGAAGATGGGCTGTTGGCTAGGGACGGGTTGCACCTCACAAAGGATGGGAAGAATGTGTTTGGCCACAGCATGAAGAACTTCATCAGGAGGGCTTTAAACTGAATCCTACAGGGAAGGGAGATGTAATGTTGGGGGTAACAATGGACGTAGACGCATGCACTGCAATGGAGAGAACAGCTCTGATAGCGCCCAATAATAGTCTTCAGACACATGTAGGAAGAAGGCCAGACTATGAAGCACATGGTCTTTGATGTCTATATACTAATGCCCAGAGTATGGGAAACAAACAGAACGAACTTCAACTCTTAATACTGGAGGGAAATTATGACTTGATAGGTATAACTGAGACTTGGTGGGATGACTCTCATGACTGGAATACAGCAATTGAAGGATATAACTTGTTCAAAAAGAACAGGAGGAACAGAAAGGGAGGTGGGGTTGCACTGTATGTGAAAAATACATATCTCTGCACAGAAATACAGGAGGATGAACTTGGTAGCCCCATCGAGAGCATCTGGATCAAAATAAATGGAGCAAAGAATAAAAGGAACCTGGTGGTCGGGGCCTACTACTGGCCACCCAACCAAGGAGAAGATGAGGATGAAACTTTTGAAAAGCAAATAGCCAATATTTTAAGGAAGCATGATGTAGTAGTAATGGGGGACTTCAATTTCCCCAATATTTGTTGGGAGACAAATTCTGCAAAACATGGCCCCTCAATTCCTGACTTGTGTGGCGGATAACTTCCTCCTACAGAAAGTAGAGGAAGGAACTAGAGGATCAGCTATCCTTGACTTGATCCTAACCAACAGAGATGACTTAGTGGATAAAGTAGCAGTTACAGGAACTCTGGGGGAAAGCGACCATGTTGCACTTGAGTTCTTGGTTCTAAGGGAAGCAAAAGCTGAGTGTAGTCAAATGTGTACCCTGGATTTTAGGAAAGCTGATTTTAATAAACTCAGAACAATGATCAGTAAGGTCCCATAGCAAGTGACGCTAACGAGAAAAGGAGTCCAAGATGGGTGGGAGCTTTTAAAAAAGGAAATTCTCAAGGCACAATCACAAACAATTCCAACAAGAAGAAAAGGTGGAAGACAACAGAAGAAGCCAGTGTGGCTTCACAAAAAGCTTAGGGATGACCTGAAAACAAAAAAGGACACATATAGGAAGTGGAAAGAAGGCCAAGTAACAAAGGAAGAGTACAGGCAAGTAGCACAGAGTAGCAGGGATGGCGTCAGGAAGGCTAAAGCTGAGAAAGAGCTGAGGTTAGCGAGGGATGCTAAAAACAACAAAAAGCCTTTCTTCAGATACGTGCATAGTAAAAGGCAGAGGAAAGAAATGGTTGTTCAGCTATTAAATAAGGATGGCAAAACGATAACAGATGACAAAGAAAAGGCAGAGGTGCTCAATTCCAACTTTGGCTCAGTCTTCTCCCAAAAGAGGGTCTATGACCCCCCTGGCAAAGGTGAAGTACAGGCTGAAGGGGCAGGATTGCAGCTTGAGATCAATAGGCATATGGTCAAGGAACACCTAATGACTTTGAATGAGTTCAGATCTCCAGGGCCAGATGAACTGCATCCTAGAGTAATAAAGGAACTGGCGGAAGAGCTCTCAGAACCGCTGTCTATGATCTTTGAGAAATCATGGGGGACGGGGGAAGTGCCAGATGACTGGAGGAGGGCTAATGTTGTAAAAAAGGGTAAAAAGGAGGAACCTGGGAACTACAGACCAGCCAGTCTGACATCAGTCCCTGGGAAAATTCTGGAACAGATGATAAAGCAATCCATCTGTAAGCACCTTGAAAACAATGCCGTGATTACTCGAAGCCAACATGGATTTGTCAAAAACAAGTCCTGCAAGACAAATCTGATCTCATGTTTTGATCAAGTAACTTCCCTTGTAGACCGTGGGAATGCTGTAGACGTCATATACCTCGATTTCAGCAAAGCTTTCGACAAAGTGCCCCATGATCTCCTGATGAGCAAACTAGCTCAAAGTGGGCTAGATGAAAGAACAATCCGGTGGATCCATTTGGCTACAGAATCGGACTCAAAGAGTGCTTATCAATGGGACTTTCTCAAACTGGGGAGAGGTAACAAGTGGGGTACTGCAGGGCTCAATCCTGGGCCCAGTGCTCTTCAACATTTTTATTAATGACTTGGAGGAGGAGGTGCAGGGAATGCTTATCAGATTTGCAGATGACACAAAATTGGGTGGGATAGCTAATACCCTGGAAGACAGAAACAAAATTCAAAGTGATCTTGATAGACTGGAGCGCAGGGCAGAAAACAACAGAATGACATTTAATAGGGATAAATGCCAAGTTCTGCACCTAGGAAAAAGAAACCAAATGCACAGTTACAAGATGGGGGATATGTGGCTCAACAACACTACAAGCGAGAAAGATCTTGGAATTGTTGTCGATCACAATCTGAATATGAGCCAACAATGTGATGTGACTGCAAAAAAGGCAAATGCTATTTTGGGCTGCATTAATAGAAGCATAGCTTCCAAATCCCGGGAAGTACTAGTTCCCCTCTACTCAGCACTGGTTAGGCCTCATCTGGAGTACTGTGTCCAGTTCTGGGCACCACACTTTAAGAAGGATGCAGACAAACTGGAGAGGGTTCAGAGGAGGGCAACAAAGATGATCAGGGGACTGGAAACAAAGCCCTGTGAAGATAGACTGAAAGAACTGGGCATGTTTAGCCTTGAGAAGAGAAGACTGAGGGGAGATATGATAGCACTCTTCAAGTACTTGAAAGGTTGTCACAGAGAAGAAGGCCAGGATCTCTTCTCGATCATCCCAGAGTGCAGGACGCGGAATAATGGGCTCAAGTGACAGGAAGCCAGATTCCGGCTGAACATCAGGAGAAACGTCCTGACTGTTAGAGCAATACGACAATGGAACCAATTCCCTAGGGTGGTGGTGGGCTCTCCCACACTGGAGGCGTTCAAGACGAGGCTGGACATCTGTCAGGGATGCTCTGACTTGGATTCCTGCATTGAGCAGGGGGTTGGACTCGATGGCCTTGTAGGCCCCTTCCAACCCTACTATTCTATGATTCTGTGACCCCACAACGTGGCTCCCAGTGACTCACACTGCCACACAACCACACCACCAAAATTTGCAGGGGTGGTAACACATTTTTTTTTTCCTGTTACAAAGCAGTAAATAGCTTGTTTAGAACAAGTTACATTTGTCACATTTACTGTCAACTTTTTTGGGCACCATGCAGAATGCAGCCTCCAGGGAACTGTGGGGGAATGCAGAACGTAGCTTGCAAGGAATTGTGGGGGAGTGGCCCTGGAACTCCCTGAAGTTGTCCACCCCTGGTTTAAGGCTATGCATGTCTCTTCGTAGGCCTGCTCTGGTTTTGTGGTGGGTTACATTTCTGTGCATATAATTCAAACGAAATTTATTCAAATATATTTTATTTTAGTAATTGGTGTAATATACCTAAGTTATTAATAAATCCTGGCTAAGCTCAATAAAACTTAAATCCAATTGTGTATATTTAGGGTTTCATTTGCTTTCCAGTGTTGTAGAATAATACACTGAGGGTGCAATCCCATGCATGTTTAGACAGACAAAAGTCCTACAACTCCCAGCATTCCCCAGCCTGCTATGCTTTAGTCTGTCTAAACATGCATAGGATTGCACCCTTAGCTGTTAGTGTGGCCTTCCTGAACCATGCAGCATGCCCCTCTGGCAAGCCAGAATATATCCCACTAAGGCATGGGCATCTTTTACATTGAATGAAGTTTCCAGGTCCAATTGTCTTCAGAATCCTAGTACCATTTTCAAATGGTCATGCCAATATTTGTTCCCAAACCAAGATGTTTGTTGTAACATCAGCCTTTTGAGTAGCCAGTAACAAAGCTCACATCTTATGCTGAACTAGTTCTCCTGAATACTGGGATGCTGGTTTATGCCTGTGAAATTGTTGACATTGAAGCAAACCAACCAGGACTTACTGCATATTTGGGATGTGGCAGTGATGAATGATGAAGCCAGGCAGTATCACTAGTTCCAAAATACTTAGCGCCTGCAATCTGTGTGTGTGTGTGCACACAGCAAATTGACATTGTGCTACCATGTTTTAAAGGATCAGCTCCAGCCCATTAACTCTTATCTAAATTCATGAGATGTGGTTTGCTTGGGGCCTGATGGCAGGAGCTCTTGAAAGGAATATTGCAGCACCAGTTCAAAGTGCAGTGAAAGTCCTAGGATTTAAGCCAACTGATTCTTATTTGCTTGCTACAGTGGACTGCTAAATTAGCTTAAGAGCAATTATTCTAACCTAACATCACACTGCCAATATCTTAAGCTACAAGAGATTATTTTCCTAGCCCAATGGCTATTCAGTAGGACTACTGGTCACTTACAGAAATGCTTTTAGTTATGCACTGTGATTTTTAATGACTATTTCAAGGAGCCTCATAACAACCTTGGGAAGGAAAGATGGGTAGACTCCTATTTCATTATTTTATGTTTTATCCTAGATGTTTATATCCTGTTCTTCAATCCAAAAGGAGTGGTGTGCAAAAAACTAAGAACAATAAAATACAAGCTTAAAATAAACCAATGCAATTCTAAATCATCTGATCTGGCACAAAATGTCTGCACTGATATAGACTTAAAACTAACAATCTCAAAGCTATAAGGTTTAAAAGTCCTGGGCTAATAATAAAGATCTTCACCTGGTGCCAAAGGTCATCAGACCTGGGCCAGATCTACACCTTGTATACAATCCCGTCATGGTGACACTCTATCCCTCTTGCACATTTATACCTTGTAGCACACACAATGACATATGCTGTGGTGTTTTGGATAATATGGAATAAAAAGTGGGAAATAATGCATGCCCTGACAGTTATCAGTGCCCTTTAGTACCGGTAAAAGGCACTAGTGTAGATCTAGCCTCAGTGCCAGATGAACCACCCTAGGAAGAGTGTTCCAAAGCTGGGGCACCACAACCAAAAAGGCCACAACCAAAAAGGCACTTATCACCACCAGTAGTCTCAAGTATTGAAGGTGTGGTAGGGAAGACTCAGAGACGAGCCTCCAAGAATGATCTGAATGCTCAGGCATGAAAGAACATGTGGGGAACAGATTCAGAAACACTGACTTTCCAAAATCCACATAGTGAGACCATGGCCAACCTGGGGTGTTATTGCTTTCTTAGCCATTTTACATAAGCACCCATAAATATCTTGGAACTGTGATTCTCAATAATAGCAGCAATCCCTGTCTCTCTTTTCATATCCATGTATGGTCAAATCCAGTAAGCTTAGGGGAATTTTATCCTCCTCGCCTCCTTTCTTCCAGATGACCTAACTTCATTAATTCATTAATTAAACCATTCTCTGTCCCTATATTGTAAGTTGCTGGGAACCTGTTTATATTACTCTGTAGAGTGCCACGTACATGGAAGATGACGATGACGATGATGACGATGATAAATAGACAAGAACACTATGGTTTTGTATTAGAGTCCTAAGATTCTTCAGAGATGGTAGATCATATCAGATCTTTCCCTGCATGTCATCCGTGCACAGAGGGTGCATGGCTCTTAGGCCATAACAGCTGTTCACCTAGACTCTGGATTTGGATCTGAAGTCCCAAGTCAGCTTCTCCCAGTCATATTTGGGGCTTTGGAGCATTCTTGTTTATCTGGAGCCAATCCAGCCTTCCCAGAGCCAACACCCAGCTGTGAACCCGCCCTCTTGAAAAACTAGGGCCAACACGGTAAGGGGTAGAGCAGTTATCTTTTTTTCTGGCAAGGCTCCTTTGCCTTTATCAATTGTATGACATCAAGAAACTCCATAGGTGATGTTTTTCTCAGCATGCAGATGCACACCTAGCTGACATGCAACCATGAAAGGCAGAGGAGACTGAAAAAGGTGGCAACCCGGCTAAAGGCTCCGTCTAAGCAGATCTTTGGATCCTGAAGAGGAGACAGTCCAATCTTGTCTTCTGACCGCACTCAGCTAGGACTTGTCCAAACTTACAGCTGAGCAACAGGCTTTCTGAAGGCATTCAGAAGCCTATGAAAGCTGTATGCTGCACCAGACCATTGGTCTGTTGTCTACTCATTGACAGGATTTGATTTTTTGTACAAGAATCATAGAATCATAGAATAGTAGGGTTGGAAGGGGCCTACAAGGCCATCGAGTCCAACCCCCTGCTCAATGCAGGAATCCAAGTCAGAGCATCCCTGACAGATGGCTGTCCAGCCTCGTCTTGAAGGCCTCCAGTGTGGGAGAGCCCACCACCTCCCTAGGGAATTGGTTCCTTTGTCATATTGCTCTAACAGTCAGGAAGTTTCTCCTGATGTCCAGCCGGAATCTGGCTTCCTGTTACTTGAGCCCATTATTCCGTGTCCTGCACTCTGGGATGATCGAGAAGAGATCCTGGCCTTCTTCTCTGTGACAACCTTTCAAGTACTTGAAGAGTGCTATCATATCTCCCCTCAGTCTTCTCTTCTCAAGACTAAACATGCCCAGTTCTTTCAGTCTCTCCTCATAGGGCTTTGTTTCCAGTCCACTGATCATCTTCGTTGCCCTCCTCTGAACCCTCTTCAGTTTGTCTGCATCCTTCTTAAAGTGTGGTGCCCAGAACTGGACACAGTACTCCAGATGAGGCCTAACCAGTGCTGAGTAGAGGAGAACTCGTACTTCCCAGGATTTGGAAGCTATGCTTCTATTAATGCAGCCCAAAAGAGCATTTGCCTTTTTTGCAGCCACATCACATTGTTGGCTCATATTCAGCTTGTGATCGAAAAACCAAGATCCTTCTCGCTTGTAGTGTTGTTGAGCCACATATCCCCCATCTTGTAACTGTGCATTTGGTTTCTTTTTCCTAGGTGCAGAACTTGGCATTTATCCCTGTTAAATGTCATTCTGTTGTTTTCTGCCCAGTGCTCCAGTATATCCAGATCACTTTGAATTTTGTTTCTGTCTTCCAGGGTATTAGCTATCCCACCCAATTTTGTGTCATCTGCAAATCTGATCAGCATTCCCTGCACCTCCTCCTCCAAGTCATTAATACAAATGTTGAAGAGCACTGGGCCCAGGACTGAGCCCTGTGGTACCCCACTTGTTACCTCTCCCCAGTTTGAGAAGGTCCCACTGATAATTTATTTTATTTTATGTTTTATTTATTTCATTTCATTTCTATACCGCCCAATAGCCGAAGCACTCTTTGAGTCCGATTCTGTAGCCAACTGTGGATCCACCGGATCGTTCTTTCATCTAGCCCACTTTGAGCTAGTTTGCTTATCAGGAGATCATGGGGCACTTTGTCGAAAGCTTTGCTGAAGTCGAGGTATATGATGTCTACAGCATTCCCACGGTCTACAAGGGAGGTGACTTGATCAAAAAATGAGATCAGATTTGTCTGGCAGGACTTGTTTTTGACAAATCCATGTTGGCTTCGAGTAATCACGGCATTGTTTTCAAGGTGCTTACAGATGGATTGCTTTATCATCTCTTCCAGAATTTTCCCAGGGATTGATATCAGACTGACTGGTCTGTAGTTCCCAGGTTCCTCCTTTTTACCCTTTTTGAAGATAGGGACAACATTAGCCCTCCTCCAGTCATCTGGTACTTCCCCCGTCCTCCATGATTTCTCAAAGAGAATAGACAGCAGTTCTGAGAGTTCTTCTGCCAGTTCCTTTATTACTCTAGGATGCAGTTCATCTGGCCCTGGAGATTTGAACTCATTCAAAGTCATTAGGTGTTCCTTGACCATATGCCTATCGATCTCAAGCTGCAATCCTGCCCCTTCAGCCTGTACTTCACCTTTGCCAGGGGGGTCATAGACCCTCTTTTGGGAGAAGACTAAGCCAAAGTAGGAATTGAGCACCTCTGCCTTTTCTTTGTCATCTGTTATCGTTTTGCCATGCTTATTTAATAGCTGAACAACCATTTATTTCCTCTGCCTTTTACTATGCACGTATCTGAAGAAAGCCTTTTTGTTGTTTTTAGCATCCCTTGATAACCTCAGCTCGTTTTCAGCTTTAGCCTTCCTGACGCCATCCCTGCAATTCTGTGCTACTTGCCTGTACTCTTCCTTTGTTACTTGGCCTTCTTTCCACTTCCTATATGTGTCCTTTTTTGTTTTCAGGTCATCCCTAAGCTTTTTGTGAAGCCACACTGGCTTCTTCTGTTGTCTTCCACCTTTTCTTCTTGTTGGAATTGTTTGTGATTGTGCCTTGAGAATTTCCTTTTTTAAAGCTCCCACCCATCTTGGAATCCTTTTCTCGTTAGCGTCGCTTGCCATGGGACCTTACTGATCATTGTTCTGAGTTTATTAAAATCAGCTTTCCTAAAATCCAGGGTACGCGTTTGACTACACTCAGCTTTTGCTTCCCTTAGAACCAAGAACTCAAGTACAACATGGTCGCTTTCCCCCAGAGTTCCTGTAACTGCTACTTTATCCACTAAGTCATCTCTGTTGGTTAGGATCAAGTCAAGGATAGCTGATCCCCTAGTTCCTTCCTCTACTTTCTGTAGGAGGAAGTTATCCGCCACACAAGTCAGGAATTGAGGGGCCATGTTTTGCAGAATTTGTCTCCCAACAGATATCGGGGAAATTGAAGTCCCCCATTACTACTACATCATGCTTCCTTAAAACATTGGCTATTTGCTTTTCAAAAGTTTCATCCTCGTCTTCTCCTTGGTTGGGTGGCTGGTAATAGGCCTTGACCACCAGGTTCCTTTTATTCTTTGCTCCATTTATTTTGATCCAGATGCTCTCGATGGGGCTACCAAGCTTCTCCTCCTGTATTTCTGTGCAGAGATATGTATTTTTCAATACAGTGCAACCCCACCTCCCTTTCTGTTCCTCCTGTTCTTTTTGAACAAGTTATATCCTTCAATTGCTGTATTCCAGTCATGAGAGTCATCCCACCAAGTCTCAGTTATACCTATCAAGTCATAATTTCCCTCCAGTATTAAGAGTTGAAGTTCGTTCTGTTTGTTTCCCATACTCTGGGCATTAGTTTATAGACACTGAGAATTTCATTGGTTCTCAAATGCACATTTGCACTAATGCGTACTTGCCCTAATGTGCATCAGTGCAAGTGCGCATTTGCAAACAAACAAAATTGTGACCCCTCCCCCCAAAGTAAGAAATGGGTCCACAACTCTGAGGAATCCGTGCAACTTAGAAAAACCTGGTCTGCTGCAGAATCCACGGGTCGGATTCATAGAAATTGAACTCATTTGAATCCATTGTGGATTTCTCCAGCATCCCTACTGCTTGCAGAGGGCTTTTGAACAGGGCTGTGCACAGACCCCCCAAACCAACTAGGAAGCTGCTTCGGGGCTTCTGAGGCAGGCCCGATTTGCTTCGGGCTGATTCAGGGGGGCCCCAATCTGCCTCAGCCCTGAACCTGGAGTGGGATTTGGATGGCCGTGCTGCGCAAGCCCCCAGCTCCTTTCTTGGGCCCTCTGACATGTGCCGGCAGCCATCACGAGAAGGAGTCACCATCATCTTTGCTGCCACCGCCATCACCACCACCATCGCAGCTGCCTCCGCCTCCACCACCACTCCCTCCGCCTCCGCCTCCGCTGTCTCACTGCCACCGCTGCATCATTGCTTCTGCTGCCTGCTGCCGCCAGCTCCTGAGCTCTGGACACACACCAGCTCTTGTTGCAGGGAGCTGCCATTTTAAAAACAGCGACTCCCTACAACAAGCGCCTGCTCCCATCCAGGGCTCAGGAGCTGGCGGCACTGGTGGCGATGGTGGCAACATGATAGTGGCAGCAACAGCAGCAGCAGAGGCAGTGGCGGTGGAGGCGGCGAGGCAGTGGCAGCGACAATGATGGTGATGCCTCTTCGCGGTGGCTCAGGTAAGGAGCTGGAGGTGCTGGCGCGGCTGGGCCAGGGTGCCAAAGCTCTGGAGTGCACCGAAGTGGTTCAGAGAGCCCCCAAGCCACTTTGGGTCACTTTGTGCCCCCTCTGCTTCACCTTGGAAGGGACCCGAAGCAGCCCACTTCGACTCGGGCTCTGGGCTGAAGCGGTGCACAGCCGTACTTTTGAAACTCCGCTCCATGCTATCTTCCTGTGCAAGTGTCATGGAAGGCTTAGAGGACACACCAGTCAGGAACCTGGATAAGGACATTATCATCTCCATTAAACAAGAACAGAACAACACAGAAAACCAGAAAGGCAGTGTGGTGCTAGTGGTTAGAGTGTGGGCCTGGGACTCGGGAGATCTGGGTTCTAGTCTCCTCTCAGCCATGAAGCTCACTGGATGACTTTGGGCCAATCACTAACTCTCGGCCTTATCTACCTCACAGGGTCATTGTGAGGATAAAATGGAGAGAAGGAGGATCATATAAACCACCTTGGGTTCCTTGCAATAGGAAAAAAGGAGAGAAGTAAATGTAATTAATAAATAAAACGCCTGACTCCACCCAGATAGATCTAAGTGCAGCACCAGCTAGTGACAATGGCTATGATACTATCCACACAGCAAGCACGTCAACTGAGTACTGGACTGGGGGGCGAGGGGCGCAGCGGGCAGCAGAGAGACAAGTTGTTCTCACTAGTCTCCCTCTATTTAAGCATACAGCTTGAGAACAAGGCTTCCAATAGAGGGCGGAATTCAAGAAGGACGGGAGGAGGAGAGAAATAATGTGTTGGTATTAATGCTGGATAGACTGTGGTGCTGGAGAAGACTCTTATGAGTCCCCTGGACTGCAAGGAGGTCAAATCAGTCCATCCTAAAGGAAATCAACCCTGACTGCTCATTGGAAGGACAGATACTGAAGCTGAAGCTCAAATATTTTGGCCACCTAATGCGAAGAGAAAACTCCCTGGAAAAGACCCTGATGGTGGGAAAGATTGAAGGCAAAAGGAGAAGGGGACGGCAGAGGATGAGATAGCTAGATAGCATCACCGATGCAATGACTATGGACTTGAGCACACTCCGGGAGAGAGCGGAGGACAGGAAGGCCTGGCGTGCTATGGTCCACGGGGTCACGAAGAGTCGGACACGACTTAACGACTGAACAACAACAACAATTAATGCTGGGTTGAAAATTTTGTTTCTTCCATTTTCAGCATTTGGGAGGAGGGGAGCAAAAAGAAAACTCTGGTGAAAGAGGCTGGGAGAAGTGAGAATATAGGAGAATGTTCTCCTTGGGGTGCCGGACAGGGTTTCCACATACTTTTTTAAGTGTAGGCAATTCTTGAGGGCTCTTCTTTACATTTTAAAAAATAAATAAATAAATAAAACACCCCCTACACTTGCAGGAGCCCAGGACTCTTCTCCAGCCCGGCAGTTCTTTTTGAACTCCCAGGAGACCTCTCCCTCTCCAATAGGCATTCAGAAAGAACTGAAAATGGGTCTGTTCACATAATCATGGAGGGGAAAATAAGCCACAGTGGCTTATTTCCTCAACTGCGCATGCCAGATGGAGGAGTTGCATAATTACCCTTGCCGGCTGGCTTGCCATGTTGTGCAAACCTGGCGAGGATGGCTTGTTGCTATGGTTAACAAGCCACCCCAGAACCCTAAAGCAGCCCTTGGGTTCTAGGTTGCTGGTTAACCATGGCAACAAGCCATCCTCACTGGATTCACACAGTATGACAAGCCATGCATACAACCAGCACATGACCAGCATGCAGAGCAGGGGAAATAAGCCACCATGACTTATTTCCCCTTCTGTGATCATGGGAACCAGGTCAGTAAGTGACTAAGCCCTTGATTAGTTAGGGGCTCTGGGTTAACTTCTGTGTCATCTTATTATTGAACAGTAGCATAGTCATTATTAGGTATTTAGAAGCAAGTGGTGTATAGTTCACCATATACTTCAAGTACCCAGTCACCTAAGATGGAAATCAAGGGGGTGTAGTTAAAAATACCCTAAGGGCACAATCCTATGCATGTTTGGACAGAAGAAAGTCCTACAACTCCCAGCATTCCCCAGGCAGCTGCTGGCTGGGGAATGCTGGGAGTTGTAGGACTTTCTTCTGTCTAAACATACATAGGATTGTGCCCTAAGACTCCCTTCTTTTTACAACAGGATATCAATCCAGAATCAACCTTTCGAACAATATGATCTATTTATCATTTAAACCTACAATTCCCATAAGCCCTGGCCAACATAGCCAATGGTGAGGGTTCATAGGAGTTGTAGGCCAAAACATCTGGAGAGCCACAAGTTGCCCACCCCTAGTTTAAATATTAAGAGGCTGAAACCAACCAGAACATGTGTCCATCTAATTTTTAGTGTAGTGCTTTCTCTTTGACTTCTGCCTCTCCCCTGCCCCAATGGTGTGTGTGTGTGTGTGTGTGTGTGTGTGTGTCTACACACACACACACACACACACGAATGACAAAGACAGCTATCCTACTTCATTGCCCAAATTTTATTTCCAGGCACGTGTAGTTATGATGGCATATAAAACCCCTCCTTTAAGTTTTAAGGAAAGGAGAGGTACAGATCAGTCTTTCCTCATAGATTATGAAATGGCTTCTTCCTACATTGTAACTTCATTAAAGAATGACAATGACTATGGCAAAAGGAGAACAAAAATACAGTGCAAAATCATGTCTGTATTTGCTCGAAGACATTCCTTTTTTTTTTTTCCTAGCGGCAGATGAATAACCGCAGTGTTTTAGCGCCTTCTTGTGTTGATCCCTAGAAAGGCGAGTTAAAAAAAATCTGTTCTAGGCATGATGAAAAAACAATGCATCTGTAACTCCCTCTTTCAGTTATTCATTCTAAAATTTGGGTGAGAGAGTTTATTTACATGATCAACATAAAACTGATGATATATGGCTTAGTTTTTGAATATGTGGAGTTTAAGAAGTTCTTTACTGAATCAAACCTTCAGTCACATGCGATCATTATCGTCACTTACTAAGCATGTTTACTCAGAAGCAAATCCCATTGAGTTCAAAGGGCTTACTCCCAGGTAACAGTGCATAGGACTGTAGTCTTAATGTAACTTCATCACATGTGTTAAAAACTTAGGGGAATCCCCTCTCCTCTCCTCTTTTTCATTGTTCTTTTGCTTTTTGCTTGTTGCGACAGACTCCTGCTCTGGTTTCAATGTTTGCAAGACCAGCGTTTGCCCTTTACAGTTATATTACAGGCCACCTCAACTAAATCTGGTGGGCCTAAAGAAAAATGTCTAGCTCTGCAGTGTTACAGGTTTTTTTATTGCAGAAAACCAAAATGACCCCAAGCATCACATCTCCTGAAGTGAAATGGCAGATGCCTTAGTCACTCAAGAATGACTGGTACAAAGAACGCTTAGCTGTTGGCAGGTGAATAAACACGATGGCCCTTTAATTCCTTTTTGTATTGAATTTCTATTTACATCATAAAACTGAAAAGGACAACAGCTCCCTGCTTTGAGGCAGTACCATTCTCAAATACCCTATTCTCTTTTAAGCTTTAGGTTTTTCTATTATATGTTACCATGTTATTGTATTTTATGGCTTCATATTTTGTGTTGTGAGCTGCCCAGAGAGCTTCAGCTATTGGGTGGTATAGAAATGCAATGAATACCAGCAGCCTCAGGTCTGGCTCCAGATTTGAGGGGGCCCTTGGCAAACTACCCCCGGTAGACTCCAAGCCACAACCTTAGTTGGAGATGGCAGCAGCAGGCAGCCATTTTAACTTCATAGGGACATTCAGCATAACAGTACTCAATGTTCTAATATTACATTCAGCATAGCTGTACCATGGGTCCATCAAGCTCAGTCTACACTGATTGGCAGCGACTCTCCAGAGTTTCAGACAAGGGCCTTTCCCAGACATACCTGGAGTTATGAGGGATTAAACCTGGGACCTTCTCAGTGGAGGCTGGTGGCTCTGATGTCAGTGGGGCAGGGAGTTTGCTCTGCAAAGCCCCTTAGATAGCTCCTTTAGAGTTCTGACTGGTTCCGACTGAAACCAGGAGTGGATCTACTGACCCACTGACATTGGAGCCACCAGCCTCCACTGGACCTTGTGCTTGCAAGGTGTGTGCTCTACCACAGATGCAGCTTTTTGGCAGTATGTTACCTCATCTCATTCCACCCACTATTTTCCAGTAACTTACCCTGCCTGGTTTGTGTGACTTTCTGGCCCCTCAGACTTTGTCATCTCACACAATAATATGTTGGAGACTCAATTAAGTACTTTGTTCCAAAAGAAAGTGTTCTGGAAGAATTGTACAGCTCAAATAAATGATAAAGCCTTCTGATTTACAACCTAATTTTCTTAATGGCCAATTTGTAGCAATTCACTCCTATCTTCTTTAACCTTGCAAGCTTATATTTTAAAGTAATGTGAGGCCTCATGTCAGAGCTACACACACCCTGGAAATAATAGAGGCCCAAGCTCTTGTTCCCTGAATTGCTTCAGCCCACCTCCCCTCACAACCCAACACCCCATACTTTCCTTCCTTAGACTCACCTTCTGAAGGTACCCCTTCATAGCATCAATGACTTCCTCATAGAAAACCTAGAGTAGTAGGGTTGCCAAATTTTCAACTAGCCCCTGCTACTGTGCTTTGAACAGTGGCTTGATATGTGCGAATTACCAGGTAAGACATTTCACTACATAGCTATATACAGCATCATCTGCTAATTCCTTCATATCTGGGCACAGCAGCAGGAGCCTTTTGAAAAGTTGGCAACCCTATGCATAACAGCACCAATGCCCTGAGGAGGCATTTAATTCACAGATCACTTCATACTGCTGGCCTCAGCACCTCTAAGGTCTGACTATGTCACTTTGTAACTTGTGCCACATAAATCTATTGCAGAATCCATTGCTGAACTGAGCAATAGCAAACGTCAGCAAGAAGCAGTCAGGGCATCTTGTGTTACCAGGCATTTACCACACCTTCAGCAAGCAAATCAATCAAAAGCTCTGTTGTACAAAGCAAAAATAGAAGTGATCAAAAGCACTGTTGCGACATTTTGGAAGAAAATAACGCCATAATTATAAGAGCCCAAGATCGTATTTATTTATTTATTTATTTATTTATTTCTATACCGCCCAATAGCCGAAGCTCTCTGGGCGGTTCACAAAAACTAAAACCAAACAGCACACAATAAAACAATTTAAAATATATAGAACATTAAAACCACAATATAACAATACAACCACAATAAAACCTAGCAGCAGTACAGGAGTTTAAAATACAGATTTAAAACAGCAAAGATAAAAATTTAGAAAGCTAAAATGCCTGGGAAAATAAAAAGGTCTTCACCTGGCGCCGAAAGGAGTACAATGTAGGCGCCAGGCGAACCTCACTAGGGAGCTCATTCCAGAGCCGGGGTGCCACAACAGAAAAAGCCCTCCTCCTAGTAGCCACCCGCCTCACTTCCTTTGGCAGGGGCTCACGGAGAAGGGCTGCTGACGATGATCTTAAGGTCCGGGCAGGCACATATGGGAGGAGGCGATCCTTCAGGTAACCTGGCCCCAAGCCGTTAAGGGCTTTGAATGTTAACACCAGCACTTTGAATCGGGCCCGGAAATGGACCGGCAGCCAGTGCAGCTGGAAAAGTACTGGCGTAATATGAGCTCGCAGGCCAGTCCCTGTTAACAATCTTGCTGCCCTATTTTGGACCAGCTGAAGTTTCCGGACCGTTTTCAAAGGCAGCCCCATGTATAACGCATTGCAGTAATCCAGACGAGAAGTTATCAGAGCATGGATAACTGTAGCTAGGCTATCTCTGTCCAGATAAGGGCGTAGTTGGTATACCAGCCTAAGCTGATAAAAAGTGCTCCGTGCCACTGAGTTCACCTGTGCCTCAAGTGACAGTTCTGGATCCAAGAGCACCCCCAAACTACGAACCTGATCCTTTAGGGGGAGTGCAACCCCCTCCAGAACAGGTTGATTATCACCTAGCCGGGCAGACGAACCACTCACTAACAGTACCTCCGTCTTGTCTGGATTGAGTTTCAGTTTATTGGCCCTCATCCAGTCCATTACCGTGCCCAGGCACTGGTTCAGAACAGCCACTGCCTCACCTGGTTTTGATGAGAAAGAGAGGTAGAGCTGGGTGTCATCCGCATATTGATGGCACCTCAGCCCACACCTCCGGATAACCTCCCCCAGCGGTTTCATGTAGATGTTAAACAGCATGGGGGATAGAATAGAGCCCTGTGGAACCCCATGGCACAATTGCCATGGCGCAGAGCAATAATCCCCCAGCACCACCTTCTGGAATCGGCCATCCAAGTAGGAGCGGAACCACTGTAGTGCAGTGCCTCCAACTCCCAACCCAGACAACCTATCCAGAAGGATACCATGGTCGATGGTATCGAAAGCCGCTGAGAGGTCCAGGAGAATCAACAGGGTCACACTCCCCCTGTCCCTCTCCCGGCAGAGGTCATCCCACAGGGCGACCAAGGCAGTTTCCGTTCCAAAACCAGGCCTGAAGCCCGATTGAAATGGATCTAGATAATCCGTTTCATTCAAGAGTGCCTGGAGCTGTCCTACAACCACCCGCTCAAGCACCTTGCCCAGGAAGGGGATGTTGGCCACTGGCCTATAATTGTTAACATCCTCTGGGTCCAGGTTAGGCTTTTTCAGGAGTGGTCTAATTACTGCCTCTTTTAAAGCGGCAGGCACCACTCCCTCTCTCAAGGAGGAATTTACAACCTCCTGGACCCAGCCGGACAACCCCTCCTTGTTTGATTTAATAAGCCATGAAGGGCAAGGGTCAAGCACACAAGTGGTCGATCGGACTTGGCCAAGCACCTTGTCCGCATCCTCAGGCCTCAGTAACTGAAACTCATCCAATAAAACTGGACCAGACGGTGCTCTGAACGCCTCTACCAATGGAACTGCATTAATCGTGGTGTCCAATTCATGACGAATCTGAGCGACTTTATCCTCAAAGTGCCGCGCAAACCCATCACAGCGTGCTACCGAGGGTTCCACCGTCTCTCTCCCTGGCCCAGAATGTAACAGGCCGTGAACCACTCGGAAAAGCTCCGCCGGGCGACACTGAGAAGATGCAATGCTGGTGGAAAAGAACTGCCTCTTTGCCACCCTCACCGCCACAGAGTAGGCTCGATAGTGGGCTCTTACCTGTGTTCGGTCAGACTCAGCACAAGTTTTCCTCCACCTGCGTTCTAGCCGTCTCCCCTCTTGCTTCATTGCCCTCAGCTCAGGTGTATACCAAGGAGCTGGCCGGGCTCTGCTCAGAGGGAGAGGGCGCTTGGGTGCGATCGTGTCAACCGCCCGAGTCATCTCTGCATTCCACAGAGCGACCTGGGCTTCGACAGGAGCACCAGCCATACCAGCAGGAAAATCCCCCAGAGCCCTCTGGAATCCATCGGAATCCATTAATCTCCGGGGGCGGACCATTTTAATAGGTCCCCCACCCTTGCAGAGGGGAAAGGCCGCCAGAAGTCTAAACCTCAGCAGGAAGTGATCTGACCATGACAAAGGGACAGATGTTAATTCCTCTACTTTCAGATCATCCTCCTCCTGCCCAGTCGAGAAAACCAGATCAAGCGTGTGTCCTTTTATATGCGTTGGGCCAATGACATGTTGGGACAGCCCCATGGTTGTCATGGCGGCCATGAAGTCCTGAGCCGCCCCAGATACAGCGGCCTCGGCATGGAAGTTGAGATCCCCCAGGACCATCATCCTGGGGGTCCTCAACACCAAGTCCGAGACCACCTCCGTCAGCTCAGGCAGGGAGTCTGATGGGCAGCGGGGTGGGCGGTACACCAACAGAATCCCTAATCTGTCCCGGGTACCCAACACAAGGTACAGACACTCAAGATCTGCACTCGAATGAGCAGGAAGCCTGGAGAGGGAGATTGAATTCCTATAGACCACGGCAGACAATCGTACATACAATTTGCAGACTATTTTCTGTAGGGTAGGATGCCAACCTAGTCCCATGCATTTCTACTCTTTGTAAACCCCTTTGTGTTCAATGGGGCTTACTCCTAAGTACAGTGCATAGAATTGTAACCTTCGTTTTTAGCCAAGAGGTTTAATTTTTCCAGAGACGTGGGGAAAATGAGTGATTATAGTGATTGCTTCCCCTTCATGGATTGATGTCTTGTTGTGGCGAAGGGGCTTGCTTAACTCAGTGAAGCCATAAGCTATGCCGTGCAGGGCCACCCAAGACGGACAGGTCATGGCAGAGAGTTCTGACAAAATGTGGTCCACTGGAGAAGGAAATGGCAACCCACTCCAGTATTCTTGCCAAGAAAACCCAATGGAATGTATCACAAGGCTAAAAGATATGACGCCGGAAGATGAGCCCCTCAGGTCGGAAGGTGTCCAGTATACTACTGGGGAAGAGCAGAGGGTATTTCCAAGTAGCGCCAGAAAGAGTGAAGCGGCTGGGCCAAAGCCGAAAGGACACTCAGCTGTGGATGTGTCTGGTGGTGAAAAGAAAATCCGATGCTGTAAAGAACAATAATGTTTAGGAACCTGGAATGTCAGATCAATGAATCAAGGTAAGCTGGAGGTGGTCAAACAGGAGATGGCAAGATTGAACATCGACATCTTGGGAATCAGTGAACTAAAATGGACAGGCATGGGCGAATTTAATTCAGGTGACCATCATATCTACTATTGTGGGCAAGAATCCCTTAGAAGAAATGGAGTAGCACTCATAGTCAACAAAAGGGTGGGAAAAGCAGTACTGGGGTACAATCTTAAACGAATCCAAGGCAAACCATTCAACATCACAGTAATTCAAGTCTATGCCCCAACCACTGATGCCGAAGAAGCTGAGGTTGATCGGTTCTGTGAAGACCTACAACACCTTCTAGAACTAACACCAAACAAAGATGTCCTCTTCATCATAGGGGATTGGAATGCTAAAGTAGGAAGTCAAGAAATCACTGGGATAACAGGCAGGCATGGCCTTGGTGTACAAAATGAAGCAGGACAAAAGCTAATAGAGTTTTGCCAAGAGAACACGCTGATCATAGCAAACACTGTTTTCCAACAGCACAAGAGACGACTCTACACATGGACATCACCAGATGGTCAGTATCGAAATCAGATTGATGATGTCCTTTGCAGCCAAAGATGGAGAAGCTAGGGTTGGCGGAGAATTTCTCCCCGAAACTTTGGGGGGCCGAGCACCAACGTGTTCGGCCCCCCGAACAAGTTTTGGGGAGAAATCCTCCGAACCCCCCCGCACCCCCCCCCCCGGGACGGGACTTACCTTCGCCGAATGTCCATCCCGGCGGCGGGTCCGGCCGGCGGTTCGGCGGGTGTTCGAGCGGGGCGGGAGTGGCAGCCGGTCTTTCGACCGGCTGCCGCCGCTGCCATTGCAATAAAAGAAAAAAAAAAGCCCCCTGATAGGCTACGTGACGATTCACGTAGCCTATCACGGCTAGATCTGCAAAGTCAGCCGTGATAGGCTACGTCAATCGTCACGTAGCCTATCACGGGTGACTTTAAAAAAAAAAAAAAGTGTGTACGGATAATGGCGGCGCCCATAGGGAGCCGCCATTCCCGTTCCTTATTTGGTCGCTGTAGTCTACGTAAAGATTTACGTAGACTATGGCGAAAATAAGGGCAACGCTATTTGCGTTGCCCTTATTTTCGCCGTAGTCTACGTAAACATTTACGTAGACTACAGCGACTAAATAAGGAACGCGAATGGCGGCTCCCTATGGGGGCCGCCATTAGCGTACGCGTTTTTTTTTTTTCAAAGTCACCCGTGATAGGCTACGTGACGGTTGACGTAGCCTATCACGGCTGACTTTGCAGATCTAGCGGTGATAGGCTACGTGAATCGTCACGTAGCCTATCAGGGGGCTTTTTTTTTTCTTTTTACTTTCGCTTTCGCGGCCGGGCGAGGCGGGAAGCCTCCCCCCTGGCCTGAATTTCGGCCGGGGCGAGGCGGGAAGCCTCCCCCCCTGGCCTGAACTTCGCGGGGGGAGCACCGAAGCGCCTCCCCCCCACCGCGAACGTCCTTCGAGGACAGGTAAGTGACTTTCGTACATCCCTAGGAGAAGCTCTATACAGTCAGTCAAAACAAGACCTGGAGCTGACTGTGGCTCAGATCATGAGCTTCTTGTTGCAAAATTTCAGCTGAAATTGAAGAACGTAGGGAAAACCACTAAACCATTCAGGTATGACCTAAATCATATCCCTTATGAATATACAGTGGAGGTGAGGAATAGATTTCAGGGATTAGACCTGATAGACTGAGTGCCTGAGGAACTATGGACAGAGGTCCATAACATTGTTCAGGAGGCAGCAACTAAATCCATCCCAAAGAAAAAGAAATGCAAGAAAGCCAAGTGGCTGTCTGATGACGCTTTACAAGTAGCTCACGAAAGAAGGGAAGCGAAAAGCAAGGGAGAAAGGGGAAGATATATCCAACTGAATGCAGAGTTCCAGAGAATAGCAAGGAGAGACAAGAAGGCCTTCTTAAATGAACAATGCAAAGAAATCGAGGAAAACAACAGAATGGGAAAGACGAGAGATCTCTTCAAGAAAATCGGAGATCTCAAGGGAACGTTTTGTGCAAAGACGGGCATGATAAAGGACAAAGAAGGCAGGGACCTAACAGAAGCAGATGAGATTAAGAAGAGGTGGAAAGAATACACAGAAGAACTATACAGGAAAGATCTGAATGTCCCTGATAGCCATGATAGTGCAGTCACTGAACTTGAGCCAGACATCCTAGAGAGTGAAGTCAAGTGGACCTTAGGAAACATTACTAACAACAAAGCTAGCGGAGATGACAGTATTCCAGCTGAGCTATTTAAAATCCTAAAAGATAATGCTGTTAAAGTGCTGCATTCAATATGCCAACAAATTTGGAACACTCAACAATGGCCGCAAGACTGGAAAAGGTCAGTTTACATTCCAATTCCAAAGAAGGGCAACGCCAAAGAGTGTTCAGACTACCGCACAATTGCGCTCATTTCACATGCCAGCAAGGTGATGCTCAAAATCCTACAAGCTAGGCTTCAGCAGTATGCAAACTGAGAACTACCGGAAGTACAAGCTGGGTTTCGAAGAGGCAGAGGAACTAGAGATCAAATCGCCAACATTCGCTGCATCATAGAGAAAGCAAGAGAATTCCAGAAAAACGTCTATTTCTGCTTCATTGACTACGCTAAAGCCTTTGATTGTGTGGATCACAACAAACTGTGGCAAATTCTGAAAGTGATGGGAGTACCAGACCACCTTACCTGTCTCCTGAGAAACCTGTACGAGGGTCAAGAAGCAACAGTAAGAACCAGACATGGAACAACCGAGTGGTTCAAAATTGGGAAAGGAGTACGACAAGGCTGCATATTGTCACCCAGCTTATTTAACTTATATGCAGAGTACATCATGAGAAACGCCGGGTTGGATGAATCACAGGTCAGAATTAAGATTGCTGGGAGAATTATCAACACCCTCCGATATGCAGATGATACCACCCTAATGGCAGAAAGTGAAGAGGATCTAAAGAGCCTCTTGGTGAGGGTGTAAGAGGAGAGTGCAAAAGCTGGTTTGAAACTCAACATTAAAAAAACGAAGATCATGGCATCTGGCCCCATCACTTTCTGGCATATAGAAGGGGAAGAAATGGAAGCAGTGACAGATTTTACTTCCTTGGGCTCCAAGATCACTGCAGATGGTGACTGTAGCCATGAAATTTAGAGACGCTTGCTCCTTGGGAGGAAAGCTATGGCAAACCTAGACAGCATAGTATGAAGCAGAGACATCACCTTGCCGACAAAGGTCCGTCTAATCAAAGCTATGGTTTTCCCAGTAGTAATGTATGGCTGTGAGCGCGGAACTATAAGGAAGGCTGAGCGCCGAAGAATGGATGCTTTCGAACTGTGGTGCTGGAGAAGACTCTGACGAGTCCCCTGGACTGCAAGGAGGTCAAATCAGTCCATCCTAAAGGAAATCAACCCTGACTGCTCATTGGAAGGACAGATACTGAAGCTGAAGCTCAAATATTTTGGCCACCTAATGCGAAGAGAAAACTCTCCGGAAAAGACCCTGATGCTGGGAAAGACTGAAGGCAAAAGGAGAAGGGGACGGCAGAGGATGAGATGGCTAGATAGCATCACCGATGCAATGAATATGAACTTGAGCACGCTCCGGGAGAGAGCGCAGGACAGGAAGGCCTGGCGTGCTATGGTCCATGGGTTCACGAAGAGTCGGACATGACTGAACGACTGAACAACAACAACATAGTGATTGCTTGTATCTCTGTCTCTATTTCTATCATTGTTGCTTCTTTGGACAGCTGAACATCTCATTCACTTCTCTGATATTCAATAAATGAAAACATTTGCCTGTGGAAACATTTTGTTTCTTCAGAACAGGAGTGGGGAACCTGTATTCCTTTCAAATGTTGCTGGACTCCAACTCCCATCAACCCCACTCAGCTTGGCCAATGGCTGAAGCCCAACAGCATCTGGAAGGCCACAGGTCCCTTGAGCCTGGTTTAGAATATTTATATGCATCTTTTCAAGCTTGACAGATGCCCAGGACAGCTCACAACAATAAAAAACACTACCACGGATGAATCCAATTTTGAACAAAGATTTAAGTTAATAAAAACAAATCCCAGTTTACAATCTGTTAAAGCAGCAACAACCATAAAACAATCTGAAATAACAACCACCTGAATCAGTAGATGATGCGTCCACAGTATTTAAACCAGCTTAGATATTATACTGGAAGGCCTGCACAAATTTCTAAACGCAGAGGGATTAGATGATGGACCCCAGACAATGGCTGAATCTACACATAGCAGTTATACCGTTATCATTCTGTTATCATAACTATTGGTGCCCATTGGTGTCATGTGTACCAACAGTTATGATAATGGTATGATAACGGTATAACTGCTATGTGTAGATTCAGCCAATGATCTTAGCATTTGGCCAGGCTCGTGTGGGGGTGACCCAGAGGCAATATAGAGGTAACTCCTCCCAGACACCCATGTGTCTTCCAATATACATCCAGGGGCAATCCAAACCTCTCTATACTCAAGAAGGGACCATAGCTCAGTGGTACAGCAGATACTTTGTGCACAGAAGGTCGCAGGTTGATCTCCTGGCATCTCCAGTTAAAAGGATGAGGTAGAAAGTGTTGAGAAAGACCTCAGCCCGAGACCGTAAAGAATAGGCAAGCCTGGGCTAGATTGGACAGAAGACAGCTTCCTGTGTTATTATGCCTGATGCTGACTTGCAGTGGACCCGCCAGTGAAGGTGTTGAGTGGTTTCTAGCAATAAGTAGGGTTCTAACCATCTGTTGGCAGCAGGGTTCATCCTTGGCAGAGCCTTTGTGCAACTGCCCCCTTCCCCAAACATAGCGCTTGACCACTGGGATGCTGGAATGCTGCTCAGCAGGAAGTATTTAGAATGTAAAACAATTATCTCCTCTAGAGGGAGTTGCTCTACTAAGATAGTAAATACATGCCTTTTAGTTGCACTTCTCCAGTGAGCTGGTAATGCGATGTGCTCATTTGCTGGAAACTGACTGGAATATAAGATATGAGATACATGTGGGGATATCCTTTTTAATTTCTTCACTGGGGTAAGGGGGCAAGATCTCCTTGTTACCAGTTAAAAAGGGTAAGATCTCCTTCACTGATATTTCTGAGGATCTCCCTAAACCACCTCCTATGATCAAGCATGTCTGGAAAATATTCTGTTGTCTGTGCATATAATCCCCAATGCTCAGATGGAAAGATAGGATCCAGATGCTCCAACAAGACTGGAGAATCATAGCTAACATAATATACTTCAGACTGTCAAGTCTTGGGGGGCATGTTACATATCTGGTTAGTCAAGAGAAGGGGTAGTGTTTGGGTGGACTACATTCCCCTGCTCTTAAACCCAACCAACAAATAGTTCAGCCATCAATGATTAAACTGGGCCCAATGAAAAATAACTTGAGAAGGAGCAGGACAATCACAGGGAGATATAGCAGATATAGGACAGCATCCAATGGTGTCATTCCGCAAACTCAAATAGCACTAGTGGAGTTCTGCTAAATCTTTCCGTTGTGCAAGTGGTTGCCTATTACACTTGTGTAAGCCATTGTGCAACAAGTTGTGCAACACATTTCACAACAGTTGTAAAGGGTGGCACAAGAGTTATGCACAACAGGTTGCACAAGCACAACTGCTTGAGCAACCACGCTTGCGCAAACATAACTTTAGTTGGATACTTCTCTTGCACATAGTTCAGAACCTAGTTTTCACTAGCGCAACATCATTTGCGCTAACGGAATGACACAGTTAGATACTGCCCATAGATATGGCCCAGGTGATTTAATGTGGGCCTAGGCTGAAATCCCTTTACTAAGAGACCCCTGAGAAGCGTCAGGATGTTTCCCAATGATGACTCCCTCAGACCCTCAATTGCCAAAACTGTCAAATGAGAACCTGCCTCACAGGATAATTGCAAAAACAACTGAAATAAAGATTTTGAGGTGAGATATGTTGGTTTGGCTCCAAGCCAGAGGGGCTGTTTTGATGGTGATGACTTGGGAAGTATGAAGCTGCCTTGTACCTTGTGAAATTATTTGTCCATCTAGGCCAGTATTGTCCACTCTGACTGGCAGTGGCTCTCCAGAGAAGGTCTTCCCCATCACCTGCAACCTGATCCTTTTAACTGGAGATCATCCCTCCCCGCAGTGCATGTAAAGTGGACTGAAACAAATATGGAGTTGCCACCTTGTTTTTGGTTTGTTCGTATACTTAACGCCATCCTTTATCATTCTCCTATGAAGCTCTCCAGTACAATGGCTGCAAAAAGGAGCGTGTTTACTATTGGTCATTTGCATCAGTCAACGTTTATTGGTAATTCCCTACAGCTAATAATAGTATCAATTACAGTGACCAGAAGCATTTTAGGAGGACTTGCATGAAAATGACAATAAACCTATAGCCATAAGAGACAACATGATTCACAAATGCTTAAAATTTGATGGCTCAGTTTGAATGTTGATGTTCAGTATTTCCTTCCTGTTGATCCAGCTATATACTATGGCAATATAAAAAGAGAGACATCAAACATAGGAGAACAAAAATGCATTACAATAATATAACAAAATCTATTATTTGATGAAAACAATTCAGAACGAATTCCTAATCCCTTTAATTCCTCTAATACTCAGATTAGGTGTTATCAATTGCTCCAGTTCATAAACTATAGTCATCATCATTGGTGTCTTAATAATTAAAACCAGAAAACAGTCAACAGAACAGCCACCCAAACAAGTCGTAATTTTTTATGAAAGAAATGGGAGGGGGGATAAAATATAAAAAAGGAAAATTAGGCAATAGGATAGGATCACTGGTTGATTCTAGGATCTTCAGGGATGTAGGCTTGCCAGGATCCCCTTGGAGGTAAGGATGGGCAGATCACTCTATTTCTAGTCTGTGTTGCATGTGTTGTTCCTTCATAAATCTATTCCATTCCAGTTAAGCAGCATTTTTAATTTGCAATTTCAAAAAACCCACACTAATATCCACATTAAAAGCTATGTATTAAAATACTTTGAATGCATTTTCTCTCAACATAAGCATTTCGTTCATGTATTTATACAAACATTTATACCTCACTTTTCCCCTCCAATAAAGTGGATTGCTCAAAGTGGCTTACAAAATATAAGAAACATAAAAACAGTAATCAAAGATTAAAACACATTTATCAAACTAAAAGCTGCAGGGAAGACAAGAGCACGAAGAGCCAGTCAATGCATTAAGCAACAACACAATGTCTTGTTTAATGAGAAATGGCTTCAATTGCTGGCAGGATGCAGATAAAGATACACAGGAACACGAATACATTTCTAATCATGTGTGTCCTTAAAGCATGCACTTCTCAATGCGTTTGAACCTAAAATGTGCATTTTCATATGCACAATGGTCTGATCCAGCAGGGCTCTTCTTATGTTCTTAAATCTGAAGGGTAACTGTGTTCAAGTCCACACAGTAAACCGGTAGGTGCAGACTACGTTGGAAACGGAGACCAAACGAAACCCTCAAGCATCCCCATGTGGGGGGCTTGCTTTATTACAGTCCTAAGAAGCTGCCTTGTATACCTCTTAGCCCAGTGTGATCGACTGCAGCCTTCCCCAACCTGGAGCTCTCCTGATGTTTTGGACTACAACTCCTGAGATTCCTGACCACTGGCAATACTGGCCAGGGCTATGGGAGTTGAAGTCCAAAACAACTGAAGGGCAACAGGTTGGGGGAGGGGGTCCACTGTGATTGGCAGAGGCTTTCCAGGGTCTCAAGCAGAGGTTTTTCACACCACCTGCTACCTGATCTTTTTAAATCCCAGGGACTGAACCCGGGGATTTCCGCTTGTCAAACATGTGCTCTGCCACTGAACAATGCTCCCTTCCCATCAGAATGAAATGGCCTTAGGTATGTTTAGGCTGACAAATAAGCATTAGTAAATTGTAACCTCTTGCTCTGTGACAGATTATCTAGTAGCTCCTTCTCAGATGGGAGGTAGCCTTATATTTCAATCACTACTGTAATTCATATTTTGCAATTGTTGTTGTTGTTGTTCAGTCGTTCAGTCGTGTCCGACTCTTCGTGACCCCATGGACCATAGCACGCCAGGCCTTCCTGTCCTGCACTCTCTCCCGGAGCGTGCTCAAGTTCATATTCATTGCATCCGTGATGCTATCTAGCCATCTCATCCTCTGCCGTCCCCTTCTCCTTTTGCCTTCAGTCTTTCCCAGCATCAGGGTCTTTTCCAGGGAGTTTTCTCTTCGCATTAGGTGGCCAAAATATTGGAGCTTCAGCTTCATTATCTGTCCTTCCAATGAGCACTCAGGGTTGATTTCCTTTAGGATGGACTGATTTGACCTCCTTGCAGTCCAGGGGACTCGTAAGAGTCTTCTCCAGCACCACAGTTCGAAAGCATCAATTCTTCGGCGCTCAGCCTTCCTTATAGTCCAGCTCTCACAGCCATACATTACTACTGGGAAAACCATAGCTTTGATTAGACGGACCTTTGTCGGCAAGGTGATGTCTCTGCTTCTTACTATGCTGTCTAGATTGGCCATAGCTTTCCTCCCAAGGAGCAAGCATCTTTTAATTTCATGGCTACAGTCACCGTCTGCGGTGATCTTGGAGCCCAAGAAAGTAAAATCTGTCACTGCTTCCATTTCTTCCCCTTCTATATGCCAGGAAGTGATGGGGCCAGATGCCATGATCTTCGTTTTTTTAATGTTGAGTTTCAAACCAGCTTTTGCACTCTCCTCTTTCACCCTCAACAAGAGGCTCTTGAGATCCTCTTCGCTTTCTGCCATTAGGGTGGTATCGTCTGCATATCGGAGGTTGTTGATAATTCTCCCAGCAATCTTAATTCCGACCTCTGATTCATCCAACCCGGCATTTCTCATGATGTACTCTGCATATAAGTTAAATAAGCAGGGTGACAATATGCAGCCTTGTCGTACTCCTTTCCCAATTTTGAACCACTCGGTTGTTCCATGTCTGGTTCTTACTGTTGCTTCTTGACCCTCGTACAGGTTTCTCAGGAGACAGGTAAGGTGGTCTGGTATTCACATCACTTTCAGAATTTGCCACAGTTTGTTGTGATCCACACAATCAAAGGCTTTAGCGTAGTCAATGAAGCAGAAATAGACGTTTTTCTGGAATTCTCTTGCTTTCTCCATGATGCAGCGAATGTTGGCGATTTGATCTCTAGTTCCTCTGCCTCTTCGAAACCCAGCTTGTACTTCCGGTAGTTCTCGGTTCGCATACTGCTGAAGCCTAGCTTGTAGGATTTTGAGCATCACCTTGCTGGCATGTGAAATGAGCGCAATTGTGCGGTAGTTTGAACACTCTTTGGCATTGCCCTTCTTTGGAATTGGAATGTAAACTGACCTTTTCCAGTCTTGTGGCCACTGTTGAGTGTTCCAGATTTGTTGGCATATTGAATGCAGCACTTTAACAGCATCATCTTTTAGGATTTTAAATAGCTCGGCTGGAATACTGTCATCTCCGCTAGCTTTGTTGTTACTAATGCTTCCTAAGGCCCACTTGACTTCACTCTCGAGGATGTCCGGCTCAAGTTCAGTGACCGCACTATCATGGCTATCAGGGACATTCAGATCTTTCCTGTATAGTTCTTCTGTGTATTCTTGCCACCTCTTCTTAATCTCATCTGCTTCTGTTAGGTCCCTGCCTTCTTTGTCCTTTATCATGCCCGTCTTTGCACAAAACGTTCCCTTGAGATCTCCAATTTTCTTGAAGAGATCTCTAGTCTTTCCCATTCTGTTGTTTTCCTCGATTTCTTTGCATTGTTCATTTAAGAAGGCCTTCTTGTCTCTCCTTGCTATTCTCTGGAACTCTGCGTTCAGTTGGGTATATCTTCCCCTTTCTCCCTTGCTTTTCGCTTCCCTTCTTTCGTGAGCTACTTGTAAAGCGTCATCAAACAGCCACTTGGCTTTCTTGCATTTCTTTTTCTTTGGGATGGATTTCGTTGCTGCCTCCTGAACAATGTTACGGATCTCCGTCCATAGTTCCTCAGGCACTCTGTCTATCAGGTCTAATCCCTGAAATCTATTCCTCACCTCCACTGTATATTCATCAGGGATATGATTTAGGTCATACCTGAACGGTTTAGTGGTTTTCCCGACGTTCTTCAATTTAAGACGAAATTTTGCAAGAAGCAGCTCATGATCTGAGCCACAGTCAGCTCCAGGTCTTGTTTTTACTGACTGTATGGAGCTTCTCCATCTTTGGCTGCAAAGGACATAATCAATCTGATTTCGATATTGACCATCTGGTGACGTCCATGTGTAGAGTCGCCTCTTGTGCTGTTGGAAAAGAGTGTTTGCTATGATCAGCGTGTTCTCTTGGCAAAACTCTATTAGCTTTTGTCCTGCCTCATTTTGTACACCAAGGCCATGCCTGCCTGTTATCCCGGTGATTTCTTGATTTCCTACTTTAGCATTCCAATCCCCTATGATGAAGAGGACATCTTTTTTTGGTGTTAGTTCTAGAAGGTGTTGTAGGTCTTCATAGAACCGATCAACCTCAGCTTCTTCGGCCTCAGTGGTTGGGGCATAGACTTGAATTACTGTGATGTTGAATGGTTTGCCTTGGATTCGTACTGAGATCATTCTATCGTTTTTAAGATTGTACCCCAGTACTGCTTTTCCCACCCTTTTGTTGACTATGAGTGCTACTCCATTTCTTCTAAGGGATTCTTGCCCACAATAGTAGATATGATGGTCACCTGAATTAAATTCGCCCATGCCTGTCCATTTTAGTTCGCTGATTCCCAAGATGTCGATGTTCAATCTTGCCATCTCCTGTTTGACCACCTCCAGCTTACCTTGATTCATTGATCTGACACTCCAGGTTCCTAAACAATATTGTTCTTTACAGCATCGGATTTTCTTTTCACCACCAGACACATCCACAGCTGAGTGTCCTTTCGGCTTTGGCCCAGCCGCTTCACTCTTTCTGGCGCTACTTGGAAATACCCTCTGCTCTTCCCCAGTAGCATATTGGACACCTTCCGACCTGAGGGGCTCATCTTCCGGCGTCATATCTTTTAGCCTTGTGATACGTTCCATGGGGTTTTCTTGGCAAGAATACTGGAGTGGGTTGCCATTTCCTTCTCCAGTGGACCACATTTTGTCAGAACTCTCTGCCATGACCTGTCCGTCTTGGGTGGCCCTGCACGGCATAGCTTATGGCTTCACTGAGTTACGCAAGCCCCTTCGCCACAACAAGGCAGTGATCCGTGAAGGGGATATTTTGCAATACATTTCTCCTAATTTATTACCTTACATTTTTAACTTGCCATTTCATCTTGCCCATGTGGCAGAATAGGATGTTCCTGGTATACTATATGATGCAACCTGTTACACCAAATTAATCACGTGGGTAGCTAAATAGAGCACAACATTTTTGTTCTGGAATTTTTGTTGGGATGGTGGAATGAACAGATGAGGAGAAAGGTCCTTCACAGTGACTACCTTTATTATAAAGAAAATAAGCTTAAGGTTTGATCTTTGAAGGTTATGGGATTAATTTTCTGCCTACATAAAGCAAATTCGTTGAATTTCCTAGCATCCCACCCTTTGTCAATAAGATTTGTGATATTTAGTATTTTAAGGAAGATCAGCTGGCTGTGTTTTCGTATTTCATTTAGATGTTCCACACACACACACACACACACACACACACAGTATAACAACAACAACAACAACAGTTCAGTTGTCTTTGTCCAGTACCAATGTTCGTGCATCAGTATTACACAGGAAGCTACCTTATACTGAGTCAGAACCTTGGTCCATCTAGCCCAGTATTTTTGACAGTCGCTGACAGCAGCTCTCCAGAGTTTCAGGCAGGATTCTTTCCTGGCCCTGTCTAGAACTGGACCTGGGACCTCCTGCATGCCAAGTATGTGCTCTGTTACTGAGCTACAACCCTTCCTACGGCCTACATACCATCCCCAAAAGGTAAGAGGAATCCCTTATTTTAAGAAGAATATGCATGTAAGCTTTTACATTTGAGCTTCCTGGGGACCAGGTTATTTGAAAGACCACTTGCACCCATACAAACCTACCCAGGCCTTAAGATCCCTGCTCTTAGGGTATAAAGATCTATTAGATTGGTGAGCACTAGAGACAGTGTCTTTTCAGTGGTGGCCCTGCACCATCAGGAGTCCCAAGGGATATACATAAAGCTCCTTCTTTATTACTTTTTAAATGGGCTTTGAAAACCTTCCTGTTCCATATCAGTTTCAAATTTCCTTTAAAATTGTTGTTACTATATACTAGACAGTACACAGTTTTTACTATTTTACATTACTGCTGGTTTTAGTTTATTATTATTATTATTAAATTGTTGCACTGGGTTTTGTTTTTAACTGCTGCTGCTTAGTTTTGTAATCATAGTTTACTTTTATGAGGTTTTTTAAATGATTGCTATTGTTTGAAATGAGTTTTGTACTTGTTAGATTATTATAATCTACTTTATGAAGGCTCACCTTAAGAAGCGGGCTATAAATATGTTCACACACACACACACACACACACACTGTTCTTGGACTCACTTACTGATTTGTTTGGTTACCTGGAGAAAGAAAGAGAATATTCTAAGAAGAACTCTTTGGGGAGATTGCCCAGTTTGGAATGATGTCGGCCATTATGAAATGTGGTGACCTCACTAATCCAGACTCTGTGCTGTCCCTCTCTCACAGCTGATCATCCTGTCAGCAATTTTCTAAAGGTGTTCCACATACGTAGCCCCTCAGATGCCGGCAGTGGGCCCTAACAGGGTTCTGGGGCCTTGGCAGGTGCCTGATGCTGCCAACCTTGATGCTAGCCCTGTGTCCAGAGGATAATAAGTGTGTGTGTGGGGGGGGGGGTTAAGCACTCCCTTCCCCAGGGTAAGTTTCATGCTGGAGGCTACCCTGGGCTAAGTTCTCTTTGTTGGCCTCCCCTCCTCCCTCAGTGGGCCCTGGTAGTCTTAGCTGGCAGTGGCAGCAGGCAACAGCGGCAGCACTGCCAGGGCATTGGAACTAGCCACCATTTTAATTTCCCACAATATCCTGCAGTGATGCTACATTGGAGGCATAGTGAAATGAGAATGTGGACTTAACCCAGCTGTTCAGCACTACTCAGAGCACCAGGCCAGAGAATAATGAATGAATGGGGGGCCAGGGTAGGAATTGGCAGCGAACCCTGGCAGATGCCTAAGAAGGCCATGTGCTCATGCCAGCCCTGCCCTCCAACCTCCACATTCTCCCCTGCTCTGCATTAGCACTGTGAGGGAAACATGGCTCCAAATCAGTGGAGGCTGGTGGCTCTGGTGTCAGCGGGGCAGTGAATCCGCTCCGGGTTTCAGTCAGCGCTCTAAAGGAGTTAGGTGCTTTCCACCTCAGATAGCTGCTGACTGGTTCTAACTGAAACCCAGAGTGGATTCACTGCCCCACTGACATCGGATCTGCCAGCCTCCACTGGGTCCAAATCCCCACACTTTCCCCTCTCTGGTTACAGCAGGGGTGTGGCATTGAAAGCCACTGTATTCACTGCATTTGGGGCAAGAACAAGTGCAGCAAAAGGGTTAATCTTGACACTTTAGGATGTGTGCTTTGCAATTATCCAAACTACAGGGGATGCACTGAGCGATAATATGAAGAACAAAAATCCTATTAACTTCAACAGGGGTTAGGACTGGCAGAGCACTTTCAGGATCAATTGGCCCTTCACTTCTGTTATTCAGTTTGAAGTCGCTGACATCAAATGGCATTTGCCTGAATAAAAATTGATTAAAGATCAAATAAGGGCCCTTAGAACTTGGCGCTTGAATCTTGAATTATTTGGTTTAATAGCCACTTACTATGCACAGACTGTGAAGAATGTTTAGCTTTTCCTTTGCAAAATGAAATTATAGATCTGGAATGAGATTTGGTGATATTCTGAAACATTAATGACCATTAAGAATGCCAGGCATGGGATAAGGCAGAGAGCAGCTTATCCCATGGCTCCCCATTTCAAATTGTATTATAAAGTTGGAAGTATTATATATATTAAACTCTTCTAAAAGTTGCAGATATTAATCTGAGGCCTAGGATGATCAGCTCTTGGTTTACGCATTTGTCGAAGGATACCACCAATTTTACAACACAGCCAGTGTCAAAGCATTCTCCCTGAAAACAGGCTGTACCTCAGTAGCAGAGCACATATTTTGCATGCAAAGGGTACCAGGTTCAATCTTGAGATAGGGAGAAATTTGTTCAGTTGCATTTTAATGTAAATTTACCTAATTTTGCACTTTCAAACCAATGCATGAACTGACACGCAGTTATCTTCTGAAATTCGCACTTCTACAAATTTTGCAATGGAGTTTCCTCAATCAAAAATGCATACAGATATTAGGAAAACTGCATAAAAATGTGTATATTGGTATTTGCATACCTTCACTAGGTGTCCTCTTTTACAGATGACAGTCATCTATTTGACGGGCTGCCAGAGGACTGTCCTCTGTTTGAAAGGCTACCCGGCCCAAGTATAGTTTAAAGATAAAGAGCCATCCAAAGGAAGACCTGAGTCCATCAACAGGACTTAGACAACTATGGTGAGTTGTACTGGATTTCTATTCTGTTCTAATAGAATATTATACTAAAATTATTCAGTAAAATATTCTAATTACTCTGTTACAATATTTCTAAATTTGCATCTATACAAACTTGCATACACAAATTTTATGCAAATTGGTGCCTTCTTTTTTCTTGATGCATGTCCTCTGTTCTGGCAATTCACAAGCAGCCAACCTAATTCACGTGCAACCTGAGGTGATCTAGTCACAACAAGGCTAGGCTAGGAACCTTCTCGCTCCTCATTATTAGGCTGGGATCTCAGATTGGCAAATCCTGCTGCAAAAACAAGACTTTTGCACATGAACAGAGCTGAAAATTAAAATCAAACGCTGGATATGTTTTTGCTTGCTAATAATTTACAGATCACGTTTGCTGTGTAACACATCGGAAGGGTTTCATGTAAATGTGAAGTGCTTGTTTCTGTTATTTGCAAGCAGTCTCAATTTCCCCAAAAGTTTCTGTCACGTTGTCCTAAGTCTCACAAGCATGCAAGAGCTTTAGGGGCTATTTTTAGCATTCAGGAGCCTCTGTATTTTTTTTCCTTTTTACAGCTCAGAGATTTCTAATGTAAGTAATTGGATTTTTAATTAGTTCTTTCAAGTTTCTAATTTTGGAATTTCCAGCAAATACAGCCAGTTGGTATACAGGCATTGTGACAGAAGCAAGCAAGCAATAATTATGAACATTTCTGGACCCTCTCCACTGGAATCATGGTTTGCTTCCTAGTGTCTTTGCTGACCCTTGGAAAAAACAAATAAAGCGGTTCAGAGTGTTCAGCCAATTTAAGGGCTCGGTTGACCGAATATTCAAAGCCTTCTAATTGTAAAGAGCACCACCTATTGTGTGTGGCTGTCCCCACCCTGTCACCCCAGAGGTCATTCCTTTTGGTTACAGATGAGAAACAAAAACCCCAAAATGAAGGGGAAGTGTGCTATATGAAACCAAGCCAGCCCTGACACTAGTCCAGTTGACTGATGCTTGCTGGAATGATAATAAAGCATGCATTCATACTTTGTAATATTTTTCTCTGTCCTGACAGCGGGGAGTCAGGGTTTAATTTGAGCTAAACCTGAGGTTTTTCCCAGGCTGAGACATCTTTTTAGTGCCAGAGAAATGCCTGGGATCATGAGAAGCAGTCACTTAGAATGTCTCACAGCATATACAAAGTGCCTTTTGCTCACTACTTAATAGGGGTGGATAAATCTTTCCATTTCAGTTGCTCTCATTTTCTTATTTTTCCATTCTTAAATTTAGTTCATCTCAAATTTTGAGAATTTCTCTAGTCTTAAATTTGGTTTGTCCTGAACTTTTTTTTAAAGTCCACGTGAAAATTTATAAGCAATTTTGTGCACATTTCTTCTAATACATGTATTTTTAATGCATTTTGGCAATTATATACACATTTTTGCAGCCAATTTTCCTAATATAATGAATTTCTGAATGCTATTTTACCCCAGTATATGCATTTTTGATTGGAAAACTCCAATGCAAAATTCAGACATGCAAATATCAACATATAACTGAGTTCACAAGTGTCTTAAAAGATCTGGGGCACAGGCCCATAACACAAATTTGCATATACACACACACACACACAAGTCTAAGCACATGTCTAATATATATATATATATGTATGTGTGTGTGTGTGTGTGTGTGTGTGTGGTGCGTGCATGCAGTGTGCTTGCGTTTGTGTATAGATTACATACATACATAAGAAGTGTACACGGACCCCCCACCCCAATTCAACTCAGACCCCGATTCAGCATTTTGGAAAACATCCCACTTCTGCTCGGGCCAATTTGTAGTCAGACCACTTCAGCTCAGCTGTTTGGTGAACAGCACCAAACCTGAGTCAAGGTTTAGAAAAATGAGTCTTTATGCTTCCTGTTGACTACCATGGGAAATTAGAAAAAAAAAACTGCAACTTTTTTCTCTTGGTCAGAACTGGATAATTTCAGGCATAGTAGCCCCCTAGAAGGGGATTACACCTGCACAATGAAAGAAAAAATACTAGGTGCAGGGTTTATATTTTGATTTTCTTTTAAAGGGAACTGCCAATAACGTTTCACTTCCTTGGAAGAATTGGATAAAAAATTCAGGATTCATTGCCCCATCAGAGGAGATAATGTCTGGCAAATTTCAGAATGATAGCCACAAGGGTTTTTGTGCAAGGGTGGCCTTGACATTTTGAGGTCTCCAAAAGAGGACATACTGATCTCCGTATGTTCCTTGTGGACCATTGTTCTGAAAGTGACAGACAGCCTACAGTTGTCCCTAAGTAAGAAACCAGCAAAGTTTCAGAAGGATTGGTGCAGCAGTTCATGCGGAAGGGGAGTTCTCCAGTTTGGGGGAGGGAGGGATTTGCTTTCCCTTCCATTCACCCCTTCCCCAATAGTTTTTCAGTAAATTTGTATGAAAATGCACAGGTCTGTTTCCCGCCTCCCAGCTGAGCAGAGCAGAGCAGAGCAGAGCAAGCTGCTCCAGCTGGTCCAAGGACTACAGAAGCAGGCAAGCTCCCAGAGAGCGAGCGAACAGAGCGAGCAAACAGGGGGAGCAAACAGGAGTTGGCCAGGGGAGTTGCAGTGGTTGAAGAGACAAAGGAGACAAAGGAGACAAAGGAGACAAAGGAGACAGAGGCTAAGAGGTAAGTGGGCTGCAGGAAGCCCAGGGGTCTGCCCTTTATCCTTCTGATTGGCTGTGAGCTCACCAGGTGCTTCTGAGAGCTCCAACTGAATTGGAGGGGTGTGGCCTGAGTACTCCCAGCAGCTGACTGGGCGGGAAGCTTCAGTCTGTTTCCCGCCTCCCAGCTGAGCAGAACAGAGCAGAGCAAGCTGCTCCAGCTGGTCCAGGGACTACAGAAGCAGGCAAGCTCCCAGAGAGCGAGAGAACAGAGCGAGCAAACAGGGGGAGCAAACAGGAGTTGGCCAGGGGAGTTGCAGTGGTTGAAGAGACAAAGGAGACAAAGGAGACAAAGGAGACAAAGGAGACAGAGGCTAAGAGGTAAGTGGGCTGCAGGAAGCCCAGGGGTCTGCCCTTTATCCTTCTGATTGGCTGTGAGCTCACCAGGTGCTTCTGAGAGCTCCAACTGAATTGGAGGGGTGTGGCCTGAGTACTCCCAGCAGCTGACTGGGCGGGAAGCTTCAGTCTGTTTCCCGCCTCCCAGCTGAGCAGAGCAGAGCAGAGCAAGCTGCTCCAGCTAGTCCAGGGACTACAGAAGCAGGCAAGCTCCCAGAGAACGAGTGACCAGAGCGAGCGAGCAGGGGGAGCAAACAGGAGTTGGCCAGGGGAGGCCAGAAGAGGAGGTCAAGGGGGAGGCCCCTAACATTTTTTTATTATTATTTTTTTAACTAACTTTTTTCCATTTATTTGTCTTGTAACACACACTTTCACACCAGTGGAACTCTGCGTTTAACCTCTACTGAGTAGAGGAGCAGGCACAGGCTAGTCTAGAACAATCACAAAGCTAGACACAAAAGGGGAAAAGAGGCTATGGAAGGACAGGACTCTCCAGTGTGGTGACCTGCAAGGTGTGTGCAATGTTTGTTTTCTTGCCTGAGCCTGAGCAACAAGTGCAAGTTGATCATGCTGCTGGAAGAAAAAGTAAGTGGACTGGAGCGGCGACTGTCGACCCTCCGGGGAATAAGAGAACACGAAGAGTTCTTGGACAGAATGGGGGAACTACAGCAGCAAAGGGCAGACCAGAAGCTTGAAGAGCAACAGCAAGATGAGGCAGTGGGAAATGCTGAGGTGAAGAAAAATGGAGTAGAGGATACTCCTTGGACAAGGGTGACAGTTAGGAGAAGAAGAACTAGATGCCTCTCTGCACCAGTGGAAGCAGTGGAGCTGTGGAACCGATTCCAGGTACTTGCAGATGAGACTGGAGGACAGCCTGCAGAGGAAGAATCACAGGGGAACCTACATGAGAGTGAGCAAGAGGCTGATGGTCAGTCAACCAGAGGCGATGAAGCCCAGGCCTACAAGAAGAAGAAGAGAAGAGTGGTAGTAGTGGGAGACTCCTTGCTGCGTGGGATCGAGACCCAAGTATGTCGCGAAGACCCGTGGACTCGCCAGGTATGTTGTCTCCCGGGAGGACAGATTAGAGATGTGACTGAAAGGTTGCCTGCACTCATAAAGCCCACTGACAGGTATCCCTTTCTTCTCATCCATGTGAGAACAAATGATACCGCCAAGCGGAGCTACCAAGAGATCACATCAGACTTTGAAGCTTTGGGAAGGAAACTCAAGAACTTTGGGGCCCAGAGAGTTTTCTCATCCATCCTTCCAGTAGTTAGAAGAGGGATAGAAAGGGAACGAAAAATACTCCAGGTGAATGACTGGCTACGAAGGTGGTGCCAACGAGAGAGATTTGGATTCTGGGACCACGGGCTATACTTCCTGGAAGATGGGCTGTTGGCTAGGGATGGGTTGCACCTCACAAAGGATGGGAAGAATGTGTTTGGCCACAGCATGAAGAACTTCATCAGGAGGGCTTTAAACTGAATCATACGGGGAAGGGAGATGTAATGTTGGGGGTAACAATGGACGTAGACGCATGCACTGCAATGGAGAGAACAGCTCTGATAGCGCCCAATAATACTCTTCAGAGTTCAGACACATGTAGGAAGAAAGCCAGACTATGAAGCACATGGTCTTCGATGTCTATATACTAATGCCCAGAGTATGGGAAACAAACAGAACGAACTTGAACTCTTAATACAAGAGGGAAATTATGACCTGATAGGTATAACTGAGACTTGGTGGGATGACTCTCATGACTGGAATACAGCAATTGAAGGATATAACTTGTTCAAAAAGAACAGGAGGAACAGAAAGGGAGGTGTGGTTGCACTGTATGTGAAAAATACATATCTCTGCACAGAAATACAGGAGGAGGAGCTTGGTAGCCCCATCGAGAGCATTTGGGTTGAAATAAATGGAGCAAAGAATAAAAGGAACCTGGTGGTCGGAGTCTACTACCGGCCACCCAATCAAGGAGAAGACAAGGATGAAACTTTTGAAAAGCAAATAGCCAATATTTTAAGGAAGCATGATGTAGTAGTAATGGGGGACTTCAATTTCCCCGATATCTATTGGGAGACAAATTCTGCAAAACATGGCCCCTCCAGGAAATTCCTGACTTGTGAGGCGGGTAACTTCCTCCTACAGAAAGTAGAGGAAGGAACTAGAGGATCGGCTATCCTTGACTTGATCCTAACCAACAGAGATGACTTAGTGGATAAAGTAGCAGTTACTTGAACTCTGGGGGAAAGTGACCATGTTGCACTTGAGTTCTTGGTTCTAAGGGAAGCAAAAGCTGAGTGTAGTCAAACGCGTACCCTGGATTTTAGGAAAGCTGATTTTCATAAACTCAGAACAATGATCAGTAAGGTCCCATGGCAAGCGACGCTAATGAGAAAAGGAGTCCAAGATGGGTGGGAGCTTTTAAAAAAGGAAATTCTCAAGGCACAATCACAAACAATTCCAACAAGAAGAAAAGGTGGAAGACAACAGAAGAAGCCAATGTGGCTTCACAAAAAGCTTAGGGATGACCTGAAAACAAAAAAGGACACATATAGGAAGTGGAAAGAAGGCCAAGTAACAAAGGAAGAGTACAGGCAGATAGCACAGAATTGCAGGGATGGCGTCAGGGAGGCTAAAGCTGAGAATGACCTGAGGTTAGCAAGGAATGCTAAAAACAACAAAAAGGCTTTCTTCAGCTTGTTGTTGTTGTTCAGTCGTTCAGTCGTGTCCGACTCTTCGTGACCCCATGGACCATAGCACGCCAGGCCTTCCTGTCCTGCGCTCTCTCCCGGAGCGTGCTCAAGTTCATATTCATTGCATCCGTGATGCTATCTAGCCATCTCATCCTCTGCCGTCCCCTTCTCCTTTTGCCTTCAGTCTTTCCCAGCATCAGGGTCTTTTCCAGGGAGTTTTCTCTTCGCATTAGGTGGCCAAAATATTGGAGCTTCAGCTTCATTATCTGTCCTTCCAACGAGCACTCAGGGTTGATTTCCTTTAGGATGGACTGATTTGACCTCCTTGCAGTCCAGGGGACTCGTCAGAGTCTTCTCCAGCACCACAGTTCGAAAGCATCCATTCTTCGGCGCTCAGCCTTCCTTATAGTCCAGCTCTCACAGCCATACATTACTACTGGGAAAACCATAGCTTTGATTAGACGGACCTTTGTCGGCAAGGTGATGTCTCTGCTTCTGACTATGCTGTCTAGATTGGCCATAGCTTTCCTCCCAAGGAGCAAGCATCTTTTAATTTCATGTCTACAGTCACTGTCTGCGGTGATCGTGGAGCCCAAGAAAGTAAAATCTGTCACTGCTTCCATTTCTTCCCCTTCTATATGCCAGGAAGTGATGGGGCCAGATGCCATGATCTTCGTTTTTTTAATGTTGAGTTTCAAACCAGCTTTTGCACTCTCCTCTTTCACCCTCAACAAGAGGCTCTTGAGATCCTCTTCGCTTTCTGCCATTCGGGTGGTATCGTCTGCATATCGGAGGTTGTTGATAATTCTCCCAGCAATCTTAATTCCGACCTCTGATTCATCCAACCCGGCATTTCTCATGATGTACTCTGCATATAAGTTAAATAAGCAGGGTGACAATATGCAGCCTTGTCGTACTCCTTTCCCAATTTTGAACCAATCGGTTGTTCCATGTCTGGTTCTTACTGTTGCTTCTTGACCCTCGTACAGGTTTCTCAGGAGACAGGTAAGGTGGTCTGGTACTCACATCACTTTCAGAATTTGCCACAGTTTGTTGTGATCCACACAATCAAAGGCTTTAGCGTAGTCAATGAAGCAGAAATAGACGTTTTTTCTGGAATTCTCTTGCTTTCTCCATGATGCAGCGAATGTTGGCGATTTGATCTCTAGTTCCTCTGCCTCTTCGAAACCCAGCTTGTACATCCGGTAGTTCTCGGTTCGCATACTGCTGAAGCCTAGCTTGTAGGATTTTGAGCATCACCTTGCTGGCATGTGAAATGAGCGCAATTGTGCGGTAGTTTGAACACTCTTTGGCATTGCCCTTCTTTGGAATTGGAATGTAAACTGACCTTTTCCAGTCTTGTGGCCACTGTTGAGTGTTCCAGATTTGTTGGCATATTGAATGCAGCACTTTAACAGCATCATCTTTTAGGATTTTAAATAGCTCGGCTGAAATACTGTCATCTCCGCTAGCTTTATTGTTACTAATGCTTCCTAAGGCCCACTTGACTTCACTCTCGAGGATGTCCGGCTCAAGTTCAGTGACCGCACTATCATGGCTATCAGGGACATTCAGATCTTTCCTGTATAGTTCTTCTGTGTATTCTTGCCACCTCTTCTTAATCTCATCTGCTTCTGTTAGGTCCCTGCCTTCTTTGTCCTTTATCATGCCCGTCTTTGCACAAAACGTTCCCTTGAGATCTCCAATTTTCTTGAAGAGATCTCTAGTCTTTCCCATTCTGTTGTTTTCCTCGATTTATTTGCATTGTTCATTTAAGAAGGCCTTCTTGTCTCTCCTTGCTGTTCTCTGGAACTCTGCATTCAGTTGGGTATATCTTCCCCTTTCTCCCTTGCTTTTCGCTTCCCTTCTTTCGTGAGCTACTTGTAAAGCCTCATCAGACAGCCACTTGGCTTTCTTGCATTTCTTTTTCTTTGGGATGGATTTCGTTGCTGCCTCCTGAACAATGTTACAGACCTCCGTCCATAGTTCCTCAGGCACTCTGTCTATCAGGTCTAATCCCTGAAATCTATTCCTCACCTCCACTGTATATTCATCAGGGATATGATTTAGGTCATACCTGAACGGTTTAGTGGTTTTCCCGACGTTCTTCAATTTAAGCCGAAATTTTGCAAGAAGCAGCTCATGATCTGAGCCACAGTCAGCTCCAGGTCTTGTTTTTACTGACCATATGGAGCTTCTCCATCTTTGGCTGCAAAGGACATAATCAATCTGATTTCGATATTGACCATCTGGTGATGTCCATGTGTAGAGTCGCCTCTTGTGCTGTTGGAAAAGAGTGTTTGCTATGATCAGTGTGTTCTCTTGGCAAAACTCTATTAGCTTTTGTCCTGCTTCATTTTGTACACCAAGGCCATGCCTGCCTGTTATCCCGGTGATTTCTTGACTTCCTACTTTAGCATTCCAATCCCCTATGATGAAGAGGACATCTTTTTTTGGTGTTAGTTCTAGAAGGTGTTGTAGGTCTTCATAGAACCGATCAACCTCAGCTTCTTCGGCCTCAGTGGTTGGGGCATAGACTTGAATTACTGTGATGTTGAATGGTTTGCCTTGGATTCGTACTGAGATCATTCTATCATTTTTAAGATTGTACCCCAGTACTGCTTTTCCCACCCTTTTGTTGACTATGAGTGCTACTCCATTTCTTCTAAGGGATTCTTGCCCACAATAGTAGATATGATGGTCACCTGAATTAAATTCGCCCATGCCTGTCCATTTTAGTTCGCTGATTCCCAAGATGTCGATGTTCAATCTTGCCATCTCATGTTTGAGCACCTCCAGCTTACCTTGATTCATTGATCTGACATTCCAGGTTCCTAAACAATATTGTTCTTTACAGCATCGGATTTTCTTTTCACCACCAGACACATCCACAGCTGAGTGTCCTTTCGGGTTTGGCCCAGCCGCTTCACACTTTCTGGCGCTACTTGGAAATACCCTCTGCTCTTCCCCAGTAGCATATTGGACACCTTCCGACCTGAGGGGCTCATCTTCCGGCATCATATCTTTTAGCCTTGTGATACATTCCATGGGGGTTTCTTGGCAAGAATACTGGAGTGGGTTGCCATTTCCTTCTCCAGTGGACCACATTTTGTCAGAACTCTCTGCCATGACCTGTCCGTCTTGGGTGGCCCTGCACGGCATAGCTTATGGCTTCACTGAGTTATGCAAGCCCCTTCGCCACAACAAGGCAGTGATCCATGAAGGGGTTTCTTCAGCTACGTGCATAGTAAAAGGCAGAGGAAAGAAATGGTTGTTCAGCTATTAAATAAGGATGGCAAAACGATAACAGATGACAAAGAAAGGCAGAGGTGCTCAGTTCCTCCTTTGGCTCAGTCTTCTCCCAAAAGAGGGTGTATGACCTCCCTGGCAAAGGCGAAGTACAGGCTGAAGGGGCAGGATTGCAGCTTGAGAGCGATAGGCATATGGTCAAAGAACACCTAATGACTTTGAATGAGTTCAGATCTCCAGGGCCAGATAAACTGCATCCTAGAGTAATAAAGGAACTGGCAGAAGAACTCTCAGAACCGCTGTCTATTCTCTTTGAGAAATCATGGAGGACGGCGGAAGTGCCAGATGACTGGAGGAGGGCTAATGTTGTCCCTATCTTCAAAAAGGGTAAAAAGGAGGAACCTGGGAACTACAGACCAGTCAGTCTGACATCAATCCCTGGGAAAATTCTGGAAGAGATGATAAAGCAATCCATCTGGAAGCACCTTGACAACAATGCCGTGATTACTCGAAGCCAACATGGATTTATCAAAAAAAAAGTCCTGCCAGACAAATCTGATCTCATTTTTTGATCAAGTCACCTCCCTTGTAGGCCGTGGGAATGCTGTAGACATCATATACCTCAACTTCAGCAAAGCTTTCGACAAAGTGCCATGATATCCTGATGAGCAAACTAGCTCAAAGTGGGCTAGATGAAACAACGATCCGGTGGATCCACAGTTGGCTACAGAATCAGACTCAAGGAGTGCTTATCAATGTTGTTGTTGTTGTTCAGTCGTTCAGTCGTGTCCGACTCTTCGTGACCCCATGGACCATAGCACGCCATGCCTTCCTGTCCTGCGCTCTCTCCCGGAGCGTGCTCAAGTTCATATTCATTGCATCCGTGATGCTATCTAGCCATCTCATCCTCTGCCGTCCCCTTCTCCTTTTGCCTTCAGTCTTTCCCAGCATCAGGGTCTTTTCCAGGGAGTTTTCTCTTCGCATTAGGTGGCCAAAATATTGGAGCTTCAGCTTCATTATCTGTCCTTCCAATGAGCACTCAGGGTTGATTTCCTTTAGGATGGACTGATTTAACCTCCTTGCAGTCCAGGGGACTCGTAAGAGTCTTCTCCAGCACCACAGTTCGAAAGCATCAATTCTTCGGCGCTCAGCCTTCCTTATAGTCCAGCTCTCACAGCCATACATTACTACTGGGAAAACCATAGCTTTAATTATATGGACCTTTGTTGGCAAGGTGATGTCTCTGCTTCTTACTATGCTGTCTAGGTTGGCCATAGCTTTCCTCCCAAGCAGCAAGCGTCTTTTAATTTCATGGCTACAGTCACCGTCTGCGGTGATCTTGGAGCCCAAGAAAGTAAAATCTGTCACTGCTTCCATTTCTTCCCCTTCTATATGCCAGGAAGTGATGGGGCCAGATGCCATGATCTTCGTTTTTTTAATGTTGAGTTTCAAACCAGCTTTTGCACTCTCCACTTTCACCCTCAACAAGAGGCTCTTGAGATCCTCTTCGCTTTCTGCCATTCGGGTGGTATCGTCTGCATATCGGAGGTTGTTGATAATTCTCCCAGCAATCTTAATTCCGACCTCTGATTCATCCAACCCGGCATTTCTCATGATGTACTCTGCATATAAGTTAAATAAGCAGGGTGACAATATGCAGCCTTGTCGTACTCCTTTCCCAATTTTGAACCACTCGGTTGTTCCATGTCTGGTTCTTACTGTTGCTTCTTGACCCTCGTACAGGTTTCTCAGGAGACAGGTAAGGTGGTCTGGTACTCACATCACTTTCAGAATTTGCCACAGTTTGTTGTGATCCACACAATCAAAGGCTTTAGCGTAGTCAATGAAGCAGAAATAGACGTTTTTCTGGAATTCTCTTGCTTTCTCCATGATGCAGCGAATGTTGGCGATTTGATCTCTAGTTCCTCTGCCTCTTCGAAACCCAGCTTGTACATCCGGTAGTTCTCGGTTCGCATACTGCTGAAGCCTAGCTTGTAGGATTTTGAGCATCACCTTGCTGGCATGTGAAATGAGCGCAATTGTGCGGTAGTTTGAACACTCTTTGGCGTTGCCCTTCTTTGGAATTGGAATGTAAACTGACCTTTTCCAGTCTTGTGGCCACTGTTGAGTGTTCCAGATTTGTTGGCATATTGAATGCAGCACTTTAACAGCATCATCTTTTAGGATTTTAAATAGCTCGGCTGGAATACTGTCATCTCCGCTAGCTTTGTTGTTACTAATGCTTCCTAAGGCCCACTTGACTTCACTCTCGAGGATGTCCGGCTTATCATGCCCGTCTTTGCACAAAACGTTCCCTTGAGATCTCCAATTTTCTTGAAGAGATCTCTAGTTGCTTATCAATGGGACCTTCTCAAACTGGGGAGAGGTAACGAGCGGGGTACCGCAGGGCTCAGTCCTGGGCCCAGTGCTCTTCAACATTTGTATTAATGACTTGGAGGAGGAGGTGCAGGGAATGCTGATCAAATTTGCAGATGACACAAAATTGGGTGGGATAGCTAATACTTTGGAAGACAGAAACAAAATTCAAAGTGATCTGGGTAGACTGGAGCACTGGGCAGAAAACAACAGAATGGCACTTAATAGGGATAAATGCCAAGTTCTGCACCTAGGAAAAAGAAACCAAATGCACAGTTACAAGATGGGGGATATGTGGCTCAACAACACTACAAGCGAGAAGGATCTTGGAATTGTTGTCGATCAGAAGCTGAATATGAGCCAACAATGTGATGTGGCTGCAAAAAAGGCAAATGCTATTTTGGGCTGCATTCATAGAAGCGTAGCTTCCAAATCCCGGGAAGTACTAGTTCCCCTCTACTCAGCACTGGTTAGGCCTCATCTGGAGTACTGTGTCCAGTTCTGGGCACCACACTTTAAGAAGGATGCAGACAAACTGGAGAGGGTTCAGAGGAGGGAAACAAAGATGATCAGGGGACTGGAAACAAAGCCCTATGAAGAGAGACTGAAAGAACTGGGCATGTTTAGCCTTGAGAAGAGAAGACTGAGGGGAGATATGATAGCACTCTTCAAGTACTTGAAAGGTTGTCACAGAGAAGAAGGCCAGGATCTCATCTTGATCATCCCAGAGTGCAGGACACGGAATAATGGGCTCAAGTTACAGGAAGCCAGATTCCGGCTGAACATCAGGAGAAACTTCCTGACTGTAAGAGCAATACGACAATGGAACCAATTCCCTAGGGAGGTGGTGGGCTCTCCCACACTGGAGGCCTTCAAGACGAGGCTGGACAGCCATTTGTCAGGGATGCTCTGACTTGGATTCCTGCACTGAGCAGGGGGTTGGACTCAATAGCCTTGTAGGCCCCTTCCAATCCTACTATACTATTCTAGGTCATTAGAGGTGTACCCCAGGCAAGAAACCTGCAAAGTTTCTGAACAATATACATGCATTCTAATTTAGAATTACTAGCATTTATTTACATTTCACCAATGTTAGCAGCAGGGGAACATTGGTGGGAAAGTGCTATTGCACTCATGTCCTGCTTGTGGGTTTCCAGTGCGCATCTGGTTGGCCACTGTGTGAAGAGAATGCTGGATGGAGCTTGGTCTGATGCAGCACGGCTCTTCTTATGTCCTTAAATAGAGATTGCCTCTGAGCATGTTCTTCTTTCACCACCGAGCACTTGCATTCTCCCCCTACCAATTCTATCACCCTCCATGCAACCATCCCTCCTAATCCTAAAATCCTCCAGCAACTTTTCATAAAAATAGATGTCTTATTTTGTGCAACTCCTCTCGATGCACAAGCTCTCATTGTATCTTCCTCCCCATAACTTCATTTGTGCCAAGACTTCACCAGGATTCAGCCAATGAGTCTGTTTTCAGAATTAGGGCTCAGTTATTGTCAGGAGCGCCTAGCTGCCTCTTGCAGTCCCTTCCAATAGCCAACTCAGGACACAGACGACGAGGATTCTTTCCAAGGCTTTATTCCTTTACTCCTTTATGACTCTTTCAGATACTAATCACTAGCGACTAAGCAAGGAACAGCACTGGGGAAAGATAGCAGAGTAGCCTAAGCTCCAGGTAAGGCAGTTGGTCCCCATTTGATGGGGAACCACAGGAAGACCCTGAACTTATGGGCTATGGAGAGATCCTCCCTCTTACCCTTGGGTCCTCGGGACACGACCATTGCTTGAGCACCAAATGAGCAGAGCGTCTCCTTTCGGTGCCCTCCATCTGTCGTCGCTCCCTGCGTCTGCGCCGAGCATCCAGCAAGCCCCCCTCCAGCGTTCTCTCACTGCCAGGGTCACTATCGATCCCAGGAATGCTGGCAGGAGGAATCTCTGCCAGCTGCTGTGCTTGTGAGAGATGAGCGAGCTCCTCTCCCACAGATTGTTGTTCTTCCTCAGAATCAGAACTGCTCTGGGGCTCTATGGGCACAGTTTCCACCCTGACAGTTATGGAGAAACTCAGAGCATGCACTAACTGCCTTTCCCTCACCACTGAAGCTAGAGATCGGCAAAAAAACAACACCCCAAACCCACAAATGACAAAACAAGCATAGGACTGAGCTGAAAGGGTAGTCAATTCATTAGACAGAATTGGGTAGGCACTGTATTAAGCCTGCAGTGCCATGCTCACAACTCAGGACTTATTTCTGAGTAAACATGCAGAACATCAAGGTGCAAACCTCCCTGCAAAAGTAACTTGTGCTGGAATCCTATGCACACTTTCCTGAGGGTAAGCCTCATTAAACATAATGGGACTTCTCAGTAGGCGTACATAGGATTGCATAAATTAGCAACATTACTAATATTTACCTGTGACTAGCACAAAAACCACTGGACCTAACTGCCTGAAATTTGGCAGCTTCAATCAGTTCCATGGGGGCTACCAAGCTTCCAAATATCATGTATTTATCTTACAAAGTAAAAAAGATATGGCCATTTTTGTTTTCCAATGCTAGTCAAAGGGAAAATGTAAAAAAAAAAAAAAAAGTCAATTAGGACAGCTCAAAAGATCTGGGGCCCATACCCAGGTGGCCTTGCTATAACAATGCCCCTGAGTGTGACATTAGGTAAATGTGAACTTTAAAATGTGAACTGAACTAATTTCTCCTCCATCCTTGCTACTGAATAGCCAGCCCCCACACCCAAACCTGGTTTTAGCAAATAGGGCCTGGAAACAGAGGGTATGAGCTCCATGTGACCTGGAACATAGGAATATATACTGAGTCAAGACCATAGGTCCATCTAGCCCAGTATTGTTGGCACTGGAAGCAGCTCTCCAGAGTTTCAGGCAGGATTCTTTCCTAGCCCTACCTGGAGATGCCGGGGATTGGCCCTGGGACCTTCTGCATGCAAAGCCGGTGCTCTGCCACTGAGTTAGAGCCTCTCCATAGCTTGGTGGTAGACCACTGGAAGCCCAATGTTGTTGTTGTAGTAGGAATGAACCACGGTTGGTTATTTGCAGCTAAGGATGGACGAAAGTCCCTTACCTGGTCCCGCAGCTTGCTTCGTGGTGGGGGGGAGGCGCTTCGGTTCTCCCCCCGAAGTTCAGGCCAGAGGGGGGGAGGCGCCCCATCCCTCGCCGCTGAAATTCAGGCCGGGGAGAAGCGCCCCGTCTCCCCGGCCACGAAATAAAAAAGTAAATGTAAAAAACAAACAAACCACACACGTGATAGGCTACGTAACGATTTACGTAGCCTATCATGGCTAGATTTCCAAAGTCAGCCATGATAGGCTACGTAAATCGTTACGTAGCCTATCACGGGTGACTTTGAAAAAAAAAAGCGCATACGCAAATGGCGGCGCCCATGGGCGCCGCCATTTGCGTTCCTTATTTGGGCCTGGAAATAGCGGGCCTTATTTGGGCCTGCAAATAGCGTTGCCCTTATTTTCACCGTAGTCTACGTAAATCTTTACATAGACTACCTGGGCCAAAATAAGGAACGCAAATGGCGGCGCCCATGGGCGCCGCCATTTGCGTACGCGCTTTTTTTTTTCATAGTCACCCGTGATAGGCTACGTAACGATTTACGTAGCCTGTCACAGCTGACTTTGGAAATCTAGCCATGATAGGCTACGTAAATCGTTACGTAGCCTATCACGTGTGTGTGTTGTTGTTTTTTTACATTTACTTTGTAATGGCAGCGGCAGCAGCCAGTCGGAAGACCGTCCGCCGCCCCCGCCGAACCGCCGCCGGGACCCGCCGCCAAGAGGGACATTCGTAGGAGGTAAGTCCCATCCCGGTGGGGGGGGGTGGCGGAGAATTTCACCGCCAATTTCGGGGGGCCGAATGTGTTGGCATTCGGCCTCCCCGAGATTCGTGGAGAAATTCTCTGCCATCCCTATAAATTGCAGCTGATGCTGGGTGTTTGCCAGAATGCCTGCAAGTCTTGAACTTCTTGTACATGAAGTCACCTGCACCTTACATTGTTCACTGGAGGCCTGTCACCATGACCCTCTGCCATCTGATGTTAGATGGATGGTGACCCAAGAGATGGTCTTCTCTGGTGTAGCACCACAGATAAGGAATGCCCTCCCCAGAGAAGCCTGGTGTCCACTGTGATGTCATTCTAGCACCGGCTGAAGATGTTTCTCTTTGCTCTGGCATTCCATCAGTTGACGCGAGCTAGTTTTGATCATGGACTTTAATCTTGTCCATTGACTTTTATTGATCTGTCTGTTTTGCTACTTTGTTACTTTATGCCTTAGTAGTGAGGGTTTTTTATGTGTTCTTTGTATTGTTTTTAGTACGTGCACTGCCTTGAGAGTCTTGCACAGAAGAGGGGCACAGAAATGTTCTAAGCAAACCAACCAACTTTGATTTGTTGGTAATGTCAGGCAATTTGCCCCGGTATGTCGTATCAGGATTCCCAGCACAACAGAAGGATTAGAATCTAATCTAATTTGACTCATTATCTAATTAGAATAATTATATAATCATTAGATAAATCAAAAGACACAATTTCCTGGTGCTCATGGTTATTTAAATTTGTACACTAGTGACAATTTATTAGGCTGTCTATTTGATTTGTCCTCTCATTTCTGTTAATGTAGGGGTTTCAGACAGACAGGCGACAGAGGAGATTATATATGTATTTATTTACTTGTGTGTGGGGCAGAGGGGTTCACCCTACTTTGTCACAGGAGAAGGAATGGCAAGGACAGGTCCTGCCTTGTCAGTAAAGACTGTACAAACTCGCCCTTACTTAAGCTCTGTTTTGCAGAAATTATGAGCCCTTTTTTTCCAGGAATGACCAGCTTACTTGTAAATATCAGAAAACCACTGCCTATCATTGACCTCCCTATCCAAAAAAATGGCAGAGACCTAATCATGTTTGTATTTCTTGAAATACAGCAGACTGTTTTCTAATAATTTGCAATGGTTTAATAGTGACCTGTTTCCCATAAAGAACAAAAGAGGTTGTTTGTATTGTTCTCTCCCATCCACAAGCCTTATGGTTTATAAGAAAACAAAAAACAGGCAGAAAGCAATATTATTACAGGAGGAAGAAACCCAGAAACCACAGCAAAAAAGAAAATAAACACAGAAGCATGTGAGTAAATGAGCAAAAAATGATAAACACGGAAACAGACGGAGACATACAAGAACAATCCAGAAAAACAAGCCGAAAGATAAAAAGAAGAGGGACATTATCCTCAGACCTCCTAGGTCACACCTGCATGGGACTTTTGAAGGGAATGTGCTTAATGAATTTATCTTTAGGACTTGTTCTAAGAAGAAGCTGTACTTCTACTGTGTTCTCTGGCAGTGTGTTAGCCTTGCAACAGCTCTGCTAAAGTAGATTGTGCTGTGTGGTATACCATTTTTGATACTTAAAATTAATGTAACAGAAATTATCAAAAATCATTTTCTACACCTCACATTATTAATATGGAAAACATAGCACAAACAACCTCCCCTAATTTCACCTCTTATCCCCTTCCTCACTCCCCCACTATTTTATGATCCTGACAAATGTAAAATATATGAAAAGTGGGACACAAAAGACTTGTTCAAATTATAACATTTATTCAACTCTAAAACAAGGGAACAGACTAAGGAACAACTGGGAGACCTCAAAGCAACCTGGATGCAACTGCTTTCACTGATGCACTTTAGTTTGAAAACTTAATACCAAAACAGAAATGAAAGATACGATATCAAAAATATACAAAATATCAATGGCAGGATCAACTGGAACTCTAGATGGACTTAGGACGCAATCCTCTGTATGTTTCAACAGAAAAAAAAACCCTACAACTTGGGAGGCTGCAGAGCAGTGGAAAGATGTGTAATCGAAAGAAAAACACACAGCACCCTCAGCCACCTTGCAGTGATAGGGTACGCTCAAAAATAATACCAAAGCAAATCCAAAATAAATGATAAAATGCCCTGAGAATGATGCAGAAAAAATGGAAGATAAGAAAACTTTCAGGACATTGGAAGACAGATTTTGGCAGAGCACTCACTCAACCTCTTCTCTGGAGCTGGACGCAACATTGCCTCCCACCCCATACCTGCTACAGGGGTTTCAGGGAAATAGCAGTATTATAAGCATCTGCATCAGAGACAAGATGTATCCACAACAACCCCCCAGAAAAGTAATGTTTGGAGGACTCTGGGGAAGGTGCTGAACCCTGAAGAATGAGCGAAAACTTCTCAGAAGACATTTTTCTCAGAAAAATTCTGAGATTTTTCTTTTCTTACCCTCCTAGAAATAAAAGGCCACTTTGCAGAATTTTATCCATATATCCTTCACTATTTTGTTTGTTTTTGTGATGGCCATCTTCTCTCTCTCCCCACAATGCCCTGGAACAAGAGTAGGCATGGGGCATTGTAGAGGATGCAAAATGGGGGCCAAGCTGCCAATACAATTCAGGCTGGCAGCGCAAAACAAAAGCAAAAACAGACTCCTTAGGTAAAAAGAAACTGCGACACTCCTGCCAATACTGAGCCCTACCTGTGAGAAACTGCTAGAGAATTCCTCCCCCCTGAAGGAATTCATGGAAATTGTCTCCCCAATTTCTCTGTCCACAAACAGGGTGGAGAATTTCGAGAGGCCATTTGCCCACAGCTCGAGATGTGGAAACAGTTGAGCGGGGCGCTGCTCACCTCACAAATGTGAGCAACTGTTGCCATCTCCCTCTCGGCCTGCCCCCTAAGGTCTGCAGACTTTATCAGGGCAGGAGAGGGGGAAGGTGGTGACAGGGAAGGCACGGGGAGGTGCCACAGCTCTCAGTAGAGCAGGGGTGTTGAACCTCTTTCATCCCGAGGGCTGAATTCCATTTTGAAAAAGCTCTCAGGGGCTGCGTTCCAAGGGTGGGTGGGGCTAACAGCAAAAGGGGCAGGGCCAAAAATATCAGCATATTTTAGCTTAAGGCTCTTACTGCCAGCAACTAAGCTTTAGAAAAGGCATTTAACCTTTAAGAATGGCGGCGGTGGGGGGGGGACACTGCACACCTGGGGAACCAGGTGTGGGGGGACTAGGGGAAGATGGCTTGGCCCTCTGGGGAACCCTAGAGGGCTGGGTTGAGACCCCAGGCAGGACAGATTTGGCCTGTGAGCTTGAAGTACAACAACCCTGTGCAGAGCAACCTTTCCTGCTGAGGAGAAAACTGGCACTGCAATTCCCAGCAGCCCCAGTGGGGAAATTGGTGCTCTTTGTGTCACCACTGAAGACAAAACCTTCTGACATTCAGACAACGTGTGTTTGCTGCAGGTGTTGCAAGATTGCACCTTATTATTATTTTTTTACTTATTTATGTATTTAAAAGGCTCCTGTAGTGGCTTACAAAGATCAATAACAAGATAGTCGCTGCCTTTGGGTTTACAGTTTGAGAGACACAACACAAAAGGAAAAGGGGTGAGGAGGGAGGAGGAGAAAAACCATACTCAGCCACAAGTTCTTCATTGCAAATTTCTTATAATGACCAGCTGGAATAGAAACAGGTCAGGGAGAGTATGAGGCAATAGTTGCCGGTCTGTCAGCAGAGCTGATGGAGCGGCCCTGCTTTCCTTCTCTCCCTTGCCTCAGCCTGAGGGAATTGCTGCTGCCAGGTGACAGCTGATGGAGGGAGCAGTTTGATGGAGCTGGCTTCTCAGCAGAACCGATGGTGGCCCTGTCTCCCTTTCTCCGTCACTGCAGCCTTACGTACACGCTTAGAAATCATGAAATAAGGATACAGCATGAGGAGCTGGTTGTGCGATTGCTCTGGTTATGGTTGTATGAAAGGACTTGGGAATAAAAGCCTCTTGCCACATCCAGGAAACAGAAGAGATCCAGAAAATCATATTCTATATTTCAGCTGTGCTTTTAGATGGAGCAGCCGCAACTTGGACTTTAATGGGGACAGCTCGAGAAGAGACTTGTGCACATTTCCCTTGCTGTCTACAATTGCCACCGCTGACAGAAACTACTTCCAGTCAAGTCATAAGTCCTACCTACACCACAGACTTCAACTGATGTTAGCAGTCATTCCCTCTCCCAGGAGAAACCTGGGAACTTTAATTCAGGTGGGTGAGGGCTTTTTTCTAACAAAAAATTATCTTGGCAGTTCCAAGTACAATTTGCAGGAGTCTTTGGAGGATGCCATGAACATTAAGCTGATATTAAAACACACACACACAAAAACGAGAGAAGTTTGCAGTCTATTTTATGCTCAATGAATAATGCCGGTGTATTGTCTTCAGCAAAAATCAGTTAAATCTTCGCTACAGCTATTCCAGAGGGATATATATGTGGAAGCAATTGGGTTTCGTTGTTAAGCAGACTTCATCAGAAGTCAGTCCTAGTGTATATAATCAGAGATTGCCACTTTGCTGTGAGTGAAAAAAATCTCAGAGGAGGTACTCCCTGTGGGAGATGGAGTACATGTTTATTAGCTCCACAATATTTTCATTGCTGAGTCCTGGGTACCGTCACTTCTAATCAGTATAATCTTAGCTTTAATTATTTTTGTAAAATAATCTTGACCAAAGGAATGAGCTGGGGGGAGGGTTTCCTCTTCCTTTGACACATTGTCTGGAAGAAAAAAAACCCTCCTTGCTGGCTTCCAGAAGCAATCTTTCTGTGTCAGATTGTCCCCACCTTAAGGGAATGACGAAATGCACAATCCAACATGAGTCCTGAGATTAAAATTAATGAGCCACAGAGTGCAGAACACAGGGCAAGAGTGGATTCATCAAGAGTTAAGGCCAGTGGAGGCTGGTGGCTCTGATGTCAATGGGACAGTGAATCCACTCCGGGGTTCAGTCAGAACCAGTCAGAACTGTAAAGAAGCTTCTCACTTGGATAGCTACTTGCAGTTCTGACTGAACCCTGGAGCGCATTCACCACCCCACTTTCATCAGAGCCACTAGCCTCCACTGGTTAAGGCCTAGAACATCTGTGCAATTTCCTAGTATTAAGGGAGCTCCAAGGTTTCCTGTTAGTTTCCTAGCTGAATTCAAGGTTACCTTAGAAGTACAGAAAGGCTTGGACCAAGGCTATCTCAGGGAGTATCTTGCATTGCCCCTCTCGCAGCCTCACTGAGCCCCTGTTCTCGATACCTCCTCTATCTAAGCATCCACCAGGCCAGGGCTTTTTCAGTTGTTATAATGACTTATTCGGTGAGAGTGGTCTCACCCTTGAAGGCCACCTAGAGACAGCTATTCAACATGCTTTATTCCCTGCTGTTATTACTTTAGCAGTCTGTGCTGGCTCTAGGAAGGCAAAAGAACATATGAAGATCCAGGCTGGGTCAGAGCAAAGGCCTGTCAAGGTAACCTCACAGGGCCCCATTTGCCCAGAATAGGGGTGAGCCAAAAGTAGATCTCCAGATGTCTTTGACTTCAACTCCCAGCATTCATGACCTATGGTCACACTGGCAGGGGCTTCTGGGAATTGAAGTCCAAAACATCTGGCGATCTACCTTCTGCCCACCCCTGATCCAGAAGAGACAGGAAGGGCAATCTGAGAATTCTGTTGTGCAGCCTCTGGATTTCTTGGGCGTCCGATGAAAAGTGAGGATATTGATACTGTTGTGGCCATGGTGGGTCGTTGCTGGTCTTGGGTCCCTGGCCAATACCAGCCTTGGTGGTGACAGTAGAAATTATTCTTAGTGTGTTTTCATTTGTTTTGAATGTTTATATGAATAATTCTGTATGATTTACATTAACAATGGCAAGCTCATGGATTGAATCCAGACTTTGCTTTCTGCAATCAGACGGGCTCCTTCCAGCTACTGAAGGCTTTGATCCAGTGCAGGGATCAAAGAGCGGGGATCCACTGGCAGAGCACGGAGGCAGCTTTGTAGGTTCCCCCATCTCCCTGCAGCCCCAGCACACACCCCACACAGTTCTGGAAGATACCCCAATCCTCCAGGGCATATTTTCAGAGTGCAGAGTGTGCAAGGGGTTGCAGGGAGACCGGGGAACCAGCAAAAGTAGCATCCCCCTCCTGCTGCCAGCAAGAGCGTTCCCTGAAGCAGGAGTGTCTGTGTAAAGCAAAGCAGGATCCTGCTTTGGTGTGTGTGTGTATGTGTGTACACATACCAACGAAATTGTTATGTATTCTAGGGGGACAGGGGTACTGTGGGTGAGTTACTGTTTTGAACCTTGGCAGCTCCTGCAGCGTTGGGAGAAGCAGCAGTGGGTGGAGCTTCTGCTCGGTTCTGCAGCGCTGTGTGTGATAAATAAAGGATAGTTGTGTTTGAGGCCTGCTGAGTCTTACGGTCATTCCCTCTATGTATACAACAATTTGTGGCAATGAAGGTGGGATACTGAGAGCTATACAGGCCGCAAGGACTGTGAAGCCAGTGAATACAGCTAAGTGGTAAGCAGTCAGCTAGGGCCGCTTAAGAACTTGAACAACTCCTGTGTCTTTTTTAAAGAGAATTAAAATTTAAAAATGGCTGCTTTTGGACATATTGAAGAGTTTGATGTTAGTCAGCCTGCTTCCTGGGATTCTTATGCAGAACAGCTTTCCTTCTCCCTCAAAGCAAATAAGATAGCTAATGCTGTACAAAAGCGAGCTATGCTTTTAACTGTGGGCCACAGACATGAGCCAAAATAAGATCCCTCTCTGCTCCTGCCTCACCCAAAACTAAGACATTTGATGAAGTTTTGGGATTACTGAAGATACATTTCTCACCAAATCCTTCAGTTATTGTGCAGAGATTTAAATTTCACAAACAAATGCAGCAACCTGGAGAGGGCATTGCCACTTATAATGCAGAACTGCATCATCTTTCTCAACACTGCAACTTTGGGGATTTTGTAGAGGATATGCTGAGGGATCGCCTTGTCTGTGGGGTTTATGGTGAAGCATTACAACAACGCCTCCTGCCCGAGCCAAACTTGATATTTGCAATGGTCAAGAAAAGGCATTGGCCAGTGAGACTGCATATGTCACAGAACTCAAGAGAGATGCAAATGATGTAAATGCCATCCGAAGCAAGTAGGCTGAGAATTCTATGCAACAAGGTCCACAGAACATAAGAAATGCACCCTCCATAAAATCTGCAGATAGGCCCTAGCTTACCTATTCCTGCTCACGCTGTGGAGGACCACATCAGCACCCTCTGTGCAGATTCAAGGATGCTGAGTGCAGGTGTTGCAAAAAGAAGGGTCACCTTGAGCAAGTCTGCTGTTCAGAATCTGTCAGCACAAGGCCAGGGAACTATAGCAAAGAGTCACTCCACCTAGTGTTTCATGGGGCTGATTATCCACAGGGTGATGAAACTCAACCACTATATCACATTCAGAACGTCTGTGGCAAGGAACCTCATGATTCTGTCTTTTATGCAACAGTATTAATCAATGGCCGGAAGTGCAAAATGGAAGTGGATTCAGGGTCTGAGGTATCCATAATTAACAGAGACACCTTTAAGCACATATTTTCTGGGACCCAAAGTTGTCAAATCCATCATGTATTCTGCATGATTACAATGCAAAGAAGGTCAGTATAGTTGGATGCTGCACTGTAGATGTATAGTATGGCCAAGGGAAGCTTCCACTTATAATTGTGGAGGTGCAGAGGAAAAACCTCTTGGGGAGAAACTGGTTCTCATCAATAGGGATTAGGGTTCAAGGAATTCATGCCCTTACTACAGGTTGACTTGCAGCAATTGTTAATAAATTTCCAAGGGTATTTTCTGAAGAATTGGGAGAATACAAAGGGAAGTCATTGTCACTCCATCTGGATCCATCCATTGCACCAATTCGCATGAAAGCAAGATGTGCTAGAACCAGTTACAAGACCCAGTGGGCTTCGCCCAATGTGCTGGTGTTAAAGCCTAATAGGAAGGTGAGACTGTGTGGGGATTGCAAGTGCACTGTGAATAAGGCACTTAAGCAGCAACCATACCCAGTGCCTGCTGTCAATCAACTCCTCGCTGTTCTTGGTGGAGGGAAGGTCTTTGCAAAACTTCTTTTGGCCCAAGGATATCAACAGTTGGTCATTGATGATGCTACAGCAGATGCCTAAACAATAATCACTCAAGGGGCATTCTGAGTAAAGCGCCTGCAATTCGGAATTTCTGTGGCCTCTGGACTGTTCCAACAATTCATGGAAACCCTACTCTCTGGAATTCCAGGTGTTGTACCATATTTTGACGATGTCCTGCTCATGGGATCAACAGAGGAAGAACTTGCTGAACGACTTCAATAAGTCCTACATTGTTTTGACACATCCGGCATTCATGTGAAAAGGGGAAATGTGAAACTGGAGCCTCCAGCGTAACAGTTTTGGGCTGTCATATTGATGCTTCTGGCATTCACCCCACTGATAAAAAATACGTGTAATTCATGATGCACCTGCTCCAAAAATAAAACAGGAACTTCAAGCCTTCTTGGGACTTCTCAGTTTCTACCATGTCCAAAAAAGGCTACCATTGCTGAGCCACTGAATCGCTTGCTGGGAAAATGGACCAGCCAGCATGAGAATGATTTCCAGAATGTCAAACACTTGTTGAGTTCAAATTCTGTGCTTTTACGTTATGATGGGGGGGAAATGCTAATCCTTGCTACTGATGCTTCTTCTTACAGGGTTGGTGCTGTGCTAAGCCACAAATTTCCAGATGGCACAGAGGCACCTATAGCTTATCATCCAAGGACGATGTCATCCACTGAAAGGAACTTTGCACAAATTGACAGAGAAGCCTTGGCTGTTATTGCAGGAGTCAAAAAGTTCATAACTATCTCTATGGCCATGCTTTTGAAATACGCACAAACCACAAGCCTCTGTTAGGAATCTTCTCTCCTGGTAAGCCTACTCCCTGCATACTATCACCTCGCATGCAGCGCTGGAACATTCTGCTCCATACTTATGATTATACACTTGTCTACCATCCAGGAAAGGCAACAGCTAATGCTGATGGACTGAGTCAGGTACCACTTCAAATTCCAGATTTTGTTGTACCTCCTCCACTGGAAGTCTTCATGCTAGAAGCCCTTCCTGACCCACCTCCTCAGGCTGATCAAACTAGGGATGGGGGAGAATTTCTCCCCGAAACTTCGGGGGGCCGAGTGCCAACGCATTCGGCCCCCCGAAATCGGCGGTGAAATTCTCCGCCCCCCCGCCCCCCGCCGGGATGGGACTTACCTTTCACGAATGTCCCTCCAGGCGGCGGGTCCCGGCGGCGGTTCGTCGGGTCTTCGTCAGGGGCAGGGGCGGCAGCCGGTCTTTCGACCGGCTGCCGCCGCCGCCGCCATTACAAGGAAAGTAAAAGCGGAGGACAGGAAGGCCTGGCGTGCTATGGTCCATGGGTTCACGAAGAGTCGGACACGACTTAACGACTGAACAGCTATACTATACTATACTATACTATACTATTAATGTGGAGTGCTATTTTCTGTTTTTTTATTTGTAGTTGCCATGGCTTTTTGGCTGAGAAAATAAAAATGCTATTCTGAATCTGAATCACAGTCTGTTGAATCTTTGCTTTGGTGTGAGACAAAAAACATCATTTCATTATTTTCAAAATGACATTTTAAAAAATAAAATGGCTTTTCTTTCAGAAATGCTGGTGTTGAGATTTTCAGTCCAGGAAATGTCTGTAATCCATTGTCTGGCATCTTGTACTTGTCACAGAGTTTTAGTTTTAGCGTGGCTGAAGGTTTTTTTCTCTTTCTCTAACAATCAGGGTGAGTATCTAAAAAAATAACAAATAAGAGACATTTAAACAATGGCTGGAGCCACGCTGGATCAGACCAAGAAGTCTGTCTAGCGCAGCATTCTGTTTGCCCAGTGGACCAACCAGACGTCTCTAGGACGCGCACAAGCAGGACATGAATGCAGGAGCACCCTCTTGCTTGACTTCCCCAGCAACTGGTTTCAAGAGGCTTACTTCCTCTGATACTGGAGGCAATATATAACCAGTATAACTCTCCACCCACTCCTTCTCTCTTGGGGTGGCATGGAGGGCTTAATGTGCCAGGCACTAAGTGAGAAGTCTCTGGCCAGGCCTAGTGTTACTTGGAATTCTTGGGAGACTTGCAGGTATCCATGGGAAAAATACAGGAAATCTCCACTCTAAAGATGTGAAGGCCCAGGAAAAAAATAGAAAAAACAGGGTTTTTTTCTGTTTTTTTTCCAAAGATTGTTTTCGGGTCCCCCCCCCCCCACAAAAAAAATTGAACAGTTTTGGATTATGGAATATTCTCTTTTAGAATTTAAGACAAGGTGTCTATATATTGTTACCAAGCCTTTACTCCATCTCCCCTCTCCTAATGATTTCTAAAAACTATGTAATATGAAGACTTTTATAAAAAGACTTGAGATATAAAATGTCTGGAATAATGAAGCAATGGGGAAAATGCTCTCTGTAAGATTTTCAGCATAGTTGTTGTTGTTGTTGTTATTCATATTTATTATATTCCTATACCGCTCAAAGCCGAAGCTCTCTGGGCGGTTTACAGAAGTTAAAACATTAAAATACAATATACAAAGTGTAAAAACCATTTACATAGAACATACGGACAAACAACATGTAACTAAAAACAACTTTGGACTAAAAACAACTTTGAACTAAAAACAAATTTGTTTAAAAAATCCAACAATAAAACACAGCTTAAAATAGCACTGCTTAACAATAATATACAAAAGTCAGCAAAAGGAACAAAAGTTCTAAAAAGGGAAGGCCTGCTGGAATAACTGTATCTTTAATTTCTGCTTAAAGACCTTCAAAGGGGTCAGCAGGTGCATTTCACCCGGAAGGTCACTCCACAACTGAGGGGCAGCAGAGGAGAAAGTCCTCTTACATGGGGCTGCCAGTCTCACATGAGGCAGCCGCAGCAGAGAGCCCTCAGAGGACCTTAGGGGGCGGACAGGGATGTAAGGGAGAAGCTAAGGTACCCTGGACCTAGACCATGTAAGGCTTTAAAGGTAAGAACCAGAACTTCATATTTTGCTCAGAAACAAATTGGCAGCCACTGTAAAGATTTTAAAACCGGTGTAAAATGGTCTCCACGGGATGTCCCAGAGACCAACCTGGATGCCATATTTTGTACCAGTTGAAGTTTCCAAACTAAATATAAAGGCAGCCCCAAGTACAGTGCATTGCAGAAATCAAGCCTAACGGTTACCAGCACATGCACCACCGTTACCAGGTCCACGTTCCAGGAATGGGCGTAGCTGGCATATCAGCCGAAGTTGATAACAGGCACTTCTCACCATTGCTTCCACCTGGGATGCCAGGAGCAGGGTTGGGTCAGGAAGCACCCCCAAGCTATGAACTTGCTCCTTCAGGGGGAGTGCAACCCCATCCAGAACTGGTTGACATACCTCAATACCTGAATTAGGACCCTTCACAGTGAGCACCTCTGTCTTGCCTGGGATCAATTTCAGCTTGTTCTCCCTCATCCAGCCCATTACCGACTTCAGGCAGTCATTCAGAGGAATCATACCTTCCTTGGATAAAGATGTTACGGAGAAATAGATTTGGGTGTCATCAACATACTGATAACACTCAGCCCCAAACCTCCTGATGATCTCTCCCAGTGGTTTCATGTAGATATTGAGCAGCATCGGGGATAGAATGGAGCCCAGAGGGACATCACATAATAGTTCCTTTTTCGAGGAACAACTATCCCCAAGCGACACCATCTGGAACTGTCCTGAGAGAAAGGAGTGGCACCACTGCAGAGCAGTGCCCCCAACTCCCTCAGGCGATCCAGAAGAATACCATGGTCGATGGTATTGAAAGCTGCTGAGAGATCCAAAAGAATCAACAGGGATGTACTCCACCTATCGATTCCCAGGTGAAGATCATCCACCAAGGTGACCATGGCAGTCTGAACTCTGTATCCTGCCCTGAAGCAGGTTTGAAATGGGTCCAGATAATCAATTTCATCCAAGACTGCTTGGAGTTGAATAGAGACTGCCTTCTCGATTACCTTGCCCCCAAATGGTAGATTCCTTACTGGCCTATAATAATTGAAGTCTAGGGGGTCAAGGGAAGGCTTCTTCAGTTTAACAACTGCTTCTTTTAGACATGATGGAAAATTACCTTCCCTTAGGGAAGCATTAATAATATTCAGCAAAAATGGCTTTACCTTCTCCTCTTCCTGGACTACAGGCTAGGATGGGCAGGGATCGAGAGGGAAGTTGTCTTTTTGACCAAACCAAGCAGCTTGTCCACATCATCAGGCGTCACAAGCTGAAAATGATCCAGTTTAATCATGCAAGAAGAGTTGCTCGACACCGCACTGTTGATTTCTGTCCCCATGACAGCGTCCAAGTCGGCTCATATCCGAGAGATTTTATCCACAAAAAAACTCATTAAAGGCAGCACAGTGAGCTACTGAAGGCTCTAGGATCGGATTTGGGAGGCAGGCTGACTCAGTTTCCTAACCACACTGAACAGCTCAGTTGTGCACAAGTTTGCGGACGCAATGCATGCAGAGTAGAAAACTCTTTGCTGCACGTATTGCCACCTTATAGGTCTTCAAGTGATCCCTATGACGTGTCTTATCAGATTCAAGTCGAGCTTTCCACCATTGGCACTCTAGTCATCATCCTTGCCGCTCCAGCTCCCTCAGTTCTTCTGTAAACCATGGAGCTTGTTTGGGAGCTGGTAGGAGCGGACGTCTAGGAACAACCGTGTCAATAACCTTGGTCAGATCTTACTTCCACACAGAGACCAGGGACTCGACTGGCAGCAGTGGCACTAGCCAAGAAACCCCCCAAGGCATTTTGGAATCGCAATGGATCCATCAGCCTTCGGGGTGGACCATCTTCATTGGTCCTCCACCCCTGCGGAGGTGGGTAGTAGCCGTGATACCAGCCCTGACGAGACAGTGTTCCGTCCATGGCAACATGGAGACAGATAGAACCTCCACCCACGGATCATTCTCCTGATTGGAGCAGGAGCTCAAATCGAGCATGTGACCAGCTTCATGTGTTGGCCCCTTGACCACCTGGGACAGGCCCATGGTTGTCATGGTCACCACGAACTCCTGAGCTGTACTTGGCAAGCTGGACCCAAGGGGGATGTTGCAGTCGCCCAGGACTAAAAGCTTGGGTGACTCTAACCCCAGCTCTGAGACCAGCTCTGTGAGCTCAGTTAGGGACTCTGTTAGGCAGTGGGGTGGCCAGTACACTAACAGAATCCCCAATCTGTCCCTAGTCCCGAGGCCGAGGTATACAAGCGCGATGTGAGCCAGTTCCTTCACAGTGAGTCTGGTCAGGGGGATGTCATCTTTGTGGACCACTGCTACGCTGCCTCCCCATCCGCTTCTCTGTATCTGCTGTACCACAGAGAACCCAACCGGGAGAAGCTGTGCCCATACAGGCCTGCTTATCTCCCCCAGCCAAGTCTCTGTAATGCATGCCAGGTCAGCCTTTTCGTCCAAGATTAAATCATGGATGGTTGTGATCTTATTCCGGACTGACCTGGCGTTGCAAAGAAGCAGGCAGAGATTCTGTGGGTGGCTTGGCCCACTCCCCAAGGTACCTGGGCTGACAGCGCAACCAGAAGGCTGGACAGGTGTGAAATACCTGCCCTCCCTTCTCCTATGAGTTTTTGCTCTGCCAGCACCATATCTCCCCATGCCCCCCACCATTCTTGCCTCCCTGACACACACAGTGCTGACTTTGTCTCAAAAAAGTAGGGATGGCGGAGAATTTCTCCCCGAAACTTCGGGGGGCCGAGCGCCAACGTGTTCGGCCCCCCGAACAAGTTTCGGGGAGAAATCCTCCGCCCCCCCGCCCCCCGACCCCCCCCCCCGGGACGGGACTTACCTTCCCTGAATGTCCCTCCCGGCGGCGGGTCCGGCTGGCGGTTCGTCCGGTGTTCGAGCGGGGCGGGAGCGGCAGCCGGTCTTTCGACCGGCTGCCGCCCCCGCCATTGCAATGAAAGAAAAAAAAACAAAACGTCCCCTGATAGGCTACGTGACGATTCACGTAGCCTATCACGGCAAGATTTGCAAAGTCAGCCGTGATAGGCTACGTGAATCGTCACGTAGCCTATCATGGGTGACTTTAAAAAAAAAAAAAAAAAGTGTGTACGGATAATGGCGGCCCCCATAGGGAGCCGCCATTCCCCTTCCTTATTTGGTCGCTGTAGTCTATGTCAATGTTTACATAGACTACGGCGAAAATAAGGGCAACGCTATTTGCGTTGCCCTTATTTTCGCCGTAGTCTACGTAAACATTGACGTAGACTACAGCAACTAAATAAGGAACGCTAATGGTGGCTCCCTATGGGGGCCGCCATTCGCGTACGCGCTTTTTTTTTTTTTAAAGTCACCCGTGATAGGCTACGTGACGATTCACGTAGCCTATCACGGCTGACTTTCCAGATCTAGCCGTGATAGGCTACGTGAATCGTCACGTAGCCTATCAGGGGACGTTTTTTTTTTTTACTTTCGTGTTCGCGGCCGGGCGACGCGGGAAGCCTCCTCCCCGGCCTGAATTTTGGCCGGGCGAGGCAGGAAGCCTCCCCCCCCCGGCCTGAACTTCGCGGGGGGAGCAGCGAAGCGCTCCCCCCCACCGCGAAAAAGCTGCGAGAAAAGGTAAGTGACTTTCGTTCACCCCTACAAAAAAGACATAAAACCCAGCAGCATTCAGCAGAATCAAACAGTCAAACCGAACATCCCATCTCTCACCTGGAATGTTCACTCCCCTCCCATCTCTCACCCGGGGGGGGGGGACAATTCAATACCAGCAGGCCCTCACACTGTGGTATAAAATCACTTCCCTCTCAACCCATACAATAATAAAGAGCCTGACCTGAAAACAAACAAACGCATTCAAAGGTCATACACCCCCAAACAGCCCCAGTAATCCCATCCTCACTCCCCACAAGGGGAAGAGAAAGAAGGGAAACACAGAGAGAGGAGAGAAAACCAAGGGATATGGCTCTCGCCCTCACTGCCCCCCAAGGCGGCTCCCCCAAAGGGGTGACCCTCCTTTGGGGGTGCCGCTGCCAAGGGCACCACCGCCCACATCAGCTTCCCTTAAGTCCGGCTCCCTGGAGGGACAGCCAATAGCTGGATGCCAAACACTCCCCAGGGAACCAGGTCCTCAGCTGCTCCAGGAGCCAACAATAATGAGCCCTTCCCAAGGCCAGACAGGCTGCTGCAGCAGCGGTGAAGGAGCAGGGAGTTCACACTGGCCAGAGGAAAACGCCTCCCCCTTGCTCCTCAAATGAAATCCCCTGCTGCCACAGTTCTTGCTCTGCTGGCTGCTGCTGGTTATTTCTTCCATTTCTTATTAAAATTATTGATCTAATGTATCTTTTACTGATAGATATTTTGGGTTGCTCCAAGACATGCTCAGTTCCCCAACATGTGAGTAGAGCCACCATATGGAAGAAAATGTACATTCTTGACAGTTTGCATTTTGTTCTACAGAGTCCCATTTCTGGACTTGTCTTCCTCTGCCTCCAGTTCTTCCTGCTTCTTCTGGCTTCTAGGATGATTCACATGTTATAGGGACTACTTGCTGAAGTTCCCTCTGGTCAGACATAAATTAGGAATCTAAAATATGTTATGTATAACTTGGTTCGCGCATAAAATTAAATATGTTTGGTATATTAAATTTTAAAAGCATAGTTTATTCAGACAATAATTACAAATTTACTGAGTTCGCTTTTTAAAGTTTTCAAATATAATGATAATTTTATGAGCAAACCATGTTATACATAATATAACTTTGGGAACAAAAGCCTGCTTTACATTCCTAAAGCAGCCTTCTCCAACCTGGTGCCCTACAGATGTTTTGGACTACAATGGCCAGCATTCCTGACATGGCCATCCTGCCTGAGGCTGGTAAGAGCTGAAGTCCAAAATATCTGGAGGGCACCAGATTGAGGAAGGCTGTCCTAAAGCAACAAGTGACTTTAGGGATGCCTTTACACTAAAGAAAAACCCTGCAGTTCTCCCATTCTGGAGGCGTTCTGTGTTTACCGTGGGCTCCCAGGCAGCAACCATGTGATTGCTGAGAGGGAAAGCTTTAATTTTCAAGGTTCCACAGAACTCAATGGAAAAGTGCCATCTAGTGGCTGTTTTAACTGCGTAATATTCTGAGTTAAAAAGATAGTTCATTAGTGCCAGAGTTTTTTGAGATGGAATAACCAGGAAATACCTCTGGATGTGCCCTGGAGGTTGACGACGTCATGAAAAGGAACCACAAACTTCCGTGAGTGAGCAATCTCAATAGCAGGATAAAAGCTCCATGTGAAGGAGCTCTAGATCTGTAAAGACTGCTTAAAAAATAAGTATTGCTTCTTTTTCAGTTTTTCCCAAAATTTCTGTTTTTTTCCAGAAAAAAAAACAGGAAAAAAGTTCATTTCCCCATGGTTTCAAAATTTCTGGAAATTTTACATCTCTGCTCCTCTCTTATGTCAATTCCAAATGCTCACACAACAGGATGCTTGAAAGCATTTCTTACAGCTTTTCACAAATATAACTTTTGTGAAATAATTCTTATCCACACTTTTGATTCCTGGGTTCCATAAACTGCATCATAGATTCTGTGTGTATGAACCATTGCATGTATGACACGGATTTTATAGTGTAAGCTGTAGATTTTGTTTCCTGTTTATGTTATGTGTATGCTCTTAATTATGTTATTTGTGGTACAGTCCACATTTGTGCTGTTATGTTTGTGTTGTGTGTGGGGGGGGTGTAGTAAAAATAGTTTTAAAATTCTTTATAAATAAAAAGTTTAATTCCCTGCGGTCTTCTTCTGTGTATGAACTATTAATGTAGCAATGTGCTTCTCCCCCTCCCCCCATGTGTATGCACAGAACCTATCATCTGGAAATGTGTTCATCATTCCTTAGGACCAAATAAAGGATGGTTGTCTGGGAGCCCTTCAAACAGAGGCTGGTCCTCTGAAAAAGAGGACACATGGCCACACTTATATGGAGACGGGGGGCAGTTCGCACATTCCCCCCCACACACACTATGGTTTAAATAAGCCATGGTGGGTTGCAGTGTATGCTGGCCACCATTGTGAATATTCAAGCCAAGGCAGGCGGTTGCTGTGACTTATTGTGACATCCGAACTCAATCAGGGTGGCTTGTTGACATGGGCAACAAGCCACCCAGAATTCATGGACTGCAGTAGGCAATTGTGCAAACTAGGTCAGTTAGCTGAGCAGAGAGTAGAGAGTCCAGGCCTTCAACAGTGACCTTCTAGTTATTCTACTAATCTATAATATTCGTAAACTGTGTGTATTCAGTACATTTGGGATCACTTTTAAATTTAATTTTAAATTTAATACTGGATTACTATCTCCCCCCCCCCCCCAATACTTCTGGGGTGTCTGCACACAAGGCAGTCTTGATACTTTCCTTCAGATGCAAGTATCCATGAATGCTGTTCGCCTTTTGCATATATTAAAATAAGAAGTGGGGCAAGTTCATTACGGAGGTCATTTAGGGCGCAATCCTGTGGGGATAGGCGGCCGCCTCCGAACTCAGAGGTGTCTGCCTATCCAATGCAGGGCAGGAGAAGCACAGAGGGGATCGTTCCCTCCACACTGCTCCTGCCCTGCATTTGCGGCTAGCCACAGGAAGTTGGAGCAGGGGCAGGAGCAGCTGGGCAACACATAAGATGTGTCGTACCAGCATTTCTGCCCTCCCCACCCCACCGGTCAGGAGCGCCCTGGCAGCCTCTTTCAGTAGACTCCAATAGCCAACTCAAGACACAGACAAAAGGATTCTTTTCAAGGCTTTAATCCTTTTACAACTTAATGACTCTTTCAGATGCTAATCACCAGCGACTAAGCAAGGAACAGCAGAGTGACCTATGCTCCGAGAAGGCAGTTGATCCCCGTTTGAAGAAGAGTCACTTGAAGACCCTGAACTTATGGGCTAGGGAGAGATCCTCCCTCTTTCCCTTGGGTCCACGGGATGCGGCTGTTGCTTGCGCGCCAAACGGGCGCTACGCCTCCTTTCCATGCCCTCCATCGCTGTCTGCGTCTGCGTCGAGCGTCTAGCAAGCCCCCCTCCCGCACTCTCTCACTGCCAGGGTCACTATTTATCTCAGGAATGCTGGCAGGAGGAATCTTTGCCAGCTGCTGTGCCTGTGAGGGATGAGCTGGCTCCTCTCCCACGGATTGCTGATCCTCCTCAGAATCAGAACTGCTCTGGGGCTCTATGGGCTCAGTTTCCACCCTGACACCACCCTGCCCCCGGGAACAACCTTTTTACGCCACTCTGAACTGCTGTTTGGAGCACGGGGACATTTTGCGGGAGGGAGGTCACAGCGCGGCGGCAGGGGGGCGGTCGGTTCCTGGAAACCGACGTATCCCATGGCTGTCTAGCCACTGACTAGTGGCCATAGGATTGCTCCCTTAGCTTCTTTCGAAAATTTCCAAAGTCCGTATCAGTTTCATAGCTTTATTAGGCCAACCAGGAGTTCACAAAAATGTACAAGTTTTTAAGATCTCCAGATCTCTTCATCAAGCGAGGTGTCAGGAAAAAGTGGAGGTGAGGGGAAACAGGAGAGAAAATAATGCTGACTTGGTGGAGGAGTCGTGGTGTCTGCGTGATCAGAGTCCCAAGATGAATGGTCCTAGCGACAGCACCAGGGCCAACCTGTAAACATCTCATGATGTGTTAGAGCCTAATTTGAATGACTGCAGACTCCTTCTCCCCCACTCCATCTTGAGACTTTGATCATGCAGACACTAGGATTTCATCAAGTCGGTGGTTTTCTTCTCCTATTTCCCTTTGCCCCCTGCTTTTTGTAATACTGATCTTACCTGATGAAGAGAACTGAAGATCTCGAAAGCTTGTATATTTTTGGTGACCTCTTGGTTGGCCTAATAAAGGTATTACACTAATGTGGACTTTGGCATTTTTAAAGGACAACGTGGCTACTTAAGCATTTTAAACTTTGTTATCCCTGCACGCATCTTTCTTATTCCTTTGCCGACTTTTTAACAAAGTTTATTGTCTTACATTACTTCAGCCAAACTTAATGTTCTGTCTATTTTCTGCTGCCAAATTGCAAACAGAGCCATTTCCCTGTTTACTTTCAGTTTAAGTGTTTGACTGCCTTTTATGTTTAACCTTCTTTCTTTGCTTGTTCTCCTGGGTTTCATATCACTGGACTGTGTGTGTTATTAGGTTATCACAACACCCTTGTAAAAACTAATAAAAAATAGCTTATACTCAAACTTAATTCCAATTTACATACATTTTTGACTGGGAATATTACATGAACAGATAAAGTAAAAGAGAATCATACAAAAGTCATGCAGTTGTTTATTATTAGTCACATTTACAACCTACCGACTTTCAAGTTGCTCATGTCACACCCTTAAAGAAACCCTCTGAGGTAGGTCAGGGTATGTACAAACAGACTGCTGTGAAAGAGCCAGATGCACTTCTGTTCTTTAAAATAAAATAAAAAGTTGCGTTGCTTTTCAAAATGGTGGTGCTTGAATGGGGAAGATCCACCCACAGAAAGCTGTTACTGGATGGTGCTTCGTAATGATGACAAACCCACTCCCCCACCCCAAATATCTCTATAGCATGTTGCAACTGTTGTTTTATATTTAAAAAAATTTAAGGGCATGTGTGAATGCAGGGCTGCTCAGAGGAATCTGGGGGCCCAGGGCAATGGAATTTTCAGGGGGACCTTGTCACACAGGCGGCTTCGGCTCATGTGAATGGCTCGCATTTTTTTTTTTTAAGCTTGTCGCTCGCTCCTCCCCCCACCCGCACCGTGTGGGGGCCCAGAGCAAACTGCCCCATCCCCCACCCCCGGGCAGGCCTGAGTGAATTTATTTCAAGTACATGTGGCACTTGAAAAAAAAAAAAACTTTTTTGAAAAAGCAGCTGGTCCTGTCTGAAGCACAAGGGGGGTGGGGCGCTGGGCAGGACTGATAGCTGGACCAGTGTTTGATTTGCTGCTATTTGCATCTGTCATACAAAGTGGGGAAGAACCCAGGCTCACACTTCAGGTGAAGATCTTTATTTTATTTTACTACATTTCTATACCACCCAATAGTCAGAGCTGTCTTGCAAAAATTTAAACCCCCAAGCATTGCATGATCAAAGATAATATAAAACTGTTTAAAGTTTCTAAAAGAATAAAAGCAAAGTTTTATTCTGCTCCCTTTTTGACAGCCAAAAGATTGATCTTACGATGTTGGAAGGATAAATACTCACCTCCTATAATGCAATGGATTGAGGACCTTACAATGCTTTCAGTATTTGAATGGGTGGTGTATAGATGCCACCTTGGAATGGACACTTGTTTGGAAACCTTGTCTGCTTTTGCTGAAGCTTATATGTATGTATAACTGCTAGAAAGTTGTATTTTCCTATGCATTTCATTTGCATTCATTGATTGTGTGTGTGTGTAATCCAAAGTAAAAACCAGAGTAAAAGCCAGCAGCAGAGTAAAGATCGAAATACACAGTAACACATTTAAAAACAAAACAGAAGGACTAAAAAAGCTGGGCAATTTTTTTTAAAAGAAGTCTTCACCTGGCACCAAAAAAACTGCAATGTGGGTGCCAGGCGAGCCTCTCTGAGAAGAGCATTCCACAACCAGGGTGCCCCACTAAAATGGCCTCACGTCATTTGGCAAGGGCACCCAGAGAAGGATGAAAGGCTTTGACTTGCCCAAAGGCACCCAAGGATTTTCATGGTGGCTTTGGCTTTGCCAGGAATCAACCAGCTACAAGCTGCTCAGGGCCAGAAGAATGAAAAATGCACTCTGTTAGACATTTTCCACGTAGATTATTCCTCACTGAAAAATGTCTTTGCAAGAAGTAGTCTGCATCTGTGCAGTCTGGTGAGGTCTTGATTGTGCTTCAGGTTTCTATTTATTACCCAGTTCCAGACTCTTGACTTAGGGCCATATCATTTTTTAAAAAATTCAATTCAAGCTGAAACTCACTTAGCTTTGGATAGATATGTGTGTGTTATGCAGGTCTGGGGAGTACTTTGACCCAGGAGTACTGTTTAAGTATGGCAGAGAGGCTTTCACCCTCTCTTGTTTCAGACCATATGTGATTATTTCTGCAGAGTGCCTTTGTTTCTAAGCAGGGATGTATGAAAAATTCATTTGCTTGGGGTTTTTTACCAAAATTTTCCCAGTACATTTCCCAGCTTGCAATACAATTTGCAAAACAAAACAAAATGTATTTGAAAAATGCACATTAAAAAGGTGTACTTCTGAAAAATGTGCATAAACATATTTTCATCAATGGGAGAAAATGTGTACATTTCAAAAATGCACATGATTGATGCATACATTTAGAAAAATACGCATGCATTTTCATGTGAAAAAGGGAAAAAAACAAAGCTTGTGATCTGATACAGATGTGAGTAGGAACAAGCTTTGTGGTGGAATTCACAGAGCCAGTATGGTGTAGTGGTTAGAGTGTTGGACTGAGATCCAGGAGATCCGGATTCTAGACCCCACTTGGCCATGAAGTTCAGTGGGGAACTTTGGGCCAGTCACTGACTCTCAGCCTCACATACCTCACAGGGTTGTTGTGAAGATAAAATGGAGGGGAGAAGAACCATGTAAGCCGCCCTGGGTTCCTTGCAAGAGGAAAAAGGCAGAATATAAATATAATAATAAATAATTTAATAATTTAAAAGAACCTCAACAAACTTGGGTTTTGCTGATTCGCACATCCCTATTTCTAAGTCTTATTCCACTACTGGTGTGGGGCAGAAAACACTCTGAATGATTCATCTGTGTCCCTGTTCTTGTGATGGTTAGCAACCTGTAGGGAACCCCCAGCTTTTTATTCACCTTAGATATCTTAATGATGGGGTACACACACTGGGAGATTGGGCAGTGGGCTTTCCGGCACAACACCCCATCAGTGTTGAGAGTCTGCATCTTGCCCAGGGATGGGCTGCTAGAAAGCATGACAGAGAGAGAGAGGGTCCCAGTAGCTCAGTTCCTTGCAGACTCCTCCAATGATTACAGCTGGCAATCGAGGCTACTGGGCAAATAAGCAGCAAGCACTGGCGATCAGCCAAAAGAATATGGGAGGGGTGTGGCTGGCTGGAATGAGGCGGGCAGAAAAAAATGAAAGGCCTATAATAGGACATAAACAGGTGAGGCAGTTGTTTAAATTAGACCATTAGTTCCCCAGAGATATTATTGTCTGAGGTATATGAGACTCTTTCCCCAGTGGGACCCTCACTAAAGACTAATGCTGTAACCTCTTGAGTACTGAACCAGCGCTGTTCAGCTGGGCTATAGCTCTGCAGTGCATCTCTACACCAGCCTAAAATCCCACATTTGAAACGGGGCTTTCTGCTTCCATTTTTAAATGCAGGATCACAACGGACACCCTTTACATGTGCTTCCTTCCCCCCTTCCCCTTTCCCCTGCCTTCTCCCCCTTATCTGAGTCTTCCATATGTTTCATTGATCTCACTCCTCTTCTTGCCACTTTTCCTCTTTTCACAGCGGGAACTCAAGCGGAACACAAGCAGGGTAATTTGATAGCTCATTCTCTCCGATCTATTTTAAAACAGAATAAAGGTCATTTTGTGCAGGAGATGCCCTGGATGTTCACGACGTCTTCTAAAGGGCCTGCAAACTTCAGTGAGTGAGCAATCTCAATAACAGGACAAAAGCTCCATCTGAAGAAGCCCGTTACTGTGTGTCCCTAGGTGCCATGAAAGAGGTTGGGAGTGAAGCAGTCATGACAGCTATATGTTACCTCCAGTAGCAGAAGGAGTTCATCAGGGGATGCAAACCCAAACCAAGGTAAGAGGGTGTGACCTGATGGGATGCTTGGGGCATAAATAAAGGTAAATTTTCTTGTTTGTAGGCTGTTGGAGTAGAATTAGCTTTGAAGCTTGGATTTTATGTATTTCAAGGTGTTAATTTTGCACTGCCTAGATCGGGTGGGCAACTTGTGGTCCTCCAGATGTTTTGGCCTATAGCTCCCATGATCCCTCACCATTGGCTATGCTAGCTAGGGCTGATGGGAGTCATAGGTCAAAACATCTGAAGGGTCACAAGTTGCTCACTCCTGATCTAAATGATTAACAATGGGGTTCTGTTCAAAATTAATTATGTCTGCCATTATGGCCATTTGAAATGCTAATAAAATATCCAGCATCTGTTCAAACTGTGTGAAATTTGGCATGGAACATCTAGGTTTTGGACACCACAATCATGCCAAATTTCAGACAGTTCTGTTGAGAAATGGCCAGGATACAACCATTTTATTTCCCCTGTGTTTGTCTTTCCCTGTTTACAAACTTTTTCGCCCCTTAATAGACTTTAAATTGTTGTGAGGATAAATAGAGGGTCATCATATATGCCTCCCAGAGCTCTTTGAAAGAAGGCAGGACAGATACGTAATAAAAGATAGTAACGCCCATTTGTGTTTTTGTGGCACAGGATTTAGTACAATTATCTTTTATAAATGCCCCATCCACCTATTAGTCAGGGTCAAACTACACATTACATTGAAGTGTACAACTCCATATAGGCTTTCTGTTTACTCAAAAGTAAGCACAGGGGAGCAATCTGGATTCCCCCCCAATCACAATCCTGAAAAATATTTCCCACATGTGCCAAATAGTGATAGTAAAAAAGATCCCATTGGCACAGTGAAGTATAATAGTTTGACCCTCAGGGCAAAAAAAAAAAGTCTTCCTCAGCTGCTGCTGGGTCAGGAAAATTGCTCAGACCTTCGAAAGATCGACTTTTTGTTAGTTAACAGATGTCAAGGAATATATTACTCAAGTCAGCAGCTTACGCTTTAACATTGTCCAACTCCCATGCTGCTTTTATTGAGTCCCATGGTGTGAATTGCTACCACGATTGCTGTAATGACAGCTAATTCTGGTTGGCCTACATCTTGTCCATTGTAACAATCTGGAAGGTATGAGCTTTGGCAGCAATTATTTTATGTATTACACTTTTGCATTTCTGTTATGTCCTATAGCTAATTTGGAAATAAAACTGAACTGAAAATAAATAAATGCACAATCATTTTCAAGTGTCAAAGTGAAGGAGGTCTGGCCCAGAGCAGTGCCTGGAGATGAGACAACCTCGGAACAATGGAACTTCATGGAAATATAAATATAATAAACAAACAGAGAAGGGCTGAATTTGGCTGCAGCAAAGAAATAGGGCTGACCGAGATACTGGCTGCAGTTAAAGTTTTAACAACACATTAAGGATAAAGTGAATATACCATTACTTAATGACAACAATTTTGGTATACATTTCCCCCCAAATGTGCCCTACAGCACTGTAATTCCAGAATGAAATTGTGTGCAACAACTGCTGCCCAATTACCTCTGATAAGATATTTTACAGAGATTTTGTGTCCTACTGAGGTTCTACATTTTGTAGAAAAAATATTTCTGTTTTCCATATATTAAAGGTCACATTTGTATCTCAGCCGCCCTTCCTTTAATCCCCGCAACAATCCCATGAGGCAGGTTAGGTGGAAGAACTCCTACTGGCTAAGCTTAGACTTGAACCCAGGTATCCTTGGTCCTCTAGCTACCGCACCACACTGCCTCACAAGTTATCTTTATTAGTTATGTCTTCAGACTCTGATTCAGTAATTCACTGAAATTATTGTATATACAAAACAATGTTCTGAGCCCAAATGAAGTCTTCTGCTCTTTATAATCAAATGTTGGGTCTTGGGGTGTATTTTTAAGCCACATTAGTCAAGTGACCTTTGCCACATTCTTGATGTTGCAAATAAGTTTAACAGCTTTTAAATGAAGCTGATGGAGAGTTAAATATTAGACAAAAGAGGCTGGATGGGACCAATGGCAGCTAGGAAAACAAAACAGCAGAATCCAATTAATTGCACCGTTTATGCCCTTCCACTTGGAGAAACAAAGATTTGTTAACAGGCATATTTGATTGCTAAGAAACTGATCCAATATATATTCAAATAAATCCTGTTGTTGTTGTTCAGTCGTTCAGTCGTGTCCGACTCTTCGTGACCCCATGGACCATAGCACGCCAGGCCTTCCTGTCCTGCAAATAAATCCTACTCTTCTGTTATTTATAACGCAGAAAATAAGCAGGTAGAAGGCAAATACTGAGTGTTGATTTCTCCACTCTAGCCTAGTTGCTTGGTTCCTTTCTCTGGTGTTGAAACACTAGTAAACAAATGACATTCTTTCCTGCTGCATTTAAGTCCTTGCAGGACATAGTCCTTTAAATGCAACTATACATGAATGCAACAATAGCAGCGGGAAGCGTGATTGATGATGGCAGGGGATAGTAAGGTTCAAACCCACAGCAAGGCCTGAACCAAGGGGATCCAAGGAATATAGTGCCACCACCCAGCTCTGGCTGGTGGAGGGAGCTGCAAGGAAACCAGCAACAAAAGCAAAGAATCTTCTTTTTAAAAAGTAATGAAAGCCACTGTGGGTGGGGTGATACCTCCTGGTGCAATAAGGGCTTCCAAATCAGCCTTCAGCACACTTCCTTCACATCCATCTTGCCCCCAATTTGGCAACAAGCTAGGGCAACTCAGTGGACCATACGTCCAACCCCAGGGGTGCAAATGATGTGCTCCTGCAGTGCCTTCCGCATGATGAGTACTAGGATCTTTGGCAGCATCAATCGCCTGAGAGGGGAACCAGGAACAAAATGGAAGGTAGGTGTCCCCTCACTTCTGACCACTCAATAGGTGATAATGTCATCCATATAAAAGGTTAAATTTTTCTACTTCTCTCTGCTCCCAGTCTATTCTCCTCCCCAATCACATGCTACAGGAGACTGCTTGACCTGTACAAAGTGCCCCTGTTCCTACTGCAGCCCTCCTCAGGGCATTCACTGGGGTAAAATTAATTGCCACCACGGCCTACTTTTTGCTTTATTGCAGAGCTGTAAAATCACATAGGCAGTATGGATCCAGTTTAAAAAATGTAGGCACCCACTTTGCCTGGGCGAGAGAGCATGGGCCCCTCTATCCCTTTAGCACTCTAGAACATGGTAGAGTAGCAAAACAGTTGTTAAGGCAAGATTTCAGGACAAAGGCAGACAATTTAAGTTCTCAAAGACAGACTAACCGCACCAAGCTATGCATGTCTCCTCAGAAACAAGCCCCACTGAATTTAGTAAGACTTACTTACCTGGGAGTAAGTCCCATTAAACTCAGCAAAACTTAGTTCTGAATAGATATATATATAGGAATAAGCTATAAAGTATTTTATTAAAAGGTGTAATACAAGGCAAATACATACAGACACACACATCCCATTTGAATAAATAAAAGTAAGTGCGATTATTAAAACTTGCTAAGGCAAACTCCTGGCTTTGATGACAGGCATATACTACTAGTTGCTTGGCTACATTGCCACATATCCACAGGCAAAAGTAGTCAGGAGTCAAATAAATCCACACTCAGTCACTGGTATTATTTTTAAGGTTAATTCACACTTGAGAACAATGGGTGACCTCATGACCGATGTGGTTTCCTGAGCTCATTCTAGCCAGGGTCAATCAAGTGGATAAAACTAATTACCTCAGAAACTAAAAATTATTGAGGGCTGTCAGGGTTCCCTTTATGACCTGGACCCCCTGAGCAACTCCATAAGGATCTCTTGCCTCCTTAAAAGCCCCGCTTTTCTTCTTTTAACTTCCCCTTTCCAATAACATGGAATTTAGGCTGCAGATGTGAGGTGAGTGGCACTTCAGACACTGGGTTTAATCACATCAGTTTATTGGTAAATTAAATTAAAGCAAGCAAATCACAATTAAAGGTATTTACACAATAGAGCTGAGTGAATCAAAAGGCATTAAGAGAAAATAAAAGTTGCAAACTCCAAATTCCTTTACCCTTGCTGTGATTAGACTTCTCCAGGCTACTTCTTCCTGCTCCCTCTTCAGGTTCTGGTCTTCCCGACTCTGCTCTTACTGGCTCTCTTTATATACCCTCCTCCCCCAAAACCGAAAGCACTGCTTCAAACCTGAAGAAATGAAACCTAACTGAGGAAATGCAACTACCCCTTTCAGGGATATTCCCTCCCGACAAAATGATTCCTGGCCTCTAAGCCTGACCTTTTTGCCTCTGCAGGCCTCAGACCTTCACAAGGGTGCAATCCTAAGCATGTTTAGACAGAAAAAAAAAATCCAACCACTCCCAACATGGCTGGCCGGGGCATGCCGGGGGTTGTAGAACTTTTTTTCTGCCGAAACATGCATAGGATTGCACTCTGTATAGATTTTTGGGTAAACACATACCTAAACTTAATTGCCTTGATATAAGTGGATATGGAAGTGTGTGTGTGGGGGGGGGGGGGAGAAAGATGTGGAAATGGGAAGGGAGAGGAAGTGTGATGACATTAGGGATCCTATTTGCCATAGGCTTGTTGTTGTTGTTCAGTCGTGTCCGACTCTTCGTGACCCCATGGACCATAGCACGCCAGGCCTTCCTGTCCTCCGCTCTCTCCCAGAGTGTGCTCAAGTTCATATTCATTGCATTGGTGATGCTATCTAGTCATCTCATCCTCTGCCGTCCCCTTCTCCTTTTGCCTTCAGTCTTTCCCAGCATCAGGGTCTTTTCCAGAGAGTTTTCTCTTCGCATTAGGTGGCCAAAATATTTGAGCTTCAGTTTCAGTATCTGTCCTTCCAATGAGCAGTCAGGGTTGATTTCCTTTAGGATTGACTGATTTGACCTCCTTGCAGTCCAGGGGACTCGTAAGAGTCTTCTCCAGCACCACAGTTCGAAAGCATCCATTCTTCGGCGCTCAGCCTTCCTTATAGTCCAGCTCTCACAGCCATACATTACTACTGGGAAAACCATAGCTTTGATTAGACGGACCTTTGTCGGCAAGGTGATGCTTCTGCTTCTTACTATGCTGTCTAGGTTCGCCATAGCTTTCCTGCCAAGGAGCAAGCGTCTTTTAATTTCATGGCTACAGTCACCGTCTGCGGTGATCTTGGAGCCCAAGAAAGTAAAATCTGTCACTGCTTCCATTTCTTCCCCTTCTATATGCCAGGAAGTGATGGGGCCGGATGCCATAATGTTGAGTTTCAAACCAGCTTTTGCACTCTCCTCTTTCACCCTCAACAAGAGGCTCTTGAGATCCTCTTCGCTTTCTGCCATTAGGGTGGTATCGTCTGCATATCGGAGGTTGTTGATAATTCTCCCAGCAATCTTAATTCCGACCTGTGATTCATCCAACCCGGCATTTCTCTTGATGTACTCTGCATATAAGTTAAATAAGCAGGGTGACAATATGCAGCCTTGTCGTACTCCTTTCCCAATTTTGAACCACTCGGTTGTTCCATGTCTGGTTCTTACTGTTGCTTCTTGACCCTCGTACAGGTTTCTCAGGAGACAGGTAAGGTGGTCTGGTACTCCCATCACTTTAAGAATTTGCCACAGTTGTTGTGAATTTACCTACCCTAAATCAACGAAATACTTTGGGCTGGGCTTGAAGACTCAAGGTGTAAGAGTTTTATGGATAGAGAAGAGAGAATGGGCGGGGGGGATAACAAATGTGTCTTGCTATTACAATATCATCATGATACCACGCTAACCCCTTTCCTCACTAACGGCCAAAACAGACATGATGATGGGAAATCCATGACTGAATATCCCACATCTTCTTTCTTTTTTCAAAATTCATAGTAGCTGTGAGTGTGGGGAAAGAGAGAGAGAGAACTGGACCAGGGCTGTGACACTAGGGGAGCAGATTAAAACTTGTTCCTCTGTGCCATTTTCTCAATGCAAGCAATCCCTCCCCGCAAGTTGCTATTTGCCTCACGTGTGGGGAGGGGGGAGAGAGGGAATATTCATTTCTTATGAATTAATGCTCCAATGTCTAGCTAAGTCTGAAGAAAGAAAACTACATTAGGTCAAGGATTTTCTTTTAGGGAGCCTTGAATCAGATCTAGCTCTAGATCTAATTTTTTTATTGATGTCGCATTGAGTCATAATATGTCTTTTTTAAGTGACACAAACAGTTCAGTCAAATGTGTCTTCGGTTTATGAGATTAGGATAACTATGACAAAGTTGTCAGGATCCAGGCAACAAATGCTCCATTTTGTAGGAATGATGCATCAGAATCTACAGCAGTAGCAGCAGTAGGAGAGGGAGGGAAACAGCAGCGGAGATACAGTGCATGGGGAAAGATCACGTAACTAACTACCCAATCTTCTTAGATGCCAAGAAGTTGGAAATATGCAGCAATATCCAAATAGAAGATGTTGGATTTTTATCTCAGGGCACATCCTTAATGCAGCTGCACTTTCTTTGAGGGCCCAGCCAGAGAAGCAAGGAAGAGGCCACAGTTCAACAGGAGAGCACAGGTTTTGTCACAGGATATCTCCTTTACCTCTCGCCAAGGACTTGTGGTTGGCAAGCCTGGGATACAGCCTTCCCTGGCACTTGGGAGCTCAAGCAATCAGAACATATCCAAGCCTAGCTTTTCAGAGACTTGGAGGCAGTATTGTAGACCTGTCTTTGCCCGTGATGCCCATATTTTCTGTCTGTCTGTCTGTCTTTTTGGAAGTGTGTCTGTGCATCCAACCGGTTTTGCAAACCCTGGAAAAACTTACGCTTCTCCAGGAAAAATGACTAGCATATGGTTTGTGAATGGTTTGCTGTGATTGTTGCTTAGGATAGTGAATAGGTTCCATGACCTGTAACACATATAGGCATGCCTAAAGCAGCTGGGAAGTTTGAAAATAATGTACATTAATATCTATCTATCTACCTACCTACCTACCTAAGGATGGGTGCATATGTGCATAAGCAGCCTTTAAAAGTGGGGGGGAGGCAATGCAAGGCTACATCTCCCTCTTACTAGTACCCCGCCTCAATAATATTCGTTACCTTTAGGAGGGACGTTTGACCAGACCAAAGTATGCTTGTGATGCAGTGTAGCCATCAACACACTTATTCCACCTTTCCAGTAAAAGCAGTGCTCAAGGGGGCCAGCGATACAGATAAAATAACAAAGATATAGTTAAACACAGCAATAAGAAAGAAATAACTGCCCACCAAATTAAAACCTTCTCCAGCAGCAAGTCAGCTTAGATGCCAAAAGCCTGTCTGAATAAAAATGTCTTTGCCTGTGGGCAGAAGGACATCAGAGTTGGAGCTAGCCTGGCCTCCATCGTTATTATTATTCAGCACACTGGCTATGGATCTAGGCTAGCTTTCCCCACTTGGTGCCCTCCGGGTTGGGCTACAACTCTCAGCACGCCCCAGCTCTCCAGCCATCTAGAGGGCACCAGGCTGATCTAGGCCAATGGTCTGATTACCTATAAGGCAGGTAATTGCTCAGTAACAGAACACATGCTTTTTGTGTATATGCTGTCACTGCCATATGAAAATGTCAACCCAGTGTGCGGCGGCTATGAAAAAGGCACATTCCATGTTAGGTATAATTAGAAAAGGAATTGAAAATAAAACTGCCAAGATCATTCTGCCTTTATACAAATCTGCGGTGAGATGACTTAGAATACTGTGTACAGTGCTGGTCACAGCACCTAAGCATGAAATTGTACAGTTGGAAAAAGTGCAGAAATGGGCAACTAAAACGATCAAGGGGCTGGAGCATCTCCCCTATGAGGAAAGGTTACAGCAGCTGGGATTGTTTAGCTTAGAAAAAAAGGTGGGGGGGCATGATAGAGGCGTAAAAATTATTCATGGTGTGGAGAAAGTGAATAGGACGACAGTTTTCTCCCTCGCTCATAATACTAGAACCCGGGGCCATCCCATGAGGCTGATTGGTGGGAGATTCAGGACAGATCAAAGGAAGGACTTCTTCACACAGCACATCGTTAAACTATGGAATTCACATCCACAAGATGTAGTGATGGCCACCAATTTGGATGGCTTTAAAAAGGGATTTGACAAATTCATTGAGGACACAGCTATCGATGGCTACTAGTCCTCGTGGTTATATGTTACCTCCAGTATCAAAAGCAGTGGTGCCTAGGTACACCAGTTGCTGGGGAAGTTGGGCAGGAGGGTGCTGTTGCACTCAAGTCCTGCTTGTGGGTTTCCCGTGGGCAGCTGGTTGGCCACTGTGTGAACACAATGCTGGACTAGATGGACCCTTGGTCTGATCCCACATGGCTCTTCTTATGTTCTTGTGTTTTAACCTCAGTAATCCTTACAACAATCCCCTAATGTAGATTAGGGTTATTAGCCCCGTATTGCAGATGGTTGGGTTGAAGCTAAGAAAAAGTGGTTTGCCTAATACTATCCACTGAGGGCAAAACTAGATGTTAAACAAGGGGCTTTCACTTGCGTATGTGTGTTTTTTAAAATAGGAGCCATGGGGGACCAGAGGGGGACACCAGAGTTAACCCTTTGCCCTCATGCACTAGTGCTGTGGTCCCAATGAAAATCTCTCCCTCAGCTGCCATTTGGCCTGGGCAGGGAATTGCTCTTTGAGCCAACTGCCTCAGTTCCTAGCCACAAGACCACAGTAGCTCAAGGCAGAGACCCCAGTGAGATGCTACTATTCAAATGGCCATAAGTATGGTGTAAACAGTCCCTTACGTCAGGGGTGGGCAGACGGTAGATCTCCACTTTTGGACTCCAACTCCCAGAAGCCCTTGCCAGCATGGCCAATAGCCAGGCCTGCCGGGAGTTGTGGTCCAAAACATCTGGAGATCTACTTCCCGCCAACCCCTGTCTGTGGTAACAGCCCTTTTTATCTTCAGTGTCTCCGGGAGGAAAGAGGGCGTCCGTCCCCCCCCGAGCCGCCGCACACACATCTGCACCCCGCACACCAGTGCCAAGCCAGCTCTACAGACTGCCTTGCATGGGCCGCCCTCTCGGTGAGCCGGTGTGCAGGGCTGTCCCACGCCAGACCAAAGCACCCCCCGCCCCGCGTGTCGGCGTCTCTCCTGAGCCGTCCCGTGCCGGGCGCACCGTCTTCCCGGAATCCATGCGGCGGTATGCGCAGGGGACGAAGCCCTCGATCAGCCTTCCCCAACCCGGGGACGTCTGGGACGTCGACTCCCATCGCAGCCTCAGCCAGCGTGGCCCACGGTCCGGGATGCCGGGGGCGGCGGTCCAAAGACCCGGAGGGGGTGGGCTTGGGCAAGGCTGACCGAGCCTGGCAAGCGGCGCTTGCCCGTTCGGACGGGGTCCGGCTCAGCTCCCTTCCCCGCGCTCCCAAGCACACCCCGACGCCAGCGTGCGCGCCGGCCGGGCGGCTCCCTGCCGCGGCGCCCGCTCGCCGCCCGGCCGCCCCCGCTCACCTGTCCGCCGCGGCGCCCGCGTCCCGCTCGCAGACCCGCCCGCCCACGGTCCCCGCGCCCCTGGCCCCGAGGAAGGCGCGTCCCGGGGATCCGCGCCTCCCTCCGCTCGCCCCTCGCCAGTCGCGGCCCCCTGCTCGGAATCTCCCGGCGGAGGGGGGCTGGCCGGGCCGGCGGCGGCGGCGGGGTCTAGGAATGAGTCACGCTCGGGAGAAGCGGGGAAACTCCAGCTGCTCTGTCGGGGCCAGCGCCGGCGGCGAGGCGCATGCGCGTACTGAGCCTCCGCTCTCCCCCCTCCTTCCCTCTCTCCCTTCCTTCCCTTCCCCTCCCTCCTTCCCTTCCCTTCCCTTCCCTCTCTCGCTCTCTCTCTCTCTCTCTCTCTCCCTGCCGGCCGGGTGCTGAAGTTGGGCGGATGGCAGCAAACCAGCTCCGCTGAGGACCAGCCGCAGGAGCCTTTCCCCGGGATCGTTCAGTGCCAAGCACACCCATCCAGGCGGGGGTGGGTAAGACAAGACCATCCCCCCCCCCTTTTCCCTTTCAGTCTCAGCCTCGGACAAATCAGTGGCACCAAAATGTCTGCTTTACGGACCGATACACGGCAAGATAGAGATCTATATAAGAAAAGATGGGCGAGCGGGGCGGGGGGGGGGGCCCGGGAGGACCGCAGATCCACGCGGAAGAGGGGAGGGACCGCCGTGCCCGCGCGAAGCGCCGAAGGGGGTGAGCGGTGGGGCTGGCGGCGGCTGGCGGCGGCGCACGTCTCTCGGGGGAGGGGGTCTGCGGCGGGGGTGGGATGTTGTTTCTCTCCGGTGATGCAGAACGGGCGGGGAGGGAGCGAGGCTCGGGGCGCCGTGCCTCCCCCTGGACCTGGCATCCCACGCGCGCGCGCGCCCCGCGGGTCTCCCCCTGGGCTGTTGCTCCGCAGGATGACGCTGTCCGGCTGGAGGGGCGAAGAACTGGAAACTGATCAAGGCGGGAAAGCGGAATATGGTTGGGAAGGGGAGGGGGTGTATGGGGGGGGGATATTGTAAAAGGGGGGAGGGCGAGGAGACTTGGCGGGCGAGAGGGAAGAGAAAGCCCCTGGAATGGACAGATGTCCATTTGCAGATGTGGAAAGGGGCGTCTGTGAGTCGCCCGCCCCAACTGCCCCCGCTCCTCTTGCCTAGCTGGGCTTATTCCCGGAGGGGAATGAAAGGCTGCAGCCAGCCCCCTCCCCCCAAACTCGTCCTTCTCTTTAAAGATCGTTGCATCCTGTAGAACCGATGCCTCTTCTGCTTCTGTGCCCATCACTCACTCCCCTTCCAAATCCCGATTTTCCTCCTTGGCTCCATGTTTCAAGAAACTGGAATTCCTTCCTTTAGAGTGTGTCTCTGTGTGTGTGGTGGCGGTGGTGGTGGTGGGATCCCTAACGGAAGCACAGATTTCCAGAGGGATGAAAGGAAGAGGAACAGCCACTGAATCTGTAGTAGCCGCCGCACTGGTGTGAAGGGGGACACCTCCACGTGGGGAGGTGCTGGTGGAGGGGCTTACAGAGGCGTTCTCTTGTCATCCCTAGGGAGAGCCAAGAAGGCATTTCCTAGCCTTACCAGCCAGAGCTTCTCCTGCCTGCATGCCACCAATGCACCCTCTTCATTGATTCTGCGGCATGAGCAGGGTGCTTGGACTTCGCCAGCTTCTTTTTCCCATTGCTTTTCTCTGCAAAAATGTCGGAGGACTTGAGGTTGGAGAAAAGACAGTCTCAGTCTCTCTCTGTCTCTCTCTCCAGCCAGGTAGAGTCCAAACCTGCCGCCATCCATTCAGAGTTGCATCTGACAAGAGAGATTGAAAGAGTAAGGTTTTTTCTTAGAGTATCCTGGCAGAATTGCTGACTCTACCTACTGGTGTGTGTAGGTGGGCGGGGGGGGGGGGAGGAGCGGGGGGGGCGGAGCGGGGGGGGGCAAGGATAGCAGATTTTGGTGGATGGGATCTTCCTTGGAAAGTCTGTTCTACTTCCATCTTCCCCTCCAGGAAGTAGCAGGGTCTGATGGATCAACACACTTTTCTGTTTACAACTATTTACTCAGCTTCTGTTATTCCTTCACCACACCTCATCCTCTACCCCCCCCCCCGCCCCCGCCACCAGTCAGTTTTAGGCAGATGGGCTACTGGGTCAGGATCACCGCCTTTTCCACAAACTATTTTAAATTTGAATTAAATGCTGTAACAGGAATGTTTTTTAGAAAATGTAATCTGTTATTTTAATCGAATGTGTTGCAAACTGTCAGCTTGTTTGTTTTCATTATTATTATTTTTAAGTCGTGTATTAGCAATGACTCCAAGGGGTGATGGGCACTGCCCCCACAAAAAAATTGCCTGCTAACCTAAGCTTTCAGTCACAGTATACTTGTTTGTAATGTGGATGGCAAAATTCTTGTTCCCCTAATAATGGTCTTTGTTACTCCTTTACTTCTTCAGTCTAATTTTTCTAGAGTTGCCCTGGGTAGAAACCCAACCTGCTCTGAATGTATTAATAGCTGTATTACCATGTGTTTCTGTGCATAATCCACCCCATGTACATTAACATGGAATTTATAAAAAATTATTATCAGAAGCATGTTATTATAACATTCTCTGTTGCCCTGGCTCTGCATTGCTTCTGCTTCTTACCTCAGTTTTCTCGTCATGCGTAGCACAATCCTTATACATATTTACTCAGAGGGAGTTCTCATTGAGTTCAATGAGGGTTATTTCCAAGTAAGTGTGCATAAGATTACAGCTTCAGTTCTGCCACAGAAAAGTGTCTTCTCCCATGGTCACTTTGGAAAAAGAAAGGTCTGAGCTTACGCCTACATCCAGCGAAATTGAATTCTTAATCTTTAAGCTAGTATGAGTGGGTAGCCTTGGTAATTCAGCAGTGATGGAAATGTGCTCTGTACACATTCAGAGGCACTCTTATCTCATATGTTCCAGGACAATATCTTAGTATTGAAAATAGATTCTGGGCTGAGTCCTGGTGCAGCCAGTCTCAGACTAAACCCTACCCTCTCACTCAGAATATAATGAGTGTCAGAGGATGATGAAAATTCAGACAAAACTATTTTCCTGTTTGGTAATCTTAGCAGCTTGACCCATTCTCAAGATTATCCTGGGTTCTGTCTCTTGTGTCCCTCAGAGCTGAATGTGTGAAGTGACTTCTTTGAACTGCCTTGGAAACTTTATTGAGAGGCAGTAAACAAAAGATGTAAATAAATGCCAATAAACTGAAATGCTGTGTGCTGGAGGCAATGCGGGGGATATGGAAGTTCTCACATCATGCGTGTATGAACAAGCCCTATCTATGACACGCGTAAATGTGGTCAATGTGGGATAGCCCACCTATGGAAGACAAATCAAATGTACTTTCTTGCCAGTTTTAGGTTTTGTGGCATTGACTGATTTAATCACAGACCAATTTACACTACAAGTGTGAGACTCCCCTAAAGCAGGGATGGGAAACATTTGGCCTCCAGATGTCAATGGACTAGAACACCCGTCATCCTTCACCATTGGCTATGCTGGCTAGAGGTAATGGAAGTTGCAGTGGTAAATTTTGAAGTGCAGGCACTCATCATGACAGTCCCCGAAGCTACACCCCGAGGAGAGTCCAAAAATGTAGGCAGCTGTGTTGAGCCATATCAACAAGTTTTGATCTCCACCAGGAGCAGCTCCTTTGTAAAGCTAATGGGGCTTCATTGCCCTTTCAAGACCAGCCACCCCCAAATATTTTGCAATACAACAGGGATAGCTCACAACAGTATATTGTTTCTGGGAAAATCCATTTTTTCTTAGCTACTGTGTATTGCAGCTAAGCTTAGAAGGTAGGGAGCTTTTTTAGCTCCTGTAGGGAGCTTTTGAGGGAAGGGGCAGATGACATCATTGTCCCTGCTAATGAAAAAGTCCCAGCACTTTGACCCTGTAAGCCCTAGCTCACTACATCACCGCTGCCCTGTTGTCTCAGTCCCATATAGTGGGTACCAAATAATTATAATGCAGAAATGGCTTGGACCCATTTCCCTTTAACAAGGACATGCAACTCCACTGCAAGTTGCTCTCTGATCTTGATCGCATATTTGCAGAGGCACCAGTCTCCATGTTTTGCATGTCATTAGCTGTGTGTGTGTGTTTTATCACTTAGTCTAGGGCTAGACAGAAGATAGATCTCCAGATGTTTTGGACTTCAATTCCCAGAAGCCCCTGCCGGCATGTTCAATGGTCCGGAATGCTGGGAGTTCCAGTCCCAAATATCTGCCGATCTACTTTCTGCCCACCCCTGACTTAGTCCAGGCTTCCCAGCATGGTGCCCTCCAGATAATTTGGACTACAAATCCCATCATCTCCAACCACTGACCATGCTGACTAGTGCTGATGGGAGCTATAGTCCATAACATCTGGAAGGCACCATGCTGGGAAACGATGACGTAGGTCTGTGGAAGCACCAGTTTAACTTCTCTCACCTATACCTTGGAAATCTGAAGAAGATGGGTTGCAGAACATGCCATGCTTCTTCTAAATGTAGGAGATGCCACAAGAGAGAACAGTGCCCACCCAGTTGCTCCTAGCTGGCAGAGGCCAATACTAGAGTATAATTCCCATTCATGCTGCTGGCTGGAACTCTGAGCTCAGGAGGTGATAAGCAATTTTCTTACACTCCTTTGCTGATAAACTGCTTGGTATGTTTTGCTTCAAGTCCAGCCAGTCAAGATGGCTTCCTCTAGGCACTGCTAGAATGCAGGCAGAAAGACCTAATATCAGCAAAGGGACCAAACCACTACCTTGGAAATCTCTTGGCACGTTCTTCCTTGGGAATTTGGATGCATTTGAAGAAACAGGAAAGAGTGGTGTAAGAAAATCTCAGCTGCTGTCAAAGCAGTAATATCTCTAAAGGAGATTCAGGAACCATCTCTCCCATGCTACAGTAGTTCAGAATTCTTTGGTCTTCTGGTTAGTGCCTTAGTGCTCTGCCTTCTAGACTAGGATGTTCTAGAGCAGCCTTATCCAATGTGGTGCCCTCCAAATGTTTAGGACCATAACTCCCATCATCCCTGACCATTGGCCATACTGGCTGGTGCTGATGGGAGTTGGGTAGGGAAGGTTGTCCTAGAATGTCTAACTGTCAAAGGAATGTCCCTCTCCACTTCTCCTTCTACCTTTTTCTCTTCATCTCAGCACTTTCCACTATCCATTCTGCTATCTGGACTTGATATCTTATATCAAGGATTCCTTTAGGGCATGCTAATTGGCTCACTTACTTGAGCCATCTGGATTGTGTACTGAACCATTTACCAAGGCACTTCTGATACACTTGGTGTCTGTGGTAGCTACATCTTTTCTGCCAGGTCTCCTGCACCTTTAGCAGCTGTTTTAACAGGCATGTGATTCATCAGATGAAGTTTTCCAGCTCTGCATCTTCTTGCTGAGACAGCTTTTCCTGTAGAATCTGTTGTGTATCCTGGGAGTCAGGAGATCTGGGTTCTAGTCCCCACTTGGCCATGGAAGCTCACTGGGTGACTTTGGGCCAGTCACAGACTCTCAGCCCAACCTACCTCACAGGGTTGTTGTTGTGAGGATAAAATGGAGGAGGAGGAGAATTATGTATGCCACCTTGAGTTCCTTGGAGGAAAAAAGGCAGGATATAAATGTAATAAATAAATAAATAAAAGCAAAACTTTCCACCTGCAAGGCTTTTAGCAGCACTAGAGACTATAAGTAAATCAAAATATGAATAGAATCGAATATTAAATTAGAATTTTAATTGCATCTGCTATCATAAACGTGCTTACTTGGGTGTAAATCTTATTAATAGCACAATTTTATGGATAACTACTCAGAATAAAGGCCCATTTAGTTCAATTATACATATTCACAGGTAAGTGTGCATAGGATTTCAGCCTAAATTAGTATAATGTATGTCTGAGTAAATATATTCATGACTGAGTATTAATGTGAAATATGTAAATATTCCATTTTGTGAAGATGTAATATGTGGAACAGAGCTTGTTCCCTCCAAATCGTACTTTACCCCTTCTTTATACCTTTTCCTGTCACCATTCCTACTCCTTAAGAATGTACTGTCTGCAACCAGGAGTAGAAACTTTAGTGGCCAACATCAAGTTCTCTAGAGGATCATCACAACAGTATTGGACACTAACAAAGTGCACCAAGCTGATTGGGTGACCTGGAACCAGTCATTGTGCTTCATCGTTGTTGTAAGGGGTGAGGGTAAGGCTGATAGCTACACTGAGGACTGGCAGGATGCAAAGGTGATTTAAAACAAAACCAGGTTCCATTCTCTGTTGTGAAACATCGTAAACCTCCAGCAATGTAAACTTGGATCTGAAAAATAGATCTTCCTCCTGACCTTCGACTCTAGTAGCCGCTTATATTGTTATCCATCATGGTTTTGTTTTGGTGATAAGTCCTATACCTTGAGGAAGTTTCTAGCCCTTAAGGCTGCAAATAAACATTTGAGAAAGCTTGTGGTGAAATGTCAGCAATGGAGAAGAGAGGATGATTTCTGTTAAACAGGAGAGCTGGGCTTCAGTTATCTTCATAGCTCTTGTCCCTCACCATAGTCAGCAAAAACAAAATAAATCATGCAAAATGTATAAACAGGTTGCAGATTTCAGCTTTTGTTAGAACAGACTCAGATTTTCAGTTTTTTAAAAAGCAGTGCACTGCCTTGTAGGGTAGCCATGTGTCCTAGTTTACAGAGGACGGTCCTCTGTTTGAATAGCTGTCAGAGGACAGGCCTCTATTTGAAGGCATCCTCTATTCGAAGGAAGGACAAGTCCAGTTTAAACATAAAAAGGTAGGGGGCCTTGAATTTGCCCATCTACAGTTAGTGTTCCCCACTATGGTGAGATGTACTGCATTTTTGTTTATATCAGGGTCATTCTTTCTAAATTTGCATTTATGAATGAGCTTATGCAGTTTTGTTGCAAGGCGGCATCCCCATTTGTCCTCTTTCTGGGTAATGTGTTTCCTCTTTTGGGGGGCGGGGTAAGTGACACCCTACTACCTTGGCTTTAGGACGGTGCAACTCTCAGATAGATTCGCTGGGAGAGCTACAAGGAAAAAGCAGGGGGCTCTCCACAAAGCAGTTAGCAAACTGATCCTCCTGTGGATCATTTTGTATCTGCCACAGTGGTTTGCACTATGAAAATGGAAGCCGCTGCTTCTGTTGAGCATGTGGGCTTGCTCTTCCCACTCGCCTCCAAGTCCGTCGAGAACAGTAGTGCAGGCTTGCATTTCTGCTCTTGTTCTGTATGGCCTTGATGAGTTGTGACCTACCAAGCTAGACACAGCTCACCAGAGGCCTGATCAACCTCCTATTCCTGCTGCCTGCCTGAGATGGTAAAAACAGGAGGTTTGTCAGTCCCTTTCCAAGCCACGTGGCTGATGGCAGAGATACATTAAAAAAAAAAAAAAACTATTTTGGCAGAACTTAGAAGCCAGCACGATTTTCTAGGAACCAAATTGGAGAAACCTGCTTCTCGGTATTTGCTGCAATTACTGCCAGTGGGAAGCTCTGTTTGCTTCCTTTTTTAAGGTGCCAATGGCAACCTGGTGCTTGAATTTTTGCCTTGCTGGATGATGAGGTGTGTTTGGCTTGATGGATCGGAAATTGTGCAGGTTCTATGCGAGGCTGCTCACTGGACTGAGGAAATGGTGCCGTGGGAGAGGAATTTCCCTTTGTACCATTTTACCTGTTTAAATCCTCACCCAACTGCTATTGACTTCATAGTGGCGGGGGAGGAGCGATATTTGTTGCCACCTGCCCCCACTCCAGCAGAGCTAATAAACTTCAGGGGATCGGGTTAGATCGGAGGAAAGGGTATAGTTTAGTTTGGTCAGTTTAGCAGCTCTGTGGGCTGTTAAGTGAAGAAGGAAAATGAAAAGGCTGTGGGAGATCCTGATCATAGAACTCCCACATCATGTCTGATTTGATCCTCTGCAATCCTTACATGCAACCACCCTACCCCATAGGTCAACGTTGTTAGGGTCAAATTACACGTTACGTTAATCATTCCTTGTTTTTGTATACTCCAAAGTAAATAGTGGGGCCCTGAGCCTTTCTTCCCCAGCTGCTTTCCTCCCCTCCTAAAATCTGCTGCACCACATGGAAATGTTTAAAAAGAGAAGCCGGGGTGGGTGATGAGGGACAGGCCTTCAGTGGCACCAGTTCTTATATTGCAGATGGGGTGGGAGCTGAGGCTTTGAACCCAGGACATTGGGGCTCAGGGTTAAATCCAACATCAGGTGAGCAGACATCAGCTCATGCAATGGGACTCCTCCTTGCTCCCCCCCCCCATGCCCCGCAAATCTGCCCTGGAGGTTCCCTAGCCCAGTGCCAGCACCAGGCTTTGGCGGGCCCTTGGGCAACGCGCTGTCAATGGGCCCCCTCCCTCAGTGGGTCCTACCTTCTGTTCCGCCTTTGTCACCAGCTGCTCCTCACCCTCTTTCCCATCATTGCTGCCACTTGCTTGCTTGACAGGCAGAGAGCCGGGGAGCCAGCAGGCGCTGGCATCTACTGGTCCTGCTGACCACCACCACCACTGTCTGGGCCAGAGCGAGAGGCAGGCGAACAAGCAGGTTGCAATGGTGAAGACGAGGAGCAACTCCAGGGGCTCTTGTCAGTGGGCCCCTGCTGGCACGTGGGCCCTTGGCAGGTGCCCGGCGATGCCTGTCCTTGACGCCAGCCCTGCCCCAGCCCAATCTTATGCATGTTTATGCATATTTATTCAGATATTTTTTCTGGGGCTTACTGTCTGGCAAGTATATTTAAGCTTGCAGCCCTACCCATTGCAGTAAAGCACACTCACACTGCATAAGCATATGGAGAGGGTAAGGCTCTTGGTATGAATCCTGGAAGAGAAGAAAGCCTGGTCAATAGAATAGAGATGTGTGTGGTCCAGCAGAGGGCTTCAATTTCTTTTTGTAATATTCTCCAACTTGTATTCATGTAATAGGAGCCTTATCACTGTATGTAGAGATTATTCATGTGTAATTTAAAAAAAATATGCTGGAGTTCAGTTGCCATCTTATACGTTTGGCTGGACCAAAACAGACTATGTTTAAGACCCAAGGCCATTGCAGTCCTCCTAAATGCACTTACCTGGGAGTAAGCCTCATTAAAAACAAATGTCCTAACTCAGCTAGTGTTGTTTGGAGTAATGCACTTCATATGAAAGTATTCATATTTGGAGAGTGAGATATAGGATGATAATGGCAAGGTATAAATTATATTAAACAGAAAGGACAAGGCCTCCAATAACAGTTTCAATACAAACGCTCCAGGTGTAAGAGACCTAGACAACCGCACCAGGCCCGTCGATTACAGAAGGTATAGTGACTAGTGGTACAATTATGCCAACTGATATTACAAAACAACAATTATAAACAGTCCATCAAAATTTCAAAACATATTTTGAGATAGATAGATAGATAGATAGATAGATAGATAGATAGATATTCAAAATATATCAGTTATGCTCGTCAGTGTACGGAACCCCGGTGTGTTTCCGTTTTGACTCTATAAAGTCTTTGCCAAGTACTCCTGTAGACATGACATGTTCAATAACAAATTGTAATAACTGATAATGATGAAGAAGAAGGAGAAGGAGAAGAATTTCGCTTCCTGAGTGGACAAATTCTTTCAGTGGTATACTGGCCTATGAAGCAAATTTATTTTAGCCTCCTTTATCTGTGGGTTAGGAGTGAGGTAAACCCTCTAAGTTTTTCCAGGTCACCCTTCTCAGAATGTGTAGATACTCTCAAGACCACCAAACAGACAGTAGACGCTGCCCCAATTAGCATAATTGTGCCACCAATTGTAAAATCAATTGGCATAATTGTACTGCTGATCACTATAAATTTTGGGATTAACTGGTCTGGTGAAAGTATAAATTATGACACTTAAATATAGAATATGTATATTATAAGAGCCCCTCCCCATTTTGCCCCATCGACCACAGGAATGTGCCCCTGAGACGTTCTCTGAAATTTACTTCAACATTCAGGCTGAAAGACGTTCAACACACTCACTCTAAAGTAAGTGCAGGGGGCCTGATCCGGACTGGGACCCTAGCGTGGCTTTAACCTTTTGCCCCCTGCTGTGATCCAAGTCAGGATTGGGGCCTCTTACGCCTGAATTTCATTGCCAAAAGTCATAGAATAGTAGTCATAGAATCATAGAATAGTAGGGTTGGAAGGGGCCTACAAGGCCATCGAGTCCAACTCCCTGCTCAATGCAGGAATCAAAGTCAAAGCATCCCTGACAGATGGCTGTCCAGCCTCGTCTTGAACGCCTCCAGTGTGGGAGAGCCCACCACCTCCCCAGGTAATTGGTTCCATTGTCGTATTGCTCTTACAGTCAGGACGTTTTTCCTGATGTTCAGCCGGAATCTGGCTTCCTGTAACTTGAGCCCATTATTCCGTGTCCTGCACTCTGGGATGATCGAGAAGAGATCCTGGCCTTCCTCTCTGTGACAACCTTTCAAGTACTTGAAGAGCACTATCATATCTCCCCTCAGTCTTCTCTTCTCAAGGCTAAACATGCCCAGTGCTTTCAGTCTCTCCTCATAGGGCTTTGTTTCCAGTCCCCTGATCATCTTTGTTGCCCTCCTCTGAACCCTCTCCAGTTTGTCTGCATCCTTCTTCAAGTGTGGTGCCCAGAACTGGACACAGTACTCCAGATGAGACCTAACCAGTGCTGAGTAGAGGGGAACTAGTACTTCCCGGGATTTGGAAGCGATGCTTCTATGAATGCAGCCCAAAAGAGCATTTGCCTTTAAATGGCAAATTTAAACAAGTTTTATTTAAACATAAAATTTAAACACTGATAAACAAGTGATCCATTTGTTTATCGTGTACTGATTTGGAAGAAGAATTATCAGGACACATCCTACAGATAACATCTCAAAGTTATTTAGATTCTAGTAGAATATAGAGCTACTGGATAAGAGAATAAGCTGTAATTTCTTTCGTTTCATACATCAAAGTAACGTGAAGTTTGAGTCATAATTGCTTCTTCCCACATTGGTCCTTTACCGTCCAATCCACAAGACAGTGATGTGAAGTGGAATGTTTTTAGAAAAATTACTGCGATGTTAATTTTCAGCAGAAAAATTTCCACTTTTACAAATGATTTGCTTCTTAAAATAAATTAGTAACATAATGAATATGCACAGTGCAAGACAAACAAGGCGACTGGAATGGATACAATACTAATCAAATCCAAAATCAGTGTTTTAATTAACTTTTCAGGTGATTATCCCTAGGAAGCACATTTCTGAACACAGCTAAAATCAGTATGTTTCCAGTTTTCAGTGCATCCATTTTTTCTTGAAGTATTAATGGTGTAAAATATAAATTAAGTGTATGCTACTGAGTTCATAGAATTATAGAATAGTAGGGTTGCAAGGGGCCTATAAGAACATCGAGTCCAACCCCCTGCTCAGTGTAGGAATCCAAGTCAAAGCATCCCTGACAGATGGCTGTACAGCCTCGTCTTGAACGCCTCCAGTGTGGAAGAGCCCACCACCTCCCTAGGTAATTGGTTCCATTGTCATATTGCTCTAACAGTCAGGAAGTTTTTCCTGATGTTCAGCCGGAATCCAGCTTCCAGTAACTTGAGCCCATTAGTCCGTGTCCTGCACTCTGGGATGATGGAGAAGAGATCCTGGCCTTCCTCTCTGTGACAACCTTTCAAGTACTTGAAAAGCGCTATCATCTCTTCCCTCAGTCTTCCCTTCTCAAGGCTAAATATACCCATTTCTTTCAGTATCTCCTCATGGGGCTTTGTTTCCAGGCCCCTGATCATCTTCGTTGCCCTCCTCTGAACCCTCTCCAGTTTGTCTGTATCCTTCTTAAAGTGTGGCGCCCAGAACTGGACACAGTCCTCAAGATGAGGCCTAACCAGTGCTGAGTAGAGGGGAACTCGTACTTCATGGGATTTGGAAGCTATAGTTCTATTAATGCAGCCCACAATAGCATTTGCCTTTTTTGCAGCCACATCACATTGTTGGCTCATATCCTGCTGTCTGTATAGACTGCAGGGCCCATCCATCTTGTGGCAAGGATGGATTCTATGTCTTTAAAAAAAAATCCAAGTAAAGCTTTGAATTTGTGTGAATATATTATTTAAACATTGCTAAGTGCTTTACTGAATTATCCCCCCCCCCTTAAATACTGCAGTTCAACTACTTTTGGCTATTTCAGGGATTTGTACAATGTAAAGTTGCCAGTGAGTTGTCGTAGGAGACGTTATTACAGGAATTTCTGCAGATATAAAAACAACCCTTTGAAGAAGGCCTGAAAATAAAAATGGGCTGAAATGCATTGGGCTTTTTTTTACAAATAAAATATTTCTTCTGCCGTCTTGAGACATTTCTCTTCCCTTCGTGAAACCCTCATCTTTGCCACAGGATGGATGGGCCCTGCAGTCTGTACAGACAGCTTCCCACAGTGAATGTGTAGGTGAGTTTCTCAGCTTTTTTCCAGCTCCCTGTTGAGTGTAGTACAGCACTGGGAATTCAGTGGAGAGAGCTGCCCTTAAAATGGCTCCACCAGTGCAAAGGCATATACTTAAAAAAAATGTTGTGCTCCAGGGGGATGTCTTGAAGATCAGGCTGCCGCAAAAGCCAAATGCGCCTCAGGAATTATAGACTTGGGTCATGAAGCTGCTTTTCCTCAGTGCAGTGCGGGCTCCAGGTTTTGGAGGGCCCCTGGGCAAGACACCCGAACTGGACCCCTCCCTCAGTATGTCCACTGAGTGTGAGACACTGCTGTTGCCTCCAGCTGCTATTTTGTCCTCATCATCTTTTTCATCATTGCTACCATGTGCTTGCTTGACAGGCAGAGAGCCAGAGAACAAGTAGGCAGTGGCTTGGTTCAGACGACACGGCAGCCCATCGCGGGTTAATGGTGCACGCCATCCACCATTATGAATATGGCTTCTCATGTCATGTGAACGAGGGAGGGTTATTTGGGGATTAAACTACCCTTACATAACCTTAGAACAGACCCTCACGTAATCCTCATTTAACCCTCGCATAACTCTCTCCAGCCTGGTTCGCACAACATAACACGCCACGGCGACCTCTGGTTGGGGGCTGCATATTCATAATGCGGATGGCATGTGCCAGAATACCTCGAGGATTAATTAACCCACAATGGCCCAACTTTACACCACCACCGTTGCGTGGGCCAGAGCAAAAGGCAGGTGAACAAACAGGTTGCAGTGGTGAAGGGCAGGAGCAACTCCGGAGGCTGTTGTCAGTGAACTCCTGCTGGGATGCGGGCCCTCGGCTGGTGCCCAACCATGCCTACCCTTGGTGCCAGCTCAGTGTTTTGCACTTCCCAGCAGGGCCTCCATAAGCCCTGTGCATTCCAGCATAGAATCCTCACTTCCCAGGGGAAGGAGGCAGACTTGAGATGAGAAGATATGGGCCATTATTCCTGTGTATTCTCTGTGCGTGCACTGATGCTATGCGTGTATGTTAATGTCTGGGTGAAGGGCTGGGGAGCATAAATACAGAATGAATGAAAAAATTAGTGGTGAGAATCTTTGTGGTGACATTGATTGATTGATTGAATTTATTGAATTTATTTGTTGAAATGTACAGCAATACAATTTTAAAACAATAAAATTCTACTTTAAAACATCATATCTGTAAAAATACCCTAACCCACCCCAAATGCCTGCCTGAACAACCATGTTTTTAATGCGTTGCGGAAGCTCATTAAAGAGGGGGCATGGTGGAGTTCCCTAGGGAGGGAGTTCCACAGAGTGGGGGCCACCACAGAGAAGGCCCTCTCCCTCGTCCTCACCAGCCTAGCTGTCCTGGCTGATGGGACAGAGAGAAGGCCATCCGAGGCTGATCTTGTTAAGTGGTCTGTCTGCTGCTGCTGGAGACGCTCTTTGAGATAGGCTGGGCTGGAAGCATATAGGGTTTTAAAGGTCAAAAACAACACCTTGAATTTGGCCCGGAAAACAACTGGTAGCCAGTGCAACACCTTCAGCACCGGAGTGATGTGATCACGCCGGCGGCTGTCTTTAATCAGGCGAGCCACTGCATTCTGTACCAGCTGCAGCTTCTGAACTGTCTTCAAGGGTAACCCCTCGTAGAGCGCATTACAGTAGTCTAAACGAGAGGAGACCAGGGCATGTACTACCGATGGGAGCAGATGGTCGGGAAGGAAGGGGCGCAGCCGCCGTATCAGATGGAGTTGATACAGCGCTGTCCGGCTCACTGCTGACACCTTAGCCTCCATGGACAGCTGGGAGTCCAAAATGACCCCCAGGCTGCGGACCTGGTCTTTCAAGGGTAGCCGTACCCCATTCAACACCAGGTCAACATCCCCCAACCTCCTCTTGTCTCCCATCAAAAGTACCTCGGTCTTGTCAGGGTTCAGCTTCAGCTTATTCCTCTCCATCCAGCCACTCACCGTCTCCAGACATTTGGACAGGGATTCTATGGCCAACCTTGGTGAAGATTTGAACGAGAGGTAGAGCTGCGTGTCATCCACATACTGATGACACCGCACCCCAAACCTCCTGATGATAGCCCCCAGTGGCTCCACATAGATGTTAAATAGCATCAGGGAGAGGATGGAACCCTGTGGCCCCCCACAAGTGAGTGGCCACGGGTCCTCTCCCAGTGCTACCCTCTGGTACCTGCCGGAGAGGAAGGACTGGAACCACTGCAATATGGTGTCTCCAATGCCCAACCCCTCCAGGTATCCAGGTGGATACCGTGGCCAACGGTATCAAAAGCCGCTGAGAGGTCAAGGAGAACAAGGAAGGAGCATTTGCCCCTATCCAAAGCCCTCCTCATATCATCCACGAAGGCGACCAAGGCCATTTCTGTCCCATGCCCAGGCCTGAAGCCCGACTGAAATTGATCTAGATAATTGGCTTCTTCCAAGTCTGCCTTCAACTGCATCGCCACCACCCACTCAATCACCTTGCCCCCAGATGGCAGATTCAAAACTGGACGAAAGTTGTTCAGAACTTGGGGATCCCAGGAGGGCTTTTTTAAAAGCGGTCTTATCACTGCCTCCTTGAGGGCTGGTGGCATCACTCCCTCCTCAAGGGAGGCATTCACCACCACCCTGATCCCCTCACCCAATCTCTCTCTGCAGCTCATAATGAGCCAAGATGGGCAGGGATCAAGTAAGCAGGTGGCCGGCCTTATAGATGAAAGCACCTTGTCCACTTCATCAGAAGGAAGAAGCTGGAACCGATCCCACAAAACTGGTTTGCCACAGACCGCCTCTCACTCACTAAGTGTATCCACAGCGCATGGAATAACGCTCCTAATCCGATCAAAGTGCCTTGCCAAGACCTCACAGGAGGCCTTAGAATGCTCCAGCAGTTCCAGAGCCACTGGGCCGACCAGGCTCTGGACCACTTGAAACAGCCTCCTGGGACAGCACTTTGTGGACGCGTAGAGGCAGCATAATATTCCTTTTTTGCTGTCTTCACCACCACGTGATAGGCTGAAGATACAGCTCTAACCCGTGTCTGATCGTCTTTGGAGCGAGACCTCAGCACCGGCGCTCCAGCCGTCTCACCTCCTGTTTCAATGCTTGTAACTGCGGATTGAACCATGGTGCAGTCCGAGCCCTGTTCAGGGGGAGAGGGCGTTTCAGAGCCACCTGATCTAATGCCCCAGTGACTGCGGCATTCCAGCCACCCACCAGGGTCTCGACTGAGTGGCCGTTGGCGTGCCCCAGAGAAACCCCAAGCACATTCAGGAATCCATTCGGATCCATAAGATGCCTGGGGCGGACCATTTTAACGGGTCCTCCACCCCTGCGGAGGGGTTGTGGAACCGAGAAGTCCAACGTCACCGGATAGTGATCTGACCATGACAAGGGGGTGGTGGATATACCCCTGACTTCCAGACCACTCCCCGCTTCTCCAGAAACAAACACAAGGTCTAGGGCATGACCGGCTACATGGGTGGGCCCAGTTGGAATGGTCTCCATGAAGTCCCGAGGTGCCCCCGTGAGGACGGCCTCTGAATGTACATTGAAGTCCCCCAACACCAATAAGTTAGGGGACTGCACACGCACATCAGAGACCACCTCAAGCACCTCAGCCAGGGAGTCAGTCGTGTAGTGGGGTGGGCAGTACACAAGCAGAATCCCCAGACTGCCCTTCGGGCCCAACCTCCAGTACATGCACTCAGCAACCTTGGTCTCCCGGAGAGGGTCTAGTGAAGACCAAGGACTTCCGGTAGATAACAGCCACTCCCCCTCCCCAATCCCCAGCCCTTGGCTGCTATGCATACGAAAATCCGGCTGGACACATGGCTGCCAGAGTTGGAGCAGCGGCCTCAGCCAGCCAGGTCTCCGTAATACATGCCAGGTCTGCACCCTCATCCAGGATCATGTCATGGATGATGGATGTTTTCTGGGTAACAGACCTGGCATTGCAGAGCAGCAGACGAAGGCCAGAAGATGGCGACACACCTCCCCCAGCCATCCTTTGGCTCTGGGCAGGCCCGAAACAGGGGACAGATATTACACATCTCTCCCTGGTTCCCATTACCTGGCATGGCCTGCCCCTGGCACTCCGCCAGCGCCTGCCGCCCAGCCTCTGCATATTCTAGCCCCCAGCGCTCCCCCCACTGCCTCCGTCAGGTGGACACATGCCCCCTCGCTCCTGTCTATCAGGCAGGCTACCCACCCCCCAAAACACAACAGAATCCCCACCCCCAACAGTTAAACAAAAAACAAAACAATACATCCCCTCACAAATACTGCCAGGCAGGAGTCCACAGGGAGAACAGCGGCGGCAGCATCAGCATCAGAACATCGCCTTTTGACCTCAGGAACACCTCATCTAGTAGTGTGTATTTTTCTTCATGGCAAGATCATCACAGGCATCACAGTGCTGCCTTTTAATCCCACCCTTGTTAAACTTCAAGCAGACATTGGGCCGATGCTGATGCTTGCCTTGTTTGAAGAACAGGTTCAGTCCCTCGTGCTTTTCTCCATCCATGTCAAGTAGAAGCTGAGCAGTAAATTCAGTTCAGTTTATTTAGCATACGTGTTAAGTAGTTCCTAGGGAAAATCAGTCATTCAAATTTGTTTCTGGAACTGCAAAACACTGAATGAGCTGGCAGTTCCTTGAAAAGTGAGATTGCATTTTAATATGTCACTAAAAAAGCCATGTTGCAGTATTATTTTGTTCACCCATTTCATACAATGATTTCAAACCATTATAATCCTACTTAGCATTTATAAAGCAATGTAGTGTGTTCAAAGCACTTCACATACATTTTTGTTAGTGCAATATCCCGTCCCCACATAAACAGTGGGAAGTAACCTTGTTGTGGGTAATAACAGAACTTATGCCTGTAACTTCCAAACAAAAACCAAATAAAATTGCACAGATGCACCCCCTTGCTCCGAGCTGCATGTTGAAGTGGTGCTTGAACACATAGTGGCAAAACAACTCCATGTCTTCCTGGATGAAATGGATTATTTGGATGTAACTGATTATTTGGATCCTTTCCAATCTAGTTTCTGGCCTGGTTTTGGAACTGAAACTGTCTTGGTGGCCCTGGTGGATGACCAGGGCCACCAAGCGCCAGCGCCAGGAGTGGACATTGGGAGGGCAATCATGTAGATTTTCCCTGGTCTCCTCAGCGGCTTTCACCATCGTTGATCATGGTAACCTTCTAAGCCACATAGCTGAGATGGGATGGCCAGGTACCATTTTGAGGTGGCTCCAGCGCTTCCTGATAGGTAGGTCCCCAAAAGTGGTGCTGGGTGAGTGCTGTTTCCCCACTCTCACCCCATGGTCTTTGGCATTCAGGGTGTCTCAGAGTTCCATTTTGTCTCCCTTGTTATTCAACATCTACATGAAACCACTTGGGAAGATTAGGGCTTGGATGTCACCAGCATGCAGATGACACCCAGCCTTTTTTTGTTTGTTTGTTTCCGGCTTATGATTCTAGGGAGGCAGTGGAAGTTTTGAACGGATGTCTGGCAGCTGCTTTGGACTGGATGAGGGTGAACAAACTGAAGCTTAATCCAGGCAAGGCTAAGGTACTGTTGGTTAGGGTTCTAATTGCCTTGGAGTAGATGTACAAATGTACTGTTCTGGATGGTGTTGGACTCTCCTTGCAGCAATCAATTCACAGCTTTTGGGAGCATACACCTGGCTCTGCTCCTGTTCCTCAACGGACAGGTGATGTTAATGGCCAGGAGTGCCCTTTATCAGCTTCAGCTTCCCCACCAGCTGTGCCTTTTCCTAGGGAAACAAGACCTTCCAGGTTAGAATACTGTAATGCACTCTGGGTGAAGACAGTTTGGAAGCTTCAGTTGGTTCAAAATATGGCTGCCACGGTTTTTATAGAATCACAGAGTTGGAAGGGGCCATTCAGGCCATCGAGTTCAACCCCCTGCTCAGTCCAGGAATCCAGTTTAAAGCATCCCTGACAGATGGCTGTCCAGTCTCTGCTTGAAAACTTTCAGTGACGGCACATCCATAGTGAGGGCCCAGCACCTTCATAGGCAGTTGATTCCATTGTCTGACTGCTGTGACCATCAGGATTTTTCCCCTGACATTCAAGCAAAATCTGCCTTCCTGTAACTTAAGCCCATTATTTTGTATCTTACCATCTTGGATGTTTGGATGATAGAGAACAGGTTGCAGCCCTCTTCTGTGCGACAACCCTTTAGGTACCTGAAAAGTGCTATCACATCCCACCTCAGTTTTCTCTTCTCAAGGCTAAACATACCCAGTTCCCTCAATCTTTCCTCATAGGACTTAGTTTCTAGTACCCTAATCATCTTTGTTGCCCTTCTCTGAACTTGGTACAATTTCTCTGAATCCTTATTAAAGTGTGGTGACCAGAAGTGGACACAATATTCAAAGTGGTGTCCAGTGCAGAGTAGAGCGGAGCTATCACTTCCCGTGATTTTGAAACTATGCTTCTGTTGATGTAACCTAAAAGTCCTTTCGCCTTTTTTGCAGCCACATTTTATTTATTTATTTATTTATTGCATTTTTTTATACTGCCCAATAGCCAAAGCTCTCAGCCACATCACATTGTTGACTCATATTCAGCTTGTGATCAACTACAACTCCAAGATCCTTTTCACATGTACTATTGCCAAGGTACCCCCTATCTTATACCTGTGCATTAGAGTTCTTTTTCCTAAATGAAGAACATTTATTTGTGTCTTTTAAGGTATTAGCTATTCCACCCAGTTCTGCATCATCTGCAAATCTGATAAGCATTCCCCTCACCTCTTCTTCAAAGTCATTAAAAAATATTGAAGAGTAGAGGGACCAGGACCAAGCCCGCTGGCACCCCTCTCAATACCTTCCTCCAATTTGATGAGGAACCATTGGTGAGTACTCTTTCAGTACAGCTCTTCAGCCAGCTGTGGATCTACCTAGTAGTAGTGACATTCAGCTGGCACTTAAGTAGTTTGCTAATCAGTATATCATTGGGCATTTTATCAAATGCCTTGCTGAAGTAAAAATATATAAGATTAGTCTGGCAGGACTTGTTCTTGACAAACCCATGCTGGCTTCCAGTGATCACTGCATTCGTGTCAAGGTGCCTACAGTTCAAATTCTTTATAATCTGTTCTAGAATCTTCCCAGGTACTAATAACAAAGTGTTGTTGTTGTTGTTGTTGTTCAGTCGTTAAGTCGTGTCCGACTCTTCATGACCCCATGGACCATAGCACGCCAGATAACAAAGTGACTGGTCTATAATTCTCTGGACCCTCCTTTTTGCCCTTTTTGAAGATAGGGACAGCATTTGCCCTCCTCCAGCCCTCTGGTACTTCCCCATTCTCCAGGATTTCTCAAAGATAATAGATAGATGTTCCGAGAGCCCATCTGTTAGCTCTTTCAACACCCTAGGATGCAATTCAGCTGGACCTGGGGACTTGTACTCATTTAAGGTGCTTAGATATTCCCTGACCATCTCTTTGTCAACCTCAAGCCGCACTCCTACCCCTTCAGTCTATTTGTCAAATATGCCAGATTGGACACAGATCCTCTTTTGGGGGAAGACTGAGCCAAAATAGGAGTTGAGCAGTTCTGCCTTTTCATTATCACCTATCAGGATTTTGCAGTCTTTGCTGAGCAGCTGGTCTACCATTACTTTTGTCCTCCTTTTACTGTGAACATATCTGAAGAAGCCCTTGTTGTTATTCTTAGGATCCCTTGCCAATCCTAGCTCATTCTGAACTTTAGCCTTCCTGACACCATCTCTGCAATTCCAGGCTATGTGCCTGTACATTTCCTTAGTAACCTGTCCATCCTATATGAGTCCTTTTTTATTTTTAGATAATTGCTAAGCTTTTGTCTCGCCACACTGGCTTCTTCTGTACTCTTCAATTTTTTTTCTTCATTATGGATGTTTCTGATTGTGCCTTCAGTATTGCCTCTTATAGGAACTCCCATCCCTCTTGAACTCCGTTTCCTGTGAGATTTTCCTCCATGGAATCCTAATTATCATTGCTCTGAGTTTACTAAAATCAGCTTTCCTGAATTCCAAGATATACATTTGGCTATGCTCAGATTTAGTTTTCCTTAAAATTAAGAACTTGAGCATTTCTCACAAAGTTCCTGCTACTTTCACCTCGTCAACTAACTCTTCCCTATTGGTCAGAATCAAATCAAGGACAGCTGATCACTTTGTTCCTTGCAATACCCTCTGGCGAAGAAAGTTGTTGGCAAAGCAAGGCAGGAATTTCCTGGAGAGATTATGCTTGGTAGAGTTTGTCCACCACCAGATATCAGGGTAATTAAAGTCCCCCATTATTACGACTTCCTGCTATCCTGACATATCTGCAATTTGCTTTTGGAAAGAATCATAGAATCATAGAATAGTAGGGTTGGAAGGAGCCTACAAGGCCATCGAGTCCAACCTCCTGCTCAATGCAGGAATCCAAGTCAGAGCATCCCTGACAGATGGCTGTCCAGCCTCGTCTTGAATGCCTCCAGTGTGGGAGAGCCCACCACCTCCCTAGGTCATTGGTTCCATTGTCGTATTGCTCTCACAGTCAGGAAGTTTTTCCTGATTTCCAGCCGGAATCTGGCTTCCTGTAACTTGAGCCCATTATTCCGTGTCCTGCACTCCGGGATGATGGAGAAGAGATCCTGGCCTTCCTCTCTGTGACAACCTTTCAAGTACTTGAAGAGAGCTATCATATCTCTCCTCAGTCTTCTCTTCTCAAGGCTAAACATGCCCAGTTCTTTCAGTCTCTCCTCATAGGGCTTTGTTTCCAGTCCACTGATCATCTTCGTTGCCCTCCTCTGAACCCTCTCCAGTTTGTCTCTGCATCCTTCTTAAAGTGTGGTGCCCAGAACTGGACACAGTACTCCAGATGAGGCCTAACCAGTGTTGAGTAGAGGGGAACTCGTACTTCATGGGATTTGGAAGCTATACTTCTATTAATACAGCTCAAAAGAGCATTGGCCTTTTTTTGCAGCCACATCACATTGTTGGCTCATATTCAGCTTGTGATCGACAACAATTCCAAGATCCTTCTCGCTTGTAGTGTTGTTGAGCCACGTATTCCCCATCTTGTAACTGTGCATTTGGTTTCTTCTTCCTAGGTGCAGAACTTGGCATTTATCCCTATTAAATGTCATTCTGTTGTTTTCTGCCCAGTGCTCCAGTCTATGAAGATCACTTTGAATTTTGTTTCTGTCTTCCAAAGTGTTAGCTATCCCGCCCAATTTTGTGTCATCTGCAGATTTGATCAGCATTCCCTGCACCTCCTCCTCCAAGTCATTAATACAAATGTTGAAGAACACTGGGCCCAGGACTGAGCCCTGCAGTACCCCACTTGTTACCTCTCCCCAGTTTGAGAAGGTCCCATTGATAAGCACTCTTTGAGTCCAATCCTGTAGCCAACTGTGGATCCACCGGATCGTTGTTTCATCTAGCCCACTTTGAGCTAGTTTGCTCATCAGGATATCATGGGGCACTTTGTTGAAAGCTTTGCTGAAGTCGAGGTATATGATGTCTACAGCATTCCCACGGTCCACAAGGGAGGTTACTTGATCAAAAAATGTGATCAGGTTCGTCTGGCAGGATTTGTTCTTGACAAATCCATGTTGGCTTAGAGTAATCACGGCATTGTTTTCAAGGTGCTTCCAGATGGATTGCTTTATCATCTCTTCCAGAATTTTCCCAGGGATTGATGTCAGACTGACTGGTCTGTAGTTCCCAGGTTCCTCCTTTTTACCCTTTTTGAAGATAGGGACAACATTAGCCCTCCTCCAGTCATCTGGCACTTCCCCCATCCTCTATGATTTCTCAAAGACAATAGACAGCGGTTCTGAGAGTTCTTCTGCCAGTTCCTTTATTACTCTAGGATGCAGTTCATCTGGCCCTGGAGATCTGAACCCATTCAAAGTCATTAGGTGTTCCTTGACCACATGCCTATCGATCTCAAGCTGCAATCCTGCCCCTTCAGCCTGTACTTCGCCTTTGCCAGGGGGGTCATAGACCCTCTTTTGGGACAAAACTGAGCCAAAGTAGGAAAGCATCAATCACATCTTCTCCTTGGTTGGGTGGTCAGTAGTAGACACATCACAGTATTGTTTTTATTGCTTCCCCTGTTTATTTTATTCCAGATGCTTTCTACAGGGCCACAATGTTCATTCTCCTCAATTTCTGTGGAGAAATGTACATTTCTGTGTACATTTCTAACATATAGTTCAACTCCTCCCCGCTTTTTATGGCTTCTGTTCTTTTTGAACAAGTTCTGTCCTTCAATTACTATATTCCACTCATGGAAGTCATCCAACCAAGTCATATTATTAAGTCATATTTAACTTCTTGAATCAAGAGTTCCAGCTCATCCTGTTTATTTCCCATACTCTGAGCATTAGAATAAAGACATTGAAAGCCATGAAATTTATGCTTCAATGACCTTCCTGCATTTTTATTAAGAGTTTTAACAGGCCCCATTACAGCTACTCTCCCAGTTCCTGCTGCAGTGCATGAGACCTTATCTATATTCCTTACCTCTGGCTTTCACCTCCATCCCTCACAGGATTCAGTTTAAAGCCCTCCTGATCAAACTCACCATTCTTTGGGCAAACATATTCTTCCCAGGCTGGATCCACACTTACCGTCTTTTTTCGCTTCCAATGAGGTTTCACCGCCCGCCTTTCACACTATGCAGTAGCTGCCTCGAGTTGGAACCGGAATTTCCTGCTTCCGTGCTCCCCCTTTCAATATCCTAATATCCCGGTATTTCCCCTTAATGTGCTCTGATTTTCCACCTTCGCTACCATAGCCAGTCATAGTCCCCTCCCCTGCCTGTCCATATGCGGCGGTGTTTGCATTTCCCTCCTGTCCAATCACAACTCTCGACGGCCCCATGTCTTCTTCCGGCTACCAATCGCATAGCTTCCTCAGCACTCAATGTTTCCTCAGGAAACACCCCTTGACTGGGTCACGGTGAAAGGCACACCCCTGGGCAGGGCCAGCCTGCCATAAGTAAATGTGGGGGTTGGGGAACACAGCAACTATAGCACGGAGAACCTGACGAAAGAAAAAGAGTCGGAGTTTAAGTAGTGTCAGGAAATCCGTTTTTCCTGTGAAAAGCTCCAGGGTGGCTGCAGGATCGCAGCCCACACGTGCCCCAAACAACCTCCAAGTGCAGCCAGCTTGCAGCAAATCGCCTGTGGAGACACCCCCCAGGAGATATCTGGTTTCTAGATTTATGTTATTTGGATGAAGGGCTGCTGGCAGGAGATGGGCAGCATCTCACGAAGACTGGGGGCCGATCTACATTGCGCCCGCCATCGCAGTGAATTCGGTGTCCCGTCGGATTAAATGCTCTCTCATTAAAACGTGATTATTCACACTCGCCCATTTTCCCCATTGCAGTGCTTCATCGAATGCGCGAGCTCGGTTCACACTCGAGCGCTGTGCTGTTTTCCTGCTGTTTTCCTGTGCGCGCTTGTCTGATCTCGGATGCTAAGTGGGGTCGGCCCCGGTCAGTAGTTCGATGGGCGACTGCCTGGGAATCAGGCTTCCTGCACTGAGCAGGGGGTTGTTGTTCACAACTTCACAAGCTTCGAAGATCAAGCCTCTTCGAAGTTCACAAGCTTCGAAGATCAAGCCTCAATTAGAAAAAAAAACATCGCGGAGAAGCCCCGATTCTGCGAGGATAATGCCTTAATTTAAAAGAAAACATCCGGAGCGGGGGATAGGAGGGGGTAAAACTTAGTCTTATTTGAAGGGATACAACAACCCCCTGCTCAATGCTAGTTTTTAAATCTAGAAACCTGATATCTCCTGGGGGGTGTCTCCACAGGCGATTTGCTGCAAGCTGGCTGCACTTGGAGGTTGTTTGGGGCACATGTGGGCTGCAATCCTGCAGCCACCCTGGAGCTTTTCATGGGAAAAACGGATTTCCTGACACTACTTAAAGTCCGACTCGTTTTCTTTCGTCAAGTTCTCCGTGCTATAGTTGCTGTGTTCCCCAACCCCCGCATTTACTTATGGCAGGCTGGCCCTGCCCATGGGTGTGCCTTTCACTGTGACCCAGTCAAGGGGTGTTTCCTGTCCCTGTCTTTCCTGTTCCTGACTTTCCCAGCACAAACATATGTGTGTCTACTCAGAAGTAACTCCCATTGTGGTCAATGAGGCTTGTTCCTGAAATGTACTCCCAAAGTTACTGAGATTCCCATGAATTGAAATAATTCATTGAGGAGCCTTAAGGCCATGTCAAAGCTGAGCGTCTTTGATGTTTGCTTCAGAAATTATTAATTTGCAGCTTCACTCCTTCACAGCAACAGGAGCTTCAGGGGAAGGGAGAAAGGGGATTAGAAAGGGGGCTGGTTGGAGCCAGGGCGCTTCAAGTGTTTAGAGGGTTAACTCTCCTAGTGGTTGTGAAGCACTCTGTCCAAGCGGCAGGTGTTTGAGGACTGCTTCCTGGAAGTAATTAATTCGCAGCTTTGCTCCTTTGCAGCATCAGGAGCTTCAGGGAAGGGAGAAGTCTGCAGCTGTGTTTCTCTAATGTTTGCTTAGCTGTAAGGAAGGATTGGGGGGGAAGCCTCTCGCATTGGCGGGTGGGGAGAGCCTCTCACATTGGTTAATCAGCCCCTGCAGGTCTGATGACGTTCATTCCAAACCTCCCACCCCACCCGGAACTACGTTACTGTGAAGCACTTGTTTGTGGAGTCCTGAGCGGACCAAAGCCGATTCCCTGAAAAACCCATGTAATCCTACATTCGCTTCTCCTTCCTTCTGTTGTTGTGGCGATCCCCAGCCCCAGCCCCGTGATATCCTCTTTGTAGCCCGTTGTACACCTGCAGAATTTTTCTTCCCTTTTCTAGGCCTCCTCCATGGACTGGAAGGATGGATGAGAACACCACTTGAGTCCCAAAGGTCTTGAGCTTGCTTCCTAAAGCTTTGTAGTCTAACATGATGTGCTCATAGCTATGCTTGGCAGTATTGTTTGTTCCCGCATGGATAAGCAGGAGGGGATGACTGACGGTAACGTGATGAGTGTCAGCTGCTGCTCAGTCACATCTCCAATCCGTGCTCCTGGGAGACAACATACTTCTTGATCCACTGGGTCTGGCTGACACACATCCCCTTCTGTTCCTCGCTGTAAGGAGTCACCAACCGTGAGCACCCTTCTCTTCCCCGTGCTACAGGGAGTGGATCCATCCTCTCTGTTCTGTATGGTTCCAGGATCTTGCTTCTTGTCCAGTGATGTTTGCTGTAGTTCTTCCCCTGAAGACTCAGAGTCACTGCCTCCTGCAAGAGCCTCAAAGCGGTTTCTTAGCTCCAGTAGTGCAGAGTGCATTCTGAGTGTCACTGTCATCCATCCTCCTCCTCTGGTTCCCCCTGCTCCTCTCTCTGAGTAGCCCACCACAGGTATCCTTCCAGTGCCTCCTGTGTTCTGAGGAAGAACTAGGGATGGCAGAGAATTCCGCCACGGATTCCAGTGAGGCCGAATGCACTGGCATTCGGCCCCCCGGAATCCATGGCGGAACGGCATCCTGCCCCCCCACCCCCCCGCGAAACCCCCCGGGACGGCACTTACCTGGGGCGGCGGCAGTGGCAGCAGCGACATGGTAGCGGGGGCGGCAGCGGGGGCGGCAGGTGTGGCGGCGGGCGAGGGCGGCAGGTGCGGGGGCAGCAGGTGCAGCCGCGGCAGGGGCAGCAGGTGTGGTGGAAGGTGCGGCAGCAGTGGAAGGTGCGGCGGCGGGGGCGGCAGGTGCAGTGGCGGGGGCGGCATTTGCAGCAGGGGCAGGGGCAGCGGGGGCGGCTGGTCTCCTGGCAGGCCACAGCTGGGCGCAGCGTATGCAAATGGCAGCAGCTATGGCGGCCGCCATTTGCGTTCGCTATTTTTAGCTGTTCTAGCCTACATAAATATTTACGTAGGCTAGAATGGCAAAAAATAGTGAACGCAAATGGTGGCCGCTGTAGCCACCGCCATTTGCGAACGCTTTTTTTTTTTACTTTGCCATGATAGGCTACGTAAATATTTACGTAGCCTATCACTGTTAAGTACAGGGACGCAAACGGTGGTGGCTACGGCCACCGCCATTTGCATCCCTGCTGCCCAGTGGCCGGATGTCTGGCTGCGGGCAGAGCCAGCCGGTGGCTCCGCGGAATCCCCGTGGAGCGGAGCTGGCCAGGCAGGACTCCGGGGGGGAGGGACGGAGCATCTCCCCCTGTGTCGAGGATTCCGGGGGGAGGGACGGAGTGCTTCCCCCCCCACCACGAAGCAGATCCGCGAAACAGTAAGTGACTTTCGTACATCCCTAGGAAGAACTGTTCATCCTCTCTTATACCTTGGAGTGTGGCTCTTTTCTGTTATTCCCATCTTTTACTTGTGCATTTGATTTTCCTGCTCCAACTGTTCCTATTTACCAGATACAATCCCTGGTAAATCGCTCTCTCTGTCTTCCTATTTTGGCCTTTTTAGACACCGTAGTACCATTCTGTTAATGTGACTTGCTAGAGTTGTTGATCTTCAGGCTTCCTCAAGTCTCTCCTACAGTGATCCCTAACATGGTGCCTTCCAGATGTCTTCCCTAACATCCATACCATATTGGCTGGGGATGATGGATGGTGTAGTCTGATACGTGCAGAGGGCACCAGGTTGAGGAAGGCTAGTCTACCGGTTAAATGTCTGAGTGAGCCTGGAAGTATCTTGTCTCTAGTGCACATACCTGGAGATGCATGATCAACTAAGACAGGGGTGTTGAATCTGGCCTGCCTGGTGTCCCAATCCATCCTTCTGGGGTTCCCCAGTTGGCCATGCCCCCTTCCCCTCTCTGTCGATCATTTGGTGGTTTCCCGGCTTTTGCAGATTTCCCCCCTTATTCTAAAAGGCTGAGATGCCTCCCCTAAGGCTTAGTTACTGGCAGTAAGCACTTTAAGGTAAAATATGCTGGTATTTTTGGCCTTGCCCCTTTTGCCTTTAGCCCAGCCCCCTTTTACCTTCAGCCCACTGGAATGCAGCCCCCGAGAGCTTCTCTGAAATACCATTTGGCCCTTGGGGCTGAAAGAGGTTCTGCACCTTGAATTAAGGCACCGTGTACTCTACAGCCTGCTGCTTCACTCACTGCAACTGCTGAATTATATTTCGAAGCACTGAAAACATATTCTAGGGCATTTAAAATATATATAATATACCTTTAACCCAAAGAATAAATATCCTCTTTGCTTTTAAATTAGCACAGGACAGACTCCTGTGACAAATAATTTTTCAGACAAATACAGCACACCACACCCGAAAGGAGCCTACAGCAACAAGTGATAATGGGGAAGAGAGTGATTTGGGTGAGATCTGTGGTATGGGGATAGGCGGTGCTAAATTCAAGCTCCTGTGTTCAACTGTGAAATGTTGGGGGTATGTGAATGAAATCCTGCCTTTGCTGAATTTCCTTTTTTTAAGTTTTCAGACCAATTATCCAGTTTAGCAGCATAATTATGAATCATCCTGCTAACCTCAAATGTATTGGCAGTCCTTCCCATTTAGCATTGTGCACTAATTTGATGAGCACACACATTCTCTATTCCAGAGTCCCAGTCATTAACAGAAGCAATGAGCAAGCCCCGGCCTGGGACTATTCCTTTGGGACCATGCTTGACTTCTCCATGGAACTTGCTTCTGAATATACATGTATAAGACAGTGCTGTAGGTCATTAATTAGTCTGTCCACATCTTTCATGATGAGCACTTCCTAGTTCGAGGTGTATCCAGTCCAACTTTCTTGTCACCATTAATTCCTCAGTCTCCCAATTCTCATCTTCACACTTTTCTCAGACATACATGTTTCAGCCTCCCAGAATTTCAGTTTCTGGGTTTTCTTCAAACTGAATGTTCACAATTGTACCCATACTAGGGATGTGCGAACCCACCCCCGTCCAGGTTCTCCGGGCGCCTGCCCAGCCTCGGCCCCCACTTGCCTGTCCCTGGACCACACTCAAGCCCCTCCAGTGCTTGGTGAGGAGCCCGCACTCACCCCAGCAGCCTCGTCAAGCTCCGCAGTCACCATTTTTTGAAAAATGAAATGGTGATCGCAAATGCTCATTTTTCCATATGCTCAAACATATGCATTTTGCAAATGTGCATTTTTGCGAATGCACAGAAATGTGCATTTTCACGCATATGCAAATATGTGCATTCAAGAATATGTGCATTTTTATGACCATCATTTTATTTTTCAAAAAATGGCGACTGTGGAGCTCAACGAGGCCATCAGGATGAGTGCAGGCCACTTGTGGAGGGGGCGGGGCGCAGGGGGCAAGAGGGGGCTGGGGCTCAGTGAGCAGGGCTCAGGGGTGCAGGCAGGGGGGAGGTTGCCAGATTCCTGGATGGAATTGGGTGGCCACACCATCCCTACCCCATACACACTCAACAAGAAATCAGTTTGTTATGCTGAAAGCGGGGTGGGCTGGGATCTTCAGACAGGAATGTCAAGTAGTGAGTTTCTGGGATCATGAAGTGCCCAGGTTTGGTTCTAATAAAAGAAACAGAAAAATAAGACGTGCAGTCCAGGCAAAAGGGTTATAATCCTTATAACTTATATTGCACTTATAAATCCCTTTTCAGTGGCAGGGTTAAGTAGGGCCTATGAATAAGTTGCATCTTGCTGTGTTTGGGTGCGTCTGAGGGCCACCTTGCAGCCGCTTTCAGTGCCAAAGTTCTTGGCTAGAGAGACTTCTGATTAGCATGGCAATCGTTATGTTAAGAACTAGCACTAAGAAATGTTTACTCTCAGTTCGTGGAATTATACTCTGCTGTATAGTCTGTGCCTATTTAGGAAACTGTGGAATATTTCTGAATTTTTGACATCTTGTTTATATGAAATCTTTTTATGAAGTGAAGCTCTTTGCTCTCCTCAAAGAACAGAAACAAAGCCAATCACCATCAGATTATGAAACAAATAACCAGTAGTGAGGCATTAAGGAAACCACTAAACCACCGATTTAGAGAAAACGCTTACAAATCAATTAAATATGGATTACGGAAAGCAAGGTTGTGCCACTTACTGGAAAACTAGGATACAACTGTCATTATTCATAGCCAATATTTAGCCAGTACAGCTTGTGGTTCCTGTGGCTATCATGCCTACGAGGGTTTTGTTTGATTCTAAAAGGTACCTTGAAGATATTGTGCAATCGTCATATCTCATGACTGGGCTGACATTTCATCCGATTTTTCAGACCACAGACATATGTGCATTTGTATGCTCTTCTATCAGGGGTGTTAACGTCGGGCCCAGGGGGCAAATCTGGCCTGCCTGGGGTTCTACTCTGGCCAGGTGGCCACACCTACTTCCTCTTCCCCTGCCCCCACCCCTTTCATGGAATCACAGAATCACAGAATAGTAGGGTTGGAAGGGGCCTATAAGATCACTGAGTCCAACTCCCTGCTCAATGCAGGAATCCAAGTCAAAGTATCCCTAACAGGTGGCTGTCCACCTTCATCTTGAATGCCTCCAGTGTGGGAGAGCCCACCACCCCCCTAGGTCATTGGTTCCATTGTTGTATTGCTCTCACAGTCAGGAAGTTTTTCCTGATGTCCAGCCGGAATCTGGCTTCCTGTAACTTGAGCCCATTATTCCGTGTCCTGCACTCTGGGATGATCGAGAAGAGATCCTGGCCTTCCTCTCTGTGACAACCTTTCAAGTAATTGAAGAGCACTAACATATCTCCCCTCAGTCTTCTCTTCTCAAGGCTAAACATGCCCAGTTCTTTCAGTCTCTCCTCGTAGGGCTTTGTTTTCAGTCCCCTGATCATCTTCATTGCCCTCCTCTGAACCCTCTCCAGTTTGTCTCTGAATCCTTCTTAAAGTGTGGTGCCCAGAACTGGACACAGTCCTCAACATGAGGCCTAACCAGTGCTGAGTAGAGGGGAACTCGTACTTCATGGGATTTGGAAGCTATACTTCTATTAATGCAGCCCACAATAACATTTGCCTTTTTTGTAGCCACATCACATTTTTGGCTCATATTCAGCTTGTGATCGACAACAATTCCAAGATCCTTCTTGCCTGTAGTATTGTTGAGCCTAGTATCCCCCATCTTGTAACTGTGCATTTGGCTTCTTTTTCCTGGGTGCAGAACTTGGCATTTATCCCTATTAAATGTCATTCTGTTGTTTTCTGCCCAGCGCTCCAGCTTATCAAGATCACTTTAAATTTTGTTTGTGTCTTCGGTATTAGCTATCCTGACCAATTTTGTGTCCTCTGCAGATTTGATCTGCATTCCCTGCACCTCCTCCTCCAAGTCATTAATACAAATGTTGAAGAGCACTGGGCCCTGCGGTACCCCGCTCGTTCCCTCTCCCCAGTTTGAGAAGATCCCATTGACAAGCACTCTTTGAGTCCAATTCTGTAGCCAACTGTGGATCCACCGGATCGTTGTTTCATCTAGCCCACTTTTAGCGAGTTTGCTCATCAGGATATCATGGGGCACTTTGTCCAAATCTTTGCTGAAGTCGAGGTATATTATGTCCACAGCATTCCCACAGTCCACAAGGGAGGTGACCTGATCAAAAGATGAGATCAGAGTCATCTGGCAGGATTTGTTCTTGACAAATCCATGTTGGCTTCGAGTAATCACTGCATTGTTTTCAAGGTGCTTATAGATCAATTGCTTTATAATCTGCCCGAGAATTTTCCCAGGGATTTTCCCCAGCTATCTATTGTTTGGTGCTTTCCCAGCTTTTACGCAGGTTTTCCCCCATCCTGAAAGGTTGAAATGCCCCTCCTCAGGCTGAGTTACCTGCAGCAAGAGCTTTCAGTGACAGTATGCTATTACACTGGCCCCACCGCTTTTGCCTTTGGCCATGCCCACACTGGAATGAAGCCCTTTTGTATATCTTCCCAAATAAATATATGACACAGCGAATGTCCAAGAAGTGATGATGGTTACCATTCACATATGAATGCTGAGAAATGCAGGTGAGTGTTGTGAATGTCTGACAATAGATACATATTTCCCCCTTTTGAATGTAAGAACATAGCATAAGAAGAGCCATGCTGGATCAGACCAAGGGTCCATCTAGTCCAGCATTCTTTTCACACAGTGGCCAACCAGCTGTCGACCAGGAACCCACAAGCAGGGCATGAGCGCAACAGCACCCTCCCACCCATGTTCCCAGCAACTGGTGTACATAAGCTCACTGCCTCTGGTACCAGAGGTAGCACATAGCCATCAGGACTAGTAGCCATTAATAGCCTTTTCCTCCAGGAATTTGTCCAACCCCCATTTAAAGCTATCTAAACTGTTGGCCATCACTACATCCTGTGGTAACGGGTTCCATAGTTTATGCGCTCTGTGAAGAAGCCCTTCCTTTATCTGTCCTGAATCTCCCACCAATCGGCTTCATAGGATGATAACACCTCAGTGCAACTAGCGGCATAGTGGAGAGAACTTTTTCCAAAGCAGGAGTGATGACATCATCTGCTAGAGCACTAGGGTAATACATTTACCTGGCAAGAATCTTTGCTGCATTATTGAAAAGACACAAAGGCATCTGTTCTTGACACTAAAGATATGTTAGTATGTAACACAATTCACATTTTCTCACATTTGTACCCCACCCTTCTTCCATTGAGATCAGGGTGGCATACCCGGGTGTGGGTTACCCCACTTTTATCCTCATAATGACCCTGCAAAGTAGGCTAGGCTCAGACAGTGACTTGCTCACAGTCACCCAGCAAACTTCATGACTGATCAGGGTTGTAAACCCCAATATGTGAACCACTGAACCACCTTTTTTCAGCTTAATATTCTGTGACTACCAGCGAATCCTAACTATTTGGGTAATATGCTACGTATCGCTGCTCTTTGTGTGTCTAGATATAGAGCAGCCTTCCCCAGTGTGGTGCCTTCCAGATGTTTTGGACTACAACTATGGATGTCAGAGAATTCTGCCACGGACTGAAATGGGATCGAATTCCCTTCAGTCTGTGCCACGGAATCCTTTGCGGAACGGCACCACAAGGTCCTGCGGAGCCAGCAGTCATGCGGCTTTTTTTCCATCATCCTCAAAGAGTCGCGGAATTTTCGTAAATAAAAACGCAGTGTAGTATATTCCGATAATAAATACGTACATTTTTTAAAAAATGAATTGTGCTCTCCACCTTGTTTGTGAGTGTTCCTTTTAAATTGAAATCCTCCGTCTCCGTTTACTTTCAACCAAAACACTTCCTCCTCCTAGGGGCTTCCCAAAAGAAGGCTGTCCTAGGTGTGCCTGAGCGATAAACTCTTTGTTTAAAGCAGTGCTGTTTTAAAGAAAGAAAAAACCTTTTAAAATGACCATGCTGGTCCTGGAGTGGCATGGTCATTTTAAAAGGTTTTTTCTTTCTTTAAAACAGCATTGCTTTAAACAAAGAGTTTATCACTCAGGCACACCTAAAACAGCCTTCTTTTGGGAAGCCCCTAGGATGAGGAAGTGTTTTGGCTGAAAGTAAACGGAGATGGAGGATTTCAATTTTCTTAAAAAAACGTAAATATTTACGAAAAATAGTGATTCTTACGGACGTTAGACGGAGACGGACTTACGGAGACGGCTGGGCACTGGAATTATGGTTGTCGGTATGGATTTGTCTTCGTAATTTTCGGAGCGGGAAAAAAAGAGAATTCCGGGGGCTTGTGAATGGCGGAATGGAGCACCGGCCGCAAACTGCAGAAGTCAAGCGGCACGGAAGGTACACAATTTGTACATCCCTAACTACAACTCCCAGAATTCCTGACCATTGCTGTCCATGCTGGCTGGGTCTGATGGGAGTTGAACTCCAAACCGTCTAGAGGGCACCATGTTGGAGGAGCCCGATAAAGAGAGGGAAATTCGCCTTGGAGGCCTGGAAGCCTTGAAATGCCCCTGCGCTTCCAGATTGGCTATTATCACGTGTGTGAGCTCACAGTGTTGTGGAGCATTGCAACTGCTAGTGTGAACTTAGTGTAACCCCTCGCCCCAGTTTACCCTAACATATTTCTTAACATGGTTCTTGGCCCACCTGCCACCTCCTGGTTTGGGTTTACGTAGTGGTGGTGGTGAGTGGGTGCAAGCTGTCTCTGCTGTTTTATATTGCCCATTGTGCCCTGGAGTGATGCTACATCAGGGCATGGTGGGTAATTAAAATGGCACATGTCCCTCAGTCACCCCTCACAAAGGTGGCGTTGCTGCTCTTAAGCCCACTGGGCGGGGCAATGATTTTGAGGGTTGATTTTGACTGTCAGAAGGGGCTGACCAAATGGCATTTCACTCAGGGCTCCCTCAAACCTGGAGCCAGCCCTGGGGGCCATCTACACAGCACCGTTTTCAATGTTCACTCCATCATAACTGCGCAGCACTGCAGCTGCGAATTAGCTTCTGCAGCAGTACATGCATGATTTTACTGAGCACTTCTCCAACGGCATCATTTACTATGCAGATTGCTTTTAAAGCGAAGTAAACTGCGGCAGTCATGTTACACTTTTTTTAACCATTATATTTAAATGCGCAGCTGCACAGCCACGTGAGGGTGAAGGGGTGACACTTTGGGTTTTAGTGGCTGCTTTGTATTTTAGGGGTTATTTTGTGTCTGTTTGTTCCTCTTTGGTAAGATGTGGGTAGCCTGCCCCTTCGTTACCATGCCAACGGTTTGTGCGCAATCACAGCGGCAGTCCTCTAGCCCCAAACTCTCGCAATGGTTCACACATGCAAAGGGGCGTGCCCACATGAGAGGTACGTGCCTACCCATCATTCCAAATTGGATACCTCTCTGTTGCTGTGCAGCTGCAAAGGAACAGGGAGGACGGGGAGGAGTGAAAAGGTGCCACAGAGTGACACAATCACTAAGTACGCCTACCCCATGCCCACCGCAAACTGCAAAGTCAGTTCGAGGAAGGGACAGACAGCTCAGCAACCGCAGTAAACCCTCAGCAAATTTGCAGCAAAACACCCTTGCAGAAATCCGCATTTTCCCTGTGAAAACCACGGTTAGGCTGTGAAGTGGTGACTGCATTGTATGTCCCCAAGGTCCTCGGATCACAGCAACCCTGGAGTAAATGGCTCATGAAGATGGGGCCCTGGTTGATACGATGGGGGCGAAATGGCTGCATGCATGTGCGAATCTGCCTCTGATCATTTCCTAATGACTTCAGTGTTACCACTACAAGTGAATTTGTTTTCCTTTGTTTCATTTTATTGCTATGCGGCCAACTGTAGGCACTAAAGTTTGAGATAACTGACTAAAAATGTCAGTCAGACAGGAGCAACCATAGAAGATCTGGCAGAGAGCCACAGTTCCCATGGCTCTCTCAGGGATGCGCTTGCACCCACAGTAGCATTAGGTAGGAATGTTCCTTGAGTCAGAGGGAACAGAATCTGCTTATTCACCAGCACTGAGCCAAGGACTTCATATGTAAAAATAATCGTTTGGATCCAAAGTTCGTGCTCCATGAACGGAAGGAGTTCTACTCACATAAGCTATCTTTCCATGCATCCAACTCTCCTTCCATTCATGGAGCACAAATGTAGGATCCAAGTTATGAACAGGAAGTGCAGTCCTCAATCCAGTTAATGCATTTCAGCTGATTTCTAGTGCTGCCAGCTTCACTACGATAGAATTGAGTCCAATCCAAATACTTCATCTTAATTGTGTTATTGTTGCTATATTAGTGTTATTGTTGCTATATTATTAACCATAGAAACCATTAACATCTATTCTTGACTTGACTTTCTGTGAGGTTTTCTTTTCTTTTTGCATAATCTATGAAAATTAATGTATTACCCTTTACATTTTGTGAAAAGGCCTTTTTCTTTAAGCTTTTTATTAGCTAGGTTGTTTTATAGGGCAGCATAATGGGTACAATGGAAAAAAAGTCAAGTAGCTAATCCTACCACAGTTAAGTTCTGTGCATTTTTTTTTAAAGGGGGCATTCCTTTAATTTTTCTAGAGCTTTGTGTATATATTATTATTCTCATGCAAAATGAATGCATTAACTGATTACTTGGCTATACCCACCACATGTGAATAATACACTGTAGGAAATAAGCAATATTGTGGTGTATTTACTGGATGCAGGACATTACAAAACTAAAAGTGCAAACAGACTGGTTTTGTTTGTTCGTTTGTTTGATTGATTGATTGATTTCTCACCTTTCCACTAAAAATAGTGCTCAAGGCAGCTAACAATAATAATATTCTCCATATCCAAATTTTCCTCAGATTTTGTAGTTCTGGATTTCTTGGTCATGTTTCCATTGTTCTGCTGTTTATTACTGAATTTTGTACAGAGCACTGTGCATGCATATATTTTTCTGCAACTTTCCATTCCTATAGTTCATTCATGTCTTTTCCACCCTAGTATATCACCTATGTGCATGTGTCCTTTGATGGAACAGTGCAAAATTGCAATCTTAATCTGACTGTACAATTTTCTTTGTGTGGTGTTTTACCAGTGTAGAGGAGTGCATATGCACACATTAGTGCACACTGCACAAAAAGAAGCTTGACATTACTAAATGGGGATTGCTCTCTCTTTTTAGTTGTTTTATCAATGGAATACTAAGGGGTGGGGAGAGAAAATGCAGGAACTGAAAAATGTGGAACATGGTGCAAGCTCCAATTCCAGAATTAATTTTAGAAACTCTCCTTGTTCAACTGGAATTTAGGAGTTAAACTGGAATACAGGGCAGAGATAAAAATAAAGCAGGGATAGGGAACCTACAGTTCTCCAGATGCTGTTGGATTATATTGGCCATGCTGGCTGGGGCTGATGAGAGTTAGAGTCTGACAGCATCTAGTTGGCCACAAGTTCTCCACCCCTGCAATAAAGGAACAAAATGCCAGAAATTGTCTCATCTCTAGTAAATGTCTGTGGCTATGTGTGTGCTGCCATATGAATATATGCAGCTGCCTCCTCCTCCTCCCCCTTCTAAATTAGTAGTAGTAGTAGTAGTAGTAGATCCCACCTTTCCTCACAAAGAGCCCAGGGAAGCTATCTGTCAGGAATGATTCTGAGCATGTGGAGATGTCTGACAGGACAGCTCAGATTCAGAATCAGAATGGGAACAGCAAGAACAGAGGGAAGCACCCTCCCTAGTGATCCCAGATACGGCGACACTTTCTCCCCAAGACCTTGACACACAGATGGCCCAGGCTAAACTGCTTCCCCATTCTTCCACCTTGAGAACTCAAGTTTCAAAGGAGGCGGAGGGTGAGTGGCATGACTTGAGGGATGCTAGGGTCCATCACAGAGCAAAGCAGGAAAAGTTAGGGGTGGGTCTTAGATGCTCTGCCAGGTTGGCCATTCATGGAAGCCATTGTAGGAGGGAGCCACCCTAAGGGAAGGCCACCCCTGCACAGCAAGTCTGGCCATGAAGTTCATGCCCAGACTTCCGGGAACTTCTTTAACTTCCACCTCTATATCCCCTGTTGATATTCGTAGATGTGTGGATCAGCTGGTTCTTTGCAGTCTGAGAGTTTCCTAGAATCTGCATTTGTAAAGAAGCTAGTTGCTTACTAATAAAGTAGCAGTTGGCCTGAAGCTTTGTTTCCTGGAGTGTGTTGATTGAGAAGGGAGAGGGTGAAGGAACCGTGACACTAGAAGCCTATATTTATTGAGTTGATCCTTCAGGCCCAGTGTTGGGTGTTCCAACTGCTTTAACTCTCCACTGTCTCAGGAACTGGTCTTTCTAGCCCTGTTGCCTGAGATCCTTTTCTCTGAAGTTGCCAGGAATTAAGCCTGGCATCTCATGTGCTCTGCCCTGAGCTGTCATCCCTCCCACAAATCAGTGGCTCAGTTGTACACTGTGTGATTGCTGATGCACAACTGGCCTCCGCAGGCTACAGTATGTTGTGCCACAGGTTGGTTGCCCCGTAGATGTCCAAACATTCAGCCTGCATTGCAAATGCGTGCCGCTGCTGGTGTCTTGGTGGTGTCTCTCCATGACACGGTACAGGGGGAGACAATACGTCAGCACCACATCCAGAACCATATTATTTCTCTTCAAGCAAATGCATACTGCCATCATGCTCTTCCTTCGCCAATGGCCCTGATTTAGCTTGCATGCCCTTGCATGCTTGACAAAGGCAATTCTGTCTTGCAGTTTGCCACTACTGTACTTGGTATCCTGCAGCAACTTTGTAGTACATTGTTTTTGCATGGGAGCCCTATAGGGATGGCTAGTTGACAACTTGATTACTGTTAGGAGCTAAGCAGGGTCAGCCCTGGTTAGTACTTGGATGGGAGACTGCCTGGGAATCGGGCTGCCTGCATTGAGCAGGGAGTTGGACTTGATGGTCTTGTAGGCCCCTTCCAACCCTATGATTCTATGCTATGCTTCTATGCGGAGAAGGGTAGCTCTGAGTAATATGTCTGTTCACCTTCTTATGAAGCAGTAAACAAGTGTGCAGATTGTTGTTGTTTTCTTTTCTTGGAAATGAACTAAGAATATTCAGTCCATTGATGTAATCTGCCAAGCAGCCATAATATTGAAATGAGGTTCAGCGATTAGCTGCCTTGTCTGGATTTAAAATGGCAACTGAGAAGAGGGGGAGAAATGGATTCATGAACCATTTCCAATTTTCTATTATTGGTCTACTTGACCAAGTACCCTGTTAAGAGCCACTGTGGCATCGTGGATGGACAGCATCAGGCTTGGATGAGGGAGATTGGTGTTATATCACTGGGTAGCTGGAGTTTTCTGGACAAACCTGGGCTAGTCGCAATCTCAGTTTAACCAGCCAGATTATTTTGATGATAAAATGGGATAACTCTGATATACATTACCCTGAGCTCCTTGGAGGAAGGGCAGGACACAAATGTGCCAAATAATAACATAAAAAATAACAAAATAATACTTTGAGTGTAACTGTCTTATTTGCACATATGTACAGTAGTTTCCCCCCCCCCTGCAAAAACTGTTCATTGTAAAATCCCTTCCATTTGCTCTTTAAGTGAGGTCATTAGTTTGCTGTGTTGTTGCAAATGCTAACATCTTTGCAGAATGAGATGCGTGTATTGCAGAAGTGCGTTGCACTAAATAAGTAAGAATTATACAGTTATCTTAGTTTGGCAGTGTCTTGACTGCTTTCCTTCTTGAATTTTGTTCCATACCATGACTACAAGTGATATAAGCATATGCACAGATTCACCTGAGCAATATCTGTCTCTCAAGCAGCTGGCTTTCTAGCCCACATAGTTTCCAGAAATCAAAGATAGTTCCAGGGAGAGTAAGACATTTGAGGGCCAAAACAGTCCATACTTTAAATGTGTGTCTAGCACCTATGTCTTCTTTTCATTTTTACTGGAGAGTAGCACAGGGCCTCCAATCCAAATTTTATAAGCTTCCATACCCTCCACACTAGGGTCCTAATATGGATTGGGGGCCCTGTACCTACTCCAGAGTAAAAATGAAAAGACATACCTGCTAGACGCACATTTAAAGTAATGTCTGTTTTGGCCCAGATTTGAAAGCAGTTTTGCACATGTGGCTACAGTCCTGTTTTGCTAAATGCTGACGGTGCACGTGAAGAATCTTGCAAAATCTCATTTTACTTTCCAACTTGGGGAACAGCTCTGGGGGGAAATGATTTTCAATACATAATACTTTTAAACATCAGTAGCTGGATAACTTTGCATTTCAGATTTTGAATTTCAACAACATCATTAGTGTGTACCAATAGAACATCACTACAGTCCGCTACAATTTCTGAGATCATGTAGTACTTTTCCCAGTTATCATGTTCATGGGAATCATTGCTGGCTGTACCATTTTACCATTTAGCACCAAATTTATAACATCTAATATTTCACAGATAAAAACTGGGACATTTCTGTTTTCAAACACCAAATTGTCACACTGCCTAATCCTCTCCTTCCCACTATTACATGTTGCTAAAGTCTCATCTCTCTCTGCAGTTCATTTACGCAGCAAAAAGGGGCCTTGCACTGGCGTCTGAAGCTGGGAGTATTAGTAAATGTGCTCCAGCAGTTTCCTTTTTTATATTTTACATTGATGCGTCTAAGCAATGCACTGGAATTTCGTATTCATGTGCACGCTAAAATCATGTGCACTAGAGCCGAGTGAATCCTCCACCACCCACCCACCCCAGACACACACACACACGAACACACACAGAGCATTTCTACACGAGGTTGTTAATCCACTATATCCACTTTCGGTTTCGTTGCAGACTTGGGACCGCAGTTATACCAATGGGAAAATGTGTTTTCTTTCACAAATAATACCCCATTTTCCCCACTCTAAAAAAAAAAAGGGAAAGTGCACTTAAAAAACACAAGTGAAATTAGAGGGTCATGATGTCTAAAGAACCCATAAACAACTGTGAGTAAGGAATGACGAGCAGACAATAAATGTCTCGTGTAGAAAAGCTCACACTAAAGATTTAACTTGTAGAGTCTTCGGGTAAGGCTAAAGACCTTTTTCAAAATAGAAACCCTACCAACTAATATGCTTTTTCGAAAATACACCCTTAGAGTCTCTCCAAAACCAAAATGGGGATAGTAATTTTCCAAGAGCGGATACAGGAAAACAGAGACTGTGCCTAGTAAAGATGGAACATATGCCTTTCTCCATGTTTGTGCCTGAGTGAGGATGATGGGAAATTCTCACATGCAGGGGAATGGTTGCGCCAAGCTTTGTCCATTTCAGCAGTATAATTTAGGATGGGGAGAGTCATTCTGGGCACAATTCTATGCAGGTTTAGACAGAAAAAGGTCCTACAACTCCCAGCATTCCCCAGACAGCACAGCTGATGGGAAATGCTGGGAGTTGTAGGACTTTTTTCAGTCTAAACCTGCATAGGAATGTGCCGTTTGTGATTGCTATTGTTAAACAATTGGGAGTCAGAAATCCTGGCTGATCTACTGCAAATCAAACAGTTCTGATCCACCTCCTGCCCACCCCTGATTTCAACAAGCCCTAAGGAAAAGTGCAATCCTATGGGGATGACAGACAGACAACATATAGGTTTCACTACCGCTATTAAATTAAATTATATGTGTGCAGCGTTATTTTCCCCTTTGATCGTGCAATAAGAGCTATCGGTATGCACATGTAAGCAGCTGACAACGCTGAGATGAGATAAGAAGGAAATCTGTTGAAGTTGATAGACTATGCACCAAAGGTTTTCCAAATGACTTACAGTTTTCTTGATATATGTGTTATGAAAACTAGTTCCTAGGTACAGCAAAGAAATAATCCCTTCCATCCATGTCTGACAGGGCACAAAATTAGCTTGGTGCCCACTTTTCAGTCAACCAGGACTCTTCCTCTTGCACTCCATCTTTCCATAGATTAATATATCCTCTCCGAATAAGTCAAGAACCACTCATTCTCTTTCGAGAACACAAAGATAGTGTTAGTAAACTTGACAGCAAAGCTGAAATCCAGATCCCGCTGATAGAGGGTTCAGAGTTCTTACTGATGGGATATATTACACAGGGTCTGCAGACTGAGAGCCTTTCTACATGAGGCTTTTATTGTGTGCTTATGATTCCTCACAGTAGTTTGCGGGTCCATCACATGATGTTGTCATCCTCCAGAGCCTCTCCCATGCTTTGCAACCATTATCACATTTTTTTTCCTAACAAGGAAAATCTGGTATTTTTCTCAGTGGAGTTATTTATGTATTTATTATTGAATTTCTTAATCGCCCATCTGGCCGGTCACCCGGCCACTCTGGCCGATATACAGCAATACAACAGTTTTAAAACAATAAAATTCTACATTAAAACATCGTTTTAACAGATGTTTAAACATCTGTTTAAACCTAACCCACAGCAAATGCCTGCCTGAACAACCACATTTTTAATGTGTGGCAGAAACTCATTAAAGAGGGGGCACGGTGAAGTTCCCTAGGGAAGGAGTTCCACAGAGTGGGTGCCACCACAGAGAAGGCCCTCTCCCTCGTCCTCACCAGCCTAGCTGTCCTGGGTGATGGGACAGAAAGAAGGCCATCTGAGGCTGTTCTTGTTGAGCAGCCTGTCTGGTGTTGCTGGAGGTGCTCCTTATGATAGGCTGGGCTGGAACCATACAGGGTTTTAAAGGTCAAAACCAACACCTTGAATTTGACCCGGAAAACAACTGGTAACCAGTGCAGAGTTATGGAACCCTCATGTATTTGCACAATTCTGCTATATCACAGCACCACCTAGTGATTGTGTAATGGATCATATTGAAAGGCAGAGAAAGAATGCCCCCCCCCCCAAAAAAAAAAACATGTGCAAAGGAGCAGATCTTAATCCTGTAAAGAATCCAGAAGCAGAAGCCTGGGTAAAGGTGTGAGTTAAAAGCCTCATGTAGAAAAGCCCTTTATAGTACACATCACTGGAGGGTTCTGCTAGCTGTAAGACATCCTTCCCAAATTTGGTGTCCTCCAGCATTGGCCATGCTGCCTGGGAATGATGGGAGTTGTAATCCAACACATATGAAGGGTGTCAGGTCAGGGAAGGCTGGGCTTTTCTTTTACTGCATAACGCTACCCACCATTTACACTGGTGGATGGAGCCTGGCGGGATGTTATCGGATGTCAACAGCATTGTACACCCACTGTCCACCACCTCTGGAGTAGCCCCTCCCCCCTCTCAGCATGAACTTTTCCATTTCAACTTCCTTGCCTCCCCTTTTCACTTCTGTATGCAATCCACTGCACGTTCACAACTTCAGAAGTCTGCTTTCCCACCCCACCCCATCCCGCCTACGTGCTCAAGTCAGTATTGTCCCAGTAAAAGCAAGCAGTAACACTTTTTTCACATGAGTATACACTGGGAGAGAGGATTGAGTGGAAAGGGGTTGCAACGTTGCGGGCGTCTAAAGCAGCAGCGGTCTCTGCTGTGCTGTACTAGTGAAACCCCCATATACTGCCCTTCCGAAGTTCCCAGTGTTGTTCCAAGGAACGGAATGGTGAAGCCTGGAGGTCAAGGGAGACACGGGAGGGTGACGCTCCCACCTGATCATTGTCAGTAGGTGATGTCAATGCTGCACCATCCAACACCCGCCTACACAAAACATGTCGTAGCATGATGTCAGCAATACATGGGCAGGTAATGGCAGATCCGTTGCGCGCCTGCAAATAATACCACATTTTCCACGTACACAAATATCACAGGGCAAACAGGGAAGGTGTGGGACAGCTGCTGCAGCACAGCAGTGTTATGTATTTCACACGGGAAATACTGTGAATGAAGAATGACAATCACACCCCAAAAAACCTGTGTGAAGGAGCCCTTGGTAACTTTGGGCTGGTTCACATGTCAAGATAAGCCACCCTGAGAACAAGTCACCATGGGTTGGCTATTTGGTTGCTAACCCATGCGATTATCCTCTCTGACGCGTGTCATGGCGTATTTCCAACTTACTCCCTGCATGTATCCCAGGGGCCTTTGCAGCACAACTCCTCTATACTCCTGCTGTGATAAGTTTCTTTCCCCACCCCACCCCACCTTTCTTGCCTTGCAAAGCACTTGTGTGGACATACGTATGCCATATCTTCAGGGGAGGGGCACCTTATTTTTTAGGATGAGGTGGCTGAGGGTTTCATTTATTTTCTTTCTTCACACACACACACACACACACAGCCTCCTTGGCTGTTCCTCGCAGCCCGTTCCTCTTCCTAGCACAGCTATCTGTGTATGCGTGGTGGACTTACCTTTGGGTAAGCATGTGTGCCCCCAATTTGGGACCATGGCTATTCAGGAGGGGGGATATAAGCTTCCCGCCTCCTGTTTTCACACATTAAAATCCTCCCCTCTCCCCACAGGGAATGGTTTAAAAAAGATAAAAAAATTGACTTTTCTTTTTTTAACCATTCCCCACAAAGCGGGGGGGGGGGGGATGCAAATGTTCAGAATGCAAATAGGAGGGGGAAAGCTTAAATCCCCCCTCCCGATTTGCCATGGCCCTGAATTGGGGACCATGCAAGCATAGCTATGCTAACTCTGCTCACAAGGGGATAAAGCCGCTCACTGCCAAATGAAGCTCTCGGCTAGAGGAGGAGGGGTGGAGGGCACTGTGAGGAGTGGCCTGGTTTTCAGCTGTGCTTGCCAAGCATCTCTGTAGCTCTTTCAAACAAGCCATGAAAAACCCATTGTGCCAGGTTCGGACATCACAACAAGCCACCCTGAAAACGAGCTTCCCAGAACAACCCAACAACAAGTTCTTCTCAGAGTTGTCAGGGTGGCTTGTCCATGAAAAATAAGCCCCCCTGTGGAATCTTTGCTGGGTTTTGACACCACGACAAGCCACCGTGGGTGATAACCCACGGTAGGTTGTCGTGTTGTGCAAACCAGGTCACTGACATGACCTTGAGCAGGGGGTTGGACTTGATGGTCTTGTTGGAAGTAGGGTTGGAAGACTTGATGGTCTTCCAACCCTACTATTCTATGATTGATTCTATGATCTAACCAAACAGCAGATGCAGTGGTGAAATTGTTCCTACATAGTACTACTACAGACTGCGTCCGAGACAGCATCTGTTTAAATCTTCTCCCATATTCATAAATTCCCTACTCATAAATGCCCTACTCATCACTCAGGGAAAGAGAAGTGTTCGAATTTAGGCAACAAATGCCACGCTCGTTTTGAATGGGTAAAGAATATATTTTTGAAAGTAAGGCTGTCACTTGACTAAAGAAAGTCTTGGTAAATTGATCGTAGGAGTTTTAATCAATTCATCAACTTAATTGAGCAATTGAATTTGCATATATGTAAAACACTAATTCTGAAGCAAAAAAGCATAGTTTTCGTTTTCGTTTTATTTAATTAAAGCATTTTATTCCCTGCCCTTCAGTCTGAGAGGCTCCTAGAGCAGCTTACAATTGAAACAAAACAGTTCCTGCCCTCAGGCTTACATCCTAAAAAGATATGACATATAAGCATAAGAAATGGGGAGGGGAGGGGAAAACAGGAAAATTCATGCACCAGTCCTTCATGTTATCTAGAATTTGGACGAACAAAGGTAACAAGGGTGACTTCTAGAAGGCGGTTTGGAAGATCTTCAGCACTCTTCCACAGTGCAGCCTTTGGGCTCTCCCCCCTGCCCCCCAAAAACGTCTCTCCAGAAGCTCATGGGAGCCTTCCAGACAAATATTGCAAAAATTGGGCAGAGGCACCTGGCATAAGTGGATCATACCAAGTGCCAGGTGCCTCTGCCTGATTTGGGGAGCATTCTCCATTCCTTTGCAGCCCCCTGTACCCCATCCCATACAAGAGGGTCCCCAACCTCTGCAGAAGCTTTCGGCAGGGTGTAGAGAGCGGGGGGCTGGGGAAGAGTGTGAAAACCCTGTTGTGTAAGCAGCCTTCTGGAGCCTTGGATCCAGCCCACAATCTATGCCAAAATTCCTTCTTTTGTTTCTTTGTAATACTCTCTTCAAGTACTACAAAAGAAAGCACAGATTGGCAATCCAATACATAACAAGCCCATAACTTCTGCAAAACTAACTGCTCCTTGGAAGTTTTCTAAAGCCAACAGTACTGCTGGTCACTGAATGTGATCGCTGGAAGTGTAATATAGAAAAGAAAATGCTGGGAAGGCTATTAATAATCAAGTTTGTATATTAATAGATATCCACTGGGGCTTGATTGCTGTGTTGAAAGATGTGAGATCTTTAGGGATTCCAAGCCATAGAATCCCTAAAGAAGTCTGAAGTGAAATGAGATATAATTTTCACCGTTTTTAACAGCCCAAAGAGGCACCTTGTATAAGTTGAATATTTGCTTGCTTGCATGACCAATCTGAACATTTCTGGAGTGTATTTTTTAAAGTGATGTGCTGAATTCTCATTAGAAATTTCACTAAACATACAGATATTCTTAGAATTTCAAGGGATGCTAAAATATGTGTTTTACCTGGATAGAACCTCTCCAGTTTCCTTCAAATTTTGCCTAAAATTTCACTGCAGGTGAAATTAGTTCATAACTCTAGGCCTATATATTACTCTTTCTAGTAGATCTTGTAGGCTTTGTGAGGTAAACAGGTAAAGGTAAAAGGCAATTTTTCAGCCCAGTCTTATGCATACCTAATCAGAAGTAGGTCCTGCTGTTTTCAGTGGCCCTTACTCACAGCTAATTATGCGTAGGATTATATTAGTCAGGGGTAAGTAAGAGAGCAAGCCCAGGGACTGGCTGCATGAAATAAAATCCCGCCCTTGCCATTTTTCTTACCGCAAATTAACACAACTTTTTGTCTGGAAACAAATTTGATTTCTTTGGTGACAATGTAGTTTGAATTAATGAGTGACCACATGAATAGGCTTGCCACACACTGTCATTGATAGTATTCCACCCAGAAGTTGGGTGTAGAAGGTCAGTCATAGCCATAGACTAGACCATCAGTGTATCTAGCAAACCGATTCACAGGGCCAGTCACAGGACTCATCCTAACAGGCTGAGCAAAACCAAATCCCCTTCACCCCCCAAAAGGATTTTATAATATTAACTTGTCTTCATTAAAAGCTTTCCCATGATCTGATAGGAAAGAAAATGGCAATTCCGTAGCTGTAAAATTGCTGCGGCCAAAATAACATTGTTTCCAGGCGTGTGCCCTTCTTTATTTTATTCAGTGTATTCCTGAATATTTGTTAAAGCATGCTCAGCTATGGCAGTGTTTCCTTGCATTCTTTGAAGTGTATTTAGATGTGTAATTTATTTCTCACTGTGATATGCCAGGTTAACTTTTATGAATCAGTATATTTCATGTTTCAGTACAAATACTTGTACTGAGAATTTGTATTTATATTATTATATTTCTATAATATATTATTTATATTTTATTATCCCATACGAGCCTGCCTGGGTTTTAAGATCTTCGGGGGAGGCCCGTCTCTCGGTACTGCTGCCATCAGAGGCACATTTGGTGGGGTCGCGAGTGAGGGCCTTCTCAGTTGTGGCTTCCAGGCTTGGGAACTCCCTGCTGAGGGAGGCTAGATTGGCCCCCTCTAGATTGTCCTTCCTCTGGTAGGCAAATATGTTTTTATTCAGGCAGGCCTTTGGTCTATTGCAGAAGGGGTTTTTTAATGGATGGTGCTGATTATTCTTTTGTTGTGTTTTAAATTTATTTGTTTTTATGCTATGTTTTAATTAACATTTTGTTTTTAATCTGGATTTTATTGTTAGACACCTTGAGTGCTCTTTTTCGTGGCAGAAAGCTGGGATAGAAATACAATAAATAAATCAATACAAATTAAATACATAAATATTGTTTATTAATAAAACTGATCTTGTTACAACCTTAGTCCCATACAGGTGTTTATCTGCTCATGTGTAGAGCAAACATGTGTAGGGGGACATGGATATGCACACAGGCCTGCCCCCAATGTCCCTACTTATCTGAATGTCAGTCAGACTTTTGCATGTTGAGCACAAAAGTCTATATCGGGCTCTGTAAGCATGTTCAGCTGAATGCACTTAGGGCACAATCCCATGCATGTTTAGACAGCAATAAGCAATAATAAGCAATAAGCAAAGCTGGCTGGAGAATGCTAGAAGCTGTAGGATTTATTGCTGTCTAAACTTGCATAGGATTGCGCCCTTACAGAAGTTCTGTGAACACACAGAGCCCTGTACAGCAGGAGTCCCCAACCTTTTTGGACCCGTGGGCACATTTGAAAAACTGCTGTGGGCACCACCACAAAATGGCTCCCATGGAGGATGTGGCTAGTCACATAATGGCTGCTGTGGGGCCTGGCTAGTTAAAAAACAAGTAATGCACCCAAGTAATGGAGTAAAGGGATGATATAAAAGCCGGAATGGAATGGGCTGGAAGAGCCCCTTTATAATAAGAAAGCATGCCAAAAATAGTGGCATGTGTTAGAAACAGTAGAGGACAATATTTTAGGACTAAAACCATTGCAATATTATATTATTATTAACCCCATAATGCCCAGAACACATCCAGAACAGAATGGCCCAGAACGGCCACTTCCAAATGAGCAAAATCAACCAAACTCACCAGTCACACGTAACTCCATGGCAGGGATGCAATAAACCACAAAACATCCACAGAAACCATGTTCCAATACCTGTTCCGGGCCATAGTCCGTACTGAAGAAAAATGGCCTGGAACGTCGACCTCTGAGTGAGCCAAATCAACCAAACCCACCATACAAACCAGACAAAATGGGGCTGATGTAATAAGTTCCAAAACTTCCACAGAAGCCACATTTCAATAGCTGTTCCAGGCCATAGTCCCTATTCTGGAAAACATGGCGGAATGGCAACTTCTGAGTAAGCCAAATCAACCAAACCAAGCGGTCACACCAGACTAGATGGGACAGATGTAACAAGCTCCTACAGAAACCACATTTCAGTAGCTGTTCTGGGCAATAGTCCATATTGCGTAAAGCAGGCCAGAACATTAATTTCCAAGTGAACCAAACTCACCAGTCACATGTTACTAGATGGGATTGATATAATAAGCTCCAAAATGTCCATGGAAACCATGTTTCAGTAGCGATTCCGGGCCGTGGTCCATATTATGGAAAATAGGCCGGAATTGCATCTTCTGAGTGGCCAAACCAGCCAAACTCACCAGCCACGCATTACTGTATGGGACTGTTGTAATAAGCTCTATAACGTCCATGGAAACCACGTTCCAATACACGTTCCATCCCACAGTTCACATTCCCAAACAATTTAACTTTCCACTATTTGACTTTCACATACAGGGTGACATGCTGCAATTAAGGTGACATGCTGCAGTTCTTTTCAGTGGTAAATTAGATAAATATAACATTGGTTGGTTTAATAGTAGACAAATTTAATTCGATTAGGACTGCATAATTTTGGACTAGGCTAGGTTGCTTCTTTTCCCATATGGGATTATAATATTATGTGTCTTGTTCATTTGCTTCTAAGAGATACCCCAGAAACTCAAAACCCATTCATTACATCGCAGCAGAGGCTACAAGTAGGGAAATCCCAGTGTGCACCAAAAATGGGTTGGCACAAATAGCCCTTAGAAGATTGCAGGATCAGGATCAAATTTCACAGGAGGCACCTGATATACCGTCAAAACCCTACACAATTACCCCAGAGGAGGGAAAACCCCAGGTGCAACAAATAGAGGATGCTGCAAGGACCAGAGAGGCAGCGATCTCAAACACTCTTGCTGCACAACTCTGTAGGTGACCAAAATAATCCACAGTGACCACCAAACAACATGATAACCCACAATGGGTTAAATAACCCCTAATGCAGACTGTGTGTTAGCAGAGTGAGTTATTTCGGCCAAATAAGCCATCGTGGGTTAAAAAATTCCCAACAGATGACATGATAACCCACAATGGGTTAAGTAAGCCACTGTGGCTTCTTTAACCCATCATGGGTTATTGTGATGTCCAAACCCAGTCTTTACCTCATGCCTCTGGCAACATAATATTTATTTAATTGCTACATTTATATCCCACCTACCTTCGAGAAATCAGGGTGAAATATAATGGTCTGCCCCGATTTTGTCCTTGCAGCAACCCTGTGTGGTCAGTTAGGCTGAGAGATGTGAATGGCCAAAGGTCATTCTGAGCTTCAGGAACGAGTGAGACTCCTCCATCCTAGTCTGATATTTTAAGCCCTAAACCACACCACACCTAGGGGCTTCTGTTGGAAATGGTCTTTGCAGATCTTCCCTCTGGATTTGGTAGAACTTTCATGACTAACTGCATCAGTTCCATCTAGTAAAATGAACAGTGGTGTATTTGGTTAATTTCACTCACCCAGAAGTTGTCATTCTGGGCTATTTCCCCACAACAGTTTGTGGCTCATTTTACTCACTTGGAAGTTGCCATTCTGAACTGTTTTGCGCAATATGGACCATAGCCTGGGACAGCTACTGACACATGGTTTCCATGGTGGTTTTGGAGGTTATTATATCAATCTCATTTAGTAATGTGGGATTTGTGAGTTTGGTTGATTTGGCTCACTTGGAAGTTGCCGTTCCAGCCTGTTTTCTGGAACACAGACTATGGCCCGGAACAACTATTGAAACATGATTTCCATTGACGTTTTGGAGCTTCTTGCATCTGTCCCACCTAGTCTGGTGTGACTGGTGAGATTGGTTGATTTGGCTCCTCCTTTTCTATCTCAGGGACTGGGAATATCTTTCAGCCATAGGGCTGGATTCAGTTTTGGAGAAACTCTCAGGGGCTGCGTTCCAGTGGTGGGCAGAGCCAAAGATACAAAAATACATACCAGCATGTTGTAGCTTAAAGCCCTTGGTTCCAGGACCTAAGCCTTAGTAGAGGGAGGGGAGGGGTCAGCATAAAATGGGGGAGGGAACAACCTTTTAAAATAGGGGAGGGGACAGCATAAAAGCCCGGAAAGGGGATGAGGCCAGGGGAAGGAAGTGTGGCCCTCTGGGGAATCTCAGAGGGCCAGATTGGAACCCCAGGAGGGCTGGATTTGACCACCAGGCCTGAAGTTCCTCATCCCTGATATATCTAAACAACAGCAGCAATAGGGAAGATGTACATTATAGTACTGGAAAGGGGAGTGCTCAAACTCAAGGCTGGTGTCAAGGGTGGGCATAGTTAGGCAACTGCCAAGGGCCCACACCCCAGTAGGGACCCCCTGACAAGAACCTCCTGGAGTTTCTCCTACCCTTCAGCACTGCTTTTCCTGACCAGAACAAGGGTTGAACAACGGTGGTGGTGAGGAGCTGTAGTAGATACCACCACCTACTTGCTCACTAGCTCTCTGCCTATCAAACAAGCGACTGGTAGCAATGATGAGAAAGAGGAAAAGTAGCAATCACAGCTGGTGACAATGGTTGTGAGAAGGTAGACTCACTGAGAGAGGGGCCCATTGGGGTGTCTTGCCCAAGGGCCTTCAAAAACCTGGAGTTGGCACTGCTGAGCCTTGAGAGAGCTTCTAAAAAAATTGAAAGGATCTATTAAACAATAGGATATTGCTACGTGGAGAAGGGCTTGATCGTGTTTGCCATGTGCTCCCAACTGGGTTGGTATAGTCGGAGAACATTCATCTTTCAAAAATCTTGTAAAAATAATAAAAGAGAAAATAATTCCCAAAGTCATCCAATTGCCAGTCATGAAAGGGAGACGGGATTTCATCACTCAGTTCTAGTGATTCCCCAGGGCCTATCTGTAATACTCCCCGCTTGATGGCCTCCTAGACTCTTTCAAATTTCAAATGTTACATGATACAAAGTAAATGTACTCATTGTGCCCTTTGGGACTCTTTAATATAGATTTATACTTGGTAAATATGCCATATTTCATTTGCTGGAAAAATAATTCTGCACCCAGCTCTTTTTTGAACATGACAACTAATGTGTTAAATTTTAAGATCATGATTTGTGTACACACTGCTGCATTTGGGGCCAACCTTCCCTGTTCAGCTTTGGAAACCTGTATTTTATTCAGCTCTAAGTATCTCAAACACCACTCCAACCACTGAAGCTGATTTATAGGACCATCTGTGAGACAATTGACACTCTTGTCATAGTTTGTTCAGAAATCTATGAGGACAACATTCTAAAAGGCCTCATCTGCTGATCTTGAGGGTCCTATTTGTCAAAATTAAGTGGATTCACTGTCTCCCACTGCATTCGCAATTGGAGCAACTTCTTAATAGCTTGCTGTATGATAACGCAGCTAGGGGATTGTAAATTTGCTAATACTCAGGGTAAGATTAGAGAGTGGGAATTGCATAGATCTGACAAGGCACAATATTTATGTGCTGTAATTTGAATATGCCCACAGGATTTAAAGGATGAAGTTTTGAATTTGGGCGGAGTGTTATTCATATATATCTTTTGAATATGAGATTACTCAGTAGTGGTGCAATAAACAGAAACAAGTTAGGGTTAGTCATTGAATTACATCATTGGAAAGCAGCTTCGGAGTGTCATCACTTCCTTAAATGTTACTAAAGCCAAAGAGGTATTACATATTTTTAAAACTACGTATAAAGACATTTCAGAGGGGGAAATGCCCCCATTGTCTCCAATAAGCTTCTGGGGAAAGAATTATTTGAACAATTTGAGGGATGCTGGATTTGTCTACAGTAGCAAGGGCATCACTGCATCTCAGTATTGGACCCATGAGTAAGAGTGCCGTCCTATCGCATCAATGCTCATAGGATGGAAGGCTCCAGTTTTGGAGCCCTCTGCCCATCCTGAGCCCTGCCGGCAGCATTCTGTTTTGCCTCCAGTTCCTCCTAAATGCACTTAAGTTTCAAATGCAGCATTTGAGTTCCACTGGAGTTCCCTCATGAAAAGAAAAAAAACCCACAACAAGAGGAGCTAGATCACAACTCCATCTAGCAGCTATATAATGAAACATAGCAAAGACCCAGATAAGGGGGGAAAGGAGCGGGAAGGGCGGGGGAAGTGCTTGTAAAGGGAGTCCATCGTCATCCTGCATATAAAATGGAAGCAGAAAGCCCCATTTTAAATGCGGGATTTTTAGAGATGCTCAAGATGAGCCAGGGAGAGACGGGAAGGAAGAGAAGCCAGAGAGAGAGGGTGTGAGAGAAGAACAGCCAGAGAGAAAAGAGCCAGGGAGAGAAGCCAGAGTTAATAGCACACACACAAGTTGCATATTCATGCACACACCCAAACACAGATGAGGATGGGCACGCCCAACATTTTTGTGATTGCCCCCACTTCTTATTTGTGGTGGTGCCCAGGGTACTTTTTCAAAATGCCAAATGTGCCCATAGGTCCGAAATGGTTGGAGGCCCCTAGTCTAGGGGCATAGGGTTACTCTCTAAGACTGCAGCCCTATAACCACTTAGTAAGCCCCACTGAACTCAATGTAACTTACTTCTGAGTAGACATGTGTATGATTGCCCTGTATGAGATATAAGGGAGGGGGTAACAAAAGACTAATACATAAAAGGGTCTAAGTTTGTATAATAATGCACCTGACACTTCCCGTACATTCAGTCTCAGCAGTGGCATCATGATGAAGCAAAGACTCTTTCACCTGCCAAAGAAAGAATCCTAAACCTCTAATTCCAAAATGGAAATGACATGCTGCATGTGTGTGAGAACTGTTGTGAAGCTTCACAACTTCGAATCTTCGAAGATCATGCCTGAATTAGAAAAAAACACATTGTGGAGAAGCCACAATTCTTTGAGGATAACGCCTTAATTAAAAAACAACAACATCTGGAGCAGGGGATAGGAGGGGGTAAAACTTAGTCTCATTTGAAGGGATAGAACAACCCCCTGCTCAGTGCAGGAAGCCTGATTCCCAGGCGGTCACCCATCCAACTACTGACCGGGGCCGACCCTGCTTAGTTTCCAAGATCAGACAAGCGCGCGCAGGAAAACAGCACAGCGCTCAAGTGTGAACCGAGCTCGCGCATTCAATGAAGCACTGCAACGGGGAAAATGGGTGAGTGTGGATAATCACGTTTTAATGCGAGAGCGTTTAACCCAACGGGACACCAAATTCATTGCGATGGCGGGCGCAATGTAGATCAGCCCTAAGATGCAGGAAGTCCCTGAGATTTTTAATGAAGGACAATCGCTCCTCTAGAGCACATTGATTGGAGCCACTGGTAAAACGTGCCCTAGGATTAGAAGGCGGAACTGTCAGTCACCCAACCACACTCCCCCCTCCCATGTTTAGAGAATTGAAACCAAATAAGAACGATACTGTTTTGTATTCATTTTGGGAGACAGGGAGACTGTGCGGTGTACACATATATGCAAAACACAAATTGCTTACGAAGTCTCGTTCTGGTCTGGGGCTACAGTTTTGTAGGGAACCTGCTTTGACTCAGGACCCAACAAAACCAGACTAAAGCTTCCTGCTTCTTGCGGTTCAGGGTTCATCCAAACCCATTGCACAGCCCTAATTAAAAGTAAGCTCAGAACAGTTTTAAGAGTGACAAGCATGTTGGTTACCCAGAGCAGTCTCTGGAACTCGCTCCATGCAAATAAACTGTGACAAGCAGGTTTTCTTTTGATATATTTTTTTTCTGAAAGCTTTGAACCTAAAGATAATAAAGATCGACGCTGGGAATAATGACAGCAAATTCTGTACTCCTTCACATTCATTAGCTTCAAAGGAAGCCAAATCATTGGAGTCTGCTTTATTTGTGATATTCCTTTCAAAATTCAAGTTGTTTTCCAAAGCAAAACAAAAAGCAAGTAGACTTCTACTTAAACTTCTCAGTCACTGTAAACCAGATATTGGCCATGGCTATTATGCCATGTGACACACATCAAGATTGCTTTTTTTTTTTTGCTATTTTGCAGTGTTTTATGAATACACATCAGTAACATGGGGGGAGGGATGCAAAATCGCTAAGGGAACAATCCTATTGGACCAGCACTGATACTCTGAAGCCTCCAAAGCCTCCAAGGCAGATCCGAATATCCAAAGCAGATACTACACCTCCCGCTCTGCAGTTTAGCTAGATGGCTGTTTTTGCCTGTCTAGCTGAGGCGTCAGGGAGGAGGAGAGACAGAGGCTGGGGAAGGATGGGGAAAGCGCATATTCTCACTTCCCCAGTCACCTCCCTGCCCACCGTCATACTCCCTTTTGCTCCTCTCTGAGCTTGCATCTGTGAACTCGTAGAGGCAGCCAGCATGGTTCTCTCTGTACTGGCTGCAAGGAGGTTGGGGTGGGGAGCTTGGACTCCTGGGTCCATGGATGGAGTGCTGGCTCTGGCCTCAAATCCAGGAAACTGAAGTACCCCAGACACTGTCGATGGGCCATAGGATTGCTTTCCCCAAAATTGAAAGCTGAAGTGTAGGAATAGTGGAATGCAGGGTAGAGTGAATTAGAAAAACAATAAAGGAATGAAGTGGGAACACAGCCAGCTCCAGGTTGGAGAGGCTCCCAGTCTAAATGCCCTCTGGTAGCCCCCCATTTATCCTGATGGGCCCCCTCAGGTTTACCTGGCAGTGGTGGTGGTGGCAGAACGCCAAGGGTGGTTGGAAATTGACATTTTAATTTCCCATAATGCCCTGGAGCACCCAATTTAGTGTCACTCTAGGGTATTTTGGGGAGATTAAAATGGAGGCTCAGAGACCCAGCTGCCTGATGTGGAGGGCCTGGGACAGGTGTCAACACTGGTGGGCCTTGCTGGGGCACTGAGGCCCCAGCAACTGCCCTAGGATGCCAAGTGCTGACACTGGGCCTAAGCTGGGAAAAGCCTCCCCTTCCACAGCTACCATAACGCCTTTCTATAACTCAATGGTTACCTTTAGAATACTATGTACAGTTCTAGTTACCCCATCTCAAAAAAGAATATCATATAGGTTGAAAGGTTGCAAAAAGGGGTGCCTAAATGGTTCTGTTTTGAAAAGCAGCCTCTCAAGTTTGAGTAGTACATTTGACTAATAAATAAAATCATCAACATGTTGGCACCCCTTACCTGTGGTAAGGGGTGCCAGCCTTACGTGGTTGGCAATTTTTTATTTGGAGGGGGGAGTGTAACGTGTATCGTGTGGAGAAAGTAGACAGAGAAAATTTTCTCTCTTACAATTCTAGCTCTCAGGGTCACCCAGAGAAATTGATTGGAAGTACATTTGGGACCGAAGGAAGACAGTACTTCTTCACACCTGAATCCATTTGGAGTTTGTATTCCCACTTGTTTTCTTTGTATTGTTCCAGCAGTGAATGCACTCATCCTAGAATATTTTCCACCACCACAATTTCACTCCCCACTAGTACATGGCATTCATAGTCTGAAGCAGTTATATTGTGTCTATGCCACTGGCTGAGGTTTGGACTTGTTAATGTCACAAGCAGGCAAACAAATGGTTATTTGGAGAGGAGAGCAATAAACTGCACAGCATGTAGAAATACAGAGAGGGGTCTATGTTTAAATTTGTGTCTGCTATCAGGAAACTCTCTTGATGTTTGAATTGAAAATCCTGATCAAAGCAAGTTTCCGGTGATCTAAGGAAAAATATTTCAGGGATAAGCTGCTGACATACTCCATTTTGTCACCTTGAAGTCTGAGCATTATTAACAGAAAAGTGATGGACAATGCGAAAAGCATACTTAACTGGGTGGCGGGCGGGCAGGGGGCAGGGGGTGGGGTTCTGTCAAGGACAAAAAATATTCTTACCCTCACCTATCACAACCTTTACTTACTTGCCTAGTCAATTCTTTTTAAAATCTAGATGACAAAAGAGCATCCTAGGCTGTTTAAAATTGTTAAGAGAGCTGTAGTCAGGCCCAAAGGATGTGCTAGTTATATTGCAGAAGCTAAGCAGGTTGGGCAGGAGGACTATTTTTAGGTGGCAATTCTATGCACACTTAACTGAGAGTAAGCACCATTGAACTCAATGGGACTTACTTCTAAGTAGACATGCATAGGATTGAACTTGCTATCAGTGGCTACTAGTCATGATGGATCGATATATTACCTTGCGTATCAGAGGCAATATGCTTCTCAATGCCAGTTGCTGGGGATGAGCAGGGTTCTTTTGCCCACATGAGCTACTCATGGGCTTCCTATTGGGGCATCTGGCTGGCCACTGTGCAAACAGAATGCTGGACTAGATGGGCCTTTTGTTTGGCCCAGCAGGGCTCTTCTTATGTTCTTTACAACAGTAAAGGATGCTTTGAGCTCTTTGGAGGAAGAGTGGGGCACGAGTATAAAAAATAACTCTAACCACAGTGGAGTGGATGAAAGGGATCAGTGGAAGGAAAGTGCAGTTTCTGTGTCCTGCTACAGTATTCAGAATACTGAATATTCAGCAGGGGAACTATCCCCAACCTGGATTTATGAAATGGAAGTGCATAGGAAGTAAACCACATGACAGAGTTACTGGCTGGCTCCACACAACATGCAAGCCCACACTCAGTGGTTGAGGGTGGGTTGTTGAACTGTGGGTTGTTGTACTGTGGGCTATCGTGTTGTCTGAACACAGTGTGTTTTCTGCAGGGAGGCTTGTTAACCATGCAGTGTGGCTTATTTTTCTCGGAAAAGCCACCTTGAGAACCCATGGTTTGTTGTTGGGTTGTTCAGGGTGGTTAACAAGCCACACTGTATGGTTAACAAGCTACCCTGCAGAAAACGCACTGCGTTCAGACAACATAACCCACAGTTCAACAACAACCCATGGTTCAACATCAACCCACAGTTCAACCCACTAAGAGTGGGTTAGCGTGTTGTGTGAACCCAGTTACTGTTTAGTGCAGGGTTTCAGAAGCTTAGGCTCCTGGACCAAATCTGGCCCTCCTGGGGTCCCAATCCAGCCTTCTGGGGTTCCCCAGATGACCCATCTCTTTCCCCTGACTGCTGATGCTTTGGTGTTTTCCGGCTTTTGCACATTTTTCCCCATTGTAAAAGGTTGAAATGCCTCTTCAATGGCTTAGTTCTGGCAGTAAGAGCTTCAAGGTAAAATATTCTGGTATTTTTGGCCCTGTCCCTTTTGCCTTTGGCCCCGCCCCATTTTACCACTCACCACTGGAATGTGGCCTCCACAAGCTTCTCTGAGATGGAATTTGGCCCTCGGTCTGAAAGGGGTTCAACACCCCTAGTCTAGTTTGTGGGCTGATCCATAGAGGAGCTGGGCTCCTCAGCCATCTTCTGTTATACTTTCCTGGTCATAGAACCGTGCATGTTTATGTGAAAGATGGAGAGCATTTGTGTATGCGTACGTTAGAAAGAGAAGCCAATATTCCTGGTGCCAGTCATAGATCTGTCAAGGTCCTATCCCAAGGCACTGTCGCATGAGCTCAGGGATTTCTGTGCTAATTACTTCTGTGGGCAGAGTGCAGTCTGTGGTAATTAATTATGCCTAAATATGGCAGAAAGCTTCTGTGGGGCTTCGTAGCCTTGCACAGTTTATGGTGAACCAAGCCTCATGGGGTAGCTTGTTTAATTATGAAAGACCACAGGACACCCTTGGCCTATAATTTTTTTTAAAAAATCCTTTTCTCTAGCTTGCTTCTGTTTAATGCTGTCCATCAGCAGCTCAGCTGAATGATTGCCTCTCTAAGCACATATAAGAGCACAATATTTACTGGTTACTAACGGAGGGTGTTGCTGGAATAAATGGTATGGGGACTTGTGGTTCTCTACTAAACAGAGTTACTTCACTGTTTAAATATTAATGCATCATAAGTAAGGAGTTGATCTGTGCCTTGGGCCCTACATATCGAAGGCAGAAATCTTATGCAAATGTATTCAGGGGCAAGCCCCATTAAACTATTCTGTGCATAAATATACATAGGGTTTGCTGGATAACATTGTTTTCTCCTCTGTCCTACTGCTGAATTTTGTACATTTCATTTATCAAGTTACAGATAGGAAACTATAAATTTCAGGGAGAAAAAAAGCTTCCCCTCCCTCTAGGAACATCTACCCTCTTGGACATAGTGGTAGTGGCAAGGCATAGAGTAGTTGGTAATGATATATTGTGTAGAGATACTGGCATACTGTACTTCTGTTGAAATAAACTAAGTGCACATAATTTAAACTGGTTTTAATCCAGTTGTGGGTTTCTCCAAAGAAACAGCAGAATTTTAGGGATTTTTTCCTCATGGAGTGAAGAATTTGTTATTAAAGATCTCTAACTCTTCTACAGAACTACAGTACCCATAGTTCCTTGTGGGGAAAACTTGAGAGTTGACAAATTTTAACTTTATTGTACAGGCCTGTTAATCTTGAGGCTCATCTAGCTTAATTCAACCCACCAGCAATATATGGTGGCCCTCCAGAGCTGGATAAATGTTGTCTTCTGCCCAAATTAACAAAAACAACAGTGAGGTTTTCAAGAATTTGGCTGGCAACAATACATTCCAACAGAATGCATGGTAGAATGCATTCTACTGGATGTGCCACAAATTGTGCAGGCTTCACAACTGAGGGCAGTATCCAGCTGTGTCATTCCATTAGTGCAAATAACGTTGCACTAGCGGGAACTAAGCTGCAAACTATGTGCAAGAGGAGAATCCAAGTAAAGTTATGTTTGTGCAAGTGTAGCTGTGCATTATGCTTGCACAACCCATTGTACAACCAGTTGCACAACTGTGATGGGTAGCTGCTTGCTGAACTGAAAGAGTTGGTGGAGCTCTGCTAGCACTATTTGAGTTTGTGGAATGACACTGTTGGATACTGCCCTCAGGGAAAGTATTTTCCAATGCTGTCTGGGTACTAGATCTACCTTTATGTATTAGTAAATGCAGTTTGGTGGAAACAGGGAATAATTTCATGCTCTTTCAATAACATTCTTTCTTTGCATAGAAAATGGAAAAGCTGTTAAAGTCACAAAGCTGTTGACATCTTAAATGCTACCAAGTGCTATACAAACTGTGAAATGCGTCCCAGTGATCACAGATAACAAAAAGAGCTTTCTGAACCAGAATAATATGAAATAACCAGAGGGGACCTGTGAAGTGTTAAATCCTGTGATATGCAACCTGAAAGTCCAATCTCACCACTCCTACACTTCAGAACCCTCCAGGCAGTGAAGGAAGTCTGTTCTCCCATCACTGCCTGAAAGCCTTTTGCAGTGGGAGGGAACTAGGCTGATTCCCTGGCGTTTTTCTGGAGGGGTTGGGGATCTCTAACATGAGCAGAGATTGTCTCCTCTCTGGCCTCCCTCCCATTCAGGGTGTCCTCAGCAAGGAACCCCGCTTTACTAATTTAGGGAAATTGATACTGCTGAGACATAAAGTAGCCAGCAACATGTCACTGCAATGTATATTGAACCCTGGTATTAATAATGGTCTTTGTATTCTGAGGTTGAAAGTGGGTCTGAGCCACTGCAGTTATTTTAGAAAGAGCAGGAATACAGTTGCATTTCATTCATGTTCTCTTATGTCTCTGTTCTTGCAGCCACTGGGGTACTGACGTAGCTGAAATGAGAAAAAGGCAACAGTCACAAAATGAAGAAACATCTGCTGTGTCTCAAGCACCTGGAAACCAAAGGCCTAACAACACGTGTTGCTTCTGTTGGTGTTGTTGTTGCAGCTGCTCTTGGTATGTCATACAGTCCATTTGGTGCCATATCCAGCACAAGTAAATAACTAAAACCATCAGTTGCCAGACATACATAAACTAGTTTGGGATCATTTCTGTGCAATCAGGTTATTGTGCAATAAATGCTCATTTGGTGCTCATTTGTTGTGCAAAGCCCTCATGTCTTCCCTCAAGTTATGCTCATGTTGCGCTTTTTGGAACCTCTCAAAGAGCAATATTTTGCACCTGGGAAAATATGATTTCCAAACCTATCAAACCCCTGAGAATGCATTCATAGCTGGGAGAGAAGGATATGCGTGTTCAGGTTGTTGGGTTGTTGTTTTTACATAATTTGGCCTTCTCTAACATTGTTACGAGAAAACCGGACATTAGGACGGACTCTGCCATCAGTGACCTTCCTAATACTACTTGTTTTTAAAAAATGATAATTTGAAAACTAAGAAAGACAGAAAAGTTCATAACTAGCCTAGCAAATATGTGCCAGAAATTAGTTTTCTGATTCTTTGGCGGGGGAGAGAAAAGGAGTGAAGGTCAGTGCACACTGAATGAATAACAAATATGAGCAAAACCATCCTGTTTACAGCTATTTGATAATTTGATGAATAACCTACAGAATGTATTTATAGTCTGGACGCATTCAAATTCCACTGAGATCCTTCAACTGGCAAAGAGCCGTCATCTTAATGGGGATCAAGCCAGGAAATAGTTGCTACTCAGCTCTTCCTAAAAGAATCATCAGCACAGGAAATCTGAGACTGAAATCAGTGTTTATTTTCTGTTTTTAAAATAACCTCAGATAATCATGTGATCTTTCTATCCCGGGCATGTCCACGGTGCCTGTCACAAAAGCATATAAACCTTTTAATATAACAAGATTTATATGCATGTGAACAGTCCAGTGACATCAACGGAGCTGTGTGAATTTACACAGCCATTTATTTGCCATGTGGTCTATAGAGCCAGCATGTGCTGCTTATCTCTCTGTAAAAGCCAGGTTCCCAAATTCCTTTTCACTCTAGCACAGGGGTGTCCTATTTTACAGAGGAGGACAGTCTCAGTGTGAAGGGCTGTCAGTCCTCTGTTTGAAGGGCTGTCCAGTCCAAGTCCAGTTTAAAGTTAAAGAACCATAAGAAAAAAGAGCAAGGGTCTAGAAGTGGTCCATCAACAGTTAACACCTGGCCAGCACATTCAGCAGGCACATAGGTGAGATGTCTTGTATTCCTATTTAAATTATAGTAATTATTTTTACATGTGCATTTATACATGTAAATTAGCATATTTAATTAATTAATTCATGCATATATACACATACATACATACATACATACATTTATGAGTCACCTTTTGGCCCAACTAGGGCCCCCAAGATGGCTTACAATTAAAACATACAACAATTTAAAAACCTTAAATCAATTTGAAAACTGTAAAAACCAATTTAAATTCTTTAAAACATATGCACCTTCTATGCAAATCTGTGTCCTCGTTTTGGGTTATGTGTAAGCGGCCACCCTAGAGGGCAACCTGTGAGACTTGGTCTAAATTCATGCCACCCTTGGCCTAATTTCAAAAGTCCTCTGCAAACAATCAGTTCAGACAGGCCGCTGGAAGAGTGGCCTGTCCTTCCCCATGCAGCGCATTGGGTGAGGAGGGGGACAGAGAGAGAAAGGGGTGTCAGAGAGAGAGCGAGAAAGGGTGTCAGAGAGAGAGGGGGTATGAGAGAGAGAGGGGGGTGTCAGAGAGAGAGAGGGAGAGAGAGAGAGAGAGAGAAGACAGTGGTTCTACCCACCACTGGCTTCAACCCTGCCCACTGCTGACATGTAGTCCTCCTCTCTACCCTGACACTGGGGGGCCTGCTCCTCATTGACTAAAATGCCACAGGAGCATCCAATGTCTGTACCCCTCCCTCCCAGAGTACTTAGACTTTACAAGCTCTCCTTCCACATTTTGTCCATCAAAATGGCAGTCAGTTTGCTAATTACAGGAGCATATGAATCAACTGTGGATGAGGTTTTGCTTTCAATTCTGTCCCACTTTTTCCTATTAGTTTGCCTCTTCCTGATTATTTGCTTGATTCATGGTACATTTAAAAATATATGAGTTAAAGGCAAATGTGGCAGTAGCAGACCTTTCAGTTGTAGTTTTTTTCCTTCAGGTCCTGGGAATAGCTACAAAGTGAAATCGCCATAGGCGTTCGCTCATCCACTTAGGGAGCAATCCTATAGCCACTAGACACTGTCTAGAGGGCTATAGGATATGCTCTTTTCTGGGAACCAACCTCAAAGCCTGCACTCCAAGGTGGGTTCCTGGAAAGCTGACCTCCCTCCTCGTCTGCGCTGCCTTGGAGGCAGCGCGAAGAAGCCCCATCTTCCATGCTTGCAAGAGGAGCGTGGAGCAACTGAAAAGGGGCGGGGCCGGGGGCATTCCAAGGCAGGGAGAGCGGAGCTGCATGTACAACACATCCTAAAATGGCTGTCTAGCGAAAATAGCAGGGCAGGAGAGGTGCAGAGGGAACGACCCCCCCCCCCGTGCCTCTCCTGCCTTGCTTAGGATAGGTGGTTGCTTCCGAGTTCAGAGGCGGCTGCCTATCTTGATAGGATCGCACCCTTAATGTGACCCCAGAAATACACTAAAACATAGATGGTTGGCACGCGAGCACAATTTTAGGGCCTGGTATAGCAGTTGTATTATGTGATTGCCTCACCATACTTGGTCCTACATGGTTCTTTTCCCATCCCAGTATTGACTAACACTTGGGGGACTTTGCAGAGATACAGTGCCAAAGAATATCAACTCCTCCCCCATGGATTAGAACTTGGGTGGTGCAGATTCACACAAGACAGATAGTGAGGTGATATCTGCAACTGGATATGTGTATTTTATGTGGAGCAACACACTTCGCCCCCGCAACCCCTGATGTCCACAGTTCTGCCAGTTCTCAACACACCAACAGAGAAGCCCTCCGACCACAGATTCCTGGCCAATGGAGTGGGCGGAACTCCTGTGGGGTGGCATTTCCAGCAGCTGCCCATATCACTCTCTACATGTGAATTAGGCCTTGGATATATGGTGAAGCAATCGTATTGCCATTTTACCTCATGGCCAAACTCAGTCCGTATCCCAGAGGTGTTGAACCTCTTTCAGCCCAAGGACCTAATTCAATTTCAGAGAAGCTCATGGCGGCCACATTCCAGTGGTGGGTGGGGATGAAGGCAAAGTGCATGGGATCAAAGGCAAAAGGGGCAGGGCCAAAATAAAAGCAGCATTTTAGCTGAAAGCTGTTCTTGCCAGTAACTAAGCCACAGGAGAGGTTTTGGCCTTTTAGAATAGGGAAAATATTGTGCAAAAGCTGGGAAGCCACCAAACGATTGGCAGTCAGGGGAAAGGGGTGGGGTTAGCAGAAGGGGTGGAGCCTTCTGGGGAACCCCAGAAGGCCAGATTTGGTCTGCGGGCCTGAGGTTCAGCACCCCTGCCACACACCATCTGTCAACTCATCCTGAAGTGTGGTTCAAGGGCTATTGACCATTGCTCCTGAGCAATTCTGGGAAGGGGCTGGGCAGATTGGTGACTATGAAGCCACCTTTCTCCTCGACACTTTTGCATGTGGAAATGAAAGAGGTTTAAAAAGTAAATGTGCGGTGAATGAGAACTATGCAACCCCTGTTGTGTGTTATACAAGTGATACCCATGGCTCAAGCTTTAAAAATATATATATATCCACTGCTCCTTAGAAGCAAACTAACTTATTTGCATTAATAATACTTCTCTGGGAAACTTTTAAGCATACGGTTTTTCTCAGAAGTTTTTTTTTTTAAACTATGTTTCCCTTGGCAAGACTCCAAAGTAGCACAGGACCCATATATTAGCTTGTAAATTTCCCAGAGTCTACAGAACAGCGTTCATTACTTTTCAACTTTCCAGTGTATTTGTAAGTTGCCATACTGTTTGTCGACACTGATGCATTGTTAGTTACACCAAATTCTTCGGAGCGTTTGGGCAAGCCTATCCAGTGTAGTAACAGCTGCCTGCTTTAAAAATAAAAATGTTGGCAAGTTAGAGTCAAGGTTGGGGTGGAAATGCCATTGCTGATGATTCTTAGAATTAGATTGGACAAAAGTATGGAAAAAGAATGTAAGGAGAAACAGATTGGATAGCCTAATAACTTTCTCTTCCATCACTAACATTTGAGATTGAAGAGTGTGGGGTTGTTGTTGTTTTTAAAAAAGTGTTTTTAAGGATACGGTAGTCAAGGAATGAAACATCACAGACTGTGTGAGTCAAAATATGGAAAACTGCTTCTAAAGGCTGCTTAAATTACTATCCAAATCACAGCAACCAGGGCAGTTATGAAGCTCTGCCCCACATGCTATGGAAATGGCCTAATACATTCTAACTCAGGGGTACAAAAGCTAGTGCCCTCCAGATGTTTGGCCTACAACCCACTTTATAGATGGTAAACAATGGGTGGGAGAGAATGTTTTTTCCAGAAGGTTATATGGAAGCAGGCATTGGAAGCTAGTCATCACCCTGGGTCCCTCCAGATGTCTTGGACTACAACTCCCACCATGCCCCAGTCAGGAGGGAACCAAGCTGGGGAAGGCTAATCCAAGGTCCATGTCCAACACTCATCCACAGGATCATACTATAATTCCATTACTTGGATTCATTTATACTGACAATTATGTTTTCATTCCCAGCAGAAGTTTATATGACCTTTGTACCATTGGGCCTCAACCTTTCTAATAGCACCAGTCGTCCTTAAGGCTGCATCTGTTTGATTGGTCACGTTCAACATCTTGTGATGTGTAGTTTTCCCTTTCACTCCAGCCAGCCTTTGAATCAGAATGAGGATTAAGTCTTCTGTTTACACAGCGACTGATAGTTAAATATGCACACCTTTGTTTAGTGGATAGTAAATATATGACATCGATAGAAACATTAGATATGGCATGAGAACAGGTAGCTGTTTAAGGGAGCGTCTGTCTTTTAAGCTACTTTAATAATTGTTAATACTGCAAGTATTACCCTTTCATGGATCACTGCCTTGTTGTGGAGAAGGGGCTTGCGTAACTCAGTGAAGCCATAAGCTATGCCGTGCAGGGCCACCCAAGATGGATGGAAGACCTACAACACCTTCTAGAACTAACACCAAAAAAAGACGTCCTCTTCATCATAGGGGATTGGAATGCTAAAGTAGGAAGTCAAGAAATCACTGGGATAACAGGCAAGCATGGCCTTGGTGTACAAAATGAAGCAGGACAAACGCTAATCGAGTTTTGCCAAAAGAACACGCTGATCATAGCAAACACGATTTTCCAACAGCACAACAGGCGACTCTACACATGGACATCACCAGATGGTCAATATCGAAATCAGGTTGATTATGTCCTTTGCAGCCAAAGATGGAGAAGCTCTATACAGTCAGTCAAAACAAGACCTGGAGCTGACTGTGGCTCAGATCATGAGCTGCTTCTTGCAAAATTTCGGCTTAAATTGAAGAACGTAGGGAAAACCACTAAACCATTCAGGTATGACCTAAATCATATCCCTTATGAATATACAGTGGAGGTGAGGAATAGATTTCAGGGATTAGACCTGATAGACAGAGTGCCTGAGGAACTATGGACGGAGGCCCGTAACATTGTTCAGGAGGCAGCAACTAAATCCATCCCAAAGAAAAAGAAATGCAAGAAAGCCAAGTGGCTGTCTGATGAGGCTTTACAAATAGCTGAGGAAAGAAGGGAAGTGAAAAGCAAGGGAGAAAGGGGAAGATATATCCCACTGAATGCAGAGTTCCAGAGAATAGCAAGGAGAGACAAGAAGGCCTTCTTAAATGAACAATGCAAAGAAATCGAGGAAAACAACAGAATGGGAAAGACTAGAGATCTTTTCAAGAAAATCGGAGATCTCAAGGGAACGTTTTGTGCAAAGACGGGCATGATAAAGGGCAAAGAAGGCAGGGACCTAACGGAAGCAGATGAGATTAGGAAGAGGTGGAAAGAATACACAGAAGAACTATACAGGAAAGATCTGAATGTCCCGCATAGCCATGATAGTGCGGTCACTGAACTTGAGCCGGACATCCTAGAGAGTGAAGTCAAGTGGGCCTTAGGAAGCATTACTAACAACAAAGCTAGTGGAGATGACAGTCTTCCAGCTGAGCTATTAAAAATCCTAAAAGATGATGCTGTTAAAGTGCTGCATTCAATATGCCAACAAAATTGGAACACTCAACAGTAGCCACAAGACTGGAAAAGGTCAGTTTACATTCCAATTCCAAAGAAGGGCAATGCCAAAGAGAGTTCAAACTACCGCACAATTGCGCTCATTTCACATGCCAGCAAGGTTATGCTCAAAATCCTACAAGCTAGGCTTCAGCAGTATGTGAACCGAGAACCACTGGAAGTACAAGCTGGGTTTCGAAGAGGCAGAGGAACTAGAGATCAAATCGCCAACATCCGCTGAATCATGGAGAAAGCAAGAGAATTCCAGAAAAATGTCTATTTCTGCTTCATTGACTACGCTAAAGCCTTTGACTGTGTGGATCACAACAACCTGTGGCAAATTCTTAAAGAGATGGGAGTACCAGATCACCTTACCTGTCTCCTGAGAAACCTGTACGAGGGTCAAGAAGCAACAGTAAGAACCGGACATGGAACAACCGATTGATTCAAAACTGGGAAAGGAGTACGACAAGGCTGTATATTGCTTATTTAACTTATATGCAGAGTACATCATGAGAAACGCCGGGTTGGATGAATCACAGGTCGGAATTAAGATTGCTGGGAGAATTATCAACAACCTGAGATACGCAGACGATACCACCCTAATGGCAGAAAGCGAAGAGGATCTCAAGAGCCTCTTGTTGAGGGTGAAAGTGGAGAGTACAAAAGCTGGTTTGAAACTCAACATTAAAAAAACGAAGATCATGGCATCTGGCCTCATCACTCCCTGGCATATAGAAGGAGAAGAAATGGCAGCAGTGACAGATTTTACTTTCTTGGGCTCCAAGATCACCGCAGACGGTGACTGTAGCCATGAAATTAAAAGATGCTTGCTCCTTGGGAGGAAGCTGTGGCACACCTAGACAGCATAGTAAGAAGCAGAGACATCCCCTTGCCGACAAAGGTCCGTCTAATCAAAGCTATGGTTTTCCCAGTAGTAATGTATGGCTGTGAGAGCTGGACTATAAGGAAGGCTGAGCTTCATTTCAATGAATTCAAGAATTGATGCTTTCAAACTGTGGTGCTGGAGAAGACTCTTACGAGTCCCCTGGACTGCAAGGAGGTCAAATCAGTCCATCCTAAAGGAAATCAACCCTGACTGCTCATTGGAAGGACAGATACTGAAGCTGAAGCTCAAATATTTTGGCCACCTAATGCGAAGAGAAAACCCTCTGGAAAAGACCCTGATGCTGGGAAAGACTGAAGGCAAAAGGAGAAGGGGATGGCAGAGGATGAGATGGCTAGATAGTATCACCGATGCAATGAATATGAACTTGAGCACACTCCGGGAGAGAGCGGAGGACAGGAAGGCCTGACGTGCTATGGTCCATGGGGTCACAAAGAGTCGGACACGACTTAACGACTGAACAACAAGACTGTAAGACCCCTTGGCCAGCAGTGTAAACCTGGTAATGGCAGTTAGGAGCTAAGCAAAAATGTCATTTAATAAAAAGATAAATATCCCTTCTCATTAACTTTCTTCCTGCTGGGAAAAGTCAATCACTCCACTGAATCAAGGCTCTTAAATTTTATTATTGCAAACCTTCTCAAGTAAGGAATGATTAGTCTGAGCCTCTCAAAATGGAACTAAGTGCCATCTACACATTAAAAAATAAATATATATGGTACAATTATCCTGGAAACTATATCATTTCAGGATGCAGGTGGCAGATGGCAGAATGGTAAGAATGAATGCTGTCCTTCATATTTAAAAAATTCCCTATTTTCAGAGGGATCCTGAAAACCTTAAAATAAGATGACTGTCTCCCACCAGAGTTCTTTGGTCCAGAGCAGGCTTCCCCAACCTGGTGCCCTTGAGATGTATTGGTTTACAACCCCCATCATCCCCAGCCAGAATGGCCAGGTCTAGATGTTAAGTAGCCTACATTCCTTTAACGCCACATAAAACATCCACACCTGCCATCTAACCAGCCTGCCGCCTCCATCCTCACTTAGCATGAGAGTCATAATGGCAATTTTCTCCAGAGGAGCAACAGCAAGCATTTCTACTTCTGCAGCCATATAGCCTGCCATTCCCTCTAGCAAGAGCTACATCAGTTCCTGGCTGGGGTGACACTTTAAGGTTGGCCAAAGCCATCAGTTATGTCGCAGCAGTGACAACCGCAGTTTAAAGTTTCCCTAGTGACTGCTCATCTTAGCGTCAGAAAGTCAGAGTCCCATCATCTGCATCTCACCTTGGCAGCAAGGGTTCAGCACACCCTCCTAACGTATGAAGATGAACAAAGATTTTTCCAGATGAAGTTTTTATCACCTGCCTCATTCACAGAATTTAGATGATGTCATCTTCCTCTTGTAACCCTTCCGTGTTTTCCCACCGCTTCTTCCATCTTTTTTCTTACCAAGGAAAAAAAGATGCAATTGCTGCACAGTGCCTTCTGATAGATGGTGTTAGGAGCCCTCTGTCTGGAAGCACTGCAGGTCTCCCCATTTCCTCGAGAACAGCTTCTTAAACTTTGGAGTGAGCTGGTGAGATTAGAGTTGTGAGACAACGATGCTCGATTCCACCAGGTGGCAGCAGAACCTGTTGCATCACTGTTTGCATTGTGATAGATAGCCAGCCCGAGGCCCCGTTCCCCTCCCTGACCCATTCCCCTCCCTGACTGTGCTCTTCAGGGATTAGATTGCATCACCCATCCTGAAGCCAAATCAAAGTTCAACAACTTTCTTTTCCTGCCCCACAATAAGGTGTTGTGAGGAGTCATAACGTCTTAGTTTGAAAACAGGAACCGGAAAAGTGTGCCAGATGGATTTCAGGGAAGCTGTCTTTATCTCCACCATTTTTCCTAGCAGGGAAGACACCAAAAGGGAAGTTCTGCATACAAACTTTGCATAGACTTTATGGAATGAAGTACATTGTGAGGTCTTAGTTTTTCAAAATCGGCTGTGGGCTCCTGACCTTCAATGTGGCTAAGAGTTTTGCATCAGTGTCAGAATCAGGCATGGCGATGTATCTTGGACAAATAATGCCAACAAGTCAGTGTTGGGACCAGGTAATCCCAGCAACCTCAAAGGTGCTCACAGACTTTGGAGTCAGCAAGAGTCACTGTTGGCAAGAAAACTTTCTTTCTGGTTTTGTAATTTTCCTCGGGCTGCAGCAATTATCTAAAAACTCTTCCTTCTGACCTTGTTACACAAATATTTCTTTTTTATTAAAAGGAATATTTCCCTTGTATGGGTTTAATAGCTGATGGAGTTATCAAAAGGTCCATGAATCCATGCTTTTGTCATTATGTTTACAGTGAATTTGTGAGATGACTGACAGCTATACACATTTTTACAAGTCTACATATTCTTAAAAGGCCATTTAAAAAAACAAAAGAAGTTTTGTTATCCATCCCACCTTAGGAGCCAGATTTCTCCCCTTCTTTTATTTAAATGTAGTTGTGAATATTAAATTTGAGGAAGTAGCATTGTTTATAAAGATGGCCTGTGTGTACAGTATTATACACTACTTTATAGATAAAAGGTTTTTTTTCAGAGTTGAGTCTGAAAGAGGGATTGATGCTCACAGTGTATACAATCATCCCACTTCTGCTACTGGTAGGCAGATGTTGAAGATTTTTGTATTGTTTCAGAAAAACCTGCAAAATCTAACTAAAGGCAACAGAGGGGGAAAGACATATGTAAAGCCATGCTTCCCTTAAGCCAGTTTTTCAAAACTATTGTCTGCCTTCAGCCCCTTACTAAATTTCACATTTAAAAAACTGAACAGCAGGCCTGCACAACTTCTGACCCTTCAAGGTGACTGCAGCCCACCCATCACATATGGAAACCCACCAAGGGTTATGGCACCAGTTATGGCTAGCTGTCCAAGACGATGATAGGTAGCATCGTCTGTTTCTATGTCATTGAGCAAATCTTCAGTAAGGATTGAAGCAGGTTCATTATAAACTCCCATTTTGGCTATTTATATTTTATATAACCCTTCTCATCCACCATCTTGTGAGGCTTGGGGAGTCTAATAAAAAGTTCCACATTCTGATCTCTAAACAAGGGGACTGGCAATCCCATTGTCCACGAAATGACAATTTTGAGTGGATTAATCCTCTAGTTTTTAATGATTGCTGTTATTGATTACATTTACAAGTGAGCAGATTTTCAGGAAGGAGTAATCTGCACTGCTGCCAACTACTCCCAGAATTCCAGCATTTGTGACTCCTTGACAGTGTCTCAGACCCCTGCCAATGTTAGTCCTATGTAGAGTCTTTCCCTGGGAGGAGCGCATGAGTATTTGAGACTGTTGAATAAATGCCCCAGCCAACAACAGAGATCATAGCCCTGGTATAAAGAAAGAGGAGGGCAAGCTCTCGCCCAGTTGGCAGCCGATTGAGGCTGAGCATGATGAGCTGGGTGCAGCCCCTCTGTTAATCCCTAGTGATATGGTACACCTGAATTGCATCAAATGACGTCTTCAGGCGTCCATGCTGGCATAGTGAGGATTATGGTACAGGGGCTGCAGAGCATGTATGGACCATTCTATAAACAGAGATGCCTGAGCTGGGAGCATGAAAACGAGTGACTGAATGTGTACCATAAGAGCCATAACCCCTGTTAGGAGGCCAAGAGAGTTGGAGTGCCGTAACGTAGGGTAGTATCCAATGTTAGTCCTATGTAGAGTCGACCTATTGAAATGAATGCGACAACTAAGGCTGCCTTTGCACTAAAGAAAACATCCACAGTCCTCCTGTTGTGGAGCCTTTCCGTGTTTACAGTGGGCTCCCAAATGGCAACCATGTGATTGCTGAGACGGGAAGTTTTTAATTTTCAAGGTTCCATAGAGATCAAATGAAACAGCACCATCTAGTGGCTGTTTTAATAGCGTAACAGTCCAACTTAAATAGATAGTTCATTATTTCTGGATCTTTTTGAGATGGAGTAACGAAGAAATACCTCAGGATGTGCCCTGGAGGTTAACAACGTCATGAAAAGGACCCGCAAACATCCGACTAACATTGGATACTGCCCTTGGCCTGTGATAAGGCATAGAATGCAGCCTGCTAAGCACAATCTCTTTTTGAACACCTCATATCACTTATATTATTGTGTGGGACAAGATTTTGTGATCTTTCTCAAGGAACCTCCAAGTTGTTGAAACTCCAGTCAAGATACGCCCCTACAGAACTGCTTGAGATGTCGGGGGGAGGAAAGGAACCCAAGAAAGTGTGCTTTCTGCTTGTTAAACTGCACCCCAGGATATTATTCATTTTCCATCCCTTGCCAAGCGATTTGGCAAGGAAAGACTCGCTTCACTTGAGAGAGGATGAAACCTGGAGGTCATATCAGAAGTTAGATAAATTCACCTCAAGACATAAAAAATTACACAACAACATTAAAGTCAAATGAAGGAACAGGAGCAGTGGCAGAGTTGCAAGAGTAAGGGTTGTAAATCTGTTCATAGCTATTTATTGAACAACCAGAATAATAAATGCTCATATCCAAGGGAATTCACACAATCTGACTGACGATAGAAGAAATCACACTCATAATATCTTTGGCTTCACTTTTTTTGTGTTACAGGACAATATAACTAGTCAGCTGGGAAATCCCTCTGATGGCGGTGAATATACCACTCACACAGTGACCAAATCAAAAGACCTTTAAACCTTGTATGCCAGTCCCACCTACAGATTCAGTTCAAATGACAATTCTTGAAGTGTTGCTAAATTTCATTTTACTTTCTTTGATTCAGAGAAACCATAGTTAAACGAAATTAGCAAGGTGGAACCATGGAACAGGTACAGCAATGACACTATTTTCCCTCTTTACAAAAATCCTAGAAACTATCAACATAATGTCATGTGTCAGTACAGACTATCAAAATATAATCTGTTGGTTGCTAATACATTGCCTTCATCAGGCAAGGGCAGCACCACCTTTGTACACCCTCTATTCAGGGGTCCCACAAAGAACATACGAAGAACGATTCCCTGTGTTTATATTGGTGATGTTTTCTCAGGCATGAATCAGGACTATTATGTTTAGAACCAACTTAGATCTCCTTTCAGTTGAACAACTATCAGCAGCTTGGGTGTGGTGTGCTTATTGATGGGATCCAACTCACCCCTCCTATCAAATATTTACTCTTCAAATATGCAACGATTGTGGTTGAGAAACTGTTCTCAGGGAGCTCTTTTGAAATGGAGTAATTGGGCTTACTGAAAATAATTAAAATATTCATCTGTCTGATAGGAACAGTTGAGTTTTGGCCTTATGTCTTTCATAGGCATTTCTCAAGATAGCTCGTAGGGATTTCATGCTGTAGTTTTTAGCTAGGTGGGAATATCTGCTTGGTTAGAGACCAAAAAGACCTGGCTCTTTTTAAGACTAGCCATTACAAATTTTAAATATTTAATTAGGAATCCCCACATCAGCAATGGTACTTGTGCTGCCTTCAGCCCCTTACTAAATTGTGAGCTTCAGCAATTAGCAGATATGGCCTGAAGCACATTTGTTATTATTTGTTACACATATTTACATCCCATCTTTCAGGCTAAAATGCTACCAAGGCAGCTTACAAGTAAAACAACATTACATTCATAAAAACCATTATAAAACAATATTAAAAAATAATTCGTAAGGATCCATCTAGAGGGCACTTGATGGCAGAAAGCTCTGTGGAGGAAGGGGTCTGAGGGGTCTTCACTTGCCTGGGATCTCTCCTGGGATCTGTCCCACTGAGCAGTTGATGGTAACGGCCCTTTAGGGAAAAGAAGGGACAGTTCAGTTAGGTGAACTTTGCCTGGCTTCCTGCCTGCCTCTCTCTTCTGTGATCCTTCTCACTTGCTAAAGCTAAGCAGGCCTGGTACTAATCAGTGCCTGGATGGGAGAACAGCCTGGAAAATGCTTTGTATACCACCAGGAGTTTCACAGAAGACTGATGGGATATAAATTAAATGATGAAACTGTATGTGGTGAACAACATCTGCTGATGTTTACAGATCACATTCTGTTAAAGTATGGATGGGGAACATGTAGTCCTCCAGATATTGTTGGACTGCAACTCCCATCATCTTTCACTATTGGCTATAGTGAATAGGCTGATAGGAGTTGTAGTCCAAGAATATCTGGAGGGTCACACGTTCCCCAGCCCTGTGTTAAAGGCATAGAGTGGGCAAGAACAGGCTTTTTTAGGGCCAATCTACATTGCGCCCGCCATCGCAATGAATTCAGTGCCCCGTCAGGTTAAATGCTCTTGCATTAAAACGTGATTATTCACACTCACCCATTTTCCCCGTTGCAGTGCTTCATCGAATGCGTGAGCTTGGTCCACACTCGAGCGCTGTGCTGTTTTCCTGCGCGCGCTTGTCTGATCTCGGATGCTAGGCGGGGTCGGCCCCGGTGAGTAGTTGCATGGACGACCGCCTGGGAATCAGGCTTCCTGCACTGAGCAGGGGGTTGTTCTATCCCTTCAAATGAGACTAAGTTTTACCCCCTCCTATCCCCTGCTCCAGATGTTTTTTTTTTAATTAAGGTGTTATCCTCGTAGAATCGAGGCTTCTCCACTATGTTTTTTTTTTCTAATTCAGGCATGATCTTTGAAGCTTCGAAGTTGTGAAGCTTCACAACTTCCAAGCTTCGAAGATCATGCCTCAATTAGGAAAAAAAACATCGCGGAGAAGCCCCGATTCTGCGAGGATAATGCCTTAATTTTTTAAAAAAAATCCAGAGCGCGGGATAGGAGGGGGTAAAACTTACTCTCATTTGAAGGGATAGAACAGGAAGCCTGATTTCCAGGTGGTCACCCATCCAACTACTGACCGGGGCCGACCCCGCTTAGCATCCGATATCAGACAAGTGTGCGCACATCCAACCCTTTGCTTGTTGCTGAGGAAACAGGGGCTGCTGAGGAAGCTATGCGATCGGTAGCCGGAAGAAGACATGGGGCTGTCGAGAGCTGTGATTGGACAGGAGGGAAATACAAACACCGCCGCATATGGACAGGCGGGGGAGGGGACTACGACTGGATATGGTAGCGAAGGCGGAAAATCAGTACACATTAAGGGGAAATACCGGGATATTAGGGTATTGAAAGCGGGAGGACGGAAGTGGGAAATTCCGGTTCCAATTCGAGGCGGCTATTGCGTAGTGTGAAAGGGGGGTGATGAAACCTCATTGGAAGCGAAAAAAGGCGGTAAGTGTAGATCCAGCCTCAGTCAGCTGGAAGAGAATCTATTCACTGGTTAAGAGTCCTACTCACTTTTTTTTAGTTCTCAAAATTACCTTCCACTCTGATGAAGCTGTGCAAATAAAAAGACACGCTAACCAACTGGGGGTAGAGAAATTGGGACTCAATCCAAGGATCAAAATAAACACTTGTCTTGAGTTTCTAGGGGGCCTATCTAGTAGTTCTTCTGACCTTATTTACTGACTGAGCACAACTCAGTCTTTTGATAACGGAATTATCAAAAATCCCCATCCACCTCCTAGAGTGGAGGATGAAAGATGCAACTTCTGACTGATTTATTAGCTCACAGCATGATTTCCTACTTGAAAAGGGTTTATCTTCCAGCAATGTATCATTCCAAATCAGCTTAAAATGTCAGTTAGACTAGGAATAACTGTCTGGAATGTTTAAGCAGAACTCAAGTGCTGTCTCTGGGCCCCGTGGTACTAAGCACGTCTTTCAAGACTGTCTCCTTGCTTAAAACCAAGAAGATACAGAATCCTTCAATTAAGGAGCAGCCATGCTCTTTCTTAAGACAAAAGGCAAAGAAGATAAAACAGCCTTTCTTCTCCTTAGAAATCTGGCAGAACATAAACACTCATCCATATGGAGGCTCTATTGGCATGCTTAAGGGTGCTTTCATAGGGTATGCATGAAATGTTTTCTTGTTCCCCTCTCATCCCCCCCCCCCGCTCCACCCCTTCTCTTTGTTTTCAGTTTTTTTTCCCTTCATGGGATTCCACTTGTACCCCTCTCTCTTGATTTTTGTTTCTCCTGTAATGTGCTCTTTGTCTTTCCAGAAGTTTTGTGATTCCAAAGTGCCTTCCGCACAATATGCTTTATGTCCCCGCTGGCAAGGTTCCAGCTGAAATGATCCAGCTTGCTCTTAGTCAGAACAAACACTACAGGCACCCATTTACTCATCTTTCAATGGCCATCATTATTTTTAAGTCAGACCTCAGCCACACTGAGCCCCTTGTCCCAGGCACTGGATTCAGAGGGGCAGTGGAATGAGCACCCTCTCCCCACACGTGTGAGTCCATTCCATGCTGCCTGAGCTGCTAGAAGGAGCACAACCCCCCCCCCGCCCCGCTGCCATCACGCTCCTGCCATCAGCAGCAGCTGCCTGGCTGAGCGTTCTGTGGCTGGGTCATGGAGCACCACTGCCACGCCACTCGACACTCCGTTGCCACCCTGCTGGCTGGGCTGTGGAGTGTGGCTGGTGGCTCACTTGCTCTTCAGACTGAAGAGCAGCAGCCACCACACTTGAAATCAAAGAGAACGGAGGCAGTGGCAGCGGCTGCCCAACCATGGCTGCCAGCATCTGACTAGGCAGACAGCTGGAGCCACAAACTGGGCAGCAGCCATCTTGAAATCAAAGCTGGGTCACATGGGGAGAGGCTTTATGTAGGCCTCCTTCAAGTCTCACCCAGCCAAGTCTTGTGATACTTGGTGAAGTCTTGAGGTACTTGCCTGAGTCTAATTGGGTTTCACCACAGGCTTACTGAAATCTCGTGAGATTTTGCTAAATATCATTAGACTTGGGTGGCTTCTCTGCAGGGCCGGCCAGTCACTGAGACTAAGGAAGCAGCAGCAGCAGCAGCAGCAGGGGTGTACACTGGCAGGCCTGCTTCTGCCTCAGCTGGCAAAATTTCTTGGGCTAGCCATGTTTCAGGTGGCCCGAAGAGTGCTACAGTTTTCACCGGTGGAATGGTGCTGTGTAAACAGCTCCCAGAGTACTAATCACATGATAGATTAAAAATAAAGAGGCTACCCCAGCGGCACCACAACCATGAACATTCGGCCTAGTGTGTATACCTGCAACATGTCTACTATATTGAGGTGACGGCTGCTCTGGTGCAGCACGGACTCTCACACTCAGGTCAGAGCTTGCATGTGTTAGTCCAAACTCGTTTGTCCAAACATGACCTGTAAAATAACTTCGTGACACACGTTCAAGCAGCACTCTATGTTTATTAAGCACGTTTGCAAAGGTGGGTGTCCTAGCTGAGTAGGCACACCTGACAATCAAAGCACACAGTTTTTATTCTCTTTCCCCGGCCGCTGAGTCCTCCCTTGTTTCCCCATTGGCGAGGTACTCCAAGGTTCACAACTTTCCGACCCGCCTATTCACATTATCTCCTTGACGTGTTCCCCCTCCCTTTACATACATCGCATGCACATTATAATGACCTTATTCGCTATGCTGGGTGTATAACATAATATTCATGAGCTCTTTAAGCACGCGCAGTTCTATAGTAACCACGTGTCTTAACTCTGGTTTTTTTAATCTAATTTTCTAATGTGGTTTCTACTTTGCTTAGCTAACCACACTTCTAACTTCATTTTAAGTTTCTTACCACACAGGACCTTAGACACTTGTTCCCACATCTCAGTCACTCAGCTCAGTCACTGCTCAAAAGCATTTGCGACCTATTTAATGCAGAAGCAACATTTTAACCCTTTCCTACACATGTGTAAGTTCTAGTTGCTGGAGAAGAATGCGAGCCCAGCGCCAAGCAGATGATCGGTGCTGCCTGTTTCTCCTCAAACAGGCCATCATATATAAGCCTTCCTATATATAAGCCTTCCCTATATTTATATAAGCCTTCCCTGTATTATATTAAAGTTCAGTATTTATTCTTTAAATACCCCAGTGGGATGGATTCGTTCAGGAAAAATCAATAGTTAAAACAGACAGCTGTGTCCCAGGGCACAACTGCTTTCCATACATTTCTAAAGCATCTGCGTATAAAGCAAGATTAGTGCTTCCCTTTCCTCTTCTTTCTTCTGCTACTGCTTGTTTCCTGATGCTGCCCTAACCACTGCTACCAATGTTGCTCACTGCCACAATTTTAATGTGTCATCTGTGCACACACAGATTACAAAATGGCCAGCGATGGCAACGATATCGACCAGTTAAAGAAATTGGAGGCAGCACCAAGAGGCTGTGAGCAGTGCCATCATCAACGGGTAGTGGCTGTATATCTGCCAGATGTTTGACACATCGTGCCAGTGATGTGCTCTGCTTACTGTTAGAGAAATCATTGTCCAAATATGAATCAATGATAAGTAAAGAACATTCACATCTTCTCATTCATTCCTTTGTAATGCATACAGAATGCCTGGATCAGCATTCCTTAAACCCTTCTGCCAGCATATCTGCCTGTAGTAACCCAGGTGTACCTGATGACCTTGTAAGGCATGCAGCATCTCGGCTAGAGTATGTTGCCACAGTGGAATGGATGCTGCATGCTAATATATATTTACTAGTGTCACATTTAGGAATGGCCTTTTAACGTACAATCCTGAACATGCTCACTCAGAATGAATGAAGTCAGCTGGACAGCCATAGGTCTGTTTCCCCAACAACCAAATGCATATTGTATTCCAAATACAATATGTATTGTATTCATCGGTATTTGTAGTCATTAAACTATTAATCACTTTTGGGTCCCACTCTTCCTCCAAGCAGTTCAGGTGCTGTACTTGGTCTCCCACCCCATTTTATCTTCACAATAAGCCCAGGGGTATGCTAATGCACCTTAAAAGGCCCTCAAGATATGTTGGGCTAAGAGCTTGTGACTGGTCCATGGTCAGTAGTGAGCTTTTTGAGTAAGCAAGCATTGAGTCTAAGAGCTTTTCTACATGATGCATTTTTTGTGCACTTGTGATTCCTCACAGTTGTTTACGGGTTCTTTAGACGACAACGTTATCCTCCACTTTTGCTTCTGTTTTTTCCCCTAGGTTTTTTTAGAATGGGAAAATGGGGTATTATTTCTGAAAGCGAAAGAACTACCTGTGTTTTTGCATATTCCGCTATAACACAGCGCCACCTAGAGGTTACATCATAGAAAAGCAGGAAAAGAAAAACTCTTTGTGTAGTGCTCAGATCTCAATTCTGTGATGAAACTGAAAATAGATACAGTGATTAACAACCTCATATAGAAAAGCTCTAAATCTATCTGATCCAAATGCAGTATGCTACATCAGGGGTGTGTGTTCAAACCACTTCCACCACACTTTTGAATGTCTGTATTCAGCCTAAGTTGTTGGAGGTGAATTTCCTTTGGATCTGAAAGCCAAATGATATATTCCAGTTCATTCCATGGGTGAAGTAAACTATTTTAAATTAGCAAAATGTAGTTAGGAATGATAAAAAAATGGGGCTAACTGTACTATCAAAGTCTTCGGATAGCAGGAATGTCCAGAAGTTACCTAGCTGAAACTCTTTTAGCTTCACTCAGAAATTTTCAGATGGTTCTCCAAAGCAGAAACCATCCTAAATTCAAAAACATTTTCAGTGGCAACAATAAATCAGTTTCATCTTATACCCATTGTTCTGTTGTAAATTACATTCCTAAAGATAGTCACAGAAAACTAACATAAGGATTTGGTAGACAAATATTACTTAACAGCGGAGGTGATTTTTCTGTAGGCAGAAAAAAAAACTATTGCTCTTCATTTAGCTTTATAGATTACAGAAATAGCCCTTTGGGCAAAGACATTCATATTGTTCTCAGCAACTAGTAATTGGGAGTAGATTTTTTTCATTTCATTTTAATTTTTTGCTGGAAAGCAAACATGTTTTTATTGGTGTGAAAAGATTACTTGCCAAAGTGCCCATTTATCATAGTGATACATATTGAACTCACAGCCAAGGAATCCTCACACCTTAATATTAAAGAAGAAAGAATCCCTGGGGGCTAGACTCGTATATTTTATTCATTTAAGATGATGTATAGCTTGGATTAACTCTCAGGACAATATCATCAATCATCATATGGCAAGCTCCAAGTACCGGAAGGGCATTCTATTGTACATTTTCTGCCTCCCTCTTCCTTTGCCAATAATACTCTGACTCTTGAAAGATATGTACATTAATGACTCAAACTGAAATAAATTGAGGGACACAGTTTAGATCAGAGATGGCGAACTTTAGACCCAATATCAGTATCTTGATCTACCCATGTCATTCTGGTGTCCTGCAAAATTCCTGTCATCTGTTAATTTGTTCCGCTATCTCCAGTTCTTGTGGAAAGACCTTTGCATTTAGGTCTTTGCCCTTTCTGTGGATATGATATCAGTTACTGTGGGAGTCAAAGCAAAATGGACATGGGTTGGCTCAAGAGAGGTACTCTGGGTCGAGGAGGTTGCTAGCAGGAGGCGAATGACAAGAGAAGCAAAGCAAGATGCTGCTACATGGGCTCTTTTCCCCACAAGCGAAATGGCAGGTACTTCACAACACAGAGGCCCAGTTCATACGACGTGACAGCCCATTGTGGGTTAATTTACCCATGAGGCACTGCAGCGAGTGCTGGCTGCCTGAAACATCCTGTGGGTTATGCAAGGGTCATTTAACCCTCAAATAGCCACCACCCACCCACCTGGGTCCGAACGACACGACAGACCATGGGGCTTGCAGATTCATAATGGCAGATGGCCCACCATTAATTAACCCACAGTGAGCTGTCATTAGGGATGGTGGAGAATTCCGCCACGGATTTCAGTGAGGCCGAATGCACTGGCATTTGGTCCCCCGAAACCCGTGGCGGAACAGCCTCCCCCCGCGGAATCCCGCCCGGGACGAAGCTTACCTGAGGCGGATGTTCTGGCGGTGGAGGCTTCGGCGGCAGCAGTGGCAGCTGGTCTCTCGGCCGGCTGCTGCAGACTCAAATGGCGGCCACCACGCCATTTGCGTAGCTGCCTTTGCCGTGATAGGCTACGTAAATACTTACGTAGCCTATCACAGCAAGCAAAAAACAAACAAACAGCGTATGCAAATGGCGGCGGCTACAGCAGCTGCCATTTGCGTTCCCTTTTTTTCGCTGTTTTAGCCTACGTAAATATTTACATAAGCTATTATGGCGAAAAAAAGGGGAACGCAAATAGCGTAGTGGGCGCTATTTGCGTTCCTTTCCCCCCCCCCCGCCATAATAGCTTACGTAAATATTTATGCAGGCTAAAACAGCGGGGGGGGGGAAGGAACGCAAATGGCGCCCACTACGCTATTTGCATTCCCCTTTTTTTCACCATAATAGCTTACGTAAATATTTACGTAGGCTAAAACAGTGAAAAAAAGCGGACAACATGACAGCTAGGGATGTATGAAAGTCACTTACCTTTTTGACGGGGTGATTCGTGGGGGGGGAGGCACTCCGCACCTCCCCCCGAATTCCTAATCCTGCCGGCGGCTCCGCAGAGATTCTGCGGAGCCGCCAGCAGGATTAGGATTTCGGGGGGAGGTGCGGAGCACCTCCCGCCCACCGTGAATCATCCCGTTGAAAAGGTAAGTGACTTTCATACTTCCCTAGCTGTCACGTTGTCCGAAATAGGTCAGTATGTTGAATTGTGTGCCAAGCACCTTACAAAGCGTTGGGCTCTGAGACAACATCCTGTCCTTTGGTCTAGCAATCTTCATTCTTGAACAGCTTCATGGCCACAGGAACAGTTAAGTAGGAAAAAGAGGTCTCTTCACCTGGGTCAGGAGATCCATGAGGGCCTAGCCTGCACTGCAGGCCCATTACCATGAGAGAGAGAAATGAGGTTAAGTTGTAGTTAATGCTTGATGATGATTATACAAACTTATTTCTCTTTATCTGCATAGGGTATTAGATCTTGTGAGATTTGCAGAAGTAGTGTTGGGACAGAACAAGCAATATTCTGACGTATATGGTCAGATCTAGGACTTGTCACTGTATGTGACATGCTCTCTCAACAACTACAGGTCCCAGAGTTCTTTAGTCCCTGCTTGTATTTCCTATGCACAGGCAGGGGGAACCAACAGGGTATGGCATCCATCTGGCAGCAAGAGGGAGGAACAGGCACCATTAGAATTAGGAACATTTAATTGAAGACCCAAGGACAGTAGGAACTGGTGCTGCTGATAAGATTTACAGGCCCCAGATCATATATGAATAAGGTTGCATCCTAAATGTGTTAGGCCTCTTGGCATCCAATGTGCATGGGGGAAACTGACACTACATCCCAGTGACAGGGAGCAGTGTCTAAATGACCTTTGTTACTTGCCTGTTATTAATATACACACATTCTGTCTGGCAGGCAAGTTTAAGGTGCTTAAACAAAAGGGACTGAACAAAGGGACACCAATCAAACATCCTGGGGGCTGCCTCCATGACAATGGAAGGAGAAGCAAAGGGAGGCTTTCACGGATTTTCCCAAGGAATTGGCTTTGGTGCACTGTAGTCTCCTCAAGGCTCCACGAGCGAATGCACCACCCCAGCTTGACAGAACATACTTCTGGGTGGGGTGGGGGCATTGGAGTAAACCTCATTAGACCGGCAGGGGCTGCTCAACCAATAAGAAAGCCTCCCCCGCATCCAGGCTGTCTTTTTTCCTTCCCCCTAAAGTAGGGATGGGGGAGAATTCTGCCACGGACCTCAATGAGGCCAGATTCAAAGATTCCGGCCCCACTGGGGCCCGTGGCGGAATGGAGCACTCACCTCCGCCTCCCCCCGGAATCTGTCCAGGTCGGATCCATCTCTGCGTCAATCCTGCGGAGCCGGCTGCCTGCTCCGCTGGCGGATGTGGATATGGCTGACAGCCATTGCTGTGCCGTATCGCTGTGCTAAGATAGTCTCCGGACGCAAATGGCGTAGTGGGCGCCATTTGCAGCCATAAAGCTGATAGCTTAGCCTAAATGCAGCCATAAATGGACAAATGTGCGATAGTGACCTAGTAACATTGAAACCCCTTTGTAGGTATGCCTGTTAAACTTCTTCCTTTCTGGATGGGAGATTTTTTTGACGTCTCTATGCCTCTATCACACGTTTGCTCTGTCATGCATTTGTGTACACCACAACAGAAGTGCAGATAGGCCAAATTAAGGAAAACAATTGGAGTAAAAGTAGTCTCAGAAGAAGAACCAGGTTTTTGGCGTGAAACTCTGGAGTAGCTGCTAGATGGCCACAACGTCATGTATCCCTAATGACGTCCAAACGCAGCCAGCTCAGAGTAAGTTGCTTGTGGAGACACTCCCCTGTTTTCCAATACAGACTAAGTCCTTGTTGTAGGGGGAGGAAAGAGGCCAGCGTAACAAGTTTGTGTAGAAGGGCACTAAAATTGCAAAAGAGGACCAATCAAATGGCTAGTAACAGTGCTACAAGTGAGCTACTAAACAACCCTGCAAGTAATACCTAGCTCAACATTTATAAGGATATAATAACAGAAGCTTAAATCTACAGTTTGGCCTTAAGGTATGACAAAATGAAATATCTTAAGTTTCTTCTTCTTTTAGCATATATTTAGGCATTTGATTTGACAATGCAAATATTAAACTATACAAATTTAACTTACTGCGATGGCATCATTGCCATAAAAATAAGAATGACAAAAGTTACAATTCTGATATTTATATTAAAATATGTATTCTGGTTTTCTTGACTTAACTTAGAGGACATGGGTGGAGCCTTCAAGGTCAAGGGAAATCTCTTACTATGGGTATTCAAACATGAGCCTGCATTTACTAAGAAGACAGTATTACCTTAAGTGTGCAGGTTTACTTTAAACCTCAATGTTGTTTTTATATATTATATATTCATTATTTTAAATTAATTTTCTCTAGACAAAATAAAGTGTTGTACTACATTGCAGCCTCACTGTTAGGAATGAAGATAGAGGGGACAATACAGGAAGGCCGACACACACAACCAAAATGGAGAGCATCCAAGTCATAGAAGAGGGGTAAGTTTGCCATTTCTCTCCTCCAGTTACCTTATACAGTGTCTAATAACTCACCTATCATAAACTATTAATCCTGTACACATCTACCAGGAAAAGAGTCCCACTGAACTCAGGGGAACTTACTTCTGAGTAGACATGGACAGGATTGTACTGATCATCACTAGTGCATTGTACTGATCATCACTAGTACAAAACTTCAACCTGAAATCTAGGTTTTAGTCAGCTGGTCTTAAGGATGTACAGATTTTGTTAAATCCGTTCTGTATGTGTTTTGCGAATTATCAGGCATCTTCCATTCATTGACGAAATCCCTTTTTTTTTTAGGGATGTATGAGAATTTTGTTCCTGTTTGCAAATGTACGGTTGCACATGTGTGCACTTGCGCTAATGCACATTAGTGCAAGCTCACACTCGTGCAAATGCACATTAGCGCAAATCCCCCAGTGGTTTGCAAGTCCACAGAATCTGTGCGACTGAGAAAAAGCTGGGCCACAACAGAATCTGCAGGTTGGACTCATAGAAATCCGAGCTCATTTGAATCAGTTGCAAGTTTCTCCGCCATCCCCAGCTGGTCTTACCCACTTCATAATGTGATATAACAGCAAAATGGCATTACATTCTTTGTAATGTTAAATGGCTGATTTAAATGGTTGCTTGTGATATAAATAAGTCACATTAAAAATGCTTTCTCCTCTTTGTCAATGTATCAAATAAGAATCATTTTCTGGACAGAAAAATAGCTGTAAGAGCCACAGCTAGATTCAGGGCTATGTGGGGGAAATGCCAAAAGCAACATGTATGAAAATGTAATGTGCTTGCAGTCCAAAGTCTGTGCCAAGAAAAGCTGAATTCCTCAGCCTTTATAAATTCTGCAAATAGAGCAAATTTTGCACAGTTAATCCTTTGCATGATGTAGAGAGCAATCCTGTGCCCCCTATACAGTGCCTGAGGGGAACATAGGATTGTTTGGTTTCTGGGATCCAAGGTCAGGACCAGGGCTCCGACCTCGGAGCCCAGAAACAGCACTCCCCACCCACTCGTAGCCAGCACTGTTCTCTCCGCACTGGTTATGTCTACGCACTCGGAAACGGAGTGCAGAGATGAGGGGAAGGGAAGGGGTGAGGAGGGAAGGGAAGGGGACTGCAGAAGTTACTGTACACAGCTTCCTATCGGGTCTTCAGGCCCCTTCCCTCCCCCTCCCCGAAGCCATGCCTAGATGGGCAAAATCTCTGTCCAGCCAAAATGCAGGGTGGCTGGAGCACGGAGGAGAGGATCCCCTCCATGCTTCAGCTACCCTGCATAGGATAGTTGGCAGCCTCCGATTTCAGAGGCTGGTAACTCTCCAGACAGGATTGCACTCTTATTCTGTTTTTACTAGTCACGGGGAGAAGCAGAAATCTATGTGCAGTCCTGAAGCTCTTCTACCAGCTATTAAAATTCTTATTCAGTTATCCCTCTGGCTTTTGAGATTTCAGAAGGAATTGCCCCTCCATTTGCCAGCATATCTTCACAACCATAATGACTAGAAACTTGCTTTTAAAAAAGAAAAGAAAATGAAAGCAGAGTCTAGAAATTCACATTCTGCACTTTTTCTGTGTTCCCACAGCATAGCCACAGTTTAAATGACTGGGAACAAGCCACTGCAAGCCTTCAGCTCATGCACTTCTTGCATGAGGTGAGGAGAGTGAAAGTTTCAACTTCACTTTAGATCAAACCACAGTTCTGTGTTATGTATGAACTTCGAGAATTCAAGATTGTTCTAATTAAAGTTACTTAAAACAAACCAGGATCAAACCATGATTTGATATCCTGGTTTGTTAAATAACTAGTTGTGGAGATAGGCTGATTGTTGTTGTTGTTCAGTCGTTCAGTCGTGTCCGACTCTTCGTGACCCCATGGGCCATAGCACGCCAGGCCTTCCTGTCCTGCGCTCTCTCCCGGAGTGTGCTCAAGTCCATATTCATTGCATCGGTGATGCTATCTAGCCATCTCATCCTCTGCTAAATGTAGGCAATTCCTACTGAGCCAGAGATTTTCTTTAGTGCAAGCTTGAGACTTGTGCAGGCTTGTTTGCAAGAATTTAAACCATAGTTTAGGAGGTGATTGCCTGAACTGGGCCTGTCAGCTGCATCATTCGTAGAGAATTCACACAACTGACTGCACTCAGCTAGTTGATTCTGAGATTCTGAGAAGGCAAGGAAAACCATCACTTGTAAGACAAATAGATATGTAACTTGTCTTAGCGACGTAGTCGCTATGTCTTAGTGACATAGATGTCACAAGAAGTACATTGCTGTAGTTAACATCTGTTGGAGGCACCTCCAACAGCTCCAACAGCTATTTAATTCTCAGGGAGATGATTACTAATCACTTCTTTGGATTGAATGACATGTATTTTGATTCTGTTGCATTTTCTTTTCATTCTAGTTTATTGGTATAATACTTTTGTATTTAGTAATATTGCTTATGTGGCTTTACTGCATGCTATACATTTGCAGTCATATGGGTTTCAGAACTGTTATGATTGTTGCTGTGTGTTTTTTAAAGTGTAACTCTGGCATCAAGGGAAGATCTGAGATAAGAATTACTATTCTGCCCTTCACGGTTTTCAAGCCTGCCTTTTCTTACCTTCACATTTCAGGACAGTGCCATCTTGTGGACAAAGATACGTTTCTCGCTACTGTACAGCATCTATTTCATTTCAAAGAGCAGTTACCAATTATCTGTGGCCAAAGGCCCACATTTCTGTTATGTTTAAGTTGGAAAAAAGTTTTAATAATCCACTTAGCAGCCATTTTGTTCATACAAATAGACTATAATATGCTTTTTAGAGTTAATTCACACGCATGCCTCATGGCAAAGGTCTAACTCACTCAAGCCATAAACTGAAGTTCTCATTGGAGAGGTATGTTAGCACGACATTGCCCAGAAGACCATGCGCCTGCTCTAAGAACATAAGAAGAGTCCTGCTGCATCAGACCAACAGCCTATCTAGCCATGGCCTGTTTCCCCGTTGGTCAGCCAGTTGCTTATGGGAAGCCGACAAGCAGGACATGGGGGCAACAGCCTTCTCCCACTGGTGGCTTATGGGAAGCGGACAAGCAGGACATGGGGGCAACAGCCTTCTCCCACTGGTGGCTTATGGGAAGCGGACAAGCAGGACATGGGGGCAACAGCCTTCTCCCACTGGTGGCTTATGGGAAGCCGACAAGCAGGACATGGGAGCAACAGCCTTCTCCCACTGGTGGCTTCCCAGCAACTGGTATTGAGAGCCTCTGACCCCAAAGGTGGCACATAGCCATCATTACTAGCAGTCATTGATAATCCTCCATTACTTTGTCCAGTCCCATTTTAAAGCCATCTAAGTTGGTGGCCATCACCACATCTTGTGGTTGTGACTTCCCCTACCGACTGCTCTCTGGCTTTTATAACTCTCAGTAGTTTGACTGCTTGCGTTTAGAACTGGAAATGTTGTTCACATAGACAGTACATTAAAATGTACACTGTGTGAAAAACAAAGGTGGTGGCACTCAGGACAGCCAAAACTGGAGGTAGCACTCTGCGCTGGCGAGCTCTGCCTTTGCTACCTCAAACATGAGATCATGGACAGTGACTGCAAAATAATTGAGACGGTTACTCTGAAGTTTCTGATTTGTTTGGTGTTATTTGTATGCTTCAAACTGTGTGAATAGATTAATTATTAAGTATTTTGCTTATGATACGGCTCTTGTCAATGCAAATGAAATTTGAATATACACAAATGAGAGCAAGATGCTTGCAGCAACAGGCAGAAAAAATGGCTCGTGGCCTAATAAACAACTGGGAATAGTAGGGAAGTAGCAGCAGCTGGGCAATCCAAATCAGGCTGATTTTGGCCATTCCAGAAGCCATGTGCACAGCTCCAGTTGTGATTGTGGAGCCACAGGGAGCAGTTACTTCGCCTGCAATGATGTGGCAACCCCCGGTTACATGTCTTCATGGCGCATCTTTGTAAAGCATATTTCATTTGTGGGGCATTTATTTGCATTACAAATATTTATTTATTGCATTTCTATACCACCTTTCTGGAACCAGTCAAGGTGGTTTACAAAAATTCAGAAAACAAACAACCCATAAATAAATGCAAACACAGGAAAATATTTTAAAAAATAACCTTAACCTAATAAAATAAACTAGAAAACAGCGTGTTTTTCATTATTACTGCCCCTTGATACAGCTCTTAGAAAAAGAAGACACATGGGAAGCACAACATTAGAGGCAGCCTTAAATATTTTGGAGGATAATGCTTTCATCTTGAATTACTTTGTGGAGATGATGATGAATTACTATGCAGAAGCCCTGCCCCACGTACAGTCAGTAAGGGAGCAATCCTATGGCCGCTAGTCAGCGGCTAGACAGCCGTAGGATATGTGCATTTCCGGGAACTGACCTCAGCGCCTGCGCTCCGAGGTTGGTTCCCAGAGAACCAACCTTCCCCCCTTTCACGCTGCCTCGCAGGCAGCGCGGAATGGCCCTGTGCTCTGCACTTGGAAGAGGAGTGTGGAGTGGTGAGAATGGGGCGTTCCAGGGTGAGGAAGGCAGAAATGCCGGTATAACACATCTGATGTTTCATCCAGCAGCCTCTTCCCCCGCTCCGCCTTCCCATGGCTAGACAGCCGAAATCGGCTGTCTAGTCACAAATGCAGGGCAGGAGAAGCACAGAGGGGACGATCCCCTCCCTGCCTCTTCTGCCCTGCATTGGATAGGCGGTCACATCCGAGTTTGAAGCAGACCCCTATCCTCAAAGGATTGCGCCAAAAGTGCTTGAAAGCATCTCTGTGCATACAAACCATACATGTATTTTTTTATTTTTTTATTTCATTTCATTTCATTTTTGCACTGCCCAATAGCCGAAGTTCTCTGGGCGGTTCACAAAAATTAAAACCAAAGAGCACACAATAAAACAATACAAAATATATTAATCATTAAAACCACAGTAAACAATACTGTGTCATGTGTGGGCTTTTCCACAATTGTACAAAGTTTATGTGTTTACAGTTCATACGCATGTAGGCAGCTTCAGACATTCCCCGGAATGCACGTAGGGCACAACCCCACTTCCTCCTCTGCGTGTGTTTAAGCAAACATCCGAACAGGGCTCGCATGCTTCATTTGCCTGTGGCGCGGTGGCACCTTTTATCCTAATATTTCAAGCACAGCTGAAACTGGAAGTAGTGTTCTTCTTAAACGGGGCGTGAGTGGTTCCCTCCACTGGCCTCTCCTCTCTTTCCTGTTGGTATCTAGGATTTCTCACAAGTCTCATGCTAACTGAGGATCATTCAGGTCAGTTGCACCAAACAAAGGGACCCTTGGCAACTCTGGGGATGAACATCAAAATCTTCTAATGAGTATTTCCCTGGGTCTCATTAGTCTGTAGTTTGGCTACCATGCAACTTCTTCTGCCACATGCTCTTGCTGGGAAGAATTAAAAAGCAACGTATGAGACCAAACATCAGCAAATGCAAGCAGCCACATAAGCGTTCGTCTATGCCAGTCTTGAATGATAATCTGTCATCACTTGAAACACCTCATCTCTGCAGAACCTGCAGTTACCTGCAGAACCAGAAATTACATTGTGCAATGTATCGATTTGGTGCAAATGTATTTCATTGGGCTTCATGACTAATAAATGTAAGTCCCATAGAAGATGAGGGGCACTAAATTAACCATTACCATATCTGTTAAATATAAGTGAAACTTGGTCTATAGAGATTGACATTGCCTTGTGCTAGTGAAGACATGGACACCATGTTCAATAACGAGAAACAAGTTGGAGACATACCATGCATCAGATGCTTCTAGCTCATTGGTATGCTGCAATTATTCTACTATGGTTGAGTTACATGACCATAATGTTTGCCCCAGTGTTGGGCTGTCAAATTTAGCACATTCCAGCAAATTGTGATTGTCAGTTTAGTGTTTGAGGTGGCAGCAGAATACAGACTGAACCCAGGTTCCATATTCACAACTGAGTGCCGTACATATAATTTTACACTGCAAATCATGGCTATTAGTCCTGTCATGGTGAAAAATGTGGTGGTTTGAATCTTCTCTTAATAAACGAACTGTAAACTTCCAATATCATCAGCCTTTAGTCAGTCATTTACTAATCATTAAACCAGCTTAGAACTGATCGTGTTTAAACAACAGAATGCACTTCGGATATTTTTCATTTGCTTCCTTTTTTGGGCAGCTTTGGCAATTTCTACCGTGATTTTCAAACATTAGTATGACTATGAGGAACATTTAGTGAGGTGGGGGGAGAGAAAGAATTGTGACATTCACATGATTCTAAACAAAGCCTGGGAATTATACAGAGTTTCTGGACCATAAATGGTGGACCCAATCCAGAGTCATCCTAGAGTCCCAATGGAGCAAGTTAGTTGTGACTAACTTAAGCCCTATGAGTTTCCATAGGACTCCATCCACAATCCTGTACATACTTACCTGGGAGTATGTCCCATTGAACTCAATAAGGCTTACTACTGAGTAGACATGCATAGGATTGCATTAAGTGTGCAGCTATTTTTCTCTGGATCAGGGCTGATATGCATGAGGAGCCAACACAGGAACCAACCACCATGAAAATATTTATGTGAAATCATCACTTTTTGTTGTTCTTCTTGTTGTTGTTGGTTTGTTTTGCAGCCAAAATCCTACTGCAGATGAAATTCTGTCTTGGGCTCAAAATTTTGACAAGATGATGAAAACACCAGCTGGTAGGAATATTTTCAGAGAGTTTCTTCGAACAGAGTATAGTGAAGAGAACCTGCTGTTCTGGCTAGCGTGTGAAGACCTGAAGAATGAACAGAATAAGGAAGCCACTGAAGAAAAAGCAAGGCTTATATACGAAGACTACATTTCTATACTTTCACCAAAAGAGGTAATGCTCTAAATCCCAAATTGGCATTCATAGCCATATAGCAGAGGTGGGTAGTTTCGGGGGGTCCAGGGGCCACTTTCTACCCCCACCTCCCACAGGCTTGCTGACACATTACAAAATTCAATGGCAGCAACAAAAATGGCTGATTGCCACCAAATTTCAGTGGCAACCACTTCAGAGGATTAAGAAGGACAAAATTAGCTTTTCTGCAGGGTGGTATGCCACCAAAATCTGGCCCTGGGTCAAAACCAGCCCATCAAATGATGCGATGTAGCTTCCCAGCTGCTATCCCCACAAGGAAAATATGAATAAGCAACATTAGTGATATCAGTCGTGGCAGCAACCTACAGAAGGATGTGTGGATTCAGCCCCCCCCCCCCCCCCAGTCTCCACATCCCTGTCAAGGCAGTTGTTGTTGTTGTTCAGTCGTGTCCGACTCTTCGTGACCCCATGGACCATAGCACGCCAGGCCTTCCTGTCCTGCGCTCTCTCCCGGAGCGTGCTCAAGTCCATATTCATTGCATCGGTGATGCTATCTAGCCATCTCATCCTCTGCCGTCCCCTTCTCCTTTTGCCTTCAGTCTTTCCCAGCATCAGGGTCTTTTCCCTGATGCTGGGGAAAAAAACCCACAAAGCTAGAACAGCCAGCTGAACGCATCATCCAACTTCAACATCCACACAAACACCCTTATGCCTGAATTGTACAATGGACTTCAGCTGTAAGCCATTTGGGGAACGGATCTTAACTGAGGAGCGGTGTATGTAAGAAATAAATGAATACCTGAAATTGCCCGGCCAAAGTCTCAATAGTTCAGGCAAACTAAATAGGTCTGTAGTGTTAATTTTTAGTTGCATTGATTTGAAAAAGCACAGGATGTTTTATATCTATCATATGACTCATAAAAAATGTCAACAGGTTTCTGAATATCCTTCTTTGTAGGCAAGGTCCCACTGAGTGCAGTGATACTTACTCCCAAGTAAGTGTGCATAAAACAGCAGTCTTCAAGTAATATAAATAGATTCATATATTTGTATGAATCTATTTATGTATTCACCTTTCTCAGGTGAGGGTTTAATCAACGTATCTTCCTCTTCTCTCTAGGTTAGTTTAGACTCACGGGTGCGAGAAGTAATCAACAGAAATTTGTTGGATCCCAATCCTCATATGTACGAAGACGCTCAACTTCAGATCTACACGTTAATGCACAGAGACTCTTTCCCTAGGTTTTTGAACTCTCAAATTTATAAGTCTCTTATCGAAAGCACTACGGGCTCTGCTTCTGAAACTTAGGTCTACTTTTGGGGTTAAAACCTTGGATTAGCTTTTTGGGGGTGGGTGGGGGAAGGACTATTAGGATGAAGACAGACGTAACATTTTTAGAGCAGTGGGGCTGCTCTGGAAGCACCCTCACTGCATTCAGTCCAAGATGTACCTTTCCTCTCCAGGGTCGAGCTCTGGAAAAACCGGTTCTGCCCCTTTGAAGCAGAAGCTGGCTGTGCACGGTGCTGATTTGCTGAGCCCCCCTCCCCCTTGATGTCAACAAGAAACCTCCCCCAAAATAGCTGGAGCAATTTTGCACTTTAAGAAAAGTTTCCTGTTTAAATGAATAAGGCGATGAACGAACAGATAAATGCATGAATGTTCATGCAGCGCACTTTTTAAAAACAACAACAAAGGTGGACAGCCAACCTGAAGTGATGGAGCAGGGGAGAGAGGCAAGATTGACAGCTGAGCCGGTGTACCGTTTGCTGGTATGCATGGCTGTCACTTCCGCTGTGAGCCTGAGAGGAAGCCAGGCTCACCCCATAGCTGCGGAATGTGCTGTGAACTCTCTTTTTATATTACATCTGTCTTCACCTTAGTAGTTTAATAACATCTGGAACTGAGTTCCTGGAGAACTACAGTTTAGCACTACTCAGGCTACTGTGAAGAAAACAAACACACACACAAAATGGTCTTTGTCTACATTTTACCAAGGTCCTTCATGCTTGAGTTTGGAAGGGAGAAAAGTAGATTTGCCAAATCACATTTGTTTCACACAACTGCAGTTAAGATTGCAGTGACGTACTTGTTGTTTTATGAAGAGTTTCCTTGTGTACCCTCACACTGCATGTGCAAAGCAAAACTGCTTCACTTACCACTTAGTTGTTGCAATATTTAATCCAACAACATAAATTATATCTATATTTAAGAACATTTTGTGCAATATGGTCTTACAGTACACAGAGAAATCATTGGAGCAAGGCGGAAAGTAATGTGCATTTTTTTAAAAATATGCTAACACTGGCAGAAATTAGTCCTAAGGTGTAGCAACAGTATTCCAAGTACTCTATGGAGAACAATCCATTGCTATGTAAGACAGACAACCTTTCTGTATAAGAAAGAGAGTGAGAGTGTGTGTTATTTATCATCATTTATTTAAAATTCAAAGCAGGGGATTCCTCTGGTTGTTGACTGCCAGAATTGTGGCATTTTTGTTACAGAGTTTGAAATGTCAAAACAAACAAACAACAAAGCACAAATAACATGAATGGATCCATGTGGGGTGGCACAGTCTATGCGCTGACATTGTTTTTAATTGTTATAAGAACAGATAATCAATGTACATTTTGGATGTCAGATACTGTAACGGATTTATTAAAGACTGGCTACCCAGTTACTGAACACTGTTGCGTAATCTTATGTAATTCATCATAACAAAACAAAAAGAAACAAAAAAATCCATACATACACATAACCAAGGTGGATAAGTTTTTTTAATTAAAATGTTTAACTTTAAAAATGCGTACATGTAGCATTTCAGTCCACATTGAGGAGTAAGTTTATTTTTCTTAGAAAGTCTATCATGTGAAAGGGAATGCTTGTGTATTTTCCACAAGCCGAAATAAACTTGTTTTTTAAAGGAAAGGCTAAAGAAGACTAGTATCTTCTGGCACTCCTAATTTTGAAGGATTCATTGTGGCTGAAAAAGAAGTTTCAGAGATTAGTTGATGTTAAACACAAAAAAATTGGCCCAAGAATAATGCCAATGGGTATATGTTCTTCTTTTTCTTGTTTTCAATCTAACACTTCTTTCTAAGTGCTAGCATGAAGAAGGGAACATAGTATTCCAACCACCGTGAGCTCAATTCACTAGGGACATCTTTTGCACAAGCCATCCTCGAATGAATGTGGGTTTGGGCAAGAGCAATTGTACTCTTGTGGAACTCCCATTGATTGCAAATGTGCAATAGAGCAGTTCCTTGGGGATTACACTCTGCTGCTAGTTAAGTTTTGAAGGTAGCTGCTTCACTTCTTTAAAAAAACTTTCCTGATCTCAAAATGTGCTTTGATCTTAAGAATAACTTATCTAATTTCTAAACACACACACACACACACACACACCTTCTTTACACCATTCCAAACCAGTACTAAATGTTGACATTTCCTTTGAGGGACTTCTAGAAATAGGCAACAGAACAGGTACATGTTGAAGAGTTTCTTACTACTGAAAACACTGGACCTTATGCTGGGAGAGATTGTATAAGCCTGTTTCCTTTCCCTTACATCAACCGATGTGAGTGGACCTAATTTAAAAACAAACACTACTGTGGTGTTAACTGAGTAGAATTTGGTTCCCTTGTCTGCAAGTGATTCCTGACGGGTGACCCCCTGAGCAATCCACTAAATGCAATCCACTTATTTATGCTGGAGCAGTTTTGAGTAGGCTGTCCTCGAAGGGTCTATTGCAGGGACCAAAAGGACTCTGTACCAGATTAGCTATGCATTGGTACAGAATCACTTTAGAACTGGATTGTCCCACCCTAGTCCCAAAGATGAGACTCTCATTTTATGGTGTACAGAGTTCTGTATGCTCCCTACTTAAGTACTTCTTTGTTGGCAATTAAGCCATTCATTTGTTTTGGGAAGGGTTCTTTCTTTGTTCTTTCTTTTTTCTTTCTCTACCTCTTCATATTTAATTTATTGAACACGTGTCAAAGGGCAGACGTGGGGGGATTTCCTTATTTTACTTATACTTGAAATATGTATGCTTTGAAGTGGGGAGGGGGGAGACGTGGACAATTTAGTGAACTGTTTCTTAAACTCATTTGGTTTTGTAATTTATATAGAATTCAGGATATACAACTTAAAAGGGCTATTTTTTATTCCCTATGCAACTCTTTTAACTGTTGTAGTGTTTGACAAAATGGGTTTTAAAAAAGAGAGAGAGAATTCTGCAAAGCAGGAAACGTAAAAAGTCTGTTTACACTGGCGTTGCTGACTATCCTACCATACTCAGCACTTTTAAATATTGTTGTTTATGAAATTGTAGTTTAAAATGCTAAACACATTATTTATAAAGGACATTCTTTTAATAAATACCTGTTTTGTCTGAAAAGTGTTATTGTGTTATGATATACTTTATTCATGTTGGTTAGTTATTTACCATTATGAATAAATTTTAAAGATATATTGATAGAACAATACCTTTGAAGATGTTTACAAAAACAGATTTTTTTTTCCTAAAGGAGGAGGTAGGGGGAAAAAATCAGCAAAGAATTGCCTCCTCCTACTGTGAAACTCTCATAATGAAATTTAAGATTCATTTTTCCTAAGCAGAATTGAATTAACTGTGGTATTATGTATCTATAGCACCACAGTGAAGGTTACACTTAATATGGTACTCTGCATATATAGCAGTCTGTATATATTTATATGGTGTTGATTCAGGTTTGTTACAGTGTTTGAGACACAATTATCTCTGGTGCACACAACTAGCTACTATGTAATTAGAGAATGATCGCATGTGTACAACTTTCAATATTTAGACTTCATATTTTTGATGTTACTATTTGATGGTGACCTGTTATCCAGAAGCTATCTTTATAAGATACTTTTAATACAGTAGATGAGTTATCAGTTTGACAGAATATCTTTTCTGAGGAAACTTAATAAAATCTAAATATAAGGGCCTGAGAATACCACCCTGAATTTCTAGCATAGGATTTCCTTTTATCTGTATTGGGGTGGAGTGGGGTGGGGTGGGGGTAAATATAGCATTTGAACCATTTCAGAAATTTCTTAGTGTGTTATTGCAATGAGACTATGTTAACATTTCAGCCTAAATCCTTATTCTTAAGGGATTGTAGAGTGACCATACGACACTCTACGTTTGATATGTTCTTTCTAGGAGTGAATGTATAGTTTTAATCCATAGGATATATACCTTGTGCCATTTTTTAAAAACACAACAACAGCACAGGTTGTTAATGTCAAAATTCTATGACTACAAAAACACCCAAATTTGTTTCATGGCAGTTTTGCATACCTCAAACAAATCTGTTTTCTGAAATGGATATTGGCAGTGTTTTAGACCATAACATAATCTCATTGCGCTCACTATATTTGCAAAATGTGAGCAGCCAATGACTGAACTTCTGAAAAGATTATTGTGCATGTGCTATACAATAACAAACAAATGCCTAACTATACTTATTCAGTACAGACAGAAATAGATTAAAATGTATTTACTTCTCGTTTTTGGATTTTCATGAGACCACACATATACATAATAAATATAATTCTTTTGATTAAAAAGAACTGATGTGACTAAATTATATGTACGTTCTGGTCATGCAAATCTCCAGGCATGTCTCCCATTCATCAAAGTGCTATTGGTGTTTTCCAGTCCCACTAAACTTTTTATTAAACATTCATAATTACGTATGCTCTAAGGACTGTGGCTTATGACATTAACTTAATCCATGTATGTGTTGGGGAACATAGGCTTGGATCCACAGGTGCTGCTATGTGAGTGGAAAGTGCTTGTAGTCACTCAGGAGGGGGTCTCCGCCTTTTGCCGATTCTCTCTTCACACTGTAGTCTTCCTTCCCACTTCTCCTTTCCAACACCCAGAATGGCTTTTAAGGGGCTCAAAGGACTGAAGTGGGAAAGTTCCGTTCTGTGAACAGAACTCTGGTCATGGAATTTTAGATCCAAGCTATGGCTTTCCCCCCACCCCATCTGTGCCAGTTCATACTCTATTTAGGCTGCAATCCTATGCATGTTTAGAGAGAAAAAAGTCTTCCAACGCCCAGCATGCCCCAGCCAGCATGGCTGGCTGGGGCATGCTGGGAGTTGGAAGACTTTTTTCTCTCTAAACATGCATAGGATTGCACCCTTATTCTCTTACTATAAAAGAGTTGATTCACATGTTGTGTTCGATCTCCCACTTCCTTTGTGTGTGTATGTGGCAGGGGTTGTGTTTTAATTTGTTTCCAGTATATCCCAATTAAAGTGAGACACCCTCGTCGGAAGAAGCACTAGGGGTGAATACAGACCACTATCTCTGTATAGTTGTACCCATGTATTATAAATAATAATCTTTAATAAAAGTTTATATTTTATACATTAAATGGGAGTCATTGTCAAATACATCTATTCCCCTGCCCATCTCTGACTTAATCAGGTCTCTTTGACACCCCCCAAAATCAGATAGAATGCTATTTAAAAGTGCAGGAGGGTTAAATTGGTGAAGGATCCTCTTTTTAGAACACATTGTATTTGCATCGCTCAGTCATACAGAAGCTCATGAAGTTGCAACTTTAGCATTGTCAGACAACAGGTTAACCTAATTCTTGAGGTGAAAAATTTCCTGAGCTGTAGGCACGTTATAGTTTCATACCTGAGCAAGGATTTGATGGTGCCCATCCCAAGATCTATATTAATCATTAAATATAAATTAAGAGAATATATCTCTTTTGTTTACATTTTAAATGAATAGGTCACAACAAATAATCACACAATAATAAAATATACAAATAAACAAATCTAAAAATCTAATGTTCTTAGTGGCTGAAGCGGAAGATTCCAAGGGTCATGTCGCGCAGTTAAAACTTGCCCTGGCTTGGCCAACCTCATACCATTTGTATTCTGTAGAATACAAAATGCAGGTTAGATGCTGGAAGAGCTCTCATTCACACAAAATCCAGAGTAGAATTTAGTGGAGTAGAGTTTTTAAGACAGTTACATAGCACAAAATAAGTCACTTGAAGGCAGCCAAAGGTCACAGCCTGTTATTAACCTCTGTGTTCTCTCAGGGTCTTCCCTCTTTTCATCTCCAAAAGCGTACTCTTTAGCTAAATTGGCACTGTCATGTTGTTACACATATCCTGGGCTTTGTCTTTTCTAATTTCATTCGGGAGAACCATACATTATTTCAGCACCCCTGTGTTTGCCAGTTAACGGCAATGCAAGGGCAGCGCATTAGCTGGTTCTCTACATGTTGATTTTCCCTGGCAACTTTTCCCTCTGGCCACCCATCACTACCACCAGCTTATTTCTCATCTCAGATCCAGCTTTTGGGGAGGGGGGGCGGGCATTAGTGATGGGATTATTTAGTAATTATACTTCCTGTTAGAAAGGCAATTAGCACAGAAAAACAAAAAGGCAAAACAAAATGAGCATTTACCAGTCCCACATGCACACAAGGGCTATCATAGAATAAAAGACCACACCCTTCTTTAGTGAAGAAACAGGAAAATGGGTTTACTCACAAACAATCCCGCAGATAAAATGCAGGCAAGACAGCATAGATGTCCAAAGAAGAGTTTGTTCAGTTCATTTTGTGTTCCATTATACAGGCAGGAGCAAGAGAAAAAGCTCACATGCTCCCAGCAATGGAAGAGTGCGGGGGCAGGGGGCGCAGATGAGCAAAAGGAAGAAATCACAGGAAACCACACTGTAGGCTATAGAGATCCTAAGGCTAGCTGTGGTCAAAACTCCCATGAATTAAATAGCTGCAACACTGCCCCCTTTCGGTAACTTGCAGACAAGGTTGCAATACTCTCAACAGGTGAAACAGAAACAAAAGTGGCAAGGGCAGAGAAGATGTTAAGAGAGGGAAATAGCAGGTGGCAGAACGATTAAGGACTGCCTCCACCCCATCAGTTCGCCGCAAATCAGCTCCTTCCCCTCATATTAGCATTACATGGCAAACATGTTTGGGAGGCCATGTGTGCCTACTAGTAGTTCCATTTTCAGACTCTACAAATAAAGGTGGTGTACATGGCTATATTAGTCTTAGGAGATTTCTTCTTTTACAAAGACGTATTTTATTAATTGAAAGATTTTGAACCCGCCTTTCAGGGAACACCGCCCTCACAAAGCATCTTGCAAGACTCTAAAACACATGAAAACACAAATTATAATTTCAACATTTAAATCACACTTATTATTATTATTACAGTATTTATATACTAAAAAGGTAAAGGTGTCCCCAACCAGTCGTGTCCGACTCTAGGGTGCAGTGCTCATCCCCGTTTCTAAGCCGAAGAGCCAGCGCTGTCCGAAGACGCTTCCGTGGTCATGTGGCTGGTATGACTGAACACGGAGGTGCACGGAACGCTGTTACCTTGCCCGCCGAGGTGGTACCTATTTATCTAATTGCAATTTCATGCTTTCGAACTGCTAGGTTGGCAGAAGCTGGGACTGAAGACGGGAGCTCACTCCATCACGCAGCACTCGGGTCTCGAACTGCTGTCCTGCTGACCTTCCAGTCTGCAGTTCAGCGTCTTAACCACTAAGCCACTGCAGCCCCAATTTATATACTACTCCACATCAAAGATTCCAGGGTGGTGAACAACATGATAAAAGAATAAAACCCCATAATTAAAACAGTTAAAACATTTTAAAAGAACAGATTCTGAACTTAATAAACTGCAGCTGGTCACTCAGGGAAGGCCTCTCGAAATAGCAATGTCTTCAGGAGGCACCGAAAACAACACAATATTGGCACCTCTAAAGACAGGGAATTCCACAGGAAGGGAGCTGCCATGCTGAAGGCTCTTTTCCTGGTGGACTCCAACCAGGCCATAGGTCTGCGTGGAACCACCAGGAACAAGCCCTCTGATGACCTCAGTGGTCGGGTAGGTTGGTAAAGGAGAAGATGCTCTCTCAGGTATCCTGGTCCCAAGTTGTTTAGGGCTTTATACACTAGTACTAATACCTTAAACCCGGCCTGGTAGCAAATAGGCAGCCAGTGCGTATAAAACCATCTGCTGTTTATGATTAAACAGCAGCAGATTGTTTTCAAGTAGAGCATAATTTAACCTAATGTAGACTGTGCAAATGTGTCCTCAGAGTTATTTTTTTAAACCAGCAGCAATGAGGCCTCCTTTGGGAATTCCAAAGCTGTGAGGCTACTTTATCTCCCCAGTACCTACAAGCCTAATGGCTCTTGCTGGAGGGCTTGAAGTAGGGCCACCTATGCTGAACTTAATGCTTGGACAGGCTCATACAGGTGTAGGTGGTCTCAAACCATTTAGGACTTTAAAGGCCAAAACCAGCACCTTGAATTGGGCCTGGAACAGATAGGCAGCCAATGTAACCAATACAGAGTAAGTGCAATATGATCTGGCTATCTGACTTCTTACAAGCACTTTCGCTCCCGGATTCTGTACCAGCTCCTTTCACCAAACCATCTTCAAGGACAGCCCCACATGAAGCACATTAAAGTAAGCTAACCTGGAAGTAACCAAAGCATTGTGTAACTGTGTCTAGATCAGCTTTCCTAGATAGAGTCACAGCTGCCAAACCAGCCTAAGCTGCTCAAAAGCACTCCGGGCAACTAATGCCACCTGTACCTCCATCGACAGACACTTGAGGAACCTCAAATGTCAATGGTCAACAGGTGGAACACAAGTCCCCAGAGCCACCTTCTGGGTCAGTCCCTCCAGTAAAGTAACGGAGCTACCATTACGTTGTTTCTCCAAGACCAGTCCCGCAGAGACAATCCAGACAGATACCATGGTCAATGGTATCAAAAGCCACTGAGAGGTCCTGGTGAAACAACAGGATCACACACTCGCCATACATTATCTTGTAGGGCAGGGATGGGGAATCTCTAGCCTGTCAACCCAATCTGGCCCATGGAGGTTACTCATCAGCCCACAAAAGCCTGGGCTTCCTCTCCAAGCCTCTGCCCCCTGTAGCCTGGTGGGAAAAGAAACCCCACTATTATCTCCAATCAGTGACTGAGCAAACAGTGGGGATTCTACAATGTACAGCTCCTCCCAATGCAGGATGGAGAGGGAGTGGTGCACTAAGTGCTTCGCCCAGCCTGCATCCTGCCTCACTGGGGAAGGTGCGAGGCAGACAAAGCTGCCCTGACTGAAGTACGAGCGCTCTTCCACCCCACGTCTTGGTCGGGGTGGCACACCAAAGCCAGGCCCTCAGCTGGAATGCTGGTGGAAGAGCAGTGTGGATGGGGAGGCTTTGTTGTGCCCAGATGGGGAATCCAGGGGCCAAGGAAGTCTGGAGGCATGGCCCTGACACAGCACAACAGAGGATGACCATTGCCTGCATGCCCTACTTGCTGGGGTTTTGATGGATGCAGTGAGAACAGAATGCTAGCTTTGATGGAACCTTGGTCTAATCCAGCAAGACAAGGCAAGAATTATGGTCTTCAAAAGGGACTCTAAATGCATTAAAGGGGCACAGGAGGGCATCTTTAGGTGAGTTGCAAAAAAAGGTTTCTGCCATTATAAGCCTCAAAATTCCACTGCTTATAAAAATGACACCTGCTAATAACCTGAAACTTGGCATCTACAATCTACCTGAGGATGTCTGCAATTGTGCAAAATTTCAAAGCACTCCAATGCAAATTGCCACAGATACAGCATGTTAAGTAGTGCTGGAAATTAAAACACTTGTACTTTTTATTCCAAGCTGCAGCTTGACATATCATATATTCCTTTCAAACTCTGGGTGAAACTACTGATGTTCTATATTCAGGCTTGTCCAGGAGATGTGCCTTCCGTTGGTTTCGTGAAATTCTGAGCAGCAGTTTAAAAGTGATCAAGGTTTTTCTGCCCCATGAAAGCCTATAGCAGCAGCAGCTGGCAAAGTTATGTCAGGCATGCTCAGTTTCACTCTGAAGCTAGAATGCTGCCAGTATGCCAGTATTTTGAGAGGAATTCCAATGTTCCTGTCAGCATTCTGACAGTGAGGTAGGGGTAGCAAAAAACTGTCAACTGAGATAGGAGTGAGGTAATCTTAAAAGCTGAGGGTCTCACTCTCACTGCTCAACAGATCACTGATGGAGAGGGAGGAAAAGGAAAAGCTATGATGGAATCCTGTTCAGGCTTACTCAGATGTAAGCTATTCTGAACATACAAGGATGTATCTTTATTTGTACACATCTATTCAGTGAATGACTTATTTCCATTTTGTTTTTTAGTTTGTGTTCTTGTTGGGGTTTTTCCAGAACACCATAATAATAAATTTCCTTTTTAAAAACCATGTGGTAAGAGGGCAGAATGCCCCCCCCCCCAGGTCGTGTCTAGTGCTGGTCCAATGAAGCCATAGACACCAGGTAAAGGTCCAACGCATTTTATTTCTGCAGCAAGGTTGAGTACAAGAAAATATACTCCAGCCCCAAGGAAACCTCAGGCTGGTCTTTTATAGCTAGCTGGAGTTACATAGGAAAAAGCACACATGTGTCAGTAATACTATAGTTCATGTACTGTGCAGTAAACGAAACTGTTACTTTAACACTTAGCAGGTATTACAAACTGTTAGGCAAACTTTTCTCCATTTGGCCATAAGCTCAAGACATGTGGTTATCTGATGCACACTCGAGGGGTGGGGTTGTGGTTACATGTTCTCACTCAAACAGTTCATTTCCTGCTGCTGTGACAGCTAAACGTGCATAAACAGCATAACAATCCCATCAGCTTTAGCTAAGGTTATATAACGAACAAAGATGGAGCCACTTTGGTCAAGCTAATAACAACAGTTCTAACCTTATATGGTCAAGCCTCTGAACCCCAACTGTTGAAATTATACAAGGAAATGGGGAAGGAGCTTCTTTGCGCTTCTCAACCAGGGAAATTCAATGTTCAAAACACTTGCTAGTTTAAGACCAGAATTAAGGCTATCACACGTTGGTTCAAGCTTCAAGCCAAGAAATTGGAAGCTAAGGTTGATGCCTTAACAGGCATGTCCCATGATCAGTAATGTTGTTGTGTAATCCCAAAAATTGTGTTTGCTTACAACTTACCCACCATGTACACACACAAACAGGCATGGGTCAACTCATAGGAGGATTTTTCTACCAATACAGTAAGGTTCAGATGCTTCATAAAGCAATACAGGACCAGGGCAATGTGGAGCACCTTTGCTGGTCTCAGGCACTCCATCCTCCTCATCTGAGGTTGGGCCTGAAAGCAGGCCTGTAGCCAGGGAGGGCTACATGGGCATCCCCCCTAAATTTTCTCTGCCCCCCATTTTTTTTAACAATTACATTTATTACAGACATTTTAGGAAACAAACAGGAAAGCTTTTGTCTTTCTTAAAGGTACAGATGCTATTACTTTGGGGCAGTACCATGGTGGAATGTGCCCATATATTCCTAATAGCACATGTAATTGAGGGTATACCTGAGATGAAGGAATATTGACATATGTGAACAGTTGTACATCTTTTTTTAAGAAGGGCGTGTGGCTCAGATGTATAAAGGCAGTTCTTTAAAACACCTGTTGGTTCAACAATGGACTGGAAATTTGGATTCAGTTCCAGTTATGCATTCAGATAAAGAATTCATGGTTTCCACACACAACTTAATCACTGCATCTTCCCCATGTGAAAATTTTTGTCATCTAAAAACTGAAGCTGTTGGATTTCTCAGTCAGATCTGTAGTCTTTCTTCTCCATTTCTTACCGAAATTATGCTAAAAGTACTGGGATATCTTAAACCTATAATATCACTGCTGCAGCAGAAGAATCTGCATATCGAAGCAGCATTTAAACTTATTGTTTAGGGAGGCAGTTGCAAGATGCAAAATGATACTGTTTTCAACAACGCTTCTGAAGTAGCCAAGGAAGCATGTGAATCTGTAGACAATGAAGCACCATCAAAATGTCTTCGAAAACTCCCTGGACTTCAGGAAAGCTGATTTTAATAAACTCAAGAGCACTGATAAGTAGGATTCCATGGCAGGAAAAACCAACAGGAAGAGGAGTTCAAGAGGTGGGGGAAATGCTGATCAAATTTGCAGATGACACAAAATTGGGAGGGATGGCTAATCCCTTAGGAGATAGAAACAAAATTCAAAATTATCTTGATAAGATTAGGAGACAGGGCAGAAAATAACAATGAATTTTAACAGACAAGTGCAAAGTTCTTCATTTAGGAAAAATACATGAAATGCACAGGTATAAGGTGGGGGATACCTGGCATGGTAATAGTAGGTATAAAAAGGATCTTGGAGTTTTAGTCAATCCCAAGCTAAATATGAATCAGCAATGTGATGTGGCTGCAAAAGAAGCAAATGCAATTTTAGGTTGCATCAATAGAAGTATAGTTTTAAAATCACAGGAAGTAATAGTTCCACTCTACTCTGCGCTGGTCAGACCTTACCTTGAATACTGTGTCCACTTCTGGACAGCACACTTTAAGGATTCAGAAAAATTGGAACGAGTTCAGAGAAGGGCAACAAAGATGATCAGGGGACTAGAAACTAAGTCCTACAAGCAAAGACTGAGGGAACTAGGTATGTTTAGCCTTGAGAAGAGCAGACTGAGGGGGGATATGATAGCACTTTTCAAATACCTATAGGTTGTCACACAGAAGAGGGCCGCAGCCTATTCTCTATCATCTGGGACTGTAGGACATAAAATAAGTGGCTTAAATTAGAGGAAGGCAGATTTCAGATGAACATCAGGAAAAACTTCCTAATGGTAAGAGCAGTCACACAATGTAACCAACCGCCTAGGGAGGTGGTGGACTCTACATTGCTAGAGATATTCAAGCAGAAACTAGACAGCTGGGGATGTCAGGGATGCTTTAAACTAGATTCCTGGACTAAGCAGGGGGTTGAACTCGATGGCCTGAATGGCTCCTTCCAACTCTATGATTAGAAGAATATTCCTGTTGTAGCTTATTCTTGTTTTTCTAATAGTGGGTTATTCTTGATAGTTTACCTTTTTTGTTAATTGGTGGCAAGAACCGTAACAATTGTTGAAGTTGCTTAGTGAAATTTTTTGAATGTACATAAATTGCAGTATGGCTGCAAAAATAAGGGTAAAATAAAAACAGTTTACAGTTCTGTCTTAAAAGGGCCTACGGACCAGATAAACTACCCCCCCCCACTTTTTTGGCAGCCCCCCCCAACATTTAGGCTGGCTATGGGCCTATCTGAAAGAGCCAGGAAAAATGTGCATACATGGTGGGTAAGTTGCAAGCAAGCAGAATTTGTAACATTGTACAACATCATTACTGATCACAGGACACGTCTGTTAAGGCATCAGCCTTGGCTTCCAGTTTCCTGGGTTTGTGGAGCTTCAGCCAAAATGAGTGAGTTTTCACTCTGGTCTTAAACCAGTAGGTTTTTTGAACACTAATACTTCTTAGGCAGCACTATAGACTTGTTTTTCATGACCAGCAGAACTATATATTGAACAGATTCTTTCTTAAAGTTCATGTTAAAAAAGAACAAAACACTTCTATTGTATAATTTTTTAATGCATTTACGGAACTAGGCACTTTTGTAAAGCTTGGAAAACATGACTATGATTCTATGACTTTTAAAAACAAGCAACACATTTAATAGTCGATTATACCAGATAGTTTATTCTCATACTGAACTGCAAAAATAAGTTCTGTTGGGACAAATGTAATGCATAGCATTTTGAATTTCAAAGGGTTTAAAAAAAACATCTTGAAAACCAGTCATCAATGGAACCTTCAGAAATGCTACTGTTACCTGTTAAATGCACACATAACTGTTTAAATTGTTGATACAAAAGGAAGGAAGTGGTATACCCTAGTTTAGACCTAACTTCTTCCAATGATCTTAATACAAGCTTACTGCCTAACACAGATCATAGAATCATAGAATAGTGGGGTTGGAAGGGGCCTACAAGACCAAGGAGTCCAACCCCCTGCTCAATGCAGGAATCCAAGTCAGAGCAGATTTTAAGATAAGTGCACTCTTTCAAAGCACAATAAAGTTATATTGTTTAAGGCCACAAGTCTTCCCTCTTTGTGAGGAAGAGCTGGATATAAATACAATAAATAAACTCTTAGGAGTTAGCTCCATTAAATTCAGTGGGACTTGCTCCCAAGTAAACATGAATAGGACTGCATGATTAATTGCTTACATTTTCAGAGTATGCCAATGCTTTACTACTACTAGCATTTCATTTTAGTTTCTTGCAAGAGGCAAAGAAAGACACATTGGAACAGATGTGTGATTATTCCTATGACGCAGCTATATCTATTGTTGTTGTAAGGTATTAAAATGTACTGATGATTCTGTTTTTGGTAAGTACGTAATCAGAACCATTATACATGTGTCCATCATTATTATTTCTTGTTGTTCAGTTGTTAAGTCATGTCCGACTCTTCATGACCCCATGGACCATAGCACACCAGGCCTTCCTGTCTTCCGCTGTCTCCCGGAGTGTGCTCAAGTTCATATTCATTGCATCGATGATGCTACCTAGCCATCTCATCCTCTGCCGTCCCCTTCTCCTTTTGCCTTCAATCTTTCCCAGCATCAGGGTCTTTTCCAGTGACTTCTCTCTTCGCATTAGGTGGCCAAAATATTTGAGCTTCAACTTCAGTATATGTCCTTCCAATGAGCAGTCAGGGTTGAATTCCTTTAAGACTGACTGATTTGCCCTCCTTCCAGTCCAGGGTAGGGATGTCAGAGAATTCCGCTACGGATCTCAGGGAGGCCGAATGCCAGAGCATTCGGCCCCCCGAAATCGGTGGCAGAACGGTCTGCCCCCCCGCCCCCCCCCCCCGGGACGAGACTTACCTGGGGCGGATCTTCCTGGCAGCGGCGGCTCCAGCGGCGGCTCTGGCGGCGGCTGCGGCAGCGGTTCGGAGGCGGCGGCTGCGGCGGCCGGTCTTCCAACCGGCTGCCGCCGCTGCAATTTCCAGTTAAAAAAAAAAAAAGACGTGATAGGCTACGTAAAGATTTACGTAGCCTATCACTGCTAGGTTTAAAAAAAAAACCGTGATAGGCTACGTAAATTTTACGTAGCCTATCACGTCTGACTGAAAAACAACAATGCGCGTATGCAAATGCATCCGCTACGCTATTTGCGTTCCCCTTATTTTCGCCGTCTTAGTCTACGTAAATCTTGACGTAGACTAAGACATGCCAAAATAAGGAACGCAAATGGTGGCCATGGCCGCCGCCATTTGCGTACGTGCGTTGTTGTCTTTTAAGTCACACGTGATAGGCTACGTAAAGATTTACGTAGCCTATCACGGCTGACTGCAGGGACGCAAACGTTTGCATCCCTGCTAGCCATTTGCATCCCTGCTAGCCAACAGCCGGATGTCCGGTGGCTCCACAGAATCCCTGTGGAGCACATCCAGCCGGCCAGAATTCCGGAGGGGAGGAATGGAGCGCCTCCCCGCCCATCCAGGATTCCAGGGGAAGGGAAAGAGCGCCTCTCCCCCCCACACCATCAACATAATCCACAAAAGGTAAGTGACTTTCATACATCCCTAGTCCAGGGGACTTGTAAGAGTCTTCTCCAGCACCACAGTTCGAAAGCATCAATTCTTCGGCACTCAGCCTTCTTTATAGTCCAGCTCTCACAAACATACATTACTACTTCGAAAACCATAGCTTTGATTAGACGGACCTTTGTCAACAAGGTGATGTCTCTGCTTCTTACTATGGTGTCTATGTTTGCCATAGCTTTGCTCCCAAGGAGCAAGTGTCTTTTAATTTCATGGCTACAGTCACCGTCTGCGGTGATCTTGGAGCCCAAGAAAATAAAATCTGTCACTGCTTCCATTTCTTCCCCTTCTATATGCCAGGAAGTGCCAGATGCCATGATCTTCATTTGTTCAATGTTGAGTTTCAAACCAGCTTTTGCACTCTCCACTTTCACCCTCAACAAGAGGCTCTTTTGATCCTCTTCGCTTTCTGCCATTAGGGTGGTATCGTCTGCGTATCTGAAGTTGTTGATAATTCTCCCGGCAATCTTAATTCCGACCTGTGATTCATCCAACCCGGCGTTTCTCATGATGTACTCTGCATATAAGTTAAATAAGCAGGGTGACAATATGCAGCCTTGTCGTACTCCTTTCCCAATTTTGAACCAATCGGTTGTTCCATGTCTGGTTCTTACTGTTGCTTCTTGACCCTCATACAGGTTTCTCAGGAGACAGGTAAGGTGGTCTGGTACTCCCATCTCTTTCAGAATTTGCAACATTTTGTTGTGATCCACACAATCAAAGGCTTTAGCATAGTCAATGAAGCAGAAATAGACGTTTTTCTGGAATTCTCTTGCTTTCTCCATGATCCAGCAAATGTTGGTGATTTGATCTCTAGTTCCTCTGCCTCTTCGGAACCCAGCTTGTACTTCCAGTAGTTCTCGGTTCACATACTGCTGAAGCCTAGCTTGTAGGATTTTGAGCATCACCTTGCTGGCATGTGAAATGAGTGCAATTGTACGGTAGTTTGAACACTCTTTGGCATTGCCCTTCTTTGGAATTGGAATGTAAACTGACCTTTTCCAGTCTTATGGCCACTGTTGAGTGTTCCAAATTTGTTGGCATATGGAGTGCAGCACTTTAACAGCATCATCTTTTAGGATCTTAAATAGCTCAGCTGGAATACTGTCATCTCCGATAGCTTCGTTGTCAGTAATGCTTCCTAAGGCCCACTTGACTTCACTCTCGAGGATGTCCGGCTCAAGTTCAGTGACCGCGCTATCATGGCTATCAGGGACATTCAGATCTTTCCTGTATAGTTCTTCTGTGTATTCCTTCCACCTCTTCTTAATCTCATCTGCTTCTGTTAGGTCCCTGCCTTCTTTGTCCTTGATAATGCCCGTCTTTGCACAAAATATTCCCTTGAGATCTCCAATTTTCTTGAAGAGATCTCTAGTCTTTCCCATTCTGTTGTTTTCCTCGATTTCTTTGCATTGTTCATTTAAGAAGGCCTTCTTGTCTCTCCTTGCTATTCTCTGGAACTCTGCATTCAGTTGGATATATCTTCCCCTTTCTCCTTTGCTTTTCACTTCCCTTCTTTCCTCAGCTACTTGTAAAGCCTCATCAGACAGCCACTTTGCTTTCTTGCATTTCTTTTTCTTTGGGATGGATTTCGTTGCTGCCTCCTGAACAATGTTACGGACCTCCGTCCATAGTTCCTCAGGCACTCTGTCTATCCGGTCTAATCCCTGAAATCTATTCCTCACCTCCACTGTATATTCATAAGGGATATGATTTAGGTCATACCTGAATGGTTTAGTGGTTTTCCCTACGTTCTTCAATTTAAGCCAAAATTTTGCAAGAAGCAGCTCATGATCTGAGCCACAGTCAGCTCCAGGTCTTGTTTTGACTGACTGTATAGAGCTTCTCCATCTTTGGCTGCAAAGGACATAATCAATCTGATTTCGATATTGACCATCTGGTGATGTCCATGTGTAGAGTCGCCTGTTGTGCTGTTGGAAAAGAGTGTTTGCTATGATCAGCGTGTTCTCTTGGCAAAACTCGATTAGCGTTTGTCCTGCTGCATTTTGTATACCAAGGCCATGCTTGCCTGTTATCCCGGTGATTTCTTGACTTCCTACTTTAGCATTCCAATCCCCTATGATGAAGAGGGCATCTTTTTTTGGTGTTAGTTCTAGAAGGTGTTGTAGGTCTTCATAGAACCGATCAACCTCAGCTTCTTCGGCTTCAGTGGTTGGGGCACAGACTTGAATTACTGTGATGTTGAATGGTTTGCCTTGGATTCGTACTGAGATCATTCTATCGTTTTTGAGATTGTACCCCAGTACTGCTTTTCCCACCCTTTTGTTGACTATGAGTGCTACTCCATTTCTTCTAAGGGATTCTTGCCCACAGTAGTAGATAGAATGGTCACCTGAATTAAATTCGCCCATGCTTGTCCATTTTAGTTCACTGATTCCCAAGATGCCGATGTTCAGTCTTGCCATCTCATGTTTGACCACCTCCAGCTTACCTTGATTCATTGATCTGACATTCCAGGTTCCTAAACAATATTGTTCTTTACAGCATCGGACTTTCTTTTCTCCACCAGACACATCCACAGCTGAGTGTCCTTTCGGCTTTGGCCCAGCCGCTTCACTCTTTCTGGTGCTACTTGGAAATTCCCTCTGTTCTTTTCCAGTAGAATATTGGACACCTTCCAACCTGAGGGGCTCATCTTCCGGCGTCATCTCTTTTCGCCTTGTGATACGTTCCATGGGGTTTTCTTGGCAAGAATACTGGAGTGGGTTGCCATTTCCTTCTCCAGTGGACCACATTTTGTCAGAACTCTCTGCCATGACCTGTCCGTCTTGGGTGGCCCTGCACGGCATAGCTTATGGCTTCACTGAGTTACGCAAGCCCCTTCGCCACAACAAGGCAGTGATCCATGATTTCTTATCTGACACCAAATGCTTGAGCCTTGTCTTAGCAACTGTGAATATTATCCAATTCATTCCTTATGTTCTTGACTTCCAGCCTACAGAACACTGTGCCTATGTCTAATGGCTCCTGGTGCCTGCCGGAGTCAAGCTATCAAACTATTTCATAACATATAATTAAAATTAAATACAATGAAAAAGTAAGTTGTGTTTTGTCAGTCATCCCAGTGCTATTTGCATCAATTGCTGAGAACACGGGCAGCTTGGGGCTCGGCAACCATCTTGGCTTATGCACCCGTCCTTCGCAGCTCCCCATAAAAATCACCTTCATAATCTGTTTATTTTTAAAGTTTTACATCCCTCGTTTTAAATGTTGCCCCTGAATTTTGATTTCATTATTTTAGGTTTCTAACCCTCGCTGAGGCTATAGGAAAACCCCACCTGGCACCCACCAAATGTGTAGGACTACAGTTCCCAGCACCCCAGCCCAGCTGGGGATGCTAGGAGTTGTAGTCCCAAGCATCTGGAGGGCGCCAGGTGGGGGAAGGCTGTTGTAAGAGTGGTTGCCATACTGGGGGTGGGGAATGTTTACGCCAGAGAAAGGACAACGCACCCCTCAGCGGAATCAGGAGAGACAAGAACAAGTATTTAAAGCCCCGCATCCGCCGCCCCGCCTCGCCCAGCCAGGAAAACGCCCCGCCCCGCAGAGCCGCGGCTCAGCGCCGCCCCGGGGCTCCGTCACTTTCTTTTCCGCGTCCCCTTCCCAGAGCCTGTCTGGCTCTGCACCGCCCCCTTCCGATAATTGCCGAACAGGGCAGATTGGCCGCGATCACAGTCTCTTCGGCTGTTTTCGGGAGAGGCGAGAGCAGCCGGCAGCGCACGGATTCGAACTCCTCTACGCCCCCCCCGCCCACCCTTCGAGGAGCGCAACGAGAGAGCGCACGCGCGACGTCCCCTTCTCCGGCGCCTCTCGTGAACCGAATACTTTCGAGTATTTCCGGAAAATCAGAACACGCGCATGGGAACCAGCGATGGGAGACCACGGAGTCACACGCAATTACGACACTCCCGGCTCCCAATTGAACATACAAGCCAACCCGGGCCAAAAAAAGAAGAAGGGGCGGGCATCATAGACAGAGAACAGGGGTAACGCGGCTTCCCCATTTTGCTGGGTGGTCTGCCCCACATACCGCGACAGTTCAAACGGAAATCCGAAGACATTATCCACAGCGCTGCCCTTTTTCTACCTCTATGCGAGAGAGCAGAAGAGACCAGCGCAGCGGGCTAGGCGCGTTTGTTTCCGGAAGCGGCCGGCCACGTGACCGGAAACGAAAGCATTTTCCGGGAAGCCTGTCGCTCGCAGGCATGTGGCGCTGCCTAGCGCGGAGTCCGCTGTGGCGGCGGCGGGGGGCCGGCGCCTCCTTCTCGGCGCTCTCCGCTGCCGTCGCGCGATGGCGGGAGCGAAGGGCCCCCCGGCGCCCGCTCAGCGGCCAGCCCGGCTTGCGCGAGCTGTTCGCGATGCCCGCGCTCCAGCGCTTCCTGGATCAGCAGCGAGACGAGGGGCGCCGCGGCGGCTCCTGGCCGGAGCTGGCCGCGCGGATTGGCCTTCTGCGGCGCAAGGAGCAGGAGCTGCGCGACACGGAGCGCCTGGCCCGGGAAGGTGAGGCGTCCCGGCAGCCTCCGTGGGACAGACGCCGCCTGGCGCTCACGAATGCAGGACTCGAGAAGAGCCCTGCTGGGCCAGACTGCGGGCCTGCCTGGGCCAGCCTGCCTAGTTTCTCGCGGTGGCCAGGGCGAGGGCAAGCGCCATCCTCCCGCTGTTTTTCCCGGCAGCTGCTATTCCACGGCCTGTTCCATCTGATCGTGGCTCGGTGGCATTCTTGAGAAGCGGGATTGCCCCCACGGGCCCGGGGGGAATCCCTGCCTCTTCTGTTTCTGGTAGACCTGCAGCGATTGAGTCGGGATGCTGGATATGAAATAGAAGACTTCTTAGTTGATCTGCTGTGCAGTACAGTCCTGAATATGTTTACTCATTAAGGCCAGTGGGGCTTACACTTTGATGAGAGGGCCTAGGATTGCAGCCTTAAGAACCATCTCTGGAACAGACCAAAGGTTCAGCATTCATTTTTCAGTGCTGACCAGCCAGATACCTCAGGGAAGCTGGAAAGCAAGGTGCAAAAACCCTGCTGGAAATATAGTTGCAGACCTAGCCTCACATCCTCTAGATCAGGGCTAGGCAACGTGGCGCTTGCAGGCACCAATGCACCCTGGACATCTTTCAAGGTGCTGCTACCCCTCCCACTTTTTTTTTATAAATTAACATATTTTCTTACCCGCAGCTGGGGTTGCTGTGGCAGAGATTTCTATTGGTGATGAAAACTGTGGGTTCAAAGGTGTGTTTGATAGCGTTTTGGGGCTGAGACCCCCACCTCAGCCTTGTACTCAGTCTTTTGGGCAGGTTACATGTCCTTTGCCTCCCATGGCAGCTATTTTGGGATGGTGCCCAGGGCAGTTTCTCAAATGTGCCCAGGGGCCCCAAAAGATTGCCTACCCCTACTCTAGATTCTAATGGTGTAATGTGCACTCTAGACCACAGAGAACAAATGCCTGCAGGTGCATGGCATGATTTTTGGCAAGCCAAGCAGCAGACTGCAAGAGAAAGTGACAGAATAGAGGTTGGTCAACAGTCTGTCCTAGGAGACAATGTCTTCTGAACTAAAGAATTAAGGAGGCAAAAAATGTTTGTCTCGAAGATCGTAAAAATAAATCTAATCTTTTTTGATTATCAACATAAGAGAGGACCAGAAAGAATCTTTCACCCCAAAGTTGCTTACTTTGAAGTAAAACTTCTATATTGGGGTTGGAGCAGCCTCCCTATGAGGAAAAGTTATGGTGGGGGGTTAGTTTAGAAAAAAGGCGAGTAAGTGAGGACATGATAGTGGTGTCTAAAATTATTCATGGTGTGGAGAAAGCAGATAGATGCCCCATCCCCCACCTTCTCTTATGTTACTAGAGGTTGGGGTTATCCAGTGAAGATGAATGGTGGGAGATTCAGGACAGAGAAAAGGAAGAACTTCTTCACACATTCTCTAGTGGTCTGTAGAAAGTGTTGCCACAAGATGAGGTGATAGTCATCAACGTAGATGGCTTTGGAAGGTATTTAGCCCTGGGAATTGGCCTGTGACTGGAGAGCAGAACGGAAGCACATTATGTTGCCATTAGCCAGATTACCAAGGGCCACTAGGAAGTTGCATCTCATACTTTATGGATGGAACACCTTGGCAAGGGGAAGACCAACCTAGACCCGTCCATTGGCCAGAGAAATGCCTGTTTACAACTCTTCACTTTCCAAAACTGATCTTCCTCCTTTATCTTTCTCCTCTACTCCCGTTCTGTGTGACTTGTGTGTGTTTGTGTGTGGGGGGTGGGGGAGGTTGGTTTGCAAGCACGAGTCTTGTTTTTTTTATTGATGTGAACTGCTTTGAGAGATAATATTTGTCTGAAAAGCAGGCTAAAAAAACAATGAAATAAAAATTGGACAGATTCGTGGAGAATATGGCTATCAATGACCGCTAGTCATAATGGCTGTATGTCACCCTCAGGGATCAGTAGCAGGATGCTTCTGAATCCCACTTGCTGGGGAACGCAGTGGAGAAGGCTATTTCCTCATGGCCTGCTTGTGGGCTTCCCACATTGATCTGGTAGGCTTCTGTGCAACAGAATCCTGGACTAGATAGGCCTCTGACCTGATCCAGTAGGGCTCTTTTTATATTCTTACAAGACCTGTTCTACCAAAGAACATGGTGTGAAGAATTTAAGACTCTATTGTTAAGCCTGAGTATTTGGAAGTAAGGCACACTGATTTAGTGGATCTTGCTTTTTTGATTAAATGTCTTCTGGAACAGACTGTCAATCTAAATAGCTTTATTTAAATGAAAGTTGGCAGCTGTATGTGCTCTCAATCTAGAAACTTTAAAACCAGCTTGCATAAAATCTTGGAATAAGGCTTCAGTAGGGAGGTTACACATTATGTGCAATGGTGATGTTCATGAAAAATGTTTAACTTTCTGTGGGTGTAATACAACTTTCTATCTGGCTGCATTAGAGGGAGAGGTGAACCAGTAAGTTTCACTCCACCCCCTCAGCTAGGGCCAAGTGACATCTGTCTCCCTGTTTCCAGAACTGCCTTCCTTCAGCAGCTATTCCATCTCACTGCATCAGAGTTAGGGGAAGAAAGCCCACTCCATCTGTTTTCTGGGATCAGCTGCCCCTTGCCTTCTCCTTTCCCAGAACTTTCCCTTGCAGTGATCGTTCCTTCTGGTCACTATGTAACTTTACACAAAATTCGTACTTGATTTCATGTTCCCCCCTATTTCCCTTTTTTTGTCTACTAAATAGACTGTAAGTCTGTAGGATTGGCTTGTGGTGTATTTAAATTTTTGTACAGTACCTACAAAGTTTTAGGTACTTTATTACTAATGATAAATTATTTACAATACTGTTCTAGATGAAAATGAAGATTTGCGGATGCTTGCAGAAAAGGAAGTTGCTTCCTGTCAGGAAGAGATATCTGAGTTGAAACATCAGGTACTTGAACAGTATACTTGTCATTCCTGAGAGGGTGGCCAAGGGGACAAAGGTGGCCTAAAAATCATTTTAAAGTCATATGTATGCTCATACATATGTACACACAACTTTGTTGAGACACAAAGTTTAAATTCAAGCCTAATTTCGATTTTGGGTCCCACTGTTATCAGTCAGAGGGAATGTGAAACACTTTTCTTTTGCCACATACAATTTTGGTACCATCAAACTATTTCTTCAGCTAGTTCCAAAGGCCCATGAGTTTTATCCGAATGTATGAAACTATGTCTCCCCTGTCCCCAGTATAGCAAGTGGCTTCCTAAAGGACATAGTGTATCCATGCCATTGCTAGTTGATGCCAGGAACATGCAGTCAAGGTGAGGAGAGATAGTATGATGGCATATGTGGCAAGCCACTGCTGGTGTTATACCTCACCATATGGGAGTCACTATGTGAAAACTCCGTAAGCTAGCTTCAGTGTGACTAGTGTAATAGGTAGACTTTCTCAATGGCGTGTGCTTTGTGTGTGCTATATACACATTTCTGCAAGTGCTGATGTAGCCTTAATGGAAACTACAATCTGGTACTTAGTCTTTTTAAAATCTGTTAAATTCATATTAAGTCAGTGCACCTGAGTTATCTAAATTATCAATCTGTGTACTGCTGTACTCAGGAGAAAATGCTTCTGCAATTGGCTTAAAGTTTCCCTCTCAAGTCTGTCTGGTCAAATATAGGACACAGTCTCTAAAAGCTATTTATCTTTACTTTTTTAGTATTTAAAAGCAATGAGACCCCACACAATCTGTGGTATAAATTGGGTTCTGTCTCACATAGGCTTTAGGTTGGAATATCTGTGAGTAATGGAGCTAGGTGCATCTTTCAGAGAATCTTCCACCATCAAGGTTAAAATACAAGGTGTAGGGTCTATTAATGTATGCTTGGTCCCCATTTAACCTTAATGGCAATCAGTTTAATCAAGGGGTCGGGGGCTGGACTGGTAGCTATGAGATTTTGATTCTATATAATCTTGCTTTGGTACTACATGTCTGTTCTCCATCTTCCCTCCAGCCCTCTATGAAGTGAATGTGATGGTACAGCCGTTACAGGATATAAAATGTAGGTGTAAGCACTAGAATTGATATAAGATGGCAAGAAACCTAGCTTGAATGCTGAGCAGAAGGGGAAATTCCTCGTGTGTGCTTTGGGAATGAATACCAGAAATATACTGAACAACAACTATAACATACCAAATAAATTGTTTGTATATTTAATAAATGTGTATTGGTGGTTATTGTTCTATCTCCAGTAAGATGTGTGATAGAATGTTGTTAACTGAAGAGAATTTTATTTGGGTAAAAGCATCCTTTTTGTGTTTTGCAGATAATATTGCTTCTGATTCCTTCAGAAGAAACTGACAAAAGTGATCTTATCCTGGAAGTGACTGCTGGAGTTGGAGGACAGGAAGCAATGCTATTCACTGCAGAAATGTTTGATATGTATCAACAGTATGCGGCATATAAAAACTGGAATTTTAAACCTCTGGAATATACTCCCAGTGATACAGGTGAGTAACCAATGCACCTTGGTGCTTGACAGGATAAAAGATACTCAGGGCACATTACAGTTGCTGCAGGAACTACCATTGTTAAACTGCTTTTTTCCTGCAGCTAATGTGGACATTGCAGCCAATTGTACATGCATCTTTAAACACCAGTGTACCCATGTCCAGGAAACCTGGTCCGATCAGGTTTCCCAGATGTGTAGCTGATGTTTAAAGACGTGTGTATGCTTCTGTGCATGCCTGGGCAAAAGGCTTGTGCATACCTTGGCTTAATAAGTTGAGATGCAATTGTCCAAATGCAGCCATTGTAACAGTAACATATGGGACTTCCAACAAAATGTTGCCGTGTGGAGTGCATCTGTTCAGTGTACCAACCATTCATGCCTTACTTTAGGATACTCCATTCCCTTTCCCCTCCCCTTAGTTTTCAGTTTTTTTCCACAGCACTGAGCTATTTTTCTGATGGGTTTGCCTCTTAGGATTTTTTCCCTAAATATTGTTCTATTTTTGCAAAGCCTGAGGGTCTCCCAAGCATTCTGGTATCTCCCTCTTGTTTTTCAGTAGCACTGTTTTGGCGACATAGCCATCATAACAGAACACTCAGGTTTGCTATTAGTATATATCAGGGGTACATAACCTGCTGGCCTCATACAGCCCTGGGCCACTTCCAGTGCAGCCCACATAGCTGGGGAACCACCCAGAATTCACCTTGTTAGCGCTAGCTTGGGAAAGCCTGGGATTTCCCTTACATGCGCAAGGGAAGCCCTTCCCTATCTCTGTTCTCTCCTGAGGTAAGGGAACTGTTTCCCTTGTTAGCACTAGCAAGGGAAAGCCCTGTTTGGTTGTGCGTGTGGGGGAAGAGTGTGTGAATATGGATGCAACCCCTGTATGCAATCAAAAGACAGCTGATACGGCCCTCAGATGTTAAAAAGGCACATTTATGGTTGTAAGCTTAAATTCTAATCAGTCACAATATAAATCTTTTAATGAACTGCTCCAGTTGGATTGTACTGTGTGGTTACTTTAAACGGTGTGTGTGTGTTTATTTAAGGTGGTTTGAGACATGCATCTGCCACTATAGCAGGCCTTGACGCTTATAGGCAAATGAAGTTTGAAGGAGGAGTACATCGTGTGCAGCGAGTGCCTAAGACAGAGAAGCAAGGACGCATTCATACCAGCACAATGACTGTAGCAATATTACCGCAACCAAATGAGGTATAATGCAGTTACTAGAAGTAGCTAATCAAACATTCTGCTTTCAGATAGCCTATTTGAATTCAGTTAAACTCTTTGTGTTCTCACCATGTTTAGAAGATGAAGGCTGATTGTTTCAAAAGAAAGAGAGGGTTGTAAAAGTGGCAGATCTTCCAGTGAAAATGTATTATGCAGTTTGTTTTTATTTCAACAATCTATGAATTAAATTAGCTGTCTTAGTTTACAAAGGATAAGCAGTGTATGTCTCTGTCCCATTCCAGATAAATCTGACAATTAATCCTAAAGAGCTGCATATTGAAACTAAAAGAGCCAGTGGGGCTGGTGGCCAGCATGTAAATACTACTGATAGCGCTGTACGAATAGTCCATATTCCAACAGGTAAATTACAGCATTATTTCCACTTTCAATCTGTTCTTGAACATCTCATGTTTTATACCTAAAAGCTGAGGGGGTATTGCTCAGTAGCAGGACAGATGCTTTGGATGCAGAAGTTCCCAGGGCCTCACCAGTTCAAAGGAAGGAGAGCTGGACGGGCCACTAGAGCAGAACAAGTGGCTTACAGTGTGCAGGAGCCATGAAGGCCAAGGACACACAGTAGGTAGCCTGCACAGTGTACCACCACTGGATTTCCTTAAGGGGCCGGGCCTCTTCTGAGTTGAGCAGGCTGTGTTTGCCTCTGGAATAACTTGCCTGTAGTTAAGCATGATCACATAATTTCTTTCTCACAAATCAACTTCATTGGTAGCTTTCCCATCCTTCTCTTTTCCAATCCTCCCTCTTTTTCTACTTCAGTTGTAACAAAGTAGAACTATTGTATTTCTGTTCTCAGAACTAAATGTCTAGAAGACTCTAGCTTCTAGCATCTCCAAACTGCTTACAAAAAGCCATAGGAAGGATGCTCAGTGGAACATATACTTTCAGCATCACTTACTTGACAAACCTGTTATCCTAGTGGTCACCAGGCTTAGCACTGCTGCGACTTCAGTAGTAGCCTATATTCTTACAAGCCCTGAGACTGTGTTCATGGGGCTAAGCTGTTAAAAACTAGCACTTATAAAAATTTAAATGTGAGTTACATATTTGTCCACTGTGCTTGTTAGATATCAGTGTTTTCCTTAAATGTTGCCCTTATTTCTCATCGCTATTCATTTTGTTTTTGCCTGGCAATTACATTTCTTGCTGCTGTAGGTGTGGTGTCCGAATGTCAACAAGAAAGATCTCAGATCAGAAATAGAGAGAAGGCTCTGCAGATCCTTCGTGCCAAACTATATAGCATTAAACTTGAAGAAGAGTCAAGGAAGAGAGAAACTGCCAGAAGGATTCAGGTAATGTTTACTTCATTCTTCATCCATATTGTGTCTGTGTCTGGATGCTTAAGTTCTAACGTGACAACGTTAGGTGTAGGAAACATAGTGAGAAAGCATGAGCTGAGGATGTAGATTTATATCCCACTTTTTGACAAGTCTTCAAAGTGGCTTACAATATTTATAAAATACAACAGAACCACATACTCAGAAAACCAAAACTGAACAACACAACCAGCCCCGCTTGAGCAGGAGCCAGCATCTGATGTTCCTTCCCACAGAGCAGTTGATTTAAGTTGGTCCCAAGGGGGGGGGGGGGGGCAGTGCAAGTGGAGCAGCCCCTGATGTTCCCTTTGCCTGCATTGTGAGGGGAGGAAAATGTGGCTCTTAGAAGCCCAGTGTTATAGAATAACTGGTTAATTATGAACTGAAATGGAAGAGCAGAAGTCCCACATGATTGCTGGGCTGTACTATTTTGGAATTTTGAGGAAAATATTCCTTTTACCTGTCATCTAGTTTTGCAGGTTTAATGAGTATTTTCTGTGGAGAACATTCAAACATGTGATCCCTATTTGCATTCTGAAATGCCCTCCAGAAGAAATATCACGTGAAGCATCTATTCATATCTTAGTTTTATTTATTTGTGGGATATTTTCTGGAGAAAGATTTTACCTGTAGTGCTTAACTTGTTAACTTTTCAATGTATATTTTTGTATATTATGTTTGCAGTCCACTTTTTACATGAGTCCAGGCTGTTGCTCATGCCAGAATAACTCAGTTAATCTCCAAAGAACCAGAACATACTACTGGCCTGGTTTACATGTAACTATAAGTCTGGGTGAACCCTGGCTTGCCATTTACAGGCAGACTGCTCGTGCATGCTGCCTTGATTGCTCCCACTGCAAGTGGAAGCAGCTAAACAAACCACAGACCTTCATGGTTTATTGTGACGTGCAAACTAGGAATTCTGGCTTGTCTCTCCTTCAAGCCAGAGTTATAAGCCATAGCTTGTTGTTAGTTTATGACTCTTGTTGGGAGAGAAGCAAGCCAGAGTTTCTAGTTCGCACACAACAATAAACAAACCATATTGTTATGTGTGAACAGTGGTATTGGTTCTTTCATAATTCTCCACATTCTAAAAAGATGCCCCTGAGCACCTAAGGGACGTCCAGGTGTATCTCCCCACCCTCAATATTTAGGCTGGCTGAGTGAAGTGATTGCTCTGTTCGTCAGAGGGGGGAAATACTGTAAAAGATGTAACAGATATTCTATGTCTCTTATTTACAGTAATCGGTTTTTAGTAGTAGACATAAAGCCTCTCCTACCACACTTCCTTCTGTTTGTCTCCTTTACTCAAGCAGTGTAGATTGTAAGCTCTTCAGGGCAGGGGGCTTGACTTCTGCATTCAAAGGTCTTTTTTTCTTTTTTCTTATGTTAACTTTGTAAAGGACTGTATACATTGAAGCTGTATTAACTGTTTACATGAAAAATAATATACGTTTCTCTTGTGGAAAGAAAAAACGATGTTGCCTAAATATTCGACTCACATATTGCGATGTGTGAATGTTACTGATCAAATTCTTCTTCTGATTAGATTGGGACCAAAGGAAGGTCCGAAAAAATCAGAACCTACAACTTTCCCCAGGATCGGGTTACTGATCACAGACTAAACAGATCAGTGCATCACATTGAAAGGTTCATGTTGGGGGAGGAACCGCTAGATGAAATGATACAGTCCCTAAAAGAATATGCTGACTATGAGATTCTAATGGAAATTATTTCAGGAAATGACCCAACTAGGCTGAAGTGATCTTCACCACATCCTGCACCACAGGTATGGAAATGTATCCAGACTAGCTGGCTGCACAACTGCTTGTTTGGACCCACCTGATTTAGAAATACCTCTCTGCCTCTGGAAAAGGGCTAAGTTAACATTATTCCTAAACTACTTTTCAAGGTAGAAAGCTACAGTGCTTTTTATAAGAAACATCATTGCTTTATTATTGTTTACACTTAGCGTGATTCTGGTTTCCAGTTTTCAATGGACAGTAGCGTTGTACTCTTCAAAATTGTGCAGAGAATTGAGAATGTGCCAAACTTTAAAGCATTTGTTCACAATTGGAAACACGGAGTTGGATTCAGACTTCGTTGTTTGTGAACGAAAAGGCTCATGGAACACTTCTGATCCAGCAGAGAGATCCCACTGGCAGAAATGGAGGAGGCAACTTTACTTATTTCCCCTTCCTTTCTAGCACCATGCTGGATGCTCCTGCCAGCAGGAGTAATGTCTAGATCCAAGCCATATTCAGTGCAGTTAATACTGCATTATGAGTTCGTACACAATTTAACTTAATCCAAAACCTAGAAATAAATTCTCTTACTCTCAGTGTGACTTCAGAGTAAGGCATGATTGCATATGGAATTTGTCTTGTAACATTGTTGGAATCGTATCTATAATAATCTTCTAACAGCTGCTCTATTCATAGGATTGGGCTCTTAATGGTTGCCTCTTTATTCTGTGTTAATGAAGCCTCTTTCAAAATGTGAACCTTTTTGTTTGGAATCGTAGCCTCGTTATGCATTTATGGTCTTATGTGATGAGTAACAAGAACCGTATCACACAACCCAATGCTCTTGTCTAAACACCTGCCCACCTTACTGCTCCTGCTCCCTGGCCCACACTTCCGCATAGACATGGGGCTAGTTCGCACGATCAAGTAAGTCACTGTGGCGTGGAAGCCATTATGAACATTCAAGCAGCAGCTGTGGTGTGAATATTCAAAAGCCACCCAGCACACACTTCAGCCCACCGTGGCTTAAACAAGTGACAGTGGGCTGATGATCATGTATACCAAGTCATTGAGGGCAGAGCTTTATTACCACCCTCACAGCAGCCACTGAAGAGAGAGTCTATGCCCAGCCCATGTGTTAAGCAGAGCTATGGTGTATTAGCTGCACACTGGTCTGTCTTCTGACTTTAAAGCTTGAAAAAACGAGAGAGCCATATGTTCGTTTTTTCTAATGACTACACCGCACATTGTGCATATGTTCATTGTGAGTGCCTCACGGCAGGCCCGAAGCAGAATAAAATATCCTAAACTTAGAGCTTCCATTTTACAAAGTAAGTAATTAAAAGAACAGACTCCCAAAATTCCTACTATACATAAGCACAAAGGTAAAAGTATCTTAGAACTTTGGAGGTTTAGGTCAGTTATGTAAATTCATTTATGTTTTAATGGTTGTGCACTGCCTTCATGGCTTTTTAGCAAATAAGGTGGCATATGAATGTTAATATAATTACAAATGTAGTTAACATGCCACTTTTTAAATACAAGTTGGCCTAGTTTGCCTTCTAAGAATTCGTTCACTTACATATTAAGCTTGTTTATGCTTATCAGTGGGTTGCCCAACTCCCAGTATTGGCTGAAGCTAACTCTTCAGCTTGCTATGCATGGAGTTTTCCTTTCTATGTACTTCCTAGCTGTTCATTATCTAGTGAAAAAAATTCCAGTAGATAATCAACTCTAAAATTCCATTTAAACTGGGCAGTCAGGGACTTGTTACATACAAAATTAAAGAGGCAATTTTGCCCACCCCACTACCTTTTCCCCACTGCAAGCTGGCACTTAGGCATATATTGCCAGACAATGTGCAGTATCTAGGACTTCTAGTTGTGAAACCTTCCTGAATACCATAATAGCAATCAGATGCCTTGGAGGTCAGAAGTGAGTAAGGGAACTATATAGGTTTGAAAACTGGTCCTGGAGATGTTCTGAGGACAAGCCAGAGAAGCCTTGAACAGAGAATATATTGTTGCTGGTATTAAGATGTTCTATAATAGGAGAATGCAGCGTCTATAGAAAGCAGGTGATACATTCTGCATAAAACATATGTTAAGATAAGAATTATGTATGCATCTAGCATTTTATCCTTTTCACAATGCACTAGGATAATTGTATTTCTCGCCCATGTGTGTGTGTTAATATATGCTGTTTAGAAAGAACTGTATGCACACTCTTTTAAATAACCCGATGGTCTTTGTTCATCTGCTTACGCTCCACTTAGGTGACGTTGCTGAGATAACTTCTCTTAGCTCAGGAAACCCTCCATCCATGGTAATCACTATAGGTGATATGTTTTCATCACTAACGAATTCCAGGAACCATAGCCTATGGCACAAATGTAGGAGGGTGTAAAGTATCATCTTTTCTGTGGAGCTGCCTTCCTTGAAAACTCGCCTTCAGGGCAGTGTTGCAACAAAACTCCATGGGGATGAGCAACTGATGATTCCAAGGCCCCCATTAGCCCTAAACACAGCTAATGCCATCATTTGTCATAATTACATCAAAGATGGGTGGAATCCAGGTACTTTCTGTTGTAGTAGTGTGGTTTTCTTCCCTTCCCTTTAAAAGACTTCTTTTTTGTTCTAAACGTTGAGAAAAGGGGGAAACGTGCCCTTTTGGAAGGTTACTTCCAAATTTCTTTTCCAGCTTATGTCTAAGGGGGATCCTGCTGGTGGGATTGGGGGGACAACTATTGCTGATTTAACCACCAGTACTACCTCCTACATTGTTCTAGAGGGGCCCCCTCTGGAGCAGATTTTTGGAGGGCAAGAGGAGTTGCGGGGGAAGAGAGTATTACCAAAACAATTCTAAAGAGTTTCAGGGAAGCCGCTTTTCTATTACACTATGGTGATACAAATTTCATGGAGTACAATAGGCATATGACAAAAACACAACTTTTTGATAGGTGAATTTGTTTACAAGCTGCTTAAGTTATGATTTAAACTAATATGAAGAACATTTGCTTACAGGAAAACAATGTTATTTGATTTATATAGCTGAACCTCTGAGCGGTTCACAATTCACAAGATAAAACACAGCATAAAAATTTAAATAAAAAAATTAAACAGCTAAAAGCGATTTCAATAAAAACTAGACCTGTTCAAACAGCTGGCATAAATGCCCCATCCTATGCCATTAAATGCCTAAAAGTAGAGGACAGTCTTAACCTGGCGCCAAAAAGATGACAGTGTTGGCAGACCTCAGTGGGGAGATCATTCCAAGTCGGGGGGCCACCACTGAACAGGCCCTCTCCCTTTGTAACATTCACTTTATTTAATCTGTTCAACTGCTTTAAAAGAGTAACTATACTGAGTTCATATTTTATAGCAGCTATTTGTTTGAATATTAGCACAAGTATTACTGAAAAATAGCTAGGATCGCAATAAAACATTTTAACAGGATATAGATGTTTTCCCTGTGGTAAGTCTCCAAGTATATTCTGTACGTTTACCCTGAAGTAAGCACTACTGAGTTTAGAGGCATGCTTAGGTGGGAGTATGTCCCACTGAATTCACCAGGACTTCCATGAGTAGACAGGCATAGGATTGTCCTGTAAGTAAACTACCTTATCCATGATCATAAATTGGCTGCTTTGTCTTTGTGCATAAGAGGGAGAAGTAGAAGGGAAATGTATTTACCTGCATACTTATAACACCCTTGATCCTAACATTTGTGGCAGAAAGGTTTGCGCTAGCCATGGTCTAGTGCCAGTACTATGATATCCTATCTGCATATAATAGATGGTCTTATCTGAGGAGCAATAATCATCCTTGTTTGTAGTGTTGAAAAGTATAACTATCAAAGTTATAACTTACTGCTAGATGTTATATGTACTACCAGTGCTTTGGCAGTGCCCCTATGGAATCATGTTTATACTGCTCTTGCTATTGTCATTGATGTATTTGGGGGGGAGGGGAGATGGAGAGAATAGACTGCTTTAAAGGGGATTAGTCACATTTATGAAAGCTAAGCCTCTCAAGGGGTACTACTAGCCATGGCATCTATACATTACATCCAGTATCAGGGACAGTATGCTTCTCAATACCAGTTGCTAGGGAACACAGGCAGGAGGGTATTATTGTGCTGAGGTCCTCCTTGTGGGATTCCCGTTTGGCAGTCACAAAATGTCAAGTGCTGGGGGAGAAATTATATTCATGTAACGAAAGTGCTAGCTTGAGGTATCTCCTGCTGCACTGTATACTGATGGGGAAGAGCCTTGCATAATAGGTGTAATCAACTGTTAGTTAAACTAAGTCTTTATTTAGTGTGTGTGTGTCTGCAGGGTGGGGGGTGTCCGTTGCACTTTATAGCTTAAACAGAAGTCTATTGCCATAGATTGTCGGATGCTTAATCTGATAGTTTTGGAATGGTCCCTCCAACTGGGCTTTGATGGGGAAACTGAGTGATATAAAATGGTATCAGCTAACTAGCACAGCTTCAGGATAGATAGATAGAACACTGAACCACATCATGGGACTTTCTCCAAAATAAATGTGTAGGATCAAAGCCTAAACAAGACTATGGGACTATATGTAAATAGGCTCAGATGTTGCATACATGACTTTAACAAAAGTATCAGTAGCCCACTCAAAACCATATTTAAAGAGAAGCCTTGTTGATTAGGCTAAAGGGGATTCAGTCTTGTTAAGGACCTGCCTTTCTGCTGTAGGTCCCCAGTTGCTGGGGGACACGGGTGGGAGGGTGCTGTTGTGCTTGTGGGTAGCTGGTTCGCCACTGTGTGAACAGAATGCTGGACTAGATGGACCCTTGGTCTGACCCATGTCTCTTCCATTCCTGCTTCTGTTACTGGGAACTTCTTCTGATCCAGCATGGCTCTTATGTTCTAAGCAGGTAGAAGGCACTCAGTGCGCTGAGGCCACCTGAGCCTCAAGTGCCAAAGATGGCTCTAGGAGAACCCCACCCGTTTCTAGGAGAATGCAGTTCTCTCTCCGTAATAGCCTTCCCCAACCTCGTGTTCTCCAGATGTTTTGGACTACAACCCCCAGCACTCTTGGCCATTTAGCAAGCTGGCTGGGATGATGGGTGTTGTAGTCCAACACCTGGAAAGCACCGGGTTGGGAACGCCTGGAAGCGCCCGCACTCGGCAGATACTAGTGGGAAAGTTGTTTGCACCGAAGCTACACAAAGCTGCAATGGGGTGAGGCCTGGGAACGAGCGCCTGCGGCCTATTCAAGCGAAGGGTGGGCAGGCAGGCAGGCAGCGGTAGAGCAAGGTAACAAAGAGGGACGAGGCAGGGGAACGCGCACCCTGCGCCCTCGTACCCTGCGCCGCGCGGGTAGTTCCCGAGTGCGCAGGAGCCTGCGGTGGGCGCGAGACAACTGAGGCCCCGTCCAATAGAATGTCCCGGGCGGAGAGAGCGCGAGCCTTTCCGCGGTCCTGGGCAGGCGCCGCAGCAGCGGCAGCATCTCCCGCGTTCTCACAGACACCGCTCCTCCCTTCGAGCTCGCAGGAGCGCGCGCCGGCCGCCTCCCCACCGACCGAGCGACTCGCGCTCTCCCAGCCTTTAAATCTCTTGGCTGACGAGGAGAGGCGGCGCGGAGAATGAGAGGGAGAAAACGTCCTCGCCCTCAACGGCAGCCCCACCTCTCGCGAGCGGGCATTGGCCGCCGCCTCTCGCCGCCTCTCGATTGGCTGCCGGCTTGTAACAGCTCCTTCCAACTGGCTCCCTGCTTTTGGGCACCAGATTCAAAAGTTTTTAGAAGTACCCGGAAAAGGGATTCTGCTCAGAGCAGACCCAGGCTGCGGAGCAGGACCGGGGAGCCGCGTGAGCAGGAAAGAAGAAGGCAGCGCCGGCCGGCCGTTCCAGGTACCGATGCTTGGTTGGGATGGAAGTGGAGGGGAGGACGGGGGGAAAGTAGCTGCGTACAAGCCTGCGGTGCTCTCGGGAGACGCGGGCAGACTGGGGGCTTGGATCTCCCCCGGGAATACGGGGGCGGAATGGATGAGTTGAGTGGGGAAGGCGACCCCTGGGGAAGGTGGGGGGATCCTTAAAAAAACAGCCATCCAACCTACACACACACGCGAACATTTTCTCCAAAAACCAGTAGTGGGGAACTGACGCTGGAAGAGAGTCCCGCCGGCGGGAGAAGCCCCACGGCGCTCTCCCGCGTAATGACTGGGGCGGAAAATAATGGATCTTTACCCTGGTTCTTGCCGACACATCGAAGTCGTGGAGGACTGTAAGGTTCGGGATAATATTCCTCCTTCTTCCCCTTCTCCCCCCCCCCAAAAAAAAATAACCCCTGACGGGATTTGTCCCTCAGCCCCCTCGTCCCTAATGCGGTCTTGGAGGACACGTGTGTGTGTGTGAGGGAGAACTTGGGGTAAACTCTTCTCCCCCCCGCTCCCCCCTTTCTCCACTGGACTCTCGCCTCCGAGGCCGCCTCAAGGCGGGCCCCGTTTTTTGGGGAGCGCGGGCGGGTTCGTGGCTCCCTCGCTCCTTTAACCTGGAGCCCGCCAGTCTTAGGAGGAGCTGGGGGAGGGGGCTTCTCCGAGCCCTCGAGCGCGCGCCGGGGTGGGGGGAGGGGAGGGGAGGATTCGCCCACCTGGAGAAGCAAGTAACTGCATTAATGGAGAGGCCTCGAAATAAGCGCGGACTCCATTCTCTCTCCTCTCCCGCGCTCCTGGAAAGGGTGCCTTTCCCCTCTGTCAAGCTTGCAGGTCGAATATGGGGTGGGGCGCCTGGAGGAGCCCACCAGGCCCAGCAAAAAGGGACGGGGATGCTATAATGCTCTCCTAAACCTCCCAGGGTAAAAGGAGACGACTGGGGAGCGGGGGTCACAGATACACAGAAGGTTCCGTCCTCTTTAGGGCGGGGGGGGGGGAAGACTTTAGGCTTGCAGGAAATGCCTTTTACTGGAACCCTGAGGCTGAACAACGGGAGCCAGGTGCAAAACAGTGGCTCAAAAGTTAGCGAAGAAGTAAGGAACATGGTGTCTCTGAGCACATGCTCAGCCCAGGAATGTGTCATCCATACCAGAACCGCATCATTCTAGACACAAATCTACTCCTGGTTTTCCCTCAAGCATTTTTTTTTTGTCAGCAACCTTAATGGGGGGAGGGGGACTTATTTATTTATTTATTTATTTATTACATTTATATCCCACCATTTTTCCTCTTTAAGAAACCCAAGGCGGTGTACATAATAATCCTCCTCTCCATTTTATCCTCACAACAACAACCCTGTGAGGTAGGTTGGGCTGAGAGTCTGTGACTGGTCCAAAGTCACCCAGTGAGCTTCTATGGCCGAGTGGGGACAAGAACCCAGATCTCCTGGCTCCCAGTCCAACACTAGCCACTACACCACACTGGCTCTCCAGTTTTCTGGTTGGTTATTTTTAGGCAGTGGGGTGTCAGAAATAAACCAACTACAGTAAATCAACCAGAGATCTACATTCTGCCTAGGAAACCTTTCTCCTAATTCCTTTGGGGAAAACTTACGCACGCTTACCACCCAGACCCTTCTCAGCTTTTTTATATATCTCTCTTCCACCTCTGAATTTCTCTTGCCACATAGCATATCTAGTGCAGACCACCTCTGGCCCTTTATCCAGTTTGAAATACTTGTAAATGCATCTTAGAGAAGCAGACTTCTAGACCCACTTTAAAGCATCGCTGTCTCAAAACAGAAAGCCAAGAAAGATGTGTATTCCCTGTGCTGTAATGCCCAAAACAGCATATACCGTTGCAATCAAAATTATTCAACCCCCATTGCAAATCAGGTTTATTGTCAAAATTTACAGACGTTCAGCCGTTTGAAATGAACAAATCAAACATAAGCAAGTGAAATAGCTCAACACAACGAATGCTTCAAGTGGTTTCCCCAAATTCCACTGAAAATGCGACTTATAATGACTTACCCAGTCTCGAAATTCTTCAACCCCCTGAATAGAATCCCTCACAACAGCACAAATATGCAAAACAGGTGTTGTCTCAAGCACACCTGATGCAACCAGTCAAGGGCTTCATTGGTTGCACCAGGTGTGCTTGAGCTGGAACACATGAAATACTTGAACTGGCTAGGGGTTTGTTGAGTGTCATGTGTGACTGCATGTTAGAAATATGGCTATGTCAAAAGAATGGTCCAAAAAGTTAAGAGAAGAGATCATCGCCCTTCACAAACAAGGAACAGGATACAAAAAGATAGCGAAGGCAGTGAATGTTCCTAGAGACACCGTAGGAAGCATAGTGTACAAGTTCAACACTAAAGGAACAGTGGTTACACTACTTAGACGGGGCAGAAAAAGGAAGCTCTCAACGACTGCAACCAGATTTCTGAGAAAAACCCTCGAGTGACTGCAAAAGACCTGCAGCAAGACTTGGTGGCAACAGGCACTGAGGTTTCAGTGAACACAGTAAGGCGCATACTAAGAAGGTTTCCTTGCCAGAACATGCCAGAATGGGGGCTTTGTATAGTGCTGGGTGCCTACAGGCATGTGGATTGCCATGTCATGTAAACCCAGGTGGCAGGGATTGTTCGAGGGTTAGACAACCTTCAAATAACCCATGGCTTGTTTTAGGGTTATTTCAGGGTTGTCTGACCCTCAAACAGCCCCTGTGGCCTGGGTTCACACGACACAACAAGCCATAGCAAACTGAGCACCTGTGGGCACCATGCAGAAATGCTGCCCAGAAGCACCCAGCACTACATGACAGCTGCTGGTGGTAAATTAACCCACAGTGGGTTGTCATGACATGCGAACAGGCCTATTATATCCTAGCTTCAGTCTAGTGCTTAAAAAACAACAACTAATGGGGTAAAGTCCAATGTAGGTCTTAAATAGAGTAGGCCCATTGAAATGAATGGCACTTAAGTTAGTCATGACTAACTTAAGGCTCATTCATTTCAATGGCTCTACTCTAAGACTTACATTGGATTTTACCCATGGTATCTAGTGCGTGTTATCCAGTTAACCCCTTCTGCTGATGGAACAGAGAGGGTGATTTCTTATCCTGCACAGTTCCCCACTCTCAAAATCTGCACTGACGAGTTGGGAGACCTCGCAGAGCAAACTTGAGGGGGAGAAGGCAAAGTTCTGTTGCATGAGTGGACATTGGATTTTGTCCAGTTGGACTGTATGAGTTATACTGGATTTTGTCCACTATAACTCAGGGGAGACCAAATTGGCCACCCCAAGGTTCCATTGCTGCTTTGCCTCCAAGAATGGCTGTTTCACCTAACCTTTCCTAGCACTGTTCTTGGCTGAAGGAAAGTATCACAGGACCCAGATGGAAAACAGAAAAGCCAACGACCTGTGGTTTGGAAATGATCTCAATGGTCATCTCTAATTCCCTCCCAATGCAGGAAATCTGCTGCTACAGCATCCCAGATAGTGGATGCTTCTGCTTAAAAACCTCCAATGGTGATTTTGTTAACTGCTTAGCAGGTTATTGCATTATAAGAATTTTCAGTTCAAGGTAATCTAACCTGATAGTGGTTAATCTGCCACAGTCACTGTCATTTTGAAGCGTTCCACACTGTTCCATTTTGTCTTGAAAACTATCTGCCTTCATAAAAACATTCTAACATACCTTGTGACTATACAGAGTAAATCTTTTTAATTCGGCAATTTATCCTTGTTTTATTTGATGACAAATGCATGACAATTTGTATTTTCTAAACCTATTTATTTTGATTTTAAAATATTTACATACTACCTTTCAGCAGTATTTCTAGGGCAGTTTACAAAAAGATGAACTCAATAATTAAAGGACTTTTCTAGCAGTTGTACTAGTTCAAGGCTAATGTCTTGACTAATGTTTTATTTTTGTTTTAGGATACAAATCAGAAAAAGTTTAAAAGCAACCCTAACCACTGAAAATGAAACGTGATATTAATTGTTACCATGTTCACTGTGGACTTACACCATTAAAACCTACTGGAACAGAGAAAAGATCAGAAGATCCCTGTATTGCTAATTATAATGAAGAGTTTTGTAAAGACTGCACTAAAGAGAGGCTGTTGCATAGTGACCTGCACCATGGAAGTTCCAAAAGTGTCAGCATCAAAAGTGAAGAGAAGCCCATACATAATAAAGAAAACCAACAAGTATTATGGAGGCATGTTGAGAACGCCATTGAAATGGACAATGGAAACGAGGACAGTGGATACGCTTCTTTGCTGGGCAATCAACACGAACCCACTGAACATGAAGACGTATTGGCAGGAAACATTAATGATACACCAAATCACAGTTGCAGTCAAAGAAAGAACTTGCTTCCAGTCCTCCATTTTGAGGAACTTGTCTGCTCAACTTTGAAAAAAACATGTAAAAGAAATCCAAAGGCATGGGCTCTTGTCTTAGATAAGATGGCTTCCAGGCAAAGCATGGAGTTTATGAATCTTATTGGCAAAAAAATGGGACTAGATAAGTTGGACATACTTGGTGAACTATTCCATGGGAAGTTCAGACATCTATTAGCAAGCATCTTAAGACATCTCAGTTACATGGACTTGATAAAGTGAGTTTTGTGTTTGTCCTTAGAAAAATACAAGTTAAGTTTTATTAACTATAAAGCCTTTAGTCAAGCTCCAGAGACCCCTTTCCCTGTGCAGGGCATACGTTTTTCTCATGTAAAAACACTGCATGAAGAAAATCTATCAAGCTATATTCAGAGAACCTGTTTCATAAATGAAAGCTAATTGTGCACATAGCTTATGCTAGGGCTTGCACACCCATTTAAAGAACTGCATAAGCATTCATTTTTCTTCTCACAGTGTTCTGGCAGCAGATGTTTGCAACCAGCACTGAAATTCAGTCCTGAAGAGAACTTTGACCTTCACTAATAGAATGACCTTCATTGAATTTAACTTGTGAAGGCATTGGTGGAAAAACAAGTTTATGTTCCTAGATATTAATTAATGAACCCTTTATCATTTTCCTTTTCCATTTTCATTTATTTAAATTGAAACAATTTCAGAATAAGATAGGAACCTGTTCAACTGCTAAGCACATAGACACTTCTGAAACCTGCGTGTTCCTTGTCTATAAGGAGGCAAGACCTATTGCTGAGATCTCCAAGAAGGTGGGGGTGGGGAAGAAAAGAGTAGCTCTACACTGATTTAGCCTATTACTGGTGTTACAATAGTGAAATGGTATACAGATGGTCCCATGAAACTATGGGCACAATGGGCAGAATTGTGTACTTTGTTAAGCAATGACTTTGATGTTATTTTCTGAATATAACTGGCATTTGTTTTCATAACAGTGTGGCTAAAGTGAGCACAACATGGAAAAAAATTCTACAGGATGACAAGTGGGCTTTCCAGATGTATAACAAAGCACTTAAATTCACTTTGGTAAGCTTGTGTATTTTTCCCCTTCATCTGGAGGCTAAATCCTGTTTTTATTCTTGAAGCACTTATATAGAGTCTAAGCAGTATACAAAGGTAAAAACAAACAAACCACAATTTCTATTTACAAGCTTTTGATCTATAATACAAGTAGTAAAATGAAATTTGTTCATTTTCTTAGATCTACAAGTTTTTGCTAGACTTACTAGCCTATTTTTAGTTTTCATTAACCTTTCTCAGAGTTCCTTGCATATACCAGACGACTTAAGAGTAGGAACTGGGCCTTGTTTAACTTTGGACAGAGCTTTTACAAAAAAACCCCAAGCAGATCAGGTCTCATGGAGAGGTGTGAAGGCCAGGAAAAAAATAGGGAAAAAACTCATGTCCTCCCATTCCCCACTGGCCCCAGCCTTGTTTTCAGTCTTGCCAATGGAAACTGAAAAAATGGCTATTAGAAAATTCTGGTTTGGAATGAGTGGCATGCTTTTTTTAAGACAAGGTTTTACTGAATCAAATGTGTTAGCATGAATATCTTTTTCTAAGACAATCTGCAGCAGTAGTCTATGATAATTCCTATGTATGCTGTAGACATGCAGATTTAAACATTTCTGTACCTAGAGGGTGCTGCCATCCATCTTCATGAGAGGACAGCATACAAGACCTTCCAAGTTCTATTTTTTCCTACTGTACGTGTGCTGAATTAACATAGGATATAGCAATTTGCGGCTATCTCTAGTACTGAGTATATTCACAATTTTGCTTGTACACAACTAAGGCATTTTTCTTTTGAGGCTACAATCCTATGTGTGCTTACTGAAGAATAAACTTCACTAAACAGTGTGTCCTATAAACATGCATAATTGCTCTGTAAACCTCATAAATATGTCAAATAACACTTTTATATGCTAAATTATAAATGATGTATTTTACATTGTAAAAGCAGTAAAATAAGTTTAGGTCTGATAAGACCTACTGTTTTCCCTACAATTTCCACTTCTTTCCGGGGGGAAACCAGTCCCTGCACCCATTGTTTCAAAATTTCTAGAATTTTATATCTCCATTCTCATGCTGATTCTGCAAAACCAGTTTGATGTCAGAGACTAACCCTACCCTTCTCCTGAGCTGTCTGTAATTAACAAAGTAGTTGTGGCATGGACAGTTGCCAGTAAAGAGTGGCTGTCACCATTAGCAAATTTGGCATGTAGATGTTTGAGCCCAAGTTCCATCTTCGCAAATAAAATTAATCTTGTTTTAGGATTGCAAAATGTATATGAAGAAGAAAAGAAAAACTAAAAGGTCAAAAGTGTTGGAGGGTTTAATTTGTTTTAGCTTAATATAAGTTTGTATAGAAAAATCGTGGCCACCTTTGCTGGATCCCCTTCACAGATTGACCTCTCTAAAGACAAAACCAACATGTTCTTTTTGCCCAAATATGCACCTATTTACAAGAAAAAAATAGAGAAATCCAATGGCTTCTTAGACAGCATCTGAAGAGCCATAGGATGGTGTGGGTTAAACATAAGAACAAAAGAAGAGCCATACTGGATCAGACCAACGGTCCATCTAGTACAGCATTCTGTTCTGTTCACACAGTGGCCAACCAGGGACCCTCATGCAGGGCATGAGTGCAACAGTACCCTCCCACCCATGTCCCCCAGCAACTAGTGGACATAGGCTCACTGCCTCTGGTACTGGAGTCAGCACATAGCCATCAAGACTAGTAGCCATTGATAGCCTTTTCCTCCAGGAATTTATCCAACCCCTTTTAAAGCCATGCAAACCGGTGGCCATCACTACTTCCTGTGGTAGCGAATTCCATAGTTTTAACTACGCGCTGTGTGAAGCAGTCCTTCCTTTGATCTGTCCTGAATTTCCCATCAATCAGCTTCATGGGATGGCCCCAAGTTCTAGTATTTTGAGAGAGGGAGAAAAATGCCTCCTTATCCACATTCTCCACACCATGCATAATTTTGTACACCTCTGTCATGTCTCCCCTTCCCTCCTTTTTTCCCAAGCTAAACAATCCCAGCTGTTGGAACCTCCTCTCATGGGGGAGATGCTCCAGCCACTGGATCATTTTAGTTGCCCTTTTCTGCACCTTTTCCAGCTCTACAATATATTTTTTAGGTGCAGGACCACAACTGTACACAGTTCCCACCTACAAGGCTGTAAACACAGCTGCAACCTCAGGGGCAGCAATCAGGGCAGAGCCACTGGCCACGTTCTGATGTCACAATAACCCATGGTGGCTTAAGAAGCAACTCACCGTAGCTTATTTTTTAAATAGTCCACGATGCTCTGCCACATGACCAGGCTAATAAGCTATTGTGAGTAACTTATTAAACTACTATGTGTACTTTAGCTATATGTAATTTGAGTCAAATCCACCATCAAAACCTGTTGCAACCACTCAGCAGCGGAAATCCTGACTGCAGCAAAAGGGGGGATGTGGGTGTAAAACCTTGGGGATTTGCAGGAACAGGACCAAATTCCACACAAGCTTCTCCTAGTTGGGAGGCACCTGATCCACCCTCAAAATCCTGCACAATTACCCCACGGGGCAAAAATCCCAAGTGCAGCAGGGGGAGATGCCTATAACACCATGGGGATTTGCAGGATCAGGACCAAATCTCATAGCGAGCCTCCTCTACTCAGGAGGCACCCAATGAATCATCAAAACCAGGGGGGGGTGCAGAATTTGCACAAATTCACAATTGCAGTATTGGGAAGACTGAAGAGAGCCAGTGTGGTGTAGTGGCAAGAGTGTTGGACTGGGAGCTGGGAGATCCGGGTTCTAGTCCCCACTCGGCCATGGAAGCTCACTGGGTGACTTTGGGCCAGTCACAGACTCTCAGCCCAACCTACCTCACAGGGTTGTTGTTGTGAGGATACAACGGAGAGGAGGAGGATAATGTAAGCTGCCTTGGGTTCCTTGCAAGAGGGAAAAAGGCGGGATATAAATGCAATAATAAATAAATAAGACATTAAAGCCTCTTTGCCAGCCATGGCTATGGGGAGGATTCCACTTCAGCAAATGAGATTACATCTCTGTGAAGCTTGGCACTGATCCTGCAAACCTCCAAGGTTTTATAGCCACCTTGGATTTTCACTGCAATTAGCATCAGGGAACTGGGTTTTGAGAGTGTACCAGGTACCTCCTGAGTAGGGGAGGCTGGCTATGAGGTTTGGTCCTGACCCTGCAAACTCCCAAGGTTATATAGCCACCACCCCCTTTTTGCAGCACTTGGGATTTTCACTGCTTGGTGAGTGATCAGGACGGGTTTTGATGGTGGAATGCATGCCTCCTGACTGGGCTGTGTATGACGTTTTGTCCGGATCCTGCAGTTGCATAGATAAGCTTCTGCTAATTTGCTGAAGCTGCCTTGAACTATATAAGGAAAGGTGGAGCATAAGTATTTTAAATAAAAAGCTGCTAATTTTTGGAGATAGCTCTACAGACAGATAGGAGACTCTCCTCCAGTGGGGATAGAGCTAGGGACTGCAGAGGGAAGAGATCTCCCCTAGCACCAACAATTCCCCCATTCATACGCTGTGCCTGAGGGGCTCACTCTGAATATGGAAGAAGGTCCAAAGATGTGTCCCAAGCAACTGTGATAGCTTGCATTTTAATATAAGAGCAAATGATCTAGCAGTGTGTGTAGTGGCTATAGTGTTGGACTGGGACTGAGGAGATCTGGGTTCAGGTCCCCACTCAGCCATGAAGCTTACTGGGTGTCTTTGGAGCAGTCACTGACTCTCAGCATAACCTACCTCACGGGGTTGTTGTGAGGATACAATGGAGAGGAGGAAGATCATGTGTGCCACCTTGGGCTCCTTAGAGGAAATGCCGGATGTAAATGTAACAAATAAAAACTAATCTGCCTTGAATTTCTTTGAAAATAGGAATTCTTACTAAAATTCTCCTCTCTCAGCAGAGTAACAACATAACATCCTCCACACAGGCTGATACAAGGGAATATGCTCTTCACCGAGAAGCTTTAACTTCTGTTCAGAAAGTAGCAATTGCACCAATCAACTTTTCTAAAAATGCATCCAGAATCAAGGGAAACAACCAGAGTAATCAAAATGCTTCCTCTTTTAGCCGACACACACTGTTTTCTGAGGTAATTTATACTTTTAATTCTGAGTGGTGTCCAGATTAGAAATGTGAAGGCACGGGGGGCGGGGGTGTTCTCCGCCCCCAAGGACCGTTGTTTGCTTTTTCTGAAAAATTGAACAGCTTTGGATTATGAAATATTTGCTTTTAGAATTTAAGACATGGTGCTTATATATTGTTATCCAATCTTTACTCTCCCCAAAATGATTTCTAAAAACTATGTAATAAGAACACTTTTATAGAAAGACTAGAGATGTAAAATGTCTGGAAATAATGAAGCCATGGGGAAAAATATTTTTTTAATTCTCTCTGTAAGATTCCCAGCATAGTTATTTCTTTCATTGCTTATTAAAATTATTGTTCTAAAGTATAATTTACTGATAGACATTTATGCTCAGTTTCCCAACATGTGAGTAGAGTCACCATGGTACATTCTTGACAGTAGATGTGTATTCCTGACAGCTTGTGTTTTGTTCCATAGAGTCCTGTCAGGTTTCTGATGATCCGGCAGTCATCTACCATAGTTCTGATCTATTCAGACAATAATTATGAATGTACTAACGGACTTTACTTTTAAAAGATTTAAAATATAATGATAATTTTATGAGCAAACTAAGTCATACATAAAATAACTTTAGGAACAGAAAGTCTGCTTTATGCTCCTAAACAGCCCTCCCCAACCTGGTGCCCTCCAGATGTTTTGGACTACAATGTCCAGCATTCCTGACCGTAGGCCATGCTGCCTGAGGCTGATGAGAGTGGAAGTCAAAAATATCTTAAGGGCACCAGGTTGGGGAAGACTGTCTTAAAGCAACAGAGTGACTTTAGATCTGTAAAGAACACTAAAAAAATAAATATTGCTTATTTTCTCATTTTTCCAAAATTTCCAGTTTTTCCAAAAAAACAAACAAACCCTGTTTGTTTGTTTTTTCCACAGCCTCAAAATTTCCTGAAATTTTACATCTCTATTTCAGATACTGCCACATTATTGGTAATAATGTCAGCTACAATGGTATCATATTAAATACCAGTTAGGCTTTTGCAAATTTTGTGAAGGTAGATTAAGCTACTGAACTGCTTACCAGGCTGTGTTTCAGTTGGTGTGTCTGCATAGCACACAAAGTAGAGGAAGCCTTAGATTCTGTATAGATGGGTAAGCAAACTGGAAAAGCATGATCTCTGTTCCATTCAGCTTCACTTTGATACAGGGAAATCGGGAGAAATGTTTAAATGTGTGGGTTTTTTTCAACAGGTTGCAAAGACTTTGAAAAATACTGAAAGCCTGAAAGTTTGCCATCGCTGTGGTTCTCCTGCAAAGTACAATTCCCATCTGCAAAGGGCGACATGCATCCGTGAAGGCTGTGGTTTCGACTTCTGCACTAAATGCTTATGCAGCTACCATACTGCCAAGGACTGCACAAGTGGAAAGTCTGTGAAGCCATCCTCCAAACTAGGACCCCTTCCTGGTACCAAAAAAAGTAAACAGAACCTACAGAGACTATAATTTCTGTGGCATAGGCTGTGGCTAGTGTAACCTATAGCTTGATTTTAGAGACCCCAGAAGAAGAGTGAATATGAACATTCAATATAACAAATATTTTTAAAACCCAAATGTATCTTGGAACTTTTTTCATGGTTTTGGTTTTTTAAATTAAGTTTTAAAAATACTAGATGTCTTTATCTGCATTTTTTAAAAAGCTGAAATTTTTAACTATATGTTTAGTGGGGGCAGTGGGGGGGAGGTAGCAGGCTAGCTTGTCATTTTGGCAAGTAGACTGTCAATGGAATTTTATTAAGTTGGGGAAGAGCCGGTAAATTAGTTTTAAGGAATGAGGTTTTGTTTAAATGTACTCCAACTTCATGCCTTCTAAAAACAATTTATGACTTTTTACATTGGAAGCTACAATGGATATGAAATGTATTTTTGCCATCTACACAACAGTTGCAGTTTGCATTTACAGTTCAAAATATTTACCAGTTTCATCTGATTATTTTCAGATGTGATTGGTTTTCATAACCACTGAAATGGCACTATTATGCCCCCATTTCATCCCTGATGGCTAGTTACTCATTTACTTTTTAAAAAATTCTGCCTAGAAGTGTGTATATATATGTAAATATTTAAGTATTTGTCTGTCTCTTTATGCTGAAAAATAAATTTAACTTTATAAATTATACCACCACTGGTATTGTGTGATATACTCTTCTGTTACATAAATTGCTTAAGGCAGATTCATCCCTGCATAGACACAACTCCACACTCAGGGAGGCATCTGCCATCTCTCACCCCCAGCTGACCCTTGCTAGTGTATGCACTGCAGCATGCTGACTGAATAACTTGCAAGGCAGGGCTTTGGTGAAGAGTAGGAGGGCAGGCTGACTATATGGAGAAGCTCACAGGCCTCCCACTGCCAGTGTGCTATGGTGTGTGCAGAGGGCCAGGAAGGGGGGCAATAGGGTTCCACTGAGCTAATCTGTCCTGTGTATGGATAGGTCATACCTTTAATTTCTCTATGTTTAGGAAGTCATAGGGAATAACATTGTCAGGAACTTCAGGATGACTGCAGGTGAGATGTAATGTACCCCAGTATGAAACCAGGAGTCCCTCAAGGGCTCTAAAACATTCCCAATACCATGCAAAGGATTTTAATCTTGTCAGTGCAGAATTAGCAATAATGTGCAGTACAGGTAACAAACCCACCCTGAAGACGAGGATGTGTTCATTTAGACAGTTAAGGGCAGCACCTCTTTGGAATTAACATTAGGTCCCTGATTCTCAAAGCTTAGGACAGAAGGCTATGCTTCATTAGAAGTACCTTAATACACTTTTTCCTTTATATTTGAATAAGAAAAATTGCAATGAACAAAAAGAACAGAAGTTAGATGAATGACAGTGGTATTAATATATTTTCTTTAAAAGGGTTCCCTGATAATAGTGGATGTGGATGCATACACTTCTTTTGCCATACTTAAAAAAAGAATTGATCTGGACATAGTAAAGTGGGAAATGTGTCATCACCACCAAGGTCAGAAATACTCTTAATAGCTGTACTCACACCTATTGTACTAGTGGGGGGCTTGCTGCAGTTTCGAAATGCTACAGAAATTTGCCAAATCAGATAACAGGAAAAAGAACATTTGTACCAAGATAGTTCTATTATAATGGCTCTCAGACCCTGAGAATTTATCCATGCACTACATAATGCCTTGTTCAGATGCCTGTGGCCCCAATACAATTGCTCTAGTGGACATTCAACCTACTGAGTTCTTATGTAGGTGCTGATTTGATGTGCCCAGTTTTCATACAGCGCAATTCTATGTAGTTACAATAACCACATGAGTAGCCCTCACAGGATGGGCTAGTTTGTTTACTTAGCTACCAACCTCTCTCACTCATTGGAGAAAGACACAATGAGAGTTCACTTCCTGCAAAACACTTTCCCTTCAAGCTTTTTTTGTCATACCTCGTTCATTGTCTGTATTAACAGAATCTCACCTTCCTCTTTCTACATAGTCCTTACTATGATTATTAACAGACTTGTTCTACCCGTGTAGATTGGTACCAGAACAAATAACATCTAGAAAAGATACAGTAAACATTAATTTAAAAATCAACTTACCTAAAGAACCAAAAAAGCCCTCTCATCCAAGATCTGTCATGGTTTCCAAAAGATACAAAGGCTTGATTTATTTCAGACCTGTTGGCAAATAAAGTGTTTTTGAGTTGTTAAAGCAGGAGTAGGCAACCTTTTTGGCCCCGTGGGTGTATTTGAGAAACTGCTCTGGGCACCACCACAAAATGGCTGCCATAAGAGATGTGGCCAGTCACAAACGACAAAATACCTGCCCAAAAACCTGAATACAAAACATAGTGGAGTCTGAGCCCCGACACTAAACAACTTTGAACCCAGTTTTCAGCACCAACTGAAACCTATTTCACAGAAGGCAAACGTTCTCTCTCCTGCGAGCCAAGTCATTCCCCCAGTCTCACTCTCTGCATCACCACCAATACTTTCTCACCCAGCTCCCCACCCATAGACTCTTACATGCACCTTATGCTCCCAGCCATCCATCCTCCATTCTCTCGTGCGCATGGACGCGCACACACAAGCACCCCATGTATCGTGCATGAATAACACATGCACAAGTCCTCCCCTTTTCACTGCAAGAACACACTCTTCAAGATCTTTCCAAAATCCCCCAAACCCTTTCTCCCTCTCTGTCTCACACACATGCAACTCCTGTTCAGACATACAAGCATACAACCCTCCCCATCATCCCAGGTTGCTCCCAGCCCCTCTTGGCTTCCTGCATCACTCCCTAACAGCCCACCTGCTGGCTTTCCTGATCCCCTGCTGACTTACCACTGCCCTTCCTATTCCCCCCACCCCGCCGTTCGCTCTCTTTAATCCTGCCCCCCACCCGCCCCTCGCAGTTTACCAGACAGAAGTGATGTGACCCCCTATTTTCCCTTGTGCTGGTTGTGTTGCAGGGGAAGGTATCGGCCTGCAGCTGCCTGCCATCTTCATTTCCTAGGAATGTCTCTGTGCCACACTTGTTGCTCAGAGGCATTCATAGGAAAAGAAGATGCCTTCCTGGAGCCCTTTACTTTGCTTTGAAGCTATTCCATCCAAAATTTCCATTAAAAAAATTGTTTTTTAAAAAATAAAAAGTAGAAAGGTGGGGCATCTCAGCGAGTGCCGAGAAAGGCTGTGGGTACCACCTTGCCTACCTATACCCCATGCTAAATTTTTATAAATGTAAACATGGGTGTTTTAGGCAGTTGTTAATAATGGTAGACAAGTGGTGATATAAAATGGTTAGTTGCTATTAAACTGGCTGTTTACACAGGGCCAGTATATTTCATTGGATTCTTGAACTGGACTTATTGTCAACTATTACCAATTTTCCCCAACGACTCTGCCGAATTATTTCATAGCTAACGTGCTCTGAAGAGAAGAAACCACATGATGGTGCTGTTGCAGCATTACACAAGATGTCCATGCACAACAGATGTTCACTGATGGGAGCAGCAAAATCATTTGATGAATCTCATGTAATGATATAAAGCCTGATCCACAACTTTCTTGGTGACCTCACTGCACTACCCTGGTTAACTGTAGCCCATACCTGTAAGGTCCTGAAACCTCCCAGTCCTGCCGCTCTCTTGCTGCCTCCCACTACAAGGTATAATGGGGGGGGGGGGTCCAGGTGTAGTTTCTGCACTAGGCTGAAGGGTGGGCACTAGAGCACTGAGATAAACTTGTGGATTGCACCTAAACATTTTTGCAAGTCAGAAGATGCCTTTGGAGAGAGCTGTTGGGAGCTCTGTTCTGAGAAGTGCCAAAGGGAAAGCAGAAGATAGACAAGTTGTGGCAATTTGTGATAGAGGTAGGAATACCATTTCTTTGTTTGAAATATTTGTAATCCTGCCTTTCCTCAAAAACATTTATGATAGCTAGCAACAAGAATAATATAAAATACAATTAAAACAATTAAAAAGAAATCCCAAAAAACAAGCAGCAGCTAAAAAGCCAGCAAATCAGAAAAATTAAATGTGATGTCATATTCTTCCCATTTGGTTTTCTTTCCTCTATAGCAGCTTTCCCCAACCTGGTGTCCTTCAGATGTTTTGGATTTCAACTCCCATGTGCCCCAGCCAGCAAGGCCAATGGTGGGAGATGCTGGGAGTTGTAGTCCAAAGTATCTGGAGGGCACCAGGTTGGGAAAGGCTCATCTATATGACTGTTAGGTGCCAATAAGTACAGTTTCTCAGTTTCCCTTTCCTCTTTGAGATCTAATGTGACGTAGCGATTAAGAATATAAACTGTGACTTGTATGTCAGTGCCTGGTTTACATCTCACCTCAGCTGTGGTCACTGAATAGCTGAGTAGGCAAGCCATTATCTCCCAGTGTCAGCTCTCTGTCTGAACCATGGGCATAAAAATACTTGCTTGTCCAACAGGAACTGCCTTGTTTTGTCCAGATCAAAATCCATCTAAGCCATTATTCTGTTTCCAACTGTGAGCAGCCAGATGCTGCGGGATGCTCTCAGTCAAGGCAAGAAGATGATGGCGTTCACTTGCTGTTTGTCCCCAACATCTCGTTGTCAGCGGTATCTTACCTCTGAATGTGGTAAGGTTCCATGAGGTTCCACTTGATGATCATGGCTAATAGCTAAATGACTATAAGCAATAGTGACATCATGTATATAATGTCCTAACAGCACCTTAAAATTCATTGCATAAATACTATATTTACTTTGTTTCTCTAATCCTAGGCTCTTACAGGTCTCAACACTTTTACCGTCTATGGTGCCCACAAGAGCATATGGGCACCAGAATTGCTGAGCATTTCTGTGTTCACCTTCTGATTTCTCTCCTGGCAGGATTCTAAATCACATGGAGAGCCTACAGGGATACAAAAGGCTTCCCGATGCAGAAGCTTGCCCAGAACACACAGAGGGTGGTGAGGACAGTGATGGGTGTGTGTGTGGCAGAGCTAGTATGCCCACTTTGCTCTCCCTGCTCACCCATTCTACTCTAAAGTGAAATACCTGAACTGAGCTTTTAAGCAGTGGTGTAGTGGAAGATTGGAAGTGCAGGCACTCATCATAGCCATGCCCCAAGGAGAAGCCAAAATGCAGGCATCTTTGTTGGGCTACATCAACAAACCAGTTCTAGCAGTTCTATCTCCATCAGGAGCAGGCCTTTTGTAAAGCTCATGGGTCTTAATTGCCCATTCAGAACCAAGCCACCCCACCAGTACTTTGCATTACAACAGGGCACAATATATTGTTGCTGAGAAAATTCATTCCCCACCCCTGCTCCACCCCAGCTATTGTGAAGATTGCAGCTAAGTTCAGAAAGAACAGAGGAAGGGTGATGGTGGCAGAGGATGTCAGTGTCCCTGTTAATAAGTAGGGGGGGGAGTACCAGCGCTGGGTCCCTGTGAGCCCTGGATCTGCTACACCACTGCACTTCTGCTCCTGGATGCTTGCTGTTGTAGGATGTAGCTTACTTGCTTTATTAGGAAAACCCCTAGCCCTTTTTGTAGCCCCCCTCTGACCCTACCAAACTCACAAGGTGGCAAAAGGCTATTGTAAAGCAAAATAGCCTTTTCCCCCCACTACCACCAGACTGCCAAATCTCAGTGGCAAACCATACTTTCGGCTTTTAAATGCAGGTTTTTCTCCTTGCTCTGCATTGCCAGATTTCAACAGCAGTAGGTGTGGGGCATCCCCAGTGGTATCCTGGGATTCTATGTACCCCCCCCAACCCCTGGATGCGGCCCACCCCTGCTTTACAGTGTAATCCTATGAATGTTTACTTGGCAGTAAGTCCCACTGCGCTCAGTGGGGGCTCACTCCCCAGTGAGTGTTTTTAGGATTATGAGTTTAGGCCTAAGTCGTCTGCAACTCTCTGCTTTGCAAGAACTTTATTGCATGCATCTTTTTGCTCCTGCCATCTGGCAATTTGGTACAGCAAGGTCTGGATTCTGTAGCTTCATCAGGAGAGGGAGGTGTCGATTATCTCTTGGTGATTCTGTCTTCAGAAAAAGAGTCAGGAGGAATGATGGGATTATTTGGTACTGCTGCCTGCTGTTAGAAAGGCAGCTGGCAGAGAAAAACAAAAAGGCAAAATGGAATGTGTGTTTACCAGTCCCACATACACCCAGGCTATCATAGGATGACAAAAAGGAGACCATACCTTTCTTTAGTAAAGAAAGAAAAACAGTTTACTCACAAATATTATTGCACATAAGATGCAGATATAGCTTATAGTTTCAAGAGGAGTTTGTTCAGTCCATTTCTTTGTGTTCCATTATACAGGGAGAAGCAGGAGAGAGCAAGCAGGTGTGCTCCCAGCGATGGAGGAAGGTCAGAGAGAGAGAGAGAGAAGAAAGGAGAGGTGCAGGAAACCACATTGTAGGCTATAGAGATCCTAAGGCTATCTATGCCCAAATTCCCATGAACTAACTGCAACACTGCCCCCTTCCTGTAACTTGCAGATGAGGTTTCAATATTCCCCCAAAGGAAGAGCTGTTGGTCTTTTGGTTTTTTCCAGGCCCATGGGAGTATGAAGTATAAATATGAGCTGTCTTCACAACCATCACCTGTGTGTACTTCTTCTCTCTTTCCACTAGAGGACATCCTGCATCTTTTAGTTTTCAAGAAACAAAATGAATGAAGACCTACTCAAGATAATTTTACTGGTGGTTAACAAGGCATGAATCATACGGCGAACAACAGCTTGATAGGTACACATCGTACATTTATTATTATTTTATAAGGATTTACCTCAGTTTAGCTTATTGCATTATAAATGCAGACATGTCTCAGGATACCAAAAAACTGAGGGAAAGGTCAGTTGCAATATGCTTGTGAATAAATTCAAAACAGCAACAGCTTGAAATAAGGCATGCTTATAATTTTAAGGCAGAGTGCTCTTCACTGTCTGAGATAACAAAAACATTTAGACTAAGCTGTGGGAAGCAATATATAATATAAATAGGACTCTGCACTTAAAACAAAACCCCGATTCATTTTGCATCAAGAAAAGCTGAATTCTGTGATCAATATAAATAAATACATCTGCGTATATTTGCTCATTTATTTATTTTTAAATAAAATAAATCTTTATGCTGTAAAGTTTTTAAATCTTTACACTAGGTGCCAATTTGTTTCCAAGCAAAATATAAAGTGCTGGTTCTTACCTTTAAGGCCTTACATGGTCTAGGTCCAAGGTACCATCTGCCCCCTAAGGTCCTCTGAGGGCTCTGTGCTGCAGCTGCCTCATGTGAGACTGGCAGCCCCACACAAGAGGACCTTCTCCTCTGTTGCCCCTCGGTTGTGGAGTGACCTGCAGGTTGAAATGCGCCTACTGACCCCTTTGAAGATCTTTAAGCAGGCATTAAAGGCTCTATTATTCCGGCAGGCCTTCCCTTTTAGAACTCTGGTTCCTGTTTCTTGACTCTTGTATACTGTTTTTATTCTGTGCTGTTTTTATTGTTGGATTTTTTTTGTTAAATTGTTTTTAACCTTGTACGCCGCCTAGAGTATTGGTATATAGGCGGGTTATAAATTGAATTAATTAATAAATATCTGGAAGATTTTAACTCTGCTTTTCAGCCAAAAATGCTCCCAGAGTGGCTTACAGAAAACAGTCTCTGCCCTCAGGCTTACGGTCTAAAAGACATGACACAGAAGAGAAATGGACTGGGAGGGAGAAGGAAAAAAAGCAAACTTACAGTGCAGTCATGTAGATGTCTACTCAGAAGGAAGTCCCATTCAGTTCAGTGGAGCTTACCCCCATGAAAGAGGGTACACTTGGGCACTAGTTCTTCATTGGGGTTATAAAGTCCAGCTGGAATGGAAACAGTTCAAGGAGAAGAGGAGCCAAAAGTCACTGGTCTCCCAACTGAGCCAACAAAACAGCCTGATAGAGCTGGTCTCTCAGTAGAACCGATGGAGCGGCCCTGCTTTTCTTCTCTCCCTCACTGCTACCTAATTTTGCATACTTTATTGAACACTGAAGCTATGCCTGGGTAAGGGACCCTGCTGACCACCTCTCTGTCTTCAGAAATGAACTGGTTCACCTTTTTTTCAAGGCTATCTTCACAGCCATGAGGACTAGAAGCCACCTTTTTAAAATAAATGAAATCTGAGGTTCTCAGCATACTGAAGTCTGTAGCTAATAAGAATTTCTGCAGAGTCATGAAATATTCCCTGAATATATTCGCCTGCTGAATATCTTGGATGGTGCTGGCCAAGGGCGTTGCTAGGTACTTAAAAGATCTGGGGTACAGGCCCATGATACAGATTTACATGCTCATGTGCGCACGCGTGCACACGCGCGCGCGTGCACACACACACACACACACACACATATATATATATATATATATACATACAGTACTGTGCAAAACTCTTAGGCCACCACCAACTTTGTTGTTTTAGCAAAGTTTTAATGACCATCCATAATTATTTTTCGGTCTCTGTATTAAGATACAAACAGAAAATGCAGGAAATACAGGCAAAAGTCAGTAGTTAGTGTGACCTCCCTGGGCTCTAAGCACATCTTGAACTCTTTGGGGGAGACTGTCCTAAAGTTTTCTGAAGTAATCTTCTGGTATATTATACCAGGCTTCTTTCAGCACTTCTCAGAGTTCTTCTTTAAATGTAGGTTGTCTTTTATTTATTTCTCTGTCCAGGTGATCCCATACTGCCTCTATAATATTCAGGTCTGGACTCTGTGGAGGCCAGTCCATGACTGTCAGTGTTTTATCAGCTGTTTTCCTTGCTAAATATGATTTCACTAGGGATGTACGAATCCCTTACCTAGTTCCGGTCGGGGCATCCGCTGGGGGGTCGGGGAGAGGCAATCCGTCCCTCCCCTCTGGAATCCTCCCCGGCCGGCTCCGCTCCATGGCAAAACTTCAGGCCGCTGCCGCCGCACTCCAGACTCAAATGGCGGCCGCTACACCGGCCGCCATTTGCGTCCCTGCCCGTGGCCGTGATTGGCTACGTAAGTATTTACGTAGCCTATCACAGCAAAGAGCAGGGACGCAAATCACGTAACGGGCGCCATTTGCGTCCCTGCTCTTTGCCGTGATAGGCTACGTAAATATTTACGTAGCCAATCACAGCCACGGGCAGGGACGCAAATGGCGGCCGCTATAATGGCCGCATTTCATTCCGCAGGCCAGCTACGGAAGGAGGACGATCCAACCCAGAGCATCCACCGCCAGGTAGGGTCTGTCCCAGGGGGATTTCGGGGGGTGGCAGTGGGGGGGTAGTCTGTTCTGCCATGGACTCCAGGGGGCCGGTTTCCAAAGAATCCAGCCTCACTGGGGTCCGTGGTGGATTTCTCCAACATCCCTAGATTTCACTGCATTAGCAGTGTGCTTGGGATCGTTATCATGCTGAAAAATGAAACCATTCCCAATCAGGCGCTTTCCAGAAGGAATGGCATGATGAATTAAAACCAGTCTGTACTTTTCAGCATTCATGATCTCATCAATATGGACAAGATCGCCAACACCACTGGCAGAAATGCATAGGGATGGCGGAGAATTCCGCCATGGATTTCAGTGAGGCCGAATGCACTGGCAGTCGGCCCTCCGAAACCCATGGCGGAACGGCCTCCCATCCCCCGCCACCCCGCGGATTCCCCCCAGGACGAAGCTTACCTGGGTCAGAGGCAGCGGCGGCTCCGGTGGCGGCGGCTTGTCTCTCAGCCGGCTGCTGTGGCCAAAAATGGCGGCCGTCGTAGCGGCCGCCATTTGCATCCTTCCAGGGTGCCGTGATAGGCTACGTAAGTATTTACCTAGCCTATAACGGCAAAGAGCAGGGGCACAAATGGCGGCTGCTACACCGTTTGCGCCCCTGCTCTTTGCCATGATAGGCTACGTAAGTATTTACGTAACCTATCACGGTAAAGGTAGCCACGCAAATGGCATAGCGGCCGCCGTTTGTGTAGCTGCCTTTACTGTGATAGGCTACATAAATGCTTACGTAGCCTATTTGCGGCCGCAGCAGCCCAGCCGCGGCCAGAACTCCAGCTGCAGCTGGCCCGAGCCGGCAGCTCTGCAGACCTGCTGCGGAGCGGAGCCAGCCGGGGAGGATTCCGGGGGGAGGGACGGAGCGCCTCCCCCCCACCGCGGATGCCCCAGCATGGAACCAGGTAGGTGTTTCGTACATCCCTAGAAATGCAGCCCCAAACCAGGACAGACCCTCCACCATGTTTCACTGAAGGCCGCAAGCACTCATTTGTCTATCTCTCTCCAACTCTTCTTCTCACATATTGTCGACAATTGGACCCCAACATTTCAAACCTGGATTCATCACTCCATAATACTCTTTTCCACTTATCCTCATTCCAATCTTTGTGAGCTTTAGTAGGAAATAGTAGGACATATACAGGTGTTAGCAATGACAGTAATTAGGGTTCCATTCCATTTAGGTTTAGGGGAGCCAGGCACCTGCTGTTACTCTAGTGTAAGGGGAGGTCACACTAAATACTTGCCCCTTTAGCCTATGGAAGCTGTTTTTTGTTTTTTCTGTTGTTGAATACTGCATACAAATTTCCTGTATTTCCTGGTTGTATTCTAATGAAGAGACTGAGAAATAATTATATATGGTCATTATACCATTGCTAAAACAACAAATCTAATGGTGGCCTAAGATTTTTGCACAGTACTGTATATATACAAAATTTAAATTAGTAGAATTTATTTAAATCTCACCAATGTTATCAAAAATAAAAATGAAATAAAGACTGAATAAAGAGTGCCTCTAAGCATATGCAGAATTCTTTTCTTTCACCATTGAACAGTAACAGCCTCCCCCCATCCCCACACACTTAATAGTAATGGAATATAACCTACAGAGATTAAAGCCTGAGCATTCCCTTTTTAGAGATTAAGAACTGATCAGACCTGTTGCAATAAAACTACAGCCAGATCGCATACATCCTGCTCCCCTTCACACAACAATCCCTCCTCATTTTCCCTTCCTTCAGCAATTCTTCATAAAAACAAATGTTTTATTTTTGTTTTTGCACCTCTCCCCTACCTCCTCCTTGTTATGGGCAAGCTCTCCTTGTTTCCTCCTTCCATAACTTAATTTGTGTCAAGATTTCACCAGGATTCACCCAAAGATTCTGTTTTCAATACTAGGGCTAAGTAATGGGGAACATACCTCTGAGCATATACCAAGTGCCTTTCCCTCATTACTGGAGCTAGAGTCCATGCAAAAAAGAAAAAACATTAATGACAAAACATGCACAGGATTAGGCTGAAAGGGTAGCCAAATCAGTGGAGTGGAAGGGGGTGGGCAGTTTATGAAGCCTGCAGTACCATGCTCACAAATTAGGACTTATTTCTGAGTAAACATGCAGAGGAGCAGGCTGCAATCCTCCCTACAAAAGCAACTTGGACTGCAATCCTATGTACATTTCCCTGGGAACAAGCCCTATTGAACAGAATGGAACTTTCATCTGAGTAGACATACGCAGGGTTGTATAAGTGAGTAGCATTTGTTAAAGCTTGTCATTCCATTGCTGGACAAACAAAATACCCCCAGATACCCTTCTTCTGAAACTCTAACTGCTTCCAGACAGAGTGCTCCTAGCAACAGCAATTACAAATAACTGTTTAGCTGTCCCATCTTTTTCTCCTTAATAGATTTTCTGTAACAAGGTAAAAGATGGAAGAAGTGATAATATGCCTGCCTGAGGCCTATATATGCCTGCCTGAGGACTGAAATCTGTTGGTGGGGCCCTCCTCTGCGTTTCACCAGTGTGACACACACATTGGGACATGGGAGAGGGCTTTCTCTGCTGTGGCACCCCAGTTGTGAAATGCCCTCCCCTTGGATGCCTGATTGGCACAGACATTGGTTTCATTCCAGTTACAAGTTAAAACATGGCTTTTTATCAAAGCCTTTGAGGGTTAAAGGCATTCCCTAAGGTAGCACGCTGTTGTAACTGTTTTAGATTTCAATTGGTATTAGCTTGTATAATGGTTCACTATGTTTTAGCTATTTAAATTATTTATTGTTTTATACTGTTTAAATTGATTTTATCTGTATGCCACCCTGAGTTCTTAATGATATAGGATGGGATACACATTTTTAAATAAACAAACAAACAAACAAGAAAACATGGGAGGGTCACAAGTAGAAGATGACCTCTTCTGGACCTCCGGTAAGCTTCCATGAATGAGGCAAGGTGATGGCACCATAAAAGCCTCATCTGGAAGCACCCCACTTTTCCCGAGAGTTGGGTAAGGAGGAGAAAACCAAATCCTATTGTCTGTTTGCATCAAGTCAAATACGGTTCAGAATTTCCCTCAACCACCACCCTCCCCTCTTCAGAATTTCCCAAAGACTTGCTCTGGATGGAATATATAGAGAAAGAAAGGACAGGAGAGGGGAGGGGAGGGAAGAAGAGAAAAGAAGAACGATGATTGGATATGGAGGGAGGAGAACGAGAACTCCCTAAGAAAGAGAATTTGGGGGTGGGTGATGGAGCTGGGAGGGTTGTACAAATCCTAGTTAACTTTAAAAGGTGAGGTGGCTGAAGGTTTTTTCATGCTTTTAGAAACTGTATTTAAAAGCTCCACACCTGCTGGCAGAACCATAAGGCCCTCTGCATGTGGCCTTCAGCACTTCTGGAACATGACATCATATCGTCTTAACCTTCCTTTTGGTATAATTGGCTACCTGGAGCTATATGAGAGAAGTTCGTGGTGGTGGAAGGGAAAAAGGTTTAAGGAGGTTAATTAAATCCTTTGCTGAGCTTGTGCAGAAGCTAAAACTTCCAGTTTGGTGCAGTAAAATCAGACACTGTGTGAAATACCAGTAATTCACAGAAGCTGTTCCTGCCCTTCCCCCTCCCTCTTCGAATGTTCATTGCAAGCAAGCTCCCAGGACTGAACACGTAAGAGCAGAAAGGTAGGGAGTGGGAAAATCAAACCAAAAAAAATATTAAAAAATGAGCCAACTGTGGAAGGAAAGATAGCAGTGTCTCCTGTAGTGTAGAAAGTGACTGCCTGTATGCTACACCCCCCTCTTGGTCTGCTATGGGAATGGGTCTTAAGGTCTCCCAGACAATGCAAGGCTGCTGAGCTCAGAGGGAAGGGCAGGCTTGTATTACAGCAGATGATGTCACTGAGGCAGTTCAGAGGATTTGGGACATGTCTGAGAAGATTCGAGGCACATGCCCTGATGTGCCTCCGCTAAAATGCCCATTGTGGTGAGAGAAGAATATGTTAGCTGCTATTTTATTTCCAAAGGCATGACACATAATGGAAACACCACACTTTTGCTAGTTCGTGAGTGAGTCTGAGATCTCCAACCTCAGGTTTGAAGAGAATCTCTTCACATGCTTTTCACAGAACATTCCTCTGCCGTTCTCTGGGTCAATTCACACATATCATCTGTTAATAACGTTGTGTGCGACTCCAAGATCAAGTGATGACTTGCATGGCTGAAATAGCAATCCTAGATCAAACTTTGCTGATGGAACTTTTGAACACAACACTTTTTCTTAAAAAATATGCAGATATTCAGCTGTTAGTTTTCCAGGTTTTGAAAGATGATTATTGAATTAAGCAATACAATAATACATTGTATACATACACGTTTGTATTGTATACATTGTATACAATATGTATGTACATTGCATACATACACAATAATACATACTCGTTTGGAGAAGACCATTGTCTGAAGTATACACACTTGTCTGCATGGGCAACTCTAGAACCTAACTTTGCCTGACAATGATTAAAGGGACTGTCCTGTGGGTATAAGAATGTGTAATGGCAAATATTTTTATTAAAATATTTTTAGACAATCTTTCATGCTCACGGATACCAGGGCAGTTTTCACTAGACATGAGCAAAACTAATCATAACATCTGTACAACAAATAAATAAAATAATCTTCATAAAATAATTTAAAGTCAGCTAAAAACAAGCAAAGCAGATGAAACAATATACCAACTTTAAAATGCCTGGGCAAATAAATACATTTTGACCAAGATCTGAAAAGATTGTAATGTTGGCACCAGTCCTATTCCTGTGCAGAGGGCATTCCAAAGCTGGGGCACTACCACAGAAAAGGCTCTCCCTTTCTTGTTGCCATATAATGAACTTTCCCTAGCAAAAATATACAGAGAAAAGCCTCCTCTGAAGATCTTAAAACAAGAGCAGGCTGGTATAGGAAGAGACACTCTTTCAGATAATGGGATCCGAAGCCATTCAGGGCTTTAAAAGGACGCATCAGCACTTTGAATTGTACTCAGGAGTGAATAGACAACCAAATCAACGCTTTCGGAATTGGTATAATATGATTCCATCTGGTTATACTTGTCAGAATTTTGGCAACCGCATTCTTCAATAATTGAAGCTTCTAGGTAGTCTTCAAGGGCAGCCCCATGTAGAGTATTCTAATTGGGACATTATCAAATCATGGATCAATGTGGCCAGACTACCTGTGTCCAGGAACAGTTGTAACTGGTGAACCAGCCAAAGCTGTTAAAAGGCACTCCATGCCAGTGACAATGCTGGATCCAAGAGCACCCCCAAGCTACATACATTTTCTTTTACGGAAAGTCTACCCCAGCTAGAACATGTTGTATACCTAATTACCAGACCTAAGAACCATCCACCACAGTGTTTCTGTCTTATCAGTTTATTGGCCTTCATCCAGCCCATTGGCCTTCATTCGCCTGGTTTATTGGCCGTCATCCAGTATTAACATATTGATGAAGATACTTCAGGCCCTTGGATGACCACACAAGGAGCTTCATATAGATATTAAAAGGTGTGGGGGATAAGATGGAACCTTGTGGGGCTGCACAGCACAAGTGCCTTGCAGGCAAGCAAAACTTTCCCAGTGCTACTTTCTGAAACATGACTATTTTTATACTTTTTAAAATGGTTTTTAATTTTTGTGAACTGCCCAGAGAGCTTCAGCTGTGGGGTGGTATAGAAATATAATGAATGAATGAAACTGACCCTGTATGCAGTCTGTTATTCAAATCACAATAATTTATGTTCATGAATCTGCCTCGCCTACGACGCCATTTTAGCACCCCTGCAACATCAGCAAGATGTCACATTTTTTTTTCAGATATTCATGTCATGTGCTTTGGTACTATCATACAGTGAACTCTGGGGATATACTGCTCACTGCCTGAGAATCCAGGACATGTGGTCAAGGAGTACATGCAACTCTCCTCACATGCAGCATGGGGGATATGCACATGCAAGCCCAGGCACATGTATATCTGACTCGCAAGATCCTTCCTCTGTATCAAATGGGGAAAAGCTCCTACAGATTAGGTGTTTGCCATGTGCACCACACATTACATTGCCTGCTTTACGGCAGACGTATCCTCGCTTTGCCACTACCCGTGCAGAATCTTCTGCTAGGCTAGTGCATGAGTGAGCCCTGGATATGTTCATTTTGCATCACCCCTTTGACCAGTAAGTGGAGGGGGGAAGAAGGGAGGAGATTAAGAACGAATGTTCACATTGGCCTTTTAAAGCAACAGTAAAACTTTTTATTAACACAGTAGTACATGACAATTAACCTTTTTACTATAAAAGGAGGAATGGAAACATCACTGATGGTAGCAGGAAGCAGAATTTAGCTCTTAGTCAGATATTTTAAGTAAGAAATGAAGATGCTGGAGCGGAAAGTGTTGCTACATATTTTCTCTCCTATTTTGTATGCCTTGTTAATTATTCAATTTAGAGTTTTGTTTAATTGAAATGTACCCTTTAATCTCTACATTTCATTCCCGTCATGCCACTGATGTGGCAAGACTTAAACACTTCCAGCAACTTTCATAAGCTTTTGAGCTAAGACTCTGAATCAGCAGACTTGACCTCTAAAAAGGTCCTCTTACTCACAGCGGTCACGAGGGGCCGAGTACAAAAGAGAGAAAACAACTTCAGACTGATTTCTCTAACCCTGCCTGTTCTCCTGGGTATCCATCCCCCTGGCAGTCAAGGATGAAACATAAACGAAAAGATATCCTCTCCACCTCCAGATTGGACTATTACATTTATTCCTGTGGATCACAACAACCATGCATTTCCAACAAGGACACTCCTGACCTGCATTAAACGAGTGCCATGGTTCAAAATCAGCATACACATAACATAAAAATAATTTCAAAGGTTATCAAAAATAAAGCTGTAAAAGAGAGAATTTTGTAAATAATTATAGGGGTCTGAATTAAGGTACAGTACACTAATTTAATCTACAGAGACAGCACAATACGAATTTTGGATGTGCTGCAACACGAAAATGGTTCTTTGTTTATATTCAAGGCTTAATTTAGCTTCTGTAGGCATTTGCACTTGCCTGCAAAGACTACTCATCAAGAAATGTTAGTAGTCAACTGACCATAATACAAAAAAGAAAAAAGAAAAAAGTAGGCAGAGCATGTCTTAAGGAGTTCTTTCTTCTCTACTGTCTGATCCCAGTCAATTAGGAATCACATCGTGAATGTAATGATGTCATGGCACCAAGTACCCAATCAGATTTGTCTTTGTGATTATGTTCATGGAAGAAAAACAGAGCCACCCCATCACCCTCACTCTGAACAGGAAGTAGGGAAGAAGCATGTCCCATTGCTCAGGCAATAGTCCTCATTTTGCATTGCTGTGCTGGTGATTTCATTGCCCACTACCACTGCATGGTGAGCTAGTTGCCGGTAACTGAGGCGACATGGACACATGCAGCTGAACTTGCATATCCATCCTCGTTGTACCACAATAAGTCAACCACACACTACTAGATTTCAGGAAAGAGCATAGGCTTGGTTGCCTTAACACTGGGGGCATGTTCTAACTTATCTCATAAAATTGCTGAAATGGTGGATCTCATTTCTTTAGGGGGGGATATTATCAAAATCCCCCTCCCCATTTTGATTTTGACTAATTTTCATAGGCTAGCAGCATGGCATCATTTTCCTCCAACAAACAAGAAAGGCTACAACAAAGATTTGCACTGAATTTTGTTGACAGAAGATGTTAGGAAAGATTTAAAAAATAAATAAATTTAAATTTATATTTAAATTTAAATTTATATTTAAATAAATATAAATTTAATTTATTAAATTTATTTAAATTTATATTTAAATAAATATTAAATATTTATTTATATTTAAATAAATATTTATTTATTTATTTAATAAATATTTATTTATTTATTTATTATTTAAATAAATAAATAAATTTATTTTATTATTTTAAAATAAAAAAATAAATTTATTTTTTATTAAAAAATAAATAATTATTTATTTATTTAAATAAATAAATAAGTGGCCGAGAGATGCGGCCACTTATTTCCCTATATTTCCTTATTAGTTCATGTTAAATGATGCTTTCAGTTTTCAATTTAATAAAATGGAAGGGGCACGATCCACTCCCTGCTGCATTTTCCCTAAGCCACAGCATCAACAGGACATTCCTATAGCTGAGCCTTTCCTTTTCTCCTGGTTGCAACAAACGAAAACCTTTCTGGTGACTTCAGTAATTTAGAATAGGAACTTTAAAATCCTGGTGATGTTTCAGAGGCATTATTGCCATGAAGTCAAATTTGGGAAGTCTTTTATCTTCCCCTTAACCTATCTCTAACCTCCTCCTCCCACAGCTCTACATTACACGAGGCTGGAGGTGGCTTGGTCTATTGAAGTATTGCTCCATAATGACATTGCCTTTTATTATTGGTTTTAGGATCTCTCTCTCTCTTGCACACAAATATATCCTTAAAGACATCTTTTACAAAAGAAATCTAGGCCAAACATGTAGCATTGCATCAATTCTACAGAGGCCAGTAAATTGAATAATATAGCAAATGGTACCAAAATAATTTGTACTAATAATTTTCAAATGTTGTTGTAAAGAAATTCATTGTTAAAATCTTCAAAAGTTCAAACGGCCTTGATATCATGTCATAATTCCAATAGCCATCTCAAAAATATGGCGATATGAATCCATCTTCAGTTAACTAATCTTAGCTATCCGAGCAGGCCCTGCATAAAACTTAAGATAAATACCTGAACATATAATTTGAGAGCTAGTGTTAGACTGGGACTCGGGAGATCTAGGTTCTAGTCACCACTCAGCCAAGAAGTTCACAGGGTGACTTTGGACCAGTCACTGACTCTCAGCCTCACGTACCTCACAGGTTGTTGTGAAGATAAAATGGAGAGGAGGAAGGCCATGTAACCTGCCATGGGTTCCTTGCAAGAGGAAAAAAAGGTAGGATATAAATGTTTCTTCTGGGAACTGAGCTCAGAGCGCTGGCTCCAAGCTCGTTTCCCATAAACCGAAAAATCCTATGGCTGTCTAGATGCTGCCTCGCAGCCGTAAGATTGTGCAGTGAATGAATGTAATATTATATTGCATCTCTGGCTGGGAGCGAGTGGGGGATCCTCTCATGTCCCCTTGACTCCACCTCTGCCCACCAGCTGCCACAGATATAAATGTAACAGCAGCAGCCGCAGCAATCCATGTCCGGTAAAACTATTGAAACTACTCATAAGGTGTATTTGAAGTGATTAATTATATCATTATTTATTTATTGTATTTATTCGTGTGTGTATGTGCCCCCAGGCTCTTTTTAAGACTCTGACAGGCCTGGGGGCACAATGTTCATTTGAACCCCACCTACACACTGTGTGATATCTGGGGCGGGGGGCGGGATATGCATATAATCATAGATAGGGATATAGATGGGCAGGGAGAATATGCATATAATCCTTAAGATAGATGATAGATAGATAGATAGATAGATAGATAGATAGATAGACAGACAGACAGACAGACAGACAGACGCACGCTAGATAAAACATCAGAAGTATGTTAATATTTTAGGGATTGCCTCTAAAATTGAAGTGCAAAAAACTTACATTGCATTCAGCTGCAATGTATAGCACTCCTTCAGTCCTTCTGCATGTAGGATTCACTTTTCATGTTTCATCTACGAATATATACATCAAGGAACGTAAAGAAAATGTTTACACATAATGACAAAGTACATTCAGGTTATTGTAAAAGTTATCCCACTTTGTTCCTACTTTTCTTGGGAGCCAATTCAGATATGAGATTATCAAAAGTAATTTCTCTCAGGAGATTTCATTTTATAGAGAGAACAGGTAATTATAACATTCTTGACAGCAGCACTGTTGACCATAATTTATTTTTAATGCAGTATAATGAGGAGAAAGCTCATTCTTCAAAATATGAAAAGGGGAGAGTTAGATAAAAGCAGAAATTTCTGAAAAGCATTGAAAATAGTAAAAGCAATAACTGAGTCAATAGCTATGCATGTTTACCATGTACTATTGGATGTATCCATGTGCATTGCTGAGGCCCCCACACCCATAAACCCTTTTCTCACTCAAATAGCTATAACGTACAGACATCAATACTGAAAACCAAAGCTTAACACTCTTGGGGGAGGGCTAAAAGCCTAATAGAGAGAGCAGTCTTTTCTACCCATAATAAATATGCTACCCTCTTTAGTTTTTGCTATAAAACAGGGACCACCCACAAGCCCTGCCCGCTTTCCCTCCAACCCTGTGCAGGAACCCAGTGCAAGAAAGCCCTTCTTCAGACCAGTGCAGGGAAATCCATCTCTTACAGGGGTCAGCAATGGGGACAAGCCACTTGTCTGGGGGAATACTTCTCCTGCTCTGGAGCTACCCCTGGGGACACTGTGCTACCTGCCAATATCCATATGGGAAATTTAGTATCTACAGAATAGGGCAGGACCAATGAAAAAATAACTCTGCCACACTATCAGGCCTATTTGGCAAGATCAACTGTCACGCTCCCAGCTATTGTTCTGCTGGTCCCAGGCCCAGGCTGCATGCAGACGGATGAATAGGCCTCCTCAGTTGCTTGTCTCCGACCACTCTGAAGCTAAACTCACAGGCGGAGGCAACTTCTGCTGGCCAAGAAGAACCCAAGGGAATCAGTTACCTGGAAGCAATTGTCACTACAGTTGATTTGGAATGACCTGTCTCAGCAGTCTACGTGGCCTGGCCACTTGGCGCCTGGCAAAGACAGAAAGGAGAGAGAAAGGATCTATTGCTAATTTTGTTAATGGGGTGTGAGAGTAGCCAAATCCATTTCTGAACCAGTCAGTCTAATTGGTGATGCACTAGTGGGGATGCTGGAGGAATCCGTCTGGGGAAGTTTGCCGAGCTTTCAGCAGCTTGGCTCCTCGGACTCTGGCTCGCTTATCCATAAGCTACCTTGACTCGATCTATATCAGGTTGCACCAGCTCGCAAATGGGGGGGGGGGGTTCCGCTTACAATTGCATGATGTATGCAAATTGTGGCCATAATTTGCTTAATCTGCACACATTGCCGCTGTAATGTGCTTAATTTGTGCAAATTGCAAGTGCAATTTGTGCAAAATTAAGCACATTAGAGCCATAATTTGAACAAATTATGCCCTCAATTTGCCCAAATGGCAATTTAAGGGGGGGGAATGAGAAAGTTCCCAGATTTGGGGACAAAGCCCGAGTTCGGCTCGCAAATGCAGGGCCTCCAACGAAATCCAGTGAGCCCCCAAAGAGCTGGATTTCCCTGCAATGGCTATCCCTGTGCACTAGCCACCAACTACAATGGTGTTTAATTTGATTAACACACAGCAGAACAATACTCCACAGAGGAGTTTGTTTTGTGATTTTTCCCGTTAGGTTTATGGAGCTCAGGTTGGTGGGATTCTGAACAAAACAGCTGGCAACAATACAGCAATGCCTACCGTTCAATCATGATGTGGCCCCTCCATGTGGCTCCGGACAATTTCCCCCAGTGCCCACCTTAAAAATGGCCTGGTCACTTTTAACCTAAGTTCTCTGGCCTACAATAAGGCCATGATCTAAGGGTGTAACTAAGGGATGTGCATGAAAGACCACAGACATTGCCAGAGTTTTCCATCTGTTTCCTCTTTATCGACACTACCTGTGTTCAGGCATTGCAGGAAGCCATGGACATGCAGTGAGCCTTTGGCCTGCATGCCCCTCCTTCCTTCTTCTCTTTCGTATGCCAGAGAAGAGATCAGAAGCCTCTATTTCCAGTTTTAAACTAACCACAGTTTCCAATTACATCTGAACTCAGGGAACAGTGATTTGAACTATGGTTCCAAAACAAGCTAAGATCTGAAACCAGAGTTTGATTCTGGTTTGTTTTCATTAACCATAGTTTAAACAAATCATGGTTCTTGACTCCAGATGTCACAGAGAACTGTGGCTTAATGTTGAAAGCAAAAGATTCCGACCTTCTACTCAGAAAAGAAAGAAGGGGGAATGTTCAAGCACCTGTGTCAAACTACAAACTTCTTTGGATATAACGCTATGAAGAAAACTGATGGAAAAAAGCAAAGTACTTAGGTGGAGTTCGGTGTATGCACCTCTAGCTCACAATAATGAAGCTGTGGCTGAATCGAAATATACGTGACATCTTCCTTGTAGTACAATCCTGTTGATATTCTAGTAGGAGCAAACATTGGTGTCTGAGATTAATGAACAGTGCTTAAATGTTGAGAGTTTTACTGGAAGTGACATGCTTTACCAGGCAGAAGGAAAATGTGAGTGAATAAGTGTAATTTTGTATGTAATATTCTCAGGCTGTATCCTTTTGAATAATTCAGCAGAGAACTCTCATCAGAACTGCAAAAGAGCATAATGAGGCTAACTTATAATGAGTCTTATTATGCTGGCATGTTCTTGCAAAGTAAATTTAACACAATATTAAACTGTTAATAATATTGCTACCACTCTGTATGCAAAGGGCGGGCTGGATATTAGCTAAAAACAGCCAAGGTAAAGGTCTGCTGGTACTACGTGGTTACAATTTTAAAAAGATCTAGGGATTAAGGTACGCCAGCTTTGAACTGAGATATCTTAAAGAAATCCCCCACACACATACACATACAGTTTCTGGGGAAAGTTTACACATCAGTTATTTAACGAGTATCCCCACTCCTCTGAGGAGATCAGCGTAACATTTTAACATCACGATGACGTATGCTAGGCTGAGAGATAGAGAGAGGGTTCATGTGATTGGGGCTGAACCCAGCAAGAGTGTGCAGCAAATCTTTTTTTTTATTATTCACAAATCACCACACAACCCATGGCTTGTTCTAGGGTTGTGGAGTGGTTTGTAACCCACCCCCACTGCGCACCCTTGCTGGATTTGGACAATGCAACAACTGTGCATTGGCGAGGTTAATTGGGGTAATGATGTGGTGTGTGACCAGCATGCATGACAGTGGGGAAATAAGCTACAATGGCTTGTTTTCCTGCCCTGATTGTGCGAACCCTGCCAATGTCTTCTGCCCCAGGACTGCCCACTGAGCCTTTCAGCTGAAGTCCTCTTCAGGTGTTCAGCTGAATATGTGAGGGCACAACCTGTGTAGGGGGTGCATGCACTGTCCTCAACTCCAACGTCCCCACAGGTTCCTGATTGTAGGGAAGCTTTTAAGTGTATTCAGCTGAACATGCTTAGAATCTCCTTTCAGACCTTCACACTCAACAGGTTGGGAGCGCAGGGGGCAGCATGCGCTGGATTGAGGTCAGAGGGGTGGCCCTATACCCCCTACACAATTTGTGCTCTCATGTGCTTGGCTGAATGCCAGAATAGGGCTTCTGCAAGGACTTGAACCCGAGTTCACCACTGCTAAACACAATATTCTACACTGTCGGATGTCAAACTGGCATAGGAGGATTACTGTTCAACTGATGTGAAAGAGTCTGGGGTATGGACAAGAAAGGGTTAAGGGGGACAGAATGACTGCTTAAAGTTCCTTAATAGTCAGTGGCCACGCATGATGGGAGCGCGTGGTTGGCTGCAGGAGTAGAGACTGGTGGCCACCCACTCACCACCACAGTATTTCTGGAAAGCCTTTTGGCTGCCCTGCCACATAGAACCCTTGGTTATCCCTCATGGATGGCAGGTCAATATTATATATTGCACTTCCCCAAGCAGGGAGAAACATAGAATCATAGAATAGTAGGGTTGGAAGGGGCCTACAAGACCATTGAGTCCAACCCCCTGCTCAATGCAGGAATCCAAGTCAGAGCATCCCTGCAGATGGCTGTCCAGCCTCATCTTGAATGCCTCCAGTGTGGGAGAGCCCACCACCTCCCTAGGGAATTGGTTCCATTGTCGTATTGCTCTCACAGTCAGGAAGTTTTTCCTGATGATCAGCCGGAATCTGGCTTCCTGTAACTTGAGCCCATTATTCCGTGTCCTGCAGTCTGGGATGATCGAGAAGAGATCCTGGCCTTCCTCTCTGTGACAACCTTTCAAGTACTTGAAGAGCACTAACATATCTCCACTCAGTCTTCTCTTCTCAAGGCTAAACATGCCCAGTTCTTTCAGTCTCTCCTCGTAGGGCTTTGTTTCCAGTCCCTTGATCATCTTTGTCGCCCTCCTCTGAACCCTCTCCAGTTTGTCTGCATCCTTCTTAAAGTGTGGTGCCCAGAACTGGACACAGTCCTCAAGATGAAGCCTAACCAGTGCTGAGTAGAGGGGAAGTCGTACTTCATGCGATTTGGAAGCTATACTTCTATTAATGCAGCCCAAAAGAGCACTGGCCTTTGTTGCAGCCACATCACATTGTTGGCTCATATTCAGCTTGTGATCGACAACAATTCCAAGATCTTTCTCGCTTGTAGTATTGTTGAGCCAAGTATCCCCCATCTTGTAACTGTGCATTTGGCTTCTTTTTCCTCGGTGCAGAACTTGGCATTTATCCCTATTAAATTTCATTCTGTTGTTTTCTGCCCAGTGCTCCAACCTAACAAGATCACTTTGAATTTTGTTTCTGTCTTCCAAGGTATTAGCTATCCCACTCAATTTTGTGTCATCTGCAAATCTGATAAGCATTCCCTGCACCTCCTCATCCAAGTCATTAATAACATTGTTAAAGAGCACTGGGCCCAGGACTGAGTCCTACAGTACCGCTCTCATTACCTCTCCCCAGTTTGAGAAGATCCCATTGAGAAGCACTCTTTGAGTCCGATTCTGTAGCCAACTGTGGATCCCCCTGATCGTTGTTTCATTTAGCCCACTTTGAGCTGGTTTGCTCATCAGGATATCATGAGGCACTTTGTCAAAAGCTTGGCTGACGTCGAGATAGATGATGCCCACAGCATTCCCAGAGGCCACAAGTGAGGTTACCTGATCGAAAAATGAGATCAGATTCGTCTGGCAGGATTTGTTCTTGACAAATCCATGTTGGCTTCGAGTAATCACTGCATTGTTTTCAAGGTGCTTCCAGATGGATTGCTTTGTAATCTGCTCCAGAATTTTCCCAGGGAGTGATGTCAGACTGACTGGTCTGTAGTTCCCAGGTTCCTCCTTTTTGCCCTTTTTGAAGATAGGGACAACATTAGCCCTCCTCCAGTCATCTGGCACTTCACCCGTCCTGCATGATTTCCCCAAACATAATAGACAGTGGTTCTGAGAGTTCTGCTGCCAGTTCCTTTATTACTCTAGGGTGCAGTTCATCTGGCCCTGGAGATTTGAACCCATTCAAAGTAATTAGGTGTTCCTTGACCATATGCCTATCGATCTCAAGCTGCAATCCTGCCCCTTCAGCCTGTACTTTGCCTTTGCCAGGGGGCTCATAGACCCTATTTCACGGGAAGACTCAGCCAAAGTAAGAATTGAGCACTTCTGCCTTTTCCTTGTCATCTGTTATCATTTTGTCATCCTTTTTTTAATAATTGAACCACCATTTGTTTCCTCTGTCTTTTACTATGCACGTTCTGAAGAAAGCCTTTTTGTTGCTTTTAGCATCCCTCGCTAACCTCAGCTCATTCTCAGCTTTAGCCTTCCTGATGCCATCCCTGCAATTCTGTGCTACCTGTCTGTACTCTTCCTTTGTAGCTTGGCCTTCCTTCCACTTCCCTTATGTGTTCTTTTTTGTTTTCAGGTCATCTCTTAGCTTTTTGTGAAGCCACATTGGCTTCTTCTGTTATCTTCCACCTTTTTTTCTTGCTGGAATTGTTTGTAATTGTGTCTTTAGAATTTCCTTTTTTAAAAATTCCCACCCATCTTGGACTCCTTTTCTCATTAGAGTTCCTTGCTATGGGACCTTACTTATCATTGTTCTGAGTTTATTAAAACTGGCTTTCCTAAAATCCAGGTTACGTGTTTGGCTACACTCGGCTTTTGCTTCCTTTAGAAACAAGAACTCAAGTATAACATGGTCACTTTCCCCCAGAGTTCCTGCTACTTTATCCACTAAGTCATCTCTGTAGCTTAGGATCAAGTCAAGGATAGCCAATAGTCTAGTTCCTTCCTCTACTTTCTGTAGGAGGAAATTATTAGAAACACAAGTCAGGAATCTCTTGGAGGGGCCATGTTTTGCAGAATTTGTCTCCCAACAAATATTGGGGAAATTGAAGTCCCCCGTTACTGCTACATCATGCTTTCTTGAAACATTGGCAATTTGCTTTTCAAAAGTTTCATCCTTGTCTTCTCTTTGGTTGGGTGGCCAGTAGTAGACTCCGACCACCAGGTTCCTTTTATTCTTCGCTCCATTTATTTTAACCCAGATGCTCTCGATGGGGCTACCAAGCTTATCCTCCTGTATTTCTGTGTAGAGATATGTATTTTTAACTTATAGTGCAACTCCACCTCCCTTTCTGTTCCTCCTGTTCATTTTAAACAAGTTATATCCTTCAATTGCTGTATTCCAGTCATAGGAGTCATCCCACCAAGTTTCAGTTACACCTATCAAGTCATAATTTCCCTCATGTATTAAGAGTTCAACTTTGTTCTGTTTGTTTCCCATACTCTGGGCATTAGTGTATAGACATCAAAGACCATGTGCTTTATAGTCTGGCTTTCTTCCTACATGTTTCTGAAGACTATTATTGGGCACTATTAGAGCTGTTCTCTCTGTTGTGGTGCATGAGCCTTCATCCATTGTTACCCTCAACTTTATGTCTCCCTTCCCCATAAAAGGCAGTTTAAAGCCCTCCTGATTAGGGATGGGGGAGAAATCCTCCACGGACCCCAGTGAGGCCAGATTCAAAAGAATCCAGCCCCCCGAAGTCCGTGGAGGATCGGAAGACTTACCTCCGCCTCCACGAGGAATCCTCACTGGCTGGATCCTCCCTGCCGGCCGGCTCCGAAGTGCCAGCGATATGGCCGCCATTGCCATATCGCTGGTGGGCCGGAATGACTGCAGCCACAAATGGTGTCCGGGATGCCATTTGTGGCCATAAAGGCCTTAGTTTAAGGTAAATGCAGCTGTAAATGGCGGAGTCCAGGTAAGGGGGTTTCGTACACCCCTACTCCTAATGAAGTTCTTCATGCTGTGGCAAAACACATTCTTCCCAGCCTTTTTGAGGTGCAACCCATCCCTTGCCAACAGTCCATCTTCCAGGAAGTATAGCTCATGGTCCAGAATCCAAATCTCTCACATCAGCACCACCTTCGTAGCCAGTCGAAGACTGGCTTCGACTGGGGTATTTTCACCTTCTTTATACACCTGGGGTATTTTCCTTTCCCTTTCTGTCCCTCTTCTAACTACTGGAAGGATGGATGAGACAATTATCTGGGCCCCAAAGTTCTTGAGTTTTCTTCCCAAAGCTTCAAAGTCTGACATGATTTCTTCATAGCTTCATTTGGCGGTATCATTTATTCCCACATGGATGAGAAGAAAGGGATACCTCTCAGTGGGCTTTATAAGTGTAGGCTCTAATCCGTCCTCCTGGAAGACACATACCTGGCAAGTCCATAGGTCTTTGTGACATACTTGGGTTTCAATCCGATGCAGCAAGGAGTCTCTCACTACTACTACTCTTCTCTTCTTGTTGTTGTAGGCCTTGGTTTCATCGCCTCCGCTTGACTGACCTTCATCCTCTTGCTCACTCTCATGCGGGGTCCCCTGTAATTCTTCCTCTGCAGGCTAACCTCCAGTCTTATCCTCAAATACCTAAAAATGCTTCCATAGTTCCACTGCTTCCACTGGTGCAATGTGACTTCTAGTTTTTCTGCTTCTGTCACCCTTTTCCAAGGAGTATCCTCTACTTTGTTTTTCTTTGCCTCAGCATTTTCCTCTTCTGCTCAGCTTGCTGTTGCTCTTCTAGCTTCTGTTCCTCACTTTGCCACTGTAGTTGCACCATTCCATCTAAGAACTTTTTGTTTTCTCTTATTCCCTGGAGAGTTGACACTCGCCACTCCAGTCGTCTTACTTTTTCTTCGAACAGTGTAATCAACTTGCATTTGTTGCACATGTAGGTGATGTTGATGTCAAGCAAGAAAACAAACACTGCACAAACCTTGCAGGTCACCACCACCACTGGAGAGGCTTGTCCTTCCATAGTCTCTATTCCCTTTATGTTTCTAGCTTTCTGATTGTACTGGAATAGCCTGTGCTTGCTTGCTTGCTTGCTTGCTTTCTTTCTTTCTTTCTTTCTTTCTTTCTTTCTTTCTTTCTTTCTATACCGCCCAATAGTCGAAGCTCTCTGTCTGGGCAGTTCACGTGTGCTTTGTCCTCTATTCACTGGAGGTTAACAACAGAGTCCCACTGGTATAGAAGCATGTGTTACAAAAAAAAGAAATTAAAAAAAATTGTTAGGGACCTCCCCCTTGACCTCTCCTGCTGAACTCCCCTGTCCAACCCCTGTTCATTCGCTCTGATGGCTCGCTCTCTGGGAGCTTGTTTGCTTTTATAGCCCCTAGACCAGCTGGAGCAGCTTCCTCTGCTCTGCTCAGCTAGGAGACAGGAAACAGATTGAAACTCCTGGCCCACACAGCTGCTGAGAGTACCCAGGCCTAGGGATGTACGAAACTCACTTTTTCGCGGAATTTTTCACGGTGGGGGGGAGGTGCTCTGTCCCTCCCCCCGGAATCCTCGATGGGGGGGAGGTGATCCGGTCCTCCCCCCTGGAATCCTGCCCGGCCGGCTCCGCTCTGCGGCAGCTCTGCGGAGCAGCCGGCCAGGGCCATCCACAGCCGGATTTCCGGCCACGGACGGGCTGCTGCGGACGCAAATGGCGGCCGCTGTAGCGGCCGCCATTTGCATCCAGCCAGGCTGCCAAGATAGGCTACGTAAGTATTTACATAGCCTATCACGGCAACCCCCCCCCCGAAAAAAAACAGCTTACGCAAACGGGGGCGGCTACGGCAGCCACCATTTGCGTTCCCTATTTTTCGCCGTTTTAGCCTACGTAAATATTTATGTAGGCTACTATGACGAAAAAAAGGGGACCGCAAATAGCGTAGTGGGCGCTATTTGCATTCCTTTTTTTCCCGCCGTTCTAGCCGAAGCCATTCTAGAACGGCGGGAAAAAAAGGAACGCAAATACCACCCACTGCGCTATTTGCGTTCCCCTTTTTTTTGCCATAATAGCCTACGTAAATATTTACGTAGGCTAGAACGGCGAAAAATAGGGAACACAAATGGCGGCCACTGTAGCCGCCGCCATTTGCATACGCTGGGTTTTCGGGGGGGGTTAGCCGTGATAGGTACGTAAATACTTATGTAGCCTAACACAGCTGCAAGGACACCAATGGCGGCCGCAGAAGCCCGGCCACGGCCGGCCAGGAGACCAGCTGCCGCTGCCACCGGAACCGCCACCGCCGAATCCGCCGCATCTGACCCAGGTAAGTTCCGTCTTGGGGGGATTCCGCTTGGGGGCAGGAGGCCATTCCGCCATGGATTCCGGGGGGGGGCGGATTCTAAAGAATCCTGCCTCACTGGAATCTGCGGCGGAATTCTCTCTCATCCTTACCCAGGCCACGCCCCCTCAGTTCAATTGGAGCTCACAGGAGCACATGGTGAGCACATGGTGACTCAGAATGGAAAGTCTCTGGGCTTAGTCCAGGCAGCCCACTCACTGCTTTGCCTTTGTCTCGTCTTCCATAATCCAGATCAGGACCCTAGCATGGGAAGTGGATTAGAACCCCTGTGCATATGTTAGAGTAAAAATGAAAAATGGCATAGCTGCTAGATTAGGGGTGTACGAAACCCCACTTACCTGGCTCCGCTGGGTTCTGCGGGGGGGCAGGTGATCTGGTCCTCTCCCTCGGAATCCTGCCCGGCCGGCTACGCTCCACGGCCAGTCCACGGAGCCGCCAGCCGGACCGATCCACAGCAGGGCCCCCATCTGCTGCCAGTCTGCTGCGGACACAAATGGTGTCCTGCATAGGGGATGCCATTTGCGTCCCTACGCTAGGCCGTGATAGGCTACGTATATATTTACATAGCCTATCACAGCTAAAGCAGGGACGCAAATGGCATCCCCTACGCCATTTGCATCCCTGCTGTAGCCATGATAGGCTACGTAGATACTTATGTAGGCTATCACGACAAAAGCAGGGACGCAAATGGCGTAGCGGCTGCCATTTCTGTCCCCGCTTTAGCTGTGATAGGCTACGTAAATATTTATGCAGCCTATCACAGCTAAAGCGGGGACGCAAATGGCAGCCGCTATGCCATTTGCGTCCCTGTCTTAGCCGTGATAGGCTACGTAAGTATTTACGTAGCCTATCATGGCCTAAATGGGGAAGCGAATGGTGGCCGCAGACGCGGTGCCATTCGCAAAGCAGTGCAAACGGCACCAGGTAAGTGCTCCATTTCACACGCCTTTCGCAGGGTGGTGGGGCGGGGGCTTCGTTCCGCCACAGATTTCGGGGGGCCGAATGCACTGGCATTCAGCTTCACTGAGATCCGTGGCGGAATTCTCTGACATCCCTAGAATGCACAAATTTGGACCAGAGCCATGCTGGGCTGGAGGGGCATGGTTGTTATTCCTGTAGCTTTCCCCATCCACCATTAATAGCAGGTAGGGAGGGGAGATTTAGACCTCCACCTACATTGCAGCCTCGGTCCAATTTGCCTGCTTCCATGTAGGGATGGGCAGATTCCCTACCTGTCATTCCAGCCGGGAATCCGCCCTTGGGGGGAGGCGATCTGTTCCTCCCCCCGGAATCCTCTTCGTCCAGCTGTGCTCCACAGCCATTCCATGGAGCCGCCAGCTGGCAGCTCCGCAGAATGGCCACAGAGCGGATCCAGCCAAAGAGGATTCCGGGGAGAGGCGGAGGTAAGTGCTCTGTTCTGCCACGGACTCCAGGGGGCCAGCTTCTTTAGAATCCGGCCTCACTGCAGTCCGTGGAGGAATTCTCTGCCATCCCTACTCCCATGCCACTGCTTTTAGCAAAGGAAAAAGACATCAGGAGATGTATTCACAGATATCCTACTTCCCATCTCATTTGGTCCTAAACAAAGCAAAGAAAGTTATGAGCCCATGTGTTCACAGTCCCTCACCTACTGCTACCAATAAATAGCTTAGTTTAAGGGGGCAGGACTTGTTTTAAAAACTTGTTATATGATACTGAGAATCAACACCTTTTTGTGTAACTCGCAGTGTGGCTTAGGGTGCAATCCTATGGGGATAGGCGGCCGCCTCTGAACTCAGAGGCAACCGCCTATCCAATGCAGGCAGGAGGTGCACGTAGGGATGGCAGAGAATTCCGCCACGGATTCCAGTGAGGCCGGATTGTATAGAACGGCAAAAAAAAAGGAACGCAAATAGCGCCCACTACGTAAATATTTACGTAGGCTAGAACGGCGAAAAATAGGGAACGCAAATGGCAGCCGCCATAGCTGCCGCCATTTGCGTATGCCGTATTTTTGGGGGGGTTGCCATGATAGGCTATGTAAATACTTACGTAGCCTATCATGGCAGCCTGGCAAATGGCGGCCACTACGGCCCGTCCGCAGCAGCCCGTCCGCAGCCAGAAATCCAGGATTCCGGGGGGGGAGGACTGGATTGCCTCCCCCCGTTGAGGATTCCGGGGGGAGGGATGGAGCGCCTCCCCCTCCACCGCGAAAAATTCCACGAAAAGGTAAGTGAATTTCATACATCCCTAGGTGCATGGAGGGGATCGTCCCCTGCCCACTTCAGCTGCCCTGCATTTGCAGCTAGACAGCTGATTTCAGCTGTCTGTCTGGCCGCAGAAAGGCGGAGATGGGGAGGCAGCTGCTGGATAACGCATAGGATGTGTCATACCAGCATTTCCGCCTTCCCCACCCCGGAAATCCCCCCAGAATGCCCCATTTTCACTGCTCTGCACTCCTGTTCCAAGCGTGGAGTGTGGGGCCATTTCAAGCTGCCTGCGAGGCAGCATGGGAAGGGGGGAAGGTCATTTCCCAGAAACCAACATATCCTATGGCCATCTAGCTTCTGACTAGCAGCCATAGGATTGCTCCCTTAAGAGATTTTATTTTATGGATAAAAATAAGGAATGAAGGATGGCGTCCTTTACCTGAACAGAGAAGGTCAGACAGGATACTCAGAAAATTGTATAAAGTGGGTTATACCTGAAGTTACCTGAAATGGGGCTGAAGCAGGGGCTTATAAGGAAATCAGACAGCAAAGAGCTCCAAAATAAGGTTCATGTAAGAAGAGGAAGTCTACTGGAACCACCCTTTACATTTAACTTCCCTATATGGCTTTTCTCTGCAGCTTGAAGAGCAATTACATTTACAGGCAATTTTACATGCCTGTACATTCTCAGTGCTGAATTGAATGCCAGCAGTAACCTCTGCAACTGTTAAACAACTCATCTCCAACACTGCTATTAAGCAGAGCTGCATCAAGCAGAACCTACGGGGTGCCTCCAGATCAAGATTTTATCCTGCAATATTTCCACCTCAAACACAGACATGTAGAAGGGGTCCAGATGATGTAGTCTTCCACTCGTAACCCTCTCGCATTTCCCATTGCTTCTTCCTCCATTTTTCTTTCCATAAAAAAAAATCCATCAAGGAGCAAAAGAGTCGCACAATGTCTTTTGACTGGTAGCAGCCCATCTGGAAGCACCCATGTCACCCTGAGAATTTGCATAACAAGATTAACATTCCAAGGCTTCATTCTAGCTTTTGATTCCAACTATCTTAAATTCATTGGCGCCAGTTTGTCAAAGTGCCAAATGGGCGCCCAGGCCCCAAAACTGTTTTTAAAGTGGGGTGCTCCAGGAGCCTGGAATTAAAACTAAAAGTTAATGTCATAAGGGTCTCAGTTGGACTGAAAGGCAGGACCAGCCCAAGACATTTCACTGCCTCTGGTGAGAGACAAAATGGCGCCTCCTCCCATTACATGCATAGAAGTCTGGCAGTTGAATCTCAGTTCAGCACTAATGGGACTGTGTCCTCCACCGCACCTGAGGGCAGCAGACTTAGCAGGTGCAGGGCAGGTCACATGGCACACACAGACACAGCTTCCGTGGAGGCTGGTTCCTCCAGTCTCAGTGGGGCTGTGAATCCCCTCTGGGTTTCAGTCAGAACCAGCCAGAACTCTATAGGAGCTCTCCAAGGTGCTGAAACCTATTTTGGGGATGGGTTGCAGCACCTCGGATAGCTCTTTTAGAGTTCTGTCTGGGTCTGACTGAAACCCAGAGCAGATTCACAGCCCCACTGAAATAGGAGCCACCAGCCCCCACTGCTTTCTTCTCCAGCCCTTGGCTCCTGCTTCCTACCTCCCAGCATCTGCTGCCTGAGGTGGCCATCTAATTCTGTCAACAGAGCCAGTCCTGTTGAAAAAGACACAATTCATGAATATTACAGAATGGTAGAAGAACTAGAAGCTCACTGTTCAAGACTTGGGAGAAGCATGTTGGAGTATTACCCGGATTTTCATGGGATCGGCTTTGGTACGACAGGGACACACGACTGGTTGTCGTGCTTGAAAATCTGGTTGTCAGTGCTTGAAAGGAACATACTTCCAGGTGGGGTGGGGGAAGTAGGACTGAATGTCATCAAACTGGCAGGGGCTGCTCAACCAGTGAGAGAGGCTGGCTTGCCCTGTCCAGGCTCCCCGCTGCTACTGCATTATGAACGGAGAGCAACTAATTTTCCCAGTGTGTGCAGATTTCCCTGAAGAAACCAAAATCTCCAGTTCTCCAGTGTAGCACCTGAAGGCTCCTGAGAGCTCCTCCCCACCCCAATTTCACCACATCCCAGCAATCTGTTGCAGAGCTATTGCTCCCACCACATTTTCCCCCGTGTGCTCACTTTTGCCAGTTGCTTCCCCCCTTTTTCCTTCTGAATGCTTGCAAAGAGAAGCTCCCGTAAACTCAAAAGATAATTACTGCGATAAAGCAATAAAGCAGAGAAGGGACTTTTCATAACAACAGAGAAAGGACTTTACATCAGAGAAACTACAGGACTTCGAAGAAGCACAGCATCACAGTAGCTATTTAAGAGAGCATGGGAGAAGTGAAAGAGCACTTTAAAGCAAGTTACTAAAGTTAGCCTTTAACCCTTTCAATGCAGGGGAGTGAAATTTATTTCTTACTTCTGAGTAAATATGCACAGAAGGGGTGTGTGTTAAGATTAAAAGTAAGCTACCTATGTTGATTGAGTGTCCTACTACTGTGGTAATGTGAGGGGTCACTGCTGTGTTCCTGGGGATTTTCTCAATGGGAATGGGAAAAACTACTTCCATTTGGGGAAACAAGAGGGAGTGGGGCATCCCACCCCCTTGACCACATCACTGCCAGGTCACAGAGGCACGCCCAGGATTTAATGGGGGGGGGGAGACATGACACACTGTGGTAAAACTGCCAGGGAGCCGCTTCAGTTTAAAAAAAAAAAAAGTCAGAGTAAAAGGAGTTTCAGAAAATGGCTTGCAGCTTTTCAAGAGGAAAGTGGCTGGCTGGCTGGCTGGCAGCAGATTGGTGATGATGTCATCTGTCACGAAGAAGGAGCTCAAACTGCTCTAACTTGGCACTAAATCGCTCGTGAAGACAGCCCTTGGACTCTTCAGTCTCAATTTCTAGTCTCTCTCTCTCTCTCTCTCTCTCTCTCTCCACTTATCAGTGCTCAGCTCAGCTTCTCCATCCATAACAAAGCTCTGGTCCTAAGACTAGGGATGGATGAAAGTCCCTTACCTTATCCCGCAGCTTGCTTCATGGTGGGGGGGAGGCACTCCGTCCCTCCCCCCAAAATTCTGGGCGGGGTGGGAGGCGCCCCATCCCTCCCCGCCGAAATTCTGGCCAGGGGGGAGGCGCCCCGTCCCTCCGGCCGCGAATCTCATCTCCTGCCGGGACGCAAATGGCGGCGGCCGTAGCCGCCGCAGTTTGCGTCCCTGCAGTCAGCCGTGATAGGCTACGTAAATCCTTACGTAGCCTATCACGGCTGACTTTGGGGGAGGGGGAAGTGTGTATGCAAATGGCGGCGCCCATGGGCGCTGCCATTTGCATACACGCTTCCCCCCCCCCCAAAGTCAGCCGTGATAGGCTACGTAAGGATTTACGTAGCCTATCACGGTGTTTTTTGAAAATTGAGCCGTGATAGGCTACGTAAATCTTTACGTAGCCTATCACGTTTGTTGTTGTTGTTGTTTTTACTGGGAAATGGCGGTGGTGGCAGCCGGTCGGAACACCGGCCGCCGTCGCCACTGCCGCCGAACTGCCGCCGGGAACCGCCAGCGCCAGGGACATTCGACAAAGGTAATTCCCATTCCGGGGGGGGGGCAGGGGGGCAGACCGTTTCTCCACCAATTTCGGGGGGCTGAATGCATTGGCATTTGGCCTCCCAGAGATTCGTGGAGAAATTCTCCGACATCCCTATCTAAGACACAGTGACCAAACTGGGGCATTCAGTTTCTGTTTCCTAGAAACAGGCTATACTTCTTCCTTTATCAGTTAGCCTTTAGTGGTCTTTGCTGACTGATCGTCTCTGGGCAGGGGTGGGTGACACAGCTCCCCTAGCCAGGCTTTAAGGGGACTCTAGACATCCCCTCGCCCCCCCCCACCTAGTCTTCCATAGCTGCATCCTGCTGTGCAATACTGCATTCCAACTGAGAGCAGGGGGAGGCTACAGGCACCAGTGCATCCCCAGACACCTTTCCTGGTGCCTGTCAAGGTACCCCCCGACCCACACCCACACACGTTTCTTGTTTAAAAAAATTAACACACTGTATTACCAGCAGCTGGGATTGCAGTGGAATAGGTATCAATCGGTGCTAAAAATGGTGGGGTCAAAGGAGTTGTTTACTGTGTTGGCGCTCAGATGCCATCTCTGCCTTGGGCTCAGTCTTTTGAGCTGATTACTTGTCCTTTGCCACACCTCGCATAGTAGCCTTTTTGTGGTGGTGCCCAGGACCACCAGTTTCTCAAATGGCCAAATGTACCCCTGGCCCCAAACATTTGCCTGCCCCTGATCAAGAGGGTTCGCAATTTAATTCATTTGGTTCACAGTTTAATGAGAGATTAATTTGCACCTCCCAGAACCAAACACAGAAGTGAATGCAGTTTGCAGATGGAAATCTGTACATTTCCAAGCTTGCAGTGCTATCCAAAACAAAGAACTGTGTTTGACAATTTGCATCCATTTGAAAGATGCACAAAGAAAAATGCGTACATTTCTAAAATGTACACAAGCACACTTCAGTCCTGGGGTTTCCAGCATGTTGCCCATGGGCACCAATGTACAGACAGACATTTTTCTCGGTGTCCACCACGCCCCCTGCCTCTCCTGATTTTATTTTATTTCTTAAGATTTTTTTTAAACTGGAAGGCTGGCATGCTTCAAAGTAAAATTCTGCCCTTCCATGCGATCTTTATTTTGTGCTGTTTTTTTGTTTCGGAACACAGGACCCACATTTTCTTGTACATAGGTTCTGGAACAAGTTACTTTTCTTTTAGTTTCACTAGTTTGCCTTCAGAAAAGTGAGTGTTTTGTGATGACCATGCCCACTATGGCAGCCATTTTATGAACAGGCAAGGCTCACCCCCGTGGCAGCCATATTGTGAGAGTGCTTAAACATTATCCAAAAATTCCAAATGTGTTCAGTGACACAAAAAAGGTTGGGGACCATTGCTTTAATCAGTGAGTGCATGCATACAAACATACATCCATTTGATAAATGTACACAATATACATACACATTTCTGTGCTGAAAAAGAAAGCTCATGCAGAACTGGGATGGAACAAGCTTCCAGTGGAAAAACAAGAACCTCAACAAGATCAAGCTTGACAGATTCACCCAACCTTACCCACAGGGGTAGCTTTTTGGGGATCCCAAGGAACTACAACAGGAGAGGAGATTGGGAAAGCTTCAGTGCGTATGTGGGAAATGTGCACGGCTCTTTAGATCACAACCTTAGATTCTATGCTCCCTCTTGCCCTGGCTACAAGAGGACAAATACAATTACTGACATTTCTGAAGTTCTGTGTCTTTCTAAAATTCAGTTCTTCATTGGGAGTGTGTTGAGCACAGCTTGGTAATCTCAAACATCTCTGATTTGATTTGTGTGGGACCAGATGTCAACAAATTGGAATTTAATGTTGTTGAAGCAGATGACAATGTAGGAAGCATAAAAGGCCTTCATTGCCAGTAACAATCAGAAGAAAACATTTGCATTTTGTAGGCCAAATATATCCTCTATAATTTAGGCGCATTATAAGAATAAAAGAAAAGCAACCAACCCATATTTTTATTTCTTCCCAAGGAATCATATTAAGCCAGTGTGTTTTTGTTATTTTGTAGAAAATTTGGCTGCTACACTGGAAGAAACTTAAGAAAATTGTATGTGGTCTTTCAGGTAAATATTCTACATCACGTATACTACAGTGGATGAGTTTCCATTAAAAATACCAGACTAGATGCTTGCATTCTCTCAAGCTGAAAAAGCTGGTATAATACAGTACATTTCCACATCTGTATACTGCATTTCTGGTGTGGGTGTGTGTGGGTGTGTGTTCATGTGGTGGGGAATGTTTGCACTGTTTATCCAGTTGGCTGAATGTGGATATCCTTTGCATCAGAAATACCTGCATGCTCATTTAAGGCCCATTTCACACATAACCTAGAGTTAGGATGGCAAAACCCTTTTCTTTTTCTTGGTGACTGTGTATAATGCAGAAGAAAGTATCGGCCTGCAGCTGCCTGTCATCTTCCTTTCCTAAGAATGTAGTATCTGAGCTCCACCTGCAGCCTGGAGGTATTCATGGGAAATGAAGTTGGGAGCAGCTGGAGGCCCTTATTTTGTTTTGAACCAATCCCAGCTGCAGGTAAGAAAATGTGTTAATTTAAAAAAAAAAAAAGGAGGGACAGCCCACCTCAGCGGGTGACAAGAAAGGTGTCCAGAGTGCACTTACCTTCCCATACAATGTACCATTAAACTGGGGTAGCATAAGTGGCTAAGCATGTGAGCTCTGAAATGCCCATTTCAAATCTCACATGAGATACAAAGCCCTCGGGCAGGACAATATTACCTCAGCCCCTGCCCCTTCATCTGCAGTTCATTCATTGTACTTTTGAACTGCCCAATAGCAATAACCCACATTCTCTGTGCAGTGTAAAATACATTTAAAAAATAAACAATAAAACAATGAATAAAAACAGCACATAATAAAACCAACATAAAGACAACAGTCAAGAGTAAAAACACTACAGCTTATAAACCCGAAGTAAAACCAGCAGCAAAATAAAAGTGCTATGATCTAAAACCATTAAGAACTGCTTTAAATCCCTGGGAGAATAAAAAGGTCTTCATTGGGCACCGAAAAGACCATAACATAGGTAGCAGATGAACATCTCTGGAGTGGGCATTCCACACATGAGGTGCCATTGGTGAAAAGGCCCTCTCTTTTGTGGCCAACTGTGGCCTTGCTTCATTTGGCAGGGGCACCTGGGTGATGCCCCTGCTCTCAGATGATTATCTTAGGTTCTGGGTTGGTAGATATGCAACATAGTTATAATAATACCTCCTTTCCTGTCAGGGTTATTATAAGGGTTATTAAGAGCCATAGTACATGTTATGCTAATTGTGTAGTGTGTAGCTGAGGCTTGTACTCTTGTATGTTTGTAAGCCTTGATTCAGATTTGGACCATGGCACTCCAAGAGGGCAGAGTTAAACTTTACCCCTAATTTTTCTTGAAATCCCCTCCCCCACTCCATTGAAGGGGGGAGTGTTTTTTAAAGTCTCCATTGGAGTCAATTGAGCTTTTTTAAATACCCCCCCCCCCCGCAGGCCGGATTTTGAGAAAACCAGATGCGGAGGAGAGTTTAATCCTCTCTTTCTGAGGCATTTACACAAGAGTAAAAAGTAAGACAAACCTCAGCTACACACTAAGGGCAGCATCCAAGGGGGCACTTTTGCCCCCACCTATTCTTTCCCACCCCACCGGTTGCATTGTGCAGGCAAGCGGCCCCCACTGTTGCACAATGGCACTTAGGTGCTTCTGGAAAAACTGGAAATGAGTGGAAATGCTCGTTTCTGGAAGGAGGCAGGTTGGTGGAGCTCACATAAGGGAGCTCTGCTGACCAGTCTCCTTCCAGTAATGAGCATTTCAGCTTGTTTGGGAGCTTTCTCTAGGAAGCACTAAATCGCCCTGGCATACGCAGTGGGTCTCGCTTGCGCAATGCAGTTGGCAGGACCCATCCTTGTGCAACGGAATCAGAGGGGCAGAAAAGAATCGGCGGGGATGTGAGTGCCCCGTTGAATACTTCCCTAGGCAATTAGCCCGACATGTAGTTTGGACCTGAGAAGAGGAATAACTTTAAGCACTAGAAATGTTCTACATGAATGCTACGTATTGTTATTATTAATTCACCTCCTTTTAATATTGTGTGCACCATGTTTTCCCGCACAGCTGTGTCCCAATCTACCGCACCCTTTTTTTTCATTTGGCAGTAAATATTCAACATTGCATCTGTAATTCAGAGATCTCAGGATGCCTGATTTTCTGTTCTACTCAGGGTAGAGCTGAGACATCAGGCCAGCCACGTTAATTGTGTTACATCTCTGTCGAAATTAGTTTCTTAAGAACTAGGAAGTCCCTGAAAGAAGCCAGATGAGACAAGTAATCTTGCTTAAGCCCTCTGTTATTTTCACAATGAGGGCACTGCACGGTGTAATCATGCCTGTGAAATTATCTTCCACAGTTCAAATCTTATTACAGCTAATTGGAGTTGCACTGTTACCTGTCCCACAAGTGTCACAGACCACCAACACCCTGTTCCATGAACAGTAGGGGAAACAGGCAACATAGTGTGCCTCCACTCCTTTTTGCCCATCCCTATCTGTGGCCTTTTCTGCTGCCACCAAGTAGAAATCTTTTTTTCCTCTGGTTGCCTCCACCAAACCAAACTTAAAGCTCTCTGCGTCTCCGATATCTACCTTAAGGAGCAATCCTATGGCTGCTAGGCAGCAGCTAGACGGCCATAGGATATCATGTTATCCGGAAACTGACCTCGGAGCCCGCGATCCGAGGTCGGTTCCCAGAGAACTGACCTCCCCTTGCTTCCATGCTGCCTCAGAGGCAGCGTGGAACAGCCCCATCCTCTGCGCTCGCAAGAGGAGTGCGGAGCGGCCAAAAAGGGGCATGGCTGGGACGTTCTGGGGCGGGGAAGACAGAAATACCTGTATGACACATTCTATGTGCCGTACAGCAGCCTCCTTCCCCACTCTGCCCTCCCATGGCTAGATAGCTGCAATCAGCTGTCTAGCCAAAAATGCAGGGCAGGAGAAGCATGGAGGAAACGATCCCCTCCATGCTTCTTCTGCCCTGCTTTGGATAGACAGTCACTTCCGAGTTTGGAGGCGTCTGCCTATCTGGATAGGATTGCACCATTAGGTGGTGTGGGCGTTGGCTATTAGATGTGGAGTGGGTAACCCAAAAAGAAAAGAGACCACAAAGTTTCAAATAACATTGGGCAGTATCCAACTGTGTCGATCCACTAGCACAAATGATGTTGTTATTTATGTAGAAGAAAGAACCACAGAACTCTGTGTAGTAACTGGTTTGAGCCAGAGTGAACAAGATACTGCTGCTTTTAGGACAACTTACTTTGCAGTGGAAATGGTAAGATAAAGAAACTTTTATAATGGACATATAACCAGAAGTCATATATTTCCCAGTGATATTTTTTCAAATTATATTTTACAGTTTTCCAAACAAGATGGGACATCCCTGACAATATATTCACTAGGAATAGCACTTATATATACATATAGGAAATTAAAACATCACTGTGACAACATCACATCTAGGAGAAACTTATCTCCTAGAGGTCTCCTACAGGAGAGGTGTGGGAATTCTTGACCATGGAAAAGTGATCACATCAGTTAAAAATAGCCAGGGGTCAAGGAAAGCCAAATGATTTTCTCACAATTCAATCCCCTTTTATTTCTCAAGTAGGTAATAACCCTGAGAAGGGGCTGAAAAGAAAATAACAGAACAACAGATATCGAACAGACTGATCCTTTATTCTGAATGGGTCTGTTATTGTATAGTGGTCTTTATTATATCCCTGCTCACAAAGAACGCATTTTGGAGATAATCTGCCCTGAGCTGACAGCACTATTGAACCCCTGTAGGATTCAACAGAGCCCTTTTTCTCCCCCTGCCCTGCAGCGTACTCACCTGGCCCTGTGTGTGATACATGTTGTTACTCATGCTCTATCCATCAGTTCTGAGGCAACACATAAAGGCCTTATGGGGGAAACAGTTTCTTAAGTGCTGCTTCAGAGTCAGGCACTAGAGCTTTGCAGCCACGACTTTGGTGAATAAATATCTGTACACACAGTATCCCCACCCTGCCCCTCACCAACACATCATGGAAGAATGTTCTCTCTGAAAGATGACCCTGCTGCCTTTCTCTCTTACACAGTCCTAACCTGCAACCACACTCTTTCCCCACTGCACCTATCCCAGATCCCGCTTCCTATGCCTACCTCAGAGCACAACCACACTATTTCCTTCTTCCTCCTATCATCTTCCATCTTGGCCATTTGAGATGGCGGGACTCCCAAGGGAAACCAATAACCCATCTGCACTGGGGTGGATGTGCACTAAACACAAATAAGAATGCACATACAGATCCACAGCATGCAGTGTGGATGGGATTGTATGGGATGCCTTGCGTCCACTATGTGGATCAAATCTACATATACATGCACACCCAATCTATGGGTGTTTCTACATTAAGCAAAACCCCCGCAAAACCCCACATCTTTTCCGGAGCTTCCTGCTTTCGGTTTCTTTGCAGGATTAGGAAGGGCTTCTTTAAATGGCAGCCACGTGGTTTGAACTGAGGGAGTGCCTTCCTCCCTCCCTGGCATGTGTGCAAAGTGGCCGGGGGGCAGGGAGTTTTGTTTTGGTAGCTGAACTTCTGCTGTTCTCTTTTCTCGAAGCCCCCAGGAAACCTCTGACTTGCTTCTGAGTAGACATAAAATGTAAGATTGTGCCATAAGTCTGCAACCCTTGGTACACATATGTGGGAGTAAGCCCCACTGAACTCAATGGGACTTACTTCTGAGTAGACATAAGATCACCCTGTAAGTCTGTAACCCTCAGCACGCTTACTTGGGAGCCAGCCCCATTGAACTTAATAGGGTGCTCTGAAACAACAGAGGACGTTGCTTCTGAGCTTGGTGGGGTGGGGGATCAGGTGTGTCTCCCTTCATTGCAGGGAGGCATTTTACCCTCTTTTCCCTCCAGTTGAGAAATGCAGAGGCAGGAGACGCAATCTGCAGGTGATTCTTGCTCTCGCTCCTGTCAAGTCTCAACCTGACTGCGCCCCCAGCAACCGAAAACAAACCCCCACAGCAGGCAGACACAGTGGTTTCTTCTGCTATTGGAGAATTTCACAGGGAGGTCATGGCACTCCTGTTCTGTGGGCTGGAAAAAATACCCCATTTTTTTGTGTTTGGGGGAAAGATGAGATAGGCTGGAGGAAATGGCGGGAGACACCCTGGAGGGTGAGGGCGTCATCTAAAGAGCCCACAAACTTCTGAGAGAGAGCCATCTCAATAGCAGGATAAAAGCTCCGTGTGATAAACCCCTATGTGTGCAGCAAGGAAATGGTGTAAAGAAATCAGCTTCCGTGTGCAGAACTCCCTTGCTGATCAGGATGGAAGGATTTATGGATTCTATAATAAATTAACCTCTTCACCATATTGCTGATTGTCACCACTTTTGCTCTGCAAGTCTAACTTCTTGTTTGACTTGATAAGAGGAAAGAAACACAAAAAATATGAAGAGAAAAAGCAAATAGGGAGGAAATGAAAAAAATGCGTTTCTCTCTCTTTCTCCATGTGAAGGCTGTAAATGGTCAGAATCATGCTTTATTTTTTTATTTTTTTTAAAGAACATTTATATCCTTTCCCCAATAAAGTCTGTCTCTCTCTTTCTTTTTTTTCTCTGCAACATCTGACCAACTATCTCTTCAATAATTATGCTTTTTGTCTTGAATAGATGGAGAAGAAAAGGTAAGAATGTGCATCATTTTATACCTCCCAAGCTTTAATCTTCAAACAGAATGTAAAACTAGTCCAACTGCTCCTTGCCCACCACCTTACACAACAATGACAATGAAGTAATAATTCTACTTCATCTTCCTGTCCTATATGCAGTGTTGCTATAATTACATTATTAGAGACCTTAACAAAAAGCATATTGTAGCCAGCCCTGGATAAAGAAAGCTTTAATCTTCATTTACTGCCTCCTGAGTTTATTGACTTCAGGTCCACTCTGTTCCAGATTTGACACTACTTCTTGTTCCTTGAAATAAAGCCCTAAACCAGTGGGGAAGCGAATCCCTTTCTATCTCCACCTCTTTCTCTAAAGATATTCTCTCAGAAACACATATCACAGGTTGCGAATTGCCAGCAGTGTTTGTATAAGTACTATGTACTCACATTCATTCAGGTACTGAGTTTATTTTAACAGCTTATGTGGAAATGTAGTTGGTCAGAATTATATTCTGCCTACTAGGGGTATATGAAACCCCACTTACCTTGCTGCGCTGGGGTCCACGGGGGGGGGGGGGGAGGCGATCCAGTCTTCCCCCTGGAATCCTTGACGGGGGGGAAGGCTATCTGTTCCTCTCCCCCGGAATCCTCCCCGGCTGGCTCCACTCCGTGGTGTGTCTGCAGAGCTGCCGGCCGGGCCGATCTGTAGCTGGGCTGCTGCGGACGCAAATGGCATCCTGCATAGGGGATGCCATTTGCGTCGCTGCTGTAGCCATGATAGGCTACGTAAATATTTATGTCAGCTACGCCATTTGCGTCCCTGCTTTAGCTGTGATAGCCGTTTCACGGCTACAGCAGCAACGCAAATGGCGTCGCCTACGCAGGACGCCGTTAGTGGCCGCGCACTGGAGCAGCGGCCAGCAGCGGCCGGATCCGGACCACCGGAGGCAGGTAGGATCCAGTCCGCGGAGACTTTGCGGGGTGGCAGGGGGATTGCTCTGTTCCTCCAGGGACTCCGGGGGGGGGCAGATTCTAAAGAATCTGGCCTCACTGGAGTCCGTGGCAGAATTCTCCACCATCCCTACTGCCTACATAATTATGGCTGCAATCCTACACACACTTACCTAGGAGTAAGCTCTATTGAACTTAATGAGGCTTACCTCTAAGTAGACAGAAATGGACATCCTGAGAACAGTGGAGCAGTGGTAAATGTTGAAGTTAAGCTGCTCATCATGATAGTCCCCATAGCTACGCCCCCCCAAGCAGAGTGCTATAATTCAGGGTTTTATTTCCATTAAAAGCAGGTCTTTTGTAAAACTAATAGGTCTTAATTGCTCATTCAAGATGAAGCCACTCCAAAATACTTTCCATTACACAGCAGGGAAAAATATGTTGTTGCTGGGAAAATCCATTTCCCCCAGCTACTGTGAGAATGGCAGCTAAGCTCAAAGGGAATTCTGAGGAAGGTGGAAGATGACGTAAGTGTCCCTGCTAATCAAAAAGTGCTGGTGCTGTGTCCCTGTGAGCCCTGGCTCTGTCACACCGCTGCCGGAAAATCCATGGTACAAGCATGGTATTGTGATAGGTAAATTACTTGTTGGGAGTTGTAGCAGAGGCATGAAAAGTAGCTGGGAGGAAGAGGAAGTGAAGTGAAGAGTCAGGGTACTGCAAGAGTGACAGTGTTCATTTTAATTTCAGTTTTAGTGAAGGTCTGGAATAAAGACACTTTCAAGTATTGGTCTCTGGTGTTTTGGAGTTCTTACAAGACAACAATTTGGTGATGAAAGTGGGATGGCTCTTCTACCTTTGACTCCACCACCACCTTTCCTCCAAGGCTTGGGTGAGCCATTTATGTCTTGGATCTGAAATGTTTGATATCGCTGTGCTGTCTGTTCATGATGAGGACCTTCCAGAGTCAAGGAAGGATGCATTACTTTGGAGCAGAAGCTCAGCGAATCTTCTAAAAAATTATCATCTTGTTGTGAATGATAACTAACTATGAGACAGTTTTGGCTGCTTCAAATAACTTTTTGGTGCCTAATTTAATCTTGTGGCAGAATGCTCTAAATTTTGCCAGCAGGGACAGAAGCAAGGAGAAACCACAGTTCAACCTTTTGCTGCTTTGAGGGAAATGGTTGTTACTTGTAATTTTGGGGATATGGCAGAGGAAAGGATTCAGGATCAGTTGGTGGAGAAGACAGCGATGCCTTGCATCAGGGAACGCTTCTTCCTAGAAACTGACGTACCTTGCAGAAAACCATGACAATGGCCAGCCAACCAAAAACTGCAGAGGCAAAGCTAATGGATGAAGGGAAGATAGAACCAGTGCAAGCAATTCAGCCTTTCCAAACCATCTGAAGGTCTTTGGACAAGTTTAAAGATGGTGCAAATATTGCCTGCAGCCCACTAAACGTGTACAGACACAATGTTATCATTGTCAATCAACACAATATACAGTAAATTATGCTAACTACTCTGCAAGGGAGGCTCAGTGCAGAGTACAGAGCAAAAGGAAAGGACATTTTGTAGGGTATGCTGGGGTGCCCAGCCTCAACTATCTATAAGTGAAATTGCTGTACCAGAAGTTACTGTTTCACGTGTGGAAGACCTTGCTTAAGCTACTGTAGTGAGTAGAATGATTATATGCATTATTACAGTGTGTGTCCCTGCAGAAAGGAATTCCCATGACATTGATTTGATGCGAGATACAAGTTCTGCAGTCTGTTTATATGCAATACTTCATTAGATCACCACTTAACAGTGCCCAAAGTGCATCTCAGAAGTTACTCAAGGAATCCAATTCCAGTTTTTTGTTGTCTATCAGCAAAAGTAGCATTTGAGGCAAATTGTGTGGCAGCTGAGTTCTATGTTGTACCTGAGGGAACTAATGGGAATATCACCTCAATAATCAATACCACCCAGCAATACTGCAGTGCATGGATTGCTCGCAGCTATAATAGCTGACAGTACAGAGAAAGCATTAGGCTGTGCAAGGGCCTTCATTCACAAAGTTAAAATTAGACACAATGTGAGGCCAGTACAACAAAAATTATGCTGGGTACCATCTGTTGTGAGAGACGCTGCATCACAGGAACTTAAAAAATTAGTACAGAATGATATCGTTGAAGCTACTAATTCTTCTGAGTGGGTTTCCTCAATTGTTGTGATCCAAAAGAAGACTGAAGATATCCGTCTTTGTGTGGACTTCTGGGAGCCAGACAAGGCAGTGGTAGTTGATAGCTACCCACTCCCTCAGATATTATTCTCCACCCTTGACTTACGAAGTACTTATCATCAAGTCTTATTACATGAGGATAGTAGAGACCTTACAGCATTTATCACCCAGGATGGCTTGTTTCATCTTACAAGGATAATGTGTCTAATCCTTATGAATCAGCCAGGAGTTCAGTGCTATCTGGATGACATCTTTGTATTTGAACAGACCCTAGCACAACATGACAAACATTTGCGAGCTGTCTTGCAGTGTATAACTGATGCAGGACTGAAGTTGACGCATTCGAAATGTGTGATCACTAAAGTCTCTCTGGTGTTTTGGGATTCTTACAATACAACAATATGTTTGTAAGCTTTGAGTTCTTGTGGCTGCATAAAAAACCTCCATTTGCGATCAGTGTCTAAAAATAATGTGGAAAGCAAGGAGGCAGCAGGCTGGCCTTCAGTGCCCATCACAGCTCCCTGACACCAACAAAATGGTTAATGTTCTCACTCCCCCCCTTTCCACAACTTTCTAGCCTCATTTCAATCTGGCTTCAGGCCTGGATTTGGTCACCCCAATTGATGACTTGTATTGCGAGAGGGACAGGGGGAGTGCAACCTTATTAATTCTCCTTGAAATCTCTCAGCAGCATTTGATACCATCAAACATGGTATCCTTCTGGAGCTGATTGTTTGATTGATTGATTGTATTTATATGCCACCTTTTTTCCTCCTGAAGGAACTCAAGGTGGTATACATAAGCCTTCTCCTCCCCATTTTAGCTTCACAACAACAACCCTGTGAGGTGGGTTGGGCTCAGAGTCTGTGACTGGCCCAAAGTCACCCAGTGAGCTTCCATGGCTGAGTGGGGACTAGAACCCGGATCTCCTGGCTCCCAGTCCAACACTCTAGCCACTACACCATGCTGGCTCTCACAACTGCTCTGTGAGTTAGGACTAGAGGCACAGTATTACAGTGGTTCTGCTCCTACCTCCAGAGCTGGTTCCAGAAAGTAACAATGGGTGCCTTCTGCTCAGCCCCTTCGCAGTTCTGCTGTGGTGTTCTGTCAGGAATGAATCTGAGTGTGTGGAGCTAGTTAGCAGCTCAGACTCAGAATAGGGACAGCCAGAACTGGGGGAGGCTCCCTCCCTAGTGAGCTCAAATATGGCAAGGCCTTCTTCTCAAGAGCTTGGCACACAGATGACTCAACCTGAAGCCCCCCCTTTCCTCCTCCATGAGAACTCAGGTCTCGGGGTAGGGGGACAGCAAGGAGCGTGACTTGAGGGATGCTGGGGTTCATTGCAGAGCGAAGCGGGAAAAGTTAGAGGTGGAGCTCAGATGCTCCACCCGCTTGGCTATGCGTGACAGCCTACATCGGAGGGCACATTTGTAAGGGAGGGGCATCCCCCCTAAGCTAATCTGGCCAGGAAGTTCTTGTTCAATCTGTCAGCAACTTCTCTACTTCAATTTTGGCTCCTCTATTGCTATTTGTAATTGTGTGGAGTAGTTGTTTCCTTTGTAGCCTGAGAGTCTTCTAGGATTTGCATTTGTAAAGAACCTGGTTGTTAACTAATAAAGCAGTGAGCCTTGAAGCCTGGTATCTGAGAGTGTGTTGATTGCGGCTCTTTGTGGCTCTTTTTCTCTTTTCCATAGAAAAGAGAAAAGGGGTGGCTCTTTTTCTCTTTTCCATAGGGATGTACAAAAGTCCCTTACCTGAACCGAAACTTGATTCGGGGTGGGGGGGAGGCGCTCCGTCCCTCCCCCCAAAATTCTGGCTGGGGGGGGAGGTGTCCCGTCCCTCCCCCAAAAAATTCTGGCTGGGGGGGAGGTGCCCCGTCCCTCCCGCCGCGAATCCTGGCTGGCCGGGATGCAAATGGAGGCGGCCATAGCCGCCGCCGTTTGCGTCCCTGCAGTCAGCCATGATAGGCTACGTAAATGTTTACGTACGCTATCACGGCTGAGTGAAAAAAACAAACAAAACCTGTGCGTACGCAAATGGCGGCGCCCTTTGTGTTCCTTATTTTGGCACGTGTAGTCTAGGTAAACATTTACGTAGACTACGGTGAAAATAAGGGGAACGCAAATAGCGTTCCCCTTATTTTCGCCGTAGTGTACATAAATGTTTACCTAGACTACACGTGCCAAAATAAGGAATGCAAATGGCAGCACCCATGGGCGCCGCCATTTGCGTACGCACAGGTTTTTTTTTTCTTTTTTCACTCAGCCGTGATAGGCTACGTAAACATTTACGTAGCCTATCAAGGTGTTTTTTAAAAATCTAGCCGTGATAGGCTACTTAAATCTTTACGTAGCCTATCAGGTTTTGTTTTTTTTTTAACTTGGAAAAAATGGCGGTGGCGGCAGCTGGTTGGAAGACCGGCCGCCGCCGCCGCACCGCCGCCGGATCCGCACCAGGGACATTCGCACAAGGTAAGTCCCGTCCTGGGGGGGTGCGGGGGGGGTGGCAGACCGTTTTGCCACCAATTTCGGGAGGCTGAATGTGCTGGCATTCGGCCTCCCCGAGATTCATGGCGAAATTCTCTGACATCCCTACTTTTCCATCAGAATCAGGTGAAGCTATGCTGGTGCCCGGAGGCAGTGGTGGGTTGGATGAGGGCCAATAAATTGAAGGTGAATCCCACAAGATGAGGTGCTGTCAGTTGGTAGTTTCTGGGCCCAGGAATGAGGGGAGCAGCCTGCTCTGGAGGGGCAGGTGTATAGTAGGGATGTCAGAGAATTCTGCCACAGATTCCAGTGAGGCCGGATTCTTTAGAATCTGGCCCCCTGGAATCCGTGGCAGAACGCCCCCTACCACCACCCCGCAGAATCCCCCCGGGACGGAGCTTACCTGGCGGCGGATGCGGCTCCGGCTGCAGCTCCGGCAGTGGCAGATGCGGTGGCAGTGGTGGCGGCTCCTCTGGCTGGTCTCCCGGCCGCTGCCGGGCTGTGTCAGGAGCGCCCTAGCTGCCTCTTTCAGTCTACTCCAATAGCTAACTCAAGACACAGACAAAAGGATTCTTTTCAAGGCTTTAATCCTTTTACAACTTAACGACTCTTTCTGATGCTAATCACCATTGACTAAACAAGGAACAGTACTGGGGAAAAGATAGCAAGTACCCTGTGCTCCAGGTTAGGCAGTTGGTCCCCGTTTGAAGGAGAATCACGGGAACACCCTGAACTTATGGGCTAGGAAGAGATCCTCCCTCTTTCCCTTGGGTCCTTGGGACGCGACCGTTGCTTGCGCACCAAACAAGTGCTACACCTCCTTTCTGCGCCCTCCAACTGTCGTTGCTCCCAGCGTCGGCGTCGAGCATCCAGCAAGCCCCCTTCCAGCACTCTCTCACTGTCAGGGTCACTATCTATTTCAGGAATGCTGGCAGGAGGAATCTCTGCCAGCTGCTGTGCCTGTGAGAGATGAGCGCGCTCCTCTCCCATGGATTGCTGTTCCTCCTCAGAATAGAACTGCTGTGGGGTTCTATCGGCTCAGTTTCCACCCTGACAAGCTGCTGCGGCTGCAAATGGCAGCCGTCACAGCGGCTGCCATTTGCGTGGCTGCTTTAGCATGACAGGCTATGTAAATACTTACGTAGCCTATCACGGCAAAGAGCAGGGGTGCAAATGGCTACGCCAGCTGCCATTTGTGTGGCTGCCAGCAGTCATAGGCTACGTAAGTAATTACGTAGCCTATCACGAAAAAGGCAGCCACGCAAATGGCGTAGCGGCCGCCATTTGCGTGGCTGCCTTTTTCGTGATAGGCTACGTAATTACTTACGTAGCCTATGATGGCTGGCAGCCACACAAATGGCGGCTGGCTTAGCGGTCGCCATTTGCGGCCGCAGCAGCCGGAATTCCGGCTGTGGCCGGCCCTGGCCAGCGGCACTGCAGAATCACCACAGAGCAGAGCTGGCCAGGGAGGATTCCGGGGGGCGGGGACGGAGTGCCTCCCCCCCACCGCGGATGGCCCCAGCAGAACCACGTAAGTGTTTCATATACCCCTAGTGTATAGTCTGGGGATGCTCCTTGATTCTACCTTATAAGTAAGAACAGGGACTTCTCAGTAATGATCCCTACCGTATGGAAATTCCTCCCAAGAATGTATCACTGCAGTTTTTTAAAAGGCTTTGAAAACTTACCTGTAATTTTTTGGTTTCAAATGGCTTTTAATTTGTGTATTTTATTAGGCATGCTGATCAATGTTTTGTTGCAGTAATATATTGGCTATTTTAATGTATTGTTTTTATATTTTTGAAATTTAAAGTTCTAGTATGCTATCGTATTGTGTTGTTGTTGTTGTTGTTGTTGTTGTTTTATACTTGTATTTTGCTCACTGCCTTTGGCTGGACTTGTTCCAGAAAGAGGGCTTATAAATATTTAAACAAACAAACAAGAACAAAACAGTGATTCTCTTTCAACAATTACATTCCAGCACTGGAGATATTGTCACTAAGAAGGTTTTCTTATGAATGGCAGCTGTAGCACAGCTCAGTGGGGCCAGTGTAAATGAAGCCATGGAGAGGCTGGGATTTGATGTGAGAACAATTTTGTGATATTCAAAAATACCTTTTAGTTTCAACAGGTCCATGTCATAGAACTAAATTCACTGACTACCACTTTTCTGCATTTGCAGATGACTTGGTCTTCAAGAAATTTTTTTTAAGGCTTCAGTTCACAGAGTTCTCTGTTTAAGTGGTTTTGGTAGCCAAACTCCTCCTCCTACATGCGTTCACACACACACACACACACACACACACAGAATGACATTAAAGGATTCTGAATGAGCTGATGCACAGTTCTTTGAATTTTGGCCAAATTTACACATATACACTTGCAGAAATCTCCAGATAGCTGTTTCCATGTTAATTTAGACTTTAAAAAAGTAACACATCCATACGATAAATCTAGTCACAATTCTATCAGTCAGGGTGTTACCAAAAGAAATTTTCTTGCTCAGTGGTTATCTCTTCCTCCCAAAATGCAATAGAAAAAATTATTGGGACCAAATTAGGATTCCTTCTCTTATGTATTAAATCCCTCAATGTAATGAAGATTTGTACAATGTTAGGTGCACTCAGGATGCTTCCAGATGAGGCCTCCATCTATCCAAATCTCTGCCAGCAAGAGTCAGGAAGGGCAGGAAGAACAATGGAGGCAATTTCTCCTCCTGTTCCTCCTTTAAAAAAAAAAATCAGATGGACCTCTGAGCCCATCTAGCTGACTTAACAATGGTAGGTGGGGCAAAATGATGGAGAGGCTGGAGGATCCTGTGGGCCCATGCCTCTCCCCTCCCCTCCCCTCTCTGCCCACCGTCTCACTCCCTTTTGGACTTCCCTGCTGTTTCAACCCTGGAAGAGCAGCTGCCCGGTGCTTTCTGTGATGGCTGTGACTGGGAAGGGAAGGGGAAACAGCCCAATGTTGAATTTCCCCAGCAGAGGCCATACCAGTGCCTACAGCCTCGGGAGTGGGAATCAACCATATTCTATGGTCCCCGGGATGCCCTCTCGCTCTCATGGACCATAGGACTGCTCTTACTGTGAAACCTCACTGCTTCATTCACAGAGTTTTAGGGGGGGTCCAAATGTCATTGTCTTTCATTTGTAGCCCTACTCTGTTTTCCCAGTGCTTCTTCCATTTTTTTCCTTACCAGAAAAAAACCCATTAAAGAAAAATGGATGGAATAGCTGTACAGTGACTTTTGGCTGGCAGCATTAGGAGCCCTCTGCCTGGAAGCACCCTTCATTTGGTGGGCAAACATCTATAAAATATCAATGAAGCTATAAATATAGGGGGACCTGCAACAAAATTCTGCAGTGTATTCTAACAACCTTACATGAGTGCTCCCATTCAGGGTTCTAGCCAATGAGCCAGCAAACCAATTATATCCCTACCACAAACTGAGGAACCGCTAGACTTTACCAAGAAAAGGCATGAAGGAAGAATATTAGGCAACCTGGGAGCTGAGAAAAGAATGCCTACAGCTTAATTTAAAGAGCAGCATGCATTCCTTAATTGCTCAGATATATATTTCAGACTGTGCTCCGAAGTATTTGTGTAAGGATCTTCTATATTTATAGGTACTTGCATCTGGCCTCAAATTGATCTGATGCTCTTTTTAAAAGAAGAAAAGTGCAGTGTATTGTTAGGAAGAAAAAGAAAACTTCTGCTGATAAAAATGTTGCTATCCCAATCCCATACTAAGGGTGTTTTCATACTACGCTTCAGCCACCTTGGTTTGTCTGACCCAGTGGCAACCTACTGTGATAATGGCGCTTTGAGTTTAGCTCATATACAATACAGGGCTATTTATTTATTTATTTATTTAAAACATTTCTTGATCGCCTTTCAGGGCAGAAGAACCCCCAAGGTGGCTTACAGCAATAAAAATACCCCCAAACAATTAAAATATTAAAAGCCACAAAAACATAGAAACAATAAAAACAGCAAGAAAAGCCAACAATAAAACTCGCAACAACGATAACAGCAGTAATAGCAACAACAACAGTCATATCAAGAGAAGGCCATGGTAAAGTAATGTTTTCAAAGCCTTCTTAAAAGCCTGCAATGACAGAGCATGGCAGACCTCCGATGGCAACTTGTTCCAAAGGTGTGGGGCCACTGCAGAGAAGGCCCTCTCATGTGTAATCACCCACCTGACTGCTCTCACGGGTGGGCAAATGAGAAGGCCCTGTTTTTCTGATCTTAAAGTGCAGGCAGGATGATATGGTGAAGGCAGTCCTTCAAGTAACTTGGTACCAAACTATTTAAGGTTTAAATGTCAAAACCAGCACTTTGAATTGTGCTTGGAAACATATGAGTAACCAGTGCAGCTGGTGCAGTATAAGCATTATGTGATCAAATCACCTCGCCCCCACCAATAATGGGATGGCTGCATTCTGCACGAGCTGGAGATTTTGAACTGTCTTCAATGGCAGCCCCACATATAGCACATTACAGTAGTCCAGCCTGGATGTCACTAGTGCATGGATAACTGAGGCAAGGTCCATCCTTTCCACATAGGGCCACAGCTGGCATACCAGCCTAAGCTGGTAAAAAGCATTCCTGGACACTGCAGCCACCTGGGATTCCCCAGTTAGCTCAGAGTCAGTCCAGGAGGACTCCCAACCCACAGTACCTCCATTTTGTCTGGATTAAGTTTCAGCTTGAAACTGCCTCCAGACACTGGTTCAAGATTTCCATAGCCTCCAGTGCAGATGGAAGTGAGAGGCAGAGCTGAGTATCATCTGCATACTCATGACATTTCAGCCCGAACCTCCTGATGAGTTCCCCCATCAGTTTCATGTAGATGTTAAAAAACATGGGGGACAACAAGTTAGAACCTTGTAGCACCCCACAGGGTAATGGCCATGGGGTGGAACAGAAGTCCCCCAGCACCACCTTCTGAGACCACTCCTCCAGAAAGGACCAGAACCACTTTAAAACCGTGCCTCCAAGCCCAATCCAGATAAATGATCCAGAAGGATACCATGGTTGATGGTATTGAAAGCCACTGAGAGGTCCAGAAGAACCAGCAGGGTTGCACTCCCTACATCCATTCCCCGGCGTATGTCATCAACCAGGGCAACCAAGGCTGTTTCAAGTAATCAGTTTCATCCAAAATGGCTTGGAGTTGTGAGGCCGCCACCTTGCACAAGAATGGCAAATTTGACATAGGGCGGTAGTTACTTGAAAACATAGGATTAAATTTGGTTTCTTCAGTAAGAGCCTCACCACAGCTTCTTTCAGCTTCTTTCAAAGCTGCGGGGACCTCACCGTCCCTCAAGGAGGCATGTACTGCCTTGGAGGTCCAGATATCCAACCCAGCCCTGGCAGATTTCACCAACCAAAAAGGGCAAGGATCTATAGGGCAAGTACTAGGCCTCAGTTCTCCAAGCAGTTTGTCCATGTCCTCAGGTTGCACAAATTGAAAGGTATCCATAACATGACTAGATGCTGCACCAGCCCTGTCCATATCTGACTCTGTCAAAACAATGGCATCCAAGTCGGCACAAATACAAGCGATTTTATCTGCAAAGTGTCTGGCAAATTGTTCACAGCGGCCTTTGAGGGTCTGAGTTCTTGCATTCCAAGGACCAACCCAAGAGGCCTTTAACCACAGAAAGAGATCCACTGGACAACCCTGAGCAGATACAATGGCTGCGGAGAAGTAAGGTTTCTTCACCTCCATCACCGCCACAGAATAAGATCTCAATGGGCTTCTATGAACTGGAAAAGTGTTGTGTTTAGATAACACCCTTCCCCAATTATACTTCTAGGTTGTATTTGGGTCACAAAAGCACTTAGAGATAAATATATATAATCTTAGTTGTTAGACTGTTAATGTTTGCAAGACAAACAAGTTATATGTGGGCATCATGGAGCAGTGAACATAGGTGCAAGATTGGACTTGGAACAGTTACACTTTGTTTAGTGGGGGGGGGGCTTCCAGATGAGGATTTTATTGTGCAATATCCCTACCTCATTCACTGGCTTTGTGCGGGGGGCGGGGTGGTGGTGGTCCAGACAATATCATCTTCCATTTGCAACCTTCTCATGTTTTCCCACCGCTTCTTCCATCTTTATTCTTACCACAAAAAATCTGTTATGATGGGAAAGATGGAATAGCAGCACGGTGTCTTTTGACTGGTAGTGCTAAGATCCCCTCCATCTGGAAGCACCTTGGGCACTATTTCTCTCCCTAATCTACATCGCAGGGATGTGGCTTAATGAGATTGAGATGGTAAAGCACTGAAAGGAGGAGGAGGAGGAAGCATTTCTCTGTTACAGGGAATAAATGCTTGAAAACAGAAAATAAAACTCATGATAAGGATTGCATATAAGAAATCCAAACAAAGCCTGCAGACCTGCACCAAATAAAGCCCCATCAGCCCCACTAATTTCAATGGAAGTTATGCATCCTTAATTTGCAGAGGAATGCAACCGACACAATCTGTTTTGCTCTGTCAAAGCCGAATCCTTTCCTGCTCTGGCATTTTGCTTCAGCACAAAGCACGCCCGGAGCACTGCTGTACTTTGGCTTGCCAAGTAAATGTCAGTGTAACACTGTTTCCTGAAAAACTCCTGTAGGGTTCCTGATAATCTAACCGACGTTACTTCCCAGATACCTTTAGTCAAGCATGAATGCTGCTGCTATATGCGGCTTCTGCTCAGAAAGATTCCCTTGATTCTCCTGAGTTGGTGGCATCAGATCCTTTAGCTGGTGGGAGTCTAAGATCAGCTATTTTGAAACCATGAACTATGGGTAGCTTGAATGCTCGATTCAAGCCATATTCCGTAGTGCATGCCACTGAATTTATTAGAGGGCAGCATCCATGCAAACAATCGTTGCATCTATCTTAGGGATGTACGAAAGTCGCTTACCTTTTCGACGAGGCAATTCGCAGCGGGGGGGAGGCGCTCCGCACCTTCCCCTGAAATCCTTCTCCAGGAGATTCCGCAGAGCCACCGGCTGGGGCCGCCCACAGCTGGAAATCCGGCTGCTAGGCAGCCTTCCTTCTGGAAGGAAAAAAACAACAACCCACGTATGCAAATGGCGGCTACGGCGGCCGCCATTTGCGTTCCCTTTTTTTCGCAGTTTTAGCCTATGTAAATATTTATGTAAGCTATTACTGCAGGGGGGAAAGGAACGCAAATAGCGCCCACTACGCTATTTACGTTGCCCTTTTTTTCACCGTAATAGCTTACGTAAATATTTATGTAGGCTAAAACTGTGAAAAAAAGGGAACGCAAATGGCGGCCGCCATAGCCACTGCCATTTGCGTACACAGTGGGTTTTCTTTTTCTTGGCTTGCCGTGATAGGCTACATAAATACTTACGTAGCTGATCACAGCAAAGGGCAGATGGCAATGGCAGCTGCGGCAGCCAGTCGAAAGACCAGCCGCCGCTGCCGCCGTCCGGAACATCCGCCCCAGGTAAGCCTAGTCCCAGGGGGAATCCGCGGGGGGGGCGCGTTCCGCCACGGATTTCGGGGGGCCGAATGCCAGTGCATTCGGCCTCACTGAAATCCATGGGGGAATTCTCTGCCATCCCTAATCTATCTTAACATTATTAGTTCCACTTTAAAAGTGATCCATGAGTAATAGAATACTTGGAGAATGAACACAAATAAGCTCATGTGTAGAACTTCTGTCAGGAATATGAACAAGATCAAGATGAAGCTGCTGATTTGTTCCTGTCTTATACATTATAGGTTTCTTGGCAATTTCAAGAAGAATATCTTATTAAAGAAGGATTTTATGGAGCAGCCCATCTTGGCTGCTTTAATTTGCCATGCAGAGTCAAGTTATAAAAATACAACCAATCTATATTTTGCAAAGCTTAATTTAAATACTGGATGTATCCTTTCAGAGTACTTGAGGAGGTGTGATTGTCATTCTGATAAGAAAGAAGAAAAATTATTTGTTACTATGATGAAAGTGCCCTGCTCATTAGATTGAGGTACTTGAAGGTAAAATGATTTTCCAAATAAGCTCAGTAATACGTTTGACAACTTTGTGAGTAGTGCGCTAAATATGGGTTGAGTAGTGAGTCAGGCACATGCTGAACCAATCATATACATAATCATAATCAGTTCAGCCATAACAAATGTTGCATGGAGATTATATACATATATATTCATTAAGATTTTAAAAAGAACATTCCAAGTAACGGATATGGCCTTTCCTGTGAATAATTAATATTAATTTTATCTTCTATTTCCTATAAAATGTTAAATGAAAATGACATTTTAATCTAATTTTTATTGTGTTTTGATCTTCCGTTTAAATTAAAGTTATTTTAATACATTCAGTCCTTTTATCCCACACAATGTCTTTCCTCTTATCTTTTACAGTCCATTAAAATACATATGCTATAGGCCATAAATATAGCTGATGATTCCGTCATATTTAACTGATGATAGCAACTAGGATAATTTTAGATATACACATACCAAATTAGAAGACAGTCATTGAAGAAATAAATGTTTCATAAGCTCTTGCCCCATAAGCTCTATCTAATCTACCTATGTCAGAAAATGTAACAGAGGTATTCTGATGTCGTGTAATGGCTCCAAGGAAAATATGGATATTGATTAGGTGTTCTCCTATGTGTTATTATTGTACCTCAGTCCAAATCCACTTCATGCTTTATCTCAGGCCTGGTCTATACATATAGCACAATGAGGTGGTGGTGAATTGAATGGTAGACTGGACTATACCAGTTCAGAATGGTGGGAGATGCCATTTTAGAAGGCTCACCCATGTAACAAAATTCCCTGCAAGTAGAAAGCTGACAGAGCAGAAAGAGTCTACTCAAGGAGGTACACTAAAAAATGACATTCCCTAGCTGCAGTCTAAAGTGGTGCAGTTCATCATAGGTACAACAAGCTGTGGAAGAGAAGGTCACAAATGCTACATGTAAATGTTGATCAGCTATTTGTATATTTAAAGCTAAATATACTAATATATGATTTGCTCTGGGAAAGTTATAAAAGGAGAATTTATCTCAAGCCCTGTCAAAAATGGATAACTAGGGACTTTACCCTGGCTTCCATTTTTGAGCGATTTTGATTTGAAAACCCAGATGTTTCTGCACCAAGGAACATGCGATTAGGGCTGTGCATGGACCCCCCGATCCAACTTGGAAACCGCTTCAGGGCTTCTGAGGCAGGACCGATTTGGCTTGGGCTGAGTCAGGGGGCCACCAACCCACCTCGGCCTACGAAGCTGAAGTGGGATTCGGACATCTGAATCCTGCTTCAGGCCCCCCAGCATGCTGCCCAACCCCCAGCTCCTTACCTGGGCCCTTGTTCCTGGGGGGGGGGGGCACCACCACCAAGGGAGCCACCGCTGCCATTGCTGCTGGTGCCACCAGGGAAGGCACTGCCGGGGAAAACGCTGCCCCTTGCAGCCTGCCAACTGCCGACAGGCATGAGGGCAGGAGTGGCCCTCCAACTGCGCTCTCTCCCTTCCTTGGAAGGAGGGGAGGGCGCCCCATTGGAGGATGACTCCTTCCAATAAGGGTAGGCTGCCACCTCTGTCGCCACCAGCTCCTAGGCACTCGGACATGCACCGGCAGCCATCTTGTTCCATGGAATGGGGGGAGCCATTTTCCCATTTTTGCACCATGGCTGCACCCATGAGTGGCAGAAGGTCACTCTAGAAAACCACGAGAAGGCCATGAGTGGCACCATGGTTTTTGTGGTTCAGTCCATGGAGGCCCATTTGCTCTGTGATTGGATGGTGTTTTTGTGGGTCTCCCCTTTAAAAACCGTATGAAATCAAGAGGATCCCTGCCAAGGATCCATGTTTTTGCACCTTGCTTGCACCCATGAGTGGTGGATAGCGATGTTGGAGAAATCCTCCACAGACCCCAGTGAGGCCGGATTCTACTGAATCCAGCCCCCCGAAGTCCGTGGAGGATTGGATCTCTTACCTGCAAGAGGAATCCTCACTGGCTGGATCCTCCCCGCCAGTCGGCTCTGGAGCGGAGTAACTGCAGCCGCAAGTGGCATCCAGGATGCCATTTGCTGCCATAAAGGCCTTAGAGCGTAAGGCTGCATTTACTTTAAACGAAGGCCTTTACGGCCGCAAATGGTGTCCTGGAAGCCATTTGCGGCCGCAGTTACTCCGCGCCAGAGCCGACCGGTGGGGAGGATCCAGCCAGTGAGGATTCCTCTTGCAGGTAAGAGATCCAATCCTCCACGGACTTCAGGGGGCCGGATTCAGTAGAATCCGGCCTCACTGGGGTCTGTGGAGGATTTCTCCAACATCGCTATCCACCACTCATGGGTGCAAGCAAGGTGCAAAAACATGGATCCTTGGCAGGGATCCTCTTGATTTCATACGGTTTTTAAAGGGGAGACCCACAAAAACACCATCCAATCACAGAGCAAATGGGCCTCCATGGACTGAACCACAAAAACCATGGTGCCACTCATGGCCTTCTCATGGTTTTCTAGAGTGGCCTTCTGTCACTCATGGGTGCAGCCATGGTGCAAAAATCCGGCCTCACTGGGGTCCGTGGAGGATTTCTCCAACATCGCTATCCAGCACTCATGGGTGCAAGCACTTCACTGGCACTTCAGAGCCGGCCGGCAGCTCCGCGGAATCACCGCGGAGCAGAGCCGGCCAGCGAGGATTCCGAGGGGGAGGGACGGATTGCCTCCCCCCCCACGGACCCCTGCGGATGCAAGTTAAGGGGGTTTCATACACCCCTAGTGGTGGATCCATGATTTGTCTGGTTCAGTCTCTGTGATATAATGGTAGTTTGGGGGATTTCCTCTGCAAAAATCACATGAAATCAAAAAGATCCCTGCCAAGGATCCATGTTTGCACCGTGGCTGCGCCCATAAGTGGCAAATACATGATTTTTCTCATTCAGTCCATGGACGCAGATGTGCTCTGTGACTGGATGGTGGTTTTGTGGGTTTCCCCTTTAAAAGTCATGAGGATCCCTCTTTGATTTTATGGATCCTTGTTTTACCCAGTCCCCATAGCACACACTTTCTTCTCGGCTTTGTTCTGCCAAAGGAGAGTGGGAAGGGTTAAGACTTCCTCCGCCATGCTTGGCAGAGGCTGGGGCAGCTGCTCCCACTGGCTAGGACTGGAGCGGAGAGAGAAATGCATGGAGCTTCCCTCTAAGCTGCTGTCCCATCCTGCTGCTGCCGCCACCACCACCATTGCACACATTGGCAGCTTGTCAGGGCAGCGGGAGGCTGCTCAATTATCAGGCAGCTCGTGCACCCCAATGGATCGTCTTGCGCGCCCCCTGGGGTGTGTGCACCCCACTTTGGAGACCACTGCTCTAGCCAAATAACGTTCAGAGAGTCCTCTCCTCTCCGGTAACACCACCTCTTTCACAATGAGCAAACGGAGGCTGACTCACAGCAAAGCTCACAGCCTCCTCCTCCTCCTCCCTCTCCTCTGCTCTTCCCCCGCCTCTCCCAGTGGCCAGATTTCTCTCAGATTGATACATCTGGCACCTCCGCATCCTCTCACCTTCCCCCCTCCTCCTGCCCCTCTGCGTGATCTTTCAGAAGCTGATACATTTTGGAGACAGCCTGTCTAGGCTGCTCAGAAGGCATAAGAAGAGCTCCGGATATACGAGGCGGATGAGGTGCTTCGTGGAGGAGCCGCTTCGCTTCAGGGTGCCTCAGTGCTGGTCTGATCTGCTTCGTATCATGATGAAGCACCTCTGAATCAGCCTGCTTTGCCTAGCCTTGTTATTCGGGCTTCATACTGAGGCGGTGCACAGCCCTATTTTTGACCCCTTGTTGGACAAGTTTTCCAATAGGGCAAAACACTATAGTGGCTTTCAGCCCCCAGTGGTTACAGTTTCACTGCAGAGCTTCTCTGTCAATATGGAGAGGTTGGGGGTGGAGGGGGTGAGGCTGGAGCTCTCGTTTCCATCTCCCCTCCATGCTTCCATGTTTTTGAACACCTGAAGGGGGCCGTTGTTTCACATATAAATCCACACCTCACACACAGATCCGGTTCAGCCATTCGCAGCTGTAATTGCTTGGGATATGATCCAGGGCTGCCATGTAATGGGATTGGCACATAGCCCAATAGGGTTCTCTCCCTTCACCCTGCCTGTCCTGCACATGGTATTAAATTTGATGGAGAGCTTGTGCACAGCATCCATGTACTAACGTGCCAACTTGGCCCCAGGGAGGAGAGACAGTGCTGGATATGTATATGGGAGGCACACATGGGCCTACTCTTCAGGATAATGGCTGGAGTAGTGCCACCTATTGTCTAATCTGTAAAAAAAAATAAAAATCAATAAATAATCCCCCCTGCCTTTCTCTGCTTTTGAGACATATCACAGATATGTATTCTACTGTGCAATCTTGGTAGTATTCTTAATGCAACAGATATATCTCATGCAAGTTCAGGCGTTACTTGCATATCCAAGTTTGTGTACAGCAAGCGTGTAGGAAAGGGAAAAACGAATCAATCAAGGAGCCAATCAAATTCAAACATGAAGGGCTTCTCCATACAGAGGTTTGTTATCCCACAATTTTTCCAGAGCTTCTGCTTCCGGATTCTTTGCAGGATTAAGGTCAGCCCTTTACACGCACTTTCCTTCCTCGCCTCCCCCTCCCCCTTTATCTGCAAATTCTTTATGTTTCATTATTCAGCCATTAGATGGCACTGTGGTACAGCTCCTATTATTACATGACTTCCTCTTTACAGAGAAGTTCAACAAACTATTTTAAAGGCTCATTATCTATGATCTTAAAAAAAATGGGATAAAGCTCAAAAGACATGGGGGAGGCCTTGTGAAGGATCCACAAACTTCTGTGAGTAACTAATCTCAATTGCAGGATAAAAAGTCCCTTGTGGAGAAGCCTGAAAGGTTGCTTACTGGTCTGTGGTATTTGGGGAAGCCCAACTTTGGATTTTGGTCCTTTTCCATGAGTCTCTCCAACCTGAGTGGCAAATAAATAAATAAATCAGTTTTGTGACTTAACATAATTTACTTCTGAGACAATATGCAATTAATCATACTCTTGCCCTTTCTTAGAGAGATGAGCTGTGATTGAAATTGCATGTTCATTAGAGCAATTAGATGATGAAAGAGCCTCATTTGGTTTAGGAAGTCATGTGGCCATACATAACTTTACTTTCTCCATTCAAACCTAAATATACTGTAGTTCCAAAAATCTGCAAAGTAATGAGCCACCTTTCTGATAGTGCACTAAAATTCTTCTGTTTAGGTTATTTCTCTGATGTCATTGTGTAATTCAACTGCTCTGATCTTCCTTCTTCAAATTGCTCTATATTTAAATCTTGCCATGAGCACAAGATTGTTGGGCATATAAAACTATTATAATGTGATCCTACGCATGTTTACTCAGAAGCAAGTCCTACTGAGTTCAATAGGGCTTACTCCCAAATAAGTGTAAATAGTATCGCAGCCTTAACAAGCTAGGTAAATATCCATTGATTTTTCTATATAATTTAGATTTTAAAAGAAATATATCTACTTGTCAGAATAATCAACTGATAGTAACCATCACACATTAAAATCCAGAACTGAGTTATGCAACGTAACCAATGCTTATAAAGAAAAATACTTCAAAATCACTAATCACTAATCATTTCTGGCTTAACACAATTCACCCATCATATAGCAAAACTAACTCACTCCTATGCTACAGTTAAAAGGGAAAAGAACCTCTATAATACATGGGTTGGACCCAGATTTATGGTGGATCAACTGTGCTGATGGAAGTGGACCTCCTCACCCTTTCCTTCTCATGGCAGCCTCTCCAGCCTTCTGAAAATGCCACACAGAGTAAGGAGACCCTGCAGAATGGGGCGAGATGTGGTGTGGGGGGAAAGGAGGGGATCCCCCAAAATCAGGCAGAAGGACCTTCCATGAGTGGAGCTCTTCATGTTGCGAAAGGCAGAACCTGGATCCAACTCTAAGTAAAAGCTATTAATTATTAGACCTGTTTGCAAATTGCCTCTTAAAATTGTCCATACTGTTTCTGGGCTGAGAATTGTGGAAAGATGAGAGATGGGAACATTTTATCGAATTTCTCCAGGGGGAGGATAAATTCTCCAATCATTTTTCAGAGCTAAGGCCCACATTTGCAGTGGTTGTAGTACAGCTTCCTTGCTTTTTTCTTAAGAGGTTATGTGTGTGTGTGTGTGTGTGTGTATGTATGTATGTTGTGTAGCAACAGCAGCAAATGTGTTGGCAGCTTGGCCACCAATTTGCATCCTTCACAATAGCCCACACCTAGTGTCATTCCATGAACTTGAGCACACTCCGGGAGAGAGCGGAGGACAGGAAGGCCTGGCATGCTATGGTCCATGGGGTCACGAAAAGTCGGACATGACTTAACGACTGAACAACAACAGTGTCATTCCAGGGCCACAAAAAAATGGCAAAGAAAATTTGGAGACACTTCTACCAAGTGACCTTCGCTTTCTAAGCGGGGGTGGGGGGTAAGAAAAAGAGAAGTCTCACAATCTTTCTTGGAAAAATGTCTTCTGAGAAACTTTGGCTCATTCTAGTTGAGTTGTCATTCTTTAAAATTCAGCACCTTCCCAGAACAAAATTCAGGTTCTTCTAGAAGGCTCAACATACTACTAGTTCAGACTGATCCCCAGTTCTGTATTTCAGGGTACTGCTGTGGCAAAAATTTCTCTCACAGTTTTTTCAACCATTCTCATTCAGTTTGATAGAAGAGAAATTGCTTTTGAAAAGACATTCAATGGTGAAGAAATTTCCAAGAAACTCTCGTGCGCTGGGTTTGGGTTTCTTGGGCTTTCCTTACTTAGGAGGTGGCCAAGGAGTGAGCACAAGTGTCCTGTTTTTCATTGTACCATCATCTCTCTGGCTGCCTGTAGCCTCCTCAGCTTCCTACACTTCAGTTAAAGCCCAGTTTAAGGCACCGTTAGGTAATTCCCCCCATATGGCTTTTTCAGATCAAAGGGAGCTGGGAGGCTAGCTATGATTAGGTAAGCTCAAAAACACCACAAAAATAAATTATAAAACATCCCAAATGAGGCAGAACAATGGGGGAAGAAAACTTTCAGGAAATTGGAGGAAAGATTTTGGCAGAGCACTAGCTCTACCTCATCCCTGGAGCTGGACGCAACACCGCCCCCACCTGCATTGCAGTAGATGCAACTAAGAACATAAGAAAAGCCATGCTGGATCAAACCAAGAGTCCATCTAATCCAGCATTCTGGCCAACCAGCTGTCGACCAGGAATCCACAAGCAGGGCATGAGTGCAACAGCACCCTCCCACCCATGTTCCCCTGCATGGCTCACTGCCTCTGGTACTGGAAGTAGCACATAGCCATCAGGACTAGTAGCCATTGATAGCCTTTTCCTCCAGGAATTTGTCCAACCCCCTTTTAAAGCCATTCAGATTGGTGGCCATCACTACATCCTGTGGTAACGGGTTCCATAGTTTAACTATGCACTGTGTGAAGCAGTACTTCCATTGATCTGTCCTGAATCTCCCACCAATCAGCTTCATGGGATGGCCCCAGGTTCTAGTATTTTGAGAGAGGGAGAAAAATGTCTCCCTATCCACATTCTCCTCACCATGTGTAATTTTGTACACCTCTGTCATGTCTCCCCTTACCCTCCTTTTTTCCAAGCTAAACAATCCCAGCTGTTGTAACCTTCTCTCATGGGGGAGATGCTCCAGCTCCTGGATCATTTTAGTTGCCCTTTTCTGCACCTTTTCCAGCTCTACAATATATTTTTTAGGTGCAGGACCAGAACCATACACAGTATTCTAAGTATGGTTGCACCACAGAGTTGTATAGGGGCAGCATGATATTGACAGTTTTATTCTCAATTCCTTTTCTAATTATGCCTAACATGGAGTTTGCCTTTTTTTACAGCAACCGCACACTGGGTTGACATCTTCATTGAGCTGTCCACCACAACCCAATGATCTCTTTCCTGGTCGGTCAATGCTAGCTCAGATCCCATTAGGCTTTACTTGAAGTTGGGATTATTTTTTGCATCACTTTACACTTGCTTACATTGAACTGCATTTGCCATTTAGATGCCCATTCTCCCAGTTTGGAAAGATCCTTTTGGAGCTCTTCACAATCTCTTTTTGTTTTAACCATCCTAAATAATTTGGTGTCATCCACAAATTTGGCCACTTCACTGCTCATGCCCAAGTCCAGATCATTTATGAACAGGTTAAAAAGCATTGGTTCTAGTACAGATCCCTGCAGGACCCCACTATTTACTTCCCTCCATTGGGAGAATTTAACATTTATTCCTACTCTCTGCTTTCTGTTCTTTAACCAGTTACTGATCCATCAGAGGATCTGTCCTCTTATTCCATGACTGCTAAGTTTGCTCAGGAGTCTTTGGTGAGGGACTTTGTCAAAAGCCTTTTGGAAGTCCAAGAAAACTGTCTACCAGATCACCCCTGTCTACATGTTTATTGACACTCTCAAAGAACTCCAAATGGTTAGTGAGACTGGACTTACCTTTGTAGAAGTGTTGATTCTTTTTCAGAAGGGCTTGTTCTTCTATATGCTTACTAATTTTATCTTTAATAATGCCTTCAACCAATTTACTGGAACACATGTTAAGCTAACTGGCCTGTAATTTCCTGGATCCCCCCCTGGATCCCTTTTTGAAAATTGGTGTTACATTGGCCATCTTCCAGTCCTCTGGTATAGAGGCTGATCTTAGGGACATGTTGCATATTTTGGTTAGAAGATCAGCAACTTCATATTTGAGTTCTTTGAGAACTCTAGGATGGATACTATCTGAGCCCAGTGATTTATTTGCTTTCAATTTATCAGTAAGGTTGAGTACTCCATCTTTTGTCACCTCTATTTGTCTCAGTTCCTCAGACTCCCTTCCTGAAAACATCAGTTCAGTTACAGGTATCTGTCCTATATCTTCTATTCTTCTGCAGTGAAGACGGATGAGAATAATTCATCTTTGCAGCTTCTCTGCAATCTCCTTGTCCTCCTTCAGTACACCTTTAACTCCATTGTCATCCAATGCTCCAACTGCTTCCCTATCTGGTTTTCTGCTTCTGATATATTTAAAGAATTCTTTACTGTTGGCCTTGATGTTGTTAGCTATATGCAAAATGCTTTCTTGCATCTCTTATTGTCTGCTTGCATCACCTTTGTGCAAGCTTGTGCTGCTTTTTGTTTTCCTCACTTGAAGCTCTCTTTTCTCTTGTAGCGCCCTTAACACTGCTCATTCACCATGCCAGCGACCTCTTGGACTTGCTACCTTTCCTAACCTGTGGTATACATTTTAGCTGGGCTTCTATTATTGTGGTTTTGAGTAATCTCCAAGCATTCTGAAGGGATTTAATCCTCTTGGCTCCCCCTTTTAACTTGCTTTTCACCAGTTCCCTCATTTTAGAGAAATTTTGTCTTTTGAAGTCAAATGTGACTGTGTTGGACTTCCTGGGCAATTTTCCATTTACATACATATTAAATCTGATAGCACTATGATCACTGTTTCCAATTGGTTCAACAACATTTACATCTCATACTAGGTCCTGGGCGACACCACTTAGAATTAAATCCAAGGTCACCTCCCCTCTAGTCGGTTCCATGACCAACTGTTCTAGGGCACAATTATTTAGGGCAATGAGAGATTTAACCTCTTTGTTGTGACTGGAACATGCATTTATCCCGTCAATGTGGGGGTAATTGAAGTCACCCATTATTGCAACACTTCCTTGTTTGGAGGCCTCCCTGATTTCGTTTTCCATCTCAAGGTCACTCTGAGCATTCTGGCCTGGTGGATGATAACATGTTCCTAGCACTAAATTAGTTTTGGAGCCTGGTATCATTACCCACAGTGCTTCTGTGGGAGAGCCTACCCCTTTTGGGTGTTCAGGTCTGCTCAACATGATGCTCTCTTTGACGTACAGGGCAACACCTCCCCCAATATGCCCTTCCCTGTCCTTCCAAGAGAGTTTATATCCAGAGATGACCGTATCCCACTGGTTCTCTCTGCTCCACCAGATTTCTGTAATGCACACTATTATATCCAGGTTTTCCTTTACAATCAAGCACTCCAACTCTCCCATTTTGGCTCAGAAGCTTCTAGTATTTGCAAAAAAATACCTATACATGGTATCCCTCCCCAGATGCCTCTGGCGTGTGCATCGTTTGCTATGGGATGTTGGTCCCTTTGGCTATTATGTTCTACCATGTACTCCTGGCCTATTTCCTCCCCTTCTACATTTCGGCAATTAAAAACATCTTCATCCCTTTGGGATGATTTAACCTGAACCGGATGCTTCCAAGCTCCTGTCAGCTCTCCCCCAGGACTTAGTTTGATAGCTGCTCTGCCACCCTTTTTATGTTTAGTGCCAGCAGTCCAGTTCCATTTGGTTCAAGTGGAGCCTGTCCCTCTTGTACAGGCCCGGCTTGTCTCAAAATATTCCCCAGTGCCTAACAAATCTGAACCCCTCCTCCCTGCACCACCGTCTCACCCATGCATTGAGACTCCTCAGCTTTGCCTGTCTAGCTGGCCTCGTGCATGGAACAAGTAGAAAGGACCTTGGTGGTCCTGGATTTTGACCTCCTACCTAGCAACCTAAATTTGGCTTCCAGGACCTCTCGACTACATTTCCCCAGATTGCTGGTACCAACATGGACCATGACCACTGACTCCACCCCAGCACTATCTACTAGGTTATCTAGCCGCTGCGCGATATCCGCAACCTTCGCACCAGGCAGGCAATTCACCGTGTGGTCTACACGCCCATCACAAATGCAGCTGTCTATGTGTGTAATAATTGAATCTCCCACTACCACAAATCCCCCTCCCCCCAGAGGCACATCCTTGGGGTGAGAGGATATTTGTTCATCTTCCAAGGAATGGGTTCCTCCTAAGGGATCATTTCCCTCTTCCTCAGAATGACACCCCCATTCCCCGACACCTGCATTTGCCATGACAACAGAGGAGCTGTCACCCTGGGAGTGGGACACAGCTAATGGGTCCCTGAAGGTCTCATCCACCAACCTCTCTGTAGGCGCCATTTGCATTTTGCATCCCTGCTCTTTGCCGTGATAGGCTACGTAAATATACACAGAAGTAATTTCAAATTACACGTTGCTGAGTACAGGAGCAGAGGGGTCGGGAGAATTCCTCTGCCTGTTGTTATAAATGTTCATTGAGCATTGGGAGGGGGAGTGGTGGAGAGCAAGCCTCAAAAATGCTGCTCTTCCTCACCAAGCAATACTCAAACCTGTCCTTTTAAAGCTAGGCATCCCTACTTGGACGTAACTCATCCTCTATTGCAGTTCACTGCCCGCAGGTTGGGGGTGGGGTGGGGGGAGAGTGGCGGAGAGCAAGTCTCAAACTGCGCTGTTATGGAAATGCAAAGGTATGCACTTACGGAGATGTGCAGATATGGAGAGCCTTACTGATTTTAACAGCTGTTGGCCCCCACATGACCCCTAATCACACAGAGAAGGGCTGGAGATGGAGCAGAGTGCTGTCTGTTAAAGTTGCCTTCTTGGAAGTAACTTGCCCTCCACTACAGTTCACTGAGAGCGGGGTGGCAGGGAGAGGTGCAGGGAACAAACCTCCATTCATTTGCTGCCCTGCACCTATGCAGTTGATGTTCATCTCTACTCGCGAGACTCCGCCCACCCAACCCCGCAGTTTCAGGTGCTGTTTGCCCCATGCAAGTGGATTTTTGTTAGTATATAAACTGCTTTACTGGCTACCATTTGTGCTGGGAGGAGTTAACCCAATTTCATTAAAACCCGGCTTTAAAGGGAATCGCCTCAAAAACTGACTCTAAGTAGATTTGGCCCTAGAGTGGGAACATTTTGTATTCCCTCATGGCTACCCCCACACACACACACTTAATATATAATTTCATATACTATCTGGGATAAGAGAAAGATATTTGGGGGAGATGATTTGGAAGAATTCTTGAAATGAGCTAAAATTTTGAATGAGTTAAATCTGTACATGGAATGCTATCACAAATTGCAATCAAATTCAAGGAAGTTTGGTGAAAATATTGTTAGAGGAAATCCGGCATTTGAAATAAAAGGTCAAATGATACACTGGAGTAATTAGATGGAAAATGCTAGTCTCAAGCTCTCTGGTTTTTGTAACAAAGTTACAGCCAGTTGGGTTTTGGTTTTTTTCAATGATGTTGTGAAGTTGCTGTCATTGCCACTAAAGCTACTGGAAGAAATCCTAATAACTTCAGTGTGAGTCAAATCATAGCACAGGTCGTTCTTATCACAACACAAGAGAACACCCCCACACACACACTCACACTGTAGCTGTATGGATAAAAATGGTCAAAACCCTCTAATCTATGGCTTTTCATTGGATTTTTATTTAAAACACTAGAGGAAAATTAAATCAGACACCTCCAGTGTATTACCTTCTGATGTATATCTCTTGCATTAATATATTTCATGGTTTATCCATCAGTAGTTTCATTCAGTTATTTATTTATTCTTAATACTTATATACTGTTTGACATAACGAAATCCCTAAGCAGCGTACTGACTGTAGCCTTTGAATGACTAAGAGAGCAATCCTACAGTCCCAGGTGTTACACCCTACACCCAGGTGTTCTAGGGTTCACAGGATTTGGTGGATTTTTCCCCTCCAAGAATGAAGACTCTGATCCCAGAGAGGAAAATCCAAACACAGATTCCCCCTCCCAGCCACTATGGAAAGCTCCACAGTGGCTTCCGCCCTGAGGTCAGAACTCTGACTTTGGGCAGGTGGGGGGAAGAGGTGAATGAATGAATTCATTTATTATGGTCACAGACCAGCAAAATCAGTATAAAACGTATAAAACACAGTTAAAACTAGCACAGTAACAAAATACAATTTATGAGGTTCCTTCTTTCAAGAAAATAACATCATCCCCCCCCCCCAGTTTGCATTGAAATCATAAAAAATATGACAACCCTTCCAGTGACCCAAGAAGACACATCCCTTAAACAAATGGATACCAAAGTGGTGGAGCTACCTCCTGGGAAGGCTGTTAATAGTGGGGAAATTAGCTTTTCTCTATGGATGGCAGAGAATTCCGCCATGGATCTCGGTGAGGCCGAATGCCAGTGCATTCGGCCCCCTGAAATCTGTGGCGGAATGGCCTGCCACCCCCCCGCCACCCCCGTAGATCCCCCCCCCGGGACGAGACTTACCTGGGGTGGATCTTCCGGGCAGCGGCGGCTCCGGTGGCAGCTCCGGCGGCGGCGGCGGCTCCGGCGGCTGGTCTTCCGACCAGCTGCCGCCGCCACCATTTCCAGTCTTGTTTACCAAAAAAAAAAAAAAATGACGTGCTAGGCTACGTAAAGATTTACATAGCCTATCACGGCTGGGTTTAAAACAAACAAACAAACCGCATACGCAAATGGTGGCAGCTACGGCCACCGCCATTTGCGTTCCTTATTTTTGGCCGTCTTAGTCTATGTAAATATTTACGTAGATTAAGACAGCGAAAATAAGGGGAACGCAAATAGTGTAGCGGACGCTATTTGCGTTCCCCCTTATTTTCGCTGTCTTAGTCTACGTAAATATTTACGTAGACTAAGACAGCCAAAAATAAGGAATGTAAATGGCGGTGGCCGTAGCTGCCGCCATTTGCGTACGCGCGTTTTTGTTTTTGTTTTTTTAAGCCAGATGTGATAGGCTATGTAAGTCTTTACGTAGCTTATCACGGCTGACTACAGGGACGCAAACAGCGGCGGCTACGGCCACCGCCATTTGCGTCCCTGCTAGCCAGCGGCCGGATGTCCGGCTGCTGGCGGAGCTGGCTGGCGGCTCCGCAGAATCCCCACTCCGCGGAGCTGGCCGGCAAGGATTCCGGGGGGAGGGACAGAGCGCCTCCCCCCCTCCAGCGTAACCCGGAGGAGCCAGGTAAGGGGGATTTCGTACATCCTTACTTTTCTCTGCATTTCCTATAGAGGTCACAATGTAAGAGAACATGTTCAACCGATTCTGTTACTCCAGCACCAGAGAAACATATCCGTTCACTAACTGGGGATCTTACTAGATCATCCATTTAATAGTGCCGATGGCAGCACATTAAAATGGGGGGCGGGGGAGAGGTGTGTTTGGGATGTGCTGGTGGGTGGAGAGTGAGTGGCTGTGGAACAGCAGGTTCAACAGCCCTCCAAGCCCCTGGTCACACCCTGAACATGGGGGAACTTTTAGACTAGTCCTGGAGCTTGCATTGCTTGCAGTGGGAGGGAGATGATAGATAGATAGATAGATAGATAGATAGATAGATAGATAGATAGATAGACACACATATATACACACATACGCACACACACAGAGAGAGAGAGAGAGAGACAAGAAGAAGAAGCAGAAGCAGAAGCAGAAGAAGCAGAAGAAAGACCAAGAAAAAGCCCTCCAAACTTCCACCTTGCCAGCAAGAGCCTGGCAGGGCTTAAGAGAGATTGATGTGCTCTAACATCCGAGCAATCCGACAGAGAGCGTAGGATTGCTGTCTGAAAACATTTGCTCACCCCCACCCCCACCCCCCAGTGCATAGATTGCAGTGTTCTCATGCAATATTTATGCATAGTACATCACCAGGGTTAGTGTGGTATCGGTGTCCTCTATTAACAAATACAACAGGGCAAGAGTCAGCCTGTTATGCTCGGTGGGGCTTACTCAAAAATAAGTGTGCAAAGTTTTGCAGCCTTGGGGAACAATTTCCAACTAACAGTACCACTGATTTCCCCATAATTTAATTCTAGTCTCCTCAGCTCAATTTTTCAGAATTCCATGATGTAACCTGTAAATCATGCGCAACAGATTGCAGAGTAAGATACAGATAAGTGAAATACTTCAAAGGATGTCAAAAGAAATTCATTTATCCAAGCTATGAAGGATATTTGATCTGGGAAACTAAACATTAGATTACTGGCACTAAAGCATACATGGTTTTATAATTTGAAGTGATTACATTGACCCTTCCAAGGCGGCATTCTACGCTTTGAAGAACACAGTAGTGTTCTATATATATATATATATATATATATATATATATATATATATATATATATACACACACACACATATACATATACATATATATACACACATCAAGGGCCTGCAATGATCACTCAGCAACAGGACATTGACTGAAGGGAAAATGGGTATATTCAGCTACTTTCACAGCAGCAGGGCCACTAAAAAGCAGTGGCAATCTTACGTACATCTGTCTTCACTACTGTTCCCCCCTCCATTGCTGTTTTCCCAGCATAAGATTTGAAGGTTGCTTAGTAAACATGATTTCAGCCCAAACCCCTGTTTCAGTTCTGAGTGAAGGCACAATTCAGGCAAAGTTAAACACCCTAACAACACAGTCCTAATCGTGTTTGTTCAGAAGTACATCACACTGAATTCAGTGGAGTTTACTCCCAGGGATGTTGGTATAGGATAGCTCTTCAAGTCAGGGGTCCCCAACGTGGTGCCTGCAAAAGGGTCCCCAACGTGGTGCCCACAGGCACCCAGGCTTTTCATTTTTATAATTTTTCCCATTGTTTAAATATATGTACATGGATTTTTTTGAAATTCATACCACTTTCTAGCCATTATACATGAGTTTCAACAAAAATGTACCAAATATCCAAATAAGTATCCAGTTGAAGGTGGCATCTATAAGCTACCAATTCAAATTATTGAATCGTTTGGTCTTCAATCCATTGCATTATAGAAGCTGAGTGCTTATCCTTCCAACGTTGAAATATCAGTTTTTTAGCTATCAAAAGGGTGCAGAGAATCCATTTATGCCGACCATTTGTTAATTCCATGAAGCAGGCAAATAATTTTAAAAAGTGTGTACATCAGTGAATATTCAAGACTGTTCCGGTACAAAGTTTATCTGTGTAATAACTTCCTCCCCCAAAGAAGCTGATACCAGACATTGTCAAAACATATGTTTAAAGGAAGCATGAGCTGTATTGATCACCAGCAATTAGCCCAATTAGACAATCCCTTATGAAAGAGACGTTGCAGTGTCCAAGAGACATGAAACAAAAGTTTTGCGGAATATGACACAGTCTAAGATCCATAGACGCAACAGGTAGATGCCAAAGTGGCAATCCACTGATTAGGTATTTTGTGATGGTGCCCAGAGCATGCCATGGCCTCAAATTCCCAAATGTGCCCAGGGGTCCAAAAAGGTTGGGGACCCCTGCTCTAAGTCATATTGATTTCAGAGGGATAGTTGAGCACATGCCAATATCTCTGCTACTGATATCTGTGGGATTTTAAATGCTTGAGGGCACAATCCTATGGCTGCTAGTCAGTGGCTAGATGGCCATAGGATAGGTCGGTTCCCGGGAACCAACCCTGGAGCCCATGGTCTGAGATCCATTCCCTGAGAACCCCCCTCCTGCGCTGCTTCATAGGCAGCGTAGATCGGCCCCGCACTCTGCGCTCATAAGAGCAGCGCAGAGCAGCAAAAACGGGGCGTTCCTGGGGGCGGGCCAGAGCAGAGAGGACGGAAGTGCCTTTCCGACGCTTCCTATGCATTGTCCGTACTCCCCCCCCAATCCAACTTCCCATGGCTAGACAGCTGGAATTGGCTGTCTAGCCACGAATGCGGGGCGCCTGAAGCGCGGAGGAAAAGATCCCCTCCGGGCTGCTCCTGCCTTGCATTGGATAGGCGGTCACCTCTGAGTTCAGAGGCGGCCGCCTATCCCAATAGGATTGCACCGTAACTTCCACTGGATCATTATACACACACACACACACACACACACATCCCCTAAGATGTTCGAAAGGTGCACTTACAAGCATAAAGCGTCAATAAAACAAATACTTCTTTTGTATGCATAGATCCTACAGATAAACTTGTCAGGCTGCTACAACTGGCTGTAGCTGTTTAATGTACCAATGGCAGGTTTGCTGCTGCATAATGTGTGAAATGATCCTTGTAGCCAATTCCCAGATTCTGCAATTTAGCAAAGCAGATTGTTTCTTTTCTGATTTCTAGATGAAGGAAGTCCTTTCATAACAGTCTGATGCAAACAGGACAACTAGGATCTTAAAAATACTTCTGTGGAAATAAGTTCCATTTAAAACTAATGGAACTCATCCCAAAGTAAGTGTGGTTAGGACTGAGGGGTCAGTCTAAAACCAGAAGTAAAAACTAGGTGATTTGATGGAACATACAGGACATATACAGAGTGGTCCAAAAGTAGGTATACAGTTGTTTAGAATGTTGATGGGAGGGGGAGAGAATTTTCAGTCTTCCAGTACTGCTTTAGAATCCACTTTCTTTGTTCTTGACTCAGGTTCGCTGCCATCATTCACAATATCAGTAAAAAAATAACTAAACAACTGAACAACTGTATACCTACTTGAGGGCCTTACTCCCCTCACTCTCTACACTTAACTGATTTAATTGCCACTCCCTGTCACACACTCTTCCCAACTGTCATTCTGACTCCACCCACACATCTTCTACCCACACATCCTCTCCCCCTCCCATGAACATTCTAAACAACTGTATACCTACTTTTGGGCCACTCTGTATTTCATTCCTTTGGTTTGCTTGTGGACAGAAGGTGTCAGGATAGACTAAGCTGTTGTATTGACTGTGTGAGGCCAGTGCTGTCGTCAGTGGCGGCTTCAGTCAAATGACAACAGTTTTATTTCCATCAATTTCATTAGAATTGTGCATCCCTGGACACCGGCTCTGAGAGCCATACTGCCAGCAGCCTAAACAGAGAGCGGAAGTTCAGTGACATTTCTATGAGGATGATTCAGACCATGCATTCTCTGAGGAGAGATTTGCATGCTATGGTCCCTAAAACATTTAGGCCCATATTTGAAATATTTTCTTGACAAAAATTAAATAATGCTGTGGGGTGGGTGACATTTAAAAAATCGATCTGCATGTCTGAAAAATTAGCTCACTACAGAGGTAACTTATATAAAGCAACTGCACAGCGATGCTTCAGCATCACCAAGGATGCCTCCTCCCGTATATGGACCTCTGTATGTGTGTGTGCACTTAGGTCATCAAACAAGGCCCTGTTCTGATTCTCAGTATTGTCTAACATTAGGCTGGCTGGCACAAGGGGAAGGAATTCTCCGTGGTAGCATCCATATGACAGAACTCCCTCCTAGAGAGGTTTGGCAGACCTGCTTGGGTTTGGTTTTTACTTTACGAGATTGATTTCAGCTTCTTTCATACTGCTTGATTTCCTAAGATCTCTAGTTGGTTTGCATAAAGGTACATAAAATACAAGAGAAAAGCAATATAAAATAATAAATGCATTAAAAGCATTACAAGAAGAGTAAGAAGGAGCAGTGCAGCTACAACTCCGGGAAAGCGTGAGTACACAGATACATCTCCAAGAGGCATCTAAAACTCGCCACAGTTTTCGTTTCTTGGACTGCACGTGGGAGCGCATTCCAGAGGGTGGGTACCATGACAGAGAAGACCCACTTATGTGCTGTTACCTGATGACATACTGTTGGTTGCGGAATGACCAATAAGGCAGCTCCAAAGATCTCAGGGGTCAATTAGACGTGGAATGAGCTCCCTAGAGAGGGTCACCTGGCACCTATGTTGTACTCCTTCCAGAGCCAGGTGAAGGCCTTTTTATTCTCCCAGGATTTCAGCATTTTAGCTTCCCAGGCCCCATCTATATGGCACCGCTTTGACCTCCCCACCCATTGCAACTGAGCAGCAATGTGGCTCCGTGTCAGCATGCCCTGCGATACACTCACAATGTACTGCACGCTTCCCTTACAGACTCGCTGAGTCGCTGTGCCCTTGGGGGGGGGCATTTTACTGAAATGTGCAGCTGGGCAGTCCCATGAGTGTGGGGGTGCGACACTTCAGTGGCTGTTTTGTATTTGAGGGGCTCAGCTGTGTCTTTCTCTTAGGGCTGTGCAGGGACCCCCCAATCCGAGGTGGGCCTGATCTGGCTTGGGCAGATTCGGGGGGCCCTGACCCACCTCGGCCTCAAACCCGAAGTGGGGTTCAGATGGCAAACACTGCTTTGGGCCCCCCTGATGCCCCCACGCAACCCCCCAGTTCCTAACCTGGGCTGCCTCCTCCTCTGTCGCCGCCGCCGTCAACTTCTCCGCTGCCCTGCCACCGCTTTCTCCATTGCACCGCCACCACCATCTTCTTCTTCACCGTTGCCGCCCACTGCTGCTGTCATCTTCTTTGCCGCCGCCACCATCTCCTGAGGCCTGGACGTGTGGCGACTGGTCTTCTTCCGGGGAGTCACCATTTTTAAAATGGCAACCTTCTGGAAGTTCCAGGAAGTTGCCATTTTAAAAATGGCGACTCCCTACAAGAAGAGTCGCCGCGTGTCCAGGCCTCAGGAGATGGCGGCGGCAGGCAGCAGCAATGAGAGCAGTGGTGGCAAGGAGAAGGAGTGGTACAGCAGAGAAGGAGGCGGCACAGCAGCGGTGAAGGTGGAGAAGGCAGCAGCGTGGCGGTGGCAAGGAGGTGGCAGAGGCGGTGGAGAAGGCGGCTCAGGTAATGACCTGGAAGGGCCGGGGGGTGGGCTGGGCCGGAGGCTGAAGTTCCAAAGCACACCAAGCACTTCGGTGAGCCACCGACCCGCTCTGGGCCACTTCATGCCCCCTCCGCTTCACTATGTGATAGTGTACTATTAGGATGTCAACATGGGGCAAGTGGCTAGAGTGTTCTACTTTTTGTTGCATCCAGAATTCTACACCGAGTGATAAGAACATAAGAATATCAGAAGAGGCATGTTGGATCAGACCAAGGGTCCATCTAGTCCAGCGTTCTGTTCACACAGTGGCCAACCAGCTGTTGACTGGGAACCCACAAGCAGGGCATGAGCGCAACAGCACCCTCCCACCCATGTTCCCAGCAACTGGTGTACATAGGCTCACTGCCTCTGGTACTGGAGGTAGAACATAGCCATCAAGACTAGTAGCCATTGATAGCCTTTTCCTCCAGGAATTCATCTAACCCCCTTTTAAAGCCATCCAAATTGGTGGCCATCACTACATCTTGTGGTAGCAAATTCCATAGTTTAACTATGTGCTGTGTGAAGAAGTACTTCCTTTTCTCCGTCCTGAATCTCCCACCAATCAGCTTCATAGGATGACCCCAGGTTCTAGTATTTTGAGAGAGGGAGAAAAATGTCTCCCTATCCACATTCTCCACACCACGCATAATTTTGTAGACCTCCCCCGGCTGACCCAAGTGTTCTCTTCAGAGAAAGAGGACTGGAATTGCATGGCAAACGCTATTCCCACAGAAGATGTGGGGCATCACCCACTGCAGGGACGCATTGCCCAGGGCCCCAAAGAACCCCTTCCACCCCTTTCTGAGCCCTACCTTGTTTTCTTGCTCTCCCAGCTCACCCTGGGGCTCTCCAGAACATGAGTGGCAGAAGATCAGAGGGAGGACACAATCAGAGCACCTGCCTGGCTGCCAGAAGACCTTTTTATTCAGTGTCTACTCAGGAGCAAGGGTCTATTTGGGAGGATGGAAAAGTCCCAGCTGCAACTATTGAACCAGGAAGAGAAGTAGCTGAGAGCAGGTAGATAAGCCCTCAGTCTCCTCCCAGGCTTTTGTTTGGATAATACCTGGGAGTCACAATCCCACAAACAATCCTGGGAGTCACGAACCTGCATTTTTCCTCAGTTAGAACTATTCTTGTGTTCTGGCAAAATGGTTTTTCTTGGGCCGATCAGAGTTGTGAAAGGGGGGGGGGATTTTCTCCATTCTTGTATTGTCTGGAGAAATTAAGCCAATACATGATTGGGTTATTTACTTTAGTGTAAGTATATGTGGTCCCAATTCAGATTGGGACTGAGGTGAGTTGGGAGGGGAGGATTTAAGCCATCTGTTCAGAGCATTTAGTTTGGCCCTTACATTACAGCAGATTCTTTGGCAATCGGTGCTCCACTCAGAAAAGTAAAGAATGCTCCACTCCCCTCTAAAAGTGCTAGGGGCAGGCCATGCCAGGCAAGGGGAACAAGGGAGAGATGTGTAGTATCTGTCCCCTGCTCCGGGCCTGTCCAGAGCCAAAGGATGGCTGGGGGAGGCGTGACCCCATCTTCTGGCCTTCGTTTGCTGCTCTGCAGTGCCAGGTCTGTTACCCAGAAAACCTCCCTCATCCATGATATGATCCTGGACGAGGGTGCAGACCTGGCATGTATTACGGAGACCTGGCTGGCCGAGGCCGCTGCTCCAACTCTTGCGGCCATATGTCCAGCTGGATTTTCATATGCACAGCAGCCGAGGGCTGGGGATCGGGGAGGGGGAGTGGCTGTTATCTATTGAGAGTCCTTGGTCTTCACCAGACCCCCTCTCCAGGAGACCAAGGTTGCTGAGTGCATGTACTGGAGGTTGGGCCTGAAGGGCAGTCTGGGGATTCTGCTCATGTACCGTCCACCCCACTGCACGACTGACTCCCTGGCCAAGGTGCTTGAGGTGGTCTCTGATGTGCATGTGCAGTCCCCTAACTTATTGATGTTGGGGGACTTCAATGTACATTCGGAGGCCATCCTCACAGGAGCACCTCGGGACTTCATGGAGACCATGGCTTCCTGGGAGCTGCACCATATTCTTACTGGGCCCACCCATGTAGCCGGTCATGCACTAGACCTTTTGATTGTTTCTGGAGAAGCGGGGCGTGATCTGGAAGTCGGGGGTATATCCACCACCCCCTTGTCATGGTCAGATCACTATCTGGTGATGTTAGACTTCTCAGTTCTACAACCCCTCCGCAGGGGTGGAGGACCCATTAAAATGGTCCACCCCAGGCGTCTTATGGATCCGAATGGATTCCTGAATGCACTTGGGGATTCTCTGGGGCACGCCAACGGCCACTCAGTCGAGACCCTGGTGGGTGGCTGGAATGCCGCAATCACTGGGGCATTAGATCAGGTGGTTCCGAAACACCCCCTCCCCCTGAACAGGGCTCAGACTGCACCATGGTTCAATCTGCAGTTACGAGCTCTAAAACAGGAGGTGAGATGGCTAGAGCGCCGGTGGCGGAAGTCTCGCTCCAAAGATGATCAGACATGGGCTAGAGCTGTATCTACAGCCTATCACGTGGCGGTGAAGGCAGCAAAAAAGGAATATTATGCTGCCTCTATCGCATCTGCAGAGTGCTGTCCCAGGAGGCTGTTCCAAGTGGTCCGGAGCCTGGTCGGTCCTGTGGCTCCGGAACCACTGGAGCATTCTAAGGCCTCCTGTGAGGCCTTGGCAAGGCACTTTGCAGATAAAATTGATCAGATTAGGTGTGTTACTCTGCACGCTGTGGATACAGTTAGTGAGCAAGAGGCGGCCTGTGGCAAACCGGTTTTGTGGGATCGGTTCCAGCTTCTTCCTCCTGAAGAAGTGGACAAGGTGCTTTCATCTGTAAGGCCGACCACCTGCTTACTTGATCCTTGCCCATCTTGGCTCATTATGGGCTGCAGAGAGAGACTGGGTGAGGGGATCAGGGCAGTGGTGAATGTCTCCCTTGAGGAGGGAGTGATGCCATCAGCCCTCAAGGAGGCAGTGATAAGACCGCTCTTAAAGAAGCCCTCCTTGGATCCCCAAGTTCTGAACAACTTTCGCCCAGTCTCAAATCTGCCATTTTGGGGCAAGGTGATTGAGCGGGTGGTGGCGGTGCAGTTGAAGGCACACTTGGAAGAAACTGATTATCTAGACCCATTTCAGTCGGGCTTCAGGCTTGGGCATGGGACAGAAACGGCCTTGGTCACCTTGGTGGATGATATGAGGAGGGCTCTGGACAGGGGTGAATGCTCCTTCCTTGTTCTCCTCGACCTCTCGGCTTTTGATACTGTTGACCACGGTATCCCCCTGGACCGCCTGGAGGGGTTGGGCATTGGAGACACCGTATTGCGGTGGTTCCGGTCCTTCATCTCTGACAGGTACCAGAGGGTGGCACTGGAAGAGGAGGTTTCGGACCCGTGGCCACTCACTTGTGGGGTGCCACAGGGTTCCATCCTCTCCCCGATGCTATTTAACATCTGTGTGAAGCCGCTGGGGGCTATCATCAGGAGGTTTGGGGTGTGGTGTCATCACTATGCGGATAACACGCAACTCTACCTCTCGTCAATTCTCACCAAGGTTGGCCGTAGAATCCCTGTCCAAATGTCTGGAGACGGTGAGTGGCTGGATGGGGAGGAATAAGCTGAACCCTGACAAGACCGAGGTACTTTTGGTGGGAGACAAGAGGAGGCTGGGGGATGTTGACTTGGTGTTGAATGGGTTATGGCTAGGGATGGCGGAGAATTTCTCCCTGAAACTTCGGGGGGCCGAGCGCCAATGTGTTCGGCCCCCCAAACAAGTTTCGGGGAGAAATTCTCCGCACCCCCCCGCACCCCCCCGGGACGGGACTTACCTTTGCCGAATGTCCCTCCCGGCGGCGGGTCCGGCCGGCGGTTCGGCGGGTGTTCGTGCGGGGCAGGAGCGGCAGCCGGTCTTTTGACCGGCTGCCACCGCCGCCATTGCAATAAAAGAAAAAAAAAAAAACGCCCCCGTGATAGGCTACGTGACGATTAACGTAGCCTATCACGGCTAGATCTGCAAAGTCAGCCGTGATAGGCTATGTAAATCGTCACGTAGCCTATCACGGGTGACTTTAAAAAAAAAAAAGCGCGTACGGATAATGGCGGCCCCCATAGGGAGCCGCCATTCCCGTTCCTTATTTGGTCGCTGTAGTCTACGTAAAGATTTACGTAGACTACGGCGACCAAATAAGGAACGCGAATGGCGGCTCCCTATGGGGGCCGCCATTTGCGTACGCGCTTTTTTTTTTTTAAGTCACCCGTGATAGGCTACGTGACGATTAACGTAGCCTATCACTGCTGACTTTGCAGATCTAGCCGTGATAGGCTACGTTAATAGTCACATAGCCTATCACGGGGGCGTTAAAAAAAAAAAAACTTTTTTGTTTTGTTTTGCCTGAATTTCGGCCGGGCGAGGCGGGAAGCCTCCCCCCCGGCCTGAATTTCGGCCGGGCGAGGCGGGAAGCCTCCCCCCCCCGGCCTGAACTTCGTGGGGGGAGCAGCGAAGCGCTTCCCCCCCACCGCGAACAAGCTTTGAGGACAGGTAAGTGACTTTCGTCCACCCCTAGGTATGGCTACCCTTGAAGACCAGGTCCACAGCCTGGGGGTCATTTTGGACTCCCAGCTGTCCATGGAGGCTCAGGTGTCAGCTCTGAGCCAGACAGCACTGCATCAACTCCATCTGATACGTCAGCTGCGCCCCTTCCTTCCCGACCATCTGCTCCCATCGGTAGTACATGCCCTGGTCTCCTCTCGTTTAGACTACTGTAATGCACTCTATGTGGGGTTACCCTTGAAGATGGTTCGGAAGCTGCAGCTGGTACAGAACGCGGTGGCTCGCCTGATTAAAGGCAGCCGCCGGCGAGATCACATCACTCCAGTGCTGAAGGAGTTGCACTGGTTACCAGTTGTTTTCCGGGCCAAATTCAAGGTGTTGGTTTTGACCTTTAAAACTCTAGATGGTTCCTGTCCAGCCTAGCTCAAGGAGCGCCTCCAGCAACACCAGGTAGGCCGCTCAACAAGATCAGCCTCGGATGGCCTTCTGTCTGTCCCATCAGCCAGGACAGCTAGACTGGTGGGGATGAGGGAGAGGGCCTTTTCTGCGTTGGCCCCCACTCTGAGGAACTCACTCCCTAGGGAACTCCGCCATGCCCCCTAAGGGAGAGCTTAATGAGCTTCCATCGTGCATTAAAAACGTGGTTGTTCAGGCAGGCATTTGGATTGGGGTATTTTTAGAAATATGATGTTTTTAATGTAGTATTTTATTGTTTTAAACTGTTTTATTATATGCTGTACATCGCCCAGAGTGGCTGGGTGACCAGCCAGATGGGCAATTAATAAATTTAATAAATAAATAAATAAATAAATAAATACAATAAATAAAAAGAAAGACTCCCCCTTGTGCACACACATACACAAGAACAAATCTTCTTCATACCCTGGAAACACTACTTTCCTCCCTCTTGGGGTTATACTGGATTCTGGGTGCAGTTGTAGGTTGATGTATCTGTCTGGACTGGAGACAAGAGAGGTGAAGAGACAGTTTCCAGTTCACTCTCAGAAAAGGAGGAAGAAATGTGATGTTCCAGTGCCACCCCCATGAGCACAATGGCTCTCCCACCCACTTTGTGTCAGGCTATATTTTATGGAACATAATATGAAGTAATGTCAAAGACGAAGGGGTGCCTTTGTCTCATCACTGCAGAGTCACTATAACCTTCAGTGCCACAGAGTCATTAAAACAAATGCAGACTCTCCACATTCCTTTCCTCTCCCCTAGATCCCTTCTGAATAAATGGGATTAATATTCTAGATCAGGAGTGAATTCTAGACAGGGTTGAGTGGCAGATATTTCATGTTTGAAATTAAGCTCCTGGTGCCTTTAACAGCTGCTACACAAATTCAACAGATATAGCATTTCACCCATATGAAGGTACAGTTATGGGGGAAGCTCTGCCTGTTGGATATCTGCCTGTTATGCAGCTGATTCAGTCACAGAACCCCTTAAAGTTGGGTGAGGAAATTGTGGGGGCTTTTATGGGGGGGGGAGAGCGTAGAGGAAATTCCCTGGAAGACCTTTGTATATTGAGGAGATAGCTTGACATGCTACAACTGCTTCTTTAATGCCCGAAACTCCTGTGAGACCTTAAAAACCAAGTCTCTTAGGCTTCTTTAAGAGTCTTCTAGCCTCTTGGCCTGACTCCTGGTTTTTCTAACCAGTTAGGATGGTATGGCCTTGGAAGGCAGGGAGAATCTCTTTGGCTGTGGTCCACCTGCTAATTTAAGTGAAGATGGATATCATGCTTAGTCATCATGAGACCATCACAGTAAGTGTGATTGATTAGGGAGCTGTGAAAGACAGCACCTGGGCATGGGAGATTTTGAGTATACAAGTCCCTCCAGAGTATCACTCAGTTAAGCTCCGTCGCAAACCGGGACTGCGAAGGTGCTGTGTGTTGGCCAACTGGAGTCTCTCCACTGTCATTATCTGGGGCTCCCGACAACAGAAAGGAGGAGTAAGATAATTTACTTAGTTTTGCTTTTTATCATCATATGTTTAACTGTAATACTCTGCCTGCTATAGTTAATAAAGCTTTTTGACTCTTATTCCCTTGTGTAGTCATTGCTCTGAATCCAAGAACCTCGCTGCCTTTGGCAAAACAGGGAGCCCATCTCGTCCAGCATATCTGTTCCTTATTAAATAAAACTTCCTTGTGCTTTCAGTCTCCAGAAAGCAAGTGATCCTTGTGGCATGATGATGATGATAACATTCATCATCATAATAAATATGAACAGAAGTTAGAGGCAAGCACTTTCCTCTGTCACCAGCTGAGTGACTTTTTCAGCTGATATGGGCTAGCTGATAAAGTTGTCATGGGAACTACATACTTTAATTAGGCTCCTCTGCTTGCAGACAACAGTCCTCTAATTTAAGAATGTCAAACAAATGAAAGACTTGCTAGCCACTTTCTCAAGAAGTTGAGAACCTTTGAAATGCAAAACTAACAACAAAAAAAGAGAATGTTTGGATCCATCCTGTTATTTCATCAAAACTATCACTTTGCACAAAACATTCCCATCCAGCTTTTGAGATTATTTTGGCCTCAAGTGTGAGACCCTTCCATAATGTTTCATACCATATAAGAATATTACAATTGATGAACCACTGGTTACCATTCAGTGGAAGGTGCCTGGTAAGGCAGTATGTGTCATCAAAAGCTGCAAAGTATGGCGTAAAATTCTGGCTGTGTGGCAATTCCAAAACATCACACATTTTTTCATGCTGATGTATATTAGGGTGGCCCAGCTGCTCAAAATCTAGGCCAGAGAGTGGCTGATAAGCTAACAGCACATTTATAGGGTTGCAAATGAAGTATAACGACTGATAATTTACACCAGCGTGCCACTAGCCAAGGAATTAGCTAAGAAAAACCTGGCACTGGCTGGCTACCAAGGTCAGCCCTTTTCCACTGGGCATCAACACCAGAGACAGTTTGAACTCTTAAACAAGTTGGTTTATTAAAGGGATATTTTGTTGATAAAGGAATATTTACTGATTTGGGAAAAGAATGCTTACTGACACTTCTTAAGACTCAAGAGACACTGTTGCTAATACAAGCTTGTGAGAGAGCACTGGAATAGTCACTGGGAGAGAATCCCAGGAACCCCTGGATTTTTCGAAGTCCCCCTCCAGAGGCCATAGACACTGCTATGACCTCAGAAGGGGGACTCGGAGTTCCGATCCCTGTCTCCTGCCCACTCACAGCTGCCATGGAGAGAATTGTGCTGGCTGTCCAAGGTCGCACACTCAACTTATGGAAATCAGTCTATGGGATATCTGCTCTCAGTGCTGTCACCATCTTTGGGGAATTTGATCCCACCTCTACCACTACATATGGGGTATTTAGCTCTCAGTGCTACCACCACCTGTGGAAAGAATGTAATCCCACCTATGGGGCTAGAACATATGAAGAGCCATGCTGGATCAGACCAAGTGTCCATCTAGTCCAGCATTTTGCTGACCCAGTGCCAACCAGCTGCCCGTGCGAAACCATTCATGTGCAACAGCACCCTCCTGTCAATGTTCCTCAGCAACATAGGCATACTGCCACTGATACTGGAGGTAGCATATAGCCGTCAGGACTAGTAGCCATTGATAGCCTTCTCCTCCATGAATTTGTCCAATACCCTTTTAAAGCCATCCAAATTGGTGGCCATCACTGCATCTTGTGTAAGTGAGTTCCATAGTTTAACTATGCGCTATGTGAAGAAGGACTTTCATTTATCTTTCCTGAATCTCCCATCAATCAGCTTCATGGGATGACCCTGGGTTCTAGTATTATGAGAGAGGGAGAAAAATGTGTGTCACCCACTTTCTCCACACCATGGCATAAGTTTATACATTTCTATCATGTCACCAGTAATGGGAGACAAGGAGGAGCAAGTCCAGGGTACACTTGTGAGTGGGTCCCCTGCTGGGTGTGGGCTCTCAGCAGACACCCAGCCATGCCTACTTTTAACACCAGCCCTGCCTGCAGAGCTCAGCTGAAAGTCATGGCTTGGCTTACAGTCTCAGTCACTTTGGTCAGTGTCTTTGCTGGCATTGCTCAAAGGCTGCAGGAACTTTCCTATGGAAGGGACAAACACCAGCTGAATGGTATGAATAAAATTACCAAATGCCATCAGTACAAAGTCACATTTCAAAAATTATTTCCAGCGGCATACCAGAAGCTCACCACTGGTACTGAGCAGGTTGTTACTCCTCTAGTGATGTTGACTAGAGAAGGTGAAGACAAGGATGTGCCCATAGCATCTGGGCTTTCCCCATTCGTTATTATCAAGCTTCTGCCAAAGGCAATATGGTTGTATATTTGGTTCTTCATTTGGAAGCAATGGGTGTGACCTTGTCCAAAGTTGACCATGTTTAAATTCCATTGGTTTCAATGACAGAATTAAGTGCATGCTTTTAACCCTTTCCCATTGAAATCAATGGGACCTTAAAGTGCTTAACATTGGCTGGATCATGCCCAAGTCTGTAGTTTTGTTGGCATATACTGATAGCAGCATCAGACCAGTATACAAGCATAAATTCTCAATATGCACAGTTCATTCAAATACAGCTGCAGATGTACACCTCATCTTTGCTTTTCTGTTTTCCCCTGCACTGCTGATACACTGAATAGACTGATCCCAGACTATTTCTTTTGCTTCTCCATCTTCAGTCTCTTAGAAACAAGCATAATAAATCTGCAAGAAAGAAAAACAAGTGTTGCTTTCTCCACATTTTATGAAAGCTTTATAAAAGCCTGTACACTGCTGCTGTAATGGGGGGGGGGGGGCTTTTCATTTTTTAAGAAGAAATTCTTACAAATCTGCACATTCTAAATCTATCCTTTTTCACTGGAAGCTATTGACCTTTATCACAAACAAAACAAACGAAGGAGTTGCTGGCCCTGAATGAACATTGTAAACTGTATTTTGCTGTTTAAAGAGTATTATTATTTATATGGCACCATCAGTGTGTATGATGTCGTAATGAATTTCATGGGCAAAAACAGGTCTATGACCCCAGGCTTACAATCTAAAATAGACAATGGGGAGAGAAGGAAGAGAAAATGAGAGCACCTGATGAATGTGTGAAAATATAATCATATGTTCCCAAAATCTGATTAAAGTTGAGAATGAGGGCCAAAACAGACATTAAGCACCACTGAGTTCAACGGGATGTACTCCCAGGTAAGAGTGTATAGAATCATAGAATCATACAATCATAGAATCATAGAATAGTAGGGTTGGAAGGGGCCTACAAGGCCATCGAGTCCAACCCCCTGCTCAATGCAGGAATCCAAGTCAGAGCATCACTGACAAATGGCTGTCCAGCCTCGTCTTGAAGGCCTCCAGTGTGGGAGAGCCCACCACCTCCCCAGGTAATTGGTTCCATTGTCGTATTGCTCTAACAGTCAGGAAGTTTCTCCTGATGTTCAGCTGGAATCTGGCTTCCTGTAACTTGAGCCCATTATTCCATGTCCTGCACTCTGGGATGATCAAGATGAGATCCTGGCCTTCTTCTCTGTGACAACCTTTCAAGTACTTGAAGAGTGCTATCATATCTCCCCTCAGTCTTCTCTTCTCAAGGCTAAACATGCCCAGTTCTTTCAGTCTCTCTTCATAGGGCTTTGTTTCCAGTCCCCTGATCATCTTTGTTTCCCTCCTCTGAACCCTCTCCAGTTTGTCTGCCTAACCAGTGCTGAGTAGAGGGGAACTAGTACTTCCCGGGATTTGGAAGCGATGCTTCTATGAATGCAGCCCAAAAGAGCATTTGCCTTTTTTGCAGCCACATCACATTGTTGGCTCATATTCAGCTTGTGATCGACAACAATGCCAAGATCCTTCTTGCTTGTAGTGTGGTTGAGCCACGTATCCCCCATCTTGTAACTGTGCATTTGGTTTCTTTTTCCTAGGGGCAGAACTTGGCATTTGTCCCTATTAAATGTCATTCTGTTGTTTTCTGCCCAGCGCTCCAGTCTATCCAGATCACTTTGAATTTTATTTCTGTCTTCCAAAGTATTAGCTATCCCTCCCAATTTTGTGTCATCTGCAAATCTGATCAGCATTCCCTGCACCTCCTCCTCCAAGTCATTAATAAAAATGTTGAAGAGCACTGGGCCCAGGACTGAGCCCTGCGGTACCCCACTCGTTACCTCTCCCCAGCTTGAGAAGGTCCCATTGATAAGCACTCTTTGAGTCCGATTCTGTAGCCAACTGTGGATCCACCGGATCGTTGTTTCATTTAGCCCACTTTGAGCTAGTTTGCTCATCAGGATATCATGGGGCACTTTGTCGAAAGCTTTGCTGAAGTCGAGGTATATGATGTCTACAGCATTCCCACGGTCTACAAGGGAGGTTACTTGATCAAAAAATGAGATCAGATTTGTCTGGCAGGACTTGTTTTTGACAAAATCCATGTTGGCTTCGAGTAATCACGGCATTGTTGTCAAGGTGCTTCCAGATGGATTGCTTTATGATCTGCTCCAGAATTTTCCCAGGGATTGATGTCAGACTGACTGGTCTGTAGTTCCCAGGTTCCTCCTTTTTACCCTTTTTGAAGATAGGGACAACGTTAGCCCTCCTCCAGTCATCTGGCACTTCCCCCGTCCTCCATGATTTCTCAAAGAGAATAGACAGCGGTTCTGAGAGTTCTTCTGCCAGTTCCTTTATGACTCTAGGATGCAGTTCATCTGGCCCTGGAGATTTGAACTCATTCAAAGTAATGAGGTGTTCCTTGACCATATGCCTGTCGATCTCAAGCTGCAATCCTGCCCCTTCAGTCTGTACTTCGCCTTTGCCAGGGGGGTCATAGACCCTCTTTGGGGAGAAGACTGAGCCAAAGTAGGAATTGAGCACCTCTGCCTTTTCTTTGTCATCTGTTATCGTTGAATTCAAGGTCCCTTGTTCTGTAACACAACACTGCCCATTCTCCCTTGCTGCCCATATGTGAAGAACTTCTTGTGATCTTAAAAGCCCCTTACCCCCACAAGCTAGTATTAGGGATGTACGAAAGGTACTTACCTTTCGCGGATTATGTTTATGGTTGGGGGGGAGGCGTTCCGTCCCTCCCCCCGGAATCCTCGCCGGGGGGGGAGGCACTCCGTTCCTCCCCTCACCCGGAATCCTGGCCGGCCAGCTGTGCTCCGCAGGGATTCGCGGAGCTGCCGGCCGGCTCCGCCAGCAGCCGGACATCCGGCCGCTGGCTAGCAGGGACGCAAATGGCGGCGGCCGTAGCTGCTGCCATTTGCGTCCCTGCAGTCAGCCGTGATAGGCTACATAAATGTTTACGTAGCCTATCACGGCTGACTTTAAAAAAAAAAAATGCACGTACGCCATGGACGCCGCCATTTGCGTATGCACGTTGTTTTTTTGTTTTTTTTAAGTCAGCCGTGATAGGCTACATAAACATTTACATAGCCTATCACGTTTTTTTAAAAAAACCTAGCCATGATAGGCTACATAAATCTTTACGTAGCCTATCATGTTTTTTTGTTTTGTTTTTAAACTGGAAATGGCAGCGGCGGCAGCCGGTCGGAAGACCGGCCGCCGCCGCCGCCGAGCCACCGCCACCGCCACCGCCAGGAAGATCCGCCCAAGGTAAGTCTCGTCCCGGGGGGGGGGGGGAGGCGGCCATTCCGCCACCGATTTCGGGGGCATTCGACCTCCCCGAGATCCGTGGCGGAATTTTCGTACATCCCTAGCTAGTATCCAGGTTTAGACCAAGACTCCTACACTTGCTGTAGAGTAAAAATGGAAAAAAGATGTAGCTGCTAGATATGGATTTAAAGCCATGTCTGTTTTGGCTCTGAGTATTAAGACAAAGGTCCCATGGAAAGGAGAGTTTTGAGGAAGGATTTGAAGGACGTGAGAAGTGGTGCTACAAGGGAAGTTCCTCACATATGAGGCAGTAAGGGAGAATGGGCAGTGTTGTGTTACAGAACAAGGGACCTTGAATCCTATACACCAGGGATCTCCAACCCTTTTGGACCCGTGGGCACATTTGGGAATTTGAGACCATGCTGTGGGCACCACCACAAAATGCCTAATCCATGGATCGCTGCTTTGGCATCTACCTGTCGCGTCTATGGATCTTAGGATGTGTCCTCTTCAGCAAAAACGTTTTGTTTCGTGTCTATCGGACACTGCAACACCTCTTTAATAAGGGATTGTCTAGTTGGGCTAATTGCTGGCAGTGCAATACAGCTCATGCTTCTTTTAAACGTATGTTTTGGCAGTGTCCAGTAGTTGCTTCTTTTGGGGAGGAGGTTCTTACACAGATTAATTTTGTACCGGAACAGTCTTGAATATTCACTGATGTACATGCCCTTTTAAATAATTTACCTGCTTCATAGAAATTAACAAATGGTCGGCATAAATGGATTCTCTGAACCCTTTTGACAGCTAAAAGACTGATATTATGACATTGGAAGGATAAATGCTCACCTCGTATAATGCAATGGATTGAGGACCTTACAACGCTTTCAGTGTTTGAATGGGTGGCAAATAGATGCCACCTTCAAATGGATACTTATTTGGCTATTTGGTCCACTTTTGCTGAAGCCCATGTATAATTGCTAGGAAATCGTTATGCATTTCATACAAATCCATGTATGTATATTAAAAAAAATGGATTTTTTTTTTAAAAACCAGGTGCCCACAGGTCTCACATGGGGGACCCATTCACAGGCACCATTGGAGGTGCCTGCAGGTGCCGTGTTGGGGACTCCTGCTATACGCCCTTACCTGGGAGCACATCCCATTAAATTAATGGTGCTTACTTCTGAGTAAACATGTATAGGAATGTGCTGTGAGTTGTGGTAGGCCGGGAAAAATGGAGGCCATGGATGGGGGTGGGGGAGAAACACAATGAGAAGCAAAGGCTGAAAGACACAGCTCCAAGACTGTACCATTTCAGATTGCAAGTGGAGGAGTCATATGCTTCCCCATGTGAAAAAGTCTCTGCCCATAGAACACTAGCATGTCAGGAAGAGGCATATGTCTCCCTAAAGGGTACCTTTGACTGCATGGATAACGAAAGAATTTTAAGAAGAAAAATAACACAGAAGAATACCAAATTATTAATGCTACACCTCTGATATTAGTCATCCCCAGTGCAATTTGTGAACTGTATTAAATCAACCATATATTTTGACATCCATCGTGCAATTGTCATTGTGAATATTGAGTTTGTGACTCTGCAATATAGCAGTATTGGTGACGGGGCGAGGAGGAGATATGTGCCATTTTCTTAATATTTGACTCGTTCTGATAATAAAGCTTTGACTAAATTCGCAGATTGTTAACATCTACACAGAAAGTTAATTACCAGAGCTTTTAATGACATCCTGAGCAGCTTTATTACTCTAAGGAATAGGTTCCCATGGAAGGAAACGCTATTAGATCCTCAGGGCACAATATGTAATTCTGTCTGTGTTTCATCATTCAACTTCACTTGCGCTGAAAAATTGATTTGTAGTTATGGCTCATCAGAAACTATCTGCATTATCTAGTTAAAAGTGTGAATGTAATTTCTTTCTCTGATGACAAAATGCTAATATTTACAATATATCTGCAAAAGACATTTGATGCCTAAGATTTTCTCCTGCATTATATCTTTCATGCAGATCTGAACCATGTTTACTTAGGGGTACACCCTACTGATATCAGTGGGAATTATTTCTGTCCTTAATTTGCCACTTTGGATTTCTTTAATTACTGACTTGGAGGAGGAGGTCCAACATGTTACACATAGTGACAATACTGTTTTCCCAGTGAACCTAACCAATACAAGTGCCATACTAATACAGTTTGTCCTAACTGTTAGGACAATTGTATGGCAGATGTATTAGCTGATTTCATTGGGAAACCAGTATCATCACTATGTGTAACATGCTGGACTGTTACTTTCTGGTTTCTGTACAATTTTATATGTTGTATCGTTCCATTTTAAAATTATATCTTGTATGTTAGACTAGTCACTAGTCACTAAAGTTGTTTTATTGCAATTTTATCTTTATACCCATAAGCTTCCTTAAACCTATGTTGTTTATTTGTTAAGCTCGGTTTAGGATAGGCCCTGTATTGATAATTGTTTCTTTTATAATTACCCAAAAGGTTAAAGCCCCCCTCCCTGTGCTATGGTCCCAATCCAGCTCTCAGGCACACTGGGTATTTGTGAAAGAAAAATCTTGCACTTAGTGGCAAACCACATGAATGTCCCCTCAATTGGCCCATAGTACTAATACATGTTGTTATTTAAAGGGAGTTCACACAAATTGTCACTAAAAGGGGGTTCCCATGACCCTCCTCATGCACTGAAAACATGTGAGGAGTGATGTAGTGAGTTTGCAATAAGGTGGACTTCACAGCATTCCTATAGGCTGTTCGTAGCCACCTAGAGACCTGTGTAGTTTCGCCTAGCTGGCAGCTTTATAGTTAATTAAAAAGCCCTTTCACACAGGCTAGTAATTCACAGCTTCACCTTGAAGCTGTTTTGGTCAGCTGGATTATGTCATCCTAGAAAATGAGATAAGTTTCGCTTCCCATGGGAACGAAAGCCCTCCTTCTCCCTGTCAGTTCCTGAGCTTAGGCAGAGAACCCATGCAGGCTAGTTTTGGCCTCTGGTCTCGCTCCATGGGGGAAAGCGCACTACCAGCCTGAGAAACTCGTGGCTCCAAGAATGACTTCTCGTCTATCTTGGGGACCCAGATATGCACCCACCTATGGCAGCTTCATTGGCGGATGAGAGGTGTGAGCTTTCTTTGCATGTTTATTCTGCATCTATTTTCTCTCAATAAACTGACATCCTTGTGCACAAGTGGCTTTGTTTCATTTTGGTAATCCCAAAGAATCTCATTTGACTGGGACCTGACAGACTCAAGACCCCAGATCAATACAGGTGATGAGAGCATGGGTATGCAAGTTAGTAACCTGTCTTGGGTCCCAGTCACCCCCTCACTAACATTTCAGGGCCTGCCAATTTAGCTCTGCATTATGGAGATTTCAGGAGTTCCTTGTCAGATTCCCACAAATCTTGAGATTGCCATAGCGTAGAATCTCATACATTCTCACCCATCTGCACTGGCCAAATTCGATAGGTACAGCTATTCCCAGCCTGGTGAGGACCATGTTGGACCTGCCTGCACATGGCTGTTCAGGATGAAGACCCTGTCAGAAAAAGGGAGGTGGTTGAATACACAGGGATTCAAACCCAGGCTTTTAAGAGCAAAGCATCCAATGCCCTCGGCCTGGATGGACAGATCTGTCAGTTGCATCTACTTCCACATTTGATTTTTTAGAATCTCAAGTCTTGCTATCTCATTATGGAGAAGTTTTTGAATTTGATAAGTTCTTACTGCAATGCGTTATACGTGGGGCTGCCTTTGAAAATGGTCCGGAAACTTCAGCTGGTCCAAAATAGGGCAGCAAGATTGTTAACAGGGACTGGCCTGCAAGCTCATATTACGCCAGTACTTTTCCAGCTGCACTGGCTGCCAGTCCATTTCCGGGCCCGATTCAAAGTGCTGGTGTTAACATTCAAAGCCCTTAACGGCTTGGGGCCAGGTTACCTGAAGGATCGCCTCCTCCCAGATGTGCCTGCCCGGACCTTAAGATCATCATCAGCGGCCCTTCTCCGTGAGCCCCTGCCAAAGGAAGTGAGGCGGGTGGCTACTAGGAGGAGGGCTTTTTCTGTTGTGGCACCCCGGCTCTGGAATGAGCTCCCTAGTGAGGTTCGCCTGGCGCCTACATTGTACTCCTTTCGGCGCCAGGTGAAGACCTTTTTATTTTCCCAGGCATTTTAGCTTTCTAAATTTTTATCTTTGCTGTTTTAAATCTGTATTTTAATTAAACTCCTGCACTGCTGCTAGGTTTTATTGTGGTTGTATTGTTATATTGTGGTTTTAATGTTCTATATATTTTAAATTGTTTTATTGTGTGTTGTTTGGTTTTAGTTTTTGTGAACCGCCCAGAGAGCTTCGGCTATTGGGCGGTATAGAAATGAAATAAATAAATAAATAAATAAAACCAACCAACCAATTTCTTCACCCATCTCTGCCTCTAAGAACAAAAAAGCAGCCATGCTGGTTCAGAGCAGTGGTCCATCTAGTCCAACCAGTTGCCTTTGATAAGCCCATAAACAAGAGGTGAAAGTGATAGCCCACTCCCACTGCTGCTTCTCAGCGACTGGCAGTTCAAAGGCATCCTACCTTTGACCCTGGAGGCTGCATAAGAGCCATCATGACTAGTAGCCATTGGTAGTCTTCTCCTTCATGGAATTGTTCGATCCCCTTTTAAAGCTATCTAAGGTCCTTTGGTCACACATCTTGTGGTTGAAGAAGTTGTTGTAGAAGAGGGTCCACTTAATATCTTTCACCCACCCACTCCCACATATATCAAAACCGCATAGACAAATGTTGCAAATGAGACTAGTCTGAAGCCTCATGTAGATATTGAAATTCTCAATTGTTTTTTTTTGGGGGGGGGGGCTTTTTAATTAACTGCAGTGCCTCAGAGATGTGGCTAGAGCAGCTTTCCCCAGCTTGGTGCCCTCCAGGTGTTTTGGACTTCAGCTCCCATCAGCCCCAGCCACCATGGCTAAGGAATCTTGGGAGCTGTGGCCCGAACGATCTGGAGGACACCAGGTTGAGGAAGGCTGGGATAGAGCCAAGGAGATTTGAAACAGTTCACCATTTCAAACACCTGGAGGGCAACTTGTTGCCTTCCGGATGTTTTAGCCTACAACTCCCATCAGCCCTAGCCACCATAGCCAATGGTGAGAGATCATAGGAGCTGTAGGCCAACAACATCTGGAGGGCCACAAGTTGCCCACCCCTGATTTAAGACATCAGTTAGTGCCAGCCCACTGATCATGTGACTTTGCTCTTTTGCAGCTGAGCCTGACCTGCACACAATCTGTTTTGTTCTTCTTCCTGGCTATGTCAGTGTTAACTCTTACCAGTTTGTGCCCTGCTGTAGTGCTTCAGCCCATGAAGCTCTCAAGTCCCAGAGTCTCCCGTTGCTCCCTGGGCATCTGTTGCAAGCAGAACAGGACACATTTCACATGTAAGCTGAACAGCAAGACAAATGATACCAGTTTTTAAAGCTATCTCAATTGTGCATACCATCAATTTATTTAAATTATCCACTGCTTTACACTTCTCCCCCAAATGCATTATGTGCAACTTGATTATAATAACGCAACCTGCCATAATATCCTACTCCAGGCTTGCACGGCCAAACAGGTTAATGTCTACAAATGCTGACACTCACAGAAACCGAATACTAGATGCATGGTCAGGTTTAGGCTGAGTCCCCTTAAAATCAGAAAATAATAGAGGCTCAGTTCACATGTAATGGAATGTTGGAGAAGATGGGCATGAACATAAGTGGTTTGCTATTTTTTTTAATATCATACATCCATACAAGTCTTAGGGAACCTGGACCATCCTTCCAACTGAGGGCTGAGTCCTCAATTTATACCTGTATCCATGATGTCTGTAGACTTGTTCTTTTAAAAGAGAGACATTTCAGAGTAAGGATATTACAGGAAGTTTTGTTGAAGAACAAATCTCAAACTGCAGTCATGGACATACAGTAAACTAGTATTCCTGACCGTACCTATATGATAATAACAACAACACTAAGAGTAAAAATAAAATTGTTCCACTTAAAGTCTATCAGTTTATATAGCTTTACTTAAAAATTAAAATTTCATTAAAGATGCTCCAATGATCTTGTGACTCATAGCCTATGATTGAGAACTTCTCAGGCCATTTAGTAAAGGGCACCATGCTAATGTTAGATTAATAAGGAGAGGAGAAAAGTAAAGAGGCTACAACTAATTTGGTGTTCCTTCACATTAGAATTATTTTTGCCCCTGCACACATTCCTCTTACCAATAACCTGCTTCCCACTTGAAAAATACTGCTCCTGGACTCCCAAGTTAAAATACCAGACATAGTTGCTTTCAGGTTTGTGATTAGAAATATTATTATGGCTGAAGTTAAAGAGTGCCAAAAATCAATCGGCTGGTGCAGACAGTTATTTACTCTTTCACGTCAGCAATACCAGACAACTCAGCCTCAGTTTCCCCATCTATATAACGGGAACAAGATTTATGCAGCATTGCTGGACTGTTCAAAGAACTTCACATATGTTATTAGATTCATTATATCTGTCCATCTATCCATCCATCTATCTGTTGTCCTCAGATTTTATAGAGAAGCAACAAATGAGGTGTATAAATAAATAATTATAATTAATTTATTAATTTATTAATTATAACACCCCTGTAAGGTAGGTCAGTATTAACATCCCCATAATGCAGATGAAGGTCTGGGAATGAGTGACAGTGGCTTGCTTAAGACTGAAGTCTTGACAGAGGTGTAATTTAACCCAGGGCCTTTTATGGCTCATATTTCTCAGTCACTATATTGCACCAACTCTCAGTCTATCATAGTTGTTTGTAGAAATACAAATGCAGCCTCCCCATGCATCTGTGTCCCAGCAGACAGAAATGTGGAACTGCGAGTAGCCCTGGGTTCAACTTCAATCTCCACCATGGACTCACAGTGGCTTGGCCAAAGCCACACAACCTGTCAGCCTCACTCCTCCATCGGATAAAATGAGAACAGAAAACTATATGGCAAGCCTGTTGTGCAAGGGAAATACAATAAGAATGCTAAAGCACTAAAAATGGTAAATGCTACATGAATTACTGATCATGTATATAATGTCACCATCATGTACAGAAAGTCATAGCAATCATTTCAGTCCTAAGTTTGTTCCTTTCTGATGTAAGCCTAAAGGATTAGACCATTTCATGAACTTCAAAGCTTTCTGTTCACTGTTTCTTCTGACTCACTTGTTGGTGATTTTATTTTGTATTGAGCACTAGTTAATAAATTCACTTATAGTGCATTTCATGTCCCTAAAGAGGAATTTTAAGAAACTGTGGGCAGAAGGTTCCATATGTGTAAGCTGCAACAGTGGGTTAACGTGATTTCCCTTGAAAAGTTAATTGATTTGTTTGGTCTGAAATTCAGGCTGGGTTGTATTTTTCTTCTGTTTCGAAGTTATTAAATTGTCTTCATTATGTTCCTGCAGCCAGCACAGCTGTCTTTTATTGCGGAGCTTATACTTCTTTTATTAATTATGCACTCACACATATGAACAGACCATTTGGAGTATATAAACATTCAAGATCTGAGGCATATAAACTTCTGCACTTTATATTATAATGGGAATATGTCCATCAGTTGAGATATGGGATTAAAAAAAATAGCTGCATTTAAAAATAGATTGTCAAAAAAGGTTGTATCTCTCTTCTTTTGGAAAATAGAAATTGTAGCACTGAAATTATGATGGATGGATTCACATGATCACGTGGTTTACATGCTGATCACCTGATCGCCAAAGCGACGTTGGTGGTTTGTAGCTTCTGTCATACCCTTGATCTTACCCTTGAGAGCGTCTTCAAGTGCTTTCAGTCAGCTGCCCTGAATAAGAGCTCATTTTAAAGTTATATAAAGAAAGAGCCGGTCCTGTGAGGCAGAATGAGGTGGCTGCCTGAGGTAGCAGATTTTGACTGTCCTGAAAGTGCAGCAATTAACTGGCTGTTATTGCATTTTTACTGCCAGGGAATGCGAAGAGGTGCCTGTGGGATGGGCTGTCTCCTGTGCCAAAATAGCCTGGCTTGACTTGGGTGGCAGGGGTGGCAGTGGCAGCGTGGATGCTGTGTGCCACTCTGTCTCAGGCAGCAAAATGTCTTAGGCCAGCCCTGCTTAAAGGGCCCCCGCTACACGAGCCTGCCCACTTTCTCAGAAGCAATGCTGCATTTCCTGCACCTTCTGAAATCCAGCCTGCAGGGCTGTGACAGGGCCTTCTGTTCCTCAGACATGTTTCCATCCTGGGCAAAGCGCACTGGCTGTTTTCACCACTGGATCACACAGAGAAACTAATCCGTCTTTATATTAAGCAAGCTGCAGATAATTTTAGGCTCTCTGCTAGGTTAAAAAAGTCAACTGAAGCCAAATTGGCTAGTTTTACCCAGTAGTTGGATGGGATGAACTCTCAGAGAATAAAGTCCCTGCCTCCAGTGTAGGGTCCCACTGTAGAATGCCTAACCTATGCCCCCTGGGAGGGTGTCCGCTCCACTCCACTGCACCCCAGCCCCAGGCTGTAGACTCAGCTACAACCTCAGGGGGGAGATCTGAGCATGGATTTTACCCACTTCATCCCTCCCTGCTTCTGCGGAAAGCTCTGAGGTGGCCTCTCCTCTGGGTTCACTATCTGCTGAATCCCTCTAATATTGCGCTTATTTAGCTTTCCCAGCTCAAAACTGTGCATATTTGAATATGTGCATTTTTTTTAACTTCCTGTTTTTCCTAGAAAGCAAAGGTACGAAAATGGCGGCACTCACCGAACGGGTTCGCGGTGAGTCCTGGGGAATTCACCGAATGTGTGGGTGGCTTGAGCACAGGTTCGAGGGGGAAGCGAGCAGGGACGCTGCTTCAGCGAGTGCACGGAGAACTGAACTAGGGTGAGTTCTTACATCCCTACAAAAGTTCATAAACAATGTTCAAGCTTTCAGCATCTCCAGATCTCTTCATCAAGCAAGATAGAATGTGTGGAATATAAATTACATGAATAATAAATAAATAAATAAATAAATAAATAATATAACCTTTTTTTAAGCATGTATTTTAACTTTTCAAGAATGGCTAGAGACAAAATGGACCATCTAAACTAGTAAAATACAGATAGGGATGTATTATCATAGGATGATTTCTTCCTACTTTGCAAATGCTAGCAAGTTATAACTTAAATATGAGGGCTGTGCATGGACCTCCCGATCTGATTCGGAAGCTGCTTCGGGGCTTCCAAGGCAAGCCCAATTTGGCTCGGGCTGATTCACGCCCCCTGACCCACCTCAGCCTATGAAGCCGAAGTGGGATTCGGACATCCGAATTGCACTTTGCCCCCCCCCAACACACCTCCCAGCCCCCAGATCCTTACCTGGGCCCTTGTTCCGGGGGGGGGGCACCACCACCAGGGGAGCCACCACTGCCAGTGCTGCTGGTGCCACTGGGGAAGCCGCTGCTGGTGCCGCTGGGGAAAACACTGCCCATCACAGTCTGCCAACCACCAACAGGCACAAGGGCAGGAGCCGCCCTCCCACTGCACTCTCTCCCTTCCATCGAGGGGAGGGCGCCCCATTGGAGGCTGACTCCTGCCAATGAGGGTGAGCTGCCGCCGCTGCCGCCACCAGCTCCTAGCCACTCTGGATGCGCACCAGCAACCCTCTTGTTGCAGACAAGACCCATTTTCCCCTGTTTTTGCACCATGACTGTGCCCACGAGTGGCAGATATGTGATTTTTCTGGTTCAGTCCATGGAGGTAGATGTGTTCTGTGATTGGATGGTGGTTTGGGGGGTTCCCTCTTTAAAAGTGGGAGCTGCACACAATGGCAGCTCGTCAGGGCAACAGGAGGCTGCTCAATTATCAGGCAGCTCATCCATCCTAATGGATCGCCTTATGCCCCCCCTGGGGGGGCGTGCATCCCACTTTGGAGACCACTGCTCTAGCCTTTCCTCTCCTCTCCAGTAACACCACCTCTCTCACAATGAGCAAATGGAGGCTGACTTACAGCACAGCTCACTCCCTCCTCCCCCTCCTCCCCCCTCTCCTCTCCCCTTCCCCCGCCTCTCCCGGTGGCCAGATCTCTCTCAGATTGGTACATTTGATGCCTCTGTGCCCTCTCGCCTTCCCCACTCTCTCCTCCTCCTCCTGCCTCTCCACGTGATCTTTCAGAAGTTGATACATTTTGGAGACAGCCTGTCTAAGCTGCTTAGAAGGCATAAGCAGAGCTGCGAATATACGAGGCAAATGAGGCGCTTCGTGGAGGAGCTACTTCGCTTCAGGGTGCCTCAGTGCTGGTCTGATCTGCTTCATATCACAATGAGGCTCCTCTGAATCAGCCCGCTTCGCCTCATTATTCGAGCTTCATACCGAGGAGGTGCACAGCCCTGTTAAATATCATTTAGTGCAATGAATTTAAATGGAATTTGGAACGCTTACAAATCTCATAACTGACTAACTTTGGTTTGATCTACATACATCTAGGAATAATTTTCTTATTTTCTTTAAGGTTTATTTGAAAATCACACATTTATTAGAAACCAAGGAACTTAAAAGTGTATGTATTAATAATATATATTGTAAGAATACAAAGTTAGTTGTCCTAACTTAATACTATAACCTAAACTATAATAACACTTAAATCATTGGATGACCTGGTGTTGAAACAATAGGAGGCAACGTAGCTCAAGTCTATATGATTTGCTTTTCCCCCTCAAATGTCAACTGGCAGCTAACAAATATGTATTAGAAATTAATCCCTTTTCATTCCTATCTCACTGCTCTGATGAAGAAATTATATTTATTCAATCTACCCAAGCCACTGGGGCATCTAAACTATTAATATGCGGGTCTCACCCACACAAGTCTAATCTTTGCAGCTTTTTAACATTTTGTCTTGCATAACTACACCAATTACACTGTTAACATGTTGAGAGAGGAGGAATAAAGAGGCAGAAGCCAATCATTAGTATTACATAGGGATGGCGGAGAATTTCTCCACGAATCTCCGGGAGGCCGAATGCCAACGCATTCGGCCCCCCGAAATTGGTGGTGAAATTCTCCGCCGGCCCCCCGCCCCCCCCCTCGGGATGGGACTTACCTCGTGCAAATGTCCCTCTCAGCAGCGGGTCCCGGCGGTGTTTTGGCGGCGTTTTGGTGGGGGCGGCGGCGGCGGCCGGTCTTCTGACCGGCTGCCGCTGCCGCCATTGCAAAATAAAAAAGGAAAGTAAAAAAAAACAAAACACACCCGTGATAGGCTACGTAACGATTTACGTAGCCTATCATGGCTAGATTTCCAAAGTCAGCCATGATAGGCTACGTAAATCGTCACGTAGCCCATCACAGGTGACTTTGGGGGGGAAAAAAAGCGTGTACACAAATGGCGGCGTCCATGGGGCGCCGCCATTTGCGTTCCTTAGTTTGGCATGTCTAGTCTACATAAAGATTTACATAGACTACGGCGAAAATAAGGGCAACACAAATAGCGTTCCCTTATTTTCGCCATAGTCTATGTAAATCTTTACGTAGACTAGACGTGCCAAACTAAGGAACGCAAATGGCGGCACCCCATGGCGCATATATGACAACATATATCTGAACTATGAAGGGTAGTTCTAACTAGGGCTGTTCAGAGACCCCCCGAATAGGGGGGTGACCCGCTTCAGCCCCGAACCTGAAGCGGGTTCTCCCCCCGACACCCCCACACAACCCCCCACTCCTTACCTGGCCTGCTGCCGCCGCCTCCTCTGCTGTTGCCTCCTCCGCTGCCACCACCCGCTGCTGCTGCCCACCACCGCCGCCGCCTCCTGAGGCCTGGACAGGTGGCGATTGGTCTTCTTCCAGGGAGTTGTCATTTTAAAAATGGCGACTCCCTGCAAGAAGAGTTGCCACGCATTCAGGCCTGAGGAGGCAGTGGTGGTGCAGCAGAGCACGGCAGTGGTACACAGAGATGGCACGGAGGCAGAGGTGGCGCGGCAGCAGAGGCAGTGAGGAGAAGGCGGCTCAGGTAAGGGCCTGGAGGCATCGGGGGGGCTGGGCCGGGGGCTGAAGCGTACTGAGCTCCTGACCCGCTCCGGGCCGCTTCGTGCCCCCTCCGCTTCGCCTCGGAAGGAGCACAAAGAGGCCTGAAACAGCCCATTTCGCCTTGGGGTTCGGGCCTCAGGCCGCAGTGGTGCACAGCCCTAGTTCTAACCCTTTCTGACAAGAAGTACAGGACAATCAACATGGACACGACAGCCAGCTGAGATGTCCTCTTGGCACAGATACATCTGTAAGCTTTATGAGGACAGCTTCCCCATTGGAGGAAGATTCCATTGAAGATCTTAGATCTAAGATTCTAAGATTTGCATATCTAAGATATCTAAGATATCCCCATTGGAGGAAGATTCTATTGAAGTTTCCAATCTTCCACTGAAGGAAGATTTCCAGTTGGAGATGTGGGTAGATTCCCCACTGGAGGAGCCTGCAAGGTGGTTGGTTATACCATTATACCAGGGTGGGGAACTTCAGGCTCAGGGGCCAAAATCCACTCCCAGGAGTCCTAATCCAGCTCTTCAGGGTTCCTCTGGTCCCATCACTTTTCCCCCCAACCACCCATCATTTGGTGGTTTCCTAGCTTTTATGCAGCCCCCCCCCCTTTCTAAAAGGTTGAAATGACCCTCCTAAGGCTTAGTTACTGGAAGTAAGAGGTTCAAGCTACGATGTGCCAGCATCTTTAGATTTTTGGCCCTGCCCCTTTTGCCTCTAGCCCTGCCTCCTTTTCCTTTGGCCCCACCCACCACTGGAACACAGCCCCTGAGAGTTTCTCCAAAATTGCATTTGGCCCTTGGGCTGGAAGAGGTTCCTCACCCCTGAATTATACCTTCACTATCACGAAAGCAACCCAGTTCTTGAGCCTTATTGTTACTCTTGAGCTGTTCCTTTTGAGAGTCGCTCTATCCCCCATCTCAGCTGAGGTGGCCCTCACAGGCACTAGATCATCCTTTCCCTAGTGCTGATATTTTTTCATGTCTACATTAGTCCTTCTGCAATAAGAAGGGAGTGAGCCTGGCTTGACACCTTTCCTTGCACATAAAACTCATTGACACTTCCTGATGCCCACTACCACGTCCCTCAAATAAATATCACACTCGTCTTAGAACAGTGAATTGAATACCATCTCCCCGCAAACAGACTGCTCCTCATAAAAGCCATTCACAGCTACTTCATTATTTTCCTCCCCTTGCCTAATCGCAGCCCTGCGCACATCTCTTTGCACTCGGGCTGTGCACTGCCTTGGCCTGAGGCCCGAACCTCGAGTCAAAGCGGGCTGCTTCGGGTCACTTTGAGCTCCTTCCGAGGTGAAGCGGAGGGGGCATGAAGCGGCCCAGAGCAGGTTGGGGGCTCCCCGAACCACTCAGTATGTTTCGGAGCTTCTGCACCCCTGGCCCAGCCATGCCACGTTCTTGCCTGAGCCGCTGCCGCTGCCACCACCGTCCTCACCACCGCCAACTCCTGAGGCCTGGACGCACGCTGACCCTTATTGCAAAAAGTCTCCATTTTAAAAATGGCAGCTTCCGGGAAGTTCCAGGGAATAGCAGCGGTGCAGCAGTGGCGGTGGAGGTGATAGAGCCAGAGATGGCAGCGACGGAGCCAGCGGGGGCAGAGATGGCGACGATGGAGATGGAGGCAGCGGCGGCATCAACAGAGGCAGCAGCGATGGTGATGCTGGCAGCGGAGGGGGCAGTGAGGGGGTGCTTCAGCTCGGTGCACAGCCCTAATAGTTATGATATCTCTTCTGTATGAAAGTCTCCAGGTCTATGCAATTCACAAGTCAAAAAATGAAACATTAACATCCTGAGGAATATACGTCAGATGGATTAACCCAGAAGGATAAATTTTAATTATCTGAATTACTTGGGTTCTTTACTAAACTTATTGGGGGGTGGGAAGAGTGGTTTTCAAAGATATAAATTATTTAACTTTCAGTCATGAATCCATTCTTTAGGGAGGCAAATATTTTTAGTTACTGCCTTTCTGTATTCACTTGTAACTGGTAGCATACAGATCACATAATTAACGAAAGCATTAAATATTCATGTTTTGGGTGTGGGGGGGGGAATAGTAGTACAGATGTGATAAAATGATGATTTAATGTTTGATGAGGGAGGAGGGAGATTCCCAGGGAGTGCGAGAACTCTGAAGATGAAAATGTTTCTGATCTTACAGTTACAGCAGACAAAAGAGGGTAGAAAATAAGATTTGAAGACACATTGGGAACAGAGGATTCCTTGCTTGTGGGGCACAGTTCTGGATTTGGTAGGCTGACCTGTGGGAAGCGCCTTCCAGTTGTGTGATTCTAAGAGGTAAAATTTGCACATGCCTGTTCGTCACTTGACCACGGTATTATCAAGCAATGACTGGCATTGCTTTGAATGAACCATCAAAGATCAAAAACTTTGAGCAGAGCTTTCATGCCACTTCACATCCATCGCCGCAACCACAATGCTTTTCAGTGGAGGCAGTTCACATATTTATTGGACTGTCATCAAGAGATGAGGTATCAAGTGACATAAAACCATGTGTGATTTAGCACTTAGAGACAGAGTGGGAGTGGAGTGGATTACTGTGTGCAGCAAAGAACAGAAGCATATAAGCCCTTTTTTCTTTGACCTGTGGAAATACGCAATTGTGGATTTGGCTTTAGAAACCATATTGGTTGCTGTTTTTTTTTAGCATTCTATAGCATTTTACTCTTCATGAGAACAATATGTATATAGAACTATGATGGGGAAAGACTGATACCTTTCTTGCACCATTCAGTGACTGAAATTAAGCTAAAGAACTGATTTGCTTATTACCTAACCCAAGGGCCAGTCAACTGAATCAAGGAATACCCCGCCTTGCCAATTGTCATGATGAAAATAGTGCAGGAAAAAGTACCATGAGTTCATGTAAAATCATTAAAATTCCTTTGATTTTTCTGAAGGCAACTTAATATTACTAGAAATGCAGGTCTGGCTTAATTTTCCAGCTGAAAATAATGAGGCTCAGAGTATTTCAATTACGTAGAACCCACACATTTAGGAAAGCAACTGACTTTTTAAAAAGAACGGAGTAAAAATGTTTTAACCCCCCCACACACTAAATTTAAGCCAGAAACAGAACATTCTGAAAGCCAGTTCATGATACCTTACATTTTATTCAGGCGATATGATCTTTAGACAGCTAAGGCTTCAATCCTATACACATTGCTTAGGAGTAAGCCCCACTGAATTCATTGGGACTTATTTCTGAGTAAACATGCATAGCATTGGGCTTTGAAAGTATTTGCACTCCTGCCATAAAAACTGTTTTCTTCTTTTCCTGGGTCTGTAATCGGAATGTGGAACATGGGCTATAATGTACATTTGATGTAAAAATAAATCCTTCTTTTTCCTGTCTCATAATAACAATATTCACACATGTACACAAAGAGCATGAGAGTATAAAAGAACACATATACTACTTGAAATAACCAACAGAAGAAAGCCAATTCTGGACAAAATACAATGGCATTCATCTACATGAGGCATTCATCTTGCGCTTATCATTCCCTACTCACAATTGTTTATGGGTTCTCCAGTTTCACTTCTGCTTTTAAATGGCATTTTGGGGGAATTTTTTTAGAACAGGGAAAATGTGGCAATTAATTGTGGAAGCAGAAGAAACCACTTTTTCACTTGTGCTTTTGTGCTATTCTGTTATACCACAGTGCCGTCTAGAGGTTATGTAGTGGAAAAGCAGGAAAGGAAGCAGTCTTTGTGTAGTGCTTGGATCTCAATTCTGCGATGAAATGGAAAGTAGATACAGCGGATTAAGAGCTGATTAACAGGCTTGTGTAGAAAAAGCTCAATGAAAAATGTGCCTTGCGGAGTTCTATTGCATGATCAATATCTGGCCTGGCCATTCTGAGTGTAGCAGTTCAATATGAAAACTGAGATATGAGCGGCCCTAAGTATGATCCTATCACATTCATACAAATAGTTCAGAGGCTCAAATATTTTGTTTCTCATCCCCAAGGCAGTGGCGGTATAGAAAACGCTCACAATCACAGACGTAGAGAACTTCTACCTCACCATTTCAAAATGATTACTTCAAAACTAATATTCAGATGCTTCTTAAATATCCCTTTTAATTGTTTATGAAATGACCATGTTGGTTGGACTAATTGCTGCTCAGACGATTCTTGCATGTGGCTGAGTTGAAATTATTATTATTATTATTACAACTACTAGTATTATTATGATTACCCATATTGAACAGGTGAGATGGAGTAAGAATTGAAACTTACATTTACAAGTGCAGCTGCAATAGTTCCTCTCTGTTGAAAGAATTTCTTGCCCAGAACAGTTTGTACTACTTAGCAGGTTGTACTGTAACACACACATGCTGTCTTCAGACACAGCACATAGTTAAACTATGGAATTCACTATCACAAGATGTAGAGATGGCCACCAATGTGGATGGCTTTAAAAGGGGATTGGAAAATTCCTGGAAGAGAAGGCTATAAATGGATACTAGTCCTGATGTTGTTGTTGTTGTTGTTGTTGTTCAGTCGTTCAGTCGTGTCCGACTCTTCGTGACTCCATGGGCCATAGCACGCCAGGCCTTCCTGTCCTCTGCTCTCTCCCAGAGTGTGCTCAAGTTCATATTCATTGCATCGGTGATGCTATCTAGCCATCTCATCCTCTGCCGTCCCCTTCTCCTTCTGCCTTCAATCTTTCCCAGCATCAGGATCTTTTCCAGTGAGTTTTCTCTTCGCATTAGGTGGCCAACTATATTGGGTATCAGAGGCAGTATGCATACGTGTACCAGTTGCTGGGGAACATGGGCAGGAGGATACTGCTGTACTCATGTCCTGTTTGTGGGTTTCCCATGGACAGCTGTGTGAACAGAATGCTGGACTAGATGGACCTTGGTCTGATCCAGCATGGCTCTTCTTACATTCTTAGAAACACCTCGAATTGAAGGTTTTTTTGCTCATGATGCTCTAAAGTCAAACTGCAACAGTGACATATAGCTTAATTTCAGTTTCGTGTGCAATCTTTAGGGCTTGTAATACCTGAAAATGTCTTCTGCTGCTAAATTTATATGGAGATGCTGAGCTTCTGTGAAGAAATCACATAAAAGTTTTTAAAGGGCAAGGAATCACATACATGTTAAACTGTCTCATTTATGACTGTTCCACAAGGGATCTTCAGAGCTAAAATGAATTTCTCAAGCATTTTCTTCAAAATATTCCTCTACAAGTTTTGACTATCTATCATCTATCTATCTATCTATTTATAATATGTTTAGACTGACTTTCATGATGAAATCCTCCAAAGGCAGCTCAATTTTATTTTATTTTTAAATTGATTATTAAATTTATGTCTTACCTTTCCACCGAAAATCACACCAAAGGAAGTGAACAATAATAAAATAAAGATCAAAAGAAAAAGAGGGCTTATTCAGAAACAGTCTCACAGCAGACTTCTTCAGGGTGATGGGGGCCACCCCCTTTCTTAAAGAGGTATTAATCATATCCTGGATCCAGCTGGTAAGTTCCCTCCTGTGTTCTAAACTCTAGGTATCCTCCAAATGCTTTGGACTACAATGCCCCGTCAGCCCCAGCCAGCAAGGGCAGGTATGATGGGAGCTGTCCAAAACATCTGGAGAATACCAGGTTGCCTATCCCTGTATTAGACGTGAAGGGATAGGGTTAATCAAATAAGTGGTTGGGCACACCCTACCACATACCTTGTCCACATTTTTAGGCTGCAACAATTGAAATTTACCCAAGAATATAGGACCAGGTGGTGCAGTGGGCACATCCACGGAGTGCAGAAAGGGAGGCATATATTATGTAGGGTGGCACTGACAACAAAGGTCCGCGTAGTTAAGCAGTGGTATTCCCTGTAGTAACCTATGGCTGCGAGAGCTGGACCATAAGGAAGGCTGAGCGAAGGAAGCCAGATGCTTTTGAACTGTGGTGTTGGAGGAGAATTCTGAGTGTGCCTTGGACTGCAAGAAGATCAAACCAGTCCATACTCCAGGAAATAAGGCCAGACGCTCACTTGAGGGAATGATATTAAAGGCAAAACTAAAGTACTTCGGCCACATAATGAGAAGACAGGACACCCTGGAGAAGATGCTGATGCTAGGGAAAATGGAAGGCAAAAGGAAGAGGGGCCGACCAAGGGCAAGATGGATGGATGATAGTCTGGAGGTGATGGACTCGACCTTGGGGGAGCTGGGGGTGGCGACGGCTGACAGGAAGCTCTGGCGTGGGCTGGTCCATGAAGTCACAAAGAGTCGGAAGTGACTGAACAAATAAACAACAACATGATGTAGGGTGAGCCAGTGTGGTGTAGTGGTTAGAGTGTTGGACTGGGACTTGGGAGATCTGGTTCAAATCCCCACTTGGCCATGAAGCTCATTAGGTGACTTTGGGCCAGTCACTGATTCTCACCTTAACCGACCTCACAGGGTTGTGAGGATAAAATGGAGAGGAGGTGGACCATGTAAGCCACCTTGGGCTCCTTGGAGGGAAAAAGGCAGGATATAAAGGTAATAATAAATAAATACAATATGTGAGGGTTTTGCCACTCAAAACGTTTAGCAGCAAATAAATCACAGCCAGCAATTGAGACTTCTTTCACTTCACCCTAAGGGCCAAGTTGGGGTAGGGTTTGAACCGCTGAGGAAAGCTCCATTGGGCAGAACTGCAAGGAGGCAACAGTGGAAAAGTATTGTTTCAATGTTTCTTTGCCACCATCACTGCCACAGCATAGGTTCGAACACAAGCACTTCCCTGCATTGGGTCCAATTCACTGTGAGTCTTCCGCCCCCTGCATTCCAGCCATCTCCCTAACTGCTTCATCTCCCCCAAGCTCCCTGGTGAATGCAGAAGCTGGGCAGAGGGTGCCCCATTTTTGATCAGCAGCTGGTCTTCTTAACCAGCCAGTACTTCAGATTAAATTGTACTCCTGGTCTTTCAGGGAAATAGTTGGCAGCTTATGTTTTGCAGTTACCTCCTGTCCTTTACACAACTCATTATACATTTGCACAAAGGAAGAGTTAGGGAAGCAGCTGCAATTTTGCTGCTTGTCTATACACATGGCATATTCGTAAGCAATTACATTTCAGCATCTCTTCTGAGCTCATCCGCTCAGTGCTTAGCAAAGGGGGCAGATTAATTATTAGAATGGTATGGACCGCATACACGTTCACCTTAATGCAGGTTAAAGTACCGTCAGAGATAGAGATTTCTTTTTTGTCTTTCTTAAAAATAGGAGAGAGAGAACAAGATAACAGCCCACTCTTCCACATCGACTAAAGATTACTTTAAGACCCTTTCAAAAATGCTGCCTGAAGAAATTCTTTTATTTTGCGTTGTTTTCATTTCTGCTCAGTGGAAAGACCAGATGTGCAAGTTGGAACGGAAAATGTCAAGACAGGGAGCACGCCAAGGGCTGTGCCTGTAGGCTCTTAAGGCACTGACTAAATTCCAGATCAGCTCCTCCCCCCTCTTCATTACAAATGGGTTCCGCACATTTGGGTTGCCACTATCTGTCTTGAGAGATGCTCCTGCACCTTAAACAACTCTACATACAGTGAGAGAGAAATATACTTTCTGAAATCAATGCTATCTTTTCGGCATCAAGCAAAGACCTTTCTTTTCTCCCCAGCATTTTAGAGACCTAGTTCTAGGTTATTATGGCTGTTTATCAACTCTTGTGCTGTTTATTGTTTTGCATCGTACTGTATTTTACCCTTTTAAATATTTGTATTTTATATTTTTAACTATTATATGGTATTTTAGTTTTTAACTGTCTGCAATCCACCCAGAGAACATGAGTTATTGGGCAGATAACTAAGTGTACTAAATACAGTAGATAAATACCATGTCACAAAATAGGGTGGTTCACACTTACGGAGGCCCCACATGCAAGCCCCTCAGAAAAGTACAAGGACTGCCACTAGGCATCACTCACATGAAGGTGACATTGGTGAGAACAGGCACTTCCCAACAAAGGGATGTAGCAATCACACAAATAATGGTAGCTGTATGTCCAGCTCCCCTGTGGAGTCGCCATTTCTCACAAATGGTGCCTTAGCGTAAGTATTGCCCAACTACAAACCTAGCAGTGGCCTCCATATTCTACTACGCCTTAGGTCCTAAGGTGTTGATGTGAGGGTGCCACTAGTGTGAACTGGCCCTCAGGGGAAAAAGTGGACTTCCCATTGAGTCTCCAGTATGCCCCTATTACTTTCCTTACTGGTGGATCCCCTTCTTTACGTTCCCCTCCCCCAAAAGAAGAATCACTGATCATCAGCCAGCAATGAGCTTCCAGACAGACCCTAGTCTGTCCAGCTGCTTGGGGAGTTTCTGAGCCCTATTGTCAAGGTCCCCTCCCTTCAGCCCAGTCCTGGGGAAAAAGAAAAAGAAAGATGATGATGTGGATTTTCTTGCCCAAAGCCTAGAAACACAAAACTTAATGAAAGTCTTGGAAACATCCTGAGAAGCCAAGTGGTAGATTTGTAATAGTGTGGCCCTTCATGTGGGGGAGTGTTTTTAGTGAGAAATTCCTTTTTAAAATGCAGCCAGATGTCCAAAGGAGTTTATCTGGAGGGAAAACCAAGGGGCAGTGGGGAGAGGAAAAACAAGCTAAGGCAACAATCACACGCATGCACAGAATTCCAAATATCATTTAAAAAGTAAATCTACCTTACCTAGTAACACGTTACCTACTTGAATACAGAGCATGTACAGAGTTAATTGCAGAGAGCATGGCCTAAGAAAGAACATCTTGGCCTCCAATTAGATAGTATTAGGTTTTTGGATGTATATTGGGGAACAAGAAGGTGAAATACTCCTATTCAGGCATCTCAGCATGGTGCCAACTTACCAGATACTCTAGGGGGCATTATTAGGTTTCATCAGAAGTAGCAGTCTGTCCAAAAACAAACAAACACCACATTCCTATTTACAAGTTTTTGTGGTGGTTCAAAATCTGCCCAACCAGAGTTAACAACAGGGCAAAAGCAATGGATGTGTACATCATAGAAACTGGTATCTTTCATGCTACTTTCAAACCTCTAAAAAAAGGTTTGTTTCCAGCCTTGGAGAGGTATGTGCTTTGCTTAGTCTAAACTTGATTAAATTTATAGCAATCTGAACAGCAGACACAGTTCTGTGTTTGTTTTCCATATTTCATTACTAGCTGGTCATTTTATTTCATTCTATGTTTAAATCCAGCTGAAGAATGTATTATGTATCTTTGCATTCAGCTAGGCTTTTCACATTTTAGAATCCAGGGATACCATGTGTGCAGTTCTTTTTATTATTTTTAACCTCTTCAAATTCAATGTGTGATTCTATTTTATTTCTAATACAAAAGGGCAACCATTTACAAAACTGTGCGCTTTGCAAATCACATGTATTTTGCTTTGTTCATCCCCACAAACTAATTGATCAGCTTTTTAAAAAGTAGGATTACATCATCTGCTATATAGCACAAACATTCATCTTCTACATTAACCACTCTTCTTCCAAGGAATTCAGAGAGGCTTCCCATGCGGGTTGTTTACCAGGCCAAGCCTTTTTAGCTTCAGCAGTAAAACAGCTTTATGAGCAAAGTGTGGCCTTGGCTAAAATGCACTTTGAATTTTGCCAACAGAATTACAAGAATGCCCCCAGTAAAGAAATGCATCTTAAGCTGGTGCCAAAACGTTCATGAAGTTGGCATCAGGTATACCTCATGGGGAATGGGCATTCCAGAGTCGGGCCATCACCATGGAGAAGGCCCTATCTTGTGTCAATGTACTTCCCCCAGTTGTGGGACACTGAAACAGGCCTCCCTCCCTCACAGATCTAAGACCACAGGCTATTAGGTACAGGGAGGGGCCTTACTTCAGATACCTGGTGTCAAGGTTCCCTTCATAACCCGGACCTCTTGAGAACTCCTTAAGGATCTCTTGCTTCCTTAAGAGTCCCATCTTCTTTCTTTTACTTTCCCCTTTTCAGTAACATGGGGTTTCAGCTGTAGATGTGGGGCGACTGACACTCTAGACACAGGGTTTAACTACAACAGTTTACTATAGATTTAAAGCAAACAAATTACAGCTAAAGGTAATTACACAATAGAGCTGAGTGATATAAATGGCATTAAAAGAAAAGAAAATTTGCAAAATGCAAGTTCCTTTATCCTAGCTGTCCTTAGACTTTTCTAGGCTGGTTCTTCCTGCTCACTCTTCAGACTCTGATCTCATTTCAGGCTCTGTCTGTCTCTCTAGGCTCTAGCTGTCCCTACTCTGCTCTGGCTGCAGCCTGGTCTTTCTGTCTCTTACTGGCTTGATCCTTCTCTACATATACATACCCTCATCCCTCAAAACCAAACCTGAAGAAATGAAACTTACAGGGGAACTGAAACGGACACTTAACTGGAGACCTGCAACTACTCTGAGGGTTACCCCCCACCCAACAGAAAGCTCCAGGGCTTTCCCCCCTTTACTTCTGTAGGCCTCAACCCTTCAAAGCTGGGTCCCAAGTTGTTTAGGGCTTTGTAGGTCAACACTATCACTTTGAATTTGACCCAGACACAGATAAGCAGCCAATGAAACTCTTTCAGAATTGGTGTCATATTGGTGCCCTCACAGCATCCTGGAAACTGCATTTTGCACCAACTGTAATTTCCAGATCATCTTCAGGGGCAGCCCCATGTCAAGTGCATTACAGTAATCCAAAACAAGAGGTTACCAGAGCATGGATTGCTACAGCTAAGCTATCTCTGTGCAGGAATGGCCATAGCTGGAGCACCAGCCAGAGCTGGATAAAGGCAGTCTTTGCCACTGACATTGCCCTCCTGTGAAGTTAAGCTATTATGTGTGATAAGACAGCTATGAAGAAACTGTGGAAAACCTCCAAAATAGCCCCCAATGCACCTTGTTCCTGTGGGCAGGTGACGCAACAAATCTCTCCTTGTTTCTTCTGGCAAGGTTCTACTTTATCCACTGAGCATGCTTCAATAATACGCTGGGCAAGAAAGTGGAACTTTTGCCCTTGATACCAGTTTATCGGAAAAATTATGGCTGTAATAAATTCAGTGTCACTGCTCTATGGAGTCTTACAGAATGAGTTTTTAATATATAAAACCTTAAAAATCCGTGTTACCTTTTCATAGGCTAAGCCTGTATCCAGATTTCCCGAGTGGAGTGGAACTCCATTTACAGAATGCTCCCAGTGGAGGAGGAGAAGATGCAGTTTTTGCCAGTTCCTCCTTCCCCCTGCAGCCTCCTGAAAATGCTGATCCAGAGGGTTGCAGGACCCTCAGAACAGTGTGGGAGGTGGCATGGAGGGTTGCAGGGGGAAGGGGGAATCATCAAAAAATGATCTTCCTCTGGTGGAATGCTGCATTGGAATTCAGTCCCTTCTGCAAGTGGGAAACACTCTTCCTTTTGTGGAAGGGATGCTCTCGATCCAATCCATCTTGTTTTACTCATGGACATGGTCCAAACACACCAGTGCTCTGCAGATAACTGAAAAAGAGGCAGCCCTGTACTGGCGTTATTGCATTTAGTGGAAAACTCTGCAAAGTTTGCTGCTGCTGTTGCTGCTGAATATGTTTTAATGACTATGTTCATTCTGGTGAGTAGTGGAGATGGGAAAAACTGAAATGGTCTAGCAGCTAATAAGAGTCTAAAACTTGGTGTTAGATGGTGCAGGAAACTATTTTCTTCAAGAAATATTGAAAGCATCCACAGTCTTTGGTATCCCTACAAGTTCTAGTTAATTCCAAGCTTCCTTCCCATATTTCTGAACTGTGAGGAATATTAAAGAAATCTAGGTTGTGGAGAAGAATAGACACAAACTCTGCTTGTATGCAGTTACAGAGTATAATAAGTGTCCTAGACTGGGTGAGGCCCTCCTCTGTACCACAGCAATGCTGGGAGTTGGAGGACTTTTTTCTGTCTAACTCTAAACATGAATAGGATTGTGCCCTTACTAGTGGTTTGAAATGCAGCTTCTGCTGTTTTACAAAGCAATCCTAACCAGGGTGGAGAGTAAAGTGAACTGCCTGAGGTGCCTTCCAAAGCCTGAGGTGAGGGTGTGCTTTTCTCTCTCTTTCTTCTAGCTGTTCTTTATTTTTTCACACACCCCAACCAATTAACCATGCCAGGTCCAGAGCAGGCTGGCATAGCTGAGAGACCCAATCCTAGGGGGTGTCTCCATAAGCAATTTCCTGTGAGTCGGCTGCGTTTGGGAGGTCGTTCAGGGAACATGACATCATGGCCACCCCGTAGCCATCCAGGAGATTTTACCCAGAAAAGCTGGTTTTTCCCAGGCTACTTTAAGTCCAGTTGTTTTCCTTAAGTCAGGTTCTCTCTGCTTTTGTTGTTGTGTGCCCCAACCCTCCGAATTTACTTTGGGTATGTTAGCCCTGCCCAGGGGTGTGCCTTTCACCATGATCCTGGTCAAGGGGTGTTTCCAGTCCCTGTGTTTCCCAGCACAAACCTATGTGTGTCTACTCAGAAGTAAGCCTTTGGGGTTGGACTTGATGGTCTTATAGGCCCCTTCCAACCCTATTATTCTATGAAGTCTCATTGTGGTCAATGAAGTATATTCCCTAAATTTGCATTCCCAAAGTACCGTGGGAATCCCATCAATCGAAATAGCGCATTTAGGAGGCTTAAAGCACTAACTAGGAAACAGCTCCATGGTAAATCATTCAAGCATTTAAAAGGTTAAAGGCTGACTAGAATAATTCCCCTAAAGCTGTCTGGCTTCTCAGTGAAATGTGTCTCTTTGATGTTTTGTTATTGTTAATACACAGCTTGGATCCTTCCACAACACCCTTCCACAACATGGGAGCCTCAGGGGGAAGGAGAAGGGGCTGGGGGTAGAGAGGGCTGGTTGGAAACAATAATGTAGTAGTAGCAGAGGGGAGCCTGGATGTCGGGGGCAAGCCCCTCTTGTTGGTTGAACAGGGGCTGAGCAGGGAATGTTAAAGGGAATGTTCGACCGTTCTTTAAAAACATGACTCAACAGAGCGTAATGTAGGAATGATTTGCAGAGTTCTTGTCAATTTCACCTTTAAGGCTACAACCCTGTCCCCGTTTACCTGGGAGTAAGGCCCATTGGACCCAAATGGACTTACATGAGAGCTTCAAGTAGGAGAAAGGGGGTAGAAAGTGCTGGGAAGCAATAATGTAGAGGTAGCAGAGCGGGGCCAGTGGAGGGGGGACAAGCCTCTCTCATTGCTTGAGCAGCCCCTGCCAGTCTGATGATGTTCAGTTCTACTCCCCCCCCCCACCTGGAAGTATGTTCCTGTCAAGTGGATTATAAAGGTACGGTGCGCTTGGCTTTTCTTGGTTCGTGTGTCCCTGCCAGACTAAAGCAGATTCAGTGAAAAATCCGGGTAATCCTCCATTCCCTTCTCCTTCCATTGTCGTGGAAATACTCCCCTGGGAACTCTCAGGGAAATGAATGGGCATTGGATCCAGTAGATCCAAGGCCACCCCCTACCTGTCTCTGGAACACCCCATTTCAGAGCAGGTCTTTCCTCAGGCAGAACTAGGATCCATGGTTGGAGAAGCAACGGAAGGGGGCTCCCCCCCTCTCCCAAGGTTTAGGGTTGCTCTGTTAATAATTTACTTCAGCATTATTGTTCTTTTTAATTGTTATTATATTGCTCCTGTTGTTTTGCTGTTCCTGCTGCTCCTAGTTTTGTTTTCTTTGTGTTTTGTGTTGTCAGGCTTTTAAAAAAAAAATGGATGTGATCTTACATTGTCTGTCATTTTTATTGTTCGATTTTTTGGTGAGCCACTTCGTAAACATACAGCCAGAATCCAATGGGGTGCTTATGCCTGCGCCGATTCTCTTGCGCCCTGCTGATTCTCTTACACAAGTGCTGGGTTCTGCTGATTCCATTGCATGAGTGGGACCCAGTGATTTAGCACTTCCCAGGGGAAGCCCTGAAATGAGTGGAAATGCTCATTTCTCAATTGGGGCAGGCTGGCAGAGCTCCAACTGCAAGCTCTGCTGACCTACCCCATTCCAGAAACCAGCATTTTCACTCATTTCTGATTGTCCCAGAAGCACTAAATCTCATGCTCCAGAATCGGTGGGGCATAAGGGAATCAGCAGAGGGGTAAGTGTCCCATTGGATTCCACCCTTTGATTGGAAAAGTCACATATAAATATTCATAATAAGTAAATAAACAGGTTTCTGACTCAAAGAGCACTCCTGCCTTTTAAAAATTGCACATATGGGAAAACATTTAGCAGATGCAATTTCTCCCATCACAGTATTAAAGGCATTATTAAAGGCACAAAAGCATCCCTGAAGGGCAAGAACCGACAAGGTTTCTGTAGCGTAAAATCTATCTTGCTCTAAATTATTTGCATTTTTATTTAATAAGTAGGGGGAGCATAGCCAAAAACTGTAATTGGATGACAAAAGTAAGGTATTTAGTTAAACTCACCTCTTTGGATTCCATATATATATATATATATATAGAGAGAGAGAGAGAGTTTATGTAAGTATACAGGGTTATAATACTGGGTTCCAGAATAAATTTGATCCACACATTCAGAACACTCACAATTCTAAGTTTCAAGTGTGAATGCCACATCTGTTTTCCAGGGTGGTGAGAAGTAAATGCAAAAGATACTAGGTTGGATCCAGTTGGTGTCCCTCTGCTAATGGAAACTCTTTAATTTTTAAATTTATTTACAACATTTGTATACCGCTCCCCATCCAAACAGATTCCAGAGCGGTGAACACAAGAAGTGCAATAGTAAAAAAAGATAAGATGAAAACAGCATATTAAAATTATTAAAAACAGAATGCCAATAAAAACTATGGCTGGTCATTTAAGGAATGCTTCCTGGAACAGAGCTGTTTTCAGGAGGTGCCGTAAGCAACGCAGTGTTGGTGCCTGCCTGAAAACTTCTAGGGGCAGGGAGTTGCAAAGGTAGGGGTCCGCTTGTGATAATATTAAAGATAATGCAGGGGATGTTTCCATCAGCAGAACTGGGAACAATGCAATTTCTGGTCATTCTCCTTCTCTCCTGTAAACCCCCCCAAACACACACACACACCACTTCCAAAAGGTCCCCAACCATCAAGTGCAGACTGGGGGTCACAAGGAGGGGAGGCAATAGCTGAACATTGCCTCCTTCCTTATTCAGGTGATGGAAGCCTCCACTGGATCAAAGAGCCTTCCATCAGCAGAGGAACACCAATTGGATACAATCCATTGGAATGCAATACCTGTCTTGAGCCCTGAAATATAGGCATGAAAATTGGTATGCACATTTGAGGCATAATTCTACATGTCATCCTTGAATATCAGATCAATACCAGTATTCATCCTTAAATACTAATTTCAAGGGGACAAGGAAGGGTGCAAAACACACTGTAATGCCCTGTTTTCCTCAAACATTGAGACATGACAATGAATCGTACTTATTTTCATTGCACAGGCATTGGGGAGCATGGGGTTAGCATCTCTCCAGCAATTTCTTCCAACAGTAGGCATTTGGCAATGACTGCACGTATCCCTGTATGCTGCTCAGTATTTTCCCATCTTCCTTTTGCTGAGCCACATGCCTTTCTTCAGGTCGGAAAATCTGATTAGCACTCAACTGACCAGTTGGCAGAAATCAGAAAAGCTAAATTAAACAATGAGAATATTTTGCAATTGGATTTGCCGCCAGCTAATCAGCCAGAGGACATTCAGCTCTTCCACAAACAGATATCAGGAAAGATGGATTCTAAAAAGGTCTCTCCGGTCAGTGTTCATGTGGCTTCTTTCTCTCCCCAGGAATGCTTTTAGGCTGCACCCTCATGAGACTTATGCAGCAGCCCAATGTGTTTTCACAGGCATCGGCCAAAGCAAGTCATTGTCGATTGCAGGGTTGGGGAACCTGTGGTCCTCCACCTGTTGGACTTCAATTCCCATCAGCCCCGGCCAGCAGGGCCAATGGTGAGAGATTAAGGGAGTTGTTGGACTACAACATCTGGAGGGTGGCAGGTTCCCAACCCCTAGTTTCTGGGATTATGGTCGAGGTGGAGAAGCCATGTGTTGACAGCCAGTGTGGTGTAGTGGCTGGAGTGTTGAACTGGGAGCTGGGAGATCCGGGTTGTAGCCCCCACTCAGCCACGGAAGCTAACTGGGTGACTTTGGGCCAGTCACAGACTCTCAGCCCAACCCACCTCACAGGGCTGTTGTTGTGAGGATAAAATGGAGAGGAGGAGGATTATTCATGTACGCCACTTTGGGTTACTTGGAGGGAAAGAGTGGGATATAAATGCAACAAACAAACAAATAAATAAATAAAATGTCACAAACAGTGCATGCCTCGGGGAGAAAGGAGAGAAGGAGACCCATAATCCTTTGAGAGAGATGTGTGGCAGCATGATTTTTAATCACCAGGCCTCAACAGAGCTGCTTCCTTCCCTAGCCCACAGATAGAGGGCTGTCACAACTGTCTTCCTTCCCAAGCCTAACCACTCTTTCCTCAGAAGTCTGACTTTATATGGGCAGAGGCATAACGGAAGATTTTGAAGTCATCATGACAGAGATGCACCGTCAAGGAGAGTCCAAAAATGGCAGCTGTGTTGAGCCATATCAACAAAACAGTTCTAGCCATTTCCATCTCCACCAAAGCAGCTCTTTTGTAAATCTCAGGGGCCTTAATTGCCCACTCCAGGCCAACCCACCCCAAAATACTTTGCATTACGACTGGGAACAATACATTGATGCTGGGAAAATTCATTCCACCCCCCCCATCCCCCACCACTGTGAGGACTGCAGCTAAGCTCGGAGGGAGCAGGAAAGTCTTGGGGGGTGGAGGGGTGGTGGCAGGAGGTGTCAGTGTCTGCTACTCAAAATGCGCTAGTGTTGCATCCCTGCGAGCCCTGGCTCCATTGCACCACTGGATATGGGGAAGAGCTCCTGTGGCTGGAAAGAAGGGTGGCAGTGGCGGCGCAATCAGAAGTAGCCGTGCTGATAGCCCTGGGGCTCATGAACCCCTGCCTGTCCGACTCACCCTGCACCAGTCCCCCTGCCCAGCATTGCCACTGCTGTTGGGGGCCCAGCCAGTGCTGCTGCTTGCTGCCACCACTGTCAATCACTCCACCATTCCTCCACCGCGTTTACCCAGCAGACTGTGGCGGTGGCACTTTCTGATGTTCTCGGACAGGCAGGCACCATCTTAGATCCCTCAAAATGCAATGTGCAGTGAGGCTTTTAACCCACACCTTTACCGAGGCTTCTGCTTCTGGATTCTTTGCAAGATTAAGATCAGCTCCTTTACACATTTTTCCCATTTTTTCCTGCCTTTCTATATATTCCAGTACACTACCCCTAGGTGGCAATGTGGTATAGTGGAATTGAGCAAATATAACACCACTGAGAAAAATAAGGAGGACTTTCCTCCTTAGGGGGAAAAAAAAGTGATAATGGTTGCAAAGCATGGGAAAGGCTCAAGAGGATGACAATGCCATGTAAAGCACCCACAAACTATTGTGAGTGAGGAATCCTGAGCACACAGTAAAAAGCCTCATGTACAAAGGCTCTAAAGGAGGCGGAACCATACTTAAGAACATAAGAAGAAGCATGCCAGATCAAACCAAGGGTCCATCTATTCTAGCATTCCATTCACACAGTGGCCAACCAGCTGTCAACCAGGATCCCACAAGCAGGACACAAGTGCAACAGCACCCTCCCGCCCACGTTCCCCAGAAACTGGTGTACGTAGGCACACTGCCTCTGATACTGGAGGTAACACATAACCATCAGGACTAGTAGCCATTGATAGCCTTCGCCTCCAGGAATTTGTCTGTTGTTGTTGTTCAGTCGTTAAGTCGTGTCCGACTCTTCGTGATCCCATGGACCACAGCACGCCAGGCCTTCCTGTCCTCCACTCTCTCCCGGAGTGTGCTCAGGTTCATAGGAATTTGTCTAATCCCCTTTAAAGCCATCTAAATTGGTGGCCATCACTATGTTTTGTGGTAGCGAATTCCATAGTTTAACTATGTGCTGTGTGAATTCCTTTTATCCATCCTGAATATTCCACCAGTCAGCTTTATGGAATGACCCCTAGTTCTAGTATTATGAGAGAGGGAGAAAAATGTCTCCCTATTCACATTCTCCACACCGTGCATAGTTTTGTAGACCTCTATCATGCCTCCCCTAATGCCACTTTATTCCAAGCTAAACAATTCCAGCTGTTATAACCTTCTCTCGTAGGGGAGATGCTCCAGCCCCTCGATCACTTTAGTTGCCCTTTTCTGCACTTTTTCCAGTTCTACAATATATTTTTAGGTGCAGTGACTAGAACTGTACACAGTATTCTAAGCGTGGTTGCACCATAGATTTGTATAGGGGCAGTATGATATTGGCAGTTTATTCTCGACTCCTTTTCAAATTTTGCCTAACATGCAGTTTGCCTTTTTGACAGCAACAGCAAACTGGGTTAACATTTTCATCAAGCTGTCTACCACAACCCCAAGATCTCTTTCTTGGTCAGTCACTGCTAGCTCAGATCCCATCAGGTTATCCTTCTAGGTGGGATTTTTTGCCCCAATGTGCATCACTTCATACTTGCTTACATTGAACCACATTTGCCATTTGGATGCCCATTCTCCCAGCTTGAAGCAATCCTTCTGGAGCTCCTCGCAATCCTTTTTTGTTTTAACCACCCTAAATAATTTGGTGTCATCAGCAAACTTGGCCACTACACTGCTCACTCCTAATTCCAGATCATTTATGAACAAGTTGAAAAGCATTGGTCCTTATACAGATCCTTGTAGGACTCCACTATTTACTTCCCTCCATTGGAAGAATTTACAATTTATTCCTACTCTGTTTTAATTTCTAAAACAAGAGAAGATGAGCATCAGAGTTGTACTTTATACTCTGTAAGCCTGGATGTTTAATTCTGAGTGTGTGAGCAGGTGTGTACGTATGGATAGCTGCTCAACAATTGGAGAGGAAAGTGTATTCTGCACATGCTCAAAAGCACATTCCCTCCCTTATTCCAAACCCATGCCCCATTATTGGGCAGGGAACCCAAAAAGCGCCTACTAAGAGCCTGAGGATGTGGCCTGTGTGCAGTGTCTGAATTTTCAATATTGATACCAACTTTCCAGCCAAACCCAGACATTTTGCTGCCAGGCCACCAATATTTGAAGATGGCAGTCTTACTTGGTCTCTAGCTTTGATTTTAGGATTGACTAGAAAATGCATCCACTGAGCTGTGTAGAATCAGAATGCACAGAAATTTTAGCTACACTGCCAAAGCAGGGAGGCGCCATAGCTCAGTGGTACAGCAACCACTTTGCGTGCAGAAAGTCACAGGTTCAATCCCAGGCATCTCCAAGTAGGGCAAGAAGGACCCCTGCCTGGAGAGCCACTGCCAGTCTGTGTCAGCAGTACTGGGGTAGATGGACCAGTGGTCTGACGCAGTATAGGGCAGCTTCTTATGCTCCTATGTGCTTATGGAGCAAATAGAAATAAAACTGGAGGATTAATGTGGGGAATTACATTCTACAACTGGAGTTACATGGAACATCAAGCCTGAAGTTAATGATTGTCCCTTCTAGCGTTCAGATCTATTCCTTGGGGGAATTTTTGTGCTCTGTAGGTTACTCTGAGGGCTCCTTCACACGGAGCTTTTATCCTGCGATTGAGATTGCTCCTTCACGGAAGTTTGCGGGCTCTTTCCATGACGCCGTGACCCTGCCACGACCCTCCTGCACTAAATGCCCTTTGTTCCATCTCTAAATAGATCGCAAATAATGGGCTATCAAATTACCCCCTTGTGTTCTGCTTCAGTTTCCTCTGTGAACAGAGTTAAAGCGGCAAGAGGAGGAGCGAGATCAATGAAAGATCATGGAAGACTCAGTCATGGGGAGAAGGAAGGGGAAGGGGTGGGGGAGAAGGGAGTCATTGTGATCCTGCATTTAAAATGGAAGCAGAAAGCCCCGTTTTAAATGCAGGATTTTAGGCTGGTGTAGAGATGCCCAAAGTGATCACATCTGATTTGCAAATCATATCCGACTCACATTTTTCAATTTCCAAGTTTGCATCAACACTTATGGGTGAGGGCAAAAGGACGTCTTTATTCCACTAATTGCCAAAATAGCCAAAGGACAGGGATTACAAGTGTGGAATGGCGGTAGCTCTAAATGTTGGAAGTTTGATTTGCACAAGCATCCTGGATTTTCAAGGCTTATCCATAGATTATCAAAGCCCTTTAAGATCTGTCCTACTCCCTACACATTCTCCTTTCCTTTTTCTCTCTCTTGCTGTTGCATTTGTCATACCAACTTTATGACAGGTCTCCTTCAGGCTGCTTGATGTTTCCCACCCTGATCCAGACAAGACAATCCACATGCATGGGAGCAGGTTTCCAGATGCCCATCACTTTCTGGATCAAGACGAATGATGTCACTGCACTTCACAATTAGCTGGCTTGGAAAACAAACGTGTTGTGCTCGTAATGTCTACTTGTACCTATCCTGAACTGGACCCATTTCCTGTCATAGTACTTATCAGATTACAATCTGAGTTGCAGGGAGCTGGAGAGTAGAGGTAGACGGGGCAGGTGGGCGCAGCAAGAGGTGCTGTGGCCACCCTCCGAGCAGAGCTACTTCAGCGTGGAGGAGCCTGGCCACGCTGCTGCCTGCTACTACCTCTTTGCCTACAAGGAGGTGCTACCATGGCACCAGATAAACTTGAGGGCATCCCCCCATCCTGTGTTTAATTTACTAACCTGTCCTGAGCTGAGCCTTGCCTGTGTGGCTGGAAACTGAAAGTAGAGATAGACAGGGCAGGTGCAGCACAGCAGCCACTGTTGCTGCTCTCAGAATGACATCATGGGCTCCTTCACACAGAGCTTTTGTCCTACGATGGGGACTGCTCCTTCATGGAAATCTGAGGGCTCTTTACATGACACCGTGAACCTCCAAGGCGTCTCCCTGCACTAAATGCCCTTCGTTCCTCTTTTAAATAGATCGCAGATAATGAGCTATTAAATTACCCCGTTGTGTTCCGCTTGAGTTCCCTCTGTGAAAAGAGGAAAAGCAGCAAGAAGAGGAATGAGATCAAAGAAAGACAATGGAAGACTCAGATACGGGGAGAAGGGGGGGAAAGGAAGCACGTGAAAAAGGGAGTTGTTGTGATCCTGCTTTTAAAATGGAAGCAGAAAGCCCGGTTTTAAATGCAGGATTTTACTCAACATTAAAAAAACTAAGATCATGGCATCTGGCCCCATCACTTCCTGGCATATAGAAGGGGAAGAAATGGAAGCAGTGACAGATTTTACTTTCTTGGGCTCCAAGATCACCGCAGACGGTGACTGTAGCCATGAAATTAAAAGACGCTTGCTCCTTGGGAGGAAAGCTATGGCAAACCTAGACAGCATAGTAAGAAGCAGAGACATCACCTTGCCGACAAAGGTCCGTCTAATCAAAGCTATGGTTTTCCCAGTAGTAATGTATGGCTGTGAGAGCTGGACTATAAGGAAGGCTGAGCACCGAAGAATTGATGCTTTCGAACTGTGGTGCTGGAGAAGACTCTTACGAGTCCCCTGGACTGCAAGGAGGTCAAAGCAGTCCATCCTAAAGGAAATCAACCCTGAGTGCTCATTGGAAGGACAGATACTGAAGCTGAAGCTCCAATATTTTGGCCACCTAATGCGAAGAGAAAACTCTCTGGAAAAGACCCTGATGCTGGGAAAGACTGAAGGCAAAAGGAGAAGGGGACGGCAGAGGATGAGATGGCTAGATAGCATCACGGATGCAATGAATATGAACTTGAGCACGCTCCGGGAGAGTGCGCAGGACAGGAAGGCCTGGCGTGCTATGGTCCATGGGGTCACGAAGAGTCGGACACGACTGAACGACTGAACAACAACAAAGAGATGCCCTAGGACTGGAATCGGGGGAGCGGGGCAGCACAGCCCCTTGCCCCCATGAGCGGATGCCCATGTAACCTGGTGTGTTGCTCCTTCCTCCATCTTACAACCATTTACCTGATTCTGACTGCAGAATCAAGGGAGGAGCAAGGGAGACCTTCCTCCTGATAAGCAGCGGGAGGGGATGCCAGTACAGTGGCCACTTAAGCGTCGGCAAAATGGAGGACACAGATTGACCGAAGATTTGAATATGCTAATTTATATTCATAGCTACACATTAAGAAATAATTATTTTATTAGAAATAGAACTGGGAGATTCTGCACAACAACTTCTTCACAGTGACAGATCCTTTGAAAGTGCTACTTTTCACAACCGCCAATTCAATCATGACACATTTTCCCATGGTCCAAGTCTTCCTCAGCTGGCCTGGGTAACTCCTCAGTCTGCTGTCCAGGTACTAAGTGCTGGTGGGCAACTTCACAGCCTCTACTTCCACTTCTTGTGGTTCTTTATTTTTAAACCAGAGAGGGCTTCAAATCGAGGACTGTCTCCTGTCAAGTGGGTTACATGGCCATCCTAGATGCAAATAAATATTCACGGGGGGAAATGTTTAATGATCTAATCTGCAGGTGCGAAAAGTAGCACTTTCAAAGGATCTGTAGCTGTGAGGAATTTGTTGTGCCGAATCTTCCAGACTATATATAAAAAAGGTACACACACTCATTGTGTCTCAATACAAGTTTCTACACACATACTCCATTTCCCCCTGTGTTTCTCTCTAAATCAATGTATCTTATCTAATAAAAGCAATAAAACAAAGTCAATATTCCATGTAAGTCAACAGCAAACTCCCCTTGATGTTTATGGTTGTGGATTGCATGTAAAGAAAACAACAGTCAAATCAAAAAGAGCCTGAAATAATCATTAACAAATTGCCTTCCTGCTCTAGTATTGTCTCTGATAGGAGTGTGCAGGGAAAAAAATGTTTAAGTACCACATTCATTTTTCATTATTTAATTGTATTAATTTACTTACCTTTTAGAATTATATTCATATGATTTTACTCAAAATCCACAGTTGTGCAATACTGTTATTAGGACCAACCAAAATGCCAAAAAGAGTGTGCAAGGTTTCAGTTCCTCCAGGACTCTTCATCATCAGACTAAATGTTACAAAAGGCAGTTCATTTCTATTATTCCCATTACTTTTGTTCCCAATTACTGACAATGGGTGATGCAGCCAGTCTTCTGCTGCCTGCAACTTTGGTGTTTTTAATCCAAATATAGTATCCCTCTGTTCCCTTCATTTTTTATTCTTGAAAGAGGTCAACACTATTATATTTTCCCCAATGACAAGAGTTAAATGAATCCCACAATGTATTTCAATGGAAACCCAGCTGCTCTTTTCCTGCTTGTGAATTTTTCGAGTCCCTTTTGCAGACAATGAGGGAGCAGACAATGTGGTAGGCCCCACTTCCTCTGCACCCTTCTCAACTCACCCCCACAACACATCCCAATTTAATATACATCCAAGTCCTGGTAATTAGGCACAATAAATAGGTCATTTAAGTAAAAAATAATAATTGCTGACAAATATTAAATCAATAATCCGACTCATCCATTAAAATCCCCACCACCACAAAAAATCACTCAGTCAACCTATCAATAAATCACTAACCTGCTCAATACATGCAGGCAGGCCGTTCCATCAGGGCTCTAATTGAAGTTGATGAGGAATGAACGGATTTACAGTCAGAACACATTTGTGTGAATTCCCTTTGTATAGCTAAAACGAACAATGCAAGTTTGTTTCATTTCTCATTTGTTGTTAAAAGGAGTGCACACCCTCAGTCTCTCAGGGCTGCTCCACAGTAGCTGGCAAAGTCACGCAAGTACCCTTGGGGCATCCAGTGCTGATGCCAGGCTCACAGGTGGACCGGTCCGTGCCCATGCAGAGGCAACACTGGTGTGAATTCTAGGAACTCCACTGGCCTGCCCCATTCCAGATATGAGCATGGCCACTCATTTCCAGTTCTTTCAGGAACCACTAGTTCTTGTTGCACTAACAGTCCATTCTGCTGGCACAGGGCCGGGATACTGCCCTATAGCAGCTACATAGACAGCCCCACAGGAAGGCTCCCTTTTGCATGACTCATGTGTGGGGATGGGTGAGAATTTTATTCTGTTCATTTTTTAAATTAAGAACTTACTGACATGTCCCTTACCCTTTCCAGATCTTACTCCTGAGAAGTCCCTTTCTCCTGAGGAGACCTTTTCTGGTGGCGAGCACTCCTTTGCACATGAGCCCTGCTGGCCTGTCACTTGATGCGACGACGCTCCTGGGGGGTCAGGGAGTGGCTCAGCCTCTGCCTCAGAGGCAGAGCCCCCCTCTCCAGGCAAGGGTGGCCCGGCAGCCACTTCCCCCAAGGGTTCAGGCTCCTGTGGGTCTGGTGGCAGTCCCTGGACTGGGGTATCCTAGGCTTCTGGGACCTCTTGCTCCTCCTCTGAGGAGGGGGGCTCCAGTCGGGGCATGACATGGACTGGCTTTCCTGAGTCACACAGATTCCATAGACTTGTGCACTATTTTTTTCTTCTTCTTTTATTGATTTACTTAGTTGTGATACTTCTATACTGCTTAATATGATAAAATCCCTACGTGGTTTTGGGGGGATTTGCACAAGTGCGCACTTGCACTAATATGTAGTAGCACAAATGCGCAATAGCACAAATGCACATTTGCAAACAGGAACAAAATTCTCATACATGCCTAAAAAAAATCCAGTTCCGTGGGTGATAGAATGAAGGATGTCTGACAATCCATGAAACACATATGGAACATATTTAACGAAATCTGTACATCCCTCCCCATCCCCTATATATTTAGGCAAGAAGTATCCTGAGGTATCAGCAAATGTCGTGGACAGAACTTTCCTTTTCACTTGACCACTTCAGCCTGCATACAACAAGTTCAATATTTAGTGAGGCATTGGTCTACATTATTAATCCCAGACATTTCCCATCTGCTGCCAACCACATAGCCTTGGCAAACTCTGCCCTGTCTTGCTGTACAAAGAGATGATTTGACAGCCATTTAATAAGTCTTTACTTGGCTCCTTTAAAGCCAAAAAGGGCATTCCACTGCTCTCAAATGAGTTCCAGATCAAAGTCAATATTAAATGTGTCCTCTGGAAATTATATATATCCATAAAAAATGCTCTTCCTGTTGTAGATGACTTTTTTTTCCCTTACCAAGAATTTAATTGTATGGCAGAACTTACCTATAGTTTTCAAAAGGAAGAGGGAGTTTTCAGAGGACAGGAATTAATAAAATAAACAGGAATTGTGCCCCCTGAAGAAAATGACAAGACCCTCCATCATGCAATCTGGAATTAGAAAACAACATACTGAGTTGAGTTGGGGTGAGGTCATCAACACAACCTTTGAAAGAAATATAGGTTTTAATTCCTAGCAACCTCAGATAGGGCTGGGAAAGACTCCTGTCTGAAATCATGGAGAGCCGCTTGAAGTCAGTGTCAACATTACAGGGCTAGATGGAATAATGGTCCAATTCAGTTATAAGGCAGCTTCCTTTGTTCCTATTTACATTATACGTGTTTCCCCATGTATATTTGATTGGTTGGGAGGAACATAAAAGACTGTACCTTCTTTTACTGTTTTTTTTTAGTGAGAAAAAAAAATAATTCTGTTCACTAACACTTTAGCCATCTATCCATGCAGTGAGAGTAAGTCCTGTTGCATTCAGCAAGATTGACATGCCTACAATCACACCACACATCCCACTGACTTCAGTAGCATCTCTAGTTAACATGCTTGCTGCAAATCAGATGTGTTATTATTAACTTCACTGGACCTACAAGCATTTGAACTAACTAGAAGCATTGTCTATGGATCCATCTGCTTCAACTTCTCCTTATCACCGAATACTTTCATTTTGGCATGCCCACTGTTAATCGCTCCTGCTCTCTTCTGATCATTTTCTATTGTATTTTAATCTTCTTAATATTGATTATATCACAGTGGTAACTGGAAAATTGTGTTATTGAAAATGTGAAGACATAATGTCAAACAAAAAACTTGACGGAAGTACTGATGGCTCATTCCATTGTATGTTTCAGACCCAATGAACTATCACATTAGCGGAGGGATTCATAAACCCCAAACTTTCTTTCTGCATAAGGAATTTTGTCTCCATAATTATAGCAATGTTTCAAATGGGCTACATATTAGAATTGCCCTAAAGAGATATGTTTGCAGTGTTTTTATTGCACTGGCCTTTGGCTGATCTTCCATGTAGTTTATATGATTCATTCTGTTCACACTAGCTCAAAATTGCAGAGGTACTCTTGCTATTAAAGTTCAGGAATCACCTTCATACTTATTAGGGTTGCTACAGCCAACAGTAAAATATACAAACTGAAATTAAGTATGAGAAACTGTTATAATATCCTAAGAACAATATATGTTTTGAATGCCACCATTCACTAGAAAGGACATATTATTTTTAATTATTTCTCCTTTATCTGCCAGAGCCTCGTGTGGCGCAGAGTGGTAGGTGGCAGTATTGCAACCAAAACTCTCCCCATGACCCGAGTTCAATCCCAGCGGAAGCTGGGTAGCCGGCTCAGGTCGACTCAGCCCTCCATCCTTCCGAGGTCGGTAAAATGAGTACTCAGCTTGCTGGGGGAAAGGTAGTCATGACTGAGGAAGGCAATGGCAAACCACCCTGCTATAGTCTGCCATGAAAATGCCAGCGTAAGCAGGCGTCCCTCTAGGGATCAGCAATGACCCGGTGCTTGCACAGGAGGAACCTTTCCTTTATCTGCCAACATCCTCACTTTCTTTCCAAATACTCATTAGGTTCCTATTGTCATGGCATCTTGGGACTCCTCTGAAAAGAGATATCAAAAGCCAGATGTTGTTCAAAAACAAGAAAAAGCAAAGGTCCTGATTGCATGGAAGGATCCCTCCATGCATACAGTTGCAGATGTGGAGGCACTTTCAGATGTTATACTGAAAGGCGTGGAGGTTCGAGGTTGGGCACATACTTGAGCCCATTTTTCCCTCTGAGGGCATCTCTACACCAGCCTAAAATCCTGCATTTAAAGTGGGGCTTTCTGCTTCTGTTTTAAATGCAGGATCACGATGACTCCCTTTTTCACCTGCTTCCTTTCCCCCCACCCCCTTCCCCCTCCTTCTCCCCATATCTGAGCCTTCCATTATCTTTCGTTGATCTCGCTTCTCTTCTTGCCCTTTTTCCTCTTTTCACAGAGGGAACTGAAGTGGAACACAACGGGGTGATTTGATAGCTCATTATCTGCAATCTATTTAAAAACGGAACAAAGGGCATTTAGTGCAGGAGACGCCCTGGGGGGTCACGGCATCATGTAAAGAGCCCGCAAACTTCCATGAAGGAGCAATCTCAATTAACTGAACACATGCATCCTTCCATGTGTTCCGATAATGTCTGAACAGGGCAGAACTTGAAAAATGTAGGGATGTACGAAAGTCACTTACCTTTTCGCGGATTCTGTTCATGGGGAGGGAGGCGTTCCGTCCCTCCCCCCGGAATCCTCGATGGGTGGGGAGGCGATCCGGTCCTCCCCCCCAGAATCCTCGTCGGCTGGCTGTGCTCCGCGGCAGCTCCGCGGAGCAGCCAGCCAGACCCAGGCCAGGGCCGTCCGCAGCCGGATTTCCGGCCGCAGAGGGCTCTGGGTCAAAAAAAAAAAAAACGCATACGCAAAAAAAGCAAAAAAACACACGTTCCTTATTTTTCGCCGTCTTAGTCTACGGCAATATTTACATAGACTAAGACAAAGAAAATAAAGGGGAACGCAAATAGCGTAGTGGGCGCTATTTGTGTTCCCCTTTCTTTTCTTTGTCTTAGTCTACGTTAATATTGACGTAGACTAAGACGGCAAAAAATAAGGAACGCAAATGGCGGCAGCCATAGCCGCCGCCATTTGCATACGCATGGTTTTTTTTTAAAACCCAGACGTGATAGGCTATGTAAGTCTTTACGTAGCCTATCATGTCTATGGGGGAAAAAAAGAAAAAGACCAGACTGCAAATGGTGGCGGCGGTGGCTGGTTGGAAGACCAGCCGCCGCCGAAGCCACCACTGGAGCTGCCACCGTCTGGAACATCCGCCCCAGGTAAGTCTCGTCCCGGGGGGGATCCACGGGGGGCGGGGGGGGGCAGGCCATTCCGTGATGGATTTTGGGGGGCCGAATGCACTGGCATTCAGCCTCACCGGGATCCATCGCAGAATTCTCTGACATCCCTAGAAAAATGTGCAGTTTAAATGTCAGGTACTTTTGGAACCATAGATTGGTCCAGCACAAGCCAATGTATGTACTAGACAGGAGGCTCATAAAAATATGCCAAAAATGGAACAGACTTTGGACAGCTTCATATCGAGCTGCTCTAAGCCAATATGTCCCAAAATCTGAAACTATATCTGTCAACAGATCCTAACATTGGTGGAGAATTCATAAAGTTGGAAACATCTATAGTCTAGATGAAACTTGTGACATTGCTTGCACAGGACTGTGATGGAAGATAAAGAATTCTTGTCTTTTAATTTCTTTTAATTGCAAAGCAAATTAAATCTTTTAAAATAAAATCTTTTAAATTAAATTAAACATTTTAAATTAAATGTTTATCTTTAAAATGCTTCACTTTGGAGTAATTTACAGAATCAGAATTTCTATGGTGTCCTCCTCTGTTGTAGGGCAGAAAGGTTCCTCTCCACACCTCAAGCTGTATCAAGGAAGGTATCCTTTGAAAGCCATTTCTCTCATGAACATAATGGTACCAAACATGACAAGCAGTTGTTTTAAGCTGTGTTTTATTGTTGGATTTTTAAAAAATGGTTTTTAATTCAAAGTTGTTTTTAGTTATGTTTGTATATATTGTCCATAAGTTTTTAAGTAAATGGTTTTTAAACTTTGTATATTGTATTTTAATGTTTTAACTTTTGTAAACCACCCAGAGAGCTTTGGCTATGGGGCAATATAGAAATATAAGAAGAAGAAGGAGGAGGAGGAGGAGGAGGAGGTTTTTTTAATCAACCAGCATATGATTTCTTTTTAACACTATTGACATAAATCATATATCGTTATGATCATTGCTTTGACACCCTGTTTGTAGATGCACCATCACAGCATTTACCACAGTGACACAGACCCCATGTGTTAGAGATCGATATGCCCTAGGCATGTTTTTGTTTTGTTTTAAATTCTGTGAGGCATAGGTAAATGCCTATTGCACAGACTGTGGTTAACTAAGAGCTCTGTTTCACTGAACATATCTGCAGCCTCTGTTTTCTACACTTCTTGAAATGAAGACTGTCCACCCTTGGTGTGTCAAGCCACAACACGCTTTTCCAGTTTCACACATTGTAACAGTCATTGTCAGATCAGCATAATATGGAAATAAAGCCAAAGCAGTAGTTTATCTTGAACAGTACATGAAACTATGATGCCAGAACCTACTTTACAAATTGCTATAGCAAGAATGAAGCCATCAAGCCACAGACTTATTGGTGTGTGAGCGCCTGAGTTGAAGCCTTCATACTCTAGGAGCCTTCATACTCTAGGAGTATGAAAGCTCCTAGAGAAATGCACTGGCTGTATTCATCTGCATGAGTCAATTCATTGCTCTGCTGAATGGAGAATGTCAGTGTTACTCCATTTTTCCAATTTGTTACAAGTGTACTTCTCATATTTTCTGGTCAAAAAAAGCACAGTATGTTGGGGTAGCCCACTCTGAAACTTCTGCTGATTTCTGCAGCCTACCACAAACAAAAGTCACCATGAGGGTTATATGCAGGGTTATGTGAAACACTTCTGAGAAATCTGATATCCCCTCCAAACCTATGGGAAAGTTTGGAGCCAATTTTACGCTGTTTTGTGCCACAGACCCAAGGTTTTGCGCAGCCACTTACTAATGTATACTGATAAGTCAAATGTGGGTTCGTAGTTAACAAGCAACCCCCCCCCCCAACATGGTCATCTTCCTTCCAAACCTATGCCAAAGTTTTGTGCTGTTTTGTGCCACAATCTTCAAGTTCATGCCACCACCCCAAACATTAAAATTACATACCCAGAGATGGGGTCTTCATGAACCCTAAAAAACCCACATTCTCATCTCTGCTCTGAACCTTTTCCAACGTATTATGCTAACTAATGAGAAGCCAGACACTTGTTGGATAATAGGAACAACTCCACATGCTTCCCGACACTGGGAGGTGATAGATGTTGTATCAACAGTTGTTTGTCCTGTTCATCCCCCTTGTCATCCTATAACTTGATCAGTTCCTTTCTCTACTCGCTCCCCTTCCTCTTCTTCTTTCACTCTGTAACTAGGGATGTACGAAACTCACCTTTTCGCGGAATTTTTCACAGTGGGGGGGAGGCGCTCCATCCCTCCCACCGGAATCCTCAACGGGGGGGGGAGGTTATCCGGTCCTCCCCCCGGAATCCTGCCTGGCCAGCTCTGCTCCGCAGCGGCTCCGTGGAGCAGCCAGCCAGGCCAGTCCGCAGCCGGAGTTCTGGCCATGGATGGGCTGCTGCGGACACAAATGGCAGCCACCGTAGTGGCCGCCATTTGCGTCCAGACAGGCTGCTGTTAACCCCCCCCAAAAAAACCCAGCATACGCAAATGGCGGCGGCTAGTGTGGCCGCCATTTGCGTTCCCTACTTTTCGCCGTTCTAGCCTACGTAAATATTTACGTAGGCTATTATGGCGAAAAAAAGGGGAACGCAAATAGCGTAGTGGGAGCTATTTGCGTTCCCCTTTTTTCCCACTGTAATAGCCTACGTAAATATTTACGTAGGCTAGAACGGCAAAAAATAGGGAACGCAAATGGCGGCCGCACTAGCCGCCGCCATTTGCATACGCTAGTTTTTTTGGGGGAGGGGTTAGCCGTGATAGCTGCAAGGCTGCCAATGGCGACCGCAGCAGCCTGGCCGCGGCCGGCCAGGAGATCAGCCGCCGCTGCCACCGCCGGAACCGCGGCCACTGCCAAATCTGCTGCATTCGCCCCAGGTAAGTTCCGTCCCTGGGGATTCCTCGGGGGGGGGGGCAGGAGGCTTCTTTAGAATCTGGCCTCACTGGAATCTGTGGCAGAATTCTCTGCCATCCCTATCCGTAACAGACAACATGTGCCTTCCCCCTGAGGGAAGCAAATAACCATATCTCATGCCTTTGCCTACTTACACTCACGCACCCAGCTTTAGTATGAATCAAGGTTATGGTTTCAAGGCAGTACCGAAAAGGGGAAACCTAGTGAGTGTGAATAATGACGTTTTAATGCAGTTGAATTTCTACCGACTTCTTTGCGTTATATAGATCGGCCCATACTGTTCAATCAGAGAGTCTTCAATGCTGTAGAAGTGGGCGGATTGCAGAAGGGAAACAGTCTCTTTTTACTCACTCTCCCAATTCCCAGCCCTCTCCCCCTCCTTCCTTGTTCTACGGACCTCAACATTAACTGTTTCAGCACCTGGCCTCATTGATGTTTTTTTTCCTTCCAGGCGAGCTTAACTCTCCGAAACTTCAATCCTTCAGAGGGACTGCTTCTTCCATGTGCTGTACTTTTTTTTGGCATGACATGAAGATCAGAATCTGTACATGGCTGGCTGTATTTTTAGCTGTCAGTCTTCCCTATTTTCTGTGTGTGTGTGTGTGTGTGTACGCGCGCGCGTCTTCCGGTGTATATGTGCGCCTGTGCCTGTATACATGGGACCCAGTGAAGGCTCTCTGGAATGAAACTGGACAATATTGCTTCTGCTCTGGGTTACCCTGGCAGAGGTGGCCGAGAAGGCGCAGTTCCTGGATTTTCATATCCTTTCATGGGCATTCCAGAAAGGTTGTTTGCTGGGAGGTTGCCTGCAGAGAGGAGAAACACCCATTGACAGCATTCTTGCCTTCAATCTAATACACACTTACCCGAGAGTAATTCTCATTGAAATCAATAGGACTTACTTTTGAATAGACATGCTGTATGCAAAGGCTTAAGCTGTTAACCACAAGGTTTCTCCGAGATCCCACTGAACACAACAGCAATGCTTAGTTCTGAGTAAACACATAGGCTGTAAGCGCATTGAATAAACAGATTGGGAAGAAAGTAAAACAAGGATCCATGCAATCAAAAAGGGATCCTCATTATTTCATATGATTTTTAAAAGGGAGACCCCCCCCCCCAAACCACTATGTGTGCATCCACAGCCCTAAAGCAGGGATCTGAGGCAGGGATCCCCAGTGATCCTCATGATTTTAAGGAGACACATACCCCCAAACACCATCATATCACAGAGCACACCTGCCTCCAAGTTGAAAAGTATAGCTCTTCCACCAGCCTAAAATAAAATCCTGCATTTAAAATGGGGTTTTCTGCTTCCTTTTTAAATGCAGGATCACAACTGACTGCCTTTACACACGCTCCCTTACCCCACTTCTCCCAGTAGCTTAACTTCTGCTGTACTGTTTTCTCACAGCCCCAATCCTGGGTACTTACTTACTCAGGAGTAAGTCACATGGAACTTAATGGAACTTACTTCTGAGTAGACATAAGATCACCCTGTAACTCTGCATCCCTCCAGTAAGCCCCATTGAACCCAATAGGGCACTCTGAAACAACAGAGGACGTTGCTTCTGCGCTTGGTGGGGCAGGGGATCAGATGTGTCTCCCTTCATTGCAAGGAGGGATTTTACCCTCTTCTCCCTCCGATTGAGAAATGCAGAGGCAGGAGACGCTCGGGTTGAGGGGGGGGGTCTTCGAAGCATCGAAAAATGCCCTGTTTTTGTCCCCCGCTCATGAGATGACCCCTTCATGGATCACTGCCTTGTTGTGGCGAAGGGGCTTGTGTAACTCAGTGAAGCCATAAGCTATGCCGTGCAGGGCCACCCAAGACGGACAGGTCATGGCAGAGAGTTCTGACAAAATGTGGTCCACTGGAGAAGGAAATGGCGACCCACTCCAGTATTCTTGCCAAGAAAACCCCATGGAACGTATCACGATTCGAACTGCGGTGCTGGAGAAGACTCTTATGAGTCCCCTGGACTGCAAGGAGGTCAAATCAGTCAATCCTAAAGGAAATCAACCCTGAGTGCTCATTGGAAGGACAGATACTGAAGCTGAAGCTCCAATATTTTGGCCACCTAATGCGAAGAGAAAACTCTCTGGAAAAGACCCTGATGCTGGGAAAGACTGAAGGCAAAAGGAGAAAGGGACGGCAGAGGATGAGATGGCTAGATAGCATCACTGATGCAATGAATATGGACTTGAGCACGCTTCGGGAGAGAGCAGAGGACAGGAAGGCCTGGCGTGCTATGGTCCATGGGGTCACGAAGAGTCGGACACGACTGAACGACTGAACAACAACAACAACAACAACATGAGATGATGTTGAAATTGTCCACGGACATTTTTATTGATGTTAGTCCATGAATAGTGATGACTGTCTACCTGGATGTGTGAGTGTCCTGCTGTGAGCATGGGGGCAGGGGGGACGGCTAGTGTGCAGAGAAATAGGGCTGGAAAAGCTACGCTTCTTCGAAGATTCGAAGTTAACCCCTTAATTATTATTTTTTTAAGCCAAAGCAGGGGATAGGAGGAGGTAAAAGTTAGCGCCATTTGAAGGGAGAGAACAACTCCCTGCTCAATGCAGGAAGCCTGATTCCCAGGCAGTTTCCCTTCCAAGTTCTGACCAGGGCTGACCCTGCTGAGCTTCCCAGATCAGACAAGAGCAGGCACCTCCAGCCCTTTGCTTGTTACTGAGACACCTTCCAGTGCTGAGGAAGCTATGCGATCAGTAGGCGGAAGACCAGATGGGGGCATCGAGAGCTGTGATTGGACAGGAGGGAAATACAAACACTGCCATATATGGACAGGCGTGGGAGGTGACTACAACCTTATAAGGTAATGAACACAGAAGAGCAGAGCACATGAATGGGAAATACGGGGATATCAGGCTATTGAAAGCGGGGATATCAGGGTACTGACAGTATGAAAGTGGCAGCAGGGAGGCGGGAAATTGCGGCTCCAATACAAAGCGGGTACAGTGTAATGTGAAACACGGGACGAAACCTGATTGGAAGCATAAAAAACTGTAAGTGTAGATCAGCCCTAAATGCGTTTAACTGTATTTGTCTTTTTAACACAAACATTAAGTCTTATTTGTGTATCCCCCCCCCCCCATAGTTGACATTTTTTACTCCAAGCCTCCAAGGTATTGTAACAGAATTTTCTGAAATTGCTCAAGACCGCTTAGCTCATATGAGTGATGGCCCTGCTGATGTCTAATGAGAAAGCCTAACATTTACATCAAATAAGCCTACAAGGTGCATTATTGAGTGGAGTAAAAATGAATTAGGCTCACTTCACTATAGTGGAGTACTTTGATTATCAGGGTCTAAACCAGAAATCCCTGAATTAGGATTAGGTTTGTAACAGACCTACAGACATTCTACACTTTTGTAACCCTAGGGATCAGCTACTGTATGTGCTTTATGTGGGCTGCCCTTGCAGGGAAGTGTTCAGAAGTGTCAGCTGGTGCAAAATACATCAGCCCACTCGCCTAATGACAGGCTGGAATACATTGCGGGCTTGAATACAGGTAGTTTTACCTCAGAGTTGCACCGGCTTCAGTAGCTTTAGGACACAATCTAAGGTGGTGTGATGATGATTTATAAACTCTATTACAGCACCGCCTCTCTGCATACCCGAAGGAGGACCACTTCTTCTATAATGCACCACCATGCTACACAGTTTCGGAATGACTGACATTAAGGAGCAATTGGTTGCACAATTCAAAGGTCAACGTTGCCACATGATTGTCCCACAACTTTTTTTTTTTTTTTTTAACGTCCAGCCTATTGCTAAGAAGTTGATCTAAACAGCCAGAAACATTCAAAGCTGACTAAACAGCCTTACTTCAGGAGTAAGGGGTTCATCACATGGAGCTTTTATACTGCTGTTGAGGTGGCTCTCTCTTGGAAGTTTGAGGGCTCTTTAAATGATGTCCTTACCTTCCAGGTTGTCTTCCGCCATTTCCTTCAGCCTATTTTGTGCTTTCCCCAAACGCAAAAAATGTGGTATTTTTTCCAGCCTACAGAACAGGAGCGCCATGACCTCCCTGTGAAATTCTCCAATAGTGGAAGAAACTGCTGTGTCTGCCTGCTGTGGGCATTCGTTTTCGGTTGTTGGGGGCGCGGTCAGGATGAGACTTGACAGGCGCGAGGTCAAGAATTGCCTGCGGATTGAATCTCCTGCCTCTGCATTTCTCAACTGGAGAGAGAAGAGGATAAAATGCCTCCCTACAACGAAGGGAGACACACCTGACCCCACCCCCCAAGCTTAGAAGCAATGTCCTCTGTTGTTTCAGAGCAGCCTATTAAGTTCAATGGGGCTTACTCCTAAGTAAGTATGCTGAGGGTTGCAGACTTACAGGGTGATCTTATGTCTACCCAGAAGTAAGTCCCAGTGAGTTCAATGCGGCTTATTCCCACATAAGTGTTCCAAGGCTTGCAGGCTTGCAGCACAATCTTACATTTTATGTCTACTCAGAAGAAAGTCAGAGGTTTCCTGGGGGCTGTGAAAAAACAGTACAGCAGAAGGTAAGCTACAAAAACAAGACTCCACTCGCCACCTTTGCACACATGCCAGGGAGGGAGGAAGGCAGTCCCTCAGTTCAAACCACGTGGCTACCATGTAAAGAAGCCCTTCCTAATCCCGCAAAGAAACTGAATGGAGGAAGCTCCAGAAAGGATGTGGGGTTTTGCGGGGGCGGGGTTGCTTAATGTAGAAACACCCTAAGTCTCACTATTTACTCCCAAGAATGTTAGAACAGGACTGTAGCTTTAGTTGTCCTCTTCTAGGAACCATGAACTTTCCTTTGAAAAACATATTGGTAGCAAGATTGCAAAAGGTTAGTTCCAACTGCTTATGGTTAGGTACAGATATCAGTTTGAAGTGAAACTGTTAAGTAAGAGTGAAATTTTGCAGATTCTGGCTTGGATCCAGACTTAGGATAGACCCGTTGAAATAAATGCAACTGAAGTTAGTCATGATTAACTTACTCCTATTGGGTTGTGTCCAATGTTAGTCTAATTTAAGTCCCACTCATTTCAATATGTCTGCTCTAAGTAGGACTAACATTGGATCTAGTCCTCTGTGTCTATGCAAAAGGACACACATTGGCTTACAGGTAAAACAGAGTGCAAACTACCCACAGCTTTTTGCAAACATATATATATATATATATATACACACACACACACACACACACACCACCCAATCAACCCTGAGTGCTCATTGGAAGGACAGATACTGAAGCTGAAGCTCAAATATTTTGGCCACCTAATGCGAAGAGAAAAGTCACTAGAAAAGACCATGATGCTGGAAAGACTGAAGGCAAAAGGAGAAGGGGACAGCAGAGGAATGGATGAGATGGCTAGATAGCATCACCGATGCAATGAATATGAACTTGAGCACACTCCGGGAGAGAGCGGAGGACAGGAAGGCCGGGCGTGCTGTGGTCCACAGGGTCACAAAGAGTTGGACATGACTTAACGACTGAACAACAACAACAACATACCACCCAATAGCCGAATCTCTCTGAGTGGTTCACAAAAACATTTTGGCAGTACCAAAAAAACCCACCTCCACTTTTCAGCCATTTTTAACACCCTTTGCAGAAATGTTCACACTGGTTTATATTGTTTTTACTTGCTCTCATTCTCAATTACCTTCATTTGCCCTCAATTACATCATCACTTAGCTAAATCTAATTGGGTACATATGCTGTCTGACATCATCCTGTCAGTGTGAGAACTCTGGTTGTCTGGGATCACTCATATGACTAACCCAGGAAGGAACAGCCTACAGGTGAACATTGGTACACAAGAAGGAGCATCCAGGGGAAACAATGGCAGCATTAGGAAAAATATGAATATTCTTACAAACTAAGTAGGAGAAGATTTGTGTGTATGTGTACATGTGTGTGAATTCTTCACTACTTAAATTTCTACTACCCTAAAAACGGAAAGTGCAGAATATTTGGCACAACTTTTCTTGCAAGCACAAAACAGAGTTTTCAGAATTTTCATGGACAAACCCAGTTCTGCAGCTTGAATCATAAATTTAAACATTATTTATTACTTCTTTTTAATTTAGAAAATGTAGCCCTCCTTTCCATCTTAGATGCCCATGGTAATTTAGAACAATAACACACACAAATAGCATAATTCACCAAGAATACACAAAAGAGAGCATAAAAGCCAGCAGTTCACTAAAACAATAAGACACAAACTGTGCAACCGGCCAGGGAGAATAATCACTTCATCAGACAAAAAGCATGTTGAAACAAACAAGTGTTTGCATGTCAGCGAAAGGCCAACAGAGAGGGGTCTACAGGTTCCCTGGGAAGAGAGTTCCAGAGCTTGGGTGCAGCCACTAATAAGACCCTCTCTCACATCAGCACAATATGTATATTAGATACTATCAGGATGCAGATGAGAGAATCTTCCAAAGATGTTAAGGTATGAACAGATTCATACTGGAGAAGTTGGCTCATATTGGAAAAGACAGGGAGGCCTGCCCCTGTTCAATTCCCAGCATCTCCAGGTAGGTCTGGAAAGAATCCTGCCTGAAACCCTGGAGAGCAGCTGCCAGTCAGTGTTGACAATACTGGGCTAGATGGGCCAGTGGTCTGACTTAGAATAAGGCGGCTTCCTATAGTCCTTCAGGTAACCTGGTCCTAAGCCATTTAGGCTGTAACCCTATACACACTTACCTGGCAATATTGTAAGTCCCCTTGAACTCAGTGGGGCTTACTTCTGAGTACAGACATATATAGGAGTGTGCTGTAAGGGCTTTATAACAGGTTGAATTCATGGAATACATATTATTGGATTTGCATCCTGTCCTTCTTTCAAATAGCAGAGGGCCATGTACATGCCTCCCTTATCCTCACACAACTATCTTGTGAGGGAGTTAGCATGCAAGAGGTTAGCTGGCCAACATTTTTGTCAATGGATAAAGAGATCTGGATCTTACATGTGTAAAGCCAATAGGTAACCACTACCCACACTGGATCTGTTTAACACCAATGTTTCCAGCCCTGTCTTTAGAATAATAACAACAACAACAACAATATGGTCATAATAATATTGCTTCAGTAGCTCTGGCAACATTACATGATAAGATGGATGCCTGTTTCAGTCGGAAGGAAGACTAGCTTCCTTCAATACAGGATGAATTATTTTGTTTAAATGTTTGATATAATGAAATGAAACAATTAAAGGGAAAACACAAAGCTTGTCATTTGGAAAGTAGGACATACAATACTTTAGACTTGTTAATTACAAAAAAATCCATGCTCCATATGATCAGGAGCATTAAAACAGACAGTGAGAGAAAGAGCCAAAGTCAGAATCGGTTTGATTGCCTTGAATTAGTGAATTTTTGCATTTGACCAAAACACACCCTTGGACCTCTCTCATGTCATGTGTGAATGAAGTTAATGCTAGACAGAAAAGTGGAAGAGAGTTAGTTTTAAAATCAACTGATCATTCTGCTCAATGTAGATTTTAAATTCCTATTACAACTTGAACCTTGTGCATGGAAATGCACTTAATTCATATCAGCAGGCCCTGATGAACTGCAGTAGCGAGTGCAGAAACCTCAGAATTACTTACAGTCCTCTTTCAGAAATGTGAGGAGACAAATTAGGTCTCGGCATACATTCAAAGACGAAAGAGTGCTTTATCTTCAAAAGAAAATGAAATTATACACTTCTTATCTGTGCCTCTTATCTATGACCTCTGTCTGACCAACCATACTAATCCAGAAAATGTATAATGAAAGCCAACGCATTCTATAGGATGTGTCAATAGGCTCTTTAATATTCTGGGAGAAAGTGACAAACACCTGAGAGATGTCATTTAGAAAAAACTAGTAAAAATGAATGGAAGACCCCTTTATGTATCACATTCTGTAGCAACACCGGAAGGATTCATTTCACTTTGACTGTGGGCACTATTAGTAGGGTATCCTTCCTGCATAGCTGCTAGATAAAGAAGCAAGCGGACTTGCCGCGGAGCGGAGCTGGCCAGGGAGGATTCCAGGGGGAGGGACAGATCACTTCCCCCCCACCGTGGACGCCCCCCAGAACCTGGAGGTAAGTATTTCATACATCCCTACCAAGAAGAGATGCCTGCCCCTTCTTTAGCCCTCTTTTTATTGCCCAGCCTACATGGGGTTACCCTTGAAGATGGTTTGGAAGCTGCAGCTGGTACAGAATGCAGCGGCTCACAAGATTAAACGCAGCTGCTGGCAAGATCACATCACTCCAGTGCTGAAGGAGTTGCACTCGTTACCAGTTGTTTTCCAGGCCAAATTCAAGGTGTTGGTTTTGACCTTTAAAACCCTATATGGTTCCGGCCCAGCCTATCTTAAGGAGCGCCTCCAGCAGCACCAGACAGGCCGATTAACAAGATCAGCCTTGGATGGTCTTCTCTCCGTCCCATCAGCCAGGACAGCTAGGCTGGTGAGGACGAGGGAGAGGGCCTTCTCTGTGGTGGCCCCCACTCTGTGGAACTCCCTCCCTAGGGAACTCTGCCATGCCCCCTCTTTAATGAGCTTCTGCCGTGCATTAAAAACGTGGTTGTTCAGGCAGGCATTTGGGGTGTATTTTGGCCACCTAATGTGAAGAGAAAAGTCACTGGAAAATACCATGATGCTGGGAAAGATTGAAGTCAAAAGGAGAAGGGGACGGCAGAGGATGAGATGGCTAAATAGCATCACCGATGCAATGAATATGGACTTCAGCACACTCCGGGAGAGAGCGCAGGACAGGAAGGCCTGGCATGCTATGGTCCATGGAGTCACGAAGAGTCGGACACGACTGAACGACTGAACAACAACAAGGGTATTTTACAAAATGTTTTTATTGTAGAATTTTATTGTTTTAAACTGTTTGATTATATGCTTGTACATCGCCCAGAGTGGCTGGGTGACCAGCCAGATGGGCAATTAATACATTAAATAAATAAATAAATAAATAAATAAATAAATAAATGTGCTAACATAACTTACATTGGGGTCGCATAAGGGACCTATAGTGCAATGCTAATAGCATTAGCTCGCATGATGGGTTTTCACCAAGGTTGGCCGTAGAATCCCTGTCCAAATGTCTGGAGACGGTGAGTGGCTGGATGGGGAGGAACAAGCTGAAGCTGAACCCTGACAAGACCGAGGTACTTTTGGTGGGAGACAAGAGGAGGCTGGGGGATGTTGACCTGGTGTTGAATGGGGTACGGCTACCCTTGAAAGACCAGGTCCGCAGCCTGGGGGTCATTTTGAACTCCCAGCTGTCCATGGAGGCTCAGGTGTCAGCTGTGAGCCAGACAGCGCTGTATCAACTCCATCTGATACGGCGGCTGCGCCCCTTCCTTCCCGACCATCTGCTCCCATTGGTAGTACATGCCCTGGTCTCCTCTCGTTTAGACTACGGTAAATGCGCTCTACGTGGGGTTACCCTTGAAGACGGTTCGGAAACTGCAGCTGGTACAGAACGCGGTGGCTCGCCTGATTAAAGGCAGCCGCTGGCGAGATCACATCACTCCAGTACTGAAGGAGTTGCACTGGTTACCAGTTGTTTTCCGGGCCAAATTCAAGGTGTTGGTTTTGACCTTTAAAACCTTACATGGTTCCAGCCCAGCCTATCTTAAGGAGCACCTCCAGCAGCACCAGACAGGCCACTTAACAAGATCAGCCTCGGATGGCCTTCTCTCTGTCCCATCAGCCAGGACAACTAGACTGGTGGAGACGAGGGAGAGGGCCTTTTCTGTGGTGGCCCCCACTCTGTGGAACTCCCTCCCTAGGGAACTCCGCCATGCCCCCTCTTTAATGAGCTTCCGTCGTGTATTAAAAACGTGGTTGTTCAGGCAGGCATTTTGGGTGGGTTAGGGTATTTTAGAAAATGTTTTTATTGTAGAATTGTATTGTTTTAAACTGTTTTATTGTACGCTGTACATCGCGCAGAGTGGCTGGGTGACCAGCCGGATGGGCGATTAATAAATTTAATAATAAATAAATAAATAAATAAAAATACTGCTGTTGTGCTTGAGGTCACTTATGCTAGCACAATGTAATTTCCATTAGTGCTAGTGTTGACTTGGAAGCTGCCCAGTTCTTCCTAATGGTTTAGGTTTCTCCTGTCCAGTTGCTCTTATTTCATCCACATTTTCCTTAAAATTCAGTGGCTCACAATGAATACTCATCCTATCCTATTGGCAATTTTGTCTTAGTAAGCTACCCCAAATATTAAAAGTAAACATTGTTTACAAGTGTTGGCATTGTTTACAGTTGTTTCTAGAAAAGGAACTTTCCATTCACGCGATGTTTTCTCCATTTCTGAAAGAATACAAAAAGGAACATAAGCATTTAATCATTCTGTTTCAGGTTCTTGATACTAAAGATTTACAGAACAGGACTTTGCAGCCAGGCCAGTAAAGGCCACAGTAAACACATTGCAGCTTTAAAAAGTCCTCTCACCAAAATCTTAAGCCCAGAGTGAGTGACAAATCAAAGTTTCTGTCTTTTTGGAAATCCCCAGAGCCACCCTCTGACAGATTACCTGACACCTTTAAATCATCTAAGCCTCAGTTCAAGCAAGCCTTGACAATTTTTTAGTCTCTTTAGTTCCCAAGGTCAATGCCTCTGCACCCTGTTGAAGAGGGGAAAAGATTTATCTTTACACAGAGAAATGCTGTTCCTAAAACATTCATTATAGAAACTTTTGCATGATCGTCACTCCGGCATGAGGTCATCTCTGCCTCCAATCAAGCAGGTTACCAAACAAAAAGCATCCTTGAAGACAGTGAGCCTTGGATATGTCTTTGTTGGTGTCCAAAGGGCTTGCTGAAGATTCAGTATGCACTGAAATAAAGCATGAAGCGTGGTGACAGTATAAAACACTCAATTTATAAGCCATTGGCAGAGAGATATTTACAAACAACTGGAAAGGATTTGTTCAAAGAATCATGTCAGAGCAACCTTGCTTCCTTTTTAAGCCCCAGAGTGTTCCAAGTTGAAACAGTGCTTCATCAGAGAAACTTTGAGATGCCCTCTAAAGTAGGGGGTGGGCAACTTGTGGCTCTCCAGATGTTTTGTCCTACAACTCCCATCAGCCCTAGCCAGTGAGGGAAGATGGAAGTTGTAGGCTTGAAATATCTGGAGTGTTGCAGGTGGTCCACCACTGCTTTAAATGCTCGGTCAGCCAGTCTCTTGAGAGGAAAGTATACAGGGAAAACATCTTCATGACCCAACCAACATGGGCAGGGCTGATTGTGTGAAAATCGGCCACTGAACTGGCACTGCTTCTCAGCAGCTTGCCATATTGGCATAGCTCCAATACGACTGGGATAAAATTTAGAAGGCATTTGGACTGATTGAAAAATATCCCTTTGTATTTATATATGCTTGGAGTGTCTTGGAGAAGGGGAGGGGCTTGGGGAGGGAGCCAGATGGGGACTGAGAGCTGGATGGGGAACATCCACAGGCCAGATTAGGCCTGGAAGCCAGAGGTTGCCCATCCCTGATTTAAACGAACACTCTTTCAGTTCCCTTAAATTTGCTTAGAAACAACAGTTCTATTCTTAACGTAAGCTAAAACTGTCATCCTTCTCAGTCAGTTCCTGGCTCCTGCGGCCTCCTGTCCTAATAAGCTCATTGGTAGCAAGCAAGCTGCAGCTCTAAATTCTATCATAAACACGACAATGTTATATTTATTGTAAATGAAAGGAGTAAATAGTAGTATTTTTAATTAATGAATCTAAACAAACTCAAAAATGACAAAAAGTAAAACCAGTCATTAACATGCCTACTGCACATAGAAAGCAATTTCCAACTTTAAAAGACAGACAGAAGTAATACATTACATCAAATATAGTTATATTTTTCCCCACTTGTGTAACCGAGCTATTTCTTATTTTCTCTACCAATGGTGGATGTACCCACTTCACTATAATCCTAGCAATGAGTCTTTTGATAGCATTTTCTTTTTGTTTTACTTTAACAGATCAGAAAAATAGGATCTGCCAATCTTCAGGTTTGGAGGGAATGGCAGTGGGGACCCACGTGAGTTAAGTACCCATTTTTTTCTTATTTATTTAATCCATTTCTTAGCTGCCTGTCTTCCCAAGGCAGGTTACAATATACACACACACTTTTAAAAACAACAAACATAATAATAAAATCCTATTAAATATGAACAATTTAAAACAAAATCAGTTACAATAAATGATAATTTAAAATTATCCTTCAGCAGCAAACCTTCAATTGAAAACCAGGAAGAAAAATTATTTTTTAAAAAACCTTCTTAGAAGCAACCCCAGATGGGGCCAACTGTCAGGACAGAATTCCATAGGGTAGGGGTGACCACTGAGAAGGACCCATCTCTAGTGCTTGCCAAACTTAAGGTGCAATCCCTATGCATGTTTAGACAGAGAAAAGGCCTACAACTCATAGGCCTTTTCTCTGTCTAACCATGCATAGGATTGCGGCCTTAATGATCTTGGTTATGGACCAATGAGCAGGGCTCATTAATTATAAGCTAATTTGTTCAAATATAATTTTAAAAAATCCAAGTTGAGGAACACTGAAAGATGCTACCAACAACTCTATATCCACAAATTATAAAGTAAAGGAGAAAGGAGAGAGAAAGGTTGGTTTGTGGCAGAGATGCTGCAGAGGTTTATTGGAGCTTGGTGTGAAAATGAACTTCTGAGGTTCCTAAAAGGTTATTTCTGGGTACCAGTCTGGCAGTGCCAATAATCTGAACATATATCTTCTCCCCAAAGCTGAAGTAATTGCAGGTAAGTACAAAATGGCAGAGTTTGGAGGCTAGATATGCTATCGTACCAGGATGATATAGTACTGGTGTCTTGTAGACCATCTTCATGGGGGAAGTTGGTGTACCCAGCCACAACATCCATGATAGCTAGGATAGGAGTTCTGGGAGATTGTCAGTGGACTGTCATTTCCTCAGGAAGTCAGTGGTATCTCATATGCAGCATACGGTCTGAGTAGTGAGTCCATATAACTAGACCCCCCAACTGTAGTAGTACCAATGCCCAAAACAATGGGGCCCCCAAGGTTGCCTGGTTTGTGTATTTGGGGTAGCCTTGCTGAGGCTCTTGAGGTGTGTCCTTGCAGATTCAGCCCAGTATATCTGTAGGAAATCCTTTCATCAAGTTGTGTCGTTCGTTCTGGTATTCCTCAGTGGGATTTGAGGATAGGGGCTTGTCAAATGTGGTGATGGAGGGGCAACTCTCCATCACCACATTGTCCAACTTGCTTGTGATGAGGAGGAGGACAGCCTCCTGTGTCGGCCTCTTCAGTTAAGAGGCCAGTATTATTGTTGAGGCTGTGAGCTTAAGAACATAAGAAGAGCTGTGCTGGATCAGACCAAGGGTCCATCAAGTCCAGCATTCTGTTCACACAGTGGCCAACCAGCTGTTGACCAGGAAGGAACCCACATGCAGGGCATAAGTGCAACAGCACCCTCTCACCCATGTTCCCCAGCAAGTGGTGTACCTAGGCTCATTGCTTCTGGTACTGGAGGTAGCACATAGCCATCAGGACTAGTAGCCATTGATAGCCTTTTCCTCCAGGAATTTGTCCAACCCCCTTTTAAAGCCATCCAAATTGGTGGCCATCACTACATCCTGTGGTAGCAAATTCCATAGTTTAACTATGCTCTGTGTGAATTCCTTTTATCCATCTTGAATCTCCCCTCAATTAGCATCATAGGATGATCCAGGGTTCTAGCATTTTGAGAGAGGGAGAAAAATGTCTCCCTATCCACATTCTCCACACCGTGCATAATTTTGTAGACCTCTATCACATCTCTTCTTGCCCTCCTTTTCCCCAAACTAAACAATCCCAGCTGTTGGAACCTCCTCTCATGGGGGAGATGCTCCAGCCCCTTGAGCATTTTACTTGCCTTTTTCTGCACTTTTTCCAGCTCTACAATATCTTTTTTTAAGTTTTTAGGACCAGAACGGTACACAGTATTCCAAGTATGGCAACACCATAGATTTGTATGGGGGCAGTACGATATTGGCAGTTTTATTCTCAGTTCCTTTTCTAATTATGCCGAACGTGAAGTTTGCCTTTTTTTACAGCGGCCGCACACCGGGTTGACATCTTCACTGAGCTGTCCACCACAACCCCAAGATCTCTTTCCTGGTCAGTCACCACTAGCTCAGATCCCATCAGGCTATACTTGAAGCTGGATGTTTTGCCCCAACGTGCATCACTTTACACTTGCTTACATTGAACCCCTGGAACCTTTTCTGGCTCAGATAAATATCTAGGCTGGAAAAGGCTCAGCAGCTTCCTTTCTCTCCATCCCCACTAGCCTGCCTGCTCCCAAAGCCCCCTTCCCACCCTTCCTTTTATTTAACAGGAGAATGAAGAAGGCAGTGGCAGTGGCAGTGGGGAAAGGAAGGCTTTGTTTTTCACCTCCACCTTCTTTGTTTTCACCACTGAAAGAGAGGTGGAACTTAAGAAGCTAAGGGCACAATCCTATGCATGTTTAGGCAGAATAAAGTCCTACAAGCATTCCCCAGCCAGGCATACTGGGAGTTGTAGGACTTTCTTCTGTCTAAACATGCATAGGATTACACCCTAAGGCTGTAATGCTATGCATGCTTAGACAGAAAAAAGTCCTACAACTCTCAGCCATGCTGGCGGGGGAATGCTGGGTGATGTAGGACTTCTTTCTGTCTAAGCGTGCATAGGACTGTGCCCTAAGTCAGTCTTCTCCAACCCGGTGCCCTCCAGACCTGTTGGACTACAAAGCTTAGCATACCCCAGCCAGCCGTGGAGGGCTCCAGTTTGAGGAAGGCTGATCTAAGTCATCTAAAGGGCCACCACAATGGCAACAGCCATTGAGAAGACTAAGGCCATGTTGGGTGGAGATGATGGGTGCTGTCAATGAACACGTCTGGAGGCAGCTTGCTGGGGAAGGCTTGTCTAGCTCTTGCACATCTCATTGCAGGAGAGAGAGAGAGATGGCACTTCCTGCTTTGGCTGATACACAGCCAGTTTGAATGGAGGCATTCATACTTCTCTTTCCCTCCCCCCCTCCCTCCCCTCCCCAGATATCGGCCAGCAGAAGATTCAAAACCGGCCTAAGCTGCACTGGGACAAATGATGGTGCAGCAGCATCTCAGAGAAGAAATGCCACTTTCCAGCCAACCAATTTATTTTAAGAAGTAAATGAATTATGAAATAGAGACTGAATGGAAAAGAGATTTTAAGAACATGCTCAAGAGGATGTTCAGCCCATTGAAATGTAGTTTTCTTATTAAATTGAGGAGACTATAAACAACATACTTACTCTCCCTTTTATTAAGTTTAATGTCTTCTCACAAAACATCCTTTTCAAAACTGGCAAATCTGTGAAACCAATTCCTGATCTGAATCAAGAATGGTTTATTTTTCATGCTTCTCTTGACTGTCATGAAAGAAATCAATTCCATCAGTTTCAAAAAAGGAATAGTCCTGTTCCCACCAAGAGTTCTCAATGATGCCCACACCCACGAACCAGAGAACATGGCTTGATCACGGTAACTGGGGCAGTTACTCAATTATTGGGTTTGAACATTTCAGTTAGATTGATGTGATTTAACAAAGTTACTTTCCAATCCACAACCCAATGCACAATGATTATATGTAGCTACCTTATATTTATTAGCTGCTTTCACTCAACATAAATGCTTTCACCAAACAAATGAAAGGGGAGACAGGGATCATATCATGCCTGCTGTCCAAAACATACATAAATGCAATTTTTAAAAATCACATAAACGACATTACAAACAAAGACAGAGCAGTTAGCAGTAAAAAACACCACCCAATAAAATCAACAAAGGCTTGGAGAATAAAAGCTTAATGACAGTAAATAAGGTGCCAGGTGAACCCCTCTGGGGGAGAGAATTCCATAAATCCCCCCCCCCCGAAAACCACTTCCCTGGGAGTTATCTGCCTCATCTCAGCATGCAGGCCTTTAGTTGGCCATTCTCAGCTTATCTTAACAATTGGGCAGGAACATATGGAGACATGTGGTCCTTTAGACAATCTGAGCCCAAGCTACTATTCAGTCATTCATTCAAAGTATTTTTTATCCTAGCCCTCTGCCAAAAAGACTCCTGGAGCAACTCACATGCAATCAGTAAAACAAGACCATCCCTGCCTGCAGGTTTACAATCTAAAAAGACACAGCACACAAAGAAAAGGATGGGAAGGGAAAAGGAAAAAGTAGACTTTCAGCAGGGCTGGCCTGGTGGACTATCCCTGCTTCCTCTCTCCTCTCTCTGGAATCTCCCCCCCCCCCCCATCAGCCTGCTGGAATGGCTGTTGGTGGCGACAGTTGAGGGAGGCGGAGGCTTTGCATAGTGTAGCTCTGCATCCAGAACAGGGGATCCCATGAATGTATTAAATGCAGTGGAGGCTGGTGGCTCTGATGTAAGTGGGGCACTGCATCTGCTCCAGGTTTCAGTCAGAACCAGTCAGAACTCTAAAGGAGCTAGCCAGTGTGCAGAATAGCTCATTTAGAGTTCTGACTGAAATCCAGAGAGGATTTACCACCTCACTGCCGTCAGAGCCACCAGCCTCCACTGATTAAATGGCGATTATAGCAAATTAATATGGATGAAAGCTGTCGTTTGAAAATGAAAGCCTGGATGTTACATTGCCCTGCTGACATGAAAGCCACTGAAGCCCGACTTCCTTCCTACGCTGCCAAGAAATGTGGAAAGTCCCAGAGTTATTTTCAGTGATAAGTTATTATCCTTTGATTCATAATGCAGAACTAACCTGACACAGGAAGAAAAAACAAAGACCTCTTCAGTGCCCTTCCATGTATATCAAGTCGATGCCTGCGAGATGCTGAGCCCCAAGAAAAACTCATGCAAGAGGGACTAAAGAGGTTTGACCCTCAGTTAAGAAACCAGCCCTTTTTAAAAGAAAAAAGAACGTAGCCTCCGAAAATAGATTTATGTACTGGGTAGAATGAGAAAAAAAGGCAGGTTTCTTCATTATATAACTTAAAATAACCACAGTAGAGTGATTGGGTGCTATACTATAAGTTTTATTGGACTTATAGTGAAAGGATTGCAGGCAGTTATCACAATATCATTGTGCTGGCCTTGTCGAGCTCCCATGATGTACGGAAATGGAAACATAAATGACACCTTACCAAATGTAATTTGGAATAGAGGCTACTGCTATGACAGAATGAGGATGCAATGAAAAGAAGGAGTCCCATGATCAGGAATGCCCTTCCTTTAAAAAAAAAGAAAAAAGAAGTCACCATGATAGGATTTCATCAGGGACATGGCAATGAGGAGCGAGCTGAATTCTTTTCCTCATGCTGTTTCCCAGTTTCACAAATTTATAGCAGATAAGTCTATCCATGACTAGTAGCCATGATGGCTATATGCCACCTCCAGTGTCAGAGGCAGTATGCCTGTGCACACCAGTTGCTGGGGAACATGAGCCAGAAGGTGCTACTGCACTCAGGCCCTGTTTGTGGGCTTCCTATAAACCGTTGTGGGGGCAGAATACTGGATTAGATGAATCCTTGGTCTGATCCAGCAGGGATCTTCTTATGTTCTTAAGTTAACTTACATCACTGTCCCCCCCAAGCTCCAATTTCCCCAATTGGGGGAGGACAACAATTTAAATTGGTACGATAATGTGGGAAGAAATGGCCAACTTCCCAAACAATGGCTTGATCCTGCCCTCCACCCCCAATATATTTCCCAGGTCACATCTAGTGTGTCCCTACAATTATTACTGGTTAGCATTATTTTATGAATTTACATCAGGGAGTGGTTGATAAGAGATGGCAGATTCTTGGTCATCATGGTGATTTATCCAAGTGTGTTAAACTATGAGAGCTAGATCATGTAGTAGAAATATCACTTCAAGAAATATCATGCCAAGATAGAAACAGGGCTTTGGAGAGAAGAACCAACAGCTAATTCACAATAAAAAAATTGTCTATCGGGACATAGAGATATCATTTGCGTTTACACATTGACATGCTTACTTTCTTTGCAAACATCACCTATTTCTGGGGATCAATGGAAAATTACATAATTTAACATGAGTCCTTTTTTACAGAGCAGGTCCCACACCACAATGATTTATTTTCTTTTACATAAGAATTAGGCCTATTTGGGAGCTGTAGGAAGAGAAAAAGCCTTGAATTCAGAGAAGTCTGAATTCTCTGACTTCTGGAGTTGGATTTTCTGGCGTTGGCAACTGATTACTGCAGGATCTCTGCTGTTAGGGTGGCCCTGTGTTCTAGTTTACAGAGAACAGCCCTCTGTTTGAAGTGCCTTAAGTCCAAGTCCAGCTTATATCTCTGTCTGGGCTGTGACACTTAGGGCTCCTTCACATGGACCTTTTATCCTGCAATTGAGATGGCTCCTTCATGGAAGTTTGCGGGATCTTTACATGATGCCATGACCCTCCTGCACTAAATGCCCTTGTTCCGTTTTTAAATAGATTGCAGATAATGAGCTGTCAAATTACCCCGTTGTGTTCCACTTGAGTTTCCTTCATGAAAAGAGTTAAAGCACCAAGAAGAGGAGCGAGATCAATGAAAGATAATGGAAGACTCCGATAAGGGGGGAAGGGAGGGAAGGGGAGGGGGGAAAGGAAGCATATGTAAAGGGAGTCAGTTGTGATCCTGCATTTAAAACGGAAGCAGAAAGCCCCATTTTAAATGCAGGATTTTAGGCTGGTGTAGAGATGCCCTTAGACTGCAGATTTACATTATGAAATGCTCCTCCATACAAAAAAATAAGTGATCCCTACAGATAGGGAGATGGGATTCAGAGGAGAAGGCTACACACTAGAACCTTTCTCACTACATTTTAGTCTTCTATGTGGATGGAATTCTTGATTTGGAAGAGCAGCCAATCATATGAAGCCCCACTTGCAAAATGGTAGAGCCTAGAGGCACCTCAGTCCCAACTAAAGGTGCAATCCTATGCACGTTTAGACAGAGAAAAGCCCTACAGCTCCCAGCATTCCCCACTCTTTCATCTGCACTGGCTGCCAGTCTATTTCCGGCCCTGATTCAAAGTTTTGGCACTGACATTCGAAGCCTTAAACAGCCAGGCTACCTGAAAAATCGTTGCCTCCCGTATATACCTGCCTAGACCTTAAGATCATCTTTAGTGGTCCTTCTCTGGGAGCCCCTGCCAAAGGAAGTGAGGTGAGTAGCTACGAGGAGAAGGCCTTTTCTACGGTGACGCCCCAGCTGTAGAATGAGCTTCCCCAAGAGGTTCACCTAGCACCTACATTGTGCTTGTTTTGACACCAAGTGAAGACCTTTCTATTCTTCCAGGTATTTTAGTTTTTTAGTTTGGTTTTATCTGATACTGTACTTTCAATATCTTGCTGCTAGCTTCTGTTGATTATTTTATTTTTATATTGTAGTTTTAAACTTTTATATTGTATTTTATCAACATTTTATTATTTCATATGTTATTGTTAATTGTTGTGAAGAGTGCTTCAGCTGTTGGGCGATATAAAAATGTAATAAATAAATAAATAAATAAGGTTGCACCCTAAGGGTGCGATCCTATGGCTGCAAGACAGCGGCTAGACAGCGGTAGGATTTTTCATTTTCTGGGAACTGGGTTCAGAGCCAGTGCTCTGAGGTTGGTTCCCAGAAAACCAACTCCCCACCCCGGCCCCAACCACCTTGTAGGTGCCATGGTTTGTCCCTGGCTCCACACTCATAGGAGCTGCATGGAGTGGGGGGAAACGGGGCGTCCCTGGAGGCAAGAAGCGGAGGGCAGAAGCACCGTTATGATGCTTCCTATGCGCCATCCTCTCCCCCCCCCCCCGCTCTATGCTGCCCTGGCTAGACAGCTGAAATTGGCCATCTAGCCACAAATGCAGGGTGGCCAGAGCACAGAGGAGAAGATGCCCTCCACACTCTGCCCGCCCTGCATTGGATAGTTGGTCGCCTCCAAATTTGCAGGCGGCTCACTATCCCCATAGGATTGCACCCTAAGTCATAATGCCAGATCATAACACTGGTGGGACGTGGGTGGCGCAGTGGCTCAATGACACTGGAGTTTGCCGGCCAGAAATGGTCAACACTCCAACAGTTCGAGCCCAGCTCCACATGACAGAAGTGAGCTCCCGTCATTTCATCCCTAGCTCCTGCCCACCTAGCAGTTCAAAAGCATACCATCTGGGAGTAGATAAATAGGTACCCCCATTTCGGTGGGGGGAAATGCTGGCAGCACTCTATGCGGGGAGCAGGAAACGGCGCTGGATCTGCCTGGATGCAATTGGCCGAGGAGCGGTGGAGAAAAAGCCCGGATGAGCCGACTTCCCTAAGAACGCTGCTGGCCAGCTGATGCAAAGCTAGCTCACCCTCTTGTGGTGCATCAGTGCAACAAAGACTAGCAACTACCGGCGCCAGAACATCTAGCGTGTAAAAACATTGTAGACTCCCTGGCAATGTGTGCCATACACGAAATAAATAAAATAAATAACACTGGTGCTGGAAGTCTATTTCAAATGCTTATGCCAGTTTTGCATGGCAATTTTGTCCTAATAAGCTGGTGCAATGTAACTGAAATACACTCTTGCAATAAAAGTAAAGTTGCAAATGTCTCCCAAAATGCTTAGAGAAACTAATGCTGTGCCAGAAACAAACCACTTTACAGCCTTATTTAAAAAACAAAAAACCCTGCAAGGGGGAAAGAGTCTGTGAAGATCCAGGAGAATATACTGAATGTGGGACGTTTGTGAATGAGAATGTTGGCATAGCTCTTAGCTTGAATAAATTCTGGTTCTGTTGTCATGCAAAAAGCTAAAGGTCACACACTGGGGATAGCTATAATTTTCCCAAGTGGGAGAAAAGAAAAGAGAGACTTGAAAAACTTACTAATTACATCAAAGAAAAAAAAAGTACGATTAAAGCTGATGAAAGATCACAATGAAAGAAGTACACAGATTTGCACTAAATTTTATAACCTTGCAAAGAAACCTCACAAATGCTGCAAAGGTTTACATCAAGAATGAGGAAGGATGAAACTCTTGTGATTCATCAGGTCCGCGTAGGCAACGTAGAGAAACGTTAATCAGGGTTTTATGTACTTCTCCCCCGACTCCACACACACACACACACACACACACACACTCACACACACAGAGAGAGAGGGGGGGGAATATAGAATTATTACAAAAAGAGAAAACATTTTGGGCTCCCAAACTATAGTAGGGAGGACGAGCTACCTGCCTATTATTGTCTCTTAGGTTATTCTTACTTCTGATTCCGGTCCAGAGCGTTATCTAAGACGGCCCTAAGGAACGGAGCCTCTCCTGGTACAACAGGTTCCCTGGTTTCAATGGCAGAGAGAAGATACCTTCTAAATTATTTCTTGCCTGGTATAGGTAACAGGGAAAGGACAGTGGGAAAGGTGTGATGAGTCAGAAGTTGGCCGAAGTTGACTACATGTTATATCCGGGTAGGCAACCTTTGGGGGCCTGTGGGCACATTTGGCAATTTGAGGAACTATCATGGTCACCACCACAAAATAGCTGTCATGGGAGGCCTGGCTAATCACAAAGGACAAGTAACTTGCACCAAAAGACTGAGTACAAGGCAGAAATGGGGTTTGAGCACCACACTACACAATTCCTTTGGACCCACACTTTTCAGTAACAACAGAAATCTCTCCTTCCGCCCTCCCCACTCCTTTGCCAGCCAGCTCATTCCCTCATATCTCCTTGTCTCTCACTCTCACGCAGGAGGCACTTCTTTTTTCCCTTCCCCAGAGGCATTAATGGGAAATGAAGATGGCAGTGGCTGGAGGCCCTCTCTTTGAAGTGATCCCAGCAGCTGGTAAGAAAATGGGTTAGCTTTTTTTAAAGAAAAGTGGGCAGGGCAGGCACCTCAGTGGGCACTAAGAAAGGTGTCTGGAGACACACTGGTGCCCATGGGCACCATGTTGCTGCCCCCACCCCACCCCCGTATGGGTGCAAGAAAAGCAGGACTTTTCTTGGGGACCATCCTTGTGTTTCCTGAGCAGGGCCATCCCTTTGCCTGGCTGAATGGAAAAAATGGTGCCCCACCCCCCATTCCACCTAAAGAAGCTCACTGGACCGGCAGTTGAATCTTACTGCAATGCTTGCAACAGGGAAGCAACTGCCATCTCAACTGAAGGCAGCAGGCTAGTTTAGGGGGTGCAGAACAGGCTGTCCTCCAAGAAAAGGGAATAGCTGGGGTCTCAGGAGGAATGGCTCTGGGGTTGCCACTGTTGCCCCCCCACCAGCATCTGCCACCTGGGGTGGTTTCCTCACTCTGCCATATGGTAGGACTGGCCTTGTTCCTGGGTGTGGGGTTAAAGTAGAGACTCCGTGTGGAGTGGGTAGATGCTTAATCTTTTACTCACTTCCTACATGCATACTCCAGTATTTATTTATTTATTTATTTATTTATTTCATTTCTATACCGCCCAAGAGCCGAAGCTCTCTCAGTATGCCTCTCCCCCAAGCTGTTTTCCCCCCTGCAGGGGTTGGAGAAGCAAACATGAGGCTGGAAGCCAGAGAAGGAGAGCAGAGTGACCTGCAGTAGAGAAGGGGGAAGTGAAAAGTGAAAAGCTATGTACCAATTTCATCTGCCTCTTCTTTCCAAATCCTTAGGCCTAAACTTCTCATGATGTGAATCGTGTACTTTGCCCTTGGGTGCAAGCTTTTCCGTACATTAATTTCCAGTGTGGTGAGCGTAATATGGATTGGAGCCCTAGTGCAGGGCATGTGGCGGGCGGGGGAGGGGGGCTTTAACCTTTCCCCCTCTGCTGCCATCCTGTTCCAAATCCCCGCTGCACTGGCAATTTGAGGGGGGAAGATCCCATTTGTACCAATGGATTTGTCCGACTTTATTGCACATGTTTACGTTTAATATGTAGACAGGCCCCAAGAAGAGAAGGCTGCAACCCTCTGCATTCTTACTTCAGGGTAAGCCCTACTGAACTCAGTGGAATTTAGTTCAGAAGAAACATGTAGAGGATCAGGCTGTGCAAGGCTGCTGTGTCTCTGGCACCTAGCTGAGCAGAGGTTAAGCACCTGTGGGAAATCATCACACATATAAAACAAGCAAAGTAGACGATTATTACAAAGCACTGGCTTTGCACTATAATTAATTGCTAATCTAGAATGCTCTTCTTGAAATGTGAGCGGTTATTGACCAATTTTGGCCGGCTTTCTAGCCAACGTTTCTTTGTGGGTGCCATTTAGCCTTGCACAATCTGGAGATAGGGTGGCCATGTCTCCTCTTCTACAGAGAACAGTCCTCTGTTTGAAAGGCTGCCCTATGTCCAATTCCAGTTTAAAGATAATGAATGATAAAAGCTATCATCCATCAATATTTATCACCTGAACAACAGACTGAACAGGCACAGTGTTCTGCTGTGGCTGAGTCAGACTCAGCATTAGGGCAAATTAAGGGGCAAATCCAATGACAAGCCAGTCAACAGGCAAAAAGGTCAAACTCAGTGGTATCAGTCCAGCTAGACAGGAGTAGTCAGTAAACTGGCAACAGTCAAAGGTTCAGGATGGCCAGGCAAGAAGGAGAATTCCAAGAGAAAGGTCTGAGAGTCAAGCAGGAGTCCAAAGGTCAGCAGCATGGAGTTTCTGTCACAGAGCAAGGTCACAGAAACCAGGATTCAAGGCACTGGAACTGGTAATAAGATGATGTTCCAGCAGTTATCAGCTTCCAACTGAAAATCAATATAGCCGGACCTTCCAGAGCCCCACCCAAGGCTCAGCTGCAAGTCTTCTGCACTTTGTCAGGAGTCTTACTCATGTGGTGTGCCTTTACTCCTGAGTAGACTTCTACACCTGAGGAGTCTGTTACTACAAGTCTTGAGGGGCGCGTTTCATCCCTACGTCGCCGCCTGTACCTCCACCTTCTGGAGCTGGCACAGTTGAAGGCTGAGTGGGCGTTCAGTTTCCTGTTCCACCACCACGGGTGAGGAACCCCACATCTCCCCCATCCCCTAGAAGTGAATCCTTTTATATGATGCTGCTTAATAACTTAGCTCAGTTTCTCCCCCTGAGACAGAAGCATAGTTGGTCACAGGAGCGGAGGCAGAGCTGGCCCAAGACATTTTGCTGCATGAGGTGAAAAACAAGATGGCACCTTCCCCCTTCTTCCATGTACAGAAACGGACCAGACTTGCAGCTGAATCCTACTTCAATGCTGGCTGCCTCTACTGCCCCTGAGGGCAGACGGGTAGCTTAGGGGTGCAGGGCAGGCTGTGTGGTACACATACAGCTCTGTCCTCCAACACATTGCTGTCACTCCCCGCCCCACAAGGTTTGCCACCTGAGGCAGCTCCCTTGCTCAGCCTAATGGTAGGGCCAGCCCTGGGTTGAGGGTGGCACTCAGATTATGGAATACTCTCCTTTGCTCTCCCAAGGAGCTTCAGCTGACTCCTTCACTGCCCACTCACCAGCCACCACTGCTGTTGCTATAACAAAGTCCTTGACTGAAGCAGTCAATGGTAATGCTGAATTGTTTCATATCACAGATAGTTAAAATCAGATTATGCAGCTTGGATTTTTCTTCAAGATGACATATCTACCGCTCACTGCTTGGGACATTTCCAAGCTTACATTTTAAGCATTAAATCATTCCACAACCAGAGCCATATAATTATTAGATATCATTCTTTCATATTGTTAAGTGGTCATAAGCTCTTATTAACTAGGTACTTTTGGAAGTACAGAAAATAAAGGTGCGTTGCTGTTCTTGAAAATGAAATGCTGTTCTGACCTTCTTACGTGATGTTTTGTACAACCTGCTCTCAAAAGGCAGCCTAATTAGCTCATGTGTTATGTGTTAGTAGTACTCTTAGAAATACAAGTAACTGGAAACACCCTTCTACAGCATTACAGCCTGGAAAAAGAACTCTTTGGATTGCTCACACTTGAAAGAAAAGGTGTCTAAGCAGAGAGTTGCATTATAGAACCCACTATGGGCACCTCAACTGTCTCTTTGAAAAGTTGGTTCCGTTTCTAGGGTAGAAATGCTGGGTAAGTACTTGGAGCCTTTTCACCTTTGTTAAGTGCAGAATGAATCACAGAGTAATAATGCAAGCTGTGCTTTCAGCTGGATTTCTTTATGCCTGCACAGCAGCAAGCTAATGATCCAGTAGATAATCCTTTGGATAATCCCCTTAGCTCTGGATAAAAAGAGGCCACACCCCACCGTGCCCCTCCAGTTGTTACCAACACTAGGATTTGGCAGGATTTCTATGTATGTATCTATCTCGATCATATATTCTGGAAGTGGTATAGATATGCTGGTTTCTTCTGTCTGTGTGAAGTTTTTTGGTAGCTGACAAGCAACTAGGAAAAATAGAAAAAGTGATCATGGCCATGTCTTTGTATGATGCCTAGAAACAATTACAGCCTTTATGAATTTATCAGCATTGTCAGTTGAATTAGTTTCTGTTTCTGATGGTATGCAACTCTATTCTCCTGAGTATAGCAGTAATTCCCAGACTAGGTATTCTAGCAACCCATAAAAAAACGGCTAAGGTACCATCATAACGAATTGATAGGCAGAGCAATCCGGGCGCGGGGAGAGAATAGTGGAGTTACTGCCATTTCCTAAGTCCTGCTGGCTTGTTACATCCAGGGCAGGTGGTGGTGGTGGTAGGGGACATCATTTTTTCTTTTTCTCTTCCCCCACCACAACTCCATTGCCTGCAATGGGAGGAATTAACTAGGCCAAATCTCCAGCTGTCATTGTTTTTGGTTCTGTTTGTGAATATTCCAGGATAATGAGAGAACCTAGGTTTCTGTAAATCATCAGCTGCCCCAACACACCACCGCAACTGTCCTGTTTTTAGACCCACCACCACTGGCGGAACACTTCAGTGGGGCAACCGTGGTGACAGAAACCACTGCTGCTAATTTAGCCAGCATTGGATATTATGCACCTTTACTTATGGGTGAGGAAGAATATTTGCTGTTCTGCCTCAGACAGCAAAATGTCTTGGGCCCACCGCAATTCCCTAGGGAGGTGGTGGGCCCTCCCACACTGGAGGCTGGACAGCCATCTGTCAGGGATGCTCTGACCTGACTTGGATTCCTGCACTGAGCAGGGGGTTGGACTTGGTGGCCTTGTAGGCTCCTCCCAACCCTACTGTTCTATGATTCTATGATCCCTTTTCAGTTATGGAGCTCACGTTAGATACACCACAATCCATCACCCCAGCCTGTCTCAAAGGGCTAAAATGTTTCTCTGATACTATTGGTAAGGAAATTGGTTAGACTGGAAAAAACAATACATAATTGGTTAGGAAATCTGCATCTGGTCCTTACTGTTCATTGATGCGACCAGTGGAAAGTTGCGAGATAATGACATGGAAACAGGCCATCTCAGTGGTGGCACCCACTCTTTGGAACACACTTCCACATGTGGTTCAAGAGGCAGAAACAGTGGCAACTTTTAAACACCTCTTGAAAAAATATATGTTCCTGCAGGCTTTCCCTAACTGATAAAGGATTCTGTTATTACCCTCCTACACATATGTGCTATTTAGCTATACTGCATTAGGGTATCTTTTAAATGCACAATTGCGAATTCCACAGTAACTACCTTGGGAACTGCAATCTAGCCGAGTATATGTATTCCTCATCTCATGGTGCTTTTAGCAGTGTAAGCCTTAACCCCTGATGTCGTAACAACTTTAAAAGTCCAAGTTCAATACAGTTTATAGGCAGCTGTGGTTGGTGAATCTGGAATGCTTACTTTGGGTTCACGATGTAGCACTAATGCACTATTTCAATGTTGTGCTTTTGTGCTTTACTTTTTAAAAAAGGTTAGAGGCTGCCTGGAGCACACCTATACTTTGCAGGGATGGCCACCAGAGTTTAGTGATAGGCAAGGTGAAGAAAATATCATGAGGTAGCTCAGAACTCCTGAACAGCCAGCCGTGAAATGGCAGAAACATCGGGGAAACACAGGCGGGGAAAGCATTGGGGAAACACCCCTTAGCTGGGGTCAGTGAGGTCATGGCCTGGTGAAAGACACACCCTTGGGCAGGGCTATCATACCAAAGTAAATGCGGAGGGCTGGTGGACACCACAACAGAAGCACAGAAAAGCCGAATTAAGGAAAACAATTAGACTAAAAGTAGTCTCAGAAAAACCGATTTTTCCATGCAAAACTCTGGGGTGGCTGTGGGATGGGATGGCCACAATGTCATGTGCCCCAAATGACTTCCAAACACAGCAAACTCACAGTAAATCACTCATGGAGACACTCCCCACAAAAGCTTATGCCAGAATAAATTTGTTAGACTTTAAGGCGCCACAAGAGTCTTTGTTGTTCAGATTGCAGGTAGACCTGACTGCTGCTTCATACAAGGGAATTCCTTGCAACAAAAAACTAGAGAAGGCTTCAAACTAGTGTTGCCACCAAAGGTGGTGGGTGGGGGAATGATTAGAAATATGAATTTGGTCAACTTGTGATGCTTGGCTCTATCCTGACTTAGTCCGACCAAGTGTTTTGGAACTGAACTCCTCTAAAGCCCGCCTCAGGTGTGTGCCCGGTCATGTGCCCCTAAACTGGGGACGAGAACATGGGCATGGACATAAGCCCATATGTCCTGGGCCACCCGGCTTCTGTGTAGACCTTCACACATTGAGTGTGAAGGTCTGAAGAGTAGTCTATAAGTACTTTCAGCTGAACATGCTTACAGAGTGCCTGTGAGCTAAAGGAGCGCACACCCCAGACACCGGTTTACAATCTCTGAGAGAATTCACTCAGCCATAGTCACCTACAATTTATATTCTGGATAAGTCAAGCACCTTCTATTATCTTCTTGCCACCTTTCCTACTGCATGGTGCCTGGATCAATAAGAAGAATAACAGCAATCTACACGGTTGATGTTTTACCTCAGCTTTCTCCTTTGCATATTTACAGACCAATGCAGGTGTGTGTTTGTGTGTCTAAGGGCACAATCCTATCTAGATTGCACCCTTAGAACTCGGAGGCCTATCCAAAGCAGGACAGGAGAAGCATGGAGGGGATCGTTCCCTCCGCGCTTCTCCTGCCCTGCTTTTTTTGCTGAACAGCTGATAGCTGCAGGAGCACAGACCGGGGAAGGATGCTGCTGTACGACACATTGGATGCGTCGTACAGGCAGCTGCGATTAGGGATGTTAGAGAATTCCACCATGGACCCCTGGAGTCCATGGTGGAACGGAGCAATCCCCCCCGCCACCCCGCGGAAACCCCCCGGGATGGAGCCTGCCTTTGTCGGCAGTCCGCTGCCCCACAAATGGCTGCCCCGGTCTGCGGCCACCATTTCCTCTCTACTTTAGCCGTGATAGGCTACGCAAATATTACGTAGCCTATCATGGCTAATGCAGGGACAGCATTTGCGTATATGTTTACGTAGCCTATCACAGCAAGAGGCAGGGATGCAAATGGCATAGCAACCACCATTTGCGTTCCTGCCATTTGCCGTGATAGGCTACGTAAATATATACGTAGCCTATCACGGCTACCGCAGGGACGCAAATGGTGGCCACTATGGCGGCCACCATTTGCGGCTGCAGCCCAGCAGTGGATGGAAGTCCGGCTGTGGGCAGCCCCGGCTGGCAGCTCCGCAGGCTCCCTGCAGAGCGGATCTGGCGGGGAGGATTCTGGGGGGGAGGGATGGATCGCCTCCCCCGCCAGCGAACAGCCCCAGTGGAATGGGGTAAGTAATCCGTACACCCCTAGCTGCGATCTCCCCACCCTGGAATGCCCCCAGCCATGCCCCTTTCTTCTTGCGAACGCGGAGGATGGGGCTGTTCCGCGCTGCCTCCCAAGGCAGCACAGAAGTGGGGGGAGATCAGTTTTCCAGGAAACAGCATATCCTATGGCCATCTAGCCATTGCCTAGCAGCCATAGGATTGCTCCCTAAATATATTTGACTATGCCAGAGGAAATCTGGATGGGATCCCATGACCAATTTTTACATGATGAAGTCAATGCAAGTTAACATCTGAAACAGATTTTCTTGTGTTTGAATGGGAAGGACTCAGAACATCCTATTGATTATATTAATGTTTGTTTTATTATTGTATGGGATTTTATTATGTAAGCCACCTTGCCCTTAAAGGTTGCCTAAAAAAGATTAAAATAAGTAAATGAATTCTGGAAAAAAACTTTGAAAGGTGAGTCGAATCAATTAAAACTTGTTGACTTCAATATGCTCAATATATATATATAGGAATCCACTATCAGAATGCTAAATTGTGACATAAACAATGGCTTGGTAGCAGTTGTCATATGAGGCATTGGAAGATTTGGTTACTCAGATTTTAAATATGATTTCGATGAAAACAATATTTAAGCTTGTTGGTTTCAATCTTGAACTGGCTTTTCAAACTGGCAAGTGGTTTATTTTTGGAGGTTCCAGTAGGAATCTGGGTTCTGGGCTTTTTCCAGTTGAATGTAATCTGTGGCTATTTGAGTAAGTCATGTCTCAAGAGGCTACGCATGCTGGCTCCACAGAAGCTGGGCTTATCCAGTGGAAAGGTCAGTGTGCTGTAGGAATCAGTAAACCAAACTAAGCCAAGCTGGGGAATTGCTTGGGAACAAAGAAGAGAGTGTGTAAATGAGAACTCGACTTCCTCCCTTCTGTTTTTGCCAGTATTCTGGAAAATTATTTTCACCATCCTACAAAAACATATATTTTCTCCCACTGCTGCAAAATATTCTGACATCTACTGGATTTGTCTCATTGCTTTCCGTACGTGTTCCAACCATAATCCCTTTGACCATGTTTCCCATTGTTATGCCCAACTTCCATTAAGCCATTTCTTGTTCTAAATGTCTGAGATTTCTTTCCTGTTTGACCCTCTAGGGTTATGCCCTTAGCTTTAGAAACACAAATCAGACTGGTGACATACTAAGAAAATGTCAGCCATTTGACCCGGTGAAATGAGTTATTCACACCCAAACTTGAACTTGGCCATTGACAACAAATGTCGCACATTAGGAGTGTGAGCTTTTGCTTTCATAATGATGAAGTGCAACTAAACTTTCAGCTCAAACCTACCCATGTTTACTCAGGAGTATGTATTGCTGATTTCAATGGAATTTCTTTCCAGGTAGACATGCTTTGGATTGCAGCCTATGCACACTTGTCTGGGAAAGAGCTCCACTGAAGTCAGTGGGGCTTACTGCTGAGTACAATCACTAAGATCACTAAGACCAGGCTGCATGGTGTCTTTGGACACCTGATGCTCTGGGGTAGGGAAGCAGTAGCTGTCCATTTACACAGCTCTAAATGTCTGGTGTGTGGAATGTTCTCTTTGAAATATTCTTGAACTTGCAGATTGTTTGACACCAAGAAAAAGAGATGAATACAATGGGCAGAGAAAAAGGGATCATTCTCAGATCTTGCTGATAGTGGGAGTTATAGCATGGCCAAGGTGAGTTTCACATAGTGGAAGAAAAGATTGTTGGCAGCTGAAGAAGTGGGATGTAGTTTAAGGACATAACTGATCCAGTTCATAAAACCACAGCCCCTGCTGAGTTACTTGGGAATATGCCAAGGCGGGTGCTGAGCTTGCATCCTCACAACTTTCACACTGTTTTCAAGAGCCCGTACCTCCAGGTAAGACCCGTCTGTGCCACCACTGCTTTTTGTGGTCCCCCTTTTTCATTCAAATTGTGGTGGCCATAGAGAGAATGGGCCCACTTTTGCATGCTTCCATCAGCTCTGTTTATACACCAGAGACCACTGCCTGAGTTGACCACTCACCCCTACACATGATTACATATTGATAAAAGCTCTTCTCTGCCTGCTGATCTCTTCTGAAGAAGTTGTCTTTTATGGCTAGGCAGTTATAGGGGGATGGATGAAAGACAAAAGCAATGCACTGGCATTATGTATTGACGTGCACTGGAATCAAGATGCAACATCCAGAGACTTGGGGAGAGGCTGGCAGCTGAAGAAACCTTGTGCTGGGATGGGAAGACATTCGATCGGGATCTACTGGCAAATCACTGGATGACTGCAGTAGATCAGCAAGGGTTTCTCACTCTCAGTCGCAGCAAAAATGAACTTCCTTACTCCCTTAAATTAGATCCTTGATGTAGAATAACTTAAATATAGATTTGTACTTGTGTAGGTCATAACAGTGGCTTGTAGACTGTAGGAAGTAATTATTTCCACTTCCAAGCAACCAGTTTGCATCCAGCTCTGCCCCCAGCCAACATTTTTGTCCCTAACTCTGAAGGGTGGATCTTAGGGTTCCAATAAAAAAACAGTAAAGCCCGCAAGCCTGAAGTCTGCTCACACCTATATAGGTAGACATTAAAAACAGTTGAAGGGTGGCCATGCAAAGAGGTCCTGGTTCTTGCAAATGGTGCTTCTACTAAAATGGCCCCCTCCTGAAGTGGCTTCTTCTGACATGAAAAAACTACATGAGCCAGCTGGGGTTCAAGCATGAGGTGGTGGCCCCTTCATACTCCTGTTGCACTTACATGGAGTCTGAGATATAATGATCCAGATGCAATTTCTCTTGTGCAAGGTTGCCAAGAGCACTTTCTGGAGCATCCTTAAATGCATCACGAAAGAGCACTACATACAAGGTGGGAGCTTCCTTCCAACGGTGCTATTTCTTTTAACCAATATTTGCTGTTGTTCTCCTGGCTCACTAAATAACAGAGTGATGCCTACTACCTGACGGTTTCCCAGATTATTGCAGCAGTGAATCAAACCAATGATATTTGCAGTGATAATAAAATGTCTTTATTGTCTGCATATTTCATCGGTTACATTCATTTTGAAAAAATAGTAAAGTGTCTCCAGTCCTACGTTTTTGTATATTAGGAATCCTTTCATCAAGTAAACATATACAGAGTCAAATGCAGAATAATCCTAGCATCAGCATTTTAGCACATGAAACAAATCAAGGGGTAGAGTTGACCTTTGGCAGTTGTGGATTAGACTGAGTCTATAGTCCATTAGCTATATAATTTCATGGAAAAGATGCCTACCAAGTAACCAACAGGATATGTACCTGGCTGGCTTTAGTTTACTTCATTGATTATGGCAATATAGGGTAATACTGTAACCTTCTCTTTAAAAATCTATCCAACTTTGTGTCCTTTTACTGAGTGGATAATCTTTCAAAAAGCATTATGCTTTTGTACAGAATTTATTCCCAATGAATGCATTTGTCCATTGTACTTTCTCATGAACTTGTCTGAAAAGGTATGTAATTCATTAGAATATATCATTTGGAAAATACATCAATTGAAGGAGAGGCACAAACATAGGGTGAAATCCAATTTAACTCCTACTTAGAGTAGACCTATTGGAATTAATGGGATTTACATTAATCATGACTAAATCCCACTCATTTCAATGGGTCTACTCTTAGTAGGACTTACATTGGATTTTACTGATAATATCACAACTTTTTTATCCAAAGTAATCAATTGAGGAAAAATGCCTGGTTTTATATTTACTACAACTATGCAAAACAAAACAACCTCCTTTTGAAATTTCATTCATCTTACTGAAATAATTCTGAAATAATAAGTGTCCTCAAAATTCTTGCCAATGTCTTGCCTTACAAATTCTCTGGAATTTTGCTCTGGGGAAAATTCACCGGCAACTTAGGGATGCATGTAACTCACCTGAGAAATTTTGTAAATCATATTCAAAAGCTTTTTATCACCCCATGAAATTCGTAGCAATGTTTTGCCTTAGAAGGATCTTTCATATCCATCTTGAATGACATTCTAAGCAAAGATCAATGGCAATTTTAATACAATAAGGGTGCAATCCTACGCATGTTTAGACAGAAAAAAAAGTCCTACAACTCCCAGCATTCCCCAGCCTGCACTGCATGGCTTGCTGGGAGTTGTAAGACTTTTTTCTGTCTAAACATGCATAGGATTGAACCCTAAGTGATTGGGAGTCATGCTATATCCCCATCTATCAGAGAAAAAGCTCACTCTTTGGCTACCCTTTAACCAGCCACATAAAAAATTCAAAATGGCAGTTTAAGTGCTGAAGGGTAAATAATCATCATGCATTGGTTTTGTGTATGCAACTATAAGCAGTAGTTTGATGTACATCCCTCCTGTGCTTGTTTGCCTTTCTTTGAAATGCAGTTATCAAAATGATCACAGGATTTGTACGAGTTGAGCTAGCATACATATGTACAGCTTTAGGTAGGTAGATCACGCTAAAGTAATATTTACAGTGTAAACATCCACTTTTATTATATAAGAAACAAAAATATCACAGATTTCACTTCACAATATATCTGTTTTTGTTTAAATACTGAAATCATTTCTTTGACATACTATGAGAAACTCAAAAAATAGTTTGATCTTGTTTTTAGGAATTTTTTTAGGATTTTCTTTTTGCAGGGTTGGTTTTTTTTTTTTTTTTTTTTTACAGAGTTGTCTTCAGAGGTTCTGGGGAGAAAAAAAAGAATACATATTTTAGAGACATTCATATAATAAGCAATAGCAACATTTTTAAAAAAAATTGATCTGAAGACTGTACAATAGCCCTGAACATATTATATCTATATCTATATCTATAATTGGGTGGAATTGACCAAGTGCTAGTGGAACCCACCACTAGTGCGTCAGGAAGCTAGCAGTTCCAGAAATGAATCAAAATGCCCGTTTCTAGAACTGGGAGGTCAGGGGAGCTCACAGAAGAGATCTCCACTGGCCTGGCCTGTTTTGGAAACCAGCATTTCAGCTCATTTACGGGGTCATTTTCAGAAGCACCAGCTTCCTGTTGTGCTTGTAGTGGGTTCCCATGGATGCAAGCAAAAGAGTGGAAGCTCAGCAGCAGTATTGGAACCTGCCTGTTGAAACCCCTGTGCTAGAAATGGATCTGAGTGGATTCTGAGTCTGGCTTAGTTAATAAATCTCATGAAACATACTACCTCCCTAGGGACCTCCGCCGGCCCCCCTCTTGGATGAGCTTCTGCCGGGCTTTGAAAACTTGGCTGTTCAGGCTGGCATTTGGGGTGGGTTAGGGTTTTTGTTAGAGTACTGTTGTTTTGTTCAGTTGATTTGTTGTATTTTGTGTTGTTATTTGTATCGTACGCCACCTAGAGTAGCCAGGTAGCCTGCCAGATGGGTGGCCAATAAATCTAATAAATAATTAAATAATGGTGATACCTCTTCCTATACTTTCATTAGTAAGTAACTGATCTAGAAAATTATTTGCATGATGTTCCATTTAATGAGAAACGTGACTTAGGGAAAGTGTTACCACCAAATCAACAGAAATGTGAACCTTTCCGTCTACACGACTTTTCTGTGAACAGACTAAGGCAAAAATCTTTGACACTTGATGCATGCAGCACTTCCTGTGGAGGAGCTCCATGTGACTGTCACACTTAAAAGTTAATCAACATGCAGGCCCTGGTGGGTGTGCCATTTCCACACTGGCACTTTGCATGCTAGTGTTCCATGGGCCAAATTCCATGGCCCAAGCAAAACAGGCACGGCACCTTTGAAATGTAACACTAGGCCTGTAGCTGGAACAAGACCTTAATGGGTGTCCTCCTATGCATTAGTCATTGAATCTGGGATCACTGAAGCAAAGGCAGAGCCAGGGCTAGGGCTGAATCCTGAGAATTAGTATCCAGGAGATGCTGCTCTGTCGACCAGGAAAGGGCAGAAGGCCAAGGCCCAGACTATCAGTGGCTCCTAGTCATCATGTCTGTACGCTACCTCCAGTATCAGAGGCATCTCTCAACACAGGAGAGCCAGAGGCGCCCTATCCCTACCATACCCCTGTCTTGCCAGCACCATGCAAGGGTCATTTTGTGGCATTTCTTCACAGCAGTGGCATGGAGAAATTGCACATGCATCACCACTGATTGTTTCTGTTGCATTCAGGTTAGGTCTGGAGCCAGATGTGTTCTTGTACTAGAGATGGAGTTCCTTCTTCCAATCCTGTGGGCCTTGTATCTACATAATGGGCATGCAGTTTGGCTGCTTTCTTGAGATAACGCCATGGTGAATGAAATCATGGCTAATTCAATTGAACTGTCCAAATATGTGCAGCAGCAGCAGCATCTCATATTTAAGCATCTCAGTGGTAAGAGAAAATTTGATCCATAAAACATATAATTTGATCCATAAGATATATAATGTCCTCTAATACGAAGCTTAGGTTGCTGAGTGTCAACAAGATTGGAGCCAATATGGAGCTTCTGCGAAACAAGAGGAAGGTATGAGCTTGCAACTTACACAGAAGTAGAAAACATTTGAAGAAAAACCCAAAGAGGGGAAAAAACGTAAAGAGTCCAGTGAAGACTGAGCATGTTCCACAGCTTCCAAGAGCCATGGAATACTGTCAGGTGGGAAAGAAAAATTAGAAAACAGTGGGGCAGCCTGAATTGGCCTACAGAGCATCCTGGAGGAAGATGTGGCTGTCTGGCACCCCGAATGGGAGTATTCCTGTTCTGGGGTGGAGATACACTGTCAACAATTTGTCATGGATCCTACTTGTATCTATATATTCCCAATATTTTAAATTAGGAGAACCCCACAATATTTTCTTTACTCATGAGAATCCCCCTATAGATGACTTTCCTAGACCTGACAAGGTCATTTCTTACTAGTTATGTTTCATATGACTCCTTCAGAAAAACCTAGCTTCATTAAATTCAGACTCTGGTAACTGTTTAAACAAGCATCATACTGAGCACTAATTGCTTGATTCTATCTATATTCTCTATACTATCCACTGATGACAGCCTCATGACCATTTCACAATGGCCCCTTTCACCCACTTAATATGAAGCACCCCACAATTTGAAAGACAAAAACATGAACCAGAACTGCAGGCAAGAATCTGTTTATGCACACCTGATATGTCAGGGCAACTTTCAGTATATTCAAGAGCAGCTTCAATTTCAATTAATCAGAAGAAAAATGGTGTCTGGGTAATATTTTTTTTAATTAAAATAAATACAAGTGCAATTATCCTCAGAGACACACTATTCACCCTGATTAAACAGGAGTCAAGTTGGGTTTCATGCCTTAGTACGCACAGTCTAAGGAAAACCCAAGTGAGCTGAGTGAAATAACAGTACTAGACCACTAATTTTCATTATAAATCCTTCAGAAAAATCATACAGTCTTTTAATACATTCAATTAACTTCCTGAGAGATGATTCCCATAGAAATGTCATATGGGAGTCATGTCATTAAGAGCTGTTTTCTGGAAAATCCACATTGCCTGTATAAACGATGCACATCTTAAAGATAAGGCAATTCCTATGGTAGGGAAGAATTTCTAACTTACCACTGGGAGGTGGTTAAGAAGCTCAACCTCATCTACAGTGACATCATCATAGTTTTCTGAGAATGCAGGGTCAAGCAATTCTGTTTCATCCCGAAGGCTGGATGGGTTTAGCTCTTCCTGACTGTTACAATGCATAAACATAAATTTAGTTGAACTCCAGGAAGAAGTGAAGTATTCTTAGCAACTTTCTCTTTTTATTGCAGTACACTTTATTAGTCTTTATTCCAATGACAGAACCTGTCTAGCTTTATAATATAAAACAATACGTAGCACATTCATAAAAATCAGTTTTCTTCAAGGCACGATACTGAACGTTTTGTTTAATAATCGTAGAATTTGTGCTTGAGAGCAAGTGGGTTAGTTCTAAATTCTTCGTTAAATCATGCCTTGCATAGAAAGCATGCAAAAATATGCCTGGACCATTATCCCCTTTCTTTCTGTACACAATCACTGTTCTTTCAAGCTATTTTTATTATAAATGGTCCTCAGTAGAAAGCCACTGTGAGAAAACACTGCCACTGCTTTTCTATACATTGTGTTAATAGCTCATTACTTCTCAAATCTTTTAAAAACTGAATGTATTTTGTGCATTCTTTCTTCCTACCTTCTTTTCCCAGTTAAAACAGAGTTCAAATATTTCTTCACAGCCATCTGCTTTCGGAAGCGGCTGTAGTTGTCAGTGAAAACAGCATCGGAGTGGCGTTTGACTGGCATCTGTTCATCAAGGGGACTGTTATTTCTTGAACATACAAAATAATTGTCATTAGCACCTGAATACACAAATCACTGAAAATGCAAGTGTCTCAAAACCACAGTCTTATTTTCCAAAGCTAATCAGCCGGTGGCAAGTTACTTTTCTTTTACGACATAAACTATGACCTCATGTCTTGACCTCACTCTGCACTTTCTGATTAAATGTCTCTTAGGTTGGCTGTAGCTCAGTGACGGAATGCATGCCTTGCATGCAACAGCTTCCAGCTTCAATGCCCAGCATCTCCAGGTAGGGACTAGGAAAGATTCCAGACTGGAACACCAGAGAACTGCTGCCAGTAAGTAAAAAACCAACCACACTGAACCGGCTGGATCAATGGTCTGCCTCTGTATAAGGCAGCTTCTTATGTTCAAGGAAAGATTCATGAGTAACCAAACCTACTCTGAAGCATATTCAAATCTGGAGTAAATAAATACTGAGAAAATACTTCAGGATTCTGTCGTGCTAATGTTCTCGTGGTCTTGAGAGTAGTGTCACGAATCAGTAGATGTAATCCAGAGAAACTTAAGTAGGGGTGTACAAAGCCCACTTACCAGTACGGTCCGGGCGTCCGTGGGCGGGGGGGGACGATTCGTCCCTCCCTCCGGAATCCTCCCCGGCCAGCTCGGCTCCGTCTGCTGCCGCAAATGGCGTCCGGCGTAGGGGACACCATTTGTGTCCCTGCCCTTGGCCGTGATAGGCTACGTAAATATTTATGTAGCCTATAACCGAAAAGAGAAGGGACACAAATGGCATCCACTACGCTGGACGCCATTTGCGTCTGCAGTCCAGGGCAGTGGATGGATAGCAGGAGCGGACGGACCCGGGCTGGCCGGCAGCAGGTAGAGTCCGTCCAGGGAGGATTTCGGGGGGTGGCAGGGGGGGGAGTAGTCTGTTCCACCACGGACTCCAGGGGGCCGGATTCTAAAGAATCCGGCCTCATTGGAGTCCGTGGCGGATTTCTCCACCATCCCTAAACTTAAGCATGTTTTAAAAACACAGTGAAATCAATGCAAGTGAAGCATGTATATCTCACTGATTTCAAACAAAGGAAGGATTTCTAGATATGTGTCAGAAAAAATACAGTATTAAAGATATGGGACAGTATCCAACACTGCTGGTTCGCTTACACTGTTGAGGTGCTGTTATCTAGGGCTGTGCACGGACCCTCCCGCTAGGGATGTACAAATCCCCTTACCTTGAGTCCGCGGGGGGGGGGTCCACGGGGGGGAGGAGATCTGTTCCTACCCCCTGGAATCCTTGCTGGCTGGCTTCACTCCACGGTGAGTTCGCGGAGCCACCGGCTGGCTCCGTTCCACAAGCAATACAGCCACCATTGCCATGCCGTATTGCTGCTGAGCAGAAACAGGAAGTGATCTGGACACAAATGGCATCCAGTACGCCATTTGCACCCCTTTTTCTTCTCACAGTATGCTACGTAAATATCGACGTAAATACAGATGTGTAGTTTATCGCGAGGAAAAACAGGGACTCAAATGGCGTAGAAACATCACTTCCTGTTTCTGCTCGGCAGCGATACGGACAGCAATGGTGATCATATTGCTTGCAGAACAGAGCCACCGGTGAGGAGGATACGGCTCCGCGATAGTCCGCTGGGAGGCAGAGGTGAGTGGGATCGTTCCACCACGGACTCCGGAGGCCGAATTCCCTGGAATTCGGCTTCATTGGAGTCCATGGCGGAATTCTTGGGCATCCCTACCTCCTGCTTTGCTTCGGATGCCACTTCAGACCTTCTGAAGCAGTTGTGCTTCACTTCGGAGTGATTTGGACCCCACCCACTTCCCTTCGGATTTGGATATCCAAATCATTCTGATATGTTTTCCCATTGACTTGCACTGGAAAATAGAAATGGCCATAACATTTTCAGTGCTCATGATAAATACATGAAACTTTGGAACCCATCAGCCCCCAGGAAGGGGATTTCACCTGTGAAATTTCAGACATTCTGGCCCAGTAATTTTTGTGCTAGGTGAAGTTAAAATTTGTTTTTTTCAACAAAAATTCTCAAAGCAAAGAGCTATAATTTTTCACTGCTTCCACAGAAGTGCATGAAATTCGAGGGCCTCTCAGCCCCCATGGAGGGGATTGCACCTGCCAGATTTCAAACAGTTTAGCTCAGTAGTTTTTGTGCTAGGTGCAGATAAATTGTGCTGTTCTCAGAAACTCAAACCAAAGGTCATAAAGGAATAATCAGAGAAGGTAGGTGTTTAAGCAGTGATTAGGAGGAGGTCGCTATCCCTAATCTTTGCTGTAGGTTTCTTTGAAGTGCAAATAACCCCTCTCCCCTAGTACTACTAAATTTGGTAATCTGGGCCAGATAAAACTGGCATTCAGGCTGTGGACTGCCAATTTGCCATCTTGGATTTAAGAGATTATTGATTCATGCAACTGCCGTCTGGTAAAAAATATGCTGGATTTCTAAAGTCTGGTGAACTTAATGTGCCTAGCTCCACCTTTTCTAAATCCATATAACTTCCTTCTCACCCTCTCTCAAATACTCTGATAGTAACAGTAGGGATGTTGGAGAAATCTGCAGCAGATTCAAGACCCTGAAGATGCCTCATGTTGGGCTTGCTTGCTTTGCCACACAGTGGAGTATTATTTAAATAATAGATGTAGTGCTTTGCCCTCTGTGTTTTGAAATGTGGACATCTGTATTGCTTTGCTTGACCACAACACAAGCACACAGAGAGAGACACACACACAAGAGCAAAAGAAAAGCAAATACAAAACTACCTACAAGCAAAGAAAAGGGTTTTTAATTTGTTTTGTCTTAGGGAAAGGATATAGAGTTCAAAAATGGAAGGGAAGGAATACTGGAATTAAGGGGGATGGGGCAGGTGGCAGGCAGCCAAGAACAAGGAAAGGAAGGAAAGTACACACACACACACACACACACATACATATATAAGGATCTAGCAAGAAAGACAGGGAAAACTACCAAGAAAGGGTTAAACTGAGAAGGGGGGGAGCCAAAGAACAAGGCAAGGCAAAGAAACTTGAATTTTTCTTGAATTTTTTTTAAAAGAAGAAAGAACGAACTAATAAGAATGGATGAATAATTCAGAAGGGCGGGGGGAGCCAAAGAACAAGGAAAGAAAAGGAGGAAAGAATAAACTACTAAATGTTTGAGGTTTTATATAAATAATCTATAAAAGAAAGCAAGGAAAGAGTTGAATTGAGAAGGGATGGGTGGGAAAGAGTCCAACACACACACACACCACAGATCTAACCAAATAATTTCAGAGCTCTCTCCAGTAACACCACCAGAACTCTCTCTCGCAATGAACAAACACAGACTTTTTTCTCCAATATATCCAGTATTCCCCCCCACCCCACCTCCACCACTGTCACTGATTGGAGACTGCTGGGTTACATTCAGCCCTAATTTGGCAACTAGAGTTGCCATTCACCAAAACTCACTTCCTCCCCCTCCTCCTCTCCTCCTCTACCCTTCACCCCTCTCTCCTCCTCCTTTCCCCCTCCCTGATCTTTCTCAAGTTGATACATTTTAGAGACAGGTTGTCCGAGCTTCAGAAGGCATCAGAATAGCTCTGAATCTCTGAGGCAGACTGAGGCACTTCATCGGTAACCCGCTTCACTTCAGAGCACTTTGGTGCTGGTCTGATTTGCTTCGGATTGCACCGAGGCACTCCCAAAGCACCCTGATTCGCTTCGGGATTCGGATTCAGCACTGAAGCGATGCAGTGCTAGCATAAGCACCCTTTAATAGTATGCCAATACCATCAACTGGCACAATGAGTTTTCCAGGAAAACCTGCCACTCCAGCTTATGCTATTGGTATGCTAGCAATATCTCAATAGCATAAACGGACCAGAAGTATTAGTTACTATCCTATATCTTTTATACTTGTCATGGAGGATAAGATTACCAGTGTCTGCTAGTCATGTTGCATACATATTACCTCCCATGTCAGAGGCAGTATGCCTCTCAATAACAGTTGCTGTGGAACATGGGTGGGAGGGTGCTGTTAGTATCATTCCCAGGTTGTGGGCTTCCCAGAGGCATCTGGTTGGCCTCTGTAGGAACAGAATGGCCTTTGGTTGGATCTAGCATGGCTCTTCTTATGTTCTTACAATTGGGAGTTGCTCTCCAAGCTCCCAGCAAGCAGTCCCTTCAGTTCTGCTATGTGAGGTTCCTTGACAGGAGGTCCAGAGATTGAGCCTGGAACTTTATGAATGCAAAGTGCATACCACTGAGCCAAGGTCTTTCCCCTGTGTTTCTTCTTACATGACCTTTTAAAGCATGCATGCACCAGTCATAGCTATCCAAGTTTTAAATCTTGGCTTCCAATTTCACTTTCAGAGTGCCAGATTCTGGTTCAGGGGAACAGCTTGAGGTAACTCTCCTCCTTTTCAAGGTTGTCTGGCTTGGAACCTAACTCCTGTTCCATAAACAAAATAGGGGTTGTCTTGCTTCTCTCTTCCATTTTTAGCCTCCTGCTCCACACTTCCAGCCCCAGATCCACTCCTGTGGGTTTAGGGACACTCTAGAACAGAATGGCCCATAGTGTGGGAGCTGCATCGGAAAGGGGGAATCACCCAAAATAGAGGACACCCCCACTGCCCCCAGACAAACATGCACAACTATCTTTGACTTCAAACTTTTGTTATTTGTGTCTGATTTTGCTGAACATTTTATAAGATCTGATAGCAGTTGCTTTTGTACTATGAGAGCTTGTGATTGGTATCTTTTTCTGCTCCTAATTGCACTTTTTGGATTTCTTGCTTATTGTAGCAATAAAGTCACAATTTAAAATACTACTTGAACTACAATTCATATTTCTAAGTACACAGCTGAGCTCTGATGAGAGCAACCTTCTTCACCCACACCAACTTCTTTACTGTTAATAAAGATGTTTAACAATTATATAAATATTCTGGATCATATTAAATATCTTTGAATGGGAGTCCTTAGACAGCAGGTAGGTAAAACCATCTATATTTTGGAAATGGGATGCATAGCCACTTACTCAACTCTCTTTCCAATAAGTGATTCCAGATATTTTCTTGCAGAAATTTGACCCAAAAGTTTGCTGTAGCCACTTGTGAAGAGTCCATCAGCATGTCTTGCATTTCTGTAATGGAGAATTCTATAATTTAAAAGAAGAGATATAATCCACATTCTTCAGGTTAAATTTGGTTTAATATTTACCACTAATGTGGACACAATTGCCCAATCATCATAGCTACAAATGTAGCATGAACTTTCTCATAGCTGCAAATGTTTCATTTCTAGTAACCCAAACAGAGATTAGAGACCACAAAGAAGGGAGGGGTCAGAGAGCTTCGATGAGCTTACCAGCATCAGCTCTTCCCCACTGTCCTCAAAATGACAGACTTGTATTAGCAGTGATTATTAGATTTGAAAATAGTCTTACCTGTCCAGAGCTCTGGACACATCAAAATAGAATTTGTCATTCTCGGGTAGTGTTGTTTGCAAAATGTCAACCTCGGGTTTTAATGAAGCTTGAGCACGGTCGGATTCACTTGCCCCATCAAATGGCAGTCGGTTTCCTAATCTGATCAAGAGGAGGAAATAAGACAATATAGGAAGATGCTAGAGAATTCTGACAATTAATTGGAAAGAACCAAAATGGACCATTTTGACGATGAAGATTATTAGCACTTACTATAAAGACACTTTAATATCTTGTGCCCATAACATGTGCATAGCATATCTCTGCTGCTTAAATTACTTTAGAACAGACTTTGTAAAAAATGGTTATAGATGGGGAATGAACCATTGTATGTTAACAAGTTAATACAGAACAGTGTCCAGCCAAGGGGAGAGGTTAAACACATGAACAACTCTCCCATTCAAATCAATCGGACTTTAAAATGGTTAACTTGATTGGATCATATCTATACCAACTGACCTAAGAATGTTTATGTGTGGTAAAAAGTGCTTCAGCATGAACTCTATATGATTATAAATGTTTGCACACTGTGTTCCCCATTATTTTCACTCACTACATATGATAAACTTCAGACATGATGACAGTAAAGATATTAGAATATGATGCAAAAGTCAAATGCTATGGTTTAAATCACAGCCCTGCAATCAATATAAGGAATATATATCTACATATATCTATAGAGTGATAGATAAAGATACATGCACACACACACACACACTCTGCTAGTCTAAAGGCCCTTGACAAGACTTCAGCAGCAAGTAAAATACATCCTTAATCTGTATACAAGCCCCCCAAATGCTTGGAGGCCAAGGGAGAGCCTCTGGAGGGTGATGATGTCATCTAAAGCACCCACAAACATGAATGAGAAGTCACAAGGGCACAAATGCCTTATGTAGAAAAGCTCTATGTTTCCTGTGCTGATTTATGCTTGGTGTGCTGTGCAGCAGTGGAGGCAGTGATGGAGGGGAGACAGGAGCAGAGAGACCTCTCCTTCTCTTCCTTCCTCCTGCTTTACTGCTAGAGCAGCAGGAAGGTAAGCAGGTTGGTAGGGGGAATGGCTAGGAGGCTTGAATTGGGTGGATATGTCAGATAGGAAGGTGTTGTAAGCTTGTGTTGGGTGGGTGAGGTGGGGTCTGGAGGCTTACAGGTGCATTAGTGAGAGGGATGGAGATGATCCACCCACACACATATATTTTTTCTAAACTTGCTCAGAAAAGGCTTGGATAAAAGCCGTTCCCTTCTGAGGATTCTTTGAGAAGCCTAAAATACCTGCAGTGCTTTTTGAAGCAACTTGAGGGGACCACACCCATCTCTGTTTAGAACAGACGTGTTTTCTATATGATCTGTGAGCACCTTCTAGCTCTTAGATGACTGAATTTCCCACATAATTGCATTGTGTACAATACTTTGGCATGCTATGAAGTTCCTTGTATACTGCCTTTGGGGGCAGAAATGTGTGTGTGTGTGTGTGTGTGTGTGAGAGAGAGAGAGAGAGAGAGAGAGAGAGAGAGAGATTCTATATGTCTGTTGCAGTTAAAGTGCTGTGTTAATTTGCCATGTGAGATTATGGTTATGTTCTGTGAAAATGTCCAGTTCAAACCCAAGGAAATTGTTATTTGTTACATGTTTGTTCTTCAGTGCCAGGGCATCTAGATTTTAAATACAAGCAGAGAATGCATGCAGCTGGAAACCATCTGAGTATTTTCCCCCCTAAAAGGAGCATGATATTATTTTTGTTTGAGTGTTTACTGCCTGCCCCCGCCCGCCAGCCCGCCCGCCACAAGTAGTATGGAAGTCAGACTTGTCATAATAAAAGTCTGTATTCTCCTTTATTCCCCGCCGCCCCATTTATTAAGGGTGCAGTTCTATCATCCCTGGGACAGCATCCCAGGTGTCACAGGATACAATGGGTGCTTTCTACAGCTATAACTTAATCAGCATTCATTTCCCTTTTGCAAGATAAATTGCCTTTTCTGTTTCAATCTGAACCATATAAAAGAACCCCACCCCACCCCCATGCTTGCCCCAGGACAGAAAAAACAATGTTTCTTTGGGGGCAGTAATGACTTTCTCAGATAATTTCTACCCCTTTAAAGGGTTACAAGCTAGCTTCACCCTGCTAATTTGACATGTTTCTGTCAAATTAGTAATATAAAATAGGTTTCCATAAGATCACATCTAAGTATCTAACCTATAAAATAAATGCTCAGAAAATGTAGCATTTTTTGCCATTTATGATTTGCAATGTGTTGGTTTTGGATAAAACTACATATCGCAGTTGCAGACCATCTGGAATATTTATTTCATCACTTGATGCAGATCACCAGCACTTCACTTAAACTTGGCTATCTCTTTGAATGGGGTTCCACTCTGTCACTCCTAATGATGATCTAATGATGAGCACAAGAATAGCTGGAACCTCTTTGGAATGTACCATCTTCAAAGGGAAATGGTTCAACAAGAACTCCTTTCATCTTCTCCTGCCACTGACGTGCCTGTTAACAAGCTTTTAGAGCATAATTGTGCCTCTGAAGCTGTAATCCAATTGGCTGGCATCCACCACTAATGGCACCTAGACTTAGGCTGGCACCTTGATTGTTTTCAGTGCTAATAATGCCCAGCTAACTCATGATGACCACTTTAACGAGTTTGGGTACAACCAACAATTAGTGCAAACTGAGTCAGCTAAGCTGCTAACTGGTTCATGGTATCAAGACCATGTCACCCCAATGTTGACAGATTTGCTCTGGTTACCAATTGTTTTCTGGGCTCAGATCAAAGCATTGAGTTTAAACGTTAAAGCCCTAAGTGGCTTAGGGCCTGTTTTGTTATGAACCTGTCCAGTTATTAAAATCTGCAGGAGAGGCTCTTTTGAGGATATTGCCACTTGTGGAGTCCCATTCGATGGGCATGCGCAAGAGGGCTTTCTCCTGTGTCGCTCCCAAATTGTGGGATGCACCAAGTCTCAGTACTATGAGCCACCCCCACTCGCTCTGCTTTTAGAGAAGGCATTAAGACACATCTCTTTAACTTGCTCAAAAAAGCATGTTTCTTATCTGAATTTGCTAAATATTGTTCTTGAGATTGTTTGTTGAGTTCTTGTTCATGTATGTAATTTTAATATGAAATCTAAAAGCCAACAAGTGTGATTTTAAGGATATGCAAGTCTCTGTCAAATGCTTGTCAAAAATCTCTCTTTGATCTCTGGGTTAGATTGCTTTGAAATAAAACTAACCTAAGGTTTTGTCTGTGCCTCTCTGTTGTGTGTGTGTGTGTGTGAGTCCGTTTGTCCATTCATATAAGGACAGACCCCTAGGAAGCTGGAATTCAAGCAGTCTGAAAATCCTAGACCTAAAGAACCAGATAGACTTATAACAATTTCTACATGGCAATTACTGTGGAAATGCTGATGCAAAATATAATAGGGATACAGCAGACTTTTCCAAATGGTCAAGGAAGTGTTTTATTTTTACTTTTAGCCTAGATACTGCAAGAGGACAACCACTCCCATTGTAAGTAGGTTTGCATACAAGCAAATCTCCACTGAACTTAATCATTTAATTAACTTTTCTTCAAAATGAATGGGTCTTATCCTTCTTCCTTCCTTCCCTACTGAACAAGCCAGCTGCTTCTAGCCTACTCTACACATTAAAGACAAGTGCCAGTAACAACGGAATAAAAGCACATATGAAATAGTTAAGCCACATTATGGCTGCAATCCTATTCCTATTTACCTGGGAGGAAGCCCCACTGTAATCAATGAGATTTATTTCTGAGTAGACATGTATAGGATTGTGCTACAAAAGAGTTTTAAAAATGCTACTCCTCCCTGTTGACCCACAGTTCCTCCCTGGCCCGCCCAAGTAAGAGGTTTCCAGTGTCATTTTCAGTGACAGTTTTCCTCATTACAGCTTCTGTTGGATTTGCAAGTCCTGCCATTTGCTGTCAGGGCAGGGTTACCTACAGTAGCCTCACCTCATAGCTGAGTATGTTCCCAGAGGAGGTAAAGCAACAGCTTGAGAGCAGAGAATACAGAGGATCACAAAGGAGAGGAGAAGCTGGGAGCCACTTCTGGGTTCCATGTCTTTGGACCTGGGTTGGCAAAGATGATACAGACGTTAACATCTTGCTGTCAGTGCCCATGTCTTACATAAGCAAGGATACTATCTATGACAGGGTTCTGTGAAAAACAAAGGGTTGTATCCCATATAAATCCTACTTAGAGTAGACCCATTGAAATGAATGGGACTTAAGTTACACTAACATTAGATACAACTAGAAAGTTTGTTTTACATGGAAATGAGAATGTTGCTGATATAAGGCATATATCAAAATATGAATTGAAAGTATTAATTGGATGTATTCATTTGGATGGCTGATGTAAAAAGACTGTCTTTGGGCCAGATGGATTTTGAAGGCAAGAAAGTTCCTTATCGGAGACACATGAGATGAGAACTGTAATGCATTTCTACATGGAAGAATATAAGCATGATGACTAGTAGTACTAAGATTAATATGAATAACTATCATAATGTTGTCTGGCCTCATACATCACTGATTTTTCCTGCTTCAAAATTGCTTATTTTTGTGAGGTACAGAGTTAACAGAGAAGTTCAAAATGAAACTTGACTTTAAAAACAACAGTGACAGCTGAGGCAGGGCTGAGAAACAGACCAGCAGAGACAAAGAGAGAGAGCAATAGGTACATAGGCTGATGATGGACAAACTGTTTTGCTAATTATATAGAATGAAAGTGTCAGTATATTAACTGGAATCATTTTGATTGGCAAAGTGATGTAGTCCTGCTATTAAAATAGCACCACATAGCCTCTATATTTTTGCTAAACAAACACAAAAAATGCAGGCTTAATTAACGGAATTTGCTTTTCAAGTCTGATAGAAAATAAAGGCTGTTTGCAACCAGATGCAGCAGTTGCTCTGAGGCACAGTTAAACTCAGTGGGAATTAGTCCATATATTCTGCATTAAGGGTTTTGGGACTAGAGACAAGGTATTAATGAGCTGGAAAGAGTTTTCACATGGCTGCAATGATCATTAATTCATCCTCATGCAAAACATCTATTCACATTAGCGGCCACACACAAAAGCAAAAGATTTTTTAAAAGCTGCATTTTTTCATCTGAAGAATTTTGCTAATATTAACATTCTTGTGGAATATCATTGAAATTTAAGTGGACAATTTCAGAGGAAACATTCTGTGCAACATAATTCACACTTGAGAATTTGAACATGAGGGAGGGTTGGGAAGGATATGCATGATTCAGTGATCCAAACAACAGTTTAAATTATGGAAATAGAATATAAAAAGAGTGGTCTGGAGGGACTGGGTTAACATGACCATTAAAAGAAAGGTGAAAAGCAATATTCGGGAGAAGGTCTGAAATACTGATTAGGAGCAAGAGGGCGGAAGTTATGTTTTTCCTGAGCCTAAAGGAAACTTCAACTACCTGAGAAATACATATTTTTATAAAAGCAACTAAGAATAGGGGTCCCTTGACTAGGTTCATTTTCAACCTGTGCAAAGTAATTTACATCTCACTTTGGAAACTGTTTGCATTTTTTCTGCGATCAGAAATTCAGGTTGGTTCCTCTCCCCACTTAACTAGTTTGAAATGAAAGACAAACGTTTACTTACAAAGCAGGAAGAGAGGCTTCTTGTCTCCTCAAGGACAGGTGGTATATCGGAAGTTTAAGCAACGCCGGGAGCTCTCCTAGGTGCTGAACTCCCTTGCAGCTGCTCCACAAGTTTCTTCTTCGGGTACTGAATGGCCACGTGCAAAGGAAAGTGCCTCCGCCGACTGCTGGTCCGAAGTTTATCAGCTTTCCTTCCCAGGCTAGTGCTTTCCCTTCCCTTCAGTGCACTCTGTGCAGTCTTTCAAGCTGCCTCGTTTTATAGGGTTTATATACACGGGGCCACTTTCAAAACCAGCAATCACGTTACACTGGAGACGTCACATTCCCAGGGGGATGGATGGAAATATCTGTCATGATTTTGTTCAGGATGTTGGGAGACAAAGGAAGTTCATATTTAATTGATGGGAAGCCCCCTCCTCCCTGCTTAAATTGATTTATAGCTATATTGATGAATGACTGAGCATGAGTAACATCGAGCTGGGCAACGAATCTAGTTTTTACATTGCATGGCCAATTCCTGCCGACAGGAACATGGAATTAGGATTGAAAAGCAAAAACCTGTGGAAGTTAAGTGGAAATTGTTAATAGTGGGTCACTTCTTCTAATTTAAGGGAAATGAAGGGTTAGAACAACAGCATGCTGTGACACACGTGTGGAAAACTCAGCCAAAAATCTCAGAAGAACTTTGGGGATTCATCACCTCCAATACATCTGAATAATGTCTTTATTTCTAAATGCTATGATCCCAAAACAACTAAGTTAGACTATGTGTGTAAACTGATTTTGAGCATATTGGCGTCAGTTGAGGCTAAATCCAAGTATTCTTTTAATGTGATTGCGGGATAATTTGATAGTATATTGCATGCCACTTGCATGGGGAAGAAAGTGAAGACTCTATTCAGTAGAATGCCCTACATTTTTTGGTTGGAAGAGATACTATCTAGTACGTTCCTTTTTTTGCTTTTCATGAACACCCAGTTCTTCACTGAGGCTGCTGCCCTATCTTTCTTTCCAAAATCACAGGTAGGTTACTTAACACATGAATGCCATGATCCTAGCACAGTGACCTTGGGGTAAACCCTATTTAGCATAGTGGGGCTAACTTCCAAGTAAACATGCATAGGATTGCTCCGTCTATCCCCTCACAATTACTTTTAGCTTAATTTTTTGAAAGCTAAAAATAAATAAATAAATAAATAAATAAGAGATCATGCAAGTATAATCAACCTGAGATTTGAAATGCAAATTTGGGCTGTCAGCCTTGCTCGGATGGGACATGTCTTACATTTCTCACACTCGGATTCACTGGATATGCATTCAGCATCTACAGGGATATTTGCCATCTTTTGCTCTTTCATTTTTAGCATGTTTGCCCACTCCAGCAATCCAAGCTAATAAAGTATTAGTCAGGGCTTGCACCCATAAACTAAACCAAACAATGGCTGACATTTGACTCCCTGGTTTGTTTGCATCACTGATTCCCTAGAATTAGCTGGTTATACATAATTTCATGTAAAGGGAAAGACACATAAAACATTAGGCCAATTTCTGGCACTGGAAAAGTTGAACATGTCACAAATTCACTAACTGCTCCCCAGAGAGAAGAAATGGGTGTCCATTCATTTTCAATGAAATCCCTCCAAAAGGTGGTTTAATATGAGCAAAGGATCACCAGAGCTAAGCCCCAGAGTCTTCTAGCAGTTTCAGGACTCTGGTCTGAGATATCTGAAATATAACTGTAACGGCCATGTATACTGTATTTTAAGCAGGACAATTTCCCAGCACATCTGCAGACACGTACAGTTATACAGAACAGAGACCACCTGGCCTATAGGTTTGTCATCACCCAGAGAATTTGAACATTTCCTACAGCTAGGTTTATCTTACCCAGGTTGGCCACCATTAGAGCAACAGGAGAAATAACCTTCCTTTCCACTCTATGATAGAAAATTTCAGGATTATTTTCAGAAGATAGGCATGTCCAGACATGCCACAGTTTTGCTATCATGACTTTGGTGGAACAGTGTTTTGCTCTACCTGCAAGCTAGCTGGAAATAATTTGTGTCTGAATATGCACAAAGTGTCTTTTCCTAACCAGTCAGTAGCCACTGTCAAAGTCAATAAAGGCATGCTTTGGAATCAGGGCATCTGCTTAGAGAGAATGGCAGTCAGGAGGGCTGAAGTCCCAGAACTTGTCTAATACCTCCCTAATAAACAGGAGGTTGCTTTAACATACTAAGGACATTTTAACAGGTCTTCTGTCATTGGAAACTTCAGATTCTCAGATTTGCAGAAAGAAGACACTGAGGCCAAAACTGACACCCACTTTCCGTAAACAACATCCCCAAACACTTTCCACGGGCCACAGGGAAGGAACTGGATGGGAGCAGTGGCCACTCCATACTATGGGAGTCTCCAAGTTCAACTTCATTTCCAGGCTTTCAGCCCAGCCTCTAGCTCAGGGGTCTCCAATGTGGCACCTACGGGTTCCACTGTGCCTGCAAGGCCAGGCTGAGACACCCAGCAAGCAATTTCCCCCTTTGAAAGTGAATGGAAGAATCATTCTGTTCACTTGAGGGGGGGTCCTCCTTGCCAAAAAATGGCTGGAAGGGGGGAGGTGTGTTCTTTGGAGGCTGATCTTTGCCCCTACTCCAGCCAATTTTCAGAAGGGTGGTTTTTGCCCTCCCTATTAAAGCCAATGGAGCAACTTGTCCATTGGCTTTAATAGGGAGGGGGGAAGTCTCCCTGGCTGAAAACCAGCTGGAGGGGGCTGAATACCACCCCTCACCAAAGACCCTTGGGAAATCAGGGTCCTTGGGAGGGATGTCCTTCACCTCTCCTCCAGCCAATTTTTGACAGGGGGGCTTTTTCCTTGCCAAAAGGAGAGAAAGAGGGGGACACACACACAGGGTGCACATTCATGCACACCCACCAGTACAGTGAAGGGTGGGCACTCTTAACATTTTGGTGATTGGCCCCTCACCCCTGCAGCAGCTAATCTGTGGTGGTGCCCAGGGCAATTTTTCAAAATGCCAAACGTGCCTATGGGCCCAAAAAGGTTAGGGACCCTTGCTCTTACTAATCACCACTGACATTGACACTGGATTTGAATTATTTCCCCTCTATGGGTGTGTTTCATCCATGGGTGTGTTTCATCCATTCAGTCCCACTGGCACACACACCTTATTTAAAATCCTAAAAGTATTGGCCTATTCACATCCAGGCCCAGTTCAAGGTGCTGGTACTTACCTTTAAGGCCCTAAATAAGGGGTGGGCAACTGTATTTCTGGGGAGGACCAGGTTCCCTCATGGGTAATCCGTTGGGGGCTGCATGCCTGTGGTGAGCGGGGCCAGAGCCAGCAGTGGGTGGGTCACCCATTTTCTCTTTCTGCTATCCCCTTTTCCCTCTCTCCTTCTCTCTCTTTCCCCTGATGCAGAGGGCTGCTTGGAAAGGGACAGATCGCTTTTGCCAGAGGTCTGAATTGTTTAGATGCAGAGGGCTTTTGGAATTGGGCTGCAGGTTGTTCTAGGGCTGCAGATTGCCCACCCCTTCCCTAAATGGCTTGGGACTCAAACATCTGAAGTAAGGCCTCAGTTTAGTGGTGGCTTTGGAATGTCACTTGTGGCTTTTTTCAGTGGTAGCCCCCTGCCTGACTCTCAGGCAGCGTGCCTGGCTTTGCAAGCTTTCAGATGCCAGGTTTACCCTGTCATTTTAAATGGTAGATAACATTTCTGCATGGTTGGGGGGTGGGGTATTTGTTGCCTCTTGTTACGATATGGATGTTACTGTTATTGTACTGTTCTTCAGCAAGGAATGTAGCTAGTAGTACATAACAGTGCATAATCTGAAGGGTTTTTCCCTGAGGCATTTTTCTTTTAATGTATGTTTCTGATGTAAGATCCATCAGCAGGACAAGACACCTATGAAAGCATTGCAGGGAACAACCATTGCTCAATTGTGTACTAAGTATAAGGCATTATCCAAAGCAAAAGTCAATACCCATTTATGTCCCATTCATTCCAGTGGAACAAAGTTAAGTTGTTAACTTTGACCAGTTGTTAACTTTGACTGAATTGTACTGTTTCTCTTCGGTCAAAAGCTAAACTTCCCTTGATCTTTGGCCAGAAATGTCAGAATCTAAGATCATATGCTAATGAGAGAGAAAAACAAAACAAAACCCTCCATCTGCAATTGGGAGGACTTACTCAAAAGTAAATCAGTTTAGGCTCACAGCCCCAAAGCCCAATAAATGTGGAAGATGTCATCATTTCCTCTTCCTTCTAATGAACTTTCCATCTCCCATCTTTCCTGTTTCATGCATTTGCGAGTTTAGATAGTGAATATTCAGCGATCCTTAATCACATTTTCAAATCCACTTACATAAAAATTAAACAAATTAGGCCAAAAAGGAATTGTCTGGAAATGTGTTTCTTGGATGACAGCTGTGATTTAAACCAGAGTTCCTGCAAAGGACTAATCCGAGGAAGTTTGTTCCCCTTGTTCCTCCGTAACACACTGGGAAACAAACTGTTGCACTCTGGGATGGCAGTATGAGCATTAATCTCTTGTTGTCACCTAGCTTTTTCTCAGGTGTGCTGCTGTCTGCCTTGCAGGTATGAAATGGAAAGACAGCAAAAGAAAAAAAATCATGGATCAAATAAAGAGCACTCCACTGGGAAGTTCTCCTGACCACTGAAGTGGATATTATTTTTATTTATTGCTTTTATACCCCACCTTTTTTCCTCTTGCAAGGAACCCAAGGCAGCTTACATTATCTTCCTCCTCTCTATTTTATCCTCACAACAACAACCCTGTGAGGTGGGTTGGGCTGAGAGTCTGTGACTGGCCCAAAGTCACCCAGTGAGCTTCCATGGCCGAGTGGGGACTAGAACCCGGATCTCCCAGCTCCTAGGCCAACGCTCTCGCCACTACGCCACACTGGCTCTCAGGAATAGGAGCAGTAGTGTTCTTCCACAGCTCCCACAGGAATATGAAGAAAGGTCTGCTGGTTCAGACTATCCAGTCCAGCATCCTATTTTCCATAGTGGCCAGTTAGATTCCAGCAGGAAGCTGGCAATCAGCACATTTTTGTGCCCAACCTCTCTGGTATTCAGAGGTATACTGCCTTGAACATGGGGGTTCGGTTTAGCTGTCATGTCTAAAACACTGTCTTAGACCAGAGGTGCAGAACCTCAGGGTCAAACCTTAGGGCCCTCCAGGGTTTCCAGTTTAGCCCTCCAAGGTTCCCCAGAGCGAGCCCTGGCTCCAGCCCTTCTCCCGCAACCACCAATTGTTTGGCCATTTCCCAGCTTTTGTGCTGTTTCTTCCCCATTCTAAAAGGTTGAAATGCTTCTCCTACGGGCTTCTCCACACGGGGCTTTTATCCTGGATTGAGATTTGTTACTTGCAGAAGCTTGTGGGTCCTTCACATGACATTTTCGACCTCTGGTGCCTCTCCTGTTCTTTCCAACCATTTCTGTGGCTCAATTTGGAACCGAAATAATGAGCTAATAAAAAGAATTGTCTTGTGTTGGTTTGAATTTGAACCTGTAAAGAGGAAATGGCACTTTAACAACAGTGCCATCTCGTGGCCTTATAATTAAACATATGGAACTTGATAGGGATGTACGAAACCCCGCTTACCTGGCTCCACTGGGTTCCGCTGGGGGGGGGAGGCTCTCCGTCCCTCCCTCCAGAATCCTGGCCAGGGGGGGAGGCACTCTGCACCTCCCCCTGGAATCCTGGCCGGCTGGCTCCGCTCTGCGGGGATTCCGCAGTGCCGCTGGCTGGCTCTGCCAGCAGCCAGACATCCAGCCGCTGGCTAGCAGGGATGCAAATGGCGCCCGCTACGCTATTTGCGTTCCCCCTTATTTTCGCCGTCTTAGTCTACATAAATATTTGCGTACGCGTTTTTTTTTAACCCAATCGTGATAGGCTACGTAAGCCTTTATGTAGCCTATAACAAATGGGGGGGGGGGACAGACTGCAAATGGCGGCGGCAGCCGGTCGGAAGACCAGTCACCACTGCCACTGCTGCCGCTGGAGCCGCCGCCGTCCGGAACATCCGCCCCAGGTAAGTCTCGTCCCGGGGGGGATCCGCAGGGGGCAAGGGGGCAGACCGTTCCACCACAGAGTTCGGGGGGCCGAATGCACTGGCATTCAGCCTCACCGAGATCTGTGGCGGAATTGTCTGACATCCCTACTTGCAGATAAAGCTAATCCTCCAGAAAAAAAACCCAGGAAGCGTGTGTGAAGGCGCTCCATCTTAATCCCACAAAGAACGTGGAAGCAGAAGCCCTGGTAAAGTTGCAGGATAAAAAAACCTGATATGGAGAAGCCCCAAGGCTTAGTTACTGGCAGAAAGAGCTTAATGCTCAAAGATGTGCATATTTGGGGTATTTCGGCCCTGCCCATTTTCCCTTTGGTCCTGCCTCCTATGAAAGAGGTTTAAGACCTCTACATTTCAGAACCTCCACATTTCAGAAGAGGCTTTTATTGTGCAATCACACTGTCTCATTCATAGAATTGGGGAGGGGGATGTCCAGACATCATTTTTCATTTGCAGTCCTCTGGTGTTTTCCCACTACTCCTTCCACCTTTTTAATCACCATTAAAAAAATACTCCAAGAAGGATAGGACAGGATAGCTGCACAATGGCTTTTGATTGTGAGCACTAGGAGCCCTCTGTTTGGAAGCACCCAGAGTTAATATACCTCTAAACATCAGACCTTCCATTTGGCTATGACCAGCTGCTGCCTATTTAGTATGGAAGCTCCATGTAGCTGTCAGTATACCTGCCATTTGCTTTAGTGGGCCTTGCCCTAGAGAATACTTGAAAAGCTTGGCATGGGCTAGAGAGTGGGTTCTTAGCATGCCATCCTGGAGGAATCCTCTTCGGAGGATAAGCTGGAGCTTCCTGAACTGTCTGTCCCCAGGGACCGAGCCATGTCAGGGGGTCCTGGGGCTGACCAAGGCAGGCCTGGGCCCCATGAGAGGGTGCTTCAGATCATCCCCCTCCAAAGGCAGGAAGCTCTGCTCCTGAGTAAGGATGGCGGAGAATTCCACCACGGATTCCAGCGAGGCCGGATTCTTTAGAATCTAGCCCCCCGGAATCTATGGCGGAATGGCCTCCTGCCCCCCCCGCCCCCCCCCCGTGGAATCCCCCCGGGACAGCACTTACCTGGGGCGGATTCGGCGGATTCGGCGGCTGGTCTCCTGGCCGGCCGTGGCAGGGCTGCTGCCACCGCCATTGCCGTCCTTGGACTGTGATAGGCTACGTAAGAATTTATGTAGCCTATCACAGCTAACCTGAACAAAAAAAAACAATGCAGCATACGCAAATGGCAGCGGCTACAGCGGCCGCCATTTGCGTGCCCTATTTTTCGCCGATTTATCTTACGTAAATATTTATGTAAGATAAAACAGCAAAAAAAAAGGGGAATGCAAATAGTGTAGCCGCCATTTGCATTCCCTTAGTTTTGCCTTGATAGGCTACGTAAATACTTACGTAGACTATCATGGCTTCTGCAGGGACACAAATGGCGTCCCTGCGTTAGCCGTGATAGGCTACATAAGTATTTACATAGCCTATCACGGCTATATGGAAGAAGCGAATGGCGTCCGCAGACGCGGCCACCATTCGCAATGAAGCGTGGACAGCAGCAGGTAGGTGCTCCGTTCCGGGCCCATTTCACGGGGGGGGGGGCAGGAGGGCTTCATTCCGCCATGGATTTCGGGGGGCCGAATGCACTGGCATTCGGCCTCACTGAGATCCGTGGCGGAATTCTCTGACATCCCTACTATTTACTGACTACTCCTGCCTTGAGCTGCTCTCTTGCTGGACTGATACCACCGTGCTTGACCTTTTGCCTGTTTATTGATTTGCCATTGAATTTGCCCCTCAGTTGCCATGAGACTGATCCAGCCACCACCAGGTGGTTCTAGATTTTAGAATAAATATAAATAAAGACCCAAAGTGCTGCTGACCTCAAAAAAAAAATAATGCTTGAAATGGAAAAGAGAGAAAAAGAGGGAGGGAAAGGCAAAGGAAATGTTATGCAGGTGTGTGGAACCTGTGACTCTCTAGATGTTGTTGGACTACAACTCCCATCCTTCCTGACCATCAGCCAAGCTGGAACTGGAATCCAACATCATCTGGAGGGCCACAGGCTCCCCTGGTTATAAGAGAACATGATAATAGTTTAAAACAGAACAGCTTTGGTTTAGAGTTTATATACAGCAGTCTGAGTCTTAGGATTTGTTGTTGTTCAGTCGTTAAGTCATGTCCGACTCTTCGTGACCCCATGGACCATAGCACACCAGGCCTTCTTGTCCTGCGCTCTCTCCCAGAGTGTGCTCAAGTTCATATTCATTGCATTGGTGATGCTATCTAGCCATCTCGTCCTCTGCCGTCCCCTTCTCCTTTTGCCTTCAATCTTTCCCAGCATCAGGGTCTTTTCCAGGGAGTTTTCTCTTCGCATTAAGTGGCCAAAATATTTGAGCTTCAGCTTCAGTATCTGTCCTTCCAATGACCACTCAGGGTTGATTTCCTTTAGGATTGACTGATTTGACCTCCTTGCAGTCCAGGGGACTCGTAAGAGTCTTCTCCAGCACCACAGTTTGAAAGCATCAATTCTTCGGCACTCAGCCTTCCTTATAGTCCAGCTCTCTATGCTCTGAGCTTGCTTTCTACAACATGCAATATACACCTAGAGCAGTACACCCTTAACATCTTTATTCTGACAAAAGTCACAAAAGAAGTTCTGTAGCTACAACTAAGCACAGCGTGTTTTGAAATCTAGGACTACTGCTTGAGAACATGATGGCTCAATGCTGCCTGAGAGCACCACCTAGCTGTGAAATGACTGCTTGCTAATATTCTCTTAGCTTCATACAACACATACTCCGTTATTTGTTCGAGTTGGTGCCCATTACAATTTTTAAAAATCCTAATACAGAAGAAACCTGGATTGTATTATATTTGAGGATTTGGGGAAAATGTGGTTACTTTCAGATTTCTGGTTATTTATTTACATTTTTATAGGTCTTTGGGGGCACTTAAAAAGCCATCTCAAGGTGGTTCCACTTTCTCCTTCTATTATACTTACATACTTCTGAGCTAACTCTAGTTTATAAGATCCTTGGCGCAGGGAATTACCTTTTGCTTATGTTTCAGTGTAAAGTGTGACATACACTAATGCTGTAGAAAGAACAGTAACAATGATAACCATGTTTGAATCCCAGCAAGATGGAATCAGTGTGGGTGAATGGGTCACAGGTCTGGAAAATAGGTCAGTTGCCAGCTCTGGATGGGGTTACACTCCACCTGAAGGAACAAGTTCATAGTTTGGGGGTACTCCTGGATTCAGTTTTAGCCATTTAAAACTTTGAGGCTCAAGTTGCCTCAGTGGCTAGGAGTGCCTTTTAGCAGCTTTGCTTAATACATCAACTATGGCCATTCCTAGACCGTGATAGCTTAGCCACAGTGATACAGGCACTGGTGTAGAGGAAAACCACCAGAAGACTATTGTATATTATCGAGGAGATAGGGATGGTGTGCCACAGTTGTTCCTTCTATTCCCATGTCTCCTGAAAGACCTTAAAATGTAGGCCTCCTTAAGGCCCTTGGCTTGAAGTTTATTCTCCAAAGGTGATTGCAGGTGGGGATGGTATGGCCTTGGAATGCGGGAGGATATCATAAACAGTGGAGCTGGATGGTACGGCCTAGGAATGCAGGAGGATATCATCTGGCTGCTGTCCATTCGCTTCGGCTTATCTGCTGGGTGGTACAGCCATGTAAACACATCATCATGAGACCCAAACACCACAGGTGTGATTAACTGAGGTGCTGTTCTAAGCGGCACGTAGCACTCAAGGGTTTAGGGTATAAAAAACCCCCGTAGCTCTGCCTAAGAGGAGCTTCGATGCAGACCTGACCAAGAAGGTGCTGCATGCCAGCCGCAGACTGGGGCCTCCTTGTTGTCATCCATGGGGCTCCCAACAACCTATTGAGGAAAGCTTGCTTGGTACTGTATATTCTTTATATCCTTTTGCCTGCTTTAGAATAAAATCCTTTGACTTCAACTCACTTGTGTGCTTATTGCTCCTGAATCCAGAAAAGAACCCTTGCCTTTGGCAAGACAACTGGTAACCTCAAGACTGGGTAATTGTAACGTGCTCCATGTGGGGCTAGCCTTGGGCTTGTTCTAGAAGCTGCAGCGGATCCAGAATGCAATGGAGAGGCTGCTAACTGGGCCCTCTTTCCGACAGCAAGCTGCACCCTTGCTGAAAGAATTGCTCTGGCTTCCAATAAGCTACTAGGCCAAGTTTAAGGTGTTGTTAACATATACATCCCTAAACAATTTGGCACCAGGTTACTGTAGGGAGCACCTCACCCCTCATGTCACTGCTTGATGTCTGCGATCATTGGAGGGCACGCTTCTGAGGTTTGCCTCAGGACTTGCAGTAGAGCATTCAGTGTTGCAGCACTGACCCTCTGGAATGCTTTGCCAACGGACATTAGATGACTTCTGAAAACTCACCTCTTCACATGCGCTTTCCCTGAAGTGAGACCCCACCAGGTATGGTTTGTAGCACACAGGAGAGTGTGCGGTTTGATTGCTGGTGAATTTGTATTGTGTTGTTTTTACTGTTACATTTATTGTTGTTTTTATACCATTGTATTTGTGTTCACCATTTTGATACCTTGGTGGAAAGCAGCATGTACATTTAAATAATAAATAAATAAAGTGATGGCATCACTCTGCTTGCCAGTATGGATTTAAATGTCATGGCAAAAGTCAGTCATTCGGGTAGGCTGGTCCACTCAGCAGCATGTACATGTGTATTGGCCCCAGGAGCGTAGCCAAGGTATTTATAGTGTTAGAGGGGCCCAGAGATCCATAATGTCTCTCTAATGAGCTAATTAATCTCTCTAATTAATCTCTCTAATTAATCTCTCTAATTAAGCTCTAATGAGCTTAAGCTCATTATTGGTGCAATTCCCATGCTAGTAAGCCTCTGAACATGTGCAGATGAGTCAAAGGGTCGTTAACAGCCTTCTCAGTGCATTCCTTACTAATGAGTAGAAAGCCTTATCAAGCACTCTGCCTGGGAAGCAAAGTTTGTTTACAGGTGGCTCTGCTTGAGAACCAAACACTTCTAGCCTATGCTGGGAATGAATGCTAGGGGTGCTTGCTAGTGTCGTGCTGCCTCATTGCTGACATGTAGAGTATAAGACCCACTGTACCCCTTGGCTCTGGGTTCAGAGAAGCTGTCTGATCCAGCCATTGGGTACGCCTGTGTGCTGTAAGTTACCCAGTAAAGTACTCCTTGTAAGTAAACCTTTGAGTCTGATTTATCACTATCTTGGCACTTCAACTCCCACGCCCGGGGCAACACAACATTATTTTAGAATGTTGAAATCTGCTGACACACAGAGTGATCCCAGGCATGTCTACTCAGAAGTAAGTCCAACTAATATCAATGGGACATGCTCCCAGGCAAGTGCGTATAGGACTGCAGCCTCAATAACATACTTCTAACCATTTAAAACCAAATATGCCCAAAGTTGTAAGAACATTCTTTAGCCATGAACAAAAATTAGAATGGAAGAGAGGCTTGCATTACACAAGGGACTTACATTTTCCAGGCTGCTGATTTATGTCCCATGGGTTTACTAGATTTTACATGACAGTTGAAAGATTTTTTTAAATGACTGCTTGTATCTCTGGATTACAGAAGGGAAAAATAGTGCCTCTATATCAGCGAACCACTGTCTGAGAGCTTGTCAAATGAAGCAAGCCGATACATTTTACAGATCGATTCTTTGGATAGAAGTGACAAATTTCATGACGTGTTACAGCAATGTGTGCACCGGATCTGTCAAAGTTTTCTGCAATGTTTTAATGTCATTTTGGCACATTACTGTGTTTAAAGACAGAATTGTTAATTTTCCTATGAACTGAACAATACTATTGGGTAGTATAGAAATTTAATACATACATACATACTTCTGCAGAGTTATTGGGATCCTGAGTCCTAGTTTACCCTACAATGGACTAGCTAGATCAGTTTCACAAACAATATGTCTGTGTCAGAATTGTTAATAGATGCATATGTATTTATTTCTGTTTTGATATCCCATTCTTTCAGAAAATATGATACATCAGGAATCAATGATCAAGTGCTTTTGATAATGATTAAAAACTTAACTTGTTTGCTTGGATTTTCCCAACCATTAATTTGCCTAAATGTTGTGCTTTTAAAATGATGTATTGTTTTATCTTGTGAACTACTTTGGGATTTTTAAAATGGAAAGCAGTGTATAAATATTTTAAAATAAATAGAGTTGTGATTTGATGGTATGAATAAGAAGGAGGGGGAAGAAATTTGTTCAGTTTGTATTTTAATGTGACTTTACTTATTCTCAGTTCCTGAACTGACTGAAATGCAGTTATACTTCAATATTCTCCCTTTTTCCAATTTTGAATCATAGTTCTCCATGCAAAGGGATGCATACAACAACGTGTATTTTAGGGAAAGATCATACTAAAATGCAAATATCCATGAAAGTAATGTACAAAAATGCATTATATTAGGGAACACTGCTTGGGAAAATATGTGTATTAGAAATATGTTATTGGAACAAATGTGCCTGAAAATGCATACTTATTTTCATGCACAGTTAAAACTTATGTAGCAACTGGATGAAATGAACTTAAGACTGGAAAACTGAGGGACTGAATGAAACCATAATAGACAAAATTGTCCATCCCTGGGTATGAATAGGTCTTCAAAACTTTGGAACGATTACAGACATTGTTGGTAAGACACTGTGTCAATTCATTGTTTTCATTGTAACAGTTGCTTGCTACACAGGACAAGATTAAGTGCTAGTTGTGAATATTCAGTGTACAAATAATGACATTGTTTGTACCGATACTGGCAAAAAAATATAATGCATGACTTGGCCTTTAGGTCAGTATTATTTGAAAGAAAAACTACTTTGGGGTTGGTTCACTTTTTCAAATAGCATCCAAACATTTCAAATAATGGCACAGAAGTTTAAAAAAAAACATGGCAAGACAAGAGCCTTAACAGCAACCCAGTTGCCAACTATTTTAGGGGTGTGTCAGGACTTACATACATTCCCAAATTTGATAACTATTCACTTATACTTTGTTGTTGTTGTTCAGTCGTGTCTGACTCTTCGTGACCCCATGAACCATAGCACGCTAGGCCTTCCTGTCCTGCGCTCTCTCCCGGAGTGTGCTGAAGTCCATATTCATTGCATCGGTGATGCTATCTAGCCATCTCATCCTCTGCCGTCCCCTTCTCCTTTTGCCTTCAATCTTTCCCAGCATCAGGGTCTTTTCCAGAGAGTTTTCTCTTCGCATTAGGTGGCCAAAATATTTGAGCTTCAGCTTCAGTATCTGTCCTTGCAATGAGCACTCAGGGTTGATTTCCTTTAGGATGGACTGATTTGACCTCCTTGCAGTCCAGGGGACTCGTAAGAGTCTTCTCCAGCACCACAGTTCGAAAGCATCAATTCTTTGGCGCTCAGCCTTCCTTAGAGTCCAGCTCTCACAGCCATACATTACTACTGGGAAAACCATAGCTTTGATTAGACGGACCTTTGTCGGCAAGGGGATGTCTCTGCTTCTTACTATGCTGTCTAGGTTGGCCATAGCTTTCCTCCCAAGGAGCAAGCGTCTTTTAATTTCATGGCTACAGTCACCGTCTGTGGTGATCTTGGAGCCCAAGAAAGTAAAATCTGTCACTGCTTCCATTTCTTGCCCTTCTATATGCCAGGAAGTGATGGGGCCAGATGCCATGATCTTAGTTTTTTGAATGTTGAGTTTCAAACCAGCTTTTGCACTCTCCTCTTTCACCCTCAACAAGAAGCTCTTGAGATCCTCTTCGCTTTCTGCCATTAGGGTGGTATCGTCTGCATATCGGAGGTTGTTGATAATTCTCCCAGCAATCTTAATTCCGACCTCTGATTCATCCAACCCAGCATTTCTCATGATGTACTCTGCATATAAGTTAAATAAGCAGGGTGACAATATGCAGCCTTGTCGTCGTACTCCTTTCCCAATTTTGAACCAATCGGTTGTTCCATGTCCGGATCTTACTGTTGCTTCTTGACCCTCGTACAGGTTTCTTAGGAGACAGGTAAGGTGGTCTGGTACTCCCATCTCTTTCAGAATTTGCCACAGTTTGTTGTGATCCACACAATCAAAGGCTTTAGCGTAGTCAATGAAGCAGAAATAGACGTTTTTCTGGAATTCTCTTGCTTTCTCCATGATGCAGCGAATGTTGGCGATTTGATCTCTAGTTCCTCTGCCTCTTCGAAACCCAGCTTGTACTTCCAGTAGTTCTCGGTTCGCATACTGCTGAAGCCTAGCTTGAAGGATTTTGAGCATCACCTTGCTGGCATGTGAAATGAGTGCAATTGTGCAGTAGTTTGAACACTCTTTGGCGTTGCCCTTCTTTGGAATTGGAATGTAAATTGACCTTTTCCAGTCTTGCGGCCATTGTTGAGTGTTCCAAATTTGTTGGCATATTGAGTGCAGCACTTTAACAGCATCATCTTTTAGGATTTTAAATAGCTCAGCTGGAATACTGTCATCTCCGCTAGCTTTGTTGTTACTAATGCTTCCTAAGGCCCACTTGACTTCACTCAGTTAATCATCATCATACCAAGCAGAGACTTTGGGGTCATGGGACCCCTATTCTATGAGATGCATTGGATCTGTTTAACTTTGTTCCTGTTGGACATGCTGTGCCAGAGAGACATCTCCCATCCTTGTTTTCTTTCATTGCTCTAGAAGCTGAATTTTATCGTTGGCATCTTCTAATCTCATGAAGTACCTATAGGTCAGGGATCTGGCATGTGTCATTGTGCATCTGAGCAGACATTTCCAGTAAATACCATTTTAATTTTACACTTAAAAACAGATACTGAGATGAGTCAAAACCATGGGACTGTTTGCTGGCGAACCTTAAAAATTAATTTCATGAAGTAGCAGCAGTAGTAGCAGTCATCGGTGTCTGAATAACCGAGTCAAAAGTCTTTACCGATTGAGTGTTAACATTCCAACAGATATGATTGGAGAGTATAATTCAACATCTTTCTTTATGAAATGAGAATCGGAATATACTCTCTGAGTAATATGGAAAGAAGTAGCTCCTGCTTGTGTTTAGGAAACAGGGAAATATGAAAAGTTCAAACAGGCATCAGGACAAAAGGACACATGGTCATTGTCAGCTCCAGAAAACAATTGGGAGCTGGGGCACAGGTATTGCTTGGAGAAGGGAGTTTTTGTTCTGCAAGCTAGATGGAAGGAAGGAAGGAAGGAAGGAAGGAAGGAAGGAAGGAAGGAAGGAAGGGGAAGGCAGATGAACTAGGGGGGAATGCTTTCCCCCTGGCCCTTACTGTGATGCCTCCTACGCACACGTGGATCACTGCCAATCACCTATATCAGGAAGAGGAAGTGGAAGAGCAGTGGGCAGGAGCAGGGTGCTGATACTTTCCTCCAGCCACTTCTTTTTCCATGCAATTCCTCCCTCCTCAGTGGTCCCCCCCCCCGCTTGTCTCTAGTCTTAAGTAGTTGAAGGACATGGAGCACATCTGAAAAAGATGGATCTGCTCCACGCATCCATTTCTGTGTGGAGCTATCAGCAGGTTTCTCTTTCTTTCACACTGTCAAAGTACATCTGACATTATGCAAAGTGACATTACGCAGACACTCTGCCCCAAAAGGCTGCTTACAATCTGAACTGGGTAAAAGCATCTGTGGACAGAATTAGATGTCACAAAAACATGAGGCTGCTGTTTAGAAGCCAGCAGAGGACTGTGAGCGGATGGCTTTCCACTTTCCTCCCTCTAACATCTCATAGAATTTACCTTTCTTGCATCTTGGTGCTATTGCACTGTCCTCCTTCTGAATATAGGCAGTCAGTGCCATGGAATGGGAAAACATTCCAAAACATTATGCCAGGTGTATTGGCCCCAGGCCTGTAGTTTTAGAGGGGCTTAGAGATCCATAATCCTCTCTGACTTTAGTCTATCAGCTGCAGTTTTCCTGCTAGTAGGCCTCTTGATTGATGAGTCAAAGGTCGATACTGCTGCCTCAGCACATTCCATGCTGACGAGCGCTGGCCTTATCAGGGCCTGGGAAGTGCCTGAGAAGTGAGGCTCTGTTTACAGGTGTCTGTGCTGGGAAAGTTCTGATTGTTTTCCTTCTGAACAAGCACTGTTAGCCTATGCTGGGAAAGTTGCAGATGAACGCTAATTAATGCTTGCTGCTGTCATGCTACCTCACTGCTAACATGTATGGTATAAAACCCATTTTACCCCTTGGCTCTGGGTTCAGAGAAGCTGTCTGGGTATGCCTGCATGCTGTAAGTACTCAATAAAGTCTCCTTGTAAGCAAACCTGGATCTGGCTTATCATTATCTCAGCACCTCCAAATCTTAGCAGCCCACGGCCGAGGCATACACCAGGACACAAAGTAATTTTCCCCAGGAATTAGAGAGGGAAATTCTCCAGACATTACCACCTTATTCAGCAGCTTTTATTGGGTAACATTTGGGAGGGCAACATCTACTGCTGTCCTACATAATCCAATAACCTACAACTTCCAAGGAAGGTTGAGCTGCCCTTTTGTCTTTTGTCTACTTTCACATTCCTGAAACAACTGGATTATGATCTTAAGTCTTTGAAAATATACATATGATATTACTGTAAGACAGGGGTAAGCAAGCCGCGGTGCTCCAAATGTTTTGGACTACAGCTTCCATTATCTGTGACCCTTGGCCATCCTGGCTGGAGCTTATGGGAATTGAGGTGCACAAATTAAAAGTAATTGTAGATGTGTGCAGTTGTTTTATTTGGCACCAATACCTGAAAGGTGATATTCCACCAAGCCAATTACATGTTAAGAACATGCCTGTTCAAATACTGTAATGTGGATCAGTGACTAATGCATACAGTAAGAAAATAGGAACTGTATCTCCTTAAACAGCATTAAATATTCACTGGTGGTGGCTATCAACATCTCATCTACAAAATTGGAATTATAATGCATTACTTTTCAGGGGTTAATGTGAACTTGATTTACAGAGATTGCTCCAATGGATTCTAGCCTATGTCAGTGAACCATTTACAAATGGGCGTGGGAGGAGGGAGCAACAGCAACAGCTAGCCTCCCTTTGGGCGAATATCCAGTTTTGGATCATGACATTTTGACCATTCAGAAGAGACTGATACCTTCCTCCTGACCCCGATCTGTGCCTCACCTGTTCCTTTCCCAGATTTGGAGGGTTCAGGCTTAATGCTTGTACATTCCATTATACTGACTAGAGATCCTTAGCTATATATTTCTAAATGCTCCCTTGCCCAATCCAGGGAGTATCTGAACTATGTATTTAGTGATGTTTGATTCAACATGTCCCTTATATCCCAGTGGTGATGGCTACACTGAAGCATGCATACTGGAGCATCGCTAGCCCTATTTTGGCATTATGCCTCAACTTGATTGCTAATTGTGTGAGGGGGAGAGCAGAGCTGTGTTGAGGGAAGGTCTGAAGAGGGGATACTGCTCTATATGTATAGGCTCCCCCTCTCCCCCCTCATCCTCACTGCTGTTGAACCCTGTGTAATCAAGCTTAAGCTTCAGGCTGAATGTCCAGACATTCCTCCTTTGCCACTGGGCAGTGTGAAATATGCCAATTCAGATGCTTCTTGGCCCTGTCGATAATCCCTGTCAGAAAGGAAACCTTTGGAACAGCGATTGGGAAACCCCAGCCCATGGGTTCGATGTGGCCTGTGAAGTGTCCCCTCCAGCCCAAAGGCCGTCCCTCCCAGCCCCAGCCCCCTGTACCGGTGCTAGAGGAAGGCAGTCTTTCCTTAGCACCAAGACTGCACTCTTATCTACGATCACTGATTGGAGGTAAGAGTGGGGTTTCACCACTAGAGAAAGGCGGCATTTTTGTAGCGCTGAAGAGTCCCTTGCTGAGAAAAAAAGACATGATCAGTGATTGGAGGTTACAGCGGGGTTTCAGTGCTAAAGATAGGTGTCTTTTCTCTGCATGGAGACTGCCAGGAGATGAGGCTTTGGAAAGTAGGGGGCCACCCCATGAGTTCATCTGGCCCCTGGGTGGTGACCAAGAACCAGCCAAGTTCACAGGGCAGGAACACTTCCCCAGCCCAGCTTTATAACAATATATCCCAGAGGCAGTGGATGCTCCTGGGCATGGCCGAGGCATCTGAAATTACTTCAATGAAGCCAAACCAGCAGAACTGTTGGCCACAGGACAGTGCTGAGAAGGGGTGGTGGCCACAGGACAGTGCTGAGAAGGGGTGGTGGCTGTGACTGAGCTGTGCCATTTGCACTGAACCCCAGGGTATATGGGAGGGAGAGGATGTGGTAAGGTATCCCAGCCACTTTTCTCAGAGAAGATTTTCATCCTTCTCTTCTTGTTGCCTCATATAGTAAATCGGATTGCTTCTTGTGTCTTGGCTTCTGTGGAGTAGGAAATAGACTCCTGGATTTGGATGTGGGAAGCCACAGTGCAAACCCGTCTCACAGTGAAGTCACTGCAGGCTTTGAGCATGACACTGCCATTTGCTGAAATTTCATTTTTCATTTCATTTCACTTATTACATTTCAATACCGCCCAATAGCCATAGGTCTCTGGGCAGTTTACAAAGATTAAAACCCTTAAAAATATAGTATTAAACAGTTTAGCTATAAACATATACACAGAGCAAACACACACACGTGCACACACACACACACACATCCAAACAATCCAATGACCTGTTTAAAAATTAGCTTGTTTGCCTCCCATGGACAGATGATGGACTATCCTTAAACCTTGTAAGATTCGGGGGGAACTGAAGTCCAGTATTAACCATATTTCTTTTTCCTCTAACTCCGTCCTTTCCAGAGGTCAAAGTTGCCATGGCAGTCTCAATCATAGCTCTACATCTCCTGTTGCTCCTTTCTGTTCCTGTTCTTCAATGTTTTTCTTATCCTATTCTTCATGGCCAGCCATTTTCTTGGAAGCTATGTGGATCAGATCTAGTGGAAACAGCAAGAGGAATTTGTGGAGACTGTGGCTTCTATGCACCCCAAAACAAGAATGGTATATTTTCTAATAAAGCAGAATTCAGATTTTTAACCAATGACGTCTGCATAAAACTTGTTCTTATTTTTGTTTCATGTTGCTTGCTTTATTACCTGTTATTCTTAAATTTGTGCTCATGCCCTGCTTGTGGGTTCCTGGGTGACACTGTGTAAACAGAATGCTGGACTAGATGGACCCTTGGTCTGATCCAGCAGGGCTCTTCTTATGTTCTTATGTTCTTAAACTTAAAGTAGTTTTTCCTGTTATTGCATTTTGAATATTTTGTTAGCTACTTTGAGGACACTGAACTAGAACAGTAGAGCATAAATGTACATAAATTATCCATTTCCAATATTTAAACCAAACATGAAAGTCAACTATGAAATATTGAAATCAAACATCATGAGGTATCAAATACACATACCAAATATTCACTGAATATGCAGCAAATATTAAAATATCAGTAGAATACCTGGGGTATATTAAACTTCAAAATTAGTAGAGGAATATTTTGGGGAGCAATTCATATATAATCCAAACTCATTCATCAAACACTTACAAAACTATGGCTAAATATCAATGGACTGGGTACCTTTTAGAAAAAAAAAACTTCATGTATTTTCCAGTAACAGTAAAATGAGGCATTTCATTAGACAGAGTTTAGGAAGACAGTGAAGTTCAACTATGGTTAAAAATGGCTAAATATATAATTATTTAATCCTGAAGTCAAAAATCTTGACACGCTTACTTTGATATAAATCCCTTTGAACTCAGTGGGGCTTATGTTTGAGGCATAGTATCAGGTTTTGGAGCTCTAATTCAAGTAATAACTTCATCACAGTGCCTAAAAGCAAAACCAGAAGAAAACGGCTTACGCTATCGCTATGCCTAAAAGATGCTCACTGAAGTGAAAAACAACAAAGAGTTTTGTGGCACTTTAAAGACTGCTTTGACTTAGATTCCTGCACTGAGCAAGGGGTTGAACTCGATGGACTTAGGCCCCTTCCAACTCTACTATTCTATGATTCTATGACTAAAATATTATTTATAATGGCTTAAAATTTCATGATAATAAGCTTCATCTGATGCTTCACGTGTTATCTGAAGGGCCCAACTACACATTATGCTAATCACGTAGGGCTTCTTCACACAGAGCTTTTGCCCTGCTATTGAGATTGCTCATTCACGGAAGTATGCTGATCCTTTAGATGATGTCAGCAACCTCCAGGGCATCTCCCGCACTAAATGACCTTTATTCAGTTTTTTTTTTAGATTGGAGCTATCAAATTACAGTGCTTGAGTTCCCTCATGAAAAGAGAGAAACCCGCAATAAGAGGTGCTAGACCACAGCGCCATCTAGCAGTTGTATAATGAAACATATGGAAGACTCAGATAAGGGGGGAAAGAGGGGGGAAGGAAGCACGTGTAAAGGGAGTCCATTGTGATCCTGCGTTTAAAATGGAAGCAGAAAGCCCTGCTTTAAAAGTGGGATTTTAGGCTGGTATAGAGATGCTCATAGTGTGTGCTGAGGCTTGTCTTATTTCTACTCTTTTGTAAGTGCACACAGCCCTAATTCAGATCAGGGCCATGGTGCCCAGGGATAGGAGAGTTACCCCCCACATCCATTGTTGTTTTTTCCTTGAAATTCCCACCACTGATGTAAGGAGTTAAAAAAAGGAGATGTCTCCATTGGAGTCAATTGAGGCTTTGTAGGGTGAGAGAAGACTTTTATTTATTTATTTATTTTTATTTCATTTCTATACTGCCCAATAGCCGAAGCTCTCTGGGCGGTTCACAAAAACTAAAACCAAACAACACACAGTAAAACAATTTAAAATATATAGAACATTAAAACCACAATATAACAATACAACCACAATAAAACCTAGCAGCAGTACAGGAGTTTAAAATACAGATTTAAAACAGCAAAGATAAAAATTTAGAAAGCTAAAATGCCTGGGAAAATAAAAAGGTCTTCACCTGGCGCCGAAAGGAGTACAATGTAGGCGCCAGGCGAACCTCACTAGGGAGCTCATTCCAGAGCCGGGGTGCCACAACAGAAAAAGCCCTCCTCCTAGTAGCCACCCGCCTCACTTCCTTTGGCAGGGGCTCACGGAGAAGGGCCGCTGATGATGATCTTAAGGTCCGGGCAGGCACATCTGGGAGGAGGCGATCCTTCAGGTAACCTGGCCCCAAGCCGTTAAGGGCTTTGAATGTTAACACCAGCACTTTGAATCGGGCCCGGAAATGGACCGGCAGCCAGTGCAGCTGGAAAAGTACTGGCATAATATGAGCTCGCAGGCCAGTCCCTGTTAACAATCTTGCTGCCCTATTTTGGACCAGCTGAAGTTTCCGGACCGTTTTCAAAGGCAGCCCCACGTATAACGCATTGCAGTAATCCAGACGAGAAGTTATCAGAGCATGGATAACTGTAGCTAGGCTATCTCTGTCCAGATAAGGGCGTAGTTGGTATACCAGCCTAAGCTGATAAAAAGTGCTCCGTGCCACTGAGTTCACCTGTGCCTCAAGTGACAGTTCTGGATCCAAGAGCACCCCCAAACTACGAACCTGATCCTTTAGGGGGAGTGCAACCCCCTCCAGAACAGGTTGAATATCACCTAGCCGGGCAGACGAACCACCCACTAACAGTACCTCCGTCTTGTCTGGATTGAGTTTCAGTTTATTGGCCCTCATCCAGTCCATTACCGTGCCCAGGCACTGGTTCAGAACAGCCACTGCCTCACCTGGTTTTGATGAGAAAGAGAGGTAGAGCTGGGTGTCATCCGCATATTGATGGCACCTCAGCCCACACCTCCGGATAACCTCCCCCAGCGGTTTCATGTAGATGTTAAACAGCATGGGGGATAGAATAGAGCCCTGTGGAACCCCATGGCACAATTGCCATGGCACAGAGCAATAATCCCCCAGCACCACCTTCTGGAATCGGCCATCCAAGTAGGAGCGGAACCACTGTAGTGCAGTGCCTCCAACTCCCAACCCAGACAACCTATCCAGAAGGATACCATGGTCGATGGTATCAAAAGCCGCTGAGAGGTCCAGGAGAATCAACAGGGTCGCACTCCCCCTGTCCCTCTCCCGGCAGAGGTCATCCCACAGGGCGACCAAGACAGTTTCCGCTCCAAAACCAGGCCTGAAGCCCGATTGAAATGGATCTAGATAATCTGTTTCATTCAACAGTGCCTGGAGCTGTCCTACAACCACCCGCTCAAGCACCTTGCCCAGGAAGGGGATGTTGGCCACTGGCCTATAATTGTTAACATCCTCTGGGTCCAGGTTAGGCTTTTTCAGGAGTGGTCTAATTACTGCCTCTTTTAAAGCGGCAGGCACCACTCCCTCTCTCAAGGAGGAATTTACAACCTCCTGGACCCAGCCGGACAACCCCTCCTTGTTTGATTTAATAAGCCATGAAGGGCAAGGGTCAAGCACACAAGTGGTCGATCGGACTTGGCCAAGCACCTTGTCCACATCCTCAGGCCTCAGTAACTGAAACTCATTCAATAAAACTGGACCAGACAGTGCTCTGAACGCCTCTACCAATGGAACTGCATTAATCGTGGTGTCCAATTCATGACGAATCTGAGCGACTTTATCCTCAAAGTGCCGCGCAAACTCGTCACAGCGTGCTACCGAGGGTTCCACCGTCTCTCTCCCTGGCCCAGAATGTAACAGGCCGCGAACCACTCGGAAAAGCTCCGCCAGACGACACTGAGAAGATGCAATGCTGGTGGAAAAGAACTGCCTCTTTGCCACCCTCACCGCCACAGAGTAGGCTCGATAGTGGGCTCTTACCTGTGTTCGGTCAGACTCAGCACAAGTTTTCCTCCACCTGCGTTCTAGCCGTCTCCCCTCTTGCTTCATTGCCCTCAGCTCAGGTGTATACCAAGGAGCTGGCCAGGCTCTGCTCAGAGGGAGAGGGCGCTTGGGCGCGATCGTGTCAACTGCCCGAGTCATCTCTGCATTCCACAGAGCGACCTGGGCTTCGACAGGAGCACCAGCCATACCAGCAGGAAAATCCCCCAGAGCCCTCTGGAATCCATCGGAATCCATTAATCTCCGGGGGCGGACCATTTTAATAGGTCCCCCACCCTTGCAGAGGGGAAAGGCCGCCAGAAGTCTAAACCTCAGCAGGAAGTGATCTGACCATGACAAAGGGACAGATGTTAATTCCTCTACTTTCAGATCACCATCCTCCTGCCCAGTCAAGAAAACCAGATCAAGCATGTGTCCTTTTATATGCGTTGGGCCGATGACATGTTGGGACAGCCCCATGGTTGTCATGGCGGCCATGAAGTCCTGAGCCGCCCCGGATACAGCGGCCTTGGCATGGAAGTTGGGATCCCCCAGGACCATCATCCTGGGGGTCCTCAACACCAAGTCCAAGACCACCTCCGTCAGCTCAGGCAGGGAGTCCGATGGGCAGCGGGGTGGGCGGTACACCAACAGAATCCCTAATCTGTCCCGGGTTCCCAACACAAGGTACAGACACTCAAGATCTGCACTCGAATGAGCAGGAAGCCTGGAGAGGGAGATTGAATTCCTATAGACCATGGCAACCCCCCCTCCCCGACCCTCAAGTCGGTGTTGGTGCTGCACTGAGTACCCAGGAGGGCACAGCTGGGAGAGAGTGACCCCTCCCAGTTCCCCCACCCAGGTCTCAGTAATACATGCCAGGTCAGCCCCATCATCCACAATCAAATCATGGATGAGGGAGGTCTTATTTTGGGCCGACCTGGCATTCAGCAGCAGCACCACCAGACCCGAGGGCAGACTGGTAAGGCTGCCAGGAACCATCAGGTTGGGGGAAGAACCAGAAGAGGGGACAGCTGTAAGGTGTCTAGCCCCTCTTCTCCTCAGTTGGCCTGTTAATCCCCCAACGCCATACCTCCCCCTGCCCGTGACCACAGTTATGGTGGCACCTCCCCCACCCCCTGAGTTGTCCAATAGTCCTCCAGGCACATATTAAAATATTAAGATATAAAATATACAACAGTTTAAAAGAATATAAAAGAGATAAAAGAGAACAGCAGCTAAGAAGGAGCAGATAGTCCACGTTTGCCCCTTCCCCTGGTCTTTAAAGCTGCTGCCCTCTGCTGCTGCTGCTATTTGCTGCTGGTGTTGTGGCTGCTGGTGTCTCTGGAGAGGCAGGTGGGTAGATCTTGCGACTCCAAGTGCGACGCTAAGTGCACACTTAGCGTCGCACTTGGCGCGACGCCGAGGCGCACGCCGGGGCGCTGCCTCTGGCAGCCCCGCCTTAAGTACCTGTGGGCGGGGGCAGAAGCAGGCTCAGGCTCAGGATCACCCGGTGCAGCTGCTGGCTGGTCCTCCTTCCCCAGGCTCCTTTAATACTCCCTTGGGTATTGGACTGGGGCCAGAACTCCATGACCCCAACCCAAATACTGGCCACATGTTCTTACACAAGAATAAAAAGTAAAACAAGAATGAGTTACCTAGTACATGATTATCATAGCATGTAGTTTGGGTGGATGTAGGAATAAGCAAATATGGGCAGGAGGGTGCTGTTGCACTCAAGTCCTGCTCGTGGGTTTCTGATGGGCAGCTGGTTGGCCACTGTGTGAACAGAATGATGGACTAGATGGACCCTTGGTCTGATCCAGCATGGCTCTTCCTGTGTTCTTACATATTCATGTCCTGCTTGTGGGCTTCCCATAGGCATCTGGTTAGCCACTGTGGGAACAGAATTCTGGACTAGATCAGCCTTTGGTCAGCTCTTCTTATGTTCCTATGTTCTTAACTTCACCAGGGCATCCACAGAGGCTATTCTTTGAACTACGGGGGTGTGAGGTGACAATACTTATATCTGTACAGTAAATGTCTGCCCAATCAACTTTTGGCATTACTTGATAAGCCTACCATAGTGATCAGGCTACTAATAACCCTTCTAGGACACAGCCCACTTTTTAAACTGGTCCATGCAACCCACCATGCCGGGGGGCAAGGCATTGTCCTCCCAGTTACCCACCTCCTAGTTCTGAACACCACACTTTAAGAAGGAGTCAGATAAATTGGAAGGGGTTCAGGGAAGGGCAGCAATGATGATCAGTGGACTAGGAACTGAACCCTACAAGGAAAGATTGCAGAAACGGGGCATGTTTTGTCTTGAGAAGAGAAGACTGGGGGGGGGGGGAATATGACAGCACTTCTCAAGTACCTAAAGGGTTGTCACACAGAAGAGGACCACAACCTGTTCTCTATCATCCAAGGCTGTAGGACACGAAATAACGGGCTTAAGTTACAGGAAGGCAGATGTTGCTTGAGGAAAAACCTCCCTGTGGTCAGAGCAGTGGAACCAACTGCCTAGCGAGGTGATGAGTTCTTGGTCACTGGAGGTATTCAAGCAGGGACTGGAGAGCCATCTGTCAGGGGTGCTTTACATGAGATTCCTGCACTGAGCAGGGGGTTGGTTTCGATGACCTAAATGGCCCCTTCCAACTCTAGGATTCTATGATGTTATGAGGCTGCAGACTACTATGCATGTGTGTTTCATCCACGGCACTCTCTGTGTGTCTCCCACACACATGTGTGTGCACACACATAGTGTGCACACATGCACTTGTGGCCCCTAAACTCCCTGGATGTGGCCCTCGGGGCCAAAACGTTTGTGCACCCTTGCCCTAGACCTTGCTCCAGTGAACACGCTGAGGAGCCTCCATTCCTGCTAGGATGCATTGCTCTGGGAGAACTTGTTTCCACATACTCCAGCCTTCTGAATTTTAAAATTCATTGTAACCATTCAGAACTATTTCATTTGGCACCAATATCTGACTAAAACTAAATGGATCAGTACAACTAGAGATATGTCGGTATACCATCAGAAGATGGGACTCCCAGGTCGGAAGATGGTCAAAGTGCTACTGGGGAGGAACAGAGGGTAAGTTCAACTAGCCCCAGATGTGATGATGCAGCTAGCTCAAAGCTGAAAGGAGAGCTAGCGGCCGATGGTGCTGGTGGTGAACGACGAATCCGAGGTTCTAAAGATCAACACACCATAGGAACCTGGAATGTAAGATCTATGAGCCAGGGCAAATTGGGTGTGGTTATTGGGGAGATGTCAAGATTAAATATAGACATTTTGGGTGTCAGTGAACTGAAATGGACTGGAATGGGCCACTTCACATCAAATGACCACCAGATCTACTACTGTGGACAAGAGGACCACAGAAGAAATGGAGTAGCCTGCATAATTAATAATAAAGTGGCTAAAGCAGTGCTTGGATACAATCCAAAAAATGACAGAATGATCTCAATTCGAATTCAGGGTAAGCCATTTAACATCACAGAGATCCAAATACATGCCCCAACCACAGATGCTGAAGAAGCAGAAGTAGATCAATTCTATGAGGATCTGCAGCACCTACTGGATAGTACACCAAAAAAAGATGTTATTTTCATTACAGGAGACTGGAATGCTAAGGTGGGTAGTCAAACGACACCTGGAATTACAGGCAAGCATGGTCTGGAAGAACAAAATGACACAGGACATAGGCTGATAGAATTTTGCCAAGACAACTCACTGTGCATAACAAACACTCTCTTCCAGCAACCTAAGAGATGACTTTATACATGGACTTCACCAGACGGTCGACACCGAAATCAGATTGACTACATCCTTTGTAGCCAAAGGTGGCAGACATCTATGCAGTTGGTAAAAACAAGACCTGGAGCTGATTGTAGTTCAGATCATGAACTTCTTATTGCACAATTTAGAATCAGACTAAGGAGAATAGGGAAGACCCCCAGATCAGTTAGATATGAGCTCACTAATATTCCTCATGAATATGCAGTGGAGGTGAAGAATAGATTTAAGGGACTAGATTTAGTAGATAGGGTCCCGGAAGAACTATGGACAGAAGTTCGCAACATTGTTCAGGAGGCGGCAACAAAAAACATCCCAAAGAAAATGAAAACCAAGAAGGCAAGATGGCTGTCTGCTGAGACACTGGAAGCAGCCCAAGAAAGAAGGAAAGCAAAAGGCAACAGCAAAAGGGTGAGATATGCCCAATTAAATGCAAAATTCCAGAGGTTAGCCAGAAGAGATAAGGAATTATTTTTAAACAAGCAATGTGTGGAAGCGGAAGAAGATAATAGAATAGGAAGGACAAGAGACCTCTTCCAGAAAATTAGAAACATCGGAGGTAAATTCCAGGCAAAAATGGGTATGATCAAAAACAAAGATGGCAAGGACCTAACAGAAGCAGAAGGGATCAAGAAAAGGTGGCAAGAATATACAGAAGATCTGTATAGGAAGGATAATAATATCGGGGATAGAATTGACGGTGTGATCAGTGAGCTAGAGCCAGACATCCTGAAAAGTGAGGTTGAATGATGGGCCTTAAGAAGCATTGCTAATAACAAGGCAGCAGGAGATGATGGTATCCCAGCTGAACTGTTTAAAATCTTGCAAGATGATGCTGTCAACGTGATGCATGCCATATGCCAGCAAATTTGGAAAACACAAGAATGGCCAACAGATTGGAAAAGATAAACTTATACCCCATACCAAAAAAGGGAAGCACCAAAGAATGTTCAAACTATCGAACAGTGGCACTTATTTCACATGCCAGTAAGGTAATGCTCCAGATCTTGCAAGGTAGACTCCAGCAATTCATGGCACGAGAATTGCCAGATGTACAAGCTGGGTTTAGAAAAGGCAGAGGAACTAGAGACCAAATTGCCAATATCGGCTGGATAATGGAGAAAGCCAGGGAGTTTCAGAAAACAATCTATTTCTGTTTTATTGACTATTCTAAAGCCTTTGACTGTGTGGATCATAACAAATTGTGGCAAGTTCTTGGTGGTATGGGGATACCAAGTCATCTTGTCTGCCTCCTGAGGAATCTGTATAACGACCAAGTAGCAATGGTAAGAACAGACCACGGAACAACGGACTGGTTTAAGATTGGGAAAGGAGTACGGCAGGGTTGTATACTCTCACCCTACCTGTACGTAGAACACATCATGGGACGTGCTGGGCTTGATGAAGCCAAGGCTGGAGTTAAAATCACTGGAAGAAACATTAACAATCTCAGATATGCAGATGATACCACTTTGATGGCTGAAAGCGAGGAGGAGCTGAGGAACCTCATGATGAAGGTGAAAGAAGAAAGTGCAAAAGTTGGGTTGCAGTTAAACCTAAAAAAACCCAAGATTATGGAAACCAGCTTGATTGATAACTGGCAAATAGAGGGAGAAAATGTGGAGGCAGTGACAGACTTTGTCTTTCTAGGGGCAAAGATTACTGCAGACGCTGACTGCAGCCAGGAAATCAGAAGACGTTTACTTCTTGGGAGGACAGCAATGACGAATCTTGATAAAATAGTGAAGAGCAGAGACATCACACTGACAACAAAGGTCCGCATAGTGAAAGCAATAGTATTCCCCGTAGTAACCTATGGCTGCGAAAGCTGGACCATAAGGAAGGCTGAGCGAAGGAAGATAGATGCTTTTGAACTGTGGTGCTGGAGGAAAATTCTGAGAGTGCCTTGGACTGCAAGAAGATCAAACCAGTCCATCCTCCAGGAAATAAAGCCAGACTGCTCACTTGAGGGAAGGATATTAAAGGCAAAACTGAAGTACTTTGGCCACATAATGAGAAGACAGGATACCCTGGAGAAGATGTTGATGCTAGGGAAAGTGGAAGGCAAAAGAAAGAGGGGCCGACCAAGGGCAAGATGGATGGATGATATTCTGGAGGTGACAGACTTGACCTTGGGGGAGCTGGGGGTGGCGATGGCTGACAGGAAGCTCTGGCATGGGCTGGTCCATGAAATCACGAAGAGTTGGAAGCGACTGACCGAATAAACAACAACACCAATATCTGAAAGCTGACATTCCCCAAGCTAATTACATGTGAAAAATATGCATGTTCCAATACTGATATGAATGTCATGTGGACCATTGACCAGCACCTACTGTAAGAAAACAGAGACTTTTCTTACTCCTTACTAAACATAATTACATTTTTACAGTTGGTGGCTATCAGCATCTCATCAATAGAATTGGAATTATAATGAGTTACCATTCAAGGATTAATGTGAAATTAATTCAGAGTGGTTGCAGGGGAGTCTGACCAATTCTAGCGAACCATCTGAAATTTGCAATCTTCATCACCAGCATCGTTATCGACATGCTGTTCAGGTATGGGCTTTGATTAATTAACAGAAGGCAAAGAGTAGGAATACAAGTTCTCATAAGAGAGGGATGTAAACACCACTTCAGAGCTGAATCCAAATACCGAAGCAAATCAGGCTGCCTCAGGAGTGCCTTGTTGAGCTCCAAAGAGGGTCAGAACAGCACTGAGGGGGTCCAAAGCAAAGCAGGTCACCTCAGAAGAGTCTCAGTCCACCTTGGAGATTCGGAGCTATTCTGAAGCCATTTCTGAAGCCCAGACAGCCTGTCTCTAAAATGTATCAACTTACGAAAGATCAGGGAGGGGGTGAGGAGGAGAGAGGGAGAGAGGGGAGAGGAGGAGAAGGGAGGGGGAAATGGTGAACCTTGACAAATGGCAACTCTAGTTGCCAAATTAGAGCTGAACTTAACCCAGCAGTCTCCAGTCCGTGACAGTGCTGGGGGGGGGGGGGATGCTGTATATGTTGGAGATCAGCCTGTTTCATTTCACTGTGAGAGAGACTTGGTTAGAGACAGTTGGCTAGCTAGATCTATGTGGTGTGTGTATTCTACTGCAGCATTGTCATTCTTCTTCCTTCCCACTCAGCCCTTTTTCAATTTAACTATTCCTATTAGTCTTCCTTTTCTTTTCTTTCTTTTCTAGATTCTTTATTTAAAAAAAAAAAACATTTAAAATTACTTTAGTTTCCTTGCCTTGTTCTTTGGCTCCCCCACCACCACCCTTCTCAGTTCAACCATTCTTATTAGTTCGTTCGTTCGTTCTTTCTTTCTGATTCTTTATTTTTAAATTTAAAAAAAAACTAAGAACTTTCCTTATTCTTTGGCTACTCCCCCTCCCCTCCCCTTCTCAATTTCTGTATTACTTCCCTTCCTATTTTTGAACTCTGTGTCCCCCCCTCCCAAAAAAACACCAAAATTAAAAACTTTATCTTCTGTTAGGATTATAGTGTACTGTCTGTTACTCTCCCCACCACCACCACTGCCTTTGCTCATAGGTAGTTCTGTATTTACTTTTATTTTCCTCTTGTGTGTCTGTGTGTGTCCTGTGTGTGTGCACACGCTTGCATTGTGGTCAAGCAAACACTGTGTGGCAAAGCACTACACACAAGTCCACATTTCAGAATGCAGTGGGCAGAGCACTACACACATTATCATATATTATTTAAATTTAATGCTACTCTGTGTGGCAAAGCAAGCCCAATATGAGGCATCTCCAGGGTCTTGGCAGGGGCAGAGGTGGGCGAGGTGCTGCTGGGACCAGTAGCACCAGTAGCCAAGCTGGCTTGCCCCCAGTCTGGATAGTGCATCCTGATGCATGTCAGCAGAGTGTGGAGGCCAGTCAAAGTGCCCAGAGGTCACCGTTCGAAGAGCCTGGTGCAGGCAGCAGCAGTAGCACTATTGCTAAAGGAACAGCATCTCCTTATGTTATGGAAAAGGGGAGCCCACTGATGGATGGCACATCAGAGGTGCCAGATGTCCTCAACATGGTGGAGGGTCGAGCGGAGGAGATGTGGGGGAGGATGACCAGCTGGCCGAGGCTCAATGTCCAGCACCCAACCCCTCTTCCATTGTTCCCCCTGCTCCTGTGGTGACCCGAGACTCAAGGCAGGCAGTCTCTGTCTCCACAGAAATGGCAGGGCAGCATTGTCAGGACCACTTTGAGGTGGGAGTGAATCCCAGCACTGGAGCCAAGCGCCATCAGTATGCTGATGATACGCAGCTCTATCTCCCTGTGACATCTGAATCAGGTCAAAGTGTGCAAGTCTTTGAGCAGTGCCTAGACTCAGTAATGGGCTTGATGAGGGACAATAAACTGAAGCTGAATCCTGGCAAGACAGAAGCCCCAGACCCAGGAGATAGGCTCCATCTCCTACCTCCTGGGTTTGGGAGATTGGCTTATTGGGGATGGCATTGCACTACCTTTGAAAGGTTTGTAGTCTGGGGGTACTCCTAGAACTATCATTGTTGCCGGAGGCCCAACTGGCTGTGGTGGCTCAGAGTGCCTTTTACCACCTTCAGCTGGTTCGCTGGCTACAGCCCCTCTCCTGGCCTCACAACAGGCACTAATAATCTTAAGACTGGATTACTGCAATACCTCTATGTGGGGCTGCCCTTAAGGCTGCTCCAGAAGCTGGAGCTAGTGCAGAATGCAGCAGCTCGGCTGTTGTCGGGAGCTGCCCCTTTTCAGCATGCAATCGCTTTGCTAAGGGAACTGCCCTGTCTGCCCATTCGCTACTAGGCCAGGTTTAAGGTTTTGGTACTAGTGTATAAACTTGGGATCAGGAGACCTGAGAGAGTGCTTTATCAACTTGCTCGGTCACTGATGTCATCTGGCAACACACTCCTGGTAGTTCTGCATGGACCTATGGGTTTTTTTTGGGGGGGGAGGGTTGCCGTGATAGGCTACGTAAATACTTATGTAGCTTTTCATGGCCTCCACAGGGATGCAAATGACATCCCTGCGTTAGTCGTGATAGGCTACGTAATTATTTACGTAGCCTATCATGGCTATAATGAAGAAGCGAATGGCGGCCGCAGATGCGCGAACGGCAGCAGGTAAGTGCTCTGTTTCATGCACCTTTCGGGGGGGTGGGGGACTTCGTTCCGCCACGGATTTTGGAGGGCCAAATGCACTGGCATTCGGCCTCACCGAGATCCGTGGCGGAATTCTCTGACATCCCTAATTTGGCCTCACCAAGATCCGTGGAGGAATTCTCTGACATCCCTAGTAAATAATGCGTAGCTATGTTATGCATTATTTATGTACATTATTGTGCTTTTCAAGGAATGCAGTATCGTTTCAATATAAACAGCATGTAACTTAGAATTAAATGACTATTGCATCACTCTATATTAATGTCAGAAAATGTCTACTCCACTTTGGGGGGCTTCTACTGTAAGCCCCCCCCCCCAAGGTTTTCAGACTAAAAACATAAAAACACAATAAAAATACAGCCTACCAATTACATCATGGGCTGAGGAATCCTACCCTTACTGAGCACCAGGTCTGGTGATATGCTACTACTATGGCAGTGGAGTGGCTGCCGAACACTATATAGTCTTGGTACAGGAGGAGAAAGAAAACACAACATGGAAAACACCAAAAAGGTGGAAGAAAGACTAATGTGTCCACAGCATCAACAGAAGCGGTGTGTGCATCAACCCCAGTTTAGTGATTTGATGGTCAATTGATTCAATTTGAGTCCCAAATCTGAACTGAGATTCAGGGAATCAAAGCTTTGTGCTCCCCATCAATTAGCATGGGCAGTAATAGAAACAGCTATAACATACGTGCATTTCTGCGCTTGCAATGTGATTCACAGAACAAAAAAAATGCATATAGCAACGTGCACGCTTTTGAAAAACAAGCATGAAAATATGCATGACTTTGGGAAAAGTGCATGATTGATTTTCATCTGAACAGAAAAAACCAAGGCTCGCCCTCTGATATGGACACAAGTTGAAACACATTTCGAGATGGAATTCAGGGAACCTCAAGAACCTTTTCCCAGGCTGCCCAGTACAAGGAGGGCAGCAGCATCTTGCTGAAGCTGGTGTGCAATGGCAGAATGCATTATGCTTTGCAACTGGTTCATAAATGATCTGGAATTAGGAGTGAGCAGTGAAGTGGCCAAGTTTGTGGATGACACCAAATTATTTAGGGTAGTTAAAACAAAAAAAAAAGGATTGTGAGGAGCTCCAAAAGGATATCTGCAAACTGGAAGAACAGGCACCCAAATGGCAAATGCGGTTCAGTGTAGGGATGGACAAAAGTTCCTTACCTTATCCCGCAGCTTGCTTTGCAGTGGGGGGGAGGCACTCCGTCCCTCCCCCCAGAATTCTGGGTGGGGTGGGAGGCACCCCATCCCTCCCCGCTGAAATTCTGGCAAGGGGGGAGATGCCCCGTCCCTCCGGCCGAAATTCTGGCTGGGGGGGAGTCACCCCATCCCTCCAGCCACGAATCTTGTCTCCTGCCAGGACGCAAATGGCAGCGGCTGTAGCCGCCGCCGTTTGCGTCCCTGCAGTCAGCCATGATAGGCTACGTAAATCCTTACGTAGACTATCACAGCTGACTTTGGGGGAAAAAAAAAAGCGCATATGCAAATGGCGGCGCCCATGGGCGCCGCCATTTGCGTTCCTTATTTGGGCACGTGTAGTCTATGTAAACATTTACTTAGACTACGGCGTAAATAAGGGCAACGCTATTTGCGTTGCCCTTATTTTCGCCGTAGTCTACGTTAGGGATGGGGGAGAATTTCTCCCCGAAACTTCGGGGGCCAAGTGCCAACGCATTCGGCCCCCCGAAATCAGCGGTGAAATTCTCCGCCACCCCCCCACCACCACCCCCGGGATGGGACTTACCTTTCACAAATGTCCCTCCCGGCGGCGGGTCCTGGCGACGGTTCGTCGGGTCTTCGTCAAGGGTGGGGGCATAAGCTGGTCTTTTGACCGGCTGCCGCCGCCGCCATTACACATGCAGTAGAAAAAAACAAACAAACCCGTGATAGGCTATGTAACAATTAATGTAGCCTATCACGGCTAGATCTCCAAAGTCAGCCGTGATAGACTACGTTAATCGTCACGTAGCCTATCACGGGTGACTTTGGGAAAAAAAAAAAAGCGCGTACGCAAATGGTGGCCCCCAGAGGGAGCCGCCATTTGCGTTCCTTATTTGGTCCCTGTAGTCTACATAAAGATTTATGTAGACTACGGCGAAAATAAGGGAATGCTATTTGCATTGCCCTTATTTTCGCCGTAGTCTACGTAAATCTTTACGTAGACTACAGGGACCAAATAAGGAATGCAAATGGCGGCTCCCTATGGGGGCCGCCATTTGCGTATGCGCTTTTTTTTTTCCCCAAAGTCACCTGTGATAGGCTACGTGACGATTTACGTAGCCTATCACGGCTGAGTTTGGAAATCTAGCTGTGATAGGCTACGTTAATCATTACGTAGCCTATCACGGGGGTGGTTTTTTTTTTTTTCGTGGCCGCGTAGACGGGGCGCTTCTACCCAGCCTGAATTTCGCCGGCGAGGGATGGGGCACCTCCAGCCCGGCCTTAATTTCGGCCGGGCAAGGCGAGGCGCCTCCCCCCCCCTCGCATGAACTTCGGGGGGAGAAGTGAAGCGCCTCCCCCCCACCGCGAAGCGTGCTTCGAGGACAGGTAAGGGACTTTCGTCCATCCCTAGTCTACGTAAATGTTTACGTAGACTACACATGCCCAAATAAGGAACACAAATGGAGGCGCCCATGGGAGCCGCCATTTTCATACGTGCTTTTTTTTCCCCCCAAAGTCAGCCGTGATAGGCTACGTAAGCATTTACGTAACCTATCATGGTGTTTTTTGAAAATCTAGCCATGATAGGCTACGTAAATCTTTACGTAGCCTATCATGTTTGTTGTTGTTGTTGTTGTTTTACTGGGAAATGGCGGCGGCAGCAGCCGGTCGGAAGACCAGCCACCGCCACCGCTGAACCGCCGCCGGGAGCCACCAGCGCCAGGGACATTCGACAAAGGTAAGTCCCATTCCGGGGGGGGTGGGGGCGGACCATTTCTCCACCAATTTCAGGGGGCTGAATGCATTGGCATTCGGCCTCCCAGAGATTCGTGGAGAAATTCTCCGACATCCCTAGTTCAGTGTAAGAAAGAGTAAAGTGATGCACACCAGGGCAAAGGATCCCAACTTCAAGTATAGCCTCATGGGATCTGAAATAGCAGTGAATGACCTGGGCCGTGTTTCCACAACAACGGAAGCATGAAGCAAACAGAGGATTTTTTTCATGGAAATGTCATGGCTCTGCCCCGGCTTCCATTAACAAGTTCCCCGCATCATTATAAGTTGCTGATGGAAACATACTTCTGGGTGGGGTGGGGGAATTGGAAGTGAACATCATCAGACTGGCAGGGGCTGCTCAACCAATCAGAGAGGCTCCCCCCCCAGCCCCGCCTTTCTCCTGCCCCCTGAAGCACCGGGTAGGTGATGATGCAAAGCATTACTTACTCCTGAAAAGCTTTGAACAAAACATCAGAGACATGCAGCTTTCGAAATAGTGCTTCACAGCCATTAGGGGAGTTAGTTTGCCTTTCACCTGATGAATACATGATGTACCTGGGTCTGTTTAGTGCTCTACTTCCCCGACCTATGCCTTATTCTGCCAATTTTTTCCTCTTTTCCTTTAAACCCGCAGCATTGCATTAGCAGGAACCCTCAAATAAATGTGCTATCACACAATTGCGCTATCACACAATAGCACAAATTTGTGATAGTGCACTTTGGGAAGCAAGCCTCACTTATCACAATGGGAGTTAGTGAGAACCCTTGAACTAATGTGCCATTGCACGATAGTACAAATACATGTTAGCACTATTTCATGATAGCGTGATAGCGAAATACTGAGATAGGGGTGTGTGTATTGATGGCAAAAATGCACAATACTGTTGCAATGAGATAGTGAGGGGGATAGATGTGCTGCTGGAGAACTGGGGCTTTTTTCGCTGTGGAGTGATAGTGATGCCTTCTAAATGCGCAACTGAGGATTCAGCAGTAACTACCTCTAGCTCTAGAACTGCAATATGGCTGGGAACTTCTATATGTACACCTCAACCCACAGCAATTTTAGTAATGTAAGCCTTAGCCCCTGATAGAGTAATGACTTTGAATGGCCAACATGGATACAGTTGGTGGCTGGTGAATGGGGAGCGCTTACTTCTAGTTCGCAACATAGCACTAAAGTGTTGTTTTGGTTTAATCCTTTATTAAAAAAAAAAAAAAAAGGACTCTGTTGACCAGCAGGGAAATGGTGGAAACATCAGGGAAAACATCAGAGAAATGCAGGCGGGGAAAACACTGCAGAAACAGCCCTTGACTGGGGTCACGGTGAAAGGCACACCCCTGGGCAGGGCTAGCATACCCAAGGTCAATGTGGGGGTTGGGGCACACGGCAACCATACTGGGGAGAACCTGACTTGAGTAAAAGAATCAGACTTTAAACAGTCTCAGGAAATCTGGGTTTTCCACAAGAAGCTCTGGGGTGGCTGCTGGATGGCCATGACGTCATGTATCCCTAATGACCACCACACGCAGCCAGTTCGGAGTAAATCACTTGTGGAGACAGACCCCAAGAAAGAGATCTTAGGGTTGTGGTGGACAGCTTGATAAAAATGTTAACCCAGTTTGCGGCTGCTTTGAAAAGGCAAACTCCATGTTAGGCATAATTAGGAAGGGAATTGGGAATAAAACTGCCAATATTATACTGCACTTATAGAAATATATGGTGTGACCACACTTGGAATACTGTGTACACTTCTGGTCACCACACCTAAAAAAAGTTATTGTAGAGCTGGAAAAAGTACAAAAAAGGGAAACTGAAATGATCAAAGCGCTGGAGCATCTCTCCTATGAAGGACCATTACAACAGCTGGGATTGTTGCTGTTTGTTGTTTGTTTGTTTGTTTGTTTGTTTGTTTCCCCCTTTTTTAATTGTGAATTTTAACAAAACAAAACAAACAGAAAACATAACAAAACAAAACAAAATACAACATATTGTAAAATCCTCAGTTTCAAATATTACAATATTTGAGAAAGGAAAAAAAGGGGGGGATAGGTCACACATAAAATTCAGTGAAAGCAGACCAGATATCCACATATAAGTTCATTTGCAAGTTACGCCTATATACCACTCTTCAAATTTGCAAGTTATGCCTATATACCACTCTTTCAAATGTTGCTAGTGTTGTTAAGTCTTCAGTCCATTGCATTATAGGCAGTGAGCTTTTATTGTTCCAGTATTGTAATATTAGTCTTTTAGCAACCAAAAGGGCACAAAAAAATCCATTTATGCTGGCCACATGTTACATTCCAAGAAGCAGGTAAATAATTTAAAAGAACATTTACATTTAAAAGAACATTTAAATATTAAAGAGCTTTCTAATACAAAATTTATCTGTATAATAACTTCCTCCCAAAAGGAGGCAACCATTGGGCATTTCCAAAACATATGAATAAGAGAAGCATTGACTGTATTACACTTCCAATAGTTAGCCAAATTTGACAAACCTTTATTAAAAAGACATTGTGGCATCCAATAGACCCGAAACAAAAAGTTTTTGCTGAATAAGGCATAACTGAAGATCCGTTGAAATGTCCGATACAGACACCAAGACGGCAGTCCATTGATTAAACAAAATAGGACGCTCCAATTCCCTGTTCCATTCCTGCTGTAAATCACTTGTATCATATTTATTCATTGATAATAAATGTTTATAAACATGAATTGTGGGTCAATATGTCTGATCAGCTTCAATAAGTCTTTCCAATGGTGAAGGAGACTCCGAAGCAGTAAAAGCAGCTGGACCGAATCTAGATACCAACAAATGTTTCAGTTGCAAGTACTATCATTCTGCTGTAGCAGGCAAATCAAACTGATCTTGCAAAGTTGAAAATAACAAAAATTTGTCATCAACCCCCACTAATTAATCCAGGATAAAAATCATTTTATCTGCCCAGGCCCACCATAATAACATTTTCTTGCCAATTCTTAAATCTGGATTTCCCCATAAAGTCAATTTAGCATGGGAAAATGGGACAAACTGTAATTGACGTGACATTATACGCCAAACTTCTCTAACTTCCAAAATTGTGGGAGGAGCTCTGTCTAGCTTAATATGCAGAGAATCTAATGCCATCCATTTGGAGAGAGGCTCCAGACAAGAAGATTCCAACACTGACCAAGGTGGAAAATCTAATCTGAGTGGAACAGACCAAAATTTAGTAGAGGTCAGCAAATAGGCCCAATGATACATAGCTAGATCCAGAAAACCAAACCCACCTTCATTAATTGGAAGTTGCATCCTTTTTGAAGATATTCTTGGTGGAAAGGAACCCCAAAAGAATTTACAAAACAAAGCATTAAGTTTTTGGAAATATTTGCCAGGTATAAGTATAGGGATCCCACGTATAACATAAATAATTTGAGGTATGGTATTCATCTTAAGAGTATTCACCTTACATAAATTCCCCATCTATCTATATCTTGTGAAATATCAGTAATAAACTTGTTTAAATTTAACCTAATCATTTGAGATATGTCTCTAGGGATAATTATTCCCAAGTAAGTAACGAACTCTGGGCACCGTCGAAATTGCCAATTGGCTAATACACTAGAGTATACCCCATCTCCAATTGGCATTATTTCTGACTTTGACCAATTAATTGAATAGCCAGACAATTCACCAAAGGTATTAATCAATTTCATCAAGGCTGGAACCAACCACAGGAGTCTCAAGATAAACAACAAAAGGTCATCGGAATAAAGGCTAATTTTAAATTCTAAACCAAGACAGACAAATCCATGAATACTATTATTTTGTCTAATAGCACACACCAGGGGTTCCAAACATAAATTGAATATCAGTGCGGAAAGTGGCCAACCTTGTCTGGTAACCCGCCCAAGGGGGGGAAAAGGCTGAAAATAAACCGTTAGTCATTACTCTCACTCTTGGAGCTGAGTATGAGATTTTAAGCCATTTCAAAAATTCTATAGGAAAACCAAAATTAGTCAATGTAGTAAAAATAAATTTCCAATGAGTTTTATGAAAGGCCTTTTCTGCATCCAAGGAAACAATGGCCGCCTGGTCAATACTTTCAGAGTTTAAAGCAACTAGATCAACAACTAATCTAAGATTATCAGCCCCCTGTCTATTTTTAATAAATCCCACCTGGTCTGGTCTAACCAATATGGTCATGACCTGTTGTAATCTATCAGCCAGGATTGCTGTTAATATTTTGATATCTACATTAATTAATGATAGTTAATAGTTAGCACAATAGGTATGGTCGATAGTTAGCACAATAGGTATGGTCCTTGCCTGGCTTAGGAATCATAAGCATCATTTAATGATAAAGAAAGGGAGCCCACCTCAAAAATATGGTTATAGAGGCAATACAACTTTGGTGCTAAAAAAACTAGAGAATGTTTTATACCATTCAGTTGGGAATCCATCTGGTCCAGGTGATTTCCCAGTATTCATTTTCATTATTGCATTCATAATTTCTTCTAAATGCAGAGGAGCTAAAAGGAGCTGTTGTGAAGAATCTAAACGTGGAAGATTAATCTGAGAAAAAAAGTGTCCATATCTTGCTCTGATATCTTATTACTGGTACTATGCAGATCAGCATAAAACTCTAAAAATTGTGAGTTTATGTCTGTAGGAGAAGTATATACTTTGCCACTCTCATCTTTAATAGCTGAAAAATGACATTTGGATGTCAATGCTATTTAAGACGATGTGCAAGAATCTTACTAGGGCATTCACAATTTTCCCAATATTTCTGTCATAGACAGGTCAAAGCAAATTCCGTCTGTTGTGAAAGAATATTATTCAACTCATGTTTAGTATTCTGTAGCTCTTGATAAAGTTGTGCTGTGAGGGATGCGGTAAACTGAGTTATAAGAGATTTCAGCTTCTTGTTTAAATGCATCTGTTGAGTTTTTTAAAAGATTCTTTTGATAAGAAGCATAGGAGATAATTCGGCCCCTTATAAAAGCTTTACTAGCCTCCCAATCAATGGCACACGAACCTGCTGTACCCTCATTAGTACTGAAATACTCTGTTAGTTCAGCTAACATCTGAGTTTTAAACTTCTCATCAAGAAGAGAAACATTAAAACGCCAAAGACCAAGGGCCCTAGGAGTATCAGAAAATTGCAGTTCCAACCATGATCTGACACTACCAATGTGTCAATCTTGCAACCTTTGATTTGACATACTAAAGATGCAGAAATTAAAAAATAGTCTAATCTAAAGCAATTATGGTGAACTGGTGAAATAAAAGTATACTCTCTATCGGCAGGATGTAAAAAAACCCAAGAGTTTGTCACTTCACATTAAAAATGAGCTACTTCATTAGACAGAATTTAGCTTGATCCTACCGCTAAAAAATTGGGCACAATTATTGGAAGCAAATCCCATTAATCTTATTGGGACTTACTTTGAATAAACAGGTGTAGGATTGGGCTGCACAGATGAATCCTACTGGTGCATGGCAAGGGAGTGAGACCCACACTGGAACTACCACCATTGGGATTGTTTAGCTTGAAAAAAAGGGGAGTAAGGGGAGCTTGATAGAGGTGTACAAAATTATGCATGGTGTGGAGAATGTGGATAGCGAGACATTTTTCTCCCTCTCTCATAAAACTAGAACCTGGAGTCATCCCATGAAGCTGATTGGTGGGAGATTCAGGGCAGATAAAAGGAAGAACTTCACACAGCACATCATCAAACTATGGAATTCACCACCACAAGATGTAGTGATGACCATCAATTTGGATGGCTTTAAAAAGGGATTGGACAAAATCATGGAGGATACTGCTATTGATGGCTACTAGTCCTGATGGCACCGTGCTACCTCCAGTATCAGAGGTAGTATGCCTATGTACACCAATTGCTGGGGAACATGGGTGGGAGGGTGCTGTTGTGCTAGTGTCCTGCTTGTGGGTTCCTGGTCAACAGCTGGTCGGCCACTGTGTGAACAGAATCCTGGACTAGATGGACCCTTGGTCTGACCCAGCATGGCTCATCTTATGTTCTTATTATGGGACCTCAAGCTCCATCAGGCACCTGAACCTGACAGACTAAATGGCTGGTTGTCCAATACAAATGTCTCACCAATGCAGTGCGTGATCTGTGGTGGCATTGGAAACTACTTGTGGCTCACATCCCCCATAGTGGCCTACACCTCTGATTCTTGTGAGCAGGAGGAGACCAATAGAAAGAAATCCACATGCTCTATCTTGTGGCTCTCCTGTTTGCTACATGGTGTTCCCCTCTCATCTTCCTGCCCCTACTACCACAGCAGTAATGGTGGTGCAGCAACGGGGGCAGGAGAATGAGAGGGGAGCAACACTTCCCCTCCCAGGACCTGTGAAGGGGAGAAGCAGCCATTTGCACACAGTAGCAGGGTCACTGTGCGCAAGTCTCTCCTTCTCCTCCTGGGGCCCAGTAGGAGAAGGAGAGACGCACGTGTGGAGCCACTGTGCCCAAATGGCTGCTTCTCCCCCTCCACAGACTCCTGCCACTGCTGCCAGTCTGCCACCATCACGGTCATGAGGAAACCCCTTGCACTCTCCCCATGTGTCAACAAGGAGAATGTGAAGGGTGGTGATGGTGGTGGTGTGGTGGGCAGCGGGGTCCCCAGCACTGCCATCCACCACCACCATTCGCAAATGGTTCCTTCTCCCCCTCCTGAGACTGAGAAAGCAGCCATTTGTGCACAGCATCCGTGCATTCCAGTGGAGAGCCCGTGGCTTGGCCTGCTAAAGCAAACCATGCCAGGGGCTCAGGGGAAATCTGATGAGCCATATTTCCCCGAACCGGACAGCCAGATTTCCCCACGCCAGACATCTCTACAGAACAGTGAAATTGCAACAGAAACAAAAACAAAAACAAACAATAAAGTTATAAACAGATTGCTGGAATGCTCACAGTACTAATAAAAGAAAAGAGAACACAACATGCTTCAAAATAAAACCTAAGTGGAGAACGAAGGTGAACCAGACAGACTAGGCTAAAAGAAACCACAGCAAAAATAAATGAAACTTAAGCATGGGTCATGGTGAATGAAACTAATTAATGGAATGAATTTGGAATGGAGAAGGAGGCTTAGGACCAGGAAGCTGGAATAGGAGGATTGGTGTAAGAATGTGAAGGATTTTTTTAAAAAAGAAAAAAGCAGAATGGCACACAAGCCACCGCACAAACAATTCCTCTCTCTCATCCAAAGCTCTTCAAATTGTTGCAGCTCAGATAAGACACACTTGTCAAAGGGCAGAGAACAACGAGCAGCAAAGGATCATATCAGCAACTTGCCACCTCTCTCTTTCCCCGCCCCAGCAGCCTCCATATATGGAAAAGGGAAACTAAATTAGATTTGGGGGCTGACTTCTGCAGCCCTTCAAAGTGCCAAAGTGCCCACACCTAATATAAATCTGATGCACATCCCGAATATGAATCATTAAACAAGCTGCTTTGAGGATGCTTTGAGGATCTTGTCCTAGAAATTCAGATTGAAATCTTATCCAGGCCAGCCATCAGGTTTCTGAACTAGCAATGCATGCCAGAAATAAGAAAGAAAGAAAAAGGTGACTATTGGAACCGTGCTGTTGACATCGTTTTTATTTGAAGTACAAGTATGTGCTACCACGTTTGCTCGGAATGCATCTATCTGATATACCTGAACCTGGCTCCGTGTTCTGTGGGTGTGCCCTTTAGGAACACTGGGCAACTGGGGACTGGCACTAGGAGAAGTCTTCCCTTGGCAGCCCCTGGCTTTAGTCCCATCACAGCAAAGACAGTTATCTGTCTGCCAGAGCTGGCTCAGAAAACCAGTCCTGTAGCCAAATTGACAAGAGCCAACATGCGTGTCTTATGAACCTATCAGGAGGCCTAGACCAGGGGTGCAGACAGTGCAGCTCATGGGCCACGCTGCAGTCTTCCAAGGCATTACTGTGGCCCACCAGACCATCTGGCATCTGCTGCTGTGAGGTGGCTCTTCCCATCCTTTGCTTACCTCTGATCTCTTATCACTAGCAGTAGCAAGGGAATCCCTTGCATTATGTCCGATCTCTGATGAGAGATCAGATAGAAGCAGTGATCATGGGGACACTGGGGTGGAGAGGAGTTACAACCTTCTCCCTTCCTCGGTGTCCCCAAAGCAGACGGAATTGCTGTTTTACCACCACCAATGATGGTGGTAAAGCAGCAATTGTGTAAGAGGCGCTTGGCCCCACTGGTCTGCCCGAGTGCTGTAGTCAGACCTCCCCTCGTATACTGTGCCCAGTTCTGAACACCACACTTTAAGAAGGAGTCAGATAAATTGGAAGGGGTTCAGGGAAGGGCAGCAATGATGATCAGTGGACTAGGAATTGAACCCTACAAGGAAAGATTGCAGAAACTGGGCAAGTTTTGCCTTGAGAAGACAAGACTGGGGGGGAATATGGCAGCACTTCTCAAGTACCTAAAGGGTTGTCACATGGAAGAGGACCACAACCTGTTCTCTATTATCCAAGACATGAAACAACAGGCTTAAGTTACAGGAAGGCAGATACTGCTTGAACATGATGGAAAAAACCCCTAATGGTCAGAGCAGTCAGGCAATGGAACCAACTGCCTAGGGAGGTGATGAGGTCACCATTATTGGAGGTATTCAAGCAGAGACTGGACAGCCATCTCTGTCAGCCATCTCTTTAAACTACATTCCTGCACCCAGCACTCAATGTTCAAAATGCCCCTTTCAACTCTATCGTTCTATGAGGCTGCAGACCACTATGTACATGTGTTTCCCTCATCCCACTCTCTGTGTGTCTCCCCCCCGCACACACACACACACACACACACATGTTCTTATTGCGGCCCCTACACCCCCTGGCAAACCTGTATTTGTCCCTCAGGGCCAAAAACTTTGTGCACCCTAGACGGTGCTCCAGTGAACATGCTGAACAGCCTCCATTCCTGCTAGGTCCAGGGATGATTGTTCCCAAATACTCCAGCCTTTGAATTTCATTGTAGCAATGCAAAATTATTACATTTGGCACCACCATCTGGAAGCTGATATTCCCCAAAGCCAATTATATGTGAAGAATATGCCTGTTTCCATACCAATATAAATGCCATGTGGACCACTGACTAGTACATACAGTAAGAAAACAGGGACCGTAACTCCCTACTAAACATCATTAGATTTTTATAGTTGGTGGCTATCAGTCCCTCATCAAAAGTATTGGAATTATAATGAGTTGCCATTCAAGGATTAATGCAAACTTAATCTGGAGTGTTGCAAGGGATTCTGACAGATCTCAGAGATCCATTTGAAAATTGCAATCTTCATTGCTAGCATCATCATCACCATTGCCTATTTTTGGAAGGTTTTATGGACGTGACGTTCAGGTATGGGCTTTGGTGACTCTCATCTGTGTTGGATCATGACAGTTGGAGCATTCAGAAGAGACTTTCACTTCTCCCCCAAACCCCAAGTGTGCCTCACCTGCCTCTTTCCCAATTGGGGGGTGGGGGGTGGGCTTAACACTTGTACATTCCATTATACCTACCAGGAATCCTGGGATATCTAGTTCTAAAGGCTCCTTTGCTCAGTCCAGGGAGTCATAGAATCATAGAATCATAGAATAGTAGGGTTGGAAGGGGCCTACAAGGCCATCGAGTCCAACCCCCTGCTCAATGCAGGAATCCAAGTCAGAGCATCCCTGACAAATGGCTGTCCAGCCTCGTCTTGAACGCCTCCAGTGTGGGAGAGCCCACCACCTCCCCAGGTAATTGGTTCCATTGTCGTATTGCTCTCACAGTCAGGAAGTTTTTCCTGATGTTCAGCCGGAATCTGGCTTCCTGTAACTTGAGCCCATTATTCCATGTCCTGCACTCTGGGATGATCAAGAAGAGATCCTGGCCTTCTTCTCTGTGACAACCTTTCAAGTACTTGAAGAGTGCTATCATATCTCCCCTCAGTCTTCTCTTCTCAAGGCTAAACATGCCCAGTTCTTTCAATCTCTCTTCATAGGGCTTTGTTTCCAGTCCCCTGATCATCTTTGTTGCCCTCCTCTGAACCCTCTCCAGTTTGTCTGCATCCTTCTTAAAGTGTGGTGCCCAGAACTGGACACAGTACTCCAGATGAGGCCTAACCAGTGCTGAATAGAGGGGAACTAGTACTTCCCGGGATTTGGAAGCGATGCTTCTATGAATGCAGCCCAAAAGAGCATTGGCGTTTTTTGCAGCCACATCACATTGTTGGCTCATATTCAGCTTGTGATCGACAACAATTCCAAGATCCTTCTTGCTTGTAGTGTGGTTGAGCCACGTATCCCCCATCTTGTAACTGTGCATTTGGTTTCTTTTTCCTAGGTGCAGAACTTGGCATTTGTCCCTATTAAATGTCATTCTGTTGTTTTCTGCCCAGCGCTCCAGTCTATCCAGATCACTTTGAATGTTGTTTCTGTCTTCCAAAGTATTAGCTATCCCGCCCAATTTTGTTTCATCTGCAAATTTGATCAGCATTCCCTGCACCTCCTCCTCCAAGTCATTAATACAAATGTTGAAGAGCACTGGGCCCAGCACTGAGCCCTGCGGTACCCCACTCGTTACCTCTCCCCAGTTTGAGAAGGTCCCATTGATAAGCACTCTTTGAGTCCGATTCTGTAGCCAACTGTGGATCCACCGGATCATTGTTTCATCTAGCCCACTTCGAGCTAGTTTGCTCATCAGGATATCATGGGGCACTTTGTCGAAAGCTTTGCTGAAGTCGAGGTATATGATGTCTACAGCATTCCCACGGTCTACAAGGGAGTATTTGGAACCAGATATTTGTGATGTTTGGTTCAACATATCCCTTTCAGTCCTTTAGCATGGATACTCTGAAGTGTGCTTACTGGGCAACTGATTGCCTTATTTGGGCATTACTCCCCACATGAACACTAAGTATATGAGACACCAAGAGGAGCTATGCTGGGTGAAGATCTAAAGAGGGGACCCTGCTCTTAAAGGGATAAGGGGAGAGGTTCTCTTATGGATCAGTAACTGATTAATGAGCAGAAAGCAAAGAGTAGGAATAAATGTTCCCCTAATGGAGGGATGTAAACAATGGGGTCCCACAAGGATCTCTATCGGGACAGGGGGTTTTGACCTGTTCAGGTGAGCTCTGTTAACCTGTTAGGTGTGACCTCTGGTGGCCAGATTTGCTGATGATACCAAATTATTTAGGATAGTTAAAAGAAAAAGGGAAAATTCCAAAAGAATCTCTCCAAACTAGGAGAATGGGCCTTAAAAGGGCAAAAGTGGTTCAGTACAGTGTAAAGTGATGCACATTTAGGGCAAAAAATCTTAACTTCTCATTTATGTTGATGACCTGATGGTGACTGACCAAGAAAGAGATTTGGCGGTTGTGGTGGAGAATTCAGTGGAAATGTCAACCCAGTGTATGGCTGTTGTGAAAAAGGCAAATTACAAGTCGGGTGTAATTATTAAAAGAAATTGAAAATACAATGCCTGTCAGTTCCAGGACATAAGTGGCAGGTGTCCTCAACTAGAACACCGGAGCCAGGGGTGATGGAGGTAGGCAGAGAACCACTGGTGAGGTGTGGCAGGGCCAGAGGCAAGAACAGTGTCCAGAGCAGGCAGGTACAGACAAGGCATGGCAAGGTCAGAGGCAAGAACAGGGTCCAGAGCAGCTAAGGTCAACTGCTGGCAAGGTGAGGTCTCCCCACACACACACACACAAACACCACACTCCCCACAGAGAACCCTATGTGCTCAAGCTTACATTTCAGGCTTAACATCTTCTTTGCCACTGGGCCGCCTAAAATCTTTTACTTCTTTGCCAAAACCATTGTGATAGAAACCCTTTTAGAACAATCTGTCTGAGAGGCAATGGAAGCTCCTGAGTAGGGATGTTACAGGTATCCAAAAGGGGGGTGGAGTCTGGCGGACTCCCCCTCCCCGCTCGGCCTTCTGGGCCCCATTTGCCAAACCACCACGAGCTTACCAGACCCATTTGCGGAACGCCGCACAGTCTGCGAGTGCCCAATGGCTGCCCATCCCTTTAGCGAGCTGCCATTTGCATAAGGATGGTGGCTCAGGGTTCTCCGGAAACCAAATGTAATGTTACAAAAATGGCCACTGTAATGGAAAAACCCTAAGATGCCATACTTATTTATAACATTTGTATCCTGCCCTATATCTTTAAGAACTCAGGGTGGCATACAGATAAAGTTAATTTAAACAGTACAAAACAATATATAATTTAAACAGCTAAAAGCATATTAAACCATTCAACAAGCTAATACCAATTAAAAATCTAAAACAATAAAACAGTTAAAACAATGTGCAACTTTAGGGAATTCCTTTAGCCCTCAAAGGCTTTGGTGAAAAGCCATGTTTTAACTGGTGCCAAAATGAAACCAACGTCTTCACCAATCGGGCCTCCAAGAGGAGGGTGTTCGACAACCAGGGTGCCACAGCAGAGAATGCCCTCTTCCATGTCCCACTGTAGTGTATGTCTTGCAGTGGTAGGATGCAGAGGACGGCCCCTCCAACAGATCTCAATCCTTGGGCAGACATATATAGAGGGAGGTGCTCCCTCAGATATCGAAGTCCCAAGCTGCCTAGGGCTTTAAATATCATCACCAGGACCTTGAATTCCAACTGGAAGGATATTGGCAGCTAGTGCAATTCCTTTAAAACTGGTAGGGATGGCGGAGAATTTCTCCCCAAAACTTCGGGGGGCCGAGCGCCAACGTGTTCGGCCCCCCGAACAAGTTTCGGGGAGAAATCCTCCGCACCCCCCCCGCACCCCCCCCCCGGGACGGGACTTACCTTCCCTGAATGTCCCTCCTGGCGGCGGGTCCGGCTGGCGGTTCATCCGGTGTTCGAGCAGGGCGGGAGCGGCAGCCGGTCTTTCGACCGGCTGCCGCCCCCGCCATTGCAATGAAAGAAAAAAAAAAAACACGTCCCCTGATAGGCTACGTGACGATTCACGTAGCCTATCACGGCTAGATCTGGAAAGTCAGCCGTGATAGGCTACATGAATCGTCACGTAGCCTATCACGGGTGACTTTTAAAAAAAAAAAGCGCGTACGCGAATGGCGGCCCCCACAGGGAGCCGCCATTCCCCTTCCTTATTTGGTCGCTGTAGTCTATGTCAATGTTTACGTAGACTACGGCGAAAATAAGGGCAACGCAAATAGCGTTGCCCTTATTTTCGCCGTAGTCTACGTAAACATTTACGTAGACTACAGCAACTAAATAAGGAACGCGAATGGCGGCTCCCTGTGGGGGCCGCCATTCGCGTACGCGCTTTTTTTTTTTTTTTAAAGTCACCCGTGATAGGCTACGTGACGATTCACGTAGCCTATCACGGCTGACTTTCCAGATCTAGCCGTGATAGGCTACGTGAATCGTCACGTAGCCTATCAGGGGACGTTGTTTTGTGTTTTTTTTTACTTTCGTGTTCGCGGCCGGGCGAGGCGGGAAGCCTCCTCCCCGGCCTGAATTTCGGCCGGGCGAGGCGGGAAGCCTCCCCCCCCGGCCTGAATTTCGGCCGGGCGAGGCGGGAAGCCTCCCCCCCCCGGCCTGAACTTCGTGGGGGGAGCAGCGAAGCGCTCCCCCCCACCGCGAACAAGCTGCGAGAAAAGGTAAGTGACTTTCGTGCACCCCTAAAAACTGGTGCTATATGATCTTTACAAGATGTTCTGGTTAACAGTCTAGCTGCTGCATTTTGCACTAGCTGCAACTTCCAAGTCATCTTCAAGGGCAACCCCACATAAAGTGCATTGCAGTAGTCTAACTGGGAAGTTACTAGCGCATGCACTAATGTGGCTAGGTTATCCCTGTCCAGGAAAGACCACAGCTGGCAGATCAGCCGAAGCTGGCCCCAAGTACTCTGGGCCACGGAGTCCACCTGGGGCTCCAGTGACAGGAATGGATCCAGGAGAACTCCCAAGCTATGCACCTGCTCCTTCAGGGGGAGTGCAACCCCATCTAGGACAGGTCACTTACCCAATTCCCAGACTCAGGAACCACCAATCCACAGAGCTTCGATCTTGTCAGGATTTAGCTTCAGTTTATTGGCCCTCATCCAGGCAGCCCATTACAGCCTCCAGGCATTGGTCCAGCACCTTCACTGTCCCAGCTGACTCCTACAACAAGGAGAAATAGAGCTGAGTATCATCAGCGTACTGGTGACACCCCACCCCAAAACTCCTAATGACCTCACCCAACGGCTTCATATAGATGTTGAATGGCATGGGGGATAGAATAGAACCCCGTGGCACCCCACAGCTTAATAGCCATGGGGTAGAACAGGAATCCCCTAATACCACTCTCTGGAATCGGCCCTGCAAGTAGGAATGGAACCACTGTAGCACAGTGCCCTCAACTCCCATCCTGCAGAGCCAATCCAGTAAGACACCATGATCAATGGTGTCAAAAGCCACTGAGAGATCCAGGAAGGTCAGGGTAGCACTCCCCCTGTCTTTCACTTGGAGGAGGTTATCAGTCAGAGCAACCAAGGCCGTTTCAGTGCTGTACCCTGGCCTGAAACCAGACTGAAATTGGTCCAGATAATCAGTTTCCTCCAAGAACTGAGGCTGCCCAGCCACTGCATGCTTAAACACCTTGCCCAAAAAGGGGATATTAGAGATGGGGCGATAGTTCTCACATACCCCTGAATCCAGGGAAATCCTCTTCAGGAAAGGTGGTTTGGTGAGCACAGATGGAGGTGAGTCTGTCCATCCCTACTCCTGAGCCTGCTCATTGGAGCATGGCCGAGGGTTTCTGAGATCACCCCAGTGAAGCAGGAAGGCGGTATGCTGCCGTTCCTCCACACTTCCCAGATAAGATCAGAACAGGCCCTTATAGTGAACTGAACCAGCAAACACATTGGCCAGGATAGTGCTGAGAAGGGGTGGCTGTCACTAAAGCTGGGCCATTTGCACACAGCCACAGGATATAAATGTGGGAGGGAGGGGATGCAGTACTGTGTCCAAGCCACTCTTCTCAGGGCAACTTCAAACACTTTTCTCCTTGTTGCCTCAGATAAGTAAGTCGGGTTGCTGCTTTTGTACTGGTTTCTGTGTGTTAGGGGTGTTTCTGGGCACAGGAAGTGGGATAGCAGTTCAGTTTCTGAAGAAGAACCATCAGACATGGGGAGGTGTTTTCCCAGGCTAGTCCAGATCTGAGTAGGCCTGCTTCTCAAGTTATAAATGTACAGATAGCTGAGCTTGAGGGTCCCTCCTCACATGCCCCCCTGCCCCTGTGAAAGGCAGCGAACAAGAGGTTGACCTAATAGATGCCAGGTGCAGGTGCAGAGCAAAGAGAGAGAAGGCAGGGGTAGAACTTAGGTGGTCTACCTGATTGGCCTTATGTGAGAAGCTGCGTTTAGAGGCCTCACAAGAAGGGAGGGACCTCCCCCCTTAAGTTAGGCTAGCGAGACCGCCTCCCTCTTCAAATGGCGGGCAACTCTTGTAAATTCCATTTGGATCCCCTGAAGGCATTCCTTGGTAGATGGAGAGTTTCTCTGAGAATTTGCATCTGTATGACCCTGTGAAGTAATGGATTAAAAGCTGTAGACTGAAGCCTCTCGCCTATGTATGTTTGGGCACTGAAGTGAAGTGGGGGCTAAGGGAATCTTGACACTGTGGTATATAGGGGATGTTGTTGTTCAGTCGTTCAGTTGTGTCCGACTCTTCGTGACCCCATGGACCATAGCATGCCAGGCCTTCCTGTCCTGCGCTCTCTCCCGAAGTGTGCTCAAGTTCATATTCATTGCATCGGTGATACTATCTAGCCATCTCATCCTCTGCCGTCCCCATCTCCTTTTACCTTCAGTCCTTCCCAGCATCAGGGTCTTTTCCAGAGAGTTTTCTCTTTGCATTAGGTGGCCAAAATATTGGAGCTTCAGCTTCAGTATCTGTCCTTCCAATGAGCACTCAGGGTTGATTTACTTTAGGATGGACTGATTTGACCTCCTTGCAGTCCAGGGGACTCGTAAGAGTCTTCTCCAGCACCACAGTTCGAAAGCATCGATTCTTCGGCGCTCAGCCTTCCTTAGAGTCCAGCTCTCACAGCCATACGTTACTACTGGGAAAACCATAGCTTTGATTAGACGGACCTTTGTCGGCAAGGTGATGTCTCTGCTTCTTACTATGCTGTCTAGGTTGGCCATAGCTTTCCTCCCAAGGAGCAAGCATCTTTTAATTTCATGGCTACAGTCACCATCTGCGGTGATCTTGGAGCCCAGGAAAGTAAAATCTGTCACTGCTTCCATTTCTTCCCCTTCTATATGCCAGGAAGTGATGGGGCCAGATGCCATGATCTTCGTTTTTTGAATGTTGAGTTTCAAACCAGCTTTTGCACTCTCCTCTTTCACCCTCAACAAGAGGCTCTTGAGATCCTCTTCGCTTTCTGCCATTAGGGTGGTATCATCTGCATATCGGAGGTTGTTGATAATTCTCCCAGCAATTCTAATTCCGACCTGTGATTCATCCAACCCGGCGTTTCTCATGATGTGATCTGCATATAAGTTAAATAAGCAGGGTGACAATACTCCTTGTCGTACTCCTTTCCCAGTTTTGAACCAATCGGTTGTTCTTACTGTTGCTTCTTGACCCTCGTACAGGTTTCTCAGGAGACAGGTCAGGTGGTCTGGTACTCCCATCACTTTCAGAATTTGCCACAGTTTGTTGTGATCCACACAATCAAAGGCTTTAGCGTAGTCAATGAAGCAGAAATAGACGTTTTTCTGGAATTCTCTTGCTTTCTCCATGATCCAGCGAAAGTTGGCGATTTGATCTCTAGTTCCTCTGCCTCTTCGAAACCCAGCTTGTTCTTCCGGTAGTTCTCGGTTCGCATACTGCTGAAGCCTAGCTTGTAGGATTTTGAGCATCACCTTGCTGGCATGTGAAATGAGTGCAATTGCGCGGTAGTTTGAACACTCTTTGGCGTTGCCCTTCTTTGGAATTGGAATGTAAACTGACCTTTTCCAGTCTTGTGGCCACTGTTGAGTGTTCCAAATTTGTTGGCATATTGAATGCAGCACTTTAACAGCATCATCTTTTAGGATTTTAAATAGTTCAGCTGGAATACTGTCATATCCGCTAGCTTTGTTGTTACTAATGCTTCCTAAGGCCCACTTGACTTCACTCTCGAGGATGTCCGGCTCAGTTTCAGTGACCGCATTCTCCTGGCTATCAGGGACATTCAGATCTTTCCTGTATAGTTCTTCTGTGTATTCTTTCCACCTCTTCTTAATCTCATCTGCTTCTGTTAGGTCCCTGCCTTCTTTGTCCTTTATCATGCCTGTCTTTGCACAAAACGTTCCCTTGAGATCTCCGATTTTCTTGAAGAGATCTCTAGTCTTTCCCATTCTGTTGTTTTCCTCGATTTCTTTGCATTGTTCATTTAAGAAGGCCTTCTTGTCTCTCCTTGCTATTCTCTGGAGCTCTGCATTCAGTGGGATATATCTTCTCCTTTCTCCCTTGCTTTTTGCTTCCCTTCTTTTGTCACCTACTTCTAAAGCCTCATCAGACAGCCACTTGGCTTTCTTGCACTTCTTTTTCTTTGGGATGGATTCTGTTGCTGCCTCCTGAACAATGTTATGGACCTCCATCCATAGTTCCTCAGGCACTCTGTCTATCAGGACTAATCCCTGAAATCTATTCCTTACCTCCACTGTATATTCATAAGGGATATGATTTAGGTCATACCTGAATGGTTTAGTGGTTTTCCCTACGTTCTTCAATTTAAGCCAAAATTTTGCAACAAGAAGCTCATGATCTGAGCCACAGTCAGCTCCAGGTCTTGTTTTTATTAACTGTATAGAGCTTCTCCATCTTTGGCTGCAAAGTGCATAATCAATATGATTTCGATATTGACCATCTGGTGATGTCCATGTGTAGAGTCGTCTCTTGTGCTGTTGGAAAAGAGTGTTTGCTATGATCAGCGTGTTCTCTTGGCAAAACTCTATTAGCTTTTGTCCTGCTTCATTTTGTACACCAAGGCCATGCCTGCCTGTTATCCCGGTGATTTCTTGACTTCCTACTTTAGCATTCCAATCCCCTATGATGAAGAGGACATCTTTTTTTGGTGTTAGTTCTAGAAGGTGTTGTAGGTCTTCATAGAACCGATCAACCTCAGCTTCTTCAGCATCAGTGGTTGGGGCATAGACTTGAATTACTGTGATGTTGAGTGGTTTGCCTTGGATTCGTACTGAGATCATTCTATCATTTTTGAGATTGTACCCCAGTACTGCTTTTCCCACCCTTTTGTTGACTATGAGTGCTACTCCATTTCTTCTAAGGGATTCTTGCCCACAGTAGTAGATATGATGGTCACCTGAATTAAATTCGCCCATGCCTGTCCATTTTAGTTCGCTGATTCCCAAGATGTCAATGTTCAATCTTGCCATCTCATGTTGGACCACCTCCAGCTTACCTTGATTCATTGATCTTACATTCCAGGTTCCTAAACAATATTGTTCTTTACAATATACAATATAGGGGATAGAGTACTGGATTTAGATGTGGAAGCGAAAGGGCAACCCCCTCTCACAGTGAAGCTCATTGGAGACCTTGAGCATGTCACTGTCTTTCAGCTGAGATTAGGTTGTTTTCAGATGTGAATGTTTGTGTTCCATGGACAAATTCAAAGGAGAGAAGGTCCACCCTAAAAGTGTGTCATATTTAGGGGGACTGAAGCCTAGGATTACCCTTATTTTGCCCACATCCAGCCTTTCTCCAACCCCTTTTCCACATGTCAAATTTACCATGGCACTCTGGACCACAGTTCTGCCTCTCTTACTGGTCCTTTCTGTTACTCAATTTATTGATGGCTTTGCCTGACATTATTTTAATAGTGATCTGATAAAAATGCTTCAAAAAGTATGTGAACCGCATGGATTCAACACCAGGGAACGTAAGATTACATTTGGTATATTTTCCATGTCATATAAAAGTCCACAGGTATTTAGCTTATTGATCAGTATGAACCTTGTGCTCATTTGCTGTTTCATATTATTTGGAAGCAAATCCTTACTTTGAATGAACAAGTGTAGAATTGGGTTGTGCAGCTTGGGCAGAAGAATCCTACCAGTGCATGGCAGGGGAGTGAGATCCATGGTGGAGCTTTTTGGCATTGCTCCAGCCAGGGCAGGAGGTGTCTGGTGACCTTCCTTGATTCTCTCTCCCTCCCCTCCAACTGTCCTTGCTGCCAGTGGGAGGGGATTAATGGTGACAGCTCTCACAGGAGCAACGTTTCCATCTCTGTTTGCAGCTGTGTTGAGGTTACAAGTGAGCCTACAAACCTTCAGGTCAGGATAGGCAGTGCAGTGGCTGTGGGCATTAATGCACCCCTGGACACTTTTCTTGGTGCTCTCCAAGGTGTCCTACCTTTCCAACTTAAAAAAACCCACCTTTTCTCACTGGCATCTGGGATAGCTTTGAGATAGATATCCATTGGTCCTGGAAACCGTGGGCACAAAGGAGTTGTTTAGTGTGTTGGGCTCAGACCCCACCCCTGCCTTACACTCAAGTTATTTGTCTTTTGCCATGCCTCCCATGGCAGCCATTTTGTGGTGGTGCACAGGACAGTTTCTCAAATGGCGAAATGTACCCCTGGCCCTGAAAGGTGGGCCAACTCCTCTTTCAGGTCCTCTGCCCCCTCTAGCCCCTCTCCCATCCCTGTAGACAGCCTTTCTTGTTGGGTGGGACAACCATAGTTCTAGGTGGGGCACTTTTGGGGGAGGGGGTGCATAGTGCCAGCATAGTGCCACCATCCCACTGGTGGAGAGTATGTGGGATGAGGCCAGGGGAAGGGAAAAGTAGTGGCCTCCCCCTCACACCCCACTCCATGCAGAGAGTGTGCTAACTTACATAATGCACTATGTAAAGGTTAACAGAAAATATAGTATGAACACCAGGGATTAAATGACTGACATATTTTTTGTATCATAAGAATAAAGGATGTTAAGGATACAGTGAAGAAGATGTAAAACAAACGAAGTAGTTTATGCTATAACTAAGTTTAAAAATTAGTATGGAACTTGTTTTCTGATTAGAAAAATCAGTTCTAATCTTGTATCATGACAACACTAGTACAAAAAAACAGATTTAGAATCAGAGTAAGAACACTTTACAGCGCAACCAGAGCCAAGCATTTAGGGAGAGCGGTGCTGAAAATAATATGTATAACTTTCTTCTTGAACTCAATGAGATCGACTCCTTAACTTTGTAAAACATTTACTGCATAACAGAAATCCTTTCGTGAACTTATAAAAATGCTTGATAAACATGCACAAAAGCTTTCTGAATGGTAGGTTCACAACACACCTTTTCAGAGAGAAAAAAAATGCATAGCACCTAAAATCATACTTTAGAACAGTTGCAGCTTTCGCTTTTTCCTAGAATTAAAGTCTGCGGTGGCTTAGTGGTTAAGACGCTGAACTGCAGACCGGAAGGTCGGCAGGACAGCAGTTCGAGACCTGAGTGCCGCGTGACGGAGTGAGCTCCCGTCTTCAGTCCCAGCTCCTGCCAACCTAGCAGTTCGAAAGCAAGAAATTGCAAGTAGATAAATAGGTACCGCCTCGGCGGGAAAGGTAACAGCGTTCCGTGCACCTCGGTGTTCAGTCATGCCGGCCACATGACCACGGAAGCGTCTTCAGACAGCTCTGGCTCTTAGGCTTAGAAACGGGGATGAGCACCGCACCCTAGAGTCGGACACGACTGGTTGGGGACACCTTTACCTTTACCTTTTTAAAAAATTATCAAAATTAAGGTTAGTTGTCCTTTCTTTTTCTGTTTCACCCTTTAGCAATAAACACCCAATCCTGCTCTACTCATTGCAACAACTGAAGAATAAAGAAACCCTTACTTCTTACTGCAGGCAAACAAACGTGTTTTTTTATTGCTGGCTGAGTAGAGAACACAACTGAAACTGAAAAGCAGAGCAAAGGAAAGTCCAAGGGGGTGGAGTCTAACTCTGGCCCATAATACAAAGTTCTAGTATTTAACACTTCAAGGGTCATGTTACTATACAGGCTGCTTTTCTGAGGATCACTTAAGTAATTATAAGGTGATTATGATCATGAAAAATCCACCCTCAGTCAGGGAAAGTCTTGAGTGAGCAGACGGGGGGGGGGGGCTTTTGTTGTGCACTCACCCTGCCCTATTCACTAAACTTTTCAGAGGGCCTGTGAAAGAAGCACCATTAGCTAAAAGTGAAACTGCACATAGCCAGGAGTTCTGGACAAATAAGTATGATTATGTAGATTGTGTGAGCCTAGCTGTCAGGGTGGACACTGAGCCCATAGAATCCCAGAGTAGTTCTGATGCTGAGGAAGAGCAGTCGCTCCTTCAGGAGAGGAGCGCGCTCCTTTTTTCCCAGGACCAACAGCTGACGGAGATTCCTCCCACCCACATTCCTAGTTTAGAAAGCAGTCCAGGGAGTGACTCAGCACAGATAGCAGACTGGGGGGGATGCGCGGCGCAGACGCAGAGAGCGGCGCCAAATAGTTTGCGCTCAACGGTTGTGCCCAGAGGATCCAAGGGAAAAGGGGAGGGATTCTCCCTAGTCCTTATATTCAGGGGTCTGCCAGTAATTGCCCTTCAAACAGGGACCAACTGTTCCAACTTAGGGCATAGGGATGCTGCTGCTCAGATCTAGTTGCTATCTGTAGAGTTGTAAGTTGTAAAAGAAGAATAAAGCTTTGAAAAGAATCCCTTTGTCTGTGTCGGGACTTAGCTACTCGATTAGACTGAGAGAGCCCTCCAAGGAGCCCTTGACACTAGCTTTACTCTGATGGGTAGCCAATAAATGACTGTCTCTGCCCTTATGCAGCTTTTTTGTATCCAATCTACTGTTGCCAAATGTGCCTGTGTCTGTATCCAGGTATAAATAATATCTAAGAATTATTTTTTTATTAAGCGAATCCACGGATTCTCTTACCTACATGTACGTCTGTCTTTTGTTCAGCTGAATAATGAAAGTGAATGCATGAAAATAAACAGAAGAAATTTTTTCTTTCACAATTTTGGAGGTGCCACCGAGATAGTCCAAAATAACAATGTGGTCCAGCTTTGGGGAATCTCATCTGTGGAAAACCATTAGCCGGCATTAGAGGACCTTTGTTTCTCCCTGGTCTCCCTGAAGTGAGCTGACCAATCTCTGGGTAAGCCGCTTACTATAGTGACTATTGAGTTTTGCTCACGTTCACTTTTGTCTGGTCTATTGTTTGAAAAAGGCAGCAGGAGCGGGAAGGCGGGGGACTCTGTTTGTTTTGAGGGATGTAAGGCCCAGGCCTGAACCAAGCTTTAGAGGGGCTTAGATGATCCGTAATGCTCTCTGACTTCGGTTCAGTTGGCTGCTGTTTTCCCTAACAGGACTCTTGATTTACCAGGATGAGTCAAAGGTCGATAGCGCGGCCCCAGCACATTCCATCCTAACGAGCTGGAGTGTCTTATCAGGATGTGCCTGGGAAGTGAAGCTTGTTTGCCTTAAAGCTGCAGGTGTCTGTGCTGGGAAAGTTCTGATTGTTTCCCATCTGACCAAGCACTGTTAGCCTATGCTGGGAAAGTTGTAGATGAATGCTAAATAACTCTTGCTGTTGTCATGCTGCCTCACTGCTAACATGTATAGTATAAGACCTATTTTACCCCATGGCTGTGGGTTCAGAGAAGCTGTCTGATCCAACCATTGGGTATGCCTGTGTGCTGTAAGTACTCAATAAAGTCTCCTTGTAAGCAAACCTGGATCTGATTTATCACTATCTTGGCACCTCTAAATTAAGAGGCCTACTGCAGGGGCAGTACAATTGGTGCAGCGAGCAGGGTGCCAAGAACACTGCTATGTTCAGGGAAGGAGGATGTGGTTGTCGGCGTGCAAAGCCAACTCCCGGGCTGGCTGCAGGAGGGGCTGTGGAGTCTGGTCGCAAAGCATTTGGCAGTCTTATGTGGACCGGTTGCATGGCCAGAGGTAGAGGAGGACTGCACACCAGGCTCTGGTAAATGCATTGGAATCTCTGGAGCTGGGAAAGTGATTAGCTAAAGAGAAGCAGAGTGCAGGAACTCTGGCAAGGCTGTTGCTGTCAGCTTTGAGAGCTGTTGGGGAGAAGGAGTTAGAGTGAAAAGAGAATGCAGAAAAGCTCAAGGACAATCTGGGGAGAGAGCAAGATCTGAGGTTATTAACTAGAGAAACGTTGCAAGACAGCCTGGCCTCTAACAAGGCATGGGAGCATAAAGTCGAAGAGTTAGTAGTTAGGCTGATACGCCACACTCGGAAGAAGTGCCCAAAGTGGGCTAAAGTGCACAGCAGCATCACTTCACCTGATTGGAATCCAGAGAGATGGGATCCTTGGGAAGTAGACATTGAAGACAAAGATCTCAGGGTTGAAGAAGAGGAGTCGGGGCAGAGTGAGGCATCAGGACCCAGGACACAGTCTAGACCCCTCTTGGAGCATAAAGCACACCAGAGGACGGTCCCAGGGCACAATGCTCCCCTGGTGGATTTTTGCAAACTATGAAGGATTACACCAGCCAAGAGTTAATTGCCCTGCAGCAGCAATATCAGCAGAAGAGAGGAGAAACTGTCCTGTGCTGGCTAGTCCGAATCTGGGATACAGGGGGAGATGCTGTGCAGCTCACGGGGGAGAAAATGGTAAAGCTCAGCGGCGTCACCACCCAGCCAGCTTTATGACACATCCTCCGAATGGCTCCCACAGTGCAAGGTGTGCATAGTTTGATAGATTGGGTCATAAATGCTATGCGCCAGGCATGGCCAGAGTCTACCGAAGTGGATGTCGCCACGCTGCCCTGGCGAACTTTGGGAGAAGCGCAAACACAGCTCTGGGAGTTGGGGATGTTAGCTGCCTGCTACGGGAATGCTTTCACCAGGCCAGGCCAGGAATTTTTCACTGCTGGCATGTGGATGAAATTGCTTTGAAATGCCCCCCCTCCATACAAGGGGGTGCTCCTGGGAATGCTAGGAGCTTCCGTCGGGCAGTCAGTCTGGGATGTAGGCATTATGTTCAGCCAGTTGGACCAGCTGGATGCCCAATCTGAGCAGAAGGACCTGAAAGACCATGGCAGGCGAGTCTGGGCAGTTGGCGAGAAGGAAGGTAAGACCTTAGGGCCCCTGAAGGTTTCCGGAAGGCAGATGTGGAGAGATCTCATCAGGGCGGGGGTGCCCAAAGATGATATAGACTGGCAGCCTAATGCTGTTCTCCTGGAAATGTGGAAGCAGCTGCCCAAGAGCAAGCAGTTCACCCCAGAGTCAGAGCCCTTGACCCCTACTGCCCCACCCAAGGAAGCAGGAGGGATGCCTGGCGGCAAGCAAGATCAGAAGGGGAAGCGTTCAACTGGCATCTATCCTGACCTGTCAGAGTTGACAAAGTGGATGCCCCCAAGCCCCCAGTGATGGGAAGGATGGTTCCCTGCTAGTGCACCGGTGAGAAAAATCACAGGGGTGGGGGACCAATGGACTCATGTGCCCTTACAGATTTACTTGAATGACAGAAATACACAGCATGTGATGGCTTTGTTGGATACGGGGCAGAAGTGACTTTGATTCATGGGGCCCACAGTGGCATAGGGACCAGACCATTTTCATAGATGGCTATGGAGGCAAGACTGTGCAAGGCATTTGGACACAAGTCAAGCTAGGAATAGGAAGTGGCCCACCTTGCAAGGTGTGGGTAGGGATGTACGAAAGTCACTTACCTGTTCACGGATTATGTTGATGGTGGTGGGGAGGCGTTCCGTCCCTCCCCCCGGAATCCTTGCCAGGGGGGAGGCGCTCCATTCCTCCCCCCCGGAATCCTCTGTGGCAGGCCAGAGCCGTCCGTAGCCGGATTTCCGGCCGCGGAGGGCTCTGGGTAAAAAACAACAACAACAACCAACCATGTACGCAAATGGCGGTGGCTACGGCCGCTGCCATTTGCGTTCCTTATTTTTGCCCTCTTAATCTACGTAAATATTTACGTAGACTATGACGGCAAAAATCAAGGGGAACGCAAATAGCATAGCAGGCGCTATTTGCGTCCCTTTTTGATTCCCTGTTTTAGCCTACGTAAATATTTAACTATGAGTTAAAGCGAGTTCTGGATATGGGTAGGAGAAATGACAAGCCTCATGGGTCTTCCATTAATGATTTCATATGGGCCGCGCCCATGTTTTTTGCTGGGCGTGGCTCTCATAGACATAAGGGCCAATGGTAATACTTTGTCTCACCCAGATCCTGTTTCTACACACAATTTGGCTATTTTATTCTTCAACATCCCATTTGCTCTTTCTACAGTACCAGAACTTTGCGGATGTTATGGACAACAGAAACGTTGCACGATATTTATGAATTTGCTAACATGTTGCATAATTTTCCAAGTGAAATGTGTCCCCCTGTCACAGGATAAAATTGCTGGTATTCGCCAAGTAGGAACAATACTATTTAACAGCTTCTTTGCTACTGTGAGGGCATCTGCCTTTTTGCAAGGGTAAGCTTCAATCCATCCAGAAAAAAGACAAACGATTTCCAAAATATATTCATGCCCTGCAGCTTTTGGCATTTGGATAAAGTCCATTTGCAAATGCAAAAAGGGTCCTTCTGGCAACCCCCTGTATCCACGCTCCACCTTTACAGACTTGCCTATGTTGTAGGCTTGGCAGGTGGGGCAATGTGCACAGATCCAGGCCGCAGTTGAAAGAAAATTTGGAGCATAGCAATGTTGGGTGGGAGGAGACCATTGACAAAAGTAGCCACCAGCATTCCTTGGCCATTACTGTCTGGGTCCTCTATACTGAGTGTTGTTTAAACACTTGGGTTAGTTGTGCTCTGTAATCTCCTACATTTTCACCAAAATTTTGTTTATAAGTCTGTATTGCCACCCAGTCTAACTTGGGAGGGAAAGCCTTTCTAATGGCTTGCTTCATTTCAAGGCATCTTCGTCGACATTTCTCTACATACTTCATATCAGGGGGATCAATTCTTCTTTCCTCAAGATCCCACTTTGCTTCCTCCATCCACGTTTTTAACTGGGAAGAATTAGTGAGAAGTTGGCATAGCTGATAAAGATCAGTTTCGTTGGGGTTATATGTTTCACAAACAACTCCAAATTCCTCCTCAAATCTAAAAGGGTCGATAGTAGGTTTTGGAAAGTCTTTAACAATGGCACACAACTCTTTCCTGGACCATGGTTTATATATGACCTGGGACCAGCTAACCTGATTAGGGAAAATTCTAAAAGGGGCCATGAATTGCTCTTGAACAAGTCTTTCTTGTTCTAAAGTGGCAGCTTTTCCCCTTGTTTTTTCTGCTACCAGAGTTGGAGAAAGAGCCACAGACTCTGACACATACACAATTACACATTGATGTAAACTTTTGGTCTTTGCTGCCCCCTGCTGGTGCTTGGGCAGACTCTTCTGATTTCTTTTTTTCTCCCATTACAAGCAGTAACTCCTCCTCTTCTTCCTCTGAGCGATCCTCTTCACTCATCTCTCCTGTCCCTTGTATTGGGTTAGGAGGTGGTTCCTGAACTGAAAGATCAGTCAAACAGGGATACATAGACATCATTAAAGGCATGCTTGGTATTATTTTACTTTGGATTTTTTTACATTTAACTTTTAGCTTTTTGTTAGAGTCTCTTAAAGAGGCGACTTGGGATTCAATTTTTACACTTCCTCATACCTTCCTCATACTACTTAAAAAAAAAATTGCCCACTGGGTGTCTGGTGTTTTGCTATCTCTTTTCTAAGGTGCCTCTGAGATGGACAATTTTGTTCATATCAAAAGATCCAGTAAGTGGGAATTGCTTAACAGGATCATCCCAGATATAAAAATTCCATTTATCTAAAAACCTACAGGTTTCTTCTCCATAATGGGTATACATAAAATAGGCGGGGCTGCCTTGGGTGGGGGAGGGACTGAAACTGGATGTGTCTTTGAACTAACAGACCCCATTTCATCAGAATGGATTCCAGAGACAAGGGAGGGAGAAAAACAAAGACATACAGGGGAGTTCTGCTACACAGCAAGCCCTCTTGCCAGTGGATCAAATTTCCATTCACTCTCACCTCCTTTTATTTCATTAGCCTCAGGGACTTTTGGAAAACGGCAGGCAACGCGTGCCTTGGAGGGACCGGAGCTACTCAGAAAACTTCTGAGACCCAACCAGACTCATTCATATGACAGCAGATGTGGCTGGGGAAAAACAAAACAATCCCTTATATTGCTCCTGCAGTAGGCCTCTTAATTTAGAGGTGCCAAGATAGTAATAAATCAGATCCAGGTTTGCTTACAAGGAGACTTTATTGAGTACTTACAGCACACAGGCATACCCAATGGTTGGATCAGACAGCTTCTCTGAACCCACAGCCACGGGGTAAAATGGGTTTTATACCATACATGTTAGCAGTGAGGCAGCATGACAACAGCAAGCGTTATTTGGCATTCATCTACAACTTTCCCAGCATAGGCTAACAGTGCTTGGTCAGAAGGGAAACAATCAGAACTTTCCCAGCACAGACACCTGCAGCTTTAAGGCAAACAAGCTTCACTTCCCAGGCACATCCTGATAAGACACTCCAGCTCGTTAGTGTGGAATGTGCTGAGGCTGCGCTATTGACCTTTGACTCATCCCGGTAAATCAAGAGTCCTGTTAGGGAAAACAGCAGCCAACTGAACCAAAGTCAGAGAGCATTATGGATCATCTAAACCCCTCTAAAACTACTGATAGCTTGGTTCAGGTCTGAGGCCTTACATTCCACCCCCCCAGATGATCAAACGGCAATTAAACCTTCGCGTAACAAACTCTTCTTACCCAGAGGGCTGGATCTTTTTTGCCCTGCTGTTGGATCACTAGGGGGTTGATATCTACTTGAATGTATACTTTAAAATGCGACAGCCATATGAGCAAGCACACAAAGCTATAAAGCTGCCAGTAATGGTCAGAATTATTGCAACCACTCGCTTCCACCCCCTCCTCCAATTCCTTGAAACTAGTCTGAAGTCGGGTTGAAGAGGGACTCCCCTTCTAGGTGATGTATCTTCTCACTTCGAGCATACAGAGCCCTGACGCTGCGATTTATCACACTTTGCTTGTCAGGAATATACAGGCAGCATTCCTGCTGCAGCATGGCACAAACACCGCCCTGGGCCGCTGTAATCATGTCTAAGGCCAGGCAGTTCTGCAAAGCAGTAGTTCTCATGCTTGTCATCTCTATCCCAATGGCTTCTAGTGCCTCAGCAGTGTTGTTCAATACCGTTTCCAACGCCCTTCCAAAAATATTCACTTTGTACATTATTGTGGCTACTCCACCCCCAGGTAATAAGCTCCAGCAATAACCAGCCGAACTGAAGATGTCTCGTTGCCATCTCACCTTCCAAGCGCTATAATTACCTACTGCAGGGCTCTTCAAGGTATCCAGAAACCTATAGGGACCCCACAACAGTCCCAGGGAGCATCTTCCAATCCACCCTGGGGGCAACCACAGCCATGCTTTTTCTCCACAGATCCAATAACTACCATTAGGGGCTGCCCAGTTAATGCCAGGGCGCTCTTTCCAATTTGTGCACACCCATCCTTGGGCATTGTCACTGGGGCATGTGTGTATGGTCTGGCACCCCCTAGTGAACCCCACTTGTCAATGAAAGCGTGGTGCCACTCTGTTGTGTCTCACTTGTTCCCAACACACTAATGGCCGTGGTGGGGCATACACCTTTAAGGGGGTAAGCCATCCTATTCCATCGTGCAATTGCTCAAACCCCTCCCAGATCCTCATGGATTTGTTTGCCTTCTGCATGTTTACTCTGAAGGCTCTATCCTGGGTGGCACTAACATCAAACCGTTGGGAACCACACTCAGTGTCATTCGGTGTTGCAACTGACAGTAAAGACTTTTGCAAATATCGCATAGTATTTAAGAAATCATAAAATGCACACAACAAACTTTCATTAAAATCTAACACCATAAGCGGGAAAAACCCCACGTAGCCTATCACGGGTGACTTTGGAAAAAAAAAAAAGCACGTATGCAAATGGTGGCGCCCATGGGGCGCCACCATTTGCGTTCCTTATTTTAGCACGTCTAGTCTACGTAAAGATTTTCGTAGACTACGGTGAAAATAAGGGAACGCTATTTGCGTTGCCCTTATTTTCGCCGTAGTCTACGTAAACCTTTACGTAGACTAGACGTGCCAAAATAAGGAACGCAAATGGCAGTCCCCATGGGAGCCGCCATTTGCGTACGCGCTTTCTTTTTTTTCCAAAGTCACCCGTGATAGGCTACGTGATGATTTACATAGCCTATCACGGCTGACTTTGGAAATCTAGCCGTGATAGGCTACGTAAATCGTTATGTAGCCTATCAAGGGTGTGTGTGTGTTTGTTTGTTTTTTACTTTTTTTTCGCGGCCGGGTAGACGGGGCGCTCCTACCCGGCCTGAATTTTGGCCGGGCAAGGCGGGGTGCCTCCCCCCCTCACCTGAACTTCGGGGGGAGAACTGAAGCGCCTCCCCCCCACCGCGAAGCAAGCTGCGGGACAAGGTAAGTCCCTTTCGTCCATCCCTAGGTGCGATTCCATTTCGACTATGGACCCCTGGTGCAATTCCATTTCGACTATGGACCCCTGGTGTGATTTCGTTTTGACTATGGGCCCCTGGTGCGATTCCGTTTCGACTATGGACCCCTGGTGCAATTCCATTTCAACTATGGGCCCCTGGTGCGATTCCGTTTCGACTATGGGCCCCTGGTGCGATTCCGTTTCGACTATGGGCCCCTGGTGCGATTCCATTTCGACTATGGGCCCCTGGTGTGATTTCATTTTGACTATGGGAAATCTTCCTCAGTTGCCCAAGTAGACATAACTCAAAACAGTTTATAACTCGTAACAAAGACTGATAATGTTGGAAAGAAGTTTAACGTTTCTGAGTGACTGGGTTATCGACAATCTGCCAGGTGGTAAAGGCAAAGTAGCCTATTAAGTTCATGAGTTAATGATGAGATAGTCCCTTTGGTTTTTCAGCTCACCCTCCCCAATGTGTGCATACTCCTATGACCAGCCGCAGACACACAGGGTGAGTCAGGCCAGCTTGCGGACAAGCAAGCCAGAATCCAGGGGCCAAGCTGCTAAAAGCTCGACAGACTTGACACTCCCGGACAGATTCTTCCAACACCCCTAGCCATATGGCAACCTGCATGGGGCAGCTCTACTACTGGAGACAGCAGCGGAAGTTTGTGCAGAATGTATAATTTGGCTCGAAGCTGGCAGGTATATTATACACGTGGCTGTAGGGGTAAGTGAATTGTGATAATTGAGGCTAGAGGAATATTAAAAATAGAACTGTGACAATTACATTAAAGCTTAAATGTATGTAAAACTGTTACTGTAAAAGCAGGGTTGATTCTTTGGTAAACAATTCCAGCTTTTATATAGGATAAATACTACAGCTGTGCATGGACCCCCTGATCTGACTCGGAGGCCACTTCGGGGCTTCCAAGGTGGCACTGATTCATCTTGGGCTGATTCAGCAGGGCCCCAGCTCACTTTGGTCTATGAAGCCAAAGCGGGATTCAGACATCCAAATCCAGATTCACACTCCCACACTGCCCAGCCCCTAGCTCCTTACTTGGGCCCTTGTTCCAGGGGGGTCCGCTGGGGGAGCCTCCACCAGGGGATCCACTGCTGGCGCTGCTGAGGAAGTCACTGCTGCTGCTGGTGCCACTGGGGGAGCCAGAGCCGGGAGAGCCACTGCTGCCGATGTTGCCGGGGGAGCTGCTGCCCTCTAGACGCATGCCAGCAGCTGTCTTGCTGTTCTGGGGGATGGAGGGAGCCATTTTTAAAATGGCAACTCCCTGTTTTTCCAGAAATACAGGGAGTCACCATTTTAAAAATGGCTGCCCCCTTTCAGAACAACAAGATGGCTGCTGGTGCACGTCCATGGGACCCAGGAAAGGGGCTGGGGGCTGGGCAGAGGCAGTGGCATGGCAGCTGGGCTTCCGGATCATGCTGAAGCACCCCAAAGTACTTCAGAGCGACCTGATTCCCTTTGGGATGCTTCGGGCCCCCTCTGCCTCACATTGGAGGTGGCCCGAAGCAGCCCAAGGTGCCCAGCTTTGACTCGGAGCTCTGGCTTCATGCCAAAGTGGTGCACAGCCCTAATAATTACTGCATTTGCACGACACAATAACCTGCCATGTATAACTAGCCATAGTGAGCTGTCGTGTCATGCACGACGCTTTCTGGAAGGTGGCTTAATTTCCAGCAACAAACCACCTTGGCAACCCATGGCTCTTTCTAGGGTTATTTTACCCACAATGGATTGTCATGTTGGCCGAACCCAGGAGTTTCCACAATCAGCTACAGAGCAGCCTGGTAAGTGCAGCAAAAACTGCGACCAATCCTGTCCTTGTGAGCGATCTTGGTCTACCTAGCAGCAGATGATGCTCCACCTAGTGATGTACGAATGTTATGAAATCCATTCCATTTCTTTTTTGAGGCTTGTTAGGGAACTTTCGTTCCATCATCCGCAGTGATTTGAGAAAGTGTATTGAATCTGGTCCGTGTTTTCTGGTTCGCCGTTTGCAAACTCCAGAGGTTTACCTGTGTCTGCCTCTTTTCAAAGAGGGAGGGAAATCCCACCGAAATTGCCTTCTGATTTGGAGGTGACAGACACTGCTTTCCCACCCAAGCAGTGCCTAAAGCAACTGCTTTAAAAAAGTATCTTAAAAGATGCCAAGCTCTGCCAGATGAATTGCATGAACGGCACAATCCTATGCATGTTTAAAAAGTCCTACAACTCCCAGCATTCCCCAGCCAGCTATGCTGGCTGGGGAATGCTGGGAATTGTACATTTTTTCTGTCTAAACAAGCATAGGGTTGTGCCCTAAATAGCCAGTGAAATCCAAACTTCGAAGGCTTTCTCCTGCATCACTGAAAAAGAAGACTCCCCCATTCACCCAGGGAGCCAATGTGTTGGGAGGTACTGGGTAAAACAAGGGTGGCACATAAAATAAAAAGGGGATCCTCATAATTTCATATGATTTTTAAAGGGGAGACTCACAAAACCAGTATCCAATCACAGAGCACATCTCCCTCCAATGACTGAAGTAAAAAAAATATGCATCTGCCACCAGCCTACAATCCTGCATTTAAAGTGGGGTTTTCTGGTTCCATTTTAAATGCAGGATCACAACTGACTGCCTTTACACATGCTCCCTTACCAACCTCCCCTTCCCCCCTTCTCCCTGTAGCTTAACTTCTGCTGTAGCATTTTTCTTGCAGCCCCAATCCTGGGCACTTACTTATTTGGGAGTAAGCCACATTGAACTCAATGAGACTTACTTCTGAGTAGACATAAGTTCACCCTGTAAGTCTGCAACCTTCGAGTAAGCCCCTAGGAACTTAATAGGGTGCTCTGAAACAACAGAGGATGTTGCTTCTGAGCTTGGTGGGGTGGGGGATCAGATGTGTCTCCCTTCATTGCGGGGAGGCATTTTACCCTCTTCTCCCTCCTACTGAGGAATGCAGAGGTAGGAGACGCAATCGGCAGGCATTTGTCTGTATTTGTCCCAGGGATGGCTAATGGCAGCCACTGAAGAGAAGACTGAGGGGAGATATGATAGCGCTCTTCAAGTACTTGAAAGGTTGTCATAGAGAGGAAGGCCAGGATCTCTTCCCGATCATCCCAGAGTGCAGGACACGGAATAATGGGCTCAAGTTACAGGAAGCGAGATTCCAGCTGAACAGCAGGAGAAACTTCCTGACTGTTAGAGCAATACAACAATGAAACCAATGACCTAAGGAGGTGGTGGGCTCTCCCACACTGGAGGCATTCAAGATGAGGCTGGACAGCCATCTGTCAGGGATGCTCTGACTTAGGGATGTACGAAACACTTACCTGGTTTCATCCAGGGACATCCACGGTGGGGGGAGGCGCTCCGTCCCTCCCCCTGAAATTCCCCCGGCTGGCTCCGCTCTGTGGCGACTCCATGGAGCCGCCGGCTGGGGCCGCCCGCAGCTGGACATCCGGTCGCTGGGCTGCGCAGGGACGCAAATGGTGGCTGCCATTGGTGCTGCCATTTGTGCCCCTATCTTTTGCCGTGATCGGCTACGTAAATATTTAAGTAGCCTATCATGGCAAAAAAACAGGAATGCAAATGGCGGCAGCTATGGTGGCTGCCATTTGCGTTCCCTTTTTTGCCATGATAGGCTATGTAAATACTTACGTAGCCTATCACGGCCTCCGCAGGGACGCAAATGGCATCCCTGCGTTAGCCATGATAGCCTACGTAAGTATTTACGTAGCCTATCATGGCAATAATGAAGAAGCGAATGGTGGCCGCAGAAGCAGCCGCCATTCACAAAGCAGCGCGAACAGCACCAGGTTGGTGCTCCGTTTTGTGAGCCTTTCGCAGGGTGGTGGGGAGGGGGGCTTCGTTCCGCCACAGATTTCAGGGGGCCAAATGCACTGGCATTCTCCAACATCCCTACTCTGACTTGGATTCCTGCATTGAGCAGGGGGTTGGACTCGATGGCCTTGTAGGCCCCTTCCAACCCTACTATTCTATGATTCTATGATTCATTAGTGTATCGCCTTCAGAGAGCCGCTCCGCATGAAATCCTCCAGGGTTGGAGGTAAGTGATGCCATTTCGCTGCGGAATCTGGAGGTTGGATTCTCTGGAATCCAGCCTCATTTGAGTCCACGGCAGAATTCTCTGACATCCCTAGCTCCACCATCCGCACTCTCCCTCTATGCAGTCTCCTCCATCACCTCCTGCAGTCTTTCACCACTTCACTTGTTAGCAAAGTACTTGTTTCTTGTCCACATGAGCCAGCTGTGTCTAATATTGAACGAGCTTGTTATCCTGCCAGATTCAGTTGTATCTTCAAGTCACCATCCTTCTGCCCCTCTACAGCAAAGTTTGCCCAATGCTTTTTCCAGGGTGAATCCCCTCATTTACTGGGGGGAAAGCAACTTTTGCTGTCATTTGACCCTTCATGAGGTGGAATCCCACAACATTTCTAAAAAAAAAAATACAACCAGCAATTTTTATATAAGTGTGATGTGTTGTTGTTTTTTAATTAATCTTTTATTGTGAATTTTTACAAAACAAAACCAAGTGAAAACATTACAAAACCTTTAAAAATGAAATGAAAGAAAAATAAAAATACAACAACATATTCAAAATCCTCAGCTTCTAACATTACAATATTCAAGAGAAGAAGAAGAAAAGGGGAAGAAGAAAAAAAGGTTAGATATAAACTTCAGTAAAAGCAGACCAAATATCTGCATATCCCATTTGCAAGTTATGCCTATATAGCACTCTTTCAAATGTTGCTAGTGTTGTTAAGTCTTCAGTCCATTGTGTTATAAGCGGTGAGCTTTTATCTTTCCAATATCGTAGTATCAGTCTTTTAGCAACCAAAAGGGCACGAAAAATCCATTTACGCTGACCATGTGTTACGTTCCAAGAAGCAGGTAGATAATTTAAGAGAACATTTACATCAGTAAATATTAAAGAGCTTTCCAATACAAAATTTATCTGTATAATAACTTCCTCCCAAAAGGAGGCTGCCATTGGGCATTTCCGAAACATATCAATAAAAGAAGCATTGACTGCCTGCATTACGCCTCCAACAATTAGAAAATTTGACAAGCCTTTACTCAAAAGACGTTGTGGCATCCAATAGATCCAAAACAAGAACTTTTGCTGAATAAGGCGTAACCAAAGATCCATTGAAATCAAACCAAAACGGCAGTCCACTAGGGATGTACGAAAGGGACTTACCTTGTCCCGCAGCTTTTTTCACAGTGGGGGGGAGGCGCTTCGCTTCTCCCCCCGAAGTTCATGCGAGGGGGGGGAGGCTTCCCGCCTTGCCCGGCCGAAATTCAGGCCGGGCGGGAGGCACCCCATCCCTCGCCGGTGAAAGTCAGGCCGGGTAGAAGCACCCCGTCTACCCGGCCGCGGGGGGGGGGGGAAAAAAAAACCACCCCCATGATAGGCTACGTAACGATTAACGTAGCCTATCACAGCTAGATTTGCAAAGTAGCCTATTTGAAAAAAAAAAAAAGCGCGTACGCAAATGGCTCCCATAGGGAGCCGCCATTTGCGTTCCTTATTTTGGCACGTCTAGTCTACGTAAAGATTTACGTATTTAGCTATTTGCGTTGCCCTTATTGTCGCCGTTGTCTACGTAAATCTTTACGTAGACTACAGGGACCAAATAAGGAACGCAAATGGCGGCTCCCTATGGGGGCCGCCATTTGCGTATGCGCTTTTTTTTTTTTTCAAAGTCACCCGTGATAGGCTACGTGACGATTAACGTAGCCTATCACGGCTGACTTTGCAAATCTAGCCATGATAGGCCACGTTAATCGTTACGTAGCCTATCACGGGGGTGGTTTTTTTTTTTTTAACTTTCCTTGTAATGGCGGTGGCGGCAGCCGGTCATAAGACCGGCTGCTGCCCCCGCCCCTGATGAAGACCCGACGAACCGCCGCCGGGACCCGCCGCCGGGAGGGACATTCGTGAAAGGTAAGTCCCATCTTGGGGGCTGGCGGGGGGGTGGCGGGGGGTGGCAGAGAATTTCACCACTGATTTCGGGGGGCCGAATACGTTGGCGCTCAGCCCCCCGAAGTTTCGGGAAGAAATTCTCCCCCATCCCTACAGTCTACTGGTTAAGCAGAATAGGACGTTCCAATTCCCCATTCATGGAATCCCTTAACATGATGTCATGTGGAAAGGTTCATCTCATTTGTGGAACAGAGAGGTACCAATATTAACACTACCCTCGTTTTGTTGAAATGTTCCTACTGATGTCTCCTTTTCACTCAGGCCCCATCTATCCTCTCCCATGACGGCCTTGCCAGTGCAGGGGGTAGTATTCCACCCATAAACTGAGACTACAGCTACTTTAACAGTTGCAAAGTGTGCTTTCTAGACTCATTTACTCCCCATACAGGACCATGGATCCCACAGAGGAGGCAGAGGGTGAGTCCTTGCCACCACTCTTCTCATAAGATCCCTCTAACAATCATCGCAGGAATTGGCTCACACTGAATCTGGGGATCACGCTGCATCCAAGTTGGAGGGAGAGAAGCACCGCATTCGCATTAGGGTGCATTTCTGGTGTGAGGCTGAACTAGGCACATTCATGGCTCTTTGGATAAGCCAGAGGCCCAGGAGTTCCTGTGGAGCACCAGGCCCAATAATCTGTGTCCCTGGTTTTCTGCGCAGCTGTCACTATGGCACTACTTTCACAGTGCAGTGAGAAGCTGCACTATTATGGTGTTGTGTAATGCACCCGCAAACTTCCATGAATGGCCAGTCATGAACGTGTGATAAACTAAGGTGTAGAGATGCCCTTATTCCACAACACAGAATAGCCAGCATGCTGGCTGGCATGCCAGCAGTTTGCTGAGGAGCTGGAGACTGCGGGGGTGGGGTTCGGGCAGTTCAGTGGAGGTTGCTGTCCACCCACTTTGCATGTCAATCACAACGAAACCACTAGTAATCTGCAAGGGGAGGGAAAGAGAGAGGGGGCATCTCTACACCCACAATGTATCCCTCATTCATGATAGGCCACTCACAGAAGTTTGCGGGTCCATTACACAACATTATAATCCTCCAGTGATTTTCCCTCCATTTCCCCCTGCCTATCCCATGTTATCCCCAAACGGGAAAAATGCAGTATTTTTTCAGCCTGGGCAACAGGAGTGCCATGGCCTGCCTGTGTACTTCTCCCATCGTGCAAAAATTCCACTTTGTTTGGGGTTGTTGAGGGCATGGTCATGATGACGACAGCCATGATGTTGGGGTGGTGGGTGTGTCAATATACTGACCTGCCTGCTTGCTGCCATGCTGGCTTGCTGCAATGACATGACTAAATGCAATGCATCAACATTTGCTCCTGACTTTGGCTGCTTACTCTAACACAGAATGACCAGCATGACAGCACACCAGCATTCCAGCAGTTCACCAGGAAACCAGTGCCTGCAGGGGCGGGGTTCGGGCAGTTCGATGGAGGTTGCTGTCCACCCTCATTGTGTGTCAATCACAATGGTAATCTGCGAGGGGAGGGAAAGGGGCAGGTACCAGGGAGGAAATTCTGCGATGCCCCGAGTGAGTGTAATGGCTTTTTGCAGAAAAGTAGCCACCTCGTGAAAAGATAAGGAACAGAATACAACGAGATAGAAACAACTGTGTAAAGGAGCCTGATGTAATCGTGCAATGAAACTGGATAGGGAAAGCCACAGTATTGATGCAGATTTCTGCCCCCATGTGATGAACCCCAGGAGCCAGGAAGGAAATTTCACAATGCCCCCAGTGCATGTAATGGCTTTTTGCAGAAAGGTAGCCATGCTGTAAAATGGTAAGGAACAGAAAATAATGAGAAAGCAATAATTGTGTAAAGGAGCCCAATCTAATCCCATGAAACAGGATTGAGAAAGCCTTGGTATTGATGCGGATTTCTGCCCCTATGTGATGAACACCAGAGAAGCGTCTCCCTACCCACTTTCTCCACACCATGCATAATTTATGCACTCTATCATGTCCTTCCTTAGCTTTTCCTAAAGATCCCCAGATGCTGCAATCTTTCCTCATAGAGGAGTTGCTCCAGACTTTTGATCACTTTGTTTGCACCTTTCATTTTGGTTGTCCTTTTGTGGCAGGCAATATGAATGTTCCGCTTTCACTGTGTTTGCATGATACTCTGAAGGATTCACAGAATCATAGAGTTGGAAGGGGTCTTGGAGGCCATCTAGTCTAACTTCATAAGTGTTGGAAATCCTGAGCTGGAGCATCTTCAAGAGATGTCTGTGTAGCCTTCGCTTCAGGCCTGGCATCAGCACCCTGCATACTAGGCAGTTGCTGGGGTCCACACACTCCATCAGGCCTATCTTGCAACTGCAACCATTGGGCTCTGCCCAGCAATGCTGCCATCGATACCCAATGGGTGGTTCTTTTGGATGGAAGTTGAGCTGCTGCTTAGCCCCAGTCCACACCCAGTAGCCACCATCTCAAATTTCACAAAATGTGATGCCTGACACCAAAACTGGACATTGTATTTTGAGGTATCTAAGACTGTGGGCCTTCCTCCACTGACTGGAGCCAACTTGGCTCCCATCCAAAGATGACACCACCACCCACCAGATAAGCACATCCAGCGGAACCAGGGAAGGGGGTGAGTGACTGGTGGTGGTGGCAGCAGCAGCAGTGCTAGGCTTTGGGGAGAAGGTGAAGGCAGGGAGCTGGGAGCGGCCAAGGTCAGCACAAGCGGGGACAGAAGGTGCCACCATACCAAGGATGCACTGAAGCTTTGTGCCAGCTGTGCTCTGCTTGAAGACATCCAGCCAGGGAGAACAACACACCCTCCCCAGTCATCGGTTATGTCTCAAAACATTTGCCAAAATAACTGCAAAGGTTGCAAATGAGATCTAGGGAGCCCATATCTTTTCCATTATGTTCTACCAAACTCTCTCTCTGTCACCCTTTCTCTCTCTCTCTCTCTCTCTCTCTCTCTCTCACACACACACACACACACACACAATCTCTTTAAAATAGTGGGAAAGCTTCACAAAATGAAAGGGATACGAATCTCTTCCTCCTGCTCTAATCTCCCACATCAATTTCCATGGCTGCATTTTGCCAAACTAAACAAAAGGCTGGGGTACAAAATACCTTCTGGCAGCTGTGTATGTTCATTAGGACACCTGTTCCCATGAGCATTCTCATTATCCTTTTCAATATAACTTTACAATCTAGGGCTATTTTTTTTTTTAAGATAGTGCACTCATTAAAATGCATAATCGTCTGTTTCAAGGCAGCTTAAATATACTCACAGTATTTTAATTCAGTTACTTTAAGACAGCACTAGGCATGGTTCATGCTCCAGGGTTATACGCGGCTCTCCAGTGTATAAAAGCGACATTTGTTATTATGATCTAGGAACGTAAGAACGTAAGAGGAACCCTGCTGGATCAGAATAAAGGTCCATGTAGGTCAATGTCCTGCTTCCCACCATGGCCAACCAAGGGCCCCAGGGAAGCCCCCAAGCAGGACATGAATGCAATGGTGTTGCAGTCCCCTGTTGTAGCTCCACAGCAACTGGTTTTCCTGGAGGTTCCACATAGTCATCATGGCTAGCAGCACATGGTAGACCTATCCTCCAGGAATTTATTCAAGCTGGCCTTTCCCAACCTGGCATTATCCAGATGTGTTGGACTACAACTCCCATCATCCCCAGTCCACACAGTCAATGGCTGGGTGTGGCGATGGGAACTGTAGTCCTGGAAGCCTCCAGGTTGGGGCTATGTAAGCCATCAAGGCCATCCAAGTTAGGGGTCATCGTCACATCCTGTGGCTGTGAATATCATAAACTGATGCATGGCATTAGTGACAAAGTATTTCCTTTTGTCTTTCCTGAATCTCCTGGCAAGCAATTTCATTGGGATGATCCCATGTGCTAGTATTCTGAAAGAGGGAGAAAACTGCTCCCTGACCTCAGCATGCATAATTTTGTAAACCTGTATCCTGTTGAAGGGTGCAGTGTAGCCAGGGCTCACAGGCAGAAAGCCCTGGCCCCTGGCACTTTTTGATTAGCAGGGATGCTGACAACACCTGACATCCCCCTACCCCCTTCCGAATTGTTCAGACTTCCCTGTTCCCTCAGAGCTTAGCTGCAATCCTCAGAGTAGCTGAGGGAAATGAATTTGCCCAGCAACAATATATTGTTCCCTGTTGTAATACAAAACATTTTGGAGTGGCCTGGTCTCGAATGGACAATTAAGACCCATGAGATTTATACAAGACCTGCTTTCAGTGAGCAGCTGCCATGGACTGCAACACACCACAGTGAGTGGTGATGAGAGGAGGATGAGGTCAGGAGAGTCCTTCTGGAAAATGGTGGGCCAAAATTCCCTCCCCATTCTTACAGAAGAACCCCTCTGAAAAAGCAGAGAGGGAATTTGAGCTGTTTTAATGGAAGGCAAGTAAATTTCTAAGAGATTTTCAGGTTGAAGCTTGGCTTACCTCATTTACAGATAGACGGTAATAAATAGCATTGTTTCCATGGTGAACTGGATTCTGGACCAGGAAGATGGAACATTGCCAGAAAGAACTCAGATACTGCAGAGATGGAGAGTCTTGCTGGCCATGATCATGGTTGGCTTGGCATTTTTTGTTTTAAGTGTAAAACAGAAATAACAACAACAACATCAGCAACACCCTACCCATAGTTGCTTTGTCTATAAAGTAAGTTAAGCCACTCACCCCTGAAATTCTCAGACATTTCTCTTGCCCCTTCTCAGTTTTTTCTCCTTCCCCTGTGCAAATGGTTGAAAGCAGGCTGCCCCAGTCAGCACAACTATACTTTTGGGAATGGAAAGAGTCAGGCACCCCTAAAGCTGGCCTAAATGGATACTTTCTGGAACTTCAACAAGGGATGATCTGGGCATTCTGCCAGTAGAACTTCAGGTGGCTGTGGAGGTGAGCGCAGTTATGAAACCTTCCTAAAAGTCGAGAGGCATTGGGTGAAGTTAGGATGGTGGTGGTGGGTGTTCCATGGGGGGGGCAATGCTTCTCAGAATACTTAAAATAATATGAGGCAGTAACTAGCACAATGTCACCCAGCGGGATTTATGACCAAGTGGGGACTAAAACTTGGATCTCCCAAGTCCCAGTCCAATACTCTAACCACTACACCACACTGGTTCTCTTCTCATGTAGCTCAGCCTTCAGCAGGTACCCAAGGTTGTAGCTTCATATGTCCCTATGAAGTCCCTCAAATTGTGGAACCGTCATTTTCTTCTAAGGTTTATATTTGAGGGGTTTAAAAACAATACTGCAGTCATTACTATGCATAATTCCCAGACATAAATAATCAGGAACAACGGTGCTTATTCAGTTCCTTTAAAGCTGCAGCAGAAAAGTTCTTTTCACTGCTGTCATGCACAGACTTGGTTCTTGTGTTCTCTTCAGTGAATTGACCCATGGTAGCTTACTGCGACGTGCGAACCAGGTTGCTGTCTGGCTAAATAGCCTCACGTTCAGCTGGCCCTGATACCTCTCACCTTCAGAAGTGCAATAGTGCCAAAGGACTCGAGGTCGGGACTAGCAATGTAGTATGGAGAAAGGAGGTTTTAAACCCAATTTCATTGTGCAGTATCACTGAGACTGGGGAATGATCATTCTTCCATGACTTCCCCAGTTACTGCTTTGAGCCCTCCCTGCTCCTTGTTAAGCAAGTCCTTGTTAAGCTATGTTGTTTCTGTAGCTGAATATGTGCTTTTCACACTCACACACACGCACACGAAATCACAACAGTATCTGCCCTCAGGCTTACCATCTAAGAAGACAAAAGAAATGGAGACAGGGAAGGCAAGGAACAGGGAGGCATGGGTGAGAAATTTGTTCCATTTGCATTTTAATGTGAACCTACCTAATTCTCACTTACCTGAACTGATAACATGAACTAAAATGCAGTTATCCTTCAATATTTGTATTTCTCTAAATTTTGTGACACAGTTCCCCAACCAAAATATGTGTATAAATTAGCTTATATAAGGGAAACATGCGCACAAAAAAGCATACATCGGTGAAAATAATGTACACAAATGTATTAAATTATGGGGTATTGCTTGCAAAAATGCATATATTTAGGAAACTTGAGTACAAAAATCTGTATATTAGAAGAAATGCACACAGAAATGTGTATGCATTTTTGTATGGACTTCTTTAAAAAAAAACTTAAACTGATGCAGAAACAGGATGGAGGCCAGACCTTGTGGCTACACATACACATGGAGTAGGGGTATATGAAACCCCACTTACCTGCATCCGTGGGGGATCCACCGGGGGGGGAGACAATCCATTCCTCCCCCCCCCTGAATCCTCGATGGTGGGGGAGGCGATCCGTTCCTCCCCCCCGGAATCCTCCCTGGCTGGCTTCACTCCACAGTAAGTCCGTGGAGCTGCCAGCCAGAGCCGCCGGCAGCTGGACTTCCGTCCGCTGCCGGTCTGCGGCCACGAATGGCGTCCAGTGTAGGGGACGCCATTTGCGTCCCTGCTTTGCCGTGACAGGCTACATAAATGTTTATGTAGCCTATCATAGCAAAGAGCAGGGACGCAAATGGCGTAGTGGACGCCATTTGTGTCCCTGCTCTTTGCCGTGATAGGCTACATAAATATTTACATAGTCTATCACAGCTAAAGCAGGACCACAAATGGCGTCTGCTATGCAGGACGCCATTCGCAGCCGCAGACCGGACGGCAGACAGCAGCGGCCAGATCTGGACCCGCAGGAGGCAGGTAGGAGCCGATCTGCCAAGATTTTGCGGGTTGGTAGGGGGATTGCTCTGTTCTGCCATGGACTTGGGGGGGGGCGAATTCACTGGAATTCAGCCTCACTGGAGTCCGTGGCGGAATTCTCCACCATCCCTAACATGGAGGCTACACCTTATGTCATAACATTATGATCTCATCATGGTAACACTATATCCTTCTTGTGCATTTATACCTCATAGGACACACAATATTTGTTGTGGCATTTTGGATAATGTGGAATAAAAAGCAGGAAATAACATTATGATAGCAGTATATAGAATATGTAATGTGTCCCAACAGTTATCATTACACTTCAATACCACTATAAAGCAGTAGTGTAGATCTTGCCAGAATTAACTTCAGACTGTAAAAATCAGAAACTGAGAGGAACTAAAATGACAAGCAGGCCACCTGCTGAAGGATATGGACACAGATCAAGTCAGAGGTCATCCGTGTTGTCATCACCTCATCTTCAAATGGTGAGACCTTCCTGCCAAGAAAGAGAAGACCCACAAATGTCTGCCAGGTCCCACACTCACATCATTATCTGTTCATAATCAATGATGGCAAGGGCAGAAAATTGCAATAGGATCACTAGAGCATTTCCTTCATGGATCTCTAGGCAGCAGGGCAAAACTTAGCATAAGCGACAGCCATTCATTAAAACTCACTGTATATATATATGTATAGTGAGGAAAATAATGGCTCATGCATGTATGGAGTTGGGGGGCTGGTTCTGGTTTCACTATTGCATACTTTGCCTGCTTTAGATGTAACGAGAAGATGCCTGTAAATATTAACTAAGAGAGCAATCCTATGGTCTCTGGAGAGCATCAGACGATGGGATTCATTGGAATCCTCCTCCTTGAAGCCATAGACACTCCTAAGGCGGGGGACTACACAATCCGATCCCTCCCACCACCCCTGCCCCCCTCACAGCCACTGTGGAAAGAACCATGCCGGCTGTTTCCGAGGTCACAAAAGCAGCCCAGAGGACCTCATAGAGGTCTAAAAGGGGGCATTCCAGGGGGCAGGGAGGGGAGGGAAAGGGCCAGGATATGAGAAACCCAGTGCTGCCCCCACCAGTGCGCCTCCATTAGACGGGCTCAAAGGCCTATCTAGAGGAAAAAGGGTGCGGGAGGACAGAGAGGCAAAAATTGCCTCCATCACTCCTCCTGCCCTGCTGGCAGCAGCCTGGCAGGGCACTGAATACTTCGAAGCCTCCAAAGTCAGAAGATTCCATCTAGTGGACAGCATTCCAATAGGATTGTGCCTAAAGCGCCTATTTAAAGCTTGTAGTTGTCTTCTGTCTCAAACGTGATCAAATTTCATGTATGTATGTATTTATTTCATTTCTATAGCGCCCAATAGCCGGATCTCTCTGGGCAGTTCACAACATACTCTGCAACAAAAACCACAGAATCGGTGCCTTGCTGGGCCTAGATTTGCAAAGACATCGAGTGGACCCCACCCACAACCTGCCCCCAAATAAATTCCTTTTGGGTACAAGTTAGCATAGTATATGTGCATATATGTATGTACGTATGTGTATATATGTAAGTGTGTGTGTGTGTGTGTGTGTGTGTGTGTGTGTATAATCTGTTTCTGGTTTTATTTAAATCTCAACATTTCCACAACGCTTACAAAATATAGATCCCAGCAATTCTTTAAACATAGACCAATAAACCACTGACTTCAAAAATGGTTGCAGGCCAAAGAATTCATATTTCTGCTTCCTTAACCTGAACACACAAAAAACACTTCTGTACGTATCCAGTGTGGATTGTAGCAAAGGAAAAAGCACAGTACATAACGTCTTCTCATATGATGCTTATGAAAATGAATGTTATATGCATGGAATAATATATTATAGAAGCTCTGTTACAAACCATTTGTAACCCTAAAATCATTCTCATTTCAAAATTGTTTCCATTATTAATGGGGGGGGGGCTGAACAACTTGTTATGGAGGAAACCTTGTTCACCCTTCTATTCTGAATGATTCCATCAATCTTGGTGGGTAAGAGATGCAGAAATAAATGGTTGGCATTTGCTTAGCCCCCATTACCTCCATTCTCATGATTTTACACAGAACATCTGAGAAGGCAAGAGGGGGCTGGAGCTACTGCTGACACCCATATACACATCTGGGTTTGGCTGTACAAGACTATCCTTATAGCCCAGTCGAATGCATATCTACTCCAAAGTAAAGCCTTCTGAATTCAATGGGACTCACTCCCAGGTAAACATGTATGGGATTGCAACCTTAATCAGGCTGTGGTTCGAAGTAGATATAGCTTTTTTAAAAATGAAGGATCCTAGCCCTTGCAAAAGGTTATACAAATACTAAACCATTTTGAACCTTAAGATCTCCTAAAGAACTCTCCTCTAGCTCTTGCTGCCATATGACAGGATTGCCAGCTGATGGACAATTGAAAGTGGGGTGGAGGTGAGGGATCAAAATTCCCAGAGGATGAAGGAAATTCTAAATACAAAGGACAACAACACTACAGTAAATAGGATATCTACAAAGAGACCTGTTCTTAGCGTTGTGTCCTCAGTAAGGTGTCAGCTGGTTAAGACGGGAAGAAGCTTACATCATTTAAACTAAAGGCCGTGATTACAATGCAAAGGGAAATATAAATCTACAGGGAGCCTGCAGGCCATTGTGGATAGTGTGAGGAAGGTCTTAGAAGCTGAGGGACATCCACATTTCACTCTTATGTAATCTGTCTCACAGTGACACCATAACTTGTCTAGGTTGTGTAGACACTGTCATGCGCTGTAGGTCCTTTCCGCTTTGGCAAGCATCACAGGTATCTTCCCAGAGAAAATCATAGAACTGAGATTCTTTCTATATCTGATCCCAAGAATCAGAAGTCAAGAGTCTGGAAAAGCCTTTATGATAGAGTCATAGGCAGGAGGTGGTGTTTGCGTTGAGTGGCAGGCGCGGAGGCTGTTGGACCAATGGAATTCAGGATGAGTTAGGCTGTTGGGGCTGCTCCCAGCAAGTGTAGTGGTGGTGCTGGTGGGTACCAGAGTAATCAGCTGACTTTCCGTTTCTACAGGAAGTGGAGGACACTGCAGAAAAGGGTGAAACGTGGAGGCCCGGAAACTTGATTTCCTTGGGAAGGAGTTGGCCTGGTCTAAGGAAGCTTGCCTTTGGAAGGTGAGGCTGGCTAAGCTAAGGTTGCTGCGGCGCTCACAGCTGCTGTTACGGTAAAATCCTGGCCTGTTGGCAGCACATCCATGAGAAGCTCTGGTACGCCGGCTGGAAGATGAGGTGCTCCACTGGGAAATATGTGCGCTAGCTCTGCGACTAGACAGGCAGGTCAACAAAGCCCAGATTATGCCTCCAATTACAAGTCCAATGACCATAGAAACTGAAAATGCTATTATTATTCCATCTAAAAATGAAAAATAACAATGTGGTCACTTATGATGTATGAAATGGCAACAATATTATATCTCTACTAAACTTATGTATGTACTCAGTGTTTTAGTTCATATATCAGTTGAGGTTACACTTCTCAAGTGAGTCACACTGAGGCGGAAATCTAGGTCAATAGACTGGCAGGGGTCCCCGACTGTTTTGAACCTGTAGGCGCATTTGGGAATTTTGAGACACTGCTGTGGGCACCACCACAAAATGACTAATCTGTGGATCACTGCTTTGGCATCTACCTGTCGCATCTATGGAACTTAGCCTGTGTCTTCATCAGCAAAAATGTTTGTTTCGTGTCTACTGCACACTGCAACACCTCTTTAATAAGGGATTGTCTAATTGAGCTAATTGCTGGCAGTGCAATGCAGCTCATGCTTATTGGCAGTGTCCAGTAGTTGCTTCTTTGGGGAAGGAGGTTATTACATAGAAAATTTTTGTACCGGAACAGTCTTGAATATTCACTGATGTACACACTCTTTAAATTATTTGCCTGCTTCATGGAAATTAACAATTGGTCAGAGTAAATGGATTCTCTGTGGCCTTTTGACAGTTAGAAGACTAATATTACAACATTGGAAGGATAAACATTCACCTCCTAAAATGGAGTGGATTGAGGACCTTACAACGCTTTCAATATTTGATGGCATATAGACATCAATATTTGATGGCATATAGACATCACCTTCAAATGGATACTTATTTGGATATTTGATCCACTTTTGTTGCAGCCCAAGTATAATTGCTAGAAAATTGTATGCATTTCATACAAATCCATGTATGTATTTTTTTAAAGGGGGGGGGGATAAATAAATAGTTTCGATGCCCAGGGGCACCATGTTGGGGACCCCTGGATTACAGTATAGGATTTATCACACTGCAATTTTGCATAATGTTAGTGGTCAGTTTTCATAATACATATGAAGAAAGTGATAGCAGGAGTGTGGTAATATCTACAAACCTCAAGATATTCAAAACCCATATAGCAATATTATATGCAGCCTGCAGCCTTCCCCTCCCCCTAAACCGCCCTGCACCATCCAAATCTGCTCTAGAGGTGTAGGGGATCCTCAGAGCAGGTTTGAGGTGTATGCAGGGGGACTGCAGGGGGAGGAGGAGTTGAGAAAACCCATTGCACGAGTTGTAGTCCACTTATGTAACATCAGTTTGAGACCATCTGGTTTGTGTTCTGTAAGAAATTAAACCATTTTACCACACTAACATTTATGTATGTATGTATGTATGTTTGTATGTATTAAATTTCTTAATCGCCCATCTGGCCAGTCACCTGGCTGTTCTGGGCGATGTACATCAATATGGTTTTAAAACAATACAATTTTAGATTAAAACATCATATTTCTAAAAATACCGTAACCCACCCCAAAAGCCTGCCTGAACAACCACATTTTTAGAGCGTGGCAGAAGCTCATTAAAGAGGGGGCATGGCGGAGTTCCCTAGGGAGGAAGTTCCACAGAGTGGGGGCCACCACAAAGAAGGCCCTCTCCCTTGTCCTCACCATCCTAGCTGTCCTGGCTGATGGAACAGAGAGAAGGCCATCCAAGGCTGATCTCGTTAAGCTGCCTGTCTGGTGCTACTGGAGGTGCTCCTTGAGACACAGTAGGCTGGGCCGGAACCATATAGGGTTTTAAAGGTCAAAACCAACACCCTGAATTTGGCCCGGAAAACAACTGGTAACCAGTGCAACTCCTTCAGCATTGGAGTGATGTGATCATGCTGGCGACTGCCTTTAATCAGGCGAGCCACCGCGTTCTGCACCAGCTGAAGCTTCCGAACCATTTTCAAGGGTAACCCCACGTAGAGCGCATTACAGTAGTCTAGACAAGAGGAGACCGGGGCATGTACTACCGATGGGAGCAGATGGTCGGGAAGGGCTGGGAGAAGAAGACTGCCATTTACATTTTGCCTAAAGTAACATTTGAAGTAAAGTGATTTCTCCCCATCAGGTAAAAACATTTGAAGAATTTCAAGAGAAGAGAAATTCAAGTTTTGATAAGATTGGCAACATTTCTCATAGATGGGGTTTCACCCATCAGTTTGAAGATGAGTCTGTTGTCTGATGCATCAGTCTGTTGTCCCCGCCTCAAGACAAAGAAATTTGTTCCACAATGTTTGTTGTTGTGTTTCCCTAGAATGATTCATGTGTCTGTCTATGGCATAGATATAACACTATTTCCCTCTGCAGGAAGTTTACTTGAATAGATATATCAGCTTCAATATCATAGTTTAAAGAAACAACAATCCAGACAAACATTGAAATACATTTTAATGGCAAAATTCAGAAGATTCTGAACTTTCTTACATTCAGTCTTATATACTGATTAACTTCACAGTTTTTCCTTATGAAAGGAGCTACAGGAAATGTTCAGACTAAGCTGGTGATCTCAATAAAGGAGGTATTTATGACTGTGAGTCTGTGCTTTCTTCCGATGATGGTACTTTTTCAGATTATCTCATCTCTAGCCTTGGATGTGTATGTATCTGTGTTGCTATATTTCTTTGGTAATATTTGGCAAATTCGTCTGTAGGAAGGCAATAAATGTTATTTTCACAATATATATCCCAGTGGTAACATACCAGAACCATTACTCCAAATTGTTTACTTAGCACAAACAAGAGTTGCCAATTTTTGTTAGCAGCTTCTCTCCTGAGTCTTTTAATAACAGGTTGATATTAGCAGACAATGATGTTGTGAAAAGCTTCCCCACTGATTCCTGCAAACCAAGTTGCTGTTAAAGCCACCGGAGCAGACCAGGCGATTTTTCTGGTCAGTTGGCAACCCTAGCATCACAGTTAGGGATGGGGATCCTATATTTCCAATTCCTGTACGGAAGGGGGTGTTTCAGAAGGTTTTTCTTACCCTGCAGCACTGTGACATGACAAGCTACATCTGGCCAAATTCCCTCTTCTGCACAAATCTTAAAGACTGAAGAGGCTGCCCTGTTATTGTATCTGGTTAACCAACTACTGTGTTAGTCACTGAAGTACCTTTCACGGAAATTGTCGTGGTTGGAAAGATGCTTTCTTGGAACTTCAATCGATAGCCAAAAGAAGGCAATTATATTTAAGCCTTCTAGATTATTTCCACACAAAAAAATTATTACAAAATCAGCCATTTACATAGTCAGTGTATCTATATATGTAGAAAGCTGTCTTTGTTAGAGACATTTCTCTAGTACTGAAGTGATATAGAAGCTGTGTGTGTAATTTTGTCTGTATTTATTTATTTATTGCCACAAATGGTAAGAGGTCCAATGATCTACAATATAGCATATAGTAATAATGACAGTTCCAGAAGGCAATTAGGCAGTACATGGTACAATAACATCATCAAGGCCTAGGTATCTCTCCTAGAAAAATGATGCCACTTTTCAAGGGACCTTGATTTATGACCTCTACTCATATTCAAAATTAAATTAGGTGGAAGTTCCAGTTTCCTGCTGTTGTTGGGCAGCCATCAGTTAAGATGACTTTTGCAAAGTTTGGCAAGCAAGAGGCCTGACGTGGAGCCAAGTTGCTCCAGGTGTTCCATAGTAACAAGGAAATTCAACAGCAGAAGCAATCAGCAAATATCCTGCAATAACATTTGCCAAATACATTAGAAATTTGATCAACAAATTCTTTCCGGATCACTCTGTCTTAGGCAAGGCTTTGTGACTAGTGAAGATGAAACATGGGGGAAACGTAGCTGAGAAGAAAAGCCATGCATTAATCTTATCTTTACATCAAAAATAAACTCTGCCTTCCTTTTCCTGTCATATGTGAATAAATATTCCCAGCACAAGTGTGGATATTCTGCTGATTTCTGTATCAGTGCAAATAACCGGAATTAGAATGAAGCAGGGTGCTAGAACTTAACATCATTATTCCCATTGTATATGTCACCTTGTTACAAATCAAAAGCAAGAACTAATTGATCTAAGGCTGCAATCCTAAGCATATCTATCTGAGAATAAACTATCTTGAATACCATGGACATAGTTCCAAGAAAGCATGTCTACAGGCTGGCCTTCCCATTAGGCACAGTGAAGTGACCACCTCCAGTGGCAGATGCTGGAGGGGGCAGCGGCAGCAACCCCACCACCATTCCCCCTGAGTTTTCTAAACTAGCCTACCACCCTTGGCTATGGTGAAGGGTGCTGTCCTGTCACCAGGACTGAAGTAAGATTAAACAGCCAGTCAGCTTCCATACATAGAAGTCAGGGTGGGGGTAGGAGGTGCCATCTTGTTTTTTTGCCTTAGGCAGCAAGTTGTCTTGGGCCATCACTGCATGCATAGGATTGGGTTGCCAATGGGGAGAAAAGTCTTGCAAATCTTGTTCCCTGAAGGCTCGATCTAATGTTAGGAGACCTTTATACCAGGTCAAACTATTTGTCCATCTAGCCTGCTAATGTTTATTCTGACTGGCAGCAGCTCCCCAAAGTCCCAGGCCTTTCTTGTAATCTGCTATTTGACCCTTTTACCTAGAAATTGCCTGGGATTAAACCTGGAGCCTTTTGCACGCAAAGCATGTGAACTACCACTGTGCTATGGCTAGAGGTGTACAAAACCCTGCTTACCTGGCTCCGCTGGGTTCCACAGGTGGGGGAGGCAATCTGTTCCTCTCCCCTGGAATCCTGCCCGGCTGGCTCCGCTCCGTGGCCAGGCCGCGGAGCCATCAGCCAGGCCAACCCGCAGTGGGGCCTCCAGCCACTGCTGGGCTGCTGCGGACGCAAATGGCATCCTGTGTAAGGGATGCCATTTGTGTCCCTATGCTGGCCAGTGATAGGCTACATAAATATTTACGTAGCCTATCAAGGCAAAAAAAAAAGGGAACGCAAATGGCAGTGGCTACAGCGGCTGCCATTTGTATTCCCTTTTTTAGCTGTGATAGGCTACGTAAATATTTACGTAGCCTATCACGGTGAAAAAGGGAACGCAAATGGCAGCCACCGTAGCCGCCGCCATTTGCATTCCCTTTTTTTGCCATGATAGGCTACATAAATATTTACATAGCCTATCACAGCCTCCGCAGGGACGCAAATGGCGTCCCTGCGTTAGGTGTGATAGGCTACATAAGTATTTACGTAGCCTATCATGGCCATTCGAAAGACACGAATGACGGCTGCAGTCGCGGCCACCATTCGAGGAGCACCGGAACAGCCGACAAAGGTAGGCTCCGTTCTGGGCCCATTTCATGGGCTGGGGGCAGGGGCTTCGTTCCGCCATGGATTTCAGGGGGCCGAATGCACTGGCATTCGGCCTCACCACGATCCGTGGCAGAATTCTCTGCCATGCCTAGCTATGGCCAGTGATGCAGCCAGGTCATTTAATCCCCTGGAGTTAATGGATTTATGCAGACCTTTAGATGGCCATGTGTATTACTTCCATTGTGAAGCACACAACTAATGTTTCTCTTCTCCCCCCACTCCCACCCCATCCCGCCCCTCCCCGCCCCTGTCATTCCATGCTTTAGAACTGCTTCTACATTCCTGCTTTGTTAGAGAAAACAAACAAACAAAGAAACAAGAGCTGTTTGCCAATCCCAATGACCTAAAAAAGAAAGCAAGAAATACTCTGAGCATGTGCAGTTTTGCATTTTAAAGTCACTTAAATCACAGCACCATCATGACTGCAGGAATAAAATTTGCTTCTGCTGCCCTGATGCTAAACACTTCTGCTTGGGAAGAAGCACCATTTTGCTGTAGAAAAGGAGAATATCTTCTTAAAGTGTTTTTTAAAGGACATCTGTAAAGATGTGCATGTCCAGCCAGCTGCCCCCTGAATATAACATGTTTAAAAAATAAAAAGAAAGAACGGATGCTGCGGTAACCCATGTCAGCCCTGGGGGTCCCTGGCATGCCCATGCCAGCCCAGGGGCTGAGACTGGCCCTGTCTGCCACTGCTCCATCACCTGCTACTCATTTGCCACCCCAGCATCCTAATAATTTGACTGGACACTGATGTTTCACTTTTAAGTAAAGGCAGGAGTAGAGGTGCACATTTATTTATTTGTTTGTTTGTTTATGTATGTATGTATGTATGTATGTATGTATTACATTTATATCCCACCTTTTTTCCTCCTTAAGGAACCCAAGGCATAATCCTCCTCCTCTCCATTTTAGCCTCACAACAACCACCCTGTGAGGTAGGTTGGGCTGAGAGTCTGTGATTGGCCCAAAGTCACCCAGTGAGCTTCCATGGCCAAGTGGGAACTAGAGCCCGGGTCTCTCAGGGCCCCACAGCCCAGCCCTCCCCGCCCCTGTAGCTGCACTACTGGCTATGGCGCCTCCCCTCTACAAGAGCATGCCTCTACTCCTGCCTTTGCTTAAAAGTGAAACAACTGTGTCCAGTCAAATTACGAGGAAGCTGGGGTGGCAAATGAGCATCCTCTCGTGCCTAGTCCGTTGCTGAAACCCCAGGTCCCACCCTTTTGCTCTATATCTTTTATTCCCTTTATGGCATCACAGCAGATCAGTCCATGTTTTAACTGCACCATAAGCTCTGAAACAATTTGGGTTGCCAACTGTCTAGGGAGAAAAAAATGAATTGGCCTAGCTGGCTCTGCCAACTTGATATGCAGGAAACATCCAAAGAGGCACAGGATAGAAACCACTGGCAACCCTGTAAGAGAACGTACCTCCAAAGTCTTCAGATAATCTGAAATGGGACAGCTGGGACGTGGCTGATGTAGGGACACTTTGGTCCTTTAACAATAAAATAGGCTTTATTTAGCTTGGAAACAACAAATGTCAAATGCAGATGTTTTGATGATTTTGGCTTCTGTCTTTTCAAGACACACAGGCAGAGAAATCTTAAGTCGGGCCAGGAAAGAGCAGAGCAGCGGATCTCCGGGGCAAAAGGTCATGGTGAGGTTTTGCCCACCCTTTTAACTTGGTGGATCTCTGCGTTCCTAACCCATCCTCCCAATGGCAGTGAGGTGGGGGGATTAGCTAGCTAGTTCCAGGGCTGGCACAGCTGATAGGCCTGGATTAGGCCTGCTTGGGGAAATGGAATGGCTTTGGATCCAGCAGATCTCCAGCTGGTGCCTTCCCACCTCAGGAATGACCTATTTCGGAGCTTTCTGCCAGCTACTACCAGCGGGAGAAGTGGCGGCGGCAGCATTCCGCCCACCCGGGCTCAGCTGGGGCCTCCACTGTGGCAGATCCCCTGTGGTGGCGTACTCCTCCCTGACAGCAGAGGTTGCCAGCAAGCCACCAACATACCGTCCTCACCTAGCCCCTTCCTACCATCAGCATTGGGAGGGGGGCATGTAGGATTGCATTCATAATTGTAAAATTTCAATAATATTGTAGCATTGAGAAAAATGAGTTGTTTTCCCCCAACCCACTCTGGAAAAAAACCATTTCAAGGATCCTTGAATAAAATGAATATCCTACTCCCCTGCATTTAATCATGGCTAGTTTCTTTTCACTTTTCAGCAACTCAGAAATTCCATGATTGCCCCGGTATCAGAATTCCGCAGGATTCTATCCTAGTCCAATTATTACTGAGATTATCCCTGTTTAAAAGCATCAAATGTTACTGAACATGTATGTTTTGCTTCCATGGACGTTAATGCCCATGCCTCCACATCCAGATTTCTTGAAGGTGCATGCTGCTGGTATTCATTAAAGGAAATGCTCACTGTGCATCCTCAGAAGCCCTAGATCCAAAACAGAATTTTCCTTCCCATTCTTCAGGCATCTCCTTGGAGCTCTTTCACTTTGGTTATTTCCTAGCTCCAGTCCCCTTACTTATTTATTTACATTTACTGTGAGTGCCTTGCTATGATATTTTACATACACTTGTACACAGAATGGAACCAAAAGAAGTTTGTGAAGTTCATAAGTGAAGATCCAATATACCTGGCAAAGGCCTTGGTTATTATTTTCTGTATAATAATTAGAAAATCAGCAGGTAGAACTTTGCTGGCAGGCAGTTGCAGTGATGGTGAAATGTTTTCCTGTTGAATTGCTGGCTAGTAGGCAGCTTTTAAAAGCACAAGAACTTGGCTACGTGAAAAGGTGGCACCCTATGCTTGATTGCTAAGAAGGAAGGAAGCAAGCAACTCCCATCCTGGCTTTTTTATTTTATTCTAATTGCTAGATTAGCCATAACAAACAACTTCTATAGAAATGGGAAGGGGAGAGCAGGGTTGTAGTGGGAGTTTAAATAAGTGTTGCCATCACCTTGTTTGGGATGGGCCCTTGCATTTAATAGATACGTGTGAAGCGTATCACACGTGAAGATACGCACACATACGTGTGAAGCATATCAGAAATTCGACAGGTGCTCTGAACTTTTTTTCCTATGGAAAAAAATGGGCCAAGTGAATAGTGGTACCACAAACTATTGTAAAGAAATGGGCAGTGATCCCTCCCCTCCTGCAACCCACCTCTATAAATATGGGCTCTTTCCACATTTGAGTGACAGATAGGGATGGATGAAAGTTCCCTAAGGAATTTGATTAATTCAACCTTTCCCAGCCTGGGGAAATGGCTTTGTTGCCTGGGGATGATTTAAAGTATAATCCAGCATAACTCAAGGGCAGATTGGGGAAGGCTGCGCTAGTCTTATAAAAACCATTATAAGCATAACATTCTATGAAGTAAAGTATTTCAGCTTCCTGTGCTGCAGTTCACCTGTGGTGAAGAATAATCTGTGTGCTTTAAGTATGGGAGAAGTGCTATACCAAAGATGGAATACCAGAGAAGTGAGAAACTCACAAAATAAGGGCCCAGTTTGGTGTTTCTTTGAGACCAGAGCCAGCATCAAGAAGAGGTATGTTTGGGCACCTGCCAAGGGCCCACACCCTAGCAGGGGTCCACTGAGAAGAGCCTCATGGAGTTGCTCCTCGTCCTTGCTATAGGAACCTATTTGTTCACCTTTTTCTCTCTCTGGCCCAGACAACAGTGGTGGGAAGAAGAAGGAGGCATAGATGCCACTGCCTACTTGCTTCCTGGCTTTTTGCCTGTCAAGCAAGCAAGTGACAGCAATGAGGAGAAAGGATGAGGAGCAATAGCAGCTGATGACAATGGCAGTGAGAAGGGACGGAGGGGACCCATTCAGAGTGTTCTGCCCAAGAGCCCTCAAAACCTGGAGTCACCATTGCATTAGTTTATAGTTTATGGTGATAGGGCACCGTCCATACTTCTTTGCAGAATCTAGCTTCCCACTTAGAGAATCATGGCCTTAGGAGCGCTCATGTCAGGGAAAAACAGGGGAAGTTTGTCTCCCTCACCACCATCTCAATATTTCACTGATTGCCTCTAATCCTGTACTCCCTGCCCTTTGCAGTGCAGTGCACAGAGTGCTTCACACCAGAGCAGTGAAGAAGTTGGGACAACTGGATCACTGAACTACTTCTACCACAGGGAAGTAAGTAGCTGTGCTTTTCTCATAGCCTGGTGCTTGCAACAGAAATGGAAACTCCTCATTGGCCTGGGGGAGGTAGATGAAGTGTAGCAGTCATGGGGGTATCATGAAGGCCTAGAATATGACAAATTAGTGTCAGACTACAAAACCAAATAAATAATTTAAGATATTGCATTCTTTCTCATTTCCAATTTATGTCCTACCTGTTTGTGGGCAAAATATAAATTACCTTCTCTATACGATTCAGCTCTGGGAAGCTAGTAATTCTGTACTTATTGTTGTCAACATCAAAACTCCCCTAGAGGTTAGGGATTAGAGCTTGAGGCATTCCTCACCTATTCAAAACTCTATACAAAGTTCCCTTAATTGGCTGACACCGCCATCAGTAATTGGCTCAATGCACAACAATATCATTTTTCTAATTATTGTTCAAATTTTGAACACATCTAATGAAACTTGACAGGGAAAGTGGCATAGCAAAGTTAAAATATTTGGTTTGCCCATTTGCAAATATACTCACTGTAAGATATATTGCGAAATTTTAGAACAAACGTCTATGTTGAACACATTGGAAAGACATCATATAATGATCAACGTTACACAGAGAATTCAGAGAGAACGTGGTATCAAAAATATTCTCATTCACATTTTTTAAAAGAACTTATTAATAAGTACTTACTCCAGAAATTGGGTGGCCATGGGATGCCAGAACTAGTACAGTTGACTTCCATTGCATTCAAAATTGTCAAAGTAATAACGGTCTTGTATCCACAGTACAGCACTTGGTATATGTTAGAAATTTGACTTGGAAAAAATGTGCTCACATATTCCCTCACATTGTTCTGTTTGCATGAAAGGAAATCAGTGTATCACATTTCCTGCTTTTATACTCAAATTAGCAACTGGTTTGCCTTATCTTAGATTGCCACATGGTTCCTGAGGCAGGGGAGAGCAATTTCCTTCTCGTCATTTCCTTAGCTAGACAGTGAATGAAATGAACCAAGAACAATACTCTATCCCCTTGTGTTCTGCTAGTTGTTGGTTACAGCTCATCCCTATAGGAAGGAGGGGGGTTCCCGTCTCTTCTCCAGAGTGTTTCTGTTTGTGGAGGACCTCGCTCTGCATCCCTAAGTGTGCGAAAGCACACATGTGAGCTACTTATGTTTACCTCGCAGATTTATGATTGGGCATCCCTGTTTTTAAACTGGGTGTGGTGTTGCACATATCTTCCTTTTCGTTGTAGTCAGGTTTTCTAGTGTGGTCAATTGCTTTCAGATTTATTTCCGTGTCCCAAAAGGAAAGGATGGATCTGATCATTATATTAAAAAAAATATTCATACGACATTTCAGTGTGCAACCCTCATCTACAAGTCTTGAGTGTTAAATCACCATTAAAGGCCATTAGGCAGACCAAAAAATATATATGCCCCAGACTGAGAAACTCCAAAGCAGAAGAACTGTGATGTAAACCCAACGTATCCCAAACTAAGCTGAATGCTGTCTGATGGACTACAATGGCTTATTGAAGAGGTTAACTAAATACTACTTGTTCAAATGTATCAAGTAAGTAACAGAAGTAGAATCAGGTACTGATTATCTATGTGTTCCCAACAGGAGCAGAGCTCAGTGCCCTTCCTCTCTCTTTTTGGGAGACACTGTTTGCACAATCATGCAGGGGGGGGGAGAAGCCACCGTGGCTTCTTCCCCCACCTCTGCACGTGCTGAGCATGCAACCTCCATGTGCATAATTGTCCACGATGCAGTGTGGTTGCTGTGTCGTCCAAACCCGGCACGGTGTGCTGCAGGGCTGACTTCTTACCCACCCTACAACCCCTACTACAAGCCATGGGTTGTGGCATGGCTAAGAAGCCACCACCACTGCACACCATGCCAGGTTTGGACAACATGGCAAACCCTCCCCCCGATAATCCGAACCCAGCCAATAAAACTGGCATGGAAGCTAATCTCCTCTAATGACTTTCTTACTCTAAACAAGAAGACAAGAATGGGACAGCTGGGTCTGTTCTGCAAGCCTGCCTGCCTGGATCCCTGGAAGGATCAAAGCTAGCTTCAGCCTCCCTCTTCCTCTACCTGCTCTAAGGAAAAAGACAGAAGAGAGACCAGGACTTGACTTCTGAGCCTGCTGGATACACAGACATGCTTCCTGCCCACTACCCACTTCCCTGAATAAGAAGCATGGCATATTTACTGAGACTAGTGAACAACACCTTTTGCTAATTTTGGTCTGATTTCCCCTTGCCTACAATGTCTTTTTCTCTCTTAATCATTGTTTCAGCAACTGCTGTGCATTATGTTATTAATGTTACATTTTTTTTAGACAAAAACGCGAGGTAATTTCTCTACTTTAGACAGGGACTACAATGAAAAATGTAAAACATTGGTAAATGTTAATATCACAAACTGCACATAAACTGGAAGAGCCTGGTTAATAGATATCCTCCACATTTGCTGTGCTATTATCTTCATTTCCTTTCTAGAAGTACAATGGAAGTAATGCCAATACTGGCACCTCCTGGCTCACTACCACAATTGCAACAATATATTTATCCATTAAGGGTGCAATCCTATGCATATTTAGACATAAAAAAGTCCTACAACTCCCCGCATGCCCCAGCAAGCATGGCTGGCTAGGGAATTCTGGGAACTGAAGGTCTTTTTTCTGTCTAACCATATATAAGATTGCCCCCTAAAGCTATCTGAGAGTATATATCCTGAAGTGTTCAAATGATCTCTGTAAAGGACATTTTATCCTACCCTTCAAAGACTCTAAAAAGAATTATTGCTTTAAAAGAAGCTGAACTTTTCTTGATACAGGCCAACAGAAGCTATTAGGGTTCATGCTTTTAATATCTACATTGAATCACCAGGGAGGTGTCTCCACGAGCGATGTACTGCAGGTAGGATTGTCTGGAGTTATGGGTACAGTGTGGTGATCATACCTTGGGATCACAATTTTCCCTTCCCACTATCTTGATACGGAGAGCTTGGGGGGAATGTAACAATTAATTTATTCCCCACTCCCCAAATAAATATCCTAGCCATTCAGCTCTGCACAAAACGGCAGTTTTCAGAGTTATGTTGGTTAAGATTCATAGCTGTTACAGATTTTAAACTCCTTTATATTTCTAGTCTAGACCTACCACATCTGATTCCAAGTTCTGGAAATGTAAATATATTTGAAGCAGGGCTTACAGTCATTAATAATTAAACACCCTTAACATGAGTGTTGCTAATTGGGATGCTGTCAGACAGAGGATTCTTAATGCTATGAATTAGGCAGTGTGCGGCAGCTCCATCTTTTTCTCCTTAATAGGTTTTCTGCTCAAGATAAAGGATGGAAGAAGTGGTAGGAAAACATGGGAAGGCTATGACCAGAAGATGGTGGCATTTGGACCCCTGTAAAATTCCATGAATAAGGCAGGGTGATGGTGTGATAAAAGTCTCATTGGGAAGCACTCTGAATCTCATTTTATTCCAAAACTAGTGCTTCTTGAACATACCTAACACATAATTCTGTTATCCTCAAACCTTTCAATTCTGAATTACATGCTGGTGTTATGAATATATAAGGGTGAAATCCTATGCACGTTTGGACAGAGAAAAGTCCTACAACTCTCAGCATTCCCCAGACATGCATATGATTACACCTTTATTCTCTTTGTGTTAGCTAAACAGTTACAGCTATTCTGCAGATATGTGGTGGTAGCTATTATGCTGGATACTGCTATGTGTGTAGCAGCAGCTATGGAAGAGAATTAGAATTAGTCTGCCTGGACTGCATTGCATCACAGACTAATAGTTTAACATTGCTTTATGAATAACACATCTCTATAATAACATTCCAGATGTCTGCAAGCATCTGTCCACTTCCTCCTCTTCTGAACTGCTTCACAGCCAGTACATCAAATCTCTTCTGCCCTCTTCCCTATTCCTATGTTTGAACATTCCATGCTCTAAATGGCAAGCCAGGCCATGCTGCAGATTTTAGACCAGCCTCTCCCAACCCTCTAGATATGGTGGACTCCAACTCCCATCACCCTCAGTCAGAACAACCAGTGGGGATGCTGGCTGGAGATGGTAGAAGTTGTCGTCTAATACATCTGGAGGGCAACAGGTCAGGGGAGGTTGTTTTAGACATTCCCAACATTTTGGCAGACATCGTACTAGTTTTTGAAAAGGTCATGGCCAAAGAATACTAAAAGTTGAATGGTTGCCGAAAGGCACTTCCTTTCATTGTTGTTGTTTTTATAATCTCTGTTCTATGTATGTGATTATCCCTTGCTTGCAACGGTAAGCAGGAATTAAGGAATTATTTTTCTTGTAAACAATAGTTCCAATAGTGTGACTATTTCATAATTTTGAAATTATCAAAACAGTTTAAAATGTAGTCATATTCCTTTATTGCTGTTTACTAAAAAGTGCTCTGGTCCACACACAACATGCACTTTAAAAAAAAGATAAAGGAGATTTTCCTTTCACAGGAAAAAGGGTTTACACACTTTTACATGTGCTCTGCATGTGTCTCCTAAGGCAGTCATGTGATGGTCGGTGTAATCTGAGCAGCCCTGAAAGCTATACCTTTAGGGGAAACCACATTGTTTTAAATTGTCACTTCACATTGTCACTTCACATTAAGCATATGCATAAATATTTAAAATTATTTTTAAATAAAATCATTATTTTAAAATGTCATGTTGTTTTAATGCTGCTTTAAAGTTTTATTAGAGTTTTGTTGTTTTTATTTGAATCGCTTTGGTGACATTTGTGGAAAGGCAGTAGATAAACAATATAAATAAACAAACAAACAATTTCCAACTGAAAGAGGGAAAGGGGGAGAGAGCTTTCATCTTCTCATTTGAGATTGGCCTATTAAGGGACACAAATCTGACATCAGATATGGCAATGTTCAGAAACCAGTTAGAGATAATTTCAATCTACCAGGACACCCTGCCATTGATCTTAAGGTGGCCATCCTCAAACAAAAGAATTTCAAAGTGAGTCTCTAAGATGAAATCATGCTCCAACCCAAGGACTTGTGTATCATCATTGCAGAGGTCTTTGGAGCATAGTGTCACTTCTCACATCCACTTCTCACATGTGTGCTGCTTTTGCCCTGGGAAGCTGCTTCTCAAGCAAAATCGCAGCTGCTTCCATCTTGGCTGGTGCACCTCTCGCTGTGCAATGGTTCATTCATTGTCCTTCAGAGTAGCAATGGCTAGACCAAAAACAGGGTGAGATGAATCACTTCCTTCCTTGTTGGCAGCCCTCCCGGCACAAGGGAGGATGCCTTAGAGGTGCTGGGCTAATTGGAAGCCCATGTACCCCATCCATCTCTGCCTGGATTGCTCAAGCCTGCCTGCCCCATCACCCATTTCCAGCCACCAGCCTCACTTCTTAAGCAACTGATATGCCCATGGCGCATAACTTAGGGTGGCCACTTACACACAACCAAAAAAGTGGAAACGCACCCCAAAATGAAGACTAAAGAAGACACCAGTTTGCATAGAATGTGCATATGCTACTTTATTTGTATAGATGCAAATTTACAAATAATTACTCTAAACAGAAATATAATATATCTCAGCATAGTGGGGAAGTCGGTGGTCTGTATGCCTGCACAGTCTGCTGTCCAGATGCTAACTGTTGATGGGCAACTTGGAAGCCCCTGCTCTGCCTTCTTGTGGCTCTTTATCTTTCAACTGGATTTGAACTGAGCAATCCTTCAAACAGAGGGCACTTGTTAATGCAACTGTCTTCTGAAAGCTGTTCCGATAGAGGCCTGCCGTCTGTAAAGCAGGACACATGGCCTCATCTGCAGTTGCACACAAGGAGGGGTGCTGCTGCTGCCAGGAGAAAAGTGGCACTGCTCGAGCTGCTTTGGACCTGCCAGCACCCTTCACCAAGCAGGTTTCCACAGGGAGTAGTGCAGTGCTGGCTATTCCAAAACAACGGCATCAGAAGTGGGGCTTCACACAAGGAGGTGATGTCCCCTCTGCAACGGTGCAAACGCCTCTGGGACAATGACACACTTTTTTCACTGGATGATGATGATGTACCAGCCACATCAAAAGCTTGGCCTGGTCAGAGCATCCACTGCTGGGCCTAACCAGCCAAATGAGGTAGCAGACAGGGAATGTCTGACCTTATGGCTCAGACATAGAAGAGAATAGGGGTGCTCAGCATCAGTTCCTGCAATTGGCATAAATGATGAAAGCTCTAGACAAGCCAGGTCAGCTATAAATACGAGGAACCTGGCCTTCTGCTCCTACCTGGTCAACTTTCCACTTACTGCACTTCAGGCATTGGCAGCTATTATGGACATGGAAGGTGGGGTATGGCCTTCCTTACTGGTGGACCCCTTCTTTACAAGGATGCCTCCAAAACGAATTGAGTCAGGCTGACACCAGTCAGGCTGAAGCTTCTGACATACCCCAGTCTACTTGGGGAGTTCTAAACCCTTCTGCCAAGGACTCTTCCCTTCAACCCAGTTTGGGGCGGGCGGGGGGAGAACAAGAAGAAAAGTGCTTTGGGTTTTCTTGCCCAATGTCCAGAAACACAGAACATAAGAAAATCTTGTGAAAATTCTAAGAACATAAGCGGGAGCTTTGTAGCCACACAGTCCTGCCAGTGAGGAGGGTTTTAGTGATAAATTCCCCTTTTAAAACAATACAGCCAAATCTTCAAATGTATAAAGAAGTTTATTGGGGGAAGCGGGAGGGGAGAGAAAGGGAAAAGGGAAGAACAAGTCAAAGCAACAATTGCATACACAGAAATCCATATTAAAAACTGAAGTCATTCTAACTTAGCTGGTACATTTCTACCTTCTTGAGTAGGATCTTGGGTTTCAGACCATATGCAGAGTTCATTGCAGAATTTTCTGAGAGAAAACATCTTGGCCTCCTGTTATATATTGTTAGGAAGACAACAAGGAGTGAGCAAATTTTCACTTTTATGGGAATCTGAGGTCAGTAAAAGCCAGCTCCTGAGTGGAGACTGACTGTTTTGTCTTACAGCCCTCTGTTTCTGATGTCAGAAAATTACTGAGTGACTGTATACAGTAAATAAGTATGGTGACTTTAAAATGTAATGGTATCTGTTCTAAAGCTTATTTGCAAAGCCTCACACTGCCAATTTATACCCCGACATTTGCAAAACAAGGGCAAAAGTGTTGTCCCATTGATGCCTTAAGATAGTCAAGATAAAAACTACAGATGCATGTATAGGAATACTGATTTATGCACAAAAGGAGCTTTCTGTCAACATCAAAAGGGGAAGACAAAGTAAAGAAAGCTTCAGTTGAGCTTCAGTGACATATTTCTGGCTTTCAGGGTCTTGAAGAAAAAGATCTCTCACATGATTAGGGAATGTATAATTTATTTAAAAGTAGTACCTAATTATAGTAGGAGAAGCAGAGGGGGGACTTGTCAATTGCACAGATCACAGGGGATGTATAAAGTGTGTCTTTGTACCCTGCACACAGAAAGCCATTGTACCCCTCCACAAGGTCCCCCAGTGGAGATTTTGGAAAATAGACAGTAAAACAAAAGCTTTAGTCAATTGTCAGTTGGGGGGAATTTCCTGACTAGGTGCAAACATTAAGCTTGTAAGACATCATCAAGTCAAAGTCGATACATTATCCCCATAGATGCCCAAATTAATCAACTAGTGATAATTATAGGTATTCTGTTTCCCCATTGGACAGTTCATTTCTTCCCCTTGGGTGAGGACCATCCTGGGCATTAAGAATATCTCTTACTACATCTCTCAGGATATCTAGAGTTTCCCTGGGCCCACCTAAAGGGGACTGCCCAAGGAAGTAGACAGTTTCTTTTGTTATACACGTCATGGATGATTCAAGCTGTTCTGCTGGAGATGGAGATTAAAATGCACACCTTTTATGGTGTATCATCATCATCATAATCTGTATGCCACTTTCCTACAAAATGTGCCTGAAGTGGCTCACAACACAACAGTGATTCAAAAAGAAGAATGCATATCAATACACCAATGTATCTGTCAGTCTGTACATTTCCCTGCCTGAATTGGGACATGGTTTTAGGAGCTGTCTTCTAATAGGTCCATGTAATAGGTCCAGAGTGGCTGGGTGACCAGCCAGATGGGCGATTAATAAATTTAATAATAATAAATTTAATAATAATAATAATAATAATGTTACATTTCACGTAGTCTACTCTCATAAAGTGAATGGTTGTTTTACAAAAGCAAAATAAGACAAACTTCCAATACGAAGAGCATGCATGCATAAATAAATAAGTAAGTAAGTATCGATGGTTGTATTATGCCCTGCTCATTTCCAAAGGATTGCCCACCTATTCTTGCCTACCGCACCACCAACAATCAAACCCCATATTCACTCAGGCAGGGATGCAGAACCTCTTTCAGCCTGAGGGCCACATTACATTTCAGAAAAGTTCTCAGGGGCCACATTCCAGCGCTTGGCAGGCCAAAGGAAAGAGGGAGCAGGGCCAAAGGCAAAGGGGTGGGCCAAAAGACAGAGAAAGAGAGAGAGAGAGAGAGAGCATATTTTAGCTTAAAGCTCTTACTGCCAGGAAATAAATTTTAGGAGAGGCATTTCAGCCTTTTAGAATGGGGAAAAAAAATGTACAATAACCAGGAAGCCAGCAAATGATCTGTGATTGAGGGAAAAGGGAAGGAGGCATTCCTTCTAGTGAAACCCGGAGTGCCAGATAAACCCTGGGCCTGACGACCTCCATGCCTACCCTAAGGAGACAGTATCTCTGCTCATTCAGATAATTAAAACAGCTGTATGATTTTGGGGAGAGGATGTTCAGCAGATTTGGCAAGGAAATTGTTTCCCATTCATTCCATTAAATCGGCTAAAAACCAGCACATTACCATATATCTGTGTGTTTCTCCAGCCATGCCACAGACTCCCTGAAATAAGAAACAGTAGAAGCTAGAATATGTAGAGAGCAGCGGGAAGGACTGAACATCATATCCCTTTAGTGCCTCTGCAACTAATTTATTTTATGAATTCTATTGCTTTAATTGAGAATTGTTTTAATATGTTTTATTATAAAGTGCCTTATTTATTTGTTATTTTATTTTAGTTCTTATTACATGTATATTCCATCTTTTTTCCTCTGGCAAGGAAACCAAGGCGGTTTACATGGTTCTGCTCCTCTCCATTTTATTCTCATGACAACCCTGTGAGGCAGGTTGAGCTGAGAGTCAGTGACTGGCTCAAAGTCACCCAGTGAGCTTCATGGCTGAGTGAGACCTAGATCTCCTGAGTCCCAGTCCAGACTCTAACCACTATACCACACTGGTAGAAACAGTTATGGCAGCAAGATTATCCATAAATATAGTAAGAAAATAAACTTCCAGTTTTACCATTTCTGGTGTGTTAATTTCCAGAAACCTATACAGCATAAAGGAGTATGCTCAAGGGCCACTTATACTTTCATTTTCATTTTTTAAGGGCGCAATCCTAGGCATGTTTAGACAGAGAAAAGCCCTACAACTCCCAGCATTCCCCAGCCAGCCTTGCTGGCTGGGGAATGCTGGGAGTTGTAGGGCTTTTCCTCTGTCTAAACATGCCTAGGATTGCGCCCTAAGAACACTTGGCAGTTGTGCCTTCTTCTGAAGTAAGATGACTATAGAACCCACCCTTTCGAGTTCACAATGAAGCAGTGTCTTGAGCAGCTCTGCCAAGTCCACTGCTTTTAATGACAGCCTAATGTTTACAAGGCTTGTCTAATTAAGGTGCGCCTGCCTTCTATCATTCTCAGCATGTATCCCAGAACTGTGAATTCTCCCAAAAGGCTTGTCAATGCTCAAGCCTGAATGTCTTCAGAAGCATGACAGAACTTCTGTTTGGAGGTGGCTTTTGTAGTGGGATTTTGAGTCCTCTGGGAGGGCAAGGGAAACCTATGGTGTTTGCAAGGGAGACTTGCGTTGTTTTTGTAATATTTGCTTTGCTTACAAATATACTAGAGGTGAAAGGAAATAGACAAGGCAGCTGTGCTGTCACACATCAGATCCCCACAGCGAGGCTCTGGAACCACAAGATGCCTTCAGGCCTTCAGGTCCAAGCTGTCCAGAAGCCTGGTAAATTTAACAATTACATCAGGGTTAAACCTCCCCTCCCCACCACGGACTACATTTAAACTGGGGCCTTCCAATGCCCACTATTTATTTTCACAGTGACATTATTGCTAAAGATACATTTAAGGCGCAATCCTATGCATGTTTTTTTCCCCATCTAAACACGCATAGGATTGCACCCTTAGCCTCACATCTAGTTTGGCCCTCAGCTTTCTTTCTGTCCGGAACTGCAGTCTCCAAATGCACACTGTTCCTTTCGCTCAGCAGGAGGGGCACCACCTTCTCCATGTTCTGATGGTTATCTTCTTCAAAACACTCGAGAAAGATCTCCAATTATCAGGAGATCATCTAACCATTAGCTCCCAGCAGCTGGCCATTCTGGGCTATTAACCAGTAATCTACTTAACAAAGGAATGATTGGCCAGCATTATTATGATAATGTTGAGATAAGTGGCTAATTTCTTCAATCAGCTCTTGAGTACATTTACTTGAAATTAAATTTCATTGAAATCCCATTGACTTGCTTTCACAAGCTTTAGCTAGATGTGATTATTATATAAATACAAGTGTTTCGGTTGCTGTCCAGAAGGTGGTGGTATGCAACTGCTTTTTAATTTTAGCTGCAAATGTTTGTTTTTCAGCACATTTTTATTATGCAACGAAGGTTATTTTTAGCTGCTGACTTTGCATGCGAGAACCAGGCAGGGCAGGAGGAGCAACAGAGGTGATTTTGTCTCCAGTTTCTCCTTTAAAAAAAGCAGTTTTAGTCTGATGGGCCTCTGAACCCATCTAGTTGACTTACTGGCAGTGGGCAGTGGGCTGTAGGATGCTCTGGATCCACGCCTTTCTTCTCCCCTCCCACTGTCTTGCCTCCCCGCCCCAGCCCTTCATGGTTGCTTTTGGGACTTTGGAAGAGCAGCCATTGCAGTGGCTCCTGCAGTGGCTGCAAGAGGGGGAAGGGCCCAGTCTCGGGTTCTCCATCCCGAAGCCATAGCAGCATCTACAGCCTCAGGAGTTGGAATCCTCGATGTCCTGTGGTCCCTGGGACGCTCTCCTGGGGACTATAGGGTGACTCTATAATACATGTAATCTCAAACTTCAAAGTGACTGCACAAATAAAAACTGGAACCTGCCAGGCGGCAGCATGAGCTTATCCTCATTTCCTAGGAAGTCTCACCAATTTCAGTGGAACTAACCCCCAAGTAAATGTGCAATCTTATGAAGCAAGATGGCTGTAAACAATTTATCCCTGGGTGCCATTTTACCAGCATTTGTGAATTTGGGATCCTATGGTGAATTTTTTATAGGGTTAAAAACATTAACGTTATTAATTTTATTTATTGGAAATATTTCTAGGCCATCTTTCTGGGCAAGAACCTTCCCAAGGCAGCTTACACAATAAAGTCCCATGCAGTTTAAACCCATAAACACGGGACACAATGGAATAAAATATGGCAGTAAAGGAGCTGAACACAGAGAATTTTCTCATCCAGTGGCATCAGGCAAGCGTTTATGTACTTGTTGAGAGATGGCGCATGGTAAAAATAGCTATTTTTCTTGAGACTGGCATGTGAATGAAGACATGCCTATAGATGTCCTTCTCTGTCTTCCTTGCAGCATACTGTTTTGCTCTGTTCTTTTCATGCTGGTCATGTCCTCCATGTCTCCTGCTTTCAGGGAAAGATGGTTCCTCAACAGCCTTATGGTAGCAGCTAAGACACAAATCCCCCTTCATGGATCACTGCCTTGTTGTGGCGAAGGGGCTTGCGTAACTCAGTGAAGCCATAAGCTATGCCGTGCAGGGCCACCCAAGACGGACAGGTCATGGCAGAGAGTTCTGACAAAATGTGGTCCACTGGAGAAGGAAATGGCAACCCACTCCAGTATTCTTGCCAAGAAAACCCCATGGAACGTATCACAAGGCTAAAAGAGATGACGCCGGAAGATGAGCCCCTCAGGTCGGAAGGTGTCCAATATGCTACTGGGGAAGAGCAGAGGGTATTTCCAAGTAGCGCCAGAAAGAGTGAAGCGGCTGGGCCAAACCCGAAAGGACACTCAGCTGTGGATGTGTCTGGCGGTGAAAAGAAAATCCGATGCTGTAAAGAACAATATTGTTTAGGAACCTGGAATGTAAGATCAATGAATCAAGGTAAGCTGGAGGTGGTCAAACATGAGATGGCAAGATTGAACATCGACATCTTGGGAATCAGCGAACTAAAATGGACAGGCATGGGCGAATTTAATTCAGGTGACCATCATATCTACTATTGTGGGCAAGAATCCCTTAGAAGAAATGGAGTAGCACTCATAGTCAACAAAAGGGTGGGAAAAGCAGTACTGGGGTACAATCTTAAAAATGATAGAATGATCTCAGTACGAATCCAAGGCAAACCATTCAACATCACAGTAATTCAAGTCTATGCCCCAACCACTGAGGCCGAAGAAGCTGAGGTTGATCGGTTCTATGAAGACCTACAACACCTTCTAGAACTAACACCAAAAAAAGATATCCTCTTCATCATAGGGGATTGGAATGCTAAAGTAGGAAGTCAAGAAATCACCGGGATAACAGGCAGGCATGGCCTTGGTGTACAAAATGAAGCAGGACAAAAGCTAATAGAGTTTTGCCAAGAGAACACGCTGATCATAGCAAACACTCTTTTCCAACAGCACAAGAGGCGACTCTACACATGGACGTCACCAGATGGTCAATATCGAAATCAGATTGATTATGTCCTTTGCAGCCAAAGATGGAGAAGCTCCATACAGTCAGTAAAAACAAGACCTGGAGCTGACTGTGGCTCAGATCATGAGCTGATTCTTGCAAAATTTCGGCTTAAATTGAAGAACGTAGGGAAAACCACTAAACCTTTCAGGTATGACCTAAATCATATCCCTGATGAATATACAGTGGAGGTGAAGAATAGATTTCAGGGATTAGACCTGATAGACAGAGTGCCTGAGGAACTATGGACGGAGGTCCGTAACATTGTTCAGGAGGCAGCAACTCAATCCGTCCCAAAGAAAAAGAAATGCAAGAAAGCCAAGTGGCTGTCTGATGAGGCTTTACAAGTAGCTCACGAAAGAAGGGAAGTGAAAAGCAAAGGAGAAAGGGGAAGATATACCCAAATGAATGCAGAGTTCCAGAGAATAGCAAGGAGAGACAAGAAGGCCTTCTTAAATGAACAATGCAAAGAAATCGAGGAAAACAACAGAATGGGAAAGACTAGAGATCTCTTCAAGAAAATTGGAGATCTCAAGGGAACGTTTTGTGCAAAGACGGGCATGATAAAGGACAAAGAAGGCAGGGACCTAACAGAAGCAGATGAGATTAAGAAGAGGTGGGAAGAATACACAGAAGAACTATACAGGAAAGATCTGAATGTCCCTGATAGCCATGATAGTGCGGTCACTGAACTTGAGCCAGACATCCTAGAGAGTGAAGTCAAGTGGGCCTTAGGAAGCATTAGTAACAACAAAGCTAGCGGAGATGACAGTATTCCAGCCGAGCTATTTAAAATCCTAAAAGATGATGCTGTTAAAGTGCTGCTTTCAATATGCCAACAAATCTGGAACACTCAACAGTGGCCACAAGACTGGAAAAGGTCAGTTTACATTCCAATTCCAAAGAAGGGCAACGCCAAAGAGTGTTCAAACTACCGCACAATTGCGCTCATTTCACATGCCAGCAAGGTGATGCTCAAAATCCTACAAGCTAGGCTTCAGCAGTATGCGAACCGAGAACTACCGGAAGTACAAGCTGGGTTTCGAAGAGGCAGAGGAACTAGAGATCAAATTGCCAACATTCGCTGCATCATGGAGAAAGCAAGAGAATTCCAGAAAAACGTCTATTTCTGCTTCATTGACTACGCTAAAGCCTTTGATTGTGTGGATCACAACAAACTGTGGCAAATTCTGAAAGTGATGGGAGTACCAGACCACCATACCTGTCTCCTGAGAAACCTGTACGAGGGTCAAGAAGCAACAGTGAGAACCAGAAATGGAACAACCGATTGGTTCAAAATTGGGAAAGGAGTACGACAAGGCTGCATATTGTCACCCGGCTTATTTAACTTATATGCAGAGTACATCATGAGAAATGCCGGGTTGGATGAATCAGAGGTCGGAATTAAGATTGCCGGGAGAATTATCAACAACCTCCGATATGCAGACGATACCACCCTAATGGCAGAAAGCGAAGAGGATCTCAAGAGCCTCTTGTTGAGGGTGAAAGAGGAGAGTGCAAAAGCTGGTTTGAAACTCAACATTAAAAAAACTAAGATCATGTCATCTGGCCCCATCACTTCCTGGCATATAGAAGGGGAAGAAATGGAAGCAGTGACAGATTTTACTTTCTTGGGCTCCAAGATCACCGCAGACGGTGACTGTAGCCATGAAATTAAAAGACGCTTGCTCCTTGGGAGGAAAGCTATGGCAAACCTAGACAGCATAGTAAGAAGCAGAGACATCACCTTGCCGACAAAGGTCCGTCTAATCAAAGCTATGGTTTTCCCAGTAGTAATGTATGGCTGTGAGAGCTGGACTATAAGGAAGGCTGAGCACCGAAGAATTGATGCTTTCGAACTGTGGTGCTGGAGAAGACTCTTACGAGTCCCCTGGACTGCAAGGAGGTCAAATCAGTCCATCCTAAAGGAAACCAACCCTGACTGCTCATTGGAAGGACAGATACTGAAGCAGAAGCTCAAATATTTTGGCCACCTAATGCGAAGAGAAAACTCCCTGGAAAAGACCCTGATGCTGGGAAAGACTGAAGGCAAAAGGAGAAGGGGACGGCAGAGGATGAGATGGCTAGATAGCATCACGGATGCAATGAATATGAACTTGAGTACGCTCCGGGAGAGAGCGCAGGACAGGAAGGCCTGGCGTGCTATGGTCCATGGGGTCACGAAGAGTCGGACACGACTGAACGACTGAACAACAAAGACACAAATCATCCACCTTAGCTGTGGGACAAACCAAAAGCACTCACTGGCCTCCGTCGGCCAATGGCAGTGTTTTGTCAGGGTGCCACAGGCTGCAGCTAGCATTGTCTTACGTACCAAAAAAAACAGGAAACACATTGCCCCCCAAAGGGAACCAATTTGCATAACATTTACATATACTAATTTATTTGTATAGGTACAAATTTAGAAATGTTAACCATAATGAAATAAAAATAGAATACCTCTCCCCATAATGGCGAAGACTGAACAGCTGACTTGTGTGCCTGTTGAGTCTGCTGCCCAGGGGCTCATTGTTGATGGGCAACTGGAAAGCCCCAGCTCACCCTTCTAATGGTTCTTTATCTTTGAGCTGGACTTGGACTGGGCAGTTCTTCAAATAGAGAATGCCTTAAATACAGGACTGTCCTCTGACAGCTGTTCAAATAGAGGAACCCTGAGGGAAACCAGAAAAATTTGCAAAAACAAACTTTTTTCTTTGTCCCCCGTCCCCCTATAGAACTTTTGTCCTAGGGGAAAAAACATTTTTTGTTGTTGTTCAGTCGTTCAGTCATGTCCGACTCTTTGTGACCCCATGGACCATAGCACGCCAGGCCTTCCTGTCCTGCGCTCTCTCCCGGAGCGTGCTCAAGTTCATATTCATTGCATCCGTGATGCTATCTAGCCATCTCATCCTCTGCCGTCCCCTTCTCCTTTTGCCTTCAGTCTTTCCCAGCATCAGGGTCTTTTCCAGAGAGTTTTCTCTTCGCATTAGGCGGCCAAAATATTTGAGCTTCAGCTTCAGTATCTGTCCTTCCAATGAGCACTCAGGGTTGATTTCCTTTAGGATGGACTGATTTGACCTCCTTGCAGTCCAGGGGACTCATAAGAGTCTTCTCCAGCACCACAGTTTGAAAGCATCAATTCTTTGGCACTCAGCCTTCCTTATAGTCCAGCTCTCACAGCCATACATTACTACTGGGAAAACCATAGCTTTGATTAAATGGACCTTTGTCGGCAAGGTGATGTCTCTGCTTCTTACTATGCTGTCTAGGTTTGCCATAGCTTTCCTCCCAAGGAGCAAGCGTCTTTTAATTTCATGGCTACAGTCACCGTCTGCGGTGATCTTGGAGCCCAAGAAAGTAAAATCTGTCACTGCTTCCATTTCTTCCCCTTCTATATGCCAGGAAGTGATAGGGCCAGATGCCATGATCTTAGTTTTGTTAATGTTGAGTTTCAAACCAGCTTTTGCACTCTCCTCTTTCACCCTCAACAAGAGGCTCTTTAGATCCTCTTCGCTTTCTGCCATTAGGGTGGTATCGTCTGCATATCGGAGGTTGTTGATAATTCTCCCAGCAATCTTAATTCCGACCTCTGATTCATCCAACCCGGCATTTCTCATGATGTACTCTGCATATAAGTTAAATAAGCAGGGTGACAATATGCAGCCTTGTCGTACTCCTTTCCCAATTTTGAACCACTCAGTTGTTCCATGTCTGGTACTTACTGTTGCTTCTTGACCCTTGTACAGGTTTCTCAGGAGACAGGTAAGGTGGTCTGGTACTCCCATCTCTTTCAGAATTTGCCACAGTTTGTTGTGATCCACACAATCAATAGCTTTAGCGTAGTCAATGAAGCAGAAATAGACGTTTTTCTGGAATTCTCTTGCTTTCTCCATGATCCAGCGAATGTTGGCAATTTGATCTCTAGTTCCTCTGCCTCTTCGAAACCCCGCTTGTACTTCCGGTAGTTCTCGGTTCGCATACTGCTGAAGCCTAGCTTGTATGATTTTGAGCATCACCTTGCTGGCATGTGAAATGAGCGCAATTGTGCAATAGTTTGAACACTCTTTGGCGTTGCCCTTCTTTGGAATTGGAATGTAAACTGACTTTTTCCAGTCTTGTGGCCACTGTTGAGTGTTCCAAATTTGTTGGCATATTGAGTGCAGCACTTTAACAGCATCATCTTTTAGGATTTTAAATAGCTCAGCTGGAATACTGTCAACTCCGCTAGCTTTGTTGTTACTAATGCTTCCTAAGGCCCACTTGACTTCACTCTCGAGGATGTCCGGCTCAAGTTCAGTGACCGCACTATCATGGCTATCAGGGACATTCAGATCTTTCCTGTATAGTTCTTCTGTGTATTCTTTCCACCTCTTCTTAATCTCATCTGCTTCTGTTAGGTCCCTGCCTTCTTTGTCCTTTATCATGCCCGTCTTTGCACAAAACGTTCCCTTGAGGTCTCCAATTTTCTTGAAGAGATCTCTAGTCTTTCCCATTCTGTTGCTTTCCTTGATTTCTTTGCATTGTTCATTGAAGAAGGCCTTCTTGTCTCTCCTTGCTATTCTCTGGAACTCTGCATTCAGTTGGATATATCTTCCCCTATCTCCCTTGCTTTTCGCTTCCCTTCTTTCCTCAGCTACTTGTAAAGCCTCATCAGACAGCCACTTGGCTTTCTTGCATTTCTTTTTCTTTGGGATGGATTTCGTTGCTGCCTCCTGAACAATGTTATGGACCTCCGTCCATAGTTCCTCAGGCACTCTGTCTATCAGGTCTAATCCCTGAAATCTATTCCTCACCTCCACTGTATATTCATCAGGGATATGACTTAGGTCATACCTGAATGGTTTAGTGGTTTTCCCTACGTTCTTCAATTTCAGCCGAAATTTTGCAAGAATCAGCTCATGATCTGAGCCACAGTCAGCTCCAGGTCTTGTTTTGACGGACTGTATGGAGCTTCTCCATCTTTGGCTGCAAAGGACATAATCAATCTGATTTCGATATTGACCATCTGGTGATGTCCATGTGTAGAGTCGTCTCTTGTGCTGTTGGAAAAGAGTGTTTGCTATGATCAGCATGTTCTCTTGGCAAAACTCTATTAGCTTTTGTCCTGCTTCATTTTGTACACCAAGGCCATGCCTGCCTGTTATCCCAGTGATTTCTTGACTTCCTACTTTAGCATTCCAATCCCCTATGATGAAGAGGACATCTTTTTTTGGTGTTAGTTCTAGAAGGTGTTGTAGGTCTTCATAGAACCGATCAACCTCAGCTTCTTTGGCCTCAGTGGTTGGGGCATAGACTTGAATTACTGTGATGTTGAATGGTTTGCCTTGGATTCGTACTGAGATCATTCTATCATTTTTAAGATTGTACCCCAGTGCTGCTTTTCCCACCCTTTTGTTGACTATGAGTGCTACTCCATTTCTTCTAAGGGATTCTTGTCCACAGTAGTAGATATGATTTGTCACCTGAATTAAATTCGCCCATGCCTGTCCATTTTAGTTCGCTGATTCCCAAGATGTCGATGTTCAGTCTTGCCATCTTATGTTTGACCACCTCGAGCTTACCTTGATTCATTGATCTGACATTCCAGGTTCCTAAACAATATTGTTCTTTACAACATCAGATTTTCTTTTCACCACCAGATCCCCTAATTTTTCTTTTTTTTTTCTGTAATTTTTTTTCAGAGTCTTCACCCTATCTAGGAATGACTTCCAAGTATATTTGAACCCCAACACCTTGTAGTGGAAAAGTTAAGGATTCCTCTCTAGGGTAAACTATAAGCATATCTGCTCTACCCCAGCATGTAAGGCTTAATGAGCAAAATAATGCACTGCATAACCATTCTGAACATGAAATAAAAATCGCATTTCTTTTTATGAAGATAAAAGAAATGTTGTAAGATATTTGCCTAATAAGATCAAAGAGTGCTGCATCTTAAAAAGGAAATACAGGCAAGTATGAAACTAACCACGTCCTTCTGTCAACGTTCTTAGTGCAATCAGCACATGGTGAGACACAGGAAAAGAACAGGTACTGGAAAGATTGTCTTGTAGTTCAAGTATCATAAGTGATGCTTGATTGCTTCCCTGGGATTTTGTCCTAAATGTATTCTAAAAAAGAAGAGATCACCTGCATTACTAATGTATTTGTACCAGTGCTGGGCTAAAGTAAATTTAATAAGAACATCTCTCTATAGACACTGGGTTGGATCAGTGTCTATAGACATTTAGGTGTGAGCAGCAAGGCTGGTGGAAGCAGAATTTCCCACCCCCTCCTCCTTATGTCCCTCCCCAATTGCTACACAGACCCCTGAAGATACTCCACAGAGCATTAGGGGACCCTGCTGAATGGGGTAGACTTTAGTTTTGCTCACAGAAGATTCCTCTACCTGATTTTCAAGGATTCCTCCCTTCTCTCTGCACCACAGGGGGGCTGGAAGAGCTGCCAAGGGGACGAGGGGGCAGGGAAGTCCAGTTCTCCCAGCCCTGTTATATGTACCTAAATCTGGATCTAACCCACTGTTCCTGAGAGACCTCATCAAATCTCACAGCTATCAGTACCTGTCTGTCTGAAAGTTCTGCTTTTATGGCCCATTGCTATTTCAAGCTCAGTATGTCCCAGACTTAACTTCTCATTTTTCTTCCCAAGACTGAACGTCTCGTTTTTCATCTCATTGATTACTCTCCATACTGAAGTCCCACTGAAGTTGACAGAAGTTGGTCACAGCTAACTTTTCCAATTGACTTAAACAAGACATGGTAACAATTTCCAGAGGTGTAGCCATGTTAGCCTGTGCAGCAAAAACAACAAGAATCTTGTGGCACCTTAAAGAATAACAAATATATTATGGCATAAGCTTTTGTTGACACAATCCACTTCATCAGATACATGAAGTGTTATCCTCAATTAGCAGATAAATGTACACATAGTCAAGGAAGCAGGTTGTAATTAGTGAGGTGAGAGGGAACCGAAATGCATGACGCACAGACAGCGATAATTACTTTAACAGTGGCCATTCACAAAGCAGTTGTTGGGTGATAACACAGACATCCTTGTATTGGTGAGCCTATTAATGTATGTAATGTGATAAAAAAGCCTTTATCCCTGTTCAAACCACAGTTGATGGAGTTGAATTTCTTGATAAATTGTTGTTCAGCAATTCCATAGTGCAATCTGTCTCTGAAGTTCCTTTATTCAAGAATGGCAGGCTTAAGGTAATTGACAGAGTATACTGGAAGGCTGAAGTGTTCCCCCATTTGTTTTTAAAAATTATCATTTCTGGTGTCACAACTGTGTACATTCTTTTGCATAGGGTCTAGCCTGTTTGTCCTATGCAGAATGCAGTAGGGCATTGTTGGTAATTGGTGTCATACACTGTATCACATTGGAAGATGTGTTAAACTGTTACAGCATGACATCATACATCCTATATCAATGCTGCCAGAGTAGCAAAGTAACTTTCTCTGGATTGGGCCCAGTGCAACTATAGAGTTGCAACTGCAGAGTTGCACTGCAAGCAGCACTTATATCTACCTGGACTGAACTGTGTGATGAATAAACTCCCACACCACTCAGTTCTATCATATATGTAGCTTGTCTCAAGGCAGTGATGGGCTCCTGGTCACCACTACAAACCCCTATTTCCTTCAGTCCCTCATGCCTCCATTCTATCTACACTCTCACATGCAACACCTTTCAGTTTTTTTCCACTTTGTGTGAGAGCTTGTTTACTTTAAAGTGATAGATACACTGTCTACAGTATTTATCTGCACAACTCAGGCACTGAATTTATTTATTTATTAAATTTATTAATCGCCCATCTGGCTGGTCACCCAGCCACTCTGGGCAATGTACAATAATAGAAACAATTTGAAACAATAACATTCTACATTAAGAGCATCATATTTCTAAAAATACCCTAACCCACCCCAAATGCCTGCCTGAACAACCACATTTTCAATGTGTGGTGGAAGCTCATTAAAGAGGGGGCATGGCGGAGATCCCTAGGGAGTTCCACAGAGTGGGGGCTACCACAGAAAAGGCCCTCTCCCTCGTCCTCACCAGCCTAGCTGTCCTGGTTGATGGGATAGAGAGAAGGCCATCCGAGGCTACTCTTGTTGAGCTGCCTGTCTGGTGTTGCTGGAGGCGCTCCTTGAGATAGGCTGGGCCGGAACCGCATAGGGTTTTAAAGGTCAAAACCAACACCTGGAATTTGGCCCAGAAAACAACTGGTAACCAGTGCAACTCCTTCAGCACTGGAGTGATGTGATCACACCGGCGACTGCCTTTAATCAGGTGAGCCTCTGCGTTCTGCACCAGCTGCAGCTTCCGAACCGTCTTCAAGGGTAACCCCACGTAGAGCGCATTACAGTAGTCTAAACGAGAGGAGACCAGGGCATGTACTACCGATGGGAGCAGATGGTCGGGAAGGTAGGGGCGCAGTTCAATTGATAGACATAATGCCCCCTCTGCCCACTTTCTAGCTTTCTTAGAAATCAGTGTAATGGGTGCTCCAAATTTCAGTTTTCTTATCTGTTATAGAAGGAAGCTGAGATATTTTCAAATCCCAACAGTGTGCAAGTGAAAGCTGTTCAACGAGCACTTGTATACCAGGGCCTATTGCAGGACCAGAAAATTCAGAGTTGTCAGATCACAAAGGATCCTAAAAATCTGATGCAAAAATCTCGGGATGTTTAGTTCAGTTCTGCACAGCCTCCTAGTATGTATACCAGCTCACAGGAATTTGAAACATTATGTCTATTCTGTTGATATTCCCCTGCCAGGTCTCCATATAACTGCTACCTTCCCTGTCAGGGTGTGTGTGTGTGTGTGTGTGTGTGTTTTAACCCTCTACCAAGTTTAATGTTTAAGTTGTGAAAATGTAATGCTGGAGAAGGGGGGGGGAATCACTGGGGCATCCCTAATACATGCATATACACTTGTTGTTGTTTATTCAGTCAGTTGCTTCTGACGCTTCGTGACTACATGAACCAGCCCACGCCAGAGCTTCCTGTTGGCCATCGCCACCCACAGCTCCCCCAAGGTCGAGTCCATCACCTCCAGAATATCATCCATCCATCTTGCCCTTGTTCGGCCCCTCTTCCTTTTGCCTTCCACTTGCCCTAGCATCAGAATCTTCTCCAGGGTATCCTGTCTTCTCATTATGTGGCCAAAGTACTTCAGTTTTGCCTTTAATATCATTCCCTCAAGTGAGCAGTCTGGCTTTATTTCATGGAGGATGGACTGGTTTGATCTTCTTGCAGTCCAAGGCACTCTCAGAATTTTCCTCCAGCACCACAGTTCAAAAGCATCTATCTTTCTTCGCTCAGCCTTCCTTATGGTCCAGCTCTCGCAGCCATAGGTTGCTACGGGGAATACCACTGCTTTAACTATGCAGACCTTTGTTGTCAGTGTGATGTCTCTGCTCTTCACTATTTTATCCAGATTTGTCATTGCTGTCCTCCCAAGAAGTAAATGTCTTCTGATTTCCAGGCTGCAATCAGCGTCTGCAGTAATCTTTGCGCCTAGAAAGACCAAGTCTGTCACTGCCTCCATGTTTTCTCCCTCTGTTTGCCAGTTATCAATCAAGCTGGTTGCCATAACGTTGGTTTTTTTGAGGTTTAACTGCAACCCAGCTTTTGCACTTTCTTCTTTCACCTTCATCATGAGGTTCCTCAGCTCCTCCTTGCTTTCAGCCATCAAAGTGGTATCATCTGCATATCTGAGATTGTTAATGTTTCTTCCAGCGATTTTAACTCCAGCCTTGGCTTCATCGCATGATGTGTTCTGCGTACAGGTTGAATAGGTAGGGTACAACCCTGCTGTACTCCTTTCCCAACCTTAAATCAGTCCGTTGTTCCATGGTCTGTTCTTACCGTTGCTATTTGGCCGTTATACAGATTCCTCAGGAGGCGTCATCACATCTGGGGCTAGTTGAACTTATCCTCTGTTCCTCCCCAGTAGCATTTTGACCATCTTCCGACCTGGGAGTCCCATCTTCCAATGGTATACCGACATATCTCTGGTTGTACTAATCCATTTAGTTTTCATGGCAAGAATACTGGGGTGGGTTGCTGTTTCCTTCCCCAGGGATCGTATTTAGTCTGACCTCTCTGCCATTACCTTCCCGTCTTGGGTGTCCCTTCACGGTTTAGCTCATGATGTCATTGAGGTGCTCAAGCTCCAGCACCACAACAAGGTAATGATCTCCTTTGCTGAAAGCATATACACTACCTCACTCGATTATTGTTTGCAGTCATAGTTCAAGTGTCCCTCAATATTGTGCAGAAAATAGTTTTGGGCTGAAATTCTATGCACACTAACTTGGGAGTAAGCCCACTGAACTCAGTGGGATATACTTCTGAGTAAACATAGGCTACATGTCAGAAATAAGATGGCAAATAACAAAAAGAAAAAAACAAGTGCTTATGCCCCAAAACACCTTTTCTTTTCTTGGCTCCAAGTCATAGACAGGAGCCAGAGAAAACAGGCTGATGTTTTATTTTTAGCTCTTGCATAAATTTCTTCCTGTCACTTACCTCTCTTTACTGCAGTTTCCTTTCTGCAGTGCTCAAGATAGCCAAAAGAGACTGTGAGGAGTTGAAAAGGATTCCATAAACTGGCAGAGTGCACAAGCCAAAAGGCAGGTCGAAAGAACGCACACACTGAACAAAAGGTAATTCTTCTTATCAATCAATCAATCCTATAGAACTGTAAGGTAACCGTTAGCAGAAAACAGAGTTGCTTATTCTGCAATGGAGATACTCTGGGCATGGAAAAGACCCTCAGTATTAACAGCAGCCTTTCATGACAGGATGGTCTTCAGTGTGATCACTGATGCACGATCTGAGGGACACTAAAATGAGATGAAGCCCATTGGAGAAAACTACGGCATTCAACTGGTTAAAAAAAACCCAGATGTTGAATAATATGACTTTTAACCAATTAATGAATTAAGAGAGCAATCCTCTGGCAGCTCCACAAGAAATCTTCATGGAGGCCCTTTCCCCTGAGGTTGGCATTGTGACTTCAGATGGGAGAATGGGTGTTTGGTGAGTGGGAAGGGGGAGAAGACATGGATCTGCTGGATCCACAAGCCTCTCACCTCCTGTCCCTCCCACAGGAAGGAAAGAGACGGGCTTAGAAGCCCATCTAACTTAAAATGTGTTTAAGGAAGAATGCAAGGTGAAAAAGTTGGCTACAGAATCGGACTCAAAGAGTGCTTATCAATGAGATCTTCTCAAACTGGAGAGAGGTAAGGAGCAGGGTACCACAGAGATCAGTCCTGGGCCCAGTGCTCTTCAACATTTTTATTAATGACTTGGAGGAGGAGGTGCAGGGAATGCTGATCAAATTTGCAGAGGACACAAAATTGGGTGGGATAGCTAATACTTTGGAAGACAGAAACAAAATTCAAAGTGATCTTGATAGGCTGGAGCACTGGGCAGAAAACAACAAAGTTAATAGGGATAAATGCCACGTTCCGCACCTAGGAAAAAGAAACCAAATGCACAGTTACAAGATGGAGGATATGTGGCTTAACAACACTACAGGTGAGAAGGATCTTGGAATTGTTGATCACAAGCTGAATATGAGCCAACAATGTGATGTGGCTGCAAAAAAGGCCAATGCTCTTTTGGGCTGCATTAATAGAAGCATCGCTTCCAAATCCTGGGAAGTACCAGTTCCCCTCTACTCAGCACTGGTTAGGCGTCATCTGGAGTACTGTGTCCAGTTCTGGGCACCTCACTTTAAGAAGGATGCAGACAAGCTGGAGAGGGTTCAGAGGAGGGCAACAAAGATGATCAGGGGACTGGAAACAAAGCCCTTTGAGGAGAGACTGAAGGAACTGGGCATGTTTAGCCTTGAGAAGAGAAGACTGAGGGGAGACATGAAAGCACTCGTCAGCTACTTGAAAGGTTGTCCCAGAGAGGAAGGCTAGGATCTCTTCTCGATCATCCCAGAGTGCAGGACATGGAATAATGGGCTCAAGTTACAGGAAGCCAGAGTCCGGCTGAACATCAGCAGAAACTTCCTGACTGTTAGAGCAATACGACAATGGAACCAATGACCTAGGGAGGTGGTGGGCTCTCCCACACTGGAGGCATTCAAGATGAGGCTGGAGAGCCATCTGTCGGGGATGCTCTGACCTGGATTCCTCCACTGAGTAGGATGTCAGAGAATTCCGCGACGGATCTCGGTGAGGCCGAATGCCAGTGCATTCGGCCCCCCGAAATCCATCGCGGAATGGCCTGCCACCCCCCCCCCCGCGGATCCCCCCCGGGACGAGACTTACCGGGTCGGATGTTTCGGACGGTGGCAGCTCCAGCAGCGGCTTTGGCGGCAGCTGGTCTTCCGACCTGCTGCCGCCACCGCCACTTGCAGTCTGTGTGTGTGTCCCTCCCCCCCATAGACGTGATAGGCTACGTAAAGACTTACGTAGCCTATCATGTCTGGGAAAAAATATTTACATAGACTATTACGGCAAAAAAAAAGGGGAACGCAAATAGTGTAGTGGGCGCTATTTGCGTTCCTTTTTTATTCACCGTTTTAGCCTATGTAAATATTTACGTAGGCTAGGACGGCGAAAAATGAAGGAACGCAAATAACGCCCACTACGCTATTTGCGTTGCCCTTTTTTTCACCATTTTATCTTACGTAAACATTTATGTAAGATAAATCGGCAAAAAATAGGGAACGCAAATGGCGGCTGCCGTAGCCGCCGCCATTTGCGTATGCTGGGGTTTTGGGGGGGGTTAGCTGTGATAGGCTACATAAATTCTTACGTAGCCTATCACGACTGCCTGGCTGGACAGAAATGGCGGCCACTATGGCGGCCACCATTTGCATCCACAGCAGCCCGTCCGTGGCCGGAAATCTGGCTGCGGACAGCCCTGGCCCACTGCTCTGCAGCCTGGCCGCGGAGCAGAGCCAGCCGTCGAGGATTCCGGGGGGGGGGGGACCGGATCGCTTCCCCCCATCCCGCCCCACCACGAAAGATTCCGCGGAAAGGTAAGTGGGTTTCGTACATCCCTACTAGACACACTGAGTTGGATTCAGACTTCACAATCCATGAATGGGGGGTGGATGGGCTCCTTCATTCCACGGAAGGCATTTGATGCAGAGCAGGGATCCCTTTGGCAGAAGGGGATCCAATTTTGTCCAGCTCTCCCCTCAGTCCCCGTAGCTGCTTGTCCTCCAAAGCAGATTTTCAGAGGGCCTGAGTTAACTGCAAGGGGAGGGGGCAATCAGAAAAAGTCACCTTTCCCTTCCTGTGGTAGGAACAAAGTCTGGAGAACACCCAATGTTCTAGTCCAGGGGTCGGTAAAAGATAGATAGGATCTCCTTGTAGATCTCTGGGTGATTTGCAGTAGATCAGAAAGGATTTCTGACTTACGAGTTGCACACAAATGGCCTCTCAAAATTCTCCAGCCTATTTGTGGGCAGAGAAGCTGGGGGGACAATTTCACTGAATTTCTCCTAGGGGAGGAGAAATTCTCCAGTAGTTTCTACTGGCAGGAGTTGTAGCACAGGTTTTTTTTCTTTTTTCCTAAGGGTTTTCGGTTTATTGCACTGCTTCTGTAGGTGGCAACAGCATCAACTGTGTTGAGACTTCCATTTTTTGAGGCAGAATTTTGGATTTCTTTTGGTGGTATTTTTGAGCTTACCTAATCACACTGTGAGGTGGCTGAGGGCGCTGTGTGTGTTTTCTCTCTCTATTGCTCATCTTTTCCGTTGCTCTGCAGCCTCCCAGGCCACCTGCACTTTCTGAACTGAAAAAGCCCCATGGGAGGATGTCTTCCTCATGATAGCTTTAACTGAAGTGCGGGAAGCCGGGGAGGCTACAGGCTGCCACAGACATTATTGTACAATGACAGACAGGACACTTATGCACACCTCCTAAGTAAGGTAAGCGCAAGAACCCCAAACCTAACCCATGAGAATTTCTCAGAAATTTCTCCTCCTTTGAATTTCTTTTCAAAAGCAATTTTTTTTTTCTATCAAAATGAATGAGAATGGTCGAAAAAGATGTGGGAGCAATTTTCAGCATAGCACTATTCTGACTCCCGATTATTTAACATTAGCAGCACCAAAATGACCCCCCTCCCCACTTCTGAAATAAAGCTTGAGGTAACCAGGAGTGGATTTTTGTGTGGAAGGACTATGAGCTCAGTTCTGGGACTCAGAATTCCTTAATTCTGTCTATGTCTTTTGCACTAGGCTCCGTCAGTTTCTGGATCTCGGGATTCTATTAGTAAAAAAACAAAGTAGACCCTGCAACCCAGGAGTCTGCCCACCCCTGCTCTAGTCCCGTATCTTTATCTCACAGCATGTTGCTTCTACAAGTGACTTAAAGCACAACCCTATGCATGTTTAGACAGAAAAAAAGTACTACAACTCCCAGCATTCCCCAGCCAGCACGCTGGGAGTTATAGGACTTTTAAAATCTCTAAACATGCATGGGATTGCGTCCTTAGAAAGTATTTCTAATGGGATATAGCAGCAGCGTGTGTGTGTGTGGGGGGGAAGGTGAGGGGGGGGGTCTTAGCCTTGCCTTTCAGTCATTTTGACTAGGGATGTACGAAAGTCTTACCTGGCTCCGTGCTGGGCAATCTGCGGTGGGGGGGAGGCGCTCCGTCCCTCCCCCTGGAATCCTCCCTGGCTGGCTCTGCTCCGTGGCAGCTCTGTGGAGCCGCTGGCCAGGGCCGGCTGCAGCCAGAGTTCCAGCTGGGGCTGGGCTGCTGCGGCCGCAAATGGCAGCTGTCATAGCGGCCGCCATTTGCACCCTTGCAATCAGCCGTGATAGGCTATGTAAGTATTTACATAGCTTATCATGGTAAAGGCAGCCACGCAAATGGCGGCCGCTACGCCATTTGCGTGGCTGCCTTTACCGTGATAGGCTACGTAAATACTTACCTAGCCTGTCACGGCTGACTGCAAGGATGCAGATGGTGGCCACTACAACGGCCGCCATTTGTGGCTGCAGCAGCACGACAGTGGCCGGACGGGAGACCAGCCGGAGCTGCCGCCGCATCTGCCACCAGGTAAGCTCCGTCCCCCGGGGGGATTCCGTGGGGTGGGGGGCACTGCCGGGAATTCTTTAGAATCCAGCCTCACTGGAGTCTGTGGCGGAATTCTCTGACATCCCTAATTTTGACTCTGATCTTCCATTTGGTAAAGAGGCAGCTGCACAATTCCAGAGACAGTGGAATTCCTTTAGAATCTTCCTTCATTCGCTCATTCAGATTTTCAAGAAAGTGTCCAAACTGTTGCTTTCTAGTGTTTCCCCTGCTGTTCCTCCTGGTTTTTTAAAGACCTCGTTTGTGGACATTTGTGATTTATTTTATTTTTATATTTCTGACTTTCAATGCAATTGCAGTACTTTCATGGGCAGGCTGGCAAAGCACCATTAACTTATCTGGTGTGGAGAAGTGATCCATAACACAGCTGACGATGGTGCTGTGGAATCCCAACTTTTCTGTTACTGATGTTCTGCATTTTCCAACTGTGCTGCCACCATTACCATCCATGCATCATTGCACCCATTTTAAAAAGGTTCACCTTCATCACATTGCAAAGGAAGCAGGGAACTAGATTCAGCCCCTCCCTTCCTCACCAAACAGGATGTTAAAGTGCCCTGGTTTCTTGCACTTTCACCATTACGTGTTCTGCAACACATTTCCCCATCACTTTTCAGCAGCCCATGCTGGTCTTCTTCAAATTGTCATTCAATTTTTGTGTCGAAGTGCAAGTATTGTGACTAAATCGAACTGCTTGCATCATCACATGCATGCAATGAACCTTCCCAATTTTTTTTATTTTTTTTAAAACACATTTCCGTTTTGGTTTTGCGCTAGAACACAGGTATGCTTTAGATTTTAATTGGTATTGGCTTGTTTAATGGTTTAATATGTTTTTAGCTGTTTAAATTATTTGTTTTATAGTTTAAATTCATTTTTATCTGTACGCCACCCTGAGATCTTAGCGATATAGTAGGGCAGGGTACAAATGTTTTGAATAAATAATAAAATATGCAACTAAAAAAAGAAAGCAAATGCCCAAATGTCGTTACATGGGACTCTTGATGGTTGGCGCAGTAATGAGCTCCTCCTATTCGCGGGTAGATGAGCACTGTGGTGGATGGGCACTGCCAGATAGTAATTGGAGAATAAAACACCAGGGCCCTGTGGAATTACCGTGACAGATCCACTTTCAGCTGATTGCAGAAAAGCTTCAGCAGAAATAATGGCCTTAACGCGCAAGGAGTCCCTGGCGGGAGATATCAGAGCACCGAGGGTAGCCGAGCTTCGCTTATGAACGTCGCACGGCGTTAAGAAGCCCATAACGCTGTTTCTGTACTATTTCTCAGCGCAGCCAGAAATGCAATGCGCCCGAAATTTCAGGTGAAGGAAACACAGCGCTGTTTGCAGGGGGGTTCGCCTTCCTTTTTAGCCGCAGAAGCGATGCGTTGGGCTCTTTTCGCTTCCTCGCATCCCACCGTGACAATCACGTGAGAGGATCTGCCCTTGAGAAATGGAGGGCCTCCTAAGCGGAGAGCGCCTCCCCCCCCCCCGTCCCCTTTCGTAGTAACTGTGTAAATAAGCTCGGCTTTGGCAGAAGGCGCTCAGCTGAGCCTCGCTGCTCCTGCCGGGCGGCTACAGCCGGGGGGGGGGGGGGATTAACGCGAGGAGCGCGCCCGGGCAGGAGGCGCACTCCCTCCTCTGCTCCTCCGGGGGCGGGAAGAGGGCCACACGCGCGCGCGCCTGGCCACAAATGGCCGCGCAGCTGCTCCCGCTGCGGGCAAGCTCCGCGAGACACGGTCCGGCGAATGCGCGCGCTCCCGTCCGCGGGCTGAGGGGCGGGGGCTGCCTCACCCCCTCGGGGGCAGCCGCGCACACGCGCGCGCAGCCGGCCGGCCGCCTCGCGCGGCACCCTCCAGCAGGCCCTGCGGCTGCGGGGAGCGCGGACACAAAGCCGCCCGGGAGCCTTCCCCTGCCCCGCCGTCCCGCCCCCTGGCACGCACCTGCGCCGCCTTCCTCCTCCCCTTCCTTGCCCCCGCGCAAGACCACACGACGGCAGGCGCCCGCCCTCGCGGAGGGGCAGCTCTGCCGGCGTCGCAGTAGAGGAGGGAGGGGGCGGAGCTGCCTGCGCCCCGCCAGAGGCTGCTAGGTGCAGCAGTGCGCGCCTGTGTGTGTGTGTGCGCGCGCGCGTGTGTGCGGCCGTCGCTGGGGTGGGATTGTTGCCCTCGGTAACCAGGGAGCCGGCCGGAGGCTTTCCGTCCGCTCCGAGCCCTGCGGCTCCGGCGGCGTCTCCAGAGGGCAGTTTGGAGGGGCTGAACACCGCCGGCGGGGTAACAAGGAGCGGCGGCGGCGGCGGCGGCGGCGGCAGCAACGCAGAGTCCCGGGCTTGGAGCGTGAAGGAGGTACAAACGGCGCTGGCTGGGTGCAGTGAGGCAACTTTGCCGCCGTCGCCGCCGCCGCCTTGGAGGGCTCTCGGCTCCCTTGTCGCTGGCGTGCGGGAGATGCTTCTGCTTTCTGCTCTGTCATGTCCGTTGGGCAGGCAGCAGAGGGGAAGGAATGGGGCAGGGCAGGTACCAGGGACAGCACAGCAGTGCTGCTTCCTCTGGGATTTGGAGGGACGGTTTGCAGATCAAGAGATATATGCAGTTTAGGATGTAGATACACACACACACGCATATCTTAAACTGCGCACACACACGCATATCCACACACACGCATATCTATCTATCTTAGACTGCACATATATATATATATATATACACACACACACATATCTTAAACTGCAGATATATATATATATATATATATACTGCAAAACACATCTGTCTGTCTATCTATCTATCTATCTATCTATCTGCAAACCGTATGGACCCACTTTACCATGGCTAGGAAATAGGAGATTTAAAGCAAAATCAGTTGCACTCCCTGCCGTTGAGCCCAAGTAAATTTGGACCCAAGACAATTTTGGTCTGTTGACTGCAAGTTAATGGGACACAAAACATTTTCGATTCAAGTTGGCAAGCTGAACTGATTTGCAGGTGTTAGTTTTGTGTGTGAAAGGGAGGGAGTTACTTAAAATCTAGTTTAAAAATCCAACAGTAACCCCACATCTGATTGGAAATATCCCCACCAAAATGATGTATGTCTGCTCTGCTGAGAGGGAGGGGCTGGATGGTTTGGCAGGGTAGGCAATAGGTTTTGACTAAACATCTGCAAGGAAGTGGTACCCTAGATGTACTGTAATACTGATGCATTATATTCAACTCATGCAAATGAAGGCACCTTAACTTTTGCCTTATAAGAGTTTACTCATGTGTGTTTGTGTGAGAAGCATAACAAAGTCATAGATTACAACTACATTAACCTGATATATTTACAAACTTTAAACAGAAATATTAGCAGCCATTTAATTGCTGGGATATTTGACATTGAAAATCCCCAGATTTCTCTATTAGTCCATCTGATGCTAGCAATTCAGACACTGGTAACTCAGCCTTGTAAAAGTCTGTTGTCTCAGTGATTTACAGTTCCTTTTAGTCAAGGCACCTTATGAACTGTTTTGTGGGCTGGTACGAAAAACAACTCATCCACAGGCCATTCTAGACTGTAATATGTTACTGTGCAGCTGATTGTAATCCTAGTAACTAGCTTTACACACAGAGCAGTTCATATTAATGCCAAGGAATTGACAGGCTTTCTATGTGTATTTGTGTGACTATATTTGTAGCCATATGGTCGCGGACACCATATGGCCATGGACACCTACAATGTGCTGAGATAGTTCTCTGATTAGAACGAAATAGCAATAACAAGCACTACAGTGCTAACACTGGCCAGCGTTTATAAATCATAAATTGTTTCTTTTATTTCCAATAATGGAACAGGTGTATTTCAGACTTTGGTCTATCAGATTCCTGCAAACTAAAGTGTTCATAACATATTTGGAAAAAATGTGTAATTGGAGGAAACAAATCTATACTGAATGTTGATTTGATCATGAATCAAGGAAGCCATTAATCAAGGTTGCAGTCTTATGCACACTTCTTTGGGAGAAAATCTAATTGAATTCAATGGAGACTTAGGAGAAAACGTACGAGTTTCAAGGCTGCAGTCATAGGCATATTTACAGCAGTTTCAAGGCTGCAGTCATAGGCATATTTACAGCCAGGATGATCCTCTGCATATTTACTTAAAAGTAAGTTTCACTGAATTCATTGGGGTGAGTGCCAAGTATGCATAGGACTGCGGCTTTACTAGGAAGCCATTTCCATTGAACTTTGTTCTGAGAAAACACGTATATAGGATTAGGCTGCTTAGGTTAAATAATAAATGCCCTAATAAAAATGTGAAGGAAATGTCTGATTATAAATGTTGTTTCCCTCCTTACTGACGGTGGTTGTTGTTTTTTACTGTTACTACATATAGCAGGGATGGGCAGCTTGTGGCCCTCCAGACGTTTTGGCTTACAACTCACATCATCCCTCACCAATGGCTATGCTGGCTAGGGCTGATGGGACCTGTAGGCCAAAACATTTGGGCAAAAAGTTGCCCAACTCTGATATAAAGTAACCACAATTTTGTACTTTTCTTTTTTACAGCAGCATAATTTTATGATAACAGACACCTGCTCATTATCTTAAGGGCTATGCCCTGCATCCTCCAACCTAAATAGACTGTTTCAGAAGAAAAGAAGAAATAATTAACCTAGTATTCCCCATCATTTTGAATTCAGGCTGCTTTCTAAATTTACTCTACCCCCTGGAGTTCCCCATCCCAGCCAAGCATCAATAATCTGGTCGACAGGTGAATACGCAGAAATACTTGCACTCGTTTGTGTACATATGGCCTGCTTCTGAGCAGAATGGGGTAGTAATCCCACACTGGCTTTAAATAGGAGTAGAGCAAGATACCTCTGACCCCCATCTTAAGCCACTTACAGGGAAAATAAGAATTAAACAGCAGCGCATTCTGAAATTCTTTCTTCCCAAGTCATATTGGGATGATGAGGCAAGAAGAATAATGATCCCCTCAACTCCTGTGTGAATCACTACCGGGTGAGGGGTTCAGTTTTTTGGCTGCCTAGGTAAAAAGGCACCATCTGTCTCAGAATGCTTCCCTGGAACTTTACACACATTCCCCCCGGTGTTCTGTTCAGCCCCTTCAAGAGGGGCCCACCCTACGATTACAGGAACACTGAGCTAAACTGGAATAGTATAGGGGGGACGTTTGTAGTAACCATTTGTTCCTGACTTCAGTTGCATTTGTGATAAGGCTGAGTATGGCTTCCAACTCCCATAGAGATTGTATTTAGTGATTGTTAATTCCACTGTTTATTTCTTATTATGAACTACAGCAGGATGGACATTAATCTTTGAACTGTCTAAGCCACATGTGATTTAGTTAGCTGTAGGGCATGTATATTATATTTCAAACAGAATGCTGCTTACTTAATGGAATCTAAACAATAACATTTAAAAGTAGGGTGTGTATTTTGGCTTATTAAAAGTGAATTGAAAACTCAAAGGGTGAAGAGATTTTTTAACTGCATGGCCAGATTTCCTGCTTGAGAAAATTGACTCAGCTCAGCTCCACTAACTTTAATGAAGCCAGTGTAGATTACATAAACTGATGATATGGGCCTGGTGTCCAGGAAAAGAAAATATTTTCTTTCTGTTTGAGAGATAGGGGAAAAATAGTATCATAATTTTGCATTACATTTATACCACAGGATACAAAACCCAGGAGCACAAGAAATAAAGTGTCATTTTATGTTACCTTCCTAGTATTACAACAGCTGCCAGGCTTCTTATGTAATTATTACAGTATATCTGTGCTTTGATCATCCCTCACCCTCTATACTTGTTCCCAGAAATAGGCTGCTAATAGCAGGAGTGCACTACTTTATCTTTATAGGGCTGCAGTACTATGCATACTTACTTGGCATTAAGTCCCATTGAACTTAGTGCTTATTGTAGAGTAAACATATACCCAGAGGTAAATCCCACTGAACTCACTGTGATTTACATCTGGTAATCATGTTTAGGATTGGAAGTACATTTCCACCTATTTAAGCTTCTAGTTCCTATACCCTTAACAGAAAAATGTTTTTGTGCCTTCTGCTAATTATCAGAGCACACTGTAAGGAGTCCATCCTATTTCTCCCCGATTTTTGGTCTCATTTCCTCACTGCTAATGCATAACCTCCTATCTCCCCACTCTACAAAAGTTCATGCCATAATAAACCAATAGCTATCTCAGGTTGCCACAAAAAAATGTGTATTGCCATTATGGACTAACATGTCACTTTTCTGGAATCTGTCTTTACACTTCTGTTACATGTTGAGAATATAGAGAAAATGTGCAAGTAAATATACCAAAGGTATGTAGATTTCCACCAGTAAGTAGTCGGAAGTAAATGACACTTAACGGGCATAATAACATTAAGCAAGTGAAGAACTCTCATGCCCTGATTTTATATCTTAGCACTCCCTTGATTTTATACGCAGGCACAAGGAGGTCTCATATCAGTGAAATGCCAAAATTAATGTTTCTGGATTAACCTCAGAACTACCTTTCAGACGGTAGCATGATTGAACACTCACACAGATTATCTGGCCCTGATGCTGCACGGTGTGAGCAATTCAACAGCATGTATAGAAGAGGCAAAAGCACTGATGATCTACAGTGTGGCATCCAAGCAGTAGTTTGGATCCTTGGGACAAAGTATAGCTTGTATAACTCTATGCAAGGCTTTCCTATAGTAAGTGTTCAAAGGTAAACTAGTAGGGTTGTGTTTTTAGAGGGAAAAATAGGTTATCTGTCCCTTGCTGTCAGGCTTGGGGTGCTGCTTTGAGGTGTGGTGGCACAAACCATTATTTGTCCTTCTGCAGGTCAAGGAGATCTAGAAGAGTGGACTTCCTAAGACCACACACCTTATATGTGAAATAAATATATTTGTACAACAACCATGCCACGCCATATTCCATTGTTTCTAAAGACTTGTTCACATTTCTGATTATCTTGTATTCATGCAGACCTACCCTCTATTCTCCTGGTTGGTGGTGGTAAAGGGGAACATAAATGAGCGCTGAAAATGGTTGTGTGAACTAGGATATCCACATGGATACTGTACATGAGATAGCCACAATTTCCATGATGATGAAGAGACTCATGGCATTCAGAATTCCATGTAAAGCAACGCCCCTCCCTTCCTCAGTGAGTCTACCTTCTCATTGCCATTGTCACCAGCTGCTATTGCTGTTCCTCCTCTTTCTCATCACTGCTACCACTCGCTTGCTTGACAGATGGAGATCGGTTGAGCAAGCAGGGAGTGGCATCTACTGCTCCGCCGTCTCATCACCACCATTGTCTGGGCCAGAGCAAGGGGCAGATGAACAAGCAGGGTGCAATGGTGGAGCAAGTTCAGGGGGCTCTCCTCAATGGTCCTCTGCTGGGGTGTGGGCCCTTGACAGGTGCCCAACCATCCTACTCTTGACCCCATAAAGCATCTGTGTGGCTGTCACAAAATATTCACGAAACTACTCTACATTCTTGCACCCTGTCTTCCTGCACAAACACAGGGTTGAGCCTGGATTAGTACAAAATGTGAACAGGTCCTAAAATCCATCAGTTTATAGTTTTTGGCTTTGCCTATTAAAACAAAAAAAAAAATAGTTCAATAAAATTGTGAGAATCTGATTATCCAGAGCCATATGCTTACTTTTTAGGAAGAAAATATCAGACCATTTTTCAAACATAGGACGCTTATAAAATGCATTATTTATTTCAGAAGCCATGATCTTAGGGACAATTCATTCTTTACTTCTTAAACTAGGGTACTGAAGGTGCTAACATTTTTTAAATGGTAAAATGCACACATGACACTATCAATTATGAATGGCACATGTTGAGATTTCCCTGCAATAAACATGGAAGCAGGGAACAAATTATCTCCTGGTTGCCACTTTTATATTTATTGCAGGGCCATTTCCATACTCATGCACCATTCACAACTGACTTTTGTGTGTGGATTTTGCCATATAAAATCAGTTATCTTTTGTATCGAAGCAAATGTTTTAAAGAAAAATAAGACGGTATATAGTTCTGTTATGCTGTGGTAATTCTGTTGAATTTTTAAGATTGCTGAAGTGGACATGCTGTTGATTTGGTCTCCTCTTGCTAATGCTCTTTCTCTGCCCATCTGTTGCAGCTTAGTTTCCCTTTGTTTAGACAAGCCCAGATTTCACAATGAAGTGTAACATTTACCACAGATCTAATACACCTTGAAGTCTTACTTGAGGCTTAGAAAGATAATGGATTGGCTATTTGTTGCTTAATATGTTATCACATTTGGGTAAACTGAATAAATCCGAACAAATTAGTTGTCAGGCAACAGTTTATGTTAATAAAATGCAAATAGGCAATTCTGATGTAAAACAAATATTTTTAATTTATAAACAAAATCAGTAGTGATTTTGCTAATACCGCTTAATTGATTCTGTATAACTTGAAAAGACTAATACATGGTAATCCTATTCATACTGAGAGTTTGAAGAAATAATCATTTTGTGTGCATTAAGATAAAAGCAATTTGATTCACATTTTAAGCACACAATCGAGGTTACTTTTCCTTGCACATTTCAATATGCACAGGATATCACTTGTATGAATACAGCATGCCACTGTGTCATTTACCAGACTAGCTTAGCTTAGTACACCTTGCCATCCTGAGACAGGGGTGGGGAACCTTTTTCGGGGCCAGGGCCAATTTGGCACTGGACAAGGATGTTGGGGGTCGCATGCCAGCAGAGGGAGGACCACAGTCCAAAGTAGAGGAGTCACTGCTGGCATGTGCCCGCTCCTTCCACAAATCCTGACTCTCTCTCTCTCGCACACGCTGCACTGGCTTCACTTGCCCCATTCCTTTCCCATCAGGAAAGGTGAAGAACAAGCAAAGCCCCAGGGAAGTGCTGCTTCAAGGCATTCCCAGTGCTTTGAAGTAGCACCTTCCCAGTAAACTCAGAGGTGCCTCACTATAAGTCTTCGAGGGCTCTAGGGGAGGCCTAGAGGGCTGAATTTAGCCCATGGCCTGGAGTTTCCCCAACTCTTGTCCTAAGATATGGTGGTTAGATGTCTCTTTTGTATTCTTCCCTGTGATCTGTTTATACATCAGATGCATGAACACTAGGGATGAAGGAGAAATTCATACAGTTCGCTTTTTTATGCGAGCTTATGAAATTCACGCTACCCAGACCTGGATAGTACAGAAAAGTGTGCACAAAAATGCATACATTAAAGAGATGTGAGCACAATAATACTTTATGTTAGAGGAAATCACCTCCAAAAAGTGTATAATTTGAAAAAGGTGTACAAAATGTATACATTTTGAGAAAAGCTCATTAAAATATGTATGAATTCTCATGCAGATTTTCAAAAAATTGCAAACTCATGCAAAAATGGAACAGAAGGAACTTAACTTCAGAAAAATAACTGAAATCAGACTTGATAGATTTGTCCATCCCTAATGAACACTTCCTGCATCTGATTAAGGGTTCCACAGTCCATGAAAGCTTACCCTGCAATAAATGTGTTAGTATTTAAGGTTCCGCAATAAGGGCTGCAATAGAAGCCTTATGTTAAGGGTGAGATGAGTGAATTGCATTCTGCCATTATAACCAGAAATTGGGGGCGGGGGGCGGGGGAGCAGTAGCAAGCAGTAGATTATACTCAGAAAAAGGCTGAATGGATTGATCTGAAACTTGGCAGTGTGGAAAAGATAGGGTTGAGAATGGTCCATGGTGCTTTTGAGATAGAAAGCATAAGAAATGGCTTACTTATATGAGTTTCAAGTTTGGCAAGTGACTTCCAGCTGTTTGACAGGTTTTTCCCCATAGGGTTTGATGACATTGGATTTGGCCAGCTAATTTCTCCATTTGTACTGCACCTTTTCTGAAGTGTGTGTGTGTTTTAGGTCTAGGGGAATGTCTACTACACACTTTGCCCTAGTAGTAATATAACATGTTTGTAGTTTTTATTAAAAATGCAAATTTTCAGCATAGTTTAGCCTATAGTTGGTGATAAGGTGTGTCATTGCACATGATCAATAGGAACCTGTGTTGCCTAGCAATAGCTTCAGAATGAGCTGGATGGAGAATGACAGGCCTAACTTAATAGCTCAGTTGATTCAGTGGAGCGTTTCTCAAACTGAGGGCCTGGGACCACCAGTAGGTCCCAGCCCACTTTCAGGGGCCACCAAGTGCCTCCAGCAGGAGGGTGGGATGAATGAAACTGGCAGTGTGGAGGGATAGGTTACAAGTGTGAGAGGAGAAGGGGAGAAGAAGTTACAGGAGATGAGTAAGAATACTTTGAGAGTCATGTGGCTGGAAGAAGAAAATAATATAAAACAAAAAGTTATCCACTTAGAAACTCTGGATCAAAAAAAAAAATGCCTGGAATGAGGAGGCTGTGTATATTATATTTGGAATTTTTATACTTTTTACTTTTATTCTTTTACATCATCTAGAAATGGTAATATGATGGTGGTACATAAAACAGAGCAGCTTTCCCTAACCTGGTGCCCTCCAGATGTTTTGGACTTTAGCTCCCACCAGCCCTGGCCAGTGGTCAGGAATGCAGAGAGTTGTACTCTAAAACAGCTGGAGAGCACCAAGTTGTAGAAGGTTTCGACCAAATTATTAAGCTTGACTAAGAACAATTGAGCACGTGATGTATTTTGGTATGCATTTTCCTCCCTGGGGAGTCTGTGTGAAACACCCTGCCATAGGGCATTGGCCTCAAACTATGAATTTTATGGTTGGTTTGATAACAGCTCTTTTATTTTGTGGGAGGAAACATTGAGTGAATTATCCTCTTCTCTTCTCTTCTCTTCTCTTCTCTTCTCTCTCTCTTTTTTTTTTTTAAAGAAGGGATAAATATACAATGCCAGTCAGAGCGGCTTTCCTTGCGTTATACTTGTAGTATACTAAACACGTTAAATGTAATTTGAATCCCATGACACCTAGCCCTTCATAGTTGATAATCTGAGTTATTATAAGCTCAGATTTCTTACAGTCTTTTTAATCAAGGCTGCTGATGTGTGTGTGAATAGTTGCTGACTTTTAAATAAAATGCTCTGCTGGAATTTACAGGATTTTTAAAACCAAGAGCATTTAAAATCTACAGTACTGAAAAGATACATTAATAATGTGAGAAACAAATCCTATGCCTTCAAGGTATAAATGATTGCCTGTGGTTCCCAAGAAAAATATATTTCTGGCACTCTGCTGCTACTACTACTACTACACAAAATTTTCACCCATGCTGCAAAACATGGTTTTATAGTTATACATGTCATATATATATCAGAATAAACCTTGCTGAAAATAAACAACAATAATGAACATTTGGTGAATAATATAACACCATATATTGGTACGCTATTAATAAAGATATATAATTTGAAGACCCTCCAGTATTTAACTAATGTTTTTCAGTGTACAGATGTTGCTAATTTTTACTGGGTTCTGAAATTGACAAGACAAAGCTGCATATAGGTTAATTTGCACACTGTTGCGAAGGTCTGGAAGAGGGAATAATAGTAATAGAACGGAGGAACCCGGTAGTGCAGTTCAGAAGCACCAAAAATGGTTGGGTTTTTTAAAAACTATCTGGAGTATTTGCACAAATTTAAAGTAAACAGAGAGGAAATTTGCTCAAATTTAAGGACTGGGGAGGAGTATATGGAGGGGAAATATGCACACCTGCAGTAACTGCTCTGAAAAGGAGCTGCAAAAAGTGGGGGAACCCAATATATCCCTTTTCTGGACTTGTTGGAGACCTGAGGAAGTGTTAAATGGGAGGAGGACACTGACAAGTGTCAGTTCAGCACTTAAAAGTGGCAGGATTACATTGTCAAATGTGAGCACTTACTGCTCTCACATTATTTTCCCTTTTGGGGGCTTCTCAACTGCGCAAATGGGTTCCTCCTGTACCTTAGTATTATTCCCTCCCCCCCACCTGTGCTTGTCAACTGTGCACCAGTTAGCCTTTCTGCAGTCTCACCTTGTCAATTTCCTTGTATGTTACTTTAAAGTTGTTATGAGGAAGACATCATGAGTTGATTCCTCCCATGGGGCTTTTTCAGTTCAGAAAGTGCAGGTGGCCTGGGAGGCTGTAGAGCAATGGAAAGATGTGTATTGGAGAGAGAAAACACACACAGCACCCTCGGCCACCTCACGGTGTGATTAGGTAAGCTCAAAAATACCACCAAAAGAAATCTAAAATTCTGCCTCAAAAAAGTAGAAGCCTCAACACAGTTGATGCTGTTGCCACTTCCAGGAGCAGTGCAATAAACCAAAAACCCTTTGGAAAAAAGAAAGAAACTTTGGTGAAATTGTCACCCAAATTTATCTGCCAACATATAGCCTGGAGAATTTTGAGAGGCCATTTGTGCAAAGCTCTAATTGGATGTTCTGAAACTATCAGAGCATGACACACACACCTTTTAATGAAAACTTTAAAGCCTTTGTTAGCCGGTTTAAAAACAAACTTATATCACAACCTAAAGATGTACATAGCTGTGACAGTGCACCAAAGGCTTGTGTCAGCATAGTTATTGTAGCAGCCTGCATGTTGCAACTCCAAATGGTTAATTCAATATGTCAGGAATGTAGATTTGCACAGACTAAGCTGAATGCGTAGTAGCTGAAATAGACATATAATGATGTACATAATCATGTCTCAATGCAGCAATGCTGTTGCACTGTACTACTTGCCAGGGCAGTCATACAGACCCACACTTATGCACTGACATGGAGTCTGGGGCCAGCCCACAACACCAGCACATGGCATGCTGCCGGTCTTAGCATTGTTCCGGCGCAGCATTCCCTGTGCTACTTTTCCAATGCAGTGGCTTGTAGAATTAGGTCATTAGTCACCCAGGGCAGCCAGGCAACCAGATTTCTGCGTGCTTAATCTAGTGACAATATAGTGGAATATTTTTATACCAATGACTGCAGGTGTTCTCTAAAGCCCAGTCTTGTATTTCTCTGTCTTTTCAGGCTTGATTTGAGGTCTCCTGAAAGACAACAGTCTTAAAGCACTGACTTTTCAGAGAGCTGTCCTTTCGTTGGCTCAAAAGCTGTTGTGACTTACCAAGGCATGTGATGCTGCAGCTAATGATGTTTTGCAAAAAGAAGTGATCAGAATCTTGCATCTTAAGGTGGATATTCTGTATACAGAAGAATTTTTTGCTACACAGCAATAATGGCCTCATCAAGGCTAGTAGCAAGAACATCTCGGGATATTGCTGGTGTCATGCAGAGACTGCAAGGTAAGTTACTGACTGAGGGAAGTTGAGCTTTGTTTTATTTGCTTCTTCAGATGTTATTGAAGTCTAATAAAGCACAGGGTTTTGTTTTTAGCTCCTTGAAAACATAAGGCAAGTCCATAGGGAACTTTTTGGCAATCTCCATTGAAATAAATAGGACATGTGCTCTTGCATTCATTTACATCCAGGAGAAATTGTGTTGCCAGTTCCTAACACATGAATAATATGCTTGTGATAGCAATGTCTTGAGTCCAGCATTGCTAGGGTTAATTAAAAGTATATGAGAATGTACAGAATGATCTATTGACTCAGACACTGAGCTGCAATCAGTACTTTGGCCACATCGTCTACCTACCTTGAAACTTCCCTCCTTTCAGCAATTTGTCCAGTTACAAGTGGTAATCACCTTATTTGTGTAGGAGGTGTATAGATGGAAAGTAACAGTTTTTGAGTTGCGAAATTTTTTAAAATTATTTTTATTGATTTATTTAAAAAAATACTGCTCCTTCATCACCAAAGGCGAATCTGTCAGGGTGGACACTGAGCCCATAGAATCCCCGAGTAGTTCTGATTCTGAGGAAGAGCAGTCGCTTCTGGGAGAGGAGCGCGCTCCTCTTTCCCAGGGCCCACAGCTGACGGAGATTCCTCCCACCAGCATTCCTAGATTAGATAGCAGTCTAGGCAGTGACCGAAGCGCGGATAGTAGACTTGGTGGACGCGCGATGCCGATGCAGAGAGCGGCGCCAAATGGAGGGCTCAGAAAGGAGGCGTAGTGCCCGGTTGGCACGCAAACAACGGCTGCGCCCAGAGGATCCAAGGGAAAAGGGGAGGGACTCTCCCTAGTCCTTAAGTTCAGGGGTCTGCCAGTAATTCCCTTTCAAATGGGGACCAACTGTTCCAACTTAGGGCATAGGTACTCTGCTGCTCAGATCTAGTTGCTACCTGTAGAGTTGTTAAGTTGTAAAAGAAGAGTAAAGCTTGGAAAGGAATTCCTTTGTCTGTGTCTGGACTTGGCTACTGGATTAGACTGAGAGAGGCCTCCAAGGAGCCCTTGACAGAATCCTGGGTAAACATAAAATTATAAAAATAATGATCCTGTTTGCAAATCATGGTTAAATTAGCCCACAATTCGCCCCAGCGCATGCCGTTTTTGCTTTGCATAATCAACCCCCATCACCCCTATCAGAAGTTGATTCATGATGTACAAACCTGGACATTATGGTTTAATCATGGGTTAAACAACCCACAGTTAACCTAAGAACTATTTGTAGGTTAACCGTGAGTTATTTAACCCATGATTAACCCATAGTGACCTGGTTCGCACAATCACCACACCCATGGGATTGTTAACAAGCCACTGTGGTTTATTAATCAACTTTGTGTTGTGTGAACCAGGCCATTGCCCAGGTTTGAACATGACAAATCAACCTTTGATCAGGCTGCTCGGAGGTTAATTATGCAAAGCAGATCATGTATGTGTGTGCATGTAGCCCCCAAGCCAGCATTTGACCTTGGCCCCCAAAATGGTTGTACACCCCTGATTTAGATAAGTGGGAGTCATTTAACAGAAAGGGGTCAGAAGGCAATAAACTGGCACATGGAGCTTTCTTTTACTCCATCTTCAGCCTCCTAACCTGTTTGTTCATTTCCTTGTGTCTAAAATAAAGTATTGTCCCAGCTGTACTGTCAGATCTGGCCTCTGCTGCAAGATCAAACAGGAGTTGAAAAAATCACCTCTGCCGAGCATAGAATCATAGAATAGTAGGGTTGGAAGGGGCCTACAAGGCCATCGAGTCCAACCCCCTGCTCAATGCAGGAATCCAAGTCAGAGCATCCCTGACAGATGGCTGTCCAGCCTCGTCTTGAATGCCTTCAGTGTGGGAGAGCCCACCACCTCCCTAGGGAATTGGTTCCACTGTCGTATTGCTCTAACAGTCAGAACGTTTTTCCTGATGTTCAGCCGGAATCTGGCTTCCTGTAACTAGGGATGTACGAAAGTCACTTTTCGACAGGGTGATTCGCGGTGGGGGAGAGGCGCTCCGTCCCTCCCCCCGAAATTCTGGCCGGGGGGGGAGGTGCTCTGTCCCTCCCCCCCGAAATTCTGGCTGGCTGGCTCCGCACCGCAGGGATTCTGCGGAGCCGCCAGCCGGCTCCGCCAGCGGCTGGACATCCGGCCGCTGGCTAGCAGGGACACAAATGGCGGTGGCCGTAGCCGCCACCATTTGCGTCCCTGCAGTCAGCCGTGATAGGCTACGTAAATGTTTACGTAGCCTATCACAGCTGATTTAAAAGAAAAAAAAACGCGCGTTTTTTTTTTTTAGATGCTACACTATTTGATGCTACACTATATATGTAGATATACACTATACACTATTAGATGCTACACTATATATGTAGATGCTACGTTTTAGATGCTACACTATTTGCGTTCCCCTTATTTTTGCCGTCTTAGTCTACGTAAATGTTTACGTAGACTAAGACGTGCCAAAATAAGGAACGCAAATGGCGGCGCCCATGGGCGCCGCCATTTGCGAACGCGCGTTTTTTTTTCCTTTTAAATCAGCCGTGATAGGCTACGTAAACATTTACGTAGCCTATCACGGTGTTTTTTAAAAATCTAGCCGTGATAGGCTACATAAATCTTTACGTAGCCTATCATGTTTTTTGTTTTTTTTTAACTGGAAATGGCGGTGGCAGCGACCGGTCGGAAGACTGGTCGCTGCCGCCACCGGAGCCGCCGCCGCCAGGAAGATCCGCCCAAGGTAAGTCCCGTCCCGGGGGGGGGGGGGCGGGGGGGCAGACGGTTCCGCCACCAATTTCGGGGAGGCCAAATGCGCTGGCATTCGGCCTCCCCGAGATTCGTGGCGGAATTCTCTGACATCCCTACAGGCTGTAACTTGAGCCCATTATTCCGTGTCCTGCACTCTGGGCTGATCAAGAAGAGATCCTGGCCTTCTTCTCTGTGACAACCTTTCAAGTACTTGAAGAGTGCTATCATATCTCCCCTCAGTCTTCTCAAGGCTAAACATGCCCAGTTCTTTCAGTCTCTCTTCATAGGGCTTTGTTTCCAGTCCCCTGATCATCTTTATTGCCCTCCTCTAAACCCTCTCCAGTTTGTCTGCATCCTTCTTAAAGTGTGGTGCCCAGAACTGGACACAGTACTCCAGATGAGGCCTAACCAGTGCTGAGTAGAGGGGAACTGGTACTTCCCAGGATTTGGAAGCGATGCTTCTATTAATGCAGCCCAAAAGAGCATTGGCCTTTTTTGCAGCCACATCACATTGTTGGCTCATATTCAGCTGGTGATCGACAACAATTCCAAGATCTTTCTCGCTTGTAGTGTTGTTGAGCCACGTATCCCCCATCTTGTAACTGTGCATTTGGTTTCTTTTTCCTAGGTGCAGAACTTGGCATTTATCCCTATTAAATGTCATTCTGATGTTTTCTGCCCAGTGCTCCAGTCTATCCAGATCGCTTTGAATTTTGTTTCTGTCTTCCAAAGTATTAGCTATCCCGCCCAATTTAGTGTCATCTGCAAATTTGATCAGCATTCCCTGCACCTCCTCCTCCAAGTCATTAATAAAAATGTTGAAGAGCACTGGGCCCAGGACTGAGTAGGGATGTACGAAAGTCACTTACCTTTCTGCGGATAATGTTCATGGGCGGGGAGGCGTTCTGTCCCTCCCCCCGGAATCCTTGACGGGAGGGGAGGCGATCCGGTCCTGCCCCCCGGAATCCTGCCCGGGCGGCTGTGCTCTGTGGCGGCTCTGCGGAGCAGACGGCAAGGCCCAGGCCAGGGCCGTCCACAGCCAGATTTCCGGCCACGGAGGGCTCTGGGTAAAAAACAAAACAAAAAACACACATACGTAAATGGCGGTGGCTAGAGCCGCCGCCATTTGCGTTCCATATTTTTCACCATCTTAGTCTATGTAAATATTTACATAGACTATTACAGCGAAAATAAAGGGGAACGCAAATAGCGTAGTGGGCGCTATTAGCGTCCCTTTTTGATTCGCCATTTTAGCCTACATAAATATTAATGCCATTTACACTATGCTATTTGCGTTCCCCTGTATTTTCGCCATAATAGTCTACGTAAATATTTACGTAGACTAAGACGGCAAAAAATAAGGAACGCAAATGGCGGCGGCCATAGCCGCCGCCATTTGCGTACGCGTCTTTTTTTTTTTTTAACCGGGATGCGATAGGCTACGTAAGTCTTTACGTAACCTATCACGTCTCTGTAAAAAAAAAAAAAAAACCCCGACAAGACTGCAAATGGCGGTGGCAGTAGCCAGTTGGAAGACCAGTGGCTGCAGTCGCCGCCGCCGAAGCCGCCACCCGGAACATCCGCCCCAGGTAAGTCTCGTCCCGGGGGGGATCCACGGGGGGGGTGGCAGGCCGTTCCACCACAGATTTCGGGGGGCCAAATGCGCTGGCATTCGGCCTCACCGAGATCCGTGGAGGAATTCTCTGACATCCCTAGGACTGAGCCCTGCGGTACCCCTCTCGTTACCTCTCCCCAGTTTGAGAAGGTCCCATTGATAAGCACTCTTTGAGTCCGATTCTGTAGCCAACTGTGGATCCACTGGATCGTTGTTTCATCTAGCCCACTTTGAGCTAGTTTGCTCATCAGGAGATCATGGGGCACTTTGTCGAAAGCTTTGCTGAAGTCGAGGTATATGATGTCTACAGCATTCCCACGGTCTACAAGGGAGGTTACTTGATCAAAAAATGAGATCAGATTTGTCTGGCAGGACTTGTTTTTGACAAATCCATGTTGGCTTCGAGTAATCACGGCATTGTTTTCAAGGTGCTTCCAGATGGATTGCTTTATCATCTGCTCCAGAATTTTCCAGTTATATCCAGGGATTGATGTCAGACTGACTGGACTGTAGTTCCCAGGTTCCTCCTTATTACCCTTTTTGAAGATAGGGACAACATTCGCCCCCCTTCAGTCATCTGGCACTTCCCCCGTCCTCCATGATTTCTCAAAGAGAATAGACAGCGGTTCTGAGAGTTTTTCTGCCAGTTCCTTTTTACTTTAGGATGCAGTTCATCTGGCCCTGGAGAATTGAACTCATTCAAAGTAATGTGGTGTTCCTTGACCATATGCCTATCGATCTCAAGCTGCAATCCTGCCCCTTCAGCCTGTACTTCGCCTTTGCCAAGGGGGTCATAGACCCTCTTTTGGGAGAAGACTGAGCCAAAGTAGGAATTGAGCACCTCTGCCTTTTCTTTGTCATCTGTTATTGTTTTGCCATCCTTATTTAATAGCTGAACAACCATTTCTTTCCTCTGCCTTTTACTATGCATGTAGCTGAAGAAAGCCTTTTTGGTTTTTTTAGCATCCCTCGCTAACCTCTACTCATTCTCAGCTTTAGCCTTCCTGATGCCATCCCTGCAATTCTGTGCTACCTGCCTGTATTCTTCCTTTGTTACTTGGCCTTCTTTCCACTTCCTATATATGTCCTTTTTTGTTTTCAGGTCATCCCTAAGCTTTTTATGAAGCCAGATTGGCTTCTTCTGCTGTCTTCCACCTTTTCTTCTTGTTGGAATTGTTTGTGATTGTGCCTTGAGAATTTCCTTTTTTAAAAGCTCCCACCCATCTTGGACTCCTTTTCTTGTTAGCGTCGCTTGCCATGGGACCTTACTGATCATTGTTCTCAGTTTATTAAAATCAGCTTTCCTAAAATCCAGAGTACGCGTTTGACTACACTCGGCTTTTGCTTCCTTTAGAACCAAGAACTCAAGTGCAACATGGTTGCTTTCCCCCAGAGTTCCTGTAACTGCTACTTTATCCACTAAGTCATCTCTGTTGGTTAGGATCAAGTCAAGGATAGCCGATCCTCTAGTTTCTTCCTCTACTTTCTGTAGGAGGAAGTTATCCACCACACAAGTCAGGAATTTCCTGGAGGGGCCATGTTTTGCAGAATTTGTCTTCCAACAAATATCGGGGAAATTGAAGTCCCCCATTACTACTACATCATGCTTCCTTAAAACATTGGCTATTTGCTTTTCAAAAGTTTCATCCTCGTTTTCTCCTTGGTTGGGTGGCCGGTAGTAGACTCCGACCACAAGGTTCCTTTTATTCTTTGCTCCATTTATTTTGATCCAGATGCTCTCGATGGGGCTACCAAGCTCCTCCTCCTGTATTTCTGTGCAGAGATATGTATTTTTCACATACAGTGCAACCCCACCTCCCTTTCTGTTCCTCCTGTTCTTTTTGAACAAGTTATATCCTTCAATTGCTGTATTCCAGTCATGAGAGTCATCCCACCAAGTCTCAGTTATACCTATCAAGTCATAATTTCCCTCCTGTATTAAGAGTTCAAGTTCGTTCTGTTTGTTTCCCATAGTCTGGGCATTAGTATATAGACATCGAAGACCATGTGCTTCATAGTCTGGCTTTCTTTCTACATGTGTCTGAAGACTATTATTGGGTGCTATCAGAGCTGTTCTCTCCATTGCAGTGCATGCGCCTACGTCCATTGTTATCCCCAACATTACATCTCCCTTCCCTGTATGATTCAGTTTAAAGCCCTGCTGATGAAGTTCTTCATGCTGTGGTCAAACACATTCTTCCCAGCCTTTGTGAGGTGCAACCCGTCCCTTGCCAACAGTCCATCTTCCAGGAAGTATAGCCGGTGGTCCCAGAATCCAAATCTCTCTCGTCGGCACCACCTTCGTAGCCAGTCATTCACCCGGAGTATTTTTCGTTCCCTTTCTGTCCCTCTTCTAACTACTGGAAGGATGGATGAGAAAACTATCTGGGCCCCAAAGTTCTTGAGTTTCCTTCCCAAAGCTTCAAAGTCTGACGTGATTTCTTCGTAGCTCCGCTTGGCGGTATCATTTGTTCCCACATGGATGAGGAGAAAGGGATATCTGTCAGTGGGCTTTATGAGTGCAGGCAGCCTTTCAGTCACATCTCTAATTCGTCCTCCCGGGAGACAACATACCTGGCGAGTCCATGGGTCTTGGCAACATACTTGGGTCTCGATCCCACGCAGCAAGGAGACTCCCACTACTACCACTCTTCTCTTCTTGTTGTTGTAGGCCTGGGTTTCATTGCCTCTGTTTGACTGACCTTCAGCCTCTTGCTCACTCTCATGTAGGTTCCCCTGTGATTCTTTCTCTGCAGGCTGTCCTCCAATCTCATCCGCAAGTACCTGGAATCGGTTCCACAGCTCCACTGCTTCCACTGGTGCAGAGTGGCGTCTAGTTCTTCTCCTGTCACCCTTTTCCACGGAGTATCCTCTACTCCATTTTTCTTCACCTCAGCATTTCCCACTGCCTCATCTTGCTGTGGCTCTTCAAGCTTCTGGTCTTCCCTTTGCAGCTGTAGTTCTGCAAAGTTCCATTCTGTCCAAGAACTCTTCGTGTTCTCTTATTCCCCGGAGGGTCGACAGTCGCCACTCCAGTCCACTTACTTTTTCTTCCAGCAGCATGATCAACTTGCACTTGTTGCAGGTGTAGGCCATGTTGTTCTTAGGCAAGAAAACAAACATTGCACACACCTTGCAGGTCACCACACTGGAGAGTCCTGTCCTTCCATTGCCTCTTTTCCCTTTTTGTGTCTAGCTTTGTGATTGTTCTAGACTAGCCTGTGCCTGCTCCTCAGTAGAGGTTAAAAGCAGAGTCCCACTGGTGTAGACGTGTGTGTTACAAGACAAATAAATGGAAAAAAGTTAGTTAAAAAATAAAATAAAATAAAAAATGGGAAAAAAATGTTAGGGGCCTCCCCCTTGACCTCCCCTGCCGAACTCCCCTGGCCATCTCCTGTTTGCTCCCCCTGTTTGCTCGCTCTGGTCGCTCGCTCTCTGGGAGCTTGCTTGCTTCTGTAGTCCCTGGACCAGCTAGAGCAGCTTGCTCTGCTCTTCTCTGCTCAGTTGGGAGGCAGGAAACAGACTCCCAGCTAAGTACAATGGTTTTTTTAGTCTGTGGTCTTGCATTATGGATGAGCAGATAATCTGCAGTGCAGACTCTTCCTGGCCTTCATGAATTAAGAGTTTCATCACTAGCAAATGTCAAACTTAAGTGATGTGGGAATTGTAAAGGTCCCTGTAAACCTGAAAGCACAAGTTTGCACAACTTGTACTCTATCAGGCCAAATTTTTCAGCTTTGCACAACTTGTACTCTATCAGACCAAACACAGCCAGCTAATTATGTATTGTGGCCTGCAAGGTACTTGAATCTTTTCCTTGAATCAACCAGGCCAGACAGGGCTCTGGAGAAAAAAAACAGATCTGCTCCACCTACAATATTGCTTTAATATGCTCATTCTGTGCTATGCTCATATTTTCTTTATTTTTCACAGTAAAGAGTGAAATAAATCCAGTTATCACTGTGATTTGCTCTTGTTAGGTTTTTAAAAAAACTCTGTACTGCAGCAGAGCATGAAACCGCTGACTCTAGATTTGGGCCCCTGTCCAGTTCCTAGCATAGGTCATCCACTAAGGTGACCAAACGAACCACACCCTCTTGTAAGGAGGCATTCACCACTATCTTTACCTACTTAGCCAATCATCCATCCGTTATCACCCTGGCACCTTTCATAAAGCAAAATGGGCACGGGTTGAACACAGAAATGGTAGGTCTCAACTCACAATTATCCTGTCCCCATCCTTGGATTGGACCACTCTGAGGATTTCCATGCTATCCTCCTAGACTGCTTGTCTGGAATTTGGACACACCATTTTATGGTGGTTCCAGTCCTTATTGGAGGTGCAGTTCTAGAAGGTGGTGCTGGGAAAGCTTGTGTTCAATGCTTTTGCCACTGACTATGGTGTCCATCAGGGTTCCATCTTTTCCCCCATGTTATTTAACATCTTCATGAAAACTCTGGGGGAGGTTGTCTTGGGTACAGGGGTTTACTGTCACCAATATCCTGATGGCAGCCAATGTCAGGGTGGACACTGAGCCCATAGAATCCCAGAGTAGTTCTGATGCTGAGGAAGAGCAGTCGCTCCTTCGGGAGAGGAGCGCACTCCTTTTTTCCCAGGACCAACAGCTGACGGAGACTCCTCCCACCCACATTCCTAGTTTAGAAAGCAGTCCAGTGAGTGACTCAGCACAGATAGCAGACTGGGGGGGATGCGCGGCGCAGACGCAGAGAGCGGCGCCAAATGGTTCGCGCTCAAAGAACGGTTGCACCCAGAGGATCCAAGGGAAAAGGGGAGGGATTCTCCCTAGTCCTTATATTCAGGGGTCTGCCAGTAATTGCCCTTCAAACAGGGACCAAGCTGTCAAGGGCTCCTTGGAGGGCTCTCAGTCTAATCCAGTAGCCAAGTCCAGACACAGACAAGGGGATTCTTTTCAAAGCTTTATTCTTCTTTTACAACTTAACAGCTCTACAGGTAGCAACTAGATCTGAACAGCAGCATCCCTATGCCCTAAGTTAGAACAGTTGGTCCCCGTTTGAAGGGCAATTACTGGCAGACCCCTGAATATAAGGACTAGGGAGAGTCCCTCCCCTTTTCCCTTGGATCCTCTGGGCGCAACCGTTCTTTGAGCGTGAACCATTTGGCGCCGCTGTCTGCGTCTGCGCTGCGCATCCCTCCCAGTCTGCTATCTGTGCTGAGTCACTCCCTGGACTGCTTTCTAAACTAGGAATGTGGGTGGGAGGAATCTCCGTCAGCTGTTGGTCCTGGGAAAAAAGGAGCGCGCTCCTCTCCCGAAGGAGCGACTGCTCTTCCTCAGCATCAGAACTACTCTGGGATTCTATGGGCTCAGTGTCCACCCTGACAGCCAACTCTTTTCTCTCTTTTCAATCTAAAGCTAAGGAGGTTTTCAAGTATTGAATCACTGTCTAGCCTCAGTAATAGACTGGAAGAGGACAAACAAATTGAAGCCCAATCCAGACAAGACAGGAGATATCAAATCTAGCCACAGTGACATATGCTTTAGTTGCATCTCATTTGGACTTCTACAACACACTCTGTGTGGAGCTGACTTTGAAGAGTGTTCAGAAATTCAGCTGGTTCAGAATCCTGCAGGTTACTGACTGGGGCTTGTTTCAGGGTGTGATTCCCGTGTTACAGCCGCTTCACTGGCTAGGAGTCCATTTCTGGGCACAAATCAGAGTGTTGGTTATAATCTACAATTCCGTACACAACTTGGGGCCAGGTTATCTGAAAGACCATATTTTCTCATATGAGCCTGCCTGGGTTTTAAGATCTTCAGGAGAGGCTTTTTCTTCTGTCCCACCAACATCTGAAGCAGAAACCTGAGAGAGGGCCTTCTTGGTGGCTGCTTCTAGGCTCTAGAACTCCTTGCCATGGGAGGTCTGTCCATCTAGTCCTGAGGTGGGGAACCTGCATCCCACCGAGTTTATTTGTGGGAACGTCCTGTCAGGAGCATGAAGGTTTGTGTACTATGACCAACCAATGCTACTGTACCTAACAGGGTGACAGGTTTTTAAAAATACATTATAACATTTTGTAAATGAGTAAGTTATGACTGGGAGCGGCATGCCTCCTCACCACCATCATCACTTGCACCCCACTTTGGAGAACAGTAAGAGCACAGGAGAGTAAACAAGTGGCAGTGGCCAAGGGAAGAGGAACAGGTGTCAAGGAGCTCTGGCTAGTGGGCTCTCTGCCATGGCATTAGCCCTGGCTGGAGCCCAACAAGCCAATACCTGACACTGGCCTTGAGCAATACAGTAGTAAAAACAAATATCATGCAGGAACTGTTAGGAAAAGCCATCGTGTTACAAAGATAATTCTGTTTCTTTTGACCTTGTCCCAGTTATATGCTGCTGACTCTTTTTTATTATGGAATTGTAAAGTGGTACGAAAACATCAAAGCATTGTACTAGAAAAGATTCCCTTTTTCTTTGTCACACTGAGATTTAACTTCCTCTGATTTTCTTAAGCTGCAATACTAATAATTGCTACATAGATGGAGTTCTATTTAATTTAATGGAATTTTTCTCTAAGTAATTTGGGGTTGAGCAAAGAATTATATAATTGATAGGTTTCTGAAGGTTATCTTGCCCAGTCCTCTACACAAGGCAAGATGATTCGCACTCAGAAACTCTTTAGCATTTGAGTTTGTTCATTTTATTTGTCTCATATGTATTCCTGCACGGATCTTAGGGAATGATACATGAGTCATCCCATTTAATCCTCACGATAGTCCTGTGATTCAGGCTTTACTGAAAGATAACACCTTCCCAGTAAGCGTAATGTCTTGAATGCATGCCTTTTGAAGTTGCCTTTTGCTGAGTCAGCCTTTTGTCCACCCAGTACTATTGATTCTACTCTGACTGATGCTAGCTCAGGCACAATAGGCAGTCTTACAAAGCTCCACTGCCTGAGATCATTTTAAGAGGATATGCTGGATACTGAACCTGGGATGGTCTGCAGGCAAAAAATGTGATCTGAGCTCTTCTACTTAGGAATGTTGGTTTATTTATTGTTATTTATTTTAAAAATATGCCCGACATTTTATAGACAATAAACTCAGAGCAGCTTACCAAATAAATAAAAAGAAATACATTAAGCACATTAATGTATTTACATTACATTAATTTACATTACATTACATTTACATGTACATTAAATACATGAAAACAGTTCAAATTACTAAAATCAGTTTCATGCATTAAAACCAAGAGCAGAATAAAAGAACTTAACATATAAAAGGGAGACAGAACTTTAACATACACTAAAAGCTAGGGATGTTCAGATTTTGTTAAATCCATTCTGACTGTGTTTCTCAGATTGTCAGGTGACTTTTTTCCATCATCTGTTCATTAACGGAATTGGATAAATATTTTTAGGAACGTACAACAATTTTGTACATCCCTAAATGTGCACTTGTGCAAATCTCCCCCAAAAGTTAAAACCAAAATGGTCTACAACTCTGCAGAATCTACGTGACTCAGAAAAAGCCAGGCTGCTGCAGAATCTGCAGGTTGGATTCACATTTGAATCCATTGCGGATTTCTCCAACATCCCAACTAAAAGCTCAGCAAAAGAAAATGATCTTAGCACCTTGCCTGAAGCTTGAAACCTGAACCTCTCTGTGGAAGGTGTTCCACAAATTGGGTGCAGCAATAGAAAAGGCCCTGTCTCCCATCTGAACAAATCATTCTTCTGAAAGAGGTAGGATTAGGGATGTGTATTGGATTTGGATGTAGTCCAAGCCTAAGAAGAATCAGGCCCCTTCGGACCATTTCCGGTGCGTCCCAAGGGCAAGCAGGGTTCCCTCCAAAGTCAATAGAACTAAAACTGGGCCAGAATAAGGCTTCATCGCCAATTCATGGTTGGAGATGCAGAAGTCTGTCTTCTCTACAAATAGCATCTTTTTGTTTATTTTCTCTAAAAAACAGATGAGTGAGGAGGGAAGGAGTGTGGCTGAGTGACTGACAGGTCCACCTTGTATGTAATCTTAACAATTTCTTTAAACCTGTTTTTTTTCCCCCCATGACAGTAAAAAAATTACTAAGAAGTCACATTTAATTTATTCCCAAGTAAACATGTTTAGGAATGGGCTCTAAATATCAATTGTTATGTAAGTTTTAATTCATATTATTGCTTTACTTTGTCTCAGGATGTGGTACAATTGTGCAGGTACATAGGGTATAGTTCTAGTTAGGGAATTACTCTTAAATTTGACACACATTGGTTTAACTGATTGTACAGTCAGTATGTGTACAAAGTGTTGATAAAAACATTACATTGTTAAAGCCTGAAGAAACTAAAATTTCAAGGTTAGATGTTAGATGGGCTAGATGAAACAACGATCCGGTGGATCCACAGTTGGCTACAGAATCGGACTCAAAGAGTGCTTATCAATGGGACCTTCTCAAACTGGGGAGAGGTAACGAGCGGGGTATCACAGGGCTCAGTGCTGGGCCCAGTGCTCTTCCACATTTTTATTAATGACTTGGAGGAGGAGGTGCAGGGAATGCTGATCAGATTTGCAGATGACACCAAATTGGGCGGGATAGCTAATACTTTGGAAGACAGAAACAAAATTCAAAGTGATCTGGATAGACTGGAGCGCTGGGCAGAAAACAACAGAATGGCATTTACTAGGGACAAATGCCAAGTTCTGCACCTAGGAAAAAGAAACCAAATGCACAGTTACAAGATGGGAGATACGTGGCTCAACCACACTACGAGCAAGAAGGATCTTGGAATTGTTGTCGATCACCAGCTGAATATGAGCCAACAATGTGATGTGGCTGCAAAAAAGGCAAATGCTATTTTGGGCTGCATTCATAGAAGCATAGCTTCCAAATCCCGGGAAGTACTAGTTCCCCTCTACTCAGCACTGGTTAGGCCTCATCTGGAGTACTGTGTCCAGTTCTGGGCACCACACTTTAAGAAGGATGCAGACAAACTGGAGAGGGTTCAGAGGAGGGCAACAAAGATGATCAGGGGACTGGAAACAAAGCCCTATGAAGAGAGACTGAAAGAACTGGGCATGTTTAGCCTTGAGAAGAGAAGACTGAAAGGAGATATGATAGCACTCTTCAAGTACTTGAAAGGTTGTCACAGAGAAGAAGGCCAGGATCTCTTCTTGATCATCCCAGAGTGCAGGACACGGAATAATGGGCTCAAGTGACAGGAAGCCAGATTCCGGCTAAACATCAGGAAAAACTTCCTGAGTGTCAGAGCAATACGACAATGGAACCAATTACCTGGGGAGGTGGTGGGCTCTCCCACCCTGGAGGCCTTCAAGACGAGGCTGGACAGCCATCTGTCAGGGATGCTCTGATTTGGATTCCTGCATTGAGCAGGGGGTTGGACTCGATGGCCTTGTAGGCCCCTTCCAACCCTACTATTCTATGATTCTATGATTAAGGTTAAAAATCTGGATCAAATCTAGATGTCAAAATTTTATTTTTACACATGATATATGATCACTTACAGTACAACACTGTCCCTATCTACTCAGAAATAAGCCGCATTGAGTGCAGTGGGGCTTACTCCCAGGTAAGTGTGTATAAGACTGCAGCCTTTACAGTGAAGTAGTTAAACCATTAAGGGAGCAATCCTATGGCTGCTAGTCAGCGGCTAGACGGCCATAGGATACATTAGTTTCTGGGAACTGACCTCGGAACCTGTGCTCCGAGGTCCTTGCAGGCAGCTCAGAATGGCCCTGCGCTCGGAAGAGGAGTGTGGAGCGGTGAAAATGGGGTGTTCCTGGGGGCACTCTGGGGCGGGGAAGGCAGAAATGCCTGTACAACACATCCTATGTGTCGGCCGGCAGCCGCCTCCCCCACTACACCTTCCTGTGGCTAGACAGCTGAAATCAGCTGTCTAGCCACAATTCAGGGTGACTGAAGCGCAGAGGGGACAATCCCCTCCGTGCTTCTCCTGCCCTGCATTGGATAGGCGGTCGCCTTTGAGTTCGGAGGTGGCTGCCTGTCCCCATAGGATTGCGCCATAAATGAAATTACCTTTATATTACCTTTAAGGTGCTCATGTGTTAAAAGAAAACACATGATGCTTTTTTATGGTGAGAGTTCAGGGAGAATCTGATAGTGATGGGCAACCTGTGGGCTGAGAGTCCAATTCCTTAAGAATTTGGTTCATCCTGCAGAGGCTAGATCTACACTAGTGCTTTTTTTTCGGTATTGAAGTGTGCTGATAACTGTTGGGGCACATTATGCATTCCGTATACTGCTTTTCTAGCGTTATTTCCGGCTTTTTATTTCGTATTACCCAAAATACTGCAACAGATGTCAATGTGTGCATTACAGGGTATAAATACGCAAGAGGGATATAGCGTCACCATGATGGGATTGTATCAATATGTAGATCTGGCCTTAGTCTCTGAGGCAACCAGCAGCTCAAGACAGACATGTGTCAGGAATGATTCTGAGCATGTAGAGATAGCTAGCAGCTCAGGTTCAGAATGGGAACAGACAGAACAGGGGGAGACTCCCTCCCTAGTGAGCTCATATATGGCAAGGCCTTCTTCTCAAGACATTGGCACACAGATGGCTCAGCCTGGAGGCCGTCCCCCTTTCCTCCTCCATGAGAACCGAGGTCTCGGGAGAGGAGGAGAGTGAGGGTCATGACTTGAGGGACGCTAGGGTCCGTCGCAGAGCGAAGCGGGAAAAGTTAGAGGTGGAGCTCAGATGCTCCACCCGGTTGGCTGTGCGTGATAGCCTATGTAGGAGGGAGCAACTGTAAGGGAGGGGCATCCCCCCTAAGCTAATCTGTCTGGGAAGTTCTTGTACAAACTTCCAGCAACTTCTCTAACTTACACTTTGGCTCTTCTATTGGTATTCGTAATTATGTGGAGTAGCTGTTTCCTTTGTAGCCTGAGAGTTTCCTAGAATTTGCATTTGTAAGGAACCTGGTTGTTAACTAATAAAGTAGCGAGCCTGAAGCCTGGTATCTTGGAGAGAGTTGATTGTGAAGGAGGAGGATGAAAGAACGTGACAACATGAACAAAGTTTTCACATTTATTTCAGAAAAATCATTGGTTTCCTATAATAATTCTTAGCAGAATTGGCTACTTTCTCAAATGCTGCATAGAGAACTCTTAATAAAACAGAAAGGTGAGGGAGAAGAGGCAAGGTTCTTGTCACATGCACTTTGATATGAAAAATATTTATGGCTCAGATGGATTTCAGGACAGGTCACCAGTTTCCATGATTTTCTTCAAATGTTCTACATCCAGAATAGAGAAGCCTGTACTAAATCTGGGGTGTTGAATCCCAGACCTGTGGGCCAAATTCACCCTGTCTAAGCTCCCAGTCTGGCTCCATGGAGTTCCCCAGTCCCCAGATGACCACACCCCCTTTCCCTGGCCCTTTCCCTAGACCAACAGTTGTTTGGTGGTTTCCCAGCTCTTGCACGCGTTTTCCCATTCTAAAAGGCCTCCTTTTCCCAAGGGCTTAGTTATGGCAGTAAGAGCTTTAAGCTAAAATATGCTGGGATTTTGTGTATTTGTGGCACTTTGGTCCCTCCCTTTTGCCTTTGGCTCCACCCCCTTTGCCTTAGGCCCTGCCTACCACAGGAATGTGGCCCCTGAGAGCTTCTCTGAAATTGAATTTGGCCTTCGGGCTGAAAGCGGTTTGACACCCTGGTACTTAATAACTGCATTCACACTCTTTTAGCTGTTAGCAATTGTTCTATAACACAAGCACCTTGAGAAACCATGCAAACCTGTGTTATGCGAAACATTGCAAAGGACTGTGCAGAAAAATTTGTCCCCTAGGACAAAAGATCTGGGCAGCTAATGAATAGACATGGCTGTCCCAATTGGGCACTTTGACCCAATTCTCTCAAATAAATGAAAAACAAAGCACTGTATCCCTAGCTTTACGATACGCGTTCGTGGGTTTCTTTTTCTTCCTTCTGGTTTGGAAAATTATGCTAGGGTTTCTCATTCCAGTATCTTGCCTGCAGTACTTAAGACTTCCTATATTTTCGTATGCTTTTTATTTTGTGCTTTTAGTTCTGGAATGCAAATTTTAAAATAGCATGGCCAAGCTGAATCAGTCTTGCGATAGTTTTACATGAAGCTCACTGTAAGTGGAGGGAAAAGCCATTAGCATCAGGCAGTGGCCTCCAAACATATATTCACAACAAAACAGATGGTAAACACATGTTTTTCTACACTGCAGTTATTTCTAAGTAGGAAACATGGCATATTTTGTGATATATATGAAAATTCATATTCAGTACTTTTATTGAAGTAATTCTAAAGGTTATGGTTATGCCCATCCACATTCTTGCTTTCAGTTCTGATTTGCAGAGAACTGCAACTATCCATCTTCATTGTTGAGAATTGCAAGGGTACAAACGATTGCAGGGCAGGAATAGTAGGAAAACGCAGTGGGTGAAAGTATAAGCTAGAAAGTATAAGCTAGAGGACAGATGTTGTAGTTGGTTGATAATAGTATGAACGAACTTGGGTATGTCAGAGCTGAAGGGCAGTGGGTAGACTGAGTTGGTTAACTCCACCAGGATATCAGAAGGATCCAAGAGTGCTGGAGAAAGGAAAGAGAAGAAAAGGGGTCAGTGGGTGCCGCTACTAAGTATAAAAACAAAGGAATGCATACAATATAGGATTGTTTGTGAAGATCTAGATTGCAAAACAAAGTATGTGACAATAATATTGCTTAGATATAAGAATTCCTTCTCTTTATGTAATTCTTTGATTAGCCATTGAGAATGTAGGATATAGTGATCAATCGGTAACCTAGTGATGAATGCGAGAAACAGAGAGGAAAGCCTTTAAACATGCTTGCTATGTTCTAGATGAAATAGATAGCTCTCCAAGGGTAATGGTGTCATAGTGCTTGATATAGTTACCAGTGGTGCTTGGGCTGAACACTGCCGCCTTTAGGGCCTAGCTACATAATGGTTCAGTATTGTTTTAAACCAGTTGCCACAAAACTTTTTGGGCCTAAGGGACAGATTCCATTTTGGAGACGCTGTTGGGAGTCTGCATTCCAGTGGTGGGTAGAGCCAAAGGCAAAAGTAGGCATGGCTGAAAAAGTCCAGCCCTTGCCAAATTCCATTGTTACCAGTTTAGAACAGGAAACATTCCTACTCAGAAGTAAGCAGGACAAGCCTCTGCCTGTCTAATCAGGAGCAGGGCTAATCACTCATCAGCACTTTCAAAGAGCATCCCAAATACCAAGCCTCTGCATGACTACTCAGAAGTAAGCATGAGCATCATGTCTGCTCAGAAGGGAGCCTGGAAGAACTGAATCACTCAGCAGCTTCCTCTGCCACACAGGGAATTTATTTAATTGATTCAAAAAATTTCTTGGTCACCTTTCAGGGCATACACCTCCCAAGGTGGCTTACAACAATAAAACAGAATAAAAACTGATGTGGCAATAAAAGCAGTAAATGCACAATAAAGCAGTAAAAACACAACAAAAACAGCAGTAAAATCAGCAACAGCACCAAACATTCTAAAAAAATAAAACACCAGCATAAAATAAAAGTTCCAACAGACAACTATAGCTACAACCCAGTTCAGTAACACTTAATCAGGTGAATGCCAGAGTAAAGTAGTAAGTTTTCGGGGCCTTCTTAAAAGCCCGCAATGACGGGGTGTGGTGGACTGCTGATGGCAACTTGTTCCAGAGGTGTGGGGCCACTGCAGAAAAGGCCTTCTGACCTGTGGACACCAGCCTAACTGCTCTGACAGGTGGGCAAATGATAAGGGCCTCTCTTGCTGATCTTAAAGTGCATGCAGACTGATATGGGTGAAGGCGGTCCTGAACATAATCACTCGGCAGCTTCCTCCCCTCCAACAGCTCTTATCTCCATTCTCCAATCAGCTGCTGCTCAGCAATACAGCATTTCCCTCCATGGCAGAGAGGGTGGGGCCAGGGGAAGTAGCTGCCAGGCCAGATGGGGAATCCTGGGCTGGAGCCTTTCCATCTCTTCTTTAAACATGAGGAATTGTAAAGGTATATGTATATGTTGTAAATAAAAGTAAAATCTGGGGAAGAATGGCAAATGAGTGGCGGACTGGAGCAGCTGTTAAAATATTACTAAATAGTTTGGGTGCGAGGTATTTACTAGACACTTTTTAATTTGCTGTTTTACACTGTTTAAAATTGGGTATGAGCATGTGGTTTTTATGCTTTATTAACTGAAAACGTTTGAAAACTAAGCAACTCCATGTTCAAGTTTAAATTATGTACAATCCTCCACATTCTAAATTCTCTCTATATTTATATATAATCTTCAGTGTGATTTTCTCAGTTGTTAAACAGAAAACTGGTGTAACATAGTGACTAAAAAGATCACTTGTGATCAGGGAGATTGCCAGTTCAAAACTCACCTCACTCACCAGGCCTGGTCTCATCAGTTGTCATGGGTAGGCAGCAGCTCAGGGCCCACAGATTCAGAAAGGCTCATCTGCTCCTGAGCCTGCCACTTTCCTCCTTCTGGCCGGCTCTGCTCAAATCACCACGGCTAAGCCTACAAGCCCTGCAGCACCCTATTCTAAAAGAAAACATTATTTAAAGTTACATTTTGAATAGGAGCAATCTGAACCAATCAGATGCTGCCCTTGGGGAAGGGACATGGCCAATGAGGGCACAGGCCAGTCTATGAGCCTCACTGGCCAAGCTCCCCAACGGTAGCATCTGATTGGTTCAGATTTCTGCTACTCAAATTATAATTTTTAAAAAATTAAAATTGCATAGGTGAGGCCTGTATTCAGCTGGCCGGGTACTGCAGCCCTTTGCTAGTGTGGCCAGCTGAGCCAGGTGAGGAGGGGAAGGAGCTGCCACGGCCATATAAGAAAAACCGGAGTGGAGGGTGGGTGAGTGAGCAAGTGGCTTGGGACAGGTGAGTAGGCAGGCAGGCAGGCAGAGGGCTTTGGCGAGCAGATGGATGGACAGGTGTGTGTGCATGTATGCGGGCAGACAGGGTGTGTGGCTGGGCAGACTCAGTGGGAGGCTTTGCCCGATGAGCAGGTGAAGAGGCAGGCAGGGAGCTTTGGTAGCGGGGGGGGGGGTGGCGGGAGCCAATTGGCAGTACTTTGCCAATGGCCTATTAGAGTCTGTAATCAGCCCTGCCACCCACATACTGAACTATCAGTGAGTTCGATACCTGTCTACCAAGAAGTAAGTCCTGCCTGAGTTCAGTGGGGTTTAATCCCAAGTATGGGATTGTAGGTTAAGTATCCTTAGCCAAGCCGCTATTCTCTCATCCTCAGTGCCCTGCCCTATGTAATTTGGAGATAATAAGACTGGCCTACCTTACAGGACTATTGAGGGGATTACTGAGATAATGTACGTCAAGTGCTTTGAATACTGAAAGTGCTGCATAAATGCTAAATTATTGATTATCACATAAATTGAAAAATCCGCCACATACTTTAAGAAAAGTGCTATTTCCTAACAAAAGTGGACTAGAAAAAGAATGTACTGTTACATATTTCCTGAGAAGAATTCATCCTCTCAAAGAAGGCTTTCACATAAGTGGTCTTCAACATGTACAGTGTATGTTCTTTTTAATAAATGCATAAACCACTGTTGCATGGGGAAATTGTTTATCAAAGAGCTATGTTCAAAGTAAGGTCAGCAAACAGCTAAGAGGCAAAGCTGATCTGTAAGAGTCAAGAAATCAAGCAGTATATATAGGCTGCTGAGCCCACTGAAATATATACATTTTGATGGGGATGTACGAAATGTACTTACCTTTCCGTGGATTATGTTTATGGGGGGGGGCGCTTCGTTCCTCCCCCCCGGAATCCTCGATGGCCGGCTGTGCTCCATGGCGGCTCTGTGGAGCAGCTGGCCAGGCCCAGGCCAGAGCTGTCCGCAGCCAGATTTCCGGCCGCGGAGGGCTCTGGGTAAAAAAAACCAAAATAAAACAAAACCGTGTACGCAAATGGCGGCGGCTACGGCCACCGCCATTTGCGTTCCTTATTTTTGGCCATCTTAGTCTATGTAAATATTTACATAGACTATGACAGCGAAAATAAAGGGGAACGCAAATAGCGTAGCGGGCGCTATTTGCGTCCCTTTTTGATTTGCCGTTTTAGCCTATGTAAATATTTACGTAGGCTAAAACAGCGAATCAAAAAGGGACGCAAATAGCGCCCACTACGCTATTTGCGTTCCCCTTATTTTCGCCGTCTTAGTCTATGTAAATACTTACGTAGACTAAGACACCAAAAATAAGGAACACAAATGGCGGCTTTTTTTTTTTTTTTTTTACCTTGCCTTGATAGGCTATGTAAATCTTTATGTAGCCTATCACGTCTTGAAAAAAAACAACAACCCACAAGTCTGCAAATGGCGGCGGCGGCAGCCAGTCGGAAGACCAGCCGCCGCAGCTGCTGCCGCCGCCTGGAAGATCCGCCCTAGGTAAGTCTCGTCCCGGGGGGGATCCATGGGGGGGTCTGGGTTGGGACAGGCCGTTCCGCCACAGATTTCAGGGGACCGAATGCGTTCGGCCTCACTGAGATCTGTGGTGGAATTTTCTGCCATCCCTACATTTTGATTCTTGATTTGCATAGTGTTGCATAGTTCCTTCACAAAAAGTCCAGGGCAATGAATATGGGCTTATCTCATTTTATCCTCCCAATAATCCACTGAAGTAGGTTATACTGAAATACAGGCCAAAAAGGAACTTAATGGCTGAACAGAGATTTGAACTCACCTTAGAGTGGTGTGTTTATCATAGAATCGTAGGGCTGGAAGGGGCCTATAAGACCATCGAGTTCAACCCCCAGCTTGACTTTAGATGCTCTGCAGCCAACTCCACCAGTTTTAGCCACTACATTATAGAGGTTCACGGTTGTAACTGATAGTTAGACAGAACACAGAAACTGTTTTATAGTTTTCACTCTTTAATTATGTTATGACTGACAGTACAACATTAATGTTAAATGTGGAAAGTTTGAACAACGTAGTTAAATGGCACAGGATAACACATGTGCTTAAAATACAGCAAGGAAATCAGTTTAAGCATATATTTAAAAATATAGGGCTATATCTGAATATAAGGGTGTGTCATTCCACTGATCCATATAGGGTTTGATTCATCTTTGATCCCAGAGAGGCTTCCATCAGTGGAACAGGGAAAGAGGTGATTTCCTGCAATTTTCCTTCCCGCTGCAAGTCCTCCTTCCCTAAAACTGCTCTAGAAGGTTTGGAGACCCTTTGGAACAGCATGAGAGGTGGTGTGGGAGATTGGAGGGGAAAGAAGGAATTCCTGAAAATTGCCCCCTTCATGTTCCATTGGAAGCGTCTGCTACATCAAAAAGCATTTCATCAGTGGATGGAGACAAACTGAATACAACCCATAAATGTATTGATCAACTTTGCTGTTCCCTAGGCTCTTCAGAGAGCTGAGTCTGAATTTTTGAAAGCATATTCTGATTCAAATTGACTTAAAATATTTGGATGACAGTAGCAGGTTTATTCATTTAAGGCAGAGCTTTCCAAACTGTGTGCCACAACACATTAGTGTGTCGGCAGCAGTGTGTAGGTGTGTCGCACGAAATGCAGAAAATTGTGCGGAAGGGCACCGCAGCGCTCCCTTACTCACGTTTGCTTCGCTTGGCCCCTCCCCCGGAACTTCCTAAAGCAGCTAATGTTAAAGCAGCTTAGCTGCTAAGGCTTAGGTGCTTTAACATTAGCTGCTTTAGGATCACGTGGCGTCTTGATGTAGGACGCACGTGATTGGCGGTGTTGGAGCGGTACGGCGAGGAGTGTGGTAACGCTGGCTGCACGAGGAGTGTGGAGAATTCGAAGTTAGTGGAGCAATTAGTCAAGCAATTTGCAATCAGCTTGGGCGAGAAGCTTCCCCGCGTCCTTGGTGTGGCTGCAGGGCAGCGGGGGAGAACAACGGCCCACTGGATGCCCCCAGAGCAGGGAGGCTGCACCGGGCAGGCGAAGAGCTTCGAGCCTGTGCTCCCTGGAAAGGTAGAGGCCCAGGACGAAGAGAGGGGAAGGGAGGCACTGCCCTGGGAGCAGAGCTCAGCCGACGCCAGCGCGGAGAAGTGGCAGCGGCCACCAGCCCTGCGTGGTTTCGGGCGTGCCCTTCATGGACTTCTACACTGCGCTGCCGCGCGGCCAGACCAGAGTAACACGCAGGTGGAAACGCCACCTGGGACTGCACCGAGCGGGCCGTCTGCCATCTTGGCCAGTCGGAACAGAGCTCAGTTGATTTCTGCCATTTATTTTTATTTTTACTCTGCTATAATTGTGGATTAGCCACCCACTGGCAGTGTACCACTGGAGAGTGCTGGAACTGGACTCTGGACATAGGCATTGCAAATATTTACAGCAGTATAGCCTTGTAGTGAGACATATATATATTTACACCATTTTTGTTGGACTTTTGCTTCTCTACTTCATGTGTTTTTGCAGGTGAGCTCCTACCTGGACCTATGTGTCCTAATATGTATTATAAATACTTTAGTTAATTTTGTTTATTTTTCACATTTTCTCCTGGTCCTGATTCCTATCTTTATTATCTCACTTTATCACTGTGGGAGTGGAGCGCAGGTACTGTTATTTTCAGCACCTGCGCTCCATTTTCTTAAATTCATTTTCTTAAATGAATTAAGAAAAGTTTTGGACAAAGAGGTTCAAATGGTCAATTACATTAAAAGTAGACCAATCAAGATTATTTGCTCATATTTGTGAAGACATGGGGGCAAGGTTTAAAAAGCTTCTACTACACACAGAAGTTCGTTGGCTCTCAAGAGGTCGAGTGCTTTGTCGTGTGTGAATTGAGGGAAATGATGCTTAAACTTTTTGAGGAAAATCAGCAAAATGAATTCTGCAATCTAATTCAAAGCAAACTTTGGTGCACAAAATTGGCATATCTTGCTGACATACTTGAACATTTGAATAAAATAAACACCAGTATGCAAGGAAAAGGAGAAAATATCTTAACAGCGGTAGATAAAATCTGTGCTATGAGAGACAAAATAGCAATTTGGAAAAGGAAAGTGAAAGAAGGAAATTTTGAAATGTTTTCCAAAACTGCTGAGTGCCAGCTAAAATGTGATATCAGCTCGCTAATTGTTGACCATTTAACATTGCTTGGAGAGAAAGTTCATCATTACTTCCCAAATGTTGAAGTCCAAGACTATGATTAGATCAGAAATCCATTTCTTTCAACTGCAGTGAGGAACTTTTCACTTATTGAAGAAGAATCAGCTGACATAAAAAATGATCGAAATCTGTTAATGATGCATGAACAGGGTGACTTAGACAGCTTTTGGATTCGCATTTCAAAAATGCAACCAAACATAGCTAAAAAAGCGTTAAAAATTCTTCTGCAGTTTTGTACTACATACATTTGTGAAGTATCCTTTTCAATGATGGCAAACTTAATGACACTGAAACGTGGAAGCTTAAAAATGCTTGATGACTAAATGCGAGTGTCTTTATCTAATATTCCACCAAATATTGAAAAGCTGCGTTCATCCCATCAACCTCATACATCCCATTAAAATGGTAAGTAGTTATTGGTGTTATTCAACTTTTTTAAATTCTTGCACATATTTACATACTGTTACTCATAAATGACAACAATGTATGTTATTATCTTACAAATCATATATTTTTAAAAATAGAAATGAAAGGTTTTCATGAGATATGTTGTATCCCCATACATTTCATTATTACAATTTATGTATGTGTCCGTATCTCTTATAACGGGTTAGTTTAACCTCCGGTTTGCTAGTAAAACTGAATTACCGTGTCACGAAATTATGCATGTCTAAAAAGTATGTCACCAACATGACTATTGAAAGCTCTGATTTAAGGGTTTCATCGGGGGCTAAAATTGACATTTTTCATCTATTTATGTTACTAAGGAAAGTCAGGTTGTTTTCCATACTCATTGCTTGATCAGCTAGAGCAATTTAGAGAAGGCTCTGTATCTTAGATAGAGATTTTAATAGCTTTCTTAATCCACCTAGAGATAAAATGAGGGAAAAGAAAGGATGGAAGATGCAGAAATGATGATGCCTTAGCTAATAGCATTAAAATCCTGCAGAATTAATAGATGTATGGACACCTATTAACCATAGAGGTAAAGACTATGATTTAGTCATACACTTTCTTTTCAAGTCTACATTAATCCTATAGTAGAATTGATTACCCTTTTGCCCCCAAAGATCTGTAGGGAAATCTTGCTGACTCTTCTATAGGTTTGAGATTGGTCTGATCATATTCCAGTCTTTTGTGAGTTATATAAATATTATATGCAAGAAGCAGTATATTAGACAATTGGAGACTGAACTTCTTGTTTTTATTTGACATTCAAGTAAAAAATAATCAAATTTTCAAATAAAAAACATATAAAAAGATACTGAATGGTTGAAAGATAATAAACTTATTGATACAATAAATAAAAATATAGTGGGGTGTATTTAATACATTAATGTTCCTTCAAAAAGCTAGTTGCTTCAAAAAAGAAGGAAAGCCTGGGATGTGCAATGGGAGGCAGGGAATCAGGGAAATCAGGCTTCTGAGGAGGTGCAAGGGGTGCAGTGGAGAGGGTGAAATTCCTCTCGAATCAGCATCATTGCACAAACACTCCTTTGGATACAGACTATTTCCTCTTCCTTAGTTTTTAAAGATCTGCTGTTATGGTTAAAGGCAGTCATTAAAATAATCATGGCCCTCTATGTAAATGCTGAATTACCTCCTTGAGCTACTTTGCAAGAAAATAATCCAAATGTTGGACTATACTCGTCTGAATAACTGCATTCATGATTATATCTCTAAACATGACTCAGCTACTGTTCAGACAACTAGGAAACTTACCATGCTGGAGATAGTTGATATCTGAAGATTTACTTATTTACTACATTTCTATACTGTGAAATAGCCAAAGCTGTCTGGGCATTTCACAAAAAATAATTGATACAATACAGGACACAAATGTTTTGTTGTTGTTGCAATTGTCTCCTGAAATGCCTGTGTGAATCCAAAACAAAATATATGCACAAATGGTAACAAAATCTTGGACCATCCTATTCAAGATGAAGACTGGTCAGCTCGGTACTAGTGTACCACCCACCCTCTATGTGTCACTTTCTAAGTAAACGTTTTCCAAAACATTAGAGTTCTTGTATCTTACACCAGATAGGGTGAGACACATCTATTAAAGTGATGGTCACCTTTGTGGGAAAGACTGTCAGGAACTAGGAATCTTTCTAGCATATTTGTTGTTGTTGTTCAGTCGTTCAGTCGTGTCCCAAATACAACATTTTTGTACTCTGGTACTGGGCAAAATGAAACAGAATTTCTGGAATTATTCTATGCTTAATTTTGAAACTTAAGATATACAGATGATACCTATTAAAACTTTTGGAAGAATATGAGATAGTGTAATCAAGGATTGAATGCAAAGAGAGTCAGGAGGACAGGTAAGATTCGAGGATTCGGATCGCATGTCACAGTGGCAAATCTTTAGTTATTTAACCCACAATTTGTGCGGATGCACACTGCCTGTGAGCCGCTAAACAACTGAGTGGTTAACCCATGGTCTGTTGTTGGGTTAACCACTGGGTTGTTTAGCCCCTAAGTTGCCCAACAATCCAGGGTTGCACATCATGCTCACAACATCCAGTCGGAGGTTGTTTATGCAAGTGGAAGCAGCTTGCATGCAGCATATTCATCTAGTAATTTAACCCATGATTTGCAAACTGGCCTGATAGGTTACACTTATATTTTGTGACAGTTTCATGTGTTTGATAATTATCTGAACATTATTAATTTTGGGTAATTTTTTAAAAACAAAGTTGTGGACAGCCAAGGAGGGTGTACTGGAGATGTAATTCTGTATTTGACCAGTTTTACTATGATTTCAGGAATTTAGGCTGCAATCCTGTACAGACCGATCTTGATGCAAGTCCAATTGAATTCTATGGTACTTCTGAATAGATATGCATAGGATTGTACTGTGAACCAATAACATACAGATTGTTGTTGCTGTCAACAACAGTTACAACATCAATAGATTTAATCAGAATTGTTTATTATTGTTCTGTGGTTTGGGATTTGACCACAACAGGTCATCTTATTTTCATTTGCTTTGCTTTAATACATTGGATTTACTACTCAGAGGAATGGATCAGGCAAAACTCTGCTGGGTTCCATTAAAAAACAACAACCCTCAATTGTATGAGTTGCAGACAAATACCTGCTGGAGGCTAGATGTAAGATAATTTAAAGATTTTGTATATAAAAAGTGTAAATTAGGGTTAGATCTGATACAGAACTCTTTAATGATGCTCAAAGCACTGAATGATTCTTAGTAATAGAATAAGGACACAATCCTATGAACGTAGAATATTTTGGTAGGACTTTTTTTGTTTCTAAACATGCATAGGATTACACCTGGAAAGGTACTTCTCATTCTTATTGCTAAATAGTGTTGCAGGTAAGCAAAAAATGTCAAATAAACATTCAACTGCAGTTAAATTTCTCTTCATAAATAGTATCCTTTTCAATGGTATATTCCAAATGTAGCATAAAGTGTAGTAAACATCTTAAGCATTTTAGAAACCAAGACCTAGTTTTCATTTCCATTCTTGTTGTTACCAAGAACGCTATGGGTGTGATTAACTGTCAAAGACTAAATGAATATAGAAGGCTAATTTCAGTGTTTGCAGCCAGTACACCCTTCCTCCACTTCTGAATCTATAAACCATTTTTTCTATCAGAGTCATGTTTGTTGTCAGTTTTAATGAATATTTGAATTGCTCCTAAGAATTGATAGTCTTGGTTTACAACACTCCTAGCCTTTTAAGATAATAAAAAAGTAAAGGTGTCCCCAACCAGTCGTGTCCGACTCTAGGGTGCGGTGCTCATCCCCGTTTCTAAGCCGAAGAGCCAGTGCTGTCCGAAGACGCTTCCGTGGTCATGTGGCCGGCATGACTGAACACCGAGGTGCACGGAACGCTGTTACCTTTCCCGCCAAAGCGGTGCCTATTTATCTACTTGCAATTTCTTGCTTTCGAACTGCTAGGTTGGCAGGAGCTGGGACTGAAGACGGGAGCTCACTCTGTCACGCAGCACTCGGGTCTCGAACTGCTGACTTTCCAGTCTGCAGTTCAGCGTCTTAACCACTAAGCCAACACGGTCCCTTAAGATAATAGTCACAGGGAAAATCTGATTCACCTTAAAAAAAAAAAAAGTGGCAAAGTACTAGTTGCTTGGTTACAATGTATTTTGAGCCTTTCTCCTAAACTTCTGTTAAACAGTAATTCTTGGTATTGGCTAGCAATTTATTTTAAAAAATGTATACAATTAAAAGAAAACAGGAATGAAAACTCGGATGAAAATATTACTCGAGTAAAGAAATGGCTAATTCTGATGTTACACTGTGTAAATCATGAACACCACCCCTTTGGAATGGCAAGACAGAGAAAATTAGTGGAAAAATAAGTTGAGAATAAGAGATGTTATATAGCCAAACCATTGCATTATAGAGCTTCCTTGGGATTCATGTTTAACTTGCGGTAAAGGAACAAATTTTAAAATGAATCAGTAACGTGAGTAACAATATGGGTGGTGTTCACAGAAGAGTTAAAACAACTGAAGTAATCATTATAATAATCTCATGGTCAAATGCCTGAAAGATTGCAAGGAAAATACCCATGCTCACCAGTAGAGACTAGTGAGCTTTCCAAAGTTCTGCTCAGTTTAATTTGGAAATGATCCCCCAAATTGGAAACACATTGACTGTTACTGTGAGCCAATATCCAAGGGCTTGGAATTTTTGCCACCCCTCATTCTCCCCCAAAGGTTTCCCTACCAGCCCAGCCCCAAAACACACTCCTTTCCCCCTTCATGTACCTGTTAGTGGTGGGAGCAGCAGAGGTGATGTGTGGGGAGAGGAGAGGAAGGAGTCCTGTTCCTTTCCTCTCTCCCTCTTCATGTCCCTTATTGAGTAACCACACTTGGGGCACAATGCCTGGGGAGGAGGAACATTGGAGAGGTAATTCTCCTCCCAATGGATGCTTTACTAGTGCTGTTACCCAGTGCATCAAGGTAGTAGAGAAGGAAAAAGGAAAATCCTTCCTCCTCTCCTTTCCCAGAAGCCTGCTGTTCCCCTTGCTACCACTTGAGAGATAAGTGAAGGGAAGGAAGGAGTGTGTTTGGGGGAACCAGCAGGTAGGGCTTTGGGAGTCAGAGAGGGTGGGCAGGGGGAAGCTGGAAATTCACCCCAAGCTCAGATTTGTATCCAAGATCAGGGCTTTAAAAGCTCACTTTCATCATTGGCGGACTTCTGTGAGACCTCAGAGTTTGCATTTGAGCTTGGAATAATTTTGCTAGCAACTCTATTCTAGAGTAGGGAACAGCAATTAGGGGCAATACTGTCCCTCTATCATCCGCATTTTCCAAATCAGCAGCAGCAGCATGTGTGGGGAGGGAGCAATAGTTTAGTGATGGGACTTTATATCATTCCACTTTGGAAGGGCTTGAGCCCTCTGGCCAACATCCTGATCACCTTGTGTGGGCTTCTTCTAAAATTGGCAAACATGAATCTAGAGGTATGCAACAACCATAACTTTTTGGCTAGCTTCCATCCTAAGTAACCCACCACTGTTACTGTAACCACTTTAAACTCTGTTTAAAGCCGGGACTGTTAAACACACATTGATTAACATACTGTATATATTGAGCAACAGGTATGCAGTGCGGGGGAAATATATTTCAGCAAACATTTTGTAAGTGTTAACAAGCACTCGACAATGGTGATCCAACTTATTTTTACCATTAATTATTAGCAAATTATCTAGGGTGGTTAAAACAAGAAAAGATTGTGAAGAGCTCCAAAAGGATCTTTCCTAACTGGAGCAATGAGCTTTAAAGTGGCAAATGCAGTTCAATGTAAGCAAGTACATTGTAGCTGTCTCGAGTGCAATTTTTGGTGGAAAGGTGGGATATAAATTATTTTTAGTATATAAGTGTAAAGTGATGCCTATCGGGGTAAAAAAATCCTGACTTTTCTACTGCCACCTCAGACCATGTATACTCTGATGGGGTCTGAGGTGGCAGTGGCTAACCAATGAGGTGCTAGCATGATGAGTAAGAACAGGAGGAGGAGGAACAGCTGTGGATAATGCTCACTGAGGAAGGGGGCTCCACTGAAGGTGTGTTGTCCAAGGACATGTCAAACCTGGAACTCCCGCTGCCTGGTTGCTCTGACAGTTGGTTCCCTTCCCCATTACTTTGAAAGAGCATTAAAACCCAAGATTCAGCTGCTTTGACTAAAAATAAAAGGAAGGAAATAGTGATCCCTGTCCATCCAGAGCACTTGATCTCCAGCCCAACAAGCTCCAAGAGGAGTGTGGGGACACCCTGTTGGCAGTTCCTAGCCTCTGTTGTTCCAAGTAGAGGGAAGATGAACAGGAATGAGTGCCAGACATTCTTTGTCACTCAGATCCTCCACACACTCTCTTAATAGCTCTCTCCAGTGCAGCATCTGGGTTCACCATCATCGCCACTGGCAATCTCAAGAATGTTGCAGTCCTAAGCACACTTTCCAAGGGATACAATATTTTTTCTCTACATTCCTCTTGATGTGGATGTACACTTTCCAGGAAGTAAATCATACAGCCATGAGCCCAAGAGGACAATACCTCATGGGTTGTGAAGACTGGAAAGAAATGTTAAGATATAAAGTAGTGATTTTCACAAAGCATTGAGCTTAATTTGCTTCAAGCTGTACTAGCTAGAAATGTCACCTCTTTGTTCAGATCTAATGTACTCTTGACTATTGACTGTCAGATGCTGTGGGCAAACAGTAGGGGATGTAGATTTCCAGTCTGACATGCTTGTAAGCATCCTGGGGTGTCTGTTTATCCAACATTAGAGACAGAATACTGAGTTAGATGTGACCGCTCATGTATGTAGTATGGCAGTTTTTCTTCTTTCTTAAGGGCTGTCAGAGCAGCCCAGCAAGAGTGTTTTATACGAACAAGGGGATAACCATCTAAATATCCTCTGGCCTGGCAGAGAATAACACTTTAGGTTCAAGCTCTTTGATCTGCCTGCTGGCATGATTTCAATAGCAATGCATAATGTGGGTCTTCCTATGTGAATCTTGTTAGCCTTTCCAGACATAGAATAACTTATCAGAGATGTTAAGCGGACAGTTTGGTGCTCCACTGTATAGATAACTCATTAGTGGTAGGGGGGAAAAAAAAACCCTATCTTGTTTTCTCTTCTTTTCTGTTGTTTTATCTACAACAGAACCTGATAATGGAAGCTTGTTTTCTGGACTTTCAATTTAATTATGAAGTTACTGAAAGCCCTTAGACCTCATACTAAAGCTGGTTGTTGTTGTTCAGTCATTCATTCGTGCCCGACTCTTCGTGACCCCATGGACCATAGCACGCCAGGCCTTCCTGTCCTGCGCTCTCTCCTGGAGTGTGCTCAAGTTCATATTCATTGCATCGGTGATACTATCTAGCCATCTCATCCTCTGCCGTCCCCTTCTCCTTTTGCCTTCAGTCTTCCCCAGCATCAGGGTCTTTTCCAGAGAGTTTTCTCTTCGCATTAGGTGGCCAAAATATTTGAGCTTCAGCTTCATTATCTGTCCTTCCAATGAGCACTCAGGGTTGATTTCCTTTAGGATGGACTGATTTGACCTCCTTGCAGTCCAGGGGACTCGTAAGAGTCTTCTCCAGCACCACAGTTTGAAAGCATCATTTCTTTGGCGCTCAGCCTTCCTTATAGTCCAGCTCTCACAGCCATACATTACTACTGGGAAAACCATAGCTTTGATTAGACGGACCTTTGTCGGCAAGGTGATGTCTCTGCTTCTTACTATGCTGTCTAGGTTGGCCATAGCTTTCCTCCCAAGGAGCAAGCGTCTTTCAATTTCATGCTACAGTCACCGTCTGCGGTGATTTTGGAGCCCAAGAAAGTAAAATCTGTCACTGCTTCCATTTCTTCCCCTTCTATATGCCAGGAAGTGATGGGGCCATGATCTTAGTTTTTTTAATGTTGAGTTTCAAACCAGCTTTTGCACTCTCCTCTTTCACTCTCAACAACAGGCTCTTTAGATCCTCTTCGCTTTCTGCCATTAGGGTGGTATTGTCTGCATATCGGAGGTTGTTGATAATTCTCCCAGCAATCTTAATTCCGACCTGTGATTCATCCAACCCGGCATTTCTCATGATACACTCTGCATATAAGTTAAATAAGCAGGGTGACAATATGCAGCCTTGTCGTACTCCTTTCCCAATTTTGAACCACTCAGTTGTTCCATGTCTGGTTCTTACTGTTGCTTCTTGACCCTCGTACAGGTTTCTCAGGAGACAGGTAAGGTGGTCTGGTACTCCCATCACTTTCAGAATTTGCCACAGTTTGTTGTGATCCACACAATCAAAGGCTTTAGCATAGTCAATGAAGCAGAAATAGATGTTTTTCTGGAATTCTCTTGCTTTCTCCATGATCCAGCGAATGTTGCCGATTTGATCTCTAGTTCCTCTGCCTCTTCGAAACCCAGCTTGTACTTCCGGTAGTTCTCGGTTCGCATACTGCTGAAGCCTAGCTTGTAGGATTTTGAGCATCACCTTGCTGGCATGTGAAATGAGCGCAATTGTGCGGTAGTTTGAACACTCTTTGGCGTTGCCCTTCTTTGGAATTGGAATGTAAACTGACCTTTTCCAGTCTTGCGGCCATTGTTGAGTGTTCCAAATTTGTTGGCATATTGAATGCAGCACTTTAACAGCATCATCTTTTAGGATTTTAAATAGCTCAGCTGGAATCCTGTCATCTCCGCTAGCTTTGTTGTTACTAATGCTTCCTAAGGCCCACTTGACTTTACTCTCTAGGATGTCCGGCTCAAGTTCAGTGACCGCACTATCCTGGCTATCAGGGACATTCAGATCTTTCCTGTATAGTTCTTCTGTGTATTCTTTCCACCTCTTCTTAATCTCATCTGCTTCTGTTAGGTCCCTGCCTTCATTGTCCTTTATCATGCCCGTCTTTGCACAAAACGTTCCCTTGAGATCTCCAGTTTTCTTGAAGAGATCTCTAGTCTTTCCCATTCTGTTGTTTTCCTCGATTTCTTTGCATTGTTCATTTAAGAAGGCCTTCTTGTCTCTCCTTGCTATTCTCTGGAACTCTGCATTCAGTTGGCTATATCTTCCCCTTTGTCCCGTGCTTTTCGCTTCCCTTCTTTCCTCAGCTACTTGTAAAGCCTCATCAGACAGCCACTTGACTTTCTTGCATTTCTTTTTCTTTGGGATGGATTGAGTTGCTGCCTCCTGAACAATGTTACGGACTTCCGTCCATAGTTCCTCAGGCACTCTGTCTATCAGGTCTAATCCCTTCAATCTATTCCTCACCTCCATTGTATATTCATAAGGGATATGATTTAGGTCATACCTGAATGGTTTAGTGGTTTTCCCTACGTTCTTCAATTTAAGCCGAAATTTTGCAAGAATCAGCTCATGATCTGAGCCACAGTCAGCTCCAGGTCTTCTTTTTACTGACTGTATAGAGCTTCTCCATCTTTGACTGCAAAGGATATAATCAATCTGATTTCGATATTGACCATCTGGTGATGTCCATGTGTAGAGTCGCCTCTTGTGCTGTTGGAAAAGAGTGTTTGCTATGATCAGCGTGTTCTCTTGGCAAAACTCGATTAGCCTTTGTCCTGCTTCATTTTGTACACCAAGGCCATGCCTGCCTGTTATCCCGGTGATTTCTTGTCTTCCTACTTTAGCATTCCAATCCCCTATGATGAAGAGGACATCTTTTTTTGGTGTTAGTTCTAGAAGGTGTTGTAGGTCTTCATAGAACCGACCACCCTCAGCTTCTTTGGCCTCAGTGGTTGGGGCATAGACTTGAATTACTGTGATGTTGAATGGTTTGCCTTGGATTCGTACTGAGATCATTCTATCATTTTTGAAATTGTACCCCAGTACTGCTTTTCCTACCCTTTTGTTGACTATGAGTGCTACTCCATTTCTTCTAAGGGATTCTTGCCCACAGTAGTAGATATGCTGGTCACCTGAATTAAATTCGCCCATGCCTGTCCATTTTAGTTCGCGGATTCCCAAGATGTCGATGTTCAGTCTTGCCATCTCATGTTTGAGCACCTCCAGCTTACCTTGATTCATTGATCTGACATTCCAGGTTCCAAAACAATATTGTTCTTTACAGCATCGGATTTTCTTTTCACCACCAGACACATCCACAGCTGAGTGTCCTTTCGGCTTTGGCCCAGCCGCTTCACTCTTTCTGGCGCTACTTGGAAATTCCCTCTGCTCTTCCCCAGTAGTATATTGGACACCTTCCGACCTGAGGGGCTCATCTTCCGGCGTCATCTCTTTTCGCCTTGTGATACGTTCCATGGGGTTTTCTTGGCAAGAATACTGGAGTGGGTTGCCATTTCCTTCTCCAGTGGACCACATTTTGTCAGAACTCTCTGCCATGACCTGTCTGTCTTGGGTGGTCCTGCATGGCATAGCTTATGGCTTCACTGAGTTACGCAAGCCCCTTCGCCACAACTTAGTATACACATAGGCTTAGTGCTTTGAAGAACATGAGAAAGGATTAATTAAAACAATTAATTAAAACAATTTCCTACCCTTTTGTTGACTATGAGTGCTACTCCATTTCTTCTAAGGGATTCTTGTCCACAGTAGTAGATATGATGGTCACCTGAATTAAATTCGCCCATGCTTGTCCATTTTAGTTCGCTGATTCCCAAGAAGAGCGGCCTTTCCCCTCTGCAAGGGTGGGGGACCTATTAAAATGGTCCGCCCCTGGAGATTAATGGATTCCGATGGATTCCAGAGGGCTCTGGGGGATTTTCCTGCTGGTATGGCTGGTGCTCCTGTCGAAGCCCAGGTCGCTCTGTGGAATGCAGAGATGACTCGGGCGGTTGACACGATCGCGCCCAAGCGCCCTCTCCCTCTGAGCAGAGCCTGGCCAGCTCCTTGGTATACACCTGAGCTGAGGGCAATGAAGCAAGAGGGGAGACGGCTAGAACGCAGGTGGAGGAAAACTCGTGCTGAGTCTGACCGAACACAGGTAAGAGCCCGCTATCGAGCCTACTCTGTGACGGTGAGGGTGGCAAAGAGACAGTTCTTTTCCACCAGCATTGCATCTTCTCAGTGTCGTCCAGCGGAGCTTTTCCGAGTGGTTCGCGGCCTGTTACATTCTGGGCCAGGGAGAGAGACGGTGGAACCCTCGGTAGCACGCTGTGACGAGTTTGCGCGGCACTTTGAGGATAAAGTCGCTCAGATTCGTCATGAATTGGACACCACCATTAATGCATTTCCATTGGTAGAGGCATTCAGAGCACCGTCTGATCCAGTTTTATTGGATGAGTTTCAGTTACTGAGGCCTGAGGATGCGGACAAGGTGCTTGGCCAAGTCCGATCGACCACTTGTGTGCTTGACCCTTGCCCTTCATGGCTTATTAAATCAAACAAGGAGGGGTTGTCTGGCTGGGTCCAGGAGGTTGTAAATTCCTCCTTGAGAGAGGGAGTGATGCCTGCCACTTTAAAAGAGGCGGTAATTAGACCACTCCTGAAAAAGCCTAACCTGGACCCAGAGGATGTTAACAATTATAGGCCAGTGGCCAACATCCCCTTCCTGGGCAAGGTGCTTGAGCGGGTGGTTGTAGGACAGCTCCAGGCACTCTTGAATGAAACGGATTATCTAGATCCATTTCAATCGGGCTTCAGGCCTGGTTTTGGAACGGAAACTGCCTTGGTCGCCCTGTGGGATGACCTCTGCCGGGAGAGGGACAGGGGGAGTGTGACCCTGTTGATTCTCCTGGACCTCTCAGCGGCTTTCGATACCATCGACCATGGTATCCTTCTGGATAGGTTGTCTGGGTTGGGAGTTGGAGGCACTGCACTACAGTGGTTCCGCTCCTACTTGGATGGCCGATTCCAGAAGGTGGTGCTGGGGGATTATTGCTCTGTGCCATGGCAATTGTGCCATGGGGTTCCACAGGGCTCTATTTTATCCCCCATGCTTTTTAACATCTACATGAAACCGCTGGGGGAGGTTATCCGGAGGTGTGGGCTGAGGTGCCATCAATATGCGGATGACACCCAGCTCTACCTCTCTTTTTCATCAAAACCAGGTGAGGCAGTGGCTGTTCTGAACCAGTGCTTGGGCACGGTAATGGACTGGATGAGGGCTAATAAACTGAAACTCAATCCAGACAAGACGGAGGTACTGTTAGTGGGTGGTTTGTCTGCCTGGCTAGGTGATATTCAACCTGTTCTGGAGGGGGTTGCACTCCCCCTAAAGGATCAGGTTCGTAGTTTGGGGGTGCTCTTGGATCCAGAACTGTCACTTGAGGCACAGGTGAACTCAGTGGCACGGAGCACTTTTTATCAGCTTAGGCTGGTATACCAACTACGCCCTTATCTGGACAGAGATAGCCTAGCTACAGTTATCCATGCTCTGATAACTTCTCGTCTGGATTACTGCAATGCGTTATACGTGGGGCTGCCTTTGAAAACGGTCCGGAAACTTCAGCTGGTCCAAAATAGGGCAGCAAGATTGTTAACAGGGACTGGCCTGCGAGCTCATATTACGCCAGTACTTTTCCAGCTGCACTGGCTGCCGGTCCATTTCCGAGCCCGATTCAAAGTGCTGGTGTTAACATTCAAAGCCCTTAACGGCTTGGGGCCAGGTTACCTGAAGGATCGCCTCCTCCCAGATGTGCCTACCCGGACCTTAAGATCATCAGCAGCAGCCCTTCTCCGTGAGCCCCTGCCAAAGGAAGTGAGGCGGGTGGCTACTAGGAGGAGGGCTTTTTCTGTTGTGGCACCCCGGCTCTGGAATGAGCTCCCTAGTGAGGTTTGCCTGGCGCCTACATTGTACTCCTTTCGGCGCCAGGTGAAGACCTTATTATTATTATTATTTTCCCAGGCATTTTAGCATTTTAGCTTTCTAAATTTTTATCTTTGCTGTTTTAAATCTGTATTTTAAACTCCTGCACTGCTGCTAGGTTTTATTGTGGTTGTATTGTTATATTGTGGTTTTAATGTTCTATATATTTTAAATTGTTTTATTGTGTGTTGTTTGGTTTTAATTTTTGTGAACCGCCCAGAGAGCTTCGGCTATTGGGCGGTATAGAAATAAATAAATAAATAAATAAAGTCGATGTTCAATCTTGACATCTCATGTTTGACCACCTCCAGCTTACCTTGATTCATTGATCTGACATTCCAGGTTCCTAAACAATATTGTTCTTTACAGCATCGGATTTTCTTTTCACCACCAGACACATCCACAGCTGAGTGTCCTTTCGGTTTTGGCCCAGCCGCTTCACTCTTTCTGGCGCTACTTGGAATTACCCTCTGCTCTTCCCCAGTAGTATATATTGGACACCTTCCGACCTGAGGGGCTCATCTTCCGGCGTCATCTCTTTTCGCCTTGTGATACGTTCCATGGGGTTTTCTTGGCAAGAATACTGGAGTGGGTTGCCATTTCCTTCTCCAGCGGACCACATTTTGTCAGAACTCTCTGCCATGATCTCTCCGTCTTGGGTGGCCCTGCACGGCATAGCTTATGGCTTCACTGAGTAACGCAAGCCCCTTCGCCACAACAAGGCAGTGATCCATGAAGGGGATAATGACTGTACTATGCAATAATGTTCAACGTGTGGTCCCTGGTCTAGAGAACATTAGTTGTGCTTAAGCCCACTGAAATCAATGAAAAAAGTAAATTATTAAGTTAATTATGAGCAACTTCACCCATTAATTTCAATAGGCTGGCAGTGCAATCATATGCATATGTAAGCCTTTGAGAAAAGAAATAGTCTGAGTAGTGGATACCTAAGAAGAAACACTGTCGCTAACAGATCCTCTGAAGGGCTCTATTTGAATATTGAGGGGGGAGGAGGAAGAAGAAAAAAGGGCCATAGGATTTGAGATAGGGAGAAAAAGTTTCTATTCAAGAGTTAATTGTGATCGTTGTTATAGAAAACTGTGTTTGGGATGAGGTCCAGCAGGATTGCTACATTGGAAACAGTTCTCTTTCCCTCTCACTCTCCCTCTCTCTTTCCCTATGCTACCCCATCTCTCTCTCTTCCCCGCTGCCCCCTGTCACCCATCTTTGCAGGACACATGAAATTAGGGCTGCAGCCAGGTTCCACACCCCATAATTAAAGCAACAAAATACAGTTTAAAAATGGATAAAATACATTAATGTGTGTAATAATTCTCAAATTATGCAGAATTCTGAAGTATTCAAAATGTGATTTGTTCTATTAGAAGGACTGTTTTGCATTGTAAGATGCTTTTCTTTGTTTTACTCCTATTATAAATGGTGAATTCAGCTAAAGACTATAAAAAAACAATCTGACATCATTAACACTTACAGCAAAGGAGGTCTAACTGTTTTGTTTTACCAGGAACAGAAGATGAGATCATAGTCATTTTTCTAGTTTCCATAGTTCCCCACCCATCAACAGTGTTCCAGAAATGAAATCAGGACAGTCAACAAAATATAGCTGCCATGATAAATGTGTGCTTTGGACATTCTTATAAACGTTAAGTATTTTGTGTATTTCTGGTAGAAGAATGGGAAAATGCTTTTTTAAACAGTGAACATGCTTACTGTTCCTTGGATGTATTTTGTTATTATACAGAAGAACCATCGTTCTTGTTTACAAAACATTTGTTGTGATTAAACATAGACTGTCCAAAATTAGTCAAGTGAATTGAGCCTGTTACACCTTTGACACATTTATTTTCTAGCAGCTGTAATTTGGATGAAAAACCTGTACTGATTTTAAAATTAGTTGTCTTTCATTCTCTAAAAAATTCATTTTGTATATCAAGTAAGCATCTACTCACAGTGAAGGAGGAAAAGCATCTACTCAGAAGTAAGCATGGCTGAATCACTCACCAGCACTTTCAAATAGCATCCCAAATACCAAACTCATGTCTACTAGGGTGGCCAGTTATACACTGAGAAAAAAGAGAGCGTGTATTGCCAAAAAAGAGGACAAAAGAGGAGACAGGGTCGCACAAAAATTGCATATGCTAATGTGTATAAATAAAGGCAAATTTAGAAATAATTACTATAATTTAAATAGAAATACATCTCACCATAGTTGGAATGACTATGACCAGGTAATGGCTGCCATTTGGGACTAGCCCATTCATAAAATGGCTGCTATGGTGTATGGCTGGTCATAAAACGTTCATTTCCCAGAAGGCAAACTGGTGAGACTAAAAGAAAAGTAACTTGGCCAAGAACTTAAGAACAGGCAGGGGTGGGGACTGAGCTCCAAAACACAAAACCACTTGTTTGAACCCAAATAATCATGGCGCTGGAGGGCAGAATGTCACTTTGCAACATGCCGGTCTTCCAATTAAAAATAATAATTAAACAAATCTTAAGAAATAAAATCAAAATCAGGAGGTGCAGTGAGCTTGGTGGGCACCAAGAGAGGTACCCACTGGCACTGCATTGGAAACCCCATGGCGAAGAGCAGCTCAGTATACAGAGCTGACACACTAGCACTGGAAATATTGTTGTCAATTCCTAGATGGGAATGGATGGGGCAATAATTGCAAGGACTGCACCATTATTTACAAGATACAGAACCAGAAATGGAGGAGGAATGAATGTTTGAGGTGCCAAAGAGTTCCTGTGCCAACTAGGGAATATCACTGAACCTTGAAGTGGTCATGAAATTTATGGAAAACAAGACAAAAAACTATGAGTTTGTATGCTTTCTCCATCATTCTCAAATGGTGCTGGCGGTTGCTGTGGTCTTAATCTGGGAGACTGGGTAGTTTTCTGTCTAAATAATATTGTAGAGTGAACAGTGTAATTAGATCTAGTAATGGCTACAATTAATCTATGAATGAAGCAGCTATTTCAGCATGTCTGAATGGCTTGCTGAATAATAGTTCACTGAACTCATTCAATAAACTCATTTATTACTCATTTATTTTATGTAAAGGGAGTTGGCACATAACTTCGGAGTATCTTGTTTTATACAACTGACATATAGGGTGAAATCCAATTGTGTCTTCTTGTTAGAGGAACAGACACCACTGGCAGAATGAATTCCCCCTCCCACTATAGCCCCCCACATCTACTCTGGGGCATTGAGGGAACCCTCTGATGCATATTGGGGGCAAGGCCATCCTTACCATTAGGCAGAGTGAGGCAGCTGCCTCAGACAACAGAAATGGGGGGGGGAGTGGTGGTGAGGTGTTGGAAGACAGAGCAATTTGGTGTGATATGAGCTGCAACTCCTACGCTACTCTGCTGTTCTTAGATGCAATAGAAGATGGTATCCTGTCACCAATCCAGTCAGCTTTTGTACATGGAATGTGATGTGCGGGTGGCAGGGGTGCCATCTTTTTTACCTGGGTTTATCTCTTTTATTTTAAGGATCTTTTTGGTCTTACTTCCAAGGTCTATAATGCTTTACTGCAGAAGATTTATATAAGCTGATTGTCCATGCTGCAGTTGGTTTTACTCACTCATTGGCTATTTTTAAGAAGGGAAGTTTTTAAGGACAAGCCCAGACAAATCAATTTTCCTGTGGATGCACATATTGATCTGTCCATAAATAAAAGGACAGACGAGAAGGGGGAAAAAATCAAGGACACCTTCATTTTGTTTTTGTCTGCAGATGGAGTGTGTTTGTCATCTCATTGCTTGAAAATTAATCATAGCTCATTTACTCAGCACACCATATGTGCTTCACCAAAGTGACAAGCTTTTCAGGTTTCCCAGCAATACCAAAATGCTTCCTAAAAAGCAAAGAGAACAGAAGCCAATTGATACAGGTTCCATGGGCCAGAGTAATATAGGTGCTACCTCTTAGAATTTATTTTGATCTTTTAATTACAAGTTTTTCAAACTTAAAATAAAAAAATCTCATCATTTTAAAAAATAAAATAATAAAATAGTGAGGAGTCACTTAATTTTAAAAAAAATTCATTTATTACATTATGGGACTAAATCGTACTACAAATTTATTATTATCTTTTTATTTATAGGTTTTCCAAATTTAAACCATTAAAATCACATCATTTGAAAACAGTGAGAAATCACAAAATAAAGTATTTTTTTTTTAAAAAAAACTCATTTATTAAACTCATTATTATGGGGACTGAGTAATGGACTTTATATGACTTGGCAACCTTGCAGATCCATATTTTATTCATTTATTTAAAGTATTTTTATCCTGCTTCTCAGCCAGAAAACAGAGTGGTTTACATGCAATCAGTAAAACAAGAGAGTTCCTGCCCACAGACTTACAGTCTAAAAAAATTTGACACACAAGGAAAAAGGGATGGGAAAAGGAAGAGGAAAAAAAATAAGTAGTTTTTCAGCAGGGCTGATGGAATATTTATTTATTTATTTATTATTAAATTTATTAATCGCCCATCTGGCTGGTCACCCAGCCACTCTGGGCGATGTACAGCGTACAATAAAACAGTTTAAAACAATAAAATTCTACAGTAAAAACATTTTCTAAAATACCCTAACCCACCCCAAATGCCTGCCTGAACAACCACGTTTTTAATGCACGACGGAAGCTCATTAAAGAGTGGGCATGGCGGAGTTCCCTAGGGAAGGAGTTCCACAGAGTGGGGGCCACCACAGAAAAGGCCGTCTCATCATCAAAAGAATAGCCCTGCTTCCGCTCTCATCTTCCTCTGTACAGCCTGGCCTGCTGGAATGGTTGCTGATGCTGACAGTTGAGGGAGAAGGAACCTTCATGGGGAAGTTTTTCCTCAGGGTTGGTGGAATGATCCCACTTTCCCTCTCATCATATGCCTACTCAGAAGTAAACAGGACCATCCTCTGCAGGACAAGGCTTAGGAAGAAAGAGGGCTGAATCACACAGCAGCACTTTCAAATAGCATGTCTGCTCAAAAGTAACCATGCATCATGTAAACTCACAAGTAAGCAGGGCAAGCCCCTGCATAATTACTTAGAAGGAAGCAGGGTGGAATCATTCAGTAGTTTCCTGACCTGGCCCCATCCTCTCTGCCTCACAAGATAAAGCTCTTATCTCCTTTCAGCAGCTAATTGGAGATGAGAACTTTTCCCTCCATGGCAGAGAGGAGGTGGGGCCAGACAGAGTAAAAAGCTGCTGAGCTAGATGGAAAACTGCTGTGGGCCTTAATAGGCCTACAAGCCAGAGGTTCCCCATCTCTGTCTTACAGCTTCCATTCTGGTCTGGAAGCATAATTAGGATTGCTGTCAAACTGTATTATTCTGGTTCAAAATGTTACTCGCTACAGGGAGAATCTGCCATCTAGTAATCATTTGTAATGCATACAGCAAAGGCTATGTTGATTGCCCCCTGGGGACTCTTAACATCTCTCATTGCAGGAGGTCCACTAATATATCTTATTCCTTTTTAATGTACTTATTTCTTATTTTTGCATTAAAAGTAAAATCTGTAATTTGCCAGCTCACACACTGTTTCCAAATATTGCTGTCCATTTTATTGACATGCAGTGTAGGCATCAAGTTGTTCCATGCTGGTGTTAGGTTCTGCGAGGTTGTGTTAGTGCAATAATTGGTATATAATATCCTGATCACTCATTTGCTGTGGCAACAAATGATAGGCTCTGGCTCTAAAGGAGTAATCCTAAAGACAACTCATAGGATTTGGCTGCTATGTAAGTCCCATAAATATGAAAATCACTGAGGACCCCAGTATTATACCACAGTCATACTTCATCAGAGTCAATAAACCTTCTCTTGTACATCAAGCTAACTGTGCACAATGACACTTCTATTTGGTATGCCTGAATGATGCATTATAAGTAAGGCTGAACTTAAACAAGGGAGGAGGAGAGCACTTTTTTGCAAACACTTTTGCCTGTTGTGAAAATTGCTCTCTTTTTTCAGGGTGGGCTAGAGACCTTAAAATTGACATGCAGAGTTCAAGTATACCTGACTTTTAATTGATTATCAGTCCACATATGTGATAGTTGACTGACTTGTAGAATGCTGTTCTTTAACTGGTGCTGTTGCTCTCTTTTTTTCAAGGCTCATCTATATAAGGCAAACTTGGCTTTCCCCCCCAGAACTATTTAATTATGTATTAGAATTAATGCACTGATGCATTAAAATACTCTTAAGAAATAGGTTCCCTGCAGAAATCATCAGTGTTTCCAGAGATTACGAAGACAATCTTTTTGATAGCAAACACTGGGTGCACTAAATACAGATCAAAGCTGACTTTTCTTTGCCTTGAACTCTTGCAAGTTCTTTCTGATATGAATATCTCTGGGTATCTACTGCGGGGAAATACTTTTTATAAGCCTCCTATTACTCAATAAGAACTTGATGCATCAGTAGGGATGGGACAGAATTCATTCTGGGACCACAGCTTCTGGCAAGGGTGGAAGCACGATCCAAACTGACTCACTTCAGAAACAAAGGGAGGCTTACGGGATAGGGAAGAGGAAAGAGAGTGTGGGGACCTCCTTCTTTGTAAAATACTGTCACCCCCCCTCCCCCCCTGCGCATTTACATTTCATATGTGGTCTCACCATGTAGTTTTCACTTCCTGTCTGCTCAGTACTGCCATCTGAACATGCACTGCCTTCTATAGACACTGGTTGTAATTATGGTTTGTCAATTCAGACATCAAGTCAAACCATATTTAGCACAAACCATGGTTTGCAAATTTACTCTAGACCGTATTATCTGATTCTGGTTGCTTGTTAATCACAAATCATGATTTGTCAACATCACACCAAATCATACTTAAACGCCCTTCACCATGATTTGGCATGATGTCTGAATAGAGCCTGTATGTAAACTACACATACTTGGCTAATGATTCCCTTGCCCAGGAACAGAAACCAAAGCAATATATTTGCAGCATCTACTTCTCTCTTGAATCTATAACGTCTACGGATTTTATTATTGTTCCTAAGGAGTGTGAAGGCTTGCTTCAGCCCCCAAACAATCATAGCATATGTTTGCATGTGAAAGAGATGTAAGTGGATCAAAGATCAGAGTATGGACCTGGAAAACCTAAGCTCATGGTGGTGAAATTAGCAAATTGCAATTGTGTGAAAGTCTTTTTAAATGTAAATAGTAGGTGTGGGGGGCTTGATCTCAAGTGGAACCCTGACATGGGATGCAGGGGGGCTTTAACGCTCCCCCCCCATCACAATCTAGATCACACACAAACTCATGCCTGCTATTGCTTTTGGGGCAAAAGCATACAAACCTCCCAGAAGCTATTCAGGCAAACACATGTCTGAGTCAATTGGAAACTGAAACTTATTAAAATTGGACACATATTCCAAGGCACCCAACCCAGTGTACCCCAATCCATTTGTATATACAAATGGATTGTATATTCTATTTCATGTGTCTACTAAAGTAGATTACGTACTACTTACAACATTTCCAGAATCAACAAATTCATTTTAAAGATGCCACTGCTTTTCCTTGACATTAGGAGAAGTCTTGCAGTGGCAAAGTTTCAGGCAATTTGGATTTGATCACATACACACACATTTTTATGGAAGAAACAAGGCGTCATATTATGACAGTTTAAATATCTTCTGTATTACAAACAGGGGAAAAAACTGATGGAGAAAGGAAACTATGCATGGAGCGTTAGCAAAGCTGTGAAGGATGCAGGTTGTACAATAGAAGAATGAAATATCTGAGCCCTGCCTACCCGGGCACTATGTCCATAAAGACATGTCTGGGCATGTTTGTTTATGAGGCACAATTTGATTTTCTACCGTTGACAATAAGAAAGGGTATTTTCCCATGTCAATTAAAATAATACTGAAAGAATAGCTTGTCTTAAAAAGCCCCCCTACTATATTTGAAAAAGCCGGCAGCCTCACACCCATGTCAATCCTATTCTGAGGCCCCTGACTCACACTCTTCATGCTGACCAAACTTACAGAAATGTGATAGGATCAGTGACTGAAATCTAATACTATAATAAAGGACTAGAGTCTGCCACTTTTAGTCATGCTGTCTAGTCTTCTTATGAGTAGTTGATTCACCGAATTAAATAAAGCTATTAGTAACGTAGCAGAAAATACCGTTGAAGATCAGAAGTTTCAGTTTGTTTTCTGCAAAGTGGTCTTATTAGTCTTGCTCAGTTTGGAGAGGGTTTCTTTATAGGTTTCACCATTTCGAACAACAGTGGTTTTCCTCTTCTTTCCTGTTGTTGGACATCTGGAATACATTGTAAGCTGTGAGAATGTCTTTTTTGCCTAAAAACTGCCTAGTAACCAGTTTCAGTAGTTACCTAAAGGCTTACTCTTCTATGCATGCACTGCAGCAGTTCTGCCCTGCATGACTGCATTTGCTCAGTTTGTGGGTACAATCAGACACTCACATTTTCCTATCTGCATGGACATTTGCACTAGAATCCTCAGGAAACATGCTTGTCGTTTGAGTTTGCTCTTGGATACCAGTGCTGCTGATGGATGTCTAGATGGTGATGGAGTCAAAGAGTGCTTTTACCAGCTTTGGCTGGAATGTCAGGTGTCAGAAAGACCACATCACCCCTTATTTATTTATTTATTTATTTTATTTACAATATTTATATACCGCTCCTCATCAGAAGATTTCGGAGCGGTGAACAACATGATAAAAGAATAAAACAATGGTTAAAAGAGTTAAAGAGTTAAAACATTTTTTTAAAAAAGACAAATCCCAACAAAGTGGAGTTCAACATACCACAGCTGGTCATGCAAGGAAGGCCTCTTGAAAGAACAACGTCTTCAGGAGGCGCCGGAAGGAACACAATGTTGGTGCCTGCCTGACCTCTAAAAGCAGGGAATTCCACAGGAAGGGGGCCACCACACTGAAGGCTCTTCTCCTGGTGGACTCCAACCGGACCATAGGTCCATGTGGAACCACCAGGAGCATGCCCTCTGATGACCTCAGTGACCAGGCAGGTTGGTAGGGAAGGAGGTGTTCTCTCAGGTATCCTGGTCCCAAGTTGTTTAGGGCTTTCTACACTAGTACTAATACCTTAAACCTGGCCCGGTAGCTAATAGGCATCCAGTGCAGTTCCCTCAGCAAAGGAGTTACATGCTGAAAAGGGGCAGCTCCTGACAACAGCGGAGCTGCTGCATTTTGCACTAGCTCCAGCTTCCAGACCAGCCTTAAGGGCAGCCCCATATAGAACGCATTGCAGTAATCCGATCTTGAGGTTACTAATGCCTGTGCCACCGTGGCCAAGCTATCCCTGTCCAGGAGAGGCTGTAGCTGGCGAACCAGCCGAAGCTGGTAAAAGGCACTCCGAGCCGCCATGACCACTTGGGCCTCCAGCAACAATGATGGGTCTAGGAGTACCCCCAGACTATGGACCTGATCTTTCAGAGGGAATGCAACCCCATCCATAACAGCAATGAGCCTATCTCCCAGACCCAGGAACCACTTACCCACAGGGCTTCCATCTTGCCAGGATTCAGCTTCAGTTTATTGGCCCTCGTCCAGCCCATTACTGAGTCTAGGCACTGATTCAGGACTTGCACAGCCTCTCCTGATTCAGATGTCACAGGGAGATAGAGCTGTATGTCATCAGCATACTGATGGCATTTAGCTCCACATCCCCTAATGACCGCTCCCAGCGGCTTCAAATAGATGTTAAACAACATTGGGGACAGGATGGTACCCTGAGGCACCCCATAGCTCAGTTGCAAAGGTGCCGAGGAATAGTCACCCAATGTTACTCTCTGAAATTGGCCCCGTAGGTAGGACCGGAACCACTGTAGCACAGTGTCTCCAATACCCATCCCACAGAGTCGATCCAGGAGGATACCATGGTCAATGGTATCAAAAGCCAATGAGAGATCAAGCAGAATTAACAGGGTTACACTCCCCCTCTCCCTCTCTCAATGAAGGTCGTCCATCAGGGCGACCAAGGCTGATTCAGTCCCGTAACCAGAATGAAACCCAGACTGAAATGGGTCTAGATAATCAGTATCTGATATGGCCCTACCTGTTATTTTTGATCCTCTGCATCTCGAGGAAGGGCTGGGAAGAACCACTGTCTCAGACTCTGGAGAACAGCGGCTAGTCAGTGTATACAATACTGAGCTGGATAGACCAGTGGTCTGAATAGGTATAAGGCAGTTTCCTATGTTCCTACTTTAAACAAACTATATTTTTCTAACGTGCTCGAAGTGTGAAGCACATGACAAGGTATAAGGCAGCTTCCAATATGTCTGCTTTAAGCAAACTATATTTTTTCAGCATGCTGAAAGTGTGAAGAACATGATGTCCATCAAATGCTAGATACTTTCAAACAGTATAGTTTGAAAATATAGCAGTATGTATAATCTTGGATAGGTGAATGTGCTTGCTTTCAGCATGAAGACACTCTATTTCCATAGTGATCAGGGTAAAACATTATTTATTCAACTTAACGCTTAATATAGCAGGACCAAGCCAAATGATAAAGCACTGATGCAGGCTGAGGTCTCAGATGTAGTTTTGCAACCAGAGGATATTTATGATTCCAATAGTCATATCTGGGGGTCAGCAACTGATATGTAAACTAACTTGTTTCATTTGTGTTGTCCCTTAACCATATTGCCTGCACACTTTCTAACTATTCTTCAAGGTCTAAAAACATACTTTAAAAAAAGCCCTAGCCTAGTGTTCTAGAGTTCTCAGGATCTTACCAAGACCGAATAGTGTGTAGGCCATTCAAATTTTCTCTGCATTTCCATGCATTGTCCACCCTTCATTTGTTATATGGCACAATCCACTCTATGTATTCATTTTCATAGCCATTTAGCCTTCTGTAGTTTCCAAAGTGATAAAAGACACCTCAAGAAAACTAAAATATTAGCCAACATCTGGAAATGCTACTCTGACTTGCAAATCCATTTTATTTAGTGCCTCTGGTACTTGGTGCAATGACAGAGTTTCAGAAGTAAATCATGACTGTGGCTTGTAGTTTTCTAGGCTGTGTTTCCAACAGCACAGGAAGTGGTATAAAACTATTTTATGATTCTGCCTTGTGTATGTCATCACTGTTACTTGAAATAGGCTCTTTGTAACTTCATGCAACACCCGTTAAATATATAAATGGGCTGTCGGGTAGGTACCAATAAAGAAGAACTGTTGCTATTGCTATGCAATTATGACCTCTTTTGCACAATCCACAAATGTTGATAAGCCACTGTTGTTTGAGTATATACTTTTTAATGCAAATTAACTCTTGTTCTGCAGTGGCAGAAGATAATGTGACAGGCTGAACCTCAGGCAAACCAAGATAGACTGCTGCATATTGTTTACTTAGTCTAACATCCTTCAGGATCAGGGCTGGCCTATCATGAAGCAGAGTGAGGCAGTTGCCTTGGGCAGCAGATTTTGGGTGTCATAAAAGGGCAGCAAATTGTTCATAATTTACTTCGTTATTATTGTATTCCTACTGCCGTGGATGGGGGAAGTTGCTTATGGGATTTTCTGCCTCATTTACCAAAATAACTTGGCTGACTTGGGTGAGTGGTGGGCGCTATTTGCTGTTCTGCCGCAGGCAGCAAAATGTCTCTGGCGAGCCCTGTTCTGGATTGCTCCATGCTATTAGTCAAACTTCAGTTTTTCAGAAGACTGAGTTATTAGCTGCATAAATTAGTTGTAATTGGTATTAATTGACTCAGAATAATAGGAGAACATTGTTTAGCCAGTATAATGGAGACTGGGGAGGCTATAAAAAGTAGCATTTTAAGAAGGCAGGAAGCAGGCACTGATTCAATTGCATTAAGAATCCATCCGCCTCGGAAAGAGTTTCAGTGCATTTGTGAAGCAGGGCGGGGATAGGGCCCATACAGCTATCTTTAACAGGAAGTCATTATAATCAAGAGAATTGGTTATGTGAATTGCTAACCAAAAAAAAATCAAATAAATCTGAAGCTGGCACTTAGTAATTATATAAATGAAAATGAAAATTAATAAAGTACAGCTACCCATAGATTTTTGCATAAGTTTCCCTTCCACATCCAGATTTATTTATTTTTCCTTCTTTCTGTGCCCATGCAGGGAATTTAGGAAGAGCACATGGTGAAAGGTGGATCAAAATGTAGAAGAAATAATCCTACTGTCAGTGGGTTGTATCAAATTGTGTTACTCCACTGATGGAAGGAACTCGGTCAGCTGAACCAAAAGGGGGCAATTCCCCCTCGCCCCATAGCCTCCCATGCACCCTCAAAATCTGCTCTGGATGGCTGGAAAACCCTCTGGAACAGATTTCCAGATGGTGCAGAGGGCTGCAGGGGTGAGGAGAAAGGGAGAAAGTCCTATCACACCAGCAGATTTCTGGATTTTTAACCCAGTACCGGGAAGATGAGCTGCAAATATTATGTAATTTTATGGCCAAGTACAGTGCTACTGAAAGACTTAGCATGGAAATTAGTAGCACTTAAATACACTTAACTTTTACAAGATTGCACCCAAAATTAATATAGCACAGAGCAGTAGTAACAGCTTAACTGTAGTGCTGAAAGGGAAATGATTGGATTTATTTACTAGAACAAATTCAGTTAAGCAAAGCTAAAGTTATACAAATGGTACTACCTGGAATTCAAAATAATTCACACACCCTGACTGTCTGTTGCAGTTGTTCAGTTTGTTATATCCAATATGTTTATTAAGTAGTGACAACATGTATGTTTCATTAGCAGAGAACTGGAAGCCATCCAGGATATTTACTGACTAAATACAGCAAAAGTTGTTCTCTTTAAGCAAGTATTCTATATAACAAGCTTTAGACATCTCATACTTAGAAAGTGTAATTCAGACAGAAGGGTGCTTTGCAAATGTAACTTCTTTCGTTTGTTTTCCTAAATATTTTTTGGAAACAACCATTGTATTCGTACCACATTTTTCTTTTGACTTTACTTTCAGCTATTATGATATTTCACATTAGGTAGAATGAGATGCCTTTTCTTCTAAGACAATCCCGCCTCCGCGTGCACTCGCTCTCTCTGGAAAAAGAAAAGTTTATCTGACAATTCATATTTCAAAGTCAAAAAGGCTTCTAGGCAATAATACTTTGGGCAGTTCTTCAGATTAGAAGTGGAAGCAAGCTTATTATCCTCTGGTTCAGACATGAGGAGCTAACCACACTTCCTGCATCAAAGTGATCTTTTGAAGACTGGAACTAGGAATGCCATGGAATTCCATTACAGCCAGCTGCTAGGCCAGAACTCCAGGTTCTGGCTGGGATAGAAGCCATTTCAGAATGGAACTTGGACCCACCACATTGTGACTGATCCCGGGCCTATTGCAAAAACAGCCAGAACGTCACTGGCACAGAGAGAAATTATTGTCTGTGACTCTGTGGCAGTAGAGACTTTGGGCAACTTAAGTGGGAGCCAAAAATAGCCTAGGGCTGTACCTAGAGTGGACACTTATACCCCCCAAAGAGGAAACACAAAATAAAAAGAAGACACAGATTGGCATAAAATGTGCATATGCTAATGTATATGTATATATGCAAATTCATAAATAATTACTGTAATGTAAATAGAAATATAGTACATCTCACCATAGTGGGGAAGACTGTGACCAGGTGACTTGTGTGCCTGCTCAGTCTGCTGTCCAGGTGGAGTCTCAGTTTGCTGTTGATGGACAACTTCGACTCTGTTTTCCCTTCTTATGGTTCTTGAACTTTAAACCTCTGTTTGAAGGACTGGGCAGCCCTTCAAATAGAGGACACCTTCAAAAGGACTGTCCTCTGTAAAGTAGGGCACATGGGTCTCTTTAGCTCACTAGGCCTACAACTCACATGCCTAAAAACCTCCAATGCAGCAAAGAGTTGGTGCAGTAGGGGGCGCTGTGGCGCAGTTGTAGAGCACGTGCTTACAGTGCAAATGATCCTAGGTTTGACTCCCAGTATCTCTAGGTAGAGCTGGAAAAAAATCCTGCCTGAAACCCTGGAGAGCCACTGCCAGTCAGTGTCAACAATACTGGGCTAGATGGATCGGCGGTCTGACTTAGCTCCCTGTGAACCTAAACACCCATGCAGTCAGTTCACAGCATGCCAGGGCACAGTCTGGCACAGGTCAGGAATGAACCTGGGATGCACTAGATCCCTGCTTTGCATGCTCCAAGTTTCTGGGACGGTGAGATGATGGGGACCCAACCTTGCATGCTCAGAAGTACATAGGATGGCGATGTTTCGATGTTTTCACTGCGATCAGGCATGCACAAACAAGACAAGATGCAGTAGGCGTCATTGTGTATGCCATATCTGGATTTTGGAACTTTTCAGAGTAGAGCTAAATTAGTCTGCTCATCTATACACTAGAACTATACACTCTTTAGGATTATGATTTATCAACACATCTTTAAAACAAATAACATGAGCGCATGTCCTTCTACAGGGATATTCAAGCAATGTAATCCCCAGCCCAAAATAAGCCCGACAATAACCCAAAATTAAATATCAAGTTGCACTGAAAAAAGTGAGTGCCTGGGCCACCAAACGACAAACAATTTTAAGACCTCTTGATTTCAGTGGGAGAAATTTAAGCACATTCTTTCTCATTTGAATCAATATTGCTTATAATCATTTAATTTTGATTAAGAGTGTGCCCTGGCTGGATTGATATTTTGAGTATATTAGCAGTGTATTAGATCTTTTAAAGCTGTATACATAGAATATATTTGTGAGGGCTACTTCACCTATTGTATGTTTGAGATGCGCACCTAAGAGACATTTTAAATGTACATCTAAAAACATAAATTACCCATGATATTTGCAAACCCTGTGTATCATAACTGACTGATTGGTATTGCTCCCTTGTTGAGAACACTTGGTGATGAAATATTAGATGATGTTTTCACAGGTGACTATCAATGGCCTATAGAAGGTACCAGGGTTGATCCTGGAATTTCCAGTTAACCAAAACGGAGGTAGCAGGGCTAGCCTGAGACCATGAAGACTTTTGCCCATGAGGGTAGATAGTACTGGGCTAGATGAACCAGTGGTACAGCTCAGTATAAAACGTATTCCTATCTTCCAAAAGAACAATATTTTGTGATTCTGTTAAGTATAAATTAGTCATATTTCCCTTTAAAAGAATTTTATTCTTTTCCTCCTCCGCTGTGTGTGTGTGCTTACGTGTTTTCTTAAAAATAGTAAATGATTTTTAAAGTCTTGAGTAGTGTTTTATATGCTGTGGACATTTTGGCAATAATGTTAATCTTCAGTTAATTTGAGAGGATGTGAAAATATTCCGTTTCATAGTATTGCCAATATCACTGTAAGTTTTTTTTTCTTATATTATTTCCCTTAACTAACCAGTTGTGCCTAGGATAATTTTTACTGCCATATGTTGGTTTCAGTTCTTCCCCCAGTATAAGTGATTATTATGTAGGTACACTCAGTACATGGGGCCAGGATCATGCCCATTGTCCCTGCGCCTAACTTCCACATGTTGATCATACCTTGTGCAGAGAGCCAAGGGTCTCTTTGAATGATTTTTGTAGGATACAGATTAAACTGACAAAATTCATGTGCATACAGTCTGTATACATGGAGAAATGATCAAGTTGTTTTTAAAACAATTGTAATTGAATATAAAATAGGTGCACAGTACAGAATTTTAAACTCAAATTGTTACAGATACCCATCTATCATTGGACAGCAAAAAGAGGAAAGAGTAAACGTCACCAATGCATATATGGAGCAATATAAAGTATTCATAATTATTTTATTTAAATCAACTTTAGTTATTCAAAACCCAAAACAGAGGATGCAGTTGTATTAGTTATATAAACCACAACCAGTCTCCAAATATCCTGCACTTTTTTGTAATTGATACTAGTTTTTTGTTAGGTAGTCAATTTTACCAGATAATCACCCCAAAGTCCTATTCAACCATTTTCCTTTTCTTGGCCTCTGATGTTTTTTCAGTGTTAAGTTATGCTCAACGTATGGAGGTCACAACTGGGATGTGAATCAGTGCTGACCAGCACACTGCACAAGCTGGTGATACAAAGTGATTTAATCAGAAAAGCTGTGAAACTTGTTCCCTCTGCTGAAAGCTATATGAAAATCAGCACACTTGCTCAGTAAAGAAGCAATAATGAGAACAATGATTGAGGTGTCTGTGTGGAAGAGTTGCTATGGCAATGCCTAGAAAATAATTCTGCTGGTTTCCTTGCTAAAAGCTTGTGTGAGGTTTGGAGTCTGTTTATGGAGCAGTTTTCAAAGTACCCAAGTAAATGAAATGAATAAAATGTGTTGGAATGAATTCCTGTGCTTTAAAAGAGAAAAGGAGTGGGATTTTTTTTGTTTACTAAAGAACATTACAAAAGTGTGTGTGTGTGTGTGTGTGAAGAGAGAGAGTTAGAGTTAAGGGTTGTCCGCATTTCACAGTACTTCCCTTCCATTCAATAATCTGGGGTACAGAACTGTGATGCTGGGGCTGGGGGTGGGGTTGGGATTGGGGGTGGCAAAACTGAGTCTTTCTTCCAGTACATACACAAGATTAGATTATTTTATTTGACTTCAGTTGATGACTGTGTCCAGAATCTTTTGGAGTCCAGGTAAAAGACCTGCAGTGAGCTTTCACCCCCTCTTCTCAGGCAAAGGACAGGTGGTAGAAGATGTATTCCCCGTAAGACTATTCCATCCCCCTTATAGCGCTTTTGTGTTCCATAGTCCATACTTCATGCTGGTCTTTTGAACTTCAGGAGAGCACTTGGGACTGTGGATCAGGGAATGTGAAATGGCATGTGCCTAGTCATCAAGCGATTCAGTTCTATTTCCTCTTATTTGAATAAGGACAAATATGGTTGTTTGTTTTATTACACTGCATATGTTAATTGGTTCACCATTGCAATTATATCAGTGTTATCATCCAACAACTGGTAAGGTACTTATCACTGTTTGTACTTTCTGCATTTCAGTTGCAGAAAGTTAAAAAAGTTTCCATCTGCCCTCCCCACAGCATGTGTATATAAATCTGTCAATTTGAGGTTAACTCTACATGTATCTAATGAAGTGGACAGTGCCCATGAAAGCTTATGCCAGAATAAATGTAATATACATGCCAGTAATTTTGGACATGCTACTTCCTCCAACAGTGGACTTTCAGTGACAGAATACAAGAGAAGGGTCTGTAACACTGGGAATTTTAAAGAAGTGTTGTGACCATCACCACAAACTTGGGTGCCATGGTGGTGAGACAAGTCACAAAATGTTGGGAGCATCCCCTACTCTGTCTATATTTCTATGCATTTTCCCTAGATCTATGTTATTTCCCCACTCTTCCCCTCTCCCTCTCTTTCTCACACCGACTCACAGAAAACACACATAGAGAAAATAGGCAGGGAGGAAACACACGCGTGCACACACAGAGAGAGAGAGAGAGAGAGAGAGCTTTTTGCCCTGTCATCCTACAAGTCAACGGAGCCATGTCTCTATTGAGTTGCAAGGGGAGAGAGTTTCACTGATGGCTGATGAGGGAGGAATAGCCCACCCACTATCAAAAATCCTGTTTCTCCAAGGGGTTGGACTTGCCCTTCACCAGCTGTTTTCAGCAATGTGGCTTTTTTTCCAGTATTGGATAGAGAAATCATTCCATTGACTTGCACAGGGAGGGGAAAGGTAGTGGGAGTAGTGGATGTAGTGGTGTCCATGGGCACCAGGTTTGAGATACCAGGAATTGAGGTTGCACTGTATAGAATGTGGTGGGTATTACTAAACTATGTCAGTGAGAAGGTGGCCAGGTAATACTGGTCCAATGATCTCCACTGCAGAGCACATGGGTAAGGAAGGAACAACATGGTTTGAAACTCTATATGTATATGTTTTGCAGGTATCGGATGTGCTACATGAGGGCATCTACTGTGTAAAAGAAACATCTTGCAGATATGTCTTAAAACTCTGCTTCCTCATTAGCTGTGAAAGATGGTACTAAATGTCAGCTCTTTCCAGTTGTTTATAGCTGAAATGGAGAGGTAGTGCAGAGGCTGTACATTTTAGGTGTCAAATAAAACCAGCAGTTTATTCTGCATTGACATCTGCATTTGCTATACTTGAGGAGTTGTCAGTTCCCAGTTCCCATTCACTGGTGATACCCGAAATACTAATGAATCATCATTTTTCCTGATTGATATCAGGATAGCCTGGTCTGCAGAACCAGGTTGGTCTGTCAGCAAAGGACACACCTGTCTTGCCACTTCCCCCCTTCCATCCCTTGAGAGGTGATTGGATAGGATACAGCTTGCATATTTCCCCTTATATCTCCATATGAAAAAGGGCTTCAGGCTTACCTCCTTTTGAAATGACAGCTGGAAATGAGAAGGCCTGGAGTGCTTCCAGACATAGAGCTCCTAGCACTACCAGTGAAAAGGCATTATACAGCTATTCCATCTTTTCTTTCTTAACGGATTTTTTGTGATAAGAGAAAAGCTGGAAGAAGGAGTAGGAAAACATAGGAGGGTTACAAGTAGAAGATGACATTTGGATTGCCCATAAAGTTATGTGAATTATTAAAAAAACACTTTTTAAAACACTTGCAGAGGTTAAGATAAAAATTTATGAAGGCAAAATGAAGGTAAACACAGATTTACTTCTGTACTCATTTCACATAACACACAGAAAAACCCTTTCTAATGCACCAGTTTTGTATATCTATAGCAGAAGCACTGGGCAGTATCCTAGGCTGCACGTGTGCCAGCAGGATCCACCGTTAGCACTACAGAGAGCTACCGGTTCTTAAAGCAACTAGAAACATGCAGTAACACAGCAGGTCAGTGGAGCTCTCAGAAGGGGTTTCCGGGGTTACTTTAGGAGGTGCCAACTCCCTGTTGCACTAGCAGTGGGTCCCACTGGTGTGATGGAATTGAGTGGGAAGAGCGCAGCAGCATTATTGGATACTGCCCAATATCTGTGGCAGAACCATCCATTACAAGAAGGTCTTCAGTTTATAGTACTACTAAAATAATTACATTTTTGTAATGGCTTATAAAAAGCATCCACTTGTACTGGGCAGTATCCTAGGCTGCCAGCAGGATCCACCATTAGCACAACAGAGAGCTAGCGGTTCTTAAAGCAACCAGAAACAAGCAGTAATGGAGCAGGTCAGTGGAGCTCACAGAAGGGGTTTCCGGGGTTACTTTAGGAGCGCCAACTCCTGGTTGCACTAGCAGTGGGTCCCACTGGTGTGATGGAATTGAGTAGGAGGAGCGCAGCAGCAGTATTGGATATTGCCCAATACTGTAGCAGAACCAATACTGTAGCTGTTACAAGAAGGTTTTCAGTTTATAGTAGTACTGAAATAATTACATTTTTGTAACAGCTTATACAAAGCATCCACTTCTTTTAAAAGTAGGCAGTTTCTTAATTTCTTCCTACCCAGAACTTCTGAATGGACTCATACATCTATCTGCCAGTTGTACAGGGTAGTTGTAAATTGTGTAAGATTAGAACTTTGATACCTTTGTAACTAAAAAATGTACACCACCTGGTACCATTTGGTGTCATAAGTGTTCCTTTAAAAAGGAATGCTTTAACTTAAGAAAAGAAAGAATAATTGCAAATGGAATATTTAATATGGGATTGAACAGTGGAAAATTTACAGTGGCAAATGGCCCAAAGTACACATTTCATTTCACCATATACTTACTCTAAGATATTCTGAGGAGATTTTATGGCAGGTCGTAGCTCATCTGGCATTTTCCCATGCCTCTATAGCTCTCTTGGCTCAATTCCTAGTAAGTCTGAAAATCCATTAAAAAACGAATTGGGTAGGAAAATAAGACTCGATTTAATAAATAAATTTGGTCTAAAATAAATTAGACCAAAAAAGAAGTGACTCTTTTGTTTTTTGTCTCATGATGGGAAAAAGCAAATGTACTAATGGCATTTGATGCTGTTCAGTCTATGTTTTCTAGCTGCTGTACCATTATATAATAGTACTTTTTAATTATGGACAGGATTCACTGCAACTAGTTCCATGTGCCCAAGAAAACTTTGAGCTTACATTTTCCCAAAATCACACCACCATTAGTACAACATGGCAAAGCACTTTTGAAACCAAGTAGTTCTGAAAACAGTTTGTTATATGGTATAGACAGACCTCTGTCGTTCAAAGACATTTTAAAAAATCCATTGGGTGCACATAAGCCCTTGAGCTCTCCTAAAGTAGCTGTTTGGATGCCTGCCTTTGAATCCAGTCTCAGCAATTTTGATTTGAAACAGCACCATTACAGAACTCAGAGTTATAAACATCTTCCATAAAAAGACTGGTCTTTAGAAGTGCCACATCTTTGATGTTTTTGCATGCATACACCTACATGCACTCCCATAATTTGCTTTACAAAACCTTGTTCTCTAAACATCACAAATGACTAGGAGAATTCCCTGCTCCTGAGCAGGCTCATAGTATGTTTTACTTTCAATAGCAGCAGTGCCATTAGTGAAACTATCAAGAGGTATTTGTTTGGTTAATCTTGTTTCCGTTGAATCTATAGGTCTTAGGTCCAAGGTTCCTCAGGGGATGAAGGGAAGATATTCTGGAAGATATACTCTAGGGAAATCTGAGCAATTGTTGGGTGCACGCTACTGTTTATTGTCAGTATTGATGGTAAACAATAACAAAATAACTCCTATCATTTTTAATGTTTTGTTTACTGGTGGCCCCCTTCATTGCTTTGTTCCTCAACTCATTCTGTTTCTGATATCCTGGACAAAATGTGAGCTCATAGTTTTGTTTTGTCTTCACTATAACTTATGGAGGCTTGAAGGGGAGGGAGGGAGGATGGAAGAGAGAGAGAGAGGGAGGGAGGGAGAGAAGGGTAGGAGGAGCAGGATAAGCTTTGTAGGACACAATGTGACAATCCCTGTAATTGTGTAATTAGACTGAGTTTAATATGGTTATACAAGCATCATGAGGAAAATAATTGTTCTAGTTTTATTAATTATTTTATTAGCTTCACTGATACTTAAGAATACGGGCTTGTAATAGGGCTCAACCTCATTGACAAGGAAGGTTTCTCAGATATTTCACAGCTCTTAAAATCACCTGTTTTGTTTCAGCTATATTTTGGGGGTGAAGCAAAATTCTTTGTGGGGGGGGGAGAATCAGAGCAGCCACCATTTCGTTTTTCTCAGAAAGCTCTGCTCAGTGTTGTTTTTTGTATTTTGGGAGAATCAGAATGGCTGCTACCATTAACAATGGCTACCTCTTTGCCACTCACTTGAGTGTGTGTGGAGTGGCAGCTGAATGTCTAGATGAAAACACTCTTTTGTCATTGCTCCAGCAGCTCATTTCTTTGAGAGGTGCCATGTTAAATACCCCTGCAAAGAAAGGGCGGTGCTTGAAACAGGTTTGTTAAAAATGCAAAATCACCGTGTGACTGGTCCATGTAACCAGTTTTGAACGGAAGTATTAAGAAAAACTTGGCCATGGAAGCTCACTGGGTGACTTTAGGCCAGTCACAGACTCTCAGCCCAACCTACCTCACAGGGTTGTTGTTGTGAGGATACAACGGTGAGGAGGAGGATAATGTAAGCCGCCTTGAGTTCCTTGCGAGAGGGAGAAAGGCGGGGTATAAATGCAACAAATAAATAAATAAAATGTTTTTTACATTTGGATTTCTTTCTTTCCGCCCCCTTTTTATATGAATGTGTTGCACCCCCCACACACACACATACTCTTTATTCAAAAGCAGACTCAAAAGTTTAAACGGTATTCCACTGTGTGTGTGGGGGGGGAGTGGGGAATCATATTAACACTGCAGTCCTATGCATGTCTATTCAGAATGCCTATCTATTGAATTGATTGGGACTTACTTTCAACTAAATGCCCTGAAAAATTGAAGTTGTTTAGAGAAACAAAGTTATGGGAGGACCCATTTCACAAAATCACATTCCCTCAAATAACTGAGTCAGTTTCACAAGCTTTTGGTCAAATCAGTGTTTCTCCTTATCCCTAACTTGTAAATACATAGGATGCAATCCTATGCATGTTTAGACTGAAAAAAGTCTTAAAACTCCAAGCATTCGTTCAGCCAGCCATGCTGGCTGGGCATGCTGGGAATTGTAGGACTTCTTTCTGTCTAAGCATGCATAGGACTGCACCTTTCGTCACTTGCCTTATCAAATATGGCAAATACAACTGCTTTGTGGACATTTTCATAGTATTAAAATTGGAGAAACCCATGAATATACAGCTATATATGTGTACATGAAAGTTGCCTTTTTTAATGTTTATCAAACTTTTATAGTGGTCTGTTACAAAGGTCACCAAAGCAAGCATCTTTTTGTTATCCTTACCTTACTCCCAGGCCAGCTTGTGTTCATTTTAAGACAGAAAAAATAAAGCAAGTTTCAAACCCAGAATCTGAAACTATTATGTTATGTTGATTATTTTTAATTATTTTATTTATAAAGAGAGCAGTCCAATGGTCCCTGGGAGAATGTCCCAGGGACTGTAGGATGGCTTGTAAAACCCCGCCAGGGTTGGAGACAATGCCCCAACCTTGGAAGGGGGAGTTGGAGATCCAACCCCAGACCCCTCCACCTCACAGCCAGCATGGAGAGAACCACTCCGGCTGCTTGGAAAAGCAACCCCAGAGCCTCAGGAAATGGGTGGGGGAGGAGGGAAGGAGAGACCGGAGAGGGCAGATACAAGTTATCCTGAGCCTCCTCCCTCTCCTTCCAAAGCACCCTCACTAGATGGGCTGAAAAGCCCATCTAGGAAAAATACAGGAGATTGGAGGATGGGGAAGCGAAGATTACTTCTGCCATTCCTCCTGCCCTGAAGGCTTCAGCCTGGCAGGGCACAGGAAACTTGGAAGCCTCTGAGTTTGTGGGCTTCCGAGCAATATTTGTTTGTTTGTTTGTTTGTTTGTTTAAGTGTATTTATCCATCACCACTCTGCCCAATGGGTGCTTGAGGTGATATACAAGTCAGATAAAACAACAGAATAACAAAATAAACATAAAAGCAGCCACTAAAAACAAAAGTGGAGTGTGATGTAACCCTCCCTCAGGTTCAGCTGCCTCTGCCTGGGGACAGCTATCTTCATTGTCCCACAAGCTTCAACCCCTAAATTCACCCACCAGGAGAAGTACCCAGGAAATATGGACACTATTGGTGGTGCAGAAAGATGAACAAGTCGTGGTATTTTATAATTTTAAAACAAACAAAGTGTATGTAATACAAGAGCTGTTATATCTTATAATTAATCACTCAGTTCTTGGTCTTACCCTGCCTACTCTACCCCTAACTCCTATTCTCACAGCCCCTCTATCTAGATGTAGCTTAATCAAGCCCTAAGGCCCTATCTCTTTCTCCAGGCACTATCTCTATCTCACGAACTAACTGTCTGCTCCTGCCTTTTATAAACTCAGTCTTCTCACACATGCGCACACACACACATGCACACATGTCCCTCCCACCTTTCACCCACTCACTACCAAACAACCCTAACTTACCTGGGTTCTATTTAACACAATAAACACATATAAACATTAACATAATCTCCACATGGCAAGCATTGTGATTTTGTCACATGGAGACTTAAAGCAGAGGGTGATTTCAACATCTGTTAAAAGTTTGATAGAATAATATGGTTTTCAAAGCTATATTATATGGTCTTCACAACTTGTCTAAACTATAACAGTGAAAGGGCCAACCTAGCCTCCTTAGCGAGGGAATTTGTAAGTTAGGGTGCTGCTACAGAAAAGGCCCTGTCTTATGTACCACCAACCTATAATCTTTTGGTGGTGATACATCTAACAAAGCCTCTGATGATGACTGTAAATTATAGACAGGTTTATATGTGAGGATGAAGTCTTTCAGCCATCCTGGTGCCAAACTGTTTAGGGATTCATAGGTAAAATACAGCACCTTGAACTGGGCTTGGAAACAAACCATAAGCCAGTGAAGCTGATGCAGACTGGCGTTATGAAGTCTGTAAAGCACACACTAAACAACAGCCTTGCCACTTGCTTTTGCACTAACTGAAGCGCTCTTCAAGGGCAGCCTCACATAGAGTGTGTTACAGTAACCACAAAGTGATTAAGTTGTGGGCGACCACTGTGGCCAAATCCATCATTGTCATTACATTTTGCACCTGCTGCATAGCAGGGATGGGGAACCTCTGGCCCATGGACCAATTTGGACTGCCAGGCTAGCCCAAACAGCCCACAGGGCTTCAGCTGAGGACCCTCACCAGCAAGTGGGGACCTTCAGAGCAAGTGGGGAGAGAAGAATCCCCACTGTTATCTCAGATAATTGATCAGAAATAACAGTGGGGATATTGCCCTGTGTGCTCCTCCCTTCCCAACTGGGAGGGCGAGTGGTGTGCTAAGGAGAATTTTCACTGTTATCTCTAATCAGTGATCGCAGATGAAAGTGGGGATTCCCTTAGCGTGCCTCTCAACCTCCCCAATGGAGGAATGTGCAGTGCAGGTAAAGCTCCCCTAGCTGAGGAACCGCGTGGAGGAGTGTTTCTTCATCTGGTGCCTTGGGCAAGGCGGCTTCGCTGTGTGAAACCTGTGTGCAGTGAAGCCAAGTCCCCCACGAAGGATTGGGGACTGCTCCTTCACCCCTCACCCTGGTCAGTGGGCCTTCACCCACCTCACATCCTCCCCAATGGGAGAACGCATGGGGCAGGTGAACTCGGGTCCCCAGCCAAGACGCAGGGTGTAGGGACTCCAGCCAACACTTCAGCCTGAAACCAAATGATATCAGGGATGTGTGGCCACAGCCTCCTGAGGTCAGGGGCCCCTGGCATAATCAGGCATGTGGAGGTCTGTGTGGGGGTGATTCCTCATGCAATTATAGTTCCCCATCCTGTGTGTTAAATGTATTATTAACAACCATCTAGCAAGCATGGCTCTTTATATTAACATCTTCCATTAATCTAGTGCTGTCTGCTAGATGGTGGGCATCCACAGCTAGATATAAAGAGATACAAGGAATATATTAGATCGTATTTTGAATCTCTCTACATAGCTGCATGTCAGACTGTAGCCAGAATGTTGCCTTCCATGTTGTAAAGCTTAGAGTATATTGTTTGCTTCCTCATGTCAGAGGAATGAGCCACTTTTTACAGCCATGCATCTATTATTCACTTGGGTCCTAAAGATCTAAGCTGGCTGAATCTGTTCGTAGTGTTAGAGAAGTGGGTGTGGAAAACCAGTGTAACACAATGGTTCCTTTTCTTTCTTTTTTTTATAAAGATGAACAAGAGTCAGTGCAAAAGAGGACTTTCACAAAATGGATCAACACTCATCTGGCCAAGGTAATACATGACTCTGATTTTATTTTGTTTTTAAAGAGTAAAACATAATTCTGAAATTGTAGTCATATACAAATTGAAGTAGGATCTGCTATTCAGAAGACGAGGCTGTTTATCTCTACATGGTAACACTTAAATTTGGCTTGTTCGTGGTTTTGAGGGCTGGGAAATGGATAATATTTTCCATAACTGCAGTGATTTAATGACCAAAAGCTCCTCCATTATGACAATTTGTATGGCAGTAGAGGTTATTAGCTATTATCAGTAAGAACTTGTGTTTCCTGTATAATACTGGACAGGAAGATAAATGGAAAGGGAAGAACTGGATGAACTTGTACTTCTAAGGACTTTTCATTTTCTAAAAATAAAGTACCTCCCTATGTGGTTTATGTTGACAACCTAGAAAGTCAGCCTTGTACTTGCTTTGACTACATTTCTCAAAGAATATGTGAAATGCACTGTTAAGTGCATTCTCTATTCTTGATTTGGATGAAATTCACATCAAAGGTTTGCAATCAGAATGACAGTGCTGTGAAGTGAAAAGAAAATGCTGATACATAGTTTTACAACAGTTGCTCTGGAAAGGAGTCATTCAAGTTTTTCCATTTCATTTTTCTATCCTGAATGTTCAAATATGAGTTGATGCTATTAAAAAGAAATAATTAATCATGTGTATTGTTATAAATAAGCAACAAATATTTTCTCTGGTAGTGTTTTTATTGGCCATGTAATAGGAAAATCATAATTTCATATATTTTTCAAAGGAAGTATATTAGGTTGTGGCTTTAATTTTTGGAAAATGTCAGCAGGACTGTACAGAGGATATTTCCCCATCCCAATACCTTAATCAAAGTTATCCCTAGAGTCAGAGGAGTGTGGGAAAAGTATAGGGAACAACACATGAACCTGAGACCCATTCTTCATCTCCCCCCATTGTCTCAGGGGAAAATCCCAGGATGAGCTGTTGTAAGACGAATGTCTTCTCTACTGCAGTTATTTCACCTCTATAACAAATGGAGATCTGTGCGTACTTACTTTGGAGGAAGCCCCACTAAATGCAGTGAGACATACTTTCAAGTAAACATGCATAGGGTCAGACTTGGGGATGCAAGCAGGCTTGGAAACCCGATACAGTGGGCAAAAAACTATTGGAAGAACTAGAAAAATGTTTCCAATTCCTAGACATAGTCATCATCAGTGAAATTTAAGACAACAGGTATGTCAGGTTTTTTCTGTGGGTAGACAGCTAGTAAAACATTTTGTAGTTTAGAAGTGTTTTTAAAAAGACACTTTGTTTTAAAAACGACCTTTAAAAAAGCACAGATATACCTAATCATGTAAACAAGCCCTGAATAGCAAAAGTATTAATTTAATAGTTAAGGATCTCATTAAATCTCCCTTCAAAATAAATAGGAGAGTTAAAATGGCTTACAGGGTTTTTTCTAGATCATGCTCCTTGCTTGAATGAATGTCCATATGAGATAGCTTTCACTGAGCAATTCCATTAGGTATGAAAACATAAGAGATCAGACCTATCTGAGATAAAGACCTATCTATTCCAGCATTCTGTTAACACAGTGGCCAACCAGATGCCTAGGGAGAGCCCACAATCATGATGACAAGTGCAGTAGTAACCTCCTGCTCATGTTCCCAAGCAACTGGTATTGAGAGGTAATATATAGTCTCTGAATTCCTCCATGAATATGTGTCTATTTCCCTTTTAAAGCTACCCAAGTTGGTAGCCATCAAACGTCTTGTGTAAAGCTTAAGCCATAATTTAACTATGTGCTATGTGAAGAAGTACTTCCTTTTATATGACCTGAATCTCCCACCATTTATTTTCACTGGATAATCCCGGTTACGAATATTGTAAGAAAGGGGGGGGGGGACACCTGCCTATTCACTTTCTTCACACCATACATACTTTTATATGCCTCTGTTATGTCTTCCCTTACTTGCCTTTTTTCCAAACTAAAAAGCATTGTAAGCTTTCCTCTTAGTAGAGTTACTCCAGTCCCTTGATCATTTTGGTTGCCCTTTCCTGTGCCTTTTCTAGCTCTGCATTATCCTTTTTGAGGTGTGACCAGAACCGTGCACCATATTCCTGGCAAAAGTCACACCATAAATTTGTATAAAGGCAATATTATTGGCAGGTTTATTTTCAGTTCCTTTCCTAAGGGTCCCTGACATGGAATTTGCCTTTTTCACAGCAGCTACACACTGGGTTGAAGGTTTCATTGAGCTTTCCACCACAAGACCAAGATCTCTTCCTTGGCAATCATTATCAGCTCAAACCCTATCAGTGTATATGTGATCTTAGGAATATTTTTTGCATCAATTTACTCTTGCTTAGACTGAACTGCATTTGCCATTTTAATACCCATTCCCCCAGTTTGAGACCTCTTCGTAGTCCCATTTCGTTTTTACCAACCTGCATCATTTGCTCATATCAGCACACTTTGCCATCTCATTGCTCATCCCTAACTCCAGATCATTTAGGCAGAATCCCCATTGCTAAAGCCATCACAACCCATATGTTTAATTAGTAATCAGTTCTGAATTAACACATTCAAGCGAATGAGCAGTGTGGGGGAAAGCCAACTCGCTGACCTTTTAAAAAGGCATCCACTTAATTCATATGCCTCCGACTATGCTCACAAAATTACTTGTGATAATGGCTTCTCACCAATAACGTGTTATGTCTTCATACACCCTCTTAACTATCATACCTGTTAAAATCAAAACCCCAAACCATATGTGCTGTGATTGTGTAAAGATTAGTTGTGAACTAATTTATAGATGCTTTACTATGACCCCATTGCATTTTTATTTTTAGAAAGAAATAAGCACGCAAATTAAAGGACAGATATTATATCTGTATACAATTACAAACGACTGAGGAGTCTTTAAAAAGTCATCATGCTCCCTCACTAATGTGCAGATCAGTTTAGTTATCAACCAGGTGTCACACTTACCAAATGTTCCAACAGAGCTCTTATCTCAAAAAACATTTTAAAATACATTTTTTTCCAGAAAAAAATATGTTTAGAAATGCATACTTTAAGAGAAAATATGTTTTAAAATAATACTTAAATGTGAACTTTTGTTCAAATGTTTCTTTACAATTGCAGATTAATGCAAAAAAAAGGGGGGGGATGGAAAAGACTTATGGGTGAATACATTAAAAATGATGTTGACCAGAAATAAATCAGAAATTCTCTGCTCCAGGAGGAACAGCTGCTTTATGATTTCAGTGTAACATAACATTTTGGTGTAGTAGTTGACACATCCTGTCTAGGTCCTTATTTGCACTAGAGCTTCACCCCATAGTCCATTTACATTGGAGGGGGTCAGTCCCTGAACATGTGAAGAAATAATGAAGAAAGGATACCACTGATATATGCCGAAGGCATTTTCCTAGTATTGAGCAATTACTGCTAGCACCCACACATCTGTGTTTAGTGTTAGAGCTTCCAAAAGAAAGGACATGACTTTTAAGCTAACTTGAGCCCAGGCAGCTCTCATTTTAGAAAATAGATGCTTATTGCTGGAACATCAAGTTATGGAGTCAGGCCATTTGTAATATCAGGTTTATTTTTTATTTATGTATTTAATTTACATCCCTTTCTATTCAAGGTGGCTAATAATAATAAAACAAAATTTTAATTAAAATATAAAATAAAAACAAACCCATAAAGACATAATTAAAAACAATCATCATCATCATCATCACCACTACCACCACCACCACCACCAAAATAGACAGTACTTGGCCAGTTTAAAACCCCTCCAGCACTAGACCAGCTTATAAACCAAAGGCCTGCCTGAATAAAAACATCTTTGCCTGCAGGTAGAAGGATAAAAGAGAGTGGATCAACCTAGCCTCTCTCAGCAGGGAGTTCCAGAGTCTGGGAGCGGCCACCAAAAAGCCCTCTCTCACATCCCCACTAGACCAAGAGAAGGACCTCCCCCCAAAGACCTTAAAAGCTAGGCAGGCTCATATAGGAGAATGCAGTATTTCAGGTAGCCTGGTCCCAAGTTTTTTACACATAAGTATCCAGAGACAACTCTGGCACCTCAATCCTAAACATGTTTATTGAAAGTAAGCCCTATTGGTTTTGATGGGATAAGTAGACATACTTAGGTTTGCAGTCCTAAACTGGGTTATATGTCCGAAATACTGACAACACCTTCACACAAATCCACATAAATTGAGGTTGTCTCGCTTTAATGGCAAATTCACCAGCTTAAGTCAGTTATCATCTATACAGTAGAAACTGTGGTGCTGGAGAAGACTCTTACGAGTCCCCTGGACTGCAAGGAGGTCAAATCAGTCCATCCTAAAGGAAATCAACCCTGAGTGCTCATTGGAAGGACAGATACTGAAGCTGAAGCTCAAATATTTTGGCCACCTAATGCGAAGAGAAAACTCTCTGGAAAAGACCCTGATGCTGGGAAAGACTGAAGGCAAAAGGAGAAGGGGACAGCAGAGGATGAGATGGCTAGATAGCATCACCGATGCAATGAATATGAACCTGAGCACACTCCGGGAGAGAGCGCAGGACAGGAAGGCCTGGCGTGCTATGGTCCATGGGGTCACGAAGAGTCGGACACGACTGAACGACTGAACAACAACAACAACTGGAATATCAGTAGAAATATAAAAATGCTAAGTCCATATTTGTTTTCATGCTGTGTATAATCAGCGAACCAACACTGCTAACTCAGGCTTCTGTTGTGTACTAGCATTGTATTAAAATGAAAACAGCTTACATGATGGCTAGTAATCTTTTTATAGAATATTGAACAGCTTGTCCAGTAAGGAAGAGGCAATGTGCATTTGCTTTTTTCTAGCTTTCACATTCAGTATAAATAGATAATAAACCATAAAGATAAATTGCTTTATATGAATAAAATTATAAATCTTGGATATGGATTGTTTTCTATAAACAAAACTGAATTAAATCATATAGTCACATAACTGGGAGTAAGCACCATTGAACTCAGTGGAACTGGTTTCTGAGTAGACATGCATAGGATTGCACTGTTAGGGTTATCATTTTACAGGATCAGCTTCCCTGGGGTTTCTTCCTACAGTGCCACAATAACATTTGAACCATGTGGGAGGGCCCAGTGACATAGCTAATTCCCATAGTAGTGTTATCCCTCTTTAGGGAAGGGGAGTAGTTACTGATAGAAGTAACCAAATTGTCACCCCCTCCAACAGGACTTTAATGTTCATATATTACTGAAGCAGTGTGGGATAGAATCAGCAGGTATCAGCATATAATGTAATTCCTATTCCTTTAACAAAAGATCCGACCCTAAAGAGAGAGTATTTTCCGTTTTCTGCGACTATTAAGGAACAGAAGCCTGCTTTTGTTCTGTCCTGTTCTGTCATTTTAGTATCCTGAGGGGAAACACTCTTCATGTGACCTCCAGCCGTCTTCTTCTAATCTGTAGAAGCAACACAGGAGACTCAAGTAGTTTTGTCTTTACAGGCATAAATTGTCATAAGCACATACTGCAGATAATTAAGTAAACTAAAAAGTATAGCATTGCTGTTCTGTTATCCACAGAGCAGCTAGAGAACACACAAGATGTATAGGTTCAGATGTCATTACCTGAGCCAAGCACTGGTTTAAGTTAAAAGCATTTAGCATCTTTTGAAAATGAGAGAGAATGCATTGTATAATGTAGTGCACAACCTACACTGATGATTTGACATTCACCAAACATCACTGCCTCTAGAACAGAGCAGACAGCCAATATGGTAAAAATCCACAACTATGAGCGAGAAAATTGATATTGTCACTCTAAGAATACTCACTGTTATGCCTTCTCTAACCTTCATGAAAGTTTACCCAGCTTAAGGCTTGGAAAAATATGCTATATCAAAAGGGAAATTATAAGTTATATCAAAAAATACTGCTTTCTGTTCCGTTCACATAACCTAGACATGAAGGCCCTGTATCTCCTACACAAACTTTTAAAAATGTAAGAATGAGACAGCCCCTCTTTTTTAAGGAAAGGAGATGCAAGTTCAGGACCTAACTCTCCATGACATTAAATATATCACATGTAACGCTATCAGGGTTTAAGTGGGCCCCTCCCCATCCAGGCTGGGACCAAAGCACATGGGGAGAGGAGGTTTAGCTGTTCCCTCTTCACCACAATTCTTGTTCAATCCATATTCTGTTGTCTCTGGTAGGATCCATGTAGTTCCCATAATTCCTCTGTTCACTTAGGGCAAAACTAGGCAAGACACTGGATATCTGTAATTGGATCCCTCATCTCTTTTAATTTCTTGTAAAAGTACCACAGGAGCTCTGAATTAGGTTGCGAGTGCAACTGTGGCGCTAGGAGAGAATGTTTAACCATTTTTCTTCATGACATTCTTCAATCTAAATGCACGCCACCGCCCCCTGCAGCCTTGTTGGGAAACATACATGCTTTAAAAACAAGAGATGAAAGATCCAATCATGGTTCTTAGCTGCATTATTTGATAGGTTTAGAATGATAGTTGTCCATATCAGCAATGCAGGTCAGGAAAAAGTCTCCAGTTTTCCCCTATCGCTGTGTAGTCACCTTTGCCAGGGAAGCTAAACCTGTGCTTTTTCTTACTGTGCAAGTCTTACTGTGTTTTTTCACTTGGAGCTTTTTGTTTTGGAACAACTTCAGCACGTTCTGGCATTCGATATTCAATATTTAGCATTTCAGAATACTGCCAACTTTAGATATGAATTATCCTCGTACTTCTCCCACCAGCCTTAACAAGATAAACATTAGGTTGGTACTGACATTCACTATGCTGTAAGACTAAGGTTTCTGCTGAAGTGTTATTTCTCTGGCACCAGACAAGGAAGGCAACTTTTGCCTTCCTCTTTAGGGCACAGTCAATTTAATTTTGAACACTAGGCTGAGTTTATTGGCACATTATTCAGTTCATGGAATGTCACTTTCTTGAATCTTTTTTTTTTTTTATCCTGTTTCCGATTTGGGTTTCTGTCTACCCAGGTTTTGGTAGCTCTCCTCTTGGAGTTTGGAGTACATATAATAGCCATTCTTGGCCAGGCAGGCAGGCATCTGATCCTGACAGCTTGTTATCAGTGGAATAAAAATTTTAAAGTTCTGTTACCTTTTTTTTTTTTCGTCTGTCAGGGTTTGGGTGGCTCAGTCCTGTTTGTTCACTTTAGGGCAGTTTTGTGCCAGTGCACTCTCTTGCACACAGGCTGGTTTATTTGAGGTGGCTCAACTCTCTCAGTTTGGGGTACACATTATAGGCACTCTTGTGCAGCACCCTGTCCAGGCAGCATTTAATCACTGGAATAATATATTTTAAAACATCTATTTCCCATTTAGGATTTACTGACAAATTTGCTTGGTGGCTCAGCTCTGCACTCTCACTTTGGGACACACGTTAGGGTCATGCTGTTTTGGGGCACTTAGTCCAGGCAGCTATTGATCACTGCAGTAATATTTTTACAATGCTTATTTCTCACATGGATGGTTTCTTAATTAATTTAGTTTTCAACAAGAGTCTTTCTGCGCCGCTGCTGTAGCTGCACAATCCAAGGCCATTGCAGCTGTAGTGGATGATCATTCTGCCACAGACAAAGTTTGTAGGGGCAAAGTTCCAAAGTACCCTGAGGACCTAGGCAACATACAGACTGTATAACCATATCTCCCTAGCAGTTGGTACAAGGGGTGCCCCTGGTTGGAATACTTGGTTTCCAGTGAGAAGGTTTCCTGCTACCCTTGGAGGAAGAAAGGAAACTATCTTTCTCTGTCAGTGGTTTTAGTAACTGGAAGACTGCTCTAGAGAGCAAAAAAGGATTTCCCATGCATCCAAATCCCATGCTCATCCAAATCCCACATTATAGTGATGTGTGCATGGGAAGAACCAAAGCAGAGGCACTCCATAACAAGGGCAATGTGTTGGGATCTGTTTTATACAGGTCTACATTTACTGTGAAAGTCTTATACAAGTGCTGTGTAACAAGGGGAATGCATTGCATACCTTTACTCTAAATTAAATTTTCTTTGAGTTCATGATGCCTCTTGTGTGAAGCTTGAAAATAACACACTCTTCTGCAGTAGTGCTATCAAATACCCCGTTCTGAGGATTTTCTGCCACTCTGTTTAGGCTTCTAAATATCATGGAATGTAACTCTGACCACCAAAATATGTGCACACACACAAGGAAAATGCATAGGTGTGTTGTAGTGGTGCATGCTATGTGTGCATTTAAAAATTATGTTGTAGCAGCATGCACTAAGGGTAGTATCCAGTAGGGGTGCTGCGCATGCAGCCAGCCTTGCCAGCCCTGGTCTGCATGTGGCTGTGAAATAGCACTTCTGGGAGCAAGCCCCAACATGCACGAAAACGCTGGTTTCTGGAAGGGGTGCGACCTGGGGCCAGCAGGGCTGGGCGCACTTGGACTGGAACCTAGTGGGGCTGGCCGAGTGTGCACCACCTTTATTAGATACTATCCTGTGTGTGCACATTTAATTCCTTGGGCTCCAGCCAGAGTTTTCTGGATACACCCTTGTCTAGTCTGGTCTGCCTTTTCCATGCAGTACACCATATTTTATATATCAGCGCTTCCAAAATGTGACTGATAATGGGCAAGAGGAGGGATCAGGATATACATGATGAAACTATGGTAGGGAAACAATGTATAACCCAATTTTTACATCTCAAATTATTTCCGCTCTTTCCCCCTGCAGCGCAATCCCCCCATGGTAGTCAGTGATCTGTTTGACGACATCAAAGATGGCATAGTATTGATTGCCCTTTTGGAGGTTCTCTCAGGACAAAAATTGGCAAGTATTTTCTATGAAAAGTACATGATTTATTTTTCATTGTTAATTTGTATTATTAATAATGCCTCATGATGATATAGTCCCACTGAAGTCTCTTAAAGATTATCCAGATATTTTAGGATGTCACCATTTTTGAGACATGACACTGCTATTTTTCTCTGCTACACAATAAGTGTAGCAGTAAGTAATGACTTTTTAGCAAATAAGGTGGTATATAAATGATAATCATAATCATAATAAAATAAGTAATAGATACTATACTGGGCAATATCCAATGCTGCCTATGTGCCACCGAGATCCATTGCCAGCGTAACAAGAAGCTAATGCTTCCTAAAGTAACCAGAAACAACCTGAAATTTCATTTCTGAATTGAATAGGTCAACAGAATTCCTGTTCCAGAAATAAGCGTTCTGGCTTGTGTCAGGGGATGTTCTAGGAAGCACTAGTTTCCTGTTGTCCCTGGGGTGGGTCCTGCTGGTGGAACAGTGGAGGCACACAGGCAATATTGGATACTGTCCATCATGTTGATTGTGCTATGGCAAGGCATATTTGCCTTTGTGGAATGCTCCACCACCATGAAGATGAAGTCAACATCTAATATGTAATGAAAGCACCACAGATCCACTGTTCAAGTCCCAAGATTAAAAAAGTAAAATAAATGAAAATGAAAGGTTAAAGTGAAGTGGACAGTTTGACATTAGTTAGCATTGCAGAGCATCAGGTCTCTATTTGCATATGAGGAGGTGCTTTCTCCATTGCAGTGAATGGGGCAGATAGTTTAAGCAGGAGCTATATGTGCACGTTAGATTATGGCTCCTCTCTGAACTACTGCCCCCCTAACGCAGCTCCATGTAATGGAGAGTCTCCGCATTCTGATTATCATCTCAGCAGGATGTCCTGGCAGGATCAGAGTACTCAATGGGAGGTTTCAGAAAGTTCAGGTCCAATGGACAACAAGCAATATTTAAGTCATAGAAGACCATTACAAGGTCAGATTCCAGGCAAAGTTGCCGTAGGGCAAAGGAGTATAAATAGGGATGTTTAAGCAGAAATAGTTTCATTGAACAAACAGTGCCATTGCTCAGAGACTAGAAATCTATTCTAGCAATTTAAACAAACTGAGCTGCTGTGACCCAGAGCAAATTAGGACTGAGAGCAGGTATGGACCATGGATAATCAAAAGTGTGAGTGAGGGTCTGCAGTAGCAATTCACTAGGTCCTAAGCCCTTCCCCAGAGGAACCTAGGCTAGGCAGGCTCTCCGGGCCAAGTTGGGGTGCCTGGCAGGTCAGATACAGCCCACAGGGCAGAGGTTCTGCATCCCTGCACTAGGGTAAACTTATCCGAAATAAAGAGCCCTTGAGATATGCCATATGTGTATGGACAAATCAGAGAACATATCACTGACACGCCTATAGTAGAATGGTGCTGGAATGCAGGGAAGGAACCAAGCGTGTCTGAAACTGTGGTATGTGACACCTATGCTTGATTCCTCAGGCAGGTTATTAAACTTTGCTCCAACAGACTCAGGTTTGAGACCCATGACACCTGGCACCTACTAGGGTTGCATGAAACTTGTGAACAGATTTTCACATAAATTAAGCTGTATACTTTTTATCCGTTGACTATTACCCTATATTTATCTATAAAATATGATAAATTATTTTACCCCTAGATATAATTACCCTGAAAGCTATTTACGGATGGGATTTAGAATGTTCTGAGTGCAATTTGCTTCTAAGCAACTAATTACAGTGTATGATTCTCAGGCATCTTTTGATTAGACTTCTGCTCATGTTCTCTGCTGTTTTGATAAGAAAATACTCCCTCTTGTGGTAAAATCTTAAACAAAATGTTTTGGAATTACTTTCATCACAATGAACAGCAGAGGCAGATTATTTGGATTAAAATTGGTGTGCAGGCCTAAAAAATGAGAGACTTTAAAGACATCAAGACTGAATTTGTTCTAGAACCAGTTCTAGTTTTTCATCGTGTTCTGCAAAGGTTTCACCTGCAAAGGTTCTCTGCCAGGAACAGTTTTCAGAACAAACTAAAATAAAATGGATTTGTTCTAGGGATGGCTGTTGCGGGGCAATTTGGCCTTTTGGGGGCCCGGCAAATCCCCATGATTCCCCCGACTCGGCATGCATTTGCAAGCTGACCAGCGAGTCAGTTCCCAAAACTCTGCAACTTTGCTGGCTTTTTCAAAAATTTGCGAATTGCAATTTGCAGAAAATCATGGCTGTTAATATTTACAGAACTCACAGTTTGTGCAAACTTGCAGCCATAAATAGCACAATTTGTACAAAATTGCAGACGCAGATGGTCTAATTAGACCATTTATGCCTGCAATTTTGCACACATCACACTATTTACAGCTGATTTCATGCAAATCGCAATTTGTGCAAATAACCCCCCACCCGAAAATCTGCAAGCTGGCCCGAGTTATCATGCAACGAGTCAGGCCACCTTGCAGATGAGTGAGATGGAGTTCAGGGGGCCGAGCTGGCAAATATTTGCCAAGCTGTACCCCCTAAATGGATTCCTCCGACATCCCATAACTGGGGTCAGTGGCTGGCCACTTGGTTGTTCTGAGAATTAAGGTTTCTGCATAGCTTACAGAAACGCAGTTATGGTTGACTTGCATGCATTACTGGAAGAAGGCAACCAGTGCCAAGTCAGAAAAAAAATCCTAGGGGCTTTAGAAAGGGTATTTATTTCCAAACAAGGCCCATAGAATTCAGTGAGTTTGCTTTTTAGTAAGTGTGTTTAGGGCCTTAGTTTCAGACTATGCCGGTATTATAATTTGTACTTTCTTAATTGTTTTTGTGTACACTTTTAAAGCCTTGTGAACAGGGGCGAAAACTGAAGAGAATTCATGGAGTAGCCAACATTGGCACTGCCCTTAAATTCCTGGAAGGGCGGCGGGTAAGTTCAACAATGTGACACTCCAGCCGCTCATCTCTTGCACTCATATCCCTAAAGAAAACATCAGTGGCATTCTAGTGATACCCTTAATCCATTTTGGAGGGAGGAAGTAAGAGCGGAAAAGGAATAAGAACAACGAGTTAGAAGTTGCAAACAGAGTGCACTCAGATATACAACACACAACATGAAGCATATGAACACCATAACTATCACCATCATATATGAACAATTGTCATGTGGGTAAAAACACTCTGCTAACTCCCTCTTCCCCACAGTGCTTCATGTAGATTCAACATCACACTAGTGGATGTCTGCTAGCACAACAAGAGATTTTCCTTCTCTCCTCTGTCTGCAGCCCTCCTCACCATCCAAAAATCTCCTCACCATCCAAACATCTCCAGACAGTTTCTCAGCTCTTTGGAACAGATTTTGAGGTTGCATGGAAAGCTGTGGTGGGAGATGGAATTGTCCCTCCCAGTTTTGCTGGTGGAAATGCTTGCATCAGCAGAATGACACAAGTTAACCCAAGATATGATGCTCATGCGCACAATGTCATCATGAAGACCTTACATATGAAATAGCATGCTTGTTTGTATGGCTAGATACTTGTACCAATCTTTGTATATCAATATCTGTTTATCCATCTATACATAAAATTTTTAAATCAGGATTATGGTTAAATGTGCCTGTATTGGGACATGATGTGAAGCTGTTCCTTCCTGATTTGCTTACCCACTCACATGTAGGAAGGAGTGAAGGTGCTGTGTGCACCATCACACTGCTCTTTTACATTGTGGTTTATTAAGCCAGGATTCATGGCTTAATGTGACATCCAAATGTGGCCAATGAAGAATAAAAAAATAACCTGAGGTTCCTGGCATTTGAAGTAAGAGAAATAGAAATGCTATCAAAGGTTCTTACAGAAATGGAAGGAATAGAAGGAGTAAAAAATGCGAATCTTAGAAACTCAAAAATAAGAAATACAGAGATTGTAGAAAGTAGTGAGTTTACAGTTCAACTTTGACAGATTCTTTTGCTTTTTATAATGTAGGTTAGTTTTCCTCTCACTGTATACAGAAATATGTAGGGTTCTTTATGGTCTTTACATATGTCTGTAGGATTCACAACAATGTAAGTACTATATAATACACCCAAAGAACTTGTGTTATTGGGTGGACTTAGAAGACAATAAATAAATAAATGCCAAGAGTGAAAAATACCAATTAAAAAGACATACTTGGTAATATGTACATTTTTGTCTTGTCTCTTACTTTCTCATCTCTTTATCTTAATAATTATTTTAAATGTGTATTTTAAAATACACATTTTAAATATGAATTTTTTTGTTTTTCATGCTAGTCCGTGTACAGAGGATCACCGGTTGGTACAATGTATTTATCAAACATTCAATCATATAACATATTGCAATGAAATCAAATGGGATATCTTTTCCATTGGCTGTTAACCATATTGCTGAATACTTTATGTATGGAGCAAAACCGGTATTTTTAAAAGGAATTTAGGGAGAAGACAGACATAAATATAGGAAGTCATAGTGAGTTATTTAGGTGCACCCTCAGGCCATCTTCACAGAGGAACCTTACCAGCAAAATGAATGCTGGTTCGAGCTCTCAGTCTTGTTCCTCCCCGCCTACATGTTCTCTTCCTCACATTGCCCCCCTCCTTCCCTCCTCTGGGGAAAATAAACAAAGCTCCCTGTAGCAAGCAGGGAGTGTGTGCAGGGATGGGAAACTTCCAGTCTTAGGCACATGCCTGCAGGGAACTCCAGGAGAAGATGAAGGATACAGCAGCAAACAAGTGAGGAGGGGCGGGGATCTGTACGCTCACCTGTCTGTTTAAATGTAAAGGTGTATTTGTGCTGCATCCACAGCACAGTGAGCTCACTTTTCCCTTTGTTTGCTGTTTCTATGTACATGTGATTGAATTTAGGAAATTTTAATCTTAAATTCAAAAGTGCATGTATGTTTTTATACTTTTAATTATGTCACCTCATTTTTTGGAATAACTGTAGGCGTCATCTCTGTTTTGACAATATTAAGTCTCACAAACATATCCCAATGATCTTCATTCCCATATAGACCATCCCATTTTTGTGGTTTCTGTTGTGTGTGATAATAATGTGCCTTTCTCTCCTTAAACAGATTAAGCTTGTCAACATTAATTCAACTGATATTGCTGATGGTAGACCTTCTATTGTGCTTGGTTTGGTGTGGACTATAATTCTATATTTTCAGGTACAGTTTTTTTTCTGTTTTTTACTAAGCTAAGTAGACAATAGTCAAATCAATAATCAAATGGTTTGCCAAGGAATGTGCTGTGACAGAACTTGTAGTGTGCAATGAGAAGTAAATGATCTATTTGCAGGTTTGGGATGGGGTGAGACATTTAGATTAGAAAAACATCATGGGGGAAAACATTTAATCCCCTCTGTCCCAGCAGCATTGTTCCAACTCAGTTTGGAGCTCAACGCAGCTGCTTTTAGGTAAAAGTAGCAATGCTGGGAATCCGTTGTGTAGTTTGGCTCTTAGGCAGTGGTTTTAGATGCCATTATGTTAAATAGCGACTCTTCTCATTCATAATATTTTGTAAATAATGGAGTAGTTGTGCAATCTGTATACAGCTGCCAAAGCTCCCCTATCTTGAAGAGCTAAATCAGAGGAACCCATATTAATTGCTTTAAGGTTACTTCCCCTTTTTTCTGTTTATTGTCCAAATTACACATATTTTGAAAACACCTGATTCTAGATATTTCACATATTCTTGGTTGCTAAAAATAGGAAGCTAAAAGAACTGTTTTACAGCAGTTGGACATTTAAATGAGCATTCCTAATTTTCATGTGAATATATAACAATATGAATACAGTTCCTGCTAAAGGAACTGTTGATGAGAATTAGAAGGACTTGATGGATGATAAAACCTTTGAAAGCCAAGCAACCCAGCGTTCAGTCCTAAGGACAATTAATTGATGCATAGAAATCAGTTGGATTCACTTCCAAGTAGGTGGCCACAACTCAGCAGATCATATCGTCATATTTCCCTGTAGTTGGCTATGATATGAAAAGGGAAAGGTAGAACTACACTGTCCAAATTTCCCTTCCCTTAGGCAACACAGAGAGTGCCAAGTACTCCAAGGCATCGGACCGCCAGCCATATGAGTTTACACAGTAACTTTTTCAGGACTGATTAAACTTGCCTCCATTTGGTGATGCTAACATAGCCCAGACACGTTCAACCCATGTTGACTTGAATAATTCTGGGTTGAAGGAATTGAAAATTGATTGTGTGAAGTAGCCAAAATATGATGGCTACTATCTGTTATTTTGTATCAGATTTATGAAGCTGCTCTAGAGATAGGCCCAGTTCACAGTGCTGCCTGCTCTCATGAATACCTCAGGAACATTCACAGCTGCCCCCAAAGCAGTGGCACTCATATGAAAGTGCATTTGTATTAATTAGTACTACGTGTAGGGGATGTATGTGTGATACCTGCAATTTGCATGATACTGGTGACTCAAAAATGTGCCATCACAGTCATAGAAAAATAGCAGCTGTATACATAGTTCACTTGTGGAAATGCTGATTCACACAAGTGGCTCTTGTACATGGGCACAGCATGGCCAGCACACTCATGTGGAAGTATGAATCTGCCCTACTTTCTTTGAGGAATACCATCTTAGAATGCAGGGCTTAGGTATGAATTAGATTGATCTTGCCCACCAGTTTTTGGTGCACACTTTTTTCATGATAGCCACTGACCAGCTCCAGATAATCAACTCTGTTAATGAGCTCTTGAAGAAAATGGGCTATTGCTAAAATGATTTCCATTGCACTTAACCGACTTTATTCCATATACAGATTGAGGAACTTACAAGCAATCTCCCACAGCTGCAGTCACTCTCCAGCAGTACCTCATCTGTAGACAGTGTTGTCAGTTCTGAGGCTGCCAGTCCACCATCCAAGCGGAAAGTAGTAACCAAAGTCCAAGGGAATGCAAAGAAGGCTTTGCTAAAATGGGTGCAGTACACAGCAGCAAAGTAAGCAAGCGATGGATTAAATAATGCAGTAATAATTTATGCCAAGGAGATGAATAAAAATTGAGAAGGAAATTGGCTTCTACCAGAATGGCAGCAAGAGGCAATACACTGTCAGAACACTTTAAATTGTTTCACCATATTGAAATGATGAACAGTATTCTTCAGTTCATTGATCTTCTATTTTAGGACTCTATCTGACTAACTGAATTTTCCCTCACCTTGTCAATAGATTCTTAGAGTTTAGCCAGTGACATTCTCTTTGTAACTCTCACAGCGTTTTCCCCACAGCAGACATAATTTCAAGTTGGCAGCTTTCAAACATGTCTAAATAATAGTTCTATTGCTTTATTGAAGATTTTAGGGGGGAATGGTATGAAGCAATTACAAAAGATACAAAAACATACATAAAACCAAGTGACAAAAATATATTGGTGACATTAATCTGTCTGTTTACCATTTCAGCTTCCTTATTAGATCTTTACTGATGATCAGGCCCTTGGTTTTGACCTACAATTTTAGACACTGACTTTGTTTTGTCTTAAGTGAAGGCAGAAGGACATGGGATGCATAGGAAGTCAGAGAAAGATGACAAGGAAGGAAAACTAGAGGACAAGCAAAGAAGTGGAGCAGTATATACTAATAGCTTTTGCCATGCCACCTCTGGAGGATTCCTCTTTGGAGGATGACCTGGGACCCCGCATTGCAGAAGACATGCTTCTCTCTAGGGATCCTGGGCCCTTGAAGGAGATGGCCATCAACCCTCCCCCTCACGTTGGAGTTAGCTCCATCTTGGATGCAGAGGCAGGTGCCCAGTGGCTACCCAGCCCCAGGGAGCACAGGTGCCTAAAGGTTAAGGGCTCAGCCAGCTGCTAGATGCAGAAGCACCCACCTAGGGAATATGGACTCCTCATGGTTGAAGGTGTATACCATTCCTCAGGTGGTACTGATGGCCTGCAGCTGAGCAGTGGGTGGGGCTCTGTAGGCTCAGGTTTAAAAGCCTTCAGTTCTATGCACAGAGTGCAGGAAGATTGTCTGTGTGCTAGATGTGTATTTCCTTGATAATCTAGCTCTGCTTTGGTCAGCCTACTGATCTTTGTTACCAACCCTGACTAATTTTCTGGAATTCTGTCCCTGTACCACTGCTAGCAGGACATCTTTCAGATGTAATGTACACTTATAATGAATATATGAGACAAAAGGTCACAATTAACCAATTTGAATTAGCTTTGGAGAGCTGCTGGAACTAAATGACTTATAATACACCTGCCTGGAATGACAGCATACTCATGTACTATCTGTCACTTTATTCTCTAGAACAGGGGTGGCAAACCTGTTTCAGCCTGAGGGCTGTATTCAGTTCTGGAGAAGCTCACAGAGCCTGCATTCCAGTGGTGGGTGGGGCTGAAGGCAAAAGGGGTGGAGCCAAAAGCAAAAATATCAGCAAAGCTGTTACTGGCAGTAACTAAGCTTTAGGAGAGGCATTTCAACCTTTTGGAATGGGAAAAACTGTGCAAAAGCCAGGAAACCACTGAATGCTTGGTGGCCAGGGGAAAGGGGCATGGCTATCAAGGGAACCCCAGGCTGGCTTGATTTGGCCTGTGGGCCTGAGGCTCAGCTCTCCTCCTCTAGAAGTTACAATTCCAGAGGCAAAATAACAGGCCTACTATTTGAAGTCTCCAGTTGTGTATTCATTTACACATGAATGAGAGTTTACATGAATAAGAACTGAAGAAAAAATAGTATTTACATTAAAATGTATGTCCAGAAACAGCAAATATTGTGAATTTATTCAAAAGTAAGTTTTGTAACAGAGGGATGTGTAAAATGTAGTCTAACCCAGGTTGATGATAGAAGTGAAGACTAAAGTTTTAGTGTGAAGAGTCTGAGCAGGTTATTCCAAAGTTCTTTCTTGCTGTTAAGGCAAGCTGGAATTGAAGTCAAGGATTTTGGACGGAGCTGGAGGAGCGGTGTTGCCTTTCATTCCGTTATTCATGCTATCCGTCCGGAACTAGTGGACTTAGAGAGGGTGAAAGCAAGATCTAACAGGGAAAATCTGGAAGAGGCCTTTACAATTGCAGAGTCAGAATTGGGAATACCAAGACTCCTTGATCCTGAAGGTAGTGTAAATTCTAATTTAATAAATTTTGAATTATAAGTTTAGGCTTATATTAGCTCATGGATTTTAAAAATGTTAATTTTTTCCATTTAAAAATGTTTTTGATGTTTGTTTTTTTGCAGCAAGGGCAGTGTTTCTGACAACAATTTATGCTGTTCAGTTTTGGATTAACTTATTGTTTTCATCATTATTTCAGATGTGGATGTGGATAAGCCAGATGAAAAATCAGTTATGACCTATGTAGCACAGTTCCTGAAACACTACCCAGATCCTCATAATGCAGCAAATGATGCACAGGATACAGATGTATGTTCTCAATTAAATTGTACATAAACACTGATAGGCACACCACTAGGTGTATTATTCTTTCTATGATCTTTTAAAGAACAGTGAATAATAGTTGAGTTTATGGGCTATTTGCTGGACGAGAATGTGCAATTTAGAAAAATTTTGGATAAGAGCTTGCAATAGAAATATTTAATTTCTGTGATTTAATCTCAAGGGAGATCAGGAATGACATTCTAGCACTGCTGGTTGTGGCTTTGTGGAGCTGAGTGCAAAAATGTCTTCATTTTGTTTTCATCCATTCTGATTTCCCATGAACTTCTAAGCAGTATGCAGCCCAATCCTATGCAGAAGGATGTAAGGCAGCAGTAAGGCCAATCCAGTTCAATGGGATTTACTCCTAAGTAAGAGCATATACGATTGCAGCCTAAGGAAAACCCAAGTATAGATTTCATATTGTTGTGAAAATTGTCAATATGAGGAAGCAAAATCATCTATCCCTGCTAATCTACTTGAACTGGTGACTCTAGAAATCCTGTTTCTGCCATGTGTTTTTTTCCCTCTTGAACTGGCTCAACAGTAGCATTTTTATCAGCAAACAGTCTTTCATTTGGCTCTTAATCCCGATCACACCATCTTTTAGTTGGCAAGAGCTATAATGCCACTACTGTGACAATCTGTTCAACTTCTCACAAGTGGCAGAAGAAGAGAAGATTAATCTGGCACTTCCTAGCAATAATCCACGAGTTCTGCAGCTGAAAGATGTAGGCCATCTGTCCTCCCCAGTCTTGAACAGTGACCAGGACACATTCAATGTAATGGACAAAGCAAAGTGTTTTCTTTGCAGCTCCTACATGTATTTAAATATTTATGTCTCCTTGAGAAATATATGTATTGGGGAGGCTGGTGGATCCAATTTTGGTGGGACAGAGATTATTTATTTATTTATTTATTTATTGCATTTATACCCCGCCTTTTTTCCTCTTGCAAGGAACCCAAGGCGGCTTACATTATCCTCCTCCTCTCCATTTTATCCTCACAACAACAAGCCTGTGAGGTGGGTTGGGCTGAGAGTGTGTGACTGGCCCAAAGTCACCCAGTGAGCTTCCATGGCAAAGTGGGGACTAGAACCCGGATCTCCCAGCTCCTAGTCCAACACTCTTGCCACTACACCACACTGGCTCAGTATCCATTATGACTTTAAGTTACAACCAGCCAGAAGCCTAAATGAGGTATCCACGGTGCTGGACCCTATCCCCAAAATTGGTCCAGCACCTTGGATAACTCCTTTAGACTTCTGGCTGATTGTAACTAAAACCCAGAATGGAATCTGTGCCCCACTGAAATTGGATCCACCAGCCTCCCCTGATATGTATGTACGTCACAAGAGCAAAACAACATTATTATGTATGTCTTGATAGACAAAGGTCGCATCTACCAAATCTATTCATAACATAGTTTTTCTGTTTTGAGTATGTTTTTATATGTTTCCAGTAAGATCAGTTTGCTATAGGACCCCTTTTCAGAGGCAGTTAGGCACTGACTTCACTAAAGATAACATTTTGGAGCTGGTGCTAGTCTGAATCATAGAATAGTCATAGAATGGTAGGGTTGGAAGGGGCCTACAAGGCCATTGAGTCCAACCCCCACACAAGTAATTGTCTGGCACAATTACTATCTGAATCTTTATGGCCAAATGCACTGGAGACAGAACGGTGTCCATGTCCTTCCTTGCAGCTCTCTTTCCTGGTATTTAAACCCTAGCATTTGATTTTGCAGATATAGTGGCATTTCCCCTCTGTGGAAGAGGGATGTGATGACAGAGTTCAAGACCATAAAATTTAGGGTACATTCTGTCACCAAACATATGAATTGAAAATAGAAATGGCTTTTCAGACAAATATGTGTCTAGTACTTTAGTGATTATCAAGATTTTTTAACAGTGTGCCATGAGTCAGTCCAAAGTATGAAACAGTGCCATTTTAGTATGCAAATATGTAGTCCCCTTACGTCTTGAAACAATTTCCTTTTTAGGATCCATCTACTCTAACCTATTTCTCCATTATTGATACCAATGCTCAGTCAGTTTTTACTGACAATCCAGACTACACTTATTTGGATCACTGCATTTCCATTGTATTTCTGTCTTTTCCATATTGTCCTCCCATATTTCTTGAAGTGCTGATTTATGGAGATTTTATTAAAAAAAACACACTTCCATTGCAATTGCAGTGCAGTGCATTCAGCTGTGAGCTGAATGTAGCACTATTGTCTCATCTGACATAGAACAGTGACTTATGATGTGCTTAGTGGTTCTGTGTGACCCCATCTCCCTAGCAAAACTCACACTGTCCCTGCCACCACCATTATATATCTACATACACACACATGGACACACGTATGTGTTGGTGATATTGACAAGGATTTTCCTCATCTCTGCAGTGATTATGGAGAAGCCTGGCCATATACACTCAACATGTCAGTTTCACCAGGCTTCTCCCAGGAATATCCTTTCTCTTCCCTGCTCTTTTTTTAAAGGAAAATATGCTCCCCTCTCCTCAGATATGGGTGCATTTTCACTTGGCATCCTGCTTTGTAAACACCATCACCTTGTGGTCATTTCCTTCCTTCCTTCCTTCCTTCCTTCCTTCCTTCCTTCCTTCCAATGAAAGAAACAACTTGTGGCTTGGATGGTGAGCTAAACAGAGAGATAGCATGGTGCAGGCAGCTGATCTCTCCCTGGTAGTGTTGGGCAAAGTGTGTAGGCAAAGTGGAAAAGAAGGAAGGCTGCTGTGATTGTGGCCCCCATGGGTTTCTTGCCTTTTATGTAGCTTTATTAAAGATAAATGTCAGTGCAAGGAAAAAGAAAAAAAAATGGACCAAATAATCAAATGAAGCAAAAACAGGTGGATAACCCAGGGTATATGTATGTAGTTCCCAGAAATCAGACATGGATGTTAGTGGAGAAATGTCTTCTATGTTCAGTACAGCAGAGAAGAATTATATTATTATTTATTGCTATCCTGGCAAAAGGTTATTGTATGTGTGGTCAACCTCCTGTTACAAGGCCAGTGTTTAAAATTCACTGGACAGTCACACAAGATGGTGGGGGCGTAATAAACCTGTTTACCAGATCACTCTTCACATGAATCTTATTGTGAGGTGATTACAAAAATCACTTCAAGTGACGGTGATTCTTTGACTTGGTGTGTATCTGTTATACTGTTTTGTACCATCAATATTACTTTATATTATTTTAATTTCATGTTTTCATACTGTTTTGCATGAGTGCTATTTTCATGGGCTAGCAAGGTATTAGTTTCCATAGAGAAGATTGACTCATGCAGTTACAGTAGGAGGTGCAGTAAAATATGTTAAGAAATGATCACATGTTCTGGTAATTGGTTCAAGTAATTATGTGAAATCTCAAAGTGTGGTGGAGCTGGGTACTTAAACATTTCTACCTGTAGACTTGTTTGGCTGGATTGGCATTCACATGTGACAGGTAACATAAAATTTAAGAACACACAGGGCTGTCCCTTCTTCCTAAATCACATTGGAATGAGGAGATAGAAAACATAAAGTAACCTCCCACAAATCTAGTGTAAATCAGCAGATGTCTACTACTAGGGTGATTCAGTCTACCCAGGTCATGACTAGAGCGGAAGACACCACTTACCTCAAGATCCTATCCCTCCCTAGAACATTGTGTGCATCATGTCTCTCAAGGGATAACTCCACAGTTGAGAACTGTTGCAGTAACTGGTAGTATTTGGCCAATAAGAAGCCAATAAGACCCAAGTCTTCTCTCCTCCAAATTTCTAGATCTCTAGGTGAGTTCAATAGCAAAGAGGAATGAACGTGCATCTTTTAGCCATTTATTTTGCATTAAGGAGTACATATGCAAGTTGGGTGGGAAAGATGTTTTCAGGTGACAATCTTGGAAGGGACAAATAATAAGGTGGGAATAGGGGTGGGTCTCTTAATCTCAAGATTAATAAGCACCTTTGTACATACATTTCTCATGCACTTCTCTGTCTTTGCTGTTCTTTATTTCTTTATTTGCTATCCATTTCTCTTCATACGGCTAGGAGCCACTTCAAGCAATTTCATCTTTTGCTATTTCTAAACCTAAATACAAGGTAAGGGTTAAAAATATGGTTAATTAAAATGTACTAATTTGTTGGCATCACTACACGCAAACCATTTTATCTAGGGTTTTTCCCTCACTTCACATGTTATCTTCACTTTAGACACTGTCTTTCACTGATCTTCCTCGTATGTTTTAAACTTTAAAAGATGTTTATGTTATGTTGCACTGTGTTCTGATATTAGAGGGTTTTAAGTAGTGCTGTGCCAAAAAAATTCCCCCACATCTTTTTCAACCATTCTCATTCAATTTGATAGAAAAGAAATTGTTTTCGAAAAGCAATTCATCGGTGAAGAAAATGTTGGAGAAATCCTCATGGGTTGGGCTTCGGTTTATTGTGCTTGCTTACTTTATTTGGGAGGTGTGCACAAGTGTCCTGTTTTTCATTGTGCAATCATCTCTCCAGCAGCCTGTCACCTTCTTGTCTTCCCAGACTTCAGTTAAAGCCCAGGGCCCTCCGATAGGGCTTTTTCAAATCAGGAAATGCAGGCCGCCTGGGCAACTGCAGAGCAATGGAGAGATGTGTAATAGAAAGAAAAAACAGGCACAGCATCCTCAGCCACCTCAGAAAATGGCACCAAAATAATTTATAAAGCACCCTGCGGAAGAAGCAGAAAAACAGAAGCCTCTTTCATGGAGAAGGAAACTTTAGGGAAATTGGAGGACAATTTCACAGGCATAGCTCTATCTCCACTTATTCCCTGGGACTAGACACAACACTCCCTCCCTCACACATGCATTTTGTTGCATGAAAAATGAGAGACCAGCCTGCCAACACAGTTGATGCTGTTGCCACTTGCAGTGGCACCAAAAAATCCCCAAAAGCACTTATACAAAAATAAAGAAGCTGTGCTGCAAACCCCTGCCAGTGGTGAGCCCTACCTGTGAGAAGCTTATTGAAAATTTCCTCTTCTCCCTGGAGAAAGTTGGTGAAATTGTCCCCCCAATTTCTCAGCCCAGAAAGGGTGGAGAATTTCAAGAAGGCATTTGTGCACAACTCTAATTTTAAGCTTTGTTTTATGACTGCCCAGCACACATTGACTGTTAGGTGGTATAGAAAGGGAAATGGAATAGATATATGTAGTTAGAGGACTGTCAAACATTCACACATTGGTCAATTCTGGAAAAGTTTCATAACAAATATGTTTGATATAGCATTTAGCACAACACTGTTTAAAGGCAACCCTATGTAGAGTGCATTTCAGTAGTCCATAGGAGCTGTCAAAGCATGCATCCATCCAGCTGTTCTCAATTGTTCACTACCTGACAACCAGTCTTGGTCCAGCAAAATGGGAAGTCCTACATGAAGCCACTTTTGCTAAATATAAGATTCCTGACCAAAGAAGAGATACAGAGTCTCCATGCAGAAATCTTCTTCTGCCTCCCAGTTCCCTTGCTGGATTAAGTTTATTTTTATTAAATTGTATTTTATTCAGTTTACCTCCAACATTAATAGCCCACTTTTCAGCCAATTAACTTTCAAAGTGGCTCACAACATGATGAAACGATCGAATGATAATAAAATGGGCAGTATCCAACACGGCCCTTATGCCTCCACCAATTTTTTCGTGCCCTGCTGACTCCCTTTCACAAACAATGCCCACCACTTGCAGAATTGAGATTTTGCACTTCTGAGGGCAACTTGAAATGAGTGGAAATGGGGCAGGTCAGCAGAGCTCTCACAAGGGAGCTCCACCGACCTTTTCCAATCCAGAAACAAGCATTTCTGCTAGTTTCGGGGCTTTCTCTGGGAAGCGCTGAATCTCTGTTGCGTAAATGGTGGGTCCTGCTTGGGCAACAGAATCAGCAGGACCCACCGCTTGTGGATGGGAATTGGCAGGTGCGAAAGAACTGGTGAGAACTGGTTGAGAACTGGTGAGAACTGGTTGAGAACTGGTGAGAACTGGTGAGAACTGGTGAGAGCGCAAGTGCCCCATTGGAATAACAAAACCAGAAGAGCATAACCCATGGTAAAATAATTACGCCACAGGTTAAAACCAGCCAATTCAGCCATATATAAAACTATATAAAGTAGAACAATATAGATACAATTGGATGTACGTCTAATGTTGTCCGTATGTTAATGAATCCCCAAGTTCACATATAATTAAATATGTTCATAATGCTATTTTTGAAAAATATAAAATATATGTAAATATGAGATCTGATACCACAGAGCTATTGATCCTCCAATAAATAGCCTTTAATGGTGGAAAAGGTGCTACAATGATCAGTTTGCCATTTCTGCAGCTCTGTGATATACTTCCTGAGATTTATTGCTCTGTCTTATAAAGCTGCCATTTACTGAGCCAGGCTATTAGTCTGTCTAGCACAATACTGTTTGTTTTGACTGGCTGCAGCTCACAAAAACCTCAGGCAGAGGTTTTTCCAAGGATTACTAACTACATTACACTAACTGTAGATAAGGGATGTTGAACCTTCAGCCCATGAGCCAATTTGGCCCACCAGGCCAGGCCATCTGGCCCACATAACGAAGAACCGTCTTCCTCCCCATAGCTCCTTCCCTTCAGGGCAAGCAGGGAGAGCAGTCCCTGATGTTATCTCCAGACAGTGATTGGAGATAACAGTGGAGATTCCCCTATGTTCCACCCCCTTTCCCAATAGGGGAAGGACCAAGGCAGGCCAAGCTGGATCCTTGACCAAAGTGCAGCTGAAGGAGCACCAATTGTGTGTGGATATGTCCTTGGCATCATGCTTGCGGAGGGCCATGTGGGAGGTCATCTGGCCCCCCCTCAGTTATGATTCCCTACCCATACTGTAGATACTAGTGCTTGAATCTGGGACCTTGTGTATGCAAGGAATATGTTCTGTTAACTGAACCTGGAACAAAATTGTCATTATGCCATGCTAGATAAAATACTGGCAATGTGTAAATGCAATTCCTGATGTTTTTCTCAGGTTCTTTTTTCTCTGGGCAGTGAAGGCTAAAAGTAGCTATGGGTGTAGTGCCAGGCAGGAGGGTTTACCCTCTCTCCCTGCACTAATTCTCTGTTGCAAATTGTCCGTCACCAGAGTTTGCAATTAGCCACAGAGGTGAAAACATAAGCACAATATGGGTGCTTGTATTTTTTCCTCCACTGCCAAGAGCAGCTTCAGGGGGACCATTTGCATCAGTGGATCAACACAGGTAGAGAGGGTTAATGTCCCCTCCACCCATGGCCCCAGTCCACATCCCACCACCCTGCTGCAGCTGCTTTTAGCCAAGGGGGGAAAAAATGTCTGGTTGGGTCCTTGCATTTTACTAGTGATGGATATTCATAGGGTATTCAGCATATCTTCAGATAACTATTGCCTTAAAAAAAAATTAAAAAATCCTGGCAAGTTGACCATTGCATTTCTATAGTTCATGAGAGATGATTATTTTATAAGTTCATGAGAGATGACTTTATAAGAAGTAGGATTGTTTCTACATTCTAACATTCAACTTTATGGCAAATCTATATTTTGTAGAGACAAAACTTTTCATTTATTTGTATAACAAAAATCAGGGTTCAGTACATCCTTACAGCAATCATTTGAGAGTAAAAAGGTAGGGTAAGATGTTGATTGCCCTAAAGCAGGGTTCCCCAACATTTTTGGGTTGGTGGGCACATTTGGAATGTTGAGAGACCGACATGGGTGCTCTCACAAAACAGCTTGCCATTCATAAAACGGCTACCATGGTGGGCATGGATAGTCACAAAACACCCATTTCCCAGGGGACTGATTGGTGAGACTAAAACAAAAGTAAGTTGCCCAACAACCTAATTCAGGGGAGAGGTGGAGTCTGAACTCCAAAACACAAAACCACTATTTTGAACCCAAATAAAAATGTATCTGGAAGGCAATTTGCTTTGCAGTTTGCCAGGCTCCAAGTTAAAAAAACACACAGTGTGCTTACAAAAAAAATCTTAAGAAATAAAATAAACATCAAGAGGAGCAGGGAGCCCAGTGGGCACCAAGAGAGGTATCTGTGGGCACACTGGTGCCCAGGTGCACCATGTTGGGAGATCCCAGCCTTAAGGCCACCCAGTCAGTTTCATGGAAGAGTGCAGTTATGAACCAATGTTTTTGTGACCTAAGGTCAATGTGTTATGCAGTACATCAACTTTCCCCAAACTGTTGCCTTCCAGCTGTGATGGACTACAGTTTCCATCATTCCTAGCCAGCATGGCCAATGGTCAACACAATTGCAGGGCTCCAGGTTCAGTTGCAAGGCTTCACTATATGGTGCTGGAGTGTGTGAAAATGTTGTTTACAGAGTTTGAAGTGAGACAAAAAAAGAAAGTAGAATGGTCTCATTTCGAATTCAGCTCCATTACATCCATTAAAAAAACCAAGATGGTTTTAGGTATGCCTGAAAGAAAAGTAGAATGGCATTCCACCCACTTTGATGACTGGGTGATTGATTGGCCCTGTCTATAGAATCTCTGTTTTATGAATGGTTGTGTGTGAGAAAAGTGAGTAACAGTGCAATTCTCTGCATATCTCCTCAGAAGAATTCAATGGGGCTTACTCCCAGATAATTAGATATTACAGCCTAAACCCATGATCCTCCTAAAAAACATGAACTTGAAAGTGAGGTGGGTCATACCAAATAATCTGATTTCCGGTAATAAGACTGGCAAGCAGCTGAGCTGTCTCATTGTATTCCACAATATTTACATTACTTTCTGGTATGTTTGTATAGTATTCATTTCTGTTTGCAGTGTTTAGGCTAATCCACTCATTACAGTTTGAACATTTCACTAGAAGGCAAATAGCAAGGATGCTTTGGAACATTGTCATACAGTTCTATGACAATAACAACTTGGACTGCTGAAAGTATAAATTCAGATATTTGTTTAAATTTATGAGTTCAATTTATGAATCAGACTTCAGACAGCAAAAACAAGTGAAGATTTGTCAATATTTTTTTCATTTGAAACTTCCACTTTAGAATGTGGAATTGAAAGATATTAGACATTTGTGAAAGAATGTGAAAGATATTAGACATTTTAGTATATTTAATTATTCTATTCATGCCAATTAATTGCATGTTACTAGGCAGAAAATTCTGTTCGTTGAACTAAGTAGCACTAGTTTAGTTTTGTGACTTTTTGTTTATACTTTCTGTAGTTATTAATAGATTGATAACACTGAAATTATCTCTATTTTCCTAGTCCAGTTGACTTTTATTCCAATTCATTGAACACATTTGCATTATTTACACCAGGCTTCGCCAATGTAGTGTCCTCCAGACACTTTTGACATCAACTTCCATCAGCCCCAGAAAACATAGCCAATGGCCAGCAGTGGTGGGAATTGTAGTTGGGGAAGGCTGAACCAACTTCAACTGCACAAATAAAGTTAGTTATATAGTATCACATTAAATTAGCTTTAATGATAATAGCATACCAGTCTCATAAAGGGTTCTATAAAGGACGTTTGTGGAGAGGGGAACAGACTGGAGAGGGGGCGATGGCACCAACACAAATTCACACCACATTGAAAGGGCCACCCCAGATGCCAGTGCAACTGCATCACTGATAATGTGCAAGTGGCTTTATAATTAAACTGTGTGACTTTCAGACTTTATGATCATAACAAAATCTGAAGCCTGCTTTCACCTGAATCCATTAAATAGGTTGCCATTTTTTAAAAAATGGGACCCAATAGTGTGTACAGACATTTGAAAAATGAAACTGATTTTGCATGGCATTTTCTTATCTACTTACCATTTGCAATCATACATCTTAAGCAAGATGTGCTTTTGATTTGGCTTATGTTTTTACCTGTCACAGAAAGAAGACAGACTAATGCTAAGAGACCTGAAAATTTGGGTAGAACAATTTGAAAGAGACTTGACAAGAGCACAAATGATAGAAGTAAGCTTGCAAGAGAAATACCAGGTAATATCACCTTTTTGTTTACAAAGTGAAATGTTTGGGTTTTTTTAATTGCTTTTCCTTGAAGCAAGATTAGTACCTGTGATTCGTTATAGTCTTGAATTTTCATTCCCCCTTCCTCAAAATTACAAAAAGAATTCTCTGACATATACATAGGGCACAATGCATGTTTAGACAGAAAAAAGTCCTACGACTCCCAGTGTGCCCCAGCCAGCATGAGCATGCTGGGAGTCATAGGACTTTACTCTGTCTAAACATGTACTCTGGATAGGCGGCTGCCTCCGAACTTGGAGGTGATCGCTTATCTAATGCAGGGCAGGCAGAGCACGGAGGGGATCTTCTTCTCTGCAATCCAGCCACCCTGTACTACCAGCTAGATGGCCAATTCAGAGTGGGGAATGGGGTAGGCTAGAAGACACATAAGAAGCATCATAACGATGTTTCCTCCACCCTGCCCCCAGGAACACCCCTTTTCCTCCTGTTCCACACTGCTCTTTCGAGCGCCCAGGATGATCAACGCTGACTACAAGGCGGTGGGGGAGGGGGCAGGGAGGCAGTTTTCTGGGAATCGATCTTGGAGTGCGGGCTCCAAGGTTGGTTCCCAAACTCTGAAAAATCCTATGGCTGTCTAGCTGCTGTCTAGCGGCCATAGGATTGCACCCTTAATTGCTTTAAAATGTTTGTCAAATCTTCCGTAAGAGAAATAATAAAAGACCAAAAAAATAAACTGAATCAGAAATTTGGAGGGCCATGAGAGACTGCTTTCTCAGTGGTGGCTCCACAGCTTTGGAAAGCTTTTTATTCTGTTTTCAGCACCAACGAACTTTCTAATCTTTCAGGCCTTTTAAGATCTGCATTTCCATCTGCATTTTGGGTTTAACTCCTGTTCCTATCAGTTGTTTTTGCTTTTGGTGAGGCTGGATCTTGGGGGCACCTTTTACAGTGATTCGGATCCTTTCTGTTGGGTTGTGTCCAGAAGCTGGTGCTGGGGGATTACTGTTTGACTCCATGGTCTTTGGCCTCTGGTATCCCAAAGTATTATATCCCGTCCCCATCTTATTAAATATCTACATGAAAACACGGGGAGAGGTCGTTCAGAGCTTTGGAGTAAGGTGGCATCAATATGCTGATGACACTAGCTCTATTGCTCCTTGTCCCCTAATAAGAAGGAAGCAGTCAATGCCCTTGAACTTTGCCTGGGTTTGACAATGTATGTGGCTGAACATGCTATCATTAAGTCCAGACAACATGGAGATGCTGTTAGAGACTGGAAAGCCTGACTTGGGGATTCAACCACTTCTGGACTCCTGTGCAGTCCATGGATGCACAGGTGCAGTCCATGGGGGTGTGGGTGGTAAAGAGTGTGTTTAAACAATTCTGTGCCAGCTGCAAACTTTCCCCAGTCAGTTTGATTTGGCAACAATTATCCTTGTCTTGTTTATAGCACGCTGGGTTACACCCAACACCCTGGCATATACTACTGCAATGCGCTACTCTTGAAGAGTGTCCAGAACCTTCAATTGGTGTAAAATGCAGCAGCTAAGCTGCTGACCAGTTTTTGACCACACAGGTGGGATTAGTTAAAAGTGAAGAAAGCAAATCATCTTAGGGGCAGGAATACATATACACATGCATGCACACATATCCAATTTATAATTAATCTGGTCAAACCATATCTCTCAGCCTAATTATGGATTTAGTCTGCATAGTGTAAAAGCCCTAGGTCCCAGAACACACCCAAAGATGTAATCAAGGCCCTCTCAGAAGAACTAGAGGCCTCCACAGGTCTCCCAGTGCAGATCAAGGCACCTTACCACCCCTTCAGAGCCAGTTCCAGGTTTGAGTGGGCCTGGGCCATGGCCAAAGCGCCCTCTAGTGGATCCCCCTCTGTTGGTAGGCTCTGCTGGGCTTACCTGATGGTGCCTGACACCAACAGTGCTCTGAACAGCACTGGGCAGCTGAGTTTAACTGCCATTTTAATTTCTCACAGTGCCCGAGATTGGCATTATCTAGGGGTATTGTGGTAAATTAAAATGGTGGATAGACCTAGCCATTTGATGCTGCCCAGAACTCCAAGCTGAAGAAAAAGCTGGGGTTACCTATCAGCAATACACCCTGCTGTGGTGTTGGGTGCCAGGTACTGACATCAGCCCTGTACCCTTGCTTTTTGAAAAGGGCTCAAAGAGCTTTCCAGATGTAGGAGAGATGTAGAAAGTGCCTGATTCACATCATGAAGGCCTCAGAGGCTGCAAATACTTTTGTACGTTTGTGTATCCAGGGTGTGTGGGCATAATGGTAAGTTAGTTTTTTGCCCCTTCTCCTTGGGGGCATGTATTGGGTCCTCACTGGCTTTTCTGTCTGCTTTTTTTCTGAATGAAGGAGGACTAATCTTTGTTGTTAAACTGATAGCACTCCACTAATCTTTTTTTCCTTCAACACCTTATTCTTGTTCCCCTGTATTTCTTGCAGTCATTTAAACATTTCAGAGTACAGTATGAAGTAAAGAGGAAACAGATTGAACTTGCAATCCAGTCTCTAAGGAAGGATGGCAAATTGTCACTTGATCAAGCTCTGGTGAAGCAGGCATGGGACAGAGTTACTTCTCGGGTAAGTTTAGAAAAACTATCCTATGAGACGTTAAGACAGAGAAAAGCTTTACTAATGTGTTCATGGGGGACTGTGCAGCTAGTCCATAGGATACTTCTCAGAAAAGCTTCTGAGCTGCCACAGTAAAAGACCTGAGAAATTCTTAGGCTTGTCTGACCACGCTTGGAGAATCTCCCCCTCCTGACTGAGTGAAAGTTCCCCATTCTTTTATATACTCTCTTTCAGCATTCTGCCAACCCCTCAGGACTGAAGGTATAGCTAAGGCAATACTTTTACTAGCCACATTGGTAAGGGCTGGTGAGCTCCCACAAGTTTTAACTCAGTTGGGTCTGGAGCTTTCCCAGGTTTGGTCAGATAAGCTCAAAGATTTCACTTTTTTGAGATTATTCGAGCTCTTATCAGTAGATATAGATAACCCCCACCCCCAGTTACAGCAGTTGCCTCCCTCTTATGGCCCTGAAACCTACTCCATCCTCCCCATAAGTAGCTACTAGGTGTTTTTCCTAATATACTCTGTGTTGGGAGATGAGGTTACATTTGTGACAGTGGTTTATTGCTGCTCCCAGTTCTGTGCCCAGGCACAAAAAGACATAACCTCAGGACATGTTTCTGTAGGGGAAGTTTGGGGTGAGATTTGAGTTGGGCAAAATTGTGCTGTTGTGCTTCGAGAATTTTAGTAATGGTAGAGGGACAAATGAAAGCCTGGAGCTGGAATGGCCTGGAGATATTAGTGCAGAAGGGGAGGTGGTGCAATGCAGGAACTGGAAATGTGTCTAGGGGCAGGTATGTATGATGGTGTAGGTGTCTGGAGCATCTGACTTGACTCTGGTTTATAATTTTTTATGGTTTTGTTTTTTATAATAGTAGATAGACAATGCCAGTACTAGCTAGCTGATTGGTTACATTGAACTTTCCTGTAATCTCTTATTTAAGCAGTTGCAGCTTATCCAAGTATCCGTAAGTAGAACTTTATACTGAAACCTCTATTCGTGGGGTATAATCTAAACTGTATTGTTAGCGTTGTATTCACAACATCATTATTTATCAATATTTTCATGCTTAACTGGGATTTCTGAATCAAACATGTTGCCTTTTTTCAGTAATTCTACACACACACACACACACACACATCTATATATACTATCAATAGTCTTAATGTTTCTGTTTCCCAGCTATTTGAATGGCATTTGGAGCTTGATAAATCTCTTCCTCCTCCTTTGGGAAGTATTGGTGTCTGGCTTTATAGGGCAGAGACTGCCCTTAGAGAAGAAATCATAATTCAACAAGCTCATGAGGAAACTGCAAATATGATACATAAGAAGCTTGAACAGCATAAGGTTTGTATATAGTGTAATTTTTCCAAGGATATTAACATATTACTATTAAATATTAATATTTAAATATTTTAAATATTAAATATTAATTTAAATATTAATATTTACATAGTAAAACTCCTAAATTATATTATGAACAATATAGCATTATTTGATAATGTGAGTGAAATAGGTTTATTTTGTTAAAAGCTGTAAATAAAGAAAGAAGGTTGAAACATGTTGCTATCCTTCACAATAGGAGAAAGAGGTCCTTTACTGAAAAAGCATGTACTGTTCTGAGATCCTGCTATGAAGTTTGCAGAATAGAGGCTCAAATACATCTGCTAGTTGTGCTATATTCTTTGAAAGTAAACATATTTCCAAAAAATAAAATATAGGGATTTTCTCCTTTAAAGTAGAATTTAAGTCTGCAATCCTATACCTACTTACCTGGAAGTAAACCCCACTGAACACAGACAGACTTACTTCTGAGTAAAATTGTATAGTCTGTTAACTAATTTTAAAGATTCAAATGTGTGTCTCAGTTCCATTCAACCCAATGAAACATTTTTTTTATCTAAAAAAAAGAACACAACCCTTTTTCCTTTGATATTGAAACCATATTAATGATGTTTATTAGTTATATACTCCTATATAATGTTTTGAACTGGCTTATTATAAAGATCTTCTAATAACTTAATCTGAATTATCAGTCTGTTTCCTTATTTCTTTCATTATTAATATAAACTTTTTTATTAATTGTGTAGCATCTCTTTACTAATTTGAAGGAAGAAAGCAGGAATATAGTTGAGAAATATCTCCTTTGTTAGGGTATAAGTCAATATTTCATAGAATCATAGAATAGTAGGGCTGGAAGGGGCCTACAAGGCCATCGAGTCCAACCCCCTGCTCAGTGCAGGAATCCAAGTCAGAGCATCCCTGACAGATGGCTGTACAGTCTCATCTTGAATGCCTCCAGTGTGGGAGAGCCCACCACCTCCCCAGGTAATTGGTTCCATTGTTGTATTGCTCTAACAGTCAGGATGTTTCTCCTGATGTTCAGCCGGAATCTGGCTTCCTGTAACTTGAGCTCATTATTCCATGTCCTGCACTCTGGGATGATCGAGAAGAGATTGTGGCCTTCCTTTCTGTGACAACCTTTCAAGTACTTGGAGAGTGCTATCATCTCTCCCCTCATTCTTCTCTTCTCAAGACCAAACATGCCCAGTTCTTTCAGTCTCTCTTCATAGGGCTTTGTTTCCAGTTCCCTGATCATCTTTGTTGCCCTCCTCTGAATGCCCTCCAGTTTGTCTGCATCCTTCTTAAAGTGCGGTGCCCAGAACTGGACACAGTACTCCAGATGAGGCCTAACCAGTGCTGAGTAGAGGAGAACTAGTACTTCCCGAGATTTGGAAGCTATGCTTCTATTAATGCAGCCGAAAAGAACATTTGTCTTTTTTGCAGCCACATCACATTGTTGGCTCATATTCAGCTTGTGATTACAACAATTCCAAGATCCTTCTTGCATGTAGTATTGTTCAGCCAAATATTCCCCATCTTGTAACTGCATTTGGTTTCTTTTTCCTAGGTGCAGAACTTGGCATTTATCCCTATTAAATTTCATTCTGTTGTTTTCTACCCAGCACTCCAGTCTATCAAGATCACTTTGAATTTTGTTTCTGTCTTCCAAAGTATTAGCTATCTCGCCCAATTTGGTGTCATCTGCAAATTTGTTAAATGATTTTTATTCCTACTAATAAGAAGTGATGGAAGGATCAGAAATGTGGAATTTGGATACCAGATTTAATGGGTCTTTCTTAGGTCAGATTAATTTGGGGCGTCTGGCGAATATCCTCCAGATCAATCCAATTAATAGGCCCCATTCCAAATTGGATATTGGAGGTTGTAATATACTACTATAACTATGCCATGATTAATTTGTTTATGCAAATGGGTGAAGATGTAAGATTGATCCCACAGCTGTAGTTCCACATGTAGGAAGGAATCTGCATAGGGCTTGATCATGCCCCACTTGCTGGGATCACAAGCGTCTTGTGAATGGGCCTCCAGGAAGGAGAGGAATGGCTGGAAGTGAACATACACACACCACTCCTATGCAAATAATGCCTGCTGCTCTGCATCAGACATATGCCTGGATGCAACTGAGGGCAAGTCAGGAGAGAATGCATAATGCTGAAAGCGTTGCGGCCAGTTGTGTCCCTCCGCTGAAGGAAGGCTCTTTCATCCAGTGGAGTTGTCTGTGAGTAGAAAGTGGTGGGGGAGGTGATTTTCACAATCTTCTGATGCCTCCTGCAACACCTGCCACACTGCTCCAAAATGTTTCCCAACCATCTGGAGCAGATTTGCGTGGGTGCAGGGGGCAGAAGAAGGGAGGGATGATTGAGTGAAAATTACTTCATCCCCTTTCTGTTCATGGACATCTCCACTGCATCAAAGAGCATTTTCATTGGCAGAAGGGACACAATTGGATACAACCAAAGCATTTACATATTCTTCCTTATAAGTATTGAGTTTAAATCCTATGGGCTGTATCCAGTTGTGCTTGTGTGCCCATGGGACCTGCCGCTCATGCAACAGGGATTTCAAAATATTCTGAAACAAGCAGAAACTGTCATTTCTGGAATGGGGCAGCTCGTCAAAGTTGATCGGTCCTTATCTGGAAATGAGCATTTCTGCTACTTTATGGTTATTTTTAGATGTGCCAAAGCCCTGTTCTGCATGTGGTTGTTCCTGTGAGCACACGAGAATGAGCAGAGGCGGAGTGCCACCGTTGGATACTTCCCTTTAACTTTGAGATAATGGGTAATTTTTGAAAAGTGTTTTATGATCCTTAATAGTTCTGGAAATGGCCATCTCTGCAGATTATGGTGTTCGTCATGATACTGTGTTGACAGCTGTAGTTCCTAGAAAATGTCACTGAAGTTCTTGTAACTCATTAGATTTTATTGTTTTTCATTCAGAGATGTCTTGGAAAACATACATGGCAAGCACAGCTTTTATTGAAAAGTGGGGCTCAGAAAGAGATCTGTGCTATGTAAGGGTTTAAGTTTCAGTTACTGAGGCCTGAGGATGCGGACAAGGTGCTTGGCCAAGTCCGATCGACCACTTGTGTGCTTGACCCTTGCCCTTCATGGCTTATTAAATCAAACAAGGAGGGGTTGTCCGGCTGGGTCCAGGAGGTTGTAAATTCCTCCTTGAGAGAGGGAGTGGTGCCTGCCGCTTTAAAAAAGGCAGTAATTAGACCACTCCTGAAAAAGCCTAACCTGGACCCAGAAGATGTTAACAATTATAGGCCAGTGGCCAACATCCCCTTCCTGGGCAAGGTGCTTGAGCGGGTGGTTGTAGGACAGCTCCAGGCACTCTTGAATGAAACGGATTATCTAGATCCATTTCAATCGGGCTTCAGGCCTGGTTTTGGAACGGAAACTGCCTTGGTCGCCCTGTGGGATGACCTCTGCCGGGAGAGGGACAGGGGGAGTGCGACCCTGTTGATTCTCCTGGACCTCTCAGTGGCTTTCGATACCGTCGACCATGGTATCCTTCTGGATAGGTTGTCTGGGTTAGGAGTTGGAGGCACTGCACTACAGTGGTTCTGCTCCTACTTGGATGGCCGATTCCAGAAGGTGGTGCTGGGGGATTATTGCTCTGCGCCTTGGCAATTATGCCATGGGGTTCCACAGGGCTCTATTTTATCCCCCATGCTGTTTAACATCTACATGAAACCGCTGGGGGAGGTTATCCGGAGGTGTGGGCTGAGGTGCCATCAATATGCAGATGACACCCAGCTGTACCTCTCTTTCTCATCAAAACCAGGTGAGGCAGTGGCTGTTCTGAATCAGGGCCTGGGCACAGTAATGGACTGGATGAGGGCTAATAAAATGAAACTCAATCCAGACAAGACGGAGGTACTGTTAGTGGGTGGTTCGTCTGCCCGGCTAGGTGATATTCAACCTGTTCTGGAGGGGGTTGCACTCCCCCTAAAGGATCAGGTTCGTAGTTTGGGGGTGCTCTTGGATCCAGAACTGTCACTTGAGGCAGAGGTGAACTCAGTGGCACGGAGCACTTTTTATCAGCTTAGGCTGGTATACCAACTACGCCCTTATCTGGACAGAGATAGCCTAGCTACAGTTATCCATGCTCTGATAACTTCTCGTCTGGATTACTGCAGTGCATTATACGTGGGGCTGCCTTTGAAAACGGTCCGGAAACTTCAGCTGGTCCAAAATAGGGCAGCAAGATTGTTAACAGGGACTGGCCTGCGAGCTCATATTACGCCAGTACTTTTCCAGCTGCACTGGCTGCCAGTCCATTTCCGGGCCCGATTCAAAGTGCTGGTGTTAACATTCAAAGCCCTTAACGGCTTGGGGCCAGGTTACCTGAAGGATCGCCTCCTCCCAGATGTGCCTGCCCGGACCTTAAGATCATCATCAGCGGCCCTTCTCCATGAGCCCCTGCCAAAGGAAGTGAGGCGGGTGGCTACTAGGAGGAGGGCTTTTTCTGCTGTGGCACCCCGGCTCTGGAATGAGCTCCCTAGTGAGGTTCGCCTGGCGCCTACATTGTACTCCTTTCGGGGCCAGGTGAAGACCTTTTTATTTTCCCAGGCATTTTAGCATTTTAGCTTTCTAAATTTTTATCTTTGCTGTTTTAAATCTGTATTTTAAACTCCTGCACTGCTGCTAGGTTTTATTGTGGTTGTATTGTTATATTGTGGTTTTAATGTTCTATATATTTTAAATTGTTTTATTGTGTGTTGTTTGGTTTTAATTTTTGTGAACCACCCAGAGAGCTTCGGCTATTGGGCGGTATAGAAATGAAATAAATAAATAAATAAATAAAATTAAGTTCTCCTTGTGCCATTCTCTTTAAAGAGATTTGAAATTTTATTGTGTAGATTACTGGGAAACAGATTTATGACCTGAAATATGACAGTGTGTATCTTTTAGTATCATTGTGTGATTAGCTAATGTAGTTAAATACATTTCTTGAATGAAATACTGCGTGGTTACTTATTCCCTGGCTTACTGGACAAGAGTAAAAAAGACACTTTGAGGCACAAGAAGGGAAGCTGCATATGTTCTGTAGGGTGCATTATCCCAACATTTGAATTTGACTTGTGGCACGGTTGCTGACCAAGACACTGTGCTGACATAGATTTTATTAGACTTTGATAAGTGGTAGACTTTGATTTTTTTTTATAGTGTGAACACATTAGTACTTGTAAAACCTCATTCACCTGCCTTACTCAATATCAGTGCATATAGAGTTTTCTGGATTGTAACCAGAGAATTCATTTTTCATCTTTTAACTACATCCAAAATGGAGTTGGAATAATAACGAACAAAGGAAAATTAATGTTTTAATGGACAGTATTGGATACAACCCTTAGGTTTTTCTGTTATGGTTGGTATGTTTCTGTTCATGTACATCAGTGGCACGCACGTTGTAGCCATCCAGATGTTTTGGCCTACATCTCCCATCAGACCTATCCAGCATATCCAATTGTGAGGAATGTTGGGAGTTGTAGGCGAAAACATCTGGAGAGCCACAAGTTGCCCACTGCTGATATACATGAATGTATGAAATTGTAAAAAGAATGGGAAAAAACAGTATTTGAAAATAATTTTGTCACAGTAGTGGCAGTTGAAAAACAGTGGTTTGTTTTGAGGCATCTTAAAGACAAAGGGCAGTATCCAACTGTGTTGTTCTGCTAGCGCAAATGATGTTGCATTAAACTAGGTTCTGAACTATGCAGAAGAGGAGAATCCACCTAAAGTTATGTTTGCACAAGCATGATTGCACAAGCAGTTGTACATTGTGCTTGTGCAACCGAATTGCACATTGGGTTGTGCAACATGTAGTCCATGAAGGCTTATGCTATAACTTGTTAGTTTTTCAGTACTACAAGATGCTTTGTTGTTTTTGCTGGAGCAGACTAACATAGCAAGGAGCAGGTTTGCTTACCTGTTTATTTATATCAAGGTAATGATAATCAAGTTAGGCAGGGGCTATACAAGAAATGCCAGTGTTACAAAATCCTGACACTATGACAGCTTTTTAAGAATATATCATGTTATTGTTATGGATACCTGTTAAGTGATTACTAGTCATTCATTTCAGTAAGAAATCTCCACCAAACCTTGCAAAGTACTGTTGCTTAGATACTACAGAGAAGAACTCTTGTTATTAGGCTTTTTCTGGTTCTATCTTTATCAACTTCATGGGTTAAAAGCTGCATTTGGTTCTGTGTGGAACACAATATAATCATTGATTACTCTTAATCCATGTGGCAGAGTTCACTATGCAGTGAGCACACAATGGGAGATTTGAATCTGTAGGTTTTAAAGAGCAAAAGAAATTCAGTCATAGTGTCATAAATGTGTAACCATGCAGTAAATGGGGTGGATGTGGGGAATTACAGACTTCAAACGTTATCAACTGCTAGCTGTTGTTTTTTTCTTAAAAAACGATAGATCAGAGAGAGAGAGAAAGAGAGAGAGAGAGAGAGCGAGATTCATGCAGTTTGTTTCTAAGTGCTTTAGGCATTGCCCATATTGCCTGTTTTAAAATGTACCAGAATTATTAGGCAGAGCTTTAGCACAGTATCTCAGAAGGCACTTTCATTCTCTAGAAGCTCATGCTGCTTTAAATGCTTTACCTCGCATATAAATGTGACAGCATGATCACACACATTGAGTCATCAGTGCAGCTTTAAAAAAATATACTTATTAAAATTGCCTGCTGTGAACCTTTTCCCCCCTTCATTCTCTCTTTCAAAAAATCCCAATTAGGATATACTTAAAAATGTAGATGATTACAAAAAGACATTCCAGGAGATCCACAGAGCTCGATCTGTCAATGGAGTTCCTGTTCCACCAGAGCAGCTAGATGATATGGCAGAGAGGTAAGTCTAATTTCATCCTTAAATGCAGCAGTGATGAAAGGACATTTTTGTTTTATGTTCTTTTCAGTTAAACTCAGTGTCTGTTACGTTTCAAATGGGCTTTTAATAGCTTTGGAAACAACAAGTGTTCCATGTAAAAATTACCTATTCTGATAACTTGAAATTATTGAAAAAAGCTTGAAATTAAATGAGCTATGGATTTTTTTGTGGGGTTGGGGGCTTAGGCTGGTTGCCACTTAGTGCTAGGAGGAACATTATATAACATCTCCTTTGGGAATGCTTATGGGAAAAGTGAGAAAGATGTTAATGAAAAGAATTTAGATTACAATCCTAAATATATCTACAATCTACTAGAAAGCAAGGTCTGCTGAATTAAACGGAATATACTTCTGTGTAAACATGTTTAGGACTGAGCAATAATGAACATCTTTCTTTACTTTGTAAACAATTAGTTTGCTATTAGTGAGCAATCTACAGAATAATAACAATGCAAAATTAATTATCCATTCAGGCTTTGCATTTGCATTATGAAACCATAATTTGCTGCTTATTGAATGTTTCACTGTTTAACTATAGTGTGATTCATGCCTAGGTTTAATTTTGTTGTTTCTACATCTGAGCTCCATCTGCTGAAAATGGAGTTCTTGAAACTGAAGTACCGTCTGCTATCACTCTTGGTCCTTGCAGAATCAAAATTAAAATCATGGATTATCAAGTATGGAAGAAGAGAGTCTGTTGAACTACTTCTTCAAAACTATATGGTAAATTTACCCTATTTTATTTTTGAATGCATCGTTTTAATATTATATCTATATGTACAGTATATGTATATCTATATAGCTATCTCACAAAACAACTAGTTGCTTATTCTATATCAGCTTTCCCCCACATGGTGCCCTCCAGATGTGTTGGAAAGGGTTGCTTGGAAATGATGGGAGTTACAGTCCAAAACATCTGGAAGGCACCAGATTGGTGCCTATATCTTCTCTCTCTCTCTCTTTCTCTCTCTCTTTCTCTCTCTCTCTCTCTTTCTCTTTCTCTCTCTGTCTTGCTACTCAGTTAACTTACTTTACACAGAAAAAAATTACAAGGAAATGGATAGGGATCAAGCCTCCCACATCATGATGAGTCAAGGCACACACTCCTCATGTTCTTATGTAGGCAAGGGATGCTAGGTTGAAGAACATGTTGCAAAATACCAAATGTATTAAAATATATGTTCCTTTTAATAAGCAACTATTGACCCTGTTCTCCGGAGATTAGCTGGTCACTCATCAAACCAATATCTCAGAGTTTTCTTCGTGTTTAGCTTATTCAGTATTTTGTTTAATTCAGTCTGTAGTTTTGATGGACTTTTGATTCAGAAATAGGCGATGGGCTAGTAGCTCAGTAGTAGAGTACATGCTTTGCATAGAGATGGTCCCAGGTTCAATCACTGGCATGTCCAGTGGGCTTGGGAAAGGCTTTTGTCTTAAACCATGCTAGGGATGTATGAGAATTCTGTTTTGGAGTGAAATCTTGATGGGTTTTACCAGTTCAGCCCTGGCAGATTTTGTTCCATTTCCCCCTGCTGGCATTGATCTGTAGTGAGTCAATGCAATACATGGATTTTGGATTTTTTTTTAATGGTGGCGATTTTGCACAAATGGGATCGTAAATGGGATGTCCAGTGATTTGTGCAAATTGGATCATTATTTTTTTTCTCCAGGGTCTTACGCATGTCCGCCTGTATGCTATGCAGCCCTGCAGAGGCATATTCCCCTCTTGTAAATATCTTTGTCAGTTTCATCCTCTCCACAGTATTTTGTTTAGCCCAGCAGAGCCATTCCTGCACTAGCCCTGCTGGGCTAAAAGAAGTATTGTGTGGAGAGGATGGAACTGACAAGGATATTTAGAGGATATAAGAGGGGAATATGCCTCTGTGGGGTTACATAGTGGGCAGGTGGATTTGTGCACTTGCACCAGACCATGAAAAAAATCACAACCCCATTTGCGCAAATTTAAAGCCCCCCCCAGTTCCCATTTGTGCAAATCTCCAGACACAAAAAATGGGAGAAAAAACACAAACTCATTTACTCAAATTCCCAGACCCAAGGGGGGAAAAGTCTTGTGCGCAAAAAATATGAACATTTCCATAATTGAAAAAAAAAATCTGCTACAATCTGTCATCGCTTATTGAAACAGAAACATTGCAAAATCTTGTTGGGCTTAAACGGAATTGAATTTCCAGTGTCACACTTCCCTAAACCCTGCAGACCTGCTGCCAATCAGTGCAGACAACACTCAGCTAGATGGAACAATGGTATAACTGAGCAACAATATGGTGACTCCACAAACTGGGTGGCATACAGACTACATTAGCTGAGTTTTGGTCCCACTGATTTTAATAGAACAAAATTCAACTAACTTAGACTGCAAATCTATACACACTTACCTGGGAGTAAATCTAATTGAATTCAGTGGGACTTACATTGCACTGGTAGTCTGAATCCAACCTACTGAAAGTCTTTAAATTTGTGATCCAGTTATGAGAGGATCACAAAGTATATTTTCTCTCCTATAGCAATGTATCTCTGCACTGTCCCCTTCTGTGACGGAAAAAAATGCAGCATTATTATACTGTTCTCCTACAAAATAGCTCAACTTCCAAGTCTCTCTTGTTGACTTTATAGAACTTCGAACATTTCCCCCATCTATTCTAATATTCCCCCATGTAAATTCTTTCTCTCCTAGAAATTGAAGGGGCATTGTGGGGGAATGCTGGCTTAGTGTTTGCGAGCAGTGTGCTTGTGCACACTAGCCCATTGCTCCCACTGCAAGCAGAGGTGTCTAATCAAATCACAGTCCTTCTGTTTGTGGTTTGTTTAACAGTCTGTGCAAATTGGCAACTCTGGCTTGACTCTTCCCCAACAAGCCAGAGTCATGAGCCAACAACAAACCATGGCTTATTGATAAGCTGGAACCCTGGCTTATTGTTACATCCAAACCAGGCCTTCGGGTTTGCAATCATAGCTTGTCTTCCTAATGAGTACAAGGACAAGAAATCTTTATGGCTGTATGTGGTACTTTTTCTGTTGTTCATCTTTTTCTACTTTTCTTGGCAGCAAATTCAGATACTATATTATCAAAAGTAATTTCTCTCAAGAGATCACATTCTGAAGACAGAACAGATAAAGATGACAGTCTTGACTACCGCATGGTTGACCATAATTTATTTTTAATAAAGGATCATTTGGAGAATGCTCTTAAACCTTCGCAGTCTGAAATGTGAGGGGAGGGGGGCGAATTAGATAAAGGTAGAAAGCTATGAAAAGCCATCAAAACAGTAAAAACAATAGTTAAGTCAATACCTATTAATGTCTGGAGACACTATGTTATCCGCCAGTGTTAGTATGGAATGGTATGTATCTACAAAATAGGTAGAGCAATGCAAAAACAACTCTGCAACACTATCAGGCATATTCAGCAAGTTCAGTGTCCTGGCTTCCATATCAGCTGTTGTTCTGCTTGGCCCCAGACCCAGGCTGGATGCAGTCTGCTGAGTAACCCTCCCCAGTTGCTCGTCTTTGGCCACTCTAAAGCTAAACTTACAGGCAGAGGAAGCTGCTGCTGGTCAAGAAGAGCCCAAGAGGATCAGAGTTGGTCAGAAGCAATTGTTGAATTGATTTGGCATGATAAGTCTCAGACTGCCTGGTCCGGCCACTTGGCTCCTCCCAGGAAAGAGAGAAAGAGGAAAGAGAAGACGAGTTGCTATTTTTGTTCATTAGATGTGAGAGTAGCTAATTCCACTTCTGAAACATTACGTCTAAATGGTGATACAATTTTCCCATTAGGGGAAAAATTCTAACAATGATGTGGCAATGTCTATCTATCAACGTTGATAGGGAACATAGGAAGCTGCCTCATACTGAATCAGACCATGGGTCCATCTAGCCCAGAATTGTCAGCACCGACTGACAGTGGCTCTCCAGGATTTCAGGCAGGAATTTTTCCTAGCCCTACCTGGAGATTCTGGGGGTTGAACTTGGAACCTTCAGTATGCAAAGCATGTCCTCTTCTACTGAGCTGTGGCCCTTCCTCAGTGTTGATTATCAATGCTGATGTGACACCGTCCATGTGTATGTGTGAGACCTGGGGCAATTGCCCCCCATGCTTCTCCTTTAGAAGGACCTGACCTGGAAAATAGGTTGGCATTGTTAAAGTGAAATAATCTGTTGTATATGTTTTATGAATCCTCTTGCATAAAGATATGAAATGTTACTAGATGACTGATTCCTTTCCCAACATTATCAATATTTTGCACTGCTCTGTAACTAAAAGGAAGAAATAAAAAAGAAAGATAAGAAAATTGTGACTACCAAATAACTTCAGAATTGAGCTATTACACACAATTTGGTTAATGCGGTTATCAAAAATAAAAATATATGGAAAGCAAAAAAAGTTGAGAAAGTAGCTTTCTTTTGCCTATTAAGCTGGCAAAAACATATTTCACCTTTAAAAAAAATCCTAAAAACCCCATGATGAATGAGCAACTGAATTATTGCAATACTTTTGTCTGCTTAAGTGTATTTTGCCACCTGTATATTCAAAAATTAGATACGGTTGGTTATGGCAGTAATGTGGCTATTACCCAACTGAAACATGTCTGTGCTAGGATATTAATAATGAAGGACTCCATAAATCTCACACTGACTGCAAAATACATATGTTCTGTCAGAATCATCAGTTACTTCTGGAAATTTTGCCCAGCACACTGAAGTGAAAAGATGCACTCTGTTTCCCTATTGTTATAGCTGTCCTACATTTGGGTAAATATTAGAGTGTATCTTTGACTGATTTGAAAACTGCATTTATTCTCACTTTGACCAGTGTCAATATGGCTTGGCAGCACACAAGAGTGAGTGTGTGAAATCTATCCCTTCAGTTATGCTCCCTCTCTCCCATGGTTTCAGATATTCTTGCCTCAGGTATCCTTGCTTTTAGGGACTAAAATAAGTGTTGTTGTTGTTGATGTTCTGCTTCTGCTGCTCCTGCCGCCGCTGTCGCTGCTGCTGCTGCTTCTGCTGCTGCTGCTGCTTCTTCTTTATTTTTTATTCATATGGGAGGAAATAGCATGGTCCATTCTACAATGCAAAATGTCAGTAACACCAAAATAACTGACTAATGTGGCCTAAATGCTTTTGTAGAGTTGTACATCTGTCATCTCCCCTCCCCATTATTCTCTGTTTCCACTGATTTCTGGACTCCGACAGTTTCTCTTGTAATGGTGCCGGTTATCACTTCTGTGCAGATTCGTATCCCAGGTCAGCGCACAGTTCTAATACAGCACTGCAGCTTATAAAATTATGCAACTGTTTTGTGCACCTTATCCCAAACATACCTACATCCTGGAAAACCAGGTCATTCGATCACACCTTCTGTCCAGCAAAGGGAAGCATTTCAAGCCCCATTGATTCAGTGGATTCTTCACTCTCTCCCTTTAAAATGAAGGTGAGATAAACGTATGCAACTTTTGCTGAAGCGTGCCTGTGTATGGCAGGAGTAGAGCACATGCACTGCATGAAGAAGGTTCCAGCTTCTAAGCTTAGCAACTACTGGTAGGGCTAGGAAAAACCCAGCTGAATTCTTGGAGAGCTGCTACCACTCAGTGCGGACAGTACTGAGCTAGATGGACTAGTGGTATGACGCAGTATAAAACAACCTCATACGGTCATTTATTGCATCTGCGTGACATCTGCGTGCCATCCCATCTGCAATGAGTTACCTTTCCGATAAGTAATACGTTTGTCAGTGCCCAAGTCTTGCTGAAAACTTCTATTACTATTTCCCCCATGTAACGCACTTTGTGAATATTGTTAACATTCAGAAGCATCTCCACAAAGAAGCTAACAGAGAAGATGAAAAGATGAAATCAGACAAAGCTCTTAACCTATGTGGTAGTGTAGAAAATAGCAATATTTTCCCATAAATTGTGTTGTTGATATCATTCACAATCTCTTTTCCTTTTCAGACTGTTATAGAAAATAACAGATTTTTTGATCAGTATGAAGTTACGTATCAGATCTTGAAAAAGGCAGCTGAAGTGTATGCCAAAGCTAATGGCTCACGTAAGTAGTGATGTATTTGTTCAGCAACACTTTTAAGTGCTGTTGGATTCCATTTTTATTGTGTGATCAGGCTGAACTGTCGCTAAGCAACTAGGAAATTGACAAAATTAGAGTCCGTGTAGGTTAGCGCAGAGGGAATGAGCAACAAGATTAAGACTTTTCAGACCAATACTCATTGCTAACACAGTAGGCAGCCTATGCTTTTGCAGCATGTTCTCCAGTTCTTATTGCATTGAAGCATATGAAAACAAGGAATCTCTAGTCGTGACGGAGGAGTCCATTGGCAGCCTTATTTTTAACCCAGTTAAATCAGAATTTAAGATAGCAATTTACTCTGTGCATCAGTGTTGATTTCAGGTTCCTGAAATATGCATGTGATTTACACTTTCTACATGGAACTTGTAGTTTTCTGTTTCCTTGTTTGAAAGAGAGACAGAGATTTCTATGTTATGCTATTGAATCCATGGGTCACTCCTATATAGAATATAAAATTGGACAAGATGTTATGCAATTCCTTCCATATTTTATTTTTGGAAAAGGTACTTGGTTTTTAGCCTTAAAATTGCATTGATAGTACAGAGTTGTTGTTTTTTCTGCGCATATGCTTCAGTGGTATCAGAACTAAGTTTTAGGGAAGCCACTGTCATTCAGTCTCAGTCCCATATTTTCAATATGGCTTAGAATAATATTACTGACCAATCTAACATGTTCCTTGTAAAGTTTACTGACATAATATACGTGAAGCTCTTTGTGCACTTAAAAATATATTATTTATTTATTTATTTATTTATTTCTATACCGCCCAATAGCCGAAGCTCTCTGGGCGGTTCACAAAAACTAAAACCAAACAACACATAATAAAACAATTTAAAATATATAGAACATTAAAACCACAATATAACAATACAACCACAATAAAACCTAGCAGCAGTACAGGAGTTTAAAATACAGATTTAAAACAGCAAAGATAAAAATTTAGAAAGCTAAAATGCCTGGGAAAATAAAAAGGTCTTCACCTGGCGCCGAAAGGAGTACAATGTAGGCGCCAGGCGAACCTCACTAGGGACCACATTTACCACATTTAAAGACAAGACAGCCTTCTGAAGGTGGCTCACATAACATAATTCTAATAAAGATATATAAACTTATAATTATAAAATACAAAATCAGCGTAAGAACTACAAAAACATACTATCTATAATAAAGAGTAAAACAAGCAGCAACAATTTAAACATTATTTTAAAAACCTGAGCCAGTATGGAGAGGCCCATTCTCTCCTCTTTTAGGATGGTGCTTGCCATCTATTAATTAATAATTAATCAGGGAACATTTTTGTCAATCAAAACTTTTAAAATTGATTGATCAACCCAATTCTTTTATTAAAGATTGCAGCTATCATTATTGCTGTTACTGTTCAGTTTCTGCTTCTTAGGGATTTCATCCCAATCAGGCGAGGTGATGATGTGGCACACCTCGGAACGCCACAGGCAATTCTTCCGACCTTGGCATACCAGGCTAATGGCTACTTCTTCGGCTTCACGCTCCCATGCCTCATTAGAGGCCAGGCTGTCCTGCAACGTTTCTCTAATTAACAGCCTCAGATCTTGCTCTTTTCTCAGCTCGTCCTTGGGCTGTTCTGCAGTTTCCTCCCTCCATTCTAACTCCTTCTGCCCAACAGCTGCTAAAGCTGTCAGCAATAACCATGCTAGAGGTCCTGCACGCTGCTTCTCTTTAGCTGACCACTTTCTCAGCTGCAGAGATTCTAACGCAGCTTCCAGACCCACTGGTGTGCAGTCCTCTTCAACTTCTGGCCATGCAATCAGGCCACTCAGGACCACCAATTGCTTTGCAGCTGGACCCCATAGACCCTCCTGTGGCCAGCTTGGTTGGATCAGACAGTTTCTCTGAACCCAGAGCCAAGGGGTACAATGGGTCTTGTACTCTACATGTCAGCAATGAGGCAGCACGACACTAGGAAGCACCCCTAGCGTTCATTCTCAGCATAAACTAACAGCACTTGGTTCTCAAGCATAGCCACCTTCAGCTTTGAGGTAAACAAATTCTGCTTCTCAGGCTCATCAGTGATAAGACATTCTCCTTATTAGAGGAATGTTCTTGGAGCTGCTTCTCACCCTTTTGACTCATCTGACTACATCAGGAGGCCAGTTAAGGGAAAACAGCAGCCCTCTGACCAAAGGCAGAGAGCATTATGGATGTAAGCCACTCTAAAACTACTAATAGCCTGGTTCAGGCCTGGGGCCTTACACTTTTTTTATATGTATATTGGGATAGTCATTTCAGTTGGGTCAAGACTTTCGTTAAAGCCCAGTTCTGTATTTCAGCGGAAGAAATAGAGAGTGTTACAAGATTCATGAATGAGACAACAACACAGTGGAGGCATTTGTCAGTAGAGGTGAGAAGTGTGAGAAGCATGTTAGAAGAAGTCATTTCTAACTGGGACCGATATAGCAGCACAGTGGCTAGTCTGCAGGCCTGGCTGGAAGATGCTGAAAAAATGCTGAATCATCCTGAACATGCCAAAAAGGTAAGGTTCGAAATCCTACAGTAGCTGTTTTTATGTTCAGCAAAGACTAAAGAACATTATGGACTAGGGATGTACGAAACTCACTTACCTTTTCACAGAATCTTTCGTGGTCTGGGGGGAGGCACTCCGTCCCTCCCCCCAGAATCCTCAACGAGGGGCGAGGTGATCCGGTCCTACCCCCTGGAATCCTCTAAGGCTGGCTCCACTCCGCGGCCAGGCCGTGGAGCAGCCAGCCAGGGCCGTCCGCAGCCGGATTTCCAGCCGCGGATGGGCTGCTGCGGACGCAAATGGCGGCCGCCATAGCAGCCGCCATTTGCGTCCAGCCAGGCAGCTGTGATAGGTTTGCATTCCCTATTTTTCGCCGATTTATCTTACATAAATATTTACGTAGGCTAGAACGGTGAAAAATAAAGGGCCCAGTACGCTATTTGCGTTCCCCTTTTTTTCACCGTTTTATCTTACGTAAATATTTACGTAAGATAAATCGGTGAAAAATAGGGAACGCAAATGGCGGCCGCCGTAGCCGCCGCCATTTGCGTACGCTGGGGTTTTTTGGGGGGGGTTAGCCGTGACAGGCTACGTAAATTCTTACGTAGCCTATCACGGCTGCAAGGATGGCAATGGTGGTGGCAGGAGACCAGCTGCCGGAGCCATCGCTGCCGCCTCTGGAGCCGCCGCCGCTGCTGAATCTGCCGCATCCACCCCAGGTAAGTGCCGTCCCAGGGGGATTCTGCAGGGGGGCGGGGGGCAGGAGGCCATTCCGCCATGGATTCCGGGGGGCCGGATTCTAAAGAATTCTAAAGAATGCGGCCTCACTGGAATCTGTGGCAGAATTCTCTGCCATCCCTATAGTGGACACGTGAGTACCTGCAGTTATCTACTCACCTAACAATGGTTAGCTTGGTTGGTTTTAATGGCACCAATTACCAGTTGGACAGCAAAAAAAGGAGCAGTCCATTTACCCTGACAGGTGATTAGGATTCTAAAGCTGACAGCTCCAACTATCCATTAGTGCTGCATGCATAGTCCTAATCCAGCAGCGGGAGCCATTCGGGCAGCACACTTTTGTTCATGTGGTTGTTGATGCTGAAAATGACTAGTGCATAGGGATGGCAGAGAATTCCACCACGGATCTCGGTGAGGCCGAATGCCAGTGCATTCGACCCCCCGAAATCTGTGGGGAATGGCCTGCCACGGCTCCGGTGGCAGCTGCGGTGGCGGCTGGTCTTCCGACCGGCTGCCGCCACTGCCATTTGCAGTCTTGTTAAAAAACAAAACAAAACGACGTGATAGGCTATGTAAAGATTTACGTAGCCCATCATGGCTGGGTTTAAAAAAAACACACCCGCATATGCAAATGGCGGCGGCTACGGCTGCCACCATGCGTTCCTTATTTTTGGCCGTCTTAGTCTACGTAAATATTTACATAAATGAAGACGGCGAAAATAAGGGCAATGCAAAGGGCTATTTGCGTTCCCCCTTATTTTTGCCGTCTTAGTCTACGTAAATATTTACGTAGACTAAGACGGCCATTTGCGTACGCGCTTTTTTTTTTTTTAAGCCAGACGTGATAAGCTACGTAAGTCTTTATGTAGCCTATCACGGCTGACTACAGGGATGCAAACGGCGGTAGCTATGACTTCCGCCATTTGCGTCCCTGCTAGCCAGCGGCGGGATGTCTGGCTGCTGGCGGAGCTGACCGGCGGCTCTGCGGAATCCCTGCGGAGCGGAGCCAGCCAGCCTGGGCTCCGCGCCTCCCCCCCCGGTGAGGATTCCAGGGGGAGGGACGGAGCACTTCCCCCCCCAGCGGAACCCGGCGGAGCCAGGTAAGGGGACTTTCGTACATCCCTACTAGTGCACAAAAAACTGCTTTTTTGTGTGCGTTGCCCATGGTACAGTAGAACAAAAAAGTATAGTTGTTTAGGTGATCGATAAGAACAGAAGGAGGAAGAAGAAGACCAGCATGATGCATGTGAGTCGCGTGTGAGCCATTTTCACTTTTAATTAAAGGTTCGTGATAAGCAAACTCAGAAACTCTGAGATGTTTATGGGTTAAACATAACAGCCCAATAAACTCAATAACAACCATGGGTTAAACAACCCAGGAATTGCTGCCATTACATGTGGACCAGGTCTTAATCTACTCTGTCTTCAAACAACTTAAATATGAAGCCTTCATCTTTATAGGAAGCCTGGGTTCAGAACATAGAAAGAAATAGAAATGTTTTATGTTTTCATAAGCCAGCGATTAAAATAACAACCTCAGCTTAAAAGCCAGAAGCCCGCTTTAACCAAAGGTAGACCAAAATGGAAAAGTCTGAAGGGCCCATTTAAACGATCATAAGGTGGGAGCTGAACATATATCCTAGGGAAGAGAGTTTCACAAATAGAAGCCCTCCGTGCCCACCATTCTAATTGCTACTGCTGGCAGGCAAATGAGCAGGGGCCCTGCCCCAGATCTTAAGATTTGGGCAGGTTGGTATGGGTGCAGGCAGTTCTTGAAGTAACTTGGTCCCAAACCATTAGGACTTTGAAGGACAATACCAGCACTTCGAATTGATCTTGGAAGCAAATAGGTAGCCACTGAAGCAGAGGCACAGTATGTGTAATGTGATCCAAATGCCTGGCCCCCACCGCCATATTCTGCACTAGCTGAAGCTTCCAAACTATCTTCAAAGGCAGCCCCTGTTGAGTATATTACAGTAGTATTGCCTGAATGGAACCACAGCATGCATAACTGAAGTGAGATCTGCTGCATCCAGATACAGTTGCAGCTGGCGCACCAGCCTCAGCTGACAAAAAACACTCCTGACCACCACACTCCCTTGTGCGTTGTGCCTAAGAAGATAGCCCAGGAGAACACACAAACTGTAAACCTAGTCTTTCAGAGGGACTGCAACCACATATAGATATGGCTGAACACCTCTATCCAGATTTGCTGGCTTTCTTACCAGAATACTTCTGTCTTGTCAGGATTAAGTTTTAGCTTGTTTGGCCTTAGAGCTACATGTCATCAGGATACTGATGACATTCTAGCTGAAAGCTCCAAATGACTTCTCCCAATAACTTTGTGTGAATGTTAAAGAGCATAGGGGGCAGAATAGAACCCACAGGCTAAAGGCCATGGGATAGAGCAAAAGTGACATAGCACCACCAATTGGGAATGCTCATCAGGGAAAGACCAGCACCAGTTTAATACCAAGCCTCCCAGGTGACCAAGAATGATGTCATGGTTGATGTATCAAAGGCTGCAGAGAAGTCCAAGAGAACCAACAGGGTTGCATGCCTTCTGTCCATTCCCCAGCGTAAGTCATCCAGAGCAACCAAGGCTGTTCCCATGCCGTGACCAGGCCAAAAACCAAACTATTGATGAGGCCAAACTATTCTCCCTGGGTGATATTTGAGAGTGTAAATACTTTTTAAAGGCTTTGGATATTTATCTACTGCTGATTATTTATATTTTATAGTAAAAGTTGCCTGTTCCTTCTAGTTATTTGTCCTCTGTTTTAAAAACAAAGAAGTTAGTTTTAATTAGAAATGTGTTCATGAATATTTTAAGAAGAACCTTAACTAAATGAAAATGAAAAGGTTGGAGATCCGTGCCTTAATTCTTCATTTTGATAGTCATAATAACTTTTCCGCCTGAGAAATTTGTAGCAAACTTTTCACAGGATACAGAGAACAGACTGAGGATTGCCTGCTTAAGCATAATGTGGTGTGACTTGTTATGTTTACAACCTGTTCAGCAATGCTAGTTGTGTTCTTTCTAGGATTTCTTCCGGCATTTACCACAGTGGATACAGCAGCATACTGCTATGAATGACGCTGGTAATTTTCTAATTGAAACGTGTGATGAGATCATTTCCAGAGATTTAAAACAGCAGCTGCTGTTACTGAATGGACGATGGAGAGAGTTATTTATGCAAGTTAAACAAGTATGTCCTTGGTGATATTTCTCCCACAATTATTAACCATTGGCACACAACAAAGCATATATATGATTAACTTATCTTAATCAATTTAAAGATGTTTATATAACTTACGATACTTTAAAGATATATGACTGCAGAAATACAGTCATATATCTTTAAAGAGAGCACTAAAATGTAAATGTAAATTTCTGTTCCTGAAGCACTCTGTGTTTTCTTAACCCTCCATTTTCTCTACTTTCATAGTATGCTCGGGCTGATGAACTAGACAGAATGAGGAAGGAATATTTGGATGGTGTTGCTGCCTTGTCTGCTTTCACTGATGAAGCAAAGAGGAAAATATGTGTACCTTTAGAAGTGTCCTTTCTAAACATAAAGATGTTTCTCCAAGAACTGGAGGCAAGTTTCCAGAAGAATTTCTTTCCTTTCCAGAAGAATTTTTTTTTAATAAATGTGTGATGGTAGTTGGGTGATAATTAGTTTACAAAATGATTACATCCTAATGTCCTGTACTGTTCTGCCTGCTGTGCCATTCCCATTCCCAGTGGTACTGGGAGGATGCTCTTGAATGCTCATAACCCCCTTTAAATACTGTGCCAGTTTACCTGCTGTAGTTTTAAGATATTTTCTTTTCTTGCAAATCTTACGTCCCTTCTTGTACTTCTCTCTGGCTTGCATGGTAACCAGTGCTTTCCAATGTGAATTAGGTAAACAGGGTTTTCGGTTATCCTCTGTCAACTCAGGAACCAAATTTGGAATGAGAATAGCATTCTATATCTAATATATTTTCTACGATGTCATCTTCACAAAAATGTTCCATAAGAATATCTTAGACAGACCTTGAAGTTACTTATTTGGATTTAATTATGAAATCATGTTAATTAATACAAATGAAGAGGAGGATGCTACCTTTATTAACGGTTGTAACTAGCAGGAAAAGACGCTCCCATATGAAAAGAACATGTGTGTGTAGTACATACATAGTTATTGTTGGAAAACATGTTGCAGGATATTAAACAAAAAGTGCCTGTGATGGAATCTCAGTACAAGATGGTTACAAGGACAGGACAACTTGTTACGAAAGAAATTCCACAAGAAGAAGTCATTGAAATGCTTGCAACAATGTCAGGAATCAAAGGACGGCTAAGCAAGGTAGTGTGTTCCCCCCCTCCCTAATACACACACATGACTATTCAAGTAATTCTTAAAGTTATTCCAAATCCTAATGAGAGCCAGTTTGGTGTGTTGTTAGAGTGTTGGATTGGGACTCAGGAGATCTGGGTTCTAGTTCCCACTCAGCCATAACATTCACTGAATGACTTTGGCCAGTCATTGACTCTCAGCCTAACCTACCTCATGGGGTTGTTGTGAGGATAAAGTGGAGAGGAGGAGGACCACGTAAGCTGCCTTGGGTTCCTTGCAATAGGCAAGAGGGTTGGATATAAATGTATTAATAATAATAAATAAGTACAATAAAATAAGGCTGGCACTGATGTGGATTTGTCTAGTGTATGTACTTATTTTATTACCCCCAGAAACCATCAGATTGTGCTCTGACTTGGTTCAGACTAACAGAGCCATCCCTGTGCCCCTCTTGCCTTTTCCAAATGTACTCCCTGTGGATCCCTAGCATCCCTAGACACTGCTGTAGGCATGGGCAGCAGCATCCAGAGAAGTCAGAAACTATGGGAATTACATGTCCTGTGATTCCCATTGGCTCTGGAGGTTTGTTGCAGCATTTAGGGTCTAATGGAGGCTGTGATGTGGTGCTCATCATGAGCCCTCCATGTTGCTACTATATGTCCTGGTGAACAGGAAAAAGCCAGCAATGGGGTGAACTTATGGTGGGACCGAGTAGTAGAAGCTAAATCTACATTTGTCCCAGTTTGGGTTTCAATTATTTCTGGAGAGCATTCACCAACATTATTGTGTCAAGCCATTTGTCACACTAGCTTTGCAGCCTTTTTAATAAGCTTCAAAGCATCTGCTAGGTAGGCAGAAGCTTTAAATCTATGAATGGAGCAGCTTATCAAGCTTACAGCCATTCTACAACTTCTGCAGAATTAAGCACTATAGTGAAGTTCACCAGTTTTGATCCTTGTGTATTTTTTCTGAAAATCTTGCCTTTCCTGATCACGGAAAACCCACAAAAAATGGGCAGAGGATCAAGCCAATTAAACAGAAGAGAACAAAAAGCATGAAATATTGGGTAAAATGCAGAGTAGGAGAAAGAGGGCTGGAGTAAGAAAAAGAGGAAGGATAGCATCAAGAAAAGAATTGGACAGAAATGACATGAAAGATGAGGCTGGAAGGCTGAGACAGTGAAAAGTGTAGGAGAAAAAGTGAGGAGGAGGAAGCTGCTGCTGAATATAAGACAATAGACAATGATATTTCTATGACTATATATTTAAGTGAATAATACTGTATGGAACATGTTACTATTTTAAACCTTTTGGGTTGGTGGTATTTTTTGCCTGAATAAGCATGCATGATAAGGCCCATTTAAATCTTTAAAAATGTACAATGAAGTGAATATATAAAAATGAGTACAATAATGCTAGGTAGTTCTGTTGTGTTGTGTCATGTAATTTTGTTATGCTGTTTTGATTTAAGAATTAAAATACATGTGTATATTACTACTACTTTCAGGTTAATGAGTCCTGCCCAGTTGTGCTCTATGAATCTCAACAGCTACTTCCTCACCTTGAAGAATTAGAGAAGCAAATTACACATTTTTATGAATCTCTTGATAAGGTCAATGAAATTATTTCTGTCCTAGATCCCGAAGTCCAGCCTGCTGATATTTTTAAACAGCAACATCAGGTATTTCTTACATGAACATTCAAAATGAAGTTGCTTGATTAGTTTACTAGAAGGGAGTGATACTTTTCTGAAAACGTTAAAATTATGGATCTTTGATCAGGGAATCAGTTTCAGTGTCTAGAGACTCCACTCCAGGCAACACCAGGTTCCCTTTCCTTGGAATAGAATCATAAAATAGTAGGGTTGGAAGGGGTCTGCAAGGCCATCGAATCCAACCCCCTGCTCAATGCAGGAAGCCTGATTCCCAGGCGGTCTCCCATCCAAGTACTAACCAGGCTTGGCCCTGCTTAGCTTACAAGATCAGACGAGATTGGGCACATCCAAGTTCCAACCCAGTTGGAGTTTTCTCCGTAAGTCTGGCATATTAGAACCCTATTAGTCAATGAAAATTTCTTATTGATTCAACATATGGCTGAAGAAGGGGGAATAGCTCTGTGGTAGAGCACATGTGTAGCATGGAAAATTTCTATGTTCATTCCTTGGCATCTCAGGTTGCAGGGCTAGGAAAGTCCTCAACCTGAGGTCCTGGAGAGCTGCGCCCAGACAGAGTCAACAATACTGAACTAGATGGACTCAGTATAGGGCACTTCATACATTCATTTTTGCATTCACCATACTAAAATATCACAGGATTTCCTGTGCATGAAATTGCAACTGATACCCCCACACACTACTCAGAAGTTCCTGTCCACATACATGATTTCTAATGACATGGTACAGAAAAACAGCCATAGGCTTTATGCTACTGGAAATAATGTACTGGGGTGTGTGCACTCCTGTGCTTGGTGAGAGTAGAAGTCATCTTCTCAAGCAAAGGAAAACAGACACTTGGGCAGCAACCGTATGCACTAGGGAGAGTCTTATACACTTCTGAGTAAACATGGAGATCTCACTGCGTGTGGTGTTGTGAATTTAATCTTACTAAAGCAATATGGAGCTCTCTGGTCACATGCAGCCCATCACTCACTTTTATATGACAGGCATATTCCTAGGACCCCAACAGTCTCATCTTGCATAATTAACAAAAAAGCATGCTTGAATAAAGCCTTGTACACAACCAAAGGAATGTGGTATGAACGTGGCTTGGTGAGGCAGCCTCTCTTAAGACAGCTCCTGCTTCAGGAGATTATCCTCCTCGGGAGCCATCATAATTAAACCAAATGGCTTTATTTTCCCCTAACTGGATTTTCCAGCCTTGAAGATTCAGGACCATCTGCCAGATAATTCGAGGCGGCTGACCTTTACTAAACTCACAATAAAGGTGCTTTCTTAAACACCTACGGCGCAATGTATGTTAATACGTTTGTACAGAAAAAAGTACTTCAACTCTACAACTTTGTTCTGTATAAACATGCATAGGATTGCACGCTTAAGGTGTCACCTTACAATATATAAGGATAGGAGATGAGTAACTTCCTACATGTCAGTAACTTAAATCTAGATCCTAAGTATGTTCACTCGAAAGTAAGTCCCCTTTATTTTCTAGGGAAAAGTATTTTTTAGAACTGCAGCCTTAAGTCACTTGCTCAGAGATGTACTTGCCAACCTTTTATCTGTTGAAAGGTGGTCATCTGTTAATATCCAAATAATAGATCTTCAGCTATTGGGCAGTATAGAAATGTAATAAATAATAATAAATAATATTGAAGATGTTAATTAAATTTGAATAAAGATGCTCTCACTCCTGGAGACTGAATTCACACTCACGGTAACCAATGACGTCACATGAACACAGAACAGGAAAATAGGCATATAGCATTTAGTGGATTTTACTGAAAACTCTAAGCAATAATTTTAAAATTACAGCCTTACATTAGAAGAATCCAATATCTAAGATGTAGTCCTGTGTCATTACAAATGTTCAAAAGCCATTAAAAGCGATAGAACTTCAGTACACATAATTGCATACATGATCGCAGCCTTATTTTTTAAAATTAAATTCCCATGAAATTACATTACCGTGACATCTGTACTCTAAAGAAGAATCCACTACTTATTATAGAGAAAATAAAGTTGGAGATGTCACCTTGCAATCAGATTATATGAACCCTGCAATGATGTCATTCTGACTACTTTGTTTTCCTTACTGTTAAAAATGTCCTTAATTTTACTTTAATTTTTATTTTATTTTCCTGTAGGATCTAGTAGCTTATCAAGAAAATTGCAAGAAAGCTGTATCACTAATTGAGAGAAATAGCAAGAACATTACAAAGTTTGTGGCCTCAAGTAAGGTTTTACACCACTTCAGTGTTTCAGTACTTCAGAAGAAAGTCATAGAAATTCAAGCAGCTTTTCAGGTAATGTTTGGGGAGTGGTTGTGGGATTTCAGTAAATTTTGGAACATTTACAACATAAAAGAGCTGTGCCTTCCACTCAAATGGCTGGAAAGAAACCCAAATTGACTCAGATAGGTGATATAAAGCAGTTTCAGATTTGAAAGAAAATATTCATGGATTTGTTACATACTTGATTGAAAACAGCCCTTAAACCATATTAAAGAACCAGTGTGGTGTAGTGGCTAAAGTGTTTGACTGAACTCAGGAGATCTGGGTTCTAGTCCCCACTCTGCCAGGAAGCTCACTGGGTGTTTTTGGGCCATTCACTGACTCTCAGCCTAACTTACCTCGCAGGGTTGTTGTGAATATTAAATGGAGAGGAAGTGATCATGTACGCCACCTTGGGCTCCTCAGAGGAAAGGCAGGATAAGAAAGAAAGAGAGGGAGAGAGAGAGAGAAAGAAAGAAAGAGGAAGGAAGGAAGGAAGGAAGGAAGGAAGGAAGGGCAACGCAAATAGAAACAAATTAAAAGTTATGGTCTGGGGGCTGAATGCACATTATGCTCAAATCCAGGTGAAAAACCTGCAACACTTGTTTTCTTTAAAGCAAACTCCACTTTAGAAGGCTGGATGATGGAGGACAGAAAGAAGCAGCAGGAGGGCTTAGCAACATGTGATATGTAATTTTTAAAACCCAAACTGCTTCAGGAGTTGAAAATTTGGAGTGGAGAAGCAGTGGGGGAGGGAAGGATGGGGTGCATCACCTTTTGGTGTGTGTAGCTTTTCTGCGAATACTTTTCTGAATACTTTTTCAGCATAAATTTAGACAGAGAAGAAATCCTGGCTTACCCTCTGTGCTGGCCCCTTGATTCCCCAAACTGTGCTGGCCCCTTGATTCCATTCCCCTACAGCAATGGAAGGTCATGTTGAAATTAAAGCAGTCCAAATCTAATCCAGCTTCACAAGAGCCATATTGTTTCAAAACTTCACCTGAAAGAAATGCTAGAAAGGGAACAAGGCAATATCCATTATTTTGTTGCATTCCTTTTGGAGTACTATAACATGATAATGAAATGTTAGGTAAAACATTTTGTTCTGTTTTGACATATAAATTAAGAATATGGTCAAGAGGACAGGTGATTGGAAGAAAAATGTTGAGGCAAATAGTCGTTTGATGAAGAAATTTGAAGAATCTAGAACAGAATTAGAAAATGTTCTACAGATTGCTCATTGCTGTCTAAAAGAAAGAGGTAATCCTGAAGAACTTCTCCGGAAACATACAGTAAGTATAACTCTGATTTGGATATGTTTTTATTCATTTGTCAGTAGTGTATATTTAGCATTGCTCAATTACAGTGTACCATCTATTACTTAGAACAAGAGGCCAGTGTGTATTTCCATATAGCCCAGGGATGGGGAATGTATGGCTCTCCAGATGTTTTTGGACTTCAACTCCCACCCTACCCACATTTTCCCCCCTGGCTTGCAAAAGGAGAGGGACAGATAAGTGACACACTCTGTCTCCCATACCGAGTAATGCCCAGTATATTGTGATGTGTGCTTGTTTAGTTGGGGGCAGTGTGGAGGAAGGGGAAAGGACAATTGTGAGCCCTCTGTGGCTTAATTTACCATCTGGAGAGGATATAAAGTTTAATATATCTCTTCCTGAGGAATATATTTAGGCTGTGATCCTAAGCTCCAATACCAAGTACATCTTTCAGATCAATGTGACTTATTTAAGAGTAGATAAGGTTAGGACTGCAATGTTAGACTGAGCTTAGGAACATAAATTGTGTGCATGTACCTCTTTACTGTCAACAAACATTTAGAGGAGACTGCAAACTACAGGGTGTTTCAAAATGATGGACCCAATTTCAAAGCAGTATATTTCATGATGGCAACATGTTACAATTACACCAAAACTTACAAACCTTTTAACGAGTTATCAAGTTTTACTAACCATTTTATAAATGCTCAATGAGCCCTCCACCTGCTGTATGGACAATATCGAGACGATGTTTGAATTCATCCCAAACGCCTCTCAGAGTGTCTTCTTCCACTGAAGTCACCGCTGCTGTGATTCTGTTTTTGAGGTCATCCAGATTAGTCGCTAATGGTGGCACAAAAACACGTTCTTTGACGTATCCCCACAAGAAAAAGTCGCAGGGTGTAATGTCTGGAGATCTTGGGGGCCAAGAGTGTAGCACCAAGTCTTGGGGTCCCATGCGGCCTATCCAACGTTGAGGCAGTGTGGCATTTAGAAAACGTCGAACCTGCAGGTGCCAATGCTTGCTTGCTGAAAAATGAAGTGCTTGCTTGCTGAAAAATGAAGTCATCAGAATCTTCATTAAGTTGTGGAAAGAGCCAGTTCAGCATTTCGAGATACGTTTGCCCCTTAACTCTGTTTCCCTCGAAAAAGAAAGGGCCATAAACCCCTTTTTGTGAAACAGCACAAAACATGTTCACCTTCATTTTCCTCTGCGTGGTCGCCCTGTGCTCTTCCCCGTACATAAACAGCCTGTTTCCTCAAATTGTCGGTACCAACAACAAATGCTCTTTGGCATTGGCGGATCAATGCCAAAACTCCGTTGAAACGCATGCTACACCACAATTGCGGATTCAGTCTTGCTGAACTGCAGAATGCAAAACGCCTTGTGTTGTGGGGTCGCCATCTTGCTAATGACTGAGGCTAGGGGCTGTTTGTGCGCTGAGAGAGGCATCTAGCAGTAATCATTTGAAACTCTATGCCCCACCCTTTGAAGTGGTAAGAGTTTCATTCATGGGCGGTTCATGGTTGCAGAGATATAGCGATTTCAAATTGGGTCCATCTTTTTGAAACACCCTGTAGAATTTTGATTCTTCCTGTTGCTGTCTAACAACAACAACAGTGGGCCACACCAGCAACAACAACAACAAAAACCCTGAATGTGCTGGTAACAGAGGTTCAAACTACACATTACCTTTAATACATAGCATTTAGCTACATCAGTGCGTTTTTTCTTACTCCGAAGTAAGTATGAGGGACCCAATCTGGATTGGGACCCTAGTGTGAAGGATAGGGGGACTTTTACCATTTACCCGCTGCTATGGTCTAGATCTGAGTGGCTGCACCTGTGATTTCCATAGGGGAAAAAAAACCATTTGCTTCTGAATGGAGTTGCATGCTGCCTATTAAGGTAAAGTGCAGTTTGGATGGAAAGGATGGGCGGAATCTAACTTCATGTTACATTATTACATCGCATGTAGCTGAGCCCTCTTTACTTTTCTTTTACTGTAAAGTAAGTGTGCGCAGCATCAATTTGGATCACAACCACCACACATCAGGAGGGGAAGATTAAACCTTGCTTCCCCAAATTTCCCCTCCCATGTGGGGGTTAAAAAACGGAGAGAAAACATTAGTGGGGGCTTTTCTCTTTGTTATATAGGTAGAGGGAATGACTGTAAGATTCAGCAGGCCTCAGACACAACTGTCATTTTTCTCTTGTGCATGTATATAAACTAGGGGTGGACGAAAGTCACTTACCTGTCGTCGAAGGCCGTTCGCGGTGGGGGGGAGTGCTTCGCTGCTCCCCCCGCGAAGTTCAGGCCGGGGGGGGAGGCTTCCCGCCTCGCCCGGCCAAAATTCAGGCCGGGGGGGAGGCTTCCCGCCTCGCCCGGCCGAAATTCAGGCCGGGGAGGAGGCGCCTCGCCTCGCCCGGCCGCGAACGCGAAAGTAAAAAAACAAAAAACAAAAACTTCCCCTGATAGGCTACGTGCCCTTAATAGCGTTGCCCTTATTTTCGCCGTAGTCTACGTAAACATTTACGTAGACTACAGCCACCAAATAAGGAACGGGAATGGCAGCTCCCTATGGGGGCCGCCATTCGCGTACGCGCTTTTCTTTTCTTTTTTTTAAAGTCACCCGTGATAGGCTACGTGACGATTCACGTAGCCTATCACGGCTGACTTTGCAGATCTAGCCGTGGTAGGCTACGTGAATCGTCACGTAGCCTATGAGGGGAAGTTTTTTTTTCTTTTCTTTTCATTACAATGGCGGCGGCGGCAGCCGGTCGAAAGACCAGCTGCCGCTCCCGCCTCGCTCGAAAACCCACCGAACCGCCGGCCGGACCAGCCACCGGGAGGGACATTCGCAAAAGGTAAGTCCCGTCCCAGGGGGGGGGTGCAGGGGGTGGGGGGGTGCGGAGGATTTCTCCCCGAAACTTGTTCGGGGGGCCGAACACGTTGGCGCTCGGCCCCCCGAAGTTTCGGGGAGAAATTCTCCGCCATCCCTAATATAAACAGTACATCAGGTGGGTCTTATGCGCCACCTAGTGGTCAAAGGCAAAATCGCTGCTCCAATTAAGCCTTTTAACTGTCTTTCCCGCTGTTGAAGCTCAGTTTTGCGATTTTGTCTCACTGAAGTGGTCATGGATTCGCCTTTCTGCATTCTTCTGACTCAGGCTTGTTTTTTTCATTTTCTCCATAACTTTGCATGTCCATGTGTTATTGTCTGTCCTCTTTTCCTCCCTTTCTAATCTTTTTTCCTTTCAGGGAAAACAGTTAAAAAAACACACACACACCGCAGCTTCTCTGTTCTTGTCAGCTACCTTCGTCGTCATCTCCAACTGCCCCCAGCTTCCAGTTTGGCCAGCCTTTTCCCCCTTGTACCTTCGGCTCTGCAGTTTGCTACGGGGAAAGCTACAGGAAAGTCCCTTTCTGCCTGCAAATCTCCTCATAAACCTTGCATGGCAGTCTCCTCGGGTTCTTCACAAGCTGCCTCTGTGTGGCCTCTGTGAGCGACAAAAGGCAATAATGGCGGCCATTACTGACCCTCCTCCCATTCGTGCTGAAGCGGCTTGTCTGTGTACAGCTTCTGAAAAAGCCTTTCCATCGCATTCGGAGCTCCCTTTTCTCCGTCTTTGGGAGTTTTCCTCAGCAGGGCTCAGAGCAAGATTGAGTGCCCACAACAACCCTGGCTGGTATGGATGTTGGGAGTTTGGGAGGAGGAAGAAGAGGAGGACAACGAGGGGGGAGCCTGGCCTTATGCAGGAGTCCAGCTTTTGCTACTTCTCCAAGGCTGTTGGCCAGAAGGAGCCCTGGGACAGATGAAGATCCCTCTGATGACAGAGAGGCAGACTTGGCTGGGACTTTGGGCAGTCTGTTTTCGATGCAGTCTTCCCTGAAGGAGTTCCAGGGCTTCACAGACTGCCCTGTGGGAGCAGGGGCATCATCCTCCAGGCCCACTGCTTTTTCCTGCCAAAACCCTGTCAATACCCTACAATTAGGCTGCAATCGGGGGGGGGGGGATTCCACCTACTCTGCTACAGCTCTTGAAAGGGGTGTTATTCGCTGACCTGACTAAGGACGCCTTGGTTCATTCTCAGCCTTTAACCCTTTCTATGTCTGCTACATCTAGAAATGCTGCGCAGCCCTCTGGATCTCTCATAATGGCACAGCAGCCTCCACAGGCTCCTTCTGCTCCAACTTGCGACAGGGTTCATATACAGATCCTCATGATGTGCCTAGGAGGAAGTTAAAAAGAGAATGTCCAACCCAAATCTGGATTCTCCTAACTCAGATGAGAATGGTGTGGACTTAATTGTCCTGGACCGGTGAGTGTGACCTCGAGGGGCCTGATCCCTATCACCTATTCCAGGACTCACATTGTCTTCCTCTGCTGTTTGAATCTATGGCAGCCTTCGGTTTGATTCCTTCAGAGGAAGCTCCTCAACCCTCTACTACTAGGGTGGCAGCTGTCCTGGTCCTTAGCCCAAAACCAAAGTGGCGAAGCTGCCTGCTCTTATCCCAAAAGTGATTAAAGGTGAGTTGAATTCTCCTTTGCAGCACAAGAAATCCATCAATATTGCTAACAAACATTATGTTTTAGAGCAGCTTATTATGGATTAAATTAAAGTCCCACTTATTGATGTACTTGTAGTGGCTCTGGTGAATCATGCTCTTCACGAGAAAGATACTCATGTGCAGCTCAAGGAATCAGTTGAGTGCAAGCCGGATACTGGTTTGAAGGACCATGAAGCAGCATCCCTGTCTCTTTGAGTGGCAGCTTCAGCATCGTTTTTTGCCAGACCTTCCCTCTTGTGGTTGGAAGATGTGTTGGACGGGGCACTTGATGATCCAGCCAGATTATATAAGACCCTTCTCAAACTCTCGAGAGCGGTAGCTTTTATTGCTGGTGCCTCTTTGGATGCGGCTCAGTTCTCTGCTAAATCCCGAGCAGCTGATGTGTTTGCCAGGAGACTCCTTTGGCTTTGCCATTGGGAAGCTGCTCCTACTTCGAAGTCCAACCTAGCATCAGAGCCTTTCACTGGGGGCAATCTCACTGGGGGAGAAGCTGTAAAGGACATCCTAGTCGAGTCAAGATAAGAAGAAGGTTATGCCCATGGCACGAAAGAAGGAAGAAAGGCATTTCTTTAGGAGATCTTTTCATCCTTACCAAACCAGCCAGCCATTTCATTTCTCCAAAACCTCTGGGCAAGGGAGAAATGTTTGGTCTACCCATCCTGCCTGGGCTCGTTCCTGAGGAGGAAATAAAGGCCAACAGAACTTCTCCACTGCATATGGCTCATCCACCATGTCAAAGGGATACAGGCACCAATTTTGACACCAACCTTTTGTTGGTGGGTGGTCGTCTTGCTGGGTACACTGACAAGTGGGTGGTCATCACCTCAGATGGTTGGGTCCTGGAGATTCTTTGCTTGGGTCTGTGTCTTGACCTCCCCACTATTTTTTCCCATCACCAGCCCCAGCAAATTCAGCCAAGAGGGAGATGGTGAAATTAGCTATCCAACTTCTACTAGATATCGCAGCAGTGGAACTGTTGCCTCTAGAAGAGAAGGGATTAGGGCTCTGTTGTCACTTCTTTACAGTCTCAAAGGAAGATGGACCCATCAGAGCTGTCTTGAATCTCAAGTTTCTCAACCACTTATCTGTTACTGCTGGTTCCAGATGGAGCCTCTTCTGTCCATCAAAGAAGCTCTTTGCCTAGGAGACTTCATGACTTCAGTGGACCTCAGAGAAACCTATCTCCACGTTCCTATCTTCCTCAACCCGGTGCTACCTCCTTTTTGCCTTTGAAGGGTCCCATTTTCCATGCAGAGCCATGCCTTTTGGCCTAGCTTCAGGTCTCAGGGTATTTACAAAGATCATGGTCACCTTGGTGGCACATCTTCACATGCACGGGATCTCAGTATACCCTTACTTCTCTCATCCATTCAGCCTCTCAGCATCAGGCAATGGATGGCCTGCAAGTTACCCTGGCATGTCTCAAGGACTTCAGTTTTCTGGTTAACAGTCAAAGAGTCATCTGCTCCCCTCTCATGGAATACTCCACCTGGGGGCCTTAATAGATATGGAAGTAGGGATCATGGCTGTCCCTCCAGAGAGGTTCTCCAAAATTCAAGCTGCAGTCTTCAAGACGTCAGTTGACCTCATGCTTCTAATGAAGGTTTGGGGCCTCATGGTGTCAACATTCCAGGTAACTCCTTGGGCAAGATTTCATTCTCGTCCCTTACAATGGGCCCTGCATCCTTTCCAAAATGACGTAACTTCAAGATGTCACTTGAACAGTCATCTGTCCAGACTGTTTGAGCCTCCTTCTGCTGGTGATGCCTTTATCCTGTTCTGGAGAGAGGGGTCCCCCTCCAGGATCCCCCAAAACAGTGACTACATCAGACACCAGCCTTTCTGGTTGGGGAGCTCTGTGCAAGGGGAGGATGGTTCAAGGAACCTGGTCCTCAGGGGAGCTGCGGCTTCCTATTAACCTACTAGAACTCCAGGCGGCCAGGCGAGTGGTTCAACACTTCATGCAAGTATTTCCTTTCTGGTCTTCATTCAGGTGGACAGTGTCACAGCCAAAGGCACACATCGACCATCAGGGAGGAATCAAGTCTCCAGACCGCTAGGCAGAGGCGGACTCCCTCTTTCTTTGTTCAAAACATCATCTAGAATCCCTCTCTGCAGAATACCTAAGCTGGAGACAGAATATTCAGGCTGACTGGCTAAGCAGAAAATGGCTAAACCAAGGAGAATGGATGCTGCACCCAAAAGTCTTTGAAGAGATAGTCTCCTGTTTCAGGAGAGTCCAGGTATTCCTGTTTGCATCACAAACCAGTCACCAGGTCAGCATGTTCTTCTGCCATTATGCATCTCCAGCAGCAGAAATGACAGATGCCCTGTCTTCCTCATGGCCAGTTGGTCTTCTGTACTCTGTTCCGCCACTCCCTCTTCTCTCCAGGATTCTGTGGAGATGAAGGAAGAAAAGGCAAGACTCATTCTAGTGGCGTGGAGACCCTAGTTCCCTGACCTGATCGATCTGGCAGCGGCTCCTCCTTGGCCCTGCTCTCTGTGGGATGACCTGTTATCTCAAGGCCATATCCTTCACCCAAACCCTGTGTGGCTTCAGTTACATGTCTGGAAATTGAACAGAAACATTTCACTAAAGTAGACCTCTGCCCTGCGGTAATAGAGATTATATTGGCCTCTAGGAGATCATCTACCCGCAGAATTTCCCAGAGTACGTGGAAGATATTCTCCACCTAGTGTACTAGGAAAACTATTTGGGACCCAAAAATCCAGAATCTCAGACCTTCTAGCATTTCCACAAGATGGTTTGGCTCTGGATCGCAAGCCTAATATGCTTAAGCATCAGGCTTTCATGCTATCTACGCTTTTGTCAAAAAAAAATCCAGATAGGTCCATGGGCTCTCATCCTTTTCTTAAACAGTTCCTGCCTGTGCAGAGCTTTTTCAAAGTCACTTCCAGTTCAACATCATTTCCTTACCTGGAATCTCCATAAACTACTTTCAGCACTTCAGATGCCACCCTTCAAGCCCCGGAAATCAGTATCTCTCTGATTGCTCTCTTTCAAGGTTTTATTCTTGGTGGCTGTAACATCAGCCAGAAGGATCTCCAAACTTAATGCCCTCTCTGTGAACACCTGTGTGTAGAGATAGAGTGGTGCTCTGTCCTAACCCCTTTTTCCATCCAAAACTTCTGTCTCCTTTTCATTGTGAACAATTCTTCCCATTTTTGTCCTTCCCCCTGTGCACCCCTCAGAAAAGAAATTGCATTCCCTTGTTGTCAGGAGGGCCCTGAAGGCCTATATCAGCAGAACCAAAACTTTTCAGCAGTCAGATTCCCTGTTCGTTTCATTCCATCCTGCTTCCTTGGGATGGAAGGTTTCTAATGCCACTCTGAGTAGGTGACTAAAGGTGTGCATTTTCCTAGCCTATTCCTGCCTGAAGTTGTCTCCACCCACCAAAATATTTGCCCTTTCTACAACAGCAGCCGCAGAATCGGCAGCTTTTTTCCTCAATGCTCTGCTGCATTGATTTGTAGGGCAGCTACATGGGCAAATCCTAGCACTTTTGTTAAACATTACAAGATTGACTTATATGCCTCTGCTGAGGTGGCCTTTAGAAGGTGTGTCTTGCAGCATGTCCTTCCCAGTCATTAAGCAGCTATTTGTTGAATCCTGGCCTACATGGGTCAACCTTTGGCATGTCCCACCTGATGTACTGCTTGCATGCACAAGAGAAAAGACCATTGGTCACTTACCCATAAAAGGGATTTCTTTGTGCATGTAAAACAGTATATCAGGGCCACAACCCAGATTCAGATTCTGTTATAGCTGTTTCTGCTGGTGGGTATTAATTTTCTTTTTTTGTTCTTTTTTTTCCTTTCCAAGCCCTGTCTGCAGAGAGTGCGGGATGTCCTGTTTTTCTTGTTTGTGTTTTGCTGTTCTCACTGATCCTAGTACTTGCTGAGCTTGTCATCAGAAACTGAGCGTCGAAGGTGGGGAAGACAGTTAAAAGACTTAATTGGAGCAGCAATTTTGCCTTTGACCACTAGGTGGTGCATAAGATCCACCTGATGTATTGTTTTACAGACAGTACACATGCACAAAGAAATCCCCTTTATGGATAACTGACCAATGGTCTTATTCATCACACACAGAACTACAAAACTTAGCAGAAGCTCCACCCACAGCTGCTACTCCCAACTATACAGGAGCTGCTAAGGTTCAAAACAATAAACCACAATAGCCCTCCCTAGAATACGTAACATTCCTCCCCCCTTTGCCATCATAATCTTTCAACCAACAAGGAGGTACCCTTTCACGGAACAATCTCTGCACTCGACTAGTAGGTGTAGATTGCTCAGATGACTTTCTTTCAGTAACTGCCCTAGATAAGAACGAGTATTGCTTCCATTGCTTAGTGGTTCTGGTGCTTCAACTGGCGGTGAGAGAAACACATCAGTTCCAGATAGATCTTCAGCAGCTACTTCTGCTGATGCCAACCCACTCTATTGACCAGCCTTCTCGACTGGTCAACATGGTGATGCCACACTGACCCATCTGCACACTGGACCTTGTATGACACAGGTCCAATGACCTCAGTGATAGAGGACGAAACCCACCTCTGTCCAGCACCATAGTTCCTAGCAAACACCTGATCTTGTGGGGCAAATGAACAGGGAGTAGAAGCTGAGAAGGCAGTATCCAGAACTTGCTCCCATTTGCTTTGTAGATCTTCAGCTAAATCTTGGTGGAGATGGTCAAGGCAAGTTTTTAGACAAGTTTTTAGATAAGTAACTCTGCAGGACTGACTCCTGCTGTTGACCAAGGAGTAATATGCTGAGTAACAAAAAACCTGGCAAGGCATGTGGGCCAGTCTCCTCCTGTAATGCACTTCAGGGCATCTTTTGTTGTCTGCACCATCTGTTCAGATTAGATATTTGCTCAGGGATGACAAGGTGCAATGATAACAGTCCTAATAAGGTTGTTGTCCAAATGATTTAAATTCAGCAGATGTAAAAGCCATCCCATTGTCTGAGACCATAGTATCAGGCAACTCATGGTTTGCAAATAAGTGGCATAGTACTGTGATTGTTGCAGCAGCTGTTTGTGATGGTACTAAGAATATTTCAACCCACTTTTAGTAGAATCTACCACAACCAAGAAGATTTTTTCTTGAAAAGGCTTCTTGGTTATTTCGCATGGAAAGATACCTCTTGGTGGATTGTGCCTAGTGGCTTGACAAGTACACCACTCATTTACATTTTTTTCCAATATCTGAGTCAATATTGGGCCACCAGACATAGCTTCTGGCCAATGCTTTCATACAAATGATCCCTGGATGAGCTGCATGCAGTGTGGTCAAGATAGTTTGATAACCCTTATCCGGAATAACATCACAGTTTCCTCATAGCAGACATTCTTTATGGGCAGATATCTCATGCTGATGGTGTTTGAATGGCTTGCATTGCTCTGGCAGTTCCTCATCCAGCCATCCCCTCCATACCCAGTTTAAAACACAAGCCAGTACAGAATCTTGAGCAGAGCCTAGCAATTTGATCAGCTTGAGGAGGTGGGTCAGGAAGGGCTTCGAGCATCAAGACTTCCAATGGAGGAGGTACAACAAAACGGGGAATTTGAAGTAGTACCCAACTCAATCCATTGGCATTAGCTATTGCCTTTCCTGGTTTGTAGACAAGTGTATAATCATAAGCATTGAGCAGAATGCTCCAGTGCTGCATGCAAGGTGATAGTACGCAGGGAGTAGGCTTACCAGGAGAGAAGATTCCTAAAAGAGGCTTGTGGTCCATGCATATTTCAAAACCATGGCTATAGAGATAGTTGTGGAACTTTTTGACTCCTGCAATAACTGCCAAGGCTTCTCTGTCAATTTGTGCAAACTTCTTTTCAGAAGATGACATAGTCCTTGAATAATAAGCTATTGGTCTCTGTACCATCTGGAAATTTGTGGCTTAGCACAGCACCAATCCTGTAAGAAGAAGCATCAGTAGTAAGGATTAGCGGGCGTGGGTCATCATAATGTACAAGCACAGAATTTGAACTCAACAAATGTTTGACATTCTGGAAACCATTCTCCTGCTGGCTGGTCCATTTCCATGGACTTTCTTTTCCCAGCAAGTGATGCAGTGGTTCAGCAATGGTAGCCTTTTGTGGAAGAAACACATGGTAGAAATTGAGAAGTCCCAAGAAAGCTTGAAGTTCCTACTTTGTTTTTGGAGCAGGTGTATCATGAATTGCATGCATTTTTTCGTCAGTGGGGTGAATGCCAGAAGCATCAGTATGATACCCCAAAAATGTTACGCTGGAGGCTCCAGTTTCACATTTCTCCTTTTTTACATGAATGCCAGATATGTCAAAACGATGTAGGACTTCTTGAAGTTGTTCAGCAAGTTCTTCCTCTGTTGATCTCATGAGCAAGACATCATCAAAATATAGTACAACACCTGGAATTCCAGAGAGTAGGGTTTCCATGAATTGTTAGAACAGTCCAGAGGCCACAGAAATTCTGAATTGCAGTCACTTTACTCTGAATGCTCTGAATGAGTGATTATTGTTTGGGCATCTGCTGTAGCATCATCAGCAACCAACTGTTGATATGCTTGGGCCAGATCAAGGTTTGCAAAGACCTTCCCTCCACCAAGAACAGCAAGGAGTTGATTGACAGCAGGCACTGGGTATGGATGCCGCTTAAGTGCTTTATTCACAGTGCACTTGTAATCCTCATACAGTCTCACCTTCCCATTAGACTTTAATACTGGCACAATGGGCGTAGCCCACTGGGTCTGTGTAACTGGATCTAGCACATTTTGCTTGATGAGGTGCTCAAGCCCTTCTTCCATTTTTTTGTTGTTGTTCAGTCGTTAAGTTGTGTCCAACTCTTCATGACCCCATGGACCGTAGCACACCAGGCCTTCCTGTCCTCCGCTCTCTCCCGGAGAGTGCTCAAGTTCATATTCATTGCATCGGTGATGCTATCTAGCCATCTCATCCTCTGCCGTCCCCTTCTCCTTTTACCTTCAGTCTTTCCCAGTATCAGGGTCTTTTCCAGGGAGTTTTCTCTTCGCATTAAGTGCCCAGAATATTTGAGCTTCAGCTTCAGTATCTGTTCTTCCAATGAGCAGTCAGGGTTGATTTCCTTTAGGATGGACTGATTTGACCTCCTTGCAGTCCAGGGGACTCGTAAGAGTCTTCTCCAGCACCACAGTTCGAAAGCATCAATTCTTGGGTGCTCATCCTTCCTTATAGTCCAGCTCTCACAGCCATACATTACTACTGGGAAAATCATAGCTTTGATTAGACGGACCTTTGTCGGCAAGGTGATGTCTCTGCTTCTTACTATGCTGTATAGGTTTGCCATAGCTTTCCTCCCATTTAGCCTTGTAATACGTTCCATGGGGTTTTCTTGGCAAGAATACTGGAGTGGGTTGCCATTTCCTTCTCCAGTGGATCACATTTTGTCAGAACTCTCTGCCATGACCTGTCCGTCTTGGGTGGCTCTGCACAGCATAGCTTATGGCGTCACTGAGTTACGCAAGCCCCTTCACCACAACAAGGCAGTGATCCATGAAGGGGTTCCATTTTTTCCTGCAGTGCAAAAGGCACATTCCTGGCTTTCATGCAAATTGGTGCAATGGATGGATCCAGATGGAGTGATACTGGCTTCCCTTTGTATTCTCCCAATTCTTCAGAAATTACCCTTGGAAAGAGCCAGGCTGTACATCTACAATGCAGCTTCCAACAATATCGACCTTCTTTGCATTGTAATTACGCAGAATGCATCATGGACTTCACCACTTTGGAATAAGGGTCCCAGAAAATATGTGCTTAAAGGTGTCTCTGTTAATTATGGATACCTCAGACTCCGAATCCACTTCCATTTTGCACTTCCAGCCATTGATTAATACTGTTGCATAAAACACAGAATCATGAGGTTCCTTGCCATAGACCTTCTGAATGTGATACAGATGTTGAGTTTCATCACCCTGTGGATAATCAACCCCATGAGACACAAGGTGGAGTGACTCTTTGCTATAGTTTCCTGGCCTTGTGCTGACAGATTTTGAATGGCAGAGTTGCTCAAGGTGACCCTTCTTTTTGCAACACCTGCACTCAGCATCCTTGAATCTGCACAGAGGGTGCTGATGTGGTCCTCCACAGCGTGAGCAGGAATAGGTAAGCTAGGGCCTATCTGCAGATTTTATGGAGGGTGCATTTCTTATGTTCTGTGGACCTTGTTGCATAGAATTCTCAGCCTACTTGCTTCGGATGGCATTTACATCATTTGCATCTCTCTTGAGTTCTGTGACATATAGTGATGCAGTCACACTAGCTAATGCCTTTTCTTGAGCCATTGCAAATGTCAGGTTTCGCTTGGACAGGAGGTGTCATTGAAGTGCTTCATCATAAACTCCACGGACAAGGCTTCATCATAAATGCTCAACATATCCTCTAAGAAATCCCCAAAGTTGCAGTGTTGAGAAAAATGACACAGTTCTGCAATATAAGTGACACTGCCCTCTCCAGGTGGCTGCATTTATTGGTGAAATTTAAATCCCTGCACAATAACTGAAGGATTTGGTGATAAATGTATCTTCAATAATCCTAAAAGTTTATCAGATCTCTTAGTTTGGGGTGAGGCAGGAGCAGTGAGGGATCTTATTATGGCAAATGTCTGTGGCTCACAAACAATTAAGAGCACAGCTCGCTTTTGTTCAGCATTAGCTATCTTATTTGCTTTGAGAGAGAATGAAAGCTATTCTGCATAAGAATCCCAGGAAGCAGGCTGACTAACATCAAACGCTTCGATATGTCCAAAAGCAGCCATTTATTATTTTAATTCTCTCTTTTTAACCCCCCCCCCCCCGGAGTTGTTCAAGTTCTTAAGTGGTCCTAGCAGACTGCTTACCAGTTAGCTGCATTCACTGGATTCACAGTCCTTGCTGCCTGTATAGCTCTCAGTATCCCACCTTCGTCACCACAAATTGTTGTATACATAGAGGGAATGATTGTAAGACTCAGCAGGCCTCAAACACAACTGTCCTTTATTTATCACACACAGAACTGCCGAACTTAGCAGAAGTTCCACCCACTGCTGCTACTCCCAACTCTACAGGAGCTGCCAAGGTTCAAAACAATAACTAAGGGAGCAATCCTATGGCTTCCAGACAGCGGCTAGATGGCCATAGGATATCTTGTTTTCCAGGAACTGACCTTGGAGCCTGCGCTCCAAAGTCGGTTCCTGGACAACCGACCTCCCCCCACTTCCATGCTGCCTCAGAGGCAGCGCAGAACAGCCCTGTCCTCTGTGCTCACAAGAGGAGTGTGGAGGGGCCAAAAAGGGGCATGCCTGGGGCGTTCCGGGGCAGGGAGGGCGGAAATGCCTGTACAACACATCCAATGTGTTGTACAGCAGTCTCCTCTTCCACTCCACCCTCCCGCAGTTAGCCACAATCGGCTGTCTAGCCAAAAATGCAGTGCAGGAGAAGCGCGGAGGGAACGATCCCTTCCATGCTTCTCCTGCCCTGCTTTGGATAGGTGGTTGCCTCCGAGTTCGGAGGCGGTTGCCCATCTGGATAGGATTGCGCCCTAAACCACAGTACCCCCCCAAGAATACATAACACTTTCCTTTTGAAATCCCAGCATGAGGAAGAAAGGAAGTGGTTCAGTTCCAATTTGGGGCTGTGTGTGCTTACTCTATCATAAAAAGAAAGAGAAGGCTTGTCTACAGGCTATGTAATTAATCTAGCAGGTAGTTTGATCCTCTGTTGTTATTCATAAAAGCAGCTCCACCAGGAGCAATAGAAAACTTCCTGCTTTAGTTAAGAGCATTATCCCTGTGTTTCCCCTAGCAACAACATTAACATGATAAATGTGTAACATTATCTTTCAAAATCAGGAATTTTTCAGCCAATTGGACCAGAGGGTGCTAAATGCTTTCCTGAAAGCTTGTGATGAACTTACTGACATCCTTCCTGAGCAAGAACAACACACTCTTCAGGAAGCTGTTAGGAAACTACATAAGCAATGGAAGGTTTGTGTTTCCAGTCAATTCAGAGCATGTTACATAGCTCCAGAATCCAATCTATCCAAGTGGGTGGTCTCTTTGTTCAATTATTTTTCTCAGCATTCTTTGAACAAGTAGAATGAAAAATGGTACTGCAGTAGACATTTTACATTTTTCACAGTTTATATTGACTTGACATTGTGCAACTTCAGCTGTATTGTTGAATTTTTTCTTAATAAAATAGTTCACGTTAAAGAATAGCGCTTTCTACCATGTAGCCTAATAGATTTGTAATATGTCCCAATTACTTTATTTGTTTAATGTTTATATACTCACACAACATTAATATGAACATTTGACAAAGTACATTCAGTTATTCATATGCTTTGATCCCAAAAGGAAGTCAAAGAAGAAAGAAACAGAATCATGGTCAGAAGATATAAAATAAACTTTAAATTTTGATTAGACTATCAACTAATTAATAATGACAAACATTTTAAGAGTAATGCGGAACATTTAAGAAGAGTAAGAAATGCTGGGTCGAAAGTCCACCCACATTTTTGCTGGTCTATTTGTCTTCTTCTGAAAAAGGAGTGTGTGCTTTTGTGTAGCTTTCAAAAGGGCAGGTGAAATTTCTAAAAAAAATTTTTTAACCGGGGGGGGGGGGGAGGTTTACCTTACTTATTAGGATGAGATGGCTGATGGTTTTATTTTATTTATTTTCATTCTTTTAACATCTTAAAAAAGCCTTGTTGGCTGCTCCTCACAGCCAGGGAGACTCTCTACTGCAGCTTCCTGCTTCAGATCAAGAAGAGGAACTAGAGACATTCCTGAAGTTTTCTGGGGTGTTGCATGTGAGGGCCAAACTAAACTTTCTGCTTACTTATCTGCATTTAAGCACATGTGACCCTGATTCAGGAGAGTGGGATTTAAGATTTCCCCTGTCCTGTATTCATGCTGATATTCCTCCCCCACCCCACCCCAACCCCTGTGGGAGGGCAGATGAAAAAAGAAAAAAAAAGTCTCCAGTGGAATACATGGAGACATTTTTTTCTTTCTTTTAACCCCCTTACGAGGGGGTGGAATTTCGGCACAAAAGATTCCCCCCTCCCATTCAAATCCCACCCCCCCCCCTGAATTGCCATGTTCCTAATCCAAAATAAAATAAATAAAACTCTCGGTCACCTCATCCTAATAAAAAAGGTAAGCTCACCCTCCCACCCCGGTTGAAAAATTCTCCTGCCTTTCCCAGTTTTGGAGCTAATTTCTTTTTGCTCTTCAACCCCGCCTATGAACAGTCAAAAGAGCAGGGGCAAAAATTTCAGCCCAGCTCTACTTTCGTTATTAGAAACTGAAGGATGTGTGTGAATATCTAAAACATGGAACATAGCTCATTTAGTTGGGGTAAGGGTACTACCCCACCCTAGTACTGTGCCTGTCATTTGTCCTGTTCTTTAGACATGATTTTCTAAAAGAGAAATTGCTTTCTGAATGAGTATCATGTTAACTTCCTCTTTCCCCTTTCACTATTTGTGGACTGCAGGATCTCCAGTCAGAAGCCCCCTACCATTTAATTCACTTAAAGATAGAAGTGGAAAAGAGCAAATTCCTAGCATCCATGCAAGAATGTCATGCTGAATTAGCTCGACAGCAAGAACTGGTGTCCAAGGAGAACAGTGAGAAGATAATTAGGGAGCATAAGGTAAGCCTGAAAAAGAATTACATGGGCACTTGTAGAAATATATCCACAATCACACACCTGACAAAGTGAAAATTACGACGTATCTAATGTGACTTCAACCTTATCCAGAAAATGAGCAGGATAACTCTTACACTTCTGTCCCAAATATTTTTACTTGGAAGTAAGCCTCATATGATTCCAGTTTAGAGGCAATTCCACAATCAAAATGACGTGCTGAGAGTGTGGGTTGTCATTGAGTTTGTGATTGTTTCATCATGTGCTTTTGTGTGATTGCCTCATGTTGTTTTAAATCTGTTACTGTATTTTAAATCTTTGTACTGCGGCTAGGTTTTATTTTGGTTCTTATTTGGATTGACTTTATAGTGTCATTTTAAACTTTTATATTATGTTTTATCATGTTGTATTTTATGGTTTTAATTGTTGGGAACTGCCCAGAGAGCTTCAGCTGTTGGACGATACAGAAGTGTAATAAACAAATATGTCTCCAGCTCACAATTTAGTCTACATTTGCGGCATCGCCACTCAGCTCAGTTGAGGGGCTTCTACAAACAACATTTGCTTTAGATCAGGCATGCACAACCATTTTGACTACATTAGAAGTCTGCCAGGCTGCATTTATGCATGTACTACACAAATGTGCACATACAGGTGTGTACACGCACGTACACAAGCACATGGATATACACTCATGCATTCACATACATGCTAATTCACATTCCCACATACACATATACATGCGTAAACACACACATATTCCCCACACACATGTGCACACAGGTTGTGCATCCATGCTTTAGAGCTATAGGAGCATCTTTGCCCATTTTGTATCAGTGGTATAAGATCAGTAGAAACTTGATGTATGGGATAGCCTTGCTGCAGGGAAAAGCCAGTTTACTTTTTTTGTTTAAATGTACATTACATTACTCGCAAAGCTAAATGTATAGCTTTTCAAAGAAAAAGAACAAAGGGCTTGCAAAAGATAGGGTGTCACTATGGATAACTTGCTCCAGTCAACTTTTTAATTCCTTTTAAAAAGTTACATGAGCACTCATGTGAGAGTAGTATAGGATGCTCAGTTTTGAAAGAACTAAACAAACACACCATCTCTTTAGAAATAATACCAAATGTGCACAGGGTCCCATCTACGTGGCACCCCTTTCGCCCTTCACTCCGTCACAACCGCACAGCATTTTAGGTTTGAATTAGGTTCTGCTGGGATACACTCACGGTTTACTGTGGGCTTCCCTAACAGACTCTGTCGTGCCTGGTTGTTTTTTTCCCCATTATACTTTACTGCTTAGCTGTGCAGTCCCGTGACTGTGGGGGTGCATCACTTCAGTGGCTGTTTTGTATTTTAGGGGCTTTGTTGTGTCTTTCTGACCCTCATTAGGTAAAAAGTGGGTGTTCTGTGCCCCTTCATTTCCACGCCATCTGTTTGTCAGTTTCCTGGCCTGAGACTCTCGTGATGGTTCGCACTCACAAGTGTGAGTGGTACATGCCTACCCATTGCTCCAAAATGGTGGCTGGAGCGAAGTTGGTCCTCCCCCAAGACCGGTCCCCCAGCTTGGGTTCTGAGTCCAAAAACAACCATTGTGAAGATACGAAGCTGCAAAAATGTGCAATAGTGTGATTAAATAAATGAAAATGCCTCTCTGTGCCTCTGTAACTGCACAGCTGTGAAGGGACAGGGGGAGTCAAGGGGCATCACAGAGTGACACAAGCACTACGCACGCCTACAACATGCCCACTGCAAAATGCGAAGTTGACTTGGGGAAGGGACAGATGGCTCGCAACCACAGGAACCCCACAGCAAACGAAAAACATCGCAGCAAAACACCTCCTTGGAAATCTGAGTTTTCTAGGGATGTCAGAGAATTCCGCAACGGATCTCGGTGAGGCCGAATGCCAGTGCATTTGGCCCCCCGAAATCCATCGCGGAATGGCCTGCCATGCCCCCCTGCGGATCCCCCCTGGGACAAGACTTACCTGGAGCAGATGTTCCGGATGACGGCGGCTCCAGCGGCGGCTTTGGCAGTGGCGGTGGCGGCGGCTGGTCTTCTGACCGTTTGCAGTCTGGTCTTTTTCTTTTTTTTTCCCCATAGACATGATAGCTACATAAAGACTTATGTAGCCTATCACGTCTGGGTTAAAAAACAAAACAAAATGCGTACGCAAATGGCGGCAGCTACGGCTGCTGCCATTTGCGTTCCTTATTTCTCGGCGTCTTAGTCTACGTCAATATTTACGTAGACTAAGACGAAGAAAAAAAAGGGGAACGCAAATAGCGCCCACTACGCTATTTGCGTTCCCCTTTCTTTTCTTAGTCTTAGTCTACGTAAATATTGACGTAGACTAAGACGCCGAGAAATAAGGAACGCAAATGGCGGCGGCCCTGGCGGTCGGATATCTGGCTGCGGACGGCCCTGGCCTGGGCCTGGCCGGCTGCACCACAGAGGCGCCGTGGAGCACAGCTGGCCGTCAAGGATTCTGCGGGGGAGGACTGGATCGCCTCCACCCCCCCATGAACAGAATCCACAAAAAGGTGACTTTCGTACATCCCTAGTGTTTTCCGGGAGAAAACCACAGATGGCTGTGAAGTGGCAACTGTGTCATCTGTCCTGAGGGACCTCGACTCGCAGCCGCCCCAGAGTAAAAGGCTCTTGTAGATGGGGCTCAGGTGTGGATGGGAGTGTGTTCACGCGAGAGCCCTTTAGTACTGCTGAGCATTGCTTTTCTACAATTAGTTGAAACAGGAATTAAAATGGCAGTTCCTCACAACAGTTAATATAGCGCTATATTATCCAGCAATGGCCTTCTTCATGGCCAGTATCCTTCCATAAATGTCTAGTCACCAAAATTTGCAGATTCAGACCATTGTACTGCTTTCCTGATCAGTATGACTAGGAGATTGGTGCTAAATTGCTCCTTCATTGCCCTTTATTTAATTAGCTTCATTCTCTGACAGATGGAGATTAAATTACTAGTTTCTTCCAGTAATTAAGAACATGGAGAGCGTTCAGAGGAGGGCAGCAAAGATGATCAGGGGACTGGAAACAAAACCCTATGAAGAGAGACTGAAAGAACTGGGCATGTTTAGCCTTGAGAAGAGAAGACTGAGGGAAGATATGATAGCACTCTTCAAGTACTTGAAAGGCTGTCACAGAGAAGAAGGCCAGGATCTCTTCTCGATCATCCCAGAGTGCAGGACATGGAATAATGGGCTCAAGTTACAGGAAGCCAGATTCCGGCTGAACATCAGGAAAAACTTCCTGACTGTTGGAGCAATACGACAATGGAACGAATTACCTAGGGAGGTAGTGGGCTCTCCCACACTGGAGGCGTTCAAGACGAGGCTGGACAGCCATCTGTCAGGGATGCTCTGACTTGGATTCCTGCACTGAGCAGGGGGTTGGACTCGATGGCCTTGTAGGCCCCTTCCAACCTTACTATTCTATGATTCTATGTGTCTGTATCTTCCAAGTGAAGGGTTAATAAGTTATTAAGAAATATTAAGAAATAGGTTTTCTTTTCTTTTTTAAATGACATCTGTGCAAGCCTTTATGCAGCTTTGCAGAATAAGTATGGGTAGATTTGTGAGCCGAGTGTGTGGAAAGGCAATCATTTGCTATATGCTGAAATCAACACAGACCCAATTAGTCTACATACTCAGCATGTCACTTGGTCATTTGAACTGGGCCCTAAAACTTGCTACAATGAACAAACATGCAGTGCAATCCTATGCCTGCTTACTCAGAAGTAAGTCCCATTATGTTCAATGGGTCTTACTCCCCAGTAAGTGTGCCTAGCCTTCCAATCTTAATGTCTTGGATTTTATATAAACATTGAGCATGACCTGAATTTTGAGTTTTGTAAGTTCACTTGTGTCAGTTTACCTTCTATAAAGGTGCACATACACACAATGGAAGGCATAATAGTTTTACACCAACCATATCAATAGAGTTGGCAACTATTTCTCTTTTGTGCCTTCAGTTGTTCTTTGGAGACAAAGGGCCCCTACAACTATGTGAGAAAAGACTACATCTGATTAAAGAATTATGCTTAAAATTACCACAACGGGATCCACTAAGGACAACCTTTGAAAGTAGCCAAAAAGATCTCACTGAACTTAAATCCCAGGTTGCCAGCACCTACATGAAGCTAATGGACCACCCAGATAAATGGAAAGACTACAAGAGCAGGTACTGTGGCTACGGTAAAGGCATAGCATTAGAATCCCATTATGCCCTAAGAAACATCCAACATTACTTACCAGGAGAAGAGAAAATGTTAAAATCATACATATACATTAGCAAGGACCATAAAATATGCCTAGAAGAAGTGAAGATCTGGTTTAGAGAAGTGTGTATAATCAGGATGTTTCTGTAGTATATTTTCCCACTTCAAATATTCAACCACTTTAAAAAAATTAACAGAGGCAACGTCCTCCTGATTAATCAGAAATCTTTTGCTATAAAATAAGTTCAAAAATTCATTCTTGTTTACTTAGTTGCTTATTGTTTGCTTATTTTTATATGGTTATGTTTCAGATTTTCTGAATTAGAAAACTGGATTTCATCAAGGGAGCCTCAACTTAAGAAGATTAAGCATGGTGCTACTGATCCTGCTAAATATAAACATTTTAAAACATCAACAGAGGTATTTTTAAAATAATTTCAAATAAGGAAGGTCTTTCTACTAACAAGTTAAGTTGAGGTGGTAAAAACTGAGAGTGCAAACATGCCCTCTTCTGCTTTGGGCATTTTAGAGCTGGGCCAAGTAACTTATAGCAAATATAAAGTTATAAAACAGTGAAATGTAAGAGAACATGTACTTCCTGAGCAGACAAAACCAAGTAGGACTACTGTGTGGAAATGGCCTCCATTGTAAGGGAATGCACAAAGGGAATGTACAGTGTAATACAGTTTTCAGAAGCTTCTAAAAGATTTCAAGGCAGGAGTATGCAGAGAAAAGTGATTAGAATGACCTTGATTAATCACACACGTGGATGTGCTTTAATGAGTGATTTTGGCAGGATTTAAGAATGGGCGGTTTGTTGTTCTCTTGTAAAATGTATGCTTAGAGATTCTGATCCTCTTGCAAAATGTACGCTTAGAGTTTCTGTTTCTTTTTTTTAAAGGCCAGAGTTCGCATACAGGAGACTTTGATTAAAATCCCTGCTTTATGTCTTAAAATCAAACATTAAAAAATGTACAGGGTGGTCTTGGTTACAGCCTCACTGCTGAATCAAGAAAATCCATTATGTAAAGCTTACACTCTCCTATCCACATAGGTTTCTTAAATTATACATAACATTACTTTCTGTAGAAAATAGTACTAAAATACTTATGCTAAAATCACAATGTCAAGGATAGGAGGCAGGATTTGGTGCTATCTCAACTGTATCATTTGAGTTCACCCCACAGTAAAAAATGTGGGCACATGGAAACCTAATAAAATGGATAGTAGACATCACATCTGCGACACAAAATAAAGAGACTGTAGTCAGTGACAGTACTGAATTGGGAGCAAATCCTGTTATCCGTTTGTCAGTAGATGCAGCCCCTGTTGACAGTGCCCCCAAGTGGAATCAGAACCACTCATGTAGATTGTTACGATCCCCATGTTACATGGGGATCCTCGTGGGATCCCCATGAGGAATTGTCGTTGCAGTTAAGGTTTACTTAGCACATTACCAAGTTCTGATACCGAAGACACTGTGTGTAAGAATCAGAATGAAAGATGTATGTACTTTCATGGACACATAAGAACATAAGAAAAGACTTGCTGGGTCAGACTAAAGGCCTATCTAGGCCACAGTCTGTTTGCACAGTGGCCAGCCAGATGCTCATGGAAAGCCCACAAGCTGAACCTGAGCACAATAGCACCCTCCCACTTGTGTTCCCCACCAAGTGGTACTGAGTGGCATACTGCCTTTGATGCTAGAGGCAATGTATAGCAATCATGACTAGTAGCCATTGATATCTTTACAAGTCTGACTAATTTCCTTTTAAAATTGGTGACTATCACTACTTCTTCTAATGATAATCCTACATGTGTATGTCTTGCTTCATATTTACCCAGAAAACTAGGTGTGGCCAGTTGTGGTTGTTCTGAGCACACTTACTTGCAGCAAGAAACCCACATTTAGGATCATCACATTTTACAATCTACCAATTAGTTTCATTTTTTATGTGTAGGGACCTGGTAACCCTATGATGCAGCCCTTGGTGACGTGGGTACATGCGTACTGATACAAATCTGGGTCTCCCAGGACAGTCCACTGCTGTTGTTTTAAAGTTTGTTTTGTGTTTGTAATTTGGCTATTGATTCTGTTTCAGGAAATCAGACAAGAAGCTTGCCAGCAAGGAGAAGTTGTCATCTGGTTGAAATCGAGGCTGGTTGCTCTGTCTGAGGTTTCTTCTGGGGATGAAACCAAAAAACAAGGGGAGGAGCTTTCTAAGCTTTCTAGTGACTTCAAGAGAATCTTATCTCTGTTGACAGAGGTATAATGAAACTTCACTGTACTTATTTAGGAAACTGCCAGGGGGAGCAATCCTATGACCGCTAGACAGTGTCTAGACAGTCGTAGGATTTTTCGATTCCCAGAAACCGCACTCCCCACCCCATCCCCACTGCCTCATAGGCGGCACAGTTGTTCCTTGTCTCTGCATTCATAAACAAAGTGGAGCGGGCAAAAGGGGGGTGTTCTGGGGGCAGGGAGGGGAGGAGACTACAGAAGTGTCATTACGACGCGTCCTATGCGCTGTGCGGCCTCCCCCCCGCTCCGAAGTCCCCAGCTAGACAGCTAAAATTGGCTGTCTAGTCGCAAATGCAGAGCAATCGGAGCACAGAGGAGGAGAGGATCCCCTCTGGTCTTCGCCCACGCTCCATCAGATAGTCATCCGCCTCTGAGTTCGGAGGTGGCTGACTGTCCCAGTAGGGTTGCACCCTTGCTTTCTATTACTTGTTCACATACATTAACCAAATTACTGTAAATTGCTAACATCCTGTTCTGTTCTAGCATTCATCCAGAAGTGGACAGTAACCTACCACTCTTTCTTAGCAATGATCAATTTATGAGCACATAGCTGTGCTGAAAGACCACCAGCAAAAAGGAAAAAAAGCTCACAAAGACTGCCAAGCATTTTACATTTCTGCATGTAGAATTACAGGAAAACATGGCCCCCATTAATTACAGGAAAATCTGACTCCCCAGCATTTCCACATGTCAGCCCACATCTCTTTTGTAACATTTCTGGAGGAAACATAGGTGCAAACATACGGAAAACGTATATGAGCCACAGCTCCTATGACTCCAAGGTGTAATATTCTGCATGTCCTCAAACATGTACAGTGTATGTGGAAGTACAGAGCCTGTAATACAGAGTTTGATGTGATCAGACAATCACATCAAAAGTCTTTTTTGTGTGCATCTGTAACGTGCGTATACCCTGGTGTGCATAAGTAATCAATATGTACAGGTGGGACTTGAAACACACTGATGCAGTATGGAGTGCTCCTGTCTTGAGATGTAAAATATCTGGAAACGTTGAAGCCATGAGAAAAAACTTTTTTTTTTTTTTCTGGAAAAACCAGAAGTGTGGGGGGAAATTGAAATATATGCAATACTTACTTTCTTATCAAACCTGAACCTATTATACTACATTAACAACATAAAATGTATCATTTATAATGGTAGTATTTTCCATACGTATGATGTTTACAGTGCAGGCCTGTGCATACTTCCTCAGAAGTCTGTTTAGTGGAGCTTATTCCCAGTTAAGCGTGCATATGACTGCAGCCTCAAAAGTATAAATGCTTTAAGTAGCAATCCTGTACCCACTTACTTCAGAGTAAGCCAAGTTGAATTCAGTGGGATTCTGAGTTCAACTCAGGGTTGCCCTGTTTTGTATAGGGTTGCCCTGTTTGTACTATAGATGCAAAACTGCAAATATACCCAATACTAGAGAGAGAGAGAGTTACAGAAATGGATCTTGGATTTGAATGTTGTATAAGTCTACAGTATACACAGTATACACAGGAATTATTCTCTAATGCTGTAAATAGTCTTTCACAAAAACTCTTCCTACAACACTTTTTGAATGAGTAAACCTTGTCTTAAGAAGCAATTCATAAAGGAGAGAATATTTCATAGGTGGGTTGTTGTTTTTTCATTGTTTCCCAAATTTCCAGTTTTTCCATTTGAAAAATGTGGGGGAGACTCTTTGGGGAAAAAACGGGGGAAAGTTGGGGTTCCTCTTTTTTCTCTTTTATTTCGCAGGCTCCTATCCGGGGTACTAGCTTACTAGCAATGGCCTTTTCCAGGATTCTCCATTAGTTTCCCCGCAATCAAGCTCAGTGTTCTGTGGCCACTGAGCTTATTCAGTCCTCATTGGGTGTTTTGAGGGTTTTCCCCAGTTAGAGCTTTTTCCTTTTTTTCCCCCTCATAAAGCTGCATGTAGGATTTTCCCCCCACTGCATGTATTTTTTTATACTGCTGTGTCCCTTGGCCCTGCTAATATTTTCCTCTTGTACATGGATGGTGCAATTTTTGGTTAGAATTGTTGAGTTCTGTGAGGTGACTGGAAAGTAAGATGGAGGAGTTGCAATTATGGTAGATCACATCTTAAAACTAGCAGTATTGTCATGGTCTTGTGTATATTTACTCATAAGTAAGCTCATTGATGTCATTTGGATTTGCTCCTAGGTAAGTATTATAGGATTGCAGCCTTACTTGATAGAATTGTACGCCATTCAGGATTTAATTAAATCGCTAAAATATATGTTACTTGGCATTGAACAGATGTTGCTAATGTTTGCTAAACACAATCTGTCCTAAACACAGATTGAGAAGACATTGGGTGCTGTTGGCGACTGTGTCCAATACACTGAAGAAGTGAAAGGCAATTTGGAAGAACTGATCACAGATTCAAAAGAAGCTCAGGCAGAGGTTGAGAAAATCTTACATGTGGAAAGCTTGTTACAGGCCCAGCAGCTCCTTCGATATCATCAGGTAGGGCAACTTCCTACATGTGGAACTTCATTGATTCCTGTAGTCCGTAGTAAGGACTTTTATATGCATGTCTTTGCTGCCAGCACTAATATCTAAGACTGTTGCAAAATACCTTTCCCCAATTCACAGGGGAACAAATTTCACCAGTTTTCCAGGGGATGAACATGTGCAAATTGTTTTTAAGGAGCAAGAGGAAGGCTGCACAATTCTTTAAACTTCTCATGTAGTGTGGCAAAGTGGCTCCTTCCTATTTCCCCCCTCTTTCCTTTTCTCCAGTCTATATAGTGCATCTTTAGAACAACCCACTGCCACCATCTGGCTGGCTAGCTGGGTAGCTACCTAGCTAGTACATCACTTTGCCAAACTCCATGAACACAGAAGGGGTGGAACTGGAAGGAGACTTATTGCCAGCCTACACTATAAGGTAAGAAAGTAGCCTTCCCTTCCTCAAAATTTGTTCTTTTTTTGGTCTCCACCCTGGTTTGACGGATCAACCTTGTATGCTTAATGAAGTTGTTCTAACAATTGTACATTTGCATAACTTTTTAATGTAAACTAGGGGTGTTGAACCTCAGAACCATGGGCCAAATCCAGCCTGTCTGCAGTACCAGTCCAGCCCTCTGGGGCTCCTCAAATAGCCATGACCCTTTCCCCCAGCTGCAAATCGTTTTGTGGTTTCCTGGCTTTTGAATGTTTTTTCCCCATTCTAAAAGGTTGAAATTATTCTCCTAAGGCTTAGCTACTGAGCATTAACTAAGGGCCTGCCGTTTGCCTTCAGCCTCATCCACCACTGGAATGCAGTTCCCAAGAGTTTTTATGAAACTGAATTTAGCCCTCAGGCTGAAAGAGGTTCGATACTCTTGGTGTAAATCTTTAGATCTATATTAGGAGGTGCCAGACAGAGCCAGTGACTGGGTTCATACTACACTCAGTGGTTGAGTGTGGGTTGTTTTTGAACTATGGGTTGTTTTTTGAACCATGGATTAGCGTGTAGTCTTAACCCAGGACATTTTCCGCAAGGTGGCTTGTTAACCATGCAGTGTGGCTTGTTTTTCTAGAACAAGCCACCTTCAGAATTCATGATTTGTTGTCGAGTTGTTCAGGGTGGTTAACAAGCCATACTGCATGGTTAACAAGCCACCCTGCAGAAAATGTCCTGGGTTCAGACAACATGCTAACCCACAGTTCAACAAACAACCTACAATTCAGCAACAACCCACACTCAGCCACTGTGTGTGGGTTAGCATGCTGTGTGAACAGCCAGACTATGTTATAAGCAGTGTAGTATAGTGGCTAGAGTGTTGGACTGGGAGCTGGGAGATCCAGGTTCTAGTCCCCACTCGGCCATGGAAGCTCACTGGGTGACTTTGGGCCAGTCACAGACTCTCAGCCCAACCTAACAGGACTGTTGTTGTGAGGATAAAATGGAGAGGAGGAGGATTATGTACGCTGCCTTGGGTTCAGTAAAGAGGAAAAAGGCGGGATATAAATGTAATACATAAATAAATAAAATAAATAAGCAGTGAAAGATACAATAATATTTTGTCATACCAACTCTTGAAGAGGCTTGCTTTAGTTCAAGGTCTATTTTTTTTAACCATCCCAAGAAGAAGCAAGGTGATTCCAAGTCCCATTTCACTTATTACACAGGACAAACCTAGATCTGCCACCAAGTCAGCTAATCCTGGATCCCTGCCAACATGTATGATAGTTGTGTTCATTGCAATCATACTTTATATATTCCAGGGTGTACTTAATATACTTTAGATGCATACTGAATGTGTTCTGAGAAATTACAAGTATAGCATTTGCTGTATGAATTCTACAGGTGTCGCTTATGCTTCTTGTAGTTTTTCTTTTTCCATTGTTGAGTAGCCATGCTCATGTCCATATTTCAGGGGAGTGTACCCATGGAATGTAAGGAGAGGCAGGGAGGGCTGGTGCTTTGAAAAGCATTAGCTGAACTTTGGAAGGGCTGATGGTTAACTCTTCTTTGGTACGTGGAGAGAGAACACTTTAATACTTGGTCTCCAGAAACACATAACGCCTTTGCATATGCATACCTATGTGGTTATCTCTGTAGATAGGTAAACAAAATGTCTATATTTACTGCAGTCCTTTTAAATATTTGCTCCTAGCAAAAGGCAAAGAGGCTCCATGCAAAGAGGCAAGATGTGCAACAGCAAATTGCCCAAGGTAAGCAGCTACAGATTGAAGGTGGTCTGTCTCATGCTGTACAAGAAGACTTATGGAAGTTGGAGAGTACATTAGAAAACATGCAGCAATCTATGGATAAACGTGGAGATCAATTGCAGGTCAGTGTTCTTCAGGTAACCCTGCAGAGAAACAAAAACAGTATCTCTTTTTAAGTGTTCTATATTAAGTTGTTCAGTTTAGATTTTGAACAATGTAATGCATTTTCTTTTTAAACATAACCATTTACTCTCCTAAGGGGAAATCAGCATGTACAGATTGCTCTTCCTGTCTGCCAGACACAAATGTGTTTGTATCTACAGCCCTATTCACACAGGGGTGCTGTTTCCCCATGGTGCTTGTTTTTTTATTACCAGTCTGTGTGTTATTGGCACTGGGGCACTGCTCAGGAAGCCCCAAAGACTGTGTGAGCTTCTCTGACAAAGCTCTAGGAAGCTCCATCTGTAGGAGCTGAAGTCTAGGCAGACTCCCCTTTTTAAGGACAACGACTTCTCTTCTTTCATTAGGCAATCAGCACACCATTACTGTTGTGCTTTGGGAACCATTGCTATATGCCCTGACACCTGTCATTTCTAAATCATTTGTCTGTTTCGTTTATGTTATCCCTGTCACAATATTTGGAAATCATAATAGAGACTTCCAAACATAAATTGCATGAAGTAGACATTCATGGGATTTTTAAATATGGTGCTGTATAAACATTTTTTCTAACACAGAAATGAATTCCATGTAGGAAACATTTATTTTGCAAAGAAAGGCTTAGTTTTTGAGGCTTTTCTATGTACTAAGGTTGGATAAAATAATTTCTCTTCACTCTACGGCTGTTCCAAGAACCACATCATGGCTGCTTATGAGCCACAGTCCAGCAAGGCCGTTTTTTCATTCATTCATTCATTTCTATACCACCCAATAGCCGAAGCTGTCTGGGCAGTTCACAAAAATTAAAACCAAGGAGCACACAATAAAACAATACAAACTATATAAAACATTAAAACCACAGTAAAGAATACAACCAGAATAAAACCAGAATAAAACCTAGCATCAGTGCAGGGGTTTAAAATACAGATTTCAAACAGCAAAGCTAAAAGTCTAAAGAGCTAAAATGATAAAATGCCTGGGAAAATATACAGGTCTTCACCTGGTGCTGGAAAGAATACAATGTAGGTGCTAGGCGAACCTCGCTAGGAAGCTCATTCCAGAGCCGGGGTGCCACAGCAGAAAAAGCCCTCCTCCTAGTAGCCACCCGCCTCACTTCCTTTGGCAGGAGCTCACAGAGAAGGGCCTCTGAAGATGATCTTAAGGTCCAGGCAGGCACATATGGGAGGAGGCGATCCTTCAGATAACCTGGCCCCAAGCCATTAAGGGCTTTGAATGTTAACACCAGCACTTTGAATTAGACCAGGAAATGGACTGGCAACCAGTGCAGCTGGAAAAGTACTGGCGTAATATGAGCTCGTTGGCCAGTCCCTTTTAACAGTCTTGCTGCCCTTATTTTGGACCAGCTGAAGTTTCCGGACCATTTTCAGAGGCAGCCCCACATATAACGCATTGCAATAATCCAGACAAGTTACCAGACCGTGAATAACTGTAGCTAGGCTATCTCTGTCCAGATAAGGGTGTAGTTGGTATACCAGCCTAAGCTTATAAAAAGTGCTCCGTGCCACTGAGTTCACCTGTGCCTCAAGTGACAGTTCTGGATCCAAAAGCACCCCCAAACTACGAACCTGATCCTTTAGGGGGAGTGCAACCCCCTCCAGAACAGGTTGAATATCACCTAGCCGGGCAGACGAACCACTCACTAACAGTACCTCCGTCTTGTCTGGATTGAGTTTCAGTTTATTGGCCCTCATCCAGTCCATTACTGTGCCCAGGCACTGATTCAGAACAGCCACTGCCTCACCTGGTTTTGATGAGAAAGAGAGGTAGAGCTGGGTGTCATCCACATATTGGTGGCACTTCAGCCCACACCTCTGGATAACCTCCCCCGGCGGTTTCATGTAGATGTTAAACAGCATGGGGGATAAAACAAAGCCCTGTGGAACCTCATGGCACAATTGCCATGGCACAGAGCAATAATCTCCCAGCACCACCTTCTGGAGTCGGCCATCCAAGTAGAAGCGGAACCACTGCAGTGCAGTGCCTCCAACTCCCATCCCAGACAACCTATCCAGAAGGATACCATGATCAATGGTATCGAAACCTGCTGAGAGGTCCAGGTGAATCAACAGGGTCTCATTCCCCCTGTCCCTCTCCCGGCAGAGGTCATCCCACAGGGTGACCAAGGCAGTTTCTGTTCCAAAACCAGGCCTGAAGCCCTATTGAAATGGATCTAGATAATCCGTTTCATTCAAGAGTGCCCGGAGCAACCACCCGCTCAAGCACCTTGCCCAAGAAGGTGATGTTGGCCACTGGCCTATAATTGTTAACATCCTCCAGGTCCAGGTTAGGCTTTTTCAGGAGTGGTCTGATTACCGCCTCTTTTAAAGCAGCTGGCACCACTCCCTCTCTCAAGGAGGAATTTACAACCTCCTGGACCCAGCTGAACATCCCCTCCTTATTTGATTTAATAAGCCATGAAGGGCAAGGGTCAAGCACACAAGTGGTCGATTGGACTTGGCCAAGCACCTTGTCCACATCCTCAGGCCTCAATAACTGAAACTCATCCAATAGAACTGGACCAGACGGTGCTCTGAACAACTCTACCAGTGGAACTGCATTAATCGTGGTGTCCAAATCATGGCAAATCTGAGCGACTTTATCTTCAAAGTGCTGTGCAAACTCATCACAGAGTGCAACTGAAGGTTCCACAGTCTCTCTCCCTGGCCCAGAATGTAACAAGCTGTGAACCACTCGGAAAAGCTCCACTGGATGACAGTGAGAAGATGCAATGCTGGTGGAAAAAAACTGTCTCTTTGCCACCCTCACCACCACAAAGTAAGCTCGATAGTGAGCTCTTACCTGTGTTCGGTCAGACTCAGCACGAGTTTGCCTCCACCTGCGTTCTAGCCATCTCCTGTATATAGCCGTATATTAAAAATAGATGTATTTGGTGGAGGCAATGAAAACCGACTAAAAAACTGGCATGACTTTTTGATGATAATAAAAATGAAATAGCCAACATTATGAACAAGGAAAGAAAACTGAGAATGCTGCTGATTTCAGGCAGTAATTTCCAGGCAAACTGTTTTTCTTTTACTGTCCTTTTTTGTCTTGTAGATCACAGTAAACACATGGGAACAGTTTGAAAGGGACAAAGAAACAGTTGTAATGTATCTTAGTCATGCAAGCTCTGCTCTTGAACGCATCTTAAGTTTTAGCAGCTTAGAAAGTTTGTCATCAGAACTAGAGAAGACAAAAGTAAGTATGAGTACTTTTACCATTCTACAACATGCTTGAATCATTATTAGTTCTTTTGCTGTTATATTATGTTCTTGTATATTTCTTCCTCTATTTGCTTGTCTTATTTATTTTATTTCCTTTTTTTGCCTTGGCAGCATGGTTGAAAAGGTGATATAGTAAGTTTCAAAATAAATAAATACATTTACAGTAAGGCTACAATCCGGGCCAACTTGGACACAGCTTCCATGCATGGAGGATGTCCATAGTTTCAACAGAGTCCTATTTTCCTCCTTTGGTGCCTATAAGCAGTGCCACAGACTATTACAGAGAAAGGGAAGTCTATGTGCAGCTTCCACATTCCCTTCTCTCTGTTTAGTTCATATTAGTCATGCAACAATGAAGTGTGTGGCTCTATGATTGCTTGTGGCATCTTCTGTATGGTGGCTGCTGTATCCAGAATGGGACTAGATCATGCCCTAAGAATGGAAGAATATTAAAATACCACCATCAGTTATCATTAATCTCTCTCAAAAACCTATTGGTATCTGTATAAGAATATGGTAGTGTATGGCTTATTACTCGAGATATAGCAGACTGATTTTGCTCATTTTTGTTTTAAACTGAAGCTTGAGCAGTGTAAGATATGCAGAAAAATTTAAAAGTTCTAAAATGTTCAAAGCTCTAGCTTTAACAGCAATTTATTTCCTCCGCATCAAACAGTCCTTCCGCCATTGAGATGATGGAGGGCAGCCCCTCCGCCATTGGGATGATGGACAGCCCTGCTAGGCCAATCAATGTGGTGGGAAGGCAGGCCCCAGGCGCACCTCCAGGATGGAGGTGGCCAATTGGGGTGCGCAAGAAAGGAGGCAGGGCTGCACTGCATGCAAATTTTGGACAAAGGATGCCTGAGCCACATTGACATTATTCATGAACCCCTATGTGGTGAGGAGACTGAGGGGCAAAAAAGCAGGAAAGGAGCAGGACTGCTAGCACCCATAGCAACATGGGCTTTACACTAGTACTACAATATTTTGCAATTAGGTCCTTGAGTTATACGGAGAGAGATGTTCTGCCTGAATTTATTTTTACAAATCTATCAAGGAAATCTGAATAGTTAGCAAACTATTGCTAGGAATTGTGTTCAAATATATTCTGTTTATAACTGCACATCTCTTACAGGAACTTTCCAAGCAGACAGTAGCCATGGCTATGGAAGCTGAGAATCTTGTCAAGAAGTCTTTTGCAATACAGCTTGGTGAGAAGAGCAAACAAGCCCTTCAACAGCAAGCCAAGTCAATCCAGGAACAAGTTGAAAAAGTGGAAGCTACCCTTGAAGAAGAGTATGTTCTTAAAAAGTCATAGTAATTCTTCACTCTCATAAGAATGAACCTTTTTTTGTCCTACCAAAATGCAGTGTTTAGTCACAAAGACTTTGTGAACTCCAGTTTATCATGTTATAGTAACTTATACACCAGAAACTACCATTAAATATCAAGAACTAAAACAAACAAACAAAAAACAAAACCCCAACAAGCCTATGATGATTAACAAATAAAGGAAATAGTAGCAAGCTCCCCAATCCTAAATGCTTGGAAGGAGATCTTCATTCATTTCAGTGGAACTTACTTCAATATAAGTGTCCTTATAATTGCCATTGTAAGCGACAATTATAAATCCAGTTTTGTGTGTTGAAGCCAATTAACCTTAATACAACGAAGCACTGATAATTGGGCACAAAGCTGAAGTCATAGGAATACACTTCAGTAATTCTCATAGTATCTGATTTGACTCAGGCTAGGATAAATGAATAGTGCCATATCCTAAAGTGCCTAGAGCCTTCAAGAAGATATATCAGCCTAGTTTTTGAAGTATTTTTTTCTGTTTTTCCAGCTGTGCACATAAAAATCAAATGTGCCTTTCTCTCATAGAAATTATATCCCAGTTACCTTTTCCTGTTGCTGCTGCTAAGAATTATGTAAAACATCCATACTTCCATTACAATATGGGAGGTAGCATAGAGATCGCGCGTGTGTGTGTATATGTGTGTTTGGGGGGCAGGGGAGGAATTTTGCACACACATATTCAGTTCTGATTTGCAAAATGTTATTCGAGGAGTGAGCTTTCAACTCCGATAAAATGGTCTGCTCATATGGTCTGCTCATGTGTTAGCTGCCGCAAGGAGGTTACTTAAAATCACTCATCTACCACATACTGTATAAGGTGCTTTACAGTCTGGTTCATCTTCACTGCACTTTTATGAAATAAATCTGCAGATCATTTAACAAATGAAACATGAAGCTAAGAGTTACTAACTTGCTCAAGGTAATCACTGATTCCATGTCTGAGCAGGGATTTAAGCCACGTCTTCCCTGGTCTGAGCCCAGTGCTCCGTACTTGGGGCCACACTCAGCATGTGCTCAGTGATGCATGCACAAAGAAATAACTCCTTCCCTTTTTATCCTCTGGATTCCCATTAAACCTATATCTTGTAGTCTTTGTTTTAAAGACACATACAAAATTGACTTTGTTTATCTAGTTCATGGTTGATTTTTAACAACTTTACGGAGGAACTGGATTTTAATATGACCCTTTCCTCCCTAGTAATATTCCTTGAAAAAGTAGTTTCATATTCTCTTTATTTTCTTGGGGATAGCTTCATTCCCATCCAGGGCAAAGGAGATATCCATCATGGATTAACTCCTCCCACTGCCCAGGACAGGCAAGAAACATGATGTGACTAAGCTTTTCTTTCTTCCCTAACACCATGGGAAATTCTATAATTTATTTGTATGATCCCTGCTTCCCATTTTGTAAGTTATTCAGTAGGCTTTTGTCCTTTACAAGTAGGAATGTTCTCTACAGAAGGCTTCTGGTGCCTTTTAATTGCTTTCAGTGACATTTTTTTGGTTCTGAATTAATCAAGTGGCTGAACTGGACATAGTCCTTTTCAGTGCAAGTTTCAAATAAATCCTTAGAAGTAATATAATTTATCTGTTAACTGTGTACAGACAATCCTTTTTAAGTTGCACAATACACACGCATATTCAACTACATGAATATCTTTGCACTAATGTATGGTTCACATGTATAGTTCCCAGTATGTATGGCTGCTAGTACACAGGCATTTCTTTGGCCTCACAAAGGAGATTTGGCCTGATCCATGCCACTTACCTCACTGCAGCTAAAAATGAAGTCCCTTACTAATTTCAATGGATTTTAGGCCATCACACATAATTATTTGTTAAGTAGCATTCTATCTTTCCAGAACACTTGTGGCATGAACACAAGCATGTGAGGTTGTTCTTCATAAATTATGCCACACATCTAGTGTGAGGGGGTGGTAATGTTGTAACTATGGAGGACTAGAAATTGAATGAAGGAAGGTAATTGTAAGTGTAGTAAGAGCAAAAAGGAGCTTTGTTGAGCAGTCTGATCTGCTTCTGATCTGCTGAGCATCAGAAGGACTTGCTCAGTAGCGCTTTGTCATCTGAGATTTTATTAGATGTTGCACATATGCTTTCAAGATTTTCTCCAAAGCCTTAAGATTCAGAAACTTGCATTTTTAAAAGCTGAAGTTCTAAGGATCTAAGGATCTGTTGGAGGAACCTTCCTCTGTGTCCCACCAGTGCGAGACACATACTATGGTGGGACGTGGGAGAGGGCTTTTTCTTCTGTGGCACCCGGTTGTGTAATGACCTCCCCTTGGAGGCCCGATTAGTGCAGACATTGGTTTCATTTCAGCGCCAAGTTAGAAGATGGCTTTTTATCGAAGCCTTTGAGGGCTAAATGCGTTCCCTTAAGTAGCATATTGTTTTACCTGTTTTAATATTTTAGATTTTAAATTGGTATTATCTTGCATAATGGTTTAATATATTTTTAGATGTTTAAATTAGTTATTGTTTTATACTGTCTATATTGATTTCATCTGTACACTACCTTGAGATCCTAATGATATAAGGCGGGATATAAATGTTTTAAATAAATAACTAAAAATAAATAAGGATGTCAAGTAGATTTGAGATAGTTCTGTGGGTTCAGCAATTGCATACATGCATGGAATGCATGTAGGTGTCATTGGAATACCAGGGAATAGAGTAGATAGGCTTTATTGACAGTACTTGGGTTGACAGTACCTTTCTTTTTCTGTACCCGAAATGGATTGACATCAGCACTGTACCCGAAATGGATTGACATCAGTATACAACATTGGGTATACCCACACTGCAGACAAAACTAACAGTGTATTCTGTATGCAGATGTATGTATGTATTCAAAACCTCTGGTTTGCTTCTCTACATTTTGTCCTGGTTTTATGATTTTACTGACAGATATGGAAGGGTCCCATCTCACCAAAGTCATTGTTAAAACTTCATTAATCTCAATGGCTCAGGATTTCATCCACAGTATACAAAATCTAAAAACCTAACAATCTGTAATTAAGATTAAGCTATTAAGGAGTGATTCTTACGTTGTCTTAGCAGTGTGGTAGCTTCTGCAGTGTGGCTTCTTCCCATGTTGCTCTAGTAGTGTCTTTAAAAATCACATCTAAGAGCTTGATGTGCTACTTCCCGCACCAGTATTGCCCTTTCCAGAAGATCATGCAACTCCCACCCTGCTGCAGTAATGTAAGGTCAGACTCCTGTGGTGCTATAACTCTTGTAAAATCTGTAAACAGACTTTGAACAGATTTTTAAAAATGGCATGCCATTATATCAGCATTTTCTTTAAACTGGAGATGTAAGAAAATGGGCACACTTACACAGTAACAAACTGTTTTATTTTTTCCACTAAATATGGTTGATTTTAGTATTAAAACCATGGAAATGGTGAAAAACAAGTGGGATCAGTTTGGCAAAAATTTTGAAGCATTGTCCATCTGGATTACTGAAAAAGAAAAAGAGCTGGATGCCTTGGATACATCATCATCTTCCTTGGATGTGCAAATCAACCAAATTAAGGTGATTGGTTCACATTATATTTAGCATTAAAATATTGTTTTCTTTTTTCCCCACTAGAAAGATGCAAAGGAGAGGAATGGGCATTTAACTCATATTTCACAGTTACAAAGATGTAAAAACAACAACAACAATGTCACAGTTTGAGACAAAGGTATCAAGGTGCAGGTTTTTGCAGGAGCTTAAAATAAAATGTATATGCTTATTTATTTCTACTGTTAGAGTTTAATTTACACTCAGACCCTTCGGTGTATGTAGTATATAAACAAAACACAGCTTCAATGGATAAATATATTTTCAGTGAATATTCTTTACCTGCAAAATATCACCATGGTATGTTTTCACAGAGTGTAGAATGTTTTATATTGTAATATGTATCACAGCTACTGGCTAAAGTATATTATTTCAGTATGGTAGATAATTTATATATGATTTTTGTGTATCTTATTTCTCAAATAATGCTGAACTAATAAAGGAACTACTGTGTTCAGTATCAGCAGCTAGACCTTTGTTACATACTCTGAGTTCTATATATCATATACTAGATTCTATTTTTTCCTGGTGCATTAATAAAATCTCAGATGCACATAATACTTCAAAGTGTCTTGAATATGAACAAGAAATGTCACCCATGTCATCGAAGTATTATTACTATCTCATTTTGTTTTAAACGCACACATACATTTTCAAAATCTTTGGCCTCGGTCTAGAGTCCTCTATTACATCCCTGGAACTCCTCCACAAAACTGATGGCTAGCACTATTAGTGCAGAAAACACTGATAATCTTTTTGTAGGGAGGGAAGTTCCTGGATTTAAAAAACAAACAAACCTTTCCACCAAGAACTGACTGGTGACATAAGAATGAACAGTGAAGCATGGCAATGCAGGACAACCACTTCTGCTCCATTGGGATCTGGATGTGGAAGCTTTCCCCACTGCAGTGCCTTGAAATATATATGGTATCAAGTACACGGTTCTTGCTGTAATTTTCAACTAAATTACAGAATTATGACAAGCATTGTTAATTTATAGGATATCAGCAAAGTAAAACTGGGGACATTGCTTTAAACAGAGAACTGTGAATACGTAAAATTGAACAAGAAAACCTTCACAGAAATAATCTGTAGCAAATATGAAACTAGCTAATCTAAAGCCTTCATATTCAAAATGATTGCAGTTTCCCTGGGTCACATTCCTGGAATGGGGGAGCATGTTAACATATGACAGTTTACTAGATTTATTCATCTGAAGCTTAGTATGGTGTGCCTTGTTTGTTCTTTCTCATGTGACATACTAATCCATGGTTTATGTTAACCATGGTTTGTTGCTTTAGCCATGAATAATTTTCGAGACACGCAAACTACAGATTGTTTTCCCTATTTCTGATTTGTTTCTCGCCCACCCATTTTGCTGGCCTTCAGAGCAGTTTTATTTTCAGGCTGTTCTTGTAGGGTGCCTTTGTTTCAGAGTGAAAAGCAGTGCAAACAAGCCAGAGATAAGTCATAGTTCTGGGTTCAGACATCACAGCAAACCATGCTTTAAACAAGCCAGATTTCATAAGCTACAAAACAAGCCATTAATTTTATTTGTGATTAACAAACTATGTTTGCAGGGATGGGTTCAGACAGCAACAAGCCAGACTTCAACAAAACCATGGCTTAGCAAAGTCTTCCCAAAACTGGCCCTCTCCAGATGTGTTGGACTACAACTCCCATAATTCCCAGCCAGCATGGCCATTATGGGAATTGTTGGAGTTGCAGTTCAGTACATCTGCAAGAGGGCCAGGTTCGGGAAGGATGGCTTAGCATTATGTGTGAAGTAGGCTGATTAATAATTTATTTTGGAAGGCAAATACTAAAGCATCCTTGCATAATAAAGTGGCTCCATTTGATCACCCTCTTAGCTGTAGGAGTATTTGATTTTGAGATAAATATTGGTTATAAATATTGGGATAAATAGCCAACTGGAGGACCACAAAACAATTTCATTTGGACCCCTACAGCGTTACCAACATTAGTCAATGTAGGTAAAAATCTTGCCAACAGTTTTGAATGAAGGAAAACTAAAATTGTTGTGTGGTGGAGGGGTGTGTGTGTGTGTAAAATGTATCTTTCTTTGGGTTTGTATATACTCCCCCAGCCATGTCTGAGCATATGTGCGCCATGATTCTGAGCCCCTTACTGCTAGGTGACAACTTAATTGTAGAGTTGACTCTGTTTAAACACCTGTGAAGGTATTGGCTTGTAAAACAAACAAACAAACAAAAACCCACTTTGAGTTTGGACCATTTTTTGGATAATAGCATTGCTTCTGAGAATACACTAGGTGGCTATCACTGGGTTCAGTTTAAGAACATGTTCCCACACAACTATCCCAAGGTGATAACCTCTTCACTTATTGTACCTTCCTTTTTCTCTACCTATTAAAGGGGGTAAGGGTAACCTCTCGTGAGATACCTGAGTATACAAACTGTGTCACTTCTGATTCTGAAGAACATGAGCGTTTCAAATGCAGCTTGTCTCTTTAAAATATATGGGTACCACAAGCGGGAAAGGATCAGTTTTCTTGCTTCAGTGTATTTTAAAGGAAAAAGGTGTGTGTACATTATTATATTAAATAATGTATATAAACAATACAGTACATTGTAATATACAATATATTACAGTACATTGTAATATGTTTTACATTTTATAATGCAATCAAACATAATTTTGAATAGAAAGGCTTGGATCCTAAGTTGCTCCTTAGTTCACATAAGGAGGGGGTGATTTCCACCAACGATCACTTCCATCTTCACCCCCACCCCCAAGGGTCATCCAGCACCCAGGAGCAGTGGGGCGGGGGGGCATAGAGGCCTGCAGAGGGAAAGGGAAGGCAGTGTAGCTCCATTCCATGAGTATGAACTCTGTTCCATTCATGGAAGGAAAGCTAGGATCCAAGTCATACAGTTTGTTATATTTTTCAAAGTCCCCTGATGAAGAAGATTTCCATTCAAAATACCTTGTACATTTACAGTAATTCAGGGAGCCTTGTTAGTAATTCTATAATCAATCATATTTTGGACTTATAACAGAACAAGACATTTTTATATATACATTTCTTGTGTATTTATTGTCTTTCCTGTTTGCTTAATATCGGTTTTATACTATTTTAACTGTAATGGCTTCCTCCAAATGATTTTGGGAATTGTAATTTGGGTCCATACAGGGAATTGTGATGGAGATTCCTAGTCCTGCTCACAGAGCTATAGTATTCTAGGGAGAGGGAATTCTGGTTAGACCGGTTAAATCTGTAATGTAGATACATCCTCTGATTGCCTAACACATCTCCTTAACTGCAGGGCTATCTGCCCCCTCTGGGGGAAGGGCTGTAGAGCACAGGCTCTGTATACAAAAGGTCACAGTTTCAACCCCAGGTATTTTCTGGTAGGGTTGGGAAAGACTCCTGTCTGAAACCCTGGAGAACCATTTCCAATCTCTGTGAATAATACTGAAACAGATGGACCACTGGCCTGACCTGGTATAGCGCAGTTTCTTATATTGCGAATGATTAATTTACAGTAATAACCTAGGATTAAGGGTGCTTCCAGATGAAGGGGTCCTAGCACTTCACAGTCAGAAGGCATTGTGTAGCTATTCTGTCTTTTTTTTTCCTTAAAAGACAGAAAAGGTTGTGGGAAAACACAGGAGGGTTACAAGTGGAATCTGAAGTAGGGTGATGGCATGGCAAAACCTCATCTGGAAGCACCCTAGAATCTCTGAACGGATGAATATTCGTATCTACTTCAAGGCTTGAAGGAATCATACAACATCTTGTGTTACTGTACAATTTATGATTTTGTTACTGGTAACATCAAGGATAGGCTATCTGAATTGTTCTGTGAAACAATAAATAGAGTCAGATGCATCTTTCTCACAATGTCTTGCTCTTCTCAAATGCTAAACAAGACACATGGGTAATTTCACTTTAGTCTGATTGTAATGGCCTATGGCTAAATACAAATAAACTTTTACACACACTTTAGGCTGGATGTCCACATAAACCAGCAGAGTAGCCATTGTTTGTTTGTTTGTTTGTTCATTACACTTCTGTACCGCCCAATAGCCGAAGCTCTCTCATAATAGTAATCACAATGATAGTTGATAGACTGCAGTTCAAAATAATTCTGATCTCAGCAATCCACCTACACTCTTCACTTTGCTGTTGTTCAGTCGTTCCGTCGTGTCCGACTCTTCGTAACCCCATGGACCACAGCACGCCAGGCTTTCCTGACCTGCTCTGTCTCCCGAAGCGTGCTCAAGTTCATATTCATTACATTGGTGATGCTATCTAGCCATCTCATCCTCTGCTGTCCCCTTCTCCTTTTGCCTTCAGTCTTTCCCAGCATCAGGGTCTTTTCCAGAGAGTTTTCTCTTCGCATTAGGTGGCCAAAATATTTGAGCTTCAGCTTCAGTATCTGTCCTTCCAATGAGCACTCAGGGTTGATTTCCTTTAGGATGGACTGATTTGACCTCCTTGCAGTCCAGGGGACTCGTAAGAGTCTTCTCCAGCACCACAGTTCGAAAGCATCAATTCTTGGGTGCTCAGCCTTCCTTATAGTCCAGCTCTCACAGCCATACGTTGCTACTGGGAAAACCATGGCTTTGATTAGATGGACCTTTGTCGGCAAGGTGATGTCTCTGCTTCTTACTATGCCGTCTAGGTGTGCCATAGCTTTCCTCCCAAGGAGCAAGTGTCTTTTAATTTCATGGCTACAGTCACCGTCTGCAGTGATCTTGGAGCCCAAGAAAATAAAATCTGTCACTGCTTCTATTTCTTCCCCTTCTGCTGCATATTAGAAGATTAGTGTGATAGTAACATTATGTAATCTGTACCTGCTTTATAGAAAGCTAACATATTCTGGCTACAATAGTAACAATCAGTACTTTCCCCACAGTATATGGAAATAGTGTTGTTGATAAGCAACAACAGTCAATCACATTTTAATTAATTGGAAATGCATTTTGCGAACAGAAACAGTAGGATCATAGGATTATCCTTGTTGTTTTTCTCACTTCCTATAAGAGGGGAGGGGTACATCTGTTGCAGGAAAAATAGTAAAAGTCCATTGCTGTTCATCAGTAGCATACTAAAACCTTAATAGTTAAATAGTTAATGATAATGTTGCATTGTGATATATGTATGACAGACATCATTAGTATTTGCAGAGGTATGTAGCCTGATCATCATAGAGAGTCACTGCATGTGTGAATGGTTCCATATCGGTTTGTGATTGTCATTTGCAGCTAAAGCTGTTTTTGTATAATGTGTGCAATGGCCCCAAGAACACATTATATAGGTTCTTTATGTACAAATTGATTTACATTTTAGGTAATTATTAAAGAAATAGAAGGGAAGGAAAATGAAATCCCAAGCCTAGACGAGGATGCTCAGTCATTTTCTCAGTATCTTACTTCTGGAGAATCAGCACATATTAAAGCCAAGTTGACACAGATCAGAAGGTACAGGGAAGAACTCCAAGATCGTGCACAGCATTTGGAAGGAGTAATCAGAGGAAAAGCTTCAGTCCAGCAAAAATTCAATGAAAACTTCACAAAGGTAGACAATGTAAACTCTTTCTAGGCTATACAAAAGAGAGTGACAATGAGGTGTATAGCCAGAGTAAGCCACAAAAGGTGCATTTAAAGAACTGGGTGAAATTCACTTTTTCTTAGCACAATGAGTTTCAATCCTGCATGGGTACAATTATGCTAAAACTAATATAAAATTATGGTAAAATAGATGGGTCTGACAACGGAGCACCAATGTCACTAGCTACATTCCAACATCATGATAAAGCTTTCACTTCCATTTTTTATTAACCTCAGTTTAGCACGGCATCTGATCCCTCAACTGTGGTTAATCTTATCTATGCTTTGTAGAAACAAGCTGGCTTCATAACCCATGGTTTGAAGTTGGCTTGTTTAAAACAAATCCTAGTTAAAGTTAACCACAGTTTGTTGGGTTGAAACAAAATGACAAGGCACAGTTAATTAATCCTCCATGCTGGAGGAGGAGAGGATGGGGGAATGTGTGAGTCCAAGGCTTGCTGCACCTCATTCCTGTTACCATAAAAACATGGTTTATTGTGACATCCAAATCCATCCACTAAGTCTTTACAATATCCATCCTAGTTCAGGATATTGTGACAGTAAGGCATATTGGGGGATAAGTCCCATTAAATTTTGTGTGATTTCCTACCATGTAGACATGCATAGAAGTGTATATATTTGTAATCTTAGTATAAGATGGTGTAGTGGTACTTTTAGTAAGTGGCGCTGTGATCCTGTTAGTGTTGAAAGGATATTTATTCTATATATGATTACAATTATTTTAAACACTAGTCCTCAGAATACAGAAAAAAAAGAATGTATTATAGTATAGTAACATGCTTTAAGACCACAGGAATACCAACAAGCTACAAAAGCAGCTTCTCCCACAAACCATGTTTATTTTATTTTATTTATATATTTCCATACCGCCCAATAGCCGAAGTTCTCTGGGCGGTTGACAAAAATTAATCTTTATGAGACGCTTCATTTTATAAGATATATTTTGAAAATGTAGAACAAATAATTCAGGTAAGAACAAACCTGCAATGACACCTCTTTTAAGCATTGCTGCTTTTTCTTCATTTCACTGGTTTAGGTCCAACAGGACCTGTGCAGATATGAAGCCAAACTGGCAGAGCCTGATTCTTCATGCTCTTCATCGGCAGAGACTTACAAGGCCCTCCAAGATCTTATGGTAAAAACGTCTTAAATGTTTGCCACGTTCACATGTTCAACATGGGAAAGGCATTTGTACTATACACTGATTAGAGCTGTGGCCAGAATTTACCAATTGAAGAACTGTGACTGAAGACTTTACTTCTGCAGTCAGAAACCTTCTGGCCGTGGGGCAACATAGAAGCGTCATTTGCTTTAGCAAGTGGAGGAAGGGGTGAGTGACAGGGCTGACAAAAATAAATGGGGGAGAGTTCAAGCTGAAGAAAGAATTACCCAGATTGCAACCCTGCTATCATAAGATAACCTTAAGAAAGCTTCCTCAAAGAGCCATCAGTGTTGCATTGTGGGTTTTCCCCACTCTCCTCCTCACGGGAAAAACAAAACATGACAGCAGTTGCCTTGGGAAAGGTGTGCAAGCCCACCTCTTACATCAGTGGCATGGTGGGTGTTGCTACACTGGTGTTCCACAATTTTTATTGTTATTTATTATTTATTACATTTCTATACCACCCAATAGCCAGGGCTCTCTGGGCAGTTTACAAAGATTAAAAACATTAAAACTACAATATACAATGTGGTGCCACAGTTGAAAAAGTCTTGTTCCTCTACAGGCTTCAGCTTGACTGGAATGAGATATGCGATAGCCACACTTGAACATTGGGTTAAATCAAGGCAGGAAATGTATGGGCCTACAGATGTTGTTGGACTGCAGCTCCCAGCATTCCTCACTATTGGCTATGCATGGGAGTTGTGATCCAACAACATCTGGAGGGCCACACATTCCCCACCACTGGTCAATCTGTCAGCAGTGGCACAATTGGTACTCCAACCCCTTTCTATGTTTAAGGTGTTATTGTTAACATATAAAGCCCTAAACAACTTGGACCTAGGTTACCTTAGGGATTGCCTCACACTTGATGTCCCTGCCCCATCTCTGCCATCATCTGAGGGGGCACCATATGCTCCTGAGGTTTGCCTCAGGAGGACTTGCAGTAGAGCATTTAGCATTGCAGCACCCACCCTCTGGAATGCATTACCAGTTGACATTAGACAGGCCTCCACAGTTCTGACATTTAGATATCTTCTCAAGATCCATCTTTTCACACAGGCTTTTCCTAAAGTGAGACCCAGCCAGTTACCATCTGTAGCACATAGTGGAGTGCGAGGTTTTGCTGCTGATTAACTCTTTACTGTGTTCTTTTATTGTTATATTTTATTGTTGCTTTGATAGCATTACACTTGATGTTCACCACTTTGATACCTCTGTAGATAGCAGTGTATAAATCTGAATAATAAATAAATTAATATACACAGGTCATGAGTTTGGGATGAAGATGGTAATTATCTTCTGTTATGTTGCTTCAAATGAAACAGGATCTCTCTCAGGTTCTGGAAAAAATGAACCAAACACTGGCCTGTCTTTCATCTGGTTCTCGCAAGATCACGAACAAAGACAAAGCAGTCCAGGATGTTTTAATGCTTCAGCAAAGATATGAAAATGTTATGAGACAAGCAAAAGATAGACAAGCCTCACTAGAGACTCATCTAGCACAGTGGCAGAGGTGAGAAAAGCACTGTGTTCTATTCAGCTAGAAACATATCTGCAGTTATCTCCCAACTTTTGTTTTGATGGCCTTTTTGTGTGTGTATTCCACTAGACTGGAGAAGGACCTGTCTACCTTCATGACATGGTTAGAGAGGTGTGAAGCTGCAGCCAGACCTTTGGAACAGCACGTTTCTGCTGACAGAGTCAAACTGGAAAGTGAACTACAACTAGTCCAAGTAAGCTTGTGGATTGGCAACTGAAATATTCTCCTATTTTTATAGTGTTTTTGGAATCTACATGTTGATTTTCCCACAAAATAATGCGGAGACCTACCACTTGTAGCACGTCTTCATTGGATACTTGAAAGGAAATAAGCCAAAGGTATAATGGAGAAATCTGCTCCCTTAATGAGATCAACACATTGAATTTAGTCCATGATTTCAGTATTGAAACCATCACTCAGTGCATGGCACCAAAAGCTGGAAGTCCAAACATATTGATTCAAAACTGTGGCTTCTATGCATTGAATAGGTCCTTATAAAATGCTGGACACATTTTTGTGGCTGCTCTTCACTGTACAAGCTCTGCCATTAATGAGGGTGGTCCATTCTATAACAGTCCAAACCAGGCCTGCAAACTTGTGACATAACAGACTGAACATACCACAGCAGATATATATTGTGGCTTACTCAGTTCCTAAAAGACCCTGTGTTTCCAGTTCTAAGCAGCCAGGAGCTTTATCTATCCTTTTGTGTGTCCCTAACAGTGGTGGTTTGGCTGCATTTGGCTTTTGTGGGGCTAACCCGAACAAGATGAAGTCAAAGTGGGTTCATTATTTTCAAGCTGCTTGTCTGAAGTTTATTTCCCTGATGTTGTCATACCCCACCCCTTGAGGAGTCCTCAGAGGAGGAACTTGGTTTACTTGAGTTAAAGGACTCTTCTTTCCCCAAGAATGATCCAACAGCAGCATCTCTGGAGGGTGTCGGACATGCAGCTGAAGAGGAGGCAGGCCCCTCTGGAATGTCCAGTGAGGGGCCGCCGCCGCCACCTCCTTCTTCACCAGACGGTTCAGATTCCGAACCAGAAGTGGAGTGTCCACCCAACCCTTGTGAAAGATGATGTATGAAGCTCAGAGAGCACTTAGAAGAAGCATCAGGCTGCAGTTCAGGCAGGCGGCTCTGTGAAGGCCTTCTTTATAAAGTTGGCTTCTCCAGAAAGCTCCCTAATGAGTTGCAGCTGGCAGTGGGGCATGTCCAGACTAGGACCTGCATAAAGTCAGCGAAGCCTAGTAGTGGTTGGCAACAATGTCTCTATCTGCTCTCCATGTGTGATTTATGAACCTTGAGCTCCTGACTTGGATATTGTGTATAACTTCAGACTGTTCCTGACTTTGCCTTTGCTTCACCATTGTTTGGGGGTACCCTTTGTACCCTTCACTCTGGTTGTTTGGATTTCTTGGACTGCCTGATGAACTTCTTTTGGCTATGCACCTTATTGCTGTTTGTTACTATGAGCAACGTTGAAGCTACTCTGCTGGCAGGGCTCTCAAATTAGAGGAAGTTGCTTGTTTTGGAAACACACACTGATACAGGACTCTGTATACAGAACAGATGTTGGTAAAACTGTTGATCATAAACAAGCCTACAAAATACTACATGTGCCTCTTTTACACTCTACAATAGAGTGGAGAAACACCATGTCTCTTTTGACAGTTTCAAGAATTGCCTCGTCTAAGTCAGCGCAACTTGCGACCCATCAAGTTGACTGCAACCCACCATGGGCTCAGTACACTTCCAGTTTTTGCTGCCTGCCAGGGACTGGGAAGCTGTATTTGCCTTGGTGATCATAAGTTGTGCACACCTGGCCTTCATAAAGCATACTTGTGAAGTGCAAGCAGCTGCACTAATGTATTCGTGAACATAATATATAAATGGAGGAGATAATATACATGGGCAGCATTTTATAATCAAATGTCACAATAATTCAAAACCCAGTATCCTCAGGTTTCTGATAAAGATTCACTCAAACTAATTCATCCATGTTGGTGGAACCCACATGGAACCAGATCTTCTAAAATGTTTCAATGTGAGATCAGCTCTTTAGCTGCCATATCTTTGAGAAACTAGATGTCTTAAGGCTGCCAACAATGTAGGAGGCCTCACAGCTGTTCAATTTTACACCATTTGCATTTTGATCCTAGCTGCAGGGATACCCTCCATCTGAGCCATCCTGAGGATTTCAGCAAGTATTGTTTCACATTGTCCTCAAAATTTTATTGGCTATAATTGATGTATAGGAAATATTGGGGGTTGTTTACATTTTATTTTTTATAGATCTAATGAAATTATAATTTCACATTAGTTTTGAACCTCGGATTGGACCGGCTTCCTTTTTATTTATGTATTTCCAGCATTGGTTTTAGGAAACAGATCTGGGCAGCCTTCTGCAATGAGTGAGGACACTTGCATTATAAATTCCAGCAACTGCACTGCAACTTGCATCTAGTTAAACACTGCAAAAGTCCCCTGACAGCATATGCAAGAGTCTCCCTTAAAAACAGTAGTTTTTAATAACCCAAAAAACCAAGATTTTCCAGGAACACCAATACAGTTTAAATTTCTCTGGATATGTTTGGTTCTATGAACTTGAGCACACTCCGGGAGAGAGCGGAGGACAGGAAGGCATGGCATGCTATGGTCCATGGGGTCACGAAGAGTCGGACACAACTGAACGACTGAATAACAACAAATGTTTGGTTCTAAGCTGTAGTTACAACATTTCCATGTTATAAGCATTTACACTAATACAGGTGTTTTTGTTTCTCAGGATTTGCAAGCTGATGTTGCATCCCATGATTCTGTATATACCAGCCTATTGCAGTTAAATGAGTCACTATTTAAAACAAGTTGCAATGAAAGTGTGAAGATAATTAAGAAAGACTTGGAAGAACTAGACAGAAGATGGAAAATTCTACCACAGACAATTAACAAAAGGTTTGTATTTCTATTTAAGTAACAGCACTTAATTGGCACAGAGATGCTGATCGCTGACCAGAATCCCAGAAATTCACCATATTTTTCATTATATATCCATAGAAACTGGGCCATATTGTTTGGGTGGAGGGTACATGGATGGCAATAGGTTTAATGGTTTGTTTTCTTCTGGGGGCTTAAGACAAAACCCACTGAACATTCTGTTATGCTAGTGCAGGACTGCAGAACCTCAGGCCTGCCAAGGGACCCCAGATGGCCACACCCCTTTTCCCCAACCACCAATCATTTGGTGGTTTCCCTGTTCTTGTGCAGTTTTTCTGCATTCTAAAAGCTTGAAATGCCTCTCCTAAGGCTTAGTAACTGGCGAGAGCTTATGCAAGAGCTTATGCAAAAATATGCTGGAAAATATTCTGGTAACTAACTATTAAACAATGCATATGGGATATAGAACTGCAGAACTATTTAAGTTCTGTTACTAAACACCACTTCTCTGGGAGTAAGGTACTTGGGCTGCAAAGTGTCTGAACAATTTAACAATCTCCAAACTTAAAAAAAACCCACCCTTTACATTAGCCCAAATGAATGTTTTACCATCTATGCTTTAGAGGGAAGATACCGGAAAGTTCCATGCCATGAATGTACATACTGTTGGGCATGCTTTGTTATATTGTTGTTTTTATCAAGAAATTCGTCTTGCTTTTATTACACCTATTTTACAAAAAATGCCAGGCAGATCCAGTGAATTTTATCTTGCTGTTCTTCTTTATGATCAGGATTCTCAGTTCACAAATAGGGTGGTCATGTTTTGTGCAGCTGCTAGCACTTGTCACAAACTTTTAGTAAAATAGTACTATTCCACTAGGCTAATACTCTGGGGCCAAGTTAGTCTTTTTGATTTCTGTATAATTATGTATGCTGTGTGTAAGTATTGTACATGTAATGTGCTGATCTATGTATGTAATAAATCTCTCTCTCTCTCTCTCTCTCTCTCTCTGTGCTGGTACTTGGGGTATTTTTGGACCCACCTCTGTTGCCTTTGGCCCAATCCCCTTTTGCTTTCCACTCAACCCACCAGTGGAGTGCAGACCTTGAGAGCTTCTCCAAAATGGGATTTGATCCTCAGGCTGAAAGAGGTTCTGTACCTCTGTACTAGTCCCATTGAAATGGGAGTATTTTATTTTTTAAAAAAAATGCCAAATAATGCAGGGTAAAAATGTAAATGCCATATATCAGTTTACTTCAATGTCTTCTAGGATAAGTTTCCTCCAATCTGTGGTTGCTGAACATAGGCAATATGATGAGCTACTTCTCAGCTTTTCTGACTGGATTAAGCAATTTCTTGGAAAATTACATGCTACATCTGAGATAAATACATCTGATCAACAGCTTGCTGTGTGTCACAACAAGGTAAAGTATCATATTTAATCATTAACAGTCTGAATGAAAAGCATTTTATCAACAATACCTTCACAAACTAATTAAATGTTTTGATAGGTCTTTTCCCATGAAGATGCAGCTCATCAAATTTACTGACAAATAAATCACATTGGCCTTAGTAATTCTTCCCTCATTCTTCACAGAAATTGAACATGCACTTCAAAATACCCTCTCCACATTTCACTTTACTTATCAGCAAATGGGGAGGGCAGTGGTAATAGCGGAAGGGAGGAGGGAGAGCTTTTTCTTTTTTCTCTCCCTCTCTTTGATGTGCTACAGCGTAAATGTAAAGAGTGGTGACCTCTTTGACTTGTCAGCTTTCTACGGGCTACTGCAATATATTCTTTAGCACAGGTTTGCAGCTCATTTTTTTAAGACAAAGAATTCAGGGGAAGAAATGAGCAGAAATTTGGTAGTAACAAATGGGTTTGCTGGCAGTGCTAACATGGGGTTGGATCCAATTGTGACATTTTGCTGACAAGAGCAGTTTGCTCAGTGAAAGGGGGGGGGAATTACCCCTCCCATCACAGCACCCTGTGTGCACACATTCAAACTCTGCTCCAGAGGGCTAGGAAACCCTCCAGAGCAGATTTTTGGGTGGCACACAGGACTGCAGCAGGAAGGAAGGAAGTCCTGTTGTGCTAGCAGACAACCACTAGCCAACACTGGATTTAAGCTAGAGGGTTCTGTCCAATGTTGGCCATCTTCCAGTGGAACAGAAACCACTGGCAGAATGAATTTTCCCTCTCCCCTGCACCCTCACCCCCCATGCAACACCCAAATCTGCTCTGGAAGTCGCATTGCACAAGCGGATGTCCACTCATATAGTGTTGATGTATGGTGTTACACAAGCAGACGTCCACTGATAACCCAGAAGGTGTTGATATTTCACATTTTTACGCATTAAAATACACATATTCCTTACTCTTCACCATATAGGACCATAAAATGGAAGTGGAAGGAAAGTACAAAGAACTGCAGAGTCTGAAGAGTCATGTTGAAAAGCTATGTTCTTTCAGTCGGCCAGAAGATCATAGTGCGTTCCAAAATAAGGCTGGAGATTGTCTCCAGATCTACCAGGAGGCCAGTCAAGTAACTGACCGCCGGCAAGATATTCTGCCCCATCTCAAGGCCTTCCTAGATCTACATACTGCTGCATCACGTGTACTTCACCACTTGAGACAGATGGTAGAAACTGCTGGAAACATAGACAAGTCTAAATCTGAAGCGCTGGAGAAGGAGCTGAGTGAAGTTATTCAAGATGTCAGTAAACTGGAATCTAAAGCAGCCAGTTTGGATGCATCCCTTAGTAAAGCCCAGTATCATCTAAAACATGGAAGCTCTGAGCAAAGGACCTCCTGCAGGACTATTGCTGACAGTGTCTGTGTGGAACTGGAATCCATCCAGTCTTTGCTGGGAACTAAGCAGAGCGAAGCAGAAGCCCTTGGAGCTCTGCATACATCTGTCATGGAGCGCAAAGAGCATCTCTTAAAAAGCATTGAAGACCTCGAAGAAAGGGCTGACAAAGAAGGACTGAAAGAACCAAGCCTTCAGGAAGTTCAGCAAAGGTAAAACAGACATCACAGCATATATCACTAACTGGGACGGATTTTAAATCGGTTCTTAACTCATTTGACTTAATAAGGTTGTGTTCTGAAGGCCAAACTACATGTTCTGCTAATTTATATTTTTCTTTACTCCAGTGTAACTGCACATGTTCCTGGTTCAAATTCCACATCCCATCCACCGTGGGGTGGGGGGTAAAGAAAAAAAGAGAGAAAAAGAGAGTCTCTATTGACTCCAGTGAGACAGGACAACATTATTTTTGCATTTGACATCCTTTCTGCACATTGCTGCAGTCAAGATTAATTTCTGTGTCTCACATACATCTGAGGTTCCTTACAACTCCTGGAATTACAGGATCATTTTAATTCTCCTCCCCTATCATAAATAATGCTGCATTTGAATAATTGCAGAGGCTTGGTCTGTCCAGACCAACTGCAGGGAAGTTAGTGATTCCTTAATTAGGTAAATGTTTCACCACCATCAAAAATACTCCCAAGAAGCATTACACTAAATAGTTTCAGATCTTGGAAAGAGATATGGATTGGACCCCTTTTTCCTACAAAGATAGGTAGCAGATTGTGCAACAAAGTGCTGGCCTGGATGCAATTTAAGTAATGTTTAACTTATTTTGATGACTCAAGGCAAGAATGTATTCAAAAACATAAGGGGTGTACCTCCACTATGCATTCAGTTTTTGCTTTGCTTTTTGCTTCCCTTGTTGCTGGTTCAATTTCTTCACAAAGAAAGAGAGCCAAAGCATGAATTCATATGTTATTCATAAGTTACTTCCCATGGTAATTTTAGTTATTGCACGATAAGTTCAATATGTGAAACAGCTACTTTCTGGAAGCCCACTTCATCCCTGCTCAAACATCATTCACTCTTGTCACTTCAAGCAATTGCTGAACAGTGTGAGCCAAGATGGGAGGTGAAAAAGCTATCACTCTGATGACTGTTATTTCAACTGGAAATGGGAACTCCCCTAAGAGTCAACGGCTTCAATTCTAACAAGGTTTATGCAAACAGAAGGTTTCCTTCCATTCATGGATGGGACCAAGATCCAGCAGAGGAACATTTCCCACTACACACGCACACACAAAACCACACTATTCCAGAGGGTTCCCCAGGCTTCTGGAGCAGCTTTGAAGGAGGCACAAGGGACTGCAGGGAGAAGGAGGAATCAGTGAAACTTGCCTCCCCTCATCTGCTGGTGGGAGAATTCTGTGAGCAGAACAATGCTAAGGGGATTCTTCCACCAGTGGGAGAAAACTTAGGACCCCAACATTATCTACAGGAGGAGAGCTGGAGAAGACTGGGGAAAGAGGGGAGTACTACAGTGAATACTAGGGATGATGTACGAAAGTCACTTACCTTTTTGAAGGGTGACATTTGCGGTGGGGGGGGAGGCGCTCCGTCCCTCCCCGCCGAAATTCTGGCCGGGGGGGGAGGCGCTCCGTCCCTCCCCCCCCGAATCCTGGCCAGCCGGCTCCACAAATGGCAGCGGCCATAGCCTATCACGGCTGATTTAAAAGAAAAAAAACCGCGTGTACGCAAATGGCGGCGCCCATGGGCGCTGCCATTTGCGTTCCTTATTTTGGCACGTCTTAGTCTACATAAACATTTACGTAGATGAAGACGGCGAAAATAAGGGGAACGCAAATAGCGTAGACACTACACTATTTGCGTTCCCCTTATTTTTGCCGTCTTAGTCTACGTAAATGTTTACGTAGACTAAGACGTGCCAAAATAAGGAACGCAAATGGCGGCGTCCATGGGCGCCGCCATTTGCGTACGCGCGGGGTTTTTTTTCTTTTAAATCAGCCGTGATAGGCTATGTAAACATTTACGTAGCCTATCACGGTATTTTTTAAAAATCTAGCCGTGATAGGCTACGTAAATCTTTACGTAGCCTATCACATTTTTTTGTTTGTTTGTTTGTTTTACTGGAAATTTTCGCCGCCGCCAGGAAGATTCGCCCAACGTAAGTCCCATCCCGGGGGGGGCACGGGGGGGCAGACCATTCCATCACCGATTTCGGGGGGCCGAATGCGCTGGCATTCGGCCTCCCCGAGATTCATGGCAAAATTCTCTGACATCCCTAGTGAATACATAAAAATGTATTCCCAGTTGCATTAGAGGCAGTGTTTTCAATGAGAGCAGGCAGGGGAAGCTGTGGGAGGAAGAGATGTATCAGTGAATCCCATTCTTTCATAGGACCTTATAGAAGTCAGAAGAAGGAAAACTTCTTCAGTGCTTGGGGTTGAATTCTTGATTCACAAGCCTTCATAAAATGTATTGTATCAAGTGAGGTGCAGTCTTATGCATTCTTTGGTTTTCAGTGGTAAAGTTAATGCAAAGGTAGAATACCTTTGCTTAACTATTACAGAACAATGTCTTCAATTGCAGCTTTTCTTTATTAAACAAAGGGTATGTGTTATAAATACATGAGAGACATCATGTATCTTAAGGTGCTGTGTGTACTTCTCAAGGAGCAGTAAGTCCTTTCACCAGCAGTAACTTCTACTTTAAAAAATAACAGAGTCTTGTGGTACTTACTAACACATTTTTAAGGCAGAAGTAGGGATGTATGAGAATCTCATTCTGTAAATCATGCAAACATGTCCTATTCACAAACCTCGAATACAAATGCGAGCAGCAACGCAATTCTTGGGAAATTTTGGCAATTTCCCTGACTTGTATTCATGGTCAAAAGTGTGCACTTCCTAAAATGTGCACCTCTTTGAATACGCAGTCCTCCCTCCCTCCAAAAAACCTGCATTTGCATGCCTGTGGCTGGAAATGTGCATTTTCGATCAGGAAAAATGTAGATTTTTTTCAGTGCAATTTTTTCCAATTGGGAAAAATGCATACTTTTAAAGATGTGCATTTTTCACAATAAAAAATAAAAGATGCTCAGGTTAAGGAATGTGAATGAGGCAGAATGAGCTTCGAAGAAGAGTTTGGAGAATCTTAATGAGCTCACAAGTTCCATCCCTAGGCATAAGGTTTTGTAGACCTTTAGATGCATGAAGTGTTATCCTAATTTTGCAGATTTATATAAATGTGGATGTAGAGAAAGAATATAAACAAAGCAGTGTTGATGATAACACACCCTTCTTGGCATTGGTAACACCTGTAATGAGATAAAAACCTGCTATCTCAATTCAGGCCTCAGATGTTAGAATTGTTAAGTGGCCCATTGGATGGTCTGCTGTTGTTGATGTTTTAGATTTGGGGGCAGTCTATAAGCAAAGAACAGGCCTATCACCCAAGGCCTGTGAGAAGGAAGTATCATTGTCTGGGATGGGCTGTAGATATCTTGTCCTGGTTTTAGCTGAGAGCTGTAAGTGACAAGTGATGTCTGTCCCTTTCTCTTCTGGATTCACCCTGGGCACTGCTCTGGCTTTGTTGATCCACAACACCAACTTGTTTCACTTCCTTTCAACACTAGTTTGTGGTGTATCCTAGATGGATGCTAGAAACATGTAGATATGTGTAGCAGTCAGTAGGTTTTCAGTAATTTCCAATATAAGGTGATCCTTATGTCCATCACATAGTTGCACGGTATTACATCCTATGTAAGATTGGTCTATGCTCAGGTTGATAATATATGAGTCCTGTGCTGAAAGTTCTCTACTGGCTGCCAATTAGCCACCCAAACCTTATTGAAGGTGTTATTGTTGCTGGTTTATAAAGCCCTAAACAGCCCAGGGGCTGGTTAGCTTCTCCTGTATAGGCCACTCCAGTCTCTACATTCTGAGGGGGAGGGTTTGCTGACCATACCACAGCCTGCTGAGGTTTGTTAAGGCATGATGTGGAAGAGAGCCTTCTCAACTGCGACGCTCACCATGTAGAAAGATCTCCCCACCGAAATCAGGCAAGCTGCTAGTGTGGAGTGCTTGCACCAACAACGGAAGACACACTTGTTTGTCCAGACATTTCCCTGACCACTGTCTGCTACCCCTGGTTATTTTAATGAAATTTTATTGTTTTTATTGTTGTTTTAATGATTGGTTTTATTGTATTTTATCATGATTTTATTTTGTAAAGCACTTTGCGATTTTTTTTTAAAAATGAAAAGTATAGAATTTTTCTAAAATTAATTAATTAATGGGTGAAAATGGTTAGAGCTCTTACCTAAGTGGATGTTTTATCCCTTAATCCATTTACCCCAGGCATGGAAGTTATAATGTTAAAGGTCTGGACCCATAGATGTTTATGTGCCAAATTGTTGTCTCATGAAAAGAAGTATAGATACGTATTTGGATGTAAAACTTCAGATGTGAATGGATATGTGTGGAAAACATTATGATAAAACTGGACCAGAGGATCTTTCATTACATTAGGAAAATATTTGCCTAAGTTTTCAAAAAAATGTTTTCAAGAGTGTATGAACAGGGATGGGTGGCTGATATTGGGAAGCCATATATCTATGGATATAGCATTATAAAATTCTGACACAGCTATATACATTTGGTAAAGGGATTCCATTAATATCATCACACTTGCTCCAGAATTTCCTTGTGATGCTGCATAAGGCATTGTATTACATTTCCCCCCAAGTTGCATGTATTTTGTAGTAAATGAACCTTAAAGCAAATTAACAAAGTGTTATGAATATATTGATTTCAGATTAAGGATTTTTAATCAGTTGGATGAGGAACTGAATTCTCACCAGCATGAACTGAAATGGCTGATGAGCAAAGCAAAGCAAATAGCTCAAAAAGATATAAGCCTTGCTCCAGCAGTTGACAAAGAGATTAATTGTTTGGAAGCCACCTGGGAGGATACTAAGAAGCTAATCCAGGAAAGGTAAGTATATATTCCATAGAATCATAGAATAGTAGGGTTGGAAGGGGCCTATAAGACCATCGAGTCCAACCCCCTGCTCAGTGTAGGAATCCAAGTCAAAGCATCCCTGACAGATGGCTGTCCAGCCTCATCTTGAATGCCTCTAGTGTGGGAGAGCCCACCATGTCCCTAGGGAATTGGTTCCATTGTTGTATTGCTCTATCAGGAAGTTTTTCCTGATGTTCAGCCGGAACCTGGCTTCCTGTAACTTGAGCCCATTATTCTGTGTCCTGCATTCTGGGTTGATCAAGAAGAGATCATGGCCTTCCTCTCTGTGACAACCTTTCAAGTACTTGAAGAGCACTATCATCTCTCCCCTCAGACTTCTCTTCTCAAGGCTAAACATGCCCAGTTCTTTCAGTCTCTCTTCATGGGGCTTTGTTTCCAGTCCCCTGATCATCTTTGTTACCCTCCTCTGAACTCTCTCCAGCTTGTCTGCATCCTTCTTAAAGTGCGGTGCCCAGAACTGGACACAGTACTTCAGAGGAGGCCTAACCAGTGCTGAGTAGAGGGGAACTAGTATTTCCCGGGATTTCGAAGCTATGCTTCTATGAATGCAGCCCAAAATAGCATTTGCCTTTTTTGCAGCCACATCACATTGTTGGCTCATATTCAGCTTGTGATCGACAACAATTCCAAGATCCTTCTTGCTTGTAGTGTTGTTGAGCCAAGTATCCCCCATCTTGTAATTGTGCATTTGGTTTCTTTTTCCTAGGTGCAGAGCTTGGCATTTATCCCTATTAAATGTCATTCTGTGGTTTTCTGCCCAGCGCTCCAGTCTATCCAGATCACTTTGAATTTTGTTTCTGTCTTCCAAGGTATTAGCTATCCCATCCAGTTTTGTGTCATCTGCAAATTTGATCAGCATTCCCTGCACAGCCTCCTCCAAATCATTAATAAAAATGTTGAAGAGCACTGGGCCCAGGACTGAGCCCTGCGGTACCCTGCTCGTTACCTCTCCCCAGTTTGAGAAGATCCCATTGATAAGCACTCTTTGAGTCCGATTCTGTAGCCAGCTGTGGATCCACCGGATCATTGTTTCATCTAGCCTACTTTGAGCTAGTTTGTCATCAGGATATCATGGGGCACTTTGTCGAAAGCTTTGCTGAAGTCGAGGTATATGGTGTCCACAGCATTCCCACAGTCCACAAGGGAGGTTACCTGATAAAAAAATGAGATCAGATTCATCTGGAAGGATTCGTTCTTGACAAATCCATGTTGGCTTCAAGTAATCACCGCACTGTTTTCAAGGTGCTTACAGACCGATTGCTTTACCATCTGCTGCAGAATTTTCCCAGGAATTGATGTCAGACTGACTGGTCTGTAGTTCCCAGGTTCCTCCTTTTCACCCTTTTTGAGGATAGGGACCACATTCGCCCTCCTCTAGTCATCTGGGACTTCACCCGTCCTCCCATGATTTCTCAGAGATAATAGGCAGTGGTTCTGAGAGCTCTTCTGCCAGGTCCTTTATTACTCTAGGATGCAGTTCATCTGGCCCTGGAGATCTGAACTCATTCAAAGTAATTAGGTGTTCCTTGACCATATGCCTATCAATCTCAAGCTGCAATCTTGCCCCTTCAGCCTATACTTTGCCTTTGCCAGGGGGGTCATAGACCCTCTTTTGAGAGAAGACTGAGCCAAAGTCAGAATTGAGCACTTCTGCCTTTTCTTTGTCATCTGTTATCATTTTGCTATCCTTATTTAATAGCTGAACCACCATTCCTTTCCTCTGCCTTTTACTATGCACGTAGCTGAAGAAAGCCTTTTTGTTGCTTTTAGCCTCCCTCGCTAACCTCAGCTCATTCTCAGCTTTAGCCTTCCTGATGACATCCCTGCAATTCTGTGCTTCCTGCCTGTACTCTTCCTTTGCTTGGCCTTCCTTCCACTTCCTATATGTGCGCTTTTTTGTTTTCAGGTCATCATCGCTAAGCTTTTTGTGAAGCCACATTGGCTTCTTCTGTTGTCTTCCACCTTTTCTTCTTGTTGGAATTGTTTGTAATTGTGTCTTTAGAACTTGCTTTTTTAAAAACACCCACCCATCTTGGACTCTTTTTCTCATTAGAGTCTCTTGCCATTGGACCTTACTTATCATTGTTCTCAGTTTATTAAAATCGGCTTTCCTAAAATCCAGGGTATGCGTTTGGCTACACTCAGCTTTTGCTTCCTTTAGAACCAGGAACTCAAGTATAACATGGTCGCTTTCCCCCAGAGTTCCTGTAACTGCTACTTTATCCACTAAGCCATCTCCGTTGGTTAGGATCAAGTCAAGGATAGCCGATCCTCTAGTTCCTTCCTCTACTTTCTGTAGGAGGAAGTTATCCACCACATAAGTCAGGAATTTCCTGGAGGGGCCATGTTTTGCAGAATTTCTCTTCCAACAAATATTGGGGAAATTGAAGTCCCCCATTACTACTACATCATGCTTCCTTGAAACATTGGCAATTTGCTTTTCAAAACTTTCATCTCGTTTTCTCCTTGACTGGGTGGCTGGTAGTAGACTGCGACCACCATGTTCCTTTTATTCTTTGCTCCATTAATTTTAACCCAGATGCACTTGATGGGGCTATCAAGCTCATCCTCCTGTATTTCTGTGCAGAGATATGTATTTTTAACATATAGTGCAACCCCACCTCCCTTTCTGTTCTTCCTGTTCTTTTTGAGCAAGATCCTTCTTTATATCCTTCAATTGCTGTATTCCAGTCATGAGAGTCATTCCACCAAGTCTCAGTTATACCTATCAAGCCATAATTTCCCTCCTGTATTAAGAGTTCGAATTCGTTCTGTTTGTTTCCCATACTCTGGGCATTAGTATATAGACATTGAAGACCATGTGCTTCATAGTCTGGCTTTCTTCCTACATGTTTGTAAAGACTATTATTGAGTGCTATTAGAGCTGTTCTCTCCATTGCGGTGCATGAGCCTTTGTCCATTGTTACCCCCAACTTTATGTCTCCCTTCCCTGTAGGATTCAGTTTAAAGCCCTCCTGATAAAGATCTTCATGCTGTGGCCAAACACATTCTTCCCAGCCTTTGTGAGGTGCCGTCCCTTGCCAACAGTCCATCTTCCAGGAAGCATAGCCCATGGTCCCAGAATCCAAATCTCTCTTGTCGGCACCACCTTCATAGCCAGTCATTCACCCAGAGTATTTTCCTTTCTATCCCTCTTCTAACTACTGGAAGGATGGATGAGAAAACTATCTGGGCCTCAAAGTTCTTGAGTTTCCTTCCCAAAGCTTCAAAGTCTGACATGATTTCTTCGTAGCTCCGCTTGGCGGTATCATTTGTTCCCACATGGATGAGAAGAAAGGGATACTTGTCAGTGGGCTTTATGAGTGCAGGCAACCCTTCAGTCACATCTCTAATCCGTCCCCTTGGGAGACAGCATACCTGGCGAGTCCATGAGTCTTTGTGACATATTTGGGTCTCGATCCCACACAGCAAGGAGTCTCCCACTACTATTACTCTTCTCTTCTTGTTGTTGTAGGCCTTAGTTTCATCACCCCTGCTTAACTGACCTTCAGCCTCTTGCTTGCTCTCATGCAGGTTCCCCTGTAATGCTTCCTCTGCAGGCTGTCCTCCAGTCTCATCCTCAAGTACCTGGAAATGGTTCCATAGCTCCCCTGTTCCACTGGTGCAGAGGGGCTTCTAGTTCTTCTGCTCCTAACTGTCACCCTTTTCCAAGGAGTATCCTCTACTGCATTTTTCCTCACCTCAGCATTTCCCTCTTCTGCCTCAGCTTGCAGTTGCTCTTCAGGCTTCTGTTCTTCACTTTGCTGCTGTAGTTCCACCGTTCTGTCCAAAAACTCTTCATGGATTCCCTGGAGGGTTGACAGTTGCCACTCCAGTCCTCTTACTTTTTCTTCCAGCAATGTGATCAACTTGCACTTGTTGCACGTGTAGGCCATATTGTTCTCAGGCAAGAAAACAAACATGGCACGCACCTTGCAGGTCACCACCACTGGAGAGTCTTGTCCTTCCATAGTCTCTTTTCCCTTTTTGTGTCTAGCTTTCTGATTGTTCTAAAGTAGCCTGTGCCTGGTCCTCTACTCACTGGAGGTTAAAAACAGAGTCCCACTGGTGTGGAAGTGTTTGTTACAAGAAAAATAAATTAAAAAAAACAGTTTAAAAATTTTTTAGGGGCCTCCCCCTTGACCTCCCCCCTGGCCAACTCCTGTGTGCTCTCCCTGTTCACTTGCTCTGATCTCTCGCTCTCTGGGAGCTTGCTCGCTTCTATAGTTCCCAGAAGTTACCTTTGGTGGTTGAGGTAGGGTATTTTTCCCCACCTTGGATTCTGGGATTTGTACCTCCAGTGGGAACATTCCCCTCACCACCTTGGAGAGCCCACAATGGTCACCTTCCCCAGCCCCAAAGGTAAGTTTCTAGAAAGTGCAGAAGGGTGATGTCACAGTGCCAGCTGAGCTCACAGAACCAAGACAAGCCCAGTGCAGCAAGCAGGATTGCAGACTACTCGATTCTGCTCACAAGCATTTGAGAAGGGCCACTCGCTAATGCCATAATGTACCATCATGCCTCAATATTTTCAATACTTTTAATCTTTTAAAACGTTTTAATGTTTAATATTGTATTATTATTATAGTTACATTGTTGTTGTTATTGTTGTTGTTTGTACTACTGTAAACTACCATGAGGGCACTTGCCAGTTGGGTACAAATCAAACAAACAAATACCATAGTTTACTATAGTGTATTATTTACATTATATAGTAAGAATTATCCCTGTCTGCTTCTTTGTCAGTGCACCTCTGTTTTCTAATCTCAGCTTGGAATTGAATGCAATGTTCCCATATCTGTCACTGTGATAAGGTCTTGGGAAGGGAGTAATAATGCACTAAAAATTCTACATGGTAAATTATACTCTCTGCCTGCAACAGGCATCAAAATATACCCAGGCATATATGTCATCACATAGTTTTCCTTTTACAGGCAGGAGCAGTGTTGTGTCCTTGTTGATCTGATGAGAGAATATCAGAGCCTGAAATCCACAGTAACGAAAGCCATAGAGGTTGCTAGCAATGTAACAATGACCAAGGCTATGTTAAAAGATCAGGAAGATGTGAGATGGGCTTTATCAAAGGTAATTTAAAATATGTTCATCTTTTATTTATTTATTTTATTTATTGCATTTATACTCCGCCTTTCTCCCTCTTGCAAGGAACTCAAGGTGGCTTACATTATCCTCCTCCTCACCATTGTATCCTCACAACAACAACCCTGTGAGGTAGGTTGGGCTGAGAGTCTGTGACTGGCCCAAAGTCACCCAGTGAGCTTCCATGGCCAAGTGGGGACTAGAACCCGGATCTCCCGGCTCCCAGTCCGTCACTCTCACCACTACACTACACTGGCTATCTTAAAATAATGTTGGTAGTATTTATTCAGTTAATCATTTAACTGTATTTATTTTATTTATTTTATTTATTTATTAAATTTATTAATCACCCATCTGGCTGGTCACCCAGCCACTCTGGGTGATGTACAGCATATAATAAAACAGTTTAAAACAATAACATTCTACAATAAAAACGTTTTCTAAAATACCCTAACCCACCCCAAATGCCTGCGTGAACAACCACGTTTTTAATGCGTGGCGGAAGCTCATTAAAGAGGGGGCATGGCGGAGTTCCCTAGGGAGGGAGTTCCACAGAGTGGGGGCCACCACAGAAAAGGCCCTCTCCCTCGTCCCCACCAGTCTAGCTGTCCTGGCTGATGGGACAGAGAGAAGGCCATCCGAGGCTGATCTTGTTAAGCGGCCTGTCTGGTGTTGCTGGAGGTGCTCCTTGAGGTAGGCTGGGCCGGAACCATATAGGGTTTTAAAGGTCAAAACCAACACCTTGAATTTGGCCTGGAAAACAACTGGAAACCAGTGCAACTCCTTCAGCACTGGAGTGCTGTGATCTTGCCGGCGGCTGCCTTTAATCAGGCGAGCCGCCGCGTTCTGTACCAGCTGCAGCTTCCGAACTGTCTTCAAGGGTAACCCCACGTAGAGCGCATTACGGTAGTCTAAACGAGAGGAGACCAGGGTATGTACTATCGATGGGAGCAGATGGTCTGGAAGGAAGGGGCACAGCCGCCGTATCAGATCGAGTTGATACAGCGCTGTCCGGCTCATAGCTGACACCTGAGCCTCCATGGACAGCTGGGAGTCCAAAATGACCCCAGGCTGCGGACCTGGTCTTTCAAGGGTAGCTGTACCCCATTCAACACCAGGTCAACATCCCCCAGCCTCCTCTTGTCTCCCACCAAAAGTACCTCGGTCTTGTCAGTGTTCAGCTTCAGCTTATTCCTCCCCATCCAGCCACTCACCGTCTCCAGACATTTGGACAGGGATTCTACGGCCAATCTTGGTGAAGATTTGAATGAGAGGTAGAGGTGCGTGTCATCCGCATACTGATGACACCGCACCCCAAACCTCCTGATGATAGCCCCCAACGGCTTCACATAGATGTTAAATAGCATCGAGGAGAGGATGGAACCCCGTGGCACCCCACAAGTGAGTGGCCATGGGTCTGAAACCTCATCTCCCAGTGCTACCCTCTGGTACCTGCTGGAGAGGAAGGACCAGAACCACCGTAATATGGTGTCTCCACTGCCCAACCCCTCCAGGCGGTCCAGGAGGATACCGTGGTCAACGGTATCAAAAGCCGCTGAGAGGTCGAGGAGAACAAGGAAGGAGCATTCACCCCTATCCAGAGCCCTCCTCATATCATCCACCAAGGCAACCAAGGCCGTTTCTGTCCCATGCCCAAGCCTGAAGCCCAACTGAAATGGGTCTAGATAATCGGCTTCTTCCAAGTGTGCCTTCAACTGCATCACCACCACTCGCTCAATCACCTTGCCCCAAAATGGCAGATTCGAGACTGGGCGACAGTTGTTCAGAACTTGGGGATCCCAGGAGGGCTTCTTGAAGAGCATTCTTATCACTGCCTCCTTGAGGGCTGATGGCATCACTCCCTCCTCAACTGTACACTTGGATCATGGTGTACAGCTGCAATGTGAAACATATCTACATAATTCTAACTACAACGTTAATTAAAGGTGTGTAAGTAACTTTATTATGAAAATCTATACTAGCCCTAATCCAGATAGGTAGTTGCCCTTCCCATTGAAATGAAAAGTATTTATATTAGTCATCGTGAAACTGATGAAATGATACTCTAGTCTTAAAATTAAGTCCCCAAGAGAGATCTGGGTAAGTTCGTGAGGTCCAGGCACCATTTTCGATCCCCCTCCCATGGGCTGACCGCCCCGCCCCCATGAATGTAAAAAACTGGGGGGAATTAAAAATAAAAAAGCACAATCCTATGCATGTCTACTAAGTTCCATTGTGTTCAGTGTGAGGCTTACTCCTTCGTAGTCGTTCTTAGGATTGCATTTGAAAGATGAACAGGCAGAGTGGATGGTGGGCCTGTTTACAGCTGTGTGTAATAAGCACATGTTTCTGTTCATAGCATGAAGCAGCCAGGAATGAGTTGAATGACAGACAGACAGAGTTGGACACCTTCACTAACAAAGGAAAACACTTACTAGCAGAGCTGAAGAAGATTCAGAATTGTGATCCCCTGCTGGTGAAAACTGATATGGACAGTACTGTGGACAAATGGCTAGATGTAAGCACTATATTAAATATGGAATTTGAAAAGCTGAATATATGTATAGTGCATATACATCGAAATAAAATCGCTATAAGTGAGGAATACGCTCAGATTTTGAAGTAGCTTTTCTCTTGGATAACCTAAGTAATCAGTATGATTTAAATTACTGCAATGATGGGATGTATATATAATCAGAACAGGGCTTCAGTATATGTATACTGTGACTTTCAAGAGTTCATGCCATTCTGGAAAGTTTTATTATTTTTATTTATCACCATTTCTCCAAGGAGCACAGGGCAGCAGACATATAGATGGATAGATGGATAGATGGATAGATGGATAGATGGATATGGATATGGATATGGATATGGATATGGGGAGGGGGGGTTGCCATTTTATCTGTACAACAACCCTTTGAGCGAGGCTTGATGGAGAGATAGTTTAAACATCATTCAGTGAGTTTCATGACCTCAATGGAATTTGAACCCAGATTCCCTCAGTCTAAGTACAACATTTTATTCAGTACATTATAGTTCGCATAAAATGCACAAAGAAATGGGAATACGTTTTTACATACATTTTGGCAAAATATATCTATTAATGAATAGATTAATGAAAGGAGAAAGAGGAGCAGACATTGGTACCTCTGGCAGCTTTTCTCCTGGGGGAAATAGCAACTGGGGGGGCAGATTTCCATAAGGATTTCATTAGGGTTAACCTCCCGCCCTGCATGCCACAGTCCCAATCCTGATCAGGCCCCACATAGTTGTTACTCTTAAATTTTAAAAAAACAGACAAATGCATTCATGCATTTAACCTATTGTCTAATTTGGCCCTAATAGAGACAGCCTTGGAGTGCAGGGGGAGGCATTGATGGAAGCAGCTACTAAATTCAGACATCAGATTCAGACCAGCACAGGCAGCTTGGTTTGTCACTTGTATTCCTTTGCAGAAAAGTGGAAAAGTCACCAAATGAACAGAGCTATCTTACTAGTTAGGGCTGAAGCTACCATGTATACTTCTGATTAGTGATGATTACTGGAGAAGAAAGAGAAATGGGGGAAATCATAGTCAGTGCAGATAGGCATGGAAAAGAAAACAAAGCTGCCTTGAACATTTTATGGAAAGCTGGGGTACGTTTGTTGGAGAGAGCAACCCTGTGGTCCCAGGAGAGCATTCCAGGGACCATAGGATTCTTCAGAGTCCCCCCTCTGAGGCCATAGTCACTACTACAACCTCGGAAGGGGGACTCCGGGATCTGATCCCTACCCTGGCCCCCGGCAACTGCTGCAGAAAGAACTGTGCTGGCTGCTTCCTGAGGTCATAAATGCGGCCTCGGAGGGAGGAAACAGGGTGTGTTCCAGTGGGTGGGGAGGGGAGGGGAGGGGAGAGGCAGGTATACAAGAAATCCTGTGGCCTCTCCAGTCCTGGCGCAACCCCCACCAGTGTGCCTTCTCTAGACAGGCTCAATGGCCTGGCTCAAAGGCCCATCTAGAGGAAAAAATGTAAGAAGGGGAGGTGAAAATGGCATCCATCCTCCTCCTACCCTGCTGGAAACAGCCTGGCAGGGCACTGGATACTTGGAAGCCTCTGAGATCAGAAGCTTCTATCTAACAAGAGGGCAACCCTTAGGATTGCACCCTTGAAATAATAAAATAAATAAATTTCTATTATTGGCATAAGGATCAATTAGATTCAGACCTTGGGAGAAGCATTTCTTTTTCCCCGTGACTAAGCAGGGGTCCTTGAAAGCACATACGGCTCCTGCAAGAACAACAAAAAATCCTGTGCTATGGTACCTTGGCATGATGTTGTGATCTACAGTACTTCATCAGAACCTACTTCATCCAATTCATGGACAGGCTGTTTTTGGAAATAAACATTTAGGTCCCATTGGACCCTGACTAATTAATATGTTTGCAGTTTATGAAGGAACTGGCAATGCAAAATTAAAAGATAGTAGCATACTACCTTTTCTACAATTCCAACTTGTAGAAAAGTCAGAGACAGATTAACATAGCAATCCTAAGTGTGTAGGAGACAGGGAAGTCCACGGTGAAGAATCTTCTATTTCCAAATGCCTGCCAGTTTCTGCTATCACTTTCCATCCCAGTTGCTGCCCCAAGTTTGGCCGCCATGTAGCCATCAGCTCCCAAACATAATTGAAGATAGTCCTTTGAGAACAGTGTAGTTGGGAAATAGAAATGTATTAAATGGCTTTGCCCTTATTATACAATAGAAGGAAGAATCTTCTTGCCTCTGTAGGATTTTAGGAATCTGAGCCATATCCATATAAAATCTCTCAATTTCTCTCTCTTTAGATTTTTATCTTACCCTGTGGACAGGCTTCCATTATTCTAGGGCAGCCAAAGAGAGCATCACTCTGCTTCTTTCTCACAGACTACACAGATGGCATAACCAGGAGGGCGCTCTTGGTTTGTCTTAGCAGGCACCATGAGCATTGCTCCAATGATGAGCGTGCTGGGCAGGGGGGCAGAGTTCATCAACTAGTTAATACATTAATTGACTAAAATGCACATGATAAATTAATTAAGAGTTCTTTAATCAGGTAATAGCGCTAATTGTTTTCTTCCATTGCATAACAGGTGTCAGAAAAACTTGAAGACAGCATAGATAGGCTGAGTGTTAGTGTGTCCCTCTGGGAAGATGTGCTGTCAGTCGGTGACAATATCGAGGGGTGGTGCAACAACTCCATCTCACAGTTGAATGACATCATAACCAACTTGGCCAGCTGCCAGGGAATTGATGCCTTCCTGGAAGAATTTCAGGTGCCATAAAATGCTTACATGCGATAAATACGCACACAATAAGTATGTGGAATTTTCAGGTACTAAATTCTCAGCAGAAGTGAAAAGATCAGGAAGACTGAGAATAAAACTACATTTATCTAGGCTTTGTGCTTATGTCTTTAACAGTAAAATGTCCTCCATTGCAATAAGTGTGTTGGGGGAAAGCCTCTCTACTGAGGACTCCCTGAAAGGTTCAATGCATCCCTTGGCCACCACATACAAAAACATATTGCAACCTCCGTGCAGTATACCTGCCAGTGGGGATCAAGCCAGGGCTGGAGGGGAAGATTTATCCTCCACGATGTCTCAAGTTCAGTGCTTTACTTTCTCCTTATGAATGAATGGCAACCATTCACTTACATAGGAGAGATTAATGAATGAACTTAGGGATACCAATGTGCTGGATACTAAAATAAACTATTTATTTCCTCGTGCACTCTTTTACAGACTCAGATTATGCACAAAGAGCAGAATTTGGACCAAATCAGTTCAAAAATATTTGAACTTCAAGAACTGGTAAATACTGAAGAACTTCCCACAAATCTTCAGGTAGGATGTAGTTTTGACCAATTACAGCCTGTACTTTATTCCAAGTGCTGGAGAAGTTGCTATAAGGAGCCAAAACAAGAACTTCACAGTTTTTCAGTCTCAGGGTTTTATGAGGCTTGATTTTAATTAATAACTCAAAATCTTTGTAAATGGGTGCTTCCAGATGAGGCTTTTATAACACCTTTGCCCTGCTTCGTTCACAGAATTTTACATGGGGTCCAGACATGGTTGTGTTCCACTAGTAGCCCTCTAATGTTTTACCTCTGCTTCTATCTTTTTTCTCACCCCAGAAAACCCTTTAAGGAAAAAAAAAAATGGGATTGCTGCACAATGCCTTCTGATTAGTAGCACTAGGAGCCCTCCATCTGGAAGCACTCAGTGTTTCAGTTACAAGTCTGTATCCAAAGAAAGATGGTCGCGAGTTCAGTACCTAGTATCTCCAGTACAAATTATCTCAGGTAGCAAGGCTGGAAAAAAACCCTCAGTAAGACATTTTGGAGAGCCACTGGAATAATGGACTAGAATAAGCAATACTGGCCTAGATGGACCAGTGGTCTCATTCAGCATAAGCTTCATATGCTTATATGTATGCCACTTTTGCTTGATTAATTCATTTACTTCCTGATCCCAAAGTCTATGAATGAGTACCAACAACATATTTTAAAATGAGCTAATGGTGTACAATATTGTTAACTGGAATGCATTGTGTAGGTCTTCTTAAAGCCCCTGTAAATATAGAAAGGTAATATTAGTTTTAGATTAGATTTTAAGATTGTGCAAAAAGCATATCACATGCACAAGAAAACAATAACAATTAAGGGAGCAATCCTATGGCCGCTAGACAGCAGCTAGACGGCCATAATAAGCTGTTTTCCGGGAACTGACCCCCCCCCCCCATGTCTGCGCTGCCTTGGAGGCAGCATGGAGAAGCCCTGTCCTCCGTGCTCCAAAGAGGAGCACAGAGTGGCTGAAAAGGGATGGGGTTGGGGGGCTGTCTAGCAGAAAAGGTAGGGCAGGAGAGACGCGGAGGGAACGACCCCCCCCCCCCGTGCTTCTCCTGCCTTGCTTTGGATAGGCAGTCTCCTCCGAGTTGGGAGGCAGCTGCCTATCTAGATAGGATGGTGCCCTAATTCAAACAAAACAAAATAAATGTATCAATAAATATTTCAATTCCATAAGTATAACAATATTTCAATAAACAAGGCCATAATAATACCATACTGATCAAGGTATCATTAAATAAGTACCAACAGGCACAGCAACCATGATTCATAACCACATGGTAGAGTTCTTCTAGGATTATACCATTTCAGACTGTAGGAGAGGAAATCTCATGTTAATGGTTTCTTGCACAATATTTAACTCCCTACATGTAAAAAATTAGCTCATTGGAGACACAACCAGGCTAGAAAACTTTCCCCTAATGCGCCAGTTTTCTAAATTAAGGTAGGTGGTTTTTTTTTTACATAAGGATGCATTCAGAAGCACAATCTCCCACCTGCAGACTAAAGAGGTACAATTTTTGTGAACCGCCTAGAGAGCTTCGGCTATTGGGCGGTATAGAAATAAATAAATAAATAAATCTAGAAAGGATTGTACCATGTGATTTTACTGAACGTGTAGCTCAGGTCGAAGTCTCTCCAAGTCAGAGATTTTATTTCTTCTGTTTTCTTTACTTCCAGTGCTTTTACCATATTTATAAAACGTAAGACCAAATGGCTGCTCATATGCCTGTCAATTTTACAAACTTGCGTAAAAATAACTTTAAACATTACTTTCAGTTGAATTATGATAATGACAGGGAGGTTCACCTTAATGCATCTATATTTGCATTTAGTTTTTAGAAGGTGACTTAAGGAAAAAACTGGTACATGCCAAAGAAATGTGTGAGACAGCAAAAGAAACACTGAAAGACTTCAGTTCTCAGAAGATGCAGTTACATAACTTTGTTAATCAGATGGAAGAGTGGCTTACCAAAATGGAAGGATCACTTATAAGCTGCTTTCATAGCCAAGATCCAGCAGATCTAAGTACAGTCAAGGTGAGTACTAGAAAAACAATCTAATATTTTTAACATCATATTCATTTCAGTGTGTTGTGATGGCCTCTCATAATCTGATGGGAACATACTTGCTCAGCACCCCAGACATGAGGCACCATCACTGATGTCAACGTTATTGAATGAGTGTTCTGAACAAATTCTGTATTTAAAACTCTTCACCCAGTCCCTTATGGGCATTAACTAACATTTAAGAAGGACTTAAGAAACTAAACGGAAAATGAGGAGGTCAGCACTGATTTGAACTGGAAAAAATGAGTCTATCTGTCTGTCTACCTACCTACCTACCTACCTACCTAAGCTTACAACACTCCAGATCACATTACTATACCTAATGTATTTTGAGCAAAATAGCTCTTGCTCAGAGGTGATGGTATTTTCTGGTTTTCTCTGTGTTAAATTCTTCTGTCTTCAAGGAAAGTGCTAATCAGTCGAGGACAGAAGAATTTCACACAAGAAAACCAGGAAGTACTATTCTAAGGAAGAACTATTTTGCTTGGAACATGTTAGGTGTGGTAATGTGATCTGGAGTGTTTTTTACCATTTATTTCCCCCTGCAGCACCGTTGCAGCACACCTTTTGTTTGTTTTTTCCAGATTTAGGAAACTTTCCATTTCTTACTTGGGCAATCCTGTCCTGACTTGAAGCCTTGGCACAGTTCACGGGACGACACCTAGCTTTTTCTTTGCCCATACACCTTGAAGTATGCTGCTGAGGAGCATCCCGCAGCGTCCCCATCTTACCTCTATGCCTTGCTTATCAGTGCCCCAAGGGCTTCTCCATTCCAAACTTCTCTCCAGCTGCTGAGCCTTGGGAGGTGGATTTGTTTAATACACCATTCACCTGCCTCATTCTTCATTCCTCTTAAAGTGGTAGGGTACACTATTGCTCCTGTATGCAGTTGCAAGCCAGTGTGGTGTAGTGGTTAGAATGTTGGACTGGGATTTGAGAGATCTGGGTTCTAGACCATACTTGGCCATGAAGCTCCTTGGGTTCCTTTCAAGAGGAAAAAAGGTGGGATAGAAATGCAATATAAATATATAAATAAGCGCATAATCCTATGGGGATAGTCAGCCGCCTCTGAACTTGGAGTGACTGACTATCCAGTGAACACAGGTGGAGCGCAGAGGGGATCTTCTCCTCTCCGCTCCAAGCGCCCTGCATTTGTGGCTAGATGGCCGATTTTGGCTGTCTAGCTGGGGTGCCTCAAAGTGGGGGGGGGAGCGTGGAGGCCAGACAGTGCATAGGAAGCATCGTAATGGTACTTCTGCCATCCCCTTCCGGCCCCCAGGAATGCCCCCTTCCCCCCGCTCTGCGCTGCTCTTACGAGTGCGGAGCCAGGGACGAACCGTGCTCCTACAAGGTGGCAGGAGAGGGCAAGGGGAGCTAGTTTTCTGGGAACTGACCTCAGAGCGCTGGTTTCATGTGCAGTTCCCAGAAAACGAAAAATCCTATGGCCATCTAGACGCTGTCTAGCGGCCATAGGATTGTGTTCTAAATAAAGTACATTAAAACTACACACTAGTGCCCCCAAATTTCAGATAATCTTTTTTTCTTTTTGTATCAAGTCCTGGGCACTGACCACGCCTTGAAGCTTCTTGAAGCTTCTTTATGTGCAGCCTCATATACATTTCACATGATGTGGACAAACCGAGAACTACCGGAAGTACAAGCTGGGTTTCGAAGAGGCAGAAGAACTAGAGATCAAATCGTCAACATTCGCTGGATTATGGAGAAAGCAAGAGAATTCCAGAAAAACGTCTATTTCTGCTTCATTGACTACGCTAAAGCCTTTGATTGTGTGGATCACAACGAACTGTGGCAAATTCTTAAAGAGATGGGAGTACCAGACCACCTTACCTGTCTCCTGAGAAACCTGTACGAGGGTCAAGAAGCAACAGTAAGAACCGGACATGGAACAACCGATTGGTTCAAAATTGGGAAAGGAGTACGACAAGGCTGCATATTGTTGCCCTGCTTATTTAACTTATATGCAGAGTACATCATGAGAAACGCTGGGTTGGATGAATCACAGGTCGGAATTAAAATTAGGGATGTCAGAGAATTCTGCCACGGATCTCAGTGAGGCCAAATGCCAGTGCATTCAGCCCCCCGAAATCTGTGGCAGAACGAAGCTGCTCAGCTGCTGCCGTCACCTGCTGCCATCCTTGCTGCCATCCTTGCTGACTTGTGAATGGCGGCCGCACTGCGGCCGCCATTCACTTCCTCATAGCTGTAAAAGGCTACGTAAATAATTACGTAGCCTATCACGGCTAACACAGGGACGCCATTTGCGGACGCCTTGATAGGCTACGTAAGTATTTACGTAGCCTATCATGGCAAGCTAAAAAAACACACACAGTGTACGCAAATGGCGGCGGCTACGGCGGTTTGCAAAAGCTGGTTTGAAACTCAACATTAAAAAAACTAAGATCATGGCATCTGGCCCCATCACTTCCTGGCATATGGAAGGGGAAGAAATGGAAGCAGTGACAGATTTTACTTTCTTGGGCTCCAAGATCACCGCAGACGGTGACTGTAGCCATGAAATTAAAAGACGCTTGCTCCTTGGGAGGAAAGCTAGGACAAACCTAGACAGCATAGTAAGAAGCAGAGACATCACCTTGCTGACAAAGGTCCGTCTAATCAAAGCTATGGATTTCCCAGTAGTAATGTATGGCTGTGAGAGCTGGACTATAAGGAAGGCTGAGCACCGAAGAATTGATGCTTTCGAACTGTGGTGCTGGAGAAGACTCTTACGAGTCCCCTGGACTGCAAGGAGGTCAAATCAGTCCATCCTAAAGGAAATCAACCCTGAGTGCTCATTGGAAGGACAGATACTGAAGCTGAAGCTCAAATATTTTGGCCACCTAATGCGAAGAGAAAACTCTCTGGAAAAGACCCTGATGCTGGGAAAGACTGAAGGCAAAAGGAGAAGGGGACAGCAGAGGATGAGATGGCTAGATAGCATCACCGATGCAATGAATATGAACTTGAGCACGTTCCGGGAGAGAGCGCAGGACAGGAAGGCCTGGCATGCTATGATCCATGGGGTCACGAAGAGTCGGACACAACTGAATGACTGAACAACCAAGGACATTGGAATGAGGCTTCGTTCATTGTCATTCGTCAGCTTCCACTGTCTCAGCTACAAGGTTTCATGGTGCATGGTGGATTTCTCCCATTTCAATCATATGACAATTATTGTGCAGTAAATTTCCCTCAGTTTGACTTGGAAATGGGTCACCACAGAACTTTTGTGAAAAGAATTTGTTGAAGAATTTTCTAAGGAAAGAATTTTCCTTAGAATTCTACATTTTAATTTATTGTTTGCATTTCTATTGTGTTTATATATGTAATTGCTTTTCTATTGACTTTTAATGTCAAATGCACAAAATTAAATTAGCTTAAAACCTTAACTATTTGCTGTAATTTGCATTGAACACCGAAACATCTGGGAAGGCATCTTTTCTGTCTCTTAGCTAAAGAGGTCATGAAAATATTGGGGGCTAGCTAACAGAGCCTTGAATAAAAGCTTCTGCTTTTGCTACAGGCTGTTTAAATTAGGAAACTTCTTGAGGCTTGATTAAACATGTTTTGGGGCTGCAGGGCTTCTTTTCCTCTAAGGTTCAGCCATGTCACTAGGCTTGCCCAATGGTCCATAGAGCCTTAACCATTTGGGTCCTGCTGCTGCAGTTGTGAGTAGCAAATGATGCCTAGGACTTGCACAGAACATCTATTTATATTAAAAAGCATTTTCTGAAGATGCTTCAGGAGCTTGTTTAGCAAGCTAAAGAAGAATTCCCAGGGCTGGAATGCTTTCTTACCTCATAATTGAAAAAAACCTTATGACATGTGTATTCACAAGCCAGGAAATGTGAAACTCAGTAAAATCACTACTATATAATAACACACAGTCATAAACAACAGATCGCTGCCAATCCGCATGCTATTATTTATTTATTTGTTACATTTATACATATATATATATACATACATACATATATACATATATATATATCCCATTTTTTCCTCCAAGAAGGCCAAGGCACCGTACATGATCCTCCTCCTCTCCATTTTATTCTCACAACAGTCCTGTGAGGTAGGTTAGTCTGAGAGCCAGTGACTTGCCCAGAGTCACCCAGTGTACTTCATGGCCAAGTGGGTACTTGAACCCAGACTTCCCAACCCCCAGTCCGGCACTGTAACCACCACACCACACTGGCAGAAGAGTTTATGAAAAATGAAAGATTCAAATCCTTTCAAATTTTTAAAATGGATGCATCCTCCCTGCCATAATATTTTAATAGGAGAGAGCTAGTTGATCCTCTTGATGAAATCTATTGCAAGATGAAGAGCTTAAGAATGTTTTTAGTGGCGAGTTCTGACAGAAGTGGGCAGGGAATGGGAGCAGAAGCAGAGGACCAACAACATTCAGTGGGTTTATGTTGTGCTGGATTGTATTTGCAAACCACTTTGGCAGCCAGTCTTGGCTGAAAGTAGGGAATAAATAAAATAAATGCACAATACTTTAAAAAAATGTGTTCCACTTAATCTCACAAATTTGTCCTTCAGAAAATACAAAAGGAGCTTCAGCAAGAGCAGAGCAACTTTGATTCCACACAGGAAAGCCTTAACTGCCTCTGTCGCAAATATCCATCTATGGAGCTGGAGACGCTTGGGGGCACTATCACCTCACTGATAAAGAAGTATGAGGCTGTGAACCAGCTAAGCTTGAAAACGCAGGCTGCCATGCAGGAGTCCCTGGAAAAACACTTCCTACGTGAGTCCTCATGACTGTTGATATATGAGCCATTGAGATCACAGGAGTGCATGAAATTTCTTGAGATGATCATGCCAGCCAGGGTTGCCGCTGCCATCACTAACTCAATGTTGTGATAGCCTTTCATAAATCTAGTGTTGACAAAAGCTTGTTTTACTAGCCTTTTGCACTGCTGACGTTCAGGGCTCCACTTCGTCCTGGGCACCACCACATATTGGATGCTGTTGGGTGGGTGTGGCCAATCACTTTCTCTCTGTGTGTGCATGCACTCTGTGTGTGTGTGTGTGCGTGCGTGCGTGTGTGTGTGCGTGCGTGTGTGTGTGTGTGTGCGTGCATGTGTGTGCGCACGCATGCACTTTCTCTCCCTCCCAAGTCCTCTTTCTGGCTTCTTGCCTTTTCCCTCCCTCTCCCTCTCTGCCAGGCAACTTAATGCTCCTGCCCTCTGGCTGCTTTCTTTCCCTCCCCCATGGCTTCTCTAACTCCCATACTGCCATCCCCAGCCTGGTGGCTTCACCAATCCCTGTAGTGCTGTCCCCATCCCTCATCCCTCCCAACCTGCCTCAGTGCCTTTCCTATCTACCCCTCAGGTTTGGGGAGGGGTCCATTTTTTTCTGGGGGGGGGGGTTAAGAACATAAGAGCCATGCTGGATCAGACCAAGAGTCCATCTAGTCCAGCATTCTGTTCACACAGTGGCCAACCAGCTATCGACCAGGAAACCACAAGCAGGACACGAGTGCAACAGCACCCTCCCACCCATGTTCCCCAGCAACTGGTGTACATAGGCATACCGCTTGTGACTGGAGGTAGCCAGCATGCCTTGACATCCCTCCACTTCCAGAGGATTGGCAGGGCATACTACATACCAAAGCCTCAGCTTGAAACCACCTGATACCTTCTTTTTCTTAGAATGTTTCTGGGTCCATTTGGGGCCCAGAGGCAGTGTGGGGAAATGAAGGTGGGGGCTAGAGGCCAATGCTTCACTTTGAAGTTATTCCAGCTGCCCAGGGAAAATGGGCAGTACTTCAGCAGGCACCAAGGGAGGTGTGCAGGTGGTGCATTGGCACCAGCGGGCACCATATGGCCAATCGAGCTATGTTAAAATGTTCACTAATCAAGACTGGAAGCCCTAGTCAGTATTCACTCAAATTGCTTTCTATTTTCTAATTCTGTTAAAGTGCCATGACTGTATAACAAGCACCCTTGTTTTTAAAACATTGAGTGCTTTATCTTAGAGAATTGTGTTTCATCATGGCCCAATCTCCCATTGGTCAATTAAAATCTGTGCCATTGCTTTCGTAGGTGTGTTTCTTTACAGTATATAATTCAGTGGTGGCCAATAATTAGAATAAGAACATTGTTGTTGACTTCTGCAAATAAAGTAATCTGAATCAACATGATTTTATACAATAATGTTTTGTATCTATCCTCCTTTTTTTTAAAGAGTCTCTACATGGATTTCAAAATTGGTATTCTCATCTGAAGACTGCTATAAAAGACTTAAGTATTACATCTGGGGACAGTAAAGCCATCGAAGCAAAACTCCATGAACTGCAGGTATGGTTAGAAGGGATGACCATATGCCACATTGCTCAGCTGGCAAACCCATTGGGTTAGCAACCCTATTGTACTACTAGCATGCTGCCTCATTCACAACAGCCCACCATTAAAAAAAAAAAAAAGGTGGTTGTCATGACATGCGAACTGGGCTATTATATTTGCTTTGTTAAAACAAACATTCCATAAACATACACTAATGAAACCTAATCTCAGTGTTAAAACTTGTGGTGGTTGTCCATTTCAGAGCAGTGACATGTTCCTTGACCAGAGAGAGCTTGCAAGCCAAGAAGTTATTGTCTGTATGTGCATGGCTGCATATACAGCAATGGTACTGCAAGCAGCCTAAAAAAGAGTGGGTGATTGTTATGTTTTCTCAACCCTTTTTTAGATAGAGCAACCAGAACTGTTCACAGTATACCAAATGTGGTCGCACCATAGGCCTTGTGATAATGGCTATTTGATTTCCCATACCTAGCATGGAATTTGCCTTTTTTCTCCATTGCCATACATTAAACTGACACTGTCATAGAATTATCCACCATGATCACAAGATCTCTTTCGTTGTTATTCTCTGCCAGTTCAGACCCTATCAGTGTATATATGATTAAGATTTTTGCCACAATGTACACCACTTCACATACACTGAACCTCAAGTGATTTTGTCCTCCACTCACCCAATTTAGGTATATTCTTTTGGAGCACTTTGCAGTTTTTTCTCTTTCATCATGCTGGATAATTTGGTGTCATCCACAAACCTGACTATTTTAGTGCTCACCCCTAACTCAATATCATTTATGAATAAATTAAATAGCATGATTCCCAATAAGCTGGAGTCTTCCTACTGGCCTGTCATTCAAGAATGCAGAATAGTGTTTCAGTAATGTTCTGTAAGCATTCAAGATGATCTGTAGATTCAGATAAATTACATGGTGTATAGTTCCTGGGACTGTACCATTCCAAAGTGCTCGTGAGAGAAACCCTCCCATGGAAAACTTGCATGTCAGGGAGTCCTCTCAGTGGTATACTTGGTGGGGGGGGGGGGTTACACACAGTTTATTTTATTAGGGATAATATTCAGACCTGTAGTCTCCACCTGCCATCTGAAGTAGTACATTCACCATCTAATCTGCATCTGATTAACTAATCTGCATATGTAGATTGGCTCAGCTTTATAAATGATTGGTTAAAAGGATGAATGTTAGGCACATTCTCCCTCCATTTCCATTTTCCTACCACTCCTCCTTTACGCATGTAAATTGCATATTTGTTTCACTCAGAAAGTGTTGGACTCTGTTAGTGAAGGAAGGAGCAAACTGGATGCAGCCTCCCAGGAAGGAGAACATTTGTGTGGTTGTCTGCCCAAATCATCAGCGAGTGGCATCCAGGAACAGATAGCTAAAGCTCATCAGGACTTCGAGGGGTTTCTGAAACAGTGCTTGAAAGATAAACAAACTCTGGAAGAATGTGTTACAGAACTGAGAAGGTGGGTTGTTTCAATCAAATGTCCATGTGATCGATTTTGGATAAAAATATGCATATGCTGCCTTATACAGCTGAACCATCTAGCCCAGTAGTGGCTGTTCAAGGTCTCAGGCAGCAGAAGTGTCTCCCACCATGCTGTTTAAGATCCTGTTAACTGGAGCTGCCAGGGATTGGACCTGGAAACTTATGCATACTATACACATGTTCAACCACTGAACCATGGCTCTTCCTAAGAACAAATTAAATAGTTTAACAAAAGCAAAATAATGCCGTATAACTCGGCACTGTGAAATCGTTGGTAATCATTTCAAAGCATACCCTTTATAGGGAGTAATAATTATGGTCCAAATCCTCCTGCTGTCATGGCAATTACATCAGCGACAAGTCCAGTAATAAATTCTCCTGCCCACACGTTCATAGCAGACAGTACTTCTTTCTATTTCCCACTGTTAAAATGGAAATATGGTTAAGATTGCCATCTCTTTCCTTGATCACTTGACATTGCCTGTCAAATATCCAACTGAAGGAGGAGAAAAGACAGTTGTGGCTCTGACCACCCATTCCTTCTGAAAACCTGTAACCCTAAGTGTGTGTGGGACAGGAGGAACAGAAAAACCAAGATGTTTGATACTCCAAATTGCAATAGAAGCTCTATTTGGGCATTTATCCCCAACACGATTACAGTATTGGCCATGCTTGCTGACCCCACATTCCATCTTTGCTGGTCCTCTCTCCCACCATTCACACTTTGGGGGGGAATGTCCCCCCACTGCCTACATGTAGACTCTCTGCATGATTTATAACCCTGCACAATCAGGTTTCTAAATCAAGTGGGGAGCCTTCACAGATAGAGCAGGCGCACTGCTGTAAACCTCACCCCAGCACACGGTTGGCAGTGGGGAGGGGGGGCAGGGCAGATGAGGAGGCAGTGGTGGGGATGTGGCCAGTGAGCACAGTCCTGCTCTCCCCCTCACATGATTATAACTGCATGAGGAAGAACATCTAAATACAGCTTTAGAGAACAATCCTTCCATTACCTTCATTTTCCTCATTGACTGCTAATAACCATAAGCTGTAGCAGTTTAGAATTGGGAAAGTTCCATCCTCACTGTAATTCCCAAGGTCTTGTTTGACATATTTAGATCCTTGTTGAGTATTTTTAGAATACTCGTCATTACAGAAAAGTAGTCTGTGTGCCATTCTCAACCACTAGATGTTAAAACTTGTATCCAGTGATGTTATCTACATAGTAACTGTACGCTGAATTCTGTATTAATCTAGCTGTACAATTATGCTTTTGTTTTGTTTGTAGTTTTGAGGATCTGTGCAAGAATCGGAGTCTGTGGCTCCATGAGATGGAGGAAAGGATAAACACAGAAGCTTTGGGTGAGAGCAAACAGCATATCCCTGATAAGAAAAATGAGGTGCAGAAAGTGGAAGCATTTCTGGAAGAGCTTCTGGTTGCAAGGTACAAAACCGTAATTACTAACTATCCCCTGTCTTGTTGCCCCCATTGTGATGATATTCCAATAGCTACAATAATCCGAAATTGTTTGCTTTGTCTGTATTTTTATCACTATAACAACAGAAGACTAGCACTCTGTAAAATGTAATATGTACAGAATCCAAGAAAGAATTGACATTTGAACTGAGTCTACCACTAAACATTTTGATTCAAGTTAGCTCAGTAGTTAAGGGCAATTCACTGTATTTCATTAGGAAAAGCAGTTTTCAATCATATAGTATAAGAGGGCAATCTTATGTCCCCTAGACAACATCTGGGGGATACAGGATATTTCAGTCTCCTGTATCCGAGCCCAGAGACCGGGCTCCGAGCTTGGAGTCAGGAAATGGCTCTTCCCTCCTCTTCACAGCCAGTGTAGAGAGAACCACGCTGGCTGCTCCTACAAATTCACAAACATGAGTGCGTAGGAGGTGGAAAGGGGCATACCTGGGGGTGGGGAGGGGAGGGGAGGAGACTGGTGATGTGGGGAGACAAGCTATTCCCAGCTGCCCTCAGCCTCCTTCCCTCCTCCTCTCTGGGCAAAATTGCCCATCTAGCTAAAATGGCTGAACAACTGTACTTCTGTCAGGGACTGGGGATACACTGCAATATTTTGTCCCAATTGTTACATTTATAAAGATTTAGAATTCTTCTTGTATGTCCTTATGTGAAGCTATTATCATTCTTATTTGAACCATATTTGATTAATTTCCCCCAATGGCATGCATTGCCCATAGTTTGCCATAGTTATATTTTAATCTACACAGCTACATTTATAACTCAGATACTTTTCTCCCAATCTTAAACTTTTTGTTTAGAGACTCCTTCGATAAACTTATCCAGAAGGCACAGGTTTTAAATGAGAAAGGATATAGTGCTGGGAGGGAGGTCCGTCTGGCTTCTCAGCATTTTTCTGCTTATCAGAACCTAATCAAAGCAGTAAAGGAAAAGCTGCGGACCTCTCAGGTGGCCCTCCAGGACCACCAAGCTTTGGAAGAAGCTCTGCAGAGTATGTGGACATGGGTGAAAGAAGTACAAGGAAAGCTGGCCTCTGCAGAAGGCACCATTGGGAGCAAAGTTGTCTTAGAGAAACGGCTCTTGCAAATTCAGGTAAAGTAACAAAGTAATGGACCTGTTGGTATCAGAACTATTGCTGTAGAATACCAGAGGTTTTAAACTCTTGTTCTAATTAACTTCTTAAATTTACATAAAGCTCAACCAGTTCAGTCCTCCTCAAACTAAACTGCAATCAAGGAAAGACAGAAAGGAGCTACGAAGACTGCATGATTGTCCCTGTTTGTTTACAAGCTTATGGGTCACTTCTATAAAAAAAAATAATATTAAAAGTAGTGCTGTGGCAAAAATTTCTCTCACAGTTATTTCAACCATTCTCATTCAGTTTGATAGAAGAGAAATTGCTTTTGAAAAGACATTCAGTGGTGAAGAAATTTCTGAGAAACTCTCGTGGGCTGGGTTTGGGTTTCTTGGGCTTTCCTTACTTAGGAGGTGGCCAAGGAGTGAGCACAAGTGTCCTGTTTTTCATTGTACCATCACCTCTCTGGCTGCCTGTAGCCTCCTCAGCTTCCTACACTTCAGTTAAAGCCCAGTTTAAGGCACCGTTAGGTAATTCCCCCCATATGGCTTTTTCAGATCAGGACGTGCAGGCAGCCTGGGAGGCTAGCTATGATTAGGTAAGCTCAAAAACACCACAAAAATAAATTATAAAACATCCCGAATGAGGCAGAACAATGGAAGCCTCTTTCATGGGGGAAGAAAACTTTCAAGAAATTGGAGGAAAGATTTTGGCAGAGCACTAGCTCCACCAAAGTTGTGTCCTGCATCTCTGGAGCAGGACATAACACTGCCCCCACCTGCATTGTGGTGGATGCAAACTAGGGTTGGCGGAGAATTTCTCCCCGAAACTTTGGGGGGCTGAGCGCCAACGTGTTCGGCCCCCCGAACAAGTTTCGGGGAGAAATCCTCCGAACCCCCCCCACACACCCCGCACCCCCCCCGGGACGGGACTTACCTTCGCTGAATGTCCCTCCCGGCGGCGGGTCCGGCCGGCGGTTCGGCGGGTGTTCGAGCGGGGCGGGAGCGGCAGCCGGTCTTTCGACCGGCTGCTGCCGCCGCCGCCACCATTGCAATAAAAGAAAAAAAAACACGCCCCCTGATAGGCTACGTAACGATTAACGTAGCCTATCACGGCTAGATTTGCAAAGTCAGCCGTGATAGGCTACATCAATCGTCACGTAGCCTATCACGGGTGACTTTAAAAAAAAAAAAGTGCGTACGGATAATGGCGGCCCCCATAGGGAGCCGCCATTCCCGTTCCTTATTTGGTCGCTGTAGTCTACGTAAACATTTACGTAGACTACAGCGACTAAATAAGGAACGCGAATGGCGGCTCCCTATGGGGGCTGCCATTAGCGTACGCGCTTTTTTTTTTTTAAAGTCACCCGTGATAGGCTACGTGACGATTGACGTAGCCTATCACGGCTGACTTTGCAGATCTAGCCATGATAGGCTACGTGAATCGTCACGTAGCCTATCAGGGGGCGTTTTTTGTTTTTTTTTTTTAACTTTCGCGTTCGCGGCCGGGCGAGGCGGGAAGCCTCCCCCCTGGCCTGAATTTCGGCCGGGGCGAGGCAGGAAGCCTCCCCCCCCCGGCCTGAACTTCGCGGGGGGAGCAGCGAAGCGCCTCCCCCCCACCGCGAACGTCCTTCGAGGAAAGGTAAGGGACTTTCGTCCACCCCTAATGCAAACCAGGGCCAGCCTGCCAACACAGTCGATGATGTTGCAGCATGAAAACCCTGAAAAACCCTTAGGAAAAAAGAAAGAAGCTGTGTTACAATCTCTGCCAATGGAGAGCCCTACCTGGGAGACACTATAGAGAATTTCTCCTCCCACTGGAGAAATTCAGTGAAATCGTCTCCCAAATTTCTCTCCCTACAAGTAAGGTGGGGAATTTCAAGAGGCCATTTGCACACAGCTCTAACTGAAAGCAACATGCAATAAAGGTAAGACACAATGAGCGGTATCCAATGGAGATGGCTGACAAGCAGCCCGCCCTGCCTATTCCCTTCCTCAAGTGGTGCTCACCACTTGCAGAACAGAGATTTAGCACTTCTGCAGGCAACCTGAAACAAGCAGAAATACATCCTGGAACAGAGCAGGCTGGCAGAATTCACATAAGGGGTTTCTGCCAACTTCCCCTGTTCCTGAAAGGTTCAATCTCCATCCCACAAGTGGTGGGTGTTGCTTGTGGAAAGGAATTGGCAGGGCTGGCTGCTCATGGAATGGAAGCAGTGGTGAGGCCTGCTGGTGGATGGGCAGCATTGTATACTGCCCATTGAACTGTATAAAATTGCTAAGATAATATAAAAACAATAATGACAGCTATGGTAAAAACCATCTAAGGATCCACCATCTATAATAACTGCTTAACCTTGTGGAAGTGCCATTGTCAATTAAAATATCTTTATGTGACAGTGAAAAAGGTTGAGGGTAGGGGCTGAGCAGACCTCTCTAGGAGGGGAGTTTCACAATGTGGAATGCCACCAGAGACGAAAAAGAACAGAGAAAGGACAAGGAACTATCAAAGAATGCAAGGAATGGTGGGGAGGCAATTCCTAAGATAGGACCATCTCTGGGATTTTAAGAACACTGGCATCCTGTCTTACTGGCATCCTACCTGGGCATCTGCAGTCTTGTCAATGTCCATGGTTGCAGCTGTCCTCTTTATTTTCCCAAAATGCAATTCACTGCTGCCAGAAAAAAATGGCAGCTGGCAGTCTTTTTGTGGTAGCAGCTATATGATGCTCTAGAATCAGAATTTTCAATGCAATACATTTCAGGAACATAAAGATGGTGGCTGTAACCACAGCTGCCAAGGGGACCAGAGTGCGAGACTCAACAGTAGTGGTGTGGGCTGAACATGCTATGTTGTGGTGCCATATTTTTGTAGCCTGGTTTGTTCCTATATCAAAGTGGTTTGTTCCTATAGCAAAGTGGTTATGAAAGGTCTGCAAAGAGAACACTCTGGCATTATCTTAGCATTTGATGTATTCTCACATCACCCTGTCATCGTGGGCGAACACTAATCTAGGCAAATAAATCATCATCATCCCACAAGCAGACCAAATGGCCCTGAGAATTGCCCTTCAGCTATGAAAACAAATATTCTATTAATTTCAAAAGTAGAAATTATCCATGAGTTTTCTTGACTGAATGACCAGCTGTGCCAAATCTATTATTTCAATGTCAGCACCAATTCTGACACAGCATTTTAAAAGATAGATCGAACTGAACTATCCATGTAATTTTTTTTTTACTAATAATTCTGTAAAGGATAGCTACCAGAAATCTAGAATCCGAGTCACAGTACTATATTGCCCATGTAAAAAGCTATATGGACAATCCTTTCTAATTACACTTTTCTATACATACAATATAGCCTTTGTTGCAAAACACAGTAAATGGTATTCTTCTTGTCTGTAAGTTATTGAACAGTAAAACTCTCTTGCATCCTAGGAGATCCTTTTAATGAAAGGTGAGGGAGAGGTCAAGTTAAACATGGCCATTGGCAAAGGTGAACAAGCCCTGAGAAGCAGCAATGAAGAAGGGCAGCGTGTAATACAAAACCAACTACGAACATTAAAAGATCTCTGGAGCAGCATTATCAGCACCTCAGTGAGCTGTCAAAGGTAAGTTATTTCAGCTGCTGCTTATTCTAAAATGTTATCATAATTTTGGTAATTTGAGAGAACATTGAGAGAACACCTTACTTTGTGATTGGCTGAATTAAAATCATAAAAGGACAGGCCTGTGCATCCTGAAAAGCTTCTCTGGAGGGTCAGGGACCCTCTAGAACAGTGTATGGTGGGGTATGGAATGCTGCTGGGGAAGGGAAGAATCGACTATAACTGGCCTGCCAGCTCTACATAGAGTGCAGTTGGGGCAAGAAAACGGTGGCTGCTGACCAATCAGCTAAGCAGTACATCACCATCCTTCTGCCAGCTCACAGATGAAAAAGAGTAAGAACAAGAAAGAAAGAAGTTGCTGTAGAAATAGATAAAGAAAGAGACCTGCCACCTTTTCTCCCCTTAACTCAGTTTTACACTTGTCCCCTCCCCCTCTCAGAATTGGAAAAATGCTCATCCCCAGTTCTCCACCTCCAAATGGGGTGAGTGTCAAATTGGGAGGAAGTATTGCACAGCAGCCTTACTGCTGTAATGCAGTTAATTTCTCTTAAGGCGTATAAGATTTTGATCTCACTGTGTATTTCTTCAATATAAGCTTGCTGGAATCTGTGATTAATAAGTGGAACGACTATCTTGAGAGGAAAAGTCAGCTGGACCAATGGTTGGAGTCAGTAGATCACAAAGTAGAACAGCCTTTGGAGCTGCAGAATGGCTTGAAAGAAAAATTTTCCCAGCTAGACTACTTCCAAGCTATTGTTTCAGAAGTGGAAGAACATTCTAATGACCTGCACCAACTCATGGGAAAAGCTAAAGAGCTGCATGAGAAAACAGAGGATGATTCTTTGAGAAAAGTTGCTCAAGAGGAGCTGAAAACACAATTCAATGACATTACAACTGTGGTCAAGGTAAACATTTTGAAATATTATTCCCCCCTATAGATTTTTAATCAATGAAATCTTGCAATTGCAACATTATGATGCTAATTTTAAACAGTGATCAAGGTTACCTGAGTCATCTGTCAGGTCCAATGAGCATCCAGGTGAAACAGAGCTAGTGGTGTAGAAGAGGACATTGCAGCAATCACGTGTAGCGGTCAGTGATGCTGCTAGGTAATTTTAGACCTGGAATTAATGGTCTTATGGGGTGGGTCAGGAGCTTTAGATGGCCATGCGTATGACTTCAGTTGTGAAGCACACAACTAACGTTTCTTCACCCTCTCTAACTGCCATTCCAGGCTTTAAACTGTTTCTACATTCCTGATACGTGATACGTTAGAACAAAACAACGAAAATGTTTGCCAACCCTGATTTCAAAATAAAACTCTGAGCATGTGCAGTTTTGCATTTTAAACTCACTTGAAGAGTAGCACTATCATGGCTGCAGAAATAAAATGGACTTTGCTTCTGCCCCTGCTGCTTTCTGGGTAGTCATTCGGGGGCCCTAGATCCAGCCCTAGCTTGACCTTGGCACCAAGATCCAGCCCTAGCTGCAGCACTAGTAAACGTGGCCCAGAATAAAGCCAAGAAGGCAAACTGTGAGTCACAGCCATGTTGGTAGCCCAAAGGGAGCAAGGCAAGGAGGTGGGAGGTGGAACAGAAGGCAAGCATAGTATAGAGGGAAACCAGAGTTAGCAGATCATTGAGTCATGGGGTAAATAACTTGCTTAGACAAAAGAATGGGCTCTGTATATGTATTGGGCAAAGTGCCATTTGAATGCTTTTGTGGATCACTTGACAGACTCTTGAGCCAGCAAGCCAAAGGCTAGTTTACTGAAGCTTAAGTTCCCCTTTCTAGTGAGCTGCTTGCTTGGTAGTGCCCAAGAACCGCAAATAGCTGACTTGGTACTATGGTTCTGTGTGTATTCCTAGAAAGCCAGAATCTGGCTCCAGGGTTTCTTGTTTATGGCATCCTACATCTTTTAAAATAGCTTGTTTTCACCCTTCTACTGAAATGTGATAATACTATACAGCAGACAGTTTTAGCATTATTTTCAATTATTCTGGGATCAATACAAGGAGCTAAAGAAATTTTCATATATGCTTTTCAGCCACACCTATATCAGCCAGTATATGAGCTCCTTAGTTAATCTATGCCACTGTGCTGAATTACTGTAATCCCTAAAATCTGTCAGATAAATCAGGATCAAGAAAGGTTTACATCTGGATTCCCCATGCCCACATCTAGTAATCACTCCAATAGAGCTAGTTGAAATGATAATAACAGGGCTGTTATAACTGCTGAAATGTAAGTAAATGTAAGTAAATTTCAGAAAACATAACAGAGAATAAATATTTGGTAAGTGGAAAAAGGGTAACGTCTGTAAAATGTATCACTCAAGATAGATAGATAGATAGATAGATAGATAGATAGATAGATAGTTAAAAGAAAATTAGTTTTACTAGGCATTTACCTTGTATGCCCTGTGGCTTCAGGCAAGACTTTAGTTTAATGAGTTCCAGGAGAAAATGTGGTTTATTCATCTGGAATTCCTTCTGAAGGAATGGAGGGAAAAAAACCAGTCATGAGATATATGTGACTCACCATGTATATTTCTTTGGCCTAACAGATCCACAGTTATGAGAATTTTTCATCCTGAGTGTAGATACAACAACATGGAGGCCCTATACTTGCCTTCACCAATCTGTTGTCCTCCAGATGTTTTGGATTAGAACTGCCAGCATTCCTGACCATTGGCCATGGGTTGATGAGAGATGAAATCCAAAACATCTGAAGGACACCAGGTTGGGGAAGGTTGCCCTATACTATAGAGAACTGGAACATTTTATTTTTTAATGATAAATTATGATTTATATGTTGCAAGAATTCACACACAGAGATAAAAGGTCATAATTATGCAGTCACCGTGATCTGGTTCCAATGTAACACTAACACAGGCCTTGTGCTTGTGTTCTCCTCCTCCCCTCCCCTCTCCTCCAGCCTGGCTACAAGGAGAAGATAGGAAGCTTTCACTTTTGCTTTCATTTACTTTTGCTTTATTGGTATGTCTGAATTGGACCTGTGGTTAACCTTTAATATCATTTGGGGAACAAGCCAGGATTATAAACCAAGTTTTAAAGTTGGCTTGTTTCCCTAAACCAGCCTTCTTCAACCTGGTGTCCTCCAGATGATTTGGACTACAACTACCATCAGCCCCTGCCAGCATGGCCAGTAGTCAGGGATGGTGGGAGTTATAGTTCAAAACACCTGGAGGACACCAAATTGGGGAAATCTGCCCTAAACCATAGTTAAAATAAATCACAGTTTGTCTAGGTTTGGACATAATTAGTAACTTGAAGATGGAAGCAAAAGTTGTCACCCTCCTCATAGCCATGCTGGAGAATGAAAGGGGAGGGTGGAGCTCACAAGCCTGAGGATCAGCCATGTAATGTGTTTAGCATTACATTCGAATAAGGCTTCTTTGTCTCTCTCTTTTTCTCCCAATCCCCCCGAAATGATCTGTAGCATTAAGGCTGCAGCTTTATGCATGCTTACCTGGGATTTAGCTCCATAGAAGACTTCCAAGTAAACATACATAAGATTGCTCAGTAACCAACTATTGCTATCACTAGGACATAAAGCAGAGAAGCATTCGTCAAAAGATCAGCTTCTGTATTATTAAGGTCCAGGAAAAAAAAAATTTAAGTTCCTGGTGGAAGAAACATGATAGGCATCCCATTTCACAATTGGATTACTGTAATATATTCTATCTGGGGCTTCCTTTGGGGCTGGTCCAGAAGCTGCAATTGGTGCAGAACATGGCAGCGTAGGTGTTAAGTGAGGCACTGGGTCATGCACATATTATGCTTGTGCTAAGGGAACTGCATTGACTGACTATTTGCTGTTGGGCCGTCTTCGGAGTCTTGTTAACATGTAACACCTTGAACAACTCAGGAGCAAGTTACCTGAAGGACCTCCTCCCCCTTTATAGGCCTGCTAAATTGCTGCATTCCTTAGTGGCACCGCATCCTGAAGTTTACCATTTGACAGTGACTTAGAAATGAGAGTTTTCTGCAATTGCCCCTGTCCTTTAGAATGCTCTTCCCTTGGCCATATACGAAGCGTCATCTCTGATGTGCTTCTGACATCTCTTGAAGACATGCCTTTTTACTCAGGCTTTCTCTGATGACTGATGTTGGATCCTATGCCTTGTTGTCACTGATATATTTTTTTATCTTGCTTGTTCTTATCTTTTTAAAAAATGTTTTTACTATATACTGCCTGGAGATTATTTTTCGCTTATATAAGCGGTTTATTTCTAAACCGCTTATATAAGCAATTGAGAAATATTTTAAAATGAAGTAAATAACCTTTATTTGGGAAGCTTAATCAGTGGTGTGGCTAGGTAATTTTAGTCTCTGTATTGTTCATCTACCCGAATAATAACAATAACAACAATAACAATAATAACAACAATAATAATAGAAATACTCTGGGGATGTATGGTTTCACACTTTCAATTAACTTAAACCATGACACCATTATGACTACAGAAATAAAATGGTGTTTGCCCTTACTGCCCTGATGCTAAGTACATCTACTTGAAAATAAGTACCAATTTGTTATAAAAGAGGATGATAAATTTTAAAAGTATAAATGAAAGAGCATCAGTAACCATGTACATTCCCAGCCAGCCCCTGACTATAACATGTTTTAAATATAAAAGGAAAGAAAGGATGCTGCAGTGACCAGCGTCAGCCCAAGTGGGCCCCAGCATGCCCAGGTGCTGATGCTGGGCCTGTGTCCCACTATCGCATCACCTGTTGTCACCAGAGAGTGTCCTGAATGCATTCACAATTTTTTCCAGTTCTGTGCAAGTGCAAAGGAATGAATGTCCACTGCTAGGAAATTTGCGCAATTTCCCCTTCAGTTTTACTGCTCTGCCTTGAAATTTGTGCAATTTCCCCCTCTGTTTTACTGCTTTGCCATGACATTTGCATATCTGACAGCTAGCAATGGAGACCAGTGGAGGGAAGCAACAATCATGAAGCGGGAGGGTGGGAGGAGCTGAAAGCAGCTGGTGGCTGCAGGAGAGAAAGAGCTTTGGGGGCTGGTGTTCTTACTTCAGTAGAGCGTGAAGCAGCCTCTTTTAAAAAGGTTTTCGCTAGCAAGGGGAGAGCCAAAGTGGAGGATGAAATTAACAAGGACATTACCAAGAGGGGGATATTGGTATGTTTGGCTCAATAGTGGACTATCAAGGGAAGTCATAAGTACAACCTCCATGCCATACCTGATCCAAAGCCAGACTTGCAAGGATCCAGGAAACCTGCAATCGGTATGAAGATTTTGTTTCCTTGGGCAGAGGCTAGATATGATTAAGGCCATCCATCCAGCAGAACTAAATCCTAACAGAGTTGCTTTTTGACTTACAGGAAAAAATGAGAAGAGTAGAAGATATTGTCAAGGACCATTTACTATACCTCGATGCAGTACATGAATTTACTGACTGGCTTCATTCAGCAAAAGAGGAGCTTCACCGCTGGTCAGACACATCAGGGGATTCACCAGCCATACAGAAAAAACTGGCCAGAATTAATGTGAGAGAATTCTACTGTAGTGACTTTATTAACATACATACATATGTACATATATGTTAAGACATGGCCTGATGAGCATTAATTATAGAAAACACTGATTCCCTTTAATTGGTTTGGATTCAGAGTTTGCCTTGGGGGTCGTTCCTGCCAGCAGAATGGGGGCAGGGGAGATTGCTTATATTGATTTCTCCTTCTCTGTGCAGCCCTTTATTCCCACCAAAAATCTGCTCCGGGGGCTTGGGAACCTTCTGGAACAGTGCAGTAGGGCTGCAGTCATGTCCAATTCTCTGAGGACTCTGAAGCCACAACCACACCCCAGTTGCCTCCATGTCATTGCAGCCAAATGCTTAAAAAACAAGCATGGTCCCTTTCAGGGAGAAGTCTTTATACAGTGTATGGGAGGAGCTAGCAGCCTCTGGGAACCCCAAGTCCTACTGAAAGCTCAGTCTGAGTCTGCAAGTTATTGGAGCAATGTACAGACAAGCTTGCTTGAGTTCCAGCCCCTCTTGGAGGTCTCTGTGGTGCTATCCTATTCCCAGTCTTGTCTCCCTGGGAAATCTGACTTGTCCACTATGGATCGGTAAATAGCCGATCCATAGCGGAACCCTGTAACCCATGCCTGACCAGTGCCCAATTACACTAATCCCTCACTATGGCAGAGGCAGAACAGAATATCAGCAGGACTCATGCCCTGAAATGGTACAGTGAGGCATGAATTGTCCAAAATTATCCCCTTCTGCCAGTGGAATCCCTGTGCTAGATGGAAGGAGCCCTTTCATTCATGGAAGGCAGAGTTTGGATCCAACCCAGAATATTTTAAATTCATCTGAGAGCATGCTTGCTGATTCCAATTTTGTTCCAGGTACTGCATTCTACTGCTGAACTTCAGGTATTTAAAGTGAATCAAAACTTTGGCTCACAAACATAATCGTGTTTGCACACAGCATATATCCAGTTAAAATCAGATACAGCAGATACACAAAGTAGAATAAAAAAATGGGAAACAACTTTTCCCAATGGGACCAGTACACATGCCACATGATGATTTGCCATTTTGTAATTTCCTGTGACTGAAAATGACATCACCTAAGTATCATACTCCAAACAAAACACAATTATAAGAACTCACCAAGGAAAAATATAAGGGTTTTTTTTCTGCTTTTGAATATTGAAACTCTGTCTACCTTTGTATTAATCTTGTTACTTTGTGTACAGCTCTCTCTCCCCCCACATCCATCCCCACTTTGTTTTTTTAACTTTTCACTTACATTTTAAAACAGAATATATTGTTGGTGAAACTGCTTATGAGCATGGAGCGGTCAGCGTAACTGCTCTGTACAAAGCTGCTTGTCATTTGTAGTAAGTGTGCCGTTATCCAGCTGAAGTGGATCACAGCCATTTTAGTTACCATGGCAATATTCCATTGCAGGGGCTGATAGATTCCAGACAGACGGGTGAGAGCCGCCTAAACAGAGTTCAAATGCTGGCTCCTGCAGTGAAAAAGAACACAACTGTTCAGGGGTGCAAACACATAGACACTGAAATGCAGGCTCTTCACTCCGACTGGAAGCAGTGGGAAGAGAGCGTACTCCAAGCCCAAAACACCTTGCAGGAGCTGGATAGTCAAATGGCTTTGTCAGAGCAGGAGTTTACCACACAGGCTGCTGATTTGGAAGAGGCCCTCAAGCACTTCAGCACTCTTCTTGCATCCTGGTCTGAAAGTCTGACCCATCTGGATAGTAAGCACACAGACAAAGAGATAGTGGAATTCTGGCAACAGGAAAAGGTAAAGTGTTTTCTTTTTGTTTTTACCTTTTCTAATCTTTTTTCATTGTCGAAGTCAGGAAGAAACAAGCCACTCACAAAAAGAGAATATAGTACCAATTGCTAAATTGGAGACTCTGGAATGCACTTTTAACTGGGTAGGAAAAAATTAATGTCAAAAAACTGGCACTACCTATATAAAAATCTATCAGATGTTAGTCACTTTGTGGAGTGATTTCGGTCAGACGTTAGTCACTTTGTGGAGTAATTTTACATTCTCCTGTGTGCACACATGTTGCATTTCATTGCTCAGTCTTTGTAGCACCGAAACTGGGGTCAGAGCACAGGCAGAAACAGGACACACAAGCATTAAGCATTCTGCTTAACACTCTCAGTTTTCCAAGATGTTTCAATACTTCATCCCAGCATTTATTTATTTTGTTCTATTTATATCCCATCCTGCCTAAAAATCCCAGGTCAGTTATCAACAATATGAAAAACCACAATAAAATACAACAAATACACTTCTAATAAAACCAATAATTAACCAACAGAGAAAACAAATGCATAATCAACAACAGATCCAATCGTAGTCATTAAGGCAACAACTAATGACTCATAAATGCCTGGGTAAACAAAAAGGCCTTAGCCTGGCACCAAAACGTTTATAAAGTTGGTGCCAGGCCTACCTCTTGGGGACAGCAATCCAAAGTCAGGGCACCACCATGGAGAAGGTCCTGTCTTATGTCACTAATCGATGTACCTAGTTATCATAAGCCATTGAGTGAACAGGAAAAAGTTGTACAGGATATGATTTTCATTTCACCATGTAGGAACTATATTGTTTCGGGAGGGTGGGGGTAGGTAGCCAGTACCCCTACTGACCTTGGGCTAAAAGTTCTCCATTCTTTTTGTGCAGTTCCTTGTCATAATGCATTTAAAGGTGAAACTGTTTTGTTTTGTTTTTACTAAAATTGTGCTGGAAATCTTGCGCACAATTTTGCAAGATAACTCTTCCCCCACAAAATTGTGTGTGCGTGTGTACTTTCTGCTGCTTTGGGGGTGTGGGAGAAATTTCTAAGACATTTTAAGAGTGGGTTGGCTTAGCTTACCTTAAATGTATAGACTGGGGCAGGGGGGTTACTTGTTTATTTCTTTTACAGTAAAAGAAAACACCTCATGGCCAGCTATAAGGTTCTCTGGCTGCCTGCCAGCTACATTTCTGGGTCCAGGGGGTAGTATCCAATAGGGGTGGTCATGCACACAGACTGGGGCCAGCATGACCTGCCCCTTCCAGAAACCAGCATTTCTATGTGCATCCGGGCTTGCCCCTAGAAGCGCTATATCTGAGCCGTACAGGTAGGGGCCACACATGGACCTGGGCTGGTGGAGCTGGCCATGCGGACACCACCCCTATTGGATACTACCCAATATGCCCATGGGAATGACGCTGCAAAATATCCTAATTTTCTCAAAACAATTTCTTGGCCCCCATTTTTCAAGCTGAAAAAAGCTGAAGCAAAAGTTTCAGCCCAGCTGTAATTTTTACACCCTACTAGTTTTGTAAAACTTTGTCCAACGAGGCTCAAAATGATTGGGGAAAATCCACAATATAGTAATATAATTAGTGGAAAGATCAGAAGACATTACTGATCTACTAAACCATGGTTTTCTGTTTCTTTCCAAATATTATAATAGCTTGAGAACCACCATTAAGTGAGTACTTATTGGGGAAGGAGCTATAGGCCCATGGTATATCAGTCAGTTCCCATTAAGCCTAATTTGTACTCACATAAAGTCCATATTGTAGGAATATCTTTGTTTTTAGTAAAGATGGACAAACTGCATGCAGTTCAGCTTCCAGTATAGATCTTAGTATAGATATATTTATCCAGGACAAAAAGTATTAATAATTTGCCATAAATGGCAGTAGCTAGGGTCGTTAGTTACATCGTCCAAACTTTTGGAAAGTGCATTTTAAACAAATGATAGTTTAGTACTGGGGTAAACTGAGGATCCAGTATAATGTATCCATATGAAAAGTAGATAGTGTCACATCGTTTTAATACCATAGAGGCAAATGTATGTTATTTTGGTTATGATTTTGTTTTAATTAGGAAACGCTGGATGCCCTGACAAAGGCAGAGCATATGAATGATGATATTAAGACTCAATTAAATAACCTTTGTCGGTTTTCCAAAGATTTGAGTACCTATTCTGCAAAGGTATCCCAGTTAATTAAGGAATATAACAGGTACGTTTCCCTTTCATAGAACAAATAAGCAATACAATGTTCATATCTGTGTTGTGTGAGTTTTAACTTTCATAGCAAATTAAAATGTTGCTTGCAAAAGCACCAAGAACTAGATTGTTCCATCTTTGAGCTAACAGATGCAATATGGTTGTTCTTCCTTATGTTCGATGCAACTCACAAAAAAACCTACTTTTTGTTATATAAAGCATTTTTATTTTAATTGAAAGAAATATCTGCCTCTTTCTATCTAACATAACCCCAAACTACATTTTCATTTGACTAACACGGTACTCTGAAGTCTTTGTCTACAAACTTCGAAGGGTTGCCAAAGTAAAGAGCAGGCCTTACATCAGAGATTCAGGACAGCCTTCAGAGATTTCCAGCAGTGTCTGGTCAATTCCAAAATCACTACTGCCAAATGTTTTGATGTGCCTCAAACTGTCAGTGAAGCTGCAGCCAACATACAGAAAATACAGGTAACGTCTATGAATCTGATCCAGCATTTTCAAAGCAGAAATAAAATCCACTTAAAATAGCATTTTTCTACCTGAACAATGTTCCCTGTTACATCTGGAGCTAAAACCATAACCTATGCTGTGGGTCTTAGCAAGGAGTTAATTTTTAACAGTACATAAACACAGTTGCAAATAATTGATGGTTGGAAAAGTATGTATAGTATCCAACAGAAAACATTTCATTCTTTCATTAAAGTTATGTGATTTGGGTGTTACAGTGGGCTGGTTTGAATGTAATGCAAAACGTTAGTTTAGCCTTATGAATATCAGCCTAGCCTCCCCCAGGGTCGTGCACTTGCCCTTTGGTGCAAGTGTACGTGTGTGTGTGTGTGTGTGTGTGTGTGTGAATACAATGAAGAATACCAAGGAGTATGTATGTATGATGTAAACAATCTATTGATAAACTCCAATAATATATTTTGGGGAACATCCTGCATAATTCAAAACAACTTTGTAGCATGAGAGTATTAATGTGGGATTTGCAGTATGTTGAAGAAAGCTCACATATATCCGATAAACTGGTATATCACCAGCAGAAACTACAGTTGGTTCTTGCTTAGCTACTACGCTCTCTGCCGGGGTAATGAGAAGTCCAAAATTGGGACCAATAACAAGTAACATACATTTTTTACTAAGTAAAATATCATTTTTACAAGCCAACAAGCAGACCCTGGACTTCTGAAAGATCTTCTTTCTGAGTTTCAAACATAAATACTTCCTGTCCAGGAGATCGTCTAAAGGGAGGTCAATAAAGATAAAAGCTGATACAGTATTCAGCTTGTTTTGCAAAAATAATATTTCCCTCACTCTTGTTAATTCTTCATTATTAATTAATGAGAATGTGGGTTATCCATCTCAGGTTTGGTCCAGAATCTCCTTGTTTCAGTTATTAACATCCGCCTGTGGTGAGGCAAAACAGGAGAGGTAGCCCAGGGCCCCAACTTGATTTCTTAAGGAGTAGTAATATATCAGGGGCAAGTAATGATTGAACAAGCAGCCGCCAGTCTGGTGCCCTTTTTTATTTGTTAGGTATAACATGGGTAATATTTGTACTTATTACTTGCTAGTTTTATAATTGTTGGAGTGTTCTTTTGACTTAGGATTTTTTATCTGAAACTGAAAGTGGCCAACAGAAATTAAATTTGGTGGTGTCCAAAGGAGAACTATTAAGCTCTATTTTGCCTAAAGAAAAAGCTAAATGTATCCAAGCTAAAGTTGTTTCAGCGAAAGAGGATTGGAAAAAATTTATTTCAACCCTACACCAGAAGGAAACAGCCTTGGAGGTATGAAATCAATCACAGAAGAAGTTATCTTTCTTGTATTTTCATTATAAGTGTGCTCATACTTAATTCTGTGCTAAATAGGACTGATGAGAAGGCTGTATGACTGCCTGTCAAAACAAAATACATACAGATTTTAAAGCCATCTTGGAGGGATATACACTTAAAAATAAATAAATTTAAAAAGCAGAGGAGAGTCTCTGAGAATGATTACTAAATCTGGAGAGCTTCATGGAGAATAAGATGATCCTTAACGTACCTAGATTCAAAGTCTTTAAGGGTACAATCCTATGCCTGTTTGGACAGAAATAAGTCCTACAATTTCCAGTATTTCCCAGCCAGAATGTAGGACTTATTTCTGTCTAAACATGCATATGATTGTGCCTTATAGGTTAAAACAAGCACTTGGAATTATGCTTGGAAATGGACTGGGGTCCAGTACAGCTGTTTTAAAACTGGTGAGAAGTGTTCCATATGCCCTGTCCCAGTTAGCAGTCAGGCCGCTATATTTTTAATTAACTGCAGTTGCTGAACAACTTTCAATAGCAGCCCCATGTACAATGTATTTCAGCAGTCAGAATGGAAGGTTACCACTTCAGTCAGGAGAAGCTGTAATTGGTGTACCAGGCTAAGCTGGTGAAAGTTGCTACCTGCCACCTGAGCAGTGACAATGCTGGATCTAATAGCACCCCCAAACTGTGAACCAAACTGAGACTGTGCAGTCCCACCTTTAATACTACCTCTCAGGTCAGAAGAGCCACTCGCCAACAGCAACTTCATCTTCTCTGTTTTCTGTTAAACATTACATCATTAATATAAAGCCAAACATTCGGATGTATGAGAATTTCATTACTGTTCGCAACCACAAACATGAGCAGGAATGCAATTCTCAGGAAATTTTTGAAATTTCCCAGACTTGCATTTGCAAGTGTGCACTTATTATGCAAATATACAATTCCCCCCCCCCATCTGCATTTTTGCACTTTAGCCTATGGGGGAAAATGCTAATTTTCAATCTGGGGAAAATGCACATTTTTGAAAATGCACATTTCCCCGATTGAACGTGTGCATTTTTCCTGATCAGAAAAAAAGGAGACAGTTGCATTCAAGAACGCGAACGAGGCAAACCAAGCTTCAAGATGAAATTTGGAGAACTTCAACAAGCTAAACATCACATATTCACCCTAAGCATGAATGCTTTTTTGATATCTTACTAGAACTTAAAGATCCAGATGAAAGATTTTGATACTAGTGCAGAACCTCTTCAAGACTGGCTAAACGAAACCAAGGAACTGGTGCAAGAAAGCAGTAATCGCCTATTTGACCTTCCAGCTAAAAGGAGAGAACACCAGAAACTACAGGTGATCATAAGATAGAGCCTTCAGTCCTGTCCTGTTTCAGGCATGTTTTGTGTGATGAAGGTTGCTGACGTCATACTTTGTTTCCTTATCTTATGCATAGGCTGACTCAGATGATCTGTTCAAAGCACAACAAAATAGCATTTCATAGTATGGCAAATAGTGATTGAAAGAACACTGTTCTGTGAATACCACAACATTCAGTCCAGTTTTGATGTACCCTTCGACATTGCATGGAGATACGTTCTTCTACACTGAAGAAGGGAACACTTATCTTTTAAACACTAAAGACTTATTTTCTTTTTGCAAAAAAAAAAAATGTTCACAAAATGTCAGGGCACTGTTATGGAGGAAGAAGGTCATGTGCTCATGTTCAGCGCTTTAATTAAAAAAAAAACGAACAGCCAAACAAACATGAGTGCTTGCACACTTGAGTGGAAATTTTGAGAATCTCAAAATTTGGGAAGCTCTTATCAGCATCCTCATCACAACATTAAAAATGAAGTAATACTTTTAAAAGTGTACAAAATGGCATGAGTGGGAAGGTGGTTGTTCATCTATAATGACAGCATAGGCATTGGTCCTTAGATGTCAGTATCCCTCATGCAACCGCAGGAATGTGAAATCCCAGGGGTAAAAAACAGAAAAATTTGAGAGGGAGAGGCTTTCCCAAGAAAATTGGAAAATAGATTCCCCCCCTCCAAATTGAATGGCTTTGGATTATGTAATATTTTATTTTAGAATGATGAATAAAATATTTAAGGCAAGTTATTGATATATTGCTACCCAGCCTTTACTCTACCAAAAGATTTTTTTAAACTATGCAATAAAACTTTTATAGAAGGACTAGAGATGTAAATTTTGTGGAAACAACAAAGCCATGGTCTTATAGGCCCCTTCCAACCCTACTATTCTATGATTCTATGTGGAGATTTCTTTTAAATACTTATGTGAAATTTCCAGCATAGTTATTTCTTCCATTCATTATTACAATTATTGATTTAATGTATCTTTTCACTGATAGACATTTAGGGATACTCCAAGTCATGCACAGTTTCCCAACATGTAAGTAGAGTCACGATATCATAATATGGAAGCAAATGTACTTTCTTGACATTGTGGGTTTTGTTCTATAGAGTCCTGTGTTTCTCTGTGCTTGTTCTGTTTAGATGTTGTGGCAGTCAATAGTTCTAATGTGAAAGAAACACTCTAGGTTACCCTGCTGCTGCCACCAGATGTGACAGAGCAGCATGTTTCTTTTTTCTTCTTTTTTTGAATTAACTTTGAGGCTTCGGTGTATATAACTCACTATCACTGTTTTAATAAAGTTCTCAATTAGACCTCACTACTAGGGAATAGTATAAAACTTTTTAACTGCTGCCACTAGAATAAGCACTCTCTATCTAAAAGAAACTCAGTGGACTGGTTCCTATGACATAGGTAAGGGACTGATACCACCACTAAAGACAACAAAAAATGTGTCTAATAATGGAAATTATTTACAAACAAGAATAAAATGTCATTGTGTGGTGTAGTATTTAAATGGGTCTGTGTGGCAGATGAAAGGAACAAACCAGAGACACCAACTTAAATGGGTTATTAAATTGGCCACAACTTTATTAATTTTTTAATACTATTGGTGGAGGTATAGGGCATGGATCCCACCATCGGGCAGCCCAACTGCTGTCCAATTTTCCTTCCTGGCCAGGAGTGTTGGTGATGAGTGGGAAGGTCAGAGGCCAACCAAGGCACAGACCACTAACGTGAACCACTTCCCCTCCACCCTGGACGTGGCACATTTGCAGCCACCATGCTGGCCCAGCCTTGGTGCTACACCCAGCCCAATCCTATTCTCTCTCCTAAATTGATCCAGCCCAATGCCTAAAACACCCCACAAAGTTGTGACAGAAACCATTTGTTGTTGTTGAGTCGTTAAGTCGTGTCTGACTCTTCGTTACCCCATGGACCACGGCACGCCAGGCCCTCCTGTCCTCCGCTCTCTCCGGAGTGTGCTCAGGTTCATATTCATTGCATTGGTGATGCTATCTAGCCATCCCATCCTCTGCCGTCCCCTTCTCCTTTTGCCTTCAGTCTTTCCCAGCATCAGGGTCTTTTCCAGGGAGTTTTCTCTTCACATTAGGTGGCCAAAATATTTGAGCTTCAGCATCCGTATCTGTCCTTCCAATGAGCAGTCAGGGTTGATTTCCTTTAGGATTGACTGATCTGACCTCCTTGCAGTCCACGGGACTCGTAAGAGTCTTCTCCAGCACCACAGTTTGAAAGCATCAATTCTTCGGCGCTCAGCCTTCCTTATAGTCCAGCTCTCACAGCCATACGTTGCTACTGGGAAAACCATAGCTTTGATTATATGAACCTTTGTCGGCAAGGTGATGTCTCTGCTTCTTACTATGCTGTCTAGGCTTGCCATAGCTTTCCTCCCAAGGAGCAAGCGTCTTTTAGTTCCATGGCTACAGTCACCGTCTGCGGTGATCTTGGAGCCCAAGAAAATAAAATCTGTCACTGCTGCCATTTCTTCCCCTTCTATATGCCAGGAAGTGATGGGGCAAGATGCCATGATCTGAGTTTTTTTAATGTTGAGTTTCAAACCAGCTTTTGCACTCCCCTCTTTCACCCTCAGCAAGAGGTACTTTAGATCCTCTTCGCTTTCTGCCATTAGGGTGGTATCGTCTGCATATCTGAGGTTGTTGATAATTCTCCCAGCAATCTTAATTCCGACCTGTGATTCATCCAACCCTCCATTTCTCATGATGTACTCTGCATATAAATTAAATAAGCAGGGCGACAATATGCAGCCTTGTCGTACTCCTTTCCCAATTTGGAACCAATCGGTTGTTCCATGTCTGGTTCTTACTGTTGCTTCTTGACCCTCGTACAGGTTTCTCAGGAGACAGGTAGGTGGTCTGGTACTCCCATCTCTTTCAGAATTTGCCAGAGTATGTTGTGATCCACACAATCAAAGGCTTTAGTGTAGTCAATGAAGCAGAAATAAACGTTTTTTCTGGAATTCTCTTGCTTTCTCCATGATCCAGCAAATGTTGGCGATTTGATCTCTAGTTCCTCTGCCTCTTCGAAACCCAGTTTGTACTTCCGGTAGTTCTCGGTTTGTCCACATCATGTGAAATGTATATGAGTCTGCACATAAAGAAGCTTCAAGAAGCTTCAAGGCGTGGTCAATGACCAGGACTTGATACAAAAAGAAAAAAAAAGATTATCTGAAATTTGGGGCCACGAGTGTGTAGTTTTAATAGGGATGTCAGAGAATTCCGCCAAGGATCTCAGGGAGGCCAAATGCCAGCGCATTCGGCCCCCCAAAATCGGTGGCGGAACGGTCTGCCCCCCCCCCACCCCCGGGACGAGACTTACCTGGGGCGGATCTTCCTGGCGGTGGTGGCTCCGGCAGTGGTGCGGCGGCGGTGGCAGCGGCGGCCGGTCCTCTGACCGGCTGCCGCCGCTGCCATTTCCAGTTAAAAAAAAAAAAAAAAGTGATAGGCTACGTAAAGATTTACGTAGCCTATCACGGCTGACTGCAGGGATGCAAACGGTGGCGGCTACAGCAGAATCCCTGTAGCAGAATCCCAGCGGCCGGATGTCCAGCTGCTGGCGGAGCCGGCTGGCGGCTCCGCAGAATCCCTGCGGAGCACAGCCGGCCGGCCAGGATTCCGGGGGGGGGGGAGGAACGGAGCACCTCCCCCCTGTCCAGGATTCCGGGGGGAGGGACGGAGTGCCTCCCCCCCACCATCAACATAATCCGCGAAAGGTAAGTGCCTTTTGTACATCCCTAAGTTTTAATGCACTTTATTTAGAGCACAATCCTATGGCCGCTAGACAGCGTCTAGATGGCCATAGGATTTTTTGTTTTCTGGAAACTGCACTCGAACAGCTTGTACTTCCGGTAGTTCTCGGTTCACATACTGCTGAAGCCTAGCTTGTAGGATTTTCAGCATAACCTTGCTGGCGTGTGAAATGAGCACAATTGTACGGTAGTTTGAACACTCTTTGGCATTGCCCTCCTTTGGAACTGGAATGTAAACTGACCTTTTCCAGTCTTGTGGCCACTGTTGAGTGTTCCAAATTTGTTGGCATATTTAGTGCAGCACTTTAACAGCATCATCTTTTAGGATTTTAAATAGCTCAGCTGGAATACTGTCATCTCCGCTAGCTTAGTTGTTAGTAATGCTTCCTAAGGCCCACTTGACTTCACTCTCTAGGGTGTCCGGCTCAAGTTCAGTGACCGCACTATCATGGCTATCAGGGACATTCAGATCTTTCCTATATAGTTCTTCCTTGTATTCTTTCCACTTCTTCTTAATCTCATCTGCTTCTGTTAGATCCCTGCCTTTTTTGTCCTTTATCATGCCTGTCTTTGCACAAAACGTTCCCTTGATATCTCTGATTTTCTTGATCTTAATAGTGCAACTCATTTACACACGGACTAATCTTGCAGTGAGGAAGGCGAAAACCCTGCCCCCCTTTCTTGCCAATTAGAAGGCGGGTAAAGTTCCTTCCCAGCCCCATTAACTTCTGACTGATTTCTGTCCACTGCAAGATCTACTATTACCAGGTGTGGGTGGGAAAGCCGGCAATGGCGCCAGCTGACCCATGAGGCCTCGCTCTTTTGTGTGCCAGGCGGACCAGAGAGGTAACTGCCTGCCACTGCTCCCATTTAGCTTGTCTCCTCAAGGCCACCACACCATGAGCCAATCAGCCTTTCGATTGGTGCCTTGCTGTCGGGCTGCAGGGAGGCGCCAGTGCTGCTGCACAGGCTCGTGCCGGCTCCCTTCCTTTCCCACCACTGGACCTGCATGTGCCCACAATAGTGGCTCCCTGGTAAGCGGGCAAGTCAACCTCGCGAAATAATAGTTTGTGATTGCTTAGAGGTTCTCGAATTAAACATGGTTGCTTACATTCCTAATAAGTGAGCGAGTCTTTCCCAGCTAAATAAAATCTCAATAGTTTTTCCATCAGACCAGGTTTCCCTTATCTCCACCCTACAGACAGAAACAGATGCTATACACTGGTCTTCTTCTGCCTCTAATTCTTCCTTCTTCTTCTGGCTTCTAGGATGATTCAGATGTTTCGGGGACTACTTGCTGAAGTTCCATGCAGTCAGACATAAAATAGAAACCTAAAATATACTATGTATAACTTGATTTGCTCATAACATTATTAGATTTGGTATAATAAATGTAAGGTATAGTTTATTCAGAAAATAATTACATATTTACTAACTGAGGGTTAGTAAAAGTTTTAAAAGTTTTAAATTTTGATGATAATTTTATGAACAAACCAAGTTATGCATAATATCTTTTATGTTCCTAGAGCAACCTGGTGCCCTCCAGTGCTTTGGACTAAAACTCCCAGCATTCTGGCCCATTGGCCATGCTGCTTGGAGCTGATGGGAGCTGAAATCCAAAACATCTGGAGGGTACCAGGTTGGAAAAGGCTGTCCTAAAACACCAGTATGAGTTTAGATCTGTAATGAGCACTAGAAAAATAAGTATTTTTCCATTCTCCCCAACATTTCAATTCCCCGCCCCCAGAAAAATAAATTTTAAAACAAAACTAGTTTTTTCTATGGCTTCAAAATTTCTGGGAATTTTATATCTCTATGCAACCAACATTCCACATTACAATTAAAATGATAGTGGGGGTGCCAGGTTGGGAGGGGGTGTTGCACTTTCCCATTGACAAAAGATTATGATTTGATTGTTGAAAAAAAGTCTGGAATGGAACTACTACCTAAGGAGGTGCTTAATTCCACCACCCACCCCGCCGCACAGACATACACACAAAATAAGTAACAATTGCATATTTGTTGCACTATAAACTGATCATCTGGAAAGGTCCTTTGTGTCCAGGTCCCTTAACAGAACGTGCTTATGGACATCCTTTTAATGTTCTTGCTGCTTTGCTTTCTTTCTGGCTTGCTTGTTTGCATCTACACTTAACAGAAACGTGCTTATGCTTTACAGTCTGTCCTTGAGGAAATAACGTGTCATGAGCCTCAGCTCAACAGGCTAAAAGAAAAAGCTCAGCAGCTTTGGGAAGAACAAGCTGCCAGCAAAAACTTCATGCACAGAGTATCTCAGCTATCTTCTCAATATCTTGCTCTGAGCAATGTAACAAAGGTAATGCGCCTGTCTGTGTGCTTTTATGCTGCAGATCTAATGAAAAACAAACGCTCACATTCTGAAATGCTGCAGTTCTGTTTGTGTAGTCCCCTTCCTGTTTGTATTTTAAAAGTGGTGATATTAACAGATGCCAAGGCAAGATCACGTAGTAATACTTCTGTCTGCATACTGGTAACATAGCATATGAGCCGATGCACTGTGTTGGCACTGGGGTAATGCCTTAGGTTTATATAAGCATTATTATTATTATTATTATTATTATTCCCCACCTTTTTCCCAGTCCTGGGACACAAGGCGGCTTACAAAAATTAAAACATATACAATTAAAACATATGAAAATATACAAAAGTTAAAATAGAAATTAAACAACAATATAATTAAAATTATATTAAAACAGCATTTTAAAACAGCATTTTAGCAGCTTACCCTCGGGTTGCTACTGTGTCCCAAAGGCCTGCTGGAACAAGAATGTTTTAGTCTGCCTCCGGAAATGCATCAAGGAGGGAGCCATCCTAGCCTCCCTGGGAAGGGTGTTCCACAGCTGTGGGGCAGCCACCCAGAAGGCCTTCTCCTGGGTTCCAACCAAACGTGCCAGTGACAGTGGTGGGACTAAGAGAAGGGTCTCCCCAGAAGATCTCAGAAGTTCAGAACATGGGCAGGTTCATAAGGGAGGATACGGTCTTTCAGATAACCTGGACTGGAGCCATATAGGGCTTTATAGGTCATAGCCAGCACTTTGAATTGTGCCTGGAAACAGACTGGAAGCCAGTGAAGCTGTTTTAACAAGGGATTTATACGTACGCTCCCTGTAACCAGCCCCAGTCAACAGTCTGGCAGCAGCTCTTTGAACCAACTGCAGTTTCCGAACACTTTTCACAGGCAGCCCCATGTAGAGCGCGTTGCAGTAATCCAAATGGGATGTAACTAAGGCATGTGTCACCGTGGCCAGATCAGACATCTTCAGACAAGTTTTTAGGGATGTCAGAGAATTCCGCCACGGATCTCGGTGAGGCCGAATGCCAGTGCATTCGGCCCCTCGAAATCCGTGGCGGAATGAAGCCCCCGCCCCCCCAACCCACGAAAGGCGCACGAAATGGAGCACTTATATCCTGCCGTCCGCACTGACTTGCAAATGGCACGCCATTCACTTCTTCATCATAGCCATGATAGGCTACGTAAATACTTACGTAGCGTATCATGGCTAACGTAGGGACGCCTTTTGCTTCCCTGCGGAGGCCGTGATAGGCTACGTAAATATTTACGTAGCCTATCACGAGAAGCCAAAAAAAAAAAAAAAAGAGCGTACGCAAATGGCAGCAGCTATGGTGGCCGCCAATTGCGTTCCCTATTTTTATTTATTTATTTATTATTATTGAATTTATTAATCGCCCATCTGGCTGGTCACCCAGCCACTCTGGGCGATGTACAGCATACAATAAAACAGTTTAAAACAATAAAATTCTACAATAAAAACATTTTCTAAAATACCCTAACCCACCCCAAATGCCTGCCTGAACAACCACGCTTTTAATGCACGACGGAAGCTCATTAAAGAGGGGGCATGACGGAGTTCCCTAGGGAGGGAGTTCTACAGAGTGGGGGCCACCACAGAAAAGGCCCTCTCCCTCGTCCCCACCAGTCTAGCTGTCCTGGCTGATGGGACAGAGAGAAGGCCATCCGAGGCTGATCTTGTTAAGCGGCCTGTCTGGTGCTGCTGGAGGCGCTCCTTAAGATATTTTTAGCCATTTTAGCCTATGTAAATATTTACGTAGGCTATTACAGCGAAAAAAGGGGAACGCAAATAGCGTAATGGGCCCTATTTGCATTCCTTTTTTTTCCGCCGTAATAGCCTACATAAATATTTACGTAGGCTAAAACGGGGCGGGGGGGAGGAACGCAAATGGCACCCACTACGCTATTTATGTTCCTTTTTTTTCACCGTAATAGCCTATGTAAATATACATAGGCTATTACTGCGAACCTGAGTCTTCAGGGGGAGTGTAACCCCATCCAACACAGGCTGAATCCCTATTGCCTGATCTGCCTTTTGACTGACCAAGAGCACCTGTGTCTTGTCTGGATTAAGTTTCAATTTGTTCTCCCTCATCCTGTCCATTGCTGATGCCAAACACTGGTTAAGGACAGAAACAGCTTCCTTGGAATCTGGTGGAAAGGAGTAAAAGAGCTGGGTGTCATCAGCTTATTGGTGGCACCGAACTCCAAAACTCTGGACAACCTCTCCCAGTGATTTCATGTAGCTATTAAATAGCATGGGGGACAGAAGAGAACCCTGAGGGACCCCGCAAGCTAACAGCCACGGAATCAAACAGGCATCCCTCAACACCACCTTCTGAGTTCGCCCCACTTGGAAGAAATGGAGCCACTGTAAAACAGTACCCCCAAGTCCCATCCCAGCGAGGCTGAAGCATCCCAGAAGAATACCATGGTCGATGGTATCGAATGCCTCTGAGAGGTCCAGCAGAACTAACAGACACATTCCCCCTGTCCAGTTCCTGGCGTAGGTCATCCACCAAGGCGACCAAAGCTGTCTCCGTCTAGGGATGGTGGAGAATTCCACCACGGATTTCAGTGAGGCCGAAGGCACTGGCATTTGGCCCCCAAAACCCATGGCAGAACGGCCTCCCATCCCCCGCCTCCCCACGGAATCCCCCCCGGGACAAAGCTTACCTGGGGCGGATGTTCCGGCGGTGGTGGCTCCGGCGGTGGCTCCAGTGGCGGCAGCAGCAGCTGGCCTCTCGTCTGGCTGCTGCGGACTCAAATGGCGGCTGCCGTAGCAGCCGCCATTTGCATCCGGCCAGGCTGCCATGATAGGCTATGCAAGTATTTATGTAGCCTATCACGGCAAAGGCAGCCATGCAAATGGCAGATTCCACGCCATTTCCGTAGCTGCCTTTGCCGTGATAGGCTACGTAAATACTTACGTAGGCTATCACGGCAACAACAACAAAAAACAGCGTACACAAATGGCGGCAGCTACGGTGGCCGCCATTTGCATTCCCTTTTTTTCACTGTTTTAGCCTACGTAAATATTTACGTAAGCTATTACGGCGAAAAAAGGGGGAACGCAATAGCATAGTGGGCGCTATTTGCATTCCACTTTTTTTTGCCATAATAGCGTACGTAAATATTTACGTAGACTAAAACGGTGGGGAGGAAAAGGAATGCAAATAGCACCCACTACACTATTTGCGTTCCCCTTTTTTTCGCCGTAATAGCTTACGTAAATATTTATGTAGGCTAAAACCAAAACAAAGGGAACGCAAATGGCGGCCACTGTAGCCTCTGCCATTTGCATACAAGGATTTTTTTTTTCCAGAAGGCTGCCCAGCGGCCGGATGTCCGGTTGCGGGCGGCCCCAGCCGGCAGCTCTGCAGAATTTCCACAGAGCAGAGCCGGCCGGATCAGGATTTCGCGAATCACCCACCGCGAATCACCCCGTCGAAAAGGTGACTTTTGTACATCCCTATCTCCAGCCCATACCCAGGCCTGAAACCAGATTGAAATGGGACAAGATAATCCGTTTCATCCAGGAACCCCTGGAGCTGGGAGGTCACCACTCGCTCTAATACCTTGCCCAAAAATGGTACGTTAGAGACTGGACGATAGTTATCTAGTATGGTGGAATTCAGGGAAGGCTTCTTCAACAGAGGTCTCATAACTGCCTCTTTTAAGCATAATGGAACCTTGTTCCAAAGAGGCATTAACCACTCCCGTTATCCACTCAGGCAGTCCTCCTTCAGCCTCTTTAATAAGCCAGGAGGGGCAAGGATCCAGCATACATATGGTGGCTCTCACCACTCCAAGGATCCTGTCCACATCCTTGGGCTGCACACATTGAAAAGAATCCATCAACACTGAGCACGCAGGAGCCAAAGTGACATCCACAGGATCTGCATCAACTACAGCATCCAAGTCAGAACGGATCCAAACGATTTTATCAGCAAAGTGCTGAGCAAATTGTTCACAGCGGGCTGTCAAGTGGTCAGAATTTTTATCACAGGGGCCAGGATGTAGAAGGCCCCTGGCCACTCGAAGCAGCTCCGCTGGCTGGCTCCCTACAGATGCAATGGTGGCAGAAAAGAAAGACTTCTTTGCTGCCCTCACTGTCATGGAGTAGGCTTTCAAATAAGCTCTAGCCCGTGTTCGATCGGACTCGTTCTGAGTTTTCCGCCAATGTCACTCTAGTCTCTGTCTCATTCACTTCATTGCTGCCAGTTCCCTAGAGAACCAGTGTGCTGATTTGGCTCCACTCTGTGAGAGGGGATGCTCAGGGGCGATTGTGTCCACCGCCCTAGCCATTTCCCTATTCCAGAGATCAGACAGGGCTTCAACAGGATTGCCTGCCGAGGCAGCAGGAAAATCCCCAAGAGTCATCAGGAAACCATCCGGATCCATCAGCCTCCTGGGGCGACCAGCTTAATCGGTCCCCTACCCCTGCAGAGGCACTGAGTTCAAGTGAGTCTAAGAACTGGCCATTTTATCCAACAGTGGTGCATGTAGGGGCCATGGAAACAGGTCTACCTAACAGTCATAAAGAGCTACACTGGAAAAAGAGCTATATTAAGTTTTTAAAGGCAAGTCAGGCAGAAAGGTGCTGTGTTTGTGGGGAGGAAATATTTCAGGCTTTTAAATTCACAGATGAATCAAGGGCATCACCCAGCAGAAATATGAACAGTGTTCATGTAACAGCTTTGTGAGATCTTACGCTTGGGTCACCAGTGTGCCATTAAATGGGTATGAGAACTAAGATGTAACAAGGGAAATAAGGTTTGACTTGCTATATAATTAGCAAATGCAGATAAATGCAGGGTACCTTGTAACGCATGAAAAGTATAAGTACCCTTTTTAAAAATTTATGCACATGCAATGGAATCCCATAACTTCCCACCATACGTACTCGCTCTGAGTGCAGCAAGAAGAAAAAAATATGCACTGCTGACATACATTATGATCACATATCATACATGAGTTGTTTGTGCAGACTAATTGTGCAGCAGTGAATCCCGAGCAAAGGAGGAAAATTGGGGCCAATTGATCTTTCTGACTTTCTGCCCCTTGACTCATCCTGAATGTAGTCTTCTGAGATTTCCCTTTCTGATTTTTTTCAACTCTAGTGGAATGGTAGATTATCTGAATGATTGGTAATGTTAACATCTGTATGAATTTAAGGAAAAGGTCTCCAAAATGGACAGAATTGTAGCGGAGCACCAACAGTTCTCTCATGGTCGGAAAGAGCTTCAGGACTGGATGGCAGATGCAATTCAGATGCTAGAGTCTTACTGCCATCCCACAGCAGACAAAAGTGCCCTTGATAGTAGAATGGCAAAGCTTGAGGTAGGTAAACGAGAGCACAAAGAAAGCTTAACTCAGGTGTTTAATATGAAATATTTCTACTCATGTCATGTCATTTTTGCAATATTGTTGAAAGGAATTTTACATATGCACATCTCAAGGGTCCAAATCTGTTTTCCGATCTATTTTATTTCATAATACGAACAAGGGGCATTTGGGATTAAAGCATAACAGAATTAAACCAGATGAGATAACTTATAATTATTCAAGAGAAGCCCTTGTAGAGTATTGGTTATGAATGTTATTCAGAGTTTCACCTGATCTAGGGATGGCGGAGAATTTCTCCCCAAAACTTTGGGGGGCCGAGCGCCAACATGTTCGGCCCCCCGAACAAGTTTCGGGGAGAAATTCTCCGCCCCCCCACCCCCCCGGGACGGGACTTACCTTTGGCGAATGTCCCTCCCGGCGGCGGGTCCGGCCGGCGGTTCGGCGGGTCTTCGTCCGGGGCAGGAGCGGCAGCTGGTCTTTCGACCGGCTGCTGCCGCTGCCATTCCAAGAAAAGAAAAAAAAAAAAAACGCCCCTGTGATAGGCTACGTGACGATTTGCACGTAGATTTGCAAAGTCAGCCGTGATAGGCTACGTAAATCATCATGTAGCCTATCACGGGTGACTTTAAAAAAAAAAAAAAGCGCGTACGGATAATGGCGGCCCCCATAGGGAGCCGCCATTCCCATTCCTTATTTGGTCGCTGTAGTCTACGTAAATCTTTACGTAGACTACGGCGAAAATAAGGGCAACGCAAATAGCTTAAATAGCATTGCCCTTATTTTCGCCGTAGTCTACGTAAAGATTTACGTAGACTACAGCAACCAAATAAGGAACGCGAATGGCGGCTCCCTATGGGGGCCACCATTTGCGTACGCGCTTTTTTTTTTTAAGTCACCCGTGATAGGCTACGTGATGATTTACGTAGCCTATCACGGCTGACTTCGCAGATCTAGCCGTGATAGGCTACGTTAATCGTCACGTAGCCTATCACGGGGGCGTTTTTTGTTTTTTTTTTAACTTTTGAGTTCGCAGCCGGGCGAGGCGAGGCGCCTCCTCCCCGGCCTGAATTTCGGCCGGGCGAGGCGGGAAGCCTCCCCCCCGGCCTGAATTTCGGCCGGGCGAGGCGGGAAGCCTCCCCCCCGGCCTGAATTTCGGCCGGGCGAGGCGGGAAGCCTCCCCCCCGGCCTGAATTTCGGCCGGGCGAGGTGGGAAGCCTCCCCCCCGGCCTGAACTTCGCGGGGGGAGCAGCGAAGCGCCTCCCCCCCACCGCAAAAAGCTTCGAGGACAGGTAAGTGACTTTCGTACACCCCTAGCCTGATCTCATCTGATCTCGGAAGCTAAGCAGGATCAGGCCTGGTTAGTACTTGGATGGGAGACCACCTGGGAATACCAGGTGCTGTAGGCTTCCTGCACTGAGCAGGCGGTTGGACCTGGTGGTGTTGTAGGCCCCTTCCAACCCTACTGTTCTCTGATTCTATTATTCTGTGTGCCAGGACCAAGAAAACTGTATGTAATTTTTTTTAAAAAACCAAATCTTGTGTCTATTGCATGCATGTGAGCAAGTGAATGTCAGATTTAAGGATGTAATATTTTTAATGTATTTTGTTTTGTTTATGATTAACATTTTCAAATATTGTTTATAATGACCAAAGCTAACTTATTTGCAAAGGCAAAACTTCCTTGTTTAGAAGACACTGGGATTTATGAATACGGGGTTCCTGATTAAATCTAGTATCCTCACATAATGGATAAAAGAATCCAAGTTCTATTTAAAAAATAATGTTGCAATGAACATATTTGGGGAGGGGCTATTTGTGGGGACAAAACGAAAAAGTCTGTGAAGAGGCTGGGGAGGGGGAGAACTTTGAAGAAATGTTTTATTGGGGTTGGGGTGGCTGGTGTTTCATTTACCTTATTACGTTAATGAGGTAGCTGGGGCATCTTCAGAATCATTTACTTTTAAAATGGCCCCGAAGTGCTGCCAGTGGTGCGGGTAGGGATGTACGAAAGTCCCTTACCTGAACCCGAAGCTTGATTCGTGGGGGGGGGGAGGCGCTCCGTCCCTCCCCCCGAAATTCTGGCCGGGGGGGAGGCACCCCATCTCTCCAGCCACGAATCCTCCTGTCCTGTCAGGACGCAAATAGCGGCGGCCATAGCCACCGCCGTTTGCGTTCCTGCAGTCAGCCATGATAGGCTAAGTAAATGTTTAATAGCGTTTAATAGCAAATAGCGTTGCCCTTATTTTCGCCGTAGTCTACATAAATGTTTACGTAGACTACACGTGCCAAAATAAGGAACGCAAGTGGCGGCGCCCATGGGCGCCGCCATTTGCGTACACGCGGGTTGTTTTTTTCCCTCACTCAGCCGTGATAGGCTACGCAAGCATTTGCGTAGCCTATCACGGTGTTTTTTTAAAATCTAGCCGTGATAGGCTATGTAAATCTTTACATAGCCTATCACGTTTGTTTGTTTGTTTTTTAAACTTGGAAATGGCGGCGGCGGCAGCTGGTCGGAAGACTGGCCGCCGCCGCCGCCGCCAGGGACATTCGCACAAGGTAAGTCCCGTCCCGGGGGGGCGGGGGGGCAGACCGTTTCTCCACCAATTTTGGGGGGGTGAATGCGCTGGCATTCGGCCTCCCCGAGATTCATGGAGAAATTCTCTGACATCCCTAGGTGCGGGATTCTTCATAATATACAGACTTTCCACTTGGCAGCACTTACTGAAATGCCCATGTGACCATGCAGTGCCATATTCCCAGGTGGCCTAATAGCCTGCATGTGAAGAACTCTGTACTGCTTCAAGTGCATCGGGGCCGTTTTAAAAGTAAAAACAAAGTAACAGGCAGCTTGACTTCCTGATGTACTTCATAAGGTAAATACTCCCCCCCGTGTCCCCAAGAAGAAATTTCTTTGACTTTGTCCCCCGCTCCCTGTGAAAGTGGCTGAGAAACAACAAATCCTTTGCAGGTAGCGGTGGATTTTGTGAAAGTAAGGAGTGTGTTTGGTGCTGCATGAATTAAAAAGCAAACATCTTTCCAAGTACTCAGAGATCCAGGGATCACAGATCACAACCGATACAAAATAGTTTTATTTCAGGATTGTTGAAATAATATTCTTCCTGCAAACAAAACAAGGCATTTGTTGTCAGAGGCTAATATGACTGCCATCTTCTGATCCATTGACATCATTGGGTTCTACACATTCCAACTGTGGGCCAAATTATACATTTATTTATTTAGTTAGTTATTTAATTTATTAATCGCCCATCTGGCTGGTCACCCAGCCACTCTGGGCGATGTACAATAATAGAAACAGTTTGAAACAATAAAATTCTACATTAAAAACATATTTCTAAAAATACCCTAACCCACCCCAAATGCCTGCCTGAACAACCACGTTTTTAATGCATGGCAGAAGCTCATTAAAGAGGGGGCATGGCGGAGTTCCCCAGGGAGGGAGTTCCACAGAGTGGGGGCCACCACAGAGAAGGCCCTCTTCCTCGTCCTCACCAGTCTAGCTGTTCTGGCTGATGGGACAAAGAGAAGACCATCCAAGGCTGGCTGGCCTTGTAAAACGGCCTGTCTGGTGTTGCTGGAGGTGCTCCTTAGATAGGCTGGGCCAGAACCATAGAAGCTTTCAAAACCAACACCTTGAATTTGACCCGGAAAACAACTGGTAACCAGTGCAACTCCTTCAGCACTGGAGTGATGTGACCTTGCTGGCCGCTGCCTTTAATCAGGCGAGCCGCCGCGTTCTGTACCAGCTGCAGCTTCCGAACCGTCTTCAAGGGTAACCCCGCGTAGAGCGCATTAGTCTAAATGAGAGGAGACCAGGGCATGTACTACCGATGGGAGCAGATGGTTGGGAAGGAAGGGGCACAGCCGCCATATCAGATGGAGTTGGTACAGCACTGTCCAGCTCACAGCTGACACCTGAGCCTCCATGGACAGCTGGGAGTCCAAAATGACCCCCCAAGCTGCGAACCTGGTCTTTCAAGGGTAGCCGTACCCCATTCAACACCAGGTCAACATCCCCCAACCTCCTCTTGTCTCCCACCAAAAGCACCTCGGTCTTGTCAGGGTTCAGCTTCACCTTATTCCTCCCCATCCAGCCACTCACCATCTCCAGACATTTGGACAGGGATTCTACAGCCAACCTTGGTGAAGATTTGAACGAGAGGTAGAGCTGCGTGTCATCCGCATATTGATGACACCGCACCCCAAACCTCCTGATAATGGCCCCCAGCGGCTTCACATAGATGTTAAATAGCATCAGGGAGAGGATGGAACCCTGTGGCACCCCACAAGTGAGCAGCAACAGGTCCAAAACCTCCTCTCCCAGAGGAAGAGGAAGGACCGGAACCACCGCAATACGGTGTCTCCAATGTCCAACCCCTCCAGGCATTCCAGGAGGATACTCTGGTCAATGGTATCAAAAGCCAGTGAGAGGTCAAGGAGAACAAGGAAGGAGCATTCGCCCCTATCCAAAGCCCTCCTCATATCATCCACCAAGGCGATCAAGGCCATTTCTGTCCCATGCCCAGGCCTGAAGCCTGACTGAAATTGATCTAGATAATCGGCTTCTTCCAAGTGTGCCTTCAACTGCATCGCCACCTCCCGCTCAATCACCTTGCCCCCAAATGGCAGATTTGAGACTGGGCGAAAGTTGTTCAGAACTTGGGGATCCAAGGAGGGCTTCTTTAAGAGTGGTCTTATCACTGCCTCCTTGAGGGCTGATGGCATCACTCCCTCCTCAAGGGAGGCGTTCACCACCGCCCTTATCCCCTCACCCAATCTCTCTCTGTAGCCCATAATGAGCCAAGATGGGCAAGGATCAAGTAAGCAGGTGGTCGGCCTTACAGATGAAAGCACCTTGTCCACTTCATCAGAAGGAAGAAAATGGAACCTATCCCACAAAACCAGTTTGCGACAGACCGCCTCTTGCTCACTAACTGTATCCACAGCGCATGGAATAACACTCCTAATCTCATCAATTTTATCTGCAGAGTGCCTTGCCAAGGCCTCACAGGAGGCCTTAGAATGCTCCAGCAGTTCCAGAGCCACTGGACTGGCCAGGCTCTGGACCACCTGGAACAGCCTCCTGGGACATAGGGATGTACGAATCCCTTACCTGGCTCCACGCAGGGGCATCCGTGGGGGGGGGGGAGGCACTCCGTCCCTCCCCTCGGAATCCTCGACGGGGGGGGAGGTGCTCTGTCCCTCCCCCCAGAATCCCACCCGGCCAGCTCCGCTCCGCAGACAAGCTACGGAGCTGCCAGCTGGCTCTGGCTGCCCGCAGCCAGACATACGGCCTCTGGGCAGCCCTTCAGGGACGCAAATGGCAGCTTTCGTAGCCACCATTTGTGTCCCTCTATTGAGCCATGATAGGCTACGTAAATATTTACGTAACCTATCACGGCAGGGGGAAAAACCCCAGTGTACGCAAATGGTGGTAGCCGCCGCCATTTGCATACGCTGGGGTTTCTCCCCCCCCCCACCATGATAGGCTACGTAAAAGCGTTACGTAGCCTATCATGGCAGTGGGAAAAACCCCCAGTGTAAGAAAGAGGCTTGGGGGGGGGGTGATTTTGAAGTGAGGAAACAGCAGGTGGGGAAGGGATTAAATGCATCTCTGCTCTCAATCACTTCCTCATGACACAGCTTTCCAAGGAAAACGTGGCTTCAGTTATACATATTCATGTGAAATATGTATTTTGCCCCTATGTATAGGATTGCAAAAAGTTTCAGAATTTACTTCGAAGTCAGCAGGCACTCCTGTATTATTTCTAGGGATGTCAGAGAATTTCGCCACGAATCTCAAAGAGGCCGAATGCCAGCGCATTCGGCCCCCCGAAATCGGTGGCGAAACCGTCTGCCACCCCCCCGCCACCCCCCAGGACGGGACTTACCTTGGGCGAATCTCCCTGGTGGCGGCGGCTCCGGCAGCGGTGCGGCGGCGGTGTGGCAGCGGCTGGTCTTCCGACCGGCTGCCGCCACCGCCATTTCCAAGTTTTAAAAAAAAAAATGTGATAGGCTACGTAAAGATTTACGTAGCCTATCACGGCTAGATTTTTAAAAAATACCGTGATAGGCTACGTAAATGTTTACGTAGCCTATCACGGCTGAGTTAAAAAAAAAACCCACATGTATGCAAATGGCGCCGCCCATGGGCGCCGCCATTTGCGTTCCTTATTTTGGCACGTCTAGTCTACGTAAGCATTTAGGTAGACTACGGCGAAAATAAGGGGAACGCAAATAGCGTAGATGCTACGCTATTTGCGTTCCCCCTATTTTTGCCGTAGTCAACATAAATGTTTACGTAGACTAGACGTGCCAAAATAAGGAATGCAAATGGCGGCGCCCATGGGCGGCGCCATTTGCATACGTGCGGGTTTTTTTTTAACTCAGCCGTGATAGGCTACGTAAACATTTATGTAGCCTATTACGGCTGACTGCCGGGATGCAAATGGTGACGGCTATGGCCGCCGCCATTTGCAGTCCCGGCCAGCCAGGATTCGCGGCGGGAGGGACGGGGCACCTCCCCCCCGGTCAGAATTTCGGGGGGAGGGACGGAGCGCCTCCCCCCCACCGCGAATCAAATTTCGTAAAAGGTAAGTGACTTTCGTAGATCCCTAATATTTCTCCTAATGGCAAAATAGACTGTTACTTCTGCTTTCGTGGCTGACAGCTTGGCTGAGCCTGTGGTGGTGGGGCAGTACAACAACACTTTATTCCGCAAGTAAATTTGGTAATTTCTTTTTCTGTTTGTGGAAGGAGTAGTACAGTGTCACGATAAGGATGGAAACAGGGTCTGTTTGTTTTCCAGGGACTGCTTTCAGTAAAACAGGAGAAAGAAATCCAAATGAAAATGGTACTGACAAGAGGAGAATCTGTTTTGCAAAATACATCACTTGAAGGAGTGCCTGCCATTGAACAACAGTTAAGAACACTTAAGGACACCTGGGCTTCCCTTTTGTCTGCTTGTATTCACTGTAAAAGGTAAAAGGAGATATGGGTGTTGAAGGTGAACTTATAAAATGCACCTGTACATCTTCAGAATAAGGAACAATAAGGGCACAATCCTATCGGGATAGGCAGCCGCCTCCAAACTCGGAAGTGACGGCCTATCCAATGCAGGGCAGGAGAAGCATGGAGGGGATTGTTCCATCCGCATTTCTCCTTCCCTGCATTTGCAGCTAGACAGCTGATTTTGGCTGTCTAGCCGCGGGAAGGGAAAGCCAGGGAGGAGGCTGCCGGACAACACATAGGTCTTACATGCCCCGGCACGCCCCATTTTGGCCGCTCCACGCTCCTCTTCAGAACATGTGGCTGTTCCACGCTGCCTGAAAGACAGTGTGGAAGCGGGGGAAGGTTGGTTCACCAGGAACCGACCTCGGAGCACGGGCTCCGAGGTCGGTACCTGTAAAACCAGATATCCCATGGCCGTCTAGCCACCGACTAGTGGCCATAGGATTGCTCCCTAAGACAATGACCCAGTTTGCATGATTGTGGCTGGGCAAATAAGCCCCAGTGGCTTATTTGCCCCACTGTGTGAGGCAGTAGCATGTTGGGGGGATTAGCATAATTACCCTCAGCAGCACAGCTTGTTGTGTCATGTGAACCCAGCCAGGGTGGCTTGTTGCTTTGAGTAACGTGCCACCCAGAAGCCATGAAGCTCTTATGTATTTATGTATTTATTTATAGTATTTTTATCCCGCTCCTCAGCCAAAGAATGCTCCCTGAGTGGCTTACAATCAATGAACAAAGAAGGCAATCGCTGCGCTCAGGCTTACAATGTAAAAAGATGCAACATGCAAAGAAAAGCCGATGGGAGAGAAGAGGAAAAGAATTAAGTAGACTGTCAGCAGGGCTAGTGGGATGGCCCTGCTCCCCTCTCTCATCTCCCAAAGCAGGGGCAGTCCAACTGGAGCAGGCCCTGGTGTTCCCTTTGCCTGCTCCTGTGTCCCATTCTAGGGTACTGTGTGACTAGTTACCCATGGGAACAAGTCACCCTGGCTTGGCTTGCACGACGTGACAAGCTGCACTGCCGAGGCTCATTATGCTAATCCCCACACACACACAGGGTGGTCAACAAAGCTCTGTGGCTTATTAACCACCCTCCGATCGTGCAAACCAGGCCAACAGCTTAATTTAAATCATACAACATCAGAGTGCCGTTCAGTCACAGAAGTTGCCCAAGTGTGCCCCTTGAACACTGGGTGGTTTTTGGCAAGTGCAGGCTGTCTGTATTTATTAGCTAATTTCATGCTTTTCTATTTGCAGAAATTTTCATTTGCATGCAATTGCTTTAACTTGTCTGAAAAGTGAAAGCCAAGGTATCAAATCCAAACAAAACAAGAACAATAAAATAGTTGGAAACCACATAAGAATGAAGGAGATTTATATTCAATTCTGGATGTGCTTACTCAGAAATAACGTCTAATGATTTCATCCCTAACAAATCTGATTAGTTAGATTAGATAGTTATTTCCTTCTGTTTTTTTAAAGATAACACCCAATATCACTCGAGTTGGCCTCAGCTCATGCAACAGGACTTCTCCTTGCTCCCCTCTTCCCTGGAGCCCAAAGCAGATCTGGGGTGTCTGCAGGGGGTGTGGGGTGGGGGCAGAAGAATCAATTCCACCAGTGGTTTACATCCTGCTGGCAAACAGAAAGCATTGAATACAATCCAGTATCTGGTGAAGCCTACCATAATATAGTCCTTTATCCATTAGTTTGTTTCCCATGGAACTAGTACAAACAGATTACAGGCATTCTATGATCATTTCATAATGCATCCTTTCAAGAAGACAAGGAGAATGAGAACCTAAATCAGGTAAATCAGTCCATATGAGCTTTTTATCATGTCTCTCAGTTTTTCACATCCTATGTTATTTCGATCTCCATATGTAAGACTAAAACTGCACATCATAATGTTATTAGTTCTTTTTTGGATATGCATGATTGAAATATATGAGGTAATTGACAATATTTAAGCGTGTGTGTGTGTGTGTGTGCATATTCTTTTAAATTTCAGCCAGCTGGAAGGTGCACTGTCCAAATGGACAAGTTATCAGGATGATGTTCAACTGTTTACTAGCTGGATGGACAAAGTGGAAGCAATCATGAATGCTTCAGAAAGACAGTGTGCCGAACTTCGGGAAAAAAATTCTTCACTTAGCAAATCTAAGGTTTGTGGAAAGGCCATCCTTACAAAAATTGTAGCAGCATCCACACACGCAACCAGGAATTTTACATTCTACTTTCAGCTATAGCTCCCTCATGACAAAATACAAGTTATTTCTAAACTGTGTCAAACAGTTTTTGTTTAGTGTGGGGGAGTTGCTAGGAGTTGAGAAAAGACAAGACTCCTTTATGTATACTGGCTATGTATGCACATTCAGATCAGAACGTAATTGCTCTTAACTTGTATTTAATTTATAAAATTCAGCTTCTTGATGTTGTTTAATCAACTGCTTCACAATTGTAATATATAATGCAATGATTGCCATTTTTAAGGGTTGCTTCAGACATATTTTTCCTATCTGAAGCTACTGTAGTTCTCAATATGTAATCATAGAGACACTTGCACAATTTCTACACATGAAGATGCATAAAGGTGTGCACAAGGTGTGTGTCCCCCCCCCCATTAAAGTATATCCTCCCCACCCCCATGCTTGGGTCCTGGTCTCTGGTGAACTAAAATACATAACTCTGAGTTCTAATCTGCCTTATTGTATAACTCAGGTTGTTAATTTGCTGTTTGTATTCTACAGTTACTTAAGGAAGAAGTATTTAGTCACAGTACACTGCTGGAGACGATTGAAGTTAAAGGCATGAGCATGACTGAACATTATGTAACTCAGCTTGAACTTCAAGACCTCCGAGAGAGATACCAATTTCTCAAAGACAAGATAATGGTACTGCGTCTCTTAATACTGCTACAAACGTTCTCCTTGTAGGCTTGTTTAGAGAAGGTGTGGAGACAAGTGCTTTTTTTTTGCTTATGAATGTTGGGTTGTATGTAGTCTGACTGATTTTATCTAACCTTCCAGTTATTTTAAGTGGCCCCCCGGTGATGTAATGATCTCCCTGACAAAGCCCACCTGGTGCCAACATTGTTATCTCTTTGGTGCCAGGCAAAGACTTTTCTCTTTTCTCAGGCATTTGGCAGCATACCATGAGTTTAATTAGGTCCTGGATTTGTCTTATGGTCATAGTTGATTGCTTAAAGTTGTTTCAGATATATGTTGTCGACGTATCTACTCTCTGTTTTGTATATTTTTTTAATGGTTTTTAATCTTTGTAAACTGCCCGGAGAGCTTTGGTTATGGGGCGGTATAGAAATGTAATAATAATAAATAATAATACATTTCCTAAATTCAATGCTGTGTTTAATATATTTGTCTCTCAGCTATATCTTCCCTAAGCAACCAGAACACTCTTCCATTTAAGCACCAGTGAAAAGTTAGAGAAATGAAATCCAGACACTGCATGTTTGGTCCTTTTTTCATCAACACTAATGAGATAATTCTAATAATAGGAAACAATAACTAAAGCTGAGGAATTGGTTCATTCGCATCATGAGTACCAAAGAAATCTGAAGGCCTTTGAAGTATGGCTAGAAAAAGAACAGGAGAAACTCAATTGTTTATCACATCTTGAAGGTGATGCAGAGAGACATGAAGCAACACTTCGAGAACTCCAGGTAGAGTTTTTTATATGCTTTCCCCTATTAAGAACTATTTGTAACAAGTTGGTCCTGCAAAAAAAAAAAAAGCTGCAATGTATCCCCCTACTGAAAGACAGAAGTGCACAACCTTTTCAGCTCTGAGTGTCAAATGTAGGGATGTATGAAAGTCACTTACCTTTTCGCAGGGGTGCTTCGCGGTGGGGGGGAGGCGCTTCGCTTCTCCCCCCGAAGTTCAGGCGAGGGGGGGGAGGCGTCCCGCCTCGCCCAGCCGAAATTCAGGCCGGGGAGGAGGCTTCCCACCTCGCCCGGCCGAAATTCAGGCTGGGGAGAAGCGCCCCGTCTCCCCGGCCACGAAAAAAGTGTAAAAAAACCAACAACCCCGTGATAGGCTACGTAATGATTAACGTAGCCTATCACGGCTAGATTTCCAAAGTCAGCCGTGATAGGCTACGTAAATCGTTATGTAGCCTATCACGGGTGACTTTGAAAAAAAAAAAAAAGCGCGAAATCTATTCCTCACCTGCACTGTATATTCATAAGGGATATGATTTAAGTCATACCGGAATGGTTTAGTGGTTTTCCCTACGTTCTTCAATTTAAGCTGAAATTTTGCAACAAGCAGCTCATGATCTGAGCCGCAGTCAGCTCCAGGTCTTGCTTTGACTGACTGTATAGAGCTTCTCCATCTTTGGCTGCAAAGGACATCATCAATCTGATTTCGGTATTGACCATCTGGTGATGTCCATGTGTAGAGTTGCCTCTTGTGCTGTTGGAAAAGAGTGTTTGCTATGATCAAAAACTCGATTAGCCTTTGTCCTGCTTCATTTTGTACACCAAGGCCATGCTTGCCTGTTATCCCGGTGATTTCTTGACTTCCTACTTTAGCATTCCAATCCCCTATGATGAAGAGGACATCTTTTTTTGGTGTTAGTTCTAGAAGGTGTTGTAGGTCTTCATAGAACCGATCAACCTCAGCTTCTTCGGCCTCAGTGGTTGGGGCATAGACTTGAATTACTGTGATGTTGAATGGTTTGCCTTGGATTCGTCCTGATATCATTCTATCGTTTTTAAGATTGTACCCCAGTACTGCTTTTCCCACCCTTTTGTTGACTATGAGTGCTACTCCATTTCTTCTAAGGGATTCTTGCCTACAGTAGTAGATATAATGGTCACTTGAATTAAATTCGCCCATGCTTGTCCATTTTAGTTCGCTGATTCCCAAGATGTCGATGTTCAATCTTGCCATCTCATGTTTGACCACCTCCAGCTTACCTTGATTCATTGATCTGACATTCCAGGTTCTTAAACAATATTGTTCTTTACAGCATCAGATTTTCTTTTCACCACCAGACACATCCACAGCTGAGTGTCCTTTCGGCTTTGGCCCAGCCGCTTCACTCTTTCTGGCGCTACTTGGAAATACCCTCTGCTCTTCCCCAGTAGTATATTGGACACCTTCCGACCTGAGGGGCTCATCTTCCGGCATCATCTCTTTTAGCCTTGTGATACGTTCCATGGGGTTTTCTTGGCAAGAATACTGGAGTGTGTTGCCATTTCCTTCTCCAGTGGACCACATTTTGTCAGAACTCTCTGCCATGACCTGTCCATCTTGGGTGGCCCTGCACAGCATAACTTATGGCTTCACTGAGTTACGCAAGCCCCTTCGCCACAACAAGGCAGTGACCCATAAAGGGGTTCTAAGTAGGGATGGCAGAGAATTCCGCCATGGATCACGGTGAGGCCAAATGCCAGTGCATTCGGCCCCCTGAACTCCGTGGCGGAACGGTCTACCACCCCCCCGTCCCCCCGCGGATCCCCCCCGGGACGAGTCTAACCTGGGGCGGATCTTCCAGGCAGCGGTGGCTGCGGCGGTGGCGGCTGGTCTTCTGACCGGCCGCCGCCACCACCATTTCCACTCTTGTAAAAAAAAGAAAGAAAGAAAGAGGAAGACGTGATAGGCAACGTAAATCTTTACGTAGCCTATCATGGCTGGGTGGGTTAAAAACAAAACAAAACCGCGTACGCAAATGGCAGCAGCTATGGCTGCCGCCACTTGCGTTCCTTATTTTTGCCCTCTTAATCTACGTAAATATTTACGTAGACTATGACGGCGAAAATCAAGGGGAATGCAAATAGCTTAGCGGGCGCTATTTGCGTCCCTTTTTGATTCCCCGTTTTAGCCTACGTAAATTTTACGTATTTATTTATTTACGTAGGCTAAAACGGGGAATCAAAAAGGGACGCAAATAGCGCCCACTACGCTATTTGCGTTCCCCTTGATTTTCGCCATCATAGTCTACGTAAATATTTATGTAGATTAAGAGGGCAAAAATAAGGAACGCAAATGGCAGCGGCCATAGCCGCCGCCATTTGCGTATGCTGTTGTTTGTGGGTTTTTTTACCCAGAGCCCTCCGCGGCTGGAAATCCAGCTGTGGACGGCTCTGGCCTGGCCGGGCCTGGCCAGCTGCTCCACGGAGCTGCCGCGGAGCACAGCCGGCCGCGGAAGATTCCAGGGGGGAGGAACGGAGTGCCTCCCCCCCAGCGAGGATTCTGGGGGGAGAGACAGAACGCCTCCCCCCCACCATCAACATAATCCGCGAACAGGTAAGTGACTTTCGTACATCCCTAGTTCTAAGTCTTACTAGATGTTAAAGAGGGAAAAGAAGAAGAACTAAATGCCTGACTACCATTTTCACTGGCTGCAGTATGTTTACTGACACATCCAGTTTGGTTAAAGTACTCAGTCTTCCTAAGATTACATGGACTTTTTCCTTAGGGATGGTGGAGAATTTCTCCACGAATCTCCGGGAGGTCGAATGCCAACGCATTCGGCCCCCCAAAATTGGTGGGGAAATTCTCCGCCCCCCCCGCCCCCCCCCGGGATGGGATTTACCTCTGTCGAATGTCCCTCTCGGCGGCGGGTCCTGGCGGCGGTTCGGCGGCGGTGGGGGCGGCGGCCGGTCTTCCGACCGGCTGCCACTTCCGCCATTTCCCCGTAAAGTAAAAAAAAAAAAACGTGATAGGCTACGTAACAATTTACGTAGCCTATCACGGCTAGATTTTCAAAGTCAGCCGTGATAAGCTACGTAAAGATTTACGTAGCCTATCATGGCTGACTTTGAAAATCTAGCCGTGATAGGCTACGTAAATCGTTACGTAGCCTATCACGTTTTTTGTGTGTTTTTTCAATTTACCTTTTTTATTTCGCCGCCATCCCGGAGAATTCTTCACCATCCCTATTAGGATCAAGTCAAGGATAGCTTGATAGTTCCTTCCTCCACTTTCTGTAGGAGGAAGTTATCCACAACACAGGTCAGGAATTTTTTGGAGGGGACATGTTTTGCAGTATTTGTCTCCCAACAAATATTGGGGAAATTGAAGTACCCCATTACTACTACATCATGCTTCCTTAAAACATTGGCAGTTTGCTTTTCAAAAGTTTCATCCTTGTCTTCTCCTTAATTGGGTGGCCAGTAATAGACTCTTTCCACCAGGTTCCTTTTATTCTTTGCTCCATTTATTTTAACCCAGATGCTCTCGATGGGGCTACCAAGCACATCCTCCTGTATTTCTGTGCATAGATATGTATTTTTAACATATAGTGCAACTCCACCTCCCTTTCTGTTACTTCTGTTCTTTTTGAACAAGTTATATCCTTCAATTGCTGTATTCCAGTCATGGGAGTCATCCCACTAAGTTTCAGCTACACCTATCAAGTCGTATTTTCCCTCCTGTGTTAAGAGTTCGAGTTTGTTCTGTTTGCTTCCCATACTCTGGGCATTAGTATAAAGACATCGAAGGCCATGTGCTTTATAGTCTGGCTTTCTTCCTACATTTTTTTGAACACTATTATTGGGCGCTATTAGAGCTGTTATCTCCATTGTGGTGCATAAACCTTTGTCCATTGTTACCCCCAGCTTTACGTCTCCCTCCTCTGTAGGATTCAGTTTAAAGCCCACTTGATGAAGTTCTTCATGCTGTGGCCAAACACATTCTTCCCAGCCCTTGTGTGGTGCAACCCATCCCTTTCCAGCAGTCCATCTTCCAAGAAGTATAGCCCGTGGTCCCAGAATCCAAATCTCTCATGTCAGCACCACCTTCTTAGCCAGTCATTCACCCAGAGTATTTTCCTTTCCCTTTCTATCCCTCTTCTAACTACTGGAAGGATGGATGAGAAAACTATCTAGGCCCCAAAGTTCTTGAGTTTCCTTCCCAAAGCTTCAAAATCTGACGTGATTTCTTCATAGCTCCGCTTGGCGGTATGATTTGTTCCCACATGGATGAGAACAAAGAGATACCTGTCAGTGGGCTTTATGAGTGTAGAAAACCCTTCAATCATGTGTCTGATCCTGGGAGACAGCATACCTGGTGAGTCCATGAGTCTTCGTGACATACTTGGGTTTCGATCCCACACAGCAAGGAGTCTCCCACCACTACTACTTTTCCCTTCTTGTTGTAGGCCTTGGTTTCATTGCCTCTGCTTGACTGACCTTCAGCCTCTTGCTTGCTCTTGTGCAGGTTCCCCTGTAATGCTTCCTCTGCAGGCTGTCCTCCAGTCTCATCTTCAAGTATCGGAAAACTAGCAATGTCAGAGAATTCCGCGACGGATCTCGGTGAGCCCGAATGCCAGTGCATTCGGCCCCCCAAAATCCATCGCAGAACAAAGCCCCCGCCCCCCCCAACCCACGAAAGGCGCACAGGACGAAGTCCCCGCTGCCTGCACCCCACAAAAGGCTCGCGAAATGGAGCACTTATCTGCTCCCGTCCGCGCTGCTTTGCGGATGGCGTCCGTCCTGGCCGCCATTCGCTTCCTCCTCTTCAAGCCGTGATAGGCTGCGTAAATACTTACGTAGCCTATCACGGCTAATGCAGGGATGCCATTTGTGTCCCTGCAGAGGCCGTGATAGGCTACGTAAGTATTTACGTAGCCTATCACGGCAGGGGGAAAAACCCCAGCATACGCAAATGGCAGCGGCTACCGCCATTTGCGTACGCTGGGGTATCCCCCCCTGCCATGATAGGCTACGTAAATATTTATGTAGCCTATCACGGCCCAGTACAGGGACACAAATGGCAGCAGCTACGACAGCCGCCATTTGCGTCCCTGCAGGGCTGCCCAGCGGCCAGATGTCTGGCTGCGGGCGGCCGGAGTTGGCTGGCAGCTCCACGGCTTGGCCGCGGAGCGGAGCCGGCCAGGCAGGATTCTGGGGGGAGGGACGGAGCGCCTCCTCCCCACCGCGGATGCCCCTCAGCGGAGTAAGGTAAGGGATTCATACATCCCTACGCAAAACAGTTCCATAGCTCCCCTGTTCTACTGGTGCAGAGTGGCTTCTTCTGATCCTGTCACCCTTTTCCAAGGAGTATCCTCTACTTCATTTTTCCTTGCCTCAGCCTTTTCCTCTTCTGCCTCAGCTTGCTGTTGCTCTTCTAGCTCCTGTACTTTGCTTTGCTGCTGTAGTTCCACCATTCTGTTGAAGAACTCTTCGTCTTCTCTTATTCCCTGGAGGGTTGATCCTCACCACTCCAGTCCTCTTACTTTTTCTTCCAGCAGTGTAATCAACTTGCACTAGTTGCACATGTAGGCCATGTTGATCTGAGGCAAGAAAACAAATATTGCACAGACCTTGCAGGTCACCTCCACTGGAGAGTCTTTTCCTTCCATAGTCTCTATTCCCTTTTTGTTTCTAGCATTCTGATTGTACTGGAATAGCCTGTGCTTTGTCCTCTGTTCACTGGAAGTTAACAACGGAGCCCCACTATAGAAGTGTGTATTACAAGAAAAAGAAATTTAAAAAAATAGTTAGAGACCTCCCCCTTGACCTCCCCTGCCTAGGGGTGTACGAAACCCCGCTTACCTGGCTCCACTGGGTTCCTCTGGGGGGGAGGTGCTCCGTCCCTCCCCCCGGAATCCTCGATGGGGGGGGCGCTCTGTGCCTCCCCCCGGAATCCTGGCCGGCCATTTACGTAAAATAAAAAATTTACGTAGCCTATCACGGCAGGGGGAAAACCCCAGCGTACGCAAATGGCGGTAGCTGCCACCATTTGCGTATGCTGGGGTTTCCCCCCCGCGCCGTGATAGGCTATGTAAATACTTACGTAGCCTATCACGGCCTCCACAGGGACGCAAATGGCATCCCTGCGTTAGCCGTGATAGGCTACGTAAGTATTTACGTAGCCTATCACGGCTGAAGAGGAGCAAGTGAATTGCGGCTGCAGGACGGCTACCATTCGCACAGCAGCGTGGACGGGAGCAGGTAAGTGCTCCGTTTCACATGCCTTTCGTGGGGTGGGGGCAGCGGGCACTTTGTCCCACGCACCTTTCGTGGGTTGGGGGGGCGGGGGCTTCGTTCTGCAACAGTTTTCGGGGGGCCGAATGCACTGGCATTCGGCCTCACCAAGATCCGTCGCAGAATTCTCTGCCATCCCTACTCCTGCCAAACTCCTGTTTGCTTTCCCTGTTCACTTGCTCTGATCGCTTGCTGTCTGGGAGCTTGCTTGCTTGCATACCCCTAGACCAGGTGGGGCAGCTTCCTCTGCTCTGCTCAGTTAGGAGTCCAGAAATGGAATGCAACTCCCCGCCCACACAGCTGCTGAGAGTAATCAAACCACGCCCTTTCAGTCCCAGCTCTCGAGACACACCCAAGAGATTTTTTTAAAAAAAAATTTAACCCATGGGAGAGTGGGTTAACAACATTTTCTTTTTCTTTTATAAATGTATTTACTTATATATACCTTGATTGTCCTCTGAGTATGTAAAAATCACAACTTATTTTTGGTAGCCTTGTTTTGCTTCCAAACCGATAAGCACCCAACCATCTGATTTTGCTATTAGAGGGAATATTGTGTGTGTGTTGGGAATATTATGCATTAGCATATGATACTTTTTCAGTGTAAATTGTTGTTTATGTGCACTTTGAAATTAGTTTAAGCAATCTTAAACATATATCAGGTGACTGCAGTGGGTTTGGAAATAGATGAGTTAAAGCACTCAACTTCCTAATGCATTCCATTATAGAATGAGTGAATGAGTAATGCCAATAATTTTGCATTTTCAGGAATTACAGGTGCGTTGCGCTGAGGGACAGGCATTGCTTAATGCAGCACTCCATGTTAGGGAAGAAGTAATCCCATGGGGTATACCCCAGTTGGAAGACAGAGTACTAGAATCTGTACGTCAAGACTGGACAATCTATCAGCACAAGCTTTCTGAGGTCAGGACACAATTAAACATCACCTTAAGCAGACTGAGGCTGATGGAGAACAAATTTTTGAAGGTGGATGGCTGGCTCAAAACTCTGGAGGAGAAAGTTAATATCAGGACTGGCCGGCAGTCTGACAGAGCCACAAAGGATATGCAGCTACAACAAATGAAGGTGAGGAAGTTATATAATGATGAGTATTTGTAGTGGGCTAAAGTACATATATTTAAAATTACTGTTTATCATCGGCTTATTTGCACAAGCCCAATCAGTGACCTTGCCAACTAATTTATTCCAGGCACTGACCACTGAGAAGTAATTCATACATCAGATGGGTATTCTTTTCAACTTGGGCCGACTTTTTTGTGTTCCTCGGCTAAATGTAACAGCTATTATGAAAATACTTTCACTATGAACACAGGTCACCAGTACTCCTGCAATACATGACGTTTATATCTTTCTCATGTGGACCATTATAGAAATAGCAGCAAAATATCTCTCCCATGAGCTAATACAGGAGAAACAAACTAGCCTAGAATGTATCATTGAAACCTCACTGATGTGTGAATGGATAATTGGTTACAAACAAATATGATATTGCAGACAAAAAACACACCCACAAATGATTGCATGTCTCCATTTGTAGAATGTTAATTTGAATTAGTTTTTACGATTATGCTTAATTCCTTCCAGGTTCTTTTTATTAAATAAAAAGACCATAGTTTAAATATTCTATATTCAAAATTATTTGTTTTATGAAGAGAGAGGATGTTTCCAATCTTCTGTTTTTATTTCAAGAGTCCCTGAGGACTTTTTTTCTGTCTAAACATGCATAGGATTGCACCCTAAGGGCGCAATTCTATCCAGATAGGTGGCCACCTCCGAACTCGGAGGCCTATCCAAAGCAGGGCAGGAGAAGCATGGAGGGGATTCCATCCACGCTTCTCCTGCCCTGCATTTTCAGCTAGACAGCCGATTGCAGCTGTCTAGCTGCAGGAGGGCAGAGAGGGGGAAGAGGCTGCTGTACGACACATTGGATGTGTTGTACAGGCATTTCCGCCCACCCCGGAACACCCCCAGACATGCCCCTTTTTGGCCGCTCCACACTCCTCTTGCGAGTGCAGAGGATGGGGCTGTTCCATGCTGCCTCCAAGGCAGCATGGAAGTGGGGTTGGGTCAATTCTCCAGGAACGGACCTTGTAGTATGGGCTCTGAGGTCAGTTCCTGGAAAACAACATATCCTATGGCCATCTAGCCGATGTCTAGCGGCCATAGGATTGCTTCCTCCACCACATTTATGTCACTGTTACAATGTTATAAGAATGATGCTATTCCTTTGTCTCAGAAATGGCATGAAGAATTAACAGTCTATAAAGATGAAGTAGAAGAAGTTGGACTATTGGCCCAGCAAATCCTGGAGGAGAGTCATACTTCTAGCAGAATGGGAAGACAAGCTACTCAGCTTGCTTCTCGCTACCAAGCTCTTATACTTCATGTACTGGTGAGTAAATAAGTTTTTTAAGCCATCATGCAATGTTAATGGAAAAGGAATATGTTTTTTTCATCAGCACAAAATAGTACACAGATATACAGTCAGTGGTGTAGTGGAGTCAGGACTCTGAAGGATGTTGCGCTGGCACTTTTTTATGAACAGGGATGCTGACATTATCTGTCATCCACCTCAGAATTCATTGTTCCCTCTGAGCTTAGTAGCTGGCACAGAAAATGAATTTTCTCAGCAACAATATATAGTTGTGAGCTGTCGCTGTTGTAATGCAAAGTATTTTTGAGTGGCTTGGTCTTGAATGGGCGATTAAGGCCAATAGCATTGTAAAAGACATGCTCCTGGTAGCGATGAAATGACTAGAACCTATGTGTTGATATGGATCATCACAACTGTCTGCATTTTTGGACTCCCTTTGGGGGCTGTGGCTGTAAGGACTGACATGATGAGGGCTGCACTTCCAAAATTTACCACTACACTGCTGTTCTCGGCACAATCGTGGGTTATATGAGTACACCAATCCATTTAATTTTAAAACTGCCATGACTTTTAATGGCATGCTAATTCTGCACTATCTACAGAGCAATATCAATGAACTGTAGAATATATATGCAATTATATGATGTTGTTTTCATTTTGTTTCAGTCATTAAGGGCCCAGTCCTGTGGCTGCTAGACAGCGGCTAGACAGCCATAGGATTTTTGGTTTCCAGGAACCAATCTCAGAACCCATGCTCTGAGGTTGGTTCCCAGAAAATCGCCTCCCCGCCCCTTCCCCCACCCCCTTGTAGGTGGCATGGATTCTCCCCAGGCTTCATGCTCAGATGAGCAGTGCTGAGCAGGGCAAAAGGGTGCATACCCAGGAGCGGGGAGCGCAGAAGTGCTGGTACAATGCTTCCTATGCGTCGTCCAGCCTCTCCCACACACGCTCCAAAGTCCTGTGGCTAGACAGCTGAAATCAGCCTAGCTGCAAATGCAGGGCAGCTGGAGCATGGAGGAGAAGATCCCCTCCTCGCTCCACCTGCCTAGCATTGGATAGAAGGTCGCCTATCCTGATAGGATTGCTCCCTAAATCTATGGGTAGTGTCATTCATTTTTTTCCCAACAGTTGTCAAACAATTTTGTCTTAAAAATTAGAAAATTAGATGAGGATTGGTTCCTTTTGAAAAGCATATTCAGCATAGGTTACCAGGATGAAATGGGCACATGCCTTAATTTTCTGTATTTAGTAGGGATGGGAGCAAAATGTGTTTGATTCACATGTTCATGCAAGCTAACCTAATTCACACTTTCCAAACTAACATGTGCACTGGAACCCAATTATTCTTTGGCTTTCCTCTTCTCCAAATTTTGTGATGCAGTTCTCTGATAAAAAAATGCAGACTCTAGGGAAACTTGCATATAAAAGGGCATATATTCAGGGAAAGTGCTTGGGAAAAAAATGCTTATAGTAAGGGAAATTGTATAGAAAATGTATATGAACTTTCATGTGGATTTTTTTTGAAATTGCAAACTGATGCAGAAATGGGATGGAATTACCTTGTGCTTGAAAAATATGAATGTATAAACTGTTACAGACAGGTTCATCCATCCCTTGTAATTGGACATAAAATTGTTATGCCAACTAGAAGAAGGGTTCAAAGGAAGAGGAGGGAAGGCAGGAGAGAAAGGCTTTGCCTTAAGATAAGGAGAAGGGGATATAGGAATAGGGGGCTAGGCCCCTAGATGTTTCTCAGCTTCTTCCCCAATGTCACCACCCTTCTTGATGTTCACTGTGTCTGTGCAGTCATCAGATTTAGAGCAAGTAAATCCTTTTTCTACCATTGGACTCTGGCCAGGATTCTTTCATCAGATACTCTTTTCAAGGCAGGTACACGTGACACGTCCACAAGGATGATACGAAAAACTAGGGATGAAAGGATATTCCCCGCTGCAGTCTTTTCTTTGACCATGAATCCACTCTTCCCAACGTTCTGTTTCTCCTGAATTCCAGTTTAATTAGAACATACTTCCAGAATAGGAACAATGACAGAACTTTCAGTTCCTTCACTATATTTGTGCCCCCGCACCACCATATTACCAAATGAATATGTGTACATTTCCTGCAAAAAAAGCAACCTTGATAAAATTGTACCAATATTCTATTTGCATGGTGTTTTACTAATGAACACATGCACTCCTGCATATTGGTAAACCACCACACAAAAGGATTCTTGATACAATGGTCAATACCATCACATGATGTTTTTGCAATGTTTCATCAATATACACATGAACATCAATAATGTAGACATGAAATCTACAATGAACTGTGCATGCATACTGCTCTGTACAATAGGTTTAGAAATACCTGTGATAAGGATCACCGTCACACTGCCAAGGGACCGTCCCTGGAGGCTGCATTGTGTGTGTGTGTGTGTGTGTGTGTGTGTGTGCATAGGGTTTCCCAGATCATACATCCACACAAAACTAGGCAGGTGTGCAATGTCCAGGGCAATGCCAGCAGAATGGCCCCACTAGCCTACCATGGAGCCCCCTTCATGCATATAAGTGCAAATGAAATTGACCACAGAAACAAAACAAAAAATAAAGTGCTGTTTTACTATAGGCACTGGTTGTATTTTTCATGACCTTCCACAGGTGCTTGAAGTAGACTAAGAAGTTATTTATGTTGGTATGTTGCAAGAATGATCTAGAATGATTTTTAAATAAAAAAATAAGTGCATCTCACCCTTATCTGTGTTTTATGTATAAGCATAGTATTTTGTATATTAGAGATGCAGATATCAAGAATTGGATCAATAGCCAGTCTCACTCCTATATCAATTTTCTTGCAGGAGCAAATAAAATTCCTTGAAGAAGAAATTCAAAGTATGGAGGAATCTGAACTGGCTTTCAGTGCTTACAAAGAGTGGTTTGGAGCTACTCTCAGGAAATTCAAAAATGTGGTGACAAAGTTTGATGTAGTAGATAAAACAGCAATGGAGAAAAAAATGCGGAAACTTGAGGTATAGCATTTGTCATTGTATATCTCTTTGGGCAATTAAAATAGATACCAATGTATATATACATGGGCATAACACTAACACCCCTGAAATTAATGTTGCAAATAATAAATGAAACATCACAAATGATTTAGAACACTATTGAGCAGAGGATTCCAAACTTCCTGTTCTTAAAAAATCATTTCTACCTTGATTTGTCTGCTAAGGAACATTGTGTGCATCTGCTGTGACATCTCTGTAAAGTGCAAGGAATTTGAGGTCACTAGAGTGCAATCAGTTCAAGATGTGCATCGGTCACGTTTGTTTGCCCTTGAAGCCAATACGTTCCTGCAGCTGTGCATTTGAAATGACCAACAAAGCCTAGAGAAGCTTCTGAAAAACTCAGAGATTCTTAGAACACAATTTGAAAGCCAATGTAAAAGAAGGTGAAAGTTTTAGCAACAGGATGTTTATATAATTTGAGGTTCTCAGTATAAGTTTTCTTGATATGCTTGTGAAAGTTAAGAGAGGAAAATGTAATGTGGGCTGGATTTCAGGATCAGTGGATTTACATTCAGTCATTGTTCCATGTGTTTGCCCTTCCCCACATTCTACTCTCAGCCTGCTGCAATGCAGCAGGGTGAAGTGACCTGCTTTGGATGGCGCCATAAGCGGGGAAAATTTATGAAGGCAGGAACTGGTCTCAGAATGGTACAACAGGACTTCTTAAATTGTTGACCTTAGCAGGTGGGGAGGCGGAATTGGATTCCACTTTGAACAGCAAAATGTCTTCCACTTTCTTGTTTAATCTGAAGAATTTCTAAAATTAGTTTTGGAATCACAGCTTACCATAGCTTCCAGTTTGCATCTTTCCCCGCTTCTTCTTTACGGGTTATCAAACCAGCACAAATGGGCATCAACTCAATCAGTGCAAAAGTGGATGTTGATGTGTGCACTGACTAAATCGGGGTAGGCAACTTGTGGCCCTCCAGATATTTGGGCCTACAACTCCCATAAGCCCTAACCAGCATAGCCAATGGTGAGGGATGATAAGAATTGTAAACCAAAACATCTGGAGGCCCACAAGTTGCCTGGCCCTGGGTTAAATCCTGTGCAATGTTACCAAGATACCTTGTTGCTCTGTAATTTAATCAATGTGTTTATGTGTTGGTCTATATCAGCAGTCTCTAAGAAAAAGTGGGGAAATGGTGGCTTCTTGTATCATTTCCACTGCAGAAACAAAACCATGTAATTCACAGCACCCAGTTCTGGGGGAGAATTCAGCTGCGGCGAATTTCATAAGTATCCTTAATCTCATCTTTTACTGGATGATCATATCAGTTTAATAAACTGAGATATGAACAAGCCTTTTTCCTGTGCACACAGCCCCATCAGTCCTCGCTTCACAGTGTGAGCAATCCAGCCAGAAAGTCCCTGATTAACCATAGTCTTCTATTTCATCTGAACTTGAAAACTATGGTTACCAACTTGAGAACAAGCCTGGATATTAAACCAACTTCAAATGTTGGTTTAACATCCTGTCCTATTCTAAAGCTGGTATCCATCGTTTCCTGGTTCATGTGGTTAATTAGAGTGGGGCGAAGGGGCTTAATGTATGGGCAAAAGGCTTGTTGATATCTTTCCTTAACAAGCCAAGATGTCACAGTCTGAACCAAGTTTCTAGCAGCAGAAATATAGCTCAATGCACACAAGAGATTTACTGTTAGACTCCACTCAGATTATATACTGTTCACATTTTCTGTTCACAGGATCTCATGAGTGACATGGATGTTGGTCACAATTTGCTGAAATCTGCCCGTGAGAAGGGAGAGAGAGCTATTAAATATATGAAGGGAAATGAAGCTGAACAGTTAAAAAAAGAGATTAGTGATTGTGTGGAACAGCTTGATGACATGACCTGCTCTATCAGGAAAGAACACACAACCTTAGAGAAGTGTCTCCACTTAACAAAGGAATTCTTAGATAAGTACAAAGTACAGACTCAGTGGCTGTCAGAGTATCAGATCATAGTGCATGATACAGTGGATCCAAAAATGGAATTATATGAGAAAAAGGCACAGTTATCGAAATATAAGGTAAAGAGATTATTATGTGCTACAAAATCAGTGAATTGTTAATCTGGAAAACATGCAATAAAATCTTTTACACAGGGATCTGACATATCTACTTTGAAAGCCTAGACCGGCATATATGCACACTGACACCTGTTTGCTAAATATTCATTCCTAAATCTCATGTGAGAATTTATATATAAATATATAAGGCAGGCTTGCACATGTTTAGACATCCTCTCCCCAAGCTGAACACAGCACCAGCTATGCAGTGTTTCCTAACAGATGCCTGACAGCTCCCTTGTTTTTGTAGTCCTGGTCAAGCAGACAGGAAATTTATTGAGTCCATATGACAAATGGCTGCTTATCTGTACTCAGGTTGGGGGTTACAAGTTGCATCATCCTAAGGCCTTTACCATTTACAGTAAAAGTCAGTGAGCTCTTTCTGATTAATATTCAAATTGTGAATGAGAATAATTTTCTAGGTCCTTTTCCTAAGAGGTGGGTGATAAGCCAAATATTATCCTGTTTGCTTTTTTAACCCTGTTGTATAAAATTAAACATGTCACCAGATATATATGAACTGTTAGATGCTTTCTTTACTTTTAAAAACACTAGAAGAATAACAGCATCATTCTCAAAGGAAAGATCAGCATCTAACAGGGCGCTTAGACCCCCAACTGATCCTTTTCTGCCCCCCGATTCCAATGCAGAAGTCGTGGGTCCTGCCGAATGTGTTGCACAAGTGGGACCTGCTGCTTATGCAAGGGAGATTTGGCACTTACTAGGGGAGCGCTGAAATGGGTGAAAACGCTCGTTTCTGCAAAGATCCCTTATGTGAGCTCTGCTGACCTGCCTCCTTCCAGAAATGAACATTTCCACTTGTTTTAGGTTGTCCCGGAAACACTAACTTGCCATTGCAAAAGCAGCGGGGGCTGCTTGTGCAACGCTGTTGGTAGGGCAGAAGGGAATCAGTGGGGGCAAAAGCATCCTGCTAGATTCTGCTCAAAGATAACGGTTGTGTGAAAGTGGATGACGTTTCTCTTATTCTCTGAAAACCTGGAGACTTTCTTAGCTGAGTCTAACTCACACCAGATTTGACCTCCTTTGAAAGATTCCTAGGAGGGAATACTTCAGCAGAGACTGTATTTACCATATTCATTCAAACAGCTGCACTTGTTAAGGATGACATCAACTTTTCTCAACACAATGATCCTCTATGTGCTACGTACATGTTATTACTTTGTATGTTCATTTCAAAACTTTGTTTAAATGTATTTCTCATTTTAGTCAATTCAGCAGACTGTGCTGTTGCATGAACCTTCAATCAAATCTGTGACAGAAAAAGGACAATGCCTCCTTGAACTGGTGCGTGATTCTAATTTAGCAGAGAACATTCAGAAACTTCAAACTGAATACCAGGAGCTCTGCAATACAGCAAAGGTAAACTACATCGTTCTTTATAAATATGTTGTTACACCTTAAGATGGCAATAGTTGTTGCTACAGGTGAATTTAGACTTGCAACATGGGCTGCCTACAGTAAGTTTAAATATACATGACATTTAATGAGACAGGATTATTTTCTTGCTTTGTGAACCACTTACACCAGTGAAATTTTACTGAATTAATAGTGCAGTTCTGTGATGAGAGAAAGTTCTGCAGATCACCTCCTTTACAGTGAGATGGTTCACTCATCCCTGGCAATTTCTGGGTTGCTTTGCTTGCCCAGGGATGAAGAAAGCAACAAGTGCACTGCCTCCTGCATGCTTACCGTTTCCGCCTTTAATTGATAGCCGAGGAATGCCCCAACAACAAACCATGGGCAATTATTGGGTTAACTCTTGGTTGTTTAACCCCTAAACAACCCAGAGTTTCTGGGTACACACACCACAAAACAACCCAGGTATGGGACATTCCTGGGTTGTTACTTTGAAGCAGAAATGATGAGTGCACGGGAAACAGCACACTCATCGCTTTGCTTGTCCTCGGCATTGCCTGGATTAAACAACCGAGGAACTGCAGTGTGACATGGGAACGGGGCCACTGGCAATTTACAAGCACTTTATCAGTTTAAAGCATCCACAGTGCAATCCACAGTGTGATCCCTTTGGGAACTGCAAATTGCACATTACAGTATCTCCTTTAAATCACAAAGCAGTTGTAAACTACTGCTTTAAAAGAGATGATCCAAAGCACAATCCACATCATGATCCTTCCCTATATCTCCTCAGTTTGCACATTGTTTTTGCCTGCCTAGAGAGGTAATGCAGTCCTGATTGGTTAGGATCATACAACTGAGGAGTCCAAGAAACATTGCCCTCAATATAGTTACATTTGCCTTTTGTGATGACTATGTGGTCCCTGATGGACTGCAGTCAATCCAGGAAGTTAAGAGAAAATGGGCCTGAGGAAACAAGGCCTGTGAACAGTGCTGAAAAAGCCAGAAATGTTTTCCTCATATGTGGAGAACCTGGTCTTAGGGTGAGGGCCTGTACACTAGGGCAATCCACCCCATCACCAAATGTGACAGATCATCCCTCACCACTGGGAAATCTCTCCCTTCACTTCCGCTGCCACCATAAAGCTACACCCCTTTCTTTAAAATACACCTTTTCCCCTAAGGTAGCTGGTCATTAGGTGTGAGACAAATCAGATCAGAGGTACCAGGAAAGAAAAAGAAGATGTAGTGTTTTATTAACAAGAAAGCTTCTTATTTAAAAATGTTTTTACTACTTTTAAACAGTTCCTTTTACCACCAACCAGCTGTTTGTTGTTGTTGTTGTTGTTGTTGTTGTTCAGTAGTGTCCGACTCTTCGTGACCCCATGGACCATAGCACGCCAGGCCTTCCTGTCCTGCGCTCTCTCCCGGAGTGTGCTCAAGTTCATATTCATGGCATCCGTGATGCTATCTAGCCACCTCATCCTCTGCCGTCCCCTTCTCCTTTTGCCTTCAGTCTTTCCCAGCATCAGGGTCTTTCCCAGAGAGTTTTCTCTTCTCATTAGGTGGCCAAAATATTTGAGCTTCAGCTTCAGTATCTGTCCTTCCAATGAGCACTCAGGGTTGATTTCCTTTAGGGTGGACTGATTTGACCTCCTTGCAGTCCAGGGGACTCGTAAGAGTCTTCTCCAGCACCACAGTTCGAAAGCATCAATTCTTCGGCGCTCAGCCTTCCTTATAGTCCAGCTCTCACAGCCATACATTACTACTGGGAAAACCATAGCTTTGATTATACGAACCTTTGTCGGCAAGGTGATGTCTCTGCTTCTTACTATGCTGTCTAGGTTGGCCATAGCTTTCCTCCCAAGGAGCAAGCGTCTTTTAATTTCATGGCTACAGTCACCGTCTGCGGTAATCTTGGAGCCCAAGAAAGTAAAATCTGACACTGCTTCCATTTCTTCCCCTTCTATATGCCAGGAAGTGATGGGGCCAGATGCCATGATCTTCGTTTTTTTAATGTTGAGTTTCAAACCAGCTTTTGCACTATCCTCTTTCACCCTCAACAAGAGGCTCTTGAGATCCTCTTCGCTTTCTGCCATTAGGGTGGTATCGTCTGCATATCAGAGGTTGTTGATAATTCTCCCAGCAATCTTAATTCCGACCTGTGATTCATCCAACCCGGCATTTCTCATGATGTACTCTGCATATAAGTTAAATAAGCAGGGTGACAATATGCAGCCTTGTCGTACTCCTTTCCCAATTTGGAACCAATCGGTTGTTCCATGTCTGGTTCTTACTGTTGCTTCTTGACCCGCATACAGGTTTCTCAGGAGACAGGTAAGGTGGTCTGATACTCCCATCACTTTCAGAATTTGCCACAGTTTGTTGTGATCCACACAATCAAAGGCTTTAGCGTAGTCAATGAAGCAGGAATAGACGTTTTTCTGGAATTCTCTTGCTTTCTCCATGATGCAGCGAATGTTGGCGATTTGATCTCTAGTTCCTCTGCCTCTTCGAAACCCAGCTTGTACTTCCGGTAGTTCTCGGATCGCATACTGCTGAAGCCTAGCTTGTAGGATTTGGAGCATCACCTTGCTGGCATGTGAAATGAGCGCAATTGTGCGGTAGTTTGAACACTCTTTGGCGTTGCCCTTCTTTGGAATTGGAATGTAAACTGACCTTTTCCAGTCTTGCGGCCATTGTTGAGTGTTCCAAATTTGTTGGCATATTGAATGCAGCACTTTAACAGCATCATCTTTTAGGATTTTAAATAGCTCAGCTGGAAGACTGTCATCTCTGCTAGCTTTATTGTTACTAATGCTTCCTAAGGCCCACTTGACTTCACTTTCTAGGATGTCCGGCTCAAGTTCAGTGACCACACTATCATGGCTATCAGGGACATTCAGATCTTTCCTGTATAGTTCTTCTGTGTATTCTTGCCACCTCTTCTTAATCTCATCTGCTTCTGTTAGGTCCCTGCCTTCTTTGTCCTTGATAATGCCCGTCTTTGCACAAAACGTTCCCTTGAGATCTCCAATTTTCTTGAAGAGATCTCTAGTCTTTCCCATTCTGTTGTTTTCCTCGATTTCTTTGCATTGTTCATTTAAGAAGGCCTTCTTGTCTCTCCTTGCTATTTTCTGGAACTCTGCATTCAGTTGGATATATCTTCCCCTTTGTCCCGTGCTTTTCGTTTCCCTTCTTTCCTCAGCTACTTGTAAAGCCTCATCAGACAGCCACTTGGCTTTCTTGCATTTCTTTTTCTTTGGGATGGATTGAGTTGCTGCCTCCTGAACAATGTTACGGACCTCCATCCATAGTTCCTCAGGCACTCTGTCTATCAGGTCTAATCCCTGAAATCTATTCCTCACCTCCACTGTGTATTCATCAGGGATATGATTTAGGTCATACCTGAATGGTTTAGTGGTTTTCCCTACATTCTTCAATTTAAGCCGAAATTTTGCAAGAAGCCGCTCATGATCTGAGCCACAGTCAGCTCCAGGTCTTGTTTTGACTGACTGTATAGAGCTTCTCCATCTTTGGCTGCAAAGGACATCATCAATCTGATTTCGATATTGACCATCTGGTGATGTCCATGTGTAGAGTCGCCTCTTGTGCTGTTGGAAAAGAGTGTTTGCTATGATCAGCGTGTTCTCTTGGCAAAACTCGATTAGCCTTTGTCCTGCTTCATTTTGTACAACAAGGCCATGCTTGCCTGTGATCCCGGTGATTTCTTGACTTCCTACTTTAGCATTCCAATCCCCTATGATGAAGAGGACATCTTTTTTTGGTGTTAGTTCTAGAAGGTGTTGTAGGTCTTCATAGAACCGATCAACCTCAGCTTCTTCGGCCTCAGTGGTTGGGGCATAGACTTGAATTACTGTGATATTGAATGGTTTGCCTTGGATTCGTACTGAGATCATTCTATCGTTTTTAAGATTGTACCCCAGTACTGCTTTTCCCACCCTTTTGTTGACTATGAGTGCTACTCCATTTCTTCTAAGGGATTCTTGCCCACAATAGTAGATACGATGGTCACCTGAATTAAATTCGCCCATGCCTGCCTGTCCATTTTAGTTCGCTGATTCCCAAGATGTCAATGTTCAATCTTGCCATCTCACGTTTGACCACCTCCAGCTTACCTTGATTCATTGATCTGACATTCCAGGTTCCTAAACAACATTGTTCTTTACAGCATCGGATTTTCTTTTCACCACCAGACACATCCACAGCTGAGTGTCCTTTCGGCTTTGGCCCAGCCGCTTCACTCTTTCTGGCGCTACTTGGAAATACCCTCTGCTCTTCCCCAGTAGTATATTGGACACCTTCCGACCTGAGGGGCTCATCTTCCGGCGTCATCTCTTTTAGCCTTGTGTTACGTTCCATGGGGTTTTCTTGGCAAGAATACTGGAATGGGTTGCCATTTCCTTCTGCAGTGGACCACATTTTGTCAGAACTCTCTGCCATGACCTGTCCATCTTGGGTGGCCCTGCACGGCATAGCTTATGGCTTCACTGAGTTACACAAGCCCCTTCGCCACAACAAGGCAGTGATCCAGCTGTTAGTAGCCCCTTAACCAACCTTAAATGACTCCCCTATCAAGCTCCACCCCAGTTAACTCACAGGCCTAACAATAAGGGCTTGAAAGGCAGTCTTCTCTCTGGTCAGGTTTGATTTCCACTTGGAACCATCAAGGCTGATCACCAGGCTTCCCCTGGTAAAGAGAAAAGGAGAGAATTTGGGATGGGGGTAACAATGCCTGTGAACAGTGCTGAAAAAGCAGAAACATCCCCCCACACCAGAACCATTGCAGCCCATTCAAAAACACTTTGGCACAGCACTAATGATAGACACATTCTGAAAACAAAATATGAGCACTAAGCTGATGTGTTTTCATTTGGCACATTTTGATGAAGGAGACATAAAAAGGTGTCCATATCTTTGCTCCTCTTAATGGTATTTTGAGATTGTTCTCATTTGAAAGTCTTTAAAAAGTGACTACTAGTTTCTGTGAACACACAGGCACATGTTGCAATCTTGGAGGTGAAAGTAAAACAGCATGAAGAGTATCACAGTGACTTGCAAGACGTGGAAAAGTGGTTGTTGCAGATGTCCAGCAGGCTCGTTACTCCTGACCTTATGGAGAACAGTAGTCTAGAAGTTGTAACACAACATTTAGCCAATCACAAGGTACGTTTCAATGAGTATAAACATTCTACTCATCCTTAAGTAGAAGGAATGGTTCTGATAGTTCTATATTTCCTTGCTAAAACTGTGTTTTAATACTAGTAATCTTGTTTCCTTCCTTTGAAAAAGCTTTTTTCCCCATATACATGGAATTTTTGAGAAGGAAAGTATCTTCAACCTGTGTAGAATTAATAATATTTTGACATGGTCATACTTAGTGGTACTTGAAAACCACAATGCAAAGGTTGGTGAAATACCTTTTAAAAAAGAACCGCTTCCCCTAGTTTTGGAGACTGCTGCTTCCATTTTTGGAAATTCCCACATTTTGTAACTTTGTAATGAAAGTCTGAAGGACAGCAATGTTATAAAATATAAATCCCGATCATGAAGATTTCTGAATTGCATGGAAGCCTACACATGTAGAACTATACACGCAAAGGCCTCCCTGCTGCAGGCCTTCACGTTGTATGCGTGGACACCTATGAGTGGGGCTATGATATGACGTTAGGGTGCAGGACTACTTCACGTGGCCTCATTCCTGCTCACGTGGTGAGTTTCACCGTTTTTTATAATGCCTGAAAAGGGCTTAAAGCACACACATTCCTGTGCTCTATTGAGACCCATTAACATTTGAACTGCTTTTACAGTGACTACATCCAGATATAATGGCAACCCATGGTTTGCCATTACATACATGAGTAGTCATGAGCATCAGGCTCACATACTCCCTCCTGTTTTCCCTTCTACATATCGGTGGAGGAGATTAGAAGTTTAGCAGTAAATCATGGTTTGCTGTCACCTCTGGAAGTAGCAAACTATGTTTTGTGCAAACCATAGTTTGCCCACAGACCAGGATTCTAAACCAGGATCAAACTATTTTTAAAATCCTGATCTGTGGGAAAACCATGGTTTGTGCAAAATATAATTTGCTGCATTCAGATGGAATGGCAAATTATGGTTTGCTGTTAACCAGAAGGGGAAGTTTCTAATTTCCTTCTCTCATTAGCAGAGAAAGGGTTATGGAAGGAGTGCATGAGCCTGAGGTTTGCAGCTACTCGTCCATGTAACACCAAACTGTGGTTTGCTGTTATGTCTGAATGCAGTCATTGTCTCTGCTAAAGGACCATATGAACTGAAAATTTATATAGTCCCCCCCCCATAAAACCTCAGGATGTATTTTTAAATAAAATAAGTATATGAGTGAATATTTAGCACTGAAAACATTTTCTCTAATACGTTGTGGCCTTCTGAATGCTGCTGTCTTAGGCAATGATGGAAGAAATTGCTGGATTTGAAGATCGCTTGAACAGCCTTAAAAGCAAGGGAGATTACTTGATCAATGAGTGTACAGAGCACCTTCAAGCAAAATTTAAGCAAAATATAGAAACTCATCTGCAGGGAACAAGGGATAGTTATTCAGCGATATGTAGCACAGCTCAGAGAGTAAGTTTCAATCCACTCATGTTTTAGCAGGTGATATAACAATGCAAAAAGTGCTAGCAAACAGAATACAAAGTAGCACAAAATGAGCACCATATTGGAATGGTTTCATAAAAATATCTGAAGACCAAACATAATCACAGATGGAAAGAAATGAAGAAATCTAGTTTTTCTTATGACCAGCCCCAGTGCAAGCTCTTCTGCCACATGGCCACATGTGCCTCTGCTGCCGCCTCCATCCCACCCCCTTACTGCAGCATCGCATCCCCCACCCTCCCTCCCTTGTGCTTGCCACAAGGGTGGGCAGACTCTCTGGAGAGCTGACAGAAATGCCTGGCCCTAAGGGAGTCCTTCATCAGAGACAGGCGTGGGAGGGGTGTCCCAGGAGATAGCCTGTACAGGCGAGGACTGTACACTGGGGGAGGAGCCAGTGGTGGGCCCTCCCGCTGTGCGATTTGCCACCTCATGGAAGGGCTAGCCCTGCTTATGGTTGTGCTTTAGAACCATTTTAGAAAACAGAACCTTTCAAGCCAGTCTATCCAATAATGTATATTAAGAACAGATTTTTAAATTTTGACTCATTAGTATTGCAAAATTATAGCTTTTTCTGAAGTTCTGCAGCTCAGTTTAATCTGCCAGCCTGTCATCTTGGGCGAGGTTTTTTATTTTCGGTTTTCACTACTAGGATCAGGAATATTAAATGACTCATCCATGCTTTTTTGTAGGTGTACCAGAGTTTGGAGCACCAACTCCAGAAGCATGTTAACCATCAAGACACCCTTCAGCAATGCAAGGTTTGGCTCTCTGCAGTTCAGCCAGAGTTAAAGCCAAGTCCTCGTCCACCTTTTAGCCTGGCAGATGCTGTTAAGCAGGTAAAAATAGTCCACACCTGGAAAGAATCAAATCAACATTTTATTCACATCAACCACAAGCCATTGCCACGTCATACCTAAAACACTACAGAACAGATACAATCAGACTAAAAATTCCGCATAAGAGTTCAACCTGGAATATACTCATAGTGAGGAAATCCAGCTGTATCCTCAGTATGAGATATCACATCCTAATAGTTTAAATGTAATTGTTGTTGTTGTTGTTCAGTCGTTCAGTCGTGTCTGACTCTTCGTGACCCCATGGACCCTAGCATGCCAGGCCTTCCTGTCCTGCGCTCTCTCCCGGAGTGTGCTCAAGTCCATATTCATTGCATACGTGATGCTATCTAGCCATCTCATCCTCTGTCGTCCCCTTCTCCTTTTGCCTTCAGTCTTTCCCAGCATCAGGGTCTTTTCCAGAGAGTTTTCTCTTCGCATTAGGTGGCCAAAATATTTGAGCTTCAGCTTCAGTATCTGTCCTTCCAATGAGCACTCAGGGTTGATTTCCTTTAGGATGGACTGATTTGACCTCCTTGCAGTCCAGGGGACTCGTAAGAGTCTTCTCCAGCACCACAGTTCGAATGCATCAATTCTTCGGCGCTCAGCCTTCCTTATAGTCCAGCTCTCACAGCCATACATTACTACTGGGAGAACCATAGCTTTGATTAGACGGACCTTTGTCGGCAAGGTGATGTCTCTGCTTCTTACTATGCTGTCTAGGTTGGCCATAGCTTTCCTCCCAAGGAGCAAGCGTCTTTTAATTTCATGGCTACAGTCACCGTCTGCGGTGATCTTGGAGCCCAAGAAAATAAAATCTGTCACTGCTGCCATTTCTTCCCCTTCTTTATGCCAGGAAGTGATGGGGCCAGATGCCATGATCTTAGTTTTTTTAATGTTGAGTTTCAAACCAGCTTTTGCACTCTCCTCTTTCACCCTCAACAAGAGGCTCTTGAGATCCTCTTCGCTTTCTGCCATTAGGGTGGTATCGTCTGCATATCGAAAGTTGTTGATAATTCTCCCGGCAATCTTAATTCCAACCTGTGATTCATCCAACCCGGCATTTCTCATGATGTACTCTGCATATAAGTTAAATAAGCAGGGTGACAATATGCAGCCTTGTCGTACTCCTTTCCCAATTTTGAACCACTCGGTTGTTCCATGTCTGGTTCTTACTGTTGCTTCTTGACCCTCGTTCAAGTTTCTCAGGAGACAGGTAAGGTGGTCTGGTACTCCCATCACTTTCAGAATTTGCCACAGTTTGTTGTGATCCACACAATCAAAGGCTTTAGCGTAGTCAATGAAGCAGGAATAGACGTTTTTCTGGAATTCTCTTGCTTTCTCCATGATCCAGCGAACGTTGGCAATTTGATCTCTAGTTCCTCTGCCTCTTCAAAACCCAGCTTGTACTTCCGGTAGTTCTCGGTTCGCATACTGCTGAAGCCTAGCTTGTAGGATTTGGAGCATCACCTTGCTGGCATGTGAAATGAGTGCAATTGTGCGGTAGTTTGAACACTCTTTGGCGTTGCCCTTCTTTGGAATTGGAATGTAAACTGACCTTTTCCAGTCTTGCGGCCATTGTTGAGTGTTCCAAATTTGTTGGCATATTGAATGCAGCACTTTAACAGCATCATCTTTTAGGATTTTAAATAGCTCAGCTGGAAGACTGCCATCTCCGCTAGCTTTGTTGTTAGTAATGCTTCCTAAGGCCCACTTGACTTCACTCTCTAGGATGTCCGGCTCAAGTTCAGTGACCACACTATCATGGCTATCAGGGACATTCAGATCTTTCCTGTATAGTTCTTCTGTGTATTCTTGCCACCTCTTCTTAATCTCATCTGCTTCTGTTAGGTCCCTGCCTTCTTTGTCCTTGATCATGCCCATCTTTGCACAAAACGTTCCCTTGAGATCTCCAATTTTCTTGAAGAGATCTCTAGTCTTTCCCATTCTGTTGTTTTCCTCGATTTCTTTGCATTGTTCATTTAAGAAGGCCTTCTTGTCTCTCCTTGCTATTTTCTGGAACTCTGCATTCAGTTGGATATATCTTCCCCTTTCTCCCTTGCTTTTCGCTTCCCTTCTTTCTTCAGCTACTTGTAAAGCCTCATCAGACAGCCACTTGGCTTTCTTGCATTTCTTTTTCTTTGGGATGGATTGAGTTGCTGCCTCCTGAACAATGTTACGGACCTCCATCCATAGTTCCTCAGGCACTCTGTCTATCAGGTCTAATCCCTGAAATCTATTCCTCACCTCCACTGTATATTCATAAGGGATATGATTTAGGTCATACCTGAATGGTTTAGTGGTTTTCCCTACGTTCTTCAATTTCAGCCGAAATTTTGCAAGAAGCAGCTCATGATCTGAGCCACAGTCAGCTCCAGGTCTTGTTTTGACTGACTGTATAGAGCTTCTCCATCTTTGGCTGCAAAGGACATCATCAATCTGATTTCGATACTGACCATCTGGTGATGTCCATGTGTAGAGTCGCCTCTTGTGCTGTTGGAAAAGAGTGTTTGCTATGATCAGTGTGTTCTCCTGGCAAAACTCTATTAGCTTTTGTCCTGCTTCATTTTGTGCACCAAGGCCATGCCTGCCTGTTATCCCAGTGATTTCTTGACTTCCTACTTTAGCATTCCAATCCCCTATGATGAAGAGGACATCTTTTTTTGGTGTTAGTTCTAGAAGGTGTTGTAGGTCTTCATAGAACCGATCAACCTCAGCTTCTTCGGCCTCAGTGGTTGGGGCATAGACTTGAATTACTGTGATATTGAATGGTTTGCCTTGGATTCGTACTGAGATCATTCTATCGTTTTTAAGATTGTACCCCAGTACTGCTTTTCCCACCCTTTTGTTGACTATGAGTGCTACTCCATTTCTTCTAAGGGATTCTTGCCCACAGTAGTAGATATGATGGTCACCTGAATTAAATTCGCCCATGCCTGCCTGTCCATTTTAGTTTGCTGATTCCCAATATGTCGATGTTCAATCTTGCCATCTCATGTTTGACCACCTCTAGCTTACCTTGATTCATTGATCTGACATTCCAGGTTCCAAAACAATATTGTTCTTTACAGCATCGGATTTTCTTTTCACCACCAGACACATCCACAGCTGAGTGTCCTTTTGGCTTTGGCCCAGCCACTTCACTCTTTCTGGCGCTACTTGGAAATACCTTCTGCTCTTCCCCAGTAGTATATTGGACACCTTCCGACCTGAGGGGCTCATCTTCCGGCGTCATCTCTTTTAGCCTTGTGTTACATTCCATGGGGTTTTCTTGGCAAGGATACTGGAGTGGGTTGCCATTTCCTTCTGCAGTGGACCACATTTTGTGAGAACTCTCTGCCATGACCTGTCCGTCTTGGGTGGCCCTGCACGGCATAGCTTATGGTTTCACTGAGTTACGCAAGCCCTTTCGCCACAACAAGGCAGTGATCCATGAAGGGTTAAATGTAATACTAATTATATAAAAATAATAATAATGTCCCATCTTCCTTGCATTAAAGGGGACTCTTCTTGCAGAGACAGCCCTCAGAAAGCTGCTACTGGAGGTTGTAAGGCTATTAAGACTAGGCTAGATTAAGATATTATGCAGAGAAACCTGACGGTGATGAATCGGTTCAGATGGACAATAATTAGTTTGTCTAGACAGCTAATCCCTCGTTGTTAACTCTACAGTAAGAACCTGAACCCTGTCCTGTCCTGTTGCTTTTCTCTTATGAAGGCAATATGTAGCTCAAACTTTGACTGGATAAATGCCTGGTGGAACTTGTGTAATGCTGACACATAGCTATAGGTCTAGAAGCCTAACAGATATTTCTTTTCCTTAAAAAAGTAAAGGTAATTTGAAATATTAGCATGTCTTAATATACTGAACAAAGCAGATGGATGCATGCATGTTCTGTTGCAGAATTATAACTTCAATTAATATTTATCATACAAAGATTTATAATTATCTATGCGACTTTCTGAATGATTTGATCATTCACACTAATGGCAAAAGTAACCTTAATGATGCTCTCTAATGTTGTCATTCCTCTGGAGTACTGTGGAGATGAAAGCATGCTCATGAAGACCTTTTCTTATTCTCTTTAGGTTAAGCATTTCAGAGCCCTGCAGGAGCAAGCAAGCACCTATTTGGATCTGTTGTGCTCTATGTGTGATTTATCGGACAGTACTGTGAAAAATATAGCAACAGACATCCAACTAACAAAGCAAACGGTATGGGATAAATGGTGGTAGGCCTTCTCTAATCCTTCTTAGAGACGTAATTGTCTTACTTTGTCACAAGGGTCATATTAGGTAATATTAGTCTGAAGAGACAGCTACTAGACATCTATCCGGGAAAGTTTTCTCAGAACGGTATACATTAATAGTATGCCAACGGATACAGTAACACATAGAAGATAATAAGGTTTATGGAGGATAAGTGCTAAATTTGAAGTATGTAAATATTCTTTTAGGAAGTCATGAGTTTGTTTTTCTCCAGAATACTGGAACAATTTGGAGTGAGTTTACAGATTTAATTTGGGCACTGTTCTTCATTACTGCTGCATATACATATATGACATTATGAAATCAAATCCATTAACAGATGCCAGTGGTAAAAATGCAGTTTCAAATATTTTCTGATACCAAAGTCTGCCATGCAACAAAACCACAACTGCATATAAGGAGTCTTAACCATGAATATATTGACTTTTCCATTTCATTGTTAAATTCTGTAGTATGATAAACTATAATGTTAACACATAATAGAATTGTACGCATTTGTGCACATAGATGTAAAAAATACTTAGTTAGATTTTTAAAAAAATTTGAATGCTTTGAAGTATTTCCGTATTAGAGCGTACAGTATTTCAAATCATCTTTGTTGAAAAATAACAAAATTATACACTGAAATGTTTCGGTCATGGCCAAATAACATCTCTGTCAACGGTAAATAAAAAACTTAATTCCTCTATTCAGATTTACTAGGAATGCAGATCATATAAATCCAGGCAATCTATAACCTGCAGTCTAAGCAAACCATTGCTAAGAGAACTTTTTTTGTAAGCCTTTAGAGAGAGAGAGATAATAAGGAAGAAGGAAAGAATATCAAGGAGAATAGCCTCAAGAGATAGTCAGCTTTTGTCATGGTTAAATTTTAAAGGCAACCTGCTGCTTTCTGTGAAGGACGCTTATCACATTTCACGAACGTCATATTCTGTTTTGTTTTACAGTATTCTAGCTTAAGCAAAAGACATTCTACAAGTGTAGCTAAAAAGCAAAAGAATCAATCCATCAAACCAGTCAGATACAAATGTAAGCTTTTCACCATCTCAGATAGAGGACACGTTGGTCACAATTGTTCTTGGAGTGCAGGCAGGACAGTGAAAGCTTTTTAATCCATTTAGAACTACTGTGTCTTTAAACCAGTTTAAATCCTTCTTTTCTTTCAGCACTATAAACTTTGTCCTGTTTCATAAAATTCTTCAATGAGTAGAGGAGTGTTCCTGTGCTCTGGTCATATCTGTTTGGATAATTCACAGGCTTAAGGCATCATCAACACTAGAGACTTATGCAAGCTTCCTTTATCCTCTATCCCTGTGGCCTGTCCCCACTCCCTACTGCAAGAGTCTGCCCTACATAGAGTGGTAGTGTACTTCTAAGACAGCCCATAAATAATTGCATTAAAATGTTCCCATTACCCTCACATATATTTTTCAGATTGAAGATCGGATAATGAACTCTCAGTACCTTGCTCAGGGATGGGAGGAAATAAAGCAAATGAAGGCAGAACTTTGGATATATTTCCAGGATGCAGATCAGCAACTGCAGAATATGAAGAGAAGAGGGGCAGAGCTGGAACTAAACATTGCCCAAAATATGGTTTTGCAGGTGAAGGTAAGGAGTATCTCGAACTGTTTGACTGCTATATATTATTTCTCTTGAATAAGTGCAGGTATGCGGAAAGAATTTGGGGCAGGAGTGACACTTTATCTGTTCATGCTATGCTACTCTAGAGTAGTTGAATGTGTTTTTGTATTTCATGGGGAGTTTCTCAGAGATTAATATCATGGTGCCTTCTTAGTAAATAAGAAATAGCTAGTTCATTGGATATTTCCACATTGTTTACAGAGTAACCATCTAGCACTGATTTCATAGGCTTTTTTTTATATATAAAGGGATAACTTTCAGATGACAAAACAATCAGTTCAGAGGAACACAGCTTTTAGCATAGGGAAGTCAGTGACAGGACAATTTTCTAAAATCTGAACATTTATTCTCTGGTTATTCATGGGCAAAATAGTGTTTGGATCATCCCGATATACCAGCTTGGTGCAATACATAGGAAAACCGGTTGTAAATTTAACCCCACATTTTTTGTGGATCAACTGTCCACTACCTAATTAGCAGTACGCATGACTGCAGCTCACCTCATACTTTGGCTTTTCAGAGAAATCTTACAAAAGTTGAGGGTCCTTCCAATGGTTTTCTGAGACCCCCCCCCATTCATGTTTCCCAGGAAATGGCATACAGAAGCATACTGCCTCTGATACTGGTGGTAATATATAGCTATTATGACTAACACTAACAGCCATTGTTAGCCTTATCCTCTGCTAGGGCTTCATTATACTCATTTATATCAAACTGCACTTGATAGCCCTACAGTTGCAAGTTAAGTTGTGCAGTCCTAATAAAAAAACTTTGCATAGTGAGGGAGAAGGCACTTGTATTATTCTGGTTTGAGATTATGCATGTCTAGAGGAGAAGGAATGACTGATAAACAGCAACCTCTGTATGGCTAGAGTGGAAAAAGGCTGTTTTATACATCTTGTATAAAAGACTGTGTTATACATTTGCTTCCTCACTGCCAAAGTCAGTCCTGTATTTGCTCAAGACAGGATAGTGTTTTCATAACACAACCACATTGGAGTGCTGCTAACTAGTGGTGTCAACAAACTTCAGAACTGGAGGAATTAGAACACTCGCTCCCCAGTTCCAAAATCCCAGGCCCACCATGAGATGAATGGGAGCTGTAGTTTCCATTTGCCTTCCACCAATTCATTGAGCTGGCAGGCCACAGAAACTACAACTCCATACAGCCAAGCAGGAAAGCCAGTCCTTCCTGTCATTGGTCTCCCCTCTCTACCTATGCAGTAGTTAGTTTGCTTGGAAAGGGAGGGGCTGACAGGGGCAGCTGAGGGTGAGCTCCTCTAGGAATGGGCTTGCATTCGTGTCCTCCCATTGGGACGCCTGGTTGAACACTGTGTGAACAGAATGTTGGACTAGAAAGGCCTGATCCAGCACGGCTGCTCTAAGTCATTTTTTAAAAGCAAAGCAGCTTCAGGAGAAAGAATTTAGAGCAGAGGAGCTAAATTCCTCTGCCATAAACTGCCTATCATTTAAAGGGGGTGGGGAGAGTGTTGGCACTCTATTTATGTACAACTTTGTGTAAATTAGAGTTTGCCTCTAAAAAAAAAGCACTGCTGGTAATTCTGCCCAATGCTTTCCAGCAAGCTTCCATCATTTCATTCTTCACAGGACTTGAAGGAAAGAGCATATGGAGAATTATGCCACTCTAGATTATGGAGAACAGGATAAGGAAGAGGCAGTTTCTCTTCTAAGGGCATAAGGAAGAGGGAAAGGGAGATGTTCAATCGCACATCAACTTTCAATATGAATCTGGCAGGAAGATTTGTCATTTCAAACAACTCTTTCCTCTGTTTCCCATGAATTTGTCAAAACAGAAATCTTGACATCTCATGGAAGGGATGAATGCAGATCTTCTTTATGTCTTTGTGATGCAACTTAAGTAAAATGCATTAAACGTTTGCATTTAAATTTTAACAGGAATTCTTTCTTGCTCTTTTCCTTTTTGTATCTCCTCATATAGGAGTTCAGTCAGAAGCTGCAGTCAAAGCAGGTGGGTTTGACCGCTGTGACTGAAAAAGTGAGCAAACTAACTGAAGGACAGGAGTCACCTGAGCACAAGGAAGTAGGACACTTGAGCAACCATTGGCTGGACCTTTGTCTTCAAACCAGCAGTGTACTCCTACATAGGGAAGAGGATCTTCAGAGGACAAAAGATTATCACGATCACCTAAATGTAGTAGAAGTCTTCTTGGAAAAGTTTACACAGGAATGGGACCACTTGGCAAGGTAGAGAAAGTCTGTCTGCTTTTCATGGGTTAAGTCAAGAAAACCAGAAATGGTACTTTGATACATGCATTACAAAGGAGACTGCTTGTCTTTAGAGAAATACAAAAACACACTCCCATGAACATTTGGAACTGCTTTATACTGTTCAGCTGTGTGAGAAAGAGAAAGGCATGAGTAAGCAATCTAAATATGTGTTTCTACTGCTTACATGCACAATAAGGACTACTTCATTCTTTTCTGTGGTTTATATTTTAGAGGAAAAGTGTCCCATAGCATAGACAGTAGTGGCAAAGTTCAGGTTCAGGAACTGGCAACATTTGGTTTGTTTGTTTAAATGAACTGTAATATTGTACCTGTATTATTGTTGAGCACCATTTGGTGGAAAGATGGGATACAAACAAATTATTGAAAAAATAAGGGTTGTGCATAGAGATGGGTGAGCTCCCTCCCTCGCTCTTTTGGCTCACCTTGTAACTTGCTTGAGTTTCCCAAAGATTTACACAGAATTGTCAGAAAATAATGTGATCTTTTGGAGTCTCTTTCAAGGAACTCAAAAAACCCACAAAGCCCAGTCGATGTCAACTCCACCACTCCCACTCACCCATATGCAAGTCTCCAATCCCCCCCGCTCCTCTCCCCTCCCACTTGTGAGCATCCAGTCCACTTTCCACCTACTTGTGAGCTTCCAGTCTCCCAAACTACATTCCACAGCACTCTTTGGATTGAAATCCGGCCTGGAGAAAAAGTTGAGGGACTGCAATACACACCTCATATTTGAGGTGAACGTTATAAATACCAAGGAGTTAAAAAAAACCCTGCAAGCTTCATTTCTATTCATACAGCACTTTGCAGTAAGGCTGGACAGCCATCTGTCGGGGATGCTCTGACTTGGATTCCTGCATTGAGCAGGGGGTTGGACTCGATGGTCTTGTAGGCCCCGTCCAACCCTACTATTCTATGATTCTATGATTCTATAAGAAGTCTTAAGCAACAGTTGCTGTGCAAATGATTTAAAAATTGCTAATGGCACTTAAAGAATGGTTGGAATTTTTATTTTGCTCTGGGAAATCTTGTCCTGTGTTGATGATACTAACTTCTGCATTGTTCTGTTGTTCGTTTATTTCTTTAACAGATCAGATGCTGAAAGTACAGCTACACATCTTGAGGCTTTGAGAAAACTAGCGTTGGCTCTGCAGGAGAGACAATTTGCTCTTGAAGATTTAAAAGAACAGAAGCAGAAGATGACAGAACAGTTAAATCTGGATGACAGAGAGCTAGTAAAAGAGCAGACGGGACACTTTGAGCAGCGCTGGGTTCAGCTAGAGGACCTTATCAAGAGGAAAATACAGCTGTCTGTCACCACATTAGAAGAGCTGAGTATGGTCCAGGCTAAACTTCAGGAATTAATGGAGTGGGCAGAAGAGCAGCAACCTAGCATCTCTGAATCTCTCAAACACAGTCCACCCCCTGAGCTGGCTCAAAACTTCCTCATGGATCACCTCACCATTTGCAGTGAAGTGGAAGCCAAGCAGCTTGTTCTGAAAGGGCTTATAAAGGATGCTGATAGGGTGATGGCTAATTTAGGGCTTAATGAAAGACAAATGCTCCAGAAATGCTTGTCAGATGCCCAAAATCATGTGGATTGCCTTAGTGATCTGGTTGGGCAGAGGAGAAAGCACCTGAATAAGGCATTATCTGAAAGGACTCAGTTCCTTCTGGCAGCCTTTCAGGCAATGAATCAAATTCAACAACATGAGAAAAAAGTAATGTTCCATGAACATATCTGTTTGCTACCAGAAGATGTAAGCAAACAGATCAGGACTTGTAAGAGTACACAAGCCAGCCTAAAGGCCTACCAGAGTGAAATCTCAGGACTGTGGTCACAAGGGAGGGATCTAATGAAGGAAACAACAGAACAAGAAAAGAGTGAGGTGTTAGATAAACTGCAAGAGCTACAGAATATGTATGATGCTATTTTACAAAAATGTAGCCAGCGACTTATAGAACTTGAAAAACATATGGTTTCTAGGAAATATTTCAAGGAAGATTTGGATAAAGCATGTCACTGGCTAAAGCAAGCGGATATTGTTTCATTCCCAGAGATCAATTTAATGAATAGCAATTCTGAACTTTACTCCCAACTAGCAAAGTATCAGCAGATTCTTGAGCAGTTTCCTGAATATGAAAACCTTCTGCTGATACTGCAAAGAGATGGCCAGGAGATCTTACCATCACTTAATGAAATGGATTGTTCTTATCTTGAGGAAAAACTTGGTGCCTTGCCTCACCAATGTAATGTGATCATTGCGCTGGCTAAAGACAAATACTGTAAAGTCCAAGAAGCAATTTTGGCTCGTAAAGAATATGCATCATTAATTGAACTGACAACAAAGGCTCTGTCTGAATTGGAAGATCAGCTTGTGAACATGCATAAGACTCCTTCTAGCCTTTTAGCCAAAGAAGTTGTGTCACTTCAGCAGGATTACAGCAGTGTTCTAACTGAAGTAATAAACCTTGGTGCTGCAGTAGATGAATTAAACCAGAAGAAGGAAGCATTTCGGAGCACTGGGCAACCATGGCTACCAGAAGAGATGTTGCTGCTCACAACCTTGTATCACAAACTAAAAAGGCAAATAGAACAGAAAGTGAACCAGTTAGAAGATATGATGGAGGCTTATCAGGAGCATGAGAAAATGTGTAAGCAGCTTGAGATGCAACTAAATTCTGTAAAAGAAGAACAAGCAAAAGTAAATGAAGAAACCCTCCCAGCAGAAGAAAAACTGAAAATGTATCATTCCTTGGCTGGCAGTCTGCAAGATGCTGGGATCCTTTTGAAACACCTTGCTGAACATCTTGAGATGCTTTCTTCTCAGCTTGACCCATCTGTGCATGAGGGAGCAAACCATCAAGTACGAACTTGGCAGGAGATGCTGAAGACATTGCATACTGCCATTGGCGATACTGTGATCGAGTGTGAAAACAGGCTGGTACAAAGTATAGATTTCCAGACTGAAATATGTCACTCACTTGACTGGCTGAGGCACATCAAGGCAGAACTGAATGATCCATTGAACATTGATTTAAAGCTGAATAATATTCAAGAAGAGATCCGTAAAGTTCAGATACAGCAGGAAGAAGTACAATCTAGCCTAAGGATAATGAGAGCATTAAGCAATAAAGAAAAAGAGAAGTACATGAAGGCTAAAGAGCTGACACCAGCTGACCTAGAAAACAGCCTCGCTGAACTCTCTGAACTTGATAGTGAAGTCCAAGAAGCAATACACAAGAAGCAGGTCAGTTCATCTTGCATTCGTTTTATTTTTTAACCAATACTGAAAAGAAATACTATTAGGGCGCAATCCTAATGGCTGGCTGGGGCATACGGGGAGCTGTAGGCCTTTTCTCTGTCTAAACATGCATAGGATTGCACCTTTAATGACTTACCTTAGCTCAGTGCATGTGATATAATAACCCTGGCTAATCTGCTGAGGCCAAATGTAGATGCTGCATTGGTGGCATGGCTGTTGCTGTTACCTCAAACAGCACAGATAATGTGAAAGCTTTAAAAAGCATATGTGGAGCACTTTAGCTCTGCACCCGAATTCTAGCTAGCAGAAATGGTAACTCATAACTTAGAGAACTTTAATTTACAGAATAAGAAAAATAAGTGCTAACATATCGAAAAGCTTTTCTTTTCCTCTGAGAGGACAAGCACACCACTGATATGCAGCCAATGTGGCGATCCCAGTCACTGTGTGCCTGAGAACCTTTGGCCCAAGGTTTTTGAGTGACCCAGCTCCTAAAACCATGTAGCCCTAATCTCCTATATTAGTCTGATCTTCCTTGTGCTGTGATGTGCCTGTTACAGTGAATGTGAGTGCAAGGTGCTAAAATAGCCTGGTCTATAAATGAAGTCTATAAGATTTATTTCATGGGAAATATGTTGTAGGACAGCCTTTCCCAACCTTGCGCCCACCCAGGTGTTTTGGACTTCATTTCCCACCGGCCCCAGCCAGCAAAGCCAATAGTCAGGAATCCTGGGAGTTGTAGTCCAAAACATCTGGAGGGCACCAGGTTTGGGAAGGCTGCTGTAGGATAGCAACCTTACTTTTAGGGCATCATGAGTGGCTATTAATTACGTAGCAAAGCTTCCTTTTCACAGAGTTTGTGGAAGAGAAGAAACCTCTCCCTTAAGATCAGGTCTGCATTTGGATGAGAATCCCCATTCTTAAACCCCAGCACAATGTTCTGATGAAAACTGTTTTGAACAGAAGAGGGGTTCAAATAGAAATGGCCGAACTCACCCATGCAATGCGCTGCCCAACCACCCCTGCTGACTGTGTGCGGCAAGCTGCCAGGCAGTCTGCAGGCACCTTGCAAGCAATACGTGTCATCCCGCTCCTCTGCCAAGCCACCATTCTACACAAAATGGTGGCTGGGCCTTTTCCATAAAGGCCAATTTTATGTAAATGGCAGCCATAAAGAGTAAATAGACCATTTACATCTGTAATGTTGCATAAATTGGCTTCTTTATGGCCACCATTTATGTAAAAGACCGAGCCACCATTTCCCACAAAATGGTGGCTCAGCGGAAGAGCAGGGACCACCACACTTGCCCAACTTGGCACGCACCAAGTTGGGCAAGCGTGGGGGTCCTCAGACTGGCATCCAGAAGGCTGAGCTGGCAGGAACCCACCAAGCTCAAGCCCCCAGCCGGATGCTCGTGACATCCCTAGGTTCAAGATCAATGTTCATTCTAGCAGAATTACAATATCCACGTCAGAAATCAAACCTGCTGGATTACCAGTGCATCCCTAATCTTCTGTGTCGGAAGGGGTTTGTTTATGTTTTTTAAGTAATCATATATGTTTTCATTGTTGGCTTTCAGGAAAAATTGACTAAATTATATAGTCTGTGCCAAAGGTACTACCAGGTTGTTCAGATCGCTAGCGACTGGCTTGAAGATGCCCAGGAATTGCTACACTTATCACGAAATGGCCTTGATATGGAGAACTCAGAGGAAAACCTAAGGAACCATATAGAATTTTTTAGCACTGAAAAACAATTCCAAGCCCATTTGGAAGAACTACGGGCACTTGTGTCTGACATGGAGCCATTTATTCAAGCCACAGGAAAAGAGGAGCTGGCACAGAATGTGGAGGCTTTAGATGAGAAGGCTATGGAATCGCAAGAAGAAGCACAATCCCAGAAAGAGTTACTAGAAAGGTACCATTTCAGATTTTGAGAAGTCCTAGTAGATATGAAGTCTAGTAGTAGATGGTTGATATGGGTTGTTGCACAAAATGGCAAGGAAGAATGGAAAGTTGTTCTCTTTTCAGAGAGTTAACAGTTCAGAAAAGGGAAAATGAGTCCATGGTCTTCATCTTTGTTGGCCTGTAAAAAAGAAAAACTAGGTCCCCTCCTAGTTGCATCTCCTTCCAGATTAGCCTTGCAGTCCACTTCTGATATGATCTCTTGAACAAGTCATAGCAGGTTCAAGGAAGCACAGTGCTGCTCCTGGTTGCTAGAGCAACTCCCAGAAATATATCCACAGGCAGATAGGCATTCATCTTCATTGCCAGCTGTACAGATGACTGCTAGATTTGAGCCACTGTTCTATGGGTACAGCCTCCATTTGTATCAAAGAGCTATTTTATCAAAAAGAATAGTAGCTTCATCTGGGTTCTTTTGGCCCATCACAACTTGACTGATTTAATTAAGACTGCAGTCCTATGCATGCCAGTTGCATGAGTAGAAATCCACGCGTGTGACATTTGAATTAACTCAACATTTAGAGCCCAATCCAGTCAAAGTTAACCTCTTCACATGCTGTTTATTTCAATGGGAGAGGTAAGAACATGATTAAATCTTTCCCACTGAAATCTATGGAACATAAATTGTTATAACATAAACATAAATTAACATAAATTAACATAAATTAACTTTGATTGGATCATTTCCTTGGATTTTAATGGGGATATTTGCTAGAAAATTATGAAGTACACATTTTTGTGTAACATATGGTGCTTAGAAATTCCATAACACATGACATTTTGTTAATAATGTTTAATTTTTTAAGGTGTGCTTTCCAGTGGCAAGAATATCAGATAGCAAGGCAGCATGTCATTGACTTGATGAATGAGAATGAGAAGAAATTATCTGAATTTTCTCTATCTAAAGCCACTTCCAATCTTGAAGCAGAAGGAAAATTAATGTCACATAAGGTAATGCTTCAAAATTCCAAAAGTCATATTTTTCCCTTTAAAATCACATACCTTAATTTATCTGTTTTTGTCCAGTGAAGAATAAATTACATTTGACTGTTCTATCAGCAACTTATACGATAGCAACAAGACCCAGCGTTGAGAAAATTTGTGAGAATGATTATACAATGCCATAAATCCCAACAGAGTTTTTAGACAAATGAAAAATTAAGACACCACAAAAATAATAAGTTAAATGTTTCAATGACTTAAAAGAAAATAACTAAAAGGACACCCCCTGAATATCAGAGTAATTTGTGCTGTTCTTAATGTTTACCAATAACCTGCAAGCTAGCTAACAGGTAAGCATGGGGACATTGTTGAAAGAACAAATCTGAGATAGATAAATCCCAAATGGGTTGCACCATTTCATTTTGCTGTGTTCAATGTGCAGCTCTTCCCTATGCTACACAAATCAGGCATTAAGTCCTTGAGTTATACGAATTAGGTATGCTTCATAGATTTTGGTGGCCCCATGAGTAATGTCGAGAATACGCCATGAGAACAGGAATGGCAACTAATGCCACAGTGTCTTTTTTAAAAAGTGTGACCTACATGAAAACTGTTTCACACACATATGACTTACCATGCAGAGCAGCGGCTAGGCAATTTGTTTTCTTGGCAATAGCCACACTGCTAGTGTAGCATGTGAATTGGGCCTTACCTCAATCATGCACATCCCAAAATCACTCTTCCTCATTCTCAGCAGATGCAGCCAGGCAGCATCTTTTCAGCCAGAAGACAGCTAACTGCTCTGTAGCAACTTCAAGACAGTTCATACAAGTCCCCCAGATGGCCTTGGAATGGAATTTATGTGAAGGAGCCTGTATCGGGCTTACATCTGTTTACTGTTAAAACCATATAAGCTTGTGAGATTTAATAGTCTTCAGGATTAGAACTACATATGAAAACCTATTTTATTAGAAGCCTTACCCCCCAAAATGCAGGATAGTTTTGTAATTTTTCAATACAAAAGGCAGTTCATATATCTTAATGCACTGATAACTATAAAGGTTAAATTTACAACTTTTCTATGCATAAATCGTAATCCTGTTTGCAACAAACCATTTTCCAGAAATAATTTATTTCAGCTATGGTATAAAACACAATCTGTGCTAAATGTTCTATGACTTTTTGTAAGAAGGAATACTAATTTCCTTTGCTTTCTCAGTCGCTGGTTTCTATAGTAAACTCTTTCCATGAGAAGATCACTTCACTGGAGGACAAGGCATGCCACCTAGAGAAAATAGGCAATGATGCCAGCAAGGCAACCATAAGTAGATCCATGACAACTGTTTGGCAGCGGTGGACAAGGCTCCGAAGTGTTGCCCAAGAGCAAGAGAGGATTTTGGAAGAATCATTGCAGAAATGGAATATATTTAATAATAAGGTATAAGGATCAAGCTTATTTGGTGTTTGTAAACATTTGCTCTTGGCCATTCTATGCATGCATATTTTGTGTTTATAATGTTACTTGGGTTGTATCCAATGGTGCTTTTGCCCTAGCAGGAAGTCCTTTTACTCACATGTCAGGGCATTCAACAATCTCCCCATACCCGTTTAACGCCCCCTCCAAAGCTGTTCCTTATGGTTGGGGGATCCTTCCGAACAGAAATATGCAGCAGTGAGCTGCAGTAGGAAGGGGGATCATTGCCCTAACTTGTGTGAGTAGGAGCACTTTCCACTAAGGCAAAGCCACCACTGGATACAACCCAAATATTAAATTGAAGGTATAGGAAAAGAAGGAAGAAGTATTTTGCACATACTTGGAAGTACCACTGAGCAAGATGGCTCTACTGAACAAGAGAAATCTTCTTCTGAGCAAACATTCACAGTATTAATGCACATCTTATAGTCACATGGTGATGCATGCCTGTCAGCATTATTCACATTATTCAGCTGCAGTACAAGCTAGGAGGCACTGGGGTAGCTGTGCTACTTAGGTAGTAGATATTTTAAGTTTGAGTCCCGTAGTGTTTATTAAACGAGTTAAAAATAGATAGGCTTACTATAACTTAATGTTTTCCATTTACAGATGTGCAAATGTGAGTTGCACGCTATTGAAGGCTTTAATAGAATGTTTACTATTCGTCTCTTTGCAATCCTCCTGATCATTGAAGGGCACATATTGTCAGATGTCATATTACTATCTCATCCACTCTGTGTTTTTCTTTGGTTCTGTATACTCTCTTTTTAACTTGGAATATCCTACCTGAAGAAAATTAGCCATGATGTTAGAGTCAACAAGATCAAATGTGATGCAGGTCCTTAACACTTTTACTTGGAAGTAAACCCCATTGATTCTTATGGCATTTACTTTTGTTTAGGGTCACATCTTGGATGCCCATGCATCCTTTTCAGCCTACAGAGTGAATGCTGAAGCTAAAGTATTAAAGCTAGATGTACAAACACGAAATAATACTAAACCATCCTGGGCTTTTTCATATATTATGTCTTCTTAGACATATTCCCAAAATGTTTTAACTTACTATGCACCTTAAAAATGTAAAGGCTAAATGTAGCGAGCAAGTGTATCATAAAGGTACACTCATCCGAGGGCCAAGATTACCTGCGGCTCTCGTTGAATACGTTTGGTGGTGGCAACTCCAGGTTTGCTGCTGCTGTGTAATGTGTGGAATTGTTGCATTTCAAGATTTTATTGATATCACTGGCACTTTAACAATTATTATAACAAATGTAAGGAAAACAACAGGTTAAAAAGTGTTTCAAAAATCTCTCATTTTTAGATGCAAAAAGCAACAGACACTCTAGATCATCTGCAAGATCGCCTACCAGATAGCTCAGTAGAAAAGGCCTCAAAAAATGAACTTCTGGATCTTTTGGATTATCACAGTAATTTCATTCTGGAACTGGAACAGCAACTGTCATCTTTGGGTCTGCTCAAGCAGCATGCTTTTAGCATGCTACGGGACATAGAGGTAGCATCTGGCTCCCAAGATCAAATGCCCATCATGCAAGAAATCAAAGCAATGCAAGATAGATGCCACAAGTAAGGAAGTAAAAATGTTTAAGTGAAGCTTTTCGGTTGGATCCATAATCTGCTTTCCATAGATAGCCTTCCATCATCAGAAGACTTCTAATCCAGTGGGCGAAGCAGTGATCTTCATAAATCTTTCTCTCCCCTGCTCCCCCTCCCCTCAAAATCCACTCTAGAGGGTTGGTGGGCCTTCCAAAATGGTGGTACTGGGGGCTTCAGAGACAGGGGAAATAGCAAAGGTTGCCTCCCCGTCTTCATCTGGCAGCAGTGCTCTGAGTGGAACTCCACATAGGAAATGTTCCTGGCTGTGGAAATGAAGCTGGATAGGAATCCATGAAGCTGACTTATAACGGCCCTGTTCAGATGTATATTGGGGAAGAGTTAACCCTGGTGCATGGTGGTTACCACTAATCACTGCGAGTGGTACTGCCACATGTGCAGGTAACCATGTTCTGCAACATGGTTAACTAACCATTCTCTAACCACCCTCCCTCCCGCAGGAACCCGCAGTCCTCCAGATATGTGGCCATGCGACCCAGTGGCATTTGTGCTGTTGGCACTGCCAGCCATTTTGGTGCTCAGCAGCTATTCCTTCTTTGGTCCCTCTTGCCGTGGAGCTCTGTGGCCGCTGTCAATTGATCACAGAGGCTGTTCAGACATCACACTAAGCCATAGTGAAGGCCATTAACCATCTTGTAGCAACTAGCAAGTGGTTAGTGAACATGGTTAGTCTCTGGTTAATGAACCACCATGGTTGGGATAGACACCTGTTCAGACATCATACTAAGCCAACATGGTTAGTTCAGAAATGCTAACCATCATGTCTGAACAGGGCCACTGAGTCAGACCGTTGGTCCATCTAGCCCAGTATTGTCAACACTGACTGGCAGCTGCTCTCCAGGGTTCCAGGTAGGAGTTTTCTCCTAGGAGATTGAAACTGTGTCCTACCACTGAGCTACAGCCCCATGATCCAACCCATTGGCTGGGATCCATAGCTGTGCATCTTGTATGGGGTCCTTATTGCTGAATATAACAATTTTAACCTGTGCCAGTACACAAAATTGGCCTCTACCAACATAGTTTATAACACAAACTTGCCAATTAATTATTATAATCCCAATATTTCATTTATATTTAAAATATTAAATGTATGTATATACATTTTCTATTTTTCTTTAAAATATTTAAGAAAATGATTAAGATTTTCACAGGTTTTGACAGTGTAAAGTGAAATAAAATATATTAAATAGTATATTAAATTAAATTCAAATAGTAAAAATGATTATATCTGTTTTGCTCAGCATGCAACAAAAGGTGAAAAGAAGCGGGAAAGTGATTAAACAAGAACTGAAGGAACGTGAAGAAGTTGAAAGAGAGATCAATAAGGTGAAGTCTTGGATTCAAGAAGCCAGAGAATATTTATTAAATCCTACTATAGAAGTAGATGCTCAATTTGACGAATTGCAGGTATGTCAAAGTCACAGCAGTTGTATAGTATTGTTTTCCACTATTGAACACTGTCAGAATGATCCTCTGTGTATATCTGCAGAGGACTGCTATGGTGCCATGTGCAATCTCATTCCTAGAGCATCCCAGGAAGCAGTGTTTCAAGGTTTCTGCCTACTTCCTAGGATGCTCTAGGAATGAGGTTCCTGCTGTTGTATGGCAGAAACCATAGATCCTGTTCCTAGAGCATTTCTTCTTCTTTGGTGATTGTGTTGGGTTGACAGGGGCAGGGAGGGGGGTTCAGCACCTTGATGCTGTTGCTGCAAGACCAAGATCTGTTGCTTCTGGGCTGTGTGTAAGAGAAGGGTGTGTGTGAGTGTATGTGAGTGCATTATGTGCTTGCCTGCATGTATGTGCAGCTTCCAGCAGACACCTAGACCAAAAATGTTGTGCTCCCCTGGTTTAGGATATGAATTCCACTGAATCAGTTAAACCCATTATCCTAATGTAGGGCATCCTTTAGCTGAAGTGTCACTGACCATTGCCTCTCCACCTTTTTGAAAATTTTCATGGAAGTAGAGTTCATAATTTACCTAACTTATTACACCGCTGTAATCATAGATGGACAGATCATGTAATGTTTGTACATATAGATATGTTGATGTACCTTTAAATTGGGGATGGAAATCTCTGGCCCATGAGGCTTCAGGTGAGCCCCTCCCCTTCCCTGAAGCCATGCCCCTCCTTGAAGCCCCATCCCCTACCTGCTATCAGGGGCTTAGGGGAAGGATGGGAAAAGAATCCAATGGGATAAGGCATGGAGCAAGTAAAGCTGCCCCAAACAAGGCACAGGATGGAAGAGTATGCTTTGCTGGAACAGGCTTTGCTGTCTTTACATACAATTACCAGATTTTCTAGTCCCTGTTTGTGACTGAACTTCACAGAGAAGCCACTGTCAGGAAAAGGGGCAAGTAGGAGACACCTACATTCTGCAAGTTCTGCATTCTGCATTGCAGAACTTGGCAGACCAGCAGACAGGTGATAGTGAAAAGTGCACAGTGACAGTCTAGTATCAAGATCTGGGACAGCACACTGTGAAAGCTATGAGCAAGTCTTAAGACTAACCAGCAGGGCCGGAGAGGAGGTAAGCTGCAACGAAATACCTACGCAGTGATATATGTGCTCGAGGCCTACCTTCCTGCCTGGAAGAGATAGTTAAAGGAGCTGTGCTCTACTTCTGAGGTGTGGACTCTGGCAAGGCTGGTATGTTCTCTAATGCCACTGAGACTGGTGTGGCTGCACAAGTGGAATGTCTGAAGTTGCAGAAGTTTCCAAGGAGCCATCGCTGTCTCAAGATGGTGGAAAGGAAACATTCTCCAGAACAGATAGATAGATAATTTATTACAATCCAAGATCTCAGGAACAGGGGTTAAAAGAAGTACAGTTCCTTGGACTACTTTCTATTCTTCAACCAAAGATATCTCATGAGGAAGACTCAATCATTACTTCCTGAGCTGGTCCAGGGACAGGGTCTTCCTCATTCTCAGGGTCCGGAATCCTGTTGTGATGCAGAAGTGTCCAGGTTGCAGCATTGTGGGCATGTCCAGTAGTACTAGCTTGGATGATCTCGCATATCAAAATGAAACACACGGTGGGGGGAAAGCAAATTTTATTTCAAAATCCTATTTATAAGTTGGCATATTGGGATGAACTTTATAGAGCTTCACTCATTCTTTTGTAAAAATCTCGTCTCGATTTTGGATTTGATGTGAAACTCTAAAACGTACATATTTTTCCTTTTCCTTCCTTCTTTTTCTTTTTTGCAATATATCCCCCATATCCTATTAGGCTCTCCTGAATGAAGCAACTATTCACCGTCAGGCTGTTGAGAAAATGGCTGAACAGCAGCAGAATAAATATTTGGGACTTTATACCATTTTACCTTCTGAACTTTCTCTTCAGTTAGCTGAAGTGGGATTGGCACTTGTAAATATACATGAACAGGTAAGAACTATTTAAAGCAAATACTATGAAGAATTACTTAAAGCAAATTCTATAAACTCCACAAAGGTAGCCATGTTGGCCAGAGGAAATGGATGAATGTAAAAACAACAACCCACAACACATGGGGACAATCAAGCCTTTCACCCCAATTCATGACTTCAGAAATGCTGCCACCTGTCAGGGAAAGTTGTTTGCACCATGGAGTTGGCAAGGTCAGGGAATAGATGGGCCCTTCTGAGCCCCTGGCCCTTAGCTACCCAAGCATGCCAGCCCTGCCCCTGGTTGGTCCTTGGAGATGTGTGAGCATCACAGCACAACAGGCATTTCTTGCAACAGAAGGCCTCACCACATTTTCCATATCAACATCTAACTGTACCTGTACCTCTTTTTTCTAGGGCTCCTACCTGCAATTTACTCAATTCACACACTTAGCCAAGGTCCAGCTAGTGAGACAGAAGGAGGGAAGATGGCTCTGTTGAGCCCTATTCCAGACTCCTCACCATATCTAGCAGTGCCCACAAGGAGATCACTCCTGTCCCAATTTTCTAACCAAGTGGGTGTTTGGCTGCAAAAATTCGTGTTGACACAGTGTGTTAGTCTCTAAGGTGCCACAACATTCTTACATTTGTATTATAATGAAAGGAAATACAAGATGCTATCAATACACTGAAGTCATAAATTTCTTGATTTAGCAAGCATGTTCATACTAATTCTTTATAATTGATGTACTGTAAACCAGCATGTTTAGTTGTTCTTTCTTTTTTACTTGGAATATTTGGCAGATTCAAGCCAAAGAAAAAGATGCTCAACAGAGCAAGATATTAAATCAAGAATTTGGTCAGAAGATTCAAGAGATAGCAAAAGACCTCAATTCAATTCTATTGAAACTGAAAGAAAAGACAAATAACATAACACAAGCTAAAATGGATCAAAAGGTAACTAAAGATTATGTATAGAACAAAGTGTCCTTATTTAAGACTCTGATAGAAGCAAAGAGGAACATCATGAGATTGTATTATTATTTTGATTTATGAAATCTGATTGAAGCTTCGAGAGAGAAAGGGTACAATTAGAGAGAGAACAGCAGGGAGACATCACCCTTCAGCATCATAGTGGCAAGAAGCTGTATCTGATGATCTGTGATGGTTCATTCATATGTGCAAATCATCACTTGATGCTGGAGTCATCTTGTATGTGTGAAATCTACAAATGACTTGGGAATGGCAATCATACTCCATCATGCTCCACTTTGTGTCCTTTTTAATTGAAAATAAAATAAATGGTGTGTTTTTTAAGTAGATCAGTGAACGAAGTAATATCTCAATACACCAAGTATGCCTTTCTGTACATATTTTAAATACTACAAATTCGTAGGTTTACCATATATGGGATTTGGATATCTGTCACTTTTAGATAATTCTGTGAGTCCAAGGGATGACTATGTGTCCTTCCTGTCATGGACATATGCATAACTTAGGGCTTAACATAACAATTATTACTGTTCTGACGTGTGGAAGGAAAATGATCAGCCACTCAAAAGCCACCGAGCTAGTAGAAACCCAAAAAGAGGAAAGTGCACACCCCCGCCCATTCACTTGGTTAACTACAAAACACCGGAAAGAGTATAAGAGTAGCAGCAAGGCTTTGACAGCAAAGAATTGCCTACTTTTTTGTTTGTTTGTAACAAACACTTATTCTCTTCCCACTACAGCTCCTGGCTGAGAAACTGGACAGCTGTAACATGAAGCTAGTGGAACTAGATGCAGCTGTGCAGGACTTTGCAGAGCAGAATCCTCAGCTAGCTAAACAGCTCACTGGCAGAATAAGCAAACTTACAGTGCTCCACCAACAAACTATTAGGCAGGCTGAGTACAGGGCATCTAAGCTGAATCAGGTATAGTATTAAGTTGATTTGATATGTTCTCAGACTCATTGTTAATATATGGTTCACATTCATTGTATGCCACAATTCCATTGAAGTGCTGACAAACCATAGAATGTGGTCATTGGGTAGTAACTCAGCTTCCCAAGTATCTCAGTTTCTTTCTTTGTTTCTTTCTTTGTTTCTTTGTTTCTGACTGTGGAGATGGGCTTGATATGGGTCGAGAATCAAGGTAGCGTGAAAGGGGGGGAAGTTGAAACTAGTTATATTGTTGTCCATGAACCCAAAAGGCAATTAATTACTGAGAAGTATTACATGTTAATATTATTAGGTGACCAATACACTAGTTTCTAGCACTTTGTAAAATAGTGATAAATGTTCAGTATAGAGAATGTCCATTCTGTCTCTCAGGAAAGGAAACAACTGCCAGAAACACTTCTATGGAGAGCAAACTAATTAAGGATGCATGGACATTGTTGTACTCATCCTGAAAGGGTTTTGATCTTTTCGGCGTGCTCAATGCCAGCACTTGCAAAAGATTGATATTTTGTTCACATTCCATGTGAATGCGCACCAAATGCTTTCTGGCACTCAAAACACTCACTGCTGCCACCTTCCCCTCCTCCCAGGGTCCAGTCACTTACATGCTGTGATGGGGAGGAGGCAGGCACTCCAGCTCTCCAGTGGAGCATTTATCCCCATTGGGGAGGAGACTGGGACTGCAAATTTAGCAATTCTGGTAGAATTGTTGAGGGCCTGTAGCTGGCACTGGCTCTTTAGGGCTTGCAAGCAGAAGGTCCCAAGTTCAGTCCCTGGCATCTCCAGTTTTCTGCCTGTGAACTGCCCAGAGAGCTTCAGCTATTGGGTGGTAGAGAAATGTAATAAATAAAACTCTAGAGAGCCACTGCCAGTCAGTGTTGACAGTAGTCTAGATGGACAAAGGGCTGACTCAGCATAAGGTAGCTTGCTATGTTCCTAACTGAAGTGATTAGCACCATATTCCCTCAAGGGTTGTGGCACTTGTAGTCCCAGTTCCCTTCCTGGCAGGAAAGGATGCTCCACCAGGGAGCTGGAGCACCCTCCTCCCACTTTCAGCACTGCCTCCCCCATCGTCTACCCTACCATTGTTGGCTGTTTGGGATCAGGGGAAGGAAGAGATGGCAGTGGGCCCTACATTTGCAAGATGAGCAGGGCCGTGTTCACTGTTTCTCAGCTGCATCCTGCTGGTCTTGCATGGTGCTCACACTTTTGAGCAGCCTTTTCAAATGCTTATGATATCCCTAATAGTAATCTTTAGAGACACTTCTAAATCCTGAAAAATCCTGATGTAGTAGCATTATAGTCCTTCAGAGCCAGGGATGTTGAAACTTGTTGGATAATCTATATTTTGAATAAACTAGTGTTAATGTTAAATGAATTAGCAAATAGCTTTTAATAGCATTAACATATCTCAAGTGTTGAACACTCATACACTTTTGAATAAATTATCAGATCTGTAATTGCTACTGAGTTCTAAGCAACAAAATTTGCTACTTATGAGATACTAATGTCCCTATGACATATTAATGACTTGTATTGTTCCAGTTAGGTAAATATAATTCATAATGGTGAGATTGCTGGATAACTCTAGTTTTAAAAGAATTTAATTATAGGATGACTATGTGTCACTAAAAAGGGGTAAGTTGATGTAAGTTAAACAAATAATTAAAGAGGTGCAATTAAGTGGTATGGATCAAGGAAACAAGCAGTAATTTCTGAAAGAACCAGATTGTTCCTAGTACACATGCAATGATATGCCCACACTTGACATCAGTATGTTCACAGTCTTCCACATAGAATTTTAGAAGTAGCTACATCTGCGTAAGACACATGCATAATGTACATATGGCATATGTACTAATTTTAACATAAGCAGTATAAAAGACCAGTAATAGGAACTAGAAGAACTGAAGTAAATGGAATTGCTAGGTATATAAACTCACACCTTTTTAAAGAAAACAATATTTTCACGTACAAGCTGTGCTTCAGATTTACTAAATAGATTTTCCTTGTGTTTGAAGGCCATTTCACACTTAGATGAATATAATGAGATGCTAGAATTCATACTGAAATGGATTGAAAAAGCTAACATTTTAATACATGGTAACATCACGTGGAATTCTGCCTCTCAACTTCGAGATCAATTTATGTCTCATCAGGTGAGATGATAATTATTTTTTTAGGTAGTAGGTGAAGGCACAGATTGGTAGTGTACACTAAATGATAGTTTTTAACCCCATACTAATAGCATGGTAATCCTTACTAAATAATTTATATCTTCATATAATCTCTAGGTTTGATCCTTTCTCTGTAGATTTTTTCTCCTTGTAGGGAACTTTGGAAGCTTGTATCAGAATGTTAAGATGGATATGTTTTCAAAACAGCATGAGATATCACATTTTTGGAGCCAGGTCTTCACAAATATTCTATGCTATACTGCTGCTGCATTTCTGCTAGTTGTAATGTTCCTAAAATAAGCAAGGAAACAAGTGGAAATGATCGATTCGTTTCAAGAATGGAGCAAGTCAACGGAGCCATTCTGGAAATTAGCACTGCCGCTTGTTTTGAGTCGTTTCAAGAACTGCTAGGTCCTGATGCATTAGCAGTCTGTTCTGCTAGTGCACAGGCAGTATAGGATTCTGCCCAGTAAAAATATTTTGAAGTAGGAGAAAAACGTTATTTATTATGCTAAGCTCTAGAGAATCCTCTACCATTTGATGCCAGTAAGTTTTTTTTTGTTGGCTTTGACAGATGGACAACATGGTTTCTATACTAACTGGGCTGTTTGTAACAAAGTGTATTTAGCTTTCTCCAGCCATAAGCCAATGAGATGGAGATTTAGAGCCTTGGAAATTGCATCAAACAATGTGTATACTATGTTTGTCAGTTGTGTGAGGCACAGAAGGCCCTGCCACTTCCCAAACCAAGTTCAAGCTACTCTTGGCACCAACTCTCCCATAATGTAGCTGTGTGGGCTTAGAGATAGTCATCTGAGGCCTGAGTAGTAATCTTTCTTTCCTCAGTCTGACAACCCTAGTGTGGCAGGATGCAACTTCACACTTTGTTCTTCAGGGGCTGCAATAGCTGGCATGCAGTGATTTAATAGAAGGCTATAGTTTGGCTAATTAACTTCTTGTCACCTGCATTGGGTATTGTGTAGTAAATTATGTCATAATTTAATGGTATCCAGTGGATGTGACAACTAAAAGTTCATTAAAATTCCAAACTACCTTAGCTACCCTAAGCATTTTGTTAAGGGGAGAATCATCACAGGATTTCTTCAGAGGTGATTTGGAGTGGCATGCTTCATCTACTGGAAACTCCAGAGTGCTCATTTGCCTGGATAGTTCCTTCTGGGTGATAGGCCTAACAAGCATTCCCCTTGAGGTCTTTTCAAGGGATGGGATGACTATAGACTACAAATGCAGTAAGGCATCTAGACAGGTGATGCTTCCTAAAGAATTGACTGACCTCCATTTCTACTACAAGCCTTCCAAATCCTGGCAAGAGATAGAGCTGTAGTTTTAGATATAGTTGTGATCTCTGTAAAATCCTAGCTGATGTCTTCCTTATGAAGCAATATTGAACCATGTGACTGAAGAATATAGTAGCAATAATTCTAAGCCTAAATTTTTGATGGATCAGAGTCTGAAAATTGAAACAGATTCTGCTGATTTCTGCAACTTAGGCCATGCTTGAAGAGTCTGGTGAGATCCATGGGGATATTGAAGCCATGAATGAAAAGATAGAACACTTGGCAAGTGTATATTTGACTGAAGGGATGTCTCAGCAAGTGTCAGAGCTTGGGCGTCAGACTGAAGAGTTACAGCAAGTGATCAGAGAGCGACTACAGAATGTTCAAGATGCAGCCAAGGTATGTGGAATGCCCTTCATATCTAGTTGATGGTTTGAACTGTTCGTTATGACTGTGCAATGCTATTATTATTTGTTTTATTGTAGGAATTTGTTGTTAATAATTTGTTATATTGCAACCTTTTAACTACAATTGTAATTATTGTAATTTGTTTTATTGCTAAAAGTTAGAACGTTGTTTTAACTTTTGTAAGCCATCCTGGGAACCTGTTGAAGGGTGAGGTATAAATCTAAATGTACTGTATTTCTAAGGCACAATTCCTAATGACGTTCTGCTGTGTAAGCTCCCTTGAAATGGATGGAAGACTCTGTCTTACGCAGGAGAGCTTCACCAGGGATTTTTTCCCCTAGAGCATAATTTTTCATATTTATACCAGGCAAATCTGATTGAAAAAAATCACTGCCCTTGAAATTCTGTGTAAATTCTGAAGTTGTCTTCTCATGTGGCCCAATTCTGGAGAAGCTCAAGTACACACGGAGTTCCCCTGCCTCAAAGGGTGGGGAACCTGAGGCCTTCCAGATGTTATTGGATCCCACCTCCCATCATTCCCAGCCAGCATGGCCAATGGTCAGTGATGATGGGTAGTCCAACAGCATCTGGAGGGCCACAGGTTCCCCACCCATGCTCTACGGGATATCCCATTCTCACACACACACACACGTACAGCTCTTTCACAATGGGATGTGAAATGAATTAGATCAGGGGTCCCCAATCTTTCTGGACCTGTGGACACATTTGGGAATTTGAGAAACTGCTGTGGTCTACCTGTCACGTCTATGGATCTTAGGCTGCATCTTATTCCGCAAAAACTCTTGATTCGTTTCTATTGGACACTGCAACATCTATTTAATAAGGGATAGTCTAATTCAGCTAATTGCTGGCAGTGCAATACAGCAATTGCTTCTTTTAAACATATGTTTTGGCAATATCCAGTAGTTGCTCCTTTTGGGGAGGAGGTTATTACACAGATAAATGTTGTACTGGAACTGTGTTTTATATTCACTGAAGTACGCGCTCCTTTAAATTATTTACCTGCTTCATGGACATTAACAAATGGTCAGCATAAATGGATTCTCCCTGCCATTTTGACAGCTAAAAGAATAATATTACAATACTGGAAGGATAAACACTCACCTTCTATAATGCAATGAACTGAGGACCTTATAATGCTTTCAACATTTGAATGGGTGACATGTAGATGCCACCTTCAAATGGATACTTATTTGGATATTTGGTCCGCTTTTGTTGAAGCCTATGTATAATTGCTAGGAAGTTGTATACATTTCATTTGTATTCATTGCTGTGGATATATACAACATGTACGTATATTAAAAAACTGGGGGGAGGGAGTTTTATGTGGCTTTGCAAACACCACGTTAGGGACCCCCTGAATTATTGAATAGGGAAGCCTACTAATAGGGCATATTAGCGCTCACATGATGCTCTGAATCAAAGAATGGGCTTGTATGTATAAAAGAATAGAATAGAATAGAATAGAATAGAATAGAATAGAATAGAATAGAATAGAATAGAATAGAATAGAATATGCATATTATAAGACCTCGGTTTTCCAAAGACGTGCAGTTTACTTTCAGTAACACCATTGTCTAGTGAGTCTTAACCCATGTCTAATGTGTGTTCTGCTTTTCCTTGTTTTTGTACACTTTTTTTTTTTACAGGATATGAAGAAATTTGAAACTGAGGTAAAGGCTCTTCAAACAGCTTTAGAGCAAGCCCAAACCACTCTGACATCTTCAGAGATTGGCCGTTTGAGTCTGAAAGAGCAACTTTCTCACAGACAGGTAGGCTGATTACAGCATGACTTTATCATTTGCAGGAGAGCTGTGAAGTATTAATTCTGTTGGTACTTTCTTTAAAATGTCTGAGGCTGCTAGGCTTGGTTAAAGTATTACTTAAGCTGGCCACTAATTATTAGAGCAATAATGACATGTAATGATTTGAGTCTGTTTGGAGTAGGATATCAACCCCCTTCATGTGCCCTGCTTTTCTTCCAGGTAGGTGTTGGGAAAGTTAGTGATCTCAACAATAATAATTGCAAAGTTGCCCTTTCAGAACAAATCCTGTCAACCGATGGGACTATGGATTCATTCTTCTCCACTGTCTACTGCCAGTGTCTCCCTGAGGACCAATCCTATTTGAAAGCTGATGTCACTGTGATTTTGTCACAGTGCTATAAGATACATGCATTTCAGAAAATGACACCATGTGTTTCAAGATGCCAAAGCAGGTTCCCCTGTTGAACTGGAACCACCCACTGAATAGCTAAATCTATCTTTGTATCTGTGTCACACTTCAAGAAATAACATCCAATCAACTCCAAGAACTTCCATTATTCCCCTCTAAATATAAATTGCTAAAATAGTTTCCTATGTACTTAAATCTAATAAATCCAACTCGAAAAGATAATATGAAGCATTTTCAGTAATTAATGGCAATTTTGTTGTCATAGTGTTGGTTAACTCATTAATGATTTTTTTAAATGTGAAAACATTGAACTCTACATTCATTGTGAGCATGTCCTAGCAGTTCATCATTTAATGGTGGATAGTATTAACTCATACCATATGTTAATATTTTTGTTGAGCTCACTTTAGTGAAAGGCCCCTGGAGTTCATGGCAGTATGAGTTTATATCATACCCTTATGTTATTTCTAGCATCTGCTTTCTGAAATGGAGTCACTGAAGCCCAAGGTTCATGCAGTGCAGATCTGTCAGAGTGCTTTACGAATTCCTGAAGAAGTGGTCACCAGCCTACCAATATGTCACACTGCCCTCAGGCTGCAGGAAGAGGCCAGTCATCTTCAGCACACAGCCATCCAGCAATGCAACATAATGCAGGCAAGTAGAAATTGAACGTAACATGAGTAGAGGTGGTAAACTCACATGGTACACTCACCATTTGGAGTCATTTTCTTCTTCCATCATTCTTGACAAGCACAAAGATACTGTATGTTTTAGATTGTTATGTTTGTTACTCATTTTAAGAATCTTTACACTCAGTGTCAAGTGCCTAAACCTTAGTCTGTGTAATGGTTTTAATTGCTGTCTTTTAAATTATTTTTATTACTGGTGTGCGCATGTGTGTGTGTGTGTATAGATAATTGTACACCACCCTGGAATCCAACATGGATGAAGGATGGTATATAAATGTCTCCAATAAATAGAAATATTCAGAACAGAGAGTCTACATCATCCTTCCCCAACCTGGTGCCCTCCAGACGAGTTGGACTACAACTCCCAGAATCCCAGATTCTGGGAATTGTAGTCCAACCCATCTGAAGGGCACCAGGTTGGGGAAGGCTGGTCTCCATCATCTCCCAGAAGTTACAAAATAAAAATGCTGTATCATTCTTTCTGTTGTCTCTAACAATTATTAAATCTTATATAACTTTTCAACCTCCAGGGGTATATTTTTATTCTTCTTCTTTTTGGCAAGCTGTAGAACTGCAGTTCTTATTACTAGGTGTCTCTGATTCATTTGCTCATCCCCCGGCCTTCTGTTCACCATTATAACTTTATATAAAATTTAACTCTTACATTTAAAACATCCTTTGAAAAAGAAGCTAATTGTATTTAAAACTCATTTTGACACGGCAAGCAACCTGAATAAAATTTGGATCTCTGCTTTCTTCCAAGATTTATCCTATGATGTCTGCCCATATGACATCTATGCAGCAACTTTAAGGGGAAAAAAAACAATTTGAAAGTTCCTAATATAACGAATATAACTTTTTTTGCATGGACATTGTGTAAACAATGTTAACGAAGCTTTGACAATGTTAAAACAAAGGTTTTAATTCTGTTATAACTCCACACCAAACCTTTGGAATAAGATGGAAAATAATTTCCATGTAAAACAAATTTAAAACATGTAAGTAAAAAGACATAACATGTAGTAGTATAATCTTAACTTGGCTTTCCTAATTTTCCTGTAAGATATTCAGTGCTGTACAACTGCCAGCAGAATGAAAACTGCTGACGAAACATATTCTCCCTTCCCTCTGCGCCCTATACACACTTATCAGGGACTTACTCCCTGGTAAGTGTGTACAGGATTGCGGCCTTATCATCCTTATTTTAGAGAATGTCAGAAAATAAGAAGTATACAGTAGGTACTTTATTTTTTGGTGTGCCTTGACTGTATTTTCCCCCTCTTTCTCTATAGGAAGCAGTAGTACAGTATGAGCAATATGAACAAGAGATGAAACATTTACAGCAACTGATAGAGAGAGCACATTGTGAGATCCAGGACAAGCCCGTAGCAACAAGTAACATCCAAGAATTGCAAGACCAGATTTCACACCATGAGGTAATGCAACTGAGATCGATTTATGAAGCAAAGCTCATTTGTACATGAAAATAAATTTCCTTTCCCATTATCCAGAATTTTAGCTCTTGCAGACATACCAGATCTCAGCTTTTTGCCTATTTTGGCTTATATTGGAGAGTGGAGCGGGGGAGAGAAGTGCTTCTCAGCTTCCTTTTCTGGGCTACCTTTCCAGGTGCTGGGAGCTATGTTTCATTGACTCTGGACAATAGTCAGCAGTCTAGCTATGCTTGTAGAAGAGCCAAATTTTGCCATTACAGCTATGTTTTTTGCATTTGGCAGAAAGAGAAATAGGATGAGCCATCCAGTTTTGACTCTGGCCCTGGGCACCTCTGGCATCAGCCCTGCCCACTGCCGATATGCAGCCCCCAGCAGATTATCTGCAAGGGAATGTGGCCCTCAGCAGGGAAAAGGTTGCCCACTTCTGCTGTACCCATATGACCAGACCTCCCCTGGCTGCTTTAGTCAGTGGGATTGCTACTTAATCAGACAGCATTACTGCTACTAATGCATACAATAAATTTGTCCCATATTTTATTTCACAACTTTTATCCCACCTTTCTTTCTTAATGGAAACTCTAAGCTGTTGACAACTCTAAAACAGCCTATCACTCATCAAAATCCATCAAACATCTACATCCTTAAAATAACTTCCAGAAAGGTAGTTCTGAAAGAGCCTTGTGGCACCCTAGAAACTAAGAGCATTTTTACATGAGGCTTTTATTGCACATTCATAATTGGTCACTCATCGAAGTTTGCAGGTCCTTTATACGGCAGTGTCAACCTTCAGGATGTCTCCCACACTTCTTGACCTTTATCCCACTTTTTAAAAGATCAGAGGTAACCAGATAGAGAAAGTTAATCCAATGTATCGGCCATGTGAAATTGCACAGTTCTGCTATAACCACAGCACCATCTTGTGGCTGTAAAATGAAACATAAGAACGTGCCGAGAACATAATTCCCTGATTCAAAGCACGTGTCTGCCCGTGTAAAGGAACTGACCTTAATCCTGCAAAGAATCTGGAAACAAAAGTCCTGGTAAATTGCAGGATAAAAAGCCTGGTGTGGTGAAGCGCTAAGGCTTGGATCCTGAGTTCATGTGAATGGAATTCAGGTCATGGAATGCTGCCACTGCAGGAGGAGGGGAGGTATTTTTGCCAATTCTCTCTCTCCCTCATCCTTTGTCCCCTCAAAAATCTGGTGCTTCCAGAAAATGTACGGGATAGCACAGGGGGCACCAGGGGGTCAGCAAAAATAATCCCCCCCCTTTTTTTACACCAGCAGGAGCCTCCTCTGGATCAAAAGCCTTTTGCAGAAGGGACGTTTAGGCTCCAAATCTAAGAAACTGTGGCATAAGCTTTTTTGTGGAAGTGCATGAAAGCTTCTGCCATAACTAATCTGTTAGTCTTTAAAATGCCATACAACTTTCTGTTGTTTATCTTTAAAACAGTTTACAACTTGACTCAGTTTCAAATGCCACCTTGAAAAAAGATGTCACGACTTGTCTTTTTCTTTTTAAAGAAAAGATTGTCTGTCAAGCCTCTTGGTTAAGATACCAAAGATGGGAAGGTCTTTCTCCATGCCCTTGCTGGTGTTATTTCTTGGTTAGATGTTACTTGAAGTCGAGCCTCCATGGCATATCTTAATAGTGAGGGGGCTCTTATTAAGGAAGATGCTCCCTCAGGTATACTAATCCCAAACTAAATACAATTTTAATTTTAAAAGATCACTGACACTCAGAGAACAATTTAAATGGTAAACAAGCATTATGGGCTTCTCCACATGAGGCTAAAATCGTGCATCTTTACTGGGGCTTCTACTTCCAGATTCCTTGCAGGTTTACACATGGTTTTACATGTGGTCTTTTCTGGGGATTTTCTTTTGGGGCAAGTTCTATATGTTGCCATATACAGCCACTAGATGGTGCTGTGATATAGTAGGATTCTGGGAATTCACCGGAAATCTATCCCACTTCAAAGCAGGAGGTTGACAACATCTTGTAAAAGACCTGCAAAAAATGTGAGTGACCAATCATGAGCGCACAGTAAAAACCTTGTGTAAAAATGCCCTGTATATTGTGACTCTACTGAGACTAGAAGGTTGGGCCTAACAGTTAACTGGCTGCAGTGAACCATCTTCAAGGGTTTGTAGAACATGTTACAGTACTGAGTACTTGAGATTACCAAATCATGCCTGACTGATTAGATCTTGATGGTCTAGTTTCATTGACTGTCTGTCAGTTTACTATCAGTAATCTGCCTTTTTCTAAGCTGCAGTCTAACACCCAGCCATGAATACTTAAATATACTGGTTTCAGTAGAGATGGAAAATTCCCAAACATTAAAGAGAATGTGCCAGCCTCTGCTTTCACAGAGATCTGTGGGTGTATTTGGAGTCTCACACATGTAGTGGAGCAGTTGGACTGGTGTGACTGGTTTCCAGGGAGCTAAAGCAGCCTAGTAGCATTATAATATGAAGCCTAGGTTTGAACTATCTCAACCAGTTTGAACACTTCAGACTGAACTTATAAGTTTCTTTCCCAATGTGCTTACAACCTAATTGTTAATCATATCTGATTCTTTAAAAAGTTGTTTTCAGTTTGATAATTACATTGTGTAGTGTCTATACACAAGCAAATGTTAGAGGAGTTAAGTAACTAAAATCCTCAAAATAAAAATGAAATATTGCTGTCTAGTTTCAGGTACAGTGCTTGAACTGAGCTGTCCTATACCTGTGTCCATTCCTGTTAGGATCTTATTTCTACCAACCCCTTTGGCCTAATTCCATTGCTAATGTATTCGTTTGAGGTGTTTCATACTAAAACGAACTGAAATCTGAAAAAGCAATGTATAGATTAAGCAAGGCATATTCACAACATCCTGTTTGGAAGGAAAGCTGGTCAGCCCTAAAGCTATCAAGATGGTTCATTTATATAAATCTGTCACACAGGTGAGAAAATTCAACTGAAATCTTGAGGAACTGGTTTCATGAGACCAACTATGAGACTGGGAGATCTCTTAGGCTTTCATTGAGGTTAAACTTCACAGCATTTTTCCTATTCTTAATTCATTTGCTGTGAGCAGTCAATGTAAAAATGTCCTTGGCACCAATAAGCGTAGGACTGCCCTGTTCTAACCGGATTAAAAACAAACAAACATTCCTCCTGCTTGATTTGAGAACTAAAAAATAAGCAAGTGTTGCAAGAAATCAGAAATACCTTTTTGAAAGGAATGGAGTGGTTAAGTAAGTAGTACAGTGACAGTTAACCTCAAATTTGCTGTCACATTGTAAGCCCAATACTTGGGCTAGAGTCTATAGAGGCTGAAACAATAGCTTTAGCAGAAATATTAATTTTCCCCACTTAAACATTGGTTTAATGCCTCTGAAAAGCTTTGTGATGTAGCACTGAAGTCTTTAATTCCATTTATAGCCAGAGTCCAGGGTGAAACAAAGGATAGTGAAAAGTCACAGATATTATAAGATCATTTTAACCTTTATCTGATGTGCCCTGGAAATGTCCCTTTTCCAGTATGAATGCTGTTGTCTCCAGAGTTGTCCCCATATTAGTCCAGTTACATTTTACTTCTCGTCACATTGTTTCTACATACACCTTGTTTATATACCACTCAAGTGACAGTGACACCCAGGTAGAGCTCCATCCTTTGTGAAGTATGAAAAGACTGCATAGGATGATCCATGTAGGTGGAATTTTTTACATATGCCTAATGTGTCCTGGGATGCTGAAGAGACGACATTATCAAGAACTCTTCCAAACTGCTCTAAGTTCAAAGCTCAGGATCACTGTTCAGTGCATCCAAATCCCACAGCTAAGATCCATGTAAGAATAGCGTGAGAAGAATGTCAAGGAGTACAGGACTCTTGTACCATTTTTAGATATGCAGAAGATGGTGTTTGGGCAAGTGCAGCTTGTGACTGGGAGGGTGGGGAGCTGCATTTTCAGAAATTCCCTTTTCTGTGCAACTATTGGCACAGGAATGTGCCCTCTTTTGCATCCTATGTATATGAAACACCACTCCCCACTTTGGAACACACTGCCAAGAGGTATGACTGTGCGTTATGCTGTATGCTACCTTTCTCAGCTCATGCCAGAAGGGTATTCCAGGTCAACAGGTACATACCTGCCTTTCCCCTAGAACATTCCCCATGTTCCAAGTTGTGCAGTACAGCACTTAACTGAAAGCCCAGGAAGAATTGCTGCTTTGCAGCCTCCATTAAGCTCAATGTTGCTTACACTGGCCTTCCATGTAGACAGTGTTGAAATAAATGGAAATGCGATTGTACTTGGTACCTCGTACCTCTGCAACCCATTTTTTTGGACACTGTTCCTTTGTGTAAATTGCTCTGTAATATATGGCAGTATAAAACAGCTCACTCTGCATCATTGCCGATGAGCATTGGTGGAAGCACATTGATGGAACAATCCGGAGGGTAAGGAGTCTGAGCAATAGAGTGATCCGAACTTGGAGACTCTGATCTATCCAAAGACTTGTTAGGCTCTTCCTGGCAGGGTGGGAGGAATGGCAGAAGCAGGTATTTTTCCTCCACCATATCACCCCCCCTCCAACTTTAAGAAAAAAATCATTTAGACCAGTCTCAGAGTTGGTCTAAATTCCTCTCCATGGCTGAGGACTGAACTCTCCCTCTCCGCTCACTACCACATTCTCAGTATGCCTGTATTGCTCCACTACAAAGTCAGGATTTCAACCTTATAGAGGGAGCCACTACAGAAACTTTCACAGTGGCTGGGTGCCAGGAGGGGGTTCTGAAATCGGGAAACCCCTTCCAAGGAGCTTCACTTAAGACCTCAAAGAGTTTTCTGAGCAATCCTATGTCCCCAGGGATGTGTTCCCAACCATAGGATTGCTCTCTAAACTGTATGATCCTCTCCCACCAAAAAGGGAAGAACTTTCATGTCTGGTTAAAACTGACTAAATGACAGTAAGAAACAACAGCAATTATTTTTTTCTGTACAGCATTCAGAAGCAAGTGTTTCTCCATAACCATACATGTTTATGATAAACCTGACCTGACATATTTGGGTTGACATATCTGCCTGTAATGACATAGTAACATTATTTTGCAGTCCTACTATATGTAAATTGTGATGCTGGGCTAATACAACAGTTAGTAGATATAATCCAAGGTATATATTTGCTGTTAAAGAAAGGCTTAGGAATGAGGCTTTATTTGCAAATTAGCCTGTGTGTGTTTTTTTATTTAGGAATATAATATGGATGCAATCCATGTTGTGACACTAAGGATGCAATTAAAAGAAAATAAAAGAAAGAATATTATAATGCCAAGTGAAAGCTGCTAGCCTCCAGCATTATAGAACAAAGCATGAAGGAAACCGTAGTGTTTGTTAATTCATTATAGCCCTTGCATATTACTGTCTGCTCTGTTCATTGTATTCAGCCTGATGAGAAGTGAATGCTATCTTTTTTCTTCTTTTTTTACACTTCAAGGCACCACATGACCGCATTTCCCTGGCATGCACTATTTCAGCTCACTTTAGTATCTTGAGGGAGGGAGAGAAGAGAGTATTTCCCCCTCTCTTTTCAGTAGGTTTCTTTGCAGCATTTGCTTATCTTTAGAAATGATAATGTGAGTTTAACAGATACTCCTCCTGTCAGTCACAGGCACAGCCAGGTAGAGAGACTTTGGTATTGCTTTTCCGGTTTCACTGCATAGCTTCCTCTGTTCAATGGTTTAGCTCTGTAGTGAGATGCAGCCTGACTTGTACTTTTCCCACAATCAACATCCTGCCATTCGGCTACTGCTGTTGCTGATGTCGGGCTTTGGAAACACAAAGCTGTGATTTTATTGGTTGACCTTAGAGAAACAAACCGGTCTCTGTAACGGAAGCAGAATTGCTATGAGGTCTGATGGCTCCTTCATGCTGCATCTGATTCTCAGGGTGGGGGGAAATGTTTCCTCAGGAGCTGGCTCAGAAGATCAAAGGCTACCAGGAACAAATAGCATCTTTGAATTCCAAGTGCAAAATGCTAACAATGAAAGCTAAGCATGCCACTATGCTGCTAACGGTGACAGAAGTGGAAGGGCTTTCAGAAGGAATGGAGGAACTGGATTCAGAAGAACTGCTCCCAGCACACTCTGCTCACCCCTCCGTAGTTATGGTAAGCAATACAGGCATAACTTGGCTGCTTATCTGAGGTATCTGTCATTTGCATTATTGCTTCACTATTATGCAGATTATTGTCACAGTCCATGTTGTCTCTTTGCATTAATGAATTGTCTGGGTGTTGAGATTAGAATGCAAACCAGCAATTATTTATGAGGAGAATAGAAATCAGTCTGTTATCTTTGTATATGTGTGAGAGACAGAGCATCTATGTTGGTGATTCAGCTCTTTGAACATGGATAACTCAGCTGAACCACAAAATGAAATTACATTTACTTTAAATAATAATACATTATGCTGAGGGTTAGGCTTCTAATGGTTTATTTTTTAAAATAGCCAATCTTTTATCCAGATTGGATGCTTAAGTGAAGAACTGGGGGAGGGAGAAATGAAATGAAAATTTTTCATATGTATGATTCATATAAAACATCTGCACTGAATATCTGTGGAAACTTTGCTGGAATGAACAACCCATAGAAGAGGAATACAGATGCCTTACTATTAATTATCAGAGAAATCCAGTTGTGTCTGCCTGCTGTTGGAATGGCATCCACCTAGGGATGTCAGAGAATTCCGCCACGGATCTCGGTGAGGCCAAATGCCAGTGCATTCGGCCCCGCAAAATCCATGGCGGAACAAAGCCCCCAACCCACAAAAGACACGCGAAACGGAGCACTTAGCTGCTGCCGTCCGCGCTGACTTGCGAATGGTGGCTGCCCTGCAGCCGCCATTCACTTCTTCATCATAGCCGTGATAGGCTACATAAATACTTATCTAGCCTATCATGGCTAACGCAGGGACGCCTTTTGCATCCCTGCATTAGCCAAAAAAAAAAACCAGCGTAAACAAATGGCAGCGGCTACAGCGGCCGCCATTTGCAGTCCCTATTTTTAGCCATTTTAGCCTACGTAAATATTTACATAGACTATTACGGCGAAAACAAGGGGAACGCAAATAGCGTAGTGGGCGCTATTTGCGTTCCGTTTTTTTCGCCGTAATAGCCTATGTAAATATTTACGTAGGCTAAAACGGCTAAAAATAGGGAATGCAAATGGCGGCCGCCATAGCCGCCACCATTTGCGTACGCTATTTTTTTTTTTTTTGGCTTGCCGTGATAGGCTACGAAATACTTACATAGCCTATCACAGCAGCTTCACAGAATGCAAATGGTGGCCGCTACGGCGGCCGCCATTTGCATCCGCAACAGCCCGTCTGCGGCCGGAATTGTGGCTGCGGATGGCCCTGGCTAGCGGCTCCAGGGAGCTGCCGTGGAGCGGAGCCAGCCCAGAGAAGATTCCGGGGGGAGGAACGGAGAGCCTCCCCCCCACCGCGAATCCAAGCTCCGCAAAGGTATGTGACTTTTGTACATCCCTACATCCACCAGCATAGCGGATTCCTCCTCTCCCAAATCTGCTCTGCAGTGTTGGGGGATGCTCTGGAGCAGATTTTGGTGAGCACAGGGGATGAGAAGATGGGAAAGATCAATTACATGAGATCTTAGATGCAGCCCCCAAAGTGTATTGCTTTCAATATTTTTTACATGTGCATCTGCTTCTCTTCTGCAACATTACTTAGATATGTATTATCTCGAGTAAAGCCACATGTGTCTCTATCTATAGTAATCTCTCGTTGTTTTTTCACATATTTGCCCTCCTACACATCTCTTATGGTTGCAGATAGGTTTTATTTTTAAAATAAATATTATAATTTAAACTCTCCAGATGTAGAGTTAACAAACTTCTGTTCTTCATCTGCAGTACTAATATAGTTTTGGTATGTAAGGTGACCAGATAAAAAGGGAGACAGGGCTCGTGGGTCTAATAGTTGAGCAAAGGAGGAAATTTGGACAAGTGCTACTTGACATGATGCAGGGGGAAGAAAGCTGTGCCTGCCAAAAATTTCTCTCCCTCGCAGTTGTGAAGGGAACAGAAACCCTATGTATGTTCCTTTGCATTTGGTCACCCTGTAGAGCTGAGAGGTAAGCACATGCTTTTAAACTGTGTCCTGGTGGAACTCCATGTTTATGACTGCATTTAATGCAAAATCCTTCTTGTGGAGACTGAATGACCTTCCTGTCCTTTGGGATTGCATTTCCCATGGCAGATGACTGCTGGTCGCTGTCACACACTCCTGTCACCTGTTACTGAGGAGTCTGGGGAAGAGGGAACCAACAGTGAGATTTCTTCTCCACCTGCCTGTCGCTCTCCTTCACCTGTGGCTAATACAGATGCTTCTGTTAACCAGGTATATCCCCCTTGGCATTCATTCAGCTATGATGTCTGCATAGATTTGTGGTCCTCCATGTGCAACCTCTTTTCGAAAACAAGAGTGTTTTCTCAGGGTAAAGAAAAAAAATCAAAACACATTGTTTGAAGTATTGATGCCTCTCAATACTTTGTTACCTATGCTTTATTATGCCACTCATTCTCACTTTCAAAATCAAAATATTAACTTATTGTGCATGCACAAGATTCAAAGCATTAGAGAGGAAGATCCTGAGAAACCACAACTTTGTGCTAACACAATAGAAACATTTCAGTGTTTATTTGTCTGTCTGTCTTGGTTCTGCTGCTGAGAGAATTTTTATATCTACCATGGTTTGTGTAGCTTAAATGTTAATAGTCATATTTTTTTCATGTGAATGAAACTTCTCATTCCATCACTTTACTCTCAGCTTGAGCATTCATTTCAGTACACTGGCACTTTCAGACTGGCACCTTTTGCCATCAGTGTGTATCTTGGAGCTGTTTATCAAAGGGTACAGTATAATGAATGAAGAATGGGAATTGGCCAAGAAACGTTTATTCATTAGTTAATCATTGTAACTCTTTCAACAGCAAGTACGTATTGCACCAAACAAAAGTTAAATACACAACTATTCTGATGTAGTAGCTAACTCAAGAATATAAAACCAAGAAAATTATGAAGAGCAAAAAGTTTAAGAGAATCAAATGGAAGAAGGGAGATAATGAGTCACTGAGCTTTCTAAAGCTCATTTATAAAATAGTACAGCAGCAATTTTCCAGTTCTCCCAGTCTCCAACAGTCATTCTTTTTTAAGGTCACATGTTAACTAAGAGAGAAATTCTAAGCTGCTGGGGGTGGGGGGAGGTGAAAGGCCTTTGGAAATGGCAGAAGTGCCACTGCACCAACAGAGATGGAGGTCAGCTGGTGGGACTACATGCATGCCACTTGAAGGACCCCAGTACACTGATGGAAAGGTATGCTGTTGTCTCAATGTAGCGGACACACGACTGTAGATTTCCCCAACACACAGTATATAGTATTGCTCTGCCCACTGCCAGTACTCCTTTCACATTGGGTGCATTCACACAAACTCCCCCAGACATTCCATGAACACATGGAACGACTGCAGGTAAGCCCCACCTACTGCTGGAACTGTGTGCCACCTCCCCCATCCCCTGATGAACGTCCAGTGGATGATTGTCAGGAGGGAGGGGTGTGGTTCCAGCAGTGGATCAGGTTGGTCTGCATGGCCTTATGGTGCTCTCCACGTGTTCTTCCAATTTGTATAGAGGTCACGTGTCACAGTTTGGTCTCTGTTACCAGTTGTACTGCTGCTCTTCACTCAAAAACATCCACATCATCCTCTCTCTGTGGAACATGGAGGTAGTGTGGAAATAATGTAGGAGCTCAGAACACATGGGCAGTATAAACCTTTCTCATATTACAATAAGATTGAGGAAATATTCCTGTCGATAAAAATTGTATTGATAGAGGAGACAAAGAGTGAGGCCCAAAAGACCGTCTCTAATATCCATGGAAGGGCATCACATATAATAGAATCTTTTAACTTGCTGTTAAAAAATTCTCATTTTGTGCACAGGGTTATTGAAAAGCTGTGGCATAGAAATCATTACAGTTACTGGTGATTGAGAATGGATAAGCATATTCTGTTTTGGATGTTGAAACAAATTGGGTGTTTTGAAAAGTAAGAGAAAGTCAGATCCACAGTGAAGTTATTATAGCTGATGGTGCTCACGTGAAAATATCATCAAAACAATTCATCATCATGCCAAGAATAACTAAAGATTTTAGAATAACTAAAAATATAGAAGGGAAGAAGATTGCTTAAATATTTGGGAGTGCACTTATTCAACTGTGTACCTTATATCAGCAATCAGTGTTATTGGGAAAAAAAGTAAATATGTCTATTGGTAATAGATTTTTATTCCTAGGAAGATGCCACATTTATTTATCTGAGAGATTTATTTACTTGAGGAATTTATACTTAGGGATGGATGAACCTGTTGGTTTCTCTTTTACCCACATTTGAATATTTTAAATCTTAAGTTCTTTCCATCCTGAATATGAAGAAATTTCCAAATTTTGGTAAATTATAGAAATAAATAAATAACTGTAACTAATTTCTAATCCATCTGCACCGGCCAAATTCATAGATACTATTCCCAGCATGCATAGGACCATGTTGTACCTGCTTGCCACATGGCTGTTAAAGATGATGAGCGAGCCTGTTAGAAAAAAAGAGGTGGCAACCCAAATTCGGCACAACAACCATGGTGTTGTATAGACATGGATTTAAACCCTGATGTTTAAGAGCTAAGCACTCAAAGTCCTGGGCCTATATGGATGAGTACTGAAGGAAATTCACTGTAGAAATTATGAGCAGAAACCTCAGAAAAGATACTTCAGCAATCCATTCTTTGAAATAATAAATTAGAATTTGTAATATTGGTCTTTCAGATGATAAGATAAGAGGGTGGTAGTACCCCCACCCATCTGCTGGCCATCCTCAAAGCTGATCATTCTCTACTATTGAAAGAGCTTCTTCACACTGAGCTTTTATCCTTCTATTGAGATTGCTCACTCATGGACATTTGTGGGCCCTTTAGATGACGTCATGAACCTCCAGGACATCTCCTGCACGAAATGAAACTTATTCCATTGTTTAAAAAACCAGAGATAATGAGCTGTTAAATTAACCTGTTTGTGTTCTGCTTGAGTTCCCTCCATGAAAAAGGAAAAGGCACAAGATCAATGAAACATATGGAAGACTCAGATAAGGAGGAGAAGGCGGGGGAAAGTGGAGGGGGGAAAGGAAGCACATGTAAAGGGAGTCCGTTGTGATCCTGCCTTTAAAGCGGAAGCAGAAAGCCCCATTTTAAATGTGGGATTTTAGGCTGGTGTAGAGATGCTCAAAGTCAGCATACCAAGAATATATGCTGGTGGGAGGACTGGTACTGTCTACTGGAGGTATTGCAAACTGTGTTTCAGGGCAGAGCAAGATGCATGGCTCCTGATAAGCAAACAGAAAAATCTTTTTTCCCACCAAATAAATGAAGATGTGGTTGTGTTTGTAAACATCAAATGTTAACATGTTATCATCTGTCTCTTCTTCTTCTTTTGCAGTCATTTAGAGCAATCTATTTTGAAACATAGGAAATTAAGCAAGGGATATATGTAGGCCCAGACTAGGAATTTGAGAGAATGGGGAGAAGGGGAATCTGCCAGTTTGCCAGCTCAGGAGTGCTGTCCTGCCCCTGTAGCAGCACCTTTAGCCTTTTAAACCATTTTGACATAAGGCTAGGGTAGGGGTGGACGAAAGTCACTTACCTGTCCTCGAAGCTTGTTTGCGGTGGGGGGGGAGGCGCTTCGCTGCTCCCCCCGCGAAGTTCAGGCCAGGGGGGGGAGGCTTCCTGCCTCGCCCGGCCAAAATTCAGACCGGGGAGGAGGCACCTCGCCTCGCCCGGCCGCAAACTCCAAAGTTTTTTTTAAAAAAAAAAAACGCCCCTGTGATAGGCTACGTGACGATTAACGTAGCCTATCACGGCTAGATCTGCAAAGTCAGCCATGATAGGCTACGTTAATCGTCACGTAGCCTATCACGGGTGACTTTAAAAAAAAAAAAAGCGCGTACACAAATGGCGGCCCCCATAGGGAGCCGCCATTCGCGTTCCTTATTTGGTCGCTGTAGTCTATGTAAAGATTTACGTAGACTACGGCGAAAATAAGGGCAACGCAAATAGCATTGCCCTTATTTTCACCGTAGTCTACGTAAATCTTTACGTAGACTACAGCGACCAAATAAGGAACGGGAATGGCGGCTCCCTATGGGGGCCGCCATTATCCGTACGCACTTTTTTTTTTTTTTTTTGAAGTCACCTGTGATATGACGGGTATTGAACTGGGTATTAAGCTTGCACAATTATCAGCAGAGATATGGCTGTTTTCTGAACAGGATTCAGAAGAAGCATTTGACACTGTTAGGGTGCAATCTTATGCATGTTTAGACAGAAAAAAGTCTACAACTCCCAGCATTCCCAAGCCAGCATGGCAGGCTAGGGAATTCTGGGAACTGTAGGACATTTTTCTGTCTAAACGTTCATAGGATTGTGCCCTTAATAGCCTAGACAATATGATGCAAGACACAGGTCACCTTGCCCTTCTTCTGATGTCCCATTAAAAAGAATGTTAAGTGTATTTATTTATTTACAGAATGTATATAGTTGTTCAATAACACAAGTTCTCTGGGTGGATCACAAAACAAATAGAACATTAAAGTACAATATAAAATAATACAGGCTACTAAAACTAAAAACTCAGTTTACAGAGCAATCCTATAGTCCCTGGGATGGCATTGAAGGGTGGCCCATAGGATGGTGCAGATTTCTTCCCCTGAGGCTGTAGACACAGCTACTAGCTCGGGAAGGGAAATCTGAATGTGGATTTCCCACCCCACTTCTCACAGGTGCCATAGAAAGGACCATGGCAGTTTCTCTTCTGAGGTCGCGACAGCAAAGTTGGAAGAGAGTCAGGGAGGGAGAAAAGGGGGCAGGATGGGGGGAGGGGAAAGGAGAGCACTGCTGTATTCCCCTTCTCACTCACTGAGAGGGAAGTTAGCTAGATGGGTCAAGAAGCCCGTCTTGTTAAAAATGTTAAAAAGCAGGAATGGGAGGTCAACATACCTCTGTTGTTCCTCATGCCCTGCCTGCCACGGCTTGGGATAAATGGAGGGCTTCAAACTCAGAGCCATCTGTCTATAGAGGGTCAATCCCTTAGGATTGTACTCTAAAACATAGGTTTTTTAAAAATTGACACTGCCTTCTGTCTCAGAGGTTTTGAATGCCTTCCTACATATTCTTGGAATGAAAACTCATGAATACAGTGTTAACTATGTTATATCAAAGACTAGCGAATTCACAATTATTCAGTTCTGTGTTTATTTAAATCAGACTTTTCCATCTTCAAAGTGTTCCGACACATATCCAAAGCATAAAGTTACATACAAAATATGGGATTATGGGTTCAGTACCCCAAAAACTAAGCCATAGAACAGCAGCACTAAAGTAGAATATACTGAAGTTGCAGAATGTGCTGCTACATCCTCTCTTTTGATAGTGCTATATTGTGCTTCCTACTCATAGGACATTGCATATTACCAAGCCTTATCTGCTGAACGGTTGCAGATAGAAGCTTCCAAGATACAGCCCAGCACCTCATCCAGTCAGGAATACTGTGAACCAGGATTAGAGTCAGCCACCAGTGCCAAGTTAGATGATTTGCAACGTTCTTGGGAAACGCTGAAGAATGTGGTAAGTCCTTTGGTCTAAGGAGGAAAAGGAGAGATGTTACTATACATGCTTCTGTGGTTTTGGTGGTTATGTCAGAGTAGGTTTTTTGCAAAGACATAAATGGTCTCAAAAGGTTTTAAAACCACTGGTGTGCTGGCTTCTCAACTATAAGATCTTCGGTGGACAGCTGAGGTGGGTAGCTGCCAGAAAAAGATCTTTCTTGGTGGAGGCACCACAACTGTGGAACAATTTCCCCAGAGAGGTTCACTTGGCACCTACCTTGTTATCTTTTCAGTAACAGGCAAAGACCTTTGTATTTCCCCAACCTTTTTAGCCTGTGACCTTTTAAGTTTATTATGTTTTGTTTGTATTTACATTTTAATTATTTTATTGTTTATTGTCAACTGCCCAGGAAGTATGATTGAAGGGTGGTATAGAAATACCTATAATAAATAGATAACTAGGCTCCTTGTCAGTTCACGCATAGGCTTCTGCAGTGCAGATGTCCAGGGCGACGTATGGACATCTGCGGGGGGGGGGGCAGCACTCCTAATGCCAGCTGTGAACAGCCTCACTCCTCAGTAATCTCAATCTGGTTTGGAACGAGGTTCAAACTTTAGCCAAGATTCATTTTCATATGGGTAGTATGAAAGCTTTTTAGTTATATCTGAAAGATTGGGAGCCATTTGCCACATATTGGCAATATATATTGCCTTATGATAATGTTTGTGAACAAGCTCTGGCACGATTATAATCTCTCTCATTCCTTTCTCAAAATCGTAAGGCCAAATCTCAAAGTGAAAAATGAGGTGATGTTGGAGAAATATGTAATATATAAACATTGATGAACCTGTAAGCTTCCTTTTTTCCTTTTATTTTTAAATGACATTTTGTATACTATGTTATTTATAGTATTACATCAATGCAATAAATATTTTTAAGGTGGAATATTTACTCATAGATTTTATTTCCTTTAGATTAGTGAAAAGCAGCGCACCCTCTATGAGGCCCTTGAACGTCAGCAGAAGTACCAAGACTCCCTCCAGTCTATATCTACAAAAATGGAAGCCACTGAGGTGAAATTAAATGAGACTCTGGAGGCTGGCAAGAGTCCAGAAAGCCAGATGGCTGAACATCAGGTAAAAATAAGTCGCTCTTTTAATTGTTTGCTTCTTGTACAATTCAGGGCTCAGCTGTTCAAATCCAAATACCTAAAAATCTAGTGTCCTGAAAATGTGTTGAAAATGTATATGTTACAGTTGCTTGAGAATGTTTTCCACTCTCTGCTGTTGTTGAAATGGGAAAAAAATCAAGTTGTTTTAAAAAGACAGAGGGACAATTAGGTATTGGATTTTAAGCATTACATGGCCTCCCAGTGTAATTGTTCGTTGCCTTCTTCTCACCACATATTTCGTGTAATTTTGATGGAAGAAATTTATCTTGGCCTTTTGATGAACACTTTTCAGAACTCTCTTGAGCGATGTATGATTTCAAGATATTTTATATGCAATGGTTTAAAAATTCCTCCAGTTTAAAACCCTGAAAGTCTGAACACTTTGCAAGTAGATTCCATCCCTTGTCTTTCCAAAAGAGCAAGTCACATCAGTTGGTAACTGGCATGGCATCACAGTAGTAAAAGATCTAGAGAGACCTAACCAGCCATCCTTGGCTATAGAAAACACACTGAGGCCCTTGCTAGCAGCAACCCTCTAGCTAGTTCACTAATTCAGAAAGAAGTCCTGCAGTATAAAGTATGCCTGTTTACTTGGAAGTAAATCTCACTGAGCTCTGTGGGGCTCCCACATAAGTGTACAGAGCATGCATTGCAGACATGTTCTGATTTATACAGAACAACATACACACACACCTCGACAAACCTCTATGTACTGTCTATATGTTTGCAACCTTGGGAAGCAGCCCGCATGGTTCTTTCTATGGTCACTGAGAGGGGACAGGGGAGGGGGATTGGAACTTAGGGTCCCCCTCCCAAGGTAGTTGCAGTGTCTACAGCCTTGGGAGGGGGTTCTGAACAATCCTGTGTTCCCTGGGACACTCTCCCAGGGACCATAGGATTTCTATCTCATTCTTAGAGTAGACTCATTGAAATCAATGTGATTTTAGTGGGTTTAGTGTATGTTTTAGTGGGTTCACTATAAAGATGTTTAAGTCTATAGTCGACCAATTAATTTTAATAGAAATGCATTGCATACAATGCTGGTTATATCAGTGATAACTTTTATTCAATTACAGACCACATTTATTATATTGGATATGGTGTGGGATGTGATATGATGTGAGCTACCTTAGGTCCTGTTTGTAAAAACTACTTGGGACAAATGAATGCTGTCTCTCAGCCAAGCCGTATGGTGGACTTCATTGTCTTCTCATATATGGTTTTCAATAATACTGAAACCAAGCTTCTCCTGTTTTACTAGGCATTGTTTGATGAAATTCTGATGCTTCAGGATGAAATCAGTGAGCTGCAAACAGCATTAGCAGAAGAGCTGGTGTCTGAACCACTGGATACAGATGCTGCTGATCAGTTGGCTCTGCAGTCCACACTCACTGTGTTAGCAGAGAGGATGGCCACTATTAAGATGAAAGCTTCAGGGAAACGGCAGTTGCTCGAGGTACAAAGATGATGAAAGGATGTTTTCATCCTGGGATAGTATTTAGTTTGAAAATTCCCAAGAACTCAAATGAGTAAGGCCTTTTATGGCAGGGGTCGACAAGCTGATGCCCTCCAGATGTTTAGGACTATTGTTGTTGTTGTTTATTCGGTCAGTCGCTTCCGACTCTTCGTGACTTCATGGACCAGCCCACGCCAGAGCTTCCTGTCGGCTGTCGCCACCCCCATCTCCCCCAAGGTCGAGTCTGTCACCTCCAGAATATCATCCATCCATCTTGCCCTTGGTCGGCCCGTCTTCCTTTTGCCTTCCACTTTCCCTAGCATCAGCATCTTCTCCAGGGTATCCTGTCTTCTCATTATGTGGCCAAAGTACTTCAGTTTTGCCTTTAATATCATTCCCTCAAGTGGGCAATCTGGCTTTATTTCCTGGAGGATGGACTGGTTTGATCTTCTTGCAGTCCAAGGCACTCTCAGAATTTTCCTCCAGCACCACAGTTCAAAAGCATCTATCTTCCTTTGCTCAGCCTTCCTTATGGTCCAGCTCTCGCAGCCATAGGTTACTACGGGGAAGACCATTGCTTTAACTACGCGGACCTTTGTTGTCAGTGTGATGTCTCTGCTCTTCACTATTTTATCAAGATTTGTCATTGCTGTCCTCCCAAGAAGTAAACGTCTTCTGATTTCCTGGCTGCAGTCAGCATCTGCAGTAATCTTTGTGCCTAGAAAGACAAAGTCTGTCACTGCCTCCACGTTTTCTCCCTCTATTTGCCAGTTATCAATCAAGCTGATTGCCATAATCTTGGTTTTTTTGAGGTTTAACTGTAACCCAGCTTTTGCACTTTCTTCTTTCACCTTCGTCATGAGGTTCCTCAGCTCCTCCTCACTTTCAGCCATCAAAGTGGTATCATCTGCATATCGGAGATTGTTAATGTTTCTTCCAGCGATTTTAACTCCAGCCTTGGCTTCATCAAGCCCAGCATGTCCCATGATGTGTTCTGCGTACAGGTTGAATAGGTAGGGTGAGAGTATACAACCCTGCCGTACTCCTTTCCCAATCTTAAACCAGTCTGTCGATCCGTGGTCTGTTCTTACCATTGCTACTTGGTCGTTATACAGATTCCTCAGGAGGCAGACAAGATGACTTGGTATCCCCATACCACCAAGAACTTTCCACAATTTGTTATGCTCCACACAGTCAAAGGCTTTAGAATAATCAATAAAACAGAAATAGATGTTTTTCTGAAACTCCCTGGCTTTCTCCATTATCCAGCGGATATTGGCAATTTGGTCTCTAGTTCCTCTGCCTTTTCTAAACCCAGCTTGTACATCTGGCAATTCTCGTGCCATGAATTGCTGGAGTCTACCTTGCAAGATCTTGAGCATTACCTTACTGGCATGTGAAATAAGTGCCACCGTTCGATAGTTTGAACATTCTTTGGTGCTTTCCTTTTTTGGTATGGGGATATAAGTTGATTTTTTCCAATCTGATGGCCATTCTTGTGTTTTCCAAATTTGCTGGCATATGGCATGCATCACCTTGACAGCATCATCTTGCAAGATTTTAAACAATTCAGCTGGGATACCGTCATCTCCTGCTGCCTTGTTATTAGCAATGCTTCTTAAGGCCCATTCAACCTCATTCTTCAGGATGTCTGGCTCTAGCTCCCTGACCACACCGTCAAATCTATCCCCGATATTATTATCCTTCCTATACAGATCTTCCGTATATTCTTGCCACCTTTTCTTGATCCGTTCTGCTTCTGTTAGGTCCTTGCCATCTTTGTTTTTGATCATACCCATTTTTGCCTGGAATTTACCTCCGATGTTTCTAATTTTCTGGAAGAGGTCTCTTGTCCTTCCAATTCTATTATCTTCTTCTGCACTATAGGTGCAGAACTATATAGGTGCGGAACTATATAGGTGCGGAACGATAGTTTAGGACTATAGTTTGCATAATACCTGACCAATGGCCATGCAGGCTAGGGCTAGGGTTTATGACAGTTGTAGTCCAAAACATCTGGAGAGCACCAGGTTGCCTGCCCCTGCTTTATGGTCTTTCAAGGACTTTAGAGGTCCCTACATTTCTTTTGCTGTTGTCATAGAAAATGATAGCACATGCAGGTTCATCACTTGATGAGGTGCAGTATTGTTAGAACTATCATGTTGCTTCACATGATCTCAGTGCTTTTCAATAGAATCAATTCACACATTCAGCTGTAGGACATTGAGTGCTGAGTAATCACATGACAAGAAAGTAGGTAATGTGTGAACCAGTCCATAGTGTAAATTCTCTCTTTCTTAGTCTTTCTTTTCCTTTCTCTCTCTCCCCCCTGCCCCCCACCAATGGTGTGTGTGTGTGTGTGTGTGTGTGTATATATATATGTGTGTATTGTGAATAAAAATTCTTAAGAAAAGAGGGATACTAAGTCCCCCTCCTTTTTGCGGCTCCTTTTTGGAGCCCTTACTGAAGGTTGCTGGAGTTCCCTGACAATGTTTTTTTTAAAACCGCAGAAACATATGCAAATTTAATGGCTGGTAAGTAAATGGAGGTGAAATTGATGCAAATTTAATGACTAGGAAGTAAATGGAGGGGAAATGTGTGAACTGCTCCATTACCGTTGCTATTTTGGCACTTTGGAAGGGCAGTCAACTGGCAAGATTGCGAAAAGTGAGTAGTATGGCCTTTTTTTGCCATTCTTGCTGAGCAGTTCTGTAACCAGTCACTTCAAGTCATGATAAAATTGCTCTCCTGCGTTTGGACAACCCGACAACCCATCGTGGTTGAGAACAACCCTACAACAACCCATGAGTTCTTGGTCTGGCTTGTTTTCAAAAAATAAGTTGCCCCCTGGAAACACTCTGGCTTCAGACAACATGACTACCAACCATGGCTGGCTGCTCGTGATGCATTGTCATGTTGTGTGAACCCAGTCATTGTTTTGTTAACAGAAATCCTGGTCAAATTCTTACAATCACTATAGTCTTAACGAATTTTAATTTAATACATCCATTCTAGTCTTACATTGTGTTCTTTCTTCCCCTCTCAATAACGTACTTTCTGCTGTATAATTATCATACCGCTATTGTCAGATAATAGGCAGCTGTTATCAGAGTTTTGTCCTTTGACACCAGATGGATTACAGTTGATGCCCACTTTTAATTACTAGGAAAAACTCAATGAGCAACTAGAAGAACAGCGGCAAGAGCAAGCTCTGCAAAGATATCGCTCTGAAGCCGATGAACTTGACCACTGGCTCCTGAATACAAAAGCCACGCTAGATACCACATTGGTTACCATCGAAGAATCTATGGATATGGATTCTCAGCTGGTTGACTGCCAGGTGAAATAATCTTCATGTTTAAATATTACTTCTCTTGCACTAGCAGAAACTATTTGTAGGCCTGGCTTAGACCTTACCCACCCCATATGCATGTTGTAGGGCTACCTGTAGTCATGTCAATGGTACATATGGCAAGCAAAACATTTAAGAAGCTGCTTTTTCCATGTGCAATGCATGTAGCACCTGCCCATCTCTACCTGCCCATCACTGGAAGCTTTTTTGCAGCCCGTGGGGTGACTGGTGTCTAAACCACTCATTAGTTACATTTGGCACTTTCAAATTAGAGTCAGTCTAAATGTTTTAACCACAGGAATTTATGACCACGTCATTGCCATTTAAAATATATTGTATGGATGTTATAGATTTTTATTTGACAGAAAATACCTTGAGTTTCCTACCTTCATGTGAAAAACAAAGATAGGTTGGCTGGACCATGAGTAAACTATCCAAAATCCAGGGGAGAAATCCAAAAAACTCAGTTAGGAAATATCTACTGACCAATATGCCCAAAAGATTGTGCAAGGATAAGAAACGAAAAGTTCAAAGATTAGGCTAGATCTTGTGATCATGAGGTCTGCAGTATAGACTCAGTTCCCAAGTGGTGACTGCAGACTGAAAGAAGGAATGGCTGACCCCCATTTCTGAAAACATAAAGGCCAGCTGTAACCCAGATGTGTCTCTTGCCCTGACTGAGACACACAGGTTCCTGAGTGGACAGAGAGCAGAAATCAAGAGAAACATGACCGTCTTTATATTTGCAAAGCCAGAGATTAATTGTGTCTTCCTTCCCTCATCCCCTAGACTGATTAAGAATTTTGGAGAACCTGAAAGCTTACACAATCTTCTGTGGCATTTTGTTTGTTCCTAATAAAGGTATCACCTAACTGTAGGTTTGGGGTTTACCCTACTGGATTTTGGATGTTCTACCTTAATGTAGCATCTGAATGCATTACAGCGGTAGGGTACAATGTTAATAACCGTAAACCTACTTTTTCTTATAGAGAATATAAAATTGGAGTATTCAGTATTCAATTTTTAAGAGAGTCTTTGCAAACTGAGCATTCAGGTCAAAGCGAATGCTATTAATTGTTCAGTAATGAAGTACAGAGAAATCAAATGATGGTGTGAACCAGGACTTATTTAAAAGCAAGTGTGCTTCAGATTGGGGTATTACGTTAACTAAAGACTGACCTGATTTAGATGTAACGCTAACCCATGATTCAGCACTACATCAAAGAGCAGACGTGAGCCTTGTAGGGGTGCACGAAAGTCACTTACCTGGTCTCGCAGCTTGCTTCGCGGTGGGGGGGAGGCGCTTTGCTGCTCCCCCCGAAGTTCAGGCCGGGGGGGGTGAGGCTTCCCTCCTCGCCCGGCGGAAATTCAGGCCGGGGGGGAGGCTTCCCGCCTCGCCCGGCCGAAATTCAGGCCGGTGAGAAGCACCCCGTCTCCCCGGCCGCGAACTTCAAAAGAAGAAGAAAAAAACGCCCCTGTGATAGGCTACGTAACGATTAACGTAGCCTATCACGGCTAGATCTGCAAAGTCAGCCGTGATAGGCTACGTTAATCGTCACGTAGCCTATCACGGGTGACTTTGAAAAAGAAAAAAAAAAGCGCGTACGCAAATGGCGGCCCCCATAGGGAGCCGCCATTCGCGTTCCTTATTTGGTCCCTGTAGTCTACGTAAAGATTTACGTAGACTACGGCGAAAATAAGGGCAACGCTATTTGCGTTGTCCTTATTTTCGCCGTAGTCTACGTAAATCTTTACGTAGACTACAGGGACCAAATAAGGAACGCGAATGGCGGCTCCCTATGGGGGCCGCCATTAGCCGTACGCGCTTTTTTTTTTTTTTTCAAAGTCACCCGTGATAGGCTACGTGACGATTAACGTAGCCTATCACGGCTGACTTTGCAAATCTAGCCGTGTTAGGCTACGTTAATCGTTACGTAGCCTATCACAGGGGCGTTTTTGGTTTTTTTACTTTGCTTGTAATGGCAGCGGCAGCAGCCAGTCGAAAGACCAGCTGCCGCCCCCGCCCCTGACGAAGACCTGCCGAACCGCCGCTGGCACCCGCTGACCCGCTGCCGGGAGGGACATTCGTGAAAGGTAAGTCCCATCCCGGGGGGGGGCAGGGGGGCGGAGAAGTTCTCCCCGAACAACCTTCAGAGGACCGAATGCGTTGGTGCTCGGCCCCCCGAAGTTTCGGGGAGAAATTCTCCCCCATCCCTAGAGCCTTGGGCTTGCGTACTACCTCCTCCGCTGCCCTCTTCTGGCACAGTCACAAGGAAGAGATCAGCGATTGGCTTTAAATGGTTTTAAACTAACCAGAAGTTATTGTTATGTCTGAAATGGAGAAAACTCTGGTTAGTTTAAAACAGAAGTGCATCACCCATGGCTTGGAGGCCACATGCAGATACCCAATGCCTTAAATGTGGCCCCCGAGTATGCCTTGACCCCCACTTCCACCAAATACTCTCCCTTAGCAATCCTGATATAGATCACTGTAGCATTGAGGAAAAAGGATCTGTATCAGGATTGCACATGTGTGCATGCTAACATAGGTGTGTACATGTACATGTGTGGCCTCCAACCCATGATCTAGCATCACACATATGCTGAGCATCACTCAGGGCTGAAAAGGTTGATGGTTAAACTATGGTTTGCTAAAACAAGCCAGGATCAAACTGTAGTTTATGATCCTGGCTTGTTATCATCCTGTATAAACTGTAGTTTATACTAAACAGAGTTCCCTCAGTTCAGACATAATCAACCACAGTTAGTTTTAAAAGGAAAGCAAATTCTTCTAATCTCCACATCCTGTGCCAGAAAAGGAGAGGGAACTCTGGGGGCGGGGGACAGGGGACACGAGAGCTCAGGGCTCACTTCTGCCTGTTCATTTAGTACTAAAGCATGGGTTAATGTTATGACTGAAATGAGCCACTAAATCCTTGATTGCAGTCTGATTACACAGATGAACAAGAGGTGTAAGTCTATTATGAACTTAGTGAAGTTGTTAATGGCAGAGCCATGAGTAGCAGACAGCATGCTTTTAGCCCTCTGCAAAACTGTAATTGATATTTCTATTTAATCCTATCTCAGTCCTTCACAGTACAATTTTAGACAAGCAAGCACCCCAAGTCTGTGATCAACATTTCTACAGAAACATAGTAAAAATGATGATTTACAGAAAATACTCTGAAGTGGTAATCTTTTCATAGATTTATTTGTCATACACAATCCTCCAGTTTCTTAGTTCACTCCCACTCACTTATTTGTTGTCAGATTCAATTGCTGAGGGAAAATAAATTCAAGTCTTAAAATTTGACAGTGTCAAAATATTGTCACCTTTTCTGGTATCATGTATAAATACTTATCTGCATTTCAAAATAAACTTGCCAGAGATTTGTCACTTTAAGTCGCTCTCTAGATGAAAGAAGATTATGTGGAGGATCTTAGGGACATTCATGCACCAATCAGAAAGATCCACAGTAAGAAGAGAATCTTATCCATACTTCCAGAGCAATGAAGGAAGGGAAGCGAGAGAATGATAGAAAAGGGAATCTCCCTGAATACGCCAGGCAAAAGGAGAAAAGAGCAGTCATAATTGAGTGTGATTTGTTTACTGTTATCTGGGGTACCATAGATTCTGGCATATCGCTACACTAAAGGAATAGAATAGCATTTAAGCATCTGAGCATCACTGAAATGTATACAAAATGTCTATGTTACTAAAACATCCATGCTCTCAAACAAAGCTAACTCTTGGTGGAAGTTTTTTGTAAGTAAAAATAAATGTTAGAAATTTGGGAAATGCAAGCAATTGGAAGCATATTTCTGAGGACGCTGGAGAATACCAGAGTGGGCAGCAATGCAGATTTGGCTTGCTCTTAGCTTGGAAGAGGATGAGATAGGCCCTTGGTGGATGCTTCAGGATGTATGAATTTGCCTCCTTGTTTCTGCTTCTTCAGAATATGCTTGTGGAAATTGAGCAGAAGGTAGTGGCTTTGTCTGAGCTGTCGGTACACAATGAAAACCTTCTCATGGAAGGAAAAGCTCATACCAAGGATGAGGCTGAGCAGCTGGCGATAAACCTCAGAACGCTAAAAGGAAGCCTTTTGGAGTTGCAGAAGGTCCTCCATGAGAAGCAGATCAGCATCCAAGTAAGGAGCTCTACCTGATTGGCTTTAAAGGGGCAGTTTGGGCTTACATTTTTCTCTTTTGTAGTGTGGGGGTTGGGGGAAATTGAATGGGTGAGAGAGGCTGCCATTGTTGTATGCCTAGTTATAATGACGTGTCAGTCAGTTAGAATTGCCTTGCCAAGTTATACTTTAATTCCCTTATGTTCTCTCTCAAATTCTAGAAGCAATACACTGTTTGTTATTAGGGGGATAGGGTCTGGGGAAACCTTAAATCTATTTCACCCTTTTCGCCATTTCTTGTTATCTGTAGCATTGTTGAATAATAAACTGCTTGAGTTACTGCCTGTATTCTTCGTTTATTTTCAGGCTTTGTAGTATTGTAGCCTTAGCCACAAAACAGCACATCACTTTTTTTTTTTAATGTATCAAATACAAAGGCACACAACTAATTACTTGTAATCAGTTGATTAAGGTATATGATCATCCGGTAAGACAGGAGAATGGGGCAGGTAATATTTTAGCCCTCTGCCGCATATTTTGTATATGTGGTAAGGGAGATCTGTGAGCAGAAACCTGCTTCCTTTAGCAGAGGGTTTTTTGCTGAATGCATATATTTATTTTAGAGAGTAAGAATAATGTAATATTTGATGTAATCATTAATATTTGATGTAAAGGTTCTCTGTCTTTACCTCATCAGTAGTTGTGCCTATAATCCAGAAATACCCATTGGGCACATATATGGATTTGCTTGCACACACCAGGGCTCCCCACCTCTTTTTTCTGATAACAGTTTCTCATAAAGCATCAGAGGATATTTTTGCGGCTGGCCATGGCTTCATGTGGTGAGGCAGATGCAGAAAGTAGAAAGGAACTAAAAATCTCTGTTCCTAGGCCAAATCGTGACCTGCTGCTCTTTGGGCCAGGGCCCTAACATTCAACACATAGGCTTCTTTTTTTAAAGGCTAAATTAGCATGTAAAGAACCAAACCACACAACTGTCCATATTGTATTGTTATTTGCCTCTTAATTCAGTTTTCTGACATTATGTATCCGTAAAGCATTATCTGGGGGCAATACATGAGGATGATGAAGTCAAATAATTTTTATGTTAAGACTTTACTGTGTTTTTCTGGGCAAATCCATACTACATTTGAACCTGTTTTATTTTCCCAGTTCAGGTCAACAGAGGTTTTTAGCTTTTAAGATTAGATTGTTTATGATGGCAGAAAAAATACTTCTGTTGTAGTGAATACAGATAAAGTATAATTTTAAAAAATACCCCAAAGACACACTCATAAACATAGAACCATCTCTTCCCATATGTTTGTGCCTTGAGATCACTATCTGAGGCCCTGTTCCAAGTGCTCACACATACTGAGATTCAGTGGGTGGCTACGAGGGGGCCTTTTCTGTTGAGACCCCCAAATTGTAGAATGCCCTCACCTACTTTGGTGCCAAGCAAAGGCCTTTTTATTCTCCCTGGCCTTAAAAAATGTAAACTGCCGCTTCTTTTATTTTAAATGATATGTTTAAAGCTGCTTTTTCAAATCATACTTTTCCATGTTTTAGCTGCTTTGATATTTATCTTTCCTTTTAAAAACTATTTTAAATTACCGTTGCTGCTCTTAATATATTTTATCATTGTTTTTATAGTTTTTTTATTATGTATGTCACCCTGAGAGCTTCAGCTATAAGGTTACTCATAAATTGAATATGTCACCCTGAGAGCTTCAGCTATAAGGTTACTCATAAATTGAATACATTAATTAATTGATTGATTAATTGATTGACAGACAGGCAGACAGACAGACAGACATAAAACACTAGACTTCATTAGCATTAGAGCATCAGAACAGTCTGAGCAGAAAAAAAATGTTTTTCACAAGGACCTCCTCATACCACATTCTCATACTATGAAAAGCTTCAAGCATGAAGAAAACATTTATTGATTGATTGATAAAATATATTATCCGCTTTTCATTATAAAATAATCCCAAAGCAGGGTACAGTGCTAAAACACATTAAAATCATACAATCTACCAATAAAAACAGTAAAAGAAGAGAGAGCACATACACAGATAAATAATGATTTACAAAACACAGAGACACGGATTAAATCAAAAGACTGGGTGTACAAAGGTTTTATTCTGGTTTTATTCTGGTTGTATTGTTATACTGTGGTTTTAATGTTTTATATGTTTTATACTGTTTTATTGTGTGCTCTTTGGTTTTAATTTTTGTGAACCGCCCAGAGAGCTTTGGCTATTGGGCGGTATAGAAATGAAATGAAATGAAATGAATAAATAAATAAATTAAAATAAAATAAAATACAAAGAGGTTTTCAGTTGGTGCCGAAAGCTTGTAGGACTCAGTGCCAACCGTATTTGACAAGGGAGGGAGTTCCATAATCGGGGTGCCTGTATTGAGAATGCCCTCTCTCAGGTTGCCGCATGTTGGCGTGGCACTGTCAAGACAGCATCCCCAGTAGATCCTAATATCTGGGCAGGTGGCATAGTTCTTATTTAAGTGATAAAAGCATAACAAATTATCTTGGGATTAATGACAAGAGATTTGAGGAATGATGAACCCAGCAGACCACTGATCCTGAGGCAGTACAGTGTGCCAATGTCATTATATGACATGGCAGATAACATTTCAAATTAAAATTAGGTTATAATTCTTTCTTAAGATCCGTCCTGCTGTAAATGAGTGAATCTTGACCTTGAAAGGCCATATGGTGGCTTTTCTATAATCTGTAGCTATACATAGATCTGAAGAATAGTAATAAGAAATTGTGCTGAACAATCAGATCTGTGTCTGAATGGCACGAAGTAGACATTCAAAACAGCAGTGTTCTGAAAAATGTAGGTGAACTTTTCAGTCTCCCAGATGATCTTAACATTACTATGCTTAAAAAGAAGTCAATAGGAGCAATGTCAGTCGTGCTTCAAAAAAGTGGGGATCCTTCCACCATTATAAGCCACTCCCACCATGGCATCCCTTGATTCTTCCCAAAGCTCCCCCTAAGTGTTCCAGCTCAGCCCATGCAAGCCCCGTATCTCAGTCATGATAGCTAAATGGAACTGTCAGTTCAGACGGGTTATACCTCAGAATACCAGATACACAGGTCAACCTAAAAGGGGACATTGTGAGCGGAAAAGGGGGAATAAAGAGACGAGACACAAATGGTTGGTATCAAATTGGGTGACATTTATTGATCGATCTGCAAAGGGGAAAGAACTGGATGGGCAACTAATCTGTGCCAGCAACTAGCAAGGCACTGTAATGGACAAAAACATTCAAAGCCTGTAGAGTGGCGTCACAGCTCGCCACCCTCCAGGGCTACCCTGTTGGGGGAAGGGGTAGGGCACTTCTTGCTGTAATGCCCTGACTGTAAGATTTCTAGAGGCATTTAGATGTCCCCTGTTGGAAACAAAACGTCCGACTAGATTGAGACAAATGACTTTCCCAAGGCCACAAAATGTGTTGTGATAGATTTGTCCTTTTATAGGGATTTTATGAGATGAGATTTTTGTATTTAGCTTGATCATGGATCAGCAGGTAATATACCCCCATATTCCAGAACAAAGTGTCATCAAGGAATTTGTAAGTTTGCAAAATTCCTGGTATTAACACAGAGAGTGTTTAAATAGAGGACACTGAGATCGAACATGTCTTTTCATCTTTTACTTTAAAATCTTAAGCAGTTTCTGCATGATTTACATTTAATATAATAGCACAGACCAAATACAAAATACATCATTGTTACAAACAAAACACATTTCAAAAGCATTCTAAGTCTTTTTAAAGATTAAAGTTTCTCACTGAATAACATTTCTGAGCTTGTAACAAAATGGAACAGAGAAGTCAATGAGGACTGGCCATTGTCCTCCTTTGAGGACAGATGTTGCGTCCTGTGAGAACTGATGTTTTGTTCTGAAGTCCTTGTGCTCTGGCTCTCATATTTATCTGAGTTCTTATTAGCACTGCTTATGTGATCCTGCCCATAACAATGTTACTATTTTTTCCAAAGTTCCCAGCTATGATTTGGAGTGATATATTTACTTTATATCTTCGTCAGTTTTGCTGAGACATACTTGCCTTTTTAAAAAAATGCACACATCTTTTTTCTGCAGGTTTATTGTTTTACTATTTTAAATTTGAAGTTTTTCTTCTCTTTATTTCTCACAATATTTTATATTCATTCCTTTGTGTCATATGCAAAGCATATTAATAATAGTCCAATAAACAGTTATTATTTTCTCCAGCTTTCTTATCTGAAGCACCTGCTGGCTTTTCCTGAGTTCAGCTGGGAAAATTTCATCTTTTCCATAGCAGGCTCCTAGGTCAGTGAAATATCACAGCATGTCAGCACAAATGCTGACATGTTCAAATGTTGCCACAAATGCTGACATACAGATATATTCCTGTATTAAAACTTAATGCAGGAGTAGATCTTAACATTCCATTACTTTTTAATGAAAATTGTAGCATAGGAGAGTTACCAGCTATAAGAAAAATGTGGAGGACCAGTAGCTTTGGATGTATATTTGCAAGGTAGCCTATTATGCAGGTTGGTGCAGGAATTGCAAAGATGCAAAGGCTTCTGCGACATATATTTCTCACAGTGTACAGAAGTGGATGTGAGCTCTTCTTGCAGGCAGAACAGTGTGGTGTAATGGTTAGTATGTTTGGACCAGGATCTGGGAAACCTGGGTTCATATGCCCAATCAGCTCTAAAGTCCACTTGATGACATATTGCTAGCATGTTTTTTAAACTGTGTCACCTTGCTTATGAGTACCATCTTAGCCTGCTACGATCCATGAATGCATGGTGTGGTAAATGAGATACGGTTCAGGTGGAATGCCACATAGGTAAACTTTCCTTAGAAGTCCAGAACCACATTTAAAATAGATTGTAATCTGGATCTAAATAATCAGTTTAAGGAGTGGAAGGCTCCAAAGCTCAAACTGGTAATCCTGTCTCCCTAGATTCATATTCTGCTTGTATCCCCCCTTTTTCCCTTCATTAAAAGCAGGGAGCTCTGCAGGAAAAGGAGGAGTGTGAATCGGATTTAGTCACCTCTCAAAGCCCCAGTGTCCAAGAATGGCTGGCACAGGCAAGGATAACCCGTTCACAGCAACAGCAAAGCAGCCTACAGAGACAGAAAGTGAGTGTGCTATGCTTATATAAATCCTGAACCTGTTTAAAAATGCATTTAAGAACTACATGGAAGTATGTTCAGGACTGGGGCATAGACTTAAGCTCCTTTTATGTGTTAATCACATGAAGCAGGTTCATGCACTTAAGGGGAAGTGGGGCTATGCCCTTAGCCATGCACCTAACATCATACAGCTTTTTTGGCCCTGACATCTACACATAGAGCATGGACGTGTACATTAGGGAAGCCTGCATCTGTCATGTTGGTCTTAGTTTTCATATGAGAGCAGACTTTTACGTAATGCTCCTTCCATTGAGGAAACAAGGAGAATCATCCCACATTGTTCTTCCAGCTCTAAATTGCCTTGCAGTGGTACACAAAATCTGAAGGCTGCAATCCTGCACCCTCCATACTCAGAGAACATAATGCAGACTGGCTTCCATAGCTACCCAGTCAGAACCTCCTCCAGTGGAAGTCTCCTCAGCCAGTGGTCTTTCATGAGACAGCTAGGCCAATTTTCATCTGGTAAAGCCCTCCAATAACTTACTATTGAACATTCCAGCATCTGCTCTCCTCTAGGCCATCTGTGTTTCTGATAGGACTAATTAGGCACAGGGATAATTGAGGACACGAGCCAAACCTAGCTGGGTGTGAATGACCTGGCTAGGTGACAGAAGAAGGTGGAAGATGGAACAATCATAAAGGTAAAGGTGTCCCCAACCAGTCGTGTCCGACTCTAGGGTGCGGTGCTCATCCCCGTTTCTAAGCCAAAGAGCCAGCGCTCTCCGAAGACGCTTCCGTGGTCATGTGGCCGGCATGACTGAACACCGAGGTGCACGGAACGCTGTTACCTTTCCCGCTGAGGCAGTTCCTATTTATCTACTTGCAATTTCTTGCTTTCGAACTGCTAGGTTGGCAGAAGCTGGGACTGAAGACGGGAGCTCACTCCGTCACGCAGCACTCGGGTCTCGAACTGCTGTCCTGCCGACCTTCCGGTCTGCAGTTCAGCGTCTTAACCACTAAGCCACCGCGGCCAAGGAACAATCATACTGGGGTCCTAATGGGAGCCACTCCTTACACTGTTTTCTGAACAGGGGGCATACAGAATTGCAGTTGTCTGGAACCCCTAGTAACCCATGGTGTGATAGCCCTACTCAGGTGTTCTGTAGCTGTGCAGAATAAATGCATGAGGAGAGGGAGCAATCTAGCCTGCCTTCTCATCGCACATTTCCATTGCCCTCTCCTCATGGAGGGTGACCTTCTGGAGAGTAGAGCCTCTTGTATCCAAAGAGGCTGTCCACACGACAGAGAGACCTGATTTTCCACCATTCTGAATCATATGGCGAGCCTCTACTGATACAGGAGGCTCTGCTTTTCAGAAAGTTATGGAGAAAAATGCAGAGGAGGGCAAGGATAGAGCGCTCCTTCACCTCATGTGTTTATTTTACACAGCTATAGAATGCCTGAATAAGGCTCACATATTTTCCACCACCATGGCTAATAGCAGGTTTCAAGGCATGCTTTTGTTCAAAAAACTAATTCCTTTCCCCCAACATCAAAACCTCAATCCAGCAATCCCCTCCATTGCTGCTTTTAAGTCTTTAAGGGCACAATCCTCTGCATGTTTAGACAGAAAAAAGTCCTACAATTCCCAGCCCTAAAATACTTTGAGAGATCCAACAGTAGATCTCCCACATCACATTTAGTTTTGCCCGTCGCGCAATTTTGTGATTGTTTAAAGGGTGAGTATTCTATGCTGAAGGAAGCTCAGCTTAAGGATAGCCCTTTTGTCTGGGCCCATAAGCCAGTAAGAAGGAATTGGAGGCAAAGAGGCGTTGTTACTGTCACCAGTCTGTTCAGGGCCAAATCACACTTTAGTTTAAAAATATAGGTGTAGCAGCTATGTCTTTTTTTACCCTAAGGTAAACACAGGGGGCCCAGTCTGGATTGGGAACCTAGCATGGAGGGGAGTAAGGTGCTTTAACCCTTTCCTCCACACTCGGGTCCTAATCCAAATCAGGGCCCCTGCACTTATTCTGGAGTAAAAACAAAAACATGTAAAGTAATGTATGGTTTGGATCTTATTTAATCAGAAACACTGATTTTCAAAATTGGGACAGCGAAACTCATGTTTGTTTTGGGTCTCTCAGGGATCCTCTGTGGAGAAAAATGAAAGGCATTCGCTCTTTTGTCTGCCTAGAAGTATTGTAGCAGTTATGTATCTAGTATTCATAAGCAGAAAATAGTATCTTGTTGCTAACACCATCTTCTTGATTCTTTTTAGGAGCTAGAGAAAGAGCTAGCAGAGCAAAAAAATCTACTTCGCTCAGTGGCAAGTCGTGGAGAGGAAATTCTGACCCAGCAATCTTCTTCAGATAACCTTTACCCTAGGTGCTGCTTGATACGTTTTGTCCTTCTTCTATAGCTTTGTCATCCTTGATCATGCTTGTGTATGCTCAGATCTTACTGCGTTATTTGTATTTTATTGTAAATAAAATCTGAAAGAAAACATTTACATTTAAAACAAGAGTCTCAGAATATGTTCAAGGTTTTACCCCCTGCAAGCTTAATATAGCAGTTGTTTGTTCTATCCATGTTTTCATTAGAAAGGTCCTGGTAGGATGATGAACAGAAAGTTAAATGAACCTTCCGGCAGTAGGCCTTGTCAGAAAGAGGTACATCCTCTCACATTGTGGTTCCTTCATACTGTTTGACTCACGGCTACAGGATTCCCTTCAAATGAAAGGTCCCTGATTAGTATTCTTAAAGAAACCATAACATGAATTTAATAAAAATCATATATAAATATTTGCTGTATCTAATTAAAAAATGCATAAGGGCGCAATCCTACGGGTATAGTCGGTCGCCTCTGAACTCAGAGGCGACCAACTATCCAATCCAAGGCGGGCAGAGCACAGAGGGAATCCTCTGCGCCGTGCTCCAGCTGCCCTGCGTTTGCAGCTAGACAGCCAATTTCGGCTGTCTAGCCAGGGTGCCTCAGAGCAGGGTGGGGGGAGGCTGGACGGCACATGCGTAGCGTTGTAATGCTGCTTCCGCAGTCCCCATCCCCAGGAATACCCCCTTTTCAGCCGCTTCGTGCTGCACTTCTGAGCACGAAGCTGGGGATAAACCATGCCACCTATGTGGGGGAGGGGGCAGGGAGTTGGATTTGTGGGAACCAACCATGGAGCGCCAGCACCAAGCTTAGTTCCATAAACCGAAAAATCCGATGGCCGTCTAGACGTAGTCTAGCGGCCATAGGATTACACCCTAAACCCCTTAAATTATTATTCAATGCAGTGTCTCAAAAATCATACCCATCAATATAAAATGCTGCTATTTTAACCAGTGGTGACCTTTCCTAATTTCTATTAGCAAGGGTTATGGGTATAAGAATGTATGTAATTCTTATTACAGCCCAGTGCAAGTATTTCAGGAGAAGCTCACAATCAGGCAGCACTCATGTAGGATCACTGTTGTGTGAAAATTGGTATCTCAATGTACTTTCCATGCATCCACTCTAATTTGCATGATCTCAGTGGCTTATGATTGTCCTCTCATATGAGATGCTGACATTACTATGAATGGCAGAATATAAACATATACAGTAGAGTAACAGACATCCCAAAATAATTGCAATTCCAGTATTGCTAATTTATATCTGTATTTCCCATCACAGCAAGAAGCCAGATGTATTAACACAAGAGCTGGGCTTAGAAGGAGAGAAACCATCAGTTGAAGATCAAATGAAAATGAAGTGGGAGAGCCTTCATCAAGAATTCACCATTAAGCACAAACTTCTGCAGAATGCTCTGGAACAAGAACAGGAGCAGCCAGTAAGCATCCTTTCAAAAAATAGAATTGGCAATCTTTATATGAAAAGAAAACTTGCAAAAGATGCAACACAGTAATGTCTTTTACTCAGAATGTATTTGAAAAAGAAGGTAGTCTAAGCTGAATTCCTACTGACTGTATAAGGAGAATAAAATCATCTCCAGTATCTCATTTACATTTATGGCATATCCAAAATACTGTAAACACCGCTTTCCTTCCCCCACCCCACTCCCCACCCCAAACAGGTATACAGTAGAACAAACAGACTTATGTCTGGCATGCCACTCTACAAACAAGAAGAACAGACTCAAGATAAACCATCAGTTACATCTTTATTGGTTGGTTTGAAGGACGCTTTTGAAGAAATTTCTTCCCAGGTATATTTTATTATATTCATTTTTTAAAAAATCATGTGATATGGCATTGTAAGGTGATCCAGACCCCCTATTTACTTGAAGTGTCCTTCCTGTGATTCTTAGGAATTTTATAAATGAAATATAAAATTATCCTCTGTCTTTCTCCCCAAATATATAATTGTACTAACAGACTTGCCTGTCTCCCTTTGGATGCCTTTTTTTCCAGGATGGAGGTGCAGAGAAGGAGAGCCTACACTTTGAGCAAAAGTTGTACAGTGGTGTTTCAGCCACCTCTTCCTGGCTAGATGGTGTAGAAGAGCGTTTGTTTGTTGCCACAGCCATCTTACCTGAAGTGACAGAAACCTGTCTCTATAATCAGGAAGTAAGTGTGTCTTTTCCTGTTTAATAAGGTACTATATAGACTATGAATATGGATCTAGATGTGATAATATTAGGGGAAAGAGCAGATGCAAAACTCATTCACCCCTCTGATCACCTTATGTAATGTCCCAATCACAGGCAAAGATCATTCATCTGCCATAAGATTCAAATCCTGAAATGAAGTGTGAAACATATGGAGCTGACCTCTGTGTGACCATGGCAGGGCTATGCAGTGGCAAACTCAATTCCCAGTGGTTTTAAGAGACAAATTACATAGGCTGCATTTGATAAATAGGAACAAAACTTGTTCCTCCCAAGGAACTGGGGACATGTTAAGTCCCCACACCACTGATGCCCCTAGGTTCTCACCTTCATTGTCCACCATATATGTGAAGTAGTGCCATATAGTCGTCTGGGGAAAAAGCATAATGCTATGATTTTCATTCCTGGAAGGTAAACAGGAATGGATTAGGTAATTTGCCTAATTGCAAAATGATGTTTATATTCATACACAAAAAAATAGACTGCAGCACATACATTCATCATAGAAGCCTGGGTACTTTTATTTTATTTGTTTTGTTTTGTTTTGTTTTATTAATTAATTTATTAAATAAATAAATAAATAAATTTATGAATCGTCCATCTGGCTGGTCACCCAGCCACTCTGGGCAATGTACAACAATAAAAACAGTTCTTACAATAAAATTCAACATTAAAAACATCACATTTCTAAAATTACCCTAGCCCACCCCAAATGCTTGCCTGAACAACCACATTTTTAATGCGTGGCAGAAGCTCATTAAAGAGGGGGCATGGCGGAGTTCCCTAGGGAGGGAGTTCCACAGAGTGGGGGCCACCACAGAAAAGACCCTCTCCCTCATTCTCACCAGCCTAGCTGTCCTGGCTGATGGGACAGAGAGAAGGCCATCCGAGGCTGATCTTGTTGAGTGGCCTATCTGGTGTTGCTGGAGGCGCTCTTTTTTACACATGTGTGTAAAAGATAAGGGTGGATGAATCTGTCAGTATCACTTCCTCCCACGTTCAGATTTTTCAAATCTCAAGTTCTTTCTGACCTGCTTATTAAGAAATTTGCACATTTTTGTAAATTCTTATCAAAAACAAGCTGACGTGAAATTCTCACCCATCTGCACCAGCCAAATTCAATAGCTACAACTATTCCCAGCATGGAGAGGACCATGCTGCCTTCAAAATGAGGAGTCTGTCAGGAAAAAAAGAGAGGCATCCCTAATTCAGCACCACGGTTGAATATGCAGGGATTCAAACCCAGACTTCTAAAAGCTAAGCACTCAAAGCCCCAGGCCTGGATGGATCAATCTATCAGGTTCACTTTCTCCCACATTCAGTTTTTTTTAAATTCCAAATTCTTTCTCTCCTGTTTATGAAGAAATCTGCAAATTTTAGTAAGTTCTTACAAACAAAATTCTCACACATGCCTACTAAGAGCAACAGGCAAGCTGGCCTTTGGGAAAGGATCCCATACCTGTCTTCATGGGATGATATAAGCAAAGGTACTTCTGCTTCCTATATAGGCTGCCAGTGATATCCGTAACTGGTATTCATAGATCTTCTTCACACCAAGCTTTTATCCTGCTATTGAGATTGGTTACTTACAGAAGTTTGCTGGTCCTTTAGATGACATCATTAACTTCTGCAGTGTCTCCCATACTAAAGGAGCTTTATTCTATTTTTTAAAAGATCCAAGATAATGAGCTATCAAATTACCCCGCTTGAGTTCCTCTTGAGTTCCCTCCATGAAAAGAGGAAAAGCCACAATAAAAGGAGCTAGACCACAGTGCCATCTAGCAGTTGTATAATGAAACATATGGGAGACTCAGATAAGGGGGAAAAGGAGCGGGGAAAGGAGCAGGGAAGGAAGCACATGTAAAGGGAGCCGATCATGATCCTGCATTTAAAACGGAATCAGAAAGCCCCATTATAAACGTGGGATTTTAGGCTGGTGTAGAGATGCTCATAGGCTCAAGAACAGTGAGAGTATTTTCACTATCAGATACATCCTTTTACTATTGGCTAATTTTTTCTATGAAAACAACAAACCATTTCAAAAATCAGTGTTACTACTTGGAAAGAAGAATCTGACCAGCGTATATCATTTTTTAAGAGAACTCCCCATACTCACATCTTCAAGCTATTGCTTTTGTGCAAGCTTCTCCATTTACATAATGGATGACACAGTCTGTGTAGGCATTCTTCCACTGAAATGAATGGCAAGGCAAAGGCCATTGAATGAATTATGAATGAACTCTGCATACACACTGATATTCCTCTGCACAATAACAGTGCAATCTTATACATGTTTTCTCAGAAGTATGTGCAATGGGGCTTACTCCCAAATAAGTGTGTATAAGACTGCAATGCCATATGCACCGGGAACCACTGGAACTGGATGAATGTATTTTGAATCAATATATGATACTTATACCCACACAATTTGCTAGTGTGATATTAACTGAAGCATGAAACAAGTTTTTTGAAAAAATATGAATATGCTGGTGTACTATTTTTCATCATCATTGGTAGTCCACTATTTTTGAGAGTTTAATTTTAAAAGTATGTTTTGGTTTTACTTGTATTCCAGATGCTTGCTAAAGATATCAAGGAGATGACTGAAAAAATGGATAAGAACAAGAATTTGTTTTCTCACATGTTTCCTGAGAATGCTGAAAACAGATATGTTATAGAAGACACCTTGGATTGTTTGCTAAGGAGACTAATATTACTGGAGACACTGATAAACCAAAGATGCCAACAGATGAAAGAGAGACTTCAGCATATATTGAGTTTTCAGGTAGAATTTACCCTTAGCTCTTAATGACTGCTCTAATTTTTCATCCCAATATTTAGCTGTTTGAAAGATAAGCATCCCAATTCTATTGTTAGATTCTGTCATGCAATCAAAAGTTTATGTTATAAATATTTTAGTCAAAAAATTGTATTGGCAATAACCTACCTCAAAGATAGTCAAGAAGTACAGGCAGCCATTTAGATTCACAGATTTTTCTCTCTCTCTAAACAGAAACAGTAACATATAGGGTTGGACTCATATTTAGTTATACTTGAAGTAGACCCATTGGTTTCAATGGAAATTAAGTTAGTCATGACTGACTGACAAAATTTGGATCCAACCGAATATTTTTAATAAGACCAATACAACATCACAAAGCAGGGAGTGAGCTTTGGAGTTTCACCTAACCCTTCCTCAGGCTCAATGTTAAATTAAAAAATAGAGATGACCTGATTGCCATATGTTACAGTTTTAGGATAGTATTTTGGACTGTGTCCAGTGCAAAAGATCACCAGTTGCACCAATTTGTACTGGGGAAAATAAGCAAGCCAGTCTCTCTTTGAAAAAACATAGAAGCCAGCAGTTATTTGAATCTGTCTCTATCACTAAACAGAACCCATTAGGCCCTTTAAAATGAAGATCAGAAGTAAAAAACAAACAAACAAAAAGGTGATACATTTATATAGATATAACCAAAGCTTAAGATTATCTTAGAAGATGTATCTGGTACAGAAGCAATCAAAGCCATGCTGGTTGGAAGGTTTAACCGATATCACAGAGTTGTTCTGAGAGTAAAAACAGGATGCTGTCTTGAGCTTCTCCATCCTTGTATTCTAAAAAGGGGTTAACACACAGTTACGTACTGGGACTGAAAAAATATTTTCCCAACTGTTTCTCTCTACCCATTAGAATGCTTGCACCTGTTTTATTTTGTCATTATCCGCATGCTGTTTTCTGTACACAAATGAGTAGCTTACTTTCATGAACGGGGGGAAATTAGCAATGGTTCATGAAGTAATTCACTAGATATAAAAAAATATTCTGCCACTCAGTGACAATGTGGGGGATGGGGGACTGATGTTCTTAGCGGATGGTGTCAGAAACATGGCAGCTGCTAGCCCAGCTCTGTATAAACACCTGGCTGCTGCGTGGCTACAGTGATCAGCATGGACTGCTGATGCCTGTGCTCAAGCTGGATCTTGCTTATCATTTTGTACTGGTGTATCTGCATGATGTTCAACTAGCAGCCCGATGCTTACAGTGCTGCTTCCTAACAACTTCTAGTAAGGATGCTGGGTCAGTGCACAAGGTTTTTTTAACCTTTAGTGAATTGCCTCCCATCACAAACCACAAATGAAAGAAGCTGATGTTGTATTACTGCAGATTATGGTTGACTAACATTCTACCATTTTAAAATGTTACATACAATTTTCTATTTCTGACAGAATGATCTGAAGCTGATGTTCACATCATTGGCTGATAACAAGTATATTGCCCTGCAGAAACTAGCTGAGGCAGTTGAATGTCCTGAAACAGAACAAATGCAGGTACAACCATATTTCTATTACTAAGCATGGAAAGGAGAAATGGTATAATGTAGGAGTCTGCGGTCATTTAATGTGTATGTATGTATGTATGTATGTATTTATATGATTTGTACCCCACCTTTCTACCATGAAAAATGGCACTCAAGGCAGGTCAGTGGGTAAATTTGGAATTTGGGGAGAGTGCCATGGATACTCTCCGAAAATGGCTGCCATGGGGGAATGCCCATTCATAACATGGCTGGCATGGTGGGCATGGGTGGCCACAAAACACCCATTTCCCAGAAGGGAAACTGGTGAGACCATAAGAAAACTAACTTGCCCCAGAACCCAAGTATAAGGCAGAGGTGGGGCATGAGCTCCAAAACACAAAACCACTCTTTTGAATCCAAATAATAGCACTGGAGGGCAGCACTTCACTTTGCAGCATGCCAACCTCCCAGTTATTTTTTTAATTAAAAATATTAAGTAATAAAATAAAAATCAGGAGGGGCACTGAACCTGGTGGGCACCAAGAGATGTGTCCATGGGCACCATATTGGAGACTCCTGGTGTAAGGCGTACCATAAAATTACATATAAAGTAATCTCTGAAGTGTCAATATTTTTCTTTGTACAGATAAGCAATGCATGTCCTTGAAATATTACCTTGTTTATTTGCGAGTAAATAGATATGTTTTTTCAAGGAACGTTTTGGGGCACTTGGAAGCTTAGAGTTACATAATAATACATGTCAGTGACAGTCCATTGTTTAAACTTGCCTGTTTTTCTTGAATCAAACTATGAATAGAATTTGCCATAAGTACTGCAGATGTGTTTAGTGACTCCTGTAAACCTAGCTGAGCACAGAATTGTAGCAGAAAGTATATTTAAGACTATCTGAGTTCTTGAATATTGAATATTACGTGACAGATTATAGGAGTATTGGGATGTAAATAGGAGTAAAGAGTATGTTCCTGTACATTTCTAACAGTTTGTTATGTCTGACAATAAGACATCAAGTAAGAAAAGTATGTCTTATAATAAGACATCATGTAAGAAAATAAAAATTTATGGCTGAGTTGAAATTGGGGAGTGGCATTTATAAAAACTTTCTACTGCTGTGCAAAATTCAGCAATTGTTCATGATCTATTCCAAAATAGGTTGAATGTGTTTGTCCATTCAGAGTGAGGGAAATGCCAATCCAAGGCTCATGGCCCCCATTCTAAATTGGCTTCCTTTGCCCTCAGTAACAGCATGTAGCCAAGTCTGATTACATATCATATTCATATTCACTACTTACTCCCTGACTGGCTCAGATTGTTTGAAGAATAATTAAGGAGAAAATAGCAGGGGAACAGAAGCAGTGAGTAGAAAAAAATGGTCACAATTGCCGAAAGAAGACAGAAGTAAGGGATGTTTTCGGGGAACATTTTGGCTTCCCTAGAACTACTACTTTCATGCTAAAAATCAAATCAGAACATTCCATGCAGGTGCAGCCCTATAAAAGAGTAAAAATTTTGGCAAAATGAGGAAAATAAATGCAAAATGAGATGCTAGTTTTTGTCTGTCATATAATGCTCATCGTGTATTTAGGGTTTATTCTATGTAGAGGATTTAGGATTAGTAACAAGGTATTTAAAACCAAGTCCATATAATCTTAAAACGTAATTTCATAATTATGCTACTTTGATTCTGTGTCATGCATTTGAATATAAAACCACACTGAAATCTGTTTTCTAATGCTGGAATTTGGGATAAAGATCAACTATCTCATGGCTTGTTTCCTTGTATCCTTTATATAGGTATTAAGAATTTTTCAAGTTTTCTATCCCTCTGTTTCAGTGGTTTTCAAACATAATGAGTCCCATGATGATCTCTTTGCCATAGAACCCCTGCATATTTCCAGGATTCTAGGTCATGTTCTCAGGTGTTCACATAGTTCACATAGGCCTGATGAGCCCCACCATCACCTCTCATACATTAATAGAGTGTGCCCTCGAATACAACCAACATTCCCCTATTCCTGCGCATTCTTGGAGAGATTGGTGAGCTAATTGTTTTTAAGGAAAGCTTGTCTGCCATTACAGATCTTGTCACTGAGAAACCCAAGGGTTCCCTAGAACATAGACTGAAAACCACTGCTACATGTTAACTTTATCTAACGTAAACATCAAAGATTATACAGAGCAACCTTTACATCCATACTGACATGCCATCTCTGACATCAAGCATTAATGAAGTGTAGTTTAGTTATGACACTAGGGTTAAATATTATAATTCTTCCTTATATAGGCTATTCAACAAGCAGAAGATGCACTAAAAGAACTAGATGCTGGAATCAGTGAATTAAAGAAACGTGGGGATAAACTGCTGATTGACCAACCTTCCATGCAAGAGTTGTCTAAACTTCAGGTAAGGAACCCATTAAGAAGAATGCTTTAAAATTACCCTTAAAAATGGTTAGCTCTGTATTATTTAAGCTGATAAAATAATTATTTAGAGGTAAAAAATGTATGATTTGTGAGGGTTTATGATTTATTTAACATAAAACATAAATCCGTGTTCTACCACTGAGCAATGGCATCCGCCCTTGGGACTCTGAAGTTAACCATGCAGAAGGCTCTGTTGCACTCAGTTAGAATTTTTAAAAATCTCATTTCACTTGTCACTTAGTGGACCATTTCAGATAACTTAATTCAACTACCCCAGTGACTGTAAGACTCACTGTTTATCGGAGGATAAAAAAAGAGTTTGCTGCATTCACTATAAGGCTTCCTGAAAACTAGAATACAACTAATCTACAGTGCAGTCTAGGCAAGATTTTTAGAACGATCTCTGTATCAGGAACTGAGAGCAAGGCTGCCTATATGGCATGTTTAATTTTCTTTGAGAATCCTTCAATGTAGATGCTATTCAGGGGAGCAGAGCATGTAACACTACAAGAAGTGTGCATAAAGGTCCACAGCACAACTTAACAATAGGGCCTAATATATCCTGTTGAGTTTTTCTCTTTATCCGTATTCTTGGACATGCAACCAACATGCCTATTTCTTCAGACTGGTACCTACATATTTTCTCTTAATGGAGAAAAGCAATTTGGGGACACTTTTGAATGGGAGAGAATCCACTGGGCAAAGGATCAAGTAGCCCTTCTCTTGGCAGTATTGCTCCATTCAAAGACATGGGCTCCCAAGACTGCTTTTTATTTTCTAGGGTGGAGGGAATGATACACATGACTGTGTGTCACATCAAGATTGGGCATTAGTTGGTTCTTTAACTCCTATTACCAATGGATTTTTCTTTCTGTAATTTTCATATGCTTTTCTCATTAAAAATAGCAACTTTAGAACTTCTGGACCATAATCAAATGAGCAAGATGTGCTTGCTTGTCCATTTGAGTAAATAAAAAGGATATAAGCTTTTGGCCCAGGTAATTATTAAAATAGCAACGTTGGTAGTATGGATTGACTAGATCTGCCGTGTTTTCTCTATGTGGGTTTTCTCTGTGACTGGAAGAAAGACCATGGCTGTTTCTTCTTTTCACATGCCAGGATATGTATGATGAGTTGATAATGATCATAGGATCACGACGCAGTGGACTGAACCAAAACCTGGCACTTAAGGGTCAGTATGAACAAGCACTGCAGGATCTAGCTGACCTGATTGAAACTGGCAAAGAAAAGATGGCAGTTGACCAGAAAATGATTGTTTCCTCCAAAGAGGAAGTCCAAATGCTTCTTGACAAGCACAAGGTAAAAATGAGACAAATAATTTATTTAAATTCCTATGTTTAATTTATTGCAAAGATCTTGTTCTTCCATTACTGTCACGTTGGGGTTTTGATGTTTTGTTTTGTTTTTAATTTTCCTGTCCTCCTTCAAATCTGGAAAGGTATTAGTTGTTCTGTTGTGATTTAATGCTACTTGGAATAATTTGAAAGTAAACGGTATGGGGGGGGATGAGATTATGTTTTCTGCTCCTTTTAACAGGAGTAAATTCTAGAAGAGTAGTCATGTTAATCTGTAGCAATAACAACTGAAGTTCAAAGAAATATTCAAATAAGAATGTATCTACATTTGCTTTCATCTTAAATGGTATAATCATTAAATATTTGATTTATTTGTAGAATCATTTGCTGCTGCTGGCTTGCAATGGCAGGAGTTTAACTGCAAAAACACATTACTATTTAAAGGTGCCAAGGATGTTGGTTACTGACTTGGGTTCAAAGTGAAGCAATACTCTGTAACTGATTCCTAGTATGCACATCAAGGAAAAAATATACATAAAAATTGCTACTCTTCAACGTTTGGGACATTGATTTCTACAATTAAGAAAGATGTAAATTAGGGATAAATTTGGCATCAGTATCTGGTCCATTTAAAGTATGCACATAATATAAATGAAGGCTAAATAACGGGGAGTGGAGGTGGTTTAAAAGTCTGGGTGGATGTATACTTTGCATCACATTAGTACACAGGTGGGCAACTCCAGCCGGTCCGTTGGCCAATTTCCAAACACCATAACCCAATGCGGGCCAGACTCCCTGACACCAAAATCACTGCCACTGAATTGCCACCACATTTGGGCAGCAGTATGGTGGTAACAAAACAGCCACATTTCTACTTTACAACAAGGTGCGCGGGGAAGTACATGCCTTGTTTTAATGTAAAACTGCATTCCCAGAAGCCCCAGGAGAACATAAATATGCATTAAAACAAGCTGTTGATTCCCCGTGTGCCTTTTTTTAAAGTGAACATGCAGCTTTTTGCCGCCACCACCCTGCCAGAATTCAGTGGCGGAGACTTGAGAGGTGGCAGGGGTTGTAACAAAATGGCTGGGGGCCGTATGTGGCTGCATGTTACCCACCTCTGCATTAGTATATGATCACATTTTAATTTTTTTTAAATTAATTTAGGCTAGTAAGCACACTCTAGTTGCTAACAAATAATGATTCTTTTATTTCTGAAAATCTCTCAGGAATATTTTCAGGGATTGGAGTCTCACATGATCCTGACAGAGACACTTTTCAGGAAGATAAGCAGCTTTGCTCTTGTAAGGGAAACTCAGTTCCATGTGGAACTGATGGCACAAGCCTCTTGTTTATTAAAGCAGGCTCATAAGAGGGGAGTGGAGCTGGAATATATTCTTGAGGTAAGAACTTTTCCCTTTTTTCTTAAAATGCGTAATTTTTAAGTATATTTCATTCATTTTTTCACTGGTACAAGAGGCTGCAGAAGTATAAGGTCCTAACTAGAAGTTACATGTGGAAAAAACAACCCCTGTGCCATTACAGCAAGGAACAGTGTTTTTGCAGATAAGTGGTACAGAAGGTGAAGGTGCTGAATCACCACTTCCTGTTAACCACTTCCAAGTTAAATATTGGCCTCTTGAGTATTTATACTGTGACTCAACAAGACTTATTTTCCTTTCCATATTGTCCATGGTGTAGGTCTTTTTTTCTTTTTCTTTTTTTCGAGAGCTGGGTAGACTTTCCCTGCAAACCTTGTTAAGTTTATTTTATCAAACCAAAATATTATTTGTTTTAAGCAGCATAATATATGGTCCCAGGTTCCTGCTGTATGCATGATACGTTTGAGATGTCCTGTTTCAGTCAGTTCAGCTCTTTTGGAAATGTATTTGCATTCTCCGCTCCTTATCTAATCGGCCTCCCCTTGGTCAAATTTGTATTTTGTTGGCCGATAATAATGTATATATCACTATTCTGGTTGCAAAATTTGCCTTGGCTGCAGGTAAGTTAAGAGCTAGGCATCAAAACCACCCATAATGCATCCTAATGTGGGGCCTGAGATGCGTTCTCCCCATATAAATTTGATTCTCCTCCGTATGTGTTGGCCTAGTAAGCCTCTGAGTCATGTCAATGTGATCTTGCATTTTTATACTCTTTTTACTCTTGTATCTTTGTCTACTATTTTTACTGTATTTTACCTTACTATTTTTATTGTATTCTATTTTATCCTATCCTCCTATTTGTATTTTATTTTAAATATACCAAATTGTGGTGGCTTATCGCTTTTAGCAATAAAGATTTCATCATCAAATGTATTTGGAAACAGCTGAGAAACCACTTCAGCCATTACATGCATATCTCTTTTACAGACATGGACACATCTGGAAGATGATTATCAGGAACTCACAAGGCAGCTGGATACAGTTGAAACTAGCATTCCAAGTGTTGGTTTAGTAGAAGAGTCTGAGGAGAGGCTTGCAGATCGGATTGCACTTTATCAGGTAATGCTGGTGATTTTCATATTTTAATCACTCCTTTATTATTAAGCAGTACTAAGCATCTGTTAGTCTCTTGGAGATTATATACTGTCTTAATTCTTTCATATACAGTATAGTGGGGATTTTGCTATCCCCCATCCCCAGCAGTAACTAAAAACAAAAGATCTATGCTGGATCAGACCAAGTGTCTGTCTCAGGAGTGCAGATCCTCAGGCCCAGGGGCCCAATCTGTCAGTCTCCGGGGTGCCAATCCAGGGTTTGCCCAGACAGCCATGCCTCCTTTTCCTAACCACAGATCATTTGGTTTCCTTGCTTTTGTGCAGTTTTGTTCCCATTCTAAAAGGTTGAAATGCCTCTCCTAAGGCTTAGTTACTGGCAGCGAGAGCTTTAAGATAAAATATTTTATTTATTTATTTCTGTGTCACCCAATAGCCAGAGCTCTCTGGGCAGTTCACAAAAATTAAAACCACAAAGCGCAGCATAAAACAATATAAAATATGAAAGCTTAAAACCACATATAACCGCACAACCAGAATAAAACCCAGCAGCAATGCAGAGATTTTACAGATTTAAAACACCAAAGCTGAAAGACTAGGAAGCAAAAATGCTAAAATACTGGGAGAATGTAAAGGTCCTCATCTGGCGCCGGAAGGAGTACAACGTAATACAAAATATGCCGATATTGTAGGTGTTTTGGACCCTACCGTGTTTTGCCCTTGGCCCTGCCCACCGCTGGAATCCTGCCAAGAGCTTCTCTATAATGGAGTCTGGCCTTCTGACTGAAAGAAGTTCACCACCCCTGCCTGGCCTTTCTAGTCCAGCATCCTGTTTACAACACTGGCCAGTCAGATGCTTCAGAGAAACCCACAAATGGGACATGGAAGCAACCGCTCTCCCCATTCTTTGTCCCATAATAACTGATATTCAGAGCCAAACCAGAGGTTCAGTTGATGCATACTAAATACCTTGTTTTTCCTCACTAAATCACAGGTGTGTATATGGGTGGTGGGGTTAATCCTTACTAGGAACACAGTGCACAAGGAGAGGAGGCTTATCTCTTCTCTCCCCAGAGTGATCAGAACCAGAATCACACACACACATACACACACTTTGCACAAGTAGTCCCATGGAAGGGGCATTTGGGTTCTGATCACACTGGGGAGGGGAGAGAGAAGCCTTAGATTGCCCCTATACATGCCTGTTATTTATTACGGAAAAATAAAATACATAGCTGGATGGTATAAATATATATATATATATATATATATATATATAGTTTAGAATCATATCTCCTCCGGAGATAAAAGTTCCATTTAGCTTTCCTGGTAAACAGTTATTTATAGAAATATCCTCAGGGAATTTTTTTAAATCCTTTTTTAAACTCATCTAAACAAATGGCCTCACCACATCTTGTGGCAACAAATTTCTAAGTTAATTTATGCAAAGACATCTTATATACTTGTTGCACCAGATGCCACAAACAGCCACTTGGCTCCTCCTGCAAGATAAATAAACCATAGACTCTCCATCTCTGGTTTATCGTAATGTCCAAACCAGGGAATCTGGCTTGACTCACCACAAACAAGCTGGAGTAATAAGCCATGATTTGCTGTTGGCTTATGACTCTGGTTTGTTTTGGGGGGAGACAAGCCAAATTCCCCGGTTTGGACATCATAATAAGCCATGGATGGAGGATGTATGGTTTATTTAACCACTCTTGCTTCCAGGATGAGCCAAGTGGGGGTGATCAGGAACCCTGGCATCAGCACCCTGTGCATTCCCAATGAGCCATGATTCTGGAGAATCCTGGCTTAGCATGATCCCAAGCCCTTCCAGTATGATATAGTGGTGGTTTATGTGAAGAGGAAAGAATGCCAGATCAAAGGAGAAATTTCTCTTGAGGATGAACAAGTCCTTTGGCATATCTGCCACCCAGGAAACAGAATATTAAAATGGTGGTCTGGTTGTTTCTTTGCCAGGTTTTCTAAAGAAAATGTCACATGTGTTCCTAAGCCTCTGTACATTATTTGAGCCTTGTATACATTTTTTTTGTGCTTATTATTATTATTATTATTACATTTATTTATATCCCACCTTTTCCCCAATACTGGGACTCAAGGCGGCCTTACAACATTAAAACTGCTACAGTTAAAACCTATAAATAGAAATATAAATACAACTGTATAAAAGTTAAAAATATAATTAAATCATCAATATTAAAATTGTAAAGATATTAAAACATTAAAAGACAACCAGAACAACAAAAATGGTATCCATACGTCACATTTTCCCAGGTCCAGACCAGTTATCCCCAAAGGCCTGCTGGAACAAAAACGTTTTTGCATGCCTGCGAGGGTGCCACTCTCGCCTCCCTGGGAAGGGAGTTCCAGAGCCTTGGGGCAGCCACCGAGAAGGCCCTCTCCAGCGTTCCCACCAGGTGTGCCTGTGATGATGGCGGGATGGCGAGAAGGGCTTCCCCTGAAGATCTCAGGGCACGTATTCATAAGGGAGAATACGGTCTTTCAGATAACCTGGTTTCATATGTGAACGATATCCTTGGAGAAACGCTTTACCCCGCGTCCCACTTGCCTGGCCACGGGGGGCGGGGGTGTTGCAGCCAGCGGGGGGGGTGATGAGATGTGGGAAACCACCATTGGCAGTCTCTGGTGGTGCCACTGGGGGTGAGAGGGGCCTGAAAGGCACTTTTAGCTCTCTGGGCCCCTCCTCAACACCTGTTCGGAAGCACGGCTCCCTCCCACCCGCCCTGACTGCAGCATGGGTTCTGCTGGTCACCCTTTGGGGACAAGTAGGAATTTTTGGCTCACAGTCTGATTGGCCAGGGCTCTGGGTCTTTTTGCATACTTCACACTGCAAGTGGGGAGGGTGTGCCCACTAGGTGATTTTGGCCTTATTTGATGGTCAGGTTATCTGGTCACTTTTTCAGGTAGGCTGTTAGGGATGGGCAATGAAGATGAGAATGGGGATGGTGAGCATTCAGAGGCACTGTTTTGGTAACAGTGATGCCTGAGGCCTCCCATTCTGAGTTTTGCGGCCTAGCAAGGGAATAAGGGTTACCCGTGAGTACAACTCACTTCACCCACCGGTGTTTTGTGGCCGGGGAGGGAGTGACAGGGGAAGGCCTATCTTCCCCAAAAGGGATAGCCCTGGAGGATGGCAAGTTGCGACACCACTCTACAGGCTTTGAATGTTTTTGCCCATTACAGTGCCTAGCTAGTTGCTGGCACAGATTAGTTGCCTGTCCAGGTCTTCCCCTTTGCAGATTGATCAATAAATGTGGCCCAGTTTGATACCAATCACTTGTGTCTCGTCTCTTTATTTCCACCTTTACTCCTGCAACAGATGCATGGTCTAGGCACTGCAGAAATATCTTATAATACCATGTGTAAATGTTTCATAAAACATCATATTTCATTACCATAAAAGTATTCACTGGATTTCATAATGTATTATAGGGATGTCAGAGAATTCCATGACAGATCTCGGTGAGGCCGAATGCCAGTGCATTCGGCCCCTCGAAATCCATCGCGGAATGAAGCCCCCGCCCCACTGGAAAAAAACCAGTGTACGCAAATGGCAGTAGCCGCCGCCATTTGTATATGCTGGGGTTTTCCCCCCTGCCGTGATAGGCTACGTAAATATTTACGTAGCCTATCACGGCTCAATACAGGGACGCAAATGGCATTATCCCTAATAATAAGCGTTGCCCTTATTTTCGCCGTAGTCTACGTAATCTTTACGTAGACTACAGCGACCAAATCAGGAACGCGAATGGCGGCTCCCTATGGGGGTCGCCATTAGCTGTACGTGCTTTTTTTTTTTTTTTTTTTAAGTCACCCGTGATAGGCTACGTGATGATTTACGTAGCCTATCACGGCTGACTTTGCAAATCTAGCCGTGATAGGCTACGTTAATCGTCACATAGCGTATCACGGGGCGTTTTTTTTTTTTTACTTTTCTTGGAATGGCGGCGGCAGCAGCCGGTCGAAAGACCGGCTGCTGCCCCCGCCCCTGTCGAAGCCCTGCTGAACCGCCGCCGCGACCCGCCACCGGGAGCGACATTCGGGAAAGGTAAGTCCCATCCCGGGGGGGGGGGGCAGGGGGGAGAATTTCTCCCCGAAACTACTTCGGGGGGCCGGATACGTCAGCACTCGGCCCCCCGAAGTTTCAGCGAGAAATTCTCTGACACCCCTAGTAAATACTTACGTAGCCTATCACGGCTGGGGGGAAAAAAAACAGTGTACGCAATGGCAGTAGCCGCCGCCATTTGTATACGCTGGGGTTTTCCCCCCTGCCGTGATAGGCTACGTAAATATTTACGTAGCCTATCACGGCTCAATGCAGGGACGCAAATGGCGGCGACTATGACAGCCGCCATTTGCGTCCCTGCAGGGCTGCCCAGCGGCCGGATGTCTGGCTGCGAGTGGCCGGAGCTCCGCTTGGCCGCGGAGCGGAGCCGGCTGGACAGAATTCCGGGCGGAGGGGCGGAGTGCCTCCCCCCCCCATCGAGGATTCCAGGGGGGGGGACGGAGCGCCTCCCCCACACTGCGGATTGCCCGGCACAGAGCCAGGAAGGGGTTTCGTACATCCCTAATATTACGATGGAAAGGAGTTACTACAGAGTCATATCTATTTCTTACTGTTTGTCATTACAGCATCTGAAATCTAGCCTCAGTGAATATCAGCCCAAACTTTACCAAGTATTGGATGATGGAAAAAGACTACTGTTCTCTGTCACCTGTTCCGAACTGGAAACTCAGCTAAACCAGCTAGGGGAGCATTGGTTAAATAATACCAGCAAAGTCACCAAGGAACTGCATAGATTGGAAACTATACTTAAACACTGGACAAGGTATGGATTATGAAACTGAACAAGGGTGGGCTTTTAACTGCTTTACCATTTTTCATTTCATCTATCAAGTTTTGCATTTAAAATAAGATTTATTTATTTCATTTGAAATCTGTGAGTGTTCCCAGGAAATTAATGCTGCACTCTTCAAACAGGACAATGCAGCCTAAATTAATTATAATTTCTCCCCATCTCCAAAGCAGATAGTTTTGCTTTTGATGCCATCTACTGAGAATATTTATTACAAATGTTTGTTTTAAATATACAGATGCATGTCTCTGACACTAGCACCTGCCTTAAACATTTGTGGCTGATTATTTACTTAGATATTTTGGAATGTTACATTAACACCGTAAGTAGTACTCTACATTCTCTGTGCTAACAGGCCATGTCTAGCATCAGCTTTGGAAGACAGAGTCTACAAACCACATATTCTGGGGAAATCTCATTTACTTTTTGAATGTGATACTTCCAAATTAGGGATGTAAGCATGATAAGTTGCAACCCATTAGAAAACAGTAGGCACTGAGACGCACTAACAGACATGTGCTTTTGTGCCAAGAAATATGTAATGTGAGCAGCTGTGGGCAAATCATTACATAATTTTATATATAAAGAACTTGTAATCCAGCAACCTGAATAACCTGAACCTGAGGTGTAATGTGAAATGTGCCTGTCCCTTATCTTCCTCATAGATATCAAACTGAGTCAGATGAGCTAATTCATTGGCTCCAGTCAGCAATGGATCGTCTGGAGTTTTGGGCCCAGCAATCAGTTACAGTCCCTCAAGAACTAGAAATGGTCCGAGATCACTTGAATGCTTTTTTGGTAAGTCTGAATAAGAATCCAAGCTATTTTTATGTTTCTGGTTACTAACTGGAGACCCCATCACAATACTATCTCAACTGTTGTTTCAGTAGCATAATTGTTCAATTGCAGATGAGCAAATCAAAAACGATATCGTCTATGATATATTGAATTGTTTTTCGACTTCATAAAAGAGCAGTTTATCCAGAACTACTTCTATTCCTTTCAGACTAAATAGGACATCTTTTCATGTAGGTTTCTTACTGCAGTCTTATGCTATCTTAATTTGCACAGTATAAAATAGTGCGATTTTAAAGGCATTTTCATTCATAGTACAGCAATGCAAATTCTTGTTACTAAACATGTTTACCTAAACTAATTATACCAAATGGCAATCATGTCAGGAATTTTCAAAAGAGGTTGATGCCAAGTCATCCCAGAAGTCTACTGTTCTGAGCACTGGAAACCAGCTCCTCCGGCTAAAGAAGGTGGATACTGCATCTTTGCGGGCAGGATTGTCGCAGATTGACAACCAGTGGACAGAGCTGCTCACACAGATTCCTACAGTGCAAGAAAAACTGCATCAGGTAGGGCAAATGCTGGTTGTTACATCTGAATGCATTACATCTGAAAATAAATGAGTACCATAGGCTGTAACCTGACGCACACCTATGTAGAAGTATGCTAAATGAAATCAATAACTTCTTCAGATATTTTGGATAAGGGATTCCAATAAGCTAATGATATCGCATGTAATAACCACTTCCAACAAAAAATGTTTGTGTATTAACATTTCCTTCCTCTAAGAGCCTGTTGAGAAAAGGGATGGGAGAACCAGGGATGCTTGAGCTCACTGAAATTGTCCTAACTTTACTTCAAATCTTGGTTCGGCTCACTCCTGTTCTCATTTGTGATGAGTTTTCAGTTTGTTCAAATGTCAAAAGTGCATGTTTAGAAAGTTGCTCATTTTTTAAGTATACATTTTGCGAACACGAGCACAAGTTTGAGAATTTGCGAACATTTTCAGAGAACGTGTTCTTGTGTCCAGGGTTGTGAATGGGCATTGTTGAGCGATTGCAAACTGAAACGAAGTTCTCATACATTCCTTGTTGAGAATTGCCAAGTTGTCTATGTCAACCCCTATCCCTTATTCCCTGACACTGGCTCCCTGCATGTGACCTGGAGCCTTGCTTCCCAGTCTTTCTACAGTGATTCCCAATGGTCCATGCCCAGTCATGGGAGGAGAGAGATATCACAGGCTTATGGGTTCTTGTCGGGAGCTTTTGTGACTGCATAGGCTACTTATTGCAGTCTTAGTGGATTTAGCACAGCTGCTATAGGCTTAGTGCTTGGTGTGCAATAGACTGCACTGACAGTAAGGTTCTGTGTTGTCTCTTGATGTGCTGGCAATGGGGAAGAATGGGGCTAGACAGTAGCACTTGCGCGAAAAGATCTACAGATTATAGTGTATGCTCATTCGCAGATGATCAGATTCATACATTTCCAGTCCTACAGAAGAGAGTGCATGGGCAGAAGTCATGCTATTTGACCAACTTAGGTTGGTCCAGTTTGTAGATGTTACCAAAACAGTGTCGGGCCAACCACATGGAAGCAGATGTAATGCTCTTTTGGTAACATATAGATTCAGCCAAACCGAGTCAGCAGTATGTTCCAGACAATCTGATTCTAGCCTGTTCACTTGGTTGGAAGTAAGTTGCATTAATGCAGTGGGACTTATTTCCAAATAAAATATTTCAGATCATAGCTGAAAGCATAAAAGATCAGTGCATTTCTAACAACAGAAAAAATAATACAACTCTAACACTGACAAAGGCTCATTTGTATAATGTGTTTAGTTATAGGCACTAGATTTCAGTAAAAATATTGCCAAGTTGCAAAATATTCGAAAGGTGATAATGCCATTTTCTTCTTCAGTGTGCTGAATATTTTTCAGTCAGAAATGTATGTTTATTCCATGTGTCATGGGATAAAAAAAAGCAAAGGCATTTCACAGCATGATATACTTATAAAAGGAGCCATTCTGTCATGGATCTTATTATTTGGATTTTATTAGTCTAACTTCTTTGCAGCTTCAAATGGACAAGCTTCCTTCTCGCCATGCGATCACAGAAGTCATGAGTTGGATTTCATTGATGGAAAATGTCATTTCTGAGGATGAGGAAAACATAAAAAATGTAGTAGGACACAAAGTTATTCAGACTTATCTTAAGAAATATAAGGTAATTAATTAGAGATGGTTGGAAAGTATATTTCAGCGCCCTTTAATAAGTTGACAAGAATGCAGTACTGTTTGGAGGTTTGAGTATCCCAGTATGTTAGATTAGCATGCAGTTGTTTTTATTTTCAGTGGGGGGTTTTAACTTGTCCCAAAATTCAGTGGGTTGTATCCAAATTTGTGCAGAGCAGAACTCCGCAAACTGGATGATCTTGCTGGAAGAAGGGGTGAGGCAGCAGTTTTTGCCAACTTCTCCTCCCTGCAGCCCTGGAAAATCTGTAACAGTGTGTGAGGTGGTGCTCAGAGCTGCAGGAGGAAGGAAGAATAAGTGAAAATTCCACCCTGCCCCTTTCCTCCCACAGGTAGCCTCCACTTGATACCCTCCATCAAAGGAAGGAACTTTTCTATGCATAGAGGGACAACTCTGAATCCAACTCAGTATCTTAACAATTGAATCAAATATTTGGGATCATAGTAACAGTGTGCTAGTTAGTTACTAGCCTTCTTCAAAAAGCTGCATTTCCAACATACATTATTTAGAGTTTATCACTGTGGTTTTGTCAAAGCATGATATAGTAGTTTTAGTTTTTCATTTAAAACCAACAACATCAATATGCTAGAATAACTGCAAACAATCCCTGATTTTTTCTGTTTTCCTTCTTTCTGTTTTGCACTAGGGTTTTAAAATTGATGTAAATTGCAAACAGTTAACAGTGGACTTCGTTAACCAGTCAGTACTACAGATCAGCAGTCAAGATGTGCAAAGTAAACGCAGTGACAAGACTGATTTTGCAGAACAACTTGGAGTGATGAACAGGCGTTGGCAGGTCCTGCAGGGTCTGATAACAGAGAAGGTGATGAGAGAAGCCTAACATATATAAAGAGAGGGGCAAGAAAAGAAATGCTCAAGGACAGAAATGCTTGATGATAATGTTACTTGTGTATCTACTTGCCCAAAGAAAACAAAAAGTGCATTGTATTGATGATTTTTAGGGGTTTTTTAAATGGCCAGATAATAGACTCTAAGAGCCCATGGATGATATACAAAATCTTGCTTATAAATCAGAGGGAACAGCAAATTCTGAATGCCCCCCACACACACACACACAAACACACAGAGGGAGGGAGGGAAATTATTTATTACAGCATTTGGGGCCTATAGTAAAGTTGAGAAGGAAAGGAAAGGTTCCTCCTGTGCAAGCACCGGGTCGTTACTGACCCCTAGAGGGACACCGCTTACGCTGGCGTTTTCATGGCAGACTATAGCGGGATGGTTTGCCATTGCCTTCCCCAGTCGTGACTACCTCAACCCCAGCAAGCTGGGTACTCATTTTACCAACCTCGGAAGGATGGAGGGCTGAGTCTACCTGAGCCGGCTACCCAAGACCCAGCTTCCGCTGGGATCGAACTCAGGTCGTGGGGAGAGTTTCGGTTGCAATACTGAAAAAAGAAATGTGCTCATGTTCAAACCTTCTGACTGAAAACTCTGATTAGGGATGGCGCGGACGCCTGAATGGGTCTGGGAGTCCCTCAGGCTCCCCTCCCCGCCCTTGCCCCTAGGCCACACCCATCATTCCTCTGGCCTTGCTTGCCCCTGCTCACACCTTCCTGGACGTTCCTTGCACTCACCCGAATCCGTCCGCAAGAGCCCACCATTTTGCTGAGCTTATTTTTACATAAATAAAAGAGGTCATTAAAAATGCACATATTTAAATATGCACAAATTCGGACTGGGAAAGCTATATATACGCAATATTAGAGGCATAAATGGCCCATTTACACCTCTAATAATGCATATATCAAGCTTTCCCAGCCCAAATTAGTGCATATTTAAATATGTGCATTTTTAATTACCTCTTTTATTTTTGTAAAAATAAGCTTGGCAAAAGGGCAGGTGCTCACGGACGGCTTGGCGGGCTTGTGGGGGCTCGAGTGCAGGTCCAGGGGGGAGCTTGAGCAGGGGCAGTGCTTCAGCAGGCACCTGCCAGTACCAGATGCCGGTGGGTTCATCCATCCCTACCTGTGATCTTTAATCCCGCACTGGTTTTGGGCTTAGCCCTACTCGTTCCATGAATGATGAATTGCAAACATAAATGCAGAAGAGTCCCTGCCCTAGAGATATAAAATTAATACATTTTTATCTACAAGTTTTATACTGAAGAGAGACTATGAAAATACCAAAATGTTTGTGCCTAGGAGTTGTATCCAATGTTAGTCTAACTTAAGTCCCATTCATTTAATGGGTCTCCTCTAAGTAGGACTAACATTGGAAACAACCCTAGGTGTGAACAAATTTTATAGCCAGATGCTTCCCAAAAGGCAACAAACTGCATGAGAGCAACAGCCTTCCTATACTCACTCTGTTTGCCCCTCAGCAAGTAATGCCTACATGAAGCTACTAGAAGAGATGATCTGGGGTTTGGGGGTTGGATACCATGAATATTCTGAAGACGCCCAATTCAATTTTACCTTTTCAGCTGGTGCCAAGGAGGTTATAGAGATCCGGAACTGTAGTGTGGGTTCAGTAATGGATTGGATGTGGGCTAAGGAAGTGACACATTAAATTTAGATTACTGCAGTGCACTTTAAACACCTTGAAAAGTGTTCAGAAATTGCAGCTGGCCCAATATGTGTGTGACAGAATAATCCCTGGAATTTGCATCGGGTTCCAATTCAATTCTGGACCCAATTCAAGGTGCTGGTTATTACTTATAATGGCTTGGGACCAGGGTATTTGAAGGATTGCCTCCTCCTGCATGAACCTCTGTATAAATGTTGGTCATCTTTGGAGGCCCTGTTCTGTATCCCACCTGCAAGAGAAACTTGATTGATGAGGTTGTGGGACAAGGCCTTTTCAATGGTGGTGACCAAACTGTGGAAATCCCTCCCAAGGGAGGTTAGACTGGCCCCTGACATGATTTATATTCTTTGAGGCTTTTAGTGCATGTTAATCTTGCTAGCTGTGGATTTGTTTTATTTTTTATTAATGGTTAATTAGATTTTTTTTCAGTTTTCAATACAATAATGTTTTTATTCTGGCTTTTTAATGTTCTCTGGTTTTAATCACAATGAGATTTAATTGTTGTAAACTACCTTGGGAACCCTTTTTAGAGCTGAAAGGCACTATATAAATGCTTGTATAAAAATGTTTCTGAACTTGGAGGCTCCATTTTAGCCATTATGGATAACAGCTGCAGCCTGAATAAAAAGAGCAGTCATATATTATCAGATTCATACACTGTCTACCTCCAGGGAGTTCCGTATATTTGCAGCTAATTTGTATGTGTCAGTTAGTTTTATTAGCATAAATTGCATAACACTTTAATGAAAACAAGGGTTAACAAACTAAAATTGGATAATGTCTATGGTATGCTCATAGAGAAATGTTATGGTCAAATGTATAGAACTTGAGGATGGGCTTGCAAAACTTCATAGATGGAAGGCCTTCAGAGTTGAAATACCCAGTGAATTGGGCATTGGCTTGTTTTCATTTTGTTCCTTGTTGCTTCATGCTTTTTATAATTACAGTTTCATTCTGATCTCTTCAGCAACAAAACAGCTAATGAGTTTGGTTGGTTACTTTTGCTGGAGTGGGACTTTCTCAGTCTGTTTTGAATTCCTGATAATGCTGCATTTTAGAAAGCATAAACCAGTGTGAAGTACTTTTCCAATGAAACAGTTACCCCAACTATATGAATTATTAAGAAATATGCATATATTTTGCAGATTCAGTTGTTGGAAGGTTTTCTGGAATCCTGGACAGAATATGAAAACAGCATTCAGTGCCTGAAAACTTGGTTTGAAACTCAGGAAATGAGACTGAAGGAACAACAGAGAATTGGAGATCAGGCTTCAGTTCGGAATGCTTTGAAAGACTGTCAGGTAGCAACAATTACTGTGTTCTAAAAGAGGAGATGGCAGACTTTTCTTGAACTTCCCTACAGGAATGCTACTTCATTAATAGTAATATTGATAGCAGCAAGAAAACAACATACATTGTTAAAGGTTTGGGAGTTATTAGAAGATTATTTTCCACTTCTAGCGTTTTGCTCATTTTAATGAGGTATAAATAGTTTATTGACCACTGTAAGAATTGTACTTCCCCTGTCTATTTTCTGGGTGTTCCTGTTTTACTTCTAACTTGGCATGTTTGCTTTTCATGTTCATGAAGAAAAATCTGTACATGTTAGTCATGAGGTATACATGGCTTTCTGTTTTCTGCCAGTGCTTCTCAGTGAAACAAATGGTTTTTTTTTTACTTCTCATGTCTATAATGTATTTTATTTATATATTTATCTGTCCTGCCTTTCCTATAAATCGTCCAAAGCAGCACAAAACATATAATAAAAACAATATTGCATTCAAACTATAGTGATTGGAGAATAAGGGTGCAATCCTATTGGGATAGGCGGCCGCCTCCGAACTCGGAGCAGACTGCCTATCCAGTGCAGGGCAGGAGCAGCGCAGAGGGGATCTTCCCCTCCACACTTCAGCTGCCCTGCATTCGCGGCTAGACAGCCGATTTCGGCTGACTAGCCACGGGAAGTCGGAGCGAGGGAGGCGGATGCTGGACAATGCATAGGAAGCATCAGAAAGGCACTTCCACCCTATTCACCCCAGCCTGCCCCCAGGAACGCCCTGTTTTTGCTGTTCCACACTCCTCTTACGAGCGTGGAGCACAGGGCCGATCCGTGCTGCCTATGAGGCAGCTTGTGAGGGGGTGAGGGGGTAGAGGTCGGTTCTCAGGGAACTGACCTCGGAGCGCAGGCTCTGAGGTTGGTTCCTGGGAACTGACCTATCCTATGGCTGTCCAGCTGCTGACCAGTGGCCATGGGATTGCGCCCTAAATGTACAATCTATTTTTTTAAAAAAACTCTCCCTTTTTCTACTTTAATACCATTTTAAAATGACTCAGTCCAGTCTACCAAGCAATCTTAGCATTACTTTGAGAAAAACTGTCTCAAAACACAAAGAGTGAAAAGTGGGACTATGCAAACATTTTGCTGCCACCCCCCAAAGAGCAGCTTTCACGGTGAAAATCAAACCTTATGAAAATTCAGTGCGGCACTAGTCTGTACTGATTTTCCAAACCCAGTACTGTATCTGTGATTACTGGACAAAGATTAGTATATGAGGAAATGATAATCTCTCTATGAGGTTTTGAGATTTTCTTCCTTGATAAAGCATTCAAAGTTAAATTAAAAATTCAAATGCTCTACCATCAATGGGGTTTAAGATAGATCAGTATCAAATATTTTCTTTGAATAATACATTCAAGGTAGCCAAACAAATTACCCTCCAAAGGCATCACTGAATGTTCATTGCTTTAGTGCTATCCAGTACACTTTTAATCAATTGTTTTTGGCAACCCATGTAATTTTGTTTACAATCATCTGTGATGTTAACACATCAGACATAGTGTTTTTATACCATTGTGCAAATCCATAAAGGTCACCACTGCCAATGCAATTAAATAGACAAATGAGACCAAAAACTATGCAACAAAAAATAAGGGAAAAGGCACATTAAAACAAAGTGAACACAGTGAGTGCCAAAAATAACTGAAAACAGGAGGTGCTAACACAAAAAAAAGTTAGACGTTATGGCTTACCACTGATTTAAGTACAGTTAAGCACTTCAGACCTATTCAGTTGGATTTAGATCTGCCTTACGTTCTATAGATTGTGTTATTTTATTCTATCAGCTCAATAAAGCAAGTAGACCATGTGATGTTACCTCTAGGTGTAATTTAACACAATATTGACATATAGCAAACATCCAGAACCTGATAAAATGTATGGCCTATATGGGTCAGTGTAGGTAAGATACATACTCTGGCAAGGCTTTGATCATTTAAAAATAACCTGAATATTTGTTCTTGGTTTTAGACATTAGAATTTAATGTAATGCAAAAGTTAGAATTCATGTATTTACCTATGCAGATAAAGATCCAGTTTTCCTTAAATAGTTAGGGCAGTCTCATTTTCCACAGTAAATCAGAAACAAGTAGGATGCTTTAACTGAGTTATGAGATTGGAAGGATAAAAATCTTTCCTCAGCCAGTGTTTTTGGCTTTTGTCGTATTTCTCTCCTATGATCTCAGGCCAGTTCTTACTTTGTTGTAGACGTCAATGATACAACTATTCCAAATAGTATGAACACCCTTAAAGCATTTGGGCTGCAATCCTATATACACGAAAAGGGAGTAATTCCCATTGAATTAAATAGTGATTATTTATCATTAGAAATGTAAATAATTGCAGTGGTATTTGTAAATCTAAAAGACAAATATGAACTATGAACCATTAAACCTTTCCAAGATTATAAACTGAAGGGGAGTGAAATTGTGGTTTTCCAGAAAATGAAAGAATGACCTTCATATTTAGAAAATACAACGGAAAGAAATTGTAGTGCCAACTTGGATGACTTTAAAAGGCAATTAGTCAAACTCGTGGAGGATAAAGGCTATCAATGGCTGCTAGTCATGATGACTATATTACCTCCTGTATATTCCCCAAAGGCAATGTGCCTCTGACTACCAGTTGCTGGGAAACTCAAGTGGCAGGGTGTTCTTATGATCATGTCCTGCTTGTGGATTTCCCATTGGGGAATGTGTTTTGCCACACTGGGAACAGAATGCTGTGCTAAAGACGCCTGTGCTCTGATCCAGCACCACTTTTCTTAAGTACTTATGTTCAAAGCTTAAAAAGACAGATTAGAGGTGTGCCACACTTTTGCCCTCAAACATTTTCAGGGTGAAAGGCATGGTTAGAGGGCTGTGAAAAGCACCCTGGAAAAAACACATCTTTCTACTCTTTTGTGTTATCTGTCACGCCTACTAGCAGCCATTGTTTCCTTCATCTGATGCTTTTAAAGAACAATGTCTTAAGCTAACAGGGCATTTTCTTTACTCTTTAATACACAATCCTAGCTAATCAGGGTCACATAGTGAACAGGATGATGTCCAGATCCAATGGGGGCTCCACTAATGGAAGAAGAGGGGACACAGTTTTTGCTGATTCTCCCTCCACTCTGCAGTCACCTGTGTTCCCAGAAATCTTCTCCAGCAGGATTGGGGGACCTTCCAGAATAGCTTGGAAGAACAGTTTCCTACAGGAGGCTGCAGGAAGAAGGAGGAATCAGCAGTCATCACCTCCCCTCCTCTTCTGTTAGAAGAGCCATCTTTATCAGACTTTTTTTGCAAATGGAAGGACTCCTTCCATTCACAGAAGAGAATCATTGGATACAACAATCCAATGACACATAGTCCTGTGGGCAATCCAATTTGCATCATGATTATGTTAGTGAGAGCAAATGAAGCCACACTGCCCTCTCTTTGAAACTACAGTGCAGTTCTAATTGTGGTGGAATGTGTATTAGAATTATGTGTATTAATGTGTATTAGAATTATGTGTATTAATGTGTATTAGAAAGTGCATTGAAGGATGCATTCCTTAAAGCTATTGTATGGATAGATAACAACCACACCCAGATGCACATTATGAATGTCACATGATCATGGCTATGTGCTGAGTTCACTCCTCATGTGAAATTAGGAGAAGGTGTGTAGAGGAAAAATCATAATGCCAGTTAAACAAAACCATGTTAGATCCTGCCTTAGATCCCGTTCCAGCTATAGCGTCACATGACAAAAACCTTGAACAAGTTACCATCTCTTAATGTCTGATTCCTTTGTTTGTTTGCTTGTTGAAGTGGCAAAAATAGTGGTCTACCTCATATGGTTGCATTTGCTGGGATAGGTGACGTTATTAAAGCATTTTGCACACTAAAACTACATTCGTAATCCCACTTACCTGGGAGCCAGCTCCATTGAACTCAATAAGACTTAGTTTTGAGTAGACATATATAGGACTAGACTGCAAATAAAGTATTTAAGAATGCAGTCTTATGGAGATAGTCAGCAGCCTTTGAAGTCAGAGGCTGCCAAGTATCCAGTGCAGGGCAGCTGAAGAATGGAGGCAAGGATCACCTCCATGGTCCAGCCACCCTGCACTTTCACTGTACGGGAAATTTTGCCCATCTAGCCACGGGGCTTCTGAGCGAGGAGGAGGAGGTTGGGGCAAACACAGGAAGCTGCTCAATGCAGCTTCCCTGGTCTCCTCCTCTTCCTGCCCCCAGGACCATCCCCTTTTCGCCATCTCCTTACTCCATTTCTGAGTGCGGAGACATAGTCAGAACCATGGGGGAGGAGGAGAGCAGCTTCTGGGCTCCAAGGTTGGAGCCCTGTTTCCGACTTTGAATCCCAGAAACCGAACATCCTATGTCCCCCCAGACACTATCCAGGGGGCATAGGATTACTCTGGCCATGACATCGTGATGATGGTGATGATATTGAATCGACATTCTTTTCATTTTAAATTAATTATTTAAATGATAAGATGGTGGTAAAAATCTTCTTTAGGGTGAAGAAAATCTTCTTTATTGTTGGTGGTAAAAATCTTCTTTAGGGTGTTGTGAGAACTTTCCATTAGTTTTAGTGCTCTCACTACTTAGGGGGAATTGTAAATGTTTTGAAAACTTGAAAACGTTATTCAGTTAAAACAAACTCCATGGGAATCTGTATTTCTTTCAGGAACTAGAAGAGCAAATAAAAGCAAAAGAAAAGGAAGTTGAAAAAGTAGAACAGAGTGGACTTTCCTTGATACAAAATAAAAAAGAAGAAGTGTGTGTTGCTGTCATGGACACACTTCAAAAACTAAACCATTCTTGGGCAAATTTGGATCACATGGTAAGCCAGTATTGCTGCATACATGAAGAGGGGGATTTTCCACCACTGGTGCAAGGGAGAGGGACTGCTGTTTCCAGGGGATAAAGGAGTACCCAAAATCTCATGAAGTACTAGGAACATGTGTGGAAAAGTCAGAAAGGTGTGGTCAAGGGGCACACAAGGCCTATATGAAGACACAACAGATGTTCATGAGCAAAGGGATTTATGACATTGGAAGGAGGGATTATTATAAAAGAGCCAGTGTGGTGTAGTGGCTAGAGTATTGGACTGGCAGTCAGGAGGTCCAGGTTTGTTTGTTTGTTTGTTTGTTTGTTTGTTTGTTTGTTTGTTTCATTTCTATACCACCCAATAGCCGAAGCTCTCTAGTCCCCATTCAGCCATGAAGCTCACTGGGTGACTTTGGGCCAGTCACAGACTCTCAACAGAACCTACCTGACAGGGTTGTTGTTGTGAGGCTAAAATGGAGAGGAGAAGGATTATGTACACCACCTTGGGTTCCTTAAGGAGGAAAAAAGGAGGGATATACAGTACTGTGCAAAAGTCTTAGGCCACCATTAGATTTGTTGTTTTAGCAATGGTATAATGACCATATATAATTATTTCTCAGTCTCTTCATTAGAATACAACCAGAAAATACAGGAAATTTGTATGCAGTATTCAACAATAGAAAAAAAAATCAGAAAAAACAGCTTCCATAGGCTAAAGTGGCAAGTATTTAGTGTGACCTCCCCTTACACTAGAGTAACAGCAGGCGCCTGGCCAGGAATGGTCTTCATGGAAGGGTAGCAGCCAAGAAACCACTTTTGCGGAAGGGGAACAGGGTGAAAAGGCTAAGATATGCTAAAGCTCACAAAGATTGGAAAGAGGATCAGTGGAAAAGAGTATTATGGAGTGATGAATCCAAGTTTGAAATTTTGGGGTCCAATCGTCAACAATATGTGAGAGGAAGAGTTGGAGAGAGATAGGTGAATGAGTTCTTGCAGCCTTCAGTGAAACATGGTGGAGGGTCTGTCCTGGTTTGGGGCTGCATTTCTGCTAGTGATGTTGGCGATCTTGTCCGTATTGATGGGATCATGAATGCTGAAAAGTACAGACAGGTTTTAATTCATCATGCCATTCCTTCTGGAAAGCGCCTGATTGGGAAAGGTTTCATTTTTCAGCATGATAACAATCCCAAGCACACTGCTAATGCAGTGAAATCATGTTTAGCGAGGAAAACAGCTGATAAAACACCGACAGTCATACACTGGCCTCCACAGAGTCCAGACCTGAATATTATAGAGACAGTATGGGATTACCTGGACAGAGAAAGAAATAAAAGACAACCTACATCTAAAGAAGAACTCTGGGAAGTGCTGAAAGAAGCCTGGTATAATACACCAGAAGATTACTTCAGAAAACTTCAGGACAGTCTCCCCAAAAAAGTTCAAGATGTACTTAGAGCCCAGGGAGGTCACACTAAATACTGACTTTTGCCTGTACGTATTTCCTGTATTTTCTGTTTGTATCTTAATACAGAGACTGAAAAATAATCATGGATGGTCATTAAAACTTCACTAAAACAACAAAGCTGGTGGTGGCCTAAGACTTTTGCACAGTACTGTAAACGTAATAAATAAATAAATAAATAAGGGAAGGGCAATGTGTAATTAAAAGCTGTGCCCCAATATTCTCCTCCTCCCAGCTATGTGATGTATAAGCTGGTGTTTCCAGCTAGGTGTGGAAAAGCAGGATTGTAGCTAGAAGACAACAACATAGGTGGAATTTTGTAGATTTGTCATTCCAGTTTAGGTGAGGAATTTGTGGAATTTGATTTGTGTGAAATTTGAATTTTAATTATTTAGCTAGTCTGAACTAGCCCAAAGATTGTGCAAGGCTCTGGTACCTTGCTTATTCATCGTGCTTACAGATATTTTTAAAGCATGTTATTCCTTGAGATATAAACCAATAGAATTTGCTTGCTTATTCAAGTAAAGCTTGCATAAATGTAATTGTTAAGCTAGCAAATTATTTTACAACACTGAAGAATACATGGACTTATACCACCATTCCCAACCTGGTGCCCACCAGATGTTTTGGATTACAACTCCCATCATAACGGACCGTTGGCTATGCGGCTGGGCCTGTTAGAAGTCATAGTCCAAAACATCCAGAAGGCATCAGGCTGGGAATGGCTGAACTTTATATTTAATGTCCACCATTAGTGTGTTTTAAATATGCCGAAAATAGCATTCATACTTTTAATATTTATTGCAGCTCTGTTTTGTTTTGTTTTGTTTTGGTCAGGTTGGCCAGCTGAAAATATTGTTGCAGTCTGTCCTTGATCAGTGGAACATCTATAAAGCAGCTTATGAAGAACTGAATAGCTACCTCATGGAAGCCAGATATTCTCTTTCTCGGTTTCATCTCCTTACAGGTTCTTTGGAAGCAGTGAAAGTCCAAGTAGATAATCTTCAGGTAAGACATGGACACCAAAGCCTTTTACCATATCAAGCAAAGTCAGGGAATTTTGCCAGCTTTATAGTGAAGGGAAACAGCTTACTGCCAAATGTGGCCTTTAAAATAAGTTTTAAAATGTGTCCAAACCATCCTATACCATTCTTTTCAATAATGCTTTAGGATTTGTCCAGTTCCTTGCTAACATAATTTTAGTGTCTGCTAATAGGATGCCAAACGTGGCCCTGAAAAAAAATGTGTCTTACTCCCTTACGTTTCTAATATTTCTTTCTGCTTTAATTTTTTTTCCTGTGTTCAGAATTTGCAGGATGAATTGGAAAGACAAGACCATAGCTTACAGAAATTTGGATCAGTGACCAATCAGTTACTGAAAGAGTGTCACCCACCTGTTACAGAAGCACTTAACAACACTTTGAAAGAAATGAGCTTGAGGTGTGAAGCTACTCCCAAATATACAGTATTTTGAAGTAAAATCTATAATAAACAGCTGTTTTACTCCAGAGTCAGTATAACTCAAAGCTATTACATGGAAAAGCATTAAAAATATAGCCTTATTAACTGCAATCTGAAGTGGCATACTAGATTTCTACCCCCTTAAGTCACCGCCTTCTATGTAATGTTTTGATTCTTATCCAGACATATAGGTTTCAGCTGATAGTGTCTTTAAAATCTCCAGTGCTAAATGTCTGGGGGAGGGGGTGCTTGCTCTTTCTTTCTTTCTTTCTTTCTGGAACAAAAAAAGGGCCTTCACAGAACATAAAGATTGGTTTCAGAAAACATAATTTAAAGATGTTTAGCTTTACTTTTTTCAAACTGTTACTGTAAGAAATAGTCATATTGTCTTATTGCCCATAGTGTTGTTGTGGGACTATAGCTAAGCTAGGCTTAAAGGTTCTTCCACAGTCCTTTGCGGGGTGGGCAGGGACAGTGTCTGTCAGCTTCTTTACATCACAGCCCATTTGTTATAATTGCCAGGTGGAACAACCTTCTTGAAGAGATTGCAGAGCATCTACACTCCAGTAAGGGTCTGCTTCAGCTCTGGCAGAAGTACAAAAACTATTATGCACAGTGCTCTTCCACAGTTCAGCAGTATGAGGACCGAACAAATGAACTTCTGAAGGCTGCAGCCAACAAGGATATTTCTGATGATGAAGTCACTGCTTGGATTCATGATAGCAATGTAAGTGCAGAAATCTGAAGGCTGTGTTATTATTCCAGGGGGTCAGGTCCCCTGATTCTGGGACTCTGCATTACCCTGAACAAGACCCAGATGGGTTGTGAGTTGCTCCACTTTGGAAGAAGCCCTCAGTACCCCCCTTCAGTGCCATCCTGACCCATGGGCATGACCCTCCCATCAACATCTGACTCCAAGGATAATTCCCCTGCAGCTTCCTCTGTCTCTGAGCCATACTGGAGCATGAAACAGATACTGTCCCTTTAAGAACTACAATCACCATCTGACAAGAGTGGAGCCACTGAAAGACCAGGCTCTGCCAGCCTTCTTAAGGCCTCAGTTGACTGCAGTCCTGTAGTGTGTGCCATTCATGGATGTTTTAGTGTCAGGTGGAGAAGGATCAAGTCCAATAAAGCAGGGTCACATCCAGTTAAACAAGGCTCAGGAGAGCGGGATCACCACAAGGTAAAGAACAGTCAGGACCCTGGACAGCATACCTCAGGGATAGTGATCAAAGGGTTTCCTCACAGGGAGAGTGTTGTTCCAGCAAGGGCCTGCAAGCAACTGAAGCCTTAAGAAGATTGGCAGGCCCAGAGTTTTCAGAGGGTCCACCCTTGCTGGGTGGTAGCTGTAGCCCTTAAAGGGCTGCTGAGCATCAGAGCTTGGGGACATGACAAGTCCTTTCCTGGGACAACAGCTCTTTATGAGAGAATACTCCAGCCAGCACCTCCTGCAGTGTGCTATTCAAGGTCCTGATGTGACTCCTTCCTTGCCTGACATTAGACCCGGAACAGACAGTGAGCACCATGTTGCAGTCCGCTTCCTTTCAGCCTTATGCCTGGTCAGGACACAGTATGCAACTGCAATAAAGTTCCTAATGTGAAACAAGCAGGGATTATTACAAAAGCTGGCTAATGGCCTTGCCAGGTCACTGGATGGGGGAGGGATGAAAAATTTCCACCTCCTTTCCAAACCACATTTACCATATCCGCTCTCCCCTCCATATCCCATTCCCCAGCCCCTGGGCCATCATTGACACCATTATCATCCAGGGGATCTGCTTTTCCAAACACTTCCCTTATTTCCTTTTACCAACTTGACCCAAGGCCCTAAGAAAGAAATAAGGGGCATTCCTTCCCAACCCAAAAGGTATATTTGAATTTGGGAGGGAAACCCAATGTTCTGTTTCTCAACATCCCCACTCCATGTTAAGTATTAGTATATTGGGGCCTATGTGAGCCAGTTCTGAGGTTAATAATTTTGCATGCCATAAAAGTCATTACTCAGAAGCTACTTGTATGCTGGTCAGTAAGAGAGGTTTGCATGCTCTTTGCAGGTTTCTTCCACCATTTTAATTATCCCAATTTCTACAGGACCTACTTAAAGGCATGAAGACAGTGCAAGACTCTTTGTTTGTTCTGCATGAACTGGGGGAACAGCTGAAGCAACAGGTGGATTCTTCTGCAGCAGCAGCAATCCAGTCTTGTCAGCTCTGTCTAATACAGAACTTGTCTTCTTTAGAACAGGCTCTTGGTAGACAGCAGTCTGTATTACAGGTAGGAAACCCTTACGTGGCTCTTATCAGCTCCCTTCTGCCCATCCACTACCTAAAATTGTTCTCCTGAGCATAATTGATATATTTGGGGGATCTCATACTGGAGATCAATGCAATACTACTTGATAACTATGATATTGACTGATGGTGTGAGAGCTTCCTTCAGCAACTTTATCCACAATGAGTAACACGCAAACAATCTTTTTTTCACTGGAATGACCAAACTATAGAAGAGCTGCCACAAGGCAACAAAGCCATGGTGGGATGTTTATTGCCTCTGTATATAGCCACATATGTGACCTATTCCCTTATGCATTTGGCTGAACCGCTGCCTTAAATCGCACGTGATACAATTTTGGTTACCACTGTTCTGTTGGTTTCATATCTAGCAAAAGGATTCAAATTCTCTTTTCTTTGTTATAAATAAATGTGTTCCCGTTACTTCTTGCCATCCAGTCATCTAGATCCAGGGAGTACAACCTATGGGAGAGAGAAGAGGCGGGAGATGGAAGGAAGAAGGACCCACTCTGTCCAGGGGTGGTTGGGGTGGGGCTCATGTCTGGACAAGAGCCAGTAGGCCACACTTGCATCTTCATCTTGTCCTTCATCTTGGTCTGCAAGGATGGGAAAAAAGGGACTGAAACACAGCCCGTAAGGCAGGCTCAGTGTCCCCTGGGCCTGGCTGCAGGAAGGAGAGACAAGGATACTCAGCCTCAGGAGCCACCCACTTTTCTTCTTTCTTCTGTCCGGTCAGAAATGGAGAATTAAATTGGTTAGAACTAGGTCTTTGGACCAGGCCACAAACCTGCAACCATTTACTGTGGACAAGGAGAAAGCTTTAGGGAGAACAGGAGCAGGGCTTTCTAGTCCAGCTATTGAAAGGATCTGCCACCTAGTGGACAGAAATAGAAGGCAGCCCAGTATCTGAACATTGGTGAACAAATAGAAGGTAATTCTCCTGCTTGTTTCTTCATTAATCCTAACATTCTGATTCATACGGTGTGAAAAATGCAAACTTCAATGGTGGTAGCTATCAAGTAAAGTAACAGTGATGAGAATAAAAAGCAAGCAGTGACACCACTCAATATTTGAGGTACTTCTAGACAGCTATTAGTTGTGTAAGGACTGAAACAAAAAAGTGTGAGGAAAGAAGCCTGCATTTCATCATTTATGAGCCTTATTTTCTTATACCTAAGGCTGGCATTCAAGATTATCAGACTTTTACTAAGAGCCTAGGAGGGCTTGAGGGCTGGATAACACAAGCTGAAGAAGTACTGAAAGCACAAGACCCAAGTCATTCATCTGACCTGTCCACAATCCGGAACAGAATGGAAGAGCTTAAAGTGAGTAAAAAAAAGAAAATCTGGCCTTCTTTACTCTCAGAATTAATAATATACCAAAGTATTTTTAGTCAGAATAAGCCCTTCAGTGGGACTTTCCTCCAGTAAGTGAGTTTAGGATTGCAATCTTACCAGCACAGTTAATGTCCAGGAAACGTTCTGAAGATGCTGCCGAGGAAGCCCCATATATGCTGTGCTGAGCTTCTTGGAGGAAGGGTGAAATACAAACATGATATCAATAGAAAAACAACTTTTGAATAAGTTGCTTTGAAAATGAAGAGTGTATTTAAAGGAGATAAAATGATATAAAATGAACATTTTTGCCTAGTTGCACATTTTCCAAAGTGCATGGTGTTTCAAAAACAGCACTTTACAGAATGACAGTTTGATACATCATTATGAATTATCAAATACAATATCAACTCAAGCTAGGTTTCAGTATTCACAGTTCTGAAGCCACGTTATAAATGTTAGAACCAGGTGCTGATACTTCCTTCATCCAGTTCTAACCCTGTGCCATCCAAGGGAAAACATTGACATACCTTGGGGGTAAGGAGAGCTGTGAGGATATCTGAGCAGAATGGAGGAATCTTATTATTCCAGATCCGTGGTTATGTCTTTCAAAGTCAACTCTTTAGACCAGAAACTATCTACATCTATACTCAGCAGATACATCAAAGGGTGGTATCTCATGTTAGTCCTACTGAGAATAGAGTAGACCCCTTGAAATAAATGGGACTTCAGTAGACTAACATTGGATACAACACAAAAAGTGCATTGTCCTGGCCTCGCAATCCCCCAATTTTTTTCCTTCCTCAAGGAATGTTAGCTTTTCCTGTGAGATTGAGCGGTACATTCTCGCATGTTTTGCGAACAAAAATGAAATTCTTATACATCCCTCATCACAAAAATAATTATTATTGCACATCACTGGAAGCATCTTTAGTGGGGGAAGAATCGTTCAACAAGGGCCATGTGGGAATTCACTAGGCCGTTCCCTGCCCAGTGTGATGGGAAGATCTACCAGGCTTGCATCAGGATGCTTCTATTTCCCTGAGGAAGAACATAGTGAGGAAGTTCTTTCTACTCAGAGGAAGATAACATTCTGACCAACCCATTATGGCCAACATTGCTTTTTTAGGATATCAATTTAGGAAATGCAAGGGCAGCGGCGTGGAGATAGACTACTGTTGTAAGCAGGATTATCTAGGCAATCAGCTACAATGTATTTGCACAGTGCCCCCTGCCTCCACTGCTGTCTTCTGATTGCTACTGACAATGGTGGGAATTTCCTCTCCCCCTTGGACATCTCACAGCATGGCTAATTGAGTGAATCGCTTAATTGGACCCTCTCAGTTAGGGTCTGCTAAATTTGTTCAGAGACCCATAGAATCACAGAGTTGGAGGTGGCCATGTAGGCCATCTAGCCCAGTCCCTTGCCCAATGCAGCAAATTCAGACCTAGTGCAAATGGCTGTCCAGCCTTTGTCTAAGGACTGTTGGTTCCATTGTCGAACTGCTCTTGCAGTCAAGATGATTCTCCTGATGTTAAACAGAAGTCTACCCTCCTGTATCTTGAGACCACTGGATTTAGTCCTATACTCTGGGGCAGCAGAGAACAAGTATTTTCCCTCTTTTGTGTTTATGTACCTCTTGTCATTTTCCCCTCTGTTTCTTAAACGCTGACAAACTGACCTAAGAATATTACTACTCAGCTTTTTCTCATTCATTGTCCTTTTCTTTCCTGCTACCAATACAGGGTAAAATTTAGTCATCTTTTTAAAGCACCTTTAAAAAGTTTGAATTGGGAAAAATGGCTGTGGATTTGTACATTTTTTTCCAAATATAAATAAAGCTTTAAATTGAATATGTTTTATTATTGTAATATATGGCCCAAAATCTAAAATTGTGCTAAAATAGAAAAGACATCTCTCACAGTAATGTATTCACATTACAAGCATATTATCTAATTATTATTCAGAAGCATAACTTCTTTTATCTGATTTTTTTTTGTTTTTTATCACTTTACAGCGTCAGATGTTAAAATTCAGCAGCATGGCACCAGATTTGGATCGTCTAAATGAGCTGGGTTATAGGCTACCCCTGAATGATAAAGAGATCAAAAGGATGCAAAATCTAAATAGGCATTGGTCCATGCTCTCATCACAAACCACAGAAAGATTCAGGTAGGACTGCTATATAGGACCACAGTATTATTTAGGCAGAATGGAGCTTTAATAGAGCACAGTTATACCAATTTGACATTTCTAATTTTAGCTTTTGAAATAATTCTAGTTTCATAAGGTTGAGAGAGATGTAAAAGTTCATTGAGTTCAGACATATGCTTACAAGCAGAATCCTTTACATAATCGCTGTTCAACAGGATACATACCACAAGCAAAACCCACAGGCAAAAATGAGTGAACAAAGTCCATCCTGCCAAAGTTCACAAAAAACTGGCACTCAAGTAATTAGGCAAACTTATGCCAGAGAATATTCCCTCCCACCACTATACATGGTGATCCGTTGAAGTGAAACCCATCCAGTGAGCCTCCCAAGAGAAAAGTTTGTCATGCATCCAGTGCAAATGTATACACCAGCAATGAGTGTATACACCAGCCTGCAGTGCCTTTTCATCTGCCCCATGGCCTCTTCTCCTCAGCATTGCTCCCTCTTGCACTGCATGTCCAACATAGAAATGCAGCAGGCTAGTGGGAGAGGAATGGATCGCTCTGTCCCTCCTATAGCAGGTTGCTTGGTTTTCATGCTGGCTTTGAAAGGAGAGCTGCTAGGGAGAGGCTTCTCTTCCTCTCTGGCTAGCACAGAAGCAGATCTGTCCATCCTCTGACAGTCCACTGCATTCCTATGCTGGAAGAGAAGGCCTCCCACCTCCACCAGCACAGAAAACAGAGGAGCTGCCCAAGAAAGGCCCCCAGCATTGTCCACAGCCCATATGGACAGAGATGTGCTGAGCTGGAGAGGAGCTGGGAGCTGCAGAGAAAAAATACCAAATGAACAGAGGTGAGAAAAGGAGGGGGAAGCGGAGAAAAGAGGTGAGACTGAGGCAAGGAGGGGAAATGCCTAGAGAAAATCTCTTGGGGGGACAGACCATGATACCACAAAAGCAGATGTCAGAATTTCGGAATGAGAGAGTCAGAGAGAGGGGAAGGAGGGGAGAGAGTGTCAGGATTCCTTTAGCCCCCACTTTACTTCTAAGCCTAAACATACACAGAGGAGAGGGTTCAGTCTACAGCTTTTAATTCATTACTTCACAGGGTCATACGGATGCAAATTCTCAGTGACTCTCAGTCTACAAAAGAATGCCTTAAGAGGATTCAAAAGGAAGTTTATGAGAGTTGCCCTCCATTTGAAGAGGGAGACGGTCTGACTAGCCTAACTTAAGGGGAGAGGTCCTTCTCTTCTCGTGAGGCCTCTAAGTGCAGTTTTTCATGCAAGGCCAATCGGGTAGACCGTCTAAGTTCTGCCCTGGCCTTCTCTCTCTTTGTTCTGCACCTGCATCTGGCATCTATTAAGTCATGCTCCCCAGACCCCGCCTCCTCCTGTTTGCTGCCTCTCATGGGGGTGGGGGTGAAGAGGGACCCTCATCCTCAGCCACCTGGGTGTTTGTAACCTGAGAAGCTGGCCCAGTCATGTCTGGACTAGCCTGGGAAAACACCTCCCCCATGTCTGGCAGTTCTCCTTCAGAATCTGAACTGTTATCCCACTCCCTGCGCTCAGAAACACCCCTGACAGGGAGAGAAAATGGAGTGGCAGAAAGAGAGAGGGATGGTCTTTCCCACTGCTGGCTCCAGCCCCACCCCTGACAGATTACTCCCAATGGAATGCAGCCCTTCACTGAAAAAAAAAGTTCCTACCTGTGACGCACGCACGCACGCACGCACGCACACACACGCACGCGCGCACACACAGCATTTGAAGCTGCTGGAAGACCGAGATGAAAAGTTCCTTAGGTGACAACTGAAGTACCAGATTAAAATGCATATTAATTCATTGTTTCTTAATCTCCTATAATAACTTTTTGAGGATGTTCTGCTATAGCAGTGATGAGTTAATCCCTCCATTTATTGAAATAGAGACTGCTTTACAAAAAACCCCAATTCTTTCAAAGTGAAAGTAGTTGTAGGTTTTTGCTTATGAACTAAAGGCACATGTTAGTTGGAGAAAACAGATTGTACTAACATACAAACAGAAATAGGCAAGCCCAAATGTATGTGTTTATGTACCCTGTTTCTTGTTTTTAAATCCATTTTTTATCTATGCATTTTTTAAAAGAGTCCCAAGATGAAAAAGTCAATAATATCATTTAGGCCAGAACTGAAATGGCTCCCTTAGGAACCACAGTAAGTTTGTTTTAGCAAGCTCAGAGGTGTTACTGAATCAGTCTTGCATCATTGCAGTAAGCTACAGTCCTTCATGCTGCCGCAACAGACCTTTCTAGAAAAATGTGAGACTTGGATGGAATTCTTGGTTCAAACTGAGCAGAAACTGGCTGCAGAGATTTCAGGAAACTACCAGCTCCTTTTGGAACAGCAGAGGGCACATGAGGCAAGTTGTAATTAAAGAATAATCAAAGTGATCACCTCTGTATTGTTCAGTGGCTTCTAGAGTGCTGCCCTTGGAACTATATTGTAACGGCTTGTTTGTCCAGACATTACAAGATACATCTGTGATTGTAGAGATTGCCATGTTTGAGATTTGTAAATTCCCAGCACAACAAAATCACTTTTCAGATGAGAAGGTTACATATGCAAGAGAAGAGTGTGACAAAATAATATGCGAGCCAGAGCTAAGGCTCACTAAAACAAAGGGAGAAAACACATCTCTTCTCCTGCTTCGACATAATTTTCTACAAACTATGGAGGAATGTTTGAATGCTCCAATTCATTACGGACATATGACTTGCTTAGTCCACTGGTCACCCATTAATATATGGTAGCTACAGCCAGGCATGGTTGGGTAGGATACTTACATCCATTAGTTATGTTTACTGCAGGATGCCTAAAACTCTGTTTTGAGTATAAAGGGGCTACAACTAAACAGACGGGCCTACTTGGATGTTGTTGTCTCCTCAGAGGGAGATTGGGAGTGGTCCTTGGGCCACTCTCTCCTGATGACCTTACTACTGAAGACTGAACCATGAGAACCTATGGTTATTGGATGCAAGATGTCCCCTGATACAGGGAGATTAATTTCTCTTGAAAGGGTGGTGGTGTATGGGACTCAGCAGCCCTGTTCAGACGCACATTGGGGAAGAGTGGTTAGGCTAATCATGGTGCATGATGGTTACCACTAACCACTGCAAGTGCTACTGCCACACGTGCAGGTAACCATGTTCTGCAATATGGTTAGACTAACCATCTAGCCACCTTCCCTCTGACAGGAATCCACAGTCCTTCAGATGGGTGGCCATGCATCCCAGTGGCCTTTGCACTGTTGGCCATGTTGGTGCTTGGCACTGCCAGCCATGTTAGTGCTTGGTGGTTCAGCAGCCTGCTTCCCCCTGTGCTGCGGCACATGGCCCCCGGGCATGTCCCACACCATGGCTTCACATGGTCTGAGATCCGTCTTTCCTGTTCTGCAGGCCTATAATTGCTGCTCACCACCATAATCCGCCGCCCCGATGCACAGCATATTCAAGTGTCCCCTGTGGCACAAACGGACATGGGCAGCCATCAGGGTCAGCTTCCATCACTTCTTCCAACCATTTTTGCCATTGCAGTTGCATTGTAACAAGCGCCATTGCGCATGGCAGCACCTGGCCATGCCCATAGCGTGCCCATAGTGGTGGTAGGCCAGGGTGCAAGCAGCCATGAGCCACAGCTCTATGCTCGCTTCTCTGCTGGCATGCAGTGGGCTGTTGCCAGGGGCGATGTTTCAGTGAGTTTGCAGCAGCCACATCAGTTGCTGCTAGGCAGATGTCGACCATAGATCTGTGGCTACTCCTTCTTTGGCTGCTCTTGTTGCGGAGCTCTATGGCAGCTGTCAATTAACCACAGCAGATGTCACACTAAGCCATGGTAGAGCCCACGAACCATCTTGCAGCAAGTGGTTAGTAAGCGTGGTTAGTCCATGGTTAATAAACCACCATGGCTGGGAAAAATGCTGTTCAGACATCATGCTAAGCCATCACGGTTAGCTTAGAAACGCTAACTATCATGGCTTAGCGTGATGTCTGAAAAGGCCCAATGGTTAACTTATGGTTTGTTGTTGGGTTAACCACTGGATTGTTTAGCCTCTAAACAATCCAGCACGTCAGGTTCACATGTAACACTAATGACCTATGATCTGGCCAATCTTAAGTTGTTAATTAAAAGCAAAAGTGAGGAGCATGGTCCCTCACTCCTGCTTGTGCATGGCAAATCGTGGATTAATTAACCCACATGTGCCTCTACGTGTGAACAGCACCAATGTCTCAATAGGTCACTAAATGAGGCCTTTTGGAAGTCACATGTTTATCTGTCAGGCTAAAAATGGTAGACACCATTACACATTTATTTGCCTCTAATATGTGTCTGGGTGTCCCTCTGTCTTCATTTTAAAGTGTTCCACTGCAGAAGGCTTATCAGTAATTAATGGGACTTGTTGCCGCCAGAGGGCTCTGGGGAACAGACTGAGGAACATAATTATGAATTTTCAACTATAATATGTAAAAAAAAAAAAATTAAAGAATTTCCTTTGTAATATACGTCATGTTTTCAGTTTGTTCCCCTAGTATTTCTTCTTTTTCCCGAATGTGTAAAATATGATGTAGCTTAAATTTATTCAAAGATGAAGGAAAATATTGTAGCAAATACATTTGGTTGCTTGTGTGCCATGTATGCAAAGCAAAATTTATAATTAATATAAAGGTAAGGTAAAATATCTTGGTGTTGTCTAACTTCACAAGCCATAGACCCAGTAACCTCAAACCTACCAAAGCAGTTTGATTAATTTCTTCATTAGTCCTCCAAGTTTTGTAAAACTACCTTAGGCCAATTGTACCTATAACGAGTTGCTTTGCTTTTTAAAATATTTCTACATCTCTTTATTTATTAAAGGAGCAGCCTAAAAACATTTCATTTCATACACCCTTTGGGGCAAAACTAAATTCTGAGGATATTAAATACATTGGAACATTTATTTTGGAGCTAAGAACTTCAGTTGTTTTTATATTGACTTTTCTAAACTTCTTATGCACTAGCTATTTCAAGCAGAGATGTTTAGTCGCCAGCAGATTTTACATTCCATCATCATGGATGGTCAACAACTTCTTGAGCAAGGACAGGTGGATGATAGGTAAGGATGTGCAAACGTGACCCTTTATTTCTGCAGAATTTCCTCTATTCCACTCATTATTTCCGATATCCACATATCTGCAAAAAAAAATTGGATAACCCTGTTTTTCTTAAATTCTACACATGCGTGTCCTCACCACCACCCCAAGAAGCAGTTGCACAAACAGATATACTTTATCACAGTGGTTCAGCACAGGCATGTTGGCATTTTACATGCACAGTATTACTGGTTGCAGCACGATTTCGATTCCATTTTCCTGCATAGGAATTTCCACTTCTACCTGGTGATGGGCTGAAGGTTTTTGCTGTTGTTGTCTTGTCTCCCCAATATCCTTACACAACTATTTGTGCATGCAGCTGGCAGTCATTCTTTTTTCAAACAAAAAAGTAAATTGGGTGCAGAAGGGTCACTTGAGAAAATTGTTCGCACCAGCAGAAATACAGTATCAAGGTCAGAAATCAAGACCAGGCAGATGTTTTAATCCTCCTTAATTGATTCCTACTAGAAATTTTATGTCATTATTCCCAGAGAAAACAGACATAATTTTTCCTGGCCTGGAAAATGTCTTTTTAAAACTAATGTAGCTGGAGCTGGATGTTGTGGAAGGTATAAAGCAGGAAGAATTTGTTACAGTGCAATCATAACCTACTTGCACAGCTGAGATACCTCAGTATACCTGCAGTTTGCAGCAGCTTTTAGTTCTTCCTTCTTACTCTCTCCCTCTTTTTTTAAAATTCAGGTTACTGATGTACACAAGCAGTTGTGTGCATTGATAAAACAGCATAAAAAGGAATATGTTTCATCAAAAATTCCTATTTGCACTTGTGCTTTATCAGTAACCTGGACAGCAAAATTGCAAATGAGCAGAAGGAACTGAAAGCTGTGCCAAACCTCACATGTGATAATTCCAAAATTAATTGTAAAAATTATAGGTGTTAAATCAGAAGGCAGTTGGAGCAGAATGCAGGTCAGAGTGAACCCAAAGAACAGTAACAGAAATCTGTTCATCCTTCCTACTAGCAGCATCCAGTTCAGGATAATATATCCCACATGATTGATCTAGACAAAATATATGTCTTTATATGCTAATTAATGCTAGAAGCCTGAAGCCAAGATGAATGAATTACAGTGTTTGGTTTATAAAAGTGAATATATATATAAACTTTATATGGACATAAACTTAGTGGAATCTCATGGCTCTTACAATTTCCTCCTTGAACTTTGTCCCCCTGTCCCCCTTTGTCCTTTATGGGCCTACCCTGGTTCTTTTCCAGAAATTTACAGATACGCTGTGAGACTTTGCAGACAGAACTGTTGGCCAATCTGGCTTTCTTTGCTTTAGTTGCACTGACCTAACAAGAGGTACTGGGATGAGACCTAAGAATTGGAACTCTAAAGTCCATGAGCAATTTTTGTTAAATTAAACCCCATCGTCTGTTAATGTTTCTAAGAACTAAAAGCTGCTGCAAACTGCAGGTATACTGTGGTATCTCAGCTGTGCAAGTAGGTTATGATTGCACTAATATTCCTAATGAATATGCAGTGGAGGTGAAGAATAGATTTAAGGGACTAGATTTAGTAGATAGGGTCCCGGAAAAACTATGGACAGAAGTTCGCAACATTGTTCAGGAAGCGGCAACAAAAAACGTCCCAAAGAAAAAGAAAACCAAGAAGGCAAGACAGCTGTCTGCTGAGACGCTAGAAGCAGCCCAAGAAAGAAGAAAGCAAAAGGCAACAGTGATAGGGGGAGATATGCCCAATTAAATGCAAAATTCCAGAGGTTAGCCAGAAGAGATAAGGAATTATTTTTAAACAAGCAATGTGCGGTAGCAGAAGAAGATAATAGAATAGGAAGGACAAGAGACCACTTCCAGAAAATTAGAAACATCGGAGGTAAATTCCAGGCAAAAATGGGTATGATCATCAAAAACAAAGATGGCAAGGACCTAACAGAAGCAGAACAGATCAAGAAAAGGTGGCAAGAATATGACCAAATTGCCAGTATCTGCTGGATAATGGAGAAAGCCAGGGAGTTTCAGAAAAACATCTATTTCTGTTTTACTGACTATTCTAAAGCCTTTGACTGTGTGGATCATAACAAACTGTGGCAAGTTTTTGGTGGTATGGGGATACCAAGTCATCTTGTCTGCCTCCTGAGGAATCTGTATAACGACCAAGTAGCAATGGTAAGAACAGACCACGGAACAATGGACTGGTTTAAGATTGGGAAAGTAGTATGGCAGGGTTGTATACTCTCACCCTACCTATTCAACCTGTACGCAGAACACATCATGCAACGTGCTGGGCTTGATGAAGCCAAGGCTGGAGTTAAAATCACTGGAAGAAACATTAACAATCTCAGATATGCAGATGATACCACTTTGATGGCTGAAAGCGAGGAGGAGCTGAGGAACCTTCTGACGAAGGTGAAAGAAGAAAGTACAAAAGCTGGGTTGCAGTTAAACCTCAAAAAAACCAAGATTATGGCAACCAACTTGATTGATAACTGGCAAATAGAGGGAGAAAACGTGGAGGCAGTGACAGACTTTGTCTTTCTAGGCGCAAAGATTACTGCAGACACTGAGTGCAGCTAGGAAATCAGAAGACATTTACTTCTTGGGAGGACAGCAATAACAAATCTGGATAAACTAGTGAAGAGCAGAGACATCACACTGACAACAAAGGTCCGCATAGTTAAAGCAATGGTATTCGCCATAGTAACCTATGGCTGCGAGAGCTGGACCATAAGGAAGGCTGAGCGAAGGAAGATAGATGCTTTTGAACTGTGGTACTGGAGGGAAATTTTGAGAGTGCCTTGGACTGCAAGAAGATCAAACCAGTCCATCCTCCAGGAAATAAAGCCAGACTGCTCACTTGAGGGAATGATATTAAAGGCAAAACTGAAGTGCTTTGGCCACATAATGAGAAGAAAGGATACCCTGGAGAAGATGCTGATGCTAGGGCAAGTGGAAGGCAAAAGGAAGAGGGGCCGACCAAGGGCAAGATGGCTGGATGATATTCTGGAGGTGACGGACTCGACCTTGGGGGAGCTGGGGGTGGCGACAGCCGACAGGAAGCTCTGGCGTGGGCTGGTCCATGAAGTCACGAAGAGTCGGAAGCGACTGACCAAATCACAACAACAATCTGTTAATGACACCATAGGTGGTGTGTGTGGTTTTTGTTTGTTTGTTTAGTGGCACTCTTCCTCTTGGTGCAGACTGGTTGAGCAGTTTCATGATTTATCATAGATATAATCCTACATTTGGTGCCCTCTTTTCTTATAGGGATGAGTTTAACCTGAAACTGGCCCTGCTCAGTAATCAATGGCAGGGGGTGTTCCGAAGAGCCCAGCAGAGGAGAGGAATAATTGACAGTCAGATTCGCCAGTGGCAACGCTACAGAGAGATGGCAGAGAAACTACACAAGTGGCTGGCAGAAGTGGCTGATCAGACAGCAAGCAGGCTGGGCAGCATTCCTATCCCACTGCAGCAAGCTAGAGCCCTGCTGGATGAAACGCAGGTAGATCTTGGTAGACCCTTTTCCAAACACATGAATGCTGTATCATTCACTTATGGTACATTGAAGTGGGGAGACTTTAATTTTATAATGCTGGGATTAACTGCCATTTTTACTGTACGTGAAAAACTGAATACACGCATCAGTTGTAGCCACAGCTGGCATGAAAAACCTAATGGATGGCATCAAAAATCTAAAAGTTCTCCAGCTTACCATTTGATTGTCTCCATTATCCATTTTTAATTGCTGCTTATTTCCCAAATTTGCTATTAATTGGTTGCTCCAGATTTTCTTCCAACATCTTGAGACTAGTATTCTCTTTCTGGATCTATTGTGGATGGTTTCCAGTTCTTTCATACTTCCCAGATTTTTTGTATGCCTGTTCTTCTGAGTGAATCATAACTAAAACTTTAGGGAGCTCTTCAATATTCATACTGCTGAATTCACACCTTATTTACAGATTCATAGACTAAACATTATAGATAGGATTTGAAATGTTGTGAACTTGCAGTAACTGGTAAAAAAGAAATCCACAGGAGGAGAGAGGGAGTATCCCCTGCAGCTATGCTGATAAACAGTAAAAGAAAAGGATAAGACAGTCTCTCTCTGTGTTGGAACAATTAAAGTGAGTATGGGATGGAGGTATCAAGCACCATATTCTTTTGGAACTCTGATGCTGTACCTGCAGATCATCCATGCCAGATGAGAAACGATTGGGAAACCTATGTAAACCTCTGGGCTTTCTACAGGAAGGGTGAGATATAAATATAATTTATTAAAAGAATACATTGCACATGCTTTAATTACTGTAATCATTGCTGTCACTATGAGGCAGGCCTCCAAGTGATCGGTTGGGAGAGCAAGTGTAGAGGGTGGAAAACGTACAAAAAAGAGAGAGAAGATGTTGGGAAAAATATAGCAAAAGTAGGAAAGGATTCAGAAAGAGAAAGAGAAGGAAAGGAACAAGGGGGGGAACGCGACGGTCTTATAGGCCCCTTCTAACCCTATTATTCTATGATTCTATGAACTTACCTTGAAAAGGCACAGGAACAGAAATGAAATGGCTGTTTAAAAGCCTCATTACTATAAATACTATTGACTTTTTCTACAGCTTTCTATTGCAAAGCTTTAAAATATTCTTAGAACAAAAAGAGTATTTCTATTCATTCTGGATTTAGGATAGCTGATCTATCTAAAAGAGTATTATGAAATCAGAGCGATGCTTGAGGAATGTCATTGATTTTCACAGCTTAAAGAGAAGGTTCTCCTTCGCCAGCAAGGAAGCTACATTTTAACAGTGGAAGGTGGGAAACAACTGTTACTCTCTGCTGATGGTGAAACAGAAGCCGCCCTACAGACTGAACTTTCGGAAATTCAGGAGCACTGGAAATTTGCCAGCCTCAGACTTGAGGAACAGAAGAAACAGCTTACATTCTTGTTAAACGTAAGCTTACTTAATGAATTCAAAATGTCAAATAAGGCCCTTTTGTTATGCCTCTGTGAGAAGTGGAATTACGAAGTCACCATAGTTCTGCCAGTGTCTCACGTCATGACTGTCTGCAATTCATGATTGCCCGACTTACATGAATATTATCCTGGCATGACTTTGTAGGAAGGATGGAAACCTTTCTCTATGGCATTACAATTTTTTTTTATCCTAGTGCTGCTTGTTCATGCTTTGTTTAGAATAAAGTTATTGTTATAGTACATCAGTTGTCCTAGTTAATATCTGATTTTTTCAACTACATGTAGTATTCATGCTTTAAAATATCTGGGGAATTTTGGAGGAAACTATCCTTTGCCTAGTGTTTACTATTACCTTCCAGATTTAAAGACACCTTGAGCAGTAGAATGCATCCTGTAAATTTTATCCTTTTTTAACTTCACAATCTTAGCCTCTTATACTAGTTCAAGCAATCTACAGAATATGAGATAAAGCCACATGTCTAGTGGTTTATACCTGAGATAGAGAGTGGGCAAATAGAAGCCTCCTTCAACCTGGTGCCATCCAGATGTTTTAGACTATAATTTCCAGAATTCCTAACCAGTGGTCCTGCTGGCAGAGGCTGATGGGAGTTGAAGTCCATCATATTTGGAGCTCACTAGGATGGGGAAGGATGGGTTGGAATGAATTAGGAATTTCAGAGCACAGAAATGATGGTTAGGGGAAATGGAGCCATTTCAGAGAAATGTACATTTGGGCTTGTGGTGTGGGGACAAGAGCCCAAGAGCAAGTGGAAGATAAATTTTTTGATTGGCCTTTTATATATTCATAGTTGATATATTGGATAGCAGGACTGAGCAAGTGGTAACATAGCTGTAAAAAGGGGGAGGAGATTGTCTTTGGTGCAGTTGGTGGGAACAGTCAGGTTCATGTTTTCCCTTTCTTCCTGTTATTTATCCTTCTTTGCTCATACTGTACCCAAGTATAATATATATTTGTGAACTTCACAACAACAACAACAAAAAATAATTCCCACTTATCATATTTAGTAGAGTTAGCCACCCAGATTCCTTTTGAGTAGGCAGGATTGTATATATGAAAAAATAAGGGGGGGATGCTGAACACAGATAATTAACTGAGAAAATATATTGTCTGCTTGATGAATACTAAATCAGTGTGGATCTTTTTTCTGTGTTTCTTCCTTGCTCCAACCCTGAAACATTAAATGTACATCTTTTTTTCCTCCAGGACTGGGAAAAATGTGAAAAAGGCATATCAGATTCCCTGGAAAAGCTAAAATCATTTAAGAAGAAGCTCTCCCAACCATTGCCTGACCATCATGATGAACTCCATACAGAACAGATTCGTTGCAAGGTAAAATACTTGTGCATAATGTGCTCTGATCCTAAAGGTGTATGGAGCTGCAATGACATAAATGGCAATAGCAACCTTTGTTAGGCAAGTGGGGCAGCCACCCTGCCCCCTATCTTGCTTCACATGTGCAATAGCAGCTTATTGACAGATGTGGGTTTGTTTGTAGTGAACTAGCTGACTTGGGGCATTTCTACACCAGCCTAAAATCCTGCATTTAAAACAGGGCTTTCTGCTTCCATTTTAAATGCAGGATCACAACTGACTCCCTTTACACACGCTCCCCTTCCCCCCTCCTCCCTGTATCTGAGTCTTCCATTATCTTTCACTGATCTCGCTCCTCTTCTTCCCGTTTTAACTGTTTTGAGGAAACTGAACGGAACACAACCAGGGTAATTTGATAGCTTATTATCTGCAATCTATTTAAAAACAGAACAAAGGGCATTTAATGCAGGAGGGTCATGGCAGGGTCACTGCATCACATAAAGAACCCATAAACTTCTGTGAAGGAGCAATCTCAATCGCAGGATAAAAGCCCGGTGTGAAGGAACCCTTGGTAGTGGTTACAATGCCTTTAAAATGCTGCACAGCTAAGTTGCCCCAATCCTGCCCCTGCTACTCTCCATTTCTGTTTAATTCTGCACTTTATCAGAGCTTAATCTATCAGCTTGCCATACTGTTGGCCATCTGAACATTTATTTGCCTGCTACTGGGTTTTACAGTCAAACTGCATGTGACATGGGAGACCCTTGCTCAGATCTCCCAGCATTTTACATTTTGCTTAAAAGCAGTCCCCTTGGAGGACTCCAGATTTGAATAGGACAACGGTGCTGGGCAGGGGTGGGGGCAGGTTTAAGCTTTGCTCCTTGGATCATTTCCTCTATCTAAATCCCCCATGAAGCTGCAATCCCTCCCCACCCAGTGGGGAGAGAGGTGTCAAAGGCTTCTCAAGATTGCCTGTGCTTCATATTTCCAGAGGAGTAGCTGAGTTAGTCTGTTGCACCAAAAAACAACAAATAAGTATCATGCCACCTTTAAAGACTGACATATTTATTCTGGCTTAAGCTTTTGTGAACAACAGCCCACTTTATAAGCATTTCTTCATAAAATCTAGGAGCTAGAGAGTACCGCCGAGGGATGGACGGATGATCTTTCCCACCTGATTTTGCTAAAGGAGAGTCTGTCTACTTATATCAGTGCAGATGATATCTCCGTTCTCAATGAACGTATCGAGCTGCTGCACCGACAATGGGAAGAGCTGTGTCACCAGGTAAAATAGCATAGCCAACTCAAAAATGAAAATCAAGACAAGCGTTTTTCCCCATTAGTTGGAGTTACACAAGCATTTAGGCCAGATTGGAGAACCAGTGTATTGTAGTGTCTGGAGTTTGGGTTTAAGTGTGGGAAACTTGGGTCTGAATGCTCAACAATGAAGCTCACTAGGTAGCATTGGTGTATACCTCTCTCCCTGATCTCCTTGGAGAAAGATTGAGATATGTATAATAAATACACATTGTCTGGTTGATTGGAGGGGTTCTGAGGTTGTCTTATGCAACACAAATGGAGCTTGCACATGATGGTGCATTTGTTGTTGCTGTATAAAGCTCTAATTGCGTGGCAGCATATACAGCAGATTACAGGATCAGGCTGCCACTGAGTCGATCAGACATCAAGCAATATTTCAACCAGCAGGAAGTTAGCAGATAGTGTTTGTAACTCTATTCATTTGAATAAAAACGTAAGTAGAGTTGCCATGCTCATTCAGATCAATGGTCCACCTTCCTTCTTTTGATTGTGGCTAGCTACATGAGAGTTTACAAGCAGGGTAGCTAGAAACATGCTTTTTCTGATACCGTGATGAGAAAAACCACAAAAGGAGATATGGTATCATTTGTACCTTAGTTTAAGACATCCCCATTATGTAAATAAGGGGCTGCAGTCATTTTGAAAGTGTTCATTTCCTCAGTGGAGACGCTTATATAAGCCGAGAAGGAACTGCGCTTATAGAAAGGAAGAAACAGCTGCAGTAAGTAGGATGCCATTGAATTGTTCTCATGCAATTGTTCTGAAAAACAGCAGGCCATATTGGAATATTTTCTCTCTAGGTCCTGTGTGCATCTGCCCAATCTTCTTTAGCCCACATTTTAAGATTAGAATGGAATCATAATTTCATATTCAGGGGTCTTCTGTTGCCAGACATCCATTTCCTTTTTATATTCCTGCTCTACTATCTTCCTGAGTCTTTCCTTACTTCCTACTGCTTTTTGTATGTCATCCTTCAGGCCTTTTGGATATGTATGCTGGGCATATAAGGACAAACATATTTACCAAATGTGTGTAATATGAGTGTGCAACATCCGCAGAAAATGGGATTGGGGTGAAAATTGCTAATATAAAATTGCATGTAGTCTGATACCAGTAGTGGTCAAATGTATGAATTCAGTTGCCTATTGCACATTTTTAAAGTGCCAGGCAAATTAACAGTATTAATAGTAGTAGGGTCAAGAAAGTATTTCAGGCTTGATTGGTAGTGACCTGAAGAAAGGACCTCAGGCTATATTTCACAATGAAGACCACTTCATATATTAAACCTAAAGATTTTATACAAAAAAATTGTAAAATGATGCAAGTACTCTTGTCAAAGTGCTACGATTGGATGCAGTTCTCAGTTGAGTGTAAATGTCTGCACCACGTCTCCCTCTGCAAATGAATAGTGCCCCTTAGTACTCTATCTGACCTTGCAGTAAGGTTCTGGGACACACTTTCTGCTTCTGCAAGGATGTCTTTACCCCCAACACACCTATCTTTGGGCAGACTGTGTACACTGAATACTGAAAACTACAGCTTATATGAAGTGGCAGCTCAACCTTGCGACCTCCGGCATTTGTATATGGCTTCCTGCCTTAAGTGGGATTTGGCCCAGAAGTGTCCTGAGATCAACAATGATTATTAAGCTCCTGTTAAAGGAGTTATGGGAGGTTATAGCTGCACTTCTCTCCTGACTTCAGAAATAACCTCACTGCAGTCTTGAAATTATGCCTGGGGCGCAAGAACTCATTTTGTTGTCATAATCTGACTTTATTTCTTGCTGCACATGTTTTAAGGTTTCCTTGAGACGGCAGCAGGTGAGCGAGAGGCTGAATGAGTGGGCGGTTTTCAGTGAGAAAAACAAAGAGCTCTGTGAATGGTTGACACAAATGGAGAGCAAAGTTTCCCAGAATGGAGATATCCTCATTGAAGAAATGATTGAGAAACTCAGAAAGGTACAATGCTTCTGATTTTTATCTTGCAGACCTTTCTACAAATATTCTCAGTTTATCAGAGCCTGAATATTCCATAGACAGGGATGATAGGTTTGGTAAGTATTTGGATCTAATAATTTGCACTTTCAGTTTTTGTTTCATTCCTATTATCTACTTATTTCAGTTAGGCCATTTTCCTCTGTAATCAGTTTGAGGAGTATAAAAAGGCACATTGCTTTTAGATATTTACATATAAATAGGGATATATGAGACATTTGTTTCAGTTAATTATTTATCAGGATATACCCAGTTCACAGCTTCTGGACTGAACGTGAACTCAGTTGCAATCTGCAGTCTAAGTCCGTACATTTCTGAGCTTGGAATGTGATTCATGGACCCAAACAAGTGCATCTGACAGCATACATACATTTGAAAAATGCACATTAAAATGTGTGCTTTTGAAAAATGCACACAAATAGGCTTTAATCAATGGGAGAAGAAAAGAAAAAAACAAAGTTTGCGATCTAATACGTACTCAAGTCAGAATAAGCTTCGAAATGGAATTTAGACAACTTTGGCAAGCTTGAGTTTTGCTAACTCACACATCCCTACCTATAAAACTGACATCTGTAAGTCTTTATTGAAGTCCTCCCAAGCAAGCATGATAACAGCTCTATTAATTATAGCCCCAGGAAGGAGAGTGTTATGAATAAACTTTCTGATCTCTGTCTATCCCTCTGTCATCCAGGATTATCAAGATGAAATTGCAGTTGCCCAAGAGAACAAAATCCAGCTCCAGCAAATGGGAGAGCGGCTTGCTAAAGCAAGCCATGAAAGCAAAGCTTCAGAGATTGAGTATAAACTCGGCAAGGTCAATGACAGGTGGCAACATCTTCTAGATCTCATGTCAGCCAGGTAAAGTAGACTAATGGTTTATAAGATATGGGATTATGTGTTGAAAATGACAGCAGGCTAAGCAAAGATTTGGAACTTTGTCTTAGCTAGCTATCATCTTTATTAATCACTATCTTTTTTCCCTTGGTATTTATTCTTCATGATCAGTTGTACATGACAATTTCTGTTTTCATTTTGAAGCCCAGCATATTGGCAATGACATTTAGCGTGTGACTATATATCTTGAAAGGGTATCTAGTCCTAAGATTTCATCTACTAGTCTCACCTAGCATACTAGCATGTATCAGCCACCCAGTCTAAATTCCAAGAAAGGAAATATTACCCCTGTCCTTCAGGTGTCCCACATTTCCTCATTGGGAAGTCAGAAACATCTCTATTTGTCAATAAAGGAGGCTAGCCAACTGTTATTTCTACAAAGTAGCAAGTCTATTTTATTTCACGTAAACTCAGGCATACTTTCCAGGTTATACTTTTTCTGTATGTGTACTCAGAGTCATTCACATATCTAAGATCATGGTACATTCCAGTATACACATTGAATATGCATTAATTCTTGCATGAATGAAATAGCCCTAAGTGTGCCTATGTTGAGTACACCCAAGTCATTTAGTGTTTGTTATATGTATATCCCACCTTTTCCCCAAGGATATCAGGGTGACATTATGGAGGGGGCAAAGTTTTTCATTTTAATACAAAGCAAGCTAATTTGCACTTCCCTAACCAATATGCAAACTAGAATGCAATTACCCTTCAGTTTTCGCACTTCTCTGAATTTTATGATAAAGTTCTCCAATCAAAAAAATGCATATATTAGGGATAGTTGCATATAAAGGCATACATTGGGAAAACATGCTTGTAAAAATGTATGTATTAGGGGAAAAATCATGCAAAAATATGTACAAATTCTTGTGCATACGGAAATGCGTACAAATTTTCATGCAGCCTTTAAAAAAAATATTCGCAAAGTAATGCTGAAACAGGTTGGAACAAATGCGTGCTTAAAAAATGTGAGAAAGTGAAACAGATTCATCAATCCCTAAGTGACATATATGGTTCTACCCCATTTTATCCCCACAATAAGCCTATGAGGTCAGTAGACTGAGAGATGGTGCCTGGTCCAAGGTAACCAGTGAGTTTCATGTTGAGTATGGATTTGAACCTAGCCTTCCATAGTTCAGTACTCTAACCACTACAGAAGCCTTCCCCAATGTAGTGCCCTCCAGATGTTTTGTGCTTCAGAACATCTGGAGGGCACCAGGAGTCCTGGCCAGCATGACCAATCTTCAGGAATGCTGGGAACTGTAGTCCAAAACGTCTGGAGGGAACCTGAGTGGGGAAGGCTGCACTACACCATGTTGACTCTAGAATCAAAAGTACTATTGATCCAGAACCCCATTGACTACTTCATAGATTTATGGCTAATTAGAGCATGCTCAATCCTCATTGGCCCCTTTGTTTTTGGTATAGATTTGTTGTACTTCTACAGAATTTGGGGTTCCCCATAGGATGCTAATACCTGTCTCTTGTTTCCCAGTGGCTCCATTTTTGATCTATTTATCTTGGGGTATTGCTCTGCTGGAGACTTCTGGGGCCACCAGTTTTTCCCCAGAACTCTCATTACATAGCTTTGTTCCCAGGGAGTTTGGGGAGGAAAAAAATGGTGGCCTCCATCTGGTTGCTGCCAAAAAGAGTTCCAGAGCCAGGGAGTTTCACCCCCACTCTGGAATTTCTAGCCCTCACCTCCCCTTTTGTCTCCCTAACATTCCCCCCAATTCAACGTGAAAGTCATCTTATGAGAACTTTTGTCTCAGCACTAGTATCCTATATCAAATGTACTGTTGTTTATAACAGCATTGCTTACTGTAGCAATACTCTGAAGTATAGTATATTTGCCCCCATTACCAGGAGCCTTCATTTGTACCTGTCATGGGGGGACGAGGCAGGATAGCTGGCACTAGAACCAATTAGTTGTGCCAACTGGGTTCCTGGGGACAGCATGGACCAGCCCAGGCCTTGGCCAGTGCCTTTGTCAGCTGCCCTCCCACTCACCCTCATCTTGTATTCACCCCGTCACATTGCTATGGACAAACACTCCATCACCTTGCTATGAACTAGCAAATGTTAGCTGCTAGTGTACAGGATGTTTTCACCCACATGGGCCATTGTTTAGCAACCTGGTTTGCCTTCCCCATAGCAGTGTTCTTATTCAGTTATGGTGTCCTATATCCTTATTACAACTGTTTTGGCAGACATTGGAGGCACCGGGCCAGATCCATAGGAGGTTGGCTCAATGCTCCCCACTGGAAGATCCCCTTAAGTGATCTTGAGGGTATCACTTTCAGGCCCAGCCCAGTTCAGGGTTGGTATGCCTGCCTCATACCTAGGTTGGCAGTGATGGCCCATGGTATTTGTCCATGCCCGAAGTCATGGCCCTAAGCTTGCCTTGTGCCTCTTAAATATTTCTCAGCATGCAGGGTGGGTAATTATCTCAGCCAGCAGTTGGGCTGTCAGTGATATGGATCTTTTTCCTATGCCACACCAAACTATGTAAGCTGTAACCAATCAATTTTGTGGCCATTTTTAACCCGCTTATTGTCTTGGTGTAATTCTTGATCTTGTATTCTATGCTGCAGGCATGAGCAGCAGGTTGCTACCAATTCTAAAGCTTTCATGATGATCATAGCTGTTTTTACAGTAATATTTAACCATTCTGTTTGCAGTGAACTCTTTTGCATTTCTCTGTTCATCCAGTGTTTATAGATGTCTCCTATTTTGTTGTGGCAATTTGAAGTTCTGTAAAAGTATTTCATGTAAAGGGTTGGCTTTTCCGTTGCAGGTACCATTGCACAGATGTTAGGCTCATATCAGGAAGTGGTGTTTTGTGCAGTACTAGTTGGTTCCTGAGGATGTGGTTTTAAGGCAAATAGTTACAAAAAGATAATAAATCTAGAGCTGTACATGCACTCTGGAACTATTTCTGTCCAATTTTGTTCAAATGCCCACAGAGTAGTGTCCCCAAATGTTTCAATCTTGCTTGATATCCTCAAAAGTGTCCTAAAAGTGTCCTTGCTTGATATCCTCAAAAGTGTACCAAACTAGGTGCAGTACCATTCATGCAATTTAGCAATAACAGTACATTTCAGGCACAGATGGCCTGATCCAGATAAGAGCCCTGGCATGGAGGTAGAGAGGATTCAATCCATGCCCCCACTGCAGTCCCAATTTGGATGAGGAGCCTGCACCTGTTATTTACACTGAGGGCGGGGAAGCTCCTTAGCCTTTACTTACAAGGAAAGTATTCCATCCACTTAATAATTTGGGTTGCCTTTTTCTGTACCTTTTCTAGTGCTATATTATCGTTTATGAGATGCAGCAATGTGGACAGTATTTAAAAGAGGTGGTGCTACACTGTAGATTTATATAAAGGCATTATAACTTGGCAGATTTATTTTTAATCCCTTTCCTAATGATCCCTAATATGGAATTCGTCTTTTTTTTGTTTGTTTAACTGACGCCACGTACCACGTTATTACGGATGGGCAAGCTTTCCTGTGTTCTTCCTGAAAGGGGTTGAGGGTTTGACTTCAAAGGCACTTGTGAAGCAGCGGCTCAACCACTGTCTCTGCTTCAGCCTTCCCCTGTCTGAAGGCAATCAATCAATCAATAAATCACTAACTAACAGCTATACTGCCCGACAGCAGAGCTCTCTGGGCAGTTCACAGTGTCCCTATCAACTACACTTTTAGTTTAAAACTTCTCTATCTTTGGTCTCACAGGAACTATAGCTACGATTTGTTCTATTGCTTAATTAAATCTGCATTTAGAATCATGAAGTTGGAAGGGGTCTTGGAGATCATGTAGTTGAACTCCATGCTCAGTGTAGGCTCCTCAGTACCGAATGCAGCTAAAGCATCCCTCACAGATGACCATCTAGCCTCCTGGTTAAATACCTCCACCTCTGCCCCCGGCTGTCTATTCCACTGTCGAACAATCCTCACCATTAGGGAGTTTCTCCTAACATTTAGTTGAAATTGTCTTGAAATTTCCACTCTTTGGTTCTAGTCCTGCCTTCTGGAGTAACAGAGAACAACTCTGCTCCATCTTCCGTATGGCAGCCTTTCAGATATTTGAAGACTACTATCTTATCTCTCCTTAACCTTATTTTCTCCATGTTAAACCTACCCAGCTCTTTCAACCATTCCCCATAGGACTTGGTTTTCAGTTCCCTCACCATTCTGGTCACACTTTTCTGGACACACTCCAGTTTGTCAATGTTCTTCTTAAAATGTGGTGCCTAGAACTGGACACAGTACTCCAAATGTCACCTAACACAAAACAGAGTAGAACTATTACTTCCTGTGACCTGGATCCTATGCTTTTGTTAATGCAGCCTAAGATTGCATTAGCTTTTTTTAGCAGCTGCATGACACTGCTGGCTCATATTCAGCTTGTGATCCATGGAGACACCTATATCCTTTTTACACATACTGCTGCAAAGCCAGATCTCCCCTATCATTCACTCATGTCTTTGGTTCTTTGTACCTAAATGCAAGACTTTACTTTTATCTCTGTGGAATTTCATTTTGTTAGTTTGGGCCCAGTGTTCCATTCTGTCAATATCATTTTGAGTTTTGATTTTGTCACCTTTGCTGTTGGCTCTCCCTTCTACCTTTGTGTCATCTACAAATTTGATAAGCAGCTTCAGCCCATCTCATTTTGAAAGTATATACTGCTTATGGTGCCTTTCAAGCTTAGTCTAGTTTTAAGTGCAGTTTGCCAGACTTAACTGCTACAGCAGAGATGAGAAGTTGTAAACTGCTACAGAATTGGCTCCGCAGGACTCAACTCTTGACATGAAATGTTCTGTTTTGCTTTATTCCAAGGTAGTTATTACCTTGACCTTGTACAGATCCTTAACTCACCTGGCTACTTTTTTCTTCTTCAGTGCTTTGTTGCTGGGGCTGTGACACTTTATTACTGGGACTCTCTTACAGGAAATATAGGAAGCTGTCTTATACTAAGTCTGACCATCTAGTTTAGTATTGTCTTACTGGAGGTAACAGAGATAGATCCTGGGACCTTTTACTTGCAGAGCATGTGCAGAGCTCTGCCACTTCTTGGAAATCATTTTACTGCAAGTTGAAATAAAAATAAGTTTATTAAATGTACTATGAACTTCCCACCCCACCCCCACCATCTATCTATCTATCTATCTATCTATCCATATCCATATCCATATCCATATCCATATCCATATATATATATATATATATATATGATGAATGTCTCAAATTTAAAATGGGTTTTAAGTCCCCTTGATTTTTTTCAATATGGATGAAATGCATATACTTAATGTTGATATCAGTGGGACTTAAAATTGTTTAACTTTCATTGTGTTGTGCTCAAAGTTTATTGATCTGGGAAAAAATACTTTGCTTACGTTAGTTAGTCATGAATATGTTTACTGATTTTAGTGTAACATTTCCATTTTCATTTGTATCTTTCCTCAAGCTATAGTAATCCTATATTTCTCCTCAGCTGCATATTTTCCTTTCTCTTTTTTCCTTGCTATTTTCTGTTTCCTTTTTTTAATTTTTATAATCCAGGGAGAAATTCTCCTTCCAAACATTCCCTTGTTAAAAATAATGGCTCACACCATACCCACCAATACAAATAGACAGATTTTGCTTTGTTTACAACAACCAGACGTGCTTTTTCCTGGACAGCTTCTTTGGATAGTTGAGTCTACAACTGTTCAGAATCTACAGTGAAGGTTTTCTTTTGCCTCCTCCCCTCCCCCATTCGTGGCCTACATTCCAGGAGATCGCCCTGGCACATGTTGATGAATCTAAGTTTTATTTAGAAACATGACCACTTGTCACACAGCTTGGTCTCATATTATCAGGCAGGGACTTACTAACATTTGTTTGGAGTGTGAGCATTTTTTGCACGGTGCTCCATAGCACACAGTCTTTTGATTTTGGATTGAATGCTCTTAATTTTTATCCTGGGAAGTTTAATGCTGGTGCTGGTGGATTTATGTGCCGTGAAGATGGCAGATGACCGCAGTGTGGATTCAGACCTCCCTGATTGCAATTGCGATGTGACAAGGCAGGCAATGTTTTGATTACTTTTTTTTCTTTTATGTATTTATTTTTCTGTTTTAGATCATTTCCATACTGAATGGGTGACTAAATGGGTGCTAGGTGCTGAAAAATAGATGCTTATCTTTTAAAATGCTCAAACTTTTGCAACTCTGGAATCAGCAAAGTGAACTGGAAATAGTCTTGCTGCTCCTGGGAATGAAGTGCTCAATGAAACTGTACGCCTGGTTTTACTACCAATTACATTCAAGAGTACACATTACACACGAGTCACAGTAGAAAATTCATTGGAGTTCAGACTTCTGTGTGCTGCAAATATGGTGTAGAAAAGAGCTGACAGGGAGAGTGGTTTTATAGGAGTATTTCAGGCAGTACACATTTGGTTTAAACCACCAAGGACATTCTCAGTATCAACAGGCTGTATGTTCAGGAACATCTCACAGGTTCCTGGTTTCTGAACAGAAGCCTTTTGTTATGAACAAAACTGCATCTGAAGTACAGTACAGCCCTCTTGAGCACTGGGAAACAAAAAAGAAGCAGGTTTATTTCTTTCTCTATTGCTTCAATTTTTTTCCTTCTTCCATTTTTAAAACCTGTATGGTTATGCCTTACAGAACTGAAAGAAAGCTGGGAGAGGTTTTTCTGAAAGCACCTTACCCATCTTTTAAAAAACTCATTGTAAGCTATTATTAGCAACCAGCTGTCTGACTGAATCAAAGCTGTGACTTCATGATATACTATAGTCTATATAGTACAACAAGTCTGAAAATTTTTTTTCATGTTATTCAGTGCTAATTCCCCATGCATGCATTCTTTTTTTAAAAAAAGCAGATATATAACTGTTTTACAGTATTTAATATCTAAATTAGAGTAATGTGGACATAACATTACTTTAAAGTTATGGATAATAATATATAAGAGTAATAAATAACGCCACTGGACAATTAGATTAGAAAGCCCGCAAGGTTGGATTGTAAAGATATAATGTGGTACAGGAACTCACAGAAATGTACTCTGCTTCTATATCAGGGTTGCTAAATTTATACAGCCTTGATTAAACCTGTCATGTGATGATTCCAAGCTGCTATTTTGAAGTGGGATCTTTGTTAGCAAGAGAAGAAATACAGACCAGCTTCTTAAAGCAACATGCTTAGAATTTTTTAGAAACACTGCAATTTTCTAAGAACATTAGCTTCCAAAGATACAGTTGCACAGTTATGTCAAAGAGGACATACTTACATTCTGCTCTTTGAAATTGGGGCACCTCTGTTGCACACAACATTAGGTCCATTGCCTTCCACACCCTTTACCCATACCAGTTAGCGTAACCAAACTTTGTATATATGTCTTTCAGTTAGCATGTGTACATCTTCCCCTGCAACTGTGTGTTTCCCAAATAACGTGAATGCACACAAACACTGTAAACACAGCCTTACTCAAATTAGAGAGCAAAACTGATGAAATACACCAACAGACACTGTCTTATTTTCCATGTGGTTTGAGGCACAAATTATGTTGGTAGGCTTAGTCAAGGGATTTGTGCATTTGATGAATAAAGTGTTGTTGGCAATTCTGCTAGTAGCTAATCTCCTAAAAACCAGAGGTGTGGGGATAGTTTACCCAAGGCAAAATGGGATTACAAGGTGAGATTTTGGTTGAGTTGTGGAGTTTTGAACTTAAATGTGCTTATTTATTACACACTCTCCTTCAGAGTGGACATAGCAAGGTGCCTCTTACAGATTACCAAAAAGAGCCACAAAAGTTTCCAGAAGAGCACAGAGGAAAAAGTGTTTGCTTTTCCTGTACCAATCTTGCCCCAGGATTATAGAAACGTATTTGCTCTGGGATTCTGTGTTGATAAGGTTCAAGCTAAACCTTGGAAGGGAAAGCAATGTATAAAGTATAATCTATGATCTTCAATAATGTAAAAACTTGTGTGGACAGAAATCCCCACTCTGGCTGCTATAGTTGCCTATGTTGACTAACCAGGAGAAGTGTTGTGCCTTTGTCTAGCCTTCTGTATTTATACATGAGCCTTTTTTCACATCTGGATTGTGAGTGTAGCTTTGCTATATGCAGTTGTGCACATTTGCAGCATGAATGTGTCCTGGTCCTGCTTATATGGTGGGAATGCATGGGCAGCTTTCTTCCAGACCATGGGCACTATCCTATGCTGCTCCCATACTCACGGACTAGGAACGAACAGTTCCTGAAACAACAGGAAATGAGTGGACATGCTCATTTCCAAAATATGGCAGGTCAGTGGAGCTCACAGAAGGGAACAACTTGGAAATGAGCAACTCTGCACATTTCTGGGGTTCTTTCAGAACCTCTAGTAACTTTTGTGCCAGCTGTGGTTTCCACTGGCACAGCAGAAGTAGCAGACACACAGTGGTGGCATAGGATACTATTATTTGCTTTTTTAGAAGGACAATCTGAGAGAGTAGTCGACAAGCAACACCCTTCTTGTGCCTCAGCCCAGCAGCAATGGATTGCTTGGACTTGATGGAAAAGGGGGGGGCAAAATGGAGGTCTGGTAGAGATGTCCACCAACAAGCAAGTGCACTGTAAGCAAAGGGTCTAAAAACTGCACCTGCACAAAAGGTGGGCATGTCTTAAATCCAACCTTGCCCTCTCTTGAGAGACTAACTACAGCTTCTGCTCATTGCAGCTGAACAGGCAACTACTGCATAAACATTTTGGAAAATCTACTGCATAAATATTTTGGAAAATGTAACCCATTAGACAGCAAGATCCAGGAGAAAGGAATCCTTTCTCCTTAATGAAATCCACAAATCCTTCCCCCCAATTGTGGCCAAATCATGCCCTCACCCCCAGTCTTCCAAAACAGTACCTAACCCAGACTATTAGAAAAAGGTTCTGGTCTCCTCTGCCCCCTGTACTTCAAGCACTGACATGAGCACTTAAAATGATTACACTTCGTCCAGAATATGATCATTAAAGAAAATAATTGTCTATAAATTTGGTCATCCATTTGCTTGTTTGGAAGAGAATTGGTAAAACAAATACATAAGACTCTATATAGTGAAATTATATGTAACATATTTTGCTTTAGAAATGTTTGATAGATTTGCTGTCTGTTTTATGGCAAAAATGGAAGTTATCATGAAATCAAAACGAAGCTTAGGATGGTGCATTTTATGTGTCATTGTGGCAAATAGTACTATATTTCCTAGACATAACTGAGTATGTTCTGCTTCTAGGTAATCTTCCTTTTAGAATCATTTAGACTTCAATTTGACTATCACATTTCTGTTGAATTTATGTTGTGAGAAAAACAGTCAATTGAAATGACTTGTCATCCACTGCTACATTTTCTAAGCAAGTTGTAGAAAGCAGGTCTTTTATTAATGGCTAAGAAAAATACTAGCCCAATGCACACACAACAGCAACCCAAGGTTTTTTTAAACTCTGGGTTGTTGTGAATGAGCCAGTATGCTAGTTCATGTGGCTGAATCACTCCTGCTGCCAGTGGAAGTACCTAACAATTCAGGGTTAATGCTCCATTCCTCAGTTGTGTAGCATTCCAATTCTGGCTTGTCAGGCAAGAGACAAGCAAATGTAGCATGACATCCAAACCCCTAACCAACCCAGGGGCAGAGCATTGACCTGGACTGTTTAGTCGCTCTGGCTAGCAGTGGAAGCAATTAAACTGGGTGAATTAGCACACTGCTGGCTCATTCATGACAACCCAGATTTTGTTTATAAAAACTGGATAGGTTTTGCATGACAACTGGGCCATTACGTTAAAGCTATTTTTGAACTGAAAAACTCATTCAATTCCATTTACTTTGCAGCCTTCCTGGAAAAATAAAGAAAAAGTGATTTTATTATAGTTACTTATAATAAAGGCTACTTTCCAAGAACAACTTAAAATAATTGTTATTTGTTCTATTACACCAGTGAACATCTAATGGTTCTGATCAAGGCCACTGCAGATTAGCAAACCTGTTAATCCAAAGGTGGCCTCTTAAGCATTGCTAAGGATGAAGATATACACCACTGAAAAGGGGGACAAAAGATAACACACAAAATTTGCATAGATCGTTTACTGGATAGATAATGTGTGAGATCAGCCACATGCAGCCAGATCCCAAGCTTCTCCTGGACAGGGCTAACTTGGCCATAGTGGTACAGGTGCTAGTAATCTCAGGACTGGATTACTGCAATGCAGTCTATATGGGGCTGCCCTTAAGGTTGGTCCAGAAGCTGGAGTGAGTGCAGAAGGCAGCACCTCAGCTGCTGTCATCGAGAGCTACCCCTTTTCAGTGTGTAACACCTTTGCTGAGGGAACTGTACTGGTTGCCTATTTGCTACTGGGCCAGGTTCAAAGTTTTGTTATTGGTGTATAAAGCCCTAAACAACTTTGGACCAGGATATTTGAGAGAGTGCCTTCTCTGGTCACTGAGGATGAGGCGCTCCAGGTGGTTTTGCATGGACGTGATTCCACTCAGAGTAGTGGTGTTAGTGTACTGGCTCCCTCTCTGTGGAATTCCCTGCCAGTTGAGGTCAGGCACGTGCCAATGTCGCTTTGGTTTCAGCATTTGCTTAAAATAATTCTATTTAAATAAGCTTTTACAGTTTTACTGATATAACTTGACTTTAAATATTTTTGTATTTTAATTCTTTTTTGCTTTACTGTTCACTGCTCAGGAATCTTTTTTTTAGATATAGAGTGGTTTATAAATTTAGTAAATAAATAAATAAAGCAAGCAAATACTGGCCTGGTAAGCAAGCACTTAACATACCAGCCTGTTAGGTATAAAAAATAGCCTTCAGACTTCCCAAAGTTGCCCATCTCCTAGTTTACATGATACTTTTCCTTATACAGGAGGTCCCGTGGACAAGTTTAAATGGAAAAAGCCCACAGTTCTCTCCATGCAAACCTGTATGTGGGAGAAAATAATAGTTAATCGTACACCGGAGAAAAAGAAGCAGAATAAATTGGTCTATAGATGTTTGGGGGCCAAGTTCTTTCTCATATATCTATCCAGCCTTCCTCTACAAACTGTAATATTCATTGTGGAAGCATGTATAATTGAAAAAAGAGAACACATTATTCTGTCAGCAGTTACACTGTTAAAATATTTAAAAATTGACCAAATATTGTGGCTTGGGTTTTGGAAAAACTTGATGGCTGCACATGAAAAGTGCTATATTGAAGAAAGATGTTTGGATTCCCTGCAAAAACTGTACATTTGTTGCATTAAAAATAATTTTCTAAAAAAAATAGCCCTAGTAATCAATTTCTTTCCCAATCAAGGTAAATGTTATGTTGGTTGTGGTACCAACCACAGACACTGAACCTTAACCAAACATTACAAAATGGATACTAAGAGAAGACTTTTCCTTCTTTTAATAGCACTGTATCTCCTAAGAACTATTTCTATTGTAATTTTTAAAAAACAGCTTAGGAATAGTGACATAGGAAAATAGGAAGCTGCCTTATACTGAATCAAACCATGGGTCCATCTAGCCCAGTATTGTCAACACTGACTGGCAGCATCTCTCCAGGGTTTCAGGAAGGAATTTTTCTAGCTTTACTTTACCTGGAGATGCCAGGGATTGAACCTGGGACCTGCTGCATACAAAGCATGTACTCTACCACTCCGCTATGGTCTTTCCTGTAATTGAGTCATTTGTATATATGAAAATATCTTGTCGGTTTGACGAGTGCACAGGATTTGTTTTAAGAACTGAAGTTTAGATTCCAAGACTTTGGAAACAGGGTTGGTGGAGACATGTTTAAGAACTAGCTTTGTTTTAGCTATTCCCATAATACTTTGCAATGCCTCCTGTCTCTTCAAATTATAACAAGGGTTCTAGGCTTGAACTAAAGTGTTATTTAAGAATGCAGGCATGCAGAGTTATTTAGTAATATGCTCATGATATTGTCTCTGAATTTGGCAGGATGAAGAAGTTGAAGGAGACCCTGGTGGCAGTCCAGCAGCTGGATAAGAATATGAGCATCTTGAGATCTTGGCTTGCCCACATTGAATCAGAGTTGTCCAAACCCATTGTCTATGAAACCTGTGACTCCGAGGAGATTCAAAGGAAACTAAATGAGCAGCAGGTAAAGCAAAAATGTGAGGTAGAAGAGCAAACAGTCATGAAACACCCACACTCCCCATTGCATAATGAGGGGTGATCCAAGTATGGTGCAGGCTCGGGCCTGCTGTATCCAGCTCAGTTTTACAAGAAGGCAGTGAGAGGAAGATGCCCTTGAGTTTCAAGGCAAGTGATGTTTATAGCATTACTCTGGTAGAGTCTTCTGCTGGCTATGATATCCAGTCAACACGGAACTGCTCACTGACCCTACCAAGAGAGGTAAGGCACTGTGATGTTATGTTCAGAATGTCAGCTACTGCTGTAATTAGCTTTTCATTGTGTGGGAGTTTTGGAGTGGATTGTGAGGTGCTGTTAGCTGTCATAGATCTAGATGAAGCCTTCTGTGTTCATACACCGCAAGCTTTATAAATGCTTGAGATGAGAATATCCATATTTGGGAATGCCAAAATATTTGTTCTACTTTGGCTGTTTCTGAACTTCTGTCTTAATTCCTTTGCATGCAGAGTTGCATGAGCTATACAGAAGTAACGTTTAACTTTCACGCTTGTGCATAATCGGCAAAGCCATGAACATAATAGAAGAAGAAGAAAAAAAAATGGAGCAATTGCAAGAAGGAATTTCCAGGGGGTCAGATGATGAGCATTTGTTGTAGGGGCACACCCCCACCCCCACCCCAAAGTCTTTTAACAATTGCAAAGAATGCTTAACCTTTGGACCTTAATGGAAAGGCAGTTCTATAGTGACCTGGTTCATACAACCGCCGCAGCCTGCTGTGGCTTATTTAAGCCATGGTGGGTTGTGGTACTTGCCAACCATCTGTCACAGCTTGAATATTCAAGCTGCGATGGGCACCATGGCTTATCGTGTCATGTGAACCTGGTGAGGATGGCTAATGCAAGGGTTTAACAATAAGCCATGACAACTGCTTGCAGCACCTTGAATATTGACAAGGGCAGCCGGCCCATACCACAACCCACTGTGGCTTAAATAAGCCATGATGGGCCGTGGCAATCATGAGAATTGGGGCAGCAACGAAGAATGGTTGTCTGTTGCAGCATATCTTTAGCATGTGGTTAATGCATTCAAGGGATCTCTTGGTCATTCTTAATCTAAGAGCTGGTGCAAATGTGCCTGCAGCCAGGTTTACCTGTGAAAACAGTGCTTTTTTGAGAGCCCTACTTGTGTGATCAGTGTAACATTGGAGGAGGGACTTGCAGACTAACACAGGGGTAGCTGTGTTAGTCTGTTGCAGCAAAAACAATGAGCCTTGTTGTACTTCAAAGACAAAAAAAATAAAGACTATAACCAATGAAAGCTTATGCTAGAATAGATTTGTTAGCCTTTAAGGCTAACGCTAGACCCTGTGTTGTTTTTACAAAAGATTGTGACTAGTTCTCTTCACTTAAAAAACAAAAAACCCTAATCATGAAAGAGGAGTCCCAATCTTATATCCTTTTACCCCACATTACACTGCTGACGTGAATGGCTTTGTCTACAAAAGAGGACAGGGAACAGTTCTTTAATGGCTTGATAGGTCAGAACTGGGACTTTGGATTAGGCCCAAAGGGTACAAAGCAGGCTTTGTAGGCTTTCTTCCTAGATGTTTGTGAAGACTATTATTGGGTGCTATTAGAGCTGTTCTCTCCATTGCAGTGCATGAGCCTTCGTCCATTGTTACCCCCAACTTTACGTCTCCCTTCCCCGTAGGATTCAGTTTAAAGCCCTCCTGATAAAGTTCTTCATGCTGTGGCCAAACACATTCTTCCCAGCCTTTGTGAGGTGCAACTCGTCCCTTGCCAACAGTCCATCTTCCAGGAAGTATAGCCCGTGGTTCCAGAATCCAAATCTCTCTCGTCGGCACCACCTTTGTAGCCAGTCATTCACCTGAAGTATTTTCCTTTCCCTTTCTATCCCTCTTCTAACTACTGGAAGGATGGATGAGAAAACTATCTGGGCCCCAAAGTTCTTGAGTTTCCTCCCCAAAGCTTCAAAGTCTGACATGATTTCTTCGTAGCTCCGCTTGGTGGTATTATTTGTTCCCACATGGATGAGAAGAAAGGGATACCTGTCAGTGGGCTTTATGGGTGCAGGCAACCCTTCAGTCACATCTCTAATCTGTCCTCCTGGGAGACAGCATACCTGGTGAATCCATGGGTCTTCACGACATGCTTGGGCTTTGATCCACGCAGCAAGGAGTCTCCCACTACTACTCCTCTTCTCTTCTTGTTGTTGTAGGCCTTTGTTTCATCACCTCTGCTTGACTGACCTTCAGCCTCACTCTCATGGCATGCTCACTCTCATGCAGGTTCCCCTGTAATTCTTCCTCTGCAGGCTGTCCTCCAGTCTCATCCTCAAGTACCTGGAATCGGTTCAGCAGCTCCACCGCTTCCACTGGTGCAGAGGGGCTTCTAGTTCTTCTGCTCCTAACGTTTCCAAGGAGTATCCTCTACTGCATTTTTCCTCACCTCAGCATTTTCCTCTTCTGCTTCAGCTTGCTGTTGCTCTTCAAGCTTCTGGTCTTCACTTTGCTGCTGTAGTTCCATCATTCTGTCCAAGAACTCTTCATGTTCTCTTATTCCCTGGAGGGTCGACAGTCACCGTTCCGGTCCTCTTACTTTTTCTTCCAGCAATGTGATCAACTTGCAGTTGTTGCACGTGTAGGCCATGTTGTTCTCAGGCAAGAAAACAAGCATTGCATACACCTGGCAGGTCACCACCACTGGATCCCTTTTTGTGTCTAACTTTCTGATTGTGTGTGTGTGTGTGTGTGTGTATATATATATATATTTTCTCTCTGTGCATACATTATCTTCTGCTCTTTTAATCTGTGATTCCTGGACGGGAGGGACGGACAGACAGATGCGCGCACACACACGCAGTATTCGGTATTTTTTCCCAACTGAAGATTTCCTTCAGTTACAGTAATTGGCTGTTAGAAAGCAAAATTACACTCTGTGGCACTCAAGTAAAGTACATATATTCTCTCTCTCTCTCATGAGAGAAAGATATTATAACATGTTCAGGATAGTCAGAGAGTCATACATGTTTTCAGCCAAGCTGAGCAACATGTATTTTAAACAACTTAAAATGAATCGGTACATTATATCCACATGAAAAGGTATGTAGAGTTACTTTAAGAATCTAGCCAACCACTGAAGTCAGTAGTTCTTATTTTTTAATAAATATGTATTGGAGCAAGCTGCATGATAAAACAGATTAGAATTTCAAAAGCCTGCCAACATGGGGAGACTGAAGAAGGCATACTTCATATGTACACGCACACGCACACACACTTGCTTATTTATTTTTAAGTATTTCTATACTGCCTTTTAGTCAAAAACTAGGCAAGTTTCTACTGTTTCAAATTTGTGTTGTGCACTGTCTTGGGTGTACAATATAGAGTTGAAAGCACTTCAAAACACAGAACTAAAAAACTTAAAAACAGGCAACACAATTAGGAACAGGAGCAGTAATCAAACATTAGATTCAACACAGAAAGATAGTAATCCAGTGGTCCATTACAATATTTTTCATATTCACTCCATGTGCAGTATACACATGGAGTTGGGATTGGGAGGCTTTTTGGGACAAATGTATGCACTTACGTTATAGTATTGTTCATGGGGATGGCATCTTCTCTCCACCATCTTGTGTATGTTGATAATCTAGATGTTCTCCCATCATGCTTTGAATTGACCTTCATCATATGTCCTAATCGTCTTCCACTGGCTATGTGAATGTTAGGGTCAATAATGTCATTGGTAGCAAGTTAGCAACAGCCTTTGTCAGTTCATTGAACTTTCTTTCCTGGTGTTTACACATAATATATTATTTGCACCAGATGTTTTTTAACTCACAGTAGACAGTAGTGAAGCTTGTTTGTCTTCCCCAGTGAAAAGCAGAATGCTGCAACATTAAACACTGGGGAAGAGCTCTTTCATCCCCAATCCATCCTCTATAGTTTGTAGCACACAGGTGTAGCCTGGTAACTCTTGCCATTGACATGATGTTCATACCACAGAGGAAATGTTAGCACAAGGATAGGGTATACATAGCTATGAAGTAGGATATATGCATTTGGATGTAATGAATGAGCCTTGGGCTCATGCACTCCTCCTCTGCTCTTGTGAGGAGGAGATTGAATGCATATGCTTCCATTTTGGCTACCTGTGGTTTGTCATTGCATTGAACTAGGACAATGTGTGGTTAGTTTGGTCTGTCTGAACAATCCAACTACAAACTGTGGTTTACAATCCCAGTTTGTTCAGATAAACCATAGTTAAAACTAACCACAGTTCTCCATCAGGCATAACAATGGGAGCAAATGCTTTTGATGTCCTCATGGCTGTGCTGGTGGAGGGTGGAGTGGCAATGTGAGCAGCTTTTTTGCACATAACACTACACTATGGTTTAGCATTTTGTCTGAATGAGGTAACAGTTGACCAGTCTAGATTTCAATCACTATGGTTTGAATTACCACATTGTATTCCACTACGCTATTATACCACTATGCTGTTCAGTCGCACATACAATTGTACACACATATTTCCAGTGTGCGTCCAGCAAATCATGCACTCTCAGTCCCTCATTTGTCTAGAATTTCTTTCATTTGACATTTTAACACACATTCTTACATTGCGTTGTATACATGATCAGTCATCATGAGCGAATGTATTAAAATGCATATAAGTGAACGTATAAAAGTGCCGCTAATATGTATGTATATAAATTATTTTTTAAGCCTGAAATAGATTTATATTTCCCCACTTTTTCAACAAGTAGCTTAACCCAGGCTTCCTTAACATCCTCCATGCTTGTGTTATTTTCAGGAACATAGATTCAGCAAGAACACTGAATGATTCCTATGAGAGCTGAAATAGTACTACAGCTGATTATGCTCCCACATTATCTACTGTTGTCAGGATCGAACACATTCTGCAGTTATACTGCAGTGGTATCTATTGCAGAATTCATACTGGCACAAAGGGAACAAATGCAACTTTGCATTAATAGTAATACTGTGTTTTAATCTCATATTAATACTCTGTTATGACTCAAATTATTTTTCATAAAAGTGTAATCCAAAAGAACAATTAATCCTGTGTAATCCTGTTGTTTTTTTAACTGAATCGCTGAGGGCCTGTGTACTTTGCCATTCATTTTAATAGGTGTGGTTCATATGTAATGACAACCCAGGGTTTTTTTTAAACCCTGGGTTATCATAAAGGAGCCAGTGGGCTAATTCATAGGGTTCAATCACTCCCGCTGCCAGCAGGAGGAGCAGCTAAACAGTGTGTTTAGTGTGACACCCAAACCCAGAAGTCTGTCTTGGCTCTCCCCTAACCCAGGTTAAACCTTGGATTCTAGCCCTGGCTTGTTGAGGCCAATGTTCCAGGTTTGGATATCATACTAAACAACCTGGGGATGCTGTGTCCCTGGCTTCTTATGCTTCCCACTGGAAGGAGAAGCCAAGCAGGAACGATCAAGCAGCATGAACTAGCAGGCTGGTTCATTCATGACAACCCAGGGTTTAAACAAACCAAACACCTGGGTTGTCATTTTGTGCAAACCAGGCTATAGTTTATTAATGAAAAAAGGATTAAACAGCCTATGCAGAGGTTTTGCTTACTGGGATCTTGCCAGTAAGTTAGTCTTACCAAATACACAGCTAAACTACATGGTTTAGTGCTATGTGCATGAGTGGAAAGGAGCCTGAGCAAAGCCTCAGCTCATGTGCGCCTCCTCCCCTCTCTTTCTTCCCCATGGCAAGAAGACAGAAATAAACCAGAATTCAGTTTTGCTTTAGCAGATTCCTGGTTTGTCATTACATGTGAACCAGGAGTCATGGTTTAAAGTAAACTCTAGTCAATTACTGAAAAAGCCAACCACAATCCCTGAATTACACATAACAACCAGGAATCTGCTCAAGGGAGATTGAATCCTGGTTTATTCATCCTATTGGTCACATAGGAGGAAGGGCGTGCAAATCCATCACATCATGTATGTTTTTTTTCTACTTGTTCATGTACCATGGCTACACTGTTGTATTCACTGCTTTTAATGACACTTAAGTACGCTCAGTGAGTACTGTAGTTCAACTATATTCTAGTTCCAAAGCCTGAATATACAAAACTATTTGCTATCATAACATCTTTACAAGAGCTTTGTTTATTTTTGTAAGGAGCAGTGCGCCAGTTCAGAACTTATGGCAACTCAGCTAACCAATGGTTTGATCTATGTTGGCACAATCAACATAACAAAACCTGGTATACCCCCAGAGATGCAACAATATCCTGCTCAGGATCTGCTATCACCAGCTTTGGGGTTTGATGGACCACAAACACTGACATCATATATATGGAAGAAAAGCAAACTTGTGATCCAGAAACTTGTGGCACATTTATCCACCATGTACTATGATATGGTGATGAAGAGAATAGTGGAAGCCACCCATCATTATTCTGCACTACAGTACCACTAAAGATCAAACGTGACTTCACACATGTGATTCAAAAATATGCTTAGATTAGCGACATCTGTTTCTTTTTTAAAAAGCAATCACAGGGACCTCCAATCCATAGTGGGGACACAGTAGGAGGGGGATTTAACCCTTCCCTCCATGCCATTTTCTACAAACCCTCCCCCGACCACTGCTATGTAAAAAAAAAATTAAAATCACAGGAAATAGTTTCGATTTTCCAAGGGGGTGGGGAATACCATGGTCCCAATCTGAATCTAACCCCCAATTGTTTTTGTAAACAAAGCCAAGGCCAGTCCAAGCACATTTTGTAAATAATTTGCTTACAGACATGTCTACTTCAATCCCAGAAATGGCATGGATAACCTGGACCTCATTTGTGGGTGTGAGTGTGCATGTATAGGGAACAGGGAGAACTTTTTTACATTTTTATTTCCCATGCAAAAACCTTCTTGGTAAAATTCTGTCCCCAGTTTTTTGGGGGGATACAATTCAGCCCCAATTTCTAAGTGAAAATCCTGCTGAAGTATGTCTATCCCAATACATGTGGTCTAAAGTATGATAAAAGGATGCTTTGTAACCTTGTGTCTTCATATATCTGGATCAGTATATCCAGTGCATTTTCCATGTTTTAGAATGGTGAATTGTCCATTTTTATGGCCATGATCAAAGGATCCAACACTGCTGCAGTTTTCCATCCTTTAGAGGAAAACATTCTGCATGTGCATGAGCATTTTCTATTGTGTGTTTGTGTATCATAACAGTTGGCCTTTCGTAAAAGAGAACACTCCTGTTATTTGTCTTGTTAAATATCCCACAATGCTCAGTGAAGCAAAGGGAAGAAAGCACAGAGTTTGAAATGTGATACAAATGTGGGAGGCAGTTTCAAACCCATTGGAGAAATGTGGCCGGGCAACATGTTACCGAGAAACATTAGAGTGGTGGAACAGTTCAAACCAAAGGATGTCTTTTCTCTTGTGGTCTGCACCCTGTCGTTAGCTCTGGCTGACAAGCCTCTGATTCATTTTTTTACAACAATATCCCCACCAAATGCTGCCCCCTGTGGCATGCTTAATGATTGGGATTTCTCAGTCATATCATATGAGATATGCAGTTGTATTGATCAAGCTTACTATAAACTGCTGAATGGCATGCTTATTTATTTATTTATTTATTTATTTATTTTATTGCATTTATACCCCGCCTTTCTCCCTCTCGCAAGGAACTCAAGGCGGCTTACATTATCCTCCTCCTCACCGTTGTATCCTCACAACAACAACCCTGTGAGGTAGGTTGGGCTGAGAGTCTGTGACTGGCCCAAAGTCACCCAGTGAGCTTCCATGGCCAAGTGGGGACTAGAACCCGGATCTCCCGGCTCCCAGTCCGTCACTCTCCCCACTACACTACACTGGCTCTCAGTGTTAGCTTAGGGTTAGCTTCTTCTATGAGGATGATTTCACTACTGTATGGTCCACCTATATACACGTTTACTCTAATAATTTCCTTTCATGTTGCAAATATCACCATGTCCCGTCCCATCCCCCCCCAGTTTCTGTAGCCTTTTAATCTGTTTAATAGTTCCCAGCCAAAGCTGGCTCTTGACAAGCACATAGACCCTTATCTTAGACTGTAGAATAATATCACTGTTGTGTATTCAGACTATGGTATGCCACAAAGACGGAACCCGAGGAACCATGAGGGCAATCAGATTCCACATTACAAAACTCTGTTTAATACTATGCTATTGAATTCCAGACTTTTTAGGTTTGTATAACCTAGACTAATTCCTTGCTACAGTAACACCCTAGCTGCAGTAATGTTATAGGAATGAAGTCATTGTAGGGAAACATTGAAGGTGCTTCATGTCACTTAGTTGTCTAAAAGACAATTTACTTGGAAGTTCAATTCATTTGCTTGTACAAGGAGCGCTATTACAGATTTCAACAGGGAGAAAGGCAAATACATTTCATTGCAGGGAGTGACGATTTACAAGGTTCAAAGATCTGCTTCTGGATATATTCAAGATTAAATAGCAAAAAAACAGTGACTGTTTTGCATGTTCCATAATGTCTGTAGCAATGTTAATCAGTGCAGGTCAGTCACTCCTTTTTCTTTTCCTTCTTTTTAAGCAAAAGTCTTTGTGCTGTCATAGCTAGTACATACACTGTTCAATTTTTAGAAAAAGGGAGGGCAACTTGCAGCTATCAGCCTAATTTCAAATGGCATCTGCCTGCAATCAATTCAGACCTCTTGCAGAAGTGATATCCCCCTTTCCTGGAAGCCCACTGCGTGAGAAGGAAGAAGAAGAAGAGAGAAAAAGTTGTGGCAAAAAGAGGAAAGGAGATGGCAGAAAGAGAAAAGGAGTGACCCAAGCACTTTCAGCTTTGGCCTTCCTCACCCATGGCTTCAGTCCTGTCCACTACCAACATGTAGGGCACAACACATTTTCCATGAGGGAATGCAGCCCTCAACAAAAAATAAAAGTCACCCATCCCTGGTTTAGAAGAATACCCCCATGTGTGTAGGGAGTGACTGTTTCCGTATCCTCCCACAAATGTACCCCAGTATTGGATCTTACTTTCAAATACAGACTCTGAGACAAAAACTATTGGAGAGATTGGTAATTACTCTTTGAAAGGTTTGGGGATTTTATCATTTGCCAAGTAGGCCTGCTGTTTTGTCCTAACCCATTTGTATTTCAAGCTTGCCTTGCTGTTTATGCTGCATATATCTATTTTGCTCCTGTTTTGTCTAAGATGTTTACAAGTTCATCTATTGACCTATAGGAGCTCCAAAGGGATATAGAGAAGCACAGCACTGGAGTTGCATCGGTCCTCAACCTTTGTGAAGTTCTTCTCCATGACTGTGACGCTTGTGCCACTGAAACGGAATGTGACTCCATCCAGCAGGCCACACGGAACCTGGACCGAAGGTGGCGGAACATCTGTGCTATGTCAATGGAAAGGCGACTCAAGTAAGCAATTTCTTTCATGGATTTTTCTCCCCTTTCTTTTGTTATTGTCATATTTGCAGTTTTTTTTTTAAAGTAAGCATGCAGCCAAATAGCTCTTTGGATGATTCTCTAGCTTTTTCAGAACGGAATGAAACTTTGTCAATTACCCTGTATTCATCAAAGTATCTGCTAATGATTCTAGATCAGCTTTCCCCAGCTTGAGAAAGAAAGTCCCGCAAGCACCTCTCCCCGTTCCAGGCAGCCTGGGCCATGCTCTGGGAATAACAGCAATTAAAGTCCAGCACGGAGTGCACCAGGATGAGGAAGACTAATGGCTGCATCTGAACAGATGAGCAGCCCATTGGCCTGTGTAAAGCTTTTATACAGGCCGCATTAGCTAAACTTTAGCTAAAGAGACCCACAGCTGTAGTTCCCTTGGAGAAGGGCTGTAGCTCAGGTGTAGAGCACATGGTGTCATGAAAAGGCAGCATATTGTTATTAATCTATTATTGTTTTTTTTACTGCCAGTAAGGGGGAGATTTTCTGTCTCAGGTGCCAGAATAACTTGGTTGCCTTGGATACAATGCACCTTGACTTTCGGGGGGGGGGGGCATCTGCCTCAGGCAGCAAGATGTCTTGGAATAGCCCAGTGCTGAGCTACATGACCCAGTGGTCTGACGTGGTATAGACAGCTCCTTATAACCACAATGAAATTATTTGTTTGGGTTTTTTTTTAATCCAGCTAGTTGGTGATATTTTTAAAAATTTTGTTGATGTTTTACAATTTAATACTATATGACCTCATGTGATTTGTTATTTGCACTGCTGCATGATTAACATATTTATTCATTTGCTAGTACAATTTTCCATATATATATATATATATAAGATAGAAAGCCTCTAGGATTGCTTGTCCATTCAGTTCAACACTGAGTTAACTGAAGAGTTTAACAAACACAGAAAGTTTTACTATTAAACTATTAAAAGTTTTCTATTAGGAAACCATACTAGAGCAGCTGTAGTTTGTATAAAGAAGATTGCATTTCTGGACCTGTTCTGCTCAGCACTTGGTTTACAGTATTTTTATAATAAGCTCAAAATAATTCTTTATATGAATTCCAAATGAGAATTTGCAGCATATAAAAGAGAAAAAACAACAACCCACAGCTGTCTTATTCCAGCACAGGCTGGATTCAGTCAGTGATTTATGTTGCTTGTTATTCAAACTTACTGTCAAGCTTTGGTTAAGAGCCAGTTATTGTTCAGTGCAACTGTTATTTGCTTCAGCATGCTTAAGTGTGCAGTACGATTGCCCTGTTGCAGCTGGTGAGCTAGATGACAAATCCAAAAATACTTAAAGTGAATCTCAGCCAAGCCCCACTTTTCATTTTTCTGTTTCAGAATTGAAGAGACATGGCGACTGTGGCAAAAGTTCTTGGATGATTATTCTCGCTTTGAAGAATGGCTGAAAATTTCTGAAAGGACAGCTGCCTTCCCTAGTTCTTCTGGTGTACTATACACAGTTGCTAAGGAAGAACTAAAGAAATTTGAGGTGAATTGTTATGTTTGAAATATTATATCTTCTGATCCTATTATGGTAATGTGCTTGTCCTTGCTCTGTCAGAGGATGTGTTGCTTGATAGGGAGAATCGTTATTAATAAGAAGCGTTGGAAATTTTGCAGCTGTCTCATGATAATTAATTTGCCAAGTCAACTTTCTGTCATTCTGACTTTGAAGTGTTTAGGTCTCTTCACATATAATGTTAAACTGTAGTTTAGAATTACTTGCATGAGCTTCGGCCTTGTGTGCCCCGCCTTTCCTCCTCTGGTACAGTCACGAGGAGGTTGGAAGCTCTCACTTCCATTTTCAATTTACCAGTTACTCATTATGCCCAAACTAAGAGAAATTATGGTTAGTATTAACTATAGTTTAAGTCAGGGTGGGCAACTTGTGGCCCTCCAGATATCTGGCCTGTAACTCCCATCATCCCTCACCATTGGCTATGCTTGCTAGGGCTGATGGGAGTTGTAGGCCAAAACATCTGAAGGGCCACAAGTTGCCTACCCCTGGTTTAGGGAAACAAGCTAACTTCCAACTAAGGCAAATGATCCTGATTTTTTTTCTCTTAGAAATTTGCATATCTCTGAATTTTGCAATGAAGTTCTCCAATCAAAATATGCATGTTACAGAAAATAATGTTAAAATATACATTATATTAGGGAAACGACTTCAAAAATATGTAAATTAGGCAAAAATGCTTGCAAAAATGCACATATTAGAAGAAATGTACACAAAATGCTTATGAATTTTCATTTAAAAAATCAAAATTAAAAGTTCAGAACAAACTGAATTTAAGAATGGAGACGTTCTCAAAGTTCAAAATGAACCTAATTTAAAACTGGAAAAATGAGAAACCAAAACAGGTTTGTTCATCCCTAGTGTGAATGAAGCTATTTTTAATTGATCAAACTATAGTTTGGAGGAGTAGTACTTCCATGGTCCTCCTTTCCCTCCTTTCCCCCCTCATGCACTGAAAGTCAATTAGTTACTAGTTTAGGCAAATCATAGATTGCCATTACATTGGAACCAGGAAATGATGGTTAGTGTTTTACCATCAAACTAGGATTGGAAACAGGCTTCAAGGCTTAATTTCCAATTTTGGTTGGAAGACACACCATAGTTTGTCAATTTCAATGTAAAGACAAGTTAGGCTTTGCTTGAACCAGGAAGTAACTAATTGACTGTGAATGTATAGGAAGAGGAGGCGGGGGTATAAGCACAAGACATATTCCCAGTTCTTTGAAGTGTGATGGGGAAAGCAATTCTATGGCCCCTAGGCAGAGTCGGGCCGGGGGGAGGGATAGAATTCTTCACATTCCTGGGTCCGTGGTCATTGCTCCGACCTCAAACCCAGGAGTCCAAGTTCCCTCCCACTTACAGCCAGCTGCCTCTTTGCGCCGGCCGCCTCTGAGGTCGCCTGTGCAACCTCTGAGAGGACAGATAGGGGGTGTTCCTGTGGGCGGAGAGGAGAAGGGACTGAGGAAGCAGGAATATGAGCTGTCCCCAGCCTCAGTCCCTCCCCCACTGCAGAGCCCTAGGTAGGTGGGCCGAAACGCCCGTCTAGTGAAAATGCAAAAAGATTGCTTCTGCGCTGCTCCCACTCTTCAGGGTTTTCCTGTCAACCTCCAAGTTTGGAGGCTGATGGGAATCCTGACAGGATTGTGCCCTGAGAGAACTGGAAACCTTACATGTCAACCAACCCAGTGAGTTTTGTGTACTTGAACAGAAAACATCCTTACTATCCCACTTTCTTTTCTTTTTTGTTGGTCCTTTTAACTTTGAAAACTTCTTTTCCATTCTTCCTTTTCCTTCCCATTTCAGTGTTTTGCAAACTCCCATCCTCTTCTAAGTAGGACTTGGTCTTGCAAACACTCATATGCATAAGTAAGTTTGCGTGAATGAGTAATCCATTTCTCTGAAAAAAATATTTTATTCAGACTTGTCTGTCCATTCATTCCATCTGCCCTTAACTCACATGTATTTAATGAGTTCTACTAAATGAAACTCAACCAAGCATAATGTATTAGTCTCTGATTGTTAAGGCTGAGGTTTGTGTCCTTCTGGGAGTTCTTTCTCTGATTTTTGTTTCACTGTCTTTTATCCTTCTCATTTCAAGTTGTTTTCCCCTTTATCCTCCGAAATGCTGAATTGTATCATTACTTCAGATAACAAGGATGTGCTTACTAAAAGAGTTATCCAAAAATCATGTTACTGTTCTTTAGAACTACTCTGCTATTTCTGCCTTCTAATACAGATATTACAGAACAAGGATTTAGGGTAACCAGAGGCAAAATATGGTAAAATTCCTGTAATAATTTGTAGAAATGGAAATTTCTTCAGTGGCAGACATGAGAAAAGCTGCACCTCCTGATATTTCATCTTCTGCGCAGTTTTTAAAGGCAGAGGAGCCTATCTTTCTTTGCATGTGGACACACTGGATGGATTTTAAAAAGAAAAAAAATACTGATCTTTGCTTTAGCATTTGCACATCCTATTTGAGAGTAAATAAAAATTGGAGTAGTTTATAAGAGTCAAAAAGCCATCATAATACATCCTTGAGTTTCTCTAATTACAGCCACATTGCTGTTTTTTGCTTATTTTCTAGCCATGGGGCTGAGGATCCCAAACAGCTTTGAGCTATTGTTATTGGCCATTGGTTGAACAATAAATTACGATAATTTAAATATTCAAGTTTAGCTCATTTGAAGGTTCTCCCTCAGGAATGCCATTATGCAGTACCATTGACCAAATGAGGCTAGTAAAGTCAATATAGAAATACATTATTGTTAAGATGGCACTGAGATCTTGAAAACATCCACAGCTGTCTTTCCTCCAGTCAAAAGTTATGAACAGGTGAAATAGCAACTGTGATCGACTGAATATAAACTGACTGTTTTAAGACCTCAGTGTTTGTTATACATTCAGAGACAGGAGAATTTTGTTTCTGGGAGAAAAACTACTTTAAAGTTTTTTAGTACACTCATCTTTTGTCCTTCTGAACTCGGTTTACCATTTTCAGTGCATTTAAAACTTTCTTTTCTTTCTTTCTACCTAATTACCTAACCATCTATCTCCATTCTGTATTGACATTTAAATTGAGTTGTTCGTTTATGAGAAGAACCCTGTGAGGGTTTTTGCTGCTTCAAATTACATAGGCCTCATTTGTCCTTGGCTGCAGCTTTGCTGCACAACTGCCTATTTTCAATTTAATTAGCAAGATTACAAAAACAATACACTGTTGCTTTCCCTAAATGTTTTCCTTTCTGCAGATTATTTTGTTCTGTTAAATGTAATGATTCAAGGACAGAACTAAATAGTCTAGCTGAAAGTTATTGATCCTTCCTCAGTACATCTGTACTTCTATAATTATTCCATTTCATATAGTTTTTATGTGATATCTTTACATAAATTGTATCTGATACGCTTTATTTGTTATATTACCATACATTCAAGCTCATGCAATTAATAAACTATCCTTCTGTCTCCATCTTATCAATCTCCCCTGGTTTGATTTTGATTTTTTGCTGTTTTGGTAATGTATTCTAAGTAATACATTCCATTATTTTAATTGTATTTGGAATGTGTTCCAAATAGAATAGATTGATAGGCACTCCTACGTGAAACAATTTTGTGCCAGCATATTTTATTTATTACACAAATTTATATACCACTTCTTTAAAACACCAAGCAGTGAACAGCATAAAAATAACAGTATGAAATACAAATAAATATCACGTCATCAGCAACAAGATAAAGGCCTGTGTTACCGCCCACCCCCCATGAAAGCCTGTGTAAAAAGATACGTTTTAAGTAGTCACCTCAAACTCAAAACTGTAGGTGCTTGCCTAATACTTACAAGGAGTGCATTTGATCGGGCAGGTGCCGCAACACGAAAAGCTCTGTTTTTGATGGTCATTCACAGTGGGCCAGAAGAAGGGAGTAGGATGTACCACAGAAGCTGCATACAGAGCAAATAGTTCTAAATAATTCAAGGAAGAACACCAAGTTATATATTACAGGGAAAGGGAGAGCAGCTATCGAGGGTCTTTAGCTAATTTAATGTAGGGAAACATTCCTTGCCAATCCCAAACTTAATTTAGCATCCCTTGAACGTGAACAAAACCAATCTCCTGAGTTTTCCAAAAGGATATTTTGTAGAGCCTCAAGGCAATATCACCCTACATCCTATCCTAGTTGTGTCAATCCTTGATGTCTTATAAAAGGCAAAAAGTTTTATCATCTTATGGGTCTTCCCCTTACCTATGTTTTCAAATTAACAGAGGCCTTTCTCTTAAATCAAGATATTAACCTTACCTTTCAGCGGTAAAGATATTTTGGTGTTTCATGATTATATATCACGCAATAGTTATATTTAATGCCACAATAAAATATTTTGATACCTCACACATGGAGAAATGACTCATTTAGAAGATCTAATAAAGGGTTTACACTGAAATTTCATAACATTTGTGTTAGATCTTACGCTAAAAACAGAACCCTGTTTTCATATCAGATTGTATCCCCCTTTCCCCATAATACTGAGCCCATATGTGATATGGCATTGTGAATTTCCCTATTCCCTATTCAGTGTCTCACTAGTGGACACGAGGAGTGCAGTAGGAAGACGCCCACCATGATGCCACCATTTCTACACATTATGGGAATGACTGCATTTTTAGTGGCATTCCAATGTCCTTTGTGACATGTACTCTAGTCTCACTGAAGGAAAGTTTGAAAGATTTACCCTTGGTAAAACAACGTAGCACCAATAGAAAGTGACTAAACTGAACCTTTATATGCCAACATACATGCCTTGATAATTTCCATCAACAGAGATCTCTCTTCTGCAGCACTTTTGCCAATTACAAAGAAAAGAATCCAAACCACAGATACCCATTACAGAGGTCAATGGACTAATATGTTAATTTCTAGCTACTATTTTTGTAGGCTTTTCAGCGACAAGTGCATGAAAGTCTGACTCAACTAGAACTGATTAACAAACAGTACCGCCGCTTGGCCAGAGAGAACCGCACAGACTGGGCTTGCCACCTCAAGCAGATGGTCCATGAAGGAAACCAGAGATGGGACAACTTGCAAAAGCGAGTGACCTCTATCCTCCGAAGACTTAAAGTATTTCTCCATTTTTAGTTCATTCTTTACAGTGGTATATGCATTGTGTGTGTGTGCGTGCGTGTGTGGACATAACTGTTTCTGTCTGTCTTTTTCATTGATAAGTTTGCTTTGTTGTTTGTTTTACTTTTTGAATCCTGTTTAATGTGATAAAGTTGTAAGCTTCCAGCAATGCAATTCATTTCTTTACCTTCTCTTTTTTTTTAGCATTTCATTGGCCAGCGTGAAGAGTTTGAGATAGCACGTGATGAAATTCTGATCTGGCTAACAGAGATGGACCTACAATTGACCAACATTGAACACTTCTCGGAGTGTGACGTTCAAGCAAAGATAAAGCAACTCAAGGTACAGAAACACAATCTATAGCAGCCTTCCCCAGTCTAGTGCCCTCTGGATGTGCTGGACTACAACTCTCATAATTGACTGGGAATTATGGGAGTTGTTGTCCGACACATCGGGAGGGCACCAGGTTAGGGAAGGCTGATTTACAGGGACACATAGGAATATAAAGCAAAGATGCCCAGTCAGCATTATGTATCCTTAAATAAGCTTCTTTAGTGCAAGTTGGATAAATGTAAAAGAGAAAGCATCAAGCAGGAAACATTCACACTATCAAGTAGTATTCAACATGGGTGGCTAAAAATTGAAATTGCTTCACACGTTACTTTTCCTTATCCATATTTAAGGAAGAGAGAGGGAAAAAAAGTGCAATGCAAATCTCTGTAATATCTGAAGGGGCAGATGTGAGCCTGACACATGCATCTTCTTTTGTCCTCCCAGGTGTGTTCCATATGGGTACAGATGCTGCAGCTGTTAACTGAAACGTTTAATCCCTTTCCTACTTGTGTCTTTAAGATGTGAGCAGGGAGATGTTATATCTGAAACAGCCCCCAAAGTTCCTTTATCCCTGTGCATTTTCTTTATGGACTGAACTAGACATCGAGGGGGTGTCTCTACTAGGGATGGCGGAGAATTCTTCCACGGACCCCAGTGAGGCCAGATTCAAAAGAATCTGGCCTCCGGAGTGCGTGGAGGAATGGAGTATTTATCTCCGCCTCCCATCGAAGTCCTCGCTGGCCAGATCCTGCCCGCCGCCGGCTCTGGAGCAGCAGCGATACGGCCGCCATTGCCATATCGCTGGCTGATGCTGACTCCACTCCGGACGCAAATGGCATCCAGTATACCATTTGTGTCCGTAAAGGTCTTAGATTAAGCTAAACGCAGACATAAATGGCTGCATTTAGCTTAATCTAAGACCTTTACAGATGCAAATGGCGTACCAGATGCCATTTGCGTCTGGAGTGGAGTCAGCATCAGCCAGCGATATGGCAATGGCGGCCATATTGCTGGCGCTCCAGAGCTGGCTGGTGGCTCCACTGGCTAGGATTCTGGGGGGGAAGGACGGATCGCCCCTGCCAGACACCCCCCCCCCCCGCAATGGCAGGTGACTGTTCCATACATCCCTAGTCTCCACCGGCAATTTATTCCGAGCTGGCTGCGTTTGGAGGTCGTTAGGGATACATGAACGGCAAGGCCATCCAGCAGCCACTCCAGGGCTTATCATGGAAAACCTGGATTTCTTGAGACTGCTTAAAGTCTGATTCTTTTCCTTAAGTTGGGTTCTCTGCGATATAGTTATTGTGTGCCCCAGCCCCCACATTTACCTTGGGTATGCTAGCCCTGCCCAGGGGTGTGCTTTTCACCATGACCCCAATCAAGGGGTCCCTGTGTTTCCCAGCACAAACTAATTATTGTCTACTCAGAAATAACTCCCACTGTGGTCAATGAGGCTTTTCCCCTGAATGCGCACACCAGCATTTGCAGAGATCCCCCTCAATTAAAATGGCACATTTTAAAGCACTACTTCCCTAAAGGCTGTAAAGCACTTTCCCTGAAGCTGTGATTCTCCATTGTTTGGCTTATTCCCTTTGGAAGTAACTAATCCACACCTTCGTTCCTGCGCAGCACCGGGCTAGAAAGGGGGCTGATTTCCCCTCCCTTTGTTTTCCCTCTCTGTCTTTCCCAGCACAAACATATGTGTATCTACTCAGAAGTAACTCCCATTGTGATCAATGAGGCTTGTTCCTGAAATACACACTCCCGAAGTTACTGAGATTCCCATGAATCAAAATAATGCATTTAGAGAGCCTTAATGTCAAAGCTTCAAAGCTTCAATTGATCGCAGCAGGGCAGCAAGAACACTGTGTTCCTATAATGATTGTTTATTTAAGGAAGGAAGTAATGTGAGCAGGGGGAGAGAGAAGAAGATTGTTCACAGCTTCAGCAGCTTTAAGTCAGGGGGAATGCTGTGTTCCTGTGATGATTGTTGGTTTAAGGAAGTACTTAATGTGGGGTGGGGGAGAGAGAAAGAGAGTGATTTTTGGCAAGACACTGGAGGAAACTTCCCAGGATTTTATCGAAGGAGAAAGAGGGGGAGAGCCTGGAGGGGGGGAGCCTCTCTTATTGGTTGAGCAGCCCCTGCCAGTCAGATGACGTTCACTCCAACCCCACCCCTTTCCAGCCAGAAGTATCTTCTCTGAAGCGACTTATACTGGTGCAGTGCATTCGCTCGTGGAGCCCTGCGCAAACACAAGTGCACCAAAGCTGACCCCTTGAAAAAATCTGGGTAATCCTCCATTCGCTTCTCCTTCTGTTGTCATGGAGAAACCCCTGAGACGCTGATAGCTCTGGGAATGCCAATTGCTTCCAAACAGCCACAGAGCTTCAGGAGGGCATGATTAGCAGGCAAGAAGTCCCACACCCATTGTTTTTCCCCTGCAACCGCTCTCTGAACTGCTTTAGTCCCAGCTAAGGTTTCTGAGACATGTATTTGTCACATCAGAGGGAAAAATAGTGAATGAAGTGAGGTTTAAGGACCCCTTCCCAGTGCATACAATCTACACATTGTTGGCAACTGGAGTTCCTAGACTCAAAACTGCCTTAGGAGTTTCCAGACTCAACTCTTCTGCCAAACATCTAGCTAGTCTGGTGATACTAGTGGATTTTTAAGGGTTAAATTGAGAACGTATATAGTATAGTATTAATCAATACTATATCCCTAGTTTGCATTAGCTATGCAGTTTAAAACAGCTAAAGAGGCCTTGGTTTCAGGATTCAAGCCAATGAATATTTGCCTGTGTAACAAGAGAACTGAAGGTAAACTTCTGAAGTCAGGCAGTAGATGGGATGTCAATTCAAAACCTTGACAGAAATGTCCCATATAATAGCGGTGTATCCTTTGTGCTGTTGCTTAAGTTATCATGACCGAAAATTGCACTGTGGGTGTTACTTCATTAAACACATTTATTCTGTTTAAGCTGATAACTGGTTAAATATTATATAATTTTAGTGTGCACCTATATCTTTCAGAATCAGAGTAGGAACTGATATGGAGCGAAATCTTCAGCAACTAACATAACAAATTAGGAAAGCAGGATCTGTGTGTATTTTTTATCTGCTTCTACAACTGCAAATATTTTAAGCATACCATCTGAGAATGTCAACATTATTCCACCATCTATTTTGTTTACCTGTGGGATAATCAGCTGCATGGCCAGCTCTGTGCTTGTTCTATACACCATCCATAATAGAAACCTTTGCTAGATAAAACATTTACAGTCAATTAACCTATTTAATAATTAATGTGTACTGGAAATGTTTTTTCTTTAATTGTGTCTCTTTTTTGCAGGCCTTTCAGCAGGAGATCACACTGAACAATCACAAAATTGAGCAGATCATTGCCCAGGGTGAGCAGCTGATAGAGAAAAGTGAACCTCTGGATGCAGCTGTCATTGAGGAAGAGCTTGATGAGCTGCGAAGATACTGCCAGGAGGTCTTTGGCCGAGTGGAACGGTATCACAAAAAGCTAATCCGCCTCCCAGTATGTATCATTTTTTTGTGGGATTATTTGCAGACTTTGTAATTCTTCAACAAGCTAACAGGCCCTGTGTGCAATTGCTCAAAAAAATGCTACAGTCTAAAGAATGGTAAACTAAAGCTTCATGAGCTTTACAAGCATGACATTGCAAGATCAGAGCTGCAGAATCTATCCAGAATTACACCGAAACTTCATTAGGTGTATTCAGTCATTATAAAAGTCTCCTCATAGGGAGGAACAGGGATGCACATTCTGCCCCAGCCTATCCACTCCCAACCTCCCCATGTTGATGGGGACATTCTGAAGCAGAATGGTAAACGTGTTCAGCTACACAAGAACTGAATTAGAACTGTAACCGGTTGCTCCACAAGTAGACTTTTATAATGAGTGAACAGGGAATTGTGAAAGGAATACTTTCATGTCTAGACAGCCATTGTTCTTTTAAGTCAGACTGAACATGCAAAGGGGAAATACAGAAGTTGGATCTGGAAATCAGACTAAAACAGACTTACGGGAGAATGGTGGTTTTTAGAAGATGAAAGAAAAGGAACTAGTCCTAGTCCAAATTAATATATTTTTATAGTTACTATAGATCAGTTCCAAAATCCTGCAGTAATTTTCCTGTTGGGCTGGAGATAGCATCTGTTGCATAGAGACAGTTACCTGATAGGCAACAATACAGATGAGTGCTAAGCATTTAAGAAATGCTTATTTTTAGCTGCTTTTATTAATGTTATCTGATTCTTTAAAACAAACAGTTCTTTAAAACATCGGCAATGAAAGAAAGAGAATGAGAATCTTGTGAGTTTGAATGTTGCACAATGACACTGTTATCATATTGACCTTAGAAGAAGTGGTATGATCCACTAAGAAAAGTATTAATTGACTCCTTAATTTTCCTTCTAGCTCACAGATGATGAACACGACCTGTCTGATCACGAAGTGGATCTGGATGAATCGGCAGATCTTTCTGACATACACTGGCATGACAAATCTGCAGATGGTGTTCTCTCCCCACACCTTTCTTCCAACCTCTCATTATCCCTCCCCCACCCACTCCAAAGTGAAAGGTCAGGACGGGACACTCCTGCTAGTGTAGATTCCATTCCCTTGGAATGGGATCATGACTATGACCTGAGCCGTGACCTGGAAACAGCAGTTTCAAGAGCGCTGCATTCTGAAGAAGAAGTGCAAGAAGGCAAAGATTTTTATCTTAGAGGAGCAGCAGGCCTAGCAGGTATAATCAGTCAGTGATTTCTCCTTCCTTTGTCCAGCACTGCAGGGAAGTTCTTAAGAAAATTGTAATATTTTCAGATTTTGAGGAATCTCACTATAGCTGACCTTTAGCCTCCTAGTATTTTGCATACGCTTGCAGGTTTTATGGCCAGTTCTGGCTTCTGATATTTTTAGCAAATATTCATTGACTAGCAGAGAGGGAACTTGTTGTTGTTGTTCAGTCGTTCAGTCGTGTCCAACTCTTCGTGACCCCATGGACCACAGCACGCCAGGCTTTCCTGTCCTGTGCTCAATCCCGGAGTGTGCTCAAGTCCATATTCATTGCATCGGTGATGCTATCTAGCCATCTCATCCTCTGCCGTCCCCTTCTCCTTTTGCCTTCAGTCTTTCCCAGCATCAGGGTCTTTTCCAGGGAGTTTTCTCTTCGCATTAGGTGGCCAAAATATTTGAGCTTCAGCTTCAGTATCTGTCCTTCCAATGAGCACTCAGGGTTGATTTCCTTTAGGATTGACTGATTTGATCTCCTTGCAGTCCAGGGGACTTGTAAGAGTCTTCTCCAGCACCACAGTTCGAAAGCATCAATTCTTCGGCGCTCAGCCTTCCTTAGAGTCCAGCTCTCACAGCCATACGTTGCTACTGGGAAAACCATAGCTTTGATTATACGAACCTTTGTCGGCAAGGTGATGTCTCTGCTTCTTACTATGCTGTCTAGGTTTGCCATAGCTTTCCTCCCAAGGAGCAAGCGTCTTTTAATTTCATGGCTACAGTCACCGTCTGCGGTGATCTTGGAGCCCAAGAAAGTAAAATCTGTCACTGCTTCCATTTCTTCCCCTTCTATATACCAGGAAGTGATGGGGCCAGATGCCATGATCTGAGCTTTTTAATGTTGAGTTTCAAACCAGCTTTTGCACTCTCCTCTTTCACCCTCAACAAGAGGCTCTTTAGATCCTCTTCGCTTTCTGCCATTAGGGTGGTATCATCTGCGTATCGGAGGTTTTTGATAATTCTCCCGGCAATCTTAATTCCGACCTGTGATTCATCCAACCCGGCGTTTCTCATGACGTACTCTGCATATAAGTTAAATAAGCAGGGCGACAATATACAGCCTTGTCGTACTCCTTTCCCAATTTGGAACCAATCGGTTGTTCCATGTCTGGTTCTTACTGTTGCTTCTTGACCCTCGTACAGGTTTCTCAAAGGACAGGTAAGGTGGTCTGGTACTCCCATCTCTTTAAGGATTTGCCACAGTTTGTTGTGATCCACACAATCAAAGGCTTCAGCATAGTCAATGAAGCAGAAATAGACATTTTTCTGGAATTCTCTTGCTTTCTCCATGATCCAGCGAATGTTGGCGATTTGATCTCTAGTTCCTCTGCCTCTTCGAAACCCAGCTTGTACTTCCGGTAGATCTCGGTTCACATACTGCTGAAGCCTAGCTTGTAGGATTTGGAGCATCACCTTGCTGGCATGTGAAATGAGCGCAATTGTACGGTAGTTTGAACACTCTTTGGCATTGCCCTTCTTTGGAATGGGAATGTAAACTGACCTTTTCCTGTCTTGCGGCCATTGTTGAGTGTTCCAAATTTGTTGGCATATTGAGTGCAGCACTTTAACAGCATCATCTTTTAGGATTTTAAATAGCTCAGCTGGAAGACTGTCATCTCCACTAGCTTTATTGTTACTAATGCTTCCTAAGGCCCACTTGACTTCACTTTCTAGGATGTCCGGCTCAAGTTCAGTGACCGCACTATCATGGCTATCAGGGACATTAGGATCTTTCCTGTATAGTTCTTCTGTGTATTCTTGCCACCTCTTCTTAATCTCATCTGCTTCTGTTAGGTCCCTGCCTTCTTTGTCCTTGATAATGCCCGTCTTTGCACAAAACGTTCCCTTGAGATCTCCGATTTTCTTGAAGAGATCTCTAGTCTTTCCCATTCTATTGTTTTCTTCGATTTCTTTGCATTGTTCATTTAAGAAGGCCTTCTTGTCTCTCCTTGCTATTCTCTGGAACTCTGCATTCAGTTGGGTATATCTTCCCCTTTCTCCCTTGCTTTTTGCTTCCCTTCTTTCCTCAGCTACTTGTAAAGCCTCATCAGACAGCCACTTGGCTTTCTTGCATTTCTTTTTCTTTGGGACGGATTGAGTTGCTGCCTCCTGAACAATGTTACGGGCCTCCGTCCATAGTTCCTCAGGCACTCTGTCTATCAGGTCTAATCCCTGAAATCTATTCCTCACCTCCACTCTATATTCATAAGGGATATGATTTAGGTCATACCTGAATGGTTTAGTGGTTTTCCCTATGTTCTTCAATTTAAGCCGAAATTTTGCAAGCAGCACCTCATGATCTGAGCCACAGTCAGCTCCAGGTCTTGTTTTGACTGACTGTATAGAGCTCCATCTTTGGCTGCAAAGTACATAATCAATCTGATTTCGATACTGACCATCTGGTGATGTCCATGTGTAGTGTCGCCTCTTGTGCTGTTGGAAAAGAGTGTTTGCTATGATCAGCGTGTTCTCTTGGCAAAACTCGATTAGTCTTTGTCCTGCTTCATTTTGTACACCAAGGCCATGCTTGCCTGTGATCCCGGTGATTTCTTGACTTCCTACTTTAGCATTCCAATCCCCTATGATGAAGAGGACATCTTTTTTTGGTGTTAGTTCTAGAAGGTGTTGTAGGTCTTCATAGAACCGATCAACCTCAGCTTCTTCAGCCTCAGTGGTTGGGGCATAGACTTGAATTACTGTGATGGTGAATGGTTTGCCTTGGGTTCGTACTGCGATCATTCTATCGTTTTTGAGATTGTACCCCAGTGCTGCTTTTCCCACCCTTTTGTTGACTATGAATGCTACTCCATTTCCTCTAAGGGATTCTTGCCCACAATAGTAGATATGCTGGTCACCTGAATTAAATTCGCCCATGCTCGTCCATTTTAGTTTGCTGATTCCCAAGATGTCGATGTTCAATCTTGCCATCTCATGTTTGACCACCTCCAGCTTACCTTGATTCATTGATCTGACATTCCTGGTTCCTAAGCAATATTGTTCTTTACAGCATCGGACTTTCTTTTCACCACCAGACACATCCACAGCTGAGTGTCCTTTCAGCTTTGGCCCAGCCGCTTCACTCTTTCTGGCGCTACTTGGAAATTCCCTCTGCTCTTCTCCAGTAGTATATTGGACACCTTCTGACCTGAGGGGCTCATCTTCCGGCGTCATCTCTTTTAGCCTTGTGATACATTCCATGGGTTTTTCTTGGCAAGAATACTGTAGTGGGTTGCCATTTCCTTCTCCAGTGGACCACATTTTGTCAGAACTCTCCACCATGACCTGTCCGTCTCGGGTGGCCCTGCACAGCATAGCTTATGGCTTCACTGAGTCACGCAAGCCCCTTCGCCACAACAAGGCAGTGATCCATGAAGGGGGAGAGGGAACTAGGAGAGATCTATATAGGGTTGCTTAGTGGCTTCCTTTCCTTTTCCCTCCCACAAAGAGTGTGAGACTGGCAAAAATCTACATTTCTTTGCACAGTTACATGGGAGTAAGAACCACTGACTTCAGTGGGATGTATGTCTGAGCAAATATGCATAAAATCAGGCTGTGACCAAGCCTCACTTTCTCACACACTACTTGACAGTGGTTCCCTCCATCACCAAAAGTACAATATAAGATAGAGTTTGTGTATTTGGCCCCACAGAAGTAGGGATGCCTGAGAAATGCAATATTTCTAAATTTCTATGGGAACTGACCTGATCCACACCTCCTTGACAAATGTGCAGATCAGAACATCGTTATCCTTCAAATTTTAAATTTATCCAAATTTTGAAATGCAATTCTTGGATCTAAAAAAGCACCAAAATCCACTTAAAATGTGTATTTTATGAAAAATATTTTTAGAAATCCCTACAGTTTGTAAAATCCCCTTCTAAATGCATATTTGTGAGAAAATACATTCAAAATGCATATTTAAATAAGTATTTATGACTTTTCATGCAGATTTTTGAAAAAAAATGCTCATTAATTAGGAAACTGGGGAAAATGTACATCCAGGAATACACACAAAAACAAAATAGACTGACCTGTCCATCCCTACAGTGAACCAGCCAGATCTGATCTCTTACTACATTACTGGACTTATAGGTACCTTCTTAGTAGGTGACGTCCAATAGCATGGGGGCAGATGGGGCTTCCCCTTGCTCTGCTTCTCCCTGCAGCCCCTGCATGTCCTCTCAGATGTGCTCCGGAGGGCTCCTCAAATGTCTGGAGCAGAATTGGGGGGGGGCCCCACAAGGGGCTGCAGTGGGGAGGGGCAATCCATTCCATCAGCAGTTCTGTTCCACAGGCAGACAGGGTTCGATTGAGCTACTTAGAGTAGATCCATTAAAATCAATGGGACTTAAGTTAGTCATTACTAGTTTTCCGTTGATTTCAGTGGGTTTGCTCTAAGTATGACTAGGTCTGGATCCAACCCATTGTCTGCAGTGCAGCTTATTTATCTGGATTTTTTAACCGCTCTCAGAGGACACTGTGATTAATTTATTTTTGTCTAAAAGAAAAGTGTGAAATAAAGTACAACTGGGGGTTTATTCCCTTCCTAAGAAGTGTCTCACAGGGATGAGCATGAAATAATTCTTGCCAAGCAATCAACTTGGGTTGTGTTTTAATTTTACAGATTTAGTGATTCCTGAGAGCCCTGAAGCCTATGTAAAACTTACCGAAAATGCTCTTAGAAATATCTATGGTATGCATTAAAAAGCTTAACGTTTGCCCAACGCTAACACATGTACAACAGTACCTTATTAGCACATCTGCCATCTTACTCACTATTTAACCCAGTCACTTGTCTTCTCGCAGAAGCACTAGCATGTTGATAGAGAACTTTCTCACATTTAAGGCACAATTTAAAACACTTTTTCTTCTATGGAATCACTGGGATAATAAAAAAAAAAGCTTTCAAATGTTTGCAGAATAAGAAAGGGTTTTTTTAGCAGTCTTCTCAGAATAATAGTATTAACATTCCTCTTGCATAGCATCTGGGTTGAGGGCAGCGATGTAGTGGAGGCAAGGCTCGCAGGGACACAGCCCCGGCACTTTTTCATTAGCAGGGACTCTGATGTCATCTGCCACGCCCACCCGCAGAATTCCCTGTTCCCTCTGAGCTTAGCTGCAATCCTTACTGTAGCTGTGGGGGGAATGAATTTTCCAAGCAACAATATATTGTTCCATGCTGGAATGCAAAGTATTTGGGATGACTTGGTCTGGAATGGGCAATTAAGACCTATTTGCTTTACCAGATACATGCTCCTGGCGGAGATGAAAACTCCTAGAACTGGTTTGTTGATATGGATCGACACAGCTGCCTGAAATTTTCGGACTGTCTTTGGAGACCGTCACAACAAGCACCTACATTTCCAAATTTACCACTACACCACTGGTTGAGGGACAGAGTGTATTGTGTTGCCCTTCTGGGAAAATATGTCTATTATTATGCACCTTAGAATCTCACATTTAAGGCACAATTTAAAACACTTTTAAACCTTAGAATCATAGTGTTTTATGGAAGGAAAAGGATATTTAGATGAACTTCCTGCTCAGGTCAGAGCCAGCCGTCTTACACCTCCCTCATAAAACTTTTGTGAAGTGTCACTAGCACAGAACAATAGGTTTGGTAGGGATGGGACAACAGGTCTTCAAAACAAGATAATGTCCACTTGATTCACATTCCACATTATCTGCTACTTTGAGTTATCACAACATATACATTTTCGGCAACATCCAACATTCTGTGAGGAGACTTTTCCTCGCACGACATGGCTTCCGCTTCTTCTCTCTCCCCCTTTTTTTTGTAGCAAAAGTTCAATCCTGCTTTGCAGTTTTAACTTCCTTCTCAAAAAAATCTGAGACACTGATTTGCTTCCAAATATCCATGGGTTCTGGTGCAGTCTGTTACTTGCATGCTAGAAAATTAGAAATATTCTTAGAGTAGCTTGACACTTAGAGCATTGTAACGCTTGGAATTTGGCGGAAAGTGTATGAATCACTGTGATTTGTTTATTTATTTATGTTGCAATTTGTGTAGTGGAATCCTGTATATTTTGCCTCAGTATTAAGCCAGCTTGAGTTCCTTAGGTCTATGTGATTGTAGCCTGAAACTATCCAATGCAGGAGACATAAAATTCCCCCAACATTTAAGAAGGGAAAACGTATAGCAGTTTCCAAGCTCTTTCCAATTGCCTAGTCAGAAGACCACAAATATTGCAAAACGTCTAAGGATGCAGTTGAGCCTCGTGTAGCGCAGAGTGGTAGGTGGCAGTATCGCAACCAAAACTCTCCCCACGACCCGAGTTCTACCCCAGCAGAAGCCAGGTCTCAGGTAGCCGGCTCAGGTCGACTCAGCCTTCCATCCTTCCGAGGTCGGTAAAATGAGTAGCCAGCTTGCTGGGGGAAAGGTAGTCATGACTGGGGAAGGCAATGGCAAACCACCCCGCTATAGTCTGCCATGAAAACATCAGCGTAAGCAGCGTCCCTCTAGGGGTCAATAATGACCTGGTGCTTGCACAAGAGGAACCTTTCCTTAGGATGCAGTAATAAATGTAGAGTGTTTGGTCTAATGGGAAATGAATTGTCTTGATGACCAGCATATAGCCCTCCTAAAAACCACTTGTCCCCAAACAGTTGCTGACACACTTGCAGTTACAAATGAGATTTGTCATAGACATACTACTGCAGTCGACCTTTTTCATGCTTTCTAACCTAATTAACACTACCTTCCATTTTATTTTCTAGTTTGAGGCATTTCAGTGTCTTAGGCTGGGTTCATAGTATTTGCCCTTGTATACTTATTGCAGGAGAACCAAGTTCCTTGGAAACACATATCCGCCAGCTTGACAAGGCTTTAGACACCAGTCGTTTCCAGATACAGCAGACAGAGAACATCATCCGCAGTAAAACACCAACAGGGCCAGAACTAGATTCTAGCTACAAAGGATATGTAAGTATTGTGAGCATTGCCACCTACTGGATAAAAAGTGACCATTCTTGCTTTATCATAGCTGCTATGATGCTTTATCACAGAATCATAGCAGCAAAAACACTATGAAATCCTGTGGCACTGACAAATTTATAGTTACATAAGGTTTCACAGGCTACAGCCCACTTTGTCCAAACACAGTTCTTCCTTTCTCCCTTCCTTCCTTCATTAATTAATTCATTTATTTTATTTACAATATTTATATACTGCTCCACATCAAAGATTTCAGAGCAGCGAACAAGATGAACGAATAAAACCCCATAATTAAAATAATTAAAACATTTTAAAAAAACAGATTTGCATTTGTAGAAGGTGCAATATGTACTATACCTCATCATGCCAATACCCATTGAAAACAAAGATAGCCATGCTGGTCCGTGAGAAAAAATCAAGGGTGAAACAGTGTTTCACCCAAGGCAAGAGACAAGTCTGAGTTACAACTAGAATGGGGATCAGCCATTGCTTCTTCGTACCAAAATGCTAGGTGTAAACTGATACTTGCAGCACCTACCAGTGGTGAATTCGTTCCACCTGCAATCTCCATCTTGAGGCTGAGTCTAAGATGAAGATCTCGTGACCACAATATCTGGCCTAATCTTTACCTTTTTCTGTTTTTCTCCCCACCCTCCCAGCTTTTGTACCACCTAGCCAGATTAAGAGTTCTGGAGAAAAAGTTTGTACACTCTTTTGTGGAAGTTTGGTTGGTCCTAATAAAGGTATTGCCTGGGAGACCCATTAAGATGGTCCGCTCCTGGAGACTTATGGAATCCGAGGGTTTCTTGAATGCTCTGGGGGATTTTCCAGTAGTCAGAGCCAGAGATTCTATTGAGGCCTTTGTCTTGCTATGGAATGACAGGGCGCAATGGGCCGTTGACACAATCACTCCTGAGTGCCCTCTTTGGCACTGTGGAGTTTGGACAGTCAATGAAATGGCCCAGAAGAGGGCTGGAAGCATGAGGGTGATCAAAGATGCCTGTAAGCACATAATTTTGCCTACTGCATAGTAATGAAGGTAGCAAAGAAGGCTTTGCTGCCTCCATCCCATCCTCAAATAACCAAACAGCTGAGCTCTTCCAAGAGGTTCAGTAGTTGTTTTCATCGACCCCAGTGAATCCAGTGTTGGAGCCCCATGGAGGCCTGATATGATGAGTTTGCCAAATATTTCAAGAATAAAATCGCTCACCTTCATGCTGATGTGAATGCCACAATTAATAGAGTATACGTTGAGGTGTCGATTGCGTTCTTTTGTCCTGTGCTGTGGGATCTGTTTCAGTTTTTGAAGCCTGAGGAGGTGGACAAGATGCTTGCATATGTGTGACCCACCACATACTCTCTCAACCCTTGCCCATCATGGCTTCTTCAAGCTAGCCACAGAGGCTTGGCTGGCTGGATTGGGGCAGTGGTGAATGCATCATTGTGTGATGGTGTGGTCCCCGCTGCCTTGAAGGAGGCAGTGGTGTGACCACTCCTCTAAAAACCCTCCCTCAAGCCAAAGATTTATACTGTTGCCCGGTCACAAATACCCCTTTTTAGGTAAGATGCTTGAGAGAGTGGTGGCGTCTCAGTGGAAGGTGCTCTTGGATGAAACTGATATTCTTTATCCATTCCTGTCTGGGTTCAGACCTGGTTTGGGGGCAGACTCAGCCTTCGTCACTCTGATGGATGCCCTCCTTTGGGAGACGGACAGGCAGAGTGTGACTTTGTTGATTCTTCTCAATCTCTCAGTGGCTTTTGATACTGTTGACCACGGTAGCCTCCTGAAATGACTCTGTGAGTTTAACGTTTAGGGCACCATTTTACATTGGTTTGACTCCTGCTTGCGGGGATGGTTCTAGAGAATAACATTGGGTGATTGATTGCACATTGACTCCTTGGCAGTTGCACTGTGAGGTGCCTCAGGCAATATTCTGTTCCCAATGTTGCTTAATGTTTATATGATGCCATTGAGAGTGGTCATTAGGAGATTTGGGGCAAGCTCTGTTTCTCTGTAACATCTGAATCAAGAGAGGTCAAAACATGTTCTGAATGCGGTTATGGGCTGGAAAAGGACTGACAAATTGAAGCTGAATCTTGACAAGACAGACACAATGGGTCATGGTTCCCAAGTCTGGTAACTGGGTTGTTTGCTTGTTCTGGATGGCATTGCACTCCCTCTGAACGAACAGGCGTGTAGTCTGGAGATACTCCTGGATCCATCATTCATTGTCATTAGAAGCCCCGGTGACCTCAGTGGCTCAAAGCACCCATTACCAGGTTCACCTGGTGTGCCAACTACTCCTGTTCCTCAATAGAGATATTCTAGCTACAGTGATCCATGCACTGGTAACCTCACAATTAGACTACTGTAATGTGCTCTATGTGGGGCTGCCCTTGTGCCTGATTCAGAAGCTACAGCTAATGCAGAATGCAACAGCTATACACATATTACAGCTGTATTAAAAGAGTTGCATTGGCTACCTATTAGCTACCAAGTCAAGGTTTTACTCCCCTTCATGGATCACTGCCTAGTTGTGGCGAAGGGGCTTGCATAACTCAGTAAAGCCATAAGCTATGTCATGCACGGCCACCCAAGACGGACAGGTCATGGTGGAGAGTTCTGACAAAATGTGGTCCACTGGAGAAGGAAATGGCAACCCACTCCAGTATTCTCGCCAAGAAACCCCCATGGAATGTATCACAAGGCTAAAAGATATGACGCCGGAAGATGAGCCCCTCAGGTTGGAAGGTGTCCAGTATACTACTGGGGAAGAGCAGAGGGAATTTCCAAGTAGCGCCAGAAAGAGTGAAGCGGCTGGGCCAAAGTCAAAAGGACACTCAGCTGTGGATGTGTCTGGTGGTGAAAAGAAAGTCCGATGCTGTAAAGAACAATATTGTTTAGGAACCTGGAATGTAAGATCAATGAATCAAGGTAAGTTGGAAGTGGTCAAACATGACCACTGAGATCTGAGATGGCAAGATTGAACACTGACATCTTGGGAATCAGCGAACTAAAATGGTCAGGCATGGGCGAATTTAATTCAGGTGACCATCATATCTACTACTGTGGGCAAGAATCCCTTAGAATAAATGGAATAGCACTCATAGTCAACAAGAGGGTGGGAAAAGCAGTATTGGGGTACAATCTCAGAAATGATAGAATGATCTCAGTACAAATCCAAGGCAAGCCATTCAACATCACAGTAATTCAAGTCTATGTCCCAACCACTGAGGCCGAAGAAGCTGAGATTGATTGGTTCTATGAAGACCTACAACACCTTCTAGAACGAACACCAAAAAAAGATGTCCTCTTCATCATAGGGGATTGGAATGCTAAAGTAGGAAGTCAAGAAATCACCAGGATCACAGGCAAGCATGGCCTTGGTGTACAAAATGAAGCAGGACAAAGACTAATCGAGTTTTGCCAAGAGAACACACTGATCATAGCAAACACTCTTTTCCAACAGCACAAGAGGCGACACTACACATGGACATCACCAGATGGTCAGTATCGAAATCAGATTGATTATGTACTTTGCAGCTAAAGATGGAGCTCTATACAGTCAGTCAAAACAAGACCTGGAGCTGACTGTGGCTCAGATCATGAGCTGCTGATTGCAAAATTTCGGCTTAAATTGAAGAACGTAGGGAAAACCACTAAACCATTCAGGTATGACCTAAATCATATCCCTTATGAATATACAGTGGAGGTGAGGAATAGATTTCAGGGATTAGACCTGATAAACAGAGTGCCTGAGGAACTATGGACGGTGGTCCGTAACATTGTTCAGGAGGCAACAACTCAATCCATCCCAAAGAAAAAGAAATGCAAGAAAGCCAAGTGGCTGTCTGATGAGGCTTTACAAGTAGGTGACGAAAGAAGGGAAGCGAAAAGCAAGGGAGAAAGGGGAAGATATATCCAACTGAATGCAGAGTTCCAGAGAATAGCAAGGAGAGACAAGAAGGCCTTCTTAAATGAACAATGCAAAGAAGTCGAGGAAAACAATAGAATGGGAAAGACTAGAGATCTCTTCAAGAAAATCGGAGATCTCAAGGGAACGTTTTGTGCAAAGACGGGCATGATAAAGGACAATGAAGGCAGGGACCTAACAGAAGCAGATGAGATTAAGAAGAGGTGGAAGGAATACACAGAAGAACTATACAGGAAAGATCCTAATGTCCCTGATAGCCATGATAGTGCGGTCACTGAACTTGAGCCGGACATCCTAGAGAGTGAAGTCAAGTGGGCCTTAGGAAGCATTACTAACAACAAAGCTAGAGGAGATGGCAATATTCCAGCTGAGCTACTTAAGATCCTAAAAGATGATTCTGTTAAAGTGCTGCACTCAATATGCCAACAAATTTGAAACACTCAGCAGTGGCCACAAGACTGGAAAAGGTCAGTTTACATTCCCATTCCAAAGAAGGGCAACGCCAAAGAGTGTTCAAACTGCCGCACAATTGCGCTCATTTCACATGCCAGCAAGGTGATGCTCCAAATCCTACAAGCTAGGCTTCAGCAGCATGTGAACCAAGAACTACCGGAAGTACAAGCTGGGTTTCGAAGAGGCAGAGGAACTAGAGATCAAATCGCCAACATTCGCTGGATCATGGAGAAAGCAAGAGAATTCCAGAAAAACGTCTATTTCTGCTTCATTGACTACGCTAAAGCCTTTGATTGTGTGGATCACAACAAACTGTGGCAAATTCTGAAAGAGATGAGAGTACCAGACCACCTTACCTGTCTCCTGAGAAACCTGTATGAGGGTCAAGATGCAACAGTAAGAACCGGATGTGGAACAACCGATTGGTTCAAAATTGGGAAAGGAGTACAACAAGGCTGCGTATTGTTGCCCTGCTTATTTAATTTATATGCAGAGTACATCTTGAGAAACGCCAGGTTGATGAATCACAGGTCGGAATTAAGATTGCCGGGAGAATTATCAACAACCCCAGATACACAGACGATACCACCCTAATGGCAGAAAGCGAAGAGGATCTAAAGAGCCTCTTGTTGAGGGTGAAAGTGGAGAGTGCAAAAGCTGGTTTGAAACTCAATATTCAAAAACCTAAGATCATGGTATCTGGCCCCATCACTTCCTGGCATATAGAAGGGGAAGAAATGGAAGCAGTGACAGATTTTACATTCTTGGGCTCCAAGGTCACTGCGGACGGTGACGGTGGCCATGAAATTAAAAGACTCTTGCTCCTTGGGAGGAAAGCTATGGCAAACCTAGTAAGAAGCAGAGCAACGTATGGCTGTGAGGGCTGGACTCTAAGGAAGGCTGAGCGCCGAAGAATCGATGCTTTCTACCTGTGGTGCTGGAGAAGACTCTTACGAGTCCTCTGGACTGCAAGGAGGTCAAATCAGTCAATCCCAAAGGAAATCAACCCTAACTGCTCATTGGAAGGACAGATACTGGAGCTGAAGCTCAAATATTCTGGCCACCTAATGTGAAGAGAAAACTCCCTGGAAAAGACTCTGATGCTGGGAAAGATTGAAGGCAAAAGGAGAAGGGGACAGCAGAGGATGAGATGGCTAGATAGCATTACCGATGCAATGAATATGAACTTGAGCACACTCCGGGATTGAGCACAGGACAGGAAGGCCTGGCATGCTATGGTCCATGGGGTCACGAAGAGTCGGACACGACTTAATGACTGAACAACAACAAGGTTTTGCTGCTGACAGAGAAAGGCCTAGATGAATCCGGACCAGAACACCTAGCTGTGTTCCCTTATATATACCCAGTCGACCTCTGAGATCTTCTAAGGAGAGACCTTACTGGCCATTCTGTGGCCAAAGGTTTGTCTCCAGGTAGTGGCGCCAAAGTGGGCCTTCTCAATGGTGGCACCCATCTTTTGAAATACTCTCCCATGTGTGTGCTTTTTTAATGTTTTAATTATTATTTTATCTGGGCTATTTTATTCTTATGCTGTATTTTAATGTGAAGCACTTAGAGTTTTTAATATATGAAGCAGTATAGAATATTTTAATATTTTATAATATTAATTAATAAATAAACATTGCCCAACTATGGATACCCATTGAAGTTGGGGATCCTTAAATACAACAGATAATGTACTATTTATATATAATATGCATTGTTTCACCTCCGATGCAGCTGCACAAGTCGCATGGTCTTGCGATGCACCATATTTCTGGGCTTTATAATAACATACACTTGTGGCATCAGATATTATAACCCTGGAGAAAACATTGAGTTAAATTTGTTTGGACGTGTCAGCATATTTTTATACACCCTTTGATTAATGACTTTCATAATTGTGCAATAATAACTGAGATTTTTTAGTTCTCAAACTTTGTTTTTATTTTGCTGCTTTATTATTATTTTTGTATTTATTTTAGTGTCACCAGTGTTCATAGCAATTTACAGAGCAAGGAGCCTACAGTCTAAAGTTCAGCTATTGCAAAGTGTAATTGAATGTTTTAGGGCACAATACTAACTAGATAGGTGACCGCCTCCAACCTCAGAGGTGACCGCCTATCCAAAGCAAAGCAGGAGAGGCATGGGGGGGGGATCATGCCCTCCGTGCCTGTTCTGCCTTGATATTTTTAGCTAGACAGCCATTTCGGCTGTCTAGTGGAGGGGGGGCCGACCAGGAGAGGAAGCTGCTGTACAACACATTGGATGCGTCGTATGTGCAGCTCCGCTCTCCCCACCCCAGAATGCCTCCCAGCCCCTTTTCAGTCGCTCTGCACTCCTCTTGCGAGAGTGGAGGTCAGGGCTTCTCCATGCTGCCTCCGAGGGGGGCAGTCAGTTTTCTAGGAACTGGTCAGTTCCCAGAAATGAGCATATCCTATGGCCCGCTAGACAGTGTCTAGCAGCCATAGGATTGCTCTCTTAGTGTAGGGTTTTATATGCTATGAATGTTTTTATTTTATTTTTGTAATATAACCCACCAGATGTACTATTATTTATAGATCACCTAAAACCAAAAGGTGCTTCCAGGAGACAGATATTCCCTGCAAGTTTATAATCTAATTAAATACAAGTTATACTGGGGAGAAAAAAGAGCAAGGGAAAGGAGTTCACAAAAGTAAAGTGAAGAGATGTATCTTGAGATTGCTTGAATGAGAAGGAATGCCAATTGTCAGGGGAATAACTGTTCTACTTGTGGGAGGGATTTGAGCATGTTTCTTGAAAAGCAACTTCCTTTCTCACATAGCAAACAGGTTTTGAAACTGACCTGTAAAAAGGATCTCTGCTGTTCAAAGAAAACTGCTGTTCAAAGAAAAAACTTTCTTAAAAATTGTGAATTGGTTCCAACATTAAGCATGATTCCTGCAGTGCCTGTTAAAAGCAAACGGTTGTCTCAGTCTGAGTTCCTTCTTTCTCATGTTCTGAATACGTTTCCTGTTAGTATCGCTGAACACCCTGCAGTAGAAACAGCATATCAGTAACCCATAGTTACACTCTTCCTTATGTGTATAATTGTCATTAAAAAACAGAAGTTAGACATAAAAAATCTGCAAATAATTAAAACAATAGAGTTCTTTCTATCCCATTGTAGAGTGACTTATTTTAAGAAATATTACAGAAAATCCTTTGTAGGTAGAATCTTAGTTCTGTAGTTTTTTCTTTCTAAACATGATCAAGTTTAATGAGAAGTTGTTTGTTCCCAAACAGATGAAGCTTCTAGGTGAGTGCAGTGGTAGTATAGATTCAGTAAGAAGGCTTGAGCGCAAATTAAAAGAAGAAGAGGAAAAAATATCTGGATTTATTAACCTGAACAGCACAGAGACACAAACAGCTGGTAAGTAATATTAAAACCTGCCACCTGCAATGCCAGACAAGCCAAGTGCTAATGATGTGCAGCATTGAACCAAGAAAGCACATAGCACTACCACTACATCTAGAGGACATCTCTTTCCTAGAAAAAAATCCATTTTTAGACCTGAATTGAAATTGCAATTGTGGCCCTGGTTAGTAGTCTTTACCTAAAAATCAGAAAGGAAATTGCACAGTCAAATGTTCTAGATTGTTGGTGGCTTTTGCTAACTCTTAATCACGATGCACATATCATCACTGGTACATCTGATAGCAGTTTCCTGGGACACTTATCGAGTCTTAAATCCATTCTTAAGGCAACTGCACAGTGTTCATGGACCGTAAGTTGCTCCACTCAATCTGGGAAGAGATGGACCAGAAGCTGGTGCTAATACTCTCTTAACGATCTTATTTGGGAACTTTTTCAGGTTGTCATGTCCCTTTTGTATTTAATGCATTTTCTGAAACTACTTTGACACTATATAGAGATTTGGAGGCATCCATATTGTCTTAACTCTTCTCTTAATCAAATATTTTCTGTACAGCATTAAGGGTGCAATCCTGTGCCCCCTAGACATTGTCTGAGGGGCCATAGGATATGGGGGATTTTCACGTCCAAGGCCTTAGATAAAGCTACAACCTCAGAGGTGAAAATCTCTGCTCAGGAACAAGGATGGGGGGAGGGAAAGGGGGGTATGCCAGTGGGCGAGGAGGGAGGGGAGAGGCCAGGATCCACAGGTGGCCTCCAGCCCACCAGAACAACTCCACTAGATGGGCTAAGAGGCCCATTTAGTTGAAACTTTGAAAAGGAGGACAGAGAGGAGAAAATTTGTACCACACCTGTTTATCATCATCATCATCATTTGCTAAGAAACTATAGTATTATTTTTATAAAATCTATATCCTGGGATTTGAGTGCTTGTTCAATTTTGGGTTATGTTAAGGTAGTAGATGCAGGTGAGATAATTGAAACTGAATTAAAAAAACAGGCAGCAATAATGATTTCAGATAGTGTAATCTTTAGGTTGCGGATAAGGAGAGCAAAACCCATCTTTAATATGAACTGATCTAGTATGATTAGATTATAAGCTCCAAAGTGCTTCTGAAACTCCAGGTAGCAGCAGTCATCAAGCCATCTGGTGAGATAACAGCTGTGTCCTTCTCTTTCACAAAAGTGGTGCAATTAAAAAAATTAAAAGATATTTAACACTTTCATTAGCTAATTCATCATAGAGTGATAATGTTTAGCATGTACTATGGGATACTGCAGTAAATTAGCCAGCACAGTACTTTCTGTGAGAATTGTCTTGTTTGTACTGTTACTTAACCAATAAACAGAGCATAGAGTACATAATGTAGCTACATATCTTTTTGTAATATAGACAAATGTCCATCATTATAATGGATTGAATGTGAGTGGCTGTGTGATGATGTATCATCATTCTGAAGCCAATCCCCAGTGAGGGCAAAGCTTCCTGCCATGCTAAAGTGGCATGGTACGCTGGGAGAATCAGGCAGAAAGTTAGGAATTTGCTTTTACAGAGACAGACCTTCTTTCTTTAGGTGTCATTGATCGTTGGGAGTTAATCCAGGCCCAGGCCTTAAGCAAAGAACTGAGGATGAAGCAGAATCTTCAGCAGTGGCAGCAATTCAGTTCTGATCTGAACAACGTCTGGGTTTGGCTGGGAGAAACGGAAGAGGAATTGGAACAACTGCGTTGCCTTGATCTCAGCACAGACATACAAACCATTGAGGTCCGGATTAAAACACTGAAAGTAGGTTCTAATTCCTGACTCTCTTCTTTTATTACTTTCCTACCACTCTTTATTTTTGTGAGGGGGCATTTCAACTCCCATCCAAAAAGGCACTGCCAGTTGTGGTCACGTTGCTTCAACATATCCTACAGGACTGGGAATGAAGGAAGATGACACATGTTTTAACTGGTTTTTGAAGTGGGCCAGTGTATATATTCATCTTGAAACTGCATTCAAAGGCAGGTTGTAAGGTGATTTACTGGCAGTAAAAGGGCTTTGCTGATGAGTGACAAGCCAGAGGGAGGGTGACCCGATGCTCTTACCAGAAGGCCTTGTAAGGTGGTAGTGGAGGCATAAGGCCTGGCTAAATTTAGCTTAGCTAATTTCAAGTAAGCCTGAGAATTGCTTGTGTTCTAATGGGCTATGGGCTATGGCCTATAGTAGGCTTGCTTTTGGTTAAGTGGGTTTTCTCCCCTTTTGACCTTTAGCCAAAGAGTTACTCTCCTAATGTATCAGTTGAGATACTTCCTTGGTTCAGCTCATGTATGAATGTATGTATGTATGTATTTTCTGTCTGTATGGCCTGCCCCGTAACAAAGTTCTCAGGGTGGCTTACACTGAGGAATCAAAACAAATTAAAATTAAATGATAATAAAACACATAACAAAAATGTACTGCAATGCATAACAAAGAGACAGAACAGCTTCAAGCAAAAACAAATGAGCAGTGGAATCCTATACATGTCTACTCAGAAGTAAGCCAAACTGGGCTCAATGGGACTTTCTCCCAGGTAAGTGTGTATAAGATTGCTCCTAAAGGGCCTGGAAAAATAAAAAGGTGCACCTGGCAACAGAGTGACAAGAGATTAGGTGCCAGGAGGGCCTCTCCCACTCATTTTTGGTCTTCTATCCATTTCAGTGGTAGGTACTCAGAGGATGCTTTTCTTATGTGAATATGAATTCTGTATAGTAAAGTAATATAAATTTGCCTAAACAAATAGGACATAACCAATAGTAAACATGAATTGAAACGTTTATAAAGCAAAAATAATATGGATTATAAAACAGTGTAGTAAAGCCAATAAAAATACCAATAGAGCTTATTAAAAGGGTAACCCTTCCACAAGTCAGTAACCCATTACATTTACCATGTTTTTTAAGTAGTACGCACCATGTGCATTTATGTCACTGCATGTACATGGAATGGTAATTCATAATCGTCTTGTTTACACATGGCAAACTGCACATATACATTTTCATTTATTATATTTCTATACTGCCCCATAGCCAAAGCTCTCTGGACAGTTCACAACAATTAAAAAAAACACTAAAATACATATGATTTTACTGCATGGAAGTGGTATCCATAAATGAAATCTTCTATGTTAAGCAGTACAGGCAAACGATACCACATTTGACTGTGTGGAGTTATGAGAAAGAAACTGTGGGGGATGCATAAAAAGTGGCAAACAGTCAATTCTTGTTTTAAAATAACTTTTGATACAAAAGCTGAGATCCAGTGGGTGTGGGGGGGTGCACACGCACGCGATTACAAAGTCAGAATCTGCATGGCAGACTTTAATAGTGGAAAACTGGAGAGAAAGAGAGAGAAGAGAACAGCTATGGGTAGAAAATCTCTACCTCTGCCTCCTCCTGAAACCACAATGGGCAAGGGTGGTGCATGCACACTTTTCTCATGTTGCTGCAAAATACCCCGGCAGCAGAGAAAAGTGTGCAGATGCTAGCCCTTACCTCCTGGGGCAGAAAAGCAACTGGCTTTGGAGAAAAGCTGTGCTCCAAGGCCACATGCCTCGGAGCCCAATTCCACCTGCCCCTTGCCTTTCTTTGGAAGCAAATGGGGAGCTACACTTTTGCCACTGAAAAGATCGGAAGGGGAGGCAGAATTGTGTGCATCCTCAAGGTCTAGCCCTCCATCCCAAAGATCCTTTGGGTACTAAAAGGGGACTCTATTCTTCTTTGTTTAAAAAAAAAAAAAAACCCAAACGGATCATGACAAGAGATATACTCTGTGAATTTTCATGATCCATTTAATTATTTAATTATTTGTTGCCCATCTGGCCAGCTACCCGGCTACTCTAGGTGGCATACAGTGCTAATAACAACATAAAATACAACAAATCTACATAATCAACTGAACAAAACAACATAAGAAAAGAACACTGCTCAAAAAACCCCTAACCCACCCCAAATGCCCACCTGAGCATCCAGTTTTTTAAAGCCCAGCAAAAGCTCATTAAAGAGCATGGTGGAGGACACTAGGGAGGGAATTCCACAGAGTGGGAGCCACCACAGAAAAGGCCCTCTCCCTCGTCCTCACCAGCCTAGCTGCCCTGGCTGATGGGACAGACAGAAGGCCTTCCGAGGCCAATCTGCAGGGGGAGCGGGGGCTAAACTGGGCCACTTGTTACAGTTTTTCAAAGAATCTTTATCTGTCCCATAAACTCCAGCTGTGGTGCTTCATCGAGGCAAAGTGATGAGGTAAATTCAGTTGAGCCAAATCCAGTTGCTTTCATCTTTGATACAGAATTCAGGTTTGTCCTAAATTAGACAAGGACACAGCGCACCATTTGACTCAGCTGTCCGATGTTGTGAGGGATGATAGGCACTTGTTTTGTATACATTTTTAGATGTTTCCATCTTTCTTGGTGTGTGTTTTATACTTTACTCTTAGATCCCAACTCCAGCCTCAACATATGGAAAGAAAGCATAAACCAAGCCCCACAAAGGTTCTTCCTTTCCTAAGCCTGCATTGAAGTGACTAAAACAGTGGTTTGTTTCTTCTGAGCCCTATCACTTATATGTTACCTTTCATAAGCATGTTGTGCATTCAGTCTGGTGTTTGAAGAAAGAACCAGCTCTTCTTTTCAAATTTAAGCATGCCTGTAGGCTTTAAGTCCTTAAAAGTTTTTATTAGTTTGTTCTAAGTTCTGCTGCAAACACTAAATCTGAGACATTATAAAATGGGCTCTTACTACCCAGCTGCTAGATGTATCACTGAAACAAAGTGATGTTCTAGTAACTTTTTAAAACCTTCCACTTAGGGCGCAATCCTGTCCAGATAGGCGGCCACCTCCGAACTCGGAGGCAACCGCCTATCCAAAGCAGGGCAGGAGAAGCATGGCGGGGATCATCCCCTCCGTGCTTCTCCTGCCCTGCTTTTTCGGCTAGAGAGGCAGCTGCGGCTGTCTACCCATGGGAGGGCTGAGCGGGGGAGGAGGCTGCTTTGTATGACACATTGGGTGTGTTGTACAGGCATTCCCGCCCTCCCCGCCCCGGAACACCCCCTAGAACGCCCCTTTTTGGCCGCCACGTGCTCCTCTTGCAAGCGCGGAGGATGGGGCTGTTCCGTGCTGCCTCCAAGGCAGTGCAGAAGTGTGGGGAGGTCAGTTCTCTGGGAACTGACTTCGGAGTGCGGGCTCCGAGGTCATTTCCCAGAAAACAAGATATCCTATGGCCTTCTAGCCGCTGTCTAGCGGCCATAGGATTGCTCCCTCCGTGTCTTTAAATGATGAAACTTTAAGAGAGATGGTGGAACTTGTTCCTTCTTGAATTCTGTATCATGTTTCCAATATAACAACTTCAGTCCTGAAACCCCTTCATTTTTCAGGAGCTACAAAAGGCGGTTGATAACCGCAAAGCCATCATTTTGTCCATCAACCTGTGCAGCTCAGAATTTATGCAGTCTGACAGTGCGGAAAACAAGGAACTGCAGGAACGGCTATCTCAGATGAATATGCGCTGGGACCATGTCTGCACTATGCTCGAAGAATGGCGCTGCTCACTACAGAATGCTCTAATGCAATGTCAGGTCTGTTCTGGCCTATGCAAAAACAGTCCCCTTGGGCTCCTGAGACAAGATGTAGCACCAATCACATTCATTTTCCTAAATAATAAATGATTAATTTTAATGTGTGTACATCATCATGTGATGAATATGGTGAGCCTTGAAAATATTGGACAGAGGTTTCAGACATCTGTATTATAAAGCACACCATTTTTGCTTCCTAGAAGCCAAACTTTCATAAGATTTCAATGCACTAGATGAAATCTATTACACTTTTCTTAATTCCATCCCCTTGAAATCTGCAATACACTTTCCCCATCTTTATGCTGTTTAGGGCAGCGTATAGGAAACAGGTCTTATGCCCTATGTAGGACTTTATACCTGTGAAACCTGTGAAAAGTAATTGAGTACAAGTTGTAAAACACCACTGGATTGGATGGAAGTGAATGGCTCTTCCTCAGTTAGGGCATTCAGGACTCAGGACTATTGAGAGTTTGCCATGTTGCACTTATAGGCGGCATTCTTATGTCATGTTTTCCAGTCCTCCTAGGGCTGATCTACATAATGCCTGGCTTACTGGCCCTCAATATTCCGTTGCTTTGCAAACTAACTTTATGGTATTTTTTCTCGTGCTTGCGATTTCTATGCGCTACAAAGACGTGTGTTCCAACCTAGCAGTATTATAACTCTTACCAGTAGGAATGGGTTTAAAGCTTTCCCTGTCCCCCCTGACCTTCTCCGCTTCCTCCTTTCATTCCCTGCTCTTTCCTCGCACTGATCTTAATGGGATTTGTGGGCAGGAAAAACCCTACCTCCCCCCCACCCCAATTCCCTCTTTCCTTCTCACACGTTCTTGCTTGGCACTACGGCCACTTGCCATTGCCATCACTAAGGAAAGAGCAGGGAACGAAAGGAAGAAGGATGGAGATATGCGCAGGTGGGGGACGGCAACAGCAAGGGACTGTTTTGCTAGGCAGTGTCATGAGAGAATGAGTGAGAAAGAAAGAAAAAGTATTGGGGGTGAGAGGAGATCTGTATCCTTTAGCATGTGACACTACAGCAGTGAATCCGTTTTGAAAAAATACCAGCATTGCGATGCCTGACACACAAAAGGAAAGAGCAGGGAACTAAAGGAGGCATGTTGGCGGTGGGGGGTGGGTGACAGAAGCAGCAAGGGACCATTTTGCTAGGCAGTGTCATGAGAGGGTGAGTGAGAAAGAAAGAGCATTGTGGGTGAGAGGAGGTCTCTTGGCAGTTATGTTGAAGACATGAACAGAGGAGGAGGAGGCTGAAGTAGCTCAAAGGCAGCCCTACTCCCTTACATCCTCCACCTCTGTGATTTTTGTTTGTTTGCAGCCACTTTTGAGTATGCACATATGGAGGAGCAGAGCTCTGAATTTTTAAACCTCCATTGCTGCGCATCATTGAAAGTGCACATGCTGTCAGCTGAGCCAAAAAAGAAGGAAACACCTCCTGTTTCTCCCACAATTGCATTTGTATGTGATGCTTGATCAAATTAAAAACATGTGGATACTGCACTGTATCCATTAGCATGTGCCACTACAGCAGTGAATCCATTCTGAAAAAATACCAGCATTGCGATGCCTGACACATGAAAGGAGCTGTAGTGTAGATACTGCCCAAATCATGGTTTCAAGGATCAAGAACAAGCTGCTGTGTTTCCTCCTCCCCTCCAAACCAGGATTGTAAATCACAGTTTGATCCAGGTTCGCATAGATCAAAGCACAGTTTGCTGTGGATCGAACCACAGGTTCAGACACGATAGCAAAATGTAGATTTGACAAACCAGGAAGTGTTTCATTATGTCGCATGTTAAAGGGAGGATAGGGTACACGCACACAACTCATTCCCAATCTTCAGACCATGATTTGGAAGATCAGAAAGAAGCAAACTAGGTTTAAGGAAGCTTATGGTGATAAAAATACAACTAAGATAAAACAACTTTAATAAAGTAACTAGTCTAACATGCAGAGTATAGAAGATCAGAAAACATGACATCTGAACGCAGCTACAGAGTTGTTATGTGATACAAAAGGTATGTTATGTAGTACAGAGTTGTTATGTAGCACCTTTGGTGATAAACTCTTACCTGTTGCTTCTAGGATTTCCATGAGATGAGCCATGGTTTGTTGCTATGGCTAGAAAACATTGACAGGAGGAAAAATGAGATTATACCTATCAATCCAAATCTGGATTCTGATACCCTGCAGGATCATCACAGACTGCTTATGGTAAAGTACCATTGCCTTAATAAACACAAGAGCAAAGTTCCCGGCAGAACAGCAATGGGGAGATGAAAGCTTGTCTTTGGAATTTATATTGTGTGCTTATTTTTTTAGTACCAACTGGGAATTTTTTTACTATGGTTCAAAGGCAGCGTCCTTCTTGATTTGGTATAGAAAGTCATCTATCTGCTTTTTAAAACAAAATCTTAGTTGTGGGATCCCTTTAAGACTGAAAGTTTAAGTAACAACGTTTCTAAAATTTTCTGCTGCTCAGATTTCTTTTAGAATAAAATGTCAAGCACAAATACTTTCCCCAGCAGTCAGATCAATAAAAGCAATATATTTCACCAGCTGAATTGCATTTTGGCTTATTACGCATTTTTTAAAGAAACAAAATGTGCCCGACTGCCTTCCTAACAGCAAATACGTCGTGAGCTGCTAGAATCTCAGCTGAAAGTGGCATCTCTTCAAGACATGTCCTGCCAACTGCTAGTCAATGCTGAAGGCAAGGATTATCTAGAAGCCAAAGAGAAGGTCCATGTCATTGGAAACAGACTCAAAATGCTCCTAAAAGAGGTCACACATCATATTAAGGAACTAGAGAAAATCCTAGATATTTCAAGCAGTCAATTGGTAAGTCATTCTGTCATATTCTCATCATAGCAATTTATGGTGCCCAATTTCCTAGTCAGTATGGCTTTTCACTATTAGAAAAAACTTCAGGGGTAGGTAGGTAGGATGTACTTTCTGTCTCAAATTTGCAATAATTGCAAATATATTTTGCTTCTCTGCTACAATCTCCTAACCGTTTTGCAATATTTGCAATATAGCTATAGCATTTCTAGCCTGTATCTGGTAGATTAAGAAAAACACTTTTCTCAGTTCTCAAGTGGTGACTGGAAAACTTCCCAATGCACCTCTCCTCCTGTTTTTCCTTACTGTAAAAGTAAAAATAGTACAGCGTACAATGTGATGAGTTTTCAATTTGTCTAGTATATCTTTCTGTACAGAAATAACATCTACAATTCAAGTAGGATTTTTTTATTATTATTGAGTACACAACACTTCTTACCTTTAAAAAAAAAACCAATAAAGAGTAACTGTTTTTGTGGTCCTGATTTGGCCAGCAATAACACTTCCCTGCCAAGGCAAGGTAGAGTATTTGTATGCATATCTTCACAAGCTACATTGTATACCTTGTAGTGACTTTGCCCAGAAGTGCATGCAATTGGACTGCACTTTTATAGTTCTGTGCCTTTTCCAAACTCTACTGATTCTGAACCCGGGATGTGGGCTGAGGTGTCAGCAATACGTGGATGACACCCACTGTACCTGTTCTTTTCATCTAACACAGGTGAGGCAGTTGATGTTCTGAACGGGTGCTTGGCCAGGGTAATAGACTGGATGAAGACCAATAAACAGAAATTCAGTCCAGAAAAGATGGAGATACTATTTGTGGATGGTTCGTCTGTCTGGCTGAGTGGTATTCATCTTGTTCTAGAGGGGGTTGCACTCCCCTAAAGGACAGGTGCATCATTTGGGGGTGCTCTTGGATCCATCATTCTCACTAGAGTGGGGTTGGGCAACTTGTGGCCCTCCAGATGTTTAGGCCTACAACTCCCATCATCTGGCTAGGGCTGATGGGATTTGTAGGTCCATACATCTGGAGGGCCACATGTTGCCCACCTCTGCACTAGATGCACAGGTGTCCTAGGTAACACAGGAACAGCTTTTATCAGCTTAGGCTGATATATCAACTATGACCCTACCTGAACAGCCTTGCAACAGTTATTCAGCCAAACAGGTAACCTCCTGTTTGGGTTATTGAAATGTGTTATATGTGGGGATGCCTTTGAAAACAGTCCAGAAACTTCATCTTGCCCAAAACAGGTGGCTAGACTATGGAGACTAGCTGATATGATAACATTATACCACTGCTTTGTGATCTGTACTGGCTTCCACTCCATTTCTAGGCCCAATTCAAAGTGCTGGTTTTAAATTTTAAAGCCCCAAATAGGAACATTTCCCATATTTACTACCTGAACCTTAAGGCTATCATCAGAGGAGCAAATAAGGCGAGGCAGGTGATTACAAAAGTGAGGGACTTTTATAAAATGTACACACTACATTATATGTATATTATGTATTAATCAATTTTCTCCATGAATATTATTACTGGTACTATAAATTATTGTGTACATAACTGATCATATTATATCCCCCAAAAGGCTCACCTGGCACCTACAGTATGGTGTTTTTGGTGCAGGACCTTTTTATTTTCCCAGACATTTTAGGAACCCTTTTTAGTGCTTTTATACCTTCATACTGTTTTTTCTCTGCTGGTGGTTTAACTTTTGGCTTTATTATGTGCAGGTTTTACCTTGCTTTTATCTGACATGTTTTATTATTGTTTATTGTTACCGAATATTTTATGTTTTTAATTTGCACACTGCCCAGAGAACTTTGGTTATTGGGTGGTTTAAAATGTATAATAATAATAATAATTTTAAAAAATCACCACCATAGGATCTGTCCTCCTGGTCATCGGCTGATGAGTTGGACACTTCAGGATCCCTCAGTCCAGTATCCGGCAGGAGTACTCCAAGCAGACAGAGAACGGTAATGTCATACCAGACACCTTCTGCCAGCTCTTGGGTGGAAGCACCAGATAGCTGTAGCCAGGTGGAAGGTCTACACCATCTCCTCCTCATAGGCAAGAAAAAGGCACCAACCCAGGAGAATTTTCCCTCCAACAGAACACTGCTTTCTCTAAATCTTCCACATCTCCTTCCCTGCATGAAATCAGAATTATAAAATGCTATATATAAATAATTCCAGGACTCAAAGTGTGGTAGGTGTATCATGATATGGTATACTGACTCCCTTGTATTGTGTTCTAGGGATGCTGTTTGTTGTTTTGTTTTGTTTTGTATTGTATTGTATTTTATTCTGTTCGTTTTTGTAATCCACCCACATCTTTTATTGGGAGGATTAAAAACATACGGCACTATCTAATGCAACACTAGCGCTAACGTAAATTACATTGTGCTGATGTAAGCAGCATCTAGCATAACATCAGTAGCATTAGCTGACACAATGTTTTTTCTAGGGAAACCTGTCTTGCTACCTAATGCTATTGGTGTTGCGCTAGACATTGTTGACGCTAGCGCAATGTAATTTATGTTAGCGCTAGTGTTGCATTGGATACTGCCCATAATAAATAAACAAAATAAAGCCTTCTCTTATCCTGCAGTTGTTAAATTCTGCTCTCTATCTGACCTCCTATATTGGAGTGCTTCAGCAAGAACCCCAATAACAAATCTATGTATTTTGAACTCTAAACTTAACAGAAAAAAATATGTGCTACAGTGGGACTCAAAGGAGCAACATCTTAGACCAGATTTACACCTGCAGCTTTCTGTTCAAAGTGGAGACTGTGTGGGGGGGGGGGGAGCTCTATGTGGCCAGTCATTTTGCATGAAGGAACTCCCCATGAGTCTCAGCAAAGTTCAGCTGCAGCATTGCAAGCGTGGTGGAAATCGTCTGAACTGCACAATTGTGAGCCATTTCTCACAAACAGCTTAGCACCCGGAGCTGTACTCACACAAATGGTCTACACACAATGTTGTGCACAAAATGAATCAGGCCTGTGGGGCATAATGAAGCATATAAGGCCTGAAAGCAGTATGGTAACATCATGGAGAATGATCTGAAATATGACAGCAGTGCTGCTAATATAGCAGTTTTAGTAGTAAGAGAATGGGTGAGGGAGTCTCATGCATTTAAGAAAACAATTTTATTATTTTTATAAAATTCACCATATGCAGATTCAGAGTGATATTTCTCTCCTCGAGGAGAAAAGTTAGCTTTGTCTTCTTGGCAATGAAAGCCAAAGACCTGACCAACTTTAATTAATTAATTAATCAATCAATTTATATACTACTTACCATATCTGGAAAAAAAAATCTCTAACTGGTTTATTACAACTGCTACCATTTGTTTTGTGGTGTTCTTGGCAATGAAACCAACTTGTGTCCTCAGTTTGCTGTTGATGTTTTAGCAAACCAAGAAAACAAGTTGTTTTCATTGCCATGACAACACAGTTTTGATGTACATGTAACTCCCTGACTTACTGAAGGAGAGTTTTTTCCCTCTTAGGAAGAGCAATCTGTTCTAAACATGCATATATCAAACTTCAGGACAAATAATACATTTGTTTTCATTCATTCCTGGGATTTTTCCCCCTCTCCGTGTGTTCTTTTTTTTGTACCCCTGGAATATAATACAAGCCAGTCTGTTTGCCACACAGTGTGATACTCCTCACTGAGTCCTGTAGAGAACTTAGTTTTCCTTTGTTTTGTTTTGTTTTGTTAATTTTAAGTATTATTCAACTTTCCTTAGCTTTTAGAAAACTATCCATTTTCATTTGCTGCCTTATAAAAACATCTTAGTTCTGTCTTTATGAACTTTATGGCCTCTTAAAATTGATTTCACTACATTCACTAGTTTCCTTTAGATCCTAGTTTGAGAATGTAAAGGAACACTGGCTTTTCAAGGGGAAAAGATACAAATAAATCATGGCAGTTTTGTTTCCTGGGTCATTACTTCCATTTTTAGCATTAAATATTTCTAAAACATTACTAATATATATATCGTGATTAGCTGAGGAACATGAGAAGAGATGGTGGCTTACTGTAGCAAGAAAACATTAGCTAAACAATGGCCCAGTTCACACATAACCCATATTTTTCTTAACCCTGGTTTGTCTTGAACAAGCCAACATGCTATTTAGCGCTGCTCATTACTCCTGCTTCACTCCTCCTGACAGCAGAAGCGGCTAACCAACCCAGGGACACAGGGTTCAAACTCTGTCTTGTAGGGGGAGAGACAAACCAAAGTTCTAGGCTTGGATGTCATGCTAAACAACCCACGGAGGGAGCATCTTGTTTAGCCACTCCTGCTGGCAGTGGGAGCAATCAAGCAGCGAGAACCCTGGGTTGTCATTCTGTCAAGCTGTGCCATTGATTGGAAATATAATGGGCTGCTTTTTAATGTTTTATCTGTTATTTGTTATCTCTAACACAACATTTTTGTTTGATTAACGTACATTATTCTTTTAATCATCTCCACCACAGTGTGATTTCTTGACCTTTAGCTGTAAAATTAGCTCAAACTTCATCATTTTTTGTTTTGCAGAGCCAGATAGTTCTCTTAAAACATTTTTGAGGAATTTTTTTTTATTTCTGGATTCAAATTCCAAGTATATAGTTTGTAATAAGCAAAATGGAACAACAATAACAAATATATAGACCTTTGTTATTGCTGTTATCATGATGAACTAATAATTCCATGACAATAATGGCACATATTGTCAAGTGACTGAAACCAAGGGAAGGGTCTACACATTATCAGGGTCAACTGAAATAATTGCCACATGGCAGTTTCTCCAGCTGAGGACATTACAAGTAGCAAGGGTTACCATGCACGTTGCTTCCATCACATAGATCATTTTCACATCACTGCCAGTGGCCATCTGGAATTTCTGGGGGTAGTATAGAGAGTCCATGTGATGTGGCTGATCTATACTAGACATTGTGCCTGCAGCATCTTCTACATGGCTGGTGTAATAAGCTCAATTAATAATGAGAAACAAAATATTGCTAGTGTGATAATTGAAAGTCCAATTACTGAGTCTCAAAACTATTGGTGCAAAAAAAGAAAGAACACCCCTTTGAATATATACTTTCAGAATTTAATTTTTAAAAGCATCAGCATGTACAATTATATCTTTTGCTTAAACATGAATTAATTCAACAACTAAATTAAGACATCTCCCATAAGGTTTTTTTTTAATGCACTACACTTTCTTTGTATTATGTTATTGAATATAGTGTCATTTCTAAGTTTGTGTTGTATGTTCAATTTCATATTCAATTTGGAACAGAAAAGAAAAGCCAGTTTCCTTGATTCATGGGACTTACTTACTTCATTTGATTTTGTGTTTCCTTTGCTGCACTTTTTGTTTTCATCAGTAGCTTGTCTTTATTTGCCTGGACTGAACATTCTTCTTTCTTTACCCCTGTTCATTGCAAACAGCTACGAGGCAAATGTAATGTCTCACAGCCTGGACCCTCTGTCAGCAGTCCACATAGCAGGTACCTTATTCTCCTGGTTTCTGCACTCTGTTCTAGAACTCCAAGAGGATGATGGAAACTGCCCATGATATGTGCCTGTCCATATTTGCTCTGCCAAAGAAAGAGACATTAAGCAGCTTAAGGATAGGCTTTCTTGTACAAGTATCAAATTACACAAAGCCAAAATATTCTTACAAGTAAGAATAAAAGTACTTGATAACTCCTTAGTATTCAGCTTTTGCTTCCAGTTAACTTACATTTAAATTATTTAGATGCATTTGGCTGCATGGATGTTTGTACTGCAGTTCAGTGGCAGATCCATGCTTAGGTCCATGGCAAAGACTTTTATCATCCTCTTCGTTTCTAGATGTTAAATTATGGCAGGTATTAGACCAATTCAGTATATCAGAATTCACGAAACCCGCAAATCTGGATAAAATAATACAGTAACTTCTTCCTTCCTTTTTCTTTTTTATATTAAGTTGGTAAAGTTTTGTTCAGTTTGTGGGCTTTCAGTTTCATGACTAACCATATTCCACATTCCAAAACCTGAAACACAAGATTTGGCAGCAACGCACCTTTTCTCCACTCTGAGACAACTTCTTTGCTGATCCAACATACTAACCATGGCCTCAGCCTTAGCAAGATGCTTGCATACACAGGGCATTTTGAGAGCAGCATACCCCACATTCGTGTAACCACGAGAGAACAGGCTTAACAGCTGTCACTTTCAGCTTTCACCTTGTGTCCAGCAAACTTGTCTTCCCTGCAGCTAACAGTGCTTCTGCATTCTGTCGGCATGACATGTGTGTCAGTGTGTATGTGTGTCTCTATGTGTCCTTTTGCCTATTTACCAATCAGCAATTCACTCTACCTCCCTGACCCTTTCCTTCCTTGTCTGGCCTGAGATAAAACAAAGAGTCCCAGAACATACACACACTTGTATTTTAGGTCCTTTTCCAATGACATTTTTTTTCTTTATATTCTCACAAGAATGTGAGAATATAAAGAAAGCAAGAAACACACTCTGAAAATGTAGCTCACACCAACTGTGGAACCAGTATCAGTCACCTCTGAGGTAAAGATTTATGTCAGTGAAAGCCACTAAAAGTTAGAACGGCCTAGGTCTCATTGAAATCAATAGAGCTAAAATGTTCCCTAAAGTGCTGAACTCAAATTCATTTCAATGGGACTGGCATGCCTACCATTTACTAGATTGTGCTTTTTTTCTTTTGGACCTTTTCAGTCTAACAGCATGAGAAACCTGAGAGAAATACATTTTATACAATGTTAGCCATTCAAACAAGCACTGAATAAATAAAGCATACAGTAAATCAAGTGAACTCCTTCACAAACTAGTTTTTTCCCCAACAAAACACTATTGTGAAATAAGTGCATGTAGGAAAGTGGAAATGCTAGTCAACTAGTCACTTATTGTCATGTTTTATTTATAATGCCTTAAAATGTTACATTCATACACTGGTTGTGCCTTTAGAATTGTGCCACTTTGCTGACAAGTGACTGGGATAGAAAATGTATTTAGTTCTCCCCCTCCCCCACAAGCGTCCATCAACTTGGCAATGTCAAAATCAGTTTTTTTAAACCCAGAACAGTATTGGAAGAAAGTTCTCTGGAAAACTGCTTGGCTGCAATTGCATTTTGGAGCACAGAATATGGTATCTAATGCAGATTTAATATATTTTTCTTTAAAGAAAACATCTTTAAAGAAAGTTGTGTTGATAGTTTTGATTAAAAACACACACAAAGATGTGTCTGTACTTTTTAGACTGTTCCAGTTTCCTCTACCCTCACCAATACTTTTTCATATCTCTCAGTTCTTCCTGCTCTTTGCTGTAACACACAAAAATGAGCACAAATCCTGGAGGAACTCTCTGAAAATGAATTTCACAAATACACCAGTCATCTGACCCATGCAAGGGAACGCATTTCTGCATTTCCCATAAGTCTAGGTTTCCCTCTTAAAATTGAACTATGAAAAACTAGCTCTAAGTTACCTGTTTTGTCAAAGGACAAATTAAGGAAAATCTGTTTTCAGTCAGCATGAGGCTGGACATCCTTTTTTAACACAAAGAGAAAAGACTGCTCAGTGACCAAAAGCAACAAAGGGTGTGTTACATTTGACAAATCTGTGAAATGAAGCTGGATTTGGGAAAATGAGGAAACTTGCAACAGGGCCTGCTGTGTCCACCGACTCTCCTCTTTTCTCTTCTTCCACAACTACACACAGCTTCTTAGAAGATTTTGGTATTGTAAAAGTCAGGCGATGGCCTAGCATGCTCCTTAGCAGCACTTTGCATCTTTAGGGCCTGCCGGCATTCTAGCTGCGGCATCTATGCGGCACCTCTCAGATCTGCTTTCTTCAGCTCTGTTTATTAACACATCTCTTAGCAGTACAACACAATAACCAATTTGTCATTCAGACAAGCGTGGAATACAAATGTGTTTCTATTGAATAGGGAAGTTAATCAAGCATGCAAGCCAGACAGGTTGTAGTTGATGTGTAATGCGGTTTTAACTGATAAAGGAGTACAAGCCACCACTGTGTTCTTTAATATTTTGACATGCCTCTGATCTGAGTACCTTGTGTTTGATCTTGCACTGGATCAGCAGTCCTTAGTAGGCTACGCATATAAAAGGAAACCAAGCTATTTTACCCACAGAATTTTGCTGCTGAATGTTAAATGGGCCGTAATTTTAAATGAACTTCATATAATTTAATATAACGTTCATCCATAAGAAGCTGTATGTAAATTGAAGTACAAGTACTATCATGCAACCTTCCATTCAGCCCTTCCTATTTAGCTCCTCCCATTGGTCTGCTTCTAGTGGCCCAAAGCAGCTACATGGCAGGCAGCAATAAATATTTGTGACTCACTTCCCAGCACTCCATATGATATATTAGGTGCCTTAATTATTAAAGTGTAATATTTTCTTACCCCAGAATGTTGGGTCTTGACAGGATAAAAGAAAAAAGAAAAATGCTTGTTTGCATAATGGGATTAACAATTGCAATTAACATAAAAAAGCAATTAGCATAAAAAAGACCAATGAAATATACCACTATCCAAAGCTATGCACAGGTCTTTTACTTCCTGCAGTGGCAGACAGAGCTGTGTACATAAAAGAGAAATTTTTTTCCAGCCATGGACTTGAGTCTGTATAGATATTTTATGTGATAAAAATGTAAGAGATTAAAGCAACTGTGTCCTGTGTTCAGACCCATTTGCACTATGTTCCCTTAAAGAGCTGTACTTGGATCTTGGCGCCAGTAATCCAGCCTGTAGTCTCAAAACCCACTAATCAAATACTATATTATTTTATCTCACTTTTCATTTCTAATGATAACCCAGGCCTGAAGGATCATCTCAGATTTCATGGAATAAAGAAATGCAGTGGTGTATGTTCAGAGCAAATGGTCAGTGATCATGAATCATTTTCTCTGTCCAATTGCTCGCTGTGGGTTTGTCCGTGACTCTTAATGCCTTTGTTCAGTCAGGTTAAAAATGTTTATTAATCTACTTCAGGTGAGACAGCTACTAAAGTGAAATTAGTGAATGGCAAAGCTAACACAGCTATTGAAGGTGAAGATTGATTTAAAACAACAACTTTAAGAAGAGACCTGAATTAAATCAAGTGTTCTTGCCAGGCTGAGCAATAATTTTGCATCTCTCCTGGGCTACATTTTGAAAGAAAGGTTATTTCATATAGAGCTTAGAATTCCCATACATTACAACACATATATTGTTGGATCCAGAGTCTTTATTGCAGAGGCCGTAGTGTCCCCAAGTGGAGTTCTGATCAGAATGCTCCACCAGATGATAAGCGGGGAGAGAGAGACCATTTTCTCCCCTCCTTCTGCAACACCCAGCAATACTTCTGCCACTGTTTCGAAGGGTCCCATGACCCTCCATGGCAGATTTTCAGGGGACATAGGGGGTGGCATGGTGAGGGGAGAATCAGCAAAAATTGCCTGCTTCCCTGTTCAGCCAGTGGAAAAGATCTGCTGGATTGAAAGCCTCCCGTGGATGGAAGGAGCCCCTCTGTCCATGGGTGGCTTTTGCTGGAGCCAGCCTGTTGTCAGTTGAAATATTAATCGAGGCTGCTGCAGAGCAGGTCTTAGCAAGGTGCGGTTTATTGTTTAGCCCAGAATCCTCAAGCCCTATATCCCTTGATTGATGTAATGCAACCCAACCCCATGGAATTGTGTAACCAGAGTCAAGAAATTACTGAGATATCCATTAGTGTATAAATGCTTCTGATTTGATACAAAAGTATGCCAGCTTTAGATTAAAAACAGTGCTTTTGAAGTTGGTCCCCTAGAAACAGGAAATATGTGAACATAATTTAGATGCCTCTCTTATAGCACTAAAGCCCCCAGCATGTACTGCTGCATTCTGTCCCTGTTAGTTCTAGACCACTCTCTTACTAATTACAGTATTTCAGACATATAATTCCTCTTCCTGGAGATAAGGACATAAATTGTACATAGTCATAATGGGCCTGGATTAAATAACACTCACTGCCACAAAGTTGTTTCTCTTACATAAGTATTTTTCAAATAAAAGGTTTTGTGTTGATTTTTAAACTAAAATATTTTTGTACTAAAGCAGCTACTTGGCCTACAAGCAGCTCTGGCACCAGTGGTTGTTCCTTTCAACTATCTGCTTGTGGTGCATTGTTTATTTTATTTATTTATATTTATATACCACCTTATTTGCCGAAAAGCCATCAAGCTGGTACACAGCAATTAAAAACATAAAACCTTAACATAAGAAAAAAAAAGAAAAAATAAAACATTCAAACTTGTGATCTGGTTCTTATGATTGATTATAAATCATGATATGTAATCTGGCATGAGCTAATATGTTTGGGGTTTGGGGATTTGAGCTATTTAGCTATTTGACGTTCGGTTTCTTGGAGCTTTTTAGCTCTGTAAATCTATGATTAATATTAATTAGCTTCAGACAATTTGTCAGGGACTTTACATCTATATCATAACATAAAACAACAGCAATAATACTGGGTTGGATCCAGACCAAAGTAATTGCATTTAAGTCCCAGTGCAATCAATGTGATTGTTTTCAGTAATTGAAAATAATCAAGTAGCTAAATATCATCTGGCAATAAATTCCCTAAATCAAGAGCAATAAGAGAAAAAAGAGAAGGATGCAAAACAGAAAGAAAAAAATGCGAGACTCACAGCACAATCCTATGCATGCCTGCTCAATGGGACTTACTCCCATGTAAGTGTATAGGATTGCAGCGTTAAGGAGAAAAAGAAAACAAGTATAGTGGAAAGACGGAAAAGATGAATATGCAGAAATCACAGATGAAAGCAGGAGTTAGAAAATAGATCTGTTTAAAAGTGAATAACATAACCGTAAACTGAATGAGAAACACAAAAGGTAGCCAGTGCAATCAAATGTGAACACACATGATCATATTTGTATGCAGAAATAATAAAATGAGTTCGAATTGCAAGATAGAAACAGAAGTCTTAAGAGGGCAATAGGGAAGGCCACAAACAGCATTACAATAACCCAAATGAGACAAGAAAATGAACCACAGTATGAACAAAATCAACAGAAAGAGAATAATACATTTTAGTAATGTTTGATTCATTTCTGTTCTCTCTTTTGATCCAGAAAGCTCCCCAAGGTAGCTTTCATAAAATAATAAAATTATTTTACATAAAATAATAAAATACAAATTAGTTTTGGGGCTGTTTCTACCGCTTTCAACACATAACTCTTTGTTGGCCTTTCCTTGTGGATCTTTCCATTGCCTTCCATCCCGTCTCGCTCTTCTGACCACTGGTAGTTGGATACTTCATTGCCAGGCTGCATGCTCATTCTTTCCAGGCCTGCAGAACTCCTCACTGTCCAAGGCCTAGAGAGGGAGGAGCCTGGTGCAGACATTGTGTCTGAGCCGCTAAGCCTTGGTGGTTGGATGTTCAATTGCCTGGCTGTGCACTCACATAATAAATGGTACACAACTGGAAATTGCAAGATTTAACTACTGATGAATCTGAAAAGAAAGAGTAGCACCCAGAATGACATCAACTTTGAGAGGGTGAGAAAATAACATTAGATAAAGTAACAGAAGAAGAATCCAGAATAAAAATAAGGAATTCTGCCTTTGACAATTTTTAACTTTAGGGATTAGGGAGACAGCTATGAGGAAATAGCAAAATGTTAAACTAGCAAGACAAGAAAAACAGGAAGCAGAAAAGAATAGCTGGATATCATCAGCATTAAAATAATAACACAAAAGAGAACCTAAAGGAGAAAGATAAAGAAGAAAGAACCTGAAAGGGAGCACAGAGGAACCCTAGTATGTTGTGGAAAAGAAGAATGAAGACCATGAACTGAAATACAAAAATAATGAAGAGATAGAGAAATTAACAGTATCAAAAGCTGAAGATAAAATAAGAACAGAATACTAGTGCTGCTGTTTGGACAGAGTAAGAGAATTACTAGAGAGAACAACCCAATGGCCGACAGTGTTTTGGGGGACCATGGGATAGTTCGGATTCCTGGATCCAAAGTCAGAGTCAGCGCTCCAACTTCAGACCCAGGAGTCCGAGCTCCTGCCCCACCCCCATATTTTGCAGCTGGGCCAGAGAGAACTGCAGTGGCTGCCTCTCCAAGGTTGCAGTAGCAACCTCGGAGAGGAGGGAAAGGGGGCGGTTCTGTGGGAAGAGAGGGGACGGGACTGGGGAGGCTGGCTTTCGAGGAATCCCCCAGCCTCGTTCCCTCCTGCTCTGCAGAGCCCCAGCTAGATAGGTGAGAAAGCCCACCTAGCAAAAATGCAGAACAGGAAGAGTGCTCCTCTGCACTTCTTGTGCTCTCATAGGATAGGATTTTGCCCTAAGTAAATCAAAGTAGTTTCTGGTCTGGAAACCAGGCTGATAAGAATTAAAAAGAGACTCAAGTAATTTAAAATCTGAGAAGACAGTCAAGCAATTTAGAAACAAGGGAAAGAAGAGGGAAGCAGTAATTGGCTAAAAACTAAATAATCAAGAGGTGTTGTTTTTTTTTTAAAGGAAGTAACTAATGCAGATTTAAAATCAGATGGGAAACACCAGAAACTAAAGAAAGATTGTGGCTGAAGTCATATGCATGCTTCTTTCTAGGAATACCTGTGAAGTTCTCTGAGCTTGAGCCCAAACATAACTCTAGAGCCTTCCCAATGGTACATAAACCCTGAAATTCTTCTCCAACTTATATTAAGCCCTATCTACAAAGTGTGCCAATGGAGTTTCCAGCACTGTTGAATGGGTAACAGTTTTAATCACATTTGTATCGTGTCCTTCCTCCAAGGAGCTCAGGGGCTTCTATTATTTGGTTCTCATAACAACCCTGTGAAGTAAGTTAGGCTGAGATATGTGACTGGCCCAGAGTAACCCAATGAGCCTTACTGGAAACAAAGCCCTATGAGGAGAGACTGAAAGAACTGGGCATGTTTAGCTTTGAGAAGAGAAGACTTAGGGGAGATATGATAGCGCTCTTCAAGTACTTGAAAGGTTGTCACAGAGAGGAAGGCCGGCATCTCTTCTCTATCATCCCAGAGTGCAGGACACGGAATAATGGGCTCAAGTTACAGGAAGCCAGATTCCAGCTGAACATCAGGAAAAACTTCCTATTGTTAGAGCAATACGACAATTCCCTAGGGAGGTGGTGGGTTCTCCCACACTGGAGGCATTCAAGATAAGGCTGGACAGCCACTTGTCAGGGATGCTTTGACTTGGATACCTGCATTGGGCAGGGGGTTGGACTCGGTGGTCTTATAGGCCCCTTCCAACCCTACTATTCTATGATTCTATGACTGAGGGGTGATTTGAACCACTTCTCCCAGCCCTGTTTTTTAAGAGAACATTAGGCTATACCAGCAGTGCTAGAATCATAGGAAGGGAGGAAAACAAATGGTTGTTGAATTCATTTATTTTCCTCTTGCTTCAAGAAATCTGCACATGGGCATCTGCACATTGCATGCATGCCCACATCTGTAGGTTCTAAACGCCAAATCCAGACCCTCCATTTTTGAAGGATGTGGATTGCACAATCAAAGCCTACGCACACTAGGTTGGATGTGCATAGGTCTTATGTGCAAATGTCACCTCCAATACGTGGACATAGGACACAGTGAAGAGGACCTACAGGCACAATTCTGGACAATGCACATACTTGCCCACACACGTATAACTGTACCCAAAGTGGCTGCACAGGGCTAAAGGATATGCAGGAGTCATGCGAGGAACTAGTCACATCAGTGAAAGAGGTTGTGTCGTGTTGAAAATGGCAGGTAAGCAGCACTGCCTGTTCCCTTTGTTTGTATCTCAGCCCATTAACTTCCCAAATTGGCATTTTGTCAGATACTGGAAGGCTGGGTCCAATTGAACTTCAGTATAGAATACTCTGATGCTGTTAAATGTGCCATATCCTTTCAGTGCATTCATAATGTAAGGGTATACTTAATACCAGACTAAGCAGCTTTCCATCCTTGCTTCAGTGATGTGCCTGTAAATAATCTCCAAACTTTTGTTTTTGATCTTGGACCTCTTGCCAGCCCTATCATCTCAAGCAGTTAATCATTTATCAGCTTTGAACATTCAAATCTCCATTAGTCAACTAAAAGTAGCAAACAGAACTTCCTGGTTTTCTTGAGGGTTTTGAGGGATGGGAAGATATGTGCCCATAAATTGTCCTGTAACAACAAAATGACACCCCCACCCCCTGCCCCAAGGTTAACAACTGGAGAGATAGAGTCACTTCAATAAATCACAAAGGCACAAGGGTGGATATAATTTCCTGGTTTTGAAACCAGAAATCCTTGTCAGGACAAGCAAAAGCTCTTTTGTTGGTGTTTGCTGATACTTTTTTTTTGGGTTATAAATTATATTACGTGATCAGGAAGGATTCATCTGAAGTTCAACAATGGCTTTTAACTGCTGATTCAGTGCAAAATGAGGCTACACTGTCCTGTACTACCTGGGAGTTAAAATCCTGCAAATTGAATGTGGGCACATTTATTATACTCGTGAGATAAATAAAAATGATTTGGGCCACATCCCTAAAGAAACATTGTTAATGCATGCACCCTTACATCCCAGTCCTAACTTTATTGACTTAAAAGCAAACCCTGTTATTTGCTTAGGATTACATCTTTATATATCAACATGAGGTTATTTTAAATTAGTTTTGAACATGATGGTTGTACTTGGTAGCTTTAGATTTGTAGGGAGTAGCACATAATTTTTAATCATTACACATCTTGTTCCTAATCCGACTGTTTCCAAGCAGACTTCTGATAGCATCCAGAAAATGTCCACTTGGATATAAAATGCATCTGGAACCTCTAAGCCATGGACGCCACATGCATATTTAAATTGGTATTCCAGGAAGTTCTTTTATGGTAATGCATGAGTTTGTTTCTGCATTGGACTCTCTCTTCAGGTCCACAAGAGGTGGCTCAGATTCCTCCCATTCTGAGGATCAGCCAGCACGGCGGCAGCAGCAGTGCTTCTTCCTCCGGGTGCTCAGAGCTGCTGTCCCACTTCAGCTTCTCTTGCTGTTCTTGATTGGACTCGCCTGCCTGGTGCCAATGACAGAGGAAGACTACAGCTGCGCCCTCTCCAATAACTTTGCACGCTCCTTTCACCCCATGCTAAGATATACTAATGGCCCACCACCTTTATGAAGCAGCTGAAAAGGTGATGGGGAGTGGGGGGGGGTCAAATGCAGGTACACCTAGTGCGGTAGCTCTCCTGTGACCTCTGTACTCAGACACGTAAGTGTACTCAGGACTGTTAAAAAAAAATCCGTACCAAAATGAGTCAGGCATTATATGACTGGCATCATTTAAAATTCATATCTCTGACACTGAAAAGGCTATGAAATAAGTGATAGAATCTTTTTTTCCAGCCAACATTCTGGATTTTTCAGTCATTTTTATAATTTGAGCTGCTGCCCAGTACTATGCATAGCCAAGGACTTCGGCCTGAAGGACGGCCTTTCCTGTGTGCTACTCGTATCAGTCTATTACTCAATCTTTCCTTATCTACACTATTGGTATTTTACAGTATACAAACATATAAAAAGCCAACTGTGCTAAAGAGATTTTAGAGACTATTGTAATATAAAATTTTAAAGAGCTTGTAAGGCAACCTATTATTTCCCCCATTTTTTGTGGGATTTTGGGTGGGGCATGATGTTCTAACCTTTGCTTTGGATGCACAAGCTGTAAATCTGAATGGCACTTTTTATAGTTTAAAAAAAAGTAATGGATGTAATAAATAAGATCCTGAAAGGCTTTATGAACAAATCATGAATATTCAGTATTAAAAAAGAAACATATTTATGTATGTACAGTTTGCTAAGACTGATTTTGTTGTATTGATTTTTTGTTAGCGAAAACCATGAAATCCTTTGTCTGTGTGCTTATATATATATATATATATATATATATATACACACACACACACACACACGTGTATGTGTGTGTGTGTGTGTGTGTGTATATATATATATATATATATGAGCAATATATAAGCAGAAAGTCAAGCCCAAATCTTTCTTTCTCTCTCCCCCTCATACACACCAAGAAGGCAACAGCTCAGACTTGATAGAGCACCTGCTTTGCATGCAGAAGGTGCCAGGTTTGGTCCCTGCCATCTCCAGGTAGGGCAAGGAAATAATCCTGCCTGAAACCCGGGTGAGCCGCTGCCAGCCAGGGTCGACAATACTGGGCTGACAGATGGACTGACTCAGTATAAGACAGCTTCCTATGTTCCTGTGTTGGACACACATACACAAACATATTACAATTCCATAAAAATTAAAATAAAAGCCATGGTAATGATCTTTTTTAAATATGTGGGAGAGGCTAAGTTAGAAATAACATTTTCAGAATATTCTTGTCTATAGGAAAAGTCTTCTGTTAAAAGAATTGTCCTAATCCAGAGGAAGCACAACTGGAGTGGCCAGAATACATAGAAGGACAGCAGTAGGGAGGACCGTACAGATGCACGCTCCCAAACAGATGCTTAGCACTATCGAGGATGACATCACAAACCCCCTGGTCAAGTGAAAAGGAGCACATGTACACACACACACACACACCAGTTCTGAAGTGCCAACCATCTATTCACCCCAAGTGATATTTGAATGCAGGTGCAAACACAGGTGTATAGCTTCTACAAGGATCTCTGAACTGGGACCAAAAAAGTTACCACATTCAATTCTGCTATTGGTATCTTCTACCAATTGGCAGAGGGCGCAATCCTATGGGGATAGTCAGTCGCCTCTGAACTCAGATGGTCATTGGTGACTATCCAATGCAGGGTGGGCAGAGCACAGAGGGGATCTTCCCCTCCACACTCTGGTCACCCTGCATTTGTGGCTGGATGGCAGATTTCGGCTGTCTAACTGGAGCAGGGCAGGCGGGGGGGCAGAGGGCGCATAGGAAGCATAGTACTGGTGCTTCTGCTGTCCCCTCCCTGCCCCCAGGATAGCTGCCTTTTCTCCCACTCCGCGCTGCTCTTCCGAGCATGGAGCTGAGGATGAACTGCGCCACCTAAGCGAGGGAGGGGGCAGGGAGGCAGTTTCCTTGGACTGCTGGTTTTCGGTTGCTGAAAACCAAAAAATCCTATGGCCCATCTAGCCGCTGTCTAGCAGTCATGGGATTGTGCTATCATCATCATCATTACTACTACTACTATTATTATTTAATTTTCTGTAGGTTACTTATATTTGCAAATGTTGCTTTCACTTATTGACAAAGTGCATCAGATTGCAACAGACTGATCAATGAAGCGTCATAAACACAGCTGAATCTCCAGCAGATTATCTTGAGATAATCACAAAGATTTATGCTTAATCCTGGTGGTGGTAGATGAGAAATATTACTAGCAGTAGTAAAAATAAATAAAATCATTCTTCCCCCCTCTGAAGACTGTAAGCATTTGCATAGCTAGAACAACTTTTCTGTGTTTGAGAAACTGCAGATTCTTGTCCTAAAGTTATTTCTGCTTTAATTGTATCTTTTAAAAACTCACTTTGCTCAAATTTAATATTATTCCGACTATTCATTCCTGAATATGTTTTGAAGAAGATGGAGGAAGGAGTGCATTGGATTATGCATTAGAAAGAGCAAAAACATTGTTTCATTGAAAGAAGGTTGATTGCATTGCAGTGATGCCATGATCTGAGCTAAACAAAATTTGTATGGTCAATTGAGGGAAGGGGTCAGTCATTGGCAATCTCAGGACAATAGATACTGGTTTGACTGTCATTCCCTGTCCTCAGGGATTGCTGGTAATTGTTATGCTCCAAGGGACCAGGCATCTCTAACAGATTCCTCAGCACCTCAAACAGTTACCAGTATTCTGTGTGGGAAGACATGGCAGTATATAAAACTGATAGAACTTTCAGAGTGTGATCAGAACTGAGCCTTTACTGTCAGCCAGACAACATCCAAGCTTCATACTAGAAAGAAGAATGTAGTACACTTGAGGTACATCTCATATTCCAGACACTGAAATCAAGTGTCAGGTAGACTGTGCTCTAATCTTTTGTCAATTGCCTCAATGACTTCTTTACACTTGTGTCAATATTATGACATTCATCTTCTGCAAATCCTGGACTGTGGCTAGCATTTGACCACAGTCCCCAACATGATTACAATGAAGCAGTTCTGTGGCATTCATCCGTTAAAACTGGGATGGGGATGATCTGAGGAGACACTTTAATCTTCCATGAGAAATTGTGTGGGAATTGAAGGGAAATAAGTAAATCACTATGCTGATGTAAGTATAGTCAAGTGCTTCTCACTAATAGTGCCAAACATTATGCATCGACTGGAATAGACAATTCTTCAGAGCATCTTCATACTCTGCTTTCAGTAGCAGGGAAATAGGATGTACTATTAGCAATTTTTCCACACTACTAAACAAAACAACCATCTGTTTCCATAATGCGGGAGGGGGGCTGTGGCCCTCCAGATGTTGGATGCCCAATTCCCATCAGCCCCAACCAACATGGCTAATGGTCAAAGATGATGGAAGGCATAGTCCAATAACAGGGAGGACCAAAGGTTCCGCACTCCTGATGTAAAGCATCTTTCTTCTTTGTAAACGTTCCGGTAACTAAAGTATGTGCACCATAACTGGACAGTTAGCTATCTTCTGTGTTGTGTACAGAGGAAAAACTTTTCTCAGTTCTTCCTCCCCTCTCAAGAACACAGGAGTGTGCATTGTTCTACAGCACATTACTCAGGCACTGTTGCTTTGGGGCCTATTAGTATCAGGCATGACTCCCGGTCACTCCTACCTAGGTTTCAGCTGTATATCTTGGAGACAATTTATTTATTTTTACTGCATTTATATCCTGCCTTTTTTCCTCTTGCAAGGAACCCAAGGCGGCTTACATTATTCTCCTCTCTGTTTTATCTTCACAACAACAACCCTGTGAGGTAGGTTGGGCTGAGAGTCTGTGACTGGCCCAAAGTCACCCAGTGAGCTTCCATGGCCAAGTGGGGAATAGAACCCAGATTTCCCGGCTCCCAGTCCAACACTCTAGCCACTACACCACACTGGATCCAATTGATGAGAACCCAAATGGGAAGAAAATTAAAAATAAAGGGCCAAATAGGATCTCTGTTTCTAAGACTAAATGTCAAAGATGCAGTAACACTGTTTCATTGCATAGGAAACCAATATATAAACTCCAGAATCTCTATAAAATGGTCTGAACTTTATTTAAGGGACTTTACAAGCAGAGGGATGTTAACGCATGATCTCTGCAAACGTGTCTATCCTTACACTCTACCACACACGGAGTAAGGAGAACTTTAAACTTAAGGCACACAATGGATTCTTGGCCTACTCAAAACTCAAACACACACATATATACACAGTTGAAAAACTGGTAATATGTATTTTAAATATGTATTACACAGACATATGTATGTATAAGAAGATATTGGGGAATAGCACCATCCACAATCACTCGATTACAATTCCAAGTGAAAAGGATATTGTTTGGCAGTGAGTACACAGGAGGAAGTCTTAAGTCCAGAGACAGCAAGGATTCCCCTGTGTGCTGCTCAGCTGAGCAAGGCACAGAGGAATCCTAGCCATTATCTCCAACCACAGATTGGAGATAGTGGGGATGCAAAAGCAAGGGACTCAGTTGTTGCTGAGAGGAGCTTCTCTTCCCAGTGCTGGTTCAGTCCACTCATGCGCTGCGTGAAACTGGGGACTTGTCTGTGCTGCACTTTCCCCTATTAGGAAGGACACGTGGGAGTCCCATTGCTCTTACGTTAGCCTATGGAGCCATATTTGCAGTAGCAGCAGGAAACATATATTTGCTTGCAGAATGGGAGCTGATTTTAAGATAGGTATTTGCATAAGAAGGCTTGGTGACTATTCTATGACTGTCAGCTGATCCTAATAAATTTGGCAGGAACAGACTAAGTGGATTTGATTCAGAATGAGACGGCGTCTGGTGTTCAATAAGTAAGGTGAGTAATTCTGTCCTAAATAAAGCTAGACTGCTTTTCACTTGGGTGTAAACCTCACTGAATTCAAATGAGATTCACTTCCAAAGAAATATGCATTGGATCAGACAGCATGTCTGTAATGGCCACCAATCTTGCTTGAGGACTTTGCTCTTGCAGACGAAAAGTGGGAGGTGATGTTTGCTGGTTCACCGTTTCACCTGCAGCCGTTAGAAGGTTGAGCAGATTTTGGGAAGGCACAAGCAACTCCAAGGGCAAGGAGGACCTGGCAAAAGTCACCTCCCCCTCTTCTGCCAGTAGGCAATTTCCACTGGATCAAATGACTGGCATGGATGAAGGAGTCCTTCTGTTTGCAGAACATGAAGTCTGGATCCAACCTTCTGTGCATAGAATCAGGGACAAGGAGAGTAAGGGACAACATTCTAAATACCTGCAAACTACCAGGGCTAGAATCAAAGGTAATGCCGAAATGCCAAAAGTCCCACAGGACCTAGGAAATTACTTTAGGGAGCAATCCTATGGCCAATAGCAAGCAGCCAGATGGCCATAGGATATCTTGTTTTCTAGGAACTGACCTTCCCCCTCTCTTCTGCGCTGCCTCACAGGAGCGTCCGAAAGAGGAGCACAGAGCGTCCGAAACGGGGCGTTCCAGGGGGCGTTCTGGATGAGGAGGGCGGAAATGCCGGTATGACACATCCAATGTGTGTTGTACAGCAGCCTCCTTCCCCGCTCTGCCCTCCTGTGGCTACACAGCTGTCTAGCCAAAAATGCAGGGCAGAAGCACAGAGGGAACGATCCCCTCCATGCTTCTCCTGCCCTGCATTGGATAGGCCGTTGCCTCCAAGTTTGGAGGCAGCCGCCTATCTGCATAGGATTGCGCCGTTAATTGAGGGGAACTTATGAGGGTATGGCCAGTTCTTGAAAAAAGTCCAAAAGCACATAGGTGTGCTCAGTTCATAGGGTACACTGAAACTATTTCCTTGGATCCCTAACCCTTATATTACAATAAATTAAAGGTGGTTTCAGACATAAATCCATATATATTTCTGAAGTTAAATCATCCATCCATCCGTCATAAGACAAATACCCACATGACTTTTAATTCCTATGATAAAAGAATAATATTCATTCTGAACAATTCTTAAACAGCATTCAAGCTCACCTCTAATTATTTTAAATCAGAGGAAGGTGCTCCGAATTAAGAAATAACTAATATGGAAAGTATACTTAAAGAAAAGCAAAGGAAGTTGAAATGCAATGTAAAATATTCTGAAATATTCTGAAAGGAAGAAAAATTGAGAAAATGATTCAAGCTCTGTGGGTTTACACCAAAAACAAATCATCTGAGATCAAATTGATGTTGGTTGTCTTGTCAAACAAATAATTTCATTCATCAAAGAAATCGATGAATTAAAGAAGCAACAGAGTGTATTTACCTGGATGTCGGTAAGCTGCTGATTCTGCATCTTTTAAAAACATATTTACTAATAGAACAGAAGGAGAAGAAAAATGTATGACATCCATAAATGTCTTATTTCAGTCATTTGTTCATTCTTAGGCTGCTAAATGCCACTTGTCCCTCTAAGAAATTGGATACCAGCTGCTCAGGGCTCCCATAACTAGCTAGCATGCCAAAACCTCGTGTGCAATTTGAATTAACCAAGCAAGTCACTTTACTAATACTAAGAACACTGCAGACACTGGCCTCTTATTGCTTAATCACAGGTGGCTGAATGCCACTTCTTCCTCTAACAAGTTGGATGATGACAATGTTAGTATGCCAGAATTCCATTCAGTATTGATTCTTTATCTTGTAAAACAGTTATTTATTGAGCTTATAAAACATAAAGTCAGTGGGAATGCATGATGGCCATTCAGTGTCTTATTTCAATACTACATGGCATGTTGCATATTCACCACGGTTGGAGTCTCTACTACCAACTATCTGACCAAGGAGAAGATGTGGATGATGCTTTCCGAAAGCAAACTGCAAATGTTTTAAGGAAACATGAAGTAGTAGTAATGGGCAACTTTAATTATTCTGATCTCTGGTGGGGAACAAACACTACCAACGATGGTCTCCAGGAAATTTCTGACTTGCCTTGCTGACAACTTTCTCCTCAGAGAGTGGACAAAGGAATGAGGGGAACAGCCATCCTTGACTTCATTCGGACCAATATGGAAGAGTTAGCTAATGAGGTGAAAGTACCAGGAACTTTGGGGGAACGTGACCTTCTAATGGTCGAGTTCTTGATTTTAAGGAAAACTAAAGCTGAGTGTGTACCTTCGATTTCAGGATTTCAGGAAAGCTGATTTTAATAAACAATGATAAGCGGGATTCCATAGCAGAAAAATCTAACAGGAGGAGGAGTTCAAGAGGGATGGGAGTTCCTTAAAAAAGGTGATACTAAAGGCACAATCAGAATCCAAATGAGGGTGAAAAAATGGAAGACTACAGAAGAAGCCAGTGTGGCTACACAAAAAACTCAGCAATGATCTGAAAATCAAAAAGGACATAGGAGGTGGAAGGAGGGACAGGTCACTAAGGAAAGGTACAGGTAGGTAGCCTGAGAATTGCAGAGATGGAGTCAGAAGGCTAAAGCTTAGAATGAGCTCAGGTTGGCAAAGGATGCTAAGAATAACAACAAGGGCTTCTTCAGATATGTTCAAAGTAAAAGGAGGACAAAAGTATTGGTAGACCAGCTGCTCAGCAAAGATGGCAAAATTGCGATAGGTGACCATGAAAAGGCAGAAATGCTCACCAACTGCTCAACTCCTATTTTTGACTCAGTCTTCTCCCAAAAGAGAATCTGTGTCCAATCTGGCATATCTGACAAATAGAATGAAGGGGTAGGAGTGCAGTTTGAGGTTGACAAAGAGATGGTCAGGGAATATCTAAGCACGTTAAATGAGTTCAAGTCCCCAGGTCCAGATGAATTGCATCCTAGGCTGTTGAAAGAGCTAGTGGAAGGACTCTTGGAACAGCTATGTATCATCTTTGTGAAATCCTTTGAGAACGGGGGAAGCACCGGAGGAGGGCAAACGTTTCCCTATTTTCAAAAAAGGGCAAAAGGGGAATTATAGATCAGTCAGTCTGATATTAATACCTAAGAAGATTTTAGAGCAGAGTATAAAGCATCCAATCTCTAGGCACCTTAACACTAATGCAGTGATCACTGGAAGCCAGCATCGGTTTGTCAAGAACAAGGCCTGCCAAACTAATCTTATTTCATTTTTTGATCGGGTAAATTGTAGAAATGCTGTGGGCATAATATATTTTGATATCAGCAACAAAGCTTGACAAAGCGCCTCTTGATACCCTGATTAGCAAGCTACTTAAGTGTGGGCTGGATTGTACTACCGCTAGGTGGATCCACAGCTGGCTGGAGAACTATACTTAAAAGTGTGCTCATCAATGGTTCCTCATCAAACAGGGGGAGGTATTGAGTGGAGTGCCTCTGGGCTTGATCCTCGTCCCTCTGTTCTTCAGTATTTTTAGTAATGACTTGGAAGAAGAGGTGAAGGGAATGCTTATTAAATTTGCAGATGACACAAAACTATGTGGGATAGCTAATACCTTAGAAGATAAATAAAATTCAAAATGATTTTGATAGGGTAGAAGACTAAGCAGAAAATAAGAGAATGAAATTTAACAGAGACAAGTGAAAAGTTCTTCATGTAGGAAAAAGAAATATAATGCACAGGTATAAGATAGGGGGTACCTTGGCATTAGTACATGTGAAAAGGAGTTGTAGTTGATCACAAGCTGAATATGAGTCAGCAGTGTGATATGGCTAGAAAAAAGGCAAATGCATTTTAAGGTTGCATCAAAAGAAGTATAGTTTCAAATCACAAAAAGTAATAGTTCTACTCCACCCTGCACTGGTCAGACCTCACCTTGAATGCTGTGTCCAGTTCTGGATGCCACACTTTAAGAAGGATTCAGATGAATTAGAATTAGGGATGTATGAAAGTCACTTATTATTTATATTTATATATTTATTACATTTATACCCCGCCTTTTTTCTCTTGCAGGAACCCAAGGCGGCTTACATTATCCTCCTCCGCTCCATTTTATCCTCACAACAACAACCCTGTGAGGTGGGTTGGGCTGAGAGTCTGTGACTGGCCCAAAGTCACCCAGTGAGCTTCCATGGCCGAGTGGGGACTAGAACCTGGATCTCCCAGCTCCTAGTCCAACACTCTTGCCACTACACCACACTTACCTTTTCGACAGGGTGATTCATGGTGGGGGGGCGGTGCTCTGGACCTCCCCACAAAATCCTAAACCATCCGGCTCCGCTCCGTGGTGGCTCCGCAGAGGCGCCGGCCAGGGCCATCCACCGCCGGAGTTCCGGCCACAGACAGGCTACTGCGGATGCAAATGGTGGCCGCCGTAGCGGCCGCCATTTGCGTCCTGCGAAGCTGCCGTGATAGGCTATGTAACTATTTACGTAGCCTATCACGGCAAGCCAAAAAAAAAAACACAACAGCGTACACAAATGGTGGTGGCTGCAGCAGCCACCATTTGCGTTCCCTATTTTGAGCCGTTTTAGCCTACGTAAATATTTACGTAGGCTATTACGGCGGGGAAAAAAAGAAACGCAAATAGCGCCCACTACGCTATTTGCGTTCCCTTTTTTCACCATAAAACGGCTCAAAATAGGGAACGCAAATGGCGGCTGCTGCATAAATACTTACGTAGCCTATCACGGCCTCCGCAGGGACGCAAAAGGTATTTACCTAAGTATTTACGTAGCCTATCACGGCTATGATCAGGAAGTGAATGGTGGCCGCAGGGCGGCCGCCATTCGCAAGTCAGCACGGACAGCAGCAGGTAAGTGCTCTATTTCGCGCGCCTTTCGTGGGTTGGGGGGGCGGGGGCTTCGTTCCACCATGGATTTCGGGGGCATTCGGTGCATTCGGCCTCCCCGAGATCCATGGTGGAATTCTCTGACATCCCTAAGAGTAATTTCGGAAAACGGCAACAAAGATGATCAGGGGACTAGAAATGAAGTCATATGAGGAAAGATTCAGGGAAATGGATATGTTTAGCCTTGAGAAGAGCAGACTGAAGGGGAATATGATAGCATAGAAGAGGGCTGGAACCTGTTTTCTATCATTCAAGACAGTAGGATACAAAATAACAGGCTTAAGTTACAGGAAGGCAGATTTTGCTTGAACATCACCAGGAAAAAAATCCTCATGGTTAGAGCAGTCAGACAATGGAACCAAGTGCCTAGAGCGGTGGTGGGCTTTCCATTGCTCGCTAGAGGTATTCAAGCAGAGACTGGGCAGCCATCTGTCAGGGATGGTTTAAACTGGATTCCTACACTGAGCAGGGGGTTGGACTCGATGGCCTAAATGGGCCTTTCCAGTTCTATGCTTCCATGATTCTACATGTGTTTGCTCCAAAGCTCCACTGTCTTCAACTGGGCTTAATCCCAGGTATGTATAGGATTGCAACCTTAGCAAAGGCTTCACTGTACTGATCAGGCCAGATAGTTGTACTTAGTTCTCATCGTGCCAATTGCCTGTTGTGCTTGCAGCGCTCATTGGGGACCAGGACAGAAGGGCAGTAACCACACTTAGTCAAGGTTAGGTTAAAATTGGCCACAACTTTGGCAGTAGCATCAGTGCCTTTGGCATGGCATAGGGCCAGGATCCCGTTATTGAACAGTCTGACGGCTGGCTGATTCTGACTGCTGGCCCCCTGGGTTATGAATAGGAGTGGCAGGAATCTTGGACCCACCCTAGCATGGACCAGTAACATAGCCCCCTCCTGTTACCAGGGTGTATGGCAGACATGCCAGCCTCCAAGCTGAGCTGGAGCCTTGAAACCTCCCTCCAACATCTCTTATGGGAACCAACCACCCCCTTTGAGGAGCTGGGTCCCACCCACCACCCAACAAAGTTGTGACAAAGGAAGCAAAACACATATGCTCTTCAACAGTGGCGTTGCTATGGGGAAGGCAAAAGAAACATGGCACCTGTTCAGTCGTGCAAGTGGGTAACCTTCCCTCCCAGCCCTGTCAACCAGTGGCTAATGTCCATCCACAGCAACATAACTTACTGAAAGAACTGGGAGGGTGGGGAAGACAGACAATGTATGGCCAAGGAACTCTTCCTCCCAGGTCTTCCGCCTTCAAGATCTGCCTGTGGGAACCAACAAGTATGGCTAATTAGCTCCCAAGGGTTGGGGGCCAACCAGGGCTAGAGGGCTCAAGAAACAGGCTCCCTTCCTGCACTGTGCTCTTATTGCCTCCATATCTACTTACCTACCTACCTACCTAAATTATATGCTGACAATACAAACTGAAGAGGGAGGACGAGTGCAATATATGTTTATGCCACCTAGTGGTCAAAAGGCAAAAATCATCATCTTTATTACCGTCACTGACCAGACTTTGAACATACAAAAATACAAAGGGTCTACAAACACATTTGGGAAATATACAGTAAAATCCGTTCTGAAGAGATCTTATTCTCATAGCATTCAAGAAGAATTTAGCAAAAGCCTCAATTGTATCCCTATTCTCTGTTGTCCTAAAACAGTAAAGAAGTACATTTATATCTGATCTAGTATCAGACAGTAATTGCTCTCTAATCTCTATATAAAAGGAGCAGCAAAGTAAAACATGAATAACTGATTCTGTTTCATTCCTTCCACATGGGCATATATGATCTAAAAGGCTAGTTTTCTGAAACCTCCCTTGTAACAAAGCAGAGGGTAAGACATTAAATCTTGCTAAAGTAAGTGCATGCCGATATTTGGGAATGTTAAGGATTGAGAGATATTTCGCTTCTACCAGCCCATAACTCAGATTTGCACCCAAAAACAGAGGAGAGCAAGTTCTGTCTGCTGCAGAACTTAAAGCTCAGATCATAATCCCTGACCCTTTGAGACAGAAGAGCTCTGGTCTGCTTAGCTTCCATCATTAGTACAGACTCTGGACATAAGTCCAGAGAACTGATCTTATTCCAGAGCAATTTCATCCACTCAGAGACGTAAGGGTCATTGCGTATCTTATATAAATAACCTAAGGATCCAGGGCCATACAAACGGATCCAAAAATATAATGCGCTAATCCAAGCTTTTGAGGTGATTGTCTGTAGGCCAGTTTCCAACAAGAGAGCAGGGGTTGCTACACATTTTGGAAGACCAAGGATGGAGTGGATGAAAGCTGAAAAGGCAAAAATGTTTCTTTAGATTAGTTGGAAGTTAAGCTTGCTCCAGCTTTGTGCTTTGGGGTGTGGTTCCAAGATGGATGCCAAACTGAGAACTGTATAAAGAAAGATCAGTAAATAAAAGCAGTTACTGCTTTACCTTACTGGAGTAGCTACCTATGTTATGGAGAGATTTGTGCTTCCCTGAGAGTAGGCCCATTGAACTCAAGTAGACAAGTATAGGATTGCACTGCTAAGATCCATGCTGACATCTTCCATTATTCTGAAAACAGACAAAGGGGTGAGGTGCATCTACCCTTCCATGCCAGCCCCCTATCGCCTTCGGAACTGGGGCAGAGGGAGGACATGTTTGAGAAGGGGCAGTGGCAATTGAGAGGGCACTAGCATCAGAGAGGCGTTTCAGGTCCCTTCCTAACATGAAATGACACCTCCAAGCCTGCTGACTTGAATTTCGAGGCAAGAAAACTACAACTGTCATGGTTCCTGGCAGGAAATGATGGTCCTGGGTCCCATTTCTGGCCAGGAGAGGTTGACACAGCCTTTCCTGTCTCTAGCAAGCCTCCCTGCTGCTGTTTATTCACCTTCTCAACAGTAAGGTGCTTTTGTTTTGATTTTTGCTTGGCAATAGGATTGTGGGGCTGGCTAGTGGTGGGAATGGGTGAATCCTATTCTGAACAAGAGCTAAATTCTCTTCTTGCAGGTGAAAATGACCCATGTGTGGAAATCGCTTCACTGTTGTAAACCTGGGGCATATATTTAATTTTTTTCTCTCTCGGTTCTATTAAGCTTCTATTAAGCTTGTCATTAATACAAGGTTATTATTGTATTATAATACAATAGATAATTGTATATATTGTATACAATATATACAATTGTATATATTGTACAAGAATATACAAGGAAGGATATATGGAAGAATATATCTTCCATGGAAGATATATTTGGAAGAATATATCAAAAGGGAAAAATAAAACAAAATAAATGTAGGATTGAGCTTCACATGTGTGAGGGGATGAGTGGGTGGCAGAAATGTGTGCTGGCTATAGCTTTTATGTGTAAAGTTGTTTGAGTAAAGGCCTGTAGCAGTATTTGCACTTCGTGTCTAAGTGTCTATATTATGTTCCCTCAGTTTTGGTGTAGGTAATAAATTTTAAAAGACAGCTATTTGTAGATGGGAGTTTCCTGATTCCAATGTTTTTTTCCCTTTATTTTGGAGCCAGCCATGTCTGTTTTTAAAAAGCTGTCTCATTTTCTTGCTTCTAAGACTCTGAGGCATAGAAACATAGATTTACAGATTTAGAAGGGACTTCCAGGTTAGACTGGATGAAGTTTGATTTCAGTCATTTTCTCATTTCTCCCAAGTTGTTTGTTCTATTCTGTTTCTGCATCAGTTTGCAAACATTTTTTTAAACATGAAAATTCATATGTGTTTTAGGGATGTCAGAGAATTTCTCCACGAATCTCTGGGAGGCTGAATGCCAACGCATTCAGCCCCCCGAAATTGGTGGAGAAACGGTCCTCCACCCCCCGCCCCACCCCCCGGGATGGGACTTACCTTGTGCGAATGTCCCTGGCGGTGGGGGCTCCCGGCGGTGGTTCGGCGGCGGCAGCTGCGGTGGCCGGTCTTCCGACCGGCTGCCGCTGCCGCCATTTCCAAGTAAAAAACAACAACAACAACAAACGTGATAGGCTACGTAAAGATTTACATAGCCTATCACGGCTAGATTTTAAAAAAACACCTTAAAGATTTACGTAGCCTATCACGGCTGACTGCAGGGACACAAATGGAGGCGGCTACGGCCGCCGCCATTTGCGTCCCGGCAGGAGAGGAGGTTTCGCGGCCGGAGGGATGGGGCCCCTCCCCCCCGGCTAGAATTTCAGGGGGGAGGGATGGGGCGCCTCCCCCCCTGCCCAGAATTTCGGGGGGAGGGATGGAGTGCCTCCCCCCCACCGCGAAGCAAGCTGCGGGATCAGGTAAGGGACTTTCGTCCATCCCTAGTTTTCATGCACAGTTCTCAAAATTTAGACATTTTTGTATGCATTTTTCAGATTATACACATTTTTGCAGGCAATAACCCCTAAAATAAAACATTCTTCTGTGCATTTCTCTGTAATAGATGCATTTTTGTACATTTTTTGCGCTATGCATATTTCTGTGAGCATATGGGGGGATATGTAAACGTTGATTGTAACCTTCAGAAAATAGCAGGTATCAATGTTTAACTGAGTTCCAGTTTGTGTGCAAGTACAGGTAATGTGAATAAAAATGCGAACTGAACAAATTTCTCCCTGTCCCTATTTGTAGGCCATCTCGTCCATGCCTGTGCTTGATGCATGAAATTCAGAGATGGAGCACCCCCGGTACAATGCTGACCAGTCTCTGCTTGCCAGCTGTACCCCCAAGTAATTGGTTCTATTGACTAATTTCTTTTCCTAGCTTCTTAAGTTTCTCTTAATGTTCAGTAAAAATCTACGCTCCTCTAACTTAAGCCCATTAGATCAAGTCCTACCCTTTGGGACAGCGGAGAACAAATATTTGCCAATATCTACATGACAACTCTATACTTTACTCTGTAATGCTGTTATGTCCTCTTTCCTTCTCCAGGCAGGCAATTTAACATCTACCTCTGATTGGGGACTGATTTTGAACTGAGTTGTGTTTTCTGCCAGAGATTTCCCAGGTGGCCTTAGCAAGTCGCTGCCTTTAAGTCTCCCTGTTCTTCATCTATAAAATGGAGCTAATATACAGGTTGTGTTTGTGGTTAGAACTCTCTGCCAGTGATTTGGTGGCTAGCCTTGGAATAGTCATTTATGTCTGATAATTATCAGTATCAGTGGGCAGTATCCAAGGGTGCCCTTGCACAGGCAGCCCAGGCATGCTGGCAGTGGTGCGTGGCCGGCCGGCCCCACCAGTGGTGGCATGTGTGTGGCCCCTACTGCTGGTGGCCGTGATGTAGCTCTTCAGGGGGCAAGTGCAAAAACAAATGGAAACATTCATTTGTGGAAGGGGCAGCTTGCGCCCCTTGTTCCCGCTCGTTGCGGCCAGAAGTGCTGCATCGCTGCTGCCAGTGGTCCAGGCTGCACGTGTGTGCTGCCACTGGCATGCCTGTGCTGCACAGGCAAGGGCACCCTTGGATCCACCCCAGTGTTCTCCAGCATTCAAAGGGGCTGGCTTTGAAACCATCTTCGAATTGCTCAAATGTACAACACCGAGCATATATATATGAGTTATGTGTTTAACTTTTCCTGTAGTCTGCATCCTGGCTTCTTTGTGTTATCCGAAGGTATCTGTTCTGCATGCACTTAATTAGTTCTGCTTTTTGCATACGCCATGATATTGGTTTCATTTTTGTTGAGTTGATATCATAGAATCATAGAATAGTAGGGTTGGAAGGGGCCTACCCTAACCCATCGAGTCCAACCCCCTGCTCAATGCAGGAATCTAAGTCAAGGCATCCCTGACAGATTCAGGCAGTTAATCTAAAATTAATCAAAATCTGTGGATATTTCTGTGGATAGTTCTGTCAGAGGCTTATACACATATGCAATAGCAGTATATCTTAGGGGAGAGAAGAAAAAACATTTGCTATTAGTTCTGATGTCTGGTGGACCGGAGTCTTAGGGCTTGTTTGTTTATTTATTTATGTATTTCTATACCATCCAATAGCCGAAGCTCTCTGGGCAGTTCACAAAAATTAAAACCACAGAGTGCAGCCTAAAACAATATAAAATAGGAAAGCTTAAAACCACAATATAACAATACAACCAGAATAAAACCTAGCTTCATTTCTAGCCCGGGAATGGGCTTCATTCCTAGTCCAGCCCACTAGCAACAATACTTCCTGGAAACCATCTGTTGGCAACTATTGAGACGTCTTCCCAGTGTTTTAGTCTTCAGTATGTGACCTAAGACAGTGCCTTATTTTATTTTATTTTATTTATTACATTTCAATAGCCGAAGCTCTCATTCCTAATACTTCACACCCCCAACGCATGTGCTGGCTTTAAGGAGGTTGCCTCCCTTCTCTGCCCAAGTCAGTGACTGAGTTTGGGGAGTGATTAATTCTTTGTTCCCCCTCTCTGAACTCTGCATTGCCTTCCTCCTCCCCCTCCTGAATCCAATTCACCAGGTTTGGTGAACTAAACATCAAAAAAGCGCAGTCCCCATCCTCTTTATCCCTCCCAATTCTAAGCCCTGGATTTGTGAGCGGAGATGCACTGGAGAGGCAAAGGCCTAACCACATGCCTGCCTTCAGTTTCTTTGATGTATTCTGAACATGACAGTCCAGAGCATGATAAAAAAGAATATTGGGAGTGGCATAATATATATCTGAATGCATTATCTATTTTCTGATATACATTTAACCGTTGTTTAAGTATCTTGTTGTCATGACTGAAGCACAAAAGACTTCTGCTGCTTGGAAACATTCTTCTTCAGTTACTTTTTTATGATTAGAGGACAGTTGAACAGTATAGTTGGAAAGCCATCTGAAGTAAACAAGAAAGGTGTGCACAGTCTTATATCAGTTCTACTCTCATCTGTTGGTTCCCCAGTAACCTTCATCTGCTTTGTAAATAAAGGGCTTGTTGCCAATAGCAACTATTATTGAATAGTCCCAGACTGGCAGCTATCCCGAGTGTGTGAGTTCTTGCTCAGAAGGGTTAAAAATCACCCCAGAGAGGGTCTGTTAAGTCAAAAACATGAGTGTTATCCAGTGCTACCTCTTGTATCAGGACATGCCAGAGAATATAAATGATGGGCCCAATCTCCGAATCTCTTAGACCTCCACAGCCTTCAATCTCCCATTTTATAGCTGCACAGTAGCAGTACTTCTGAAATGATTGCTCAACAATGGCAACAGATATTAATGCTATAAAAGAAAATGAAAGATCTCTTTCTAAGAGTAGGCATTAAGACAACTGATTTTGCTTCAGAGCTCATTGATGTAAATCAAGGCAACTTAATTCACAAAGAAAAAAGAAGACTGATTTAAATCATGTTTCAAATTTTGAAATTCATATGTTTCTTGAACAATCATGCATATTAACTGGTTTCTATAACCATTAAAATATGAGAGTAAGATCTCTTAGTTAAAAGCAATCCTGTGTGTATGTATGTATTTATTTAGTTAGTTGCATTTCTCTACCACTCAATAGCCGAAGCTCTCTGGGAGGTTCACAAAAATTAAAACCACAAGTACAGCATAAAAACCATATAAAATATAAAAGCATTAAAACTACAGGTTAAAAGTAAAATTAATTAATTTGGAAGCATCCCATTGAACAGAATGAGGCTTACTTTTGACTAAGGGTGCATATGATGAAGCTGTAAAGTAGGGGTGAATAACCTTTTTTCTATGAAGATCCACTGACCTGTGGGAAAAGCCCATCGGGGGCCACACTCAGTCGTGGGTGAAGCCAAAACCAAAGTTAGGCAGAGCCACCTCTCCTGCTCTCCCTCTCCCTCTCTCCCTCTTTCTCTCGTTCTCTCCTTCTGCCAACACCTTTTCTTTTGCTGTCCAGTTCTCCTTTTTCCATTGCCAATGCACCTCAAACCCTGTGCAAAGAGCATCCAGAGAGCCCAGAGGACCTGATGTGGCCCAATTGCAAAGGAGAACAGGCCCACTGTACCTTCAGTGGTTGTGGAGAAGCTGCACCTATCCACTCAGATAACCTTGTTGGATGGCAGATTATAAATAACCAAAATAAACAAATCTGCAATAATTCGCTCTTCTGTACAACTATCAGAGGTGTAGGATCCTTGTCTGTTCCCTCTCATCTTAGTCACCCAGAGGCAAAGACAAACACTGATGTTAAGAAAATTAAAATCCAGTATCTTGATGCCAGCAGTGAGTTAAGAGTTTGTTCTCTCGCTTTGAAAAAGTTGAAGACTACTGCTCTGTAGTTTTAACATTTTACTTGTGGAAAATCAATACATTTAAGCCCTCTTATCTTAGCCATACTCAAATTATTTCAATATGATTTCTGAGGAGTAAATGAAGATGACCCAATGAATACCATCTTCTCGGTTTACCAAAAACACTTCTCTATAAAGTTGCTTCAAAGAGATAAATGAATAAAGAGCCACATGGTTAGAAGCAAAACCTCATACACAAAGCAGATAAAAATCTGAATTAAACGAAATGGCTCTTGTTCAGAATAGAAAGAAACATCTAAAGCAAAGACTCAGAGTGCTCTGTGTTGTTTTAATGTATTGTTTTATTTGAAGAAGAAGGACGTTAACACCACCATGTTTGGCTTATTAACATCAAGGAAGAACTGATAGATACCAGATGGGATGATCCAGAGCTGGGTCTTGGGGTTAGAAAAGTGCAGCACAGTAATGGATAGAATTTAAGGAAGTAGGAAATGGCATAACTAAAATAACGGTAACTGGACCTAGAGCCTATCTGACTGTGCTTATTTGGAGAACTGGATGCACTTATGCAGTCCATCCAGTATGGCAGCCTGCCTGCATGGTCCTTCAGCTGGTCCTGCCACCCTTGACTTTAGGGCAGCAGGGAGGAAAAACTCTGGGATCAGCAGTCCGTTCGACCGCTTTCCCCCTCTGGTGGAAAAGTGCCGCTCTTTTCCAGCAGTCACGTCACTTCCATCTGGCAGCATGTTGCAGGGCCAAACTGGACATGTCTGCAGTTGCTGTATGTTGCTGTGCGCACATACAACAGCTTGCTGATCCATTCACATTCTGATCACACTCCCAATAATGACTGGTGGAAGACGTTTCCCAGTCAGAGGTAGCCTAGAGTTCAGAAAAAGGCATCCCTGATGCATTCGTTTGCATGTAATATTGACCACAAGGATCATATGTCTGAAAGGCTCTAGAGATTTCTGAGCAGATAAGATACCTAGAAAAAAGATGAAGGACATGTATTGTTTTTGAGTTTGGTTAGTCAGTAAGAATGACAGGAAAAAAGAATAAGCAACACAAAGCACTAAAATGTCTCTAACCAAAATTAAATATTTAGAAAATGAAGTGGTGCCAATATGTCCATACGTGATGTACATTTGCTTGGGCCCAGTGCCTCTCTGCCATGTATGCTGCCTTCACTATCAGTCCAACCCACCAGGTGTTTTGCAAGACATCCAAGCCGACTTAGCATGGAAAGATGGTACTACTGAATAATTGTGTGAAAATTAAGCCTGCACTGAACTCTGGCCAACCTCTTTGCTCCCCCTCCCCCTGTGTCTTTTGAGTAGATGTTTTTGAACTACGAAACAGAGAAAGCATGATGCTCACGATAAGTATTAATAACTGCTGCAGTTAATAAACATGGGTGATTGTTCTGGAAAAATAATTAATTATACACATGCTTCCTTGAACATGGACACACATTCCAGCTGTCACATAGCTTTCTGAACCAGTCCAACTTTGAAGGTGGCTTAACAGACAGCTATTAAAATATTTCTGTAAACAATCTCTCTGTAGTATTCACCAAGTCTTTTAAATAATTCAGAAGTACTGTTAATAGATGACAATGGCTTTTATATTCTGTTAGTAAGGGCGTAAAACAAAAATCCCAGTACTCATTAAGAACATTACTTTTCCATTACACATTTTAAAAAATGATCTGTGTTAAGATGATCTTTCCAAAAACAGTAACTCCTGGTTTTATAAGGGTGAAAAAAGTGCTGGCTAGGGAATGCTGGGAGTTGTAGGACTTTTTTTATGTCCAAACATGCATAGATTGCGCTCTAAATGTATTCAGCTTTGCTGTAATCGGATACTATCAGAGAGTAAGAATAAACTGATCTATGATGAGCGGTCTCTACGTTTTAGAAGTAAAAAAGCACACAGGTTATGTTTTATAGGGGTTTAGGAGGCTCAGATCTGTTCAAAATAGTCAACTGGTCATTCAGGAAAGCTTGATATGCCCAGAACAAAAATCATAGCCATTTTTAAGCCCCCCTCTCAGTAATAAGGGCATTTTACTACTTCCTTTTGGCTGCTGCTCTGTCATAATTTTCTCTGGCATAATGCTGGCAGTGTCATGTTTTATATGAGAGTTCAGTGGTTATTGCTGCTGTCCCTGAACAAGAAAGCAGTGCGCATGAACAGTAGTCAGGTTTGCAGGGGAACAGTAACCATTTAAAATAAGCCGGATTTGCACTAGCTGAATCCAGGCCCCCGTTCTCCTTCCAAACAGGCGATGAGTGGAAATCCAGCAATTGGGTTTGAAAGACAAACATGCACACAGCACAATTTCAGGACCAGGCTGAATTCATTACCTCAAGCGATTTACAGATTGCATGAAGGAGGCCTGTTATATTGCCAGTTCTGTATATGTTCCAGTTCTGTACATCTGCTTTGGTTGTATTGCCATGAACAGTGGCCTGAACTGTTGCAGTTAAATTCTTGTCCTCCAGCAGGCAAGCATGGCTTCTCCCAAAAGAATCCTGGGGATAGTAGTTTGATGAAATGTCAAGAATTCTTATAGCATAGATATGCCCTGAATGAATGAATGAATGAATGAATGAATGAATGAATGAATGGTGTGCTAGGCTTAGCACCACTGGGATTCTTGGGCTCAATTGTCAATTTGGTTGACATGTTGAGAAAAAAGCCAGATGGTAAGAACCATCTGAACAAGGGAGGGGCTGTAGCTCAGTGATAGGGCACCCGCTTTTCATGCGGAAGGTCCCAGGTTCAATCCTTGGCATCTCCAGGGAGGTCGGCCTAGGAAAGAGCTGAACCCCTGGAAAGCCACTGGAGTCAGTGTGGACAATAAAGGGCTGCAAGGACCAATAATAGGGTGGCCGTGTGTCTTTTAGAGATGACAGTCCTCTATTTAAACAGCTGTCAGAGGATAGTCCTCTGTTTAAAGGCATTCTCTATTTGAAGGACTGTCCACTCTAAGTCTAGTTTAAAGTCAAAGAACTATAGGAAGGGAGAGCAGGAGTTTTCAAGTTGACCATCAACAGTTAGTGACTGTACAACAGACTGAACAGACACACAGGTCACCTGGTCATCATCTTCTTCACTGAGACGTGTTTTATTTATCTTTAGAGTGATTGTTTCTAAATTTGCATCTGCATTAGCATGTGCACGTTTTTTGCAGATAGATTTCCTCTTTTGTTCCCTTTTCTGGCGATGCATTTCCTCTTCTTTGGTGATGCACAGGAGGCCACCCTAACCAACGGTCTGACTCAGTATAAGGCAGCGTCCTATGTTCTTAAGGGTTAACTGATAAGCTGTGTGATGCTTGAATTCAGCTTTGTGAAATGATCTCGCGTGAAGGTCACTGGGTGGGCGGTGTTTGCAACAGAGAGCATGCAGCGTGTCTTTCGGAACTAACAGCATGCAGCATGCCTTTAACAGCGTGCAGGTTGCATTCAACTAACAGCATGCAGCGTGCCTTTCCGAACTAACATGCGTAACACATGCGCTGCTTCTTGGTGCTAATTCCTTAAGCCCCCTGTGTTTGACAGCTGAACAACTGTTTGTAGACCTACCATTGCACATCCCCCCTTGGATTTTGTATTTAATCCCCCAGTCAGGTCCACAGGTTGGGATGCACGTCTGAAAATACATTTTTGTATCATTCTCCATAACACAGGCTTTCGTATCATTCACCCTGTATCGCAGTGTAGAAAGTATAATTGCTCCAAGAATTGTAGAAGTTGGCTGTGTCTGCTCTACAGTTTAAGGCTTGAGGCCCCCATCAGCCAGAAATGCCTGCGACACCTCTGCCATGTTCTGTACGAATTACTGAGCCATCTTCAGGTGCCCTCAATAGGCAAAGGGAATGTTCAACCAGTGGGTGGCACTGCATGCCTCAACATCAACCTCTCCCCCAACCCCCATTGATCTGACAATGAAAAAGTAGAGGTGCAGCCTCTGTTTGGCCCTCCATCCTATTTGAGTTTGATGCCTCTGCCCTGAAGGATCCCCACAGACAGACACCAAAAGCTCTATTTCAGAAGCATGGTTTGAGGACAGCTTCATGTAGCCTGAAGTCAGTAGGATTTCTGCAGCCTCACCAAGTTCAACGCTGGAGGTTTTATCTCCCTAGTAGATTTGACTAGTAGGTTGACTATTAAACAGAATCCTGCCTACTGCCTGGGAGAAGCTACATGACATATGAAGATGCAAAGATAAAATAATAAGCCACCATGTTAAAATAATTAAAGTGTTTTAAAAAACAAACAAGTTCTGATAAGGCCAAATTTAATAAACCGTGACTGATCACTCAAGACCAGCATAAGAGAGACTCAAACGTGCCTTAGTGTTCCATATGAAAAAAACCTTTCTGTCTTTTACATAAACCTGTTGTGGAATATAATGCGAGCCAACAGATGTGTTGCCACATTGCCACAAATGGAGTAACATTGTGTTTTCTGACAATGTTACAATGGCACTACCAACAGATACACCACCAGTAGAAATATTTAGTTTCAAAATAGGATTTCTCCTTCCCCCAGTTTTGCAATCCCAGTGGCATTCCAGATGGTCAGTGAAGACTCTCTACACAAAAAACGTAAATATCAGTCATAGCAGAGCATGTTTCTGATATGGGCAGTGATTGCTGACCATTTCAAATGATTTAAACAGGACCCACTCGACAGCTTGTCTACTTTCAGGTCCTGGCCATGTTTTGTTCAAGTGTAGACTTCCATGTGTTATTGAACCATCAGAACTCAAGCACCACAGCCTTTCATAGCAGCTCACATCACCTCAAACACAATGTTGTTTAATAGAATCAGTGCATACATTCAACTGCAAGTCAGCAAATGTTGAGTAATCAACTGCCTGTGTGAACCAGCCCTTAGTCCCTTATGCTCCACTATTTCTGGGGACCAACCATCCCACATAGCAGTGCTCATGTAGCTCTCAATTCACTGTCTTCCATTGTTTTCTCTAAAGAGGAGATGGCCAAAAGACAGCATTTACTGGTAGATCTCTGGGTGATCTGCTGGCCAGTTTTAAAGTTTGTATTAAATTCCTTGATCTGTGGTATATGTATTTGTGTATGTAGGTTCTCCAGGTATATGTCTCATGGGATGCCCTTGGCTACACACATAACACTATTTTGCACCTGGCACAGGTTAGTGGCCATAGTTTAAAAAGAAAGAAATCCCACAAGACTCAAATTTGCCCACTTGTGCTGCAAAGCAAATATCAGTCTTGTTATACCACTTTATAGCATGCTAAGGCAGTTTAATACCTATATTCTGGGACAAGGAACTTGTACTAATTATGTGAATGTCTACTTTGGGGCGGGGGAGAGACCAAAGTTGCATGTAGAATGGAGCTGCTTTTAAATGGATTAATCCAAGTTGTTTTCCATCTCCTCAGCTGAAGTTTAAAACTCTTGTGAAACTCTTTTTACTCTCTTTTAATAGTTTGCATCTTTTCTTTTGCATTTCTGGAAAGTCTATGCCTTACTCAAAGAAAAATAATGCAGTTTGCTAACACTGAGAAAAAATGTAACTGATCATAGATAAAAAATGTGCCCAAAGTAATATATTTTACTCATGCGTTGACAAATACCAAGTAGAACTTGCTGTGGTTCATTGTTTTATTTTGACATCAAAGCTGAGAAAATTTTGACAGATCAGGTATCCTGCTGATTTTTTTCTAAAACTCTTTGTAACATTCTTTTAAAGGTGCGATAAAAAGGATTTCTTCCTTTACTTTCATTTAACAAAGCAATATCCTAACAAAACAGAGACATCAATTATACAATTATATGCATCAGCAAAAGAGCAGAATAATTCAACAATACATTATGGCACAAGCCTCATAATAAAGGGAAAGCTTTACAATGAAAGGGTAATGTAGTGCACAACAGCTTCATTTTTAAAAATATATATATACAATAAGGTGGCATAAAGTGGCTTGTTGAGTTAATTCTCTGACTAGCATCCTTGCTGTATTCTTAGATGGGCACTTCAAGATCGTAGAGTACACTGCATTTTTTTGAAGGTGCACAGCAGGAGAGAACATTCCTACTAAAGACAGGCTTGCAGCATGGCAGCATTTAAGTTTAGGCACATCTGAATGCAAAAAAAAAAAAGCTTAGATTCTTTACAAAAATCTCTTTAGGACAGTGCAAAATCGTAGTGCCCTTCAAAAGGCAATGATCACAAACAGAACAACATTCAAGACAGAAATACATCTGTATTTTAATTAAAATTAGATAGTGCACCAATACAGAAAGGCTTTTCATGTAAAAGGATTTTTTTTTTTGGTACCCCAAAGTTTATGTCACAATTCCACTCCACCAATGTTGTACATGTTAGGACTGATAGCTGAAAAACACTGCATTAAGATCAAGTCTTGACGTAGCACTTACTTCAGATCTGAAGACTCACTCACAAAGCCACAGTACATTGGAAAAGAGCTTTCAGAATAGCTAGCTTGCAATGCAGAGCAATCGATTCATTTGACTGATTCTGCAGAAAAATATCTTGAGTGTTCGCACCTTGAAAACTGCTAACTTACAAGCTGGCTTCTAGCTTGGCATTAAAAGCAGTAGCATTAAGAACATGTGTATAAAATGAAGGCTCAGGTTCACACCAAAATGTATGGCAAACACTAGCACCGAGATCCAGCAAGAGAGGGCTGTGTGCAGAAGCAGAATTCCATGTGTACAACCAATATGAATGAAAGTGTACATTGCAATGCTTATCTAGGCCCCATTGAACTGGTTAGATGTGGGGGGGGGGTTATGTGAATGGGGGACATGTGCATTAATAGTAGTGTGAGACATGATTAAAACTGGATCAGGACCTGGCTGATTTGCAATGGGGCAAGATTGGGTCCATAATTATATGCCACAGTCTGTGGCACAGCCTGCAGGATGGACAAGAATTGTGGTGGTTCATGAGGTTGTTACCTCCTGTCCTGAGGCCACTGCAGCCTGAATGTGGTCAGGGAAGAGTCTCAGGATGGTTTGGAATTAGCCAACTATTGCAAGTCTTCAGAATGAGAAGCAGGAACAGAGGCTGGGTAAGCCCTATTTCTGCTTTTGTTCTGTAAATTGGCTCCCATTTTAATCCCAATTTGGGCCCACTTCTCTTTTATCATCCACAAAGGGAACCTTTTAGATGGCAAGACACTAATAATCAAGGAAAATGAGATTGTTTGCATTGTTCCTCAGCACAAAAGGCTAGCAAGAAGTTAACTGGATGATAACTCTAATGTGAGAGATTACCTTCTTTATACAAAAACTGAGCAATTCTTGCCTCAAATGTTTTGAAACTAAAAGATCTGTATCCTTTAATCAACTGTGTGCAGCAGTGGCAAAAGTCATCATACCCAGTAGCACCAGGGAGGCACAGTTGCTCTTCCTCATTTAGCTCATTCCAGAGATACCCATAAACAGAAGAATGCTGCTGAAGATAAACGATACTGCACAAAAAACTTTGATGTAAATATGCATTTAGTCTTGCAATAAGATGCAGGTACAAATATGGCTAGATTGGTTGTTCACAATTCTTGTGGCTATTCTGCTCTGGCAGATAACATCCATATCACTGCACCGTACTATCGCATACAGGTTTCTACATGCAGGAGGCAGAGTAGTGGGTATGTGATTGTTTTCTGTGTGTTCCGGGGTGTGGGGTGGCATGAGCACCCAAAAGCACATTTCTCTACCACACAGAAGAAGTTGATTGAATGACGGCAGAGGCACCATCAGGTTCGAGGGGGGTCCAGGCGAGGTGCTTGCCAGGGGCTTCCCTGCTCTCCCCACACCACCCTGGTTTTTAAAAAAATCTCAGCGGTGGTGGTGGCGGCCAGGCGGTCATGGCTGCAGTCCCACAGCGCACCGTTTTAAATTAAAATATTTTTATTTGCAAAGTTTGAGTAGCAATCTGACCCAATCACACCGCCTTTGGGCAGGACGCGGCCAACAAGGGCACTGGAGTAGCCTCCGGTCTTCTCATGTGCTGCAGGAGCTGGGCGAGAGCCTCCGGGTGCTGACCACTACCATGGTAGCACTTTCCCTTGATGTTGCAACAGCAGGAGAAGACGCCCTGCTGCCTGTCGGAAGGCTGTCTGGGAATCCCTCCGGACCACAGGGCCTCCTCATATGTGCAGCCCACGGCCCATCTGTAGTGGCACTATTGGATCAGGGTGATTGTCTGCAAGAGGTGATTTGCCTGAGTGAGAGTCCAATAGCCCTAAATACAAGAATGGCTTTCATGCTCAGTTAGAAAAATTTCCCTTAGCAAAAGGAGAAAAATGTACCACCATTAAAAAATCCCCATTCCCTTTTCTTTTCACTGAGCCTCTTAACTGACATTAGACAAGTCAATCAGATCTGTTATGATTTGGCATATAGCAATATTCCATTTCCTATATCTCTAGGGTGGTTTTGTTTTAAAATTTAAGTATAAACATTTTTAACCCAATCATTCTGCCCTCTTGAGATAGGTTTCAGAGCCATTGTTATTAGGATTTTGGTAAAAAAGCATAATTAGCTGCCTTGAATGTCCTTCTTTCATTAAAGGATAGTTTCCTCATTGTGTTCAGTACTAGGTTAAGTTAGTGCTGCCTTGACTATTGTAAATATAAAAATTGATATGAAATAATGATTTCTAACAATCGCTAAGCCTTAGGCACAAATGATTGCATATGACAGAATATAGCTGAAAAAATATAAAAACAAAATATGGTGATTTTGTTGTATTTTAGTCTGTTGACTGGGTTAATAGAACAGCTACATTCAGTTGTCTGATAGGTGAGCTCTGCATGTATGTATTATATGCATACAAACACACACATTGCATTATTTAAGGTGCTTTCAATAATAATGATAAAACAATGCTTTCAGCAAAGTAACGATAATGACAACTATATATTTTCCTTAAATTTAACAAAAAGCAATACATTTCCCTCCTTGGTCACCCAGGTTGGCCTTGCCACAAATATATTGGCACTAAAGCTAAAGATGGAAAACCACACATTCTTGCAGCAAGGTGTTATTTCCCCCACCCCAGTCAAGCTACATTGCTTGTCTTGTTTTTGTCTGCTTACTTCCCAAGCCAAAACAAGTATTTCAGCAGGTCTTTATCAAACTCAATGTTTTGTAAATTACCAAAATTACAGTGGAGTCCTAATGATGAGTTCAATGGACCTTACTCCTAGGTTGTGCATAGGATTGCAGCCTTAATTTAGATCTGTACAAGTGATCTGTACAAGTGATTGTAGTTTGGTAGAAGTGGCTATCTGTTTAGATCAATTATAGTTTATTTCTGCTTGAGAAATCTAATCCAGAGTTCTGCATGTTTGTTCTTCAGGCACTCATAGAACTCTTGCATCTGACAGTTGCACCCCTTTTGCTTTAATGAAGAAAAAGCCCCAAGACACTCTTCATATATCTTGGATGAAAATCTCATTTCCATTGACGTGAATGGGGAAGCCCTTTCAGACACAGGAGTTCTGTTCACATGTTAAAGCTCTCTACCTAAAAGGAACCAGTGGATTGAAAAAAATGGTTAAATATCCATAATAAAAATAGTTTAATGTCCCTTATAATTTAATGGAACATTTTAATGTCCCTTATAAAAATAGGGAAACAAAATAAAAAAAATATAACACAATCCTTTACATGGCTACTCAGAAGTAAGTCCTATTTCGTTCAATGGCGCTTACTCCCAGGAAAGTATTATAGGATTGCAGCCTGTTTTATAAGCACTGGGATGAAAATGGATAAAATTTGCATCTTATTTTAATATGGCTCCACACACATTTTGACTTCATGTTTATACATCATGCAGTGCAATATATGATTGTATCAATAACACAGAAATAAGCTACAACATGAGCACGTGAAAATAATCATGTGTCAGTTTTTGGCAAGGCACTGTGTAGTCCCCAATAGCTTTGGGGATGTTTCAAAGGAGAACCATTTTTGTTTTGTTTTATGTCTTGAGCGCACAAAGACAAATACTTAATTACGTTAATAAAAAGCAAGGCCACTGGAAATGAAGCTCAAGACAGAGGCATTGGTGAGAGCATTGCCAAATCAAGACGGGATGAAAACTATTCACAACATTAGCGCTGGAACGCTTGCTATAGCTTTGGGGTGGGGATGGGAGCGCAAACTGTAAAACAGAAGCAGCTGTCGATGATGATCACCTGCAGATTTAGGCCTGTTCTGCCCCCAAGTGTGCGCTCGTCACTTTGGGGTCAGTATGTGCATGGGAAAAAAGGCAGAACGTGACCCCTGCTGCAGTGCACCACGAATGGTCCTTTACTCACTTCACTCCTCCTTTCCACCAGTAACTTCTCAACGTTGAGCTCAGTTGTGTTTTTGTGTGCTGGGAAGCATCCAATGGAAACATGAGGACTTACTTGTGCTACCTAAATGGAACCTAAGGGGCCCAGATTACTTTCCTTATCCTGTGCAGTATTGATGGCAATGAATAGGCCTACAATTGCTAGAAAAGAGAATAATGGCTAGGGTGCAACTTTTGTAAAGACCACATTCACATGCCACCCAAACGGTGAGAGGCTGCTCCCCCATGGTCGCATCCCCCATGCTGATCAGTTGCTGTACAAAACGGCAGAACTCTACGTGAGAGGGGCGGATTATGTTGGAAGTTGGATACCAGTACGATGTGGTATCTTCCTGGGGGCTGGCAACACAGACAGAACTTCTGATAAGCTCGGCTGTATTTTGCCAGTTCATATATACAGAATCAGGTAACATATGAAGTGGATCATATTTATTTATAAAATGTATTAATTGCCTTTCTGCCCAAAGGTGCTCAATTAACACAACTGACTGATGTATACTAAAATCCCAGTCAGTGGCATTTGCCTCCTATCATTGTCCATGTGGAGGTGACTGCCAGACAACTATGAAAGGGATATTATTTTATACTAGAAATCCTGTAATTTGGGATTACAAAGATTAGTAGGCTCATGTGTTGGATTCTCTCTGTAGCTGCCCAGCCTGAGAATTCCTTGTGTGAGCATAAAACCACCTGCTTCATCTTTACCAGAATAAGCTCTGTAATGCTATGCAAACCCATTTTGGGTACCACTGTCACCTAGCACCTCATTGTTACCCTCAACAAATTAACTGAAGGATATCTTGCTGAAGACAGCAGTTCAAGCAGTCTAAAATGTTCATATGAGAGAATAAATTCCATCTAGTTGTATATTGATTATATCCCTGAAATAAAAAGTCCCAAAAGGTAAATTCTAAATTTTCCTCTCTTGAAATTTGAATAAGACCAGAGTTAACAAAATCTGAGCTGTTCACCATCGTTTTAGAGTGGGGGGAATAGAATTTTTGTATTCACCAAGGAACCAATAAACATTGTATGTAAACATCACCTACTCAAACTCAGCTGGGATTTTTGCCCAATTGATTTCAACTAGAAAAGTCACCTAAGTTATCAGTCTGATACCAGCAAAGAGACTACAGGAATCCTCATAGCTGTATTATGTTTAACACAAAGCACAGAAGATTGTTTCTGAATCCCCATATTATATCCAAAATCATAAACGTTCTTCCATTAGCAATCTCAGCAATCAGTGTTTTGGGAATCAATGTGATTGTGAATATTGGAGTGTTTACACATGGTACCAGTTCAGCTAAGCCTGAAGTAGGTAGTTTTCTGATGGGATTCTCAGAAACCTGTAGGCTACTTGAAATGCAGACGCTCACATCTCTTCCTGCTCATTTTCGTCTTCCTGTTTGTTCACATAGCAAGGTGGTAAGGAATGCATTGAAGTGGATGCAGGTGCCAGCTGGGTCATGGGGTTTTCTTCACCCTGGGCCATGTCCCTTGCTGCAGGGGCATGCAGACGGTGAGCATCTAGCATTTCCAGCAACAGATCATAAAGAGGAACCACGTTCTTGCACTTCATGTTGTACAGATGCTCCATTCCCTTATTGCTGTAGAGCCACATAAAAATAGATACTTTAAAAAAAAAATACTGGATAACTATTTCACAGCAAAATCATGCTCCCTGGTATGGTTCTACCAATAGTCAAGGCAAAGCAGCCCACCTCAAGCAGCACATTCTGGGATACCGAAAAAGAGCAGAAAATTGTCCAATAAATAATATCAATAATAATAACTTTGCCATATATAATATATAGTCTTAATTATAATTACACAATTACATGTATAATAATTCTATTATTATATATACAATGTCATATATATTTTGCCATTGATTTGACAGGAGGATTGCGTCACGTTTTTTTTGCCTCAGGGACCAGCATGTCTTGGGATGTTTCTTCATGATACTCCGCAACATTTTAAGGCAAAACGCAACATTCTGGAAGTTACAGGTTTTTGTAGTGGAAATGATTTCCTGGCCACACATTCTTTCCAGCTGTTATGTTATTGTGACAGGTATACAGAGGTTTCCAGTTAGGGATGTCGGAGGGATCCAGTTGTGGGGTAGAGCTCGATGAGCTTTTGTTGGCTTGGCTCCCCAGACTCTGCTCTGACATCTGCCCACAGCAAGATGCATGGCGGCGGCAACAGGGAGGGGCCACGCTGCACAACCATCTCTCTCCCCCTGCTGGTGTGGCACTGCCCTCCCTCCCTCCCGCTACCATCACCACCACTGCACAACCCTCCCTCTTGTGCGAGGTTGCGCGGTGGCAGAGATGGCAGCAGTAGCACCAGTGAGGGAGGAAACATTGTGCCATGGTGCTGCACTCCCTCCCTGCAGCCATCGCTGCTGCCACGCAACCCTTCCTCTCTCCCTGCCAGTGCCAACACCGGCAGGAAGAGAGAGGGAGGGAGGGTTGTGCAGCAGCAATGATGGCAGCAGTGGCGGTGACAGGGAGGGAGGGTTGCACTGTGGCAGGAAGAGAGGGAGGATTGCACAGTGGCAGCAATGGTGGCTGCGGAAGGGCGGGAACTGACAGAGACCATGCTTTACTTGCAAAACATCCCAGTTTGACGCTCATCATCTCCAGGTAGGGTTGGGAAAAGTCTCCTCCTGAAAACCTGGAGAGCCCCTGACAGTTACAACAACACTGAACTAGATTTTCTAATGGTCTGACTGAGTATAAGGTCACGGTGTTCCTAAATATTCTGTCCTGTGATAGAGATTCCAGGTTCTGGGCATGACCATAGATCCCAACTCTTTCTTCACAACCCTGCCTACGTTTAGGTTTCTAGCCTGCTTTTCAGGGGAGAAACCCTCACAAAACAGATTACAACATACTTTAAATAGAAAATAAATCAAACCATAAAATCAAATAATTCAATACACATATCATTAAAAACACAAATAATTATTTGTTATTTTAATGATATGTGTATCATATACACCAGCAGATAAAACTTAAGTTAAAAGCATGGTATACTAAAAGTAACCAAATGAAGACTGGAATAAATAAATAATTAAAATCCTTCTAAAGGCTAGCAAAGGGGATGGGCATTCACACTTCCTGGGGGAGGGCATTCCAAAGATGTGGAGGCACCACCGAAAAGGCCCTGTCCCTGGTACATGTCAGTCTCATCAGATGCTGAATTTAAAACTCAGGCAGACTGGTATGGCGCAGGCAGTCCTTCAGATAACCTTGTCCCAAACAGTTTAGAGCTTTAAAGGCTAATACCAGCACCTTCATGGATCACTGCCTTGTTGTGGCGAAGGGGCTTGCATAACTCAGTGAAGCCATAAGCTATTCCGTGCAGGGCCACCCAAGATGGACAGGTCATGGCAGAGAGTTCTGACAAAATGTGGTCCACTGGAGAAGGAAATGGCAACCCACTCCAGTATTCTTGCCAAGAACACCCCATGGAACGTATCACAAGGCTAAAAGAGATGACGCCGGAAGATGAGCCCCTCAGGTCGGAAGATGTCCAATATACTACTGGGGAAGAGCAGAGGGTATTTCCAAGTAGCGCCAGAAAGAGTGAAGCAGCTGGGCCAAAGCCAAAAGGACACTCAGCTGTGGATGTGTCTGGTGGTGAAAAGAAAATCTGATGCTGTAAAGAACAATATTGTTTAGGAACCTGGAATGTCAGATCAATGAATCAAGGTAAGCTGGAGGTGGTCAAACATGAGATGGCAAGATTGAACATCGACATCTTGGGAATCAGCGAACTAAAACGGACAGGCATGGGCGAATTTAATTCAGGTGACCAGCATATCTACTACTGTGGGCAAGAATCCCTTAGAAGAAATGGAGTAGCACTCATAGTCAACAAAAGGGTGGGGAAAGCAGTACTGGGGTACAATCTTAAAAACGATAGAATGATCGCAGTACGAATCCAAGGCAAACCATTCACCATCACAGTAATTCAAGTCTATGCCCCAACCACTGAGGCCGAAGAAGCTGAGGTTGATCGGTTCTATGAAGACCTACAACACCTTCTAGAACTAACACCAAAAAAAGATGTCCTCTTCATCATAGGGGATTGGAATGCTAAAGTAGGAAGTCAAGAAATCACCGGGATAACAGGCAGGCATGGCCTTGGTGTACAAAATGAAGCAGGACAAAGGCTAATCGAGTTTTGCCATGAGAACACGCTGATCATAGCAAACACTCATTTCCAGCAGCACAAGAGGCGACTCTACAAATGGACATCACCAGATGGTCAATATCGAAATCAGATTGATTATGTCCTTTGCAGCCAAAGATGGAGAAGCTCTATATAGTCAGTAAAAAGAAGACCTGGAGCTGACTGTGGCTCAGATCGTGAGCTTCTTGTTGCAAAATTTCGGCTTAAATTGAAGAACGTAGGGAAAACCACTAAACCATTCAGGTATGACCTAAATCATATCCCTTATGAATATACAGTGGAGGTGAGGAATAGGTTTCAGGGATTAGACCTGATAGACAGAGTGCCTGAGGAACTATGGACGGAGGTCCGTAACATTGTTCAGGAGGCAGCAACTCAATCCATCCCAAAGAAAAAGAAAGGCAAGAAAGCCAAGTGGCTGTCTGATGAGGCTTTACAAGTAGCTGAGGAAAGAAGGGAAGCGAAAAGCAAGGGAGAAAGGGGAAGATATATCCAACTGAATGCAGAGTTCCATAGAATAGCAAGGAGAGACAAGAAGGCCTTCCTAAATGAACAATGCAAAGAAATCGAGGAAAACAACAGAATGGGAAAGACAAGAGATCTCTTCAAGAAAATTGGAGATCTCAAGGAAACATTTTGTGCAAAGATGGGCATGATAAAGGACAAAGAAGGCAGGGACCTAACAGAAGCAGATGAGATTAAGAAGAGGTGGAAAGAATACACAGAAGAACTATACAGGAAAGATCTGAATGTCCCTGATAGCCAGGATAGTGCGGTCACTGAACTTGAGCTGGACATCCTCGGGAGTGAAGTCGAGTGGGCCTTAGGAAGCATTAGTAACAACAAAGCTAGTGGAGATGACAGTATTCCAGGTGAGCTATTTAAAATCCTAAAAGATGATGCTGTTAAAGTGCTGCATTCAATATGCCAACAAATTTGGAACACTCAACAATGGCCGCAAGACTGGAAAAGGTCAGTTTACATTCCAATTCCAAAGAAGGGCAACGCCAAAGAGTGTTCAAACTACCGCACAATTGCGCTCATTTCACATGGCAGCAAGGTGATGCTCAAAATCCTACAAGCTAGGCTTCAGCAGTATGCGAACCGAGAACTACCGGAAGTACAAGCTGGGTTTCGAAGAGGCAGAGGAACTAGAGATCAAATCGCCAACATTCGCTGGATCATGGAGAAAGCAAGAGAATTCCAGAAAAACGTCTATTTCTGCTTCATTGACTACGCTAAAGCCTTTGATTGTGTGGATCACAACAAACTGTGGCAAATTCTGAAAGTGATGGGAGTACCAGACCACCTTACCTGTCTCCTGAGAAACCTGTACGAGGGTCAAGAAGCAACAGTAAGAACCAGACATGGAACAACTGAGTTGTTCAAAATTGGGAAAGGAGTACGACAAGGCTGCATATTGTCACCCTGCTTATTTAACTTATATGCAGAGTACATCATGAGAAATGCCGGGTTGGATGAATCACGGGTCGGAATTAAGATTGCTGGGAGAATTATCAACAACCTCCGATATGCAGATGATACCACCCTAATGGCAGAAAGTGAAGAGGATCTAAAGAGCCTCTTGTTGAGGTGAAAGAGGAGAGTGCAAAAGCTGGTTTGAAACTCAACATTAACAAAACGAAGATTATGGCATCTGGCCCCATCACTTCCTGGCATATAGAAGGGGAAGAAATGGAAGCAGTGACAGTTTTTACTTTCTTGGGCTCCAAGATCACCGCAGACGGTGACTGTAGCCATGAAATTAAAAGACGCTTGCTCCTTGGGAGGAAAGCTATGGCAAACCTAGACAGCATAGTAAGAAGCAGAGAAATCACCTTGCCGACAAAGGTCCGTATAATCAAAGCTATGGTTTTCCCAGTAGTAATGTATGGCTGTGAGAGCTGGACTCTAAGGAAGGCTGAGCGCCAAAGAATTGATGCTTTCGAACTGCGGTGCTGGAGAAGACTCTTACGAGTCCCCTGGACTGCAAGGAGGTCAAATCAGTCCATCCTAAAGGAAATCAAACCTGAGTGCTCATTGGAAGGACAGATACTGAAGCTGAAGCTCAAATATTTTGGCCACCTAATGCGAAGAGAAAACTCTCTGGAAAAGACCCTGATGCTGGGAAAGACTGAAGGCAAAAGGAGAAGGGGACAGCAGAGGACGAGATGGCTAGATAGCATCACCGATGCAATGAATATGAACTTGAGCACGCTCCAGGAGAGAGCGGAGGACAGGAAGGCCTGGCGTGCTATGGTCCATGGGGTCACGAAGAGTCGGACACGACTGAACGACTGAACAACAACAACCAGCACCTCATATTGGGCCTGGAAATTAATAGGTAACCATTGTAACTAGCATAGAATAGGTGTAGCAGAGTCCTAATACCTAGATTCCACCAGTGTCCTAACTGTTGCAACTGTCTGTACTAGTTGTAGTTTCCGGACTGTCTTCAAGGGCGTCCCACGTAAAATGCATCACAGTAATCAGGCCTGGATGTTACAGTGTATGTGTTACTGAAGCAGAGTCAGCCTTCTCTAGATACAGCTGCAACTGGCGAACAAGCTGCAGCTGGTAAAACGTTGTCCTAGCCACTGATGACATTTGCACATCCATAGGAACTGCCGGGAGAACACATCTGGCTCATTAGGGGGCGTGCAGCCCTATCCAGAGTCAGTTGCACACCTCCAACCAGATCAGCAGATTCACCCACCCACAACACTTCTGTCTTGTCCGGATTAAGCTCCAACTTGTTTGCCTTTCACCTCTCCAGTATAAGGGCTGCAAATTGTACGCCATTTGGATGGAAAACGTCAAAGCTGCTCGTAGCAGAACAGAAAAACAAAACATGAATGTAAAATGAAAAACGAATGTGACTAAAATGGCTCTAAAGCAAAACGAATGGGGCTTTACAAATTAAAGCTAAATATGTTTTCCCATTGTACACCCCAGAGCAAATGCTGACATACCTAGATAAATTTTGTGAACGGCCAAAGAGAGACTCATTTCCGCAGTTTTAAAGCCCAAGTGAATGTTGGTATTTAGGTGACTGTTAAAATTCACCAGTGATTTCAGATATTCACAAGCCTTGTCCAGAATTGTTAACATTCATTTGAATATCAACATTCACCAAAGCTTTGGGCAATCACTGGAGCATATTGTATTATGAATTCTTCTTCGTACGGTGCTTAGCATTAATTTGTGCATTGTCTTTAGGTATTTATAGTATCACTATTATTATTATTATTATTATTATTATATTTTATTACTTATTTCTTTACTTGTTTGTCTTTTCTTATTTTAAAAGTTGGATGTAAAAAACTTTTTTAAAAGAGCTGTGCAGTGTACAAAGCCCAACTGTGTATTCACTCACCTCATATGCCTAATGTGCGAAAGGATGAGAAGGAGCTGAGCCAGTCGCCTATGCTGCTGCTGCAGAGAGAGGCCTGATTTGGCCATTAAATGTGTCAAAGTATCAGTGATTTTATCTAGAACACGGTGGATATGCTCTTTTTCCTCCAGTGATTTTAGGGTGCTGGAAAGAAATGTGTAGACACCTGCAGGAGAAGACATGAGATAGCATTTGCATCAGGATTCCAATATGCAAACTTGGTTCACTGAGGGGCACAGCCACACGAAAAACATAGGCCACAGTCCTACACATACTTCACTTGCTGCTGCTGCTGCTGCTATTATTATTATTATTATTATTATTATTATTATTGTTATTATTATGCCCCATAGGCAAAGCTCTCTGGGCGGTTTACAAAGATTAAAAACATAAAAAATACAATATGCAAAATTTAAAAACGTAAAAAACATACAACAGACAGTATACACAGAGACAACATATATCTAAAAACAACTTTGAGCAATCAGCAATCAGCCAAACTGTAAAATCAATCCAGGATCGATTAAAAACTCATCACGTGCTGCCAAATGCCTTGGAAAAGAGAAATTTTGACTTGGACCCGAAAAGATAGCAATGTTGGTGCCAGGCGGGCCTCGTCAGGGAAATCATTCCATTCCAAAACTGGGGGGCTACCACCGAGAAGGCCATCTCCCTCATTGCTGTTTTCCGAGCCTCCCTCGGAGTAAATCTCACTGAGGCTTACTTCGCAGTAGACGCATATAGGATTACACTGCTAAATTGGTTTAATCATCATTCCTTCTTCCCAGGAAATTATAGCTGGGTTTGTTTGATTGTTTTTAAATTATATTTATTGAGTTTTGTTTAAGATACGTATCCGTAAGTACAGTTAAGGCAAGGAAAAACAATGAACCAAATGAATGAACCAACTCAGGTTGGTTGTTGTTGTTATTGTTATCTGAAAGGAGGGAGTTTAGGCATCTGCAGTAGATAATACAGTCTCAGCACCACCCCAAACTTCAGTACTCAAGATTGTTTGTGGGAATCTACAACTCTTAAAATATTTTATAAAACTGTTATCAGTTTATAGTGTAGACAGAACTTGAGATTTAGACTGTGACTGAGGCATTGAATGCTATGTGGATTAACTGTTCTAAATTCAATAGGGGAAAAAATAGGTGTGGAATCTCTAGTAATAATCATACAACTTTAGGGCTGATCAGGGCTGGCCCAAGACACTTCTCCTGCTTGAGATGATGGCTTTGGGAGCACAGGACAGGTCACATCACACCCACACCTCCATTCTCCATCACCTCACAGCCATCCCCCATCCCTCAGCATCTGCCCCCTGAGGCAGCCATCTTACGCTACCTATTGGTAAGGCCAGCCCTGGGGTAGATTCAAATAGTCACTTGGCTGGATGGCACAGGCCCTACATATGACTGTACCAATTCAGTACTCTATGGAAAGTTGCTTGTTTGAAAGACCCCCCACATGAAATAGTGTCCTGCATTCCAAAGTATTATTTTGGGACGAAGACTGGAACTAGCCTTCTATCTTAGCTTTCCCTTGGAGGTGGCAATGTTTGAAACAACAAGCCTTTCATCCTGGCTGCACAAAAAAAAAGGAATAAGAAAGGAAAGGGAAAAAGAGAAACTAAGCGAAACTTTGATTACTAGATATAAGACAGTCACATTGCCACATGCTCTTCATCCCTTTATCAGATCATCAGTATTCTGGTCCTGGCAGTTTGCTTCAGTCTTTGCAGCTGGGGCGCTTAGACTGCAAGCCACAACACATTATCTCCAAAGAATTCCTATAAAAGCCAGTTGCACTATTTTACAATATACGAGGTACAGTTTTGTAGCCAAATTCATAATACCATTATGCCTAAGTGCTGGGTTTATACTAGTTTTTTCCTCACTGAACAGTGTTAAACATGCTGAAAACCAGGATCTTCAGTTTAACTTGGTAAACTGAGTTGTACCTCTCAAAGACTGCAATCCAGAGAAAGTTAGTTATGCTTACATCAGATGAACATTACTGGGACTAGTTAGCTGCAACTAATTTAAGGCTGCAATCCTAAACTCACTATTGCAAGCTACTAGGGAGCAGAGCTGACTGAACACATCGGGACTTACTTTTCAGAAAACTGTAAAACACAGTGATATCAAGGGCACTCAAGCTGAAAAAGTCTGACTAACTTTTTTGGGATTGGAGCCCTTAAATACAATGGTAAACTATAGTACTCAGAAGAGGGCACTGCTGTATGCCTTTTTTGTTGTACTCTGAAACATAGCTTTGTTTTGTAATTAAAAGAGTTAATTTTGTTTTTTCCACAGTGACCAAGAGGTAGATTCTATTTTGTTACTGAAATTGTGAAATGCTGGTGCTGCCCTTGCAGCAAGAGACATGCTGCTGTCCAAATATCTGAGTAAAATTTCGCAAATGGTGTTAGTGTCCTATACTTCTCAACTGCAAACACAAACATAGAGGGAGGAGGGAAATCAGGCATGCCCCAACTTGTGACCCACCAAATTGAATGCAACTCACCAGCATGTCCGCCGTATTTCCCCGCCCCTAGTCTTAGACAGACAGTTAAAGAAAACATTTGGCCAGGCCCGGGAGGGTCCCCACCATACTTGTCTGGTGAGCTTTCTTGAGCTTGATTGATCACACGTTGTGCAAACATGGTCAAAATAAGAGAATAGAAAAATTGCAAGATATATGTGTACTTGGTCACAAATGTATGCACCAGTGAAACCAGCGAGTACCCCCATCAGCTTACTAATATATGTATTAGGACCAAAATATATATGCAAAGCCAATTCAGATGTACAGGTATTCCTCTGATAACAATCCTCTCATGTGGAATCACCTTAGAGGACAGGCAGGGAACCTGTGGCCCACCAGATGTTGTTGGACTCCAACTCTGGCCAGTACGGCCAGTGGTCAGGAGTGATGGGAGTTGTAATCCAGCAGCATCTGGATGGCCAGAGTGCAGCACGTGTGTAAGAAATTGCTTGTTTGAGAGCAGGTCCATGCTCAGTAAGTGGAAACCTTAGGCATGGGGGAAAGGTATTCTCAGGCAGTAGCATCATGTGAGAGGACTTGAGTGCATGCAGACTTAAGCCCGATCTCATTCAGGATAGTCTCTCTACCCTTTTGCATATCTGAAAAATTAAGGTCACAATTCACATTGTGTCTTTAATTTAAGAATGGAGAAAAAAGCCCAGGAAAGGCCCAATACAACATGGCAGATGTTAGTGTTGACGCCAGGATATGCAGAATTCGCTTCATTCTTAATCATGTCTGCTTGCTAATTGCTTGTTTCCTACAGCAGGGACAATGTAATAAGTTTCAGGAGAGAAGCCTGTTCACTAAAATATGTAACATAGTATAGTATATACATTAGCTACTCTGACATTGCCCGTCACCTTCATTGGGGGAGGGAAGCAAGGTTAGATTTGCTCCTGTCCTGATGCTGGGACAGTGCCTAGGGCTGAACTACATGTAATTTCATCCAAGTAGCTGCCACCTTCCTACAGTGCCTTCCCCTACTGCAGTGCTCATCACATGACTCCTTATGGAGATTCTCTGCTGGTGACAAAAGGCCTTGGGGTTGTTGTTCGTGTGCGTGACATCTCCACACCATTCATGTGAGGAAGTCACACCCTGAGAAGTCACCACACAGAAGCCGTTTCGTGCAGCATGTCCCTGAGAGGTTCCTGAAGGACGGCAGCAGCTGTGCCACCTTCAGCTGCGTTTGGAGTTCACTTCATCGGGGACTAGCTTTTTGGCCACGGATTCAAAGTTATTTCTCTTTCAAAGTTCTTTCTCAGTGTTTACAGGCCGGTTCCATGCAAGACTGCCTTGCTCTCTATCAGGTCTGTTTATCTAGCAGTGCTTTTCAAAATAAAGTACGTTATTCCGTGTTGTTCCCAGCTAAAGCGAGATTTGCCATCATATCTCGTGTATATTAACTGTGGTTTCTTTTACAAAGAGCAGCCCCCTGCATATGATGTGCAGAATGCTGATGCCTCAATTATTTGTGCTGTCTGTTGCTTTGACTACAGCAGCATGCTCTTTGATTCAATCCACAGAGAACAGGCTAACAGGAATAAAATGAACTTTTAACAAAAACAAGTAAGATGCTACACCAGCCTTCTCCAACATGGTGCCCTCCAGATGCATTGGACTAGAACTTCCATCATCCCCAGCCAGCACAACATTGTACTGTTGGCTGGGGATGATGGGAGTTGCAGTCCACCATATCTGGAGGGCGACAGGTTGGGGAAGGCTGTGCTACACCATAAGAAATTCACAATTATAACATGGTGAGTAGCCAGTTATTGTCCTAATTAAGAACTGGGGATCAGAATTTGGACAACAAATTGAACGTAAGTCAGGAATGTGATATTGTGGAGCAGGAGGCAAATGCCAAGGCTGTATTTGCAGAAATATTGGCTTGGATTCTAAGTAAACAACAAGAAGTTCAAGGAAGGTAAGCTTCCCATCTCCTCCTCCCTGTTGTACTTGCTTTCATCCCTCCAAAGCTCTCCATAGGATCAGACCTCTACCCAATTTTGGGTGATCTCCCATTTCCCCAGCAGTCCCCAGTGCCCCATCTCCTTTGTTCAGGCAGACCCTCAGACCCACCAGAAAGGCTTTTCAGGGGTACAGGCAGCTGCGGGGGGGGGGGACATTACTGCTATGAACCTTATTAATTTCACTTTTCTCAAGATCCAGGCTGCTGTATGGACACAGGGCATGCAAGGCAATCCTGTATTCCCTTTTTATACTTCTGGCATAATGCTCAAAGCAGCAATTCAGTGATTTCTTTCTTTCTTTATTTAGACCATCTAGTTCTCTGGGTGTTTCAACCATCCAGTTCTCTGGGTGGTGTACATTAGTTTCAAAACATAAAATACAAAATAACAATAGAACAATGATTTTTAAAAAGCACGTAATAGACCCAGAATAAGACCAGAAGTGAAGGATACAAACATTAGCGCATATAAGAACTAAAACTAAGAGCAAAGATAAAAAGTGCAAAGATCTAAAAGCACATTCTAAAAACACCGGGGAGAATAATCAGGTGCCAAAAAGACTATAATGTGGGTGCCAGACAAGTCATATTTGGTGGGGAGGAAGAAGAACTGAGACACTGACCGTAGGGTCCAGGTAGGTAATTATCAGAGGAGACACTCCTTCCGGTAACCTGGCTTAGGGCTTTAAAACCAGTATTTTTAATTCAGCCCAGAAACAGACTGGCAGCCAGCACAGATGGCAAAATACTGGCATAATGTGACATATCAGCTAGTCCCAGTTAACAGTCTATCCACCTTGCTTTGTACTAACTAACGTTTCTGGACCATTTTCAAGGCAGCCGTGCAGCAGGTAACATATTGCAGTAATCCAAATGGGAAGTTACCAGAGTGTGAATAACGGTTGGAAGGCTATCTCTGTCCAGATAGGATAGAAGTTGGTATACCAGCCTAAGCTGATAAAAGGTGCTCCAAGCCATCAAGGCCATCTGGGCCTCTGACAACAATGGATCCCAAAGGACCCCCAAACGGCAAACCTGATCCGTTAACCTGCAACCCTTACACCCAAGAACGGGTGAAACCACTTCGCTAGACAGATGAACTGCCCGCAAACAGTTTCTCCCATCTGCTCTAATACGCTATGCCATTGTTGCTATGCTATCCAAATGTTAAAAAGAAAAGAGGACAGCCTTTGTCTAACCCCTCATTGCAAACTGATTGCAGGGATTCTTTCAGCTTTACAGATATGGCCAAAAGAGATGTGATGCTAACTGTAGTTCTATTCAGGTGTTTTATAATAAGCATGGTGGCTAAATGTGGGGAAGGGAACAGGAACACACATGCTGGCCCTATCCCCAGTGTCCCTGTGCACACTGCGTCCCTCCCCCTCATTCGCAGAATGGAGGTTCTACTTGCGTTCAGTTGATCGGGACCCTGTTTTATCAAGGTCTCCAATCATGCTTCAGGATTCTACTCACATTCAAGTGAACGTGACTCGTTTCTCCATTCAGACCTCAATGCAGCAAGGTCAGGGAATGAAGGGGCAGGGCCTAGTGTACATGAGGACATTTAGACCTCAACCATTCTATGGAAAGCCTGAATAGGGCTTGTGTGAATACAACGAATGTATCTAGTTTTCCAGTTTAAATAGCAGATGTGGGAGGTTCCCTTGGGACCATGGCACATGGAGTGGGGTGAAAAATGTTCCTCAAAAGCTGGTATTAGCCTCAGAAGGGAAGCCTTCATGGGCACCACTGGAGGCTTTTCTCCTGCAGCTAAAAGCAACTTCTGGTTTGGGAGGAGATTTTCATCAGGATCATGACATAGGGAGAAAGTGTTTAACCCTTCCCCTCTATGTATGCCACAGTTGCAATCCTGCTTAGCCTCCCCAGCCCTTCCATGGCTACAACTTAAACTGAGAACACTAGACACACTCATTACATTCATGCAGTTAGTGTCACATAAACTTTGGCCTTGAGTTTTCCAAGGGAACTAGCCAGCCTCATATTAGATATGTTACTTGACGCTGGCATGGTCCCAGGTGTCATGCCTCCACTGGAGTCACCTTCAGAGGAGGAGCCAGAAACATCAGAGCCAGTTGGCCCCTCAGAAGATCCTGGCATTACTCAAGATGGTCTGGGGCCCCTGAGAACGCTGGTGCCTTAAGGATGGTGGCCAGGTGAAGGAGTGCTTGCTTATTGAAGAGGGCTACTCATGAATTGAGATCTCCTCATTTGGAGGACATCTGACAAGCCTTTAATGTGATGCAGCTGAGTTGTTTGTTTGTTTGTTTTCTTCGTCACCCATCTGGCCAGTCACCCGGCCACTCTGGGCGATGTACAATAATACAAACAGTTTAAAAACAATAAAATTACACATTAAAACATCATTTTCTAAAATTTCCCTAGCCCACCCCAAAAGTTTTCAACGTGTGGTGGAAGCTCATTAAAGACGTGGCATGGCCCACAGAGTGGGGGCCACCACAGAGAAGGCCCTCTCCCTCGTCCACACCAGCCTAGCTGTCCTGGCTGATGGGACAGAGAGAAGGCCATCTGAGGCTGATCTTGTTGAGCTGGCCTGTCTGGTGTTGCTGGAGGCGCTCCTTAAGATAGGCTGGACCGGAACCATATAGGGTTTTAAAGGTCAAAACCAACACCTTGAATTTGGCCCAGAAAACAACCGGTAACCAGTGCAACTCCTTTAGCACCGGAGTGATGTGATCGCACCGGCGGCTGCCTTTAATCAGGTGAGCCACCGCGTTCTGTACCAGCTGCAGCTTCCGAACCGTCTCCAAGGGTAACCCCACATAGATCGCATTACAGTAGTCTAGATGAGAGGAGACCAGGGCATGTACTACCGATGGGAGCAGATGGTTGGGAAGGAAGGGGCGCAGCAGCCGTATCAGATGGAGTTCGTACAGCACTATCTGGCTCACAGCTGACACCTGAGCCTCCATGGACAGCTGGTAGACCAAAATGACCCCCAGGCTGTGGACCTGGTCTTTCAAGGGTAGCCGTACCCCATTCAACACCAGGTCAACATCCCTCAACCTCCTCTTGTCTCCCACCAAAAGTACCTCGGTCTTGTCAGGGTTCAGCTTCAGCTTATTCCTCCTAGGGATGGACGGAACACTTACCTTCCGTTCCATTCTGTTTCCGCTGGGAGGGGAGGTAGTCCGTCCCTCTCCCAGGAATCCTCGACGGGGGGGAGGCGATCCAGTCCTCCCCCCCGGAATCCTGCCTGGCTGGCTCCACTCCACAGCCGAGCCGCGGAGCCGCTGGCCAGCTCCAGCCGCCCGCAGCCGGATATCCGGCCGCTGGGCAGCCCTGCAGGGACACAAATGGTGGCTGTCATAGCCGCAGCCATTTGCGTTCCTGTATTTAGCCGTGATAGGCTACGTAAATATTTACGTAGCCTGTCATGGCAGGGGGAAAAAAACCCCAGTGTACGCAAATGGCGTCACTGCGTTAGCTGTGATAGGCTACGTAAGTATTTACGTGGCCTATCATGGCTATGAAGAGGAAGTGAATGGCAGCTGCAGGACGGCCGCCATTCGCAAAGCATAGGAGTGCACGAAAGCCACTTACCTGGTCTCGCAGCTTGCTTCGCGGTGGGGGGGAGGCGCTTCGCTGCTCCCCCTGAAATTCAGGCCGGGGGGGGGAGGCTTCCTGCCTCACCTGGCCGAAATTCAGGCCGGGGAGGAGGCGCCTCGCCTCGCCCGGCCGCGAAATTAAAAGTTAAAAAAAAAAACACGCCCCCGTGATAGGCTACGTGACGATTAACGTAGCCTATCACGGCTATATCTGCAAAGTCAGCCGTGATAGGCTACGTTAATCATCACGTAGCCTATCACGGGTCACTTAAAAAAAAAAAAAAAGCGCGTACGCAAATGGCGGCCCCCATACGGAGCCGCCATTCGCGTTCCTTATTTGGTCGCTGTAGTCTACGTAAATCTTTACGTAGACTATGGCGAAAATAAGGCGTAATAAGGAAAATAATACAGCGATTATTTTCGCCTTAGTCTACGTAATCTTTACGTAGACTACAGCGACCAAATAAGGAACGTGAATGGCGGCTCCCTATGGGGGCCGCCATTAGCCGTACGCGTTTTGTTTTGTTTTTTTAAAGTCACCCGTGATAGGCTACGTGACGATTTACGTAGCCTATCACGGCTGACTTTGCAAATCTAGCCATGATAGGCTACGTTAATCGTCATGTAGCCTATCACGGGGGCGTTTTTTTTTTTTTTTTTTACTTTTATTGGAATGGCGGCGGCGGCAGCCAGTCGAAAGACCGGCTGCCGCCTCTGCCCCTGTCGAAGACCTGACGAACCGCTGCCGGGACCCGCCGCTGGGAGGGACATTCGGGAAAGGTAAGTCCCGTCCCGGGGGGGGGTACGGGGGGCGGTGCGGAGAATTTCTCCCCGAAACTACTTCGGGGGGCCGAACACGTTGGCACTCGGCCCCCTGAAGTTTCGGGGAGAAATTCTCCCCCATCCCTAGCAAAGCAGCGTGGACAGGAGCAGGTGCTCCGTTTCGCGCGCCTTTTGTGGGTTGCGGGGGGGGGAGCTTTGTTCTGCGATGGATTTCAGGGGGCCGAATGCACTAGCATTCGGCCTCACTGAGATCCATCGCGGAATTCTTTGGCATCCCTAATTCCTCCCCATCCAGCCACTCACTGTCTCCAGACATTTGGACAGGGATTCTACAGCCAACCTTGGTGAAGATTTGAATGAGAGGTAGAGCTGCGTGTCATCCGCATATTGATGACACGGCATCCCAAACCTCCTGTTGATAGCCCCCAGCGGCTTCACATAGATGTTAAATAGTATCAGGGAGAGGATGGAACCCTGTGGCACCCCACAAGTGATCGGCCATGAGTTTGAAACCTCCTCTCCCAGTGCTACCCTCTGGTACTTGCTGGAGAGGAAGGACCGGAACCACCGTAGTACGGGGTCTCCAATGCCCAACCCCTCCAGGAAGTCCAGGAGGATACCGTGGTCAATGGTATCAAAAGCTGCTGAGAGGTCAAGAAGAACAAGGAAGGAGCATTCACCCCTATCCAAAGCCCTCCTCTTATCATCCACCAAGGTGACCAAGGCCATTTCTGTCCCTTGCCTAAGGTTTCCCAGGCCTGAAGCCCAATTGAAATGGATCTAGATAATCGTCTTCTTCCAAGTGTGCCTTCAACTGCATCACCACCACCCGCTGGGGATGTCGGAGAATTTCTCCACGAATCTCCGGGAGGCTGAATGCCAACGCATTTGGCCCCCTGAAATTGGTGGAGAAACGGTCCGCCCCCCTGCCCCCCCCAGAATGGGACTTACCTTTGGCGAATGTCCCTGGCGCTGGTGGCTCCCGGCGGCGGTTCGGCGGCGGCGACCGGTCTTCCAACCGGCTGCCGCCGCCGCCATTTCCAAGTAAAAAAAAACACAACAAACGTGATAGGCTACGTAAAGATTTACGTAGCCTATCACGGCTAGATTTTCAAAAAACACCGTAATAGGCTACGTAAATCCTTACGTAGCCTATCACAGCTGACTTTGGGGGGGGGGAGTGCGTACGCAAATGGCGGCGCCTATGGGCGCCACCATTTGCGTTCCTTATTTGGGCACGTGTAGTCTATGTAAACATTTATGTAGACTACGGTGAAAATTTTCGCCGTAGTCTACAGAAATGTTTATGTAGACTACATGTGCCCAAATAAGGAACGCAAATGGCGGCGCCCATGGGCGCCGCCATGTGCGTACGCGCTTTTTTTTTTCACGGCTGACTGCAGGGACTGCAAACGGCTGACTGCAGGGACGGCTGACTGCAGGGACTGACTGCAGGGCTGACTGCAGGGACGCAAACGGCGGCGGCTATGGCCGCCACCATTTGCATCCTGGCAGGAGATGAGATTCGTGGCCGGAGGGACGGGGCACCTCCCCCCCAGCCAGAATTTCCGCTGGAGGGACGGGGCGCCTCCCCCCCGGCCAGGATTTTGACAGGGAGGGATGGGGCGCCTCCCACCCCGCCCAGAATTTTGGAGGGAGGGACGGAGTGCCTCCCCCCCACCGCGAAGCAAGCTGCGGGATAAGGTAAGGGACTTTCGTCCATCCCTACCACCCGCTCAATCTCCTTGCCCAAAAGTGGCAGATTCGAAACTGGGTGAAAGTTGTTCAGAACTTGGGGATCCAAGGAGGGCTTTTTTAAAAGTGGTCTTATCACTGCCTCCTTGAGAGCTGATGACATCACTCCCTCCTCAAGGGAGGCGTTCACCACCACCCTGATCCCCTCACCCAGCCTCTCTCTGCAGCTCATAATGAACCAAGATGGACAAGGATCAAGTAAGCAGGTGGTCGGCCTTACATATGAAAGCACCCTGTCCACTTCATCAGAAGAAGAAGCTGGAACCGATCCCACAAAACTGGTTTGCCACAGACTGCTAACTGTATCCATAGTGCATGGAATAACACTCCCAATCCGATCAATTTTATCGGCAAAGTGCCTTGCCAAGGCCTCACAGGAGGCATTAGAATGCTCCAGCGGTTTCAGAGCAACTGGACCAACCAGGCTTCAGACCACCTGGAACAGCCTCCTGGGACAGCACTCTGCAGATGCGAATCGCAATAGAGGCAGCATAATATTCCTTTTTTGCTGCCTTGACCACCACATGATAGGCTGAAGATACAGCTCTAGCCCGTGTCTGTTCATCTTTGGAGCGAGACTTCCGCCACCGGCGCTCTAGCCGTCTCACCTCTAGGGATGGCGGAGAATTTCTCCCCGAAACTTCGGGGGGCCGAGCGCCAACGTGTTCGGCCCCCCGAACAAGTTTCGGGGAGAAATCCTCCGAACCCCCCCGCCCCCCGCCCCCCCCCGGGACGGGACTTACCTTCGCCGAATGTCCCTCCCGGCGGCGGGTCCGGCCGGCGGTTCGGCGGGTGTTCGAGCGGGGCGGGAGTGGCAGCTGGTCTTTCGACCGGCTGCCACCGCCGCCATTGCAATAAAAGAAAAAAAAAAACGCCCCCTGATAGGCTACGTGACAATTAACGTAGCCTATCACGGCTAGATTTGCAAAGTCAGCTGTGATAGGCTACGTCAATCGTCACGTAGCCTATCAGGGGGCGTTTTTTGGGGTTTTTTTTAAACTCTCGCGTTTGCGGCCGGGCGAGGTGGGAAGCCTCCTCCCCGGCCTGAATTTCGGCCGGGGCGGGGCGGGAAGCCTCCCCCCCCAGCCTGAATTTCGGCCGGGGCGAGGTGGGAAGCCTCCCCCCCGGCCTGAACTTCGCGGGGGGAGCAGTGAAGCGCCTCCCCCCCACCGCAAACATCCTTCGATGATAGGTAAGGGACTTTCGTCCACCCCTACTCACCTCCTGTTTCAGAGCTCGTAACTGCGGATTGAACCATGGTGCAGTCCGAGCCCTGTTCACGGGGAGAGGGCGTTTCGGAGCCACCCAATCTAATGCCCCAGTGATTGCGGCATTCTAGCCACTCACCAGGGTCTCAACCGAGTGGCTGTTTGCATGCTCCAGAGAAAATCCCCAAGCGCGTTCAGGATTCCATTCGGATCCAAAAGACACCTGGGGCAGACCATTGTAATGGGTCCTCCACCCCTGCGGAGGGGTTGTGGAACCGAGAAGTCCAACGTCACCAGATAGTGATCTGACCATCACAAGGGGGTGGTGGATATACCCCCGACTTCCAGATCACTCCCCGCTTCTCCAGAAACAAACACAAGGTCTAGCTCATGACCGGCTACATGGGAGGGCCCAGATGGAATAGGGTGCAGCTCCCGGGAAGCCATGGTCTCCATGAAGTCCTGAGGTGCCCCTGTGAGGATGGCCTCTGAATGTACATTGAAGTCCCCCAACAGCAGTAAGTTAGGGGACTGCACACACACATTGGCTCTCACTTGTAACTTGACAGCTGCTGGAAACAATATTTGATATTCAGCTCTAGTCACTGTATCCTGTTTGCTCCCTAGCCTTGGACCTCTGTGCTACTGACTCCCTGGACTTCTACCTGACTCTGCTTTTGGACTGTGTTTTTATGTGATTGATCTCCTGGCTTTTGACCTTGGCTGTGCCTCTGACCTCGCTCTTGAAAAAACCACTATGTGTCTGGTAAAACTGTGTTTAACCATTTGCTTGCTAGATTAAATACCCTATTGTATTCATCCCTGTATTTGCTTAGAAAAGAGCCAAAACTCAGCAGTTTAAAGCAGGACAGATGCCACTGTTGGCAGACTCCAACATGGCTTACCTTGGGGTGCAGAAAAAAGCACAGTGAGGCATGTTCTTCTCAGCCTAAGCTGATGTCCCCTGATTATAGCCTCTAGTTGTCCCAAGATTAGTGTGCATGCAGCACCTAAAGGCCCTTAGATTTCAGAGTGGGTTTGGGGGGTGTACTGACCCCCCTGACACATACACACTGCTGTTTTGACTTGCAACTATAGGGCACCCAGAACATTTTTATAATCTCAAAACAGAAGCAGTACAAACAATACATCTGAAAATGGGGTTGGCCAGTAAACAAGCATATCTCACCAGAATTGAGCAGGATGATGGATTTAAGGCACACAAACTCTTCCCCTTGGACATTCATCATTCGAAAGCGAGAAGAAGTGGCCAGCAGCATGTCGAATATTTCCACAAAACCCTCAACACATTTGCCTTGATTCCTGCAAGAACAAATAAGAGTTTGGGTGTTGTGTGTGTGAGTGATTAACATCTATAAAGGGAGAACTGAGATACCCACAGAACAGGAGTGTAAACCTCTGGGATCCTAAGGGCCAGGGATCAAAAGAGTAAGGGGTAAAGGATAAATCTATATCTATGAAAAAAGCAACAAGCCAACAAAGTCCAGTCAGAAGAACAATGCAAAGAGGCCACCAGGTCCAGAATTTCAAGACCTGCTCGTGTCCAGTAGTGGCTGGACTCGTGAAACTACAGAACGTGAACGATTTAGGTGCATGCAACGGGCTGGTGGAAGTGGAGTTCTCACCCCCTCCTCCCCATGGCAGACCCTCCAGCCCCCTGAAAATACTACACAGACGGCTGGGGGACCCTGCTGAATGGGGTAGGCTGTAGTGCAGGGGCTGCGGGGGGAGGGGGAATAAGGTGCCTCCACCTGATTTGTGGGAATTCCCCTCCCAAAGTCCCCCACACCACAGCCTATGTAATTCAGCAGGTTCCACAGACCCTCTGTAGCATTTTCAGGGGGCTGGGGAGCCTAGCATAGGGAGGAGGAGGCAGGGGCGACTGCTTTCTCTAGTCTCATTGTATCTGAATCCAAAACCCAAAATATTTTCAAATACTTTTTTTACTCACTTGGCAAAAATTGTCAGTGCCAACTAGTCCAACAACTAGCCTTTACTTAATATTGGAATACTAAGATAATTGAAGGGTGTGTTTAATTATTATCAGTGAGCATTAGGAATACTTTGAAAATTAGAGCCTTTGGCTTTAAATGCAAGCCTGCCCTTTGAAAATTGCAGGAAAGATCTGTTAGATTTGATTTAACACCTGAAGGAGGGTCTAAATTTTATAATAAATTCATTTTATTAGCAAAACAATAGGGGGAATGATAGGATCTAGGAAAAGAACCCTGAAAATCTGCTACAGATCTTTGTGTGTGACTTCTTCGTCAGTCTTTAACCCCTGCTGAGGTCACTACTATTGTCTATTGAAGTCACCAGGCTGACACACTTCCTGTTATTCTAACTGATAAAACACTAATACAGGTTAGGGTCTGAAGTCCATGCAGAACAGCCCATTCCCTAGAACAGGACCCCCTCATTGCTAATATTACCAGTTGTCTCTGTCCTATCAGAATGTTACTATATCACAAGAAGAGAGCATAACTACCACAGTTTTGAATTTATCGTTTCTGAAATACCAGCCATGTACTTATGAACCAGCTTCTGATTACTTTAAAATCTAATCAATGACTTTTGCTCTTCTTCAGGTTAAGTTCACCTAAAGAAATATTAAAAATAAGTTTCATACTAACAAGAATGGATATTAAGAACAAAAGAGCCAATGTAGTCCAGTGTTCTGCTCCCACAGTGGCCAACCAAATTCCTATGGGAAGCCCCAAACCAGGATGTGAGCGTGGTAGTATTCTCCCACTCATGTTCCCCAGTGCTGGTATTAAGAGGGAGGTAATATACAGACCTTTGATTGTGTGGATCGCAACAAACTGTAGCAAATTCTGAAAGAGATGGGAGTACCAGACTACCTTACCTGTCTCCTGAGAAACCTGTAGGAGGGTCAAGAAGCAACAGTAAGAACTGGACATGGAACAACCGATTGGTTCAAAATTGGGAAAGGAGTACGACAAGGCTGTATATTGTCACCCTGCTTATTTAATTTATATGCAGAGTACATCATGAGAAACACCGGGCTGGATGAATCACAGGTCGGAATTAAGATTGCCGGGAGAATTATCAACAACCTCAGATACGCAGACGATACCAGCCTAATGGCAGAAAGCAAAGAGGATCTAAAGAGCCTCTTGTTGAGGGTGAAAGAGGAGAGTGCAAAAGCTGGTTTGAAACTCAACATTAACAAAACGAAGATCATGGCATCTGGCCCCATCACTTCCTGGCATATAGAAGGGGAAGAAATGGAAGCAGTGACAGATTTTACTTTCTTGGGCTCCAAGATCACCGCAGATGGTGACTGTAGCCATGAAATTAAAAGACGCTTGCTCCTTGGGAGGAAAGCTATGGCAAACCTAGACAGCATAGTAAGAAGCAGAGACATCACCTTGCCGACAAAGGTTCGTATAATCAAAGCTATGGTTTTCCCAGTAGCAACGTATGGCTGTGAGAGCTGGACTCTAAGGAAGGCTGAGCACCGAAGAATTGATGCTTTCGAACTGTGGTGCTGGAGAAGACTCTTACGAGTCCCCTGGACTGCAAGGAGGTCAAATCAGTCAATCCTAAAGGAAATCAACCCTGACTGCTCATTGGAAGGACAGATACTGAAGCTGAAGCTCAAATATTTTGGCCACCTAATGCGAAGAGAAAACTCTCTGGAAAAGACCCTGATGCTGGGAAAGATTGAAGGCAAAAGGAGAAGGGGACGGCAGAGGATGAGATGGCTAGATAGCATCACCGATGCAATGAATATGAACTTGAGCGCTCTCCGAGAGAGAGCGGAGGACAGGAAGGCCTGGCGTGCTATGGTTCATGGGGTCACGAAGAGTCGGACACGACTGAACGACTGAACAATATACAGACATCATGACGAGTAACCATTGTTATCTTTATCCGGTGTCCCCTCTCTCAGTGAGTCTACTTTCTCACCTCTGTTGTCATCAGTTGCTATTCCTCCTTATCCTCTTTCTTGCTTGAAAGGCAGAGAGCCTATGAGCGGTAGACAGTGGCATCTACTCCTTCTCACCACCACCACTGTCTCAGTCAGAGTGAGAGGCAGGCGGACAAGGGGGTTGCAATGGTGAAGTGGGGGAGTCAAGTGCAGGGGGCTCTTATCAGTGAGCACATGCTGCAGTGTGGGCCCTCAGCAGGTGCCCAGCCATGCCCACCCTGATGCTGGCCCTGGCCTTACGCTCCATGGATTTGGGGTAATCTTTTAAAGTTGTCCAAGTTGGTGGACAACTACATCATGTGGTAGCGAATTCCATAGACTAACCATGTGCTGTATGAAGAAGTCCTTCCTTTTGTCTGTCCTGATTCTCTCCCTCTCATGTAATACTAGAACGTAGGGTCATCCAATTTCACTGGATGACCCTACATTCTAGTATTACGTGAGAGGGAGGGGAAAAGTTCTCTATCCACCTTCTCCATACCATACATAATTTTATAAAGCCCTATCATATTCCCTGTACTTTTTTCTTAAGTACATTAGAAAGCCCAAATGTTGTAACCTTTCCCCATAGGAAAAGTTGTGGAATGAATACGAGTTCGTTCTAAAAAATTAAAAAGCTTTGATAAACAACACAAAGCAGATTTCTTTCCAGACCTTAGAATGCTCATTTCTAACCTAAGGCTAAAAGCAAAACCTGTCTACCATGTCTTCTTCTTTTGATCTGTCATTACCACTGTGAAATTTTTCTTAGTACTTCAGACATCTGCTGAAAGGCTTCAGAATTTTTCTCATGAGCAAGCGGTGCACCTTGGAAACTTGGTTCTTGCACATGGACAATGTGCCCTTTCCTCACTACAGCGTAACCACAGCCACCATGCTCAGACTTCCTAGGTTTGGAACACAGCTTCTGAAATGCTTGAGCCCACTGTATGCTTGTTTACCAATTAAGTGCTTCAGTGTAGTGCAATTTGGCTGCGTATGTACTGTCACAAAAGTCACGCAAATGATTGCATAACTGCAGCCTGCATCTATACAAACAACTAACAGGAACTGGTCATTTTCAAGTTGAATTAAGAAATTCCTCCCATTCTTCACATAAATATGGTAGAAAGCTACCAAACTGCCAAGATTGTAGACACCTAGGCTAGGTGGTGCTTCAGCTGAATATACTAGCTGTGGCTGGAAGGTTGAACTTGGATTGCAAGGGAGCTAAGGCTTGAAGCTGTCATGCTTAGGGATGGCAGAGAATTCCGCCACGGATTCCAGTAAGGCTGGATTCTTTAGAATCCACCCCCCCGGAATTCGTGGCAGAACAGCCTCCTGCCCCCCCCACAGAATTCCCCGGGACGAAACTTACCTGGGGCGGCACCGGCAGCGCCGGCAGCTGGTCTCCTGGCCAAAAAAAAAGGAATGCAAATAGCGCCCACTACGCTATTTGCGTTCCCCTTTTTTTCGCCCTAATAGCCTACGTAAATATTTACGTAGGCTAGAATGGCGAAAAATAGGGAACGCAAATGGCGGCCGCCGTAGCCGCCGCCATTTGCATACGCTGGAGGGGTCTGGGTTTTTTTGGGGGGGATTGCCATGATAGGCTATGTAAATACTTACGTAGCCTATCACGGCAGCCTGGCTGGACGCAAATGGTGGCCGCTATGGCAGCCGCCATTTGTGTCTGCAGCAGCCTGTCCGTGGCCGGAAATCCAGCTGCGGACAGCCCTGGCCAGCTGCTCTGCGGAGCCACTGCGGAGCGGAGCTGGCTGGGCAGGATTCCGGGGGGGAAAGACCGGATTGCCTCCCCCCCCCGTCGAGGATTCCAGAGGGAGGGAGGGAGTGCCTCCCCCCCACTGCAAAAAATTCCGTGAAAAGGTGAGTTTCGTACATCCCTAGTCATGCTGAAAAAGTAGTTGGGATAAAGTCTTAAGATTATTAACAGGCCAGTCTTCTCAAGAAAATATGCCTGCCCCTCATTTTGATAAGCCCAAGATTGTCTATAGATAGTTTGAACTACTGGGTTGGAGGTGGAGGACTTTACTTGTACTATTTAGTCTTCTTGCCCTCAACTGCCAGGTGTTGGCTTTTGAATCCTGCTTCAGCAACACCTGAGTAGGCTCATTTGGAAATAGCTTGCCAAAATGAATGCAGCTACGGTATGTACCGTGGTGTGGCAAATCCCATCTTCACATACACTCTCAGAAGGTGGAAATTTCACCCAGGCCCTGTCTCCATGACAACGGAAAAAGCGAACCGAGTCTTATCCGGATTTTTTTCAAGGAATCAGCTTTGGTGCACTTTGGTCCATGCAGGGCTCCACGAGGGAGTGCACTGCTCCAGTATAAGTCGCTTCCCAGAACATACCTCTGGGTGGGGGGATTAGAGTAAATGTCATCAGACTGGCAGAGGCTGCTCAACCAATAAGAAAGTCTCCACCCTCCCCATCCAGTCTCTCCTTTTTCCTTCCTGCGACAGCACAATAGAGCACTTGCGTGATGGAGCAAATGCATAAAAGAGGCATAGAGACATGAAAGAAATCACCCATCCAGAAAAAAAGGTTTTAAAAAATCACACCTACAAAGGGTTTTTTTTTTTTTTTTTATGTCACTAGGTCACTATCACGCGTCCAGCAATAGCTATGCCCCTGAATAGTGGCATAGTGAGATAGTGAGATAGGGGATATGGGTATTGCTAGGCAAACTGAGATAGCGAGATAGAGGGGAGGTGTAGATACTACTGACAAAAGTGTTATTTTGGTTTAACAGTTAAATTTTTTAAAAGAAGCTAGAGGCTGCCCAGAGCACACCTATACTTTGTGGGGATGGCCACCAGAGTTTAGTGGTAGGCAAGGTAAAGTAAATGCCATGGGCTAGCGCGGAACTCTGATGGCCAGCCCTGAAATGGCAGAAACAGTGGGGAAACACAGGCGGGGAAAACACTGGGGAAACACCCCTTGACTGGGGTCAGTGAGGTGAAAGACACACCCCTGGGCAGGGCTACCATGCCAGAGTAAATGCAGAGGGTGATGCACACCACAACAGAAGCACAGACAAGCCGACTTAAGGAAAACAATCGGACTAAAAGTAGTCTCAGAAGACCCTTTTTTTGGTGCAAAACTCTGGAGTGGCTGTGAGATGGCCACGATGTCATGTGTCCCTAACGATGTCCAAATGCAGCCAGCTCGGAGTAAGCCACTTGTGGAGACACTCCCCCCTCCCGGTTTGGTGCCCTAGCCCTTTTTTGTTGCACAAAAGCAAATGGACATAGTTTAAGTGTGTGGTTGGAGAGGTTTTTCAAGCTGCCTGCTTCCAAAGAGGATGATTAAGAGCAATTATTTACGACTGCCTTCTAAGCGAATATCCAAATATGCAGTCAGCACTTGAGCAAATAACATTTTTCAAAGAATGAAACCAATCTGTAAAGTAAATCATCCTTTCAGATTTGGTTTCCTCTGCTCAGGAAATGGTAAAAGGTTTCTAGCGGAGTCCTCTGCCTACAGCTTGTTTTTGAAATGATAAAGGAATTCTTGCAAAATATTGTTTGGAGGGTAGAGAACATGCTTCATCAGTGTGGCCCTAGCAACCAGAGATATTTCGACATGGCATACACCAAAAGTGTCATATTTACCCAACCAAAAGAAGCAGCTCCAGTCTGTATGCTACTTTTTTCAAACATGGTCTCAAACTCAAGTATAATAAAGTAACACAAGGATAACTCTGGTGGTGTGTGTGTTTTCATCTTGATACATGCATTGGGAAGCAGTAATCAGGATTATTATTGTTCATATATATTGCACATCACAAACACAGGAAATATAAGCCTCTCTTATGGACAAATGCGATAGGTCAGTGTAATTGACCTGTATCTAATATCTTGACAAAAACAAGATAGGTCAATATAATGTGAAGTAGGTCAATACAACTTTCAGTTTCACGAAAGGGAACAGAGATTGAGGCCAGCATCCTATGCACAATTATATTATTATTATTATCATCATCATTAGATTTGCATACTGCCCAACTGGCAAATGCCCTTGAGGTGCTTTACAATCATAAAACCGAACGATGACAACAGCAACCACAGAATAACAAAAACTAAATGAATTAAAAAATAGTAAATATACCAGTATCAAAATAATATTAAACATTAAAAATATGTAAAGTATTTAAAACATTGAGGAGCCATCAGTTAAATTAATAAAGCAATAGACAAAAGGTTAAATGCCTACTTAAAGAGGAAAGTTTTAACCTGAGGCAGTATCCAGCCAGCCCACTGACACTATTGACATACTGCTAGCATAAGTGACCACTAGTGGTGGGCCAGTAGTGTAAGCTGGCATGACGGGTTTCCCCCGAAAATCCATAGCACCCGCTTACACTCTTGGCATACTTCTAGAGATCACTTATGCTAGCACTATGTCAATAGCGTCCGTGGGCTGGCAGTGCTGGTAACTGCCCCTGGTGTCTAAATGTATGCAGTGAAGATGCCTGGCAGATCTCACTGGGAAGGACAGCATAATATTTTGTGCCCACTCCACACGAGTGGGATACAAATGGAACACTGTGGATTTTTTTTGCGCAAGTGTTTTGAACCATTCCATGTATTGAGTATTTTTGTTTTCTTGGCAATTCATATAAGCAGTTCATCACAAATTAAATGGTTCAGATAAAAGATCTGTACCCATGCTGATTTCATTTTGCTAACAAGCAGCTGGTAAACGGAGCAGCATATTTGTTCTTTTCTTTGTCAGAGGCTTGCATTGTTCCTTTCATTAAGAAACTGAATTACCAGAAGGGTGATGGCTTGAGGCATTTTCAACAACATATAAAGGCATTAATCAACATCCCATTACCTGATTTCTGATCTATTACACTGCAGGAATGCATACATAGTAGCCACTCCACAATCTGAGTGGCGGGAGAATAAATTCAAATTAGAATGGACAAAAGATCAGATAGTATCTATCAAATTACTTAATTACTGTTCTCGAACAAAATGAAAGATTCATGTTTGATCTACAAATATTCTTCTACATACACTGAAAAGCATTGTGGATTACTAGGAAAATTAGAGCTTCTTCACATATAATGATTTTCTTACATGGATATCTCTTCAGCCCAGTTCAGGCATTCTAAAATCATGGATGAAGTAAAACCCTGAAGGGGGGAGAGTGTGCTAGTGCTACCTCCTCCACCACTGGTATTTCCATCTGGAAAATCAGGGTTCCAAATCACACAGGTAGGCTCCACAGACAGAGGAGGCTCTCCTCTTCAGAAAGTCACCCTCTATGTATAGAAGGTGACAGAAACAGCAGCAGAGAAGACTGGGCTATCGCACTCCCCTTTTTGCGCATTTACTTTGCACACTTTTAGAAAGTCTGAATAGGGCTTTCCGTGTAAGAAGAAGTATAAACTGCATGATGAAAGCATGTATAAAAGTATTTTGGATCCAGAACTTTTTTTTCTGCAAACCTGTGTGATGTGAAGCTTTCCCCCCACGGTCTTAATTAACTTCAACCACACATAAGTGCCAGTATTTATTGTGAGATGTCATGCAACTTCCATGGATGCGTCTCATAGTCTTATACTCATATTCTTATTCCTGTTTATGTAATACAGTGATAATGGTAGGGAGCTTTCCGCTATTATATTTTTGAGTCCTAAAAGAATGGTGGAGATGGGAATCAAAATACCAGAGACTGAAAACATGCTTCTGATGGTCATTTATACTATTTTCCTAGCATATGCTCTGTTGAGGAAAACATAGGGATGTTAGAGAATTCCGCCATGGACTCCAGTGTGGCTGGATTCTAAAGAATCCCCCCGGGACAGAGCCTACCTTTGTCAGCCGTCCGCTGCCCCAGTCTGCGGCCGCCATTTCCTCTGTACTTTAGCCATGATAGGCTATAGTATTTACGTAGCCTATCACAGCTAACGCAGGGACGCCATTTGCATCCCTGCCTTTTGCCGTGATAGGCTACGTAAATATATACATAGCCTATCACGGCTACCGCAGGGACACAAATGGTGGCCGCTACGGTGGCTGCCATTTGCAGCTGCAGCCCAGCAGCGGACAGAAGTCCGGCTGTGGGCGGCCCCGGCTGGCAGCTCCGCAGGATACCCGCAGAGCAGAGCTGGCCGGGGAGGATTCCAGGGGGGAGGGATGGATCGCCTCCGTCCCCCAGTGGCCGGCCCCAGTGGAATGGGGTAAGTAATCTGTACACCCCTAGAAAAACAGATGTAATTGGGGTTCTTTGAGTGGGTGCTCTGTGCAGTCAACACACATGGGAAATGTGTCCGCGCAGAAGTTTATTCATTCATTTTAATTATTTATATCCCCCTTTCAGGATACAAATCTGTCGAAGGTGCTGAGTCTCATTCACTGTCAGTAGCACAGATCATCAGCAAGGAACATCCCTTGTTACTGGAGTTATGACTCCGGACTGCAGTAGGACTGGAAGGCTGGATATGTGATTGCACAGAATACCATCCCAAAGTCATCAGTCAACGGCAAGTCTGCCTCCTTCTTTGTGCAGTCCCACACAAGGGAGATCAGCAAGCTCACATATCAGGAGGTGAAAGTGTAAGATATGAGACTAATGTTCTCCTAAAACTTGCCTCTCACCTAGATTATAGATTGACAACATGGTGCTTAACAAACGCAGAACAAAGGCCCAAGTAGTTATTTCTTTATGCATGTCACGGATGAATCTGGTAAAGTGCACGCAGGGAAGTCAAAGGGCACTGCTTATTTTGTAGCAGTTTATATCAATATACAATTGACTTTTCAAAAGGGAGTTATTGGAGAGAAACAGGTTTGCTTATTGTAGGTCCACTATAGACAACAAAAAGAGAGACAAACCGTTGAAACAACGTAGTCCCACCTATTTAGAAAGCTTTGATATGGTAAAGTTCAAGGAAGCATAATGCCCTCTCACCATGGAATCAGTGTCAGAAAAGACACAGAATGAACGTTCTGTTGTAAAGCATGAAAGTGACAAAATCTTTGGTTTGAACATGGTATCTGAAAAATTAATAATTTTGCCTTTAAAGAACCATAAGAAAGGCAGATCAACTCTCAAGGCTGTCATCTCACTAAGCGGTCTAGCTGAAGGCAAGGCTACCAACATGACTAGGAGCATGGAAAACACCTGAAAGCAAGTTGCCAGAGGTTCAAAGGACAAAGGAAAGAGAACAAATGATATGCTTCCTTGAGGTTATCTACATTGGGAAGATACTAGCCAGAGAAAATATTTCCTCCAATGATGAGAAAATAGTGCCCCATCTACAGGTGAATGATGAGCTTAAATAGCCACAGAATTTACCTTACTAGAATACTATGGAAGAGAGAGGGGAGAGAAATTGTTTCGGCTTGCTGCCCTTCTCCATGAACCAGAGGGGAAAGTTTTTCTACTTTGCTGTGCAGAATTTCTGTGTAGCGCGTTGTCTAACATGAATAAGGTTTTCTACAACTGTCTTCTAATAGGGAAGACGGAGCCAGGCTTACAGGCATAGCAACTAAAGATTTGGGTGAAGCACCTAATCACCTGACTGGGAGAAGAGGTCTGGTCTGAGGAGGAAGAGATGACCATTCGTCCTGGAAAATCTTAGTGTTTTGTAAACTAGTGCAGCCAGCATGCGATAATACAAGGTACTCCTTCCTGACACCCCTTGAAATGAGACAAAACGGAGGAGAGCTATATAATATCTGACAAGTCACTGGTGAAGCCATCCATCAGTGAATCAGGGCTGCTTCTGAACAGAACTTTGAACACTTGGCATTGCCTGCATTGGCAAACAAATCTGTTATCTGGTTGACTCCACTGATGAAAGAGATGTTGCACCACCTGTCTCCGAAGGGACCACTCATGTATGAGATGGTCTGGTCTGCTTAAAGCAGCCTCCCACCATGTGGTGCCCTCCAGATGTGTTGGACTACAACTCTCATCATCCCCAGGCAGCAGTGGCCATGCTGTATGGGGATGACAGAGTTGTAGTTGAATGCATCTGGATGTTGGGGAATGCTGGCTTCAAGAGTCCACTGGGGTGTTCACTCCTGAAACAAAGATTGCGTGATTATCTGATGTCCTGGTACAGGCCCCATCATCCAATCACTACTATGAACCTTCACTGAGGATGAGAATGGATTATCCCCCCCACCACCACCACCACAGTTAAGACAGATTTTTGTGACTAAATTGTCAGCGGTTACCTGAACTGTTATTTCCAAGGGATGGTACAGAGGTTCTGAAGGCAAGTCCTACTGTCTTAAGCTCCAGGTTTATATAAGCCCAAAGGCTTGGTTCTGACAGAGTGGATGTGTGATTAGATGGTCAGCCACCTTTGAGTAAAGATACGTGTGCCACGTACCACAGTTGGTATGAACTATGTTTTTGTGCAAGCACTAACAGTGAGATGACTGTGATGTGGACTTGTATGAAATATTTGTGTCCCCCACACCATGTAAATTGCAGTCCCGTTCATCCAAAATGCACCTAGGTCATGTAAAGTCATAATTATTCTTTAATCTTTGTTATTCTTTAAGCCTTTATATAACAATCTAGTCCAGAACCTTTCCCAACCTTGGGTGCCCAATTGTTGTTGGACATCCCATTTTTCTCCAGCCAGCATGGTCAATGGTCAGGTATGGTAGGAGTTGTAGTACAACAACATCTGGGGACCCAAGGTTACAAGTACTCTGTTGTGCTTTGTATTGCTAAAAACCAAATCCTTTGATTTGATTACATTTATTTCATCAGGTTTAGAATGTGGAGCCCCAAACATTTGTGAACACATATAAGTTTAAAAGCTGAACTGGATGTCTAAACATGGTGACAAACTGCACTAGCAAATAATTAAGTAGAAAAGGATATAGTCATTGGTATACCTATGCAATCCAACAACACACATAGAATCAATAGTGGATCATGGGCCATTACATCAGGAAAAGTCCTCCTCGCTCAGCAAGCAGTCTTTGAAAAGCTGTTTTCCAATACAACGATGTGTAAAAATGGGGCAGGATGTGGGGGTATTAATTAATTATGCACCATTATAGAGTTATTCCAGCCCTCACAGCGCCATTTACGTTTGAACAAATCAATGCACCTGATGAGATGTATATGCTTTTAGATGCACAGCATGGCATTATGAACACTTCTCATTTATCTTATAACGCCATGCTTGGTAGCATAAGCTCATGACCTGATGGGCTGTTACTACAAATCTTCTCTTGAGGATTAGGTTGTACATATGTAAATATGCTCAATCACTGTTGTTGTTTTTTTAAAAAAAGGAAACTGCACATTCTAAATCAAGTTAGCAATTTAAATGAAATACAGAGCATGTTGTGTAGATAAGCCAACTTTCACTATGGGTCCTACAACTTTGGTGAATACTTTCAATCAAAGCAATATGTGAAACAAAATAAAAATATAGAGAAGCATCAGACTTTGAATGAATAATTGTTTTATTTGTGAATTTAAAAAACAATAAATGTAGAGCTGAGGCAATAGTCAAATTAGCCTGTTTTTCATTTTAAAATTGGCTGAAAATTGCTATCCCATCCTTCGAGGCTAAGGGTGGTTCTTGTGGACACAAGCATTTCCTTTAGTATTAAGCCAGGAGCCTGGCTTCTGATGGCAGTAGCTGTGACGTCTGCCATTATCACATTACCTCATCCAGAGAAAAGAGCATGGAAAAAGATTGCTGTCAGTCGAGAGATCCTCATGTTATCATTGTTGTTAAATATTTTCCTTGGCCCTTAGTTAAACCACAGTTAAAATTGCTTTGGTGTTACCAATCTATATTTCATAAATATTCCTCAACAAAATTACCTTGTAATCTGAAGCAGCAAGCTAGAATAGAGTCAACTTGGAAAGCAGATGTCGTATATATTCATTCTTGAGGCAATACATTTGACATTGTCAGTCACAGATTTGGTGTATGTGTGTGCATGGGAAATTAAAGTCCTGGTTTTTTAATTAGTATGTTCTTTAAGCAAAAAGACCATCTAGTTCTAATAGTGCAATCCTATGCATGTTTACTCATAAATACGTCCCACTGCAGTCAATGTGGCTTGCTTCTTGGTAAGTGTGTTTAGGATTGTGCCAAAAATGAACAGATAATCCTGGTCCTTGCAGAGAAAAATGTTTTATAAGTTTTTCAGTGTCCATGCACATGGGAAAAATGTGTGGTTCGATGGAAAGTTAGGCAGAGTTGGGAGTTTTCCTGTAATAATAAATATTTTTCTTTTCCTGTCCCTGTTCATATTGGCTATTTCTATTACCATGCAGTATTCAAAACGATGAAGAATCAAGCACTGTTAATTCACTGACACTGCAATACTAAGTGTGTTACAAAGAAGTAAGCCCCACTGAGTTCTTACTGAGTCTTACTCAAGTGTGTTTAGAATCGTATCCTAAATATTCCAAAGGAAAAATGGCTTCTGTTTGCTGAGTTCCATTAGAACATAGAGTTGTGCTGGATCCAACCAAAGGCCTATCTAGTCCAGCATTCTGTTTGCACAGGGGCAAAGCAGATGTCTCTGGGAAGCCCACAAGTAGGACATGAGTGAATAGCACCCTCCTGTTTGTGTTTCCCAGCAACTGGCATACAGAGGCATGCTGCTCTGATGTGGGAGGAAATATATAGCCATCATGACTAGGGATGTATGGACTTTGTAAAATCTGCTCTGTCTATCCGTGTTTCGCGGATAGTCAGGTGCCTTTTGTTCTGTCATCCGCCCACAAATGGATGCAAAAAATTTTTTTGTCATGTGGAAAAGTATGTAAATAATTACGTAAGTACTTACGTAAGTATTTACATAAGTATTGACATAATTTACCTTAGTACATAACATTTAGCATATTGTCCCCCATTTCATTCAACGTTTCCTCAGAAGAAACTTACGCATTTTCCTACAAATTTATATGCATAAATTTTGGGAAAGTAAAAAAAATAATCTGAAAGTCCACGGACTCTGTGCAGCCTGAGGGGGTTGCTCCACAGCGGATTCCACGTCGGATTCTTAGAAATTTGAGCTCATTTTAATCTCGAGTTTCTCCAGCATCCCTAATCATGACCAGTAACCATGATAGCTTTATCTTCCATGAATTTACCGAATCCCCTTTTAAAGCCATCTAAGTTGGGAGCCATCACTACATCTTATGGTAGCAAACTCCATAGTTTAACTATGCACTGTGTGAAGAAGAACTTCATACATGGTTTTCCTAAAAGCCATGCAACTATTTCGTTAAATGGGTTCAGTTATAAGATGGATGTTGTATCTTAAAATTAACAGGAATAGTAATATATCTCTTAACTCTTTGGATCTCCTAGTGGCCTTTGAATTTTCCAGCACCATAAAGCTGAATTGGCTAGGGATGTACGAAAATTCCGCCACGGATCTCGGGGAGGCCGAATGCCAGCGCATTCGGCCCCCCGCCCCCCCCGGGACGAGACTTACCATGGGCGGATCTTCCTGGCGGCGGCGGCGGCTGCGGCTCCAGTGGTGGTTTGGCGGCGGCGGCAGCTGCGGCGGCCGGTCTTCTGACCGGCTGCCGCCACCACCATTTCCAGTTAAAAAAACAAAACAAAACAAAAAAAGTGATAGGTTACGTAAAGATTTACGTAGCCTATCACGGCTGACTTTAAAAAAAAAAAAAAAACGCACGTACGCAAATGGTGGCGGCCACCATTTGCATCCCTGCTAGCTAGCGGCCAGATGTCCGGCTGCTGGCGGAGCCGGCCGGCGGCTCCACAGAATTGCTGCGGAGCACAGCTGGCCAGCCAGGATTCCGGGGGGGGGGAGGAACGGAGCGCCTCCCCCCCCGGCGAGGATTCCGGGGGGAGGGACGGAACGCCTCCCCCCCAACCATACATAATCCGTGAAAGGTAAGTGCCTTTCGTACATCCCTAGAATTGGCACCATAGTATTCTGAGAAACTAAGAGCTTTGGAATGGATGGTCAACAACTAGAGTGCTGATAAACTAAAACTCATGATCAGCATAGGTAAGAAACCACCTTAGGGCACGCTCTGTGGTGGTGATGGTGGTGAACAAATCTTACTTCTTTGTCACTATTACGTCCAAATGATATTGGCCTGCAGAGCTTTTTGAAACGGTGAAAAACCTGGGAGGTCCGACAGACCCTTCGAAGGCTCATTGTGACCAATTTGCATTACATTTTGCAAACAATATCACTACCATTCACTCCAACTTGGATGCCATCGTTTTGATAGCGTCAGAGATGGAAGCAGCCAGGGTTCAGTCTAACTGTGTTGTTTTGGACAGGATTCAGCTTGTGCATCCTGATGTTGTGGACGAGTTACTTGGTGGTTTGACACCCACCACCTGTTCTTTGGATCTGTGCCATGAAAACCAGTCAGGATGGGCTCACCATTTGGACTTCTGAGGTGGTTAAAGCCTCCCTGAAGGAGGTTGTAGTTCCCACTACACTTAAGGAGACAGAAGTTAAACATTTGTTTGAAAAATGAAGTTTGGAACCCTTGATTCTGGATAATTATTGTCCAATATCTAATACAGCCTTCTCCAACCTAGTGCCCTCCAGATGTGTCAGACTACAATTCCCGGAATCCCCCAGCCAATGAGAGGTAGAGCTGACTGGGGATGCTGGGAGTTGTAGTCCAACTCATCTGGAGGACACCAGGTTGGGGAAGGCTGATCTAATGTACCATTCTTGAGTAAAATACTGGAAAAGGTGGTGGCTCCTAACCCCAGGTAGTCTTATCTGATACTGATTATTTGAACCCATTCCAATCTGGTATTTGGTCTGGTTTTCAGACACAAACTGCTTTGGTCACACTATGCCTTACGCTGGGGAAGGGATAGGGTGAGTGCAACCCTATTAGTTCTTTTGAACCACTCAGTGGCCTTCGATAACATTGACCATAGTATCTTTCTGGATCACCTAGCCAGGGTAGCTCTGGTGGTGGGGAGAAGACACACTGTTACAGTTATTCCTGACCTTTCCGGAGGGCTCTATCCAGAAAGAGGTGTTGGGGGACTTCTGTTCTGCCCCATGGTCATGCCTCAGGGTTAGGTACCGTTTAAAACCACGGGGTGAAGTTATCCAGAGGTTTGGACTAAAGTGCTATCAATATGTGGATGACATGCAGCTCTATCTCATTTCCTCCAACTAGTATCAGGGAGTCTGTGGAACAGGCATCTGGAGACAGTTTTGGGATGGATGACGACACTTAAGCTAAGGCTTAATCCAGATAAGATGGAAGTACTGTGGGTGGGGAAATCTGCTGATCTGGATGCAGGTCTGAGACTGGTGTTGGATGGGGTTGTGTACCTTGGGGGCCTTCTTGGACTCAGTGCTATCTATGGAAGCATAAGTGACATGAGTTATCAGGAGTGCCTTTCATCAGCTTTGGCTCATTTGTGTCCCTCTCTGGAGAAAGTAGACTTGCTACAATCAGTATGTGGCACCGCCTTTACGGATTGTTCGGAAGCTTCAGCTGGTGCAGAATTCAGCTGCCTGGTTGCTTGTGGGGACTAGGCATCAGAGCATATAATACCACTTCTGTACCAACCACACAGATTGCCCATGTATTTCCTGGCCCAATTTAAACTGTTGGTGATCACCTAAATGGTGATCACCCCACCCTAAATGGCTAAAAGTTATTTTAAGGACCACCAGCAGGTATATAATTCTGCACAGGCCCTAGATGAGTCAGGGGAGCCATGCTCATGTGCCCACTAGTAGGTTGGTGGGAATAAGAGATAGGGCCTTTTCTGTGGTGGCTCCATCCTTGCGGAATGCCCTATAACGATGGGCTAGTTCACACGCCATGGTAAACCAGCCTGAAAATAAGCCACAGTGGGTTGGCTGTTCGCTTGCTAAACCATGTTACTCCTGACAGACAATTGGGCGCTCTGTAGCTTTTGTCATAGCTTGTTCCCTACAGTAATTAGACCCACCCACCCCAACAGCTCTGTCCTGTCAGTTGCCGCTTTTGGAGTTTGGGGTCAAGGGAAGTGACAAGTGTCAGTTCAGGTAATACAGTGAGAGTATGAAATTGACAAGTGGGATTTCAACACCTACAGAGAAGATATTGATCTGTACTGCTGAAGAAAGTAAATAGCAGACAGGCAAATGTGCACAACTGCACACTTGCAGTCAACAGGGGATTTTAAAAAAATCCTGAACCCATATGCATATATATATATATATATATATATATGATTGCAAATGAGTTACGGACATTCTAAAGTGTCATTTCTATATTGACGTGGGGCGAACAGCACTGACGAGGGAGGAAGGTCATCAGTGCTGGCAAGGAGCAGCCGTGTTTTTGCTGCTTTTGCCGGATGGCTCTGTAGCCGCTTGGGACAAGCGATCGTGCTGAGTCTGCACATCATGATAAGCCACCCTGAACAATCCAACAACAAGCCATGGGTTCTCAGGGTGACTTGTGCATGGTTAACAAACCACACTGCCAGGTCTGGATGTCATGACATGCCATGCTGACACAAACAAGCCTCACAACCCTCCGTGGCTTATCATATCGCATGAACTATATCAATGTGTGCACGTGGCTTCCTGCATGACTAGTTTTAAACAGGCCTTAAAGACCGAGATATTACAGTCAGCTTTTAAAATAATGGGTGCCCATTATTATTTTATAATTTTACTGTTGTTATCTTAAATGTCTTATGCTACTGTTTTAGTTAGCTGTGTATTATATTTTGTTGTTTTCACATTCTACTGTGCAAGCCACTTTAAGGAGGCTTTTCTTTGAAAGGTGGCATAAAAGCATTTTAAATAAATACATTACCATATGCTAGTGGATCAGCTGAGAAACCAGACTGGGATCTTGGCTTTTGAATGGATTCTGTTCTTTCTGATAAGATAATGTTTTCCTTTATTTATTACCATGCTCTTGAGCCAACAAAGGGCTCCCAGAGCAGCTTTTAATTAAACATAAAATCAACAAAAACAAGAGACGCCCATTTATATGATTTAAAAGTGGAACTGATTTTATAAAAACTCAGCAGTAAAACAGTATGAAAACCAGGCCTAAAAAGTCTGGACAAACATTTCATCTGGCACCAAAAGAAAATGGATTCAGTGGCAGGCAAAGTTCCCTGGGGGAGAGAAGTCCAGAGACAGGGTGCCGCAACTGCAGAGACCCTCTTTATGGTCACGGCTCACCTCGCCTCTGACGGTGTGGCAACCCAAAGAAAGACTGCTGAGGATGATCCTAATAGGGCCAGGTGGGTGGAGGTGGCCCTTCAGGTGGCTGCATCCCAAGCCGTGCAGGACTTGGAAGGACAGGGGCTGCACTTTCAATTATGTTTCAAAACAGGCCAGCAGCAACTGGTGTCAAAATTGGTGAGATACACTCTATATGCCTAGTCCTAGTTAGTCATCCAGACTTTGCATTTTTAACCCACTGCAGTTTCCAGACAGTTTTCGAAGTCAGCTCCATGTAGAACGCTTTGCAGGAATCCAAATGGGATGGTACCAGACCATGGCTACCTGTGGCCATGCTATCTGCATCCAAAAAGGCCATAGTTGGTGCATCAGGCTAAGCTAGTGAGAAGTACTTGACAGAACAACAATAAAACAACAACAACAATTTAAAACATTAAAATAAAATAAGGGTATGAGCAGAACATGATAAGGCACCAACAACAAGACAGGTTGTCTTCATCCTCCTCATCATCATCCTGAAAGGGTGAGGATTATTCCAAATTGAAGACGTGCCTGAACAAGGCCCTCTTCGTCACTAGCTGTAGTGGACTTGATACTGGAAGGGCTGGCGAGGAGTTTTAACGAGCTCCTACAGCAGTGTGTGTTAAATGCATAGAGACCTGTGTAGTCTAACACAGTGAGCAGATTTTTGCTAACTAAAAGTTAGGCCCCTGATGGGCAGCTTTCCTGCTGGGCCTCTCATATACTTTTAATTGGTACCAAGCAAGTGCAGCTCCATACGTCAGCAGCTGTACATATGCCTGGTAACCTAACCCCTCTCAGATAGGGAGCAGTGTCTTCTCTCACCGATGAGCTAGGAGGCTCTCCCTCCCAACTTGGAATGTTGGGGCCTCTCTCTCTATGGAAAGGCAAGTAATTTCCCAGGCTGGGATGCTTCAAGAGCCTTCGAGAATATGAGAGAGGGCTATATAAACTGGAGAACAAAGCAAACCAATTTGGTCTTGCTCCAAGAGGGAATCGTGCTCTGCCATCCTGGAGAGCTCTTGTTGGTCCTGAATGGAGTATCTCAGTTATCTTGGGGACCCCAAGATGTACTTATCAGAGGGTGCCTGCTTTATCAACCGAAGGAATGTGAGGTTTCTTTGTATATTCTTTCTGCCTCCATATCATCTATGGAGTATATGGTGTATTCAGTAAACTGTTAAACTAATACATTTGTGATTTGTTTCACTTTGGTGGATATGTGCATCTGGATTAATTGCAACCTAATAAATCAGGATCCCATAAATCAATACGGTAGCCTCCAGAAAACCAAAAGGGAAAGCTCGGCAGGGTTGCCAGGGGATCAGCAACAACCGACTGCATTATCATGACTTAAATGGTTGAAAAGCCTTCTCTAACTGCTTTCTAACTCCTTATAAAGATCCTTGCAAATGATTGTTCAATGGTTATTCTCATATGGCTAAGCATTTTTCACCATGCTAGTCTGGATAAAACATTAGAAGCTGAGTATCCCAGTGCTTTCAATACATCAAATTATTGCCAGCTGAAATTAAGGTAAAATTCCCTGTTTTCACAAAATGACTGTGGACAAGCTGACAGCTTCTCATTCCACTTTCCATTTAAGCGTCCATATGAAAATATTTTCAGCTGGATATGAGACTTAACAGACTATTAGCCCATATTTTTATGATAATTTCTGGGTTGGAACTCCTAGCAAAAATTCCATAGAACAACAGAATAATGTGTGGTCTCTAAATCACCATCTGGATAATTTTGAGAGCTGACAGAATTGCACTTGCTGCTTAGATTCTCAAAGGAACTCTTCTGGCAGGCTGGTATTCCTGAGATACAGAAGACACAATTTTTTTGCTGCCATGCATTAGGGAATAGGAAAGACTAAGAGCTTTCCTACATAAGGCTTTTAACCCGCCACTTTACCAAAGTGAAGGCTTCTGCTTCCAGAGTCTTTCTGGGATTAAGATCAGCTCTTTACATGGTTTTTTTTCCAGGGCTTGTCTTTCTCTGCCTTTCTATATGTTCCATTACACAACCCCTAGGTGGTGCTAAGGTATAGTGGAATTGCGCAAATATTCCAAGGTTTCGTGGTGTCATTCAGAGAAATACCAGACTTTCCCCATTAGAAAAAAACCCGCTATAATGGTTGCAAATCATGGGAGAGCCCCTCATGTAAAGCACCCACATCATGTAAAGCACCCACAAGCTACTGGGAGTGAGGAATCACAAGTGTACAATAAATGCCTATGTAGAAAGGCTCTAATAGAGAAGGCACTAGGATAACTTCCTCCTTCTGAAGCAGAAAGCTATACGGTGAGTGGCACTCACAGAGGTAGAAAACATATCTCTGTATTCTCAAATCAGTAACCAAATTGTATGTAATAATGTAATACCTGATATACGGCTATTGTAATTCAGAAGAAGTTGTTGTTGTTCAGTCGTTCAGTCGTGTCCGACTCTTCGTGACCCCATGGACCATAGCACGCCAGGCCTTCCTGTCCTGCGCTCTCTCCTGGAGTGTGCCCAAGTTCATATTCATTGCATCGGTGATACTATCTAGCCATCTCATCCTCTGCCGTCCCCTTCTCCTTTTACCTTCAGTCTTTCCCAGCATCAGGGTCTTTTCCAGAGAGTTTTCTCTTCGCATTAGGTGGCCAAAATATTTGAGCTTCAGCTTCAGCATCTGTCCTTCCAATGAGCACTCAGGGTTGATTTCCTTTAGGATGGACTGATTTGACCTCCTTGCAGTCCAGGGGACTCGTAAGAGTCTTCTCCAGCACCACAGTTCGAAAGCATCAATTCTTTGGCGCTCAGCCTTCCTTAGAGTCCAGCTCTCACAGCCATACATTACTACTGGGAAAACCATAGCTTTGATTAGACGGACCTTTGTCGGCAAGGTGATGTCTCTGCTTCTTACTATGCTGTCTAGGTTTGCCATAGCTTTCCGCCCAAGGAGCAAGCGTCTTTTAATTTCATGGCTACAGTCACCATCTGCGGTGATCTTGGAGCCCAGGAAAGTAAAATCTGTCACTGCTTCCATTTCTTCCCCTTCTATATGCCAGGAAGTGATGGGGCAAGATGCCATGATCTTCATTTTTTTCATGTTGAGTTTCAAACCAGCTTTTGCACTCTCCTCTTTTACCCTCAACAAGAGGCTCTTTAGATCCTCTTCGCTTTCTGTCATTAGGGTGGTATCGTCTGCATATCGGAGGTTGTTGATAATTCTCCCAGCAATCTTAATTCCGACCCGTGATTCATCCAGCCCGGCATTTCTCATGATGTACTCTGCATATAAGTTAAATAAGCAGGGTGACAATATGCAGCCTTGTCGTACTCCTTTCCCAATTTTGAACAACTCAGTTGTTCCATGTCTGGTTCTCACTGTTGCTTCTTGACCCTCGTACAGGTTTCTCAGGAGACAGGTAAGGTGGTCTGGTACTCCCATCACTTTCAGAATTTGCCACAGTTTGTTGTGATGCACACAATCAAAGGCTTTAGCGTAGTCAATGAAGCAGAAATAGACGTTTTTCTGGAATTCTCTTGCTTTCTCCATGATCCAGCAAAAGTTGGCGATTTGATCTCTAGTTCCTCTGCCTCTTCGAAACCCAGCTTGTACTTCCGGTAGTTCTCGGTTCGCATACTGCTGAAGCCTAGCTTGTAGGATTTTGAGCATCACCTTGCTGCCATGTGAAATGAGCGCAATTGTGCGGTAGTTTGAACACTCTTTGGCGTTGCCCTTCTTTGGAATTGGAATGTAAACTGACCTTTTCCAGTCTTGCAGCCATTGTTGAGTGTTCCAGATTTGTTGGCATATTGAATGCAGCACTTTAACAGCATCATCTTTTAGGATTTTAAATAGCTCGGCTGGAATACTGTCATCTCTGCTAGCTTTGTCGTTACTAATGCTTCCTAAGGCCCACTTGACTTCACTCTCGAGGATGTCCGGCTCAAGTTCAGTGACCGCACTATCCTGGCTATCAGGGACATTCAGATCTTTCCTGTATAGTTCTTCTGTGTATTCTTTCCACCTCTTCTTAATCTCATCTGCTTCTGTTAGGTCCCTGCCTTCTTTGTCCTTTATCATGCCCGTCTTTGCACAAAACGTTCCCTTGAGATCTCCGATTTTCTTGAAGAGATCTCTAGTCTTTCCCATTCTGTTGTTTTCCTCGATTTCTTTGCATTGTTCATTTAAGAAGGCCTTCTTGTCTCTCCTTGCTATTCTCTGGAACTCTGCATTCAGTTGGATATATCTTCCCCTTTCTCCCTTGCTTTTCGCTTCCCTTCTTTCCTCAGCTACTTGTAAAGCCTCATCAGACAGCCACTTGGCTTTCTTGCACTTCTTTTTCTTTGGGATGGATTCCGTTGCTGCCTCCTGAACAATGTTACGGACCTCCGTCCATAGTTCCTCAGGCACTCTGTCTATCAGGTCTAATCCCTGAAATCTATTCCTTACCTCCACTGTATATTCATAAGGGATGTGATTTACATCATACCTGAATGAATTAGTGGTTTTCCCTACGTTCTTCAATTTAAGCCGAAATTTTGCAAGAAGCAGCTCATGATCTGAGCCACAGTCAGCTCCAGGTCTTGTTTTGACTGACTGTATAGAGCTTCTCCATCTTTGGCTGCAAAGGACATAATCAATCTGATTTCGATATTGACCATCTGGTGATGTCCATGTGTAGAGTCGCCTCTTGTGCTGTTGGAAAAGAGCGTTTGCTATGATCAGCGTGTTCTCTTGGCAAAACTCGATTAGCCTTTGTCCTGCTTCATTTTGTACACCAAGGCCATGCCTGCCTGTTATCCTGGTGATTTCTTGACTTCCTACTTTAGCATTCCAATCCCCTATGATGAAAAGGACATCTTTTTTTGGTGTTAGTTCTAGAAGGTGTTGTAGGTCTTCATAGAACCGATCAACCTCAGCTTCTTCGGCATCAGTGGTTGGGGCATAGACTTGAATTACTGTGATGGTGAATGGTTTGCCTTGGATTCGTACTGAGATCATTCTATCGTTTTTAAGATTGTACCCCAGTACTGCTTTTCCCACCCTTTTGTTGACTATGAGTGCTACTCCATTTCTTCTAAGGGATTCTTGCCCACAGTAGTAGATATGCTGGTCACCTGAATTAAATTCGCCCATGCCTGTCCATTTTAGTTCGCTGATTCCCAAGATGTCGATGTTCAATCTTGCCATCTCATGTTTGACCACCTCCAGCTTACCTTGATTCATTGATCTGACATTCCAGGTTCCTAAACAATATTGTTCTTTACAGCATCGGATTTTCTTTTCACCACCAGACACATCCACAGCTGAGTGTCCTTTCAGCTTTGGCCCAGCCACTTCACTCTTTCTGGCGCTACTTGGAAATACCCTCTGCTCTTCCCCAGTAGTATATTGGACACCTTCCGACCTGAGGGCTCATCTTCTGGCGTCATCTCTTTTAGCCTTGTGATACGTTCCATGGGGTTTTCTTGGCAAGAATACTGGAGTGGGTTGCCATTTCCTTCTCCAGTGGACCACATTTTGTCAGAACTCTCTGCCATGACCTGTCCGTCTTGGGTGGCCCTGCACGGCATAGCTTACGGCTTTACTGAGTTACGCAAGCCCCTTCGCCACAACAAGGCAGTGATCCATGAAGGGGCTCAGAAGAAGTATCATCTGTTAATTCACTAAGGGAACAATCCTATTCATGTTCAGAAATAAAGCCCTACAACTCCCAGCATTACCCAGCAAGACTTTTTCTGTCTAAACATGCATAGGATTGCACCCTAATACCTGTTCCCACATCAATACTGGTGTTTTTAAAGGCACTACCTCACAGCCGAAAGCTGGTTTTGCCTATTTCCCTTCATCTTTGCAATTCTCCCCACTCCCCCCACCCCCACAGCAAAACACCACAATGCCATTCCAAGATCACATTTGCAAATCATGTGTCAAGACAGCGATTTGTTCAGGGTATTTGGCCAGGGTATCATGTGGGGCACATGATGAGGAGGCCACCATGTTGAACCTATGCAGATTTGAGACTATTTTGTGCCTGGATGGGAGATCTAGGAAATCCATGTATGCCACCATGAGTTTCATGATGAAAGAAAAGTAGGATAGAAATGTATTAAAGATATGATGAAAATGCTGGATAAATTATCATGCTCCTGTCGCGCACTCTCCTTGTAATCATCTTGAAATAAGATTACTTCATAGTTAGCAAACACACAGATGGTATGAAATCAACTAGTGGGCAGTTATGTGTAGGTATGGATCTGGGTCCAGTCTTTGTCATGTAAATGTATAGATAAAATTAGGGATGTACTAAAAACCTACCTGGCTCTGCACCGGGCAATCTGCGGTGGGGGGGAGGCACTCCGTCCCTCCCCCCAGAATCTTCGGTCGGGGAGAGGCGATCTGGTCCTCCCCCCCAGAATCCTGCCTGGATGGCTCCGCTCCACGGCCAAGCTGCGGAGCCGCCAACCAGCTCCAGCCGCCCGCAGCCAGACATCCGGCCGCTGGGCAGCCCTGCAGGGATGCAAATGGCAGCTGCATAGCCGCCGCCATTTGCATCCCTGTATTGAGCCGTGATAGGCTATGTAAATATTTACGTAGCCTATCACAGCAGGGGGAAAAAACCCAGCGTACGCAAATGGCGGTAGCCGCCGCCATTTGCATACGCTGGTTTTTTTCCCCCCCGCCATGATAGGCTATGCAAATACCTACGTAGCCTATCACGGCAGGGGGAAAAAAAACCCAGCGTACGCAAATGGCGGTAGCCGCCGCCATTTGTGTACTCTGGGGTTCCCTCCCCCCGCCATGATAGCCTACATAAATACTTACGTAGCCTATCACGGCCTCCACAGGGATGCAAATGGCGCCCCTGCGTTAGCCGTGATAGGCTACGTAAGTATTTAGGATGGCCGCCATTCGCAAAGCAGCGCGGACGGGAGCAGGTAAGTGCTCCGTTTCATGTGCCTTTCGTGGGGTGGGGGCGGCGGGGACTTTGTCCCACGCGCCTTTCGTGGGTTGATGGGTTGGGGGCTTCGTTCTGTGACGGATTTTCGGGGGCCGAATGCACTGGCATTCGGCCTCACCGAGATCCGTCGCAGCTCTGACATCCCTAGATAAAATACTGTTAATGATCCAGTTTTAGTTAGGCTAATTCTTCTCTGCTGCTGGCCTTGATATCTTGTGAACAGCTTGATGGCAGTCAGGATAATACTAATAATATTGCATAGCATGGCATTTATTACAATAAAAAATGGGGGGAAATAAAATGCAGACTGACCTGTCCAGTAATAGGTTAGGGGCAAACAATAGCTTTCCTGGGTGCTCCATTGATCGCCACACTAAGCCAATCATCAGTATCTCTAACCAGGCACACTCCAGTAGATGGACCTGATCATGGAGTGATAAATCCACAAACCCTAAAATAGAAAAGAAAAGGAGAAAGAGCAGTAAGCATTGGGATACATTTGTTCAATGTGAAAAGAAGAGTTAGTGTTGTGCAGTGCTAAGGCCTGGATGTAAGACAGCAGATCAGCAATGATGGAGTTCACTAGGAAACACCTTAAGTTAACCTAGTTCACAGAATTGTAATTGATGTGATGGAAAAATAAGGCAGCATCATGTGTGGCGCCCTAACCTCATGTGTGGTGCCTCAGATAAGGTAGACCCGTGTGGTATGACAGTGGAATGCAAATGTGAGAAATAAAAATATAACAAAATATTTTATTTTGCAAGTAGAAATAATGGAAGTATTAGGGGAAAACATTATGGGAATCCCTGCACTAGTTCAGAGTAGCAAGAGATTGAATCATAGGTAACCTAGATAAATCATATCTTCAGTTTCCATTTTTATCTGTTCTAAATTGTTAATAAAGTTGTATAAAGTGTATAATGACCATTTTACAAGATGTTACTTTTCTATGGCCTTGAAAGCTAAAAATGTACTTTATGTTGTCTTTAAATCACTCATTTTATGATGTAAAACCTTTGACTTCACTTCTTAAACCACTTATTTGGAATCACCATGTATTATAAAATATACATTGTCAATACTTTTGCCAATAGGGCTATAATCAGTACTCCATGCATGTATCCTGGCATGGCAAGGATACATGCTGCTTATAACAGATCATAATAAAATTCCAACTTTCTTCCACTTAACTGAGGAAACTGAAACATGTCACACTGATAGTTCACATTTTCTGTGGAATCCTAGAATATTTTAATTGAGAGAGGGAGGAACAGTTCTCCCACATTTCAGAACGACAGTGTGCTGCAGTGAATTACCATTCCTTTTCTAGTGTAAAAATCTTCTGGTTCAAGTTCTTAAAGTGCCATATATTTGGAATCAGCACATATTATACAATCAAACATTGCCAGCCCATTTTGCCAACTGGGCCTAAGCCAGGAACATTGTACTGCCCCACCTGGAATTCTGGTTTGTACTTAGGATTTTAAAACACACACAAAACTTCAGGCTTTTAAAACTGATTACATGACTGCTTCCAGTTAAGGAATGAGAGCTTATTTTTTAAAACAGGAAAATGTATGGTTAAAAAAAAGGTGATGGGTGATTCTCTCCCCAACCCCTGTGACAATAGCACTCCAACTCTGTAGTTTATGAGAAAATCACTGACTTTTGCATGGGAGTGAGGAAAGACCAGCAAGAGCATGACTGGAAGACCCAAGTATCTGGGCTGCTTCACAGTAAGGTTTCTGCCCCGGACTGCAGCCTTGGTTAGCCCAGCCTCCTTCTAAAGTGTACCTGACGTTATTGGCAGAACCTCTCCTGCATGTCAAGTCATTTTCATTACTGCATCTTTCATTCAAGTAGTGGTAGTTTGATGATCACCAGAGTACACCCTGGAGATCATGTACAGCAGGGGTGGGCAGAAGGTAGACTTCCAAATATTTTGGATCTCAACTCCCAGAAGTCCTAGCCAATGGTCAGGAATGCTGGGAGCTGAAGTCCCAAACATCTTGAGATCTACTTTCTGCCCACCCCTGTTGTACAAGAAGTACCATACAGAATTGTGTCTACTGTTTCAGTTACATTTGACTGGTCAAATTGTGGAATTAGTCTATTTCAGAAACTATTATTACTAACAACAGGTGGGGCCCTGCAACAAAATGTTGCAGTGTGGAGTGCTTCTGTCCAGCCACTAAATTCCAGCCCCCTTTCCCCTCCAACAGTCAACTGGCATTCCATGCTCACTGAACAGACTCTATCCTCAATGGGGGGGGGGGGCAGTTTCTTCCTGTTGGGTTTTTTTGAGCCCAATTCCAGCTTCATGTGCCATATGTGTGTGTGTTCCTCCCTTCTGCTTTTCCAGTGATTCCAGGAGTGTTTCCTCCCGCCTCCATCAGTCAACATTCCATACTACTGAATCCTTATGGTGCTGCTTTGAAGTGATTTTGTCCTATTAGGGTTTTTTTCCACTTTTTAACGGGTATCTACAAACTTGGAATTGCACCAAATCTGCTGATGTCTTTCCTTCACGTGTTTGGTGCCATTTTGGCTACAGTTCCACAAACACAGGAAGACTTGAATAGTTAATAGAGGAAATGATTGATACAATAATTTGTCTTCTCAATACCTTCTATTTACTCCCGGTCCTGAGCAGAAATTAGATTATTTTAAGCATCCTGCATATTTTTAGTTCATTTAGAGCAGGGATGCACAACATTTTTGGCCCGAGGGCCACGTGTAGGGATGGTGCAGGAGTCCGAGGAGGAGGTGGAGTCCGAGCCATGGGGCCCTAACGGATCTGTCCACCGAGTGCCCCGGAGCTCAGCAAGCAGCTGGGAGTGGCACCGTGGACTTGTCCTATGCCTGTTCTCCTCAGAAGAAAGAGCACTCGGGGGTGTGCCTTGCCGAGGACTCATCCTGCCTCCACCAGCTGTCAAGGAAACCCTTGACAACCAATGTGGGCCTCGGTGGCACCCAAGCACTCTAGCTCCATCCTCCTCAGGGGAAGAAGAAGGCTAGAGCACTTGGGAGATGTGCCACGCCGTGCACATAAAGCACAATGGCTTGACTGCTGGAGTCCTTGGCACACAGAGGAGGGGTGTCCCGTGTGGCTTGGCAAGCAGGGAGCCTTGTCGAGGGAGTCCGGGTTGCGCCGGTGGGGGGAACAGCTTGTCAAGCTCTCCCGTGCCCCAGACGGAGGTGAGTCTGTCCATCCCTAGCCACATGTGGTGCCAGTTGGGCACCCTGAGCCACACATGCATGTGAGCATACACTTGTGACCCCACCACCACCACACACTCATACTCGCCCTCAAAACCTGGACGCAGGTCCTAGTTTCTGGAGTGTCCTCTGGAAGCATGCCCTCGGAGTGCTGATTTCTACAGTGTTCTTAGCAGCAGTGGAAGCAAATAAGGTACTAATTTCAGCTGTGGGGCCATGGAGGGCAAAAAATACATTGTGGGGTCACAGGCTGTGCATCCCTGATTTAGAGCATGGAGGCATAATGTTTATATGAAAATAGCAAGTAAGACTTGAGTTTTGATTTATGTGTGTGTGTGGGGGGGGAGCATATCCTCTTACCTAGTGTAAGAACGTGACTAGTTCGTCCTCTAAATTTTTTGATAATTAGACATAAAGCTAAACTTAGTCTGTGTCTGAATTAGGAGACAAACAAATCAGCACTGTCCATTGCATCCTCATCTAACATGTATCTGTACTATTAATTACAGTTGAATATCGTGCTAATTGGTTCTTTATTGGGAAACTTTCAGCTGATTGCTCAGGTCTAGTAGCTGTGCAACTGTTTCCTCAAACTCAGAGTTCTACAACTGATTGCTCAAGCTCAGAGTTCTGCAGTTGATTGCTTAGAGCAAGAAACTGTGTGTTTTTAATAAATCTGGGGACTGTGTATTTGTCTGCTTGGAACTGGGAACTATGTGTTCTTCTCCTTCGAACTGGGAACAGTTTGCCCTTCTACTAGAACTTGGAACTGGACAGTTGGTTACTTGGAACTAGATTGTTTTAACGTATAATTAACAAATCTATTAAACAAATCTATATGTTAAAACAATCTATTGTTAATTATTTGTTAAAACAATCTATTGTTTTAACAATAGAGCTTCGGCTATTGGGCGGTATAGAAATGAAATGAATAAATAAAAATATTGTTCTAACATATAATTAACAAATATTTTGATATATTCCTTTTCCTCTTTTATTGTACAATTCTCAGAAAAAAATATTTAGAGGCATCCCAGGCCAGCAATGAAGTTAAAGCTCAGGTAGAACAACTTGACAAAATAGAAGGCATTGACAATAGCAGTAAACATAATAATATTATACTTAGAAATCTAAAAGAAAACAAGAGAATATAACAAGTTAGTTGGATGTCTAGAACTTCTTATTTTAAATTTAGATATTAATGAGAAGGTTGTTGTAGAAATGCATATGGAAGAAATACAGAAGGGCTAGGAGGAGAAATCTAAGTAGAGAAATCTTATAGCATATGCAGTCAGAAGTAAGTCACACTGAGTTCAATGAGGCTTCCAGATAAGTAGGTATAGGATGCATTTTAATTACTTTTTGGACTACCCCATCAAAAGAATAATTTGTGTAGGCTATTTGGAATAACCATATAGGTAATCCATTCTCTCTCCAATAACTCTACAAAAAAGATGAAATTTTAAATTCCGAACAGAAAGACGAATTAAAGAAAAATCCAGTATAAAATCCCATCTAAAATAATTAAATTTATAGAAATGAGCAACTGTAACAACAGCAGGTAGAACACATAGATTTCTAAAAGATCTTGATATAAAGAATGTAGAAGCAGATATATTGGATTATTACTCGCATATTGAGAAAACAACTGTTCATCAAGAAAACCTTCAATGAAGGAGCCAGATTAAAACAGAAGGGAGTGGATTCATGGAATTTTACATTCAAATTAATAATATAATCAGTGAGGTTATTTTGTCATGATTTTAATAAAATAATTAATACATTTAGTTTTATCATTAAAGACAAGATACATAAATAGTAGCATTACAAGGGGTAGAAAGTACTCAGTTCTTCAAGAAAGAATTAGCAGATATAATTGTCCATGAGAAACCTATTAAGAAGTCCCATATTATTTAAAAGGTTTAAATCTAAGTGCGACATATGCATTATGCTCCAACTAAAGCCAAGGGATTGGCAATTATATGGCAGTGTTAGTTCTAAGTAAGTTTTTGAGGAAGAAAAAGTTGATTCAGATGAAATGTATGCTTTTGTACAAGGATTATCGAATTCCAACATATTTATTTTGGTTAACTTGCATGGTCCTGACTGTCCTTCAAGTAAATTCTATTCTTTTTATTCAAGAGTCTGATACATTTTGCTGAATTTATCATAGGAGAGGACTTTAATGGCGTGATGAACTCATACAGGGAGAGAATTACTAAATCTACTTCATTGTTAGACTGTTTACCAAACACCTTCAAACAATGACTGGAAACTTCAATTGTGTTATGTCTGGAGGTTTTACAATAGACAAAATAGGAATTATACTAAAGCTATTTAAGGTTTGATTTTTCTAATTGGATTTATATCCCCCTCTTCCTCATAAAGAGCCCAGGGCAGCTACCAACTTATATAAAACATAGTGCACCACATAGATGACATTAAAATAATGACTCTAGAATCACAGCTATATAATAAAATACAATGAGATCATCAACACAATTGATCAAACAAAAACAAACAGAGCACTTGCCTATACCACAAAAGCCTGCAAAAATAAGTATGTCTCTAATTGCTATCTATATAACAACAGTATGGGAGACAGCTGAATCTCTACTGGGAGTTCCATAGCTGCGGTACTGCCATCAAAAAGGAGCTGCCAGATGTGGTAGCTCCACAAGCCACATTCCTCAAGGGTTCCACAACCAAAATCTCCCTAGCCAATCTTAAATCCAAGGATGTTTGGTCTTGGGAGAGGCCCTGAGCTGTTTAGGGCTTTCTATATCAGTACTAACACCTGAATTGGGCTCAGTAGCTCACTGGCACAGAGATTTCAAAACTGGTGTGACACGCTCCCATCCCACTGTCCCTGTCAATACAGGCAGCAGCATTCTGCTCCACCTGCAGCTTCCAAAACGTCATCAAGCCCCACGTAGGAAGCATTGCAATGGCCCAATCAGGAAGTTCCCAGAGCATGGACTACTGTTATCGGGTTATCCTGGTCTATGAATGGCCATAGCTGGCAAACCAGCCAGACTTGGAAATGACCTGCCCAAAAAGCCTTAGTCTCATCAGGAGTTAATCCAGTTTATTGGCAGTCATTCAGCGTACCACTGCCTCCAGGCACCACTCCAGCATTTGTGCTGCCTCTCCACATTCAGATATAATGGAAAGACAGAGTTGGGTGTCATCTGCATATTGGTGACACTGTGCTCCATATCCCTGGACGATACCTCTGCCCATGGTTTCATACAGATGTTAAATAGCACAGGAGACAAGGTGGAACCTTGCAGGATCCCACAGCATAACTGCCATGAAGCCGAGCAGACGCCTCCCAATGCTACTCTCTGGTAGTGACCCTGTTGGAACACCACCCCACTCGGACTCTCACGACATCCCTAGCACTCTCCCTGACAACAGAAGGAGAAACAAAGGGAGGGTTTTTTCAAGGAATTGGCTTTGCTGTGCTTGGGTCCACACAGGGCTCCAGTATAAGTCACGATAGAGCACTTGCATCATAGGTACTGCTGACAAAAGCGCTATTTTGGTTTAACACTTAAATTTTTTAAAAGAAGTTGGAAGGCTGCCCGGAGCACACCTATACTTTGTGGGGATGGCTACCAGAATTTAGTGGTAGGCAAGGTGAAGTAAATGCCATGAGCTAGTGTGGAACTCTGATGGCCAGCCCTGAAATGGCGGAAACAGTGGGGAAACACAGGCGGGGAAAACACTGGGGAAACACCCCTTGACTGGGGTCAGTGAGGTGAAAGACACACCCCTGGGCAGGGCTACCATGCCAGAGTAAATGCAGAGGGTGATGCACACCACAACAGAAGCACAGACAAGCCGACTTAAGGAAAACAATCGGACTCAGTCTCAGAAGAACCGGTTTTGGGGCGCTAAACTCCAGAGTGGCTGCAAGATGGCCACAACATCATGTATCCCTAACTATGTCCAAACGCAGCCAGCTCCGAGTAAGTTGCTCATGGAAACACCCCCAAGTCTCTCTCCTGGTCCTGAAGGCAGTAATCAACCAGGGCGACCAAGGCTGTTTCAGTGCCATGTCCAGGCCTGAAGCTAGACTGCAAGAGGGGAGCTGCCATAGGCAAACTCCGTGTTGCTCCTGTCTCAGCTGCTAGGCCAAGACAGACTAGCATGCCCACCCACTGAGGGGAGTGGCCCATATCCTGCGAGCTGTCATCTTCCTTGATGTGGCCCAGTGATGCACAAGCACAAAATTGCTCAACCCAAAACCCAGTTGTGCCCCACAAACAGTACAAATGCCTAAATGTAACCTCTGCTACCTGCTCAACAAGATTATGAAGCAGCATAAGGTAAAGTGGTCTTTACATCCAGTCAAGTACTTAGCTACATTTTTGACTACTAAATTGGGTGATCAGTTTTCCTAAACAGCTATACTAGATTATTAGATAAAATCAAAGCAGATCTTCTTCTGAATGGTCTAAACTGAAAATCTCATGGCTAGGCGGACTTGCAAACGTTAAAATAAATATACAGCCCAGAATTCTCTACATATTTAAAAACGTTTCTGTCTCGATTGCAGTACAGACTTTGGAATTGTGGCTAAAGATGTTTCCTAATTTATATGGAAAGGGAAACCCCATAGGGTAGCATTAACAACACTACTGAAACCTAAACAAAAGCAAGAAACAGGAGCAAGTTTGCTTGGTCAGTGAGCAACTAGAGTACAGCACCTTAATATTTTTCCTTATGGCTCCACAAGTAAAAGGACTAGACTCTTACCATTTTTTAAATGAAAGGTAAAAATTCAAGAAAGCGTCTTGGACTGTCCTTCGAGGGGCGCAGGGTAGAGCTCTCCCCCACCCCATGACCATGAGTATGAATATACAGTGTCTGCAACAAACTGTATGCTTCACAGTGTTGTCACTGACAGCTCACTCAAGCAATCCACTTTGTTGTAAATCTGTGTTCCTTTCATTCCATATTGAAATGCCAAACTTCTGGCATTCCACAGTTAAGACTACATTTAATGTTTTGGTCCAAGCTACCAAGAACATAATCAAATCCACAATTCTATAGGGAAAACACCAGATTATATAACAGCAGCCTTTTGCCTGTCATTTTATTCCCTTCAGTCCAAGTAGTTCCCAAGCATGAAGTATACAGAAATGGCTTCACCACTCATTAAAATGCAAGCACTGCTGTTGTAGATTACAGTAAGTGTCCAACTATGTGTTGCTCAGTAAGACTGAATTTTGACTGAATACAAACAGGGTTGTTGCTGGTGCTGTTGCTTTGCCTGTACTACCCACCTTGGCTATAGCACAAAGAACTGCGATAATTCCACACGCAAGTCCATGCTTCATTTAAGAACATAAGACAAGCCATGCTGGATCAGACCAAGGTTCATCTAGTCCAGCATTCTGTTCACACAGTAGCCAGCCAGCTGCCTGCGGGGAATCCACAAGCAGGACATGAGTACAACAGTGCCCTCCCACCCATGTTCCTCAGCAACTGGTTTACATAGGCATAGGGCCTCTGATATTGGAGGTAGCATATAGCCATCAGGACTAGTCACCACTGAAAGCCTACTCCTCCAGGAATTTGCCCAATCCCTTTTTAAAGCCAGCCAAATTGGTGGCCATCACTACATGTTGTAGTAAATTCCATAGTTTAACTATGTGCTGTGTGAAGAAGTACATCCTTTTATCTATCCTAAAGTTCCCACCAATCAGCTTCATGGGATGACCCCCAAGTTCCAGTATTATTATTTGGTGTATTTGGTGTAGCATTTCCTACTGCAAGATGATAGGCCATTGTTCAGCCTCAAAAACAGCTTGAGTCTTTGGTAGGGATGTACGAAAGTCACTTACCTTTTCGAAGGGTGACATTCGCGGTGGGGAGGAGGCGCTCCATACCTCCGCCTGAAATCCTACCCTGGCCAGCTCCGCTCTGCAGCAACTCCGCAGAGCCGCCGGCTGGGTGCATCCGCATGGCAGGTCTGCGGATGCAAATGGCGGCCGGTGTAGCAACCGCCATTTGCGTCCCTTTGCCGAGCCGTGATAGGCTACATAAATATTTACTTAGCCTATCACGGCAAAAGCAGGGATGCAAATGGCGGCTGCTACATCCGTTGCGTCCCTGCCCTGAGCCGTGATAGGCTACGTAGATACTTACATAGCCTATCACGGCTTGCCAGGGACGCAAATGCCGGCTGGCATAGCGGCCGCCATTTGCAGCTGCAGCCCAGCAGCAGCTGGAGCCGCCGGACCTGCTGCTGCCGCCGGACCCACCACCGCAGCCAGGTAGGCTCCGTTTTGCGGGGCTTTTGTGCGGTGGTGGGGCAGGTTGCTCCATTCCGCCATGTATTCCGGGGGGCCGAATTCACTGGAATTCGGCCTCCCTGGGATCTGTGGCGGAATTCTCTAACATCCCTAATCTTTGGTAGCGGAAATCCCTGTACCATAAACAACACATGAATCTCTGCCTACATGTACAACCATCCTCATCTCCATACATTTGCAAACATCACTTCTTTGGATCCTGGTTTCATGCTGTACTTCTAACACCCTGAATGGTATCTGTTTTGTCTGGAGATTACAGATGCAAGGATCATTCTTATTTGGTACTGTTGGGAAGCATAGAACATTCTGCAGCTCACTCATAGTGAAAAGAGTAAAAGGATATATTGTTAATCAGTAGTACTTCCTAGAAGCTCACAAAGGCTGCAGCGAAAGACAGGGACAGGAAAGGGTTTCTTAGTTAAATCTCTTTCAACGCAATGTCACATTAGTTTTGCATAGACTGAGCTTCAGCCAGCTGTTGGTCATTTAAGAGATAAAAGTGCTGTTGACAGTTTTACTATGTGTATATTATTTTGTGAATAGCACAAGCAGAGAAAATGAGATATATGGCTTGATGTTATCAGCAAATGCAAAGCTTTTCATCCCATGGTATTTTATTCTCCCTTTATAGGAAGAAAAAGAGCATACAGCTTTATGAGTTGCTGTTTTTGTCACAAAAGAAAAGCAAACATTATTTGGGGGTCATCTGTGGCAACTGCCTAAGTAGTAAGGAGGAGTTTAATTCTTGATCTGGGAAGCAGAGGCGTGGGGCAGGGGGATACTGTTTCCCATGTGGCAGAGACTATAGACAATGGACTCCCTGCATGGTTGCATTCCTACCACAATAACTTACCTCTTGGTACATTTGTACTTTTGCACATCCTATGCAAAAGAGAGGAATAGTATTGACATTAATTGTGATGGTTCTATAGCCAGCAAATCATTCAATATTTATAACCCAACATAGCTATATGGTTAATCTTCACGGGGGTAGACAACCTGGTGCCCTCAAGATGTTTTGGACTACAATCCCTATCAGCCCCATCAATCATGGCTAATTATCAGGGATGATGGGAGTTGTAATCCAAAACATTTGGAGGGCACATAGTTGCCTATCCCTGATCTTGAACACAGATGATACCTCAAAGTTTGTCATAGGCAGCACATCAGATTCAGAAACATAAGACTAGAAGGCACCAAAAGCTGTCAACTTCGTACATACAAACTTGGTTCATCCATTTTGGCCCATTTCAGATATACATTTCCAGCTTGCTAAATCACAGTTCCCCATTTCATGCATAACAAAGAACTGTAGTTTAAATTAACCCCAAGTGGCATGCTGGTGAAGGAAGAAGGTCAAGGACAGGAGCATGCAGGCCCGAAGCTCAATCTCAGCTTGCTAATGCCCAGAATGTACTTCTGAACTGGGCCTCTGAAACTCTCACAACAGTACTTTGATGTAACAAGGAATGGTGCAGTGTTCATCTCATCTGGTCATTAATAGTGCCTGTTTAGCACTGCCTCATTTTTGCATGAAAACTGTAGCTCGTTAAGGAGATAATGAACTTCACAGATGCTTCTTGTCTACAGCTTAATTTAGGTACCATCCCAAATTTTGGTTTGTACTAAGCATAGTTTATAAGCTAAACCATCATTTTGCTTTCAGAAAATAGAACTAGCAATCCATAGTTTAGAGTTGTTTCTCTGCTTTCAGTTTTCAACTTCTCAGCAGTCATGGACCAAGAGCCCTACCTATAGGTTTTCAGTTCATCCATCACACCAAAGCATTGGTTGTAAATCCAATTCTTCAAACCATAGTTTCTGATTTGCTGGTTTATGGAAAGCATAGTTTGTCAATTCAGACATTGTGGCAGACTTCCTTAATCAGGGTTTGAAATTATATCTGAAATAAGCATATGTCTAAGCAAACGTTTTCCAGCGCTCCATATATTGGCCATTGCTCTACTTTTCCTTCTTCATAATATGGATGATTTCCATTAAAAACACACACACTGAATTTCTGAATATTTACTCATCCCTCTATTGTTTTCATGGGTGTCATTTCGGATCATGTACAACACCCCAATATCATGGAGATCTTAGAAGCCTTTTCCCTTGTTTAAGTATGTTACATTCCAATTATTTGGTAGGTAGTGTGGGTGTGTTGTTTAAACGAAAACAGGTCTGTAATCTGGAGTGGAAAGAAAGTGTTTGTATGGGCAATCTGCAAAATATTAACACCAAGACAGGCTGAAATGAAAAGGAATGTGACAAAGAAGACTGGTGCAGACTTCTTCAAAGTCTTCATGAACTTATAGAGCCTTACTACATAAGGCATTTATTGTGCACTCATGATTCCTCTCCCGTGGTAGTTTGTGGGTCCTTTACACGATATCGTCATAGTCCAGGGCTTCTCTCGTCCTTTGCAACTATTATAGCGGCAGCAGCGGCGGGGGGGGGGGGGTTAACGAAGAAAGTCTGGTATTTCCATGAATGGTTGCATGCAACTACGTGTATTTGCGCAATTCTGCTATACCACATTGCCACCTAGTTGTTGTGTAATGGAACATACAGAAGGGCAGAGAAAGAAACCCCCCAGAACAAAAATGTGTAAAGGGGCTGATCTTAATCCCACAAAGAATCTGGAAGCAGAAGCCTCAGTAAAGAGGTGGGTTAAAAGCCTCATGTAGAAAAGCCCATAGATTAAGTGTTATAAATAAGTGATGATATCTCAGGATTAATACAAGGCCCCCTGAGATGCTGAAGATACCTCTCTACTTCCATAACAACAGCAAATGCAGAGAATATCAACATTATTGAAAACATGTTTGCATGTAGCTGTTTTGCCAACTATAAGACTGCATTGATATTCATTTCTTGCGACACTGAATATCCATATCACTTAAATTTGCTTCAGAATGTTTAAGAGAGTAATCAATATGAAAAACACGACAGCAGACAAAGGTAATGAAGAAATAGTTTTCCTGTTTTCTGAAACACAATAAAAGAATAAAAATAAAGTTTTGCACTGAAAATATTATTTTAACTGTTTTCCAGCTATAACAGATAGCAAGTAACCAAGATCCTTGCAAAATAGCGCTGTGCCAAAATGCCTCCCCACTCCTTTTTTTTTTTAACCATTCTCATTCAATTTGATAGGAAAAAATACTTTCAAATATGTTCAGAGGAGAAGAACACTATGGAAAAATTCTCAAGGGTGGAGTTTTGAGTTTTTATATTTATCTTACTTATGGGGTGGCTGGGGAGTCTGTATAAGTGTCCTGTCTTTCATTGTACAAACATATCTCCAGCAGTCTCCCCAGCTTCCCACACTTCAATTAAAGCCCAGGCAAAGATATCATGAAGTAACTCCTCCCCCACAAGGCTTTTTCAGATCAGGAAACACAGGCAGCCAAGGAGGCTGCAGAGTGATGAAGAGATGTGTACTAGAAAGAAAACACCCACACAGCACCCCAAGACACCTTGCTAAAGTAAGCCCCCAAAGAGCACCAAATGAAATTCTAAATAAATTCTAAGATGCCCTGAGAATGAGATAGAAAAACAGAAGCTTCTTTTATAAGGGAAGAAAACTTTCAGGAAATAGGACAGATTTTGACCCAGAACCAGCTCAACCTCTTCTCTGGAGCTGAGCACAACACTCCCCCCCCTCACACCCACTCCAGGGTTTGCAAAGAAGGAATGGTAGTATAAGTATTTGCATTAGAGATAGGATATACCTACAATCACCCGTCTGAAATTTAACATTTGGGAGATCCTGGGGAAGATGCTGAACCCTGAAGAATGACAATTAGAGCAAAGGAAAAAATGATCAGATAATATTAGTATGAGAAAATTTTGGAAATTTCCCTTTCTCTTACTTCCCCTGCTCCCCACCCCCCGCCCAGAAATAGGCCATTTTGCAGAATTTTCTCCGGATATTCTCCATCTTTGGGGAGGAGTGTCCACCTTCCCCATCCCCATGCTCCAGAATGATGCTAAGTATAGGGCACCGTGGAGGCTGCAAAATGGTGACCAGGCTGCAACCTAGTTGCTGCTATTGCAACTTGCAGTGGCAGCAAAGAACACCAAAGACCCTTAGGGAAAACAAAGAAGCTTGCTTCAACCACTGCTAAGGGTGAGCCCCACCTCCAAGAAACTGTTGGAAAATTTTCCCTCCCCGGAGAAATATGGTAAAATAGTGCCCCCAAATTCTCTACCCAAAAATAGGGTGGAGAATTTTGAGAGGTCATTTCTGCACAGCTATATTACACAGTATATGGCACTGCAATCACAGACATGTTTACCCAAAGGTAAATCCCACTTAGTTGGATACTGACTTATTCATGCGTAGAGTAGACCCACTGAAAACAATGGTACAAGTTTCCATTGAGTTCAGTGGGTCTACCCTAAACATGCCTGTGTCTCTATCTAATCCCAAATTGGTGGTTTTGGCCAGACTTGGGACCAGGTAATCTCCAAGATCGCTTTTTCCCATATGAAACTGCCTGGGTTTTAAGAACTTTGGAGAACGCCCTTCTCTCAGACCTACTGCCTTCAGGGGCATGTTTGGTGGGGACATGAGTGAGGGCCTTCTCAGTGGCCACTCCCAGGCTCTGGAACTCTGTGCCGAGGAAGGCTAGGTTGGCCCCTTCTCTGTTGTCCTTCCACCAGCAGGCAACAGCATTTCTGTTCAGGTAAGCCTTTGGCATATAACCTGGTCTGTTGCTTAAACGGGGTTTAATTGGTTGGGTGCTGTTTATTTCTTTTATTGTATCTTTCTAATTGTGTTTTTATTCATTTCTTTCTATGTTGTGTTTTATTTTTTAAAATTGTTTCAGATCTTATTTTATTGTTAGTTGCCTTGAATACCATTTTTTTTGGCAGGAAGGCAGGATATAAATTAAATCAATAACAATGACTAAAAACACACATTGAGTTCAATGAGGCTCGCTCTAAGGCAGCCTTCCCCAAGCTGGTGTCGTCCAGATGTTTTGGATTACAATTCATAGTATTCCTGACCATTAGCTAGTCTGGCTGATGGGAATTGAAATCCAAGACTTCTGGGGGGCACCAGTTTGGGGAAAGCTGCTCTAAAGTAAGTGAATATAGGATTGCTATTTTAGAAGAATGTTTTCTTTTTAAAAGCCAACAACCACTTGACCCTTAAAGCATCCATTTTTCCCTCCACTTCTCATGACATACCTGTTTCAGACGCTTTTGCAGTGTTTCACTACTTAAGTATGTGTAGGTTGGTGCCCTAAAACATAACACAACCTGGTTGCCAAAACCTATGGGCAAGATCCAAACAAACCTATGTACTTTTAAAATCCTATTGATTTCAACAGTGGAGAGTTAAGCAAGTTTTTACATCTCCCACTGAAGATGCTGGATTTCACAGATTTGTTCAGTATTTTGGACGAAATTATGCTCCCAATGACAAACCACCCTTGATTTTTACAAAAGCAGGATCAGACCCTATATATTTTAAAGAAATAAAACAGACACATGAAGAAACTGATGGTACTTTCATAAAAATGCTGAACATTAAATATTATAATCTGTTTTAAGTATACCTGTCTCTTGAGGCATAGCTCATATGACATATAGATAGTAAATGAATGCAAACGACGATGCCCTTTTAGTGATTTGCTTCAAAATGTTCCTTTCTGTGTAGATTTTGCCCCCCGCCCAAAAAAACAGAGCCATAATTTGTAAATTTACCCCTTTAAGCTTAATTAGCTTGTAGCATGCATTCGGGGAGATGTCATCAGAGAACCTAGCATCTGGTGTTAATTATTTTAAAAGGTCATTTTACATTTGCTATTATGGACTACATTGTATACAAGTCAGAAAAACCCTTTTAAAAGGAAATTGCAGTTAATATTTACAATTATAATTATAGAGCTGGCCATAAAACCTGTCAACGTTGCATTATGCCTTCTGTTTTAAAGGCCATGGCTAGCTTTTTATCTAAACTGGTCAAAGTTATGCCTTCAACTGAAACTTGCAATATTCCATCTGTAGAATGTACATGTTTAACAAGAATAATAAAAAATAGGGCTCTTTTTCATTTATGAAATCACTTAAAATGATTACATGGTTGTTTGTTTAATCACTGCATTTAAGGTAAAAGAACAAAAGAATCATCACTTCCTACAGTTGTATTGGATAATTTTAGCTGTATAACTTGATTTATTTTTAATTTTTGTAGCAAACAACTGAACCTCTACAAAGTTGACAGAAAGACGCAGTCAGATGAAAACTCCAATTCTAGGTTGACCCACGAGAAAAAAAGACTCCTGAATTACAACCATTCATCCCAATATTTCAATACATATCAGTGTTATGAGCTGCAGTGAATAGATGCTCCATTATGTTTAGCGCACGGATGGTCAATTTCTAATTTTCTGTATACTCAGAAGCCACTATTATTGTTTGAGTGGTATAAAAACTGGCAGTTTTATTTAGCACTCATTCATTCCCCACCACTGAGTGGGCTAGTGCCTAAATAATGTTGGCACCATTCAAAAGTATAGGCTTCACAGGGCCAAACTGAACACTACCTTAGTTTCATAATACTGGATTTGGTTCATAGTTCTCTCATTTCAATCCCTGGATTTGGAGCAGAGCAGGAAGCAAAAGATTAACCCCCTACCACCACCTTGCCATGCTAGGGTTCCACGGTTATATAACTTATGCACTCAGCCATAACTGGGGCATTACATACCAAACTAAAGGGGAGAGTCGCATAATACTATGAAATATCTGTACATCTTAGAAATTGAAAATATCTTAACTGTCCTCACCAGCTCAAGTTAGGTCAACCTATTTACCACCCATTAATTAAAATCAGGTAGGTTGCCATCAACATGATGGAATGATTATTGAGAACTTGGAGCCATTGATTATGCAGGCTCAACTATTGGAATGGGAAGCTGAAAACATGTTGAAGATCTTGCACAAAAGGAAATGATAGATATGAATATGACACTGCCATTGTCAATGACAGCAACAAAGAGTAATAATCAAACATTCATTCCACAATGTGGAAGTCAACATTTAGAACTCATTCAAGCTTAAACTCTTCACCTGAACACAGCCCCAAGCTATAAGTCAGTATGTACTTATACTTTCCAGAATATCAGGGTTATATTTTATGTTTCTACAGCAAAGGGGTTCTGTTTAAAAATAGCAATCTGAGGCTTTCTTCACACGGAGCTTTTATCCTGCAATTGAGATTGCTCCTTCACAGAAGTTTGCAGGCTCTTTACATGATGACGTGATCATTCACGGCATCTCCTGCACTAAATGCCCTTCATTACATTTTTAAATAGATTGAAGATGATGAGCTATCAAATTACCCTGTTGTGTTCCGCTTGAGTTCCCTCTGTGAAAAAAGGAAAAGCAGCAAGAAGAGGAGCAAGATCAATGAAAGATATGGAAGACTCAGATACAGGGAGGAGGAGGGGGAAAGGGGAGGGGGGAAAGGAAGCCGGTGAAAAAGGGAGTCATGATCCTGCATTTAAAACAGAAGCAGAAAGACTGGTTTTAAAGGCAGGATTGGAGGCTGGTGTAGAGATGCCCTGAGTATCCTTCAACATAATAAGGATTGTGTACTGGTTAGGATACAGTGGATGTTAAAAGGCGGCATCTCAAATGGAGGGCTTCCACTGCAGGATGAGCTATCCCTGCCACTTGAACCAACTACTAGAGAAAGCTGTAATCCCATGACAAGCCTCAATGCTTGCATTTTAATGGGAAAAGAGTGGGTTTTCACCATTCATTGCTCTCTCGCTGTTCTAGCAATGCCATCAGTCTCCATCCCTCTGGAAACATTATGTTTGATGAAGAGCTCTGTCTCAGGGATGGGGAAACCCCAGTCCACAGCCCCATCTGCCTCCTTCCTTCCCCAAGCCCCCTGGAAGCTAGGGATTACTCTGCATGCTGCTCCCCCTCCCAGTTGGCCAGCAGCATGCTCGAGGAATATCTCACTGACTGGAGGTATCAGTGGGGATTCCAGGATTTTCCTTGGCAGACCACTGGCCAGGATTCTCCTTGGCAGACCACTGGCATATTAGTAAGTGCTTTGCCTGCACCATGTCCTACACAATCAGCGAAAGTATGAGGCAGGTAAAGATGCTGTGACCGAGGCACCAGGTGAAGGAGCACTCCAATGGGGTGGCTTTGCTGCCCCACATGCAGCAAGGCCTGGGAGTGAATGATGTGTGTATGTGTGGCCCCACCTCTGATGTCATCTGGCCCACGGAGGGGTCTGTGGTGGGTAACCCACCACCCACAAATAAGTTCCCCACCCCTGATCTAACTAACCTCATGGCAAAATGACCTGCATGATAGAATATGGGTTGTGCTGCCTAGGTATAAAACAGGGTGGAGCCATTCAAAGAGTTGGGTAGAAAGTGTGTTTTTTTCTCCTCCCCCAAAACCAGTGGGAGATTACTTCCAGTCTCAGAGTAAAGTCAGCAAAAAAGCAGCCAGCAAAGGCGGATTTCAGGACTGCTGGAGAAGATTAAGGACCTCCATCCTACCTGCCCCTTCTCCATATAGAATCCCTATTCCTTCTCCAGTCTGCTTTGGAACCATTTGGCACCAACTCATATTCCAAAATATGGAATATGATCATGTTTATCTTTAGAACTATATGTGGAAACTACCACAACTACTTTGACCTAAAGAAACAGAGAAGTTGGGGAGCTTTGGCAATATCTGAACATAATTTTATATCCTGCCTTTCCCCTATAAATTGTACTCAAGATGGATAACAACAATAAAATATAAAATAAAATACAGAACATTAAAACATAAATGCAAATCAATACAAATGTATAAAACTCATACTCTAGTATAAATATTAAAATAGAAAAAGTGCTTCAAAATGGTGGACAAAGGCAGGGACCTAGACATAATTTTACAATAACAAACAAATCCTATTATTTGCAACAAAGTAGGACCTATTGTGAAAAAGGCTGTAAACCACATCATGGTATGTATGCAATAGTTAGATAAGAACAACCAACCTGTACTGGAGAGAGAGAGAGAGAGAGAGAGAGAAACTCATAAGAGCAGAGAAAGATTGGATTTAAATGGAGTAAAAGAACTTAACACCTAAGGAAAAATGATTCTTACTGATTCAATATCTTCATAAACGTGGACAATGTAATTGAGGAACACTGTACTTTAGGCTCAAAAAAATAATTTCTCCCCTCTGAGTCATGTGATATCTTTGTAAGAAGTTAGTAAACTTGTAAAATAGCTTGATGCAGTTTATTGTACTGAATTTGTGAAGTCTTAACTCTGGTTTTGATACATAGAAGACCTACCACTGCAGAGAGGGCCTTCTCTGAAGTGGCCCCACACCTTTGGAACAAGCTGCCATCAGAGGTCCACCATGCTCCATCCTTGCAGGCTTTTAAGAAGGCCTTGAAAACATATTATTTTATGAAGCTCAAGCGGGAATGTTTTATCATTTATGGTGGACTTGTAAAAAAGCTAAAACATTTTGGAAATGAATACAGTCTTTAGTGCAAAGAATATTAAAGACTACTATAGAATTAAAGCCAGAAACTTTTTTATTGGGACTAATAGATAAACATGTAAAAGAGAAGGGGGGAACCCTCTTTCTCTACATGACAATGGCTGCAAGGTTACTGTATGCACAAAAGTGGAAGAATGAAATAATACCAACTGCAAATAAGTGGATTATGAAAATGATGGAGCTGGCAGAGATGGCAAAACTGACTACTGTAATTAAAGAAGGATCAACAACTAAATTTATGTTAGACTGGAAACCTTTTATAGAATTTGTACAAGAAATAGAGAAAAATGATATCTATGTATCTGGATTTTGAACTTTGAGATGGTTAACTCTCTTTTGTTGTTGTTAAAATTAGGAGAAATAATATAATGTCTGTGAACTCAATGTATGATACACAACCAAGATAACAATTAGAGAATAATAATGAGCATTTGTTGTGTAGGTGGAGCCAAAGGTACCTTATAATTGTAAGAGATATTTTACTATATGTCTATTATGTGTTTATGTTGTTGTTTTGAAAAAATATAAATTATCATCAAAAAGAAAACATATTCTTTTACCTTGGCCTGCTCTTGATATGACTGCTAATGTTGCTGTTACTGCTGTTAACATTGCTGCTGATTTTATTGGTGGCTTCTATTGTTGTTTTTATTGTTTTTATGTTTTTATCACTTTTAATTTTTTAACTGTTTTATGTATTTTATTGCTGTAAGCTGCCTTGGGAGGGCTTCTGCCCTGAAAGGCAGCCAAGCAATGAAATAAATAAATAAATAAATCCTCCTGAGCTCTCCTGATCATGGAGCAATCCAAGATAAGGGAGCAGTAGATAACTCATGGTAGCAGATGAAAGGGTTTTTCTTTCCCAGTGTCACTGTGGTGCATGAGCTTATACTGCTAAGTATCAATAAGAGCCAAAGGGAGAACAGAGGGCAAGATGCTGCCAGGCGAAAAAGAAAATATTCCAGAAGTAGAAGCAAGCAAGCAATAGATTGGAGACCAGTTTTTGATGTGTGAACAAAAGCAGATCATCAGGACTCGAGTTCAAGAGGAGTGGAGAACATGAGCTGAGGACAAAGGTGGCTACTTTCACTCAAAGTTTTAAAATGTCCAAGGGTAACCATTTTGAGCTACAGATGACAATGGCTGTCATCCAATATTAAGTAGTATGTATTTCTGACAAATTTCTATCCAACAACAGATATTCAAAAACTTCTGCTATTTGCCAGGAAATTTATCTTTGCTCTCATGTAGTCATGACGATGCTAATCCCACCATAACGCAGGGCCTGAAGGCATATATTACAGGAGGTATCCAAGGCTTCTGGTATATTTTATTATAGGCATGATTATATTATTGAGTTTGCTAGTGCACATTTTGTGTGAGCTCATTTTGGAGGAGGGACAGTAATGGCCATTTACGGGAATATAAAAATGCACACTGTGGCATCCACTTTCTGATATTAAGATCACATCAATATATTCTCCACCTCAGTGTTTGGTATTCTTGGTCATTGAGATTGGTGTGCATATACATGTTTCACTCGTGGCATATATGGGTACAGCAGAATAGAAGAAATGCAAGAAATGTATTACATGAATGCATAGCTTGCATCATAGTATGGGACAATTCACACTTGTAGTAGCAATAGTCTTAGGTGGCAGGAGTATAAACGGTAAGTGTATAGGTAGGCTCAGCCAGAAATGCTACTTATGTGCACTGTCACCTCCACAGGGTTAGCATACTCTCTGTCTCAAATATCCACGTGACAGCTCCAAAGGCTTCTCCGTTTGAGCCTGGCCATGACCCCAGCAGTAGTCTCACATGTTCCTGAGATGGTCAAACAGGGGCCAGCTCATATATGAAGCAGCCCATAGATCCCATGTGAAGTTGGAACAAGGTTCCAGACAGATGGAAATGAAAGAATTACCATTTTCATTGTTCATGTGTTAACAATTGTACAGACTACAACTCCTGCCATCCCCAACCAGCATAGTCATTGGCTAAGGATGATGGGGAATTGCAGTCCAACACATCTGGAGGATCTCCAGGTTGCCAAAGGCTACTCTGTGGGTTATCAAAATATCCTGCTATTTGTGAGGAAATGTAGAGTAGCAGCCTTCATATAGCTTGACAGGATATAAGTGTCCCTGTATGTTATACACAAACATTCTACATTCTAAACCTACCATCATTTTTCAGCTTTCTCTGTTAATCAGCTTGAACTCTGGGTTTCATTCTCCTTTGTTGTCCTTCTTCAGTGGGCATTCAGTTTGACTACAACAGTGTTCAGGTGCTTCTTTAAAGAACACAATGTTTTTATCCGATAATTAAGTGATGCAATTACTAGAAGGCAAGGCTGCATGCAGCTCCCTGCCAGAGAAATGTTACAACAATGATGAAGTGTTTATTTTTGTAGCTGGTAATAAAACAATATTTGAACAAAATCTTTCATCCTATTACCATTATCTTATCAGTCTGTATACCAACCATAAAAGACAGTAGCTACTGAATTTTACCTCTGGCAGAAGACAACTAAAAATAGTGCCTGCTACTGTGTGCTTCATGTGAATCAGAAGTTTTATAATGGTTGTGTCAGTTTTCAAAGGAGTATGTTTTACTCAAGTTATATTTTGAAAACCAAACTGTACATAGAGACCAAAAAAACTGGCCTCTGTTCCCAGAACATTTATCCCAGAATGTTTATGAAATGTTCCCTATCTTATCAGTAACCAGTAAATCCGTAAATTTAGCACAGGCAATTTTAAACCACAATAGTTTAAATATCAGATAGCCCTAGAGTGGTACAAATGGAACCCTTCCAGTAGAGAGAGGGGACATATTTATTTATTTGTTTATTTGTATTTGTTTATTTCTTACACTTTTAGACCATCTAATAACTGGAGTTCTATAGGCACTGTACAGGTAAATTAAAAAAATAAAATACAAAACATAATAAAAACAGCAGATAAAAAAACCCAAGATAAAACCAGCAGCAAAGAGTAAAATAATGCAAAAATTTAAAAGCACTAAAAGCAGTTCCTAAAATGCTCAGGCAATTAAAAAGATTTCCACCTGGAACTGAAAAGTTCATAATGTAGGCATCAGGTGAGCCTGTCTGGGGAGAGTATTCCACAGAAGAACACCAGCACTGAAAAAGCCCTTTCTCTTGTAGTTAATCACCCCATCTCATTTGGGAGGAGCACCTAAGGGAGGGCCTCAGATGATTACCTTAGGATCCAGTAGGTAGATATGGGAGGAGACACTCCTTCAAGTACCTGCCCCCAAGCCATTAAGGGCTTTAAAGGTTAAAACCATACTATGAATTGGGCCCAGAGACAGACTGGCAGCCAGCTAGTGCAGATTACAAAGGATTGGCGTAGTATGATTGTATCAGCCAATCCTGGTTAACAGTCTAGCCACCCAGTTTTTGAGTAACAGAAGTTTCTGGATTTTTTCAAAGGCAGCCCCACATATAACACATTACAATAATCTGACTCTGTAAACAGGGAGAGAGTGCTTAGCCATGATCATGTCAACAACCCAGGGCATCTTTGTATTCCCCAGAATGACCAACCACAACAGAAGGAAAATCCCTCAGAGCCCCTCCACATTCCCCACCCACACCTTCCACACAGAGGGGGAAAGCTGCTGAAAGTCTAAACCTCATCAGGAAGTGATCTGACCATGGCAAGGTGATAGATGTTAAATCCACCACCTTCAGATCAGTGTGTCCTCCTACCATATATGTTAGGCCAATAAAATTTGGGACAGCTCCATGGTTGTAATGGAAGCCATGAAGTCCTCTCCTGGATCTAATGGCCTTGTGTACCATTTTAGTCAGCGTGTTCAGTCGATGAACACACTGCAGCCTGGGTTGCAGGGTTCTACTATGAAGTAGAACTAAGTTCTTTAGTAAAGGTCCAGTTAGGTCAGGTTTCTCTGGGAAGCAAGGCAGGAAAAGATCAGCACTATGGAAAGCCCCATGTGATTCTGGGGCTGGAGGCCAGTCTGAGTTGTCTGTATATTGATCCAGCAAGGAGCAGATCAAAACTGAGCCTTAAGTAGCAGTTTGGCCACCTTTAGCCTGGTTGCCCCCCCTCCCCAGCACTTCCATGCTGGGGCACTTTTGGGGGATGGAATTACATTTTGACAAGGTGGGTGGGGTTTGTTTTTCTTTCTTTCTTTTAACTAAAAAGGGAGCTCAGCTGCCACTCCAAGTGGTGGCTTGGCTACACTCAGCAGCCTTGCTGCTGTTCACTTTGAAAATGTAGGCCAGAATGCCCCCTGGGTATGACAATACAACTTGATGTAGCATAATTCCCAGGAACATTCTTGATAAACAATTATGGCTGCCCCATGGGCCCTACCTGTATAGGAACAGATCGATTACCAGACAATATCTTATTATTATATTTCAACTAGCTGTAGCTGATCTCAATGGTACCATCCTTACTAAGAATATATATGGGACGGTGATGCTACATTGCCTCTTCTGTATCTGAAGAGGGCTCCTGGCTGTTTTAGTTTTCAGTTCTGTGTGGCTCCTTGGTTAAGGTACTAGGAAATGCAGCAGGAGAACCCATCTTTGAAACGTATAAGGCTATACCTCATTTTACACTGCGTGAGTACTAAAGGAAAATAAACTAAATGCCAGTGGCACTCACTTATGAGTCTGAAAATCTGATATCTAATTTAAGAAAGTGACATCGGGGTTAGAAAGCAATACTGGGGAAACCAAACTAAAGACAACATTCCAGTGAGGGCTTTTCTTTTTAAATAACTAATGTGCTTATCTCTTCAACCATCAGCAATCATATCAGGCATGGCAACATATGAAAGAAAAACAGAAATGAATTCCTTTAATAAAAGGCAAAGAAAGAATCTGTCAAATCTAAAATGAGCTTGACCACAACAGCGCTCCATCTACAAATAGAAGCTGCTGAGAAGATATTTTGTTGTACTGATGAAATGAAGTATATCTGTAGAGTTCAAGGTCTGGTCATTATTTTAAATCATTAGAAAATAGAATTAGTCTTTGGCAAAGGCACCTGCACCCATTTTGACATCTCCATATAGCTCAAGTTAGAAAAAATTCCAGAAAGCTTGTTCCTGGAGAAAATGGCTAGGTGAATGCCCAGACATAGATGCAGATGTACTTCCTTTCATTTCTACATTCTAGAACTAATTTAATTTGCTTTCCTGTATCACTGAAAGCAGAATCCATTGCAGTGAATGTGGGCTGATAAAACATTGGTATGTCTGGGTACAGTTTAAATATTCTTTTGTCCATAGAAAATTGCATTTTCAGAAGAATCTCACTCAAATCTACAGAAATATCTAATCCTTCCTTTTAAAATATATTCATTTGGCACTAAATAATTGAGGAATGATCCTTCCCCACACAAGTGCAGCGCCTGGGGATGGATTCTCTTAGGGCTCAAGAATGCCCTGTCTTTCCTCTCTGCCCCCTTGAGGATGTGTGCGAGACATCAAGGACAGGAGAAAAAAAGTAAAATAAAGTATAGCGATTTCCCTGAACAACTGCAATAGCATGAATACTTTAACTGCTGCATGGGAAGGTCACAATCTGACAGTGTGAAAGGATATATTATGGGGAGATCTTGAAGGTGGAATGCAACTGACCATTTGTATTAATTTTCCTTTCTGAAGAATCATAACCAGTTAATGAGCAGCAGATTCCCAGAAAACACATCATTCACCTAACAAGCCCAAGCTCTTTTTGCTGAGAACTGCTTCACTGTCAGATAATGAGATACACTAAAAGTACATGTGCCTGACAAACTTCAAGCATCCACACGTCTCACGGAAGTTCTGATTGCTGAAATTATCATTGAACTGTGCAAATTAAAGAATTCCTCTACCTGGAGAAAAAGGAAAATCTTCAAATTTGTCACAATTACTATTAAAGCTATTAACCAGTCCTTTTGTCCCAAATCCAAAATAAACCCAACTATTCAAAGTATTTCTTTATTCGTCAACATAAACAGAAGGTATGTGAAAGCGGGAAAGGTGAAAAATGAGTCTTTGTTTTCTGTTTGCATTAAATGAGATTTCTCTGGTTCCTACATCTAGAACATAAACAGTAACTTGGTCATTTCTTTACCTGCCAAGCTGATCAAGACCAGGTCAATATTTGCCAAGCAGAACCCTGCCCACAGCCTTTTGGGGTGGATAGTCAAGTGTCCGACAGCCCCCAGTTTTTGCTGTCCCAGGCAGATAATAAAGGGTAGTTATTGAGCTCCTTGTGGGCCACAGCTGGTGGGCTGCACTTATCTTGGTGGTTTACAGGTTGTGCAGGCCTGTTCGAGACTGATCCAAAACCAAAGCTGGGCTATGCCTCTTTAGGAACGGTTTTCATATTCATATTTTATGAACAACTCATTGCACAATCTGCGGGCCACCTGATAATTTCTGGCAGGCTATGTACAGAAATGAGCAGCACAGCCAAACATGTTCTGTCCAATTTACACAAAATAAGTGACTTGCATTCCACCTCTTCTTAACAATTATTTAACTAAAAAGGCAATGTACATAGATTCTACTTTCAAATATAAAGCTTTTTAATTATTATTACATTTATATCCCACCTTTTCCCCTCTTTTGAGGAACCCAAGGTGGCGTACATAATCCTCCTCCTCTCCATTTTAGCCTCACAACAACAACCCTGTGAGGTAGGTTGGGCTGAGAGTCTGTGACTGGCCCAACGTCACCCAGTGAGCTTCCATGGCTGAGGGGGGACTAGAACACAGATCTCCCGGCTCCCAGTCCGTCACTCTAGTGATACCAAATTATCTCTCTAGGTAAGATTTATTTTTCAAGTTTCACTTGTGAGTAAAGTCCTGGGAAAATATCTGATATACTACTACTGCAATATACTATTGAAAATGAATATTAACAATGAGCCAAAATGCCACCCTTCTCTCCACTCCTTTTACAGGTTGCAAAAATGCAGCCAGGTGATGGTGGGTGTTCCACATTTTTTCATTCTCCAAATGTTTTTTTGACCTTCACAATGGCAGTGGTAGGTCTTTCCTATTATTATTATTATTATTATTATTATTATTATTATTATATTCAAAAGTATATATATATATATATATATATATATATATATATATATTCTTACTGCCGCCTGTGGAAGTGGAACTCTGTCCAGCTACCATTTTCTCTGCCCCCCTTCCCCTGAATCTCCCTGGAATGATGCTATATCATCATGCAGTAGCATTCTCAGGTCTCCTAATGGTGGCCACCATTTTCCCACCACACCTCCCTTAGAAATGATGCTGTGTCACAATGTACTATCATTCCAGGAGCACTCCACCCTCTGGCTGCTGGATAGAGTGGCAAGAATCAGTTTTTTAAAAAGAAAAAGAAAAATTATAATAAAAAGCACCACTGCCACCACCAAGGCAGAGCCTGAAAAATATGGGGAATGTTGGCCCCTCATTTGTCTTCCCTTACCTTTTTGCATCATGAATACTAGACACTAGGGATGTACGAATCCCTTACCTTGTTCCGATCTGGGGACCCGCAGTGGGGGGGAGCCGTTCTGTCCCTCCTCCCGGAATCCTCCCCAGCTGGCTCTGCTCTGCGGCAAATCCGCGGAGCCGCCGGCCAGGGTCAGCCACAGCCAGACTTCCGGCTGCTGCTGGGCTGCTGTGGCCACCATTTGCATTCTTGCATTAGGCCGTGATAGGCTATGTAAATATTTACGTAGCCTATCACGGCAAAAGGCAGGGACACCAATGGCGGAAGATGAGCCAGAAAGAATCTGGTCTCACTGGAGTCCGTGGTGGATTTCTCCAACATCCCTACTAGACACATGCGCACTTAAACTTCTGTACTTTCAACTCAGTAATAATGACCAATAAGTTAGCAATTGCCTGAGACTCACTGTACAATGTGCTTATTTACTAAAGCTGGTAAAATTGGTAAATTTGGTAACTCCAAAATAATCAAGAAATGTGAAGCACGTCATTGACATAAATTATTTTAGTTAATACTAATAATACAAAGTACTGTGCGAATAATAAAAAGTACATATTAGCAGTAACTAAAATAATTGTCAATTGCAAATTTTAAAACATTTAAAAATAAAATTTCCCTCAGACATACATTTATTATTTATTAGCTTTTTAAGGCATTCTATCCCAAGTGGTAGGTTACTAACAACACAAAAACAATAGCCATAACATGGAATAAAACATTCACTAAATACAAAATACTCTGTATTAGGGGAAGACAGACTTCAGGCTTGTGGGATCTATTTATTTTTGGGATCTACTTTATTTTTTACTAATCCCAAGGTCCACCAAGTGGTTCTATCTACTTTTTGCCCATCTGTATTGTACCTACATAAAATAGCCCCTGCAATCTGGAACTGTATAAACTGCATACAGTATTTTCTTAATGTGGCTGTTTTTGGCTGGCCAAGCCAGCTTGACCCTGGTCAAAAAAAGCCAGCCCAATTAAGACGTTTTACAATACTTCCCCCAAACACTTAAAACTTTAACTTTAATAACTGTCTAGGGATTGTGGCTGTCTTCTTTCTCCCCATTTTGGGGTTTACCTGATCTGGAGGGCATTTCCTACAAATCCCAAAATGGAGATAAAGGGTCAGCGTAAAGCATGTGGCATGTGGGCTTATCTTTTCTTTCTTTATTTTAACTTTTTAAAACTGTCAGCTTTCCTGGTGGCTTTAGTGGCAGTAGGCGTGGATCTCTGATTGCAACTATTCTTCCTTCCGAAGGTGCCTCTGGAAAAGGCATTGACATATCCATGCTAGCATTTTCCAACTAGCAAAGGATAAGCGAGCATCCTTCCCAGCAGCACTCTAGGATGACAGTGCTAAGAGTTTCCCGCCTGCAGTTGTACACTGAAAAATTAATTGAAAGAAAGGCAAGAAGCCACTTCCATGCCATAGTAAACTGCCTTCCTCTTAAATTGTTTCAGGGCTGAATCAAGGCTCCAGAAACAGCACTAAAATGTGCCACACCCAATACTCCACATAAAAATAGGGTGGCAAATTGGGGTCAGGCATTTTGGTCCACTTCCAGGGCCCAGCATCAGTAGGTCAGTAGTCACCATAATCAGACATTTGCTGAGGCACATGGCCTGACAGATGACCTGCCATTGATTGAAGATGTTGGCCAATCTTCCATTGCCCAAATAGAAGAGTGTCGTATAGCAGTGAAGGAAGCTGAGTATTCCACTCTATTCCCTCCACTCCTTCTGGTACCCCTCACCTTGGGAAAAATGGATATTTCTCCAGCGACAGCTGCAACAGCACTGGTATCTCTGGAATAGTCTTCCATGTCCTAATGGACAGGGCATCAAAGGAATTCCTTCCTTCTTGGTGCTGGTGGTTTAATGTGGGGGGGGGGGGTGTTCCCAGGAAGGGAACTGTGGTAAGTAATGTACAGGAGAGGAAGGGCTCAAAACAGGGACGATGAAAGGGAGCCTACAACAAAACCTGGGACTAGCCTTGATCTCAGGGAAGGACCAACCACTCAAATCTGTGTCCAGAAATGAGATTCCGATACTCAGCTGATTTAGTGCTGCAATGCTAAAGCAGAAGTGGAGAAAACATATTGCAAGGAATACGTACTAAGCTGTACAGAGGTTTTGTGCTATGGCTGTAGAGTTAGCTTATACCATTCATGCTGATCCCACCAGATTTTGGTCTATCATTTGAACTGGCAGCAATCACAAAAGAATCAACATAGCCCCTGTTGGCCTGACAGATCCTGTCAGGTGCACTAAGTCTACTCAAAGAGTGCTCCACCTGAATTTGGAAGTAAGTACTGAAGCTTTAGCTGGCACATTTTAAATACAGGAAGAAAAAAATGTAGAAATAGCAAAGATAGCCATGCTAGTCATAAAAAAAATTGAAACTCCATTTCAGGGCAATACATTTATTGATGTAGCCATATTCACATACAGGTTTGTAGCAGTTCCCCTCCTCCCCAGCACATGGGCTAGTATGCTCATCAGGGAGGTTGTTGAAGAGAAGATCTTGAAGATCTCTATTTTGGAGAGAAGCAGGCCACTGCATACCTCTACATAAGGTGCAGAATGGCCTGCCATTAATGGCTGTAATGCCCCCAGCATAATGAGTGCCCAGAGAGCTTGGGAGAGGTGTGGGAAGGGCTCTTCAGAAATCCTATGCAAGGGTGGAGTGAGTGTTCAAGAAGGGGAGCATGAAATACAAACTTGCCTCTTTCACATAAGACAGTTCACCCTAACTTTCAAATAAACCGCCTTGAGTACCATTTTTCTTGGTAGAAAGGCGGGCGACTGATCAAATTTTTTGTTGTTCAGTCGTTCAGTTGTGTCCGACTCTTCGTGACCCCATGGACCATAGCACGCCAGGCCTTCCTGTCCTGCGCTCTCTCCCGGAGCATGCTCAAGTCCATATTCATTGCATCAGTGATGTTATCTAGCCATCTCATCCTCTGTCGTCCCCTTCTCCTTTTGCCTTCAGTCTTTCCCAGAGCCTCGTGTGGCGCGGAGTGGTAGGTGGCAGTATTGCAACTGAAACTCTCCCCACAACCTGAGTTCAATCCCAACAGAAGCTGGGTCCCAGGTAGGGATGGGGGAGAATTTCTCCCCGAAACTTCGGGGGGCCGAGTGCCAACGTATTCGGCCCCCCGAAGTAGTTTCGGGGAGAAATTCTCCGCCCCCCCCCGGGATGGGACTTACCTTTCCTGAATGTCGCTCCTGGTGGCGGGTCGCAGCGGCGGTTCGGCAGGGCTTCGACAGGGGCAGGGGCAGCAGCCGGTCTTTCGACTGGCTGCCGCCGCCGCCATTCCAAGAAAAGTAAAAAAAAAAAAAAACGCCCCCGTGATAGGCTACGTTAATTTTTATTTCGCGGCCAGGCGAGGCGCCTCCTCCCCGGCCTGAATTTCGGCCGGGCAAGGCGGGAAGCCTCCCCCCCGGCCTGAATTTCGGCCGGGCGAGGAGGGAAGCCTCCCCCCCTGGGCTGAACTTCGGGGGGACCAGCGAAGCGCCTCCCCCCCACCGCGAAGCAAGCTGCGAGACCAGGTAAGTGACTTTCGTGCACCCCTAGTCCCAGGTAGCCAGCTCAGGTTGATTCAGTCTTCCATCCTTCCGAGGTCAGTAAAATGAGTACCCAGCTTGCTGGGGGAAAGGTAGTCATGACTGGGGACGGCAATGGCAAACCACCCTGCTACAGTCTGCCATGAAAACGCCAGCGAAAGCAGCGTCCCTCTAGGAGTCAGCAGTGACTCGCTACTTGCACAGGAGGAACCTTTCCTTTCCCAGCATCAGGGTCTTTTCCAGAGAGTTTTCTCTTTGCAACAGATCAAATAAATAAGCTCTAATCCAAGTATTGGTGTCAAGGTTCGACTTGTGACCTGGACCCCCTGAGCAACCCCTTAAGAGTCCCATCTTCCTTCTTTTAAACTTCCCCTTCCCAGTAATGTGGGTTTTAGGCTGTAGACATGGGGTGACTGACACTCTAGATGTAGGGTTTAACCACAAGAGTTTACCAGTATATTTAAAGCAAACAAATTACAACTAAAGGTATTTATACAATACAGCTGAGTAATACAAAAGGCCTTAAAAGAAAATAAAAGTTGCAAAACACAAGTTCCTTTATCCTAGCTGTCCTTATACTTTTCTAGGCTGCTTCTTCCTGCTCACTCTTCAGACTCTGCTCTCACTTCAGGCTCTGGCTGTCTCTCTGTTCTTTGTTGCTCTTGCTCTGGCTGCAGCCTGGTCTTTGTCTCTTTTACTGGCTCTCTCCCTTGCTTTATATACCCTCTTCCATCAAAACTGAATGTAGCGGAGGCAATAATACATTTAATGTATAGTCTAGTTTGGCCTTAATTAAGGAGGGGTGAGAATTTCAGTTCAGTTTTGATAAGAATTTACCAAAATGTGCAAAGTTCTCCATATTCAGGACAAAAAGAACTTGGGATTGAAAAAACTGAATGTGGGAGAAACTGAAACTGACAGATTTGTCCATCCAGGCCCAGGGCTTTGAGTGCTTAGCCCTAAAAAATCTGGGTTTGAATCTCTGTATATTCAACCCTGTTAGTAGTGCTTACTTGCATCGCCACCTCCTTTTCTGACAGGCTTCATGGTTCTCTCTATGCTGGAAATAGCTGTACCTATTTTGGCTGATGCAGATAGGTGAGAGTTTCATTTCAGTTCCTTTTTGCTAACGATTTACCAAAATATGCGAAGTTCTTCTATTTGACAGGGAAAGAACTTGAGATTTAAGAAATTCGAATGTGGGAGAAAGCAAAACTGACAGATTCCGCCATCCCCAGTTAATTACTAACATTTTGGTTAGGCATTGGACCCTTGAGGGGAAACTGGCTGGGGTGATTGGGGGGAAATCCCTGCTTGTCTCCTCAGTTCTGTGACATGTGTAGACTGACTCAGGGATCAGCTGCATGCAGAGTACAAACTCCAACTCCAAAGGCCTTTCAAGTTCATTTATGGACAAATCCAGGGAGAAGCAAAACAAACTTCTAGTTTAATCTTGGGGGCAGAAGGATGATTTCTGAGAAAAAGAGTAATAGAATGTTCTGTCACTGAGTATGACAGATGTCAAACTCAGCAACCCCTCCCCATTCAATGAGTGACCTTCAATTTAATAAATGGCTAAATAGAAGCAAGATACAATATTAATCCCCAAGAAACAAAGTAAAAATTAGTGTAAATAATATTCTGAATGATTTGCTATGGGATGGGGAAAAATATATATACATACCTTAGAAAAAGAATTTGGCCTATCTAAATGAAAAAGAGCATAGTCCTATGAGCCACTATGCCTGTAATACATACTTAGGATGGACATCAAGTGCTGCCACATTAGTCAAACTGTGGTCTGCATTGTCATCCTGGAATATCATTGTTCTGACACAGTAGGATGTGCCCATGCCATTATATCTGGAGCACCATTTTTATCAAATGCGGTAGCTCAATATCATGCAGAGTAATTTAGGCAAGATACAATTGGTTAGAGAAGACTCTTCAGCATAATAGTAAAGCATCAGGTAATGGATAGCCTTGGCAAAACCAGAGTAATGTAAATATCTGAGAAAGGTAATCAAGATAATCAGTAATCACTAAGCAAGGGATATTCGGAGAACAATGCTCTATTCCAGGAACAGGTTCAGGCAGCAGTCTGCAGGGATTGGGCGTGTAATAGTTCGGGGTACTCTAGAAGGTCCAAGCTAGCACAGGAAGTAGACTATACGCAGGAAATAGACATTTTGAATTCAAGGCCAAAGGCTTTAACTGGGCAACAGAAGCTCACTACAAGGACCTGACACTCAGTTATTCTCTACCTTTTGTAGGCATCTAGCATTCTGCTCTGTTGCAGATTCAGATTTATGTAGGCACCGTAGCTCAGTGGCAGAGCACTGGCTTTGCATGCAGAAGGTCCCAGGTTCAATCCCCAGCATCTCTGGTAGGGCTAGGAAAGAATCCCCCCCGGAAACCCTGGAGAGCTGCTGCCAGTCAGTGTTGACAGTACTGGGCTAGATGGACCCATGGTCTGACTCTGTATAAGGCGGCGTCCTACGTTCCTATCATAAGTATAGGCATTAAGACTATACTCTGTAAGCTTGCCTCCTGACTAGTCATAGCTAGGGATGTACGAATTGGTTTTGCCTTCTTCCACATTCTGATTTTTTAAATCTCAAATTCTTTCCAATTCTTTCTTTATGAAGAAAATTGTGAACGTTGGTAAGTTCTTAAAAAGTGAACCAAACAAAATATGCACCAGCCGAATTCAACAGGTACATAAAGTTCCAGCACAGAAAGGTCCATGTCGTACCCTACCTGCCATGTAGCTGCTAAAAATGAGGGGGCTGTCAGAAAAAGAGGTGGTAACCATAATAGAATGCCACAAACATGGTTGAATAAACCAGGATTCAAACTGAGATGTTTAAACGTGAAACACTCAAAGCCCTCTGCCTGGATGGATAAAACTGTCGTTTTTGCTTTCTCCCACATGCATCTTTTTTTAAATGTCATGTTCTTTCCACCCTGTTTATATAGGATTTTGCACATTTTGGTATGCTCTTATTAAATCATGGATCATACAAATTCTCACCCATCCCTAGTCATAGCCTGTGACTCCTCAGAGGATATTACACAAGGTGGGGGTGGGGCACAGAAGGAATGGAGGACATCCTGTCCCATCCTTGCCTCTGCCAATGCCACAACTGTGATAGGGCGAACCAGCAGAACATCCTGCCCCAACAGTCAGGGCTCTGTCAAAGGCATTAGGAATCTAGTGTCCAGTCAAACTGGCTGTTCTGTGCAGTGGCTTATAAAACTGGGCTGTTAGCACTTAAAAATGATGGCTGTAATCCTATGCTCGCTTAGTGGAAGTAAATCCCACTACACTCAGCAGACTTACTTTCAAGGAAACATGGATGAGCCGAAAATACTCTGTTTCTTTTAAAATGTTTTAATTGTTTTACTATAGTATTTTATTCTTTTATTTTGTTGTTCACTGCTCCTAAATCGCTAAAGTAGGAAGTCAAGAAATCACCGGGATAACAGGCAAGCATGGCCTTGGTGTACAAAATGAAGCAGGACAAAAGCTAATAGAGTTTTGCCAAGAGAACATGCTGATCATAGCAAACACTCTTTTCCAACAGCACAAGAGGCGACTCTACACATGGACATCACCAGATGGTCAATATCGAAATCAGATTGATTATGTCCTTTGCAGCCAAAGATGGAGAAGCTCCATACAGTCAGTCAAAACAAGACCTGGAGCTGACTGTGGCTCAGATCATGAGCTGCTTCTTGCAAAATTTCGGCTTAAATTGAAGAACGTCGGGAAAACCACTAAACCGTTCAGGTATGACCTAAATCATATCCCTTATGAATATACAGTGGAGGTAAGGAATAGATTTCAGGGATTAGACCTGATAGACAGAGTGCCTGAGGAACTATGGACGGAGGTCCGTAACATTGTTCAGGAGGCAGCAACGAAATCCATCCCAAAGAAAAAGAAATGCAAGAAAGCCGAGTGGCTGTCTGATGAGGCTTTACAAGTAGCTCACGAAAGAAGGGAAGCGAAAAGCAAGGGAGAAAGGGGAAGATATACCCAACTGAATGCAGAGTTCCAGAGAATAGCAAGGAGAGACAAGAAGGCCTTCCTAAATGAACAATGCAAAGAAATCAAGGAAAACAACAGAATGGGAAAGACTAGAGATCTCTTCAAGAAAATTGGAGATCTCAAGGGAACGTTTTGTGCAAAGACGGGCATGATAAAGGACAAAGAAGGCAGGGACCTAACAGAAGCAGATGATATTAAGAAGAGGTGGCAAGAATACACAGAAGAACTATACAGGAAAGATCTGAATGTCCCTGATAGCCATGATAGTGCGGTCACTGAACTTGAGCCGGACATCCTAGAGAGTGAAGTCAAGTGGGCCTTAGGAAGCATTAGTAACAACAAAGCTAGCGGAGATGACAGTATTCCAGCCGAGCTATTTAAAATCCTAAAAGATGATGCTGTTAAAGTGCTGCATTCAATATGCCAACAAATCTGGAACACTCAACAGTGGCCACAAGACTGGAAAAGGTCAGTTTACATTCCAATTCCAAAGAAGGGCAACGCCAAAGAGTGTTCAAACTACCGCACAATTGCACTCATTTCACATGCCAGCAAGGTGATGCTCAAAATCCTACAAGCTAGGCTTCAGCAGTATGCGAACCGAGAATTACCGGAAGTACAAGCTGGGTTTAGAAGAGGCAGAGGAACTAGAGATCAAATCGCCAACATTCGCTGCATCATGGAGAAAGCAAGAGAATTCCAGAAAAACGTCTATTTCTGCTTCATTGACTACGCTAAAGCCTTTGATTGTGTGCATCACAACAAACTGTGGCAAATTCTGAAAGTGATGGGAGTACCAGACCACCTTACCTGTCTCCTGAGAAACCTGTACGAGGGTCAAGAAGCAACAGTAAGAACCAGACATGGAACAACCGATTGGTTCAAAATTGGGAAAGGAGTACGACAAGGCTGCATATTGTCACCCTGCTTATTTAACTTATATGCAGAGTACATCATGAGAAATGCCGGGTTGGATGAATCAGAGGTCGGAATTAAGATTGCTGGGAGAATTATCAACAACCTCCGATATGCAGACGATACCACCCTAATGGCAGAAAGCGAAGAGGATCTCAAGAGCCTCTTGTTGAGGGTGAAAGAGGAGAGTGCAAAAGCTGGTTTGAAACTCAACATTAAAAAAACTAAGATCATGGCATCTGGCCCCATCACTTCCTGGCATATGGAAGGGGAAGAAATGGAAGCAGTGACAGATTTTACTTTCTTGGGTTCCAAGATCACCGCAGACGGTGACTGTAGCCATGAAATTAAAAGACGCTTGCTCCTTGGGAGGAAAGCTATGGCCAACCTAGACAGCATAGTAAGAAGCAGAGACATCACCTTGCCGACAAAGGTCCGTCTAATCAAAGCTATGGTTTTCCCAGTAGTAATGTATGGCTGTGAGAGCTGGACTCTAAGGAAGGCTGAGCGCCGAAGAATTGATGCTTTCGAACTGTGGTGCTGGAGAAGACTCTTACGAGTGCCCTGGACTGCAAGGAGGTCAAATCAGTCCATCCTAAAGGAAATCAACCCTGAGTGCTCATTGGAAGGACAGATAATGAAGCTGAAGCTCCAATATTTTGGCCACCTAATGCGAAGAGAAAACTCACTGGAAAAGACCCTGATGCTGGGAAAGACTGAAGGCAAAAGGAGAAGGGGACGGCAGAGGATGAGATGGCTAGATAGCATCACGGATGCAATGAATATGAACTTGAGCACGCTCCGGGAGAGAGCGCAGGACAGGAAGGCCTGGCGTGCTATGGTCCATGGGGTCACGAAGAGTCGGACACGACTGAACGACTGAACAACAACAACAACAAGTATATAAATATTGTAAATAAAATAATAATAAATAAATACTTAGGTCTGTACAAAGTTAAGACTTTGTGTCCCACTATGTCTGAGGATCTTTGAATGATTAAGAAAAAAGACTGCCAGATAATTTGCTTTTTGGTGATTCATTCAGAGAAATGTCTTCATTCAGCTAGAAAGTTCTGAATTTGCATTTTTTTTACCTAAATAAATATAATTTATTTAAAAGAAGCACAACATTAATGAACTTGAATATCTCTCATTAAAGTTCATTACAGTGCTGTCTGCCCAAGCATGAGGTCTCTCAAGTGAGGTACTACTTTTTGCATGAATGTAGAGGAACAGAAGCACTAAACTCTTGCATATCAAAGGATGTTCAAACTAGACATTGCCTTAAGTATCTGTTACCACTGAAATGATACTCAAGTTGGTCTTCCTCTCACTAAAATGTCTATTTAGAGAATTCTGTGACATGGTACCATCATATCCTGCCTTGCTCCAGCCCTTGCCTTGTGGAAGTAAATACTGTGGTGCTGAAATGGGGAAATGAACAATATAGTAACATGCATTTCCAAAACTAGCAGGGCTATAATATTAAGCCTTTTAGTCAAATCACTTAGAGAAGTAACAAATCATTTATAAGGTATCTCTAATTGCTGCCATTTTAGAAGAGGTATTTTCTCTCCCTCTCTCCCTCTAATTCTAAATTGATGCCTGCCATTTCCCTCCCCAGGGTATCTCAAAGTTATATAGTGACTACCAAAGTAGGTTCGACTCCATCAACAAGAAGAATCTTTAGCCCTGCTAGGGCATACCCTTTGTCAAACCATATCAACTGCACAATATAGTTGGTGAAGCTAGTCTTGGAGCATACTACCTTGGTAAAATATAGATCACATTATATTTCTTATTAGGAGAATGTGTATTTATAAGAATATACAAGCTTTAAAGTTACAGGAAATTACTTGTTGGGCAGAGGAATTCTGCATAAAGCAATGTCACATGTTCCTATTTTTACCGCTGTTGGTCCCAGAAGTAACTTGTTTGCATTTCTTAGAACAGGGGTGCAGACCCTCAAGCCCAGGAACCAAATTTGGCCAACCTGGGGTCCCAATCCAGCCCTCCATAGTTCCCCAGATGGCCACATGCCTATTTCCCCTGACGGCCTATCATTTGATGGTTCCTTAGCTTTTGTGCAGTTTTTTCCCTATTCTAAAAGGTTAAAATGCTTCCTTTGAGACTTAGTTACTAGGACAGTGTACACAGCACTGCTTCACTTCCAGAGCTGAATTCCAAGCAGAAGCTGGCTGCTTTCAGCTGCACCCAAAGTGGGTGAGGATCGGCCCAAAGCAGCCGGAAGCAGGTCAGGTCGCTCCAAATTGCTTTGGCATGCTTTGCAGTGATCCGGAAGCCCAGCCACACGAGCCCCCTGCTCTGTAACTGGAACCTCCGTAGGGATGGGGGAGAATTTCTCCCCGAAACTTCGGGGGGCTGAGCGCCACCGCATTCGGTCCTCCGAAGGTTGTTCGGGGAGAACTTCTCCACACACACCCCGGGATGGGACTTACCTTTCACGAATGTCCCTCCCGGCGGCGGGTCCCGGCAGCGGTTAGGCAGGTCTTCGTCAGGGGCAGGGGCGGCAGCCGGTCTTTCGACCAGCTGCCGCCGCCGCCATTACAAGCAAAGTAAAACAAAAACAAAAAACGCCCCTGTGATAGGCTACGTGATGATTAACGTAGCCTATCATGGCTAGAGCTGTAAAGTCAGCCGTGATAGGCTACGTTAATCGTCATGTAGCCTATCACGGGTGACTTAAAAAAAAAAAAGCGTGTACGGCTAATGGCGGCCTCCAGAGGGAGCCGCCATTTACGTTCCTTATTTGGTCCCTGTAGTCTACGTAAAGATTTATGTAGACTACGGCGAAAATAAGGACAACGCAAATAGCGTTGCCCTTATTTTCACCGTAGTCTACATAAATCTTTACGTAGACTACAGGGACCAAATAAGGAACGCAAATGGCGGCTCCCTATGGGGGCTGCCATTTGCGTACGCGCATTTATTTTTTTTTAAGTCACCCGTGATAGGCTACGTGACGATTAACGTAGCCTATCACGGCTGACTTTGCAGATCTAGCCGTGATAGGCTACGTAAATCGTCACGTAGCCTATCACGGGGGCGTTGTTTTTTTTTTTAACTTTTTATTTCGCGGCCAGGCGAGGCGAGGCACCTCCTCCCCGGCCTGAATTTCGGCCGGGCAAGGCGGGAAGCCTCCCCCCCGGTCTGAATTTCGGCCAGGCAAGGAGGGAAGCCTCCCCCCCTGGCCTGAACTTCGGGGGGAGCAGCGAAGCGCCTCCCCCCCACCGCGAAGCAAGCTGTGAGACCAGGCAAGTGACTTTCGTGCACCCCTAGAAACTCGGGACATGTGTCGGCAGTCATTGGCCTCTTCAAGGGAGTCGCCATTGCGACTTCCTCTATTTCTGGTTACTTGCAATAACAGCTTTAAACTATAATATGCTGGTATTTGGGGTCCGCCCTTTTTGCCTTTGGCCCTGCCCACCAATGGTATGAGCTCCCCCCACCAACCTCTCCAAAATAGAACTTGGCCCTCAGGCTGAAAGAAATCCCAAACCCCAGTCTTAGAATAACAGCATAATGGAAAGGAATGCCTAGTTGAACTGTCAGGCTTACTGAATACTCCAATAGCCAAATCAACACTCAGACAAAAGGGCTGCTTTCCAAGGCTTTAATTCCATTTACCGTAATGAGGCATACAGATGCTAATTCCTAGAGACTCAGAGAACTACAAAGGAACAGCCATCTAGGGGTTCAAAGGGAAAGTACATCAGTTGATCTCTGTTTGGGAAAAGGGTGGCAATTCTCTGAAAGGGGTGGGAGGGGAAGATCTCCCCCTCTCCCATGATGCTTTTGGGCGCAGCTAGGGATGTACAAAATCCCTACCTGGCTCCGCTCTGGTCAATCCGCGGTGGGGGCGAGGTGCTCATGCTCCGTCCTTCCCCCTGGAATCCTCCCCGGCCAGCTCCGCTCCGCGGCAGCTCCATGGAGCCACCGGCCAGGGCTGGCCACATCCGGCGTTCCAGCCACTGCCCGGCTGCTGCAGCCGCAAATGACGGCCGTCGTAGCGGACGCCATTTCCATCCTTACAGTAAGCCGTGATAAGCTGCGTAAGTATTTTCATAGCCTATCATGGCAAAAGGCAGCCACGCAAATGGCGGCCGCTACGCCATTTGTGTGGCTCCCTTTTGCCGTGATAGGCTACGTAAATACTTACGTAGCCTATCACGGCTTACTGCAAGGACGCAAATGGCGTAGCGGCCGCCATTTGCGCCCCTGCTCTTTGTATTCATGGCTTTACTGCAAGGACGCAAATGGCGGCCACTACGACGGCCGTCATTTGCGGCCGCAGCAGCCCAGCAGCGGCCAGGAGACCAGCTGGAACCGCCGCCGCCACATACGCCGCCACATCCGCCGCTACCAGAGCCACAGGATACGCCGCCAGGTACGTTCTGTCCCAGGGGGATTCCGCGGGGTGGCGGAGGCCGTTCCGCCACGGATTCTGGGGGGGGTGGATTCTAAAGAATCTGGCATCACTGGAGTCTGTGTTGGAATTCTCTGACATCCCTAGGCGCAGCTGCTGACATCGAGCCAATCGGGCTGAGCAACAAAGCTCTGCCCCTGCGATCTCTCGCTTGTGCCTGCATCTGCGCTTTGCGTCTAAAAGTTCAGGTTGTCCTTCCCTTTCCACACCTTGCTCGCTGTTACTCCCAGGGATGTGACAGGGGGGGCTCCCCCACCAGCTGCGCCTCTGAAGTCTGGGAAAGTTCCTCCCCCACAAGTTGCCTCTCTTCCTCAGAATCAGAGCTGCTTTGGGACTCGATGGGCTCAGATACAACCCTGACAAGAACTGTGTGCAAATGGCTTATTGAAATTTTCCACCCTGTTTGAGGGCAGATAAATTGAGGGGATCATTTCCCTAAATTTTTCCAGTGGGAGAAACTTTCAAACATTTTTTTTCCTGCATAGGGCTCACCATTAGCGGCGGCAGTAGCATGGCATCTGTCATTTTTCCTCGGGTTCTTTTTTCTTTTTCTGCTGCAGCAAGTGCACGGGCAGCCTGACCACTATGTTATTCTCTACAATGCTCTGGACGTACTGTCGTTCTGGGGCATTGTGCGTGTGTATGGTGGTGGTGGTGGTGGTGGGAATGGTGCCTGGCACTAAAATATTCAGGGAAAACTCTGTGAAGTGGCCTTCTTTGGGGCGGCAGGGGTTTGAAATCTCTGAAATGTTATTAGAAACGTCTATTCTGAGAAAGTTTGGCTCAGTTCTAGCCTAAAGGCACGACTCTGAAAATGAAAGTGAGTGTGAGAGTTGACTGCAGCTTCCTAGACAGTGGAAAGTATGCTACCTTGAATTAAATAGTCAGAGAATTTATGTTCTTGGGAGCTAAAACAGCATACTTCAGTAAGTTAGTTATTAACTCAGTCTTTTATAACTCAACATGCACAGTTGAAGGATGTTGACAGAAAGTAGTAATTCTGCTTGCACTTGCATCATTTCTTTCAGCCAGAAATAAATTTCTTGTCTTCATACAAAGGTAAATGCTTCTCAGGTACATAGGTTCCCACTGTGCCCAAATGTTTCTCTCACTCTGGTCTCGTTAACTGCATCAGCAGTTCCACCTTCACTTACGTTTCATTAAATGGACTCTGCCCACAACAGCACTTCTTTCTGGTTCGCCTCTCTTCCTCCTTCCTCACCCTCTGAATGGCCTTACCTCTTGCCAGCCCAGTCTCTTAATCCAGACACAATTCAGACTGGTTGGCGTTTATCAGTGTACTTCAACAGACTTTAAAAAGACCTGCAGGATATTGCACAGGGCAAGCTGCATAACAGACCATAAAGTGAAAGGTAGTCAGATTTAAGAGTCTATAAAAAAGTCTCTGAAACTAAGTCAAGAGATTGCATGGGAAATGGTTGGGCAAGAGAAAACAGGGCACATGTTTGTATCAAAAAGCACCTACTGTTCAGTTTACTACTTTATTTTAAACAGAACTGAGCATATTAAAATATGCCAGGATTGTTACAGTTTCCACTGAAAAGATAAAACTGCCCTGACAGATTAGTGTAAAGATCCATCTAAATCGGGGTGGGCAACTTCGGGAGATCTGGGGGCCATTTTCACCTCCATGGATCCCCACCAGAAGCCTTACTCAGTAGGGAACTGCAGGGAGCCTCAAAAAATTAACCAAAAAAAGGCTACAGAGTGCTACACAGGCCAAATTTAGTTTCAAACCAAGCTAAATTTTGCCCATTTAGCACTCTGTAGTGCTAACACAGCCCTTCTTCTTTTTTTGCCATAGTGGGGGGCAAGGCCCCATGCAGCCTGCAGGTCATGTGTTGCCCACCCCTGATCTAAGTTCTGCATTGTATTTCCTACTCCAGGTAGATATCTGGAAATTAATAAGCAGGCCATGCAGTTCTCTTTGTTGTCTATGCACAAGGTCTTTCCACAAGTTCCTTTAAATATAGAGGTTCCATTAGATATTATGGCTATTAGCGATCATGGCTAATAGCTGCTGATAAGCTATTGCTTTTGTCCTAGGGGCTGGCCAGTGGCCCCCACCACATCTTCTGGTAGTGAACTCTGTAACAGGTTGCTACCAGACCTTCCCCAAACATTGGGCTTAACATCCTCCCATGCCACCCACATGCCACAAATGGTCAGATGCTGTGATTACCAGAGAGGCAAATAACAAATGCAATATACATACCCACATTCAGAAGTTTATATTGGTTTTGTTAGACCCCCTCTGAACCAATGTCCCCATATCTCACATATCTAAAAGAGGTACCATTTCTGTTATCATGATTTTCAGAGCCAACAATATATATTTATGTATACACATAGACAGCTCTAGGGTTGGATCCAGGATCTGTCTTCCATGACAGGAAGTGACCTTCCGCAAGAGGAAGTACTTCACTCATAGAAGGTCCCTCTGCCCAATTTGGGGGCACTCCCTTTCCCCCACACCACAGGTTACTCCATTCAGCAGGTTCTCCTGACTCTTTGTACAGCATTTTCAGGGGACTGGAGGGGCTACTGTGGGAAGGAGAGGGTGGGGGAGTCTACTTCTGCTAGCGCAGTTGATCCAGTGTAAACCTGGATCCAGCTCCTAGTACTGTAGTGCTCATATTCCACTCCTCCAAAATGGAAGATGAATTTCTGAGAAGCTTCTAGAGATCAAATCATATGCATTTCATTAGAAAAAGTGACTGATAACAGCAGAAGACTGGGCTAAGAAGACTGGGTTATTACAGCTCCTTTCTTAAGATAATTAGAGAAACAGCTGATACCATGTGATGTTGTGTGCAGAACTAAAATAGATTCCATCTTGGTTACCACAAACTTTAAAAGATGTAGCAATTATGCCACCGGAAAAAATTAGGGGGAGATGGGTGACTAAGGAGGGGCTCACTATTCAACAGAAACATTTCTGTTTCACACCAACACTCCAATCTTAGACACAGGACTTCTCTACACACAGACTTTTTTCTCCTGTAACTTTTACCAGGGCTTCTGCTTCCATGTTCTTTGTGAGATTAACATTGTCTCTTTTCATGCACTTCTGCTTTTTTCCCAGGGAGTACCTTTATCTGCGAGCTCTATATGTTTCATTATACAGCCACTAGACGGCACTGTGGTATAGCGCCACTTCCTCTTTGCACAGATAAATTCAACTGAGGTTATTTAAATAGCTCATTATCCCTGATTTTTAAAAAACCGCTATAAAGGTCAGAAATCATGGGAGAGGCCCTGGAGCTTGATGATGTCATGTAAAGGACCTGCAAATGTCCATGAGTAACCAATCTCAACTGCAGAATAAAAGCCCCATGTGGAGAAGCCTATATTTATTCAGAAATAAATAACACTGGTTTCAGTAAAGTTTACATCCAAGAAAAGTTTGCTTAGACTTGCAGCTTTAACTGAAATACTAATTTCAGATTATATTTATTTTTTATTTAGTTATAGTCTCTGAGAACCTCTAAAAATGCAGCTCATTCTTCTGAATAGATAACAAAGGAAGCTTTTTCATCCTTTAACAGAGAGGTGGGTAACTTGTCGCCCTCCAGATGTATTGGCTTACAACTCCCATAAGCCCTAGCCAGCATAATCAGTGGTGAGACATGATGGGAGTTGTAGGCCAAAACATCTGGAAGGCCAAAAATTGCCCACCTCTACTTTAATAGCTGAATGGCAGATATTTTATACAAGAAGCTTTATGCAGCATGGAGATGCAGTGAAGTACAGTTGTTGAATTTCTGCCTCCTATACAGCTGCTAAAAGTGCAGCTTGAGTCTTGAGAGAAAGAAAGTGGCAACCCCAAATAATAGGTATGTATTAATTTTAAACAAATTAAAAACTAAATGAATGAGCCCCATTCATTTCATTTTTTAATAATGAAAATAAATGAAAAAATAAAAACAAATGGAAAGAACAAATTAAATTCCATTGGGCGAGGGTATGTTCATTTCCCCCCCCCCATTTCATTTCTTTTCAATTACTTTGCATTAGAAGCACTGTTTTTCATTGGATATGTAGTCCAGTACACAGTGTACAGTTCACAGAAGGTCACTGTGAGGGAGAGCTCAGCAAAACGCAGCGAACAGATACTGGAAATCTCTATTTAGTTTTCATAGTAGTCAGTAAGGATATGTCTCTGTGCCTTTTTAATTGCCTATACCAGCCTTTTCAACCTGGTGCATGCCAAATGTTTTAGCCCCAGCCAGCATGTCCAATGGTAAGGAATGCTGGGAGTTGTAGTCCAAAATATCTGGAGGACACCAGATTGGGAAAGGCTGCCGTATACAATGTGAACCCTTCATCCAATTGATCTGAAATTTTGCAAGTATGCTGTCCTGTGGGCATTGTACAGTATTTGCAGAATTCATGGCATTTAGATGGATAACACAAGAAGTAATAGGCTGCAGAATAAGTTGCAGCATGAGCCTGGCTGGGCCTCCTATTGAAATCAGTGGAAAAACTAAAACTGAAAGAAAACTGGAAAGCAAAATGAGTTAAACTTTTAAAATGAAAATGAATGGAAGAATGAAGATATCTTAAACTGTAACTGCAGCACATGTATCTCTGTATCACCCTTAATGAATTAATCAATTAATTACATTTTATGCTGTCCGGTATCCAAAGCAGTCTGGGCAGTTCACAAATAGGGATGGCACGGGCATCCGGGAAGGGGGTGGAGTCCGATGGACTCCCCACCGCTCACCCCTCTGCTCACCCACCGCTTCCAAGCCACCTCTTCCGCCTGCCCTGCTCACTGCACTGCATGAGCTGCTGGAGGGCTTGGCATTGGCAAGCGGCTAATGGATGTTGCACGGCTGCCCATCCCCCTAGAGAGCCACGATTATGTGCAAAATAGCAGCTGTTCCCCATTCTGCATAAGACCTCTTTTAAAGAAATAGTGCGCGACTTCACTGCTTCTCTGATGCTTGTGTAACTTCGCCATATCGGGGCTGCATGATCAGGGAATCGTGATCCTTCTCTGATGCATGAGTTACTTTAGATCTTCTCTGATGCTTGCATAACTTCACCACTTCTCTGATGCCTGTGTTACTTCGCAGCTTGAAAAGTGCACATAAAGGAGAAAAGTGGGGGAGCTATAAATCCCTGACAGTTTGCGGGAATCTGGAGTAAGGATGGTGGAGAATTTCTCCCCGAAACGTCGGGGGGCCGAGCGCCAACGTGTTCGGCCCCCCGAAGAAGTTTCGGGGAGAAATTCTCCGCACCCCCCCACCCCTTGCACCCCCCCCGGGACGGGACTTACCTTTCCCAAATGTCCCTCCTGGCGGCGGGTCCCGGCGGCGGTTCGTCAGGTCTTCGTCAGGGGCGGGGGCAGCAGCCGATCTTTCGACCGGCTGCCACCGCCGCCATTCCAATAAAACTAAAAAAAAAAAAACGCCCCTGTGATAGGCTACGTGACGATTAACGTAGCCTATCACGGCTAGATTTGCAAAGTCAGCCGTGATAGGCTACGTAAATCGTCACGTAGCCTATCACGGGTGACTTAAAAAAAAAAAAAGCGCGTATGGCTAATGGCGGCCCCCATAGGGAGCCGCCATTCACGTTCCTTATTTGTTTGCTGTAGTCTACGTAAAGATTTACGTAGACTACGGCGACCAAATAAGGAACGCGAATGGCGGCTCCCTATGGGGGCCGCCATTTGCGTACACGCTTTTTTTTTTAAAAAAGTCACCCGTGATAGGCTACGTGATGATTTACGTAGCCTATCACGGCTGACTTTGCAGATCTAGCCGTGATAGGCTACGTTAATCGTCACGTAGCCTATCACAGGGGCGTTTTTTTTTTTTTTAACTTTTAATTTCGCGGCCGGGCGAGGCGCCTCCTCCCTGGCCTGAATTTCGGCCGGGCGAGGCGGGAAGCCTCCCCCCCGGCCTGAATTTCGGCCGGGCGAGGCGGGAAGCCTCCCCCCCCGGCCTGAACTTCGCGGGGAGAGCAGCGAAGCGCCTCCCCCCCACCGCGAAAAGCTGCGAGACCAGGTAAGTGACTTTTGTGCACCCCTAATCTGGAGTAATTGTGTTGGTAGGATGCTCTCATGGGGAGCCTTCAGATGCTGTACTGGATAATTGGGGATTTTAGCTTCTTCAGTGAAAAATGTGAGTACCAGGAAAAGGGGTGGGTGCTATAACTCCCTGGTTTTTTGGTGGAATGGGGCAAAATTGCGGTGGTGGGGTGCTCTCATGGCGAGCCTTCAGATGCTGTTGGGGATAATTGTGGATTTAGCTTCTTCACTGAAAAGTGAGTAGCTCTTCCCCCCTTCCCCCCTCTTCCCCACAATTTTGCACATAATCGAGGCTCAGCTTGCTATGGGGACAGGCAGCCCCACAGCACTCATCAGCCGCTCTCCAAGCCCTCCAGCAGCTTGTGCAGCATGGCAAGCGGGAGCAGGTGGTGGAGGTGGCTTGGCAAGCAACCGACGAGTGCGGACAGAAGTGACTCCGTCTAGCTCCATTCACAAAACAAACACCTTATGACAAAAAGTGGTTTGATCCTTTTAGATAGTACTATCTGCCCCAAACTGTAGGGTGGGCCCCCTTAGCAGGAGACAGGGTACCTGAAGAAGAGGTGCAACATTTCAGAGAGGGAAAAGATCCTGAAACAGGTGGTGCCTTACTTCTCCACCAGCAAAGAGCTGAGTGGATCTTAATGATCCATACTGGATTTGTAGCAACTGACCCTTACTGTACCATCATTCCAATGTGACTTGGGAAGAAGCAAATTGAGAAAGAGATGCTGTTTTATGTTTCCTTCTACATAGCTTTACGAGCATAGGTCAGAGATAACCTGCTCTATTCCTCAAATGCCAGTGATTATCCCTCAGTCCATAGATTATTGTATACAATCAGCTATATACATACAAATGGGCAAGAGTCTCACCAGGGATTCACTTGTGGAACAGATAATTGGTGCTTCATTGGGGGGTGGGGCTTGTGAAATTATAATTTTCTATGTTTTGCCTGAGTTCTAGCCTGCAGCCAAGACAAGAAACCTGATTAGAAAATGTACTTTGCCGTTGACATCTGCCAGTTAGGATGAATTAAGGGTGGGAGGGCAGTTTTCTCAGTGGACAATTGCTCCCTTCCCCCTATGGTGCCGCCTATGCAGCACAATCCATCTTCAAATTTGGTCAAAGGCAAAACCATTGATTTTGATCTGGATATTATGAGAACTGCAAAGTAGATTTCTGCTCCTGTACTCAACGTTGTAGGACTACACTTTGACAGTTACAAATGGGTATTTTATAAGACTTGTATAATTGCATTCAAAAAGGTAGTTAGTCTCATCTATATTCTACTACCAGATCATTAGTCACTGTTGGAGCACCCAATACAGACATTGCAGACAGCTGGGACTGTACTATACTATGCACCTATTATAGTGCACATATTTAGGAAGTTTTTAAAGAACCAACCCACAAAAAACATTTTCAGGGGCAAAAGTACTTACGTGGAAGAGGATTACACTGAAAAGTGTGGATTGCCTCTGTGCACATAAAATAATGTGAGGCATTGCATTGTTTCTCACACACACACACACATTATCAAAGAAGGGCAATGCTAAAGAGTATTCAAACTACCGTACAATTGCGGTCATTTCACATGCCAGCAAGGTGATGCTCAAATCATACAAGCTAGGCTTCAGCAGTATGTGAACCGAGAACTACCGGAAGTACAAGCGGGGTTTCGAAGTGGCAGAGGAACTAGAGATCAAATCGCCAACATTCACTGGATCATGGAGCAAGCAAGAGAATTCCAGGAAAATGTCTATTTCTGCTTCATTGACTACGCTAAAGCCTTTGATTGTGTGGATCACAACAAACTGTGGCAAATTCTTTAAGAGATGGGAGTACCAGACCACCTTACCTGTCTCCTGAGAAACCTGTACAAGGGTCAAGAAGCAACAGTAAGAACCGGACATGGAACAACCGAGTGGTTCAAAATTGGGAAAGGAGTACGACAAGGCTGTATATTGTCGCCCTGCTTATTTAACTTATATGCAGAGCACATCATGAGAAACGCCAGGTTGGATGAATCACAGGACGGAATTAAGATTGCCGGGAGAATTATCAACAACCTCAGATACGCAGACGATACCACCCTAATGGCAGAAAGCGAAGAGGATCTAAAGAGCCTCTTGTTGAGGGTGAAAGTGGAGAGTGCAAAAGCTGGTTTGAAACTCAACATCAAAAAAACTCAGATCATGGCATCTGGCCCCATCACTTCCTGGCATATAGAAGGGGAAGAAATGGAAGCAGTGACAGATTTTACTTTCTTGGGCTCCAAGATCACTGCAGACGGTGACTGTAGCCATGAAATTAAAAGACGCTTGCTCCTTGGGACGGAAGCTATGGCAAACCTAGACAGCATAGTAAGAAGCAGAGACATCACCTTGCTGACAAAGGTCCGTATAATCAAAGCTATGGTTTTCCCAGTAGCAACGTATGGCTGTGAGAGCTGGACTCTAAGGAAGGCTGAGTGCCGAAGAATTGATGCTTTCGAACTGTGGTGCTGGAGAAGACTCTTACGAGTGCCCTGGACTGCAAGGAGGTCAAATCAGTCCATCCTAAAGGAAATCAACCCTGACTGCTCATTGGAAGGACAGATACTGAAGCTGAAGCTCAAATATTTTGGCCACCTAATGCGAAGAGAAAACTCCCTGGAAAAGACCCTGATGCTGGGAAAGACTGAAGGCAAAAGGAGAAGGGGACAGCAGAGGATGAGATGGCTAGATAGCATCACCGATGCAATGAATATGAATTTGAGCACACTCCAGGAGAGAGCGGAGGACAGGAAGGCCTGGCGTGCTATGGTCCATGGGGTCACGAAGAGTCGGACACAACTTAACGACTGAACAACAACAAATTACATTGTTTTAAGATCACTTTCAAATATGCAAGCATTTTTTTAACCAAGAATGTTGGTGTCGGGAGGGGAAAAAAGAACCATGCCTATTGTTGGCCCTTCACACAGTGTTCCTAATTTAACAACCTGGCTGGTTGAAAGTCAACTAAGAAAACAATGCCTTTAAAAAACCAGTAATTTCAGCCTGCATTAAAACAAAAATTCTATGCCAAATATTTATCTTTTCGCTTCAGGAAACCACAAAATAACTGCAGCACTGTGAATCACCTTGAAACTTCAAAGCCTGCATGCCCAATGTACCATTTTAGGCTCATTAAACTATACTGCTACTATACTGGAAGTAAATAATTAGCCAAGACCCTTAAGAGCAATGCCAACACTTCACCTAATACTTCATTTAATGAAATGAAATCTCAACGCTGCCTTTTCCAACATCCATAATATTAGTTACAGGTTATGTAACCTGAACATCTAACCACAACTGCCAGCTAACTAACCATCGTATTAAACATGGCTGGCTGCCTTCCACAATAAGTGAAGGATGATATTATGTAAAGTGAATGATTTCAGTATTGGTGGGGTAGAGGCATACCAGTCAATTCTATTCTAAAGCTCATAGTTAATCCAAGAAAGGTGGTTTTTTTAAAAAAAAGGGTTGTATCCAATTGTGTCCCTTTGCTCCAGCAGAGGCTTCCATGAAGTAGCATTTTTTGCAAATTCCCCCTTTCTCCACAAACCCCCACACCGTCTTCCATGCTGTTACAAAGGATCCCCAATCCTCTGGGGCAGATTTCAGGGGGCTACAGAGGCAAGGGTAAATTAGTGGAAAGCATGGCTGGATGTGCCTGATCTCATATGATCTTAGAAGCTAAGCAGGGTCAGCTCTGGGTAGTACTTGGATGGGAGACTGCCTGGGAATCAGGCTTCCTGCATTGAGCAGGGGGGGTGGACTCAATGGTCTTGTAGGCCCCTTCCAACCCTATGATTCTATGATTCTTTCCACCCCTTCCATTCCCAGAAGGCTCTTTTCAACCAGGGAGCCTTCCACAAGCAAAGCTGGATACAAGCCTATACAGTTATCACTAACACTGCACTCCGATGCATGTTTACTCCAACAGAACTCTCATGGTGTAAAATTGAGCTGACTCGCTGTGCTGCAATCCCATGCACACATTTAGGATTAAACTCCATTGAGTTTAGTTGGGCTTATTTTTGAGTAAAAATATACAGGATTTCAGTTAGTCACCACATTCTTACACACTAACACTTCATAGTAGATATGACCACTATTTCTGCTATAGCTTATATTCTTAAAACTTCTGTTGATATTAATTATCTAGATGCATCAGATCTTCGTCGGAGCCTGTGAAAACACACTATATCTTCACCTGTTTTTTTAAAAAATGTGTTGTAATGTTTATATTTTGTTAAGAACTCCTGAAGGGTGTTATAATACTCGTATTAGCTGAGAAGCCTAGCTCTGCTACTGTGTATGTGGCCTAAAGCAGTTTTGGCTGTCTTGCTTATGGTTGCTATAAAAGGAAGACTTCAAGCTTAGTTTGAAAATGACTAGGGGGAAAGCTAAGGAAGGAGAAAGCTTCTGAATCCATCTGAGAGTCAAACTAAACATTCTGCTAATCACATACAATATAGCTATGTGTGATAGTTTTCCTTACTCGTGTGTAAGTGCGCACAGCCCCAATTTGGATTGGGGCCATGATCTCTGGGAAAGAGGGTTAAACCTTGCACCCCACCCATTTTTCCCAAATATCCCCCCTCCCAGTGGTGGTGCAGTGTTACATAACGGAAAAAAGTCTTCATTGGCTCCAATTTCAACCCACATTGATTTCAACCCAAGTGGCCTTTGAATCAGACGGAGCAGATGTTTTCCAAAGTGCCAAATCTGGGTCCAAATTATATCTTGTAGTCAATACACTGTACACACTTCAAATGGCAGTGATTGAAGGCGTATAATTCTGACAGGGAGACCTACAGATCCAAGTCACAAAGTTTTTAAGAGGGAACAGTGGCAGGAAAACGTGTCTTTTCTCCCATATTTGGTGACATAAGTGGGATAACCAGAAGTGTTTTCTCCACAGAGCACTACACCTAACTACAGAGTTTTTGAAGAGGGAAAATAAAACATCACCTGTTCCATCTGGATATGCACATTCTTAGGCAGATAAGCTCACTTTCTTCGTATCTTTAAATGGGCTTTGAAAATATTTTTATTCCACAAGGCTTTTCTGACTAACTCTTAACTGTTTAATATCATTTTAATTCTGGTTTTATTGTTTTGTTCTATAAGCTGACCTGAAAAAGTATTTTTGAAAGGCATCGTATAAATGATGAAAATAAAACAAATGTCCATACTATAAAATGTCTCACTGTAAAATATCTGCAATAGATTTTTTCCCCACTGGGAGAAATTGGTCATTTTTAGCTCTCTACTAGGTATCAATTGAAAATGGGAGAAATAGGCTTCTTATTAATACAAAATGTACGTTTTCTAAACAAAGGCAGTTGTTTGAAGCTGTTAACACATTTTAAATATGTGAACTTTAAATATGTGAACTGTCTGTCTGTTCCCTGTCTCTTAGCTGAGCAGAAGAGAAGAAGCTGTTCCAGCTGGTCTAGGGGCTATAGAAGCAAGCAAGCTCCCAGAGAGCAAGTGATCACAGCAAGAGAACAGGGAGAATAAACAGAAGTTTGGCAAGGGAGTTGCAGTGGACGAGGAGGCAAAGGCAAAGTGGTGAGTGGGCTGGAGTAAGCCCAGGGGACTTTCCATTCTGAGTCGCTGTGTGCTCACCAAGTGCTCCTGAGAGCTCAAATTGAACTGAGGGGAGTGGCCTGGGTACTCTCAGCAGCTGTGTGGGCGGGGAGTTTCAGCCTGTTTTCTGTCTCCTAGCTGAGCAGAGCAGAGGAAGCAGCTCCAGCTGGTCTAGGGGCTATACAACCAAGCAAGCTCCCAGAGAGCAAGCAATCACAGCGAGCAAATAGAAGTTTGGCTGGGAATGCTCTGACTTGGATTCCTGCATTGAGCAGGGGGTTGGACTTCATGGCCTTGTAGGCCCCTTCCAACCCTGCTATTCTATGATTCTATGGGAAGGTCAAGGGGGAGGCCCCTAACCATTTAAAAAATAATAATGCTTTTTTAAAATTTCTTTTTCTTGTAACACATTCTTCCATACCAGTGGGACTCTGTTGTTCAACATCCAGTGAATAGAGGACAAAGCCCACGCTATCTCAGTACAGTCAGAAAGCTAGAAACATAAAGGGAATGGAGACTATGGAAGGAAAAGACTCTCCAGTGGTGGTGACCTGCAAGGTCTGTGCGGTGTTTGTTTTCTTGCCTGAGATCAACATCGCCTACATGTGCAACAAGTGGAAGTTGATTACACTGTTGGAAGAAAAAGTAAGAGGACTGGAGTGGCAAGTTTCAACTCTCCAGGGAATAAGAGAAGATGAAGAGTTCTTAGACGGAATGGTGCAACTACAGTGGCAAAATGAAGTACAGAAGCTAGAAGAGCAACAGCAAGCTAAGGCAGAAAAGGAAAATGCTGAGGCGAGGAAAAATGAAGTAGAGGATACTCCTTGGGAAAGGGTGACAGCAGCAGAAGAACTAGAAGCCACTCTGCACCAGTGGAGGCAGTGGAACTAGGGAACTGTTTTCAGGTACTTGAGGATAAGACTGGAGGACAGCCTGCAGAGGAAGAATTACAGGGGACCCCGCATGAGAGCGAACAAGAAGCTGAAGGTCTGTCAAGCAGAGGCAATGAAACCAAGGCCTACAACAACAAGAAAAGTAGTAGTTGTGGTGGACTCCTTGCTGCGTGGAATTGAAACCCAAGTATGTCGCGAAGACCCATGAACTCGCCAGGTATGCTGTCTCCCAGGAAGATAGATTAGAGATGTGACTGAAGGGTTGCCTACACTCATAAAGCCCACTGACAGGTATCCCTTTCTTCTCATCCATGTGGAAACAAATACTACCACCAAGCAGAGCTATGAAGACATCATGTCAGACTTTGAAGCTTTGGGAAGGAAACCCAAGAACTTTGGGGCCCAGATAGTTTTCTCATCCATCCTTCCAGTAGTTAGAAGAGGGATCGAAAGGGAAAGAAAAATACTCTGGGTGAATGACTGGCTACAAAGGTGGTGCCGACGAGAAAAATTTGGATTCTGGGACCGCGGGCTATACTTCCTGGAAGATGACCTGTTGGCAAGGGATGGGTTGCACCTCACAGGGGCTGGGAAGAATGTGTTTGGCCACAGCATGAAGAACTTCATCAGGAGGGCTTTAAACTGAATCCTATGGGGAGGGAGACGTAAAGTTGGGGGTAACAATGGATGACATGCATCACAAATCACAATGGAGAGAACAGCTCTAATGGCGCCCAATAATAGTCTTCACAAACATGTAGGAGGAAAGCCAGACTTTAAAGCACATGGTCTTCGATGTCTATATACTAATGCCCAGAGTATGGGAAACAAACAGAACAAAGTTGAACACTTAATACAGGAGGGAAATTATTACTTGATAGGTGTAACTGAAACTTGGTGGGATGACTCCCATGACAGCAATTGAAGGATATAACTTGTTCAAAAAGAACAGAAGGAACAGAAAGGGAGGTGGAGTTGCATTATATGTTAAAAATACATATCTCTGCACAGAAATACAGGAGGATGAGCTTGGTAACCCCATCGAGAGCATCTGGGTTAAAATAAACTGAGCAAAGAATAAAAGAACATGGTGATCAGAGTCTACTACAGGCCACCTAATCAAGAAGACAAGGATGAAACTTTTGAAAAGCAAATTGCCAATCTTTCAAGGAAGCATGATGTAGTGGGAATGGGGGACTTCAATTTCCCCTATATTTGTTGGGAGGCAAATTCTGCAAAACATGGACCCTCCAAAAAATCCCTGACTTGTGTAGCTTATAACTTCCCCCTACAGAAAGTGGAGGAAGGAACTAGAGGACTGGCTATCCTTGACTTGATCCTAACCAACAGAGGTGACTTAGTGGATAAAGTAAAAGTAATGGGAACTCTGGGAGAAAGTGATCATGTTATACTTGAGTTCTGGATTCTAAGGGAAGCAAATGCCTAGTACAGCCAAACGTGTACCCTGGATTTTAGGAAAGCCAATTTTAATAAATGCAGAACAATGATAAGTAAGGTCCCATGGCAAGAGACTCTAATGAGAAAAGGAGTCCAAGATGGGTAGGAGTTTTTAAAGAAGGAAATTCTAAAGGTACAATTGCAAACAATTCCAACAAGAAAAAAAGGCGGAAGACAACAGAAGAAGCCAATGTGGCTTCACAAAAAGCTTAGAGATGACCTGAAAACAAAAAAGGACACATATAGGAAGTGGAAGGAAGGCCAAGCTACAAAGGAACAGGCAGGTAGCACAGAATTGCAGGGATGGCATCAAGAAGGCTAAAACTGAGAACGAACTGAGGTTAGCAAGGGAGGCTAAAAGCAACAAAAAGGGTTTCTTCAGATATGTGCATAGTAAAAGACAGAGGAAACAAAGGGTAGTTCAACTATTAAATCAGGATGGAAAAATGCTAACAGATGACAAAGAAAAGGCAGAAGTGCTCAATTCCAACTTTGGCTGAGTCTTCTCCTGAAAGAGGGTCTATGACCTCCCCCCGGCCAAGGTGAAGTACAGGCCGAAGGGGCAGGATTGCAGCTTGAGATTGATAGGCATATGATCAAGGAACAGCTAATTACTTTGAATGAGTTCAAATCTTCAGGGCCAGATGAACTGCACCCTAGAGTAATAAAGGAACTGGCAGAAGAACTCTCAGAACCGCTGTCTATAATCTTTGAGAAATCACGGAGGATGGGTGAAGTGCCAGATGACTGGAGCAGGGCTAATGTTGTCCCTATCTTCAAAAAAGGCAAAAAGGAGGAACCTGGGAACTACAGACCGGTCAGTCTGACATCAGTCCCTGGGAAAATCGATCTGTAAGCACCTTGAAAACAATGCAGTGATTACTTGAAACCAACATGGATTTGTCAAGAACAAATCCTGCCAGATGAATCTGATCTCATTTTTTGATCAGGTAACCTCCCATGTAGACCGTGGGAATGCTGTGGACATAATATACCTCAACTACAGCAAAGCTTTCGACAAAGTGCCCTATGATATCCTGATTAACGAACTAGCTCAAAGTGGGCTAGATGAAACAACGATCAGGGGGATCCACACTTGGCTACAGAATCGGACTCAAAGAGTGCTTCTCAATGGGATCTTCTCAAACTGGGAAGAAGTAACAAGCAGGCTACTACAGGACTCAGTCCTGGGCCCAGTGCTCTTCAACATTTGTATTAATGACTTGGAAGAGGAGGTGCAGGGAATGCTGATCAAATTTGCAGATGACACAAAATTGGGCAGGATAGCTAATACCTTGGAAGACGAAACACAATTCAAAGTGATCTTGATAGACTGGAGCACTGGGCAGAAAACAAGAGAATGAAATTTAATAGGGATAAATGCCAAGTTCTGTACCTAGGAAAAAGAAACCAAATGCACAGTTACAAGATGGGGGATACTTGGCTCAACAACACGACAAGCGAGAAGGATCTTGGAATTGTTGTCGATCACAAGCTGAATATGAGCCAACAATGTAATGTGGCTGCAAAAAGGGCAAATGTTATTTTGGGCTGCATTAATAGAAGTATAGCTTCCAAATCACTTGCAGTACTAGTTCCCCTCTGGTTAGGCCTCATCTTGAGAACTGTGTCCAGTTCTGGGCACCACACTAGAAGAAGGATGCGGACAAACTGGAGAGGGTTCAGAGGAGGGCAACGAAGATGATCAGGGGACTGGAAACAAAAGCCTTATGAGGAGAGAGACTGAAAGAACTGGGAATATTTAGCCTTGAGAAGAGGAAGACTGAGGGGAGATATGATAGCACTCTTCAAGTACCTGAAAGGTTGTCACAGAGAGGAAGGCCAGCATCTCTTCCCGATCATCTCAGAGTGCAGGACACGGAGTAATGGGCTCAAGTTACAGGAAGCCAGATTCCGGCTAAACATTAGGGAAAAAATCCTGACTGTTAGAGCAATATGACAACGGAACCAATTACCTAGGGAGGTAGTGGGCTCTCCCACACTGGAGGCATTCACGATGGGGCTGGATAGCCATCTGTCAGGGATGATCTGACTTGGATTTCTGCATTCAGCGTGGGGTTGGTCTTGATGGTCTTATAGGCCCTTTCCAACCCTACTATTCTATGATTCTATGAACTAGGTCTGTGAAATTTTATGGCTCGGTAGGAGACAAATGTCTAAGATAATTAATCCCATTTTATTCCAGCAAACTTGGTACGAGGTACTTAAGATAAACTTTACTTTCTGTTTGGAAAACCCCCCTATGTTTTTCCAGACCCATATTCTCAAATGAAATACCGACGTGGCTCACCTTTTTCAAGGGTTTACTGTTAATTCCATGTAATTTTATAGGATAAGAACATGTCTGCACTTACTTGGTTTTGTTGACATTTGAAAGGAGAGAATGCAGAGAAAATTGTCACTAAGAGAAGATCCACATGTATTTTTAGTATGTAATTTGCAGACAATCATGTGAAACAGCTACTGTCAGAAATGACATATGAGTTGCTATAGATCAGTGTCTCTCACTCCAATACTCCCTAAGAGGAACAAATGGGAGATGATAACAGCAACGAGCTGAATGTACAGATTCATTCCATGATCAGGCAAGAGGAGGAAAAGAAGGAGTCAGGATAGCATAGCCCAGTTAGCTTGGTTATGGTGGGGTGTGGGTGTGGAGAAGGGAGTGAGGTGTAAGGTCTTGCCTGAATTTTTCATTCAGAACGTCATTTCTAAATTGAGTGTATATTCTAACCACTGTAGGTTATAATTTGATTCATAGGCATTTTATATTTGAATTAGTGAACATAGGAAGCTGCCTTATACTCAGTCAGACCATTGGTCCATCTGGCCCAATATTGTCGATGTTGACTGGCAGTGGTTTTCCAGGGTTTCAGGCAGGGATTTTCCCAGCCCCCCCCCCCCCCCCGGAGATGCCTGGGACTAAACCTGGGACCCTTTGTATGCAAAGCAGGCACTCTACCACTGACAAGGACCGTAGCAATGGGTGGCTGCTCACTGTGGTTATTCCAGAAATAATTCAGGAACCTGGAGAATTTTGCTCCAAATATTCAGCAAAATAATCTGTCTTTCAAATTAGACTAGGGATGTACGAAAGTCACTTACCTTTTCGCAGCTTGGCTTTGCGGTGGGGGGGAGGCGCTTCGCTTCTCCCCCCGAAGTTCAGGCGAGGGGGGGAGGCGTCCCCCCTCGCCCGGCTGAAATTCAGGCCGGGGAGAAGCGCCCCGTCTCCCCGGCCGCGAAACAAAAAGTAAAAAAAAAAAAAGACCCCGTGATAGGCTACGTGATGATTTAAATAGCCTATCATGGCTAGATTTCCAAAGTCAGCCATGATAGGCTACGTAAATCGTCACGTAGCCTATCACAGGTGACTTTGGGGGGAAAAAAAAAAGCGCGTACGCAAATGGCGGTGCCCATAGGGCGCTGCCATTTGCGTTGCTTATTTTGGCACGTCTGGTCTACGTAAAGATTTGCGTAGACTACGGCGAAAATAAGGGCAATGCAAATAGTGTGCCCTTATTTTTGCCGTAGTCTACATAAATCTTGACGTAGACTAGACATGCCAAAATAAGGAATGCAAATGGCAGCACCCCATGGGCGCCGCCATTTGCATACGCGCTTTTTTTTTTTTTCCAAAGTCACCCGTGATAGGCTACGTGACGATTTACGTAGCCTATCACGGCTGACTTTGGAAATCTAGCCGTGATAGGCTACGTAAATCGTTACGTAGCCTATCACGGGTGTTGTTGTTGTTTTTTACTTTGGGGGGGGGGTTTGGAATGGCGGCAGCGGCAGCCGGTCGGGAGACCGGCCACTGCCCCCGCCCGCGACAAAACGCCGCCGAACCGCCGCCGGGACCCACTGCCAAGAGGGACATTCGCTGAAGGTAAGTCCCGTCCCGGGGGGGCGGGGGGCCGGCGGAGAATTTCCCAACCAACTTCGGGGGGCCGAATGCGTCGGCGCTCGGCCTCCCGAAAATTCGGGGAGAAATTCTCCGCCATCCCTAAATTAGACCCAGAACAGATCATACTGCAGGGCCCAACACGAGTCTGTTGTTCCCTATCCCAGACTTATTGATGTGTAAAGGGTGAAGGGAAGGACTTGATGGCACAAGTAGTTCTCATGGTTCCAAACATTCGGGCCGTGTGAGTGTGCTCAGCAGGTCCAAAGAATAGGAACCATAAAGGCTGTACACACCAACTGCTATGAGCCTTTTCTGCTGTATTAATGTTAGTAAGACAGGGAGAAAGAGGCAGTGGAGAAGACTTTCATCAGACATTGCTGTGGGGAGAGAGATGTTGCGGCAGTCCAAGAGGGGGGTGGAGTCCAGTGGCCTCCCCACTGCTTGGACTCCAGTCCACAGACCGCCACCACTTACCCACCCCTTTTAGGCTTTCTGGATGAGTCAGCGGCTAGTCTGCAGGCGCTCAGCGCACAGCCCCCCAACCCCTCAGAGAGCCGCCATTTTGTGCAAAAATGGTTGTTGTTTTACATAAAGGCCTTTTACGTAAATGGTGGCCGTAAAGCGACCATTTATGTCATGCCTGTAATCTTGCGTAAATGGGCACTTTACAGCCACCATTTGTGTGAAAGGCCTTTTATGTAAAACAATGAGCTGCCATTTTTACACAAAATAGCGGCTTGTTGAGGGGTCGGGCAGCCATGCGCAGCTCACCCATGCACTGCTTGCCTGCGGACTGCCCGGCAGCTCATCCAGGAAGCCAAACAGGGGCAGGTAAATGGAAGCGGTCTGGCAAACAGCACGTGGGGCGGGCGCAAGGTGGTTCATCCATCCCTATGTGGGCGAGAAAATAGATTTAATTAGCATTGGACTTTGGAACTGTGTTGCTTTTATCCTGAATGGATCTGTGTGGAGGTGTAGTGTGCAGGAATCCTGTGATTGAATACACTTATTCCACATCATAACTAATTTGTGTGTGTGTGTGTGCGTGTGTGTGTGTGTATAATATATATTAATGAAGTTTTAGATGCCTGAATAGCAAATTGTTTATAATATTATTTTACTATACACATAATCTACTTTATACATGACATAATGAGCCTGTTCAGACATAACGCTAAGCCATGATGGTTAGCATTGTTGAGCTAACTATTTTTGAGCATGGTGGCTTAACCTGATGTCTGAACAGGGGTCAGACCCAACCATGGGGCCTTATTAACCATGCACAAACCACGCTCACTAACCACCTGCTGGAAGATGGCTAGTGGCGCTAACCATGGCTTAGCGTGACATCAGAGCAGATCCCATGGTTAATGGACTGCTTCCAGAGAGCTCCATGACAAGAGCAACCAAAAACAGCCATTGCAGGAGCGCGGCTACTGACAGTGGCCATTTTCTTCCTTCCGTCTGATTCTGTTATAAAAATAAGTAAAAAATAAATATGTTGAAAACTGTGCAAAAATCGACACATTGCTAAAATGTGCATATGTGCATTTGCGCAAAATCACTGTATAGCGCTAAAACGTGCATTTGTGCATATGCACATTTTAGCGATATGACAATTTTTGCACAATTTTCAGCGTATTTATATTTTTTACTTATTTTTGTAAGAGCATCAGAAGGAAGGAAGGAAGGAAATGGCTGCTAAGAGCTGTCAGCAGCCCTGCTCCTGTAATGGCAATGTGAGCCGCTGAGGCTGTTGGGATGCATGAGGGAGTGGTGGGAGGACTTGGTTAGCTGCACGTGTGTCAGGGGCTCTCACAGTGGTTAGCCTAACCACCCTGCCCCAAAGTGTGTCTGAACAGGGTTAATATCTGACATTAAGACTTGTATTCACCTCAAATTAAGTTTTGCTTCAGTCTCACTTTTTAAGGCTGTTCTTTGTTTTCTCCTTTCAGTATAAAGCCATTTTTCAGCAGCTTACAAATTTCTATTGTTTTGAGTTTAAAAGGGATACATTTCAGTTTTAACCAGATTCAGATACTGTAAGTTGCTACCCTCCCCAGTTCAAAGCAAGAAATTATTTATAGTGCAAATTTGTCATGCAATGGGTATGTAATATTGAACTGGTCTATAAAAAAAGCAGGAACGAACATAAGAACCAAGTAGATGGATTTTCACATAGTTAGGCACCTTATAAATTTAGATCTGACCTGGATATGTGGAAACAAACATTTTTATGCCACTATATACTGTCTCTATCACACAGGACATTATACCTGTCTTCCACATAGGCAGTTGTGTGGAGGTCAAATAGAAACTGGTAACTACTTTGCAGACCAATTTTCATGCTCATACCATCCACAGTAATACTAGAAAAAAACAACTTTCTACCAATGCATATAACAGGGGGATTGTGTGCATGGAGGCAGGAAAGGATAAATAATATTTCCCTAATATGATTTTCACTTCCATTTGCCTGACCTTGCCTGAACAGTATGGCCTTGAGGTTTGTAATTGTATGAACAGCTGTCCAAACATCCTTTTCTACTATTCTTACCTGGAACTCTTTTTGCCCAGTTGATCATGTGCACCAGTTCTCTGTCAGCAAGGTTGGTCAACAATGTCATCATAGAAGCTTCATTGAAAGGTCTGCTAGGATCATATTCGGAATAGACAACAGGTGGCTCAGCCTCTAGCAAGGCACTAACCATCTGATCTGCGGTGAGAGACAGGGCTGGACTGTTTTTTTTGGTATGTTTCATCACCAGGGGACTTGGCCAGAGACTGGGGCTCCTCGCCTCAGCTACAGCTCCTGCATTCTCCTCTCTTTGACGTTTGTGCTTCAGGATACGGCCACCTCTGCGGTCTTTCCGAATTCCTGGAGGAAGATAAGAATACAATTAACATATTTTGCCACCATCTTTGTCTTACACAACACCATTGCAAAGGAAGGAAATTATGCAATGCTCATTTAATCCAACCCTCTCAGCTATATATGCCATATATTAAACTACCCCCAATCCATATCGTCCCACCTGATAGAACAGTCAATATCTTAATTAAAGTGTGCTACAAAAAGAGAATGAACTTGAGCACGCTCCGGGAGAGAGCGCAGGACAGGAAGGCCTGGCGTGCTATGGTCCATGGGGTCACGAAGAGTCGGACACGACTGAACGACTGAACAACAACAACAACAACAAAAAGAGACCAGAAATAAGAGGGATGGGATTAGCTAATTGCATAAGGAACAATGGAGAATTGAGACACAGCATTCATTGCAATACTGCAAGGATTATAAGATGCCCCTCCTGGATCATGCAATGCATTATAGAAACAAAATGTCTTGGACCAGTCCTGAAACAAGACATTTTGTTCCTGTAATGCCAGAGTTGCCTGTTCAATTCAGTTACCAACTAATGATTGGTACAATCAGATCCAGCCAGATCCATTCCTAATTTGTTCTGCCCAGTTTGGGGGCTAAGTTATTAATTATTATAGTATTAGCCAAATTTTTTAAAATGATTTTCACCTTTACAATATTTGTTTTTGAGATGAAGTCTTATCCCTGGATCAGGAAACAAACATAAGTTTGGCTGAGTAACAATTAGAAGTTCTCTGTGTAGAGAACAACCATTCAGGCTTAATTCTCAAAAGATATCAATGGATATCTAAAGAAATATTTGCCAGTGCATTGTGGAAAAGAACATCCAGAACCCGGATACTGGAAGAAAAGGCTACACTTTTATCTAAGAGACAAGCACAAATTAAAGTTTCCTTCTAAGGGGCTTGGCATCTTGATATTTGAGGGAGCGCCTCTCCCTTTATGTGCCTGCCCATGGACCGAAATCTGTTGGAGGGGGCCCTCCTCTGCGTCCCACCAGTGCAAGACATACACTATGGTGGGATGTCGGAGAGGGCTTTCTCTGCTGTGGCAACCTGGTTGTGGAATGCCCTCCCCTTGGAGGCCCAATTGCCGCAGACATTGGTTTCGTTTCAGCGCCAAGTTAAAACATGGCTTTTCACCAAAGTGTTTAAGGGCTGACTGAATTCCCTAAAGCTGCACACTGTTTTAACTGTTTTATTGTTTTAGATTTTTTAATTGGTATGAGCTTCCTTAATGGTTTAGTATGCTTTTAGCTGTTTAAATTATTCATTGTTTCATATTGTTTAAATTGACTTTAAATTGATTGTTGATTTTATCTGTACGCCGCCCTGAGATCTTAATGAGATAGAGCAGGATACAAATGTTTTAAATAAATTTTTAAAAATTCTGAGCAATCCTTTCCCTCTTTAATGGAAGTTGATAGGTATCCAAAGAGTAATCTCCACTTCTAACCCTAAAAGCAATATCAAACCCAGCAATAGGTAAGGGAGTACCTTGCTATTAAGGCCTTTTTGCCTTTAAGGCATGAGATTCCCAACTCATGATCTAAGTCTTGAAACAATGGCAAATGTCCAACTTACTCCTACACTTTCCATGCATAAATAATAAATGCTATCCCACCAATGTACTCCTATCTAAATTTCTGTAGTGCCTACTGTGTAGCCCCACATACAGGTAAGACAAGTAAGCAAAGATAAATGTTACAGATCCGAACCTAAAAATGACCCCAAAGATAGGGACACTTTATAGATTACTTTTCATTCAAATATGTCTGTATCAGATGACTTATTTTTGCACTTACAGCCAAAAAGGCATTTGTGTCACTTCTATACATCAATGGAAAATGGTAAGTTTCTAACTGGGGAATACAGTACCTGTTTCTTTGAGTTGGATCCAGCAATCATAGGTTTGAGGTCTACCAGCTCCATCATTTAACTTCCTGAATGACACATTTATTCAAGCCCACAACGGACAAAACTTCATCCAGATGACTTTCACCAGCAAGTCTGGCCATAGTTCAACTCATAAGTGGCTACCTTAATGCTCAGTCTCAACATATCATTCATATCAACAGGCAAGACTGATTGAAGTAGCCCAAATAAACAGGACTGGAGTAAGCCCAAATAAACAGGAAGTCAAATTCTTGTGTTTAAACTGGAGAGGGCCAAACGAAATAAGAGGGATTTTGTCTGCCAAGTAAGTGGCAAACTCTTTACAAAGGTAATAGGAGGTTCAATCTCTAGTCAGCCTAGATTTCCTATCAGATGTCCCTCGGTTGGATGACATCATCTTACCAGCAAGAGAAACCTCACAGCTATTAACGTAATTCATCCTGCCATTTGTTTCTTTATTAAGTACAAAAAGTCCATGTGTTACATTACTACTGCAATCCTAAAAGCATTTCAGAAGCTATTTTCAAACTATTTATTCTAGTATGGTCCAGCTAGAGTCAATGAGACTGCTCCAAATTTTACTGTTTTGAGAACTGTACTACTACTAGCCATAACTACTAGCCATGTGTCACTGATGGAGATTAAGCCAGAAATTTATAACAGGCTCTTGAATTCTCAGCATAACTGCTTGTATTTCACAAGGGCTCATCATAAATTCCTCAGGTGGCTAGTACAGACCAGAAGAAAGAATGCTGGCTTTGAATTTGGGGAACCCGGCTCAGTTAATTAAGGGCAAAATGGAAACCATTCTGCTAGAGACTTAGATGAGACAAGCAATAATGTATAACTTCTAGAGCCAAAACCTATACACACTTACTCCACTTAGTTCTTCCCAGTTAAGTGAGCATAGGATTGCAGCCTTGTTTATTTAAAAACCTATGTCCTGCTCTTCAACCAATCAAAAACACTTAGGATGGCTTCCACAGAGTATCTAGCATAATGGAACACAAAATAGTTGCATTATGGAACTAAATAGCTGAGAGCCATTGTAGTGTAGTGGTTGGAATGTTGGACTGGGGAGACCCAGGTTCAAGTCTCCACTTGGCCATGGAGTTCACTGGGTCACTCTGGGCCAGTCACTGCCTCTCATCCTAACCTACTCTCATCCTAACCTACTTCTCAGGGAGGGTTGTCAGGATAAAATGGAGAAGAGGTGAGTCATACATGCTGCTTTGGGGTCTTTGGAGGAAAAGCCATAATATAAATGTAATAAACAAATAAATAAATAATGAAATCGTTTTAAAAACTGATTTGGCACTATTATAGCTAAAATCTACCCAACCAAACAAGTTACAAAAATATTTTTTTTAAAACCAGTCAGATGGTTTTTATCTGTGGCAAGTCAGTTCTGGATGTCATACATTTAGCAGGGACTGCCTAAGTATCAGGAGGCTGCAGAATAATGCCTGAGAGTAACAGTGGGCAATATATGGCCCTCCAGATGTTTTGGTTACTCATCATTGCTGGGTAGGAATGATGGGAGCTGTAGGCCAAAACATGGAGGACCACAAGTTGCCCGCTCCTGCATTAGAGAAACGTGTGCCTTTATACAGGGAGATGGGAGTACCAGACCACCTTACCTGTCTCCTGAGAAACCTGTACAAGGGTCAAGAAGCAACAGTAAGAACCGGACATGGAACAACCGATTGGTTCAAAATTGGGAAAGGAGTACAACAAGACTGCATATTGTCGCCCTGCTTATTTAACTTATATGCAGAGCACAACATGAGAAACGCCGGGTTGGATGAATCACAGGTCGGAATTAAGATTGCTGGGAGAATTATCAACAACCTCAGATACGCAGACGATACCATCCTAATGGCAGAAAGCGAAGAGGATCTAAAGAGTAGGGATGTACGAAAGTGACTTACCTTTCGTGGATTATGTTGATGGGGAGGGGAGGCGCTCCGTCCCTCTCCCCGGAATCCCGGCTGGCCAGCTGTGCTCCACAGGGATTTTGCGGAGCCGCCGGCTGGCTCCCCCAGCAGCCGGACATCCGGCCGCTGGCTAGCAGGGACACAAATGGCGGTGGCCGTAGCCGCCGCCATTTGCGTCCCTGTAGTCAGCCGTGATAGGCTACGTAAATCTTTACGTAGCCTATCACGTCTGACTTAAAAAAAAAAAATAGCACGTACACAAATGGCGGCGGCTATGGCCGCCGCCATTTGCGTTCCTTATTTTCGCTGTCTTCTCTACGTAAATATTTACGTAGACTAAGACGGGCCAAAATAAAGAACGCAAACGGCAGTAGCCGTAGCCGCCGCCATTTGCGTATGCACGTGGTTGTTTTTTTTTAAGTCAGAGATGATAGGCTATGTAAAGATTTACGTAGCCTATCACTTTTTTTTTTTAACCTAGCCGTGATAGGCTACGTAAATCTTTACGTAGCCTAGCACATCCTTTTTTTTTTTTTTTACACGGGAAATGGCAGCGGCGGCAGCCGGTTGGAAGACCGGCCGCCGCAGCCACCGCCACCGAACCGCCGCCGCAGCCGCCGCCACCTGGAAGATCCGCCCCAGGTAAGTCTTGTCCCGGGGGGATCCGTGGGGGGGCAGGCCGTTCCGCCACAGATTAAGGGGGCCGAATGCGCTGGCATTCGGCCTCCCCGAGATCCGTGGCGGAATTCTCTGACATCCCTGCTAAAGAGCCTCTTGTTGAGGGTGAAAGTGGAGAGTGCAAAAGCTGGTTTGAAACTCAACATTAAAAAAACTCAGATCATGGCATCCGGCCCCATCACATCCTGGCATATAGAAGGGGAAGAAATGGAAGCAGTGACAGATTTTACTTTCTTGGGCTCCAAGATCACCGCAGACGGTGGCTGTAGCCATGAAATTAAAAGATGCTTGCTCCTTGGGAGGAAAGCTATGGCAAACCTAGACAGCATAGTAAGAAGCAGAGACATCACCTTGCCAACAAAGATTTTATTTATTTATTGCATTTATACCCTGCCTTGTTTCCTCTTGCAAGGAACCCAAGGCGGCTTACATTATATTTTCCCCAGTAGCAACGTATGGCTGTGAGAGCTGGACTATAAGGAAGGCTGAGCGCCGAAGAATTGATGCCTTCGAACTGTGGTGCTGGAGAAGACTCTTACGAGTCCCCTGGACTGCAAGGAGGTCAAATCAGTCCATCCTAAAGGAAATCAACCCTGAGTGCTCATTGGAAGGACAGATACTGAAGCTGAAGCTCAAATATTTTGGCTAGGGATGTACGAAAGTCACTTACCTTTTCGCAGAGGTTCTTCGCAGTGGGGGGGAGGCGCTTCACTTCTCCCCCCGAAGTTCAGGCGAGGGGGGGGAGGCATCTCGCCTCACCCGGCCGAAATTCAGGCCGGCGGGGGAGGCTTCCCGCCTCGCCCGGCCAAAATTCAGGCCGGGGAGAAGCGCCCCGTCTCCCCGGCCGCGAAACAAAGTGTAAAAACAACAACAACAACCCCGTGATAGGCTACGTAACGATTAACGTAGACTATCATGGCTAGATTTCCAAAGTCAGCCGTGATAGGCTACGTAAATCGTTACGTAGCCTATCACAGGTGACTTTGAAAAGAAAAAAGAAAAAAAGCGCGTATGCAAATGGCGGCACTCTATGGGCCATGAGATGGCTAGATAGCATCACCGATGCAATGAATATGAATTTGAGCACACTCCGGGAAAGAGCGGAGCCTGGCATGCTATGGTCCATGGGTTCACAAAGAGTCGGACATGACTTAACGACTGAACAACAACAACAACAAGGACTAAAATCTAAACAAAGAAAGAAACAGAAGACATCCTCAAAGGTAAACTCAGCATGAATTTTGCATGACAAGCCCAGTGGTAAGCTTTCCTACCTTTGATTAGTAGTGCTTAATATACGAAAAAGTAGATCACAGAGCGAGCCAATGCTTGAAGAAAGGTTCAAACAATCAGGCTACCACATGACAAATAGGAATTTCCACATGAAAGGCAAGGTGTGGGTGGACACCTCTGTTTAGGCAGTGACAACTCTCAGTACAAAACGTTCTAATTTAATCCTTCCCAAGCCAATAAATTTTGACTTCAGTTTAAATCTAACAACGAGGCCAGAAATGTGTGATGCTGCCTCCAGTTGTGCCTCCTCCAAAAACCTGCCATACATTCTCTGTGCATTGAGTGTCATTTCATTGAACACATTAAAAAAAGAACCCACCACGGAGGGTGGATTATATAATTTTAACATATTCCAGTTGTCAACATCCAAACTATTTTGATTATTTTTTTCCAGTAAATAAGTTCTACAAATCCACTCCTGCCACCTGATCTGTTTTATGTTTTCCAATTAGTTTTAAAGACAACATGCCTGAAAAAGCTTGCTGCCCCTACTTCTCATAAAATTACTGCAGTTCTTCCTACCACAAACGTTTCCTATCATTAGAAAAATAGCCCTGTTTTGCCAAAACTTCAGTATCTAACTATCCTAACTAGCAAAATGCTGAGGCCATTTCAGTCAGAAACCTCTCGCTTTCTGTCACATGGCTTAATATGACCCTGAATTGGTCTAGGAATACAGCAAGAACAAATGTATGAACAGAGTAGAAGGATTTTCACATAGTTACATGCCTTGTAAATGTACCGCATCCTGTACTGTGGCAATTACTTTGTTTTGCAATGAAATACACATGTGCGCGTCTAAAATTCCTTGTTTATGTGAATAAACATTTACTTGCTGTCTTCTTTAAAAACTCAAAGAAGCTAAGGTTTAATCTCCGCAATTAAATCAAAATTAAAATTACATCTCTCTCACAAAGTTACTTAAAAAAAAATCACCTCATGTGAATCCTAGACTTGTGGAATCATTCAACATTGTAAGTCTGACAACTACTTCAACTTTATAGCCAGACATATACACAAATTGGTCCAACCTGAAGATAGGTTGAAAACCAACATTTCATAGCAAAAATTATTGTTCCTGCCAATTGGTGTGTGAGAGAGACAGCGAGAGACAGACACACACACACAAACAGAGAAAGAATAAGCTTGAAGTGATTTCAGTGCCTTGGGACTGTAGTTCGCAAAAGCATTATTCTTGGTACTGTTTCCTCTGTTCTAAAGCTTAGCAGAGGAAGAACGATGTTCATAGAAGAAACTTTCCAATAGTATAGTCAAGACTAAACTGAATATCTCATCTGAAATAAACAGATACTTCCACATACTCTATATTATTTCATTCTAAACTCATTAGTATTCTCTAACCTAGCAATCCCTTGTAATTGCAGGGTGTCCAATAGTCAATATGAGCGGGCTTGCCCACAAATGCCCCCAATTCAGTTCATTGGAAAGAGCTGCCCTACATACATACATGAAAGTAGGAACGTATGGGCTTTCTTCACTTGTGAAGCAAGTTAGAAAGCTTGCATATACAGAACCTGCCATGATTATGAGATTCTTAACCAGGGTGCTAATTCCTTACAGTATCAGTTTACTTACCCTATCATACCTGGCAATGTTCCTTATGCTCTGGCAATGACTATGATTGTGTTGTTGTTCAGTCGTTCAGTCGTGTCCGACTCTTCGTGACCCCATGGACCATAGCACGCCAGGCCTTCCTGTCCTGCGCTCTCTCCCGGAGCGTGCTCAAGTTCATATTCATTGCATCCGTGATGCTATCTAGACATCTCATCCTCTGCCGTCCCCTTCTCCTTTTGCCTTCAGTCTTTTCCAGCATCAGGGTCTTTTCCAGGGAGTTTTCTCTTCGCATTAGGTGGCCAAAATATTGGAGCTTCAGCTTCATTATCTGTCCTTCCAATGAGCACTCAGGGTTGATTTCCTTTAGGATGGACTGATTTGACCTCCTTGCAGTCCAGGGGACTCGTAAGAGTCTTCTCCAGCACCACAGTTCGAAAGCATCAATTCTTTGGCGCTCAGCCTTCCTTAGAGTCCAGCTCTCACAGCCATACATTACTACTGGGAAAACCATAGCTTTGATTAGACGGACCTTTGTCGGCAAGGTGATGTCTCTGCTTCTTACTATGCTGTCTAGGTTGGCCATAGCTTTCCTCCCAAGGAGCAAGCGTCTTTTAATTTCATGGCTACAGTCACCATCTGCGGTGATCTTGGAGCCCAAGAAAGTAAAATCTGTCACTGCTTCCATTTCTTCCCTTTCTATATGCCAGGAAGTGATAGGGCCAGATGACATGATCTTAGTTTTTTTAATGTTGAGTTTCAAACCAGCTTTTGCACTCTCCTCTTTCACCCTCAACAAGAGGCTCTTTAGATCCTCTTCGCTTTCTGCCATTAGGGTGGTATCGTCTGCATATCGGAGGTTGTTGATAATTCTCCAGGCAATCTTAATTCCGACCTCTGATTCATCCAACCCGGCATTTCTCATGATGTACTCTGCATATAAGTTAAATAAGCAGGGTGACAATATGCAGTCTTGTCGTACTCCTTTCCCAATTTTGAACCAATCGGTTGTTCTATCTCTGGTTCTTACTGTTGCTTCTTGACCCTCGTACAGGTTTCTCAGGAGACAGGTAAGGTGGTCTGGTACTCCCATCACTTTCAGAATTTGCCACAGTTTGTTGTGATCCACACAATCAAAGGCTTTAGCGTAGTCAATGAAGCAGAAATAGACGTTTTTCTGGAATTCTCTTGCTTTCTCCATGATGCAGCGAATGTTGGCGATTTGATCTCTAGTTCCTCTGCCTCTTCGAAACCCAGCTTGTACTTCCGGTAGTTCTCGGTTCGCATACTGCTGAAGCCTAGCTTGTAGGATTTGGAGCATCACCTTGCTGGCATGTGAAATGAGCGCAATTGTGCGGTAGTTTGAACACTCTTTGGCGTTGCCCTTCTTTGGAATTGGAATGTAAACTGACCTTTTCCAGTCTTGTGGCCACTGTTGAGTGTTCCAGATTTGTTGGCATATTGAATGCAGCACTTTAACAGCATCATCTTTTAGGATTTTAAATAGCTCGGCTGGAATACTGTCATCTCCGCTAGCTTTGTTGTTACTAATGCTTCCTAAGGCCCACTTGACTTCACTCTCGAGGATGTCCGGCTCAAGTTCAGTGACCGCATTATCATGGCTATCAGGGACATTCAGATCTTTCCTGTATAGTTCTTCTGTGTATTCTTGCCACCTCTTCTTAATCTCATCTGCTTCTGTTAGGTCCCTGCCTTCTTTGTCCTTTATCATGCCCGTCTTTGCACAAAACGTTCCCTTGAGATCTCCAATTTTCTTGAAGAGATCTCTAGTCTTTCCCATTCTGTTGTTTTCCTCGATTTCTTTGCATTGTTCATTTAAGAAGGCCTTCTTGTCTCTCCTTGCTATTCTCTGGAACTCTGCATTCAGTTGGGTATATCTTCCCCTTTCTCCTTTGCTTTTCGCTTCCCTTCTTTCATGAGCTACTTGTAAAGCCTCATCAGACAGCCACTTGGCTTTCTTGCATTTCTTTTTCTTTGGGATGGATTGAGTTGCTGCCTCCTGAACAATGTTACGGACCTCCGTCCATAGTTCCTCAGGCACTCTGTCTATCAGGTCTAATCCCTGAAACCTATTCCTCACCTCCACTGTATATTCATCAGGGATATGATTTAGGTCATACCTGAAAGGTTTAGTGGCTTTCCCAACGTTCTTCAATTTAAGCCGAAATTTTGCAAGAAGCAGCTCATGATCTGAGCCACAGTCAGCTCCAGGTCTTGTTTTTACTGACTGTATGGAGCTTCTCCATCTTTGGCTGCAAAGGACATAATCAATCTGATTTCGATATTGACCATCTGGTGACGTCCATGTGTAGAGTCGCCTCTTGTGCTGTTGGAAAAGAGTGTTTGCTATGATCAGCATGTTCTCTTGGCAAAACTCTATTAGCTTTTGTCCTGCTTCATTTTGTACACCAAGGCCATGCCTGCCTGTTATCCCGGTGATTTCTTGACTTCCTACTTTAGCATTCCAATCCCCTATGATGAAGAGGACATCTTTTTTTGGTGTTAGTTCTAGAAGGTGTTGTAGGTCTTCATAGAACCGATCAACCTCAGCTTCTTCGGCCTCAGTGGTTGGGGCATAGACTTGAATTACTGTGATGTTGAATGGTTTGCCTTGGATTCGTACTGAGATCATTCTGTCATTTTTAAGATTGTACCCCATTACTGCTTTTCCCACCCTTTTGTTGACTATAAGTGCTACTCCATTTCTTCTAAGGGATTCTTGCCCACAATAGTAGATATGATGGTCACCTGAATTAAATTCGCCCATGCCTGTCCATTTGAGTTCGCTGATTCCCAAGAAGTCGATGTTCAATCTTGCCATCTCATGTTTGACCACCTCCAGCTTACCTTGATTCATTGATCTGACATTCCAGGTTCCTAAACAATATTGTTCTTTACAGCATCGGATTTTCTTTTCACTGCCAGACACATCCACAGCTGAGTGTCCTTTCGGGTTTGGCCCAGCCCCTTCACTCTTTCTGGCGCTACTTGGAAATACCCTCTGCTCTTCCCCAATAGCATATTGGACACCTTCCGACCTGAGGGGCTCATCTTCCGGCGTCATCTCTTTTAGCCTTGTGATACGTTGCATGGGGTTTTCTTGGCAAGAATACTGGAGTGGGTTGCCATTTCCTTCTCCAGTGGACCACATTTTGTCAGAACTCTCTGCCATGACCTGTCCGTCTTGGGTGGCCCTGCACGGCATAGCTTATGGCTTCACTGAGTTACGCAAGCCCCTTCGCCACAACAAGGCAGTGATTAGGAAGTGAAATAAAACTATCTTCTACTTCCTCTGTTCATATTCTTTGCAGTGAATATTGGGAGACAACAGGTTGGAATTCCATGAACTGAATGACCCCACAGGGTGGAAGTGGGGGAAGACAATTTTTGTCAATTCCTTCTTCTGCTAGGGCCCTGAAAATCTGTTCTAGAGGGCCCTCGAGGGGCTGCTGGGGGGAAGGAGGAAATGGTGGAACAAGAGATCTTCCGAGATTAAAGAGCAAGAAATATTTCTTACTGTTTTTAATAAGGTTTTTCTGATAAAATATGTCTAATAAATTCAGAGAGAAGCCAGTTAATTTCTTTTTCTTAATGGGGTTTTTAGTAGTTAGCTACAAAGGGGGAAAAACCTGGCAAACTTCATTAGATCATATTTGAATTATCACTTAATGAATTATTTTAATCAGCAACAACTTTGCTGCTGATTAAAAAAATTATGTGAAAACAATCATGGAGGTACATTATCATTTGTACATTATCTTTTCATCTCCATTTGCTTCCCTAAAAGGATTTCACCAATTTCATAGACAAAAGACTAGAAGCATTTCTACACCAGGCTAAAATCCCACACCCTTACCAGAACTTCTGCTTCTTGATTGTTATGCCAATTATGATTGGCTTCTTTTCACGAGGCTTCATCCAGTTTTTTTTTTCCTTTCTGGGAAGTTCTATATGTTTCATTATACAGCCACTAAATGGCACTGCAATATAGTGCGATTCCAGAATTTTACTAGAAAGTTATTCCGCTTTGAAGTCCCTTATTGCGTTTTCCCCATAGAGAATTAAGCTGCTATAATCACTAGAAGGGATAGGAGAGACCCTAGAGGTTGATGATGTCGTGTAAAAGACCCGCAAAAATACCTGAGTGACCAATCACATGTGCACAATAAAAACCTCGTGTAGAAATGCTCTCAGTTAGTTCAAACAAAAGCAATCATTTTTATCAAGGTTACATAAACAGTCTTTTCAAAAACTCTGCATTATGTTTGTGTTCTTCAGTCATTCAAGAAAAAGATGAGAATCACATATAGACATCATGCATCTGCCACTATATCGGGAGCCACTACCTTACTACTCATCTCAGAAAAAAAAAAACCCTAGCTTTTTCTAACAGTACAAAATTGGCTGATTTCCCCCACCCCCCACCCCCAACACATACTTCCAAACAAAAAGTTGCAAATACTTATAAATAAATTTCTTAAGACAGCTTTTACATTGCAGCTTTGGGCTCCGGAACTGAGAATTTTAAGAACATAAATTTATGCATTCTGTCTGACTTAGATCAGCAGCTGGAAATGTTCTGTCCTACAGAGAAGATGTTTAAATCTGTAGATGCATCACTGCTCATAAGAGATTTATAGGATTTTTTTGTTACTAGCTCTTCACTTATCCCATAGAAGGAGAAGAAACAAGGGGAAATCATTATTAATTCTCTTGAACTAAAAGGGAGTGAGAGTGCTTTTCTCTGGGGGGAAAAAACCCTAACTGTCTCTAATTTTTTTCTGCTTATCAAATTTTTTCATGAGTTCCTGATACAAAAAAGAAGAAGAAATAGAACATGAGCAACAGACAAGACATAGATCCCTAAAAAAAGAAGAAAGATTAGGCTACCATTTGAATGAGTCACTTCTAGAGCTAAATGTTAACCAAAGCCTTAAGTCTATGTTAGAATCTCACTGTGATAGGAAAAAAGTATTGGAAGTCAATATATAATAATGTAAAATAAAATGAAGTGATTCAGAATAATATACATTCTCACACAATAGATCTATTTATTTTAAGTATTTATATATCACCTTTACCCCTCTCTTCAGCAACCTGACAGCACTAAAATATTCACAGAACTTTGGGGTCAGCCTTCCATAACTCCATGTCCCAGGTGGTCCTCAACCATGACAAGGTGTGAATTTCCATGCAGGATTTCATGGAAATGAAATCCATTCCTCAACTTAATGAAAAGTGGATATTTTTACTCTTATGGCTTTTGGGGACAATTCTACTGCTATTGGGATGACTGGGAAAGCTGAAAAACCACCCACACGAGATGTTTGGGGGTCAAAGTGACCTGCCAAATGCTGTTTAGCGTCATTAGTTACTCATCCTGTCTACAGATGCTTCGCCCAGATCAATTCATGAAGTGGCAAGGGGCCCAGCCACATAGCTTCTTACAGGATTACAAGGTGGCAAGGATAGTTTTCATCTCCCCCCTTGTTGTAATTTAAAAACCAAGCACTTTGCATGTTAGCTGAGAGATCAATCAAAGTGAGGTGGGAATGTAACTACGTGGCTTCATTCCCTTCCCACTTTCGATGCCATTTTCAAAACAGCAGCCAGGATGTCCTGCTAACTGATCTCTCATCCAGCACTTGAGGCTATGGCTTGGCTTTTAAAATACAATAAAAGGAAGAAAGAAAAAGGAAAATTGCCCTCCCTTGCCACCTTGTAAGACCCACAACTCCTCAACAATACCCCCCCCACCTTCTTTTGCAAAGGGAGGAAAGCTATAGGACTGGGAGACTCTTTGCCCAACCTCCCAAGCAGATCCTCTAGACATAAGGGTGGGCAACTTGTGGCCCTCCAGATTTTTTGGCCTTCAACTTCCATGATTCCTTACCATGGCCTATGGTGGCTAGGGCTGATGGGAGTTGTAGGTCGAATCATCTGGAAGGCCCCAAGCTGTCTACCTCTGGTCTAGAAGCTTTTATAAAGGGACAGCACTTTTGGCCCAGGGAAGCTTTTGCAGATACTGGATCAGTAAGGGGCTTTCAGCCAATGCAAGGATTATACTTCATTAACATCTTAACGCTACCAAACAAAGGGGCTGGTTGTATTTTAGTAGAAATTGTTTTAGCTCTTTTAAATATTGTATGTTCTAATTTTGTTGTAAGTTACCTTGTGCCTTTTTTTGAGAAAGGTGTCTAAGAAATCATCATCATCATCTATGCTAGAGCAAGCAATCTGATTGTGAGAGGTATTTCAGCACTGAACTATATTGGTATTTAACTATCATGAAGGGATTTCAGATACAGGTAAATGCACACCCTGTCAACCTAACACTCTTAATTATAGGATTCACTGATTTGTTCTATGGCGAGGTCTTGGGTCATTACTAGTTGCCCAACAGACAGAAACGTAGAAGCTGAAGAGGCATTTCCCACCACTTTGCTGGGACAGGAACATTTTACTGATAATTTCTGTCTCTCAAGCAACTGTTAAGGTACAACAATCTCCCAGAAAAAAGATGGCAGAATATGGTGGACCCTCCTAATCTATTAACAGTTTATACTATGTCACAGGAGGCAGTTAATGGGAAATTACCAGAAAAACAGTCTGGTGCTACTTGACTAGATACTACTTTTGCTACCCAGTGTACTTTTTCTTCCAGCTATGTCCTTTACTCATGGGTTCTTCCTGTTTTACTTAAAATATAAGCCCAGCAAGCTGTTATTGTAAAACAGCAGTTATCGCAATAAGTGACAGCAACATCTATCATACTACTCATATACTTTTTTCAGCAGATTGCAACTCAAGACCTGCATGAAGCTCCACATTCAAGAGCACTAATAGAAAAAAAGAGAGACATATTTATGTCAATGTTTTTAATCACCTAATTCAGACAAGCGTGAATGAACTTACCAGACACAGGGCTTCTCCGCATCAGGTTTTTTTTATCCCCCAACTTTACTGGAGTTTCTGCTTCCAGATTCTTTGCAGGATTGAGATGGGCTCCTTCACACACACTTCCTGGTTTGCTTATTTTTTGGAGGACTGGCTTTGTCTGCAAGTTTTGCATGTTTCATTATACAGCCACTAGATGGTGCTGTTGTTATAGCGCCACTTCCTCTTTACATGGACAAATTCAAACCACTTATTTTTATTAGCTCATTATTTCCTTTTCAAATAAAGTCACAGAAATGGTTGGAAAGCATGGGAGAGGTGCTGGAGGCTGACAATGCCATGTAAAGGACCCACAAACTACCATGAGTAACCAATCTCAATTGTAGGATAAAAGCCCCATGTGGAGAAGCCCACAGTTATTTGTAAAAAATTATGATCAGAGACAGAGATAAAAAGTAAAATCACGCAAAAAATAGTATCCAGTAAAATGTTCCCAGCTGAAGATGAACCGTAACAGAGAAAATTGCTTCAGTGAAAAAAATGCAAAGTAGGAACTGGGGAGAGATTAAGAGGAGGGGGGGAGGAGGAGGAGAAATGACAGCTTTTTCAGAAAAGAGAGGAGTTGCCTATAGGGATCATAGTTCTAGAATCATTAGCCCATCAAAACCATATTGACTAAAAGTAAGAAAAGTCTAGTTTTGGTTATGTAAAAACAAATGACAAAGTTGGGCCAGGAACCTGTCTTCTTGTACTCTGTAAGGCACCACGCACACTGATGGCACTAAATAAATATATAAAAAATAGATTTTCTGAGGACTGTACTTCTGAATGTTTCAGAAACTTTCAAATATATTTATTACATAACTGATGGTGCCAACAAGGAAAAGTGCAATTTTGAAGAAAACAATAGCTTTAAAGTCAGGACAAGACAAGAGTGAGCAAAAAAGTGACCAGCTGTCACTTTTTCTCTTATATTAACTGCAAAAAAGAAGAAGATATATTCAATTACTGGGTTCTGTTCCACAGTCTAATGTTTAGGACACAACTATAAGGCTCATAAAGAAAAGATCCTTTCAAGCAGGTGTCTAATAGATTTTCCTGTGAAATCCTGTTCATGATTAGTGGATATGTATTTACCTACTAAAGTGCTATTCAAGCTTTTAATCTGCATTGTTCAGAACTTCATACAATTATGAAATTATATAGCCATATAGGCTATTTGAGTTGATTGAATTAAAATATGACTAGGTGTCATTTTCTTAGTAGACTGTTGTATTTTATTTGTGCAGATTTTGATAAATGACAGAGGCCCAGTACAGACAACCAACTTACCAAGTGGAAATATTTTCTACCACAGATTTGCTAGGTTATCTGTACTACAAAATTGTGGTATGATTTTTTTCCTTTCTATTTAACCCCGCCCCCCCGCCCGAGCAATAAGCTTTCTTTGGAACCTCGTTGCCCACAAACATTCTCATTGTGACTAAATTGCATACTCCTGTAACCCGCACTCTAGAAGAAAAAAACTGTAAAAAACTTTTAGCTTCCTTGGTTACCTTCTTGAATACTTCTGCTACTTCTTGAAAAAAAAACTATATACGTTACGTGCCATAATAATCAGCATTGTGCCCCTCTGAGATTACTGGTCCTATGTTTTCTTTACTGGTGTATGTTAATAAATACAAGCCAATAACTTTTAATATGCACTGTGAAATACTTACTGGTATATGCTAGGGCTTTTACTCACTTAAAGAAATCTTAGTCAATTAAAGATGCAATCCTATCTGTTTTCCATCTAAACAGATGGGAAAAAAGCTAAAAATGATGGGAGCTGTAGGACTTTTTTCTGTCTAAACATGCATAGGATTGTGCCCTAATTGACTAAAACTCTCGTTTTAGTGTGATCTGTCCCCAGACTAGGAGATCAAGTGCCTTCTGGGTGCCCACCACGACCTCCCATTGTTTTTCCTGGCGACTGGCATTCAGAGACACACTACCTTCACTATTCCAATCGGTGTGACTCTTCTCAATAACAGGTATTCATTCACTTGCTCTGACATGCCAGCATGCCAGTGGCAGTCAGATGCTCTCAAGAAGCCCACAGAGGTAGTGTAGGATCACCAGATTTGGTTTCCTTGCTGTAAACATCCCACCCCACACCACCACACCACACACAGATAGAGATCCCCACACCACCACACCACCAGACCACACACAGATACAGATAGAGATACAGCTGCTAGTAATTCCACTTCCTACCTTACTGTGCCATTTTCTTCACCATTCATTCATTTCCAGAGATTATCATACATCTCTTGGAAGCTGCTAACCACCTCCTAAATCATGGTTCTGTCAAAAGGAGCTTGGTACTCCTCTCTTTGGCTGCATACCCTCCCATTAGGAAACAGAAGATCTTGGTGATTCCCTACAATGAGTAGTCAAAGCTTAGTTTAGGACAAATACCTCTGGAAGGAAGAAGCAAGACTAAAAGGAACAATTCACACATAAGGTTGGCAAAAAAAGGCATGTGCCTGTAGTCCTAACACCTGGTATCAAGCTTTCTATAAGAGTCAAACATTAGATTCACAATCTGTTCTATAATCTGCAAGTGAAAGTTAAGGGGAACAATTTTAAATAAAGCTGCATATTACTCATAAGATCTGGCAAACTTGTATTCACAGATAGTCTTTGCACATACTTGTCTAGACTGGATGTGGACCAATCTAGGTGGTGTAAGAGTCTCTTGCAGAACACAAGTACTCACTCCAGTTTTTTTTTTTAAAAGCAACATATTTTCTTCCTAACCTCAGTATATGCCACATGGATAAGTACTACGTCTGAAAAAGAACATAACAATTATCAATTGCAAGCCTTCTAGAAGCATCTCAGACCAGCCAATCCGGCACAGTTAGGGATGTCGGGAAATCTGCAACGGATTCCAATCAGATCAGATTTCTGTGAATCTGACCAGCAGATTCCACAGTGGACCAGCTTTTTCCAAATCATGCAGATTCCATGGACTTATGGCCCTTTAAAAAAAGTGGGGAGGGGAGAGCCATGCAAATGTGCACCTGTGCAGGTGCACACTTGCAAATGAACAAAATCCTCAGACAAAAAAATCCAATTCCCTCAACGACCCGACGACAGAATGAAAGATGCCTGAAAATTCACAAAACTCAGATGGTCCGGATTTAACAAAATCTATACATCCCTAGGCACAACCCAGGCAATCTGTCACTTTCGCTAAGTTTATGAACCAACTTTCTAGTTTCACAACTTTTCTAGTTTATGAACCACCTTTCTAGTTTCCTCAGCACCCAAAGTGATGTACAGAGAATAAAACACACAATAAAACCTTTTAAAAAACAACACAGTCTTAAATTGGCCTTCCTCACAGCTCTGTTTGTGCATTGATCCAAATGTTGCTGTTGCGATGCGGTGTATGTTTGTGCTGCAGGCAGTAAACCCTTGCTGGGGCAACCTGAGATGTTTCCTTGTTTTCCAAGAAAAGCATTTCCCCAAACTATGCTGCCTAAGATATGAGGTAGCACAGTCACACTCTTAAAAAAAGAAAAGATATATGCAATTAGCAAATACAACCATATTTGACAAGACTGTAATTGAAGAGAATAGTATATTAATTAATTAATTAATTAATTTCATTTCTATACTGCCCAATAGCCTCTCTGTATAATATGGTATAAATGGTATAATATAAATAGGTTGCAACATATATAAGTAATAAGTACTCTGTTTTGCATATGGATGTGTCTAAAGTCTGAAGTTATTCTGCATGCAGTATAGTTGGACATTCTGCATGTAGTATAGTTGTCCAAAACATGCAGTCCTGCGGAATGTTATCGCATGGAGAAAACAAAAACTAATCCACGGACTTCCATGTATGTAGGTCTGCTTGGATACCCCAGGTACAATCCTGTGCAGATTAGCAGAGCAGAAACAGTGCTATATGTGTGCATAGAATAGCCTTCTCCAACCTTGTGCCCTATGATGTCTGGATATGATGGGAAGTGTAGTCCAAAACATCTAGAGGGCACCAGGTTGAGGAAGGCTGGCATAAAGGAACAATGGTGATGCCATCTTCCCAGCACAGAACTACATACTATGAGAAATGCAGGACTGCTGCCAAAAGAGGCATCCCTGTGTCTTGTTCTCCCCTTCTGTAGCATCTTGTAAAACTTACCCCATGTCTTTGAGCATCATGTTATGTGTTTCCTCACTCTCATCAGTGGCAGCCAATGGTGTGATGTGGGTGCCAGAAAACAAACATAATAACACTACAACACAGCCTGCGTAATACATGTTCTACCAGTGCCACAAAACTCTTTATGTGAAAGTAAGTCTTGAGGTATTTGACCCTGAAATAAGGAACACCAGCTTAAAATCATTTGTATATGTAAAGATTACAGTCACGGGACAGGAAAGTATTGGCACTGCCGAACGCCAAAAGCCAATTTTATACACAGGTATTGACAATGTGATAGCACAGTACATTTTATAGAAATGATTATGTAAGTTATTAATGTAATATTTTAGCTGCTAAGGGTGCAATTATATGGCTGCTAGACAGTGGCTAGATGGCCACAGGATTTTTCATTTTCTGGGAACTGAGCTTGGAGCCAGTGCTCTGAGGTCAGTCCCCAGAAATCTGCCTCCTCATCGCCTCGTAGGCAGCATGGTTCATCCCTGGCTCCATGCTCATAAGACCAGTGCAGAGCGGGGGGTGAAGGCACTCCTGGGGGCAAGCAGGGGAGGACAGAAGCACCATTACGACGCTTCCTATGCATCATCCGCCCCCCCCAAGCTTCGAGCTGCCCTGACTAGACAACCGAAGTCAGCCATCTAGCTGCAAATACAGGGTGGCCAGAGTGCGGAGGAGAAGATCCCCTCCGTGCTACTCTGGCCCTGCATTGGATAGTCGGTTGCCTCCGAGTTTGAAGGTGGCTGACTATCCCCATAGGATTGCGCCCTAAAAGTACATATCAGTTATGTCTGCTGAATTACATTAAAAACATATTGCAATCATGTTGCCTGAAATAATACTGCATCTATTAATGACACCCAGTTTAATATAGGTAAAGTAGACTAAAAAAAAGGAAATGTGCAGTAAACTAATAGCTTTACAGTGCATTCTTATGCATGTCTACTCAAAAGTAAGTTCCACTCGGTTTAATGGGACTTACTCCTCGGTAAGAGTGTATAGCAGCCTTTGCCATCCTGGTGACCTCCAGGTGGCACCAGGTTGAGGGAGACTGGTCTACAGGATTGCAGACTTAGTGAAATTAACCACATACCCATGAACATCTGCATAGGATTGCAGCCATAGGTTACAATCCAATCCCCATTTACCTGGGAGCAAGGCTCATTGATTTTAACAGGTCTTCTTTCTGAGTGGAAATGTACAGGATTACACTAGTAAATATAACAGAATTTTGGAAGAATGGAACCCGGTGATTAATATAACCAAGTCACCCTTAGTTAATACAAATGAGCATGCTGATTTAATCTTCTAATATGTTTTTGTGGATTTCTGCTTGCTGTTTAGTTTGTATATTTTCTTGTTGCCGCTGTTGTGGCCTCTGATGTGCAGGTGTGCGCTTCCAAACATCCCAACTCACACACCCATCTCCCTATTGATTACATACATGAATACATGGATGAAACAACAGACAGGATCCACTGAGTGGTTTTTCCATGTCTGTGCCAACTTTTGCCATCACCAAGCCACTATACCCACATGGAAATGATCTATGGAAGTGCTTGAAGTGATCTAGCATGCAATGTAAAAGGGATCAACAGGTCTTCCTAGCCTGCCTCGAACTGTGGCTTGCCCAAAATATGGTGAACAGCCTATAGTTCATTGGGCCCTATTAGATGTACAGATTTCAGGTAAATTCTACAAAGAAAAAATGCATACCTTGCTACACATTGGGAAAATAGCCACCATCTAAAACAACCAGTACAACAAGGATATCTAGTCAATGGCTAAATATTGAACAGAAGCTGAGGGAAGTAGACTGCGGACAGTTACAGCATTGTGTACAGTGGAAAGCAGCACTGATTCAACAGCGTTCATACATAATATAGTAAGTCATCTGTTTGAAAAAAGAAGAATGGGTATTGTGGCTGAACAGTCTGCCTAAAGATTACTGCAAATCTTGAACAGTGTGTTTTCTGAAGAGGTTTTACCCATTATTAATGTTGAATACCCAGACAGCACTATTGAGCATAAGCGCAAAACTACAATGATCAATATTTTATATTCTATCACAAATTTAAAATAAAGACAACTTCATTTTGATGAAATTGCAACTGAGTCCATCTCGCTACTGTATGTAAGTATATTAAATACAGCTTATAGAGCTGCATTGGTGTTTAATTGGTATACTTAATTATTGCTGAGTTCTAATGAAAGAAACAGGTTCTTGTTTCTATTCCTGAGTTTCTATTCCATGTTTCTATTCCTGAGAAAGAAAAGGCAGCAAAATAATTTTAAAAATGTAATTAATTTGTGAACTATTGCTTTGGGACATCCCAGAATTACTTTAGTCAGAAGCGAAGTGAGAAAATGGAAAGATATTGCTAGGAATAGCTATCTTGCACATAGATCAAGAACACTTAGTTGCCCAGAGACCAGGGGCACCAGGGCACACAATTCAGTCTCTCCTCAGCTGCTCAAAGGACACCAAGGCTGGGGTAAGCTAACTTAGCTGATTCTAAAATTCACATCAGTGTGATACCTTACAGTGTTGGATGACGGTGGATGCCCTTGTCCAAGTCATTAATTTGCACAGGTCAGCAAGCAGAATGCTTTTCACAAATGCAGAGGATGTGTCCTAAGCTTATGTTGAGCAGGCCTTCTTATGAAACAACATGAAGAGGTTTCAGACAATCCATTCCTCACATTCAAAGAACATGAGATGAGGGTTGTGAGCTATGCAGGCTAGTTCCACCCCCTGCCACTAATGTGTGCAACTGCCACACCCCTGCTGTCCCTATAAGAGTTATAGAGCTCTTCCATCTTAGGGGAGACCGTAATTGGGCCAAGTCCTCCCTCGCATGGAGGATGCTATGCATATACAGCCATTTTCCACATCAGCCAAACATGCAGGAAGCAGAGAAGCCCTTCCATTGCATGTGGCAGGGGAATAGCCCACATGGCCTCGTGGCCCTGATCACGTCTTCTTTCAATGCATGCAGGGATAATGTGCGCCTCGCCTCCCTAGTGTATGTGCAAGGTCATAGCAGATATACAAGACTGCAATTCGCTTAACTTTGGACCACTTTTTTCATGATCCACTTTCAGATCCAAGGCACAGCCTTGCTTCAGTTTTCCAAAGCTTCAAATGTCTCCCCTTTATCTATAATAAGGAAATCAACGAACAGCTCTTACTTTTTAATTTTTTTGGCAGAATTGGATGAAATTTTCAGGCATAGTAGCCCATTCTGAGGGGATGAAGTCTGCAAAATTTCAGATAAATAGGTCTGGAGATTTTGTGCAAGGATCCTTTAAAGTAGCGGTCCCCAACTTTGTGTCTCCAGATGTTGTTGGACTGCAACTCCCATCATCCCAAGACAGCATGGCCAATAGGAATGAAGGGTGTTGTAGTATAACAGCATCTGGCGACCCATTACTTTAAGAAATTTAGCAATGATCCAGTAAACAAAAAACAAAGAAACCCACCCTCCCTATATTTCCAAAGCTCCAGCGCTTGAGAGCAGCCCACCTTGCCTTGGACTGCTTCAGACAATACCCACTTCGCTTTGGAGGATGTCTGAATACCTTCAAAGCCACCTGCTTTGGTTCAGGGTTCAATCTTCATCCAAAGCAGATGCACACCCAATAGAAGCATGATCTCCTTATTAAAAAAAATAATTGTGAATTCCATTACAAATTATGTTGTCAGGTAGCTTGAATAGAGCAGGGTGGGGAGAGCAATGAGATAAGTAGCAGAAGCAAAAAAGGCAGGTGTGGTTTATCATCCAGCACATGGTGTATATTTGTGTGTGTGGCAATTTGCTATTTTTTCCAGGTAAACAGCAAATTGCACTTCTGGCATAGTAATGAATTACAGGCACTATTGCAAGGAATGTTTAAACAACAGGCACATTCTGTTTGTATTTTCCAAGGATGAACAGGCTTCTAAATGAAAAGTATTCTGGCACTGGTCTTTCAATTAACTGGTTCTTTAAATACACAGGTACTAATAACAGTGCCCACCATCTGAACAATTTTGCATTAGTACAGAACAGTTTGTTTAGCAAATATTATAGAGGGTCACTTCAGAAGCAATAAAAATAGTTTGCTACAGCTTGAGTGCTTTTTTTCCTCGTTCACCAAGTATTATTTTTAGTAGTATAATGTTGCATTACAAGATAAGTGCAAGGCAAATTAGAATTCTTGGAACCATTCCAGATGATGCATTAAAAAATTAATTCATCTTTGCTTCTGAGAATTCCTTTAATAATCCTCTGATTTGGCATTTAATAAATTAAATAACATGACTGAATATTAGAGACAAGATCAAGATTAGGCCCAAACTCTAGAGTAGTTTTCAAGAAGAACAGTGGGGAGTAAAATCTCCACATTAGTAAAACTTTAAAGATGTAAATAAATCTAGTTATCGTAAAGTAACAGTGAATAAATTTAAGACTAGCTAACTAGCCAAATGAAAGGTGAGTCTTGAAAACGTATTGAAGTTGAAATCCAAAAGAGCATCCCTGACAGATGGCTATCCAGCCTCCTGTCTACGATGTTACAGAATGGCATAAAACCCTGGTATAAATGGGGCCAGAGAGTTACAAAATGCTCCATTATTTTCTGTTTTCTTTTAAAGCTTGGATCTCATAAGTTAATTGCCACTGTTGTTAAGAACCATGGGTTATGAAATGAAGGTAAAAGTCTATCATTTTTACTAAAAATCACAATGTATCGTTGGGTACATACCACCTTTCATCATTCCAACTTCATAGCATTTTCGGAGCCTGCAAGCCTGGCAGCTCTTCCTCCTGTTCTTGTCAATAGTGCACTGGTTGGTAGCAGGACACATGTAGTCATTGTGACCTGTAAAATGGAAGAGAATTCAAAAGGACAATGACATAAAAACGTATAATTCTTAGAGGCACCTCCAAAACAAAATTATTTCTCAAGTGCCTATAACGTTTTACTTTCAAATTACCACTGAGTTCCCAATATGTTTGATCAAAGATAAATTAGACTTGAATTTGTAAGAAATTAAACGCTTAGCATGTTATAGTTGTAACTGTGTAGAAAGTCGTCTGACCATTTGGCAAAGCCAATGTTACCATCCACATATCCCACATAACCAGAGTCTGAAAAGCAGAACAGAGTAGCACTTCTTGGCCTATTCTCTATGGGCATCTCTACACCAGCCAAAAATCCTGCATTTAAAACTAGGCTTTCTGCTTCTGTTTTAAATGCAGGATCACAATGACTCCCTTTTTCACCTGCTTCCTTTCCCCTCTCCCCTTCCCCCTCCTTCTCCCTGTCTGCCATTATCTTTCATTGATCTCGCTCCTCTTCTTGCTGCTTTTCACCTTTTCATGGAGGGAACTCAAGACAAGCACAATGGGTAATTTGATAGCTCATTATCTGCAATCTATTTAAAAATGGAACAAAGGACATTTAGTGCAGGAGACTTGGAGGTTCACGGCATCATGCAAAGAGCCTGCAAACGTCCGTGAAGGAGCAATCTCAATCACAGGATAAAAATGAAGTGTGAAGGACCTCTATGGCTTAGGTGTGGTCTACTTCCTATCACTGCAGCTCTTCTTTCAATGAGACTTTTCCTTTCATCATATGTCCTAGATATAATTATTTATTTATTTATTTATTTAAAATCTTATCCTAGAGCAGATTTGGTGCAGAGAGAAAACACAAAGCTGATTCTATCCAGTACTCCTGCACATGGCTAAACAGAGCAAGGTATACTACACAATGAAACAATTTTATTGCAGAACTGTTTGTTCCTCATTCAGGTCAGGGATTAATCTGAGGCAAAGTAGATTGGAGGCCTTGGTCTCATCAAACCCAGCCCTATATCTTTCATTACATATTAACAAACACAAAGTAAAAAGAGAACTATCAGATTACAGAAGAACATCTGCTGACTTGTACTAAACAAACTGAGTTCCCCTTAAAACCGAGTTGTAAGCAGCAGTTCCATATGCATGTACTAATTCAGTGATACAAACTGCACAGTGCCTGAAAAAAGCAGCACCCTTTGGAATTATAATAATTATTATTTTAAATAATTATTGTTTATAAACTAGTTACAAAACCTGGGAAATTAATATTGTCTTACTATTTTATTCTTCTTTCTGATCTGCATGATGTATTATCTCAAAATATGTATTTTTACATTAAAAGATCCATAGAGAAAAGATACATACATACATATCTACAGAGAGAGAGAGGGAGGGAGGGGAGAGGGACATGGAGAAAAAGAAAACAATCACTGCAGTATCTGAGTGACTGAATCTGCTTCCACTGGGAAATTGTTGGGCCCCTTCTTTGCAGTCACCTGTTTTTGCCGGTCTTTCTGTAGTACTTGGGCTGCTAGTTTTATTAGTAATTCTTGCTTTTATATAACTGTTATTGAATATGCATTTATTTAATTTTTATTGTATTTGTTTTGTGTGGTTCTTATCTTATATGCCTCCTTGAGAGGGTTCAACACTTACAGGCATTCTAAAAATAATTTTAAGTAAATAAATAAAAATGTTTCCTGACTATCTGAATTCTTGCAGTGCTGATGCCTAGAATGAAGTAGAAAGCCCAAATGTTTCAGACCATTTGAATGGAAAATACCAAAGTTAAAAGAAAGAAAAGAGGAGCTGGGTCTTCAGTTGAAACTTGAAAGCAACCGGAAGCATATAGGCTTTCCCCATTTTATTGCCTTTAAATCAGGAATCCTTTGTCCAGTCTGCCTCATATTTGGCAGATATGATAACCTAGGGGAGTAGTAAAATGTCCGCAATTCTCATGCCATTTGGATGGAAACAGGATGGGTCTCCGCTGATATCAATAGAAAAAAAATGAGTGCAATTAAACACAAGTTAAAGTGAGATCAATTTGACTTTAAAAAAGAAAACCAAACTGAAGATCAAAATGATTTTTCCCCATTGCAGGTGGGTTAGTTTGCCTTTTCCACTGCTGCTGCACACTGAACACTGAATTGACATTTTCACTGAGATACCCTCCAAGACCCCATGATCACTTTTCCAGATCATCATAGCCAATTCAAACCCTACCAGTGTATATATGAATGTGAGATTTGTTGCCCCAGTGTATGCACTTTGTGCTTATGTTTCTTGCCCAAATGTATGCGAACTGCAATTACCTACACTGAATATCATATTGTTGTATATGCTTGGGTTTTCACCAATTCATCAACCTTAGGCTTAGTGCCCAATTCACTTATTTTTAAAGGTAAATAAATAGATTTAGGTATATAAACTTTTTCTGGGAGATCCATTAAGAGTCTTGTGGTTGTTTTGTTTTCTCAATGTGTATCTTTTCCCATTGTGAACAGATAATAAAAAGGAAACATTCCTTTTCCAGATGACACTTAGACACAACCTTTCCCCACCCCCAGCCCAAAAAAGCACCAATACAGTCTCCTGCGGCAAATGTCAACCTTTGAATAGTCTGGCAAATATGATGTCTTCTCCTACTTTCCGCATCTGATAAATTACAATTGCTTTAAGTGTTTGGCATATGATCAAATCAACAGCTGTACTATAGTAAATAGTAAAATCACTCATCACCATCTCCCTGTGATCACCCACAAGATGATAAGTGTTTTCAAGAACACATAGCTACACTGCCATGGAGAACAGTATTAGCCAATTTTCTAAAAACTGCAAATTATACACTTGACGTCTCCAGTCTCAAAACATTTCTGCTTCAGTACATCAACAGCCCTGCATGTAAAAATGGGTGAAAATGTCCAAAATATATGATTGGCTATAAAGGTTTCTTAAAAGGTGATATCCCAAGAATAAAATTAACCCAGAACTTAATTGTCTGTATGTACACTAAACCATGGGTGGGCAACCTGCGGCCCTTGGTCTAATTTCACATGGCTCTCAGCCTAATTTCATAAGCCCTCTTCAGGGAAAGAGAAAGAGAAAAGGGGATAGCAGAAAGAAAAAAGTGGTGAACTACCCACTTTTGGCTCTGATTCTCCCCACCGCTGGGATCTCACCCACCACTGACATATGATTACCAGTGAAGTATCAAAAAAGAAAAAAAAGTTGCCCACCCCTGTGCTAGAGCTTTCATTAACACATAAAAGCTTCATTATTAAAGAAGTTTGTAGAAATTAAGTGAATGGAAAAAGTTATTTCCAAATTACCCAAGGTAGTATTTGTGCATTGGTTGTATTGGGCCCACATACTTAAACTGCAGAGTGGGGGAAATAAAAGCAGCACTGTGAAAGGTGACCCTGGGTTGGATCCAAAGGTTGTTTAAGCAGAAGGTTACTTCCACAACAAATCTTTCTCCACCTTTCCTCTACCCTAAAGCTCCCTGTGCCCCCTAAAGGTCTCTCTAGACCCTCTGGTACAGTTAGATGGGCTTGTAGCAGGAGGAGGAATCACCAAAAATCTCATAGCGATAGCTTACAGGAGCAGGAGCTCCAGTTGTACAATCTCTGCTCACATACGTTTTCTCCATCAATTGTGAGTAATTCCTCTCTCTTGCTACAGCCTCTGCTGTTCAGAAAAGCCTCCCAACTGCTGGAAAGTTTTTTGTGAGGACACAGGGGTGGGGGCTACATGGAGGGCATGAGAAAGATCTATTGCCCAACCATCCTTCTGCTCATGTAACATTTGGATCCAACTGACCCAAGTGCCAGCGGTTGGCAACCCGTGGCCTTCCAGATAGTTCAGCTACAACTCTCATCATCCCCAGCCATCCCAACAAAGCCAACAGTGAGGGATGATGGGAATTATAGGCTAAAATGTCTGGAGGGCCACACACTATGCTCTGCTCTGAAAGAAAGATATAGGGCTCAGGCCTAAGCTATACCTTACAGAGAGACATGTAGATGCTGCCGACTTGTATCTCCCTATTTATTTATTTAAATTTATGTCCTGACTTCCCACTAAAAATAGTGCTCAGGGCAACTAACAATAATAACATACAGATAAGATACAGAATTATAATTAAAACATTAAAAACAAATCAGTTGGAAACCTAATTTAAACTAGTATTGTGTTGAAATTTTTTCCTACATTTATTTTTATTTGACCATTCTCATTCAATTTCATAAATAAGACATTGCTTTCAAAAAGAAATTCGAAAAGAAATCTCCCTGCCCACAAATAGACTGGAGAATTTATAGAGGTCATTTGCGCACAGCTCTAATTAAAACACAGCAATAAAAAACAAATACACCATACAGACCAGGTAAAACCTACTTCAGCAAACACATCAGCTCTCTGAATAGAACAGGTTTTGTTCTATTGCCTGCTGATGAAAGGACAACAGAGATGGAGCTAGCCTGTGAACTCCCTTGGCAGGGAGTTCCAGAGCGTGCGTGCAGCCACTGAGAAGTCCCTTGCTCACATTTCCACCAAAAGGGCCTCTGTTGTTGACAGGACAGAGAGACAGACCTTTCCCAAGGATCTTAAAACCAGGGCAGGCTCAAATGGCGGAATGTGTTCTTTTAAATAAACTGGTCACAAGTCGCATACAACTTGAAATCTACCCAGAAATGGACCCATTGGCAGTAAAGCTATTGTAACATGGGAGTCACATGCGCCCTATAACCAACTAAGTCCGCATTCTGAACCAGCTGAAGTATCTGAACACTTCCAATGGCTGCAGAAATTATACAAATAATTTCTATACAAAGACGTTAATATGGATATACTGAAAGATTGGAACCTAGTTTTACTTTACGTATTGATTTATTCCAAGTATTTTATCCCATTCTTTAATCAAAAGGCTCCCAGAGAGGTTTACAAGAACCAATAATTAGACATTAATAATTATTAATAATTAGATGTAGAATCAACGTAGGCGTGAATTGGGTAATAATCTCTTACTTTACATATTGCTGTAGAATTCTAAGTGTGTACAAACTGGAAAACAGAATGGCTTTAAGGAAATAATTATAGTACTACAGAACTTGAAGTGATTGAGTTTAGGAAGGTTTCAAACTTACAAAAATGCTGATAATTACTGTAATTCAGTGTTGATGCATAAAGTCATCTAGAATATGAATATGTAGAAAATTAGTCCCATGTGTATCTATACAACATTTTGTTGCCTGACAACACTTCGCTCTCAGTAAGAAAAAATTATCTGCTTGAGGCAATGCTCTCTCGGCGGGTGTGACGTGGAATGAAAGGACTGGAGCTCTGTATCCCTTCCTTCCTAGCTCATCAGTCCTGTAGCCTAGTATAAAATCAGCTCCTAGGTCCCATTTCTCAGTCATCATACTTTACTTCATGTGCAGTCCTTCAGTCAGTCCTCCAACAGATTCATGTGTACACTGCAAGCACAGCTCAAACAAGGAAGGGGGAAAGAGATCAGTGGCTCAGAGGATCAAGGCACAGCCTCAGGGCCAGTCGTCATAGTTATTCCCTTTTTTCCCCTGTACATGTGCATGCTTATTTTGTTTTGTTTTTGCAGTTTTTGCCTTCTTCACTTTGTTCTTACACTTAGCCCAGGCCCACCTGATTTGGGGTATTATGAAAGGGCAACAAATTGTCAATTTAGTATTATTGTATTTTTACAACCAGGCAGGGGGAAGAGCCCATGTGCTTCAGTTGCCCAAATAACTTGTTCAGCCTTTAGAACTGTACACCTTGACTGCGGGGAGGGGGGGAGAGAGATTTGCTGCTTTTTCTCAGGCAACAAGCTGTCTTGGGCTTGCCCTGTCTAAGCCCCTTTCCTATTATTACCCTTCTTGAGTTTCTCTTTTCTCTTCCTTACCTCAAGGGTCTTTCCCAGCGCTATATCTCTCCCTTCACTTCCTGCTCGTATTTTTCTGGGCACCACCAGTCAGCATCAACTGGGGAGGAAACATTTCTCTGGGCAATGATGCAGAGCCTGCACTTGAGGCAATGTCACTCCATTGGCGCGGCACCACCACTTGCCTTGCCTAATCGAAGCTTCAAGTTCAAACAAACAGCTAGAGAGGGGCAGGCCAAGCTGCACTGGAGGAAGGAGGATGCATCCCATGCTGATGCGGCCCAGCTCCAGTGCAAAACAGACAGTGACCTCTGGGCATCTATTCTCCCAGGTAAGTGGGTAATGCACTGCAAAAGGCTAAAGTTCAGCTTGTAAATCTGTTGGACAGTTTGATAATCACAGCACAAGAAGGAACTTCACGTACAAGAGCCGAATCCTATCGTTCACTCTGCCAGGAAATGTATCTTAAGATGGGACACAACGATTTCACAGTGTCACAATCTGATGTGTCCCACTGCTGTTGTGACTCAGTACAGGTCACTCTGCCAGTGCAATAGACAAGAGTCTGTACCCTATCACAAAACGCTGAAAATGGCACATGAGCAAGGTAGTAGAAGAGATAATTCATGACCACGCTATGCTAATAGCTTTTTACTCACCACTGTCTATTATGATAATAAACCTCTGAGACTGAGATAAAGTAGGCTATGATGATGTTCAGGTTATACACATATGTTCTGAAAACTCTGTGTGTGGGGGGGGGAGTTCAATTTGCTCTGCTTGTTTTTAGGTTTGCTAAGGGCTCTTCACTCACCACTGAAAAATGTGCTACTTCCACTTAGAAAAAATGTTTCCTGAGTGTATATGCAGGCTGTGTCACTGTTCTGTGAGAAAAGGGGCACCCCACTACTTTCTGAACTGTGTCCACCATTACCACCACCCAGCAAAGGAGGGCTGCAAGGCTGACTCTTTTTCTTTTCTATGGATATGTGCATACTTAGAGCTGTGGTTAACCTTCATAATAACTGGTAGTGATACAAATAATAAGACAGCTTAATTACTGATCTGACCCAGTGTATGGTAAACTTCACTGTTCTCAGGATTCCTGGATAAAGGCAATAACCCCTAGCTACCTTGAGTGCCATTTTTTGGTAGAAAGGCTGGGTACAAATGAAATAAACAAACAAACAAATAAATAATCTATGCATGTATGCATGCATGGAGCAGGGGCAGTGTTCAAAAAGTGTAGCACCAGAAATATATACACATCCATTTTATTTAGTTAGTCTTTTAGGTTGGCCAGGTCAGCAGAATTTTTTTCTCGTCACAATTCCCTACAAGTAGTCTGCTTCTCGCACTCACTATCCTATGATACATTTAAAATAGTTTGCTTTATATACATGAAGAATTTTCTGATGACATGGATTTGGGGGGTTTCACAGAACAACATAAATATAAAACTATCAGGCCTGCATGCCAGTAGTACTGGCAAGTACAAGTAATGCTTTCCGATAGTAAGCATATAAGTAAATTAAGGAATTCACTACAACGGCATGTGATGAAGGCTCCTAGCATAGATGGCTTTATAAAAGAGAAAGTAAACAAATGCATAGATGAGAGGTGTATGGGTACACCTCTGTGTGCCAAAGCAGTATACCTCTAAAACCAGACAGTGAATGTATATATACAAGTGGTGGTGCAAATCATGTTTGTACTCTGCTCTTGACTTTCCCAGAGGCATCTGTGTAGCTCTGCAGTCTTTGTGGAAATATGAAGGCCTACAGGGCTGGGGGGATGGGAAAGAGTAGGGTAGGTAGATTTACATAAACTTTCATAAAGTAAAATAAATGTGAATCATTCTCATGGTATGACATTAAAGGTAAACTGTTTCTGCATGTGGATGTTTACTAATGTGGTTAATGTTCATTAATACACCACTCCTCCATGAATTTGTCTAACCCTTTTTCTGTGAAACCATCCACATTGGAAACCACACTGAATAATGAAAGAAACTGATGAAAATTGTCAATACTACCAATATACAAAGTGGACAGTATATAAAAAAAGATCAGATTATCCGAAAATTCTACCTGTATACAAACCTTGTTTATCTGTGTTCAGATTAGCCTTTGATTAGACATGCAGTGGAGTATGTTCCAGTGACGCTTCTACTTCACACTAAGAAAAACATTGAGTTTGAAACGATCAAGTGGGTGTACTGCACTCATTCCCACCCCACTGGTAACTGTGGTATCAGAGTGACACAGCTAGACTCAAAAAAATCCACAGGTAGGTAATACCTTTATTAGGACCAACCAAACTGTCAGAAACAAGCTTCCAAGTTCTCCAGAACATTTCATCAGGTTGGATGTTAAACAAAGTACAGTTGGGGTGGAGGGGCGGGGAGGTGGGGAGATTGAGAAAAGCTCTCTTGAGAGTGTAGCTACAAAGTCTGCATTTATTCACAGTCTTAAAACAGTCTTAAAATCTTAAAACAGGAGGAGGAGATTAGGCTCTACTAGGTGCTATACAGATTTCAGGTTGCAGCAAAAGATTGCTAGTAGAGAAACAAATAATGGCTGACCCAGATTTTTAAAAATATAAAATCCAGGAGTTACTCAGATCCAATGTGATATGAAATGGACAGGTTTCAAATACACTCCAGGAGGATTCTGTGTATGAGATATTCTCAGGAATTAATATCCTGTTTGAGATACAGGATTAATTTCCCTCTTCTTCTGTAGCATTATGTATACAAACCTGACCGATATACATAAAATATTACTGCAACAGCCCTCAGCAATCACACTGATCAGCTATTTGGATGGGAAGAGGGCACTGGAGGAGTCTGAATCCAACACTCCCTCTTCCTCCCGAGCTTATGTGCACAATAACCTATGTTCTTAGGAGGCTTTACGAATGCAACCCCAGCAGCTGGAATGGGGCATCTGTCAAGAAATGCTTGTTTAGCAGAAAGAATGAACTATCTATATATTTTCTTTTGTTTTAGAGCAAACAGCCCAGCTCACTCCAAAGACACAAGGCATTTAACAAGGTGAGCACCAAAGATAAGAGTAAACAAGCAACATCCTTATTGTTGGGGAACTAAACACATATGATTATAGTACACATGCAAATGGAAGGAAATTTTCACTTTATAGTATGAAGGCCACACACAGTCCATAATTAAGTTCTTAGAAACACAAACTTGTTAATGAATTCCGGTCTCCCAGTATAATATACTTTTGAAACATCCCCCTTCAAGTCTTATGCTGTATTTATTAGCTTGGGACCCACAACAAAATGTTGCTGACTCTTTCATAATGCCTGTGGCATTTCAATGAAGAGGGAAAAGAAACCCTGGGACTGGAGTCCTGTGTTCTATCACCACATGAATTAAATAAGGGCCTAAACAAGTAAAGTAAAGCCTAACTAACTAACTAAGTTGCATGTTACTTTAAGAGCATAGTCCTAAAGGATTGCTGCTCAATAGAAAGAAAGCTCCGAGTTTGGAGCTCTCTGTCTATTCTATGCCCTGCCAGCAGCAGCCAAGCAGGGCGGAAGGAAGATGGTGGAGAAAACGCCTCCCCCTCCTCCTTTACTTTACATTTTCTTGGCTCATCTAGCTGAGTGAAACGGCTGACAGAAAAGCTTTAGAATCCTACAGATTCTGGCCTCTTTTCCACACTTTAAGAAGGATGCAGACAAACTGGAGACGGTCCAGAGGAGGGCAACAAAGATGAGCAGGGGACTGGAAACAAAGCCCTACTAGGAGAGACTGAAAGAACTGGGCATGTTTAGCCTTGAGAAGGGAAAACTGAGGGGAGATATGATAGCGCTCTTCAAGTACCTGCAAGGTTGTCACAGAGAGGAAGGCCAGGATCTCTTCTCCATCATCCCAGAGTGCAGGACACGGAATAATGGGCTCAAGTTACAGGAAGCCAGATTCCGGCTGAACAGCAGGAAAAACTTCCTGACTGTTAGAGCAATACGATAATGGAACCAATTACCTTGGGAGGTGGTGGGCTCTCTCACACTACAGGCATTCAAGACGAGGCTGGACAGCCATCTGTCAGGGATGCTTTGACTTGGATTCCTGCACTGAGCAGGGGTTGGACTCGATGTTCTTATATGCCCCTTCCAACCCCATTATTCTATGATTCTATGACTCCCTGCCCCTGAGCTCTTCTGACATTTCTGTTGCAACCTCAAAAGAGCAGCTGCTGTGGTGCTTTTTGTGGTGGTTATGGGGGGAGGGTGTGCGCACGCAAATGATCCACTCTCAGATTCCCCCTCCTGAGGTTGTAGCAGTGTCTCTGGCTGCAAACAGCGATAGGAAGAAAAGCTTCCAATGGCACCATATCAATGGCACCAGTAGCTGCCTAATATCAATAAAATGCTCTTAACTCTTAAGGAAGCAGTTTTCCCCACTCTTGATTTAACATCAGCCTATCAGAAGATCCCCTTAGTCTCGCAAGTACATGGCCTTTATTACTCCTGAAGGCTTATTCCAGTTCAAACAAGTGCCATTTGGTTTGGCTTCTGCAGCATCGATGTTTCAAAGAATGATGCAGGTGATATTTGGAGATACCAGCAGTGTTACATACTTCCAAGATGACATTTTGTTTACAGTAAGGAACATGATATGGTTTTGAAAAATGTCCCAGACAAACGGTGCCAAAATGAATTAACCATCAGCAAGGAGAAATGTCAATTTCGAATGGATTCTGTGACTTTCCTAGGGCACGCCATCTCACAGAGAGGAATATTACCAAAATCAGACTTGGTAAAAGCCATTTGTGAGGCTCCAGAACCAGACAACAAAGACAAACTCTGATCTTTTCTAGGACTTTATGAATAACATTCAAAGTCTGTAAAGCAATTAGCTACTAAGATAGGTCTTCTTTGCTACCACAAAGAAAGATGTAAAATTTGAATGGGACACAGCACGCAAAAGAAGTTTCATGGAAATTAACATTCTACAGTACTATTTTCACTAACCCAGCACTAAGTCCTTTTGACTGAGAAGCAAACAATAGTCACTACAGATGCTTGTGAGTATGGACTAGTTGCTGTTTTGACTCTGCTAAAAAATGGGTGAGAAGTCACCGTTGCTTTTTCCTCCCATGCTCTGACTAATTCAGAGAAGTCTTACATAATTATGGAAAAAGAGGTTTTGGCATGCTTCTGGGCTGTGAGATACTTTAGGATCTACATATGGGGCAAAAAAATATTCTAAGGTCTGACCATAAACCTCTAGCAGCTCTCTTTACCATAAGAGGTTCAGGTTGCGCTACCCCAAGGATTGCTAAACGGGCAGTGAGAACGATGGATTTTGATTTTAAAACTATGTATCTGCCTGGAGCCAAGAATCTGACTGCTGATTGCTTATCACGCTTGCCTATCCCTTACTCAGGTGATGAAGTAAAATCAGAGGATGAGAGAGAAATTATGAATACACAGGTCACTGAATGCACTCAAGGGATAATTTCAGCTTCAGAATGGTCTGCATCTGTAAAGGAAGACCAAGTATTAAATGAGTTGAAAGCCCACATAGTTAAAGGGTGGCTGTTCAAGAAGAAGCTACCTGAACATCTACAACCATTCAACTTATTGTGCAGGACTTGTCAGCAGTAGATAAATGGATTCTGAGAAATGATTGCCTCGCTGATCCATTAAACTTGCAGGAAAGGTTGATTCATTTGTCCCATGGAGGACTTCTGGAAATAAGTCTTACTAAAAGATGATTGAGACAAGACCTTTGGTGGCCAGGGATAGACAAACAAGTTGAGGAGTTAATAGGAACTGTGTGTCACTGCCAGCAGTGACAAATCACTGACAACCAACTTCACCTCTTTAACACCAGTGCAGTGCCATTCTTGCCCATGGGAGAAGTTAGCTCTGGACATAACGGGACCCCATTTGAGGATCAACCAACAGGACAGAGATATGCCATAGTAATGGTGGAGTAGCATTCTAAATGACCTGAATTTGCTGCAAAAATAACCACACATGTGGTAATTAAATGTGTGACTTCCATATTTGCCAAAGAAAGTTTCCCGAAAGAGCTTGTGACAGACAATGGCATTCAGTGAACTTCCATAAAGATGCAGAAATATCTTCACAGCAATGGCATCAAACACAAAACTATTTCCTTATACCATCCAAGAGCTAATAGGCCGGTTGAGAGAATGAACAGACCAGTAAAAGAGAGCCTACAGCTTGTCAGTCAACAAAAAGCACCATGGGACGATCATTTACGAGACAAACTGTTTGCCTATTGAACTACTCCGCATTCAACAACAGGAGTATCACCCTTTGAGCTTTTAAGAGGACCCTTAGCCAACACAAGATTACCTACATGTCCAGCTCACAACCTAGCTTGCAAACTTCTGATGTGGCACTTGATGAGCATGTCACAGATAAACAAAATAAATATAAACTGTTAAGTAGATCAAAAGAATGGAACTAATGTTGATAAACTTGAAATTGGAAACTTTTTTTTTTTGCTTGAAACTCCTTACAGAATCAAGAAAGGACACTCCAAGTATTTGCGTCCTTTACAGATTGTTGACATCAGAGAAAGTTCGGTTGTTCTTGAGGATGGAAAGAAATGGAGCATTTAAAGACTTGCTAAGGCCTGGCAAGCAGCAGATGAAGAAGATAGTAGTCTCTCTCTTTAATTTGAGATCCTAGACAATATTGGTGAGGAAGAAGAAAAGGACAGGGTTCCAGAGGCCATTTGACCCTCTAACTCTTCAGCTGTTTCTCCAAATGCAAGAAGAAGAATAAGACAAAAGAAAAAAGTCTAGAAGATTTGAAGATTTTGTAACTAATTTTTGAACCCCTTTGTTTTGAAGGAGAGAGATGTGTTGTATTCTAATAGTTATAGGCACTTCCTTGTTTTGAATTGTGTCCCTCACAGGACCCACGAGGGTAAAGGGAGGGACGAGCAAGGGAGAGAGAGGAGGAGGAAGTGAAGGGAAAGAAAAACATAGAAAATAAGAGTTTAGAAATAAAGTGAAGTTCTGTTTACATCCAAACCTTGCTTCTGGGTCCTTCTTACTGAGAAGAAAATACAAAATGACAATAGTGAGGAACATTTTCCTGTGCTTCTTCCAAGCAAGGAGAAGCATGGGGAAATCCCTTGGCCTGATGCAAGCTGAAGTGAAGCTTGGCAGGAAGAGAACCCTAGTCGCTGGTTTGCAAACCTCAACTAGATTGGGTACCAGGTTACAATGTTTCCCTGAATCTCCCCAAGCCAGAAAGAGTGTGGGGAAACCTCTGGACTTTGTGCCAAGTCATGCCTTCACCTATAATTCTTCCAAGCCAGGAGAAACATGGGAAAGCTCCAGACAGGAAGAGTTGCTGGAGACGATGTGGCAGCAGCTATTGGTGAGGTTCAGATAATAGCTTCATTGGGTTGTCTGTACATTCCCTCCATGCTCCTCCCCCTTTCCCCTTCTTCCACATGACCACATGTATATCTAGTTCTATCTCCCTCCATTTTGGGGGTGGGGGTTGCCCCCTAAAGTTGTTGTGTGTGTTTTTAATAACAATTCTAATAACTCTTTAAAAATAGAAGGGATTCCCCCTACCCCGTTTTTTAACCACAAAGCATGTAGGTTCTTAAGGTTTGTTTTTGGCCACATGTGATATGTAGCAATCAGTAGAAGCTCAGTCCCCAGTGCATATAAGCTAACAGTAATGTATAGCAGTACTGTTTCCAAAAGAACCATTTATACACAGATGGAGGAACCACATGCACTGCCACAACTTCTGAAGGCCAAGGCATGCCGCTGTTCAGTTTTAAAAGCAATGCTTCACATGAGGAAAGGGCATTCCAGGCTCAGTAATAAATCAGAGAAGGTGAGCTCTCTAGCACTGCATGCATCCCATCAAACCGGTGATGGACCCAATAAGAATTCCTTCACAACGCTTATTTGTTTTTAGTAGGGGATGGTGAGACTAGGGATGTTCAAGGATTTTGTTCAGTCTGCATTTTTAAGAAAACCAGCCTGATTCACAATTCTTGGCCTAGTATGCAGTTTGGAATGCAATTATCCTGCAGTTTCCACACTTTTCCAAATTTTACAATACAACTCTCAACTCGAAAACAATGAAAAATGTGTATAAAAATGCATATTTTCAGGTATAATGCATACAAATATGCATGTGGAAAAAGTACTTAAAATTTTCATACTTGTAGTGTAAAAGAAAATTGCAGGTGGAATTTCCATTGATATGGAAATGGAACATAACTGAGTTACGACTGTACACATGCAAAACTGACATGGCCTAGTAACGGACTGATCCGTCCATCCCTAGCTGAGACGATGAACCCTGGACAGCTTGTGCTGGTACGCAGGCAGGCTTTCCTCCTCCAATGCAGAACCAAGTGAAGAACAAGTAGATCATCGTCACTGAACTGGGACATCTGTATATAATTTTAAAAGTTTGATTTATTTAGGTACCTTTGGAATCTAATGTACAAAATAGCACTCTGAACTCTCTGAAATCATGTTCATTTTTAGCAAATGGCTGAGTACTACTATTACAGTCAGAACGTAAAACTATCATTATTTTAAAAAGATGTTCTTACATGTATTTACAAAACCAGAAGCTTTTTGTTTTGATAATGTGAATACTTTTTATGTCTTGTGAAGAAGATATGCTCATAATATAAATTTTGTTTCATTCTGCAGAATCCTTGGAGAGTACTGTCAGGTTTTTTAAGTATTTCCCCCCTTTTCTGGGCAAAACCTTAAAATGCTCCAACCACAGATGTGATTTTATTTTTCCATGTGGCTCAGAGTAAGAAAAAATACAGCTATACAACTATTTATACTCCAGTATAAGTGGTAGTTAAGCAAGAATAATTGTTCAAGTAATATTTATGATAGTCTTTTTCCTCAAATAATTTTTATGGAAAGGAGATTTAACTGAATAATAAACTAAATGTATTATTCAGTGTCTTTGCCTTCCCGGCTAGTTTGTGAAGATGGCAATTGTAGCTACTATGAAACACACTTCACAGAAATATGATGGGGCCAGTGGAAAGGCAGAAAAGAATGATGCTTGGAATGATGCTCTCTGTGTAAAACCCTGTAGCTGTAGTTATCTTTCTGGTGCAATAATTAATAAAAGGGTGGGAAACTCACCAGTCACCCAAGTTTTGCACACTGGTCAGGGATAGGGATGCTCCTAAGTTTCCCTGCACCAGCAGAACACAGAGATTTATTTATTATTTTATTTATTACATTTCTATACCACCCAATAGCCGAAGCTCTCAGAAAATTGCTGATAGGAAAAAATGTAAGCACAGAGATACCTTTGTGGCTGGGGGAGGTTAGCATCAGCAGCAGGTCACCGCCAGCACAAAGAGTAAAGTGGGGCAGAATTCGGGGCAAGTCAGGAGATGAACAGAACTTAGCCAGAATTCTATTCTTGCTTTTGTGTTGATCTTTTTCTTGGTAATGGCGTAAAGCTCTGCCTGCAAAACATATGGGAACCTAAAGCAATCCAATGCACAGTTACTTCTCAGCCCTCCTCCCTTCTCTGGGACAGCTTTCAATAGATATACATTACATTGCTATTTTGTTATACTTATGTGGGTATTCTGCTACATGGTCTAAATTATTCCAAGTATACTTGGCTCCTTTGTGTTTTGGTTAGGGTGCTCATTTCTAGGTCAACTCTACCGGACAAGCTGCAGCCTGTGGAAGAGACCACAGCCTCTGGCAGAAGACAACCAGGGCCATAATAGGAATGGTTCCCCAACATACTTCTGTTAAATTTGTGGAGCAGTAGTTGTGGATTCTGGTCTGCTGCCTCTCCCTTTTACTCCTAAAGTTATTGTTTGCAGCAATGCTCCCCAAAAGTTGGATTCAGCTTTGTTCTCATCTCCCAGTGAAGGAGATTAAGCTCCATTCCCTGTCTTCCCTTTCCTGCCTACTGAGGTCTTGCTGTTGTAGCTTCTATTCTTTCTTGCGCATCTTCCTTGTTCCCCCACTCCAACTCTCCCAAGCAAATTCTGGGTTCCCTCACAGAAGCAGCAATACAAATGTGTTGTATAAAGGTTGACAGAGGTTGACTGCATGTAGAGGCAGTAAAAGTTAAAACAAAGAAATAGAAGCAGATGATATTTCATAATTTTTCTAAGTTCATCTTTATCACAGCAGGTTCCTCTTCTAAATCCACAGCCAAATCAGCAACTGATCAAATGCCCCATGCCCCAAATTGAAAGTTTTCCTCCTCTTCTTGGTATGCAGCATATGTACATATGATCTACATGCCTGAAGTACTCCATCTCTTCATGTTATCACGGGAAGGCCAGAAGACAAGTACCTGGCTACCTTTACTAAGGTGAGTAATGCCTGTTCTTGTCTTTCAGTGAGTCTGGAGAGTACCTGTCAGAAAGCCTTTACTGCAACATTTGCTAGGAAAAGTGAGGAAAGAACATGCATAGAAGGAAGAGGAACAAAGAGGAGTGTGAACTCTGTGTCAGCCTAGGAGAGCTACAGCACAATGCTATACCTGTCTATTTAGAAGTAAGTCCCAGTCAGTTAAATGCAGCATACTCCCAGGTGAATGGAATAGAGTTGCAGCCCTAGAGGCTAAAGCAAATCAACATGACTTAGGGCTAAAGCAAGGCTGGCTGGGGAATGCTGGGAGCTGCAGGCCTTTTTTCTATCTAAACATGCATAGGATTGTGCCTTAGTCCCATCCACACACACACAAATCACAAAAGCACAAACGAGGTTGTCTAAAGTAATAGTGTATGAGGTTAAAAAGTATATTCTAATATCCCATGCATTCTAAAACAGTGCAAATAACAGGTATGCTTAAAACCCAGTTGATCTTGGTAGATAACATGTTAGAATAGCACTCTGAACATTCTAAAGTGCTATTTAAATAAAACTTTTATTACAGGTAATCCCAGTTCACTGTCATTCAGTGTTGGTTTTTACTAAAGGATATAGGTGACGTTGAATTTACTCTTAATATGTAAGGGCTTGATGTCACACAATGCTGAATGGCCTTTAGGGGTACCTTCACATTTTACATTATTAGTTCCAAAATGATACACAGGCACTGGGAACCTGTGATTCAGGTATATTCCCTTATTGTTGCAATCCTTATTAAAGTTAGGGCAGTGCTTCAGATTTGGTGGAATCTTGAATCCAAAACCGAATTGAGCTGACTTGGGAGATGTCAGAATTGAAACAGGTTTCTCCAAAGCAGCCAAATCCAAACCTGAGCACTCCTGAAGATTTGAGATTTGGAGGGACACAGAAACACAGACTGCAAGTCTTCAAAAATTGATACATTTCTCCCCAAGTTCTCCATATAAGGAAATCACCAGCGAGGGGAGAAGGAGAGGAAGGGTGTAATTTTGTGACTCGCAGCTCTAGCTTCTAACGATTGTAAAATGGTTTTTACCAGGGATTCCAATCCCAGTGCTTTGGGGGAGAGATATTGCAGGACTGATCCAGTGTTTAATGCTCTTTGGTAGTTTGGAATGTTAAAAGAGGTTTGGTGGAGTCTGGGAGGATGTAGAATTGGGTGCTCACATAGAAAAGGCTGGATGTTCAAGTCCTTCTGCCTCTGTCATTGTGTGCTGCACTTCTATCATCCACCCCAGTCCTATTGTACTTTCTGTGACTTTGGTGCCAACTGAGCAGAAAAGTCTTAAACACTTTTTCATTCATCATAACTTCTTAGCCCTTGCACCTATCATTCTGAAATGTTGCAGGTTTCTAGGCCCACCTCTATGCTCTATATTATTTTTGTAACAATTGCCCACAAAAAATGTAGGAAGATAAGTGCATCCTTTTTTGGGGATTCCCAATTCCCTGCACTTATTCTTCTGAAATTTAGCAACCTTGATCCCCTCAGAAGGAGAAATTGTCCCTGCAAATTCCATCCAATTCCGCAAAGAAATAAAAATGATGGCAAGTCCCTTTAAGAAAACCTTAAGGTATGTAGCAGAAATAAACTTACACCTATGTGTCTGAAATTTGGAATGCATAATTCTCTCATAAGAGGTGACTCTGTCTGCAAATTGCAGCCCAGTGGGACAAAAACTATATATGGAGTTTTTTTACGTTTTCAATGATAGACAATGGATGGCAGGAAGATTTGGATTTCCAAATCAAGATTCAGATTTGGAGCCAAGTCAAAGTGGGCAGCTTCTCTGATCCGAGCCAAATTGGACTATTTTCCAAATGACTGACTCAGGCTCCAAATCTTATGGTCAGTGCATATCCCTAATAAAGGCAGATTAGCATTATTATTTCTACATCATGAGGAGGAATGCTGGGGCTGGGAGAGAGTGGCTTACCTAAAGCCACCAAGTGGCAAAGGTGATATTTGAACTGGGGACTTCCTGATTCATAGCACAGTCCCTGTATTACTATGAACTGTAGGATGAGAAGGACACAACTTTTCACTCTCTGTTTATCATAATGAGAAGCACAGGTAGGCAATGTATAATTTTTTATAAGTTCATATTGGGGTAGTAAAGTTTGAAACTCACCAAGATCCATGGCTGGCAGAGTGAAGTGGCCAATTCAAGCTGACTTTGGGTGTCATGTAAGGGCACCAGCTTGTTATTTATTTATATTGTATTTTTAAACTCCCATTCAGTCTCTGGTGCCAAAATAACTTGGGCAGCCTTAGATACTTGACTGGATTGGGGGGTGGGGGTATTTGGTGTTCTGCTTCAGGCAGCAAAATGTGTTTGGCCAGGTGTACCAAGTTATGTAGGGTTATAAGAAAGATGTTTGATTTTTGTAATAATCATTCTGTTGAATAAGAACTCAGGCAGTCAAGTGCCTAACAGTTTGCAAGCAAATTGTGGCCACCCAAAAATAAGGTAGTGGCTACTACATACTCGGGGGACTCACTAGGTAAACAGACTAACATAAATCTGTGACATTTTTGAACCCCAAACTGCCTGACAAGAACTTACGAGTTTATAGAACATTGGTGTTGGTTAAGGCTAACACAGAGAGAGAGATTGGTAGGAAGGATCTAAAGAAAGCAGAAGTCAGGCCGACTGAAGCCTTTCTCATGGGTGTGTTTGCTCATTCCAGCTCTGCCCAACCATGCAGTCTCTCCATGCACTGAATGTGGAGATCTGCAAAGGTACCTCCGTGTGAGAAGCTGCTCATGTGTAGGCACACAATGCACAGTGTCAATGCATAGCACAAGCAACTGCCCACACATAAGCATCCCTTTGCAATCAACTGTGCTCAACATACAAACATTGGGTATAGCATGGTATGCAACACTGGGTGTGAAGCCAGGAAATGCAGTCCTGTTCCATCCTCCATGCGTCATCAAACACATGGAGGACACTTCTGAATAAGGCTTGTGTGAGTCTACCAGTCAAGTCTATGGCAGGCACTGGAGAGGGAAGAAACATAAAGCAGCCTATTGATTTGCTACATAAAACATCCAGCCATAAATGATGCTGCCATTTAATTTTATTTTTTTTTAAGAAATGACATAACAAGATCATAGGGGTTGTCCAGAAAAAGATTCCTCAGTTTCATGGAAGTGAAATTACTAAGTGTAACAGAAGAACTTGCAGCACAAAACCCTAACTTGCTGTTTGTAAAAACACACACACACACACACACACGCCCAAAACCCCAACCAGCTAAAACTGTATCTTAAAAAGCAACTGCATTTAAAACAGAGATCAGGAATATTCAGTGTTTTAGGCTCTTTTACCATCTGTGCTCTTAAGAACTGAGTAAAGGGATTTGGAAAAGGTTTATTTGCTTTTGTGTTAGCTGTTTATGTTAATACTCCCCAGAACTCAAGAGCTGCAGCAGTATAATGAAGCATGAGTAGTTTTTGTCTTGGCTCAATGGAAACCCTCAATATAATAATGCTAAGGGCTGCCCAGACTGAAGAGGAGTTAAATTACACCACTTCCGTTTGCAGCATGCCAAATATGTGCTGTCAAATCTTCAGTCAACTCGAAGATTTGGCAGTGGCCACTGCTGATGATGTGCGTGGGTATAATAGGTTGTGCTCTTACCATTCCTGTGCCACTGACTGCCACCCCTACCCCCCAAATGTTCACCTTATTAAAGAAGGCTTATTTGAAAAGACAATGAACTCAGGTGAGCCTATTTCCCATGTGAATTTGCATGTGCATGATTTTTCCTCTCTTATTAATTGAGAATCACTTGCGCTAATAACACAATGCCAGCACTATTTGAAATCCATCAGAATCATGCAGTTTGATTGGTTCTCCTGCCCTAATATAAAACACTGTAGGAATGTGCTTAGACCCTAAGGGGAAGACCTCACATTACATGCAGCCACATGTATAGTTCTGTAATGTTTTCTTCTCTTAAAAAGTCTGTGGGGTTTTAATGGAGGAACAGAGGGTGGGGAGTGACTGCTTAGCCCTTTCCCTTCTGGCCATTTTTCTGCTCAAACTGACATCTCCCCAAGCTGTAGAGAGAAAAGCAGCTTGATGGGAAGTGGGTGGTTTTGAATAGAAAATGACCAAAAGGGTGAGAGTTAAGCAACCTCTCTCCCGTATCTGCTGTTCCTCCAACAGAATCTCAGAAGAAGCTTTTGGGTTTTTTAAAAAGTCAGAGAAAAGATATACATGGTTGCAAATCAGACTAGGGATGTCCAGTGCTGGGAATTCCATTCCATTTAAGCCCGATGAGGTTTTGCAGTGTGGAATGTAGCAGATTCTTTCCTCCCAATTTTGGAAATTTCTGCATTTTTTTCAAGTTGTAAATTTGCGCAAATGGGTTGTTTTTTATTTTTAGGGTCTTTGAATGTACACAAATGGGATCATAATTTGTTTTTGTTTTTTTTAATTTATTTGGTGGCCTTTTGCAAGTCTGCCTATCACCCTTGGGAGTCGGGGAAGTGTTGAAAGGGGTGAGGACACTGCCAAGTGTCAGTTCAAGACTTAATAGCCAGAGGATGATACCATTTTTACAACAGAAATACATAGCGGATAGGAGGAGTTGCAAAAGACCACCAATAACATTTTTTTAAAAAAGATCCTTCTTGTGCAAATTTAAATACCTGAAAAAAACATGATCCCATTCATTTGCGCAAATTGCTGCTGCCATTAAAGAAATTCCAAAATCTGTGTATTGGATCAACTCGCTAAAGATTGAGTTGACGCCAGCAGGGCGAATGGAATGAAAACCACCAGGGCTGATCCAGTAAAATCCTTCGAGATTTCACTCCCAAAATGGAATTCTCATACATCCCTATATAACGCTGAGTTTGTCCTAACCCTACCTATGACACGTTTCTGATGAGAGGCAGTTCAACCACTGTGCAACAACCAAGAACATCTCTCTATGTGCCTGACTTTGTTACAAGGTCTTGCAAACTGTTTAGGACTTTGTCAGTCATGACCTATGATGCCAGAGTTAAAATAAGCCATACCATCCTCTAAGCCACTCCCAGTTAACTCTTGATTTTGACACCATTTCCTAATCCCCCACCTCCCCCCCTGGAATCACAAAGTTATTGTATGGAGAAATGAATTAAGAACTATATTGTGCTTCATACGATGAAAATGGCTGCATAAATTATAAACAATAATGATAAACAAATTAAATCCACGCAGTTCTACTACAATCTGAAGAAAAAGGTCTTAGAAGAAATTGGGCTTATGCGTGTTTCTGAGCGTGGGGAGTTCCAGAAGTATAAAGTAACAGCTTGTGTTTCCATTCCGTTCTCCCTTGATGTTTGTACCTGGCAGAGTTAGCACGTGGGTGCCAGGTCTGAAGAACTATACACAGTACACAGAAAGTACACAGAAGAACTATACAGGAAAGATCTTAATGTCCCTGACAGCCATGATAGTGCGGTCACTGAACTTGAGCCGGACATCCTCGAGAGTGAAGTCAAGTGGGCCTTAGGAAGCATTACTAACAACAAAGCTAGTGGAGATGACAGTATTCCAGCTGAGTTATTTAAAATCCTAAAAGATGATGCTGTTAAAGTACTGCATTCAATATGCCAACAAATTTGGAACACTCAACAATGGCCACAAGACTGGAAAAGGTCAGTTTACATTCCAATTCCAAAGAAGGGCAACGCCAAAGAGTGTTCAAACTACCGCACAATTGCGCTCATTTCACATGCCAGCAAGGTGATGCTCCAAATCCTACAAGCTAGGCTTCAGCAGTATGCGAACCGAGAACTACCGGAAGTACAAGCTGGGTTTCGAAGAGGCAGAAGAACTAGAGATCAAATCGCCAACATTCGCTGCATCATGGAGAAAGCAAGAGAATTCCAGAAAAACGTCTATTTCTGCTTCATTGACTACGCTAAAGCCTTTGATTGTGTGGATCACAACAAACTGTGGCAAATTCTGAAAGTGATGGGAGTACCAGACCACCTTACCTGTCTCCTGAGAAACCTGTATGAGGGTCAAGAAGCAACAGTAAGTACCAGACATGGAACAACTGAGTGGTTCAAAATTGGGAAAGGAGTACGACAAGGCTGCATATTGTCACCCTGCTTATTTAACTTATATGCAGAGTACATCATGAGAAATGCCGGGTTGGATGAATCAGAGGTCGGAATTAAGATTGCTGGGAGAATTATCAACAACCTCCGATATGCAGACGATACCACCCTAATGGCAGAAAGCAAAGAGGATTTTAAGAGCCTCTTGTTGAGGGTGAAAGAGGAGAGTGCAAAAGCTGGTTTGAAACTCAACATTAAAAAAACTAAGATCTGGCATCTGGCCCTATCACTTCCTGGCATATAGAAGGGGAAGAAATGGAAGCAGTGACAGATTTTATTTTCTTGGGCTCCAAGATCACCGCAGACGGTGACTGTAGCCATGAAATTAAAAGACGCTTGCTCCTTGGGAGGAAAGCTATGGCAAACCTAGACAGCATAGTAAGAAGCAGAGACATCACCTTACCGACGAAGGTCCGTCTAATCAAAGCTATGGTTTTCCCAGTAGTAATGTATGGCTGTGAGAGCTGGACTATAAGGAAGGCTGAGCGCCAAAGAATGGATACTTTCGAACTGTGGTGCTGGAGAAGACTCTTATGAGTCCCCTGGACTGCAAGGAGGTCAAATCAGTCCATCCTAAAGGAAATCAACCCTGAGTGCTCATTGGAAGGACAGATACTGAAGCTCAAATATTTTGGCCACCTAATGCGAAGAGAAAACTCTCTGGAAAAGACCCTGATGCTGGGAAAGACTGAAGGCAAAAGGAGAAGGGGACGGCAGAGGATGAGATGGCTAGATAGCATCACCGATGCAATGAATATGAACTTGAGCACGCTCCAGGAGAGAGTGCAGGACAGGAAGGCCTGGCGTGCTATGGTCCATGGGGTCACGAAGAGTCGGACACGACTGAACGACTGAACAACAACAAGCCAGGTCTGAATGACCAAATACATAAAGAGTACTCTTGCTCAATTCATTAGTCGATACAACCTTTGGCATCTTCCTCTCCGAAACTAGAATTCAAAGGTGATTCACAAAATTCTCAGGTACCATACATCAACTTTTTGTAATCAGTTTATCAAAGGCTTCTAAAAGCTTTAATACTATTTTCTTTGCTGATCGCAAAAGCTGTAGAAATATGGAAAAAGCTATATAAAAATATTTCGTACTATACAAGGTTGAAAGCTAGAGTGTAGGAATGATTGTCAACAATTGATTTTCAAGTACATCAGGAGCTGAATAATGAACACCAAGTATTTCTCCCATACAAGGAAGTTTGAGAAAGGGCATTAATCTGATTGCATATAATGTCTAGATTTTTTAAAAAAAATAGAGGCAGAACAACTGAAGATTTGAAACCATCCTTTGGTCCACCTTCAGAAGAAGGAGGGACTAATAATTCTGGCCAACTGACAGAATGCTAAGAATGTATAGCTCAGAGTTACATATATAACACAGCAACAACAACTGCACCTTATGGGAGGTTGCTGTTTCCCGCCTCCCAGCTGAGCAGGGCAGAGCAGAGCAGAGCAGAGCAGAGCAAGCTGCTCCAGCTGGTCCAGGGACTACAGAAGCAAGCAAGCTCCCAGAGAGCGAGCAACCAGAGCGAGCAAACAGGGGGAGCAAACAGGAGTTGGCCAGGGGAGTTCGGCAGGGGAGGTCAAGGGGGAGGCCCCTAACATTTTTTTTCCATTTTTTTAATTTTATTTTTAACTAACTTTTTTCCATTTATTTGTCTTGTAACACACACTTTCACACAAGTGGGACTCTGCTTTTAACCTCTACTGAGTACAGGAACAGGCACAGACTAGTCTAGAACAATCACAAAGCTAGACACCAAAAGGGAAAAGAGGCTATGGAAGGACAAGACTCTCCAGTGGTGGTGACGTGCAAGGTGTGTGCAATGTTTGTTTTCTTGCCTGAGAACAACATGGCCTACACCTGCAACAAGTGCAAGTTGATCACACTGCTGGAAGAAAAAGTAAGTGGACTGGAGCGGCGACTGTCAACCCTCCGGGGAATAAGAGAACACGAAGAGTTCTTGGACAGAATGGGGGAACTACAGCAGCAAAAGGAAGACAAGAAGCTTGAAGAGCAACAGCAAGATGAGGCAGTGGGAAATGCTGAGGTGAAGAAAAATGGGAGTAGAGGATACTCCTTGGAAAAGGGTGACAGTTAGGAGAAGAAGAACTAGACGCCACTCTCCACCAGTGGAAGCAATGGAGCTATGGAACCGATTCCAGGTACTTGCGGATGAGACTGGAGGACAGCCTGCAGAGGAAGAATCACAGGGGAACCTACATGAGAGTGAGCAAGAGGCTGAAGGTCAGTCAAACAGAGGCGATGAAACCCAGGCCTACAACAACAAGAAGAGAAGAGTGGTAGTAGTGGAAGACTCCTTGCTGCGTGGGATCAAGACCCAAGTATGTCGCAAAGACCCATGGACTCGCCAGGTATGTTGTCTCCTGGGAGGACGAATTAGAGACGTGACTGAAAGGTTGCCTGCACTCATAAAGCCCACTGACAGGTATCCCTTTCTTCTCATCCATGTGGGAACAAATGACACTGCCAAGCGGAGCTACGAAGAAATCACGTCAGACTTTGAAGCTCTGGGAAGGAAACTCAAGAACTTTGGGGCCCAGATAGTTTTCTCATCCATCCTTCCAGTAATTAGAAGGGGGATAGAAAGGGAACGAAAAATACTCCGGGTGAATGACTGGCTACAAGGGTGGTGCCGACGAGAGAGATTTGGATTCTGGGACCACGGGCTACACTTCCTGAAAGATGGGCTGTTGGCAAGGGACGGGTTGCACCTCACAAAGGATAGGAAGAATGTGTTTGGCCACAGCATGAAGAACTTCATCAGGAGGGCTTTAAACTGAATCCTACGGGGAAGGGAGATGTAAAGTTGGGGGTAACAATGGATGTAGGCTCATGTACTGCAATGGAGAGAACAGCTCTGATAGTGCCCAATAATAGTCTTCAGACACATGTAGGAAGAAAGCCAGACTATGAAGCACATGGTCTTCGATGTCTATATACTAATGCCCAGAGTATGGGAAACAAACAGAACGAACTGGAACTCTTAATACAGGAGGGAAATTATGACTTGATAGGTATAACTGAGACTTGGTGGGATGACTCTCATGACTGGAATACAGCAATTGAAGGATATAACTTGTTCAAAATGAACAGGAGGAACAGAAAGGGAGGTGGGGTTGCACTGTATGTGAAAAATACATGTCTCTGCACAGAAATACAGGAGGATGAGCTTGGTAGCCCCATCGAGAGCATCTGGGTTAAAATAAATGCAGCAAAGAATAAAAGGAACCTGGTGGTCGGAGTCTACTACCGGCCACCCAACCAAGGAGAAGACAAGGATGAAACTTTTGAAAAGCAAATAGCCAATGTTTTAAGGAAGCATGATGTAGTAGTAATGGGGGACTTCAATTTCCCCGATATTTGTTGGGAGACAAATTCTGCAAAACATGGCCCCTCCAGGAAATTCCTGACTTGTGTGGTGGATAACTTCCTCCTACAGAAAGTAGAGGAAGGAACTAGAGGATCGGCTATCCTTGACTTGATCCTAACCAACACAGATGACTTAGTGGATAAAGTAGCAGTTACAGGAACTCTGGGGGAAAGCGACCATGTTGCACTTGAGTTCTTGGTTCTAAGGGAAGCAAAAGCCAAGTGTAGTCAAACACGTACCCTGGATTTTAGGAAAGCTGATTTTAATAAACTCAGAACAATGATCAGTAAGGTCCCATGGCAAGCGACGCTAACGAGAAAAGGAGTCCAAGATGGGTGGGAGCTTTTAAAAAAGGAAATTCTCAAGGCACAATCACAAACAATTCCAACAAGAAGAAAAGGTGGAAGACAACAGAAGAAGCCAATGTGGCTTCACAAAAAGCTTAGGGATGACCAGAAAACAAAAAAGGACACATATAGGAAGTGGAAGGAAGGCCAAGTAACAAAGGAAGAGTACAGGCAGGTAGCACAGAATTGCAGGGATGGCGTCAGGAAGGCTAAAGCTGAGAACGAGCTGAAGCTAGCGAGGGATGCTAAAAACAACAAAAAGGCTTTCTTCAGCTACGTGCATAGTAAAAGGCAGAGGAAAGAAATGGTTGTTCAGCTATTAAATAAGGATGGCAAAATGATAACAGATGACAAAGAAAAGGCAAAGGTGCTCAATTCCTACTTCGGCTCAGTCTTTTCCCAAAAGAGGGTCTATGATAGGGATGTACGAAAGTTCCGCCACGGATCTCGGGGAGGCCGAATGCCAGCACATTCGGCCCCCCGAAATCGGTGGCGGAATGGCCCGCCACCCCCCCGCCACCCCCCCAGGACGGGACTTACCTGGGGCGGATCTTCCTGGAAGCGGCAGCTCTGGCAGCGGCTCTAGCAGCGGTGCGGCAGCGGTGCAGCTGTGGCCGCTGCGGCAGCCGGTCTTCCGACCGGCCGCCGCCGCCGCCGCCACCATTTCCAGGTTTAAAAAAAAACAAAACAAAAAAACATGATAGGCTACGTAAAGATTGATGTAGCCTATCACGGCTAGATTTTTAAAAAACACCATGATAGGCTACGTAAATGTTTACGTAGCCTATCACGGCTGTCTTAAAAAAACAAAAAAACCCCGCGCGTACGCAAATGGTGGCGCCCATTGGCGCCGCCATTTGCGTTCCTTATTTTGGCATGTCTTAGTATATGTAAACATTTACGTAGACTAAGACGGCGAAAATAAGGGGAACGCAAATAGCGTAGATGCTACGCTATTTGTGTTCCCCTTATTTTCACCGTCTTAGTCTACATAAATGTTTACGTACACTAAGACGTGCCAAAATAAGGAACGCAAATGGCGGCACCCATGGGCGCCGCCATTTGCATACGTGTGTTTTTTTGTTTTTTGTTTTAATCAGCCATGATAGGCTACGTAAACATTTACGTAGCCTATCACAGCTGACTGCAGGGACACAAACGGCGGCGTCTATGGCCGCTGCCATTTGCGTCCCTGCTAGCCAGCGGCCAGATGTCCGGCTGCTGGCAGAGCCGGCCGGCAGCTCTGCAGAATCGCTGCGGAGCACAGCCGGCTGGCCAGTATTCTGGGGGGGGAGGAACGGAGCGCCTCCCCCCCCGGCGAGGATTCCGGGGGGAGGGACGGAACGCCTCCCCCCGCACCATCAGCATAATCCCTGGAAGGTAAGTACCTTTCGTACATCCCTAGTCTATGACCCCCCTGGCAAAGGCGAAGCGCATGCTGAAAGGGCAGGATTGCAGACTGAGATCAATAGGCATACGGTCAAGGAACACCTAATTACTTTGAATGAGTTCAAATCTCCAGGGCCAGATGAACTGCATCCTAGAGTAATAAAGGAACTGGCAGAAAAACTCTCAGAACCGCTGTCTATTCTCTTTGAGAAATCATGGAGGACAGGGGAAGTGCCAGATGACTGGAGGAGGGCTAATGTTGTCCCTATCTTCAAAAAGGGTAAAAAGGAGGAACCTGGGAACTACAGACCACTCAGTCTGACATCAATCCCAGGGAAAATTCTGGAGCAGATGATAAAGCAATCCATTTGTAAGCACCTTGAAAACAATGCCGTGATTACTCGAAGCCAACATGGATTTGTCAAAAACAAGTCCTGCCAGACAAATCTGATCTCATTTTTTGAGCAAGTAACCTCCCTTGTAGACCGTGGGAATGCTGTAGACATCATATACCTCGACTTCAGCAAAGCTTTTGACAAAGTGCCCCATGATCTCCTGATGAGCAAACTAGATCAAAGTGGGCTAGATGAAACAACAATCCGGTGGATCCACTTGGCTACAGAATCGGACTCAAAGAGTGCTTATCAATCATATTCGATGATTCTATGATTCTATGTAGACACAGAATATTTGTTTCAGAATTCTACATACATACAAGATCCTTTGTGTTCCTAAGTTCTATGGGAGAGGTTCAAGTATGCGTATATATTACTAAAGTTTCATGCTCTTTCCATTTAGGAAAACATACTTAACATTAGTGTAGCACTTTCATTGCTTCATGTGTATTATCTAGTTTGTGATTCTTAGAAGAGCCCTTGTACAACAGTCCTTGTACTGATCTACCTTTTACAAGGTAGGTCAATATTGTACAAGATAGGTCAATATTATCATCCCCATATTGCAGATGGGGAGAATGAAGCTGAGACAGGGTGGCTGGCATAAGGCCACCTTGTGAATTCATGGCAGAGACAAGATTTGAATCAGGGATGTCCTGATTCATTGCTCCATCTCTTAGCCATGATGCTAAACTAAGCTCCCTCAAGGGATCAATATTGACTGTATGGTGTTTTCAATGGAATCCTGAGTCAGGATTTTGATCTCACAAAGACTTGAAAAGAAGACAGCATCATAGGGTGCATGCTTAAAATCTGTGTTTACATTTAGGAAGAAAAAGAAGGTATTGATTTTAAATTAGGTATTATGTTTTGATCCCAAGCAGAATTTTCACTTATCAGGCATTCTCTTATGTTAAGACTGCTATAATACACTAACAGAAAAGAGCAATGCATTCCAAAAGGGAAAGTGCAAAATAAGGCACCATTTAGTGGCAATTGTGGGATATTTGTGGGTAAAGTGGATATTACATTGTGGTGAGATTGTGCAATTCTCTCACTGAAGGCTCCTTCACACTGAGCTTTTTTCCTACAATTGAGATTGCTCCTTCACAGAAGTTTGCGGGCTCTTTACATGAAACCGTGATCATTCAAGGCATCTCCTTCACTAAATGCCCTTTGTTCCATTTTTAAATAGATCGCAGATAATGAGCTATTGAATTGCCCCATTGTGTTCCACTTCAGTTCCCTCCATGAAAAGAGGAAAAGCAGCAAAAAGAGAAGCAAGATCAATGAAAGATAATAGAAGACTCAGATATAGGGAGAAGGAAGGGGAAGGGGTTGGGGGAAAAGGAAGCATGTAAAAAAGGGAGTCGTCGTGATCCTGCATTTAAAATGGAAGCAGAAAGCCCCATTTTAAATGCAGGATTTTAGGCTGGTGTAGAGATGCCCTGAGAGAGAACTAGGACAAGCAATTTCCTTTAAAAAGGAGTGACTCAATGTCCAGGTTGCTGCTCTCTACATGGGAAGTATCAGCTTCAGAGAATGGTGGAATGGCATCATCATAGGGAGGGCATGCTTCCAAGAGACAGAGGAATGGGAATTGGACAAGGCAATGCAAGTAGGAATCTTATTTAAAGACTATATTATAGGCCATGGGAAGACAAGGCTGAGTGACTGGATGGCTACAATCTGTTGAGCCTATGAACAGAGAAGGGATGACTGGGCTAATGGGACTTTCTTGGGTCAAGCTTTGCTAAGTGGACAGAAATTCATGTTTTTGTTTCTTTCATATACTTCCTTCTTTCTTTGTATGTCCTCCATTTAAGAATATATGACATCAGGACAGGAAGTTCCCGTTTGTACAGGAAGCCTGCCCAAGACATTTTGATGCCTTAGGCAGAGAAAAATGTCATGCCACTAATATGGGACACAGAACCTTGGGAAGTTGTCCTACGCAAGTCCCACTGAAATGAGCAGTAGCTTCACAAGAGCACTGTATACTTGCACGCTCCTCTAATTCCTGTACAGATTGTCTTAGAGAACCTTCCAATTGAATATCCCACCTGGATCAGATTTATCTGTTACCCATACCTTAAGTGGCCACCTCACCTTGCCTCACAAGAGGGACGCCTCTAGGGAGTTTGGGATTGCACTTTCTGTAATACTTTTATGCATATTGGGATAAGAGTATTACACAAAGTAATACTTGGGATAGAATGAGCAACACAGCAAAATAAACAAGTAATATTGACACAGAGAATTAAGTTTGCTCTACTAATTTGTGAAATACTTTAACTTAAAATATGGAAAGCAGAGCTTTTTGCACTGTTTTCTTTCTAAATCACACAGCCTTTAAAACCACAGGCTATTCAAACAAGCAAAAAATATATGTTGGACAACACAGTGGGGTTGTTTAAATTTTCCCCATATTTTTTGTTTTGTGTTTCAAATACACCTTACCCCCTGAAATATCCTTAGAAATGTAGTTTAGGATTATTAGGTATATAATTATTATCATTGTAGACCTATAGTCACAGCCTTTATACTGCTTCACAAGGCCCTCATTAGTTGATCACAAGTAAGGTATTCACTGGCAGGCATCAATGTTATTACCTTGAATACTTCTTTTGAAGAAGGCTTTGCAACCTTCGCAGGACCAAACACCATAATGGTAGCCTGAAGCATAGTCATTGCACACAGCACAGTAGCGGGTCTCCTTGGCAGATTCCATGGACAGGCTGGTCTTTTCACTGGTGCTGGACATTCGCTCCCTGCCACCGTGACGTCTGTTATCTGAGCCTGGCCTGAAAAATTGAACATTCAGTGAGCTCAGTGGCACTAGCCATGCTGTCAAAACTCATAATTACCTTCCTGTTTCAGTCAAGAAAATGAAATTGCCTAGCTAATAATGCTTGGCAATTAATTATTAGAGAATATCAAATCCATTTGTCACTGACATCAGACACAAAATTTAGGGCGTCACCCTGCTTGATTTGTGTGCTGAGAACAAGATGCAGAGCAACACTATTGGAACCCCATACAGAACAACTTTCCCTCCCTCACCATGCTGCTTTACACACAGAGATTACATCACAACCAAAACATTTACTTCAAAGGAGGAACATGGATGCCCTGCTCCTCCCATTTGTTTGCCTTTGGCAAACTGCTTCTTTTATTTGGGTAGGTGAGCCTGGGAAAATCTCTTGTTAAGCTGGATACAATTCAAACTCAAGATGGGGGCTTTTTTTGAGTGGGAGGAGTTTACATTTTAAGCTCCCCCCGCCAGTACTTCAAAATATCACACCATCTCTACCCATCTCTAAGCAGGGTCTGAAAGCAATAGTCCACCCCTGCTCTTGTCTCTTTACCCATCATGCCTAATAGCAGGTGATGGACCTATTATCCAAGAATTTGTCTATTCTTTTAAAGCCTTCTAAGCTAGTGGCCATCACCACATCTTGTGGCAGTCAATTCCATAAATTAATGATGCATGGTGTGCCAAAGTACTATCTTTTGTCTGTCTTGAATCTATTGCCAATCAATTTCATTGGGTAACCCTAAGTTCTAATATTACAAAAGAGGAAATAAAGGTTTTTCTCTATCCTCTATAGTTGGTGGTATCCTACACTGCCCCCATGCTAGAGGGGCGTATCTCTGGAGCAATAGGAACTAGCAGTTCCAGAAATGAGCAGAAATGGGGCAGGTCAGCAGAGCTCCCAGAGAGCTCTGTTGACCTGTTCTGATCCAGAAACAAGTGTTTCTGCTCATCTCTGGGATTGTTTCAAACACTGCTTGTTCCTGTTGCAGTACTGGTACATCCCACTGGTTCAGCAGAACTATTGGATTTGCAGCTGCAGTGTAGGATACTACCCACTGTCATCTTTAGTCATATTCTTGCTAAATTTAAAAGAAGCAAACACTTTAGACTTCTCTCAGAGGCAAGGCGCTTCAACTCCTTGATTCAACATCTCAGTTGTGTGCCTTTATTTATTTGTTTGTTTGTTTGTTTATTTCATTTCTATACCACCCAATAGCCAAAGCTCTCTGGCCAGTTCAGAAAAATTAAAACCAAAAAGCATGCAATAAAACAATATAAAATATAAAAACATTAAAACTACAATATAACAATACAACCAGAAGAAAACCAGAAGAAAACCTAGCTGTAATTCAGAGATTTAAAATACAGATTTAAAACATTAATAAAGGATACTGAAATCCCATACCATTAGAAACCATTAAACTACTAAGTAAAGCTGATGAAGAATTATTCAATGGTGTTCTGTAATTTGTCTCTAGAAGTAGACAACCACTGAACGATTCCTCACTATTATAACAGAAACCCTTGGAAACACTTACAAAAACAGCATAGCCAGAATGAGAAATATCAATTATTTCCAATAAAGTTATAACAGTTCAATCTCAGCCATGTTTACTTGGACATAGGTCCTATTGATTTCAAAGACCTACCATTGCCAAGTAAGACTGAAGCCTAATAGCATAATTCTAAACATACTTATATAGAAGTTCCACTGAAAATGAATAGTACTTATTTCTATGTAGTATTCTTAGGGTTGGTGAGTGATATTAAACAAACAAAAAATGGTAAGGGCAAGCAAACATCCATTTCTGATTAGAAGAAGAGTTATCACTTCAGTGCTAAACAAAGGACCAAAACAACTTATCCTTTCTCCCTTCTTCTTCTTCTTCTCCTTCTTGAAGAGCTGCAGCATACAAATAGCTAATCCCATCCTCTCAGCCGGAGTACCTAGACACTGCTCAGCTAACGCCCACCCAACTCTCTTCAACAATTGTTAGACATGATTGTCCACTATTTCCTCATCTCTAACCTCAACCATTCTTGGAAAGTTTCCACAACACTCTCATGATACCACCCATACCTGCCAATATTCCTTTATGGCAGGGGTGGGCAACTTGTGGCCCTCTGGATGTTTTGGTGAACTCCCATGATCCCTCCCCATTGGCTATGCTGGACAGGGCTGATGGGAGTTGTAGGCCAAATCTGGAGGACCATAAATTGCCCACCCCTGCTTTATGGTTTTATATTCTGTTCCTTAAAATGGACTTCAGCAAATATGGCTGAAAAGACTTAACTGGAAAGGAGGGAAACTAATGGCGCAAAATAATGAAATATCTGCAAGAAAAGTTATATGTGCAAAACTGGAAGGAACCGGATACTTTTACTGTTATGCTACCACTACATTCCTCTATAGGTGAGAATTTAAAAGGGCAGTCCAGAGGCAACATAAAAACTTAACAATACAGGTAGAATATAATAAGGAAGGGAAAGTAGATCAGAGTCCTGTAAGCCACACTGAAGCCCTTGTGATCAATAAGCTATCTATTGTATTTTAAAATATAATACAGGTATTGCTGGCCTTTTGAAATATTGCTTCTTCTTTCACGATCACATAATAACTTAAGCAATTAACTTTTTTTAAAAAAGATAAAACAAAGTAGGGCGCAATCTTATGGGGATAGTCGGCTGCCTCCAAATTTGGAGGAGACTGACTATCCAACGCAGGGTGGGTGGAGTGCGGAGAGTGCGGAAAAAAAAAAAAATCTTTTTGTGGCTGCATTTGTGGCTAGACAGCCGATTTCAGCCATCTAGCCAAGGCACCTCGGAGCAGGGAGGGAGGCCAGATGGCGCATACGAAGCATTGTAATGACGCTTCCGCTGTCCCCTCCCCTCCCCGCCCTCAGGAATGCCTTCCTTTCGGCAGCTCCGCACTCTTAAGAGCAGTGCGGAGTGGCTGACAGAGGGGGCATTCCTGGGGATGAACTGCACCGCCTACAAGGCAGCGGGGGAGGGAGAGGGGAGGCAGTTTTCTGGGAACCGACCTCAGAGTTCTGGCTCCAAGCTCAGTTCCCAGAAAACTAAAAATGCTGTGGCCGTCTAGCTGCTGTCTAGTGGCCATAGGATTTCGCCCTTAATCAGTAAATTACATTCGTATTTTGGTGTATTCTCTCCTTATATACCAAAATATAAAATATAAGTCTCTTATAACTGCCTTATTTTTCAACCCCGGAAAACTTGCATAACTATATTAATCCATATAAAAGTTAAAGGAATTAGCTGACAAAGGCAGTAGGTTAATTAGCTAGAGTTAAACCTTCATTTAATCCCTATTTTGTTAAACTGCATACATTATAATTTGTAGAGAAAAGTGTTTTTATTTAAGTGGTCTGATAAGTTGCACCCCAGAGACACAATTACATTTCTTAGAATTATAATGATAGCATTCATTTTAAACAACCAAATGCTATTGCAATAAAATCTGGATGTATCTTGATTTTTACTGGGGCTTATTGCCACAGATTGTAAGAAAAGTAACCCCCTGTGCTGCCACAATGCAATCTTGATGAAAGAAATGGCACAAAGAAATGCTAGAAGACAGTTCCAGGTTTCCTAAAGGACAGATATAGAGAACCACCTGTAATGTGTCAGGTTTCAAGTCACTCTTTTAAAAGTAAACTATTCCTTCTTTATATGAGTAAAATATGAGCCTTTATGAGCTTTTGGTTTAAGGTAGCACTATGAAATAAACAGACAATTTAAAGTAGTTCTGGACTAAGTATTGAGCCCGGATGTTATCAGCATTTCAAAACAGCACAACACACACCCTCCAAAGAGGGCATAAACCTCCAGAGAAGTAAAATTTTAGACTTTTTGGCTGGGGTGGGCTTATTTTTAAAGATGAAATGGCTTAGGTTTTAACCCTCTTAAGACCACCACCACCTTGGAGACCACCCCATTCTGAGAGGCTGCAAGTTCAGAAGAACCCACGCACAGTTACTGGTCTCACACCCCTCTGCTCCAGATCCTTCAAGAGCATCCCTGCTCCAGATGACAGGCCAGGAAGGTGGGGCAGCAGAGCCAGCTCTAAAGCTGTTCTGTTGTGGCCTAGCCAGTGTTGAAGAAACATTTTATCCAGCTGGGCTCCCTGTGACTCCTTGCTGGACGGCTTCCTCGCAAAAGATCTTGATCCTTGACCCACCAAACCAAACTTCCCCAACCTGGTGCTCTCCAGATCTTTCGGACTTCAACTCCCATCAGCTCTAGCAAGCATAGACAATGGTCAGGAATCCTAGGAGCTGTAGTCCGTCAATCTGGAGGAAACCAGGTTGAGGAAGGCTGCATGAATGAAACAGTTCCTTGGCCATTTGTAAGACTGAATTTTGAGCCACATGGCAGGGGTGGTAGGAATGGGACATAGGCAAACTTCTATGAAAGACAGTTTGGCCACCACTAATGAGCTTCCCTGCAATCTAGAATTTCAGGGGAGTGCTGGATATGTTTTAGGGTGCACTCTCAGTTTAAGTACACTCTAAAAGTGAGAATGAGGTCCACCCTTGAGTGTACATCCTAGAACTTGAGTGACTTGAGTATACACCCTAGATCATGCCCCAGAATAGCAGATGTTTCAGGCACTGATGAACAGACTAGTTGCCACGGAAAGGCTTCCCAGAAGATAAAAGTTTTGAAAATTATTGTTGTAGGGAAAGAGTTCGTCACATGGTAAAACTGTTTGTGAACTGTACCATTTCAGATTGCAATTAGGTATTCAACTGCAAGTATGATATGATTAAATGCTCCCCTGGACCAGTGTTGGAAGCTGGCATCCAGGGAAGGCCCACTACAAACCCCACTGCTAGGGATAGGGGAGAAATTTGTCTCATTCGCATTTTAATGTGAACTTACCTAATTCCGCACTTTCAAACCAATATGCAAACCGAAACTCTGTTATCCTTCAAATTTCAGACTTTTTTGCAGTGGAATTCTCCAATCAAAAAATGAGTACAAAAATGCACAAAAAGGTATATATTTGTGAAAATAACATTACAATGTATAATATTAGAAAAATTGCTTACACAATGTGCATAGTAGGCCCAGTGGTGTATAAAAATGCACGTATGAGGAAAATGCACCCAAACAAAGCATGCAAAATTCCATGCAAGCTTTTTAAAAAGTTAAATCCCAAAGTTTGGGATGAACCAAATTTTAAGCCTGGAAAAATTAGAAACTAAGATAACCCAAAATTGACAGATCCGTCCATCCCTACCCACCACTACTACGGAATAGAAGCAGTAACCACCTTGCCTGCCTTCTTCCATTGCTTCCCCCTCCTTGGTGCTGTGCTGCCATTTGTGGCAGTGGAAGCTTCTTTTCCTCCTTATTCCGCAGTGACAGAGTGAACAGGCACTGACAGCTGTGTCATCACCAGCTGCTTGCTCACTTGCCTGAGTGATGATGAGCACCAGCCAATGCTGCCCAGAGGAATAAGGCAAGTGAGGGAAGAGGCGTTGGCAGCTGCTGCTCCTTGTGGCAGTTACTGCTTGCCCATCAACTCGAGTGAGTGAGTGAGTGAGAACAGTAGCAAGGAACAGCTGCCACTGCCTACCCTCTCCCTGTGTGTAGCAGCTTGAGAGGTGGTGGTGAGACAGGCCAGAAGACGGGGGCTACCACTGGCATCTTGCTGAGGGTCCCGCAAAACTTGGGGCCGTGATGCTGTCATACACAGAAATGTCCTACACACTGTGCAGTAGATGTCAGGAAGAAGAGTTCTGGCCTAGACTTCTCTTTGGCATGGCAATTTCTATGGGCAGGGTTTTTTTTTCCATAAGGATGAATTTAATCATATAACCACTCTCTTTGAGGCTGAAGTGGCCTGAGCTAGGAAGAAGATCAGGGCTGGGGAATCTGTGGCCCTCCAGACGTTGGGGCTGGTGGGATGTGGAGACCAACAACATCTGGAGGGCACTGGTTCCCTACCGCTAATTTATGTACTGCTATCAGAGTGCATGGTACTTTATTGAGTACAAGAGGCCAGATCCTTGCCCTATGGAGCTTACAATCTGAAATTGGACACAGGGAAAAGCAGAGGAAGTGATCACAGTGGTTAAAGGGAAAAGAACACACAGTTGTGTCAGTTACACATGCTCAAGCTTTGTTACAGGCTCAGCTACAGTTAATCATGGTGCCTAGGGGGTTCTGCCAGAGGGGGTTTTGTCGAAAGATTTGAAGGAATAAGAGGGCTTGTTATCAGTCAGGTGGTCTGGGAGGCAAGCATGCAGGGCACCAAGAGAGAACTGACTGCATCACACAATCAGCTATTTGTCTACAGAGTATCTGATCCAGGTCTTTTTGAGTGCTAGAGCTTACTTCGAGTCTTGCCAAGAAGTGACAAGCCTCAAAGAGCAGCTAGCTTTAGAGGCTTCAGAAGACTGACATAGTCACAATGTTCACCCAATGAGATAAATGCCCTCAGCATTCTCCTATCGATCTGTAGCATCTAAATTCACTTCCTGTACTGATTAGTTCACCAATCAACTTCATTTTCTGTTGCAGTTTCTTTCTTTTTTCAGTCTTATTCTTTCTGCCCTTTCTTTCTGTCATTCCCTTACAATTTCTTTCTCTTGATTTACATAGAATATTTGCTATCTGCAAAAGGGTACACAAATCGTTACAGACACAGGACATTTAAAATCCCAAGCATAAAGATAACAACAATCCATATGAAATCCATTTCTAAAAAAATGCTGTGCTTATATTGCTTTTTCCTGCTTTAATTTGATATTTTTGTTTGTCATCAACCATAAGTCATTTGAAGGATAGGCTCCAGTATGATTCCTATGGATGCATACATGTGAAAATATTTTGTGAAAATGGTCAGCCAGACAACTTTCTGAAGCTGCACTAAACAGAAAAACAAATTATAGCTCACAGAGTTGTGTTTGAGAAACACATTATTCCCAATTTTTAGGGAGCAATCCTATGGCTGCTAGACAGCAGCTAGATGGCCATATGATATGTTGTTTTCTGGGAACCGACATCGGTTCTCAGACATTCCTGGAGAACTGACCTCCCACCACTTCCGCGCTGCCTCCGAGGCAGCGTGGAACAGCCTTGTGCGCTCCACGCTCGCAAGAGGAGCGCGGAGCAGCCGAAAAGGGGCATGGCTACGGGTGTGGAGGGCAGAAATGCCTGTACGACATACCCTATGTTGTATAGCAGCCTCCTTCCCCGCTCCGTCCTCCCACGGCTAGACAGCTGCAATCAACTGTCTAGCCAAAAATGCAGGGTAGGAGGAGCGCGGAGGGAACGATCCCCTCCGTGCTTCTCCTGCCCTACTTGGGATAGGCGGTCACCTCCATGTTTGGAGACAGCTGCCTATCTCGATAGGATTGCACCCTTAATGTGTAGTTTGTGATGCAGGTAACATTTGAAAAGCCAATCTATAAATGCAAAAAGATTACATTCTAGTACTTTAGGCTCCGTGGAAATACTCAGCCTTCTATTAGAGAAAATATGACTATCAATTGCTTTAATAACCAGCAAGCAGCCCATAAACAAATTTATTAGTCATAACCAACAGCTTCAATATTGCCCAGTAACTGGTTTCCAGCTGGTGCAGACAATGGAAAATTGATGCAACTTGTTTCGATTTACTAGTACTAAACACCATTTAATAATTAACAAACTCATTTGTCACTGAAGGCATTAATTTGTCTGGTTTCAAGACTTAAGCCACTTGTACAGCATACTATAATAATCTAACCCTGAAGTGACAAAAATCCCTGATAACCGTGATAACTCTGGCAAAATGAAGACAACTGTTGGTCTGAGGCAGGGTTTTTATTGCTAGGAAGAATTAATGTTTTCCATATGCTTGAGAAGCAATAAAACCAAGCACTGTTTGTAGACTAAATTGCTTCAGATGCATACCAAAAAGGTCTGTGCATGAATCAGGAAACCAAACCCAAACAAAGAATCAGAATTTGTAAATCATACACAATTTGTGGCTCAGTTGAATTTAGCCCTTCTGACTTAAGTTACAGCCCCTCCTCCTCTGCCTTGAAGAGTGCACTGCTTTAGCAAGGTCCCTGGCCTACAGCTGCAGCCACCAAAGAAGCCACTGAAAAGCAGTTGATGGCTGTGAGCCCCCAAGATGTCAAAAAGTCAAATTTTGTTTATTTATTGAAGACATTTATTCTGAATTTTTAAAACAGTTTTAAAGGTCATGCAGTATCGCTTGTCCTGCTCTGCCCTTCTTGGTGCAAGGACTTGGCTGATGGGGCTGGTTTCTCTGAAATTCCCTCTTGTGCCCAGAGCTGAGTGGTTGTACAAAGCTAAATATAGGGTGGCCCCTTGTGAATTGCCAAAAAAGAGGACATGCATCACCCCCAAAAAGAGGACTCAGATTTGAATAACACACTAATTTATATGTATAGATGCATATTTCGAAATACTTCATGTAATTAAAATAGAAATATAGTGCACCTCGCCAAGACTGCGACCAGGTGCCTATGTGCTTTGCTCAGTCTGCTGTCCAGGTGCTGCTGATGGGCAACTTCAAGGCCCAGCGCTTCCTTCTGATAGGTCTTTATCTTTATACTGGAGTTGGACTGGCCAGCCCTTTAAAGAGTGCAGGGGTGGGCAAAAGGTAGATCTCCCATGGATTTGTACTTCAGCTCCCATAAGCCCCTGCCAGCATGGCCAATAGTAAGGGATGTTGGGACTTGAAGTCCAAAACATATGGAGATCTACTTTCTGCCCACCCCTGAAATAGAAGACACCTCCAAAGTAGAGAACAGTCCTCTGACAGCCCTTCAAATAAAGGACTGTGCTCTGTAAAAGAGTACACATGGCCACCCTAGACATGCCAGCCAGCCTGCTGCAGGCTTGAATTCTGATGCACAGTAAATCTACTGCTTTGTCAAAAGTTCAGAATCTAAAAATGGTGCCCGTGTTACAATTATTTCAGTAGCCGGCAAAGTTATTTTTATTTTACCCAGGCATTTCAAATTGTTGCCATTTTAAACCCTGCTTCTGTTTTATTATTGTATTTTACAGTATGATATAAATTTTCATTGTACACTGCCATGAAATCAAAACAGGATGAAGGGCAGTATAAAATTGTTCTAGACAGACAGACAAATAGGCAAGTTGTCTTGGTACATTCTGAATAGATACAGGTTTTTTATTTAACCAAAAGAAAAATCCTACCCTGCTTCCCTTCCCTCTCTGTGCAAGTGAAGAAACAGGCAGCTGCAGAGGAAAAGTTAATTTTGAGTTCTGAGAAGCCTTCAGCTACACAACCAAATAAAGCAACTTGCAAAAGAAACATCTGTGGATTCTAAAACAGGAGTGGGCAACCTTTTTGCCCATGAGGGCCACGTGCGCCAATCAGCAGTAGGTCAGTAGAGAAGCCACGTGTGCACACACACACAAATATGCACAGACACACACTCATTCTTCCACCATCCTTATCCCAAGGCACAAAAATGGAGAGGCCATTCCATTCAGCCTCTCCCCTCCCCACTGATGGGAACAGCTTTTCCCAGCTCCAGTCAGCTGGGCAAGAGGGTGGGTAGGGTAAATCATACACAATTATGATTTAAATTTCTGCAAAACATGGCCCCTCCAGGAAATTCCTGATTTGTGTGGCGGATAACTTCCTCCTACAGAAAGTAGAGGAAGGAACTAGAGGATTGGCTATCCTTGACTTGATCCTAACCAACACAGATGACTTAGTGGATAAAGTAGCAGTTACAGGAACTCTGGGGGAAAGTGACCATGTTGCACTTGAGTTCTTGGTTCTAAACGAAGTAAAAGCCGAGTGTAGTCAAACGCGTACCCTGGATTTTAGGAAAGCTGATTTTAATAAACTCAGAACAATGATCAGTAAGGTCCCATGGCAAGCGACGCTAACGAGAAAAGGAGTCCAAGATGGGTGGGAGCTTTTAAAAAAGGAAATTCTCAAGGCACAATCACAAACAATTCCAACAAGAAGAAAAGGTGGAAGACAACAGAAGAAGCCAATGTGGCTTCACAAAAAGCTTAGGGATGACCTGAAAACAAAAAAGGACACATATAGGAAGTGGAAAGAAGGCCAAGTAACAAAGGAAGAGTACAGGCAGGTAGCACAGAATTGCAGGGATGGCGTCAGGAAGGCTAAAGCTGAGAACAAGCTGAGGTTAGCAAGGGATGCTAAAAACAACAAAAAGGCTTTCTTCAGCTACGTGCATAGTAAAAGGCAGAGGAAAGAAATGGTTGTTCAGCTATTAAATAAGGATGGCAAAATGATAACAGATGACAAAGAAAAGGCAGAGGTGCTCAATTCCTACTTTGGCTCAGTCTTCTCCCAAAAGAGGGTCTATGACCCCCCTGGCAAAGGCGAAGTGCAGGCTGAAGGGGCAGGATTGCAGCTTGAGATTGATAGGCATATGGTCAAGAAACACCTAATTACTTTGAATGAGTTCAAATCTCCAGGGCCAGATGAAATGCATCCTAGAGTAATAAAGGAAGTGGCAGAAGAACTCTCAGAACCGCTGTCTATTCTCTTTGAGAAATCATGGAGGACGGGGGAAGTGCCAGATGACTGGAGGAGGGCTAATGTTGTCCCTATCTTCAAAAAGGGTAAGAAGGAGGAACCTGGGAACTACAGACCACTCAGTCTGACATCAATCCCAGGGAAAATTCTGGAGCAGATGATAAAGCAATCCATCTGGAAGCACCTTGAAAACAATGCCGTGATTACTCGACGCCAACATGGATTTGTCAAAAACAAGTCCTGCCAGACTAATCTGATCTCATTTTTTGAGCAAGTAACCTCCCTTGTAGACCGTGGGAATGCTGTAGACATCATATACCTCGACTTCAGCAAAGCTTTCGACAAAGTGCCCCATGATCTCCTGATGAGCAAACTAGCTCAAAGTGGGATAGATGAAACAACGATCCGGTGGATCCACAGTTGGCTACAGAATCGGACTCAAAGAGTGCTTATCAATGGGACCTTCTCAAACTGGGGAGAAGTAACGAGTGGGGTACCGCAGGGCTCAGTCCTGGGCCCAGTGCTCTTCAACATTTTTATTAATGACTTGGAGGAAGAGGTGCAGGGGATGCTGATCAAATTTGCAGATGACACCAAATTGGGTGGGATAGCTAATACTTTGGAAGACAGAAACAAAATTCAAAGTGATCTGGATAGACTGGAGTGCTGGGCAGAAAACAATAGAATGACATTTAATAGGGATAAATGCCAAGTTCTGCACCTAGGAAAAAGAAACCAAATGCACAGTTACAAGATGGGGGATACGTGGCTCAACAATACGACAAGCGAGAAAGATCTTGGAATTGTTGTCAATCACAAGCTGAATATGAGCCAACAATGTGATGTGGCTGCAAAAAAGGCCAATGCTCTTTTGGGCTGCATTCATAGAAGCATAGCTTCCAAATCCTGGGAAGTACTAGTTCCCCTCTACTCAGCACTGGTTAGGCCTCATCTGGAGTACTGTGTCCAGTTCTGGGCACCACACTTTCAGAAGGATGTAGACAAATTGGAGATGGTTCAGAGGAGGGCAACAAAGATGATCAGAGGACTGGAAACAAAGCCCTATGAAGAGAGACTGAAAGAACTGGGCATGTTTAACCTTGAGAAGAGAAGACTGAGGGGAGATATAATAGCACTCTTCAAGTACCTGAAAGGTTGTCACAGAGAAGAAGGCCAGGATCTCTTCTTGATCATCCCAGAGTGCAAGACACGGAATAATGGGCTCAAGTTATAGGAAGCCAGATTCTGGCTGAACATCAGGAAAAATGTCCTGACTGTTAGAGCAATATGACAATGGATCCAATTGCCTAGGGAGGTGGTGGGCTCTCCCACACTGGAGGCATTCAAGACGAGGCTGGACAGCCATCTGTCAGGGGTGCTCTGACTTGGATTCCTGCATTGAGCAGGGGGTTGGACTCGATGGCCTTGTAGGCCCCTTCCAACCCTACTATTCTATGATTCTATGATAAATCATGCTCCTTGCAGCCTGCCAAACTGCTGAGTGGTAGGGAAAATTTGTCAGCAGTAGCAGCAGCTTGAGCACCTACATTGGCCATATGGTAGGCCATAGTTTGCCCATATGTGTTCTAAACCAAAGCATGTATCTTTCACAACAGAGCTAGAATTAATTTACAACACAGTCTACGCATGTGTGATACAGAGCCAGTGTGGTGTAGTGTTTAGAGTGTTGGACTGGGACTCAAGAGATCTGGGTTCTAGTCCCCACTCAGCCATGAAGCTCACTCTGGACCAGTCACTGACTCTCAGCCTAACTTACCTCACAGGGTAGGTTGTGAGGATACAATGGAGAACGGGGGACTGCGTAAGCTGCCTTGGGTTCCTTGCAAGAGGAAAAAGACAGGATATAAATGTAATGATAACAAAATAACAAATCAGACATAAGTCCCACTCTGTTCAGTTGGCTTATTCTCAGGTAAATATACAAAGGATTGCACCCTAAAGCATTTAGGCAGTCTAGCCAGATCAGCATTTAAGCAGTCTAGTCAGAAAGTGGACACAGGACGCATAACCATTGACCTCACACTTACACAAACAACCTACCTCTGCCCTTTACAAAGTGCTACAAACTTGCCAAACGTTTTCATGTCTGGACTGAGGTTCACAAATCACTGAAACCTTAAACCAAAGGGCCCGTGCCAGTGGGAACATTTATAGACTCGAATTAATCATTTATTGTGGGATTGGCCTGTCAGCCAAAGTGAATTAATAATACATTATAGGATGTAGATTCCCTGCTGACGCACAAAAATGTTTCTAATAGATAATTTGGACAGAAACAAATGTTTCATAAAGTAAAAAAGACATATTTATGAAGTGCTATTGCGACAGAAGAGAAGGTGGTTGTACAAAAATGGAAACTGGCAAATATATTCAATGCACAGAATGATAATGCAAGATAGTTGATTTGGCCAAACTTTTATTACACACAATATTTTTTATAAAGTAAAAAAGAATGACAAAAGAGACTTCAAAAATATTCAGTCAGAATGCTTAGAGTTCAACTACTATAGTAAAATTTTATCTATAAATCTGCATGTTGATATACTAAGAATGGAATTAATGGCATTATGTTTAAAAGAGGGTTTGTACAAACAAACCTTTATATAAAACAAAAACACACAAGAGGTACCTCCCCACCACAAGCTCAAGGAGGGCATGCACTGGAAAGCTGAGTGACAGGTGGGAAAGGAAATGGGGGAGAGGGAGAGAATGGCATGCTGGAGGAAAGAATGGCTAGCTGGCTAGAAACCCTTAAGAGGAGCACTCCTATTAGGAGTGTGTCTGCAACACATTCTACTATCCCTGCTAACAATTTTTCCAGACACTGCTACTTTGATTCTACAATATAAGATTTATGTATTATTACCACCCATACTTTATTCATTAGCCAACTAAGGGAAGCATGCATGATATATATTTGCTTGCTGGCTTGAGTCTCATAGTCACTGTCATTAAGGAGGATAATGAGAATTTACAACTGTACACAGGTAGAAGATTGGTCGTTAATCTCGCTTTCCAATGTTGCTCTCTACCTCTTTCTTTACAGTGTGATAGGAATTAGACATAAGAGTCATTACGTACCATCATTTCTTTGTTTGGCTGAGGCTTTCTAATAGTCCAGGATTTTCAGTCAACATTTTATTGGTAGCTAATGACAGGTGTTCTTCTCTCTTAGCAGGTAATCTCTCCCCAATTTGGGGGATGCAATTCCAATGAGTGTTTAGGAAACTGACATCCTCCACTTAATGGAAAAGGACAGACATAGAGTTTGAAACCAATCTGCATTGGAATGAGAGAGATTGCTGTGGGTTGGCTGAAGGTAAAGCACCTTGGGGTGCAGCTGTTGTCACTTGAAAACTAATGCATGTCTTGTGGATTTGCTGCTCGCTTTTAGGAGTCTGCTTTCTTCCCAAAGTCTCTAGGAAGAAAACATACTACAAAGACACTATAATTATCCAATCCTCTTTCATCCAAAGCAGTCTAAGCCTTGTACCACTGGCCTTGGCACTTCTCAGCACTCAGAGGTGGGAACTGCATCACAGTATTGTTATGGGCTTAGGGCTTTTTCCTTCCTTCTACCACCTAGTGATGGCCAAATAAACTGGTATGTGGTTTCAATATTTGTAAGGTATCTATTATATGTTGTCTGGTAGTTTGTTCCTAGCCCTAAGCTTATCATGAATATTTTAACAGGGCAACCCTATGTGTGTTTATGCAGAAATACATCCCACTGTGTTTAGTGGGCCTTACTCCTGGGTAAATATGAATAGGACTACAGCTCAAATTGCTCATTGAAGGGAAAAGTAGTTACTCTTTCTCTGACAGAATGTGCCATGCCTTCACGAATAATACATTTACCATCTTCCAAGGTTGAAAATTAAAGGAAATACTAGAATAGAGTTGGAAAGAGGCATCAACAAATACTTCCTAGGTTGTTTTTTTTCCTATTCTCAAACACACACCACTTTGTTAATAAACAACCCCTAACTTTTACTGTCATTAAACTGAAGACCAGGTAACTTTTATTATTTTGTTTGATGTTTTCTACATATAAAGATAAAATTAGCAACTGCTACCAACTTTAATTATTTCTACTGAATCTCTACTAACTGAAAACAATTCCGTTCTACTTGCATTTTTAATTGAATTTATGAGGAAATGAGTATGGGCATGGTCTTAATGTTAGCATACTGGAACCTGAAATTTCATACTATGATATGAAATAATCCTCCACACATAAAAAAACAAAAAACCTAGAGCTGTGCACAACCCCACTTCCCACCTTTGTTGGACCTTTGTCCACCAGTAAAGGTGCAGAGAGAACTTCTGCAACCTTCATGGGGTTCTCATGAAAATCATATAACTTACTTCTGGGTGGGATCCTTATAAGTTGACAAGGTGGCCATCTTTTTTTGTTTTTCTTTTAATATTAAACTAAGGTTCCCTACTGGACTTAGCAAGCAGCTGCTGGTTGCTTTAAAACACTCTTACGAATAGTGCTGGGAATGTTGCTATGTGATGACATAGTGTGGTTCCTCATGACATTGTACAGAAAGAAATATAGCTGCAGCAGTGGGCATCTTTTTCTTCCACACAGTAACACGGGGGACCATACTATGTCAGCTGGTTGCTGAGTGCAATGACTTGGCCTTGTTTAACATTTTTCAAAAAGGAAAAAAAAGGATTAGAAAATCATCTGAAGGGTGTCTCCATGAACAACTTACTCCGAGTTGAATGTGTTTGGACATTGTTAGGGATACATGACGTCCTGGTCATCTCACAGCCACTCCTGAGTTTCACGCTGAAAAACTAGTTCTTCTGAGACTACTTTTAGTCCAACTGTTTTCCTTAATTCAGCTTGTCTGCGCTTCTTTTGTGGTGTGCACCACGCTCTGCATTTACTCCAGCATGATAACCCTGCCCAGGGGTGTGCCTTTCACCTCACTAACCCTAGTCAAGAGGTGTTTCCCCAATGTTTTCATCACCTGTATTTCCCTGCTGTTTCCAGTATTTCAGGGCTGGCTGTCAGAGTTCTGTGTTACCTTATGGCATCTACTTCACCTTGCCTACCACTAAACTCTGGTGGCCATCTCCGCGAAGTATAGGCATGCTCCAGGCAGCCTGTAACTTCTTTTAAAAAATTAAAGTGTTAAACTGAAATAGTGTTTTGTCACCTCCATCCTATCTCGCTATCTCAGTATGTCACTATCTTGCATTTGTCCAGCAATACCTATATCCCCGAGCGCAGGACAGGAAGGCCTGGCATGCTATGGTCCATGGGGTCACGAAGAGTCAGACACGACTGAACGACTGAGCAACAACCTGTATCCCCTATCTCACTACCTATCTCTATTGCTCTAACACACAACTGCACTACTGCATGATTGTGCAACAGAACGATAGAGCACTTGCGTGATGGAGCAAATGTGTGAAAGAGGCATAGAGACATGAAAGAAATCACCCATCCAGAAAGGAAGAAGTTTTTAAAAAATCACACCTACAATGGGGTTTTTAATGCCACTAGGTCACTATCACGCATTTGTCTAGCAACAGCTATGCCCTTATCTCTCACTAGGCCAGCAGTGTACATTAGCACTATCGCACAATAGTGACAAAGTGAGATAGTGGTTTTAGAGGGGGAGAAATAAAAAAAACAATTGACAGAATCAGGCATAGCTTGGGGAAGTAACTCCCATTGTGGTCAATGACGCTAAGCTGCCATCCATCGCTTTACCGGTGTATCAGGGGAAGGGAAAAGGGCAGCCTGGGCGGGAAGGGGAGGCTTTCTTATTGGTTGAGCAGCCCCTGCCAGTCTGATTACATTTACTCCAATCCCCCCACCCCACCCAGAAGTATGTTCTGTGAAGTGATTTATACTGGAGCAGGGCCCTCGCTCATGGAGCCCTGCGTGGACCAAAGCGCACCAAAGCCGATTCCTTGAAAAAAACCCAGGTAAGCCTCTCTTTGCTTCTCCTTCTGTTGCTGTGGAGACAAGGTCCTGGACATCTCATCAACTTGTAAGCATCCCCCACCATAAAGTTCTCTCCCCTACAGAGTGTTTCTCCCCCACACAAACACACTATTTTCAGGATGGTTTTTGCCACCTCCCACCCTGTCAAAAATCTCGGAATGTTCAGCTGGTTTGAGCATTCAGATAAGCAGTAAAAAAAAACACTATGGGAAATTAGCTATATTGTCCTCCCAACAGCTATACTCTTATGACGTCCTCTATTTTCCATCTTCATGGGGTGAGGACAATGCTTATATAGCCAAGCTCCATCACCCATACACAAGAAGTATACCTTCACACAGCACATAGTCAAACTATGGAATTCGCTACCACAAGACATACTGATGGCCACCAATGGTTGGCTTTAAAGGGGGATTAGACAAATTCCTGGAGGAGAAGGCTATCAATGGCTACTAGTCCTGATGGCACTATGCTACCTCCAGTATCAGAGGCAGTATGCCTATGTACATCAGTTGCTGGGGTACATGGGCAGAAGGGTGCTGTCGCACTCATGTTCTGCTTGTGGGTTCCCAGTCTACAGCTGATTGGCCATGGTTCAAACAGAAAGCTGGAATAGATGGACCTTGGTCTGATCCAGCATGGCTGTTCTTATATTCTTAAGAGGAAAGTATCAACAGACTTGACAGAACCCTGAGCAGAACCCTTTGCAGAAGTATAAAAAAAAGACCTCCCTCACAAATGAGGCAAACTCCACCCCACCCCTAGGCTAAAAGACAACTGTACATGTGTACACACCTGACTCACCCATGTCCATTGCCATCAAAATCCGTTGGAACCAGAACTCATGTGGCAGGCTTCCAAAAGCCATTGGGCAGGCTCCTGGCTGAATATGCTGGGAAATGGAAGCAGCAGGAGGAGAAAAGGGGGAAGGAAACAAATGAACGACACAATGCAAGATGGAGATGGCTGGAGCAGAAACAACTTACAAGAGAAGGCATAGGAGGGATAATAAGGGCATCTTGATTGAGCAACTCAGTCATTCAGAGACTGAAAATAAAATGTTTGCTTTTATAGATTGTCAGACCTGGATTTCACTAAACTCCATATAACTACAACCTTCTCATTTCCAAGGGTTTCTCGAAGTCTATTACCTTTCTTTGCCTCATAGTTGCCTCATTACCTCAAAAGTACCTCTATTGCCTCATAGATGGTACTTTTACAACCCGAAGTAGAAGTGTAACAAACTCACAGAGTTACGGGATGCTATTATAGAGGACAATTAACGTTTTTTCCTCTTAAATGTTTGCAAGAGGTACACAAAATTTTAAAACAAAACATGAAGTCACTGCCCAAAGAACTGAAACTCCTGTCAACTGTTTTCACAGACTTAGCCAGTTTTGGTCATTAATGCATTTCACATTAATTAACAGTGTAGCAAAGCTGGACTGTGATAAACCAATTAAAGAGATGGCAATTGCACTGCCACAGAATTGCTCTGCACTTCGTAGCTTATGAAGCAATATTCACACAAAATGGAGGACACAATTGACCAAATGAGGTTCAGAGGACAGCCTTTCACCAAAGTAGTCTGGTTCACCTATAGATTCAACTAGGATCCACCTCATTTGAATTTACCAAAGTACATCAGGTAAGAACAGTCCTAGAGTGAAACTTACAACAACAGAGAATGAATACAAACAATTGCATGAATTGGGTTTGGATTCGGTTATGAACTGGGTTATGAAACCCATGTGTTTCCCCACATCAGCTTGGAAGAAGAGAGTTCAAGAGGACAAATCAGCAGAAGGGAAAGGATTAAGCAGCCCTTCCTGCCTGCTGCTTTTCAGTTCCCAATTGCAGCCTTTGAGGCTGCTTTTCATTAAAAAAAGACCTGTTGGGGGAAAGAGACATACAGCTGTATGTCATATGTGGTTTGGCCCTGAAAATAAAACAGTTGCTGAAAGGTTTCTGTGGTCAGTTGATTGCCATAGAAATGTTGGGTGAACTCCTGCTGGATCATGAAGGCAGGAAAAACTAGGGTTCAGCATTTCCTGCAGCTCCAATATTGATATATTACTGTCCTACTTTATGTGAAACCAGTACAATTTGAACAGACATACCATTGTATTCCTTTTATTTTGTTTGTCTGCCGGGATCTCATTTACTCAGAATTGCACATATGATGTCTCAGTTGTAATTTAATTATTCTAGGTGAGTGACATAGCGACTTAATAATTGCAGAACTGCCACACAGGCAAAAATAACTGAATATTTGTTGCTGCCGGATTGCTGTCTCCACTGAAACTTTGCTCATGTGAGCAATCTAGATTTTTTTCTATTTGTGCCTCATTTTCAGCCCTAATATTAATGACGATGTTGGCAAAACCATATTGTCCCAAAAGTGCTGGAGGGTTGGGTGGGAAACAGAAAAAAATATGCTTCCTTCAAGCAATCCAGAAGCCCATGACAGTGCATGGTACATTTCCAAATTCCTAGGAGAGAGAAAGTGAGGAGACCATGGTTAGAAAACATCCACGGGAAATGAGGGTGGTAATCAGGAGGCAAATGTGCCTCATGTCTCCCGGCTGCTTGGTCTTCACCATGCAAGATCAACATTGGTAATATAGGCATTGGGACGGGTAGCACAGCAGGAACAGGAATAGTGAAGTGACTATTTCAAGAAGAAATGAATGTCACCTACTCTGAACATATAAGCAAGTTACAGTCCCAAGACCAGAGAAGTGAGAAGTCCCAGGCTGAAAGCCCTTCTCCCATAAAGACCTTCCTTCTTCCATCTACTCCTCTTTGCCCTTCTTATTTATTTAATATGGTTTTTTGGACCGCCTTTAATGTTAAAACCCTCTCAAAGAGGCATACAAGATTAAAACAGTACAAAGCAATGTAAAATAAATGCAATAAAATTCAGTAAATAAAAATTCAATAAAATCTATATAAGCAGATATCAATAAAACCTGCAGCCCACTAGCTATGGAAAGGTCAGCAAAAACAGGTGGGTCTTCAGAGCCTTCCTGAAGACCTACTAAGAAAGTGTCTGGTGAATCTCTGATGGAAGTTGATTGCAGAGGCGCAAGGCCACTCTCTCCCTTATGCTCACCAGACTAATCACCCTTGGCAGATGGCAGGCAGGAAGGCTCTCTGCTGATAAGCTCGGAGTACAGGCAGGCTGATAAGAGCTTCGGCTATTGGGCGGTATAGAAATGAAATAAATAAATAAACAAACAAACAAACAAATAAATAAGGGACATGGTGGTTCTTCAAGTAACTTGGGCCCAAATCATTTAAGACTTTAAAGGCTACAGCAACACTTTAATTTGGGCTCAGAAATGCACTGGCAACCAACACAGTTAGCACAATATTGGTATCACTTGAGCAGACTGCCTGGTGCCCGCCAATACCAAGGTTGCTGCATTCTACACTAGCTGAAGTTTCTGAACAGCCTTCAAAGACAGCCCCACATCCAGCACATTACAGTAGTCCAGCCCGGATGTCACCAGAGCATGAATAACTGAGACAAGATCAGTTCTCTCCAGTTATGTTCACAATGGGCATGCCAGATTAAGCTGGTAAAAAGCACTCCTGGCCACCGCTGCCACCTTGAGCTTGCCCAGTTAGGAGAACTCCCAAATTGCGCGCTTGGTCCTTCAGGGGAAGTGCAATTCCACCTAAGCCCAGATGTAATCCTCTATCAAGACTGGTCAGTTTCCCTACCCACAGTATCTCTGTCTTGTCTGGATTAAGTCTCAGCTTGTTTGCCCTCATCCACCCCAAAAACCGCCTCCAGACACAGGTTCAACATCCTCCCTAGGATCATTAGATTGAAACAAGAAGTGAAGCTCAGTGTCACCTGAATATTGATGGTGCTTCAGGCCAAACCTCTTTATGACTTCCCCCCGAGGTTTCATGTGGACTTTGAAAAGCATGGATGGAAAAACAAGATGGAACCTTGCAGTCTCCCATAGGGCAATGGATATGGGGTGTAACGGATGTCCTGCAGCACCACCTTCTGAGACCATTCATCCAGGAAGGACCTGAACAACTGTAACATCATGGCCCCTATGCCCAACCCAGATAAACAACCCAGGAGGATACCATATTAAATGTTATCAAAAACCACTGAGAAGTTCAGGAAAACCAACACAGTAACACTCCCTCTGTCCATTCCTTGGCATAAGTCATCTACAAGAGCAACCAAGGCTGTTTCCATGCCAAAACCATGCCTGAAAAAGCCTAGGATTATTTTTTTAACTGTTTGTATTGCAATAGTATTCTTTTAACTGTTTATATTGCATTTTATTCTTTTAACTCTTTGTAATGCACCCAGAGAATATCTGTTATTGGGTGGATTTAAATATAATGAATGAATGATATGGTAGGAAACGAGACTTACTGGGCAGGAAGTCTTCTGCCTTCATTTTGGAGATGTCTTAAGGCAAAATATTTACACTGTCTCTATTCATGTACTTATTTATCTGGCTATTTTTATTCTACATTTCCCAGTAATGCAAGATGGCTGATGAGTAAATAGTTCAAACCATTACATAAAACACATTAAAATATCATAAAACTAACCAAAGGCTAATGACTGCTCAGTTAGAAATGCCTTGCCATTTTCCCCAAGGAAGTTCACCAGCATCTATGCTCAATCTGACAAAGTATTCCACAACTCCAAGGCCTTATTATACTCCCAGGAATACTCCCTTATACTCCCAGGAATAAGGCATTATTATGCCCTGCTTCAGTTTTTATTTCCTAAACAGAGGATATTCTGAACAGGGATCCCCGGATGATCTTAGTTTAAAAAGGGATAGACAGCACCAGAGATGCTGAGTCCAGGCTGTAAAGAGCTTTGTAGATTAGCACCAGCATCTGAAAACAAACAGGTAGACAATGAAACAAACAAAATCCTTCCATTAATTTGTTATCATGCCCACATAAATTTATGAAGCCAAAACATTTTAAATTTACATTGCATAACCTAATCTTTTCTGTCCTCCTTCCCCTCCCTTCTTGTGTTTCACTATTTAGATTGTAAGCCTTCAGACTGGGGGAGGGGGTGATTTTTTAAATTTACTGTGGAGCACTTCAGTAAATCTTAAGCACTGTACAAATTAGCAGCAGCAGCATTGTAGCTGCTGCCTTCCTACAGCTGCCAGAAGGCAGACAGCAGCTGAATCTTCCAAAAAGTTTTCAAAGAAAGACTTACAGAAGGACATTACATAATCAGTCCTCTGGGCTACAAAATGGAAGAAGAAGACGAAGAAGATGAAGAAGACGAAGCAGCAGCAGCAGCAGCAGCAGCAGCTATATCCCACTCTCCAAGGGTACATCTTGTCCAGCATTCCGTTGACACAGTGGCCAACCAGCTGCCTGGCGAAGACCGACAAGTAGAATATGAGTGAAATAGCACCCTCTCAGTTATGTTTCCCAGTGACTGGTGTACACAGGCATACTGCCTCTGATACTAGACGTAGCATATAGCATCAGGACTCTATATGCCACCTCTGAAGCAACTTACAAACATAATTCAAACAATATAAAACTATTTTAAATATATCCAAAATAATCCAATTACAAACTAAAAACAGCAATAATTTAAAAGACCAGCGCTTAGTAAAATGCAGACAGAAACAAGAAAAAGTTTAAAAGCTCCTTTTAAAAACTGTAAAAGATGGGACCACATGTACTTCCTTCAGGAGACTGTTCTAGAGATATGGGACCACCACTGTCTCTAGTGGTGGCCCCATATCTCTAGAATAATAGTGTCCTGAAGGAAGTACATATGATCCCATCTTCAGTCCCCTGAAGGAAGTACATATGGTCCCATCAGTATGATGAACCTTGATGATGGGCCTATAAGCAGGGAAGGTGGGGTTGATTTTAAGGCCTGGACAGGTTTATATGAGTGCAGGCAGTCCTTCAAATAACCTAGCCCCAAACTAGCACTTTCAATTGAACCCAGTGACACCCCACCCCAAAACTGGTTGCAAACCTCCATTCAGATCAGCAGCCTTCCCAAACAACAATACTTCGGTCATACCTGTACTATGATTCAGCTCCTTGACCCTCATCCATCCCAAAATTGCCTCCAAACAACTGTATTAAATGTACCTGGAGTAGTGTACAGCATGCTCACAAAAAGATACAATATACTCATAACAATAAAAGTACAACAAACAATTTCTAATTTGAGTAACAAAGAAGATAGAATACATCAAACACTTAAAAAACAGAACAAAAAACTTATCAGCTACAAGTATAAAAGATATTACAGATTAACAGTGGCAGCAATAAAGCTAGGCATTACACAGTAAGAGCCCATCGAATGAAATGTGACTTCAATTTCTGGCAAAAGAGATACAACGAGGGAGACTGGCAGATTTTATTTGGGAGAATGTCATGGCACCACCTTCTTCCCCCCCTCATTCCTTCCCTCATCCCTCACCGTTAGCCACTCTGCCTGGGGCTGATGGGAACTGGAGTCCAACAACATTTGGAGGACCACAGGTTCCCCACCCCTGATCTACAACTCACTTGCCGAATATCCCAAAATGCTACTGAGTGCAAGACCTCCAATGTTGATCTTAATTCCTGAGCAATCCTATATGGGAGCGAGAAATCCTTAAGGAAACCTGGTCTTAAGCCAGGCATGCATGGATATACCCAAAATCCAGGATTTCTGCTGGACTGTTTCCAAGAAAGGGTCCAGTTTGCAAATCAGAATGTACTCCTGGCACTGCCTACCACCACTTTTACAAGGAGCATTGTTGTTGCTGTTCAGTCGTTAAGTCGTGTCCAACTCTTTGTGACCCCATGGACCATAGCACGCCAGGCCTTCCTGTCCTCCGCCCTCTCCCAGAGTGTGTTCAAGCCTCAAGTTCATATTCATTGTATCGGTGATGCTATCTAGCCATCTCATCCTCTGCTGTCCCCTTCCCCTTTTGCCTTCAATCTTTCCCAGTATCAGGGTCTTTTCCAGAGAGTTTTCTCTTCGCATTAGGTGGCCAAAATATTTGAGCTTCACCTTCAGTATCTGTCCTTCCAATGAGCAGTCAGGGTTGATTTCCTTTAGGATTGACTGATATGATCTCCTTGCAGTCCAGGGGACTCATAAGAGTCTTCTCCAGCACCACAGTTTGAAAGCATCGATTCTTCGGCGCTCAGCTTTCCTTATAGTCCAGCTCTCACAGCCATACGTTGCTACTGGGAAAACCATAGCTTTGATTATACGAACCTTTGTCGGCAAGGTGATGTCTCTGCTTCTTACTATGCTGTCTAGGTTTGCCATAGCTTTCCTCCCAAGGAGCAAACGTCTTTTAATTTCATGGCTACAGTCACCGTCTGTGGTGATCTTGGAGCCCAAGAAAGTAAAATCTGTCACTGCTTCCATTTCTTCCCCTTCTATATACCAGGAAGTGATGGGGCCAGATGCCATGATCTGCGTTTTTTTAATGTTGAGTTTCAAACCAGCTTTTGCACTCTCCTCTTTCACCCTCAACAAGAGGCTCTTTAGATCCTCTTCGCTTTCGGCCATTAGGGTGGTGTTGTCTGCGTATCTGAGGTTGTTGATAATTCTCCCAGCAATCTTAATTCCGACCATTGATTCATCCAACCCGGCGTTTCTTATGATGAACTCTGCATATAAATTAAATAAGCAGAGCGACAATATGCAGCCTTGTCGTACTCCTTTCCCAATTTGGAACCAATCGGTTGTTCCATGTCTGGTTCTTACTGTTGCTTCTTGGCCCTCGTACAGGTTTCTCAGGAGACAGGTAAGGTGGTCTGGTACTCCCATCTCTTTCAGAATTTGCCACAGTTTGTTGTGATCCACACAATCAAAGGCTTTAGCATAGTCAATGAAGCAGAAATAGACGTTTTTCTGGAATTCTCTTGCTTTCTCCTTGATCAAGTGAATGTTGGCGATTTGATCTCTAGTTCCTCTGCCTCTTCGAAACCCAGCTTGTACTTCCGGTAATTCTCGGTTCACATACTGCTGAAGCCTAGCTTGTAGGATTTTGAGCATCACCTTGCTGCCATGTGAAATGAGCGCAATTGTACGGTAGTTTGAACACTCTTTGGCATTGCCCTTCTTTGGAATTGGAATGCAAACTGACCTTTTCCAGTCTTGTGGCCACTGTGGAGTGTTCCAAATTTGTTGGCATATTGAGTGCAGCACTTTAACAGCATCATCTTTTAGGATTTTAAATAGCTCACCTGGAATACTGTCATCTCCGCTAGCTTTGTTGTTAGTAATGCTTCCTAAGGCCCACTTGACTTCACTCTCGAGCATGTCCGGCTCAAGTTCAGTGACCGCACTATCATGGCTATCAGGGACATTCAGATCTTTCCTGTATAGTTCTTCTGTGTATTCTTTCCACCTCTTCTTAATCTCATCTGCTTCTGTTAGGTCCCTGCCTTCTTTGTCCTTTATCATGCCCGTCTTTGCACAAAACGTTCCCTTGAGATCTCCGATTTTCTTGAAGAGATCTCTAGTCTTTCCCATTCTGTTGTTTTCCTCGATTTCTTTGCATTGTTCATTTAAGAAGGCCTTCTGGTCTCTCCTTGCTATTCTCTGGAACTCTGCATTCAGTTGGATATATCTTCCCCTTTCTCCCTTGCTTTTCGCTTCCCTTCTTTCCTCAGCTACTTGTAAAGCCTCATCAGACAGCCACTTGGCTTTCTTGCCTTTCTTTTTCTTTGGGATGGATTGAGTTGCTGCCTCCTGAACAATGTTACAGACCTCCGTCCATAGTTCCTCAGGCACTCTGTCTATCAGGTCTAATCCCTGAAATCTATTCCTCACCTCCACTGTATAATATTCATAAGGGATATGATTTAGGTCATACCTGAATAGTTTAGTGGTTTTCCCTACGTTCTTCAATTTAAGCCGAAATTTTGCAAGAAGCAGCTCATGATCTGAGCCACAGTCAGCTCCAGGTCTTGTTTTGACTGACCGTATAGAGCTTCTCCATCTTTGGCTGCAAAGGACATAATCAATCTGATTTCGATATTGACCATCTGGTGATGTCCATGTGTAGAGTCGCCTCTTGTGCTGTTGGAAAAGAGTGTTTGCTATGATCAGCGTGTTCTCTTGGCAAAACTCGATTAGCCTTTGTCCTGCTTCATTTTGTACACCAAGGCCATGTTTGCCTGTTATCCCAGTGATTTCTTGACTTCCTACTTTAGCATTCCAATCCCCTATGATGAAAAGGACATCTTTTTTTGGTGTTAGTTCTAGAAGGTGTTGTAGGTCTTCATAGACCCAATCAACCTCAGCTTCTTTGGCCTCACTGGTTGGGGCATAGACTTGAATTACTGTGATGTTGAATGGTTTGCCTTGGATTCGTACTGAGATCATTCTATCGTTTTTAAGATTGTACCCCAGTACTGCTTTTCCCACCCTTTTGTTGACTATGACTGCTACTCCATTTCTTCTAAGGAATTCTTGCCCACAGTAGTAGACATAATGGTCACCTGAATTACATTCGCCCATGCCTGTCCATTTTAGTTCGCTGATTCCCGAGATGTCGATGTTCAATCTTGCCATCTCATGTTGGACCACCTCCAGCTTACCTTGATTCATTGATCTGACATTCCAGGTTCCTAAACAATATTGTTCTTTACAGCATCGGATTTTCTTTTCACCACCAGACACATCCACAGCCGAGTGTCCTTTTGGCTTTGGCCCAGCTGCTTCACTCTTTCTGGCGCTACTTGGAAATACCCTCTGCTCTTCCCCAGTAATATATTGGACACCTTCCGACCTGAGGGGCTCATCTTCCAGCGTCATCTCTTTTAGCCTTGTGATACGTTGCCAGGGGTTTTCTTGGCAAGAATACCGGAGTGGGTTGCCATTTCTTTCTCCAGTGGACCACATTTTGTCAGAACTGTCCGCCATGACCTGTCCGTCTTGGGTGGCCCGGCACGGCATAGCTTATGGCTTCACTGAGTTATGCAAGCCCCTTCGCCACAACAAGGCAGTGATCCATGAAGGGGACAAGGAGCATAGCAAGACTCAGAAACTCTTCCAGCATGTGAACCTGATAACATAGGGCACAACTGCCCCATCTATCAGTTGAGTCTACCCGTCCAGAGTCCATGGGTATATCACTAACGCTAGCTTTCTTGTCAGCTCTCATCCACTTGACAATGACATTCAGACACTGGTTCAGTCATAAGATGGCAGTACATGGATGGCTGGATAAAGATACATCTCACCTCAAAGATGCAGATCAAGTAGAAGAAATCATGTAGAAACCCTGAGCGTACAATAGTTGCCATCCCTGAGATAGATATTAAACAATATATTTATTTATTACATTTCTGTACTTCCCAACAGCCAAAGCTCTCTGGGTGGTTCACAACAATTAAAACCATAGAATACAACACAATAAAATACAATATAAAAGTTTAAATGATTAAAACTACATTATAAAATAAAAATTATAACCAAATAAAACCTAACAGTGGTGCAAAGATTTAAAATTCAGCAACAGATTTAAAACAGAAAGTTAAAGACTAAAATGCCTGGGAAAATACGTCTTCACCTGGCACTGAAGATTGCACAATGTAGGTGCCAGGTGATCCTCCTGGAGAAGCTCATTCTACAACCAGTGTGCCACAACAGAAAAGGCCCTCTTCTTAGTAGTAGTGACCCACCTCACTTCCTTTGGCAGAGCTCCCAGAGAAGGAAGCTGAAGACAATCTTAGGATCTGGGCAGGTATGTATGGGAGGAGATGATCCTTCAGGTAACCTGGCCCCAAGCCATTTAGGGCTTTGAAGGTTAATACAAGCACTTTGAATCAGGTCAGGAAACTGACTGGCAGCCAATGCAGATGGAAAAGTACTGGCATAATATGATCATGTTGGCCAGTCCCTGTTAACAATCTCACTGCCCTATTTTGGACCAGATGAAGTTTCCAGACTAGGCAGCCCCATGTACAACTCATCGCATTTATTTATTTATTTATTCATTCATTCATTTCATTTCTATACCACCAAATAGCCGAAGCTCTCTAATCCAGATGAGAGGTTACCAGAGCATAGATAACTGTAGTCAGGCTGTCTCTGTTCAGATAAGGACGTAGCTGGTATATTAGCCTAAGATGATAAAAGATGCTTTGTGCCATTGAGTCCACCTGTGTGTCTGGTGACAATGCTGGAGCCAATAGCACCCCCAAGCTATAAATCTATTCCTTTAGGGGGAATGCAAGCTCCCCAGAACAGGTTGAGCATAATTTAGCCAGGCAGACAAACCACTCACTAACAGTATCTCCATCTTGTCTGGATTGAGTCTCAGTTTATTGGCCTCATCCAGTCCATTATTGTACCCAGGCACTAGTTCAGAACACCCACAGCTTCACCTGGATTTGATGAAAAGGAGAGATAGAGCTGAATATCATCCACATATTGATAACACCTATGTCCATATCTTCAGATAACCTCCCCCAGCGACTTTATGTAGATGTTGAACAGCATGGGGGATAAAATAGAGCCCTGTGGAACCCCATGGCATAGTTGCCAAAGCACAGAGCAATAATCCCCCAGCACCACCTTCTGGAAATGGCCATCCAAGTAGGAGTGGAACCACTGCAGTGCAATACCTCCAAATCCCAGCCCAGATAATCTATCCAGAAAGGCACCATGGTCAATAGTATCAAAAGCCGCTGAGAGATCCAAGAGAATCAACAGGGTCACACTCCCCCTGTCCCTCTCTCAGGAAAGGTCATCCCACAAGGCAACCAAGGCAGTCTCTGTTCCAAAACCAGGCCTGAAGCCCGACTGAAATGTATCTAGATAATCAGTTTCACAGTTGGCTGGCACCTTGCCCAGGAAAGGGATATTACTAGCAGCCGGCCTATAGTTGTTAACATCTTCTGGGTCCAGGTTAGGCTTTTCAGGAGTGGTCTATTTACCACCTTCTGTAAAGAGGCCAGCACCACTCCTTCTCTCAAGGAGGAATTTACAACCTCCTGGACCCAGCTGAGTATCCCCGCCTTATTTGATGTGATGAGCCATGAAGGACAAGGGTTGAGCACACCGGTGGTAGGCTGGACTTGGCCAAGCACCTTGTCTGCATCCTTGGGCCTCAACAACTGAAACTCATCCAATAAAACTGAACCAGACAGTGCTCCAGACACCTCTGCTAATGGAACCACATTAACTGTGACCAATTCCTTACAGATCTGAACGACTTTATCTTCAAAATGCCACACAAATTTGTCACAGCATGCTACTGACGGTTCCATGATTTATCTAGGGTTGGCGGAGAATTTCTCCCCGAAACCTCGGGGGGCCGAGCGCCAACGTGTTCGGCCCCCCGAACAAGTTTCGGGGAGAAATCCTCCGCACCCCCCCGCACCCCGCACCCCCCCCCCGAGACGGGACTTACCTTTGCCGAATGTCCCTCCCGGCGGTGGGTCCGGCCGGTGGTTCGGCGGGTGTTCGAGCGGGGCAGGAGCGGCTGCCGGTCTTTCGACCGGCTGCCGCCGCCGCCATTGCAATGAAAGAAAAAGAAAAAAAAACGCCCCCTGATAGGCTACGTGACGATTCACGTAGCCTATCACGGCTAGATTTGCAAAGTCAGCCGTGATAGGCTACGTGAATCGTCACGTAGCCTATCACGGGTGACTTTAAAAAAAAAAAAAGTGTGTACGGATAATGGCGGCCCCCATAGGGAGCCGCCATTCCCGTTCCTTATTTGGTCGCTGTAGTCTACGTAAATCTTTACGTAGACTACGGCGAAAATAAGGGCAACGCTATTTGCGTTGCCCTTATTTTCGCCATAGTCTACGTAAACATTTACGTAGACTACAGCGACTAAATAAGGAACGCGAATGGCGGCTCCCTATGGGGGCCGCCATTAGCGTATGCGCTTTTTTTTTTTTTTTAAGTCACCCGTGATAGGCTATGTGACGACTGACGTAGCCTATCACGGCTGACTTTGCAGATCTAGCCGTGATAGGCTACGTGAATCGTCACGTAGCCTATCAGGGGGTGTTTTTTAAAAAAAAAACGTTCGCGTTCGCGGCCGAGCGAGGCGGGAAGCCTCCCCCCCGGCCTGAATTTCGGCCGGGCGAGGCGGGAAGCCTCCCCCCCGGCCTGAATTTCGGCCGGGCCAAGGTGGGAAGCCTCCCCCCCCCGGCCTGAACTTCACGGGGGGACCAGCGAAGCGCCTCCCCCCCACCGCGAACGTCCTTCGAGGACAGGTAAGTGACTTTCGTCCACCCCTAGATTTATCTCCCTAGCCTAGATTGTACCAGGCCATGAACCGCTCCACTGGATGACACTGAAGAGATGCAATTGTGGTGGAAAAGAACACCCTTTTTGCCACCATCACTGCCACAGAATAGGCTTGATAATGAGCTCTAACCTCTGTTTGGTCAGACTTGGCATGAATCTTCCTCCACATGTGTTCTGACCATCTTCCTTCTTGCTTCATTGCCCTCAGCTCAGGTGTATACCAAGGAGCTGCCCAAGCTCTGAGACTCTGCTCAGAGGGAAAGGGTGCTCAGGGCTGATTGTGTCTACTGTCCTAGTCATCTCTGCATTCCACGGAGTAACCAGGGCTTCAAAAGGAGCGCCAACCATATCAGCAGGAAAATCCCCCAGAGCCCTCTGGAATCCATCAGAATCCACTAGTCTCCAAGGGCAGACCATTGTAATGGGTAACCCACCCTTGCCGAGGGAAAGGCTGCCAAGAGTCTAAACCTCAACAGGAGGTGATGTGACCATGACAAGGGGTTAGATGCTAATGCCCTCACTTTCAGATCACCATCCTCCTGTCCAGTTGAGTCAAAATCAAGTGTGTATCCTCCTACATATATTCAGCTAACAACAGATTGGGATGGCCTTATGGATGTCATGGCAGCTATGAAGTCCTGAGCCCCCTGGATCTGATGGCATTAGCATGGAAGTTGAGATCCCACAGAACCATCATCCTAGGGATCCTCAACACCAAGTCGAAGACCACCTCCGTCAGCTCTGGCAGGGATACTGATGGGCAGTGGGGTGGGTGGTATACCAGAAGAATCCCTAATCTGTCCCAGGTAAGACACAAACACTCAAGATTGGCATTGAATGGACAGTAACCCTAACAAGGGAGATAGAATTCCTGTGGACCGCAGCAACCCTCTCTTCCAGACCCTCAAGTTGGTGTTGGTGTTGTATTGAATACCCAGGAGGGCACAGCTGGGAGAGACTAACCCCTCCAAGTTCCCCCACCTAGGTCTCAGTAATGCACAACAGGTCAGCCCCTTCATTCACATTAAATTGTGAATGAAGAAAATTTCATTTTGGACTGACCTGGCACTCAGCAACAGCATCACCAGACCCAACGTCAAGCTGGTCAGACAACCAGGGACTATCTGGCTGGGGGAAGAACCAGAATGAGGAGTAGACATAAGGTGTCTAGTACCCCCTTCTCCTCAGCTAGCCTGTTAACCCCTAATGCCTTACCTCCCCGTACCCACAACCACACTTCTGGGAGCATGCATACACCCCATCCTCCCCTGGCTATCCAGTGAATTTCCCAGGCGCATGTTAAAATTTCAGTTTCAAGTAGAGAGTGCCAAGCCTAGCAGACATCTACCCACCCCAAATGTTAGCAATGGCTGGGGGGCAGGGGGCAAGCATAGGTGACAATACTGATCTCTGTGGAACTCCACAGGATAATGATGCCATTCGAATCACAGAGTCAAACACCATTAAGAGGTTGGAGAATGTATAGATGTAGGAGAAACAAACTCACAAAGATATTCTCCCTTCCCTTCTTTAAACTGTAAAAACCACATGATGACTTTCCAATTTGTGGAAGAGGTCCCACAACTTAATATGAATTTGTCACTAGCACATTATGCTTCTCATGAGCAATTTTATGCAAAAGTGAACTTGCTTTTGATTGTCAAAATGATTCTGAGTGGACACTTATTATGAAGTCCTATATACAGCAGTAAACTAATAAACAACATATGGTCCACGATCATCATTACTCCTCTGTAAAATCATCATTTTTCAGCTATGTTAATTCCATGTAGCAATTAAGTGGTCAGAAGCATTTCAAATACCTACAGAAATATACAATCTATATTGTAAGTAGATCAAATCCAATATTATGAAGGCAGGTGGATGTTTTGCCTTTAACTTCAGTGAAGATAATGGCTGCTTTGTTATTACATTTTATAGCTATTGCACATGCCTACAAATATGTAGAATTAAGCCTGCCGTATACATAATTATTCAAATAAGCCTGACTGACACCTCCTTTAAGTCACTGCAACAGAACCTGTTCTTATAATCTGTTTTATAGCAGATAACTAGCCGAATGTAATTAACTTAATTGAAAGAACAGATTTTTGGTTAGCCGAAGAAATATCTTGCACTGTATGAATGAATAGCATGTATGCTATTCATACATACATTATTCAAAACCATCACACCATTGTATGGGAAATTCAGCCTCTCGGTCAATGTTAATGAAAAGCAAATTTTGCCCACTCTTACTTTTTAAAAAAAAGTTATCCCAAGTCTCCCCGCCCCTGTAATTTTCATTTGATTATTTGCTGCTGAATCAGATACAGAAATGCTCTGTCTCGCTCATAACTAAACAAATGCTGCCAGTCATATTATAAGTTTATGAATATTATAAAACAAGTCATAATACAGTAAACAGACCGAAGCAAGCAAATTACAGACAGAACATGGCTGTGTCAGCAGCAGGTGGGCATGTAGTTGCCAAAGGAGAGAAGAGGTATGGTGCTGTAAACTACTTGCCCAGTGCAAGGCAGCTAGATCAAAGGCATGCTAAGGCATGAGGTCCTGGAAAAAGAACTGAAAGATTCCCATCAGGTTACTGGGTCTCACTGGGAACTACTCTTCTAGCCTGTGGACTGTTCATATCACATTCTGGCAAGTCTAGTTGTCTGTAGGATAATTAAGTAAAACGAAATTCAGTAAAACAAATATCCTGTTGTGACTTCTTTGAACTAGGGTGTTTAAAAATAACTTCCAGAGGGCTAGCTGTGTTGGCCTGTTGCAAAAAAACAACAACAAAGAGTTTTGTGGCAGCTTAAGTAAAGACCAACATATTTATTCCAGCATGAGCTTTCGTGGACAACTGTCCACTTCATCAGATGCACCATGGACAGTGCTCACAATGAACTTGTTAGTCTTTAAGGGGCCGCAAGACTCTTGGTTGTTTTTGCTGAAATAAGTGATGTCTGTCATCCTGTATTGTTCTATTACACTGTCTGGATGCCAGCACTCAGAAATGGGGGGGGGGGGGAAGCTATAGGTACATGTCAGTGTCCATAACCCTTGCTGACTTCTCCATTAGTCACATTCTGTAAAAATATAACCTGCTGTATAACTGTCCTGAAAGGATTTAAGTAAACAATTGAAGGATACTCAGTACCTATTATAATTCTGGTTTTTTAATAAAACAAAATAATTTTAACATAAGAGTTCTATTCTTTTATCTTATCTTTGTATCTTTTATTGTTCACCACTCTGGCATCTGTCTAGATGTGAAGTGGTATATAAACGTTGTAAATAAATAATGCTGATGCTGCATAAATGAACTAGTTACTAATTTTCAAATCTGCCACTTCAGTCTTTAATATAATTGGAAATAATTAGCATTTATTTTGCCTTACTTAAAAATACTTGCAATATATAAAAGTCCCAACTCACATTCAAGCTGGGCTTGGGCGTTGTAAACAGCAACAACAAATTAAAAGCCTTCAACATGGTAGGTACTAAGGTCAACCGGAATCATTTTGACCAGCCTGGAAAACTCAAGAGGATTTGTTTTCAGGATTTTGTAGACAATTTGTGATACAATTCTTCAACTGTGCAGCTGATATGTTTCTTCTTGTGGCTCTGTGAATGATAAGTGGAGACTCTTTCCACATCCCTTCGTGGCCTGTGCACTGTGATTGTTGGATGCACTCAACTACCAATTACTATGCATTCTTCCTGAAATGGAGTGGAGTGATTATATTCACAACATGTGGCAAGACAAGGGGAAACGGCTTATTTCAGAAAGCGTAGTAGAACACTCTAGTTCATGACCAAAACAACACTGCTTGTATGGAGCAGCACCAATATCATTTTGAATGCTGCACATACAGCTTGCAGAGGAAAAGCAGTACATATGCTTTAAGCAAAGTATAAAGTGCTTATAATGGGCAAGTGTTGGGTGCGTCTGGGAACTTGCCTTGCCAAAGTTCAAACTTGCCTTGCCAAAGCATGTACAAAGTACATGCTTTTTAGTATTCAAAGTATTTCGCAAATGTTGTCTCAGTAAGCCTTGCAACAACCATTTAAAATAGGTCAGTGTTGCAATCCCCATTTTACAGATGAAGGGCGAAGGCATGAAGACTATACAGTGCCTTACATGAGTATTCACCACCACCCCTTTGACTTTTCCACATTTGGTTGTGTTACAACCTGGAATTAAAATTGATTTAATTAGTATTTTTACCATTTCATTTACACAACAAATTTAACAGTTTGAAGGGCCAAAGTATTTTTATTGTGGCACAAAAGTTAATTAAATAAAAACAAACTGGCATTTGTTGGTTGCGTAAGTATTCACCCCCACCCTCCCCCCGAGTCAATACTTGGTAGAAGGACCTTTGACAGCTGTGAGTCTTTGGGGGTAAGTCTCTACCAGCTTTGTGCACTGGATCCTGCCATTTTTGCCCATTCTTCAGAAAATTACTCAAGTTCTGTCAGCTTGGATGGGGACCGTTGGTGAACAGCAGTTTTCAAGTCTTGCCACAGATTCTCAATTGGACTGAGGTCTTTGCTTTGACTGGGCCATTCCAAGACATTCAGGTTCTTGTTTTTAAACTACTCCAGTGTAACTTTGGCTGTGTGTTTAGGGTCACTGTCCTGCTAGAAGGTGAACCTCCGCCCCAGTCTCCTAGCAGATTTAAACAGGTTTTCCTCTAGAATTGCCCTGTATTTGGCTCCATCCATCTTGCCCTCAGTCCTGACCAGTTTCCCATTCCCTGCCAATGAAAAGCATCCCACAATATGATGCTGCCACCACCATGCTGCACCATGGGGCGATGAGCACTGTTGGCTTTGTGCCACACACAGTGTTTTACAGTACAGCCTAAAAGTTCAGTTTTGGTCTCAGCAGACCAGACAACTTTATTCCACATGTTTGCTGTGTCTCCCACATGCCTTTTGGCAAAATCCAAGCAGGATTTGATGTGGTTTTTTTCAGCAATGGCTTTCTTCTCACTACTGTTCCATAAAGCCCAGCTTTGTGGAATGTCCGGGTGATACTTGTCCCATGGGCAGTTTCTTCCATCAGCTCTGGATCTCCCCAGCTCCTTCAGAGTTACCACTGGCCTCTTGGTTGCTTTTCTGACTAATGCCCTCCTTACCCGGTCACTGAGTTTTGGTGGACAGTCTTCTATAGGCAGAGTCATGGTTGTGCCATATTCTTTCCATTTTGTAATAATGGATTTAATGGTGCTCCGGGGGTTCTTCAAAGTTTGGGATATTTTTTTATAACCCAACACTGATTGGTGCTTCCCCAGAACTTTTTCCCAGACTTGTTTTGATAGTTCCTTGCTGTTTGTTTAGGCCCCAACCAACTCTGGGGCCTTCCAGAAACAGGTGTACTTAATCTGAGATCATGTGACACTTGAATTACACAGATGGACTCCATTAATCTAACTGTGGGATTTCTGAAGGCAGTTGGTTGCACCAGAGCTTATTTAGGGGTGTCACAGAAAAGGGGGTGAATACTTATGCAATCCAGACTTTTCAGTTTATTTGCAAATCAATCTGTAAAATAGGTAGATTTTTTCCCCACTTTGACATTATGAACTATTTTGCGTGGACTATATTCAGTGACAAGAAATCCTGATTAAATCCATTTTAATTCCAGCTTGTAACACAACAAAATGTGGAAAAGTCGAAGAGGTGTGTGTGTGAATACTTATGCAAGGCACTGTAGATAGCAGCTTTTTCAAGGTCATCCAGTGAGCTCATGGCAGGTAAGAATTAAACCACAGATTTGATCCACAGCTCAGTCTCAGCCACTATGCTACTTTTCTATAGTTTAAGATGGATGGATAGATAGATATCTAAAATACTCAAAATAATGTATATATTTCTCATATCATATTCAACATGTGCAACCACACTTGGAATACTGTGTACAGTTCTGGTCACCACACTTAACAAAAGATATTGTAGAGCTGGGAAAAGAGCAACCATGGGAGCAATCCTATCTAGACAGGCAGCCGCCTCTGAACTCGGAGGTGACCACCTATCCAAAGCATGGCAGGAGACGGACGGAGGGGATCATTCCCGCCACACTTCTCCTGCCCTGCTTTTTTGGCTAGACAGCCGATTGCGGCTGTCTAGCCACGGGAGAACAGAGTGGGGAAGGAGGCTGCTGTACGACACATAGGATGTGTTGTACAGGCAGATACGCTCTCCCCGCCCCAGAACTCCCCCAGCCACACCCCTTTCTGCCTGCTCCGTGCTCCTCTTGCGAGCTTGGAGGATGGAGCTGTTCCGTGCTGCCTCCGAGGCAGCATGGAAGTGGGGGGATGTCAGTTCCCAGAAAACAGCATGGCCATCTAGTGGCCATAGGATTGCTCCCTCCAATGATCAAGGGGCTGGAGCATCTCCCCTGTGAGGGAAGTTACAACAACTAGGATTGTTTATCTTGGGAAAAGCGAGGGTAAGAGGAGACAGGATGGAAAGGAAAGGTTCCTCCTGTGCAAGCACCAGGTCATTACTGACCCCTAGAGGGACGCTGCTTTCGCTGGCATTTTCATGGCAGACTATAGCAGGGTGGTTTGCCATTGCCTTCCCCACTCGTGACTACCTTTCCCCCAGCAAGCTGGGTACTCATTTTACCGACCTCGGAAGTATGGAAGGCTGAGTCGACCTGAGCCAACTACCTGAGACCCAGCTTCTGCTGGGATCGAACTCAGGTCGTGGGGAGAGTTTCAGTTGCAATACTGCCGCCTACCACTCTGCGAGGTCTACAAAATCATGCATGGCATAGAGAATGTGGATAATGAGAAATTTTTCTCCCCGTCTCAAAGTACCTTAACCCAAGATCATCCTATGAAACTGACTGGTGGGAGATTCACGACAGATCAAAGGAAGCACTTCTTCACACAGCGCATAGTTAGAATATAGAACTCGCTACCACAGAATGTAGTGATGGCCACTAATTTGGATGGCTTTAAAAGGGGGTTGGACAAATTCCTGGAGGAAAAGGCTATCAGTAGCTATTAGTCTTGATGGCTATGTGCTACCTCCTGTACCCAAAGCAGTGAGCCAAGGTATACCACTTGCTGGGGAACATGGGTGAGAGGGTGCTATTGTGCTCATGCCCTGCTTGTGGGTTCCTGGTTGACAGTTGGTTGGCCACTGTGTGAACAGAATGCTGGACTAGATGAACCCTTGGTCTGCTCTTCTTAGGGATGGCGGAGAATTCCGCCACAGATTTCAGTGAGGCTGAATGCACTGGCATTCGGCCCCCCCGAAACCCGTGGCGGAACGGCCTGCCACCCCCCACGGATTCCCCATGGGATGAGGCTTACCTGGGGCGGATGTTCCAGATGGCAGCGGGTCCGGCGGTGGCAGCTGGTCTTTCGACCGGCTGCCTTGGCTGCCATTTACATCCTTGTCTTTGCCGTGATAGGCTACGTAGGCCCTTACGTAGCCTATCACGGCAAGCCATCCAAACCCCCACCACCAAAAACAGCGTACGACAATGGCGTACTACGGTGGCCGCCATTTGCGTTCCTTATTCTTTGCCATTTTAGCCTACGTGAATATTTATGTAGACTATTATGGCGAAAGAAAAGGGGAACGCAAATAGCACCCACTACACTATTTGCATTCCCCTTTTTTTTCGCTGTAATAGTCTACGTAAATATTTATGTAGACTAAAATGGTGAAAAATAAGGAACGCAAATGGCGGCCACCATAGCCGCCGCCATTTGCGTACGCCATTTGTTTGTTTGTTTGCCCAGCCGTGATAGGCTACGTAAAGACTTATGTAGCCTATCACGGCTGCCTGGACGCAAATGGCTGCTGCTACGGAGCAGAGCCAGCCGGGCAGGATTCCGGGGGGGGGAGGACCGGATCGCCTCCCCCTCTGTTGAGGATTCTGGGGGGAAGGACGGAGCGCTTCCCCCTCCACGACGAACACAATCCGTGAAAAGGTAAGTGACTTTCGTACATCCCTAGCTCTTCTTATGTACTTAACATTGTTGTTGTTGTTCAGTTGTTAAGTCGTGTCCGACTCTTCGTGACCCCATGGACCATAGCACGCCAGGCCTTCCTGTCCTCCGCTGTCTCCCGGAGTGTGCTCAAGTTCATATTCATGTTCTTAACATTACAGGAGAAAAAAGTTGTGAAATTCACATCCCAGGTGAAACAGATGGCATTGTTTCAGCCAAATGTTTCAACCATCAATGGCAATGCCCACCAGAAACCCAGTGTGGAGATGTGGGTCCAATAGCTTTCCATGAAGGTGTATTATGGAGAAGCACTTTGGTCCAGCTTTTCTAGCGTTCATCTTTTCAGACCTGTCCCACTCGGTCTTTTGAAATTATCTGCTGAAAAGGTGAGAGAACACCTATGCCTCATAGCCCATTTGTTGTCTTGGGTATTTTCTCCTCTAAAGATAGTCCAAACCTATTTTCTTTATAGCACAGGTAATTTGTTTTAATAAATGAGCAGAAATAGGCTCTTCTTAATCAGGCTCTTCTTTCCTAAAGACGTTACCACATGTACAAATCTACACATAGGAAGAGATCAGGAACACACCCTGCTGGACCTGCTCCTTCACCACACGTGGCCATGAGGTGTTCTACTGTCCCATCAGCATAGAACATGTAAGTTCTAACTGCATAATCTGTATCCTGAAATAGTAGGAATCCTACGAGCAGTAGCGTATATGCCCCAGTACATGCATTTTTTTTTTAATCAAGGTAAAATAAAACTAAAAAAAGAAATTCACAAAGTGGTTGATAATGGAGCCAGTTGCATTAGTCATCATTCACTATGTCACTAAAGATATCTGTTGGATGCTTGTTATTCTTGTGCAATCGTATTCCACACAGCAAGCACAATGTTTATGTATAATGTATTTTAATGGGTTAACTCTGTTGTTTAACCCATAACCAACCCAGAGTTTCCAGGTTCAGATGTCATGAAACAACCCAGGAACAGGGTGTTCTTTGGCTGTTAATTGAAAGCAGAAATGACAAGCACAACTGAAAGTAGAAACAGGGAGGCAGCATACTCATAGCTTCGCTCATCCCCGGCAACTCCTGGGTTAAATAACCGAGGAATTGCAGTGTGATGCGCAAACCAGGTCAGTAGGTACGTCATGACATATGGTTGTTCTCAGAGACTTTTTTAGTTAATAAAATATATGGATGCCTTTACTGGCCAGTGACCAAAAAGGGGTTGAGAGATCACACAGTAATTAAACTGCTGGAGGGCAGAAGGGAGTATCATGATTTTCTTGTGCACATAATATTGTGCTCTGCTCAGAAAATGTGTTGTTCCATTCAGCAGAAGTAGTCAGCGTTAAAGAGGGAGCTAGGTCTCTCAACTGCCACTTGCTTGAAAAGCTGGAGAACAGGTAAGTATTTATTAATACCCCACTTTTCTACCCAGAAAAGCTCTCAAAGCATTTTGTTGGCTGACAAGAAATCTCTCCTCCAGAGTAACGAAACCTGTTAGATCAGAATAATGCACACTTATTAACTTTTCAGCCTTCCACACAACTCTATTCCATGCAAGACTGCCAACGCTGCAGGGGGGAGTCCACCAAGACAGATCTCTGTAAGCATTTAAAAAGCTAGTTCTAGGGTGCAATCCTATGCATGTTTAGACAGAATAAAGTCCTACAACTCCCTACAGCATAGCTGGCTGGGAAATGCTGGGAGCGGTAGGACTTTCTTCTGTTTAAACACACATAGGATTGCACCCTTAAGATGTGATATATAGAATATGGGCTTGATCCAGGTTCTGCCATCTTTTGACAGAAGGCCACCATGCACAGAAGGTTGTTGCTGTTTATTCGTTCAGTCACTTCCGACTCTTCGTGACTTCATAGACCAGCCCACGCCAGAGCTTCCTGTCAGCCGTTGCCACTCCCAGCTCCCCCAAGGTCGAGTCCGTCACCTCCAAAATATCATCCATCCATCTTGCCCTTGGTCGGCCCCTCTTTCTTTTGCCTTCCACTTTCCCTAGCAGCAGCATCTTTTCCAGGGTATCCTGTCTTCTCATGATGTGGCCAAAGTACTTCAATTTTGCCTTTAATATCATTCCCTCAGGTGAGCAGTCTGGCTTTATTTCCTGGAGTATGGACTGGTTTGATCTTCTTGCAGTCCAAGGCACTCTCAGAATTTTCCTCCAACAGGTGGTGCCTCCACCTAATTTTAACAGAAGGTGCCTCCACCTAATTTTAACAGAAGGTGCCTCCACCTAATTTTCGGTGGTCCCCCTCAGCCCATTTCACCCCATTCTGCAGAGTCCCCTGACCCTCTGTGTAGCATTTTCAGAGGGAACGGAAGGGCTGCCATGGGAATGGGGGGGGGGGTAAAGTCCACTTCTGCCAGCTTTTAATCAATTGTTGTATGTGGTTTACATTTTTAATTGTATTTTGATAAGTCATCTTGATTGAATTGAGTCAAAAGGAAGGCTAAAATAGGTTGGATGGCTGGATACTTGTATGTACTTTTTTCCATGCAGTTCAATCCTGTGCATATTTATTCAGAAGGAAGTCCCATTACATTCAATAAATCTGACTCCCAGATAAGAGTGCATTGCAGCCTTAAAGATTGATCCTATGCATATTGGTGCAGGAGTAAGTCCCACTGAGTTCAATGGGATGTATTCCCAAGTAAGTACGCACACGACTGCAGCCCTTGTATTGCTTCGTATATCCTAGGGATAGAAGTCAGGGTTGAAAATGGACACAAATTCAAAAGCAGAGCGCTGGTGACCACTGACTCAAATTTAGCCCACCAGTGGCCTATGATGGTAACATTTAGGCCACTGGTGGGCTAAATTTGTAGGCATAATACAGCAACACACTGCACTGTTTTCTAGAACTATTCTAAGACCTCATTGTTAAACCTCTACAGCTAGATCTACACTACTGCTTTGTAGGGGTACTGAAGTGCACTAATAACTGTTGGGGCATATTACACATTTGATTTACTGCTTTTGTAGTGTTATTTCCTTTTTATTCTACAATATCCAATATACTGCAACAAATGTCAGTGTGTCCTACAAGGTACAAATGCACAAGGGGGATATAGTGTTACCATGATGAGATCATAATGATCTGATCTGACACAAGGTGTAGATCTGGCCAAGGATGCAAGTAAACACTGGTTTACTTTTTATTCTTTCTATCATTTGGAATTTCATCGTCCACAATTCCAGTGCCACAAAGACTTTTTGGGGTCCTTAAACCTGCTTTAGATGATACTATCTAAAACAACAATAACAATATATACAGCACAATCCAGCCCCCTGTCAAATTATCCCATTCCTATTCTACTGTTCCTACAAGTAATATCCATCCCACTCACTGCCCTCCTTGGTGAGTGATATGCACCCAACAGTGCATGCAGAGCATGTCTAGATATAGTGCCCTGCCTAAAATACTTGGCGCTGTGAAAAACAGAAATGACAGTCCCAGCAGTATAGGCTCACAGCCTAAACTGAAGATTTAATTTTAGCATCATGGTTTGGAGCACATGTAACTGGTATTTGGGGGGGGGGGGTGAGAGAGAGAAAGCACTATCTGCAGACGTGGGAAGCACATATAGAGTCCCATCTGTCCTAATGGTCTGTTATGCCTCTTTTCTGGGAACCAATGCATGAACACAGGCAGAGGGGGTATATGTGTAGGTGTGCGCGAAAAGGTCCATGCATGGAAATGGGATCATGCCTCATAGGCTGAATCTAGCAGTTATACTGTTATCATACCATTATCGTAACTATTGGTGCCCATTGGTGTCATGTGTACCAATAGTTATGATAACAGTATAACGGTATAGCTCCTATGTGTAGATTCAGCCGTACTTTGTCTATTTATTTAGTAACATCTATGTCCATGAACCTTTATAGAGTAACTTAACATAAAGGCAGGTCCCTGCTCCAAGGACTGTGGAGTCTGACTGTGGGGCAGACAAAGGGAAGAAAAGGAAGGCAGAGAGAAAGGTCACACATGGTGGTGAGTAGGGAGGAAGGGGAAAAATACAGAGATCAAGGGAAGACGTGGACCTTGCTACCATGTTCTGTGCCTTCTGAAAAGGTGTTCAGTGCTGCATGAATTGTCATGAACAACCTAACACATCTCTGCAAATGACAGTGTATTTGCAGTCTTGGCTGCAAAATGCCAATTCAATGCCAAAACAAAACAATAACAAAACAGGCCAGCCTACATGCATCTCACAAACTGGTATGCTATTAAGCTTTAATTATTCATGAAAAGAAATTCAATCCGTATTTTGCAGTATGTTTGGAAAATTCTAAGTTATTCCAGATTTCCACATCATCAAAAAGGCACATATATTTATATTTCAGTACATTTAAACAACTAGGGCATGATCCAGCTAATGTTTAGTACTTTTAATCCCATGAGTTTCAGTGGAAGAAATTGAAGCACATGCTTGACTTTCAGACTTGAAAGTGATTCATTTTGGTTGAATGATGTTCATAAAAGCCGAGTAATTGCTTTTCAAAATGGATACTTCTATATAAATAAAAATAAACTGATTTCTAAATAAATAAATAGCAGATTTTAATTCATGCATTATTTCAGCAGGTAATAACCTAACCAGCATACTGTACACATGCTAAATCCTCATAACGTCTACAACAGAGCCACCAGAGAGTACACAATGTACCCATCCATATATCTGCTAGCAAAATGACTCATACAAATAGCTTTCTTTTGCCCTGAACAATGGTTCGTATTATCAATTAGCAACATTCTTTTCCTCTAGTTTATTACTCGGTTGAGCTAGGGTTCCCGCTCTGGACTGCATGTACTACTGTATCCCAAATGGAGGGCGAAGACCTGACAGTTGCGTGTGAAATCCTTGTAGGTGCCATTATGGCACAAGGCAATGACGATTTTAATCACTGCTGGCCAAGGTCATTGCTGCCCAAGGGTGGGGCCAGAATTTTGACATAAAAAGTATAATTTCTATATCGGACTCTTCTCATTCCATCAATGCATAATTAGATGCATTAGATTAGATAGAGGCTATTCTAAATATTCAAAATAGATAGAGGCTATTCTAGCCATTTGCAGTGACTGTGAGTACTAAGCGTGTGTGTTTTTAAGTAGTATTTAGCTCAGGCAGGTATGCAAGCATTGTGGCTGAATCTAGTTAGCTGGCAACGATGCTTCGAGCACAAGTGAACTCAGCCATGGTTGAGTTCGCCACTGTGACAGTGCTCCACAAAAAGCAAAATTTCTGCTGCTGCAGCAGCAAAGAGGAGCTTTTCCTTCCTGGACACACCATGGTACACATGCTGCTGTGCAGCACAAAGGTGCAGTGAAGGAGAGGTGGATGGACAGATAGATGCAAAAGATCCAGGCAGACAACCAAACTCAAAATACCAGCAGCAATGGCAAGAACCAGATAGATACGATGCTTCCAGCCAGAGGGCTTCTAGTGCTACCAGTCCAAAGACATTGTGCAGCTATTCCGTCTTTTCCTCCTTAACAGATTTTTTTTCTGGTAAGAGAAAAGTTGTAAGAAGCGATAAGAAAACACAGGACAGGGGGGTTACATGTAGAAGACAATGATGTCTGGATCTCACATAAAATTTTGTGAATGAGGCAGGGCACAACAAAAACCACATCTGAAAGCACCCAATAGCCTAGTAGCCTGGACAATGAGGCGAGCTGAGGACTCTAGCAGATGTCTGAAGGCATGTTTTCTGCATCTCTGTATTTGTGTGTGTCAAGGAGATTGTCTTATTTTATAAATGTAAGGCCCGAAGAATGAGCTCCAACACTCAGTCTTAACAGTACAAATTAGCAATAATGAAACCGATGAGAATGAGGAGTGAAGGAAATTCCAATCAGCAATAAAAAGGAACATAACAGTATGGCTGCTATCTGAAAGAAGTTTAAATAGTTCCTTACTTATCTTTCTTTTCACTTTCATTCGGACTATGTAGCCCAGAGAGGAAAGCCATACCCTTGTGGAAGATGGATCTCCTTACCTTTGCTGGAGCTAGGAACTGACTCCAATATAGCTGTTCCTAGTTATTTTTAAAGCAAACATTAAAAGCAGTATTAATCTATCCTGATGAGTATTATTCCTGCTGATGATCATGGGCAGGCTGGAAACAAGTGATTTATGGCTGGCTAACAGAACATGGCAGTTTCAATAGGGTGGCAGCACATCGGTGTTAGCAGTGCACACACTTCAGGCAAATGTGATCTTTAAAGGTTTGATATGCAGACTACAGCTAGAACATCTTGTACAAGCATATTTGTAAGAAACACATCCTCATTTATCACAAGGAGATGTCCCATTAACGGCATACACACCAAAGGTAATAAATTAAAATGCCCTTATTAACAGAAGATGTGCTTTAAGACATTTTAATTTATTTATTCCAAAATGCAACCTGTGCAACCGTTCCATTAGTAAGCATTCAATCATCATATGAAACGGCCAGTGTTGGATATCCGTTTAGAATTAAATGGAGGCAAAGCCTTTGTTATATAGATGTACGCAGCACTAAACTGACCACTTTGCGAATCAATGGCTGGCATGCAGTCTGAACAACTGAGTTAAAATGTCAGTTCAGTCTTGCTAATAAGTGATGGGCAAGTCACAATATCTCAGCTTCAACTCTCCATGTAAAACATGGAAATAATAAACTTTCTTCCTCACAGGGATGTCAACAGCATGAAGAAGATTGTGACTGTACAAGCATTTAGGCTGCAATCCCAAGAATTCTTACTTCAGAATAAATCTAATTGAAATTAATGGAATTTACTTCCAAGTAAACATGGTTAGTAAGGCTGAAATCCTAAACACTAGATAATAAGTTGTATTGAACTTAGAGGGACTTGCTTCTAATTAAACATGCTTAGGATTGTGCTACATAAAAGTTACAGAAATAAGTGGAAATGAAAGAGTTTTGCAAAACGACAAAGTGATGGAAAAATATACAAAGGATGATAGAAAGTTTGTTAGCGTGTAAGATCTCCTAATCACAAAATATAATAAACAAGGCTTTTAAAAAACCTGAACTATTTGGTTCAAGTAGGTTGTTGAAAATTTAGGGCTGGCAAACAGCACCGAAAATATAGAAATACTTAAATGGTTGGCTAAAAAAATATAAAGAAGTTGCAGTCTGGTGTACACTTACTTGGAAGTAAGCCTCATTGAACTTTATGGGGCTTACTTTTGAGTACGGATGCACATGATTGTACCGCATAAGTATTAAAAACATATATGCAGTGATCAACAATTGATAATGCTATTTTTACAGTATCAATGGGAGATTATTTTTACTATTACAGTGCCTAAATGCACAATGAAAACAGAAATTATTTTTGCAATAGAGCTATATTTAAACATTACAACCAATGTTTTAATTTTAAAAAACTAAGTGTATGAAATGACTGACAAGGCTTTTTGAAATGAAGAATAGCATTCTAATAAAAAAGGATATTTTCCATTGCTCCTCAGACAAGTCTAAAAGAGGAAGAAGAAGAACACCTGCCAAAATACACTTCTGCCTCCAATTTGCTAGACTGCCAATATTATTGGTTTTGGACAAAATAAAAAATGGGGAGATGTACCAAAATATAGTAATAATGCTTCATTAATGCCACAATGAAATATTACACTCCACCACAAACTATAAGATTATACTAGCAAGCATATACTCTCTCTCTCTCTCTCCCGTCAAAACCCACCGAGGTCAAAGAAGCCGGGGAGGGGGGCTGCAGCTGAGTAGCAGAGCATATGCTTTGCATGTAGAAGGTGCCTGGGTTCAATCCATGCATCTCCAAGTAAGGCTGGAAGAACTCTTGAGAGCGGCTGCCAGTCAGTATTAACAATACTGGGTTAGATGGGGCAATGGCCTGATTCATTATAAGGGAGCTTCCTACATTTCATATGTTGCTATGTCAAAATCTACTAGTCCTTTTGGCTCTTTTAAACAGCCAAAAGGAGTTGTTCTGTATGCCATCTGTCTGAAGACACCTGTAAACCTTGCCTCTGAATTTTAGCTTTGAAAGGCTATCAGCAAAAGGCCTGCGATTAACATGACTTTGTATAATGTAATTATAGCTACTGGGCCCTTCCCAAAACACAACTGAAGTCGGGGACCGATTCTTTAAAGCTGTCAAGAAAACTGGACAGAAAGAATGAGCAGTATTTTCTTCCAGCATGCTGAGTCATAAAAACAGCTGTCAATAATACATGGGAATTCCTCAAGTAACAGCCATGTTCGTTTTCTCTATTCTGTGATGATGTGCAAAGCTGATATTTTCCAGTTCTGGTGATAAACACCTTCCAAATAAAGTGTTTTACTTTCTGATTAGGGATGAGCTCTGTGCTAACCAGCATTTCATTCTACTAGTAAGTCACCTTTTTTATCCTTTAGCAATCCCCACAATAGGAATAGGAAGCTACTGGGTCAGTTTATATTCATTTTCCTTCTATGTCTGTCATAGGCCTGTTGCTGCTGAGTGTTTTTTTGTGTGTGTTTTTGCTTTTTGCAATCTTTACTATAAACTCCTGGGGAAAGCGCTGCTATTCCCTGTTATGGCTCATGGAATATAGTATCAAATGAGTATTAAAGCAGAGCAGACAATATGGCCTTTAATGCATGACTCTTGGCCTCTGTGCCAACATCTAGGATCAGCATCACTTTTACTAACAATTTTTTTAAAAGGTTAAGGGCGAAATTCTAGCCACTGCTCAAGGTTGCCATTTTAAAGGTTTGACAGGTAAGTATGGTAGAAAACCATTTATAAATATTTCAGGAATTACATCTTCTAATCTGTTAACTGTGCGGAGCAGCAAACTATCACAAATATCCTAGGATACCCAGGAACTTACAGTGAGAAATAGGGTAGAATAGAAAGATTATCAATCAGGTTCACTTCAACCCAACAAACTATTCTGCAAAATTATGCTCCCAATTTCATTGGAACAGATCACCAAATGTAATCACAAATATAGAAGATGAGCATTTTGGAGTATTCTTTTTAGTAATGAAAAGGCATATTTTCCTGTATTTACTGTGAAATCCTGCTCTGCTCTATATCATTTCCCAGTTGTTTCTCCCTCTGGATCCTGAGGATCACCAATGGAGGATTTCTTTTCTTTTATTTAATCCCCATGTGGGAGAAGGATAAATTTCAAATGGAACCAACTGCGGGAAAGTTTTGAACCTCACTTCCTTGTTTATGGTAGTCCTGATCCAGTTCATGGCCCCACATGCTTACTTATGAGTAAATAAAAGGTAGAGGGGCTGCTGCATACTACGTATTTAATGTAACATGAAGTTTGACCCCAAGTTCCATTATTCATGATACAAATGTGTGTACATTTTTCTAATTCTCTAAAAATAAACACAAGAGTTGTGGCAGAGTTAAACAATGCCTTCTATTTCATGCTTTTTATTATCTCTGCAACCATTGTACCAGCCACATTCCGGAGTTCAATGAGCCCTTTACAGCTGCAGGCCTATTAAAATGCTTATGTATACTACTCCCCCTCGTTCTCCAAAAGGATTTTTTTTTAATGTTATCAGGTCTTAGACATCTTTGTGAGAATACTACAATGAGTTTCAGAGAACTACATTTGAAAACCCACTGACTTTTAAAAGTGTGTGTGTGTGTGTGTGTATAAATATCCTTCTTAGAACTAGCATTTCCATTCCAAGCCTTAAGTGCCCTTTCTAAAGAGTTCTTTATTACTGTTGTGCCATCATTAAGTCTATTACAACTGTTTAGGAAGGTGAGCCAGAATGTTTCTGAACACTTTATTTTTAAAAAATCAGTCAACGCAATTCAAGAGCAGTCATGGAAACAAATATTTCTAGCTACAAATTCATATGTATAGGGGTCAAAACCCTCGTATTAGAGTCTCTGACTTTTGTATTAATTTGCTGGTGTTTCATTTTGTATTTTAGTTTTTGCTTTGTTCTTTTGAAGCTCAGTATTTAGGGCTTCTGTTTCTGTTTTCCCTGGGGCATATTTCTGTTGACAGTCTGACTTGTTTTTCATATGCATTTCATTTCTAGCATACATAGCAACAATTACCCAATAGCCACAACAGACATTCTGATTTACACCACACTATCGCATAGTCTAATTATTCAGTGGTGACTCAACAGTCCTGTTGGCATACCCACGGACACAAAAATTTGCAGTATTTTCCCCTTTCCCTGCTTTAATATTCATTTTAGATTTGTGATTTTTTTTCTAAGAAAGCAATGGCAGGATTTACCTGTAGAAGGCAGTTGGAGCAGCTTCTCTCATTGCAAAGTTACTCGGTTCATTCTCAAGGTAGTAAGGTACCTGCTGGCTGGGATGATGAATAAATGGTGAGAGCTGTGGGGCTGTCTGTAAAAATACCACAGGGCTCGGAGGGACATTATTCAGTGAATGAAATCCTCCCAGGTTATTCGACCCAAACGATTCTGTTGTAGGGGCGTAATTGAGGCTGGTTGAGCTGTATACTGGAGCGGCAGTGGAAAAATCATAAGTGGCACCTTCTGGGTAGTTAAAGACCCCAGTCTTGTTGCTGTCCACGTACATTTCACTGATCGGTCGTTCCAGGGGAATCTTCAGCTGAGGTCTGCTGAGAGGCTCTAGTTCATTGCCTTGTATCTGGTGCAATAAGGCAACACCGGAGCTTTTTGTGTGAAGGGTCATGGTCATTGTCAGTGGCAGGGAACACGTAGCATATCTCGGTTTGGTGCTAGAAGAAGAATCAGGAGGTAGCAATCCACCTGAAAAAGGAGCAGAAATCGAGTTGAAACACAGCAAAAGTCATGTTTTTCAGTGAAGTTATCCAGCTATGTTTGTATCCGGCTAGCCCCAGCAAGTAGGAAGATACAACTGAGCAGAGTGCAAGACAAGGAACAGTCTCTGTCTCTCTCTGCCTCTAAGTTTAAGTACTTCTCATCTGAGCTAATACGCTTTACAAAGGTGCTGGCATTAGGCCAAATACTCCTGCCTTGCACTGACATTGGTTTAAACATCACTTCAAAACAATTAATTCTGGATTTCTACCAACTAATTGTCCCTCTATTTCTAGTTATTTAATTTTTCATTTCACGTGCCTCTGATTATCACAGACCACCAAGGGAGAGAACGTGGGTCGTGGCTTTCATACTCCTTAGAATGCTAGCCCAGAAGCCCAGTCCATTTACATTGCATACCCGAGCAGGCTCCAATTTATCTCTGCTTATCTATTTTCCCTGCTTTTGTTCGTCTTCATGTTTGCCAGAAATATGTAATGTGTACACTGTGGTGACCCTGGGTAGGACTACAGTGGAACTGTGATATGGCATAGCAGAGGGTGTGTTTGTGCGCGTGTGCAGCCAGCCGCAAACGGTCAAATTCTACCGAGCAGAAATCAAAGGGTGTTCTGTATCTATGTAAGAGAAATGGCACACAAACATGCTTGCTACAGTTATCATGATTCCTGGTATTTCGCTGCAGCACAATGCACTGTTTTAAAAAAGGTAAGTTAAATCTGCAATTTTCCTGCCATCGTGCTAATCAGCTTTACATTTCAAAATCAAATAACATATAAAGCAATATAGGAAACATGGCACTGCTCAGACTCCTTGACGTTCAATTGCATGTTTGCTGCATGAGAAAAAAACAAAGAACTACTAAATACTGCCCCCAAAAAAGTATTTTCCCCACTTTTTTAAACCTCCTGTTGTATGTTTAGTTTTGAAATCAATCTATATAAATTCAAGCTTTGAAAATATCTAAAGGAATCAGTTTTAATGTATTCAAATAAAAAATCTAAGACAAAACAGAATTCTTATCTAATTACAATATTTATTTTACTCTCTCAAATACTGTTTAACTATATACAAACAATTACGTTGTGCCAGCACCAAGAAGCCTTTATAATTATTCCCATGGATAGATCTATAGCTATCTATGGCTCAGCTGGTAAAAAAGATTAGTACCTTATTTAAACTTGAAGGGTTTGAGATAACCAAGTGTAAGTATGAATGCGTTTCATGCTATAATTAAATTAAACCACAAGCCTTGATACAAAAATTAGATTGCTTAAAGTATTATTTTTAACATGTACAGCTGGGATCCTGTGCAGTCTTAATCACAAACATACGTGCATAGGACTGTATCTGTAGAAATAATTTGGAAAACAACTTTTTTTTACCAACCAAGAAAAAATGTCTCAGCATTACAACTGTATCTTAGGATTTGGCTATAATACAGTGCATGTTTCAATAAGGTACAAATAAGGCTGAAGAACAAAATAATGTATGGAAGCTTGTGGTATATAGCTAAGCAACTCCATGTTAACATGGGGTAGCACATATCCATGACTTTTCATATCATTTCTATAATGTTTGTAGTAATCATATCCAGAGGGTATTACAACAACTGTCTTGAATATCTTTCCATCTTAAGTCTGGATTTATTCATGAAGTTCTTAACTTGCCCCAACTAGCTTCAATTTTAGATGGTAGGATTTGATTAGTAATTATGTTTGTTTAAACAAGGCTGAACAGAAAGAAAGAAAGAAAGAAAGAAAGAAAGAAAGAAAGAAAGAAAGAATACTTGAGTATAGAGAGGCAGATCCTATAGAAATTCTACATATATGTATCCATGTATGCTTCTGAGAACAAGTGAAAGTGTATGTGCGTCTGTGAATGCGTATGTATTTACAGTTTTCATGAGACAGCAAACTCTGCTCATACATATTCCAAAATACGAAACTCAGCATTGCTACATGAGCTCTAAGTTAAAGGCTGGCTAATGCATGCAGAAAGCTATTTGTGCGGCCATACATAGCATTATTATATTTTTCAGACAAGATACTAGTTTAAAAAAGGACAAACTCAAAAGGTAACAGACATGTTTAAGTGGATTTTATACTTTACTATTCTGAAGTTGGAAATAAAACGCTATGGCAAAAGGCAAATTATAGATTTTACAAAACCGCAGTTTCAATATTCCCCAATAATTTTAAAATGCCTGTATCATTATTTCAATATTTTCCAAATGTAGTTACATAAAAATGGATTTGCTGGGTTTACAGGAAAAGGCAAATTCTTAAACAGTCAAATCTAAATGGGAAATCCCATGGCACAAGCACACAATATTTGCTCATTTGGTTTGAATTCTGGGACCAGAAGTCCATCCAGACCAAGCCCTAAGCCAGGATCCCACAATATCAAACTCTTTCAATGTATGCCACATAATCCAAACTAAAGAATGCAGAGCCAGGAGCAAACAAGGCACACCACATTAAGGTGCCTGCAGAACAGGAGTCCAGGCAACTAAACAAGTGATCCAAAGCGCATGCAACAGGAGAAGATTTTAAAAGGCAGACACCATGATTGGCACCCGAAACAAGGGCAGGGGCCCTGAAACCAGCAAAGTGTCCACTACTCTGGCACTGCTACCATTACCACTGTGTAGGACACCTGATAGCAAATACGTTGAAACTAAGTGATAGGTGAACTCGCCTTGTTGCTAGATTAGGAATGTACTTGGCTAATATGAGTTATTTTCCCAAAGCAAAACCTGTTTATTTCAAAATTCCATAGTTCAGGAATTGTTTTCTCAGGAGCACAATGGAGCCCAAATGCCCCCCAATGAATGCCTTTAGTGTCCCTATACCCCTTCCCCTGGATCTCCTCCATTTCTCCTTTGGCACCTGGAATGCTGAAATAGCAGCATCCTAAATGAAAGAAGCCCTGGAAGTGTAATTCCCAGGGTATCTGAAATCTATTAAAAGTACTCATGTACCCTCAAAAACCACATTTCCCAGGGTTTCAACCTGCCCGCACCTATTTATTTGTTAGATTTGTATCCTGCCCAACTGGCAAATGCCCTCGGGGTGGTTTACAATCACTTGGATATGCAGTATTAGTGTTCCATGCACTTGCCTCTCTGCAATGTTAGGGTTCCATGTGGTAGAAAAGAAGAGAGCTCTCATATGGAAAGGTTTCACTATCTGCACAGCCAGCCGGTAATGGAGCAGCTGTAGTGATAGCAAGGGTACTGCACTGAAGCGAATATTTTTTTGAGACAGAGTCAAACTTTAGTGAAGTTTGTGCACATATTGTAAAACCTTGTGGGGTGGGAGTGGGACTCTTCAGTTCCTCATTATGAGTCCCCAGCTCCAAACTCTGGCACAATCACAAGTCAAAACACTACACAAGTATTGGTTATACACGTAATCATGGGGCAAAAACAAAAGCAGGAATCTAAACTCATGGGATTGCTCAAGGGACCAGCCCCCCCAAATAGGTGTTATGCACAGAGTAGAAGTCAAGAGCCAATGATATAGAGTTTGTGTGGGATGGGTTTCCTGCCCCATGTTCCTACTTGCTACTCCAGATCCAAGCCCTGGTTTCCCATGCCTACCTTTGAGTACCTGCTGTCCTCCCAACTCCTTTTAAAATTCACTCTGCATTGCCACCATCTGGGGAAACAGTGTAGCTAGCTGTTGGAGGAGGATAGAAGACAAATGCTCCCAACCAAGCCAGTGCAAAAGGCCTCATTGTCTTCCCCCTGTTCTCCTGCCAGCTCACCTGCAGGGCATCAGGCATTCAAGCCCAAGAGCAGACTCCTTGAGTTGGGGGCAGGCAGGCAGGCAGGCAGGGCCACGGTGGCTTAGTAGTTAAGACACTGAACTGCAGACCGGAAGGTCGGCAGGACAGCAGTTCGAGACCCGAGTGCCGCGTGACGGAGTGAGCTCCCGTCTTCAGGCCCAGCTCCTGCCAACCTAGCAGTTCAAAAGCAAGAAATTGCAAGTACATAAATAGGTACCGCCTCGGCGGGAAAGGTAACAGCGTTCCGTGCACCTCGGTGTTCAGTCATGCCGGCCACATGACCACGGAAGCGTCTTCGGACAGCGCTGGCTCTTCGGCTTAGAAATGGAGATGAGCACCACACCCTAGAGTCGGACATGACTGGTTGGGGACGCTGTTATGTTAGGCAGGCAGGCAGGCAGGCAGGCAGCCAGAAGGCAGGCAGGATGAAAGCTGATGTCAGGCAGGCTGAAGGCCAGGAGGGAGCTCTGAGGGGTTTATATCACTCAGTGGCACCAAATTAGTCCTTTGGGGTCACCTGACTGCATAGGCCAAGAAGAGTATGATCTCTACTGTGCAGACTGAGCTAGAACAGCCTATAATGTCCTTCTCTGACCAACAAATCCAGTGTGCAGGGAGCCATCAAGAAATAAGGCAGTTCCTGGCTCATGGTGGTTGGATACTAATGGCCTCTACTATCCTTCGTTCTAGGTTGTGGCCAAAGACACCACAGGGGGAGCTGCAACTAAGAATGGCAGAAATATCCCCGTCTGTTTTTCAAGCCGATTCTTCTCAAAAGCTGACTCTTGCTACCAGAGGCAAGGCAGGCAAAAGGAGCTAGAGCAAGTGTTCCCTCCCCAAAATGCCAAACTATAAGCCCTATGTCTTCCAGGCCTTGCCACATTCCCTCAGGGGCCTCATGCAAATGACAGTACTTATAAAACATTTGATAAAACCATGAAGGTTGTTATTCCCTTTTTACATGAACAAGGCATGACAGTTGTCATTAGCATAAAGGCTGCTGAGGTGCTTGAGAAAGCATTCTTATGATGAAAAGTGTCACTTACTTCAGAAGTAAATAACAGCACACTGAGGATAAGCATTCATACAACCTAATGGATTTAAAAATGGCAGTAGACTGCGGTATAAGTCCCCCAGTAGCCTGAACTCAAAACTTCAAAATAACCTTTCCCACATTCAAGGGGGGGGGGGTGCTGGTCAGAGAGGGAGGAAAGAACACGGGTAGAATAATGCAAGACATCTCAAAAGATGAAAGAACCAAAAACAAGCCAAAGTGGCACCATGAGTGTAGGGAAACTTCTGTCTAGCCCACATACACAGCTGTGTCACTCCTGCCCTGGGCTGCAGCAACGTGTAGAACAATATTGCCTCATACAGCTTGTTTGCTGCCCTGCAATGGAGGGAAAAATAACTAAAGGCCAAACTAGGTGCAATGTAGGAGATTTTTTAAAAGAAATGTAACAGTAGCCACTCCTAAAGGAAATCAACCCTGACTGCTCATTGGAAGGACAGATACTGAAGCTGAAGCTCAAATATTTTGGCCGCCTAATGCGAAGAGAAAACTCTCTGGAAAAGACCCTGATGCTGGGAAAGACTGAAGGCAAAAGGAGAAGGAGACGGCAGAGGATGAGATGGCTAGATAGCATCACCGATGCTGCAATGAAAATGGACTTGAGCACGCAGGAGAGGAAGGAGAGAGCGCAGGACAGGAAGGCCTGGTGTGTTATGGTCCATGGGGTCATGAAGAGTCGGACACGACTGAACGACTGAACAACAACAACAGTAGCCACAGGGCCCAGATTTGTATTGGGACTGCTATCTAGAAGGAGGGTAAGGTTAACCCTTTCCTCTAGATGATTTTTCCAGTGAAAATCACAGTTACCAAGCTATTTGTCCTGTGTTTCCCCAGTGGGGGCAAAATGCAACAGGTGAGAGGGAATTTGGATCAAACGAAGGACACAGGGAAAAGAGTTAGCCACCTGTTCCCAGCATTATGGCCCTAATCCAATTGGTCTTCCACGGCAGCATTAATATGTTTTAAAATGTGGGGGATCCCAAGCATAGATTTCCTGTATCATGTCAACTGTCCTAATGGATAGACTGAGGGGCAGTGGAGATACAAGAGGACTAAGGGGAGTGAAGAGCTTGCAAAGGCTGCCATGTGTCCTATTTTACAGAGGACAGGCCTGCATTTGAAGGCATCCTCTTTTTCAGCCTTACCCAACCTGGTGCTCTCCAGATGTTTTGAACTATAGCTCCCATTATTTCTGACCGTTGGCCATACTGTCTGGGGCTGATAGGAGTTGTAGCCCCAAGTCAGGTTGGGGAAGACTGCACTATTTGAAGGGCTGTCCAGTCAAAGTCCATTTTAAAGATAAAGAATCATAAGAAGAGAGAGCAGGGAAGATTTGAAATTGCCCATCAATAGTTAACACTTGGAAAGTGGACTGAGCAGGCCACACAGTTCGTTGTTGCTGTTCAGTCGTTAAGTCGTGTCCGACTCTTTGTGACCCCATGGACCATAACACGCCAGGCCTTCCTGTCCTCCGCTCTCTCCAGGAGTGTGCTCAAGTTCATATTCATTGCATTGGTGATGCTATCTAGCCATCTCATCCTCTGCCGTCCCCTTCTCCTTTTGCCTTCAGTCTTTCCCAGCATCAGGGTCTTTTCCAGGGAGTTTTCTCTTCGCATTAGGTGGCCAAAATATTTCAGCTTCAGTTTCAGTATCTGTCCATCCAATGAGCACTCAGGGTTGATTTCCTTTAGGATTGACTGATTTGACCTCCTTGCAGTCCAGGGGACTCGTAAGTGTCTTCTCCAGCACCACAGTTCGAAAGCATCAATTCTTCGGCGCTCAGCCTTCCTTAGAGTCCAGTTCTCACAGCCATACGTTGCTGCTGGGAAAACCATAGCTTTGATTAGATGGACCTTTGTCGGCAAGGTGATGTCTCTGCTTCTTACTGTGCTGTCTAGGTTTGCCATAGCTTTCCTCCCAAGGAGCAAGCGTCTTTTAATTTCATGGCTACAGTCACTGTCTGCGGTGATCTTGGAGCCCAAGAAAATAAAATCTGTCACTGCTTCCATTTCTTCCCCTTCTATATGCCAGGAAGTGATGGGGCCAGATGCCATGATCTGAGTTTTTTTAATGTTGAGTTTCAAACCAGCTTTTGCACTCTCCACTTTCACCCTCAACAACAGGCTCTTTAGATCCTCTTCACTTTCTGCCATTAGGGTGGTATCGTCTCCGTACTGAGGTTGTTGATAATTCTCCCGGCAATCTTAATTCCGACCTGTGATTCATCCAACCTGGCATTTCTCATGATGTACTCTACATATAAATTAAATAAGCAGGGCGACAATATACAGCCTTGTCGTACTCCTTTCCCAATTTTGAACCAATCGGTTGTTCCATGTCCGGTTCTTACTGTTGCTTCTTACCCTTCGTACAGGTTTCTCAGGAGACACGTAAGGTGGTCTGGCACTCCCATCTCTTTAAGAATTTGCCACCGTTTGTTGTGATCCACACAATCAAAGGCTTTAGCGTAGTCAATGAAGCAGAAATAGATGTTTTTCTGGAATTCTCTTGCTTTCTCCATGATCCAACGAATGTTGGCGATTTGATCTCTAGTTCCTCTGCCTCTTTGAAACCCAGCTTGTACTTCCGGTAGTTCTCGGTTCACATACTGCTGAAGCCTAGCTTGTAGGATTTTGAGCATAACCTTGCTTGCCTGGTCATAATCTCCACTATGGTGACATGTATTGAATTTCTATTATGAATTTAATGTTTTTATTGTACATTGCCTGGTTAGCAGAGGTTGCACTTTCTAATTAATTAATTATAGTAATTATTTCTAAATTTGTATCTATATATATATATATACAGATGCAAATTTTATGGAGATCTGTGTCCTCTTTGGGGTTCTTTCTTTCTTTCTTTCTTTCTTTCTTTCTTTCTTGGTAATATACTTCCTCATCATATGGAATAATAATATGAGAGTATGACTTAGACCTTGTTGGCACATACAGGTTCATCATTGCAACGTCTAGTAAAGATTTGCATGTGTCAAAGACCTATCACAGATCAAACACCACAGCTACAGGTTTCATATTTAAACTGGGACTTAAAAGTTGTAAGTCATGGGACTACATGTCACACTTTAGCCCCATCCCCAAGACATGTGGCTCCCACCATCCACATGTTAGTGTTGACATTGGGGCGGGGGGGGGGGGAGCCTTGTGCATAGACCGGAAGTAGAAACAGCAGGTTGAACAGCCTCATCTAGAAAAGCTCAGTGATAAAGATCCAAAACGTAAAGCATGTTAGGACATGATGAAGAAACTGTGCACGTTTAACTTAGTGAAAAGACAACTGGTAACAATTTTAAATATTTAAAGGGATGTCACAAATGAGGGATTGTGAGACAAATACAGGAAGCCACAGTAATTTAAAAAAATGTTTTCCAACTGCTAATTTGTAAATATTGGAACTCTCTTATGCTCCAGAAAAAAATAGATTGCATGTGATATTTGCTTTGTGATATAATTAAGAGATTCAGTGAGTGATTTAAGACAATACAGTGCTGCACAATTGCCACTTACAGCCTCTCCATGTATTGTTGTTATTTTTCATGGGGAGCCAGTTACCTACATGGTGATACTAGCCTTACAACACCCTCCATGCTACTGCATGGAAATAGGGGTAAGCAATGGCCTGGTGAGTTCATCTTCATCCTATGTCTGTTGTTGTTTATTTGTTCAGTCGCTTCCGACTCTTCATGGCTTCATAGACCAGCCCACGCCAAAGCTTCCTGTCGGCCGTCGCCACCCCCAGCTCCCCCAAGGTTGAGTCCGTCACCTCCAGAATATCATCCATCCATCTTGCCCTTGGTCGGCCCCTCTTCCTTTTGCCTTCCACTTTCCCTAGCATCAGCATCTTCTCCAGGGTATCCCGACTTCTCATTATGTGGCCAAAGTACTTCAGTTTTGCCTTTAATATCATTCCCTCAAGTGAGCAGTCTGGCTTTATTTCCTGGAGTATGGACTGGTTTGATCTTCTTGCAGTCCAAGGCACTCTCAGAATTTTCCTCCAACACCACAATTCAAAAGCATCTATCTTCCTATCTATCCTATGTCGACTCCAGTAATATTTATAAGAAGCAGTTATGTGGGTCAAAAGTTGTGGTGATTCCTCCACTAACTTTTAAGATTGCAAGGGCAGGATGATAGTGGCAGGAAAGGAACTATGTCCATTGACCAGCTTGTGGGTGGCTTCCAACAGACGATACCAGAGAGGTATGGGAAACAGTCAGGCAGAACTATCTTCCCCACTACTCAGGTAATTGGTCCCGATGTCACTGAGCAGGTGTTATTGAGGTGCTTCCCATGCTGCTCAGGTTTGAATCAGCCACTGATGTCAAGGCAAGGTCTTGGGATATTAAAAGTTGGAGAAGCACATGCTTAGGGAGAATATCCTCATTCTTTCCCTTTTGAATCCTCAGCACTCAGGATTAAATTCAGAAATGCCCAGCTGGCAGCCATGGGCCAAATCCAGGTCATAGAACAATTCCATTGAGCCTCAGAAGCCCTACTCATTTATTTCCAGGAGTTATAACAGTTGGCTCACAGTTTCACTCATAAGGAAAAGGACATTGTTTTCAAATGTTCTCTGTAGCTCTATTTGGGCCATACCTGCTGGCCCCACCCATGCATTCCTGTTGGCTCCACTCTTACATTGTCCATGCATTGGGGGAGAAGGTCTGAAGAAGAAAGCCTGCTCACCCCATGATTCCATACTTTAATGTTTTCACTCTTCAGGTTTTGTACTTGGAGCACATGTGAAAACTACTAGGTGGCAGCACCTTTATTATACGCTGATCACTTGCGTGAGTGATGGGATTGTACTTTAAATACAATTCCAACCCTTGGGCCATTGCCTGGAGAATATAATGACCCCTGAGAAGCAGCCATCCCTGGTTTAAGCTAAAGTTATTCTGCGAAGGGAGCGATTATTAAGCATTAAAGCAGAAAGTACCTACTGTGATGTATACGTTTCTGTGTGAATCCATGAACTTTTACACTGAAATCATGCTATTATTTTTGGTTTCATTTTAAATACATTTATGAATGTATGTTTGGATACATTCATTTCATCAGTTAAGGGGAGGTACATGACCACATTCCCCTCACCCCTGCACTGTGTTAAAATCTGAAATGAAGGACTAACAACAATAGAAAACTGAGCAATGATTGCAGCTCTTTGATGAAGTGAATCATGTTTATCACTCTCATGAAACTTAAGGCCGTACGCAGGTTGGTTTTGTTCCACTAAAATGATAGAGGAGCAACATCTGTTTGCTAGCTGGGTGCCAGATTCCAGCCCTGAGTCTCCAAAGACTTCTTATTGTGAGAACATTATCTCAAAAAAGTTGGTGCTTAGAAATCTGGAATTCACACTGAACTCTAGTTATTACTTTACTGATCTGGTAAAACACCATGTAAAACAACAGCAGCAGGCTGAATAGATTCATAACTCTTCAATAGGAAACTATAGAACTGTAGAACTAATTGCTCACTCCCAAAGAAGCAGCCAACTTGCTAGTAAATGACAAGATTAAAAAAAAAAAAGCGTGCCAACAAATTGTTCTCAGTCTCAAGCATCACTGGCAGGGAAAACCACGAGCTTGCAGCCAGAGTTGTAGAAGACATTCCGCCACAGTAATTAGAAATAAAATGTGAGTAGCTCCAGACATTGTCTGCATTCCATGTTGCAGATACTGTCTTTGAAAGGACCAGAAGATACAAGACCACTGCCACAAGAAACACAACACGAACATGGTAATGTCATTTTTTCAAATATAGGCAGTATCCTATTGTGCCCCGTGCTAGCAGGACCGACTGCTAGCACAACAGAGAGTTAGTGCTTCATAAAACAACTGGAAATGAGCAGAGAAACAATTGTTTCCAAAAGGGGGCAGATCAACAGTTTGCAGAAGGGAGTTCTGCTGACCTGTCTCAATCAAAAAACATTTCTGGGATTACTTTAGGAAGCACTTACTCCCTGGTGCGCTAGCTCTTGGTCCTGCTGGCACAACAGAATGAGCAGGAGTACAGCGGCAATGTTGGATACTGCTCATAAACTACAACAACTCAAGAAACAAGAAGAGAAAGAAGTGCCACCAAAAACTAGTTTCATTGGGCAGGATTGTACAAACTATCTCTAGCTGCTGCATGGGGGGCTATATTTTAGGGGATTCATGGCTATGGAGAGAAGGATGAAACCTCCCATCCCCGTGTGCTGTAGTCCCAATCCAGAGCAGCCTCCCTGCTCTTCCTTTGGGTTAAACAACAAAACAGACAACGCTACATGCTACTATTTAAAGCAATGTGTCATTTGATCCTCAGAGCAGTTTTGTCATAATTGTGTAATTTTCTGGTATATTTAATGTACCTTTGTTTTCTTCCTTTTATGTATATTTCTTTGAGAGGGCACAGCCGTGAAAAGAATTATGAATATTTGAATGAATGGTTTGTCCATCTGCCTTGAGTTCACTTAGGCCACCAACTATTCTTATCCCACCCTCATCCCTCACCTACAATATTGGCATTGTATTTCTTATCTTTCTAAGTGTTGTAAGGATTATGTAATGTTTGTAAACTACCTTGAATGCTACAAAATCACTATGTAAAGGTTAGGTATTATTAGTAGAAGATTTGGGGCAGTATCCTATTTGACACTGCCGCTAATGTAAATTACATTGCACTAGCGTAAACAACCTCTAGTGCAACACCAATAGCATTTGCTGGCACAATAGATTTTCCAGGGAAACCTGACATGCCAGCAAACGCTATTGTCTCTGGAGACTACTTACACTAGTGTAACATAATTTACATTAGTTTTAGTGTCAAATAGGATACAGCCTTTTGTATCTGAGAAAATGCAAGGCTTTCCCCAAGAATCCAGGCACTGCTATTGCAATTGCTGATAATGGAATATCATATCACAAGAATCAGAGGCACTATTGCATATTTATTTATTTATTATTTATTATTTAGATTTTTAGCCTGGTCAGAGTACCAAAAGGTACTCTGAGCAGCTTGAAAAATTTAAAATGCATAATAAATACAATATAATAGAAAACAAGAGATTAAAACAATTTAAATTAAAACAGAAATTCCAATTAAACAGAAATAGTGCCATCAAACATCAATGCAATATCCAATAGGGCACTTCCTCCCCCACCAATTCCCTTCTGCCCCACCAATTTCATTGTGCAAATGGGACCCCACCCCTTACACAACAGAAATTCAGAGCTTCTTAGAGGAAGCCCAGGAACAAGCAGAAAGGAGCTCCGCTGACCTGCCCCAGAAGGTCAGCTGAGCTCATTTCAGGTTGTGCCCAGAAGCGTTAAATTGCCGTTGTGCAAGCAGCGGGGGCCACTTGCACAACTGAATGAGCAGGGCATGAAAGAATCAGCAGGGGCGTAAGCATCACATTGGATACTGCCCTCAATATATTACTATATGAATAGGAAGAGCTGAAAGTTCATGAAATGAAATTGGCTTCACTGCCTTTATGAAGCCTTTTACAACCTACATTCTCAGCCTAATAGGCCCCTGAAATTCTACCAAGTAGGTATAAACATTGCTGCCAATATTTCAAAGTACAAAACACTTTCCATTCATAGGACCACAGTGTATGGGAATTACAACTTTCCTACCCTATCCTGTATAGGCGTGACAGCTCCGATTGTACATGATTGTGACAAATTGGTTACCTTGAACATACATTGCAATTTTGCACGCTGTCATTCAACCAACTTTTGAAAAGTGCTCCAAGCCACAGTTTCTGTGTGATAAACAATTTGAAAAACTGTACCCAAAAGTTAAGAAGCTATTAAAATGGTGTTACTCATAATCAACGATGTCTCAGGGCCAAACTTGACAAGATGCTAATGGTGTGAATGCAATTCACATGCACGTTTTAAAAAATATAAAAAGAAGGGGGTGAGCTGGGGTGAGAGAGAGAAAGGAGAGTTTAAATTTATGTGTGTTCACCTGGCTCTACGATGTAAACTTCAAGTCTGCATCTGAGTTATCAGTGGTGGCTGGTGAGTTTTGGTGTTGGTGGGGCCAATTTCTTTCTTGCTTGTGCAGAGCGTACATCACTACAACTGCTGTAGTGGTGCACGTGTACAAAACTCATGTACTGTTTTTGTGTGTGTATGCCCACATTTAGATAAACTAGGGGTTCTCAAACTTTCAACCCCAGGGCCCACATAAGAGAGCTGAAAATAACTGAGTCCCGCCAGTCACAAAATGATGTTGTAAGGCCAGAGCCAGATTCAAAGTGGTGACAGATGGAAGTACACTTTGGCATAATCAGCTGGCAATGACTGATATTTTATATTGATATTTCTATCCAATCCCACCCCAAAAATTGCTAAATTCTTTGTCACAGTTATTTCCTTGTAGCAGGTGGTAGTATCCCTGCTTGTGGAATGGAGATTTAGTGCTTCCAAGGGCAAGCCCCTAAAAGAGAAGAAACACTCATCTCTGGAATGGAGCAAGTTTGGTGTAGCTCCCTAATGTGACTTCCACCAGCCTGCCCTGATCCAGAAACTACCATTTCCACTTGTTTCAGGTTTCCCCCAGAAGCGCCAAATCCCTGGTCCACTATTTGATTTATATCCCCATTTTTAAAATAAAATAATTTTGCATCTAGTTGGCTCTCTGTTTCTATGCTCTTTTGTGTCAATACTGCCTCCACCCCCATGAAACCTGAGCTCCTTTCTCACAAAACAACTGTTTTGTGACTTCAGGACTGCAATCCTACAGCCACTTACCTGAGAGTGAGTCCCATTAAACTCAAAGGGTCTTACTTCTGAGTGTATATGTATAAGACTGAGTTTGCTACAGCATAAGTTCTCAGTGAATGCTTGGACTTCAGTTCCTGCACAACGGACTTGCCTCAGCCTCAGCGCAAAGTTTGCACAAGTTTCAGGGCTTCCAGTGGGGAGGGGGAAATTGTTCAGCATAAACTCCGAATTGCCACTGAATAGTATATGCAGAACACAACTTCCAGGATTGTTTCATCTTAGAGGAACATACACACCACAGGAAAGATGCCTCCCAATTGCTAGGAGAAAGTGGAGGGAGGGGGGACTAAAAGAGAGACTAAAGTAACACCTCTTAAGGACCCCTGGAGTTTCCTTCCTACCAGCAAGGAACTAGAAAATGAGATAAAAAGAGCAAGAAAGGCCTTTACAAAAAAAGCAAAGCCTGTGCCACTTCTGCCTCCACGAGCAGCACTAGAAGAAAGAGGAGGGGAAACCTAACAGGGCTTTGGAAGCAGAGGAAAGAGGCATGGGGGGGGGGCAGTTTTTCGCTCCGCCTCCAAGCCCTCCTTCCTCCCTCCCTTTTGGAGGAGCAGTTAGTAGCACCACAGCCCCAAGTGCTGTTAAAGCTGTCACGCCTATACAGGATAGGGTAGGAAAGTTGTAATTCCCATACACTGTGGTCCTATGAATGGAAAGTGTTTTGTACTTTGAAATATTGGCAGCAATGTTTATACCTACTTGGTAGAATTTCAGGGGCCTATTAGGCTGAGAATGTAGGTTGTAAAAGGCTTGGGACAGGAGCTTCAATAGATAGCTCACCTGGAATACTGTCATCTCTGCTAGCTTTGTTGTTAGTAATGCTTCCTAAAGCCCACTTGACTTCACTCTCTAGGATGTCCGGCTCAAGTTCAGTGACCGCACTATCATGGCTATCAGGAACATTAAGATCTTTCCTGTATAGTTCTTAATTATTTAATTACTTAATACTTATTAAATTACAGTGGATTACTTATTAAATTGCAGTGGATTACTTATTAAATTATAAACACTAATTAATAATTATATATAATACTTATATGTAATTATACATTGTTATTATTATATTATAATAATCTACAATTATATAAATACTGTTTTTATTCTCCAAACTGTATATCAATTTATTTATTTCCTAAAGATGAAGTCTCTCCTACAGAACAAATATAACATACAGACACATTTCTACTGTGCACTCAAACTACTGTGCTCATACTCAAAGCCTTTCAATATCAGCACAGAACAATAAACAATCTCCATATTGGGGGTGATGTGAGGCAAGAATACGAAGACAACACAGAGCAGAACCCTCCCAAGACCCCAGTGCATAGGTATGCCAACTCTGACTGAAGCTACGCCTGAAGATTTCCTTCTCCAACCCCAATATTTAACACAATACCAAACTACTAAAATCTCTAGGATTGCTTTCAACAATCTCCTGGAGATTAACACTGATTCCTGGAGACTCCAGGCCAAGCCCAGAGGGGTGGCAACCCTAGCGGAACTGCACAAATTTATAGTTTTAAGAACACTCATGTGTTTTTTTAAACTCCCAAGAAAGATTTAATATTAAATCTTCAGAGCCCTACATTGCCATGTAGCTAGATCCCTGGGTGACCTTACCCCACTCACTACCTTACAGTTTAACCACAGAGTTTTTGTCTGCCACCTAGAGCTCCTCTGAGGAAAAGGACACAAATTTGAACATAATGCCTTGTAGGGTGGGAGGAGACAATGCATACAAGTGTGAACATAAAAGCCTACTAGGAGAAGCCTACCTTTTTATACCAACTGGGCCTTTGGAGGAACCTGGACTCTTGCAAAAGGAGGGGGAAATCTGGTATTTTAGAAGTGCGCATTTTCTTCCTAATATGGTCATTGGTTCCTTTACCTGTATAGGGACCGGCACTCTGCAGTTTTGGACCAGTGAGAGAAGTGAACTGGGGGAAAGAGGACTGTTCCATCGCCTTTACAGCTGCTTGCAACTGCCCCCTCTCCACCTCCCTGTAACTTTGCCTCCTGTCAGCCTTGATGCTGATTAATGAGTGAGACTACCTGCCAGAGACTTCCAGGCAGTCGGAACAGAGCACTATATCTGAGCCATCTGAGACCTTCAGGCATTGTGAAGATTTAAGCTGCCCTGCTAAGAGGTGGCGGGCCACCCTTGGTGGGCCGCCCCAATAGGGTGCCATGAGGGCAAGGGTGCCCCCCCTTTTTTTCTCTTCCTTGGTTTGTTTGCTTTCTGCTTCTTTATTGAATACCTGTCGTGTGTGAACAGGGTGCTCCTGAATGACAGCAGGGATCACCTGATGATAGTTAGATTGACGTCTCTCTGTTTGGCCACACTGGGTGAGAGCCAGGAGATAGGGGCTTCATGTGCCAGAGCTGCTGCGTCTGCCCAGGATGGGAACCTGTGAGGTTTCCCTCTGGGCAAGAGCCAAGGGGAGAAGTGTGAGAGATGGAATAAGCATGAACTAATGGAAGCCGGTTGAATGGTTAGGAAATAAGTGCTTTACTTGTTCTCTATGTTGCTCAGTTGGTTGGCAAGCCTGATGTCTTAGATGTGACCAGTGTCTGGTTATAACAGTTTGTGATTGCCTTAGTTTGGCTGGCAGTGATTGGATGAGTGGACTGTATGAGTTGAATGGGTGAGGGTATATTGAATTTTGAGTAGGTGTTGAGAGTGTTGGGTAGTTCTGGGTGGCAAGGATGTGCTGGGGAAATTCTGACACAGGACCCATGGAGGGGGTACCACTATTCCAGTGACTTGGGGCACAAGGAATTATGGCAGAAGGAGCGGGTCGGGATATCAAAGTAGAACGGGCTACAGATGTTTATACACTGATCCCCTTCTACCCCATTCCTCTAGCTCTCATATACTTGGTAGCTCATCCACTGGCCATCCTGTCTTGCAGTGCTGCTATTTAATGCCAGGTCGGTCTGCAATGAGAACACACTCATTCACGATTTAATTGTGGATGAGAAGGCCAATCTGGCATGTATTACTGAGAATTGGGTGGGTGAGCTGGGTGGGGTTGATCTGACTCAGCTCTGTCCATCTGGGTACTCCGTGCAGCACCAACATAAGCTGGAGGGCTGGGGGTGGGGGAGTAGCTGTGATTTATAGAACTCCCACCTCTATCATCAGGAAACCACTCCACCTTGGAGCAGACCTTGAGGGGTTGCAGCTGATGTTGGGCCATAGAGACAGATTGGGGATGCTACTGGTTCACCAGCCACCCTGCTGCCCAGCAACCTCCCTGACCAAGCTGGCAGAGTTGGTCTCAAGTGTGGTGTTGGAGGGACCCAGGATAGTGGTTCTGGGTGACTCCAACTTCCATGCTGAGTCTATCTCTGGAGTTCCAGCTCATTCATGGCCTCTATGACAACTATGGGGGTGTCTCAGTATGTCATCGGCCCAACACGTGAAGCAGGGCATACCCTTGATTTGGTTTTTGCTCCAAGTTGTGAGATGGGTAGTCTGAAAATTGGGGGGGGGGGTCCAAATAACCCCACTGTCATGGTCAGACCATTTCCTCGTGAGATTTGAACCCATGGTGGAGGGGGGGGGCATTTGGATGGTCCGCTCCAGGAAACTGAAGGTCTGCCACACCAGGATCTAATGGCAGTATCGCTCCAATCACACACAATTCAGTTAGAATTTGCACCCATCCCAGTTCAGGGTTCTCATGAATAACGTGCAATTGGGAGAAACTATGGATCTTGTTTGATCACTGGCTGAAGGGAGGAATGTTTTGGTGGTGACTGTGAACTGGTACAAGCTATTGCAGAATGTTTTGTCTTCCCCTTATCAGCAGCCATCAGGAACTGTGTTGCTCGGGTTTGTTATTGCTGTGAGCATCCTGACACCCCCCTGCCCCCAGCATCACATGTGACTTTTCTACCAAAGTTGTACACAAACTTGAAGAATATCAAGACTACAGTTAAGTTATGGCTATATCAAAAACTATACTTGTTGATCATCAGTCCCTCATTTTTAGAAATTTCCTCTTTTGAAGTCAAGTGTGATTGTGTTGGACTTCCTTGCAAATTTTCCACATATATATAAATTAAATTTGATAGCACTGTTCTTGACAAAATAATCCCCAAATCACATCCGGATCTCAAATATATTTATCTATCTCTCTTTTTTTTCCAGCATCCAATCTTTGGGGGGCAGGGTTTTGATAGCACTGTGGTCACTATTCCAATTGGTTCAAGAATGTTTACACCTCACGCTAGGCCCTGGGCACCATTTAGGATTAAGTTCCGGATCTCTTCCCCCTGGTCAGTTTCATGACCAACTGTTCTAGGGCACAAATAATTTAAGGGTCAATAATATGCATGTTTAGACAGAAAAAAGTCCTGCAACTCCCAGCATTTCCTTACCAAGAAGATGATGCTCTTAGGGTATCTAGAAATGTTACCTCTTTGTCATGACCAGAACACCCTATGTGAGGGCAATTAAATGTAAATTAAATATACACTTTTTTTAACCTCTGAACTTCCTTCCCCAAAGCCCCACCCACATGCTAAATGCAAATGCGGTGGACATCAGTGTTCTCATGTGAATGTTGACAGTCACCTAAATGTGATTGTCAGCATAGGCTGGTGTATTAAATACCTTCTCTCAGGCATTCAACTGGGATTGTCATGAGCTCTGAATACAGATTAAACATGTGATTGTACTTTTCAAGATTCAGCTGTTAAATCCAACCTGCCCTATGAAACTACCATTTTTGTGATGAGGTTTCTTGGTTTTGTACACAAAATATTGCCTGTGAATCTGAGATTTTAAAGGATTTATCCAATACAATAGTGATTATATAGACAATTTAAGAATAGATGGAAAGGATTACAGAGCAATCTCAGAACATATGGAAGTGGCTTTAGAATAGCTACATCTCTCTCAATAAATTTCATGCATCAATCTTCCCTCTGCAATTTGTGAAACTCAACGAGCATTTTAAAAATATGTTTTTACATGAGCCCCTGGCAATGATCTATAGAGAAAGGTTTGAGTTGATCTGGAAACACATTTTGTTATGTGGAGATGCATTCCAACTATTCTGACCTGAGGCTTACTCCCTTTTTTTTTATTACAGCATCCTATGTAGTGAGTCTAGATGAGAGGTTTGCATTAATGTGTTAGGGTTGTAGGAGATTCAGGGAGGAAATGAAGATTTCTCCAGAGCATTAAGAGTCCCAATAGCATTTGGGCTGAAGAGGGCCACAGTTGTTTAATTTACAGGAATTGCCAAGAGTTAGTGTTTGGAAAATTGAATTATTGTTGTGAAGCATCTAGTACTTTGAATTAATTTGTATTATTACATTGAGGTCAATATTATTCACCAGATCCTTTCATACCAACCACTTGCCTTTATTATTGAGCAGAGCATGCTTAACCACAAATATGTTTTTTGATACAAGAAAAGAATCTTGTGTACCCTTATCAAGCTTCACTATTGCAAGAGCTATGTTTGCTAGAAATATACAGTGAAAAGGCCAGTATGGCCTATTTGCAGATATGAGCAAATAAGGGATCTCTCTCTCACACAAACATATACACACTAAAGCCACAGCATTGTTTGTTCTTTAGCTAGCCAAAGTGAGACTTGATTAATGTGGAATCAGACTTATCCAGTAAGATGCTGTATTTGCTGGATTGTTCTTTGATTCTTTGATGGTTTTTAGTTTTGTGTGGTGGATTTTTCTAAATTTTAAAACCTTGCCTCTGTATACTTATTATTCTTTCCAGGAAATCTGCGCTAGAATAGAGCTGACACTCATGCTCTATTTTGCTATAGAATTTTCTGCATCTAGTTGCAGAGTAGTCAGTCACAGACAGGGCTGTAAGACCCCTCATCATGTACAACCACAAAACAATTTATCCATAGAACAGTAACTTCCTATTCAATTGTAATATTCATGGTGTGTTAATCAAAGAGAAAGTATTCAAAAATACAGATAGAACTGTTACTTTTTAATAAAAATAAGTTATTCATTTTGTACATACTTTTTAATATTGATAAAAAGAAATCTAGGTATCTAGTTTTCCAATAACCGAGAGCTTCAAAGTAGCAGCACAGAAGTTTTCAAAAAAGATCCACCTTCTGGATGAAATCTAATGTCTCATGAACAGACTTCTGCTCACACAATGTGGGATTTTCCCCTCCTTTCTTCCCCCTTGCAGCCCACTTCCCCAAATCTACTTTGGAGTAAACCTCAACTCTCTTATTTTGAGGGTGCACTGGAGGCTGCAGAGGGTGGAAGATATGCACTCTCCCTATTCCACTGATGAAAAGTATTCCATTGGCGGGAGGGTTTAACAACATCATACCGTTTTGGCCAGTACTTGCCCTGACTCAGAATGGAATAACCTTTTGGTAATTTTGCTGATCTAGTCTTCATTAATGAGAGCCTTCTACTGCTTGCCCAAGCTGTAGGCCCCATTCTCTATTTGCAACTAAACGTATTGACCCAGTTCACACATCACAGCGATAATTGCTGGGGGGGGGGGTGTTAACCCAGGAATTACAGGGACAAGCAGAGCACATGAACCGCAGGCTTGTCATATCTGTTTTTCATTAACGACCCAGGAACACCCCATGAAAAACCTAGACGTTGTGACATGAAAACCCAGAAACTCTGGGTTATTTATGGGTTAAACAACTCAGAGTTAATCCAACAAAATGGGCAATTGTTGGGTTAACTCTGGGTCATTTTACTCATACATAACCCAGAGTTTCCAGGTTCTCATATTAATTAAAAGCAGAAATTATGATCATTTCATCATTCTTCATGCTCTCCATGAAGCATGCTTCTCTTCATGCCCTCCACTAATCCCTGCAATTGCTGGGTTAAACAACCCAGGAATTGCCACTGTGACATGTAAAAAGAGCCACCACTACATAACTGTTCAACTAAATTTCAAGTTTTCCATAGTAGATATAATAATTAAGTTAAATACCAAGATGATCCATGGGTACTGCTCAGATATCAAGCACTGCAAACAACTATTGTCACTTGGAATCAGCATTATGCTTACAGAACAATAGCTTCTGTTCTCCAATCAAACCGAAGAAGTAAAACTCCATCCAGTTTTTGCGCCATCAAAGTAGTTGGCAAAGAAAACTGTCACTTGTTAGTTGAGTAGTTAGTGTTTTGATGTTGCCTCTCTGTTGTGTAAAAACAAACATGCATTTTCATCTCTCAAGTGGAACAAATAGGGCTTTGGTGTTTCAGCAGCAGTTGCTCTTTCTTGGCAGATTTTTGAATTCTCAGAACAGAAAAGATCAAAGAACATAGCAAGATGCCAAAGGGGAGAAAATCAGGGTTATTCATTATTTCAACAATATTGGTTTCTTTGTTTTTCTCCTGTTTGCATTGGTTTCTTCTAAAACAAGATAGTGTAACTCCTGAAGTATACTGGAGTAGTCAGTAATGCAACAGAACGATTCTTTCACAGTATAGACTGTTCTGGGACAGCAAACTCTGTATTGTAGAGCTAAATATTGTAAAGTTTCTAGCTTTATAATCTGTAGTGAAATCTGTAGTGTAATTTCTGCTATACTTATTCTACATTAAAACATTAATGAAACTAACATTTCATAACTATAAGTTTTCCTTTTACCCTCAATCATAATGAATGAAAATACATCAATTTCCTCAAAGACATTATATTCCGTGACATAATGGAGATATTATGCAAGGTGCATTATGAATGTACGATAACATCTAGTGAAGCAGAAAAGCCACAATACATTAAAGTTGTTTGGAACTAAGGACAGATAAATTTAAACCAGAATAAGATGCACAATCACCATTATAATGAATACGAGCTCTTGGATAATGCCCATAGGTTCTAATAAAGCTTGCACAGAATATATTCTTGGTGAATTGTGTTTTATGTTTAAAAAACAAAACACAATGGTGTGATAAACAAGTGGAACAACTTATTTATTTATCAAATAGCCATCATTATGGATGAACAAGGCAGGCATTAAAGGGGGGCCAAGCAGGGCAGTCTATGGTCTTTCCTACTGGGACAGACTCTCTAGGATTGAACTAGAACCTCCTGTACTTTATTCTGTGTCCCCCAAACCATCTAGTGAAAACCAAGCTCATGAATATTCAATAAAATAAAGGTTGTTTTAATAGTTGTTTTTGTGTTACTTTTCCTCATTTGAAGAAACTATTTCCCCAATTTTGTTGGAGTGTGGTACATAATCTGCTGTGTACATAAATATCACTGGGAAGGATACCTATGATTCCGTCTTCATTTTGGTACAAGTATGCGAGTTCACATGCACCCGTGAGCACGGATATGCACTAATAGGCGTGACCAGATTTCAGGAATCTGGTCACGCCTATTATGGAATCTGTGCTTGTGTTTTTTTTACTAGAAGCTCCAGATCCACCAATCAGAGCCAACTGCAAAATGATGGCTTGGGGTGGAACTAATTACCTACTGCACTGCATGAGCCACCGGTATGACCTACATATACAAATTCAAATCTACATCTGAGTTATTACAGATCAAGGACTCCAACAGCCTAATTTAAGGGGGTGGGGAAGCCTATGTGTTGTTGTGATTGTTTATTACTTATTTATTGTTCACATTTATAAACCACCTTATTTGCTAAAAAGCCATCAAGGCAGTATACAACAATTGAAAACAATAAAACCTCAAGGCAATGTTTAAAAAGAATATTAAAAACAGTAAAACATTAAAACAACTGCACAATTTAAAAGGCTAAATGAGAACGATGTGTATTCACACCCTTTCTAAAAGGCAAGAGAGTGGGGCTCAATTGTAATTCTTGAGGGAGTGCATCCCACAGTTTGGAAGCAACACAGGAGAAAGCCTTTTCCCCCTTTTGCCCAACAAATGGGCACCTACAGGTAACGTTGCCCTCAAAAGGGTCTGTCCTGCAGATCTTAATAACCAGGCGGGCAGGCTCATAATGAGACATTAGATAGCCAGGCCCTACGCCATTTATGGATTCAGGGTGCGATCTTATGGGATGCAGCCTCACTACTCATAAGCCTCCAAACCTGGAGGTGTACAAGTATCCAGCTCAGAGCAGGAGGTGCCTCATGCCTCCCGCTCTGCAGTTTAGCTAGATGGGTGATTTCGCCCATCAAGCAGAGGTTTTGGGGAGGAGGAGAGAAGGAGGCTGGGGCAGCCATAGGATTTATCATATGGCAGCCATAGGATTCCTCATATGGCTGTCATCCCAATCTCCTCCCCTTCCCACCCCTGGGAACACCTCCTTTTTCCTATCTCCGTGCTCTGTTTTGTGAGCACAGAGAGGTAGCCGGCGCAGTTCTCTCTGCACCGGCTACAAGGGGGATGAGGCGGGGAGCACGGTTTCCTGGCTCCGAGCAAAAAGCCCAGTCTATGAGCTCAGAGCCAAAAAACCCTGAGCAATCCTATGTCCTTCACACAGTGTCTAGGAGACACAGAATTGCTCCCTTAAAGTTTGCAATTGGCAACCAGGGCAGAACTTTCAAGAGAAGTGTAATATGGTCCAGATACCCAATAACGTTAGGGAGTCATAAACCCTTGCTGATCTATGGAAGTCACCCAGCAATCTACCAGTAGATCCTGATCTACTTTCTGGCCACCCTAGATGTAAGAGGTTGATTGCCAGTATTAAGAATTTAGAATTTAAAAGCATATAGCAAAGTCTGATGTAACACTGACCCTAGCTTCAGTGTAGCCCACAGCCTGCTGATGAATAGGCTTGGGGATGAAAGATCAAAGAAAAATATGGTGCATGAAAATTAAGTTGTAAGCAAGCATAGCAGGTAGGACTGTAGAATGTCTTTATTGCTAACATCATACGGAAGTTAAGTTATCTGAAATTCACTGGAAGGCACTGAAATTACAAATACCTTAGCTCTTCTCTTAAACCAAAGTTTTTTTTTAAAAATCCTAGAATTATGCTCATCAACAGGAAATCAAGTGATTATAATTTCCTGTTAAGATTGCAGATTGACACACTAATCATATGCACAATTACTTGGGGAAATTATCGCATTTATTTCATCGCAACACACGTCCGAGTAAGGTGATAAGAGTTGTTCGTTTTATTCCCTTTAAATGAAGACTGTTGGCTTGAGTGCCTGTATGTGGTTCATAACTTCCTGATTGTATATTTTTAAGTATACTACTGAACTATCATTCCATTTAGCTGGAAGAATGGTTGGTCTCCAGCATTTTCAAAGCTGAATAAGAGTGTGTCTTATACATTCTCTCAGCCGGGTGGTGTACAAGACAATTAGAAGTGCAACAAGTGTCCCAAGAACCAGCAGCCACCTTTTCTTACAGGATGCCTCCATGAATGACTTCTCAGCCAGCCTTGACCTCACAATCTTATTGTGATTCATAACAGGTGGATATAGTGACAGCTTCCATTTGTTGTGGTCCTCTTTTATGTGGCAAGATTAAGTTACATTAATATGTAATACCGTTTTGCCACAAAAATAATTTTAAGAACATTTAGCATGGATTAAAAGACTTGTACAAGCCTATACATGTCCACTCAGAAGTGAGCCCCACTGAGTTCTGACATAGTTCCAAGTAAGTGTGTATAGGATTGCAGCCACAAAAACCTAATTTTCCCCTCTCGGGTTTCATACTCAGCTAACAATCACTGAATTTCATCCAAACTTTTACCAGCAACCATTTAAAACAACAACAGCAACAACAACTAGGTATTCTGAACCTAGAATACAGTCAAAATATATGGCAGTGTGCATAGGTAGCACAGGCCTGCAATAAATATGTAGCAGATATGACCCTACCTTGTAAAAATTCAGCTGCAGCTCATGTCTGGAAATATACAGTAGTATTAAAAGCATTGTTCTAGTTTGGTATTACTGCAGCATATAATATACAGTTACAAGTTGTCTGCACAGTAGGAGCTCCTTCACACAGAGCTTTTATCCTGTGATTGAGATTGTGCCTTCATGGAAGTTTGTGCACTCTTTACATGACGTCGTTATCATTCAAGGCGTCTCCTGTGCTAAATGCCCTTTGTTCCATTTTTAAATAGATCACAGATAATGAGCGATCAAATTACCCCGTTGTGTTCCCCTTGTGTTTCCTCCGTGAAAAGAGTAAATGCAGCAAGAAGAGGAGCGAGATCAATGAAAAACAATGGAAGACTCAGATACGGGGAGAAGGAGGGGGAGGGGGGTGGTGGGAAAGGGAGCAGGTGAAAAAGGCAGTCGTGATCCTGCATTTAAAATGGAATCAGAAAGCCCCATTTTAAATGCAGGATTTCAGGCTAGAGATGCCCTAGGACTTACTGCTATGATTCACTGCTGAGGTCTACTGTTAATCTTGTCAGACAACAAAACTGGGAAAATTAGTAAAAGCGGAAGACTCATTCTCATAGCTAAAGATTACAGCATGTTGTTTTTACTAGACATCTGCTTTTGCCTTACTCCATTTGAGACTGCTTTTATGTTTGACTGTTCTGTGCTCATGGTTTCTAAGATATTTTATGGGCTTAGGATGCAGTCCTATGAATGTTTAGACAGAAAAGGTCCTACAGTTCCCAACATCCCATGAGGAATGCTGGGAGTTGTAGTACTTTTTCTGCCTAAACATACATAGGATTGCACCCTTAGTTATTTGGAGGAACTTTCTAGAAGGTAGTTGAGCAGGTGGGTTTCCCAATCTTGTCACTTAAATCAGTTTTATTAGTTTCGGAAACAGAAGGGACACTTGCAGTATCAAATTATAGCTAACTTTGCTGCACTGTGATCATGTGCCTAATACTCTCAGTTCCATTTTCTGTTGAATTTAAATAATAGATGAATTATGGCAAGCCTTGTGCTTTTTATGCTTCTTGACATTTTTAATTGGCAGCATTTGGGGGTAATTTATGGTTTGTTTGGCTCCTAATCCACTCTGTATCTTAAAATTTAGATGCAGTGGCAGATTGAATTTCTAGTATTAATACCCGCAGGAGACAAATGGATGGTTTACTCCTAACTCTGTTGCCACATCTGGGACCCTTGCTCCAGATGTCTCTTGCAGGTATTGCAAGCTTTTGTAACCAGTGTGTACATAAACCTAATTGGAGGTGTTTATAGGTGCTCAACATTTAATATAAAAGATGTGCAACCAGAGCTCTAATGTTTGGAGCAATGATACATATATTCTTATTAGGTTTTATTATGGATTGCCTCACACACCCTTTTTAAGTGAAGAGGCAGTTTAAAAATAAATATGTTCTACCTTGCCTTTCTACCAAAAAAAATGGCACTCAAGGCAGCTATTACGAAATTATTTACCTTTCTCTTATCACATACTGGTTCTGTTTTGAAACAGTTTTAAATCTGACCTATAGTAAAAAACAAAACAAAAAACACACACTCTGGAATCTGTCTTTGGTGTAATATAGTTTGGTATATGGAAATCTTAACTGAAATCTGTCAGCAGCTTAACCTGCTACAAAAATATGTGTGGTGAAATAATAGGGCATTTCTACACCAGCCTAAAATCCTGCATTTAAAACAGGGCTTTCTGCTTCCGTATTAAATGCAGGATCACCACTGACTTCCTTTACATGAGCTTCCTTCTCTCCCCCCTCCTTCTCCCCATACCTGAGTCTTCCATTATCTTTCATTGATCTCGCTCCTCTTCTTGCTGCTTTAAGTCTTTTCATGGAGGAAACTGAAGCGGAACACAATGGGGTAATTTGATAGCTCATTATCTGCAATCTATTTAGAAATGGAACAAAGGGCATTTAGTGCAGGAGGGTCACGGTGTCATGTAAAGAGCCTGCAAACCTCTGTGAAGGAGCAATCCCAATAGTAGGATAAAAGCTCCATGTGATGAAGCCCATAATATGAATCAGTTAGCAAGGAGAAATTTAGACATAGGGAGACTACGATCCAGTTCTCATGACACAACAACCCTAGGCTCTTGTGATCAAAGTGGGAGCAAGCGTGCTTTAATTAGAAGCATGGATTTGTGACAGTGGGATGCAGATAAGTGGACTGGGGAGTAGTGTTGATAGCAAAAAATTAGCCTGTTACTATAACAAAAGAATCCAAAATTAACACTTGCTCTTTGGATGCAGCTAAAGGATTATTGCCTAAAACATTAGAACACTGGATGAGCAGTTTATTATACAATGTTGGATCCAGCTTCTTTTCCCTGGCGGGACAATTACCTGAGCAAAGTTCCGTTCAGAACACTCCCGTTGTCAGAAAGTGAGGAGAGCTAACCTCTGGTGCAAAAATAAAAATACAACAGTTCAATGGTTCATTCTTGTCCTTCTTTAGAAATTCAAGGTGGGTCTTGCAATGGATCTAAAAACTCATTCAGGAGACCCAACGAGTCCCAACCCTAAGCAAGATTCAGAAGTAATGTAAAACTCCTTTATTTAGGTTTCATTTACTACTCTATAAGTGGTGAATAAGGAAGTGGTAGACTGAACTAGTAGAATTCTGAACTGAACCACACCAGACAGCAAATGGAATGATACTTTTCCAAATACTCCATCACATTAAAATATCTTGAATATAGGAAACCAGCATGTCAGTAGGAAAGCTACACTTTCTCTGATGGGCTACTTTACTGTATGGAGAAAGTTTTCTTACATAACAGATTAAAAAAGATGGCACCTCACACACACTGGCAGTCTGAAGTAGTACAGAGTTCTCCTCCCTCAAGTCCATTGATTGATTTGGTATAATATGTAGAACAGCCCTTGGTAGACGTAGACATGGTAAATCTGGCTGGACTACATACTCTTCCCTTGTGGCTTCTTGCTGTTTATGTGACCTAGACGATGTTTGAGATACATATTTGTTATCTGAGCCTTTGCGGTAGTATGTAGGCTGCAATTTTAAGATTTTTTTAAAAAAGAAAACAAAATAAACTCACTTGTACAAGAGGTTATTTTCAGAATGAATTGTGGAGAGACTTTCAAGGAGAATATTTTTAGAATACTTTGCTGGCTGCCCTTTGTTTTCCAGGGTTAGGACTACACTACATGTCACGTTGAATATGTGATTTAACATCACATGTTCCTTTTTTGTAACAGTAAATGGCCACTGCAGAGACCCAAACAGGAGTGGGACCATGAAGAGAGGATATTTTAACCCGCCTGTACCCCCTGCTGCAGCTGTGATGCATCAGGAAGGAAGTACCCATGGGTGCCAGTGGGAGCATCCCTCCTGAAGAGAACAGCAGCTTTGGAAGGAGGGAACTTCATCTGGACTGCAACATGGGAAGAAAGGGTTGCATTCCTTCCCATGCACCATGATCCTATCCTGATTCCCACCCCTGCACGCATGGCTGCTATTTACTGTATTTTAAAAAGATACATGTGACATAAGATACACATGACATTAAGGCACATGTTTAATATCATGTGTGTCTTGAGTCCAGGAATCCATAATTAGGAAAGATGCTGTAATGAATTAAAGCTGCTTCACAAGAAAGGTTTTCGTGGGCAGCTTGAACGAGCGTTATCACTGTGAATTAAGGTTCCTGCTGTTGTATGGCTAGTTGCTTGATAAATTGTTATTCTGCATTATATAGTTCTTTTCAATTCCATAAATTGTGAAATGCATCACAATTAGGACTCATTGAAGTGAAAGAATGTAGCCCAGCCTTCCCCAGCCTGGTGCCCTCCAGATGTGTTGGACTAGAATCATAGAATAGTAGGGTTGGAAGGGGCCTATAAGACCGTTGAGTCCAACTCCCTGCTCGATGCAGGAATCCAAGTCAGAGCATCCCTGACAGATGGCTGTCCAGCCTCGTCTTGAATGCCTCCAGTGTGGGAGAGCCCACTACAACAAAATCCCCAGCCAGCATGGCCATTGACCTTAGATGATCATTTGTTGGTTTGTACTTCAGAGCATTTCCCATTCCCCTTTTCCTGATATAAATCTGTTAATTGGATTTTTATTTTATTTTGTTGTAGCATTTAAAACATCCTGGATGCCAAGTAGCCCAGGAAATCACTATATAAATACAGTGGTGATGGTGGTAATATTGAGGGAATAGACGTTTAGGGCACAGTCCTATGGGCTGAAGTTGGCAGGGCGGGAGGAGCGGTGGCAATGATCTTCACCTCCTCATCTTCCGATCGCTAAGAGTTTTGCTAGACGGGTTTTTTGCCCATCTATCCATGGCACTTCAGAAGAGGAGGGAACGACGGAGGAAGAGCTCAGGATAGCTCATATCCTGGTCTCTCCAGTGTCCTCCCCTCCTCGCCCCCTTTCCCCCCTCTCTGAGGTCATTTTTCCAGCCTCAGAGGCCATCCTCACTATCCTATGGCCCTTCAGACAATGTCTAGGGGCCACAGAACTGCTCCCTTAAATGAGGAGTAACAGTGAACATTGTTCTAAAGACTGAAGGCCTCTGAATTCTCAGTGGTTGTTTCTTACGCTTGACCATCTGGATCTGGAACTTTGTATCTATCCACATTCATCCTTCTCCAAGTCTATGGCATTGCAGGCATTCCTGCAGGTCTACACAATCAGAATAATATATTTTAGAATTTTCCAAGGAGGAACTCTAGACCATCAAGCTTTGACATATATCATCTAGTCACCCTTAGGATTTCTGTGCAAGACAAAATTATTCTCCTATTATCATGTCCAAAGTCTTCTCAAATCAGTTGATTAGGCTTACTTTACATGTTATGAGATGTGGTAATGAGCAGCAGCGTGATGGCTCCTGTACTTCTTGTTGCTACATCTTGTAATGAGCAACACAACGCTCAGATTAGAGGCTTTGTTGTAAATACAGCTTAAATTTGAATTGACCCTTCATATTATTTTCCATCTAACACATCAGAATGATAGTACAAAAGACCTTTCAAAGCTGGAACCAGTGGGTGGGGGGTGGCTCTCATTCATCCATCACCGACAAGAAAGTTTCCTTTTATCAAAATCATACACACCCTTTTTTCCCCATCTATCCCTCTGACTCCCAGTTTATTACATAAGTAGTATGCTGTAATCTTCCAGGGCTTTGAACATTTCTGCAGCTATCTGTCATAGCCAGGTGTCTTATCTCTTTTTAACTGATTCATAGCCTTTTCTCTTTCAGTCGAAACAATTATCTTCCAAGTACAAATCATCATATTGTCATAAATTCAGTCCATTTCCTGAGGATGCACCCCCCCCCCCAAATCTTCAACTACCTTTCAAAGAGAATTGCAGTATGAGATTTTAATTAGAAATGCAAACCATCTTACAGGGAGCAGGGAGGGCCCATTATATGGCTTTGTCAAAACTTGAACATAGTTATTCTTGGCAGAATCCCCATGTTTTTGCTTTCTGTTTTATTTTTACATTTATGTAAAATATGTCTACATGCATGCAATTTGCTTCATGACAAGTTTCTTGCCAGCTTCTTGGTAGCATTGGCTCATGATGATCTGGTAGAGCCCACAGTCTGCATGCAAAATTCTCAGGTTCAGCCCCTAGGGTTCATCTCCAGATAGGGTTGGGAACGTCTCCTGTCTGAAACCCTGAAGAACCACCGCCAGGCAGTTTGTAGATGGTCAGATTTGGTATAAGGCAGCTTCCTATATTCCTTTTAATGGTCTGTCACAGGCAGAAATTCGACAGGCACCACTTTCCCCATCAGTGCACTTCCATGCTTGGAAAATTTGCGCCTGTTGGACTTTTGGAAGTGAGGCTAGGGAGAGGCTTTTTTGGCTGTGGTACCCCTGTTATGGAATGCTCAATGTAATCATTTAGGCATTTTTTTTATTTACCCAAGCTGCTGAAGTACCATGCCTCTGTAGACTTTTATAAGCTAGTCTTATCTCTGTGTCTTAAGGCACAGAGATAAAACTGCCATGGAAGTTATATATCATGTCTATGTTTTTATATATTGATTTCCCCACCCCACCCCAATTCAGAATTTTTAATGGCTAAACATATTTGGGGTTTTTTAGTGGCATTTAGATTTTACCTTTGAACATAACATGTGTTAATATGGTTTCAATACTGTTCCTTTTCCAGTCTTTTTATCAGCTGAGGAAAATCATAAATGAAGGCTGTGGATGGATAGGTACTGCTTGTGCCACTATTAAAGACACAGAGCTTCAATCTGGAGAAGTAAGCCAATGTAACGTTACTGGGGCAGTTTCCACTTTCCAGAATGCTTTTGCACTTCAGTACAGCAGTGTTTGTGAGCACAACAGTTACAGCCTTTCCTTGGTTTCTGAGCAGCACTCACCCTTCAACCAACACTGCATCTGTAATTTAAAAAGCAAAGTCCCAAAGGACTTGTCAAATCCAACACCACAGTTCTTCGCCAGGTCTAGAGAGCACCGGCAGCTTTTGCAGGGCCTTTGAGCTGCATGGTCGGTCTCTGGCTCCCCAGGCTTTGCTGCCACTCAGCAAAGCAGCCTCAGTGCAGCAGAGCACTCTTGTGGATTGTGCCCTAAATTACTACAATAACCAAACTGTCAATATGTGATCGTTCTGTTTGTTAGCAAGGGATGCATGTACACATGGGCCTGATTAATGCCTACCAGCAGAACACTGAAAATGGATAATTCCAGGATGCATCCAGATCTTGGAAACTTGTGAAACAGAGTTCCTACTGCTCAGCAAAGCCATGATGCTGGACTGCATGAATTCCCAATTATCAAAATTACCACTTTGATGCAGGTGCATTTGGGAGGAAGTTCTAGGAACAGTGATTTTGCCACAATTTCTAGCAAAACAGTTAATGTGAAGGGTAGCCATTGTTGAAAAAGTTCTAATTTAGATTCTTTAAAAACCATTGTCTGTGTGCAAATTAAGGTTTAATTAATTTTAATTTTCCAAATGCAAAGACAAACAAAAATGCATCAAATTTAAATCTAGTTATTGACACAGGGTAGTACATTTAAGTTTTTTGTTTTTTTTTAATCCACAATTTATTCCAACCCTAAACCTTGGGGGGTTTTCTACCAAAGAACCATATTCTGCTCTGTGGGCTGCTCTGTGGGCTGCTTCCTTGGCAAACTTTCCCTTTTTATTTATTTAAGAAATGGACAATATACACAAACTACTGCATAAATTACAAATGAGCATGCTAGATTAATACTAACATGAGGCATACATCTTTGTAACCATGTGCATTCCACATTAAGAATTTCTGTACATAATTCACTTGTATTTGCATGAAGGACCTTACTTAATTTGCCACTGTGCAGCAGAATTAATTAATTGGAACACAGGAACTCCAATGGATCTCCTGGTTATCTAAATGCCTTTGTGCCCCCATGTATCAAGATATGGTTACTGATAATGTATATTGCCGCTTATGCTTTACTTTAGAAAAAAACTAATTTTCTCTCATATGAGATAGACCACTGTTATTTCAAATGTACAAATAAGGAACTGAAGTTGAGAGACAGTGACTCAAGTAACGCAATAACATCTGGGTTTCATCCCAAATTGCAAGTTACACACAAACATCTGTAATGGTACCCTAACAAATACATGAAAAGCTACTTTCTACAAGGGAATGGTGATACAGTAGCAGGAGGGGTTGCTCAGTCCTTTTCCTGCTCATTATTTCCCTGCTCCAAAAGCCCTCAAGCAGTTTCCCCCAGCATGTTTTGTAATGCATGTTTCCCACATTTGAAGCCCAACTGGGGGAAGACCATGTGGAGGAGGATTAAGAACTGCTGAAAGGGAAAGCATCCAGCCCTGGGAAGTATTGCTGACTCAGCTGTAGCTCTGGCCTCAAAGAAGTCATATTCAGCACAGCCCAAGTCTGTCACTCTTCTCCACCAGGGTCAGCTTTCTGCCCCAGGGCGGGGGGGGGGGGGAGGGGGAATCATCCTTGGCTAGCTGTTCTTCTGGGCCTACATATAGCTTCCCAACTAGGGATGTACAGATTTTGTTCCATCTGTGTTTTGCAGATTGTCAGGCATCTTTCATTCCTTTGTCTGCTCATTGACAGGATTTGATTGTCTGAATCAGAATTCTGTTCTGCTTTGCTATTTCAGATTAGTGCAAGCGCTCATTTGCTCTAATGCACACTTGTGCATTTGCACTAATGCACATTTGCACAAATGTGCTAGTGTCCATTCGTTAATGTTAATTCACACTAATCTGCTAATTCTTCCCCCAAAGTGAAAAAACCTGTCTGCACTGCAACTCTGCAGAATCTGCATGAGTTGGAAAAAGCCTGTCTGCTATGGAATTTGCAGTCAAATTCACAGAAATCTGAACTCATTTGAATTTATAGGGGATTTCCTACTCCCCACTTGGGCATGCCTTTTGTGCCTCCCTGAAAGCTTTTGAGGCCATCCCTTCTCATGAACGCAGTGAGCAAAAAGTGAAACTGCTCTTCTTCTCACATGCTCCAGCTGGGAACACATCCCCATCATGTTGCCAACCTCCTCTCTGCTTCCATTGTAATTCTCTGCCACTATCAACAGGACTTCCCCACCCATCCTAGGAAGCCCTGCAGCCGGTTTCTTTGTGGCATAGGAACTGCCAGTACACAAGAGCAGGGAAACAGGGTGGGCAATGTGTTAAGTGCCTCTTCCTCCTAATACTTTTCCAGTCTTATTGCATCCACAGAAGCAGCTTTTCTTCAAGAAAAAGGGGGCGCTATTGGGCTACCATTACATGCATGTGTGTGTAATATGTAGCCTAGGCCTCAGAAGGAATTTTTATAGCACTCCATTTTATCCCAGCTCTTCTGTGTTACGGTCAGTCTGAATGACTCTTCAGCTTAGTGCCTCCAATTGCAAAGAGATTCAGGATCCCTTCCAACTATGTACTCATTAATCCTAAGACTTCTGTCAGGATAGATGCCTGAGGCAACAGTTCTCGACCATCGGACTCTTGGCAACTGAGACCTGGTAACATTCTGTTGATGTGTTTTAATGGGAGCTGGGATGGCCCAGAAAGACATAGGTCTTGGGTATAAATGACTCATGTTAGACGTTTCTCTCCCCCCTCCATAAGGAAAGTGCTAATTGACTCTCATGTGTGAACAGTAGAAGCAAGCTAAGGCTCTGTGTGTAGCAGTGAGTCTGTGCTGGAACTGGGTCTGAAAGGGAAGCAGGGAGCTGACTTTGCTCTCTGCAGGAAATCCTGGCACTATGGATTCGCTTGTACATCTGACAGGGGCAGGGGATCGTTTGGAGCGTTAATGTGTGAACCTTCATCTTATGCTCAGCCTGCATATATGTGTAAATAAACCTTATATCACAGAAACACCATAAGTGTCTGGTGATCTCCTTCTAAGGCAGGGGTGTTGAACCTCAAGCCTAGGGGCTAAATCCAGCCTGCCTGGGAACCCAGTCCAGCCCCCCTTTGCCTTCAGTCCTAAGTGCCTTCCTCCCTCATTCGGGGGAGTGCAGCCCAAGAGAGCTTATCTGAAATTGAATTTGACCCTTGGGCTGAAAAAGGTTCAGCACCCCTGTCCTAAGGAAATCTAAGTCTGAGTAAGTGCTGGAAGCCCTGAAGCATCTTGCTGCTTGGAAGTGGGGTGCATGCAATACCAGCCTTTGATAGACCAGATGTTTTAGATGTCTCCCAGGCCATTGAGATATAGTAAGGTTAAAGGGCATAATTATGCTAACTATGGAAAGTAGGCCTCATTGAAGTTAATGGGACTTACTGTTGAATAGACATGTATAGGATGAATTGTACTATATGAAACCAGTGCTGCTACACCAATAGAACCTAAATGCATCAGCAGAACATAACATTGCATAGTTTGGCCTCTTCCATTATGCTTAAAACTGTGAAAATAAGGATCATGTTTGTTGTTGTTCAGTTGTTCAGTCGTGTCCGATCCTTTGTGACCATGGACCATAGCACACCAGGCCTTCCTGTCTTCCGCTCCCCCCCAGAGTGTGCTCAAGTCCATATTCATTGCATCGGTGATCTATCTAGCCATCTCATCCTCTGCCGTCCCCTTCTCCTTTTGCCTTCAGTCTTTCCCAGCATCAGGGTCTTTTCCAGGGAGTTTTCTCTTCGCATTAGGTGGCCAAAATATTTGAGCTTCAGTTTCAGTATCTGTCCTTCCAATGAGCAGTCAGGGTTGATTTCCTTTAGGACTAACTGATTTGACCTCCTTGCAGTCCAGGGGACTCGTAAGAGTCTTCTCCAGCACCACAGTTCGAAAGCCTCGATTCTTCAGCGCTCAGCCTTTCTTACAGTCCAGCTCTCACAGCCATACGTTGCTACTGGGAAAACCACAGCTTGGATTATACGAACCATGTCACCAAGGTGATGTCTCTGCTTCTTACTGTGCTGTCTAGGTTTGCCATAGCTTTCCTCCCAAGGAGCAAGCGTCTTTTAATTTCATGGCTACAGTCACCGTCTGCGGTGATCTTGGAGCCCAAGAAAATAAAATCTGTCACTGCTTCCATTTCTTCCCCTTCTATATGCCAGGAAGTGATGGGGCCAGATGCCATAATCTTAGTTTTTTTAATGTTGAGTTTCAAACCAGCTTTTGCACTCTCCACTTTCACCCTCAACAAGAGGCACTTTAGATCCTCTTCATTTCCTGCCATTAGGGTGGTATCGTCTGCGTATCTGAGTTTATTGATAATTCTCCCGGAAATCTTAATTCTGATCTGTGATTCATCCAACCTGGCGTTTCTCGTGATGTACTCTGTATATAAGTTAAATAAGCAGAGCGACAATATGCAGCCTTGTCGTACTCCTTTCCCAATTTTGAACCAATCGGTTGTTCCATGTCTGGTTCTTACTGTTGCTTCTTGACCCTTCTACAAGTTTCTCAGGAGACAGGTAAGGTGGTCTGGTACTCCCATCTCTTTCAGAATTTGCCACAGTTTGTTGTGATCCACATAATCAAAGGCTTTCGCGTAGTCAATGAAGCAGAAATAGACGTTTTTCTGGAATTTTCTTGCTTTCTCCATGATCCAGCGAATGTTGGCGATTTGATCTCTAGTTCCTCTACCTCTTCGAAACCCAGCTTGTACTTCTGGTAGTTCTCGGTTCACATACTGCTGAAGCCTAGCTTGTAGGATTTTGAGCATCACCTTGCTGCCATGTGAAATGAGCGCAATTGTACGGTAGTTTGAACACTCTTTGGCATTGCCCTTCTTTGGAATTGGAATGTAAACTGACCTTTTCCAGTCTTGTGGCCACTGTTGAGTGTTCCAAATTTGTTGGCATATTGAGTGCAGCACTTTAACAGCAACATCTTTTAGGATTTAAATAGCTCAGTTGGAATACTGTCATCTCTGCTAGCTTTGTTGTTAGTAATACTTCCTAAGGCCCACTTGACTTCACTCTCTAGGATGTCTGGCTCAAGTTCAGTGACCGCACTATCATGACTATCAGGGACATTAAGATCTTTCCTGTATAGTTCTTCTGTGTATTCTTGCCACCTCTTCTTAATCTCATCTGCTTCTGTTAGGTCCCTGCCTTCTTTGTCCTTTATCATGCCCGTCTTTGCACAAAACGTTCCCTTGAGATCTCCAATTTTCTTGAAGAGATCTCTAGTCTTTCCCATTCTGTTGTTTTCCTCGATTTCTTTGCATTGTTCATTTAAGAAGGCCTTCTTGTCTCTCCTTGCTATTCTCTGGAACTCTGCATTCAGTTGGATATATCTTCCCCTTTCTCCCTTGCTTTTCGCTTCCCTTCTTTCCTCAGCTACTTTTAAAGCCTCATCAGACAGCCACTCGGCTTTCTTGCATTTCTTTTTCTTTGGGATGGATTGAGTTGCTGCCTCCTGAACAATGTTACGGGCCTCCGTCCATTGTTCCTCAGGCACTCTGTCTATCAGGTCTAATCCCTGAAATCTATTCCTCACCTCCACTGTATATTCATAAGGGATATGATTTAGGTCATACCTGAATGGTTTAGTGGCTTTCCCTACGTTCTTCAATTTAAGCCGAAATTTTGCAATAAGAAGCTCATGATCTGAGCCACAGTCAGCTCCAGGTCTTGTTTTTACTGACTATATAGAGCTTCTCCATCTTTGGCTGCAAAGTACGTAATCAATCTGATTTCGATATTGACCATCTGGTGATGTCCATTTGTAGAGTCGCCTCTTGCGCTGTTGGAAAAGAGTGTTTGCTATGATGAGCATGTTCTCTTGGCAAAACTCTTATTAGCCATTGTCCTGCTTCATTTTGTACACCAAGGCCATGCTTGCCTGTTATCCCGGTGATTTCTTGACTTCCTACTTTAGCATTCCAATCCCCTATGATAAAGAGGACATCTTTTTTTGGTGTTAGTTCTAGAAGGTGTTGTAGGTCTTCATAGAACCGATCAACCTCAGCTTCTTCGGCCTCAGTGGTTGGGGCATAGATGTGATGTTGAATGGTTTGCCTTGGATTCGTACTGAGATCATTCTATCATTTTTGAGATTGTACCCCAGTACTGCTTTTCCAACCCTTTTGTTGACTATGATTGCTGCTCCATTTCTTCTAAGGGATTCTTGCCCACAGTAGTAGATATAATGGTCACCTGAATTAAATTCGCCCATGCTTGTCCATTTTAGTTCGCTGATTCCCAAGATGTCGATGTTCAATCTTGCCATCTCATGTTTGACCACCTCCAGCTTACCTTGATTCATTGATCTGACATTCCAGGTTCCTAAACAATATTGTTCTTTACAGCATCGGACTTTCTTTTCACCACCAGACACATCCACAGCTGAGTGTCCTTTCGGCTTTGGCCCAGCCGCTTCACTCTTTCTGGCGCTACTTGGAAATTCCCTCTGCTCTTCCCCAGTAGTATATTGGACACCTTCCGACCTGAGGGGCTCATCTTCCGGCGTCATCTCTTTTAGCCTTGTGATACGTTGCATGGGGTTTTCTTGGCAAGAATACTGGAGTGGCTTGCCATTTCCTTCTCCAGTGGACCACATTTTGTCAGAACTCTCCGCCATGACCTGTCCGTCTTGGGTGGCCCTGCACGGCATAGCTTATGGCTTCACTGAGTTACGCAAGCCCCTTCGCCACAACAAGGCAGAAGGATCACATTTAGAGCACTAATTGAAAAGAAACCATGTTAATTGGCAATGCTTTTTAAATATGCTGATGGAATGATTTCTCCATACAGTCTAGCCAAGAACATGACACACTTATTACATATCTGATACAAGACACAGTTATACATTAATGACCATGGTGTCAAGGCAGCTATACCACATGAATGCTGCCAAACATGTATCAACAGTTTCCTCTTTGCAAGCAAACTCATTATTCAAGTTGGATTTCTGTCCTTTTCTCATCTAGAATTCCACTCTCTCTCTCAAGCTATGTGAACTCTCCACCCAGTTTTCATCCAATAAAAAATAACTATAGCACTTTAGACAACCACAGCAGCTTTTTTCCCCAAGACAATTTCTAATAACATCTGTGTAATATGCTACTGTAAGTGTAAATCTGTGACAAAGATTTACAAAGACCCTACTAGTTTGCCATATCTTTAACTTCTATGTCTATACTGGATGTTCTACATTAAGAGGTACCGTATGCCCAAACTAGGAAAGGATGAGAATTTTGTTGTATTCCTTTTCTGATCTTAGCAAAATTTACAGATTTATTCATGAACAGGACAAAAAGAATTTGAGATTTAAAAAAAAAATCTGAATGTGGGACAAGGCAAAACTGATAGATTCATCCATCCAGGCAAAGGACTTTGAGTGCTAAACCTCCAAAGTCTGGGTTTAAATCCCCTTGTATTCAACCATGTTCGAGGTGCTGAAAAACTGTTGCCACCTCTTTTTTCAGACAGGCTTCTAAAGTTCTAATCTTCAACAGCTACAAGTACAATGTGGTACAATATGGCCCTCTTCATGTTGGGAATAGCTGTGCCTATTAATTTGGCCAATGCAGATGGATTGGTATCCATTGGTATCCAATACCATTCATTGGTATTGTATTTCTATAAGCACTTGTCAAAATTCAATTTTTTTTCATAAACAGTATAGAAAGAACTTTAGATTTAAAAAATGAAAATGGAGTGGGGGGAATGAAACTGACAGATTCATTCATCCCCTAGCCCAAACAGAGCCATGGAGAGGACAGGAGGGGATTGCTACTGATGCGGGGGGGGGGGGGGATGCAGAAAAATATTGGCTTTGGGTTTTTTTAATGAAACCCCTGAAACCCATTGGAGGCAAGGGTTGCACATGTGTGTTATCATGCTGCCATGGAATCCAGCGCACAGGCACAAGCCCTCTGCTGGCAAGACTTGCCATCAGGCTTGCCTTTTCACCTGGGACTGTAATGGAAATTGGCCCCAATTTGGACGGCTTTAAAAGGGGATTGGACAAATTCCTGGAGGAGAAGTCTACTAGTCCTGATGGCTCTATGCTACCTCCAGTAACAGAGGCAGTATGATTATGTACACCAGTTGCTGGGAAACATGGGCAGGAGGGGCTGTTGCACTCATGTCTTGCTGGTGGGCTTCCCATGGGCAGCTGGTTGGCCACTGTGAACACAGTGCTGGACTAGATGGACCCTTGGTCTCATCCAGCATGGCTCTTCTTATGTTCTTATGTTATGTTCTTATCTCTCAGGCCTCCCAGATCCTTCAAGTTGTCAGGGAGACTGTCCCATGGCAGCTTAAATTACTATGCAAGATGAGATTGGACTCTAGACATACTGGAGCCAGTTGCCTTACCTGGAAAGATCCTGTTGGGTTTCCTGTACAGCCAGGAAGCCAGCAGCACCTTTCAGTGACAAGCCACTCCAGTAGAGTGGAGGACGGAAAAAAAAAAATGAGCAAGATAAAGTATTGGGCAAGGGAACATGAAAGGAAGGAAAGAAGGTGAATAGGCCTGTGGCTCACCTGTTGTGGAATGCCCTCTGCTCGGCAGCCTGGCTGGTGCCAACGCTGGTCTTGTTTCAATGCCAAGTGAAGACCTTTTTTAACCCAAGCTTTTAGATCTCATTGACTCTAGCTAAGTTTTATTTATTTGCTTAAGTTATTGGTGCTGATTTTGTAGTGACAAAGATTACAATGAATTGTTACATAATGGATGATTTTGTTTTATAGCTTTATGTTGGGTAAGATGCAACGGTGTCACAGCGCTGACATGAACGATGTTGTGCTAGCAGAAACCAACACTAGCTTAACATCACTAGCACTGGTGAGTACAAAGGGAAAAAGCAGAGATGTACTGCTGAAATTCAATGATGGCACCAAATTTCAGCACCAAGTCACCACTTTCCCCCTTTGCACTAACAAGGCACTAATGGTGTGGAGCTATTGTTGGTTTATGCTGGTGCTGTTGTGACACCACTGGTTCCTACCTGATGATTTTGTCAAGGAGTGTATCTCGCCTTGAGATCGATTGATATAAGGTGACTTACAAATATTTAAAAACATAAATAACTAAACAAGCGAGGGACAAACAGTGGAAACTGGGATCTCTGGGCAAAATCCTCCACCTCCGATAGGCTCCTTTCTGCTGTGGGTGAGGGGATGCCAGAGCCCAGAGCCCTTCTGACTGAGGCACTTTCTTGCTCAAGTGGGCTATGTAATATATGTAAAAGTAGTGTAGTTCATTCACTGCCACCAGATGGCAGTGGTAGTGCCTGTATATATATTTGCCTACTGGGAGGAGTAAAGTTCATTGTTAGCTCACCCTGCAAGCTGGCGTGTGTGTCTTCTTTACCCTGATCCGCCCAAGACATAACAGGCTATAACGGCTGCCCTAGACACAGCTTCCTGTGGAGTACAGAGTATGGAAAGTATAGGTGGGGCTGGAGGAATAGGGGGGGATTCCCTATTTTTGTTGCCTGCCCAGCTGGGCTGTATTATCCATTAGGCATAATAGGCACAGTGCCTAGGGGCTACAAAGCTCCCAAGGACCTATGAAAAAGTTTAGGGCCTACAAAAAGATTCAGTTCAATTAAAGCAAATTATTGTTTGGTTTAGCAGTTTACTCATACATGTATAATATGTCTTAAGTAAATGTAAATTAAACATTAACTTTGCAGCTCTTTTGTTAGCAAAATCACAGATTACATCTTCAAATTTCTTATTCTCAATGGACAGTAGTGCAAGTGAAGATAGTTATTTCTGTCCCATGGTTGACCTAAGACAGTTCTTTATACATTTCAACTTTGAAAAAGAGTGCTCCCCTTTACCACGTGTTCTAAAAATGTCAAGATATATTCTAAAAGCAAAGCTGACATTTGGAAAATGTGTCACCAACTTGTGTTATTTGTGCAATGATCTGCATACATACATGAGAACAACAGAAATTTATCTGTGAATGCATGTTTGTGATCTGATGGATAGGTGTCTATTAATGCCCTTGCTATAGAGGACACTTCATCACTGGACATAGACCTATCCACAAGAAAACTAAACCTTTTATTGAGTGTAGACTACGCGGTAGCTTAGTGGTTAAGACGCTGAACTGCAGACCGGAAGGTCGGCAGGACAGCAGTTCGAGACCCGAGTGCCGCGTGACGGAGTGAGCTCCCGTCGTCAGTCCCAGCTCCTGCCAACCTAGCAGTTCAAAAGCAAGAAATTGCAAGTAGATAAATAGGTACTGCTTCGGCGGGAAAGCTAACAGCATTCCGTGCACCTCGGTGTTCAGTCATGCCGGCCACATGACCATGGAAGCGTCTTCGGACAGCGCTGGCTCTTCGGCTTAGAAACGGGGATGAGCACCGCACCCTAGAGTTGGACACGACTGGTTGGGGACACCTTTTTACCTTTTATGCTGCTTGCTCTCTGCCCATCTCAATGATAGATTTATCCATGTAGGACAGAAGGTCCGTGTATGTCACTGGCACTCAGACCCATCAGTATTATCCATGCCAGCTTCATCCAAAAACCAGGTTCTCGGTTGTTTGCATTCTGTAGTCAGTTTGTAGTCGGATGGTGTGGATTCTTTTGCAGCAGCAATGTCATTGGCTAATGGCTTGGCAAGGCTTTCAGAGCCCAGCCTTGCCAAATTTTGTTAAGGGTGGGTGTAGCCATATATCCTGTACTAATTGGTCAGTGTGCCAAACCTTCTGAGAAATGATGGGGGGGGAGGAAAACTACGTGGCAATCTCTCCCCACCCCCCACCCCACATTCCTAGAAACAAAGGATAAGACCTCCCTGGGCCACTGTAGCAATGTTTCTGATTAGCTCTGCTATGTAAGAGCAACTTGCGACAACAGCACAGGTCAGGAGAAAGACAGGAAAGTCCTGGTATGTTTAAATGAAATGATACAAATTGGGGCAGTGGGGGAGAGTATCTGGGGACTATTGTTTTGCAGTTCCCTGTGGATATTTTGAGGCTAGATTCTTCTTGGGGCAGTGCCCCACTAGCCCAAGGTAACACACATACCACCCCGTGTGTATGTAGATCTATGATTATGAGACCTATACAACATAAATATTTATCTGTACCTCTCTATTGGGGGCCAATGATTACGAGAGTGACTATGGCCTATAAAGACTTTAATCTGGCCCTGCTGCCAGGGACTTAAAAAACAATGGGCTGTCAGGCACTGTGCAGACCACAAGGCATGGCTGCTGGACTGTGCTGAAATTGCCTAGTCACACGTTTTGTAGGCTTGCTGTAGGCAATGATGTTACCAAGGCTAATAACCAGGAATCAACATCAGACCTGGAGTAATCATAAAAAAGCCCTCAGAGTGCCCAATGTCCTTCTCTTAATAATGTACATGTTCTTTCCCAAGATGTCATTCAGTAGAAAATTGAGTTATAATTCTGCGGGCAATGTACGTTCCAGAGCCCTAAAAAGGAAGATCTTTCTGCATTTTACAGGCATCCATCTTCAACGTAACTTAAATATTTCTTGTTTCCTGTCAGTTTCTAAGATTCTAGCAAGTAATAAGATTTTGTTACCAATAACATACTTTTTTTGCTTACTTTTCCTTCTGCTAAATTCTCCCTTTCCGAGAAGCAAAAGGATACATACATCTTTTTTAAAACAACAACAACAACCAACTATATCCATTCTGCTGTACAAATAGAAATTCCTCACTTTACTGGACATACAGTTACAGTAAGGAAGAACTTATACCAGAGGGGGAAAGTGCCTACCGTTATCCATAGTTTTCTCAGTGTAAGATACAGCAAATCAGTTCATCTCCATAAATCAACAGTCCACCCCATCTTAATGCCCATCTCCAGAGAAGAAGGGGCGACCATGGCTCAGTGGCAGAGCACATACTTTGCCCAACGTCCCAGTTAAACGGTTCAGGTAGAGGGTGATGTGAATGGCCTCTTCCTGAGAGCCTGGAGATCCACTGCCAGGCAGTGCAGGCAATACTGGGCTACATGGACAAACTGTCAACCTGATATAAGGTGACTTATACCGTGACATTGCCCTTCTCCTGTTTTTACATTCCCAGACAAAAGAAGGAGTTGGTTGTTAAGCATCCAGCAGGCTGCAATGCATAGTTGGTGCACTGCATTCAGCTTGGAAAGTCACAAGTTTGTGCAGGCCTTTCCCTGTGTTATTCTAAGTGTACGTACACAAAGACCATGATTTCTCAAAATGGGTTGTATCTGGTGGTGTCATGCCACTAGCACAAAACGTCCACCACTTATGGAAACCCCATTTTCATCTGTATGCAAGTGTCAAGTCCAGCCCTTTGATACTGCTTGTGCAAGCTGTTGCACAAGCTGTTCCCCAGGCAGATGAACAAGCCATTGCACAAGCAGCTGCACCAGGTGGATCCTGAGCCTGAGCCCGCTTCTGCTCCCGCCCACAGGTACTTAAGGCGGGGCTGCCAGAGGCTGCTCAGCTGCACCGGGTGGATCCTGAGCCTGAGCCCGCTTCTGCTCCTGCCCACAGGTACTTAAGGCGGGGCTGCCAGAGGCTGCTCAGGAAGGAGCCTGGGGGAAGGAGGACCAGCCAGCAGCTGCACCGGGTGGATCCTGAGCCTGCTTCTGCCCCCGCCCACAGGTACTTAAGGCGGGGCTGCCAGAGGCTGCTAGGGAAGGAGGACCAGCCAGCAGCTGCACCGGGTGGATCCTGAGCCTGCTTCTGCCCCCGCCCACAGGTACTTAAGGCGGGGCTGCCAGAGGCTGCTAGGGAAGGAGGACCAGCCAGCAGCTGCACCGGGTGGATCCTGAGCCTGCTTCTGCCCCCGCCCACAGGTACTTAAGGCGGGGCTGCCAGAGGCAGCACCTCGGTGTCGCGCCAAGTGCGACGCTAAGTGTGCACTTAGCGTCGCACTTGGAGTCACGTAGGATCTGAAGACCTACCCACCTGCCTCTCCAGAGACACCAGCAGCCACAATACTAGCAGCAAATAGCAGCAGCAGAGGGCAGCAGCTTTAAAGACAAGGGGAAAGGGGCAAACGTGGACTTTATCTGCTCCTTCTTAGCTGCTGTTCTCTTTTATCTCTTATCTTTTATATTCTTTTAAACTGTTGTGCATTTTATACCCTAACATTTTAATATGTGCCTGGGAGGACTATTGGGCAACTCAGGGGGTGGGGGAGGTGCCACCATAACTGTGGTCACGGGCAGGGGGAGGTATGGTGTTGGGGGATTAACAGGCCAGCTGAGGAGAAGAGGGGCTAGACACCTTACAGCTGTCCCCTCTTCTGGTTCTTCCCCCAACCTGATGGGGGGAAGTGTGGTGCTGTGGTGTAGTGGCAAGATTGTTGGACTAGGAGCTGGGAGATCCGGGTTCTAGTCCCCACTCGGCCATGGAAGCTCACTGGGTGACTTTGGGCCAGTAACAGACTCTCAGCCCAACCCACCTCACAGGGTTGTTGTTGTGAGGATAAAATGAAGAGGAGGAGGATAATGTAAGCCGCCTTGGGTTCCTTGCAAGAGGAAAAAAGTTGGGGTATAAATACAATAAATAAATAAATGGTTCCTGGCAGCCTTACCAGTCTGCCCTCGGGTCTGGTGGTGCTGCTGCTGAATGCCAGGTCGGCCCAAAATAAAATCTCCCTCATCCATGACTTGATTGTGGATGAGGGGGCTGACCTGGCATGTATTACTGAGACCTGGGTGGGGGAACTGGGAGGGGTCACTTTCTCCCAGCTGTGCCCTCCTGGGTACTCAGTGCAGCACCAACACCAACTTGAGGGTCGGGGAGGGGGCGTTGCCATGGTCTATAGGAATTCAATCTCCCTCTCCAGGCTTCCTGCTCATTCGAGTGCAGATCTTGAGTGTTTGTACCTTGTGTTGAGTACCCGGGACAGATTAGGGATTCTGTTGGTGTACCGCCCAGCCCGCTGCTCATCAGACTCCCTGCCTGAGCTGACGGAGGTGGTCTCAGACTTGGTGTTGAGGACCCCCAGGACAATGGTCCTGGGGGATCCCAACTTCCATGCCGAGGCCGCTGTATCCGGGGCGGCTCAGGACTTCATGGCCGCCATGACAACCATGGGGCTGTCCCAACATGTTATCGGCCCAACGCATATAAAAGGACACACGCTTGATCTGTTTTTTTCGACTGGGCAGGAGGATGGTGATCTGAAAGTGGAGGAATTAACATCTGTCCCTTTGTCATGGTCAGATCACTTCCTGCTGAGGTTTAGACTCCTGGCGGCCTTTCCCCTCTGCAGGGGTGGGGGACCTATTAAAATGGTCCGCCCCGGAGATTAATGGATTCTGATGGATTTCAGAGGGCTCTGGGGGATTTTCCTGCTGGTATGGCTGGTGCTCCTGTCGAAGCCCAGGTCGCTCTGTGGAATGCAGAGATGACTCGGGTGGTTGACACAATCGCGCCCAAGTGCCCTCTCCCTCTGAGCAGAGCCCGGCCAGCTCCTTGGTATACACCTGAGCTGAGGGCAATGAAGCAAGAGGGGAGATGGCTAGAACGCAGGTGGAGGAAAACTCGTGCTGAGTCTGACCGAACACAGGTAAGAGCCCACTATCGAGCCTACTCTGTGGCGGTGAGGGTGGCAAAGAGGCAGTTCTTTTCCACCAGCATTGCATCTTCTCAGTGTCGTCCGGCGGAGCTTTTCCGAGTGGTTCGCGGCCTGTTACATTCTGGGCCAGGGAGAGAGACGGTGGAACCCTCAGTAGCACGCTGTGACGAGTTTGCGCGGCACTTTGAGGATAAAGTCGCTCAGATTCGTCATGAATTGGACACCACCATTAATGCAGTTCCATTGGTAGAGGCGTTCAGAGCACCGTCTGGTCCAGTTTTATTGGATGAGTTTCAGTTACTGAGGCCTGAGGATGCGGACAAGGTGCTTGGCCAAGTCCGATCGACCACTTGTGTGCTTGACCTTTGCCCTTCATGGCTTGTTAAATCAAACAAGGAGGGGTTGTCCGGCTGGGTCCAGGAGGTTGTAAATTCCTCCTTGAGAGAGGGAGTGGTGCCTGCTGCTTTAAAAGAGGCAGTAATTAGACCACTCCTGAAAAAGCCTAACCTGGACCCAGAGGATGTTAACAATTATAGGCCAGTGGCCAACATCCCCTTCCTGGGCAAGGTGCTTGAGCGGGTGGTTGTAGGACAGCTCCAGGCACTGTTGAATGAAACAGATTATCTAGATCCATTTCAATCGGGCTTCAGGCCTGGTTTTGGAACGGAAACTGCCTTGGTCGCCCTGTGGGATGACCTCTGCCGGGAGAGGGACAGGGGGAGTGTGACCCTGTTGATTCTCCTGGACCTCTCAGCGGCTTTCGATACCATCGACCATGGTATCTTTCTGGATAGGTTGTCTGGGTTAGGAGTTGGAGGCACTGCACTACAGTGGTTCTGCTCTTACTTGGATGGCTGATTCCAGAAGGTGGTGCTGGGAGATTATTGCTCTGTGCCATGGCAATTGTGCCATGGGGTTCCACAGGGCTCTATTTTATCCCCCATGCTGTTTAACATCTACATGAAACCGCTGGGGGAGGTTATCCAGAGGTGTGGGCTGAGGTGCCATCAATATGCGGGTGACACCCAGCTCTACCTCTCTCATCAAAACTAAGTGAGACAGTGGCTGTTCTGAACCAGTGCCTGGGCACGGTAATGGACTGGATGAGGGCCAATAAACTGAAACTCAATCCAGACAAGACGGAGGTACTGTTAGTGGGTGGTTCGTCTGCCCGGCTAGGTGATATTCAACCTGTTCTGGAGGGGGTTGCACTCCCCCTAAAGGATCAGGTTCGTAGTTTGGGGCTGCTCTTGGATCCAGAACTGTCACTTGAGGCACAGGTGAACTCAGTGGCACGGAGCACTTTTTATCAGCTTAGGCTGGTATACCAACTACGCCCTTATCTGGACAGAGATAGCCTAGCTACAGTTATCCATGCTCTGATAACTTCTCGTCTGGATTACTACAATGCGTTATATGTGGGGCTGCCTTTGAAAACGGTCCGGAAACTTCAGCTGGTCCAAAATAGGGCAGCAAGATTGTTAACAGGGACTGGCCTGCGAGCTCATATTACGCCAGTACTTTTCCAGCTGCACTGGCTGCCAGTCCATTTCCGGGCCTGATTCAAAGTGCTGGTGTTAACATTCAAAGCCCTTAACAGCTTGGGGCCAGGTTACCTGAAGGATCGCCTCCTCCCATATGTGCCTGCCCGGACCTTAAGATCATCATCAGCGGCCCTTCTCCGTGAGCCCCTGCCAAAGGAAGTGAGGCGGGTGGGGAGGAGGGCTTTTTCTGTTGTGGCACCCCGGCTCTGGAATGAGCTCCCTAGTGAGGTTCGCCTGGCGCCTACATTGTATTCCTTTCGGCGCCAGGTGAAGACCTTTTTATTTTCCCAGGCATTTTAGCATTTTAGCTTTCTAAATTTTTATCTTTGCTGTTTTAAATCTGTATTTTAAACTCCTGCACTGCTGCTAGGTTTTATTGTGGTTGTATTGTTATATTGTGGTTTTAATGTTCTATATATTTTAAATTGTTTTATTGTGTGTTGTTTGGTTTTAATTTTTGTGAACCGCCCAGAGAGCTTCGGCTATTGGGCGGTATAGAAATGAAATAAATAAATAAAATCATGAGCTAGGTGTTGCTTGCATTAGATGTGCCACTCGCTCCACTAGCGCATGTGCAACTGCTAGTGGAACACCACCACCACCTCTTGTTCTTTTTCTGCTAGCCCAATGTTAGATGCAGCGATGCACTGCGAACATCAACCTTTTTGTATATGCTCTTGAGGCACAGAGGAGGAAGTGAGGACAGAGAGGAATACAAGATGCAGAGCAGGAAGAATCAAGACACATGGCTACCCCAGGAACAGAAAGCAGCAGAAATGAGGACAAGCAGGAAAACCATTGATGCAGAAGCCACACTTGATCTATTTTCTTGGGCAATGAAAACCACTGAATATCTGTCCATTACACTGCATGGAAAATTACAAGGGTTTGCAATTAGAAGAACCACTGGTAAATTGGGCACACCTGCAGCCGTAGCTATTACACTATATACTAGGAAAAGATCGATTTGGTTCATAATTTTAATGTTTTCTTTAATGATGTCAAGCAAAAAGTTGGCCAAGTCATTGTTGTAAAATCAGTTTTCCACACCAAGTGGAAAAAAATGCATCTTTGGCCTTAAGTTTGAAGAAGCTTAAATCATAATGAAAATGAATGCTGCTTCACTTTGTACAAGGTGTCCTTTGCCCAAACATGTCCTATGTGAAAGAAAACTTTAATGAGAATTAAAATTATGGCCTACCCCCTCATGGGGACAAATCAGCATATTGGTATTCTTGCCAACAATCCCACAGGCCAAAAGCAAATAAATAAATGAGAGCAAGAATTTGTGAAGATGTTGAGCAAACCAGTGAAGTAAGATTTATGCTTTCTACCTGAAATGAATATTCAAAAATTATCTACCGTGCAGTGCTTGCTTTTTCTTTTTGTTTCCTTCTACACAACCACCTTTTGGGGAAAGGGGCACATATTTCTAAACTATGGCGCTGGCAGATTAATGACACCGCTAACCTTATTTGGAATATTTTGTCCCCTGCAAACTCTATTTGGAATCATCTTTGCATTGTATACTGTCCAAAGAATAATATCTACCCTGTGCTAGAAAGGCATAAAGTTGCTTTTGGCAATGATGATGAATGGATATAAATGAGGCATTTGCACCACTATTAAGGGAAAAGCAAGCCGCCAAGTCATTTGAATATTCCACCTCTAAATGCCTTTCAGAGGGCCAGTTTATACAGTCATCAGGATCAAGTGTTAATGGTTTTGGGGGGACTCTGTCACTTCAGGCTCCAGGTTGGACAGTAAATGTTTGAATGAACTCACCAAGAAAAATCTTGCAATGGGGAACCATTTAAGTATGTGACTTTGCACCAGCACCCTAAAGTGGTACCATCCCTTATCCCTTGATTCTATGCAGATTATATAAACTGGCTGAAAAAGAAGCTACAGTATTTTTGAAACCCAATCAAGTACACAGCTCTATGTACTTACACCTGCATGAACATTTAAGAACTGATCACTACATGCTGGATTGCAACTTTTCAGAAAATGTTACTCTAGTGAATTACTCAGAATTACACAAAAGAGACAAAATAAAAGTAAAGAAGATTGATTTGTTTGAAAAGGCCTGTTTTAAGACCTATCAAGCTAGATGTAAGCAAGATATGGGATGAAGTATGTACTAGATTCCACCACTACAGCTTTCATTACTTTTAGGTCTTCATCAAATTTAGCTACATCTTTCTGCATTGCAGGCACAGCCTGTTCAAGATGAGTAGCATCTACCCTGCTTTAAAGTGTGTCCTTTAAATGTCCTGATTCTACAGTTGCCAAGTTAAGAAGACACATCAGTGAAACTGAAATGTGGACATCATTAATTATCTTCTATTTTATCATGTTTAGAGCTATTGCTGTGACATGCTTGCTTAAGTATGGAAGCTGAACAGAATCCAGAATCCATATATCCTTTCCACATCTATAACCAAATACTGTGTGATTGTGGTCTGCATGTACTCAGTGGGTTTCAGGAAAATATAAAGGGTTTCCCATGGCTGGGAGACAACAGAAGAAGAAAGCTATTGCCCTTCTGTCTTGCTTGTGGGTTTCTCACAGGCATCTGATTGGCCACTGTGAAAAACAGGATGCTGGACTAGAGGGGCCATTGATCTGATCCAGTAGGACTCTTCTCAGAGTTGGCATGGTCAGGCAGGGCCCATCTGATCCCTGACCCTGTCAAACTTGCAGTATGGACAGATTTCCCTGGCAGTTGGTGGCACTTTGGAAGGAGCTGAGCCACTCAGATCCACTCTGTATCAATCATCCACCATCTTAGATTACCCAACTCCAATGCCTGACTGGCTCAGCTCCTCTTCAGAAGCATTGGCACCTTCCAAAAGCTCATCAGCCCTGCCCCAACAAGTTTCCCTGGTGAACAGCAGCACCTTTGCATGTGAGTAGAGCATCTGGCTCGGCTCTCTGTCAGAAGTGCCATGACCCATCCAGGAAGACACAGTTGCTTAATGGGTGGGAGCAGAAATTTGGTGCAGGGAGGGAATTTGGCATCAGGGAGCAGATGTTTGGCAGGGGTGGTGAGCCAGAATTTTGGCAGCTGGGGATCCATTAGCAGTCCATGCCCAAGGGCCCACTGAAGTCTGACACCAGCCCTGCTTATGTTCCTCTGTAAATAAAATTGAATGAGAAATCATTTTACAGAAACCATGAGTTTCTTTCCTTACAATCCACATTCAATACAGCAGAAAAAAGCTGTATTTATTTGCCTTTTGTCTTTCCACAGAGGTATTGCATTAAATAAAGGCACTTTAGAGAACATCCCTGGATGCTTCTAACAAGTAAGAATCATCTCCAGTCAACCATGCAGAGAAGCTGTACAAAAGTTCATTCTTTTTCTTTTAAGCCACAAATGAGTGACGTTGATGTGTATGGGCAGACAAGGCTAGTAAAACAAAATTGTAGTCTAGTAAATTTTGTTTACAAGGCTGTTTTAAGACATCAGATGGCTCTGCTTCATTGCTCTTGCTAGTGTTACTCTTTGATTTAAAAACCTTTCAGTATGTTGATGAATTATTATAGACCTATTTATCTGCAGTTACTCTCTTGCTCCTCCCAAAGGAGAGAAAGAGAAAATGACCCTGAGATCAGGTGCCACAATTGGGAAAAAATGTATAATAAAATGCTTGTTATTATAATGACTATGCTGACCAGAAATGGGGCCTTGCTTTGTAAAGATTTTTGACCCCAGTAAAACATTTTTAGCCATTTTTAACTGAACTCCTTTGTGAAGGTCTGCAAGGGAACATGTGTCAGCAAAAGGGGAATATGTCCCCATTTTAAAGACACATTTTAAAGGACTTTAAAGTGTGTCCTTTAAATGTCCTGATTCTACAGTTGCCAAGTTAAGAAGACACATCAGTGAAACTGAAATGTGGACATCATTAATTATCTTCTATTTTATCATGTTTAGAGCTATTGCTGTGACATGCTTGCTTAAGTATGGAAGCTGAACAGAATCCAGAATCCATATATCCTTTCCACATCTATAACCAAATACTGTGTGATTGTGGTAACATGCCTCTCCCCATATCCATAATTAAACAGGTTTTTTCCCTTTTATTTATTTAATAGATTTTTAAACTGCCTTTTAGCATAATGTATCCTCCCAAAATGGTTTACAATAGCTCATAGAGCTCTATAATAAGATTTCAAAACCACAATATTAAAGTAATCTCAGCACATAAATAAATCAGATAAAGCAATCAAATCAAAGTAACAGCAGCAGATAAAATTGAGGTGGCAGCAGATAAAAACACAAGAAGAGCCATGCTGGATTAGACCAAGGTCCATCTTGTCCAGTATTCTGGGAAGTGGGAAGTGGCCCCCAGGCCTCCTAAATGTGCCCACCCCTACTTTATTTAAACTATCTGATTCTTAAAGGTTTCTACTTTTATGTCATTTTTATACCTTATGGTATTTTTGTGTATAATTTTTAATATTTTTATATACAGTTCTTGCTTTTTTAAAAACTCAAAACAGCACTAGTAACAACTCACTAGAGTAGTATACAAAAAGGATATAGGAGGTGGTTAAAATACTAATAAATACCAATCTACATATAGGGATACTTTAACAATTTGATCTTTGTGAATTCCAGTACAAACTGACTTGATTATACCTTCCAGACTAATTGCCAGTCAGCTCCAGGCACTCTTGAATGAAACTGATTATCTGGATCCATTTCAGTTGGGCTTCAGGCCTGGTTTTGGAATGGAAACTGCCTTGGTTTCCCCATGGGATGACCTTTGTCAAGAAAGGGACAGGAGGAGTGCAGCCCTGTTGAATCTCTTGGACCTCTCAGGGGCTTTCAATACCATCAACCACAGTATCCTTCCAGACAGGTTGTCTGTATTGCAAGTTGGAGGCATTGCACTGCAGTTGATCCACTCCTACTTGGATGACCAATTCCATAAGGTGGTGCTGGGGTGTTATTGCTCTGTGCTTTGACAGCTATGCTATGGGATTCCACAGGTCTATCTTATTCCCTATGCTGTTTAACATCTACATGAAACCTCTAGGGGAGGTTATCCATAGATATGGACTGAGGTGTCACCAGTATGCAGGATGACACCCAGCTCTATCTCTCCTTTTCATCAAATTCAGGTGAGGCAGTGGGTGTTCTGAACTAGTGCCTGGGCTTGTAAATGGACTGGATGGGGACCTATACACTGAGGCTCAATCCAGACAAGATGGAGCTGCTATTAGTGGGTGGTTCGTCTGCCTGGCTAAGTGATGTTCAACCTTTTCTGGAAGGGGTTGCACTCCCCCTAAAGGATCAAATTCATAATTTGGGTGTGTTCTTAGATCCATCGTTGTCACTAGAGTAGGGATGGCGGAGAATTTCTCCCCGAAACTTCGGGGGGCCGAGCGTCAACGTGTTCGGCCCCCCGAACAAGTTTCGGGGAGAAATCCCCCGCCCCCCCCCCCGGGACGGGACTTACCTTCCCTGAATGTCCCTCCCAGCGGCGGGTCCGGCTGGCGGATCGTCCGGTGTTCGAGCGGGGCGGGAGCGGCAGCCAGTCTTTTGACCGGCTGCCGCCCCTGCCATTGCAATGAAAGAAAAAAAAAAAAAAACGTCCCCTGATAGGCTACGTGACGATTCACGTAGCCTATCACGGCAAGATTTGCAAAGTCAGCCGTGATAGGCTACGTGAATCGTCACGTAGCCTATCACGGGTGACTTTAAAAAAAAAAAAAAAAGTGTGTACGGATAATGGCGGCCCCCATAGGGAGCCGCCATTCCCCTTCCTTATTTGGTCGCTGTAGTCTACGTCAATGTTTACATAGACTACGGCGAAAATAAGGGCAACGCTATTTGCGTTGCCCTTATTTTCGCCGTAGTCTACGTAAACATTGACGTAGACTACAGCAACTAAATAAGGAACGCGAATGGCGGCTCCCTATGGGGGCCGCCATTCGCGTACGCGCTTTTTTTTTTTAAATCTGACTTTTTTTTTAGATCTGACTTTCCAGATCTAGCCGTGATAGGCTACGTGAATCGTCACGTAGCCTATCAGGGGACTTTTTTGTTTGTTTGTTTTTTACTTTCGTGTTCGCGGCCGGGCGAGGCAGGAAGCCTCTTCCCCGGCCTGAATTTCGGCCGGGCGAGGCGGGAAGCCTCCCCCCCCGGCCTGAATTTCGGCCGGGCGAGGCGGGAAGCCTCTCCCCCTGGCCTGAACTTCGCGGGGGGAGCAGCGAAGCGCTCCCCCCCACCGCGAAAAAGCTGCGAGAAAAGGTGAGTGACTTTCGTTCACCCCTACACTAGAGGCACAGGTGGACTCAGTGGCACAAAGCACCTTTTATCAGCTTAGACTATACCCCAGCTACATCCTTACCTGGAAAGAGACAACCTAGCTACAGTTATCCATGCTCTCATAACCTCTCATCTGGATAACTGGAATGCATTACATGTGGAACTGCCTTTGAAAACAGTCTGGAAACTTCAGCTGGTCCAAAACAAGACAGCGAGATTGTTAACAGGGACAAATATGAACACATGATCTGCACTGACTACCAGTCCATTTCCGGACCTGATTCCAAGTGCTGGTATTAACAGTCAAAGCCCTAAATGGCTTGGGGCCAGGTTACCTGAAAGAACATCTCCTCTCATATATACCTGCCTGGACCCTAAGATCAGAGGCCTTTCTCCAGAAGCCCCCACCAAAGGAAGTGAGGTGGGTGGCTACTAAAGGGAGGGCCTTTTTCTTTGTCCCTCCCTGGTTGTGAAATGCACTCCCCAGAGAGGCTTGCCCAGTGCCTATGTTATATCTTTTCGGTATCAGGTGAAGACCGTCTTATTTTCCCACACATTTTAGTCTTTCGCTTTCTGTTCTTTTAAAATCTATTACTGTATTTTTAATTCTTTACACTGCTGTTGGTTTTTACTTTGGTTTTATCCTGTAATGTTAAACTGCTAAACGTTTTGTATTATGTTTTATTGTGCTGTATGTTATGGTTTTAATTGTTGTGAACCTCCCAGAAAGCTTTGGCTAATGGGTGGAATGGATAAACAAATAAAAATGAATACATAATTGCAGATCAGAATTAGTTATCCACCATCTTTTGCATTTCCTCAGTGTTCAGAAACAGTCCATGCCAAATTAAATATCAAAATATGATTTTAAATGTTTTGAGAGATAATATGGTTACATATCTTGGGAGAAAACATATAGGGAAATGCATATTTTGAGAGAAAAAATATTTAGAAACACATTTTTAAACACATTTTTTCATGCAGTTTAAAAAACATACACAGATTTCTTCAATTTGTGCAAATGAGACAGAACAGAATTATGGGTGAATACATGCAAAAGTGATATGAACCAGAAATAGTCTGATTTACCTGTCCATATATTTACGCACCCATCACCAAGCTATCTACACACACTGAGACAAATACACGTGATTTCTACAGAATGCATCATTACCATTATTTTGCAGAGCAGTTTATGTACTCCCCTCCAAGATGCATTTGCTTTCTCACATTTTTAGAACATGGATAGGGAGTAGCCTGAACACAGCTAAAGATATTTGTCCTCTGATATCAGATGTGTGATATGTGTCTTAACAAAGATCACTGAGCTCGTTTTCCCATTCATGCCCCTATATTTGCATCTGAGTAGGGCTGGCATTAAGGGTAGGCATGGTTGGGCACCTGCCAAAGGCCCACAACCCACCAGGGGCCAACAGACAGCCCTCTGGACTTGCTGTTCCTCTTCATCATTGCAACCTGCTTGTTCACTTGACTCTCATTCTCACCCAGAGAACGGCAGTGGCGAGGAAGAGCAGTAGGAGCTGCCTGCTTACTCACTGGCTCTCTGCCTATCGAGCAAGCAAGTGGTAGCAAGGATGAGAAAGAGGATGAGGAGCAATAGTAGCTGGTGACAATGTTGATGAAAAAGTAGACTCACTGAGAGAGAGGGCCAATTGAGTGTGCCTTCTAAAACCCAGAACTGGCACTAGACTTTTCCCCCTCATGTTTTGATCATTTGAGCATTGTTTGTTCCCGCTGCATATACCCTTCCTTTTGTCACTGGGAACATCAGATTGGGACCCACAATGGTGCCTGCTGGCATACATCTCATTATAATCCACTGTTTTCATTATAATTTTACTTGTTTTCACATATATATGGTGGACATATGAGCCTGCCAAAGAGGAAAATTGTCACAAAACAAATTAAACTGCTAAATCATTCAGGGAAGGGGGGGGCAGTTAAAACAGAACAGATGGCCTTCTTTCTTCCAAAGAAAAACAGCAAATTATGGGAATAAACAACACTTCAGTCCAGATTTCTGTTGTTTGTTGATGCTGGGTTTTGGTTCATTGTTTTACTATAACCAATATGCTTAAAGAAAAATATAAATAAATTATGTGACCTACTGCAGAAGATCCATTATTTTAGGAACAAATGCTACACTGATCACCTATTATATTGTAAAAAAGAAATGTTATCATTCATCCTAGGTTATATGGAGTGCTCAACAGAGCAACAATTCAACATTTATCATATAATGGCATGAACAGGTGTTTTCTCCCCTTGAATGTCTATTCCTTATTCTCATACTAAAAATAATGATTCCTTACTAAAAATTCAGATCCAAATCGACTGCAGCTACAGCGCAATCAACCTGAGTCTGGAGAATGTTGTACAAAAAGAAAGAAACCCTTCTCTTGAGTAGTTGTGGGCTGGGGGGGGGGGAGAATGCACATAGCACAACTCATAAATCAATTCCTTCATTAACTGAAAAGAAATAAACAGCACTACAAGAAATAATGGTAGATAGTGTCAAGTAGCTTGATAATCAGAAATGCCATTAAAGTCAGATAAGTTGAGAAGGAATGGTGCGTTCTCTTTTAAGATTCAAGGATTTTAAATAGCCACCTCTGTCAAATATTCAGAAATAGGAAAAAGCTTAGTCAACAGCTATCTAGTCAGTGAGTCATTCATTAGAAACCTTGCCGGTGTGTGCTTTGTACTCAGTCCATCAAAGCATTTACCATGATAAAATTATCTAACTTCTTTAATTTCCCGAAAGCTGACTGAAATCCGCAGGAGCTCAAGTGGTACGGACCTCACATAGGAATGTACCACATTGGAATACTCATGTGATATCTCTTGTTTGAAACTGTCCCCATGTCATCCTCTCAGTTCACCTTTGCTCACCTTTTATGATAATGCATATTATGACAAAAATACTGAAACAGTGGGGAAAATATTTATAGCAAAAATGAGGAAATTTCCTGGACAACATTTGGTAAAAAAATCAGGGTAATACCAGCCTTAGGCCTGGTTCAGATGTAATGTTAAGCCGTGGTTTAGTACTGGACGAACAGTCCTGCTTGATCCCTGGGTTTGAGCATTTCATCCACCCCTCTGCTCAGCCAAGCCAGAAGAAGTGACTGGAAGCAATTTATTACTATGTCTGAACAAGGACCTGCAACAAGGACCATATACTAGTTTAAGCGATAGGTAGGCATTTGTGGCCCTCCAGTTCTTTTGGCCTACAACTTTCATCAGCCCTGGCCTGCATAGCCAATGGCGAAAGATAATCAGGGTTGTAGACCAGAAGTCTAGAGGGTCAAGTTGTCCACCCTGGTTTAAACTTACTATCGTTCATGTTTGTCAGATGTAATGACACACTGCCCTGGCGCGCAGGTGATTTATAAGCCACAGTGGCTTGTTAACCACCCTGTGTGTGCTGGTCATGTGTCAGATGGCTTTACATAGTTATACTTCACTGGCATGGCTTGTTGTTATGTCCAAACCCACCGAGGGTGGTTGGTTGGGGTGGTTAATAAATTTGCAACTGTAGAACAGACCATAGGTTCTGGGTGGTTTCTTAACCGCCGCAATCACCCACTATCACTGGGTTCAGACATCACGAGCGGCACTGGCGAGTGGTAGTTATGTAAATTGTACCAGCATGCGACTGGCACACGCAGGGTGGTTAACAAGCCACCGTAGCTTATTAACCACGCTCATGTCTTGCGAACCAGCACATTCGGTTTAGTTTCATCCCAGAAGTAGAGGCTTCCGATCTCCCCCTCACAGTCATGCCAGAGGTCATTTATTCATTACCCCGAAAGAGAAAATGCCTCTCCCAAAAGAACAACAACCAAATGATGAAAGAAGACACTAATTTGCATAAAATTTGCTTATGCCAATTCACATTTAGGGAGCAATCCTATGGCCACTAGTCAGCAGCTAGACGGCCACAGGATACGTTGGTTTCCGGGAACTGACCTTGGAGCCCGTGCTCTGAGGTTCCTGGAGAACCAACCTTCCCCTCCTCCTGCACTGCCTCACAAGCAGCTTGGAATGGCCCCGCACTCCGCACTCAGAAGAGGAGTGTGGAATGGTGAAAACGGGGCATTCCAGGGGGCATTCTGGGGCGGGGAAGGTGGAAATGCCAGTACGACATAACCTATGTGTTGTCTGGCAGCCGCTTCCCCCGCTCCGCCTGCCCACAGCTAGACAGCCAAAATTGGCTGTCTAGCCGCAAATGCAGGGTGGCTGAAGCACAGAGGGGACGATCCCCTCCGCACTTCTCCTGCCCTGTGTTGGATAGGCAGCCGCCTCCAAGTTTGGAGGCGGCCGCCTATCCCCATGGGATTGTGTCCTTATAGATGCAAATTTAGCAACAGTGACTATAATTTAAATAGAACTACAACTTATCTCGCCATAATGGGGAATGTTAATTTATATCTGTAGATGCAAATATAGAAATAATGAGCATAAGTTAAAAAGAAATACAATGCATCTCACCATAGTAGGGAAGACTGTGATTAGGGGATGTGTATACTTACTCAGGGTGCAGCCCAAATGCTATTGATAAGCAACTTCAAGGTCCCTGCTCTCCCTTCTTATGGTTCTTTATTGTTAAAGTGGACTGAACAGCCCTTCAAATACAGAATACATTCAAAATAGAGGACTGTCCTCTGACAGCCCTTCAAACAGAGGACTTTCCTCTGTAAAGTAGGATGCATGACTACTCCACGGAGGAGAGAGAAAGCAGGTGCACATGAGCCTACGTCTAAACCTAAATCATGGTTTAGATGCGGTGCTAAACCATGATGTAGCTTTATGTCTGAACCAGTCCATGTTATCATCAGCAAGGATAAGTTCAGTCTCTCTCAGGATTCCTGCCAGGGAATGGTAATTAGTACAGCACATAAACATATCAGCCCTAAAGCTGTCCTACTTTGCAGCACCAATCCCGATGAGAGAATGAAAAATCTTTCCAGGCCCTCTTATTTGCATCCAATGAACTGAGAGGCTGTGTCCTTGAAACACAACTGCTTGGAGGCAGCTCCACGTGGCGAGCCACTGATGTGAGCAGCTCACTACATGGTCTGGCAATTTTAACCAATGCCATGCCAAAACGACTTGGGAAAGCTGCCCACATGATTAGCCAGATGGCTGTATTTCACATAGCCCATCACAGAGGAATCCAGTTTTTGATTTATGCCAAAGTGAGCAAGTCCCTCCTTCCTTTTTGAGAAAAGCAGATGAAATAAAAAAAAAACACCTGACAACTCAAGAGAAGTCCAGGAAGCAGAGGACTGCTGCAATATCCCATAAATCAGGATTAGGTTTAAAATAATAATAAACAAAAAATATTTTGTTGTTAATCTCCTTTCAGATAATTAAATCAAAAGTCCTGGCTCTGAAAACCAAGGCAAGGATAGGTGCTACTGTATGCCAAATATGATTCCCAGCCTTACCTCTTTGTCCTTGGGCTGCAATCTAATTTTAAACTTTGAAATTTAAAACACAGCATTGCTTAAAGGCGCTCAGTTAATAACTGGAGGACCAATGGGGTAAGTACAAAAGAATTCGCTGGTAAGCAGGGATGAGGAAGTTGTTTGCTTGGTTCTAACTTTAATGCGAACTGACCTAATTTTGCACTTTCAAACCGATACACAAACCGAAATTCGGTTAACCTTTTGAAATTGGCACTTCTCCAAATATTGCAATGGAGTTCTTCAATTTTAAAAAAATATGTACAAAAGTGTGTATATTAAGGGAAGGAAAGGAAAGGTTCCTCCTGTGCAAGCACTGGGTCATTACTGACCCCTAGAGGGATGCCGCTTGTGCTGGCGTTTTCATGGCAGACCGTAGCGGGGTGGTTTGCCATTGCCTTCCCCAGTCTTGACTACCTTTCCCCCAGCAAGCTGGGTACTCATTTTACTGACCTCGGAAGGATGGAAGGCTGAGTCGACCATATTACGGGAAAGTGCACACAAATATGTGTATATTAGTTAAAATAACTTTTAAAAGAATTATATTTGGAAATGTTGCTGAAAAAATGTGCATATTAGGAGAAATGTGCACACAAATGTGTATGAACTTTCATGTGAACTTTTAAACCCAATTCTCAAAGTTCAGGATGAACTGAATGTGAGATTGGAAAAATGAGAAAATGAAATTGTCTGATTTGTCCATCCCAACCCGTAAGCACTCTGAGTTTTGTATCACTTCCCCCTCTGCCTTTAACTATTCCCATTTAGCACCAGCTCCCCTTCTTGGCTATGCCCCATCTTTAAATAAAAACATAAAGAATATTCAGAGCCAAAGTGCTTCATAGGAACAAACTACAGGCTACGTTACATACACATTTAAAAAGCAACCTTTTCATGTTTTCATTCACATTTTTTATAATACAGAATAATGACATTCTAAAACAAAACATTCTAGCCACTTTTATTTCGAAAGAAAAGCAGTTACATGATGCACATTGCAGTCCCATGCAGAGGCTTTTCATTCAAAATAGACATGGGCAGCTTAAGCACTTTTAAAAAGAAAACATGTTTAACATAAAGTATAGTTTGGCCTGTTTTGTTTGGCCTATACTATAAAGTATAGTTTGGCCATCACGACAGCCTGTGCTCACACTCTTGGAATTAAGAAGCAAGTCATCCTTCCAGGGCAGAAGGCAATAGACTTACAAAAGCCTGGCCCTGGCACCTCTTTTTAAAAAAGAAGTTAAGGAGCTACCCCATCTCTTGACAATATTCTTTAAAACCTTTTTAAAAAATTAAGCTTATGGCTTACAAAAGTCTCCCTTTTCCCCATTATTAAACACTGGGCTATATCCAATGTCACACAAGCTGATTTCTGCCTGTGTCTTCCATTGCACCTGGACATGGCTGTAGCTGAGAGACTTGATCCCTCCCATCGGAAAGGGAGGAACAGCCCTTCCATTGTGTTCAAATCAGGCTCATTACTGAACTTTGTAACTATGAATCTACTGCCCAAGTTTGCTCTTTTCCTCCTCCCTGCAGCAATGACTGTCTTATATCTGATCTTTGTAAGCCACTCTGGGAATCTTTTCTGCTAAAGAAATCCTATTGAGACAGATGGTCATCTCCCCACTTCCTGTGAAGTCGGAGGTGACCGCCTATCCAATGCAGGGTGGCTGAAGCACAGAGGAGATGATTCTTTCCATGCTCTGGCTGCCCTGCTGTTTGCCTTAGATGCCCAATTTCAGGCATCTAAGCGTGGCTTCTGGGAGGGGGCAGGAACAGGGCTGGAGACCAGAGAGGAAGCTATCTAAAACAGCTTCCACGGTTTCCTCCCCCCCCGACCCCAAGGGACGCCCCCCCCTTTCACCCTGTCCATGCTCTGTGTTATGAGCACGGACAGGCACAGCGGGGCAGCCACTACGGTTCTCTCCACCCTGGCTCTGAGGGGGAGGGGGCAGGGAGCATGGTTTCCCGGCTATGAGCTCATAGAACTGTCTACAAGCTCGGAGCTGGGAAACTGGAAAATCCTATCTCTCCCACACACTGTCTAGGGGACATAGGATTGCTCGCTAAAATACTTTAAATAAATTAGATAATACCTCACACACACCTGTGCCCTAAATTATACTGCTGAAATGAAGGAAACTTGGGATACCAAGGCCAGGAGTGGATTGTTGTGTAGAAGTACTGTGAGTTGCATTCAGTTCTGGTACTTGGAACAAATTCCTGTGCTTAGAATTCTTTAATTCCAGTTTCATTAATTCTAATGTAATTGAATTAATTACTGGCTTCCGTAGTCTATCTTCTGGTTAGATTACTGCAGTGTGCTCCATGTGGGGCATCCTTTGAAGCCTGTTTGGAAGCTGCAGCTTGTGCAAAATGCAGTGGCCAGGCTGACAGCAGGGACGAGAAGGTCTGAATCTGATTCTGGCCTGCTGGCACTAGCTGCATGTACATTTCCAAGCCCAATTCAAGATAATGGTTTTGACTTACACAGCCTTATACAGCTCAGGACCAAAATACCTGATGGAGTGCCTCTCCCAGTCTGAATCTACCCACACACTGTGATAATCTTCTGAAGCCCTCCTCTAAGTGCCTCCTCTGAGGAAGGTTCAGAGGTTGATAACAAGGGAGAGGGCCTTCTCGGTGGTGGCCCTCTGATTATGGAATGCTCTCACCAGTGAGGTCTGCCTGTCACCAACATTGTCACATTTTTGGCACCAGGTTAAGACTTTCCTCTACTCCCAGGCATTTGACAGGATATGATAAGGCTTTTTTACAGGTCCTAGGATTCCTATTGCTGATTGCTTAGAATTGTGTTTATATAACACAAATATATATGTATGTATGTATGTATGTATGTATTTGAGGGGTGGTAATCTTTGTAAACTGCCTAGAGAACTTTAGCTATTGGGTGGTATAGAAATGTAATAAATGAAATAAAATGTATATGTCTTTTGCACCAGGCTCTGGTTGGTGGATGTCAGGTTCTAGAAAAAAAACAAAGGGTTCAATTCAGATTTGTGCTGGATCAAATGCGCTGGTAGAAGTGGACTTCCCTTCTCCCTCCTTCCCAAGGCAGCCCCTCTAGCTCCCTGAAAATGCTACACGCAGAGTCAGAAGACCCTGCTGAATGAAGGAAATTAACCTCCTTGTTAGTTTCACCTTGGCAGCCCACTCAAGGCAGTACTCTGTTGGAGAGTGATGACATAGATGAGGGGCTCCCATGCAAGTCCACTTTTTGTAGGCCACGTTTTCCTTCTAAAATGTGCAGTAACGCACATCATTCCATCTCTTAAAATCTTTCAGTTAGAAAACTCTCCCAATCATTACATATTGAACTGCTTCTAATTTGAGACCTCCCCTTCATGGATCACTGCCTTGTTGTGGCGAAGGGGCTTGTGTAACTCAGTGAAGCCATAAGCTATGCCGTGCAGGGCCACCCAAGACGGACAGGTCATGGCAGAGAGTTCTGACAAAATGTGGTCCACTGGAGAAGGAAATGGCAACCCACTCCAGTATTCTTGCCAAGAAAACCCCATGGAACGTATCACAAGGCTAAAAGATATGACACCGGAAGATAAGCCCCTCAGGTCGGAAGGTGTCCAATATACTACTGGGGAAGAGCAGAGGGAATTTCCAAGTAGCGCCAGAAAGAGTGAAGTGGCTGGGCCAAAGCCGAAAGGACACTCAGCTGTGGATGTGTCTGGTGGTAAAAAGAAAGTCCGATGCTGTAAAGAACAATATTGTTTAGGAACCTGGAATGTAAGATCAATGAATCAAGATAAGCTGGAGGTGGTCCAACATGAGATGGCAAGATTGAACATCGATATCTCAGGAATCAGCAAACTAAAATGGACAAGCATGGGCAAATTTAATTCAGATGACCATCATATCTACTACTGTGGGCAAGAATCCCTTAGAAGAAATGGAGTAGCACTCATAGTCAACAAAAGGGTGGGAAAAGCAGTACTGGGGTACAATCTCAAAAATGATAGAATGATCTCAGTAGGAATCCAAGGCAAACCATTCAACATCACAGTATTTCAAGTCTGTGCCCCAACCACTGAGGCCGAAGAAGCTGAGGTTGATCGGTTCTATGAAGACCTACAACACCTTCTACAACTAATACCAGAAAAAGATGTCCTCTTCATCATAGGGGATTGGAATGCTAAAGTAGGAAGTCAAGAAATGTAGAGTTGTACGAAACCCCACTTACCTGGCTTCGCCGGGTTCTGCTGGGGGGAGGCACGCCGTCCCTCCACCCAGAATCCTCGCCGGGGGGGGAGGTGATCTGGTCCTCCCCCCCCCGGAATCCTCGAAAGCTGGCTATTCTCCGCGGTGGCTCCGCGGACCAGCCAGCCAGGGCCGTCCGCAGCCGGATTTCCGGCCGCGGGGGGCTCTGGGTAAGGGGGGGAAAAACGCGTACACAAATGGCGGCAGCTATGGTCACCGCCATTTGCGTTCCTTATTTTTCTTCATCTTAGTCTACGTAAATATTTACGTAAATATTTATGTAGACTAAGACAAAGAAAAATAAGGAACACAAATGGCGGTGGCTGTAGCCGCCGCCATTTGCGTATGCCTTTTTTTTTTTACCCAGGTGTTTTAGGCTACATAAAAACTTACATAGCCTATCACATCTGGGTAAAAAAAAAAACAATGCATACGCAAATGGCGGAGGCTACAGCTGCCGCCATTTGCGTTCCTTATTTTTCTTCGTCTTTTTTTTTTTTTACAGAGACGTGATAGGCTACATAAAAACCTACATAGCCTATCACGTCTCTGGGGAAAAAAAAGAAGACGACTGCAAACGGCGGCGGCAGCCGGTCGGAAGACCAGCCGCCGCAGCCGCCACTGCCGAAGCCGCCACTGAAGCCGGAGCCGCCGCCGCCCGGAACATCCGTCCCAGGTAAGTCTTGTTCCGGGGGGAATCCGCGGGGAGGATCCGTGGGGGGGGCAGGCCGTTCCGCCACGGAGTTCGGGGGGCCGAATGCACTGGCACTCGGCCTCACTGCGATCCATGACGGAATTCTCTGACAGCCCTAAAGAAATGCAAGAAAGCAAAGTGGCTGTCTGATGAGGCTTTACAAGTAGCTGAGGAAAGAAGGGAAGCGAAAAGCAAGGGAGAAAGGGGAAGATATAGCCAACTGAATGCAGCGTTCCAGAGAATAGCAAGGAGAGACAAGAAGGCCTTCTTAAATGAACAATGCAAAGAAATCAAGGAAAACAACAGAATGGGAAAGACTAGAGATCTCTTCAAGAAAATCGGAGATCCCAAGGGAACATTTTATGCAAAGACGGGCATGATAAAGGACAAAGAAGGCAGGGACCTAACAAAAGCAGATGAGATTAAGAAGAGGTGGAAAGAATACCCAGAAGAACTATACAGGAAAGATCTTAATGTCCCTGATAGCCATGATAATGCGGTCACTGAACTTGAGCCAGACATCCTAGACAGTGAAGTCAAGTGGGCCTTAGGAAGCATTACAAACAACAAAGCTATCGGAGATGACAGTATTCCAGCTGAGCTATTTAAAATCCTAAAAGATGATGATGTTAAAGTGCTGCACTCAATATGCCAACAAATTTGGAACACTCCACAGTGGCCACAAGACTGGAAAAGGTCAGTTTACATTCCAATTCCAAAGAAGGGCAACGCCAAAGAGTGTTCAAACTACCGCACAATTGCGCTCATTTCACATGCCAGCAAGGTTATGTTCAAAATCCTACAAGCTAGGCTTCAGCAGTATGCGAACCAAGAATTACCAGAAGTACAAGCTGGGTTTTGAAGAGGCAGAGGAACTAGAGATCAAATCGCCAACATTTGCTGGATCATGGAGAAAGCAAGAGAATTCCAGAAAAATGTCTATTTCTGCTTCCTTGACTACACTAAAGCCTTTGATTGTGAGGATCACAACAAACTGTGGCAAATTCTTAAAGAGATGGGAGTACCAGACTACCTTACCTATCTCCTGAGAAACCTGTACGAGGGTCAAGAAGCAACAGTAAGAACCAGACATGGAACAACCGATTGGTTCAAAATTGGGAAAGGACTACAACAAGGCTGCATATTGTCGCCCTGCTTATTTAACTTATATGCAGAGTACATCATGAGAAACGCTGGGTTGGATGAATCACAGGTCGGAATTAAGACTGCCGGGAGAATTATCAACAACCTCCGATATGCAGACGATACCACCCTAATGGCAGAAAGCGAAGAGGATCTAAAGAGCCTCTTGTTGAGGGTCAAAGAGGAGAGTGCAAAAGCTGGTTTGAAACTCAACATTAACAAAACGAAGATCATGGCATCTGGTCCCATCACTTCCTGGCATATAGAAGGGGAAGAAATGGAAGCAGTGACTGATTTTATTTTCTTGGGTTCCAAGATCACCGCAGATGGTGACTGTAGCCATGAAATTAAAAGACGCTTGCTCCTTGGGAGGAAAGCTATGGCAAACCTAGACAGCATAGTAAGAAGCAAGACATCACCTTGCCGACAAAGGTTCATATAATCAGAGCTATGGTTTTCCCAGTAGTAACGTATGGCTGTGAGAGCTGGACTATAAGGAAAGCTGAGTACTGAAGAACTGATGCTTTCGAACTGTGGTGCTGGAGAAGACTCTTACGAGTCCCCTGGACTGCAAGGAGGTCAAATCAGTCAATCCTAAAGGAAATCAACCCTGAGTGTTCATTGGAAAGACAGATACTGAAGCTGAAGCTCAAGTATTTTGGCCACCTAATGCGAAGATAAAACTCTCTGGAAAAGACCCTGATGCTGGGAAAGACTGAAGGCAAAAGGAGAAGGGGACGGCAGAGGATGAGATGGCTAGATAGCATCACCGATGCAATGAATATGAACTTGGGCACACTCCGGGAGAGAGCGCAGGACAGGAAAGCCTGGCGTGCTATGGTCCATGGGGTCACGAAGAGTCGGACACGACTGAATTACTGAACAACAACAATTTGAGACCTCTGGGACCATCCTGCAAAGCCTAAAATGCAATGGGGATACACTTTATATGGGATAAATTTCCAAAGCCTTTCCCGGGTGCTGATTTTATCTCTTAAATCCACTCAACTACTCAACAGGGACTATAAAGTTGCTCTTTTTTGTAAAAGAAGTCTGGGATTACTAGGATTCAGAAAGATACATTGGATAACCCTGTTGGAAGTCAAATTCTGTAATTTTCCAAATGTTCAGATCCATGCAATAAACCTTGGTCATAGGGACTACTTTGTGTTTTGGTTAAGAAGTGGCTGAATGCACAATGCTATATGGGGGGGGGGGGTTAGCCTGTATTTGTCCAACCTGTACTGTGCAGCAAAAATCCACAAAGCACTGAGTAAATTAAACGAGTAATAGTTGAGCCATATAGTTAAAACATTCACAGTTTTGTTTTTAAAATGATGATGTAAAAAAGTTCAATTTTGTTCTTCCTAGCTGTTCAACCCAATGGTTACATACATTTATATGGCCACCTTATTTTATAGATGCTTCTTCCTGAAACCAATATCCCATGGCGTTAGCTAGCAATTTATAGCAATGTTTTTTGTTCTGGAAGTGAAATATAACAGCTTTCTCAGGAGGAAAAGAAGATTATTTCTCTTAGTTCCTTACAACAAGGCTTGAACATCATGTTGGAGCTGGCTGAATTTTTAGATAGGGCCTCTACTTAAAAAAAAAAAAAAATTGCAGGCACTTGCAGCTGTCACAAAGTAGGAGTTATCATCAATGACCTGATATTCAATGAAAGAAGAAATGTCTGTTGCTTCAAGTACATGAGACAGTAAAGGAACAAAAGGCAAAGAAACCCCTGATAATGCAGAACAGCTATTTCCTACATTTTTTTACATCCAGTCTCTATTTTTCATTTCTCTGCTGCTATATAAGTGGGCTTGTTATTAATCATTTTTCTTGACACCTTTCATGTGCAAAATGATTTGCAGTCCATATCATTCTTCCTCACATCCCTGAGAGCCAGGTCAATGATGAACCTATTCCACAAATGGAGAACTGAAGCTGTGAGAAACTGAATGTGTCATGCAGTGTTGAGTAGAGATTTTGACTTTTAGCGTTCCACATCCACATGCAAAACTCGACCCAGTAGAGCACGCTTGATGTCATACTTTATCCTGAGGCTCAGTAACTCACACATGCTTTCACACAGAGTATGGCTGCCGATTACAATCTGTAACAATCCAGAGTGGGTTTCTGGGCATCTGTTCTAAGCTAATGCCTCTAAAACAACCCCAGCATAGGTTAAAACATTTTACTTTAGAGAACCCTCCTTTGTAAAGGACACCTCTGACAGGACCTAAACACATCTGGAGTTTTTTCAAGAGATTTTGATCAGCAAGTAGAAAACTAATTGACTGGCTCTTTGAAATTCACACTGTTTCTAGAAGAGATATTGGAATGTTTAGTTCTAGGGTATCCAGCCTTTTTAGGCTGATGGGCACATTTGGAATTTTGAGACAGCATTGTGGGTGCTTTCACAAAATGACTGCCATGGGGGGGTGTTGCCCATTTATAAAATGGCTGTCATGGTGAACATGGCTAGTCAAAAGACACTCATTTTCCAGAAAGCAAACTGATGAGACTAAAAGAAAAGTAACTTGCCCAAGGTAAGGGGGCAGAGGGGTCTGAGCTCCAAAACACAAAACTACTCTTTTGAACCCAAATGAAGATGGTACTGGAGGGCAGCACTTTGCTTTGCAGCATGTCAACCTCCTAGTTGAAAATCTTAAAAAAAATATGAAATAAAATAAAATAAAAACCAGAAGAGGCAGGGAGCCTGATGGGTTCCAAAGGAGGTGTCCATAGGCACCACATTGGAGACCCCAGTTTAGATATATAACATGCTCTCCTCTTCCTGTGGCATTGCTTTTCTTCATATAAATATAAGCTTCCTAGTATAACATACTCAAAACATATCACAGCTAGTAGAATGTACTATATGACAAGCAATGCTTACCTATAATATTGACCCTTTCAACTACCCAGAAACATTTTGAGCTCCATTCCTTTCACCTTGGCAGTGCTGCCCAGAGTAATTGTCCCCCAGTTCTTGCCCTGATTCATAGCTCTTATCTCATTTTTCTTTCTGAATCAGTGTTCAGAATCAGTGTTAAAGGTCCTATCAATGGTCATTATCCTTAGAGTGGCACTGCTGGATCCACCACACAAGAGACACAATCCACTCAGTCTAAAAGGAATTATATTTCCTTTTGGAGTTCTCCTCCTGAAAAAAAAACATTTAATTTGGAGAATTATTCCCCTTATGACAAATCATGTGAGCAAATTAAAAGTTAAAATGAAGAGTAAATAACTTGTAAAATTGTAAGTGTGCTGTACCATATGAGCCAGAGGAAAATCATAAGTCCTCTATGTTTGGGGGGGGGAAATGCCCCCATATTTTTTAATTCATTCTCATGGGTAATTCATTCATTTTAATTCATTCTCATAGGTCATTTGGCAAGTTTGTATCATGTGAAACTTAAACTGGACTGTTTCCATCAATATATTTCATTTGGGCCATTAAGACAGAAATTCTGAGGCTCCCAGATGGTGTCTGGGGAGCCAAAGGATGCTGCAGATCCCTTCCTCTGCAGCCATAGACAGAGCTACAAACATGGATGAGACCCAATTGTGGATCTTCCTCCCAGTCTCCCACCAGCTGCTGCGGAAAGTTGGAAAGGGGGTGTGCTGGTGACCGGGGAGGAGAGGAGAGGAGAGGAGAGAAGAGAAGACGTGGATCTGCCAGATCTACAAGCCTCTCTGTTCCCAGCCCTGCACCCAGGAAGGTAAGAGTGCTGGACTGTCCTCTGAACCTGTTTAGCTCAAAATGTATTTAGGCAGGAAAGCCTCTGTTCTTCTGCCCTCCTGAGCAGCCCTTAGGATAGACTGATGGTTCTGAGACTGGAGACATCCCTCTAGTGAGTATCAATCCTGTTTGTGCTCTAAAGGTTCCTTGTACAGCAGTAATTTTTGGTCACCATCTTGTTTGGTCTACAGAACAGCTTTGTTGACGCTTCAACTCTTTTTCTTTTTTTTACTGAAGATGCCTACAAATATCTTCTATCTTCCTGGAGTTCTTCAATCTCTGATTACTTTGCAAAATCTACTTCTTAATATTAAGGGTGAATTGTGGACTGAGCAATGAACTTGCTGTAATTTGCATTCAAAGATTAAAAGCACTGACTTGGCTAATTGTTTTGTCTAGGTTGTCAGACATTTGAGTCATTGGATGTGTCCAGACTGATAGTTCTGCCACATTTCATTTTACTTTTAGCTCTTAGTGTGTCTGAGCTAATATTCACATGTTTCTCCTCATTGTAGATGGAGAGAACTCAGCACAGGTATGTCATTTTTGGCTCGAGCCTCCTATTACATGTAGATCCACATTTAGAAAGCCATACTTGGAATCTTCTTTAATATTCCCTGGTTCCCTCATACTGAAGATGGGAAAGACAACCTTTTATATATGAGTGTATAGTTTATGTTACTGTTTTTAATGAGACCTTGCATATTTTGCCATTTCATAAATACTTGCAACCCACCTTTTTTTAAAAAGAAAGGCACATTACATCAGTATGTCCATGTTGTTATAAAGAAAAAGTTCAAGGAAGCAGTACATCTAAAAGTACTGTTTTTAATTGTGCCAAGTATTATTGCAGAAGGAAGGAATTAATGATGAGCATTTAAAATAAAGACTTTCCCTTTTAAAAAGTGCTTCTTTGAGTTGTGAATACAGCCATGGTGCAAGGAATGCACTGTGGACAAGAAGGCTGCCTAAGAAAATGAGGTGCTAACAAAATAATAAAAACAGATTTGTACAGTGTTAATCTCCTGACGATTTCAGATCTATATATAGAGCCATTACTGTAAGCACAAACACCTCTTTGAAATTCAGTGTGTCTGCTCCAGTACATAGCAGCATTTTAATACTGTTTAATACTTAGCAATGTGATACAGGCGTGCTGAGCAAGAAACAAATCCAGTTGTGTCTATAGGGTGAATTAGGAATGGAGCAGTACACTGAGTAAAGCTGAATGTAGGCCAGAACGTTGCCTTTCATATCCTTGCCTTTATAGAAAAACATGGAAAGTAACAGCCATGAGAGAACAGAAACAATACTTTACATCACATCCTGAAGCAGAAGGAGCCTGCCATCCTTTCCTATATAGAAAGATAATGTTGCATAAAGTCAGAAGTAGCTAACTCAGATACAAATAGACTGGTTTCTTGGGAGGACAGGAACATGGCCTGGTACAAACTAAAGATAAAAATGCTACAAAGAACTTTCTGAGATTTATGATGCTCTTGCAAGAGCCAAATTAATATAATAAATAATTACTTCAGAAACACTGCACTATGCCTCAAGATGAGCCCCAAACTATTTATCTCAGCCACTCCCATCACGATCTTTCACATCCAAATAAAATGCTGCATCCAAGCCCTCCTGAACTCTGCAAAAATAAAATCCCAGCTGCCTGCTCTGTATTCATGCCTAGTTTTGCATGTCTCTATTTTAAATAGTGGTAGGACAAAATGAGAACCATTTCATTTGCACACTCAGGAAACTTTCAGAGTTCAGAATCTCTCTATACTACTAGTGACTTCAGAGTCACAGAACTAAAACCAAAGTGGCTTGATAAAACTATTGCCAACTTACAAGGGTTGATTACATGTGGGATAAACATTCAAACACACAATGATTAGAAAGCACATTAACTGACCTGGCAGCCTCATTCATTGACTAAAACAGCAACAGTGGCAGGAGGGAGGGACTTCCATAAATCCGCCCCATACGAACGTGCCTGAGAATTTTGCTCATGAGGCTTTTAGAGGTTTGATGAGTGGATACTAGAGACAGGGCAGCTGGAGAAAACAGTGCTGTTTTAGCAGCCATTCTAAAGGTGAGGTCTCTTAGAGTGCAATCCTATTTCATTTCATTACATTTATTTCATTCCATGTATTTCTATACTGCCCAGTAGCCAAAGCTGTCTGGGCAGTTCACAAAAGTTACCAAACAAAAATATAATTTAAAAGACTGTTAACATACAAAATTTAAAAACAATGTAACACAGCTAAAAAAACACACAGTTACAATAAGATACCAGGACCTAATTTAAAAAACCTGACATTAACATCCCATCATACGCTGTTAAATGCTTGGGAATAGTTTCCTTTGTTCAAGCAGCTATCCAATTTAAAGACTGTTTAACCTCAAACCATCCAAATAGTAGCCAGGCATACTGGAGTTCTTGACCTTGTCCATAGAATTTAACTATGCAATTCAGTGAATTCCTTTTTCATTCTACAGTCCCTCTGGCGGCGAGAAGCCACTGAATTGTTAGAAGTTACTTTCTGAATTCACTCTAGACAAAACAAGGCTTTCTGGAAAATCTTTTCCATAGGGCGCCGCCATTTGCGTACACACTTTTTTTTTTTTTCAAAGTCACCCGTGATAGGCTACGTAACGATTTACGTAGCCTATCACGGCTGACTTTGGAAATCTAGCCGTGATAGGCTACGTTAATCGTTACGTAGCCTATCACGGGGTTTTGGGGTTTTTTACACCTAGTAATGGCGGTGGCAGCAGCCGGTCAGAAGACCGGCTGCCGCCCCCGCCCCTGATGAAAGGCCAACGAACCGCCGCCAGGACCCATCGCCGGGAGGAACATTCGCCAAAGGTAAGTCCCATCCTGGGGGGGGGGGCGGGGGGCGGAGAATTTCACCGCCGATTTCAGGGGGCTGAATGCGTTGGCGCTCGGCCCCCCGAAGATTCGGGGAGAAATGCTCTGCTATCCCTAGTGTAGGGATGGTGCGAGCATCCTGTTGGGGCTCGAAGCCCGGTGAGAGCTTGTCCCATGCTGCCGCCACTGTAGCACGTGGGGGTGGAGGGAAGGAGGCACCTATCCTCTTCTGCCCCCCCGCCACCTGCTAGAGGCCAGGGCAAGAGGCTGGGGGGTCTGCCGATGCTCTTTTCCCCATGCCAGCCCTTTGCAGCCAGTGCAAGGAAAAGGGGCAGCGGCGACAGCACCCAGCTCTCAGATTTGGGGGGGGGGGGCTGCTAGCATCTTCGAAGCTTCAAAGCTGTGCAGCTTTGAAGACCGTGAGATGACATTGCATAGGTTCCTCAGCACTTAAAGTTTTATCACCAGTAAGGAAATGGCTGGAGATGCATGCTCTTGTCTGATCTTGGAAGCTCCGCAGGGTTGGCTGTTGTCAGAATTTTGGATGGGTGACCGCCTGGGAATCAGGCTTCCTGCATTGAGCAGGGGGCTGTTCTCTCCCTTCCAAAGACACTGACTTTTACCTCCTTCTATCCCTTGCTTTGGCTTAAAAAAAACAAAAAGGATCACAACTGAGTGCCTTTACACACGCTGCCTTCCCTCCCTCCCCCCCATTCTCCCTGTAGCTTAACTGGTAACATGGCCCCAATCCTGGACACTCACTTACTTGGGAGTAAGCCACATTTAATTCAATGGAACTTACTACTGAGTAGACATAAGATCACCCTGTAAGTCTGCAAGCTTCGAGTAAGCCTCATTGAGCCCCACAGGGTGCTCTGGAACAAAAGAGGACATTGCTTCTGAGGTTGCTGGGGTGGGGGATGAGAGGTGTCTCCCTTCATTGCAGGGAGGCATTTTACCCTCTGCTCCCTCCGATTGAGAAACGCAGAGGCAGGAGACACTCAGGTCGGGGGGGGGGGCTGCTTGTGTCTTCAAAGACTGCCCATTGAAGAAATTTATGCTTGTGTGTGGGTACATCAGGCTGGAGAAGCCCTAGTCTTCGAAGATCTGAAGATTTGAAGATAATGCCTTAATTAAAAAAAAAAAATCACTTACAGGGTGATCTACTCAGTAGTAAGTTCCATTGAGTTCAATGTGGCTTACTCCTAAGTAAGAGAGTGCCCCGGATTGGGACCGCTAGAAAACATTACAGCACCAGTTAAGCTAGAATGGCGGGGAAGGGTGGGGGAAGGCAGTGTGTGTAAAGGCACTCAGTTGTGATCCTTAATTTTTTTTTTTAAGCCAAAGCAGGGGATAGAAGGAGGTAAAAGTTAGCGCCATTTGAAGGGAGAGAACAACCCCCTGAAGCCTTATTCCATGGTGGTCGCCCATCCAAAATTCTGACCAGGGCTGACCCTGCTGAGTTTCCCAGATCAGACAAGAGCTGGCAGCTCTAGCTGTCTGCTGGTTGGTGGTAAAACTTCCAGTGCTAAGGAAGCTATGCTATCAGTAGCCGGAAGACCAGATGGGGGCATCTAGAGCTGTGATTGGACAGGAGGGAAATACAAACACCGCCATATATGGACAGGTGTGGGAGGGGACTACAACCTTATAAGGTAATGAACACAGAAGAGCAGAGCACATGAATGGGAAATACGGGGATATCAGGGTATTGAAAGCAGGAGCACAGAAGTGGGAAATTCCGGTCCCAATTCGAGGCAGGTCCTGCATCGTGTGAAAGATGAGCGGTGAAACCTTATTGGAAGCGGAAAAAAATGTAAGTGTAGATTGGCCCCTAGTTGTCCATTTAGTTCACTGTTGTCCTGTCTGAATGGCAGTGGCTCTCCAGGGCCTCAAGCAAAGGTACCTCTCATTGACTGCTACCCAGTCCTCCTACTGAGATGCCAGGGACTGAACCTGGGACTTCCAGCATGCAAACTAGTGATCCTTGATGAATTTAAGGTTTGCAAATTCCAATGCAAATGGACTCAATCTGCACCACACTGTCAGGGTGGAAACTGAGCCCAGAGAGCCCCAGAGCAGTTCTGATGAGGAACAGCAATCCGTGGGAGAGGAGCCAGCTCATCTCTCACAGGCTCAGCACCTGGCAGAGATTCCTCCTGCCAGCATTCCAGAGATAGATAGCAACCTGGGTAGTGAGGGAGTGCGGGAGGGGGCTTCTTAGATGCTCGATGCAGACGCAAAGAGCGATGAGCGATGGAGGGTGCGGAAAGGAGGCGTAGCGCCCATTTGGCACGCAAGCAACGGCCGCCTCCCATGGACCCAAGGGAAAGAGGGAGGATCTCTCCCTAGCCCATAAGTTCTGGGTCTTCAAGTGACTCTCTTTCAAATGGGGATCAACTGCCGCCTTGAAGCTTAGGCCACTCTGCTGTTCCTTGCTTTAGTCGCTGGTGATTAGCATCTGAAAGAGTCATTAGGTTGTAAAAGGATTAAAGCTTTGAAAAGAAATCCTTTCCTCTGTGTATTGAGTTGGCTATTGGAATCTACTGAGAGAGGCCACCAAGGTGCTCCTGACACACACAGACCAACCAACACGCAGCTTGGAACTTAAGTTATCCCCTCACACTTTCCAAATGTTCCAACAGTTCTTTACTAATCAGGATATGTTTAGAAATGCATATTTTGATAATAAGTTCTAAAGTGTACTTACAAGTGCAAACATTCATGTGGATTAAAAAAAAAACATTGTGGACTAATGCAGAAATGGGACAGAATAGCTTAAATCCAGCATCCCATGAGCAGACTTCCTCTTGCTTTTCTCCCCTCTGAAGCCCCCTACACACCTTCCAAATCTGCTCAGGAGGGTCCCCCAGCCTTTCAGAGCAGATTAGGAGCACACATGAGGAGTTGGAGAGGGGGGGGGAACCCTTCCACCTGCAGCTTCTGTTCTGCAGACAACCTGTCAGTATCGGACTTAACCCACTGGACTTAAGGGTGAATGCAGAATTGGCATGGATTGGAAACAGACCAATTTACTCATCCCTAATGCGAACCATGTGCTCACCATGGAGGAAATAACTTCTGCAGTAAGTTAAAACAATACTGTAGTTAATGTTATCACTTTAAACCACAGGCCTGGCAGAACAGTAATCAGTTCATTGGTTATTTTTAGGAAAGCAAGTAGAGAGCTTGGCCAACTTCTTATGCATGTTTAGACGCAAAAAAGTCCTACTGGTGGGTGGTGGCTGGGGAGTTGCAGGACTTTTTTCTGTCTAAATATGCATGGGTTTGTATTCTAAATCGTCTAGCTGCTTATAACGATTGCTTGAAAATGCAATAGTATTTTGTTTCTCTTTTAATTTCCGCCCAGTTTGGCTTACATTGCCTTTTTACAAAACTTAAAATTGACCTCCAGCTTTGATAATAGAAGAATGTTTCTCTTTATTTCCATTTTCTATCTAGCAAGGAACACTTGTTTCACTTAAAGCTGAAGGCAGATCTGGATAACTGCTGGATTTTATATTTTTGAATATTTTTAAAAACGGGGGAATCGGTCACTGTGTATTTCTTTCTCCAAGCAATTGTAGGTTCAAACTGAAACCTGCATAGCACCCAGTAGAACCGAATCCAATAGCTGCAATTGTATACTCATTTACTTGGGAGTAAGCCCCACTGAACTCTATCGCTGCACCTACTTCTGATTAGACACACAAAGGGTTGCATTGTAAGTCTGTCATCTCCTCCTACACGATTTCCTAAGATTGTGGCCAAATGCAGACATTGTGGCTTCAACATCAAGTTACTCTCTTTCCCTACCCCTGGTTTGCTTAACATCCAGCCTAATGAATTCTGGAGATTCTGGAGACTAAATTCTGGAGTCTCCAGAATCTCCAGAATTTAGTCTCCAGGAATTCTGGAGACTAAAAAGCTTGCTCACTCTTTTGTGAAATGTTCCTTACTGTCAATTTTGGAATGTTCCATTGCAAAATCATAGAATCATAGAATAGTAAGGTTGGAAGGGGCCTACAAGGCCATCGAGTCCAACCCCCTGGTCAATGCAGGAATCCAGGTCGGAGCATCCCTGACAGATGGCTGTCCAGCCTCGTCTTGAATGCCTCCAGTGTGGCATAGCCCACCACCTCCCTATGGAATTGGTTCCATTGTCGTATTGCTCTAACAGTCAGGAAGTTTTTCCTGATGTTCAGCCGGAATCTGGCTTCCTGTAACTTGAGCCCATTATTCCGTGTCCTGCACTCTGGGATGATCAAGAAGAGATCCTGGCCTTCCTCTCTGTGACAACCTTTCAAGTACTTGAACAGCCCTCAGTCTTCTCTTCTCAAGGCTAAACATGCCCAGTTCTTTCCGTCTCTCTTCATAGGGCTTTGTGAAGAGAGACTGAAAAAACTGGGCATGTTTAGCCTTGAGAATTCAGAGAAGTGTGAAGTTCAAAGGATATCTGAGTTCTAGTTTGTGAACTGATGTGAAAGTCCAGTATTATAATCTGAACTGAACACATTTTTCCCCATCCCTAGCTGAGACCCACAGCCCAGAAGGGTGCCAGCCCTGGTCCTATTTCTCTTCCTCCTTGAAGTCATTGCCTGTTTACCTGCTCATTCCAAGTATATGAAGAGTTACAAGATCAAAGGAGGGGAGTAGCCACTCAAGGAGGAAGGACACTGATGCCATCTTACCCAAGGGTCCTGCAAAATCTGGAACCAGCATCTCACAACCAGATGAAAGTTCATTTTTGTTGTAAGTGTATTGCTACCTAGTTAATACAGCTAACATTTATAAAGGGAAAAAGCAAGCTGTTATAACCAATGTTTGTTATTGTTAATTACACCCCACATAATGGAGCATGAGCTCAATGTTGTTTATATTCATACTTATGTATTTAAAATCTCAGAACACAAAATGGTTTTATGTACAGTTCAACAGTTTGGAGTATATTTCCATTTAGAAAGGAAAGCTGATACTATTAAGACAGATATATTTGGCCAAGGACATTGACAGATTGATATAATGCAAATAAAGACTGTAAATCGTTTATCAATGCCTCTCTTTTCTATTTTCTGTCGTGACTGCTTAATCATAGATACATTGTTTTAAAAGTGAGAAGGTATCCCAAAAAAGAATAATTTTGTTGGAGCTCCTGTTCACCACAGCTAGTGACTGACTGAGCGATCAGTACAGGAGCAACTCATCCTGCACATACACAAGTTGCTCAGTCCGAGGAGCAGCAGTGTAGTGGTGGTGGGTGACGCCGGGGCTTCGCTCTGGCACTTTTTTTTATATCCAGCCCCCAGCCAGGTCACAGTCTGCTAGAGAAGGAGGAGGGAGCAGAGGGAGTGTGGGCAGCTGCCTCTTTGGCTGCCCTTCATCTACTACGCAGAGCCAGCCAGACAAAGGGAGCGAGCGAGAGATGCCGCCTGAGGGAGCTCTGCATCCTCCTCTCGCACCCCCTTCTCCTCCTCACCTCTTGGCTTCTTCACCCATCCCTGCTCTGTGCCTGCATGCCCGGCGCTGCCTTCATCTCCTGCAATACCGGCCACCCATTCAGGGCTGCTGCTGCTGGCCACGGCAGCAGTGGGGCGGGGGGGCGCTGCCACCATTATTTACTGATGGGGCAGGGCAGGTGGCTGCTTTGTGCCAGTTTTTTGGATTTATCACACAATCCGATGCATGTTTACTCAGAAGTCAGTCCCACTATGTTCAGCTGCCAGTTGGGCTTTCTCCCAGGTAAGTATGCGTAGGACTGCAGCCTTAGCTGCCTTCCCAAGATCTCTGTAAATTTAGTTCGAAATAAACACCCATCGGATTGCACTGTTAATTCTTGAACATTAATTTCTACAGTAAGCAAAATTGCCAGATGCAACCTACTCTGTCAGCTACACTTTTTGGTACAAGGTTGGCATGTATCTGGGCAAACGAACCCTGGTGGGGGGAAGGAAAACAGAAGAAAAAAAACAGTTGGGAGGAGGAGAGAGTAGGTAGGGGTGTGTGTGGCTCAATCCAGCTGGGTGTGTGGAAGTCTAATGGGTAATGTTGGGGCATTAAAGGAGTGTGCAAGGGGGCTGTTTAAATGAGAAGGGACCTGTCCATGAGGGCTGAGTTGAGAGGGTGGCGCTTCCGCAGAGTATCATATTGTGAAAACCTAGAATGTTTGTGAGTGAGTGAAAACGATTAACACCCCTGCATTTTTTCTCAGACATCCAATGGAAATACCCCTGCCTTGCTCTCAGCTGCACTGTTTTTGGATCCCAGTTGAAGGCTGTATATCTTACAAGGTTGTACAATCTTAGCAGGGGCGTGGCTGTGAGGGGGCGTGGCTGTGACTGTCACGAAGGGACTCTGCACTTCTGAATTTGCCACCACACTAAGGCTGAGGAGCCAAGCCAGAGTCAACGGTATTTTAGGGGCAGATGGGATTCTATTGGCTATTTGTATCACCTGAACCCTGTGAGCTGAAAGCCCTCATATTGCCCTCATCCACCTGCCGTGGTGGTGGAGTACAGCAGAGATCAGGCCAACACTTTCCTTAATTTGGCAGCACAGGGAGTAAAGGACATCAGCCTTGGCAGTAGAGCCCCCTGTGGGATACTCCAGGGTCTCATGCACAGGCCATTGGAATCCTTCCTTATTTTTATATTAATCAGGTTGACTTATGTAGGTAAATGAATTTTGAAAGACACGGAGCTATAACATCATAAGCAAATAAGTCCTCAACCTGGCAAGGCAGCCTCACAGCCAGTTGTTTACTCACAGACGGTAGACAAGCAAGGTTACATACATACATACCTTGGCCACAGCTACTACTGTGAATTTCTTCACCTTGTTATTTGAATTAATTCAGAATGTTGCATTCTAGTTCTTACTTCCAGCAATTGATTCCGATTATATGCTAATTATTACTGAGTCAGTGTAGCCCTGTGTAAATGCCAAGTCATTATCCAAACTTCTGCAATTGTATTTACGGCACACTGAACCACGTTTCTCTCATAAACCCATGAGAGAAGTCAGTATTATTCCTCAAATGGGGAAATTGGGCTGAAAAATAAGTTCTCTGACAACTGGACATACCAAATTAAAGAGTCTGATGATAACTCACTAACTATAATGGGCAGTATCCCTATCTCTAATGGGCAGTATCCAACAGTGCTAGCAGAGCTCTGCCAAATCTTTCCATTGTGCAACTGGTTGTGCAAGCAGTTGTGCAACTGGTTGCACAATCATAATGCACAACTCATGAAACTGCTTGCATAACCACTTGCACAACTATGCTTATGCACATGTAACTTTAGTTGGACTCTCCTCTTGTGCATACTTGGAAACCTAGTTTCCTCTAGTGCAACACCATTTGCACTAACAGAATGGCACAGTTGGATCCTGCCCAATGACTGGCCTATGTCAGTCTACCACAGCCTTCCCCAGTCTTATGCCCTCCAGATGTGTTGGATTGCAAATTCCAGAATTCCAAGCTAGCACGGTCTACCAGTTCTTAATCCTTTTAATACGTATGAATTGATGTTGTGTGTATGAAGCACATTTCAGTAAGAATTTCCGTTGTCATTTTTATCTATAAACCTGAAATCTCATCAAGCACATGTAATTAAGTTTATCTTAGCAAACCTGTTTTCCATTAAAACTATGCTAAAACCTTTTATGGAATTTTCCTGTTAAGAAGATAACAACTGCCATAACAAAGGAAGATCTAGACCAGTACCCTTCGTCCAACTGTGACTAATGTGGCATTTACTTTTAGCACTTAGTGTGTCTGAGCTAATATTCACATGTTTCTCCTCACTGTGGATGGAGAGAACTCAGCACAGGTATCCCTGCATCCCTTTCCACAGCTCTACCCTTTGTTCCCCCCCACTCTGAAAAGGCTGCTTATGCAACATGGGGAACCTTTCTCTGTGGAGGGGTGCTTTCCTCAGGGGCCATCTGCCTAAGGCTGCCTTCTGGCAGTGGGCAGGGCCAAAGCCCATGGTGGGCAGAGCAAAACCCGAACAGTTGGCAAGGCCATTCCTTGTCTGTCTGTCTGTCTGTCTGTCTACCATCTCTTCTCTCTCTCTCTCTCTCTCTCCCCCGCCCCAACCTCTTTCTCTCCCCCTCTCCTTCTTCTTCCCTGTCCAGCAGGCTTTCAATAAAGGGAAAAGGACAGATCGCTCTTACCAGAGGTCTGAACTGATCACTTGCAGATGACTTTTCAATTAAGCCAAGGCCACATGACTGTAGGTTGAAGGCTGCAGGCTGCCCACCCCTGTGTGTACAGGGTTTTTGAGGAAGCATCAACAGAATAGTTGTGGGTGACTGCTGACATTGGTACTGGGACTCTTATCTCATATCCACTGCCTAAACACAGCAGCACATAGGACTGGCCTAGTAGGCAGAAATCCTGCACCCATCTATGTGCACTTACTTAGTTCAAATTGAAGACAGCTTTTCCATAATGGGGGTGGACGGTGGGGGAAGCATGATAGAGCTATTATTGCCTACTGTGTAACTTGTTCAATTCTTCTGTGCCATGTTAATCTCCAGTTAAATGGATTTTGCAGGGGATTGGGCCACATCAGCACATACCAGGAAAAACCTTGTTCCCCCTCCCAGGAGGAATTCAAAGGCTGATTCCACAGATATATATTTGGTTGTTTGGGCATCTGTTGACTTGTGCCTATGCATCCCTAGAGCCAAGCGAAATACAGCTGTTCTTCAACTTCTTTTAAGGCTTTTAAAACATGTAAAGGATTATTACAGGCGCACATAATATATATCTGGAGATATACATATAAAAAGGCATCTTGCTTCCCTTACCTATGCCCCATTTAAAAACCATTATACACAGAACAGAGCATGTTTCCCCTCTTCAACACCTGGAATATGTTGTTGTTGTTATTGTAGTAGTAGTAGTAGTAGTAGCAGTAGTAGTAGCAGTAGTAGTAGTAGCAGTAGTAAAGGAACATAAAGGCCTTTTTCCTGCAACAACTCTATCATCCTGAAGCAAAAGTATTCCCTGTCCTGTATTACATTTGTATAATTCTTCATTACCAAAGAAAGAATGAAGCTAGAGCCACTGCAGAGATAAGGAGAGAAATGAACCCATTTTATTCACAAAGATAATGGCCTGCATGCAACTTATGCCAATATCAATTGGCACTGAATTGTATAATTTATTTTACACTGACCCTTACTTAAGAACAATTTATTGTGCAACCACACTGGCAATGAATTAATATCCAGCTCCTAAACTTTTATGCTAGCGAATCCCAGCTGCAAAGCTGGTGTAAAACTGGCTACAGGCAGAAGTCTTCTGACTACACTATCAAGTCTTCACATTTTCCTTTCACTTTAACGTATGTTACGTATTCTATTTATTTAGCTTCATCTGAAGATTTAAACTTTTTCATTATCCATCTGCTTTCTAAATAATTAATGGACATGTCAGAATGTAGAGATTTTGTTATGAAAACTTAGGAACGTTTACTTATATTTTTCTTTAAGGCAGTTTTGATCTGATTTTCTACTATTTTATTCGCCCTCCCCCTGCAAAATCCATTCTAAATTAACAAAATTATCAGAGTTATATGAGATATTCTTCATAATTTGTGGCATAATATTAACTCACTTTAAGTGCCCTGGGTTCTGCAGATCATTTAAGTTTAAGGAAATTAAGTACTTTATTAAAAAGATTTGCTTTGTATGCAATTTGCAGCCAAGGCATATTAGCAAACAAAACACCCCACCAACTAATCTCCTTTTCTACATTTCTGAGAACACTATACACTATCAACATCCAACTTAAAATTGATTCTTAGATTCTAACACATCTGGCTTTAAACGTATATGGGGTGCATCATCTGTCGGTGCCTTTTGTGAAATTAACTGATTAAGGAAGCAATCCTATGGCCACTAGGCAGCAGCTAGATGGCCATAGGATATCTGGTTTTCCGGGAACTGACCTCTCCCACTTCCGCACTGCCTCGGAGGCAGCGCAGAGCAGCTGTAAAGGGGCGTTCCGGGGGGGGGGGTCCAGGGCGGGGACAGTGGAAATGCTTGTATGGCACATTGAATGTGTCGTACAGCAGCCTCCTCCCCCACTCAGCCCTCCTGTGGCTAGATAGCCACAATCAGCTGTCTGGCCGAAATTACAGGGAAGGAGAAGCACAGAGGGAATGATCCCCTCCGTGCTGCTCCTGTCCTGCTTTGGATAGGTGGTCACCTCCGAGTTCAGAGGTGGCCACCTATCTGAATAGGATTGCTCCCCAAGTCTCCTGGGGCTGATCTCTGCTGGTTATGGGACAGAGACTACTTTGGTCACCTTGGTGGATAACCTACTGGGGAACTGGACGGGGGTGGGGGTTGTCCCTGTAAGTTCTGCTGGACTTTCCAGCAGCCTTCAATACCATCAACCATGGTATCTTTCTGAGGCATCTGTCTGAGATGGGACTGGGAGGCACTGTTATATGGTGACTCCGGTCCTTCTTGGAGGGGCGATCTCAGAAGGTGGTGCTGGAGGGTACCATGGTTGATGGTGGTTGTTGGCCTGTGGTGGCCCTCAGGGTTCCATCTTATCCCCTATGCTATTTAACATATACATGAAACCCCTGGGAGAGATAGTTCAGAGTTTGGGGGTTTGGTGCCACCAGTATTATGATAACACCCAATTCTATCTGTCCTTTTCATCAAAATCCAAAGAAGCTGTTTGCTGCCTGATGTCAATAATGAACTGGATGTGGCCTGCGGGCAAACAAATTGAAGCTTAACTGAAGACAGGAAAACAGCAGGAAAACAGCACAGCGGTCGAGTGTGAACCGAGCTTGCGCATTCAATGAAGCACTGCAACGGGGAAAATGGGTGAGTGTGAATAATCACGTTTTAATGTGAGAGCATTAACTTGACGGGACACCAAACTCATTGGTGCAATGGCGGGCGCAATGTAGATTGGCCCTGAGGGTGGGATCGATTGGGCAACATGCACTAGCACACTGTTTCGTGCACAACAACCCAGGCGGGCAGGGATCCCCAACTTTTTTGAGTCAGTGAGAGAGTGTCATGGATGCTCTCCCAAAATGGCTTGCCCACTCATAAAATGGCTGCCATGGTGGGCATAGTGAAAAACACTCATTTTTCAGAGGGCAGACTGATAAGACTAAAAGAAAAGTACCTTTCCCAAAAACCTAAATACAAACAGAGGTGGACTCCGAGCTCCCAAACACAAAACCACTCTTTTGAATCCAAATAAAGATGGTGCTGGAGAGCAGCCCTTCACTTTGCAGTATGCCAGCCTCCCAGTAAAAATTTATTTATTTATTTATTTATTTATTTATGGAAGAAAAAAAATAAAATAAAAATCAGAAGCTGGCAGGGAGCCTAGCTAGTGGCCTGCATGAGAGGTAACTGCAGACACATTGGTCCCCCACAAACACCACATTGGAAACCCCTGATCCAGAAGCTTTAAAAAACAACAACTACACCTGGATTGTTATGACATGCAATTGGGGCCAATGTCTATTAAAATGGAAGAGGGTTCACGAGATGAGATCGACACTAGCCCTGATAAAAGAGCAATGCTAGTTGAGTGGTCAGATGCTGTCAGAGGGGGAGGGGAGCTTAATGTTCCACGTCTCTCCACTGTGAGACCATGTGCACAGACTGAATCCAGTATTACAGCCGGCGGAGTAGTGGTGGTGGGTGGTGTCGCTCCGACACTTTTTTTGAAGCCAGCTCCCAGCCAGGTCACAGTCTGCTAGGGAAGGAGGAGGGAGCAGAGGGAGTGCGGGCGGCTGCCTCTTGGCTGCTGGCCAGACAAAGGGAGAGGGCCTGAGGGAGCTCTGCAGCCTCCTCTCACCCTCCCTTCTCCTCCTCAGTTCTTGGCTTCTCCACCCGTCCCTGCTCTGTGCCTGCGTGCCCGGCGCTGCCTTCGTCTCCTGCAACACCGGCCACCCATTCAGGGCTGCTGCTGGCCATGACAGCAGCAGCGGGGGGGGGGGGCACTGCCACCATTATTTACTTATAGGGCAGGGCAGGTGGTTGCTTTGTGCCAGTTTTTAGGATTGATCACACAATTCTATGCATGTTTACTCGCAAGGCAGTCCCCCAATGTTCAATTGCCAATTGAGCTTTCTCCCAGGTAAGTGTGCCTAGGCCGCCTTAGCTGCCTTCCCAAGATCTCTGTAAATTTAATTCGAAATAAACACCCATTGGATTAGTTCTTGAACATTAATTTCTACAGAAAGCAGAATTGCCAAATGCAACCTGCTCTGTCAGCTACACTTTTTGGTACAAGGTTGGCATGTATCTGGGCAAACAAACCCTGGTGGGGGGAAGGGAAACAGGAAAAAAAAATCAGTTGCGGGGAGAGTAGGAAGAAGGTAGGGGTGTGTGTCTTTCAATCCAGCTGGGTGTGTGGAGGTTTCTGTTGCAGGATGGGAGAGATATACCGAAGGAGCTTAGGAAAGGCTAATGGGTAATGTTGGGGCGCTACAGGAGTGTGCAAGGGGGCTGTTTAAATGAGAAGGGACCTGTCCATGAGGGCTGAGTTGAGAGGGTGGCGCTTCCGCAGAGTATCATATTTTGAAAACCTAGAATGTTTGTGAGTGAGTGAGTGAAAACGATTAACACCCCTGCATTTTTTCTCAGACATCCAATGGAAATACCCCTGCCTTGCTCTCAGCTGCACTGTTTTTGGATCCCAGTTGAAGGCTGTATATCTTACAAGGTTGTATAATCTTAGCAGGGAGTGTGGCTGTGACTGTCACGAAGGGACCCTGCACTTCTGAATTTGCCACCACACTACTGATTACAGCTGAGTAGAGATATCATGGTGGTGTCCAGAAACACCTTTTAATAGTTCCATCTGATATCTAACTATGTCTCCTTCGAGATAGTTAGGACCGCATCATAGTTATCTATGCTTTTGTGCTATGAAATAATTTACAACCATAAAGTATTCTACATGGGACTCCCTTTGAAAAGCTCTACTCCAGGGTCCCTCCTCAAATTCAAAACAGACAATACTTAAAATCTGAGTACCACCTCTTATTTTTTTTTCACTCTAGAGTACTGCAGGGCCCCTGACCCAGATTAGAACCCTAGTATTGGGGGTAGGTGTGCTTTTAAAGATCCCAATTGGCTCCTACTCAAGAGTGAAATGAAACCGACATCACTGCTAGACACAGATTTAAAGTAACATCTGTTTTGGCGCCCTGTTTGGTACAAGATGTAGGACTTTCTCTGAGATTTCTCCTGTTGTTATGGAATAGCACACGCTTTAAGCACTTGCGTAAGGCCTTAGTCATTTTTGAAGATCTTTGTCTGGTTAGTTAGACAGAGTGGTGGAGGCCTGTATGTTATACTGGTTCTTATTTCTTTTGTTCTGTTTTTATGATTACATGTTTTAAATATACAATTGAGTAGTAATTGTTTTAAAATTATATTGTATATGGCTATGAGCACTGGGGAAAGCAGGTTAGAAATATTTTGGAGGGAAGGAAGAGAAATTGTTTGGAACTTGTATGGTACATCAACATTTGAGTTAGGTTTAGGAAGATTAAAAATCTAAAGATTACATATGGATTTTTTATCGCTCATATTTGATACTTTTTAAAACTACAAATATGAAACTACAAGAATCTTTTTTGCTGTCACTTCAAAATAATGCTCATGCATGAATTCCACTCAGATTGAATAATGAACGTAATTATCTGTTTCAGAACAGATTGTTTTTGGTTTTTATGACTTACATGCCTGCTGTGTCTGGGTTACAGACACTGCTGGGCAGAATAATTAAGATCAAACTATTCCTACAGCTTTTATCTAGCTACCTGGCTGCCTTTCATCACTTCAGCTAGAGCAGAAATGTAGATTAAAAAGTCAGCACCCCCATTGACTGCTCTTTGGGCCAAAATACATGTTACTTTAAATGTGTGTCGAGCAGCTAGTTTGTTTCTCTTTTTTTAATGTAGCGTAAGCCCAGGGCCCCTGATCTGAATCAAGACCCTAACATGGAGAGTAGGGAGGCATTTAAGATCTAGATTGGGTCTCCTGAGCCTACTCTAGAATAAAAATGAAAAGACACAGCTATTAGACACAAGTTTAAAGTAATGACTTTTTTGGCCCTTATTAGTATGCTAAAAAATACTCCTGTTTATCATTTGTGATGTACACATTGTGCTTCTCTGCCTACATGACTACTTCTTTCTTTCATGCTAAGTCTATCCCAACCCCCAACTATTTGCAAACTGTTAAGTTTTAAACCTTGGGACCACAGTTCATATATTTGTTTTGTATGACTACACGGGTCTGCTGATGAAGAAACTGTCTTCCCTTCTCTTCCTGTGAGCCTTTAGCTTGCTCGGTTCTTATTTTATTTGTAAAAGGGGTGGCTGAAAAGTTCTCATCTGAAATAGAATGGAGTTGGGTTTGGAATTTGGCTGAGACTTTGAAAGGCTGCCCTTGTACATACAGGAGAATTTGGCCACAGTCATCCGTTTTCAGTAACCTCCTGCTTGGATTATTGCAGACAGTGAACTCCACATGGAGCCATGCAGCTTTGAGGATGGTTCAAAAGCTGCTGTTAATGCAGAATGCTGCAGTTTCCCTCCTGACAGGAACAAAGTGCAGCTAGCATATTACTCCCATTCTAGCTCAGCTGTGATGGCTGCCTATTTGAATTCTAGGGCTCCTACAGTGGCATTTCAGGAACAAGTGAAACATTTTTAAAGTATTTTTTGCTGGCTAAATAGATAGTTCAAGTACAGGTGCTTTTAATCTGGTTATTAATTCTTTCATCAGACCGAACTGGCTATTTTTGAAAATACTTTTTTTGCTGAGGTTTCTTTTGTTTTAATTTATTGTGATTTTAGGTTTGTTCTGCAAATTGCAGTGAGTACCATTTTTAGGCAGAACTTGGTTTCTAAATGTCTAAGTAAAGAAGACAATAAAATGTTTTACAAATTGAGATTGAATATATTCTGGGTTTGGGAGAGAGAGAGATCCATATCTATATTCTATCCAACCAAGTATCCATTTGGAGGTGGTATCCATGCACCACCTGTTCATATATTGAAAGCGTTATGAGGTCCTGAATCCACTACATTATAGAAGATGAGAGTTTATCCTTCCAATATCAGTCTTTTAGCTGTCAAAACTGCACAGATAATCTATTTCCTCTTCCATTTGTTAATTTTCATGAAGCAGGTAGTTAATTTTAGGGTTGTTCATGGACCCCTGAACCGACTCAGAAGCAGCTTCGGGACTTCCAAGGTGGGCCCAATTTGCTTCAGGCTAATTCGGGGGGGGGGGCTGATCCACCTCAGCCCCAAAGCAGGATTCGGATGGCCGGATACCACTTTGGGGGCCCCTCTGCCCCTGCCATGCAGCGCAAACCCCCAGCTCCTCACTGGGGCCCTTGGGACATGCGGCGGCAGCCACCATAGGAGGAGCCACCATTGTTGTCGCTGCCATCACCGCCTCCATCGCCACCATTGTCTGCTGCTGCTGCCAGCTCCTAAGCCCTGGATGCGTGCCGGTTCTTGTTGGATGGAGTCACCATTTTTAAAATGGTGACTCCCTGCAACAAGAACCGGCCTGTGTCCAGGGCTCAGGAGCTGGTGGGAGTGACAGCAGAGGCAGCGGCAATAGCAACAACGGTGACTCCTCCTGTGATGGCTCAGGTAAAGAGCTGGAGGCGCTGGCGTGGCTGGGCTGCTGAATCTCTGAAGCACACCAGAGTGCTTCAGAGAGCCCCTGACCTGCTTCACTTCACTTCATGCCCCCTCCGCTTCACCTCGGAAGGAGCCCGAAGTGGCCTGCTTCTACTTGGGCTTCAGGCTGAAGTGGTACACAGCCGTAGTTCATTTAAAAGAGCATGCATATCAGTGAATATTAAAGACTGTTCCAGTTCAAAAGTTATCTGTGTAATAAGCTCTCCTCAAAAAGAAGCAACTACTAGACATCATCATAATGATTTATTTATATGCCGCTTTTCCACAAAATTGCGCCCCAAGTGGCTTACAGCATAACAAATGAACAGTAAATATAATTTACAAAATATCAAAGAGCAATATATATAACAATATTCAAAAATACAATAGAAACAATTACAAATAACCGTAGTGTTGGCAGATAAATACATAGTAGAAATATCCAATACATACAGTATCTAATACAAGAGTACAAACAAGGTAAATGAATCCAACAACTGAGCACTAAGCAGAGGAGAGCATAAAGCACAATACAGAAATATAAATAAATGAATTTATATTTCTGTATTGTGCTCTATTCCTCACAAGGGTTCTCCACAATTAGCCTACAAGCACAGGTTGGCAGCCACACCTCTCACTTGTGACAGCCTTCCTTCCTCCCAGCTCTCACCTGCATCTCCTCTCATAGTTCCTTCCCCATCTCTCACCTGGGGAGGTTACCAGTCATTCTTCAAGTCCCACATACCTACACATTTTTAACATTAGTCAGCTCTGTCCACCAAGCACCCCTTCTGGCACTGGTCTTCAAGCAGCAGCTTTTATCGGGGGGGGGGGGGGGTTGAGGCAGGTAAAGATGCTCAACCCCTCGATGTTAGCCCCTCTCCACCAAGCACCCCTTTCTAAACGTATGTTCAAAAGAAACATTAGCTGTATTGCACCATCAGCAATGAGATGAATTAGACAATCCCTTGTTAAAGAGATGTTGCAGTGTCTAAATAAGACCCAGCCTAACATCCATACTGCCAACAGGTAGATGCCAAAGCAGCGATCCACTGATGAGGCATTTTGTGGTGGTGCCCACAACAGTTTCTCAAATTCCCAAATGTGCCCACAAGTCCAAAAAGGTTGAGGTCCCCTACATTACTGCATGCACATATTTACATTCATGTGGACTAGAGACAAGAAGCATGCTGCACCCCAGTTGGAAATTTATCTTATTACAGGCCCTGTGGAGGAAACCTGAAGACTAATACCAACTTGTATAACTCGTATTAAACATTAAAAATTTGGAAAATATTTGCTTGGTTCTCATATGCCTCACCCATATACCTCCATGTTATGCATGAACATCAATTCAAATAAACTTTATTTACAGGAAAAACAGCAAAGAGTCTTGTGGCACCGTAAAGACTAAAGGCACAATCCTACATATGTTTAGACAGAAACGAAGTTCTACAACTCCCAGCGTCCCCCAGCCAGCGTTGGTGGTTGGGGAATACTGGGAGTTGTAGGATGTTTTTCTTTCTAAATATGGATAGGATTTTAACCTAACACATTTATTCTGGCATAAGCTTTCATGGACTATAGCCCATTTCATCACATTCATGGGGTATTATAGGGATTTTCAGGTTTTTATACAATACAGATTGTGGTAGCGGGGGGCTTGTAAACAGTGAGGTCAGAAGAAAATTAAATACAGAATGTATTTAAGGAGGGAAATGAAGGAAAATATCCTTTTCATTAAATACTTCACAGTCCTGTCCCATCCCCACAACTCCATATTCCCCTAAATTATTGTTGTTAATAGTAGTAGTAGTAGTAATAATAATAATAATAATACTATTTAAACCTACTAGCAGACTAGATACTAACTCTGAACTACACTGCAGTGATGTCATACGCTACTCTCCCTTCCAACAATATGGGTATAACAGGTATGGACTACTTTGCAGTGTTAACATAACCCATAGTCAGACACAACAGCAAGTTCTCAGAACAACCAAAATCCATTCTTTTGCTCATTGTAAGAACAACAGTAGCAATAATAATCCACAGGAGAGCACTCCTTTGAAGCCTGACATTTTTTCAGTCCAGCAACAACTAGGGATGTCATGAGCGCCTGATTTAGTCTGGGAAGCCAGCAAAATCCCCTGCAGCTGCCCCCCACTCACCACACTCCAGGGAACTGATGGGCCCGGCTGACAAGCAACCTAGAGCTCGGCAAGTGGCCGGGAACAGCCTGGACGTGTTGCTGTGCGCGCCCCAAAAACAAGAGCAACTGGGGCATGCGCAGCGGCACCTCCTTCTCCTGCCTGGTTGGCTGTCCTGTCCTTGACAGCCGACCAGGCAGGGTGGGGCCTTGGCTGGAACCCCTGCCACTAGCCATCTCCTGCTTGCAAGTAGGAGATGGCTAGTGGCTGGGGCATGTGCCACATCTTCTCCTCCTCCTGCCTGGGTAATTCACAGCATTTTTTGTGTATAGGTCTATGTGCACATAGACTTACGATCATCATGTTTTTAAAAAACATGGCGCTCGTGGTGGAGGTGGAATCTCAGTGGATGGGCCAAGGTAAGTTATGGGCCACTCACTGAACAGAGGAGGGGGTCAAGCACAGTCTGGGGACCAGTGGGCAGGGGCTGGGCGTCCTGAGAACCCAGACGGGGGTGAGTTCTCACATCCCTAGCAACAACACACATCACAGAGAAGGAAACTGAATAAATGAGTGGGACGGGGAGAATTCACACAGCCATAATAAAGCTGATGGTGATGATGATAGATGATATCCTCAGGGCCACACAGAAAAGCAGCCTTTGAAACACAGGAACAAATTCTGAAAGCACCCAAAAATCCATGCCTTTGTAATCTACCACAAAGCATCCACCAAAGCAGGCCTACTCAGAAGCAGCACAGTACAACATTCTAGATTATGCATATCTTGTAAGAAGGATAGGACTGCTCAGGAGAAATCATGGGCAGCAAGTTATGAGCATACCTACAGTCCATCCCTTTGCATGTAGTAACAATTATTATATCCTTTAGGAAGCCAGCCAGAAGCCACTGCAAAACATACAGACACCACCACCACCCCATCATACACACAGAGACATACACTCATAGCTGCCCCTTCATTCACTCACACACAGCATTCACACCCACAGACCCAAATCTATCCCCTGCTCCTTAAGGCTTTAATCCTATGATTACATGGGTGTAAGTCCCACTGTGTTCAGTGAGACTTACTTCTGAATAGACCTATATGGGATTGCACTGCATATTCTATCAACCCCTTTCCTCCTGTCTCTCTTTGTTACAGACATACACACACACTTCCATTCTGTTTGTCTCTCTGTCTCTTCCTCCTCCTCCTCCTCCCATTCATCTAGGAAAGATTTTGTTGACAGAAGCAGATGGTGTCCTGCTCTAGACTGAGTCCTGGCTCTTTGCAAGCAAATACAGGGAGCTGTACAATGGAGTAGTCAATTTAGCAAGCAAATGGTCAGGTATGCAGGTTTCAGTCCAATGGGGTTCAGGCTAAGGCAGGAGTTAGATAGTCAGATACATTACACAGTCCAGAAGCAGGGTCAAGAAACTGTCCAAGGTTCACTAACACAGAGCATCAATGACAGGACAAAGTAACAAACATTAAAGCTAACAGATACATTGTTTCCAACATCTCTCAAGTTATCAGTTAGAGCTGATATACCCAGAGCTACTAGAGCCCCACCCAGTGTTCAGCTGCATCACATTAGTGGCTTGTCAGATGTCCTCCTCTTGAGGAAAGCCCAACTCATAAGTAGTCCCCTTCAGTAAGCAAGTGCTCCTTCACCTGGCCACCATCCTATCATGGATCTTAAGGCACCAGCATTCTTGGGGACTAGGAGGTGGCCCAGCATCTTCCTCTGCCTCAGAAGCTGAGCTCTCTGCCTCTCCAGAAGGCAGATTCAAAGGCATCACTCCTGAGGGGCCCACAATATCTTGGCTAGTGTCAGGGTCTCCTGAAAGGCCAACTGGCTTTGAAAGTTCTGGCTCCTCCTCTGAAGACAACTCCAGTGGCGACATAGAATCATAGAATCATAGAATAGTAGGGTTGGAAGGGGCCTACAAGGCCGTTGAGTCCAACCCCCTGCTCAATGCAGGAATCCAAGTCAGAGCATCCCTGACAGATGGCTGTCCAGCCTCGTCTTGAAGGCCTCCAGTGTGGGAGAGCCCACCACCTCCCCAGGTAATTGGTTCCATTGTCGTATTGCTCTTGACATGACATCTGGGACCATGACAGATGGAGCTGCTTCTCTCAAGACAAGTGCTTCTGCTGCTCCACCTTTCTGCTGCTCTCTGTCTGGCTCCTCTTTCCCATCCCTGGCACTGTGCAGGTTCTGGTGGTGACTGAGATGGGGTGATTCTTTTTGAAGAAGACTGAATGGCTGAGGAATGGCTCCCTGGTGCCCCTGCAGTCATGAGTGGGATGAAGGGAGGAGAACAACCAATCCTGTTTTGCCCCCTGGCTCACAGTAGAGAATGCTCTTGAGCAGACCCAGCTTTCATCTTGACAACAAACAAGCCATACTGGCCTCTTCCTGAAAGCCATTTTCCTGCCAACAGGTTGCTGGCCAGCAGGGGGGGAAACCCCATAGTTCCTAGGGGAATGTTCTGAACATGTGTGGCTTATCACACATGCTCAGCGCTCCCCCTAGCCAAAGCAGGAAGCAAAGTCACAAAGACCCAGTGCATTGTGCTGCCACGTTGAATCACATTGCATCACGTGGATGTGATTAAGGTCTGTCTGGATGGAGAATAGTATTGGGAAGCAAGTGGGGAGGGGGGCTCAAGATAAGTGGGGTCCACCCTGTTTGGCCCTGCCAGCAAGCCACCCATGGTTTTAAAAGTATCTTCTCCATCAGCCCTTAAACCACTCGCAATTGGAACAGTCCCATTCTTGGAGTACTTTTTTGCTCCCTCTGTATCAGAGGAATGGTTTCAGGGTGGGGAGCTAAATGAGCCATGCCCCTGATATAATCCAGTCCCTGGCTGAAGCAAGGAAAGTTAATACGCAGCAAAGCCACCCCAGCTGAGGAGATAGCTGGAGGAGCACTCCAGGCTCCAGCCACCTCAGACAGGGCTACTTCACCTGCATCATGTCCTCCCCAGTAGGGGAAGGCGCAGCTAGGGCAAGTCCCTGGCTTCACAGCATTCCCACGGGGACAGCACACAGTGCACAAACAGACTTGGCTGGCACTGGGAGGTACAGCTCCTCCCAGTGCTGGCAGGGTGCCCCACTGCCCGCATCCCTTTGTTATCGCCAACCTGTGATCAGAGACAACAGCTGGAATTCCCCTGCACATTGCTCAGCTGGGTGGCATGCAGAGGAATCCCTGCTGTTACCTCCTTTCTACAGCCCTCTGCACCACTGCCACACTGTTCCAGAGGGTCCCCCAACCCACTGAAGCACATTTTTGAAGGTACAAGAGGCTGCCAAAATTGCTTCCGCCTCCATTCCACTAGCAGGATTGCCCTGTCAGTTGAATGCACCAATGGAACACTAGTTGGGGCCCAAGGAAATATCTGCACTTTAATATGTATGTAGAGGTGCTGCTGTAAAAGCTAATCCACATTTTTAAGTTTGGATTTTTGAGTTTTAAGTTGGCAACTGGGAGAGGGCCTTGTCCTGTAGTTCCGTGTTTCTTGTAAGAAAACCTGGCTATTTAAAGGCTGTACAAACAGCAGTGCATGTATATTTTGCAATTTAACTATGTAAATGCTTAAGTTTTAAAAAATCAATTGTGAATCAGCCCTAAATGATCAGGAAAACTCTTGATTACAAAAAGAAGAAGAAAAGCTTGGCTTCAAATGGCAAGTTCACCACATTATAATTGAAATGCAATGTCTTCTACTCAGATTCAGGTTACACTTGCCTGAATAATCTTGCACTGTTGGCTTGACTAGGTATTATATACAGTCAGGCCTATGTCAATTCTGCACATAAACCAAAGGCCAATCTAAATGGAAACACCTTTATAAAGCGAATTGGGCAAAATCTGCATTTTCACAGAAATGGATTAGCTCCTTCCACGGCACACGCAAGCCAGTAAAGCGCTGTATTCCTCTGCTTTTGCAGGGCAAACAGGAACTGAAGCAGCATTAGTTTGGGATGGGGTGGGTGGAGTCCCACGAGTAGAAATGAACGGGCAGCCAATGAGTGCAGGCTTCCTTCCTCTCCCTTCCTCCATCATGGAAAACTGATATTGTGAATGACTGCGCAGCAGCAGCACTAATAATAATAATAGCAGACCCACGGCTGCTCTGCATCTCCTTTCCTCTCTTTTCCCCCTGTAGATGTGGCTGTCTGAGGGAGGGGGGCAGGGAAGGAAGAGAGAAAGAAGGAGAGAGAGATGTTTACAAAGCACCAGATCCTTTTTACAACGACGACTACTACTACTAAAAATAATAATAGCAGATGCTGCTCTGGTCCTGGCAGTGAATGACTGAGAGTAGCAGCAGCACATTTGCAGGCTCAGTTCACCAATCTCTACTTCCAAGTAAGCATGATTATCCAGTGCTCAATAAATGAATATGTAAAGGGAGAGGCAGCAGTTCAGCCCAGGTTTGCAACAGAACAGTTTTAAGGGAAAGGGCTGGCAAAGGAATTATCCCAACCCCTCTGCTCCTGTAGGCAAAGTGTAATTAAAGGCAATGACTTACTTCCGGGTAAACATGTTCTCCCCACACCCTCACCGCACAGGACTTTCCCTTCCACCAATCAGTGCCGCTTCCGCCAGCCGGCAGCAAAGCACAGACTCCCAAATTGCACTGAAGCTGCTGCCATGGAAAAAAAAAATCACAAAATGAGTATGAGAAAAAAATGGATTTAGGGCAAGAAATGCCACGCTAGCTTCATGCATCATCTGACATGATTGACTTGGGGGCGGAGTAGAACTGCAGTAAAATCCTCGTGAGGATACCCCCCAAGTCAAAAGTCTGTGCTAAGATAACTCAATTTCTGCACCAAAGATGACCAAATATGTAGCTTCCATGACATCATGCCAATGTGTACATATATAACCCTAAGGATGCTGAATTCTGCACCCAATACTGAACTCTGCACTTTCCTCCTTAGCTTTTGGACCGAAACAGCTATTTGTCTTTCAGGGAAAATCTAAATTGGCACTAGTGAGAATTTCCCTTGAAATGCAAATAGCAGCTTTGGAGAGGCAGTTTTTATCAGGACCATGGTAGAGAGAGAAAGAGTTAAAGTTCCCCTCCCCAAACTCCACAGCCCAGAGACCACTCAGACTTCCCTTTGGCTGATGTTTAGATAATGAAAAACATGCATGTTAATTGCATGTAAACTATTGTGCTCTTTAATAAACCAAAACAGCCTACTGAAGAACATCCACTAATGCATCATTTTAAATACTCAGTGATTAAAAAAAATCTGCTACATGTTACGTTATTAACATATACTGTTTCACACACGTGTCAGTCCAATAAAGGGTCTTGCATTAGGGTTAACAAAACTTTTAGTTGCATTTTAAGGTTAACAGTATCAATGTGATTTGCTTGGGGGTGGGGGGGACAGAACATTATTCTGGGAAAATCTAGTTGTGGAGACATAAAATTTCACAAAGACATGATCTTATTAAACTGTCCCTAAGATATCTGCCTAGTAAAAGACCATGACAGTAATCTGGGAATGTAGCAAAACCAAAAAAGAAGAAAGAAATCAAACTTGTCCTCTCTAATTCAAGCTCTTACTGTGTACATTCACTTACTGTGTCCAAATGCTGTAACATTTATCCCTGATAGATTATCTCATGAACATGAAAGTTATGACATTCCCAAACCTGCTGAAATCACTTCTGTATTACTTAATGTCTTCTTAAGTTAAACGTGCCAATCATTTAATTAAGGTTAGTCTTGAAATCACTTAGAAATAATAATATCGGAGTAAGAGAGAATACTCTTAAGACTGCAACTTCATGTGCAATAAGTTAAGACCAGATCATGTGATCTTTGTTGCAGTCACTTCCTCTCTTCCTCCTGGATTGGTCAGGGGGGCGGGGGCGAGGCTGTCACAGAAATCTTTGGGAAATGGTAATTGTCAAGCTATTGGACCAGATACAGAAAAAAAAAATGCTGAAATGGGTACTTCTGTGTAAATTACTCACCATTTCAAATGCATTCCCTTACTTTTTTTTGCTCTTTTTAAAGGCTCGACCACACTGCAATATACCGAAGAAGATCCATAAATAAAAGTGACATTTCAAAAACACAATCTAAAGAACCTTTTAATTTTTCCCCTGGGTACCATGAGTTGTGCTTAGCATGCTGAAAGTAAGAACAGCAATAAAAAGGTGAGCATGAAGAACAGAACGTGAAAAGACTGAGCTATTTTGACTTACTTTTATCCCAGAAAGAAGTTTCCATTACTTCTGTTCTTCTGTAATTGGCTGACAGGGTCACATGACCCATGTGAACTAAAATAGAAAAGCCTCAGCAGAGAGAGGCTGAAGCAGCAGAATGCCGAGGAGGGAAATGAACTTTAAAACATTTAAGGCACATGGAGTTACATTGCTAGCATGTACGTTATATAGAGTACAGTTTCTTTGCATTGAAATATGGGCACCCAACATATAAACCTTTTCTCAGCCGTTGTCCTTGAATAATTCATCTTTTAAGTTCCTGTTGAATTTTGTTTATTTTTCTTGCATCTGTGCAGTATATTGTTGCTGCAGTATTAGAAGTATTATGAGGCCTTCATCCTATTGATCCACTAGCCTCAGCAGTTTTCCCTCTGGAAGAGCATGGCCAAAAAGCAGCCTTGCTTCAAGGAAAAATACACTGTATTATACATCTCACGTCTCAAGAGTGTGTATTACTGAAAAAGGCGATGGTTCCAACAATTTTCTTTAAATTACTAAGTCTTTCACTGAAACATAATATCCAGTTCTCAGTTAAAAGCTATCATGTCTCAGCCATATTCAAGGGAAAGCCGATTTACCATTTAAGCCTTCCTCGTTTAGTAAATTATGACTGAGATAATCTTATATTGGAATCATTTACAAAGCTATTGTACATCCTGCCTTGCTTTCATATCCTTATAGTGCAATCCTATGCATCAGGGGAGAGGAATGTGTAGCTTTCCAGATGTTGTTAGACTGCAACAACCGTCATCCCTCACCATTGGCTATGCTAGCTAGAGCTGATGGGAGTTGCCATTCAATAACATCTGGCAGGCCACATGTTCCCCTCCTCCTACTAAACATGTTTACACAGATGTAAGGTCAACGGGGCTTGCTCCCAGGTAACTGGGCATAGGATTGCTGCCTTAAATTCAAATTATTGCTGCAAATCTCCAAGTTATTAAAACATGAGAATAGACATAACAGAAAATCCAAAGGATCCCAACCTGCACATTTCTCTGACATCCAATCAAGATAAATTCAGGTAGATACTAGGTTAAAAAAGTAAAGGTAAAGGTGTCCCCAACCAGTCGTGTCCGACTCTAGGGTGCGGTGCTCATCCCTGTTTCTAAGCTGAAGAGCCAGCGCTGTCCGAAGACACTTCCGTGGTCATGTGGCCGGCATGACTGAACACTGAGGTGCACGGAACGCTGTTACCTTTCCCGCCGAGGCGGAACCTATGTATCTACTTGCAATTTCTTGCTTTCGAACTGCTAGGTTGGCAGAAGCTGGGACTGAAGACAGGAGCTCACTCCGTCACGCAGCACTCGGGTCTCGAACTGCTGACCTGCCGACCTTCCAGTCAGCAGTTCAGCATCTTAACCACTAAGCCACTGCGGTCCCTAGATATTAGGTTACAGACACTCTAATTTCAGGATTATTTCTTCATTAGAGTACTCAGGAAAATCCCACTGGACTTTTGAAGATTCTACTAAATAAGATATTAACATCCCATTAATGCTTTGCTCCCAGAGTAGATTTCTGCCAGCTATCTTTTTAAACCACTGATTATTCACATTTCTTGCTGAACTAGACTGTTGCATCCACAAATTTATGAAATGCAAATTATCACCTTTATTGATTTGTCCTTTTGATACAGATCAAATGCCAAGGTAACACATGCTAGGAGTTTCTGAAAGGAGGAAGCAGTCAAATATGGTAACAATCTCAACCTCGACCATGTGACCTCACAATTTCCATGACATTAAAAAGAAACATGCACAGTACTGTCTTTGACTGCTTTTGACTTTCCCAAATAAAAGGATCTTGTAAATTTAATACTTTGGCTGATAGAATATACATACTTCAGTTGTTAGTAAAATAAAACTATTTAAACTTGGTACAATGCAGCCAAAGATGAACACTTTTATTGATTTTAGAGGGAGAGATTAAGGCTGCAGTCTTGTACACATTTTCCTGGGAGTAGGTCCCACTCAGCTCAAAGGAATTTAGGCTGTGTTTCCACCAGTGATTTACACCAACCTGGCTGTGCCACAAGGGCTCTGTGTTTCCATGACATCGTGACCATTCAGCACCAGCCCCGCATTTTATTGCTGAAAAACTGCTTCTTCTGAGACTGCTTATAGTCCGACTTTTCCTGCTTATGGCAGCTCCATTACTGACCTGTTTCCACAATCTCATTGGATCCGGTATCATAGTCCTACCCATGGGGCGTGTAGCCCAGCCTTTGCGGGTGCCACTCTGATGTCAGTGACCCAACCCTTTCCTGCCTGTTTTCTGGAAGGTTCGTCATCGTTTTGGAGCAGGATGCCAAGGGACCAACTTTTAAAATATCATTGATAATAAGCACTAGAACACAGCCCATGACCCCAGTCAGGTTTTTTTTTCCCCTTCCATTGTGCTGAATGAGGCTTGCCCTCTCAATGACCACAGAAATAACAGAGAAGCCCCTCAATTGACAGGGTACATATCAAAGCCCAATTCCTTAAATGCAATTAAGCCCTATCTCAAGGCTTTGGTCCATCGCCTTAGGACATAACTCCTACACAGCTTCCATATAGAGATCCTGTGTGTTAAAATGGGGGTTGCTTTCGCTCTCTTTCCCACAACAAACCCATTCATGCCTCCTCAAAAGTAACTCCCATTGAGGTGGATGAGGCTGAGATTTCCCCCAATTGAAATAGCACACATTAAAACCCAATTCCTTAAGTGCCTTTAAGCAAGCAAGCCAAGCTCCGATGGATTGACTTAGGAAGAAAGTACTACTTTGCAGCTTCATTATAGCTATCCTGAATGTTACAATGGGGTTGGATTCTGTCTTTGTCTTTATTACTCTCTTTCCCACAACAAACCCATTAGTGTCTCCTCAGAAGTAACTCCCATTGTGTTTAATGAGGCTTGCCTCTGAATGCCTACATCAGAACTTACAGACATTCCCCCTCAATTCAAATGGCACACTTTCAGACCCAGCCCAGACTCCACTCGGACTCCACCCAGCCATCAAGAAAATAATTTGATTAGAGCTCAGTGGAAACAGCACAGAGCCCCATGCTACAGCGATGATAAATAGGGACTTTGGTGGCAGCCCCCAAACAAGCAGAAATGCTCATTTCTGGAAGGGGCAGGTTTGGTGGGAGATCCAGGAAAGCACTGTCGAAACTGGAAAAGGAGAAGCTGCAATTGGGGAAACATTGCAACAAAGTTGCAAACAAAGTGAAGCTTTGTGACTGGGAAGGCGGGCCTGGCAGTGTGCACAAGGCTATGGCTGGATCCTGCCCTTACAGTAGATCAATGAAGGATTATTAAATCTGGATCCAACCCTATTTACCATATGTGGTAAATAAATGTTTAGATAGCAGGCAGAATTAAAATAGGTACAATCACCTGAGGTACTTTTACCAGGGATGTACGAAACACTTACCTGGCTCCGTTCCAGGGCATCTGCGGTGGGGGGGAGGAGCTCTGTCCTTCCCCCCGGAATCCTCCTTGGCTGGCTTCGCTCCACGGCGACTCCACGGAGCCGCCAGCCAGGGCCAGCTGCAGCTGGAATTCCGGCTGCTGTGGCTGCAAATGGCAGCCACTACACCATTCGCGTGGCTGCCAAGCCGTGATAGGCTACGTAAATACTTACAAAGCCTATTACGGCAAAGAGCAGGGGCGCAAATGGTGCAGCAGCTGCCATGTGCTCCCCTGCTCTTTGCCATGATAGGCTACGTAAATACTTACATAGCCTATCACGAAGAAAGGCAGCCACGCAAATGGCGGCTGCTACGACAGCCTCCATTTGCGGCTGCAGCAGCCCAGCAGCGGTCAGGCGACCAGCTGGAGCCGCTGCCGCCGCATCCACTGCCGCCAGAACTGCTGCATCTGCCGCCAGGTACACTCCATCCTGGGGGGATTCCGCAGGGTGGCGGGCGGGAGGGGGCCGTTCTGCCATAGATTCTGGGGGGCCGGATTCTTAAGAATCCAGCCTCACTGGAGTCCATGGCAGAATTCTCTGACATCCCTACCACTGAAGCGTTGCATCATGTGAATGAAAAACTAGTTCTTCTGGGTTACATCCTACACCAGGCAAGTGGATTTCCTTTCCACTAATGTAATGGGACTTCTCCTCTACTGCACCCCCGCCCCCAGTCTGCTCTGGAGGGTCCCCCAGTCCTCCAGAACAGATTTGAAGGTTGCCGGGAGCTGCAAGAGAGAGGGGAAATCCATTCCTTCAGTGGTTTCTGTTCTGCTGCAGAACATGAGAGCTGCAACATGGGTCCAGTCCCATGTTGCTTTGATAGAAAACACTCAGGTTGTAGTAATTCAGCCCATATCTCACCACATTCAAATGTCTGTACAACTGAACAGAAGAGTGTTCCTCTCAGTAAAGTGTTTTGCACCTTTTTGTTGTTTATTTGTTCAGTCGCTTCCAACTCTTCGTGACTTCATGGACCAGCCCACGCCAGAGCTTCCTGTTGGCCATCGCCACCCACAGCTCCCCCAAGGTCGAGTCCATCACCTCCAGAATATCATCCATCCATCTTGCCCTTGGTCGGCCCCTCTTCCTTTTGCCTTCCACTTTCCCTAGCATCAGCATCTTCTCCAGGGTATCCTGTCTTCTCATGATGTGGCCAAAGTACTTCAGTTTTGCCTTTAATATCATTCCCTCAAGTGAGCAGTCTGGCTTTATTTCCTGGAGGATGGACTGGTTTGATCTTCTTGCAGTCCAAGGCACTCTCAAAATTTTCCTCCAGCACCACAGTTCAAAAGCATCTATCTTCCTTCGTTCAGCCTTCATTATGGTCCAGCTCTCGCAGCCATAGGTTACTACGGGGAATTGTTGTTGTTGTTCAGTCGTTCAGTCGTGTCCGACTCTTCGTGACCCCATGGACCATAGCACGCCAGGCCTTCCTGTCCTGCGCTCTCTCCCGGAGCGTGCTCAAGTTCATATTCATTGCATCCGTGATGCTATCTAGACATCTCATCCTCTGCCGTCCCCTTCTCCTTTGGCCTTCAGTCTTTCCCAGCATCAGGGCCTTTTCCAGGGAGTTTTCTCTTCGCATTAGGTGGCCAAAATATTGGAGCTTCAGCTTCATTATCTGTCCTTCCAATGAGCACTCAGGGTTGATTTCCTTTAGGATGGACTGATTTGACCTCCTTGCAGTCCAGGGGACTCGTAAGAGTCTTCTCCAGCACCACAGTTCGAAAGCATCAATTCTTCGGCGCTCAGCCTTCCTTATAGTCCAGCTCTCACAGCCATACATTACTACTGGGAAAACCATAGCTTTGATTAGACGGACCTTTGTCGGCAAGGTGATGTCTCTGCTTCTTACTATGCTGTCTAGGTTGGCCATAGCTTTCCTCCCAAGGAGCAAGCGTCTTTTAATTTCATGGCTACAGTCACCGTCTGCGGTGATCTTGGAGCCCAAGAAAGTAAAATCTGTCACTGCTTCCATTTCTTCCCCTTCTATATGCCAGGAAGTGATGGGGCCAGATGCCATGATCTTAGTTTTTTTAATGTTGAGTTTCAAACCAGCTTTTGCACTCTCCTCTTTCACCCTCAACAAGAAGCTCTTGAGATCCTCTTCGCTTTCTGCCATTAGGGTGGTATCGTCTGCATATCGGAGGTTGTTGATAATTCTCCCAGCAATCTTAATTCCAACCTCTGATTCATCCAACTACGGGGAATACCATTGCTTTAACTACGCGGACCTTTGTTGTCAGTGTGATGTTTCTGCTCTTCACTATTTTATCAAGGTTTGTCATTGCTGTCCTCCCAAGAAGTAAATGTCTTCTGATTTCCTGGCTGCAGTCAGTGTCTGCAGTAATCTTTGCACTTAGAAAGACAAAGTCTGTCACTGCCTCCACGTTTTCTCCCTCTATTTGCTAGTTATCAATCCAGCTGGTTGCCATAATCTTGGTTTTTCTGAGGTTTAACTGCAACTCAGCTTTTGCACTTTCTTCTTTCACCTTCGTCAGAAGGTTCCTCAGCTCCTCCTCGCTTTCAGCCATCAAAGTGGTATCATCTGCATATCGGAGATTGTTAATGTTTCTTCCAGCGATTTTAACTCCAGCCTTGGCTTCATCAAGCCCAGCACATCGCATGATGTGTTCTGCGTACAGGTTGAATAGGTAGGGTGAGAGTATACAACCCTGCCGTACTCCTTTCCCAATCTTAAACCAGTCCATTGATCCGTGGTCTGTTCTTACCGTTGCTACTTGGTCATTACACAGATTCCTCAGGAGGCAGACAAGATGACTTGGTATCCCCATACCACCAAGAACTTGCCACAATTTGTTATGATCCACACAGTCAAAGGCTTTAGAACTGTCAATAAAACAGAAATAGATGTTTTTCTGAAACTCCCTGGCTTTCTCCATTATCCAGCAGATATTGGCAATTTGGTCTCTAGTTCCTCTGCCTTTTCTAAACCCAGCTTATACATCTGGCAATTCTCGTTCCATGAATTGCTGGAGTCTACCTTGCAAGATCTTGAGCATTACCTTACTGGCATGTGAAATACGTGCCACTTTTGGACAGTTTGAACATTCTTTGGTGCTTCCCTTTTTTAGTATGGGGATATAGGTTGATTTTTTCCAATCTGTTGGCCATTCTTGTGTTTTCCAAATTTGCTGGCATATGGCATGCATCACCTTGACAGCATCATCTTACAAGATTTTAAACAGTTCAGCTGGGATACCGTCGTCTCCTGCTGCCTTGTTATTAGCAATGCTTCTTAAGGCCCATTCAACCTCACTCTTCAGGATGTCTGGCTCTAGTTCACTGACCACACCGTCAAATCTATCCCCGATATTATTATTCTTCCTATACAGATCTTCTGTATATTCTTGCCACCTTTTCTTGATCTCTTCTGCTTCTGTTAGGTCCTTGCCGTCTTTGTTTTTGATCATACCCATTTTTGCCTGGAATTTACCTCCGATGTTTCTAATTTTCTGGAAGAGGTATCTTGTCCTTTCTATTCTATTATCTTCTTCCGCTTCCACGCATTGCTTGTTTAAAAATAATTCCTTCTCTCTTCTGGCTAACCTCTGGAATTTTGCATTTAATTGGGCATATCTCCCCCTACCACTGTTGCCTTTTGCTTTCCTTCTTTCTTGGGCTGCTTCCAGTGTCTCAGCAGACAGCCATCTTGCCTTCTTGGTTTTCTTTTTCTTTGGGACGTTTTTTGTTGCCGCCTCCTGAACAATGTTGCGAACTTCTGTCCATAGTTCTTCCGGGACCCTATCTACTAAATCTAGTCCCTTAAATCTATTCTTCACCTCCACAGCATATTCATTAGGAATATTAGTGAGCTCATATCTAACTGATCTGTGGGTCTTCCCTATTCTCTTTAGTCTGATTCTAAATTGTGCAATAAGAAGTTCGTGATCTGAACTACAATCAGCTCCAGGTCTTGTTTTTACCAACTGCATAGATGTCCGCCACCTTTGGCTACAAAGGATGTAGTCAATCTGATTTCTGTGTCGACCGTCTGGTGAAGTCCATGTATAAAGTCGTTCCTTAGGTTGTTGGAAGAGAGTGTTTGTTATGCACAGTGAGTTGTCTTGGCAAAATTCTATCGGCCTATGTCCTGCTTCATTTTGTTCTCCCAGCCCATGCTTGCCTGTAATTCCAGGTGTCGTTTGACTACCCACCTTAGCATTCCAGTCTCCTGTAATGAAAATAACATCTTTGTTTGGCGTACTATCCAGTAGGTGCTGCAGATCCTCATAGAACTGATCTACTTCTGCTTCTTCAGCATCTGTGGTTGGGGTGTATATTTGGATCACTGTGATGTTAAATGGCTTACCCTGAATTCGAATTGAGATCATTCTGTCATTTTTTGGATTGTATCCAAGCACTGCTTTAGCCACTTTATTATTAATTATGAAGGCTACTGGTTTTGCACCTATTCAGTCCCATTTTCTGCTTGTGACAACCAGGAAATGCTTTGTCATTCCCTACCTTTGATATGTGAAAGTCTTGCCAAGGAATAATTGTAGGATGTCCATGAACCCTCTTTTACAGAGGACAGTCCTCTACATGAAGGGCTGCCAGAGGGCTGCCCTCTATTTTGAAGGCCTCTTCTGTTCAAGTACCAGCAGAAGGAAGAGCTGGGCCTTGAAGTTGCTCAGCAACAGCACCCCGACAGCAGACTGAGCAAGGCACACAGGTCACCTGGTCATAGTCTTTCATGCTATGGTAAGATGCACTGGATTTTGACTGAAATTATAATAATTTCTAAATTTGCATCTATACATATATATGTAAACTTTATTCAAATTAGTGTCCTCTTTTGTCTCTGTTTTTGGTGATGGATGTCCTTGTTTTGGGCGATTCATAAGTGGCCACCCTAGTTGTATCTGGTCATACGTAAGCTAGGTAACAGGTCATGCTGAAGTCAAAAAGAAGATTTCTTCTACTTCACTAAAAGCAGTACTGATATTTTCATTTAGGATGAGACCAAGGAATTCTAAGATATCCTCAAACAGTAGAACAACAAGCTGTTCCATTTTGTTTATTTTTTCCACTCCAAAGCTTATCAGCTCCACTTATTGATAGAAATTATTTTCTCAATGCTGGGAACAACAACAACAAAATCAGTATTATTGAGAAGCAGTAAAATCCTGTGACAGCAGTAGAAATTTCCTGCAGATCATTCTTTAATTTTTACAAGCCAAGAACAATATCCTCAGGCGATTAAAAATGATAGATCAGTAGCAATAGATTCAAGCAGAAGAAGAGCCATTAAATGCAGGGTTGAAGATTAATCCAGTTTAATTTTATTTATTGGTTATATAAAAATTGATCTACAATATAAATTGGGCTCAATCTAGCCAAAGTTTGAGTGCTTTTAAGTAGGGCTATAATGTTCACAGGTTAACATCTTTAGTGTGAAACCCATATTTTCTGAAAGACACCCCACACAAGAATATGGACTTCTTCACATGGAGCTTTTATCCCACTATTGAGATTGGTTACTAACAGAAGTTTGTGGGTCCTTTAGATGACATCGTTAACATCCAGGGCGTCTCCCACACTAAATGACCTTTATTCCATTTTCAAATCTTCGAATTTTTGAATCGTCAAAGATCATGCCTGAATTAGAAAAAAAAAATCGATTCTTCGAAGATAACACTTTAATTTAAAAAAAAATCCGAAGCGGGGGATAGAAGGGGGTAAAACTTAGTCTAATTTGAAGGGATAGAACAACCCCCTGCTCATTGCAGGAAGCCTGATTCCCAGGCGGTCACCCATCCAACTACTGACTGGGGCTGACCCTGCTTAGCTTCCAAGATCAGACAAGCGTGTGCACATCCAGCCCTTTGCTTGTTGCTGAGGAAACATTGAGTGCTGAGGAAGCTATGCAATCAGTAGCCAGAAGACGACATGGGGCCAGCGAGAGCTGTGATTGGACAGGAGGGAAATACAGTCAGGGCCAGAAATATCGGAACAAGGATAACTGTTTTAGCATTTGGCCTCTGTACACCACCACACTGAAGGTGAAAGGAAACACACCCAGATGGGAGTGAAGTCAGGACTTTCAGCTGTAATTCAAGGGGTTTGACAAAAGTGGGGCACTAACCATTCAGGAAGGACAGCCAGTGGCATACACACACACCCATCGTTGGTGGCTCATAAGTAATGGAATGAATGGTTGACAAGCAGCTGCATGGCCAGGTGTGGCCTGTTTCCTGGGTACCCCATGACCAATCAAGCAGATAAAAGGCCTGGAGGTGGTTCTGAGTGTTACATTTGCATTTGGTAGCTGTTCACTGGAGCTCCCATCATGAGGGCCAAAGAGGTGTCCATGCGAGTGAAGGAGGCCATCATTAGGCTGAGGAAACAAAATAAACCCATCAGAGAGACAGCAAAAACAGTGGGAGTGGCCAATACAACAGTTTGGAATATCCTGAAAAAGAAGGAATTAACTGGCAAGCTCAGCAACAGCAAAAGGCCTGGCAGACCACGGAAGACAACTAAAGTGGATGACCGCAGAATGCTGCTCATGGTGAAGAGGAACCCTTTCACAACATCTAGCCAGGTCAAGAACACTCTTGCAGAGGTAGGCATGTCATTGTCAACACCTACAGTCAAGAGACGGCTTTATGAATGCAAATACAGAAGCTTCACAACAAGGTGCAAACCACTGGTAACGCTCAAGAACCTAAAGGCCAGATTAGCCTTTGCCAGCAAACACCTAAGAAAGCCTGCCCAGTTCTGAAATAAGATTCTTTGGACTAATGAAACCAAGATGAACTTGTACGAGAATGATGGGAAGAGAAAAGTATGGAGAAGGAAAGGAACAGCTCATGATCCAAAGCATACCGCATCATCTGTCAAACATGGTGGAGGCAGTGTTATGGCATGGGCATGTATGGCTGCCAATGGAACCAGGTCACTGGTGTTTATTGATGACCTGACTGCTGATAAAAGCAGCAGGATGAATTCTGAAGTGTATAGGGCTATACTTTATGCTCAGATTCAGCCGAATGCTGCCAAACTGATAGGACGCCGTTTCATATTGCAGATGGAGAATGACCCAAAACATACAGCAAAAGCTACCCAAGAGTTTCTCAAGGCAAAGAAGTGGGATGTTCTTCAATGGCCAAGTCAGTCACCTGATCTCAACCCAATAGAGCATGCTTTTCACTTACTGAAGACAAGACTGAAGGCAGAAAGACCCACAAACAAGTAGCAGCTGAAGGCCGCTGCAGTAAAGGCCTGGCAAAGCATCTTGAGGGAGGAAACTCAGCCTTTGGTCATGTCCGTGTGTTCCAGACTTCAGGCAGTCATTGACTGCAAAGGATTTTCCTCCAGGTATTAAAGGCGACCCTTAAGTTTGAAATGATGTTGGTTTGTTCCATTACTTATGAGCCACCAACAATGGAGGGGGTGTATGCCACTGGCTCTCCTTCCTGAATGGTTAGTGCCCCACTTTTGTCAAACCCCTTGAATTACAGCTGAAAGTCCTGACTTCACTCCCATCTGGGTGTGCTTCCTTTCAACTTCAATGTGGTGGTGTACAGAGGCCAACTGCCAAAACAGTTATCCTTGTTCCAATATTTCTGTACAAACACCACCATATATGGACAGGCAGGGGAGGGGACTATGACCAGATATGGTAGCAAAGGTGGAAAATCAGAGCACATTAAGGGGAAATACCAGGATATCAGGGTATTGAAAGCGGGAGCACGGAAGCGGGAAATTACGGTTCCAATTCGAGGCAGCTTCTGTGTAGTGTGAAAGATGGGAGGTGAAACCTCATTGGAAGCGAAAAAACCCGTAAATGTAGATCAGCCCAAGGAGGGAGAAAGGGGGGAGGAAGCATGTGTAAAGGGAGTCCGTCATGATCCTGAATTTAAAACGGAAGCAGAAAGTGCCTTTTTAAATGAGGGATTTTAGGCTGGTGTAGAGATGCTCTATGTAATTGCTGTTTGCTGCCCTCTTAAAATGTAAAGGTTTAAGCCCCATTGATTTCAATAGGAGAGTTAAGCGCATACCTTAAACTCTATTATTGAAATAAAAGGAACTCAATGTGCTGGTATCTTAGGACAGATCTTGCCCAGCATGAGCAATTTTATTTCACTGGTAACTAATTAATCAGCCAAAGTGTTCAGTTTACACAAGAGGCACCCTGATCTCAAATACATTGCTTAGAAGTCAACGCCATTGGGATTGTCACCAGAACTTGCTTTTAAGCAGCCACATGTGTCCAAAGTCCCATGTGTTTTGCAAGGCACACTGACAGAGCAATCCTATGCATTCCTACTCAGAAATAAGCCAATAAGTAAATCCCATTGAACTCAGTAATGAGATGTCTAGGTAAGTGTATATAGGACTGCAGCCACGGAGTTCCTATAATTATAGGCTACAAGTATTTACTTCAGTAAAGGAGGCAGCTGCATGCATATCTATTCATATCTTTGTGCATATAGAGCTGCCCCATCTCTTGAAGTGAATGGAGCATCCCTGGTGGGAAGAGGTGCTCCATGTGCTGATCAAAGATTGCAGGATCAGGGCAATAGAATTGATGCTTCAGGTGTTATGGGATGGCATAGAAATATCAGAATAAATTCTGCTATGATTTGGTTAATACTATTTTCCAACAAAGGCCTTTGAAAAAACTCCAATAAGTGTATGCCAGTTAAAATATATTTATTATTTATTTATTATTACATTTATATCCCGTGTTTTTCCCCCTCTTGCAAGGTGCTCAAGTTGGCTTACATGCTTCTCTTCCTATACATTTTATCCACATGACAACCCTGTGAGGTGGCTTATGCTGAGAGTCAGTGACTGGCCCAAAGTCATCCAGTGAGCTTCATGGCCAAAGAATCTTCATGGCCAAGTGGGGACTAGAACCCAGATCTCCTAAGTTCCAGGACAATGCTCTAACCACTGCACCACACTGGCTCTAAATACCTAAAATACCTAAACTTGAAACTTCTATACTTCACATGACTACCAATTTGTCTAAAATTAACCCCAGATCTGCCTCCTTAGACTGTAAGGTTTACTGCACATATTGGCCCTCTTCACATAGTCCATATGCAAATGGAGCTCCACACAATAAATACAAATGGGGTTCCATACAATGCAGGGGCACTGGGACCACACTGCCAGCCCCACATTCAAGTTACCTCAGCTTCCTCATCTCACCCCAGATGTTTACATATCATGTGTGGATATTTGCAGTGGAGAAGCCTATGCACAGGGATGGCATCAAGGGTAGGCAGGGGTGATCTGGTAGACACTGTTTACTTGGACTTCCAAAAGGCTTTTGATAAAGTCCCTCACCAAAGACTCCTGAGCAAACTTGGCAGTCATGGAATAAGGTCCTCTTATGGATCAGTAACTGTCTAAAAAACAGAAAGCAGAGAGTAGGAATAAATGGTAATTCTCCCAATAGAGGGAAGTAAATACTGGGGTCCCACAGGGATCTGTATTAGGACCAATGCTTTTCAATTTATTAATAAATGATCTGAAATTAGGATTGAGAAGCGAAGTGGCCAAGTTTGTGGATGACGCCAAATTATTTTGGTGATGACACCAAAAACGAAAAGGGATTGTGAGGAGCTCCAAAAGGAGCTCTCCAAACTGGGGGAATGGACATCCAAATGGCAATGTGGTTCAGTGTAAGGAAGTGTAAAGTGATGTGTGTTGGGGCAAAAAATCCTGACTTCAAGTATAACTTGATGGGATCTGAGCTAGCGGTGACCAACCAAGAAAGAGATCTTGGGGTTGTAGTGGACAGCTCAATGAAAATGTCAACCAGTGTGCAGCTGCTGTAAAAAAGGCAATCTCCATGTTAGGCATAATTAGGAAGGGAAATGCGTATAAAACTGCCAATATCATACTGCCTTCATACAAATCTGTGGTGCAACTGCACTTAAAATACTGTGTACAATTCTGGTTACCACACCTAAAAAAAAGATATTGTAGAACTGGAAGAAGTGCAGAGGAGGGCAACTAAAATGATCAAGGGAATGGAGCAACTCCCCTATGAGGGAAGGTTCCAACAGCTGGGATTGTTTACCTTGAAAAAAAGGCAAGTCAGGGGAGACATGATAGAGGTGTACAAAATTATGTATGGTGTGGAGAATGTGGATAGGGAGTCATTTTTCTCCCTCTCTCATAATACTAAAACTTGGGGTCATCCCATGAAGCTGACTCGTGTGAGATTCAGGACAGAGTAAAGGAAGTACTTCTTCACACAGTGCATACTTAAACTATGGAATTCGCTACCACAAGATGTAGTGATGACCACCAACTTGGATGGCTTTAAAAGTGGGTTGGACAAATTCCCGGAAAAGGCTATCAATGGCTACTAGTCCTGATGGCTATACGCTACTTCCAGTATCAGAGGCACAATGCCTCTGCCAGTTGCTGGGGAACATGGGTGAGAGGGTGCTGATGCACTCATATCCTGCTTGTGAGTTCCCAGTCAACAGCTGGTTGGTCACTGTGTGAATAGAATGCTGGACTAGATGGACCCTTGGTCTGATCCAGCATGGCTATTATGTTCTTATGTTGTAGGCATGGTCGGGCAGCTGCCAAGAGCCTCCTAGAGTTGCTCCTCTTCCTCATCAATGCAACCTGTTTGTTCTCCTGCCTCTCATTCTGGCCCAGATAATGGTGGTGGTGGGAAGGAGGAGGCATAGATGCCACTGGTTACTTGCTTACTGGCTCTCTGCTTGCCTAGCAAGCAAGTGGTAGCAATGATGAGAAAGAGGGTGAGGAACAATAGCAACTAATGACAATGGCCATGAGAATCATAGAATCAGGTAGACTCACTGAGGAAGGGGGCCCATTGAAAATGTCCTGCCCAAGGGCCCTCAAAAACCCAGAGCCAGCACTACCCATGCATGTAGACGGCTACATCATAGGCTTCCACATGTTCTAGAATCCTAATTGTGCAGGCTTCCAGAACACATCGAAGCCTATGTGGACAGAAGTCTAGATGCATAAGTTTCCTTACTGCTGATCTCCATCGCAGAGATCCCCCTACATGAGATTAACACATGAAGGGGGCTGTTGTTACTACACATTAGACATCTATTTAAAAGTAAACTCAGACATAACCTCATAAAATCAAACACCTGGAAAACTATTAAGTTCATATCTCAGTGCAAATGTTCACCCAGTTCATTTAAATATCCTGGTTAGAGCACATTCATACACAATTTTAATCCAATCTGTTCTAGCAAAATAACAAGATCTGCCCTTTCTATTTTGATATGTACATCTGCTTAAATGTAATATCCTACTGGCAAGCATTTTTCAAGTCAGTGCCATATCTGAACGATATTGTAAATACGGTATAAAACAATAATAATGCAGATATTTCGCCATGCCTGATCTCATCTGCCCTCATATTCTTTTCTTTCTCAATTTCCCCAAGTTAAATAGTTAAAAGGGTAGGTTCCTCCCCCCATTGTTTCTATGCATGTTTATGGCAACATAATGGGGCTGGGATGAAAGGACTTTTTTGTGATCAGCTTCATCTCCCTGTAGGCTTGTTGCCTACTCATAGGTGAGGGTAGGAAGCATTACAAACAGCAGCAAAAGGGACAAGCACACAGTGGGGCTTCAAGAAACCTTTCACTCCCTAGCCACAAAGCACTACCTTTGCACTGAAAGTGTTTGTATATAAACATTGGATGCAGCCTATTTCACAGCCCCGCATTGATCCTTGAAACATGTCAGGACTGAATCTGCCCAAAGGCCTGCATAATATGTTCAATAATATACCAGCCTTCCCCCAGCCAGGTGTCCTCCAGATGTTTTGGACTACAACTTCCAGCATTCCTGACTACTGGCTGTGTTGGCTGGAGCTGATGGGAGATGAAGTCCAAAATATCTGGATGGCACCAGTTTGGAGAAGCCTGAAATACACCTTTCAGTCCTATGCATGTGTAGTCAGAAAAAAGACCTACACCTCTAAGAATTCTTCAATCAGCACGGCCGGATGGGGATTCTGGGAGTTTTAGGACTTTTTTCTGTCTAAACATGCATAGGATTGTGCCCTTAATGTATTAGGAGATATAGTCAATATATTTTAGAATGTTGTTGTTTATTCGTTCAGTCACTTCCGACTCTTTGTGACTTCATGGACCAGCCCGCACCAGAGCTTCCTGTCAGCTGTTGCCACCCCCAGCTCCCCCAAGGTCGAGTCCATCACCTCCAGAATATCATCCATCCATCTTGCCCTTGGTCGGCCCCTCTTCCTTTTGCCTTCCACTTTCCCTAGCATCAGCATCTTCTCCAGGGTATCCTGTCTTCTCATGATGTGGCCAAAGTACTTCAGTTTTGCCTTTAATATCATTCCCTCAAGTGAGCAGTCTGGCTTTATTTCCTGGAGGATGGACTGGTTTGATCTTCTTGCAGTCCAAGGCACTCTCAGAATTTCCCTCCAACACCACAGTTCAAAAGCATCTATTTTCCTTCACTCAGCCTTCCTTATGGTCCAGCTCTTGCAGCCATACTACGGGGAATACCATTGCTTGAACTATGCGGACCTTTGTTGTCAGTGTGATGTCTCTGCTCTTCACTATTTTATCAAGGTTTGTCATTGCTCTCCTCCCAAGAAGTAAACGTCTTCTGATTTCCTGGCTGCAGTCGGCATCTGCAGTAATCTTTGCGCCTAGAAAGACAAAGTCTGTCACTGCCTCCACGTTTTCTCCCTCTATTTGCCAGTTATCAATCCACCTGGTTGCCATAATCTTGGTTTTTCTGAGGTTGAACTGCAACCCAGCTTTTGCACTTTCTTCTTTCACCTTCGTCAGAAGGTTTCTCAGCTCCTCCTCGCTTTCAGCCATCAAAGTGGTATCATCTGCCTATCTGAGATTGTTAATGTTACCTCCAGCGATTTTAACTCCAGCCTTGGCTTCATCAAGCCCAGCACGTCGCATGATGTGTTCTGCGTACAGGTTGAATAGGTAGGGTGAGACTATACAATCCTGCCGTACTCCATTCCCAATCTTAAACCAGTCCATTGTTCCGTGGTCTGTTCTTACTGTTGCTACTTGGTCATTATACAGATTCCTCAGGAGGCAGTAGAATAGGTAGCCTTAATTAAACCAATTTCCCACACTAGTTTTCAGAGGTTGAACCTTGAACCCCACCACACTTTGCAGTGCATGAAATTCTTCAGGCAGCATCTATCCAAATCTTCTGCCTTCCACAACTCCCTTTTTACTGGCTTTCCTACCCATTTCACATTTAGCAAGATCTGTTTTGTAACGAAACTCAAGCAGCAATAATGTCACATGCAGGGCAGTAGTGTTGCCTGCAAGTAGCCTCTACCACAGGTATCTTAGCCAGCCCCTGCTGCAAAGGCTGGACCAGAAGGATCTTTGGTGTGTAGGGTCACTTACCTTTTCGCAGGTGTGATTTGCAGTTGTGGGGGAGGCGCTCCGTCCCTCCCCCTGGAATCCTCCCTGGCCGGCTCCGCTCTGCAGCGGCTCCACAGAGCTGCCAGCCAGGGCTGTCCACAGCCAGAGTTCCAGCCGTGGCTGGGCTACTGCGGACGCAAATGGCGGCCGCTGTAACGGCCGCCATTTGCATCCTACCAGGCTGCCATGATAGGCTACGTAAGTATTTACGTAGCCTATCACGGCAAAGAGCAGGGACACAAACAGCGGCCGCTACGCCGTTTGCGCCACTGCTCTTTCCATGATAGGCCACGTAAGTATTTACATAGCCTATCATGGTAAAGGCAGCCACGCAAATGGCGTAGTGGCTGCTGTTTGCGTCCCTGCTCTTTGCCGTGATAGTCTACATAAATACTTACATAGCCTATCACAGCAGCTTGGCAGGATGCAAATGGCGGCCACAGCAGCCGGCCGAAAGACCAGCTGCTGCCGCCGGAGCCTCCCAGGAGCCTCCCAACCTTCAAAAACAAAAGGAGAGAGAGATCCATTCTAGCTGAGCCAGGGTAGGCCAGAATAAACAAAAAATAATGCTTGTCTGAAGGACGAGCTTACCTATTTAAATTTACCTCTGTACAAATAATACAGAATTATTTCACTTGCCGATTATGAGTCCTCATGAATATTACCTGGATTTAACATGGAGTCCTTGAGAACCTTACTAGGCAAGATTTCACCCTAATATACGTATCATATAGATAGATGATAGATAGACAGACAGACAGATATAGAGATATCACAAGACAGAATACTTTATTTAAAGTACATTCAAGGCTCTATTAATTACAGTTTGCTAGGGCAAGAATCCATTGTTCTCTAAAGGGAAAGCATGTAGAGCCAAATCCCTTTTGTGTTATGTTTCCTTTTTGGCACCAAAGCTATCTTTCTTTAGCTAAATACTCTCATGGCACAATCCTATGCTTGTCTGGACGGAAAACATCTTAGAACTCCCAGCATTCCCCAGCCAGCATGGCTGTCCAAACAGAATTGCACCCTTAAGCTGTGAAGCTGAGAAGACTGCATAACTAAGAGGTTTGTTTATTAACAGCAGCTTGTTTCATGCCTATGTAACCAGGCTATTTGTCCACAGAAACACAGGGAAATCGCCCAGTATCTTGAAGATGAAATAATTAGCTGGTAAAGTTCACATTTACTAATTTAAAACTTATTTTACTTATTTGAGATATTTGTATGCCACCTTTAAGGGAAAAAACCCTCTCAAGGCAGCCTCTAAAACCTAATATACACAATAAACTTACATGAAAACATAACAATAGTGGCATCTACTGCTCACCATAACTTTTGTCTGGGCCAGCAAGAGAGAGGTGAACAAGCAGATTGCAATGGTGAAGAGGAAGAGCAACTCCAGGGGCCTCTTATTAGTGACCCACTCCTGGGGTATGGGTCGCCCATGGGTGCCAAGCCATGCCTACCCTTGATACCAGCCCTGCTGCCTATACATTTCCGAGCCCAATTCAAGATGTTGGTTTTAACCCATAAAGCCTTTTATGGCTTGGAACCATATTACTACCTGACTGAGCACCTCTCCTGGGATGAACCCACCTGTAACTGTGATACTCCAAGTGCTACCTCCAAGGGAGGTCCAGAGGATAGCAACAAAGTGGAGAGCCTTTTTGATGGGTCCCCATCCCCACCCGCATTGTGGATTGCTCTCACCAACAAGTTTGTTTGTTTGTTTGTTTGTTTGTTTATTATTAAATTTATTAATCACCCATCTGGCTGGTCACCCAGCCACTCTGGGCTATGTACAACGTACAATAAAACAGTTTAAAACAATAAAATTCTACAGTAAAAACATTTTCTAAAATACCCTAACCCACCCCAAATGCCTGCCTGAACAACCACGTTTTTAATGCACAATGGAAGCTCATTAAAGAGGGGGCATGGCAGAGTTCCCTAGGGAGGGAGTTCCACAGAGTGGGGGCCACCACAGAAAAGGCCCTCTCCCTCGTCCCCACCAGTCTAGCTGTCCTGGCTGATGGGACAGAGAGAAGGCCATCCGAGGCTGATCTTGTTAAGTGGCCTGTCTGGTGCTGCTGGAGGCGCTCCTTAAGATAGGCTGGGCCGGAACCATATAGGGTTTTAAAGGTCAAAACCAACACCTTGAATTTGGCCTGGAAAACAACTGGTAACCAGTGCAACTCCTTCAGCTCTGGAGTGATGTGATCTCGCTGGCGGCTGCCTTTAATCAGGCGAGCCGCCGCGTTCTGTACCAGCTGCAGCTTCCGAACTGTCTTCAAGGGTAACCCCACGTAGAGCACATTGTTGTTCAGTCGTTCAGTCGTGTCCGACTCTTCGTGACCCCATGGACCATAGCACGCCAGGCCTTCCTGTCCTGTGTTCTCTCCCGGAGTGTGCTCAAGTTCATATTCATTGCATCAGTGATACTATCTAGCCATCTCATCCTCTTCTCCTTTTGCCTTCAATCTTTCCCAGCATCAGGGTCTTCTCCAGAGAGTTTTCTCTTCGCATTAGGTGGCCAAAATATTTGAGCTTCAGCTTCAGTATCTGTCCTTCCAATGAGCACTCAGGGTTGATTTCCTTTAGGAGTACAGCGCATTACAGTAGTCTAAACGAGAGGAGACCAGGGCATGTACTACCGATGGGAGCAGATGGTCGGGAAGGAAGGGGTGCAGCTGCCGTATCAGATGGAGTTGATACAGCGCTGTCTGGCTCACAGCCAACACCTGAGCCTCCATGGACAGCTGAGAGTCCAAAATGACCCCCAGGCTGCGGACCTGGTCTTTCAAGGGTAGCCGTACCCCATTCAACACAGGTCAACATCCCCTAGCCTCCTCTTGTCTCCCACCAAAAGTACCTCGGTCTTGTCAGGGTTCAGCTTCAGCTTATTCCTCCCCATCCAGCCACTCACCGTCTCCAGACATTTGGACAGGGATTCTACGGCCAACCTTGGTGAAGATTTGAACGAAAGGTAGAGCTGCGTGTCATCCGCATATTGATGACACCGCACCCCAAACCTCCTGATGATAGCCCCCAGCGGCTTCACATAGATGTTAAATAGCATCGGGGAGAGGATGGAACCCTGTGGCACCCCACAAGTAAGTGGCCACAGGTCCGAAACCTCCTCTCCCAGTGCTACCCTCTGGTACCTGCCAGAGAGGAAGGACCGGAACCACCGCAATACGGTGTCCCCAATGCCCAACCCCTCCAGGCGGTCCAGGAGGATACCATGGTCAACGGTATCAAAAGCCACTGAGAGGTCAAGGAGAACAAGGAAGGAGCATTCACCCCTATCCAGAGCCCTCCTCATATCATCTACCAAGGCGACCAAGGCCATTTCTGTCCCATGCCCAAGCCTGAAGCCCGACTGAAATGGGTCTAGATAATCAGTTTCTTCCAAGTGTGCCTTCAACTGCACTGCCACCACCCGCTCAATCACCTTGCCTGACACCAGCATTGTCATCTTTTCAGTGCCAGGTTAAGACTTTCCGCTATTCCCACCCATTCGATGATATTTTATGGGCTCTTTTGTGCATCCTGTCCACCTCTGACTGTGTCACAGCAACAGCATCCAGGTCAGCCCAGATATGAACAACTTTATCTGCAAAATGTCCCACAAATTGGTTACAGTGGATCTTCAAAGGTTCAAGCTGTTGTATCCCAGAGCCTATACCAAGGAGGCCTTTAACCACCAACCCCCCCCCACACTATTTCAAGCACAATTTTCACAGGTGAGCTGGACCATTATAAGGTTTAAGTACCCACCATAACAGTATGATGGAGTGGTACTTGAACATAGTACAAGAAAAGTGCAGTTAAGAAATTGCCCTCTTAGTGTGCAACCTTTTAAACTTCACAGGGCTTTTTTTTTCCAAACAGAAATGAGATGGAACTGGAACTGTAAAATTTTCACCTAATGCTCACTTCAGGAAAGCAAAGGTATTGCTTCTTTGTTTGCTTTCAGTGTGTCAGAATCCAGCTCCTAGCCCTGGTTCCTAACACACAATATGGGGGCGGGGGGGATATTCATTAATCCAGCTCTTGGCTTATTTGAACTTCATTGGGAAGCTGTAGAACTGAGGCATGCACAGGCTGCATTCAGAGGTCATGATAAACCATGATTCATCATGATGAGAACAAAGTTAGCTCCCCACCCCCCACCCTGCCCCCAGTCAGCTTGCATGCTCTCTGCTCCCCTCTCCTCCAGCACAGGCCCAAGGAGGAAATTGGAAGTTTTCAACTTCCTATTTCAATTAACCATAGTTTAGCATAACATCAAAACCCTAAACTGTGGTTAACCTTAACTATGGTTTCTTGAAAGACGCTAATGTCTTATCCCATGATTAACATTAACCAGTCTGTAGGAAATTAAAATATGGTTAGATCTAGCAACCTGGTGCCACTCAATGTGCTGGGCCCAACAAAAATTAAGGGGAGTCCAGAGCAGCCATGATGAGTGGTGCCTGCCAGAGCACAGAGGACTTGGAAGCTGCCCAAGGACACCAAGGGTTGATGCCAGCCCTGCAACCAGATTCCCCCGATCCAGCAGGCACCTGACAGGTGTGAAACCAGCTACCCCGGGGTGGCTGTGGGATGGCAGACATCATGTGCCCTGAATGACCTCCGAACGCAGCAACCTTGTGGTAAATTGCTCGTGGAGACACCTCTCTGGATAGCAGACTGAGCAGGTACATCTGGTCACAGTCTTCTCCACAATGGTACGATGCATTATATTACTATTTAAATCTTAGTCATTATTTATATATTTGCATTTATACATATAAATGAGCAGTTGCAACTTTTATGGAAATATGTGTCCTCTTTTGGGTGATATGTTCCCTCATTTTGGCGATGTGTAAGTGGCCAAGCTGACTAAATAACAAAAGGAACGAAACTGCTACAATGCTTTCTCATGCCTTACCAGAAACAATCAAGCACAATATACCTATTAGCAATCACGTCATGTTTGTTTTCTTTTGACTTTTGAGGCTGTACTTCCAACCATAAACCTTTCCTCTTTGCCCAAAGACTTCCATATGTGCCGACAATATAAAAGGAAACAGTTTAGTTTCACAGTATTGCTTAACCTTTCAAATCGTAACACGTTTGGATCCAAGTTCAAAGCAGCCATGATCTAATTCCTTACCAATAAAACATAGGGAAAATGGAACATTTCAGATCGTATTCAGGAGTCTCCAAAATCGGCAAGTACAAATGGACAGATTTACAAGGACAGGTGGACTGGGTATTTGCATTTGTGGCCAATTCCTCCAAGTATAGGTAATTAACCAAGCCAACACCTCTCTCTGTTGGCATGAAGAAGCAATTGCTGTTTTCCTTAAATGCCGCCTGTTAGAAAAGTTTCTGGGTCAACCTAGATGTGATGGGGCGTATACCTGCCCAATTCTCCTATAACGCAGGAAGGGGGAAAATCTACTTTTTACATGAAGAAGCACACATGGAGGAGGAAAATGTCCCTGCCCCTCAAGGCCAGCCCTTCCATTAGGCAGGGGAAATAGGACACCTCAGGCAGCTGATTTTAAGTGCCATGAAAGGGCAGCATATTGTTACTTATTTAATATGTTATTGTTGTACTTTTACTGCCTGGGAGCGGGGAAAGGGTATTGGTGGGATTTTATCCTGAGATGCCAAAAACAAAATAAAACCCTTTACCAGTCTCGGGTACTATGACCCTTGACTGCACGTGGTGGGTGGGAGAGGGCAAGATTTGCTGCTCTGCCTCAGGCAGCAAAATATGTTGAGCCATCCCTGGCCCTGCTTCCCTTCCCTGCCTTACCTCACTGAACTCTGCTGCTATGAGCAGTTTTCTCCTGGCCTGGCTCCAGTACTGGAGGTGAATTGAACAGGGAGATAGTTGCTTAAAGCAAAGGAGCACAGCAAGGTAAGGGGGGGGCAGGTTTTTCTTCCCTTGCCCTTGTACTCTTTTTCATGTAAACATGAGATACACACACACCCGCACACGCACGCACGCACACACAGTTTATACGTGAATGAGGCAGATAGTGGGTAGAATACATTGGGCTGCCCTGCCATGTCTAGTTGGGATGACAGTGAAGGCAGGGAGGGGAGGGGTCTCCATAGTGTCCCTGCTGAGCTGCTCAGAGGACCTGCTGTCTACACATGCATGCTTCCCCACAAAATCTCAGGGCGTTGGATCCAGATGCAGATGCACTGAAATTAATAAGTTAGACATGAGTAAGGTAAGAACCATAGCTCAGTGGTAGAGCACGTGCTTTGCACGCAAAGGGCATCTCTAGGTATGGCTGGAAAACCTCCTGCCTGAAACCTTGGAGGGGTGCTGCCAATCAGTGCTGGCAATACTGGGCTACATGTACCAGTGGTTTGACTCGGTATAAGGCAGCTTCCTATGTTCCTATGTAAGTATGACTCTGGATACAACACAAGGTTTTAAAAACTTATATTCCCAGGCATTTGATGGCATATGATGGGCTGTTTTAGTGCATCAGGTGAGTGTATTGCTCATGGCTGTCACTAATGTTAGCTATCTCATGGGTTTATTGGTTTTTTGGGATAATTGTTTTAGCTATTTTCATTTTGTTGTTGTAAGTCAGCTTGAATCTTTTTTGAAAAACACATATAATAATAATAATATCTAAAAAGGTTAACCAGAGCATAATTTACCCTACAATTTGCCAAGCCTAGAAGCTATTTTTGATGGCAGGGTCCATTATATCTTGGGATGGATGAATTAACAAAAATGTCTGTACCCTTTTAAGGATTACAGAACATCATGGAAGCACCTCTTCTGTGGGTGCTGCTGTAATGTTTAAAAGCTCTCAATCATGTGAAAAGAGCCATAAATTAATGAACTCATCACTAGTCTGGGATCATGATTTTGTGGTAACAAAGCGTGACAGATAACCAAACCCAGGTATAGCATTCATATTGCACTGCTCGAATGCACAAAGCACTTTACCTTACAGGTGTACAGTGCACAATCACGAGCTACAGCTCAGCTGGTAGGAATAGGGAAATATTCCTCTTATTCCTCCAAGGTTAAATTCTTCATTCATAATAAAGTGCAGTAGTCACCATCTTCCTTTCTTAAGTGTTTTGCCTGTCCTTCTCCACCAGTTGTGTTTCCCTTGTACCCCTCCATCAGGCACACTTACAAAAAGTTCCCTTTTGTGTTTTATTAGAACATAACATTCCCAGATTAAAATCCCTGTTCAATGCTTATTTTTTTTGTTGCAAACTAAAAAGGAATTCGATAATCAGCTAAAAATGTAGTGGTTCCACAGGTTATGGAAATGTAAGGGTTTGGGAAGGGTTTTGTTCTGTTACATTTGTTTCTCGGTTGCCTGTTTTCCGGATTTGTACTCTTAGGAATATTGACTGGGATGTTTCGCAGCTGGTACAGCATCTGCTGAAACCAAGCTGGCAAAGGGAAAGAAACAAGGAGGTTAAGAACTGGTCTGGTGGTTGCTGCCTCTGTACATATGCATGCCTAAAAGATAACTGACAAACTAGAAGACGTTCCAAGACTATAAACACAAAAATAAAAGGTTTGCAAGGGTTGAACAGTGGGTAAGAGTAAAGAAGCCCCACAGGTATTGTTCGATTAAGTGATGACTAACAGTCAAGTCCATAAATATCTAGAGTTTCAAAGAGTAAGATGAACAAGAGCCAGACTACGCATAACTGCATAGTTTTCCACATAACGTCACCTTAACTGCATAGTTCTGCTCCTGAATGCAGGGTTCCCCCCTTGGGGGGGGGAATCACAAGGGGGAGGAATCACGGGGGGGGGGTGATATGGATCAGGGCCCTAGCTTGTTGGGAGGGGCTTTAACCCTTTGCCCCCACTACATTCCTGATCTGGATCTGGAGAAGCATGCTTGCAATTTAAACTTCAACAAAAAGGTCCTATTGAAACAAATAATCAGTGTTATCTAGGCCTAGGACCAGGAGTATGAGATGTTCAAGACATAAAAGAAAGTTTAGGGGTACGAAGGACATTTGGTAAGGCAGCCAGCAAAAAATTAACCTAGGAAAGCAGCTGTCCATTTAACCTGGAAACGAACTGCATTATTTCATAGTCGTTTCTCCATCTGATTATATTCCCCATGTACCATTGATTTTTCTCTTCAAAGATTGTAGCCTTCAGGGTTTGTTTTACGTTACCAGCCAAAACTAAGTTAGAGCATCAGTCCTGGATCAGTTAGGCTGAAGAAATTGGATGAACCCTGAAGTCAAAGGCATTTATTCTATTTGAATACAATGACTTCAGTCTAACTAGGTTGTAGGTCAGGCTATGTTACGACTGTGTCTGCCCCAGTTCTCTCTACCCCCCCAGGATATGTTCTGGAAACTGATGGTGCAGTTTGCAGAATATCTGAAGTGGAGTCACTGATTAGCGTTCCAACTCTGGGTTTTGTTGTTAGAAAGCATCTTGTTAAAGAGGTAGTACCTTCCCTATTATATCCTATGCAGTGTGTGAATCTGTTGCTGATGAAAGGCTGCAGCAGATGTGCCGAATGGAAAGGTCTTTTTTGTGATGCTCTTTCCTGGTGGAAAACTACACATGTACAAAGAGTATCTTAAGAATCTTCTGGCATTTCATTGTCCTTCCTTCTAGAAATGAATGTGGTGGTGCAAAATCATCTTAAAACACAGCTTTTTTCACCATGCATTGCAACATTGAAAGTTATTATTCAATTGACAAATATTCCAGTATGACTTTAGCATCGAGCCCAATCATATGAATGTGACAGGTCATCCAAAAGAGAAAATAAGTTGTACCTGAATCAGCTGTTGTTCACTTGATTTGTACCTGGATATATCATGAATAGTTTGTAGTTTGTTTATATCCAGTGCTGGTTCCAGGTTTCTGAGGGCGTTTGGGCAAGGTACCCTCAATAGTCCCATCATTTATTTATTTAAAAACATGTGTATCCCATCCTATATCATTAAGATCTCAGCATGGCATACAGATAAAATCAATTTAAACAGTATAAAACAATAAATAATTTAAAGGGCTAAAACATATTAAACCATGAACAAGCTAATACCAATTAAAATCTAAAGCAATGAAACAGTTAAAACAGTGTGCTACTTTAGGGAATGCCTTTAGCCCTCAAATGCTTTGGTAAAAAGCCATGTCTTTACTTGGCACTGAAATGAGACCAATGTCTGCACCAATCGGGCCTCCAAGGGGAGGGCATTCCACCACCGGGGTGCCACAGCAGAGAAGGCCCTCTCCCACGTCCCACCATAGTGAATGTCTCACACTGGTGAGACGCAGAGGAGGGCCCCTCCAACAGATCTCAGTCCTCGGGCAGGCATATCTGGGGAGAGGCACTCCCTCAAATATTGAGGTCCCAAGCCATTTAGGGCTTTAAATGTCATCACCAAAACCTTGAATTCTGACTGGAAGCATATTGGCAGCCAATGCAATTCCTTTAAAACTGGTGTTATATGGTTTTTATGAGGTGTTCTGGTCAGCAGTCTAGCTGTTGCATTTTGCACTAGCTGCAACTTCCAAGTCATCTTCAAGGGCAGCCCCATGTAAAGTTCATTGACATAGTCTAATCAGGAAGTTACCAGCACGTGTACTCCTGTAGCTAGGTTATCCCGGTCCAGGAAAGGCCATAGCTGGTGGATCAGCTGAAGCTCGCCCCAAGTACTCTGGGCCACTGAGTCCACCTGGAGCTCCAGTGACAGGGATGGGTCTAGGAGTACTCCCAAGCTACGCACCTGCTCCTTCAGGGGGAGTGCATCCCTGTCCAGGACAGGTTGCTTACCCAATTCCCCGACTCGGGAACCACCAATCCACAGAGCTTCTGTCTTGTCAGGATTTAGCTTCAGTTTATTGGCCCCCCATCCAGCCCATTACAGCCTCCAGGCACTGGTCCAGCACCTTCACTGCCTCAGCCGACTCCAACAACAAGGAGAAACAGAGCTGAGTACCATCAGTGTACTGGTGACACCCCACCCCCAAACTCCTAATGACCTCTCCCAACGGCTTCATATAGATGTTGAACAGCATGGGGGATAGAATGGAACCCTGTGGCACCCCACAGCTTAATAGCCATGGTGTAGAGCAGGAAACCCTCAATATCACTCTCTGGAATCAGCCCTGCAGGTAGGAGCAGAACCACTGTAGCACAGCACCCCCCAACTCCCATCCCGCAGAGCCGATCCAGTAAGACACCATGATCAATGGTGTCAAAAGCTGCTGAGAAATCCAGGAAGATCAACAGGGTAGCACTCCCCCTGTCTTTCACCTGGAGGAGGTCGTCAGTCAGAGCAACCAAGGCCATTTCAGTGCCATACCTGGCCTGAAACCAGACTGAAATGGGTCCAGATAATCAGTTTCCTCCAAGAATGTCTGAAGCTGCCCATCCACCACACACACTCAAGCACTTTGCCCCAAAAGGGGATATTGGCAATGGGGAGATAGTTCTCACACACCTCTGGGTCCAGGGAGGGCCTATTCAGGAGAGGGTGCACTACAGCCTCTTTCAAGGCAGCAGGAACCACCCCCTGACAGAGCGAAGCATTTACCACTCCCTGAACCAATCCACCCCTGCTGGATCATATTAGCCAAGATGGGCAAGGGTCAAGCCTACATGTGGTGGGACGGACTGATTCAAGCATCTTCTCCGCATCATGAGGCTGCAACAACTGAAACTGATCCCAGGAAACACAACCAGATGGAACACTGGACACCTCCCGGACTCTGCGATAACTGTGGCATCAAGTTCTGAGCGAATGCGAGCGACTTTCTTCTCGAACTGCCTAGCAAATTTATCACAGCAAATGACCAAGGGTTCCAATCCCAGTTTCTCTGAGCCTGAGCAAGATCCCAAAAGGCCATTCACCACTCGGAACAATTCTGCTGGGCGACATTTCGAGGATGAAATAATAGATGTATAATAAGATTTTTTTTGCCATCCTCACTGCTGCATGATAGACACAACTAAGAGTCTTTGCTAATCTTCGATCACACTTGCTCCGAGACCTGTGCCACCTGCCATTGTCCGGCCTGTTTCATTGCCTGTAGATCTTCTGTAAACCAAGGTGAATTATGGGCTCCACAGCACTGGAGTGGGCGCTTGGGAGTGATTGTATCGATGGCCCTTCCTACCTCACCATTTATAGAATCATAGAATAGTAAGGTTGGAAGGGTCCTGAAAGATCATCAAGTCCAACCCCCTGCTTGATGCAGGAAGCCTGATTCACAGGCAGTCTCCCACCCAAGTACTAACCAGGGCTGACCCTGCTTAGCTTCCAAGATCAGTTTCATAGTGACACCAAGGCCTCAACTGAATCGCCAGCCCTATCAGCCGGAAAATCCCCCGCAGCATTCAGGAATCCATTGGATTCCATAAGTCTCCAGGGGTGGACCATCTTAATCAGTCCCCCACCCCTGCAGGGAGGATCTGCTACCGCCAAACCAAACTTCACAAGGAAATGATCTGACCATGACAATGGGGTTGTTGAACACCCCCCCCACACCAGATCATCCCTTATCTGCCCAACAGCAAAAAACAGGTCCAGGATATGTGCCGCCACATGTCGGGCCAGTGTTGTACTGAGACAGCCCCATGTTTGTCACAGTTGCCATGAAGTTCCGAGCAGGCCCTGTCAGGATAGCCTCGGCGTGGATGTTGAAGTCCACCAGAACCACTGTCCTAGGGTTCCCCACCACCACCTCCGAGACCACCTGAACCAGCTCAGGCAGGGAGACTGCTGGGCAGAGGGGCGGAGGGATACACCAGCAGCCAACACAAGGTTGGCCCAACACAAGGTTGTTGTTGTTGTTCAGTCGTTCAGTCGTGTCCGACTCTTCGTGACCCCATGGACCATAGCATGCCAGGCCTTCCTGTCCTCTGCTCTCTCCCGCAGTGTGCTCAAGTCCATATTCATTGCATCGGTGATGCTATCTAGCCATCTCATCCTCTGCCGTCCCCTTCTCCTTTTGCCTTCAGTCTTTCCCAGCATCAGGGTCTTTTCCAGGGAGTTTTCTCTTCGCATTAGGTGGCCAAAATATTTGAGCTTCTGCTTCAGTATCCGTCCTTCCAATGAGCACTCAGGGTTGATTTCCTTTAGGATTGACTGATCTGACCTCCTTACAGTCCAGGGGACTCATAAGAGTCTTCTCCAGCACCACAGTTCAAAAGCATCAATTCTTCGGCACTCAGCCTTCCTTAGAATCCAGCTCTCACAGCCATACGTTACTACTGGGAAAACCATAGCTTTGATTAGACGGACCTTTGTCGGCAAGGTGATGTCTCTGCTTCTTACTATGCTGTCTAGGTGTGCCATAGCTTTCCTCCCAAGGAGCAAGCGTCTTTTAATTTCATGGCTACAGTCACCGTCTGCAGTGATCTTGGAGCCCAAGAAAGTAAAATCTGTCACTGCTTCCATTTCTTCCCCTTCTATATGCCAGGAAGTGATGGGGCCAGATGCCATAATCTTAGTTTTTTTAATGTCGAGTTTCAAACCAGCTTTTGCACTCTCCTCTTTCACCCTCAACAAGAGGCTCTTTCAATCCTCTTCACTTTCTGCCATTAGGGTGATATCGTCTGCGTATCTGAGGTTGTTGATAATTCTCCCCGCAATCTTAATTCCAACCTGTGATTCATCCAACCCTGCGTTTCTCATGATGTACTCTGCATATAAGTTAAATAAGCAGGGTGACAACATACCGCCTTGTCGTACTCCTTTCCCGATTTTGAACCAATCGGTTGTTCCATGTCTGGTTCTTACTGTTGTTTCTTGACCCTCGTACAGGTTTCTCAGGAGACAGGTAAGGTGGTCTGGTACTCCCATCTCTTTAAGAATTTGCCACAGTTTGTTGTGATCCACACAATCAAAGGCTTTAGCGTAGTCAATGAAGCAGAAATAGACGTTTTTCTGGAATTCTCTTGCTTTCTCCATGATAGCGAATGTTGGCGATTTGATCTCTAGTTCCTCTGCCTCTTCGAAACCCAGCTTGTACTTCCGGTAGTTCTTGGTTCGCATACTGCTGAAGCCTAGCTTGTAGGATTTTGAGCATAACCTTGCTGGCATGTGAAATGAGCGCAATTATGCGGTAGTTTGAACACTCTTTGGCATTGCCCTTCTTTGGAATTGGAATGTAAACTGACCTTTTCCAGTTTCCAACACAAGGTACAGACCCTCAAAACTGGTGCTAGGATGGGTGGGTTTCCTCATGAGGGAGATGGAATCCTTATGGAGGACAGCAACTCCCCCCCCACTCCGGCCCTCCAATCTAGGCTGGTGCTACACTGAGTACCCAGGTGGACAAAGCTGAGACAGATCTACCCTGCCCAGCTTATCCACCCAGGTCTCAGTAATGCACACCAGGTCATCCCCTTCATCCCCAATCAAGTCATGGATAGCAATTGTTTTATTATGGACTGACCTGGCATTCAAAAGCAGCACCAATAGATCAGAGGGTGGGCTGACTGGTCACACCAACCCTCAGTGAGTCTATCTTCTCATCACCACTGTTGTCTGGGCCAGAGCAAGAATCAGATGAACAAGCAAATTGCAATAGTGAGGAAAAGAAGCACATCCAGGGGGCTCTTGTCTGCTGGGATGTGGGCCTCCAGCAGGTGCCCAACCATGCCAACACTGGATGCTAGGCCAGAGCCCATGTCCTGTCTCACAGTTCCAAGAGGAAGGTGTACATTTGGATAGGAAAACTGTGATGAGCAATACAGGGATGTACAGGGAGAGGGAGGGGAGGGGAGGGGAGGGGAGGGAGGAAGGGAGGTGACAGCAGGGCACAGCTGCACATATCTCTTAGTCTTAAGAGTTCCTCTGATCTGAGTAGCTGTTTAGAACTTATTGTTTTCATATACAAGGAGATGCATTATTCTTAGCCATCTAGACCAGTACTGTCAATTGGGAAAGTCATTTTTCTGGTCTCAAGCTCCCAAATATGACCTTTAGGACACTCATCAGTGGTCAAATGCATTCAGATCTTATACTCTGCAGTGAGTTATGGTCCGTTTTTATTCTAAACTTTCTACTGTTCTACTCCTCAAAGCTTGTCTGAAGATTCTTTCTCTAAGGAAGACGATTCAGTGGAATGTTCTATGACAAAGTTGTCCACAAGATTAGCTTTTGATATATCTGGTGGGGTGAAGGGAGATATTCATTAAAATGTCTCTGGACACCTCCATTTATAGTGAGCAGATGAAGTCAGTGTTTTTATACTCTAATTGCATATTGAGAATCACTTGAACTCTTTCCTACCTCTGGGTTGACTCAGCTAAAGAAAAAATACATTACAACTAGATCTCAACTTTCCAAAGCTTAAATCACAGCTGTCTGGTTCTGGAGCTATACTGAATCTTATTGTCCTGAGTATTTGGGTTTATCCATTGAATACACCACCCAAAATACATTTGCCAAGAATGATTTGCTCATATTTGGCTTGAGCATCTTCACATTTGCCCTTAATAAGGAAATCAAGCTCCCATATCCTTCTAGAATACGAAAAGATACATACAACGTAAAACAGAATGTTATCTGCCAAGTAGCAAACATTTTTACATATGATTTATAACCCTTTCCATAGAGTTCTGTTATTTGGTGTACTTCACTTAATAAACTGCAGGAAAAAAGTATAAATATTTAATTTGTTGCTGAGAGTGAAACTTCAGTGCTGATGGTTCTGAGCCAGGCAAAGCATTTCAAAACATTTGCTCATCAACAAAATTACTCCAGTTATATGTGCTTTGGACCACTGAAATAAATAATACTTAGCACATGAAACTAAGGGTGAATTGTAGCTTAAATTAGCCTAAATTAAACATGAGTTTGACTATACTTTCAGAAATTATTGTTATGAAAGCATTAGGTCAATTAATTAATAAATAAACAGGTTGGCAGCAATCCTTTGTTCTCTAGAAGGGCATCCCAGGGGGCATAGGATGTAACATAACTCTTTCTCTGTCTGCAAAGAGGGAGATTGCAGTGCAGTGATTACTTGACACCAACATGGATTTGTCAAGAACAAATCCTGCCAAACTAATCTGATCTCATTTTTTGATCAGGTAACCTCCTTTGTGGACTATGGGAATTCTGTGGATGTAATATACCTCAACTTCAGCAAAGCTTTCGACAAAGTGCTCCATGATATCCTGATGAGCAAACCAGCTCAAAGTGGGCTAGATGAAACAACGATCCAGTGGATCCACAGTTGGCTACAGAATCGGACTCAAAGAGTGCTTATCAATGGGACCTTCTCAAACTGGGGAGAGGGAACGAGCGGGGTACCGCAGGGCTCAGTCCTGGGCTCAGTGCTCTTCAACATTTTTATTAATGACTTGGAGGAGGAGGTGCAGGGAATGCTGATCAAATTTGCAGATGACACAAATTGGGCAGGATAGCTAATACCCTGGAAGACAGAAACAAAATTCAAAGTGATCTGGATAGACTGGAGCGCTGGGCAGAAAACAACAGAATGACATTTAATAGGGATAAATGCCAAGTTCTGCACCTAGGAAAAAGAAACCAAATGTACAGTTACAAGATGGGGAATATTTGGCTGAACAATACTGCAAGTGAGAAGGATTTTGGAATTGTTGTTGATCACAAGCTGAATATGAACCAACAAGGTGATGTGGCTGCAAAAAAGGCAAATGCTATTTTGGGCTGCATTAATAGAAGTATGGCTTCCAAATAATGTGAGGTACTAGTTCCCCTCTACTCAGCACTGGTTAGGCTCCATCTAGTGTACTGTGTCCAATTCTTGGCACCACACTTGAAGAAGGATGCAGACAAATTGAAGAGGGTTTAGAGGAGGGCAACAAAGATGATCAGGAAACAAAGCCCTATGAGGAGAGACTGAAAGAACTGGGCATGTTTAGCCTTGAGAAAAGAAGACTGAGGGGAGATATGATAGCGTTCTTCAAGTACTTGAAAGGTTGCCACAGAGAGGAATGCCAGGAACTTTTCTCGATCATCCCAGAGTGCAGGACACGGAATAATGGGCTCAAGTTACAGGAAGCCAGATTCTGGCTGAACATCAGGAAAAACGTCCTGACCTTTAGAGCAATACGACTATGGAACCAATTACCTGGGGAGGTAGTGGGCTCTCCCACACTGGAAGCATTCAAGATGAGGCTGGACAGCCATCTGTCAGGGATGCTCTGACTTGGATTCCTGCACTGAGGAGAAGGCTGGACTCGACGGTCTTGTAGGCCCCTTCCAACCCGACTATTCTATGATTCTACTGTTCTATGATCTGAAGCCACCATTTTTCATATGTACAATGCTCATTACCTTAAAGGGATGTCTGAAATACATGCTTCCAGCAACTACAGTTCCTTTTTCAGTGGCATGCTGTCTTTTTTTAATTGGCATGCTGTCTTTTGGCTTGTTGTTACAACAGAGATTCATGTATTTCAGATGTCCATTATATGTTTGATATCAGCGTTGCACATACAAAACACCACAGCTTCAGATGTAATAAATGCATCCAGAGCTACCCTTGCTAGCCAGTGAAACCACTGTGGTTTTCATTCCTTATCAGTCTGTCAAACCACCAGAACCAGGGACAGAACCTCCCACCACACACTAACCACAAGAAACACAAATACAGATTCCGATGTTAGTGCCTGCAACAGGGTTTTAATGAGACATAATCAGTGCCCCAGCATGTTCACTGTGTTCTTGTTTTCAGGCCTTGGTAAATCTTTCTCATTAGAACCTCAAGAAACGTTTCTAATGTTTTGGCACTTTTGGGCAAAAATGATGCAAAACAATACATGCCCAGAGAATGCAAAAGCAATGCAGGAGATAACAGGCTTGTATAAGTGACATATAGTAGGCTCTATTTTGGTACACTGAATACAGATAGAGAAAGCTCTTTGGATACTTTAAACCACAGTTTATTAGGACCAACCAAAATGCCACAAAAGATTATGCAGAACCCTTCATCCGGCAAGATAGTTTTAAAAAATGGGATGGGGAAAGAACAGAAAAGTGCAAAACCTAGCCCAGATGTTGTGGCCATAAGGCCTGCAGTTTCGAATCAGTCTCAAATTGGAGATTGTAGACAGAACAAATTAGTCACTGGTATGCTGCAGGTAGCAGATTATGCCTAGCATTCTGGGAAAAAGAAGCGTTTCTGAAAACATAAAGGCCAGAGATTAATTTTGTGGTGCATTTTGCTCATATATAAAGACTCTCATGTTTCTCTTTATTTCTCTCCACTGCCTACCCAGGAAACCCTGTGTGTTTTGCTCAGAGCAAGATTCAGATCTGAGTTACAGTTGGCCTTTTATGTTTTCAGAAATGGGGTTCAGCTATTGCTGGCCTAATTTTTGGACATATGGCTTAATTTTTGGATTTTCTTCCTTCATCCCATTTTTGTTTGTTTGTTTGTTTGTTTTTAACTGCCTAGCGTGAGGAAGAGTTCTGAAGAACTTGAAAGCTTGCACAATCTTTTTGTTGGTCCTAATAAAGGTATTCCCAACTATGGATTTTTCTCTCATGGGCCAATGCAGCTATCTTTGCTATTTTAAGACTCCTTTAGAGATGCCAGACTGGGTTTCCAGCTGGATTTCTGTGTATAGTAACAGATCAGTTTGAGATACCTGAGAGATACCTGGCTGACGTAGATCCTGTGAGTACACTGTACATGTGTGGGAGCTTAAAGAACCTCTGTGCAGCATTATATAGCCTTCTTGCTGTGAATTGGGTCTTTTTGGTCACCATCTCTGCCTCCAGTAAATAACATGGGACAGTATGAAGTGGCTGGGGTGGAGAGTACAGCCCAATTCACAAAGTGAGGTTACCTCTGAGTACCAGGGCCTAAAGTCCTTCTGAATATTTCAGATATCTAAAATGCATTGAGACTTGAATATTTTAGGAATCTGGGTCAATAATCAAATGCATTAACACTGTTTCTAAAACAGAGTAAGGGTAATTTGCCCATCTCTAGACTGTTTTCTGAAAGCGATTAAGACAATCATATGGCACAGCTCTTCTGGGACTATATCATTTCACTATACCTCAGGTATTGCATGATTCCAGCAGCCATCATATAAAAAACTTCCTGTAGACAAAAAACTAGTGGGTTGGGGAGAAGGGTGCTACACTCTTCTTCCTGACCAGCTAGTTTTCTTTATGCAAGAAGTGGGATGCAGAAAGCATTCAAACATGTGATCCGCCCCTTGCAATCTGGAGTGGTGGAATTTCGTAAGAGCTGCTCTGTGCAGTTTTGCTGATTGTGTAACTTGCCTCTCAGAAAAACTGCACAGTTCTGTCTCCAGATCAGTGAAAAACCACATAGCATGTATATTGTTCTTTCAGGAGGTTTAGGATGCAGAAAGAGCTAGAAATGAATTAATGTACACAATTTGTCTGGATGTTCAATTCTAAACATCAGTGAGGAAAGAAGAAAGAACCAATGCTAAAATGGAATCCCAGACTGAATTATCCTATTCCAGATAAATACATCTGGTAGATCCTTATTGGCACAATCCTATACATGTCTAGTCAGAAGTAATTCTCATTGACTTCAGTGGGGCTTGCTCCTAGGTAAGTGGGTAAAGGATTACAGGCTATGTCACATCAAATGAAATGTTTGGTTAGGCAGCATGTATACTTTACCTGGCAGTGTAACAGAATGAACTCCTGACTGTGTTACGCCGCTTTCAGGCACTGAACTTGTTTTATTTCTTTGGCAGGAACAAATAAGATAGCTGCATGCCAGGCTGGCAACATCTGGATGTTAATGAGGAGAAATGTAACTGCCCCATGGAATAACAGCAAAGAAAAACCACAGTGGTCATTTTATTGTTACAGCCAGGTAAACATAAACTTGCAGTGCCAGCAGCGAAGCAATGACATGTCTAGTACATAACCAGGAGCATGAGAAGAGATTTGGGGGAAATACCTCCTCTCCAATAGCCATTTGGGCTGTATAAGACTGTACTGGTTCTACAGAAGTCCCAGTTAGGCTGAATAGGAGATCAATGTGAGCTAAAGCACTTGGCACATCTGGACCGCAGGGACCACAAGTGCTGAAGCAGCCTATCCATTTTCCCAGATTAGAGCCATCTGGATATGGTTAGTACACAAAGCTGGAACAAAGTCCCTTTAAGGGAGGGCCCATAGCTCAGTGGCAGAGCACCTGCTTTGCATGCAGCGGGTCCCAGGTTCAATCCCCGCAGTTAAACTGCCATCGGCAGTTAAAACAGACAGTCACATTAGACCATATTGTGCTAAATTACCACAAGTGGTCTGACCTTGTCTGTAACAGCTTCTATTTAGCAAATATACATATAACATTACATTGAGCTTCTGATAAATAAGAGTTTCTTTATCACTGACACAGGCCTGCCTGCCCCACTTAAAAACCAAAAAGTGAATACAAAAGTTTTCTTCCAAAATGGGTGTAATTATTGTGTTATATGGCAAGCCTCCAAAATATATCAGTGGCTTTCAGGAAGCTTTCTGCCCAGTATGGCTAAGCACTACTTTTTCTCTTCATTTCAATGAGCTATTGAGCCCATACAGACATACATTTTCCCATGCATTGCACCAAGTATTACAGTAAAATCTTCCTTCCCACTTAGCACAGTGGTACAGATGGTCAAGCTAACCCAAGTGAGACAACTCACCCTGGAGCAATTTGATAAAGGAAAGGGACAAATACTGCTGCACGGGGTTAAAATTAATGTTAATTTCATTACCGAAAACTGAATTAGCAAGGCTGCTCATTCTTACAGAAATAATTATCTCGAGCCACTAAATATTTCACTTCCTTAAGCAAATGTCAGATTTTCTTAATCGGTTTATTTACAAACTTGAATAGTCATTGAACGGAACAGAACTACACACTAGTCAGCAGTTTTGATATTGCAACCTAATTCTGTACCCTTCTTCTCCCCACAAACTTTTAATGAGGGATTTTAAAAGAAATGTTGCATCTTTCCTTTCCTACTGACTTACAGAACAATCCTGTACAGAAGAAATTCCCACTAAGTATGTGTACATAAGACTGCAACCTCAGTCCTGCCTCCAGAAAGTATTTTAAAAGGCATTCGCTCTAACATTCACATGATCTCTATACAGCTTTAAGAGAACACAGCCTTCTTTAATATGAAGTTGTGCAAGTAATTTCCAACTTGACCCTGTAGACCGAATAGCTCTTGCCCTTGGAGCTATTTGAATTTTTGGCAGCGAAGTGAGAAACTGTCAAATCCACAAAATCACACTGATCACGCTTAAACCAAATCGAGAGCTTGCAGGTAAAAGAAGCGTGGATTGCAAGTCAGACTAAGCCAGAGTATTTCGATTAGTGGCCTGTTTACATGCTACACTTTTCATTCTAAACATCTCCTGGAAAGTATTTAATGCCACCAAAACAGAAAAGTAAATAACTTCACTTGGCAGTTCAAGATTGCTTTGCTGCTGAACAGCATATGGCGTGATCTGCTTAAAAACATTTTTACACACACACACATAAAGTTACACAATCCTTGAAGACCAAAGCAGCATATTTGTTTCTGGCATCATTCAGAAATACCTGAATGGAAAGATCTGTGTGGTTCCAACAGGTATTCCTACAATGTGGTATTTCAACCAAGTGAGCTTTGAAAAAAAATATACTTCACCCAGAGTACTGAAGACAGGCTGTTATTCCTGCTCTGTGGAAAAGGAAGCTTGTTTTTTTCTACATCCAAAATGATTACTGTTCCAGATGTCAGTTTTCCACAGCAGAGACAAGAATTCCAAAAAGCATCATCGACCATAGGGGGAAAAATCACAATCTTTGGATGCATTCAGCACTTATGAGAAGATGAATAACTACATATACTACACATACAACTCCTCAGTGTGCAGATGAGTTATAGCTAGCTTTTCTTTTCTTTCTTTTCTTTTTTAAAAATTTGAAAACCACAAACATCCGAGAAAGAAAGACGGTTACCTACTTTGACAGGATCATCTGACTATCAGCCAATCTTCTCCTTTTGAGACAAAAGCAGGAGCGATATTAAAATGTCTTTCCCATTGAGTGGTTTCTGCTGCATGTGTGCTTGGATTTTCAGCTATGATGAGATCCACTTTCTGGCAGTAACTAGGAGGCTGATACAACCGTAAAATGAAGAAATGCGATGACAGAAAAATAAAGTACTAGCACCACCATATGCTAGAGAATGGAAAATCTATCATACAGCCCTGTGAATCCCATTTTCTCAGTTTCTCTCTCTACACTATACAGCTTGATTTTTAACTTAACTGCTGTGGCCTGGAACTATATGAGAAGAATATGTTGTTAATTTGCCTGGAATGTCCTGGAGATGCATACCCCCAATGCTAGTAGAGACAGGTTAAAGTGATATGCAAGACCATGTATCCCTTGGAGGGAAATATATGTTATTGCCCCTTCATTGCCCTCAACTCTCCTACTGCTGAGGAGTACAATATTTGCTTGAAGTGGCCCTGAAAGAGATTAATTTTCTACTGATTCCTAAACCCTTCCCATCTGTCACATGATCTTCTAATTTCTGCCTGAAATTTGAGACAGCCATTTAAGTTTGCCTTGGATATACACAGAACCTGTGGTGCAGAAAATAAACTAACAAGGACTATGCACATTCTGTAAAGGAGAAAATGACAGTTAAAAATTAATTTTAAAAATAAAAAAGACTTTGGCTCACCTATATGTTAACTGCAGAGATGGACTAATACTCTGTGAAGCTCCTGAAACGCAAACACCGTGGTCTACTCGCACACAGACACACACACCTCCCACGTTGCAAATGTTGTGAATCTGCTACAGGACTTCTTAATTAAATTATCTTCATTGCATTGCACTTACCATTAACATTTTGGGGAAGGCCTATCCGTAGCTCAGTTATAGAGGCCCATGTCCAATCTCCAGTTAGAAGGATCCAAGTTCTGACTGACAGCAGATTCACTACCCCACTGACATCAGAGCCACCAGCCTCCGCTGAGTCCAGCCCGCTGCTCAACACAGGCTGTGTGCTGGAGGGTGCAGCTGAAGGATCCGTGGTAACAAAACAACCCTACCCGAGGCCTGGGATTGCCTCTGCCAGTCAGAATGGAGACTGCTCAACCAGACAGGCCATATTTGACTTCGTATGAGGAAGATCAATATAAGGAAGGTTCTCCTTTGCTGGAGGTATTTAAGCAGAGGCTGGGTGGCCATCTGTCAGAGATGCTGTAGCTGCACCCTCCAGCACACAGCCTGGATTGGGCAAGGGGGTGGACTCAGTGGAGGCTGGTGGCTCAGGTGTCAGTGGGCTGGTGAATCTGCTTTGGGTTTCAGTCAGAATTCTAAAGGAGCTATCCAAGGTGGTTAGAGTGTTCGACTTGGATTCAGGAGACCTGAGTTCTAGTCCCCACTCGGCCATGGAAGCTCACTGGGTGACTTTGGGCCAGTCACTGTCCCTCAGCCTAACCTACCTCACAGGGTTGTTGTGAGGGTAAAATGGAGAGGAGGAGAACCATGTAAGCCGCTGTGGGTTTCTTGCAAGAGGAAGAAAGGCGGGATTTAAATGTAATAATGATTATGATCATGTTTATATTATTATTGTTGTTATTATAATTATTATTAATGAGCATCAAGCAAGCAAGGGAAAGGGCAGCTGCTGTGGATGGTGAAAAACCTAAAGCAGCAGCAGCAGCTTGCTGACGCTGGCTGCACCCCAACTTGCTCGTCTTTGCTGCCCTGCAATCAGAGCCGGCATCAAGGCAGGCACGGCCGGGCACCTGCCAAGGGCCCACGTGCCAGCAGGGGCCCACTGACAAGAGCCCCTGGAGTTGCTCCTCGTCTTCACCATTGCAACCTGCTTGTTCGCCTGCCTCTCGCTCTGGCCCAGACAGTGGTGGTGGTGGTCAGCAGGACCAGTAGATGCCAGCGCCTGCTGGCTCCCCGGCTCTCTGCCTGTCAAGCAAGCAAGTGGCAGCAATGATGGGAAAGAGGGATAGGAGCAGGAGCAGCTGGTGACAAAGGCGGAACAGAAGGTAGGACCCACTGAGGGAGGGGGCCCATTGACAGCGCGTTGCCCAAGGGCCCGCCAAAGCCTGGCGCTGGCACTGCTTGCAATTCTTGCTTGAGCAGCCGCAGAGAGAGGCCCTTGTTGTTTGCTTGCACTCGCCCTGCCTCCTCCTCCTCCTCCTCCTCCTCTGTTCTTCTTCCTCCCCCTCCACTCATGGCATGTGCTGCAGCTGCTGCAAGCAACCAATGGATGAGATGTCCACACTCAGTCAGCCAAGCTGTATTTAATTGTATCTAAGTGGCATTTAACTGGATATGCAACAAGTGATCTAAAAATTTCTTATAAAACACGGCATCAGAGCTCTAACCAGGATGGCGGGTAAGCACTGGTTGGCGTTCTTCACCCTCTTCTGTTTGCACACACACTCCAACACCCCTTTACTGATTTACACAACCCTTTACATTGTATTGATGCACTGTATTTCAGCCTTCCCCAACTTGGTGCCCTCCAGATGGTTTGGGCTACAACTCTTAGCATTCTTGGCAATTGGCCATGGTGGCTGGGGCTGATGGGAACTGAAGTCCACACATTGAAGTCCAGAAGGGCACCAGGTTGGGGACGGCAGCTCTATGGACACACATGTCCATATCCACAGCAACATATCCCTTAGTGCACAAAAATACCACAACCACACTGCCTTCTACTCAGCCACACACCTTTCACTACATTTACAGATAGACATTAAAAAGTGATTCCTTTGATCATGCACATACCTCCAACACCTCGTTTACACCCCTACACACACACACATGTATTATCATACTCATGTCATGGCTCATTGTGGTTTCCTTTTAAAATTGGTGAACCTTGCCTATCTGCATTTGAAAGCTTTTGATGGGTGCACAGAAGAAATATAAACATATACACTGGACAGATTTCAGAAACATTAACTAAACAAGCTTTAATAATAATACTAAGATTAAGATTTTTTTCTTATGGAAGAACTATTCCCTCACCAGAAGTTCTCCTTTTTCCTTTTTTGCAAACCTCTGGGGTTTGAGGTTTGTTCCACTCCCTGAATTAAATAACTTCACCTGGAGGTGAAGTTTTATCTGCCTGTCCCGAGAGATACTTGCAGTTTGAGATTAGTATACAGATTATATTTATATCCTCAGAATTTTCTTTAACCCACTTTATACCTTTGCCTTATCCCCTTCGCTAATCCCTGCTCAATCTTAGTTCTTAATTCCTAAATCAAGTTTTCAGTGATTAAGCAGAATGATTGCTTTTTCTCCACATGTTTTGGATGATAACAGTTCAACCTCCTTGAGTCCAGTGTCTTTCACAACATTGTGGTGGCTTTGAAGAATGTAGCTCGGAAGCCTACCGCTCTGTTTATCCTTTTCTTCTCTCTTTTAAATGCTGCGTTCAGTGATGATTTCTCAGGGATGAGTGTGTGTATTTGGCATATCGCTTAAGCACCAGAAGATTGTACTGGGTACAGAATTCAGCATCCTGAGAATAGCAGCTTTCATTTTTAAAAAAGGTACTTTTTAGCTCTTCAACGGGCAAAGACGAGCTTAAAAGTGTATAGATAATGCCTGTTCAGATTTCAAAAGCCAGAAGCAGGATTATTAGCAGGCAGACTGTGATTAGCTGAAACAGCATAAATTATGCTTCAATTTATGGCTAGAGTGCTGGACTGGGAGTTGGGAGATCCGGGTTCTAGTCCCCACTCGGCCATGGAAGCTCACTGGGTGACTTTGGGCCAGTCACAGACTCTCAGCCCAACCTACCTCACAGGGTTGTTGTTGTGAGGATAAAATGGAGAGGAGGAGGATTATGTACGCCACCTTGAGTTCCTTGGAGGAAAAAAGGTGGGATATAAATGTAATAAATAAATAAATAAATAAATAAGTTGCAGAATTCAGCTTTCTTCACACAAAATGTTGATTACCAGTGCACAGAATTTTTTTGTTTCTTTCTATTTGGGGGCAGAGCATACATAACCTGGCCATTTTTAATAATGACTCCTTCAGTACATTCTAGGAGTGTGATGTAAAGGAGAAGCCTTTAAATCTCTACCCATCCCTCTGGCTGAAAGCTGAAACCAGCTTTTTCCTGGCTTAGTTGTGTCCTGTCCCTGACATTTCTTATGTTTATTCCAGCTTGTATAGTCTCATGGGGCTGGTAGAGTGTTTCTTGCTATCCCCCCTCTGCAGAAACATTGTTTCCTGTTATATGTATAAAATCATACCTTTGGATCAGTTCCTAACTGTAATGCCTGTATTTTATTTTATTTTATTTTACTTTAAATAATTATATTGTGTCCATAAATAATTCATATCCTTAATGTTTATTTATCCTCTTCTGAATATCTCTATTTCATCATTTCTTTCTCCGTCTAGAACTCAAGGTAATGTATTCCACTTGTAGTCAAAACAGAAATATGTAAAGGTACTATTAAGCTGTAAGGGATCTGAATGATCAGCCTGCAACTGAATTGTGCATTTTGTTCCCAGATTACCCTCCTACCCCTCCTTCCTGTTCCAGCAATCACGCTAACTGAGCATTTGTATGGCCATACACAGTGGAGGCTCGGAGCTCCAGTTTTGGAGGGGCAGTGCTTCTATTCTGGGTTTTAGTTACAACCAGCCAGCACTCTAAAGGTGCTATCCAATGTGCTGAAACCTATCCACAACCTACTATGCGTATGTGAGTGAAGAGAGAGAGATAACTCACCCTGAAAAGTTATTACCAAGGAGCTCACCTTCCCTGCTGTTGTTGAGATATGTCTCACAAATCTTGACTCTAGAATTTTGTCCTGGAAGGCTGCCTAAGCACAGGTTTAGGATCAGCCAGGGTAAGAAAGTTATCATTTATACTTGCTGACCAATAACCTAATTTAATTCCCTGGTATGGGAAGAATGTGGATGCTGGAACCTGAAAAAGTCTATCTGATTGCTGAGTCATGATATGCCTCATTCTTAGCCAAGATCAATACTTACACGTGCTGATCAGCTACATGTGTATACTTATGTGTGGCGGTGCAAATGTAGTAACTGTTGTTACCCAACAAATGAAAAAAAAAATGTCCTGGCCTGAGACATTTAACAAAACCAAATTCTGCAAGTTCTCTACATTGTTCAGTTTTAACTGAGGGACAAGAAAAGCCAGCTGTAGAGACTATCTATTGGCTAGTACCTATGCCATCATCAACACACCTCTCCCCATCTCCAGAGCAGTTTAACCATTGTTTTCAAACTGTTTGTCATTTCAATTGTTATTTTTGGTAATGTCAGGATTCCCTTAGCCCCCACTGTACTTCAGTGCCCAAACATACACAGACAAGAGGCTTCAGTCTATAGCTTTTAATCCATTACTTCACAGGGTCATACAGATGCAAATTCTCAGAGACTCTCCATCTACAAAGGAATGCCTTCAGGGGATTCAAATGGAATTTACGAGAGTTGCCCGCTGTTTGAAGAGGGAAGCAGTCTGGCTAGCCTAACTTAAGCGTGGGAGGCCCTTCTCTTCTCTTGAGACCTCTAAGAGCAGCTTTTCATGCAAGGCCAATCGGGTAGACCGTCTAAGTTCTTCCCCTGCCTTCTTTCTCTTTGCTCTTTGCTCTATGCCTGTGTCTGGCATCTATTAGGTCATCCTCCCCAAACCCTGCCTCCTCCTGTTTTCTGCCTCTCACAGGGTGTGTGTGTGTGAGAGGAGGGACCCTCGTGCTCAGCCATCTGGACATTTGTAATCTGAGAAGCAGGCCTACTCATATCTGGACTAGCCGGGGAAACACCACCCCCATGTCTGATGGTTCTCCTTCAGAATCTGAACTGCTATCCCAGTCCCTGCACTCAGAAACACCCCTGACAGGTAAGGTGAAGGATTAACATCTTTTTATATGTGCTGCTTTTTTTTTTTTTTAAGGCGAGATAGATAGACCACCTGATGCATGAGGAGTAGAATAAGACATTGGGTTGGCACAGCTCCTTGGCATAGGAAACATTCTAATCCAGGCTATTTTTTGGCTTGCTGATATGTATGTTTGTATTATAAGTTGCACGTCACATAAGTTGCACAAATTAAGAATCTACTTTTGCCCAAATTTAGCATGCCACAACTGTCTGCACACTTTGTAACAGTGTGGGATAGAAATCTCAACAGCTGTAAGTCAGGGTGCATGGTGAAAGAGAAGGGGTGGGGGAGAGCATGCCAGTTTGAGGTGTGCAATACAGAAAACATTAAGTGGATAACCGAGCAGGAAATGTCAAGGATACATGTCAGTTATGGGAGCAAGATAGGAAACAAAGGAGGAAGACATTGTGCTAGACCAGGCTGGGTGGGATCAGACAAAAGGGGGAAATGAAAGGTTAAAAGGCAAGCTTGGAATGGTTCTGGAGTTGTAGTGAAGAATTAGACCACTAGAGAGGACAGGCCAAAGGAGAAATTGCTTAGACAAGGGAACTGCAAAGGAGCAAGAAGCTATGTAGCCTTGTAAGACTTCAAACATTAGTCTGTGGTGAATCACTAGTCTCTTTAACTCAGCAGAAGGACTAATGGGTTTGCTTGATGTTCTTGCTGCTCGAGTTATTGACAGCTGGAGTGACAATGTTTAGATTCAAAGACTGGAGCTTTTTGAAAAATAACTCCCTGCTCCAAAGCTTTGTGCCTGAGGTTGAGTCCCATAGATTGCTCAGTGCTGCTGATTCGTAAACATACAAATAATTACAAAAATAATTAGGAACAATGCTGGGGAAACAAACAAAAAGCTGGGCCACATCAGAATGAGATTATTTACAAGAATCACATTTACTTGATGCAACAACCAAATCAGGAAGATACAGTGGGTACAATAAAACTCTATTAGCTGTTGGTCACTCTATAGTTGAATATGAGAGCTAAGTATTAACTCTCCTGGATAGGCTCAACCAGTAGTCTCCTGCCAATCCGTTGGCAATTTATTTATTTATTCATTCATTCATTCATTCATTTCATTTTTTCATTTCTATACCGCCCAATAGCCAAAGCAATTGTCAATAGATTTTCCAAACCCACCAACCCATTACCCATGAGAATTTCGGTTTGGGAAGTGAATGGCGGCATGAGGTTTCCAGAAGGTTAGGAAAAAGATAAATGATTTAAGTGGGTTTCTAGCATTGGAAGTTAGACTGAATCCAGTTCTGCATCCCTTAGCCAACTAACAGGCTGATTCCAAGGTCTGCTTTGTGACGCAGAAAGTGGACAGGATTCAGCAAAAGGTAAGATGCATCTATGTGTTATCAGGAGTTCTGGTGTTGCACCAGCAGAACAATTCAGATACTGCAACTCTGGTGTAGGTAGGAATAACTGTACAGGAAGCATGGAAGGGGCCGGACATTGGAATGGCAACACTAAGCACAGCATCTCCTTCCCTTTGCATGGCACAATACTAAAACCATAAAATACCAGTATTAAATCAAAGACTTGAGCATCACATGTCAAAGGCTGTAGCCAAAAATCACCAACAAGAGATATACATGTGAGTGAAAATGTTATACTACAAACATGCTGACCAAGCCACACCTTGACATGATCGGACATAATCCCTGTTTCACATTACTGAAACCCACATGTTTATAGAGTGCAAAGTGTAGGGGACAGAGAAGAACATTGAGGTGTGAGCATACTGAATATGATGGATGGCTTAGAGGACACACTAGTCTAGGCAAGGGCTTTGTTGCCTGTCTCCAAGAGGAATAGAATAACCCACCCAGGTACAACTATGATCAGCACTGTCTACTGACTAAATCCTATAGCGACGCTATCTATGCAATGAACAAAGGTCCCACATGCCAAACACCAGGTCATCACAGATCTCAGGGTACTGACCAAGAATGGTACATACCTACATTTCCCTTAAAATAAGAGAGAAAGAAAGATGTTATTTGAACTCTGTCAGAATCTCTCGCAAGTGCTGGCATCTCGTTCCTTCCCCCTCCCCCATATTTCATTTCTTAGAAGGACTGATGAATCCACAGTTCATCTACTTTTTCATTTTACTTAGGGATGCCACTAAATTCCACATTGTGGTTCTGTCCGTCTGTCTGTAGCGGAACCATCCTGAAGCAGATCAGGAAATCTAATGCTCTGCTGAATTTCCGTGGGGTTTGGTTTTTGGTGCAAAGGTTGCTGCTTCAGGGAGGTGTGTGCATAAAGTTCCCATTGAAAGACAAGCCATCCCTCAACACAAATCTCTTTTCATGCCCTCAGATCTATCACACATTCCCCTCTCTCCTCCGCCCTTGGCATGCACCTGGCAACGGAGTAGGAAAGCTTGCCCTGTGCATGGCCTTCCTTAGAGTGACAAAGGAGGAGCTCTGCGGCTGGAGCCCCAGTTCTCTCCCTCCCTCTCTTGTATTGGCCAGGAGACAGAGATTCAGATCATGTCACCCCATTCAGAGTTTCAACTTGCACTTTACAGGCAGTGACCCATGGTGGGAGTTGCAGCGCAATCCTTCCCCCTCTCTTTGCAAATCATTTGCCAAGGAACAGAGAGCCTTTCTACATGAGGCTTATATTATGCACTTGAGATTGCTCACACATGGTAGTTTGCAGGTCAGGTATTTATTCATTCATCTATCTATCTATCTATCTATCTATCATCATCATCATCATCATCATCTATCTATCTATTTATGACACCTATATACCATTGAATAAAATCCTTCAGCATTTCACAATAAATATTAAAATCACATTTAAAATACAATAAAACACAACATTAAAAAGACTTCCAACTATAATAAAAACCATTCAAGGAGCGGATGGGCAGCATGATTAATGGAGCGGCATGATTAATTTAATTACAGCCCAGAGAAAGCCTAGGTGAACAAATGTGTTTTCAGGAACCGTTTAAAATGTGCCATGTTTTCTGCCTCCCAAACTGTGTCAGAGAGGGTTTTCTAAAGGGTGGGTGCCACTACAGAGAAGGCCTGCCATGGTACTTACTGCATGGCAACATTCCATTTGTTTTGGAATGACCAGCAAGGCCTGCTCTGATGATCTTAAAGGTTGCCTGGGTATGTATGAGGGACATGGTCATTTTTTACATGACATCATCATCTTCCAGAGCTTCTCCTGTGCTTTGCAACCATTATTGTGTTTTTTTTCCTGATGAGGAAAATCTGGTATTATTTAGAATGGTGGAGTGAGAGTCTTGTGTATTATGCAATTCTACTATACCACAGCACCCTCTAGTGGCTGTATAATGAAACTTATAGAAAGGCAGAGAAAGAAACCCCCTTGAAAAAAGCCCATGTAAAGGAGCCAATCTTAATCCTGCAAAGAATCTGGAAGTAGAAGCCTTGTAAAGATGCAGGATAAAAGCCTCATGTAAAAATGCCCAGAGAGGGATTAGACTGCACTTCAGATCACCTCAATGCCATTTGAAAAGAAAAGGACAGGAAGGGAAAGTGTTAAGTAGCCCTTTTCCCTCAACCCCACCGTTCCTTTACTCACACTGGCAGACTCACATGTAGCTGCTTTTCAGTTAAATCACACACACAACACACACACATACACACAGAGAGAGAAAGAGAGAGAGAGAGAGAAGGAGAGAGAGAGAGAGAAAGGAGAGAGCGCTATAGAGAGGAACCATAGTTCTGTGGGTATGTTTTCTATGCAAACGATCCCTGGTTCATTCCCTGACACGTCAAATTTTAAAAAGGATCTCAGGGAGTAGGTGATGCGAACGTTAAAAATCTCTTCCAGAAAACCTGCTGCCAGTCAAGGTAGACAATACCGGGCTAGGTGGTCAAACCTGGTTGAAGGCAGCTTTCCGTGGCTGTTCATTCATCTCCTTTATAACATCTGCTTTGAGCCTCAGGTCTTATACCTGTGTCTACATGAATCAGGTATCTGTATACCAAGAATTGGGTCAACCACTGTAGCATGACTCATGTGATCAGTTCGAATTTTGGTAGTAAACATTTAAAACTTGAGCCACAGTTGCTGCAACAGACTAAAGTGGGCTACCCCTCTGTAAATTAAAAATATCTACCATGGAATCAGCAAGCATAACATAATCCTGGTTTCTGGTTCACGATCAAGGAAGTGAAAACATCCTTGCTTGATCCTGCCTTGGATCCTGTTTTGCGATCTAGATTCTGTGTGATCCCAGCAGGAAGTGACAAAAATTGTCATACAGTGAGAAAATTGGTTGTGTAAATGACACTACAGTGGCAGAATAAACTTCGTCATTATATAATCCAGCAGATAACAGAGAGAATATGTGTATCCATTTGAAAAGTGTTTCTGATCTAGAGGTTTATTCTCCTCAAAAATTAGTAATTTGGTAATTAAATGGGCAACTGTATGCCAATGGGCCAAGAGGCATAGCATTACAGCTGAGCTGGGCTTCTAAAAACATTGTGTAATAAACAAATAATTGTGAAAGATATTCACAGTCTGTGTACATACCCATTCACAAATAATTGTGCAACATATGAAGACAGATATCCAGAAATTTCAAATATTTAATCATCAAGAGGGAGAGATGTTAATGTTCCTGTACTTGTCTCCAGCCACATTGCAGCAGCTTCAATGGTTAAATATTTGAAGCAGTGTTTCAGGAGTTCTCAACTCTTGATTTTAATATATCTGAAAGTCTCTTCATTTTTACTTGTCCCATTAAGGGTGCAATCCTATGCATGTTTAGACAGAAATAAGTCCTACAATGACCAGCGCCCCACAGACAGCATGACTCCTCTACAAACTTAATCTCCACATGTTGCCTCTCCTATTTTGCACTGGATTATAGAATATAAACTCCAGGTCATTTTATGTGGCTAAGTGCCTGTCATAGCTGGGTATGATAGCAGAAATGGTTTCATGCCATCATTGGATCCTGGAATGTGTCTCAGAAGCACACTGGAGAAAGATGGCTGCTTCCGAAAGTACGTGAAATGCCAAAAGAGAATGCTGAAAACAGGCTAAGCCATTTTACAAAGCTGGTGGCTATCTGTCATACACCATTTTACAAAGATGGTGTATGAAAGATAGCCACTACCTTTGTAAACTGGCTTAGGGCACAATCCTATGCATATTTAGACAGGGAAAAAACCCCACAACTCCCAGCATGTTCCAGCCAGCCATACATGAGCTTTCTCTGTCTAAACATGCATGGGATTGCACCTCAAGGGGAGTTTTGGAGCATTAGCAGAGAAGGCTCTCAAATGGCCCTCAGGCTGTTGGGTTCATTATTCTGAAATCAGTTTTCTCTCCCAAAGTGGGAGATTGGTCACAAACTCATTTTAAAAGAAAATACAAATAACCATAACCTAAAAAAAAAATGAGCAAAATTCTATCATTGGAATTCAGGTCTTGTGCCTTAAGTTTACCAGGAGGAGTTTTCTTTCATGATGCAAACTCCCTAACAGAAACGTAGTTATTAAATATATCCATTCAAATTGCATTTATTTAGGAATATTGTTAAGCCTTTTTTACTTTTTCAAAGTCAGAGATGTGTCCAAATCACTTGCGCACTTGACGTTCTGTCTGACTTGGGTGTTCAATAGCTGACCTTTATCAGATTGGCATGTGACAGAGAATTGGCAGGTCATTCTGTTAAAGATAAATATGTGCACTCTGCTGCCCTAAAGGAATGGGGAAAACAATATTTTATTAGTTATCACCACTACTCAAAATGTATTATTCTTTATCATTCTATTATTATTCTAATTCTTTCAAGCATGAAATGAAAAAGGCCTGTAGTTATGATTATTGCTTTTAATGACTAGAACATGTATTATTGTAATTAGAAATATGCCAATATGGCCTCAGTTACAGGTATTCCTTCCCTCTGAGATAGACAAATAAAAATACTAAGAAGAAATTTAAGTTAGTAAACAGCACCTGCTGTACATTGTTCAGAAATCCCTGGTAGAGAGAGGCATGTTACACTTCAGTCTTCTACATCAACAGACATGCCGCTTCTGTTTAGATTTCCAAGTATTTGGCATGTTGAATCTTAGAACTGTATTCTTACATAATCAGCATTTTGATTACATTTGGAATTGAACTCTTAGACTTTTCCACATCTTAGTTTAGCCAGAGTACTCTAAGTCTTCTGTCTTGTGGATTAAAGAACTAGGCAAAAATAGCTCCTTATAACACTATATAAGAAAGGGTATAGCCTTATTCTTCCAGAAAAAAAGAGAATTGTGCAACAGAAAAAGTAAAAGACTGGGAGCAAAGGCCTGCAACAAAAATATATTATGATCTTAATACCTAGTTCTAAGTCTACATGATATTCCAGCCATCTTGATCAGTAAAAACAGTGTCCTAAAGGCAATGCAGATTACTGAAAGCATTTACAGGACAAAACTGTTGTGTGTGTCTCTGTGCATGTATAATTCCATAACTTTTTACTTTGACTTCTGACCAGCCTGCCTGCGATAGAAGGATACATTCAATGTTGTGACCTCATGCATCCTGACTTTAGGACTGGCCACCAGATGAATAAGAATACATTCTTCCCCCCTAGTGCAAACTGTGCTGAGAAATATCACCAACCTTTGAAGAAAGCTTCCTACAGAGCCACAGAAATGGACATAACTGCTTGTACCAGACACAACCTGATGTTCAGAAATCAGGCGCAGAGATCATCAGCTCTGCCCAATTACAAACTTTTCTCATTGGACCAGCTTTGTGCCATAAACTACCGCTAATTTGTGAGGCAGATAATTCCATATGATTGAATGACTTTGCCCATAAAATGCCTCCTCCTTTTCTCGATTTCTGCTTTAAAAACATTCTGCTTTGCCAGTCTATTCTGAAGTGTGTGTGTGTGTGTGTGTGTTTACAGAGGGTATACAGTTTATCCCCCCCCCCCAAATCAGGTACAGCTGACTGTAAGGTTTTTAAAGCATCGAAGGCTTTTTAAAGGCAGTGTAACAATTTGAGAACAAGGCTTTTTCTAGGTCCAGGTGGATGGCCCAATGGGTAGGAGCTCTGTATGGAGAGCCCATAGGCCTCCAAGAGAAGGGCTTCAGCATTTCCATGGGAACAATGCTCCCACACAAACAGCTGCCAGAATACTCCCCGCAGCACCTTTGCATCTTATGTCCACATAAGAGATGCAAGTCTCGTTCAGGGTAGAGGGCCCTTTGCAAAAGGAAGAATGGAATGCAACCTTGTCCTTGCTGCATGTTTCCTCAGAAGCCCCACTTAATGTATTGAATGGGTCTTACTCCCAGTCCATTTTAAGTGTGCATAGGTTTGCAGCCTTAGATATATCCCTTCTGTTTGTGTTCTCTTTTCCTATCTGTGGATTGCTTTTGCTTTTTAAATTGGCAATGTACTAATAGAACAATTGTGCACCCTGTCCATTCCCCTCTCTCCCTGGTAATGCCTGAATTATAGGGAGGCAGAGGGGCATGTCTCCTGTACCCTTTGTGACTGCCCCATTAGCTACTGTTTTTAGAAGGCCTGTTGGGGAGGCTGGATGAGAATCGGGGGGGGGGGCTTGTGTATTTCAATAAGCCCCCTACCTTTCCCCCCCCTCATTCAAGCACTGCTCCCTAGCCAATCCCAGCATATTGCCTTCTCCCCACTCCCACAAAAAGGGAAAATAAGGGTTAACCCTCACAAGCTAATGGGGCTGCTGTAGGCTGCAGCTGCTGTTTGGAAATATTTGTAACACCATTTTAGGATACCAAAGTATGGAGTCAGTTCTGTGATTTTCCCTCTCTCACCCACCCCTTTTCCTTTTTTTTTTAAAAAAAAAATTACATTTCATTTAGCTGTCAGGGATCTGATTTACCTCTATCGAAAGGAATGGGAAACACTTCAGCTAACTAGAATCCACTGTATGCTGAGCAACTTTTAAAAATGCAGTCTTTTCTCTCTTTTGTTAACCCTCCGATGAGGGGAGGGGGATGGAATTTCAGGAATAAATGTTTTCAGAGGGGGGAAGGTGTAATCCTACCCTCCCAGTGCATGCTGATCCTGATCTGAATCAGGGCCATGCATTATTTCACTAAAATAAATTATCAGGCGCACCTACATGCTACGCAATTAATATAACTTGCAGTTTGACTCTTCTTTGGAATGCGATACCAATAAAGTCCATTATTTTAATGTTAAACTGGAGTCTTTTTTAAATCAATCATTTCCTTTGTTTCCAGCCAGGACATTAAAGGGTTAGCAGATTGATACTGTCCCCCCCCCCAAAAAAAAAGAAAAGGTGTATGAGGGTTCAGAAAGGAAGAGCAGAGTGTGGCTGTTACAGACTACCTTAGATTTCTTATTATTTCTAATTTTAATGTATATTTATTATTTCATTTATATCCCACCTTATTTTTTCTCTTGCAAGGAACCCAAGGCGGCTCACATATTATCTTCACAACAAGCCTGTGAGGTAGATTAGGCTGAGAGTCAGAAACTAGCTCAAAGTCACCCAATGAGCTTCTTGGTTGAGTAGAGACTAAAACACAGATCTCCTGAATCCCAGACCAACACTCTAACCACTACACCACACTGGCTCTGTGTGGTGGCACACTATGGCCTTTCTTTCATTCTGTATCTATGCTCACAAATACTCCATAGAGTTCTGAACCACTTAAGTGTCTTTAAAAAAAAACACCCTACATCAATCAAGTACTTCACAAGAGGAATTATGAAACTACGTTATCTAGTGGGGAAGAAGAAAATGAGGGAAGTGAGCAGATCAAAGTCTGATATGACTCTGTAGGTTAATTGTCCTTCAATAGTCCTACTCAGACCATAGCTCAATAGTAGAGCATATACTTCGTAGGTAGATGATTCCAAGTTCAGTCCCTGGTGTCTCTCATGTAGTAGGGCTGGGAAAGACCTCTGCCAGGGAGCTTGGAAAGCTGATGCCAATCACTGTACAGTTCTAGGCTAGATGGACCAATGGTCTGAAACCAGTTTTGTATGTTCATTTAAAAATAATTAAACTTCCAGTTCTTCCAGCCTCTAAAATCAGAATAAGCAAGGGGGGAAGTTTAGGTAAGCTAGAATGAATACATTTCTTTTAGAGATTTTTTTTTGACGTGCACCCCAATCAAAAACAGATCAATCATTTTAATTCCTTAACATAAAAATGCCTTTAATCAAGTGTGAGCACTGTAGTGGAACACTCTTCAACGTGGTTCAAAATTAAAGAACCCCAAGCTAATACTTGAAATTCCTGAAGTGTTCTAGAGATAATTGGTTTTGCTCTTATGCTGTAGACACAGGTCTTATACCTGTGTCTACATGAATCAGGTATTTGTATAACAAGAATTGGGTCAACCACTGTAGCATGACTCATGTGATCAGCTTGAATTTTGGTAATAAAAACCAAAAATGAACCAAAAACTACATGAATCAGGTTATGCTCATATGCAAAAGCTATTCCGAATGGGTTATTTCTCCTTTAGGCCTCATGTCAAAGAAAAGTAACAACTCTTTACAATATATGGATCCAAAGAAGTGCAAGTGGACATCTGCCTGTGCAACCAGGTTTCTCTGCCCTTCCTCCTCACTGCAAACGCCTGCACCGCCCACTTCTGAAAAGTCACTCCTGGAATGGCGTGGGATGCAGGAGGCAGAATCAACAGCATTCGTAAGGGCCACTTTGTGTGAAGGAAATGCCTCCCGCACATGGAAGAATATAGCTTGGTTATCACTTAGGTCAGGTTGGATCCAAGCTATATTGCTTTACAATATTTTGATTAGGAATGCTTTGTTTTGTAGGCCAGATCCAGCCAAACTAAGGCCACCTACGTGAAAGCAAACCCCATTATACTCAATGGGATTTCTGCATAGTCATGTATTGTGCTGTTAATCACTTAGGTTTTTAGGGGCCAAGCCAAGCTATACACTCAGAAGAATCGTGTGCACAACCTGCTTGTACCACTTCAGAATGCATGCTCTTCCATGGCGGAAGAACAGTTCTAGTCTGACACATTAGGTTTAAAAGTAGAAGGCGTTTTTGACATGGAGGAAGCATTCAATCTTGAGAGCCTCCATTGCGTTATGAAGCAATGCAGTCCCATGCAGACCAGAAGTGGGAGCTGCCAAAAATTAGGGGAGGGGGAGAAATCTGGTGCAAAAGTAGGAAGAAAAGTTTTTGCTCCTCCTTCCTCTGCCACCTTTTCACTGCTTTCTATTCCCCCCATATCGCCCTTTTCCCAACCCTTGCCCACAACTACCCCCTCACCGAGGTCATCAGAGGGCATGTCCCTGGTGGTTCCACACGGACCCATGGCCTGGCTGGAGTCCACCAGGAAAAGAGCCGTCAGTGTAGTGGCCCCCTTCCTGTGGAACTTCCTGCCTTTGGAGGTCAGACAGGCTCCAACGTTGTGTTGCTTTCGGTACCTCCTGAAAACATTGTAATTTCGAGAGGCCTTCCTTGAGTGACCAGCTGCAGTTTATGAAGTTTTAATAAAATGTTTTAATATGTTGTTTTATTCTTTAATCTTGTTCACCGCTTCGAAATCTTTGATGTGGAGCGGTATATAAATATTGTAAATAAATAAATACATCTTTCCTCAACACCTTGATGGGGATATAAAGAAGACATCACATTAGATATTTAATTTCTGACTCACACCAAGCTTTTGTGATAGGACAGGACATACATTTAAATTTGCCAGCAATTACTTATAAAGACTGTTCCATTTCCAGTGAAATATACAGATTGCAACAGCTATGAACACAATTCATGCTAAATTAACTCAGTGAAAATTAATTGATCCATATATATACGTTATGTGCTGTTGTGTCATCTGTGCAAAGACAGTGACACTGAATTAAACATATAGGTAGGCTTAGAAACCATAGTATGGCTGGGACATAATCTTTGATAATATATGGGCAGAGCAATCTTATGGCATGAGGAAAGAGGATCCAAGAATCCTTTTCCTACACCCTGCCAGTTTCACACTGGCAGAGCAGAAGTTGGGGGTGGAACATCTTTTTTACCCCCCCTTCAGTTCCCACATCAGATTTTGTATTACTCCTCCCAATTATTGTGTGTTTGTGTGTGTGTGTGTGTGTGTGTGTGTGTGTGAAAGGAATGGGATGGGTTTGGATCCTGAAGACCCAAGTCTTCCCCTGATCTGCTCCTGGCACTTCCAGCATTTGCCCTGAGGATGAAACACTAACATCAGCAAGGCAAGTACCTCAGAGCTTTCCATGTTCGCTATGGGGAGCCTTGCAAAGGCGGACGTCCTTCTCTGAGGGCAGACCTCCCTCTCTGACCTTTGTGAGGGAGATTTATTCTATCCTATGGCCTCTGGGACAATTTCTCAGGGTATATAGGACTGAAGCCTTCTAACTTTATACATTTTCCAAAAGGGATGAGGCCAAAAGATAAAAACCTAGTTTACAAAAATATGGTGGCCGCTGAATATATCGTTTCCTTGGTATTCTACAACACAGTGTCTGAAAAGTCACCACATGATAGGGAAAAACAGGTAATCTAGATTTTCCCTTATAAAAAGGGGTTCAAGTAATGAGGTTTCAGATGTAAAACTACAATTCCTAACAGCAAGCAGGTTTCTGAAGCAAAATAGATTGCAAGTATTTTGAGAAGTTAATTATATTTGTACACAAGATAGTTCACTAATAAATTACATTCTTTTTATTTATATTTATATCCCATCTTTCTTCCATCATGGAACTCAAGGTGGCATAGATGGGGTTCCCAAGGAGTTTCCTACACTTATTTGCACACCATTGTGAATGTTTATACCCATTTAATACAGCAATTCAGGAACACATGACAGCCAAAGCCAAACATTTATTATTTATTTGTTGCATTTATATTCCTTTCTTCTGTCATCGAACTCAATGTGGTTTTACATATGGTTCCCAGGCAGTCTCCCATCCAGGCACTGACCAGACACAAACCCACTTAGCTTCAGCAAGGTTGCTGTATCACATGCCCTCAGACCATATCCAGGGGCTACCAAAACCACTGATACAACAGGCTATTTGGAACTTCTGTTACTTGGACACACTGAACTTTTGACATCCCAGGATGCTCGGAGCAGTATTTTATCCTCATAACAACCTTATTTATTGATTTGATGTATAACCCACCTTTCCATCCCCCCAAAAAACAACACAATGCTGGTGGGAGCAATCCTATGGCCACTAGTCAGTGGCTAGATGGCCATAGGATATGTGATTTCTTGGGAACCAACCTTCCACCTGTTCCGCGCTGCCTTGCAGGCAACACGGAACAGCCCATGCTCCAAGCTCGGAAGAGGAGCATGGAGAGGCCAAATGGGGGCGTTCTGGAGCGGGGAAGGCGGAAATCCTGGTACGACACATCCTATGTGTCATCCAGCAGCCTCCTCCCCTGCTCTGCTTTCCCATGCCTAGACAGCCAAAATCGGCTGTCTAGCCACAAATGCAGGGCAGGAGAAGTGTGGAGGGAACGATCTCCTCCATGCTTCTCCTGCCCTGCATTGGATAGGTGGTCGCCTCTGAGTTCGGAGGTGGCCGTCTATCCCCATAGGATTGCGCCCCAAGGTGGCTAACAATAAAACTATTTAAAAAATAAAATATTAACAAAATAAAAAATAAGAACTTAGTTAAAACAGTCATAAAAACAAATAGAATAAAAACAACAACAAAACCCACAGCAATACAAGAAATAAAAACAAAACTCAACCCAACAGAACCTGTTTCAGTAACGGACTGGTTTACAAGCCAAAGGCCTGCTTGAATAAAAATGTCTTTGCGTGATGATGGAAGGCCAGCACAGACAGCAAGCTAGTCTACCTCAGCAGGAAATTTCAGAGCCTGGAAGCAGCCACTAAGAAGGCCTTGTGTGGCAGGTTATTTCTTTTATTTAATTATATCCCCTGGAGCTTGGCTGTGCTTCTGATCCAGATACCTCTCCAGCTTTTAGTAGATCCAGCTCTGCCCCTACTCACATTGTAGAGATGACAGCATGGTTGAAAGTATGTATGGCGACCTAGAAGGTGTTGTAGGTCTTCATAGAACTAGGGATGTCAGATAATTTCTCCACGAATCTCGGGGAGGCCGAATGCCAGTGCATTTGGCCCCCCGAAATTGGTGGCGAAACGGTCTGCCCCCCCGCCCCCCCCGGGACGGGACTTACCTTGTGCGAATGTCCCTGGCCGCAGCGGCTCTGGTGGCGGTTCGGTGGCGGCGGCGGCCGGTCTTCCGACCGGCAGCCGCCACCACCATTTCCAAGTTAAAAAAACAAAAAACAAAAACGTGATAGGCTACGTAAAGATTTATGTAGCCTATCACGGCTAGATTTTTAAAAAACACCGTGATAGGCTACATAAATGTTTACGTAGCCTATCACAGCTGAGTGAAGAAGAAAAAAAAGCAACCGCGCATACACAAATGGCGGCGCCCATGGGCGCTGCCATTTGCATTCCTTATTTTGGCACATGTAGTCTACGTAAACATTTATGTAGACTACGGCGAAAATAAGGGGAACGCAAATAGCGTAGACACTACGCTATTTGCATTCCCCTTATTTTCGCCGTAGTCTACGTAAATGTTTATGTAGACTACACGTGCCAAAATAAGGAATGCAAATGGCGGCGCCCATGGGCACCGCCATTTGTGTATGCGTGTTTTTTTTTTCCACTCAGCCATGATAGGCTACGTAAAGATTTAAGTAGCCTATCACGGCTGACTGCAGGGACGCTAAAGGCGGCAGCGACAACGGCCGCCACCATTTGCGTCCCGGCAGGACAGGATTCGCGGTGGGAGGGACGGGGCGCCTCCCCCCCCAGCCAGAATTTCAGGGGGAGGGACGGAGCGCCTCCCCCCCCCCACGAATCAAGTTTCGGGTTCAGGTAAGGGACTTTTGTACATCCCTACATAGAACCGATCAACCTCAGCTTCTTTGGCCTCAGTGGTTGGGACATAGTCTTGAATTACTGTGATGTTGAATGGTTTGCCTTGGATTCGTACTGAGATCATTCTATCGTTTCTGAGATTGTACCCCAATACTGCTTTTCCCACTCTCTTGTTGACTATGAGTGCTACTCCATTTCTTCTAAGGGATTCTTGCCCACAGTAGTAGATATAATGGTCACCTGAATTAAATTCGCCCATACTCGTCCATTTTAGTTCACTGATTCCCAAGATGTCAATGTTCAATCTTGCCATCTCAGATCTCAGTGGTCATGTTTGACCACTTCCAACTTACCTTGATTCATTGATCTGACATTCCAGGTTCCTAAACAATATTATTCTTTACAGCATCGGATTTTCTTTTCACCACCAGACACATCCACAGCTGAGTGTCCTTTCGGCTTTGGCCCAGCTGCTTCACTCTTTACGTTCCATGGGGTTCCCATCCAGTAACCCTTTATCAAAACCACTATCGTAGTGTGGTGTGAGTGAAGAGTGGGATTGTCCATCATTGTCAATTGCCTGCTATCTCCTCTTCCTTGGTGAAATATGACAGGTATATTATTAGCAGAAATGTACACCACACAGTCCTTGAAAGTCAACATGTGGCAGTGGTCTTCACGTGTTCTATGAATCCATCTCTAACTTTTTAAAATGTCAAAAAATCTGACATTTTTTCAGGATGTTTTGTGGGGAGGAGGTCTGCCCAGCTGTTATTTCACTTTTCTGCCATTCCAAAGTCTTTTAAAAACTTTTTTATGCTGACAGCACCCTGTTAATAACAATCTGCATAACAAAAACATTTCAAAGTATTATCAATGGCAGATGGTTGAAAAATCCAAATTTTGGCTCACGTGGAGAGCCCCCATGGATACAGGAGACTCTCTCCTTCAGACACTCACCCTCTGTGAGTACAGAGTGAAAAATGTGATGGAGGAGCGGGCAGGCCTGGAGCGCTCCTTCTCATACATTGTTCTTAACCCTTTTTTAATGCCTGAACAGGTCTTCTCTAGCACTCAAGGCTGCTTACAATCGTAAATAAAACTTGATTAAAACAATAAAACACATGCATTAAAACAACACAATAACAGAATAAAAACATCTAACCCAACAGACCCGCCTACATGCCAAAGACCTCTTTGAATAAAAAGGACTTTGCCTTCCAGTGGAAGGGCAGCAGGGAGGGCACAAATTATTTCCACGCTATTGGCTTCACTTTGTTTGCAACTTTGTTGCAATGTTTCCCCAATTGTATCTTCTCCTTTTCCTGTTTCCACAGTCCTTGCTTATCATCACTGTAGCCTGGGGCTCTGTGCTGTTTCCACTGAGCTTTAATCGAATTATTTTCTTGATGGCTGGGTGGTGTCCGAGTGGAGTCTGGGCTGGGTCTGATTACCTCATCCTTGTTCCTGCCTCCTCGGCCGTGTTTCCAGGACAATGGAAAGAGAAGTTAATGGAGTAAAAACCCCTAGCACACTCAGAAGTAACACCCCCTAGCACATGCCCACACAAAGTGGGACAAAGCGCTAACGGGAAAATACACAGGGAGGAAATGGCAAAGATGATATACTCGTTGTGCATCTCGTCATCTCTGCCTCCCTTGCCCCCTTCTGCTCCGCTCCAGCCCTCTTGTTTTTTCCTTTAAAGTGTGTTTTAAAGTGCACTTTCACTTTAACAAAGGAGCGACAAAGCAAAGCTGTGTGTGCAGCATCCCCCTCCCCTTTTAAACCCTTTCTTCCCCTAAACCAGGACGTGCCTTAACGACACTCCGTGAAGCCGTCTTTGCACCTTAACAATTTAATGACTTTCCGTCTTTGTGGCTCTCCTGATTTCCCTGCCATCACCTTGACTGGGAACTTTATAGGGATACCCAGGGTGGGCGGGCACTGCACTTTATGTCAGGGGTGCTTATGTGTGCATCGCTTCATCTCTGCCTGACTGCTCCCTCCAGTGTCGTCTCCCCGTCTCCTTCACACGCTGCTTCCGGTGAGGTCATGGGCAGGTGAGTGACACACCCACAAGGGCCAGGCTACACACTCCATGGGCAGGACTATGATTCCAAACCCAGTGTGGTTGTGGAAACAGGTCAGTAACGGAGCCAAAGTAAGCAGGAAAAGTTGGACTATAACCAGTCTCGGGAGAAGCGTTTCTTCCTCAATAAAATGCGGGGCTAGCTCTGAATGGCCACGACATCATGGAAACACAGAGACTTCACCACGAAGCCAAGTTGGAGTAAATCGCTGGTGGAAACACAGCCTTAGCCTCTTTTGACAGGGAGTTCAGAAACCAAAGCGTGCTTATGGTTGCATCGTTACAGCTCCATCCTATGCATGTCTACTTAGAAGTAAGCCCCACTTCCTACTTGGGACATACTGGTAAGTGGGTATAGGATTGCAACCTTAATGTTTCTGATTGGTACCAATGTTTTCCTATGAATCCAGAAAGAGGGCACACTCATTTTGCATTACCATCATTCACATATAATTTGTTTGCTATAATCGAGTTTTTCTTCTCCTCCTATAGCGTTACTAGGGTTGCTTCCTCATGTTCCCGGGGTGATATTTGCTGGCAAGAATGTATCTCCTCTCTATGGAGGCCTTCCCCAGTCTGGATCCCTTCAGATATTATAGATTACAACTCCCATTATATCTGACCATTGGCGACATTGGCTGAGGCTGGTGGGAATTATAGTCCAAAACATATAGAGGGGCCAAGGTTGGGGAAGGCTGTTCCGGGCCATTTCACACATTACACAACAAACTCAGGTAATCTTGGTAGATAATTCCTCATTTTCTTTTCATTTAGTCTAAATACTGAAATTTCCAAACCAGATGCTCCAGCAGAATGCCCTTCTGTGGATTCTAGTCATCAGTTAAAATATTAACAAAATGGATATGATTTTATAGGAATCCTGTAATACCTAACCTGCTCATTGTAAAAATATGAAATTGACAGATGTTTCTGAGCACAAAGCAGACTGAAAACAGACATATTTTATATGCACACAACCCATGTACATGTGCACATTTGTTCTATAATTTTTAGTAGCTGAGTATCTTTGGTATCTGACAACATGTTGCCCTCTATCACAGATGTAAGCCAATAGAAATGAGGTTCAATTAAAAAAATGCAGATACAGCAATAAACTTCATAACTTTTACTTTTCATAAATGATTAGACCTGCTGTTTAAACGCAAATATTAAAAGTTAATTTGCACAGAAAATCTATAGCGATGACTTTTCTATTCATTCCATAATCACCAGTGACTATAGTCCAAATTAAAATAGATTCAGTAATGAGAAAATAATTGTATACATTTATAATCACTAAACTATAATATATATCACAGTTGTAGAAAGGATTTTCAATGATAGTAAAAAGGTAATTCTAAATGAGAACAGATGCTAGTACTTATCCATAAGAAAAGTAATTTATGTGAATATTAGAACTTAGTTAATATGAGGAAAATAGTCACATACATGCCGTCTTTCTATTGCTAATTTATTGCTAAAAAAATAAAATAAAAATAAAGCAGCGTATCTTCCGAAGTACCCGTTTATGGATTATATACAAGAAAGATGGTTTTTCAGTCATTACCAAATGACTACATTTTTCTGCATATCTGCCTCCTGTAGGAGCGTACTGCAAGGATTAAAGATGTGCAACACAATTCTATATATATTTACTTGGAAGTAAGTCTCACTATGTTCAATGAGCTTCCCCCCAGATAAATGTGCATAAGACTGCAGCCTAAGGCTTCAATCCTATGCACACCCACTATAGAGTAAGTTCCATAGAAATCAGAGAGATTTACATCTGAACAAACATGGTTAGGGTTATGTTGCACATCTGAAAGTGTATCCATTTAAAAGATTTACACACTACTTTTCCACCAGTATTTTCCAAAGTAACTTAGATGGAGAGCACTTTCGGTTTCTGCTAATAATTAGGAGCAGTTAATTTTTTAAAAGGTTAGACCTTGAGTTTTGAAAGTTGTAGAGATTTACTGATAAAATATACTCATAATCTTAAGAAAGCATAATAAATATGTTGACTTGGTAACTGTCTAAACTGCTGCACCAGTACCTTAGAGGGCTTAAGTGCCATTGCAACTAATATTACTGGGTCAGGTACTAAAAGCAAAGCAGAGCCACATGGCGTTAATTAGCTATTGCGTAAAATAAAATTGATTCTTAATCATGTAGTAAAAGAGTTATATTTGTTGTTCTAATTCTTCTTCTTTTTGTTCATTAACTATTTATTCGATTTGTACCTCACCTTTCTACCAGGAAAAATAGCACTCAAGGCAGCTTACAAAACTTGATTAAAAACTATGAACCCTTCTTGCATTATTCAAGAAGTGGGAGATAGTGAGATATATGTTATACACAAAAAATAATTATGGACAGACCACAGTCAAAGTTCTATAAGGACCCAACAGAATACTCTCATCTAGTAATCCATGCATCAACTCTACCATGAGATAGAACTCCTGGATCAGGGCCACCATCCTGGATTAGCTGCCCAGTTCTGCAGCTGAAGCCAATGTGTCCTGTTAATCCCACTTGCTCTCAGTTTGAAAAATATGTAGCCTGAGTTATAACTAAGAGTTGAATTCAGGAGTCCTGCTGAAGAGTCCTTTTGAAAGCTTTTGCCTAAAAAAATCTTTGGTTTACAAATGTCTTCTCAATATTTAAAGATAGTTGTAATGTGCCTACCTGAGTACAAAACATACAGAAATGGAGAACCACTATACAAAACCCTTCAGCAGGATTTTTGTTGTTAAAAGAATGCAAGTTGTGATGCCTTTGTGTAAATGTGCTGAACTGGTTAATGGATTGTTAACGACTTGTGGAATAATCTTATGTTTTGCAAAGCAAGTGCATTGACTTGGATTTTAAGAAATACGCATGGAAGGAGGCTGGTGGAAGGGGACTTTCCCACCCCCTCCTGCCTCCTGCAAGATGTTGCCCAAGAGCTGGGGGACCCTTCTGAAGGGGTGGACTGTGGGGCAGAAGGCTGATGGCAGAAGTGCTCAAAATCAGACACAGGCAATTTTCTGTAAATACAGTTCCCATTCTCAGATAATAATGGTAATAATGTTCTTTCAGTTTTTGAAGCTGAGTATATAAGCATTTCAGTTATAAGAAAATATTATTAAGATACTTCCCAGGCATTTAAAGTTCACCTTATGATAAGTAGTTACAGACACTTTTTAAAAGCTCTCTCACTGTTGGCCCTGTATATTTTGGGTAGTAGCCAATGTTAGTCCTACTTAGAAGAGATCCATTAAAATGAATGGGACTTAAGTTAGATTAATATTGAATACAATCCCTGAACTCTAGTGTTTTGTGTCACATTCTGGAATATTTACACTGGCAAAGAGAAGATCAGCAGAAAAGGAATTTTATTTATTTATTTAATTACATTTATATTCCGCCTTTTTTCCTCCTTAAGGAACCCAAGGCGGTGTACATTATCCTCCACCTCTCCATTTTATCCTCACAACAACAACCCTGTGAGGTAGGTTGGGCTGAGAGTGTGTGACTGGCCCAAAGTCACCCAGTGAGCTTCCATGGCTGAGCGGGGACTAGAACTCAGATCTCCCAACTCCCAGTCCAACACTCTAGCCACTAAACCACACTGGCTCTGAGGAAGGGTTCAGTGGAGAAGCTGCAATGGTCCATCTTGCCTCACTGATATGTCTTTGAAGCAGACGCAGGGAACAAAGTGATGCTGATGAGAATGGATCAGCCCCTCTAGACGAGTAATTATCTCATAGTCAGGAAGAGCGACCGTGGCAATATTGAGACCCAGCATTTGAGAGATGACTTCTCTGAAGTCTGCCAGCTGTGAGAGCAAAGGAAAAACATACAATAAATTAAGTATCATGCGTTCTCCTGTAAGGAGAGGTTGCTTACCTGTAACTGTGGTTCTTCAAGTCATCATCTGTAAATTCACACATATGGATTATATGCCTGTGCAGAACATTAATTCAGAACATTCTAGGGCTAAACAGAGTTTTAGGCGGAAGTCCCACCCACCTCCTCTGTGCACACTCTGGGTGTGGCTCCCATCTGCCTCTTGGTTCTGAGTATGGCACAGCAGAGGAATAAAAGAAGGCAAGGCATCGAAGTGGAGAAGAGGGTGGGTTGTGTGAGTTCACAGATGACCACTTGAAGAACCACAGTTACAGGTAAGCAACCTGTCCTTCTTCATAGTTCACAGATGACCACTTGAAGAACCACAGTTACAGGTAAGCAACCTGTCCTTCTTCATAGTTCACAGATGACCACTTGAAGAACCACAGTTACAGGTAAGCAACCTGTCCTTCTTCATAGTCTTTGTGACTCACATATATGGGTGACTTATTGGAGGAGGGAGATGTCATGCCAGAACTGAAGAAAGAACCGCTATGCCAAAGGCTGCATATCTGATTCCCAAGTGGTAATGTTTGATGAAAGTAGAAGGTTGACCCCAGGTCACTGCACTACACAATTGTGCAAGTAGGATACCTCTAAGTAAAGTGGAAGAGGATGCAATGGCTCTAGTGGAATCTCACCATACTTGTAGGTGAACTGGTAGATATGCCAGTTGGTAGGCCAGGAGTCTGGCCAAAACCACCCACTTGGCGAAGCATTCTGATGACACAGGATGACCATTTTGGGGCCTCGAGTAGCAGACAAATAAATGAGTAGTTTCTAAGCGATTATGTTTTGTGCAAACAGAACATCAGTGTCCTCTTAACATCTAAGGAATGAAGTTTAATGTCCAGCCGGGAGGTAGGTTAACAAAGGAAAGTCAGTGGGCTGGCAACATGATATCCTGAACTAATGGAACTGTGAAACAACTTTAGGAAGAAAAGAACAGCCTTGGACGTAACACTACTTTATCTCTGTGAAAAAACAAGAATGGTTGGTTATGCCTTAGGACACACAGTTTGCTTGCTCTCCACTTGCTCTCTTGTAATGGCAACAAGAGATGCCACCTTTATTTGAGGAGACTAAGGTCTCCTTAGTAGAGAGCTAAGCCATAGGCCATTGTATAAGCCATAGGCCACTGTAGCTATAGGCGCAGAAGGCTTGGATGTCAGTTGTGCCAGTACCATCAACAGGCTCCAGGACAGGATGGGCAGATAAGCCTGTGGATTGAGCTTGGAAAGCCCTTTAAGAAATCATTTAATGTGAAGGTACACAAAGAGAGAGAAATCTTCCGTAGTGTCATAATTAGCCAATACCGTGGCTAGGTAGGCCTTGATGGATGAGAGTGCTAGACCCTTAGATTTCAGAGAAAGAAGTAAAACCAATATACTTGGAAGACCACAGGATTTTGGGTTCTGTCCTGTTTAGGGGAATAAAGCCAAAAGGGCCTTCCCCTTGACAGCACATGAGGCCCAAGTGGAAGGTTTGCAGGAAGGAGACATTACTTCCAAGACCTCTTTAGAAAATTGGTGTGGTCATCCAGCTTCCACACAGTGAGACATAAGGTCTCCATGTCAGGGTGCCTGATCTCCCTGTCACTCATTGTGAGGAGATCTGGGATGCAAGGAAGGTGGAGAAAGGTGTGATTGGACAGAATGAGAAGTATTGCAAACCATGTTCGTCTTGGCCACCACAGGGTTAATAAGATGCAGTGGGCCCCATCTTCCTGTACCTTGTTCACCACCCATGTGACGAGGAAAGGGCAGAAAGGTGTAAGTCAGGGTACCTCCCCAGTGGAGAAGGAAGGCATCCCCTAGAGAGTCTGGCTCGTGTTCAACTCTGCTGCTGGAAGACTGGCATTTTGCATTTAATGCTGTAGCAAAGAAGTTGATAGCTGGAATGCCCCATGTATTGAAGAGTTTGTTGGAGAGATTGTTGGAGAGAGCTCCCATTCGTGGGGGGTAGTTCCCGACCTGCTGAGTGAGTCCACAAGTGTTGGATGTTCCCGCGAGGTAGACAGAGATGCAAATCCGAGAAAAGGGTGAGAAGCTGGGTATGTAAAGATGTGAAAGTAAGTGTCACAAAGATCTATTGTAGCAAACCAGTCTTCCTGACACAGGAGGGGAAGAATGGAAGAGAGTGCAGTCAACCTCCATTTCTTTGGGTGAATGTAGCAACTGACATCCTGAAGGTCGAGTACAGGTTAACGACCTCTGTCCTTAAGGACTGTAAAGTACTTGGAGAAGAAACTGGTGGTCCTTTGAGCAGAAGTGAGCTTTTCTATCATATTGTTGCTTGAAAGGGTAGTGATTTCTTCTCTTAAGACTGGCATGGGGTGATTGGAGCAGAAAACTCCCGTAGGAGGGCTGTCTTCAAATTTGACAGAATAGTTTCAGGAGATGATAGAGAGTTGGTGGTGATGGACCTCCCATTTGTCAGTGGTGATGCAACTCCAGCTGACAAGGAAGGGTCAGAGTCTATTTGGATGAAAACGGTCAGGCACTGCTGTAACAGTTGGACCAGTCAGATTGGTGCTGTGGTGTAGGGATATACGAATCCCTTACCTGGTTCCAGTCGGGGCATTCGCTGGAGCGGGGAGGCGATCCGTCCCTTCCCCCCGGAATCCTCCCTGGCCAGCTCTGCTCTGCGGCAAAGCTGCGGAGCCACCGGCTGGGGCCGGCCACAAGCGGACTTCCGGCTGCTGCTGCCGTGCTGCAGACTCAAATGGCGGCCGCTATGCCGGTTGCTATTTGCGTCCCTGCCTTAGGCCATCATAGGCTACGTAAGTATTTACGTAGCCTATCACGGCAAAGAGCAGGGACACAAATGGCGCCCGTTACGCCATCTGCGTCCCTGCTCCTTTCGTGATAGGCTACATAAATACTTACGTAGCCTAACACGAAAAGAGCAGAGACGCAAATGGCATAACAGGAGCCATTTCCGTCCCTGCTCTTTGCCATAATAGCCTACGTAAATATTTACGTAGCCAATCACGGGCAGGGACGCAAATGGTAGCCATTACGACGGCCGCCATTTTGTTCCGCAGGCCAGCTGTGGAAGGAGGACGACCCAACCTGGAGCATCCGCCACCAGGTAGGGTCTGTCCCAGAGGGATTTTGGGTGGTGGTGGTGCAGGGGTAGTCTGTTCCACCACGGACTCCGGGGGGCCAGATTCCAAAGAATCCGGCCTCACTGGAGTCCGTGGCAGATTTCTCCAACATCTCTACTGAATTGGCTATTGGAGTTGCCAATATGGATGTGGTCGGTTGGCAGAGGCCAATGAGGACTGGGATCCCATTCCCATCATTTGGAGGGATGCCTATCTGTAGACATGATCCAGGGTATTATCCATGGATGTGCTGAAAAGGGCTCCTGCCTAAAATTATTTAGCTCTAGAATGTTCTAAATGACTGTTCTGTATAGGTACATAACCCATATGTGTAAGTCACGGAGACCACAAAGAAGATCAACCTGCCTGTCCACTGATATCTGATACTCTTCTCTGGGTACCCCTGCCATCTGAGGTAAAATGGTTGGCAGGCAAGCAGGCAGAGAGCTTTTTTAATGACGACACCTTGCCTGGGAAACACATTCCCACCGGGATGTGACCTGGTGCCTATTTTGTTGTCATTTTGGTGCCATGAAAAGTCCTTTTTATGTTTTTATTTTTTTCTCAGCCTTTTTAATCCCGTTAAGCTGGTTTGAATTTTATACTGATTGACGTTTTTAACTTCTGTGCTGCACTGCTGCTTTATTGTTATGGTTTTGGATTGTTGCTTGTATGGTTGGCTATTGTAATACTGTATCCTTTGTTCTTTTTGTCAGCCACCCTTGGGAATGCCAGTTGGCCTCGAAGGTGCTAGATATAAATTTTTAGAAACAAACAAACACATAAAAATGTCAAAACAAGGACTAGAAAAATATGGCATGCTTGGCAAAGCATGACCGCCCAAAATGTGGTTGTAACAAAAAACGTTGTGGACTTCTGCTTCTGCTTCTTTGCTACCATTCAGTATAACTGAAAAGATTGATACAGGTGTTTGTGTTATGTTTGGGTTTGGACTACATAAACAAATGTGGCAAGGGCAAGCTTGAAAATTATACAATGGCCAAAATGCATCCCTATGAGTCCCAAACAAAGCTATTGTCAGGGATGAGTCTAAGCACCTTGAGACGTCTGACAGCTCCGATTCTGAATCAGAGTTAGAGCAGTTAGATCAGAGGCTGGGGGAGGGACCGTCCCTAGTGAGCCAAAGCGCTGAGATTCCTCCGAAGACCCTAACAAACAGATGCCCCAGGCTAAGTCCCTACCCCCTCCCTCCAATGTGAGAACTCAAGGTTCCAAAGAGGAAGAAGAGGAATGTAACTTGACAGACGCTAAGGCAAGTCGCAAAGCAAAGCGAGAAAAGTTAGGAGCAAAGCTCAGATGCTCCACTAGGAAAGCCATTCTTGGAACCCAACATAGGAGGGAGCCACCCTAAGGGAGGGGCATCACTGCAAAGCATGTCTGGCCATGAAGTTCAAGCCCAAACTGTCAGCAACTTCACTAGCCTCCAATTCGTCTCCTCTAATTAGAGATTGCCGATTAGTTGTTAGGGGCCTGAGGTGGTCTGAGAGTTTCCTAGAATCTGCATTTGTATAGAGCCTAGTTTCTAGCAAAATAAAGTAGCATTAGCCTGAAGCTTTGTCTCCTTGTAGTGTTGACTGGGAAGCGGGAAGGATGATCCATTTCTGACAGCTATGTTGTACTCAATTCTACATTACACATTTCAAAAGAATTGGTAGTTGGAGCAGAATTTTATGTTTGTCACTGGTTTGTATTAAGCCCATTTACAAATGTCTGGATGATATGTCATATTATATTCTCAGCTGGCCGGAATGCCTTCATTAAGCCATTCATTCCCATGTATGAGGAGCCAGTGTGGTGTAGTGTTGGACGGGGATCTGGGCGACCCAGGTTCTTGTCCCTGCTCTGCCATGAACCTCATGGGGTGACTTTGGGCCAGACACTGACTCTCAGCCTAATCTATGTCACAGGTTTTTGTGAGGATAAAATGGAGAGGCGGAAGGCCATGTAAACTGCCTTGGGCTCCTTGCAAGCAGAAAAAAGGTGGGATATAAATGAAATAATAAATAAAAATAAATTTAAAATCTAAGAGTCAGTCCAGATAATACACATATCTCTTTGGCCTGTACTCATGCTATCCCAAAGCTAATACCAGGAGCACACTATTCTGTTAATGTTTAGGGAAAGGGTAATAGTGCTCCATGGGATGGTGATACTCACATCCACACCTCTTTATATACCAAGGGAAGCTTGCATTCTAGCCCCAGAGGAGGGGGACACACACACTCGACTTAAAAACAAATAGTTTACAAAATGTTTCTACTTTAAAGAAAAGTTATTAAAGGTCTAAAAACAAATTCTACAGTTAAGTGATATAGTAGGTTATATCTTGAAATAGTGTTCTACATTTTTGTTTTAAGTCACACAACAGCAAAAGCATGGAGAAAGCTGTGTCACAATTAGTGTCTCAGATATTATCAAACAGGTATCCATGACGCTCATGCAAGTACATTCTACACAGCACTTGAAACTACAAATTGATGCCTTAGCTGAAGTGTGTGTGTATGGAGGGAGCGGGGAGAGGGGGGATTCTTTGCTCCTAGTAGAAAAACACATTATGGGTGAAATACAATTAAGTTTTTCCATTGGTAGAACGGCAGTGGAACTGGGAGGGGACCAATTCAATCTCCTCACCGCAGCCCCCATGTGCACCCTTAAAATCTGGCCTGGAGGGTTGCAGCAGATTTTCAGGGGTGTGGGAGCTACAAAGGGAGAGAGGGAGAAAGTCCCATTGCATAAACATGATGTTGGCTTCCACCTATGAATGTCGTGCTGGAAAAATGCAATATCCCTGCAAGAGAACTGCTACTGTAAAGCGGGCATGACAAATAAGTTAATGATTGAATGTAAACCGAGCATCCACAAAGACCTCTAAGTCATAATCCTTGTTATTATCAGCGTCTGAGTTCCACAGAAATAAGGTGGTTATTTATTTACAGAGCAAAGCTACCTGTTGCTGTGAAGAGCTCCCACGTAAGAGCCTCCGACAAATCCAGAGCCCTACTGGTGCAAGCAGTGTTGTTGTTCTTTATTTCTGTGCTTCTTTTTTTAAGGAAACTATTTCCTGGGCAATTATTTACACCAGCTTTAGGGCTGGCAGCCCCCGCATATTGAGGGCATATTTGGGGACTGGGAGGGCGTTCGATCCTGTGCCGTCCCCAGTCTGACTGTGCTGTCCCCCCGATCTACCCTCTTTTTACCTTAACCAACATCAGAGCTCCTATGTCAGGGGATTAAGGCCGCAATCCTAAGAATATTTAGACAGAAAAAGGTACTACAGCTCCCAGCATTCCCCTCCCAGCATTCCCCAGCCAGCTGGAAGGGATGATCTGAGGGAAGATCTTCCCCTCTGAGGGCAGACCTCTCTCTCTACCCTCAGAGGGGGAGATCTGAAAATTCCTATGGCCCTTGGGATGCCCTTCCAGGAACCATAGGATTGCAGCCTTACTTATTTAAAAAAATAGCTGTTGTTCTAGAAGAGACCACCCAAAAGAATAAAAATAATAAATACCATGGGGTTAAATCCAAAGTTGCTGAAGTATTTTAATGATTATATTTTGTATTTTAATATTTTATTTTATTCTTTGTTCTATGAGTCGCCAAGAGAACATATGCTGATGGGTGGGTGACCTATAAAAATTAAGTAAACAAATAAAGAAATCAGCTAGAACCCTTTTCGAGTTTTCTAAGTGGAGGGTGTTGTGCTTCTTTTTTTTTTTTTTAATGATGAGCCTCAATCATTCTGAGGCAGAGGGGACCCATGCCTTGAAAGACAAACAAATATTCTCTCGCACCAAGGATGTGCCTCTGGAGCGCAGGGGGCTTATGATAGTGGGAAATGTGATCAGTTAGACACATAGGCAACTGCGTTTGTGATGGCTGTGTAGACCACATGGTAAATTGCCTGCCTGGTGCGAAGGTTGCAAATATTACATGCTGTCTTGATAGCTTTGTAGATAGTGCTATGGTGGGGTCCTGGTCCCGGTCCATGTTGGTACCAGTGACATGGGAAAATGTAGCTGTAAGGTCACAGAAGCCAAATTTAGGTTGCTAAGTAGGAGGTTAAAATTCAGGACCACCAAAGGTACCTTTCTCTTAAATGCTACCTGTTCCACGCACAGGGCTAGCTAGACAGGTGAAGATGAGGAGTATCAATGCATGGATAAGATGCTGGTGAAGGGAGGAGGGGTTGAGATCTGTTAGGCACTGGGGAACATTTTGGGACAAGCCGGGCTGGTATAAGCGGGACAGGCCCCACTTGAACCAGAATGGAACCAGACTGCTAGTGCTTAACATAAAAAAGATGGTAGAGCAGCTTTTAGACTTAACCCTGGGGGAAAGCTGGCAGGAGCTAGGAAGCATCCAGTTTGGGTAGAATCATCCCTGAGGGATTAAGATGAAAGTGTTTCCGATGGCCCAATAGAGACAGGGACGAAATGGGCTATGAGCATATGCTGAAACATGATAGCTAGTAAAAGACGTCTAAATGCCGTAGCAGAAGATGCACACACGTGGGGAGGAACACTGTGTATAGGTGTTTCTGTGCTAATGCTAGAAGCCTCTGAGCCAAGGCGGGACAGCTGGAGTGCCTGAATTTAAAGGAGAGCCAAGATACAGTGGGCCTAATGGAAAACTGGTGGAATGGAGAGAACTAGTGAGATACAGACCTCTCTGGATATAAACTCAATAGGAAGGACAGGGAAGGGCACACTGGAGAAGGTGGTGCTCTGTACATCAAAGAAGGCCTAGTGTAAAGCAGACTAGAAAACCAAAAAGAGGCAGACTCAACAGTGATAATGCTGGGCTCCAAAACTAATTTAGTACTAGGAACATGTTATCGTGCCCCAGATGAGAATGCTCAGGGTGATTTTGAGATGGAAAATGAAATCAGGGAGGCCTCCAAAGAAGGAAGTGTTGTAATAATAGGTGACTTCAATTACCCCCACATTGACTTGATTAATTCATGTTCCAGTCATGACAAAGAGCATAAATGTCTTGATTCCCTAAATTACTGTGCCCTAGAACAGTTGGTCATGGAACCAACCAGAGGGGAGGTGTGACCCTGGATTTAATCCTAAGTGGTGCCACCCAGGACTAGCACGAGATGTGAGTGTTGTTGAAACAGTTGGAAACAGGGACCACAGTGCTATGGGATTTAATATATATTTAAGTAGAAAGTTGCCAAGAACATAAGAAGAGCCATGCTGGACCAAGGGTCCATCTAGTCCAGCATTCTGTTCACACAGTGGCCAACCAGCTGCCCATAGAAAAGCCACAAGCGTGACATGAGTGCAACAGCACCCTCCCGTCCATGTCCCCAGCAACTGGTGTACACAGGCATACTGCTTCTGATACTGGAGGTAGTGTAGCGCCATCAGGACTAGTAACCATTGATAGCCTTCTCCTCCAGGAACTAGTCTAATCCCCTTTTAAAGCCATCCAGACTGGTGGCCATCACTAGTTAAATTATGGAATTCACTACCACAAGATGTAGTGATGGCCACCAATTTGGATGTCTTTAAAAGGGGGTTGGACAAATTCCTGGAGGAAAAGGCTATCAATGGCTACTAGTCCTGAAGGCTATGTGCTACCTCCAGAACCAGAGGCAGTGAGCCTATGTACACCAGTTGCTGGGGAACATGGGTGGAAGGGTGCTGTTGAGCTCATGCCCTGCTTGTGGGTTCCTGGTCAACAGCTGGTTGGCCACTGTGTGAACAGAGTGCTGGACTAGATTGGGTCCTGTGTGGCTCTTCTTATGTTCTTATGAGCCCCTTGCCCCTGAAGTCTGAAGTGGTATAGCCCAGACTCAGCTTTACCATATCCAGGCCATAGATGTAAAAAGAAAGAAGGATGGATAAATGTTTAGTTTAGGTTTCTTTTACGCAGCAGTTCAGGAAGGAAGCTGTAAGTGATTGCCTTTGCCAAACGTGTAAAACTTGAAAATACAATGAATTTTAGACAAAAGGGGGGGGGCACACCAGATCCAAAGTTCTGTGTAATTTGTATTGCAGTCACACATTAAACATTATACACCTCATTGCATGACCTGAATTAATGTCAAAATATGTCCAGACCTTTGTTTGTGGTTCATTGTGTTCTAAAGGCCATATTCCAAATGCTTACAAATGTGGTCTGCTCTTTATTAAAATAGGTGACATTTGATGTAACAGATTGCGTTATTCTTGTTTTTAAAATAATGACATGTTTTGAAAAATGTACCCAAGTTATATGCTGTTATCAAATGAAGTTCTCCCTATAAACCCAATGTTTAGATTCATATAGAAGGGCAGGCATTTCTATTCCATGAGTGGATGGTTGCATCTCAAAGCTTTCTTTTTAGAGTAGTCAGTATAAAACCCAGGAATCATTTCAGCTAGGATGGTGTAATGGAGATAAACTCAATACGATCATCTTACCTGAAGGATCATCGCCTCCCATATATATCTGCCCAGACCCTAAGATCATCAAGTGAGGTGGCTTTTTGGTTGTTGCACCCCCGTTGTGGAATGCCCTCCTCAAAGAGGCTTCCCTGGTGCCTATACTATGGTCTTTTTGCCTCCAGGTGAAAACATTTTATTGTCCCAGTCCTTCACTTTTTAAAAACTGCGCTTGTGCTTTTTAGATCTTAGCACTGCTGTTGGTTTGGTTTCATTCTGTAGCTCTTACTATTTTTTTCAGGTTTTTACACTAAGTTTTCATATTTTATGGTTTTAAGCTCTATTCTATGAACTGCTCAGAGAGATCTTTGGCTATTGGGCAGCTTAGAAATGTCATACATAACGTATACATAAATATAACATGAATAAATTACATTTGGGAAGAGTCCTATGCTTCTTTGTAGCTGTCCCCTTAAGACCTTAAGGCTTAAAGGGATGATACTAAAGGTAAGCAACTGACCTATGTGACCATTTGAGTGGAATGAAAGAATCCCTTCTGGACTGAGGGTATAGAGAAGTGCATAAACTGGGAAGGCAAGAGACATAGAAAACATCTACTGGCTGTGGAAGTTGGGAGTTTTAGTGCAGCGCTTCTAGAGATTGGGGTATGCTGCATTGCACTAACTACATAGTGTGCAGCTCCTTCTCTATTTTTTGTTCACTCTAGAGTGAGTGTCAGAGTCCTGATATAGATCAGAACTGTGGCAGGGAGGAATGCTGGAAGCAGACCAGTCTTATTGAAGCAAAATTATTCATTCACAGCGTATTTTTACTTCTTGCAAACTACACTTTAATTCTAAGTCCATGCCTGTAAAAGAAATACAATATTGGAAGGGTAAGTGTACCCACAAAACTGCTTCAGGTACCAAATTCAATCTTTTAAATAATTTTTAACATTTAATTACTATCTTGATAGCTGTACTGTTGATCTATCTATCTATCTATGGTTATATTGTTGTTGTTGTTTGGTTTAACCCTAAACCACCCCTATGGCATTTGGCAGTTGGGTGGTATGCAGATCTTCTTCTTCTTCTTCTTCTTCTTCTTCTTCTTCTTCTTCATAAATAATGATTAGTAGTAGTTATTATAATAAAAAGGTAAAGGTGTCCCCAACCAGTCGTGTCCGACTCTAGGGTGCGGTGCTCATCCTCGTTTCTAAGCCGAAGAGCCAGCGCTGTCCGAAGACGCTTAATAATTACTAATAATTAATAAAAATAATCACTAATAAGTAGTAATACTATTTGTTGTTACCCAGTGCCAGGTAGTAGTAGTAGTTACTCAGTACCACTTATCAGCTGTATTGGCACATACCTGTCTCTCTTTTTTCACTACTTCCTCCAGAGAAGATTTAAGCATTGTCAGTTCACTGGTAACAGATTCCAGCATGTTTTTGGCCTTCTTTTTATCTTCCTTTGCTTCGCGCTCTGCAACATGTAACTCTGATTTGACAGAGGTCAGCTGCTTCTCAGCCTTCGTCTTCATCTTTTCCAGCTTCTCCTGGGACTTGCTTAGATCTTCTATAGTTCTGTCCTGCTCCAGTGTTCTGATCTGTGGACAAATTCCACAGGGGATTGCCTCAGTAGGGATTTAAAACAATGGGGCCTAAACGTTGGGACATGCAAGAGGTAGTGGGGGCCAAACAACATAAGATGCGAGAGATCCTTCATCATATCTCTTGAAGTTTATGTTTTTACTTACATGCAGCCAGAGGGGGCTCTAATTTTGATTGGAATGGTGGGGGTAAGGAAGGTGTAGTTACACCCCCTCCGCCATACTGTGTTCTTGATCTAAATTGCCCTTCCCAAACTGGTATTTGTTTTGCTGGAAGAAACATTGTATGTTCCTCTCAATCCTGTACCAAAAGTATCTTTTGGGGGCGGGAAATTTAGACTGGGAAATGGTGTGAAGGGAGGATTAAAAAATCTGCCCCCCAACCTCACCAATCTAGTTAAAATAAGAATCCCCACAGCTGTTTTTAAGTAAAAATATACAATTAAGGAGAACTGTTCACTGATACCTTGTGAAGTTTGGCCCTGTACCTCTTCAGTGTAATGGCCTTGTGATCCAGCTACCTCCAATTACTGAGGATAGCTCTTCATGCATATGATGAAATGGGCTCTGGTACATGAAAGCATATGCCACAAGACTCTTTGTTGTTTCTGATCAGCGAAGAAAGTCATCATATGGCCAGAGTGAGAAAGAAGTATTAAAAATGTTTCATTGCCATCTGTGACAACCAAAATAGAAGACAGATGCTCAGGAATTGCATGTTGTATCCACTGAGCCGAATGAGAGAAGCAGTTTGGATGTCAAAACATTTTCTTCCAAAGATAATAATTTTCTGAGGCAAAGTCATTTAACACATTGGAAGACAGTTAAATGAGAAATAACTAAATAGGAAGCAAAAAGGAAACTGCAATTGCTTAGTACTTCACATTCCGTCAGATCAAAACCACACGGCTTTATGCAGAATGAGGGATGATCCTGTAAAATAAAGTAATTTATTATTTTTGCCTCACTCTTCTGCCCAAGGGCACCCAGAGTGGCTTCACAGAATACAAAACCAAAACTATATACTAAAAAGCAAAACACATTAAAAACACTACTAAAAACCCTTTAAATCCCCATGCTGTCTGGGCAATGCTGGGAATTGTAGGACTTTTCCTGTCTAAATATGCACTGAGCTCTAACAGTGCAACTCTATATGTGTTTACTAAGAAGTAAGCTCCACTGAATTCAATGAGACTTACTCCCAGGTAAGTGTGTATAGGAGGGGAAGTGGGGCTTGTGGGCACCAGTATGCTACCAGACACCTTTCTTGGCACCTGCTGACGTGCCCCACCCCTCCTATTTATTGGGTTTTTTTTTAAAGGTAACAGATTTTCTTACTGGCAGCTAGGATTGCTTCAGAGGGAATTAGGAATAGAGAGAGCGAGAAAAAAAAGAGCTAGGGAGATAAACTGAATGTGGGGAGAGAGAAGAGTTTGTCTTCTGTAAAATAGGTTTCTATTGGCATTGAAAACTGTGGGTTCAGAGGAGTTTTTTTTTACTGTGTTATGGCTCAGACTCCACCTCTGCCTTCTACTCAATCTTTTGTGCAGGTTACTTCTCTGCTGTGACTAGCCGTGCCTTCTGTGGCAGTCATTTCATGCCTATTAGCTACTGACATAACAAGGTTATGTCATTGTCATATAAAGCTCCAAATAACTTGGGACCAGGATAGCTAGCAGACCGCCTCCCCTTATACATACCCAGGTGTCAGAGGAGGCCTTGCTGGTCATTCCAAAATTAATGGAATGTCACCATGTAATACCTTGACGGCAGGCCTTTGTGGTAGTGGCATCCACCCTTTGGAAAACCCTCCCTCGTGCAGTTTAGGAGGCAGAAAATGTGATATCTTTCAAATGCCTCCTGAAAACACACTTATTCACTCAGGCTTTCCCTGGGCTGTAATTAAATTAATCATGTTGTTCCATCTTATTGTATTTCTTTTATTGTAACTGGAATTGTTTTTAATGTTCTTTTTAATATTGTATTTTAAATGTGATGTTAATATTTATACATGAACTGCTTAGGGATTTTATTATATTTAGTGGTATATAAATATCACAAACAAACAAACAAATGATAGTGCCCAAGGCAGTTTCTCAAATTGCCAAATGTGTTTGTGGGCCCAAAAAGGTTGCTTGCCCCTGGAGTATAGGTCTGCAGCCTAAAAGCAGCCATCTAAAATATACTACTAAATCTGGCAGCACTAATACTTCAAACATTACAAGCCTGTAAAAAAGACAATTAGGCTCTCTGTTGTCCTTCCAACCAGCAGGCAAAGATGTTTTTATTCAGGCAGGCCTTGGGCACGTAAGGTGGTTGGTTGCTGAAGGGTTTTTTAATTGGTTGGTGCTGTTTATTTCTTTGTTGTATTTTTAATTCTACTTTTAATTTATTAGCTTTTAAGGTATGTTTTTAAATTGAGATTTTGTTAATCTGAATTTTATTGTTAAGGACCATTTTGGGGGCAGAAAGACAGGATAGAAATTTAAAGAAAGAAAGAAAGAAAGAAAGAAAGAAAGAAAGACAGCCAGCCAGCCCGCCCGCCCACTTCTGGCAACATTAAAATGTTCCTGTCCTTTTGGCTAAGAGCAAATGAAAACACTATTTCTATTTTTATGCAGTGTGTGTGTGTGTGTGTGTGTGTGTGTGTAGGGGGAGATAGTGTGCACTGATTCTCCGCCTTATGGAGGGGCTAACTACACGTTACATACTAACATGTACTAGAAGCCCAGTACCAACATATTCTTTTAAGAAAATTTTGAAGGGGCAATGGAGAGCAGAGAAGTGGCAGGAAGGGGGAGCAGTCCACCTTTGTCCTTACAAATCCACCCCAAATATTTCCACTCTTGGTGGAGTTTAAAATGCATGTTTTGGAATGGTTTAGAACATGAACTATCTTCTGAAATCCAATATTCTGAAGAACAAATTTTGTACATATTGCTGAACTGCTTTCTTTGCAGAGTAATCAACATGAACGGGACATTCATCCTCATTGAATGCAATGGCAAATATTTGTTTTTTCTCGTCATAGCCACGCTTTCCTCTCAGGATCTATTTAAATGCAAAATCACCCACTTGCATTTGTACTCCTTCCAAACATGACTCAAAAATCCTGTTACCCACCTTCAGTTCATTGGTGTCAGCCAGTTTAACTTTCAGGTCTGTATTTATTTCTCTCACCAAGGCAAGTTCATTCTGTAATCTGTCAAGCTTCTTTTGTAACTTTCTGACAGTAAGGTTGGCCTCATCTCTTTCCACAGCCAAGGCTGTGCGTACTTGCTTCTCTTCTTCCAGCTGAACTATCTTCTGACGCAAAAGTTTCATCTGTAGCACTTTGTTGTCAAGTTGCTCTTTTTGAGTTTTCAACTACATTTCAGAGTAAAGACAGTGAATAACACACATCATCATATCTCACCTACATTAATGCAATGGAAAATATATTTTTTCTTATTTAATTTCTGAACTGGTTTTCCCCTAAGGCAGGGCTGGGCAAGTTGTGCCCCCCCCCTGCAGTTTTTTTGGCCTACAACTCTGATCACCCCTTACCATTGGCTATGTTGGCTAGGGCTGATGGGAGTTGTAGGCCAAAACATCTGAAGGGTGATAAGCTGCTCAACCCTGCTCTAAGGAGCTCAAGGACAAATACATGGTTCTCATCCTCCCTGTTTTATCCTCACAATAACCCTGTGAGGTAGGTTAGGCTGAGAGTAGTAACTAGCCAAAGGTCACTCAGCAAGCTTCTTGGCTGAGCGTGATTTGAATTCATGTTTCCATGGTCCTAGTCTGCAACTCCCAACATGCTGGTGTAAATAATCAGATATTTAAACTTGTTCTGTTTTAACAGATAATATTCTCAAATCCTGCTCTACTTTTCCTACCTTCCTCTGCAAATTTCGTGCCACAATCTTATTTTCTATCAATGTGTCTCCTTCCAGTTTGATCAATTGCTCCACACGAGCCAATACTGCCTCCAATCTCATGTCAAATCCAATATCAGCTGCGATGTGGTCCAGATTCATCTTTTCAGAAAGCTGATCCAAAAACTGAAGATACTTCAGAGGGAAAATGCAGAAAGAAATCAAAAGAGGCAACAAAATGTCTTCCAGTCAACAAAAGGAAAACAGCATTCTTATACTCTACTAACTGCTTTGATACAGGATTTATTTCCAAGCGTAATATTTTTTCCTTGCATAAATTTGCCAGAGGAAAACTATCACCTGTTCTGTCTTAAAGCATTAACCTTACTTGCCATACTTCTTCTAGCATAAACAAATAATCCAAAAGGGAACATTTAATCTGGATTTATTCTATCACATGTGGTATTTCTTTATATCAGGGGATAATGGCAAAATACATTTTCAAATAATTTACATTTCCAAAAAAAAAATGAAATCAAGGCTTTGGGGCTTTTTGTATGTGTTTTTTAAAGATGACTAAGGTAGGACATAATCAAAGTTCATAAAACTATGAATATGTTTGAGAGATGCTATGTCTAGGGAAATCATTCTCCTTGCTAACACTACACTTTAGAGTCTCACATTGAAATAGATAGGCAGTGATTTCAGGGTGAACAAACACAAGCATTTCGTATACATACTTAACATATTGGATTGGATCCAGACTGTGTCATACTTAGAGTAGATTCAGTGAAATCAATGGGTTGGATCCACACTAAGTTAGCTGAACTTCGTTCCTACTGAAATCAATGGGACTTAAATCATAACTGGTCCCACTTATTTCCATGGGACCAAAGTTCAACTAATTTACAGTGCAATCCTATACAAGAAGTCCCAAATGAGTTCAATGGGACTTACTTTCATTTACAGGATTGCAGCCTTAGTCTTGATCCAACCCAATCCAGAGATTAGACAATTTCATGTAAGAAAGGTCTACCAGGAGGTGTTAGCTATGACAATTAAATAGAACCCCCCAAAGCTGGGCATGTTTAGCCTTGAGAAGAGAAGACTGAGGGGAGGTCAGGCAGGCACCAACATTGTGTTATTTTTGGCACCTCCTGAAAACATATTAGAAGCCTTCCTTGATTAACCAGCCATGTTTTTATTGGTATTCTGTTTTTAAACAACAAAATGTCTTTTAAAAAAAAATATTGTTCACTGCTCTGGAATCTGTTTGGATGTGGAGCAGTATATAGATGTTGTAAATAAATAAAATAATAATAATAATAATAATAATAATAATAATAATAATAATAATAAATAATAAATGACCCCTTCATGGATCACTGCCTTGTTGTGGCGAAGGGGCTTGTGTAACTCAGTGAAGCCATAAGCTATGCCGTGCAGGGCCACCCAAGACGGACAGAGAGTTCTGACAAAATGTGGTCCACTAGAGAAGGAAATGGCAACCCACTCCAGTATTCTTGCCAAGAAAACCCCATGGAACGTATCACAAGGCTAAAAGATATGATGCCGGAAGATGAGCCCCTCAGGTTGGAAGGTGTCCAATATACTACTGGGGAAGAGCAGAGGGTATTTCCAAGTAGTGCCAGAAAGAGTGAAGCGGCTGGGCCAAAGCCAAAAGGACACTCAGCTGTGGATTTGTCTGGTGGTGAAAAGAAAATCTGATGTTGTAAAGAACAATATTGTTTAGGAACCTGGAATGTCAGATCAATGAATCAAGGTAAGCTGGAGGTGGTCAAACATGAGATGGCAAGATTGAACATCGACATCTTGGGAATCAGCGAACTAAAATGGACAGGCATGGGCGAATTTAATTCAGGTGACCATCATATCTACTATTGTGGGCAAGAATCCCTTAGAAGAAATAGAGTAGCATTCATAGTCAACAAAAGGGTGGGAAAAGCAGTACTGGGGTACAATCTCAGAAACGATAGAATGATCTCAGTACGAATCCAAGGCAAACCATTCAACATCACAGTAATTCAAGTCTATGCCCCAACCACTGATGCCGAAGAAGCTGAGGTTGATCGGTTCTATGAAGACCTACAACACCTTCTAGAACTAACACCAAAAAAAGATGTCCTCTTCATCATAGGGGATTGAAATGCTAAAGTAGGAAGTCAAGAAATCACCGGGATAACAGGCAGGCATGGCTGTTATTTTCTCTTCAAGAAAATTGGGGACCTCAAGGAAACGTTTTGTGCAAAGACGGGCATGATAAAGGACAAAGAAGGCAGGGACCTAACAGAAGCAGATGAGATTAAGAAGAGGTGGAAAGAATACACAGAAGAACTATACAGGAAAGATCTGAATGTCCCTGATAGCCATGATAGTGCGGTCACTGAATTTGAGCCGGACATCCTCGAGAGTGAAGTCAAGTGGGCCTTAGGAAGCATTAGCAACAACAAAGCTAGCGGAGATGACAGTATTCCAGCTGAGCTATTTAAAATCCTAAAAGATGATACTGTTAAAGTGCTGCATTCAATATGCCAACAAATTTGGAACACTCCACAGTGGCCACAAGACTGGAAAAGGTCAGTTTACATTCCAATTCCAAAGAAGAGCAACGCCAAAGAGTGTTCGAACTACTGCACAATTGCGCTCATTTCACATGCCAGCAAGGTGATGCTCAAAATCATACAAGCTAGGCTTCAGCAGTATGCGAACCGAGAACTACCGGAAGTACAAGCTGGGTTTCGAAGAGGCAGAGGAACTAGAGATCAAATCGCCAACATTCGCTGCATCATGGAGAAAGCAAGAGAATTCCAGAAAACCATCTATTTCTGTTTCATTGACTAAGCTAAAGCCTTTGATTGTGTGGATCACAACAAACAGTGGCAAATTCTTAAAGAGATGGGAGTACCAGACCACCTTACCTGTCTCCTGAGAAACCTGTACGAGGGTCAAGAAGCAACAGTAAGTACCAGACATGGAACAACCGAGTGGTTCAAAATTGGGAAAGGAGTACGACAAGGCTGCATATTGTCACCCTGCTTATTTAACTTATATGCAGAGTACATCATGAGAAATGCCGGGCTGGATGAATCAGAGGTCGGAATTAAGACTGCTGGGAGAATTATCAACAACCTCCGATATGCAGATGATACCACCCTAATGGCAGAAAGCGAAGAGGATCTAAAGAGCCTCTTGTTGAGGGTGAAAGAGGAGAGTGCAAAAGCTGGTTTGAAACTCAACATTAAAAAAACGAAGATCATGGCATCTGGCCCTATCACTTCCTGGCATATAGAAGGGGAAGAAATGGAAGCAGTGACAGATTTTACTTTCTTGGGCTCCAAGATCACCGCAGACGGTGACTGTAGCCATGAAATTAAAAGACGCTTGCTCCTTGGGAGGAAAGCTATGGCAAACCTAGACAGCATAGTAAGAAGCAGAGACATCACCTTGCCGACAAAGGTCCGTCTAATCAAAGCTATGGTTTTCCCAGTAGTAATGTATGGCTGTGAGAGCTGGACTATAAGGAAGGCTGAGCGCCGAAGAACTGATGCTTTTGAACTGTGGTGCTGGAGAAGACTCTTATGAGTCCCCTGGACTGCAAGGAGGTCAAATCAGTCCATCCAAAAGGAAATCAACCCTGAGTGCTCATTGGAAGGACAGATACTGAAGCTGAAGCTCAAATATTTTGGCCACCTAATGCGAAGAGAAAACTCTCTGGAAAAGACCCTGATGCTGGGAAAGACTGAAGGCAAAAGGAGAAGGGGACAGCAGAGGATGAGATGGCTAGATAGCATCACCAATGCAATGAATATGAACTTGAGCACGCTCCGGGAGAGAGCGCAGGACAGGAAGGCCTGGCGTGCTATGGTCCATGGGGTCACGAAGAGCTGGACACGACTGAACAACAACAAAATAAATAAAATAAATACGCAAATCATTTGTTGTTATTCTTCAATAGGTTAAAGTCTTCTATATAAAAATTGATAAGATTAATTGATACCTTTGGTACATTTTTGGGTTATACTATTAATTGTTTGAAATATTAATTAATGTCTGTAGGTTGTATCAAGATACCCAATCAGTTACTAAACGGCAATTTTGTTGGTGCCCAGAAGTGATAAAGTGTCTTGGTGTATTGGTGCCTAGAGACATCTCACAAGTGATTAAACTGAATATAAGTGTGTTACTGGAAGAAATATCTCTTAATTTGAGTACTTGGGGTAAGGTTAACATACTTAAGATGAAGGTCTTGCCACGGGTAATTTATGTATTGTGTAATATTCATTCTCTACATTCTCTACATACATTCTCTAAACATATTTTCGAAAACGTTATGCAGCGTTCGGAAGTTTGATGGAGGGGTCTCTTTCCCATTTTTCACTGAAGATAATTCAGTTTCTGATAAAGGAAGATTTAATTTTCCAGAGAAAAAGAGAGTTATACTTCAAGCTTGGAAGGATAAACACTCACCAGCTATCATTCAATGGTATGAAGATTTTATTGCTCTTGCTACATTTGAATGCATCTCCTGTGGTCATCAGTCTCGTGTAGATGCTTATTTAGGTATATAGACTGCTTATATTAATATTATGCTGAAAGAGAAGTGTCAAATCCTTCCCCCCCACACATGTATTTTCTTTCTTTTTTTAATTAAGGGTGAAGTAAATGATTATTGTGTATAGATATGTTTTATGTTATGTTCTTCCTTTTTTTCTTTTGTGGTTCTTTCTTTCTTTCTGTTATTTGCAAAAACATTTTTTTAAAAAAATATGCATTTATAAGCTGCCCTTTAACACACATTCTCATGGCAGCTTAAAATAGCCTTATAACATCAAATAAAGTAGAAATGTGACAAAATATGATGCAGCATGAAACTCGAGAAGCATAGAATACAAAAGTGGACTCAAACTGATTTAACAGCCTAAATGGGTTTAAAACACTTGGGAAAATAAACAGGTATTTGCCTTGTGCCCAAATGACAACAAAGTGCCAGACAAGCCTCTTGTGGGAGAGCATTACTTAACCTGGGTGCCACTACTGAAAATGCCCTTTCATAGCTAACCATCACGCCTCACTTGAAGAGAGCACCCAGAGAAGCACCTCCAACGATGATCTTAGGGTCCAGGTATGTACATACAGAGAGAGGCGACCTTTCAGGTACCCAGGCTCCAAGGCAAAATCAGCCTTTTGAATTGGGCCTGGGAATGGAATGGCAGGCAGTAGAGATGACGAAGAACTGATGTGATATGCTCATATCACTCAGTATATTAGCAATCTTATAGTCATAATCTGGACTAACTTTCTGGGCCATTTACAAAGGCCGGCCCATGGACAACACATTGCAGTAATTTAAAACAGGAGGAAACCTAGGCATGGATGATTGAAGTAAGGCTATCTCTTTCCAGCTAGGGTTATAGCAAGTTTTTTAGCCTAATCTGATAAAGGGTGCTCTCAGCCACAGAGGCCGTTTGTGCCTCTAGTGACCACAATGGATCAACAAACAGCCCCAAACTATGAACCTGGTCATTTAGGGGAGTGTAACCCTCTCCAGAATAGGTTGGACACTGTTAGACCAGGAAGACAAACCCTCTACTAACAGTGTATTGTATCCAATGTTAGTTCTAGTTAGAGCAGACCCACTGAAATGAATGGGACCTAAGTTAGACTAACCTTGGATAGAACCCACTTCCTTCATCTTGTCAGAACTAAGCTTCAGCTTATTGGCTCTCATCCAGTCCATTGTCACGTGGATAATCCCCCAGCCCCTTCTGTCATCAGCCATCCAAGTATTAGCAGAATCACTGAAAATCCTTAAAAATAGTTTTCTAATCACTTAGACTGGGGATACCTGGGATCAAATCCCCATTCAGCTATGAAATGCTGTGGGTAGCTGTGGGTAGTGTGTTTCTATGGGGATAAAAGTGGGATAACCCACATTTGCTGACTGAACTTCATAAAAGGGGGGATGCAAGAATGACAGATAAATAAATTACAGGGCTGAGCCCAAAGGGCGCATGATTTTGCAAACATTTTCACCTGTGTCAAAGTCCCCCACATTTTAGGCAATTAGCTACATATTGTTATAATGCCATCCTGTTCACTACGTGATCCTCCATTGGCCAGGGTCACTCAAGGGACATCCATGAAATATTCACCTCATTCTAAGTGAGCTTAATTTGCCTTCAGTGATATTAGTGCATCTCAAATCTGATTGTGACATTGTGTAGTCAATGTCATCAAGTTATACATGATTGGCTGGAATCATTCTAAGAAGCAAAGAAAAAGAAAAGAAAACGCCTTAATCAGAGGAAACAAATAGCAGGAAACAGGATCAAGAAAAGTTGGACATTCTACATCAGGGGATTTGTGAAAATATTTGGCAGAGCCCTAGTAAATCAAAATCATAGGCAACAGTCAGGCAAACCAGCCCATATTGGTGGGAAATAACAGCTGAAAGAAGGTAGAGACCTTTAACAGAGTTGAGAAATTTCATTTTCTTGGTGGGTCCTAACTGAATTTCTTTCAAGCTTTAATTCTAAAATTAGCAGAGAAAGCAAAATTAGCTGTCAACCTGGCCTCTCATATATCCACCTAACTAGCTGCTTTCTCAGTAACTTTTCAATTTCATTTGAAATGTACTTATTCATTCTCCCCTTTTCTCCAAGTAATGAGCAGTTCCAGGACAGCTTTATAGCATGAGTTTCCTTTAGAGAACCAACTGCTGGAGATACTGTAATATGTACAACTTACATATTATAACGGAATTATAGGTTTTAGGGGTGGGGTGGTGAAGCAGTCTACTACTCCCCTAGTTCAGCAGCCCATGGAACTAGGGATGTTGGAGAAATCCTCCACAGACCCCAATGAGACCGGATTCTATTGAAGTCTGTGGTGGATCAGATCTCCTACCTCCACCTCCCTGTGAAGTCCCTCACCAGCGGGATCCTGCCTGCTGCCGGCTCCGAAGCCCCAGCGATATGGCCGCCATTGCCGTATCGCTGGCTGGACTGATGGACTGTGGACGCAAATGGCGTCCACTACGCCATTTGCGTCCCTGCTCTTTGATGTGATAGGCTACGTAAATCTTTACGTAGCCTATTGCGTGAAAACACAGGGACACAAATGGCGTCCGCTACGCTGGACGCCATTTGCGTCCGCTGTCCGTCAGTCCAGCCAGTGATATGGCAATGACGGCCGTATCGCTGGGGCTTCGGATCTGGCCGGTGGCTCCGCAGAGTCAATGCGGAGTGGAGCCGGCCAGCGAGGATTCCCGGGGGGAGGAATGGATCACCTCCCCCCCGGATGGCAAGGTAAAAGATTCGTACATCCCTACATGGAACTCCAAACCTGGCAGCCAAAAACCTCTCAGCAACTTTTTTCAGCTAGTTCCAAAACTCCAAAACTCTTTCTGTTTCTCTGAGCAAATGTAAAGGTTTTCCCTTACAGTTCCTCCTAAGGCCCTGGAATTAAGAAAAAATCCACAGTCTTGATTAGCTAGTGGTAAGTTTCACGTGCCATTCTGACCATTGAAAATTATCAAGCCAACACACAAACCCTACTGAACGAGCTATTAACAAAGCATGCTTATAATAATACATATGCACCAACACATACACACGCATACAGCACATACATGCACAGAACATGAATTCACTTTTGGTGTATTCAGGACTATGTAATTAAACTAGGGATGGGAGAAGAAATTGGTTTGGTTCACATTTTAATGTGAACTCACCTAATTTTGCACTTTCGAATCGATAGGTAGACCGAAACTGTTATCCTTTACAATTCACACTTCTCCGAATTTTGGGACAGAGCTCGCCAACTCAAAATATGTCTTAAAAATGTATGTATTAGGGGAAAGTGCACACAAAATGCATATTAGAGAAAATAACATCAAAAATACATGATGTTAGGGAAAATGGCTTGCAAAAAATGCACGATGTTAGGCAAAATTACATACAGATGTGTGGAATGGGAGAAATAACCACACAAATGTGTGTGAATTTTCATGCAAACAGTCTCAAACTGATGTGGAATGGGATGAATCAAACTTAATACTGGAAAAATGAGAAACCAAAACTGACATATTTGTCCATCCCTACGTTAAACTCAGTTATCTCTCTAGCTTGACCTGTGCGCTTCCTAGAAATAGAAAGTATTACATTTTGTTTCTCAAGCTTCAAAGAATCTCGTATCACGTCCCCAGACACTAGCTCCCCTTCCAGACGCATTAATTGATCATGAAATGTCTCAGATTCGCTTTCTGCTTTTCTGGTCCTTTGCAAAGCTTCCTGGTGCAACTTAGTCTGCGTCTCCAGTGTCTCTGTCAGTTTAGCTATTTGGGCTTCAAGCTGGGATACCATCTGCAGGGGGGAAAGCAGACTCAAGTCAGTGGCTGTGCTTCAGACTAATCCATGGCACAAGAAACACATCACCAAATTATCTGAAGTAGTGGAATAACTGTCCTATGTTCAGCAAAAAGGGAAGCAAATAAAACTTAATTAGAAGAAATGTAATTAGCAGAAATGAAGTGGCCCCAACAATGAATTACCTGCAGACAATATTATATTAATATAGATCCCACTTGTCCAATACAAAGAAATCAATGAAAATGGCTCAACAAATATTCGATTAAGGAATACTTGGAGACAATGGCATTGTTGTTCCAGAATACAGTTTGTTGGACTATTTCAACCAAATTTTCCAATTACAGCAGAACCTGAAATCCATCTGCAGTTATGTAAATCACCTGTTATTAATCTCTCAGTTATGCAAAACAAAATGTGGGAGCCCCATGCAAACTCCACTGAAAGGAGAGGGGGTTGTGCAGTGTTAGTTCTTGATATGTGGTGTTCTTTCTGTAGTTCCCTATCACTGTGACACAATGAGTATGCTTCCCTGGTGCACGTATATGAGGTGCTTTCACTTAAATTGGTGTCTCCAATTCTGGAAAGCCATATGATGCTCATGCACAGGACCATGCTGATACCATGCCTGTTAACACTATATAGATTGGGAACTGTATGCTCCACATGGTTGACGCAGTCCACAAGAGCAATATTAGTATTCAGAAGAAGCCCATGCTACATGTACCTGTTTTCCGTAGGTACCATTTCACATTCTTCTAGCTTTGTGCAAAAGTACTGAACCAGGAACAAAGGATGTGCCACATGCTCTACGTTATATCAGTTCTGCTATTCATCAGTATTTCTGATTATCTGAGTATTTCCAGAGCTTTCACAGACTATTCATATGAATACTCTACTGCAGGGGTCTCCAACCCCCAGGCCACGGACCGGTACCAGTCTGTGGCCTGTTAGGAACCAGGCTGCAGTAGGGGTGTGGGAATCCCCCTTACCTTGGGTCCGTGGGGAGGGAGGCAATCCGCCCCCCCGGGATCCTCACCGGCCCTGGCCAGCTCTGCCCCGCGGTGAGTCCACAGAGCTGCCGGCCAGCTCCGGATGCTGGGATGCAAATGGTGTCTGCATTAGGGATGGGGGAGAATTTCTCCCCGAAACTTCAGGGGGCTGAGTGCCAACGTATTCGGCCCCCCAAAGTAGTTTCGGGGAGAAATTCTCCGCACCCCCCCCGCACCCCGCACACACACCCCCCGGGATGGGACTTACCTTTCCCGAATGTCCCTCCCGGCGGCGGGTCCCGGTGGCGGTTCGGCAGGTCTTCGTCAGGGGCGAGGGCAGCAGCCGGTCTTTTGACCGGCTGCCGACGCCGCCATTCCAAGAGAAGTAAAAAAAAAACAACGCCCCCGTGATAGGCTACGTGACGATTAACTAGATTTGCAAAGTCAGCCGTGATAGGCTATGTAAATCGTCACGTAGCCTATCACGGGTGACTTTAAAAAAAAAAAAATGCGCGTACGGCTAATGGCGGCCCCCATAGGGAGCCGCCATTCCCGTTCCTTATTTGGTTGCTGTAGTCTACGTAAAGATTACGTAGACTACGGCGAAAATAAGGGCAACGCTATTTGCCCTTATTCCGCTATGCGGACACCATTTGCATCCCAGCAGCCGGAAGTCCGCTGTCAGCCGGCAGCTCTGCAGACTTGCCATGGAGCGGAGCTGGCCAGGATTCCGGGGTGGGGAGGGACAGATCGCCCCCCCCCCCGCAGACCCAAGGTAAGGGGGGTTCCCACACCTCTACTGTGGCTCGGTCCCCAAGTCCGTGGAAAAATTGTTCTTCCATGAGACTGGCCCCTGTGCCAAAAAGGTTGGGGGTTGCTGCTCTACTGTACTGTAACTCAATTTTGACAATACTTCATTAAATATTATTTTAGTTCCTGCAGGCGTTTCTTCTACTATCGAACTGTTTGAAGAATGTGAAACCTAATATGAACATTGATACAACATGTCAATGAGCATTTACCATGGTGCACAATCAAATCAATTTGCAATCAGTGAGTTTGACACCCAATCACCCAAAACACATCAACTGGAATTTATAATGCAATCCAAAGCATGTATATATAGAAGTAGGTTGCCTTGAACACACTAGGGCTTACTCCCTTGTAAGTGTGCTTAGGATTGTCCTGTAACTCTCATTTAATTTCAGTCAAACTTACCCTTTTTTAACATATTAAGATGCAAGTGCAAATAAGAACCTGAGCTTAATTAAGATGAAACTGATAATCTTTTTTTTTTTTTTAAGTGTAAGCTGAATCATATTAAGTTGAGTACTATATTTCTAAAGCATTTTTCTGGTGTGCAAAGTGCTTTGCTGTTCTTATACTATTATTACACATGATGTCAACAAACCTGTGAAGTAAGTTAATACCTGTGTTTTAAGTCAGGGAACTAAAGCAGAAAACTAGGGATGTATGTGGATTGGTTTGAATTTGAACTCAGGTCACAAGTGGTCCACATAATGTAATCTTGTCATGACAGCTGCCTGAGACAGTCTCTGAGTAGCAAATGCTCTCTGCAGAAGTTACGACTTCATCATCTGGGTTATACTCATCATCTGGAGTTTCCATGCCACTACCAATGACGTCTAGTGTCAATTTAGAGACTCTCCACATAATACAGCTGATCCATGCCACAAGATGCACTGTATGTCATGGCAGCTGCATGCACCAGTTGCTTCAGCAGGCCTGTGGAGTGCATTGTAATATGCAGTCTAGCCCAGAGTCCCCATACTTCATTGACTAAGGGTGCAATTCTATGAATGTTTAGACAGAAAAAAAGTCCTACATCTCTCAGCATTCCTCAGCCAGCCATGTTCACTGGGGAATGCTGGGAGGTGTAGGACTTTTTTCTGTCTAAACATGCATAGGCTTGAGCCCTAACCCACATTAATTCTTACAAATGGCTCCATAGTAAGGCTTAATAACATATATTAAGAAGTTATGCACATACCTATATATTTACTGGCAGCATCTAATCTCATGTCTATAAAGCTGACTGAACCTCTGGATTGGAAAAAAAACATGCTTTGAATTTATACAGATTTCAAATACACTTGATGTGATATCCTATGGCCTTAAATTAGGGGAGAGGGGAGAAGGTACGTACCTTAAGCATGTGGATAGTTTTGCTTGCTGTTGATGTATTTTGTTTCTTCCTGCTTCTGGTAGACCCACTGATAACTCCAACAAGAGCTTACCTGTAACTGGGACTGTGAGTGCCAAAAAAAATCCACTCTGCCTCTGAAAAATAAGGATGTGCCGAGGGTATCCAGATAAAAAAGAGGGTGGAGCCCCTGCATCTTTAATAGCTGTGCAGAAAACGAAATTTCAGCAGGTGTCGCTTGTCATGCAACATACACATGCTGAAATTTCCTTTTCTAATAACTATTAAAGGTGCAGGTGCTGTGTCCTCTTTTGCATCTGCCCTACATGAGGGGTTGTTGTTGTTCAGTCGTTCAGTCGTGTCCGACTCTTCGTGACCCCATGGACCATAGCACGCCAGGCCTTCCTGTCCTGCGCTCTCTCCCAGAGCGTGCTCAAGTTCATATTCATTGCATCGGTGATGCTATCTAGCCATCTCATCCTCTGCCGTCCCCTTCTCCTTTTGCCTTCAGTCTTTCCCAGCATCAGGGTCTTTTCCAGAGAGTTTTCTCTTTGCATTAGGTGGCCAAAATATTTGAGCTTCAGCTTCAGTATCTGTCCTTCCAATGAGCACTCAGGGTTGATTTCCTTTAGGATGGACTGATTTGACCTCCTTGCAGTCCAGGGGACTCGTAAGAGTCTTCTCCAGCACCACAGTTCGAAAGCATCAATTCTTCGGCGCTCAGCCTTCCTTATAGTCCAGCTCTCACAGCCATACATTACTACTGGGAAAACCATAGCTTTGATTAGACGGACCTTTGTCGGCAAGGTGATGTCTCTGCTTCTTACTATGCTGTCTAGGTTTGCCATAGCTTTCCTCCCAAGGAGCAAGCGTCTTTTAATTTCATGGCTACAGTCACCGTCTGCGGTGATCTTGGAGCCCAAGAAAGTAAAATCTGTCACTGCTTCCATTTCTTCCCCTTCTATATGCCAGGAAGTGATGGGGCCAGATGCCATGATCTTAGTTTTTTTAATGTTGAGTTTCAAACCAGCTTTTGCACTCTCCTCTTTCACCCTCAACAAGAGGCTCTTTAGATCCTCTTCGCTTTCTGCCATTAGGGTGGTATCGTCTGCATATCGGAGGTTGTTGATAATTCTCCCAGCAATCTTAATTCCGACCTCTGATTCATCCAACCCGGCATTTCTCATGATGTACTCTGCATATAAGTTAAATATTGTCGTACTCCTTTCCCAATTTTGAACCAATCGGTTGTTCCATGTCTGGTTCTTACTGTTGCTTCTTGACCCTCGTACAGGTTTCTCAGGAGACAGGTAAGGTGGTCTGGTACTCCCATCACTTTAAGAATTTGCCACAGTTTGTTGTGATCCACACAATCAAAGGCTTTAGTGTAGTCAATGAAGCAGAAATAGACATTTTTCTGGAATTCTCTTGCTTTCTCCATGATGCAGCGAATGTTGGCGATTTGATCTCTAGTTCCTCTGCCTCTTCGAAACCCAGCTTGTACTTCCGGTAGTTCTTGGTTCGCATACTGCTGAAGCCTAGCTTGTAGGATTTTGAGCATCACCTTGCTGGCATGTGAAATGAGCGCAATTGTGCAGTAGTTTGAACACCAATTTCCCACCCCACGTGTATTTTAATTTTGTATAAACTCAAAGCATTTTTTTTTTAATCCAGAGGTTCAGAAACCACTGTGGGTGGCAAAAAAGGTGCCATATTTTCACTTCAAAACAAGGTGTACTGGGAGGGCACACCTTGTTTTCATGCATAATTGTGCTCCTGGGAGTGCATAAATTTCCATTAAGAGAAGGCATGTACTCCCCACACCCCTTGTTTTAAAGTGAAAATGCAAGGTTTTTGCTGCCACTGAAATTTGGTGGCAATTCAGCTATGGCAGCTTGGAGGGTGGTGGTGGGCCACAAAAAGCCCAGGGGACCACAAAAAGCCCACAGGCTGCATGTTGCCCACCCATGGACCAGATGCTTCACCAGATGTGACGGGGGGAACAAAGAACCTTGTGGCACCTTAAAGAATTATGAGTTGCTATGAGACACACACATTGCGCAATTAGGAATTCCCCATTCCAATGAGCTCAAGCTGCAGTCCAATGTACATCTACAGCAACACCTGTGTGCGCTTTTGTAGCCTGGCTTGCCTCTCTGTCTTGCTAATGCCCACATATGTGTTGCACCTACTTTGCCAGCAGCCTCTGTGTCTACATCAAGGACAGCAGCTCCAAAACCATATCCTCCTGCTGAGAGAAGAGACCAGTCAGTCACCTGGCCTTCTTGGGGGCGCTGCGGACCACCTGCAGCTGACCAATAAACCAAGCACCATGGGCAGCAGGCACCTTTTGGTGCTGCTGCAAAACTGGCACTGGGTGGGCAGCCAGTGGGCCCCACTGAGATGTCAGATAGGGGGCTGGAGCCCTCCTTAGTCTAACAGTTAAATAATCTAGTTCTCCCTGTCGTGTGATCCCACGGGCCCACCTCCTCCTGTTAGCTGCTCTTCCTGTGTCTGGTGGCTCACTCAGTCTTGGGGATACACTGCCTAGAAGGCACCCAGTACAAGCACCACCAGCAGAGGAGCCATGAGCCTGGACACTATGCTCCACTTACCCTGCATGCTGCTGGCCCCATGCTCAGCTTCCATTATGCTGGACAGGGATGTGCATCTGGCAGATGAGCAAGGGAAGGAGGGAGAGATTGATCATGGAATGGAGGGAGGGACTGTTATGTTTTGTGCTGTGAGATGGCAAGAACACTCCCCTCCGAAGTTGGTTCCTATGGCGGCTGCTCTCAGGGTTCCCTTGCCCCCTTTTAATTCATTATTCTCAGGTTCATTACAGTTGCAAATACTCAGAGACTCTCTGGCTACAAAGGAATGCCTCCAGCGGATTCAAATGGGAATAAACAAGAGTTGCCTGCAGTTTGAAAAAGCGGCTGCCTGACTAGGCTAACTTAGAGAGGGAGGTTCCGCCCCTTGCCTGCTGCTTCCCTGTGTAGCCTATTACGCATTGCTAACTGATTTGAATGTCTAAGCTCCACTCCTGATGTTTCCCTCTTAGCTTTGCCTCTCCGTCTGGTGTCCCGTAGGTCACAGACCTCAAGCTCCTCCTCCTCCTGCTCGCTGTTCCTCACAGAGGGGGGTGAGGATGAGGTTTTATGCCCAGCCATCTGGGAGCTGGTAAACTGAGAACCACGCCTACCCATATCTGGCCTGTGAAAAAACCTCCCCAAGCTCTGGCTGCTCCTCTTCTGAATCTGAGCTGCTAACTATCTCCCTGTGCTCAGAATCAATTCTGACAGCCACCTCGCTTGCCTCGTCCTGTCTGTATGAGTCTGGTAGGTCAAGTGTGTTGATTCAGTGTGGCTGACACGTAAAAAAATCTGCCTTTGCCGACCAAAAGTCCTTTCCAAATCAGGAATCCTTCTCGGGACCAAGAAGCACAGGAAAAAATGTGACAAGAAGACAGACAAACAGACCCACAGACCTGGGACCACCATTTATGACAGCAGGCCGACCACAGAAGTAGGTTTCAAACTGGACAGATATGCATTGAAAATAGGACAAATGCATGGCAGAGAAGACCCTATATTCCATCCCTGGTTGATGGATCCAGACAAATATACCACATACTGATAAATTACCTTCTGTTGTTTCCCTACAGCGTCATGGCGTGAGAAGCCAACAGGACTACACTCTGACCAAATACCCAGAAACAACAGTTTGGTCTATTAAAAATTAGAACATGAAAGTACTGAAACATGAGGCAACCAAGGGATTGAATTTTTGAATTAACCACAATCAGTTAATATTGTATAACATTTTTTACATTAAAGCTGGTATGCTTTTAGGCCACAAATGTTAAGACAACAGAATTCAAAAAAATACAATCTAAGTCAAGCATAGCCAAAGCCAAAAGCAGACTAAATCCCATTATGCTAAAACATATAAACAACAAAATCAGTCATAACTGTGTGTTGTTAACTTGCACAACTTTTACATGACTTCTCTAATGGATAAAATTAATTATTAGATTATACTTGTTACATTCATAAGGCTGTTTAAATTTAATGGAACTTCTCTGTAATGGGTTTAGGTATTTTTTACTTGTTCAGCTTTAGTTCCACCCTGAGAATATTGTTAAATCGTCTTCCCAACTCACAGATGTAGATCTCATGTTTGCAAGCTGGCCTGATTTTGCAAGCACTTATGCATAAAACACTCACTTTCCACTGACAGTTTCAGCATTTAGAAATCACAACATTTCAAATATAAATGGATTATGTTACCCAAGACTGAGGCACACAGGAAAAGGTTGTATGCAACTGCTATGAAATGCATAAACAGCAACAAAGACAAGCAAACGAAAGAGCTACAGCTAAAACCATCAACCAAATATTAATGAGGTACAAATTAAAACGGATTCGGAAGGTGGAAAACAACAACAGACAATTCTCCATCTGACTGTCGAACATGGAGGGTTTCATTCAGGGCCTGTAGCAGAACTAGGTAGGCAATTGAGGCATATGCTCCAAGATAGACAAGAGCACAAAATGGACCTCAAAGTTCTTATATTATAATGAATGATGCAATGGTAACAGCTATTAAAATGAATGATGTATCATGGGGCATGTTTTCAAGGCAGTAGATAAAAACCCAGATATTCGGGGGGGGGGTGTTTTAAGATGAGCATTGTGCATGAACACTTCATATAATATTTGTTGTTACACTTTGGAGAATCAATACGTCAGATCTATCAAGCATAAATGCATCAAACTAAAACCAAAGAACAGATAGCACTTTCTTGGGAATAATATGTTTAGAGTATTCTCAAGTCCTTTCTGACATTGTTTTCTCAGCTCCTGATCTCCAAATAGTAACTCTCCAGAGGCTGAAGTGCACACTTCCTTATTGATGGACATCATTCTAGGGCAGCGTAAACAGGCCATTCGCTTTTTCAGGCCAGTTCTATGCTGTATGTTTGTCAAAGGCTAACTTTTCGTCAGCAAATACATTTGGTACTTTTTCATGTCTGGTTTCACTGAGAGCTGCAATTTCTGTAGGGTTAAGTATGCATCTGGCATTTTGCACCATTCTTTACCATTTCTGCCAAACTCACTCATATAGCATTTCAAGTGCCATGGTTCCCATCATCTTGTAGAATCAGAAAAAAAGTAACAAAATGTGCTAAAATTGCTAATTAAGTCCCGAATCTTCCCTTTCTTACAGCCAAAGCACACATTATTCTTGCCATGGGGATACCACCTAAACGAGCTTCCCACCCAAATGAAACATTTGCATAGAGAGGAGCCATCCCATAGTCAGTTGTCTCCATCTCATGAGCAGCCAGCCAAGACATGGAACAGACATAGCATCCCCACTGCAAGAGTAACACACTCTAGCTCCAGCCTGTAGCTGTGAAATTTCTGTTGACTCTGAAGAGCTGCAAGGAAATCTGCTAGAGTTTTCTCCAACTTGGACCCACTGGACCCTTGAAATCCACTGGGTATTTTCACAAGTACATCCTGGCATGCTACTTCAGAAACACTGGTTTAGGAAATGAGAAAGCATAGAAGTGGATACAAAGGTCAACAGTGCAAGCCTTTGCATATTTAGTCAGAAGTCAGTCCTATTGTGTTCAGTGGGATTTACTCCTGAGGAAGTGTGCATAGGATTATATTTTAACTCTTCTTCCCCTTTGTTTTTAAAGAAAAACACACTGATCCTATATTTTGAAGCAACAAACCTAATTAAAGATAGATCTCTTTCATTTCGAGTTGTGTCTGGAAATACAGATACAACAGCCCTATCTGGTAACTCGTTATTCCCATTTTATAGATAGAAAACTGGAGTTAAGAGAGAGCACAAAGCCATACAAAGGAGTTTATCGGTTCGAGAACTTGAACTCAGATCTTCCTGGATCTAGCCCAAATCCACACTGAACTCTAATCTATAAACAGAGTTATGAGTTAATTTAACAATTTATTTTTCGCCAGAAAAACACAGACACATTTTGTCCACCGTTATTGTTGTTGCTATTGTTGATCAACATCAACATCTTATTTCTTGGTCTGATCTCATCTTGGTTTAGCTTTTTAAGTAGAACTAAGCAATTTTATGATGGATAGGAAGCCTTTCATGAGGGTCCAGAAATGTGTGATTCTGCCATATATATAATAACTATGTCTTCAACTGACTGTGGCCTCAGTACAGAAGGCTGAGCCAGCTCATAATACCAGATCAAAAAGACAAATGTTTCCTGAAAGCCTAGGACTCAATTCTATGCTCTGCTGGTGCTGAGCACCACAGCATAGGTGGCAAGAACGTTTGGTAGGTATTTTTGGTAAATGTTTTACCAAGCCCACAAACTTGGTTTGTTCCGATTGGAAACTTGCTTTTCTTTTCTTTTAATTAAAAAAGGATACTTAGCAAATGATCAACATCTTTACAGCACATTTGGATAATCTGCACTAAGGTCATCATGCCGAAAGCCAAACAATTTAAAAAGTGCCAATGAGCAACGTCTGCTAGATGTCTGTGAACAACAAATATTCAGGTCAGAAGAACTTATGGCTGTGTATTAGGGATGGCGGAGAATTTCTCCCCGAATCTTTGGGGGGCCGAGCGCCAACGCATTCGGCCCCCCGAAATCGGCGGTGAAATTCTCCGCCCCCCCCGGGACGGGACTTACCTTTGGCGAATGTCCCTCCCGGCGGCGGGTCCCGGCGGTGGTTTGGCGGCGGTTTGTCGCGGGCGGGGGTGGCGGCCAGTCTCCCGACTGGCTGCCGCTGCCGCCGCCATTGCAAAAAAAAAAAAAACTAAAGTAAAAAAAAAACACCACCCGTGATAGGCTACGTAACGATTTACGTAGCCTATCACGGCTAGATTTCCAAAGACAGCCGTGATAGGCTACGTAAATCGTCACGTAGCCTATCACGGGTGACTTGGGGGAAAAAAAAAAGCGCGTACGCAAATGGCGGCGGCCCATGGGCGCCGCCATTTGCGTTCCTTATTTTAGCACATCTAGTCTACATAAAGATTTACGGAGACTACGGCGAAAATAAGGGCACACTATTTGCGTTGCCCTTATTTTCGCTGTAGTCTACGTAAATCTTTACATAGACTAGACGTGCCAAAATAAGGAACGCAAATGGCGGCGCACATGGGCCGCCGCCATTTGCGTACGCGCTTTTTTTTTTCTCCCAAGTCACCCGTGATAGGCTACGTGACGATTTACGTAGCCTATCATGGCTGACTTTGGAAATCTAGCAGCGATAGGCTACGTAAATCGTTACGTAGCCTATCACGGGGTCTTTTTATTTTTTTTTTACTTTTTGTTTCGCGGCCGGGGAGACGGGGCGCTTCTCCCCGGCCTGAATTTCGGCCGGGCGAGGCAGGAAGCCTCCCCCCCGGCCTGAATTTCGGCCGGGCGAGGCGGGAAGCCTCCCCCTCTTCGCCTGAACTTCGGGGGGGAAAGCGAAGCGCCTCCCCCCCACCGCGAAGCCAAGCTGCAAAAAGGTAAGTGACTTTCGTACATCCCTACTGTGTATGCTCTGTTAAGGCTGTGAACATTAAACACTGCAATTCATGCAGACACATACTTTGATCATGAACTTGTATAAAGATATTAACCAGTTCCCCACAAAAATTAAATAAATAAATAGTTTGTATATCGTGGGAAACACTTGGCTCTAAAAATTGTATACCAAAATGTTCATGAAATGAAGAAGCCACAGGACTTATATGATTTTATGCATATATGCTGTCTATCACCAGAACTCTTTTCTCCACAACTCCATCATCTGCTGTTTCTGCCTGAAGCCCTGAAACACCCTGACCATGCTCTTCTTATTTAGGATCATCTCCCATCCATGGAAAAGAGGAAGGGCTCTCTACTGTCAGGAAAGTGAGGCCAGTGCCACACCAACATACAGTCAGGATGGCTAACCTGCCACTCGGTTTCTTTCCCGTTCCAGGTCTAGGGAAAGTGAAGAAGAAAAGTAAAGGAGTGTTACACTCCCACAACGACAGCAGGAGAACAAACAGAAAGTTTTTGTTGGTGGGAAATACATCAGCTCTCCTGACAGTGGAGGCCCTGTGAGCTTCTGTGCTGCCTTCATATTGCCTTCCCTGGACAATTTGAGATGCAGCATTTTTAACCTTTAAAACTCTGAACTCGTTGGACCCAGCATACCTAACTGTGTAATCCTATGTATGCTTACACCAAAGTAAGTTCCACTCTGTTAATTAGTTTACTCCTGAGTAAGAGACTGCCTCCTCTCCATCTTCTATTATGCTCATTTAAGGAATACCCCTGTTAATATTATCTGTGTAATGTAGGCATGTAAAGTGAAGAATAAATGGTGGAGATGCAACTGCAACCTAGGCTGCAGCACTTAGGTTATGGGGGACTTTCAGTGCCTTGTCTCAGACAGAAAAAAGGAGAGGCCTAAGATTTAGACCCTTGTTGAAGAGAGCATGGCCAAATTCAAATGCTCAGGCAGCAGCATGGTTACTGCCAAAAATGCCTTCTCTGTGGTCACGTGGCTGTGAAAAGCTTGGAATATACTTCTGCCACTAGGTTCTGGGAGTGGCAGCGAGTAACCATGCCTCCTACTTTCTGAGCTGATGAGACATGTGCTGTCATGTTTCAACTAATGAGTAATAGGTTTGGGGTTTTGTTTTGTTTTTCACTAAGCGCATATACACAAGGAGGTTGCCAACATCTGTAAGATTATAATTCATACAGAAAAGAGGCAATAATAATACCATTTCACATACTGTTTTGTTGCTCTCCTCCCCATGGCACATTTCTTGAATTTTTTCCATAATGTCCTCCTTTGATGGTCTGACCACAGTGGAATTACTTCCAAGCAGAGTGACAATTTGATCTTTAAAGGCCTTGTGCAGGCTTTTTTCAGCCCTGGCTTCCTCTACACTACTTTTCAGGTGCTCTTCTTTCTCACTGCAGATTTTCTTTAGATGGCTCAGTTCTTCCTGAGAGACTTCCCAAGCCCTCTGACAAGCAGCCAATCTGTCTTGAAGGTTTCTGATCTCCTTCTCAAGGTTCTGTTTAGCTGTTGTAGCGCTGTTTAGATCCTAAAATAAAATTCATAACAATCATGTTATTTACATGACACCAGAAGAGAGAAAATAAATAGCTGCTTTTCACAATGTATTTATGGAAGGGCAACGCTATTAGGATTTATGACTAGTTCATGCTTGTTACAAAACTCACAGGCAGAATTTCTGTTGAAACTAACAGGGCTACTAGTGCAGAGAGTTTGCACAATCATGTCTTCTGCATTCAGGACAAGCAACATAAAACTAGTGGTCCATATTCACTCTCTGCCCCTAGGACAGGACAGGACTGGCTTGGAGGTTTGACTTTATTTATAGAACATTTATGTATATCCTGCCTTTCAGCCCCCATAAGGGACCCGAGGCACTTCACCACAATAAAACACAATCCTGATACAAAAAAGCCCCTCCACTATAAACAAAGCAAAATAAAAGCAGACTCCAACAAAGTTAATAAAGTTAAAACCCATTAAAAGCCTGGCGAAATAAAAATTTATTGACTGCCTGTCTAAAAGCCATAAATGAAGGGGTCAGTCAAACTTTTCTTAGGAGACACTCCCACAACTGGAGTGCTGCTGTTGAGAAGGCCCTATCTTGGTTTGGGCTGCAGGCCCTGTGATCACAGAAGCACCATTGTTTCACAGGAGCAATAAAAGCATTAGAAGTTCATGCATAATGCAACAATGGCTAATAATCCTTTACAATTTCAGTCCACTTTCTGAATGACAACTGAGAATAAGAAGTTTTTCTCTCTGTAAAGTACAAGCCTTAGGCAACCAGCTGCATGCATGTGGAAGGATTGTTCTGGTTCTTTGTGACATGTCTGGTTCTGAATGCCAAATGGGAGGTGGAACACTAGGCACTAGTTTATTTCCATAATTATGCCAATCTTAAATAAAGATTTTTTTTTTAAAAAAGAAAGAATACTGTTTACATACTTGTCACCACTCAAACCTACTCTAATTGGAGACATACAGCCAGCAAAATCTGCCTTTCTACATTTTGGCATACTTCCATTTAATTTGATTTCCCTGCTCCTTTTCTTAAAAGATCTTGGTAGGAGAAAAAATCTATTCTAGTGCCAAAAATTAAATTATGGCTATTACGGAAATCAAGGAACCTTTTCAAACTGCAATATTATTCTCACAAATGTTCTCCGTCCCTGTCACAGGTGCAGCACAACATAGCCTGCCAACTTCATAATAGCTGATGTTGATCTAATTTTTGGTTATTAAAATTTGAAAATGTAAATAGAATTACAGGGCACCTATTCTGAAATAGCAAATTGGTCACAATAATTTAAAACAGCACAACTGTTATGCATTTTTGTAGTGCCAGCTTGAGTATTATAGGAGGTCCTTCAGCAAGATGCCCTAAGTGGATTCCTTCCCTGAGTAGGCCCATCCACACCTCACTGTTGCCTATTCACTTGGCCGTGTCCTCTGGTCCACCCAGCTGCTCAAAGGGAGTGTAGAAGATGTGGCTCCTATCACTGCTCACTTGCTTACAGAGGACGAGCAAAGCAGCAGTGACAGGAAGGAAGAGGAAAAGCAGGTCCAAAGGACTCCAGAGGTTGGGAGCGTTGGAAACAGAATTGTGACTTACAGCAGAATTGCTTTATACAATGATTGCATGGCAACACAGCATTTAGTATTGGAGACAATAAACACAGGCTAGAGCCAGTTTAAAAGAAGTTCAAATCAACTTACTTTATTAGTAAGTTGATCGTCAACTTACTAATCGTCAGAGAAGGCTATCTAACATTGTTTAACTTCCAGCACCCCATAAAGCTGAGTGTGTGAGCGAAGCCATGAAATATGGGTACTTGCTTCCTCTCTGGAGAGAGCCACATGGTGCTTGTTGCAGGGGCAAGAAGAAGGGAAGGAGCAAGAAACAGGAACTGATCAAGCTACAGGGTATTCTCTATCACCCCTAGTGTTTTGAAGCATGCAGAGTTGTTCCTATTATCCAACAAGGAGTGGGCCTCCTGCTGGCAGGTTGGCAGCAATGCCAACCTACATTTTTGTTTTAGAGATAGCCAACCATTAAAAAAAAACCAAAAACCAAGCAGTATTTATGAGTTGATGGCCAGTAAATCAGGATTCCCCCTTCATGGATCACTGCCTTGTTGTGGCGAAGGGTCTTGCGTAACTCAGTGAAGCCCTAAGCTATGCCGTGCAGGGCCACCCAAGACGGACAGGTCATGGCAGAGAGTTCTGACAAAATGTGGTCCGCTGGAGAAAGAAATGGCAACCCACTCCAGTATTCTTGCCAAGAAAACCCCATGGAACGTATCACAAGGCTAAAAGAGATGACGCCGGAAGATGAGCCCCTCAGGTCGGAAGGTGTCCGATATACTACTGGGGAAGAGCAGAGGGAATTTCCAAGTAGCGCCAGAAAGAGTGAAGCAGCTGGGCCAAAGCCGAAAGGACACTCAGCTGTGGATGTGTCTGGTGGTGAAAAGAAAATCCGATGTTGTAAAGAACAATATTGTTTAGGAACCTGGAATGTCAGATCAATGAATCAAGGTAAGCTGGAGGTGGTCAAACATGAGATGGCAAGATTGAACATTGACATCTTGGGAATCAGCGAACTAAAATGGACAGGCATGGGTGAATTTAATTCAGGTGACTATTATATCTACTACTGTGGGCAAGAATCCCTTAGAAGAAATGGAGTAGCACTCATAGTCAACAAAAGGGTGGGAAAAGCAGTACTGGGGTACAATCTCAAAAATGATAGAATGATCTAAGTACGAACCCAAGGCAAACCATTCAACATCACAGTAATTCAAGTCTATGCCCCAACCACTGATGCCGAAGAAGCTGAGGTTGATCGGTTCTATGAAGACCTACAACACCTTCTAGAACTAACACGAAAAAAAGATGTCCTCTTCATCATAGGGGATTGGAATGCTAAAGTAGGAAGTCAAGAAATCACTGGGATAACAGGCAGGCACGGCCTTGGTGTACAAAATGAAGCAGGACAAAAGCTAATAGAGTTTTGCCAAGAGAACACGCTGATCATAGCAAACACTCTTTTCCAACAGCACAAGAGACGACTCTACACATGGACATCACCAGATGGTCAATATCGAAATCAGATTGATTATGTCCTTTGCAGCCAAAGATGGAGAAGCTCTATACCGTCAGTCAAAACAAGACCTGGAGCTGACTGTGGCTCAGATCATGAGCTGCTTCTTGCAAAATTTCAGCTTAAATTGAAGAACGTAGGGAAAACCACTAAACCATTCAGGTATGACCTAAATCATATCCCTGATGAATATACAGTGGAGGTGAGGAATAGATTTCAGGGATTAGACCTGATAGACAGAGTGCCTGAGGAACTATGGACGGAGGTCCGTAACACTGTTCAGGAGGCAGCAACTCAATCCATCCCAAAGAAAAAGAAAGGCAAGAAAGCCAAGTGGCTGTCTGATGAGGCTTTACAAGTAGCTGAGGAAAGAAGGGAAGAGAAAAGCAAGGGAGAAAGGGGAAGATATATCCAACTGAATGCAGAGTTCCAGAGAATAGCAAGGAGAGACAAGAAGGCCTTCTTAAATGAACAATGCAAAGAAATCGAGGAAAACAACAGAATGGGAAAGACTAGAGATCTCTTCAAGAAAATCGGAGATCTCAAGGGAACGTTTTGTGCAAAGACGGGCATGATAAAGGACAGAGAAGGCACGGACCTAACAGATGCAGATGAGATTAAGAAGAGGTGGAAAGAATACACAGAAGAACTATACAGGAAAGATCTGAATGTCCCTGATAGCCATGATAATGCGGTCACTGAACTTGAGCCGGACATCCTAGAGAGTGAAGTCAAGTGAGCCTTAGGAAGCATTACTAATAACAAAGCTAGTGGAGATGACAGTCTTCCAGCTGAGCTATTTAAAATCCTAAAAGATGATGCTGTTAAAGTGCTGCATTCAATATGCCAACAAATTTGGAACACTCAACAATGGCCGCAAGACTGGAAAAGGTCAGTTTACATTCCAATTCCAAAGAAGGGCAACGCCAAAGAGTGTTCAAACTACCGCACAATTGCGCTCATTACACATGCCGGCAAGGTGATGCTCAAAATCCTACAAGCTAGGCTTCAGCAGTATGCGAACCGAGAACTACCAGAAGTACAAGCTGGGTTTCGAAGAGGCAGAGGAACTAGAGATCAAATCGCCAACATTCGCTGCATCATGGAGAAAGCAAGAGAATTCCAGAAAAATGTCTAATTCTGCTTCATTGACTACACTAAAGCCTTTGATTGTGTGGATCACAACAAACTGTGGCAAATTCTTAAAGTGATGGGAGTACCAGACCACCTTACCTGTCTCCTGAGAAACCTGTACGAGGGTCAAGAAGCAACAGTAAGAACCAGACATGGAACAACCGAGTGGTTCAAAATTGGGAAAGGAGTACGACAAGGCTGCATAATGTCACCCTGCTTATTTAACTTATATGCAGAGTACATCATGAGAAATGCCGGGCTGGATGAATCACAGGTCGGAATTAAGATTGCTGGGAGAATTATCAACAACCTCCGATATGCAGACGATACCACCCTAATGGCAGAAAGTGATGAGGATCTAAAGAGCCTCTTGTTGAGGGTGAAAGAGGAGAGTGCAAAAGCTGGTTTGAAACTCAACATTAAAAAAACTCAGATCACGGCATCTGGCCCCATCACTTCCTGGCATATAGAAGGGGAAGAAATGGAAGCAGTGACAGATTTTACTTTCTTGGGCTCCAAGATCACCACAGACGGTGACTGTAGCCATGAAATTAAAAGACGCTTGCTCCTTGGGAGGAAAGCTATGGCAAACCTAGACAGCATAGTAAGAAGCAGAGACATCACCTTGCCGACAAAGGTTCGTCTAATCAAAGCCATGGTTTTCCCAGTAGTAATGTATGGCTGTGAGAGCTGGACCATAAGGAAGGCTGAGGGCCGAAGAATTGATGCTTTCGAACTTTGGTGCTGGAGAAGACTCTTACGAGTCCCCTGGACTGCAAGGAGGTCAAATCAGTCCATCCTAAAGGAAATCAACCCTGAGTGCTCATTGGAAGGACAGATACTGAAGCTGAAGCTCAAATATTTTGGCCACCTAATGCGAAGAGAAAACTCTCTGGAAAAGACCCTGATGCTGGGAAAGACTGAAGGCAAAAGGAGAAGGGGATGGCAGAGGATGAGATGGCTAGATAGCATCACCAATGCAATGAATATGAACTTGAGCATTCACTCCTACTTGGCTCTCCTTGCTGGTGCGAGTGGCTAAACTAACCAGAATTAGAAATCCTATCATGACATCTGACCTCGGGATCCAAATCTGTTGTGCCCTTTGTAAGCCAGGATTATAAACCAGGGTTTGTTCTTGGCTTACAAATCTTCACTTGTTTGGGACCAACAAACCTGGATCCCAGGTTTGGATGTCATGGTAGCTTTCTATCTCTGGTTAATTTGGCTGCTCATGCTAGCAGGAGAAGATAAGTGGGAGCGAACAGGCTACATGCACCATTTCTGTTTACAGTAAGCCAAGAGTCACCAGAATCCTGGCCTATCACTCTGTGCAAACATGGTCACTGTCTGTCGATACCTATGTTTCAGAAATATACAAATGCAGTTTGCATGAAGAAAGAAAGAAGTTACACATCATTTTCAACAGGCGTGATTATGTCATTATATTTTTAATGATCTGAGTACTAAAAGGGAAGCAGGAAGTGAAAAGGAGGACAATTCATTATGGAGTACATTAGTAGCCCATGGGAACAGAAATCAGGAAGCAAAGGAAATCAGGAAGCTTAAGCAAAGGCACTGCAACTAGACTGGGAAGTCAGAAACAAGGGGCCCTCATTTTTTTTTTCTTCTCCTTGAACACATCCTTGCTTGCTTTCAGAGCTTTTATGGATATTTAGAAGCAAAAGGAAGCTGACAATATCCTGCCATTACAGTTAATGCAAAAGGAGAGATAAATTATGTAAAGGAGGCTTAGCTGTTTGCTGCCTACTTTCTTCAACTCTTTACAAAAAAAATAACATTGTAATGAGATAACAAGTACTACTGATTGGATCAAGGCAGGGGAGGACATGTAAATAAGGATTGCAAAGGAGTTTGTCAGTTTGAATTCATTAAAGTCTGCATTGCTGTAACTTCCAAAGGATCTTCAAAGAACTGGCCAGATTCTTAGGATGGCCTCTTAATAACTGAATGAAAAAATCTACTGGGCAGTGGGGAGCTGAGAGTGGAGTGAATTGAGAGAAGTTAGACCCAGGGAATTAGAGAACAGTAGACCCTGACTGCTCATTGGAAGGACAGATACTGAAGCTCAAATATTTTGGCCACCTAATGCGAAGAGAAAAGTCACTGGAAAAGACCCTGATGCTGGAAAAGATTGAAGGCAAAAGGAGAAGGGGAAGGCAGAGGATGAGATGGCTAGATAGCATCACCGATGCAATGAATATGAACTTGAGCACACTCCGGGAGAGAGCGGAGGACAGGAAGGCCTGGTGTGCTATGGTCCACGGGGTCACGAACAGTCGGACACGACTTAACGACTGAACAACAACAACAGACATGATTGCCATACCTTTGAAAATATCAGAGTAAATAAAACACTTGAAAGTGCATCCTCTGTTTTTTTAGCATGATTTGTTACTGATGATAGTGTGATGAGGTGGTGCAGTACGCAACCCCTTCACACATACACACACTCCTCATGGGAACTGTTTCTCCTTGGTGTGATCCCACACAGGTGGAGTAGCCATTATTCTGTTGTTGAAGACTTTGTTTTATTATTTTTACTATTAAAGTTGTACCATTAAACCTATGCACCCTTATCCAGATCCATAGCAAGTTCTTTTTTATGCTTAAGAAATTTTGGAACTTGGCTACTTCACAATTCTGCCTCAGGATCTTTCTGCCTCAAATCTAGCTGGGTATGCAGGTTCAGTTATGTAAATTCAGCATTACTTTTAACAACAACAAAAATTAAATGGCTCAGCAATTCTGGCATCGGAGGCAAATTTCTATGGGGAACACACAATTAAGGTCTTTGTGTACATGACTATTTTCCTTTAAATATATTTACTTCTACATAATTAAAAGCATGTATTTCACACAAATATTGTATGTGCAATAAGCACAAAAATGTATGTTGCTGCATATAAAAGACACACAAACACAGTCATGTTTCTCACACATGATGGTGCATGTGAGATATACACACTTTTCCCCACATGTAAGGAATATACATGGAGGAAAATTATCATCTGTGAAGGAGTCCTTGGTACTGGGGCAAGGAGGGACAACATTTGGATGCTGCTTAATTTGAAATACCTAAAGGAAAACAGAATGATTACAAGTGGCCAGCATGCATTTAATGAGAGCACAACAAACATTTCAGATTATGCAAGTTCCCTTCTTTGATATGGCATTTTGTTCAGTTCTTGGCACTGTAATTCAAGGAGTATACCAAAGGGGAAAGAATTCAAAGAGCAACACAGGTGATAAGAAGTCTGAAAGAAATATATGAAGAAAGGCTGAAGGATTTTGATATGTTTATCCTAGAAAAAAGCAAGGTTTTCAAGCATTTTAAAAGTTCGCAAGAAAGAAAGCAACAGAAACTGTTTATTAGACCTACTGGGGTGGAGAATGATATGCAGAAGTACTGACAGGAAAACAGATTTAGATTCTGAACTAAATAATGTAAGAAACTGAATAGAAATATGTGGAATCTTCTGGTTTGGTGGTTTTCAAGAAAAGTATAGGCAGACATCCATCGTAGGGGAAGGGATCCCCTTCCAATTCTATGAAATTTAGAGTTAACCTTTGAAGAAATTCACTGTATCTGCACAGAGCTCGGAAGCGGAGTTGTTCCAAGGGTCAAAAGACTGTTATATCCTGGCTCACAAACTGGTGAGGACCACTGCTTGGTCACCCCTTGTGACCAGTTTGCAGAGTACCTTGCAAATAAAGTCACTTATATTTGTTGTGGTTTAGTTGATGCAGACCCAGTAGAAGTACCATTGGCAACTGCCTGTCCTAATGTTATGGATACTTTTCATTCTGTACAGACTGAGGATGTGGACAGGATTCTTGGAGGTGTAAGACCAGCCACCTGCAGGCTTGACTCTTGCCCTGCATGGCTAACATAGGAAGCCAGAAGTAGATAAAGGATGGATTAATGCCTCTCGACAAGTGTGCATTGTTCCATTAAGCCTGAAAGATGCAATGGTGATGAATATCCCATGAATCTTTCTTCTCTCTACTGCTGTGGCTGAGTGAGTAGGGGCAATAGAATGTGCAATGTAGGTTCATACTCCCTCTGTTTTGCCTCTGGATGTGAATGTTACAGGCCAGATGTTAAAAAAGCAGTAATATACATACTGATAGAAAGTAGTGCTTGGTATGTAAGCAGCTTACAGCAAAAACCACAAAAATAATTCTTACTTTCATTCATAATGTGATAACTACTTTCAAAACAGCCCTCCAATCCTAGCCTGCCCTATGCCGAGGGTTAGGTTTTCTGTTGTTCATGTCAAATTTCAGTAAGCTTAATGGAAATTTGGGCACTTCCTTGGAAGCATTCGTTATTCACTCTAATTCAGACTGCATCCTTACATAACAAGCAAATATTTTATTTCCCCCCCAACACACATTTTCTGTTTATAACCCAAATAAGTATTCACAATCAGGTATGTGTATATCACAGTACACAGCTCACAGAATCAAACAGTTAAGCATTGATGCAGAAAGAGCAGAAACAGAACGGCTCATCTTAAGTTTACATTCAAAACAGGGAAACTATTCTTTGTGCAAATAACAGTTTTCTGCATGTTAGGAATGCAAACCCAGTTCAAACTACGCTTTGCGTTCTGGGGCAAACTATGGTTTGTTGCTAAATTGAAAGTGAAGGGAGAAATAAAGGTTTTCACAAGCACAAGGCTAATTTATTTATTTATTTATTATACAATTCTTATAAGCTTATAGAGAAACTGGAGATTAATTCAATACAACCTAAATAAGGAATAGAAAGTGATAGTCTGGGGCAGGGCTGGCTTTACTGCTGCAAGATCAATTTGTGGAGGTAGTACTCCCATTTTTAAATATAGCAAATACATTAAAGTTTCTTCTTTTAAAATATGTTGTTTGCCACCTCAGTATTTTTTTTTAATGAGAAATGAGGTGGGAATATTTAAATGACTGAATTAATTAATGAAAGGTTGTGCACCTGTGTTGGACTGGGTGAGTGCAAAGTCTCCAAATACATTTTTTTAAAAGATTTTTTAAAAAACAAGAAGTGATTTGGGGACATGCATTGACATGTGTCAGCAAGGGAGGGGGCTGTGTATTGTTACAGCCAACATCCAACAGGTGGAACCTGAAAGCTTCTCCTTCCTCAACTGTTACTACCAGCAGGCATTCCAGCAGGCTGAGCTGAGGGAGATGAGAGGGAGAGCAGGGCCATACCACCAGCCCTGCTGAGAGTCCTCCCCCATGAAGGCTCCTCTTCTCTCAGCTGTTACCACCAGCAGCCATTCCAGCAGGCTGAGCTGAGGGGGAAGAGAGGGGGAAGAGGGGCCATGCTACCCGCCCTGGTGAAAGAGAATTGTTTTCCCTCTTCCCTCCCCATTTCTTTTTCCTTATGTGTCATGTCTTTTTAGATTGTAAGCCTGTCTTGTTTAATTGATTATATGTAATCTCTGGGAGCCTTTTTGGCTGAAGAGGGCCATTAAATACATAAAAGAACATTATAAATAAAAAAAATAAAAGCTGCCTCACACAGACCATTGGTCTATCTAGCGCAGTATTATCGAGACTGACTGGCAGTGGCTCTCTGGGTTTTCAGGTAGGAGTTTTTCCTGCCCTACTTGGAGATGCCAGGAATTGAACCTGGGACCTTCTGCATGCAAAGCATATGTTCTACCACTGCGCTATGGCCCCTCCCACTCCCAGGGGCCTGCAACACTAGCACAGTTGCCTTCCCACACAACAGAAGACCTGCACTAGTCATGCTAGTTGGAAACAGGAATGTCAGCGTTGAGCTACAGCTGTCAAGCAGTGGTTACCAAAATGGCAGCACTTTCTAGCTGCTCCATTTACCACCATGAAATCCTCCTAGAGGATTAAAATGTCTGGAAAGATCCTAATACTGTTCAGCAATTCCCTCAAGTCAAACTATGTCTGTCTGTCTATTATGAAGAGCTTTTCCCTACAAGGGAGCCAGTGTGGTGTAGTGGCGAGAGCGCTGGACTGGGAGTTGGGAGATCCGGGTTCTAGTCCCCACTAGGCCATGGAAGCTTGCTGGGTGACTTTGAGCCAGTCACAGACTCTCAGCCCAACACACCTCACAGGGTTGTTGTTGTGAGGATAAAATGGAGGTGGAAGAGGAAGATTATGTACACCACTTTGGGTTCCTTAAGGAGGAAAAAAGGCGGGATATAAAAGTAATGAATTAAATAAATAAATAAAAAAGAAGACTGAAAGCAGAGCTCAGTGATTAGCAATGATAGCCATATGTTTTGAATGGAAGAGTTCAAAATTGTTATATATTAAGATCTGTTTATGTTTCCCATGTCTCATAAAATGTTAATGATAGAATCAAAATAAAACAAAACACTAATATTGTAGGTTAAGTCATTGCCATATTTTCCATTGTGGTTTTATTCGTCTGGTGGCAAGACTTGCTTTGGCAGGCAGAGTATGCTTTCAAAACAGATCATCCAAGGGCCAAATCCCTTAATTTAAAAGAATTTGTAAGTACACCAGTGTTCCTTAAATCATAAGTGACAACTATTCCAGCCACTCTTCAAGGCTTGGACTGAGTGTAAAAACTGCACAAGAGATCTAGAAAGGACCAGTTTGAATTCCTCCCCCAGCCCCATAGTGGCTTTCTTGCCACAATCCAAATCATGTGTGAAATGTGGCCCCTAATTTTATAAATCAAATGATTAACCATTTATCTCACACAAGAACATCTTTGTCCCGCCAAGTATAATCACCAACAGTTTCTAAGTTTCTGGAGTGTACTCAGTTTAGCTCAGATGTGATCTTGTGTATGCCATGGCTGTGCTTGACTTTGGCAGAATCTACATGCTGATATGACAAAAGACCCTGTCTTTGTCAAATGTAAAAGTGACGTGGTTTCACTGCTAACGACTATTCCATCATTTAATTTACAATTAAAGTTTGCATAAGAAACATACATATAATTTTATATCCTAAAGTGCCCCTGAAGTGTTTTTCACAAGATTCATATGACAGATTTATTGCTCCTTTTATAAAAAGCACCAATCCATTAAATAACCCATTTTAAAACATTAACCAATTTAAAATTGATTAGATATAATCAGACTTTAATTTAAACCAGATCAGCTGAATGGCTCAAGATCTTTTCTTTTTACTTGCTTGAACATCTGTTTCAGTAAGTCTTGGACTCTTCCTGCATTGAGAACTACTCTAGTCATGTAGTTGGCTTGTTTTGGAGGACAACCACATTTTATTACTTTATAGCCAGTATATGGGAAGTTGCTGGTAAGGTCTCTGAATGTAGCCACCTAGTGGCTACATTTCTCTTTTGTAGCTATGATCAAACACATCAGACACTTTTGTATCTGAATCAGAAAATCAAAATGATATACCACAAACTCCCAGTTGGAGGTTGTTATTGTTTTTAAATGACATACAGAGATGGAGGCTGGAGGCAGGAAAATTATGCTCCGCCTGGAATCTATGCGAGAAGTGAATGCTTCTAGTTAGTTCAGGGTAAGGGCTGCTCCTAACTACAGCTGTTTGTTTTGCTGAAGAAGCAAGAAAGTTCTCAATTTTAATTTTAAAATTTCAACTGAAAAGTGGGTTGCCGCCTTCAGCATAATATGGAAACTTTAGAGAGATCTCCAGCTCTTCAGCATTTTTTTTACCATAACTTACAATGTGGTTTCCTGAAGCCTGTCTACATGTTTGTTTCCCCCGAGACGGAAAATAGCAGCTTTGGGGTGGTAGAATTTTCTTTGGGTGTTAATCCCCCCCTCACCCAGCACTCTGATCCTAATCTGACTGTGGGTGCTATTTGCTAAAATGTAAGGAGGCAGGAGATCTGATCATAGATCTCCAACATCTTGTTTAGCTGGGCCCTAAAAAAGCATTTTGTAATAAATTTTTCAAGGAGTTCAGCCCCTTCACACATAAACACTTGTGCAGACTGATCATACAGCACTCTTCAAAATAAGTCTATATAGAGAAAGACTTGAGATGCAACAAGCTTATTAAAAGGACACACCTCGCTTAGCTTTTCCATGTCTTGAGAGCAGCCTGCTGTCTTTTTCTGCTCTTTGTTCAGCTCTGAAACAAGCCTCATGATGGTTTCTCTATTAGCTTTCAACTCCATCTCATGAACATTTACGGTCTCTTTGAGTGTGGCAATCTGTCCTTTTAGCACTGCAGTCTCTTTATGCATGCCACTGATCTAGAAGCATAGAAGTTAGGTAATTATTTAAAACTGGTTATTTAATACTGGGTTTCCCCACTGTCAAATAGCTATGTAGATTTAAATGCTCTTGCTTATCATACTGTAATGTTTTGGGCAAATTCATACCACAATTCAACCACAGTTAAGCTCGTTCAAGTCCCACTGATTTTAGCAGAAAACCTAAACACACATTAAATTACACTGTAGCATAAAGAAACTGATTCTGATCCATATGTCATTTGCTCTGAAGCAATCCCATTAAAGTTACTGTAGCTGCCCATAAATAAAGCTTTTGTACTGTAGCAATTATGGATACTTGAAATTGTGTATATGGTGTCAGAGATGATCCTCCATGGACCTGAGACAACCTCTTTAGGTTTTAGGAGCAAAGAGTACAGTTTAATCAGGTCTGTCCCTTATGGGGATGCAGCATCACAGCCTATGAAGTAGTCATTTCCTTGGACTTAGGGACTAGGACTTCCTATTACCTGTGATTAACCCCTAAAGAAAGAAATGTAATTTAACAGAGGAGGTCTAGAGATGGGATATTATTTCACCTTTTGATGCCTTCAGTGGGATCATTGGAGAGTAGGTGGCTCATACATCCAGGTCAGACAAGCTAGGTATGGCAAAACCAATGTTGTATTTAACATTCAGCTGAGTGAGTGAGCAGGCTGGCAGATGAGGAATGGATTGCTCCATCCATCTTCCATGGGAAGCACAGAAGCCAAGTGGGCTGGCAGAAAGAGGGACAGAGCGAGCCATCCCTCCTCCACCAGCCATTTTTGTAGAAGATAATTTTTTAACTAGTCTGCTAGTTAAATCCAGGCAGTTTTGGATGAAACTGATTATTTGGATCTGTTCTAGTTCATCTTCTGGCCTCGCTATGAGACTGAAACTGTCTTGATCACCCTACTGAATGTTCTTCGCTGGGAGATGGACAAGGGAAGTACAACCCTGTTGGTTCTCCTGGACCTCTCCATGGCTTTTGGTACCATTGACCATGGCATCCTTCTGGACCACCTTTTACCACAGCAGGACTTGGAGGCATGGGTTAACAGTTGCTCCAGTCCTTTCTGGAGGGGTAGGTCCAGAAGGTAGTGTTGGGAGACTACTGTTCCAACTGTAATCCTATCTGGAGAAAGCAGACCTGGCCTCAGTTACTCATTGACTGCTATAATATTCCTTTGTAGGGCTGCCTTTAAAGATAGTCTGGAAACTTCAGTTGGTTCAAAATTCAGCCATCAGAATGCTTGTGGAAGCTAGGTGGTTTGATCATATCACACCAATTTTGCATCTGCTCCACTGCATACCTATTTGTTTAGGGACTCAATTTAAAGTGCTTTAAATCCCTGTACAGTTTGGGGCCAGGTTATTTGAAGGCCCATATGAACCTGCCCAGGCCCTAAGATAAGCCTCAGAGGCCCTGTTCTTGGGCCTTCCACCAAAGCTGATCAGGCTAGTAGTTGGTATCAGTGACGGAGCCTTGTCAGTGGTGGCCCCACTTGTGGAATTCTCTCCCCTGAAAACTCTGATTTACCCCTTCTTGTGTAGCCTTTAATCAGTCCCTAAATACTTAAAAAAAAATTCCATAAAGCTTTTTATTGACCTTATTGCTGGTGCCTATATATATTTACTCTACTGTTGTTTATAAGATATTTAACTGTTTTGTTTTAACACTTCTGAAGTAAGCTGCCTTGTGAGAGCTCATCCTAAAAGGCAGGATAGAAATATTTTAAATAAATAAACTGGAATAAATGACCCATGTGATACCTTCCAGTCCCATCATTCTGTTCACAAACAAAGCTTGGGTTATATAACTGATGTCTTATGGAGCTCTGGTATTATTTCTACGGTGAACTTTATTGTGAAGCATGAAAGAAATGGTGGGGCTGAAGAGTCAGGCATCCATTCTGTAAAAAAAGTAATTAACACACTGTGCTAAATGGGTACATTTTATAGATGTAAGCTCAAGTCAAGGAGTCACATGAGTTATATTCTTGACCTCTGGCAAGCACAAGAATATTCTGCAAACAAAGGATGGAGTATGCAGCTATTTTATTGGCATTTATTTATTTATTTATTCATTTATTTATTCATTTCATTTCATTTCTATACTGCCCAATAGCCGAAGCTCTCTGGGCGGTTCACAAAATGCTGGGAAAGGTGAGACACAAATGGTTAATTGGCTGCAATGATGCGTGCTACACCACATCAGAGAAACTATAGGAGCTCTGACTGTGAGCCAGCAAGCCTCTTTTGGCATGTGGACATGCCTAAGATTGACCCTTTTCCCCCTTTCTTTCTCCAAATTATGTCTTAAATAGTGCTGCACTTTTGAAACTCCCCTGCACTAGACAGCTCACTGTGGGGCATTATAGAAAATGGGAGGAAGCCTTCTGTTTGATCAAAAGCCTCACTTGCACACGCAGAGTAATTCTTTGTACAAAAAAATAGTTTTTCAGAGATTTTAAGGTACTACAAAAAGGCTATAATTGCCCAGCAGTACACAGGTTCTTTGCTGTTGTTGAGTTTCGTCCCACTCTGGTTTCTCTTCAAACAGCCTTTAACGCATTTTGAAGTACCTCAAAGCCCTACAAAACCTGTTTGACACAGAAACTATAGCGAGACTGAAAAAATGAATCTGTACTTGCAGGCAACAATGACTTGATCATAGAGCCTTCAAATCTATGAATACTGTCTTTGGCACAGAACACAGCCTTAATTGATCAGCTCTCTGGATTGCAGTCCCTGCTCTCTACTATAAATACCACCTTCTTCTCTGACTTTTTTTCTTAGGATGAATTATGAAGATAAAGTAAAGTCCTAACAAAGAGAATTAGATTTGTAAGTTCTCACTTTCTAGTTACATTTTTTGACATTCAATTATCACGATAGTTAGCAATTTTTCATTTCAGAAATCTTTAAAACAAGGTCAAAGTAATATTCAACAGTTATAATAAATAATAACCATGGTTTTGGTGATTGGGAATGAGCCGCAGTGAGCCTCAGGCTTGTGCATTCCCACTCCCCTTGAACGGAACTTCAGTTTGATCCTGATTGGTTTAAATTAACTTTGGGTCAGAATAAACCACAGTTCCCAAAGTTTGGATGTAACATGGAATTGTGGTTTGTTCGAAACTGAAAGGGAAGCCTTCACTCTTTTCCTCTTTCAGGCAAAGGAAGAGAAGAAGGAAAAGTGTGCATATCAGCTTGAGGCTCACTGTGGTTGATTCACAATTATTCACTGCAGTTTATCCCAAGATTGGCTGAACTGGACCAGTGAGTATCTCTGAGTGGCAAATCTGCTTGGCCTTCCAATATGGATTGGGAGGTATGCATTTGCTTTCTTCTCTTCTCCTGCACCCTTTTCTGCCAATTATGTTTTCCTACTCTGGCAAAATGCATTATTGAATATTTGTGGTTTCAGACTTCCTTCCTTTCACAACACATCTTTTTTCTGCAAAACTATATTATGTTACATTTTCTCGGTGGACTCTTCAACTGTCTGTATAGGACATGGTAAACACTGGAGTTTGGTGTTATATACATAACTGGTTACACCTCATAATTATAATATTGTATAAATCAAAAACCTTTGAGAGCAGATGTTCCTGTGGTTCTTCTTTCCCTCTTATGCCCATGTCAAAGAAATTACAAAGGTGGGTAATAAATTCACTGTGCTCCCTGGTAGCCTTAGAGGCTTGTATCCTCAACTCTTCAGACTCATTCAAATATTTTCTAATAGGATACAAAACAAAAACACATTAACATATAGGATAGACACACACCAAATAAGATTTTTACCTCAACATTCAGAACTATGCTAAGATCAAGAACAAGAATACTCTGCACTGCAGTACGCACAGCATCTCCACACGTTTGCCTTATAAAGTCATAGTTATTCCACACTGATTGGACATTTGTCCAATCAACGGCAAAAGCACTGTAGTTTGTCTGCATATAATAAACATAAGCCTAATAGGTGGGTTGGAGCAAGGTACACTTTCTCCCATTTTTTATTTCATAATTTAAAAAATGCTATAAGAATAATAACCATTTAAAAAAGAATTGCCATTGTATAATTTAATATATGTATAGCTTGATCATGATTCCAACAACTAATTACTCTGCCTCAGTTAGCTTTGAAATTATCAATACTTACAATTCCATATTTTATGCAGTTAATGTAGTTAATTTTTCTGTTGCTAATATATACAAAATCTTATATAGTTATTCCTTTTGATCTCATACTCAACAGACTTTCCCATGTCTAGTCAGTACTACTTTGCTTCACAAATTTATGTTTGCCATTGTTTAATGCCATGAAATGCACATTTTCCCACGCACAGCTTTTTAAAATGTGCAGCCAGACAACAAAATGTGCAGTTGTAGGGAAAACTGTGCAACTCCAAAAAAACAAATTGTGCAGTTCAAAAGGTGATGTCATGCAAAAGCTATTTTGTGTTAGGTGGGTAAAATGTGAATGATAATAATGTGAAAATTAAAGTGAGCAGTCGCGGCTCCTCTAGAACCCCAGACCTTAATCTAATATACCCTGCCAAAGACATTCCCCTCAGATTCTACCGCTACTCTCCACAGAGTGTTCACCCATGTTTCAAACATGAAGGAAATCATTCTGGAACATGGGGACTACTTTTCTGACAAAGTCAGGTGAAGTTGCCAATGTTTTGCTAAAGGCAGAGATGGCAGAAAATATCCAATATGATATTCATAACAGGGATCTTACTGGGGCACACATGAATTGTGTCTGAAAATATCAGCGCAGGAGTCAGTTAGATCCCAAATGAGAAAAGCCCCCTTGAAGGTATTTAAAGATTTCACCACATACAAGAAGACAACTCTCAGGGACAAAATTACTAAGCTTCATGATGAGAGAAATCTTCTTTCAGCCAAAGACTGACAACAAAGATCCCTCTTCACTCTCAGTTTTCTCCCACTCTACATGGAGCTTCAAAATGTCATGGAAGGTGACTCTAAGCAACAATGCATGTACTCACACATAAGGGAAATGCACAAGTGTGTTGCAGGGGCACACACTACACAAGCAAATTCTTATCATATACCACTGTGCAGTTCCAAATTTTCCTTTTTATAAGCTCTGTGAATTGGACAGCACAGGAGAGCACACAAAGCCCAAACAAGTTATATAAAAATCCCCAAACCTAAAACTTCTGTCTTCCATCGGAAATCAAGTCAAAAACTATCAGGGCTGGCCCAAGACATATTGCTGCCTGAGCCAAAGGAGGAGATGGTACCCTTCCATTTCACCTACAGAAGACTGGCAACTGAATCTTACTTCAGCACTAATGATATGACAGCATCCTTCACCATACTTGAGGGCAGAAGGCTAGCTTAGGGGGTGCAGGACAGGCTGCCTTGAACACACAGTTCTATCCTCCAAGAGAGGGGAATGGCCAAGGGGCTGCCACCACAGCCCCTTCCACACCACCCAGCATCTGCCACCTGAGGTGGCTGCCTAATAATAGGGCAGGCCCTGAAAACTTTACTAAACAGTCTACTAAATGAAACGGTCTTGGTGGATGATATGGGAAGGGCTCTGGACAGGGGTGAATGCTCCTTCCTTGTTCTCCTCGATCTCTCAGCGGCTATTGGTACAGTAAACCACAGTATCCTCCTGGACCGCCTGGAGGGGTTGGGCACAGGGGACACTGTATTACGGTGGTTCCGTTCCTTCCTCTCTGGCAGGTACCGGAGGGTAGCTCTGGGGGAGGAGACTTCAGACCCTTGGCTGCTCACTTGCAGGGTGCCACAGGGTTCTGTTCTCTCCCCAATGTTATTTAACATCTATGTGAAGCCACTGGGGGCTATCATCAGGAGGTTTGAGGTGCACTGTCACCAATATGCAGATGACACGCAATTCTACCTCTCATTTAAATCCTCACCAAGGTTGGCTGTAGAAACTCTGTCCAAGTGTCTGTAGTTGGTGAGTGGCTGGATGAAAAGGACTAAGTTGAAACTGAACCCCGACAAAACCAGGATGTTGACCTGGTGTTCAATGGGGTATGGCTGCCCCTGAAGGACCAGGTCAACAGTCTGGGGGTCATTTTAGACTCCCAGCTGTCCATGGAGGCTCCGGTGTCAGCCGTGACCTAGGTGGCGCTGTACCAACTCCATCTGATATGGCGGCTGCACCCCTACCTCCCTAACTACCTGCTCCCATCAGCAGTTTATGCCCTGGTCTCCTCTCACCTAGACTACTGTAATGTGCTCTATGTGGGTTACCCTTGAAGACGGTTCGGAAGTCGCAGCTGGTGCCCCGCCTGATCAAAGGCAGCGGTCAGCAAGACAACATCACTCCAGTCCTGAAGGAGTTACACTGGTTACCAGTTGTTTTCTGGGCCCAATTCAAGGTGTTGGCATCAGCCTTTAAAACCCTATATGGTTCCAGCCCAGAGCACCTCCAACAACACCAGGGACACCACCCAACAAGATCGGCCTTGGAAGGCCTTCTGTCTGTCCCATCAGCCAGGACAGCTAGGCTGGTGAGGATTAGGGAGAGGGCCTTTTCTGTGGTGGTCCCCACTCTGTGGAATTCCCTCCCTAGTGACCTTGGCCATGCCCCCTCTTTGATGAGCTTCTGCTGGGTTTTGAAAACATGGCTGTTCAGGTAGGCATTTGGGGTGGCTTATGTGGGGTTTTTTTGTTTTGTTTTGTTTTTAGAGCAATGTTGTTTCGTTCAGTTGATTATGTAAATTTGTTATATTCTGTGTTGTTATTTGTACTGTACGCCGCCTAGAGTGGCCAGGTAGCTGGCCAGATGGGTGGCTAAGAAATCTAATAAATAAATAAAAATAAATAAATAAAATCCACAGTGCATTTACAAAGGCTTTCAGATAAAGCCTTCCCCACCTCCAGTAGTGAGATCTCTCTCCCATGCTTCTGCCCCAAGTACTAATATCAGAGAGATAGGGGAAAATAGACTGGCTTGAAAGACAATTACTAAGATCTAGCATGAGACCCAAGTTCAAGTTTATTTTATTTAGCTAGATTTCTATCCTGTGTTATTCTGAGTTGCATCTCTCTAGAACTAGCAAGAAGTAATTCATTTTAAAAATATGAAATATAAAATCCTAAAATAATTTTATGAAAATCCAATATTATTAACCACACTAACCTATATAACTCTTATACAGGGGGAGAGAGGAGGACTTGTAGTCCTCCATATGTTTTGCCATGTGACTCCCATCGGACCTCACCATTGGTTATTCTGGCTAGGGTTGATGGGTGTTGTAGGCCAAAACTTCTGGAGGGCCAGAAGTTGCCCACCCCTGTCTTATACATACACCTTCCATCTTGACCAAGGAGACTAAAAAGTCAGCAGAAAACACCCAGGTTTTGTTTTGACATTTTTCCTGTGAGAGGGATGGAGTTTCACTGTCTGAGTACAGGCATCGTTCTTTTTAAGAACCATTACAGATACAGTAACTACTGTATATAGGGCAATTATTTCAGGTTAAGATGTCCATTTATTTATTATTATTTACATACCCTGCCTTTTTTCTCTTACAAGGAACCCAAGGTGGCTTACATGATCCCCCTCCTCCTCTGCATTTTATCTGATGTCCTTACCTGATTTGACCTTCTTGTTCCTGTATTGTCCCCTTCAGTTCCAAATTCTCCTGGAGAATGGCCTGTGCTTTTAGGTCCACTTGTTTTTTAGACATGGCAATTGTACCAGATTCCTTCTCAATCTCCTGGAGTCTACTTTGCATAGAGAAGAGCAGAGAAGATTGCCTGGCATCATTCTCTTTATAGCCCCCAACTTCAGCCTTCAGTTCCTGGATAGATACGTCTTTACAGGCTAATTTGGATTTAAGATCTAGAAGCTATAAACAGATGTGGATTACAAAATGTAAGTGCGCTAGAGGTTATCTAGACGTGATTCAATATATATTTTAATCATTTTCAGAGATTGAGAGAGAAGGAATTTAACTTAGCAGTACAGCACATGCTTTCCATTTAGAAAGTCCCAAGATCAATTCCTATTACCATCTCCACTTAATCTTAAAGGATACTGCATGACGTTATGGGGCACAGTATTGTAGATAGACCAATGATCTGAATCAGTATCTCCTTATATAAGTAATTCCCTATATATAATAGATTCTAACAGAGATTCTGACAGAGAATTTATTACTAGGAATGAATAACTAAGTTACCTGAGAGACCGCCTTCTCCCATATGTACCTATGCAAAACTTAAGAACTTCTTCAGAGGTCCTAAAAGCAATTCAATTCTAACCATGTTTACTTAGAAGTCCAATTGATTTCAGTGGAATTTATATCCAAAATTAAACTCCTTTTTCTTAATTTTAATACAGTATTTGGGTATGTCTGGGTCCTAATCTACATCCTGGACCTTAAACTGCAATCCTATGCATGTCTACTTAGAAGTGAGTCCCACTGAGTTCAATGAGATTTACTCCCAGGTAGACGAGTGTAGGATTGCAGCCTTAGGCTACAATCCTATACATACTTACCTGGGAATAACTCAGTGGCAGTAACTTACTTCTGAATAGACATGCATAGGATTGTGCTGTTAATGCTCTACTCGGGAATTCTAGTCAGTTTCAATTAAACTGTGATCCTACTGTTTTCAACAGAAAGCACTGCTTGTCAGTTTGTAAGCCTGTACCTGTACATAATGAGACTCTCTGAATTTGGGGCAAAGATCATAGGTCAGGGCTGGTTCCAGAAAACAAGTTTAAAAATAAAGCCCTTCCAAAAAAACACACAAAAAACAGGACCCACTGTCAAGTCCAGTTAAGTTCAGGATAAGGGTTCAAAATAGAAATATACAACAGGAATATAGAGAGCAAACTCTACTGTAGAATTTAAATGGCTAAATCTGCACAATAAGTATAATAGAACAACTGTTTACAGAACTAACAGAATGGATAAATACAAGAGCTTGAAAAGATTCAGATGTAATAACAAATGTTCACCTTATGTTGAAGTGTTACATTTCTCTTCAAAATGGGAACTATACTTATGTGCTAACAAGTTGCAATAAAAAAAGATAATCACTTTTGACTCAAAAGTTAATTAAATTGATCAAAAGCCTGGCAACAACAAATTGGTTCATAATTCACAATTAATGATTCATGCAGTGAATCTAAAGACTAGTAAACTATAGCTCTTAAAACAAAAAAAGCCCCAACACCCACAATAATAGAACAAGGCAAAGGACCAGTAGTTGAGTCCACCTGTTCCTTCTACAATATTAGAAGCATAAGCATTAAAGCACACTCTTATCAGAAACAAATGGACTGTCTATGCAAAAAAAGAAAGAAAAGAAAATGTGGACAAAGCAACTCCCACCTCCCCCGAAGGCCTCTTTTCTTAAGAAGTATTATTTTGCTATGTCTCTGACACATATTTGGAATATGATACAGTAATGGTGCTCCTCACTTAGGGTGCTTCCAGATGAGGCTTTTATTGTGCAAGTACACTTCCTCATTTGCAGAATTTTACCGGGGGGGGGGGGCAGGTGGCATCTTCAATTTGTAGCCCTCTCATGTTTTCCATCTTTCTTCTTTCCAGAAAAAAAATCTGTTCAGGAAGAAAAAACTGAATAGCTGCATGCTCCACTGAATTCAGTGGGACTTACTTCTGAGTAAACATCCATAGGTTTGGACTGCACAGCAAATAATTCTAAAGCTTGTCCATGACAAAAAAAAATATTGAAGGGAAGAAGCAAAAGGGTCACTATTAAAACTGTAGTAATAGCCAAATCCTAAAGCAACATATTTGAAAGTAAGAGCCAGTCCATGCATTACGTTTACTACGTGGAGTTTCCATTATCTACGAGATACTTTTAGTGGGTTAACAAACACTTTCATGCAAGAAGGAATGTCTCTTTCAAAACTTACCTCCGCCTGGGCACATTCATACTTTACCAGGAGTGCTGCAAGTTCACTATGGGCCATTTCCGCTGCATTCCGATAGTGATAAAGCTGTTCTCGAGTGACAGGAATATCCAATAGGAAATAGTTTTGAGCTCCCTGGTAAAAAACAGGATGAGAATCAGAACGCATCCTGCTTCAGTCTTATTGTTTTACTTAGTTTGGCAAAGGAACCATTTTTCAGGAAGTTTATTCTGATTATTTGGATCTATTTCAACCTGACTTCCAAACTGGTTTTGGATGGAAACTGCTTTGATTGCCCTGATGGATGTCCTGCGCCTTTGAATGGACAGGGGAGTACAATCCTGTGAGTTCACCTGGACCTTTCAGTGGCTTTTGATACCATTGACCATGGTATCCTTTTGAGTTCTCACTGTGCAGAGGCACTTGGAAGCATGTTACAGTGGCATCTGGTCCTTTCTGGAGAGACAGAACCAGAAAGTAGTACAGGGGGACAAGTCTGGGTTCCATCTTCATCCCTATGCTTTTCAACATCTATATGAAACCCATGGGAAAGGTTTGGGCTAAGGTGTTATCAACATGCATACGACAGACAGTGCCAGGAAGGTGGTGGAAACTCTGAACGTGTGCCTGGAGGCAATTTTGGGCTGGATGAGGGCAAATCAGTTGAAGCTTAATCCACACAAGACTGAAATACTGTTGGCTGGGAAGAGTGCTGAACTGGAAGACTGCAACCAATTTTGGACGGGGTTGAACTCCCCCTGAAAAGCCAGTCTGGGGCTTCTTGTGGACTTGGACCTATCTATGGAGGTGCATGTGGCATTGATGGCTAGAAGAGCCTTTACCAGTTTAGGCTGATTTTCCAGCTGCAACCCTATCAAGGCAGATCTGGCATCAGTTACACATGCCCTGGTTACATCTAGACTAGACTGCTGTAATCTGCTTTACATATGGCTGCCTTCAAAGACAGTTCAGAAACTTCAACTGGTACGGAATTCAGCCATTAGGATGCTTGTGGGGGCCAAGTGTTCTGATCGTATGATATTATACTGCTACTGTACCAGTTACACTGGCTGCATTTCTATTTGTTCCTGGGCTCAAATTAAAGTGCTGTTTTTTACCTTTAAAGTCTTCAGCAATCCTTATCTGAAGGACCACCTGCACCCATACAAAGCTGCCCATGCCCTGAAATGGGCCTCAGAGGTTCTGATTTCTGGCCCATCATCAGTTTGCTGGGCACAAGGAAGAGGGCCTTTTCTGTGGTGATCCCACATCATGGGAACTGTCTGCCTAAAGAGGGGCATATGGCCTCATCTGTATCTGCCTTTAAGTGGACTTCTACAATTATTCCCCTTTTCTTGCAGCATTTTATTGATCTGTATGCATGCTGGTTGTTAGCTGCTGCTGCTTTTATCTGTCATTTTGGATTGTTTTAATTGTGATAAAATTATTCATTTTTTTAATTTTTGCAAGCTGCTTTAAAGAGGGTTTTGCTCTGACACCATGGTATACGTCAATTAATTAATTAATTGGCTATTGCATTTGTTTTTATGCTAAATATGCTGAACGCCTCTGGGGTGCAAATGCATTACCAGCATGATTCAGTGAGATTCAACCATCCACTTTACAAAACTTTGTTGTAAAGCACTTGAGTTACACATGTAGCTTGAAGAAGGGCTTACGTCCATCCCATTACATAGCAACCCAGTCCTACGAATCCACATAGCTGTGACTGGTGTACAAAGCTGTTTATGCTGGTGAAATTACAGCCACACCCTATTTATTTCAGAAATTATATACCTCCTTTCAAGACAAATCCTCTCAAGGCAGCTCACATCACAACAGAACATAAAAATACTACAAAATTTCCCATGGAAGGCAAGCGGGGAAGGTCTTGAAATCCTGGTAGTCAACTGAAATTCCACCATTACTGTTTTAGGTTTGTAGCATTTCACTAACAGCTGCGACCAAAACACCATGAGAGGGGTGTGTATGTAAACTATTCCCAATCCTGCTCAGACTCATTTTACCACATCCCCATTCTGCCTGCATTTTTACTGTCTTTCTGTCCTTTCCCAACATGGCATTTGATGGACATGGCCATTTTCTTTGTGTATCCAGTTCTAAATATTTCCTTGTCAGGAGCATGGTTTCAAGCTTCAAACATTAGTATTCTTTAAAGTGCAAGGAGTATTTCAGCATTTAAAATATAGATCTTCAGTTCTGATGGTCACCAATGTTGTAAGAACTATGCTATTTTACAGCAAAATATCCATTTCAGAAGTAGTACTACATTAAAAACAAACATATGCCACCTAGCTGAGTTTTATTTATTACTATTATTTATATAGCCACCCCATAACACAAATTTTCTGGGTGGATCACAAAACAAATAAAACATTAAAATGCAATATAAAATTATTAAAACTAAAACACAATTCAAACACAGTTTGTCACCATTATTGTTATTTTTTGCTATACATTGCTATTTAATTGAGAAAGGGTAAGCCACCTAATAGAGGTTCCATTAAAGTGCAAAAGTAAAATATAATTTTAAAATACATACACATACACGAGTGTTTGGGTTTTTTAAATTTTTATGGCTGACTGACTGGGTTTGCACCATTAAATTACCCACAGTAGTTTAAATAAGCCACCGTGGTTTGAGGGTGCCCATGGCTGCCCATTCCATAACCTAAGCCCCACTCATAGGTTCTTGTGTTGTCCAAACCCAGTGCAGGTAGGTTGTTGCCATGGTTAACAAACCACCTACAATCCTAAAACAGCCCATGGGTTCTGAGTGGTGTGTTAACTATGCTAACAACCCACCCTTGCTGGGTTCAGATGACATGACAACCTACTAGCGCAGGCTTGGTTATGGAATGGGTGTCTACAAACCAAGGTGGCTTATTTAGGCCACCATGGATCAATTTAATCATGTGAACTGGGTCACCATGATCAGGATTTTGGCAGGTATTTTATGGTATTGTATCTTTCTCTTGTTCTGTTCTGTAGTGTGAGAATTCTGAATATTCTTTCCATTCTCTGAGAACAGCTGGCAGCACTTATCCCAGAAAGCCCAATTATCTTGAATAAAGCAAGGATTTATGAAAGTAGGAAAATGAGAAGAATCAAAGCTGTGTCTTCCAAATGAGCTTCTAATGTGATGCTTGGGCGACTGTTGCACTGTTTATTTGAATAAAATTAAGCCTAACATGTTTTTGAAGCAGAATTGTATTTAACCCTAGCAAGAAGGCATAAACACTGCAACTATGATATAATGTTTAGAGAAGGCTGGGATTAATATTTATGTGCTATTCAAATAACGACACAAAAGCTTCAGAGCAAAGCTCAGAGTTTATCTGGAAGGGGATTATTCGTCTTTTGCAACAAATAAGGCATTGGAGCAGGTTGTGCATGTGTGCTTGCTGGGGGCGCCATTCGTGTATAATCTAGGTTAGAGCTTGCATAAAGAACATATTCCATCAAACTGATAATTTCCGTTTCCAATACTGTTACATCAACTTTGATTTAACAATTCGCCCGGTCACCATAGGCAACAAGGAATTCCATGCAAGTGTGTGGACTAGCAAAAGAGCTGGTGGATGAAGGATGTCCCTCATCCACCAGCCCATGTGGTTTCTAACATGGCTGCAGAAAAAAGAGTGTCCCGTTCTGTGTAGCTAGCCCACTACGTAGAAGGCAGTTTTTAAAACTAGCCTCCCAACAGGTTAACAGCCTGTTTCCATACTGGTCGCAAGGAGGTACTTTGTCTCTTCCAAACCAGCATAGAAACTGAGAGAGCAATCCTATGGTCCTTGAGAGAGTGTTCCAGGAACTACAGGATATTGTGGAGCTCCCTTCTGAGGCTATAGACACTGTGACAACCTCCGGAGGGGAAACTCGAACAGGGATTGTTTCCTGCTGTCCCTCCCCTGCCTCGCAGCCATCATGGAAAGCACCACAACAGCTTCCAACAGCTCCAACCTTGGATGAGGATGCAAATGAGGAGGAGGAAGAGGGCAGGGAGGGGAGACACCAAGGATCCATAGGTGCCACAAGCCTCTCATCTCCCATCCCTGTGACTCCACTGGGTATGCTCAAAAGCAGAATATCAGCAGGAAGGGGACGGAAAGGCGAAGTTCGCCCCTCCTGTTCTGCCAAGTGTCAGCCAGCAGTGCATAGGACTTTCAGAGCACTCTGACTTCAGAGTGCTTCTTGGATGCCCATAGGACTGCTCTGTCCAGCTACCAGCCTCTTAGCAGGTGAGTAAAAAAGAAAAGTGCAGGCAAGTAACTTTTCTGGGCTTACTTACAAGGCTGTGTTATATACAAATGGTATGGTGCTTACTGATCTTGCATTTGCCTGAATTATGGTAAGAACAGTTTCCTTTCCGGTGATGGGAAATGCAGAGGATTAAGAAATTTGTGTTTCACAGTTTTACACCTAATATTGCCAGATATTCCTTTAGAATGACTCATCCAAGTAGTCCTAAGCCATGACGGCTTCCCTCCGCGTTAACTGGAGACTGTTAAAATAGCAGAGGGCCAAAGAACAGAGAGAGCTTTGTATACAAGAATGTCTGTTCATACAAACTGCCTCAGAAAATGTGTGGTGCTCACAAACTATGGTACTTCCAGTATTCTTTACGCATCAGGCTTTTTTGGTCATTAAACCAAACCCAATTCATAACTGAATTAAATAAATGTTCTAAAAAAACATTATCCTTCATCCTAATTAGAGCATTATACTTCCCCCTTTCTGTTTGTTTTTTGTCTGGCTTCTAAGGCCGTGAACGATCTAAGGCTCAACTATTTTAGAAATATACTTCTGGAAGTGAGCCTCATTCTGGTAGCTCTCTGTGCTCAGGCACCACCTGCTATTTGGCGAACTCACAATCTGGCCTTACAATACCTTCACTGCATGGCCAGTGACCTTTACCAAAATCAAAATAAACAGCAGTCTTTAAAATATGTTAAAATATGAAAATAAACAGAGGAAACAGTATAAGAAGTAAAAATGTATATAAGAACTCTATACAAAAAATGAGAATAAAATAAATGCACACAAAACATCACCTTCAACCTTATAATATTAATGGTCTAATGATATGCTTAATAATAATACTTAGTATTTGCATACCATTGAAGCACTAGTAGTAATTCTTACAACAACCCTGTACGTTGTCAGCATTATTACCCATATGAGTTCACGGCAGAGGCAATGTTTGAATCCAGGACTTCCTGATCAATCTCATAGCCATTACATTACATTAGGTATCTTAGCATCTTAAGCATGTTTACGCAGAAGTAAGTCCCACTGAGTTCAATGGGACATACTCCCAAGTAAACATGCATGAGATTGTGACCCTGACCAGTTACTGAACAGGAGTAGGGGCAGGCATATGTACTGCATTATGTCATCAGGACATGAGGTCAATTGTGTGACAAGCTGCATACCTCAAATTGGATGCAATTTTTGGTGGCAGCCATATGCTCCTTATAACATGTAATTGAGACTTTTCTGTAATAAGAGGCATGTGATTCTCAGTGGGAACTTCCACCTCCATTTAGTCATCTCTGTTCCTCCCTTCTCACCTTGGGAAAAGCAGCCGAAGGCTTTACTATTTTCCATGTGTTTTTTGGAGATCCACTTGAGACCTCCATTTACAGTGCAATCCTACAGAAGTCTATTCAAAAGTAAGTCCCATTGAGTTAAATTGTATTTTATTGCATTTGTAAAGCACAAAAAGCAGAGCTACATGGCATGGGAAAAGGGGAGATATGGTTGCCAGATGTTCTTGTCTTGCGGTCTCTTAATAGGTATAAAATAAGCAGCTTTATAGCAACTTCTTTGTTTTCGTGTTTGACAAATGTATATTATTACTGTTGTTGTTGTTGTTGTTGCTGCAGTTATTTTTGTAGATATTACTGACATTCCAACAGGTGAGATTTTTCCCGCATGATGGCACAATGCTAGGGAAAGCAGATGCTCTCAAAAGTCAACACAATTAAAATGTTCCTGTAACCAGAGAATGGCTGTTGAACAGTGGACTGCCTCAGGAATTAGAGGGCTCTCCTTTGCTGGGGGGGTTTAAGTAGAGGCTGGATAGCCATCTGTCTGGAATGCATCAAGCAGGAGTCTGGACTAGATGACGTCCAAGGTCCCTTCCAACTCTACAATTCTATGATTCTAGATTAATAATCATAAATCCATCAAGATCCAAGAAATGAACTGCATAAAATGCAGCTGGTAATTGTGTATAAACCAAACACTTGCTCATTACTGTTCCAATTAGTGGATAATTTAGGCACCAACAAGTCTAATCCGGTAAAGTATTCCACTGTGTGGTTTCCCCTGCTCTACTTCCATATGAAACAGAAGCAGCAGCTCAGAGAACATTCTGAACATTCCAAACCTATCAAACCAATTTCTAGGCCGTGCCTAGAGCTGAACACATCCCACTTGCCATGTCATATGTTGTTACTTGACAGATGTTTGACAACCCAGGCAGGCAGGTGCTTGACAGTCCCAGGCAGACAGGAAAAACAGGAGATCTGTAGAGCCCTTGGTGGGCTGCCATGCATGACTGGTGGGTTGTGTTCAACTTGGTTGTTCAAAAGTTTTGCAGCACTGCCCTATGCAAAGGCAGAACATCCCTCACCATCTATTCTACTATGTTAACAAGATCTATGGTAAAGGTTCCTACCAAGCGTCTCCATTTTGGAACAACCATCGAATCAACTTTATATAATCATTTTAAATCTGAAGTGTGATTTTTAGATATATTCTCTTTGCCTTTAGTTGTTGCCTCCCTTTAGTCTTTGTGCAAACAGAGACAAGCCATGACCTATTCTGCTGGGTTGGATCTATAAATCAGTGTGTGCATGTGTGTGTGTGTGCGTGTGTGTGTGTGTGAGAGAGAGAGCGCTCTAATCTTATCTCCATCTTCTTGGGATGATACTTTACTGCCAATTCACGCAAACATTCAGCTTGGCCTATGTGTTACTTATAGACACCTTATTCTACTCCCCAAATATCTAAGCCCATACAAATCCAGTTCGTTTCTCTGGGCCCATCAAATAATAACTAATGTGTTTAAAGATAGATGAAAGCTTATTAAGGGATAAGGAAACAAGAACAAAAATAAGTTTCAAGAGGAAGAAAATGGTTGCATGATTATTTTTTACCATAATCTTGCAGTATGAGCATCTGAAAGGCTTGCAAAGGAGGCATTTGGTTGGATGTCCTCAACAACTGAAACTTCAGAAGCTGCGCAGGTCAGACTTGTGAAGACAGATGACTGCATTTAAAAAAACACCAGTCATAACTCTGAAAAATCTTCTGACAGGAAAATTGCCCTGTCTATGGATTTTTTAATATAGAATTCACACATGACCACAGGCAAAAGCACAGTGCTTGTAAATTGCTTTTGTGGCAGCAAAAGCTCAGTAGCTTTATGGAAGTTCCAGAACCCAATAATTTGGATGGATCATCAAAATAAATGTTACCCTCCTGATTCAGGCTCACCAGGACTATACTTCCATATCACAAAATCAACCCACAGGAGGAAAGTTTTATGGCACATGCAGATGATAAATACAAACAAACAAACCACACAAGTTGATGAGCAAACTCTTACCAAATGTGCTCCTGCTTGTGCGAACACGTGTATAGCCCTGTCCACATTCCCACAGACACACATTCACAGCAGGAACCTTTAGACATTCGTCACAGAGGGTCTATGGCTAGGAGAAGACTTCCTAGCCAAGGATTTACACACACACAAGTGTTTCAGGATACACACTTGGCACATTTATTGTTTATAAACATCGATTTCAAATGCACAAGTTGATTTTGGGAAAATCACCCTGGTAAAGCAATGTAATCTAAACATAAGCATAACAATGACAATGAACCTGCAGGCTTTCCTTGAGAACTGTACTCTGCACAGGGAAATTAGCTATATTTTCAGCAAGGCCGGTTCCTGAAACCCAAAGCAAGGTTGTGGACATGCGTGAACATTCCGTCCTGGAAGGATGGTTTGAATGATAGCACAAGGCAACAGGTATTAGGAAATGTGGAGTTCATAACACTTATGGGAATAGGAAAATGGGATTGTGAGGGCAGGGGGAGTGTTGGCAGTAGAGTGGAGGGAGCAGGCTGGAGGGAAAACTAAGCTGACAGAGAGGGGGTTGTGTGTTCCGGCTACACCCGGTCTAACCAGATCCTATAACTCTCACACACTCACATTTATCTGTGTCTCTGGTGGCCCCTTCCCTATGAGAACCTCCAGACAAGCTGTTGGAGGCTGGCAATGTCTTCAGATACTTTCTCAGGAGAATGTGACTGGAGTGCATGGGGGATTTGGGACAAGGTGATACCAGAAGTGCACCAATTAAAAGGGGCCCACGCTGCAATCCTTACTACTGGAACACAAAGCTTGCACAGAAGTGGCCGGGGCTCTGGCCAGATACAATACTGGAGCCAAATTACCTAGAAACACACACACACACAAATCTACATGTGCTTATTCAGAAAGCGGGGATAGAGTGGGGGAAGATACATTTGTAGCAGGACCTCTAAGAGCAGTACACCTTTCCCTGGGCTGAAGCCCTTTCCTGCAGACTGAATACTAGGGAGCACTGAAACTCTGGCTAAGGAATCACTAGAAAGCTGTGTCCTATTTAAAAAGAGGATTGAGTTATCTGGCTGGAGACACAGACCTACCTGGCCAAGCGGCTGCTTGTTCGGGAAAACCTAAGCTTGGGAGAGGCTTTCCATGTCTCTGTGCTTTCCACGAGAGCCCTGGCCTGCCACAGAGGTAGCGAACACATTCCCTCCAAGGGACTGCAACCCTCAAAGAGGAAAAGTTGTAAAGGGAGAAGTAGTTCCACAACACAATAGGGGTCTTCTCAAAAACAATTCAATCAAAACCCAATACACAGTATATGTATGAAGTGAAATGATTTAGTGATGAATTGGATATGAAAAGCAGAGAGGAGCCAAAAAGAAAACCAAGGCTTCGTTCCTGATCAGGTGTACAGGGTCATTGTCAATGCATAAGGAAAGGGAACAAAGAGAGGAGGGCTTGGGAGGACAAAAAGAAGTCTTGGAAATATGGAGTTTGAGATGATGACAAACAATTGAAGAAGAAATATCAGACAGGCAGTTGGAAAGGCAAATTTAATGAGGGGAACAGATAGTTCAGAGAGAGAAGTGGGTGTCAGTTGTGTATAGGTGGTATTGAAAGCCATGATATATGATGTACGAATCCCTTACCTGGTTCCAGTCAGGGCATCCACTGGGCGGGGGGGAGGCGATCCATCCCTCCTCCCCGGAATCCCCCCTGGCCAGCTCCGCAGCAAGTATTTACGTAGCCTATCACGAAAAGAGCAGGGATGCAAATGGCATAACGGGCGCCATTTGCGTCCCTGCTCTTTGCCGTGATAGGCTACGTAAATACTTACGAAGTCAATCATGGCCACGGGCAGGGACGCAAATGGCGGCCGCTATGACGGCCGCCATTTTGTTCCGCAGGCCGGCTGTGGAAGGAGGACAACCTGACCCGGAGCATCCACCGCCAGGTAGGGTCCGTCCCGGAGGATTTCGGGGGGTGGCGGTGGAGGGGTAGTCCGTTCCGCCACGGACTCCGGGGGGCTGGATTCCAAAGAATCCGGCCTCACTGGAGTCCGTGGCGGATTTCTCCAGCATCCCTACCTATGATAAGATCATTCAGAGTGTGTAGAGAGAAAAGAAAAGGACCAAAAACAATGAGGACTTTAGATTTTGCAGTGAGGAGGTCATCACAAACTTTCTACCAGCGGACTGAACAATGGAATGCCCCACTGTAATCAGAGCTCATGACAGAAGCCTCACATGACAACTTTACCATAATCAGTACTAACTCCCTGCCCTGCTTCCCCCCCCCGCCCCCCACCATAAGTAAGAATTTGCTGTTACTTCAACACAGATATGTTTAGGGTATGCCTGCCTCCAAGCAGCAGAGTGATTATGACTACAGTCCCTACCCCTTCCACATGGCCAATGCCCACGTATATAACAATGTTCACACAGGGGCCTACACCCATAGACCCCTGCTTTTGTGTAGGCACACCCTGCTCTCCAGATATTTTGGCCTACAACTCCCTTCATCCCTCACCATTGGCTATGCTGGCTAGGGCTGATGTGAGTTGAAGGCCAAAACATCTGGAGAGCCTCAAGTTGCCTGGATTACAGCCTAAATGTCTGCAGGGGGTTACTGTACAAGTTCTTCATGTGGTGAGAGCTTCTGATATAGAAAGTGCTTTCAAACAACGGACCGCCCACGGGAATACTGTTCTGGTACAATTACATAAGAAGACGGTGTAATATTGCTGCCTGCATGTTTCAATCATCTCTGTTAAAATAGGTATAAAGGTGCAGTTTCCAGCAACAATATTGTGGCTTCCCATACATTTGACCGCATCATGTGTACATAGTCATTCCTCACACTGACAAGTGCCATGTGGCTCACAGTGATTCGATGGGCGGAAAGAATGTAACCAAAGCAAACCTATCAATCTTTAAAAAAAAACACAAAAAAAACCTTGGTGCCCTTAGTCTCCTTCCCATCGTATTCTGTTCTTTCCCAATATCCTGGACTATACTCTTACCATAATCTACTTCCATGACTTTAATCCATTTTAATTGTTTTATCCTCGTACTTCCAGCTCCAGGATTACTTGTGCTCATCGCCTGCATTCCTGGGCAGGCATTACATCTGCATTGAGCCTATGTTATTGCTAAAATACTAGCAGTAGCTGCATGAAATCGGCTAATATTTGCAAAGCTTCAGCATCTCCCTTGCTATTGGAAGCACTTATTGAGGCTGATCAGGCAAACTGAGCTACAACCATGTCTATAAATACTTACTATTGGTGAATAAATATTATATACAGGGTCTTAAGCAGGAATGGAATAGGGAATTGGGTCACCCCATTTTGCCTATCAATGGATTGCTGCCTTGGCGTCTGCACCAGATGCATCTATGGAACTCAGGTTGAATTTCTTCAGCAAAAACCTTTGTTTCATGTATACTAGATGCCACAGCATCTCTTTAATAAAAGTTTGTCTAAGTCAGGTAATTGTTGGAGATGTAATACAGCTAATGTTTCTTTTAAGTATATGTTTTGATAATGCCTAATAGTTACCTCTTTTGAGGAGAAGGTCATTATACAAATACATTCTGTACTGGAACACTCCTTAATATTTACTGATATACATGCTGTTTCAAATTATCTACCTGCTTCCTGAAAGTTAAAGCCTTGTCAGTGCAAATGGATTCTCTGCACCCTTCTGACAGCTAAAAGACTGATATTACAACACTGGAAGGATATTATTATTATTATTATTATTATTATTATTATTATTATTATTATTATTATTATTATTTCTATACCGCCCCATAGCCGAAGCTCTCTGGGCAGTTTATAGAAGTTAAAATATTAAATACAATATAAAAAGTTTAAAAGCCATTTACAAAAACACACATAAAAGCACAGACAATATGCACAAACAACATATACCTAAAAACAACACTGAACTATCAGTCATAACTAAAGACACATCCAGGACCGATTAAAACACATCATGTGCTGCCAAATGCCTGGGAAAAGAGGTAGGTCTTAACCCGATGCCTAAAAGATAATGTTGGCATCAGGCGAACCTCATCGGGGAGCTTGTTCCACAGATGGGGGGCAACCACTGAGAAGGCCCTCTCCCTCATTGCGGCCTTCTGAGCTTCCCTTGGAGGAGGCACACAGAGGAGGGCCATAGATGCTGAACATAGTGTACAGGTAGGTTCATTTCGGGAGAGGCATGCCATCAGGTATTACGGTCTCAAGCCGTATAGGGCTTTATAGGTTAAAACCAGCACCCTGAATTGAGCTCAGAAGCATATAGGCAGCCAGCGCAAGCGAGCCAGAGTCGGTCTTACATGTTCAAATCTTCTGGTCCCTGTGAGCAATCTGGCTGCTGCATTTTGCACAAGCTGCAGCTTCCAAACCGTCTTCAAAGGTAGCCCCACATAGAGTGCATTGTAGTACTCTAACTTAGAGATTACCAGAGGATAAATGCTGGCCTCCTATAATGCAATGGATTGAACACCTTACAATGCTTTCAGTGTTTGAACAGGTGATGTATAGACACTATTGGAGGCACTTAGTGGAAGCACCTGCGAATGGATACTTATTTAGATATTTCATCTGGTTTTGTTGAAGTTTATGTATACTTCTTAGAAACCTGCATTATACACACACACACACACACACACTTCATATGTATGCATTGAAATGGATATATTCAAATCTATGTAGCCACATTTTCCCTTTTTTTCCTTTTTTGAAATTCTGTAATTAAAAATAAGTTTTAAAAAATCCCCTTGCAAGCTGAATAAAGGCCAGATTAAAGAATTTATTTCTAGATGTGATATTTCTTTTTAGAGTACAGAAGATATGTATTTTTATGTATTTTATTGCTGTATGCCACCTTGGGAGGGCTTCTGCCCTGAAAGGCGGCCAAGAGATGTTTTAAACAAATAAATAGATAAATCTAATTGTCATTATAAATATCAATGGATTTTACAATATAATTTTTCCTATATAGGAAAAAATAGCGTAATTTAAGTTGAAGGACTGACTTTACTAAAATTGAAATGGCAGTATAGCTATGTTCTGACAAGAAGGCAAGAAGCTGCTCCTCCCTATACATTATGCAGAGCCTGGATATTGCACTACAGGTGCTGTGTATGTGTAATACAAGTACAGTGCTACATCTTCAGTCCTAGCTTTTTGGCCCATCATCTGGAAAGGCCCTATGAGAAAGCTAAATAGCAATCTACTTGAGTTTCTCTGAACTTCAGATCAAAGCCATGAGCTGGACGAAAGATAAGGAACTGAAAAGAAGAAAACCTTGGATAAATGTACTCCCTCTTGCAGCATTTAACAAGAAACACTTTAGTCCTTGAATTCAGAATGATAAGCTTTAATAATCAAACTGTACCTAAATATAATTCAAACAATAATCTTTAGTGCTTTATAAAATACAAGGCACTGCAGCTGCTGAACTTAAGTGCTGTATGAAATGAAACAGTAACCCAAATGGACTGATCTGCAACCAGCCCTTGAGAAGTGACATAGAACAACTCCTTTTAAAGGGGCTCTCCCCTTTTGTTGCCTCCAAAACTTTTATTAGTGGTTACTGTACTTGTCCAAGAGAGAGAAATATAAATGAAGCAAGCGACCCTGAACAGAAAAGCTCTCCTTGCCACCTTATCCTGATAACAGAAAAGAAAGATCATAGTCTAGGCCAGCTATCCCCAACCTAGTGACTCCAGATGTGTTAGACTACAACTCCCATCATACTGCCTGTATACAAATCTATGGTGTGACCACACTTCTGGTCACTGCACTTCAAAAAGGATATTGTAGAGCTGGAAAAGGTGCAGGAAAAAGCAACTAAAATGATCAAGGGGCTGGAGCAACTCCCCTAAGAGGAAGGGTTACAACATCTGGGATTGTTTAGTTTGGAAAAAAGGTGAGTAAGGGGAGACATGATAGAGGAGTACAAGTTTATGCATAGTGTGAGGAGGGAGAAGTTTCATAATACTAGAACCCATGAAGCTGAATGGTGAGAGATTCAGGACAGATAAAAGGAAGTACTTCACACAGCGCATAAACTACGGAATTCACTTCTACAAGATGTAGGGATGGCCACCAATTTTGTTGGCTTTAAAAGGAAATTATACAAATGCATGGAGAATAAGGCTATCAATGGTTAGCTGTCATGATGCCGCAGTATGCCAGTCGCTGGGAAAGATGAGCAGGAGGGTGTTATTAAGCTCTCCTACTTCTGGGCTTCCCCCAGGCAACTGGCAGGCCATTGTGTGAACAAAATGCTTGACTAGATAGGCTCTTGACCTGATCCAGCATGACTCTCATTATGTTCTTATCATCCCCAGCCAATATGGGCAATGGGTGTGCTGGCTGGGGAAGAAGGGAGATGTAGTACAACACATCTGTAGGGCAACAGGTTGGGGAAGGCTAGTCTAGGCCTCAAGCATACTTGGGAGCATGATATATTACAATGGACATGGTAATTGTGTCTATAAGTAGTGTTACCCTCTCTACTCCCACTAACAAGTTTATTACTTGGGGATTAAGGAGGAGGTTTCACCTACCTTCATCTGTGACTCTGAATCTCTCTCCTTACATAACAGCTGGTAAGCTGTAGGACCAGGTTTTCTCTGCTTCATAGCTATGTCTGGTGGGGGCAGCTATTTCAAATATTAAGTGGCTACTTGCCAGCAACAGACACTAATGTTGCTCCTACCAGACTATTTCAGAATGCAGCTGAAGTATAATTGCTTTCCCACCCACTCCACATTTCTTTTGGCTGTTGTAAAATGTCTTCAATAGTATGTTTTCCTTAGCTTACAACTTCCGTTTGTTAAAGTCTTTGAAACCAGGGCAAGATTTACTACTGAGCAAATTACCTTATTTAAAACACGCCTGCTTTCCAATTCAAAGGAGAAAAAAGTAAATGAAAAGTAAAAGTATGTTGAAGTTTAAGATTTGAGGATAAAAGTGAAGATGATTACATACAGTACATAATTTCATTTCTTGATAGAATGCCAAGCACCCCTGGAGGATCCATCTGGGTCTGTAGATCAAAGTTTGAGAAGGATTCTGAAAGTTTGAGAGAGAATTCCTTTCCCAAGATCAGCCAAAATCAAGAAGTGTCTTGGGCAATAAGAAGGCTAAGGTAGGTCCATTGGAGCAGATCAGAAAGTTTAGTTAACCCAAGAAGGCTAAGGGCACAATCCTATGTGTGTTTAGGCAGACAGCATGGGGAATGCTGGGAGTTGTAAGACTTTTCTCTGCCTAAACACACATAGAATTGTGCCCTTAGTCTGGTAGTCTTGGAGGTAGAGAAGAACTGGGAGAAGATACAGAAACGTTAAGATTAACAAGAAGGAATTAAAAAATGTGAGGGTTTCTTTCAAAGAGAGAGGATTGTGACCAGAAGACTCTATGAAAGTGTTCAGTCACCCATTCTCATTAGTAATATAACGTGTAAGTAAGTAAAACATAGATCTAAACTGCAGCATCTTCCATGGACAAGAAAGTCACATGACTCAGTCTAATTTAACACGGGAACTAGCTCTTTGAACCTCTATCATGGCCATTGTTAAAGACAGAATTTAAATAAATTTTCCCGGTAAACTAAAATATTAACCCTAGTGCTGCTTACTCATCCTTTTAGTATTTCACAGAGTTAAATGTTGGGATTTTTATCTGGAAAAAAAAATATATATATATATATATATATATACGAAATAGAAATATAGGGGAGGGCCAACAGGTCAGTGGTGGAACGTATGTTTTACATATAGAAGACCCTGTGGCCAAGCCACGTCATTTCTGGCAGCCTTGTCCCAAGATGGTGCCCTCCAGATGTGTTGGGCTATGACTCCATTAGCCCCAGCTGGGAGATGGGAGTTGAAGTCCAACACATCAGGAGGGCACCAGTTTGAAGAAGGCTGGGTTAAAAAGGCTAATGAAGCAAGGTTGGGAAAGACCTCTGCCTAAAACCCTAGAGAGCCACTGCCAGTTAGAATAATGTAGACCATAGCCAAGCAACTTGGTGCCCTCCAGATGTTTTGGCCTACAACTCCCATAGTCCCTGACCACTGGTCATGGTGGCTGAGGCATATGGGAACTGTAGTTCAAAAATCTGAAGGGCACCAGGTTGTCTACACCTGGTGTAGGCACTGGGCTAGAAGGACCCATGACCTGACTAATAGCACAATCTTATACATGTCTGCTCAGAAGTGGGTCCCATTGAGATCAATGCGGCTTTCTCCCAGATGAGTATAAGATTGTAGCTTCAGTGACTCATATAATGTAGTATCATGTATTGCGGGGTGGGGGGTTATAGAGATAAGATCCACAGTTCAACTGACCCAAAGTTATACAGTGGGGGTCACCGACATGCCTAGACCTCTCTTGGTGCTCACCAGGCTCCTTGCCTCTCCTGATTTTCTTTTTTCCCCTTAAGTTTTTTTTAATTATTATTTTTTAATTGGGAGGCCAGCATGCTGCAAAGTGAAGTTCTGCTGTGAAGCACTATCTTTATTGGGTTCAAAAGAGCGATTTTGTGTTTTGGAGCTCAGTCCCCACTCTGCCTTGTACTTAGGTTCATGGGCAAGTTACTTTTCTATTAGTCTCATCAGTTTATCTTCTGGAAAGTGGTGCTGTGGCCCAGCCGTGACCACCATGGCAACCATTTTATGATTGGATAATTCCCCTATTACAGCCATTTTGTGAGAGCACCCACAACATGCTCTCAAACTTCCAAATGTGCTCACTGACCAAAACAGTTGGTGACCCCTGTTATACAGAATAAATCTGATGGCTATTATACTAAGTGTGGCCATTTAAACTTCAAAAATAGGGATGTGCAAATAATCTGCAGGGACGGCAGATTCTTTTGATTAATTTGCTCCCTTCTTTCCCATCCACTACAATTAATTCCAAATCTTTCTTCCACACATGCTCCTTTCAGCAGGGCATGAAGAAAGTGCAATTCCCACAGGTGGTCCTTCAAGTGGGAAAGGGACAGTCTCCCATACCAGGGACAGAAGCTTTGTGTGGTGGGAGAGAAATGGGGATCCTACAATGCACTTTCTCTCAGCCCAATCTCTCCCCACCCCCATTATACTTTAAATCCAGGTAATTGCCTGCTTCCCTTCAGCCACCCAGATTCCCATTCCTGGCCTGCCAAGGGCTCATGTCTTAATACAGCCCCTGAGAGTATGAGAGTAGTGCATATGCATAACCTAGAGAGGCTCACCTGGCACGAACGGTGACCTTGGTGCCTGGTAACAACCATTTTATTTGCCCAGGAATTTCATCATGTAATGTAGGTTGCCTTGATCATGGTTTTATCTGTTCTGCTGAATGTTGTGGCTTTTAAAAAATGGCTGCTTCTTATTCTTGTAGTTGTTTTATATATTTACTGTTTTATTATTGTACTGTATGCTGCCTTTGGAATTTGTAATGAAGGGCAGCAGCATAGATAGATAAATAAATCAATAAATCCCTCACCCCTATTTACTTTGGGGGATTTGAGGAAATGGGGGGATGACATTCCAACACCGCCAATGATTTTTTTGGAGAGGATTGGGGGTCTGTAATATCAGTAGAGTCCCTCTCTTATCCTGTCCCCCACATGCTAGGTACAGTGGATGTACACACACAGACATATCACTTTATGGGGAGCGATTGTGTGCCCTTGAATCAGTTGAAATACATGTAAATGATCAGACACTGGGTCTGGTCCCATGATTCAAAATAAAGTGAGGGGCTATGTCTTGGGATTAGCAGTAACTGAGAAAAGCAGAATTGCCCTAGAATACGTTATCATAACTTACAAAATGAACCTCATCAGCTACAGTGTGAAATAACAAGCTGTGCACTACTATGCCTTACTGTTCATGTGTATGTGGTCACATGCATGTGCGGTAGGGAAAAGTTGTTTTTTGCCTCCCTGCAGATCTCTAACATAGCAGTAGGTTCTGAAGACTGAATAATGCTAATTCTAGGGCACAGTAAGCCCCATTAATTTTGGATCTACTCTTAAGTATGACTAAGGGCACAATCCTATGCATGTTTAGACAGAAAAAGGTCCTACAACTCCCAGCATTCCCCAGCCAGCATGGCTGCTTGGGGAATGCTGTGTCAGGATTCCTTTAGCCCCCACTTTATTTCAACGCCAAAAACAAACACAGACGAGAGGCTTCAGTCTACAGCTTTTAATCCATTACTTCACAGGGTCATGCAGATGTAAATTCTCAGTCTTGTAGACTCTCAGTCTACAAAGAAATGCCTTCAGGGGAATTCAAAAGGAAGCTATGGGAATTGCCTGCAGTTTGAAGAGGAAGGCAGTCTCACTAGCCTAACTTAAGTGGGGGAGGTCCCTCTCTCTTGTGAGGCTTCTGAGCGCAGCTTCTCACGCAAGGCCAATCGGGTAGACAGTCTAAGTTCTGCCCCTGCCTTCTCTCTCTTCGCTCTGTGCCTGGCATCTATTAGATCAGACTCCCCAAACCCCGCCTCCTTCTGTTCGCTGTCTCTCACAGGGTGTGTGAAGAGGGACCCTCATCCTCAGCCACCTGGGTGTTTGTAACCTGAGAAGCTGGCCCAGTCATGTCTGGACTAGCCTGGGAAAACGCCTCCCCCATGTCTGGCGGTTCTCTTTCAGAATGTGAACTGCTATCCCACTCCCTGCACTCAGAAACACCCCTGACATGCTGGCAGTTCCAAGTCTTTTTTCTGTCTAGACATGCATAGGATCGTGCCCTTAAGGTGCAATCCTATGCATAGACAGAAAAAAAGGCCTACAAATCCCAGCATGCCCCAGCCACCATGGCTGGCTGGGGCATGCTGGGAGTTGTAGGCTTTTTTTTCTGTCTAAACATACATAGGATTATGCCCTTGGTCTAGATCCAACCCCCACCACCTCCAGTCGCTTACCTGTTCAACCTGCAAAAAAGAGAGGCACCTAAAAAACTGGTCTCCAATGATGATCGAATAAGTGAATTGGCAGGTTCATGGCAGAGATAGTAGACCTTTAGATGCATTCCCCCCAAGGGACTGGGAGAAAGAAGCATATGAAACTGCCTTGGTTGAGTACTGCCCCTTTGTAGCTATAGCAGAAGAGAATGGTGCAGTCTTCACTTGATAACTGTAACCCTGAAGACTGGGCCAGAGTTAAACAGGACGTAAACAGTGACATCAATGAAGTGTTGCAAAAAGGACCTGGGAAACAAAAAGCAAGCTACGGGGCATCTTTCAGCTATTACAGTTGCCCGGAGGGGGGGGGGTACATTCCTACCAGCATCCTATAATCACACCTAGGGTTGACGTTTAAAAAAAATTACTGGTAGCGCTTCTGTGCCCTTAACAGCTGCGTGATGAACAAAATTAACGAGATGCAGCTTTTCCACCACAGAAATTCATCGACGATGACAAGGAAAGCTACGACTGTTGAGTTTATCGTGAGGCCGTTAGGCATAGGCGCCCTACCAGAAAATGTTTTGAAAGGGGCGGGGCGGCTTGCAATCCTAATTCCACCCCCCCCACACCTGTGTGGCTCGACTGTAGCGCTACAAAACAGTCAAGACATAGCAAGGGAAATATTAACAGGGGCCAGACACACACACACGCCCCAAAGGCGCCCATAGAAAAATCCCTGACTCTGCAATCCAGAGAACGCTGCCAGTCCACGCCGTCGAGCAAGGCAGGGGCGGGGTCCATACCTCCGCTTCTAGCGAGGCTGCCGTGGCGGCGGGCGAGAGCAGCAACGGTGCGTCGCTAGTCACGTCAGTGAGCCCGGCGCAGGCCGAAGCTGCGCGGGAGCCGCTGCCGCTGCCAGCGCTTCTCATGTTCCCTCGGGCCCCGCGCGCGCGCCAGCTCTAGGCCGCTCGGCTCCCAACGTTCGGCCAGAACTTTCCCCGGGAAACCGTCCGCGCGCGTCCCCAAGCGCGACTCCTGCTAAGCGACGCCCGTCTCCACGGCAACGGACACACGCCGCAAGGGCTGTCGATGGGGCGCCCGCTCAGCTATTCTGGCGAGAAATGCTTTTAAAAACCGCGTGGTTTTAAAGGTGGCTTTCGTTCGGGTTGTGTAGGTGTTGTCTTCCTTTTTTTCTTTCCAGTTATTTGGAACCTGGAGAAGGAAGGGACTTCCCTTTCAGGTCAAGCTGGCGGCACCAAAAAGATGATTACGCATAACTCGTTCTAATATCTCAAAGATCAACTTTTTTTATTTCGGTGTCATGGCATGGGCATTTTAGAAAAGAACTGAAATGGCCTTTCTACCCAATATTTTGTACATTTTTGAACATTAAAAAAAGCTCATAGGAGTGTACGTGTGTGTGGCACATTATGCAGCGTTTCTCTTAAAGATGGCACTACTTTTTTTCCAGAGACAACACATGGTGTACTTAAAACATTTAAGGTGAATATATATCTCAAAATGGTAATGTGTGAAGTGGCTCTAAGCTCGGAGCTCTAAAACAAAATGATTGCTCTTCTGAACATGATATGCACCCTTGCAAAATAATCCCAACACTAATTTATTGTTTTCCTTTATTAAGAAAATTGATACCGTGCTTTTCTGTTTTATGAAAACACTAAAGGGGGCTCACAGCATACAATGTAAACAAACCATCATACAAAACATATTAAAAACTGAACACTTTAACAGGACACAAGGATAGCAGACAAAGTTTTATTTAAATATTCCAGGGAGCAAATAGTGTTGTCTGCTCACCAGGTTAAAAACCTGACTGAATAAAAAGGTCTACGTGAGGCAGCAAAACACTATCAAGAAGCAGCAAGGAGTGCCACAATCAGGGGCAGCCACAAGGCTGTCTCTCATGTTCAAGCCTCTGAACTTGGGACATGCAGAGCCTCTCCAATGGATCTTAATGCACAGCCAGATTCATATGGGAGGAGGAAGTCCTGGTAATGTCCTGATCCTTTTAGTTTAGTACTATAGTTGCAGATTTATCTAATATACAACCTGGTCAAGATTTCAAATTGCAACACCATCATGAAACTGCTGCTTCAGAAAATATCTTATGCTTTTAGTATTAGATATTATTTTAAAGCCCATATATTAGAAGAATCAACTCCCAATGCTTCAACAACTTTCTACTAATTATTCATTCCTATATTTCAATATTGACCTTTGGGGAGTTTAGTTCAGATGACTTGTTTTTAGAATAAACATGTTCAAACACTACTCCCACTTTCCTTTGCTGCCTGCAAGCAGCCACCACCTGTTCCCTGTAGTTCTTCATACTTTTAATTTTCTTGTGTGGTGTCTAGTAACTCCAGGATTTAGTGACACATACAATGACTGCCCCCCCCCCCCAATAATCTTGCTGGATGAAAAATGAAATTGTCAAAAATATAACATTTTCCATCCATGACTTTTCACTCAAACACTGCAGTGACTACACCCTTAAACATGGTTGTTCATTTTTATATTTATGCTATATCTAATCAGGCTAGAGAACAAAAATGCATGGGCATTTCTTACAACTATTCCTTTTCAATTTATTTATTTCTCAGATAATTCAACTCCTTTCATATTTGTCTGTTGGTACTGCAATTCTGTGGAGGCAGAGAAAAAAACAAGTCTTTTTGCTAGCTATGCAGGAAAAAAACCATGGTGGCATGAAACTATGTTTCAAATAACCTAGTTTCCATTTTAATGATTTTATATCCTGTTGCATCCTCACTGGGCATGTCTTTTAACTGCATACGGACACACAAAACAGAGATTTTAAGGGCAGTTTGGTAACGAATTCAGCTTTATTCTCAATTATAGTTAAACGTTAGATCTAACTAAGACAGTCTTATAAATTTCATTAGACTTCTAGGTCATCTTCCTCAGAAATCATATTTCAGCTCATAAAGTCTAAGGGTTTGTAAAATCCAGAACACTTTGTAAAAATCTTAGATAAGACTTTAATTTTCCTGTGGAAACTTAGAAAGCAATTTCAGTTTTCAGCTTGGGCAAGCTTCCACTAGAGTCCACTATTTATTTTTTTATTCTTTATTGGTAGTGGGAGTGTGGGATTTTAATGACCTTCTTAAATATATTTCAGCCGGCTTTTTAAAGTGTGCCAATTTCCTTTCCAAAAGGAGAACTATCTCTCCTATTAATAAAAAGAGAGAGGGATGGAACAAAGACTTTGTTCCCCTTGTGGACCACTTTGCCTTGTCTATGATCATTGCCAGAACCTTGGACAGGATGTTACACACAGATTAGAAATGTTTCTGCTGACTACTAGACATCTAAGCACCCAAGATTTATTACAAACTGGCATTATACCCATAACATATGTAGAATCCTGTTGATAAAAGTCCTTTAAAAAGAAACATAGTAAAAACATACTAATTATAGATCACTACACTGCATGGAAAGAGTTTTTATCATTTGGAAGATCAAGCTTTTGTGACTAAGAAGAATATTGGGTTGTATCCACTGCTAGTCTAACTTCAACCCCATTCATTTCAATAGGTCTACTCTAAGTAGGACTAACATGGGATATAACCCATTATATTTGCAACTAGAATCAGCCTTCCCCAATCTGGCACACTCCAAGTGGGCTGGACTATAACTCCCATCATCCCCAGCTAGCACAGCCAATGCTGCTGGAATGATGGAAATTGTAGGCCAACATATCTGGAACGCACTGGGTTGAGGAAAGCTAGATTAGATTGTTGGCAGTGGATTATATTTGATTTTGCTTCACTTTCTAGTGGGCAGAAGGGATTTACCAAGCATCAAAAGTGCTGAAACTGTGGTTTGTGATATATCTGAATATATATATATATATATATATATATATATATATATTCAGATATATCACAAACCACAGTAGATATAGATATAGATATATAAAAATATAAATAAAACTATATAATCCTGTGGTTGTCACTTCTGCATTGCTGAATCTCATGCTGAACTAGTAACGTTTGAAACATTTAGGACACAATGCTATGTATGGTTAGACAGAAAAAAGTCCTACAAATCCCAGCGTTACCCAGCCAGCATGGCTGGGAGTTGAAGGGCTTTCTGTCTAACCATGCATAGGATTGTGCCCTTAATCTATTATGGGACCCCTCACATAGGTGACCATGCATAATACATTGAAACCAAACACTTTGCATATGTGTAGTGAGGAACGTCAAGCATACAAATAAAAATAGCTTTGGATGTGTTGTATCGCCACTGTTAAAATTCAGATTCTTAAACTCTGTGGCAGAGAACTCTGGTTTGGGTCATACTACTCTGTAAAGTGCCACATACACTGGGGCCTAATGATAAAAACAAAACTATAATAATGTTTAAAACTGCCCTTAAAGCCTATCATAAGGGACTGATTTAACTATACTGGTGCAAGTAGTATCCTAACATTGCATATCAGACAGAAGCACCCAGTACTATCCCTAGTACTAAAATATCTTGGTAGAAGGAATGTATGACCATTCCATGGCCCTCGGAACCCCCCACCAAGCTGCCTCTCACTTCTATGGAACAAACTACATATGGCACTTGAATGTGTCATTAGGAACCAAATCTTTTAAAAAAACAAACACAGCATGAACTGGGGCCTCTGAACGAAAAAAAAACAATCCCTGCAAACAGAAAACTCGGAGAACATTGGTTATTGAGTGGATTAGAAATGTAATAAATAAATAACTCAAAGTCAAGGAGATTTCTATTCTAGCCTACATCTTGACATTATAGTTTTATACATTGGATGATTTTTTGGTATGGAGTATTTAACCCTCCACTTGCAATGCAAAGTGGTATAGATCAGACAGGTTTGGCACATCACCTGCTATTTGTCAAACAGGAAAGAACCACACCAGCTGCTTCTCTTGAGGTTGCAAAAGAGGCAGTTCTGTGGGTGGGGAGGGGACTGGGGAGGCTGGCTTATGAAGAATCCTCTGGCCTCCCTGGCCTTTGCTGCTGCTCCACAGAGCCCCAGTTAGACCAGCAAAAAAGTCCATCTAGCAAAAATGCAGAGCCGGAAGAACCTGGAAGTGAAGATTGCCTCCACACTCCTCCCACTCTGCATAGGATGCCTGTCAGTCTCCAAGTTCAGACCCTAACAGGCAGCTTAAAAGGATTGCACCCTAAGTAAATCTACTTGGCTTCAAGTCTCACTGATTTCAGAAGAATTCACTTCTAAGCAAGCATGATTAGGAATCTGCTAACACTGATCATTAAAAAAACCCCTCATAATACAGCTAACTTGCAGCAATGTAGGTACAGTGGCCTCCTGGATGGGACGTGCATCCATTCATGTTGACTGCCAGTTTCATTCCTGTTGTAACTAGTTATTATCAGAAAGTAGTTGTACAGACTGATGCTTATGAGTTTGTTCCATGAACATCAGATCTTTAGGAGGGCGCGTAACTTGAATTATACCTAGTCCTACTTCCACAACCCCATTGACATATTTATCTAGTGCTTTACTGCATCTGACAATCGTCACGGGCATTTGTAGTGGTAATTCACTTATTACACTAATGCAATATCTTTAATGGAGCAGTCACAATGCTTCTTCCTAAAGATGTATTTGCTTGCACAGCAATTCATGGGACCAGGGCTGCTGCTGGAGTGACTTGATTCACACTGCAGCAGATGGTCCCCAAAGAATGAAAGAATATTCTTCCAGGCTAATTTTCTCAGCATGTTTTTTTCATCATATTGCCCACTTGCTAGCATGAACGTGGGCTTTATACTTTGAGCCAGTGTGATATCTACTCTGATCATTCATGATAAAATATCACAGAAATTAAACATTAACAAGGGGTGCTTGAATTAAATATGCAAACAAACCACAAGATTAGAAATGAGAAGATTCCTTTCCAAATATGTTAAGTAGATAGTAGTGTCAAAGGAAGCTTAGGTAACTGTTAAAAGTGAGACAAAAATGGGTATGGTGCAGAGAAACAGGAATAAAATTAGAATCTGATATTATTCTAAGCATTCAAGAGGGCATTTCTAATATAATAAAAGTTCCTCCACATTAGACAAGGCTGACATTAGGTTGCCATGTAATTTCTCATTGTCATACTGTGGTAATAGACTCCAAACTGCTGAAAAAATGGCGTTTTACTTTCTTTCTAATTAACAGTAATTACTGAAATATTTGGCAGCACCGTAATTTTAAGATGTGCATTTGTGTATTACAGGGAGTATTGTAAATTCATATACCTTGAGTTTTAAAGTGATTCTACACTATTCAAGATGGGCCACTGATCGGCTGTCCTTACAGCACATTAGAAAATAAAATAAACTTTGTTTCATAAATCTCTTCCTATTTAAGATACAGAATCTGTTGGGTACTTCTGCCAAGAATTCACAATTGTGATTGAGAATGTCTAACCAACTAAATATATAGGAACTACCCTTAAGTATTCCCCTATGTATGTGGGCAAGAATAGCTAGAAGGAAGGGATCCCTAAAGGAAACACAGTATATTCTAGACTTTTAAAGAAACTACTAAGCGACAGTGTGTACCCCAGGTTTCTAAATGCTGGCTCCTAAAACAATACTTCTGGTGGTGGTCACAATACCCTCTACAATGACCAGGATAAATGGGAATTGTAACTATACCAGTCATGAGGTATAAATAAGATTTACAACATTGTGCTCTCTATGGTACAGCTAGGTAGTGGTAATTGCCATGACATTTTAACAGGCAGGGTGGGGCAGGCCCTTTTCTCCTTGCATTTTCCTCCCTGCTATCTCTCTCCTCCTCATTTATGAGGGCACGTTCTACACTGCTCTAATGCTCCTGAGCATGGGCAGGGAGGCAGAGAAGGCGATGTGGTTCCACCAAGTTTCAAGGCAGCCTGTTAAGGCAAAGCCTTCTGTCTCTGGCTAGAGTTAGCCCAGACTGCTGCTGATAGCCTAGGATGGCTGGAGAGAGAAGGGAGCTCCCTGCCAGGTTGTTTCTTTAAACTACAATGGACCAAGCATATAGCTCTCATAGTGGGTAAATTATTCAAGTCTTTTTACATACACCATTTGAATAAATTTATTTAAAATAACTTCATCCAGAATCAACTGAAATTCAAACAGCTTTAAAGTAAGACTTCTCCTACAGAAATGCAAACGTAACTGTTATCCACTAGTGCCTTGGGTTCTATGTTAAACTTTGCCTTGGGTTCTATGTTAAAACAGAAGAGAGGTCAGATGCATATCCAGCATTAAAGCAGCTTTTACTATGCCCTCTGTCCAGCATGCTATTTACAAAATAAAATAATTAAGAGATGAAAAGTGAACCTTTAATGTATTTTTGATATTTTAAGAATACCAGAAAAGTTTGTGAAGTATCACAATTGTGCACCACTTTTAGAATAGCAGCAAGACCCATGGAAGTAAAGAGAACATGCATATTGAAAGCCAGTGGTCTTTCACCCATGACCACCACCAACGGCATTTTGCACAGTGCCATCCTTCATATTTTGCAAGTCAATCATGAAGCAGCATCAAACTGAATTATTCCATATTTCCCAATTATCATCCACTCAGGTTCAGTATTCGTAAGCTGTTCACCTTGCCCAGGTTTCAATCCAACCTGAGTATCACATTTTAGTGTTCTTAAGCTGCAGAGAGGTGCAGGGTGAAAATTGTTCAAGGCTTGATGGAATGGCACTGTGAATTCCCATTTCCGGTCACCTATTAACTTTCTATAATTCAGATCACCTTTAAAAATAATTAAATTTGATTTCTGTAGCTCAGCATATAAATCAGGAGTAATCTGAGCCATACTAGAAAATTCATGTGGCAAAGTCCAGAACAAATGATCATGATAAACCCAAACACCTTTTTTCATATAACCCTCCCAGGAGACACCACATCTAGACATCCACTTGTGATTAGCTGACTGCATTTGTTTAATTGTCCAATTCATGTCACGCTTTGTAGTATCTGACACATACCAGGGAATACTTTTTCCATGGAAGTGAATTTCAGTAACGAATTTTGAGGATAACAAAAAGTCAGCCAATACAAGATCAGCAGTAAGTTCAAAACCAGCATTATCCAGGACTATGTCAAGTCTAGTTGCTGCCTGTGTATCCATTTTCTTTTTATTTATAAGTAATGACCAGAGTTTTTCCATGTGATCCACCAAGATAAAAGATTTTAGCTCTTCCACAGATTGTAATGGGTTAGACTTCTGAGAATTATCTGCACCTGCTGAAACTGACAAGTCACACTTATTGCCCCACAGTGAAACCTAAAGAAGAAAAAAAGGACACATTAAGTTCTATGAGCCAGGCAATCCGTTGCTGTTATACACCAAACACATTTAGTTTAACATCCAACCGTTTGTGTAAAACAGCTGGAAGCCTGCTTATCAGCTGTTTGGCCCCAAATCCACGCCCTTCCTCCCAAACAGCTCAATGATAGATTCTAGCTTTAAAAAAGGGGTGGTGGCTCCGCACACAAGCCCAGATGTTGGATTAGGCTAGGGAACTACCCACGCAGGACCTATTTACATATGCATTTCCACATCAACTGCAGATACACATATTTAAGTCTGCTTCCATGCACATAGATCCCCTAAATCAGGATGATACTTTTACTGAGCGATGATACATATAAACCCATCAACTGTGGAGCACAACTAACTCCCCAGGTTTCAAATTCATAAACAAAAGCTGCATTAGTCATACTTTCGTCTCAACATTTCAGTTATGTAATTTATTGGTTTTCAGAAAATGAACACACCCCAAACTCTGGCAAGATGCCAAAACTAGGGTCTGACAAAGGAGAAATAAGGGACAACTGCTTAGCTGGAACTGGACAAACTGAGATAACAAAGGAACAAATGGAATGTATTGTGTTTTGTTAAGGATCACCACAGGAAGGCATGTGTCTGACTGAAAATAAATATCACAAATAAATGCCACAAAATAATCTATGCCATAGTAGTTAATCATGTGCATGGGAAAGATTTTGGCTCCAGTACAGATCCTATATAATTTTCAGGTAGCTGGTCATGCTTGTTTCTGCACCTCAGTATTGGAAGCATAACCAGCAATATTATATGGATTTTATTAACTGTTTTAAATAAAATTGTTGTGATTGCAGGGAACAGTGTACAATGAGCTGGAAGGCTTACAAAATCTCAACTTGTTTAAAAATATTTTGATGACATGGATAGCTTTTGAACATTTCTTGGAAATGTGATACTCCTAATCACATTAGGTCATCTTAAGAACTAGAAACTTAAAATAGCTTTTAAAATTAGAGAATATGTACAACCTATTAGATATTTAAACAGCAAGTACTGCTAATTTTACCTGAATCAGCTTAAAAAATTCTTCCTTCAGGAATTTTTCATCTAGGTCCTTTATGTTCTTTAACAGCTCTTGTAGGTGAGTACTTAAAACAATAATAGCTTGCTGAGATTCAAAGAAACCATGATCCTTTTCTTCTTTAAATACATCATAGTCACTGATAGGTGGACTAAAGAGAAGGGGGACACACGACACATTACTACATCAGTTTTGGACATCACTGGGTGCTGAACAACCCACCCCCACCCCATAGGATCACTTACCCTATGTCATGTTGTCTATTGCCTTACCTCACCTTCAAATAATTCAATGCATTTGGCATAGATGAGAATGAACAGCATATTATGACATGGGGGAATTGTTCCACATATTGTAAGAGGGAACTTGTTAATTCTCAGTAACAATCCCATGTTGGGCATCACATGTAGTTCCACCTTTGATCAAACAGGTTTCATTTTACTATGTAAATGTTAGAAAAGTGTTTGGGAGCACCTTAATTTGTTCTCAGACTATATTTCCCTATAGCTTATCATATTTCAAACACATATAATAAGTACTCCAAACTCTCCCATCTACCCCTCTTCTACCTGTAATCTTTCCTTGGGTAAAAATCAAAGGCAGGAATGTTTAGTTTGGGGTTTATATATTTACCAAATAAGCTACATGCAAAAAACAAACTATGTTTGTTCCTATGGAGTCGGGGTGGCTTAACAGTTGGGTTCTAATATACCATAAGTGAGAGTGAAACAATAGCTTATATGATAAATATATAAGGAATATCTGACATTTCTTCCTTCCTCCCCTATACTTGTCCCTCAACAGAAAAAAATATGGACAGCTGGAAAGTACATTACAGGTATTACAAATATTTTATAATGAACAATTGAAAATATTTGTTGACCTTATATCCATAAACAAAATGTATATTCTTTTGATGTTGATGTTTTAACTGAAATTTAAATGAAAACAATTTCTGGAAGCATGAGTAATAAATCATAATTGAAATTATGAAACCCAACATGGTTAAGAAATGAAAGACATTAATATTTTTGTTCCCAATAAACAAGATACACCTCCATCCTTCCAGGAACAAGAGAAAAGAACTTTAACATTTTTTCCCTTCGTGATTCCAATGTAATCTGAAAGGATTCCATATGCAATCTGTATTCCTGAACTATGGATACTACCAAATCCTGAGGCACTGGCTGTGTTTAGACAATCATATCTCAGTTTAATAAACTAAGCTTTCATAAAATGAGCTTTCTGGCTGTGCACACAGCACCTTCGCACAAGTAAGAAAGCCAAGAAGTCATCTGTTAACTATAGTTCCCTGTTTTAATCAAACCAGGAAACTATGGCCCGGTTCACCCCCAATGCTAAACTATAGCTTAGTGTTGTGTGGACAAGACTGAATAAACTGTACGAGTCATGCATATCCTGTGTGGGTGGAAGGACAACCACCAGAGTTCAGTTTTACTTTCAAGGAATCCTGACTTAGTGTTATGTTCAAACCAGGAATCCTGGTCAGTTTCATAATAAACCAGCTTCAGATCCTGGGTTATGAAGCTTCCCTATTAAATTAGTCAGAGTTTGTTTTAAGCCAGGATCTCTGGTTCAAACTTAACACTAAGCCAGGATGCCTTAAGGGTGAAACCAAACTCTAGCAAAGTCCTCCCCACAACCATGTGGGAGGAAGAGAGGGGATGGGGGGAATGTGCAAGTCCGACGCTGCGTTCAGGCTCATCCTCATTGTGCAAACCATGGATTATTATTATTTCTTGTATATCCCCACCTTTTTCCCTCCTGCAAGGAGTCCAAAGTGGCTTACATAGTCCCCCTCCTCTCTATTTTATCGACACAACAACCCTGTGAGGTAGCTGAAGCTGAGAGTCAATGACTGGCCCAAAGTCACCCAGTGAGCTTCATGGCTGTGTGGGGACTAGAACCCACATCTCCCAAGTTCCAGTCGAACACTCTAACCATGAAATCACACTGGCCCATTATGTGCAAAAGCAACCTATGGTTAACAGCTCTGGATAAGCCAAGATATTTAGCCATGGTTTGATGTTGGCTTACGATACTAACTTGCTCTGAAGCTGTTAACCATATCATCCTGCTTTGGATGAAACTGGAAACTATAGTTAACGGAACACTTCCTGGCTTGTTTCCTGGCTTGCACAAATGGAGGAGCAAATTGGCTGCATGTGCAGTTGAAAGATGTGTTCATATATTGGTTTATTATGATGAAATATGATTGTCTGAATGCAGCTACTGTACAAACAGTAAAAGTGGCTTATACATTATGTAAAGCACGAAGAACGTAAGATAAGCCATGCTGAATCAGACCAGAGGTCCATCTAGTCCAGAATCCTGTTCAGACAGTGGCCAACCAGCTGCCTGTGGGTTGCAGTGCAACAGCACCATCCCATAACTAAACAGTATTTTTCAACTGAAGTTTTCATTTGGAAATTAGTTTTGTATGGGATTCTAAATTTAAAATTGTCAACAATTTTCATTTACTACAACAATGGATGGAATAATATGAATTAAACTGAAAACCAAAGCTAATAAGTCACAAAGCATAGAACCAGCAAAGCAAGAAGAGAATTCCAAGTATTTCAACATTTATAGCAAGAACTAACAACTAAAAGTGTTACTATTACAGAGTATTTATACTTCACCTATTAAATGAACTCCTTGACGTGGCTTACAAATGTTTAAAATATATTAAATAGACAAGAGTTACTAGGGGCGAACAAAGGTGTTTAGAAGCCCACCCACCCCTCCTTAAATGTTCTAGCTGCTACTCTGCTGCTGCATCTCTGGGCCAACGCAGAGCTCAGAGAAAATAACCCCAGCCCAGAAATGGCTGTCAGAGCAGCCAGATGTTAGACCGTCACAGGGCAGTATTTCTTCACTCAGGTTACTGCCAATGTCTCTTGCACTCTCTGGTTCCTGATAGCAGATGGAAGAGGAACTGGGGAAGCAAAGCTCTTTATCAGACTCCAGTCCTCAGATGTTAGAACTGCTGCCGAATAGAACCAGTTTGAAGAGGAATGAAGAAAAGGAAATGGCCAGCACTTAAGATCAGGTTATGTTTTACTTCAAGCCTAAACTGTCTTTCCCAATTCCCCAACAAATGGAAACCATACAAAAACAGCTGACATTACATTACTTACTTTTGAACAAGTGCTTCGTGAATTCTACGATACATGTAACACTCTGTATATAACCAAGGAGACTGAAACCAACTTGGTGGTTCATTTGATAAATTTTGATGATATTCGAGGTACTGGTTCCACAGAGTGATGTCAGGGAGATTATCATTCAAGGCTATCAATGGCTTGTCTGTCTGCAGCTCATTCCGTAACTTGGAAAGATAGGCTATAGCTTTCTTCTCTGCTTCAATACCTTTCTAAAATAAAATGAAAATAAATGCATTCAATTCAAATATGTGTTTGTTAATAAACATCTTTTTAGTCAATCATATTTGATAGAGTCCTTTAAGCACAACAGCTGCAAGGTTGGAGTCACATTCTCATGAGCTCCCATTAAAAGTGCAGGTCCAGAATCCATACTTCAGTGTGGCAAACATGACAGCCAACGCAGTATCTGAATCAAGCTGAATAACTAGATAAATTATTACCTGTATATGATACTGGATATTGAAACAAGTGAATACATGCAGTTTCAGGGTACAAGAAACAACTTTGTAAGTCAACAACATATATGGGGGATATGTGGAACATTTTGTGCTTTCTAAGACTTAGTAAGTATGAGACACCACTTTGCTCTTGTAATATCTAATAATCCCCACACACCTAGAAATCCTGCAAAGAGTTAGTTATGTGTGGGAAATGAACTTTGCTTATGCCTCCTTCTCATCTTATTTCTGTCACTGTACTACTGTTTATATAAACTGGAAATATGGGTAGGATAGTGACATATGAATAAGACAATGGCAGCATTAAAAAGAATACATTCTCAGGTTTGTATTCAATGATAATCCTACTTAGAGTAGACCCACTGAAAGGAATGGGAGTTAAGTTATACTAACGTTGGATAAAACTCTGAACAGAGAAGAGGTGTTGTTAGGGCTCTAGAGGTCATAGCATAACTAACAAAAAAGCTCTCAATTTCACTTTGGATCTGTCTTAGATGAGGGGGCAAAGCTGTGACTTTTAAGTTACAGGATTTAGAAAACTTAAAATTATGTTGCCTCTCTACTCCTATGGTATTAATGAGGGGATTTGCTAGTGCCAGTTCCATTCTCCTATCCTTCCTCTGGATGATGAGGACTATTAGCTTAATTCAGTATCAGTATGTTCATCATCATCCCTTCTAATGGCAAACGCAGGATTACATCCAAAATGGAACTAAGTAACAAGAGAGGATTATCAGCATGACCAGGAGAATTCCAAAATATAAACGGGGACCACCTCAAACTGGCCAATGAGGACTGAGCATGCTTAGTGGCCATAGAACACTAAGTGAATGGAATGGTACCCTTGAAGAGGGCATGGCTAGCTAGCATGGACAGGAGCACTCCATACCAGTCCTTTCTGATAGCGAACTCAAGCAGCTGAGTGCTTATCAGTTAGGAAGCAAGATAGGATCACCCAGAAATAAGGTAGTGGTTTCTACATATTTGGGAAAAGCCCTAGATGCGCAGATGTATACAAGTTTTTTTTTAAATAACATTTCTGAATCCCCAAACGCTGCCTGAGATTCACATTCTGGGAGCTAACAGAAGATGAGTGGAAGTCAAGCCTATATGGGAGACCAGGGGGTGGGAAGAGTCTAAAGAAACCAGAAGTCAGGCAGACTGTGTGAGATTAAACATCAAATCTGTGGTTGAGAGTCTGAGACACAGAACTGTTTGTACATCAACTGAACCCCGCATACAAAATAAAGGGGAAATGGAAGGCAGATGAAGAGAAGGAAATGATTTGCTCAAGCTCTCAACAGCTTACATTAAGAATCCTGGAAGGAGCAAGCTGCCTTCCCCATCTCCAGCACTGTATGCCCCCTAATATAAAATGCTTTCTGCAAACATGGGGGGAATCCCCAGGTATGCAGTAATATATTCATTTGTAAGTTAAAATAAAAACAGCATTGAAGAAAATAGCCCAAGGACCTATACTCAGTGGCTTCTATAACCTGTAGTAAGTCAAGGCATCAATCGGGGAAAAAACAAAAGTTAAAAGATGGGGGAGCTGCTTGGTGTGCTTGTGCCCCTAATAGCTTATAGTATCCTGGGGTTTACATCAGTGTTGTGGAGATGTGTAGCATGAGGTTAAAAACACCAGCATGAGGTTAAAAACACCCTACATTATATGGGGAAATTTCAGAGGGAGCAAAGGAAAAAGGACACCTTTTTCAGACTCCAGAAGCCTTCCCAGCACATTCACAATTATATAGCAGAAATGCACTCAGGGTTGAGGCTAGCAGCTAGTGCTGGACCTTACCCTATATAGAACAGAGGTGTAACTCCCTTTTCCTTTCCCCCTCCTGAAGCCTCCCCCAATCAGTAAGACCCAGTTTACTACAACATTTCTGTTCCAATAGGGCTGATGTCCTGAACAGGAACAAGCATTTTGTTTCTTATCCCATATGTTTTTCTATACTTACTGACTTTTCCAACTTATACAAACCAAATACCAGCCCTCTACAAGTAACAATAACTACTAGACTTCAGCATAGCCCAATGTTGTAGAGAAGCATCTGGATCCCAGTTGCAATCATTTCTTCACATAGGCTATACATAAGCTGGAGGAAGCCTTCTGAAGATCTTCACTATCTTAGGGCATAATCCTATGCATGAGTAGACAGAAATAAGTCCTACAACTCCCAGCATTTCCTAGCTAGCCATGCTGGCTGGGGAATGTTAAGAGTTGTAAGAGTTTTTTCTGTCTGAACATGCATAGGAGTGTACCCTTAATAACTCTTTCCCTGTCCTTCCTCTGCCTTCAAAGCCCTTCTCTGCTAAAATTGTTCAAATATTTAAAATATTTTATTCCCAGCACATTCTTATTCCCAGTACTTGGCTCTCTTAAGCAGGCCAATACTTTCTCACAGCATTTGAGTTTTCTAAGTCATAGTTTAACATTCTTTAACATGATACTCTGCCACAACTCAGAGCAACAAAATGAAATATTGTCTCTGCTGTCCTCAGCTATTAACACCCAGGAGTCAGAACATTTCACTTAATATCTCATGGTCTCTGAGTGAAAGGGAAAAAAACAAGGAAGCAGAAGGACAAAAATTGGTTCGTTATCCAGAAAGGTAAAATAAAACAGCCTAAGATAAAAGGGAAGGACAAAATACCATACAAAGGAGGGGTAAGGGATCATACTGATATAGAGGGAAATAAGCATGTAACTCAGATTTCAAAATAAAATGAAATTGCAGACTGAAGAGCTCCAAAATGGTGAATGGGCAAAAAAAGCAAACAAAATTCAATACAAATAAGTGCAAAGCAAAGCAATGCACTTTGGGACAAAAACCCTAAATTTCACATACATGCTCATGGTGCCTAAACTGGTAGAGACTTACCATGAAAGAGATTTTGGGGTCAAGGCAGATAGATAAATGAAACACTGATCTAGTGTGTAAAGGGATTATTAAGGAAGGGACTGAAAAAAATAAAACTGCCAGTATCATAATGCCAGTATATAAATTGACTGTGCTGCCACAACTATACACATTTGATACAGTGTATTGTTCTGGTGACCCCTTCTCAAAAAGAATATTGTAGAGCTCAAAAGGGGTCAAGAAGGGGCAACCAAAATGATCAGAGAGTTTAAGCACCTTCCCTAAGAAAAGAGACTAAAGCATTTGAAATTGTTTTTAATTTAGAAAAAAAGGTGACAGGGCATGACAGAGGTTTATCTAATTATACTTGGCATGGAGAAAGCAGAGACAGGAAAGATTTTTCATCCTCTCTTGATATTAGGGGCCATCCAATGAAATTGACTGGCAGCAGATTAAGGATAAATAGAAGAAAGTACTTGTTCATACAGTGCATAATTCACTGCCACAAGATGTGGCTATGACCAATAGTTTAGATGATTTTGAAGGGAATGAGAAAAAATTAGTGGAAGAATAGGTCAATCAGTGTCTGTTAGGTTGCAATCCCATACACACTTACTTGGGATTAAGTTTTATTGAAATCAGTGGGACTTACTTCTGAGTAGGCATGCATAGGATTGAACTGTTGGTTATAAGAGCCATACAGAACGACCATGTTTAGAGATATCATGCCACTGAAAGCCAATTGATAGGGACCAACAGTGGGAGAAAGCTATTGCCTTCATCATATTTTGTAAGCTACAGTGGAAGCGGGATGATGGACAAGATGGATATGTCATCTGATCCAGCAGGGATCTTTGAATGGAGTTATAAAAGCAGAAAAAGTTCTCTCTAAGCACGCAGAAATAATTATAGAGAGTTATAGGTAAGCTAAAGATTTCGGACAGAACATTGTGAAGAGAGAAAGAGTCAAAGGTATCAGTTTCTTACTTCTCCATATTCTTCAAAGAATTCATTTTTATGTCGATGCAGAGTATCAATAACTTTAGTCAGGATAAGAGGCAGCCTGTCTTTAATTGTATTATATGCAAAGGATCTATGAAGAACAAAACAATATTATTTTAGGCTTGTAAATAACCACTTCATCAAACTATCATCAGGCAAATGAAATCCAGAAAAAGGTAAACTTTCTTTAACAAACAGACTGCTGCATTTGGACATCATAAACCATGATTTATTGTGATGGAAACAAGCCTAGCCTCCTCCTGGGCTTGTGTACTCCCTGGCATGGCTGCAAGGAGGAGTTTAGCAGCTTTTGCACCCATTGTTATTAACTGCAGCTTGTCATATCATCTGACCCCAACAAGCAGTGGTTAATCTTGGTTTGTCTGACACAAGCTAACTTCAAACAACAGGTTATGAAGCTGGCTTCTTTCAAACAAACCATAATTAAGATTAACCACAGTTTAAGGTTTTGTTGTAACTCCAAACTGTGGTTAGCTGAAATCAGAAGCAAAAGCTTGATTTCCTCTTCGTGGCTGTGACAGAGGGAGGGGAAGAATGTGTGAGCCCAGGTGGGGTGACTAGGCTCGTTCCCATCATGATAAACTAGGCTTATTGTGATGTCAAAACACAGCCTTTTCTAAACCCCACAATTCATGTCATATGCACTCACCCCTTGGCAGCACATCTTGAATGGAAACTATTCATTCAATGGGCACTTTATCTTTAAAAGCTGGAAGACTTTGGTCCTATCAGCCAACTGATTTGCATACTTAAGCCATACACTGAATACATGTTACTTCAAGTGCCCAAACTTTCAGGGTCAAGTTTTGTTGCCTTAATGTTACAGAGATTATTGTGGAAAATAAATGTCAGCTTATTGCAGTTACACCGCACCTCCACTGTTAGGAAGTCCCACTGTTAGGCTCCAGGGCTGAGAAATCTCATTTTTAAAAGCTCATTTTCATCAACATGATTTGGCCATCATGAACGGGGTTAGGATTCACATGCCCTCTGTCGCCTTTGCATGCTCAAATTAATCCTCCTACTTCCTGGCTTGTGGCAAACCACAACTTATTACATCTTAAGCTAAATAAACCATAGTATGCCTCCAAGCAGGAATTGGAAACCTACTTCAAGCTGTACCTTCTGATTTGGAAGCAAACAGTGGTTTGTGCAAACTACAGTTAGCTCACTGTTAACATATAATGGCAAGGTATGGTTTTCTTCAAGTCAGGAGTGAATCATAGCACACATGGTGAGATGGGAACATGTGAATTTGGGGAACCACCATAACAGCCAAACCAAGCAGTTGTTCTTTTGGAGCCAGGTCATTGTGCTCCTTTTCTGTGCAAAAGCAGAACCACAGGAAATAAAGAATGTAAAAGCAGTCACTAAAAATAATAAAAATGTACAATGTATATACAGGCTACTAGACAGCATAAACATTAATTCTAATATGTTTAATATCTTTCAGTGACTAAGTTAACTAGCAAGAGTGCATTGTTCAACAAACATATAAAATACTAATAGGAAAATATTTAAAACCTGTGTTTAATTCATAGATTTAAAACAATCTATCCTACACTATTGTCCTTCAGCGTCCAAAATGTCTTAGCTTTTCTACTTCCTTCTTGCCAACAGCATACTTCTCTCACATAGTCCTGTCTAAGCACATAACAAGCTGCTTCAAATTTGAATATACAACCACCAATCAGCCCAACTGTAAGTTGTGCAAACATGGACACTATGGGTTGTTTGTGGGTTAAGAAACCCAAAGTTAACCAACCCAAAGTTAACCTAAGAACTAAGGTTAACTTTGGGTTGTTTAACCCATGAACAACCCATAGTGTCCAGGTTTGCATATCACGAAGTAACCTATGGTCAGGCTGATCGGAGATTGCATATTCAAAGCAGCAACAACACACAACCAGGAAATTGTTGGTTAACCCATAATTTGGCACCATTACGTGCATAGCAGTTCATATTTTTCCTTCAGTCCTCTGCTTCCTTTTTATTCAAGTCCCTAGTTCTCAGCCAACCACGTTATTTCCCGAGCATCCCTGAGCTTTCACCTTTTACATCCTAGGTCCTTATCCCTATTAATGTTCAAATGCACAGAAACTTTTGCCTGTCTTTCATCTCTTCCTACCGACTGACATAGCTCATCCTGTTCCTACAGCCCGGTATGAGACTTTCCTTTTAAAATCAAGTCTTCCATTTACCTTACAGAAGCTGTAGTGTTAACATTCTACCACAAACATTTTTTTCTGAGCCATTAGATAATTCATCTACATTCCATGTCACCACAGCAGCTTGTCATTGGCTAGGAAGGGCAAGGACAAGCAACGGCTAGTATATAGTCTTTTACCTATATTCAGTAACTGACAGGAATACTGAAATTGCTGGGATATATTTGCAAAAAATAGAAAGCTGAAATTTGGGGCCACATATATCCCAAGTTACCACCATTATAAGAAACCTGTAAATGTGGCTCCAATAGAGAGCAACACATGTGATACAATAGGGGTGTTGGTGTTCCACATTTGAATCGGTCTTGGAGTGGGGTCAGGGAGAGTCACAATGGGAGCCAAACAGGACATAGCACAAACAACACAGCACAACAGTATAGAGGCGTGGAAGTTCATTCTTCACAAATCTCTCAGACTGGAGGAGGTGAAGATTTCCAGAGAGCAGTATTTGTGCTGGAAAAATTAGGGCTGCGCTTGATTGGATTTATGCATGTGTAACTCTGCACAGGATCCGGGTGCTGGACTTGCAACGTCAGCTACAACTGGCACATCCTCGATTTTGTCCTTACTACTGAGCTCCTTCCGTTTTCCCCTTCTTCTCATGCGCAGCCCCGTCTTAAGGACGCGTATTCATAAACTGCTCCCACCGAATTCAATGGGGCTTAAATCCCTAGCAAGCGTGCTTTGAAATGCAGCGCAAGGCTGAAATCCTTCTGAGTAAAAATGCTTAGGGCCGCGCCTAGGAACGTGGGAAGTAAGTATTTAGCAGAGTCTCCTGTTAAAGCGGAGGAGACGCGCAACTCTGGGAGGTTCGCCGAAAGCGAATGTGGCCCTGGAGCTCACACAGATAAGAATAAAGCGAGAACCAGTGATTTACAGAGCGGGTCACGCGAGGCCAGCCCTTCCTCGGGCGAGCGTCTAGTCATTCACTCCAAGCAGGCAGCGGGGAAAGGCAAAGAAAGGGGCCCGGATATAAACGCCTACCGTTGCCCTGTGGTACGCTACGGCTCGAGGCCCTCCCTTCGGGCCGACGGCGAGCCCGTCTCCCTCCCCCCATTCCAAAGAGCCACGACAGGGCGGCGGCGGGGACGACAGGCGAGACGCACCCCTTAAACTTGCCCGCGAGCGAAGCCGGCAGCGCCGCCATCTGCGTCGCCATTTTACTCATTGAGGCCGCATTCCGGCAAGCGCCACCCTGGCGGAGTTACGCCATTTCCTAGTAAGGCCTGCCCTTATTGGCTGGCTGGCTCGCACGTCGGGCAAAGAAAGGGGCGGGTGTGTGCTCGAGCGAATCAGCCTCCTCCGTAAGGGGGAAGGGGAGAAGCAGAGGCGGGGATCTACGTGAGGTCACCCGAGAAGGGGCGGGCGGATAACAGCCACGCGCGACTTCAGGGAGGGGCGGGGCAACGCGTGTAGGGGCGCAGAAGGCGGCCTCACGCTCGGGGCCGCGAGGTTGACTGCCGCGGCGTCGCGCGTTGCCGCCCTCAGAGGTGAGAGCGGCGTCCCCGCCGGGCTGAGCGGAAGCCGCCTGGGCAAAAGGCTCTGGCGTGTGGGCCGTGGCCTCGCTCGGAGTGGATTTTATCTGAGGTTCGCGCAGAGCGAGGGGAGGGGATTGCTCCGACGGAGCGGGCGGAGCGTTTCTCCCTCCCTTGAAAGTCGCTTGTCGGCTGTGGTGGTCGCCTGTGAGATGAGGTTGCCTTTTTCCGTCCGCCTTATATGTGGCTCCTAGTTCGCCTCCCCCATGGGGGGGCCGCCCCCCCGCCCCGCGATGAGCCCGGAAGGTCGGCGGGACAGCAGTTCGAGACCCGAGTGCCGCGTGACGGAGTGAGCTCCCGTCTTCAGGCCCAGCTCCTGCCAACCTAGCAGTTCGAAAGCAAGAAATTGCAAGTAGATAAATAGGTACCACTGCGGCGGGAAAGGTAACAGCGTTCCGTGCACCTCGTGTTCAGTCATGCCGGCCACATGACCACGGAAGCGTCTTCGGATGGCACTGGCTCTTCGGCTTAGAGATGGAGAGGAGCACCTAGGAGTGTACGAAAGTCACTTACCTGGTCTCGCAGCTTGCTTCGCGGTGGGGGGGAGGCGCTTCGCTGCTCACCCCGAAGTTCAGGCTGGGGGGGGGGAGGCTTCCCGCCTCGCCCGGCCGAAATTCAGGCTGGGGAGAAGCGCCCCGTCTCCCCGGCCGCGAACTTCAAAAGAAGAAGAAAAAAAAAAAACGCCCCTGTGATAAGCTACGTAACGATTAACGTAGCCTATCACGGCTAGATCTGCAAAGTCAGCCGTGATAGGCTATGTTAATCGTCACGTAGCCTATCACGGGTGACTTAAAAAAAAAAAATGTACGGCTAATGGCGGCCCCCATAGGGAGCCGCCATTCGTGTTCCTTATTTGGTCCCTGTAGTCTACGTAAATCTTTACGTAGACTACAGGGACCAAATAAGGAACGCGAATGGCGGCTCCCTATGGGGGCCACCATTAGCCGTACACGCTTTTTTTTTTAAAGTCACCCGTGATAGGCTACGTGACGATTAACATAGCCTATCACGGCTGACTTTGCAAATCTAGCCGTGATAGGCTATGTTAATCGTTACGTAGCCTATCACAGGGGCGGTTTTTTGTTTTGTTTTTACTTGTAATGGCAGTGGTGGCAGCCGGTCGAAAGACCGGCTGCCGCCCCCACCCCTGCCGAAGACCTGCCGAACCGCCGCCGGGACCCGCCGCCGGGAGGGACATTCGTGAAAGGTAAGTCCCATCCTGGGGCGGGGGGGAGAATTTCTCCCCGAACAACCTTCGGAGGACCGAATGCGTTGGCACTCGGCCCCCCGAAGTTTCGGGGAGAAATTCTCCCCCATCCCTATGAGCACCACGCCCTGGAGTCGGACATGATTGGCTGGGGACACCTTTACCTTTAGGAGGTTACTGGGGGTCACGATTTGGCTAAAAATGTGGGGAGAGGTTTGAGGATTTCATTAAGGGCCCCATTACCTTTTCACCCATCATTCAAGCACTGGTTGGGAGGAGTTTGAACAGGCCTAGCTGCAGCCGAAGTCAATTTGTTAAAAATTATTATTGAAGGAAATTGAGATATAATAGCAGTGATTGTAGGCTGGAGTTGGAGACACCGTTTTGCAGTGGTTCTGCTCCTCCCTACAAGTTAAGGTCCAGAAAAGTGATGTTAGGACTTGCTTATTCCTCCCTGTAGGAATTGTCCTGCTGGGTTCCTTAGGGTTCAGTTTTGTCTCTTGTTCTTTCTAATATCTACATGAAAATGTTGGGTGAGGTTGGTCAGATCTACACCTTGAGTCATATTATGAATGTCCCATCATGGTAACGCTATATCCCTCTTGCATATTTATACCTTGTAGGATGCACAATGATACTTGTTGTGTTATATTGCATAATGTGAAATAAAAAGCAGGAAATAACACTACAAAAGCGGTATATCAAATGTGTAATGTGCCCCAACGGTTATCAGTGCACTTCAGTACCGCTATATAGCAGTAGTGTAGATCCAGCCATTGCCTAGAGTTGTAAGATACAATGACATCAGTAAGCAGATAACACCCACCATTATTTTTGCCTCTTCATCACATCCAAGCGTAGGGGCAGTCTCTCTGAACAAGAGTCTGAACTCGGTAATGAACTTGATCAGCCTTCCCCAACCTGGTGCCTTCCAGATATGTTGGGCTACAGTTCCCAGAATTCCTGTCCACTGGCTATGATGGTTGGGGTTGATGGGAGTTGAAGTCAAAACAGCTGGAGGGCACCAGGTTGGGGAAGGCTGGACTGGATGAAAGCAAGTAAACTTAAGCTCAATCTAGGCAAGATAGAGATGTGTATGGGAGAGACTCTCTGGACCAGCTGGCTAGGAGTTCCAATGCCAGAGAATAGCCATCAAGAAGGACTTCTCTTGAGTTTCTGCCAAGTGTGTTTCAGATGTTGGCAGGACCAAAAGAAGGATCTCTTCTGAGGATCTTAACACTTAGGCAGGCTCATATGGGAGAATGCAGTTTCAGATAACTTGGTCCCAAGTTTTAGAGGATTTGTAAGGTCATAACCAGTACTTTGAATTACGTCTAGAGGAACTTTTGTAACATGCAAGTCGTATGCTCCATGTAACCAGCCTCAGTCAATGGTCAGGCTGCAGCATTCTGGACCACCTGAAGTTTCTATCCACTCTTCAAAAGCAGTCCCATGTAGAGCATGTTAAAGTAGTCCAAACAAGATGTGACTAAGATATGTGTCCTGTGCAAAATTGCTCCTGGTCACTGCTGAAACCTGGGTATCTAGGTTCAGGGCTGACTACAGGAGTACAAACTTGAGTCTTAAAGGGGAGTGCAACCCCATCCAAGACATGTTGAACCCCTTTTCCATATCTCAGGGAATTTTAACCTACCTCCTGTGCTTTATGATCTCCAAATGAAATTCTGCTCCAGGTGTCATTCTTTCCAGATGTCCAATTTGCTAGAAGCAGGGTTGTCTGTATGGTGGCCCCAGATTTGCAAAATGCCCTTCTCTCCCTGGGAGGGTTGATTTTGTACCTGTCTCCTTTAGAGTCGTAAATTGTATTTTATTCCACCATACTTTTTGGTGGAAAAGAAGTAAGACTGTAGTAAAATAACTGGACCACTGAATAATGTTTCCTTCACTGCCTTTTTTCTTGTGCCTAGAATTTCTGACAAAATTTATATGATTAATGCAGGAGTGGTCCAATCTGTTGGAGCAAATTCTACTGTGAAGGAAAGATTGGACATTATGTTGAGATATCCAGCAATTATTGGGGAGGGGAAGGAAATCATGTGAGTGGTGATCAAATATAATGATAGTCTCTTAAAGCAGCGTTTCTGAAAATTATTTGTATTTGGATTCCCATTCTATCCCACCCAAACTAGCATTAATCACCTATTCTGCGGGGGGGGGGGGCACAGATCTTTGCACACAACCATGTATTTCAGCCTGAAGCTAGATAAAAGGGCGATAGCTCCTCCGTCTACCACAGCAGATCTCTGTGGAGTTGCAGTGCCAGGGTGGGGAGAAAATTATCTCCCTAGAATTTCATTTCCCGGCCCCCCACCTCACAGAAAGGGTGAAGGGTGTATCGTTTTTCCTTTGAGGCACAGCTGGCTGCAATTCCAAACCTTCACTGCTGGGCCAAGAAAGGTCCCACCTACTTCAGGACCCCCACCTCCCATAATTTTCCTCCAGGTACTGTGCCTCTAAGGAAGCTGAACTGAGCTGAGCTGATCTAAGTAATACATTTTGACCAGAGTAGCATAATAACCAATACGTTTCCGTGCATGGTGTGTGAGCTTTGGGCACATCTGGTTTACCAGTGGGTGTTGCTGAACTGGCACTGACTTAGTCCTTAGCTGACTAGCAGCTTCTGTGCTGAGAATGTTCTGCATAGTTTCAACCACTGGCCTTTCCTTGGCTAAAGTCATACTACTTTGAAGCAAGGCACTTCTCCCCGCTAGACGTTAACATGACTTTAGAGTGTTTGGGGACAAACATTCTATATATCTATATTTATGTATTAAACCCTATATTTGGCCATTATGTTTGCTGTGGTAAGTAAAATAGATTTATTGTTGCTGTCTCCCTTGCTGCTTCCTTTGAAGCTGAGCCTACAAATGCAGAATGAATCCTATGAATTAATGTGATTGACTTGCAGTACTAACTGCAGTATAGATCTTTCTGTAAAATGATAAATATTATTCATTTCCAGAAAGCTGATATTCTTTAACTCTCTTATTCAGGTCACAGTGAAAAGATGGCAATTAAACTACTGAGATTCCTGGCTAGATCTTCACACACAATAAGCCAGTGCCAATGCTTTCATAAATATGGGCATTTAACATCAAGCAACAGTCTTCAAGGGACATCAAGCAACTATCTATTAGCAAATAGATATATCAATCTGTGCATTCCAGAGGCAGCAGCTTCTTGTTTAACCAGTGTTGGTGTACAAGCCATGGACTGGCAGAGACCACAAGCTAATGTTACTATTTCAGGAAAGACTGTGAATCCTTTGATTATGAATGTTTGTCCTCCATCCAGGGAACAATTTTGTGCTCTTAGAAATGCAAGTTACACGCACAATTCAAAATGTATAAGAAGAATGACTTATATACCAAAAAGACATTTTTCAGTTTTATCAGCTAGTAAAATTATGCCAAACCAAGGTATCGTACCAGCTAAAAGGCCACTAAAGGCATCTAGGACCAAGCAGCCATCTAGAGCTAATCTACCACTACCATCTGAAACTGAGGTAAAGTATGACATCTTCAAAGTCTGTAACTCACAAACACCAATATCATACTATGCAGGTATGGAGAAAACTCAGTCTTACCAAAATATGAGGTGGGCCAACCCATAGAAGCATGAGCTCTTCCCTGACCCAGTTCCCCAACTCAGTTTGGCCATGGCTTAGGAAAGAGCATTTATACATGGAGATGGGCTTTTGTTTCCTTTTACTGAGGCCCCTATGCTTTGTGTCATGCTACTTCCATTTTTATTCCTGGTGTATTGGCTAGTAAAAGAGTCCACTTGGGAGAGGCTCAAGGCATGATCCTATGCATGTTTAGACAGAAAAAAAGTCCTACAACTCCCAGCATGCCCCAGCCAGCCATGCTGGCTGGGGCACACTGGCAGTTGTAGGACTTTTTCTGTCTAAACACGCATAGGATTGCGTCCTTAGAACATTTGTTTCTTAATATGAGGAGGCTTGCTTGGCAAAGTTTGAGAACCATGTAATGGTAGATGAGGGTTAGAGCAGAAAATCACATTCATTTAAAAAGCATAAAAAAAATTAAGTCCAACCAAACTAACTTAAATGGTGAAAATAGAAAAAGTATATTTAAGCACATTTAGCTAGCGAGTACTATATATCCATTCAGTTATATAAGTGAAGCCCCATAGAATGCTAGATACGTCATTGTTGCTTTTCAGAGAAAGTAGTATGCAAAACATAGCCGAAGTCTAGTCTTCATGGGATGGTTAGCTCTTTTAAAAAAGCTATTGGGTCATATAATTTTTTTTAAACTGTAAATGTACAAAATTGTCTTTTGAACTTCTGCAGAAAAACAGTTGAGGCCCTACATACGTTTTGAAATTGGCACCTTGCTTTTTGTACCACCGTAGTCGCTAGTCATCTTGAGAATCCTTGTTAGCCTTAATCACAGACAATGGTAGTATAGAGGTAATGGTAATGGTAAATTATCAACAATAATTTTTAACAATTTGAAGATTGTTCAAGTTTGTTTTTGTTATAACCATGAGATCATAATTTCATAGATGAAGTACATAAATTATTATTATTTAAAGTTCTTAATCGCCCATCTGGCCAGTCACCTGGCCGCTCTGGGCGATGTACAGCAATACAACAGTTTTAAAACAATAAAATTCTACATTAAAACATCATATTTCTAAAAATACCCTAATCCACCCCAAATGCCTGCCTGAACAACCACATTTATTTTTTGTTCATTTTGAAAGGTGGACTCTAGACTCTGTCAACCCCATGCCTACAGCATAGGAACCAAGCTACTGAGTTTCTTTTAGGAAGAGAAGGTTTATTCTAGTGGCAGCAGTTAAAAGGTTTAACAGCTGAGGCAGCATTCCCTAGTGGTGAGGTCTAATTGAGAACTTTATTAAAAACTCTGGCAGTGAGTTCTGTAGACCCAAGCTTCAAAGTTAACTTTAAAAAAAAAAGAAACATAGGTGGGATAACCCATATGCTATTCCGTTGCATCTGGTGAAGGTGGCAGAATAACCTACAGTGTCTTTTCTTGTGTGGGTTTTAGATTAGAACTATATTAATTGACTGCTACAGCATATAAACAGAACAAGCCCAGAAACACAGGACTCTCTAGAACAAAACCCAAACTGTCAATAATGCACATTTTCTTCCATATTATGATATGGTGACTCTACTCACATGTTGGGAAACTGAGCATGACTTGGAATATCCTTAAATAAATATCAGTAAAAGATACATTAGATCAATAATTTTAATAAGGAATGGAAGAAATAACTATGCTGGGAATCTTACAGACAGGTTTAAAGAATACTTCCCCCATGGCTTCATTATTTCCAGACATTTTTCATCCCTAGTACTTTTTATAAAAGTGTTCTTATTACATAGCTTTTGGAAATAATTTTGTGGGGAGTAAAGGATGGGTAACAATATATGAACACCTTGTCTTAAATTCTAAAAGAAAATATTTTATAATCCAAAACTGTTCAATTTTGCGGGGCGGCGGGGAGGGAAACAGTCTTTGGAAAAAATGCGAAAGACAGTTTTTTCCAATTTTTCTGTTTTTTTTCCCGGGCCTTCGCATCTCTACATCCTACAAAGGAGCCAATTGTCGGTTGTGAAGTAAAAATGGAAGAGGCAGGTGCGCTGCAGGCAGTGCACCTGCTCTCGGCCACTCGTGCAGAACAATCAGTTTTTAAACTGATGGGTTGCCATTACGTGCAAACTACATCAATTAAAATTTATATAGTTTGGAGCCTTTGCTTCAGCCCGGGGTCATGAATGATGCTGGATTAAGGACCTCTGTACTGGAAGGGATGTTAGAGTTTGAGACTGAAAGTTTTCCCGTGCTTTGCCCATTTATTACATGTGCTATAGTCAATAATCCTGGGATAACTAGTGATTGAGTTATATGTGTAGTTCTGTGCAATAGTTAGCAAGTATTTTTCTTTATGATGTAACACTATATAAAAACAACTATTTAGGCATGTTTTCATAATTGTTACATAGGGTAACATTTCTAAATACCTCTGTAACAATGTTGCAATCTCCCAGTATAACTGATCACATTATATTGCAGCAAGTGAGGGATTTGTATGAACTGTGGTTTGTGGAATATGGTCTAAGTATCCCACATCACTTGAGAAGCAAGTCAGTTTCTGAATACACTGATGGTTTGACATCCAAGAAGCTTCTGAAAAAAAAAACAACAATTTTTTCAGACACCATTTTCTGTGCTGTGTTTTTTCCAGCTCAAAATACAGGGCAAAGTGTCAGAAATGCTGAAAGAGTAGGGTACTTTCAAGTGGAAACTGCCACATGGCAAAATCTTGTGCCAGAGATCACACTGACTCAGACAGACTACATAAAAATATTTGCAGTTTGAATTTGTCCTTTTCTCCAATGTGTAGCTCCACCTGCTGGATGCAGAAATTCTCAGGCTAAAGTGTGGTTTTTTGCAAGGACAAATGTTAATCCGTGTGTGTGTGTGTGTGTGTATGTATATATGTGTGTACACATACTATTGATTTAATATTTTGGCCACCTAATGCGAAGAGAAAACTCAGTGGAAAAGACCCTGATGCTGGGAAAGATTGAAGGCAAAAGGAGAAGGGGACGGCAGAGGATGAGATGGCTAGATAGCATCACCGATGCAATGAATATGGACTTGAGCACACTGCGGGAGAGAGCGGAGGACAGGAAGGCCTGGCATGCTATGGTCCATGGGGTCACGAAGAGTCGGACACGACTGAACAACAAAGCAGGGAGTCAGTTTAACATCTGTAATGAATTTACAATTGCACAATTTTTGGAATTGTATTTTGGGGATAATTTAAAAATTGAGTACTTTGAATGTTGCCTTTTGAGAGAAGAAAGAGAATGGAGGGGATAAAACCTTAAGGGCCAGCCATTTATCCAAGTACTGCAGGTAATTTCTAACCTGTACATGAAGGAACAGGAAATAGATTTACTTACTGCCCAATCTTATGCATATTTATTAGGAAGTAAGTTACACTAAAGTTAGAGGGGGCTTGCACCCAACTACGTTTGCATACGATCAAAGCCATAGTGGGAGGCTTTTAAAATGTACCCAAACTGGTATATTTTTTCCTAGCTCCAGAATGCTTCCAGCAGGCCTGCATTTGGACTTGTTCAACAGGTGCAGGAAGGAATTAAGGAGACCTAATGTAATATCTTTTATGCCTAATCTTAAACCATTGATATTGGTGAAAGGTCTGCAGCTTTGAATATAATTTTTATACACACATAGTAGTTAGGATTTGTGAAGCCCAGCAATTTTATTATACAAAATGTTGTAGCCACCTACTGGCAAAATGCTAGTATTAATCCACTGGTGTGTGTGTTTTAAAGTTACATTTGATACCAGGGGTCATAGACCTCTCATCTAGTGCTGGTGACTGAGCCAAATACATGTTCTCTAAATATATCCCTTGATCGTTTTCTAAAACTAAACTTTGTTCCTTTGGCACAGGATTTGATGCAGTGCACAGCCTTTGCAACAGCAGATGAATATCATCTTGGTAACCTATGCCTTGACCTGACATCGTATGGATATGTTGAAATAACAACATTACCTAGAGGTAGACCTCTGAACACTTTTTTCCCCCTCTATTAGAAACAAGTCGCCGGTTGAATACAAAGAGCAGACTTCCTTTTAGCAATATGACTGGGGTATTTATATTGTTTTTTTAAACTGATGCTGTTTCAGAGATAATATTATCTTGACATAATTATGATTACCTTGCAGATTCTGTATAGAGGCTTTCTGCACAGAAATGCTGCTTGAAACATAATCCCATGTATGGTATAATTTGGCCATGATGCTACTGCATCAAAATATATCTACTTTACCAATCTAGTTCTAAGAAATGAAGTAAACACTTAGCAAATGATGCAACGGCACACACACAAGCATTTTCCTATGACCTCCCCATAGTGATTCCCCCCTCTTACCTTCTATACTTTCTGGCTGTATTCCTGAGCTGTTTCGATTCAGTAGAGCTTCCTAAATCTGCAGTGTGCAATCCATAGAGTGATTAAACTGTGGAAGGAATTTGTGTAATTGCTTTTTAGCACTTAAATAAAGCAGTAACTATCAAAATCTAATTTGGAGAGTAAAAAAATAAACAATTTGTTGCACAGCCAACATTTACCACTGTTGAACATATTTTTTTCTTAGGTGCTGACAGCATTTCCATTAACTCCTGTAGATAAGACTTTAATCTGAAATAAAGAAACCTATTGACATTCTTTTGGAAATAGTGCTGTATAAGTGGGGATGTTCAATGAAACATTGCAGTGTATTCTCAGCACCTAACAGGAATGTTCCTGTTTAGAACTTGGGGGAGCCTGGAAGAGGAATTGTGTAGTGATGTTGATGGCTCTTTGGCAGGGTGGGGTTCAGGAGGTGGGCAAGAAAAAAAGACTTATCTTTTCCACTCTCTTGCAACTTTATTCCGCTCTCCTATGTAGTGCCACAGGGCTCTGGTTTGGGCTGGCTTGCTTCATTGTTACTTTGATGTGTGTGTTCTGGACACTGAATAGGAGAACATGCCCTTTTCCTTCTCCCCCACTCCCACTGTATTAGCATGTAGAGTAGGGGTGTGCAACCTTGTGAGGTCTGTGGGCCATTTTCACTCCCTGGACCCCCCTTCATAGGTTGCACCCCACCCTTTGTAGATGCCAAAACCGGGGTGGGGAAATACAATAAAAAAAAAAGATGGCATCCAGAGCTACTATGCAGTGCCAAAAGGGCACTTGTTTGCAAGCTGATTTTGACTCTTTTGGTGCTCCATAGCAGCTATGGATGCCATTTCATTTGTAAAAAATGTTTGTTTGTTTTAGTCTTCCTGAATTTCATGGGATGGCAGGGGCCACACTGAGGGGCTGTGAGGGCCACATGTTGCCCATTCTTGATGTAGAGGATAGCTTTTCAAGCAAGCCCTAATTCCATCTCCAGGATATTGTAAGCTGTTGTAGGCTTAAGCAAGCCAATCCCCTTTCCTCCCACCTCCTTTTCCCCCTGAAAGTAATGCACTCAACATTTTATTAGTTCTGGAAGTCCTGAGCATAGGCCTTTGTCGATCAGGTTTTTCTTAAAATTATCCTTTAATTTACAAACCAATATACTTCTGCGTATCTGGGCAATTCCTCTGAGTACACATAAATAACTACCTTCTCTTTGGATGGCTCTGTTTCGCTTCCAAACTGATAGGCCTGGGACCATCCAGACATGGCACTAGAAGGGGTGATTGGCTTATATTCATGCTGTATTTTTCTCATATAGTATTGTATATTGACAGGTTTCGGTTTAGACATGCAAGTTTTCAGCCATTAAGCTTGTAATGTAAACAAAATGGTTCCTGACTCTTGGCTTCAAAGAAAGCCAGGCCTGTACAAGAGGGACAGGCTCCACTTGAACTAAAATGGGACCAGACTGCTAGTGTTAAATATAAAAAAGGCAGAGCGGCTTTTAAACTGAATCCTGGCAGAAAGCTGACTGGAGCTGAGAAGCATCTGGTTTGGGTTGAATCAACCCATGAAGATGAAAATGTTTCCTATTGCCCAAATGTAGAAGGGGAGGAAATAGGCGGTGAAACATGATAGCCAGTCAAAGAGGCCTAAGTGCCATAGCAGAAGTGGCACATGCCAGAGACATCTGGGGAAGGACATTGTGTATAGGTGTTTCTATGCAAATGCTAGAACCTTCTGAGCCAAAATGGGAGAGTTGGAATGCCTGGTTCCAAGGGAGAATGTACATATAGTGGGCATTACGAAACCTGGTGGATTGGAGAGAACCAGTGGTATACTGTCATCTCTGGATAGAAATTCTGCAGGAAGAATAGGGCGTACTGGGGGAGGTGTTGCTCTGTATGTCAAAGAGGGCATAGTGTCAAGCAGACTAGAAAAGCTAAGAGGGTTTTCTGTGGACTCTTCCATAGAAGCACTGTGGGTGGCAATACCAAGCTCCAAAACTAATTTAGTACTAGGAACATGCTATCTTCCCGCAGACCAGAATGCTCCAGGTGATCATGAGATGAAAATGAAATCAGGGAGGCCTCCAAACAAGGAAGCGTTGTAATAATGAGTGACTTTAGTTACCCCAACATTGATTTGATAAACGCATATTCCAGTCACGACAAACAGGTTAAATTTCTCGATGCCCTAAATGACTGTGCACTAGAACAGTTGGTCATGGAACCAACCAGAGGGGAGGTGACCCTGGATTTAATCCTAAGTGGTGTTGCCCAGAATCTAGTATGACATGTAAACGTTGTTGAAACAGTTGTTAACAGTGACCACAATGCTATCGGATTTAATATATATTTAAGTGGAAAATTGCCAAGGAAATCCAGCACAGTCACATTTGACTTCAAAAGCGGAAATGTCTCTAAAATGAAGGAACTGGTAAAAGAAGTTGAAAGGGGGAATCAAGAGGGTTAAAACCCATCAAAAAGCTTGGAGGTTACTCAAAACCACAATAATAGAAGGTCAGCTAGAATGTATACCACAGGTTAGGAAAAGTACCACCAAGTCCAAGAGGTCACCAACATGGTTAATGAGCAGGATCAAGGAAGCTATTAGAGAAAAGAAGGCTTCCTTCAGAAAACAAAAGTCTTACTCAAATGAAGAAAACAAACGAGAGCACAACCTTGCACACAGGAGATGCAAGCAGACAATAAGAGATGGAAAAAAGCATTTTGAGAAGCTTATCGCTAACAACATCAAGACCAACAAGAATTATTTAAATATATCAGAAGCAGGAAACTAGCTAGCGAAGCAGCTGGACCACTGGATGACAATGGAGTGAAAGGCTTACTAAAGGAGGATAAGGAGACTGCGGAGAAGCTGAACAAATTCTTTTCATCTGTCTTCACTGCAGACGAACTGATGTTTTCAAGAAGGGAGTCTGAGGAACTGAGGCAAATAGTGGTGACAAAAGATGGTATACTCAACCTTATTGACAAATTGAATGTAAATAAATCACCAAATCCAGATGGTATCCATCCTAGAATTCTTAAAGAACTTAAATGTGAAATTGCTGATCTTCTAACAAAAATATGTAACATGTCCCTAAGATCAGCCTCTGTACCAGAGAACTGGAGAATGGCCAATGTAATATCAATTTTTTAAAAGAGATCCAGGAAATTACAGCCTAGTTAGCATCACATCTGTTCCCGGTAAATTATTAAAGTTAATTTAATTAAAGATAATTAAAGAAAGCATTATTAAAGATAAAATTAGTAACCATATAGAAGGACAAGCCTGCTGAAAAAGAATCAACATGGCTTCCCCAAAAGTAAGTTCTGTCTCATAAATCTTTTAGAGTTCTTTGAGGGTGTCAAAGAAACATGTGGATGGGGGTGATCTGGTAGATGTTTTTTACTTGGAGTTCCAAAAAGATTTTGACGAAGTCCCTCAGCAAAGATTTCTGAGCAAACTTAGCAGTCATGGAATAAGAGGAAGGATCATTAACTGGTTAAAGAACAGAAAGCAGAGAGTAGGAATAAATGGTAAACTCTCCCAATGAAGGCATGTAAACAGTGGGGTCCCACAGGGATCTGAATTGGGACCAGTGTTTTTTCAACTTATTCATAAATTGTCTGAATTAGCAGTGAGCAGTGAAGTAGCCAAGTTTGCTGATGACACCAAATTATTTAGGGTGGCTAAAACAAAAAGGAATTGCAAGGTGCTTCAAAAGGATCTCTCTGAACTGAGAGAATGGGCATCAAAATGGCAAAGGCAGTTCAGTTTAAGCAAGTGTAAAGTGATGCACGTTGGGGCAAAAAATCCCAACTTCAAGTATAAGCTGATAGAATCTGAGCTAGCAGTGACTGACTGAGAAAGAGAACTTGACCCAGTGTGCAGCAGCTGTGAAAAAGGCAAATTTGATGTTAGGCATAATTAGGAAAAAAATTGAAAATGAAAATGCCAAGATCATACTCCCCTGATACAAATCTGTGGTGTGATCACACTTAGAATACTGTGTACAGTTTTAAAAAAGATATTGAAGAGTTGGAAAAAGTGCAGAAAAGGGCAACTTAAATTATCAAGGGGTAACTCCCCTATGAGGAATGGTTACAACAGCTGGGATTATTTAGCTTAGAAAAAAGGCAAGTAAGGGAAGACATGATAGAAGTGTACAAAATTATGCATGTTGAGAAAGTGGATACGGAGAGAGGGAGACATTTTTCTCCCTCTTGTCATAATACAGATCCCATGAAGCTGATGGGTGGGAGATTCAGGACAGATAAAAGGAAGTACTTCCTCACACAGTGCATAGTTAAACTATGGAATTCACTTCCATAAGGTGTGATGGCCACCAGTTTGGATGGCTTTAAAGGGGATTGGACAAATTCATTGTGGATAAGGCTGTTGATGGCTACCAGTCCTGATGGCTATATCCTCCCTCCAGTATCAGGGGCAGTATGCCTATGTACACCATTTGTTGAGGAACTTGGGCAGAAGGGTGCTGTTGCACACGTGTCCTGCTTGTGGGTTTACCATGGGCAGCTGGTTGGCCACTGTGTGAACAGAATGCTGGACTGGATGGAGCCTTGATCTGATCCAGCATGGCTCTTACGTTCTTATGTATTACACTGTGTACATTAAACTACGTTTCCCAGATAAAGTTCCTTCAGTGCCATATGGTGTCTAAAGAGATCTAATATATAAGATCTCTGTCTCTCTCTCTCTGCGTATGTGTGTGTATAAAATTACTTAGACAAACATATATACCGAAAGATTTCATTAACTCATCAAGTTTAGGGGGTTTGAATAATCCTTAGATGGAATGCACATGGCAAGAAAGGGCAAGAGGTGAATGGAGCTGACTGGTTGAGGGCTGTCAATAACATGGTTACAAGAGTTGGAGATCGCTAAATAGGTTATTGGGAGAAACATATTCTGTGAGGCTTTGTGAGGTGCAGAGTAAACAGTCTGAGTCGGGTTCTTGTGCTACACAAAGAGTGCTCTTCTTGGTGCCATCTGAGTCCTTTTATCTGTACTGGGTGGAGGCATGGAATTCTGTGCTTCCCGCAGTGTGGAAGCAGGGGAGGAAAGCTGGGGGGATGATGTCAGTGGGTGTGGCCATGCCCCCCGATGTGATGTCAGTGGGCGGGGCCACGCTTACTGATGTCATATGGCCCACGGTGGGCCGGGGGTGGGGCGGCTGTTTGCCACCTCACATGAAAACACTTCTGCACCTCTGATATGCAACAAACAATCCTAGGTATATTAAACATAAAAGGCAGAGAACCAGATGGACACCCTAGAGATCGATTCACAGGATTTAAGTATGGAGAAATTAGCCTAAGGAGCTCTTGATGTCTAAATTGAGGGTGGTTGCATGCCAAAACTAGGCTGTGGCTTCACCTGCCTGGTCCTGTCCTGGATGGGCTGGACTCCAGCTATTTGAGCGCTGTGGCAGTTGAGGATAAACAAATCAGTGTTCTGTGGCTTCTGAGAGAGAGAATGGAATGGAAAGCAAAGCAAAGCAAAGGGTTCTGTGTAACACAGGTCTCTCCACATGCACTTGCAATCCCCTCAGTAGCAAAGTGGGTAAAGAGGTGGCGGCTACCATTTGCACACAAAGGTTCTCCAGGGGATTCAACAGTTCAAAAGATACCTTTTCAGGAGTTCCAATGGACTACCCTGAAGATGAAGGTGCAGTGCTGAGAAACTCCTGGAATGACTACAGGGCCTTGGGCAAGGCCCCTAGCTGCAGTGTGCTGGGTCTCCGATCTAGCAAAAGCTGGACTCTGGCTACCAGAACCAAGTGTCCTGGAGACAAGAGTGGCAAGGCTCATTGGCAAAGTGTTGGGTTCTGTGATGTTGAAAACTGATTCTCTGCCTTCTAGGCCAGCAGCCTAACAACAGATGAGTATCCTTAGATTGTAGAGCGTGGAAAGGTATCTGCCTCCTTAAGGGACTGTCTTACAGAAAATGTTTCATAGTACTTGGGCAGTATCCAATACTGCCAGTGTTCAATTTGTTGCACTCGCAGGACCAACCACCAGTGCAACGGGAAGCTAACACTTCCTAAAGCAGTTCTAGAAATGAGCTGAAATCTCATTTCTGGAATGCAAGAGGTCAGCGGAATTCCCTTCTGTGAGCTCTCCTGACCTGACCCATTCTGGAAACAAGCATTTTGGCTTGTTTCCAGTTGTTTTAGGGACTGTTATGTTCCTATTGCGCTAGTGGTGAGTCCCACTGGCCATCTGGACAGCATTAGATGCTGAATACATCTGCAGTAAATGAAGAGCATGGGAAGTCATGGCACAGAGGGATCTTAGCAGATGATACTAAGGAAGTAGACAACTCTTCTCTGAGCTTACTTCCTAGTTGCATTCTGTCCCTTCATATAAATGTTAATGATGCCAGTACCATAACCAGTTATCACTGGACAAGCTAGATGGATTACATCCTGGGCATTTAAATCCAGATCACTGCATATGGATGGGTTTATTTCAGCACAGAATTTTTATTTTTTCAATAATCTAAACAAGACTCCTAGAGCAGATTTCAGCTAAAACATATTGATAGTTATTGCTATATTCACTCCTCTCTCTGTGGTTCTTAGATGCCTTTCCAACATATTGGCTCCTGTCCTGGTCCCTGACTAACAGGCATCTGGTAAATATTTCTAGCCCTATTCTAGTTTATGTGTTTAAACAGTCCTATTACACAAGGGGATATGTTCATTATTGGGGAAAACAGAAAAGAACATGGTGAGTAGGTTTGTGGAAAAATCAAGTTGGACATGGCTTCCCGCAAAAACAAAGGGGTAAAGCTAAAAGAATTACTGATGAAGTTGCTGGTAAGTCATTTTCACTATGCTTTAGAAAAGTCAGTGTGTGATAAAAATGGGAAATGGCAATTTGACCAATGCAGTTGTTGAAATCTACAGACTAGTTAAGCCTAATCTCTGGGTAGAAGCCAGTTCATTATCATTTCAGTCAGTGGTGGGAAATTGCCATAAATCCATTGGGCAGTATCCAAAGCTGGCAGTCTGCCAGCACTCATTAAGTTGTGCTAGTAGGAATGACCACTAACGCAACAGGGAGCTAGCACTTCCTGCAGTAATCCTGGAAACCAGGCAAAAGTAGCTTTTCCAGAACGAGTCCTGTTCTGTTCTGGAAATGCTAGTTTCCGCTAACATTGGATATTGCCCATTCTTTTTCATTGGAGTGAAAGTAAGGCTGTACAGAGTTTATTACGATATAGCTTAACACAGACTAGAGATAACTGGTATTTTTTGTGGCTAAAGGTGTCACAAGTAGCATTCCTGAAAAGCTAGTAGTGTTGTGAAATGTGAAAATTAATGGAATTTAGCTAGCTTCGGATCACTAATGACTGCTTTTTCTATTGTCCTGCTTATTGACCGTATTTTTAAAAGCATATTTTTCCATAATCTTTATTCTGAAATAGGGCATTATGTTCAGATATGTGCAGTACAGAACTATGAATATTTACTTGGATGTAAATCCCACAGGCTGATTCTCAGGTAATAAGATATAGGATGTAGGCTAAATGTGGTGTGTCTTAAAATATGTTTCCTCACCTGCTTTTTTTTTATGAATTAGATGCAGCAAATGTGTTGGTAGTCGGCACAGAAAGCACTGTGAAAGAACATGATCCTGGGATTATTTTTTTCTTCAGGTAAGCAAAACACATCAATAAGATGCATGTGAGCTACATTTTAAATTTTTAACAGAAATGAAAATCATAGGTTTAGGGAGCTAGGTTTAGGAACTTTAATGTTCCAATCCTCTAGTCTTACTACCTCCAGGTAGATGTGCATGCCTGGGAGTAACTCCATTGAGCACAGAGGGACTGGCTTTTGAGTAAACATGGGTAGAATTGGACTATAAGATGGCTACTCTTTCTGGGCTTTCATTTTTAGAAAATAAACTACATCTATTTCAAAGGGTTTTGGTTTGTTTTTTTCTTTTTCTTTTTTTGAGCTTTTTAAAATATACATACATACATTTGTATATGTCCATAGCAATGAATACATATGAAATGCATATATATGAAAATACAGCCTACTAGCAATTATATATACACCTCAGTGAAAGTTGACCAGATATCCAAATAAGTAACCCTTTGAAGGTGGCATCTATATGCCACCTGTTCAAATGTTGAAGGTGTTATAAGGTCCTCAATTCATTGCATTATAGGAAGTGAGCGTTTATCCTTCCAATGTTGTAATTTCAGTCTTTTAGCTGTCAAAGGGACGCAGAGAATCCGTTTATGCTGACCATTTGTTAATTTTCATGAAGCAGGTAAATAATTTAAAAGAGCGTGTACATCAGCTAATATTTAAGACTGTTCTTGTACAAAATGTATCTGTCAAATAACCTCCCCAAAAGAAGCAACGACTGGACATTGCCAAAACATATATTCAAAAGAAGCATTAGCTGCATTGCGCCATCAGCAGTTAACCAAATTAGACAACCCCTTATTTAGGGGGATGTGTGATGTCCAATAGACACACATTTTGGTCTTTTCCATTTGCATTAGATCTTCCACCTTGTTCAGTTTGGGAATCTTCTTGTCCGGTTCCTCTCTAAATGGATGGCATTAGGTTCTAGACATACAAGAATGCATAGGGTTTCTCCCACAGTTTCGACAGTTAAAGATGTGTGGTGTATAACGTCATGTCAATTACAGTTTGATCCATTTTCTCATGCTAAATTGACTTTATGGGGAAATCCAGATCTAAAAATGGGTAAGAAAATGTTTTTGTGGCAGACATGGACAGATAAGAAGGTTTTTACTTTGGATCAACTGGTGGATGTTGATGATGAGTTTTTGTTATTTTCTATCTTGCATACCAAATATGACTTGCCAGCTATGGCTGAATGGCGGTACTTGAAATTGCAACATTTGTTAGTATCTAGGTTTGGCTCGGCCGTTTTTACAGCATTAGAGTCTCCATCATTATTAGAAGCACTTATTGAGGCTGGTCAGGCAAAGCCACCCATGATTTATGTCTAAATGGATGTTATTGGTGAATAAATATGATATACAGGGTTTTAAGCAGGAATGGAGTATGGAATTGGATTGTCCCATTCTGCTTAATCAATGGATCGCCACTTTGACCTCTGTATCTATCACGTCTATGGATCTTAGGCTGTGTCTTATTCAGCAAAAACTTTTTATTTGTTTTATAAAGAACATTGTTTACTGTTTTCTGAAGCCTCATAAAAGCAATGATCACTTAGGTAATGCGATAGGCAGTTGGTTGATTGATCACTTTTAAAGCCAGGCAGCTAATAGAATAGATCATTATTCCTTGCTAAGAATTGTACATTTTATTTATGAAGTGTAATGTGTGAGCCTGATACACCCTTGCAATTCCATTAATACAGGGAAGGATCTGTTGTGTTCTGGAATGTTGAAGAAAAAACGGTAGGTGCAAGTCAGGTTTTATGAGGTAAACTACATTAGGTAAAGGAATTATAATTTTTTAAAAAAAGATTTATAAAAATTAGCTTCCTGAGATGAGGATATGGGGTAAAGGGAAAACCCACAGTTTGATTCCATTAAGGGAGTGACCCTCTGAAGGGAAGGGTGTCTCCTGAGGGGTTGTGGGGAGGCAGCTTTCTGACATAAATGAGCAGTTCTCAGGAGGATAAGCAGTTCTGTGCCTTGGGATCTTATTTGTTTGGATAAGCAGTGAGCAAACGATCACAAAGTACCCAGCCATTCTCCCTTGTAAATAAAAACAGAATCATTACCTCTGCAGAAAGTTTTAGAATGACTACTGTGTCCCTAAAATTAAACTAAATTAAAAGGCTGGCCTGATATAGCAAATGTTATTAATCATATATCTTCTTACATTTTGCAATCTACTTTATTGCTCTCATCCTTTGTTAGTTAAATATGAATGGCAGTGGGATTTCTGTGCCATATTTTTTCCATAGATTTTTACCCTTTCTAACTAATTCACAATGATGTCTTTCTGCAGGTTATAATTTAAAAATAAATACATCATTGTTGGTATAGGGTACATTGTGGAGAGAAGACTGGGGATGGCAGATATTATGGGTCTGGCCACATGGAAAGTGTTGCCAGATTCTGGGAGGAATTAACACATTGCTTTGGAAAACATGGGTTCCCAAATCTGCATCTACCAAAGTGGCATGAATGTTGGGTTAGAGGGCATTTGTAGGAGAAATGTGGTGTGAGGGAGAAATGCTTAAACTCTCTTCATACCCGCCAATTCTCCCTTGCGAAATGCCTTAACTCACTACCACCACCACCCCCAAAATAATGTTTTCCTTCTAATTGACTTACTGTTTTGGAACCTGGATTGAAAAAAATCAATTCAAAACTACCTGTGGGCATTTGTGGAAAGGAATCAACATGTGAGGTAGGGTTAATAACTTCCTGCCAATTATTTCTTGTAGATACCCTCTGCCCTTGCATTTGCCTTTTGAGGAAAAGCTGGAGTTGGGAACTCTGTAAGAGTTCCACTGTCTCCCTCCATGTTTTTGCAGACAGGCTGAAGGCACCGTGTCCAGTAGACTAAATTTGTCTGGGATGACTTTACAATATTTGCAAGCAAGTTAATATAATATATCATTTCCTAGATGAAGAATATAATGCAAGTGCTGGAAAAGCATGAAATTCAGCCATATGAAGTAGCGCTAATTCACTGGGAGAATGAAGAGATTAACTATAGGAAAGGAGAGTAAGTATCTGTATGTCATCAATTACATAGAATTACATAGAATGTATTTATTTCATTTATTTAGAATAAATGCATTCTTATCCTGCTCCTCAGCCAAAAAGGCTTCCAGAGCGGCTTACTTATAATCAGTGAAAAAAGGTAGTGCCTGCCCACAGGCTAGATCTTCAGGAAGAGTCTACCATTTGAACAGGCCAATAATGACAGAAGCTTTTGACATATAGGGCTGATTTGCATGACATGGTCAGCATATCATGTGTTATTTAGGGTGAAATCCTATGGCCGCTAGACACCATCTAGACAGCCATGGGATTTTTCATATTCTTAGAACCATGCTGGGAGCCAGCACTCCTAGGTCGGTTCCCAGAAAACCAGCTCCCCGCCCCCTCCCCTGCCAGCTCATAGGCGGCATGGTTCATCCCCAGCTTTTGACTCGGAAGAGCAGCGTGGAGTGGCCGAAAAGGGGGCATTCCTGGGGGAGGGGAGGGGACGGCAGAAGCGCCATTACGACACTTCCTATGTGCCATCTGGCCTCCCCCTCTCCCACTTTGAGGCTGTCTTGCGAAATTGGCTGTCTAGCCACAAATGCAGGGTGGCTGGAGCACAGAGGAGAAGGTCCCCTCCACACTCCACCCACCCTGACCTTGGTGGTCAGCCACCACCAAGTTTGGAGGTGGCTTACTATCACCATAGGATTATGCCCTTAATCCACAAAGAGCCATGATGCATGCCTGATATGGCAGAGTCCAGGATCATGTAGAGAGTTCTACTCGTGTTCAAGTTAGGGATGTGCAATGCTGAGAATCCTGCTGTGTTTAAGCCCAATGGGATTTCACAGTGTTTCCATTCCAGTAGGTGGCAGTGGCGGACTGTAGCGGATTTTTTTTTTTCCTGGTGATGGAAATATTTTGCGCCTTTGTTTTTTGGGTTCTGTGATTTGCACAAATGGGGTAATGAATGTTTTTTTTAAAAAAGTATTGGCCATCTTGAGCAAGTGCGCACAATCACAAATACACCTGTCCACTGTGTAGCCCCACAGAGCCATATTCCCATCGTCGGTTTCATCCTCTCCACGCACTACTTCATTTAGCCCACCAGAGCCATATTCTGTATTTGTCAAAGAACTTGTCAATTCTCCCCCCCCCCCTTCACTTGGGAAGCACCAAAGTGGAGGATAAAATTGCTGAGTTCTGGATGATGTACTCTGCTGGGCTAAACAAAGTAGTGTTTGGAGGGCATGAAATTGACAAGGTATTTAGAAGAGGGGAATATGGCAGGGCTACATGGAGGACAGGCAGACTTGTGATCATGTGTATTAGTGCAAAATTGCCAATAAAAAAATATTTTGAAAAATTATTATCCCGTTTGTACAGATTTCAAGATTCTCTGCCCCCCCAAAAAAGATCCACTTTGCGCAAATTGCCACCATTTAAAAAAACACCAGAATCTGTGCATTGGGTTGACTCACTACAGACTGAGTCGATGCCAGCGGAGAGAAATGGAATAAAATCCGTGAAGACCAAACCAGAAAAATCAGTTGAGGTTTCACCCCCAAATGGATGTCTCACACATCCCTAGTTCAAGTGAATGCAAGTAGAACTGCCTTTCAAGTCTTGCCACCTCGGCATGGGAACATCTGAACTGAGGTTGGCAGGGCCAGCATGCCCGGAGATCTAGGGGGCGGGGCCAAGGTGCACGGACCTGATTCTCTACTGCTTTAAACCGCCACATGTTCCCCTGAACGGATTACATTTTCTTCCTGAACGTATTGTCAAATATCCACCCTTCCCTGCCAAGGCATAATTTCCTTAATAAAACTACATTCTTAATTCCTTTGCAAAATAAGAAAGCATTGCTATTCTCAGCTTCAATGAGGGCCAAATCTCAAAAGAAATGTTGAAATTTGGGTGATTTCCAATTTCCTACTAACTCCTCCTACTGATCCCTCTCCCCCTGAAGCCCCCTGCACATCCTCAAAATTTGTTCCAATGGATTAGGAGGCATGGGGGTGAGGGCTGCAGTGGGGGAGGAGGAGAGAGGGAAGTACCGATATGCGAGCAGAAGTTAACTTGTGCAGTGTTCGATTTCACCCTGTGTTCCAGAACCAATAAAATAGAGTATTGATATATTCACCTGTTTAATATGTCTTAACTATTCCAAACCAATAATCTCCTTTTTGGTTCCATTTGCGCTCCCTCTATTTTACAAACTCTGCAATCATCTTTTTATCATACTCTTACTACTCTTTACAGAGGGCAGTCAAAGCTTCGTAGAGGAGAAATTCTGATCAATTCAGAACTAGATACTGATGAAGTCACTCTTGAGAAGTTTGCTTTTTCAAATGCTCTATGCCTTTCTGGTAAGATGTATATTGTATCATGCATTTTAAGCAGCATTTTGTGGGTTTGCATCATAATTTGGGACATGTAGTAAGAGATGGGAGGAAATTGCATATTCATATATTTGTCAAATACAAGTAATTTTGTCCCAAAACATTATCTAAAAACATTTACATGAATAAATCTCATGAAGATGTACCAAAGACAAGGAGGTATATAAGCAAATACTACCACAGTGTAATGCAAAGCTACTTCTGCAGCAGAGACAATGAGAACTGAATTTCTGAGATTACTGTTGAGGTACACTGACAAAGTACCCTTGAAGAAGCTTGCATTGCTATATATCTGTTTTGAACCATATTATTATCATTATCATTACTATTATTGCTATTATTTTTATTAATTGCATTTATATCCTGCCTTTTTTCGTCCTGCAAGGAACCCAAGGCAGCTTACATTTTCCTCCTCCTCCATTTTAACCTCACAACAAAAACCCTGTGAAGTAGGCTGGGCTGAGAGTCTGTGACAGGCCTAACGTCACCCAGTGAGCTTCCATGGCTGAGTGGGGACTACAACCCGGATCTCCCGGCTCCCAGTCCAACACTCTGACCACTACACCACACTGGCTCTCATGAGAACAATTCAGTCCTGATCTCAAATTTTCTCTTACACGGATACTAAAAAGGAAAAACAATTCCAGTAGTTTAGGCTGCATTATAAAAATATTATTCTAGCTTTATATATATATATATGCAGTTCAGTGCATAAAAATTAAGCAATTCAGCCTTGCAGCAAGTAGCTTTGTTAAAGGCCTAAAATTACTGTTCATTTCTGGGCTGAGAGATAACTTTGGAGATCTGTGATCAGATCACCTGTGTGTGTGTTACACTAAGCTGGTGGTAGGACTCTGATTTTAATAGGAACAGCAGAAATTATTACTGTACTTTTTCCATTTCAAGGCTAATAGTATTTTTTGCGGGGGGCATGATTTAGATTGGAGAAACAGTGCAGGGGAAAAGGTTAAGTATGCCTCTCCCCCCACTGTCACCACTCCAGTAAAATTGGAACCCCCCGCAGCTGTATAAAAACAACTGACAAATCCAATCACAGGTCTCCTGCAGCATGTGTTTTGACCCTCAAGCCTACATTATGTAGGTTACTTGCAAAGACAAGCCATCCTAATATTTGGAAACAACACATTATATAATTGCAAATGAGGCTTTTATTTTGTGATAACATTTAAGTGTAGTCAACATGAATAATAAGTCTTTTGTACTTTTCTCTGATGTAGTAAAACTGGCCATTTGGGAAGCATCTTTGGATAATTTTGTAGAATCTATCCAGTCAATACCTGAGGTATTTGCTACTTTTTTCATTTGTCCATTAAAAAAATAAGTAAAAGGAGTCAGGCAGATTTGACGGGTTTTGGTTTTATATTTGCAAAGAGATGAGCCCAGAAACTTTGAGTAAAATGAAAGAATTGGAATTTGTTTGCCATATTTCTACACACAATCAAAACCTTATTTTCAAATTTTATAGAGACGCATGGAGCATCTCGAACCCAACATCTGATTACTTCCTAAGATGTTTCAGTATAATCCTACAACCTAAGAAAAAGTTTCCTGATATTTTAATTAAACACATTTTGGTGTGTTATGGGGATGTTACATTTTCTTGAGTGTAGTTGACTTCAAATTTATTATGAATCCACATGTTGACAACCTTCAGTGGGGACTTCATTGAGAAGAGTAACCTACACATAGCATAGATTATAAAGGGGGATGAAAGCTGCTTCTCACCCAGATTTGCATGTATGAAAATAATATGAAATCTAAATTGAGTTTTCATAAATGTAATAGAAAATGCAGGGTGTAAATGAATGCCTTTTATCAGAAAAAAAGAGTATTAAGATGCTTCCTGATCCTTTTATGCCTTAGGTTTGATCCTGGATAAATAATTTTAATACAAATTAACATGATAACCTGAACCTTTTTATGCATGGTGTCAGGGTGGAAACTGAGCCAATAGAGCCCCAGAGCAGTTCTGATTCTGAGGAGGAACAGCAATCCGTGGGAGAGGAGCTCACTCATCTCTCACAAGCACAGCAGCTGGCAGAGATTCCTCCTGCCAGCATTCCTGGGATAGATAGTGACCCTGGCAGTGAGAGAATGCTGGAGTGGGGCTTGCTGGACGCTCGGTGCAGACGCAGGGAGCGATGACAGATGGAGGGCGCCGAAAGGAGGCGTAGCGCTTGTTTGGCGCCCAAACAACTGTCGTGTCCCGAGGACCCAAGGGAAAGAGGGAGGATCTCTCCCTAGCCCATACGTTCAGGGTCTCCCCGTGATTCTCCTTCAAACGGGGACCAACTGCCTTACTTGGAGCTTAGGCTACTCTGCTATCTTTCTTCAGTGCTGTTCCTTGCTTTGTCGCTAGTGATTAGTATCTGAAAGAGTCATAAAGGAATAAAGTCTCGGAAAGAATTCCTCGTCGTCTGTGTCCTGAGTTGGCTATTGGTGGGGACTGCAAGAGGCAGCTAGGGCACTCCTGACACATGGAGACTAGCAAATCAGTAACTTAATATCAGTATATTGGTGCTATGTAAAGGCTAGGGACAGCTACTAGATAGCACACATTCTGCTCCTTGAAGGGGAAAACTCTGCTGGATCTTCATATCCTAGTACGGGTTTGATGTTTGCCCGAGTTCTACTCCAGATGTTAAGCATTCTGGAAATTTGAGCTTCTGAATGATGAAGAACTGTTCTTCAGATGTAAAACTTTTTCCTAGGGTAACTTTAAGGTTAGTGTTCTGTAAACAAAAGGGACTATTTAACCAGGAGCTATTAAGTGGAATATTTTCTGGAATATTAAATGGAATATTTTGCCTACAACTTTGCTATCCTTTTTACCCACATTTTATTTTTATGTATGTATGTATTTATTTCATTTTTATACGGCCCAATAGCCAAAGCTCTCTGGGCGGTTCACAAAAATTAAAACCAAAAAACCCAGGATAAAATAATATAAAATATGAAAGCATTAAAACCATATACATCAGGATGTCTATGGTACCTCGTAGCTGGCACTACAAACAGGACCGATATACTTACTAAATTACTCACTTGCTAGTCTCCAAGCATCAAAGAATATCAAAGAATTCAGATTATCAAGTCCATTTGCACTTAAAAATATTAAAGAATAGCATATTCACAGCCAGAAAACTCATTTAACATTTTCTTTAAGGAAGGAAATGTCCATCTCTTCCTCCACCAACACTCAAAACCAGTCCAATCTGTGCACTGAATTGCAAAGGCGCTATTTGCTACTAAGGGAGCAATCCTACCAGGATAGGTGGCCACCTCTGAACTTGGAGGCAACTGCTTATCCAATGCAGGGCAGGAGAAGCGCAGAGGTGATCATCCCCTCCACACTTCAGCCACCCTGCATGCGCAGCTAGACAGCTGATTTCGGCTGTCTAGCCATGGGAAGGCAGAGAGCGGGAAGCAGCGGCTGGATGACATGTTGGATGTGTCATACCGGATTTCTGACTTCCCTGGCATGCCCCCAGGGACGCCCCGTTTTCGCTGCTCCATGCTCCTCTTATGAGCGAGGAGCGTGGGGCCATTCCGCGCTGCCTACGAGGTAGTGCGGGAGGGGGTGAAGATCGGTTCTCAGGGAACTGACCTATCCTATAGCCATCTAGCCACTGACTAGCGGCCATAGGATTGCGTCCTAAGAGACTCAGAATGTATTTCAAGAGAACAATAATACTCATATGTGGCATTTATATAGCATATTTCAAGTGCCCTTCATATACGTTATGTCTTTAGTTTTTATAATAATCGTGCAAAATAGGCCAGTGTTAATCCCATATTAGAAATTATGCTGCCTAGCCCTGATCTGTCTAGCTCACTACTGCCTGTTCTAATATGTAGCTGCTCTCCAAGGTCTTAACGACCATCCTGTTGCCCATCAGATTCCCTGCCTGAGCTGGCAGTGGTAAACTCAGCTGTGGTGTTGGAGTCCTGGTGGGGGAATTTAACATTCATGCTAAGGCTGCCTTGGTGGGGCCAGCTCAAGATTTTATGACTACTTTGACAACTATGGAGCCATCTTAATACATCACATAGCCTACGCGCACTGCAGGATGTGCTGTTGACCTGGTAGTGTTGACTGGTCATGGGGAAGGTCTGGAATAGAGGTGGAGTGTCTCTGTGACTCCATTGTCATGGTCAGATCACTTCCTGGTGTGGTTTAGTTTGCCAGCTGTCATTCCCTCTGCAGGAGTGGTAGATTCATTCAATTAGTCCAGCCCCAGAGAGATATCACCTGATGGATTTCTTCAGTTCTCTTAGAGAGTTTCCAGTTAACGTGGCTGGCATTCCTGTCAAAGCCCTTACCTCGCTTTGGGCTGTTGACATGATTTCTCCCTCCTCCTGTGCTGTAGAGTGTAGCTGGCTCCCAGGTTTGCCAGGGTGTTTGATGCAATGCAATATCGGGAGATGGATAGAACATAAGTGGTGCAAGTCTTGCAGTGAATATGAATACAAGTGAGAGCACACTAATGGGTCTACTTTTTGACAGTCATGCAGTGTTCCTTCTCTAATACCATTGCATCCTCAAGTAGCTGTCCAGCAGAGTTTTATTATAACTGAGATATTAGAATCCTCAGACACCTGCTGTGACAAGAAAATTACAGCAGTTATCACCCAGTTGCAAATATTCAGTTCTTGGGCAAGATGCTGAAGAGGATGGTGGTGGTCCAACTCCAGAAACTCTTGGATGAAATGGATTCAGGTTCAGGCTTGGTTTTTGACCTTGATATAGCCTTGGTCACCCTCATGGATCACTTCTGTTGGAAGAGAGATGGGGGAATGTGACCCTCTTTGTTCTCCTTGACCTCTCAGTGATACATTTCCATCAACCATAGTATCTTACTGGACTGGCTCAGGGGTGTGTGCATGGGGCACAATCATACAGTGGTTCCACTCCTGCCTGTAGGGCCAGTTCCACAAGGTGATATTGTGAGGTTTCTACTTGACCCCATGGCATTTATGCTATGGGGCATGGCAAGGTTCCATCTTATCCCCGATGCACATTAATATCTCTATGAAGCCACTGGATGAGGTCATTTGAAGATTTGGAGTGAAGTGTAATCAGAATGCTGATTTTTACCTGTCATCTGAATCAGGTGAAGCTGAACCAGTGCCTGGACCTGGTAATGGGCTGAATGAGGGCCAGTAAAGGGAAGAAATACTTCACTAGGAGCTCAGGTTGCCTTGGTGGCAAGAAGTACTTTTTACCAGCTTCAGCTGGTTCGTCAGCTGCAGCCATGCCTGTAGAGGAATTGTCTGGCCATGGTGATTCATGCTCAGGTAACCTCCTGGTTGGATTACTGTAACATTCTCTACGTGGGGCTGCCTTTGAAGATAACTCAGAAGCTTCAATTAGTGCAGAATTTAGGTGCTAGAATTTTAACTGGTCCAGCCAGGTTTGTGCACATCACTCCAATCTTAAAATAGTTGCACTGGTTGTTCGTTTCCACATTCAGTTCAAAGTGCTGGTACTTACCTTTAAAGCTTTTGCCTTAACATCTTCCTATTAGGCCTTACGCCCAGTACTTTTCTTATACATAATGTGCATTAAGTAGTCACAAAACAGAGGGACCTTTCAGTGGTGCCATGCCAGATTTCAAATGTCCTCCCTGAAGAGGTACACCTTGCATCCACTTTGCAATCTTTTCAGCACCAGGTTTCTTTACCCTGACACTGTAATTTGTATAATCCCTCAGTCTGCCTCAAAATGTGTTATTTGCAGTTGAATTATGGCTGTTTGAGTGTATTTTATTGTGTTCCATTTTTTAAATGTATTAATTATATTGTTGTATATCATCTTGGAATCTGATTTAATGAAAGACAGTATAGAAATGTTTTAAATAAATAACACAAAGCCAGAGGTGTTTCCCCAGCCCATGTTGAAAATGGGTGCGTGTGTGTGTGTGTGGGGGGGAATGTCATGAGGTGCAGAAAAAAATATTTTAAACAGTTGTAACTCAGGTTTTTAGAACATCATGCTGCTGGTACTGGCAGTAGTCCAACTCCAAAGGATTCAGTTGTGATACAGGCAATCTTTTAAGCAGCTCTCTTAATAGGGAAAATTATTTGCTACTATTAATAATGGCTTGGGTCCAGACTTTGTGTGAGTGGAAGCTGCTTATGTGATGGGCTTTTCTGTGCTCTGTTCGCCACTGGCCTTTGCCCAATTTTCTCAGATTTTCCTGTTCCCACTGTAGCCCCCCCATGCCACATCTGAGGCCTTTCATGAGAATCCCCCAAGGAGGTGGTGGCAGGAAAGCCCTATTGCACAAGAGTTGTATTCAACTCATACAAACAGAACCTAAGCTAACATGTCTGTAAACTTCAAATTTACAAAAAGTAGTTAAGTAGAATAAGAAATACCATTTTATCATGGATTAGAACGCGAACAGAAGCAAAAACATCAGAAGTGCCTGATCTAAGAGATTATTAATGTTACGTTTGGCAAAAGAGTAAAACAGTTGATTGTATTATAGGAAATATTTCACTGTTGTTGTGTGCTATTATTAACTGGAGTTATTTACAAAGCTCCTAATGGCTTATTGCTATCTTTTTACAGATACTAAAATCAAGAAGGAAGATGAAACTCTCTCATGCTGATGTAATGCAAAAAATTGGGGAACTGTTTGCTTTAAGGTATCTTCATTAAAAATAAGGAAAAAATGAGTCTAGTAACAGTCAAGTTTTAAAATAACTTGAACCCACAACTACTATGACTAAGTGTCCAGTTCTCACATATTGTCTAGATTTTAGTGTTAAATAAATCCAGAGTTACCTTTACAGCAGTGTTCCTTAACTTTAACTCAGGTACTTGGAGAGACATGCCACGGTCACTTGATCTTGGTGGTTGGCTTCTGTATGTCCATTTGTATCAGGACTTCTTAATGTTTACACTAAAATCTAATTGTACATACATCAAACTATGGAATATGCTCCCTCAAGAACTATGATTGGACCCCACTCTCTTGGCTTTAGAAAGGGTGTACAAAGGCATTTTAAAATTTGTAGTTTTTGATGATTTAGGGCACAATCCTATGCATGTTTACACAGAAAAAAGTTCTACAACTCCCAGCATTCCCCAGCCATGCTGGCTGGGGAATCCTGAGAGTTGTAGGTTTTTTCCTGTCTAAGGATGCATAGAATTGCACGCTTAATGTTTTTCTATTTCAGGGCGGAATCCTGTGGGGATGGCTGTAAGCCTCTGAACTCAGAAGCTTACAGTCATCCAGTGCAGAGTGGGAGGAGTGTCAAAGGTGATCTTGGCCTCTGTGCTCCCCCACCCCTATGCATTTTAGCTAGATGGGTATTATCTCCTGTCTAGCCAAGGCATTGGTGAGGGGGAGAGAAGGAGGCTGGGTATACTTTGGAGGGATTTCCCTTCCCTCCAAAGTCACCGTTGTGACCTAGGTTCTCTCTGTGCCAGCTGTGAGAGGAAGAGGGTGTGGAGCTCAGACTCCTGGGTCTGAGCACTGTCTCCAACTTTGGATCCAGGAATCCTAAGTATCCTCTTGCTGCCTAGACTCTGTCCAGGGGCTGTAGGATTGCTCTCTTAATGTTCTTGCTTTTATTGTTGCAAGGTTTAATTGGCTTAAATTGTTATACGCTGCCTCGATGGCTTTTTAGCAGATAAAGTGGTATATAAATGTTAATAAATAAACCTAATCCCATATCTTCATCAACAGACAACTTGTTCCTTTTTTGTTTTTAATTCTGGTAAACATGTGGGTTCCTTTGACAGATCCTCCCTTCACTTCAAACCACCATTTTTTGTAGATTTTTTAGATACCAGCAAAATTATTGGTTACCTTTGGAGAAGCATAGCTTGTCTATGCATAAATAGAGCATAATCTTTTTAAAGAAATCCTGCGTTTACTTCCAAAGACTAGCTCAGTAACTGCAAGAAGAGGACATGGAAAGCCTTATAGGGGACACGGGCACAAGGAATTGAAAACGAAATGTTAAATACAGTGGAAAGGCTCAGTGCAACCACACCCTAACTCACACTCCCTTAAAATAAATTGTTGTGAGGTTGCTGTGGATGTTGTGTAGAAATGTAGTCAATGGAGTAGCTGTATTAAAGAGCAGGAATGATAAGACCTTAAGCAATTGATTGAAATGTATAACTGTGCCAAGTTCTCTGTTTCCCCCAAATCCTAGGTAACTTACATAACGTTCCTAGCAATGTTCAGGGTGGTAGTGGGCTCTCCCACACTGGAAGCATTCAAGATGAAGCTGGACAGCCACTTGTCAGGGATGCTTTGACTTGGATTCCTGCATTGAGCAGGGGGTTGGACTCGATGGTCTTATACGCCCCTTCCAGCCCTACTATTCTGTGATTCATTACAGATGGGCTTATGTGCGTCGTGAAGGGATGCTGTAAATAAAGCTTCAATTGGCTGCTAAGAGCAGGAAATGGCTTTTTATTCAGAGATGTAAGATCAACCATACATCCTCTAATCATGGCAGATTAGGAACTGACCCTTAACCAGAAAGAGCATGTTTGTTTTCAAAATCTTATGTTAGGATAGTATAGCCAAGCAAAAAGCAGTTCATTAACAAGTATCTCATAGCTGTTTTTTGAAAATGAATCTCTTATTGATGTTGTAAAACAATATGGGGAAATAATCAGTCACTTTGTTTTAGTGAACAACTTAGCCTGAATAGAACACAACTGACTGGTTTATATGTAATGCCAAACAATGGTTTGGGGGGCTTCCAGAGGAGCCTTTTATTGTGCCATCACCCTGCCTCATTCACAGAATTTTATGGAGGGGCCAGATGTTGTCATCTTCCACTCATAATCCTCCCTTGTTTTCCCACTGCTGCTTCCATCTTTTTATAACCGCAAAAAATCCATTAAGAAAAAAAGAATTGCTGTACAGTACCTTCCGACTGGTGGTGGTAGGAGTTCTGTCTAGAAGCACCGTGGGTGCTATCCTTGGGTTCCTGAGCTCCTTCGTCCACTGTGATACCCTCACTGTTTTCCTGGTTTAAGGAAAACCATTGTTTGATGCTTTATGTGAACTGGAGAAGTCATATTTTCTTCAAGCCACAGAGGCAGTTATGGCATGTAATGGGAAGGAGGAGTCTGCAAGCCTGAGATTCCTTCAAGGCTCATCTGAACCACCCACTGATCATTATTACCTCAGAATAGAAATATAGACATAAAGTCCCATAATTGGTAAGAATCTGATTATTTATTTATGTACCCTTCCTCAGGCACCGCATCAATCTGAGTTCCGACCTGCTGATTACACCAGATTTCTATTGGGATAGAGAGCACCTTGAACAGCTGTATGATAAAACTTGTCAGTTTCTCAGTATTAATCGCAGAGTTAAGGTATGCATTTTAGATTTTCCCTACAGTAACCTAAGCCCTATTCAGACGGTATTAAACTGAGTAAACATGTGAGGAGAAAAAGCGCACTAGTCCTGCCCCTTCTTACGCGTCTCTATTGCCCTGAACTCATGGAAGGAGACGTTCTGAAGAGAGCCTCCTTTATCTATGGAAGCTCCCCATGCAATTTTGAATGCCGATTTTTGTCAAAATCATGTGGAGAACCACCATGGACACAGGAGCCTCTTCAGAATGTTGTTCTCCGCGAGTACAGGGTGACAGAAATGAGCAAGGCAAGTGCAGATCTAGCATGCTCCCTCTCCTTGCATGTTTACTCAGGTTAATAACACCCTAATAGAGCTCTAATCATTTTTAGGCTTGTTCGCACGTTGTTGTTCAGTTGATCAGTCGTATCTGACTCTTCGTGACCCCGTGGACCATAGCACGCCAGGCCTTCCTGTCCTGCGCTCTCTCCTGGAGCGTGCTCAAGTTCATATTCATTGAATCAGTGATGCTATCTAGCCATCTCATCTTCTGCCGTCCCCTTCTCCTTTTGCCTTCAGTCTTTCCCAGCATCAGGGTCTTTTCCAGAGAGTTTTCTCTTTGCATTAGGTGGCCAAAATATTTCAGCTTCAGTATCTGTCCTTCCAATGAGCACTCAGGGTTGATTTCCTTTGTTCGCACGTTGTTTCCCCTTAAATAAGTTTTAACGCTGTAGTGCTTCTGCTTCTGGTTTGGGCTGGTGTCATGACAGCGGAAGGACAGAAAGGCTGAGGCCTAAAGGCATGGCAGAGGCATAGCAATATGGCATATGGAAGAGATGAGTGCTGTGCACTACCAAGCTGCATAGGGACTAGATGGAATATGTCCTTCCACTTCACCCTGGAGTAATACCAGCCCTCCTTCTTTTAGGGTGAAAAGCGGGGGCGGGGGCGGGGGCGGGGGTCCTGCTCCACTGGATTCTTGAACTGGCACATCATCATTCCCCCTTGCCCTGGACAGCAAACCCATTTCTGCCCCAAGCCAAGGTTGGGGAAGAGACCCTCAGTCGTGGTGGCTTTAGGGATTGGCTTTCCCAGCATGGAGAAGCCAGTTTAGGTAGGGAGCCATAGGAGAACACATTTGTGGTTCTTCCATGTTTCCTCATGTTGAATATTTTGTTCATTGGAAGGTTGGTGTGATCGAGAGGCAGACATTCCACATTGCCTCTCATTTTTTTATGTATATAATATAGTATAGTAACAAAACCATGCACTTGTTTTCTCTTTTCCCTACTGAAGAGTTTGTGTCTTAAAGTATGGTCTGTCAATGGAAGTGAATGTACAGATTACAAAAATTCAAGTTAATTAACTTATGAAGCACTGAAATTAAAGTCTTTATTATTATACTCTATTATTTATGGCTACCATCATTATGCGAATATAAATGTTAAGCCAATGATCAAGAGATTGAGTTGTTCTTCTTAGCTACCCCAGGGATAGCCCGAACAGTTACACATTTTGTTTAAAATGAAATTAACCAAAACACGTGTAGCAGAATCCAACAGTGTCCTTCCACCAGCAGAATGCCAAACACAGGTAGAATGAATTCCCCCTCCCCGGAACGACCTCTCAAAGGCTTGGGAAGACCCTCTGGAACAGATTAGGAGTGTGCATGGGGGCGCTGCAGGGTAGGGGGAAGAGTGGGAGAGTCCCATTGAACAAGCAGGAGTCTGCTTGCATAACATTAAATGTAGCTCAAAATCCAAGCTCTGCTTTTTAAAATGCAATTATGACTATGATGCAGGACTGTGTATGCGCATAGAAAACTGGACACATGCAGAGCCTGGGAGTAAAGAGCTCTTACACCTACCTTTACTCTCATATGACTCCACAATAGTGATAAAAGTAGATTGCTACTTACATAAGGGAGTTCTTAGTTTCACAGAATGTTTGACAGCAGTTCAATAACAGGTGATAGATACATTGATAACACTATTCTAGTGGCTACCTATTTATTTTTTTAGATGTCACATTAGATATTTATCCAAACATTGCCTGGCACAACAGCTATATAAAGCCTGTGTGGAATAAGAATTAAAATCTTCACTAGCCAATATAAATGTAGGCTGAAGTAGTCATACGATTAATAATCTGTTGGGCCCAATTTTGGGCCCAATTCAAGAGTTAAACCTCACATAGCTTTGGCCAAAAATACCTTAGAGACTGCACCATTTCCTGTGTCCCATTAGTCTCTACTTCGCTGAGGGTGGTCCCTTTGTAATACTCTTCAAGGAGCAAGTTCAACCAGCAAGAGTGCACAGAAAGGCTTTCTTCCATTTCAATCACAAGCTATTCTAGAGTCTCTTCCAACCTTCAGGAGCAGCTTTTCAGTGAGCAAAAGACTGCAAAAGGGCAGTCTGTATGTGGAATACTGCAGTTTTTGGCTTCATCTAAGTTTTAAATAGAAAGTATTCACCATTTCCTGCTTAAGTGAATTGCGCTTTGATCTATTAGGTGATCTGACCATTTACGTTTAGCGTTCTTATCCCGATACTTGTTTTTTAGACTAAAATGTCCAGGTTGTTCAGACCTGTTTCAGGGCTTGCTTCTTGTGTACTTTATTAAACTTTCTGCTCTATTTTACTTTAAACAGTACATTTAACTTCGTTCAGTTTTTGACCATTTTAATCCCATTTCACTTTCAAAATGTTACTACATAGCTAGTCATTTCCCATTTTCTAATTTTGATTTTTTTATTCCAGTGTGTAGTTTACTCTTCATGTTTCATTTTGTTGATTAGTTTAGTTTTTCAGTGTAGCAAGCTCATTCTTTATTCTTGTTCCCAGTCTTTCGGCATGTGACCCTTCCCATGATGTCAGTTTTTCTCTCCTGAAGACCGCAATTACGCTTCTTGTCACAATGAATCTTAATGAATTTATTCTAATGGTTGTTCCTGCTAATGGGTGTGGCTCTATGGTTTTGCCTGCACAAGTTCTGTACTGTGTTTCTGTCAGATTCCTATAGGGTTGCTATTTGGTTTTTAAAAATAGAGCCCTTGGTGAGAACTATGAGCCTAATGAGAGGTTCACTCCAATGTAAACAAAATGTTGAGGAAATGCTGATTATGTGCTCGAACTGTGGTGCTGGAGAAGACTCTTATGAGTCTCCTGGACTGCAAGGAGGTCAAATCAGTCCATCCTAAAGGAAATCAACCCCGAGTGCTCATTGGAAGGACAGATACTGAAGCTGAAGCTCAAATATTTTGGCCACCTAATGCGAAGAGAAAACTCCCTGGAAAAGACCCTGATGCTGGGAAAGATTGAAGGCAAAAGGAGAAGGGGACAGCAGAGGATGAGATGGCTAGATAGCATCACCGATGCAATGGATATGGACTTGAGCACACTGCGGGAGAGAGCGGAGGACAGGAAGACCTGGCGTGCTATGGTCCATGGGGTCATGAAGAGTCGGACACGACTGAACAACAACAACAACGAAGAGAACTTTGCTATATTTTGCTAAAAGATGCTTAAGAGGGGAATTATTTTGAAAAGGTATTACAAATTTAGGGCAGTCCACCTTGGTAGTTATGTGACTGACTAGAGGAAAATTCTGAGTGTGCCTTGGACTGCAAGAAGATCAAACCAGTCCATCCTCCAGGAAATAAAGCCAGACTGCTCACTTGAGGTAATATTAAAGGCAAAACTGAAGTACTTTGGCTACATCATGAGAAGACAGGATACCCTGGAGAAGATGCTGATACTACGGAAAGTGGAAGGCAAAAGGAAGAGGGGCCGACCAAGGGCAAGATGGATGGATGATATTCTGGAGGTGACGGACTCGACCTTGGGGGAGCTGGGGGTGGCAACAGCTGACAGGAAGCTCTGGCGTGGGCTGGTCCATGAAGTCACGAAGAGTCGGAAGCGACTGACTGAATAAACAACAAAGATGGGGGATACAAGAGTCACATATACACCTAGTTCACCCTAACATGGACAGGGGGGAATGCGACCCTGTTGATTCTCCTGGACCTCTCAGCACCACTGACCATGGTATGGATAGGTTTATCTGGGTTGGGAGTTGGAGGCACTGCACTGCAGTGGTTCCGCACCTACTTGGATGGCCAATTCCAGAAGGCGGTGCTAGGGGATTATTGCTCTGTGCCTTGGCAATTATGCCATGGGGTTCCATAGGGCTATATTTTATCCCCCATGCTGTTCAACATCTACATAAAGTCGCTGGGGGAGGTTATCCGGAGGTATGGGCATCAATATGCGGATGATGCTCAGCTCTACCTTTTTCATCAAACCCAGGTGAGGCAGTGGGCGTTTTGAATCAGTGCCTTGGCATGGTAATGGAGAGGATGAAGGCCAATAAACTGAAACTCAATCCAGACAACACGGAGGGACTGTTAGGGGGTGGTTCATCTGCCCAGCTAGGTGATGTTCACCCTGTTGTGGAGGGAACTGTACTCTCCCTAAAGGATCAGGTTCATAGTTTGAGGGTGCTCTTGAATCCAGAAGTGTCACTTGAGGCACAGATGAACTCAGTGGCATGGAGCACCTTTTAATCAGCTTAGGCTGATATACCAACTACGCTCTTATCTGGACAGATAGCCTAGCCAGTTACCCATGCTCTGATAATATCTCGTCTGGATTACTGCAATGCATTATACGTGGAGCTATCTTTGAAAACGGTTCGGAAACTTCAGCTAGTCCAACATAGGGCAGCGAGATTGTTAAAAGGGACTGTCCAACAAGATCACATTACACCTGTACTTTTCCAGCTGCACTGGCTGCCAGTCCATTTCCAGGCCTGATTCAAAGTGCTGGTATTAACATTCAAAGCCCTAAACAGCTTGGGGCCAGGCTACCTGAAGGAATCGCCTCCTCCCATATGTCCCTGTCCGGACCTTAAGATCATCCTCAGGTGTCCTTCTGCAGGTGGCTACCAGGAGGGGGGCCTTTTCTGCTGTGGGCCCCCAGCTGTGGAATAAGCGCCCTAGAGAGGTTTACCTGGCACCTACATTGTTCTCCTTCCAGCACCAGGTGAAGACCCTTTTATTCTCCCAGTATTTTAGCTTCTTGATCTTTTAGTTCTGGTGTTTAAATCTGTATTTTAAATCTCTGCGTTGCTGCTAGGTTTTATTCTGGTTGTACTGTTATAACGTGCATTTAAGCTTTTATACTTTTGTTTTATTTTGCACCCTGTGGTTTTGATTTCTGTGAACTGCCCAGAGAGCTTTGGCTATTGGGCAGTATAGAAAGAAATAGCCTCTTCGCTGCATTTATACATACATGCAGGTGCAGGAGAGAAAGCAGGACTCTGTTAAGCCTATGGGAATCATCTGCGAGTAGGCGCTGTGCATTGAACTGGACTATGCTCTTGTTTTCTGTTTCAAATCCTTTTAATCCCCAAACTTATATTATAGACATAGCTGATCTAGTCACTGTGGACTGTTTTGTACACCAACTGGTTAAATAGATCTAACATTGACATATTACTCAGACTCCTAGCACTAAGATGTTAGGTGCTCTGCTGTATTAATGTATAGTTGATCAGACTTTAAGCCTGTCTAGGCAGTTCATCTGACAATTCATTTTAACAATTTTTTTAGTCAAGAGTTTCAGAAATATCAGCTCTATCTTTACTGTTGTAGGTGGTGAATGAAAAGCTCCAACACTGCACAGAGTTGACAGACCTGATGAGAAATCATTTGAGTGAAAAACATGCCTTGCGCTTGGAATGGATGATAGTGATACTCATTACCATAGAGGTTAGTCTGCGAGAACCTACTACTGTGCTGTATCAAATACATAGCAGGTGTATTAACAAAGACAGTGTCTTGAGCTCTTACCTTTTCTTTCTGAATGCAATCTGTACACCTATTTCCTAGATGTTATCTGGAATGTTAGCAAGTTCACAGATGCGTGTCTGGATAAAGATTCAGTTAAGAAATTTGGAGGGGTGGGGGGTACAAAACGTTAATAAAATTAACGTTAAGAAATTAGGTTCTGTTGGCATTTGAATGGTTTATTATGGTTCGCAGACCAGTAGGAATTTTTGTACAAAGAGCTAATATAACCAAGAACAAATAGATAAAAACAAATAGGTTTTAAAAGGAGGATAACATTTTTTCTTAATTTGCACTGAAGTAAAAAAAAGTGCAACTCCCAGTAATTTCATTTATTTCTATATCACCCAATAGTCAAAGCTCTCTGGGCAGTTTACAAAGATTAAAAGCCTTAAAAATACTACTGCATAATATAAACACCATTTACATATATACACACACACTCAACAATAAGAAGTCGCAGGACCCAATTAAAAACCTGAAAAGAGAGGAAGGTCTTAACCTGGCACCAAAAGGTAACATTGGCACAAGGCAGGCCTCACTGCAGAGATCATTCCATAATTGGGGAGGGGGGCACCACTCAGAAGGTCCTCTTGCTTGCTGATGAGCATAATATATGGGTAGGTTTATACCAAGAGAGACGCTCCATCAGGTATCGCAGTCCTGAGCTGTGGAAGGCTTTACAAGTCAAAACCAACATGCTTGAACCAGGCTTGGAAATGTATAGGTAGCATGTGCAAGTGGGTCAGAGCCAGTGTTATATGTTCAGACCTTCTAGTCCCTGTTATCAATCTGGTTACCACATTGTGCACAAACTCCAGCCTCTGAACCATCCTCAAAGGCAGCCCTACATACAGCGCACTGCAGTAATCTAACTTGGAGATTACTGGAGTATAGACAACTGAAGCCACATTATCCCTGTCCAAAGAAGTTGGTAGAAGGCACTCTGCACCACCTAAGCCTTGGTGACAAGGATGGCTCCAAGTGAAGCCCCAAGCTATGAAGGTGCTTGTTCAGGAGGAGTGCAATCCCATCCAAAACAGGTTGAACACCTTCATCCTAATAAGATGAATTGGCCCTTAGGCAGAACAATACCAGCCATTCCAGGAGAGTTCTTAGTAGAGGGAGAATCAGCCTCTCTACAGTCTCTCTACAAATTACAAGAGTACATGATCAACACAGTCAGTTACTCCAATTCCACAATGAAGGTTGTTAGCCAGGTTCTAATAAAATCATCTGCTTAACAGTGCAGAGCGCAACATACTATTGGTGGCTTTTATTGCCTATCAAGCACTTGCAATTAGAAAATACGAATAGGACATGCAACAGTGTTGGAGCGTGCCGTCTTCAGTCACTCTGTTCTACCCTACCAGTCATCTAGCACTCTGTTACCACTGATTATTCAGTCCCAAATGGGCAGTCCCCCCACTTTTTTTCCTATTTTTTTGTACTTCTGCAAACCTTGGGGTTCCCCAAGAGTTCTCATACTTCCTGCTCTTGTGCATGGGTAGTGTCATGTTTGCATCACAGGCAACAGTATTCACATACTGAACATTGGAAAAAGAGGAAATGGCATCTAGTAAAATTATCTTTATTTCGCAGGTCATGTTTGAACTCGGCAGGGTGCTTTTCTGATCACTGTAGTAAACGCCAACCAAGACGTTTGACAACATTGTGGAGACCATCTCAGCAGCCTTGCAACCTTGTTTGCTGGAGTTCAACTTTCTTCTTTACACTTTTGGAAAGTTCAGCAACTGTTATAATAAATGTATAGACACTTGCTGCTTACAAAATGGTTGAAGACACTGGAACTAGGCTAAATTTTAAATCAGTGATTGTGTTCCTATGAAATCATGATTTAGAGTAAATTAATTCTTGTTTAAGATGTTTGCTTTCTTAAAAAAAAGGGGGGGGGACTAAAGACTGGCTTTCTAAAGCTTGCGTCCACGGTGGCAGTTTCTTACCTGTGCAATGACAGTACAGTCTTTATCACGTTCAGAGGTCATTTGTAAAAATGAGCTACACTTTTTGCACAATTATGAAATTTACATTCAGCAGGATCAAGCAAAGGTTTTCCTATACTGTACTCACTATGGGGGAATGTTGCCATAGAAAAATAGCATGTTAGCAGAAGGCTACGCTGAACTCTTCTCATTAATATGTTAGTTTGTGGAGTGAGTTTCTTAAACAGGAAGCATTCAAATATGCAGTCTATTAGCAGTATAAAGAAACAACAGTCTAGCAAAAGCATTGCCACATAATTCTGCTGAGTGTATAAAGTAGCCCTGAGCTTGAGCAAGAAGCAGGCAGAACTCAACCCCATAAATAAGTTGAAATTGGAATTGGAACTCATAAAAACATGAACTTGTAACTGATTCAGACACTTAAGATTATTTTGAGGATGATGAGAGTGCCTCTGTCTCCTCTAAAGTTAGAGAAATGCACGAAACATTACATTTTCCAGGAAACCATTGGAGAGTTCACACAAAACACTGTATTTCCCAGGAAACCATTGGAGAGAGAATTCGTAAAGTGGTTGCATCCTTGCATTTAGCTTGTCTCCCCACTGCCAGGAGAGACTGCTTCTCTTAAGATTAGCTATTGTCCTAAATAAATTATATCCAAACTTGAAACTACTAAAGCTTTATATTCAAATGATGAACTGAGCAGGACTGACTCTTCAATCAGAAAAGTCTAGCTAATTTGGACTGACCTTAAGTTACTTCAAGAAGCAGGAGACGTGATCAGAGCAATACTAGTAACTATATTGGCCCTATTTAAATTCACCCATCAATAAATTTGGTAGAAGTGATAAAAGGACATTTCCTTGTGAGATAAGATAAAGGTTTGTCAAATCCAAGATTCTGTTTCTAGTAGCAACTAGCCAGATACCTCTGGAAACTTATAAGCAGGGCACGGAAGTGAGGTCTTTGTCCGTAGCATCCAGTGCACCTATACATGGAGTCTCCATTTAACTACCATGGTTAATAATAAAGGATAGGTCTGTCATGTATTGTCTAATCATCTGCTTTCTAACCAAATAGTCATCACCATGTCTTATGGTTCTATGAATGAGGTATGCATTTGGTGAAGTATTTTTTTAGCATTGGTTTATGAACCCTACAGGCTGTCAGTTTTTGTATTACAAGAGCGGAGGAAGTCTGCCTTATCTCTCAAACCCTTAATAATTTTCTAGCCCTTTTTGTCTTATTCCACACTGATTTTTTTTAATGAAAAAGCTCACAACACCTTATCCTTTTCTCAGAAAAAGGTGCCTTTGATCATTTTACTTGCTGGTCTCTACTTTTTCAGCTTAAATGTCTTAAATGTATCTGAACTGCTTCAAGGTGGCTGAACAAGTTACTCCTTAAAGGTAATGTCTGAATTGAAAATAAACCCTTGTGTTCTTAAAAACAAAACAGTTAAAAATTGGGTTTGGGTTCAACTTCCTAATCAAAAGTCTTAATATCCTTTTGTTATGCTGGCTCTGAGCTTTTTTTCTTGCTTAATAATACTTAACTTACATTACTTCTTGCTTAATAATTCTCAACTTGTGCTCCTAGACACCTTGTTAACTTAAGTAAATGTTAAACATGGCTACTTCCTATATATTCAATCCAAAGGTTCTTGTTTCATATGTATTAGGACATGTAAGTATAAACATGCATGGAAAATACTGAAAGACTAATACTGGTACATGAATAGATGAAAGTAATATGAAAGAATTCATACTCATTTCATAATATCACAGTACAGCAACAGGCTAAATTACACAAAACATGTTTTTTAAAGTACTAAAATAGTTGATTTTATAAGTATTGCATATTCTATTTACCCCTTGCATTCCCATTTTTCTTCCAAAACCCCAGGAAATGTTTTTAGAAGCATTACATCTCTGAAACCAAGCCATGGCCCCTTCCTGCCTCTGCTTGCATATTTCATTTTATTTTTTAAAAAATGAAATGTAGCATTGTGGACAGTAACTAACCATATCTTAATTACTGGCAGCTTGTACAGTGGGGGGAATTAACTAGTTTATTAGCAATAAGAGGAAGCTATTTTGACTTAACGCTTAATATCACATGCAGCCTATCAGGAAAGATCACTACAAAAATTGGTACCTATTTAAGGCAAAAAAACCTATCACTCTTTCAAATTCCTATTACTCTGGAAAAAAACAAAACCCAGGGCATGCCTCCACTCTAACAGTTCACGTGTTAGGGACAATAAGGGTCAAAACAGATTAAAGATGTAACTAGCAGCCCCATATTTCATTTCTAAAGAAAATAGATGACCTTTGCAATACAAATTGCAGGCATGGGGGGACCAATCTGGATCAGGCCCTTAGTAGTGGGGCATTAGTGGATTGGGATGCTAGGGTCCCAATCCAGGGAAGCCCCCCACCCACCCCGAGGAAAAATGAAAGTAATGTCTGGTTTGGTCCTCAGTCTGTCTGGAAATTGAGTTATAATTTCATAACATTGAACTCATTAGGACATCAGTGTCAGTTAATTGGTCAAAGATTGGTCATATAAAACCTGTCTTTTAAACAACAGATGTTAGAAACATCAGATTGTGCTGTAGATTCTCACACTATCAGAATGCATTTCGAAGGAGCAATGGGCAGTTACGGTATTTTAAAACACTGCCTTAAAAACAGTTTTACCCATTCTGAAAGCAAAACTATTTCCTAAGATTTTTTCATTTTCCTGTGAATTTTCAATGTTTTCATTGGAAATATTTAATAACTACTATAGGAAGGCCCTTCCCCCATTTTCCCAAGCTGTCACATCTTTAGGTAAAAGACATGTTCTGTATGCTGGACTGTTCAATCCTCTCCCTGCTGAAGGATCTCAGGTAACTGGCCTGGGGAACATTTCATCCTGAATCAGAGCGCTACGGTTAGTCAGGGGTATCCTACCTTTTGGGGTCAGTGGCTACATTTTGAATTTTGACAATTTCACAGGCACTCAGAAAACGGCTGTGGGGAGGGGGAGGTGTTGCCCATTAACAAAACGGCTGCCATGGTGAGTGCGGCTGGTCAAAAAACACCTATTTTCCAGAAGGCAAACTGGTGAGAACAACAACAACAAAAAATAGAAGGCAGGTGGGATCTGAGTTCCAAATACAAAATCACTCTTTTGAACCCACAGTTCTCTGATCCAACACCCATTTCACAGAAGGCGAACTGATGAGGCTCAGAGATCAGTAACTTGACTAAGGAACTGCATATAACGCAAGGGTGGGGTCTGATTCCTAAATGCCAAATCAAATATTTGCTCTCACAAGACACAACAAAGTATCAATTTCACAGACATTAGATTAGTGCTCAGAGAATCACAAACACACAGCACAATCTACTCGCACCACAAACCCCCAAACAACCCAGACAACACACACACACACACACAAGACCCTGGCAAAACACATCATTCAAAATGACAAACCCCAAACAAAAACAATCTCTCAAACATAGAAAACAACCATACTCCTTGCTTCTCACTTCACCCATCTAACCCACCAGGGTGCTCCCTGCAACCCTGTCTAGTCACTTAGGACACCCCTACCGCCCCTGGCTTACCTTTTTTCTGGGTGGATGGGCTCACTTCAAAATGAAGTGCTGGGCTGCAGCCACCTATCACTTTTATTTTCTAAGAATATATCTGGAAATATACACGGCAGTAGAGGTCAGCATTTTACTTTGCAGCATAGCAGTCTCCCAGTTAATACTTTTTTAAATGGAATAAAAATCAGAACAGACAAGGAGCCTGGCATGCACCAAGAGGGTGCCATGGTGAAGAACCCAGGAGTAGAAAGTGCTGGGCTAGATGAACCAGTTATCTGACCTAGTATAAAGCAGCAGCATATGCTTAGGTAGCTTGGTTGAGATCAGTGATGTGCAGTGAGTACATTTTTCCAGTGCTTAATTTTTCCATTTCAAAAAGTATTGTTTTGTATAATTCATTATTAATGGATGCCTATCAATGGATGCTAATGATAATATGCAAGATTGGCAGGTTCTAAGTTGTAATTACTTATTTTCAGGTGAGGATTCCTAGGAAGTGTGTTTTATTGATTTGTAAAGGTAAAATAAATATATAATCCAAGCCAAAAATCAGTTGTGGACTCGCCTGATTGGGTGTACAGATCAAATAAATACCAAGCTAAAATGTTTATTTCCTCTCAGACCACAAATGAAAGCAAAACTAAAACTGCAGTTAAGTTCTCTTTCACTTTCAGCAAATGTACAAAGCAGTGTCTCATTTCTTTTCCTGAGCTTAGGAAGTTGGAAGTGTTTGCATAAGACCTGTTAAGGGTTTTTGTGTGTGTGCGTTTTGTTAATTTGTAGTAGTCATAACAATGCCTAATCAGAAAAAACATTATTATGTGGCATTATAGTAAAGCCAATAAAAGAAAGGAAGTTGGTAGATGTAAATATTGCAGGCAGAAATATGCCAACACTGTAAATAAAACAAACATGGTAAATCACACTCTGTTAGAACTCTGGAAAAATTTCCAGTTCCAATTTTCCAAAACCCCCGACACGACTGTTCATATATTGAGAGAATGTGAATAGATGTCGTCTGGCTATTTGAAACTGAGGAAGGTTCTTTTCCATCAGCATTCAAAAGCCATCACTATTGGAAGGGGCAAGAGACAGTTGGGGCCAGTGTGTTCGCTCACCTGTCCTGGTACTATCACTGCCCCACTACCACTATCACACCAACACAATCATCTATAATTCTAAAGTAGGTGTTTTCCCTGGCAACAGCCACTGTTGCCTAGTCAGGCATGTAAGCTTCTGCTGCTCTCTTCAAAAACCTGATGTTCCCAAAGTAGCTCCTACATCCACAGATGTTCTATGATAGGTCATCCCCTTATACTTTCTAACAACCAGAAAACTCTCATGCCCATTCCATCAATGTGTAAATACCACCTTATATGATTAGGTGTACAAAGTAGAGTAGGCATGAATCTTAAATATATGAGGCTCATTCCTGTTTTATACTTCAGAAAATAGCTGCTCATAAGCTCTAACTTGGTATCAGCACCCATCTCTCTCTCCCCACGCACACACACTTCACTTGTACTCAGTGTCCCCAAAACTATTTTAACCTAATGAGACTGTTGCTTGTAAGAATTCAGGCCACAATTTATAAAGAGACCTGCAAATGGAAAAATTATTGAAAGCAGAATAACTTGCACAAACCTGAAGTGAATGCAAAGATTGGGATATTTGAAAAACAACATCTTCCCCAATTCCTTGGGCAGCTCTTGTAATCATGAGTCCTATTATGCAGAATCCATTACTGTGCTTTCAGTAAAACCTACATAGCAATCAGCTATATACTTTATAACTTTTCAGGAGGGTGAAGCACTATACTATTCCTTACATACATATGATTTCAACTTTCAGAAAAAGTTATTGCAAAATGGGTTGTGGGAATGTGCATTCATGACTCCCTGCTTCCTTATTAGATGGTGGGTTTTCACTGCATGGATGAGCTAGTGTTTACTGCCCAGCTAATGGGAGGAAGAGAAACTGAGGCGACATGCAATCCTATGCACACTTACCCAAGAGCATACATTGTGGGGGGTGGAATCAGTCAACCTATCAAAGACCTACTCAAAAGGTTTACAAAATTATTTCCACTACACTGAAAGGCTTTCACAGAAATCAGACAATATACACAAATTAACCCTATAACTTCAATATACAAACATTCTTTTATTTTTAATTGACATTTCTGTGTAACTTCATGTTTTACATCAGTTTCTCAGACAGCAGGCTGGGGACAGCAGTGGACCTCAACACTGATGCCTTCTCGCCTTGCTTGCTCTACAGCCTTCGGGTTGGACGGACACCAGCAGCCACTCCCTGCATGCACAGCGCATAAACACACAGGGAGTGGAAGTTAGTTAGAAAGCCAGGCTGTAGCATGCAAAGCTGGAGAAGGAAACAGAAGAAACAGTCAACAGATAAGAGTAGTTGGGCTGAGTGTAAGGGAAGAAGGAAAAAGAATAGGAAGGGTGATCAAAAGGACAGGCTGAGGAAGAAATAAAGGAGAAAGATTGGGGGCTGCTACTGCTGCACGTTCTGGCAGTGGCGACAGCCTCCTTCATTTCAGGACAACCTGACATTGGGGAGCCTGTGTGTGCCTGCATAGGAAAGGGCAGGGGGGTGAAAGATGATGGAACTGAGGTAAAGGTGAACAGAAGATGCGAGATGCCCAGGGTGAAGGTCTTCATCTGGCGGGAAGAGGGCCAGAGAGGGCTTTGAAGAAAAACAGAAACAGAGATAAAAGGCCTTTTAAGGCACAGTCATATGCATGTTTAGACAGAGAAAAGGCCTTGTAACTCCCAGCATGCCTGGCTGGGGCATGCTAAGAGTTGTAGGCTTTTCTCTGTCTAAACATGTATAGGATTGTGCCTTTAAGCTCTGAACTATAATTGTTTTAATCTGCTGCTTTTAATTGCTAGTCTTCTTTATTTTTGTTGTCTTTATTGATTTTCTATTTTTTATTGTTGTGAACTGCCCTGGGGCCCAATCAGTCGAGAGTCAATACACAATTTTTTTTTAAAAGTTAACATTTGGGGCTTGTAGTGGAAGCAAAAAGAGGGCACTAACAGCATAATTCTATGCACGTCTACTAAGAAATAATCTTAACTAAATTCAATGGAACTCTGAAGTATATACAGGATTGCAGCCACCGGCTATAATCTCATGCACGCTTAAGCCCAACTGAATTCAGCGGGACTTCCAACACAAATATGCAGAAGATTGCAGCAAAGGGAAAACAAGGCAATATAGGCTGTAGAAAGGGGCCAATTGGGGGAAAGGCATAAAATGGACAGAAGGTAAGAACTGCAGCCATATTAAGACCATTACAATGCTACTTGAGGCTTCCTGAAGGTGGTGTCCTCCAGATGTATACAACCACAACTCCTTTCATTCCCAGCTACAAGGCCAGTGGACACATGACTAAGGATGGTTGAAGTTGTAGTTCTACACATCTGGAGGGTACTACGTTGGGGAAAGCTGAACTATATATACCAAAACATTAAAGCCCAATGCATAAGTGAGGGTGGAGTACTTAAACCTCTTCAGAGTCACAGCATTTATAATGAAATTAGTGGAACCAAACCAATGCAAAGGATAAATACATTTGTAGATCTATCGTTGACACTCCATAACATACTCATTCAAGGGACTCCTTACATTTCCAGCAAAGAACCTTTCCCCAACTTTAATGCTGTACAGCAATCTACTAGCAGTCAATACATAAAGCCAGAGCAAAACCAGTAAATTTTATTCAAATCAAGGCCTAAAGAAAAACCAAGGCTACAATCCAATGCACACCTAACTGGGAGCAACTCTCATTGAACTCAATGGGGCTTACTTCTGAGTGGACATGTATAGGGTTGCACTATAAGTACAATATATGCGACTTCTCTTTATCATTAAAATAGAAAGGCAAAACCTGATAATATATAACATTCCAGAGCAAATGCAGATGCTTGAATCTTAACAGAAAAAGGCATGCACAGCCAGATAACACAACCAAGTAAAGAAATAACCTGCCTGAGCCTCAACAGGAAGTAATTCAGAAACCTATTCTAGATTCAGTAATTTAGCAGTGCCACAAAATATCCTTCTTTAGAAAAGCACCCATTTTATCAGTAATCCTATATAAACTTATTAAGTCCCACTGAACTGAATGGGACTCTCTTCTGAGCAAACATGTACTAGAATACTGCAGTCATTTGTACAATATTTCTTTCTAACTTCAGAAGTAAGGCCTATTATTCAAAGCACTCCCAGCAGAAGCCTATTCACTTTGGTGCAGATGGCACCATTTATGGATTAGGTTTAAATCCTTTTCCACTACTGCCACTCTGGCTTTAAAAAAGAAAAAATCTAGGAAAAAAAATTTAAATGGGGATTTCATTACATTTCTACTATCTCAACACTCCTGTTGTGAAAATTACACGACAGTAATCATTTAGGACAAGAGTCTATTGCCATCATTCATCAAAGCTTTAGGCACATGTAAACACCAATAATTTCAACAGGAACGTCAAGTGTATGTAATTGTGGATTGAATATGATCTATGTATCTGTATTACCAGCAATGGCATGCTATTCTCTCCAGCTTGCAAGTTAATTGGGACACTACTGCATTAAACATTTTTAAAAAAACACCACCCCTCAGCATAAGGTTTTGCTATTAACAAGGTTTAAGCGCCTGCATAAAAATGCATTTTAGAAATACCCAAATGTAATTTTTAAAGGTAAATATAGCACCAGGAATTAGCTCTAGGTGACACTGCTAACCCCCCTCCCCTTTTCCAATAGGCAGTTCAATCTCATTCATGCCTACTCAGAAGTTACATTTAGTTCAATGGCACATACTCACTGGTAAGTTTGTATAGGATTGCTGCCTAGTTGTACCTAATTGTTGTTTTGGCCACCTCGTGGCGATTCCCTCCCTCTGGCAAAAACGAGAATAGTGAACGTAACGAAGATTTGAAGACAACACATTCCCGCTTCCGCACGCCGCAGGTTTCAATGGATTCCACCCCAAACAGCCACACGCCGACGGGCCCGTTTCGTTTGGCCCCCACCGCTGTTGCAGAGAGCGCGCCCGCGAGGGCCGAGCCCAGCCGGTGCGGCCTGTGCGCTGCTCGTCGCTGGAGGCGGCGCGCGCAAAGCGAGGCACAGGCAGGCAGACGGACGGACGGGCGGGCGGGGAAGGAGGCGAGGGGGGAGGGGAGGCTCCTGCTGCTGCTGCCGCCACAGCTCTCGTCGCCGCCTCCCCTCCCCCCTCCTCTCTGTCTCTCTCCCCGGCGGGGGCTCCTCGCTACAGCCTCTCTGCTCCGCTCTCGGTCATGTGACCCTAACGTAACCGGACAGGAAAAGCCGCCGCCGCCGCCGCCGCGCTGACTCCGTTGTTGGCGCCGCCGCTGCTGCTGCTGCTGCTGGGCGCGCGGAGACGGCGGGGGCCCCGAGAGCGCGAGCCAGGTGAGCGCGGTCTCCCCCCCACTCCCGAGACGGACCGGCGGGGGGAGGAGGAAAGGGGAGGCGTGTGGCGGCGTGGGTGGGGGAGGCCACGGTGCCTCCCCCACCATTGTGCTGGCGGTTGGAGTAGGCCGGGTCGGGACCCGGCGGAAAGAGGACGCTCGCAGCCTCAGAAGGGGCTTTCCTGACTAACCGGCTGGGGCCTTGAGATGGTGGCTGGGAGGGAGGTGGAGGCTGTTGCCCCGGGGAGGCGGAGGGGTCGCCCGGTGGGGATTAGAAGGGAGCAGCCGCTCTCTCGAGCCCTGGCGGGGAGTTGGCCTGATCCGGGCTCGGCTCGGCCCTTCACGCCTGCCCGCCCTCGCGCCGGGTTTCCCTCCCTCCCTCGCTCGCACTCGCCAAGCTGCGTAGCGGCCTTTTCCCTTTTTTCTCTCACCAGCGGCAGCAACAGCCCGGCCTAGGAGGGAGGGGGAGGGGCGGGCGCTGAGGCAGCCGCGCGGAGCGGGAAAGGGAGGGGAGGGAAGGAGGGGGGTTGATGGTGGGCGGCTCCGTCTGCGTCTCCTCAGCAGCCTAGGCGGCCCTGGCGACAGCGGCGGATCCCGTCTCTCGCGCGCCTTAGGCGCCTCAGCTCGCTCGCTCGCGCTGGCTACGTCGCCTCGCGCCGCCGTCCGTCCTGCGTACGCCACGCCCCCTCCGTGCGCTGCGTGCGCGCGCACGTGGCGGCCCCGCGTCGCCTGCGGTGGGAAAGGGGCGGGGCCCAGCTGAGGCTGCGAGAGCCGGCGGCGGCGGCGGCGGCCCGCGCTGCCTGCCCCCTTTGCCGCACGGGCAGCCAATAGGAAGCGCCGGCGGCGCAGGCACAGCGTGACTCACCGCGGGAAGCGGGGGGCGAGGGCGAAGGGAAGGTTCCAGTCCTCCACCGCTATTGGCTGCTGTTGCGCTGTGCTCGTCTCGTTGGCGCCTCTGGGCGTGCTGGAATCCTCGCCCGAGCGCCTCTTCGCTCGGTCGCGGCTGTGGGCTGCCTCGGGGAGGAGCGCCGCCCCCGCTCCGCCGGCAGCCATTTCGGTCGCAAAACGGCCCCCGTTCTCCCCTTCTTTCTGGCCAGGGCGCGGTCTTGAATTTGCCACCGTGACGCGGCTGCTCCAGATCTTTGGAGTTCTGCACACTTTCTTTGCAGCACTTCTAATTGCAGAATGGAAAAGAACCATAAACACAGCCGCTCACGCAAGCCTCATTTTTTATTCAAATGCGAGGATCTAGCCATCTTGAAGGAAAATCAAAGGGTTGGTTCACAAGTCTGTTGAAAGGAAATACATGGCTTTACATGATCGCTGGGTCTCAATGTTCACTGGGTAAACGTCGTGGAGGGGGGCAGCAGCCTGCTAGGCGCTTTCCCTGTCCTGACTGCTCCGCAGTGGTGGAAGGTATGGGAGAGGTTGTCACCGGGGCCATCCAGCCCACCACCCCCTGGATCCAGTTAGATACCCCTGGTTTAAGTAAACCCCTCCCCCAGGCCAGCAGCCCCTGTAAAAGTAATCCTCAAAGAAACCTTATTGTTCAAACGCTGCGAGCCGAGATTGTAGTCTAGGCTTAATCCCTGCCAGCATAACAAGCACTGGGGGCCCAGCGTGACGCTTCTTCCAGCCTTACTGGACTCAAGTCCCAGTTAGCTTTGCTTATCCTTCCTACCCTTGTGATCCTCTCCCTGCTCCGTATTTGTTATTTTGAACCTTCAGTATAGTCAGGACAGAGGATAATTTAAAAGTCCTGTGCTAAAAGGCCTTCCTATACCTGAGCTCCAACCCACTTAGGTCACTTAAAGCCTGACAAAGCAAAAGGCATCATAAATGAAGCATCCCTCTCTCTGAAGAATGGACTTTCTTGTACCCAGCTGTAATATCTGTGTTAAGTCCTTAATCTTTCAATGCTTCAACCTTTTTCTTCTGCCATTACTCAGCTCAGCCCCATCTCTGCCACCAAGTTACCATACTTTTCTGAGTTTCCCCTTTCATGCAGAAGTCTACTTGGGTCCCCTGTACGTCACTAGAGCCAATTCCCCACAGTATCTGTGTCTCTTTTAAACTATCTGTGTCTTTCTACAGATCCACATTATATGTTTACTTTTTCTTTCAAGCAAAAATATGAGCAAAACATCTACTTTGATTAAAATGTGTTAATCCCACCAAGGGCCAGATAAACATTGCTTCTGAAAGGCAGGCTTGTGTCAGGCTAGAAGTCCCACTATGTTTAGTTGGTTTACTCCCATGTTAGGTAGGGTACATAAGATTGCAGGCTTTGGTTCCTGCTCAAGACAAGTTGGGTGTTTCCCCTAGTGGTTCTTTTCATGTCTGCGTTTTGTCTGAATATTAACACATACACCACACACACAGTTTTACAAATTTAGCCAAAGTTGCGGGGGGGGGGGGGGAAGAGAAATTGCTCCAGGGCCCCACAAGACTGAGAGTCTCCAGCATATTGGTTCATATTACTAAATTTGGTGGGAAAACAAGGTTCTTCCTTTTGTATATACTGTATTTAAGAGCCAAGCAAACATGAGCAGGCCATGTGAGTGAACTGGAAAAAACAGTTTCACTTTTGCAGCAGAAGTCTGAATGATTTCACTTATTCAGATTTCTAGTGCAAAAATGAAACTCTTCCAGAGTCAAAGGCCAGAACAATTCTGTGTCTGGATAGATCCAGAGAGAATTTTTAGTTAAGTTGCACCTTTTCCTCAAATCCGTTTTTTTCTGGCCTAGGTTTCCCCAATACTTGTACTCATAAATAGTTGCGGTTTTGGAAGAAGTCTGGAAGAAGTCTGCTGTTCTCACATAGTCGTTGTTGTATATATGATCATTCACCTTTGACCTTCAGGGCGGTGGCTTTAAAGCAGCCACCCCCAACGTGGTGTCCTCCACTTGTTTTGGACTACAACTCCCATCATTCCAGGCCATTAGTCATGCTGGCTGGGGCTGACAGGAGCTGAAATCCAAAACATCTGGGCAGCACCACATTGGTGAAGCTGGCTTTACAGAGTCAGATAGGAAATCTGGTCCCAGAATTCCCTTCAGGTGAGCCACAGTGCTGCTTTGTGTTGGGTAGTGTGGTTGCATCCTGCAAATCAACAAGCTCTTCCTCTCTGCCCACTGGCACACCCCCAACACACCTCTATTTTGTTCTCCCCAATGTCGAAGATTCTGAGGTGGCTGGGAGGGTGGGATCTATGGTTACATCTCTCCTTCTGAGGGAGGACCCCTGTCTCCACACTTGGAGGGGGAAATCTGCCATATCTTATGGCCCCTGCATCACCCTCCCGGGGACCATAGGATTGCTCTCAGATAATTCATTACTGTAATAAAGGATTTTTGTTTGAATTATGTCAATGTCTGATCATTTCTTCTCTTAATTATAGTTGCCATAAATAATGTTTATAGATACTGTGATAATTCCCAATTTCCTCAGCAGTATTGTGAAATACTCCTTTTGCATTCCATTAAAATAGGTTTTTCTATCTAGTGAATTGATATTCATAGGTATTAGTGAATTTATCATCATTACATACTACATTGTAAACTGTTTATGTCAATATTCCATGTATTTAAATATGCTATGATCTACTGACAGCAGCAGCAGCATTATATTTATATCCTGCCTTTTTCCCACTATTGGGACTCAAGGTGGCTAGGGGGGTGCAGGAGGAGGATCCCAAGAGTGTTTTGTCCTGGACCACCTCTCTGCAGCCCTGGGTTTTGCTCACACACATACACACGCACACACCCCACCCCAGATATTGGAAAGTCTACAGTGTAAACCCCTGCTCTCAGTTGTTTTGGGGCTAGGTTATCTAAAGGATTGTCTCCTCCTATATGTACCTGCCTAGACCCTAAGATCATCTTCAGGGGTTCTTCTCCAGGAGCCCCTGCCAAAAGAAGTAAGGCAGGTAGGTGGCTACCAGGAAAAGGGCATTTTCTGCGGTGGCACCCCGGTTGTGGAACAAACTCCATAGAGAGGTTCGCCTGGCACATACGTTGTACTCTTTCCGGTGCCAGGGGAAAACCTTTTTATTTTCCCAGGCATTTTAGCATTTCAGTTTTTTAGCTCTGCTATCTTAAATCTGCTATTGCATTTTAAATATCTGCACTGCTGCTAGGTTTTATTCTGGTTGTATTTTTATTCTGTAGTTTTAATCTATTATATTTTATATTGTATTTTCTGTTGTATTTTTGTGGTTTTAATTTGTGAACCACCCAGACAGCTTCAGCTATTGGGCGGTGTAAAAATGAAATAAATACATAAATAAAATATCAATAAATCCTAGTATTCCAGGTCTGTAGGTTGGAATAGCAGTGAACTGGTGGGTGACTCAAAAGCCAAACCTATTTTTAAATGAAAAGTAACTTAAGCCCAAGTTAAATCCCAAGTGGTGGGGGTAGGTCAGCCCACTCAGTTTATCTCTGCATCCTGATTCATTTTCCCATACTGCAAGTACCCTTGCATAGTCTTGTGAAGTCACTGAGGCAACGCACCCGTGCTTTGAATTCTGACAGGCAGGGCTGAGAAAAGGAGTTTATGGTGGCACTTAGGCCTAGGCATTTGAATATATTTTAGGGATTCATACGTTTGTTATAAAGATCCTGATCTTTCAAACCATTCCACAACTATACTTGGGATATTCTAAATAATAATATAATACATAATTCTGTAAATTATGTATTCACTTACCACTTTTTATTCTAGTCTCAGATATACTTTGCATATCTCTATTTTTCTGTTCCAAACCCAGTTCACCTTACATCTACTATAGGGGTGGGGAGCGCGTGGCCCTCCAGCTGTTACTGAACTACAGTTCCCATAATCCTTCACCACTGGTCATGCTGGCTGGGGCTGATGGATGTGGAGTCCAAGAACATCTGGACGGCCACACGTTCCCCATGCAATGATGGCTTGGAGCAATCAAACTCTTGGCACTGTCCAAAGCCTATAGACATTATTGGCAAGTTGCCAAATGATTTTCATACCTATAGATCACACCCCACTGAGTGTCAGCATTTCCTGCTACAGGCAAGTTATGTTTAAGTTGTTTTCATCACGTTCATTTGCTTTACAGATTTTAAAAGATGGATTTGGCCAACCATGGGCTTATTCTTCTTCAGCAGCTCAACGCTCAGAGGGAATTTGGTTTCCTGTGTGACTGCACAGTTGCTATTGGTGATGTCTACTTTAAGGCGCACAAATCTGTCCTTGCCGCTTTTTCCAACTACTTCAAGATGTTGTTTGTTCATCAAAGCAGGTAATTATAAATGAGTCCACTCTAAAAAAAAGAAAGAAAGGCATGCAGTCAGTTGAGGTAAAGCAAACTGAAGAATTACTAAGCATTAGGGCAGCCTCACGTGAGCTGCTTTATCAATCATAATAAATCACCTCCAGCTCAGTCCACAGATCAGTTAAGGCCAGTAGGATTTAAATCTGGTGGACTTCATTGCTAACTCACTTGTGGATCAGGTTCAGTGACTGCAATCCTGAAGATGTTGACTTGGGAATAAATTGGAACCATCTCACAGCATGCAACTTAATTTATACATCTGCTGCAGCAGTATAAATGGTGGCTTGAACTGTGGCAACTGAGACAATGACAGGTGTCTGGCAAGCTGAACAGAGATGGGAAGTCTAGTCCGCTGCTCATGTGTAATCTCCAGTCCCAGCCCTTACTGTCAGAAAAGTGGGATTCAGGACTGTGCTTCCTTTCTGCTGTTTCATCCTTGCAGCTCCTACTCTCACCACAGCTGAGAGTAGGACCAGGGTTCTACTCTCCCAGGGTTCTACACACCCCAGGGTTCAAGTTGTTAGCATATAGAGTTCATTTGTCTAAATACAGGAGAGTTTTTGTTTTACTGTGATGCATGAGAATCTGTATTATACTACAAATTGCTATACTCAGTTGTGGGTCCTGAACGAAGGAGTCTTCCTTAGCTGTTTGCTATAACTTTTCTTCTCTGAAATTGGTTTTAGCAGGAAATGTCTATTACCCCATTTCCTAAAATCCAGATACAAAGGGAAATGATTGCTATTTTTTCAAAGGAAAAGCAACATCTAATCAAATTTTAAATAAATATCAATAACAGTTACTTAATTTTGCTTAACCTATTTATATTTACATTTACAGCACAATACTATACATGCTTACTCAAAGTAAGTCAGTGAGTTCAATGGGACTTACTCCCAAGTAAGTATGTATAGGATTGCAACCTTGTATACTTAAATTATTGTAATTCTTCAGAAGTACGTTACCATGTTCTTAAATAATGTTTTAAAATTTGTTTCAGTGAATGTGTCCGTTTGAAGGCAACTGATATACAACCAGATATTTTCAGCTATCTCCTCCATTTGATGTACACTGGGAAGATGGCACCTCAACTCATAGATCCTGTTCGATTAGAGCAAGGAATAAAGTTTCTGCACGCATACCCATTAATTCAAGAGGCTAGCCTTGCCAGTCAAGGAAACTTTGCACATCCAGAGCAAGTTTTTCCATTGGCATCTTCATTATATGGTATTCAGATTGCAGATCACCAGGCAAGAAACCCCACAAAGGCAGCCACAGCAGCTGACAAACCTGTTCGAGAACCAAGGCCACAGCCATCAAGAGTAAGCCAAGAACAGGTGCATGAAGCCTCCCAGCTGTCACAGTTACCACCACCAACTCTGCCTCAAGTGCCCCAGACAAATATGGCCACCTCTGACCCACTGCAGTCTTCACTGTCTCCAGAACTGGTTTCAGCTGCTCCTCATCCTTCTCCTCCAGGTGATGAAACCAACATGGAAGCCTCTTCCTCAGATGATCAGCCTGCTTCTCTCACAATAGCACATGTTAAGCCAAGCATTATGAAGAAGAATGGAAGCTTCCCCAAATACTATGCTTGTCACCTCTGTGGTCGACGATTCAATTTGCGAAGTAGTTTGCGTGAGCATCTCCAGATTCACACAGGAGTGCCATTCACATCTAGCCAGCATGGAGAATGTAGTATTCCCTTGTCTCTTTGTAATAATGCTCCTGAAAAAGATGCTATGGAAGTGCCTGAAGCTGGAATGATCAGCGATAGCGAGCTGCAGCAGATCTCAGATTCACCGATTGATGGGCAACAACAGGCAGAGACACCACCACCCTCTGACATTGCCGACATAGACAACTTGGAGCAGGCGGATCAAGAGAGGGAAGTTAAAAGGCGGAAATACGAATGTTCCATTTGTGGACGCAAATTCATTCAGAAAAGCCACTGGAGAGAGCACATGTACATACATACTGGCAAACCTTTCAAGTGCAGCACCTGTGACAAAAGTTTCTGCCGGGCCAATCAAGCTGCTAGACATGTATGTCTAAACCAAAGCATGGACACATACACTATGGTGGACAAGCAGACTCTGGAGCTTTGTACTTTTGAGGAAGGCAACCAAATGGACAATATGTTGGTACAGACCAACAAACCATATAAATGCAACTTGTGTGACAAAACGTTCTCCACACCTAATGAAGTTGTCAAACATTCATGCCAAAGTCAAAACTCTGTCTTTACTCTAGAAGAGGATAGATCCATTCTGCTAGGTGGTGGGGATACTGAAACCACAGAGAGTGACCACTCGGTCTTAGACTCTATCAAAAAAGAACAGGAAGCAGTGTTGTTAGACTGACTGAAAATCACATCATTTTAAAAAAACTAAACTAAAAAAGAACATTTGTTTTATTCAGTTTTACTAAACCTTTCCTTCTCCCCTCCCTCTCAACCATAACTACACTGACATGAAAGGAAGTCTAACTGTCCCTTTTCCCAGCAAAAATATAAATTAATAAAGGGTATTGTATCAAATTATAATAATTGATTTTCATACAGAAGAAAATGTGTAAGGGTAACTTGGCTAACTATGTGAATAGTGCTAAAAATGCATCTGTAACAGACTCTAAGTAAGTTTTAAGACTGTTTCACTGTATGCTCAAGTGCAGTGAGATGCAAGATGAGAAAAAGAAAAAACACATCTGTTCATTGAAGTACAATTATTTTCCCTCATAACAAATTACCTTTTAGAGGAAGACTAGTTGAGGATAAAGAATTCTCGTAGTTATATATACGTATAAGCTGTGTCTATTTGTCGTTTTACAAAAGCTCAAATTCCCTTAATGAACCAAGGATACTTTTTTAATCCAAAATATTTTTGTCAAGTGTTTGTTTTCAGGTAACTGCGTTGACATTATGTCCATTCAAAAAGTGTATTACTAAGGCTATGACCCCAAGCACACTGACTTGGTAGTAAATCGCATTGACAGCAGCAGGGCTTAAACTTCCAGGTAAATGTGTTTGGGATCAGATTTTACTAAACTATCAGTAATAATGTGATGGCAATCTTTTTATATGCATAAAAACGTGTGTGTGTGTGTGTATGTCAGGTAAATGTATGTATGCACCCTTCCCAAACAAAACTGGACACCAGTTTTGAATAACTGAACAGTTTTTAAAGTCAGACAAATTGATTGTTTTTACAAGAATATTCAAATTTGTCCAGTGTGGATGCATTTTTTATCCTGCTGAATGGAAACTGATGATGATGATATTGAGTACTGTCACCCAAAACAGGGAGGAAATCAGAGATTAGAACAATTGTACGTATTCAGCCCAGTGCTAAGCATATGGGAGAACAGATTTGAGCCTTTCTAGAGTCACAGAAAGAGGAAAAACACTTTGGCTTTTTTAATCAAAACATTGATCTGAGTTTATCTGATTAACATGTAGGAATTATGGGAAAGGGAGTCTGGTCTTAAATACTATTTAATTACTGGCATCCTCTTGTAACATAGCAGAATGGGAGAAGAATGATGAGACTATCATGGTTGGTTTTCAAGTAATAGCGCAACATTGAGTGGGAAGCTGTATGTTCTTTATGTTCCATTACCTTCGCTCCAGTCAGGCAAATTATGCAAAAAATAAAGGGGACACATTGTACATTCAGTTTTGCTCTGGACAGTACTGTCTGCAAATTTAAAATTAAGCTGCTGATTTTATCTTTTTAATATATAAATCTCTGAGTATTCTCCAGTAGTATAAAAAAGGAGTAATTTGTACTGGTGGGGAAGTTTCAATAAACAAAAGTATTCCTCTAGAAACGCAGGCAGTGTTTTGATGGGGGAGAGAGGCAGATACAGCTCTGTTCTTATATACATGTTTTATTTGAGTATCATCCTATTTTGTGTCTAGTTATGTTTTCCAGTTTGTAAGTTTTTATACATTATTTCATGGAATAAAATGGTATAAAATGAAATTTGATTTTTGTCAAGTCAAAGGTGATTGGCTCGCATTCAGTCATATGCACCCCTGCATGTGCTGTGCAGATCTATGTTTTGGCTCAGGGTTCCCAGCATGCAGCAAAAGGCCTCTTGCACTAGTACAGGTAGCTGGTTCTGTGCTGAAGCCAGAATAGCAATTGATGCTGTGGGGAGGGAAGGCACTGCGTAATGAGCAGGACTGTCATAATAATGCAGGCCATAATAATGCATAATAATAAATAATAACACAGGACTGTCATTGGCCTTTTGTGCCCTATTAGGTCTGTATCTTCTGTCACTGGCCCACCCACTCTAATAATGCGTACACAGAACGTATCTGTTGGGACATAAGCCTCTCCTTGCATCAAATCAACTAAATGAGTGGATAGGATTGGGCTGTAAGCCTTCCTATGAACAAGTTTAAAGGACTAAAAAATGGGGAACCTCCAGATGTTGTTGGACTCCAGTTCCCACCAGCCCCAGCCAGCAAGGCAAATGGTCAAAGACAGTTATACATAAAGGCCCAATATTTAAAAAGCATACAACAAAAGCGATGTTTGTGGGGTGTGTGTACACAGAGCAAGTGGCAGAATAAAAGCAGAAACACCTTCTAGCACAACTCTCCCATTCTTGGTAGGAACTCACTAGATTTCAGTAGCCCCAAAACAGCAAAAGTCAGATCTAGCCTACACATGCAGTAGAAGCTGAGGTGGTAAACTAGATTGTATGATTTTAGACTACAGGGATGTATGTCACATTTCTGAATGCTCCCCTGAATTAAAAAAAAAACACCCCAACCCTCCTTACATGTGAATGATTTCTTACGGCGACAGGGCAATAAGTCCTACATATAAAATATTGTTCCAGTAGGATGTAAGGTTCTAACCCAACCCACTCCCTGCTCTGCTATTTCTACTTACAGGGATTTTTTTTACATAGGTGAGCATTCAAATATGAGTTTCCCATCTGCAATTTGAGGTAGTACGGTTGAATTTTCCACCTCAAGATGTTACCAGCTCATGCTACATGTGTAGAATGGGTCTTAGTCAAGGTTAAGCCACATTGAAACCAATGGAACAAATTTGTTAGACCTCACAGCCAATGTAGGCCTATTGTTTTCAAAGGTAAGTATGCAGAGGATTGTGGCCCAAGTCACAACATTATGTTAATTGGGGCCAGTGTCTACTGACCATGTTCTTTGGTGATATATAAGATTATTGTAATAGTCAGCTAATAGACTGGCCTTTTGCAATGTTTATCATGTAATGGCTCCTCGTGTAGACAAATTCATTATTAGCTTATCACTATGGAGGCGCATTAACGGGTAGCAGAATTGGCTCAACATTTTATCTGTGTAAACTAGATAATGACATTGAAAAGTTTCAAACATAGCTGCATGTTTAAATTTCCAGCTGACATTGCACTTTTAACTCCCATTGTTTCCAGTGGCAGCATTTAAATCATTGAAATCTAGTAGGCTTTAAAGTGCTTCATTTTGGCTAGACCATAGTTTTTAAGTCTGAAACAACCTCCCACAGCAATCTTGCCAGAATCCAAGGCTGAGCACTTTCTAGACATAGTTCAAGACATATTTGTTCGACCTTTGGAACTCAGGTTTAAGTTGGGAAAGAGAGGGAACCAAGGAAAATGTCAGTGAAATTTATTTCGATAAAATGTTTTGCTCTTTTGCTAGGGGGTGGGTGCAGGGCGAGGAGGGGCTTGCCAGTTATTAACCAGCCTGAGGCTTTGGCATCAGACAGCCTATACAGTAAACATGTACAAGCCTAGGCTCTTTAAACAATTCATTGATAAATCTCAGTTAAGTTTAAAGTTATGGCTTTGAGGAAGTTACACATTCCTCAAAAAGGAGGCTGAAGAACAAAAATGGTATGGCTAACCTATAAAAAGCTTAAGCATAGTATGAAAAAGTAAGATGAAAGTTACTATCATCCAGCTAATAAGCAAGCAATGAAGCAAATATTTGCTTACAATTTGGCCTTAATAATCCATAAACTTGCAGGATTATTAGCAGTTCATTCATTACATCTACCAGAGTCTAATGAGCAGTACCTATTATTTGACAGCCCATGGAATGACACCACACTGTTTCTATTGCGAAGTACGTCCGCGGACACAAGATCAGGATTGTGATAATCTCAAATTTCAATCCAAATCTTGGTGCGTCATCCAGTATCACTTTATGTCCATTTTATAGTAGTTTAGTAGCCAAACAGAACTTTGCTTTCTACAAAGCCCTCTAGGAATATCTCCTACACAAGCTATTTGAATGACTGTTTCCTAAATGACAGTACTTTAAAAAATGTTTAATGCAGAGGAACAAATGGAGAAACTGCTCCCTTGCCATGTCCAGTGTGCAAAGTGCAAAACGTATGAGAGCTATCAGACCAGATGCTGCAAAGACAATATTGATGTAAAATGGTATTGTTCCATTTGCTTCTGTTTCAAGGTTTTCAAGAAAAGCTGCTGTACTGTCCAGTAAATGTGTGGGTTTATATGCAGTATAGTAGCATCCTACATGCCAACCCAGAAAGTTATCAGCCCAGTAGTGTTGGTTTGCTGTTCCACCGGCAACACCTACCATGACCAGATGCTTTTCTGCACCTGTTCAGAATTGCTGAAAATACCCTTTTGTAATGAGACTATGGCACAGGATCTCACGGTAGTTACGTTAATGCAGCCTCCCACAGCCTGGTGTCCCCCAGATGTTTTGGACATAAACTCCCATCAGCTCCAGCCAGCATGACCAATAGCTAGGAATAGTGGGAGTTGCAGTCCAAAAACTTCTAGAGAGCACCATGTAGGGGAAGGCTGCATTAATGTGGATCATTCTGTGCGTTGCCTCAGCTCTGCAGTTATATTTACCAAGGTTTGCCTCAGAACAAAGAAAAACAACACCAAAGATAGCCTAGGTTCTTTTTTTGCAACTATATTGGATTAAAAAATTCTAAACAAAGATATGTAAAAATAAGATTTTCACCTGACCCTCAATTTGTAGAAGCATATCCCACAGATTTTTATGGAATTTATTTCAGAGTAACTGTGTTTAGGACTGCAGAAAGCAAGACTTGCAAAAACCTTGCTACCACAATATACCCTTCATCCAAAGGGTCTTGGTTAACATTTCTGTAAGGTGCCCAGACTGCAATTTGCCATTTTCCAGGGAGTGGGATCTCACAGCTGTAGGCATACCTGAGAATGTCTGTGCCTGTGTCCTTGCTGCCAGCCACTGCCTCAGTTTATCCCTTACACAGCAGGTGTGCTTTGCCATTTGTAGGGATCAAGAAGGGTCATGATATGATTTTATGGGTATCTCCCCTTTCTGGAAAGATGAAAGCTAGTTCCCTGGTTAAAGCTTTAATAGTGTCCAAAGTTGCTCTGCTCAGGCGCAGATCTCATCAGTGTGACTGCACAGAGACTAAAAAGAACAATAAATAATTATAAGGACACAAAGAACATGAATTGTCTTTGTAGTTTATTTAGTCCATGAAAATCTACTTTAAAAACAACATAGAAAATCAAAATATCAGTTAATCCAATACACTGGATTAGAAGGAACTGCAAAAGCTTGGAGTAGTGGCACAAGCTAAAATTTGCAGCATTGACTGAGTATTTTTGAGGCCAAAGCAACACACTGTAATAAAGCAGTATCTGTATGGAGACATGCTCCCTGCACCATGAGAAAATTCTTTTGGTGCATTTTCATTTTTTGAGACAGGTCAGTTACAAGAAGAAAGGTTGGTTATATGATTTGTGTTCTTTGCATTGCTTAGAAAGCCCCTGTATCAGTATTTTTAAAAAACCAAGCAAGAACTAAGCGCTTGTTCCCCAACTTCTAGCCATTGATCATTTACATTGTGATTACTAGGTTTCATTTAAACGTTGTTTAGATAACTTTACATATTTATTAACAGCTTTGGCGCTATAAAGATTCGAACCAGGATTACATAGGTCATGCCATTGTTCTTTTTTCTTATTATTACTTAGCTTGTTGCACCTACTGCAATATGGCTTTCTATACACAGGTAAGAGTTTGTATAAATAATTGTTTTCCCATTAGCTGTCAAACAGGGCTGTGAAATTCACGTTTTGTGGCCTGTCAGATGCATTTCTCCCTTCTTTTGTCATTGAACGCACCACAAAAAGAAAGTTTGTCAAGCATCTCTTAACAAGTACAATCCACAGCTGGTGGGCCACATACAGTTCAGAGGCTATGACTTTTACAGACCTGTGTTGTGAAACATACCATAGCCCTGTGGGTATCACAAAAGTGATGGGCAGTGGGACCGTGCTCCTGGCTTCTCCCTTCCAGTGTTGGGCATGCTGCCTGGCCTCTCCTACCGACATTATGCAGCATGTGTTAGCAGGCAGAGAGAAACCTACCAGCAAGCAGCTGCTCACCCAAAAGTTTTCCCCTTCCAGATGACCAGGGGAATGACTCGATTTCAGTAGGAGGGTCCAGGACTATGCCTGACGCCAAGGGGTGGGGCCATGAACGCAACCCTGCTGCCCACTTCTTCTGTGATACCCCCTTCATGTGAATAATGTGTAAAGGGGGCGAATGAAAGTGAGCAATCTATCGTTTGGCAATCAGAACAAACTTTGCAATTCATACTCAAAATGGGGAGCGGGGAACCAGCCACTATGAAAAAAGCCAAAGAAACAAAGACTTCCCCAAATCATTTTGGAACACACCATGTTACTGAACATACTACACATTTTTACACATTGTAGACACACTTATGTGATATATCTAACTGATCCACAAACACCTCCTACCCGTGAATTTCTTTAAATTATTACTATTTTGCTGAGGGAGACTATTCAGGTGGAACTTTCAATATTTCTTAAAAGTTTCAATCTTGCACTAAATAAATGGAACTTCCTCACAAATTCATTTCAAAAGAGTTTCTGTGATGATAGGACTAAAGTCTGGGAGGAGGCACATGCTAATTTGTGTACACACACTTATCTACTTTTCAGGGGAAGAGATTTCGGTGATACTGACTGAGCAGCTCATTGCTTTTGATAGATAAAAGAGACTTCATAGACTAACACTCACTTGGTATGAAAAGGTTACTGGTTAGATTGTTCTCCCCTGCCTTATAAATGTAGCGTGCATAGCCTCAAAATGTGATCCTAGCAGAATATGTAAGCTTTCAGGTTTATGAAGGAAAACTGCATACAACAGTGAGGTGGGAAAGCGGGAGGCTGGTTTTTGGAAGACATGTTAGCAGATATTGTACAGGATTGCCAAACTGGCAATCAAGATGTTTTGCTTTTAAATCAGCCAATAAGGTCAGTTAAGTGGGGTGGTAGAACTTGGCCACTGCTGCTAAGCACCAATGGAGGGAATGTAGAGTAGTACATCCATATTGGTGCTTATCAAGAGACAAGAGATGGAGGCAGGATCACCACTAAGCCAGTGCAGACCAGTCAGCAACCACACCGTGTAGACATGGCCTCCTTGTGCCTACAGCACATCATGTTAGCAGCAGCCAGTAAGAAGTTGGGGACAGCCTCCTCCTCAATTTGCTGTTCAGTTCCTGCTGCCTCAGCTCACTGTCCTCACTGGTTTATTTAAAAGCAAAACAATTCTCCAGGTTGCCAATCTGGCACCTCTATAAATGAAAATCCAAAAGGTTTCAGTGATTATACCAAAATGATTTAATGACATCTTGCACTGTGATTCCAGTGGATGTACATCAGTGAAGGTAGCCATTGAGACTGAGAGATAAAAGTTTTAAATACAAGTTAAGGAAATGGCTATTCGCTTTTCTTATCCCATTAAAAAAACTTTTCATGGCTTTATATCTTGACATGAATTGATCTATTAGACTGTTTTACTTTCCTGATGTTCAAAGGAACCCTGTTGCTATACTTTTAAGGGTTTTTTTTAACCAAGCATCCACTTTTAACTTTCACAAATCAGCTACCTCATCTCAGAAATCCATGTGCTGCAATACACTGGTAAGGTTCAATATTATAATTTATTATAGCTGCATATCAGCAAAGCTATTCCAGATATTATGCAAGATATATTTTAAGAAACGCTTGTCTTTCCATATTTTATTAGATTGAAGGCAGTATGTTAGTCAAAAGATATCCTAAGCTACAAAATGTATATAGCAACCACTAGATGGTGCAATCACACTAGTGACATTTTTCTTTCTTTACTCATTGTGCAGCTCCTAAAGGAAGGTATTGATTTGGTTCACTCAGTTCATTTTCAAATAAATTACTATACATGTAGGACAGTGAAGCTGCTGGGCCATGCAACAGGCTCAGCAAGATAGGCGCAAAGGCTACAAAGTGCAATATAACTTGACCTGCTAGACATGCTTGGTGTCTAGAAGATCAAATACTAAATGCTTTGAACATTTTAATTGTTCAATTATTTAGCATTTCAAGCCTGCCCAGTTTTTATGCACAACCTGTACTGACCTGTACTAAGAACTGCAATTTTACATTAACAAAATTGAGAGTGACTTTGCTCAAGACTTCCTACGTTATTTTTTTTTGGTAAATTTTAATTAAAAGCACAAAGCTAAGTGTAAGCCAAGTCTTTATTTAAATCACTTTTCAGAAATCACAGTCTACTAAATGTACATAAGCATAATGAAACACACTTTCTTAACAAGGGGACACTAATACAGAGCAGACATAATCTTTTGCTCATTAAAACCTTTTTGGGAAAAACCTGTCTCATTTTATAACTTGGGGATGTTCCAAGAACAGGAAAATATTTAAACTTTTTTAAAAAAAAAATGGAACCATTTTTCTTATTCTTGATAGGTTAAGAACAGTTCAACATTTGCTTAAAGTTATTGTATGATAATTCTCTTAACTGAATCATACCTCAAGGCTGGTGAGCAGTTTGAAGTGGCCATTTATTTGTTTGACTTTTACAAACGCCCCATATTCCCACAGGTGATTCTAGAGGGGAAAAATTGTGTTCAAACTCGAAAGCCACAATCCAATACAGACTTAGGCAGGCTGAGGACCAATGGGTTGGATCCAGCCTCTTCTCTACCTGTCGGAGCATTCCCCAAGCAAGGTTCCGCTAAGAATGCTGCCACTGGCCAATCTTCAACAGTTCCACCGCCCTCTGCAGCCCCCAGCGCTGCCTCCACCGCTATTCTGGAGGATGCCCCGACTGTTCAGAGCAGAGGGGGGCGGGCATAGGGGACTGCAGGTAGAGAGGAGAATCAACCAATATGCTTCCCTATACCTTTCCACAATGGGATTCTTTTGCTGAATCAGAAGCTTCCCATGGATGGAAGAAGTCTGGATGCAACTCACTGGAATAATTCTTAAGCACACTTAACCCTCCATTTGGCTGTGGTCGAAATGTTTTCAATACACACAACACAAACAGTGCCATGCTTAGAGAATGTGATGGAAAATGAAGTTCTGTTTAATAAATTGGTATCAATACTATTCTAGGGGGAATTGTGTCTTTTGACAAATACTTTGATGGAAGCAAGACCAAATACAACATCAAACATTGGTTCTCACACCCTTCCACACAAAGGGAAGCCAATGTAAATTTATTTGGATCCATCCTTGGCTAGCTGTAGCTCACTCACAATACTTCCCTTTGGTCACTTAGGAAAGACAAGTGAGGACATCATTTTCTTTCTTTTTGTCACATATAAAGAAGAAATATACATTAAAATCAGATTTTGCTTGAAGATATACACATAAATACACAAAGAATTACAATCCAGTTTTGGAAGCACTGATAAAAGGGGGAGCATCAAATATGCCAACTTCCTTCCTAGGTTAAGGTACAGATGTCGTTTTAGCAAAAGATAACACTTCCTGCCCACCCCAGCCCACCCCAACATATCTTTCCAGCAAAAAAATATATAAAGGAATATTGTGAAAAGGAAGTGTTAACAATCGAAAGTAAAAGGAGGTGGTAAAGCTCCTGATGGTGTCTCAGGATTGTCGGGTGCCTCTCTCAGAATGACATCAGAAAGCAGAAGTCTGCTTTCACTGTTCAAAATCATTGGTCTTCAGCCCACTTAAGCAGAAGCCATCCTCTTCTGCTGCCTTCTTTAGGAACTGGTCCTTCGAAATATAAGACATGGCTTTCCATAGAACTGTTGATATAGAGAAATAAAGAAACATCAAGAAGTCTTGCAGCCAGAGCTTCTTAACCAGAGTGATGACAGCGTCAGCATACCATAACAATGTCTTATACTAACACCATGAGCCAAATCTGAGTAGGCAGTGATTAGTGCCACTGTTGCCAGCAGCTACTGCATGCAAGCCTTGTGCAAAACTGCAGTGTTGCACACAAGTTTGCAGCGATGGGACCTGGCAGGGGAAACTATGGCCAGATTGGGATGACTCACTTCCAAACCCTTAAAGGTACCACAGCCTAAAAGCCTACCATTCTAAAGATGAAAATAGATGTAATATTAAAGGGACTGACAGTCTGTCTTTCAACCACCCTGCAAGCCTACCTTCAAAACTGAACCATCAGACAAGCATACTAGCAAATTAAAACGCTATGTTAGTCAGTCTTGACCCTTCCCACTGACTCCTTCTCTTCTGCTCCTGCTGCTGCCTCCAGCTTCAGATGAGAGAAGTAGGCAAAACACTATGCAGCCAGGTAGGTACCTCAGTGCAATCCCTTCCTGTCTCAGCTATCTGACTACAGGGTACATTGTAAATTTTCCCTTGCCAGAAGAGAAGGAGAAGGCAGTAGTGGGTGAGCAAGGAGCAAGAAGGCAGGGAGTGATGAGCTTGAACTAGTGTCTGACTTGCTGGTATGCTCCTATGACAGTTCACTTGTGAAGGCAAGCTCACAGCAGAGTTGAAGACCATGCTGATAGTCTTATAATGAATATCCATTGAAAGTGACAGCAAAATAGTGAATGTACCATACAGAGGCAAACGTTTGTACATGCTCTACAGCAGGGGTGGGCAACTTGTAGCCCTCCAGAAGTTTTGGCCTACATGATCTCTAGCCAGCATAGCCAATCATGAAGGATGATGGGAGTTGTAGGCCAAAACATCTGGAGGGCCACAAGTTGCCCATCCCTGCTCTCCAGTCATGCTTTGCCCCATCAACATGCTTCCTACTGCAGAAGCTTGATACCTGAAACTAAGTTAAATTCTACATAAGAGAGCTAGATACATTTTATTTTGTTTACATACGAAGTACAGTGTCTAAAGCAGGAATCTGTTTTAGTCATTTAATTTTTTATTTGCCCCCCAGCATCAAACTAACTCATTTTTTACTCTGAAATATTTGGCCATAATATGTAGTTCTAAAGGCCAGAAGTGTTTGAATACACTGCAGATTTATATTGCTGATAAAATGCCACCAGAAAGAATTATCCAGGATTTAAAACAACTGCTGAGAAATTGTTTTAAGGAAATGGCACTTACATTAAACCTCAGGATTCGGTGAGCTCTGATTTTAACTGTGGACTCTCACAGGATGTGTAGTCTTGTTTATTTACATCTTTCTCCATGTGTGTCTCCACAAAGCCTGTTGATTGGCTATGGTCTTCTTTCCTCTTCACATATGTTTGTTGTTCTGTTAATTGTTCTTGGATGTGAACAGTCTGCCCAGCTTCTACATCCTTTAGCTTCTGTTCGCCTACTTCAAGTGACTCTTCGGGTAAATCCCCTGATACAGTACCTTCCAGGGTCTCTCTCTGAGCCTCTGTTGGAACAGCTGTATCCACTTCAGATTGAAGCTTTGGTTCAGCATTTTCTTTCTGCACCCCTGTCTCTTTCACAACTTCATTCATAGATCCAGGGTCTTGCACTAGTGTTGACAAAGTGCATGATCGTTCATCTGTCTGTGACATGTTTTCTATTGCTTTGAGATCAGCCTCTGTCTTTCTGGAGCCACAACTTTTTCCATATTCAGACTTATCAGAAGTCAAAGGCATTTCTTCTACTGTTTTGAAAGTCTCTTGTTTCTCTGCAGGCTGTTTTAAAATGATAGTTGACTGTTCTGTCTCTTGATTTTTCTCTTCTCTGCCTTTTATAGGAAACTGCTGACCAATTTGTATGTCTTCCTGAATTTCGGATTTATTTACACCCATTAGACATGGTTCACAATGCTGCTTTGATGCAGATGCTGGTTCTTCTGTTTCCTCCAGTTTATCTACAGCATTCTGGATGATTTTCAGTACAATTTTTGTACTCTGAGACTCTATAGTAACCGACTGAACAACATCTTTTTGAAATTCTACATGAGTTAAAGAGGGGCTTCTTTGTGGAGATGTCTTTTTTTCAGCTTCTTGACTGGACTCTGATTTTTGAAGCTTCATTTCAGGTACAGAATCAGATACACACTTCTGGATCAAATCATCTTTGGTGCATCTTCCTGCTGGTAAAACTTGCTCCTCTACCACTGACTCAGCCTTCTCAGACCATGACACTGCCTTGGAATCAGGACCTAGAGCCCCAGGTCCTGAGTGAGCAAAGCTCACCTGCTGTACCATTTTGAACACTGTTTCTTTTGGCTTCTCTAGAGAAGATTGCAAGGTTTCAGTTGATGTTTCTGTAAATGTGACATTTTCTGCAATGACCTGGTCTTCAACAGCTGCAGCTGTTACTGTTACAGAAGATTTACGAGCTGCGTAGCTTTGCACTTCAGGAATGTCACTGGTGACAGCCTCCTGTTGCTCAGCAAAAATCTCTTGCTGTACTGGAGCTGCATAAAGTATGTCCCCACCAGCAAGTTCAATGTTTTCTAATGATTCTTCTGTTTCCATTATTAGCACCTTCTCTGACAATGCTTGTCTTCTCTGGCAGCTATCTGAAGCTGCTGTAGACTCTGAAAGTGGACAGACTGTTTCCAGGGGAAATTTATCAGGACCTGTTTCAATCTGTACAGCAATCCCATTTATACCTGCTTCTCTGCCTTCTGATTTTAAGTCTGGCAGAGTACCATCTCCTTTACTTTCCAAAATGGCATTTGAGACAACACTCTCTGTGCCTCCGGAGTCTGAGGTGAGGAGGTCTCCTTCTACTTCAGTCTTCACAGCTTCAGTTACTACTATTCCTGTAGATTCTGTTTCAGTCATTAGCTCTGTGTTTCCAAGCTCTTTTTTCATAGAATCCATAGTTGCCTCACTTTGCGCAGTATCCTCAGCTATTTCAGCCTCAGTGTATGTTGATTCCAAAATAAGTGCATCTTCCTTCTCTTTCTGCTTGGGGCCTTCAGATGCAGTTGTGCCTGTGGACTTTAATGTTACCTCCTCAGTCTTCACAGGGGGTGTAATTCGTTCCTTCTGCACAGGGGTCTCAGTTTCTTCAGTGCATTTTGACTCTGTAAGTGTGACATCCTTCAACTCATTCCTTTCTTGGGCTTCAGCTGCAATTCCTTGCATACACTGTGATTCCAAGGTAAGCCTGGCATCTGCCGCATGGATGAGATCCACTGCATCCTGCTTCGGTGTTGATACTTTAACTCGCCCCCTTTCCACAGATTCCTCAGTTACAGCTTGCTCTGTTGATATTTTTTCTAAGGCAGCAGCAGCTTTTACTTCACTCTTGGAAGGGTCCTCAATAATAACTGCATTGGAACTTTTCGGTTTTAAGGAAAGGACAACACCTTTCTGTACAGCAACTCCAGTCATGTCACTTACCACAGATGCTTGCTCTGAATCAATATGCATTGGGGATTCAGCTGAAATTACCTCAACACATGTTGCTATGGATTTTGCAATATCTTCTACCTCAGACTGAAATCTGACTTCATTCTCCGTATTATCCAGGAATTCCTTTGGTTCTGTCTGCTTGGTGGTGGCTTCTGCTTCCACCATTTCTTCTGACTGTTCTGCAGGGACCTCCTCATCCACCTTCTCTGCAGAAACATCCATCCTTGCATCTATCTTTTCTGTGAAGGCCTCCACACCAGCCTTTGCTTCCGACTTCTTTATGGGGGCCTCTGCTTCTGCTTGCTCTGTGAAGATCTCAGCTTCTGTTTTTTCTATAGCGGATTCCACTTTTGCCTCCTCTCTGGAGTGCTCCACATCTACCTTCACTGTAGGAACCTCCATATCACTCTGTTCCTTGGTAACCCCTGAATCTGCTTTTTCTGCATAGGACTCCATATCCATTTTCACTGCAGGAGCTTCCTCATCCAGCTTTGCATCTGAGTGCTGTGATGGGGCCTCCACTTCTGCCTTCTCTGCGGGGTCCTCTGCTTCCAACATTGCACCTGCTTTCTCTGTGGAAGCCTCCTCATCCACTTTTGCAGCTGCCTTCTCTGTACCGACCTCTGCTTCCAATTTTGTTTCTGCCTTCTCTCCAGGGACCTCTGTTTCCAACTTTGCTTCTGCCTTATCTGTTGCATCTGCCTTTCCTGTTAGGACTTCTGCTTCCACTTTCTCTATGGAGGCCTCCACTTCCATCTTCTCTGTGAGAGCCTCTGATTCCACCTTCTCTATGGAGGTTTCTGCTTCAATCTTTGTTTTGGCAACTTCTGCTTCCACTTTTTCTTCATCTGCCTCCACATCCACCTTCTGTGTGGAGGGCTCCACATCCAGCTTTATGTGTGCTTTTTCTGTACAGACCTGTGCTCCTGTCTCTTTAATGTGTGCCTCATCTTCTGTTATGGACTCTGTTTTTGTCTTCTCTGTGGGAAACTCCACATCTACCTTTAATTCTGCCTTCTCTACTAGGACCTCTGCTTCCACACTCTGTATGTGGGACTTCCTTTCCACTTCTTCTACATGGCCATTTGTTTCCACCTTCTGTATATGGGCCTCAGTCTCTGCATTCTGCTTATGGATGTCCACTTCCACCTTTCTTATGGGCATCTCTTTTTCCATAGTCTCTGCTTGGATCTGTGTCTCTACATTCAGCAGGAGAGACTCAGGTTTCACGTTTACCATAGAGATCTTGGTTTCCAATTTCGGCAGTTGGACCTCCGGTTTCACCTTCTGTACATGGGTCTCAGTTTCCACATTTTCCACAGAGACCTTGGGGTCTTTCTTCTGTACACACATGTCAATTCCAGCTTCCTCTGTGCTTGCTGTTTCTAAGCCAAGTGCAGCATCTTTGGCTATACCCAGGTCACTGACTTTAGGTACTGCATTCTGGACTGGAACTTCAGTGACCTTGCTCTGGATGGGTGCCTCAGGCACAAATACTTCAGAATTTGGAGGCTCTATTAAAAAGTCAGAATTGTTTACTTCATTCTGTGCAAGGGCCTTCTTTACCCTATCTGCAATTGTTTCTGTGCATTCTGATCCCAGGTCAAGTATGATATTTATCACATCTTCACTTTTCTGGGAGAATGAAGTCTTCTCTTCACATGTGACTTTTGTAGATTCATCCACTTCTGAAACAACTTCTGTAGCCCCACCTTGTATTGTTTCTTCTAAACTCATTTTGACCTCCTGTACTATACTTGCACTACAATATTCTTCATTTTCCATTTCTTCTAAGAACACCAGTTGCTTTCCAACTGTATCGCCAACTTTTACTTCTGGCTCCTCTTCAGGGGTTACTGTAACAATAACAAATTCTTCCTCTTCAGATGTCTCTTCAACCATCTGTTTTTCAATAATTTCTTCAGGTCTTTCTACAATGTCTTGTTTAATCTTTGGTTGATGAATTTCATCAGCCCTATCCAAGCTAATAGTTCCTTTTGTGCTTTCTTCCACCTCCACACACACATCATTACTCTTCTCCAACACTTCCTTCAGACCATTTTCTTTAACTTCAACTTGACTACTTTCTGTGCCTTCATCTGCTTGGATATCAGTCTTCTCAGGCTCTTCTTCCTTTAAGGGCGATTCAGTCAATTCAGCTTTCTTTAAGGATGGTTCAGCCAATACGACAGTAATTTCTTGCCCAATTTTCTCTATTGAGCGTGGCTGAATTATTACTTCTGACATGTTTTCACTAATCACCTGTGCTTCATCAGACAATTTAACTCTTTCAGCAACTTCTTGCAGGATTTCCTGTGTTTGTTTATTTAATTCTTCTAGGTTCTGCTGACTTTCCTCTGCCTCCTGCACAGGTGTAGCTACTTCTGTTGTATCAGCGGATTCAGTCAGCCTCGAAACTGCTGAAACCATTTCGGTAGTCTCTTCAGCGCAGGATAGTTCAGTTGCTTCTTCGACACCTGAAGCTTCTTCTCGAGCTGTGATTGCTTCTGAAGTTAACTCCAGTTCACTTATTATAGTGTCACCACTCATGTCCTTCATAATTTCTGGCATGAGTTTAGTAACCACCACTGTTTCTTCAACAATTCCAGTTTCAGAGATCTGCTCAGTTTGTTTCTCTTCATCTTCATTTGCATGTTCAATGGACTCTGTCATAGCAGCTGATATCCAAGATGGTGACCTTTCTTCAATACTTGTAACTGCTCTCTCCCCTTCTACCACTGTAACAGTAATTGCATGAACCAGTCCTTCACTGGACTGCTCAATTATTAAAGTACCTTCTGACTTTTCTGTGCTCTGGTCTGAAGTTTTCTTAGGTATATCACCTTGCTTCATCTTTTGCACCTCCAATTTCTCTTGCTCAGCAGCTTCATACTCTGATAAAGGAACAACAGCAGGTACATCGGAGTCTTCCTCATTGGTTTCTGTCATTTCTTCTCCAGCTTCCTGAACAGGAGCATGTTCTAGTATTCCATCTGACTTTTTCTTCCTACGACCAGGCATTAATTTTTTAAATGAAACCCACGATTCTTCTTTTCCAGAATCTCCATCTGAAGTAGAATGTTCTAAACTTGGAACTATGGCAGATTCCTCATTTCTCTCTTCCATCTTTGTTTTAGATTTTCTTCTTGGGGTTACTAGTCTTTTGAAGGACTCCCATGTAGAAACTCCCTCGCCTTCAGATGGGCTTCCAGCTTGTTCTGGTGAGGAACTTCCTTGTCCTTGATCACTTTCTTGTGAGCTAATCAAAGTAATGTCTGGTGCTGTTTCTTTATTTGGCGCACCTTCATCTATTTTTTGACCTTCTTGAGCAAATCTTTGTCCTATTTCTTCATCAGAAGATGATGATTTTCTAGTTCTTTTCTTAGATGAGCCTACACAAATTAAGGCTTCCCATGATACAGAAGTATCAACCTTTCTCTTGGGTTCATCTGTGCTTTTTTCTAATTTCGGTTCCTCACCATTTTCTTTAATATCCTCTTGTTCTTCACAGGGTGCACTTTCAGTTGAAGACAGAGTAGCACTCTTTGCCTTATCGAGTTCTTCTTCTTTGTCACTTTCAGAAAGCCTCCTGACCCGTTTCTTAGGAGTCACCATTTTTTTAAAAGATGCCCAAGGCGTAACAGTTTCTCTTTTCTTCTCTGTATCTGAAGTAGATCCTTCTTCGGTTTCAGTGATCTGTGCTGCATCTGTAACTTTTTCTACAGATTCTGTTGCTTCTTCAGGCGAAGAAGCAGAGCTTTCTGCCCTTGGATCTTCTGGGCTTTCTGCAGAATCCGACAATTGCTGTATTTGTTCTGCTGCTTCCCCTGATTTAGTTTCTTCTCTTTTTCCTTTATGTTTCTTTGCCGATAACTTCTTTAAGCTACTACTTGTAAAAAGCTTTTTTAAGGGGCTGCCTTGCATCTTGGCTCTTTCTTGAGATGAGAGCAATTCAACTTCATTTGTAATGCCTTCTGGAGGTTTAGATGTTGCTGCTTCTACGCTGCTTGGTTCTGTTTGCTTCAGCTGTTCATTCACTATTTCAGGTAAGGTTTCTTTGACTTTCAGCTGTTCATCAGTGGGTTCTCCTCTTTGAATCTCCTCATTGGTTCCAACTAATTGCTCAATAACTAATTCTTCTTTTTTAGTTGTTTTTGGTTCTTCCTTCTTCACAACAGTGCTCACATCAGTATTTATCTCTATGGGTTTTTCATCAAAAAATTCTGTTGCCAGAGGAGCCTTTGGTTCAGGTTTGTCTTTATCTCTTCCAAAATGTTCCTCTGGCTTTTTTATTGCCATTGGGGAAGTTGGACCAAATTGGTCTATGTTTTCTTCAAATACTTCATCTGTCAAAGGAACTTCCAGTTCAGGTTTTTTCTCAGATGATGCAAGAGTGCTTTGCTCTAGGGCTATTAGACAAGCTTGTGCTGGTTCAGATTTTTCCTCTGAGGCCAGGTCAATCTTCTCATTCAAGCTTATCTTGGATTCTTTGTTTACACTTTCAGCAGACTCTTGTGCTGTTGGCAGTTCAATGGGAGTAATGGCTTCCTCCTGAGGTGTTTCTGTTGAGACATCTATCAATTTTGTTTCTTCTCTTTCCTCTCTCACTTTTTCCACTTTGTCATCACTGGTTTCTGCAGAAGCTTCTGACCTATCTTTTTCTGATATGGGTTTTTCTTTTTCTAGTTCTTCTTTGACAATAGTGTCTTCTTTTGACACTTCTTTTTCTTGTTTTTCTTTCTCAATAGTTTGCTGTTCTTCTTCTTTGGGTTTCCTAAAGCTTGTCTTTTTTCTAAACCCAGCCCAACCATGGGTAAAGAATTTTCTTAGAGGTGATGCTGTTTCACCTGTTAATGGGCTTGTTGGAGACTCTGGAGACTTGTTACCATTGCTTTTAATTTCTGCCTCCTTACTTCCTGCTTCAACAGGGCTTTCTATTATCTTTTCAGGATTAGGTTCTTCTTTCATCTGCTCAGTCTGAGTTTCTTGCTCAGTCTTTTCTACACGACAGGAGCCCTCACTTCGGGTTGATTCCTCCACTGTCTCCATCTTGATGTCTTTATAATCTCCAGCTCCATCTGATGCCACTTCTGTATCATCTACTTTTACATTCAACAGCTGAACAGGTTCCACCTTCTCAGTCTTATCCTTTCTAACCGTAAATTTGAATCCAACTAACTTAAAAACTTTTTTAAATCCAACATCATTTGATGGAGATTCACTTGGTTGCTCCAGCTCTTCTGCTTTTTCTTCTGACAATGGCAATTGTTTATCAACATCTTGGGTGTCCTTCTGTTCATCATCCACATTAGTTTTATCGACTGATTCTGGTGGCTTAGTCTCCATATTTTCAGTGGACTCCTCTTTCAAAATCACATTTGCAGTTTCTCTTTGTCCAACTGTAAGAGATATTCAAAAGTGATAAAGAATTAGGCATTCAATTATTGTAATTAATTCTAAATTACATAGAAGTACAATAACTACTAATGCTGTAATCCTATGCACACTTATTTGGGAGTAAGCCCCACATCTCAGTAGGACATATTTCTCAGTAAACCTGCATAGGATCACTCTGCACCACTATTAAAAGCAATGACCATGTTAAGTGCAATGAAATCAATAGGCATAAATGTGCTTAACAATGAACCAGCTTGCATTATCAAACAGCCCACCATGGCTTATTGAAGCCACGGTGGGCTGCGCCGTGTGCTGGCAGCTACTTTGAATAGTCAACGCCCATCAGCAGCTTGTTGTGTTGTACGAATCCAGGGACCGTGGATTATGCTAGGGCTAAATAACCCTCACATAACATATAGCCTCTAGGTTTGCATGACACAATAAACTGCAGGCAAGCACTGAATATGCACCCGCCTGGCACAGCTGTCCATAGCCCTCTGTGGCTTAAACAACCCACAGTGAGCTGTTTTGATCGTGCAAACCAGGTTTTTCTATTGGATTCCGGAAATTATGTATATCTTCTTAAAAAAGACATGATTAAAAAAACCAGATTCCACTATTGCAATGATAGCTTTTATGTATATAATTAAGGAATTAAGAATATTTCAGATGTCATTTATAATGAACAGAGATTCACTTCAGAATTGATTTGGAAGCCTAACAAATGTAATCCTAAAATCAGCCTTTTTGTATGCATTCCAACATACTGTTTTAGTTTATTCATATCTTTCTAAACAAATTGAATTCAAATATGTTTATTAAAAGTGCAATGCCCCTGAATAGAATCCAATGTTGCATGAACAGACTATTGCTCGCATGACAAGACTTTCTTTTCCTTTCCTATGCCCCTACAGCCCCCTGAAAATCTGCTACGAAAAGTCCCCTGCCCCTTTGGAGCATATTTTTAGGGCACGTGGAGAGCTGCATGGGGCAGGGGAAACAGTCCCCTCCTGGTTCCATGGATGGAAATAGTTCTGGCAGTGGAACAACTTAATTGGATTTTACTCTTAGTTCAGAAAAGATGCAGTAGAAGCAGAAAGGTCTTAACTGACTATACCCTGTTGGGGAAAAAGCCAGAGCATCAGGAATGAATGTTAAAGAAAATGTGTGTAATCAAAAAGGTATTGTCGCAAAAGAAAAAGAAAAATATTTTAGTTCCAAAGTTTTGGTACAGTAGCCCTATGTGCACGATGTTTAACTTCCAAAACTTAAGGACAGTACAATTTTAATTGATAATAGTATTACAGACTTGAGCCAGCACTGGAAACTAGCATAGCCCACTTCACATCTTACCAGCTGTGTCATTCTGTCAGTGTAAATGACGTTGCACTAGCAGAAACTAGGTTCTGAACTATGCGCAAGAGAAAAATCCAAATAAAGTTAAGTTTGCACAAGCGTGGTTGTGCAAGCGGTTGTGCATTATGTTTGTGCAACCAGTTGCACATAACTCTTGTGTGACCCTTTGCACAACCTGAAGTGCAACCCATTGAGCAACTGCATGAAGATCCGGTTGTGCAAGCATAATGGGCAACCACTTGCACAACAGAAAGATTCAGCGAAGCTCCACTAGCACTATTTGAGTTTGCAGAATGTCACAGTTGGATATTGCCTGATGTGATCAAGGGGAAGTAGGGCCATGCTGCTAGCCCCACCCCTGCCATCATACAGCTTCCCAACCTCAATGTCGAAGCATTGAGTGTGGATGTTAACTTTTACTCAAGCTGGAATCCTGAGTGGAAATACTACATACATAGAAGTCTACACACATGCGCAACATGTGGACATCAGGGTGGAGCTGATTAAACTGTGCAATGTAAAGGGAGGGACAAGCAGCACATCTCTTCTTCCTCTTAATCGCACAGAGTCACCTTCATGTGATTAACATGTAAAGGAGACTCAAGACTTGATCTGATGTATGATTTTTAGGCTTCAGTACTGATTAGGGAGCACATTATTACTATATTGAAAATGGTGCAGATTTTCTTGCACAGTTCCAGTTATGCACTAAGTGGACAGAAACACAATTTTTTCCCTGATCTATTTCTCACCTCAATTACCCTATACTTCAAAGCCCAGGTGCTACAGATGCCATGGCACATGGAAAGCAAACTTCTGAAAGAGAGATGCTATGTTCCATGCTTGCCGGACAGCCAAAAGTTGTGGGGGTGCGCAGGTCTGGCATTAAGGGAGGCAGGAGGCTGGCAAGGATGCTGCGTCTAGCATGTGATGGGGTGGAGACCTGCTGAGCCAATCAGGGCTCTGGCAGGCTTGATGGGGGTGGGGCCAAACGGGGTGGACCAGAGTGAGAACTTTTCCCTTTGTTCTCACTCTGGTCTGCCTGAGGCCTATATAAGGCAGTCTCCGACATGACTTCGGCATTGCCATCACTGACTTCCTACACCCCTGGTAGCAATATGTCTTGCAGTGGACAGAGGTTAGTCACCGGTTAATGGGACTGGGAAGGAATTTTTACCTGCACAAAAAATTGTCCAAACTGTGCAAGGGTTTTGCCTTCTTCATTGCAAGACTATCTCGGTTGTAAATAAGTTGCTCTGCAACGTCTGTATATTCTTGTGGGTGATTCAGTAGTTAATGTTTATGTCACAACTCTGTAGGTGTGACAGGCATTGGGCTGGATCCATTTTGAGGGGGAGAACAATCGTACTCCCTGTTTCTCCTGGGTGGTGATCCCCATAAGGGATTGTGGGGATGTGGCACCAAAACTGACCCAGCATGGGGATGGTGAGATGGCCACATCCTGATTGGTGGAAAAGGGTTTCATATTAGCAGTCTGCACTGTAGTGAGCCACTGGCCCTGCCATCAACCACCAATACTCCTGGTATGCAGGCCGGAAATGGGGAATTGGTCAGCAGGTGGGCTGTCCGATAGTAGGATCGGTGTTCTATATCTCCACCAATCCTATTCAATAAAGTTGTGGCCAATTTATTACTCCACATAAGACTGTGTGTATAATTTGTTCCCCCTCCCTTTGCTGCCTGGACCAATTAGGCACTGCACCACACAATTGTTATTACTATTAATTTAAACCTTTTTTTCATCCCGCTCTTCAGCTACAAAGGCTGCCAAAGTAGATTCCATACCATCAATAAAAATAAGATATTTCCTGCTCACAGGAGTAAAACCTAAATGACATGACACAAAATAATTGGTGCCTGAGTTAGGGATAGAATGGCAGGAAGAAAAAAGCAAACTTGAAAACTCAGGCACCAATTCTTAATGCTATATAGTAGCTCCAAGCCTGGCCAAATACTTTTTTTGCTGCCTGCAGCAAAGGACAAAATGGCCCCTCTGCCCCCTTCATGCACAGGAACCATGTACAGACTGGCAGTTGAATCTTACTTAAATGCTGGCTGACTCCACCACCCCGGAGGGTAGCAGGCTAGCTTCGAGGACACAGGGCAGGCTGCGTGGTGCACTTTCAGCTCTGTCCTCCAACACCTCACCCCCACTTTCCACCCTACAAAATCTGCCGCCTGAGGAAGCCACCTCACTCTGCCTAGTAGTGGGGCTGGCTCTGAGTAGTTCTTATAATGACCAGCTGGAAACAGTTCAAGGGAGAGAAGGAGCCTGATGGAGCTGGTCTTCTCGTAGGGCTGATGGGATCGTTTTGCTTCCCACCTCACAAGAAGCTGGGTAATAAAAACACAGGAAAAGGAGTGCAAGAGAAAAGGCGGAGGGAAACCACACTTAATAGTAGCCTATTCAAACACAGGCTATTTGGTTATAAGAGTTTTGTTTTTAACGCCTCAGAATCTTGATATATATTTCCTAAGGAAAGGGGTGTGTGTGTGTGTGTGTGTGTGTGTGTGTGTCCATCCATCCATCCCCTGAGGAAAGTAATGTTATTAGGCCCTGCTTTCATGACTCATTGACTAGCACTACATTACACCACTGTGTGCCTTCACATGAGGCTGATACACCTTAACACCCTCTGAAAATATTTTAAATTATTTCCTCTTCAAAAGGTGTATTAATGATCTTATCTTTCCAGATACTTCTGTATACCATTTGCTGGAGAGCAAGTGAAGAAGAGAGCTATTGCCCTCATGTCCTCCTTGTAGCCTTCCCATAGGCATTTGGTTGGCCACTGTGGGATTCAGGATGCTGGACTAGATAGGCCGTTAGTCTGATCCAGCATGGCTCTTCTTATGTTCTTTGTGCTTGACAGATTCAATTCCATAATAGTTTAGACTAGTTTTTACTCACAGTGTGCTCTTTTGCAAAATATGCTGTCCTCTGCTACTGTAAATATCAACGCCTACTCACTTCCTGCTTTCCTACAGATTACTGAAAGGCTCAATTCTCATTTCAGTCTTCCTGCTACATACACTTGATCACTGGGATAGGGGGAGAGAGAATTATGTTTATGTAAAACAGACACTGTATATTCATTGCTGTATGCTTCCCAAGGGGGATGTTATGAACCTTAATTGTAAATACTTAACTGAATACTCTCTCTTTCACACACATGCGCACACACACACACACAACATTACAGTTTGTCCTTATTAAAATAGTCAGAACCCTGAAATCCTGCCAGCTGTTAACATCAATATGGCTGCCAAAAGAAATTGCTGCTATATCTAGAACACAAGGATTTGCTAATAAAATAGAGAGAGAACTCCAGCTGAGTTATGTAGACAAGCCTATCTTATAGCTGAGCTGCAGTAACACCAGGAAGTGTTTAGGCAGTGGACATAACCACTCCAGAAGCTTGCAAACAAGTGAGGTAGCTAATAAAAAGATCACAATGTGATATGTAAGAGGTACACATGAGACAACTGCCCATATCAGCAGAGCCTTACCCAAAAGCTTGTATATCAGATGATCAGGGCACTGGTTCAGTACACATGACATACTTTACTCCTATTCAAGCCACAAAGCTTCGGGAAGTCAAAAATAAAGAGGAATACAAGTGAATAAACACATGATTATTGAGCACACAGATCTTAAAAAATGGTATCAGCACAGAAATTAGCTTACAATTAAATAACTTGACTATCCCAGGATTTTAACACAAGCAGACAACTATGATCCAGGTTTTTTGGAAAAGAGGATTAAAGAAAGGGGCTCTGATCCAGCTACAGTTATTAAGACTTACCCACACACAGAGTATTTATTTATAAATATTAATATGAATTAGAATACAGAAATATATCTGGTGAGTGGCACTACTACTGTTTGGAACAAGTTTTTGGAGGGATCCTTTTTTGTGTAGCACCTGAAGTTGAACATAATAAATATTTAATAGCTGCCCACTACCCAGCCAGGCCACTAGTCCATATACCTCAATATTGTTTAGATTGACTGGAAGGCTTCAGACAGGTATCTTTCCCAGCTTTACCTGGAGATGCCAGGGATTAAATCTTCGGCATGCAAAGCATATAATCTACCACTGAACTATAACCCCATCCCTGCAAGTTTGGTGACTATAAACCCAATCCCAATGCAGCCCTCAAATCACAGCAGAAAGTATTGCAGCATTCATTATGGCTTCTAGCACCAATTATCTGTAATAAAACATACATTATTTTCTAAGTGGAAAATATGCTTGTAGCATACCTAGAAATCTTGGGAGCAAAACAGGGTCAGCTCCAGGTTTTGGGGCAATGCAACCTAAATAGCCCCTTTGGCACAGCTTTCTTCTCCAGTGCCCCCACTCCTTCTTTGTCTCGGTACCTCCTCCAACCACACCCTTCCCTCTGTGATTCCTCCTCATTGGCCCTTCTAAACTGAATCAAAGCCAAATCGTTAATATTTCATAGTTGGCTTCTATTGTACTCAACACTAGTCGGCTTTTTGCATTTCTCATTTGTGTCTTGGGATATGCCTAATTAGGTGCTCCAACCGCTACTAATATTTCTAAGATGTACTGCAAATCCAGGAGTCCTCATTCTGAACAAAATAATTTGTTACAAAGGCCAGTGTAAGGCTTTTCTGAAAATTGAATTCTTTATACACCGCTGTGTTCTCCACATACATGCCAACCTGATTTATATTAACACAGAATTTCAGGCTGCTTCCCCCACTCCATTCTGCTTTAATTTCAGAGGAAGACACTATGGATTTTAAAAGAATGTTAAGATGCAAGGCTTAGACACCACACATTTTGACGAAGGAAAATTCTCCCTAGACATGTTGCTTAGAGATCTGCACTCTGCACATGCACGAAGGCAGTATCTTCCTTATTAGGACTAGGTCTTTACTACACTAAGCCGCTGATTCTAGGAAAAGGCAAAGATGGGCAATAAGAGACCTTAAGAACCTAAAAATCTCCCTGCAGAATAATAACAAAGGTCCAACTGTATCCTGCTTCCCATAGTGGCCAACCAGATGTCCCTGGAAAACTCTCAAGCAGAGCCAGAAAGGCCCTCCCTTCTGTATGTCCCAACTACTGGAATTCAGATGCCCTGCCTCTGGACCTGAACATTCCATTTACTGTACCTATCATGGCTAATACCCAGTAGACCACCCCTCCTCCATGACATTGTCCAATTCTGCTTCTCCTCCCTCAACAACTTACCAAAGTCCCAGCATTCTTCAGCAGCAAATACTTGGTGGATGTAGGAAAGAGATGCACCAAAGAGATGCAGGAAAAGAAGGGAGAGGGCCTTTCCTCATCTGTGGATGAACACTATATGCTACTTCCCCCCTCCTCCTTGGTGGTGATACCACAGCCAAAGATGTAGGATGCTTCTGTGGCTTAGCTCCTGCTCTTTGCTGTTATTAAGGCCACCACCTCACTTCCTAATGGGAGTACAGTAGCCGCTGCAACTGCTGCTGTCACCGTCTTATTCTTTGTGCAGGCTGTGGGGCTGCTAAGTGTTTAGCACGACTACAACTGGAAATTAATAGCGCATGTGCATGCTCTTAAACTTTCAGTTCTTCTGGCACAACCAGGCCATGGATGGTCTCAGGCCCACCTGGGAGCTCAGGGCTGTCAACAGCTACGCAACAGGGCCAATTTCTAATTGCTGGGTCTGCAACCAAACAATATATGATTCTCAGTAACGTGGGGTGGAACATTTTTCAGTACTTTTTATTTTTCTGTGAAAAAAATCAATTTCATAAGTTTGTTAGTAGCAATAAATGTATGTCAACTGCAAATACAGTATTAGACAAGTTTGGCAGTTTCAAAGCTGTAGATGGGTGGTTGTCAACATATCATGCACGGTTCTTTGGGTTGATAAAATTTATTAGTGTGTCAACAGTTTTCAGTTCCTTTTATTTTTTTCTTAAAATTCTTAAATATAAACAATATTAAGGAAGTATATGATATTGTCTTTACTTTGTTTTTGTTTTTTACAACATTCCAATAAAAGAATCTACATAATATAACCTTTACATCTTATTGTGCTTTAATTTCCCCCTCAAATATTTCAGGTTAAATACTTAAGATGCATTGTGAACAAAAAATTAACATGGGGTCCTTTTTTTTAGGTTTGTTGTTTACTAAATACAAGTAAAATAAACAAGCTAAAATTAGATCACCAACTAAGGCACCAGAACATTTTCCAATGCAAACTGAAAATTTTCTGATGTGAATTACTCTATGCAAATTATTTTAACAGTAATGATTCTTGCAGCCAGACCAAGAATATTTAAACTTGCTACAAGAAATTTCTGGGTCTTTCTCCTATGGGGAGTATATGTTGGCAGGTGATCTCCAGGGAATCTTTTATTAAAGTATATTTTACTAGGCTGGTCTTTAGACTAGGAAACTGCCTGAACAGACACACTGAGGAAATCTGCCAAGGATTCATTCATAACTCAAGGAATACAAAGCTGACACAGCTTCTTACCAAGCAAGATATTGTACGAGTTTGAAATTACTGGGTGGGGGTGGGGGTGAGTGAGATGACTAAAAGACCACTCTCTGATCTGAATTTACTGAGAACGTTTGTAATCAGACTTCTGGTCGGAGCCAATGTCACCCTTGCAGCTTCCCGCGGGGTCTCCGTGGCATGCTATCTCAAAGGCTTTTTAAAAGGTTGAAAAACCTTTCTATCTCTCCCCTGGAATTAAAAGGGGAGGCGGGAGCTGTACTCTGGATGAGGAGCTGTATTAAAAGGGGGGCTGTACTCTGGATGAGGTTTTGGAAGAACAGCTTTCTCAGCGTGGTAGCAGGGGGGCTGTACTCCAGGGCTAGTCTGCCAGAGCTTAATCATTGCTCAAAGCTGTTTGAACCTCCTAATTAATTAGGAGAAACTAGGGCTGACATGCTCCATTGTAGTTTTTGGATTAAAAAAAGCCAACAACATCTAAGAAATGGATTAAGAAATATCAATATTTGAGGACCTGCAAGATTTGTTTGAAGAGGATGACTACACTAAGGCAAAAAAAAGGATCTCCGTCCACCCCCCAACACACACCTCCCTTGGCAAAGGCTTTGAGAAGTGGAGATACAGAGGAGTTACTTGCTTTGATAAAAACTTTGTCCTTGCAATCTGCGGAACAGGCTAAGAGGCTGGATACCATCCAAAATGCCATCACTGCCCGCAAGGGACTGTGGATTTAATTAACACTTCTTGGCAAAAAAATGGAGGCGAAGGTTACGAGTTGCAAGATCGGCTGGCAGGGAATGAAACTATGTCACAAGCTTATTTCAACAATTTTTCTGTCAGAATTTCTCATCTGGAGGCGTTAGCGTGCAGGGCAAATGTACGTATTATTGGTATTAAATATTTACCTACTGATGTAAATTCGTCTACTTGTAGATAAGTTCCTGCATGAGATACTCCCTGTGCTATCTGATTATTCATTTGATACTGAGCAGGTATTCCATGTGTCAAATGCCAAAGGGACTGGTTATACGATTATAGTCCAATTTGCAAGAATTTCCACAAAAAATTATACCCTGCATTTGGCAAGAGAGGCTGGAAACCTTTTTTGGAAACAAGATAAATTTATGCTATTTCCAGATTACATCAGAGAAACTGCTGATAAAAGAAGGCAATTTACCAAGGCGAAAAATATGGCAAAACAAATGAACTTACAATATCACTTAAAATAGCCTGCTACATTTTGCATTTTTTCTGAAGGTCAGATGAAGAAGTTTCTAAATCATGAAATGGCGGAGGTGTGGCTAAATGGAAAATCGTGTGAGATTTCTGTTCCAGCACCATGAACTGGAATTTACAAACATGTTTTGCTAACTATGTCTAGTCTGGAAGATACAGGCTAGGCCAGAGATTTTTTTTCCCCCTTACTTATTTTTTTCTCTCATTTTCTCGTTTCTTTAAATCCTTCATGATATACTGTACAATGTATACACTCATTTATGTATCTAGTACAAAATATATTAGTGATTGTTGTGAGGTTGATTTTAAGCTTTATTATTATATAACATTATAAAATTTATTAGTGATTTGTTATTATTATGTATCCTTTTAAATCTCCTTTTTAAATTATTATTACCATTACTACTGGTTAGTAAGATCTTTGGCTGGTTAAATTGTTAAAGCTTTATTACTATATGTTAGCTGAAGGGCAATATATGGTTACTGGAAATGAATTGTAGGCCTGCTTCCTTGCTATAAGACTGATGATATGATATTGAAATGTAAGGTTTATTATTTATGCTGTTCTGAATTGTAATATTGCCAATGTTATAGGTATAATTTTTAAGCAGAATGGGATTTGAAGTTTCTGTGTAATGGAGTTTAAATTTAATTTCTTTAAATAATCCTTTATATTTTTTTCATGTTTTTTTTCTTCCTTTTCCTCTTTCTGTTTTCTCTTTCTTTTCCGTTATTGCTGTGTCCTCTTAAGAATACTGTATTGTTGGGAAATTGTAGTTATTGATTAGGTTGTTGGTATTGTTTATTTCATTTATAAAGTTAAAAAATAGAATAAAAAGTATTTTTTTTAAAAAAAGAACATTTGTAATCAGCTGTATAGGTGCGAGTTAAGACCAATGTACATAGTCAAAATCTTCCTTCATGTGATTCATCCTGTTTGTCCCCGACTGAAGCCCTCTTCGGATGAAAGGTTGTGAGCAGGGAATTCATTGGTTAACCTTGCTCCCAATATTAGCATGCCCCCCTGGCTATGCCTCTGACACCCACACATTCACTTGAACATGTGACAGGGACCTACATGTACAAGTATAGAGGCTTGCATGACATTCCATGAAATCAGGAATCCTGTGCATATAGCTGAACATGTGAGCCTTTAGAGAACTCAGCCCCTCCACAGATACAATTGCAGCTCCCCAACAATTATTCCACAATTGCGACACCACAATATTCAGCTCCTGAGATTACAAGAATCTCTTACACATAGCTATGTGAAACAGCCCTTCAATTCTGCTTGTCCATGAATTCTTGATGATTAAACTAACTCCAGAGATTACTTCAGAAATGCTTCTGAGAAAATATGTATATGATCACAGACTCCATGAGAATTTGCTCCATAATAATTTGTTCCTTCAGGGACAGATCACATATAAAAACAGATGCGATTCTTCATGTGATCTCTCTGAACTGGTTCACACATGCCAAGGTGCGTGCCCGTGACAGGTACATGCCTACCCATCCTTCCCAAATGGTGGCTAGAGCGAAGTTGATCCTGGACTTTCTGCTCCTCTGACACCCTCCTGCCCTTGGCCACTGACTCCACAGAAGCTATTGTGAAGATACGAAGCTGCGAAGGTGTGGTTGAAGAAATGATCATGCTTCTCAGTGCCTCTGTAACTGCGCAGCCACAAAAGAACAGAGAGGAGTAAAGCAGCATCACGGAGTGACACAAGCACTAGGTACGCCTACCACAAGCCCACCACAAAATGAAAGTTGGTTGGGCAAGGGACAGACAGCTCATAACCTCAGGAAACCCACAACAAACCAAAAACATTGCAGCAGAACACCTCTTTGGAAATCTGCATTTTCCAGGTGAAAACCACAGTTTGGCTGCAAAGTGGTGACTATATCATATGTCCCAAAGGACCTCAAAATGCAGCAGCCCCATTTACAGAGTAAGTGGTTCATGCAGATGTAAGGTGCTCATGTCAGAAGTAGTGATGTACGAAAGTCACTTACCTGGTCCTGCAGCTTGCTTCACAGTGGGGGAGAGGCGCTTCGGTTCTCCTCCCAAAGTTCAGGCCGGGGGGGGAGGCACCCCGCCTCGCCCGGCCGAAATTCAGGCTGGGGAGAAGCGCCCCGTCTCCCCGGCCGCGAAATACAAAAGTGAATGAAAAACAACAACAACACACACACGTGATAGGCTACGTAACGATTAACATAGCCTATCACTGCTAGATTTCCAAAGTCAGCCGTGATAGGCTATGTTAATCGTTACGTAGCCTATCACGGGTGACTTTGGGGAAAAAAAAAAAAAGTGTGTACGCAAATGGCGGCGCGCATGGGCGCTGCCATTTGCGTCCCTTATTTGGGCCCGGGTAGTCTACGTAAAGATTTACGTAAACTACGGCGAAAATAAGGGCAACGCAGCGTTGCCCTTATTTTCGCCGTAGTCTACGTAAATCCTACGTAAATACCCGGGCCCAAATAAGGAACGCCGTCGTCTACGTAAATCCTATGTAAATACCCGGGCCCAAATAAGGAACGCAAATGGCAGCGCGTGTACATGCTTTTTTTTTTTTTCAAAGTCACCCGTGATAGGCTACGTAACGATTAACGTAGCCTATCACAGCTGACTTTGGAAATCTAGCCGTGATAGGCTATGTTAATCATTACATAGCCTATCACGTGTGTGTGTTTTTTTTTTCATTCACTTTGTAATGGCGGCGGCGACCGGTCGGAAGACCGGCCGCCGCCCCCGCCGAAACGCCGCTGGGATCCGCCGCCGAGAGGGACATTCGAGGGAGGTAAGTCCCATCCCAGGGGGGGCGGGGGGGCAGAGAATTTCACCAACAATTTCGGGGGGCCGAATGCGTTGGCATTCGGCCTCCCCGAGATTCGTGGAGAAATTCACGGCCATCCCTAGTCAGAAGGGATCCTATGATGGAAAAATGTGACTGTTTCAGAGAATAAGGTACGGTTTGAGCATGCAGTGTAGTAGCAAGTCTATACTAGAGGTGGGCAAAATGTTAAAGACAATGAGCCACATACAGAAATATTCATATGGTCAGGAACCATATCTGAGCCTACCATTTGGTAGGATGAGGAAACCCACCTCAGACTGCAACTTTTGGGATACTATTACGGCAACTAATTATCAATAATTTAGGGCACAATCCTATGCGTGTTTAGACCAAAAAAAGTCCCACGCCTCCCAGCATTCCTCAGCCAGCATGGCTAGCAGCGGAATGCTGGGAGCTGTAGGACATTTTTCTGAGTAAACATGCATAGGATTGTGCCTTTAGTTGATTATAATTTTACCATCAGGGAGGTGCCACTTGATATATTTTTTTTGCTTTGGATGCCAAAATAAGGGGAGGGGGGCCTTGCCACTTCACAGTCCTCAGTCCTTAGCAATCCTTCTATTGTTTCACCAAACAGGCTTGGGAGCAAACAGGACCCTCTGGTGCTCATGATGCAGTTGTTATTGTTCCATCCAAGCTCCCAGACAGCAAGCGACCAGAGTGAGCGAACAGGGGGAGCAAACAGGGGGAGCAAACAGGAATTGTCCAAGGGGGTTGCAGTGGTAGAAGAGACAAAGGAGACAGAGGCAAAGAGGTAAGTGGGCTGCAGGAAGCCCAGGGGGCTGCCCTTTAACCTTCTGAGTGGCTGTGAGCTCACCAGGTGCTTCTGAGAGCACCAACTGAATTGGGAGTGTGTAGCCTGAGTACTCCCAGCAGCTGAGTGGGCAGGAAGCTTCAGTCTGTTTCCCGCCTCCCAAATGAGCAGAGCAAGCTGCTCCAGCTGGTCCAGGAACTACAGAAGCAAGCAAGCTCCCAGAGAGTGAGCGACCAGAGCGAGCGACCAGGGGGAGAAAACAGGAGTTGGCCAGGGGAGTTGCAGTGGTAGAAGAGAGAAAGGAGACAGAGGCGAAGAGGTAAGTGGGCTGCAGGAAGCCCAGGGGGCTGCCCTTTACCCTTCTGAGTGGCTGTGAGCTCACCAGGTGCTTCTGAGAGCACCAACTGAATTGGGAGTGTGTGGCCTGAGTACTCCCAGCAGCTGAGTGGGCGGGAAGCTTCAGTCTGTTTCCCACCTCCCAGCTGAGCAGAGCAGAGCAGAGCAAGCTGCTCCAGCTGGTCCAGGGATTACAGAAGCAAGCAGGCTCCCAAAGAGCGACCGACCAGGGGGAACAAACAGGAGTTGGCCAGGGGAGTTCAGCAGGGGAGGTCAAGGGGGAGGCCCCTAACAGTTTTTTTCTTTTTTCTTGTTTAACTAATTTTTTTCCATTTATTTGTCTTGTAACACACACTTCCACACCAGTGGGACTCTGCTTTCAACCTGTACTGAGTAGAGGAGCAGGCACAGGTTAGTCTAAAACAATCACAAAGCTAGACACAAAAAGGGAAAAGAGGCTATGGAAGGACAAGACTCTCTAGTGGTGGTGACCTGCAAAGTGTGTGCAATGTTTGTTTTCTTGCCTGAGAACAACATGGCCTACACCTGCAACAAGTGCAAGTTGATCACGCTGCTGGAAGAAAAAGTAAGTGGACTGTAGTGGAATAAGAGAACATGAAGAGTTCTTGGACAGAATGGGGGAACTACAGCAGCAAAGGGAAGACCAGAAGCTTGAAGAGCAACAGCAAGATGAGGCAGAAGTGAGAAATGCTGAGGTGAAGAAAAATGGAGTAGAGGATATTCCTTGGAAAAGAGTGACAGTTAGGAGAAGAAGAACTAGACGCCACTCTGCACCAGTGGAAGCAATGGAGCTATGGAACCGATTCCAGGTACTTGCGGATGAGACTGGAGGACAGCCTGCAGAGGAGGAATCACAGGGGAACCTACATGAGAGTGAGCAAGAGGATGAAGGTCAGTCAAACAGAGGCGATGAAACCCAGGCCTACAACAACAAGAAGAGTGGTAGTAGTGGGAGACTCCTTGCCGCATGGGATTGAGACCCAAGTATGTCGCGAAGACCCGTGGACTCACCAGGTATGTTGTCTCCCGGGAGGACGGATTAGAGACGTGACTGAAAGGTTGTCTGCACTCATAAAGCCCACTGACAGGTATCCCTTTCTTCTCATCCATGTGGGAACAAATGATACCGCCAAGCGGAGCTACGAAGAAATCACATCAGACTTTGAAGCTTTGGGAAGGAAACTCAAGAACTTTGGGGCCCAGATAGTTTTCTCATCCATACTTCCAGTAGTTAGAAGAGGGATAGAAAGGGAACGAAAAATACTCCAGATGAATGAGTGGCTACGAAGATGGTGCCGACGAGAGAGATTTGGATTCTGGGACCATGGGCTATACTTCCTGGAAGATGGGCTGTTGGCAAGGGATGGGTTGCACCTCACAAAGGATGGGAAGAATGTATTTGGCCACAGCATGAAGAACTTCATCAAGAGGGCCTTAAACTGAATCCTACGGGGAAGGGAGATGTAAAGTTGGGGGTAACAATGGACGTAGGCTCATGCACTGCAACGGAGAGAACAGCTCTAATAGCGCCCAATAATAGTCTTCAGACACATGTAAGAAGAAAGCCAGACTATGAAGCACATGGTCTTCGATGTCTATATACTAATGCCCAGAGTATGGGAAACAAACAGAATGAACTTGAACTCTTAATACAAGAGGGAAATTATGACTTGATAGGTATAACTGAGACTTGGTGGGATGACTCTCATGACTGGAATACAGCAATTGAGGGATATAACTTGTTCAAAAAGAACAGGAGGAGCAGAAAGGGAGGTGGGGTTGCACTGTATGTGAAAAATACATATCTCTGAACAGAAATATAGGAGGATGAGCTTGGTAGCCCCAACAAGAGCATCTGGATTAAAATAAATGGAACAAAGAAAAGGAACCTGATGGTCAGAGTCTACTACTGGCCACCCAATCAAAGAGAAGACGAGGATGAAACTTTTGAAAAGCAAATAGCCAATGTTTCAAGGAATCATGATGTAGTAGTAATGGAGGATTTCAATTTCCCCGATATTTGTTGGGAGACAAATTCTGCAAAACAAAGCCCCTCCAGGAAATTCCTGACTTGTGTGGCAGATAACTTCCTCCTACAGAAAGTAGAGGAAGGAACTAGAGGATCGGCTATCCTTGACTTGATCCTAACCAACAGAGATGACTTAGTGGATAAAGTAGCAGTTACAGGAACTCTGGGGGAAAGCGACCATGTTGTACTTGAGTTCTTGGTTCTAAGGGAAGCAAAAGCCAAGTGTAGTCAAACGCGTACCCTGGATTTTAGGAAAGCCGATTTTAATAAATTCAGAACAATGATCAGTAAGGTCCCATGGCAAGTGACGCTAACGAGAAAAGGAGTCCAAGATGGGTGGGAGCTTTTAAAAAAGGAAATTCTCAAGGCACATTTACAAACAATTCCAAGAAGAAAAGGTGGAAGACAACAGAAGAAGCCAATGTGGCTTCACAAAAAGCTTAGAGATGACCTGAAAACAAAAAAAGGACACATATAGGAAGTGGAAAGAAAGCCAAGTAACAAAGGAAGAGTACAGGCAGGTAGCACAGAATTGCAGGGATGGCGTCAGGAAGGCTAAAGCTGAGAACGAGCTGAGGTTAGCGAGGGATGCTAAAAACAACAAAAAGGCTTTCTTCAGCTACGTGCATACTAAAAGACAGAGGAAAGAAATAGTGGTTCAGCTATTAAATAAGGATGGCAAAATGATAACAGGTGACAAAGAAAAGGCAGAGGTGCTAATTCCTACTTTGGCTCAGTCTTCTCCCAAAACAGGTTCTATGACCCCCCTGGCAAAGGCAAAGTACAGGCTGAAGGGGCAGGATTGCAGCTTGAGATCGATAGGCATATGGTCAAGGAACACCTAATGACTTTGAATGAGTTCAAATCTCCAGGGCCAGATGAACTGCATCCTAGAGTAATAAAGGAACTGGCAGAGGAACTCTCAGAACCGCTGTCTATTCTCTTTGAGAAATCACGGAGGACGGGTGAAGTGCCAGATGACTGGCGGAGGGCTAACGTTGTCCCTATCTTCAAAAAGGGTAAAAAGGAGGAACCTGGGAATTACAGACCAGTCAGTCTGACATCAATCCCAGGGAAAATTCTGGAGCAGATGATAAAGCAATCCATCTGGAAGCACCTTGAAAACAATGCAGTGATTACTTGAAGCCAACATGGATTTGTCAAGAACAAGTCCTGCCAGACTAATCTGATCTCATTTTTTGATCAAGTCACCTCCCTCGTGGACCATGGCAATGCTGTAGACATAATATACCTCGACTTCAGGAAAGCTTTCGACAAAGTGCCCCATGATATCCTGATGAGCAAACTAGCTCAAAGTGGGCTAGATGAAACAACGATCCGGTGGATCCACAGTTGACTACAGAATCGGACTCAAAGAGTGCTTATCAATGGGACCTTCTCAAACTGGGGAGAGGTAACGAGTGGGGTACCGCAGGGCTCAGTCCTGGACCCAGTGCTCTTCAATATTTTTATTAATGACTTGGAGGAGGAGGTGCAGGGAATGCTGATCAAATTTGCAGATGACACCAAATTGGGTGGGATAGCTAATACCTTGGAAGACAGAAACACAATTCAAAGTGATCTTGATAGACTGGAACGCTGGACAGAAAACAACAGAATGACATTTAACAGGGATAAATGCCAAGTTCTGCACCTAGGAAAAAGAAACCAAATGCACAGTTACAAGATGGGGGATATGTGGCTCAACAACACTACAAGCGAGAAGGATCTTGGAATTGTTGTCGATCACAAGCTGAATACGAGCCAACAATGTGATGTGGCTGCAAAAAAGGCAAATGCTCTTTTGTGCTGCATTAATAGAAGCATAGCTGCCAAATCCCGGGAAGTACTAGTTCCCCTCTACTCAGCACTGGTTAGGCCTCATCTGGAGTACTGTGTCCAGTTCTGGGCACCACACTTTCAGAAGGATGCAGACAAACTGGAGAGGGTTCAGAGGAGGGCAACAAAGATGATCAGGGGACTGGAAACAAAGCCCTATGAAGAGAGACTGAAAGAACTGGGTATATTTAGCCTTGAGAAGAGAAGACTGAGGGGAGATATGATAGCGCTCTTCAAGTACTTGAAAGGTTGTCACAGAGAGGAAGGCCAGGATCTCTTCTCCATCATCCCAGAGTGCAGGACATGGAATAATGGGCTCAAGTTACAGGAAGCCAGATTCTGGCTGAACATCAGGAAAAACGTCCTGACTGTTAGAGCAATACGAGAATGGAACCAATTCCCTAGGGAGGTGGTGGGCTCTCCCACACTGGTGGCGTTCAAGACGAGGCTAGACAGCCATCTGTCAGGGATGCTCTGACTTGGATTCCTTCATTGAGTAGGGGGTTGGACTCGATGGCCGTGTAGGCCCCTTCCAACCCTACTATTCTATGATTCTATCTCCTCCCATGTGTCAACTCTTCCTGGTTCCAAGCAGGTTCTCCGTTTTGACCTCTCTTTCAAAATGCTCTTTTGAGCATCTGAACAGTTTGTTTGTTTAATTACATTTCTATGCCACTCAATAGCTGAAGCAGTCTGGGTACCTCACAGCAATTAAAACCACAAAATGCATAATAAAATACAATATAAATGTAAAAGCTTAAAACTACCATATAAAGTACAAACCACAATAAATCCTAACAGCAATGCAAAATTTAAAATACAATAGCAGATTTAAAACAGAGCTAAAGGACTAAAATGCCTGGGAAAATATAAAGGTCTTCACCTGGTGCCGGAAAGAACACAATGTAGGTGCCAACAGAGCCTCTCTGGGAAGCTCATTCCACAACTGGGGAGCCACAGCAGTAAGGCCCTCTTCCTGGTAGACACCTGCCTCACTTCCTTTGGCAGGGGCTCCTGGAAAAGGACCACTGAAGATGATCTTAGGGTCCGGGCAGGCACATAAAGGAGGAGGTGACCCTTCAGATAACCTGGTCCCAAGGGGCTTTAGGGCTTTGAATATTAATACCAGCACTTTGAATCAGGCCTGGAAATGGACTGGCAACCAGTGCAGATGGAAAAGCAGCGGCATAATATGATCAAGTTGGCCAGTCCCCATTAACAGTCTTGCAGCCCTGTTTTGAACCAGCTGAAGTTTCCGGACCATTTTCAAAGGCAGCTCTATGTACAATGCATTGCAGTAATCCAAACGAGAAGTTATCAGAGCATAGATAACTGTAGCTAGGCTATCTCTGTTCGTTTAACAGCCTAAGCTGATAAAAGGTGCTCTGTGCCACTAAGTCCACCTGTGCCTCCAAAAGCACTCCCAAGCTATGAACCTGATCCTTTAGGGGGAGCGCAACCCCCTCCAGAACAGGTTGAATATCACTTAGCCAGGCAGATGAACCATGCATTAACAGTACCTCTGTCTTGTCTGGATTGAGTCTCAGTTTATTGGCCCTCATCCAGTCCATTACCATGACCAGGCACTGATTCAGAACAGCCACTGCCACACCTGGGTTTGACAAAAGTGATAGAGCTGGGTGTCATGTTTGAGGGCAACATGGAAGTATGGAGCCAGGCTAGCCACCCCATGCTGCTTCCTGACTTATGGAAGACTGCTGTTGAATGCATCAGTCGGGCCAATGATCTGAACTGAGGCAGAACAACAAGGTAAAACACAGCAGTATACTCTGGTAGTCTGCTTTACGGGAATATGCTGCATTTAGACCAGAAGTAGGGAATCTGTTCCCATCATCTCTGACCATTGGCCATGCTAGCTCAGGCTGATGGGAACTGGAGTCCAAAAGCACCTGAAGGGTTGCAGGTTCCCCATCCCTGATTTAAACCATTTCATCCTTATATAGGTTAAAACCTGAACTGAACTAAAGTTAGTTGGACATTTGCTTTGCTGTGGCCAAAGCACTGAAGTCCTCTAAATGTTCAGCCTTGTTGGATATCGCATGCAGCTTTGGTACATAAATACCTGAAATATTTCCAAAACATTTCAGCAATCTCTGGCATGTTGCACAATTAAAATATTTTTTGCCTGTAAAATCACAGTTGCTATCACTAGCCTTGCAAAATTGATGTCAACTGGATTAAGAAGCAGGACTATTTCTTGATATGTTGATTATATGAAGAAAAAAATTCCCACGTTCTGCTTTTACTTTAAAAATACCCCTGTACATCATTAAATGCTCCAAACCACCTAACAATTGAATTATATCTGATCTGTTTTGCATTATACTAAGCACATTTCCTGAGCATGATCAAACCATAATAAAGTGATAATCTATGGCAACTTGCCCTTCAGTACAGATGGCTTCCATCTCCAGCCATCCTCAGAATAATCCCTCTCAAGAGATGTATACATACTTTCAGACAGCACTAAAATTATATAGTAATTATGTACAATGCAGTACCTTCCTATGTCAACAGGCTAAGCAATTCAAACTTGAACGTCTTCCAATAAATTAACTTTAGGGGGAAAGGGGAAACTGTAGCAGTTACTTATGAGCTTTTATTAAGCACACATAATTGTACTGTATTTGGCCAAGTATAGTATTAGGCCACTGTTCCCAGGTTTTTTACTGAAGGACAAACCCCTGGAACCTTGTTTTTGCTAATGACCTGCATGAGCATTCTATCTCCTGTAACTGAACCCCTTTCGGCCTTTGGAACTGCTTCATCACTAACATTTACCATTAGCAACCTGGCAAATCACCCAGAAGTCATACACTGTATTAAGCTACACTTTAAATTACAATGGGATGGAGCTGGAGTAAATGACCAAAGGATGTTTGTTTCTGTCAACAAAATACACTTAAGAAAACAGAAAATCAACATTTCAGGGGGCTTCTGGGAGAAATCTCTCTTCCAGCTCCATCGTTATCTTAGTTTGGGGGCTTTAGCACTAGAGAAAGATGCTGGAGGGAGCAATCCTATAGCCACTAGACAGCAGCTAGACGGCCATAGGATATGCTGGTTCCCGGAAAATCGACCTCCCCCCAATTCTGGGGTGCCTTCTCCGCACTCGCAAGAGGAGTGCAGAGAGGCCGGAAAGAGGAGTGGCTGGGGCGGGGAGAGCGTAGCTGCCTGTACGACTCTTCCTATGTGTCATACATCAGCCTCTTTCCCTAATCCGCGCTCCTGCGGCTAGACAGTTGCAATGGGCTGTCTAGCAGAAAAAACAGGGCAGGAGAACGATCCCCTCCATGCTTCTGCTGCCCTGCTTTGGATAGGTGGCCGCCTCTGAGTTCGGAGGCGGCCACCTATCTTGAGAGGATTGTGCCCTTAAAGACATAAACAATTTTTTTTACCCAAAGCACTGGACTGGTAAAGCCAACAACCACTACATTCTCACAGGCAGCATGGGAAGCACTGATTAGTATAAGTGTGCATCATTCATTCATTCTTTCATTACATTTCTATACTGCCCTGTAGCCAAAGCTCTCTGGACAGTTTACAAAAACTAGAACCTTAAAGACACAATATAATAACATAATATAAAACCATTTGCATATGACATTATAAAACAATTTTGTACCATCAACAACAGAAATCCCAGGGCCCATTAAAAATCTTATCATATGCTGTCAAATGCATGGGAGTTGAGAAAAGTCTTAACCAGGTGCCAAAAAAATGACAATGTTAGTGCCAGGTGGACTTCACTGGTGAGAGCATTCCACAGGTAGGGGGACACCAACCAGAAGGCCCTCTCCCTTGTTGCCATCCTCCAAACCTCCCTCAGAGGAGGCACTTTGAGGAGATTGTAGTGTACATGTAGGTTCATATCATCGTTAAAACAAACAAGGCATAATGTTCTGCTTGGATAGCATACATATGTGTGCAAATATGTGTGAGAGAATATACACCTTTCTTTTGCTGCCCCATGTTACATGTATTCAAGGAGTAATCCATATTATACACACACATGCCAACCCAAGTAAGCCAGCTAACACTGGTAAAAATTGGGAAAACTCACCAAAGTTTCTAGTGTGCATGTTTTCCATTACAAATAAACTGATGTGTTCACTTCTGTGTTAGTCCCTGTAATACTCATGAGAACAGAGTGTAAAATTGAGGCCACAATATATTTCACACACTGGTTCATGTTGCAGAATCCATGGTCTGAAGAATGGGAAAACATGCTGCAGCCTCATGTGCCTCTCCTCCCCTTTTCCATGGAGATTCCCCTTTTCCATGCTCTGCTATAATCTTAGTGTGCCATAAGGTCTGAATCAAGTTTAACTATGGTTAGCACTCTCCAGGTCTGCTTGAATCTATGGTATGCAAAAACTCTTCTAAAATTGTTTTAACTCATAGTTTGGGGGCAATCCAGGCTAGCACTAATTTGGAAGAAATGGTTGTTGTTGTTATAGCAAACCATAGAATGAAGGGAGGAATCCATGCATGAGGCTTTGGAAATTGGGAAATGTGGCTTCTAAACAAGACTACTGTAGCACTGATTGGGAGTCTTCTATTTAAGCAGACATGCACAGACATACACTGTTTAAGCAGAAGTCACTCCCTCTATCAGGCCATATTCACATGATCATAGGCAAATGTTAGGACTTCTTCAGGGACAATTCATGAGCAATCTCCCAAGGCAGATTTGCCAGGGCAGCTCTACTGAAATCTTCAGAGGCCTAAAGACTGATCTGCTTTGCCAGACTTCTGAAAGTTTAGACTGATAAATTGGAGAATATGCTTTGGGTGCTTTTAACTGCTGCTGTTCTTCCCTTTTGTTGTTATTTATGACGTTTTATTAAATGTTGTAAGCCACCCTGTGAACCAAATGGTGGAAAAGCATAATATAAGTTTAAATATCAATAAATAAGTGCCTCCCTCTTCAGAAAAATGTCATGGATTAAATCAGAGGTAGGGAACCCTTGACCACATGTGGCCTGAGGCATCTTTGATAGCTTTGCCCCTTCAATCCCTGTCAAGGAGATGGGAGGGGTGGAGCAGGGAAAGCTGGAAAGGGAAAGCTGAGTGTATTGACGTTCAAAGTGTGGATCCAAACTTTCCAAAGGCATCTTATGTATGTGGGGTGTGTGAATGGATGGATGAAGTGTGTGTGTGTGTGTGTGTGTGTAGTGTGAAGAGAGAGAGAGAGAGAGAGAGAGAGAGAGAGAGAGATGGGGGGGTGTCTGGGTGGATAGAAGATAAAGGGAGGTGAATCCATTCTCATTGACTCACACACACCCACACCCACACCACACACTCCATTCATCCAGTGTGTGTGTGAGAGACAGGGAGAGGGAGAGGGAGGGAGGGAGAAAGGCAGTTGGGTGGACAGATGAGGAATGTGTGAATCCATTCACACACACACACACACACGCATGCATGCACACTCCATCCATTCATCCAGTGTGTGTGAGAGAGATGGGGTGATGATGACTTTAACTTAAAGATCATCACCACCCCACTCTCCCTCCTTTTTCTTAAGCTTATCACTGCCCCATACTGCTTCTCTCTCTCTTTCTCTCTTGTATTGTTTTTATTCTGTACACAGTCTTGAGAGGGTTTTACCCAGAAAGGCGGCCTAAAAATAATGTTTCGTAAAATAAATAAATAAATTTATGTTGCAGCACAAGAGTTGAGGGAGCGCTTGTGTGAAGCATCAAGAGATCCCCCTGCTTCTCAGTGGCACAGTGCAAACTAGATTCTCCTCTTACTTCTCCAGCTTCTGGAGAATGGCTTTGCAAATCTCTGCACAGTTCAGCACTGCTACAGGATCATCCCTGCTTTTACACACACCCTTGAGCTAGGATTGTTTAAAGGGATTGTCTGAGTGAGAGAGATTCCCACCTTCCACCCTCCACCTCAACTCACTTTCATTATTAAAACTTCAGCATCAAAATAAAGATGCTGCTACAATGGCATCTGATAGTAACTGGAAAGCTAATGGAATGGAAGGATCAAGGTATGGAAAGGGACAAGCGTGGCAACAGGGCTCAACTATGACCAGCCTCACTGTACAAGTCCAAACAGCACTCCCTTTGAAACACAGGAAAGTAGTGATAAGGAACATCCACACCTGTGGTGAATGAGGTGTTATTCTGTACTTTTTCAAAAGCCTGTTTTTTTTTTCCGATAGAGAGAAACATGCAACAATGGCTCGGAAAACATTGTGACAATTACAAATGGATTGCAATGTTGTGAACCCCACATAAAATATAAGTGAATGAGGTATGGCCATTCCACAAGAAACATTTTGACTGAAACCAGCCAAACACAAACACAGAGAGATATAAACATCATCTTCAAAAGGAATGAATGTGGATGCTAGCAATTTATCAGATGCTGCTTTTTTTTTACATTGCTATTTAATATGTCAGAAGCAAAACAAAACAGCAAGTTAAATATGTATGAATCAAGGTAAGCTGGAGGTGGTCAAACATGAGATGGCAAGACTGAACATCGACACCTTGGGAATCAGCGAACTAAAATGGACAGGAATGGGCGAATTTAATTCAGGTGACCATCATATCTACTATTGTGGGCAAGAATCCCTTAGAAGAAATGGAGTAGCACTCATAGTCAACAAAAGGGTGGGAAAAGCAGTACTGGGGTACAATCTTAAAAATGATAGAATGATCTCAGTACGAATCCAAGGCAAACCATTCACCATCACAGTAATTCAAGTCTATGCCCCAACCACTGAGGCCGAAGAAGCTGAGGTTGATGGGTTCTATGAAAACCTACAACACCTTCTAGAACTAACACCACAAAAAGATGTCCTCTTCATCATAGGGGATTGGAATGCTAAAGTAGGAAGTCAAGAAATCACCGGGATAACAGGCAGGCATGGCCTTGGTGTACAAAATGAAGCAGGACAAAAGCTAATCGAGTTTTGCCAAGAGAACATGCTGATCATAGCAAACACTCTTTTCCAACAGCACAAGAGGCGACTCTACACATGGACGTCACCAGATGGTCAATATCGAAATCAGATTGATTATGTCCTTTGCAGCCAAAGATGGAGAAGCTCCATACAGTCAGTAAAAACAAGACCTGGAGCTGACTGTGGCTCAGATCATGAGCTGCTTCTTGCAAAATTTCGGCTTAAATTGAAGAACGTCGGGAAAACCACTAAACCGTTCAGGTATGACCTAAATCATATCCCTGATGACTATACAGTGGAGGTGAGGAATAGATTTCAGGGATTAGACCTGATAGACAGAGTGCCTGAGGAACTATGGACGGAGGTCCGTAACATTGTTCAGGAGGCAGCAACGAAATCCGTCTCAAAGAAAAAGAAATGCAAGAAAGCAAAGTGGCTGTCTGATGAGGCTTTACAAGTAGCTCACGAAAGAAGGGAAGCGAAAAGCAAGGGAGAAAGGGGAAGATATACCCAACTGAATGCAGAGTTCCAGAGAATAGCAAGGAGAGACAAGAAGGCCTTCTTAAATGAACAATGCAAAGAAATCGAGGAAAACAACAGAATGGGAAAGACTAGAGATCTCTTCAAGAAAATTGGAGATCTCAAGGGAACGTTTTGTGCAAAGACGGGCATGATAAAGGACAAAGAAGGCAGGGACCTAACAGAAGCAGATGAGATTAAGAAGAGGTGGCAAGAATACACAGAAGAACTATACAGGAAAGATCTGAATGTCCCTGATAGCCATGATAGTGCGGTCACTGAACTTGGGCCGGACATCCTAGAGAGTGAAGTCAAGTGGGCCTTAGGAAGCATTAGTAACAACAAAGCTAGCGGAGATGACAGTATTCCAGCCGAGCTATTTAAAATCCTAAAAGATGATGCTGTTAAAGTGCTGCATTCAATATGCCAACAAATCTGGAACACTCAACAGTGGCCACAAGACTGGAAAAGGTCAGTTTACATTCCAATTCCAAAGAAGGGAAACGCCAAAGAGTGTTCAAACTACCGCACAATTGCGCTCATTTCACATGCCAGCAAGGTGATGCTCCAAATCCTACAAGCTAGGCTTCAGCAGTATGCGAACCGAGAACTATGGGAAGTACAAGCTGGGTTTCGAAGAGGCAGAGGAACTAGAGATCAAATCGCCAACATTCGCTGCATCATGGAGAAAGCAAGAGAATTCCAGAAAAACGTCTATTTCTGCTTCATTGACTACGCTAAAGCCTTTGATTGTATGGATCACAACAAACTGTGGCAAATTCTTAAAGTGATGGGAGTACCAGACCACCTTACCTGTCTCCTGAGAAACCTGTACGAGGGTCAAGAAGCAACAGTAAGAACCAGACATGGAACAACCGAGTGGTTCAAAATTGGGAAAGGAGTACGACAAGGCTGCATATTGTCACCCTGCTTATTTAACTGATATGCAGAGTACATCATGAGAAATGCCGGGTTGGATGAATCAGAGGTCGGAATTAAGATTGCTGGGAGAATTATCAGCAACCTCCGATATGCAGACGATACCACCCTAATGGCAGAAAGCGAAGAGGATCTCAAGAGCCTCTTGTTGAGGGTGAAAGAGGAGAGTGCAAAAGCTGGTTTGAAACTCAACATTAAAAAAACTAAGATCATGGCATCTGGCCCTATCACTTCCTGGCATATAGAAGGGGAAGAAATGGAAGCAGTGACAGATTTTACTTTCTTGGGCTCCAAGATCACCGCAGACGGTGACTGTAGCCATGAAATTAAAAGACGCTTGCTCCTTGGGAGGAAAGCTATGGCAAACCTAGACAGCATATTAAGAAGCAGAGACATCACCTTGCCGACAAAGGTCCGTCTAATCAAAGCTATGGTTTTCCCAGTTGTAATGTATGGCTGTGAGAGCTGGACTCTAAGGAAGGCTGAGCGCCGAAGAATTGATGCTTTCCAACTGTGGTGCTGGAGAAGACTCTTACGAGTCCCCTGGACTGCAAGGAGGTCAAATCAGTCCATCCTAAAGGAAATCAACCCTGAGTGCTCATTGGAAGGACAGATAATGAAGCTGAAGCTCCAATATTTTGGCCACCTAATGCGAAGAGAAAACTCCCTGGAAAAGACCCTGATGCTGGGAAAGACTGAAGGCAAAAGGAGAAGGGGACGGCAGAGGATGAGATGGCTAGATAGCATCACCGATGCAATGAATATGAACTTGAGCACGCTCCAGGAGAGAGCGCAGGACAGGAAGGCCTGGCGTGCTATGGTCCATGGGGTCACGAAGAGTCGGACACGACTGAACGACTGAACAACAACAACATGAATATGTGTTTCAAAAATGAGAGTAAGAAAAACTTTCAAAAAATGGATTCCTCCGACCACTAATATGTTAACAAAAATGGACAGCAGAGGGCAGTATTTCATTGTTCATGTTATTTTACAACTGCTCTCATGGTCTGTTAGGAAATTCTAGGTAGGTGAGATTGGCAACTTGGATATAATTACATTCAGTGCATACTATATTTATAGACACATGCTATACATATGGATTCATAAGATTTTAACATGCCTTGAAACAAAAATACTGCTAAATGAAATATCTCCATTAAATAAGGACAGCAAATATAAATACAGATAAAAGAAAAATCACTGAAAAATATCATTATTACTGCTTATAATACTCATTACAATTCTAGAGACTGTTTGTCTCAGCCCAATTTGCAAATGCTCAGAACATGTGAGTGTGTCAGGGAGTTGCTCCACGACACATCCAAATATTTCATCCAAGATTTCTTTAGCCCCCACATATACCATATTGCCCGTGGTTCCATTCTGTTTGCCCTTTAGAGTGGGTGAGCAGCTTCAGAGGACCTGGGGGGCATTTTTCCACCCCCGAAACCCACAGTAGGCCACACACACACACCCTACCAAAATCACTACCATGTGGATGAAAAAAAAAAAAGGCTAGGGACGGTATGTGTGGCCTGCATGTTGCCCACCCCTGCACTATAGCTCTGCTCACTTTTGTGAGAAGTCCTGCCTTTACCATGGCGCAGTGTCATTGCCATGCAGAGCCTCAGTGGCTTTAGATGTGGTTGCCTGAAAATAGGGATGGGCAACTTGTAGTCCTCCAGATGTTTTGCCTTACAACTCCTATCAGCCCTAGCCAGCATAGCTAATGGTGAGGGATCATGGTAGTTGTATGCCAAAACATCTGGAGGGCCACAAATTGCCCACCCCTGCATTAAAAGGATGGTGGAAATAGTGCTTATCTCAGTCCTGAAAGTCAGTCAAAACCACCTGCCACGTACAAGGCAGGACAACAGCTATCAACATAACACTGTTTACTACTAAACATGTTTGTGGTTTGCTCACCTGAAATGCCAACCCATATGGTTCTAATGACTCAACGAAACAAGCATTAAAAACAAATAGCTATCTTTACGTTCCTGCACCAAGTTCTGTAGGAAAGAAAGGGTTAATTCCCCCTCTCCCAGCACTGTGGTCCCAACATAGATTTATTTAAAAAAAAAACACCAAACCATGGGAGATCCAATCATGGTTCTCTCCCAGTCACATTTACTTTGGTCCTCGGATAGCAGGGCTAGGCATGCCATCTCTACTTGAGACTTTGGAAAACTGGTGTGTAGAGTGGGTAATAATGAGTAAGATGGACAACTGTTTTGACAATATAAGCCAACTTCATATGTTCAACATTAGTAATTCACTATACTAGGATTTCTTTAAAATAAACAACATTGGGTTGGATTCAGGATTTCCCTCCAACAACAGGAGCAGTCCCTGATTGTGGAGTTTTGCTCAGTAATCCTCAGGTCAGCAGGATGGTGGGAGAGAGAGAGATCATTTCCAATTCCCCTCTCCATTTGCAGCCCCCAGTGCCACCTCCTGTGTTCTTTCTGGAGGGTCCCCCAATCTTCCAGAACAGATTTTCGGCGGGGGGGGGGGCATAGAAGAGTGCAGGGAGAGGAAGGAACTGGTGAATATCATACTCTCCCCTCTTCCATCAGCACCACTGGATCAGAAGCCTTCTGAGGACAGAAGGTGCCTTTCTGTCTGCGGAGGGCCGACTCTGAATCCAAGCCCATATACATAAGTGCCACCACACATTTTTAGGAGGCAGGAACAAATTTTAGGCACCAGCATTGCACAATGCTGGATGAGTACTTTGAATTTCCAAGAGCCCAGGCTACCAATTACCTGGGATGTTTCCTAGTAGCGGGTGGCTACTAGGAGGAGGGCTTTTTCTGTTGTGGCACCCCGGCTCTGGAATGAGCTCCCTAGTGAGGTTCGCCTGGCGCCTACATTGTACTCCTTTCGGCGTCAGGTGAAGACCTTTTTATTTTCCCAGGCTTTTTAGCTTTCTAAATTTTTATCTTTGCTGTTTTAAATCTGTATTTTAAATTCCTGTACTGCTGCTAGGTTTTATTGTGGTTGTATTGTTATATTGTGGTTTTAATGTTCTATATATTTTAAATTGTTTTATTGTGTGTTGTTTGGTTTTAATTTTTGTGAACCGCCCAGAGAGCTTCGGCTATTGGGTGGTATAGAAATGAAATAAATAAATACATACATACATACATACATACCCCTGGACTATTATTTTCTTTCTAATTAAGTTTCACAAGAAACGGAATCAGAATGAGAATTCTTAAGTTAGAAATTATTAATTGACAAAAATGTAAACAAAATACATGCAAGCTGCCAGAAAAATAAATTAATAGCATATGTGACAAGGTGTAGAAATATGAAAGTAGGTTTAGAATGACTTAAGCTTTTGTGGGCCCTGAATTAAATATTGGGCCAGTTTTTTATTCCAGTAGAACAAAGAGCAACAGGCACCCTTTATTTGTGCTCTGATCAAGGCACTGATCCAACCAGCCAGGAAGACTCAACAAACTGCCCATCCATCTGGTGCAAATGAGAATCTGAAAATACACAAACACAATCATATGGCGATATTCATCCAGTCACACCGAACTGGATTAGTCTTTTGTTGCAGGGAGGGATGTACATTACATCCATGGCCATTTATTATTGTAGGTACTTTTGTGCTAATTGTGCGTGACTAGAGCTGGATCAGGACTGTGACTTGAGGTCAGAGGATGAAAACCTGTGTTCCTCAACCAGTCTTCACTACTGCAACTCTTTCATATAATAAACCTACATGCACAGGCACCAAGTTATTCGCATAGTTGATATCAGCATGGCTGGTCCTATGGAATTTATCTCACTCAGTTTGTGCTTCTTTGATATAAAATGTTAAAAGGAAAATACATGCTTATTGCTCTGAACAAATATTTCATTAAAAAAGGTTAATAGTCTGTGCCGTAATATAATTTCACAGTCACTATATGATCATGCCATGATTGGGGAGATAAAACATTTATTCTAACATATTTATTTATTTTATCGTATGGCACATTTACATTGCATTACAATAAAAACAACATTCTAACATAAAAGGAATCAAGTTAGCATCTACTGACAATACTTATAAGTGTTAGACATGCATTTTGCTTCTAGAAAACAGATCTGTTTTTCTGTTTCTCCCACCTTCTGTTTCCCCTTAATACAAGTAAGAAGGTATTCCATTTCTTGTAGTTGGAAGACAGAAAGAAATTCTCAGGCTGCAACAGTTAAATCTGAAACACCTCATGTGTTTGCAGCCAACCATGTCAACATCTGGAGTTGGTTGACTTTCCCCTCAAAGGATTTGTTGCACTGCCCTGGATTTTCTCCATGAATTCTCTGCATTCTGTATCCATCAGATATATGTCATACACACCCAGCTCTCTGTGTTCCAAAACCCTCTATCCATTGAAAGTCTCCAAGCAATTTTTTTAAACAAAACTTAAGTTTATTCAATATTTAAACATCTAAGGCCAAAATATGCTCTCCATTTCATATTTAATTCCGCTATGATCAGTGTGGTTGCTTGAGTTTAACTGAGAGCAGACCATTGCCTTGAAATATTTGGTTTAATCCCACAGTGGTTAAGAAATTCGTAACAATTCACAACTCTATTGTATCCAGCATTATAACACATTTAATGTGGAAAGAAAATTGCCCACTGTCATGAGATTTGCAACAGCTGGACCCAACTGAGCAATTTAAGAATGAATCTGGACTGACATATTTCTTCACTCCTTCAAGTGTAAGCTAGCTTTCCATTAATGGAATGCAATGGGATACAGTTACGTTATTATTAGAAAAAAGTACAAAAGGCAAAGTTACACACACACACAAATATTAAGCAAATGAATATCGTGTGTGTGTGTATGTGTTGACCTCTGCTGCTGCTGCTAATTCAACCAGTATACTAAAACTGTATATGAAATATTATATGGGTACTTAAGACTGCTGAGTTTGCTAAAATTACTGATTGTAAGCACACTAGCATTGTAAAGCACCTATAGTAAAGTCAAAATTAAATTGGTCTCTTTCAATCATATCCATAGAGAAAGCAACCAGGGATCCAGGGTGATCCACTTCTCCCTTGATTTTTCTACCATTGCCCAAAACTGCGTTAGAGATGGGGAACTAATCTATTTAAACCCAATGCCTTGCTATACTATGGCACTCTCCAGGATGTGTGCAGAATAGGTATATACTCCACCTACTTGTATCTGTTGTGGCTGGAAACCCCTATGTTCCTAGCAAGTGGAAAGGGGAAGGCAAGAACACAGAAAGGGGGATTCACTAGGAAACTCCATTTTTGTGCAGTTTCCAGGTCATGTAAACGGTGGCCCATCACCACAAGCAAAAATTATTCTGGTCAGCTGCACAAAAGGTAAATTACAGCATCATTTATCATGAACATGCACATTCCCCAAACCATGATTTGGTGGATTGGAGACATGCTATAAGCTTGCACATTTCCTCCCCTTCCCATCCTGTACACCATTTTTTCTCCATTTTAATTTGTTCTAATAATAATTTGCCTTGATATCCAAATCTTAGTGCTTAGTTAGCACTAACCTCCAAATTAGGATTTAAAACCACGGTTTAATAAAGTGGGTTTCTAAAATGCAGGTTTGGATGTTAACACTAACTACAGATCTCTGATTCAGATATCATTACAAACTATAGTTATAGGAATGGAGGATGGAATCACCACCCAAGAGAGGAGAAGAGGGCTTCACCATTCAGGTGTGAACATGAAAGAAAAAGAAAAAAGAAATTCTAGAAACATTGTAATGCAGTTCAAAAAAGAAACCATCCTATCAGGACATGTGTTTTGCTTAAAACTTGCATTTTTTCTTCTTTAATCATTCTTATTATACTGAGAAACCGTAAAAAAAAATCCTAGCAAAAGAAAAATACCCTACAAAGAACAAAGACTCAAGTGCAATAAGTTTATTAAACATCTGCTTTAATGGAATCTTTGTCATTAATGAAAAGAGTAAGTAAATATTTAATACAACCTTATCCAGCAGTTCTAGGTACTGCATCTGCCACCCCCACCCCCCACCCTCTACATCCTACAGTTAGGCTTTTCTTGCAAAGCTGAACTTAAGTATACATTCCATACAAATGATAACTTAAACAAGAAAATCAGGACTCTTACATTTCTGGCTATTGGTGCTAGCACTATTTAATGTTTATGAGTGTGATTACATAACATTGAACCAGACCAAATAAAAATGACCAGATTAATGACTGTATGGGAAATTCCACAGAGTTGCAGTAAATATATCCATAAGCAGTAACCAATTTTGTTTTGTTTTTTCATACTTTATCACACTGCTCACCATCTCTGCACTTTTCACAGGATGATGGAATGTATTCACACTTATCTCAGTGGGGTAGATAAAACGAAATGTCTAAATCCCTTGTGCGTCTAAGTATTGTTTTTCATTAAATGAAAAAGCCTGTAACTGTCCCCAGCCATTCAGCAATACATTGATGAGCTTTCAAAGACCTTCATTTCCAAAATTACTGTGGTGAAGGAATTTGGGGAGAAACCCACTAATTAATTCATTCCAAACTTAATGATTTTGTTTTTATGAGCACATTCTATTGATACATAATGCACTTCTTAATGAATAAGATGAAGTGAGTGGCGTTCACTTGTACTTCAGAAGTTAAAACAGATGTTTGCCCCATTATTTATGTAGAAAGGTTGTGCCTGGGGTCAAGGATAATGGAAATTAAGGAAGAGGAAGTTTACTTTTTAATACATGAGTGGTTGCACAAAAACCTGGAGCCTGTAGGATCAAATGGCTGAAAGAAAATACCACAATAGGCAAATCTCCACGTAAACGAAGTGAAATAATCTGGAAATTAAATGCCAGAACTAAAGAGTACACGTTATGATAAAATTCATCTGCAACATTTTAACGATTTACTTAAAAGTAAGTAACTCAAGAGACCTTGCTTGATTCAGATAATCTTCCGAACGTCTGAGTCCGAAACAATACCAGAATATCTAAAGTACTTGTGCCAATATAATAATCCTAAAGCATAACATAACCTAAGAAATACTCAGTTTTCACCAAAACGCATTGCTATACAAAATCCCTGATTTAAAAGTGAAAATGCTTGAGCTCATGCATACTTACTCAGAGGTAAATTTCAATGGGGCTTACTTCTAGGTAAATGTGCACAGAGCTACATTAGGGTTTTAATCTAATGACACTTTCCCACTTGTTTAACCCTAAATAAAAATGAAAGTTTTAAGTAATTACAGCTAAAATACTATAACCATTTACCTGGGAGTAAGCCCCTTTGAACTCAATGGGACTTACTTCTGAGTAACAACATATAAGAGTGCGATGAACATGGATTAGAAGGTAGAAAGGACTGCTCGAATGTGTCTGTCACATCCTTGAGTTCTGAGCGAAAGTTCTGCATAAAATCACCACCACTAAGACACAACATAATCATTAATACGATCCAAAAGCTAAACATTTTGTACCTGTGATAGTGATAGTTCCCAGCATTTTTTTTATCCTGTGGTAACCAGAACTTTTCTCTCTCTGAAGAAAGGCACTCCTTTATTTGTTTCCCCAAGTCACCGTGCAGTAGGAGGGGCGGGGGCGGTGGGGGGGGGTGGAGGAAAGCAGAGCTAACAGAAACACCGGGTGTCTTTCACTGCCTGATGAAAAAGCAGACTGAAGTTGTGTTCCAGCAGCCCGATCCTTGATAGACAGCCCTTTGTGGTCCATCCCCTTTTAACTGCTCGCTGGAGTGGGCAAGTTATATTCCTAAATTCAGCAGTGATATCTTTGCCCATTCCACATCCCTTAGTGTTACAAGAGGCTTTGTGAAGATCAGTGGAACTTGTTTAAATAAAGGATAGTGTAATATACCTCTCTCATATATTTACTAGATGCCTTCAAAGTGAAAGCACTTTCTCCTACAAGTCACAAAAATAACGTTCTAGCAGCCAGACTGTTTCCTCTAGCAATTCTATTCTCAAAGACAGTGCTTGATGTAAACTGCTCTTTTGAACTACTCTACTACTAAAGCCATTTTTAATTTGAAGATGAGAAGTAAATGTAACAATATTTTTTAATATATATATATATAATTACCACAGGAGCTGGATATATCAACAGTTTAATACAGGGGTGATTTACAATGGTGAGATCAACAAAGTCTCTTGTAGTACCTTAAGGTCTAAGAAATTTATTATGGCATAAGCTTTCAGGGACTAGAGTCTACTTCATCAGCTTCATGAAGTGTTATCCTTGGTTAGAAGGTATCGATACATATAGGTCCAGAGGGGGGGGGGAAACCCTATAAAAACAGTGGGGAGCAAATGAAAATGAAATGCAAAAACTATGGTCCGTGACAATTAAATTAAAGCTTAAATGTATGCAACTGAATTGTCACAGACTGCAGCCAATGAGCAATTCCCACCTCAGGCACGGTTGTGTGATCTGTACATCTGCATATGGTAGGCAAAAGGAAGTGTTACTTCTCTCTCCCTTCCAGTGTGGGATAGAGAGTGGTACATCTTCCATTTGGTAATGCCACAGACAGAACAAATTCTATGTCCTGGGATTTCCCAAACAACTGCTGCTGTTGAGAGGTGGAGTGGGCCGGGATGGAGTGGAGTGGGAGGAGGTAAGATCAATGAAAAGGAGGGGAAGCAGCCCATCACTTCCTATGTTATCACATGAATTAACCTGAGGAAAACAGTACCTTAGCTCCCCTTTTTAATTCATTCTGCTGCTTTGTGTTAAAGAGACAACAGTGTGTATTTGAGCAGATTGCATGTATGTAGAAGAGTGAACAAAATAATTGTGTATGGCATCCGAAACTGTATTTATATAGTATCACTAGCAAACATTCCTAGCTTTACATGGGTTGGAATAGCCCTTAACTTTAATACAGTGAAGACTTCAAGCAAAGCAAAGCTCTCATTCCCCACTCTTAGGGACAGCTCCTGCCATAGTACACCCCTATAGTCCCCTGGGGGAGGAGTCTTCCTACTCCATTCCCCGGGGGGGGGCTGCCCCACAACAGGGGAAGGGACAGCCATATTAACTCTTTTCCTTGGACTAGTCCCACCCCCAGGTTCCAACTGTATTGACTGCGAAGCTTTGCACTGGTTAGGGAAGTCTGCCACCTAGTGAGTGAAGATGGTTCTGCAGGCTTCAAACACATGGATACATTTAAATTAATTAAAATTAACTAATGCGTTCTAAAAACCAAATCACTCTTTGCTAACACCCCTATGCATACCAAGTTTCAGAAGCCTAGGTTTCATGGTCTTGGAGCTATGGTACTGACAGATAGTGAGACACAGACGCACATCCTTTTTTATTATTATAGATGTGTAGCAGGTGCATTCATATGTGTATGTGAGAAAGAATATGCCTATGATCCCAAACTGGCCAATTTCAAACTGGCAATACAGCTCAAAAAGGTTTCCCACCCTAAACTATCTGCCACATTATGTCTGAAAGCTTGCATACCTTAGTCATATTCATATTTTAGTCTGTTACACAATTAGAAGCACTTGAGGATTACACAATTAGAAGCACAGTGGGGCCATGTGTCAAGGGCTCCTTGGAGGCCTCTCTCAGTCTAATCCAGTAGCCAAGTCCAGACACAGACAAAGGGATTCCTTTCAAAGCTTTATTCTTCTTTTACAACTTAACAACTATACCGTTTGCAACTAGATCTGAGCAGCACAGTACCTATGCCCTAAGTTGAAACAGTTGGTCCCCGTTTGAAAGGGAATTATTGGTAGACCCCTGAGGACTAGGGAGAGTCCCTCCCCTTTTCCCTTGGATCCTCTGGGTGCAGCCGTTGTTTGCGCGCCAACCGGGCACTACGCCTCCTTTCCGCACCCTCCATCTGGCGCCGCTCTCTGCGTCAGCGTCGCGCATCCACCAAGTCTGCTTCCCGTGCTCTGTCACTCCCAGGACTGCTAACTAAACTAGGAATGCTGGTGGGAGGAATCTCCGTCAGCTGTTGGCCCTGGGAAAGAGGAGCGCGCTCCTCTCCCAGGAGCGACTGCTCTTCCTCAGAATCAGAACTACTCTGGGATTCTATGGGCTCAGTGTCCACCCTGACACCATGTTTGCTGGCCCTGCCCTTTCCATCCTTTCCTGTGGATCCCAACCCCAGTTGTCTACCTGTTCTGGGGAGAGGTCTGAAGAGGGGAGCCTGCTCTACATACATAAGCTTGCTGCATTATTTAGAACCCTGGTCATGTAGGGTTTAAAGTCACAAGGAACCTTCTCCTGTATAGAACGTCAGAATTTCTCCTCCAATGTGTACATGCCAGAGGAGCTGGGCAACAGGGATGCAACAGAGTGGGAGAGACCAGCAAGCACAGCTCCACTCTCCCCTCACGTGATTCTAATCATGTGAGGAAATGAATGCCCAAATAGCACTTGTGTCTTCACATTCATCCTATTAAAGATGTTGGCCTAATTAAAGCAGTAAGTTACATAATGCGACTTTCCTGCATATCTCTGTTTCTCTGAGGCCAATTCTGCAGTATCTCTCTACATGAAAAATATATTCTAATAGATAGTATAGTAATGAAAACAGAGAATGGCAAGACAAAGCAAGAAATCTAGTGGTAATACAAAAGCTTATGCCACAGTAAATCTCTTATAATGCCTTTAAGATATCAGAAGACTCTTTGTTGTTTTGGAAACATAGACTAAAATGGCTACCCAATGGAAGTGGTAATATGCTAGTTTATATCATGCTTTTGAACAGATAGAATAGCTTTTATCTTTTCTCTAAAGCAATTAAGAACAGACTGTCAAGCTCATCTGTTCAGTGTGTCTGGGCTTTTCAGTGACCATCATCTCTATCAATGAGAAGACAAAAGGAGAAGATAAAAGGAAGACGCAGCACACACACCATGGAAGACTCACTCTAACCGAAGAGAGTTGTTAAAATTTTGCCTTAAAATATAATTTCAGAAGATCACAGGAACAGTCTCTGCGAAGAAATGCCTGTATAGAACTGTTGGTGTCATGTAATGTTTACTTTGTGTGGCCTCTGGGAGGCTACGGTGTATCCGTGTAGGACCGAGGCCTTGTTTTGTTACTCTCAAAGGCCTGCGTAGTAGTTGCTGAACGACATTCTGAAGGGGGAGAGACAGCCACTTTGAATATTGTTAGATAGGGCCTGGATCAGGTAAATTCAATTCTGATTTGCTGGGGATTCTAGGTAGGTGGCAAAGAACAGTTGGGAAATGACCGTTAAGGTATGACAACAGTTGAGTCAGCCAGTCTGCAGAGTGCGTCTATGGTAGTCAGAGAGAGGGAGAAGGTCTGCTGGTTAGTAGGTGGTGTTTTAAAAGGACTAGCAGCAAGCTGAGGAGAAAATGACTAGCTACAGCTTGAATATTAAGCTATTCTTTCACTGCGGGATAACCATACGTGGCTGGTGAAGGTCAGGCGCAGGGAGCAGGTGGCTGTCTTATGCAAGGAGGCTGCCCTAGGATCTTGCCAGAGGAAGGTTATACAAGCAGGCAGTAAAAACTCAGATAAACTGTTCAAGCAACCAGAAATACAGTGGTAGGACCGCCGCTGTCAGAGGAAAACCGTATCCAGAACATGGTTGTAAGGGTATTTGACTGGGATGGAGGTTCAGGGAATTTGGCCTGAGGTAAAAGAAGTCCTTAGAAGTTTGTAACAGCAGGTCATGAGTCCTAAATAATTGTCACTAAGCAGTCTTTTGAAAACCCCAAAGTAAATATTAGTAATCCCTTATGTACAAAAGATTCCTTTAATAATTACTTGTTTAATAGTCCATCTTGTCTCCATTGTTGGTGCCCATCTCATGCCTAAGCCTCTTATACCAGCTACTGGGAGGTTTTAAAGTAGTCTAACAGAACTGGGAGCAGCGGAAAATGGTCAGCTTGTGGAACTCTGAGTTATAGTGGCAGAAGGTTCTTTAGGCCCTGAAATATAAACATTTGCTATAAATAAGAAACCCCATAGGTGCGATTGCTCAGTGAAGAAGCAGTTTCCCCATAGGTGGTGGCAGTGAAAGGGGAGAGGAAATCCCCCATAGTCTCACTAAGCCATTCTTGGACAGTTTTTAAAGTCCTGTTTCCAGAAGAAAATGTATAAGCAGGTATGTGAAATGTTCTCTCATGGTAGCTGTCTCCCCACACAAACTGAGAGCCAAACCAGACATAATATATGTGTGAATACTTTTAATGTATTTAAATAATGGCCAAGGAGGGATCAGGACCACAGGGAGGAGAGTTAACCCTCCCCTTCGCACTCCAGTCTCGATGACACCCCCCTCCCCAGCTGCTATTAGCCCCAGGAAATAATATTTCCTCTGGGGACTAACAGCAGTTGGGAATGTTCATCAGGACCATTGGGAAAAGAGTTCATTGGGAAGTTAAAACCCCTTCCTCCACACCATGATCCCAATCCCAGCCCTGCCTTCAAAGATTAAACAAACTAAATTAACTTCAAGTCTCATTTGGCCCCAAGAGTGAATCTGGAGTCTATCCAATATTCCTTGGCAGCTGCACATTAAAGAGGAAGACCAGTAATGGCAAATATGCCTTGTTTCAGCCAGCCCATCTACCATTATGCTTTTCACTGAGCAACTGAGATAAGCTTCCAACTCCAGGATTCCTAGGAATAATTTGAAAACCACTGCTATAAATCATGCAGTTAGAGCTGACTAGTAGGACCTGCAACAAAAATGTTGCAGTATGTAGTCTCCTGTCCAGATGCCCAGGCAGCCAGCCACGTCGACATCTAAGATATTCCATTTCTCTCTCTTTCAACAGTTTTCCATTTTTCCCAGCCAACTATCAGTCAGCATTCCATGGCCACTGAGCATGCTCAGTCCTCACTGACTGTTTTGGGGGGTGATTCCTCCCCTTCATAATTTTTTTTCCTAAGACAGCAATTCTATAGCCCCTAGACAGTATCTTGGGGGCCACAGGATTTTTCGGATTCCTGGATCTAAGGCTGGAGACAGCACTTTGACCTCAGACCCAGGAGTCGGAGCTCCCCACCCCTCCCCTTTGCAGCCAATGCGGAGAGAACCGTGTTGGCTGCCTCTACAAGCTCACAAATGCAAGCTAGGAGAGGAGGGAAAGCCGGCGTGCTGGGGGCGGGGAGGGGACAGCTTACAACATATCCCCATCCCTCTTCAGCTTCCTTCCCTCCCCCTTCCAACACCTCAGCTCGACGAGCAAAAACGCCCATCTAGCTAAACTGCAGAGTGGGAAGGATCCAGTGTCAGAGAATGAGTTCACTATTAGTATATAGGATAATCACATTAAATTGAGGGAATGCAGCAACACTGTCTCCTCAACCACCTACTTTCCTGAAGGCAAAATCTGAAAGGAAGCAGAGATTAAAATAACGGTTCAGCAGCAAGAGAAAATGTGCATGGAGGGGAATTGCTAGAGAGAACAGTCAAACCCACTTCTTCCAACCTTGCATACCACTGTATAGACACTAGAGCAGTATCCAGCTGGGGCCTTCTCAGCACGGCCAGCCCCACCAGTTCCAGTCCGTGCGTGACCAGTCCTGCTCCACAAGTGTCTCCTACCACTTGTGTGATACAGTGTAGTGCTTCCAGGGGCAAGCCCTGAAACGTGCAGAAATGCTCATTTTTTTAAGTGGGAAGGTTGCCGAAGCCCTGCCCCTTCCAGAAACAAACGTTTCTGTTTCTTTCTGAGCTTGACCCTGGAAGTGCTATACTGTGTTGTGCAAGCGGTAGGGGCCTCTTGCAGACCGGGGCTGGCAGGGTGGCCACGTATGGAAAGCCAAGTGGATACTGCCCATGGCCTCTAACCAAGGCAATGTGGCCTTTAGATGCTGTTGGATCACAACACCCATCAGCCCTAGGCAACACAGCCAATGGTGAGGGATAACTGGAACTGCAGTCCAACCACATCTGGAGGGCCACAAGCTGCCCTGCCCTAAACAGAGCAATAACATCATTTCATTTCTTTGTATCCTTCATTCTTTCATACTGAAAGGGCAGGGAGAGTTTAGTTCAGATGTAACACCAAAAATGGTTTTGTACTAAGAGAACAAGCCTGGTGATTATGCAGTCCCCCTCCCTCTTCTTCCTGTGCTCTCCTTCCTGGTTTGCAGCAGACCGCAGTATGCCATTCTATCTGAACTGGCAAACTATGGTTTGTGCTTTCTCTGGAAACCAGGATTGTAAACTAGGGACATGTATCTAATTTTTATGAAAATCCTTCAGAAGTCAAATGCATGTCAGGAAGACACATGGCTGCTGTATCTTGAGAATGCTCAGAATTTTTTGTCTATTTGCTGCTCAAACCAGCATCTGACATCTGAAAGTTTGATGGAAAGCAGATGTGTCTCAGCGGTAAAATACAAATATGTCTAGCTAATCTCAAGATAAAGCAGGCACACATCTTCTATGTTTTCCACAACAATGGATCCTGTTCTTGTGTAAGAAAAAGTAATGTGAGAAGTGGTCCTTTAGCTTATTGGTAAGCCCTCTCCTGCATTTTAGTGATTCAGCTACCCTGGAATGCAGAAGAATCTGCCTGCTTTGTATAAGAAAGATGCCAGCTACCCATATTACTTTGTGCTCATTGTCCTTCACTGAAATGCTGTAAGTTACATGCATACACCACCATAACCCAAGCATGTGCAAGTCAAATGGGCTGTATTTTCCCCCATATTTGAATGGTGTGTTTTTCTGGAAAAATTAGGATATCCAGTATTAATTCTGGTACAGAGATTTTTTTACCAGGTTTTTGTTAGCATTTTTATTTTATAAATTTCAGTGTGCAATACCCACAATCCTTACATCATTTATTATCTCATCAAATTACAAAGGACGTTGCTGTTTGTTGAAAGCTACCCTGTGAGCTTGACAGCTGAGCAGAGAGCTTGTGTTCCAACTCAACACTCTATCTACTGCACTAGACTAGTTCCATGCGATGTCAACTTTCGATTTCAGAATTGTAAGTGATTCTAATGCTCCCAATACCAGTATGAGCCCCTAACTCCTATTTGGTTGGATATTAAATCCCAGATCCCAGGAGCTCTAGCTACCAGCCATTCCTTCTAGGGGAGCTTCCAGATAAAAGGCTCCTAGCACTACCAAAGACACTGTGCAGGTATTCAGTCTTTTCGTACTTAAAAGGTGTTTTGTTTTTGTAGAAAGAAAAGTGGTGGGAAAACATCGGAGGGCTAAAAGTGGGAGGTGATGTTGCCTGGACCCCCCATAAAACTCTGTGAATGAGGCAGAGCAATTGCATAACAAAAGCCTCTGGAAGCACCCAAGGTAAGTTGGTACCCTAACTTCCTAAGCCTAAAAAGCATAAGATACAGATCTCATTGCCATCACTCTCCCTGCCAGACACACACACTGCTACCTGCATTTTTTTTTATCGCTCTTCCAACATCTCCCTCACTTTTTTCCCCCTTCCAAGCTCCCACAGCGGGCACATTAGCACAACATGCCAACCCATTGTGGGTGACTAGCCACGCACTGTGGGTTGTTTTGCAAACAACACACAGCGCATGGTTGGTGCGCCTGCCCGATTGGGCACACCACCCACCGTGCATTGGTCCCCCCCTCCGCCTTCCCCTCAGTTCTCCAGCTGGCTCCACCTGGCATCCCAGGGGACTTGGTGGAAGAACCCGTCTTGTCTGCCACCAAGCCCCTGTCCCTGCTTGGAGACATTTTGGGGGATGTCCCTTTCCCCTTGCCAGTGGCAGCCCCTCTAAAGTGCTCAAACGGCACTTCGGAAGGGTTGCCCCTGCCTGCGTCACCCTGGCTCCCACCAAGAGCTGATACACACAAGCTTGGCTAGTGAAAGTGGGGGGAGGGGGAAAATAAGTGGATCTGTTTGGAAAAAACTTTCATCATAGAGAGCATTTTCCAACCCAATCCACTTCTTCCCCCCACCCCTAGCCAAGCTGGATTTTGACAGCACCTCTGACAGCTGTCAAAATCCCATGTGGCTAATAGAACGCCAGCAAAAAGGGATGGGATGCACTTTCTATGAAAATGTGGTCCTGCCGACTCAGGGTGAAGTACACTAGAAGGGGGGCACCTCCATGGGTCACAGCAAGACTTTAAATCGGGGCAGGGGGGCACTCGGCTAACTGGATGATCTTCAGCACTTTCTTCACCTGCCAAAATCACCCAGTTAGCCAAGGACACCAGAGCTTTCAACTGCCACCCAGACCTTTGGGGGCTAGTACACCCCTCCTCTAGTCCCCAGCACCCCATTTTCATGCATGTCACCCCATTTCTCTACCCCAAAGTAAGTAACTGCTTCGATTGTTACAGCTTTCAAAATAGAAGCGGTTACAGCGATCTTAACGAGAAAAATGAGGTTGTGCCTCAGGCACCCTTAAAAACAGGTGCAGGGGACTCGGGCAAGTAGGGATTCCTAGCAGGGAACCCCCAAGGTTCAGGGCAATGCATTGAACCCTGGAGACACCCTTGCTAGAGGAGTAATTTATACCCCATTTCCCCACCTGTCAACTGTGCCAGGCTGTCAAAACAACCTTTCTACAATGTAGCCTTGAGAGTTTCCTTGTATGTTCGACATACAAGGGAGCAGCCAAGGCAAGCCCAATATTTCTGGATACCCACAGTTGTGGAAGTACATAACTATGAATAACCCAAATAAATAAATAAATAAATAAATAAATAAATAAATAATAAAAAATAACTAAAGGGGCCATTTGTGCACATAAAATGGGGCTGGGAAATTGCAGGGGGAAATTCCCAGCCCCGTTCTTGCACAAAATATAAAAAGAAATTTAGAAAAAGAGGGCTCCAACTGCAATTGGGACTGCAGTTGGAGTGAAGACTGGGGGCTTGGCAGGAGCTGGGGGCAGTGGCAACCCCTCCAAAGTGCTATTTAGGCACTTTGGAGGGGCTGCTGTTGGCAAGGAGAAAGGGGTACTGGATCGTGCCCAATGCAATTGCTCGGGAAGAGTGGCGGGAGTTTCTGCTGCTCTTGCCAAGGGGCTTGCTTCCCAATGCCCTTTACCCATGATGGGTTGGAATGTCCAGGTTTGGATGACATGTCAACCCATCATGGGTAAAACAATCTCTACAACAGACCATGAGTTATCAGGGTGGATTGTTTGGGAAAACCAGTCCAGGTTCAGACAACACGCTAACCCATCATGGGTTGTTTCATTGTGGACTGGCGTGTTGTGGGAACCCAGTCAATGTGACATACAACATCCACAGTGCCCAGACCTTGAGCATGCAGACTGAACTGTAGATAATGTCGCTGCCATGCTTCTGGACTTACTCAGTCCTAGCTCATGGCTAAAAAGGAGAAGAAAGAATCACACCAGTGCACCTGCATAGTAGTGACTCCTTATTCAACATCTTTTCCAAGAAAACACATGGAAACTGCCTGTACAGTGCATGTGACTTTGAGAAATCATGCTCTAGGGCAGGGGTGGAGCCCTCCAGATGTTGGTGGACTGCAACTGCCACCAGTCCTAGCCAACATAGAAATGGTGAAGGATAATGGGAGTTGCAAACATCTGGAAGGCCACACATTCCCCATCCCTGCACTGGAATGGCCAATTCGCCATGTACAGGGAGAATCAGACATTCAAGCTGATTTCTTACAACATTTAAATGACCCCAAACATCCCCACACTGCAGAAAATGACATACTCTACAACTTTTCTACTCCGTACAATATGGCTATTCCCTGGCAGCAACGTAAATAACCATCTTGAAGTGGACAGAAATAATGAAATGTGCCCTTCCTTCCAAGCCTCAAGTCTGGTGGCACAGACAAGTGGAAGCTTGTCTATGCCACCTAAACAGCTTTACCAGGGACCTCTAGGCTTAAGGAGGTGGCCTTCATTCTCTAGGTCAGCATTTCCCTAACTGTGGTCCGGGGACTACCAGTAAGTCTCAGCCCACTTTCAGGTGGGTCTCAGTACTTCAGCCCACCCACTACCTCCAGAAGGAAGGAGGGATGAAAGAAACTGGCAGTCTGGGAAGATAGGTTACAAATTAAGTGTGAAAAGAGAAAGTGAGAATAAATGACAGGAGATGGGTAAGAATACATGTGGGAGTGTGTGTGTGTGTGTGTGTGTGCGTGTAGAAAAACAATATAAAATAAAAAGTCCTCCACTTAAGAGCAGGGGTGCGCAACCTTTCTGGCCCTGAGGGCCACCTGGTGTTGCCGGGGGCATTGCCAGGGGGTCTAGGGTTGAATATGTGCATGAGGCATGCACAAACATGCATGCATACACACAGCCAGCAAGGGGGGGCAGAGACACATATATGCACATACACAAATATTACGATGAGGAAGGGCACACAAGTACACACACACAGGGTGGGGAGAGATGCACACAGACACACACACACACAGAGGAGGAGAGGAGTACACACACATACATGGGGGGGGAGGCTTGCGCACACACACACTTTCCCAGATTGCTGCTTCCATGCTGCTACTGTGGGGTCACTAGGAGTGGAAGATGGATCCAGTGACCCTGATGGATCACTGCAAAATCACTGCTGATTTTGTGCTACCAGTAGTGGCAAAGAAGTAGCAATGCTGACTGTTTCGAGTCACTGGGGGGGAGGAAGAGGTTCAGCCTCCAACTTGTGACCCTGTGGTCATTGCCGCTTTTGTGCCACAATTAACGACGTTGAAGCAGCAATCTGGGCAGCTGTAGCCTCCTCCCTGCCCGAACAACCCTGACCCCATTGCTGCCTAACTACCACTAACAGCGATCTGAACCAATTGCTGCCTTACCAACATGACTTTTTGGTGGCAGTAGTTTTCATGACAGTGGGTGCAGGTCTTAGGGGGGCACAGGAAAGTGCACCGCTGACTTAGAGCCTCTAGATCAGCAAATCCTGCCTGAATTGGGAAGCTGGGTCATGAAGCCTCCAGAGCCAATGTCTGTACATTACTTGAGGAGAGCTGAATTATGGAACTCCCTGCTATGAAGAATCACTGTGGCAAAGAATTTAGCAATTTCCCAGATAAGTGTGTAGAAGAATGCAGCCTAAATCTGACAAAGCACACTGTAGAGCCCATTTGCAAGCCACTATTGTCTCTGCAACATCATGCCCAGCAAAAATATTCTAGGTGGTGGAGGATTGTTATACCCCAATGAGGAACTCCCAGGGAGTGACATTTCTATATCCCACTATGATATTCTTTTATGGTGCTTGCTGATAAAATCTGGCTCAACCTGGGCTGCTGGCTAAGACTCTTCATTTTGAAAAGAGAGGGAGAAAATGAAAAGGCACCTCCTGTAGTGAAGGACGTTCCTTTTCATTCATTTCTTCAAAAGCCCGCTGTGCCATTTTTTGCTTGTTCTTTGTGAACGTCACTGGTTTAGATACGATTATTTGATTTTATTGTTGTTATATATATTTTTTCCTTTGTGAGCTATCTTGAGCTGTGTGGAAAGATGGCACAAAATGCTTTCAATAAATACATACATACATAAGGAATGGATTTCCTGCATTAGCCATCTCCTGTTCTGCTGCTGGACAACACAAATCCCCCAGATTTGTTTTTACCCAAACAATGGGGCATATTACCTTGTCAGTTTATCTCAGAACAACACTCCTTGGTGCAGCTAGGTAATTTTAGACCCTAGACTTAGGGCATAATCCTATGCACATTTAGACCAAAAAAAGGTCCTACAACTCCCAGCATTCCTCAACCAGCCATGGAGTCATAGGACTTTTTTCTGACTTAACATGCATAGGATTGCACCCTTAATGACTTTATCCCCCCAGCTCCTTTAGATGGCGATGCATATTACTTCAATTGTGAAGCATACAACTGACATTTCTATTTCCCCCACCCCCACAAATGCCACTCCATGCTTTTCTGCTGGTTCTACATTCTTGATATGTTTGTACAACAACAAAACTGTTAACCAACCCTGATTAAAAAAAATATATACACTGAATATGTGCAGGCACTCATTTTAAAACTCACTTAAATCATAGCACCACCATGACCACAAGTATAAAATGGAGTTAGCTTCTGATTTTGCCTCATTACCTGCTGCTCTGTTTGGCCATTTAGGGGGGCCCTGAGCTGTGGGGCCCTGGATTTTGGCCCCAAACACCAGCCCTAGCTGCCCCACTGCCACTGATATGTGTAGTGGTAAAGCAAAAAGTTTGTATGCATAAGGTCCCGAGTTTAAACACTAGCATTTTCACTTAAAAGGATCTCAGAGAGCAGAACTAACAGAGGCCTCTGCCTCAGTCCTTTAGGGATCTAGTGTCAGACTGGGCTAGAAGGACCAAGAAAACTTGATACGTTCATAAGATGCAATTTGTAAATGTCATTGATCCAATCTTGGCTTTGGATCCAGTTTAGATAATCACATTTACCAGTAAATAAATCAAATTTACCAACCACTGTCTTCTACACTGTAGAACTGGCAAATCTGTATTCATGAGTAAGGTGTAATGTGTCCTAATGAAACTGAAGCACCTTGATTCTATAGATTCATTTTGATCAGAGTGGCACAAATGCTGCCAAGTTAGGTAAACTTAGCAGGTTATGTCAAAACCAGCATTTTGGCCATAGACCCTCTCACTTTTGTTGCATACTGACTTGACACATAAAGCGATGGAATCACAGCACTATTAGAGCAGGACTATATAGCCAAAGCAGCCTCATGTAGCCTGAGATACAGAACTCTTCAGCTGGTTGCCTAGCCAGAGGTTAGCTTGAAGAGGCTGAAGCCTTAATGCTCAGTTAGTGGCTTAGACCACTTGCTAGAGGGATTACAGTTAAATATTTGAGGTTTGTATCCAAACAAGCCATGAAAAGAGCAAATCTAGAATACAAGAACTATATCATCTCTCACATTCCCTAACCAAGCTGAAGTATGTTGTTTAAAGCTGCCTTAATCAGCAGGACAAACTGGCTTCAATTTAAGTACTTCAGCTTAACTGGATTGCAGATGAGGTCGCCCAGTCGATTTCATTCACACTTGGTATTAAAATAATTTTGCCTATAAAAAATCAGCATCAAACTCTTTTCTGTCTCCATACTAAACAGTTCACTGCTATTCCTAAATGTAGAAAGCAAAGAAGTTAAAGTATTAATAGTTACTTTGTTTTGAATGTATTATTTCCACAGACTTCCCTTCTTCTCTATACAAAAAAGAGAAACAGCATTTCCAACAGGCCCCAAACAGAATAAGCTCTAAGTTCAGTGAATGGATATGCACAACTTTATGAAGTTATGCCTCTGTATCAAAGATCTCCTGAAAAACAATCTTAACAAAGGAGAAGATAAAACTCTTTATCAACAGAAACAATATTTATTCTTCCATTTATAGCAGGTGGAGAATGAAGAATTTTTCACTTTCCTCATATACCCCAAATCTAAATTCTTCCTTGGAAATTACTGGCAATTAGTTTTGTTTTTAAAACTAGGTAGAAGAAAATGGCCACTGAAAGAAATAATATAATGTGAAAGTCTTGTCTGACTTAGATAAAGATATATAATACAGGAACATAGCCCTATTCAGGCATTCAAAATCAATGCGTGAGGAGAAGGAGCATTCAAGCCCTGCCCCTCTCCCTTGCCATTTTTGTTGCCCTGTCCTCAACTCATGGAGGGTGACAGTCTGAACAGAAAACCCTCCTGAATCCATGGAGGCTCTCCATGCCAGCAAGAATGCTGATTTTCCAGCATTCTTGCTCACATGAAGAGCCTCCACTGATAGAGGTGGCTCTCCTCTTCAGACTGCCTGAGGGTCTCCTCTTCAGACCCTGTTGAAGGTGACAAATGCAATGAGGGGGAGGAGCAGAGCTTGAGTGCTCCTTCTCCTTGTGCATTGATTTTAACCCCTTTCTGAACATCTGAACAGAGCTTATAACAACAACTAGAACCCTGCAACTAAAAACTGGCTGGTTAGTTCAAATCAGTATGTGAAATTTGGTCCCCATCCCACGGTCTTCACCCTTACTGCACCCTTAGGACGGCCAGATCATAGCAATGATGGGAGAAGCCACAGATATCCCCACTACACGACTGACTCTCTGGCCGAGGTGCTTGAGGTGGTCTCTGATGTGCGTGTACAGTCCCCTAACTTATTGGTGTTGGGGGACTTCAATGTACATTCAGAGGCCATCCTCACAGGAGCACCTCAGGACTTCATGGAGACCATGGCTTCCTGGGAGCTGCACCATATTCTAACTGGGCCCACCCATGTAGCTGGTCATGCACTAGACCTTGTGTTTGTTTCTGGAGAAGTAGGGAGTGATCTGGAAGTCGGGGGTATATCCACCACCCCCTTGTCATGGTCAGATCACTATCTGGTGATGTAAGACTTCTCGGTTCCACAACCCCTCCGCAGGGGTGGAGGACCCATTAAAATGGTCTGCCCCAGGCGTCTTATGGATCCGAATGGATTCCTGAACATGCTTGGGGATTCTCTGGAGCACGCCAACGGCCACTCGGTCGAGACCCTGGTGGGTGGCTAGAATGCCGCAATCACTGGGGCATTAGATCAGGTGGCTCCGAAACGCCCTCTCCCCCTGAACAGGGCTTGGACTGCACCATGGTTCAATCCGCAGTTACGAGCTCTGAAACAGGAGGTGAGACGGCTAGTGCACCAGTGGCGGAAGTCTCGCTCCAAAGATGATCAGACACGGGCTAAAGCTGTACCTTCAGCCTATCACGTGGTGGTGAAGGCAGCAAAAAAGGAATATTATGCTGCCTCTATCGCGTCTGCAGAGTGCTGTCCCAGGAGGCTGTTCCAAGTGGTCCGGAGTCTGGTTGGTCCTGTGGCTCCGGAACCACTGGAGCATTCTAAGGCCTCCTGTGAGGCCTTGGCAAGGCACTTTGCAGATAAAATTGATCGGATAAGGAGTGTTATTCCACACGCTGTGGATACAGTTAGTGAGCAAGAGGCAGCCTGTGGCAAACCGGTTTTGTGGGATCGGTTCCAGCTTCTTCCTTCTGAAGTGGACAGGGTGCTTTCATCTGTAAGGCCGACCACCTGCTTGCTTGCTCCTTGCCCATCTTGGCTCATTATGGGCTGCAGAAAGAGATTGGGTGAGGGGATCAGGGCGTTGGTGAACGCCTCCCTTGAGGAGGGAGTGATGCCATCAGCCCTCAAGGAGGCAGTGATAAGACCGCTCTTAAAGAAGCCCTCCTTGGAACCCCAAGTTCTGAACAACTTTCGCCCAGTCTTGAATCTTCCATTTTGGGGCAAGGTGATTGAGCGAGTGGTGGCGATGCAGTTGAAGGCACACTTGGAAGAAACCAATTATCTAGACCCATTTCAGTTGGGCTTGAGCATGGGACAGAAACGGCCTTGGTCGCCTTGGTGGATGATATGAGGAGGGCTCTGGATAGGGGTGAATGCTCCTTCCTTCTTCTCCTCGACCTCTCTGCGGCTTTTGATACTGTTGACCACGGTATCCTCCTGGACCGCCTGGAGGGGTTGGGCATTGGAGACACCATATTGCGGTGGTTCTGGTCCTTCCTCTCCAGCAGGTACCAGAGGGTAGCACTGGGAGAGGAGGTTTTGGACCCGTGGCCACTCACTTGTGGGGGGCCACAGGGTTCCATCCTCTCCCCGATGCTATTTAACATCTATGTGAAGCCACTGGGGGCTATCATCAGGAGGTTTGGGGTGTGGTGTCATCAGTATGCGGATGACACGCAGCTCTACCTCTCGTTCAAATCTTCACCAAGGTTGGCCATAGAATCCCTGTCCAAATGTCTGGAGATGGTGAGTGGCTGGATGGGGAGGAATAGGCTGAAGCTGAACCCTGACAAGACCAAGGTACTTTTGGTGGGAGACAAGAGGAGGCTGGGGGATGTTGACCTGGTGTTGAATGGGGTACGGCTACCCTTGAAAGATCAGGTCCGCAGCCTGGGGGTAATTTTTGGACTCCCAGCTGTCCATGGAGGCTCAGGTGTCAGCTGTGAGCCGGACAGCGCTGAACCAACTCCATCTGATATGGGGGCTGCGCCCCTTCCTTCCCGACCATCTGCTCCCATTGGTAGTACATGCCCTGGTCTCCTCTCGTTTAGACTACTGTAATGCGCTCTACGTGGGGTTACCCTTGAAGATGGTTCGGAAGCTGCAGCTGGTACAGAACGCGGCGGCTCGCCTGATTAAAGACAGCCGCTGGCGAGATCACATCACTCCAGTGCTGAAGGAGTTGCACTGGTTACCAGTTGTTTTCCGGGCCAAATTCAAGGTGTTGGTTTTGACCTTTTAAACCCTATATGGTTCCGGCCCAGCCTATCTCAAGGAGCGCCTCCAGCAACACCAGACAGGCCGCTTAACAAGAGCAGCCTCGGATGGCCTTCTCTCTGTTCCATCAGCCAGGATAGCTACACTGGTGGGGACGAGGGAGAGGGCCTTTTCTGTGGTGGTCCCCACTCTGTGGAACTCCCTCCCTAAGGAACTCCGTCATGCCCCCTCTTTAATGAGCTTCCGCCATGCATTAAAAACGTGGTTGTTCAGGCAGGCATTTGGGATGGGTAAGGGTATTTTAGAAAATGTTTTTATTGTAGAATGTTATTATTTTAAACTGTTTTATTATATGTTGTACATCGCCCAGAGTGGCTGGGTGACCGGCCAGATGGGCGATTAATAAATTTAATAAATAAATAAATAAATAAAATATGAACACAGATAACTGGCTGTGGTAAAGGTAGGTAAGCGAAATTCAACAGAGGATCTTCTACTAGCTTCTAAAACGAAAAGAAATAAATGTCATTTCTGAATTATAAGACCTTCAGTTGTATGCCTTTTAAAAGTGTACATGAACCACTGTGTTGAACAAGATTGTAGGTAGATATTCAAAAGGCTTTGGCCCAGAAGTGAGAGCTGGTGTGCTAAGGCAGAAAAAGCTTCTAACATTCAAAGAATGTTAAACTGCCCAGCTCTCCTCCAATTAAGCAGGTAAGTCATCCATGTGGGCATATCCAACCCAATCTAAAATACCTACATATTTACACAACGATTCAGGAACTTTTAGAGCCAACATATGTGGGCATAGGGGTATGCACAGAGGCAACATGAGTGTAAGCTGGAAGGAACAGAAAGTATATGCTTAGATCCTATATGCCCAACCAGCCCTCTGTCCATGTGCCATGAAAGTTACTCATGCTCCAGACAGTGATGTGCTTTATTTTTCTGAAGAGGTTTTTCCATTTCATATGTTCATTAGTAAAAATTAATGTATGCCAATTGCAAATACAAGATTAGGCAACCTTGGTAGTTTCAAAGTTGTAATTTATGTTTTTCAGCTGATTATCCCTAGCAAGTAGGTCTGAGGATACATATATGTCCTTGAAAGACATATACGTCTCAAAGTGAAATGGAACTAATAAGTACTGTCAGCAAAACTGAAGGTACCCCAACAACCTTAGTGGAAGAAAGTTGAACTCTGTTGAAATAGATGAGTGCTTGTCAGCATATGACAAGCCAGAGAGCCAGTGTGGTGTAGTGGCAAGAGTGTTGGACTAGGAGCTGGGAGATCCGTGTTCTAGTCCCCACTCAGCCATGAAAGCTCACTGGGTGACTTTGTGCCAGTCACAGACTCTCAGCCCAACCCACCTCACAGGGTTGTTGTGAGGATAAAATGGAGAGGAGGAGGATAATGTAAGCCGCCTTGGGTTCCTTGCAAGAGGAGAAAAGGCGGGGTATAAATGCAATAAACAATAAACAAACAAACATATCATGCATGGTTCTTTGGGTTGCTAAAATTAATTAGTATGTTTTCAGTACCACAGTGTGTGTTTTAAATCTAAACAATATAAGGGCATACAATTGTCTTTAATTTTTGCAAGTATTCCAATAAAAAAATTCTGCACAGTGCAACATTTAAATCACATTAAGTGTGTTTTAATTGTTTTCCTCAAATATTTCAGGCCAAATACTTGTGATGTATTGGGACAAAAATGAACATGCAGTACATTTTTTAGCTTTGCTATATACTGAATACAAGTAAAATAAACATGCTAAATGTAGGACATCAGAAAATTTTCCAATGCAAATTGAAACTTTTCCCATGCAAATGACCCAATGCAAATTAACCTAATTTGCACTGGAACATTTTCTAGAAAAGTTTCCAATTCAATTTCTTCTGGAAAACACACATCACTGATTCCATAAAAACACGAGTAACTTACATGGTGTAGAGAGAGAGGGGTGGATGGGAGTATAGGAGGACTGGAATGTGTCTACCATTCTCTGTAAGGACCCCTTGCACTTTCTGCATCCATGCACTTAGGAGAAAGAACAGAACTCCATTAAGCCTTGCAAGTATCCTCTGCATGCGAGTACTGCATCTCCACGTGAACCAGACTGGAGTCCTAGAATCAGTGACAACACAGCTCACCTTTGGTGGGTGGGGGATGAATCCAACTACTCTTTCTCTCCTCCAACAGGTTGTTAGTACTATCAAAGCTGACAGTATCAATCATTTATTTGGGGAAGGATCCCCAAATAAGAATCTGCACCTGCCAGGATGTGGCCCAGACTCCCTGCAGAGACCGTGGAAGAAGATTCAGAGTCAGAAGACGAACAGGGTGAGGGGGCAGGGGAGAAAATTCCTGAAGGAGCTCAAAGAGCTCAAGGAGACAGAGACAGGGAAGAATCTTCCCAAGGATAGGCTGATCAGTTGGATCAAAGCCCAAACATAACTTCTGCTGTGGGAACCCAGCAACTCACCAAGGGGGAGGAGGTGGGCATAGCAGATGCACGAATCAGATATGGAGACAAGAGGGAGGAGCAGCATAAAGAAGTAAGGTGGTCAACCAGGTTGGCCCATCACAGGAGGTCTCTAGGGGAAGACCTTCCCTGAGGGATGGACTGAGAAAGCTTTTCAGGTTCTGTGCTGTAGAGCAGCTTCAGAATCACAACAGCTTTCTTTTCTACTGTGGTGTATCCCTAAAAGGGATCTTTAGGTAAACTACTTAGTGTTGTGTCAGGGATCTTAGAATTAGAAGTTGATAAAGATGGTAAATCTGAACTATTGATGGACAGATTGCTTCGCATAATAAAGCCTATTTACTTGGAGATCAACTTCTTTGATTACATATGACTTGACAGCTCCTCAGAGAGTTGATTAAGAGACAGAGTGTCTGAGCACTGAGAAAAAGACCCAAGCTCTGAACTTCCTGCTTGCATTTTCCATGATCTCAGGTAACTTTTTCTGTCATCATAAACATCTCCTTACCATCTGTTATGATGACTTCTTCCTGCTGTCCTTTCAGGTCCTCTGGCTTGAGACTGAGCTCCACTTGCTCTTCTGCAATTTCGTTAATGCTGGATATCTGTCCATTCTTCTGTAGAAGCTGCATTGACCAAAGGAGAGATTTAAGGGAGGAAACAGGGAGAAAAAATATGCGTTATCAATTAGAAAATGTAAAGCGTACCACACTTTTTCTTTTTAAAAACATCACTTATGAGGGTTGTTGCAGAAATTGATGTTTTCTAAAGAGTACAACACTGCATATCTTTAACAGTACTAAAATACTAAATACAGGTAGAAAAATCAAATGCAGATACATGTGCTCAAAATAAGATATCAAGGGCTGACTCTCAATTGGTAATTTGTTGGGAGGTTGTCTGAGAAAAACATTCTTTCGTATACTTCCATACAAAGATTGAAATGAGACAATGCAAGAATATAGATTCACAATCTATTTACAGAGTAAGTCTTTCTTTAAACATTTAGTCTTTTCCTTAAAGAACATATAACATAACATTTTTAAATAATTTCCTGAAACTCTGGGAATAGGTCCATATTTCTCTTATATTAACAAGATCCTATTTGAAATGTATTATTTTTAACTAATATGAAGATGTGGCAAGAGAAAGCTGAAAGTATTAACCTGTCCCAGTGAAGACCCTTCTGTATAGGAAAAACTATGAAAACTCTAGCCTGGTTCACACATCACGTGAATGAGCCCAGTTTCTCCTGCTGCTAGCAGAAGTGGCTAAACAACTTTCTGTACCTGGTTAGGTTAGCAACTCATGTGAACCAGGAACTCTGGCTTGTCTCTCCACTGATAAACCAGAGAAAGAACCCATGGTTTATTGCTGAATTGTTTGTCTGGTTTGTCAGAGTAGAGACAAGCCTTCTGGCTTTCAAACATAATGCTAACCAAACCAAGGACAAAACATTTTAAAAAATGTGGGTTATGATGACATGTTTGCCAGGCCTCTGTGGAGATGAAGTGTTATGCTCACACATATATCTTATTTCCCTGAATTTACAAGCACAAGGAAGCTGTAGCCAACCGTCTTCCCCATCATGTGTACACATCACAGAAAAAAAAACATGGATTGTTATGTGTGAAAATCTACATAAGGTTTTCATCCCATGTTCTATACAGCAGTCCTTTCCATGTAGGAAATTTCAGACTAGATCATAAGGAATTCTTCTTCCCTTATGAGCCTTCAAGGCGCTTAAGAATGGCCAGGATATCTTACGAAAATGACCATGTGTGCACCAGTAAGATCAACAAGCTTTCTCTATGATGACTCTGCAGTTATACAGCTCTGCTTATATCAGCTATAAGCCACCCAAACTCTTGGAAATAGGCAGAACAGCCATATAAGTAAATAAATACAATTAAAAACTGAAGCAAATAAAAGATGTCATCATATATTGTTTATATTTTTTACTATGAAAAAAAACCCAAAGAGGGGAAATGTGTCACATCATATTTACTTTTCAAAATATTTCTCTCTCATTAATGATGCATAGGCTCTTTAACAAGGATACATTCTCTCATAGCACTTACTTGTGGGTCAATGCAGTCTGTCCCTCTGCATTAGTACCTCAGAGCTACTAATTTTAGCTTTCAGTCACATTAATTGCCTCATTTCTGGGAAAGATCTATGCTGCAATTTAGTTCAATGATGTCTAGTTTTTTTAAAGCCATGTTCTCAAATCTATTTGAAATAGTTACTCAGCTCATTCAGATTCAATGAAATTGTTTTGGGAGATGGGTGAGAAGTACAAAGACTGGACTTAGTACATGGAAAAGTGGATTAAAGGAGATCTTCCATGACAGTCTGACATAATTTCTTTATTCATTTATTTACATTTCCCACTCCTGTGATGACAGGTCATAATATATTTCATCCTCATAAAACCCCTGCCAGGTAATCTGTCCTGACAGGCTTATCCAAAACCATTCACTGAGCTTCATAACTAGGGATCTGAAAACGGGTCTTCCATGCCTGAATCCAACACTCATTCCTAAAACTACTGCTTCTATCTGTCTGCCTGCAAATTGGAAAAAAAAGAAGCATATCCATTATAGAATTATAAACACTATGCTAGCAAAGACACCCTTTAAATGTAAGACAACTGCTCATCTAAGGCTCACTTACCCTCCAGTTTATACGTACTTTGTCATTTCAGAGTTAAACAGGAACACTTCTGTGTACTTGGAATTAGGAATGTATGAGAATTCCATTTGGGGGTGAAGCTCGATGGATTTTTCTGGTTCAAGCCTGCAGATTTCATTCTGCCCGCCCCAGCCCCCCCGCCGCTGCCGCACTGGTGACTAGATCTGTAGCAAGTCCAACAAATATGTGGATTCCAGGGGGGTGGGTTAATGGTGGTAATTTGTGCAATTGGAGGGGGGGTCTTGAAATGTGCACAAATGGGGTCATAATTTTTTCAAATATTTTTTACTGGTGATTTGAGCAAGTGCATTCAATCACAAGCAGCAGCATATTCCCCTCCTGAAAATATCCTTGTCAGTTTCATCCTCTCCACACACTACTTCCCTTAGGCTAGCAGAGCCATATTGCATACTTGTCAAAGAACTTGTAAATTTCATCCTTCACTTTGGCACTAGGAGAGCAAGGGGGGGGGGGAATTGACAAGTTCTTTGACAAGTACAGGACTGAATTCTTAGCATCACACATCCCTACTTGGAACACTCCTGTTTTCACAGCAAAGGTCACTGTCTGATATTCTCCTCCTCCCCAAATACACACACACACACACACACACACACACACTACTGCTGCTGCTACTACTATTGCTACTACACATTGCAGAAGGCTCTTCTCTGCCTGCTGTTCATTTACTCTGCAATAGTCTGTCCAGCACTGGCTTTGGAAGCAAAGAATCTGTCTATCTGAAGAGGCCATTATGAGGGATGAGCAAGAAGCACTGCACTGGCATTTGCATGCATGTGCACTACAGTCAAGAGACTTCCAGAGACTTGGAGAGGGACTAAAATTGGACAAATTCTGCTGGATGTATACACATGAATGAATTTTTAAAGAGACATCCCCAACATCTCCCCAAAAGGCAAATAGGAACAAGATGGAGATGTTATTATATGAGAGACAGGAAGCAAAAATAAATAATAATAGGGACTTATTTATTTATTATATCCCGCCTTTCTTCCAAGGAGCCCAAGGCAACATACATGACCCACCTCCTATTTATTTTATCCTCACAACAACCCTATGAGGTAGGTTAGACGAAGAGTCAGTGACTGGCCAAAGTCACCCAATGAGCTTCATGGCCAAGTGGGGACTAGAACCTTGGTCTCCCAAATCCAACACTAACGAATAGACCACACTGGACTTAATAAATGACAGCCATGAGTTTTATCATATGTGGCAGAACTCCAGTAGTGTAATGCTTGTTCCTCCCATGTGAGTAGAATACATAAACTATATATTTCTATTCCTGTTCTTACTTTTCACAAGAAAGGAACGTCAACACACATCATGGGTTGTATGTATTCAATAGGTTGTATCCTTCTGTGTGTCAGGGTGGACACTGAGCCCATAGAATCCCAGAGTAGTTCTGATTCTGAGGAAGAGCAGCCGCTCTTGGGAGAGGAGCACGCTCATCCTTCCCAGGGCCAACAGCTGACGGAGATTCTTCCCACTGGCATTCCTAGCACAGATAGCAGTCCCGGGAGTGAGAGAGCGCGGGAAGCAGACTTGCTGGACGCACGACGCCAACGCAGGGAGCGGCGCCAAATGGAGGGTGCGGAAAGGAGGCGTAGTGCCTGGTTGGCGCGCAAACAACAGTTGCGCCCACAGGATCCAAGGGAAAAGGGGAGGGACTCTCCCTAGCCCATAATTTCAGGGTCTGCCAGTGATTCTCCTTCAAATGGGGACCAACTGTTCCAACTTAGGGCACAGGTACTCTGCTGCTCATATCTAGTTGCTAACGGTAGAGTTGTTAAGTTGTAAAAGAGGAATAAAGCTTTGAAAAGAATCCCTTTGTCTGTGTCTAGACTTGGCTACTGGATTAGACTGAGAGAGGCCTCCAAGCATCCCTTGACACTGTGAATGGAAGGCTCTTTGATTGGAAGGTTCAGTGGAGGGCAGAGGTGATTTTTGCTGACTCCTCACTTCTCCCACAGCCCCCTGCAACTCCCCTCCAAATAACTATAATGCATGCATAAACAGCATCCAGAATGGTGCAGTTTTCAAAGTTTGACATGGTATCAGCATTCTGATGAATGTAGCAAGTTCTGCCCATTATTCTCAGTGAACTAGGGGAATATAGCTATGCCTTCTTCCATTTCTAATCACCGTAATTCCCAACATTCCTCATGACAGACCAAGGTTCATTCCAAAGATTCCACATACCAGGCCCAACTGCATTAGTGCTAATTTTGCCTCATTGTCTTAATCCTTCTACATCAGTCCTACTCAAGATTCCTAAAATATGCCAGATCCAGCTGTCTGAACAACTGATTAAACTAAATGGCATACTGAAATATTTTTCCACACTGTTAAAATTTATGTATTGATAAATTACTCAGCACTCAGCTGCACAATCCTGTAACATTTAGTATTCCTTAAGTGGCACTTACTAACCATTTCAGTGTAGATGGTTTCATCAGATGTTCACCAGGAATGGCAAGAGTGAATTAACTATAGGTGTCTTCAAACTGTAATACATACTAGTCTGAAACAATCAACACCCAGTAGATCCTAATATCATCTTGGGCCTTTCGGCATAACATCTGCCGAATCAAGTATGCACAGGAGCCGCAAAAGTTACAATCCAATCCAACCCAATGCTACATCCGGCATCTTTGAAAAACCAATCCACAACAAGAAAAAAAACTTAGATAAATCAAATATAATAAACCAGATTCTCTGTAGGAAACCATGGCCCCATCTACATGAGCCATTTACTCCAGGGCTGTGATCCGAGGACCTTCAGGATGTATGATGCAATCGCCACCGCTCAGCCTAACCGTAGTTTTCACAGGGAAACTGCGTATTTCTACTGCAATTTTTTAGCTTGCTGCGGGTTTACCGCAGTTGCTGAGCTGCCTCTCCCTTCCTCAAACTGACTTCATAGTTTGCGGTGGGCATGGGGTAGGCATGCTTAGGGATTGCATCACTCTGTGATGCCTTTTCACTACTTCCAGTTCCTCCCTGTTCCTTTGCAGCTGCACAGTAACAGAGAGGAATCCATTTTGGAATGATGGGTAGGCATGTACCTCTCACATGGGCATGCTCCTTCGCATTGCAAGAGTTACATGCCAAACAGTTGGCATGGTAATGAAGGAGCAGACTACCCGCATCTTACCAAAGAGGAGCGGACAGACACAAAAGAACCCCTAAAATACAAAACAGCCACTAAAACCCGAAGCATCACACCTCCACCCTCACATGGCTGCGCAGCTGCACATTTAAATATAATGGTAAAAAAAAAAAGAGCAGCACGACTGTTGCAGTTTACTTAGCTTTAACAGCCATGTGTCAGGGCACAGTGGATTTTTCCATTGGAGAAGTCCACAGTAAATCACGTGTGTACAGCAGCAGAAGCTAATTCGCAGCTACAATGCTGCGCAGTTATGACGGAGTAAACATTGAAAGCAGTGCCGTGTAGATGGCCCCCGACAAGTACCCAGATTATAATCATAATTGTCACTGTTAAGTATCTTACTAGCAATAAAAAACAGAACTGCTATAAGATCAAGCAAATCTCACATATCCTTCACTCTCCTACCTGCCAGGCAGACCAAAAGTTTTGCTTGTTGTAGCAAGGAGGGGGAGGAAGAGGAGGAGGGTGAAGAGTCAAGGAAAAGAGTAGGGCAGGAGGACCAGGAGCTGCATTGTTTCCTGCTGTGTCAAAGCTCTCAGACATTGAATGGGCAAGCCTATTTCAAAATTCACGCAAAATAGCTATCCTAGATTAATCTTGAGTAACACAGGAAGTTGAATTATGTGCCTGCATACTACTACCCAACTCCATGTGCATAGCCCCACTGAGAAAATTGGTAGTAGCATCAACCAGCTGTTTGGGAGCAGCTGATCCAGCTCCCCTCACCCTCCTCAGGTGCAATAGCACCTATAAGATGTTAAGGGTCCACAATTCTGGGTTCCATTGAAGGTGAAAAGGGCAACTGTAGTTCTTTGTGGACAGACTTTCAGCATCTGTGCAAATATTCATAATTATTGATTCTTTAAAAAAAAAAAGATCTAGCAAGAGCTTTAGAGGCATAAGTCCCTTTGAAATGTTTACTATATCATCAAGCTGCAATTCTATACAAACTCACATGTGGGTAAGCCCCACTGAACATGACTTGTGCCTGAATAAACATGCATAAGATTACGCTGTTAGTGTAGAAATAGTTTGTCTTTTTTAAGCATTTGCGGAAGCAGGTTTCTTTAAAATGGAATCTATGGATTCTCCTAAAATTTGTAGGTTTTGTTTTTTCTTCCAAGTTCACTTTCAGATCTGTTACAAGAACACAGTTATTTATACATGTAAGTCTATCACAGCTGTTATTTGTCATCTGCGCAAAAATACAGCATTGTTTCTACCACCAAAACCAGCACCCTCTTTTGGAACAGACAACCCCAAATATTTACAGCTAGCAGAATGAATTTTAGGAAGCTGGGTGAGTAATAGTTACTAATGCAGCTATGGTAGAGATAATTGTGGACAAACACGCATGATACTGAATTACTGCACTGAGGAATCCAGAACCACAGAATCAACGAGGTCATGGCCGTTGGTCTTATCCTACCTTCCCTCAACCTCTCTGCTGTTTGTTGCTCTGTGAACATCTTCCACTGTTTTACAAACAAAGTTTACCAGTATAACATCGCATAATTTGAAAAAAATATCTCACTGACATGTCCCTGTACAATCCTTCTACCCATGTGTACAATCTTCTCCCATAGCTCCTACCAGAGTCCTGGTTCTCCTCAGTGGCACAGGCATGCACTCAGCCACAGGCACCCATCCTTCTCCCTCCACTCAGGAAAGTGATGCAATATCCAGAACTGGATAGGGACATGAGAGGCCAGTAGCTCCATCTGCATGAATGCATGCATAGGGGGTGGGGGGACATCACTCTGTCAAGACTTATGGGGATTCCTCAGTGCACAGACTTTAGGTAGGATCCAACAGCGCCCTATGCTGGCAGTGATCACAGCCGGTTCCTGGTGCATGCACGGCCCGGCGGCAATGTAACACTTCTGGGGGCAAGCTCCCAAATGACCAGAAATGCACATGTCTGGAAAGGGCAGACCATGCCTTCCAGAAACTTGCACTTCTGGTAGTTTGGGGGCTTGCCCCCAGAAGTGTTACGTCGCCGCCGCCAGCAGTAGGGGCTGCCCGAGCACCACCACCAGGGCTGCCAGGCGCGCACCAGGAACCAACGGGGATCACTGCCAGCGGAAGGGCATCATTGGATCCTACCCATTGTGCCCACGTGGGAAAAGATCAAACTCTGTGTGTAAAATGAAATTGACTAATTAAACCATGCATTTCCTTACGCACATTTCTCTGTTCAACCGATCCCCAACATATCCACCTTTATCCAGTCTTAATTTTTTACACTAGGTGGAGCTGGTCCAAAGCCGGAAAACTGAGGCTGCTGCACATGACCTGCTGGACACCAGCAGGGAACCCATACATAGAGCAAACGGCCAGCACAACCTCCGTGCTCTTGTGAGCTTGTTGCCTGTTGCTGAGAACCCATGATGGAGCTTTTTGTTCAAATCTGCCTCAACAAATGAGACAGTGAAAATAAGTGATTAATATCACTTCAATTATAAATATAAAGAAGTTGCAATCAGAACAGGAAGTTCATTGAAAATCTCCACAGCACGTATAACCTCAACAAATGCATAAAGGCATGGATCAGGCCTCTGCCTGCGCCTTCCAGCTTCCCCTTCTCAGGCAGAAGAACCTGGCTAAGAACAAGGGGACCTCTGTTTTGCCACTCTGCACAGGAAGGAGGCCCTTTGTACAAGACTGGAGAAAGCAAAGAGCACTTGACAGGAAGGGATGCAGCAGCTTTGTTCTGCCATTCTGCACAGAGAGAAGGCCCACTCCATGTATAGAGTAGGAGAAAACTCATCTCCCTCTCTTGCAAGCCTTGCATAGGCTGGGTAGCGGCAAGGGGCATTTCCTCCAAGCCAGCAGAAAGAAGCACAGGGGAATCTCCAGACTTTGTGATCAGCCAAGGCAGGTTTTCAAGGCAGGGAGCCTGGCGCCAGGAAGCCTCCAGACATTTCAGGCCTTTCCCTGTGGAGGTGTGAGCTTCTGCCAGCTATACAAGCTGCTGCTGCTGTTCATTCTTCCAGCTTTGTGTGCCTTGGAGCAGTCTTGTAGCAGAGGAACTGACATCCAGTAGGCAGAATCCAAACAGTCAGCTTCAGCAGTAGTGATGGAGTGAAGGAGAGTGTAATGCTCCTACTCCTGCCACTTCAAATGTTCATGGTGGCAGTTTCACAACTTTCCAGCCAGGATTCATGCCAGCTGGGCTAATAAGGATTAAGCTGGAAAAAGGAGGGAGTGAGAGAGAAGGACAAATGTGTGCTTGCTGGACTACCACACACACATTTGATGAGAAATTTTAGGAAATGCACCCCCAATTTCTCCACCTAGTGCATAGCCTCTGCAGCAACAGTGATGCTTCCTAGCCCTCGGAGGAAGGTTGGGAGGTGAAGGGGCCCTTTGCCCCCTTTAAGCCAATATAGTTGCCGACCACTATGGTAATTTAGAGATAGACGTCTGGGGCAGTATCCAATGGGGCATTTACGCCCCTGCTGTTTATCTTGTACCCCACCAATTCCATCTGCAAGTGCCCACCACTTGTGGAATGGAGACATAGCACTTCTGGGGGCAACTGGAAACAAGCAAAAATGCTCCATTGGATACTCCAGGTATGGCTATTATATAGGTCTCCATCAGTAGAGGCTGTGGTCAAATTTTGTCTCCACTGCAACACTCTTCCCAATGCAGTGATTTATATTCTCCTGGGTGTGAGAATGGCAGCTGTAACTACCACATGCTTGCCCAGACATTTCTGACATGCATGCACACATACTCTGAGAAATGCTTATATATACATACTTTCCCTCTCACATACATGCATGCATATGAAAATATGCATACACACAAACAGCGAGCGGGGGGGGGAATATTCCCTCACATTTTCCCTCCCTTTTCTTCTGCCCTCACCTTGTCTCTCTCTCTTTGTTTTATTGGTATTGTTTTGGTAAGACTGTCCTCCAAGATGGAGGCTGGCCCCTCTGAGCATGTGTGTGACAGCCTCAGATATTTTTTTAAATCTCAATGATCTCTGCACTCAGTAGATTGTTGCCTTCCTTTTACGAATTTGCCCTCAGCGTGCAGGACTATCTGCATTCAGAGGCGGGTTTAGATATATGATCAATGTCTTGTTATCAAGGATATTAATAATGATTGTGGTGGAGGTGTCTGTTAAGTCTCCAATGATCCGGGTACAGATGACAGAGAAATACATTAACAGACCCCAAAATCAGTTCTCACAGTGCCTTCCCAGATGCTATAGCTTACCTTCTGGGACTGTGCACCAGTCACTGAGCCACCCCAATGACATCACCATGCAACAGCTTCCATTATTGGGGACTTGTTGTTTTCAAGCACTCAAACTGTTGGCCCAAGTTCCTGGTAATCTGCAATACGTGCTCCAGCAACTATTATTCAGGTGATGGTTGTACCAGTGATACGGATGCCTCTTGGACGGTGTATTTCATCTGATTATTTATTCATTTATTAACAAAGTTTATATGCTGCCCAGTAACAAAGTCCTTTGGATTGATTACAATAACAAAATACAGCTCTAAACAATAAAATATAAAATTTTGTTTATTTTATTTATTTATTTCATTTCTATACCGCCCGATAGTTGAAGCTCTTATAATGCAGCATAAAGAACCCTATGGGCAGCAGAAAATAAAATCTCTCAAGCAACACCCCCCAAATATTAAACAGATATTAGATTAAAAAATTAAGAGCTTAAAAGGCCTGGGATAATAAAAAGGGGGCTGAAAAGTCTCTCTGGAAAAGTCTGTCTGGAAAGAATATTACATAGCCAGGGTGCTGAAAAGACCCTTCTCCAGTAGCCAGCCGCCCACTTCACCTCACTTGGAAGAGGCATCCAAAGAAGGGCCTCTGAGGATGAGCTCATGGTCCAGGTACAGGGCTGTCTTATTGAAAGCTGTGTCAGAAGGCTCTCACCTGCTTATCCTTGCCATTTTGAATGTCTTGCAAATATTAAACTGCTATGCCCCATTTACTAGTGTTGTTGTTGGATGCTGAGTGCTTCATCTTTTCAGCAATCAGGCACACAACTTGCACAATTAAAAGAACAAGCCAGTGTGCATATGTCCACGCACACAGCAAGCTATCCCCTCGATGTCCAGGGTAGTCCTGCCCTATTCTATTAAATGGAGAAAGAGGCAACATTCTATATGTCTAGTACTAATAAAAGCACATTAGAAATAGCATTAGCCCCATAGGAATAGACCCTAGTTTGTCTTGTTATTCTTTGACAGCTTCTATCACAACTAACAAAAGAACACTAGTTTTGATACACAGGAAATTTAAAAAAGCATAGCCTGCTCTTATTAAGGTTCATAATGCATAACAACAATCCATTTTGCATGCAAACTGCTTTTCTGTTTCAGCCCTGCCTAGCTGTTTTCATTTCAATTGCTTTGTAGGATAAAGGAATAGAATGGAGGACAAAATGACTGGTGAAACATTGTGCTACCAGAGTTTAGGCAATAAAAAGAATGCAGCTTCTAAGGAAGGTGCAGCCAGAAAGAGAACTATATTAAAATGCACAAAAGGATTCCTCAAAGTTCAATCGTTTGGAAAGCTAAAAGACTTCCAGCACAAAACAGAAGGGGGTACATTTGTTTATAAAACTGGATCCCTGACTAATTCTTCCTACTGTCATCCTGTTGTAAGAGACGTATTGGGCATACTTGCCAGTTCCTACATCATCTTCACCATTCCCCTGCAACCTCCTTCTACACTACTTTATCCCCTTGGCTTGCTCTTACATTCCCTCGTCCAAAGCCACTTCTCCCAATTCCAACAAACTTTCTCAAATCCACAAACTACTTCCTCTTCTGCCTGAATTAATTGGTCCGGCTACAAGAAAGGGCCACCAACCCACTCTCCCATTTAGTAGTTCCAATCAGACTGTGAACTACTTTGAGAAACCTGCACTAGTCCAACCTGATCTAGAGTTCTGTGTCCAGTTCTGGCCACCACACTTTAAGAAGGAAATAGACAAACTGGAATGGGTTTCAAAGGAGAGCAGTGAAGATCAAGGAGAAGATGACGATGAAACTTTTAAAAAGCAAATAGCCAATGTTTCAAGGAATCATGATGTAGTAGTAATGGGGGACTTCAATTGTCTCCCAATTTGTTGGGAGACAAATTCTGCAAAATATGGCCCCTCCAGGAAATTCCTGACTAGTGTGGTGGATAACTTCCTCCTACAAAAAGTAGAGGAAGGAACTAGAGGATCGGCTATCCTTGACTTGATCCTAACCAACAGAGATGACTTAGTGGATAAAGTAGCAGTTACAGGAACTCTGTGAGAAAGTGACCATGTTATATTTGAGTTCTTGGTTCTAAATGAAGCAAAAGCCGATTGTAGCCAAATGTGTACCCTGGATTTTAGGAAAGCCGATTTTAATAAATTCAAAACAATGATCAGTAAGGTCCCATGGCAAGCGACACTAACAAGAAAAGGAGTCCAAGATGGGTGGGAGTTTTTAAAAAAGGAAATTCTCAAGGCACAATTACAAACAATTCCAACAAGAAAAACGGTGGAAGACAACAGAAGAAGCCAATGTGGCTTCACAAAAAGTTAGAGATGACCTGAAAACAAAAAAGCACACATATAGGAAGTGGAAGGAAGGCCAAGCTACAAAGGAAGAGCACAGGCAGGTAGCACAGAATTGCAGGGATGACGTCTGGAAGGCTAAAGCTGAGAATGAGCTGAGGTTAACGAGGGATGCTAAAAGCAACAAAAAGGCTTTCTTTAGCTACGTGCATACTAAAAGACAGAGGAAAGAAATGATAGTTCAGCTATTAAATAAGGATGGCAAAATGATAACAGATGACAAAGAAAAGGCAGAGGTGCTAATTCCTACTTTGGCTCAGTCTTCTCCCAAAAGAGGGTCTATGACCCCCTTAGCAAACGCAAAGTACAGGCTGAAGGGGCAGGATTGCAGCTTGAGATCGATAGGCATATGGTCAAAGAACACCTAATTACTTTGAATAAGTTCAAATCTCCAGGGTCAGATGAATTGCATCCTAGAGTAATAAAGGAACTGGCAGAAGAGCTCTCAGAACCACTGTCCATTATCTTTGAGAAATCATGGAGGACGGGTGAAGTGACAGATGACTGGAGGAGGGCTAATGTTGTCCCTATCTTCAAAAAGGGCACAGAGGAGGAACCTGGGAACTACAAACCAGTCAGTCTGACATCAATCCTTGGGAAAATTCTGGAGCAGATGATAAAGCGATCCATCTGTAAGCACCTTGAACACAATGCAGTGATTACTCGAAGCCAACATGGATTTGTCAAGAACAAGTCCTGCCAGACGAATTTGATCTCATTTTTTGATCAAGTAACCTCCCTTGTGGACTGTGGGAATGCTGTGGACATAATATATCTCAACTTCAGCAAAGCTTTCAACAAAGTGCCCCATGATATCCTGATGAGCAAACTAACTCAAAAATGGGCTAGATGAAACAACAATCCAGTGGATCCACAGTTGGCTACAGAATTGGACTCAATGAGTGCTTATCAATGGGATCTTCTCAAACTTGGGAGTGGTAGCGAGCGAGGTATCGCAGGGCTCAGTCCTGGGCCCAGTGCTCTTCAACATTTTTATTAATGACTTGGAGGAGGAGGTGCAGGAATGCTGATCAAATTTGCAGATGACACAAAACTGGGTGGGATACGTGGCTCAACAATACTATAAGCAAGAAGGACCTTGGAATTGTTGTTGATCACAAGCTGAATATGAGCCAACAATGTGATGTGGCTGCAAAAAAGGCAAATGCTCTTTTGGGCTGCATTAATAGAAGCATCACTTCCAAATCCCAGGAAGTACTAGTTCCCCTCTACTCAGCAATGGTTAGGCCTCATCTGGAGTATCATGTCCAGTTCTGGGCACCACACTTTAAGAAGGACGCAGGCAAGCTGGATAGGGTTTAGAGCAGGGCAACAAAGATGATCAGGGAACTGGAAACAAAGCCCTATGAAGAGAGACTGAAAGAACTGGGCATGTTTAGATTTGAGAAGAGAAGACTGAGGGGAGATATGATAGCACTCTTCGAGTACTTGAAAGGTTGTCACAGAGAGGAAGGCCAGGATCTCTTCTCAATCATCCCAGAATGCAACACACGGAATAATGGGCTCAAGTTACAGGATTCTGGCTGAACATCAGGAAAAACTTCCTGACTGTCAGAGCAATATGACAATGGAACCAATTACCTAGGGAGGTAGTAGGCTCTCCCATGCTGGAGGCATTCAAGATGAGGCTGGACAGCCATCTGTCAGGGATGCTCTGACTTGGATTCCAGCACTGAGCAGGGGGTTGGACTTGATGGTCTTGTAGGCCCCTTCCGACCCTACTATTCTGTGATTCTAAGATGTCAGGGATATGGAAAACAAGTCCTACGAGGAAAGTTTAAAGGAACTAGATATTTTTATCCTAGAGAATACCAATGGGGAACATAACAGAACTCTTCAGATACCTGAATATTGGATCCTTTGCTGTACTGAAGCTACTAAACTTCTGCAGAAGCCAAAGGTTCCAGTTTGGGGTGGTAAAATCAGATGTTGTGTGAAATACCAGTATTTCACATGGAGCTCTTTCTTCCCTTCCTTCTCCCTCTTCAAAATTTCATCGCAAGCAAGCTCCCAACAGTGGGCATGTAAGAGCAGAAAGGTAAGGGGAAGAGAGGTTTTTTGCATCTCAAAAAACAAAAAAACCCTACATCAGGGATTAGGGATAGTGACCTCCTAATGATCACCTTAAACACCTTCTGATTAGGATATCTAATCCCCTGTGTGGTTTAACAGTTTTTACTTTTTGTTTTAGTCTTTGAGCAAAGGAAACTTTACTCATCGCTAGCACAAAAGCCACTGGACCTAACTGTCTGAAATTTGGCAGATTCAGTCAGCTCCATAGGGGCTGCCAGGTCCCCAAACTCTATGAACTTATGTGGAAGCACAAAAAAAAGTATAGCTCTTTGCTTTGACAGATTTTCCTGAAAATAGCAAATTTTACCTATGACTAGCACAAAAGTCACTGGACCTAACTGCCTGCAATCGGGCAGGTTCAGTCAGTTCTATGGGGGCTACCAGGTCTCCAAATTTAATGTATTTATCATACAAACTAAAAATGTTATGGCCGTTTCTGTCAATGCAAGTCAATGGGCAAATGTAAAAAAATGGCAATTAGGACAGCTCAAAAGATCCTGTGCACTGCTCAAAAAGAGATCCAGGGTCTGTGCCTAGGTGGGCCTTATTAAACAATGCCCCTGCACCATAGGGAAATAGTAGCTTGGAGGAGCTGAGTTTGTGCTTTTAAGAACAGCAGTCATTAGACATTGTAAATTCCTTCTGCAGGAGGCAAACCTTTAAAATTAAGCAGATGGTTCATTCCTATAAAAGATTTACAACCAAGACAAACAAAATTGTACAAATACATCTGATGAAATGGCCAGTGTCTACAAAGCTTATGCCAGAATAATTTTTTAATCTTCAAGGTGCCACCAGATTCTTCTTGTTTTAACAGGGCTTTTGTTTTAATTTTATAGGTTTTTTTTTAATGTCTCCTTAATATGGAATAATTAGGACCGTATGATTTAAAGGAAGTTTGCATAGCTACTAGGTTTGCTAGTATGCTTATTACCTGCAGACTGCAAATCTCACCTTGTGTTGTCTGACCTCTTCATTGGCTTCCACGGGATGATCTGTTTGACCCTATGTTCTACATAGTAATAGGAAGGCATCAGTTAACACCCTCCCCAGCAAATGGGGCCCTGTCCCTGTGGAGGATCCACTGTGACCAGCAAAATCCCTAGCTACCTTTGTTAAATTAAATCACATAAGCATAGCCTAGATGCCCAGAGATTTCAAATAATGGACTGTTTTAAAGCCTTTCTATGGACAACCCTGGGCCACAGACAAACACTGGCTGTTTATGCTATGTGTTAAGAAGTGCAAATGGCGTAAGACTAGTGAGCAAATGGCATAACATACAAATGAAGATGACCAAGGACACTCTAGAACACATAATGGTGTCTATTCCATGCCAGTGCAGGCAGCAAAGAAGGCTTACTTTGCTGTGTCCATTGTGTACTCAAGTAGCCATCCAACAGAGCTCTTCCAGGTGGTCCAAAAGCTGTTAACTTTTTGAATTGTACTTTGAGGACAAAATCACTCGTCTCCAGAGTGAATTTGACACTGTTGTTAGTGCAGTTCTAGTTGAGGTGTCTGACGCCACCATCTGCCTGATTTTGTGGGATCAGTGCTGCAGCCTGATGATGTGGACAAGGTGCTTGCAGCTATCCGACCAGCCACGTGCCCTCTCAATTCCTGCCCCTCCTGGCTAATAAAAGCTAGCCAAGGGGGGTTGACTGGGCAGGTCCAAGGAGTGATAAATGCTTCCCTTTGGGAAGGTGTAATTCCTGCAGTCCTTAAGGAGGCAGTCGTGCGATCACTCCTGAAGAAGCCCACTCTGGACCTAATGGTACTAGACAACTACCACCCAGTTGCAAATACCCCTTTTCTAGGGAAGGTACTTGAGAGGGTTGTTGCAGAGAAACTGCAGGCACTCTTGAAGGATACTGATTATCTAGACCCATTCCAGTCTGGGTTTTGATCTGGTTAGAGAGAGACATGGCAAGTGCAACCCTGTTGATTCTGCTCAACCTCTGATTGGCATTTGATACCACTGACCATGGTATCCTGCTGGATCGACTCCATGGGATGGATGTTGGAGGCACTGTGTTACAGTAGTTCCAGACCTACCTAGGGGGCTGATTTCATTGGGTGATTATTCCTCAGCCCCTTGGCAATTGAGCTATGGAGTTCCACAAAGTAGCATTTTGTCCCCAATGTTGTTTAACATCTATATGAAGCTGGGAGTGGTCAAGGGATTTGGAGCCAAATGCCATCACTGTGCTGATGACACGCAGCTCTATCTCCCTGTGACATCTGAATCAGGAGAGGCTGTGCAAGTCCTGGATCAGTGCCTAGACTCAGTAATGGGCTGGATGAGATCCAATAAACTGAAGCTGAATCCTGGCAAGACGGAAGCCCTGTGGGTGAGTGGTTCCTGGGTCTGGGAGATAGGCTCATTGCCTGTTCTGGATAGGGTTGCACTCCCTCTGAAAGATCAGGTTTGTAGTCTGGGGGTACTCCTAGATCCATCACTGTTGCTGGAAGCCCAAGTGGCCATGGAGGCTTGGACTGCCTTTTACCAGCTTCAGCTGGTTTGCCAGCTATGGCTTCTCCTAGACAGAGATAGCTTGGCCATGGTGGTACAGGCATTAGTAACCTCAAGACTGGATTACTGCAATGCACTCTATGTGGGGCTGCCTTTAAGGCTGCTCCGGAAGCTGGAGCTAGTGCAGAATGCAGCAGCTTGGCTGTTGTCGGGAGCTGCCCCTTTTCAGCATGCAACTCCTTTGCTGAGGGAACTGCACTGGCTGCCCATTCGCTACTAGGCCAGGTTTAAGGTTTTGATATTAGTGTACAAAGCCCTAAACAACTTGGGACCAGGATACCTGAGAGAGCGCTTGCTCCCTTACCAACCTGCCTGGTCACTGAGGACATTAGAGGGCATGCTCCTGGTGGTTCCACATGGACTCATGGCCTGGCTGGAGTCCACCAAGAAAAAAGCCTGGTGGCCCCCTTCCTGTGGAATTCCCTGCCTTTGGAAGTCGGGCAGGTGCAAACATTGTGTTGATTCCAGCGTCTCCTGAAAACACTGTTATTTCAGGAAACCTTCCTTGAATGACCGACAAGCCATGGTTTTATCAGAACTCTGTTTCTTTCTTTTTTTAATAGTATTTTTTAACATGGTGTTTTTATTCTTTTGGTATTATTTACCGCTCCAGAATCTGCCTGGATGTGGAGCAGTATCAAATGCTGTAAATAAATAAACATCAGTTACCACCCATCTTTTTCCAACCATTCTAAGTCACTATATCTAGACAAATATACATACAGAAAAGTACAGAGAAACTGGAGTCGACTGAGATTTCTGAACTCCTGTTTCACCTCCAACTCTAGGGAAGCTGGGAGGCAAGCCTGCACAAAGTACTATGGGAGGCTGTCCAATGTCAGCTACATCTAAATCCTTTTGCCACCAGATTGGGAAAAGTTGTTATTGTGTAATTATACTGCAAGCCCTTGCGCAGGAAGAGTTTAATTTCAGTTCTGCACAGTGATGTGCAGTCTGAGGGTGCTAAATGAATGTTTACTGCTACTACTACTGCTATGAGAATGAAAAGTCCCCTTCCAGTTCTTTCCTGAAAGTTTTCTAAAACTTCTTTGGGGGGAAACAAACAAACATAAAACTTAAATTGGCTAGTTAGAACTTTCATAGCTCTGAAACTGGGTCAGCACATTTTATTTGCTAAATACCTTCTGAACTTTATCGCGCAATACTCTTATCAAAACTTCAACCTCTCTACACAATCTAGATATTCGTTCTTTACTGGATAAAGCCATTTAAATGAATACAGTTAAACTGGCAATTTAAATTAACATGATTAAATATTCCTCCAGAAAATTGTTCAAAAAATCAAACTCCTGTCTGATTCATGCTTCCACCAGAACAATTATTGGATAGTTGCAGTTTTACAGCATATTTTCCCTTTTATGTGTGCACTGGTATTGCCTTAGGGCCAAACACGGATCTCCTGTGGCTTTGTTTTGCTAATTAAAATGCCCTGTTTTGAAGATAGGGCATAGGTGATGCTCTGGAAATGGATGTTGACCCGTCCCTCTCATGTTCTTTCCCTGAAGCAAATGCGGTCCCAAAGCTGCTTTTATTTGAGGGGAGGGGAGAGAAGAGACAGGAACAGCATCCCACCCCTGGACTAAAAGCAGCTTTGGCATGGGCATTTACTTCAGGGAGATGACATTTCCTATCTTTATAGCAGCCCTGTGGGTTTGGTCCTAAGATAATAGATTCCAGAAGAGCAGACACAGACTGGGTTTGGACAACATGATAACCTACAATAGCTTATTTAACTTATTGTGGGTTATCATGTTGTCTGTCAGGAATTTTTTTTACCCACAATGGCTTAATCAACTAAAATAACCCATGCCAAATAACCCATGTAGTAGGGTTTATTTAACCCACTGTGGGTTATTGTGTTGTCTGGCACTCACCATGGGTTATTTTGGCTGGTTAGAGAGCTGTGTGGCAAGAGTTGTCAAAACTGCTGCCACTCTTCTTATGGCAACAACAGAGGCTGGGCTGAGGGCTATAGATCGCTAAAGCAAAAATGTGACCCCCAATATAGGTTTGTCATTAGGAAGAGCCTGTATTCCAGTGCGGGGAGGTTTTCGCTTGATTGCTAAAGCGTTTAAGCCATCTTTAGCCCTCAGCTAACTCTCTATCGCAGCACTGACTCTGGGGCAAAAATAGGCTGAGGGCTATAGATCACTAAAGCACTCTAGCGATCAAGCGAAAATGCCCGCCACCCCTGGAATACAGGCTGTGTGAAGTTTTCTCCTGAACCTGCAAAGCCAAAGCTTTTATAGCCACAAACCCCTTTCTGGTACATTTGGGATTTCTGCTCCTGGGTGAGTGATCACACCAGGTTTGGCTGGCGGATCAGGTGTCTCCTCAGTGGGGGAGGCTGTGTGTGAAGTTTTCTTCCTATCTTGCAAAGCTCCAGCCTTTACAGCCACAACCCCTTTTTAGTGTACCTGGGATCTCTGCTCCTGGGTGAGTGATCACTCCAAGTTTGGCTGGAGGATCAGGTGCCTCCAGACTACAAACATCTAGCGCTGTTGATGTGAAACCGTGCCACTGCTCTGGTGGGAAGACTGCAGCAGGACAGGGAGGGGGGTGAGTCAGATTACACACAGTGGCTTATTAAGCTACTCACAGTAGCTTATTAGCCTGTTCATGTGCTGGGGGACTGTGGACTAATTCACAAATAAACTACCATCATGGGCTATCGTGACGTCCGAATGCAGCCATATATTCTTGCAGCAAATAAGAGGTGAAGCAGGAAAGCAAGGGTCTGTATGCAGCTGCTCATTACTTGGATGAGGTGATTTTGGACAGTTTCCAATGCTGCCCACATGCCAGCAGGACCCACCGCTATGGAGAAAGCTACTGGTTCTTAAAGCAACCAGAAATTAGCTGAAACTCTAGTGTCCAGAATGGGGCAGATCAGTGGAGCTTACAGAAGGCTAATCGGTCCCATAGGCACAACAGAATGATCAAAGGCATACAGGTAGGACTGGATATTTCCCTTTATCTATGTCCAAAAACGTTTTGGGTTAGTGCAGAGAAAACTGCCTTGTCCACATGACAAACTGTTGCACAGGCTGTCAACCTTGGGAAGCAATTTGAAGTGGCCACTACATGATGGCTATTTTATGTGGATTTAAAATGCCTCTTTCTGGACCCTTTGGATATATGCAGATCTATGGGAAAAAGAAGGGAGCCTGTCTTGCATTAAGTCCCATATTGCAAAATTGCTGGAAACCAAACAAATGCTGCACAAAATAATGGGTCATTCCACATGCAGCACTCAGCATTAGCAAGCAATACAATTTACAAAGGATGGGTGGATTACATTGAAATACACTGAGATGGGATGTGGGAAGCTGGCAAAATACTGCATCCTTCCTATCATCAAATAATTTCATTACATGAACAAAAGTTGATTTGGAAGCAAAGAGGAACTCAGATGTGAAGGTCCACCTTACATTTTGAAATGTACTATTACTGCATGTAGTATTCTGGATGTAATAAATTACTAAACCTGGAATTCCCCATGTACTTTCTTGGAAGTAGAAGTAGTTAGGATCAGGTTGTAAGAGCTATACAATTATCAGCACATTAATTTACAGCTTACATTAATGTGATTTACAATAGGACAATAAACACACTCCTTTGGAAACAAGTTCTGCTGAAATCAATGGTAGTTATTTCAGGGCAACATAGTTAGTGCGAAGATTCCAGAAAGGCTGGGTGCTTCCAGACAGATGGCTCCTGGCACTACCAATCAACAGACATTGTGCAGCTATTCCATCATTACCTCCTTAACGGATTTTTTGTGGGAGGGAAAAAAGATGAAATAAATGGTAGGGAAACACAGGAGAGTTACAAATCGGAAGATGTCATCATTGTACCCCCATAAAATTCCATGAATCTTGCAAATCAAGAGCCTAGTCTGGAAGTACCATTAATTTCAGAAATTCTTGACCCAAAGGACAGTCTTATTAACAGGCTACATAAGATACGTACCTCCCAGATCCAAAGTTAACATGAAATGCCATAAGCATCTTCACAGAGGGGTAAAAGATGTTGACTAAATAAGTTTAGCCTTCAGGAACAAATTCCAAGGAATTGGGAGAATCTGAAACAGTCTAATGTTAAATTAAAATACTTCTGGAGCATTAGGAATTGCATAGGGCCACTGCTTTAGAATTTTTCTCCGTTATCATTCACTTCTGTCTGTTGTTGCTTTTTTAGTAATTCTGTACATTTCTGAACAACTCTGTTACATGTATCTTATCACTGATTTTGGTGGGATTAGTATTCTCTCCATAGTAGTTAAAAGGCAAGTCACTTATTACTTCACAGTTGTACATGTGCGCATTTTACCCTGTGTCAACATTTTTGAAGAATTAATAACAAAAATAAGCAGGGTTGTTTCAAAATACTCTATTTTCTGTGGCATTAAACAGCATTTTTCTATGTCTGGCAGCTATGTGAAAGTTTACTTTGGAACCAGCATGCAGGAAGTGAAGCTAGGGATCATTTGAAATGTATTAAAAAGGAGTTCTCATAATATCACAAAATCCAAGAAATCCATAATCCTAAGGATATTATTACAACAATATGCAGCTGCCATTTCTGTACTCACCCAGTGAAAAGAGTTAACATTACAATGGCAGCTCATCACACCTTTATTGCTTTAACCTAAACCTTGGTGGTAACAAATCAGAGAGAAGCTGTGGTGTGTGTGTGTGTGTGTGTGCTGTAATAAAACTTGTCACAGAGAATGTTAACTTATTCATCACTCCATTAGGTCCCAGACATAGCAAGTATAAGTTACAACCTACATTAACACCATGAAGCATTGTATACTTGAATGCATTTCATACCTGACATCTAATGCCAATTCACACAAATACACTTGCACAATTAGGAAATCAGGATCACGGTAAACAACTTCCACAGATTCGCAACCATAAAATCTAGAAGCAAAGCTTCCAAGCCAAAGTTTCAACAATGCTACATAGAAATGCAACCGAGTGTTGCGAGGATAAAATGGAGAGGAGGAGAATCATGTACAACGCCTTGGGCTCCTTGGAAGAAAAGGCAGAATATAAATGTAACAAAGAAATAAATATAATATTTTTGAAACTAGTTCTATTGGGCTGGTTCTTAGTGCTAGACAACCTAGAGATTGTCTGGTACAGAACTTTACAGCTGGCATTCTTGATGCTGCAGCAAACAGAAGAGTTTTCACTTCTCAGCATCCCTTGGCAATACGACTTCATACCCATATCTGCAAAAATTAATAGTTTTTCCATTATTTCTTTTCAGAAGTCTGTACCCAGAACTCGAGAACAATCTTAACAAGTTCAGCTAGTGCAGAACAAGGGAATGGGGGTGTCAAGTTTTTGGTTCTTTCTCCAGGTTAAAGCTCCTGTAACAACAGCAGGAGAACACACATGTGCAACCCATCTGTTAGGAATCACATTTTTATTGTTTCAGTTTGTTTTTAGTTAAACACATTTCCAATTGAACTGCAGAATTGGACTTGAACAGCACTGTTTTACCTTAAATTTTATAATGTTTCAAATCTCTCATCTCACATTTCCTTTCCTGTCTAGTAAAGAATAGTACTTACCAGATGAACCTAATGTCAAAAAAGCAATATGATAGCACAGTCTATTTTTTCTGTGTAAGTTTATAAATTATAGCTTTGGGATTCAGGCAGGACAATAGAATTTTACCCATTTTGTGATACAGAAAGGATGTGCTTCAATAGCTGTTAAAATGAAATCTTCCATTCATTATAAGTGACTTTTATCAATTTTTATGACTAAAATGCATTTTCTCATATAGCCTTATTTTGTTAAGCCTATGAACCCTAATGATATGCAAAAGTTTTCCCATTTTGCTCTGCCTACTGTAAATATACCCTATTGTCACATTCTCATTTCTGGCATTCATATTGTTCCTGATAGCAGGCTTTTCTTAGGCAGTAAAGGTGTCACTGTAATTACACCTCTGGTGTGGAAAGAAAAGCTTCACTATGGATCATATCACATGGGCCTTTTTAAAAAGTTATTGTATGAGACAGAGAATAGTCTAAAACTTAAACCACTCTTTTTAATCTTGCTTTTGAGAATTAGATATTACATGTACTGCTGAACTTTTTTTTCATAATTTACAGGAGTTTCTGCAGTATGCCTATGTATACCAGTTGCTGGGGAACATGGGCGGGAAGGTGCTGATGCACTCATGTCCTGCTTGTGGGTTTACCATGGGCAGCTGTTTGGCCATTGTGTGAACAGAATGCTGGACTAGATGGACCTTGGTCTGATCCAGTATGGCTCTTATGTTCTTATTTGATTCTATAGTTCCTCTTGTAATTTTCCACAAGAAGTAAAATGCAACCTGAATGAAATGAGTCAATATGCAAGAAAATAGTAACATTACGTTTCCACTGAAATACCCTCAGTGTTTACAAGGAGTTGATTTACCGACATACAGCTATTCAAGAACAGCCTTGTCCCATAGGAGTCTGTTCAAGAACTATGATCAGCACCTGAGACCCTCCTTGCTGTTCCCCCTCCTCACTATCCACTTCACTGACAGAACTTTGGCTGGTTAGGAGGTAACAAAGGGCCTCTTTAAGCACGGCACCCAAATTATGAATCTTTCCAGAGGAATGCACTGACCCCATTCATTGCCCTGTTTATATGGTTCTTCCATCTTTCCATGACTGCCATTACCATGCCATCCCACTCAAGGTAATGTGTATATATCTTCTGCTCATGAGATTAGGGCGGATTATGTGGTGATGTCTCATGCTGGTGATAGCCACTCCACTGGCATCAATTGGACATACATTTTCCTGGAATAGTCTTGCTGATTTCCATCTAATTCAAATTACTTACTTACTTACTATGACTACTACGACTACTACTTTCTCATGCCAGGGTTGCAATTTAGCACAAATGCACAATGGAAGTGGAGTGAATGGATCAGATAACTTGCTGTATATCTCCAGCTGACTCTTGACACTGGCTCAATGTGTTCTACAAACCTTCCTCTTCCACTCCACTCTACTCTTCGTTAATGCAACAAGCACAACTGTATGTATGTATTGGAGGTACATACTGCTTCTGGCTCTTGTCTCACGCCATCTCTCCTGCATCATCATTTAGTTTCAGACCCTGCCTTTGACTTCATTCCGCTCTTCTTCCAAAAAGTGGCCTACCTGGGGATCCGAAGTACTCTATCATCTTGGTATTCCCCGCTTAACTTTACAGATAAAAACACATCTGAGGTATTCAGACCGTTCTCTTTGGACTCTACTGCCTAGCCTAACACATCTGCCCAATCTGGCTGCCTAGCTTTAAACTCTGATCTGATGTCCCTCATCAACTGGCTTCATCTGATTCTTGCAGCCTGATCTAGATTCTATTTGGATCTGACCACCACTGCAAGTGAAATATTTAGGTGAAGACATGCCAACAACTGACAGATTGCATCTCTAATTGGATGGATCTATGTCACTAAGGGTACAATAATTTTACCTTTTAATTTATTTTTTAAATCCTTGTTTTATAGCAGAAACTGTCAAAGTTACTTACAAATAAACATCATTTAAAACCACCATGGATACCATAAAACATATAGTTAATTAGATCGCTCCGCCAATTTACTAAAACATACAAGGCAAGGCACTAACTAGACAAATCCATGTCTTAGCCATTTTTCTAAAGAATGTGAACTTGGAAGACTTCACTGGAAAGCTAATTCCATAATGATGAGACAATCACTGAGAAGGCTGTAGCCCTTGTGGCTATCTGTCTTAACATCAGAAGATGAAGCATTCAAGCTCCTCTCATGATCTTAAAAGGGGTGCATATGGTCAGGCCCTTTTTAAGGGGGGTAAATTTCCCCCTGGCCTCTCAGGCATTTGGCAGTACATGATAAGGTTTTTAATCAGGTCATGGGACTTGTTATTCTTGATTGTTAAAATTGTTTTTTGGGGGTGTGTGTGTGGTGTCTGTTTATATGTTTGTATGTAAACTGTTTTTATATTATGTACGGATATTGTATTTTTAAGGTTCGTAATTTCTGTGAACCGCCCAGAGATGTTTGGCTCTTGAGCAGAGTAGAAATGTAATAAATGAAATGAAATACATGTAAGGGGCCACATCAATACTGGCAAACAGACATACACAATATGTGCATACATGTACAGAAAGATACCTGCTTGTATCTTTTCTCTAATGGTTATGCAACAGACATGCAATGTTGTATTGCCTTTCTGTATATGACATTTTCTAAAATCAGATTAATATACAGTTACTTCTACAAACAGACCACCCTCTTTTTGCCATCTTCGTTTTATCAGCTGCCTGCATCATTGAAACTCCAGTGCTACCTCCAGTGTCAGAGGCAGTATGCCTATGTACACCAGTTGCTGGGGAACATGGGCAGGAGGGTACTGTTGCACTCATATCCTACTTATGGGTTTCCCATGGGCGGTTGATTGGCCGCTGTGTGAACAGAATGCTCGACTAGATGGACCCTTGGTCTGATCCAGCAGGGCTCTTCTTATGTTCTTAACTCCAGATGTCCAAGTAGACTGTTCAGACATTTCTCCATTTTTGCCAAAGGGAGTAATGGAAGTACTGACACATAAACCACCTTTCTTAATTAAGATGCTCCCAATTTGTTCCACAGATGTCTAGTTAACTTAATTTATAGCCTGCAACAAATAACTCTGCAAAAGACTTAATGCAGGAATGGAAGGGAATTTGGTAGCATAAATCTGATTTTAATTGTAAGTATTGTTTCCACATAAGAATAAGTCCTTGGTATATCTATACATAATAAAATAAAAAAATGGATTGGATCCTAACATCCATAAGCTGTGGAACAGGGGCTTTCATGCCCCCACCTGCAGCCTTCCAAAAAGCTGAGAGTCAGGAGACCCTAGTGTGGGATGTGGTATAGAGGGCTAGAGCTAGAAAGGGAAATTGGTAGAAATCACAGAGGAAGTGCCTTCAAGAGGAAGTGCCTTCCCCCTCATGCTTTCTCCTTCACACTAGGTTCCCTTTAGATCCAACCCAAATTAAATAAACCATTTTATAAAGCGGGGGGATGACGAAAGATAGCAAAAGATACCAGGGTCTGCCATTAGCCATTCCCAATTTTGCTGTTATTTTCTTTGGGTTATTTCTTTGGGTATGCCTAGGCAATACAAATATGGGGAAGGGCTGCCTGATGGACCAAAGGAAGTGTGGATGGAGTACAACTGGTACTTCCACTGCCTCTAACACATAAAAACTGCTTACTAAGAAAGCTTTTAATTATGCATTTTCTCCAAGGTCAGTTAAAAATACTATATATATCACTCACGAACAAATAGATGGGTAAAACAGGAAGCAGAATTTTCTATAAAATGTATTTGTTGTCTCCACAGCAAGTGTAATGGTTTGCAGAGGAAGCAGGGAATGTATAAAAGCTTCACTGCAACTAAAAATAAGTATCAGATTTCAAATATTATTTGCCTGCCTTAAATATTTTATACCACCCAGAGAGCTCTGGCTATTGGGTGACCTAAAAGTGCAGTAAATATCTTATTTTATTATTTATTTATTGCATTTATATCCTGACTTTTTTCCTCTTGCAAGGAACCCAAGGCAGCTTACATTATCCTGCTCCTCCTCTCCATTTTATCCTCACAACAACAGTCCTGTGAGGTAGGTTGGGCTGAGAGTCTGTGACTGGCACAAAGTCACATGGTGAGCTTCCATGGCCGATTGGGGACTAGAAAGGGCACATGTTTAGAGAGAGAAAAGTCCTACAACTCCCAGCATCCTCCAGTGAGCACTGCATAGGATTCTCCCCTTAATAATAAATACATACATACATACGCTGGCAACCAAAATAAAACTTCCCTATTCTAAGGTGATGACACTGGCTCCAAGCTCCCTGTAGTCTCAACTCTGCTGAAACCACTGGACTAGATAGCAACATGACTTCCTAAGATACTTACACATTGAAGGACAACAGCCTTACTAAGAAAAGCCACACACAAGGGTAGTTTATTTATTTGTCTGCATTTGGACATTCAACAAAAGAAAGCATGTTCAGCTGTTCTGTAAACCTATGATGACTGTAACTTAAACAAACCATGTCTTAAACAAAACAAATATTTACAAAAACTGGAATATAAAAGTTGCAAAAGAATAAATGGAATATGTAACGATCGCACAGTATGCCAAAATTCCATTTACTTTTGACCCCAATGTGTTTGGGATGGCACTCTCAATCCTGATTACTAAATATTTGTGCTGCAACATCAGAGTAACACAGAATTATGTTTTGTAATGCTGTAGCAATATAATTGCCAGGATTTTAGAGAGATGTCACATTTTTCTTTTTTTTGTACTCTGGTATTTATACCGAAGTAATAAATACACATGCAACCCATAAAATGTAAAGAAGGTGCACATGAAGCATGTCTCTTTAAAAATTCAGAGATGGTGACTGGGAAAAGATCAGGCCAACATTTCTGATTTTTTTAAAAGCACACCCATATGCACATGTGTGCCCTTCACACTCAATAGGATACATGTACGCTTTATATGCATACACAAATACAAAAACCATAGTGAGAATAAGCCTGTGGGGTATTCCAGATCAATCACTTTTCATATGATTTGTACCTGGAAATGCCACAATTGACTTGCAGTTTACATATTATTGCCTAGCATCACCTGAATTATTCTTCAATTCTGGGTTTCTTCACATCTTATTAAACACGTACTAACCTTCCTGTGATATCATTTGTTTGTATAATGATAAATTCATATTGCTCATCCTGGCCAATGTCCCACTCTGTCCACTTTCATTATCACACCCTATTTTTCTATCAACCTTTGCTACTTTACACTCCTACAGTAATGTCAAGCCCCCTCATTTCTTTTGCAAAACACTACCAAGGCACTGATGCTATTTTTAAACAACTATAATCCAAACCCACAATCCCAAAATGTATATGCACTGCAAATCCAGAAACTGCTACACAGAGACAATGAAGGGTAAACCAAAACAACATGAGTTGCATCCAAAGAGATCCTGGTGCAAGCAGAAGGGACGTACGTGTGCACAAGAAGGAGTCATCTGCAGGCCCTCCCTCCACCTGGAGTCCCTCCCTCCACCTGCAGTTGCACCACCACATTTCATGTCATGCAAGGAATTACAGCAGAAAAGGGGTGGGGAAGTTCTACTCCATGCACTGAGTTCTGCTTATGGTTTATTGGATCCAAGCCAATTAAAACAATTGTTCTAGAGAGCTTCTAATGCAGGCGCACTCTTAGACTTCAAACACATATGTGTGCTGGCACAGCAAGCATTAAGTTCAGACTGTATGGGGCATGTAAAAAAGAACGAGAAATCACAACTCCTTTACATATGATTTCGTAAGCTGCAGCAGCATTTGCTTAATATCTCAAAACACCATCAGTTTATCAGTGATTTAATATGTGAAAAATAAAATCTTCAGGCAGCCACTTCCCTTTGGCCATCTCTGTACACTAAAATATCAATATAGAACCAATTCTTAAAATGTTAGTAAGCTTGATTTCTCTTCCACATCATGTGAATGTTACTGTCAACGGTAAGTACTAATAGTGTACATGGATAAAAACAGGCAACATTTAGAACATTTGTTCAGGAAAGTCTTGCCAGTATTTGTGAAGAAAGGATTCCAGTTTTTAAAGTTTCGTACTTTTCAAAGTACTTTGCTTCAACACATGCATAGATATAGCGCAATAAGAATTAATTGTATCACAACTGAGATCAATATGAGAAAAGATAAGACTATAGCAACACTATAGGACCACTTGCCATATGCACTGCCTAAAAACACTGCTGAGTTTCAAACAATTAACTGTTTTTCCCTTGGGAATTTTAGTGCACTGCATAACTGTTCATGGCTGGGAGAAGACGCAATATTCTCCTGTGTATCTGTTTCCAATTAAGGAAAACTGGAAAGCAAAGCAGATACTACTATGGTCATAATACAACTGGCAAGTGTCAGAACAAATAACAATCAAGTCATTCAGTCCCTGAAGGCAATACAATACATTCTTTAACAGTCTCATTAGGCATCAAAGTGATCCTGGATTATGGGAGTTAACTTCATTTTCCAATGAACTGAGAGAGCATATGAGAGAGAGAGGAGAGAAACTACTAAAAAAATTAAAAATATTTCTATTAGATACTTACAATTCTATAGTACTAAAATAAGGTGGGATGGGAAACTATTTCACGAGTATTGATAAAAAAATTAAGACTTCTCTGATAAAATAATTTCCTCTCCCTAGAGTAAATAAAAGTTAACCCAGTGGGAGCAGGGAGTGCACAAGCATGTAGCACGATCCCAACGGCAAAACAAGGTTTGGCCGTTACTTCTGAATTGAGCACCTACTACTAATGTAGTCTCAGAAATCTGGGTAAGACTCAGCTGCTTCTAGTTGTCAACAGACAGAAGAAATGGTCAGCATAACTCCCTCTCCCCCTTGCTTCTGCTTCCTAACTCCCTGTCAAAACCACCATATAATCTCAATTACTATCTCCTTTCACTTCCACCCTAACCCTATGTACCATTTCCAGACAAATAATTATACATTCTTTGAAAAACTGGATCTTGGTAACAGAATTATTCAAATTAACAAATATAAATTTAGTATGATCAATTTCTTATATGCATAGAATTAATATTATTTATGTTGAACTCCCACTGTCATTGTGTATTCTCTGAAATAATTTCAACTGCATGTGCAGAACAAGCTCGACAAATAGGACCAGTTGATATAATTACATAATGCCAAATATGAAACTAATCTTGAGTTGTGTATGTACCAGTTGATGAGTAAAAGCTTCCATTTCCACTTTTTAATAAACCAAAGTTTCCCACTACATATGAACTCAGGGAGCTGTCTTTCTTCTAACTCTAGTTAGTTAAAACGAACCAGGATCAAACGGGTTTTTGCTACTCAGTGGAGGGAGCATGTGAGGCCAAGGTTCACCGCAGATCATTCACAATCAGTTAGATTATCATCTGAACCTACTGTACTATTGTAAATTCTGGTGAAGCAATGGGGCTTCACCTGGCATACAACATTGGGAATCATGCTGTACGCTATAACAAATATTGGAGGTTGGGGAAGGGAAGAGAACATTACCAAGAAATCTAATTAGAAGCACTTCAGTGATCATTCAACTTCTGTGCAGTTTGAGCTTTCCTCATTTCACTGGTTTGTGAGATGTATGTAGTGGCATATGCTGCATTGCCAAAGAGCACACAGGAGTCCTTGGCCAATTTAGCTCTACAGAAAGGACAGGCAACTTGTTTGGCACCAGGCACCAGACTGCAAATATACCCTCAACAAAAGAAGTGATGCAACATGGCCTATTTGCTCAAAGTAAAACACAGAACCAGTTCACAGTAAATACACTGTGGATTACAACCATGTTCAGCATTTATTGTATTACAGCTGTTTATTACAGCTTTTCGCTAATAAAAAAAGGAAGCAACTAATTGCTACAGCACTGTAGGAACAACTCTGTGGCAGCAATGTATCTAAATACATATAACACCAACAACAACAAAATTGCAGCTGCATTATAGCTAATCCCTCTATTTGTAATAAAGCTGCCTAAACCTAACACTACTCAATCCAGAGAGGCAGTGAGTGGTGTGGGGTAGCGAGTCCCAAGGCAATTTGAGTATTTGTGTCACCTGTTGAGAATCTAATCCCAAAGCATTTCTCCCTTGCTAGTGAAAAATGCAAGGAATTTCTTCTGCATAGAATTTATTGTTGCCCTAAATGAAGGCCTATATTATAAATTAAAATGCAGTATGCAGTTAAACCCCTTCATGGATCACTGCCTTGTTGTGGCGAAGGGGCTTGTGTAACTCAGTGAAGCCATAAGCTATGCCGTGCAGGGCCACCCAAGACGGACAGGTCATGGCAGAGAGTTCTGACAAAATGTGGTCCACTGGAGAAAGAAATGGCAACCCACTCCAGTATTCTTGCCAAGAAAACCCCATGGAACGTATCACAAGGCTAAAAGATATGACGCTGGAAGATGAGCCCCTCAGGTCGGAAGGTGTCCAATATGCTACTGGGGAAGAGCAGAGGGTATTTCCAAGTAGCGCCAGAAAGAGTGAGACGGCTGGGCCAAACCCGAAAGGACACTCAGCTGTGGATGTGTCTGGCGGTGAAAAGAAAATCCGATGTTGTAAAGAACAATATTGTTTAGGAACCTGGAATGTCAGATCAATGAATCAAGGTAAGCTGGAGGTGGTCAAACATGAGATGGCAAGATTGAACACTGACATCTTGGGAATCAGCGAACTAAAATGGACAGGCATGGGCGAATTTAATTCAGGTGACCATCATATCTACTATTGTGGGCAAGAATCCCTTAGAAGAAATGGAGTAGCACTCATAGTCAACAAAAGGGTGGGAAAAGCAGTACTGGGGTACAATCTTAAAAATGATAGAATGATCTCAGTACGAATCCAAGGCAAACCATTCAACATCACAGTAATTCAAGTCTATGCCCCAACCACTGAGGCCGAAGAAGCTGAGGTTGATCGGTTCTATGAAGACCTACAACACCTTCTAGAACTAACACCACAAAAAGATGTCCTCTTCATCATAGGGGATTGGAATGCTAAAGTAGGAAGTCAAGAAATCACCGGGATAACAGGCAGGCATGGCCTTGGTGTACAAAATGAAGCAGGACAAAAGCTAATAGAGTTTTGCCAAGAGAACATGCTGATCATAGCAAACACTCTTTTCCAACAGCACAAGAGGCGACTCTACACATGGACGTCACCAGATGGTCAATATCGAAATCAGATTGATTATGTCCTTTGCAGCCAAAGATGGAGAAGCTCCATACAGTCAGTCAAAACAAGACCTGGAGCTGACTGTGGCTCAGATCATGAGCTGCTTCTTGCAAAATTTCGGCTTAAATTGAAGAACGTCGGGAAAACCACTAAACCGTTCAGGTATGACCTAAATCATATCCCTGATGAATATACAGTGGAGGTGAGGAATAGATTTCAGGGATTAGACCTGATAGACAGAGTGCCTGAGGAACTATGGACGGAGGTCCGTAACATTGTTCAGGAGGCAGCAACGAAATCCGTCCCAAAAAAAAAGAAATGCAAGAAAGCAAAGTGGCTGTCTGATGAGGCTTTACAAGTAGCTCACGAAAGAAGGGAAGCGAAAAGCAAGGGAGAAAGGGGAAGATATACCCAACTGAATGCAGAGTTCCAGAGAATAGCAAGGAGAGACAAGAAGGCCTTCTTAAATGAACAATGCAAAGAAATCGAGGAAAACAACAGAATGGGAAAGACTAGAGATCTCTTCAAGAAAATCGGAGATCTCAAGGGAACGTTTTGTGCAAAGACGGGCATGATAAAGGACAAAGAAGGCAGGGACCTAACAGAAGCAGATGAGAATAAGAAGAGGTGGCAAGAATACACAGAAGATCTATACAGGAAAGATTTGAATGTCCCTGATAGCCATGATAGTGCGGTCACTGAACTTGAGCCGGACATCCTAGAGAGTGAAGTCAAGTGGGCCTTAGGAAGTATTAGTAACAACAAAGCTAGCGGAGATGACAGTATTCCAGCCGAGCTATTTAAAATCCTAAAAGATGATGCTGTTAAAGTGCTGCATTCAATATGCCAACAAATCTGGAACACTCAACAGTGGCCACAAGACTGGAAAAGGTCAGTTTACATTCCAATTCCAAAGAAGGGCAACGCCAAAGAGTGTTCAAACTACCGCACAATTGCGCTCATTTCACATGCCAGCAAGGTGATGCTCAAAATCCTACAAGCTAGGCTTCAGCAGTATGTGAACCGAGAACTACCGGAAGTACAAGCTGGGTTTCGAAGAGGCAGAGGAACTAGAGATCAAATCGCCAACATTCGCTGCATCATGGAGAAAGCAAGAGAATTCCAGAAAAACGTCTATTTCTGCTTCATTGACTACGCTAAAGCCTTTGATTGTGTGGATCACAACAAACTGTGGCAAATTCTGAAAGTGATGGGAGTACCAGACCACCTTACCTGTCTCCTGAGAAACCTGTACGAGGGTCAAGAAGCAACAGTAAGAACCAGACATGGAACAACCGAGTGGTTCAAAATTGGGAAAGGAGTACGACAAGGCTGCATATTGTCATCCTGCTTATTTAACTTATATGCAGAGTACATCATGAGAAATGCTGGGTTAGATGAATCAGAGGTCGGAATTAAGATTGCCGGGAGAATTATCAACAACCTCCGATATGCAGACGATACCACCCTAATGGCAGAAAGCGAAGAGGATCTAAAGAGCCTCTTGTTGAGGGTGAAAGAGGAGAGTGCAAAAGCTGGTTTGAAACTCAACATTAAAAAAACTAAGATCACGGCATCTGGCCCCATCACTTCCTGGCATATAGAAGGGGAAGAAATGGAAGCAGTGACAGATTTTACTTTCTTGGGCTCCAAGATCACCGCAGACGGTGACTGTAGCCATGAAATTAAAAGACGCTTGCTCCTTGGGACGAAAGCTATGGCAAACCTAGACAGCATAGTAAGAAGCAGAGACATCACCTTGCCGACAAAGGTCCATCTAATCAAAGCCATGGTTTTCCCAGTAGTAATGTATGGCTGTGAGAGCTGGACTATAAGGAAGGCTGAGCGCCGAAGAATTGATGCTTTCGAACTGTGGTGCTGGAGAAGACTCTTACGAGTCCCCTGGACTGCAAGGAGGTCAAATCAGTCCATCCTAAAGGAAATCAACCCTGACTGCTCATTGGAAGGACAGATACTGAAGCTGAAGCTCCAATATTTTGGCCACCTAATGTGAAGAGAAAACTCCCTGGAAAAGACCCTGATGCTGGGAAAGACTGAAGGCAAAAGGAGAAGGGGACGGCAGAGGATGAGATGGCTAGATAGCATCACAGATGCAATGAATATGAACTTGAGCACGCTCCGGGAGAGAGCGCAGGACAGGAAGGCCTGGCGTGCTATGGTCCATGGGGTCACAAAGAGTCGGACATGACTGAACGACTGAACAACAACAACAACAACAAAGCTAAAGCTGACCTATATCATGAAGTTGCCAGAGAGTTTGCAAGTGTTAGCATTATGGGATATACATTTAAATCAGAGCTAATTTTATTTATTTATTTATTTATAAAAACAAGTGTTTTTAAAATTCAGTGCCATATTAGCTTGCCTCAATTCAGGAAAAGTATATTCACCCATTACCTGTAGCCTGTGTACATTTCAGCTGAAAAAAGGAAGAAGCTTACTTATTTTATGTATGTATGTATGTATGTATGTATTATTACATTTCTATCTTTTCTTTCTTCCACGGACCTGAAGGTAGCAGATATTATTCTCCTCCCCTCATTTAATCCTCACAATAACAAAAACTTAGAGGCAACACACACAATTAGCAGCCTCATCTGATGTATCTGTTCCTGGACTATATTACTCCAGACCACAAATGGAGAATCAAATGTTTGAAGGCTTCCAGATATTTCAACAACTGCTACACATATGAAACTAGCCTGTTAGGAAGAAGGTTTTAGACTACCCTTTATCCATGACAGGCTAGTTTTATTGCTTGTACAGGGAGTTTTTTTTTCTGGGAACATTCAAAAATTCAATTCCCCGGCCCTCTGTTTTGCGATGAAAAGGGACTGTCTTTTCTCAAATGAGTCACCACCTGCCCTATTATACCTAACATCTATTAACACAATGCCAACATCCCAGATTTTTGTTCTGGAGAAGAACAAACTACCAATTTCAGACAGAGAAAGGAAGCTACTTCATTCTCAAGAGAGGAGGCTCATTCGAAATAAAGAATTGCCTTGCTGGATTAGGCAAAAGGATCATGTAATCCATCACTCTGTTTCCAACAGCAGTGAAGCAACTATGCCTCGGAAGTTCACAAGCAGACACAGATGGTCAACTCTTCTTCTGAACACAGAGGCTCCCTCTTTAGCTATTGTGGAAATTCCATGTTTATGAATTTATCAACAACTTTTTTTAAAAAATCTACTTCTGCTAGTGGTAATTCCAACATCAAAATTGATCTGAACTAAACCAAGAAGCTCCTTCATGGATCACTGCCTTGTTGTGGCGAAGGGGCTTGCATAACTCAGTGAAGCCATAAGCTACGTCATGCAGGGCCACCCAAGATGGACAGGTCATGGCAGAGAGTTCTGACAAAATGTGGTCTACTGGAGAAGGAAATGGCAACCCACTCCAGTATTCCTGCCAAGAAAACCCCATGGAACGTATCGCAAGGCTAAAAGAGATGACGCCGGAAGATGAGCCCCTCAGGTCGGAAGGTGTCCAATATACTACTGGGGAAGAGCAGAGGGTATTTCCAAGTAGCGCCAGAGTGAAGCGGCTGGGCCAAAGCCAAAAGGACACTCAGCTGTGGATGTGTCTGGTGGTGAAAAGAAAATCCGATGCTGTAAAGAACAATATTGTTTAGGAACCTGGAATGTCAGATCAATGAATCAAGGTAAGCTGGAGGTGGTCAAACATGAGATGGCAAGATTGAACATCGACATCTTGGGAATCAGTGAACTAAAATGGACAAGCACAGGCAAATTTAATTCAGGTGACCATCATATTTACTACTGTGGGTAAGAATCCCTTAGAAGAAATGGAGTAGCACTCATAGTCAATAAAAGGGTGGGAAAAGCAGTACTGGGGTACAATCTCAAAGTACTGAAGCTGAAGCTCAAATATTTTGGCCACCTAATGTGAAGAGAAAACTCCCTGGAAAAGACCCTGATGCTGGGAAAGACTGAAGGCAAAAGGAGAAGGGGATGGCAGAGGATGAGATGGCTAGATAGCATCACCGATGCAATGAATATGAACTTGAGCACACTCCGGGAGAAAGCGGAGGACAGGAAGGCCTGGCGTGCTATGGTCCATGGGGTCACGAAGAGTTGGACATGACTTAATGACCAAACAACAACAACAAAACCAAGAAGTCCAGAACAACCCCCGGAAAGCTGAGATCCAACTGTGGAAGAGACATCTACCTGGGAAGAACACTTGCTTTGAAGAGGATCAAGGCAAAGCAAGCTAGGGTTATCCACCTTCTTCACTCCTGAAGCACACATGGTCCCAGGAATAATCTGAAGGCACATGCTACAGCAACCTTGCTGAAGATAAGCAGGTATAGGTCTGGTTAGTGCCTAGATGGAAGGCTGCCTATGAATTATATGTATACCACCTTGGGATCCATGGCAGATAAAAAGAATATAAATGCAACAAATAAGCAATACATATTTGGGTTGGACTGCTGCTATGTCTCGGAACAGTCACATTTTAACATAGGTATAAACATTCACACTATAGATTTGTAGATATGGGCAAAATTTTCAGATTCAGGGCAGCCAGCTGTCTCTTATCCAAACCATGAAATCTCATAGAAAATAATGGCATTATCTGAAGAACTATATGAATCTAACAGATCTGACATAACTGTAGTTAGTAAAAAGATGAGAGTCACCTGACTTATATATACTAAAGTAACCAGGTACGTTTCTTCTGTCAAATTACTTATTAGCCTTTTTAATCAAATAAATGAGCTAAAAATAAAAGGTCATAATCAAAACGTCGTTTGTAACAAGCATCAAGCCACTGCTTCTTTTATCTAGAAAAGGTAACAGTATATTCAAATAAAGAGGGTGGAAACGATCACACATACTGATGGATATTTGTTCAAATAATTTTGGTCGGGATACTTTCCCTTTCCTCTCTCATACACACAAACATTTTCCTGCACAGCAGCCATGTCTCATTGGCCATGTTCGGACACAATGATAAGCCAGAGTTCCAGAGAATCCTGGCTTATAATGTCCTGCTCGTTTGCTCATGCACGCTGCCCAATTGCTCACTTTGCAAGCAGAAGTGGCTAAACAAACCATAGATCTGCTGTTGTTTGTTTATCATGATATCCGAACCAGGAACTCTGGCTTGTCTCTGCCCAAACAAGCCAGACTCATAAGCCACTATTTGTTGTTGGTTATGATTCTGGCTTGTTTAGGGACAGACAAGCCAGAGTTCCCAGTTCAGACATCACAATAAACAAACCATGGATGAGAGGTCCGTAGTCTGATTAGCGCTCCTGCTTTCAGGAGGAGCCAAGTCGGAGTGACTGGGCAGCAGGGTTTATTGTGATGTGCAAACCAGGTCACTCTGATATTTCCTTTGAAAAAGAGTAATTAAAGATCTACTGATCATTATGCCCCTGGAAAAAATAAAGTTGCACTCCTATGCACACTTACAAGGGACATGCACCTGAGGAAAAATAATTGGATTGGGCCATGAGGACAGAATTACAGAATCCCAAGTATTCTTACAGGTAAATATGTTCCAACTTTGGCCCAGAATAGACAAAACATTATCATGTTATCGTCAGTCCCATGCTTGTTTTTTGTTTGGAAATAGCACCGGGAAGGGGGGGGGGTCCAGGTTGGGACTGCAGTGCATGGAGAAGGGGGGGTTGACCTTTTTATCCCTGGACATATTTCCCACAAAAAAATCAGACACATAAACAGACCTATTATTTGTCGCCAAAGATGCAACTGTCGCAAGGAGGGTGATTTCCAGTGGGAAAATGGCACAGGAAGAACGCGTTTTTTAAAAAACAAAAACTTAAGATACACTGCAGCCATAATCCAGATTGGGTCCATCTGCAAGAGCTATCTCTATTTTAAAAACAAGCGTGGGAGGGACTATCAAATACTCATCTATTTGGGGACAAACTTGGAAGTCATAAAGCTTTCTCCCTTGTAAAGTCCATTTTGCTAAGAAATTCATGGGGGGAGCAATCCAATGGCCGCTAGTCAGCGGCTAGATGGACATAGGATATCTGGTTTTCCAGGAACCAACCTTCCTCCACTTCCATGCTGCCTGGAACAGCCCCGCACTCCAAAGAGGAGTGCGGAGCGGCCAAAACGGGGCGTTCCAGGGGCATTGTTGGGGGCGTTCCAGGGCGGGGAAGGCGGCAGCTCCTTCTTCCTGCGGTTAGACAGCTTAAATCGGCTGTCTATAGCCATAAATGCAGGGCAGGAGAAGCATGGAGGGAATGATGCGGCAATGCTCCTGCATTGGATAGGCAGTTGCCTCCAATTTCGGAGGCGGCCGCCTATCCCCATAGGATTGCACCCTTAACTTACAAAACTACCAACATTTTTAAACTGCACTTAAAATGGTTTATAAAAACAAAAGAGTAACCTACTATAATTTCTGCCAATATCATGTTCAATATCTCTGCAAGTTTAGTATATTGACTGAGGCACCGTATTTGTTTTATAATTGAATCAGGTGGATTAATAGTAAACTTCAAGGATCACAGGAACTTCTTGAGAAACTTTCATTCACTTTTGTAAAGCTTTATTAAACCATGACCTATTTTCAAGAGCACTTAAGCATTCCCGGCATTCTTCCCCATCCTAGAAAGCCTATCAGTTGCAGTTCTACAAATGTCCTGGAATAACTGGCAACAGATAATTCTTTGCAAATTTAAGGACATATATCATAGTATAATATTCCCAAACAACACTTTATAAAGAATGGTCATCTCTGAAATGCATTCAAGACGCACTAGTACAATCAAGCTTAGAATAAAATCCAAGTATTACATATTTTCAGTACAATTCACAAACTTTACATTATCCAGGGCTATGTTCCCACGCACATCCACAAATGAAAAGGAACCTTTTGGTTCTTATTTGGTAAGAGGGCCCATTCTTATAGAAGCCTCAAGGACCAAGAAGGACTGCTATACTCTTCAAGAGCAATGCTATCTTTTAATCACCTTTCTCCCAGAAGGATTTTATGTTATGACAATTCATCCTGACAATGGATGAAGATAGCACATAAGGTCCTCTACTTATGCACCATTAGGCTATATACAGAAGTGTTGCCAAGGACATGGTGGGCCACAGTACTCCACGTTCTTGCTCTGCCTTAACCTCTGATGCTTGAATAGACATGCTAATTGCATAAGCTTTAATTGTTCCACAGACCACAGATTCTGCCTTCTAAAATATGTTCCAGTTTTATGAAAATGAATGACTTTGTAAACAATTAATATGTCATGGATCTAGACAGAAATTATTACCCACTAAAGTGGCACAAAAAAGGTTAGTAACATGAATTTTAGTAAAATATCACAGATCCTATTCTAAATATTCCATTCACTTCGTGCCCTGTCTCCAAGTTATGGAAATAGGTTTTAAATAAGTTTATATTTTCACATGAATTTCTTTCTTACTACAGAAGAAATAGGGACACAGAAGGTGATTCACAGTACAGATTAACAAATGCAGGCTTCACCAAATTCGTCTTATATTAAATTGACCTGCTTAATAGGATTTCTGATAACCAAAGATAATCCTATCCGATTTGCTTCATTGATGCTTACAAAGCAGTTGAGATGAATTCTGATTGTTTGATAAAAGTGCAGGAACTCTGTAATTAACACTTAACAACATGCATGATACATGCACCCTACAGATTTCTCTAGCGAAATAACTATGGCCTTAACGGAGATAACATTCACACAAATATTTGAACAATTAGGCCTGGTTTACGTTATACATTTAGTGTCCATAAAACCAGTCCAGACTTTCCTTACATGCGCATTCGTCTGAACAAGCAGACCTATGCAAATGCAGATAATACTGTTGTATCAAAAGTTACATGACCAGAAGTCTGCTCACACTTCTTACTCCCTCACTCTTATTACAGCCCTGTGAGCTCCCTGAAAAGTCTCTCCTGAGGGTTAGGAAACTCCCAGGAAATTATAATCAGGGGCTGCAGTAGGGAAAAGGGGGTGGGAAAGCCCAGTGGCACAAATGGACTTCGATTCACGTAGCTGTGGATACAACCCATAGGGCCTGTTTGCGTGTAATGTCAAACTATTGGTCTCCTGGGCTGTCCAGACAAGCAAGCACCCTGCCTGCAGCACGCCGGTTTCTTCTGCTTTTAGCCCACAACCCATTATCAGCTCCTTTGTAGGTTGTAGAGCGCAATGTCGGCCAGATGGGCAATTAATAAATTTAAGAAATAAAAAATAAAAAATGTCAAAAGCCAGACCAATGGGTTGTTTAGGGGTTAAACAACCCAGTGGTTAACACACACACACACACACACACACACACCACAAAAACACCATGGGAAAGATTTCCACTGCCCTGAATCAGTGGAGAGCATGTTTATTTGACTAACATTTAGTTAACAAAACTAAAAAAGTATAACATGTTAATTTTACATGCAATATAAATGTTTGAAAATACCTGAAATTCAATAAAGTGTGCTGTATGGTTTAACTGTCATATTCAAACAAATCCAAAGCTTTACCTGAAAATTATTTTAATTGGAATACTTGTAAATATTTTAAGAAATGGCAACTCAATAGCATAGATGTCTCTTTCGTTGTTTAGTTTTTAAGGGAACAAACTAAAGCACTAAAAACTGTTAACATACTAATTTTAGTGTGTCTGAAGAGATGTGCACATAAATATGTCCTGGAAACCATTTAATTACGATTTTAGATTTGACTAGTATAGTATCCATTCCACTAGCCCAAATTAACTTGTATTCTGTTCATTCATTATGTTACAATCAACTGTATGAAAAAATTGTGTGTGTGTGTGTGGGGGGGGAATCATAGTGGAAAATTTTCCATCCACATCACTCTTACAATCACTTCCTCTTTAGCAGCTCAATACCTGTTAAAGTCCCCAGGTTTATAAATCTGTTGGATAGGAAATGGACAGAAAAGCCACTGTGTATCTAGTTGTGGATGGGGCTATGTAGGCTTGTGAATTTTAGCCAATATATTTTGGATAAGGTAGCAAATGTACCTTATGACCTTGCCTGACTCAAAAGGAAGAGCTTCCCACTGATTTCTACCAAGAGCCCTGGCGTAAGAAAGACTAGCTCCTGTGCTTGTTAACAAAGCTTCCACTCACACGGTGGTTCTCAAGCTGTGGAGTGGGGTCTTTTGGGGGCCAGAGGATACCTGAAATGGGAAAGATAGAATTGTGAAATAAATGGGTTGAATGTCTCCTGAAACAAAACTTTCCCTGATCTATATGGGATATGGGGAATAAATGCTCCCCTACTATGACATTGTCTTATTTATTTTTTATTAAACTTCTTAATCACCCATTTGGCCAGTCACCCGGCCACTATGGGCAATGTACAGCAGTCCAAACAATCTAAAATAAACTTTAAAACATTGTATTTCTAAAAATACCCTAACCCATCCAAATGCCTGCCTGAACAACCACGTTTTCAATGCGTGGCGGAAGCTCATTAAAGAGGAGGCATGGTGGAGTTCCCTAGGGAGGGAGTTCCACAGAGTGCAGGCCACCACAAAGAAGGCCCTCTCCCTCGTCCTCACCAGCCTAGCTGTCCTGGCTGATGGGACAGAGAGAAGGCCATCCGAGGCTGATTGTGTTGAGCAGCCTGTCTGGTGTTGCTGGAGGCACTCCTTGAGATAGGCTGGGCTGGTACTGTGTAGGGTTTAAAAGGTCAAAACCAACACCTTGAATTTGGCCCGGAAAACAACTAGTAGCCAGCGCAACTCCTTCAGCACCAGAGTGATGTGATCATGCCAGTGGCTGCCTTTAATCAGGCAAGCCTCTGCATTCTGCACCAGCTGCAGCTTCCAAACCGTCTTCAAGGGTAACCCCACGTAGAGCACATTACGGTAGTCTAGATGAGAGGAGACCAGCGTATGCACTACCAATGAGAGCATATGGTCAGGAAGGTAAGGGCGCAGCCGCCATATCAGATGGAGTTGGTACAGCGCTGTCCGGCTCACAGCTGACACCTGAGCCTCCATGGACAGCTGGGAGTCCAAAATGACCCCCAGGCTGCGGACCTGGTCTTTCAAGGGTAGCCGTACCCCATTCAACACCAGGTCAACATCCCCCAGCCTCCTCTTGTCTCCCACCAAAAGTACCTCGGTCTTGTCAGGGTTCAGCTTCAGCTTATTCCTCCCCATCTAGCCACTCACCGTCTCCAGACATTTGGACCAGGCGTGGGAAGAAGAGCTGCTGCTTTGTTCTAATGATGTTTCTCTTGCAGCATTCAGAAATGTCCTGTACTATTTCTCTTCTAAAGCTGAATTAGTACTCCCAGCCCATGCATTGCACAAGAAACTCTTCACGTGCCCGTCTGTGGAACAGATCACTGGTGTTGGGTTAGGTTAATTCAGAAGTGAGGCTCCAAGTTCAAAAAGTTTGAGAATTCACATTAATGTGAATTCCAATGCAACTGATCTGAAAATTAGTTGTACTGTGAACAACTGGTACCTTGGAAGGGCTAAAGGAGCTTAGTAAGCTGCTAATGAGAAGAAAAGGCATGAGAGTAGTTCTTACACATATCATGCGCGGCCATAAATTCAATGTCTGTTTATTATACTATATTTATTTTAAGTATGTTCATTTCCTAATTTGTCTAGATAGTATATAGTTACAATTGCAAAATGTTGGAAGTTACAGACAATAAAAAGCCTTAACTTTATTAGGAAGACAGCCCACACAACTAGCCCTATGTGCTCAAATAGCCTTTGATATTGCTTCTCAAAGCTCCCCGTGCCGCATGGCTAGAGGTATGAAGGCCTGGGGAAACAAGGAAAAATCTAGAAAATTACAGTGTCTTTCCTCCCCAGTCCCTTTCCATCATGAGGCTTGAAAGAATTAGAAATATGAGGAAAAAACAGGAAAAAACACATTTTTTTTCAAGAATGATGTACTTTTTAAAGCATTATTTAAGAATACTTGCTACAAACCAATTCACATGGCTGCAAATACCTTAAATTCAGGATTCAAAGGTAATAAGATCAGTTATGATAGCACTGGTATTGTGATTAACTGGATTATTAAACAAGCAACTCTCACAGATCTCAATACTGGAAAAGTACTTTCAAATATTGCAGAATATAAAACAAGTTCAGGTATTTGGTGCAGATGTGTCTCAAAACAGAAGAGAGAAAAAGTCCTGAAAAAAATTATTCTGCCCAACATGTTTCAGAAAGAAATTTCCTTCCTCAGGGGCTGCTTATTTTTCTTCACACATATAAAAATAATCCTTCCAATGTTTCTTCTATCTGGAAATGCTTTGTTTCTTTCAATGCATCAAGTGAAAGAAACCAATGGATGTTTGAAAATACACTCAGTCAATCAAGGAACAAACTAATATGTAAGAAGAGTTAAGAAATCTGCCTCAATCCAAGCAAACCTTCAATTTTCTGAAGTCTGTGAAACTGAAAGTAAAAGTTACATTATCAACATATGGGTCTTTCAGATTTACTGACTCTTGACTAAGAAAATACATTTCAGTTATGCTATAATTTTTAAGGATATATTATGTATTGGGAGAGGTGGAATATAAGCCTAATAAATAACTAAGTAAGAATGGCTGATTTTGTCTATCTTTTGTTACTATAAGCTAAATGTTCCAAGGTATAGCTACTCTGTGTTTATTTTCTGAGTTTTTGTCTTTAAAAACATTTTTTCTGTTTCTGCATGATAAACATACTGGCTCTGTCTGGACATCATGCTAAACTAGCAAGCCTCCTTCTTTTCTGGCATAGCCACAATCAGGACTTCTTTGGCTTCAGTTTTACATTCACTACAGTTTCTCATATAGAGCCAGTTCACACAAAGCGACAGCCCATGGGTTGTCATGCAGAAGCGGGAGAGAGCGGGCATGCTGCCTCCTGCGTGCCTGGCACTTCCACTTTGAATCAGCAATCATGAGTAGCTCCTTTGTAGGTTGCTGACCATGTCATCTGAACCCGGGCCACTGGGTTCAGATTAGGGGCTAAACAACCCAGATTAACCTGACAATAACCCATGAGTTAACCAACAAACCAGCGGTACGGGTTTGGCCTATGCGCTCAGAAGTCTACAATGGAGCACTTGTGAGTTACTGATTAAAAGTGGAAGTGGTGGGCACGCGGGAGGCAGCACGCCTGTTCTCTCCGACTCATTCACGATAGCCCATGATTTGTTTAACTCATGGGTTGTCGTTACATGTGAACCAGGTTATAGTCCGAACCCAACAAACTGATTTATCTTAACTATGGTTAATGAAAACTAGCCAACTCCAAACCATTAAGATTAACCACAGTTTAAGGTTCAGACAACACAATAAAGTGTGATTAACAAAAAAAATGACAGCGGAAGCTTCTGATCTCCACATGGCTGCACTGAAACAGAGAGAAGGGGGAAGAGTGCAATACCACGGCCCACTGCAGATCGTTCTCATCACACAAAACTATAACTTAGTGTGACATCTGGATGAGGCTACTGTTTCTAAACTTCGATAATAAAATCTACCTTTTGTTTAAATGTTACAGTTCCTATTTTCAATTTTATTTCTCCAACTGGCAAAAACCTTAAGATGCAGTAGCTTGCCACTCCATTTACATATATTTGTACTTATCATTTGAATAAAACATGGGCATTTATACCATTAAGGGTGCAATCCTATGCATGTTTAGACAGAAGGAAGTCCTACAAAGTCCTACAGTGCTGTATCAACTCCATCTAATACAGTGGCTGCGCCCCTTCCTTCCCGACCATCTGCTCCCATCGGTAGTATTTGCCCTGGTCTCCTCTAGTTTAGACTACTGTAATGCGCTCTACGTGGGGTTACCCTTGAAGACAATTTGCAAGCTGCAGCTGGTACAGAACGCGGCGGCTCGCCTGATTAAAGGCAGCTGCCGGCGAGATCACATCACTCCAGTGCTGAAGAAGCTGCGCTGGTTACCAGCTGTTTTCCATGCCAAATTCAAGGTGTTGGTTTTGACCTTTAAAACCCTATATGGTTCCGGCCCAGCCTATCTTAAGGAGTGCCTCCAGCAACACCAGACAGGCCGCTTAACAAGATCAGCCTCAGCTGGCCTTCTCTCTGTCCCATCACCCAGGACAGCTAGACTGGTGGGGACACGGGAGAGGGCCTTTTCTGCGTTGGCCCCCACTCTGTGGAACTCCCCTCCTAGGGAACTCCGTCATGCCCCCTCTTTAATGAGCTCTCTTCTGCCGTGCATTAAAAACGTGGTTGTTCAGGCAGGCATTTGGGGTGGGTTAGGGTATTTTAGAAAATGTTTTTATTGTAGAATTTTATTGTTTTAAACTGTTTTATTATATGTTGTACATCGCCCAGAGTGGCTGGGTGACTGGCCAGATGGGCAATTAATAAATTGAATAATAATAATAATAATACAACTCCCAGCATTCCCCAGCCAGCCATGCATAGGAATGCACCCTACATTTCGTAAAATTACACTGGGTAGTATTCAGTGTTGGTAATTAGTCCCTAGTCCCATTCATCTCTAGCCAGTGTAGCCGATAGTGAGGGGTGCTGGGAATTGTAGGCTGAAACACCTGTAGGACCACAACCTATCCACCCCTGCCCTAAAGTAACTCTTCAGATACTACTATTGGGATCCACCCTTTAGCCCTGCTGTATCAAACACACTATATAGGAGCTATTTGTTTTTGAAGATTAAATATGCAAACTATGGAAAGGGAAAGACTAAAGGTAAGTGCTAATTTACTTCCTTCCATTTTTCTTTTCACTTGGGTGAGCAAAAATAAGATCCTGAAAGCCTGAGTAGTCACATTAGCATTATTAATTCTGCTATTATCGCTGTAATTTGGAAAACAATACAACAGGATATACTTTTATATTCTGGACAAATGTGAGGATTGGTGTATTAGGCTGCAAGCCTACATATGGGAGAAGTTCCACTGAATTCAATAGGACTTACTCCTATGAAGAAATACATAGGATTACACTGTTAGTACAGCTAAGAAGCTGACACCAAAACATTGAGCATTAGTGTTGGTATAAGTACCAGCACCATCTCTCAAAATATGTTATTCTGTAGAATAGATAAAATCATAAGAAATTCTGGAGAACTCTGATTTGACGTGGATTCATACCATTAAATAGTTCAGGATTTTCAGTGTCATGGAGAGTGACTTTACTCTGAATACATTCCTTCTGTAGTTTAAAGCAAAGTTCAACATTGGAAGCAGCTCAACATGGGTATGGGAAAACACACTTCCCTGCAATTCCTGCCACGAAAGGCAGCAGTGGTGTTACGGAATGGGCACAATTGTCTCTCCTGCATCAGGGTCCGCTGTTACAGGGTGCTGTTCCTTGAGGAGAGTGTTGAGTGTGCTTAACTCACAATTTCAATAGGATTAAACAACCTTTGACTTTACATTATAAATCAGTTTAAGAGAAAGAAATGAAAGGAAACTTCTATCAGATTGCAAAATACTGGAACAGAACCAAGGTTTCAGATTTGACTGCTGTGCAGTATTACCCTGAAACTGACCTGCCAAATACTACTTAGTTTGGATTAGCTTTAAAAAGTTTCCAGAGTTGTTAAGGAATGGTTTTGCTGTATGTTTCAATTCAAAATATGCAATCTATTATCTCAATTTATATAAGAGTAGTAGTCAGCTAAAGTACTGGTGTTGTAAACAAATTAAGGATGGCCTTCAGTGTGTTAGAAAGTCCAAGATTTCTTAGTTTAAAAGGGATAAAAATATCTGGAAGGGGGGAAAAAAAACTTAATTGGTATCTATATACCTAAGAATTAGATTGAACATTGGGGCTGTTCACACGTCACAGTGCCATTCAGCAGCAAATCTTGGGTTAACCCAAGAACAAATCGTAGGTTAACTTTGGGTTGTTTAAACCACAAACAACCCAACGTGTCTGGGTTCAGATGTCATGCTAACAACAACCTATAAATAGAACATTTATAGGTTGTTCTGCAAACCAAAAGCAGCTTGCAGGTAGCATGCGTCCCCCACCAATTGTGGGTTAATTAACTCATGATTTGCCACCAAATTCTGCTGTGATGTGCAAACCAGGTCAACGATACAGAAAAGATTAAGTGAAGAAAGCTTGCAAAAAAGAGTAGCTGAAACCTTTTCCAGGGCTAGAGAAATATAGGAATGCAAGTGATGCATTTTCCATTAATTGTATGTAAATTCTTGCAGAAAAAAAATATATTTTGTACTTCTAGAACAAAAATAACACCAGCAAAAGCTAACCTTAAGATATTGTTACTGGTAGATTGGGGATATTTTGCATGTAACTTTCTAAACTCTTGTTTCTATTCCAACAAAAACCATTTTCATTCTGTAACATCTTCATTTAGTTTTCTGAGACTAAGGGAGCAATGCTGTGGCTGCTAGTCAGTGGCTAGACAGCCAAAGGATACATCGGTTTCCAGGAACCGATCTTCCCTCCCTCCCGTGCTGCCTTGCAGGCAGCTCAGAATGACCCTGCACTCGGAAGAGGAGTGCAAAGCAGTGAGAACAGGGCATTCCTGAGGGCGGGGCAGGAGGGCGGACGTGCCTTCCTGACGCTTCTTATGCATTGTCTGGCATCCCCCTCCCAGCTCAGACCTCCCACGGCTAGACAGCTGAAATTGGCTGTCTAGCCACAAATGCAGAGCAGCTGAAGCACGGAGGGGACAATCCCCTCCGTGCTTCTCCTGCCCTGCATTGGATAGATTGTCACCTCCAAGTTCAGAAGCGGCCGCCTATCCCAGTAGGATTGCTCCCTGCATGTGCCCTTCTTTGTGGAAAAAGATATGGGTATCCCATGTTTTGAGGGGTGCATATTTAAGGTCCCTTAATAGAAATTAATTATCCCTTAACAATCATTACTCTAAGTCAGCATAACACTCACAGGTGGTATATGCACAATAAAAACAAACTTATTAAGTACAAATTTTAACTCAAGTTAGTGACTGTGGGTGAAGAATCAGGAGTGATAAGTTGTTCTACAATACTCAGTGCTGCATTTATAAGGATGTAATCTTGTGTACGTAGTACTGGATTGTTTTCAATTAGTGCAATTAACTTTTCTATCAGAAATGTTTAATATACCCTTACTATTGTCTTCTACACTATATTGAGCAAAGAACAGTGACATCTTTGCTCTAAATATCTTTATACTCAGTGTTCATGATAGAATCATTTGCTTCTGTGCTGGTAATATATAGCTCAAAATTACTGCAACTCAACTGCTAAGTTTGTATGGATCAAATATATGGAACAAGCATATACCCAAGTATGACAGGATAACTTCTAATTCACATTCTGTAATAGTCTGCCAGTTTATATACCTTAATATCATACTTAATCACTGTCTAGTTATGTTACAACATAACTAACAGAGCTGAATCATTAGTGTATGTTGTGTGAGGAGCCAGTTTGGTCATTAAATGCTCTACAAGTCCCACAGTACTTGTTACAATCTACATATATAAAAGCCGGTTCCCAACAATCAGTTTCCCTGTCTCAACTTTGTCACAGTCTAAGAAACAGCATCCAGACCTGGGTGGGACTATGCAGGTAGTTGCTATCTTGCTTCCTGGAGGCTCCCATTTCGTTTCAGTGGATAAAGTAAACAGGGTGCATATTCAGACAGATTGAAGTCTTTGCATTACAGATCATCATGGACTGGGATCATCACAGAGTGGGGACAGAGTTATTCCCCCAGTCCAATAGTGTCCTGAATATATGCCTTAATTCTTTTTCCATACAGGTGAATAGTTATTATTCATTCTAGGGGGGAAAGTGTGATGCTTGGGTACAATATTGCCATTCTGGCAAAGCCTGCTGACCACTGCCAACACTGAATGGCCTGGTTGTCACTAAAAGGGACCCAGTGATGTCCTGCCTTCTGGGGCAGTATGTTTGATGAATCTACCCACCTCAAATTATCTACCCACATAATTAACTTATGGAATTCATCACTGCAAGATGTGGTGATGTCTACGAGCTTAGATGGCTTTTCTTTCCAGTGTTAGACAAATTCATAGAGGGTAAGTCTATACAGGCTATTAGGCATAACGACTAAATCAAACCTCCATTTTCAAACCCTGTATAACTCCCAATACCTGATGCTGAAACAATGGGAGTGGACATACCTTTCACACTCCACTTGTGGGCTTTCCAGAAACATCTGGCTGACCACTGTTGAAAACAGGATTCTGGACTAGATGGATCCTTAGTCTGATCCAGCAGGATTCTGGGTGAATTAGCTTTGGAAGTAGAGTAGGGCATGAAGCAGGCAATGTGGAGCCTCTTTCCCCACTACAATCCCAAACACTGTTTCCAGATCTGATGGTGAAAAAATGTTCCTGGAAGCCATGCTCCATTTGGAGAAACAGGAAATTGGAGCAGGTTTGAGAAAGTAGGCCTGGCCTGCCTCTTGCTCGGCCAAGGCAATGACCTCAACAGTGGATGGGACAGTATGCAAATAGGATTGGAGAAAGATCTGAAACTCTCAATTCCTCTCACTCCCTAACACACAAGCTTTATGGCCCTTTAGTCAAAGGCTAATATGTTGTTGATTTAGGAGGAGTTTGTAATACTTGTGATATAGCTGATTTTATATCATCTATTGGCTTTCATTCAGACAACAATTGTACTGGAGTATTATTGGCTAGAGGTGAAATGTTACTCAAAATAATTGATTTATGTTTCAAAGTAAAAAAATATAATTTTGTCTGGATAGTGGAAGAACTAATATTAAAATAATCGCATTGTTTGTCCTTATCCTGACAACTGGATTCATGTGGATACAAATACATAAGTCTCTTCCTGGAAGTTAACATTCAAGAGGATTTGAAACATAGTAGATATAATTTATGATTTTTCACATAGTTTAAGAGATGCTGGCTTGACCTTCGCAGCAGGAATTTTTCTTTCTCAAGCTTGAAGCCAACATTATTTTATCATTGTGGTCAGATACTTCGGACACATTTAATCATTTGTGTTGTTACATGTCTGTAGCTGAATAATCTCACAACAATAAACTGCTCACTGTGAATTTTTTGCTTTGTAAATGTGACGTTAGAAGATTTATTTTTCAGGTTATTAAATGCTTTGTACTATTTTACTTTTTAAACACGCACACGCACACACATACACTTTTAAAAATACCACTGTCAACAATATGCACTGGAGAACAGCAACTATGGAAAATTCTTGCTGGGAGTTAAAATCTGAGACCCAAGGCCACAAAAACAAAGTAATGACCAGTTCTCAAGCTTGAGAAAACCCACGCATTAGATTAAGGAAACACTAAGCATGAAAGATTCCACCTATGGTTTAAAGGAAGTACGGGAATTATTTTAAAGAACCTGAAATGTTGAGCAAAACCAGTAGGCGTAAAAAAAAACCTGAATAGTCTCTAATAGATACTGAAGTAACATAAGGCAAGAAAACATTTTCCCTCTCAACCAAAAATGTGGTCTAGAAGATCATAAATATAACAAAAAATGTACAGAGAAACATGTTTAAACAGATCGTCTTTGCTTGTCCAATACTACATTAATTCTCTAATGCAACACATTGAGAGCATTCAGTTAAATCGACAGGAGATACAGCTTGTTTCTTATGCGAAGTTCTAGAAAATGCGGGCGTTTATTTGTAAGTCTCCCTCACTGTAAAGTGTAAACAAAATGTACACAATACTCATACATGCAGCACGGATGAGCGTCCAATAGGTTGTCTATTCTACGCACGTGCTGTACTCTGAGCAGGTCGATATGGGGGGTGGGGTGGGTAGGAGGGGAATCCGGGTTTAAGACACTTGTCAATGCAGGAAACACCGAAGTGTTGGTCTGGGCGGTATGGGTTTTGTTACGTGCTCCCACCCCGCTTTGCATTAACACACCTCCCACCGACATCCTCTAAAGAAGCCACGAGATTACAATTGCAGCAGCAGCAGCAATAGGTACCAGCAAGCACTGGCTGACTGCAGGGCTGCAGTCAGGAGGATCTTGGCACAGCACCGTCCGGCCATAGGGTGGGGTCTTTCCACACCACTCCATCTGCGCGCAGCACACACACACACGCACACAAGGAAAACGAAGAGGGCGGTTGCTGCAACTCCTCCCCTCCTCAATACCTGGAGCCCAGGAGAGTGAACTAAACAAGATGGGCTAGGGCGCCCCTAATAGCGCCCGGGGAGGAAGGCGTGAGGTGAGACCGTGCCGGTGGCGCAGGCCGCGCTCCTGAGGGCCAGGGGGCTCGGGAAAGCGCTCCGGAGGCTGCTACACATCCGCCCTTCGCCTGCGCCAAGGACTTTCGGGGAGGGCGGTGGGGGGAGCCCTTCTTCTGACAGACAAAGGGAAGAGAGGAGTTTATTACTGCGGAGGTGCCGGTTGCGCAGTTCTCTCCCTCGGAAGCGCCTAGGCAAGCGCGCGCCGCGCCCCGCCCCGCCAAACTTCACCTCCCCCCCCCCCCGACACAGGCAGGGGGAGAGGAACAAGGGGAGGCAGGTGTCGCGCGCCCCTGCGCAGGTGTTTGGGCGCCGCCAGAAAGTTTGCGCCGACTGCGACGTGAGGCGGAGCGGCCTGAATAAGCACCCCGCTCCCAGTTCTCAGAGGCACGCGCTGTGAGACAGAGACTCGTACCTTGGCGGAGTCCTCCGGCTGCTCAGGCTCGGCGGCTCCCGCCGCCGCCGGCGTCTGCCCCTCGGGGCTGCTGGGCTGGGACTCTCCTGCTGCAGTGGCCCCGTCCTGCGGGCTCCGCTGCTCCGCAGAGCTGCCCGCTCCCATGGCTCTTCTCGGATGTGTGGCGGGCGGCTGCTTGGCGGATTCGTCTCCCTCGCCTCCTCTGTCCAGAGACCGAAGCTACCCGCTCAGGAATAATAAAGATATGATAGCAGTTATAAAGATGTCCGGGCAGCTGCGCCGTCGCCCTCAATCTCGGCCGCTCAGGCTACGACTGAAGGAACCCAGTGGCTTTCTGCAAACTCCTTAAAAAAAAAAAAATCCAACAACCCACACGTCTCCTCCTCCCTGGTCCCCCCGCCCGCCTCTCCCTCCTGCTCCATCACATGAGCCGAGCCCTAGACACGCCTTGCAGCATCAAACCTGGAGTCGAGAGAGAGAGAAAGAAGGGGGGGGGGGAGCGAAGAGCCAACATCCCACCACTACCTCTAAGGTGGCTCTGGGGTCTGAGCCTCCCCCCCCCCCCCGCTTAGGTCCTTTGGCTTTTCTAAAAGCTCACAATAGGGAAGGGAAGAGACACCTCCACCATCACACTAGATTAATGGCCCTTAATTCCGTTACTGAGAAAGCAGGAGGGAAAGTGGCTCTGTGGCGCGAGTGTGTGCTCTTGTGACCTTCAGCTAAACCAGGGCTCACTCTAAAGAGTGAGGGGCTCTCTGACGAGGGCTTTTTGACGTGCTCTCTGGAAAAGCAAGGCTAGTATGCATACCCTTGTACTGGGGAAGCATACATCACCAGGTTCTAGAAGAGCCAGATGTCCTTTATTTCACAGCTTCCCATGCAGCACAACACAATATTACAGGCTGTGCTTGCCATGCAGCTCAACCTGTACTACAGATAGTATAGATCTGTGGTGGACAATTTTTTAAGCAAGGGTTCCATGTTATAAGTCCAGACCTAAGTATGGGGTGATTTTGCTTGTAATCTTCTGAGTTGGAGACAGCAATATAGCACTGAAGACTCTGGCAGATCTACCTTTATGCCATAACTGGGCCCATAAACCTGACCCTCCTGTTCATGTTCAGGAGCACTGTAGACCATTGCTATCTATGTAACTTATGGTACTGTACTGTTGGTGACTATGGATTATATTAATTTCTCTGTTAACTTTTGCGGATGCAAGGTCATCTGTGCAAATGAAGCTAAACGCACAGTATTCCAGGCTTCTAGTGATTTTTGCATTGACAAGTGCTGAAAACCACTGACACAATTCTCATGCTCACATCAGTCTGCTCTGATGATTTTCTAAGTTCCATGGCCAAACTGCCATTGGACACACGTTGGAGAAAGGACAATCCTAGAAGGTATCCTTTTAAACTGAATATGTGTCTCAACATATTATGTACAGCTGACACATGAACTCCAGAGACCCAGATTTTTAGTTGGATCCAAGACTGATCTGGAATGTTTGAAGGGGGAGGAAGTGGGGAGGGAGGTCACATCAGGTGGGGAGGGTCAGACCACATGGAAAGTAAATGTGCCAGCATCCATATCCATGCAGGCCACTGACACTGTCATAGATAGTATCCACATGATCCTGGCAACCCTGCATGAATCTGTCTTAACAATATTACTGGAACATTCTGGGATCCTGCAACAGGGTGGCAACAACTACATTTTATTAGCATATAAATTACGCCATACTCTGCACCGGGGTCAGAATAACTGGCACTGTTTGCCAAATAAAGACTTACAAAGTTGCTATGGTACCTTTTCTTTCAGATATTTCCTATTCTTCTGTAGGTGTACTAAAGAAGCAATTCTTAAACTGTGTTGAATCAGCCACTTATTCTGGTTTGCTTGTTCTTTGCAGTCCACACATTTTCCTACATCACAGCCACCACATAAGTTGCATCTGTTATCCAAATGCACAGTATGTCTCCCATGAAAACATACTGCTGATCTCCTGTTTATGCACATCTCTGATAATCAAAACATTGTGGATATCTTCCAATCCATGTAAATTAATTTTGACACAATGTGCACCACCAAACCACCATCACAATAATTAACCTAACATGATCTTTTGATGTTAAAAAAATCAAGAGATAAACATAATTAGATCTTCTAGATCTGGCAGTCAAATCTTAAATTGTAAACAGTGGCATTGGCCAGTAGGCTTGCAAAGCCACATGGACAGCCCTAACCTGAATCACTAGGGTCAGTTTTTGATGTTTGGAGATTTTCCAGAGATTGACCAGAAAATGCAACTGTGGAAATGTACAAAAATATTAATGCCTCTTTATTTCTTCATAAGATATTAAATTGCCAATGACAGTACTGTATTTCAATAAAATCTTAACCTGAGATATTTTGTTTCTTTTGAGTTCTTAAAAAAACAAAACACCAAGCACTTTATACATGCCACTTCTGGGCACTGTCCAAGCTAAGACATTTCCTGCCTGTTCCCCTAAAATGCATTTGCATTTTTCGTTTAAGATCTATTTCTTTACTTAAAAGAAGCAGTTGTGCTGTTGGTTCTAAGAGAGTACTCCATTTCATGATCTATTGATTTTGGGTCATCCTTGACAACTCAGACATGGATTCTGAAAGGTGGTTTTCATCCAGCTGTAGTTGTGCATAGTGTACAGGCCTAGTGCCCAAGATGGTAATGCACAATAGATCAATCTGCATCAATAGAGGCATTAACTGAGTGCACTGGGTCGCAAATGAGCATTGTTTCAGCTGCAGGCTAGGCTCTTGCTGAATTGGGCTGAGAGTTGATATTTTAATTCTAAAAATATTGTGCTACTAACACTTTTTAGACTAACCTATTGCCTAAACTTTAGATCCTAAAGAGAAGATGATACAGTGCTAGAAACCTTAATTGTAGCATGTAGCATCCTTTCTATTTTGTTTTAATTTTCATTATAAAAAATATAGAGGTATCTGCCACTCCCCCATTTTTACAAAAGTGTATTTGTGGATGAGACATTGGGTGGAATCTTGACTTAATCATACTTTGAATAGACCTACTGAAATCAATGGGACTTACAGTAAGTTAGTCATTACTAAGTAGGTGCTGCACTTAGGTGTGCTGCTGTGACACAGCAGTCTTCCATTGTGGTTGTAGAATGGCTATGAGTGCTCTCAAAGAGGAATTAAATTCCTCTGAAAGGAATGTTTTTAATAAAGGGAGTTTTCTGGTAAGCAAAAATAGGATTGGCAGGGTAGAGGAAAGGAGCATTGTAAGAGACTAGAGAAGAAAAGGAAAGGAATTTGTAGCTCATTCAGGGCTTCCCTCTTAGACAGCCTAGAAGGTGTTATTTACATGAACTGATGCCAATAGTTACTTGCTCAAAGTCATACAATAAGACGGATTGCATCACTAATGTTTCTCATATTGGGAAGTGTGGAAGGCAGTGGTCTTTGCATCAGATTGGAATACCAGCATTAGGGGGTCACAAGCTGATTTACATTGACCCATGTCCTTTCCATACTGAAAGTGTAGATGGAGTGCAAACTCATCAATTGTTTTGATTATGTGTGAATGGATGAATGAATGAATGAATGAATGAATGAAATGCATGGCTAGAGAAATGGTTATACAATTCCTTACTCTGTAAGGAGATTGAAGCCGAGAATATGTGTGTTTTTTTAGTTAAGGCCACAGTTCTAAGCCCCCTTCATGGATCACTGCCTTGTTGTGGCGAAGGAGCTTGCGTAAGTGAGTGAACCCATAAGCTATGCCATGCAGGGCCACCCAAGATGGACAGGTCATGGCAGAGAGTTCTGACAAAATGTGGTCCACTGGAGAAGGAAATGGCAACCCACTCCAGTATTCTTGCCAAGAAAACCCCATGGAACGTATCACAAGGCTAAAAAATATGGCACTGGAAGATGAGTCCCTCGGGTCGGAAGGTGTCCAATATACTACCGGGGAAGAGCAGAGGGAATTTCCAAGTAGTGCCAGGAAGAGTGAAGCGGCTGGGCCAAAGCCAAATGGACACTCAGCTGTGGATGTGTCTGGTGGTGAAAAGAAAATCTGATGCTGTAAAGAACAATATTGTTTAGGAACCTGGAATGTCAGATCAATGAATCAGGGTAAGCTGGAGGTGGTCAAACATGAGATGGCAAGATTGAACACTGACATCTTGGGAATCAGCGAACTAAAATGGACAAGCATGGGTGAATTTAATTCAGGTGACCATCATATCTACTATTGTGGGCAAGAATCCCTTAGAAGAAATGGAGTACCATTCATAGTCAAAAAAAGGGTGGGAAAAGCAGTACTGGGGTACAATCTCAAAAACGATAGAATGATCTCAGTATGAATCCAAGGCAAACCATTCAACATCACAGTAATTCAAGTCTATGCCCCAACCACTGAGGCCAAAGAAGCTGAAGTTGATCGGTTCTATGAAGACCTACAACACCTTCTAGAACTAACACCAAAAAAAGATGTCCTTTTCATCATAGGGGATTGGAATGCTAAAGTAGGAAGTCAAGAAATCACCGGGATAACAGGCAAGCATGGCCTTGGTGTACAAAATGAAGCAGGACAAAGGCTAATCGAGTTTTGCCAAGAGAACACGCTGATCATAGCAAACACCCTTTTCCAACAGCACAAGAGGTGACTCTACACATGGACATCACCAGATGGTCAATATCAAAATCAGATTGATTATGTCCTTTGCAGCCAAAGATGGAGAAGCTCTGTACAGTCAGTCAAAACAAGACCTGGAGCTGATTGTGGCTGAGATCATGAGCTTCTTATTGTAAAATTTCAGCTGAAATTGAAGAACATAGGGAAAACCACTAAACCATTCAGGTATAACCTAAATCATATCCCTTATGAATATACAGTGGAGGTAAGGAATAGATTTCAGGGATTAGACCTGATAGACAGAGTGCCTGAGGAACTATGGACAGAGGTCCGTAACATTGTTCAGGAGGCAGCAACTCAATCCATCCCAAAGAAAAAGAAAGGCAAGAAAGCCAAGTGGCTGTCTGAGGAGGCTTTACAAGTAGCTGAGGAAAGAAGGGAAGCGAAAAGCAAGGGAGAAAGGGGAAGATATATCCAACTGAATGCAGAGTTCCAGAGAATAGCAAGGAGAGACAAGAAGGCCTTCTTAAATGAACAATGCAAAGAAATCGAGGAAAACAACAGAATGGGAAAGACTAGAGATCTCTTCAAGAAAATCGGAGATCTCAAGGGAACGTTTTGTGCAAAGACGGGCATGATAAAGGACAAAGAAGGCAGGGACCTAACAGAAGCAGATGAGATTAAGAAGAGGTGGCAAGAATACACAGAAGAACTATATAGGAAAGATCTGAATGTCCCTGATAGCCACGATAGTGCTGTCACTGAACTTGAGCCGGACATCCTCGAGAGTGAAGTCAAGTGGGTCTTAGGAAGCATTACTAACAACAAAGCTAGCGGCTTCCAGCTGAGCTATTTAAAATCATAAAAGATGATGCTGTTTAAGTGCTGCACTCAATATGCCAACAAATCTGGAACACTCAACAGTGGCCACAAGACTGGAAAAGGTCAGTTTACATTCCAATTCCAAAGAAGGGCAATGCCAACAAGTGTTCAAACTACCGTACAATTGTGCTCATTTCACATGCCAGCAAGGTGATGCTCAAAATCCTACAAGCTAGGCTTCAGCAGTATGTGAACCGAGAACTACTGGAAGTACAAGCTGGGTTTCGAAGAGGCAGAGGAACTAGAGATCAAATCGCCAACATTCGCTGCATCATGGAGAAAGCAAGAGAATTCCAGAAAAACGTCTATTTCTGCTTCATTGACTACGCTAAAGCCTTTGATTGTGTGGATCACAACAAACTGTGGCAAATTCTGAAAGAGATGGGAGTACCAGACCACCTTACCGGTCTCCTGAGAAACCTGTACGAGGGCCAAGAAGCAACAGTAAGAACCGGACATGGAACAACTGATTGGTTCAAAATTGGGAAAGGAGTACAACAAGGCTCCATATTGTCACCCTGCTTATTTAACTTATATGCAGAGTACATCATGAGAAATGCTGGGTTGGATGAATCACAGGTCGGAATTAAGATTTCTGGGAGAATTATCAACAACCTCATATACACAGATGATACCACCCTAATGGCAGAAAGCAAAGAGGATCTAAAGAGCCTCTTGTTGAGGGTGAAAGTGGTGAGTGCAAAAGCTGGTTTGAAACTCAATATTAAAAAAACTAAGATCGTGGCATCTGGCCCCATCACTTCCTGGCATATAGAAGGGGAAGAAATGGCAGCAGTGACAGATTTTATTTTCTTGGGCTCCAAGATCACCGCAGACGGTGACTGTAGCCATGAAATTAAAAGACACTTGCTCCTTGGGAGGAAGGCTATGGCAAACCTAGACAGCATAGTAAGAAGCAGAGACATCACCTTGCTGACAATGGTCCGCATAATCAAAGCTATGGTTTTCCCAGCTGTGAGAGCTGGACTATGAGGACGGCTGAGCGCCGAAGAATTGATGCTTTCGAACTGTGGTGCTGGAGAAGACTCTTACGAGTCCCCTGGACTGCAAGGAGGTCAAATCAGTCAATCTTAAAGGAAATCAACCCTGAGTGCTCATTGGAAGGACAGATACTGAAGCTGAAGCTCAAATATTTTGGCCACCAAATGCCAAGAGAAAACTCCCTGGAAAAGACCCTGATGCTGGGAAAGATTGAAGGCAAAAGGAGAAGGGGACGGCAGAGGATGAGATGGCTAGACAGCATCACCGATGCAATGAATATGAACTTGAGCACACTCCTGGAGAGAGTGGAGGACAGGAAAGCCTGGCGTGCTATGGTCCATGGGGTCATGAAGAGTCGGACACGACTTAACGACTGAACAACAACAACAACACAGTTCTAAGCACAGGTCTAAGCACGAATTTAATGGAAACAAATGGGACATGGTTTCATGAAAAAAGTATGATTAAGTGAACATGTAACATATGTGTGTTGATGTAAAAAAAACTTACAAAAATTACTTGAAAAAAATTAAGCAATGTTAAAGGTATGGTTTTCTCACTTGACAACAGCCTATCTAATTTTGCCACTGAAGTTCAGGAGGCAGTGAAACACCACTGTAAGTTCTAATATCTAATTAGTAAGGTTCAGTTTGATAGAAAGCTAACAACAAAAGGAGACAACAAAGCAAGGTCTCAACCCTCAGGCTGCATCTGGATAAATACAGATTTATTTTCATGCAGAACAGGTTCTTTATGCTATTTCCAAGATCAGGTTAAGTTACAGTGGTGAACAAAACAAAACAAGGAACATGGGATTCTGTGTCCCGATACTGAATTAATTCAACTTCCTTTCCCATGGCACAGGAGTTGGTTCAACACTATGAAGTCATAAGATATGGTGTAAAGTGTGAAGCAACTGTATCTTAAATACATATCAGAGAGAATCTGCAGATAGAATAATGGCAGTTCACCATTTCAAGTGTACAGGTGTATGAACTGAACTGAACTTTTTTTTTAGGGATTTTTTATCTTTTAGTCTTGAAAAGATAAGATCCTTTTATAAAAGTTTAAGGGAACAATCCTATCTTGCCAGGAGAAAGGCTGAGGGGCTGTAGGGAGTGGCATAAGTGCTGCTCCACTGATGGAGAGGAAGATCCATCTGTGAGATGACACCTGCACCACCAGAGACCACTCGGTACACAAGTAGAAAGCTCTGCCAGCACTGATGCCCCACCAGCAGTGGTCCACAAGCACTGGGGGCAAAATGGGGGCATATCACAGGTGTGGATATGGATCCACAGGATCCAAAGTATCACCATTCCCCTAACCTGCTCATAAAATTCAAGTGAAACTACAAGAGCTCTGAGGTTGATGTAGTTATTTCTCCCACCTCCTGTCTTGGCTGCAGCGAGCACATACGACTATGGTGGTTGTGCTGCCATGGAATCTCCACCCCACAAGGATAGGATTGCTGTGCTTGTCAGATTTCAGCACAAATACTTGACTCACTGGTAAGAGTTAATAGCAATTTAAACTATATTCATTAATATTATACTTCTTTCTTTTTATGGTTACATTTATTTTGTATGCTGCTTTGTGTTCAAATATTGTAGAAACCCACAATATCAAACGTCAGAGTTATTTCAACATTTTTTTCTACAGATGTTTGTAGGTGCAAAAGTCAATCTGAAACAATCATCAGGTTGACTAATGCATTTTTACCAATAATTAAATGTATCTACTGTTTGCATGGCAGCGGCTAATACAAATAATTAGGATAGGAATATTAGGATTGTGCTATGACCAAGTGGAGTTACGGGATCAAATGCTGTCCCACAATTCACTAATGAAACAGGATTGTGGAAAACAAGAAGAGGTAATTGGATTGTTGAAATGCAGTCCTAATCCTATTTGGAAGCAGGTGCCACTGAAATAAATGAGATTTCCTTCCAGGTAAGGGGTTTAGAATAGTGGGCTGAGTGGCAATGTTATTTTCACAATATGTTTTGCTCAAAATTACACGTTAAATCAGTGAGAGAGCTATGAACAGGATTGTGAAATATCACAATTTTATACTTTTAAAAATTGGATGGGAATATATAAAAGTTTCCCTAAAATCTTTATAAGGTCTAATCCTTCAATATTCATGTTATACTATTGCCTCCTCCAGTTTTGATTTACATCATTCTGTTTTCACAGGTTTTCAGTGTTATGAGCATTCTTGTTAGCAGTAGTTTGTCCTAGCGTCAGAAGTAAAATTCCTATTTTTCTTTCTAAATTAATAATGACTTTCAAAGGATGACAGAAAGACACAATTTATAATGCAACTCTTACTTTTTTTGCAACAACTCCCCCCTGAATACATCCTAGGAACAGCTGTGTAACATCCTGAGTGGAGTCACTGATTATACCTCACTTTCAGTTGTGATTGCTTGAAAGTCATTCTACATTAACAAGGCATTGGTTTCCCTATGATGTTCTCAACACCTGATGATGTCTGAACAACTGATGAACGCTGCAACAGATGTGCTAGCTAGGAAGTGCTTCATTTAAAGTGGCAAGCTGGAATTCCACCCTACCCCATTCAGTGCCTCTGCTTATGAGTAAGCACCCCAACCAGCTGTGAGAAGTGGCATAGCAACACTTCAACAGTACAGGATTCCTTAATGCACCAGGTTCAAAGGTATTGGCCTACCACATTTGTTCAGGGTTAGGAGAGAGATAGCCTGGGTGATCAACAGCCCAACTTCCTGCACCACCATCTTCCAGTGCTAGACCAAGTGACTACACCTACCCTAAGTTGCAAGTACGTATCACTTATGAAGTATACCTGCCTCTACCAAGCTGCATGCTAGGACTGCAGAACACCCATATTTTGCTGCTAAAAAGAATCCTATAATACTTGCTATGCATCAATTGCTCATTCATTAAGACAGGGGTAAATGACTTTAAAAGAAATTCAGCTCTGAAAATAAAGGCAGTAACACTTACCAACCATGTCTAAATATGGTTCTTTCTCATTGAACTTCCAAACAGACTTCCAAATAAATATGTTTAGGAATCATCGTAAATATAATACAACATCAGACAGATACTTCATTATTTTTAAAAACTCACCAAGCCTTGAGTAGTTGTTAGAATACCGCTGAAGGAAGATCGAATGTCGTCTGCTTGCTTAGATTCTGTTTCTCTGGCCCACTGGTGCTTTTGCTATGTGCTTAACTGCTGCTCTCCAACTGTCACTGCTACACTAGAATGTTAGCAAAGTCCACTTGAGTTCACTGTGGACGTGAGCCTATAGTCATAGAAATAATTATAGGGTGCCCCACCACCACCTCACCGTAAGTAGTAGTAGGGATATTATTAGCTCACATAATGCCCTGCTCCCACCTCAGTATGCATTTAGGATTCACAGGCGATTCTAACTCACTAAGGGTGCAATCCCATGCATGTTTACAGAAAAAAGGCCTACAACTCCCAGCATTCCCCAGCCAACTGGCGGCTGCTGTAGCCACTGCCATTTGCGTTCCCTTTTTTTTGCCATGATAGGCTATGTAAATACTTACGCAGCCTATCACAGCTTCCTCAGGGACGCAAATGACGTCCCTGCGTTAGCCATGATAGGCTACGTAAGTATTTACATAGCCTATCACGGCTATAGTGATGAAGCGAATGGTGGCTGCGGCCACCATTTGCAAGTCAGCGCGAACAGCAGCAGGTAGGTGTCCCATTTCGCGTGCCTTTCGTGGGGTGGGGGGCGGGGGGCTTCGTTCCGCCATGGATTTTGGGGGCCCGAATGCACTGGCATTCGGCCTCACCGAGATCCGTAGAGGAATTCTCTGACATCCCTACTTACTAGTTATAAAACTGGCCATTTTGGACAGGCCCCTCTCACAACTCAAGTACCACTTCCCTTTATGCTCTTACTGTGGTTCCCCTCCTCCACGAATACACTGGGATGAACATATATTATAGGACCCCCTGGAAATGGACACCAGTTCTGCTACGGAGTGTGGCAAGTTCCTCTCTGGAACTCACTACCACTACAACTTAGGCAGGTGCCAAGCCTTCTGGGTTTTCAGTGCCTACTAAAACCATTCCTTTTCCAACTAGATGTCAGGAGCGCTCTGGCGGCTTCTCCCAGTAGATTCCAATAGCCTACTCAAGACACAGACGAAAGGATTCTTTTCAAGTCTTTAAACCTTTTACAACTTAATGACTCTTTCAGATGCTAATCACCAGCGACTAAAGCAAGGAACAGCAAGGTAGCGTAAGTTTCAAGTATTCAGTTGATCCCCGTTTGAAAGAGAGTCACTTGAAGACCCAGAACTTATGAGCTAGGGAGATATCCTCCCCCTTTCCCTTGGGTCATAGAATCATAGAATTGTAGGGTTGGAAGGGGCCATCTAGTCCAACCCCCTGCTTAATGCAGGAATCCAAGTCAGAGCATCCCTGACAGATGGCTGTCCAGCCTCGTCTTGAATGCCTCCAGTGTGGGAGAGCCCACCACCTCCCTAGGGAATTGGCTCCATTGTCGTATTGCTCTAACAGTCAGGAGGTTTTTCCTGATGTTCAGCCGGAATCTGGCTTCCTGTAACTTGAGCCCATTATTCCGTGTCCTGCACTCTGGGATGATCAAGAAGAGATCCTGGCCTTCCTCTCTGTGACAACCTTTCAAGTACTTGAAGAGTGCTATCATATAAGCCTCATAGGGCTTTGTTTCCAGTCCCATGATCATCTTTGTTATCCTCCTCTGAACCCTCTCCAGTTTGTCTGCATCCTTCTGAAAGTGTGGTGCCCAGAACTGGACACAGTACTCCAGATGAGGCCTAACCAGTGCTGAGTAGAGGGGAACTAGTACTTCCCGGGATTTGGAAACTATGCTTCTGTTAATGCAGCCCAAAAGAGCATTTGCCTTTTTTGCAGCCACATCACATTGTTGGCTCATATTCAGCTTGTGATCGACAATTCCAAGATCCTTCTCGCTTGTAGTGTTGTTGAGCCACGTATCCCCCATCTTGTAACTGTGCATTTGGTTTCTTTTTCCTAGGTGTAGAACTTGGCATTTATCCCTATTAAATGTCATTCTGTTGTTTTCTGCCCAGCGCTCCAGTCTATCCAGATCACTTTGAATTTTGTTTCTGTCTTCCAAAGTATTAGCTATCCTGCCCAATTTGGTGTCATCTGCAAATTTGATCAGCATCCCCTGCACCTCCTCCTCCAAGTCATTAATAAAAATGTTGAAGAGCACTGGGCCCAGGACTGAGCCCTGCGGTACCCCACTCGTTACCTCTCCCCAGTTTGAGAAGGTCCCATTGATAAACACTCTTTAAGTCCGATTCTGTAGCCAACTGTGGAGCCACTGGTTCGTTGTTTCATCTAGCCCACTTTGAGCTAGTTTGCGCATCAGGATATCATGGGGCACTTTGTCGAAAGCTTTGCTGAAGTCGAGGTATATGATGTCTACAGCATTCCCATGGTCTACAAGGGGGGTTACTTGATCAAAAAATGAGATCAGATTTGTCTGGCAGGACTTGTTTTTGACAAATCCATGTTGGCTTTGAGTAATCACGGCATTGTTTTCAAGGTGCTTACAAATGGATTGCTTTATCATCTGCTCCAGAATTTTCCCTGGGATTGATGTCAGACTGACTGGTCTGTAGTTCCCAGGTTCCTCCTTTTTACCCTTTTTGAAGATAGGGACAACATTAGCCATGGGAGGTGTCCATGGGAGGTGGCCGTTGCTTGAGCACCAAATGGGCGCTACGCCTCCTTTCTGCGCCCTCCACCACTTGTCACTCTTTGCGTCTGTGTCGAGCGTCTAAGAAGCCCCCCTCCCGCATTCCCTCACTACCCGGGTCGCTATCTATCTCTGGAATGCTGGCAGGAAGAATCTCTGCCAGGTGCTGAGCCTGTGAGGGATGAGCTGGCCCCTCTCCCATGGATAGCTGTTCCTTCTCAGAATCCGAACTGCTCTGAGGCTCTCTGGGTTCAGTTTCCACCCTGACACTAGCATTCCCAGGAAGGTAATCTTGCCCTTTATACATTCTTTAGAAATTTCTGTAATATGGAACTTCCAGTTGGAGCCATGTCGCCCTGGGAGTGTTCTGCGGAGGCTCTGCGGGATGCTATGTCAAACAGCTTTTAAAAGGTTGAAAAACCTTTTCATCTTCCCCTGGAATTAAAAGGGGAAGCAAGAGCAGCATCTGGATGAAATCTTGGAAGAGTAGCTTATTTTGCGAAGCAGCAGAAGGGCTGGACTCCAAGGTTAGTCTGCCAGAGCGTAGACACTGCTCAAAGTTGTTTTGAAACTCCTATCTAGTTAGGAGAATACAGGGCTGATGAATTCCAAATGTAGTTATTAGTGTTTATGGACTAAGGAATACCAACAATATCTGAGGACCTGCAAGATCTGTTTGAAGAGAAGGATGGCAACATCAAGGAGGTAAAAAGGAGCAGGATCTCTGCCAACCCCCCCCCCCACACACACACGCATACACACACCTCCCGTGGCAAAGGCTTTGAGAAGCGATGGAAATATAGAGGAGTTGCTTGCTCTGATAAAAACTCTGTCTTCGCAATTTGCTGAACAGGCTAAGAGGCTGGATACAATTCAAAATTCCATCACTGCCCTGCAAGGTGCTGTGGACTTAATTAACACTTCTTGGCAAAAGATGGAGGTGAAGGTTAATGAGCTGCAAGATTGGGTGGCAATGCAGGAGATTGCATCACAAGCTTTTTACAACAATTTGTCTGTCAGAATCTCCCAACTTGAGGCTTTCATGCGCAGGGCAAATGTGTGTATTATTGGTATCAAAGATCTACCTACTGATGTAAATTTGTTTACTTTTGTAGATAAGTTTCTGCATGAGATACTCCCTGTGCCATCTGATTATTTATTTGACATTGAGCATACATTCTGTGTGCCAAATGCCAAAGGGACTGACTGTACGATTATAGTTCAATTAGCAAGAATCTCCACAAAAAATTATATCTTGAGTTTGGCAAGGGGGGGAAATCTTTTTTAGGGACCAAAACAAGATAGAATTATGTTATTTCCGGATTACACCAAAGAAGTTGCTGATAAAAGAAGGCAATTTACCAAGGCGAGAAACCTGGCAAGACAAATGAACTTACCATATCATTTAAAATATCCTGCTACATTTTGTATTTCTTCTGAAGGTCAGATGAAGAAGTTTCTAAATCACAAAATGACGGAGGCATGGCTAATTGGAAAAATACACGAGACTTCTGTTCCAGCCCCATGAACTGAATTTATAAACATGTTTTGTCAATTGGCTATGTTTACTCTGTACGATCCAGGCTAGGCCAGATATAACTTATATATAGCCCTCTTTTTTCTCTCTCTCTTTTTTAAAATGGCTATGATATACTGTACCTAAATCTACTGTGTGAGGGTGTATAGAAATGTGCACACTCATTTATATATTTGGAAATGATACTATCTAAAATATAAATAGTACAAAATACATTAGTGATTGTTGTATTTTTTCTTTTTATCCTTTATAATTCTTTTCTTTTTAATTATTATTATTAATATTATCAATATTATGATACTAGGATTAGTAATATTTCTGTCTGGTTGATTTTAAGCTTTATTATTATTATATAGTAGCTAAAAGGCATTATATGGCCAATGGAAACAAGCTGGCTTCCTTGTTATAAACCTGAAATATAATATTGAAATTGATTTCTTATGCTGTATTGATTAGCAAGATTGGTAATATTATGGGCGTAATTTCTAAGTAGAGTGATATTTGAAGTTTATGTGAAATGTAGTTTATATTTTGCTTTGTTTTTCTTTGGGGTTTTTGTTTGTTTGTTTCTGTTTCTTTCCCCTTTGCCCTCTCTCTCCTTTTTATATTTTCTCTTTCCCCTTTCTCTTTTTTCTTCTATTTTATTATTGATGGGTCCTCTTAAGAATACTGTATTGTTGGAAACCGTAGAAGATGATTATGTTGTTGGTGTTCTTTATTTCATTTATAAAGATAAAAGTAGAATAAAAAGTATTATATAAGCAAGAAATTTCTGTAATATAAGCGATTAATAAATATCATTAAATCAATAAGTATTGGGACCTGGAGATGAATGGGCAATAGCTGCAGCACAGTGAAGTACCACAGCAAGCAACTACAAGATCTCAAAGTGGAGCAGAGTTGTATGGGTCAGAAAAAAGGACAGCTGTAAAGAACCGGGTTATAGAAGACTTAGGGCACAATCCTACATGCATAGAATTGCACCTTTAAAGGAGGTGCTGTTGTTGTTATTATTATATTTATATCCCGCCTTTTTCCCAATACTGAGACACAAAGTGGCTTTACAACATTCAAACTTGTACAGTTAAAACATATAAATAGGACTATGCAAAAGTTAAAAATATAATTAAATCAGCAATAATATTAAAAATTGTATACAAAATCAAAATTTAAAAAACCACAACAATATAAACAATAGTACCCATCCTGGTAACATGATTTGTAAAAAATAAAGTGCTTCCTAAAGACAGTATTTTCTGTTCTGGTTTTTTTCTGTTCAGGTTTTTTCTTTCCTTTCCCAGATGCTTTTCAGTTGATTAGTAGTCTCAATTTTACACACATGTTGATAGAATAAACTAGTGCAAATGAGCAATAACTTTAGGGGTCGAGAGCAACAATCTTATTCCTTCCTCTAAAATGTCATTATTTACATTTTTTAAAAAACATGTTGTTACAAATAACATCAAAGCTTATCAAACAAAGGATGTGGTCAACGTACCACTGTAGTCAATTAGCAGTCTCGTCTGGATTGTAATTATTGTGGATTTGAGCCACTGCCTTGAGTTTAACTGTGCTTTTTTTTCCCCAATGAGATGTATCCCACTGAGTTCAATATGCTTTTTCATGACAACAGATCCTATGTACGGGAAAAAGTTACTGGAAATCTTAGCTCCTAGATTGCAGCAGTGGTGTAGCATTATGCACAACTGTAATACTTATATAAATATATATACAAAATTAAAAACATTGCAGTATGAAATGAATATTGAAATGCACAAAGAAGCCCCCTTTTATTAAGTTTTACACAGCAAATACATTTCCAGGTCAGCCTAAAGAGTGCCTGGTAACCAGTAACTCATGTTTTCAAAGGCACCCTTACTGGTGTTATTTTTACAGTCCACTGAATGGCCGTAGAATGTCAAACAATACTTGATAAGAGTTAAAGCCGGAAAAAGTAGAGGGGTACGATACTTCCTGTCCTCCCCCCTTACCCCTCCCTGCGTAAAATTCTTTTGGCTGACCTGTTAGCTCTTATGTTACTACATTTGGATGTGAATTTCTCAGCAAGGTCAAACCAGATTAGGAGCTGCTTTTATATCAGAAAGCTATTGAACTAGGGATGTTTCTGAACTCCTCTCTAATGTCTGTTTCACGCAAAAGTCAAATGGGTGATATCAAGGCCCGCTGTATATTCACTAAGATGTGCATAATCAGGTCACCTTGTTATAACCCTTATTTTATTTTTCCATTTTTATATATGGTGCAGATTCAAAACCCTTGACTAAAAACAGTTTTAATTGCAAGCAGACAGTAGAAGATACACTGATGTTCTCTATAATTCTTTTGTTTTCCATGATACTTGGTATAATTGTGTCCCATCCTACCACACATATGCAGAAACCAGGCAACAAATTTGTGTGCAGCCAGGCAGGTATTTCAGGGGTTCTTGTGCTCTGAACTCAGTTTGTATTTGCAGGGAACTGCTCACTGGGAGGCATGTTTTCTTTAGGTATCCAACAACAACTGCAAAGAAGAAGCAAAGCAGCTGATAGAATAAAGAATAGAAAAACAATATTTTACTCTTCAATAGTAGCTTTAATGTGAAGATTTCAAAGTTCTTCTAGAAGTAAATGCTTTGCATCTCAGATACAGAGAAGCTGACTGACTTGTCAAAGTTCACAAAGGGAAATTGCTGCAGGGCTTGAAATCTTTCTCTCTCAGAAAGAAGCAGGGCCTTCTCAGTGGTTGCCCCTGGGTTGTAGAACAGCACCTAGAGCGCAATCTTGGTGGCCTTTATAAAGGAATGAAAGAGCCAACTTTTCAGGAGGGTTTTGGGGAGTTGGTGGAGATATATTGGATGTTATGGCTGCTGAATAATTGTATATGTATAATATGCCTTCATGCATTTAGTATTTTATTTTCTATGTGTGTGTTTTTAAATACTGCTGTGAGCTGTTTCAGGTGCAGGAGTGACAGGATATAAATATTCTAATGAATAGAGTAAAACTTGATGGGCTCCAGGAAAGAATCATCAAAAACTGAATTTAAAAACTGAATGAACTGCACCATCCCCTTTTAGCAAGGGTTAATGAACATGGAATAATAACACAACCAACTGGTCCGGCACTTGTAATCAGCACCTTAGATTAGAATTCCACCTCTAGAAACCAACTGTCTTTCATCACCTGCTTATGAACAGAAAATGGTGCTTAAAATCCATCTCATTGTAACTAGTGGGCAGAAACTGATTTTGAAGGATGGGAGAGCATTTATCCAGAGTTTCCTAAAAGGAAGAAAGTCTTGGTGCAGAAACCTTTTGTAGCTGACAGATGACATATGCATAGTTATCAAGTTGTGAAGAAATAGCTTCCAAGAGTAGCAAGGACCTGAAGGGCAAAGAAAGACAATCGGTATGGGGAAGAAAGAAACAGCACAGAGGAGAGGAACAGAAAGGCACAGGGATGAGATAAGGGAGGAAAAAATGGCAACACAGACAACAGCACATGGAAGAAAGGGGGAGGCAAAACTGATACAGAGGAAATGAGGACAAGGAAGCATATCTAACACATAGCAATATGTTTGGTAAAATTAAGCCATTAGCAAACACAAGAACATTTACTTCGTCTGCTTGTTCTCCCAGCTTGTTTGCTGGGAAATGTGTATTCCCAGACCAGGCTGTATCACACATCATATTAAAGACATCAGATTCTTTGAATGTAGGTATAAACGTGTTAGAAGGCAGAAGAATTAAAGATGTCTATATGGTTGTTACATTTCTAACCATGGTAGTCTGGGTTTGCAAGATACTGTGCATAGTGAGCATACAGCTCCACAATTAACAGCACAACCCTACACATGTTCATTCAGCAGCGAATCCCATTGAGTTCAATAGAGTTCACTCCCAAATATGTTGTGCTTGGGATTGCAGCCTAATTCAAATAAATGGCCATGCTTGCATTTAGTATTCATAGGCTCAATAGTTGCACCCAGGGCAAAACTGTGCATGCAATTTTGTATGTCCATTGTCCACACTCAGCCTTTTGAAAATATGTCCCTGCAAGCAATAACTGTGATTCCCCTTGTTGTATTTTAATTATAGAGGGACAGGGGGGGGGGGAAATCAAGGTTGTTTGTGCAAAGTCTACTGCCTTGTTCCAATCTCTCCACCAAGAGTGTGCATGTAATTTACTTATGCAGTTGTTTGCTTATTTTATAGATTTATATACTGCCCTTCAGCATTGGTTCCATGGCACTTTACAAAACCAAGACGAAAACAAACAAACAATGGGGAGTATTAAAACGTCTTTCCTGGCACCAAAAGCATAACAATGTTGGCACCACATGGGCTACTCTGGGAAAGGAATCCCATACATGGGGCACTCCCCTTACCTCGGATACAGGGGGCACATGGAAGAGAGCCAGGAGCCTGTCATGTTCTATTCAGGACTTGGGTGCAAGTTTGACTTAACTGAAAGCCATGAGTCCACCCATCCGCCAAAAAATAATGCTGGGCTCAGTGACAGAGGGCTTTTAATAAGCCAGCCTGGGTCAGAAGAAGGCAGAGCCTGCTACTAGTGATGCCACCACTTGGAGCTCTGCATTCCTCTGGCCCTTCAACTATGAGCTTAGAAGGAGGAACGCTCCTGATGTCCTTTCCTGGCAAATGATTGCTCTGTGTGTCTGACAGAAGAATTCCATCCAGCTGCCACATCCTGTCTCAACAGATTAGCACTATGATAGCTAACGTAGATTATGGGGAGAGGAGGATCTGGAAACAACCAAGGTGGGAGCTAAGCCCTGATACATTGCACCTCTTTTGCAGGTAAAGAAGTCGGGAAGCCACTGCTTAAGTAGTTCCCTTCCTGCTTGAGAGCAAACAGGGCATGAACTTCGCTGTGTTTCAAGGCACAGAGAATTATTTCAGGAAGGGCAAAAGTCTCCCCCACCTCCCCGGCAAAACCATATCAGAAAGACTTAGATCTATAAAATACTATGGGCAATATCCAATACTGCTGCTGCGTGCCTGCTTGATCTGTTGCGCAAACAGCACACACCGCTCATGCAACAGAAAGGTAGCGGTTCTGAAAGCAACCTTGGAAACAAGCAGAAACACTTGTTTCTGGATTGGAACAGACCAGCGGCGCTTGCTTCTGCAATCTCCATTGACATTTATTTATTCATTCATTCATTAAATTTCTTAATCGCCCATCTGGCCAGTCACCCAGCCACTCTGGGCGATGTACAGCAGTACAATTTAAAATAGTAAAATTACACATTAAACATTATTTAAAAATACCCTAACCCACCCCAAATGTCTGCCTGAACAACCACGTTTTTAATGCGCGGCGGAAGCTCATTAAAGAGGGGGCATAGCGGAGTTCCCTAGGGAGGGAGTTCCACAGAGTGGGGGCCACCACAGAGAAGGCCCTCTTCCTCATCCTCACCAGCCTAGCTGTCCTGGCTGATGGGACAGAGAGAAGGCCAGCTGAGGCTGATCTTGTTGAGCGGCCTGTCTGGTGTTGCTGGAGGTGCTCCTTGAGATAGGGTATTAAAGGTCAAAACCAACACCTTGAATTTGGCCCGGAAAACAACTGGTAGCCAGTGCAACTCCTTCAGCACTGGAGTGATGTGATCACGCCGGCGGCTGCCTTTAATCAGGCGAGCTGCCACGTTCTGCACCAGCTGCAGCTTCTGAACTGTCTTCAAGGGTAACCCCACGTAGAGCGCATTACAGTAGTCTAGATGAGAGGAGACCAGGGCATGTACTACCGATGGGAGCAGATGGTCGGGAAGGTAGGGGTGCAGCCGCCGTATCAGATGGCATGGGTACAACGCTGTCCGGCTCACAGCTGACACCTGAGCCTCCATGGACAGCTGGGAGTCTAAAATGACCCCCAGGCTGTGGACCTGGTCTTTCAAGGATAGCCATACCCTATTCAACACCTGCTCCATCTTGGAAATTAGCATTTTTGCTCATTTCAGCCTGCTTTTAGAACTTATACCTCCCTGTTTCGCTAGGAGTGGGATCCTGCTGATGCATGGGTAGGCTTGGATACTGCCCCATATAGCCAAATCTATTTTCATTTATGGTTCAGTCTTATTGAAATCAACATGATGTAAACAGCGCGCACCAGTTTATATTAAAGTACACCAGCTAAATCAAGCTTCTCCAACCTGGTGCCTTCCAGATGTGTTGGACTGCAAGCCCCAAAATTCACACCCAGCATGGTCAATGCTAGCTTGGAATTATGGGAGTGGCAGTCCAGTACATCTGGAGGGCACCAGGTTGGGGAAGGCTTTTATTTATATTTTATCAACACCTGTCAAATCCCAATGACCTTTCATTTTCTCTAGGTATCCCTGTTAACCCCATAACCTAGCATTTGACTCTCCACCAACTTTTCTGATTAATTTAATTGCATACTTATTTGTCTGGCCTACTTGTTGCAGCACTTGAAAAAGCAAGAATAGATTTACTGGAAGTCTACAATTTATTTTTCTAGTTTTCTATCACAATCCCTCATGTGTTGCAAGAAAACCTTGCCAGTACCTTCGCCCAATTTTGTGTAGCCAGAGTGTGGCTTCTTTCCCACTTATAAAGTAAAACTTTTTTAAATCTGTCAAATGTGCATATTTAAGATGGTACAGTCATCACACATGGACTATTCCATTTCAGGTTTAATATAAAGAGTAATTTGTTTGAAAGCATCTGCACACTGAAGAGAGGACATGAAAATAAGTCTTCTTCCTAATGAGATACGTTTTTCACATCTCATTATTTTCACATGACACTGACAAACCTTTCAAACAACAATATAAGAAGTGTGGTAATACAGGCACCATAAGACTCACACCTTAATTTAGCTTAGTAAGGAATATGCTTTCCTATGAGCTAATACAACTGATGCCATTAGTAAAACTAGGAGTTTGATTTTAAAGAATGGATCCAATAAAAGATAGCATCTCAATGGCTTCTGGAACAGTAAAAGTAGGTCAGTGCAGGGTGTTTTTATTGCTTAAACTGAACAGTACAGTAGGAAGGAGGTTCAACAAAGTTTTCCATGGCAGGATATCGAATTGCAGCAGAGTCAAACAATGACATCCCAGCTAGAGGCATTACATCATCTGAACAAACACGCTTGCTAATCACACTGTGCAGGCAGTGATACATTGCCCATTAGCTTTTCAGTTGATCCTTTTCATGGATGATGGCATATATCACCCCTGAAATATCTCTGAGGAGGTGCCTCTGCCAGTTGTTGAAATCCATGTTTCCTTTATGAAATTAGCCTGTATTGTAGTTATTTTTCTGAAATGCCTCCTTACTCTCTCCTCTAGATCAGGGTTGCTAATGCAGGAGGCTTTTCTTTTTCTTTATCCTACCACAACACAGACATTTATTAATAAATACATTCATTTCATTTTGTTAATCCTAAATGTTGTTTTCATTTTTTCTCATACAATACTTTATTTTCATGATACTTTGTATATCAAAATTGGAATTCTCCACAGTACTTGTATTTAAAAAAAATGGGTATTCTATTTTCCCATTCCCAGATTTTTCTGTGGTGTATCTTATAAAGTGTTTGAATGTTTTTACTTTTGAATCTCAAAATTGGAGATTAAAACTGTACTTTAAAAGGTGTATTAAAAACAAAAAGGTGAGGTCCACCAGAAATATGCTCTTTGAACATGACTAGGATTAGCAAGATGAGCTTTTCTTGTTTCTTTTGTTACTTTCTCTGCACATCTCGAGGCAATGTTCATAATCTCAAGGCCTTATTCTTCATGAGTTTACATGCATGTAAATCCTATCAGTCACACTAAGCATACAGCACACAAAGATTGCATTGGCAATAGTACACTAAATTATGATCTGATGCAATGATGATGACATTCAAATGGTTGATTCTCAACAAAGATACCACCAATGGCACATACATCTCAAGACAAGTAGAACTCATGGTGGTTGTGATCCACAACTACATTAAGCAAAGTTATGGCATTTAAACTTGTTCAACCCAAGACAAATATTAGGATTAAATAAGTTTAAATTCATGGACTTTGGCTTCACTGCATTGTGGATAAGCTTGTTTGTCACATACATATTTATTAGAAATATACAGAAATGGAAAAACCTATTTGAGAAAGCTTTGAAAAATTTCATTAAAATTATAGTATTTTTTTCCATTCAAGTTGACTTAATTTTTGTCTACAAATTATTTATATGTTTGTGTATTTTATGTTTAATCATAGAATAGTTGGGTTGGAGGGGGCCTATAAGACCATCGAGTCCAACCCCCTGCTCAGTGCAGGAATCCAAGTCAGAGCATCCCTGACAGTGGCTGTCCAGTCTCATCTTGAATGCCCCGTTTGTATGTACAAATATAATAAACATAATTAGCCCACTAATTCTTTCATGTTTATTATTTTGTAAGTTTTGTAAATCTGCCTTTATTTTTAATTCATGCTTGATTACTGTAATTCCTTGCTTGTTGGGCTCTGCCAGACAGATCAGCATATTCCAGTTTTCTAAGAATTTTGACTGTATCGCTTTGGATTTGGTGAATTTATCATATAATGCATTTTAAGTAATCATAAACAGCACAATTAAGGCTTGTTGAAGGGTTTTGTAATATAATTGGGGCCTTGTTTATTACATTTTTGGTACACATATTTTGCTTACCACATTTTTTTTGTTCCATATATATAAAGTGTTAGTGTTCTTCATGGCTACAAAAAAAAACATGTTTCCATTTGCCATTGCTGGGAAACCAAGGATGTTTTCACAAATACATTCGGCAACCTGGGTCAAGTTGATTTGTATAACAGCAAGACATAAATAACCATGTGAGCACAGAGTCCCCTGTATGCCAGTAGTCTTCATTCAGTGGCAGAAGCTGTCTGAGACATGTTTTGTGTTAGCACATTACACTGAAATTCTAACCGCCCTGTGCTCAGGTCAACTTGGATGACCTGGACTGTGTGCAAGAAACAGCTTTTCAAACCTTCTGCCTTGCAAGCCCAGAAGACTGCTGGAAAGGTTCTTTCTCTATAGGGTTGGATCCAGATTTAAGCTGGATCAACTGTGCTGGTGCAAGTGGACTTCCTTGCTCCTCCTTTCCATGGCAGCCCCTCCAGATACACAGAGAGCCAGTAGACCCTGTTGAGTGGGGTGAACTGCAGAGGGGGTAGAAAGGGGATCTCCAAACATCAGGCTGAGGAACTTTCTGTGAGTGAAGCTCTTCCATTCATGGAAAGTCCCTTCCTCTTGTGTAAGGGAGATCTTAGATCCAACCCATCATTTTTCGTCTCCAACGAGCCCTGTCTCAAATGGAACCTGATATTATGAAACATGTCAAAGTGGTATCATGTACAATATATGACTGCTGAAGCTATAAAAGGAGGGGCTACTTTGAGGGCCAAACTAACCATTCAGATATAAAGAAGGAATGGGTCGGGGTCTTTGCTTTACTTTAAATGAAGCAGGGTGGGGAGTGAAACCTGCCCCATTTTCCTCCTTACCTTGCAGTGCTCCACTGTTTTAGCAGTATTCTCCTGGCCCGATACCAGAAATGAGCTGGGCTGGGAGAAAATTGCTTAAAGCAACAGAATATACTAAGGTAAGGAAGGCGGCGGGGAAGGTTTTGCTATCTTCCCCCTCCCGCTCCCTTATATGTAAATAATAGAACCCCCCCTCCTGTATACTTTATATGTGACCAGGCCAGACATGTGGGTGAATATGTATGACTAGTCCATCACATTTAGTTTGGTCCTAAGGCAAGTGCCCAATTTTATATAAAATAGGTTTGCAGTGAGACACATAGTATATGCAAGATGAACATCTGATTAAATGCATCTTGTGGGGAGCACATGGAAGCATGCAAATTTCATAAATTTCTACAGAAAGTAAAAGAATAATTAAAGGTGCAATCCTACACATGTTTAGACAGAAAAAAGGCCTACAAGTCCCAGCATGCCAGCCACCATGCCCCATGCTGGAAGTTGTAGACCTTTTTTTCTGTCTAAGCATGCATAGGATTACACCCTTAAAGCATTTGTCATCGAAGCTTAAGAAACTGCAAGGGCTATTCAGTGTGCAGTTGATTTGCTTGTCTTTTCCCACCTCTCTCAACTCAGCACCTGACTTTTGGTCACAGATCATAACTGGTTCTTCACGCCATACAGGAGTGGGCAACCCTGTGGCCCTCAAGATATTGTTGGACTCCAACTCCCAGCAGCCCAGGCCAGCAGGGACAATGGTCAGGAATGACATAACTCGGGAGTCCAACAACACCTTGAGGATCACAGGTTGCCCAGCCCTGCGAATGGGCATGCCTACAGTGAAACAGTACTGTCAGCAAGTAGCAGCAGCAGATAGAGGGAGGGCAAACTCTTAGAGACTATCTGTCCTTGGGGCATTTCCATTTCCATAAGAAATGCCTTTGCCACTTTAAGGCAGATTCTCTGAAGAACTTGCAGAAAGATGACCTTTGCTGTTATGCTTCCTCCTGAAAAGTTTGTGACGGTTAAGGGTTCATTTTCTACTGCAGAAAAGCGTCTGCAAAGGAGCCCCACTGACATTGGTTAACTGGAATTTATTACCATAGGTGATAATGTGGACATTGTGTAGACTGCACAAAAGCAAATTTGCATTGGACCGATTTCCACATGGCTTGCTATACTCTTAGTCTGTTCAAACATATTTTACAGATAAAAAAGATTACTCAATGCTGGGAGAGGGCAGCACAGTTGTATAGCAATTCCTTCACATTTCAAGTGGACATCAGATATGTTGCCAGGAAAGTTTTAACAAATGAATTATGTTTTAAGGTTGCACAAATGAAATTGAATAAATGGCTCAAACTGTCTCATCAGTTAGGGGCATTTCAAGATAACTCGTGGGGGAGAGGTTATGGGGGGATTAACATTTTTAAATTATTTTAGCTTTAGAGAAGGAACCCAATGGCCCAGTGACAGAAGGGATGCTGGCCCTGTGACAAGGCTGGCCCAAGACATTTTGTTGCCTGAGGCAAAGGACAAGATGGTACCTCCTTCCATTCCATGTATAAAAGTTGACTGGACTGACAACTGAATCATTCTTCTACACTGACAATGGGGAACCATCCTCTAGCACACTAAAGACAGGAGGCTAGCTTAAAGAGTGCAGAGAAGGCTGAACAGACCACAGCTCTGTCCTCCAACACCTTGCTGCCACCTCCCAGCATCTACTACTTGAGGCGACTGCCTCACCCAGCCTAATGCTGGGAGCTGTAGGCCTTTTTTCTGGCCAAACATGCATAGGATTACACCCTTAAAGAAGTGTGTGTGTGTGTGTGTGTGTGTGCAAGCTTAGGAAAGTGCAAGGGCTATTCCAAATGCAGCTGATTTGCTTGCCTTTTCCCGCCTCTCTCAATTCAGTACCTGACTTTTGGTCACAGATCTTACATCAGAACCGGTCCTTTATACTATACAGGAGTGGGCAACCTGTGGCTCTCAAGATGTTGTTGGACTCTAACTCCCAGCAGCCCAGGCCAGCAGGGACAATGGTCAGGAATGACAGAATTTGGAGTCCAACAACATCTTGACGATCACAGGTTGCCCAGCCCTACATATGGGCATGTCTACAGTGAAGCAAGTAGCAAAAGCAGATAGAGGGAGGGCAAAGTCTTATAAATGATTTGTCCTTGGGACAATTTCCATAAGAAATACCTTTGTGACTTTAAGGCGGATTCCCTGAGGAATGTGCAGAAAGATGACCTTTGCTGTTAAGCTTCCTCCTGCAAAGTTTGTGCAGCCTGAGTACATAAGCGCCATGGCTTGCAGGAGGTCCTAGGTTCAATCCCAAGCCTCTCCAATTGAAAGGATTGGGTCATATGGACCATCTCTCTGCCTGAGATACTAGGCTGACAGAGCAATCCTACACAGTTGGGGTAGGGGAGAACTTATGGAGATGGCTCTGTCACATCCAAAGCCCTGTCAGCTTGCTGTGGTCAGAGCAGGATCAGGGGTGGGTGGGTTAAGCTTTTCTTCCCCTCCCATGGACTTTAGCAGGATGGTATTTACTACATCGGCTCCAGGACTAGCCTAACTCAAGGGATGTTTTGGAGCGTATCAGGGGAACAATGAGGCTTAGATTCTTGCCATTCTACATCCTTCCCCTGACAAGCCTCCAGAACACCTGTTTTGGGCCCCATCAACAGCAGTGCTCCATCAGCAGTACATTGGTGGCAGTGGAGCTTTCTGCTGCCACCTCCTGGGGAAGCTTTTGGCAGTGGGCATCCCTCTCTGCATCCCCAACATCCTATGGCCCTCCCAGGTAGCATAGGATTGCTTCTCCAATTGACAAATAGTCTGATGGTATAAGGGAGCGCTTCTCTGTTAGTTCTGCTTGGCCATTCAGCAGCATTTGATACCACAGACTATGGTATCCTTCTGGGACATTTGGATTCGGGGTACTGCTTTGTGATGGTTCAGGTCCTTTTTGGCTGAACATTCCCAGAAGAAAACCATGGTCAATGGTATTGAATGTCCCCGAGAGGTTCAGTCCCCAGCATCTCCAGGTAGGGCTAGGAAAGAGCCCTGCTTGAAACCCTGGGGAGACGCTGCCAGTCAGTGTAGACAATACTACACTGATGGACCAGTTGTCAGGTTGCCCCTGTTGCCTACTGAATTCTCCAATAGCCAAAATCAACACTCAAACAAAAGGGCTGCTTTCCAAGGCTTTAATCCATTTATCCTAATGAGGCATACAGATGCTAATTACTTGAGACTCAGAGAAACTACAAAGGAACAGCCATCTAGGGGTTCCTAAGGGTTAGGATGTCAGTTGATCTCATCTGAGAAAAACGCGGCAATTCTCTGGACTTAAGGGGTGGAAGGGGACGATCCCCCCCTCTCCCATGATGCTTCTGAGCGCAGCTGTTGACGTCGAGCCAAGTGGGCTGAGCGCCGAAGCTCTGCCCCTGTGATCTCTCGCTTGTGCCTGCGTCTGCGCCTCGCATCTAAAAGTTCAAGCTGTCCCTCCCTTTCCACACCTGGTTCACTGTCGCTCCCAGGGATGTGAGAAGGGGGGGCTCCCCCTCCAGCTGCGCCTCTGGAATCTGAGAGAGTTCCTCCCTCACGAGTTGTCTCTCCTCCTCAGAATCAGAGATGCTTTGGGACTCTATGGGCTCAGATACAACCCTGACACCAATGGCCTGACTCCCTATATGGCAGCTTCCTATGTTCCTAACATGGCACTGGGGAATGACTGCTTGGCCCCTATTGCTATGCAGTTCCACCCCTCTGCTTTTCAACATCTACATGAAGCTGCTGGGGGCAGTGGATAGCTCTTTTGCACCTTGGATAGCTCTTTTAGAGTTCTGACTGAACAAAGGAGCAATTCACTGCCCCACTGACATCAGAGTCACCATCCTCCATTGTCTGGGGGGGGATGTCATTCAGAGTTTGGGGGTTCAGTGTCAACATGACGCTGATGATAGCCAGCTCTGTCTCTTTTCTCAGCTGATGCCAAGGAGGCTGTGGCATGGTGGTTTGCTGGGGAGGGGGAAGATGTTTGCTCTTCTTTCGCGATTTTTAAAGGTGTCCATAAGTGCAGAAGTGGTACAGTAGAAAATGTTCAAATGCCTCTACAGATGTGAAAAAGAAACAACTAGATCCCCAAATAACCCCTTAAAATAAATAAAACGGGGGGTGTCATTCACTAGTGATGTCATGTGGCTAGTCTATGAGTGTCCATGACACTTCCATAACTATGGCTGCAATTCTATACATGCTTACCTGGGAATAAGTCCCAGTGAACTTAATGGGGTTATTTCTGAGTAGACATCTATAGGATTGCACTGTATGTTGCATATAACATTTCAAACTAATATGCAGCTCACTTGGAAGGTTTTCCACAGTGACAATGCAATTCTTTCAAGGAAAGGAAAACAGCCATTTGCCTAGAACAGGGGTGGGCAGAAAGCAGATCTCCAGATGTTTTGGACTTCAAATCCCAGCATTCCTGAGCATTAGCCATACTGGCAGGGGCTTCTGGGAGTTGAAGTCAAAAGTATCTGGAGATCTACCTTCTGCCCATCCCTAGTCTAGAACATATGTCTAGCTAGGGAAGATTTTGAGATCCCATCCAGCAACAAACATCTGTAAGCAACATCCAGCAGGCACAAAGCCCACACCTACAGATACACAGATCTGTAAGAAATGCAGAGCAAACAAATCGCCCTACCCCTAAGATATTGTGAGACACTGCTAGAAATTATGCACCTACTTTATGGCATTCTTAAAGGCTCTTACATCTAAAGGATCTGTAGTATAATTACAGCTGATGAGAAGGCTCCAGATTTGCAGTCCTGTAGCCACAAGGTTTGAAAGGTTGATTCCTTTCAGCCCATGTCCCTAAACCATCAAGCCACCTGAGACTGCTCCTCAGCTACTTCTGTGTGGAGTGCATAGATGATTAGGAGATGAGACACTGAGGAGTTGTTTCACAGGGCTTCTGGCTCCATGGGGGGTCATTTAACCACAAATCTGTGAGGAATGAATGCGGATGTGTCTGGGAAGAGATTCTGGCACAATGAGCTGGAATTCTTTAATCGAGATCACCAATTTGCATTGATAGCGATACCTGATCAGATAGAAGTGAAAGAATGTGTCTGACTACTCTGCCTGAGGTTCCCTGGAACTGTATTTAAATGACAATAGCCCCAAATCTGAGATATCCATCTGAACAAGGACACTTTACTTAAGCCAGAATGTATTTGCTATACAGTCTTAAAGAAAAGCACCAGTTGATCTAGATTAATGCAAAAGGCATCTGTATTAGGTTTTACAAACAGACAAGAAGTTTGCCTAAGTAAACACAACTATCTTTTCCTAGGACTTCTACAAAAGATAAACACTGGTTTGACTCTTAGTGAGCCAACTTATGTTGGTGTAGAATTTCACCAAGTCTCTCTCTCTCTCTCTCTCTCTCTCTCTCTCTCTCTCTCACACACACACACACACACACACATAATATGAGAGACTTGGTGAAAGCCTACACATACACACACAAATATTACATTAACAAATACTGTAGCTGGGTATGCCGTTTTTCCCAAAGAGAAACAGATATGGTAAACCATTCCACAGGCAACACACACTGCTGTATAGTTATATATTAGTATAGTTACTAATAGTTTACATCAGCCATCCCCAACGTGGTGCCCTCCAGGGTTACACTGAAACTCCCAGCACTCCAGTCAGCATCATCCAGCTATCTACTGGATGATGGAGGCAGGAGTAATAGAACAGAAGAAACAGGGGAGCAAGCACACTCATTTCAGTTGGGGAAGATCATTAAGGGGTTAAGCCAAGGGCTTTAAACTGAAGAGTTTAAAATACAAAGAAAAAGAAGAAGCACAGATTAAGGGCTGGCTTACACAAACAAGAGAGGTATTGATTCTGTACTCAAGGGCTTGATCACATGGAAAAACTTTTCTGTGAACAGGCCATTTACACAGGTGCAGAAGCAGCCCTTCCTGTGATTCAAAATAATGAAAACAGGCAACTATTTCTGAAGAGGTGGCTGGTGGACCCTAAAATTTCCCCATATGGTTGTGCTTCCTGATATACATTCACAGAGGAAATAAGCAGCAGCAATAGCAAGCTGCTACAGCAAGCAATAGCAGCAATAGCAATTAGCAGGTTTGTGCTAACTAGGTTTACAAGCAATTGTAGTTGTATGCAGGCTCACTTTAGCTACAGTTATAGAAAGTGTGTGTACTAGGTAGAGTGCTGGACTCTGGCAGAGCAGGCTTGGGTTCAAATTCCCTTTCCCAATCAACCATGATACTCTGGATGGTCTTGGACAAGTCACTATCAGTTAAAGATACCACACAGTTGCTGAGAGGATAAAATGGGCTGAGCTCCTTGGAAGAAGGGTGAGACACAAGTAGGGATACTGTCATAGAACTTTCTCCTTACTTACTGGCTCTGAAGCCTTGCACCTTGCACTCTACCCAGTGCCCCAGTGATCCTCACACATGGCAGGGCTAGGGCAGAGGACAGATGTTGTTTATTAATTTTTATAGCACCATTAATGTGCATGGTAGCTTATAATCTAACATTCAACACAGAATTGTGGGGATACTTGAGGCAAAGCTCTATGATGTACCTTCTCAAGATAAATTTGGTGGAACTTCCTATTTTGTTTAATCAGTGGACTGCCATCTTAGCATCTGTATCCAGACATTTCAATGGATCTTCAGCCTTATTCAGCAAAAGCTTTTGTTTCGGGTCTATTGGATGCCACAACATCTTTTTAATAAAGACTTGTCAAATTCAGCTAATTGTTGAAGGCGTAATGCAGTCAATGCTTCTCTTATTCATATGTTTTGGAAATGCCCAATGGTTGCCTCCTTTTGGGAGGAAGTTATTATACGGATAAATTTTGTATTGGAAAGCTCTTTAATATTTACTGATATAAATGTTCTTTTAAATTACTTACCTGCTTCTTGGAATGTAACACATCATCAGTGTAAATGGATTTTTCATGCCCTTTTGGTTGCTAAAAGACTGATATTACGATATTGGAAGGGTAAAAGCCCACCGCCTATAACGCAATGGACTGAAAACCTATCAGCACTAGCACCATTTGAAAGAGTGGTATATAGGTGTAACTTGCAGGTGGACTTATATGTAGATATTTGGTCTGCTTTTACTGAAGTGTATGTGTAACCTATTTTTTTCTTTCTTGAATATTGTGGTATTTGAAACTGAGGATTTTAGAATATGTTGCTGTATTTTTTTATTTTGTTCTTTTTTTGGTTTTGTTGTTTTTGTTTTGTTAAAACTCACAATAAAAAATTGCAGGGGGAAGAGGAATTCGGTGGATATAAACAAATACCATCAGTGGGAGATGAGAAGGCCTTCTCTGTGGTGGCACCCTGACTTTGGAATGCCCTCCCAAAGGAGATACAATTGGCACTGGTTGTTTTCTTTTTGGTTCTCAATTAAAACATTTTTTTTGCACAAGCATTTTAATATTTTAGAATTTTACCATTTAAAATGTAATTTTTTTAAACTGAATTGCTTGTTGTGTTTTTGTTTGGCTTGCTGGTTCAAGACTTGCTGTTTTATTTGTCTTTTAATGTGTAATGGTATGGTTTTACTATTGGATTTGTTTGTTTTTAATGTTGTGTATTGCCCTGAGATTCCTTGAAGATGAAGGGTGGTTTATAAATTTTGGACATGAATGAATGAATGGATGGATGGATGGATGGATGGATGAATGAATGAATAAGCCAATTATGGAATAACAGAGTTAGGGAAAAGATGAATTAAGGTTTCAAGAAGAGAAGTTGAAAATTGGAAAAGATGACCAAGCAGGTATTCTGAGACTCTGTTCCATCATAATATAGAGTGGCAACATGTTTCAGTTGTTCAGCAACATCCAGTGGAAGCTGGTGTCTCTGATGTCAGTGGGGTAATGAATCCGCTCTGGGTTTCAGTCAGAACCAGTCAGAACTCTAAAGGAGCTATCCGAGGGGCAGTGAATCCACTCTAGATTTAAGTTAGAATTTTAAAGGGGCTGTCCAAGGAGCTGTCCAAGGTTCTGACCGAAACCTGGAGCAGATTCACCACTTCGTTGACATCAGAGCCACTAGCCTTCACTGGCAGCATTCCCAGCAAGGCCCAGACTGCCACATTTCCACTGAAAGGCAGAACATGCTAGGACAGAGGATGCAAACCTACAACATTATAAATGCCAAGGGAGGCGCTAGATGGCATCTAACATGCCAAACTACTTAAGGCCAGCTAAAGGGGAAGGCCACGAAGAAAGCCTGAGCATGGCCACAGTGGTAGTCTTCCACATTCTTACAGCACTTCGGCTTCAGAGAGGAATCAAAAGCTGCAGCAGGGTAACACTGGCTGCTCTGACAGCTTGGAGCAAAATTGTTTACATTTTTTTCCTGGTCTATTGCTGTAATTATATCCTCTGTATGGAGTCAGCTTCTCTCCTCACCTGCACATGGCATGTATCAATCCTGCCTGAACTCTTTTGGAGAAAGCAGTCATTAGACGAGTACAAAGATATGCTTGCACTTAAGCACCATGTTGAAATATGAGGCTGTTTCCTCTTACGTTTGAAAAAAAAATAAAAATCCTGATCAGAATCACTCAGGAGAGAGGCTCCCTGTGATTTCCTCCACTGTCATTCCTCTTTTTGTAGAGTTGTATCAGAGTTTGCTTTTTAAAAGGAACAGTACCAGGTCTTCACCTTGGCTGCTTCTCTCTACCCATGCTGTGCATGGGTTGGTTGTAGTGGCTCAGCCTTGGTTCGTAAGTTATTGGTGACAGCCTTCCCATTGTGGAAGGGCAGGTGTGCGGGTCCCTCCTTTCCACTTTAAGCACCCTGACAGGGTGGCCATGTGTCCTCTTTTACAGAGAACAGTCCTCTGTTTGAAGTGTCATAGGACCTTCTACTATTTGAAGGTGTTCTCTATTTGAAGGGCTGGCCAGTCCAATTACAGTTGAAGATACTAAACCATCAGAACTGTTGTCTATCAACCATTAGCACCTGGACAGCAGACTGAACAGGCTTTTCCACAGGTCATCTGGTCTTAGTCTTCCACACTATAGTGAAATGTACTGTATTTCTTATAATAATTTTAAATGTTTCATCTATACATAGGAAGCATATGCAACTTATGCAAATCTGTGTCCTCTTTGTCCTCTTTCTTGGTGATTCACCCTACTTCAAGAAACATGTGAGCCCCAATTGCATGGGGCCCCCACTTGTGTGATTAATCTCCTTCAAAAACAAGATAAGAAATCCTACAAATGGGGTCTCCGGCCTCCATAGATGCCAAACCCACCACATCATTTGAAGGGTGTGGTGGAGGGGTAACATTCTTACCCACTCCTTCACCATATGAGGGCTGCTGGTGGTAACAGCTGAATGGAGACTCAATAGAACAAAGGCTCTCTTCTTAATCTTACTTCACACACTTTGGTTTTGGCACTGAAGAAAAGGCTTAGCATCTGAGCTTTCATTCAAATTAAGTTCTGCCTCTGTGCTCATGGTACATGATAGGTAAGATGAAAATACCACCTCATGTTAGATTATTATCTCCAGCAATTTATATTGTGTATGTGTTTATTTAATAATTTGTATTACCCATTCTCTTTATCAGAGTTCAGATAAACCCCAAGTGGTGTTATCTTTATTCACTGCTTATAAGAAGATTTGTGGTACCAACTTTGAAGTAAATGTTCTTGGTACACCAACCAAGGGGCACAGTGTGAATGCCTTTCTGATATGGAATATATTTATTCAATGTCTTTGTTTAAAATACTGTTCTGAACACCAGTCAAACCTGACAGCCAGTTCTGGCCATACCGTTCTTTTGTTAGATAAGTTACTTGCAAATAACTTAGTGGCCAGAGAAATGTCTCAGTGGGTAAAACCACTGTGGTAGGGGGCAGGTTTTCCTCCCTAGGGATAAGGCATCCTCAAGGCAGCTGAGAGTCTGCAGCTCCTTGCTCTTCCCAATGCAGCAGGTGCTGATGAACGTTCAGAATGGTAATGATGAAAAATCTTCACTCCCCACCCTTTTCATTAGAGGTGGGCAACCTTTTTGAAACTGTGGGCCATATTCCCTTGGAGGAAGGTGTTTGGGGGGCCACATATAAAACAGTGGGTGGCGCCAATGCCAAAATTGGGTACAGGCAAAGCATTCCTTCTCTCTCTCTCTCTCTCTCTCTCTCTCTCTCTCTCTCTCCCCCCTTCTTTCTCCCCTTCATCATCTATTCATTCTCCCTTTCTCCCACACACCACCTGCTGCTATGTGTCTGCTTCAACTGCTGCTCTTTAGAGATTACACAACAGCCATGGGGGAAACATCCCCATCTCCTGGAAGAATGCTATCTAGCAACAAGGGCCAAATAACAGCAGATGAGTCCCTGTCCCCTAGGGACAAAATATCTTCCATCTGGGTAGCAGGGCTACTCCTGCCCCCCCCCGCCCCATACAGATACACACACATGCGCGCATGCGCGTGCGTGCAGAAGTTTTATCTGTGTGGTTTTTTATATTTGATAACTCAGCAAACATGCAACTTACTATGAAATAGTTTCATGACTGTTTCAGCAGTCATGAAACAATGTATGTGTGTGAATCAGCTTTTTGCTGCCAGTGTAACCTGTAGTTCCCATCCCAGCACTGCACATTACTGACAGCATCTCGCACTGTTATGGAAACTCTCCACACAATCCTAAAGAAACATGATGAGCCATGATGTTACAGCAGAGTCCTTGAGGGGGATCCTGTTAATGCAGACAAGCCAGCTCCAGTTCAGAGAATCCTTCCTGAAGTGTATTTGGCTGACTTCTTTGCATATGGATAATTCTCAAAACCTCAAAGAAATATGAGTTACAAAATAATAACAGCAAACAAACTTCTGAGTAACAATCCACATGTATGTTATTGTTGTGGCTACGTTAACAGATGTAATTTTTATTAAAATCAGATCTTGTGGTTTTCTGCATTGTTTCCAACAAGTAGCTCAAGTTTGAGATTTTCAAGTTAAATTAAATACAGCTATCTGTCAGTAAAACACCCAGTGGCTCCTATTGTGTAATGTGTAATGAGGAAAATGGTTCCTCATTGTGTAATGAGGAAAATGGTTGTGGCAATTAAAATACCTATCAAAAACAATTGTTTTCTTTTGAATTACATTTTTCAAAGAGTGCTTCAAAAAAGGATGCACATTTTAAACAATCTGCCAAAGGAACATCTCTGGAAAATTCCAGACTCTTGGCTATGGCTGAAGTGTAAGAGTATGTGGTAAAACTGTACTTACAAGAAAACTAGCCCTTCGCTGAATTCCATCTCATTATGATACTTGAGGCTCACCAATCAAAGCAATCATTTATATTGCTTGGTCATATTGCTTACAATACATGTGTATCTTGTGACCAAAAACCCCATTCTGTGGGTGCTTCTAGACAAGGCTTTTATCCACACAATCCCTCTGCCTCATTCTCAAAATGAGCGGGGATCCAGACATCATAATCTTCTACTCATAACCCTCCCACGTTTCCCATCACTTCATCAGTCTTTTTTCTTACCACAACCGATTAAAGAAGGAAAGACAGAATAACTGCACGATACCATCTGACTGGTAGCGCTAGCAGCCCTCCGTCTGGAAATGGCCTGTATCTCCACTATGGAGATTGCTTCCCCCCACCCCATTCTATTTTTACCATCTAGATCCTTCTCTTTTAAGATAGATCTCTTGTACAAATTGTGCTTTTTCATGTCTCTGTAATATCTTCCAGTACTTAGCTTTATTCAAATGAAAGACATCTGGTGCCAAATGTGTCTGGAAGTTAAAATCAGTAACCTGGAAACTTCCCCACATATCCAGGAGCTGGTTGTGGTTGCTCAGTGGTTAGAGAAAGGCACACAGCACATGTTTAAAGGCACTCACCTTTTATTATTATAGCGCATATTCCAGGGGTGACCCTTAATGCTCAAAAAAGTTCCTAGGGATAATCCACAGTGGGCCTTGGCTTAATATTAGCCTGCCTCCGGTGAGGTTCTGTGCCTCTTTGTACCATGCACTGATGGAATTACTACTGCACATATGAGGAATTACTGGACAGTGGTATTACTGAGGAACATCAGTTCTGTTATTTTCCAGATGCTACTTTGCACATCCCACAATTAAAAGGCATTATGAGATTTAAATATCATGTTTAATTTCGTGGGTGGGTAGTTATCAATTCTAACTCTCTATATTGATAAAAATTGGTGTGTTTCTTATCACTGTGTTCTCTTCAATTTTTTTTCTCCCAACACCCTTTCTAAAGTGTACAGATTTATAACCATTGTTTGGCAATAGCTGTAACATGTTTGTATTGACACATTCAGTCAATAGTGTTTGTATATGAGTGCTAATGAACTCCTCTAATAGCAACACTTCCATTGGTGGAAGTTTAAAACATGTACACTTTGGACTGGATCCATGGTGCGTGGCATGCTTGTGCAGGTAGGGCATAACAGAGAACCTCTCCTCTCAGCATGGTATGATGGTCACTGTGAGTTTGTAGTGCCTGATTCCCCGGGCTATGAACCTTTTGTTAGAAGTTTTTGAACCATCACTTTTTTGGTTCCTGGGGGAGCACATGAGGTGAGGAAACTGTCACGGAAACATGTATTTTTTAAAAAATGTTTTTAATCTTTGTAAACCGCCCAGACAGCTTTGGCTATGGGGCAGTATAGAAAAAATGATTATAATATGACTCACCATAACCTAACACAACTCAATCCACATTTATCTTCCCCAGCCCTGCTCAACACACATTGTGCAGGCTTGTTGTGGATTAGCAATTGTAGGGCAAGTCATAAATTGGGTATATCAGAAAGCAGATTCATCCAGTGATAAACTATGCATAAATCCACAATCAAGGGGCTTTTTGGATTACTGTTTAGCTGAGCTGTGTCCTGTGGTCACCCAGAACACAACGTCCAGCCCATTCCTCATTCCACTGCAAATCTGCCCCAAATGTCTTGAATAACTGGCATAGTAAATGTGAATCGAGCTACTCACAATCACATGACCACAACTTATCCTAGATGTAGTCTACCAATATTGTCATCACCCCAATTAGGCTGTGTGAATTGGCCTAAAGTTCAGGCCAGGTTATGACAAGAAACTCTGGCATACCAGGTAGACAGGAGGGGGCACCTAGCCAGACTTGTCTTCCTTCACATCTAGTTTGATTGGTTCCCAGCACACCAGAATGCAACAAATCTTCATACAAAATCTATATAAAATGATGGGAATTTCCTGTCCTACTTGCTCAAGCCACTTGAGAGATAGCTCATAGTGATCTAACCAAATCATACGCCTGTCCCGTTTTTATTAGATAAAAATAAGGGTAACATAATAGGCATACTACTTAGAATCATGAAAACCTTTACTAATCCCTTTTAACCAAATGGTAGATTCACAAGTCAGTACCACCAAATGACCATTTATTTAGACTGGATGTTTATCTTTTGAAAGTAAATGGTAGCAATAGAGTACCATTTAACACCAAGATAAGAACACCTGGGTCAGCTATGTAAGAATGGAACAATCACTAGTAGAACAGTACTGGATGAGATCCATGAAGTGAAAGGTTTAGATGGAATGATAATGGGAATTCAGAGATCACCACAGATACTCTGACTTGGTTCACATGATACAGCAGCCCGCCATGGCTTAATTTACCCACGGGTGCTGTCACACTGTGGCGGGTGCCTGTGGGCACCCTTTTTGCATGGCACCCATGGGCGCTTGGCTTGCCATGTTGTGCAAACCCAAGTGGCAGGAGTTGTTTGATGGTTAGACAACCCTCAAATAACCCACGACAACCACTGTGGGCTGTTGTGATGTGCGAACAGTCCCACTGTGTCTGCCTGGTTCTTGAAATGATGCCTGGGACACATTTAATTAATTTCAATGGGATTTACACAGGATGGTGAATTGTGCCCTGTGTGAGTTAAGACATGAATCACATGAAAAGCATCAGCATGATAAACTGCTGCAGTGAAGAGACTTCAAGGATAAAAGGTGACATTTTGTTTGCCCCTATCTAAACACACTGATCCTTTGTTTTTGCTGTGGCCTTGTCAATTGTTAAAACAAACAAACAAAAAAAAGGAATGAAGAAAAGAATATATCAGTTTTCAGGGTGTTCTATCTATGTGAATATCACTAGAGTATGGAACTGAAGGATACAACATTTCTAAGTCCACAAACATTCTTTTTCTGGGTTTGCAGAGTACATTTGTAAAAGGTGATGTGCAGAAACAGTTTTATTGCAAGCATGTTTACAGATGTAGATTTTGAGAGGATTCAAATCTTTCTCAGGCTTATGCTAAAACTTTGGAGAAGAAAGCAAACAATAAGTAACACATTAAAAATGAAGTCCTCTCACTGCATTTTATTTTTGCATTATGACTTCTTTCAGGTAGAGAGAAAGATCTTTGGTTGAGATTGAGACCACATTACAAATTACAGTTACAGACTGGCACAATCTTCTAACTTTCAGGCGGTGTGTGTAGTAGCATCCCAAGTTGTGTGTTTGATACAGTGGCTATGACAATTGTATCTTGTATTAAGAACATAACATGAGAAGAACGCGAATGGATCAGACCAAAGGCCTATCAAATCTAGCATCATGTGGTAGCAATGTCCATAGTTTAACTATGCACTGTGTGAAGAAGCATTTCCTTTTATCTGTCTTGAATCTCCCACCATTCATCTTCATGGGATAACCCTGGGTTCTAGTATTATGGGAGAGGGAGAAAAACTTCTCTCTCTTCACTTTCTCCACTCCATGCATAATTTTATACACTTTGATCATGTCTCCCTGCCCTCACTTGCTTTTTCCCTAAGCTAAAAAGTGCCAAAGATTATAATCTTTCCTCATAGCAGAGTAGTTCCAGCCCCTTGATAATTCTGGTTGGCCTTTTCTGCATCTTTTCAAGCTCTGCAATTAGTCCTGCTGCATTTGTTTATGTAATTGTATTTGATTACATTTCTTCCCCACTCCTGTCCTAGACAACCCTAGTGTAGCCTCATTTTGCCTTAATTTCTAAGCAGGCTAACCATTTGTATTGATTTCTAGTATCTAATCAGCTTAAACCCAACAAGAATTTAACACTAAACTGTGAAGCAGGAGGGTGGCATATGCCTAACTGAATTATCTGGAGGGAGAAATTCATCCCCTAAGCTTGCCTAAACAGAAACAAAAAAAAGTCCTGAAAGCATTTAGGCTGATTTACAAATGAGGCTTAAACTGGCATTAACATCTATATTGGCTAGAATGTACATTCAGACTAAAAATGTGTCTCTTCTGCTTTCTTTCCTTCATTAATAGCATTGAAAAGTGACCCTTTCCATTTTAAAAGGCATTTATAATGTCACTTGTGAAATACATTTGTTTGTCTCTAAGGAAAAGAATATACTCCAGCACCTTCTTGCTGGCTGGATAAAGTATTTGATTTGCAGGGTTTTCTTTATAATCATTTCCTTGATATAGTGAAGGCAAATGGGGGGTGGGGAGTCCCAGGCCCAAAGTTTTTTCTTTTGCTGCCCCTCAGCTGTGGAATGACCTGCTGGTTGAAATGCGTCTGCTGACCTCTTTGAACATTTTTAAGCGAGAATTAAATAGTCTATTATTCTGACAGGCCTTCCATTTTTAGAATTCTTATTCCTTTTCACTAATTGTTATAGGCTGTTTTATGCTGTATTGTTTTTATTGTTGATTCTTTTGTTTGTTTTTAACTTTTGTATATTTTGTATATAGGCGGGATATAAATTGAATGAATAAATACGTAACAATTTCCAGGCGGTAGCCATGTTAGTCTACTGCAGCAAAAACAACAAAGAATCTTATGGCACCTTAAAGACTAACAAATTCATTTTGGAATAAGCTCTTGAGGACTGTAGCCCACTTCATCAGATGCATGGAGTGTTATGGAGAGTTTCAGGTTTTTTATACAGCACATGTGGTGATGGTGGTAGTGGTGAGAAATTTAAAGAGAGAGGTCAGAAGGAAATTCAATGCAGAAAGTACTAATAGTGACAATCACATTATTAACAGTGGTCATTTACAGTTTTTATGTAAAAACAACATTTCTGTTGCTGATAACAAACATCCTGGCGTTAGGTGAGCCAATTAACAATGGAATGTGAGTTAAAAATTCACAATCCCAATTCAAGCCCCTGGTGATAGAATTAAAACTGATGATGAATTCTAATTCAGCAGTTTCTCTAATCTCCTTTTGAAGTACCTTTGCTCCATAATGGCCACTTCAATATCTGTGATAAAGTTTCCTGGCAAGGTTGGAATGTTCTTCCACTTGTTTCTGAATATTGCTATTTCTGAGGTCACATTTGTATCCGTTTATTCTTTTCCTTAGCCTGGCCTGTTTGCCCTATGTAGAATGCACAAGGACATTGCTGACTGAAGATGGCATATATCACATTGGAAGATGAGTGAGTGAATGAGCCCCTAATATTGTGGGTGACATTATTAGGTCCTGTCCAGAGTAGATATGGGAACTACTATCTACTGAGCTGGCATCTGTATTTGTTGCAAGGTCTGATCCCTGTGTTTGTATCCTTGTTATGTCGTTTGTCGCTAGTAACTAGCTGCTTTAAGTTGCGGGGCTGTCTATAAGCAAGTACAGGCCTACCACCCAAGGCCTGTGAGAAGGACATGTCATTTTCTAAGATGGGCTGTAGATCATTGATATGTTTGAGTGGTTTTAGCTGGGACTGGGAACTGTAGGTGACAAGTGGTATTCTGTTGTCTTCCCTTCTGGGCCTGTCCTGTAGTACATAGTTCCTAGGTACATATTTGGCCGTGCTGATCTGTTTTCTCACTTTGTTGGGTGGGTATTGTAGTCTGAGGAATGCCTGATTTAGATCCTTATGCTGTGAGTCTCTGTGCGACAGATCTCAAAGTCTCAAAGGAACCATTATCGGATTGGATCCAGACCAAGTTAGTCACACACAAATCCCTTTGAAATCAATGGGACTTAAGTTAGTAATGACAAATTTTTCACATTTATTTTAATGGGACCTAGGTTGCATTGGATCCAACCCACAATTACTACAAAAGTAGTTCTATTGCTAATAACTGCTACGATAGCAGGTTGTGTATACACTCCAATGGGAGTGAATTCTGGGGGTACCGCACCACCATCATTATTACGCTGCATGAGTCTCACAGAAGAGTCTTGTGCAGTGAAGGCTGGTGGCTCTGATGTCAGTGGAGCACTGAATTCACTGGATAGCTCTTTTTGGAGTTCCGACTGGTTCTGACTGAAACCCAGAGTGGATTCACTGCCCCACTGACATCAGAGCCACCAGCCCCCATTGGTCCTGTGCAACTGAAAACTGTGCTGCCCTCATGCTATCCAATAAGACATATATAGATAGCCATTGTACTGTTTCAGGTTTTGGAGGTGTGGCAAGACTCACAGCAAGGTTCAAAGGTCTGCATTTGGATATGTTTTAAAATAAATTTTCTGAAAATTAGTATATTTTTAAAGCATTCATTGTGGCTCTTTTTATATGTATAGTAAATGCTCCTGAGGTTTGAAACATACATATCCACCCTTCCTAAATGGTACCCCTGCTGATAACTTACCTCAGTCTGCAAGCAACAATTTTGTAGTCCATTTGTCTCTACTGCCCTATTAAGTGGTAGGCCATCTGCACACCTTCGTGTAATTTCATGAAAACACCACTGCAAGCATTTAGTTCAGACCTCTAGCAGCGGTGACCTCTAGTTTGGACCTCAATTAGTTCAGACTAGCAACAGTCCTGTCCCTTCCCCAGGAGCTCACTGGGCAAGGAGGAAAAGAGAGAGAGAGATGGGGGTGTCAGAAAGAATGGGGGGAGTGGATAACCCTACCCACCTTTGGCTCTTTCCCTGCCCATCACTGGCATGTGGCCCTGACACATTATCCCCAAGGGAACATGGTCTCAACATGAAAGATGTCCACTTCTATGTTAAACCATGAGGATAATTTTGCCATGCTTCCATATCTGATAAAAAAATTGGACAACTGGGGAAGTGGTAAAATTCTGCTCACCGCTTGGCAGGAAGATACAAGTGACCAGTTTAGGAAATGGTTACATGAATGCTGTGGTAAGCTGCCACTTAGTATAAGGCTGTCTGTTTTCATCCACTAGGAAACAGCATTTAAAAGATTTGGATTCAAGATGTTTTACATCTTAACATTTACTCCTTCGCGTATGCATGGGAACACTACGCAACCTTTATAAAAATGAATGGATAAAAGGGAAATAGTAAGAGGTCAGTCCTACTTTAAGAACAACTTATGGCAAATTCTTCCCACAAGTCTTAATACAGAAACAAGTGAAGTGGCAGCCAACTTTCCCTTACAAGTATTCACATAATATAGAGGGCACAACCCAGCCAAAGAAAGATACTTTTAAATCACTTGATTTCTAAAGAAGTGCTTATTTTTGTCACTGAAATCACTCAACTTTGGCTGAATCATTTATGAGACTTTGATTAGTAATATCTTTGGCTGGCTCAATTTTTAAGCTCTATTATTATATATTAACTGAAGGGTAATATATGGTTAGTGGAAATAAATTGTATGCTTGCTTCCTTGCTATAAGACTGATGATATGATACTGACATTTAAGGTTGATTACCTATGCTGTACTGAAGTGTAATATTGGCAATGATATAGGTATAATTTTTTTAATAGAATGATACCTGAAGTTTGTGTGTAGTGCAGTTTAAATTTAATTCATTGAAGTAACTTTATATTTTTTCTTTTCCCCTTTTTCTTTCGCCTTCCTTTTTCCCCTGATTTTTTCATTCTCTCTCTTTTTTTTCTCCTCCTCCTCTCGTTATTGCTGTGTCCTCTTAAGAATACTGTATTGTTGGAAACTGTAGATAATGACTGAGTTGTTGCTATTGTTTATTTCATTTATAAAGATAAAAAATAGAATAAAAAGTATTTCCAAAAAAAAACACAAAAAAACTTTGGCTGAATCATGTCTATGGTTTCCATGGAATATTACACCCCTGTAACTTGTAATATATGAATATATCCTAGTTACAGATTTTAATATACTGGTTTTATCATCTTTCAGTAGATTTCCTGTCCTGAGAAAAAAAATTGTGTCCAGAGTTATGAGGCTTAAGGATCTTGTTTCATAGTTACCAACAGCTGCTTAAAATTTATTTCTAAGAAAAAAAAGACCGATATGGTATACTCTTGCTCCAATGCATGAATCTGAAAGCAACTGGCCCCCAAACACAGGGGTTTGTGCTCAAATCCAAGTCCAAATCAAAGTGAGAACTGAGAGAATCCTTTCTTTCTAAGCCAAAGAAGTTAACAATATTAACCAGAATATATATACACATCAATTTCGACTCATTTTTCCAAACCCTTGACTCAGGTTTGGTGCTGACCTGAAGTGGTCCAACTACAAATTGGCCAAAGTAGAAGCAGGATGTTTTCCAAAATGCTGAATTGGGGTCTGAGTTGTAGTGGGGGGGGGGGTATCAGTGCACACTTCATATGTCTGCCTGCCTGCCTGTCTGTAATCTATACACACACACACACAAGCACACTGCATGTACACATCACACACACATACATATATTAGATGTGCGTTTAGACTCGTATCTGCAAATTTGTGTTATGGGCCTGTGCCCCGGATCTTTTAAGAACCTAGCAGTGGCCCTGGAGCCAGAGCAGTACTTCCTACCCTCATTCTTGCTTTGGGACATTGTGATGTAGCAAATTTGATTGATGCATGACAATGAAACATCACACTGCTGTAAAATTCCTAATTGGTTGGGATTGCCTGAAGAAGCTGTCCTTGCTTTACAAATATACATGGTGCCAAAGCTGCAGACTAGGGCAGGAAGTAGCTGTGAATCGGTGGCAAACTGTTAATGAAAAAAGGTAAGGAAGGTATTTTGGGGGTGACACTTTTCATCTTCCCAACACCCCCATTTAATTTTTGTGGGGAAAATTTGGTGCAAAAATATTGATAATTTCTTTGCAAGAAATATAGCAAAATCATGTAAGTAAAAATGTAGACCGTAACAAATGGGAAGTAAGGAAAAATGTACAGTAGTGCAATACCTTTATTAAGACCAACCAAAATGGTACAAAATGGAAAGCAAGGTTTTGAATTTTCCAGAACTCTTCACCACTCAAGATGTTAGGCAAAGCAGTGGGAGCAGGGGTGAGAACAAGCTGGCGTAATAAAGCCAGGATACCAGCAGACTGAAACAGTCTTAAAATGGATTCCTGGAGTTGGGCAAACTTCATTAGATTAGCCTTGTCTAGCTGCTAAACAGATTTACAGGCTGTACTGAGGGCTATTGGAAAAAAGAAACAGAAATGGCTGATCCTCCCACCTTAAAAAAACATTTAGCAGTTTATTCTATTGTGTTTGTGGATGAGCAAAACCGCATAACAGACAATGTTCCGGCCTAAGAAACATAATTTCCCAAATATCCACAATTGATACTACCTCTGATATAATAGTTCATATATTGTTCGTTGTTGTTCAGTCGTTAAGTCGTGTCTGACTCTTCGTGACCCCATGGTCCATAGCATGCCAGGCCTTCCTGTCCTCCACTCTCTCCCGGAGTGTGCTCAAGTTCATATTCATTGCATCGGTGATGCTATCTGGCTATCTCGTCCCCTGCTGTCCCCTTCTCCTTTTGCCTTCAATCTTTCCCAGCATGAGGGTCTTCTCCAGTGAGTTTTCTCTTCGAATTCGGTGGCCAAAATATTTGAGCTTCAGCTTCAGTATCTATCCTTCCAATGAGCACTCAGGGTTGATTTCCTTTAGGATGGACTGATTTGACCTCCTTGCAGTGCAGGAGACTTGTAAGAGTCTTCTCCAGCACCACAGTTCGAAAGCATCAATTCTTCGGCGCTCAGCCTTCCTTATAGTCCAGCTCTCACAGCCATACATTACTACTGGGAAAATCATAGCTTTGATTAGACGGACCTTTGTCGGCAAGGTGATGTCTCTGCTTCTTACTATGCTGTCTAGGTTTGCCATAGCTTTCCTCCCAAGGAGCAAGATTCTGTTAATTTCATGGCTACAGTCACCGTCTGCAGTAATCTTGGAGCCCAAGAAAATAAAATCTGTCACTGCTTCCATTTCTTCCCCTTCTATATGCCAGGAAGTGATGGGGCCAGATGCCATGATCTTTGTTTTTTTAATGTCGAGTTTCAAACCAACTTTTGCACTCTCCTCTTTCACCCTCAACAAGAGGCTCTTGAGATCCTCTTCGCTTTCTGCCATTAGGGTGGTATCGTCTGCGTATCTGAGGTTGTTGATAATTCTCCCGGCAATCTTAATTCCGACCTGTGATTCATCCAGCCCAGAGTTTCTCATGATGTACTCTGCATATAAGTTAAATAAGCAGGTGACAATATGCAGCCTTGTCGTACTCCTTTCCCAATTTTGAACCACTCGGTTGTTCCATGTCTGGTTCTTACTGTTACTTCTTGACCCTCGTACAGGTTTCTCAGGAGACAGGTAAGGTGGTCTGGTACTCCCATCTCTTTCAGAATTTGCCACAGTTTGTTGTGATCCACACAATCAAAGGCTTTAGCGTAGTCAATGAAGCAGAAATAGACATTTTTCTGGAATTCTCTTGCTTTCTCCATGATCCAGTGAAAGTTGGCGATTTGATCTCTAGTTCCTCCGTCGCTTTGAAACCCAGCTTGTACTTCCGGTAGTTCTCGGTTCACATACTGCTGAAGCCTAGCTTGTAGGATTTTGAGCATGACCTTGCCTGCATGTGAAATGAGCACAATTGTACAGTAGTTTGAACACTCTTTGGCATTGCCCTTCTTTGGAACTGGAATGTAAACTGACCTTTTCTAGTCTTGTGGCCACTGTGGAGTGTTGGCATATTGAGTGCAGCACTTTAAAATCCTAAAAGATGATGCTGTTAAATAGCTCAGCTGGAATACTGTCATCTCTGCTAGCTTTGCTGTTAGTAATGCTTCCTAAGGCCCACTTGACTTCACTCTCTAGGATGTCCGGCTCAAGTTCAGTGACCGCACTATCATGGCTATCAGGGACATTCAGATCTTTCCTGTATAGTTCTTCTGTGTATTCTTGCCACCTCTTCTTAATCTCATCTGCTTCTGTTAGGTCCCTGCCTTCTTTGTCCTTTATCATGCCCGTCTTTGCACAAAACGTTCCCTTGAGATCTCCGATTTTCATGAAGAGATCTCTAGTCTTTCCCATTCAGTTTTTTACCTTGATTTCTTTGCATTGTTCATTTAAGAAGGCCTTCTTGTCTCTCCTTGCTATTCTCTGGAGCTCTGCATTCAGTTGGATATATCTTCCCCTTTCTCCCTTGCTTTTCGCTTCCCTTCTTTCCTCAGCTACTTGTAAAGCCTCCTCAGACAGCCACTTTGCTTTCTTGCATTTCTTTTTCTTTGGGATGGATTTAGTTGCTGCCACCTGAACAATGTTACGGACCTCCGTCCATAGTTCCTCAAGCACTCTGTCTATCAGGTCTAATCCCTGAAATCTATTCCTCACTGCCACTGTATATTCATAAGGGATATGACTTAGGTCATACCTGAATGGTTTAGTGGTTTTCCCTACGTTCTTCAATTTCAGCTGAAATTTTGTGATAAGAAGCTCATGATCTGAGCCACAATCAGCTCCAGGTCTTGTTTTTACTGACTCCATCTTTGGCTGCAAAGGACATAATCAATCTGATTTTGATATTGACCATCTGGTGATGTCCATGTGTAGAGTCGCCTCTTGTGCTATTGGAAAAGAGTGTTTGCTATGATCAGCGTGTTCTCTTGGCAAAACTCTATTAGCCTTTGTCCTGCTTCAGTTTGTACACCAAGGCCATGCCTGCCTGTTATCCCAGTGATTCTTGACTTCCTACTTTAGCATTCCAATCCCCTATGATGAAGAGGACATCTTTTTTTTGGTGTTAGTTCTAGAAGGTGTTGTAGGTCTTCACAGAACCGATCAACCTCAGCTTCTTCGGCATCAGTGGTTGGGGCATAGACTTGAAGTACTGTGATGTTGAATGGTTTGCCTTGGATTCGCACTGAGATCATTCTATCACTTTTGAGATTGTACCCCACCCTTTTGTTGACTATCAGTGCTACTCCTTTTCTTCTAAGGGACTCTTGCCCACAGTAGTAGATATAATGGTCACATGAATTAAATTCGCCCATGCTTGTCCATTTTAGTTCGCTGATTCCCGAGATGTCAATGTTCAATCTTGCCATCTCATGTTTGACCACCTCCAGCTTACCTTGATTCATTGATCTGACATTCCAGGTTCCTAAACAATATTGTTCTTTACAGCATCAGATTTTCTTTTCACCACCGTACATATCCACATCTGAGTGTCCTTTCGGCTTTGGCCCAGCCGCTTCACTCTTTCTGGCGCTACTTGGAAATACCCTCTGCTCTTCCCCGGTAGTATATTGGACACCTTCCGACCTGAGGGGCTCATCTTCTGGTGTCATATCTTTTAGCCTTGTGATATGTTCCATGGGGTTTTCTTGGCAAGAATACTGGAGTGGGTTGCCATTTCCTTCTCCAGTGGACCACATTTTGTCAGAACTCTCCGCCATGACCTGTCCGTCTTGGGTGGCCCTGCACGGCATAGCTTATGGCTTCACTGAGTTACGCAAGCCCCTTCACCACAACAAGGCAGTGATCCATGAAGGGGAATAGTTCATATAGCACTCTCCAAATGTATACCTCTTTAATTTCTACTGGCCCCAGCAGTTCCAAGTTCATTTCTGGGTCAATTAAAAAGTACTGGAATTCATTATTGCCTTTTAGCCAACTTGGAAAACAGTTATATCTATCAATGGGAACAGATCAGTGCACTTGAGGAGTGCCCTTTTATGACCCTCTTTGCATGTCAGGCACCAGCCTGGGTCAGTTTAAATTGAATTGATCCGACCATCCTAGGATATGCCTGCAATTACTGGTTTCACTGATACTCTATCGTAATACAGCAGAAAACTGGAGGTCAGACTGAATGGAAAATGTAACATGCAGAACACTCCTACTAAACTAATCATTTATCCTTTCACAGAACAGTCAAGGCAAGATCTGATGGAAACTTTCTGCTGAGTTAAGAGTTAGTTCTGGTTTCTAGACTCATAATCCTAGGCATTTAAACAAGGATAAAATTAGCAACAGTGAAAAATATGGAATGAAGTGATGTGTTGGGATACAAATTCTTTTCTTGCTGGCAGGTCTGAAAAACAGGGTCATCCTCCATTTCTGTGGTATCCTTATCTCATTATTTTTCTGTCAGACATAGTACTACAAAATGTAAATTTCAAAGTGGTGGCAGGGGAAAGGAAAATATATTTACACAAGAATATACCAGCAAACCTATGATTGTCATTGAGTTGCACAAACTTTAGAAAGGATTATAACATACATTGTTTGTCTAAATTATTAGCTTCTGGTAATTTATCTAGATCATTAATTCTAGTACCTAGAACAATTACTGTCAGTTTAATGGAGGTAAATGGTGTTTGGGATGGTCCCTAGGATTCAGATACTTTTTCTGGATATTTTCCTAAAACTAAAGCCAAATAATACAGGCTTTTTTTCTGTCCAAATCAGAGTATTACTTTTCACTGCTAACCAATTTTGAATAGTAATATGGCGATTCACAACACATCTTTACCACATACCCAGTTCCAGAACAGCCACAAACAAAAAATTGACAACTACTTTCTGGTATTCTGGAACACAGGTGGACAGTGACCATACACACATGGCTGGCTGCCCCATGATGACAGAAAACAGGCTGGGTGACAGGAAAAAGCCAACCCAGCTTTAGAAAAGCTCTTCCAGAAGATTGTGTGAACTGGATAATTCTTCTTAGTATAGATTTTAATAATAGTATTGGATATATTGGATATTTATTATTTCAGTCTGCCCCAGCTGCTTAATGTTTTATGCCCTAGACTCCAGAGTTCCAAAGGATCCCTAATTTAAAGAAAAAAATTGTTTGGCAATACTTCTGTCCTCTCATGAAAAAATGGAATCACCATAGAATGCTTTGTATTTCCATTTACTTTTATTGGATTTAGATCTCCCAGCTGTTTCAGCTTGGGCATCCTGTTCATTTATAAAGAAAAAAGTGGGAGCCTCTCTAAAACCAGATGTTGCTTCACATGTACCATTTTCCTACATTGGAGTAATTCCATATTTGTAAGAAATTGCTGAATTGTGATGACTGAAGAAGTAAACACAGACATGTTTCTTCAGCTTCCCCAAACAATGCTGGTGTTTAAACATGCCATGTATTGCACATATCTGATTATTTTTTAGGTTGAACTGTTGCGGTTTTGTGTGTTGCAAGTTGCTAAACTAAAGCACAGGGGGCAGTTCATTAAGAGGATCAATCAGGATATCTGCAAACAAGCACAATGCTGTAATTATTTTCCCTGACTGCTTAATCAACTGGAATACAAACTAAGTCTTAAAATCCCAGTCCTAGATACTGGGATGTCCCTTTCATTTCAGCAAGACTTACTTCTAAGTAAGTGTGCATACAACTGCAACTGTAGTAACCATTTTGCTTTTTAATTATTTGGCACATCATAACAGAGCCTCTTTTGTTAGGCTGAGCCAGCCAGGACAATCTTGTTATGTGTGGCCTATTCTTCAGAGAGCCCTTCTAAAACAATAACAGTAGTGATGTAGGTTTCCTAGAAAATTTTCCTATACAAATTAGGGTAATTTTCATAGGACATTTTTCGGTTTGTATCAGAAAATGTCCTGATGCCCTAGAGAGTGAACAAATGTGGCATGTTTATTTTACTTGTATTTAGTAGACAAAAAGCTAAAAAGAGAATCCCACGTTAATTTTTTATCCCAGTACATCACAAGTATTTGACCTGAAAAATTTGAGATGAAAAATTAAAAGCACACTTAGGGCGCAATCCCCACCCTGGAATGCCCCGCAGAATGCCCTGTTTTGGCCGCTCTGCGCTCCTCTTGCGAGCACAGAGCATGGGGCTGTTTCGCGCTGCCTGCGAGGCAGCGCGGAAGGGCAGGGAGGTCTGGGAACTGACCTCAGAGCGCAGGCTCCAAGGTTGGTCCCCAGAAAACCAGATATCCTATGGCCATCTTAAATTTTAAACAAATTTAAATTGTTTAAATTTAAGAAAAAAAACAAAGATACTGAAAACTATTGACACACTAATGTTAACAACCCAAAGAGCTGTTCATGATAGACAGAAACTGCAATTTGCCTAATACTGTATTTGCAATTGGCATCCATTCATTGTTACTAATGGAACAGAAATGGAAATTTTTCTGTGGAAAAATAAAGCACTGGAAAATGTTCTTCCTCACATCACTGAATAAGAGTTTTAAATAGTTGTATTACTGTGAAGATAAAAGGTAGGTAGAGGTTGTTTATGCCACCCTGAGCTCCATAGTAAGTAAGCAAGTAAATAAAAAAAATGTGAGCGTAAAGTGTCAATCTAGCTCTAGTCACCTGTGTTGGGCACAACTGGTGGTTCGAGATGGCAGTCTCATGCCTGCATCAACAGAAGGATCCATAAGATTTAATAGAACCCTGATGAGCATCATGTTGTGGATGAGGAATCTAAAGTTCACATTGGCTGCACATTTCCCTTGCTCAATCAGGGCAAAAGGGTAGAAATCTCAGTGATACAAAACAGAATCTTGTAAACCATAAACGATGATCAAGTAAACATCTGAGTGTAATTTCTATATGAGTGCAAACTTAGCATATGGATTACATTTATTAATAAACAACTTTCCATGGGAGAAGTTATGACCTTTTCTTACTTACTAGAAAACTGAAAAACATAAGTTAGTTAAAATTATGGCTGAAGACATTAATCAATTAGTCAGTGATTAATTGGCTGGACTGTTGATTACAGATTAAACATATGGTTGTAATTTATCAGCATAAGCCACCTGAACTCTCCTGCTGCCATTGCTGTTACCTGATTTTAAGGCTGATCTTTGGAGTCCCAAGTGAGATGTACAATGCAAACCGCATAATATTATATTAGCAGGGGTGCTCTCAGTGTATAGGAAATATTTTTTACCCTGCATGATCGGTTCCTTTACAATATAGAACAGCGAATGAAAGTGCTGATTCACACATTGTCCCATATTTTAGAATATCTGTGCAGCAGAGTGTGGAAACAAGCCTCAAGCTCGTGTACATTTAATGTGAACTAGGCCTGTGCAATAAGGTCCAATTCACACAAACTACCCATCACAAAAGGGTAGGCAGAGAAGTCAGCATAAGTCTAGTTTGAGGAAGGGGAACAAGATAAAGATAAAGGTGAAGTCTATGTGAGGGAATTCTTGTTGCTCAGACCAGTGATCAGTTCCAGCCTGGAATCTTGTTCAGGAAATACCACATGACCCATTTGGACTTATTGCTGTTAGAAAGCTTTCTGCTGATCTCACTGGAATTCTCTACATTGGCCACAGCTTGTTGGTGGTGAACAAGCTGATATTGGATATCTCTTCTATCTCAGATTTAGAACTCCCTGTGAATTACTTATGTAGACATTGATACACATAGGCTCCAATTGAAACAAAGGTATGTATGTACCACAACTCCTTTGGAGCCAAATGATGGGATATTAATCTCAAAAACAAACCAACTGGCTTTCAGCAAGAACAACTTGTCCAGAGTCACACCATTTTCAGTCATGGCTGAACTGGGAGAAAGACTCATGCTGAATCCAAATGCATTCTTGGCTCGTTACATCTAATAAGGAAGAGATGGCCAGTTGGATCCAGGAGGTTATAAATTCTTCCTTGAGAGAAGTGTTTTGTTTGGTTCACAAGCAGTGTAATAGTTTGAGAGCTGAGTAAATGAACTAGTTAGGTAACATAAAGTAGAAGATCACAGACTTCAGTTACCCTTGCCTAAGAAGGTTTTTTTAAGAAGGAAAAGAATACTGAGTTCACTCTCAGAAACATTACTGGCACATTATTTACCTTTATATACCACTCCACATCTAAACAGATTCTGAAGCAGTGAACAATAAAAGATAAAAAGAATAAAACACCATATTAAAAGTTAACCCCCCCCAAAAAAAACATTACACCAATAAAACTGTAGCTGGTCAAACAAGGAAGGCTTCTTAAAATAAAGATGTCTTCAGCAAGTACCAAAAACAACACAATGTTGGTGCTTACCTGATCTCCAAAGGCAAGGAGTTCCATAGAAAGGTAACCACCACACCGGAGGCTCTACTTTAGGTAGACTTCATTTGGTCCATGTGAAACCCCCAGGAGCATTCCATCTGATGACCTCAGTGACTGGGCAGGTTGATGCGGTGGTCTCCTGGGTGTCCTGGTTTCAAGTTGTTTAGGGCTTTAGAACATAGTCCTATGCAAGTGTGGACAGAAAAGAGTCCTACAACTCCCAGCATTCTCCAGCCAGCTAGTAACAAACTAGTAACAAACCCTTAAACCTGGCCGGGTAGCGAATACTCAAGCAGTGCAGATTCAGCATTATGAATCACTATTAAATGTTTACTTAATTTAGTTACCCTTATCTACGATACAGAGCAACATATGTAAGAGAGGCATAAAAAGAGAGAATCATAGAGCTGGAAGGGTTCTTGTAGGCCATCTAGTCCAATCCCCTGCTCAATGCAGGAAATACAGAACTAGAGCATCCCCAACATAACAGCTGTTCACCCTCTGCTTGAAGTCTTCAACTCCCAGCATCCCTGACCATTGGCCATGCTGGCAGGGGCTTCCGGGAGTTGAAGTCCAAAAATCTGAAGCTCTACCTCCCCCCACCCCCTGTAGGTAATTGGTTCGATTATCAAGCTGCCTTGGTAGCTGGTTCTACTATTAACAAGTCTCCTCTTAAGCTTATTTTTTCCTTCTTAGACGGAAGATCAATTAACTGAGGACCATAGGAGTATTGTTAAAGCTAAAATCCCACAGTATTTGCCATGCAAGTTACCAAATGAAAAAAAGAAAGGAGAAAGAATGTTCAGTTAGTAGTGAATGGGAGGGATAGCACCTTACCATCAATGCATTTACATGTCCATTAGCCTCCTTTTCAAAAGCAATTTTGAATGAAAGGACACCATAAAGCAGAGAAACAAACAAGAGCAATTCTTCCTTCCTTCCTTCCTTCCTTCCTTCCTCAACTATAAAGTAGGATTTTCAAGCACCACAATCAATATCCCCGCCCCCCGCACTTATTTTCTTGATCAGACAAATGCTATACTAAACCCCTCAAAAATGTTTCAAAGCATTTAAACAGCTCTAAGGTGGGCGACCTTTTCAGCTTTTGGCATTTCACTGCCGACTTCCCTAAACAACTAAAGGCGCAATCCTATGCCTGTTTAGAAAGTCCTCCACCTCCCAGCGTTCCTCAGCCAGCCACACTACACCCTACGTGATTAAAACCATTAAGCCTGCCTGTGTGAGGGGCTGAGAGGAAGGCTCTGGGCCAGCACAGCTTAGCGGCCCTCAAGCTAGGGCAGCTTCGTTTTTCTATTACCTCAGAAAGGCGGCGCTGTCTCGGCCCTGCGCAGAAAGGACTCGGTGCTGCCGCTGTTGCTGCTCTCAGGTAAAAATGACGCCGACGCTCCAGGGCCCCCTACGTGCAGTGCACAGCCTGGGGCGGCCAGGGAGGGAAAAGAGCAAAGACGTACCGACAGTGTAAAGGGATACCTGAGATATTCCTTCGTAAAACGGGACAGCTGGGCGGCATGTAAGGAGCTTTGACCTCAATGTTTCCACCAACTATTAAAGGAAGGCCAGTATATTAGTAACTAGTATTAGTAATTAAGGGCGCAATCCTATGCATGTTTAGACAGGGAAAAGGCCTACAACTCCCGGCATGCCCCAGCCAGCGATGCTGGCTGGGGCATGCCGGGAGTTGTAGGCCTTTTCTCTGTCTAAACATGCATAGGATTGCGCCCTAAGAAGTGCATCAAAAGGACTTTCCTGGCTGTCAGTATTAGCCTGCGTACCTTTGACAATTTGGCATGTTCCCAGATTGCTTGCCAAATGAGGGCCTACCAACACATGTTTGTGTCCTTCTCCCCAACACAGTGACCTATATGTCATTCTTGTTGTGTGAAGTGGGGAGGAAGCGCGTCTGCGCCAAAGCAACAAGACGCCTTAGAAAGTCTGTGAAAATGCCAAGCGTCTTAGCATGGCCATGTGTCCTCTTTTACAGAGGACAGCCCTCTACTTGAAGGGCTGTCAGAGCACTGTGCTCTATATTGAAAGTAGCATCCATTTGAAGGGTTGTCCAGTCCAAGTCCAGGATACAGATAAAGAACCATCAGAAGGAAGAGCTGAGCCTTGAAGTTGCTCATCAACACCACCTGGACAGCAGACTGAGCAAGGAACACAAGTTACCTGGTCATAGTCTTTTCCTCTGTTGTGAGATGTACTGTATTTCTATTTAAATTATAATAATTATTTCAAAGTATTTAATACATATAAATTAGCATATGCAAGTTTTGTGAAAACTCAGGGCCTCTTGGCAAGTCACTAGTGGCCACCCTAATACTATCGCCTCACCAAGCAGGATGGATTAGCAGGTGTAACTCCTTTTCTACTGACCTTGTACTTATACAGAAGGAAATGCAAGAATTTATTTAGTATATTGTTCAAATAACACATCCAGTTTGTGGTTTGGCCCTCAATTTCTTTTATCTTCGATTGTTGCTATGTTACATGCTCAAAAAGCGGAGGTAACTGTGTTGACCCTAAGAAAAATTCCAAAATCCATAGTAGTGTAATACCTTTATTAGGCCAACTCAAAGGTCACTAAAACTGTGCAAGATTTCAAGATTTCCAGAGCACTTAATCAGGCTAGATGTTACCAAAAGCAGTTTGGTTTGGCGGCGGGGGGTGGGGTGGCAGAGGAGGGGAAGTCTGATGTGATGTTGAAGTCATGATGTCTGCATAGTCTTAAACCCACTTCAGGCGTTTTACTTAGGGTGCAGTCCTATGCAAGGGCCTACAATTCCCAGCATTCCCCAGCCAGCATGGGCAATGGTCTGACGAGGAGGGCTTCCTGTGTCCATGGAGGTACACCAAGCAAATAAGCACTACTTTTTTTCATCACTCTTCTACAGAAAGTAGAATGCCTGAAGAAGGCTAAACGATCTGGGAGATGAGGTTTTCCAGACATTCAGATTGGGTTTGTATGACGTGATCTGATGGTTTCAGTGCCTCTAGTAGTACTGGGAACAAGAATGTAGCAGGCAATTGTTGATTCCCCATTTTTGAAAATATGAAATTGAGCTTCATTTGGGCAAACCAGACAGGTTCTTTTGTTGGTGGAAAACAGAAGTAGAGATAAACTAGGCAGTCATTATATTAACAAAACTGGAGGTAATTTTGGCTGCTGTACTAGGTAAAAGAAAACCAACAGAAGTCAAATTGGGTAGTTTGCCTAGTAGTTGGAAGGAATTAACCCTCAGAGAATAAAGTCACACCTTCAGGTGGTATAAAATCCTCAACAGGGTTCCACCGTTGAATGGCTAAATTCAGAATTGTCCGAGTCATACAAACAACAAAAGTAATCATGTTGACAAGAAAAATTCCAAAATCATATTATAATACCTTTATTAGGTCAACTCAATGGACACAAAAATATGCAAGCTTTCAAGATATCCAAATCTGTTCATCAGCAAGAAGTTACAAAAAAGGGGATTTTTGCTCTTATCCCCACACCTACCTGCTTTTTGTAGCATTTTGCTTGATGAAGAGATCTGGAGAACTCAAAGGCTTGCACATTTTTGTGACTGTTGAGTTGGCGTAATAAAGGCATTAAACTAATATGTATTTTGGAATGTTACACACTGTTTCTGAATAATTCCTCCTCTTTATCTCTCTGGGCAAAAGGCTAGTGACTTTTTGACCAGTTAATATCTGTTCCATCAAAAGCTGCATGTACAGACCACACTGCTCAAAGAGGCATTTTGCTTTGGTGGCTTCCTATGAATCCTGTTCCTTAAATTAATATTTTATACTGCTTTTCAGTCCTAAGGACCCCCAAAGCAGTTTATAAACAAAATAAACCCAAACAAAACATAAAATAACAAATTTAAACCAAGATCTCAAAATCAAAAGGAGCAGAGTTGAAACCTTTAATGATGTATGAATGTTTTCACTGCCTGCCAAAACGCCATCAGGGAAGTGGCTAAACTCCCTTCCTTTCAGAGGGAATTCCATAATGGGGTACTGGCTCAGAAAAGGATCTGTCCCATGTTCCCACCAACCAAGCCACTTTTTTCTAATAATAATGTTATAAATATCATGTCTGAGAATATGAGCTGGGAAGTCTCCGGTTTTTAAAAATTTCCTTTGTGCCATGAATTCATTAAATGGTTTTGGTCACCTCACTCTCTCTCAGCCTTGCCCGCTTCTGTACTATGTATTAGCTATATATTACTCAGTTCTTGAAAGGATTACCAGGATAACATTACAGGAAGGCAGATTTCATTTGAACATCAGAAAAACTTCCTAACCATCACAGAAGTCAGACAATGGAACCAAGCGCCTAGAGAGGTGGTGGGCTTTCCATCACTTGCTAGAGGTATTCAAGCAGAGACCTGGCAGCCATCTGTCAGGGATGCTTTAACTGGATTCCTGCACTGAGCAGGGGGTTGGACTCGATGGCCTAAATGGCCACTTCCAGTTCTATGCTTCTATGCTTCTGAGTATTTTGAGTTAAAGCACTATATAAATATTTAAGAATTATTACTCCATGTATATGAAAGCACTGGAGTTATTGTAATAGTGTTTGAGATGTTCTCTAGCTTCCAAAAAGGATGGACACCAGCCAGAAACTATCTTAAGAAACCACCTCTGCTGCTTCTCCCTACACTGCACTAGAATGCAGGTGACCCCTCCTTCAAATTATTAACTTGCCATTCCCAAACTGTACTGTTGCCTACCTTTTACCACAGGAAGGTGTGATAGACTGCTTCCTCTGTACTAATGTGAAACTTAGTAATAATAATAATAATAATAATAATAATAATAATTGTAATCATAATATAGCATTCAGCCACACACACCCCCCCCCCATTATGAAGATTGCCAACAGTTGTGTGAACCAAACATTTTCACTTTTATTAATTCTGTATCAGGGTTGGAAAATAATAATTAGAGGGGGCTAATTCTGGCACTTGTTTAAATGCCAGAATTAGTCCCCTCTATTTTTAAAGTGTAGGTTTCTAGGCCCCGTTTGACACTTAAAATGGATTCCATCAGCATTAGTGCATAGAACTGCAGGAACCACTGTTTTGCTGTTTACTCTCCTTCCTACTTTCACACTCTGTATTCTGTATTTGTATGACTATTAGTACCTTTGTCTACAGTACCTTTGTCCTCCCCTACTGATTTTGGTTATTTTGTTTGATTGAAACATCTTGTTGGAAACCAGATGTCTGTATGTTAACTACTCCAAAGTGCAGTTGCTTACATAATATTCTGTAAAGCCTGGGTTGCTTTGGTTTTAATTAGAAAAGCACAAAAAATAGGGCTTCCTGGGAAAATTATCTTGCTTGCCAACCAAATTAGATTTATCCAATTTGACTCCCAATTAGAAGAATCAGCTGTGTGGAGTGATGAGTATGTGACGTACATTTTCTAATTCCTGAGCACATGGGAAGGCAGGGCTGGAAAATGCAGCTTGCTTAGAATAGAGTGAGCCCTGCATTTGAAGTTTTTGATGTTTGGAAAAACAGGGCTGGAATTAATCCCTCCTGCACTCATTCAGACTGCAGCATATAATGATGGAGGTATATTAATCCAGTTATTTACTATAGGGTAAACCTCTAGGAGTTACATGTATGCCATAAGAAATTTTAAAATGTGATTTCCTCTAGGTTAAGAACTGAGCTTTACCTTTGGTGCTAATATTTGATAGTTATGATTGCACAATTGACACCCATGCATTTTATGTAATGACAGAGGCTCGCTAATGTTCAAAACCATTGTGAGTTATCAGCTTCAAGAGGCTGAACCCATGTACTTCACTTCTGGAACAGGGGTTGAAACCTATAGATGGGACATAAATATCCAATTCAGTGTGTGGGTACCCGCAGTAAGAATTCAGGGGCCTTACTCTGATATTCTTGCATTCAAGGGCCTAGTTTCTCACTGAAGTAGTAAACTTGCATCTGGCCTGTAATACTATAGACTGCAAGTAGGAATGGATTCACATGATTTTGAGTGTTCCTCCATTAAATCAAATTAAAAACATTAAATCCAGCACACAGTAAACTAGCATGTCAGGGAAAAGTCTAGGCTAAAACCTTCCTGCCTGACACCTCCTTAGAGAAGTGTTCAAACACTCCTTATGTTGAAAGAGGGTGGGTCTGTGCCTGCCAGCCTGTCTCCTCTGCCACCAACACACACACTGGCCACCACAAGCAGTGTATTCAGTGACTGTGAGAAGGAGCCCTCCATGGAGATGAATGTAGAGCTTTCCCTGGGCCAATTAGGATTCTCCCTGATGTGGAGGAACTCTATCTGGTGGGAAGCTTGTAGACCAAAACACCAGGAGGGCCACAACTCCCATGGTCTCTTATTATTAGCTATGCTGGCTAGGGCTGATGGAAGTTGTAGGCCAAACCATCTGGAGTCACAAGTTTCCCAGCCCTGCACATGTATACATCAGGGCCTTTCTCATGGGCACTAAACACACAGCCAGAGGTGGGTGGGGCTAGCCCGTGCATCCCTGTAATCTACTCACAGGTGCTTTTAACGCTTGAGGGAAGGTGCTTGAACACCACTGTTGTCTAGATGCAGGATTATTCATTTATTAATTTGTAGGGAGGCCCTACCTGCAGTCCTAAATGGTATAGCCCAGACATAGATTTACAGTCTTAGTGAGACCAAGTAAGGCTTATGCAGATAAAACAAGATGAGGGTATGAGAGGAGAAATGAGCAGCCAGAATGAGAAAGGATTTTTTTTAAATAAGGGCAGGTTGTGGAGACATTTGAGGATTGCTGGCAGAGACCAACTTCACTTGGAAGGGTAATGGTAAAAATAACTTGAGATAATATATTGGGTTGTATCCAATATGTTGGTGGAAAGCACTTCTTATGTAAAGTGGGGTACACAACTTTCACCAATATCTCTACTATCTACAATCCCCTGAGGGTTATTCCAGAACAGTATGGGATATGGTGTGGTGTGGAGGGCTGAAATAGGCAAACAGGCGTGGCAAAAATTGGATGCTCTGTGCCTGCATAAGCAGTACTTTCCACTAGCACAAAGCTACTAGATGCAACCCTTTAATTTCAAGTGTATGTGTTGTTATAGACCAAATATGCTCCATGACTGCTCACTGCTTATACACAATATAAAAGTTGGGGAACTTTTATATTGTGGTGGGGGAAGAGCGAGAGGGAAGGGAGATGGTAAGAGAGAAATATATATATAGTGCATAACAAAAATATATATCTATTTCATTCCTCTGAAATATCCATACTGTACGATAAAAAATGACTGACTGATAAAACCTTCAACTGACTCTTTATTTAACATACAAGTTTCAAATTGCAAGGTATATCTTGTTCCCTCCCTTTTTTAAAGTACCTGATTGACCTCATACTGCCAAGTTTAGAAGTTCTTCAGCCAACCTGCTAACTGAGGCTGAATATGAAGACTTCCGTCCTTGTAGAATCAGCCTCCTGGCCACTTACAGCACAATCCAATACATGTCTGCTCAGAAGTAAGTCCCATTGCTTTCAGTGGAGCTTACTTCCAGAAAAGTGAGTTTAGGGTTGCAGCCTTAGGCAGCTCTCCTGATCCAATTGGTGTGGTCCTTTTGGATTTCCCAAATAATGGCCAAATAATAAATTATTTACCAACAGTAGAAGGGCTGTTTTCACCACTACATTGATGCAAATGATTGCTTCAGACTGGGCGGAAGACACCATGGGGCAGACCCACAACATGAGGGTTATCATTTCCTTATAATGACATCATAAGGCGTCATCATTCAAATTATATTTTATTTACAAATACATTCTGCAGCGCCCAACAGACCTGGAATAGAGGCTTTTGTTGCACAGGACTTGGACAGAGGCTCTCTCTGAGCCTTTATCCAGGCCTCTCTTATTTTCTGCAAGTTAGGTTTATATTTGTCTGTGATTTGTTTATGTAGGCATGTTGTTTGGCTGGGCACCGTCAAAGATATCTCAAGATCAGAGGCTTGGAAGTTCTGAGATGCAGAACTACAGTGTTTTGAGAGTATGTATTTAATTTTGGATATGTTGCCTTGTGTTCATTTGAAAAAGTTGCAATTAGGTGCTTTGAATGAGAGAAATTCATCCTCTAAGAGCACAATCCTATGCATGTTTAGACAGAGAAAAGGCCTACTACTCCCAGCATTCCCCAGCATGGCTGGCTGGGGAATGCTGGGAGTTGTAGGCCTTTTCTCTGTCTAAACATGCATAGGATTGCACCCTAAGTCTAATAACTGAGTTGGTCAGAATTCAGGAATACCAAAGTGAAAGGATTTCTGCTATTCTTATCTCTGTATTGCCCTGAGTTAGCTTACTGGGAGGGCGAGAGAAGGTTCAAAACCATACTTTCTGCCCAGACCGAGCCAGACTTTCTTGGCTGTCAGAAATTGTAGGGAGTTTTTTTGAATTGTTAAACACTGTGGTAACCTAGTGTTCCCCCCCCCACCCAATGCAGGGATCTAGTGCAGTCATTTCCAGCATAGCTCAAATAGGCACTTATGAAATTTGCAGGAGTTGCCATTGCAGGGCTTGAGATGGTATGAATCCCATTGTGATAAACTTTGTTTTGTAACCACTTTCTTGCCAAAGAAAACTGTGGATGTTCTCTGTTCTACAGAAAGGTTTGAAAATTCCTGGTTAGTTTGGTGAAATATGATTGTGTAATGAAGAATATAAATTAGTCAGGGGACAATATTCATTTTAATGATGCTAGCTTTCCTGGCTGGGGAATGCTGGGACTTGTAGGACTTTTTTCTGCCTAAACATACATATGATTGTGCCCTTGTTTTCCTATTGATTGATTTCCCACCACTGAAATTAGTAGGAATAGTTTTAAGCACTTAGGGAGCAATCCTATGGCCACGAGACACTGTCTAGAGGGCCACAGGATGTGCTCATTTCTGGGAATCAACCTGCGCTCTGAGGTTGATTCCTGGAAAACTGACCTCTCCCCTCGTCCGCAAATCCCCACCTTCCATGCTTGGAAGAGGAGCGCAGAGTGACTGAAAAGGGGCGTTCTTGGGGCCGTTCCAGGGAGGGGAGAGCAGAGCTACGTGTACGACGCATCCAATGTGTTGTATGGCAGGTTCCTCTCCCGGTCGCCCCCGCCCCCGCTGCTTGACAGCTAAATACAGCTGTCTAGCGAAAAATAGCAAAGCAGGAGAGGCATGGAAGGAACGATCCCCCCCTCCCGTGCCTCTCCTGCCTTGCTTTGGATAGGTGGCTGCCTCCAAACTTGGAGGCAGCCACCTATCTTGATAGGATTGCACCGTTAAAGGCTTTATTCGTGTTATTGGTTCAGCATATACTGCTGCAGCATGGTTGCTGCTAAAGACTTAAATTGCATGGGCACTTTTCCGCCTGGTAAGCCATTCGTGCAAAATGATACCCATGTGGTTAAACTAATTTTAACTATGCCAGTATAATATTGTGAAAATAGAGGCTTTTGTTTGTTGGTACAAATGCATACATATGGCCTACTATCTTGTTTTGCTGCTGCTGCTGCTGCTATTATTATTATTATTGTTATTATTAATCAGGCCTATGCTGGTAAGCTCTATGGCTGAGCAGGTCTTAGAATATGGATCATCCACATCGAAGATGTTCTCTGTGCCCCTTTGGCCATTCGTGGCAACTTGTTTATGGATTATAGGTTCAATCTCATTACCGTCAAAGGGTCTAAATATGCTCCCATGAGCTTCCAAAATCTGCTGTTAATTTTACATTGATTTCCCTCTCTCGTGTTAGATATGCGTGACTGGTTGGCTTTCTGGTAACTGATGAAAATCTAGGTTTTCTGCTAAAGAAAAGTAGATCTGATAAATATCTACCAGAATGTAGCCACTGGAATCACAGTAACTTAAATAATGCAGTTATTTTTGTGGTGCTTTCTAAGGAATTACATAGAATACATACAGAGCTTGATTTTCTTTTATATTAATCAACTTCTAAGCAAGACATAAGCCCATCTGCTCAGTGGTAGCTATCTGTGAACAAACAATTTATCATTTTTGTTTGTGTTGCACTAATAACAGCTGCAGGATTCTGGCATAGCTTCAAGGTTTCTGCACAAACATACAAAATGACCCAAGTGTAAATCTGACAAATGCAAGGGTCTGGTTCAAGAAAGAGAAACATTTGGTGATATGTATCAGCAGCCACCCATTTGTAAATTGGGGCTGATGCACATTTATGCAACTGGACTGGTGTTTAAACAAAGTAAAGAGAGATTAAATGGGTGTATTTGGCTTCTGAAATTTGACTTGTAGCTTTCTGATCTTTAGAAGAGTGATTTATTGCAAAATCAGATTTGATGGTTAATTACATGTTAACGCACACATAGGAGTCCTGCTATTATCTCTACACAGAATCTGCCACTAGGATCATATCAAGTAAAATTAGTGATCCTGATTAAGGACTGCATAATATTCTAAACATACAAAGCATTAATAAAGACTAAGTTCTTAATAAATACAACAAAGTCTTGTGGCACCTTAAAGACTACCCAGTTTATTATGGCATAAGCTTTTGTGGATGGGAGCCCACTTCATCAGATGCCTTCACTTTTTACAGCTAAAACTGGTGCCTTCCATTATAACAATTTTTAGAAAGGGAGCTATGTTATGTTGCAGAAAAAGCAACAAGGAGTCTTGTGGCACCTTAAAGCAGGCAGAGGGAAACTCAGGCCTGTTGGAGAGACTCGGGCCATGAGTCACGTAACCTGAACTTGAAGGGTTAATCTGTAACTGAGTCAGGTGGGAGGGGATCTCTGGGAGATCATGTTGCCTTTTCTTTGTCTCCTCCCCTGCTCTCCTATGCTTCTTACTTCCTCAAGCAAGGGATGCCGAACGTGAGGGTGACCTCAGCTTACTTACCTCAAGATGTAAGCTTGTTATACCTGAAGTAAAGTCTGTTTTTAACCCACCACTCTAGTGTGTTTTGTCTACATCTGTGGCTACTGACAAGGTGGGGGTGGAGGGTGGGGGGTGGAGCTGATTCAGACTTCAAGGCCCAGGGGATTCCCCAGAAGGCCCCACCCCCTTTCCCCCACCCACCAATTATTTGGTGGTTTATTGTTATTTTCCCCATTCTGAAAGGCTGAAAGGCTTCTCCAAAGGCTCAGTTACTGGCAGTAGGACATTAAGCTACAGTATGCTGGTATGTTTTGTATTTTTGGCCACAGCCTTTTTGCATTTGGTCCTGCTCACTAATGTATGCAGCACCCAAGAGTTTCTCTTAAAATAAATTCGGCCTTTGGGCTAAAGTTTATTATGACTTTGGTCCATGAACGTGAATGCCATAATACATTTGTTAGTCTTTAAGATGCAACAAGAGTCTTTGTTGTCTCTGCTGCAGTGGCTACCCCACTAGATTTTTTTGAAATAAGAAAATGCATTTATTTATTTTTAAAGGCGTTTTAGGGGATGAATAACTTAGTTGGAGCCATTTCTCTTCTGTTAAGGGTAGACATGGGGGTGAGGGGCAGTTTACATTTTTACGTTTTTCATGTTCTCATAGCTATTCTAAAGTGTATACTGCAGTTTTCTACCATACTGCTCCAGAAATAATGGGACCATTCCATTGTAAATGGCTTGAAGTATACAATTTCAAGGGGCAGAACAAACTGTACAGTCCATTCAGCCAGGATCCCTAGCATAAATGAAGGCTTTTCTGTTGTGGTGCTCAGCTTGTGGAATTCCCTCTTCAGACAAGGTTGTTGGTGCCTTGTTTGTTAACCTTTAGGTGCCAAATGATGTATGTTCTGTTCATGCTTTCATTGGCCCATCATTGTTTGACTCTTTCTAAATTGCCTTCTGCTGTCATATGTTTTTATCTCTGGTTTGTTTCTTTTTTATCTGAGGGTTTGCTTTTGCTAATCAGCTCCATTGTCTTATCCATTCGTGATTTTAGCTTTCACTATTAAATTTATGCAAGTTGGATCTGGAGCAAAATGTTGTAGTGTATTTCCAACCCCTAAGAAGTGTGCTCCTGTCTAGGGTTCCAGGCAGGAACAGGTAGGCACAATATCATTTTGTGAAGGTTTGGCAGAGGGAACAAAAGGCCAACTGACTTAGCAGGCCAAGTTTGCATGATCATCAGAGGAAACAACACAGTATGGGTTGTTCCCTCCTCCCTGTGCATGCCCGCCATTTGCTTAATTATCCACACTGCATCGCAGGTTGCTGTGTTATTTAAATCTGGTGCGTGACGTGGGTGGCTTCTAACCCACCCCACAACCCATGGCTTGTAGAAGGGGTTGCGGGGTGGGTTAGAAGCCACCCCTGCCACGCCATGTGCTGGGTTCAGATGATACCACAACCCATGATGTGGCATGGGTAATTAAGCAAATGGTGGATGCGTGCACGACACGCGTGGGGGCAGGGAAAACAACCCATACTGTGTTGTTTCCCCCTGGGATCATGCGAGCCTAGCGACATACTTAGCCTCCCATAGATAGGGTAGCCACTTATGCTTCGCCAAAGAAGATGAAGCACAGCACCAGTAAAAGAGCACAGGTATTTGCATCAAATCTGCAAGTACTAATTTATACGTACAGATGCTAATATAGAAATAATTACTGTAAATAGTGCAGATGACTGACAAGGTGACTGGTGTGCTTGCTCAGTCTGCTGCCTAGGTGCTAACTTTGATGTACCTGCTCTCCCTTCTTATGGTTCTTGAATGTCAAACTGGGCTTGGACTGGACAGCTGTTTAAACAGAGGACACCTACAAACAGAATACTGTTCTCTGACAGCCCTTCAGATAGAGGACTGTCCTCTGTAGACACTTGGCCACCCTACCAAAGAGTAGGACGGTCCAGTGGTGCAGCTAGGTAATTGTAGACTCTGAATTTAATGATCTTATGGGCCCTCCTTTCAGATGGCTATGGGTATTACTTCAGTTCAGTACTCCCCCTGCCACAACTGTAATTCCATGCTTTATAAGTGCTTCTACATTTCTGATAGGTTATACAACAAAACCGTTTACCAACCGTGATTTAAAAATTATATGTGCAGTTTTGTATTTTAAACTCACTGAAATCATAGCACCATCATGAGTACAACTATAAAACGGAGTTAGCTTCTGATTTTGCCTCATCACCTGCCACTCTGGGTGGTCTCTTGGGGCCCCTGGGCTGTTGAGTCTTGTACTTTGGCCCCAAGCACCAGCCCTAGCTGTACCACTATGGGGCAGGGGTAAGATGTGAAAACAGGGTAAGGTACTGCTTACCTTTGAATCACAGGACTTTGTTTTGGGGGAGCAGTTCTCCTGACCAGTAAGACCACAAAATATTTTTCCTTGAGTCAGTTCATGGATGTAGGCTGACATGTGATAAAATTCTCTCTTTCAGAATGCCCGTGATGTTAACAAACTTAGGTTTTTATTGTATATCCGACTTCAGACCTAAAAACTGATTCCTAATATAAATGGCATAGCTGAGATAAAGCAAAACACACAGGGGAATTTGTTGAGACAAATGTACCTGTGGAATACGACTCCTCCACAGCTGTGGTCTGGAAGGATGTTAGAACAGGGAGGAAAGAAAAGGTTTGTGTGAGGGTGCTTGAATCCTTTTCAGCGACTCATAGAGCTACATTAAGAATTAAGGTTGCTCTTTCCAGCGACCCCTATCCCAGTCTTAACACTTGATTGTTTTATGTTTGTTTAGGAAAGTTGATCTGTAAAGAGACTGTCTACTTTAAATGGCTTGTAAGACACAGCAGAAGCAGCAGGGAAAGTTGGAAATCTAAAGAGAAACTGTGTTCCTCCTCCTATCCTATTATAAACTAATGGTTGTGGCTTGTATACAGAAATAGGGGTTTTGAGCTCCTATAAAACATATTATTGATGAAATCTTGTTCTAAGTTCATATTGCACACAATTCCATTTTCTTTCCCTGCTCTTTAAATCTCACAGACTGCTAATTTTCTTTCTTTCTTTTTGCAAAGTCATTTGTTGTAGGACAGCTTATGCAAGTTAACTTCTTCCAAATGTCCTTTAAAGCTTTTGAATGAAAAAGGTTTACTTTGCGAATAAATATTTGAGCTTTTCCATGAAAAAACCTCTCACAAATGCACATCAACTTACACACATTTGATTGTGTATATATAACATACTGCACTCTGGATTACTGATCTGGGACTTGCTATTATGACCACACTTGTAGAAATATTTGAATGTAACTGATTTGTTACATAAACGAATTGACTGCAAAACTACATTGTGCAATTATCCAGCTACACCACAGCAGCCATTTTCTTGTCACCAAATGCTTCCAAATGTGTAGTCTGCTTTTCTATGTTATGTTGCCTACAATTCATATATATTTTTCTAAAAGGAGAGAAAGAAAAAAGAAAATACATATCCAGGTGAAACTATGAGGTCTGCAACAAAGCTAGTTTTTATAAAAATGGGAAACTAAGGGTAGTTTGAGCCAATTAGCCATGGTGTACCTATACCATACACATATTGGTTTAATTTTTATGAATTCTTCCCATGAAACCTTGATAATTTTTGTTTTGTAGAATGCTGAAATCTTAGCCTGAGTCTTTTAGGGTAAGCAATGATAGCTAATGATTTGCAGTGGAATCCTACACATGTCTGTTCAAAAGTAAGTCCCACTGAGTTCAATGAGGTTTACCCTCAGGAAACTGGATATAGGATCGCCACCCTAAATTTGTTGCCAGCACAGCACAATCATATGCATATTTACTCAGCAGAAGTAATTTCCAGTATTCAGTGGGGTCTAACTCCCTTGTAAGTGTGTTTAGCTTTGCAGCCTTAGTCATGCTCTGTAGATCTATGGTTTTTAAAGCTCAACATTGTGCTTCTGTGTGTTCTGCCTTTCTGAAGGGGTAGGTGAACATCTCATGGGCTATTCATAAATATCACTGCATGGGTCACCTAGGAAGCAAATGGATAGCAGAAAAAACATTTTAATTGATGGAATTGCTGAAGGGGTGTTTGCATTCTAATATTAATATATTGATTCATTGATCTTACATTCCAGGTTCCCAAACAATATTGTTCTTTACAGCATCGGATTTTCTTTTCACCACCAGACACATCCACAGCTGAGTGTCCTTTCGGCTTTGTCTCTGGAAAAGACCCTGATGCTGGGAAAGACTGAAGGCAAAAGGAGAAGGGGACGGCAGAGGATGAGATGGCTAGATAGCATCACTGATGCAATGAATATGAACTTGAGCACACTCCGGGAGACAGCGCAGGACAGGAAGGCCTGGCGTGCTATGGTCCATGGGGTCACGAAGAGTCGGACATGACTGAACAACAACAACAACAAATTAATATATTCCTTTCACCAACCTAAGGATACATATCCACAAGTAAAATTCTCTGCCATACTATTAAAAGTTTGAAATTAATCAAATTTAGAATAGTGGTGACAAAAGATGAAGTTCTCAACCTTATTGACACATTGAAAGTAAATAAATCACTGGGCCCAGACGGTATCCATCCTAGAGTTCTTAAAGAACTCAAATATGAAATTACTGATCTTCTAATTAAAATACGCAACGTGTCCCTAAGATCAGCCTCTGTACCAGAGGACTGGAAGATGACCAATGTAACACCAATTTTTAAAAAAGGGATCCTGGGGGGATCTGGGAAATTACAGGCTAGTTAGCTTAATGTGTGTTCCGGGTAAATTGGTTGAAAGTATTATTAAAGATAAAATTAATAAGCATATAGAAGGACAAGCCCTGCTGAAAAAGAATCAACATGACTTCTGCAAATGTAAGTCCTGTCTCACTAACCTTTTAGAATTCTTTGAGAGTGTCAATAAAACATGTAGTCAGGGGTGAACTGGTAGACGTTGTTTACTTGGACTTCCAAAAGGCTTTTGACAAAGGCCCTCACCAAAGACTCCTGAGCAAACTTAGCAGTTATGGAATAAGAGGAGAGGTCCTCTTATGGATCAGTAACTGGTTAAAGAATAGAAAGCAGAGAGAAGTAATAAATGGTAAGTTCTCCGAAAGGAGGGAAGTAAATAGCGAGGTCCCACAGGAATCTGTATTAGGACCAATGCTTTTCAACTTGTTCGTAAATGATCTGGAGTTAGGAGTGAGCAGTGAAGTGGCTAAGTTTGCAGATGACACCAAATTATTTAGGGTGGTTAAAACAAAAAGGGATTGTGGGGAGTTCCAAAAGGATCTCTCCAAACTGGGAGAATGGGCATCCAAATGGCAGATGCGGTTCTATGTAAGCAAGTGTAAAGTGATGCACGTTGGGGCAAAAAATCCCAACTTCAAGTATAACCTGATGAGATCTGAGCTAGCAGTCACCGACCAAGAAAGAGATCTTTGGATTGTGGTGGACTGCTTGATGAAAATGTCAACCCAGTGTGCGGCTGCTGTCAAAAAGGCAAACTCTATGTTAGGCACAATTAGAAAAGAAATTGAGAATAAAACTGCCAATATCATACTGCCTTTATACAAATATATGATGTGACCACACCTACAATACTGTGTACAGTTCTGGTCACCACACCTAAAGAAAAGATATTGTAGAGCTGGGGAAAAAAGTATCAGAGGCAGCATGCCTATGTATATCAGTTGCTGGGGAACATGGGAGGGAGGGTGCTGTTATACTTGTGGGTTCCTGGTTGACAGCTGGTTTGTCACTGTGTGAGCAGAATGCTGGACTAGATGTTGCCTTGGTCTGATCCAGCATGGCCACCCAAGACGGACAGGTCATGGCAGAGAGTTCTGACAAAATGTGGTCCACTTGAGGAGGAAATGGCAACCCACTCCAGTATTCTTGCCAAGAAAACCCCATGGAACGTATCACAAGGCTAAAAGAGATGACGCCGGAAGGTGAGCCCCTCAGGTCGGAAGGTGTCCAATATACTACTGGGGAAGAGCAGAGGGTATTTCCAAGTAGCGCCAGAAAGAGTGAAGCGGCTGGGCTAAAGCCGAAAGGACACTCAGCTGTGGATGTGTCTGGTGGTGAAAAGAAAATCCGATGCTGTAAAGAACAATATTGTTTAGGAACCTGGAATGTAAGATCAATGAATCAAGGTAAGCTGGAGGTGGTCAAACATGAGATGGCAAGATTGAACATCGACATCTTGGGAATCAGTGAACTAAAATGGACAGGCATGGGCGAATTTAATTCAGGTGACCATCATATCTACTACTGTGGGCAAGAATCCCTTAGAAGAAATGGAGTAGCACTCATAGTCAACAAAAGGGTGGGAAAAGCAGTACTGGGGTACAATCTTAAAAACGATAGAATGATCTCAGTACGAATCCAAGGCAAACCATTCAACATCACAGTAATTCAAGTCTATGCCCCAACCACTGAGGCCAAAGAAGCTGAGGTTGATCAGTTCTATGAAGACCTACAACACCTTCTAGAACTAACACCAAAAAAGGATGTCCTCTTCATCATAGGGGATTGGAATGCTAAAGTAGGAAGCCAAGAAATCACCGGGATAACAGGCAGGCATGGCCTTGATGTACAAAATGAAGCAGGACAAAAGTTTTTACCAAGAGTTTTTTAATAGAGTTTTGCCAAGAGAACACGCTGATCATAGCAAACACTCTTTTCCAACAGCACAAGAGACGACTCTACACATAGACATCACCAGATGGTCAATATCGAAATCAGATTGATTATGTCCTTTGCAGCCAAAGATGGAGAAGCTCTATACAGTCAGTAAAAACAAGACCTGGAGCTGACTGTGGCTCAGATCATGAGCTTCTTGTTGCAAAATTTTGGCTTAAATTGAATAACATAGGGAAAACCACTAAACCATTTAGGTATGACCTCAATCATATCCCTTGTGAATATACAGTGGAGGTGAGGAATAGATTTCAGGGATTAGACCTGATAGACAGAGTGCCTGAGGAACTATGGACGGAGGTCCGAAACATTGTTCAGGAGGCAGCAACTCAATCCATCCCAAAGAAAAAGAAATGCAAAAAAGCAAAGTGGCTGTCTGATGAGGCTTCACAAGTAGCTGAGGAAAGAAGGGAAGCAAAAAGCAAGGGAGAAAGGGGAAGATATATCCAACTGAATGCAGATTTCCAGAGAATAGCAAGGAGAGACAAGAAGGCCTTCTTAAATGAACAATGCAAAGTAATCGAGGAAAACAACAGAATGGGAAAGACTAGAGATCTCTTCAAGAAAATCGGAGATCTCAAGGGAACGTTTTGTGCAAAGACGGGCATGATAAAGGACAAAGAAGGCAGGGACCTAACAGAAGCAGATGAGATTAAGAAGAGGTGGAAAGAATACACAGAAGAACTCTACAGGAAAGATCTGAATGTCCCTGATAGCCATGATAGTGTGGTCACTGAACTTGAGCTGGACATCCTCGAGAGTGAAGTCAAGTGGGCCTTAGGAAGCATTACTAACAACAAAGCTAGCGGAGATGACAGTCTTCCAGCTGAGCTATTTAAAATCCTAAAAGATGATGCTGGTAAAGTGCTGCATACAATATGCCAACAAATTTGGAACACTCCATAGTGGCCACAAGTCAGGAAAAGGTCAGTTGACATTCCAATTCCAAAGAAGGGCATCGCCAAAGAGTGTTCAAACTACCGTACAATTGCGCTCATTTCACATGCCAGCAAGGTGATGCTCAAAATCCTACAAGCTAGGCTTCAGCAGTATGCGAAGCGAGAACTACCGGAAGTACAAGCTGGGTTTCGAAGAGGCAGAGGAACTAGAGATCAAATCGCCAACATTCGCTGGATCATGGAGAAAGCAAGAGAATTCCAGAAAAACGTCTATTTCTGCTTCATTGACTACGCGAAAGCCTTTGATTGTGTGGATCACAACAAACTGTGGCAAATTCTGAAAGAGATGGGAGTGCCATACCACCTTACCTGTCTCCTGAGAAACCTGTACGAGGGTCAAGAAGCAACAGTAAGAACCAGACATGGAACAACCGAGTGGTTCAAAATTGGGAAAGGAGTACGACAAGGCTGCATATTGTCGCCCTGCTTATTGAACTTATATGCAGAGTACATCATGAGAAACGCCGGGTTGGATGAATCACAGGTCGGAATTAAGATTGCTGGGAGAATTATCAACAACCTCCGATATGCAGACGATACCACCCGAATGGCAGAAAGCGAAGAGGATCTCAAGAGCCTCTTGTTGAGGGTGAAAGAGGAGAGTGCAAAAGCTGGTTTGAAACTCAACATTAAAAAAACGAAGATCATGGCATCTGGCCCCATCACTTCCTGGCATATAGAAGGGGAAGAAATGGAAGCAGTGACAGATTTTACTTTCTTGGGCTCCAAGATCACCGCAGATGGTGACTGTAGCCATGAAATTAAAAGACGCTTGCTCCTTGGGAGGAAAGCTATGGCAAACCTAGACAGCATAGTAAGAAGCAGAGACATCACCTTGCCGACAAAGGTCCATCTAATCAAAGCTATGGTTTTCCCAGTAGTAATGTATGGCTGTGAGACCTGGACTCTAAGGAAGGCTGAGCACCGAAGAATTGATGCTTTCAAACTGCGGTGCTGGAGAAGACTCTTACGAGTCCCCTGGACTGCAAGGAGGTCAAATCAGTCCATCCTAAAGGAACCCTGACTGCTCATTGGAAGGACAGATACTGAAGCTGAAATATTTTGGCCACCTAATGCGAAGAGAAACCTCTCTGGAAAAGACCCTGATGCTGGGAAAGACTGAAGGCAAAAGGAGAAGGGGACGGCAGAGGATGAGATGGCTAGATAGCATCACCGATGTGATGAATATGAACTTGAGTACGCTCCGGGAGAGAGCGCAGGACAGGAAGGCCTGGCGTGCTATGGTCCATGGGGTCACGAAGAGTCGGACACGACTGAACAACAACAACAACAACGTAACATTAAACCATGTTTTAGCATGACGTGTGAACGTAATTACTGACGAAATGAATGGGCATCCAACTGTCATGAACCTCAGTGCAATCATTTTTGAGGATAAACATTCCATGTATTTTCAGGCACTTTGACATGTTATTTGTTTACCCTACTGCAGATCAAGCAATTGTGTGAGCTGGATTGTTGACTAGGATCTAAACGAATCAAAGAGTACGGTGCTTGCCTGGAGCTGATGCAATCAAACTGTTTTTAATATGCAATAAATGTTAAAAAGCAGAGATTGACTGGGGTTATTTGAAGATTGTTTTTCCCTTCAACAACCCATGCTGCCCAGGTTTGGACAACATGACAAGTTGTGTCCGGGTGGGTAATTAGGCAAATGGTGCCTGGAATATGCCACAACTTGAACAAGCCACTGTTGCTTGTTTGACCTATGGTGATCATGCGGACCCACCCATTGTGTGTGCTGGTGTTCACTCCAATCATAACTGGCAATTATGAAAAATAATAGTCTCAAATGATTCTGTAACAGTGGCTGCATTCGCACATAATGCTAAAACATGGTTTAATTGTACATCCATGAGCATAAATGAGCCCATATAAAGCCTCAGGCTCTTGTGTTTCCCCCCTCCCCTCCTCCCTCATGATCTGGAGGAGGAGTAAACCAGAATTCAGTTTCACTTTAGCAGATTCCTTGCTTGTCATTATGTATGAACCAGGACTCATAGTTTAAAATAACCTCTACTCAATTGCTAAACAGGCCAACAACAAACCCTGGTTGTTTTGTTGCTTAATAAATTAGAATATATTTAGTCTAGTTTCTGATTCACCTCAGTTTCTGGTTAACACATAATGGACAAGTTCACATGTTACGATAGGCCATGCTGGAAATAAGCTACGGTGGGTTGGTTGTTCACTTGCCAACCCATGTTACTCTTGACAGACGATCAGGTGTTCTGTGGGTTGCTGTGACTTGTTTACCCCTCGGTCCTCCTGCCCACTTCCTGTATGTGTGCAGCACAACTCCTCATATCCTCTTATTCCCAGCCGCTGCTGCCTCCACCCGCCACCGGATCACTACATAGGGGTCAAATATACTAGTTGCAAAGCACAAAACAAGGTCTCTAGTACAAATAAACATTGTATTGGGTTACATAGCTGAGATCATGAAGATTATAACAAGAAAACCCCATATGTATTGAAGCTGTCAGGTGAATCAGCACATTTGCACAAGTGTGGCGGGAGAAAAAAAAGATAGAAATTTGTGCAAATGTCTTCCATAGACTGAATCAGCCATGCTTCAATCTATGCAGAAAGCTAGTGTTGTTGGTTTTTTTTTTTTAATTTGCTTGGAAATTTGTGCATATTTCATGTTCAATCAAATAAACAGGGAACAGGCAAATATGTGCATGTGTGAAGGATCGCAAAAAATAATTATTAAAAAGGAACCCATTTGTATACTTTAGTAGGACAGAAAAAGAAAAAGTTGCAAATGGATTCAGCATATTCCTAAATGTAATTTCTGCATTGGTGGACGGGCAGACAGCCCTGATGAGGGAGGGAATGAGTACGGTGGCACTTGTGAGATCATGAGGAGCAGCTGGGTTTTTCATCGCTCTTGCCAGGCAGCTCTGTAGCCCATGCTGACAACCCACTCTTTCAGGTTCAGACATCATGACAAGCCACCCTGAAACAAACAAGACTTACAACCCACCATGGCTTACTACGGTGGCTGAGTCAGGCCAATGATAAACCAGGAATCTGCTAAAGTGAAACTGAATTCTGGCTTATTCCTTCTCTAGTTTATGTGGGAGGAGCAGAGAGGAACATGCAACCCCAGGGCTTTAGTCAGGTTACTTTCTCCTTGTGCACATAGTACCAAATTATAGTATTTCACACAGATATGGCTGGTAGGTCTATTAATGGAAACTTTACATCAATTCAGAAAAAGTGGGTTTATCTAGAATTTTTGGAAGGGCAGGAAAAATTTGTGGTTGGTAATTCTAATGTCAAAATAAAAGGTTGTATCCAATGCTGCACTAGATGTCACTCATGCAAGGGGGCTTTTCTGCCCCTTCCTCTCCACTGCAGTCCTAAAAGTTTCCCCTGAGATTTGGGAGACCCTCAAGAAAGCCTGAGATGTGCCATGGGTAGGGGCAGCTGCAGTGGGACAGAAGAATTGCTCAACATCAGGCAGATTGCCTGGTTTGGGGGGATTCCTCCTTCCCACTGCAACCCCTTGCACTTTTCCTAAATGTCCCCAAACCCCAGAGGAAGCCTTTTGGGACTTCAGGAGGAAAGAAGGGATTGAAAACTCCCTTGCAAGATCAGAGTTCCACTTCCACAGCATTGGATACAACTCAGGAGATTTGACTTTCAGTACCTACAGTTGAATGGGAGAAGTAAATACATCTTCCAGTAGACACTAGCATTTTGACTCTTATTTAATGTAGGGCTATGTAAAGCAGTGCAGAGTTCGGTTGATTTCATCTGGGCCCTCATTGCATGTATCCATTCTTGTATTTCAAATGTCCAATTTAAAGTACTATCCACCCAAAAGGGTGAAACTCCTCTCAGGAGCCAAAGACTAAACCAGTGTACTTTTTCTAAAAGAGGGGGCTGGAGGCTTTCAGATAGTCTGGTTTACTTCCACTGGCTGTAAAAAGAAAGAAAGAAAGTTTGTTGACTTTTGGGATATCTAGGAGTGTGATGCACAATAGCTCAAAGCAATAAGCCCAAACTCATTTGGCAGAGAACAATACTGGTCAGACAGATGAAGTTATGAGCACCTTTACTGTTTGGCTTCGGGCAGGGGTATGTGTGTGTGTGTTATTTTCAACATTTATGATATTCCTGGGATGTTTTCTGGAATGAGTCCCTCATTTGAAGACCTAGTTTTCCCCACCCAGCTCCTCAGCAGTGCCCAAGGGGAAACTGACCAAGCTCAGACATCTCCAGCTAATTTTATTTGGTGCTTCAGCTGCTAAATGCAAGAAGCTGCACTGTACTCTAAAATGCATTAACCTGTATCAAGCAGCACTACTCTTTTAATGTTGATTTTCTAAGCTGACATAGGTGAAGGTAACAATTTGGTTTCGCATCTCAAACAGAGCATAGTTTCCACACTTAATGTTTTCCATCTCCTTTCTTTTTCATCGCTTTTTCCTCTCCACACCTGCTAGAGTAAACAACTGCATGTATTGCAAAACATTCCTTTACACTACACTTTAGAATAAATTAGTTAATACTAATTTTTGTTCATTGTTCTTGCTTTGGTTTTCATTTCAGAAAGACTTCAGAGACGACCATATTTTTTTTGCTTTTGTCTATTTCAGTATTCTTCCAGATACACATTGTAGGCATTCTTCAAATTTATGCTTGTCACCTACTCCAGGAAACACGGACGCTGCCGTTTGTATGTTCAAAAGCCTGGAAAATTACAGGGTGGGGTGGGGGAAGAGAGAGAAAAGGTAAGTATTTTAAGAATTCCCTGTTTCATTGCTTGAAGAAACAAGTCTTTTTTTTTGGCTCTCTTTTTAAAAAGGATGCCAGATTGCGCAAATTAACTGTAATATTACTGTGTTAGAATTATTTTGCCTGGAGGATAAGTAAAACAAAACATTTAACTGTTCCACATGGTATAGTATAATTTCACATAATACAGACTCTTGATGTATCCCAACAGGGCAGTATATTATCTATTATGTTTGATCAAGGACAAGGATTCTGCCCTTAAAGGTGGCCTAAAGTATACGTTTTAAATCAATTATTCTGTTTCTAATATATTGTGTGATGTCAATGTAACAATGCCAACTTCATACTCTGAACTATTTATTTGCTACATTTCTGAAGCTCTCTGGATAATCCACAAATAAGACTTTAAACCATAAAATACAGTAACATAATAAAACATAATATGTAAATATTACAAAGTTTAAAACAAAATAAAACTAGAGTAAAAACCAAAGAAAAAGCCAGCATGATTGCAAAGATCTTAAAACACAATAATACTTTTTTGTGTTGCACAAAATCAAGGTTGTGACCTCCTTATCTCATCTAACACCATATTTAAAGGATAAATTTAAGAATAGATTAATTAAGATTACCAATGCTCCAGAGAAGAATGACAGGGCTGTATCCAGTGGTGGTGTTGTGCTAGTGGAAAGTGGAGCAACCAAATTTTGCTGATCCTACCTACCTACTACAGCTGTCCATGCCATATCCCATGCTGTTCCAAAGGGTCCCCCAAAAGCAACTTTTGGGGCAATCATATGCCCTAAATTCCATAAGTGGAAGCACATTTTGCTAGTGGAAAACCACCATTGGATACAACCCATTCTAATACCAGCTAAGGTCCAATACTACATTTGTTTCCTCCACCATAGATTCTTTTATAAATGATAGAGACTGGAATATTACACATCAGTAGATCCTAACATTAGAAGTTTTGCCTTCACTTTGGGGAAGATTCTGTGTGTGCGTGTGCACCCGCGCATGCTGCTATTGTCATCGTGTAGGTTTCACAGCTTATAAACGGCAGTAGAGAGGCTCATTGTAGCCAATACGTACATGCAGTTTCATCAGATGTAGACCTGACATTTTGTAACCTCAAGGCTGGAAAGCAGTACTGCACTGATGATGCGCTGCCTTTGATGATGGTCTGCAACCTTCAGATTGGTGCAGATCATGGCAGTCTGGTCCTGTATTGCGTGGAGGTGGATGGATGGAGAAACACTGAGAGCACAAGCATCTCCACTTATTATTGTCGGGGTTTAGGCTCAAAGTGCTGGCTATGAGCTAACCTGAATGGCCTATTTTCTGTTGGAGGTACTGCCTTACATCTTGTTGCTTTCTCTAAGGTGGATGAGCACCCTCTGAAGCCTATCATTTGTACATTGAATTCATGACCACAAGGACTGTCAATGTGTAGTCTCGACAGCCAGCTGTTTGTTTATTTGTTTATTTATTTTATTGTATTTTTATCCTACTCCTCATCCAAAAAAGGCTCCCAGAGCGGCTTACAATCAGTGAACAAAGAAGACAGTTGCGGAATTCCCTTCCCTCAGAGTTCACCAAAGTCCAAGCATCTTTCAGGAATGTTTTAATTGGCTGGTAACCCAGTAGATAATTAAATTTTTAACTGTTTTAATTTGGCTTTAAGCTAAATTACATCTGTTGATACATCCAGCCCATCTTTGCCCGGAGCCCACAAATGGAGGCATTGTTCAGATGTAAACAAGGCAAATACACATACTGAAAGGCAGCAGTACCACTTCAGTTTGTGAAAGGTTGTATGAAAAAGACAACTTACACTCAGGTTTGTGGATGCTGGTAGTGAGACAATACAGGCAGGCTGGCCGTGATCAATAAGGTAGGGGTGATCAACTGAAATGGCCAGGTGCAGTCAACTGGGATCCCTTAATAAGTGCTTTCCAAACACTTAGACACTTCATCTGCAATGCTGAGCCATTAAATTCAGAGGCAGTTTTGCAATGGACTTCAATAAGATGTGACTGCATCCTTAGAACCTTTCTTAAAAAAATAATCCTGAGTGTTTTGGCAAGGAAAGTATAAACTTGTTTATCAAATATTTGCTGGAATTACCTGGAAAATGCAGTCAGTATACTCTCAGTCTCTCTCAAGATGTTAATTAGGAGAGGAATAAAAAGTATAACTTAAATGCACTTTATAAAGAAGGCTGAATACTAAAAGTTACCACAAAAGTGGTTGTAGAATTTCTATAAGAGAAGCTGGACTACAGGTGAAATGATTAGATAATGGGGCTAGAACCGGATGTCACCTATACTCTCTCCTAATCATTATCTGAGGGTGCTTCCAGAAGAGCCTTTTTTCATGCAATTGTCCTGCCTCATTTTATTGTGGGCATCCAGAGGACATTGTCTCCCATTTGGAAGCATCCTGTGTTTTCCTACCGCTGCTTCTGTCTTTTTTCTTTCCATAAAAAATCTGTTTGGGTGGAAAATGCAGAATAGCTGCATAATGTCCTTTGATTGGTAGTGCTAGGATCCATCCATCTGGAAGCAAGCCGAGTTGTTTTGCTGTCGTAGAATGTTTGTGAATGTACTAACTGCTGATGGGCAAAGTGCCAGCAATGGAATACAAGCTTTGAAGAAGGAAGTGAAACATCAGATTGCCTTGAAGAATTTTGTGTTGGTACTAGGGACAGGAGGAGCCATGTGCTGTTGTCAGGAAGGGGGACAGGATGTATAAAGACCTTGTATTATTGGCAGGTAAGCTAATCAATCAGGAGTGTTGTAGAAGCTGAAGGGTAGTCAAAGCAGCAGGAAAGATGTGCGGGAACAGCGTCCAGAAACAAGGATTCTGACAAAAAATGACAGCCAGCGTGATGTAGTGTTTGAATGTTGGACTAGGACTAGGGAGACCCAGGTTAAAATCCCCAGTCGGCTATGATGGTCAGTCACCATCGCGCAGGGTAGTTGTGAGAGTATAAAGGGAAGGAGGAACAACCATGTATGCCACCCTGAGCTTCTTGGCTGGAATATGAATGTAATAAATAAAATAGGTTGAAGAGCAGGACTCAACAGAAGAAGGAGGCAGACTTCTTATGGAAAGAGGTAACAAGCAGGGAGGTGGTGGTAGAAGCAGAGAACAAGAAGAAAAGAGAAATGGAGCAAAATGTCATACGGGGGCTATAGCCAGGAAAGACTGTGCTCCTGAAAGATATAGTTAGAAGTTCAAGGAAGGGAGATGGTGTGTTAAGAACGGCAGGAAACACTGAATTGGGTCTATGTTTCACACCAACCAGCCGGATATTTGCCACTTTGGATTAAGCTGTACAACAAATCAAGGAAAAAGGCTAGCTATATCACTTGATCTGTTGGTCCAAATTATGTATGTATAAGTGGGACTTGCATCAGCCCCTATGAGGAGTGTTCCTGTCAGGGCTTCAGACAACCTTGAATAGGACCTATTCAGGCAGGGCAGTCCAACTGGGGGAAGAGATAAATGAAATATTTTTTCTTGCATCCATCTGCTGGTTAGCACCAACCTTTTATTGCATAGCAGGCAGGAAGGGGGGAAGTCCTAGAGTGGGAAAGAAAAGTGTCCTTTTTCCTTTCCTTTCCCCTGGAACGTAGGAAGCTGCCTTTATTCAGAGTCAGAACATTGGTCCATCTAGCTCACTATTGTGTATACTGACTGGCAGCTGCTCTTCACACATTTTTCCCATTGAGATGCCAGGGATTACATCTGGGACCTTTTTCATGCAAAGCAGGAAGCTTTACCACTGAACTGTGCTGTTGTTGTCCGACTCTTCATGACCCCATGGACCATAGCACGTCAGGCCTTCCTGTCCTCCACTCTCTCCTGGAGTGTGCTCAAGTTCATATTCATTGCATCGGTGGTACTATCTAGCCATCTCATCCTCTGCCGTCCCCTTCTCCTTTTGCCTTCAGTCTTTCCCAGCATCAGGGTCTTTTCCAGGGAGTTTTCTCTTCGCATTAGGTGGCCAAAATATCTGAGCTTCAGCTTCAGTATCTGTCCTTCCAATGAGCACTCAGGGTTGATTTCCTTTAGGATGGACTGATTTGACCTCCTTGCCGTCCAGGGGACTCGTAAGAGTCTTCTCCAGCACCACAGTTCGAAAGCATCAATTCTTCGGCACTCAGCCTTCCCTATAGTCCAGCTCTCACAGCCATACGTTGCTACTGGGAAAACCATAGCTTTGATTACACGAACCTTTGTTGGCAAGGTATGTCTCTGCTTCTTACTATGCTGTCTAAGTTTGCCATAGCTTTCCTCTCAAGGAGCAAGATTCTTTTAATTTCATGGCTACAGTCAAAGTCTGCTGTGATCTTGGAGCCCAAGAAAATAAAATCTGTCACTGCTGCCATTTCTTCCCCTTCCATATGCCAGGAAGTGATGGGGCCAGATGCCATGATCTTAGTTTTTTAATGTTGAGTTTCAAACCAGCTTTTGCACTCTCCACTTTCACCCTCAACAAGAGGCTCTTTAGATCCTCTTCGCTTTCTGCCATTAGGGTGGTATCGTCTGCATATCGGAGGTTGTTGATAATTCTCCCGGCAATCTTAATTCCGACCTGTGATTCATCCAGCCTGGCGTTTCTCATGATGCACTCTGCATATAAGTTAAATAAGCAGGGCGACAATATACAGCCTTGTCGTACTCCTTTCCCAATTTTGAACCACTCGGTTGTTCCATGTCTGGTTCTTACTGTTGCTTCTTGACCCTTGTACAGGTTTCTCAGGAGACAGGTAAGGTGGTCTGGTACTCCCATCTCTTTAAGAATTTGCCACAGTTAGTTGTGATCCACACAATCAAAAGCTTTAGTGTAGTCAATGAAGCAGAAATAGACGTTTTTCTGGAATTCTCTTGCTTTCTCCATGATGCAGTGAATGTTGGTGATTTGATCTCTAGTTCCTCTGCCTCTTCGAAACCCAGCTTGCACTTCCAGTAGTTCTCGGTTCACATACTGCTGAAGCCTAGCTTGTAGGATTTCGAGCATAACCTTGCTGGCATGTGAAATGAGCGCAATTGTACAGTAGTTTGAACACTCTTTGGCATTGCCCTTCTTTGGAACTGGAATGTAAACTGACCTTTTCCTGACTTGTGGCCACTGTGGAGTGTTCCATATTTGTTGGCATATTGAGTGCAGCACTTTGACAGCATCATCTTTTAGGATTTTAAATAGCTCAGCTGGAATACTGTCATCTCCGCTAGCTTTGCTGTTAGTAATGCTTCCTAAGGCCCACTTGACTTCACTCTCTAGGATGTCTGGCTCAAGTTCAGTGACCGCACTATTATGGCTATCAGGGACATTCAGATCTTCCCTGTAGAGTTCTTCTGTGTATTCTTTCCACCTCTTCTTAATCTCATCTGCTTCTGTTAGGTCCCTGCCTTCTTTGTCCTTTATCATGCCCGTCTTTGCACAAAACGTTCCCTTGAGATCTCCGATTTTCTTGAAGAGATCTGTAGTCTTTCCCATTCTGTTGTTTTCCTCGATTTCTTTGCATTGTTCATTTAAGAAGGCCTTTTTGTCTTTCCTTGCTATTCTCTGGAAATCTGCATTCGGTTGGGTATATCTTCCCCTTTCTCCCTTGCTTTTCGCTTCCCTTCTTTCCTCAGCAACTTGTGAAGCCTCATCAGACAGCCACTTTGCTTTCTTGCATTTCTTTTTCTTTGGGATGGATTTCGTTGCTGCCTCCTGAACAATGTTTTGGACCTCCGTCCATAGTTCCTCAGGCACTCTGTCTATCAGGTCTAATCCCTTCAATCTATTCCTCACCTCCACTGTATATTCATCAGGGATGTGATTTAGGTCATACCTGAATGGTTTAGTAGTTTTCCCGACGTTCTTCAATTTCAGCTGAAATTTTGCAAGAAGAAGCCACAGAATAAGAAGCCACAATAAATAAGCCATGATCTGAGCCACAGTCAGCTCCAGGTCTTGTTTTGACTAACTGTATAGAGCTTTGGCTGCAAAGGACATAATCAATCTGATTTCGATATTGACCATCCGGTGATGTCCATGTGTAGAGTCACCTCTTGTGCTGTTGGAAAAGAGTGTTTGCTATGATCAGCATGTTCTCTTGGCAAAACTCGATTAGCCTTTGTCCTGCTTCATTTTGTACACCAAGGCCATGTTTGCCTGTTATCCCTGTGATTTCTTGACTTCCTACTTCAGCATTCCAATCCCCTATGATGAAGAGGACATCTTTTTTTGGTGTTAGTTCTAGAAGGTGTTGTAGGTCTTCATAGAACCGATCAACCTCAGCTTCTTTGGCCTCAGTGGTTGAGACATAGACTTGAATTACTGTGATGTTGAATGGTTTGCCTTGGATTCGTACTGAGATCATTCTATCATTTTTGAGATTGTACCCCAGTACCCAGTACTGCTTTTCCCACCCTTTTTTTGACTATGAGTGCTACTCCATTTCTTGTAAGGGATTCCTGCCCACAGTAGTATATATGATGGTCACCTGAATTAAATTCGCCCATGCTTGTCCATTTTAGTTCGCTGATTCCCAAGATGTCAATGTTCAATCTTGCCATCTCATGTTTGACCACCTCCAGCTTACCTCTGACATTCCAGGTTCCTAAACAATATTGTTCTTTACAGCATCAGATTTTCTTTTCACCACCAGACACATCCACAACTGAGTGTCCTTTTGGCTTTGGCCCAGCCATTTCACTCTTTCTGGGGCTACTTGGAAATTCCCTCTGCTCTTCCCCAGTAGTATATTGGACACCTTCCGACCTGAGGGGCTCACCTTCCGGCGTCATCTCTTTTAGCCTTGTGATACGTTCCATGGGGTTTTCTTGGCAAGAATACTGGAGTGGGTGGCCATTTCCTTCTCCAGTGGACCACATTTTGTCAGAACTCTCCACCATAACCTGTCCGTCTTGGGTGGCCCTGCATGGCATAGCTTATGGCTTCACTGAGTTACGCAAGCCCCTTCGCCACAACAAGGCAGTGATCCATGAAGATGTCTGAACTGTGGCCATTTCCCAAAGATGGTGGGAAAGCTGAACTGGAGAACACTATAGGTATAGTGGGGAGCTAGGAGGTCTTGGGTTTTTGTTTTTTTTTTAAACCTTACAGCACATATTCCCCCAGCCTTAGTTCACCCTCTCCAGAATACTTACTTTAAGCTGTGAAGGTAGCTGGTCCACCCCCCTCGCCCACCCCTACAACTAACACTCTAAGATAGTGTCTCAGCTGCTCTTAATCACAGACTTAACTAACAGACTCGCATAGTCTGCCGAACTTCTGCTTCTTTTGGATCCTGGGGTTTTCCTTTCTCTGGCGTAGAAGTGAGAGATGCCTACAGAACCATGAAGAAATCCAGGCTTTCTGTGACTGAGAAGGTGTGTGAATCCTCCTCGCTCCCCCAGACACACACACGTTGTATGCAATGCCAAGTCAGTAAAATCAATGGCTATTTTGCAACTGACTTTAATAGAATGTGACTGCATCCTTAGGGCGTTAGGTAGCAGCAGAGACAGGAATTCTTGTATTTGTTGAATGTGAACTTGGAATTTCCATCTCCAGAAGAATGGGTTGGGTTAATCTAGAACTGGGGTCTCAAATATGGGGTCCATGGGTGCCAATATGCCCATGAACACCTCTCTTGGTGCCCACCAGGCTTCCTGCCCCTCCTGATTTTTTATTTTCTTAGGGGTTTTTAAATGGGAGGCTGGCTTGCTGCAAAGCAAAGTGGTGCCCTCCACTGCCACCTTTATTTCAGTTCAAAAGCCTGGTTTTGTGTTTTGGAGCTCACACCCCACCTTTGCCTTGTACTTAGTTTTTTAGGCAAGTTACTTTTATGTTAGTCTCACCAGTTTGGCTTAAGGGAAATGAATATTTTGTAACTGGCCATACCCACTATGGCAACCATTTAATGAATGGGCAAGCTGCCTAGGGCAGCCGTTTTGTGAGAGTTCCCACGATACTCTATTAACATTCCAGATGTGCTCACCAAACCCAAATGTGCTCAACTGCCATCAAGATCCAATATGTCCTAGAAGCTCACATGTCCTTGTAAAATGATTTTTGTTTTTTTTAATGTTCTTTTTCTTTCAGTTTACAGACTTGCATACATCTGTGTACCTAGGGAATCCCCCAGGTGCGTAGAAACTATGATCTTATTTTTGGGCAGCCCCACTTTACTTCCAAGCTGCTAGGTACTCAACCACGAGTTCAGTATGAGAGGGAATTATAAGCACTTATTTTTATACTTTGAATGTTTTCGCTGATAATAAATTCCCATTTGGTATATTAGTTTATTGAAAAAATGGGTATTTACTGAAGGAAAGTCACATGATCCCAGGAAAGCGAAGAAACAAGGCTGTCTGAAATCTTTGTAGTGACTTTTTAGTTGTTGTTGTTGCTGATGTTGTGTTTTTAAGAAGCAAACATTGAAGGGGCTCATATTATTTAACAACTCACCTGTTGTGGTTTTGCTTGTACTTTTGTTCAAAACAGCCCTTTGACTTGTTCCGTTTCAGGGTCCAGGTCAATATCATAGAAGCAAGGTCTCGTAGGCAATCCTGGCATAGTGCTCATCTAGGGGAACAATGAACTAGAAGTTACGATCCTGCGATTGTAAGCTGATAACCACACTACCCGTGATGAAGTGAAAGACCATATTGTTCTTCATGGGTCCATAACTTTACATGCTTTGAAAAGAAAAGAATCAAACCATCTGCTACTCAGTCCCTTTTGCTAAACCCTAAACTTTATTCATTTGTGCCTCAGATTGCTTGCAAAGAAGAAATTCTGGAAAAGAAAACCAAAGGTAGTACTATGTGAAGCCCTGTGGTGCAGGATTTTAAGAAATTATGCACACTTCAAGAAGAATATGATAAAGGAACTAGGAATGTAAATAGATAACAATAATGTATTGAAGTCATTCAGGTAAATGCTGTACTAATGTGGGCCTTTCTGCCAACCTAGTAGTTCAAAAGCAAGAAATTGCAAGTAGATAAATAGGTACTGCCTCGGCGGGAAAGGTAACAGCATTCCGTGCACCTCGGTGTTCAGTCATGCCGGCCACATGACCACGGAAGCGTCTTCGGACAGCGCTGGTTCTTTGGCTTAGAAATGGAGATGAGCACTACTAGAGTCGGACATGACTGGTTGGGGACACCTTTACCTTTTAATGTGGGCCTGCATTCTGTATTAGGCTTTTCCAGCCAGCTCATTGGTGAAGGCGAGTTTTCAGTGTCAAGATGTTATTTTGTGCACATGTAATAACCACACAAAAGCATTTTCATCATAAATATTTCCTCAGTTAATGAAGTTAACTTGCATGAATAATTAGTTAATTCTACTACTACTACTAAGGTTACAAAATATTTAATAGTTCATTTAAATTAATTTTAGCCAAAACAAAGTACTTTAATTTGTGTGTCTACTAAAAAAAATAAAAACAACTAAACTATTTGTCAGAAAGTTCTACAAATTATACAGCTGTTCCTATATTTCAACATTCCACTGAGCTAGGATCCCCATTCTCACCCAGTCTCTGCTGCAGATGACTCCTCCCTAGTTTTAGTGCTCCCCCCCCCCCGAGCTCTGAAACAGTGAGCCCAGCTGGAAGGAAAATGGTATCAGAGAGACATTTGCAGGAAAGAATCAGTGTGTGTGTGATTAGAACCCCTTCTTCCTGTCCATGAAGTTTTGCACATTTCCCTCCCCTGTGCCCCGACATTTCTGTTACCTTAGTAAATTTGGGACCACACATTTACTTGCCGAGTTTACTTACCTAAGAATCACATGATGGGAAATGAGACCCCACAACCCAGCTTTCTCTTAATGCACAAGCTGTATAATTTGAAATACATTGCTCTATTTAAAACTAGATTAATAGAGAATTAGGAAGGGTGATGGTGGTTAAATATTCCAGAGAGTAGGCAACTTTCATTTCTATGTTCTGTTGAGAAAGATGTATTAATATGAACAGCAAATCAAAGGACAAAAAAAGTTACCCCCAAGCAGCGTCCAGCGATTAAGGCCAAGCAACGCAGGGCTACAGTTACCTGTTGCTCATGGAAGGTATCTCTGCCCGATACTGGAGGATCCCCCCTTTCCCTCAGCCCCCTGTGCCACAGCTTATCCCATTCAGCAGGGGCCCAATGTTTAGGAAAGATTTTTTGGAGTGCTGTAGTGTGTGTGTGTGTGTGTGTGTATGTATGGCTGGCAGGGGAAGACAGAGTAGACCTTATATGGACTTTTCTTTGGCTCCAACCCAGGGCGTCCACCTTCTGACCACCAGTGATCTTTGTTTCTGACATTTCAGCAGACACTGCCTACATACAGTCAAACTGCAAATAGGACTAGGAGAGGAATGGATTTTTATTTTATGTTTTGAAAAAATGGAAACAGTGATTCTCAGTATGACAAGATCCAAGACAGTTTCCATTCTATGAGATACAGACTATACACAGTGCTCTGCATATCTCTAGAGCTTTATGAACCCCAATAGCCCCCTGACTCTGTCATCAAATCCTTAAATTGGCACAATCACTCAGAGGTATGGTGCACCCTTAAAAATTTCAGCACTGGTTAATAATACAAGAGCAAATTTGTTAGTGCTTAAGTAAAAAGATAATTTTTTGAGAGAGAGGTATAATTTAACTGGATTTTTGTAATATAGTTTGGCTCGAAGAAAGAAGGGGAATATATACTAGGCTAGGATTTTGTTTTGTTTTAAAAGTTTAGAATTATCCTCAAGATAGAATTGGTTGTCATAAATGACCTTCACAAGCTGCTCTCTCCTACAAAAAAGAAAAAGAATCCCAAAGCCCCAAATTGAAAAAAAAAAACAGATGCCTAAGAGTCGGCAAGATTGGGAAAAAAATCAACATTTAAAAAACTAATAATTTCAGACATTGAGATAGCATTCTTTTCCAAAAACAACTGAAATACCTATTAAGACATAATCTTTGTATGTATGTTCAGTACCTCAAAACAAATACATGGTTTATGAAAGCAGCTTAATCACAATTTTAGCCAGTTTTTTTAAAAAACCCAAAATTTAATAATATGGCTTTATGAAGATATATTTGGATTTTACTACATGTTTACCCAGTTGTAAGAGGTAAAATGTAACCACCACATATTACCTTATTGGAAATAGACCCTTTCTTTCTTGGAGTGTCATGTATATGAAAATATTATTTTTCATGTGTATTTATTTACATTTTTTTAGAGAACAATCCTATCGCCCCTAGATAGTGTCTGGGGGCCCATAGGATTGTTTGCTTTCTTGGCTCTGAGGTCAGAGACAGGACTCCAACCTCAGAGCCAGGAAACCACACTCCCTGCCCCCTTCCCTTCATAGCTGGCACAGAGAAAACCACAGAGGCTACCTCTCAATGCTCAGAAAACAGCACGTGGGGATGGAGAAAAGGGAGGTGCTGCTTTTCTCCCAAGGCGCTGCTGCCAGACAGGCAAGTCACCCATCTAGCAGAAATGCAGGGCGGCTGGAGCGCGGAGGTGAAGATTGCCTCTGCTGTCCTGCCACCCTGCACTGAATACTCGGCAGCCTCCAAGTTTAGAAGCTGCCAACTATCCACATAAGATTGCAGTCTTATTTATTTAATGTTTCTTGGCCACCTTTCAGGGCAGGAGCACTCCCAAGGCAGCGTACAACAATAAAACTTGCATAATAAAAACTGATGCAGTAGTAAAAACAATAAAAACAGCAACCGCAGAAAACATTCTAAAATGTTTATAATCTGTAATCAGTATGCTATTTTATTTAGTAGGCAACAGGTGCTGGCCACCTAAGTGATATTTGGTTTGACTTAAGCAGCAACTTGATCACTATAAAATATGATAACGACATTATTCTCTGGTTCCGGAAGTATGGACTGTAAACATTCCAATGGATATTTACATCTCAGCAAGTAATATATGGTTCCATAGTACATTGCAATCCAAATCCATCCCATTTAACATGTATAACTTTGAACTTGTAATTCAGTGCTTGAATTACAAGTCTTTCTCTCTTAGGGCAACATACTCAAGCGGTACTATGTAGGTATCTGCACAATGGCAGCCTTATTATCTTGACATTTTAGGCTTTTTCTGGAAATAGAATAGTTGGTGAGCAGTTGCAATGAATGTGATTTACACCTTCCCTGCTCCCCTCAAAAGGGTAGGTGATTAGGCCAGTTTTCAAACTCGGAACTTAGAATTCTAAGTTGTATTGTATGTTTTTAAGGGAGATACCGATTAACCAGTCTAAATTTAAATGTGTTATGCTTAAGTTTTCTCAAGAGTAGTAACACCATTTTTTAAACACTATGGCTTGGATACTGAAATCAGAACTCTGCTCATGAGACGCTCTCGCTTGCTGAAGATGGTGGAGGTGATTCTTGCCAATTTCCCCTTTCTCTTGATTTGATTATTCTGGAAGTAAATATGGCCAAAGTCTGGAAGGAAGCAGGGGGAGGGAGCTAGTGTTGGCAGGTCCCATGCTCAGCCCCGGTAATGGAAATGGGTTGGGGTTGAGGAGATTTGTGGTAAAAGGGGAGAAAGCAGTGGAAGGATCAATAGGCTTTCCCTCTTGGTTCAGAAATGGTGGCAACCCCCATTTCATCAGGAGCCCCAGCACAAGTAGCTGCAACAAGGGGAGAAACAGCTCCAGATATTGGGGGAATGGATGTTTCCAGCACATTTATAGCTCTGTCCCCATTAGGTCTTTATTGCTTGATAACAGATAGTTAAGGCTTAGGAAGCAATCCAAGGGAATCTCTCATTTGTCTCTTATTTCCTGGAAGGCATGGCAGCATAGGGAGAAGGGGTGAGATAAGGCTGGAATGATATGTAGGAGATGGCCACATACCTGATAAAAGCCAGTGATGAAGAAAGCACTTCTAATAAGCTGAGTTTGGACACTTGGGTAATTGCCAGACCAAGGCTGTGCAGTAGATTTTTGAGAGAACAAAATCAAAGTAAACTACTGAGAAATTAAGAAGCCACCAGAAAATATCCTTCAAAGTCTGGGGAATTAGGCACATATATGTATAAGGCACACTGGACCTTATAAACAAAACAGATTGATGCGGTATAGACAAAGGTAAAAAATAAATTGTTGGCTCTCCTGGACTAGGTGGTATGTGAATGCCTCTGAGAGGAATGTCCATCCTGAAGATGCAATCTGATGAAAGCAGCAGTTTGACGGAATATAAGTGGAAGGATAAGCATGATCAGCAGCAACAAAACTGACTATTAAATACACAATTTGGGAATATTCAGAACTCGATGTCATCTTTCTTGCCTTATTTTCTGGGTTAAAGTACAAAGGTATTTGGCTGATCCATTGTATATGCCATGGCAAAAGTGAGTCTTTACCTTAGGGAGCACTTTTTCCCATGTGAACATCCCTCACCTACTGAAATTCACAATAGAGACTCTAATCTGAGTATCATCTGGAGGATAAGGCTATCCTCATGGAGAATAAGGCTATCAGTGGCTACTAGTCCTGGTACCTCCGGTGTCAGAGGCAGTATGCCTCTGTATACCGGTTGCTTGGAAACATGAGTGGGACGGTGCTATTACATTCCTATCCTACTTGTGGGTTTCCCACAGGCAGCTGACTGGCCCCTGTGTGAACAGAATGCTGGAGTAAATTGACCTTTGGTCTGATCCAGCATGGCTCTTCTTTTGTTCTTATCTGCTAGGGTACAGAGGTTGTCAATTGTAAAGGAACGGGTAAGCATTGGTGCTTACCTTTAACGCCTGAGTCCCATAGATCTCAGAGACTCTCTGTCCTTGTATCAGCTTCCATGCCAACTTTACTCATGCTGTGTGCTCCTTGAGTCTGCAGAGAGAACTGTTGTGGTCAGAAGCCCTGCCTTTGCATCAATTGCCTAAAGGCTATGGAATGCACCTCTCTTTCTAGAGGTGCATAGTTCCCTCTGTTTGCTGGCTTTTAGGAGTGAGCGTAAGGGGCACTTCTGTTACTTATCCTACGATTAGACAGTTTTATAGTTATTCTGGTTTGTTCTGTAGGATCTTATATTTCTTGTTTTTGGTATTTTATTGTATTTTAGATTAAATTTTGAGAGAGCACCTATGAGCCTGTCCAGTCACTGAGGTCATCAAATGGGGTGCTTCTGGTGGTCCTGAGGCCCATTTGGATTACCCCCAGATTAGAGCTTAGATTAGAGAATGTGCTGGCATTCTCTCTGGGGAATTCCCTGCCAGTTGTTATCAGGCAGGCACCATCACTGATCTGATTTTGGCATCAGTTAAAGTCATTTTATTTTAAAAGTTTTCCCTCAATGACCACCCATGGTTTTATTGGTATAACTTGTTTTAAAATATTTTTATCCTTCTGTATTTTGATTTTTCTTTGTTTGTTTTTATTATTCACCACTCAGGAATCTTTCTAAGATTAGAGTGGTTTATAAATTCTGTAAATCAATTTTTTAAAAATGTGTTGCACCTTGAGCTGTGGAAAGACAACTAAGAAATAAATGGTTTAGTATGAAAAAAAAATTAATTCCCTTCCTAGGAGTCAAGTTGTGACTTGACCCTAAGTAAGGCAGATTATTTTTTAATGGTACTTTTCCCTGATGTAATATTTTTTATGTTGTATGTTTTCATTCTGATTTTATTGTACATATATGTTGCATTACTTATTATCATTTATGGATAAGTTATAAGCCACCTTGAAAAAAAAAGTGGGATGTAAGTTTTTAAAATAATAGAGATCCATAATAAGAACAAAAACAAACATTATATTTGTTATAAAAGAAGTATGATCCTGTTTGAGATACTTGCTACTGATTTAGATAACTAGGATTTTTAATAAATAGAATGCTAACATTAAAAAGTACATGTTTTCATAATATCTACGGGCAGAAAATAGATTTTCCTGAAATCCAGTTCACCTCCTCTTCAATGAACTAGTACTTTCTTCATAACTTCAGATCAGTGATAAGATAGCTCACGGTTATTATTTTTTGTGCAATCTTAGAAAAGATTCATTTTTTTCTGGAATGTACACACAATGATATTTTATTCACTTAGACGAGAAAAATAATCTGTCCTTCCATGACCATTGAAACCACCACCACTAAAGAAAAGCAGCATGTATGACTGATGTTAAAAATTTTGTGTAGCAATATCAGGTCTTTTGCCATCAACACAGGAGAAGAGTTCGTAATTCAAAGGCAAAGTTCACAGATGATGCAGAAACACCATTAAGTGTCTATCATTCTTCGAAATTATTCCGTTGTTCCACCATTAAGTATGCAAGTAAAACTTGAAGCTGAGAATGAGACTCTAGCTCTTGACGCTCCTGTTAGTTCATCGTATTGTAAGGATTGTCCCTTCAATTCCATTTGCCCTTAACCCATTCTCAATAGAGGAAAAGCCAGACCCTTTATGTACACTGCAAACTAGGATTTAAACATCTAGGGTGGCGAAAATCACATACGATTTGTCCGCTATTTTACACTGTGATCCTTCTATGCTTTTACACTTATGAGTTTTGCAAGCACAATATCTTTAACTCAACAGCATTTGAAAAGAGATAGAATACCTATTGTACCCCCCAAAAATAAAGGTAAGAGATATTCACACACGACCCATTTTTACAGAGTTAACATATACAGGAAATTGCAAAAATTGAATGTAGATTGTAACACATGACATACCTACATATGTAGAAAGTGTTTCATATACTTGGACCATATATTCAGGATATAGGATCTTGGGACAGTGCAATTTACATGTAGAAATAAAGCACTTTGTGTAGGAGAATTTGACAGTGTGTGAAGTATGCCTAAATTTTTAGCCAAGTTCTTGGATTAGAATGTAGTTTTCCTGTCATTAGAGTGTATTGTTGGATGTACAAAGACGCTTTCATTTATAGGGCTTATTAATTTGAAGAAAACAATTTGTTCCCTGAAGTCACAATTCCTCAATACAGACATTCATATTTAACACAAGTACAGCCTCTATAAAAAATTACTCCCCTAACTGCTTCTCTAATAAAATATTACTTGACTATATGTTCTGCTAAACAACCAAACAAAACTGTTTAAACAGAACAACCAAAGGAGGAAATAAGAGCCTGTGTGATCTCATCCAGTGTATGAAGTACACACCTTGGCAATCTCGGTTCAAATCCCAGCTCAGTTGTGGACTCACCGGGTGGCTATGGCAAGTTATTCTACAATGCTCAGCTCCCTCATCTGTTAAATAGAAACAGCAGTCCCATACCTCACAGCAATGTTGAAAGAATAAATGCTGTAAAGCATGCCACGCTAGAGCTGTGACCTGCAGGAGACTCTCAGAACCGCTGTCTATTCTCTTTGAGAAATCATGGAGGACGGGGGAAGTGCCAGATGACTGGAGGAGGGCTAACGTTGTCCCTATCTTCAAAAAGGGTAAAAAGGAGGAACCTGGGAACTACAGACCAGTCAGTCTGACATCAATCCCTGGGAAAATTCTGGAGCAGATCATAAAGCAATCCATCTGGAAGCACCTTGACAACAATGCCGTGATTACTCGAAGCCAACATGGATTTGTCAAAAACAAGTCCTGCCAGACAAATCTGATCTCATTTTTTGATCAAGTCACCTCCCTTGTAGACCGTGGGAATGCTGTAGACATCATATACCTCGACTTCAGGAAAGCTTTCGACAAAGTGCCCCATGATATCCTGATGAGCAAACTAGCTCGAAGTGGGCTAGATGAAACAACGATCCGGTGGATCCACAGTTGGCTACAGAATCGGACTCAAAGAGTGCTTATCAATGGGACCTTCTCAAGCTGGGGAGAGGTAACGAGTGGGGTACCGCAGGGCTCAGTCCTGGGCCCAGTGCTCTTCAACATTTTTATTAATGACTTGGAGGAGGAGGTGCAGGGAATGCTGATCAAATTTGCAGATGACACCAAATTGGGCGGGATAGCTAATACTTTGGAAGACAGAAACACAATTCAAAGTGATCTGGATAGACTGAAGCGCTGGGCAGAAAACAACAGAATGGCATTTACTAGGGACAAATGCCAAGTTCTGCACCTAGGAAAAAGAAACCAAATGCACAGTTACAAGATGGGGGATACGTGGCTCAACCACACTACGAGCGAGAAAGATCTTGGAATTGTTGTCGATCACAAGCTGAATATGAGCCAACAATGTGATGTGGCTGCAAAAAAGGCAAATGCTATTTTGGGCTGCATTCATAGAAGCATCGCTTCCAAATCCCGGGAAGTACTAGTTCCCCTCTACTCAGCACTGGTTAGGCCTCATCTGGAGTACTGTGTCCAGTTCTGGGCACCACACTTTCAGAAGGATGCAGACAAACTGGAGAGGGTTCAGAGGAGGGCAACAAAGATGATCAGGGGACTGGAAACAAAGCCCTATGAAGAGAGACTGAAAGAACTGGGCATGTTTAGCCTTGAGAAGAGAAGACTGAGGGGAGATATGATAGCACTCTTCAAGTAGTTGAAAGGTTGTCACAGAGAAGAAGGCCAGGATCTCTTCTTGATCATCCCAGAGTGCAGGACACGGAATAATGGGCTCAAGTGACAGGAAGCCAGATTCCGGCTGAACATCATGAAAAACTTCCTGAGTGTCAGAGCAATACGACAATGGAACCAATTACCTGGGGAGGTGGTGGGCTCTCCCACACTGGAGGCCTTCAAGACGAGGCTGGACAGCCATTTGTCAGGGATGCTCTGACTTGGATTCCTGCATTGGGCGGGGGGTTGGGCTCGGTGGCCTTGTGGGCCCCTTCCAGCCCTGCTGTTCTATGATTCTGCTCTATGAGACATTCTCCTGCTTGTTAGAACTGGAGCCACAGGAGCAATCTCAGGGGTGGCTGAGACAGGTCCCAGGAACTGCAGAAGATCTTTGCACCCACAATAGAACCAAACATTCAGAATAACATTGAGTGAGCTGTGTGCGCGCGCACTTCTGACTGTCTTCCTTCTGCTTGAGGGCTCTATATACCCCAGTATTTGGAAGCGAGCCACACAGCCTTATTTGCAAGGCTGCTCTGATCCATGTGGACATTGAGACCCCAACTGGAACTGCTTTTATTCAGATCAGTGAGGAAGCAGGAGGAATGGACTGGGCAGGGTCAACTTTAAGCTAGAAAGTGTTGTAGAGATCTGATGTGCTGAGTGTGTACTTTTGATTCTCCAGCACACAACATTTCACATAGATATACACTAAAGTGGGGAAGGTGAGGGAAGAGTATAGTGGACTTAATTGTTGCCTTGAGGAGCATGCCTCACTGTTGCTCCAGGCCCCTCTCCCTTCTTGGACGGGGTGGGGCTTTGAGGAGGGGAGGGTCTTTGGGAGAGGGAGGGGGCTCACCTAAGGCTGCATGGGTTGGCTGGCAGGCTAGAAGTTCCCCATCCCTGCCTTACATGATATAATATTACTCTTAATATTAAATTATGTTTGTATTTGACAAGAAATTTATACTGAAAGTGCAGCCTCTATCATGGCAAATTACTGCTCAAATAACAAGGAGAAAATCTAATCATGTTTAACTGCACCTGATCCTTTTTCTGCATTCCCTGGCTTCCATTTCATGAATATGCAATCTAAAATTAAGTGAAAAAAAGTCTTGCTTTTTGAAATACATATTCAATATATTACAATTGAAATTATCTACTAAGCCAGTATTGTTTTTAAGATAAATTTATTGGCAATTATAACAAAAAAAGGGTGAATGGATATGCTTTTAAAAAAATGTTCCTTCTATTCATGCTGCTGTTTGTAGTCCCTCCTCCCTTTTCATTTTGTGTTGTTATAATTGCACTGACCAAATTAGCTGGGATTTGAACACATTCTTATCTCACAGTACTGACAATCCATCCTAGTTACATATGCTTGGCATATATATGTGCCTGAGCCCTGAAATTAAGAAAACAGGGTTAATACTTCTAAAGAAATGATGTTAAGCTGATCCAAGATCTGCAAACAAACCCAACGAATGAATGATCCGTTTTTCTTAAATCAAAGGACGTTAATTTTCAGTGAAACATTTTTGGCACAGAAGCCTTTCTACAACTTCACTGTTTAGCCAGGGGCATAACCAGCCAGGAATCATCCAGAGTTCAGCTTGCCTCCTCTTACTCCCCCTCTGCTGTGACCTCAAGTAAATTAAAGTTTTCCATCATGATGGAGTCTCAAATAATAAGCAGCTCAAGAGTTTTAGAAATTCTGCAGCATACTGAAAGAAAATGATGCCATTAACCTACTTAGGTATTTTCCCACAGAAGGCATCCAAGAAAGTTCACAGCTCCCCCTAGAACCAAACTCCCTGTATATTGCTGGCAAGTATGCAGGTTCATAGCCATCCAGAACTTCCAGTCATAGCTCATTTGTTTTGAGGTATCCTGACTGGAAAATAATTTCTAATAGAGGGTTGTACTTACATGTATAAAACAGCTGCATCCAACAGGTTGTAAAAAAAAAAACAACTATATTAAATATGGAGTAGTCCTTATTAAAAGTGACCCTCAAATGCCTACTACACTTAGTCCCATTCTACATGCCTGGGAATAGCAATATGTGATCTTTCGAAATAAAGGAATTTTCTTAAGACTGGATTTAAGCTTAATGCTCTGTCAGTTTCCAGAGTTAAAGTCAACCTTCAATTGCAGATACAGTTTACTTTGCTACTGACTTTGCTACTATGTATAATTGGTCCTCAGATCTTCTGTGAGGAGGTTTGCAGAAGAACAAAAACATCTTTAGAAAAGGGGGGGGGGAGCCCAATGAGGATGTTTGGGTGTGGGCTGGAAATGGAAATGCAGACTGTTTGGGGGTGGGGTGGAAATAGAAAACTGTGTGTGTTGGGGGGGGTGTAGAAACGGCCTGGAGTATCCTGGACAAGGGTGGCGCTGCCTGATTGGAGCAGTGAACAGCAGTGCAGGTCCTACTTGTAGTGCCATTCCTCTGCTTACTTCTGAGCAGGCTTAAAAGGGGTAAAAACCTCATTTTGGCTCCATCCACTCGTGCCATTGGCCACAGATGGAACGTGGCCCCTGAGTGCTTTCCCAAATTGGAATTTGGCTCTTGGACAGAAATAGGTTCCCCACCCCTGATTTACTGCATACAGACATGCCAAGAGTTTTAGGATCTCTACAATTAAGGATTTTACCATAAGTCTTAAGTTGAGACTTCAGTGGTTTTCCATCTTATGATTGTTCAGAACAGCTGCAATATTTTAGGGAACAACTGGAATTTAGAGAACATAAATAGTCTCAATGAGAATAACTAATTTGAGGAAAACATACTATTCTTACAGGGTAAGATGCCATCTATCTAGTAAATGTTATTTAATTAATGAGTTTTGTGCCAACAAATATATTGTGCCATAAACATTCATGGCCTAGAACCTCTTATGCAGATGCATAAAGTAATATCCTCAGTTGACAGATTCTCTCTCTCTGAATGGCCAAACAATACAAGAATTATAGGCTGTGACCATTTGGCTCCAGTGCTTACCATTTCCCTCGTCTGTGCCTAGTATGGGTAGGTCTCGGCTGTGTGAGGATAATACTTCTTGCATCTGAGGAAACAGCCTTGAGCCCACGAAAGCTTATGCCACAATAACCCTGAAATGTGTCTGGGATAATCTATAAAACAATCAGTCTTGACCAGAACAGCCAAGTAAAGCACAGAACTGGTGTGATGTAATAGCTAAAACAGAGGTCTCCAGTCTTTTTGGGTCCAGGGGCCCATTTGGCACTTTTCATAAGTGCCCTGGGTGGCACCAGAAATTGGCTGCTGTGTGTGTGTGGGGGGGGCAGCCACAAAAGTGTTTGGAGAACCCCCTTATCTGTGTATATGTGCATACGTGAATGTACAACCTGTGTGTGTGCTACCCACTCTGGCTTCTATCTCTCTCTCCCCCTTCCTCTCCCTCTGGTTCCTCTTCCTTTCTGTTGCTTCTCTCTCTCTCTCTCTGGTTTTCTTTCTTTTCCTTCTCTCTCTGTCTGGCTCCTTCATTCCTCCCCCCCCCCGTTTCTCCCCCCCCACACCCACCTGTCTCTCTCTCTAGTCTTTCTCTCTTTAACCTCTCTTTCCCCATCCCCATGCAATAGAATGGATCAATTTCTCCATTCATTTGCATGGGGTGAGAAAAAGCCCCCTGTCAAATATTGGTTGGAGGGGTGTGTGAATTCCACCTTCCCCCACCAAGGATCCTGTTGCCCCAAGAGTCCATGGTGGAGGGTGCACTCTGGCATTTCTTTGCAAGGACTTTTTCCCTTCTGTACAGGTGAATGGAGGAATTGCTCCATTCAGTTGCAGAGAGGGAAAATAGTTTGGTGGGCGCCTGCATTGGGGATCCCTGGGGTAAAATGTTGTGTTTGAATGTGGGAAATCAGAGTTCAAATTTCCACTCAGCTATGAATCAGTCTCCACTCTGTGTAGCCACGGGCAAGTTAGCAGATTGGTTCTCACGTAACACTGAAACATGACACGCAAGAGCAGAGGGAGCTGCTATCAGCCTTGGACTTATGCTGTTCTCCCCTCCTCCTGTATGGCTGGGCAGAAGATTTTGAAAGCTTTCAGTTTTACTTTCCCTTAGAGTTAGCTTGTCATGTTGACTGGATCAGGGATCCTGGTTTATAACAAACTCTGGTTAGTTTAACAAGCCAGCTTCAGAAACTATGGTTTGAAGCAGACTTATTTTGAGCAGAGTTGGTTATTAACCAGAATCCTGGACCAGATGATATGACAAGATCCAGGGGAATCAGGAAAAAAGCTGCCAAAGTCCTCTTCCCAAACACGTGAGGAGGAGCGGGGAGGATGGTGCATTTGAGCCCAGCTTGTTCTTGCTCATGCGTGTCTTGCTAAATCACAGTTTAGCGCAGGGACAAGCAACTTGTGGCCCTTCAGATGTTTTAGCCTACAATTCCCATGCTCACCTTTGGCTATGCTGGCTAGGGCTGATGGGTTGTCAGCCAAAGCATCTTGAGGGCCACAAGTTGCTCACCCCTGGTTAGTATAAGATGCAAACTGGGTCAATGTCTCTCAAGCTGTGTCTTTCTCATAGGAATGCTTTGCAGCTCAAACATGCTATAAAACTAAAACATTGCTCCAAGTTCTGTGGACAAAGCATAATATACAAATGTAATAAGAATAATAAATTCCAGATAATTGTAGTTAAAGAATCAAAGCACAGAAATACTGCATTTAGTTCATACTCTGGCCCAGCCTTATCACTAAGCAATCTGAAGCTGCTGATTCAGGCAGCAGTTTTGGGAGGGGTGCCATTTTCCTGCCTCCATATTCTCTCTGTCTGTCTGCGCCATTTGAAATGGGCAGAATGGAGTATCATTTTTCACTTTGGATGTGAAGAATGCAGACAGGACTGCAATTAAATACAACAAAGGCATTAACCAATTTGTACATTATCCTTACTAACACAATTATACACTATCTGGGTATTTTTAAATGCAGTGCTTCTTTACCAATTTATGCCTACTCAGTATAGCTCTTGAAGAAGATAGGCATCATTCTATCAGGTACTCTAGTGTATTCCCATTTAAGAAAAAATGTGTTCTATTATTATGGGGTCACTCTACTGAAAATGGCATGCTGTGTAAAGAATAGTCTAAATTACATATTTTCAGTGTTTCTTTTCATCTGGGTTATACACATTTGCTGTCTGAGTTATTAGATTTTGGGGTTCCAGCTGCACAGTTGAAGTGGTTTTGATATAGCCTAAGGCGCCTGTGTTATATTCAGCACAATTAAAAGCCTTCATTTCCCCTGCCCCCTATGTCTTCTGTGGTTACTGGCGAAGGGGAGACTTGAGGTGTGGCAGAGTATAAGAACAGACTGTCCCAGTTTGAAAGGACATGGCAGATGAATTTAAAAACAAAGGGATTTGAAAGCAGAAATCAAACGTTTTTACTAGCACAAACTGGACAAGACAGGTTGCTGTTTTACATTATATTTGCACACAAGGCAATCCTGCACAGAAGACAAGGCTGAATACAATGTTGGCACAGTTTGGAACAGTAAAGATTGAGATTTGCACATGCAGGTTTGACTGTTGGTACTGAATGTCCTTTCCCTTGTATACTTCCTGTTTTTGCAGCTATAGCATCCATTTAAAACGTCCATCTCTTTATATGGCGATTTCCCTTTGCTCCAGGGCACCTTATAGGAAATCAATATCCATTTAAAAAATGAAGACACAGGACAGAAAAAGAATAAGTTTAACTTCATCAAAGTTTGATGACTTCAGGAAAGAGAACCCTCAAGCTTAAGTAAAAAGTAGGGTGATTAAAAAGGGGAAGTGATATCTCTAGGACAGGCTGGGGAATCTTTCTCAGCCTGAGGTCCAAATTCCAGTCTGGGAAAGGAGACCACCTTCCATAGACAGGGCCAAAGGCAAAGCGGGCAAGGCTGAAGACGGTGGGCCAAGAGACACAGGAAAGAGAAGCTAACCATGAACAACAGATGTTTACGAAACTCTGAAGTGTCTGTGGTCAAACTATGCCAGGCAGTTTAGAGATGTGTCATCTTGTAGTTAAGACAGGTACATGAACATAGTAAGAGTGCAATCCTCTTAGTGTGGAATTTGGGGGGGGGGGTCCCAGTGGACAAAGGTCAGTGGGAGAAAGGAGTGATAAACATGATGTGAAGTTGAGGTATGAACAGATGAGGTAGGAGTCAAAAGGTACAGTAACCAATCATATCACATATCATGTTCAAGTGTAAAACTATAAAAGTAAAGGGAAAATACTAGGTGTAGTTACTCCAGGTAGGGAGTCACCTCTGCTAACAGAAAGCTGTAACAGGCAATGAATGAGCTGTTTTCTCATAAGCTTGTACACTGTGCCTTCATCTCATGTTCTAAACTTTGTTAACAAGTTACATGGTACCACCTTCTTTCTGTTTGTTATGTATTAATGTGCTGCCGTGCTTTTGTCAGCAAAAACTATAAAATGATTGTATGTTTTTGGTTTCAACAACTGTGCTATTCAAGCCCAAGAGTGGCTAGTAATCAAGAGCCTTGTTTTTTCGGAGCGGGGGGAGGGCGTTGTAGGAACCACCTAAAGCAGGCTCTGGGTTTTAGGGAGTCCATGGCTGCATCCAATTACTACAGCTATACATTTAATTCCTACAATCTCATGTAATAATATTCATTGAATCTGGCTGTACCAAAAATGTGTGTGTAAAAATTGATCTAATAATTTTTGCCTTGGCTTCTTGTTTTGTGTTTTGCTAAAGTTATCTCAGTAAAACCTTCCCTATATATCTTTGCTTCATTCAATGCTTTCTAAAGTGTTTAAAAATTTACAAAGGAGATATACCATGACAAGGCCCAGCTTTAAATAACTTGATTTACTTTTGAGGTATGCATAATTCAAACTGTATATTTTAAAAAAACTAACTCAAATGCAAAAATATGAGCTTTATGCAAAAGTAGCTTAGGACAGTGACACTTTAAATCATATTGATTCCCTCTTGCTATATGATAACACCACAGAGATAATAATGTTTTTATTTTGCTTTTTCAACATTTCTGAAAGACAGCAGGCTAACTTCTACTCATGTAACTTGAAGTCTATATGCATATTTAGCCTTTTGTGGGGGGCTGGTCACATACCCCCTTGAATCAACATTAATACTGCAATAAGTATATTTATCTCCCTTTACCAAACAGATAGTTAAAATTTCCTGCACAATGGAGGGGAAGATTGGAACTAATACATCTGTTTGGATAGCTGTGTAATGCATTCCTCTTATGTTTTTCCTGTACTGCATTTGTAATCAGAGCTCTCTTTCTCAAAATTCAATTAAACGGAAGCTCATAAAAATTAACTAACTTAGCCTTTTGACAGTAGCATCCCATGGAAAGCATGCATACCTTATTCAGTGGAACACAGTACAGTAGAAGCAATACAACGAGGGCATTCCTGTTCGATTCCTGCCCTGATTCACTGAGCACCCCTTCTCATGTTACCTTTCCGATGTATATTGTTTTAATCTGTGGCTATTGCTCATTGGTGATGAAGTCTGGGTTTATTTGATTTTATATGTGGAACTGTATTTTAAACATTTTTAATTTCTAATTTTGTAAGCTGCCTGGAGAGGACATTGTCCTGTAGGGCAGCCTAAAAATAATTTCAATGAATAATGAAAAAAAAAATGTAGCAAGAACTGCGGCATGCATAGGTCCTCCTCATGCCATGAAGGAAGCCGGGAGCCCTGGGTCATATGGAAAGAGCCATTCGTGTGGCTTCTCCCCACATCAGCATTACCTCAGTTACTACCATGGAAAGAAGGCTGCAGCGTGGGCTTCTAAAGTTATCTGAACAGCACAGGAAGGAGCTGCATTGTAGTGGCCTCTACACCAGGCAGATAACACGATGAGGGCTTCTAGAACTTAAGAGATCTTAAACAGAGGGTTACTCACACATTACTTTAGAACAACTGTAGTCAAGATAACGCCATGTATAATAGCTAGAACGTACATGTTCTGGAGAAGAAAAATGTCTTGCAGGAAGAAACACACCCAACTCTACCACCAAAAAGCAGTGGGAAATAGATTTGATTGCCTCTCTAAGTGCATCCAGTGCAAAGCTGAATTTAAGCTAGAGGCCCCTTCATCCCCTGTGGCCAAAAACAACTCCTGAAGAGTCTCAGGAGTCTAGCGTATAATGCCATTAACTAGTGCTGAGTTAAAACAGGCACCCATTTCTTGGACATGTTTGCCTCATTTGAAATTAGCCCTCCTGGCAATATTTTGCACCCCTTGCTGAAAGGGTGTGAAAACCCTTTCAAAAGGGAACAGGCATCAAAGGGTGTTTGGGAGAGGAACACATTCCAATGCCAAGGCAACCAAGTCCAGACTCGCTTACATTGAGATGCACAGCCAAATTAGTGCAGAGGAACAATACCCACATTTGGGTGTGCAGCTGCATGTAAAGGAGTATGGGCCCATTTGCTCCACCAATAGGGTTTAATTCCCTCTCTCCCCAGACTGGTGAACAATGGATGTGGGTGGGCACCAAAACTGCATGTAGGAGTACAAAGTAGGAAGGTTCTGAAATGGTAACTTTTACAGTAGGAATAAAATTTCACTAAAATGTGGCACAGCATGTTCCTTGCCCTATCTTATTGTAACTAGGTATTTATGCTCCAAGTACCTGTGATTAAAAGATTACGCTTGTCCACACTAATTTGCCAAATTGCAATGATTTAAGATTTATTTTAAACATTTAAAGCCTAATTGTGTATATATCCTGCTGCAACTTTAATTTCTCAAGTTACAGTCAGGCTTCTATTATGCCTTTTCTAACTTCCGTTAGGCCAAAATATCCTTTAAAAGAATGAACTTCAGATTAATTCAGGTGGTAGGGAGTACTGAGCGTAGAAAAATAGAAACAGAGAGCTTCGGCTATTGGGCGGTATAGAAATGAAATAAACAATCAAACAAACAAACCCTGACTTCTAAAATCATAACCACTAGTTGTCTTACAGCTCTCTCAGCTTATATATCATACCAATGAACACACTGGTGACTCAGGGGCCAGACAGCTGAATTTTATAACTATTTGGTATGGCAACCAAACTGTAAAACGGTGTCAGCTAGTCCTAGCTAATTAAACATTTGGATATTCAAGATTTGATTAATGTCAATTGCCAAACTGGGGAAATACTAACTGCCATAAAATCAAATGAAACTATTATTAGTAGTAAAGGTTAGATTTCATAGATGAAATCTTGATTCTGACATTCATGGCTGACTGCCGCTGTTGACATTGGCAACTACAAGTCCAATGGGATGTCTGTGTAGATTTTCGGAGTCAAAAATAGGAGTACCCCAAGCTTATGAGGCTCCCTAGACTGCATCCTGAGGGAGCTTTCATAATATAAGAATGAGCCTTTATCATTAACTGTTTGGTGAATCACTGGATATACCAGGATTGCCAGCCAGGGTTCTTCTTGGCTTACAAATCCTGCCTTATTTATTTATTTATTTATTTATTTATTTATTTATTTAATTTATTAATCGCCCATCTGACTGGTCACCCAGCCACTCTGGGCAATGTACAACCCCCATAAAACAATTTAAAACAATAAAATTTTACCATAATTTTTTTTTTTTTTAAATACCCTAACCCACCCCAAATGCCTGCCTGAACAACCACGTTTTTAATGCACAACGGAAGCTCATTAAAGAGGGGGCATGACGGAGTTCCCTAGGGAGGGAGTTCCACAGAGTGGGGGCCACCACAGAGAAGGCCCTCTCCCTCGTCCCCACCAGTCTAGCTGTCCTGGCTGATGGGACAGAGAGAAGGCCATCTGAGGCTGATCTTGTTAAGCGGCCTGTCTGGTGTTGCTGGAGGCGCTCCTTAAGATAGGCTGGGCTGGAACCATATAGGGTTTTAAAGGTCAAAACCAACACCTTGAATTTGGCCCGGAAAACAACTGGTAACCAGTGCAACTCCTTCAGCACTGAGTGATGTGATCTCGCCGGCGGCTGCCTTTAATCAGGCGATCTGTACCAGCTGCAGCTTCCGAACCGTCTTCAAGGGTAACCCCACGTAGAGCGCATTACAGTAGTCTAAACGAGAGGAGACCAGGGCATGTACTACCGATGGGAGCAGATGGTCGGGAAGGAAGGGGCGCAGCCGCCGTATCAGATGGAGTTGATACAGCACTGTCCGGCTCACACCTGACACCTGAGCCTCCATGGACAGCTGGGAGTCCAAAATGACCCCCAGGCTGCGGACCTGGTCTTTCAAGGGTAGCCGTACCCCATTCAACACCAGGTCAACATCCCCCAGCCTCCTCTTGTCTCCCACCAAAAGTACCTCGGTCTTGTCAGGGTTCAGCTTCAGCTTATTCCTCCCCATCCAGCCACTCACCGTCTCCAGACATTTGGACAGGGATTCTACGGCCAACCTTGGTGAAGATTTGAATGAGAGGTAGAGCTGCGTGTCATCCGCATATTGATGACACTGCACCCCAAACCTCCTCATGATTGCCCCCAGTGGCTTCACATAGATGTTAAATAGCATCGGGGAGAGGATGGAACCCTGTGGCACCCCACAAGTGAGTGGCCACGGGTCCGAAACCTCCTCTCCCAGTGCTACCCTCTGGTATCTGCCGGAGAGGAAGGACCAGAACCACCGCAATACAGTGTCTCCAATGCCCATCCCCTCCAGGCGGTCCAGGAGGATACCGTGGTCAACGGTATCAAAAGCCGCTGAGAGGTCGAGGAGAACAAGGAAGGAGCATTCACCCCTATCCAGAGCCCTCCTCATATCATCCACCAAGGCGACCAAGGCCGTTTCTATCCCATGCCCAGGCCTGAAGCCCGACTGAAATGGGTCTAGATAATCAGTTTCTTCCAAGTGTGCCTTCAACTGCACCGCCACCACCCGCTCAATCACCTTGCCCAAAAATGGCAGATTTGAGACTGGACGAAAGTTGTTCAGAACTTGAGGATCCAAGGAGGGCTTCTTTAAGAGTGGTCTTATAACTGCCTCCTTGAGGGCTGTTGGCATCACTCCCTCCTCAAGAGAGGCGTTCACCACCGCCCTGATCCCTTCACCCAGTCTCTCTCTGCAGCTCATAATGAGCCAAGATGGGCAAGGATCAAGTAAGCAGGTGGTCGGCCTTACAGATAAAAGCACCTTGTCCACTTCATCAGGAGGAAGGAGCTGGAACCGATCCCACAAAACCGGTTTGCCACAGGCCGCCTCTTGCTCACTAACTGTATCCACAGTGTGCAGAGTAACACACCTAATCTGATCAATTTTATCTGCAAAGTGCCTTGCCAAAGCCTCACAGGAGGCCTTAGAATGCTCCAGTGGTTCCGGAGCCACAGGACCGACCAGGCTCCGGACCACTTGGAACAGCCTCCTGGGACAGCACTCTGCAGACGCGATGGAGGCAGCATAATATTCCTTTTTTGCTGCCTTCACCGCCACGTGATAGGCTGAAGATATAGCTCTAGCCCGTGTCTGATCGTCTTTGGAGTGAGACTTCCGCCACCGGCGCTCTAGCCGTCTCACCTCCTGTTTCAGAGCTCGTAACCGCAGATTGAACCATGGTGCAGTCCGAGCCCTGTTCAGGGGGAGAGGGCGTTTCGGAGCCACCCGATCTAATGCCCCGGTGATTGCGGCATTCCAGCCACCCACCGGGGTCTCGACCGAGTGGCCGTTGGCATGCCCCAGAGAATCCCCAAGCGCGTTCAGGAATCCATTTGGATCCATAAGACGCCTAGGGCGGACCATTTTAATGGGTCCTCCACCCCTGCGGAGGGGTTGTGGAACCGAGAAGTCCAACATCACCAGATAGTGATCTGACCATGACAAGGGGGTGGTGGATATACCCCCGACTTCCAGATCACTCCCCGCTTCTCCAGAAACAAACACAAGGTCTAGTGCATGACCGGCTACATGGGTGGGCCCAGTTAGAATATGGTGCAGCTCCCAGGAGGCCATGGTCTCCATGAAGTCCCGAGGTGCTCCTGTGAGGATGGCCTCCGAATGTACGTTGAAGTCCCCCAACACCAGTAAGTTAGGGGACTGTACACGCACATCAGAGACCACCTCAAGCACCTCAGCCAAGGAGTCAGTCGTGCAGCGGGGTGGACGGTACACGAGCAGAATCCCCAGACTGCCCTTCGGGCCCAACCTCCAGTACATGCACTCAGCAACCTTGGTCTCCCGGAGAGGGGGTCTGGTGAAGACCAAGGACTCTCGGTAGATAACAGCCACTCCCCCTCCCCGATCCCCAGCCCTCGGCTGCTGTGCATATGAAAATCCAGCTGGACACATGGCTGCAAGGGTTGGAGCAGCAGCCTCTGCCAGCCAGGTCTCCGTAATACATGCCAGGTCTGCACCCTCATCCAGGATCATGTCATGGATGAGGGAGGTTTTCTGGGTAACAGACCTGGCATTGCAGAGCAGCAAACGAAGGCCAGAAGATGGGGTCACGCCTCCCCCAACCATCCTTTGGCTCTGAACAGGCCCGGAGCAGGGGACAGATACTACACATCTCTCCCTTGTTCCCCTTACCTGGCATGGCCTGCCCCTAGCGCTCCGCCAGCGCCTGCCGCCCAGCCTCGGTATCTTCTGGCCCCCAACACTCCCCCCACTGCCTCCATCAGGTGGACACATGCCCCCTCGCTCCCGCCTATCAGGCAGGCTACCCACCCCTAAAAACACAACAAAATCCCCCCAACAAAATAAAACAAACAAACAAAACAATTAAAATCCCCTTAAAAATGCCAGGCAGGAGTCCACAGGGAAGGCCTAGTGGCGGTGGTAGCGGCGGCGGCGGCAGCAGGCCCAGCAGCAGCAAGCACGCCTCTTCCCTGGTGGTGGTGGTGGTGGCTTCTCCTGCAGGCCCTGGCTCTCCCAGGCCACCTCAGCCAGCCAGCTTATGTAGCCCCTCCAGGGAGGGGCAGGTGGAGCAGCACAGCTGGCTCGGTACCTGGGGGCTTGGTCCTGCAGGGACTGGCGGTCTGCCAGGCAGAAGTCCACAAGGAAGGCCTGGTGGTGGTGGCAGCGGCGGCAGCAGCAGGCCCAGCGGCGGCAGCAGCAGGCCCAGCGGCGGCAGCAGCAGGCCCAGCGGTGGCAAGCACGCCTCTTCCCCGGTGGTGGTGGTGGTGGCTTCTCCTGCAGGCCCTGGCTCTCCCAGGCCACCTCAGCCAGCCAGCTTATGTAGCCCCTCCAGGGAGGGGCAAGGAAGGCCTGGTGGTGGTGGCAGCGGCGGCAGCAGCAGGCCCAGTGGCGGCAGCAGCAGGCCCAGCGGCAGCAGCAGCAGGCCCAGCGGCGGCAAGCACGCCTCTTTCCCGGTGGTGGTGGTGGTGGCTTCTCCTGCAGGCCCTGGCTCTCCCAGGCCACCTCAGCCAGCCAGCTTATGTAGCCCCTCCAGGGAGGGGCAGGTGGAGCAGCACAGCTGGCTCGGTACCTGGGGGCCTGGTCCTGCAGGGACTGGCGGTCTGCCAGGCAGAAGTCCACAAGGAAAGCCTGGTGGTGGTGGCAGCGGCGGCAGCAGCAGGCCCAGCCGCGGCAGCTGCAGGCCCAGCGGCGGCAAGCACGCCTCTTCCCCGGTGGTGGTGGTGGTGGCTTCTCCTGCAGGCCCTGGCTCTTTGGGAACAACAAGCCAGGATCTCATGTTGAAATAACGATTGGGTTAACCACTCATACTAACAGGAGGAGTAAAGCAGGAGCGAACAGGCTGCATGCACCAACACCCAGCTCGTTCATGGTAAGCAGGGTTTGCCAGTAATCTGTACAAATACAGCCGCTGTAAATGAAAAACATTCAACAAAATCACAGTAATAGCACAATAAAAAATACACAGGAAATGAGTTAATACAGCAGCAATAAACCAATTGTAGCATCAAGGTGCAAAGTTAGAACAATCCAAAAGCTTAGTGAAATAAGACTGACCGTTTTCCCTAAAGGCTAAAAAGAGGGACCCAACTGAGCTTCCCAAGAAAGGGCAGTCCACAGCCAGGTGCCTTTAATGAGAAGGCCCTATTCTGTGTCACCACCAACCATGCCTCTGAGGCAAGGGATATGGAGCAACACCTCCAATGATGAGTGTAAAAGGTAGGCCACTTCATGTGGGAGAAGATGGTCCAGTCCCAAACCCTTTGGGGCTTTATAGGTAATCACCAGCATCTTAAATTGTGTGTTGCCAGTGGAACTCAAGTAACACTGAAGTTACGTGTTCCATGAAGCAGATCCTCACAAACGTCCACTGTCTAAAGGTGTACTGCAAGGCAGGGCACTGGCTCTATTGCAAGAGTACCTGTTGTATTTCTAAAGACGTATTTATGGTTTTTATCAAATTTAGATGGTAATCAGCCTATACAGCTCTAAGGCAGGGGTAAGAAACTTGTGACTCTCTAGATGTTGGATTCCAACTTTTATTGCTCCAGCAAGCATGGCTGAGGACAGAGATGCTGGGCGTTGTAATCCAACACATAGCTGGAGACCACAGGATCCCCACCCATACTCTAAGGCATTTAAGTAGTGAAATATAAAGAATTGTGTACAACAGCACATTGAAATATAATAAACATCTTGAACAACATTGGGTGGTATCCAAGAGTAGGATCCAATGGTGCTGTACTGCTGGCGGTGAGCACTGTCAGCTCCTGGTGTGTGTGCAGCTGGCAGTGGCACATGCAGAGCCCCTGCATCGGCAATATAGTGCTTCCAAGGGGCAAGCCCCCAAATGACCAGAAATGCACGTTTCTGGAAGGCGTGACCTGTCCCTTCCAGCAATGTGTGTTTCTGGTCATTTGGGGGCTTGCCCCTGGAAGCGGTATATTGCCGCCACCAGTGGTAGGGGCCACACGCACACTGTGCTGCCAGCTGCACATACACCGGGAACCAGTGGTGCTTGCTGCTAGTGGTAGAACATCATTGGATCCCACCCCAACATTGCACTGGTGTAAGGGAGATCACAGAAGCTTCTTTCCCTGCCCCCTCCTTCTCCAAGCAACCCCAGAGCCCCCCTAAAAGCCCCTCCTGAGGTGAGGTCTCCTGACCATCAGGAAAGGCTTGGGAGGCTGCTATGGGGGCTGCTGGGGGAAGGAGCAGGGGAGTTGGCGTCCTTGAACTTCCTCCCTTTCAAAACAGTACTTATTCTTCTCTTCTTCCTTCTGTTATTAGTATTCGTACTAATTTTACATAGTGCCCAAGGTATTACTAGCTACTTACATTACTCAAGATAAATCAGCTGAAGTTGCACATCTATTCTGCATATATCCAAAGGATACCATCTTAAGTAGTGCAATATGACATATTTTTCTAAGACATTTTAGCTAACTGCAGAAAAAAACAGAAAAAGAGCAAATTTCGAGGAGTGACTAGCTAAAGACAAAAAAAAATTAACTGAATTACAGCTAAAGGAGGAAGTATAAAAGGATTCAGGGCTCATTTGGCTACCGAGCCAGGAAAAATAACAAATTATAGACATATGCGTAAACAGTTCAACAACTCCCAGCATTCCCCAGCCAGTCTGTCTAAACATGCATAGGATTGTGCCTTCAGTGTTCTTCAGCAGTTATCTAACAAGGGACCAACACAAACAGATGTGAATTAGGATGGTTTTTGAGCAAACTAAGGAACAGAGGGAGCAATCCTATGGCCCTCTAGACAAAGTGTCGGGGGCCATAGGATAATTCGGATCCCTGGATCTGAGGTTGCAGACAGCACTCCAACTGCAGATCCAGGAATCTGCGTTTCTTTTTCCCTCGCAGCTGGTGCAGAGAGAACTGTGCCGGTGACCTCGGAGGGGGGTAAAGGGGGCATGCCAGGGCAGGGGAGGGGGCTGGGATATCCTGAGGCCTCCCCAGTCTTCTTCCCTCCCACTTGGACGCGCCCCAGCCAGATGGGAGAAAAAGCCCATCTAGCCAAAATACAGAGTGGGAAGATGTGGAGGTGAAGATCACCTCCACCACTCCTCCAACTCTGCATAGGATGCCTGTAAGCCTCCGAATTCAGCGGCTTATGGGCATCGTCACAGGATTGTGTCCCAAATGGGATAGATAATTGTGGGTATTTTTAGTACAGAATTTTGGAATTCCTGGTTGTTATTCACCTTTAACATTTCCCGTAGCCTAAACAAACCCATTTTTCATAATTTCCCTGCAAGCCATGCATTCTGAATCCCCTCTCATCTTTGTTATTCCCTTCCAAAACAGTTTTAGCTTTTTCTTTCTTTTAAAAGTGTCATGACCAAAACTGGGCACAATACACCACCTGATGCTTCAAGGAACTGAAAATCAGCTGACCAGTCTTAATGTGATCTCTAGCACATATATGTTGTAAGCATTCAGTTAACTCTCCTTCAAGTATCTCATGACTTAAGCCTTTCACAAATAAAATTCCTAAAAAATAACCTTTTATCTATTGTGCTCTGTTTTGATTTTCAATATGTACATTCCTGCATTCTGGATAACGTTAGAGTCTGGAATTATTTATTTCTAATGTACTTATGGCTCTTTTGTTTTTCTGAGTAGATCTTACGGTAAACAACAGCTTCCGAATTCCAATCATGCATGAGGATTTATTTTCAGAGCGTGTCTGGCAACTGATACATGCAAATGTGAGCCAGCAAAATTAGGGAATGGAACAGGAGAAATGATCCACATTTCAATGCACCCTTCAATAATTGTTTATCCTTTGATAAGGAGAGATGTCCAGGCTGATCATCAATGGCTAGTATGGTTGGGCATATGGTGGGGCCCAGTGCCAAATGGAGCTCCCAAAATTGCTCCTGGACCCAACATTTAGTTTCCAAGCTATTATTCAACAATACTAAAGCAAACCTAGCAGGTTTGTGAAGAAACTGTGTATGGTAGACTATTGAAAAGATAAAGTTCTTTATGGTTTCCATCATGTGGTGAATATAAAGGGTGAGAAGAAATAGAACATGATAACTGGTTGTGTGAATTGGCTTTGAGGTGTAGTAGAGGAAATTAATTGGACTGAAATGGAGATAGTCCATGATAGATTTACCAAAGATACCTCTATGAGCAATGGACCATAGATATGAGGGCTGAAGAATTACCATTCTATCTCAGTATTTTAAATCTATCACTTGCCAGTGTGAGAAAATGTTCAGCATAAAATAAAGAAGGCTGCAATCCTATGGCCCCTAGATGGTGTCTGAGAAGCCATAGTATCTAGGGATTTCCTCATCCAAAGGCATAGACAGAGCTATAACCTCAGGGGAGGATATCAGAGTGGAGAATACTGCCCCACCCCTCATCCCTCTCACCTGCTGCAGAAAGTTTAGCAGTGGCTCTTTCCTTCAGGTCAATGTTCAGACCACAGGAAGAGGATGGAAAGGGAGGGAAGAAGGTGTGCTGGTGATCAGGGTGGAGCAAGGAGAGGCCATGGGTCTGCTGGATCCAAAGACCCGCAATCACAGACACCATCACTGGCAAGATATGTGTGTTACATGGGCTCAGAGGTTTGTCTACTGCAAAAAAGCTTTTTTGGAGGATGGAGAGGCTACAAAAGCCTCTGCTGTTTCTCCAGCCTTGCTGGGAGGGTGTTCTGATTCTGTCAGCCGGGCATCCATCCTGTAGAATTGTGCCCAAAGTGTATTTTTGACTGAATTTTCTAAACAATGTTATCAGCAGTCAAGATGAGCTGCTAGACAGGAATTAAATGTTTTAAAGACATTATTACATTAGTATCCTGGCCTTTTTCCTTTTGCAAGGAACCGAAGGTGGCTTATATAATCAGAACTTATGCACAGATAAATTAGGTTGAGCCAAATTTCCAAGAGCCAAACTGCTAGAAAACAAAGGTGACATTTCTTAATTACCAGAACAATCAAGAGATGGACTCTGTACTTTTCTGTGGAGATAAGAACCTTGGATAATGTGACAATTGTTACCCTATGGTGTTTTATCAACCTAGGCCTAGATTAGGGATGGCCAACTTCTTTCTCCTTGATATGGCCGCGCCAATGGTCCAGAGAATGGTCTGAGGACTAGAAGCCGTACATACATGTTACATGCCAGTTTTCAATGTCTCATGTAACATTTAAGATATGAAATAATTATTTCTTACAACTTGAATGCATCTTTCTTTTCTTTACAGGTGAAATAATGGGCAACCCTTTTAGCACTCATTAATTAAAATTTGGTAGGGCCATCATAGCCCACATGAACTTGCCTTTAGAAGTGGATTCAACCTATCAGTTGATTGCTTCTAGCCTACATCAATGACCTTAGAGACTCTCCCTTTCCTATCTGATTATACTATCAAAGAGGGAAGAGAGCATCTTGGTTTCAGTTGCCTGTGACTGTAATCACAGCATAGGGAAAATGCTGTCATCAAATGATTGAAAAGGTCTGTAAATATATAAGGAAACGAACAGATTGAATTAACGCAATCAGTTTTAAATAAGTTACTAACAATAACCAACAAAGTTACAATTTAATACCTTTCAATAATTGGTATTTTAGTCTGATCCTACTGAAAGTCCATTTGCCTTCGATCCGTGCTAAAATAAACCCAACAATCTAGCTCTACCTCCTTTCCAGTTTAAGGAACATTTGCCAACACATCTTCTCTTCAAACCTTCCCCCAGATCATTGTAAGCAAGTTTTTATTATATGAAAGAAGTGTGAAATCTAGTTACAGCTTCACTGTGATCCTCATGGACCTTGGCTTGAGATATCATCTGGAATATATCAACCTTTATAAATTGCATTCTGACATATGCATAATTAGTTGTTACAGTTGGAGATTAAAAGGGAAATGACTAGCAACAAGTACCCTCTCATAATTAAGTCTGAAAGGCTACCAACAGAGTTGGCTCCAGGTTGTGTGTGTGTGTTCTTATCCCTTTTCTCTTTTTCTCACCACTTAGATGGGGATGGTGGGCTTTTTATTTATTTATTATCATGTATTTAAAACATTCGTATCCTGCCCTATATCATTAAGATCTCAGGGCAGTGTACAGATAAAACAGGCTAGTCAAACAGGAGTAGCAACAGCTATCACCATCCCAGTCTCTTAGCTGCAGGCAGACTCAATCTGCTGGTCATCCCATCCAGCAGCCATTTTGCCATCCTGCGGCTCGTCCTTCTCACTGCCCTGTTTGCTCACTCTTTCCCTCTGGGTAACAAGGAAGAAGTGCAACAACAGCAGTGAACAGGCTGGCAAATCACTGCTTGACAGGAAACTGGAAGTCAGTAGTTTCAGCAAGAAGAACAGGGTTGTGGCAATGTCCTATGCAGGCATTTTAGCCTGTTCATGTGAGGGCTAAAAGTCAAAAGCTCCCCAATATGCTTGTCTCTTCAGTCCCTGACTGTCCCATGTTGAGGCAGAAGGTCTGAAAGGGGAAGGGGTTCTATTCTCATTTGCTTGAATGTGAGAAGAATCCGCCACACGATCAGGAATCCTGCATAACTCACAAATCTGGGCCTGACCCAACCGTCAGAAGGAGGAGACAAGATGAGACTGGCTGCAGAAGGAAGAGAACTCAGATAAAGTATCACAACCATCAGTGGCTTCCACTCCACATATTTGTGGCATGCTGTTCTAATTGATGTCCATTACAGGCCTTCAAGTGAGCCCTAAAGCATCTTCCTTTGGCTATAATTGAACCAGGACTTCACTGCGGCCATTGTTGATATGGTGCTGTCTGGTTTAATTTGATGTTGCCATTGTTCTTATCATTGTTTTATTATATTTTGTGGTTTTATGATTTGTGGTATGCTGCCATGGGACGATTTACTCTAAAAGACAGCTCATAGACTGGTAAAAGATAAATATTTATAAATGTTGCCATCCTTGCGATAAGCCTGCCACCAATATTGTTGTTGATATGGGCTAACTTGGTGCTGCTGACAGGTTAACCATTGGTGGGCAGTGGGTTTGGCATGCGGATGGCGGGATTTGTCAATACGTAGGAAATTACTGCCACTGGACTCACTTCCTGCTGTGCCCTCTCTTTAGGCTCCCAAGACAGAATAAGGAAGGGAAAAAGCTTAGTGAGGTGAGCACTGTTGACAGCTTCCTGAATGTTTAGAAAAGCTACCACCCCCACATCAAACCCATTACTCCCCATTGCTCTGAGGTTGTGTAGCTTTCTGTGCCTCCTGGCCCAGGGATAACGTTGGGGCTAGGGATGGGCGGATTCCCTACCTACCGGTCTGTGGGGAATCCGCCTGCGGAGGGGAGGCAATCTGTTCCTCCCGGCGGAATCCTCTTCGGCTGGCTCCTCCGGCTCCAAAGCGCCAGCAATACGGCCGCCATCCCATATTGCTGGCTGAAGGGACTGACTGAGGACGCAAATGGCGTCCAGGATGCCATTTGTGGCTGTAAAGGTCTTAGTTTGAGGCAAATGCAGCCGTAAATGGCTGCATTTAGCTTAAACTAAGACCTTTATGGCCGCAAATGGTGTTCTGGATGCCATTTGCATCCCTGCTATTCATTCACACGATAGGCTACGCAAATGTTGCGTAGCCTAACACGTGAATGAAAAGCAGGGAGGCAAATGGCATCCAGGATGCCATTTGCGGCCATAAAGGTCTTAGTTTGAGGTAAATGCAGCCGTAAATTGCATCCACAGTCAGTCCCCTTCAGCCAGTGATATGGCATGGTGGCCGTATCGCTGGCAATCCGGAGCCGGAGGATCCAGCCGAAGAGGATTCCATGGGGAGGCGGAGGTAAGTGTTCCGTTCCACCACAGACTCTGGGGGGCCGGATTCTTTAGAATCCGACCTCACTGGAGTCCGTGGCAGAATTCTCCGCCATCCCTAGTTGGGGCCCTGGTCAGCGGTGAGCCCTTGCCAGGATGTGGGAGCCAGCAGATGCCCTACTCTGCTGACCTTGAATGCCTGGACTGGCTACCAATATTTAAACCTGATGAATGATTTATTGTCTTTATACATATAAAGCAAAATCTTTTTTGTTGTGATGAAAGTGAAGTTCCTGGTTACATATACAGGGCTTGGATGCAGCGGTTTTACCTTGATCACACTTGTGTTCATATGATGAATGGGGTATGTTTGAAAGCCAAAAGTAATGGCATTCAGTGCACTCAGATTTTCAAAGCTTCATTTAAAATGTTCATTTAAGCAGCTATAAAAGATGTGTCTGCATTGCCTCAACATCTTTGAAAGTATCATACTGTGTGTTATATCATTTCTGTCATCAGTCTCATTTCTCTAAAAAGCCTGCTTCAGACTGTAAGAAAGCAGAGGTTCCAGATGATCAGTGAACTTGTAATTATCATAGATTTCTCTGGAATTCATAAGAATTTTAAGATACAGCAGAACCTTATAGTTACTCCTTCATAGTCCTGGGTAACTTTTTCCAGATGCCGATATCCTTTAGGTAGCAGTCAAACAACTAAAAGATGAAGTCCTTTATCTATTGGAAACAAATTTCTTGGGAACAATCCTATGGCCCGCCAGACAGAGTCTGGGGGGCCATAGGATATTTCAGATTCTTGGATGCGAGGTTAGAGACAGCACTGTGACCTCAGACTCAGGAATCCAAGCTCCCTGCTCCCACCACCACAGAGACATCTGCACTGGTTGCCTCTCCGAGCTCGCAAAAACAACCTTGGAGAGGAGGGGAAGGGAGTGCACCAGTGGGAGCAGAGAGGACTGGGGAGGCTGGCTTACTGGCCTCAGGCCTCCCCAACCTCCTTCCATCCTGCTCCAACATGCCCCAGCTAGATGGGCAAAAAAGCCTGTCTAGCTGAAATACAGAATGGGAGGAGTGTGGAGGCAAAGATCGCCTCTGCTGCTTCTCCGGCTCTACATGGGATGGCCATAAGCCCCCGAGTTTGGACGCTGATAGCCATCCCGATAGGATTGCGCCCTCAGAGTACTTAAGGCATTTGAATGATCAACAATAACCAAGGATTTACAAAATACTGGTGCCCTGATCTAATTTAACATAACTAGTTGTACCATAATGCTAATCCAAAATGTAAGTAACACACAATGTGGATGGAGTATACTTATATTCAAATCTGCATCCACTGGCATAAATGGGATGCTTGTCCATATCTGAAAGTGCATATCTTCTCTCCACACTGTGTTACTTAACAGTTGAATGTGCTTCTGAATGTACCTTCTGATGCCACAACTACTCATGTGCTAATAGAGCTGGAATCAGGGGACTAGAATTCAATTGCTTTGCAACTGTATTTGCTTGCTATCTAACTCTTAATATTTTTAAAAAGCTAGCATACTTATTTTGCTCAGAAATATCAACAACTTTGTATGTACGGAGCTGAGAGGGAATATATAACTAGGTTTTAGGAGGGGAAGTATAGGATCCTAATGATTCTTAGTTTGGTCATTATTTTCTTCACTTCTCCCTTCCTTTGTCTCCTCCACTTCTCAACTGTGTACAGTATAATCTCCACAAGCGTGAGGGATGCCTTTTTTTTGCTTGTGTAACCTTGTGTACACTGAACTGTATGTATACGTTATCAGATAGAATCAACCTGGTTGGTCTGGTATGGATGGCTTAATAGTTTAGAGTATTTAAAAATATGAGAGTTGAGGGAGATTGAAGATCGAAGAGACCATATTCCAATACATTTATTTTGCAAGAAATGTCAATAGTTTTTAAAGAGCAATGTCATCAAATAGAAATATTAAATATAGTACTGAAAAAATACAAACAAAATCAGAAGTGGAAAGCTTGTATTCTTAATACCTTGAAAACACACATGGCTTTGGTATTCTTCTGACATAACTGTTTTCCTTCCTAGAATAATACCCTTGAAAACACACCAGAACACAAAATCCATGTGTTTTTCAAGCTATTCAGAACTCATGTTGCCTGCAAAATGTGGAAGAGGCCTCCTAAACAAGACACAATATATATAACCGGAGGGTCATAAAACAGATATCAAAAACTTTCTATAAAATTAAAGTAACTCAAATATTTTTAGATAACCCTTAGGTTTTAGGCAAGATGGAGATAACCTTGGGAAGAAATGGAAGTTGATAGGAACCTGAAATATTTCATGGCTTTTCTAGAGACAGAGCATCTTTTCTAAAGGATAAGAGTGTTTTAAATAGTTACTGTCTGTAGAAAAGATAGCATGACCCTACACATCCAGGTACTTCTAGAAGCTTGACAAAGTCCCTGGAGACCAGCAAATGATACTTACATTACACATTCTGTACATTCTTAATGGACACTGACAATTCAGGGGATTGCAATCAGGGCCATCCACATAATGGATGGCCCTGATGGAGGGCCATCCACACCCAAGACGGACAGGTCATGGCAGAGAGTTCTGACAAAATGTGGTCCACTGGAGAAGGAAATGGCAACCCACTCCAGTATTCTTGCCAAGAAAACCCCATGGAACGTATCACAAGGCTAAAAGAGATGATGCCGGAAGATGAGCCCCTCAGGTCGGAAGGTGTCCAATATGCTACTGGGGAAGAGCAGAGGGTATTTCCAAGTAGCGCCAGAAAGAGTGAAGCGGCTGGGCCAAACCCGAAAGGACACTCAGCTGTGGATGTGTCTGGTGGTGAAAAGAAAATCCGATGCTGTAAAGAACAATATTGTTTAGGAACCTGGAATGTCAGATCAATGAATCAAGGTAAGCTGGAGGTGGTCAAACATGAGATGGCAAGATTGAACATCGACATCTTGGGAATCAGCGAACTCAAATGGACAGGCATGGGCGAATTTAATTCAGGTGACCATCATATCTACTATTGTGGGCAAGAATCCCTTAGAAGAAATGGAGTAGCACTCATAGTCAACAAAAGGGTGGGAAAAGCAGTACTGGGGTACAATCTTAAAAATGACAGAATGATCTCAGTACGAATCCAAGGCAAACCATTCAACATCACAGTAATTCAAGTCTATGCCCCAACCACTGAGGCCAAAGAAGCTGAGGTTGATCGGTTCTATGAAGACCTACAACACCTTCTAGAACTAACACCAAAAAAAGATGTCCTCTTTATCATAGGGGATTGGAATGCTAAAGTAGGAAGTCAAGAAATCACTGGGATAACAGGCAGGCATGGTCTTGGTGTACAAAATGAAGCAGGACAAAAGCTAATAGAGTTTTGCCAAGAGAACACGCTGATCATAGCAAACACTCTTTTCCAACAGCACAAGAGGCGACTCTACACATGGACGTCACCAGATGGTCAATATCGAAATCAGATTGATTATGTCCTTTGCAGCCAAAGATGGAGAAGCTCCATACGGTCAGTAAAAACAAGACCTGGAGCTGACTGTGGCTCAGATCATGAGCTGCTTCTTGCAAAATTTCGGCTTAAATTGAAGAACGTAGGGAAAACCACTAAACCGTTCAGGTATCACCTAAATCATATCCCTGATGAATATACAGTGGAGGTGAGGAATAGATTTCAGGGATTAGACCTGATAGACAGAGTGCCTGAGGAACTATGGACGGAGGTCCGTAACATTGTTCAGGAGGCAGCAACGAAATCCATCCCAAAGAAAAAGAAATGCAAGAAAGCCAAGTGGCTGTCTGATGAGGCTTTACAAGTAGCTCACGAAAGAAGGGAAGCGAAAAGCAAGGGAGAAAGGGGAAGATATACCCAACTGAATGCAGAGTTCCAGAGAATAGCAAGGAGAGACAAGAAGGCCTTCTTAAATGAACAATGCAAAGAAATCGAGGAAAACAACAGAATGGGAAAGACTAGAGATCTCTTCAAGAAAATTGGAGATCTCAAGGGAACGTTTTGTGCAAAGACGGGCATGATAAAGGACAAAGAAGGCAGGGACCTAACAGAAGCAGATGAGATTAAGAAGAGGTGGCAAGAATACACAGAAGAACTATACAGGAAAGATCTGAATGTCCCTGATAGCCATGATAGTGCGGTCACTGAACTTGAGCCGGACATCCTAGAGAGTGAAGTCAAGTGGGCCTTAGGAAGCATTAGTAACAACAAAGCTAGCGGAGATGACAGCCTTCCAGCTGAGCTATTTAAAATCCTAAAAGATGATGCTGTTAAAGTGCTGCATTCAATATGCCAACAAATCTGGAACACTCAACAGTGGCCACAAGACTGGAAAAGGTCAGTTTACATTCCAATTCCAAAGAAGGGCAATGCCAAAGAGTGTTCAAACTACCGCACCATTGCGCTCATTTCACATGCCAGCAAGGTGATGCTCAAAATCCTACAAGCTAGGCTTCAGCAGTATGCGAAGCGAGAACTACCGGAAGTACAAGCTGGGTTTCGAAGAGGCAGAGGAACTAGAGATCAAATCGCCAACATTCGCTGCATCATGGAGAAAGCAAGAGAATTCCAGAAAAACGTCTATTTCTGCTTCATTGACTACGCTAAAGCCTTTGATTGTGTGGATCACAACAAACTGTGGCAAATTCTTAAAGTGATGGGAGTACCAGACCACCTTACCTGTCTCCTGAGAAACCTGTACGAGGGTCAAGAAGCAACAGTAAGAACCAGACATGGAACAACCGATTGGTTCAAAATTGGGAAAGGAGTACGACAAGGCTGCATATTGTCACCCTGCTTATTTAACTTATATGCAGAGTACATCATGAGAAACGCCGGGTTGGATGAATCAGAGGTCGGAATTAAGATTGCTGGGAGAATTATCAACAACCTCCGATATGCAGACGATACCACCCTAATGGCAGAATGCGAAGAGGATCTCAAGAGCCTCTTGTTGAGGGTGAAAGAGGAGAGTGCAAAAGCTGGTTTGACACTCAACATTAAAAAAACTAAGATCATGGCATCTGGCCCCATCACTTCCTGGCATATAGAAGGGGAAGAAATGGAAGCAGTGACAGATTTTACTTTCTTGGGCTCCAAGATCACCGCAGACGGTGACTGTAGCCATGAAATTAAAAGACGCTTGCTCCTTGGGAGGAAAGCTATGGCCAACCTAGACAGCATAGTAAGAAGCAGAGACATCACCTTGCCGACAAAGGTCCGTCTAATCAAAGCTATGGTTTTCCCAGTAGTAATGTATGGCTGTGAGAGCTGGACTATAAGGAAGGCTGAGCGCCGAAGAATTGATGCTTTCGAACTGTGGTGCTGGAGAAGACTCTTACGAGTCCCCTGGACTGCAAGGAGGTCAAATCAGTCCATCCTAAAGGAAATCAACCCAGAGTGCTCATTGGAAGGACAGATAATGAAGCTGAAGCTCCAATATTTTGGCCACCTAATGCGAAGAGAAAACTCCCTGGAAAAGACCCTGATGCTGGGAAAGACTGAAGGCAAAAGGAGAAGGGGACGGCAGAGGATGAGATGGCTAGATAGCATCACGGATGCAATGAATATGAACTTGAGCACGCTCCGGGAGAGAGCGCAGGACAGGAAGGCCTGGCGTGCTATGGTCCATGGGGTCACGAAGAGTCGGACACGACTGAACAACAACCATCCACATAATAAGGAGATTTCAAGTGTTACAGTCTTGTGCAGAGTGCCACCAGATGGAAACTATTTTCTGTGGACTGCATATGTATGTGCAACGTTTGAATCAGGTGCGATGACTGTTTATATAGAGAGAGGAAAAAAGGGCACAGCATGTATAAGTAGTGGCCACAAGCTACCAAACGCTACTGCTGTACAAATTCAGTCCAGTAGGGCTCCACTGAAATATACAGAAGAAATAATTATTGTGAAAGCAAAAGCATCTGGTGGATTCTATACATTCATACGTTATCTCTGGCGTGGGAGTCACTTCCATGCAGTAAGGTTGCTTTTTATGCATGTCTATATGCAGAAGCCACAGGGTACAGGCAGATTGTATTATTATGTCCTATGCTATTGTCATCCCTTCCCTGGTTCTACCACATGCTTCCAGTATAGAGATCTGTCTGGGTCTGAAGCACAAAGAAAGAGTTCCTGCAACAAGGATGTGGCAAATGTGCATGTGTTTCTAAAAAGAAAGGTGCACCCAACACAGTATTTGGTTATGGAACTGCATGCATCAGTAGTAAGTGATAAGAAAATTGTATTGTTACAAACTCGGACTCCTATATTGTCATGTAGCTCAATAGTGCCTCTAGAGCATCTGGTAAATTGGCACCATGCTGGGATCCCTGAATAGACTTATATCATCTCCCCTCCCCCACATATGCATCCAAACCCTAGGTTCTTTTTTTTTAATGGACTGGCTGGCTCAAACCAGCTAAGCGATTTAAGATGCATGTCTACATCATTAGGAAGATGAATCCAACCACTAAGTAATTTTCTGATTTGCTGGCTAGACCACTGAAATCAGAAAGAGGTATTATGGCATGATTAGACAAGACAAGAATAAGCCTCCACTAAGGGACTGGATTTTACTGAACTCAGATTCCCATAAAAGTTCACTCACTCCTTCTAGAACTGTCCATATACCATCTAGACACTCTCAGACCATCCACTATATTGACTTTTAAAATTTTATTTGGAATTCACTGTGTGTGTGTGTGTGTGTGTGTGTGTGAGAGAGAGAGAGAGAGAGAGAGATTATTTTTGCCCTTTTCCCCATTAATGAGGGGAACAGTCCCCATTTGTAGAAATAGAAAATGAATACTTTTCAGCAAACCAATTGGCCATGTCTACATTCTCACCACAATGGTTAGAACCTTTATCCTATACTGAAGTGGGAAATGATAAACCAGTTTTCTTCCCTCAGATATTTACTTTCCAGAAAGTTACCTGCATCATTGAAATTAGCCCCATTTCTCCTTGTAATACTCATCGAAAAAAAAACCCTTCCTTGAATTTCTCCCTGAAATGAAGTTAATCAAAGCAAAGATGGCTGGCTAATTATGAAAAAAAAAAAGCTAGAAGAGGTCCTCCTGAGGGAAATGAACCCTTCACATCAGCCAAAGGCATGCCAAACCTTTCTAGCAATGGATTAGATAAGGAGTGTGAGTTGACAGTTTTCCTGGCGTAAGAGAATGGAGAACAAGTAATAAGATATGACTGCAAGAAGAAAGCAACAAGACCTTAGGGGTATGTGAAGCTTTTTGAAATGATTCAGACACTCTTTCTAATCTAAACTCCATTTAAAATTAAAAGCCAGAGCACAAGCAGAAAATGCCACCACCATTACAAAATAAAGGGCTGGTGAAGCAAAATAGTACATCCATCCCTGAGTTTTATGTTTAACCTTAATTTATGTTAACATAGCTAGCTTGGGATTTTGTATCTTTGGCTCTCAATAATTATGACTGAAAGGAACACATTAACCCACAGAAGTATGAAAAAAGAATAAGCATATGCTTAACTCTTCTACTGAAATGTGACTTACAAGGTATCAGATTTGGCTGGAGTGAACCCTAAGTTCATTTTACTCTTTCCACCTTATGCACAAGCGTGCACACACAAACATTATTATAAGTGTATGTAATGATATGTTACGATTTGGGAGAACAAAGACAAGCAAAAGGGAAACAGATTGCTAAAATGTTTCTCCCCCAAATATAAACTCAACAGGGAGCTGGCTTTTTGACAAATGATATTTGATATTTGCATATTCTATGCAAATACTATATTTGTATGAAATTTGCATTTCCAAACTTGTTTATATTGTATGTCCATCTAAAAATGCAAGCTGCTGAATAAATGTAATGCTCCCCCCCCACATATGCTTCCTATATTTTAATGGCTCTGTGCGTTTCTACTGTAATATTTGGCTGTAGGTGCTTTTCGATTCAAAGGGAAAGATTAGAACTTCTCTACAGTCAACAGGCACATTCATGTCTCCTTCTCTGTGGCTTCTGTTGTTCTTTAAAACAATCCATGCAGAAAGTACCGAAGACCGCTAAAAAGGGAGGTGAAATATGATGCCCTGAAGTGATACCTATACGTATTGGCCTGACTTAAGTCCTGATCACATCATATAACTGACACCATTTTGATAGGTTAAGTGGGGAATTTTGTTTTGAACATATGTTCTGTCATTCTGACCCTTACCTTGTAGATAAAGGCCAGCAAAAACGTTCTTTGGCTATGAAATTGTTCTAGAGCTAAGCCATCTCATGCTGAATAAGTGACCCTAAAGAATAATACTTTTACAATATTTTGTGCATGCACACCTGGCCAGTTCTCCAGAGGGGCAAGTATGTGAATGCATGTGCTTTTTCCCCATATATTTTAATTTCTTCCTCATGGATTCTCCCTGTAATTCAGGCATACTGTGGTGGAGATATCTCCAATGGATTCTGTTTTTCTTCCACTGTCACTCTGTTTCAAAGTTATTTTTTGAAGTGCAATTAACAGAGCAGCGCATAATTGCTGCTAACATTGCAGTAAATAAGCATTTAAAAGGTTCTAGAGGAAATGCAAACAATCAAGTGTCCAAAGTGGAAGTGTCTCATTGTCTCCTTTTTCTTTAAACTTTCCCCCCTATATTTCTGGCCTCCAAAAATGAACACATTCCATTCTTTATGTCAAACTTATCAAAATTAAACTACCTCCAGCTGCCAAAACAGCTACAAGAAAAAAATGTTATTATATTATAAAATGCTTCTAGCTAACTGTGGATTTTTTCCCATCTACTACAACAATATAATACAATAAAACTCAACATATGCAAAAAAAAAAAATACTGCACTGAGTAGCTCAGTACACATGGAGGTTAAATAATAAACATGCATGCTACCCTAACACATTATATAATTAGAACCAATTATCAGAATCAACTGAAAGAAGGCAGGAATGCAAAGCAGGAAATGAGAATACTGCTGACCTATTAGACTTAGCACAATGACCTTTATAATGCAATTATATTGAAATATAGCCTACTTTTCTCTTGTGCTTAAGGTTGAGTATGTGAAAGTTTGTCACACATCAAAATGCAACTAATTACACAACTTCTCAAATTATCTTTACAGATCTGCTCACAAGTGTAGAAACTGACATTTCACCATTCAGAGTATGTTTTTCAACAGCCAGGCTGCCAAGAGGAAAATAATAATACACAGACATGTAGTAGCTGGTGTTCAGATTCTAGATATTAGGAGCATAGACCTTTGGTCCATCTAGGCTAGTAATAACAATTTTTACTCCAGAATTTCAGCCACAGGTCTCTCTAAACCAGAGGTAGGCAACTTTTTGGGCCCGCAGACACATTGGCAATTTGAGAAACTGTCCTGGACACTACCACAAAATGGCTGCCATGGGAGGCATGGCTAGTCACAAGGGACAAGTAGCTTGCGTAAATACTTACAAGGGAGAGGCAGATCTAACTCCCAACACACTAACTCCCAACTCCTTTGAACCCACAGTTTTCAATGTCAACAGAAACGTATTTCACAGACGGCAAACTTTTTCTCTCCCTCTGTGGGATGGGTAGGGCACCTCTCAGTGGACAACAAGAAAGGGTCTGTGGGCACACTGGTGCCAGCGGACACCATATTGCCTATCCCTGCTGTAAATATAAAAGGGAATGCCAGAGACTAAGTTGGACACATCATACATGTGAAGAATGGAACATACCATGGAGCACACTCTGCCATAGCTTCTGTCCCATTTTCCCTATATTCCCAGAATCCTTTTCTGCCATCCTCTGGTGTAATTTTAATTCTACCCTATCATCACTATTTAAGCCCCACTCGTATTCACCTATGTTATGACCGTCTTGGGGATATGTCATACATTACAGCGAAAAGGGGTCCAATTTTTACTATAGGATGACACTTTCTGTAACATTTGAGGAGCATTTGTATGACTAAAAGGCTATGGTAAACAATGGAGCTGTCACAGGTCATGAGGGGAATGCAGCAACCCACATTTGCTGTAACATATGAAACTGTTCTCACTTTGGAACTTCTAGATGGTATCATCTTCTTGCGTCTGCTGCAGACTGATTTCACAATTGCCCAACCAGCAAAGCTCCAACCCTAGGGCAAGCAGCATAGAAGCATGTTGAGATAACTTAATAGACAGCATGCTGCTATTTGCCCAAGGCTAAGGAATAGAGTAAGTATAGTGTGCTACCAAGCCAGCCCTTAGTTTTCTCTATGCTAGAATAGTGCTGGCAGTTAAAGATGGTAGCATGACCTTAAATATATAGCTGATAAATAAGGTATCATGTCACCTCCATGCCCTACACAGCTCCCAAATTCTGTACAAATGTACATGGAAATATATGATAAAACATAATATTATTCTTTTAAAAAACTGGAACTAAGATCTTTCCTAGAAATTCTTCTTTGGCTAATAAAAATAAATAATCTTCCACTTCTGTTGTCCACTGATATATTAGTAATCAAACATTATCCATTTGATGAAGAGAAAATAATTTCCTGGAAATTATTACTAATTTAAAGAAACATTCTTAGTTTATTTGACTGGTGTCAGTAAAACAGGGCTAAATCAGCTCCAATGAGATGACTGCTAATGGTGTGTAAACAACTTTAAAACTCAGAATAGTGCTCAAAAGTTTAATCATCAGTTTACATTTAAGGGAGCTATTTTCCGTTTAACTGTGCAAAGAATTTAATACAACGGCTTGGTTCCTAACAAATGCTGTATGAATGGAAGACTTCCTTTTGTCTGCAAAAGGGTCTCTGATCTAGTGGAAACTTCTGCTGGAGAAACAGAGTTGGGTGATTCTCCCTCTCCTCTTTAGCCCCCTGCATGCCCCACACTTTTACAGAGTACTCCTCAACCCTCTGGAGCAGATTTTCAGTGGTACAAGAAGGAGGGGAGATATCGAAAATTGCCTCTCTCTTCTGTCGGTGGAAGCATCCCATGGCTGGAACTCTGCTGAGAAGATATTCCTGCTGTTGGAATGTTAGCTAGGATCCAAGCAATCAGGTTTTATTGGATGACCATAAATTCACTGTTTATATGTAAAGTCTTGCCTAAACAAGGCTTAGCATGTCCCAAGCATGTACTAGGTCAGTCTCCCATAACCTTGTGCCCAGTAGACAGTTTGGACTACAATGACCATCATCCACAACAATTGACCATCCTGGCTGGATGGGATTGTTGTCCAAAACACCTGGAGGGCATCTGTTTGAGGAAGGATGGGCTAAGTGCACATGACACAGCCACCTTGCTGAAGCTAAACTCAGTCCAGTTGGAGGCTGGATGAGTGTCAAGGGCTCCTTGGAGGCCTCTCTCAGTCTAATCCAGTAGCCAAGTCCAGTCACAGACAAAGGAATTCGTTTCAAAGCTTTATTCTTCTTTTACAACTTAAGAACTATATCGTTTGCAACTAGATCTGAGCAGCACAGTACCTATGCCCTAAGTTGGAACAGTTAGTCCCCGTTTGAAAAGGAATTACTGGCAGACCCCTGAACTTAAGGACTAGGGAGAGTCCCTCCCCTTTTCCCTTGGATCCTCTGGGCGCAGCTGTTGTTTGCGCGCCAACCTGGCACTACGCCTCCTTTCCGCGCCCTCCATCTGGCGCCGCTCTCTGCGTCTGCATCGCGCATCCACCAAGTCTGCTATCTGTGCTTGGTCGCTCCCTGGACTGCTAACTAAACTAGGAATGCTGGTGGGAGGAATCTCCGTCAGCTGTTGGCCCTGGGAAAGAGGAGCGCGCTCTTCTCCCAGGAGCGACTGCTCTTCCTCAGAATCAGAACTACTCTGGGATTCTATGGGCTCAGTGTCCACCCTGACAATGAGAGACCTTCCTAGAAACCTGTATATCCTTCCTGGGGTTCTGTGATGGAACAAAGGTAGGATTAAAATCTATAAAGTTATGGAACAATCACATAACAAATAATTAACGTCTTCATACTTCCAGTCTGAGTTGTGATACAAAGCAATTATACCTGTCATTGCAGTGAAACTCCATGTGCAATCAGGTGTTCTCTGAAGCTCAACAGTCAAAGAGACATCCTTTATTCAAAGGGCAGGACCATCTAATCCAACAACTCCACAAAAGCAAAACTCTGCTTTCTTTCCTGGGATTTAGAACAGACCCTTCAACAACTTCCCCAGGGTAGATATTCCAGATCACAGATGTACAGAAGGTGTCTGAATTGCCCCAGACTCTCAAGCCAGCAACTGAATTAAAAAAACCAACCCTTTGCAAATGGGGAATTAGGCTGCAGTCCTTTACCCACTTACCCAAAAGGAAGACCCATTGAATTCAATGGGACTTACTTCTGAATAGGCATGTATAGAGCTTCACTGTGATCCATATTGTCAGTCAATGACTCCCAACCAAGGGTCAGAACATGCTTAAAAGATTATCTGGGAAAATTGTGGTCCAGTGAACCTAACATTTCTAACATTCCAGTACTTATGTGACTTCAATATATATTTAAAATACAGTATATGCTAAAAATAATTAGGTGGAAATATTTATATTTCATAATGCTGTGATTAGAAAATGAACACTGGAAAAGGTTTTTGTTTAAACAAAAACACCCAGCTTGATAAAGAGTGACTTCAAATGCTGGCACAGTAAAATTATGTTTATCTCAACTCTGCTTGGAGGCAAAGAATACAACTCTGTGAATAGTCAGTGGTGTCTCTGGAGTAAGCCAAAGTTGCGTACTTATGTATTGTATGGAATACACCACCACCACTAAAGCAGATTAGCTAATATGTGGGAAAGTACAAAGCTGCAATAACTTTTGGGTGGAGATGAGTCTGTTCATAAGCACTAGAGAATCCAACAATTCTCCACCCAAGCATAATTCACCAATGACCTCACCAGTTTCCTACACACTCAACATGCCTTCCTGCCTGTTCTCTGTGTAGCCAAGCCATGATGTCAACAGTCCACCTGCAAGAGCACATAGAAACCTCTCGGTCAGGGTCACAGGGAGATGAGATAAAAGCCATGCCAGCATTAATTAAATTTCCTCTGAAAAAGTGTGGTACCTTTTTTCTTCTCCTTAAAAAGACTTCCCTATTGCACAGAGATCTTCAATACATGCACTGTTTGTATTCTGTAAAGATACTATGTTATAAAAAGGAGCTCCAAAGGTTAGAAGTTACTTTGCACGTTATAAGAATATACAAAAAGCAGTCTACATGAATACAGTGGCATTCCCCCCCACATATTACTTAGAAATGCAGTTCTGGAAGCCAGAAATACACAGTGTGAGTTTGGAGGGGGACGAGACTTGGCCAGCTAATATCTCTGCGATTTCAAAGGGTCTAGTAGTAATTTAACATTTAGAATTACTCATAACATTCCACAAGTCATTAACAAGTTTCCCAAGAGTGTACAAAAGGGTTTAAGTCACATTATGGATTCCCTCCCTCTTCGGAAATGCTAACAGTTTTACCGCACTTGTGGTCAAACGGAACGTTTCCTGGTCATATACATAGAAAGCATATTCCAAGGCCAGAAAGTCCTCATGACAGAATTTCCTGAACGCCAAAAACACATCTAGTCAGGAATCACTTCCTTCCTTGTGCCCTTTCACTGGTAATGCAGAACAATAAGTCAGATACCCTCAGTCACTCCCCAACATGCTGCTAATGTGAGGAAACTCAGCTGTGCTCTGGGATTATGAGATAACACTACAAGAGCACTTTCTTCTGACATGGTTGGAGCTTGGGTTCCATCTCTAGTACAGTTCCACAAGATAGCTTCATAATTAGAACAAATTCAAGCCATGAAATTGTGTGTGTGTGCATGTGCGTGTGTTCACACACACACACACCACACACACACACACACACACACACACACACACACAATAGCAAACAGACCCAGCTTTGCATGGGTTGAAATAGTCCTTAGTTTGATCCACTGAAGCCTTCAGGTAAAGTCACAGACATCCCTAAGAATGCCACTGTGCACGCCATACCCTCCTGAGGGAGGTATCTGTCTATTCCATTCCCCAGAGGGAAGGCTGCCTCTCAAAAAGGGGGGATGGACAGCTGCATAATTGCCCCTTTGACTACTCCCCCCTGGCTTCATTGGCCCGTTTGCACTTAATGACAACCTATGGGTTGTTTAAACCATGGGTTGTGAGGGTCTCAAGCAAGGGAACCAGCATGTTGATTCCCACATGCTCACCACTTTTTGAATCAGTTTTAATCAACAACCCAGGAGCGCCTTGTCCCTGGGTTGTTTGATGTGATGTCTGAACCCGGCATTCTGGATTGCTCCGGCAACAATCCAGAATTTAACCCAACAATCACCCATGGTTTGTTGTCTGAGTTCAGACATTACATCAAGCAACCCAGTTCCTGGGTTGTTGATTAAAGCTGATTGAAAGAGGAAACTCCGAGTGCGCGGAAGGCAGCACGCTTGCTCCCTTGCTCATGGTCCCGCCAATCTCATGAATTGGTGTTATGTGCAAAGCAGGTCAATCTGTGTTGACTGCAAAGTAGGGATGTACGAAAGGCGCTTACCTTTCACGGATTATGTCGATGGTGGGGGGGGAGGCGCTCCGTCCCTCCCCCTGGAATCCTGGACGGGGGGGAGGCGCTCCGTTCCTCCCCCCCTGGAATCCTGGCTGGCCGGCTGTGCTCCGCAGGGATTCTGTTGAGCCGCTGGCCGGCTCTGCCAGCGGCCGGACATCCGGCCTCTGGCTAGGAGCGACGCAAATGGCGGCAGCCATAGCCACCGCCGTTTGCGTCCCTGCAGTCAGCTGTGATAGGCTACATAAATGTTTACGTAGCCTATCACGGCTTACTTTAAAAAACAACAACAACAACGCGTGTATGCAAATGGCGGCGGCCATGGCCGCCGCCATTTGCGTTCCTTATTTTGGCACGTCTTAGTTTACGTCAAGATTTACGTAGACTAAGACGGCAAAAATAAGGGGAACGCAAATACCATAGCGGATGCTACACTATTTGCGTTCCCCTTATTTTCGCCGTTTTAGTCTACGTAAATCTTGACGTAGACTAAGACGTGCCAAAATAAGGAATGCAAATGGCGGCGGCCGTGGCCGCCGCCATTTGCGTATACGCGTTATTGTTGTTGTTGTTTTTTTAAGTCAGCCGTGATAGGCTACGTAAACATTTACGTAGCCTATCACTTTTTTTTTTTTTTAACTTAGCCATGATAGGCTACGTAAATCTTTACGTAGCCTATCACGTTTTGTTTTTTTTTAACTGGAAATGGCAGCGGCAGCAGCCGGTCAGAAGACCGGCCGCCGCCAGGAAGATCCGCCCCAGGTAAGTCTCGTCCCGGGGGGGGGGGGGGGGGGACGGGGGGGGCAGACCATTCCACCACCGATTTCGGGGGGCCGAATGCGCTGGCATTCGGCCTCCCGGAGATCCGTGGCAGAATTCTCTGACATCCCTACTGCAAAGCTTATGTGCTGGTTAGGGAAGTCTTCCACCTAGTGACCAAAGATGGTACTTCAGGCTTCAAACACATGAACACCTTTATATTAATAAATTTAAATTAATGCATTTTAAAATAACAAATAATCTTAAGGTGCACGCTCTCTTATCATGCAGTTTCAGGTGTCTAGGTTTCACAGTGTTGTTATTATGGCACTGACAGACAGACATCCTCCTTTATTATTATGGAAGAAATACACACATACACACCTACCTACATCTATATATTGATGAGACAAACAAGATCAACCTGAAACTAACAGAGGGATCATATATTCTAAATGTTTCATATAGGCTGAAAAGCTTACAGGAAAAGAAATGGCCAGGATCTTTCAGGCCAGGGGCTTGTGCTAGCCCAGCATGATTTTTTACTTTACAGCTGAACCTCATGGCATCTCAGAAATTGCTCTTGAAACTTGCCCCAGTTTCAAAAGCGGCATCAGGGAGTTGCTTTTTGAAGAAACACAAGTCAAAAGTCCCTTCATGGAACAAATTCCACCATTCTTTGAATCCCAGCCAATGTACTTCAATGGAAATGTATTGGTGTGGCTTGCAAGTTAATGCATATTCATCTAGGTAGTGTCTCAGAGATGTGTGGTCCTTTATTTAAGTATTTCAGGAGTTTCTATACAGCTTTATACCACAACATTTGCAGGCGACTTACAAAGCATACAATAATGGCTAAAACACAGATTTCAAATGCAGTACTCACTGTTCCCACCAGTGGATATATAAATCCAGCTCCAATACTGGCCCTCACGTCGCTAATAGGAAGAATGAAGCCAGTGGGGACACCTTTCCTCTCAGGCATGTGGGAGAGGGACAGATGAGTTTTTGCCATACAAATGGGCAAATTTCCAAATCCCTGCAGAGAACAAATGAAAAGAGACAGATTATTGTCAAGGTTGTGAATACCCTGCTCTGAAACAACCCCCCCCCCCCCAGCAAGACTTTGTCCCAAAATAACCCATATTCTTCTAAAGTAAGGCTATATTTTATGGCTGGTATAAATTGCTGAAGTGTAGGAGCCTTGGGCTCATGCGTCAGTTTTGTGTTGACAAAAATGGCACTCTGTATCTACACACACACATACGTACGTTGCATCACAAATTACTTACTACATGTGTGCATGCATGCCCAACACCAGTGGTACAGGGCCTCAGGTTTGGGGGCCAGATCTGGCTCTCCTAAGGTCCAAATCAGGTTTTCCAGGTTCCCCAGATGGCCACGTACCCTTCCCCCTGGCCCTACCAAACACCTGTCATTAGGTGGTTTTCTCAGCTTTTGTGCAGTATTTTCCCCATTCTGAAAGGCTTAGTTACTGGCAGCAACAGCATTACGCTAAAATATGCTGGCATTTCTTGGTCCTGCCCCCTTTGCCTTTGTCCCCATCCACCACTGGAATGTGCCCCCCGAGAGCTTCTCCAAAATGGAATTCAGCTGAAAAAGGTTCAGCACCTCTGCCATGCAACTAGTGGGCTGAACGGACTGGCCTTTTAGTCCCTGGAACATAGGAACCCCATATTACAGACTGGATGGTTCTAATCTATCATTCAAACAAATATGCAGAATTAATAAAATAACAGGAAATGATACCTACAGTGCATTCAATTGCATACACTCTTGTTTTTACCTGTTGACTGTAACGATTTATTTGAGACTGTGCTGCAGGAGAGAGCTCTATATCCTGAGCTCCATAGATTTTCTGTGCTATGATTCTAATTTTTTCAACAATGGGAAGCTGCGGAAACAAAGAGGATGACAGAATTTTAATGCATCTTGCCAAAAGTCTTAAGGTACTCTCTTGGCCTGCAAGGGCTGCTTGACAGGTTTTGGAGCAGATTTAACACTGAGTTATTATACAAAATGCAAAGTGATAATAATCATTTAAGGTGCTTGCAGTGGTAGGAAATGGCTTCTGATGCCCTCTGATTAGTGAGAAGAAAACAGATAATCTAAATAAAGATGCTTAATTTTGTATATCTCAAGTGTCTCTGGAGGTCATATACTCTGATGTGGAAGGCCTTACGCAATGCCTGTATTTACTGAGGTTGATTCTGCTTAATTAGAGCTGTAGGAAAAATATTCTGGAGTGGCCAAAGGCAATCTCTAATTCAGTATGTTCCAAGGCTCAGAATTGGCTCAGATAAAGTCCTGCATAAATAGTCATGTTCTCTCAGGGGTTCTCTCAGCTATTATTTATACAAACAGATGTGCTGTCTCATCATTTACAATCCCCATAGTCAAGCAGCCTCATACCCTTCAGCAGTCTCATACCCTTTACAAGCCTGCATGTCTGACAGGTACAGTTGTGGGACCATATGAGTTTTACAATCACATGGTCGTGGGATTCTTTTAAGTTCCTACTTAAGGGCTATACAGCACTGAAACAGGTAGTAGGCAAGGTGCTGCTCTCTTGACATGCCTCAAGTAACCTTCACAAGAAGTCTTTGCTGAGGTAACAAGGCCTGAAAGTGGAACTCCACCATCTGCAGAGGCTTCCCATTATTCAAGGTGCTGTTTGGGACCTATGAAACCTTTAATGGCTAAGGTCCTACATACCTCAGAAACTATTCTGTCCCTTATTTTCTTTTGCAGGCCTTAACGTCAATGGGAAACACCTCCTTGACCTAACTACCAATACAATAATGGCCAAAAGAGACATTCCTTTAAGGGCATCGCCCTATCAGGTGCTAGATGGAAACCTCCAATATCGGAGGCTTCCGAGATTCCTATGCCCTGCGGGGCTGCTGCTCCTCCTTTTGAGTTATTTCCCCCCACAAGTTGGTAGAGTTGTGCTGGTGGGGTGAGCCCAGGGCTGAAGAAGCCACAGGATACAGTGGATCCTGGACTTTCCTCTTCTCTCCCCTCCCCTGGCATGCTCCCAGTGTGTCTAGCAGCTATGACTTTTTTAGGTGTGCCCCCCATCTCTACCCTGGGGGGTAAGGGGGCTTTTAAGATCTGGATTGAGGACCCTGTACTATTCTAGAGTAAATATGAAAAGAAGACATCGCTGCTTGACACCTTTAAAGGACTATCTGTTTTGGCCCAAAGTTCAAACAGCTAGGGGACATAGGGAGGCATTCTTGCTTGCTGGTCCTCGGTTATGGAACTCCTCCCCCTCCACACACACACAGGTCTGTTAAAATCGGAGCCGATATGCTTCCTGGAAGCCCTGTAATACTTTCTTGTCTACATTGGTTTGCAACTGCTGTGGTTAAGCAAGTGTGAGATCATTTTAACTTCTGTATTTTATATTTATAATTTGTGTATAATGTTTTATGTTACTTTTTTCTTACATTTTTTTTAACCACACTGAATCTTAAGGATATAAAAATAAATACACTTCCTCCTTGGAAAAGAGGACACAAGGGATGAAGAGGCGATCCTTGCTTTATCCCCCCCCCCCCAGGACCGTGTTAACACAAGTAAGCTTCCCTGCATAACAGCAGTTACTTCAGGTACCTTTCATTTCATGATTAATGAGAAGCTGTAGTGGATGCCTGATCCTCAGAGCAGAGGGAATTTTACAGAAGGATGCTTGTGAAATCAATAGTGCATTGATCGAACTGTGACTGGCTTATGGCACACTTGCTTTGATTGCTGCACTTATGTCTGTAAAGCACTTACAAGATCCCTTAGATGAAAAGTGCCATAGAAATCTAAAGCTTCATTGACTTCCTGTAAAATGACAGGGCTTAACCTGATCATTAATCAGTTTGGGAAGAACCCCCATTATCACATTGCTTTTTAACAAACCTGAGAAGGGGTGAAATCTGATGAACTCACACTTCCCATTAAAACTGAAATATGTCTGTTCAAATAAAGATGCAAAATTGCTTAAGGGGATACTCATGCACAATTCATGGAAGCATCAGATCATCTTTGCACCTCTGTGCTCCTTCTTCATCCATATCCTATCCTCCCTTTATCTTTATCCTCTGTGTGTTACTATCCTAGGCAGTGACTGCGTCATATCTGCCTACATTACCTAGGATGATGGTTGGTGCTTCGGTATACACATTATGAACTTTTAGACCCAGAGGGCTCACTGAGATGGCCCAAAAAAGTGTCAAAGTTCCAGAAAGTCTTATATTGCAGTCTGTATATTTAGTATTAAGTCTCTAGTGAATGTTCATCCTGCCTCTAACCCAAAAAGTAACCACTACTACTTTTTATGATCAATCTTTGCAGTTTGCTGTTTAAATTTATAACTGTATACTGAAATTAAACTATAGTTATTCCACTGATAGTGTTATCACTTACCAACCCTTTGTTAGCCATGTCCTTGAATTATGTTAGTAATTTTATATTTCTTATGTTACACCTCTTCTATTCTTTTTTCAGTTGTATTTACTTATTGTTTGTTAGTTAAATTTATATACTGTCCAACAGGCAAATGCCCATGGAGCAGTTTACAATTAAAAAAAACCCAAAACAACAATGTAATTACAAAAGAAAAGTGCAACTATAAAATTATCAAAATAATACAATACTAAACATTAAAAACATTTAAAATATTAAAACCATTAAAGAGCTAGCAGTAAAATTCACGATCAGAGCAACAGATTAAAGATTGACTACATGCTGGAGAGGAAGGTCTTAACCTGGCATCTAAATGTATGCAGTGGCGATGCCAGGAGGAACTCCCTGGGAAAGGCATTCTACAGCCAAAGGGAGGGAGGCACTACCAGAAAGGCTCTTTCCCTGGTAGCCACCCATCACACCACTATGGGCAGTGGTACCCATAGAAGAGCCTCTGGAGATTATATTAGCAATCAGTCAAAAAAATATATGGGAGGAGGCTTTCCTTTAGGTAGACTGGCCTTAAGCCATTTAGGGCTTTAAAGATCAGCATCAGCACTTTACCCTAGTTAATTTACCCCACGGTGGGCTGTTTTGATGGTGTGGACTGGGTCACTGTCTTTTAATTCTTCCCTTTCTTCTTCTCAACCCATCTTTATTAAATACAGAACCATTTCAATAACAACATACCAAGATTATTCTTAAAAGGCAACCCAAACTCTGCTGTTTATAGTTGAATTTTTTGCTACTAGGTATCTATGGTATGAATTACTGCTGTCTTGTCTGGCAAATTTAGGTTTTCTCCTAGTTTTCTAGAAACAGTTTCCCCTGATTTGTGACTAAATTCAACTCTAGATTACTCTTGCATTGTTTTTCTCCTGACATGTTCAAAAATAATATACGATATAGCACAACCACAGAGAGAGTGAGTTTTCTTTTTTAACACCCATGTATGGGGTGTGCATGGTGGCTGCAATCCAAATCCATTTTTTCTTCGGATCTAGAGTAAAACCACTCTAGAGTAAAACTACAGCTACATGCTATGCAATTAACATAATGTGTAGCTCGACCCTATATGTAAATACAAGGCCACATATTTGGCTCACCAAATCTAGTTTGTAGTTTTGTTATAAAAAAAGAAGTGTCTTTATTTTATTTTTATTTTAAAATTTAACTAGGAAACATAAATGTGTCAGCTGAGACAACAAACAATTAGTAGCAGAACAATGAAAATAGATTAAAAAAAGCTTAGCAGTGCAGAAAATAAACTAAGAACACAGCAGTTTCTAACCTTTCCTCTTACTATAGGAAACGTGTTTAATGAAATCTATGCCATTAGATATTTTTGAAGAAGTTGCATGCTTAACTACTGTAGTTAAATTGGATAGAATGACATCACATGCTTGATTTCCAGCTTTTTCATGAATGCCATCAAATATAGTAAAACCTAAAGAATGAGATAATGCCGTATGAGTATCTTGGATGTAATTCCTGGCAACCTGGCAGAGTTTGCCATCATAAAATTAGGCCTCTCTTGTGACTCTTGTTACAATATTTCAGTGTCAGCTGTCATTGAAAACAAAGAGGAAGAAATGCAAAGCATCCTTGTTAATGTAACTTCTGAGTGCACTCTGAATACAGCCAAGAACTAAAAGTCACACGAAGGAAAATATTCCACTGTCTATTCTTGGCAAGCTCATACCTGCAGTTCACAGTTCATTGCTGCTTCGCTGTCTACTTTGTAAAATCATTTTTTTCAAGTAAAATGTGCTGAGGTCCTGGCAAAGTAATCACATCAAAGTGATTTAGACTTAAATAATATTTGCATCAATTTCTACAGCTTAAATATTCAGAGCAGCACAAGTAACAAATGAAAGAGACTTAATTTGGGACAGACAACTCAGCTCAAAGCTACGGGGTCAGATCCAGCCTGAAAGCAAATTTGTTCAGGCCCTAATGGCCCTACCCAGTTTTAATTGACTTTGAGTGGCAATCGTTACATAGCCAAAACAGCGCCACCCACACTCAAGAGTGGGCTTGGGAAGGAAACCCAAGGTTTGCAAAAGTACAAAAAAATCTTTAGGACCCCCCCCCCCCCACTGCCAAAACAAAACAGCTCAATGGGCACAGAATGCTGAGTGACTGTTTGTGGGGGAAATGGAAAGAAGGGAAATGGAACAGAGTGTCCTGAAAAAGGGCATGGCTACCTGGCCATAATCCTGAAAAGAAGCACTCCACAATGCAACATGTTGTTACTATCTCATGGAAATCTGAAGGGCCATTGCTAATCTGTCTCTGGAGGGGACCTTTCAGGAAAGGCATTCCTTCCGCAGCCCCCCTGGCCATGTGTCCTACTTTACAGAGTCTGCTTGAAGGGCTGCCAGTGGAACGCTTCTGTTTGAAGGCATCCTCTATTTGAAGCGCTGTCCAATCCAAGCCTGGTTTAAAAACAAAGAACCCCAAGAAGGGAGAGCAGGGACCTTGTAGCTGCCCATCCGCAGTTATTACCCAGACAGCAGGCTGAGCAGGCACACAGGTCACCTGGTCACAGTCTTCCCCACTGCAGTGAAGAGGTACTGTATTTCTGTTTAAATTATAGTACTTCTTTCTGTATTTGCATCTATACATGTAACTTAGCACATGGAAATATAATGCAAATTGGTGTCCTTTTCTTGGGGGATGATGCATGAGTGGCCAACCCAGATCATAATGCCTCAATGCATCTGCTCCATACCTGTGAAGCATTTTCCCCTCAGCAATGCTGACTTTGGTATTATTATTATTATTATTATTATTATTATTATTATTAACATTTCTATACTGCCCAATAGTCAAAGCTCTCTGGGCGGTTTACAAAAGATTTAAACATTAAAAATACAATATAAAACATAATGTGAAAACCACTTGCATACAAAAAGAGCTTAAAACAATCAACAATAAGAAATCCTAGGCTCAGTTAAAATCTTATCATATGCTGTCATATGTCTGGGAGTAGAGGAAAGCCTTAACCTGGTGCAGAAAGGATGACAAAGTTGGTGCCAGGCAGGCTCCACCGGGGAGAGCATTCCATGACAGGTTCAGATTGTGTGGAAAATCTGATCCCATCCCCACTTGCCGATTAGAATCTAGAGAAGAGTGGAGACCCCAGAGCACAGAAGCTGGTCATCCCTGGGCTAAACTACTGCATTCAAGCTGTAACTTATATGCACAGAACACAGTCTTGAACATGGGTGCAAGTGATCCAAGCATAGATGATTAGTGAGGGTCTGTTGTCACAAAATACTACAGCTGCAGCCCAAGACAGCAATTTCTAACAACAGCAAACTTAAATGCACTTTCCTGCCAAGCTACAAATCCCTTCCACATCCCTGCTGTTTTCAGTGATGCAATTGTATTTCATGCTGACACAGTTGTTCAAACTGATGACCAAAGAAGAAATAGCATCAATAACGGTACAAAAGTAGAGCTACCCTGGCATGGCTGGGAAAAGGATTAATCCAGCCTTCCCCCACCTGGTGCCCTCCAGATGTTTTGTACTATAGCTCTATCACCCCAAATCATTTGCCATGCTGGCTGGGGCTCATGGGAGTTGTAGTCAAAAAATCTAGAGGACACCAGGTTGGGGAAGGCTGCATTACTACCTATGTTATTTGCACAAACATTTATTCTGTGGGAGCCCCTATCTGCCATATTGAAAAAATCAATGTGGGAAGGAAACCCTTCATTTAAAAAAGAAATGCTTTTGTCAACCTTAAGAGCCATCCAGATTTCTAGGAGCCAACTCAGAAGGAAGGGAAGTCTGAGCACACAAGCAAGAAATAAGAGCTTGTCAGACCTTGATCTGATGCATAGTCAAAGTCTCAAAGGTGCACAGAAAATTTATGAATAGGAAAATAATATAACTTCCAATGTATTTGTGTCTGTGAAGGGCTAATTATAGCTACATGTAAAGAAAGACCATTCAAATAGGTGCAATAGCTTTAGATTCAAATGGCCCACTCTGAGCCCACTTTTATAATTCAGTCTCAAAAGGGCAGGGTGACTAACATTTAAAACCAGAGAGAAAATATAACATAAAAAACACTTAGAGAAACAACAGAGTGAATTTGGAACCGCTCCCTGTCGGCTTAATTTTGTTACCAAATGCCAGTTTAAACAGGAAGGTCTTTTGTTGTTCAGGCTTTGATGAAGCTAGTTCCATAGTCAGTGCTATATGTACTCTACCAGCACACTGCACAAGCACAGCATTTGGAATTAGGCACAGAATTCAGTGTCTTGAAAATCTCAAATTGTCTTAAAATAAGCAAGTTTCTAGTCCTTATGCATGTACAAATAGGTTTGAAAACTATGCGAGCAAGGTCCAGGATGGCCATGTGTGCTCTTTTACAGAGAACAGTCTTCTATTTGTAGTTGTACTCTATCTGATGGGCTGTCTGTTCAATTCCAGTTTAAAGATAAAAGAACCGTAAGAACTGTTGCCCATCAACAACTTCCACTCGAACAGCAGACTGAAGAAGCAGACTGGTCGCCTGGTTGCAGTCTTCTGCACTATAGTGTGATTACACAGAATATAATGGTGATGCAGCCAAAGAGAATGCTTCTCTACAATCCCCTTGCTCTTCAAGCATTTAAGTATGGATTGAATTCTTAAGAGAACCTTCCTGGTAGATGTTAACTATTGCAGTGGGACAAAAGGAACTTGTTTTAGTTTAATTTGCAAAGTACCTCTAAATAAAAATCATAAGCTACAGTGTGTGATGGACATGGACTAATTCATTTAAAACAAAACAAAATGTTACCGAACATTTGTTGTTCAGTCATTCAGTTGTGTCCGACTCTTCGTGACCCCATGGACCATAGCACGCCAGGCCTTCTTGTCCTGCGCTCTCTCCCGGAGTATGCTCAAGGCCATATTCATTGCATCGGTGATGCTATCTAGCCATCTCATCTTCTGCCGTCCCCTTCTCCTTTTGCCTTCAATCTTTCCCAGCATCAGGGTCTTTTCCAGTGAGTTTTCTCTTCGCATTAGGTGGCCAAGATATTTGAGCTTCAGCTTCAGTATCTGTCCTTCCAATGAGCAGTCAGGGTTGATTTCCTTTAGGATGGACTGATTTGACCTCCTTGGTCAATACCAAGGCCATGCTTGCCTGTTATCCCGGTGATTTCTTGACTTCCTACTTTAGCATTCCAATCCCCTATGATGAAGAGGACATCTTTTTGTGGTGTTAGTTCTAGAAAGTGTTGTAGGTCTTCATAGAACCGATCAACCTCAGCTTCTTCGGCATCAGTGGTTGGGGCATAGACTTGAATTACTGTGATGTTGAATGGTTTGCCTTGGATTCGTACTGAGATCATTCTGTCGTTTTTGAGATTGTACCCCAGTACTGCTTTTCCCACCCTTTTGTTGACTATGAGTGCTACTCCATTTCTTCTAAGGGATTCTTGCCCACTGTAGTAGATATAATGGTCACCTGAATTAAATTCGCCCATGCTTGTCCATTTTAGTTCACTGATTCCCAAGATGTCGATGTTCAATCTTGCCATCTCATGTTTGACCACCTCCAGCTTACCTTGATTCATTGATCTGACATTCCAGGTTCCTAAACAATATTGTTCTTTACAGCATCGGATTTTCTTTTCACCACCAGACACAACCACAGCTGAGTGTCCTTTCAGCTTTGGCCCAGCCGCTTCACTCTTTCTGGCGCTACTTGGAAATTCCCTCTGCTTTTCCCCAGTAGTATATTGGACACCTTCCGACCTGAGGGGCTCATCTTCTGGTGTCATATCTTTTAGCGTTGTGATACGTTCCATGGGGGTTTCTTGGGAAGAATACTGGAGTGGGTTGCCATTTCCTTCTCCAGTGGACCACATTTTGTCAGAACTCTCCACCATGACCTGTCCGTCTTAGCTTATGGCTTCACTGAGTTATGCAAGCCCCTTCGCCACAACAAGGCAGTGATCCATGAAGGAGGTTACTGAACATATGACCCAGTAATTGGAGTCAGACTATACTGATTTAAGAAAACAGCAGTTCATTTCATATCCACAGAAATACATGGACAATTCTCAATTCTCCCTGTATTTTGTTTTTAAAGATATGGTCAGCATCCACCAGTTTTTAAACATTATCAACTATCAAGTTCAGTTCTAACTAATCCAGCTGAATCTTTTCATAAGGCCTCCTGTCTTAACACTGCTCAGAGACAATAATATTTTACAATCCTTGTCCAAAAGAAAAAGGTTGCATCCCACTGAAGTAAAATTGAAATATTTAAGCATCCCACCATTTCTTTCAATTTTGCCTGCAGGGAGTTTCTGCATAGAATCAGCTATTGAGAAGTATCAATATAGCTACGACATTTAAATCACATTGAGATTTTACAGGTTTCTTAACTGAGGAAAATTTATTTTATTATTATTATTATTATTAAATTTATTAATCGCCCATCTGGCTGGTCACCCAGCCACCCTGGGCGATGTACAACATACAATAAAAACAGTTTAAAACAATAAAATTGTACAATAAAAACATTTTCTAAAATACCCTAACCCACCCCAAATGCCTGCCTGAACAACAGCGTTTTTAATGCACGACGGAAGCTCATTAAAGAGGGGACATGACGGAGTTCCCTAGGGAGGGAGTTCCACAGAGTGGGGGCCACCACAGAAAAGGCCCTCTCCCTCGTCCCCACCAGTCTAGCTGTCCTGGCTGATGGGACAGACAGAAGGCCATCCGAGGCTGATCTTGTTAAGCGGCCTGTCTGGTGCTGCTGGAGGCACTCCTTAAGATAGGCTGGGCCGGAACCATATAGGGTTTTAAAGGTCAAAACCAACACCTTGAATTTGGCCTGGAAAACAACTGGTAACCAGTGCAACTCCTTCAGCACTGGAGTGATGTGATCTCGCCGGTGGCTGCCTTTAATCAGGCGAGCCGCCGCGTTCTGTACCAGCTGCAGTTTCCGAACCGTCTTCAAGGGTAACCCCACGTAGAGCGCATTTCAGTAGTCTAAACGAGAGGAGACCAGGGCATGTACTACCGATGGGAGCAGATGGTCAGGAAGGAAGGGGTGCAGCCGCCGTATCAGATGGAGTTGATACAGCGCTGTCCGGCTCACACCTGACACCTGAGCCTCCATGGACAGCTGGGAGTCCAAAATGACCCCCAGGATGCGGACCTGGTCTTTCAAGGGTAGCCGTACCCCATTCAACACCAGGTCAACATCCCCCAGCCTCCTCTTGTCTCCCACCAAAAGTACCTCGGTCTTGTCAGGGTTCAGCTTCAGCCTATTCCTCCCCATCCAGCCACTCACCGTCTCCAGACATTTGGACAGGGATTCTACGGCCAACCTTGGTGAAGATTTAAACGAGAGGTAGAGCTGTGTGTCATCCGCATATTGATGACACTGCACCCCAAACCTCCTCATGATTGCCCCCAGCGGCTTCACATAGATGTTAAATAGCATCGGGGAGAGGATGGAACCCTGTGGCACCCCACAAGTAAGTGGCCACGGGTCCGAAACCTCCTCTCCCAGTGCTACCCTCTGGTACCTGCCGGAGAGGAAGGACCGGAACCACCGCAATACGGTGTCCCCAATGCCCAACCCCTCCAGGCGGTCCAGGAGGATACCGTGGTCAACGGTATCGAAAGCCGCAGAGAGGCCGAGGGGAACAAGGAAGGAGCATTCACCCCTATCCAGAGCCCTCCTCATATCATCCACCAAGGCGACCAAGGCCGTTTCTGTCCCATGCCCAGGCCTGAAGCCCGACTGAAATGGGTCTAGATAATCAGTTTCTTCCAAGTGTGCCTTCAACTGCACCGCCACCACCCGCTCAATCACCTTGCCCAAAAATGGCAGATTTGAGACCGGGCGAAAGTTGTTCAAAACTTGAGGATCCAAGGAGGGCTTCTTTAAGAGCGGTCTTATCACTGCCTCCTTGAGGGCTGATGGCATCACTCCCTCCTCAAGGGAGGCGTTCACCACTGCCTTGATCCCCTCACCCAGTCTCTCTCTGCAGCTCATAATGAGCCAAGATGGGCAAGGATCAAGTAAGCAGGTGGTCGGCCGTACCGATGAAAGCACCTTGTCCACTTCATCAGGAGGAAGGAGCTGGAACCGATCCCACAAAACCGGTTTGCCACAGGCCGCCTCTTGCTCACTAACTGTATCCACAGCGTGCAGAGTAACACACCTAATCTGATCAATTTTATCTGCAAAGTGCCTTGCCAAGGCCTCACAGGAGGCCTTAGAATGCTCCAGTGGTTCCGGAGCCACAGGACCAACCAGGCTCCGGACCACTTGGAACAGCCTCCTGGGACAGCACTCTGCAGACGCGATGGAGGCAGCATAATATTCCTTTTTTGCTGCCTTCACCGCCACGTGATAGGCTGAAGATACAGCTCTAGCCCGTGTCTGATCGTCTTTGGAGCGAGACTTCCGCCACCGGTGCTCTAGCCGTCTCACCTCCTGTTTCAGAGCTCGTAACCGCAGATTGAACCATGATGCAGTCCGAGCCCTGTTCAGGGGGAGAGGGCGTTTCGGAGCCACCTGATCTAATGCCCCAGTGATTGCAGCATTCCAGCCACCCACCAGGGTCTCGACCGAGTGGCCGTTGGCATGCCCCAGAGAATCCCCAAGCGCGTTCAGGAATCCATTTGGATCCATAAGATGCCTGGGGCGGACCATTTTAATGGGTCCTCCACCCCTGCGGAGGGATTGTGGAACCGAGAAGTCCAACGTCACCAGGTAGTGATCTGACCATGACAAGGGGGTGGTGGATATACCCCTGACTTCCAGATCACTCCCCACTTCTCCAGAAACAAACACAAGGTCTAGTGCATGACCGGCTACATGGGTGGGCCCAGTTAGAATATGGTGCAGCTCCCAGGAGGCCATGGTCTCCATGAAGTCCCGAGGTGCTCCTGTGAGGATGGCCTCCGAATGTCACCTCCGAAAAGATTCCAGAATTAGGAAATGAAGAAGGCAATTATGTTTACGTGCTACAAAATTATTCTTGATTTGGCCCCAATCCAGGGAATTATTGGGGGGGGTTTTATGATGTCTACATCCAGTATATACGGTGATCAGTTGATGGGGGAAGTTTACAACTAAAATGTAAAACAACTCACCCTTCCTATCACACTATAATCCTCAGTAGATTGTGAATTTATTTAGTTATTTTATAATTTTTTTCTCTGTTTTTACTTCCCTGGGGGAGCAATCTTATGGCCGCTAGTCAATGGCTAGATGGCCATAGGATATCTGATTTTCCAGGAACCGACCTTCCCCCTCTTCTGCGCTGCCTTGCAGGCAGCGCAGAAAAGCCCTGCACTCTGCAGAGGAGCGTGGAGCAGCAAAAGTGGGGTGTTCCAGGGGGCGTTCTGGGGCTGGGAAGGTGGAAATGCCAGTATGAAACATCCTATGTGTCGTCCGGCAGCCTCCTCCCCCACTCCGCCTTCCCGCAGCTACACAGCCGAAATCGGCTGTCTAGCCACAAATGCAGGACAGGAGAAGCACGGAGGGAACAATCCCCTCTCCTGCCCTGCATTGGATAGGCGGTTGTCTCCAAGTTCAGAGGTGGCTGCCCATCCCCATAGGTTTGTGCCCTAAGAAGCCCACAACAGCTACAGGCCAGAAAAAAGGATATCCAGCACTAGGCTAATCCAGTGGCAGCTTCATAATGTGTGAATGTATCATTTTGTAAGGCGTAGCACTTTACAACATTAGGATAAGGGATCTGAACAAGAATAAAGGTAGAGCTCCTGTGCCATAACCTGAATCAGGCTGGCAGAGTTCTGGTCAGCCACTTCATGCAGCATCCTATGAGCCTTTTCAGCCTACAGCAGCTATGGACTCAAACCTGCACCAGCCATACTTGGAAGAAAAGGACAGGAATAAGCATTGATTGGCAAGTTACACAGACATGACCATATCTCCTTCACGTACAAGACACTGGACAAACCCACTGTCAACTTTGCTATAGTAAACAAGGCTTTTTCATGTCTTAAATGTGGTTAAACACACACAAAAAGCTGAATTATTATGATTTGGTACCCTGTTCACTGAAAATAACTGGCGTAATTTTAAATAGTACTAAAAACTCTTAAGTGAACAATTTTAATGACACTTGAAAGATACTGTGCCCAGCTGAGCAGAACTCTTGAGTATTTCTTTTCTTGGCTGAACTCCTGTACCAACTGCATGGTCTCCTTTGATATGTATAGTGGAGATGAAACATGTGCATCCTGACCGTTCTGATCCCAGGCATAAGGTGTGCTGGAATCCAGAGGTGGAGAGCATTTCAGCCATCAGTGCCTTATTAACCCACCATCCAGCCTGTTCACATAGGTGACAGTGACTGAAATGAAACCAATGGAAGCTGTATAGCCTGCAATGCTGACTTCCAAGAGTGGTACTTGCCCTGTCCTGGGACTTTTTGTGAGCTTCTGGTTATGTGTTACATCATCCTACTGGAGCCACAGGAGAAACCTGCTATCTAGACTTGCTCTAAAATGTACCATGGTGCTAGGTCCCAAAGGCAGAGTAACTCCACTTATACTAGGTATTCTGTCTTATTATAAAGAGCTGCTCATACAGAGCCAAAACAGACTGGAAACATTTGCAATGTAGCTCAGTGTCTACTGATTATATTGTCCACCCGTTATACTGGACAAAATGAGGTTGCCTAAATATGTTAGCATGTGAGAAGCACACTATATATACTCAAAATATCAGGACAATTTAAATCAACCGCATATATTTTAGCACCCCTTTGAATGACCAAATACCAAACATGGGAAGAGTTATAGTCTCTCAAAAGTTATCAGTTAATCTGGTTTGATGCAAGTTGATGAACAGACATTTTCACCACTAATCCCTTAATTTAGGAAAGTGCAGTGTGATCTCAAATGTTGCATAATATATTCATAGTACAATACCAGGGATTTTTTTTTTCCAGTGAAAATGTCCTAGGCAAACTATAGTATGAAATAGTCAATGTAAGTTTATATTGAACATGACATGAGGTGCTATGTGGGTCAAATTACATGCCTACTTGCCTGTGCCTCAGTAGCTCTGGTGCTACTCTGAGAAACAACCGATCCCTTCTAGTTTTGCTATGAAGCATGTAGCCTGACTAGACTGAAGTGTTTAAGAACAATCTAACTCATATGCTTCTTCCCCTGTGTATACAGAGTATGTCAGGAGCACCCTGGCGGCCTCTTTCAGTCTACTCCAATAGCTAACTCAAGACACAGACAAAAGGATTCTTTTCAAGGCTTTAATCCTTTTACAACTTAATGACTCTTTCAGATGCTAATCACCAGCGACTAAGCAAGGAACAGCAGAGTAGCCTATGCTCCAGGTTAGGCAGTTGGTCCCTGTTTGAAGGAGAATCACAGGAAGACCCTGAACTTATGGGCTAGGGAGAGTTCCTCCCTCTTTCCCTTGGGTCCTCGGGACGTGACCATTGCTTGCGCGCCAAACGAGTGCTATGCCTCCTTTCCGCGCCCTCCAGCTGTTGTTGCTCCCGGCGTAGGCGTCGGGTGTCCAGCAAGCCCCCCTCCCACACTCTCTCACTGCCAGGGTCTATCTATCTCAGGAATGCTGGCAAGAGGAATCTCTGCCAGCTGCTGTGCCAGTGAGAGATGAGCGCGCTCCTCTCCCACAGATTGCTGTTCCTCCTCAGAATCAGAACTGCTCTGGGGTTCTATCGGCTCAGTTTCCACCCTGACAGAGTGCTGAAATGGGGTCATTCAAACTGCCAGTCATTGAAACCATGAACAGAATTTACCCCTTGATTATGTCTGAAGGAATAACTGCAAAAAGGGAGAGGAACACACACAGTGACAGCCATGTTGAAAAATATCAAAGAACTGTCATTCCATTATTTTAGGGCAAAATGATGCATATGAGGACAAGCTTATTCTTAATAACTCACCGTTACCTTAAAACCAGGGCCAGCTAACCAGCAGGCCAATCTGGGTCCCTGAAGCAATTTAATCTGGCCCTTGTTGTTGTTCAGTCGTTAAGTCGTGTCTGACTCTTCGTGACCCCATGGACCATAGAACGCCAGACCTTCCTGTCCTCCACTCTCTCCCAGAGGGTGCTCAAGTTCATATCCATTGCATTGGTGATGCTATCTAGCCATCTCATCCTCTGCTGTCCTCTTCTCCTTTTGCCTTCAATCTTTCCCAGCATCAGGGTCTTTTCCAGGGAGTTTTCTCTTTGCATTAGGTGGCCAAAATATTTGAGCTTCAATTCAGTATCTGTCCTTCCAATGAGCAGTCAGGGTTGATTTCCTTTAGGATTGACTGATTTGACCTCTTTGCAGTCCAGGGGACTCGTAAGAGTCTTCTCCAGCACCACAGTTCGAAAGCATCAATTCTTCGGCACTCAGACTTCCTTATAGTCCAGCTCTCACAGCCATACATTGGTACTGGGAAAATCATAGCTTTCATTATACGAACCTTTGTCGGCAAAGTGATGTCTCTGCTTCTTACTATGCTGCCTAGGTTTGCCATAGCTTTCCGCCCAAGGAGCAAGCGTCTTTTAATTTCATGGCTACAGTCACCGTCTGCGATGATCTTGGAGCCCAAGAAAATAAAATCTGTCACTACTTTCATTTCTTCCCCTTCTATATGCCAGGAAGTGATGGGGCCAGATGCCATGATCTTCGTTTTTTTAATGTCGAGTTTCAAACCAGCTTTTGCACTCTCCTCTTTCACCCTCAACAAGAGGCTCTTTAGATCCTCTTTGCTTTCTGCCATTAGGGTGGTATCGTCTGCATATCTGAGGTTGTTGATAATTCTCCCGGCAATCTTAATTCCGACCTGTGATTCATCCGTCCCGGCATTTCTTATGGTGTACTCTGCATGTAAGTTAAATAAGCAGGGCGACAATATGCAGTCTTGTCGTACTCCTTTCCCAATTTTGAACCAATCGGTTGTTCCATGTCTGGTTCTTGCTGTTGTTTCTTGACCCTCGTACAGGTTTCTCAGGAGACAGGTAAGGTGGTCTGGTACTCCCATCTCTTTAAGAATTTGCCACAGTTTGTTGTGATCCACACAATCAAAGGCTTTCGCGTAGTCAATGAAGCAGAAATAGACGTTTTTCTGGAATTCTCTTGCTTTCTCCATGATCCAGCGAATGTTGGTGATTTGATCTCTAGTTCCTCTGCCTCTTCGAAACCCAGCTTGTACTTCCGGTAGTTCTCGGTTCACATACTGCTGAAGCCTAGCTTGTAGGATTTTGAGCATGACCTTGCTGGCATGTGAAATGAGCGCAATTGTACAGTAGTTTGAACACTCTTTGGCATTGCCCTTCTTTGGAATTGGAATGTAAACTGATCTTTTCCAGTCTTGTGGCCACTGTGGAGTGTTCCAAATTCGTTGGCATATTGACTGCAGCACTTTAACAGCATCATCTTTTAGGATTTTAAATAGCTCAGCTGGAAGACTGTCATCTCCGCTAGCTTTGTTGTTAGTAATGCTTCCTAAGACCCACTTGATTTCTCTCTCTAGGATGTCCGGCTCAAGTTCAGTGACCGCACTATCATGGCTATCAGGGACATTCAGATCTTTCCTGTAGAGTTCTTCTGTGTATTCTTTCCACCTCTTCTTAATCTCATCTGCTTCTGTTAGGTCCCTGCCTTCATTGTCCTTTATCATGCCCGTCTTTGCACAAAACGTTCCCTTGAGATCTCCGATTTTCTTGAAAAGATCTCTAGTCTTTCCCATTCTATTGTTTTCCTCGATTTCTTTGCATTGTTCATTTAAGAAGGCCTTCTTGTCTCTCCTTGCTATTCTCTGGAACTCTGCATTCAGTGGGGTATATCTTCCCCTTTCTCCCTTGCTTTTCGCTTCCCTTCTTTCCTCAGCTACTTGTGAAGCCTCATCAGACAGCCACTTGGCTTTCTTGCGTTCCTTTTTCTTTGGGACGGATTGAGTTGCTGCCTCCTGAACAATGTTACGGGCCTCCGTCCATAGTTCCTCAGGCACTCTGTCTATCAGGTCTAATCCCTTCAATCTATTCCTCACCTCCACTGTATATTCATCAGGGATATGATTTAGGTCATACCTGAATGGTTTAGTGGTTTTCCCTACGTTCTTCAATTTAAGCCAAAATTTTGCAAGAATCAGCTCATGATCTGTCAAGTAAATCAATTTCTGCTTAAAAAACAGCCCTCAGTTGCACTCAGAAAGAAAGAAAAAATGAAGAAAATGATATCATAATGTAATAACCATAAATGGTGCTAAATTTATTATGAAGCCTGTCCACTTGTGAGGTGGTCAATTTGGGTGGCAAAGTACGCTTCCGTGGTCTAGAGAACAAAGTGGCACCTGAGAAGCTGTTACCCCTGCTTTAAACTGACCATTCCTATTGAACAGTGCTTAACAGGCATTTCAAGTATGCTTCGTACACATTATTGTTGTAATTTTTACATCATCATTATAACTATCCTCATGTTGCAGCTGGGTGGCTGATAGAAACGTGGCTTGCCTAAGACCACATAGTGAGTTTATGGACACAGTGAGATTTGAACTGGGGGCTTCTTGGCTCAGATTCGCAGCCACTACATGACATCTACTCTCAAATACGTCATTCTCTACCACACCTCACAGATTTCCTAGAGAATCACGCCCTATTCAGGTTTTCTATATATGAGTAGAATAAACACATGAGGGCAAGAGTGCTAGCCTCCCCTCCTCATATGTTTTCATTGCCCTCTCCTCGTGGAGGGTGACTTTCTGAAGAGGAGAGTCTCATGTAACTGTGGGGGCTCTCCATACAATCTGGAACATTGTAAAACCAGTGTTCTGAATTGCATGGAGAGACCCCACAGATACAGGAGGCTCTCCTCTTCAGAAAGTCACCCTCCACAAGGAGAGGGCAACAGAAATGTGTGAGGAGGGGTCAAGGCTATCATACTCTGCCTCCTCACAGATTTATTCTACTTAGATATAGTACACCTTAGTACGTGTTCAGTAGCAAGGTCAAAATGATCCTTATTTACCCAAGCAGAAAGTAAACTAAACAAGAATATTGAGTCTTCTCTCTCTGAATGTTGAGCTACATACAGGCCCATATGATGTAAAAATTTATTACTACCCTGAAGAAAGTGAAATTAAAGGTGGGCAGGGGGAATGTAGGCTGAGTTTTGATCCATGATTACTTTGTTTTCTTCATGACAGACCTGATTTTTCATTGCAGACCAACATGGCAATGAAGGCAATTGGTTTTGAGAGTTGGTCAATACTTGTGTGGTAAAATGTCAGCACAAACTGAAAAAAATTAAAAACTTGGGCTCACATCCTGTAAGCCTACAGTGGGTGGTTGGATATTATTTCTCCCTCTCTCCCCCTCTTTTTCTCTCTCTCTCATACACACCTCTACATGCCTCAAACTTGTGCACTTCCTTCCCACCCCTCCTCCGTTCCCCTCACCACGTGTGCCAAACCAAGAGGACCCTACATTCCAGTTACTGAAAAATCTCCTGTCTCAGCTGTTATCTTCTGTGCCTGGTGAAGGGAGCAAGAAAAAGACAAGGAAGCATGTGGAGAGAGAAAATAACGATGTCTGAACAACCCAATAACGTGACCTGCTTTCAGAATCACATTAGTGTTCTCAGATTAAAACAAAAAGATTTAAAATAACCCTGTCTGTATTTTGTTTTTATCTTTAACAAGTATTTGGATTTGTTATTTAGTTATATAGCTTAATTTTAAAAGAAAAGAAAAAGAAAGAAAACTGTAAGATAGCCTTGAGCTTGGGGATCAGTACTTCTTCATTTCTATATACACTGGGAGAAATAATAAATAATAATTTCTCAGCTAAATGAAGCCATCTATATCTTCCTCAAATCTATTGTCAGGAACTCAGCCAAGACAAAATCCACAGTTCAAGGTGCTCTGGATTGATATGGCACGGTGCTAAAATAGCAGCTGACTCTGCACATTTCAGCTTTCATTTCTTTGCGTTGTTGCTTTCCATTACCCTTTCATAAATCTGTTTGTAATTTCATCCTTCTCTTTTGGTTCCACAGGTTTGGAGGATGACAGGGTGATTCCTATATCCGAAGCACCTTCCTCAGATTTAGTTCCATAGTGTATGGAAGAAAATGCTCACTAAAGTTAAACTGTTACACGAATCCACATCTCCACCTGTGGTTAAAAGCAATTTATTTTCATCTCCCAACATACAGCCACTTCTCAGCCTGTGTTTGAGAACATGAAAGGAATGGAAAATTTTGTTTTGTTTTGTTTAACAGAAACAGTGTTACACTGTCACGTGGGGTGGGAGGAGGGTGCACGTAAGATAGAGACAAAGCTAGCTTTCAAACTCATTTTTTATTAAGGGCAAAGCACATCCAGATTTTGTCTGAAAGAAAGTTGCACAGGAGAGGGTATCATACATTTTTCTGTATTTATGAATGCTTTCATGCTGATAGTTGTGACTCCTGGGGGGCAGGAGGAAGAAGCAGGGTGGCCAGAGCTAATATGAAATGCCCTCACTGTGTTCAATCTAAACATACCCTTCCTCTCTAGGATTGAACTCTGAAAGAAAAATGGTTTTGCAACTTTGTAGCAGATGCCAGCTGTGGACAGGTCTGATTGGCAAGTGCCCATGAGGTCACCTGCCCAGATACCTTGGAATAGTTTTGCACTAAAACAAAAATAATGTGTTTGTAAAAGTAAAAGGGCAACAAATGAACGGATATACATACATGCTGCACTTAAAAAAAATTAAGTGCCTGCCTAAAGTGTGAACGGATAGCAAGACTCCCAGATAAACCTGCCAAGCAAGGAAGAAGCTAGACTCACTCCACAGCTGGGGGGGGGGGGGCCGATACTGTGAGTTCTCTTTTTATATTATGTCTGTCTTCACCCTAGTGACAAGATATTGCATGCAGCTTATGCCATGTTTTCTGTACTTTGCTGTCTTAAAAGAAAAAAGGTATAGTTACATCACAAACCTCTGCCAGCAGAAATTTCAGTTTTAGAACTCAATGGAATTTCAGCTGGCAGCATGATTTGAGAAGTGGATCATTAAGTACAGAGGCCTGGAAGGTGTGGATGGGGACGTGTATGGTGCCTTCTTTCCTCCCTCTGTCACCCTGCCCTAGATATCTAAGCTTACTGCTAATGAATGAGTCAGTTTATTTTGAGTAATAGTTCTCTGCTTCAACTTAAAGACTCATTCTTCATGAAAACTGAAACACTTGAAGGAAGTCTTCTTTGATAAGAGTGCTGATATGTTGATACTCTCCATATGTATTCCAACCGATACTTTAAAAAAACCCTATGAAATACTGATTGCTTCATACAGGATTCAGATGGCAGACTTTCCCCTCTCTAACAACAGAAAAGAAATAATAAACAGCATAGAGGCAAATAGTTTAAATGAGTACTTGTGTGAAGACAAACATTGTTAACATGGTAAGCTTCTCTATGGTCTTCCCAAAGCTCCTTGTCGCCTGTCTGCATTTTTACAAAAAACCTTTGTGTAATTCCCAGGACCACAATTTATTTGTACATCTTTAGTCTCCCCCTTTTTTCTTACTGTTTGAGCCCCTTGACAACTGATGTAATGCTCTTCACATCTTTCCCAGTCTCAAAATCAATGGACTGTTGTTTCTTCACACCACATTCCAACAATGCCAGAAATTAATTTGGACACACATGTACTCACTTATATCAGCTATCAAAGCATTTGTTAATCTATTGCTACATGCCAACTAAATATAATGGGAGGGTTTTGTTCCCCTCACCCTCCCTGCCAAAGAGAGCAACTGCTGTGTTTTGGGGGAAAGGGAATTAAATTTGATCTTGACTGCTTAAAAAAGAAATATTTTGGAAAAATCTGACAAATAAATGTTTAACATGTGCTTATTTCTTAATTATATACTTATATCCTCTCCTCCTTGAAAAGCCAAGATTGGATTACATGTGTCTCCCAGTAGTCTCCTATCTAGACACGCATCAGCTGTCCATCTTCCCCTCACCCCACCTCCTGCAACCCCTTACTTTTCAAGAAAGCTATAATATCAGAAGCTCCCAGACTGATTGCAGAGCTGAGCTAAGAAACATCCCAGTAGTTAATGCCATATAAGTCATACAAGTTAGTGTATGCAGCCAAAGGATAAACATGCTGTGGCTCTTCAGACATTCATTCCCCATATTCAGACTCTTATCTAGCCTGAAGATGGGCAAGCAGCCTACAACATGGGGTGCAACAAGAGAATGGAGGAGTGTTCCTCTTTTATCTCTGCCACATAGATGAACTGAACATTCCATGCCAATGCTCACTCAGAGGCCCTGTTTGTGAAATTTTTGCCCCTTCCCCTCGAGAGGGGGTGGGGGGGGCGGGGAGAGAGAGAGAGAGAGAGAGAACATGCAAACAATGATTGGTCTGGAGTACAAAATCAGCCTTCCTTAACCCACTGTCCTCCAGATGTGTTGGGCTACAACTCCAATAATCCCCAGCCAGCCAATTTCTTCCCAGTTGCGTATTCAGTGTAGCATCACATGCGCTTTGGTTCTGGAAGGTACGACAACCATCTGGAATGGATTTTGGAGATGAATGCAAGGGGCTACAGCAGGATGGTGGGATGGAAAAGTTTTCAGTGCGCATGCAGAACCCTTTGAATCCCTGTTTCAGTCACTAAAGTGCCATTTTGCCCTTTGTCTTATTCCCAGTGCCTTCAGCCTTCCACTTTTGAGCAAGTATCTGGTGTTAAATTTAACTTATATATAAAAGAATATTCCTTGAATAATAACGAGGAAGGATTCAAAAGAAATGAAAGTTTTGTTTCGAACATTTGAAATAGGATAAAGAGCACTGCAAATCCACAGTATTTTGCTAATTAGAAACATATTTGTTGTGCTACACATGAATAAGAAAAGGGGTCTAGTATAACTATCTTTTAAACTAATTACATTTCTCCTGATGCCTGAACTTTGGGAATTGTGGTGTGTTCAAAGTATTGTTTAAGAACAACTCAGGAAACCATGGGTTGAAATCATGGCTTGATGCAGGCTTGTTCTCATTAACTGCAGTTTAAGCAAACCTCATTTCTCTAATTCAATCATCACAAGGAACTATGGTTAATTTAAAGTTAGAAGCAATTTCCTCCTGTGACCCATGAAAGAGGAGGGGAAAAGAGAGTGCACAAGTCCAAAGCTTGTGCACACTTGTTCACATAACAGGATGCAATGGTTTCCATTAGTATCTTAACAAGCCTAGGTCTGTTACAAGTAAGTATAACTTCATGTGGGTTTGGGAAAGGCCGTTGGATCTTATGTTTTTAAAATGAAAACTAGCATATTCAGGCTTCTAAAATAGCAGTGGAGTGGAGTGAGAGAGATCCAGTGATTCAGCTGACAGATCCTGGGTCAGATGTCATGACAGAACACAACTGAAAACAATAGGTACAAAATTTGACGTCAATCATATCTTTTTGGACCTATAGGCTTTCAAATGTTTGCATGTCCACATACACCCTGAGAGAGTATGTAGCTGAACATAAATTTGACAAAGAACACACGCAAGCTTATGATCCCATCAGCGATAACATTGTACGCTGCTAGAGACACAGAAATTCTGACAAAATGGCTACCTGCAAAACCACATGATAAGTAGAAAATTCCTCTCCCCACTCAGAGCTGTTGCATCATTTGTTTTGTTTTACATCATTTCAACAGGATTCAATCTTACCTCCAGGTCATACAGATATCTGAAGCTATTCAGCTGATTAGAAGCTCTTCTTACGGCCTGAGCCAATTCCACAGCTCCTCTGCCCCCATCTGACCAATGATTGCAAGGCACTGCATCAAACGCTCCAGACTGTTTGGCAATTTCACAAACTAAATCAATCTCGGCAGGAGAGTCCGTTCTGCCAGCAAAACAGTTACTTCATTATTTTATTTATGAGTGGTTCTCCATATTAATGCATGTAGGACAGAACAGTGGGTACCTCATGGACTTCCAGATGTTTTAGACTACAACTCTCATCAACCTTAACCAACATACCTAGCCTAGAACTGATACCAGCCAGTGACGGATGGGAATTGTAGCCCAAAACATCTGGATGGCAACAAGTAGCCCACCCCAGATGTAGGACAACAGCAGATAGTTAGGAGAACTATACATAATACTGAATGCCTACACAAACCTGTCCATTTTAAGGGCCATGTTAGCTAAATGGTGCCAACTAGGCGAGAACAAAATTAATTTATAATCACATACCATGGATGCAAAATCCAGGGCCCAATTACCACTGACTCCAACAAAATTGGTCACGGGAAGTGACACTGGTTAGCTGAGGAGGTCAGAAAACTGGCTGCTGCCCCCTGCTCCAATTGTGCTGCTGCATGTATGGCTTTATTTATTTATTTATTTTATTGCATTTATACCCCGCCTTTCTCCCTCTCGCAAGGAACTCAAGGCGGCTTACATTATCCTCCTCCTCACCGTTGTATCCTCACAACAACAACCCTGTGAGGTAGGTTGGGCTGAGAGTCTGTGACTGGCCCAAAGTAACCCAGTGAGCTTCCATGGCCAAGTGGGGCCTAGAACCCGGATCTCCCGGCTCCCAGTCCGTCACTCTCACCACTACACTACACTGGCTTGGCTGTCCTCTCCTATGGCTGTCCTCTCCTATTCCTCCCTCAACTTCTCCTAGCTGCAGCCAGCAGCCACTCCCGGAAGGAAGGGCTCCCAAGTCAGAGGCAGAGGTTTCCATGCTGGCTTGAGCCCTGTCTCCTCTCAGTTCAGATTTGCCTGGAATCAAGGTGTGTGTCAAAGAGGGGAGGGGAGGGCAAAACACAACAGCAAGAACAAGTTCTCACCTCTCACTAAGAGGTCTCCTACCTTTCAAGCTGCCTTCTATATTTTGCAAAAACCCTTTGCACCACTATTTACACACCAAGGGCAGTATCCAAGTCGATACTACTGCTAATGTAAGTTACATTGCACTTGTGGAAGCGACCTCTAGCACAATGCCAATAGTGTTTCCTGGCATGATGGGTTTCCCCAGAAAACCTGTTGTGCCAGCAAATGCTAGAGCTATTGCACCAGAGGTCGCTTACACAAGTGCAACGTAATTTACGTTAGCCATAGTGTCGACTTTGATACTGCCCATAAGTATGTAGAATACCGATACCTACAGTCAGGGCCAGAAATATTGGAATAACGATAACTGTTTTGGCAGTTGGCCTCTGTACACCACCACATTGAAGTTGAAAGGAAATACACCCAGATGGGAGTGAAGTCAGGACTTTCAGCTGTAATTCAAGGGGTTTGACAAAGGTGGGGCACTAACCATTCAGGAAGAACAGCCAGCGGCATACACACACACCCATCCTTCGTGGCTCATAAGTAATGGAACAAACCAACATCATTTCAAACTTAACGATCGCCTTTAATACCTGGATGAAAATCCTTTGCAGTCAATGACTGTCAGGGTGGAAACTGAGCCGATAGAACACCAGAGCAGTTCTGATTCTGAGAAGGAACAGCAATCCGTGGGAGAGGAGCGCGCTCATCTCTCACAGGCACAGCAGCTAGCAGAGATTCCTCCTGCCTGCATTCCTGGGAGAGATAGTGACCCTGGCAGTGAGAGAGCGCTGGAGGGGGGCTTGCTGGACACTCAGCGCAGACGCAGGAAGCGACGACAGATGGAGGGTGCCGAAAGGAGGCGCTCCGCTCGTTTGGCGCTCAAGCAACGGTCGCATCCCGAGGACCCAAGGGAAAGAGGGAGGATCTCTCCATAGCCCATAAGTTCAGAGTCTTCCCGTGGTTCTCCTTCAAACGGGGACTAACTGCCTTACCTGGAGCTGAGGCTACTCTGCTCTCTTTCCCCAGTGCTGTTCCTTGCTTAGTTGCTAGTGATTAGTATCTGAAAGAGTCATAAAGGAATAAAGTCTTGGAAAGAATCCTCATCGTCTGTGTCCTGAGTTGGCTATTGGAGGGGACTGCAAGAGGCAGCTAGGGTGCGCCTGACAGCTTGGTCCCTGTTCCTCTTTTTTTTCTCTCTGCTCCTACTGCCTCTGGAGGCTGCCATGGACTCGGCGGTGCAAGCTCTCGCGCAAGAGAAATAGGCTCTTTGTGATCAAGTGGCTCAACTGACAACTGCCGTACAGAGTCTGCAAGCTGCGGTTTAACCCCCACCACCTCCGATTCCCCCCTGCTGCAAGTGCCCGGTGGCTCTGCCAGTGAAGTTTTCTGGGGAGAAAGGACTTTTTCAGATTTTCTGGGCCCAATCGGAGCTGTACATGCACCTTCGACTCAGGATTTCCTGACGGAACAGGTTCATGTGGGCTTCATCATTAACCTACTTTCAGGTGTGGCAGCTAAATGGGCTTTGGGACTTCTTCTCGCTAATGACCCCCTGCTCGGGGACTATCAAGGTTCCATGACAGCGATGGCCAGATTTTTCGGTGACCCCCTGCGCATGCAGACGACTTCTTGGGAGATTCGCCGCCTCGGGCAGGGCAAGGACTCAGTTTCCAGCTACGCGACAACTTTTCGCTTGCTGATGCAGGATTTACAGTGGAATGATGCTGCGCTGGTGGCTCAGTTTTTGGACAGTTTGAACGACAAGATCTTGGATGAGTTGGCATGCATGCCTAGCCTGCCTACTTTGGAGGACCTCATCCAGACCTGCCTCCAGATAGATAGTTGGCTGTAGGGGCGCTGGCAGACCCGGCGGGGCGCCGGGGGCCAAGATTTCCCTCCTCCCATTCCCCCACATTTCCTGCCCCCTCCCCCACCCCTGCAGTGGGGGTGGAGGAGACCCCGATGCAGCTGGGAACTACCTGAGCCTTGCTGCCGCCGGAGGAAATAGAGTGGCCTTCCACAAAATCTGCTATTGCATGTTCATCTCTGCTCCTCCCAGTGGGGTGGGGTGGGGTGGAGGCCCTCGCTTTAGTGGACTCTGGGGCTACGACCATTTTCATGGATGAAACGTTCGCTCACTTCCATAAGATTCCTACCCTGCCTCTTCCTGCCCCCTTGGCAGTGGAGACCATCGATGGGCGTCCTCTTTCTTCGGGTGCGGTGACCCAGATTACAGCTCCGCTCACTCTGCGCGCCCAGTCCCATGTTGAGCAGATTCAGTTTCGCTTGGCGAAGGTTCCCCAATACTAGGGATGGCGGAGAATTCCGCCACGGATTCCAGTGAGACCAGATTCTAAAGAATGGCCTCCTGCCCCCCCGCAGAATCCCCCCGGGACGGCACTTACCTGGGACGGATTTGGCGGTGGCGGCAGCTGGTCTCCTGGCCGGCTGCAGCAGGGCTGCTGCCGCCGCCATTGCTATCCTTGGACCGTGATAGGCTACGTAAGAATTTACGTAGCCTATCATGGCTAACCTCAAAAAAAAAAAAAAGCAGCGTACGCAAATGGCGGCACCTACGGCGGCCGCCATTTGCATTCCCTATTTTTCACCGATTTATCTTATGTAAATATTTACGTAAGATAAAATGGCAAAAAATAAGGGAACGCAAATAGCGTCCACTACGCTATTTGCGTTCCCCTTTTTTTCGCCGTTTTATCTTACGTAAATATTTACATAAGATAAATCAGCGAAAAATAGGGAATGCAAATGGCAGCCGCCATAACTGCCGCCATTTGCGTACGCTGCGTTTTGTTTTGTTTTTTGAAGTTAGCCGTGATAGGCTACGTAAATTCTTACGTAGCCTATCATGGTTGTCTGGCTGGATGCAAATGGCAGCTGCCATTTGCGTCCGCACCAGGCCGTCCGCAGCCGGGAATCCGGCTGCGGATGGCCCTGGCCAGCTGCTCCGCAGCCTGGCCATGGAGTGGAGCTGGCCGTCGAGGATTCCGGGGGGGAGGGATGAAGCAAAGGTAAATGAGTTTCGTACATCCCTACCCAATACCCAATTGTGCTGGGTGTTTCCTGGCTCTCTAAGCATAATCCCCAGATTTCTTGGGGGCTTCAGCAAGTGGAGTTTGCGTCTCCCTACTGCCGGGAGCATTTCCTCTCGACCGAGGTGCCAGTCCCAGCCCAGGCCTTAACCCTTTCCTCCCCCTCCTCATCGGCTTCTGGAAGTTCTTCAGCTACCATGATCCTCCCAGAGCTTTTTGGGATGTTTTCGACAAGAAGGAGGCTGACCAGTTCCGCCCTCACCGCCCTTTTGACTGCCATTAACCTCATTCCTGGGGCAACCATCCCTGCTGGCCGGCTGTATTCGATGTCTATTTATTTATTTATTTACAATATTTATATACCGCTCCTCATCAGAAGATTTCGGAATGGTGAACAACATAAGAATAAAACAATGGTTAAAAGAGTTTAAAAAGTTAAAACGTTTTTAAAAAGACAAATCCCAAGTGGAATTCAACAACCCATGGCTGGTCATGCAAGGAAGGCCTCTTGAAAGAACAACGTCTTCAGGAGGCGCCGGAAAGAACACAATGTTGGTGCCTGCCTGACCTCTAAATGCAGGGAATTCCATAGGAAGGGGGCCACCACACTGAAGGCTCTTCTCCTGGAGGACTCCAACCGGGCCATAGGTCCATGTGGAACCACCAGGAACATCCCCTCTGTTGACCTCAGTGACCAGGCAGGTTGGTAGGGACGGAGGCGCTCTCTCAGGTATCCTGGTCCCAAGTTGTTTAGGGCTTTGTACACTAGTATTAATACCTTAAACCTGGCCCGGTAGTGAATAGGCAGCCAGTGCAGTTCCCTCAGCAAAGGAGTTACAAGCTGAAAAGGGGCAGCTCCCAACAACAGCCGAGCTGCTGCATTCTGCACTAGCTCCAGCTTCCGGACCAGCCTTAAGGACAGCCCCACATAGAGCGCATTGCAGTAATCCAGTCTTGAGGTTACTAATGCCTGTACCACCGTGGTCAACCTATCCCTGTCCAGGAGAGGCCGTAGCTGGCGAACCAGCCAAAGCTGGTAAAAGGCACTCCGAGCTGCCGCAACCACTTAGGCCTCCAGCGACAATGATGGATCTAGGAGTACCCCCAGACTACGGACCTGATCTTTCAGAGGGAGTGCAACCCTATCCAGAACAGGCAATGAGCCTATCTCCCGGACCCGGGAACCACTCACCCACAGGGCTTCCATCTTGCCAGGATTCAGCTTCAGTTTATTGGCCCTCATTCAGCCCATCGCTGAGTCTAGGCACTGATTCAGGACTTGCACAGCCTCTCCTGATTCAGATGTCACAGGGAGATAGAGCTGCGTGTCATTAGCATACTGATGGCATTTCGCTCCAAATCCCCTAATGACCGCTCCCAGCGGCTTCATATAGATGTTAAACAACATTGGGGACAGGATGGTACCCTGCGGCACCCCACAGCTCAATTGCCAAGGGGCCGAGGAATAGTCACCCAATGTTACTCTCTGAAATCGGCCCCACAGGTAGGACTGGAACCACTGTAGCACAGTGCCTCCAATACCCATCCCACGGAGTTGATCCAGGAGGATATCATGGTCAATGGTATCAAAAGCCAATGAGATATCAAGCAGAATTAACAGGGTTGCACTCCCCCTGTCCCTCTCTCGATGAAGGTCATCCATCAGGGTTACCAAGGCTGATTCAGTCCCATAACCAGAACGAAACCCAGACTGAAATGGGTCTAGATAATCAGTATCCTCCAACAGTGCCTGCAATTGGTTCGCCACAACCCTCTCAAGTACCTTCCCTAGAAAAGGGGTATTTGTGACTGGGCGGTAGTTGTCTGATACCGTTGGGTCCAGGGTGGGCTTCTTCAGGAGTGGCTGCACTACTGCCTCCTTAAGGACAGCAGGGACCACCCCTTCCCGTAGGGAAGCATTTATCACTTCCTGGACCCACCCAGTCATACCCCTTCGGCTAGCTTTTATTAGCAAGGAGGGACAGGGATCAAGAGGGCATGTGGTCGGTCGCATTATTGCAAGCATCTTGTCCACATCATCAGGCCGTAACAACTGGAACTGATCCCACAAAATTGGGCAGATCGTGGCATCAGACATCTCGACTGGTACTGCACTAACAACAGCATCAAGGTCGCTGCGGAGACAAGCGATTTTGTCCTCAAAGTGCAATGCAAAAAGGTCACAGCGGGTCCTCGACGGGGCCAGGGCCCCATTTACTGGGGAAGATGTTAACAACCGCCTGACCACCCGGAAGATCTCCGCTGGATGGCTACTTGAGGACACAATGGAGGCAGCAAAATAAACCTTTGCTGCCCATGCTGCCACGCAATAGGCACAATTATGCACTCTAGAGTGTGCTCGGTCATCTTCACTTTGAGTCTTGCACCATTTGCGCTCCAGCAGACGTCCAGCCTGTTTCATTGACCGCAACTCCCCAGTATACCAGGGAACAGAACGGGCTCCATAGTGCCGGAGAGGGCACTCAGGTGAGATCATGTCGACGGCCCTCCGCATCTCACTGTTCCACAGTGAGGCTAGGGTCTCGGCTGGATCACCAGCTCTCTCCACTGGAAAATCCCCAAGAGCATTCAGAAATCCATTGGATTCCATCAGTCTCCTAGGGCGGACCATCCGAATAGGCCCCCCACCCCCGCGGGAGGAGAGGAATGCCGTAAGTTCAAATCTTACCAGGAAATGGTCTGACCATGACAATGGGGTTACTTGGAGCCCCCCAATCTTCAGACTACCCATCTCACAACGTGGAGCAAAAACCAAATCAAGGGTGTGCCCTGCTTCATGTGTTGGGCCGATGACATACTAAGACAGCCCTATGGTTGTCATGGAGGCCATGAAGTCCTGAGCTGGAACTCCGGAGACAGCCTCAGCATGGAAGTTGAAGTCACCCAGAACCACCGTCCTGGGTTCCTCCAACACCACACTTGCAACTGCCTCCGCCAGCTCAGTCAGGGAGGATGGTGGGCAGCAGGGTGGGCAGTACACCAGAAGCATCCCCAATCTGTCTCTATGGCCCAACACCAGGTGCAACCCCTCAAGGCCTGCTTCAAGGTGATGTGGTCTCCTGGTGATAGACATGGAAGTTCTATGAACCACGGCAACTCCCCCCCCCCGGCCCTCCAACCTATGTTGGTGCTGCACTGAGTACACAGGCGGGCAGAGCTGAGTCAGGTTGACTCCACCCAGCTCATCCACCCAAGTCTCAGTGATACACGCCAGGTCGGCCCTCTCATCCACGATTAAATCGTGAATGAGTGCGGTCTTGTTGCAGACCGATCTGGCATTAAATAACAGCACCACAAGACAGGAGGGCACAGTGGAAGAGCTACCAGCTACATGAGAGCTAGAGGAGGGGGGTAGAAGGGGAACAGTGTATAAACACCTGTGGCCCATTCGACTTTGATGTCCCAACCCCCTCCTCCTACTGTATCTCCTTCTGCCCCAAGTCACTGGAATAGTGGTGCCTCCTCCATGGGTCCCCACATTAGAGTCTCCTAGGCACATCCTTACCGCCGTAAAATACCCACACACTCTCCACAGCCATCCACCATTCAAATATACAATCAACCAGTCAACTCATACACTCCACTCATCCAGCAATCACTCCCAACAAAACTAATACAGTCACAGTTTGTAATTGTGGTATGTAACCAGCTGCTGGTCACAGTTAGGACATAAGGCTTGTTACCCAACCAAATAAAGCAGAGAATAAGTGCTATTTCCTAGCCATGTAACCGTCTTCCATTGGTTCATGCTCATTCTATCTCACCTGGAAGGTGGCAAAGCAGTTCTCCCTCACACCCCCTGGCTCTCACCCAGGGTAAGCCCCATTTCAAGCTCCCTCAGGCTCCCACCCTGGGCAGAGAAGTAGTTGTGGGATATGAAGCCTCTATCCCCTGTCTCTTACCCAGGGTGGGCAACAATAATGTAAGAAGAACTGCTGTTGGCAGAGGGTCCCTGCTCCCACTCAGGGACACCTCACTTCACACACATCACTTCACACAGTACAGGCAATCAATAGATACCAGGATGTAAGTAATCCAAAAGGAAGAGAAGATGGAAGGCAGCCTCACCCTCGTGGCAAACCGAAGGGGCAAACCAAAGGGGCGCGCCCCCTTTGGTTTCGCCCCCTTCGGTGGCGGCCCGCCAATGGCCTGTTTTGGCACCCGGTACGGAGCATATGAATACCTAGTGAAGCCGTTTGGGCTCACCTGCACCCCCCCCCCCCCGTTTTCGCGTTTTATGAATGCCATCTTCCGGGACTATTTGGACACTTTCCTCATTGAGTATCTCGATGATTTACTTATATTTTCTGAGGACCCCCACACCCATCAGCACCATGAATCCGCCATCCTCCAGCACCTCCGCGAGCACCATCTTTATGCCAAGCTGGAGAAATGTGCGTTTGACCTAACCTCTTTGGACTACCTCAGGTACATTATCTCAGCTGACGGTATCAGGATGGATCCTGCAAAGGTCCAGGCTGTCCTGTCCTGGCAGGCTCCATCCACCAAGAAGGACTTGCAACTTTTTCTGGGTTTTGCAAATTTTTACAGAAAGTTCCTGCCCAGCTTTGCTTGGCTGACATCTCCTCTCACGGACCTCCTTAAGGGCAGGAAATCTCCTTTTCATTGGACGGCATCTGCCCAACAGGCTTTCAAGGAACTTAAGAAGCTTTTTAGTTCTGAGCCGATCCTGTTACATCCCGACCCGAGGAAGCCTTTTTGTGGTGCAAACTGATGCCTCTGACTTCGCAGTGGGGGCGGTGCTCTTTCAGCCAGATCGGGCGGGCAGTGGGTTGCAACCCTGCGCCTACCACTCCAGGAAGCTGAACATGTCTGAAAGGAATTATACCATCTGGGAGAAGGAACTGTTGGCCATCAAGTCCAAGTCCATCTTCTGGAGGGGGCACAGCACCCAGTCAAAGTTAGAACCGACCATCGCGACCTGGAACATCTTCAGACAGCCTGTGCCTTAAACCAGCGGCAGATTAGGTGGTCACTTCTTTTTCCCCGGTTCCACCTTAAGATTTGCTATATGAAGGCCTCCGACAACCTACAAGCAGATGCTCTTTCTCGTAAGCCTGACCTCCAGCCAGGAAATCTCCCCCCTCTCTGATTCTTCCCCCGCAGAGCCTGGCGGCAGCTGCAGTACCTCACTCTTGGGAGGAGCGTCTTCACTCTGAACAGGCTCAGGATGCTTTGTCTGCACAAAAGGGGCTAGCCTCTGCCCCCCCCCCCCACTCTACCCCCTTCTCTTTGCGAGGTGGCCTGCTTTACCATTCCGGCCGGGTCTATGTGCCTTCTAGACCCCTCCGCGAGAAGGTCCTCCATCAGTGCCACGACTCCCCCACTGCTGGGCATTTTGGCGTCGCCAAGACCCTGCATGGAGTGACAAGGGATTTTTGGTGGCCTTGTGTGTGTCGGGACGTCCAGACCTATGTCGACTCCTGCCCAACCTGCCAGCGGGTGAAGGCCCCCTCAGACAAGCCCACAGACTTGCTTCACCCCCTGCCTACCCCTTTAGGACCTTGGAAACTGTTCTCCCTTGACTTCATCAATGACTTGCCTTGCTCACACGGTAAGACCACTATTCTGGTGGTGGTGGATTTGTTTTTTAAGATGGCCCATTTCATCCCCTGCTCTGGGTTGCCCACCAGGCAGGGAGATGGTGGAGCTTTTTTTGGCACATGTTTTCGGGCTCCACGGATGGCCCGAGGGTCTCATTTCGGATAGGGGGGCCCAATTCACTGCCCATTTCTGGAGGGAGCTACTTGGGCTTCTCCATGTGACACTCCGTCTTTCCTCCGCCCACCATCCACAGACGGACGGTCAGACCGAGCGCACCAATGCGACTCTATAGCAATATTTGCACTGTTATGTCAATTACCAGCAAGATGACTGGTTTTCCTTGCTGCCTCTGGCAGAATTTGCTTAAAACAATGCCTGCCATGCTTCCACTGTGCCTGTCAGGGTGGAAACTGAACCCATGGAATCCCAGAGCAGTTCTGATTCTGAGGAAGAACAGCAATCTGTGGGAGAGGAGCCCGCTCATCCCTCACAGGCACAGCAGCTGGCAGAGATTCCTCCTGCCAGCATTCCTGAGATAGATAGTGACCCTGGCAGTGAGAGAGTGAAGGAGGGGGGCTTGCTAGATGCTCGATGCAGACGCAGGGAGCAACGACAGCTGGAGGGCGCGGAAAGGAGGCGTAGCGCCCATTTGGCGCACAAGCAACGGTCACGTCCCGTAGACCCAAGGGAAAGAGGGAGGAACTCTCCCTAGCCCATAAGTTCAGGGTCTACAAGTGATTCTCCTTCAAACGGGGACCAACTGCCTAATCTGGAGCATAGGCTACTCTGCTGTTCCTTGCTTAGTCGCTGGTGATTAGCATCTGAAAGAGTCATTAAGTTGTAAAAGGATTAAAGCTTTGAAAAGAATCCTTTTGTCTATGTCTTAAGTTGGCTATTGGAGTAGATAGAAAGAGGCTGCTAGGGTGCTCCTGACACCGCCAAACTCCATTTTTTGCCAATTTTGGTTACCACCCCAAGGCTTTCCCATCCACCCTAGCTCCCTCTTCGGTGCCGGTGGCCCATGAGTTTTTAGACAAGTTGTGAGCGGTACACCACCTCTTACAGGACTCCCTCGAGCAAGCCAAGACAGCCTACAAGGCCTCTGTGGACTGGCGGCGCCAGCCAGGTCCGTCTCTGTAAGTGGGGGACTGGGTTTGGTTGTCCACCCAATAACTCCCCTCTTACTCGCCCGCAAAGAAGCTCGTGCCTCGCCGCACGGGGCCTTTCCAGATTACGGCCCAGATTAAACCTATTGCTTTTTGCCTGGCTCTCTCCCCCTCCATGAAGATCCATCCTGTTTTTCATCGGTCTTTGCTGTCCCCCCTGGTTTCTGGTGACCCTCATCGCTTGGCCGGCTCCCCCCCCCCTGCCGCCAGTGCTGGTGGAGGGAGAGGAAGAGTTTGAGGTCGCGGAGATTCTGGACTCCCGCCTTCCTTGCGGCCGCCTGCAATATCTGGTGGACTGGAAGGGGTATGGGCCAGATGAGCGATCCTGGAAACCCACAGAAAATGTGCATGCTCCGTTGCTGCTGAGGCATTTCCACCATCTGTATCCCCACAAACCCGGGGCCCCAGGGGAGGAGCACGAGGGGGGGCCTCATGGGAGCAGGGATGATGTCAGGGTGGAAACTGAGCCCATAGAGCCCCAGAGCAGTTCTGATTCTGAGGAAGAACAGCAATCCGTGGGAGAGGAGCTCGCTCATCTCTCACAAGCACAGCAGCTGGCAGAGATTTCTCCTGCCAGCATTCCTGGGATAGATAGTGACCCTGGCAGTGAGAGAGCACTGGAGGGGAGACTCGGCGCAGACGCAGGGAGCGACGACAGATGGAGGGCGCCGAAAGGGGGCACTCCGCTCGTTTGGCACTCAAGCAACGGTCGCGTCCCGAGGACCCAAGGGAAAGAGGGAGGATCTCTCCATAGCCCGTAAGTTCAGAGTCTTCCTGTGGTTCTCCTTCAAACAGGGACCAACTGCCTTACCTGGAGCTTAGGCTACTCTGCTATCTTTCCCCAGTGCTGTTCCTTGCTTAATCACTAGTGATTAGTATCTGAAAGAGTCATAAAGTAATAAAGGAATAAAGCCTTGGAAAGAATCCTCGTCGTCTGTGTCCTGAGTTGGCTATTGGAGGGGGCTGCAAGAGGCAGCTAGGGCGCTCCTGACAATGACTGCCTGAAGTCTGGAACCCAGGGACATGACCAAATGCTGAGTTTCCTCCCTCCAGATGCTTTGCCAGGCCTTTACTGCAGCTGCCTTCAACTGCTACTTGTTTGTGGGTCTTTCTTCCTTCAGTGTTGTCTTCAGTAAGTGAAGAGCATGCTCTATTGGGTTGAGATCAGGTGACTGACTTGGCCATTGAAGAACAACCCACTTCTTGGCCTTCAGAAACTCTTGGGTAGCTTTTGCTGTATGTTTTGGGTCATTATCCATCTGCAATATGAAGTGGCGTCCTATCGGTTTGGCAGCATTCGGCTGAATGTGAGCAGAAAGTATAGCCCTATACACTTCAGAATTCATCCTGCTGCGTTTATCAGCAGTCAGGTCATCAGTAAACACCAGTGACCCGGTTCCATTGGCAGCCATACATGCCCATGCCATAACACTGCCTCCACCATGTTTGACAGAAGATGTGGTATGCTTTGGATCATGAGCTGTTCCTTTCCTTCTCCATACTTTTCTCTTCCCATCATTCTGGTACAAGTTAATCTTGGTTTCATCAGTCCAAAGAATCTTATTTCAGAACTGGGTGAGCTTTTTTAGGTGTTTGCTGGCAAAGGCTAATCTGGCCTGTCTGTTCTTGAGCGTTACCAGTGGTTTGCACCTTGTTGTGAAGCCTCTGTATTTACATTCATAAAGCCGTCTCTTGACTGTAGATGTTGACAATGACATGCCTACCTCCACAAGAGCGTTCTTGACTTGGCTAGATGTTGTGAAAGGGTTCCTCTTCACCATGAGCAGAATTCTGCTGTTATCCACTTTAGTTGTCTTCCATGGTCTGCCAGGCCTTTTGCTGTTGCTGAGCTTGCCAGTTAATTCCTTCTTTTTCAGAATGTTCCAAACTGTTGTATTGGCCACTCCCACTGTTTTTGCCATCTCTCTGATGGGTTTATGTTGTTTCCTCAGCCTAATGATGGCTTCCTTCACTCGCATGGACACCTCTTTGGACCTCATGTTGGGAGTTCCAGTGAACAGCTACCAAATGCAAATGTAACACTCAGAACCACCTCCAGGCCTTTTATCTGCCTGATTGGTCATGGGGTACCCAGGAAACAGGCCACGCAGCTGCTTGTCAGCCATTCATTCCATAACTTATGAGACACCAATGATGGGGGGGGTGCCACTGGCTGTCCTTCCTGAATGGTTAGTGCCCCACTTTTGTCAAACCCCTTGAATTACAGCTGAAAGTCCTGACTTCGCTCCCATCTGGGTGTGTTCCCTTTCAACTTCAATGTGGTGGTATACAGAGGCCAACTGCCGAAACAGTTATCCTTGTTCCAATATTTCTGGCCCTGACTGTATATTTTATGCTGAAGAGGTTTTGTTTGGCATGTGTGAGATTGGTGTGACTGAGGATGTTATTTTGAATGGTTTCATATGACAAGCAAAAATAATATCTAATGAATAAGCTACTATTGCTAATTCATTTGTTGAATGGACCCTGTGCTTAATATTTAGATGCTGGAGTTTGAACCTGTCCAGGAAGATCATGATCCGATTTTGACATATATTCTGGTAACAAGAAATTTTCCTGAATGCCCTATAAAAATGACAGAGCTGGCCCTTCAAGAACTTGTAAGCTATCTATCTGAAACGGTATTTGACTGAACCGGGACATGTTAGGACATGTTAAATCGCCTCTTACTACACTGTGGTCTCAATCTGGATCACTCCTCTTCCCATGGCTGCTTTAAGTAATAAAAAAAAGACATGGGGAATCCCAAGCATGAGATTCAAAGACACATTTAAAGTAATGTGTAGTCTGAGCCTCTTTGAATACAAATTTCAGTGTAATAATTTCCCCTTCCAAATTTAGGAGGTTGATTAGGCACTTAAAAGAATGTATGAATGAAGGACTGAACAGAATACCATATTTAGCCATTCTACAGCAGGACTCTACAATGGAGGAGGAGGATTTTATATCACCAGAAGCTGGGACTTTATTCTCTGAATGTTCATTCCCTACAGCTACTAGGTAATGCTATCCAAATTGACTTGTATTAGCAGAATAGCATCTACAATTATATCCTGCCTTGTTAATATAAAGACTGCCTAATTTCTTTCTGTGATCTACCAGCAAAAGGAGCTTATTTGCTTCAACCAGGATGGAAAACACTTCTGAGAATAACTGCACTTTATATTCCCCAGAGTGGAGGATCAAACAACCCCCCCTTTCTTCCCAGGGTAACCAGGGGCAGTAGGAGCTTCCTGTAACCCTCACATGATTTGCTGAGCCTATCTTGAATACTTGCAGACTCCTCTCCCCACAGTACACCTTGGAACTAGTCTGAACTTGCAGACAATGACCTGGATTGCATGACATGACAGCCTGCCGTGGCTTAATTTACCTGCGGGGGCTGTTGCATTGGGTGCCCGCAGGTGCCAGGCTTGCTGTGGCTTGTTGTGTCATGCGAACATAGACAGCAAGGGTTGTTTGAGGGTTAGACAACCCTCAAATAACCTATGGCTTATATTAGGGATATTTGAGGTTCTCTAACCATCAAACAAGCCCTGCCGCCTGGCACAACACGGCAAGGCGGCTACCTGCAGCCTGCAGGTGCTATGCAAAAATGACACCCATAGGCACCCAGCATGATGTGACAGGCCCCATGGGTAAATTAAGCCATGGTGGGCTAGGCAAACCAGGCCAATGTGACTTCACCATCTAGTCACCTTTTTTCTGCCCCCACCCCAACCTGCTTTTCATAACATCTTGCCTGATGATGAGATCTGGGGATCACAAAGGCTTGCACAATTTTGGGGGAGATCTTTTGGTTGGCCTAATAAAGGTATTACCGCAACATGGATTTTGAACTGAAGATGAACATTTCAGTATTATATATTTTATCATATTCACAAATCTGTTAAATATAGTGGCTCTGACAAATTATAATGTGTTGGAAATAGGTGGCCTTCAAAGTCTCATTCCTTCTGTGATATCCAGTTTGTGTTGATTAAAGTTCTTTGTTGGCTATATGACAACTGGAGTATTAAATATATTTAATCAGTAAGAAGTTGATTTCAGGAGATAAACTATAGGACAGAATGCTGAATAAAAGAACAAATAATTTTACCTGAAAACATTGAGAGCCACTACAACCGAAACACCAAATTGCTCTGCAATTTCAATTTGTTTCCGTAAGTTACTACAGCCATCAGATACCAGCTTGAGATTCTGTACATGGAAGGAGAGAAAGCCAAAAGTAAATGGAAACTTTTAATAGTAATAAAAAAATTATTTATCACTCAATGCTATGGTTTTAATAAAGCCGTAAGGAACAGTGCAGTGTATTTCTGTTCAACACATTGCCAATAGTGTGGCAAAACCCCAATCCCACTAACCACTGAAGGGGGCCTGTGAAACCCCATGTCTGTGGATTAAGAAAAACAAAGCACTGGAAGCTGTAATGGCTACTGGCTAGCTTCTCTGACTCTAATCCACAGCTCCACCTAAAGGGTTTAAAAAGTAAATACAATTAAAGGAAGACATTTCTGCATAATATTTTCTACCCTAAGATTCGTATTAACCTTTATTCCATACCACAATTTCTCCCATTATGCAAGGAAGGTCAAATCCAGGACTGGAACATGAATCCCACCCTATTGAAAACCTTTCAAGACAATTATATCTGACACCCAAAACTAATTTTGACACTGCTGGTCTGTGCATCTCAAAACTTTATCTTGTAGAACTGGCTAACTATAGCTGCAGATTGCACCCACATCTGCAGCTCACATCGGGCTGTTGCTGATATATGAGGTCAATAGAGCAATCAGAGTTTTTAGCTACTTCTCATCTTGGAAGCCCCACATAAAAAGAGTCCACACACACACACACACACACACACACACACACTCCAAGTTCAGAACACTTCAGATCAAGGATTGGGTGTGGTTAAAAAAAGAATGAGATGACTGTTTGGACTGGAGGGGGAGAGAAAGGATATTGTGACTGTGGAGATGGGAAGAGAGAGGCTAGCAATGTGGAGTGTGCATGTTGGGGTGGGAGCTGTATGTTGTTAGTCCAAGTCACTCATTGGCAAAACTATACATAGCCTATGCAGAGAATATCTGTAGCATGGGCTTTTGTGGGCAGGAGGTCTATTTCCACCCAAACCATGAAGTCATAAAAAGCACTGGTCAACTTTATTTACCCATGTAATGAGGTACAGTGGAGGGGAAACAAAACAAAAACAAACGAACACTGGGAGACCTACAGATGGTGCCATCCTGATTGCTGAAGCAGGAGACATGAAACAAAGCAATGTGGATTGGTTTGAACATCAAAACAAGAGTTCACATAGGCAGTGTTGCAACACCAAAAATAAACAATGGGTTTTGGTAGTAAGAGGACCATCCATAATATCTAAATCATGAAAGATTTAACAGTTTGTAAATAACACAAAAATGAAGATTACAAAAACTTAGTAGTGGCACAAACCTTCTGGAACACACTCCCAAGTGTGGTCTGACAGGCAGTAATGCACCTGCACTCAGGCTATCCCTGACTTGTAATTGCACTGGTCTGTTCTACTGTTGTAACATTTTTAATGTCTTCATTATTTTGCACTGTTTTACATTAGTTTTCGTCTGTCTGTCTGTCACTTAAGGCACAATCCTATAGGTTGCACCCTGGGTACACGTAAGCCCTCGAACTTGGAGGCTTACGAGTATCCTGTGCAGAGAGGATACTCTGCTCTCAGCATTTCAGCTAGACAGGTGTCTAGTGGAGGCTTCGGGGAGGGGGAGGGAAGGAAGCTGGAGAGTAGATAGGAAAAGGTATAAGCCAGCTGCCCCAGCCTCCTCCCCTCCCCCAGGAATGCTCCCCCACCCCCACACTCCATTTACTGGCCACAGAGAGGCAGCCGGCACAGTTCTCTCTGCGCCGGCTATGAGAGGGAGGAGGAAGGGAGCATGGTTTCCTGGGTCTCAGCTTAGAGCCCTGTCTCTGAGCTCGGAGCCAGGAAGCTGAAAAATCCTATGTTTCCCAGACCCCGTCTAGTGGACATAGGATTACTCCCTCCAAGATCTTATGATGGCATACGTATAAATAAATAAATGAAGAAGGCATGGACAAACACTCTGCTTTCTTGCAGCAAATCTAAGTAGCATGAAAATTTCGTAAAGTGACATATTTTCCTTTGCATTTCTCATAAAGAAGGAAAATGAATTTTAATTGCAAAGTACTTAGTTGCATCTATTTTTGTATTTATATAATTGTTTATATCCTGCTTCTGCAGCCCAACTAGTGTGCTCACATACAATTAGGTGGCTGAGAGACACAATGGAAACATTAACATCATATACAACAAAACAAAATTACTCATACAGCAATGCAACACAAAAACTCTGTTCAGGAGTCTAGCCTTTGTAGGTGCCAGGTTTAATTCCCGTCTTGCCTTATAATTTGTAAAGTAACATCTACTGTGGGACAGAATTTTTTTCACGTTCTATGTCTGACAGGAAATGTCATTACCTCTTCTGTATATTCTTTCTTAAGAGGGGCACCAGCTGTTACCTGAAATCACAAACAAGTAGTTAAACAATGGTCATATAATTTAGATGTGCCCAAAGGTTGTTCCATGATTGCTAGACTATGAGAATGCCTTAAAAGCTACTGTTTTGACACCTTTCTAAAAGCAACAGATGTCAGCATTTTTACACGTATCTTTAATTGTCAGCATTTGAAGCTTTAGCAGTGGAAATTTTGCAATATCTCATTTCACAGAGTTTCTTTCATAAGTTACTGTATCTGAGTAAGCAGATGATCACTGTGATGTGTTTTAACAACATCTAGTATTCTGCAAATTCAACAGTAACCAAACAGTGGTGGATCCACGTTCTGAGTCAGTTTGCAACGTATCTGAGAATATAACCATTACATTTAACTAAACTTTACTTCCATTTTGAAACTGAAGTTATATTGTCACAGGATGTACTTTACTCATTGTACTAGCAAACGTCGGTTCCCTACCTAATGTTTACTTAGGCCTTTGCAGGGGAGAAGGATTTGGAGGGAAGGGTTTTAATTCTTCTCTCCTCCACTGCTTTGCCCTCAAAATTCCCCTTCCCTCCCTCATGCCTGCCACCTCTCCCGCAGTAGACTATGTGACGGGAAAGAAGCTCAAATGGCAGAAAACATGACCTGAGAAAAGAAGCTGTAGGGGACAGTCAGCAAGTAAAGGGAAGGGTCAAGCACTCTCGCTTCTCCCCTGCAAATGCCCCCATCCCTGCATTCATGTCATTCAGGTCATTCTGGAACTGGAGTAGCATGCCCAAGTAACATGTTGTCTTAGCCTCATTTTAACATGGTTAAGGATTCCTTTTTCAAGCTGAACATCAAGCATCTATAAAATTCTAATCATAGTTAAGAGATCAGTCTGGAACCCATATTAATCGCCATTTTAATCACGTTTTAAAATAACTGTTGCCAATGAAGGCTCCAGTGACAGATGTGGTCAGCAGAGGGGTGCATCTTATCCATCAACTGCAACCACAATTATCTTGCTCTAAACCAGCCTTCCCCAACCTGGTGCCCTCCAAATGTTTTGGACTACAATTCCCAGGATTCCTGACCATTGGCTATGTTGGCTGGGGCTGATGGGAGTTGAAGTCCAAAAATCTGGAGGATACCAGGTTGGAGAAGGCTGCTCTACACACTCCTCTTCAGCATATTGCTTCACACTGTTTAGCATCCTCTCACTTTCATCGTTTTGCCACTGCTACCGTCATATTTATTTATTTATTGCATTTATATCCTGCCTTTTTTCCTCATATGGTGTTGGTTTCTAAAAAGGGGAGATGTGACCATAACAAGATAGGGAAGGTGAAAGAGTTTGATACTGCTGGTAATGTGACCAGGAGAACAGCTATGGTGAGAAAGTGGTGAAGGGAAGGAGGAATGCAAGGGGGGGGGGGCTTTCTAGAAAACCACATTGAGAGGGTGGAAGACAGGGAGAAGTGACTTTATTGGGTTTGCTCCCTCTAATTGTCTCCTCAGTAAGAGCCTTCAGCAAAACTAACTACTGGGCCCACACTTTGTATTCCTTGCCAAACCTTCAACAATTCTGCTACTCAAAAATAATTATTAACAATTATAAATCTGCTCAGCTATGTTTGGCAATTCTTCACAGTAGAAATCAGAAAGTACCCAAAAATGTCAATAAATTTCAATTCCTGAAAGCAAACAGCACATGTGAAGCACACCTCAACTGGAAAAATCAGGAAAGTGAACTAGAAGTGTTCAGGCGGGTGGGATGGAGGGTAGATAATTTGATTTATGAATTGTATGGCTAATTGCTTTTCTTGCTTAGACTGAATGATGGCTCATTTGGCCAAGCAATGGAGTTGGAACACGTTTTAAAGACCTCAGCAGTAGTGCTCAGTCTGCACAGAGCTATTCAAAAGGAGCAGTCTTCCTTCTACTTGAGTTCTCATGCAAAGAAATGCATTTCTCAGTCTCAATTGTGTGGGCTTTGTTGGGTGCAAAACCATGACAAGTCTCTGCAGTAAAGATGTGAAGGGAAGAATAAATCATATTAGGGCCGCATTACAAAACATACTCACGTAGCAGTAGGTGCCATTGAGATCAATGGGACTTTATACTTCCAAGTAAACATGTCTAGGCTCATGCTGTAGGTAAGAGAGCGTATTTGCAAAGTATTAAGTAGAAAACGTAGTTTGCAGAAAGATGTTAAAAGTGGGGGTGGAGGGAGCAGGACATGCATTCTGTGAGGGAGTATGAACCATGAATATTAGCATGAAATAGTGCAGCCACTACTTTAGGAATGAAAAGGAGTGAACATGGAAAATGAAAAGAAGGGAGAGGAAAAGGTAAGGACAAAAAATGTGGGATGGATGCAAAAACAGTGAGGGACACTCTGGCTGAATGTGACCATAGTGGCTAGGATGCAACCTTGGAAGCAAAATTCTGCACAGAGGTAAGATGGCTGAAGTAGGAACAATAAATGTTCGTAAATAAACGGCATTGGACAATGGCAGGAAAGGTTGCAAAACTCCAGGAGAAGAAGAAAAATAGCCAGGCTCTAGCAAGACATTAAACTTAAGAGAAAAAAAAGAAGAAAGCAAGGAACCAAAGATGAAAGCCAGACTGCATGCTTGGGTGACAGGGTGAGGGAGGGGAAACTAATGCAAGAACTTTGGAAAGGAAGAAAGAGAGATTTGGTTTTAATACATCTGCCCAGAGTACTGCTATGATCCAGATCGAAAGAAGACAGAGACAGGGCACAATCCAGACAAGTACTTTTAAATTCCATAGATTTTAGTAACTTCTTTGCATTGAATTCAAGTTCTTAAAAGTGCTTAACTTTGGCTGGAGTGCACCCCTAGTTAGCAGTACAGGATTGGGTAACTGAGGGAATGGCAGAAACAACAGTAAGAGCTAGCACTGGATGGTAGTTCAGACTATGGGACACAATGACCTGGTTTGCACTATCAAACAACCCCTGGTTAACAACGATGAGCATGCAGGAGCAAGCAAGCAGGCTGGTTTCCGCCCACTTGCCCACTTCTGCTTTCCTAAACAACCTAGGAACAAATTAACGAACTCATTAAGTCCAAAAGCAGAAACTTTGGGCTGTTTAGGGGTTAAACAACAAACAAAGGGATTGTTGTTGGGTTACCTCTGGGTTGTTTAACTCTTTAAAAACTGAGAGTTTCTGGGGCATTCCTGGGTTGTTTAGGAAAGTGGAAGTGGGTGAGCACACGGGAGGCAGCACCCTCGCTGCCACGCAGCCACAACTAACAATGGGTTAAACAACCCATAGTTAGCAGTTACATGGGAACTGGGTGAGTTTACCCATGGGAGTGTAACAAGTAAAACAGTCAAGGGTAAAACAGATAGGGAGAAGAAATATTGTTCTTCTTAATTCCCTTTCCTAAATTTTAATCGTTTATAGAGCTATCCTCTTTACTACGTCTTAAGTCATGTAATCTCTAGACATAATGCCACATCTTCATGATGAAAGTCAGTTCAATGAGAGTCTGTTAATCAGTTTGCAAGGAATTGAGAGCTATTCCAACTATTTTAAAATTAAAATGTTTATACATATTTCAAATGATAAGGGCTGAAAAAACACCTTAGGGAGTTCTAAAGATTTATCATTTGTTTTATTAGATAGGTAAAGAAACTTACATTTGGCCCGCCTCCATGCATCTTCAAAGCCCTCACTGTAGCAACAAGCACAACCACGTTGGGAACCAAGCCAGATGCTCTGCATTTGATGTTGAAGAATTTCTCCATCCCAATATCAGCACCAAAACCAGCTTCAGTTACTATGAGGAATAAAGAATTAATTTAAGTTAAGAAGGATAAGAGAGTCAAGGATTTTTTCCCCCATTTGACTGTCATCACAACAGCACAGAGCTCCACGTGTTCAGGGGCTTTCCCTACCCTCCTTTGAGTGGAAGTGCTTGGCACAAATAATCATGCATTCATAAGGGCATGCAATGCATTTATTTTTTGTAGAACAGAGTGGGAAATGCTTCCAGGCATGTTTCAAAATCTCATTAGCTTTTGTTTTACACAAGTCTACACAGAGAAAATTTACCTATGGTCAACCACCCATTTCTCAGAATATGTTTTCTCTCCCACCTCCCCGTTCCAAGAATGAAAATGAATTAAACTACATTAATGGATTATCTTTAGTACTATTCGGTCCAAGCACTGTTTTAAACTACAAATACGCAAGATTTCCTCATGCAAAACAGCGAGTTCCTTACAACATTTTAGCTACTCTATCCCAACCTTGTGGAAGCTGGTTGAAACAGCTTATGTATGACGGTTTCCCCACATCAGGCATAATGTGCAGAGTGGCTTAACATGTGTGCAGGAAATTCATGCAGCAAATTTTCACTGCCAGAAGCCACAGGGAACATTTATGGTGGTGTGGAAACTCTCAGGTGTCAAGCTGCTCTAAAATGCTTCACATATCCTGGGATTGATCCAGATTTACTCAGAGCAGATTTATTTAAATCAATGGGACTTAAGTTTGGGTCCCTAAGTCTTGATCCATACAATGATCTTTTTTGAAATCTTCACATCAGCCCCTCAGTAATAATATTCCCATATTGCAGATGGGGTGAGGGGGATGAGGCTAAGAGAGATGTTTGCCTAATACACCACCCAGTGACTTTATGGCATAGGTAAGATTTGAACTTAGAACATTTTGATCTCCTAGGGACTGAGCTACACCAGCTCATATGCATGGAAAGGGAATTCTAACCCTCATTAGTTATGGTGGACATAGAACCAAGGGGCAGTAGTAATATCAGGTTGTGGTGGTGGTGGTGGTGGTTGTTATTATTATTATTTTGGAATAAAAAGATGTGATATCGTGAATACAATCAATCATTAAAATATGGGTTGTTTCTTTTTACACAGAAGTAAAACACAAAACTGTGCTTTGCTTAATTTTACCTTCTCTAATCCTTTTCAGTCTTCTAGAGCTGTGGTGGGTGTCAGCCTTGTATAGCCCACTTCCTTTTTTGCTAGAATCCCCATGGCCAACAGATACATTTTGATTTTACACAGCAAGCATACACATGCTTCTTAACAACTTAATGCCAAACTAATGAGAGATCCTGAGTATATGCACAGATCCTCATAAAAATAAGTAACCACCTTGCCTGATCAGACCAAGGCCCACCCAGTTCAACATCATTTGTAAGAATCCCACAGCTGGTGGCCATTGGGTAGTCCAATGGAAACTGGCCAATCGTCCACTACTGGACAGCCAGTTAACTCCTGCCCACCCCTGAACTAGAGAAAAATAAATCTTTGACTCAGATTCTGAACCTGAGGATCTTTCAAGAACCCTGGATGTATCCAGTCTTTAAGAAAACGCTGGACTACGGAACTCTGAAAAAGGCGAGTAATCCCCACTGCAACAAAACCAAGCGTTACTGACAAAAGCACAACTTCTGCACTTTATAATACTGGCATCAATGGGGGCCTTCTAAAAGCCTGATCAGAGCAGGGAAAGGGTGATTTTGAGGGAGGGTCACAGTATTGGGAAAGGTTAACTCTTCCGTCCCCAGCAGCTAGCCTCCCATAAATTGCCCCCTTCACTGCAACTAGGCTTTTAAAAAGCCTCAACTGGCACCAAAAGAGGTTTTTAAAAAGTCTTCATGCAACATGGGCAGGGAAACTATCTTATCTCCCATGAGTGATGGGAGAAAAGGCAGGGAAGTTGGTGGGACAGAGGAGCACTTCTTATGGGCAGGATGTTCCCCATACCTGCTTTATTCAGATGGACTACCCACATCTGGATCCTTGTCTACTATCAGCCACCTTCATATCTTCCCACTTACTTTCAGCAGCCCCTGGAGAAATCTCAGGTGATCAATAAATGATCAGAGGTATTTAACAAAATGAGTGTGTGTGGTGAAGAATTCAACTCCGCATTTTACAAAAGGAAGAAGGTGTGGGAAGGGCTAGTCTCAGAAGTGAATCAAATTTCTTATTCTAAAGACTCAAGTGGGACAAACACAAAAGTCAGGAGTCCCAGCGCTCCAACTTCTGACAGAGGAAGGAAACAGGATGCAGTATAAAAGCTGCTAGGATGAAGCCTACCAACTGCAAAGGAAATAAAACAGAGAGTAAATGTAAAGATAAAGCCATGTGCCAAAAACTATGTTCTTTGAAACCTGTTTGTGCTCAAATATTCAGCACAATCACTTTTGTATGATTTCCTGCCTGCAAATCAGAGTGCCAATGAAAATATAAGCAAATGGAAAGGCCAGTGGGGCAAGGAAGATTCAAGCTAGTCTTGGTTCAACAATTACGTGATTAAGGAGATTATTTATGTAGTTATAACTAGGATGGCAACCTGCTTCATTTCAAGGCCCCAAACACATATGTCTGTGCTTTGGTGATGGTGCTTTCATTCACAGAAAAAACAAGGGGTTCAAAAAGAATGTAAGAAATGATGAAAATACACAAATGCGGTGCAAAATCCAGACAAAGTCAAACATTCTGAAGTAACGTGTGAAAGTAATTTCAGTGTGAATGAGAGACTCAAGCACATCCTTAGATCCTCTATTTAAACAACTTACTCTTCACTTACGATCCATTTTAGGGCCACTCTTCCTTGCAAGTCCACAACTGGCAACTGGGAAGAGACAGACATGAAATGTTCATGCCATGCAAAGGGCAGCAGGGGAGGGTATCCAATCAACCTTCTCATGGTGGGCACTGTACTTGACTCTTTGCAGTCCACAGGTAGATCAGGCTGCTTTCTCCCAGTAGCCAGAACAGGTTGCAGCAGTGGCAGGAGGTGTAATTGCTGGGTCAGATACCCACTTGTCAGAGTTGTCTTTCTCAGTGTTGTTTTATTGCCAGTTAGTTCAAAATACTCCAGGAAGTACTTTATTGCAGAACATATGAGAAGACACTCTAGATAGGGCCATTTCATAGAGCAAGACCTATAGTAACAGTCCCAGATTCAGAACCCTACTTAGCCATGAAACTCACTGGATATACTTGGGTATGTCATGGTCAGCCTGAGGACCAATAACAATTCAAGTCCTCAGGGTAGGGGAAAAGGAACCTTTTGCAATTTCACCCATTACACAGCAACCAATCTGGGTTCCTTACAGATCGTAAACTCAGCAGTGGCCCACTGCCAACCCCAACTCTCAGATTAGTGTATGTGTATGATATGCACGTGTATGATATGCGTGTTTTTAGATGACGACGACGATGATGATGACGACTGAGATTTTTAACCTGCCTTTCAGGGCAGACGGCCCTACAAAGGTAGCTTACAATACTACAAAAACGTGAGCATACAATTACAATTAAACACAGACAGACACAGACACACCACTAGTAGCAGCAGAAGCAGCAATTGATTTTTAAGCACCAAATGCAGACTGGATCAAATGAGCCTCCAGGGTTTCTTTGTTTTTGAAGATCTGCTTGTTACATTTTTAAGTATTCACTTAGACTACCAGAAGTGTACTGCTAAGGAAGTAACATGTTCGGCCCTAAGTGAACATTAAAAGATTTTCTCTGCAATTCAGTTAATTATTTTATTCCCCTAAATTTGTATATCGCACTAATGTAAATGTTTTGAGGAAGAGGACTAACAGAAAACAGGATTTTGCTTTTTCTTTTTAAAATATTACTATATCTCAAGAGAACTTCCCAAAGAATAAGACTAGAGAAATAAACAGAAGTCCAGAATTACACAGGGTTGTAAAGGAAAAGGGTTGTAAAGAGACGGATATCTTGGAGGAAGAATTAAAGCCAAATTAAAGGAAATGCCTTTAATTATTTTCCATTAAAGTAGATACTATACACTGATGCCTATAATCCTATTTTGACTTTCTGGTGAGTTAAAAAGCCAAAGTATTCTGGAGATTCAGCATTTCCTGAAATACACTGTCCATTCTCTCAGTGCAATTATTAACATGCAGTATACTCTTGGGAAATATATGACTTCTTTTATAGAATACTGAATGTGGAAACAAAAAAAAATCAGAACACACAGTGTAGTGGTTGAAGCTGCTGAATGGATTTTCCAGCCTTTAAAAATAAAAGTAAAAAAGCTGCAACTATACTTTCTATGCTGCAGCTTAAAGCGGCTCCATATTAACCCAGAACACAACTGTGGATGTTTTGAAATGGCAGGGGGCCTTACAAAAAGGGACCATGTGTTGCAGTTTGCAAGGATACAAATGGAATGGTGATAAGAAAATTACTTTATCCCATAATAAAATTCCTTGTAAACAGAGGCGGATTTTAATGAAAGTAAACTTCATGTGGTCAGCATTTACTATCAGCACACTTAAATAAAAACAAACCCTACATACTGGAAGGCTCTTGCACACGAAGCTACGTTTCAGGACATGGAACTGTGGAGGCCAAATTCCAGAACAATGCAAAAGGAAATGGAAATTCTGAATTGCTCACTGCCATCTACTCCCATGATGTAAACATATCTGTCCTGAGGCAGCTGTCAGAAAGGAAAACCATAGAAAGGAAGAGTTCAAAGTCACAGAAGCGCATGAACTCTAACCCCATGGATCCAAGGTATTTGAGTTGGGAAGCAATGCTGGGTGCTTGTTGTAAGCAGAAAACACCAAACTGAGCAGCTGCCAAAATAAACCAGAATGGATTATGATCCATCTGAAGGGACACCACATTTTTGTTACTACAGCAAGGGTGGATGAACTAGCTGTTTGTACAACATGACCCAAAATCTCTTGCTTAATGACCAACTGTGGAACTTAATGCTCTCCAATCTTCCCCAGTGTTCCAAATGATTCCATGAACTTTTTACTCTTTCTACATCCCACTCAGCCAATGTCTAATACTTTTGTGCTGCTCGTGATCCTATAAGGTTTTTTTTTTTAATCAAAGAAGGAAAATGACATGTAAAAAAGACATATACAAATAATGCTTAGCCTTTATATGATGCTTCTTGAGGGTTCAAAGCATTTCACATTCCAATATTTATTTATTTATTTAAAATATTTATAAGCTGGTTTTTAGGGACAAGCCCTCACTAAACAACATATAAATCTGGCTCACATATAACTCTAATCCATGGTTTATTTAACCCAAGGTTAATTGTTACTTTGTTGCCCTACCCAGAGTTCGTCTGCCAAACAGTCAAACAAATTGTGATTTGTTTTCTCAATTCATGGGTTGTTTCCCTCCTCTTTTGCCTCCCCAAATGCCTTTGTGACACTGTAGTACTGGCATGCAGTGGCTGGTTATTTTGACTACTATTGCCCTTGCCTCGGTAGCCTGGCAAAACAACCCACATTTCTGGGTTCAAATATAATGACAACTCATGGTTTACACAACCCAGAGTTCACAACCCAACCACAAATCAGGGGTTCTCTTTCTAAGTTGTTCATGGTTAATAAACCATGGTTTGTTAGCATGGTTGGGTTCTCATATCATGTCAACCCTGAATTCAGCAACCCATGGGTTAAATAAACCATGGGTTAGTGTTATGTGCAAACCATGTCACAGAGAGGAATGATGCAAGGTATATTAGGCGTGTCAGATTGGTGTACAGTTACTAGGAGGAAAGCTGCTATACACAATCTTAAAGAAAGCCTGCAGTGAAAAGATGTATTTTCAAGGTCTTCTGAAAGGTATATACTGCAGGGGCTAAGCATAAATTAACAGGAAGGGTATTCCAGTGGGGCCACCACTGAGAAGGCCCTGTCACTTGTGCCTGCCAACCAAATCAATTGTACTAGCAGACACATGAGTATGGCCTCTGAGGCAGATCTAAGTGTATGGGCAGAACCATACAGCAGAAGATTGTCCTTAAGGTAACCTGGTCCCAAGCTATTTAGGGCTTTAAAGGATAACACCAATTTTTCAATTAGGCCTGGAAATGAACAGGTAGCCAATACAACTGGTGAAAAGATGGTGCTACATATTCAAATTTTCTGGCCTCCATTAGCATCCAAGCAGCTGAATTTTCCACCAACTGAAATTTCTGGCCTGTGTTCAAAGACAGCCTCACATAAAGCACATTGCAGTAGCTCATTTTGGAAGTAATTAGTGTATTGGTAACTTAAGCCAGGCCCAACTTTTCTAGATAGGCATACAAGCCTAAACTGGTAGAAGCAACTCCTTGCTCCCACTGCAACCTGAGCTTCTCCAGACAGCAACAAATCCACCAAACTGTGTACTTTGTCTAAGGCCACTCAGTGACATATGAATTAGGGACCTCCTAGCTCACAACTCACACCCTTCGCCTTCTCCAACCCGATGCCCTCTAGATGTGTTGGACTACAACTGCCATCATCCCCAGCCAGCACGCCACATGGACATCATGGGAGCTGTAGCCCACATATCTGGAGGGCACCAGGGTAGGAAGGCTGCATTATAGCAAGCGAAGCAGCTGTATGGGGACATTCCAGGTGTAAGGAATCACAGTGGTTACAAACTGTGGTTTGGTTATTAAAAGAAATTAAGGTATCTTGATTTTTACATTCAGTGTCACATGGAAGATATAATCCTCAAAACAGCACCAGCAGCAAATCTCAGTGAGCGCTCATCAAGGTTGTTTTAAACACTCTTATTCTTAAGAAACAGCAGTCAAAATTTCAAACACTACTTTTGTGCAGGAGAAAATATGATGTTTCAAGCCAAATTACCCCCTCATCCCTATTTCTGCATCGTATCAGTACCAAATAAGTGTTTACTAGAGGCTTGGGGCCAAAGATTTGTCTGGCAAACTATAATATATATATGAAAAAAGAAAAAGAAAAAACAGGTTCCCAGCAGCTGCAGCCCATTTCTTTGTGTTCTGCAGTCCAAAGGTTCTACAGCTGCAACGTTTTTATTTGTGTGTCAAAGCCTTGGAGTGCAATAAAAACAACAACAGCAATAGTGAAGGAGGGAGAGAGAAAGAGAAAGATTGACTGACTTTGCCTGGAATAAGGGAGTTGTAGCCAGGAGTTGTAGCCCTAGCCACTAATGGGAGATTTCCTGCAGAGCAAAAACTAGCTTTAGGCTTTCTTCACACAGAGCTTTTATCCTGTGATTGAGATTGCTCCTTCACGGAAGTTTGCAGGCTCTTTACATGACGCTGTGATCATTCAAGGCATCTCCTGCCTAAATGTCCTTTGTTCCGTTTTTAAATAGATGCAGATAATGAGCTATCAAATTACCCTGCTGTGTTCCACTTGTGTGAAAAGAGGAAAAGCGGCAAGAAGAGGAGCAAGATCAATGAAAAATGGAAGACTCAGATATGGAGAGAAGGAGGGGGAAGCGGGTGGGGGAAAAGGAAGCATGTGAAAAAGGGAGTTGTCGTGATCCTGTATTTAAAATGGAAGCAGAAAGCCCCCTTTTAAATGCAGGATTTTAGGCTGGTGTAGAGATGCCCTTAGAAGAATTTTCCTCAGGGATGAAGTAAGGGAGTAAATCTCCCTTGCATACCTGATTCCATCCCATTCATTATCAGTTCTCACCATCCAGCTGGTGCAATTTCAGTTTTTAAAAACTCTGCATGATAGATGCAAAGTTCATGTGTAGTTTGGTCCTAAGCTACTATCCCATGAACACTTACTCGGGAGTAAGCTCCACTGAACTCAGTGGCCCTTACTTCCTAGTAAAAATACTTAAGACCAGGCTGTCCCATCCATCCACAAAATACTATAAGGGGGGGGGGGGAGAGAGAGAGAGGATTGTTTCAGTTTGAACAGGCTTGTGCAATGAGAGGGGGCTGTGCTGCTGCTTCATTCCCCAGAGACCTGCTGCACAAGGAGAAGGGTTCTGGTCCTCCCCTGCTCTGTGACATGCCAAAGAGGACAGGATGACAATCATTCATTTTGCACAGGAGGTCCATGGAAGGGAGGAAACAGCACAAGGTCCTTTCTTCTCAGGTGTCCTGTGCTTCACTGTTTGCAAGGTGGTTTTTTCACACAGTCCCCAGCCTAAGTTGGGGGGGGGGGGGCAGAGGCAGCTGGTCCCACGTTACTCATGTGTGTGCCACAAATAGTGAGGTCTCACAACCACAAGTGTATTCAAGATTTCAAATTAACAGCATATACAGCTGGAGGTCTGTGCATAAAACCGTAAGCACATGCACTTTCATCCTTCCATATCCTAGGAGGAAAACAGACAACCACTGAAAATTATTTGTATACAGGGTTGTATACAACCCTATTTGTAAAGAGTAGGTATGGACAATTGTTTGTGGGGGCCGTACCATGACACACCGCTGAAATCTAGGATAACAGGGACGTAGTAAAATGTGCCTTACCACACGCGAAATACTAGAGGACCCAACTCATGTAGATGTACGTACGATATGCCACAGACATCTGTATAAAACCAAGTGTTAGAACTCTCACTTGAGCACTGTTTATCTGTGGATTATCTAGTCATTTGGTTCAGGTAGGAACCAATGTTACAATTTCTTTGTATTTCACAAAAATGCATTGATGTGAAGATCAAATATACATTACACTGACCGAAATGTGCAATAGTAACATGGTTCATTTTTGGAAAAGCAAACAATTGCATTGCAGAATAGAATTCATTTCCATAAGAACAGGAACAGCCAGACCATGTTGGTTTTCACAGGCCTGGAACATGTGAATTACTAAGAAAATGAATATGCCTTTGACAATATGCAAATTATTGTTGACATGTTATTGTTATTTAGAGTTTTATTCTGCCTATCCTCCAAGGAACTCCAGGCAGTATACACGGTGTCCCCCCCCCCCACACACACACTTTTACCCTCACAATAACCCTGTGAAGTAAAAGTTAGGCTGAGAGATGGTAACTGGCCCAAGGTCAGCCAATAAGACTGGGTCTAAGTCCAGCGCTGTAACCACTTATTGGATCTCTAGATAATCAGAAAGCGAAAAGCAAAAGGTGCAAAAGTGGGAGAGCATCCAAAATCGACCCACAAATGGAAAAGTCTCAAGACGTTGGAAATTTTTTTAACTTTTTTTTTTAAAGCCCATGTAATTGTGTGCATGGATTCCAAGAAGGCCAAAGCCCTGCAATTTCTCTCTCTTTTTAAAATAAGACTAATCAGCTCCTAAACAGAAAAGATAAGACACTTTTTGGGGAACAGAGTTGGTGACTGATCAATAGTTTTACAAGTTATGTCTGTACGTATAACTGGCAGCCCAGAGAAGCCTCCACTCCAAGGTCACCATATCCAATCAGCTAAATGGCAGGGTAGGGAATGCCAGTTTCCATCGAAGTGGGGAAATGGCTGAAAAAGGAGGAGCCAATACCTGTGCACGTACATGGTGTGTATACAGAAGATGCAGCTTGCTGTTCACAAAGATATCAGCAGATGTCAGACCACTGAAGGCAATACTGAGTCAGAATGATCAATGTCTCTATCATTTGGTGCAATCATCCAGGACACTGCAAGTTTTAAGTCATCAATCACAAGAGTGCAAGACTGCATCCCAGTTCCAAGATGCTGACTGGCTAAAGCGTTCCTTTAATAATGGCTCTTTCCCCCAGCGACACAAATATAGATCAGGAAAAATATACTCCTTATATTCCAGTAATGCCTTCCACTTATTGCACAACAAAAGCCCACTCATGGATGGAGTAGAAGTAGTGTTGATCATTACGTTCACTGAGATTTTGTATGGTTCCTGTTGTATCATGTAGACTTGGATTCATATCATACTGACATAATAAAAGACTAGGAATAGCATAAACAAGAAGGTTTGATGCAACTCGAAAGGCTCTGGTTCTCAATGATGTCATAAACCTGGCTGTTTCAAAAAGCAGTTCTGAGTTGATTTTTAGAGATGGAAACCTTCAGTTGTTACGGTTGGCCAAATTACACACTGCATGCAAATATGCCTAACAGTAGCCCAATGGCCCTTTTGGGGGGATGAAAAGCTACTTCAGGAGGGGGGGACTGGGAGTGGAAAAGTAGTGGGGGGAGGGGCGGTCATTTCCAGCTTCAAATTCCTCCCTCCATTGCCCTACATGGAATCTCATGTACAAGACATCAGTATTCTAGCCTGGCTAATCTGCTCCAGTCTTCTTCTCTGCTCCCCAACAGAATAGCAGATTTGCCCTTGGAATTTCTTATGTTCAGTTTGGTTTATATGAAGATAAATGGCAGAAATGGCAGAAAAAACAGCGACTACTATTCCCCCCACCCCACGCATATTTAATTGGAACTGGAGAACCCTGTTATTTTGTGAATTGATAGGAGTGAGCTATGAGAAGCAGTACCTTTAACAGTGTTGCTGGATTTGATTTATGAATTCCGAGAGAGAGAGAGAGAGAGAGAGAGAGAGAGAGAGACCTCTAGTAATTTTTGCCTGTGGGAGACAAAGAATTTCCCTGTGTTGGCTATATTTCATAGTGAGGGAAAATCTGCTGAGGTGGCTTGTATTAGGTCTATAAATTATTGTGAGAAATGGGGCTAGAGCAATGTTTGTTAGCCTAATGAACAAAATATCTCCATTATCTGCAGAGCAGTATATACATCAGTGTTTTGTAAAAGACAAAAGTGAAAACCAATATTAAAAGTAAACTGGGACCCATGTAGGAGCACAGGTAGATGCAAAGTTCTTTGCATCTATCTAAAAAACAAAAGGCAAACAGTCTTTTGTGTAACAGAACAAGGAGGCTCAACTCTAAAAACACTTGGCATGCAGTAATACATGGTGTGGAACTAGAGAATCCAACTGGAGATGGAACGGCACCATCCCCTTCCTTCTTGGGCCTCCTCTGTTTGCTTACCCAGCGTGTCGCTTTGCAAGCTTCCTGGCACTATCATCACAGCTGCAGCTGCAAGTCTTGCAAAATGATCTCTCAGGAGATTGAAGTGCAGAACAGACTTCACTTACCTCTGTGCAGTTCTTACTACAATAACTACACCCACTTTGTTTCTGGGTCCAATGCCTGGCGCTGGTCTCGACCTACAAAGCCTGTCTGGCAGCTGCAGTCCTTACCAGCTGCCAAGCCTGCAGGTGATAGGCAGGTGGCTAGGAGGGAAAGGGGATTTTCTGGGCTTACAGTTGGTTCTATTCTCAGTATCCTGTTTTTCTCTACACTCGGGTAGCCTAATCAAACCCCACTGCTTTCAGTAGCACCTGTATGCTGATGACACTCAGCTGCTTCTTTTGCTACCCAAGACCTTCCCCGTCTCCACCTGCCTGTGTTTTGAAAATGCCAATTTTTAAATGGTAAACTGCAGATCCAACCCCTGAATTTGTTCTGGGGCATATACGCCCTTCTTTTCACACAGAAGCCCTTTCTGGGCCTTCATCTTCATGGAATCACCATTGTGTGAGGAGGAGCATGCAGCTGTGCTTGTATCCCCCATCTCTGTGTCCCCTGCCACCCCCGGAGCCTACGCATTGTGTGTGTATGTATGTGGGGAGGAGGTCTGAAGTGGGGAACCCTCCACGACCAGGGTTTAAGTTACGAGGGGAGCCTGTCACCAGGATCCAAAGCTGCCCTTGTGCCAGGGGACCACTAGTGCAAAGGGAAGTTAGTGTTTCCTAGAGCAAGCCCAGGAACTAGCTAAAACTAACATTTCTGGAACGGAACATGTCAGTGGAGCTCACAGAAGGGAGTCCCATTCCAAAAACGCTAGTTTCGGCTAGTTTCCAGGGTTGCTCCAGGAAGCGCTAGCTTTGCGTTACACTAGCAGTCTTTCCCCTAACACAGCCTGACGAGCACTGGTGGACTCCAGCTTTGGATACTGCCCTATGCACGTAAAGCAGGCACTTCACTTCAGACCTTCCTCCCACCCCATGGATGGCAGGGACATGCGGCCCGCATGGGGCACGATAGTGGGCCAGGGCCAGCAAAAGCAGCCCAGCTCTCTCCCTCCTCCAGTGGTAATGACATGAGTGTGAAATCCCAAATATGGCTAGAGTGTAGGTGTGCATTTAAATCATCTTAGCTACACATCCAAAAGAGAAGTGAGGGGTTTTCATCAATCATCCATGTCTTGTGATTGGCTGCAGCTCCTGGATGAGTGTACAAAAAGTAGTAAACCTGAGTCTTTCTCTGTATGTTCTGTTTATTTAAGGTTTTATGTTTTATTTCATGGAGGTGAAGCTTCACCCCTAAAACAACTTGTTAGAGTCTAAAATTTGGAGCTGGTAGCTTTTTTGTTTTAAGGAAACAAATAGCAGTGTGCTTGTTGACTGCCAGTGTCATTTTCTTGGAAGGTGATCCATGCATTAAGAATATTATACAGTAATAATGCATTTTAACTCTCTTTTTTAGGAAAACATCAAGTTGCGGCTTTTCCATTTTTGTCTCTGTGTATCATCACTACACCCATCAATAACCTCAGTTACTAGCATCAGATCAAGTAATGATCCCACTCCCCTTATTGCTTGGCTTGAGAAGACAACAGCTGGATAGAATGAAGCCCACTGGGCTATTTTTCATTTAAAATATGACGTACTTCCAAATGAGACTCCCTTATACTGGAAAGATTATTTCCCACAAGAGATAATTATTTGCAGAAATTTTCTCTCATGTTACTGGGGAAGGGGATGAAAAAGAAACAGAGGAAAATAAAACCAGTGGCCATATAAATAATTGGTTAAGTCTTCAGATAAAATTTGGTATATTCTGTCTTCTCCTATCCAGTCCCTCCATTGCTTTGGAGTTGTGTTGCTTCTAGCACTTGACCATTAAACACTCAGCTGACTTAAATTTAATAGAAGACAGAGAGAGGTACAGGCCAGGTGTCAGGGGTTGGCAAGGCTGGGCTGTTGCCAAGGGCCCACAGGCTCAGAGAGGCCCATCCCTGCCAACCCCTAAGACCCTCCACTCACCACTGCCACCCATCCCATGGAGAGCCACGTCAGCGGGAGAAAGTGCCTGGCATGGCTATTCAGAGATGCTTGCCCTGGTGGGGTCCTTCCTCAGAGCCAGGCCTTGTGGAGATTGTCGGTGCCATGGGTGATCTCCCAGGACACCTCTGCTCAGAAGCAGCTGCCTGTCCTCTGTTTAGCAGAGCTGACAGAGGACAGGTGGCTGCTCCAGAGGAGAGGTGTCCCAGGAGATCAACCACAATGCAGGTGATCTCCTGAGACATCCGTCTCCACAAGGCCTGACTCTGAGGAAGGTCCTCATCAGAACCAGCATTTGGCAGCAGACAGCAGGGAGTGGAGGGGGTAGGCAGTGGCAAGTGGAGGGAAGGCCCATGGCAACGACTGGAGTGGAGGGTGTAGGTGGTGGTAGACAGAGGTGGTGGTAGACAGAGGTGGGGTGGTGGTGAAAGCAGAGAGGAGGAGGGGGTGGTGCTTTTGGCAGCACCACACCCAAGGGCACCCTGAAGTCTGGTGCTGGCCCTGCATACAACAATAAAAACCTTCCAGTCTTGTATGCCTTTACCTTCTACCATCCAACAGCACAAGAGGCGACTCTACACATGGACATCACCAGATAGTCAATATCGAAATCAGATTGATTATGTCCTTTGCGGCCAAAGATGGAGAAGCTCTATATAGTCAGTAAAAACAAGACCCGGAGCTGACTGTGGCTCAGATCATGAGCTGCTTCTTGCAAAATTTCGGCTTAAATTGAAAAACGTAGGGAAAACCACTAAACCATTCAGGTATGACCTCAATCATATCCCTTATGAATATACAGTGGAGGTGAGGAATAGATTTCAGGGATTAGACCTGATAGACAGAGTGCCTGAGGAACTATGGACGGAGGTCCGTAACATTGTTCAGGAGGCAGCAACTCAATCCATCCCAAAGAAAAAGAAATGCAAGAAAGCAAAGTGGCTGTCTGATGAGGCTTTGCAAGTAGCTGAGGAAAGAAGGGAAGCGAAAAGCAAGGGAGAAAGGGGAAGATATACCCAACTGAATGCAGAGTTCCAGAGAATAGCAAGGAGAAACAAGAAGGCCTTCTTAAATGAACAATGCAAAGAAATCGAGGAAAACAACAGAATGGGAAAGACTAGAGATCTCTTCAAGAAAATCGTAGATCTCAAGGGAACGTTTTGTGCAAAGACGGGCATGATAAAGGACAAAGAAGGCAGGGCCTAACTGAAGCAGATGAGATTAAGAAGAGGTGGCAAGAATACACAGAAGAACTCTACAGGAAAGATCTGAATGTCCCTGATAGCCATGATAGTGTGGTCACTGAACTTGAGCCGGACATCCTAGAGAGTGAAGTCAAGTGGGCCTTAGGAAACATTACTAACAACAAAGCTAGCGGAGATGACAGTATTCCAGCTGAGCTATTTAAAATCCTAAAAGATGATGCTGTTAAAATGCTGCACTCAATATGCCAACAAATTTGGAACACTCCACAGTGGCCACAAGACTGGAAAAGATCAGTTTACATTCCAATTCCAAAGAAGGGCAACGCCAAAGAGTGTTCAAACTACCGCACAATTGCACTAATTTCACATGCCAGCAAGGTGATGCTCAAAATCCTACAAGCTAGGCTTCAGCAGTATGCGAATCAAGAACTATCGGAAGTACAAGCTGGGTTTCGAAGAGGCAAAAGAACTAGAGATCAAATCGCCAACATTCGCTGGATCATGGAGAAAGCAAGAGAATTCCAGAAAAACATCTATTTCTGCTTCATTGACTATGCGAAAGCCTTTGATTGTGTGGATCACAACGAACTGTGGCAAATTCTTAAAGAGATGGGAGTACCAGACCACCTTACCTGTCTCCTGAGAAACCTGTACAAGGGTCAAGAAGCAACAGTAAGAACCAGCCATGGAACAAGCGATTGGTTCAAAATTGGGAAAGGAGTACGACAAGGCTGCATATTGTTGCCCTGCTTATTTAACTTATATGCGGAGTACATCATGAGAAACGCCGGGTTGGATGAATCACAGGTCGGAATTAAGATTGCCGGGAGAATTATCAACAACCTCAGATACGCAGATGATACCACCCTAATGGCAGAAAGCGAAGAGGATCTAAAGAGCCTCTTGTTGAGGGTGAAAGAGGAGAGTGCAAAAGCTGGTTTGAAACTCAACATTAAAAAAATGAAGATCATGGTATCTGGCCCCATCACTTCCTGGCATATGGAAGGGGAAGAAATGGAAGCAGTGACAGATTTTATTTTCTTGGGCTCCAAGATCACCGCAGACCGTGACTGTAGCCATGAAATTAAAAGACGCTTGCTCCTTGGGAGGAAAGCTATGGCAAACCTAGACAGCATAGTAAGAAGCAGAGACATCACCTTGCTGACAAAGGTTCGTATAATCAAAGCTATGGTTTTCCCAGTAGTAATGTATGGCTGTGAGAGCTGGACAATAAGGAAGGCTGAGCGCCGAAGAATTGATGCTTTCGAACTGTGGTGCTGGAGAAGAGTCCCCTGGACTGCAAGGAGGTCAAATCAGTCCATCCTAAAGGAAATCAACCCTGAATGCTCATTGGAAGGACAGATACTGAAGCTGAAGCCCAAATATTTTGGCCACCTAATGCAAACAGAAAACTCTCTGGAAAAGACCCTGATGCTGGGAAAGACTGAAGGCAAAAGGAGAAGGGGACAGAGGATGAGGTGGCTAGATAGCATCACTGATGCAATGAATATGGACTTGAGCACACTCCGGGAGAGAGTAGAGGACAGGAAGGCCTGGCGTGCTGTGGTCCATGGGGTCACGAAGAGTCGGACACGACTGAATGACTGAACAACAACAACCTTCTACCTTTGATTTACAATTCAGACTCATAATAAATAATAACAGCCACATGTCTAGTTGTACCCCCTCTCTTTATAATATTTAGAACAGCTTACTCACATCCTTAGGTCAAGATGTGTGATTTCCCACTTCTTTTCATGTTTTTGGCTGCTGCTGACAGAGGGCAGGGGAATACATAATGTTGTGAGTTTAGCAGAGGGGAACTTGTATTCGTCATTATGGAGGCAAGGGGAATAAGCACACAGCTGCCATTCTTGCTGGCAGTTATATATATATAATAATGTCAGGTTCCAACCAACATTTGCCCCAAACCAATGGGGCAATGTTGGAGTTTGTAGTCTTCAAACCCCAGTGTTTGTACTCTTCACAAGCAACACAAAACTTTCTTCCTGTAAACTACAGCCTGCCCCATCTCACTAATTGCACACACATTGCAAACTGTTTTTTCAGGTCAGAGGGAGTTTAGGACATTGCCTGCAATGCAGCTGGGGAGATGTTGGCTAACAGTTCATTCATTTATTCATTCCTTCATTCTTATACCGTCCAATAGCCAATGCTTTCTGGGTGATTCACAACACGATAAAACATAATATAAAACCTTTAACATATAAAAATTCAAAATAGTCTGAAACAGTTAAAATTATTAACAATAGAACTACCAGGACTAGATAAAAAACTAACATTAACCTCCCCCCCGCCATCATATGCTGTCAAATGCCTGGGAGTTGAGGAAAGTTAACCTGGCCCCCAAAAGATAACAAAGTTAGTGCCAGGCGGACCTCACTGGGGACAGCACTGCACAATCGGGAGCCACCACTGGGAAGGCTCCCTTCCTTGTTGCCATCCTACGAACCTCCCTCAGAAGAGGGCCCCTGACTTTGACTGTAGTGTTCATACTGAGAGAGGCGCTCCATACAGTTACTTATTATTGTCCAGAGTTAAGGATGGACAGTTAAGGATGGACAGTAATTAGCCATACTCACTACTCACTTTTCTGGATCATAGCCATTATTAATTTAACATTTGACCCAAAAGACAGGAAAGGGGAAATTTTATTGCTGCAGTAGCATGCTAAGAAGACGTTAGATTTTCTTAACTATGAAGAGAAATGGAACTACAAAACTATGTTATGACATGGGATAGCTAGGAGTTTGAATTTAACACTCTCTGGAACAGTCAATGCATGGTGACTTTTCAGTGGAGTTAGGCAAAAAAAAAAAAAAGCAACTATAAAGAACCCTGAACAGTGCAAATATTAAGACATCCCATGTGTTTGTGTCGCCAAAAGATGTTTAAAGCAAAGCACTTAGGATTTGTTTCCTTTTTTGGAGAAAAGACTACTGCCAATGAAATACTGCAAAGCATTTTACAAAAGATAAAGAAGTACTGGATATCATTCATTTCCTATTTTAAACACATATGCGGTACTATTTTTACAATGAGATTTATAAGCCTTTTGTACACACTTTTGAGTGTGGCTGTATATAAAAGTATTCTTGAAATACAACTGTGTGCATGCTTCATAGATAGCTAAGCAACTATCGTTAGTCATTTTATTTGATGAACATTTTCAGTGTAGTATAAAGAAACGAAATTATTTAGATAGTTTATTAAAGCTTATTCTGCTTAGGCTTACAGCACTGAAAAGCCTGCCAACGCTTCTCCAATTATCTGCTAGAGCAATAACAGAAAACACTCCTATCCTAAAGGGGTAGGAGAAGGGAGAGGTTGGGAATATTTTATAAAACAAAAAATCCTCTTCAGTAAAACCTTAATAAACATTTCTAAAAACTGTAATGCACTCTCTTCTTTCCTTAAACTGGAAATGGTGATGAGTTTATTTTGTGATTGAGAGAAAGCAAGTCAGGACAAAATACAAAACTTACCCAAATTCTCTATTCACCAGATCATGGCTTTTAAAAATATTTTTAATGTATATGTCTGCTCCTGTCCTTGACTGATGGCATAACTGCTTTTTAGCAACAAACCATTCTAGAGTTTCACAAGATTAAGTAAACTGCCAAGCTGCATGCTGTATTTTAGTCATATGCATTCTAAGGGCCAATGTACTACTTCAGTGCTTAAATGGCAATGGCATTATTGTATCATATTATTTTCTTATGTGAATCCACTTACCTGAAATCTGCCTACAAGATAATAATTAAAGAAACCATGTCAGGGAAAGCTCTAGGGAAGCTTTACCCAGCCTGATGCCCTCCTGATCTGTTGAACTACAAGTCAGCACAGCAAATGGGCATGCTGGTTAGGAATGACAGGACTTGTAGTTTGATACATCTGGAGGGCATCAGACTGGGAAAGGCTGCCCTAGGGAAAGTCTCAGTAAATTAGGGATCCAGAGACCAGAAATATACTTAGGACATATGGAAAAAAGACTATCCTTGTTATTATTTCTCCCAGATCTCTCCTTAAACCAGACAAATGTTTTACGTGAATGCAACAGGAAAAAACCCAAATTCCTGCAGACTTGTAAAAACTGTCAGGACTAACCGCTGCAGGAGGTCCTGAGCTGGAAGACTAGGGATGCTTGAGGAGATCATTTGGTCTTCGTTTTAAGTAAATGACCTAATTTGCATTTCCTGAACTAAAACGCGAATGGGAACATATCCTTTCGTTTTCACAGTTCTCAAATTGTATAATAGTTCTTGGTTCAAACTAAGTACCAAAATGCATGTAAAAATGCATGGTTTCCATTAAAATGTCTCTTTTAGATGCAAATGTGTACAAAAATGAGTATGGCGGGTTGTTTTTTTTGTTTTGTTTTTTCAAAATAATGCAAATGTTTGTGTGGTCTTACAAAACCCCCACTGCACATTGATGCAGAAATGGGATGAAACGGACTTCTGACTGAATACATGCAAAACTGATATGGACCAGAAATAGATTGATCTGTCCATCTCTACTGGTGACCTTCAGAGAGCTGGAAAATTCCCTGAGCCACCATTTCTTTCTGAGAATTATAGGCCTCCTTGGCCCACGGAGAGCCACCAGGCCTCTAACCTGCTTTGCCCCTCATCTATGTGATGGGTCACTGCCCTTGCTAATGGGATTGTATTTTGTTAATTTTATGAGTTACTAATTAGCTTAATGGATTTACAAACGTATCTTTTTCATTGCTAAGTATAAATGGGTTCACTCAGTATAACACAGCTCCTTATAGCTATGATTATGCTTATTAAGCACATTTCAGATGTGAGCCTGAATCAATGAGTTCATGCTATATCAGTGTTTAGGACCCTCACTTCTCAAGCAGATTTAATTATGGGCCATTTGTTTAAATTGGCCATGGATACTTTAAATTTTTTTTAAAGTATTTCATAGAGGAAATATTAACTTTTCTATATTTTAGTTTTCAGGACTGGTGCATTTGTCATGGATTTTTGCCCTTCCTTGCATGTCAAAGTGGCCAGCGGGGGACTGGCTGAGTGGGTAAGGGTAGTGGTGAACGCCTCTTTATGGCAAGGTACGACTCCATAAAGTCGTACCTTGAGGAGTACCACCTGAGGAGGTGGTGGTAAAACCTCTGCTAGAAAAACCCTCCCTGAACCCCACCATACTGGATCATTTAAGCCAGTCTCCAATATTCCTTATTGGTCATGAGGCTGAGCGCAGATTAGCTAGATTCATTTTAATCTGGCTTCAGGCCTGGTTATGGGACAGAGACTGCTTTGGTCATCTATGCCAGGAACTGGACAGGGGGAGTGGAGCTCCCCAGTATGGAACCCCCAATGAGGTATCCACAACATGCTCCCATTCCTTAAACCATTGTCAGTCATTACATCTGCAAGGCCCTCTAAACCACTAATGTTCAAATGAAGAACACAGAAAGCTGCCTTATACCAAATGAGACCATTGGTTCATCTAACTCAGTACTGTCTACACTGACTGGCAGTGGCTCCCCAGGGTCTCAGACTCAGGGTCTTCCCAGCCCTACCTTGATATGCCAGGGCTTCAATCTGTGATCTTCTGCATGCAAAGTATGTGCTCCACCACTGAGCTAAGCCCCTACGAATTTCAGAGAGATCTAAGTAGCAAGTTTATCTCAAGAAAAATGTACCATGTGACTCTTTCTGCTGAGGATGTTTCAAACAATGGAATTCAACAAAATGCTCTTTCAATCTGGATTGCTTTGGAATACTATTAAAGGGTTAAAATTGTTGGGAATATTGCAACCTTGTCTGGAAGTTACTGGAAGGGGGCAGTGTTGCGGTTACTTAGTTCATGGGAGTTTAGGCCTCAGCTAGCCTTAGGATCTCTATAGCCTACCGTGTGGTTTCCTGTGCTCCTCCCCTCCCTCCCTCCCTCCCTCTTTCTGACCTCCTCCTCTACTGGGAGCACTTTGCTCTCTTGCTCCTGCCAGTGTTACAGAACACAAATGAACTGAACAAACTGTTCTTTGAAAACTCCACGCTGTACCTGCATAATATATGCAAGTATATTGTGAGTAAGCTATTTTACCTTTCTTTACTAACGAAGGGTGTGGTTTCCTTTTTTAGCCTTGTGTGCATGTGGGACTGGTAAATGCTCATTCTTCTCTGCCTTTTGTTTTTCTCTGCTAACTAACTTTCTAACAGGAGGCATCAATACTAAATAATTCCCATCAAAAATACCCATTTAAGCCCCACATCAAATCTATCCAGGCAAATGGTTCCAAATGCAACCATGAAATCTCAAATAAATAGAAAACATATTTTGATGAAGGAAGTACAAACATCATACATAGGAAGCCGCCGTACACTGAGTCTGCGTCAGACCATTGGTCCATCTAGCCCAATATTGTTGACACTGACTGGCAGCAGCTCTCAATGCTTTCAGCCAGGAGTTTTTCTAGCCCTGCCTGGAGATTCCGGAGGTTGAACCTGGGACCTTCTGCATGCAAAGCAGGTGCTGTACCATTGCGCTACGGCCCCTCCCTGTTACTCCCTGTTACTCCCTGTAAGTAATGTTACATAAAACATGATACTTTAGCATTAACTTCAAGCTAAACTATTCCTACTCTACATGAACGAGCCCAAACGAAATGAGTTTGCACTCACCTACAAATCCTTCTTTGCCAACCAATTTAAGGGCAATTTTGTCTGCCAAAACAGAAGAATTACCATGAGCAATATTTGCAAAAGGTCCAGCATGCACAAAAACTGGAGTACCCTAAAAGTAGGGGGGGGAAAGCAAAACAGTAATCAGAGCACAAGAAGAAAATAATCATTAGACATGTTGCACATATTCTGCATTAGTGCCTGCCCTATGTGTGACATTTACTATATGATTAGGATTCATGTCATGTCATGTGTGGTTTTTTAAAATTAAATGCAAGGCATAGGGTAGTGGCACCTCCAGCATGCTACTGTTCTTTCAACATTTGAGCATGCAGCAGACTATCATCAATAGTTCCCAGACACGTATTTGGACATTTAGACCATGGTTACTGACATGAATGACAACCACCTCTCTCAAAACCAGATCCATTAAAAAATAATAATTACTTGCTTTACAATAATGTCATTATTCATGTGAACTGTTATTTGTCTTACTCTATATTTCCACTCTTCATCCCCTCTTTTCCCCTGTTTGAACTGGTTAATATAAAGCTTAAGAATTTTTTTAAAAAAAATATCACAGCATATGGGGAGGTGAGGTTTAAGCCTCCCCCCCCCCCCCAGCTGCAATCTCCATGAAATTCAAACTAGGGTGTGGGGGAATCATAATGAGATATCCCCTGGAAGCAGGAAAGATTGGCTGCAGGGCAACTAAGAGCCTTGGTGCAAGGTCCCTAGGGCCATAAGACCCCTAGGGCCACAGCAGAGGCACAAAATGGTGTCTCCTGCTTCTGTCCAAATAGTTCTATAGCAGTGTGTGCTGGTGTTCAAGGAGGTAGAATGAGAGTGCAGGGAACTTTCATGATTTAAGCTGGGATTCACGTTTAGGCTGCTTCTTCTCTTGCTCAGGGAAAACCCCTTTCTTGTGCCATTCCAGCAACTGAACCAGTCCCTTATGATTGACGGCTTTCAAAAAATAAATTTCTGTCCACTGAGGAACTCTAAAAACCATCTCTTCTTTTCCCAGAAAACGGTGACAAAGCCATCTGGTACTGCTGTTTCCAACTACTCATTGGGCTGGTTTGCATGATCACTGTGAGTTAAACAAGGCATGGTGCCTTGTGAAGTCATGGTGTGTGCTGGGCGCCACTTTCCTAATAACCTGCCCAAGCACAGCTTGTCGTGTTGTCTGAACCCAGGTGGCATGGCTTGTTGTAAGGGGAACCTACCCTCAACAACAGCCCATGGGTTACCCGAGGGATGTTTCCCCCTCCAACAAGTCATGCTGCCCAGGTTCGGATGACACAACAAGCTGCATCCAGGCACATGATTAGGCAAATGGCGCCCAGCACATGCTGTGGGTTAAACAAGCCACTATGGCTTGCTTAACCCACAGTTATCATGCAAACCAGGTCAATGTCACATGGCAGCTGCTGAAACTTAGGACAGCCTTTCCTAATCTGGTGCCCTTCAGACGTTTGGACTTCAACTACCATCAGCCCCAGTCAGCATGGCCAATTGTCAGGAATGCTTGTAGTCCAACACATCTGAAGACTTGTAGTCTAACATATCTGAAGTGCACCAGGTTAGGGAAGGCTGACTTAGGCTATTTAGGCCAGTTTAACAGGCTGCAATCCTTTACCAACTTACATGGGAGTAAGCCCCATTGAATGCAATGGAAAACCCATTGTGCCAGCAAACGCTATTGGCATTGTGCTAGAGGTCCTGTATGCTAGCACACTGTAATTTACATTAGTGCTAGTGTCCAGTTGGATGCTGCCCATGTATAGGATTGCACGGTTAAACATTAATTATATCATTAAAAAGTAATGTATCTGGTGGTAGTTCTTTTAATTCACTTTTGATCCATGAGTTTCTAATAAATGCCTATCTGATTAAACAGTTCTAAAATTCATCTAGGAGACATATGAAAGGGAGAGCCTATGGCAATTCCATCTGTGAAAACACAAGTTCTCTTTCATTAATGGAGGAGGCCAAGGGAGTGAAGAAAGGAATGTAATGCAAAGAAGGGGTGGGGGGAAGAGTTATCCAAAAGAAGACATTTTATATTAATAATCTGATAACTATTCTGCTTTGCCTATGTGTGCTTTGAAACAGAAGCTGTAGAAAAATAGCAACAGGTGGAAATAACAAAGCCAGTACATGACAGCATCATTATCACTGAACAAATACAGTTCATATTTATTTTCTCAAACCAACAGATCATTGATAATGTTTACCAGATAAATAGTTTTAGCGCAATACTATGTGGGATTCATTCAATCATCCAGCATGCTGTTTTGTATAGCAAATCTTATAGAGATGACCAGTGTGGTGTAGTGGGTAAAGTGTTGGACGGGGACTCAAGAAATCCAGGTCCTAGACCCCATGTGGCTATGAAACTCACTGGGTGACTCTGGGCCAGTCACTGGCTCTCAGCCTAACGTGCCTCACAGAATTGTTGTGAGGGTAATACAGAGAGGAGGAAGACCACATAAGCCACTTTAAGTTCCTTACAAGAGGAAAAAAGGTGGGATATAAATGTAACAAGAAATAAATATTGCTGTGCTGGATTCCCACTGCTAGGAAGGTATTTGCATTCATAATATAATGCATATGAGGCTATGTTGTCTTTGTGTATACTGTCTGTTTGTGTGTTTTTATATTTTAAAATTTTCATATTGTACTTTTAATGTTTTAACCTTTGTAAACCACCCAGAGAGCTTTGGCTATGGGGTGGTATAAAAATGTAATATACAATAAAGTGCTATATAAATGCAAGTAGTAGTGTAGATAGAATAAAAAAGGTAGGTAGAATAAAAGAAGGATACTAAACATGACTCATGCTTTTTAAAAAGCAGTAGCACATGTCTATAGACAAGCACAAGCTGCAATACTGGCATGGCTTGAAAAGACAAATTCTTCCAATTAAATGACATCTATAGTAGTTGTGTGTGTGTTCAAAAATAAAAATAACACAATCATACTATAGATCTTAAGTAAGTAATTAATAGCTATTTCATGAGTGGTAAACATACTATCTGAATAGTAATTTGGTATGTCAGCATTATTGTTCATAATTATGATCCCTAGGGTTTTTTTTTATGTTATGCTGAAATATTATGAAAACAACCATGTGCACATCCTATTTTGCCACATGAAAGATGACTGGTAAAACCAAACCAAAATTAGGCTTAGAGAAAGCTGGTTCTAATAACATTCACCACATAAATGGAAACCCTCTTATATCCAAGGAATGTGATAATGCAAAGAAGTTTTCAACAGAGAAATAATGTGCGGTTTTTAAAGTGCACATACGATATGCTAAACGGTTCTGATGAAAAGACAACAACTTTGACCCAGGGTAACCATTTCAGAAATGGAAGGCCTCTTTCTGTTTGCTCCTACTCATGGAAGGGGGAAGGATGAGCAATGCCGCCTTCTACCTGCAGCCTCCTGCATCACCTTCCACATTGTTTTGGAGGGACAACAACCATTCAGAGGACATTCTGAAGCATTGCAGGGGGCTGCAGATGGATCTCCACTCACAGGATCTCTGGATCCAGCCCAGTAGGTACTACTTGCTTTTTCAAGAAACTTCAAGTAAAACTGCCTTGCCTAAACTTAAGGAGTTGCTACATCTCCATTTCTAAAGATCTGTTTGTTTGTTTGTTTGTTTGTTTGTTACATTTATGTCCCACCTTTCCTCCAAGGTGCCCAAGGTAGTGTACATGATTGTCCTCCTCTCCATTTTATGCTCACAACAACCCTGTGAGGAAAGTTAGGCTTAGTGTCAGTGACTGGCCTGAAGTCACCCAGTGAACTTCATGGCTCAGTGGGGACTAGCATCCAAGTCTCCCAAGTCCCACTCCAACACTCTAACCACTAAAAGTGACTTGTAAAATAGCAGATTACACTTTTCTATACTTTCTTTTTTGTTTTTTGAACAGTGGAATTCCAGATCCTAACACAGCAGTATGTTTGATGCAGAAGCATCCTCAAACATACTATATTTCTAGCACAGGTTTCTAGGACATGGAAGTTCCAAAGATCTGGAGGTCAAGAAAAAAACCCAACCTCTCTTAGCGACAAGCCATCTACAATGCCCATATAAATCAAATCTGAAAAGTGATAAGGAGCCATGCAGTATAATCAGTTCTACAGTTGCACTTAGCCCTTCAGTTTAAAAAACTGTGTTAGTGCATTTTTAGATCTTTGCGCTGCTGCTGGCTTTTATCTTGGTTACCACTTCGGTTTTATTCTGTTAGCAACTTATGGTTTTTTATTATGTTTTACTATGTTATTGTATGAACTTGAACACACTCCGGGAGACAGCGGAGGACAGGAAGGCCTGCTGTGCTATGGTCCATGGGGTCACGAAGAGTCGGACACGACTTAACGACTGAACAACAACAACATGTTATTGTACATTATGGTTTTAAGCTTTGTCTTGTAAACCACCCAGGGAGCTTCTGCTAATGGGCAGTATAGAAATACAATAAATAAATCAATACAGCGATATCCAACATCGGCAAGCAGAGTTCTGGTACCACAACTGGATTTCCCTTTCCTCTCCTCCCCCCTGCAGCTCCCCTTTTCCCACCCAAACTATAATCTTCATGAGCTGCCCAGAGATCTTTGGCTATGGGGCAGTATAGAAACGTAATTAATAATAATAATAACCACCAGCACCAGCACCACATCAGGAGGATCCCCCACCCTTCCAGATAAGAACTGAAGAGCACACAGGGAGTTGGAAGGACAGAGGGAAAATCCATCCCATCAACAATGCCCATTCTGCTGATGGCTAGACATGAGCTTGAATTTTAAAATCTTTTACAAACATACCCTCTAGCAATTTAGGTATAGTCTTAAAAAGAAAGGAAGTGAAAGGTTAGGGATGACTGGACTCACCTCTAATGTTTGCATCAATGTTGGTTTAATTGCATCCTTCATCAAAACTGACAAAGCACCAGTTATTCCCTAAAAAAACAGAATAACTTTAGTTTTAGCTTTAGTGTTCGGGTCAATCTTATTTGAAACATAGAACTAGCTCAACTTAATTAGCTAAACAAATCAAGTTGTGTTTAACAGATCTACAATGATATAAAATAGGATTTTCTCTTCATAAGGTGTTGGTGTCACTATTTTTAAAAGACAGAATGAAAGGTAAGTAAGCTTCTGAGTTACAATATTCAACACAACGGGCTTTGAAAAGTAGTATGTGCACAGAAAATAGAAATATTTAAAGACACAGGCCGACAAATTGTAGCTTGGTCTTCTTGGCTTGCCATTGCTCATGGCTGCCACCAATTCTTCCCCTTCCCCAAGTTCTCTGCATGTTTCAGAGAACTTTGGTGAAGGGGGGGGGGGTCTGTGTTTGCACTGGCCTTTGCAGAAGTTAAAGGTAGCACTAGAGGTTTCAGGGGGTGGGCAGGGTCCTTCATGCTGTTTTGCCCTTCCTTGGTGCCTGTGAAGAGGATGTATATGGGTGAAAAGGACTCATGTTGCTTTTTTCCTTCCCCAAAGCCACTGAGAGGCACTGGGAGGGGTGGTGGAATTCCCCAAGTAAATTCCTGAGGACTCTGGTAAGCCTGGTGTTGGGTGGTGTTTTCCTTTACATGGGGCTTTTGTAGAAATGTCTGCCAGTGTGAATGGTGACACCATCCTCATCCCTTCTCCCAGGTTCTCCGCATGTAGCGGAGACAATGAGGGAAAGGTGGTCACCACTGGCAACCTGGCAAATGGGTTTGTGGGCCTGTTCAAAGACAAACAAGTGTAAAAGGGTTTTACTGCCCCACAAACAAGGCTTCACTGAAGGAAAGACACTTCTTTGTGGCATGAATGCCCTCCTTTGTATATGAAGGTTCAGTAACAGAATGCTCTAAGTCTATTCCCCAACAAAAAAGAGACAGTGGGGATAGACTGGGTCATGTGGTGACAGGCCTGAGCGGTCAGGAGCTGTGTGCTTCACAGGCACCTGCCCTCGCTTGGTGGCCCACCTGCTCTGTCCTGCTGGCACACTGCAGATGGGATTGAGTAGGTTTGGATTGCCTGGTTCAGCCTTATAGGCAACCTGTAGATCCAGCTGACCTTTCAGTTCCCAACGACTCTATGGAAGGGGTTGGTTTGCCCAACAGCCTTCCTTTTATAGCCATAAATAAAATGCTGTTAGGAAATGGTTAAGTTTGTGGACGACACCACATTACTTATAATGGTGCAATCCAAAACAGACTATGGAGAAACCTCTCTCCAAACAACATGAGAATCGCCAACAAAATGACAAATGAGATCCATTGTTCCTTTGTTTGTCTTTGTATTTAGAAAAATAATAAAATGTATCTATTAAAAATATTTATTTGTTTGTTACATTTCTATCCCACCAAGGGCCCAAGGCAACATACATGATGCTTCTCCTCTCCATTTTTTCCTCACAACAACCCGGTGAGGTAAGTTATGCTGAGCGCCAGTGACTGGCCCGAAGTCATCCAGTGAGCTTCATGGGCAAGTGGGGACTTGACCCCGGGTCTCCCCAGTTCCAGTCTTAACACTACTCCACACTGGCTCTCATGATTCATTGTAAGGAAGTGCAAAGTAATACAGCTCACTGAAAACTTAACTTAGCATAAAGTGGCACTGAAAAGGGCAAACTCAATATTAGGAAATTAACTGAAAATTAAACTCCCAGTATCATAATGGCTTTTATATAAAAATTTGGTGAGGCCACATTTGGAATAATATGTACAGACCTAGTCACCCCATCTCAAAAGGGTACCATAGAGCTGAAAAAGGGGCAGCCAAAATGATCAGGGATCTCTATGAGAAAAGGCTAAAATCATCATTTGGAGCTTTTCCAGTTTAGAAAAAAGGCAACTCTGAGATTAGGAGAATCGTTTATAAAATTATGTCCACTGTGGAGCAAGTGGATAGGGAGACAATTTTCTCCCCCTCTCATAATACTAGAACCTGGAGTCATCCCATGAAGCTGATTAGGAGATTCAGGACAGACCAAAGGAAGTATTTCTTCACACAGCATATACTTAAACTATGGAATGCATTGCCACAATATATAGCGATGGCAATTAGCGTAGATGACTTATTCATGACTTACCAATGACTACTAGTTGTGATGGTTATACACAACCTTCCTATTGCTGCTGGGAAGTAATACGAGAGGCTATTGCCTTAATGCCCTGCCTGTGAGCTTCTCAGAGGCATCCAGCTGACTCCTGGGGGAAACAGGATGCTGGACTAGATAGAGCCTGCCTCAGTTTGCTCTAGCAAGGTTCTTCTTAAGATATCTGGCTGAGACATAGCCACCTCTAAGACCACAGAATAGATGGCCTTTTCCCGTGGATGTCTATAAAACTGCATCTGCAACCAGAAAGCCAAGTTCTCCATAAGTTGGCAGTGGACAATTTGCATCCATTTTAAAAGCTGCAGTTAACTTCCAGGCTTCCTTCCCACAACCCATGTTCCTGCTTTTTAGGATCAACATAATTTCGCAGATGATACCTCACCTTCATTAAGAGACAAAGGTCCCTCTTTTTAAGATTAAAATTTGAATGTAGTTTTTCACAGAAATGTTTGACATGAAAATACAGATGGAATCTCTGCTTGGATATTTTGTTTGACTGAGTTTGAAATAAAGCCCCTTAGGACACTGGTTATAAATAAAAGTGATTGATCAAGAATTAAGATAGGGACCAAAGAATTATCAAAAGACCTAACATAAATTTAGCACAAAAAAACTGGAGCTTAAAGTTTCAAGACAATATCCTCATCTGTATGCTATTTGTAAAGTAAGTATATTACCATAGAGGTAACTGGATTTCAACATTTTAAAAAGAGTCCTTGCACAGTAACTTGAGAAGCTTCCTTACTATACAAATAGCTACATATTTATTTAATATTCCTCGTGACTGCTGAAATACTAATCTTGAGCATGCCAGTTTAATTTACCATGGAGATATGGCATCTGTCCATCAAACATTTTACTATAATACAGCAGCCAAATTGCAATCTAGTCTTCAGAACTCTGCTCAATGAACACCATATTTTGGCAACAAATTCTGTCATTCCATTACAGGGGCTGGCTTTTTAAAACCCATTACACTTGTGAAAGGAGCCTCTGACTTTATGAAATATTCAATTTATCTTTTCTCCCCTGCCTCCTCCCACCTCCAACTCTTACAGCATCTGGTTTTCATTGGCCAATGTGTATTTTATATTTCATTACACTACACTGAAAATGTGGCATAGCACCCTGAAATTAAGAGAAATTGCATATTTGCAGGGTATATTAAATGTTATTCACACCCGAAACAAATGAAAGAGAGAAGGAATTAGTGGTTTAGGCTGAACATTAAATACTGAATTGAAGACTACTTGTCAAAGTATCATTTTAATATACAGAAAATTGGGCAGGTTTAAAAATGTGTTCATTTTCAAACACATGCTAAGTGTTAATGGAAGTATGCACTCAGAGTGACATTGAAATACTTCTGAGGCTTAAAATCTAGAATACTGCTCTTACTGTTCAATAAGAAGTTATTTATAGTTGGACTCCCATATTTTTATCTGAAAACAACCCTTTTTTAATGTATGGGAACATAGGCATGCAGGCCAATGTTTCCCAACTATTTTTTATTTAGACATCTATATCCTCCTTTTTATGATAAAATCAAACTCCAGGCAGCTTACAGATAAAAAATATGTAGCTCACATAAAAATTAAAAACAATCCTAAAAAGAAAACCAGAACAAATGACAGTAAAAACAGCAACAAAAAGCCACATCAGCAACAGAAGACTGGGAGTCCCTTTCTATACTCAGTCTACCTTCTCGGCCCATCTCTTAAGCCACCTATTTTACAGGAGAGCATGCAGAGATCCTTGCATGTTGTCTTACGTATGTAACCTGCTGCTATGTGCAGAGATCCACAGATCCATGCACACTTACACTGGTATTAGAAAAGGAAATAGAACAAGACTCATCTGACCCCAATTAAAACCACACACAGGGAAATGTCATTAGAACAAGGCAGCAACTCAGACCTGGGGTTAGCACCTGGTATGGTGGGGCAAATGTCAGGGCTCACCAGGGCTGATGCTGGCACCAGTTTTGATTTTAAAAACTGCTTTAAAACTTCTTAAAAATTAGGGCTTAGCACTGATAAAAGCCCCAGATGAGTTAGCTGCAGTCACAGCCAAAGACAGTGGGAAAATTACGATGGCAGCTGTAGCTGCTTCACCTGTCACTTCTTTTATCTGTGCTGATCGTTCCACCGATGCCCACCCCTGCTGTTGCCCGCTCTGCTGTCACCCAGTCCTCTGACCCTAGTAAGCTTGCTGGGGGGCCTACCAGGCCAGTGCTGGGAGGGGGTGGAGAACAAGGCCCCCTCAAATCTGGCACCAGCCCAAATCAAAGTGGGTGATGGGGAAGTGGGGACACCACAAATCCAATGTGAATTAACAGGGTTCTTTGCAAAAGACCGTTCAGCCCACCACATTTTTGCTGGCAATGGGAGGAAGGTCCCACCTTCCTCAGGATCCTATCCCTTCCTGAAACCTTGTGCCTCTCTTCCAGGTCTTCTGCTATTCATGCTTTGAAAACCGTTAACATAGACAGTAAGATATTTTAGAAACAAATGTCCACGAACAAACAGTTCTTCAACAGTTTGTTTGTTACATTTATATCCCGCCTTTCTTTTAAGGAGCCCAAGGCAGCATACATGATCTTCCTCCTCTCCACTTTATCATCACAACAACCCTGTGAGGTGGGTTAGGCTGCAAGTCAGTGACTGGCCCACAGTCACACAGTAAGCTTCATGACCGAGTGAGGACTAGAACTTGCGTCTCCTGAGTCCCAGTCCATAGTTAGTTTTAAGTCTTCAAAATTAGAGGCTGTACACCCCTAAAATTAGCTGAATAGACATTTTAAAAAGCTGGACTGTGCCCCAAGAAGCATAGAACTTGTAAGAAGCATTATGTGATCCATACCAAATCTTCTGCTGTCACTGGCTGTCCTGCCTTGCTGTTAGCAACAACGATTTTCCCCAGTCTCTCTTTCATATCAGACAGCCCGCTGGTCAGTGCTAAGATTGCCATTATTTCACTTGCAACAGCAATATCAAACTGAGTCTGCAAAAAGAAAAGTAGAAGTATACAAGGCAGAGACCCCTGAAGCTCATTCTTGGGAACGCCATGTGAACCACCTTGTGCACCATACGTAAACCATTGTGAAAGAAAGGTGCGATATAAAATGAAAGCAGTCAAACAATGTCTACTGATTCCTGCCAATCCACATGGCTGACAAGGGTCAGCAGGGTGCTGCACAGAGAATATGAGGAGCTCCCATCTCAGTGAGCCCTAAAGAAGCTGGATAAATGGCATAGTGCCTGAAACTCTATGGGAAAGTTCCCATTGGCAGGCTCAGCCCATGTGGTTAAACCTAGCATTGCCATCCCCTTCCACAGCTACTTGGAAGGCAGATTTCCACTCTAGCCAGTTCTCCAGGGGAGCATGTATGCAGAGTTGGGTCCTGCTCTGTGACATGCTTCAACTAGGCTACACATTTCACCTGATGAACTTTCACTTACATCCAGCATATTGACTCTGGGTACTCTTTGAAGTAAGCTTGCCAAATGCAATGTACATAAGAGCATATTGGGATCATAACAGAGATGTATGCAATTTGAGCTGACTTAGCAGCGGTGGTAATATGGTGAGTTTAAAATTTCACATACTTCTTCAAACTAAGTTGATATTCAATTGTTCTGTAACATGCTCTAATGAAGTTACTTTTTGCCTGAAATCCTATACACACTTGCTAGGGAGTAAGCCCCATTATATGCAGTGGGACTTACTTTTGAGTTAACAGAAGCAAGTCCCACAAATTTTGATTACCATGCTACTTGAACATGGTATGGAAGCTACTGCTCTACGCTAGCCTTCCCTAACCAGGTGCCCTCCAGATGTGTTAGACTACAACTCTCATAATCCCTCAGTTGTAGTCCAACAAGTGTGGAAGGCACCAAGCTGGGGAAGGCTGCTCTATACCAACTATTATGGATCAAAGCAAGATACATTGCAAATCCATTCCCATCTAAAACCTTAGAGCAATCAGTTCTTCAACAATGTATTGAAATGACAGCAAGAAGGAAACATTTTAAATGATTAAAAGATGTTTTTTCTCCAAACACACAAGTTTGCCTACCTGACGAGAAAATCCCTTCTCTGTATTTGCCTGCCCAATTGTTATTTTCCTAAGGAACCTATCATTTGTGTCCACCACTGAAAGGAAAAAAAGAAACATTTATCAGAAAAGAAGTATTAGAAATTCTACCCTTGTGCTTATTATTTATATTATTTAAAAGATTTCTTGGCCGCCTTTCAGGGCAGAAGCCCTCTCAAGGCAGCTTACAACAATAAAACACATAACCATTAAGATATTAAAAGTAATAAAAACATAAATGCAATAAAAATAGCCATAAAAACCAACAATAAAAACCAGCAGCAACAACAGCAACAATACTAACAGCAGCAATCATATCAGGAGAAGCCCAAGGTAAAATAACATGTTTTCAATGCCTTCTTAAAAGCCTGCAACGATGGAGCATGGAGGACACATGATGGCAATTTATTCCACTGCAGACAAGTCCCTCTCACATGTGGTCACCCACCTAACTGCTCTCACAGGTGGGCAGATAAGAAGGGCCTCTCTTGCTGATCTGAAAGTGCGGGCAGGCTGATATGGGTGAAGGTGGTCCTCCAAGTAATTTTGTCCCAAACCATTTAAGGCTTTAAAGGTCAAAACTAGACCTTTAAATTGGGCTCGGTTACTAGTGCAGCTGGTGCAGTATATGCTTTATATGACCAAATCGCCTCGCCCGCACCAACACTTGGGCTGCCGCATTGTGCAACAGCTGAAGTTTCTGAACTGTCTTCAAAGGCAGCCCCATCTACAGTGCATTACAGTAGTCCAGGCTGGAATCACTAGTGAATGGATTAAGTTCAATGAGAACTGTCACTACATCTCACCCTTTTAATGCAATATATAACGGCTTTCATTTTAAAAGGGGCACATTTCATGCTAATAATTTTATACTCTGGAGGCTTGGCAGGATGCAGCAGATGCCTCTTGATGGTTCAGCCTTGCTGCAAACTCTCAGGTGGGGCTACAGCAATGATGATGGCATCATATCACAACACATTTTGTCACAGAGATGATTTTCTCCCCCCACAGGCTAAATATGAGTCTGGCTTTTGTTTACAAACCCCCCTCTCGAATGCAAACTGTCAATACTTTAAGGGTGCAAGTCCTATGCATCTTTAGGCAGGAAAAGGGCCTACAACTTCCAGCATGCGCCAGCCAATCAGATTACGCCCTAAAATGGAGACAAGACCAGAAGACAGTTCCTCTCAAAACAGATCCACTTTGGAAACTCTCATGTAGTATTTTCTTCTCTAGACCCTGACAGTAGTGGTCAGTGTATTTTTGAGTCTTAACATTAAATTAAGGAGATGACAAAACATTCCTAAAAAATCTCAGATTTAAACATCAGCTCCATTTGAATTTTTTTTCAGACAAATATCAGCAGTATAATTTAAATTATGCGTCATAGCCAGACATCAGCAATGTTGGGAATGTTCTTAATCCGAAGAAGGTAAACAACTGTAGACTTACCACATAAAACATGAAAGGAAAAATGTAAAGTGCTTAAAGAATTTTAAAAGAAATGTATCTTCTTATCTAGCTGAAAAGATGCATCTGGAGTTCCATTGCCATTTAAAATGCAGAAATAGAAGGAGAAAAACTTTTTCTTTAACGGGACATTATATAACATCTGGGTCCAACGCCAAATGTCAAAAATGCATGTCACCCGTTGCAAAGTTCAAATGGGCTATCTGCAATGACTACCTCTAGATAATTCTTAAGAACTCATTATAAATTAATGTGCACATACTTCCTTGATTATCTCACATTTGCACTGTTCATTTTGTATCTTGTATTTTGTATAATTGTATCAATGTGGGGCTATTGCAGGTAGAACATTTGTTCTCACCTTGAAGTGTCAATGGAGAAATAATGCTTTATTATTTATTTGCACTGTCAGGATCCATTCTACAGATGGCATTATCATACTCTGTCCCAACTTGGAGGTAAGTCAACTATGTTTTGGTGGGCTATTTGCAGGCATAAGAATTTAACTCTGCTTTAACATGTGCAGCCTAGATTTAACCTGTCTGCTACTTGCCTCTGACCAGTTTAACATTATACATTCACCTATTTTGACACCCACCTACTTGAACATGTGCGGGGGTTGCAGGATTCTGCCCACTGGCTACACTCCTATTCTTAGCAGAAGGGCTGAAACCCCCCAAGCAGCAGATCAGGCTAGGGTGTGTCAGGAGCTTCATCCTGACTGGTGTCAGTCTATCAGTAATTCTGTTTTGGGTAACCCTTGCAAAACAGGATACACCAGTAGGAAAAGTTATCCCCCCATTCCTGATCTGTAACTGGCCATTTTATTTTGTATTCCTTTCCTAATGATACACAATATGGAATTTGCATTTTTCACAGCAGGCACACACGGACCTGGTTCATACGTAACAACAATTCCTGGATTGTTTAATGTAGAAATTGTCATGGCCGAACAGGAGCAAGAGAGCACGCTGTCTCCTGTGTTGTTGTCACTTCCACTTTCAATCATCTCGTTCCTGGGTCCAAACCTGGAACTCTGAGTTGTTTAGGGATCAAAGAACCCAGAGTTTAACCCACCAACAAACCATGGATGATTGTTGGGTAAACTCTGGGTTGCTTAACCCATAAATAACCTAGAGTTCCGGATTTGGACATCATGATAACAACTGAGGAATAGGGCTGTTGATTGAAAGCAGAAGCAATAAGCATGTGGGAGGCAGCGTGCTTGCTCGCTGCTGCTCAGACCTGACAATTCCCAGGTGAAACAACCCAGGAATTCTTGTTAGATGTGAACTGGGCCAGTGAGCTGACATTTTCATTGAGCTATACGCCACTCTGTCAAGATCCTTTTCTGGGTCAGACACTGCCAGCGGACAGCTCATCATCAGCATATACCTGAAGTTAGGATTCTTTGCCCCAGTGTGCATCAGCTTACACTTGCTTATAGTCAGCCACATTTCATTTGTCATTCTAATGCCCATTCCCCCCGTTTGGAGGGATCCTTTTGGAGCTCTTCACAATCCCCTCTTTGTTTTAACCATCCTAATAATTTGGTATTGTTAGAAAAATTGGCCACCTTACTGCTCACCCTTAACTGCAGATCATTTATGTGGGTTGTGACCAGCAGGTGTGATCCCCCCCCCACACACACACACATTCACTGCAAACAGGGTTGATCTTAAGAGGGCTGAGAAGTCTACACAGTTCAGCTTGGCTGACTAGCAAGCCATTGTTTGTGGTTGTCACCATCTCCTCTTTCCTAAGTTCTATGGCATGTGCAAAAAAATCCTGAAAAGAGGGGTGGGTTCTGTGTTTTTGGGCCAGCCTTTTGCAGTAAGCTGTGGTTTATGCTATTTTTTTTTCTGGCAAAAGCCAGAAAAAGAGAGGGAAAAGCTCTCTAGCATCCTGCAAGTTCTTTGCAAATTGTGGAAAGCTTGGGGGAAAGGCAGGTCTTTTTACAGCCTTTGTGTTGGGCTTTTACAGAAAGCACATGCAGCTCAGGCTCCTAACATCACAGATTTTAAAAGACGGTCTACCTTGATATAAGGAACAATTCTACTACCATCCTTCACAAAAGAAAGGAAAAGAACATTTATTTATTTATTTATTGCATTTATATCCCACCTTTTTCCCTCTTGCAAGGAACCCAAGGCGGCTTGCATTCTCCTCCTCCTCCACTCCATTTTATCCTCACAACAACAACCTTGTGAGGTAGGTTGGGCTGAGAGTCTGTGACTGGCCCAAAGTCACCCAGTGAGCTTCCATGGCCAAGTGGGGACTAGAACCCAGATCTCCCGGCTCCCAGTCCAGCACTCTAGCCACTACACCACGCTGGCTCTAGCCACTACACCACATATAGGAAAATCATGACCATACTTATTTAGGCAACTTGCATTGCTGGCAACTCTCCACATATTCCAGTTGGCCAAATGAACAGCACTAGATCTTGTTTAGCTCCCAGGCCTCACCCCAAGAAGAATAGAATGCATTTGAGCACACACAAATACTTTTTTTTCTTCACTGAATAACCACATTCAGTTTTCAGTAAAAGAAATCTGTGCCATGAACTGTATACAAAAGTCATCCTAGACAGCTGCATTTGCTTTCTCCTCCCAGATGTAATCTGCTAGCGATCACACTAACCTCAGTACTTAACTAGCAGACAATAGCTGCTAAGGCTAAACTTTCGAGAGTCAGCTCTCAATTCCAGGGTCCTGTTTAGGCATGAAAAGAATAGAACTGGCAACATTGTTCACAAAATAAAACACTGAAAGCTCCCTCAACTCTGTGCAATGTGTGGGAGAAGCGCTCACTGGGGTGGAATGGCAGTCAGCATTGGAAAGAAGGTGAGTAGAACTGATCAATGAACTGACTTCCGGAATTATTATGGTGGATGCGTATGTGTGAAGGCTCAGAAAAAGTAAGGTGCATGAATGTATCAAAATGGCAAACTACCTGAACTTGAGCTTGCTTTCGTATCAAGATTCAATAACTGTGCAGGATTCATGGGGCAGTATCCAACAGTGACGTTCCGCAAACGCAAATAGCACTAATGGAGCTCTGCTGAATCTTTCTGTTGAGCAAGCAGTTGCCCATTATTCTTGTGCAACTGGTTGAGCAAGCAGTTGTGCAGCAAGTTGAACTATGGGTTCCAAGCAGCTGCACAACTGGTTTCACAATGGGTGCAAAGTGGTTGCACAACGGCTTGCACGAGCCGTTGCACAAACATAATGCAAAACCACTTGTGCAAATGTTGGATACTGCTCTTGCACATAGTTCAGAACCTACTTTCTGCTAGCACAATGTCATTTGCATTAACAGAATGACATAGTTGGATGCTGCCTGTGGATGGCTCACTTCATCTAAACATTGACACGTATATGCATCCATGAAAGTAATTCTTAAAACCTTATTGTATACCTCAGAATTGGCTCTTAAAATGGAAATGAAGTCTGTTGGGTTTATTTGAAAATGTTTAAACCTGGACAGATCCTTTTTAAAAGCAGGATGAACCTCTTCTATCCAGAAGAATATAATTTCTGTTACGTGCTCATTGGGCTGGAACTAATGTCATGTAAGGGGATGTCTGCTGGTGCACCGTGACTTCCACTGGTGCAACAGGACTTCCTCATCTTCTCCTCACCGCCCCACATGCTTACTCCAGAGGGTCCCCTCCATCTGGAGCAGATTTGGGGTGTGTGGCAGCAATGGGAGGCTGCACAGGGAGGGGAAATTTGTTCCACTAGCAGTTTCTGTTCTGCTAGCAGATGACCAGTGTTGGATCCAACCCCTTATAGAGATTCTCAAATAAGTTGTCCTTATGTGTTCTTTAAAAAGTTGTTTTTTCCAGTTACTGAGTGCCATCATTTAAAAATACACTGTATTAAGGTTCCTCAACAATAATAGCTACCAAGGGCACAATCCTATGGGTTGCCCCCTGCTTAGACGGAAGCCTCCATAACATACCAAGATTATTAGCTATTATTCATGCCCTAGTTGTGGTTGTCCCATAGACATCTGCTTGGCCACTCGCTGGACCTCTGACTTCATCCAGCAGGCTCCTCTTTTGTTCTAATAAAGACGTACCTCTTTGCCATGTTATTGTAGATGGGTCTATGTCAAGTCGCACAAATCTGTTAATCTCATCTGCTGTTAATGTGTCAGGATCCACTTTGGTTATTCCTAGCCTCTGGAAAAAAGCAAAGCGAGAAATGAGGGTTGTTGCACAGAAAACTACAGAAACACACACACAACTCAGCTGTAAAACCCATATGCTGCCTGTGGCCTTTCCAAGCCATAGCAGCGTGTGCTGAAGGGGCCACATGACTGCTGCCTGCACATGCTATGCTCAGTGCAAATGGGCTTTCAGCACAGCATCGCAAAAGCCAGATGACATCCAGCTGTACTTATTTTTTTAAGTGGAAGTCCATGCCGAAGGAGGTTGGAATGAGAGATGATCCTCAGCCTAGTTTCTCATTTTCTTGCAGTTTCTAAAAGACTAAACCATTAATAATCCTTGGGAACAAAGCTAGAATCAAACCACATATAGCACAAAAATGCCATACGTTTGCAACAGAAGCTACAAGGCCTACCAACTAGTTACCACATGCAATTCAAAATCATGTTTCTGCCTGCAAAATACTAATAGGTCAGGATTCTGTTTATCAAAAGCAGCACCTCACTCCATTCGAGTTCAGCCAACTTTTATGGTCAGCTAGAGAGGACACTGCTCGATATTTCATAAATGAAGCCTGACGTGGGAGCAAAGTCTGCTCAGTTGTGGCCTGTGTATCCTGGATCCAGCTGCCTAGGGACCTCCACCTATGCGCAACCTTGCAAATATCCAAGATACAGTGCAGGCTTATTCTAGGCCGATGCAGTTGAGCTGCTGAGGAGGGTCTGGGTAGGAGATGGTTACGGAATGCTTTAACGTGAGGTGTTGAAGTGAATGCTCAGGCTGAAACAGAGGACCAGCCAGCTGATCTCTAGCAGAGTCACAGCATCACTATCAACCCCGCTCTCTGCTCACAGGTTCCTTGGAGCCACCATGTGACTGATCTACTTTTAGACTCTAAATTTAGAGTGACTGGGAGCTGACCTTCACCACCAATAAGATCCCAAAGGGAAAGAATCCAACGACAGTTGTTTCTGACTGGGTCACTCTTTCCCTCATGACCCTTTCAGCAGTAAGGGTGGGTTTAGCTCATGAAGGGGTAGAAGCAAGCTCTGAGGAACGGTAGCTAAAAGAGCACCATTTTTCCTATGGCTTTCCAGGAGGTGCTATCTATCTATCTATCTATCTATCTATCTATCTATTTATTTATTTATAAACATTTCTATCCCGCCCTATATCATTAAGATCTCAGGGCAGCATACAGATAAAATCAATTTAAACAGTATAAAACAATAAACAATTTAAACAAATAAAACATATTAAACTATTAAACAAGCTAATACCAGTTAAAATCTAAAACAAAAGAACAGTTAAAACAATGTGCTAGGGAATGCATTTAGCCCTCAAAGGCTCTGGTAAAAAGCCATGTTTTTACTTGGCGCTGAAACGAGACCAATGTCTGCACTAATCGGGCCTCCAAAGGGAAGGCATTCCACAACTGGGGTGCCACAGCAGAGAAGGCCCTCTCCCATGTCCCACCATAGTGTCTGTCTCGTACTGGTGGGAGGCAGAGGAGGGCCCCTCCAACAGATCTCAGTTCTTGGGCAGGCATATATAGGGAGAGGTGCTCCCTCAAATATCAAGGTGCCAAGCCACATAGGGCTTTAAATGTCATCACCAAAACCTTTAATTCCAACCGGAAGCATATTGGCAGCCAGTGCAATTCCTTTAAAACTGGTGTTATATGGTTTTTATGAGGTGCTCCAGTCAGCAGTCTAGCTGCTGTGTTTTGTGCTAGCTGCAACTTCCGAGTCATCTTCAAGGGCAGCCCCATGTAAAGTGCATTGACATAGTATAATCCGGAAGTTGCCATCGCATGTACTACTGTGGCTAGGTTATCCCTGTCCAGGAAAAGCCGTAGCTGGTGGATCAGCTGAAGCTGGCCCCAAGTACTCCGGGCCACGGAGTCCACTTGGGACTCCGGTGACAGAGATGGATCTAGGACTACTCCCCAGCTACACACCTGGTCCTTCAGGGGGAGTGCAACCCCATCCAGGACAGGTCGCTTACCCAATTCTCAGACTCGGGAACAACCAATTCGCAGAGCTTCCAACTTGTCAGGATTTAGCTTCAGTTTATTGGCCCTCATCCAGCCTATTATGGTGCACTGGTCCAGTACTTTCACTGCCTCAGCCGACTCCAACAACAAGGAGAAACAGAGTTGAGTATCATCAGTGTACTGGTGACACCCCACCCCAAAACTTCTAATGACCTCTCCCAATGGCATCATATAGATATTGAACAGCATTGGGGATAGAACTCTGTGCACCCCACAGCTTAATCGCCATGAGGTAGAACAGGAATCCCCCAATACCACTCTCTAGAATCGGTCCTGCAGGTAGGAGTGGAACCACTGTAGCACAGTGTCCCCATCTCCCATCCTGCAGAGCCGATCCAGTATGACACCATGATCAATGGTGTCAGAAGCCGCTGAGAGATCCAGGAAAATCAACAGGGTGCTAGCCTTGGGACAGCAGGGGGTTGTTACCTGTGTTGGCTGAAGGATACAAGCACGACATGGCTCCCTTCAGTTAATACAAGGAGACACCTAGCAGGATTAGGGCCTATGGCTTCACCCTGAGAGCGCCTGGGATGCAATGCCGAGCTCCCCACCATTCTTTAGTCTGCCCTTTCCCTGGAGCCTCTGGGCAACTGAACTCCCTGGAATAACTAGATCAGAGACTGGGGGAGGAACCTCCTCCAGAGCCCCCAGGCATGGGAAGAGAATTTTCCCAAGGCCTTGACAAACAGATGGCCCAGGCCAAGTCACCACCTCCTCCCTCCATTGTAAGAACACAAGTTTCTAAGGACAAGGAAGAGGGGTGCAACTTGAGATATGCCAGGGTGCGTCGCAAGTGAAAGTGGGTGGACTTAGGGATGGGACTAAGACACTCTGCCATGATAGCCACTCTTAAAAGCCAACGTAGAAGGGAGCCGCCCTAAGGAAGGAGCATCACCATTAGGCAGGTTTGACCGTCAGTGTCCACAGGCAAACTGTTGACAAGTTCACTATCCTGCAGATTGTCTTCCCTAGTAAAAATCTTAAAATAGTCTTTTAGAGCCTGGAGCAGTTTGAGAGCTTCTTTGAATGTGCATTATAGAAAAGTTTGCTTTAGCATAATAAATCCATAATAGTTTGAACTAAGAGTCTCTGTTTTGTTAATTGCAAAGGGGGAGGGCGATCAAACATTACAATATCCTTCAATGAGACTTACACATTCAATTACTTTAGAAAAAAAATAATACAAACACAGACAACAGCAGATAATACATTTGGCCTCTACAGATATATGCCTTCTAGTGTGCAGTGTCAGAACTCAATTTCTCTTCCGGTTTAAAGGAACGAAAGGGCCTGAATTCCCAGGGCCTGAATTCTAAGATTGCATGTCGTCTAGCACATACCCGTGAGCCCAATTCCTCCTTCACAGTCCCTTTGGCAGCAAAAGGGCAGCCTACCCCACACCATCTTCTTTGTGGCCAAAAGGCCCATTAACATTTCCTTCTGATTTACAAACATGAATCTAGGTAACACACCAAAAATTCAAATTGGTCTAGCCCTCCGTGCCTAGACGTCCAAAATGTAAACCAGTAGGAAGAAACCAGGCAAAGAAAAGTGTCACCGCTAAATGATGATTCAGAACTTCATAATCAACAATCAGTTCCTCTTTTTCACTAGACAACCCACATAACATTAAAAACCACTGTGAAAAGGTTTTCTAGTAGCTTAACCCATACAGATACCTATGAAAGCCACTTCTTTTTTTCTTTTCTTTTTTTATTAATCTTGTATTGTGAATTTTTACAAACCAAACCAAACTGAAAACATTACAAAACCTAAAAAAAGAGAATGAAATAAAAAGAAAAATATAACAACATGTTCAAAATCCTCAGTTTCTAACATTACAATATTCGAGAGAGAGAAAAGGGGGGGGGAGTTACACATAAACTTCAGTGAAAGCAGACCAAATATCTGCATATAAGCCCATTTGCAAGTTACGCCTATATACCACTCTTTCAAATGTTGCTAGTGTTGTTAAGTCTTCAGTCCATTGCGTTATAGTCGGTGAGCTTTTATCCTTCCAATATCGTAGTATCACTCTTTTAGCAACCAAAAGAGCATGAAAAATCCATTTACGCTGTCCACGTGTTACATTCCAAGAAGCAGGTAAGTAATTTAAAAGAATATTTACATCAGTAAATATTAAAGAGCTTTCCAATACAAAATTATCCGTACAATAAGTTCTTCCCAAAAGGAGGTGGCAATTGGGCATTTCCAAAACATATGAATAAAAGAAGCATTGACTGCATTACACCTCTAACAATTAGCCGAATTTGACAAGCCTTTACTAAAAAGACTTTGTGGCATCCAACAGATCTGAAACAAGAGCTTTTGCTGAATAAGGCATAACCAAAGATCCACTGACATTTCCGATACAGACACCAAAACGGCAGTCCATTGTTAAGTAGCTCTATGAAAGCTACTTAACAGCAGAGATAAACATAGACACTGGCCTTGTCTTGTTTTACTTTCCATAAAACAACTGAGTGTTCAAAATTTTAAAATGTAGATTTTTCAAAAAAAGCAAGTGGTGGCTTAAAACTAAAGGAATATTTGAGTGAGTGCCTCTCCCTATATATGCCTGTCCAAGAACTGAGATCTGTAGGAGGGGCCCTCCTCTGCGTCCCACCAGTACGACACATAATGGGCTGGATGAGGGCCAATAAACTGAAGCTAAATCCTGACAAGTTGGAAGCTCTGCGGATTGGTTGTTCCCGAGTCTGGGAATTGGGTAAGCGACCTGTCCTGGATGGGGTTGCACTCCCCCTGAAGGACCAGGTATGTAGCTGGGGAGTGGTCCTAGATCTATCCCTGTCACTGGAGCCCCAGGTGGACTCCGTGGCCCGGAGTACTTGGGGCCAGCTTCAGCTGATCCACCAGCTACGGCCTTTCCTGGACAGGGATAACCTAGCCACAGTAGTACATGCAATGGCAACTTCCGGATTATACTATGTCAATGCACTTTATGTGGGGCTACCCTTGAAGATGACTCAGAAGTTGCAGCTAGCACAAAACACAGCAGCTAGACTGCTGACCGGAACACCTCATAAAAGCCATATAACACCAGTTTTAAAGGAATTGCACTGGCTGACAGTATGCTTCCAGTCGGAATTAAAGGTTTTGGTGATGACATTTAAAGCCCTATGTGGCTTGGCACCTTGATATTTGAGGGAGCACCTCTCCCTATATATGCCTGCCCAAGAACTGAGACCTGTTGGAGGGGCCCTCCTCTGCCTCCCACCAGTACGAGACAGACACTATGGTGGGACATGGGAGAGGGCCTTCTCTGCTGTGGCACCCCAGTTGTGGAATGCCCTCCCCTTGGAGGCCCGATTAGCGCAGACACTGGTCTCGTTTCAGCACCAAGTAAAAACATGGCTTTTTACCAAAGCCTTTGAGGGCTAAATGCATTCCCTAGCACATTGTTTTAACTGTTTTATTGTTTTAGATATTAAGTGGTATTAGTTGTTTAATAGTTTAATATGTTTGTGAATGTGCGAAGCTGAGCCACAAGGAACCTTGGGCTTGTGCGCTCCCCCATCCCCTCTCTTCCTCCAATGTGGCTGCATGGAGTTTGGAGGCTTTTACTTAACCACAGTTGTCATCTCATCCAAACTGAGAAACTGTGGTTAATGTGAACTATGGTTTGATTAATAGCCAGACGGCCCTAACCAATACTTGCTTATTTATCATACATTTCTGCTCCAAACTGGGTTCCCATTCTTTGAAGGTGTATGTTTAGCAGTGTTACAAGCAACTGACAATAATTTGTAGTGGAAGACTCTATGCAAGTGTAAAATATCTAATCAAAAATATATGGCATAGATGCCTCTTCCTGCACAAGTTGACAAGAACCATGGTCAATAAGTCTTAGTCTTACTCCAGGGAGGGAGCAATCCTATGGCCCCTAGTCAGCGGCTCGCCAGCCATAGGATATCTGGTTTTCCTGGAGAACCAACCTTCTCCCACTTCCGCACTGCCTCACAGGCAGCACGGAAAAGCCTCGTGCTCCGCACTCACAAGAGGAGTGCAGAGCAGCCAAAATGGGCCATGTCTGGGGGCGTTCTGGGGCGGGGAGGGCGGAAATGCCTGTATGACACATCCAATGTGTCGTATGGCGGCCTCCGCCACCACTCTGTCCTCCCGTGGCTAGACAGCTGAAAGCGGCTGTCTAGCTGAAAATGCAGGGCAGAAGAAGCACGGAGAGAACGATCCCCTCCATGCTTCTCCTGTCCTGCACTGGATAGGCGGTCGCCTCTGAGTTTGGAGGCGGACATCTATCTGCATAAGATTGCACCCTAAGACATTTAAATCAGGGGAGTAGCGGTAAATTTTGAGGTGCAGGTGCTCATTATCACAGTCCCCATAGCCACACCCCAAGGACAGTCCAAAAATGCCGGCATCTGTGTTGGGCCATATCAACAAACCAGTTCTAGCAGTTTTCATCTGCAGTTGTCAGCAGCTCTTTTGTAAAGCTAATGAGACTTAATTGCCCATTCAGGAATGAGCCACCCCAAAATACTTTGCATTACAACAGAGAACAATATATTGATGCTGGGAAAAGCCATTCCCCCCACAGCTAATGTGAGGATTGCAGCTAAACTCAGAGGGAACAAGGAAGTCTGGGGGGGGGGTTGGCAGATGACATCAGCATCCCTGCTAATAAAAACGGGTTGGCACTGCATCCCTGTAAGCCCTAGCTACACTACACCACTACTTAACAACTAGGGCAGACATCAATCACGTGGCTTCATGAACCACACAATACAGCATATCCAATCCGCTACTTGCATTATGAGAAAATATCTGCCATGCCAATAGAAAAAAATCAGTTCGGTTTGTCCAAGGTTATCCAGCTTGTGTCCTCAAAGCCAAGGAAAATAATGCTGTGCCTAAGTGTTGTTTATTTGCACATTTCTCCTGATCCTTGAACAACTCCAAAGCACAATACTGCTTTGGGTCTTCCTAGCCTGACAGACAGGATGAAGGATCTATGTGGGGCACTTTCCAAGCAACCAGTTTTTTTCACCCTCACACAGTCACTTAGACTCCTCCACTAGTTTGTCTGAAGGGGTATAAAATTCAACAGGCATGGACAGTGCAACCCTATGCATGTTTACTCCTATTGTGTTCAGGGAGTACACAATTCACCCTTACTCCCAAGTGAGGGTGAATTGGATTTCAGCTTAATGTGAACTGGATTTCAGCTGTGGAAACCTTGCTTGCTAAAAATGTGATGAAGGTGAAGAATACCTGACTATTCTATTCACAGACTATTCTATTTCCAGTGCTACGCAATTCTGTTTCGCTATAGAAATCGCCGTGTGATTGGGGGTACACAGTACATTTATTTAAACCTATCCTTGTTTGAGAACTGTCTGCCCTTATATGTTTAAAAATAAGCAATCCTTATTAAAACCTGATGCAGGTGAAAATCATTTAAAAAATCAATGACTTCTAAAAGAATCTATGAAATATTATTGAAAATTCAAATTAAAAAAGCCACTTACTTTCAAGCGCGCAAGCTGAATAACTGAAAATTTTCTCTCTCCATGAACTAATGGAACCAATCTATTATATAATGCCTGAAAAGAACATACAGTGAAAATCAGAAGGAAAAGTGCTAGTCCCCATCAATGATTGTACAGTGTTTTTACCGGAATGAAATCCTGATTTGCTAATAAGCAGTGTGCAAGCTTCGCATGGATGTTCCAATGCTATTCCAAATTTTCCCCCATTCATTATGGCTCTTGAGACATTCTTCTTCCTATTTAAAGGGAATCTTTTGATACAAAATAAACTCTTCTTGTAACTAGCCAAATGTCTGTGGGTAAGGAAGGCAGGGTTATGTACTGCAAGGATACCTTGCACACACAGTTCAGGTTGCACTTCCCTTGGCAGGGGTGATGAATGGGTGGCTCTACAGATGTTGCTGGCCTGCAACTCCCATCAGCTCTATCCAGCGTAGTCAGTGGTGACGATAGGCAGTCCAACAACATCTAGAGGGCCACATATGCACCATCTCTGCTTACCAGCATGGAGTGAGTTCCCAGTGCCTTCATTGCAACTGTGTGCTCAAGTACAGCATTTTACTGTTCCCTCTTGGAATGAATTCTAACCCTTACATTTTGTGTAAGAAAATAAAGGGATATGGTTTGGAGGGAGTCTAAATCTAGCTCATGCCCTTCACAACCTCAGTATCCCAGTACAGAGAATCAAGTCTGCTCTATTTACATAGGACATTGGAAATTCTGTTACTTGGCCACTCTAGAGCAGAGGTGCAGAACGATATGCCCTGCCCACCAGACCCTCTGTGGGCTGGATGATGTCAGTGGCCGCGGCCACAGCCATGCCCACCGATGTAGTGGCTAAGGACATGCCCATGGACATCATCTGCCTGCCCACTTTAGCTTTTCTCCATATTGGGAGAGGCAGGGAGTTCTCTCGGCACAGAGAAAGGGACTCATCCAATGGCGAGAGGAGTAGCCGCTTGTCCCAGCCCCAGGTGAGTCCCTGGCTTCATGCAACGTCTGGTGTCCCCTGGAGGTGCCGGCTGAAGCATGTGTATTGCCCCGGCCGTGGGCTGCTAAGGTTTGGAGATGCCGAGATGATGATAAGCCAGATCCAGGTTTGCTTACAAGGAGACTTTATGGAGTACTTACAGCACACAGGCATACCCAATGGTTGGATCAGACAGCTTCTTTGAACCCAGAGCCAAGGGGTACAATGGGTCTTATACTATACTTGTTAGCAGTGAGGCAGCATGACAGCAGCAAGTGTTAATTAGCGTTCATCTGCAACTTTCCCAGCATAGGCTAACAGTGCTTGTTCAGAGGGAAAACAATCAGAACTTTCCCAGCACAGACACCTGTAAGAGCCTAAACAGAGCCTCACTTCTCAGGAGCTTCCCAGGCCCTGATAAGATAAACAGTAGCTTGTTAGCAAGGAATGTGCTGAGGCAGCGATATCGACCTTTGACTCATCTCATAAGTTCAGAGGCCCGCTAGCAAGGCAATTGCACTTAATAATGAGCCAAAGCAAGGCATTATGGATCTCTAGGCCCCTCTAAAACTACTGGTGACTTGGTTACATGCCTGGGGCCATTACAGCATGGCGCAAAGTGACTTGGCTGGCATCTCCACTGTTATCCCCAGTCTCAGGTTGGCAATAACAGCAGAGATTCCCCTGTGCATCACTGCCCCTCCCGATGGGGGAGAGAGAGTCATACAAGGGCATTCCACTATTATTTCAGATTGGAGACAACAGCAGGGATTCCACGAGGGGGATTCCTTCAGGATGCTCTATATATTGGATTACAGGTGATAAAATGCTGGGAATTGTCCTTTAATTATACAGATGAACTTTGTGTTGAAAATGTTCCCTAACGCACTGGCACTTGTATCAAAATAAACTTCTACCTCAAAACAGATACACAATTACAAAATGGTCAATGATGAAATATTTAAAATGCTTTTAGCTACTGCACTGTAGAAATTATAACATTCACAGTAACGTTCACAGAAAATTAATGGTGGAAGTAATGAAAAGTTGCCCTTACCTTATCAGACTGAGTGTTTTCATGCAAAATCCTAGCATCTATGGCAGCAGCCAGCAAATTATTTGCTGCAGTAATGGCATGAATATCACCGGTTAAGTGAAGGTTGAACTGCAGATGAACGAAAAATGAGAAAACCATTCATTTTGCACACTTCATTAAACTACTACCAGTTGGTAAAACCCATCCAAGAACCTTCACTTGTGGGATTAACAACTCAAATGAACAACTTTTAAAATGTTGTGGAAATATTATTAAATCATCATCATTGTGGTTGAAGAGATTTAATACAAGATGGATGGTCATAGTTCTGTGAGACTGATAGCTTATAGCTATCATGTGAGACTGATAGCCTGCATGACCCAAGTACAGATGTTAAGGCAATTTCTTAGCATTTCTTTCCCAATCTGCAATTTGATTCATACAGGTGCATTTAGAAGACTTTAAAAATTATTATTAATGATGTATTTTATTTATACTGAGGGACAAAAAGAGTGTGAACTTCAAAATGGTTGTTGAATCAGCCCCAGCATATATTAGAAACAGAATACTGGACAGCTATCAGGTCTCTTATGTTTTCATGAATGTAACATATTTTTTCAACACTATTGAGCAAAACTGTCTCAAACCATCTCAAAATGTATTAAGAAAATGAATATAATTCAGGGCTGGCACTGCCATTATATAGAGTGAGGTGTCCAACCCCAGGCAGCAGGTACTAGAAGTGTCAGAGGCCCTCTTGGGCGTTTCTCCTGAGCACCTTTGGCTCTTCCCTCTGTTGGGAATGTCTCTGTGTATGTCACATGGCCTGCCCTGTACCTCTAAGTTAGCCTGCTGTCCTTAGGTGTGGTGGTGGATTTTGTCCCTTCATCAGTTTTGAAGTAAGATTCAACTGCCAGTTTTGTCATCTTCTGTATGCAGAATTGGTGCGCTCGTGTGTGTGTGCATGTGCATACTATCTTGTACTTTACCTCAGGAAGCAAAACATCACAGGCCAGCCCTGATATAACTACTTAAGGGGAAATCCTTTGCATGTTTAGTCAGAAAAAAGACCTACAACTTCCAGCATGACTAGCAGGGAAATGCTGGGAGTTGTAAGACTTTTTTTCTGTCTAAATATGCATAGGACTGCACCCTCTACTACTTAAAGTTAAGCGGCTGTTTCAACAGATTTCAACGAAGTGCATGCTTGTATCTGTATATTTACTCTATTTCAGTAGAGACAGGATCTAGAACCCATTTTTACTGTAGCCAGACAAATATTTGCTTACCTCTTCCATTGGTATGACTTGAGCATATCCACCCCCTGCTGCTCCACCTACACAACAAAGTGAAGGCTCATGTTACATTAGCAAAACATTTGGAAGGGAGGCTTGAATAAACCACTTAAATAACAAATACAAATCAGAAATGTGGAGAACCATTCAGAAGCCAAGACGTATCAGCAGTTCAAAAAGCACATGAAGGGTGCTTCCAGACAGAGGGGTCCTAGTGATACCAATCAAAAGACATTGTGCAGCAATTCCATCTGTTTCTCCTTAACAGATTTTCTGTGGTAAGAAAAAGGATGGAAGCAGCAGTGGGAAAACATGGGAAGGTTGTGAGTGGAAGGCGGTCACACCTGAACACACACAAAGTTCTGTGAATGAGGCAGGTTGATGGCATTATAAAAGTCTCATCTGGAAGCTGTACACACAGATGAATGGGGCTGCTGCTGCCACACCTTAAAAGAAATAAACAAACAGCAAACTATCAAGACAACCAGTACAGTAGATTCAATAGAATGTCAGGCTTGAACTTGGGAGGACAGGGATGCCCTTTAGAAAAGGAATTCTCTCTATTCGGTTCTGGATCACTAGCTTCTTTTAGCTCAGATAGTCATCCACAGGCTAGACACGTGATCTTACAACATGAAAGAATGAGTACCTTTAACACCAAACGTAGGTCCTTGAGAAGGCTGCCTCAGGCAGGCAAAGGAGTTTGCTTTAAGGTGGGCTGTGAGAGCTTGAACCAAACCAATTGTCACAGTGCTCTTCCCTTCCCCAAGAGGAGTTGGCGTAATCCTAAAAATATAGTAAAGTAAAATGTATTGCATCAGTAGGCTTGTTGATGTCAGTCTAACTAAGGGTATGAAAGCTACTGATTCAACCCAAATGAAAATCAAAAGTACAATTCATTTGAATAGAATGATGCTATTATAAAATAGGTAATGCCATCACATTCACATATATTATACTTACACCGACAATCTCAATACTTCTTCTGTTTTAGCAACTGACTTAAGCAGGGGGGAAACAATAAATTGTTTTTGGCAGCTGTTCTGAAGACTTGGAACTGAGTTCAGTATAGATTTACATTTAAGAGAAAACCTTCTCCAACTCAGTCTCCAAAACCTAAAGGATATATAATGAATAGTCTTATCTAGTACAACATAGGAATCATTATTTCCTTACTGCTCCAAGCATGAATGGGAAAACTTCAATTGTGTATAAAACTATCACACTTCTCTTGGTATGGAAAATGCACCCTTTAAAAATTATTATTGCTCAGTTTTTGCAAGACATTATTTATACATCCTCCAAACTCCTGTATGTAGCAATAGCAGAATCACTGCAATTAAACATGGATCACTTAAACACATGCACTTGGAAGCTGATTACCATTTGATTTCTATGACAGCTCCATTTTTGAACAGGTAAGATTGCTGATGACTGTGGCAGATACTACTGATCAGTTAATCAGGGCTGAAGCATTAAACTCTAGGCCCATGAATCCTTCTTACCTCTTTAAATTATAAGTGTTGATTTCTATCATAACAGAGTGGCAATTGAACCCTCTGAATCCTCTTATACCTAAGGGCACTGTCAGTGCGGGGTGGAGAAAGAAATAAGAACATTTATTTATGGCTTGGGACCAGGAAACCTGAAACACCACATTCTCCCATATGAGCCTGCCCAGGTTTTAAAATCTTTGATGGAGGTTGTTGTCTCGGTCCCATAGCCATCGGAGGCAAGTTTGGTGGAGATGAAAGAGAGGGCCTGGAACTCCCTGCTGAGAGAGGCTAAGTTGGCCCCCTCTGTTGTGTTTCTGCTGGCAGGCAAAGACATTTTTATTCAGGCAGGCATGTAAGTTGGTCTGTTGCTGAAGAGGTTTTTATTTGGTTGGTCTATTTCTGTTATTATTCTGTTTTAATTGTTTAAAATTTTAATTCTAAATATGTTTTAATGAATCTGTTTTTATGTTATGTTTTTAATTAAGATTTTCTTTGTGTCGTCCGAATTGCGGTGGCATGGCTTGAGGGGGAAACAACCCTCAAATAACCCATGGCCTGTTGTAGCCACTGATTTAAATAACCCGCCATGGCTTATTTAAGCCACGGTGGCATGTTTTGATTGTGAGAACCAGGTCATTTACATGTAATCTGAATCATTATGGGTGGGTGTATGCCTCCCCACCCTCAGCCCTTGCTAAATTGTACCTTTGTGCGTATACAGACACCAGACCTTACAGTATGAAATGGAATACAGCAACTCACACAGGACAAATATACCTTCCTCACCACTCTCCATATTACTTGCTCACAATTACTGTACAAGACCTCTCCCAAATAGCTTAAATCAAAGTGTTCCTCATATACGTGAACTCAGAGCACACTTTTCTTTTCAGCACATGCATCAGGTATCAAAGTTGGACAAAGTTGCACTAACACGTGAGAGACCAGTATTCTTTGTAAAACTTCCCATTATATTAAATTACATTTTGTCCCATCTTCCATTCCATCACAAGGCTAATTTCTATTCTGTCTTCAGAACAACAACGGACGTACACCTAAAGTTAAAATTGTGATGAGTGAGTATGCATTTCCCTAGAAAGATTTCAAAAGCATTCAAACAATTCATTTGGGGCATCTCTTTGATAAGCCAGAGAAAATTCAAGTTAAGAACAAAACAAAACAATACTAGGTTTTCATTTACATCACTCCCACTCAATTTCTAAGGAAAACCTTTGCCAATATACACTATACTTCACTGTTTAAATCTGTGATACTTTAGTGCTTTCAGTGAAATAAGTAGTTTATTTAAGGTATGTGACATTAAGGATTACATTTTCATTCCCAGGGATATACAAGTATTCATACATATGCTAGCCAAAAGGGGTAACTCCTATATCATGACCTTCTGAAGACTCTAGCTAGAAATCCAGCTCTAATTAGAAACATCTTTCCCTCATCTCTAGAAAGTATGCAAAAGGTCCAGCTGTCCTTTGTATGCTACATTCACTGCTGGTGAGAGATGCAGTCTGATATATTTGTTTTATAGATTAACTTTTTAAAAAATGGATATTTTTCCCTGCAGTTGCTATGAAACAACGCGCCATGCTTCCTCTCTGTGACATCTTCTGTCAAAGCAGCAGAACAGAAGGACTCAAAGGCATAAAGTTCTTAAGTGTGATTAAGGAGAGCTGCCCTACATTCTTTTCCAGTTGATCTAGGACTGAGGAAGATGTCATTGTCAGGAGTGAACACTGTAGCAGATCTTGAACCTGAGTAACTAAGGGCGCAATCTTATGGGTTGCACTCCTCATAGACAGAGGGCTCTCCGCCTATGCTATGTCCTGCCAGCAAATGATTTCCTCTCCATGCCTCCATTTAAAATACAAAATACTTACCTTTTGGTGGACAAGGAGGGGACTGGAGAGGCCATATCCTGGCCTGTCTTCTCCCCAACCCTCCCCGCTCACCAGCAAGCCCCTTTTCTCCTCTCTGACTTTTCTTACGAAGTTGCACTTGTGATCTTGTAAAATAATCTTTCCATGGAGGCTGGGAGGGGGGAAGTGGTGGAGGAGGGAAAAAACCATGATTGGATCTCCTTTCCACGCTTCTTGTTCTGTCCACAGGCATGGAGAAGGAGATCTGCAGCATCCTTCTGGTGCCCCAGATGCTGCCTAGGGGCCATACAATTGCTCTCTCCAGGGTAAAAGTAAAATCATCCCAAGCACATTGCAAAAAAGACTTTTTCATTTCCTTTGGAAACTAAAGGAGTACAACAACAACAAAAAACTGGTTATGTGCAAAGATGGCAGAATTTGGCTGCTTAGTCATGCCAACCATGCAGATTGCAAGATACATTATATACATTATATTATATAATATATAATTATATAATATATGTTATGTTATATATATTATATTATATACATTAACTTGTAGTTGATCTCAGTTTAAATTATGAAAATATTAAAGTTCATTGGAACAAAGTCAGGGCTTGTATTCAAGGATTATGAACAGACTTCCAAACCAACTAAATTCTGAGTTTCAGTAGCAATACTTATTCTTAGCATTCAGGCAAAGTGGGCTTTTACAACACCTCCAATCTCTAATTGCTCTGTGTGGAAAAACACATGTGGTCTAGTGTAGTTGATTATAATTATGAACAAAAATAATCTTTTTTCCAGTGTTATGGATCTTCTCTTGTTTTGCCAGGAAACTGGTGACCTTTTTATATAAGGAAATGGAGAATTATAAAGAAGTCAATAAATATAATATTTATAGATGCATTCTGAATCTACTGGGACACTTTAAAGGAGAACAAGATCAGCCTTGGATGGCCTTCTCTCTGTCCCATCAGCCAGGATAGCTAGACTGGTGGGGACGAGGGAGAGGGCCTTCTCTGTGGTGGCCCCCGCTCTGTGGAACTCCCTCCCTAGGGAACTCCGCCATGCCCCCTCTTTAATGAGCTTCCGCCGCGCATTAAAAACGTGGTTGTTCAGACCGGCATTTGGGATGGGTTAGGGTATTTTTAGAAATATGGTGTTTTTACTGTAGAATTTTATTGTTTTAAACTGTTTTATTATACATTTTGTACATTGCCCAGAGTGGCTGGGTGACTGGCCAGATGGGCGATTAATAAATTTAATAAATAAAATAAATAAAAAAAACATACAATATGATAATAAGTATCCTGAACATGTGTAAAACTATGGTATTAAGCTGAATTCATCTCCATTGTCCTTTGGATCAAAACACTGAGCTTTATTTGCAACGAGCTTTCGAAAAATGGACAAGTGAGCTAAACTTAGCCCTTGGCAGCTTTTCTTACACAATTCATATAGTCAAATGTCCTAAAAAAAAAGTAAAGCCTGGAAGAATATCTCCTCTAGAAAAATATTTATACAGAATGTCTGTCTCCCTCCACATCACTAAAAGAGGGCAAAACAGGTTATTTTTATCCAGCAATCACTTCCCCTAAATGTGATAAAGGTATCAGGAATCAATGTGTGGAATGCAAACATTAACAAGTGCCCTGAAAAGAGCTGTTTGGCTTGCAAGGCTCAGCCTTTTCATACCACAGGGGGTAGTCAATCTGGTGCCCTCCAGATGTTTTGGACTGCAACTCCCATCAGCCCTAGCCAGCATGGCCAGTGGTTAGGGATTTTGGGAGTTGTAATCCAAAACATCTGGAGGGCACTGGGTTACCTACCTCTGTCATATCGGATTATGATGTGATCTATCTTCACACAGCAGAGTGGCATACAGTACATTTTGAGCTGGTTCTTAGAAAGTATTAGGGACATTTAAGACCCATCCATTTTAATAGAAGAGTTACTATATGCTCAACTCTCTCCCACTTTCATCTGTGAAAGTGTTTAATTATGCCTGCATTTTTCATACATGTTTTATTTATTTATTTAGAACATTTATATATCACTCCTCATCTAAGCAGAAACTACGTATGAACTTTTCAGCTTTATTCTTTAATCTGTTCATCTTCCAGAGCTGAGGTAAAACCAAGCATGTCACACAAAGCATTATTTCCAGCTTTCCTGCTGCTAACAGTATCATGACTGCAATAGGTACATCATAAGAAACGCCAGGTTGGATAAATCACAGGTTGGAATTAAGATTGCCAGGAGAATTATCCACAACCTCAGATACGCAGACGATACCACCCTAATGGAAGAAAGCGAAGAGGATCTAAAGAGCCTCTTGTTGAGGGTGAAAGTGGAGAGTGCAAAAGCTGGTTTGAAACGCAACATTAAAAAAACTCAGATCATGGCATCTGGCCCCATCACTTCCTGGCATATAGAAGGGGAAGAAATGGAAGCAGTGACAGATTTTACTTTCTTGGGCTCCAAGATCACCACAGACAGTGACTGCAGCCATGAAATTAAAAGACGCTTGCTCCTTGGGAGGAAAGCTATGGCAAAACTAGACAGCATAGTAAGAAGCAGAGATATCACCTTGCCGACAAAGGTCCGTCTAATCAAAGCTATGGTTTTCCCAGTAGTAACGTATGGCTGCGAGAGCTGGACTATAAGGAAGGCTGAGCGCCGAAGAATGGATGCTTTCGAACTGTGGTGCTGGAGAAGACTCTTACGAGTCCCCTGGACTGCAAGGAGGTCAAATCAGTCAATCCTAAAGGAAATCAACCCTGACTGCTCATCGGAAGGACAGATACTGAAGCTGAAGCTCAAATATTTTGGCCACCTAACACGGAGAGAAAACTCACTGGAAAAGACCCTGATGCTGGGAAAGATTGAAGGCAAAAGGAGAAGGGGCGGCAGAGGATGAGATGGCTACATAGCATCACCGATGCAATTAATATGAACTTGAGCACACTCCGGGAGACAGCGGAGAGGACAGGAAAGCCTGGCATGCTATGGTCCATGGGGTCACGAAGAGTCGGACACGACTTAATGACTGAACAACAACAACCACCGAACTGGGGAATGGACATGCAGTGCAATATTAAGTACATAAAACCACTTAACAGAGAATGTTCATTATTCAAAACCGAGACAGGACAGGCCGATCCATGGCTCAAAATCTGGAAGGGGAAGCATAGAAAGGTACACCACCTGGCATGCAGCACTAAGTGTCAAAACAGAGCTGCACAACATCTGTTGCTAGTCTCCAGGGTGACTGGAGATAAAATAAAACCTGTGCTGATGTATAGTTGCAAAATGAGTATCAATTGCTGAGGACATTTAAAAAGGAAATACACTTTGTTACTTTAAGCCCCTTGCTGTCCACATAAAATGGTTTAATTTTTAAAATAGACAAAATTAAAAATAAGCCAAAGAATGAGTTGCAGAAGATATCCTATGACAAGAACTGTGGTTAATGTGGCACTTATATGAGTGCTATGTGTTAAATGTAAATGTGTGTAAGTGAACCACAACAGCTCCTCTCCTTTAAGAAAAAGAAAGAAAAGAAACAGCTACTCTGGCAGGGGGCAATGTGAAGTGGAGAATTGGATGGGGTGTTTAACCCACCATTCCTCTATGTCAACGTCCTTCACAAACATGCAATTGGAAAAGAAGCTTGAGGCTGGAGTAATTTGGAACAGATAAAAGTTTCAGTCTGCTGTTCTCTGCTCCGAATTGCCCCCTCCAGAATTTCTCCTCCTATAAATTGTAGTCAAGTGTGGCATATAAGCCTTAAAGTGGCATATTGTTCTTGACAGTCAGATGACCAGGAGAAATATGCAAAGCTGTTCAAGACAGTACACATCAACCAAGAGTATAAGGATATAATTTTGTTATTTAAAACTTTTCACATAAACAAACACACAAACAAACAAATAAATAGAAGACGGAAGGGGGAATAGGGAGGAGGGGTGAGGGTAAACATTTTAAAGTGTTGTTGACATATATCTGAAAAGAAAACCTACAAAATGAATAAAATGCAAGAACTGAAACAAAATATTTCTTACCCAGCAACCAGCACGTATTTTCCATCTGGCTGATCCTTCAGCCTTTCCAGCAGTGACAGACGCACTTTGGCTTTGGTTTGGCCATAGATTTCAATTTCATCTGTGAGCAATCCTATCTCCCTGGCAAGTACATGAACAGCTTTTGGACTCTGTCCTCGGGAAATCTCAATATCGCTGGAAAAAAAATTGGAGCAGGAGGTCTGTTTCAGCTTAGGCCAAAAGCATGGATGGAAACAAGAGCAAAAAAAAACACTGGAAATGATAACTTATTGTAGGCACTTCTTGGTTTTTTCTCCCATCCCCAAACTGCAGTACAATCCTATGCGTATCTATTCAGTTCAGTGATGCGTACCCCCAGGTTAGTGTTCATAGGACTGCAGTGAAATAACAGTTAAAGGTCATATAAATGCTGCTGCTATTTGTAGGTAGAGATGGGTAAAAATCTAATTTTAAGGGAAACGTTGTGGCTCAGTGGTAAAACACATGCTTTCCATACAAAAGTTCCCAGGTTCAATCTCTGACATCTCCAGGTAGGGCTAGGAAAATCCCTGTCTAAATCCTGGAAAGCTGCTGCCAGTCAGTGTAGACGGTACAAGGTAGATGGAGCAATGCTGTGATGCAGTACAAGGCAACATTCTCCATTCCTATAGGTCTCTTATTATGAGATGCCTATCTAGACATCTCTCATTTTGAACATGTGTGTTCAAAATCCGTCCCCCAACACTGCACAATGCTTTTCCATTTGCTGAGACATACAGCTCTGGTATTTTCAAGAATACGTCCAAATATTTATATCAATGCAATTGAGAGAGATGTTTTACACACTGTGGCTTTAATCAGGAACTGACCACGTGAACTTCAAGAGGTTGTATAATTTGCCTGACACTTGGACAAGCACAAAACCAAACCAAACAGGGAAAGGAAGGGGAAGGGAAGATGAAACACAAAAAGGAGCCAATTTTGATGTAAACCTTCATACAGAGTATACTATAGCTAGGATAATGTGACTCATCTACTTTGTAACTGTCTTGGATATAAAGAACAGTTTTGCTTGTCTAGAAGAATACAATGCAATCTTTAATCTCCACAAGGTACTGGAATATTGTAGATGTAAAAACTGGTGTGTGGACAATAGCTTCAAAGAAGCACCAGACAGGTTTTTCAGCTCTGCTATAAAATCATCCCAGGCCTTTTCCCACTTCAGCAATTATTTTCATCCTGCCTGCCCTCAGCATGAGCTCTGGCTATACAAAATTTCACATGAAAAGGCCATGTGGAAGATTACAGCATGATTTCACTGGAGAAGTAGCAATGGATGCAATCATAATCATGAACCTTCCAACGTATGTCCTCAGTCTGCGTACTGAGACTTATGTGAGGGCCAAAACCAGGAGAATGCTGGATGGCCAAGATGCATAAGAGAAGCCATGAACACATGTCTTTTCTGGTCTCTCATGGCCAAACTAGATATGATGATTTTAGCCCTGGCATGCTTGTTTTTGGAAACATAAATAGCTGGGGGGGGGGGGGCCCAGATTGGGACCATGTCATGGAAGGTTTTAAGCCTTTGCCCCTGCTATGGTCCTGATCGAAACAGCCCTCCTCCACACCCACCATGCCTACTATTTACAGTGGGAGGAAAGCTCCCATTGGCACCACCTAGCGACACCTGCTTTCTGTTTAGTGCTGCAACACGGCTGGTGCCAGGTAAGTGTTTAATGATAGTACAAAGGCATCTGGAACGATGTAACTTTAGCATATTCAGGCTTTCTACATCTCAGTACAGTATACATATGAGGAGGGGGAGCACATTAGTGCCACACCCTCCTTGTCCATTTCTGTTGCCCTCTACTTGTGGAGGGTGACTTTGTGAAGAGGAGAGCCTTCTCCATCCATGGAAGCTCTCCATGCACTCTGGAACACTGGAAAAATTTGTGTTCAAAATTGTGTGGAGAGCCTCTATGTATACATGAGGCTCTCCTCTTCAGAAGTCACCCTCCATGAATAGAGGGCAATGGAAAAGCACAAGAAAGGGGTGGGATCAGTGCACTCCCCATCCTCAAATGTTTACTGTAACTCAGATATAGAATGCCTGAATAGGGCTTATGTTTTTGTCATTATCACACTTCTGTAGAAGATGCAAGACATAACTGTGTAATGCACTGCCAAGGATATTTAAAACTACTGTATGTAGATATAAACTTAAGTATCTTGATATAAACATACACATGTAACTAGGCGTAAGTATTTATGGCTAGCTAGAGACTGCAATGTTTGCCAGAGTGTTTGCCAGCAAGTGTTACCAGAAGTTATCTGCGTCAGTGTATTCAAGAACAATTGGAACATAGCATGCTTTTCAGGATTTACAGTCACTCCCCTTATTAGTATAAGAAATGCGGGGTGAAAACAGGATAATGGCCAAGAGGGCTTTCATGCATAACAGTGGCCCTCCAAAGCATGGAAAAAAATATGTGCTTAAAAAACACAATATCCCAAACAAAACATTGCATTCAGAATTCTCTGAAGACATTCCAGATTGGTTTGTGCTCCAGAATAATCCCAAAGATGACTGAACTTAGTTTACTGTAAACCTTATCCAAATATTTACTTGCACACAAAACTGGGCCATGCACCAAAACATCATTAAGCCACCTTACGTGCCATTGTTTGGTAGAAAGACAGGGTACAAATCAAATAAATAAATAAAATCACAAAAGGGCCCATCATTAAAAAGTAAATGCAAATGAAAAGGGAAGACTATTGCATATCAATTGGAAAATTATATGCAACTTCTATCGTTCAATGAAACAAAGTCTATTTTGAGTGGGTGAATTTGCCTTTGCCTTATTTCTGAATGTATCACAAATGATGTGCATGGGGATCTTCCATGTGCGAAACATCTACTCAGTACAACAGTAAGGAACCTGCACATGCTCACTGTGCATGCATGTAGAATTGCAGAGTGAATGAAGACGCCTGTGACTACTATGATCTCCACTTATACAGTGGACTACCCACAAAGTTTTGCACAGGAGGCAATATGTATATACAATTTTGCTAGACTTCTGATGATTAAAACAGAGTATTTTAATGTGACAGACTACATAAATATTGCAAAAGAGATGTTAAATAAGCAAGATGGGAATCACTGGTTATGTGTCTGCTGGTAATGGTTTGTCATTAGCAGGGAGTACATAATAATTGGGGAAGGTCTGGGAACAATTGATGCTACAGAGTTGGCAAGTCAAGCAGGTATGAGCCTCATGGAAGATCACTGGAAGCCCCCATGTAAGAGCATGACAGAACTATAATAAATAAATATTTTTAAAATAGCATGCATGAGTGTATGTGGGGCAGACCTAGCACCTACTTTGAGAATTTTATTAGCGGTCTTTTGGGAATGAAAACCTGCAGATGTTGCTATAATACCTTTGGAAATAACTCTAATAACTCTAAAGCAGATGTTCACGGTTTCAAATCATTTGCTGTTTTCTCATCACTTTTCAATGAATGACTAATTTGTTTCACTATAATACTGCATATTATTGAATGACAATACTTTATATATTCCATCTGGCCACCAATGTTTCATTTATGGATAAAACAGACAGTGGTGAAGTTTCAATAGCCAAACAAACAAATCCTATTACATGTAAAATATTTACATATATTTTAATCTAACCCATAACACAGTACACATATTAACCTAATTTAAGTGTTTTTAAATGGTTATGTGTTCTTTGACATGGTGGAATGGATTTATTGGATCTGTGCACATTTCCTATAGCAATTTGGAAATGTATGTTCTGTTAGGAGAATCTAACACAAGAACTCAAATTGTTCGAAAGCTAAAACAGACATTAGTTTAAATGTGTGTCTAGCACCTACGCCTTTTTCTTCCATTTTTACTCTAGAGCAAGCTCAGGAGGCCCAATCCAAATCTTCACCACCACCACCACCACATTAGGGTCCCTGAGCCTACTCTTCAGAGTAAAATGAAAAAAAAATGATGTAACTAGTAGATGCATATTTAAAATAATGTCTGCTTTGGCCTGGACATTAAAAAATACAGTTTGGGTATTTTAAAAAGTATTAAGAAAATAAGAGTCATCCATCTAAAGAAATTCTCAAACTGTTCCACACTGATGTTCCCTGTCAAGAAAACAATATTGCCTTCTCTCCAACTTGGTTCACCCGTAGCTTCTGGAGATGTGATGGAACACTCTCATGCTTCCACCATACCTACAACATACCATGTGATGCAACCATATGAACAGATAATCTGATGATCCTTTCACCTCAAAAAAGATGGGGGAAGAAGATCATATATATTCTCTGTGCACAGGCATATCGCCAGCAAAGGCAACACGCAAGGCAGGGGCTGACTGGGAAGTGATGGTGTGCTAGGCCAGAGAATCACCCCATAAGACTCTCCATTCTCAGGACAGGGATGGACTTAGGAGTAGTAATTTGGCCCAACCAGTAGTGTAGTGGAACCAGGGCTCACAGGGATGCAGCACTAGCACTTTTTAAATAGCAGGGATGTTGATGTCATCTGCCACCCCCCTCAGAATTCCCTGTTCCTGAACTTAATTGCATTCTTGGGGGCGGGGCGGGGGGAGAGGGAGGGAGTTTTCCCAGCAACAATATGATTGTTCCCTGATGTAACACAAATATTTTGGGGTGGCCTGGTCTTGAATGGGCAATTAAGACCCAATAGCATTATAAAATATTTGCTCCTGGTAGAAATGAGCAGCTAGAAACCAGCTAGAACTGGTTTGTTCATATGGATAAATATACCTGCCTGCATTTTTGGACTCTCCTTAGGGGTGTGGCTATGGGGACTGTGCTGATGAGTGCCTGCTCTTCAAAATTTAATACTCCATCACTGGGCTCAACTCCTCAGTTGAGCTCTAGACCTTGTTGGGGCAAGTTGTCATCTTTGATAAATCCCTTCCTGATCTTTCCTGCCACTTACCTGAATATCTGTCTATCTTATTACATTTCTATACCATCAAATAGCTGAAGCTTTCTGGGTGGTTAAAACCATATAATATAAGAATGTAATAAAACATAATGTAAAAACCTTAAAAAGTTTAAAACAGCAACAAAATAAAACCAATGTGAAAAAGATACCCCCTGGCATGTATCCCATGGGCTCCTTGTTCAGGACAGAACAATATGGGGGGAATCTCTTAGCAACTGTCAGCATCACTACTGGAGACCTACCCCGTGTTTTAAAAACTACAGATCTGAATTGGGGGTGGGCGAATTGTGGCCCTCCAGATGCTTTGGCCTACAACACCCATCATCCATGACTCTGCTGGCTGATGGGAGTTGTAAGGCAAAACATCTGGGGGGGGACAAGTTGCCCACCCTGAATCTAAATGAACAAGTGAGCCTGCTTGTATTTCTTTTGTATTATACTGTCTGGTTGGCATGATCTAGGTTCCTGTCTTAAGCTTTTTCCTTTGGTAAGCTTATGTTAAAGCTGCAGTTCCCTAATCAATCCTGAAAGCTGTTCTCAGTCATACAGCACTTTTAATGGCCCCATCTGATAAGGATTCAGAAAAATGCCACTTTGCCCAGTTAAAAGCTAAGACTAACTCATAATGACTTAATGACAAGTCCCTTGTTTAGCTTGGAAGAAAGGAGGGTAAGGGCAGACATGATAGAGGTGTACAAAATTATGCATGGTGTGGAGAAATGTATAAAGATACATTTTTCTTCCTCTCTGAAAATACTAGAACCTGGGGTCATCCCATGGAGCTGATTGGCAGGATATTCAGGACAGATCAAAGGAAGTACTTCCTCACACAGCGCATAGTTAAACTATGGAACTCGCTACCACAGGATGTAGTGATGGCCACAATTTGGATGGTTTTAAAAGGGGGTTAGACAAATTCCTGGAGGAAAAGGCTATCAATGGCTATTAGTCTTGATGGCTATGTGCCCCCTCCAGTACCAGAGACTATGAACCTATGTACACCAGTTGCTGGGGAACATGCGTAGGAGGGTGCTGTTGCGCTCATCTCCTGCTTGTGGGTTCCTGGTTGACAGCTGGTTGGCTGCTGTGCAGGCAGAGTGCTGGACTGGATGAACCCTTGGTCTGATCCAGCATGGCTCTTCTTATGTTCTTATGACTAAAGTCACCTTGTGAACCCACGTCTGAACTAGGATCTCAAACTCAGTAGGATGAACCATGTACATCACCCTGAGAAACTTGTAAGAAAGGGACAGAAAAAAAAATGGAATAAGCTAATACAATAAACAAACTACACAGGCTATTTAATAAGAAATAGTAATGGCAAACAACTTGAAAAAAGACCAGGCACTTTTGAGTCAGACTTAGGTTACTACTTAAAGCACTGTTTGAAAGCAATGCTTTCTGCTTCCTACCTGGGAACAGGTGACAGGGGTTGTAACTTCAAGCAACGAAGATTCCATCTCTTATACTGCTGGGCTTGCATCCACTGCTCACTGATCTTTACCAAGTTCTTAGAGAGATAAAGAGACAAAGAAGGGCTCTGAAACAGTTGCAATAAACAGTTTCAATCCCATGTTCTGTTATTCACCCTTGTCAAGACCATGACTTCCTTTCATCAGTTCTGGGGTATTGAGGAGATTTTGTTATGGGGAATGCTTTATCTAGGGGTGGATGGATTTTCCTTATTCTGTTGTTATTCCATGGGTTCATTGTGCCCCACATACCTCCTGGTTACTATTATTAATTTGGAATTGTGGATGGATGCTTTGCAACAGTTTTCAGCTACAGATTACCAGTGCACAAAAAGGAATCTTAATGCAGTTACACGACTGGTTACCCAGATGGAAAAAAGACACAAAATAAACACTGCAGCAAACTGCACAGAGAGAAAGTCAGATGGGGAATTTCATTACAATCCATCCTAGGCTATAATATGACTTTTAATGCCTTTGTCCTTTCATTTGGTGTTGAACTTTTAGACTGCAAGCCTCCATTCAGGGACCATCTTCTCTTCTATTTTCTGTTTTCAGAGATATGGCATGGACTTACTAACCTGCATGCATATAGCCATTGCCAGCTGACCTACAGCCTCACCCGGAGTGTGGTTGTTGTATCTCACAGGATGTTCACCAGAACCAATCTGTCCTATAAAATGAGAAACAATTCCACTAATGAATTGGGAAGGATGACTGGAACTGTGCTGGGAGACGATAACTGGCTCCATTAGCAAAATTACTACTAAATGTCTGAGTCGGTGTGCCATATGAATTACTAGCGAATTGATTTGGCTTTGCATGGGTTGGAACAGCCCTTGGTTTGATACAGTGAAGTCTTCAGGTAAAGTTACGTAGCTGTCAGAGTGGGACCCACTGTGCTTGCCCCATGTGAATGAAGCCATGCCCACTGGCACCCCTAGGCACAGCCCCTGCCATCGTGCATCCCTAAACCTTCTAGAAGGAAGTGCCTGCCCACTCCATGCTCCTGAGGAGGACTGCTCTACAGCAGTGGGGAAGGGACAGCCATATAATGCTGTCCCTTGGACCACTCCCCACTGTACTGGCTGCAAATCTACGTGGTGGTAAGGCAAGTCTGCCACCTAATGACCAAAAACAGTACTGTAGTTTTCAACCACAAGACACGTTTTAATGAATTTAAATTAATGTTTTAAAAACCAAATAATCCCAAGGTGGACACCCCTGAGGTCCCCTTAGTATGCATGCCAAGTTTCAGATGTCTAGGTTTCAGGGTCTTGGAGTCTGCCTCTCTCTCTCTCACTCACACACACACACACACACACACACAAACACTTTTATTATTACAGATGATGTATATTAGAAAGAATGCACAGCCACACCTTATCTCACAAAGAAATACCCAGACAACTAAAAATTATTTCAATTATATGCAGCACACTTTAAAAACCTGCATAAGAAAATCACATTATCAGGGATGGGGCTGCAGACAAATAAAGAGATTATCACAAAGCAATGAACAGTTCTTATTAACTAGCTACCAAGTTTCCTTTATCCATATAACAGTGACAAGAAGCCATACTGGCAAATCCACATACTGTAAGTGATTTACTGATGCCAAGCCTCATGAATACACATTTTGAATATGTTAGAGAAGGTCTGGAAGAACCAGGCGCTTACTAAGGAGAAGCATGTAGTATTAGGAACAAAAAAACATGTTATGCAAGAGATCCATTATCAGATCTCTCAATGGGTTGTATCCCGTGAAAGTCTTACTTAGAGTAGACCCATTGACTAGAATGGGATTTAAGTTAACCATGATGTACAGATCTGCTCCATTTTTGCTACCCCACCCCAATGTGTTCCCGCTTCCAAGTATGTACCTGAAGCAAACCAGAAAGCATGTTGCTGAACAGTTGTCATCAGACTTGAAATGTACTTGTTTACAGTCTAAATATTCAAAAGTGACTATTAATGGCAAAGCCCCATGTTCATTAAAAAACACACACCCCCAATTCCAGCATTTAAGTCTTGCGGATAGATGCTGACTGGGTAAGGGCAGGTTTCGGGTTGTGGTGCTCAGCACTTGCCTCTAGCCTTGCAAGTGACTTGTGTTTGGCCTTTGAGTTTGTTTACGGATGGACCTTTGGCCTCATTCCACTAGTCATGGCTCTTAAATGGCCGTAGACCATGGTTCTTAACTTTTGGTAGCACTGATAATCAAGCCATAAAAAGATTATAGTTCTAATACTAAACATACAATTAGAAGAAACATGTCAAAGGCCTTTGATTTGTGTTCACACTTTGTCCTTCAAACCCAGCCTCCTGGAAAATTTCAATTTAGATTAGATCTTGAAGCGCTTCACTGGAAGTTCAAACACAAGTGTATCACAGCCATAAATTGTCTACGGCTGCAGTGAGACCATGCTGGGATCTCAGCCAGAGCAGTATGAAAGAAGAGGGACCAAATTAGATTCCTTTCTTCACCCCCTCCTCAAACCACCATGTTTCTTCAGCCTATTTGATCTGGCTTTTCATATCTTATTTATGAGCACAGAGATAACATACGGCTGGCTTTCAGAGTTCTTTCAACCAGGAGATTTGTTTACTCTTCTGACTAGAAATTAGACTAGCTGCATTGTTGCCAGAAGTGACCAGAAGTGAGAATTCATTTAACATATTGTGTGAACAGAGTCCATTGAACACCATTGTGTTTGAAATGGCTAATCAGGTCACACAAACATCCTATCTGCAGTATTTCATTCATTTATACGTGCAAGCTATCATTAGATGTTGTAATCTTCAAGTGATTAATGAGAAGCATTTTTGAATCAGGTAATACAGATATTCCATTCAGTTTGGGGATCTTGCTTCTCCATAATTCAGTGGTCTGTGAGCCATTACAGCACATATCACTGTTATGAACTGAATACTGGGAATTCTTCAAAATCCATTCAAACCCAACAGTTAACCTTAAAGAGACTCAGAGATGAGCAGCTTAATTGGTCTGAATTAGAGAGTAAAGAACAAGAATCAAAATACATGGCTTGTATCAGTACTGTAGCCAACAAGAATGACATTTAGTTATACCACTAGCTAATTATGGGCAACAGGAGAACCAGTTTGCTGAACACAAATAGTGCTGAGCTGGGACTGTCTATCAGGTTCTTCCTGGCATTCAAACTTCATTGTATGAACCTGTCCTTCAGCTTATATTTCCAGTATATCACTAGAGAGTTAACTAATTGAATGTCAAGGCTTAACAACTTGGATTACAGTGAAGTAAAAAGGACAATCCTATCCTATACCAATTTGTCCAGGACTGAGCCACATTGAACTCAGAGGGACTCACATGTACAGGATTGCACTATTAGCAGAACAACTCACTGACCACTTATATGGAATTAAATATACATTGAGAATGAGTTACCCAGTTTGATAATCGGTGCCAAAAGGTTTCTGTTGTTTTATATCATCACAACTACATATATTTTATAGCTCTTGCTTTTCATCCCCAGAACTAATATATTGGTGCATAACATACGTCAAGTAAAACAGCAGAGGCCAACGAAAATAAATGACAAAATTGTTCAGTGGCCATTGTTGACTCCAACCAGCATTTTCACTGTTGTGACTTCACAGATGTTAAGCAAGCAGGGCATTCTTATGCCATGAGACAACACCAGACAACTTCTTTGGAACGTCTAATAAATAAGAATTTGATATACATATAAAAATAAAAAGTATTGAATGGGAACTTGCTGATTCTTTTGATGCTATGGTTCCCATCATGCAACAGCAATAGATGTATAAATAAATATGCAATTAATCTAAATGCATTCCTTCTATGAGAGGTATGTGTTTAATACAGATGCACATATTTAATATACATACTTCCCTGAATGAAACAATAAATATATATTTAATAACAATAACTAAGGAGAGTGTTTCTGTTCTTTCCTGTTATTGTAAGAGACAGGCTATTACAAAAACATGTATGAAAGCAGATCAATATTGTGATGCAGTAAACAAAACAGATTTCTCTTACTATAGTCTTGTGAAACCTTTTTAAAAAAACCTCTATATACTCTGACACTGCAATCTGTAAGTGAACATTACACATATGTCAATGGTAGGATCACACTACATTGACTTGATGCTGATTCCTTAGATTTTCAGTTCCAACAGAAACATAACTGACTTATAAGGTGGAAAAGGGAATAAAAATGGCTAAGTTAGCAAACACATGAAGGCACAAATACATTCATTACTAAATACTGTGCAACTTGAAAGAAACTCACCCCATAAAATGTCATGTGAACAATCCACAGTGGTCATTTCAGGTTTCATCCAAGTAACTGGAATCTCTTCAGGTTTGGTACTGCCCACTACCACCATATTAGCATCATGAAGCTAGGAAGGGTAGATAGGGGTGGAGGAGGAAATCACACAATGGATAAAACATTAGCTAAAGATAAATGTCACTAGATTTTGTTCCCACAAAAGGGAACAAAGTGCTGATGCTATGCTTAATCCACTGTAAATTGAAAATGAAGAAATTAAGTAATTGAGAAACCAATGTGTATACGTAAGGCATTGCCTTACAAAGAATTCCAGCCAAAGAGTTTTCTTCTCTTTTATCAAAGGACTCTTGCAAACCTCACGATTGTAAAAAGAACTGTAGATTTCATTACATAGAAGCAAACTGTGGACAGTTGAATACTATTTTCTTTGGTCCCTTTTCCAATGCATAAAGAACCTGCGAATGCTTGTAATAATTTAACCAAAAACCAATCACTTTGAACTTCATTCTCAGGAATACAGAAGTTAGAAGACATTTCTTGCAAACATAGCCAGATTATGATCGGTGGGATCTTGAGAGCCACATATTTTGGGGGCCTCCTAAGATGACTTCCTCTCTGCCCTGAGTTACATGGTGTAAAGCTTGATCCTGCTACAGATTCTTGTTTTTGAATCTCTCTCTTTTTCTCCGTAGTGGCTACACATTTTGTTCAAAGCACTTTAAAGTTATCGGAAAAGCAGTGCTAAGGCGTATTTTGCAGTGTGCTGATAGGGTGGCCAGATGCAAGGAGAACAGCATTCCTGCACCTTTCATAGTTCTGTAGAAGAAGACATTTCAGCAGGTGTAGCTTGAATGATAACCTATACCTTCTGACATTCCCTTCTTCTGCACAACTATTAAAGGTGCAGGAGGGAAATCATGAGGCTTGCACAATTAATCAGACTTGCTTTTTCTGTCCATTATCTTACTGCTACCTAGACAGCAAACTTAGCTCTTCTCTCTTTTCATCCTGTATAATAAAGTGGTCAGTGGTTGCCCATTCCCTTTAAACACTCTTAAGCAGGGGTAGGCAACCTGATGCTCTCCAGATATCTTGGAATACAACCCCAATCAGTCCCAGGCAGCATGGGCAGTGGCTGGGGATTATGGAGTTGTTGTCCAAAATATCTGGAGGGCACCAGATTGCCTACCCCTGTCCTTAATTGAATGTGCTAAGGAATTTACCAATGCTCAACAAAAAATATTGCACAGCACTGAGGTGCTACAGACAAGCCATTCCTTGTTTAGCTGAGAACTGAGAGCATCTGAAATTACAACCAAATTATTTCCCCAATATGATCTAACTTTTTTTGCTCAGAATTAAACAAAGAAGGCTGTAATCCTATACACATTTACCTGGGAATATATGGCCCATTTAACTCAATGGGACTTACTTCTGAGTAGACACAAAGGATTGTGCTATTAAAAGCACAATCTGTTAGATTCATCTATTAAACGTAAAATTAAGTCAGAGGTGGAAGGACCAATCAAATAATCAATTTCATCTCCTTGCAAATGTACCATATGACCTCTAAACAGACAGTGAATCTGATACAAAACAGATGCTATATGTAATTGTAACCAAATGCTATAGAAGATACAGAGAAGTGCTAACATGCATCCAAAGGATAACTAGTTACACACTGTAAAATGTTTTAAAATCCATTAATGAGATCACATTGCAAAGAATGAAGAAATGTCACATGAAATAATTGCCTAAGCAACATCATATAGGCTCACACTCAAGTGAGTATACCATTCTCACTGGCATTTTCTTTCACCAATCTGGGGAAGATTAATTCCAATAAATACTTTGAAACGTTAGCTCATAGCAGTACACAAGCTAACTCCAATGCGTTTTATATTAGGAGATTATATTATTGTAGAAGAACCACCCATTCCCAAGATAAAAGATTAAGAGGTAAACAACAGTCACTATAAGCCAAACATGTAATGATAATGATACAGTGTAACTGTATATTTCATATAATTGGAAAGCCTGCTTACCAAGAGAGCTGCATAAATATTACTTTCGCCTACAGTTGGAATCAATTTCTTAAAAATGTCATTATAAAACCACACAATCAAATTAAAAAGCCTTGTCTTTTAAGGTTAAAATATTAACGGGTGCAATAAGGCCATGTTTTTGCGAAGACTGATGTAGGTACATTTTAATTAATATGGGATTTGAAAGCATTAGGGATAATGGACCATATTCAATAAAAGAAATAGATAATTCCAAAAGAAACCTGGAATTTTCCAAGGAAAGGAGAAAAGTGTACTCATCTTAACTACTGGAGGTTCACATTATGGTTAAATTTACCTGGATTTTGCAGATGGGATATAATTTCAATTTTCTCCCACAAGGAATATTTACTTTATCTAAATTTGCAAAACATCTGCTAGTATTTCTGTTACTAGTAAGAGGTTCCAGGTAAACCTATTGTGCCAGAAAACACTACTGACATTGTGCTAGCTGTCGCTTATGCTAGAGCAATATAATTTACATTAGTGCTAGTTTCCAGTTGGGTATTGCCAAATGTATTTTACCACAAAACCAGGCTTCTGTTCTACTAGGATTATACAATCCAATGTTTAAAGCCTGACATTTTCAAATAATAAAAATAATTGGTGATGAGAGAATACATCCATTTTACCAATACATGTAGAATTAACAAAAAATGCTTAAAACTATCATAGTTGTTAAATCTGAAAACTATTTTCTAGCAGCCTGTGTCTGTCTAACCCAGGGGTAGACAACATGGTGCTGTGGGCACAAGTACACTCCTAGACACCTTTCTTGGGGCCCACCAAAGTGGCTGGGGGTATGTGGGTGGGGGTATGAGAGAGAAAGAGAAAGAAACAGGTTAGAGATGATGAACTAGGATCAGAGAGAATATATGGGTAGTAATCCAGAATGAGAGAGAAAAAGAGATTTATTTATTTATTTTCATTTCTATACCGCCCAATAGCCGAAGCTCTCTGGGCAGTTCACAAAAATTAAAACCAAACAACACACAATAAAACAATTTAAAATATATAGAACATTAAAACCACAATATAACAATACAACCACAATAAATCCTAGCAGCAGTGCAGGAGTTTAAAATACAAATTTTTAAAACAGCAAAGCTAAAAGTTTAGAAAGCTAAAATGCTAAAATGCCTGGGAAAATAAAAAGGTCTTCATCTGGTGCCAGAAGGAATACAATGTAGATGCCAGGCGAACCTCACTAGGGAGCTCATTCCAGAGCCAGGGTGCCACAGCAGAAAAAGCCTTCCTCCTAGTAGCCACCCACCTCGCTTCCTTTGGCAGGGGCTCACAGAGAAGGGCCGCTGACGATGATCTTAAGGTCTGGGCAGGCACATATGGGAGGAGGCGATCCTTCAGATAACCTGGCCCCAAGCTGTTAAGGGCTTTAAATGTTAATACCAGTACTTTGAATCGGGCTCGGAAATGGACTGGCAGCCAGTGCAGCTGAGTACTGGCATAATATGAGCTCACAGGCCAGTCCCTGTTAACAGTCTTGCTGCCCTATTTTGGACCAGCTGAAGTTTCCGGACCGTTTTCAAAGGCAGCCCCACGTATAACGCATTGCAGTAATCCAGACGAGAAGTTATCAGAGCATGGATAACTGTAGCTAGGCTATCTCTGTCCAGATAAGGGCGTACTTGGTATACCAACCTAAGCTGGTAAAAAGTGCTCTGTGGCACTGAGTTCACCTGTGCCTCAAGTGACAGTTCTGGATCCAAGAGCACCCCAAACTACGAACCTGATCCTTTAGGGGGAGTGCAACCCCCTCCAGAACAGGTTGAATATCACCTAGCCGGGCAGACAAACCATCCACTAACAGTACCTCCGTCTTGTCTGGATTGAGTTTCAGTTTATTGACCCTCATGCAGTCCATTACCGTGCCCAGGCACTGGTTCAGAACAGCCACTGCCTCACCTGGTTTTGATGAGAAAGAGAGGTAGAGCTGGGTGTCATCCGCATATTGATGGCACCTCAGCCCACACCTCTGGATATCCTCCCCCAGCGGTTTCATGTAGATGTTAAATAGCATGGGGGATAAAATAGAGCCCTGTGGAACCCCATGGCACAATTGCCATGGCGCAGAGCAATAATCCCCCAGCACCACCTTCTGGAATCGGCCATCCAAGTAGGAGCGGAACCTCTGTAGTGCAGTGCCTCCAACTCCCAACCCAGACAACCTATCCAGAAGGATACCATGGTCGATGGTATCGAAAGCCGCTGAGAGGTCCAAGAGAATCAACAGGGTTGCACTCCCCCTGTCCCTCTCCCTGCAGAGGTCATCCCACAGGGCGACCAAGGCAGTTTCCATTCCAAAACCTGAAGCCCGATTGAAATGGATCTAGATAATCCATTTCATTCAACAGTGCCTGGAGCTGTTCTACAACCACCCGCTCAAGCACCTTGCCCAGGAAGGGGATGTTGGCCACTGGCCTATAAATGATTAACATCCTCTGGGTCCAGGTTAGGCTTTTTCAGGAGTGGTCTAATTACCGCCTCTTTTAAAGTGGCAGGCACCACTCCCTCTATCAAGAAGGAATTTACAACCTCCTGGACCCAGCCAGACATCCCCTCCTTGTTTAATTTAATAAGCCATTAAAGGGCAAGGGTCAAGCACACAAGTGGTCGATCGGACTTGGCCAAGCACCTTGTCCGCATCCTCAGGCCTCAGTAATGAAACTCATCCAATAAAACTGGGCCAGATGGTGCTCTGAACGCCTCTACCAATGGAACTGTATTAATGGTGGTGTCCAATTCATGACGAATCTGAGCGACTTTATCTTCAAAGTGCCATGCAAACTCGTCACAGCGTGCCGCCGAGGGTTCCATCGTCTCTCTCCCTGGCCCAGACTGTAACAGGCCACGAACCACTCGGAAAAGCTCCTCTGGACGACACTGAGAACATGCAATGCTGGTGGAAAAGAACTGTCTCTTTTCCACCCTCACCGCCACAGAGTAGGCTTGATAGTGGGCTCTTACCTGTGTTCGGTCAGACTCAGCACGAGTTTTCCTCCACCTGCGTTCTAGCCATCTCCCCTCTTGCTTCATTGCCCTCAGCTCAGGTGTATACCAAGGAGCTGGCCAAGGAGCTGGCCGGGCTCTGCTCAGAGGGAGAGGGCGCTTGGGCGCAATCGTGTCAACTGCCTGAGTCATCTCTGCATTCCACAGAGCGACCTGGGCTTCAACAGGCGCACCAGCCATACCAGCAGGAAAATCCCCCAGAGCCCTCTGGAATCCATCAGAATCCATTAATCTCCGTGGGCAGACCATTTTAATTGGTCCCCCACCCTTGCAGAGGGGGAAGGTTGCCAGGAGTCTAAAGCTCAGCAGGAAGTGATCTGACCATGACAAAGGGACAGATGTTAATTCCTCCACTTTCAGATCACCATCCTCCTGCCCAGTCGAGAAAACCAGATCAAGCGTGTGTGCTTTTATATGCGTTGGGCCGATGACATTTTGGGACAGCCCCATGGTTGTCATGGCGGCCATGAAGTCCTGAGCCGCCCCGGATACAGCGGCCTCGGCATGGAAGTTGAGATCCCCCACCATCCTAGGGGTCCTCAACACCAAGTCCGAGACCACCTCTGTCAGCTCAGGCAGGGAGTCTGATGGGCAGCAGGGTGGGCGGTACACCAACAGAATCCCCAATCTGTCCCGGGTACCCAACACAAGGTACAAACACTCAAGATCTGCACTCAAATGAGCAGGAAGCCTGGAGAGGGAGATTGAATTCCTATAGACCATGGCAACCCCCCCTCCCCGACCCTCAAGTTGGTGTTGGTGCTGCACCAAGTACCCAGAAGGGCACAGCTGGGAGAGAGTGACCCCTCCCAGTTCCCCCCCCCCCAGGTCTCAGTAATACATACCAGGTCAGCCCCCTCATCCACAATCAAATCATGGATGAGGGAGATTTTATTTTGGGCCAACCTGGCATTCAGCAGCAGCAGCACCAGACCCGAGGGCAGACTGGTAAGGCTGCCAGGAACCATCAGGTTGGGGGAAGAACCAGAAGAGGGGACAGCTGTAAGATGTCTAGCCCCTCTTCTCCTCAGCTGGCCTGTTAATCCCCCACTGCCATACCTCCCCCTGCCTGTGACCACAGTTATAGTGGCACCTCCCTGACCCCCTGCGTTGCCCAATAGTCCTCCCAGGCACATATTAAAATGTTAGGGTATAAAATGTTCAACAGTATAAAAGAATATAAAAAATAAAAGAGATAAAAGAGAACAGCAGCTAAGAAGGAGAAGATAAAATCCACCTTTGCCCCTTTCTCCCTCATCTTTAAAGCTACTGCCCTCTGCTGCTGCTATTTGCTGCTGGTGTCTGAAGAGGCAGGTGGGTGGGTCTTCAGGTGCTGTTCCGTGCGACTCCAAGTGCGATGCTGAGGTGCTGCCTCTGGCAGCCCCGCCTTAAGTACCTGTTTGGCAGGGCAGAAGCAGGCTCAGGATCCACCTGGTGCAGCTGGCTGGTCCTCCTTCCCACAGGCTCCTTCCACAGGAAATGGAGGGAATGTGTTTGCTGGCAGAGGGGCTGGGGGGTGGGGAGAACAATAATTTGTCTTCTTTGAAATAATTTCTTTTGGTACTGAAAACTGCGGATTCAAAGGAGTTGTGGGGTCTGAGCCCCAACACACTGAACCTCTGCCTTGTACTTGCTCCTTTGTGACTAGCCACATCTCCCATGTGTCAGGGGTGCCTCTGAGCATAGGCAGTGGCAGAGTAGCTCAGATTCTGAAGAGGAACTGCAAAACGTGGGGGAGGAACTTTCCCAGACTCTTCCAGACAGGGAGAGACATACTCCTCAGGTTTCAATAGTCCAGCTGGACAGAGACAGCCTCTCTTCACACACCCCCGTGAGAGGTAGTGAACAGGGAGAGGTGGGGCTTGGACAGCCTGAATTCTTAGATGCCTGGCGCAGACGCAGGGCCAAGAGAGAGATGGCAGGGGCAGAGCTTAGGTGATCTGCCCAATTGGCCCAGCGGGAACAGCTACGAGTAGATACCTCACAAGACAGAGGGAGATTCTCCCCCCCCCCCCGCTTAAGTTAGGAAAGCATGCCTGCCATTTCTCAAACGGTAGGCAATTTTCAACCTTCCTGGCTTCCCTTTGAACTCCCTGAAGGCATTTCCTTTGTAGACTGTGAGTTACTGACAATTAGCATCTGCATGACCCATTGAAGTAAAAGGATTAAAGAGTCGTGGATGTCTGTGTTTTGATTTGGTTATTGAAGTTCAGCAGGGACAAAAGGGAAACCTGACAGCTTGTCTACTGCACCTTTTTTTCTCTCTCTCCTCTTTTCATCGTTTTGTCTTTTTCACTGACCGCGCCATGGAACAGGCTCTGAACACATTGACGCAGCAGAACCAGGCCCTTCGTGATCAGGTCAATCACCTGACAGGTGCTGTGCAAGCCTTACAGGTGGCCGTTCAACCCCCTCCACCCCCAATCCCTCCCCATCGAAAATGCCTGGTGGCGCTCCCTGAGATATTTAGTGGTGACAAGGGACCATTTCAAATTTTCCACACCGAATCCAAACTGTATATGCACCTCTGGCTGGAGGACTTCCAGAAGGACCAGATTCGTGTGGAGTTTATCATTAACCTGCTTTCAGGCGTGGCGGCAAAATGGGCTTCAGCGCTTCTTCTCGCTAATTACCCCCTGCTGGCAGAATACCAGGGCTTCATGACTGCGATGGGAGGAGTTGGTGACCCCCTTCGTGCGGAGACAGCAACTTGGGATATCCACCACCTCAAACAGGGCAAGGACTCAGTTTCCAGCTATGCTACCAGTTTTCGCTTGCTGGTGCAGGATTTACAATGGAATGATGCAGCTCTGGTAGCCCAATTTTGGGGTGGTTTGAATGATGAGATCTTAGATGAGCTAGCACGGGCGCCCCATCCGCCGACGCTGGCGGAGCTCATCCAATCATGTCTGCAGATCCACAGTTGGCTGGAAGAGTGCCGTCAAGCCAAGAAGAGCTCCATTAGCAGGGATTTCCTTCCTCCCATTCTCATGCGGCCGCTGACCCCCCCCCCCCCGCAGCCCTGCTGCCGGGGCGGAAGAGACCCCGATGCAACTGGGAGCAACCCGAGCCACGCTATAGCCAGAAGAACTGGAGCAGTGGCGTGCAGAGCGTCGGTGCTTCAGGTGTGGAAAGCAGGGTCACTTTGTCAGATTCTGCCATTCCTGACCGACGGCCTCACCCCTCCTCCACCTCCTGCCCCCCAAGCCTGACTAGGCCGCCCCCCAAGTCTGTTGGAGGTCTCCAATGAGGAGGCACAATCCACAACCAGGGTATGCTTTCCACACATTCCCCCCGTCCCATCTGCTGCTTCCTGTGCACCTCCATTCTTCCCAGTGGCGGGGGGGAGATGTCATGGCGCTGGTGGACTCTGGGGCTACTATCAGCTTCATGGATGAAACGTTTGCAAGGCAACACAACATTCCTGCTACCCTCCTCTGTACCCCCTCGAAAGTGGAGGCTATCGACAGCTGTCCTCTCTCTTCCAGAGCAGTCACTCAGATTACAACTCCAGTCACCCTACGTTCCCAGGGGCACGTCGAGCAGATTCAATTTCACCTGGCCAAGGTGCCCCAATACCCAATTGTGCTGGGCATACCCTGGCTCTCTAAACATAACGTTCAGATCTCTTGGGAGCTTCACTGAATGCACATCTCATCTCCCTACCGCCAACAGCATTGCTTCCCAGGAGTGAAGATGGCCCCAACCCAGGCCTTAACCCTTTCTGCTCCCTCCTTATCTTCCCCGAGCAGTTCTTCTGCTCCAGTGATCCTACCAGAGAAGTATGCGGCGTTCCAGGATGTTTTTGACAAGAAGAAGGCCATCCGACTGCCCCCCCCACCGCACCTATGATTGCACCATTAAGCTGATCCCAGGGTCTATCATCCCGACCGGCTGGCTGTACTCTATGTCAGAACCTGAACTCCGAGGGAGTTTTTGGCACTAACGTGCGGCACGGTTTCATTCGCCCCTCCACCTCCCCCGCCAGTGCGCCTATGTTCATGAAGAAGAAATCAGGGGAGCTCCGTCCTGTCCTTGACTACAGAGCCCTAAATGCTATTACTATCCCTGACAAATACCCCTTCCCTTAATCACCAAGATGCTCGAGCGCCTGAGGCGAGCCAAGATTTGCACTGAATTGGACCCGCGTGGCACCTATAACCTGATTTGCATGCGGGAGGGGGATGAGTGGAAGACCTGTTTTGGAACTAGGTACAGATCCTACGAATACTTAGTTATGCCTTTCGGCCTAGCCCCCACTTCCTCCACTTTTTCGCATTTTATGAATGCCATCTTCCGGGACTATTTGGACACTTTTCTTATCGCTTATCTAGATGATTTACTTATATTTTCTTCAGACCCCCACTCACATCAACATCATGTGGAGGCTGTCCTACAGCGCCTCCGGGACCACCGTCTCTTTGTCAAGCTGGAAAAATGTGTGTTTGACTTGACATCCTTGGACTATCTTGGTTACATTATTTCAGCGGATGGCATCAAGATGGATCTTGCAAAGGTCCAAGCCATCCTCTCCTGTTATCCACAAAGAAGGACTTAGTACATTTCCTGGTTTTTGCCAATTTCTACAGAAAGTTCCTGCCCGGCTATGCAAGACTGACAACTCCTCTCACAGACCTCCTCAAAGGCAAGAAATCTCCCTTTCACTGGGCTGCCTCCACCCAACAGTCTTTTGAAGAGCTGAAAAGGCTATTTAGCTCTGAGCCAATCCCTTCACATCCCGACCCAAGGAAGCCTTTTGTAGTGCAAACAGACGCCTCTGACTTTGTGGTGAGGGCTGTACTCCAGGACAGGACCAGCAGGAGGTAAGTTGCAGCCTTGTGCTTACCACCCCAGGAAATTAAACGTGTACAAGCAGAATTATACCATCTGGGAGAAGGAACTGTTAGCTATTAAATCCGCCTTAGAGACATGGCATCATCTTCTGGAAGGGGCACAGCACCCAGGCAAAGTTAAGAACTGACCACTGTAACCTAGAACACCTCCAGACAACCTGAGCCTTAAATCAGCATCAGATTAGGTGGTCTTCATTTTTTTCCTGATTTAACCTAAAGATCTGCCACGTGGGAGCCACTGACAACCAACAGATGGACGCACTCTCCCATAAGCTGGACCTACAGCCAGAGGGTGAGGAGAGCCCCTCCCTTGCCCTGATCCTTCCTCCCCAAAGTCTGGCTGCTGCTGTGGAACCTCGCTCTTGGATAGAGCTCCTTCGCACTGAACAAGCCCAGGATCCCTTCGTCCGCAACAAGGTGGCAGAACTAGGACAAGCAACTGGCGCCCCCCCCCCAGTCTACCCCTTTCTCCTTGCAAGGAGGACTACTTTACCACTCACACAGGGTTTATGTGCTTTCCTCTGAGAAAGAGTCCTCCATCAGTGCCACGACTCCCCCACCGCTGGGCATTTTGGCTTCTCCAAGCCCTTACATGGGGTTACGCGGGATTTTTAGCAGCCTCGACTGTGTCCAAGACCTATGTCCAAGACCTATGTTGCCTCCTGCAAGACCTGTCAACAAGCGAAAGACCCGTCGGGAAAACCCACTGGTTTTCTCCATCCCCTGCCCAAACCCTCAGGCCCCAGGAAGCTGCTCTCCCTCAACTTCATCACTGACTTGCCCCGCTCACAAGACCACCATTCTAGTGGTGGTGGATTTGTTTTCTAAAATGGCTCACTTTATCCCATGCTCAGGGCTGCCCACAGCCAAGGAGACAGCAGAACTCTTTTTGTCACATGTTTTCCGGCTGCATGGCTGGCCAGAGGGGCTTGTTTCGGATTGGGGCCCAATGTGACACTCCGACTTTCCTCTGCTCACCACCTCCAGACGGATGGGCAGACCAAACGCACCAATGCCACACTAGAACAATACTTATGCTGTTTTGTAAACTACCAACAAGACGACTGCCTCCGGCAGAATTTGCTTACAACAATGTGTGCCATGCCTCCATCCACTAAACTCCTTTCTTTGCCAATTTTGGGTACCATCTCAAGGCATTCCCCTCCTTGCTCGGCCCTGCCTCAGTTCCCGCGGCCCATGAATTTTTGAAGAAATTGTGCTCTGTGCACCACCTCTTACGGGACTACATTGAACAAGCTAAAGCAGCAAATAAAGAAGCTGCGGACTGACGTGGCCAGCCTGGTCCGCCCCTGCAAGTTGGGGACTGGGTTTGGTTGTCCACCTGATACCTCCCCTCTCACCTCCCCACTAAGAAGCTCGTAGCCCATGGGTCCCTTCCACATTGCGGCCCAGATTAACCCTGTAGCTTTTCGACTGACACTCTCCCCCTCCATGAAGGTTCATCCTGTTTTTCATCGCTCTTTGCTTTCCCCAGTAGTCGCTGGCAATCCCCATCACTCCAACTGCCCGCCCCCCCGCCTCCGATGTTGGTGGTGGCAGGGAGGAGTTTGAAGTTGCTGACATCCTGGACTTGTGCCTTTCCCGAGGGCACCTGCAATACTTGGTGGACTGGAAGGGGTATGGCCCGGACGAACGTTCCTGGGAACCGGCCGAACTTCTGCATGCCCCTTTGCTGTTATGCCATTTCCACCATTAGTACCCCCACAAGCCCGGGGCCTCAGGAGGGGAGCAAGAGGGGGGGTGTCATGGGAGCGGGGATGATGTCAGGGGAACCTCTAAGCATAGGCAGTGGCAGAGTAGCACAGATGCCGAAGAGGAACCGCAAAATGCGGGGGAGGAACTTTCCCAGACTCTTCCAGACAGGGAGAGACAGACTCCTCAGGTTTCAGTAGTCCAGCTAGATGGAGAGAGCCTCTCTTCACACACATCCCATGAGAGATAGTAAACAGGGAGAGGTGGGGCTTGGACAGCCTGAATTCTTAGATGCCTGGCACAGACACAGGGCCAAGAGAGAGATGGCAGGGGCACCGCTTAGGCGATCTGCCTGATTGGCCCAGCGGGAACAGCTACGCGTAGATACATCACGAGACAGAGAGAGATTCCCCCCCACTTAAGTTAGGAAAGCGTGCCCGCCTTTGTCAAACAGTAGGCAACTTTCAACCTTCCTGGCTTCCCTTTGAACTCCCTGAAGGCATTTCCTTTGTAGACTGTGAGTTACTGACAATTAGCATCTGCATGACCCATTGAAGTAAAAGGATTAAAGAGTCATGGATAGAAGCCTCTTGTCTATGTTTTGATTTGTGCAGCAGGGACAAAAGGAAAACCTGACACCATGATAGCCCTTTTGATGCCCAGGACAGTTTTTCAAATTGCCAAATGTGCCCACAAGCCCAAAAAGGTTGCCTACTCCTGGTCTAACTTATTCCAAGTATTTGTAAACTCATTCATCCCAAACCAGCAAGTATGATCCATGTGTAGGAATAAGTTTCTGTGCAACTACCACTCTTCTAGATACAACCCTGCACTCACAAAAGAGTGATGTGTGTGAGATACACACAGGGAACTCTTAACTAGCTGCCTTACAATAACTTTTAAGTAAAAGCAAAATTTATTTTAGAATAGCTTTGTCCGAGGCCTTGTTATTCAACCCACTATCAAATACAGAGAGTTGGCTGAGTCAGTAATTAAGCTCCAGAAGTTAAAGGGCTGTTTAGTTGAGGCATCCAGGGACTAAAGATATATGCTTGGCGAGGACTAAAGCGGCAGTGAGAACCAAAGGAGAAGGGGCTGAGCTAACTGGTTCTTCATTCTGACTGTGCCGGCTTCAGCCTGTGCTGTCAACAGTGGGTAACAGACAACTCCTGAGCAGATACATTCAGGACTTATGCCCACCCCACCCCAAATTCTAACACAAGTGTCATGTGCAGTCATAAAGATCTTTCATTCACCATGAAACTAAATAGGTTGGTGCAACTCATTCACCAATATCTGGGTACTAATCATTTATAAAAAGGATTTGATGAGATTGCAACCAAGGCAGCATAAAAGCATAGAATTGCCCCACTAATACAGAGTAGCACTGTAACTAGATCAATCGAGGATACTTTGGGCTTAGAGGCAGCTACACATATCTATTATATTGGGGCATAAGTTGCATTTGATCCTTGGTCTCACAAGTCCACATTCAATCCCTTATCTACTGGATAATGTATGAACAAATAAAGCTGTCATATACTGGGTATTGTCTTCTTGGATGGGCAGCAGTTCTCCAAGGGCTCAGGCAGACATCTTTCCCATCACCTGCTACCTGCTCCTTTTTTAACTCAAGATGCCAAGAACTGAACCCGAGATCTTCTGTGTGCAAAACATGGGTTCTACTACTGAGCTATGGCCTCTATCCCTGTAACAATAGTGCTCCCCTCCCACACACGCACACACCATTTCTTCTTCTATATTTAGCAATTTAAGTTAATATATTCTGGATTTTTAAAAACACAGCTGACATTCTGAGAAGCAGGGGAGAAAAGTCTGTTATTCATCTTACATGTGGTTTTCATAAGTGTATACAGTATTTTTCTCTACCAATAAGATTTTCTCTATTATTAGTAGAAAATTGGTTTGCTTCAGGAATTCAGTCCCCCCGCCCCCCGCCAACTTGCCATTCAAAATCAGCCAAATACATTATTGGGTTTTGACAAAGGAAGCACAAATTGAGATATTCCTTGAAGTTATATCATGGGAGCGTCTGGAAACAAAATATTCTCCAAAGACAGCAGTGTCTGCAAGTTTTTCTACATGAACGTTGCGAGGGAGATAACAAGAGAGGCATACTTTTCTCTAAAACTTTCACTATTATATCTCTCCCTTCTTAATCCATAATCACATTTATGATGAGTTGGTGCTGAATGAGCAGTTTCTCCTTGCATTTAATAATCTGTGATCATTTAAGAGTTCTGGGAAATAGCAGAATGCTCTTCAGCTGTTTAAAGGCTATGCAGGACTTAACGCAGCTGTGCCAAGACAAATGATCATAATTAAAATCAAGCTGACCCCTGAGTTAAAGAAATATGACTTGATGTCCACTCCACCAAAATCAAAGGGAATGAAGGAGGATAAAGTAAAATGATAGATGGCTACAAATGAGTCTCCAGGCCAAACTACACATTATGCAGGAGATCCGTGATAGGAACTCGCAACAAATTTTGTTTTTGCTTTTCTTTCATGTAGCCACAGGGGCGTCCGGATTTGATGAGAGCGGTGGAGCTGAGGGAAAGGCTTTTAACCTTCTCTCCTGCACCATTTTCCTAATCCAAATCCCCCCTCCCCCAAAGCTGCTTTCCCATCTGCCAAACAATTTTTTTCAAATATATATATTTTTATTGATTTTGTATTTCTGCTGCTCTGACTACAGATGCAGATAGACATGACATTTCAGTCTGTCACCCCCAGCCTTTCAACTTTGCAACAGAAATATGGCACTAATCATATTTAATGCTAACTATGACCAAGACCCTCCAGCAAAGGAGATCGTTACCTTGTCGTGGTGCTGGAGCTTAAGCACCTCAATGACGTCATGAGCTAAACCATAATGGGGCACCCAAGACGGGAAGGTCATGGCAGAGAGGTCAGACTAAATACGATCCCTGGGGAAGGAAACGGCAACCCACCCCTGTATTCTTGCCATGAAAACTAAATGGATCAGTACAACCAGAGATATGTCGGTATACCATCGGAAGACGGGACTCCCAGGTCGGAAGATGGTCAAAATGCTACTGGGGAAGAACAGAGGATAAGTTCAACTAGCCCCAGATGTGATGACGCAGCTAGCTCAAAGCCGAAAGGACAGCTAGCAGCCGATGGTGCTGGTGGTGAACGACGAATCCGGTATTCTAAAGATCAACACACCACAGGAACCTGGAATATAAGATCTATGAGCCAGGGCAAATTGGATGTGGTTATTGGGGAGATGTCAAGATTAAATATAGACATTTTGGGTGTCAGTGAACTGAAATGGACTGGAATGGGCCACTTCACATCAAATGACCACCAGATCTGCTACTGTGGACAAGAGGACCACAGAAGAAATAGAGTAGCCTTCATAATTAATAATAAAGTGGCTAAAGCAGTGCTTGGATACAATCCAAAAAATGACAGAATGATCTCAATTCGAATTCAGGGTAAACCATTTAACATCACAGTGATCCAAATATACGCCCCAACCACAGATGCTGAAGAAGCAGAAGTAGATCAGTTCTATGAGGATCTGCAGCACCTACTGGATAGTACGCCAAACAAAGATGTTATTCTCATTACAGGAGACTGGAATGCTAAGGTGGGTAGTCAAACGACACCTGGAATTACAGGCAAGCATGGGCTGGGAGAACAAAATGAAGCAGGACATAGGCTGATAGAATTTTGCCAAGACAACTCACTGTGCATAACAAACACTCTCTTCCAACAACCTAAGGAACGACTTTATACATGGACTTCACCAGACGGTCGACACAGAAATCAGATTGACTACATCCTTTGTAGCCAAAGGTGGCGGACATCTATGCAGTTGGTAAAAACAAGACCTGGAGCTGATTGTAGTTCAGATCACGAACTTCTTATTGTACAATTTAGAATCAGACTAAAGAGAATAGGGAAGACCCCCAGATCAGTTAGATATGAGCTCACGAATATTCCTAATGAATATGCAGTGGAGGTGAAGAATAGATTTAAGGGACTAGATTGAGTAGATAGGGTCCCGGAAGAACTATGGACAGAAGTTTGCAACATTGTTCAGGAGGCGGCAACAAAAAACGTCCCAAAGAAAAAGAAAACCAAGAAGGCAAGATGGCTGTCTGCTGAGACACTGGAAGCAGCCCAAGAAAGAAGGAAAGCAAAAGGCAACAGTGATAGGGGGAGATATGCCCAATTAAATGCAAAATTCCAGAGGTTAGCCAGAAGAGAGAAGGAATTATTTTTAAACAAGCAATGCATGGAAGCGGAAGAAGATAATAGAATAGGAAGGACAAGAGACCTCTTCCAGAAAATTAGAAACATCGGAGGTAAATTCCAGGCAAAAATGGGTATGATCAAAAACAAAGATGGCAAGGACCTAACAGAAGCAGAAGAGATCAAGAAAAGGTGGCAAGACTATACAGGAGAACTGTATAGGAAGGATAATAATATTGGGGATAGATTTGACGGTGTGGTCAGTGAGCTAGAGCCAGACATCCTGAAGAGTGAGGTTGAATGGGCCTTAAGAAGCATTGCTAATAACAAGGCAGCAGGAGATGACGGTATCCCAGCTGAACTGTTTAAAATCTTGCAAGATGATGCTGTCAAGGTGATGCATGCCATATGCCAGCAAATTTGGAAAACACAAGAATGGCCAACAAATTGGAACAAATCAACTTATATCCCCATACCAAAAAAGGGAAGCACCAAAGAATGTTCAAACTATCGAACAGTGGCACTTATTTCACATGCCAGGAAGGTAATGCTCAAGATCTTGCAAGATAGACTCCAGCAATTCATGGAACAAGAATTGCCGGATGTACAAGCTGGGTTTAGAAAAGGCAGAGGAACTAGAGACCAAATTGCCAATATCCCCTGGATAATGGAGAAAGCCAGGGAGTTTCAGAAAAACATCTATTTCTGTTTTATTGACTATTCTGAAGCCTTTGACTATGTGGATCATAACAAATTGTGGCAAGTTCTTGGTGGTATGAGGATACCAAGTCATCTTGTCTGCCTCCTGAGGAATCTGTATAACGACCAACGGTAAGAACAGACCACGGAACAACGGACTGGTTTAAGATTGGGAAAGGAGTACGGCAGGGTTGTATACTCTCACCCTACCTATTCAACCTGTACGCAGAACACATCATGCGATGTGCTGGGCTTGATGAAGCCAAGGCTGGAGTTAAAATCACTGGAAGAAACATTAACAATCTCAGATATGCAGATGTTACCACTTTGATGGCTGAAAGCGAGGAGGAGCTGAGGTACCTTATGACGAAGGTGAAAGGAGGAAGTGCAAAAGCTGGGTTGCAGTTAAACCTCACAAAAACCAAGATTATGGCAACCAGCTGGATTGATAACTGGCAAATAGAGGGAGAAAACGTGGAGGCAGTGACAGTCTTTGTCTTTCTAGGCACAAAGATTACTGCAGACGCTGACTGCAGCCAGGAAATCAGAAGACGTTTACTTCTTGGGAGGAGAGCAATGACAAATCTTGATAAAATAGTGAAGAGCAGAGACATCACACTGACAACAAAGGTCCGCATAATTAAAGCAATGGTATTCCCCGTAGTAAGCTATGTCTGCGAGAGCTGGACCATAAGGAAGGCTGAGTGAAGGAAGATAGATGCTTTTGGACTGTGGTGCTGGAGGAAAATTCTGAGAGTGCCTTGGACTGCAAGAAGATCAAACCAGTCAATACTCCAGGAAATAAAGCCAGACTGCTCACTTGAGGGAATGATATTAAAGGCAAAACTGAAGTACTTTGGCCACATCATGAGAAGACAGGATACCCTGGAGGAGATGCTGATGCTAGGGAAAGTGGAAGGCAAAAGGAAGAGGGGCCGACCAAGGGCAAGATGGATGGATGATATTCTGGAGGTGACGGACTCGACCTTGGGGGAGCTGGGGGTGACGACAACCGACAGGAAGCTCTGGCATGGGCTAGTCCATGAAGTCATGAAGAGTCGGAAGCGAATGACCAAGTAAACAACAACAATGACCAAGACCGGAAAGCAAGCTGGTTTCAAAACCCTGGGATGAGAGAGAAGGAGCTTATGATCCCACAATGCACCCCACTCCTGAACCACTGACTGGGAGCACACTCTGGGCAAGTTCACACATCATGCTAAGCCACCCTGAGAATGGGTTGGTTGTTCGCTGAACAACCCATGTTACTCCTGACAGATGATCAGGCGTGCAGCAGCTTGGCATGGTTTCTTTCCCCCTCAGTCCTCCTGCCCAATCCTAACACATATCCCAGTTGCTTTTGCAGCGCAACACCTCTCGGATCCTCATATTCCTGATGGCTGACAGCTCCCCGCTGACCAATACATTGCTGTCAAATCGACAAGTCGCAAAGAACAAAATCTCAGAGCCCCATATTCCCTATGGAGGGAAACTCCCCCTCCCTCCAATCACTACCCCTGTTGTGAGCAATTTTAATGTTGGCAACCCTTTTTTCCTGGTCCTTCCCTCAAATTTGCACAGCTAAGATCAATATTTCTCCCCCTCTTTGGTCCTTCACAAGTGCACACATTCACAGGACCACAGTTTACATTTTTAAGTCGTACCAGTACAAAAGCATCTAGTACAGTATCCAAGCACATCCATATGCACTCTGCATGTCTAGAGATTCCACTTGTCAAATTCTCCCTCTCATAACATGTTGAAATGTCAGCGTGTCAAATTCCTCTTGGGCCCTTGCCTTGACAGTGAACTCCGAAAGGGGCAGCTGACCAAGACAGGAGCTTTTGCTGTGGGTGTAATTACCGCGGGTGTATGTGGAGCTTATTTTTGCTTTGCCAATTTAACAGCCATGTGAATAAAATAGGAAATTATGCCTTGCTTTGGTCCTGCAAAAGTGTGCACTAGCGCAGGACCAAAGGGGGGAAAACCTGAACCCATTTGTGCCTTTTGTAACCAAAAAATAATTTTTAAAAAGGGCTGCCAACTCGATAGCAACACTGCCAAGTGACAATGCAGTATCAGTGAAGGGGTGGACACTGACAGCACTGGAGGAGGGTGGATGGCGGCAGCACTGATGAGATTGTGAACAGCGGCTGGCAGGGTTTTTTGCTGCTCTTGACAGGTGGGTTCAGATGTCACGCTAAGCTAACCTGAGAACAAGCCACCCTAAACAACCCTACTACAAGCCAGGGGTTCTCAGGATAGCTTGTTTGTGAAAAACAACCCATAATGGAAAAGCTGTACCCGATTTGGACGTCACGCTGAGCCACCCTGCAACCACTCATGGTGACAACCCACCCTGGTTTAGTGTGATGTGTGAGCCTGGTCTCTGTGTACTGGGAACTTGTACATCCTACATCTTCTTGACCTTTGCCGTCAAACCTTTGTACTTCTTTATTGTAAAGAGCACTGAACTCAGGCAGGTCAAAGAACAATCTGGGAATGTAGCTTTTTTGTACACTTTTGTGTGTTTCTCATGCTGTGGAACCAATGAAGCTACTAACACTGAGATTTCAGAAATTCTGTTGATGTGATAGTACTACTACAATCCAAACTTGAGTTATTCCTACTTTCTCTTATTATGGCTTACTTGGACTTCTTGCAATCCAATTGCTTTGGATCTTCTTTTCTAGGAGTGATGTTGCACTGCATTGGGAAAGCATGGCACTGTTCCAGAATTCAAGAATTCTATGTTTAAGGACTAAGGATATAGTATTTGCTTGGCAATGGAACTTCCACTTATGAAATCAAGTCTGACCAATTTATAAGTCTGAGGACACTGACCAGATTCCAAATTATTCCAGCCCGTAGATGAAACAGGTAAAATAAAATTAAACAATACAAGGTTCCCTCCTGGTCAGATCTCCAGGTAAAAGCAGATACATTCACAGTGACAAGACTCACTATTAATTAGCAAGTCACAGGCCTTTTATTATGTGGTTTTGAATTCTGACTTCCCATCTGTGATCTGTTGTGAGTTTTTCAGGAAGTTGTCTATGACTATGTAAAAGTATCTGAATTTTTTTTTAATGTACTCCCTGGATAGTTTTTTTAATTAGTGAGAGTGCCTCTATATGAGTCACACAAATCGTTCTCTTTATAAATGCCATTGCACACAAAATGGTCAGAAAATCAAAACATAAAGAATCAATACAATGTGATGTTAGTGATAATAAGAGAAAGTCAAGAAATTAAAAATTCAAGGAGGTAGCTTTGCCACTGGGGATGATGATTATGCTTTTTCAAACTTCTGTCCATCACTTAAAGCATATAAAATGTTACAGTAACATCACCAGCTGACAAAACAGTGTCTTGCCAAAGGAGAAATGTCATATCATCACAGCTGTTCAGGTTAGGGAAAGCATACTTTGAGTTTTGAATTGTGAATCCAAAATACAAAACATGTAAAACTTTTTGCCTTGGCTGCCATCTTCTGGGAATCTTTATGAAACACCGGGGGAAGTTTGTATTCAACAAACAATATAGGATATTGAGTAAGCCACTGTAGTTACAGTTCTTTTTCTTTGCTCAGCATCAGCACCCAGCATCCTCAGGCGATTCCCAGGGTCCAGGTCCCCCAGAGGATCCACCAATTCTGATGCTGACATCTGCCTTGACCCCACCAGTGGTCATACCTACTTTGGCTTTTTCTTCTAGCTGTGGGTTTACTGGTGACAGCTTAGCTTGGGAAGCTGCCCACCGCTTAAAACAGGACCTTTCATCTCTTTTGGCCTATAAATTCCATCCTTGGCTATGCAGGTTTTGGCTGATGGGCAGGGGCATTGCTAGGTTCTTAAAAGATCCGGGGCACAGGCCCATAACACAAATTTGCATATACGAGTCTAAACGCACGTGTGTGTGTGGTGTGTACATGCAGTGTGCTTGTGTGTGCGTATAGATTACAGACAGACAGACAGACAGACAGATGAAGTATGCACTGACCCCCACTCCAACTTCAACTCAGACCCCGATTCAGCATTTTGGAAAACATCTTGCTTCTACTCTGGCCAATTTGTAGTCGGACCACTTCAGCTCAGCACCAAACCTGAGTCAAGGTTTGGAAAAATGAGTCTTCATGCTTCCTGTTGACCACCATGGGAAATTAGAAAAAAACTAACTTTTTTCTCTTGGTCAGAACTGGATGATAATTTCAGGCATAGTAGCCCCCTAGAAGGGGATTACACCTGCCACATGTCAGAAAAATAGGTGCAGGGTTTATATTTTGATTTTCTTTTAAAGGGAACTGCCAATAACATTTTAATTCCTTGGAAGAATTGGATAAAAATTTCAGGATTCATTGCCCCATCAGAGGAGATCCTGTCTGCCAAATTGCAGAATGATAGCCACAAGGGGTTTTGTGCAAGGGTGGCCTTGACATTATGAGGTCTCCAAAAGAGGACATACTTATCTCCCTATGTTCCTTGTGGACCATTGTTTTGAAAATTTCAGACAGCCTACAGTTGTCCCTAAGTAAGAAACCAGCAAAGTTTCAGAAGGATAGGTGCAGCAGTTCATGTGGAAGGGGAGTTCTCCAATTTGGGGGAGGGAGTGATTTGCTTTCCTTTCCATTCACGCCTTCCCCAATAGTTTTTGGGTACATTTGTATGAAAATTTACCCCAGGCAAGAAACCTGCAAAGTTTCTGAAGGATATACATGCATTCTAATTTAGAATTACTAGACTTTATTTACATTTCACCAATGTTAGCAGCAGGAGAACACGGGTGGGAAGTTGCTACTGAACTCATGTCCTGCCTGTAGGTTTCCTATGGTCATGTGGTTGGCCACCATGTGAACAGAATGCTGGACTAGATGGACCTTGGTCTGATACAGCATGGCTATTCTTACGTTCTTAAATATAGCGTGCATCTGAGCAAGTGCAGAATGTTTTTCTTTCACCACTGAGCACTTACATTCTCCCCTACCAATTCTATTCCCCTCCATGCAACCATCCCTCCTCATCCCACCATCCTCCAGCAACTCTTCATAAAAACAGATGTCTTGTTTTGTGCAACTCCTCTCTACCTCCTCCCTGTTATGCACAAGCTCTCACTATATCTTCCTCCCCATAACTTCATTTGTGCCAAGACTTCACTAGGATTCAGCCAATGAGTCTGTTTTCAAAACTAGGACTAAGTTCTGGAGAACCTCTGAGCATGTACTAAGTGCTTTTCCCTCACCACTGAAGCTAGAGTTCATGCAAAACAAACAAAAAAAACAAACCCAAACCCAAACCCACAAATGACAAAACATGCACAGGACCCAGCTGAAAGGGTAGTCAATTCTTTAGACGGAATTAGGTAGGCACTGCGTTAAGCTTGCAGTACCACGCTCACAGCTCAGGACTTATTTCTGAGTAAACATGCAAAACATCAAGGTGCAAACCTCCCTGCAAAAGTAACTTGTGCTGGAATCCTATGCACACTTTCTTGAGGGTAAGCCTCATTAAACATAATGGGACTGCTCAGTAGGCATACATAGGATTGCATAAAACAAACCCAAAACTCCTATTTTTTTTAATTAAAGCTTTCTGTTCATAGGAAAATAGGATGCTGCCTTATACTGAGTCAGACCCTGGGTCCATCTAGGCCAGAATTGTTCACACTGATTGGCAGCAGCAGCTCTCCAAAGTTTCAGGCAGGATTCTTTCCTTGCCTTACCTGGAGATGCTGGCGATTGAACCTGGGACCTTCTACATGCCAAGCATGTGCTCTGCCACTGAGCTACAGCCCTTCCTATTGCTGGATAATGGCAACTGACAAACAAAACAGCCCCAGATTTGTTTCTCTGCAACCATGTGAACCCACTCTTCTCAAAGGCTTGAGTGGGGAGGAGGAGAAAAACCAACCCTCTTGTCTGTTTGTATGAAGTCAAATACAGTTCAGAACTTCTCTTGCCCGCCAAAGAGAATTCTCTTTAAGAATTCCCAAAGATATGCTCTGGGTGGAATAAAGAAGAGAAAGAAAGAAAGAAAGAAAGAAAGAAAGAAAGAAAGAAAGAAAGAAAGAAAGAAAGAACAGGGAAGGGAAGGGAAGGGAAGGGAAGGGAAGGGAAGGGAAGGGAAGGGGAAAAGAAGAATGGTGATTGGAAATGTGCATGGGGGTGGGGGGTAGAGAGAATTCCCTAAGCCAAGTGGCTCCTTTCAGAGAGGTAGTGCTTCAGAGGAATTTAGGAGGCTGTGCAGGGTTTGCAAGGATTGCATGTACTTAAATAACCTTTATGAGGTGAGGTGGCTGAGAACTTTTTCTAGCTTTTTTAAAACTGTAGAACCTATTTAAAAGCCCCAGCAGTTTCTCGATCATGACGCCACATAGTCCTAACCCTCCCTTTGGAATTATTTGAGTCCTATAGCTATTTAGGAGAAATTAAAGTGGAGGGGGAGAAAGAAGTCTGTGGAGGCTGATTGGATCCTTTGCTGTACTGAAGCTACTAAACTTCTGCAGAAGCCAAAGGTTCCCGTTTGGGGCAGTAAAATCAGATGTTGTGTGAAATACCAGTATTTCACATGGAGCTCTTTCTTCCCTTCCTTCTCCCTCTTCAAAATTTCATTGCAGGCAAGCTCCCAATAGTGGGCATGAAAGAGCAGAAAAGAAAAGTAGGAAGAGAGAGGTTTTTTGCACTTCAAAAAAAACCTACACCAGAGATTAGGGATTAGTGACCTCCTAATGGTCACCTTGAAACTCAACATTAAAAAAACTAAGATCATGGCATCTGGCCCCATCACTTCCTGGCATATAGAAGGGGAAGAAATGGAAGCAGTGACAGATTTTATTTTCTTGGGCTCCAAGGTCACCGCAGACGGTGGCTGTAGCCATGAAATTAACAGACGCTTGCTCCTTGGGAGGAAAGCTATGGCCAACCCAGACAGCATAGTAAGAAGCAGAGACATCACCTTGCCGACAAAGGTCCGTCTAATCAAAGCTATGATTTTCCCAGTAGCAACGTATGGCTGTGAGAGCTGGACTATAAGGAAGGCTGAGTGCCGAAGAATTGATGCTTTCGAACTGTGGTGCTGGAGAAGACTCTTACGAGTCCCCTGGACTGCAAGGAGGTCAAATCAGTCCATCCTAAAGGAAATCAACCCTGTGTGCTCATTGGAAGGACAGATACTGAAGCCGAAGCTCAAATATTTTGGCCACCTAATGCGAAGAGAAAACTCTCTGGAAAAGACCCTGATGCTGGGAAAGACTGAAGGCAAAAGGAGAAGGGGACGGCAGAGGATCAGATGGCTAGATAGCATCACTGATGCAATTAATATGGACTTGAGCACGCTCCGGGAGAGCGCAGGACAGGAAGGCCTGGCGTGCTTTGGTCCATGGGGTCACAAAGAGTCGGACAGGACTGAATGACTGAACAACAACAATGGTCACCTTAAACACCTTCTGATTAGGATCTCTAATCCCCTGGGTGACTTTAACAGTTTTTACTTTTTGTTTTGACTTCGTGAAAAGGAACATTTACGCATGGCTAGCGCAAAAACCACTGGACCTAACTGTATGAACTTTGGCAGGCTCAGTCATCTCTATGGGGCTGCCAAGTCCCCAAAATCCATGCATGTATGTGGAAGCACAAATAAAATATAGCTCTTTGCTTTGACACATTTTCTTGAAAATAGCAAACTTTACTTGAGACTAGCACAAAAGTCACTAGACATAGCTGCCTGAAATTTGGCAGGTTCCATCAGCTACATGGGGGCTGCCAGGTTTCCCAATTCCATATGCTTATGTGGAAAAACAAAAAAAGTACAGCTCTTTGCTTTGACACATTTTCTTGAAAAAAGCTAATTTTACCTGCGGCTAGCACAAAAGCCCCTAGTCTTAACTGTCTGAAATTTGGCAGGCTCAGTCAGCTCTACGGGGGCTGCCAGGTCCCCAAGTTCCATGCATGTATGTGGAAGCACAAAAAAATTATAGCTCTTTGCTTTGACAGATTATCCTGAAAATAGCAAAACAAAAGCCACTGGACCTAACTGCCTTAAATTTGGCAAATTCAATCACCTCCATGGGGGCTTCCAAGCCTCCAAACTTCATGAATTTATCTTACAAACTAAAAAAGTTATGGCCGTTCTTGTTTTCCGATGCAAGTCAATGGGAATATGTAAAAACAACAACTGGCAATTAGGACACCTCAAAAGATCCGGGGCACACTCTCAGATCATGAGCTTCTTGTTGCAAAATTTCAGCTTAAATTGAAGAACGTACGGAAAACCACTAAACCATTCAGGTATGACCTAAATCATATCCCTTATGAATATACAGTGGAGGTGAGGAATAGATTTCAGGGATTAGACCTGATAGACAGAGTGCCTGAGGAACTATGGATGGAGGTCCGTAACATTGTTCAGGAGGCAGCAACTCAATCCATCCCAAAGAAAAAAAAATGCAAGAAAGCAAAGTGGCTGTCTGATGAGGCTTTACAAGTAGCTCACGAAAGAAGGGAAGCGAAAAGCAAGGGAGAAAGGGGAAGATATATCCAACTGAATGCAGAGTTCCAGAGAATAGCAAGGAGAGACAAGAAGGCCTTCTTAAATGAACAATGCAAAGAAATCAAGGAAAACAATAGAATGGGAAAGACTAGAGATCTCTTCAAGAAAATCGTAGATCTCAAGGGAATGTTTTGTGCAAAGACAGGCATGATAAAGGACAAAGAAGGCAGGGACCGAACAGAAGCAGATGAGATTAAGAAGAGGTGGAAAGAATACACAGAAGAACTCTACAGGAAAGATCTGAATGTCCCTGATAGCTATGATAGTGCGGTCACTGAACTTGAGCCGGACATCCTTGAGAGTGAAGTCAAGCGGGCCTTAGGAAGCATTACTAATGACAAAGCTAGTGGAGATGACAGTCTTCCAGCTGAGCTATTTAAAATCCTAGAAGATGAAGCTGTTAAAGTGCTGTACTCAATATGCCAACAAATTTGGAACACTCCACAGTGGCCACAAGACTGGAAAAGGTCAGTTTACATTCCAATTCCAAAGAAGGGCAATGCCAAAGAGTGTTCAAACTACCGTACAATTGCACTAATTTCACATGCCAGCAAGGTGATGCTCAAAATCCTACAAGCTAGGCTTCAGTGGTATGTGAACCAAGAACTACTGGAAGTACAAGCTGGGTTCCGAAGAGACAGAGGAACTAGAGATCAAATCGCCAACATTCGCTGGATCATGGAGAAAGCAAGAGAATTCCAGAAAAACGTCTATTTCTGCTTCATTGACTATGCTAAAGCCTTTGATTGTATGGATCACAACAAACTGTGGCAAATTCTTAAAGAGATGGGAGTACCAGACCACCTTACCTGTCTCCTGAGAAACCTGTACGAGGGTCAAGAAGCAACAGTAAGAACCAGACATGGAACAACCAATTGGTTCAAAATTGGGAAAGGAGTACGATAAGGCTGCATATTGTCACCCTGCTTATTTAACTTATATGCAGAGTACATCATGAGAAACTCAAGATTGGATGAATCACAGGTCGGAATTAAGATTGCTGGGAGAATTATCAACAATCTCAGGTATGCAGACGATACCATCCTAATGGCAGAAAGCGAAGAGGATCTAAAGAGCCTCTTGTTGAGGGTGAAAGTGGAGAGTGCAAAAGCTGGTTTGAAACTCAACATTAAAAAAACGAAAATCATGGCATCTGGCCCCATCACTTCCTGGCATATGGAAGGGGAAGAAATGGAAGCAGTGACAGATTTTATTTTCTTGGGCTCCAAGATCACCGCAGACGGTGACTGTAGCCATGAAATTAAAAGACGCTTGCTCCTTGGGAGGAAAGCTATGGCAAACCTAGACAGCACAGTAAGAAGCAGAGACATCACCTTGCCAACAAAGGTTCATATAATCAAAGCTATGGTTTTCCCAGTAGTAATGTATGGCTGTGAGAGCTGGACTATAAGGAAGGCTGAGTGCCAAAGAACTGTGGTGCTGGAGAAGACTCTTACGAGTCCCCTGGACTGCAAGGAGGTCAAATCAGTCAATCCTAAAGGAAATCAACCCTGACTGCTCATTGGAAGGACAGACACTGAAGCTGAAGCTCAAATAGTTTGGCCACCTAATGAGAAGAGAAAACTCCCTGGAAAGGACCATGATGCTGGGAAAGATTGAAGGCAAAAGGAGAAGGGGACGGCAAAGGATGAGATGGCTAGATAGCATCACTGATGCAATGAATATGAACTTGAGCACACTCTGGGAGAGAGGAGAGGACAGGAAGGCCTGGCATGCTATGGTCCATGGGGTCACGAAGAGTCAGACACGACTGAACAACAACAACAGCTCAAAAAAGCTCTGGGGCCCGTGCCCAGGTGGGCCTTCCCCTAGCAATGCCCCTGCTGATGGGAGTTGTAGGCCAAAACATTTGGAGGGCCACAAGTTAGTCACTGCGGATTTAAAATATCCCATAATGTCCATCATAGCATCATTAAGGGTCATTGTGGTAAATTTAAATGGTGGGTTCCCAGGCCCAGCTGTGGATACGGATGTATGAGAATTTAATCCTTGTTCACGAATCATGTGAACATGCTCTGTTTGCAACCCCAAATGTGAACAGGAACTTGCGTTCATGTTTGAGAGTGCATTTGCACATATCCTCCCCAAATCTGCATTTACATGTTTTAGCCTATGGGGGAAAATGCACATTTTTGGTGAGGGAAAATGCGTTTTTTAAAAAATATGCATTTTTAATTAGGAAATATTGCACACTTTAAAAAATGTACATTTTTCCACTTGAAAGATGCACATATTTTCTGACTGGAAAAAAGGTGCTTGCATTTGGGAACGCAAACAAGGTGAAATGAGCTTCAAGGAAGAATTTGAGGAACCTCAATGAACTTGAACACTGCATGTTCGCCCATCCCTAGCTGTAACTGAGAGTGTCCCCTGGGGGGCACCTTCTGGGGGGCACCTCGAACCTGGAGGAACCTTCTAACACAAGGCCTAGGAAATATCTTGGACAGGATGAGAAGCGAGGGCCATTCCTCTTCACTCCAGCTCTTTTATCCTCCACTCCCTTGAAATAATTCTCCTGCAATCTTTTTCCTTACACACCTCCCCCCTATGGATCAATGAAGGGCCTCAGTGAGGCAGGTGTGAAGCCTATTCCCTGTGCCTCCTGACTCCAAGAGGCTCCCATTTGCAAAGCACCCATCCTAAGTTTATTTAACAATATTCTTTTATCATGTCCTTCAAGCATAAGATATCCAAGGCAGCCCACAAAACAGAACAACATTAAATCAAAGAAACAACATTACCTCTGAATTAGGTAAATTAAAACCATTTAAATGATCACACTGAAAGCAAAATAACAAAGAAACAATAAATGGCAGCAGTCAAATTAAAATTGACTGACAACAGAGTTTCTTTTTTTGGCCACTCTCAAAAGTGTGACAGTGTTAAGAATGTTCAGAATCAATGGCTTTGGTGTCTTTAGATTAGTTCTACTGTTGATGGAATTCCACCACTAGGTCAGCAGGGAGAAATGCTTCCATCTACTGCTTCTGTATGTATAGAATGGGTATAGAATGCAACACCCTAGCTGGGGGATCCCACAGTTATTTGAACATAGCATTTCCCCTAAGGCTACTTATTGAAACCCCCTTCTACAGCCTTTCAATAGCCAGGACTAGGGAGACCGCATATTAAAATATTAATTGGATCACTTGGATCAGATGCTATCTTCAATGCTGGGTGAGAGAAAGAGGGAGAGGAGGGAAAGAGACAGCATGAGGGATGAGAGTGCACCTGAACTTTGTTCAGTAATTCAGTGTGTTAGAGAGGAGAGTAACATCTAAACAGGCCCTGGCATGGAAGAACTAAAAGAAAAATTAAGAATAACTCAGGTTCATTGAGTGAACAAAAGCTCTTGAAGTATACTCAGCATTCTGAATGAAACCAGGGTCTTGCTAAGTAGCAAAAAACAGCGAAAAAGTATTAAGCATGTAGTATATTATTTACCATGGTCTGAAGTTGCTTCATTTTCCATGGGCAGCTCATAGTCATGACCCCATTTCTTTGAAGAAGGCACTGCAAAGAGACTTCCAAAGGTCCTTGAACTCCCAAAAGTAACACCTTCTTCCCATCTAGGGTAGTACATGCTGGATGACAGAAGATAACAATTGCTCTAATTAGCTGCATTACTAGCAAACTGGACTGGAGAAAAACAACTGATTGACAGGCATTAATATGAGAACTTGGGTTCCCACCCACCAAACTCTTGTATGAAATATGGTTCAATTGTAAAAATCAGAACAGACCAGCATTATTATGCTCCACAAATTTTTCTGATGACCAAGACCACCATGTAACTGGACAGGAGACATTTGATCAGCTCTGACAATATAATAGACAGAAGTATGTTTTCATGTATTTATATAAGGAATGGCAGTCTTGGCTTGAGTACCAGACACATTAATGACATCTTGCTAAATTAAATGAGTATATATTTCACTTGCATATGTTGTTAATTTATCCAGTTATAATTCGATCCAGTTACACACAGATTCAAATGCATCTGACACTTCTTTACTTACATATCCCACCCTAGCAGTGCAATCTGTCTATTCTGGAGTAACCCTCACTGAATTAAATGGGGCTTACTCTCAGGTAAGTGGGTATCGGATTGCAGCTTAAGACATATTTTTCCTCAGCAAAAATTGAAATCTGAGGTCATTTTGCCATGAACAGCTGCCTCAACCCTCTCCTTTAACATTCCATAATCTTATACATCCAGTGATAAAATATAATACTCTTCTTCCCATTTTTATTGCTTTTAATATTTTAAGTGCTTTTATGTATTTTACTGCAGTAAGCTGCCTTCGGAGGGCTTCTGCCCTGAAAGGCAGCCAACAATTTAAAATAAATAAATAAATAAATAAATAGGAGGGTATTTAGGAATTTAGTTCCATTTTCTCCACTCCCACATCACACCAAGGCTGCTGGAGCCTGTATTATTAACAGGCTATTAACACAGTATACTAAAGGCCAAAAAATATGATCACAGAATTTGGGTAAGCATCCGTTGAGGTGCTTACATCAGTATTAATGAAACCTTAGTAACTGCCACATATGAAAAAATATCTAGCCAGAGATTGTAAGGCTACAAATTAAGTATATGTCTGGGTTCCTACGATGTGTGTACTGGGGGAATTTGCATAATCACCTTCAGGAGCATGGCTTGTCGTGTCCTGTGAACCTGGCCAGGGTGGCTTGTTGCCATGGGTAACAAGCCACCCAGAACCCATGGGCTCTTGTAGGGTCTGGATGGCTTGTTACCCAGAGCAACAAGCCACCCTGGCTGGGTTCGCGGGACAAGCTGCCAACGGTAATTATGCACACACACACACACACACACATACACAGACACCCCCAGCACACAACCACTGAGTTCAGTAAGACATAGTCCCATTAAATAAGGGTAGGTTTCCAGCTACATTCACTATCCATGTGGATGTGGTAAAGATTGTGGAGGGCAGGTGCACTGGTTACAGGGTGCACGGACAACATGGATGAGTGACAGCACACAGGCCAGTGGAAGGAGCAAGGAAGGAGGGATGGGCAGCCTGGCTTATTCCTCCTCCTGGTTGCCCCTCGCCCTCCATTTGCCGCTCAGATGATAGTGACCAACACCGTGTTCTTCCTCCGGGTGCATCCAGCACCCCAAACTCATGGGCATTCCTATTCTTGGTGCAGTCACTAACTTCCTGCAAGTGGTTCCAGGTCAGTGGAAGCACCTCAGGCGCTATCGGGCACCGTTGGCTGAGCAGCGAGGAGGAGGAGGAGCTGCAGAGAGCAGGGAATTAAGCCAGGCCAGCTGGCTCCTCACCTGCCAACCCCCCGCCCCTTTGTTCATGTGCTTCCACTTCTCTCTCTTGGTACGCAGAGCCAACATATCCTACCTATGACATGCAGAGAGACCAGCACTGTCGTCCTAATACGTATTGTAATACTATGGGCACAATCAATATTCTGTTATATTTGGGAGCGGGGTGCAAGTTAAGGAGAGGTTTGCATGGTTTCAGTTTCCTTCTTTCTATGTAGAAGGAAGGCGCAGATAATAGTATCATAAAGTATGTTCAAAACTATCTATACTGCTGGTGACAGTTTTAAAATCTAGGTTTATATATTTATACATGCTTTCCAGACAGGGCTGGCCCAAGACATTTTGCTGCCTTGGGCGCCCCCTCCCCCCAAAGCCATGGTACATAGTACCCAAGATTGGTCAAGTTATTTTGGCATCCAAGGCAGAAAATCCCATAAGTACCTCTCCCTGTCCCTGGCAGTAAAAAAGACAATAAAAATAAATTAAGTAACAATGTCCTTCCTTTTCATGACATGAAATTGGTTGTCTGAGGCAGCTGTTTGGAGGGGAGTTAAACTCTCCTACCCGGCACTGTAGCTGAGGTTTTAGGACTCACTCACACACAGTCCCAGGTATTATGGAAGAGTGGGGCTGTGCTTAGTGCTCAAAAAAACGCACCCTGCTATGCTCAGAAGTGTCCCTTTCCCCTTCAGAATTTATTCTAGGGTTCCCAACCAGCAGAATTTGACTAACAGCCCAAAATTTTATCCTCCCTAGTAGCTGATAGAAAAAAGCATCTTTATGATTTTCTTCCTACTTTTAAAAAAGTTGTACCGTTTACAGGGTAGGGAGACTCTCTCCTTACCCTAATTTCTTTTACAGCTCTTGACACAGTGAGCGACGATGGGCCCTTGCATCCTCTAAAATAATGAAATCTGTCGTTCCTGGAGGAACAGGTCTTTGCACATTCTCAGAGGCACTCACCAATGTTTATTTTAACATCCCTAATTACTTCACATGAGCAAAGATTAAGACTTAGCAGTGAGAACAACATTTCCAGCCCTGTCTTGGCACTATTACTCTATGTAAGGAAACAAACACGTACATGCACACACAGGTACACTTCAGTAGGTATGTTTCAATTATACAGGCATAAAAGGACTCAACCTTGATTTCTGAAAGAAACAACCCTGAGAAATAAACTTTTGGCTGCTATCTACAGAGATTAGAATGTTCTGAGGATTTTGTTTTAGGAGCTATGTTTGCAAGGTCGGGGAGGTAGTTCTGCATACAGGAGAGGGAACAGAGCACAACTAGACCCTGCTTAATTCTTTCAGCTTCATACAATGAAAATCAACATTAAGGGGCAGGGTGGGGGGAAGCACAATTTCCCCTGACCCTACCAGCCCCGATAGAAAGCAAGCCCTCACCACAACAGAATTCCAAGTGGCACGGAGAATCCTTTCAGTGTGTGGGGAAGAGAAATGGAGGAAGGGTGGCTAAGCGATGATTAGCAGGGGCTGCTTTTAAGGAACTTTTCCATTGTCTTTTTCATCAAAGTTTTAAAAAACCCACCCAAGACAAGAGTGGAGCTCCTTATCAACTGCCAGTGGTGTAGCAGGCGAAACACATTGTACACTGCTAACTAATCTTTCTCCTGAAGAAGCTCAGAAAACAGTCATAGGACAAAACAAAAGCACAACTGTTTACCTGCTGTAAGTCAGGTGTTTGCAGCAATGCTACAGTATTTGCTCCTCATCCTGCTCTCTGCTATACCACCAGTAAGCTGTTCCCTGCCCCTTCTTTTCCTACCAGACCAATTAGAAGGAGAGGAAGGGGGGAGAGCAACACAGCAGCGAGAAGGAGCAAACAAGTGAGGGAACGAGGGAAGCCCTGGGTCACCTCCCCTTCCTGGCTGCAGAAATCAAGGAGTGTTGGCAACAGGAGTAGCTACTATAACCCAGGTGGCTGTGCCAGCAACCGAAGCCTGAACTGCAAGGACAAATAAAACAAAGAGGGTGGTCCTAGGTCTCCTCTTCCTTGCACCTGCAGCAAGTAGAGCAATGCAACAGCCAGCAGGTGAAGCTCGACTGTAAAGGAGGACACTCGGCTCTCTCTTCCTACATTGAGGCATGGTGGACACTGGCTGGCCGACAGCCACCATGCTTTAATCTAAGAAGGGAGAACATGCTGCCAGTCATCAATGAGCATCAGAGAGCTGCATGGTGCTCCTGAAACATGCATGCACCATGTTAAAAGAAGATCAACACTGTCAGAGCTGATCATCTGTTAGGAGGATATCTACACTAGCTATATAGATTTCAGGAAACAGGGCCAGCCCTCTCATGCAGCAAGGTGAAACGCTTTCTTCAAGCAGCAGATTTGGTGGGACTGGGGGCAAGAACCCACCCCCCACCGCTGCCCCAGCCACCATCTGACTGCTCCTGCCACCCACCTGTTGCCAAAAAGAAACCCGGGTGCCTGTTTGCTGCTCCATGACCACTGGCAGTTTGTTCTCCCTTCTTAGATTAAAGCGCACCTGGCATCTTAGATGGACTTATCGTATCTTAACAACCTTGCAAGGTAAGCCAGTGTTTTACAGAGGAGGAGTTGTAGCAGGGAGACCATCATTTGACTCAGGAAACTTAGGCACCTCACAGGTGAGCCAGGATGCCAACATACAAAGCGCAGTGGATGGAGAGAGTCACAATTCTGTTGTACCTAGTTTTTCCAGAAGCTTGATCACAGCACTGGCAGTTGGGGAAACCATGCATTCATGCATGTCTCCATGCACTAATCTTGCCAAGTGAAAATCTGTTACTCTGCAGTAAATAAATATAAGAGAGAGAGAGAGAAAGCAGAATGTTTATGTAAGTATATATAAATAGAATTATCATTTTTTAAAAGAAAACAATAAGAATTGTAAGTATGTGATGTGTACATGTAAGCTAGAGTTCCTTAGTGCATATTCATGAGACATCATGATGTTATCAATTCATTCTCTTTGTAGAACTGAATCGACATACCTACAGCTTATATGGAGGCCAAAACGCTTCCACTATATTTTGGAATTGCAACACTACTTGGCGTGAAACAGATCATCACTTCTGGAGAAAGTCCTGCCCTACCCCTTGCTTCGCAATTGCTAAGAAAACCCTCACTTCCCCATCTGGTATCAAATAAAGCTACATTAAGGGCACAATCCTATGTGTGTTTAGACAGAAAAAAGTTCTACATTTCCCATCATTCCCCAGCCAGCCATTCTCTGTCTAAATATGCATAGGACTGCACCCTAAATACATATTTATACCCTGTGGTTAGTTCCATCCATTCTCCTGGTGTGTGCGATTCAGCATATCCACAGCCTCACCTGAAGAAGATAAAAAGGAGAAATAGAGCTGCATGTCATCAGCATACTGATGACAACACACTCCAAATCTCTGGATGACCACACTCAGTGGTTCCATGTAACTGTTGAACAGCATAGGGGACAAAACTGACCCCTGTGGAGTCCCATATTGGAGAATCCACGGAGCCGAGTAATGTCCCCCAAGCACCACCTTCTGGAGCCGACCCTCCAAGTAGGAGCGAAACCACTGCAATGCACTGCCTCCCACTCCCAGCTCAGAGCCATCCCAGAAGGATTCCATGGTCAATGGTATCGAAAACCGCCAAGAGATCAAGGAGAATCAACGGGGTCACACTCCCTCTGTCTTTCTCCCGACACAGGTCATCATACAGGTCATCCAAGGCTGTTTCTGTGCTGAAACCTGGCCTGAACCCCAACTGAAATGGATCCAGATAATCAGTCTCATCCAAGAATGCCTGGAGCTGGGTTGGCAGCCACTCACTCAAGGACCTTGCCCAGGAATGGAACATTTGCAACCGGCCTATAATTATGAAGGTTTTCGGGGTCTAGGGAGGATTTCTTCAGGAGTGGTCTCACCACCGCCTCTTTCAGGCAGCCCGGGCCCACTCCCTCTCGCAAGGAGGCAAATCACCTTCCTAGCCCAGCCAGCTGTTCCCTCCATGCTAGTTTTTATTAGCCAAGATGGGCAAGGATCCAATATGGAAGTGGTTGCATGAACCTGTCCAAACACCTTGTCCACATCCTCGAGCTGTACCAACTGAAATTCATCCAAAAAAACTGGACAAGAGTGTGCTCTGGATACCTCACCAGATTCACCTGCAGTAATACTGAACTCTAAGTTCTGGTGGATGCAAGAGTGGAAGTATATTCCAAGTATTCTGGAAGTGCCTAGCCAGTGCATTACAGTGGGCCTCAGATGGTTCCATAGTGTCCTTAGGGCCAGAATGTAAAAGGCCCCAGACAGCCCTAAAAATCTCTGCTGGGTGGAATATGGATGATTGAATAGAGGCAGTGAAATATTTTTTCCTTGCCGCTCTCACTGCCTTTTTTATTTATCAGATTTATTAGCCACCGATCTGGCTGGCCACCCAGCCACCTTTGAATATACCTGGCCATAGGCACATGCCAGGGTTTGATTGCATCCACTAGGAGTTTTTCTCCATCTGTACTCAAGGTGTCTCCTATTTTGTTTCATCACTCTCAGCTCCAGGGTATACCATGGAGCTGTACGAGCTCTACTCCGGAGAGGGAGCTCAGGAGCAATTGTGTCAACTGCCCAGGTCATTTCTCCACAGGTTGACCAGGGCTTCGGCAGGCGCACCACCCATATGAGCTGGAACCGTCCCCAGAACCCTCTGGAAAGCATCTGGATCCACTAGCCTCCAGGGGTGGACCATCTTAATAGGTCCCCCACCATTGCAGAGGAGAAAAGCTGCTGTAAGTCTAAACCTTGACAAAGGGACTGAGGCAAAGTCCCCCACCTTCAGATCACCATCTCCATGTCCAGTTGAGAAAACCATGTCTAGAGTATGCCCCGCTACATGTGTTGGGCCAGTGACATGTTGGGACAGTCCCATGGCTGTCATGGAGACCATGAAATCCTGAGTCGCCCCAGACAAGGTGCCCTCAGTGTGAACGTTGACATCCTGCAGAACCAACAGTCTGGGGGATCTCAGCAGCACACCCGAGACCACCTCCGTCAGCTCACCTAGGGAGTCTGTTGAGCAGCGGGGTGGGCGGTACACCAACAGAATCCCTAATCTGTCCTGCTGACCCAGCACAAGGTGCAAACACTCCAGACCAGTGGTCACATGGTCAGGGAGTTTGCAGAGGGAGATGAAATTCTGACAGACCACAGCAACACCCCCTCCCCAGCCCTCAAGCTTTCCCTGATGCTGGACCAAGTACCCCGGTGGGCAGAGCTGGGAGAGACTGACTCCTCCCTGTTCACCCACCCAGGTCTCAGTTTTACTTGCCAGATGGACCACCTCATCTACTATTAAGTATTAAGTATTAATACTATTAAGTATTAAGGGGGGCCTTGTTCTGAACCGGTCTGACATTTAAAAGCAGCATCCAGAGACCCAAAGGCAGGCTGATAGGGCGACCACCAAACCTGCAGGTGCGGGGAGGAACAGAACATGGCACAGCCATTAACTGTCTGGCCTGCGTTCCCCTTGCCTGTCAAGTCCTCCTCACAACACCATATCTCCCTCTACTCATCACTACACTGATTGGCCCCCCTCAGCCCCCCCAATTGGCCCAATATCCTCCCTCCCAGGCACATACTCAGGCCACCAGAAAGCCAGGGTCCAGGCCTTGCAGGGCTCACAGCTAGATGATCTCTGGCCCCTCCATAAGCAGGAGAGCCTTTACAGCTGGAGCCAGTTTGGGGCCCTGCCCTCCCAGGCCAAGTGGAAAGAGCCAGGCAGAGAAACAGCGTCCAGGTCTGCTCACAGCTGGATGGTGTCTCACAGCTGGATATTGTTGGGTTGTTCAGGTGGTTAAGAAGCCATACTACATGGTTAACAAGCCACCCTGTGGAAAATGTCTTGGGTTCAGACAACATACTAACCCATGGTTCAACAAACAATCCACAGTTCAACAACAACCCACACTCAACCACTGAGTGTAAGTTAGTGTGTTCTGTGAACAGCCCCAGTGTCTCTGGGGAAAAGGCATATATTCCTAGGTACCGTTGTCACAGGATTGCGACTGGACCTACGGCCATTTAGATACTGGTGCTAGAAACTAGGTGAAAGCGATGGGGTGGCCTATCTGGTTTTTTTAATTATTATTCTAAGAGAAAAAAATATACTCAGTATACTTGACCATTTTCCTCAAATAACCAGCCTTTTGTCATCTTGAACCAGCAGAATTGAAATAAAATAAAGACTGTAAGAATGGACTGGAATTAAGAAACCAAACTTAAGAAACGTTTTTGTTAACTTTGAGGACAGCGTCTGGAGGACACAGGATTTTCCCATTTCCGGGCTCTGAGCTTGGAGCCAGGAAACTGTGCTCCTCACCCCCGCCCCCTTGTAGCTGGCACAGAGAGCACAACTGCTTCTCCATGCTCGTAAAACAAAGTGGGGAGAAGGGGGTGTTCCCGGGGGAGGGGAGGAGACCGGGGCAGCATTCCTATTATCTTTCTTATGGCTGCCCGAACCTCCTTCCTTCCCCCTCTCCGAAGCCTCTGCTAGACAGGCAAAATTGTCCATCTAGCTAAAATGCAGAGAGGCAGGGACAAGGCACCTCCCTCTCTGCATAGGATACTGGTAAGCCTTAGAGTTCAGGGTATTACCCAGGGTGAGTTCAGGGGATTACCCAGGACACAACCCATAGGACCTCGCCTTAATTCTCAGGTTTACAGAATATCAACATCATGTACTAACCAATGTGATTTAAACAATAGTGTTATGTTTGATTTCACAAAAACAAATTTATTTTTCCTGTTTCATTTCATCTTAGTAACTGTGGAACCCGTATGATAACACAAATCTCTAGGGACATAAAATTTGTATCTGCCCAATGGGCTTTATAGTGTTTAACTTACCCATTCACATCTTTCTCTGGTTTCACGGTATTCAATATTTTGCTAGTGTATGACTCTTTATGGAGGCGAAGGAGAATGCCATGAATTTTAGGATTCTCATTGAGCTTTATTATTTCATCTATAACCTATGAGGTAATATAAAGTTAATAAATCAGGATTATAAAAGATTCAGCCTTTGGAACATAGGAAGCTGCCTTATACTAAGTCAGACCATTGCTTCATCTAGCCCAGTATTGTCAACACTGATCGGCAGCGGCTCTCCGGTGTTTCAGGAATTTTTCCAGCCCTACCTGGAGATGCCAGGGAGCGAACCAGGCACCTTCTGGGTGCAAAGCAGATGCTCTGCTCCTGAGCCACAGCCCCTTCAACATTAGAACACTATCAAATATGAAGAGAGTGTAGTTTGAAAATATGGAGGGTTTATCCGTTGATAAATGGAATCAGACACGCTTTTTCACTTGCAAAAACTGAAGAATACAGCAAAAATACACTCACAAATTTAATTTTTGTGAACTGCCCAGAGAGCTTCAGCTATGGGGCAGTATAGAAATATAATGAATGAATGAATAGCTGTGAAAGTACACCTATGGGGAGGACGACACTTACACACTTCAGTGCCCACCATTTAGAGCAGTTCGTAGCAAAGTAAGGTATACTAACTGCAGCATTCCACAGAACAATAGTGAGATGGTACTATGTCACTCTAAAGATATCACAGTGGGGTGATGCCAGACAGGAACAGGTCAAGCAGGGGTGTCGTCCCTCTACAGATACAGATATATAGTGTTTATCACTGCTAGCGTGAAACTGCAGCAATCCGCAAGTGCAGACAGCCTGGGGGAAGAATACAGTCATAACACATTGGCAAAATGCCATCCATTAAGTGTAAGGAGGGAAACAAAATCCCTCTTCGGGCATTCCAAACTGTAAATGTGGAGGACAGATGGGGACAGATGCAGCAATTCCATGCATAGGATTGCACCCTTATTGACTTTCTGTGTAATTTTGCAAAAGCCACTTAGGGCACAATCCTATGCAGTTTTAGACAGAAAAAAGTCCTACAACTCCCAGCATGCCCCAGCCAGCTATGCTGTAGGACATTTTTCTGCCTAAACCTGCATAGGATTGTGCCCTTAGCCTACTTTTCTTCTCTGGTTCCACCTGCCAGAATGATGCTCCTTATAAAAGCATCTGGAAAACAACAGATCAAGCACATTACACAGCCCTACACATAAATTTGAGGTAATCTGTACTTAGTAAGGGTGATCTTTGAAGCCTTTTTGTATCTAAGCACACCAGAACTTGTAATTAAGCTTCATAGTAGTTTAATGATATCTCTACTTCAAAAAGGAAAAACTGGAGCATGAGAACAATCCATGGCTGGATGAAATGCTGGTGGAATACTCAGGAGAAAACTGAAATACCAGTCACAATTTTTGTCTTGTGAGTTTCATCACAGAAACATATTTAGCAAAGTATATGCCTGATATTAATGATTCATGCTTTCTACAATGATCACCTATGATGAGGAAACAATCCTTAATAAACAGTTGCTTTTTATAAGCCCACCATTGCTGATCATTTTCTAAAAATATATATAAAGTTGATTTACAGTGCAATCGTCTACATGTTTACTCAGAAGTAAGTCTCACTGAGTTAAATGGGGCTTACTCCCAGACTTTATTGTTGAAACATAAGCCTGGATCCAAAGATCCTCATGTGCAAGTGGAAAGCACTTCTGAATGTTTACAGTGTGTTGCCAGTTTCTCTCCCTGGCTGTAGCCCCTTGTAGCCCCTGAAAAGCCACCCTTGAAGTTCAAGGGATTGCTTGGAAAGGTGTGCAAGAGAATCAATGATTCAGCCGTGTGCTCACAGAAGTGTTTTCCACTTGTGCAAAGGGATCTTTGGATCCAAGCCATACAGGCCATTTTTTTTTCAGTCACACCCATTGCAAAGCTTCTAAGCAAAAATGGCGAACAGGGAAAGAGACCACTGCAGTGCTTTCTCTAAATAATAAAAAAATAACCCAAACAACCTTATTTATCTGGCTGTGTGGAAGTTTTATATTCCTCTTAATGGATATCAGATTCTATGTTTGTGCGAGTAGCTCATGACTATCGTTTAGTTAGGAATAAGTAACCGCTGAGTGAAAGTAGTCCTTATTAACAATAAGGTGGTAATGGTCTTACAATGCAATCGAACACACTGTAATGAAATGTAGCAGACTGCTCAACAGAAACAGCACCCAGCCAAACAGTATACAGCCCTAAACAGTTAACATCGCCAGTCTTATGAGATTATGGGGATCTGTAGGCATATACAGTGTGCAGTATACTGTTGCTAGGGGTGAACCAAGGACTGAAGACTATCAAATTTAATTTGAATTCCTTGCTTATTTTTAGAAGTGGTCACAGTATATTCAGTAGAATCCCCCTCCCATCTACTCAGGTCATTTAAGAACTTGCTCATAAACCAGGTTCACCTACTTCAACAGGACTAAAGATATAAGCCTTTGCACACTTACCCAGTGGCCCTGTTCAGACGTCATGCTAAACCATGATGGTTAGGCGTTTTTGATAACCACCCTGGCTTACCATGTTGTGTGGAAGGAGAAAACCACATTCTTCATGGTTAGTAAGCTACCCCAGCTAAACACCCCCCTGCAACAGAATGGCTTACCTAGTTGTCTGGCGGGCTCCCTGGTGGTTAAAACGGGATCTGGAGGACTTCCAGGCAGCAACTATAGAATCTGTGGCTAGAGTGTCCACCACTGCCAGCAACGCTCTAGCCGCCGTGGACTTTCTCAATGGTTGCACAGCCATTTCCGATGCTGGAGGGGCCACCGGGAGCCCGTTTGCACCACAGAGGATGATGGGATGCACGGTAACCATACTGGGATGACCACCAGGTAACTACATGGTTCTGCAATTGTTTGGCAGGCCTGCGCATTGTGGTTTTGCTAAGCCCCCCTCTGTAGTTACCCTAACCACCCCCTCCCCAAGCACATCTGAACACGGCCAGTGAGACTTACTTGTCAGTCAATATGCCTAGGAATTAGGTGCGCAGTCTAAACACACTTATCTATAAGTAACACTGCAATTCTATGCTAACTTACCTTAGAGTAAGCCCTACTGAACTCTGTGAACTTATTTCTGAGTAAACATGCATAGGATCAGGCTAGATACTTCACTGAAGCTTCCAGGTCTATGTGCTCTGGATCATATTGTTAGAGTGCAATCCTATACATGTTTACTTAAATGTAAGTGCCACTGAGTTCACTAGGGCTTACCCCCAGACAAGTGGGTATAGGATTGCAGCCTTATACTGTTTAGTCATGTAGGACCCACAGTGTTTGGAAAATAGCACAGATGCTATTAATCCAACAATAGCGTAAAGGTGAAAAATTAAAATTAACAAAATTAGTTACCTCGTTTTCATTATAGTCACAAGGGAGACAGATATGAACAATATTCAAACCAATCTGCAAAGAAGAAGAAGAAATGATTTGATGCAAAGCTCAACCCACTTTCAATTTAATTTGGGAGGGGGGAATCATGTTTTGATATTCTCACCTCTTCAGCAATGTTTCTGATAACTTCTTGCCCCAAATCGTCATCACCAACCTTGAGCGGATAAAGAAAAAGAAAATAGCAACTGTTGCAGGCTAAAGAAAGCCTTCAGAAAAATACAAGTGTAAGCAACTTGTAACTAAAGAAAAAATGGCAAGCAATCCTGGATCAGAAATTTGCAACTGAGAATGTGATTAACCAAACTGAATGGAAACTGCTTCCATTCCTTAACATTAACAGGTGTGAAACAGGAGTGTGTTGCACCATCTAGTACCTTTGGGCAGATTAGTGACAATGAATACCTTGGCTTCACCAGCCCTTTTTACTAGTTGTTCTTTTAAAAAAGTCACTGATGCTTCCACATTCTTGTGGCTATAAAGAAGCAAGGCAAGCCTCAACAAGATGCAAATGGAGACATACTAGCACTGCTTCCAGGGGCACTACACGGGAAAATGTGGAGACTGGCTAGCAGTAAAGATGATAATGTAGTGTTGGGGATGTTTTCAGGATACTAGCAGACTTGTTTTAAGACATGAACACCTTACATATAAATGGATGGCTTCATGTGGAAGAGGAAACCACATGTAGTAGTAAGATCCTGTGTGGTGCAGTGGATAGGGTGAGGGACCTGGATTGGGGACCTGAACTAGGTTCAAATCCAGACTCAACCAGCAGTATTAATGGGAAGCTAGTGCAAACCATGAAACTAGCTGAAACTAGCACTTCTGGTATGGGACAAGTCAGCAGGAGCTCAGCTGTCCTCTCCCATTCCGGAAGCGCTAGTGTTGGTGAGTTTCTGGGTTTGCGTTAGCAAGCGCTAGCTTCCTGTTCCTGCCAGCACAACTTGTTGGGAACCGGCACACTGCCAGCATTGGAAACTGCCATAAGGTTGCCCTTTCTTCAAGGTGACACACATGGGCTGTATCCCAATTCCAACAACCTCATTTGAGGCAGGTAGGGTTAAGAGTGTGAAACTGTCAAGGATAAAGTACAAATATTTGAAAAGAGGGAAGGGAATATCTCTTGAGGGTGAGGTACTGAACACCCCTCTCACTTGGAAACGGGTGGGGTGCTGACCATCACTCAGATCTAACAGAGCCCTAGCAGAAGGCACTCCACTTGTGTCCACTCCCGCCACTGCCACCCCTTGCTCCAGCCCAGCATGCCTCATCCAAGCCTGCAGAGCTTCCCCACCAGCCCTCAGAAGCACCCTTGCAGGAGGCTGCAACAGGAAGGGAGATGCAAAAGGTTCCAAGTCCAAGTTAAAATATGGATCCAACAGCTTCTATCCCATTATTAAATGAGTGTAAGAATACATTTATCCAGCTAAAAATAACTCTGTTTATACTTAATAAGGTATTGTAGTGTGCATTCAGAAGCCCTCCCAGAGCTGCCACTACATCTCATTATACCGCTGCACCTCCTTAATCTTCAATCTCTTGGGTACTTGAATCCATATGAATTTCATGATTTAATCCTTGGGCTCTGTGTGTTTTTACCTGTACAACAGAAAGTGTTGGCGTAAATGTAGGATGTTCTTTCCGCAGTACATTCAGAGCTTTCCTTGAGCTCTCTATGATTTTTCTAAAAAACAAGACAAAACAAAAAAACTACCTGTGTTAGTGTACGATAGAATTATTTTTTTCCCCCACACATCTCTCCAGCTAGCACATGAGCATCTTTACAGATCACCCACAATTACAACTCATTTTCAACAAATTCATCATGAGGCAATATGTATCTTCTGGCAACTGAAAGTGCAATCCTATGCATGTTTCGACAGAAAAATGACTACAGCTCCCAGCATGCCCCAGCCAGCATGTTTGCCTGGGGCATGCTGGGAGTTGTAGGATTCTTTTCTGTCTAAACACGCTTAGGACTGCACCCTAAGTTATTTTTTTAAAAAGACACCATGAAATCTTGTATCAACAGTTATGACACAAAGGCTTACCTTTTCACTTGCCTGGAAGTAAGCCCTAACAAACACAGGATAACTCGTTTTCAACAAACATGCATAGGACTACACTTAAAAGTCTTTTTCTTAATAATATTTACATGACAACAGAGCATTCCTAACCCCCTTGGACAGCTATTGGCAGAAAGGAGCTCCAGCAGCAGCATGGACATGTCTGCCCTGGAGCTACCCATTACATGGAAAGCTCCATGGGTGTAAATCTTCTGCTGGTGTCAGGCCCTGAAATAGGATGTTCCAGGGGCTAGTCAGAAGTAGCTTTGGAGGCAGAGCCATTGAATTGAAAGTCCTCTTTTCCCTAGATCGGGCCCCTCTCCTAGTTAGCCTGGAGCTGGTGTACCCAATTTCCCCCTGATTGGGTCCAACGGGGGTGGGGGGTGAGGAAGGAATCTTACTAAATAGGCTCTGCCAGGTTAAAAAGCCCAGTAAAGTCTCACATGCACCTGCCTCTTGGTAGATCCTTTAAAAGTGGTGAAGGATCTACCATTTCATTCCTCCCCCATCCCAGCTGCAGTGACCAATGACCTAGGCGCTGATCCTGCCTATCCCTGGGTGGTCATTTGAGGGGACCTGGCCCATGGGATCCTGGACTTTGGCCCTGAGTTCCAGCCCTAGCTGCACCACTGGCCATATTTTGTACCCAAGACTGTTATCCAAGTGATGCTATTTATGATTTATTTATTTATGAACCACTTACATCAAGATGTCAAAGCAGTGTACATAACTCGGCTTTGGCTATTGGGTGGTATAGAAATGTAATAATAAATAAAATCACAGAAACATAAAAATAAAGGCCAATGCACAGTATATACCATATCTACATAAGACAGGCTACACTATACAAGGAAGGCTTGCATAAACAGATGGGTCTTCAACATCCACCTAAAAATAAGAAGTGTTGGCACATGTCTAATGTCAAGGGGAAGATTATTCCACATAGTGGGAGACGCTACACTCAATGCCCTCACTGTAGGATCGATGTCAGAAGTATGTGGCATTTATGAATGGCACACCCATGTGTAACTATGCAGCTTCTGCCTGCAAAACACACACATGGTCATTTGGAAAGGACAGACCTCTCATTATGTGCACTTTGCTGGCCAAAATTGCAATTTATACACATGGCTGTTCTTCATAAATGACACTGTGCATGTGGTGGGTTTGTGTGTGTGTGGGGGGGGGGGACTCAGGAGTTGGTTCCCACAAAATGATCCTTGGAGCCAGAAGCCATGCAAACAAGTAAGCTCTAAAATGCTTAGGACTATATGGCTTTCCTTGTAATTCCATTGGGATGCAAGAAGTGATATTCATAACATAGCTATCTGTAGCTACAAGCAATTGCAAGTAATACTAGCTTAATTTTTAGTGGGTAGTAGAGAGGAATGTATTTATTTTGGAGACAACATTTCAGAAAGATATTGGCAGGGCAAGTCACCTGATTATAGAAACCTGTTATTTTGCTTTTGTCAGTCTTCTGTTATATAAAACCTTAGACTAGGATTTGTAAAAACAAGGAGACAGAGACTTGGTTCACATATAACAGTGACAAAAAGTAATTAACCCACAATTTGTGGTGGCATGTGCTAGGCACATTTGCAGCCTTTTCGAATATTTAACCCCCAATCAGGCTGACTGGGGGTTGCTATGTGATATCCGAACAGTTAATAGTTAGATTAACTGTGGGTTGTTTACCCACAATTAACCTATAGTGTTTGGGTTTGGATACCACATTCAATATTCAAAAAGGATATGTGGAAAAGAAAACACACTCGGAACACACCGCAGAAAATCATGGGTTTACCACCATTACATGTGGACAGCCCCAGACTGATACTATATTAGGAGACCATGACCCCAATATATTGGGGTCTCACAAACCAGAAGTTCTTCTGGCACATTTTTGTAAATGTCTGCTCAGTGTTGTGGTGTTGGCCTACCATGCCAGTGTGATGTAGTGATGAACGTGCTTGACTGGGACTTAGGAGACCCAGGTTCTAGCCCCCACTTGGCCATTAAGTGACTGGGCCTAACCTACCTCACAGGGCTGTTGTGAGGATAAAATGGACAGGAGAAAGATTATGTGTACTACCTTGGTCTCCTTGGACGAAAAAGGGGGTATAAATGTAACAATAAATAAATGTAACTCCCAATGAGTTCAATGGGGCTTAATCCTAGGTGTGGCTACAGTCTCACAAACTGACCCAATTCTGCAGAGTTGGTTGCCAGGTCCGGACTAAGGGGGGCACTGCCCTTTTACCATTGCAAGTCTAGATATGCTTAAAAAAAGGTAAAGGTGTCCCCAACCAGTCGTGTCCGACTCCAGGGAGTGGTGCTCATCTCCATTTCTAAGCTGAAGAGCCAGCGCTGTCTGAAGACGCTTCCTGTCTGAAGACGCTTCCGTGGTCATGTGGCCAACATGACTGAACACCGAACGCTGTTACCTTTCCCGCTGAAGCAGTACCTATTTATCTACTTGCAATTTCTTGCTTTCGAACTGCTAGTGTGGCCGGAGTAGATATGCTTCACCATGGTGTAAATCCCACTGAATGGACTTCGGCTTATTTCTGAGTAAAATCCACAAGTTGCACAAAACGTTGAATTTCACCAGGTGCAGCTTTTCCCCTGCAGGGTTGCCAACTTTCTTGCTACCCCTTTAAAAGCAATAGGCCAGGTACACAAATAGTAAGTGAAGCTTTGTATATCACAGGGACCAAATTATGGAGAAAAGCTTGGCCGGAGTAATTGCCACCTACCTACCAGGCTGCTCTTAAAGGAAAGGGGCCAAGGGAGGCCTGGCTGGCCCATTTCTAATCTTTGACTGGCAGGCAAAGACATTTTTTTATTTAGACAGGCCTTTGGCCCCTAAGTTGCCTTATGAATATAGTTTGGTTGTTTATATTGACGTTTTGCCTGCCTTGTTTCTATTATTTTAAGTTTCTATTCCATTGCTGTTTTATTGTATTTTCTTGTATTTGTAGTATTGCTGTTAGCAGGTTGTGAGGGCCATTTGAGCCAGTGTGGTGTAGTGGCTAGAGTGTGGGATTGGGAGCTGGGAGAACCGGGTTCTAGCCGCCACTCAGCCATGGAAGCTCACTGGGTGACTTTGGGCCAGTCACAGACTCTCAGCCCAACCCACCTCACAGGGTTGTTGTTATGAGGATAAAATGGAGGAGGGGATTATGTCCGCCGCCTTGGGTTCCTTAAGGAGGAAAAAAGGTGGGATATAAATGTAATAAATAAATAAATTTGATGGAAATGCAGAATACAAATTTATCAAATTATAATTGTTGCTGATAAAATCATAACAATAATGCTAATACTACTGGCACCGTTTGCAATCCTAGAGGGCTGCAGTACTGACAAAAAGCCAAAGCTCGAAGCACTGCCCTACCTACAACAAAGCAGGCAGTCTCAAAGAGCGCCAGGCCCTCTCGGGGCCTCCGCGGCGTGTAGCATCAGCCGGAGGTTATACGCCGGTCCGGCACCGGGGAATGAACGTGGTCACGTGGCCCAGAGGAAGCGGCGTCTTTCGCAGCTGAGTGGCTCCAGAAGCCGCCACTCTTCTCTCCCTGCTCCTCAATTCAGCCGCGCGGTTGCATCAGACGCGGCAGCACGGAGGCGGAGCCGCTAACCCCACCCACGTGGCGCGCGGGCCGGCCGCTGGTCATGAAAGAAAGACCGACGCGGTGCCGGGACGGGCTGATGCTCCTCTCCCCCCCGCGCCCCGCGAAAAAGTGGAACTGGCCGCCTACCTGGCCGCGGAGCCCCGAGTCCCGCCGCCGGGGGCGTCTTGTTTGTCCGACCGGCTCCGCGCGCCGCATATCCCTCGCTGGGGCAGGAGCGCGGCGGCGGCAGCGGAGCCGGGCGCAGCAGGGCGCAGCGGCAGCTCCCGAGCGCCGCCGCGCCTCTTTTCAGTCCGGCTGGTCGCCGGCACCGCCGGTCTCCAGGGCAGGCGGCGGAGCGCGGAAAGCCTCATCGTGCGCGGGGGGAAAGAAGGTCGGAGAGCCGCCGCTGCCGCTGGGGCCACCGGGCGGGGAGGAGTTGCGCGGCTCTGGGGCGGGGCGGGGCGGGGCGGGGCGGGGCGGGGCGCTCGGCGGCCAGACCTCGCATGCCTGCAAAGGCGGGCCGAGCCCAGCGGAGAGCGCCCCCCGCCTTGCGCCCGAGGCGGCAGCGACGCGTCCCTGAAGTCCCCTCAGGTGCCGGCAGAGGTGAATAGGCTGCACGCTCAAGCAGGGTGACGGTGAGGGGCTGCCCTCTTCTGCCCTCCGGCCCCCCGAGCGGGAGCCCCTTCGCCTTCAAGAGGACCCTCGGCGGCAGGCAGCGATAAGATCGCGCTCTTCCCTGAAAGGGGTTCAGCTTTTAGGAAACATGGGTAGGGTCCGCGTACGTACTTGGGGAGTGGGTGTTGCTGAGTAGCTGCCCTTCCTTCCAGGGGAAGGGACAGCTATCGGGGGAAGGAAGGAGGCAGAATACTTACCCTTTTAGGGCGCGATCCTATGCATATGTAGAAAGGAATAAAGCCCTACAATTCCCAGCGTGCCACAGGCAGCATGGCTGGCTGGAGGGATGCTGGAAGGTGTAAGACATTTTTTTTTCCTACACACGCATGGGATTGCACCCTTAGCCATGAAAGAGACCGGGCAACTCTTGCAGATGTTTATTTACAATGTTTATGTACTGCTCCACAGCAAAAGATTTCAGAGCAGTGAAGAGCAAGGATAAAAGAATAAAACAGCATGTTAAAACATTTTAGAAGATGCAAGTTCTGATAAAGCCGAATTTAATACACCGCAGCTGGTCACGCAAGGAAGGCCAATCGAAATAACAATGTCTTCAGGAGGCTCTGGAAGGGACGCAAGGTTGGCACCTGCCTGACCTCCAAAGGCAGGGAGTTCCACCAGAAGGGGGGTTTGTATTCGGACAGCAACACGATGCTTCTATCCAGGTTTGAGTTGTAGGCCCCTCTTATGTCAGCTGGTCCTCAGCCGTGGCCTGTGGCTTACCTGAGGGCTGCAGCAAGCCACCATATTAAATTTTCATCAATACCCCCCAGTGCCTGATGTAGCATAGCTCTTAGGCATTATGGGACACCTAGTTCAGGGAGCCCAGGGTAGGCATCGGCACTACCGGACCAAAAAAGAGCACAGCTGCACAACAGATATGGTTCTCGATGGGTATTGAGGAAACTTACATTTAATGCTTAGTTGAAAACTGCTTGAGATTACTTTTCTACAACAGCTCACGTAACAGCTGCCCTTTGTTTTGTTCTTGGATTTCTCTACAGCCATTATGGATCTTTGCTATTTGTGTGGCAGTGACAGTAGACCCTCTTGGGCCTCAGGCGGTTGCTTAAAGGTGCCGGGTGCCAACATTGGGCTGCTTTCTGGCCTTAGCCACAGTGGCATAGTGCTGGGTGGATACTCCTTTTTTCCCCCAGGTGTTTTATTTTGGTAGAGATTGCTGGAGCTTTCTAGAATATGGTTCAAATGAGCCACCTAGGAAATGGATGTAAAGAGCTGTTTGTTGTACACAGGGGCGGGCCCATCCATATAGGCAAACTAGGCAGTTGCTTAGGGTTCCAAGTTAAGTGAGGCACCAAATTTGAGGGGGGAAATACAAATTAAAAATACTGACACTGTCATTATTTCAGTTCCCACGTGTGTAGAGAAGGAATATGACTGAGGCTGTGGAGGTGAGCAAGGGACTGACTGGGGCTGCTGGGGCAGGACCCGGCCCTCCTTCGGGTGATGCAGGATATCCTCATGCTGCGCTGCTGCTTCCAGTTGAAGGCACAGTGTGAAAAGCGCCCCCCCCCCCAAGCAGCCGCTTCCTTTGCTCTCGGAAGGTTGAGCTTAGGGGCTGGCAGTGCCTCGTTGGCTATGTCGCCCTGATGATGCACCCCTTCTTGCAGTATTGTGTTCGTCTCCTTCGTGGTTTTATCAGACCCTCTGTACTGATACAGTGCTTAGTAAAACACACACACACACACACACACATATATATATATATATATGGCATGTTTTATAATAATATTCTGCTTCCAAAGATTGGGGGGGGGGGGTTGCCTTGTCATTAAATGCTAAATAGGGGCAAAATGTTTGGAGTCTGGGAGTATTAATTGCATGGTTCTCCTAGAGAGCCAGTTGCTGGCAGCTAGTCTAGGGCCGCTCCTGGTTGTACAGTGATAAGAGAATACACCAGTTAGATCCAGGTAAGAGAATACACCAGTTGGGTCCAGACTCTCCCACTAGAGGAAGGGGGTGAAGTGATTTTCACAGATTCCCTCGTTCCCCCTGCAGCCCCTGGTCAAATTGCTCTGGAGGGTTGGGAGCAGCATCAGAGGTGCAGAGAGGAGGAATCTCTGGAAAAAAAATCACCCCTCCTTCCTCTAGCAGAAACTTCTGTGGAATTTGGTCTCTATGAAAATTTAGATCCAACCCACTATCTCGTTTTGTTTGTGTATCCTAGACTGCTAATATGTTCATTGTACCAGTGCCAGCCCTTCCAAACTGATTTAGTAATGAATGAGAAAAGCAAAGCACACAAATCAGTAGTTGCGGTGTGATGAATACTCTTGGTACTGCAGATTAAATATTTCCTTAAAGAGATGGCAGTTCTTCAAATCATTTGCTGCAAACAAATAGTATTTATTTTCTCCTTAGCAGCATTTACTTACATATCTTCAGGTTTGGCATGCTTTAAACTTCGCCTTTAAGCATAACAAAATGAGAAGAGCTTTACTTAAGACATCTTCTACATGTACATACATTTTTACATATTCCTTACAAAATGAGTCATGAAAAAGTGCAATGTAGAGGTTGTGTCTCTTACCAATAGAAAACAAATGATATGCAGAAATTAGGAAACACAGTGTGAATCCATTCAGATTAAGTGACTTCATTTTGAATTTTGTCCAGTAGTATAGTGCCGGTACTACCAACAAATACAGAATAGTAATACATTAAAAATCAGTCTTTTACAAGTAATATTGCAGTGTTTAAAATAAAACTTTCAAATGTTGTGTATAAAAACATTATAGAGGAGAGGTATAAATCTTCAAAAGAAAAGATAAATCCACATTAATAATGGGATAATAATGACTGTGCTGTGACCTATCCAGTTTGCAGTGTACGTCATACTAACTTTGCTGTAACTTTTTCTCAGTTAAGACTTTAACTGTTTCAATTTTAGTAATAGCTGCTGTTTTCCCTGCTGCACCCCACATACTTTTTGTTGCTGTCACTGCAATGAATAGAGCAAATGTGATCTGGAGCATTCAGGTGGGAAAACTGGGTCTGTAAGCCTACAGTGGTGGACATAAAAAGCACCCACAACCTAACTTGCCATTTGAGTGCCAAGAGATAGCTACTTTTGATGTGTATTCAATGGAATCAAGGTTTTTTTAAAAAATAAAAAATTCCTTTGGGAAGGGTGTTAACCAGAATAAATTTAACCTTCTAGATTACAACAATATGAAAAATGAACATAAAAGAATTTTAATGTCTTCAGAGAAATACATGGTATCTCCACAGTTCATTGACCAAGTTGCATATGTGAAATTCAAACCAAATGACCACTGGCATTCTTTTGCTATTTTGGCTTTATATTTTTATAAAATCTAGATTTGTTTTTTTTTTGTTGGGAGTAGTTTTCTTTGTAACTGGTATTTTTCGGCAAATGGTAATATTAGATATTGGCCACACAAGTCAAACTACCTACGAAGCATGAACTAAATATAAGATTTGTATCTCTTGATACTTCCTTTTGTCATCAAGAGCTGGGAACTACTATTCCCGTTGCTTTTACAAAAACAGTTTCCAGGGCTTAGCTATGTGCGAATTTTATGTGTTTGCTTCCCTGCCGGCAAGGCTAAAAGTACCCAATACATATTAATATTTGTTTCTTACAAAGCTACAAATTATAAATTTTACTTTACTCGTCTCTACTGATTTATATCTCATTATGTTATCGGATTAACAAAATTCCCCTACCAGTACAAAGAAACTTATATGTGCCTATTGTTAATGCATTCAAATTGGTATTATTATTATTTACATTATTTCACTTGTTTTATTAAATAAAACTGATATTTGCTAATTTGTATACACTTACAATGTTCCTCATTATTTTACGAGACACAGGTTGAATTCAGTCAGCTCTTCTGCTGAAACCAGGACAGCCTTGTGCATAAGAAAACTCGAATTCATGGTATAACAAGAAAAAAAGCCCTACATTCTTGAAAGAGTTCTCCATCAATGAATAAGGATTTGTACTATACAGTTCAGAGTAATTCAGCAAGTACAAATCCTTCAGTATTTATTTCAGTAGTAGAGAATATACATTTGTCAGTTGGAGGATTATGTTAAAACCATCTATACAAGCAACTGCTGACACTTTAAAACTTATACTACCGCTTTGTGCTAGAGCAGCCTTTTCCAACTTGGTGCTTTTCATAAGTGCTGGACCTACAACTTCTAGGATTCTGGGAGTGGTAGTCAAACACATCTGGCGAGCACAGATTGGAGAAGGCTGTGCTAGAGTGAAGTGGTGTACTGAAAGTGGAAATAAGGCTGAAGAAAGAACCCGCTGCTTGGTAAAAGCATTGCACTTTGTAGTCATGTCACCATTCATGCCCTTCATCTGAAAACTGGCTATACATCTTGTATTCACACAGTATTGCTTTCAAGTAATCCAAGCCAAAGTTGTGCAGCAAAAAAGATAATCCGCAGCAGCACTGGCAGCAAGAACTACCCCCTATCCAGGAATTTGGTACCCATAGATATTGAATGTGTGAAGAGGCTATTGAGAACATGGGGTCTAGCTCTGCCCCCACTGCCTGGCCAACACATGTTTAGTGTCAGTCTGAAGAGGAATGACGCAAGTATGTACATGCGTAGGGCTCCTCCAGAAGGATGCGTACCCTAATCAATCAATTCATGTCCTCACAGAGGAATCCCAGTGCATTTACATACAGGCATGCCAGTCACATGTTGGCTGGGTGATGTGGCCAGCATGTGTGGTGGCTTCTTGATAACCCAATCATGCATTCAGTACATATGGATATTGAACACCTGAATAAAGCTACAGTATGATAGTGGATACACCATGTGATATCCATGAGATAAATGGAAGACATGATCTCCAAAAAAATGGAATGTATCTAGCATATTGAAATAAAAACCAACATAAATTAAAATGAAATAAGAAAACTAAAAGAGCCAGAAACACCCTTAGCTGGTACTTAGTAAACACTAGGTTCAAATTACAGATACCTGCAAGTCATTTCCCAAACAGGGAATTCCAGGTACTCTACAAGCTTGAATCAGAGAAACAAAGGTGCTTTTGAAAGGTTTTCCTGCTTGAGCCCACAGTTCCCATTTTGGTATGTACTATGTGCACATTTTACTTATCAAAGCTGCTTGGAAAAGTGGTTGCAGAAACAGGAGGAGGAAATTTTAAACCTAGTGAAGTCAAATGACACTTCAATAAGCTTCAGTCCAGTCATAGTATTTCATACCTCAGTTTATGTAAATATAAGTAAGCAAGTAGACCTTATATAACAGCTACAGATGATTTGCTGCACATTTTGCAGCATATGTCATACCCCCTACCCTTTGGGGGGTTTTTGAGCATTAGTGACATTTACACAAAATTCAGAATTCTGGCCTATGTAACTGGCTATCGTACATAATCACCAAGATTTTAGTGGGGGTGGGGTGGAAATGGCAGAAATGGATACAAGGAAAAGCAAGCCAGAGACCTACCTGCAATATAAAGCCACACAATTACTCAACAGTGGAAAAACCTGGCCACTTTAAATTTCTCAGCAGATGGTAGTTAAAAATACATGCACTACAATGTGCATTACAAGTACTGGTTGTCCTAGTATAATCTTTTTCAGTATTAAGGTAGAACAATCAGAAATTTTAGAAGATATCAAGCAAAGCTACTTGAGCTAAGACACTGAAATTTTTCCCTTAAGGACTGGACAATATTCTGCTGATTAGGAGATGGCACTCTCCATAAGTAGTCATTCAATTTATCTGAATCACTACATGTGCTCAGGAAAGAGTCTGACGGCTTAGCGGCAGCCAGGGACATATTTTTGCCACTATGAGTTTCTGGAGGAGCAGAATGTGCATTTATTTTTGAATCCAAGAGCTTTGTTTGGTTGTAGAAAGTCTCTAAATCGGATCCCTCATCTTCAGATTTTATTTCAACATAGTCATCATCGTCTCCTTCTCCGTCATCAGTGTCTTTGAAATTAGAAAAATAGTTCTGGGTGGCTATTTGTGCATTTGACAGCAAGTTTCTGTTAACTCTTAAAAATTTTTGAGAGTCTTGCAGAATAATTTCTGATAAATCCTCTGGGATTTGCGCTGTCCCATCACACGTTCCAAGGCCTGGAGAGGCACCTTGGCCTGATTCTTGATAGTGGTCAGAGAGAAAGTTCCTGCTTGAATGCAACTGCTTCTTATCCATTTCAGGTGGATAATTTATTGATTCCCCAGACTTGTTGACCACAATTGAGGAAGATGACTGTGACCTGCTGTACATTTGTGGCTTTGCACTGCTTTCGCTTCTCCCTAAAGAGTTGTAAATGTGGCTGCGGTGCAAGTTCTCTTTGTTAGGCTGACTTATAATAGCACTCCACCTTTGTGCAGGAATATGTGGGTGAAGAGGAGTCTGAAGGGAAGGCACTGAGCAGGCCGCTGGTAACTGTCTCATGCTCTGCTTTGTGCTCATCTCTGAAGGAGAGGTTTTGGACTTCAGGTGTGGGACATCTGGCCAAGGAGAGAAGTCTGAGAGTTCTCCATTACTGTATGTTGAGTGCAAAAACCAGTCTTCTGCTCTTAAGCATTCGGCAGCTAACTGAGATGTTGACACTGGTGAGGAATACCTTACGTTAGATGGTTCCTGTGAACTGGCCTTTTGTGATTTGGCTGAGGTTTCCCGAAAAACAACCTGATCATAGAGCTGTGAATATTCAGCAATTCTGGCACCTAAAAAAGAAATAAATAATGGATATGACTGATACAAAAAAGTACATATACTGAATGAGCCTAAAATGAAAGTGAAACTTGAAGTGAAAGTGAAACTTGATTAAACAGTAGGTATAATCCTACTGTTTATTCAGAAGTAATTCCAACTGGTTTTAATGGTTCTTACTGCCACATAAGCACACATAAGATCGCAACCTTAGCCATATTTTCCACTTTACTAGAGCCTTATTCATGTGGACAGCAAGCAATGGCACGCATGCAAATCCAGTTCCTGCTGTAGCATCCCCAATCATAGGGCACTCCAATCATGTAGATAGCCCGGCTGTTGTCTTACTTCCTGTCCTCTACAACTGTGGCTATGCTCCAGGAGGCCTGTGGAAATCAGAAGTTCTCCATCATGTCCCCTGGCATACAGAGAATATCAGCCAGCCAGCCAGCTCCTATGCTACCTCTATGCACCTTCTCCAAAGGTAGAGGCAGTAGCTGTCTCTCCAAGACATTTGCATAGAAATGTACCTTAGAAATTCTGGTACCATAAGTCAGGAGTGGGCAACATCCTTTGGTTTGAGGGCCACTTTTGATGCTGGGCAACTAGTTGGGGGCATCACACCCAAAGGGCGGGGGGGAAGGGGGTGAAAAGTCTTCCTTATTTTTCCTTAATATCTTCCCTTAATTTCCAGTTTATTCACTTTTATTTTTCTAATTAAGTTCTACTGTAACCTCCCTCCATCTCCCATCTCATCCCCTTTTCATACTTCATATGCTGTTCTATGGCAGTCATAATAGTAGCAGCTCTATCAGCTGCCTGGATAGAAGCAGACAATGGGAGGAGGGTGACAAGAGCATCCCTCTGTACCATACAGCCCTGTGAGATCACAAACCAGAGCATCTCTTACAGGGAAGGGACAACACAATGGCAGAATAGGAGATTCCCATGGTTTTACTGGAGGGGGAGCAGAGAGGAGAGGTGGGCAAGACCAGCAACAGCAGTAAAATGCTGCAGCTTTGTTCAAGGGATGGGTGGGAAGTAGAGAAGAAGAGGGAGAAGTGGTAGCTGCAATTCTGGCAGTGTTAAAAGCTGCAGTTTTGCTCAGGAAGGAGAGGAGAGGAGATAAACTCAGAAGCCGGCATTTCAGCACTAATTTGGTAGTGGTGGAGAGGACACACGGGGGGCGAGCACACAAGGCCATCAAGGGCAGCGTGTGGCCCATGGGCTGCATATTGCCATCCCTGCAATACGTAATCAGTTTGCCCTATGGTTAGGCTGGTCCTGCCTCCACTCAGTCTAAAAATCTTCCATTTTACAAAGTGAAATTTCTGTATTCACATCAGAACGTCATATAATAAAAGAAAATAAGGCGATTGGTGTGATTCTTAGCTTTACTTCAAGCAAGCATGAGCAAAATTCCTGTCTTCTGTGATCTTAGACTAATAAAACATATGGTACATGTGTATTATTTATATCAGTATAAATTATACAAGCGGGAAGTTTTCAAATGTAAGCACCCAATCACAGCCGTTCCTATGACCACTATGTATGTCCTATGGCCTTATCTTTGGACACAACTAAGGACTAGTTTGAGAACCATTGGTTGAAGCCTGCTAAATCAAAGCTAGTATAAGTAAAAGGTAGATTTTAATCATTACGGAGGAACAAATGGCATACACGTATGACTTGTATTTTACTCTTGTCTGATTCAAGGAAATGTTGACCAAATGGTGGACTAAATATGGGCAGTCATCACATTAAGAGTATTTAATCAATAGTTGTAGTTATAAGAATGAGGGGAAAACATTGTGAACATACCAATGGCAGGGCCACCTTGTTTCTTCTCTTCCAAAATGGCTGCTAAATCCTTGTGCCTTGATTTCTGCTGCTGGCTCAGAAGTTGCTCTTGCTCTGGGCTTTTTACTTTCAAAAGCTGATTTGCCTTCTTAATTTTTTGGCTGTACTGTCTTGCCATCATGAAGACCCGATTCTTTGTTTTATCCACAGCATCCAATTCACTGTCAGCATTCTCTGCATTTGTATTGCATATATTATTGGCAGATTCATAAAGGCTATCTGCAAAAGCCATCTCACTGGAGAGTGAAGTTCTGTTGAGACTTACCAGAGAATTTGCTTTACATGAAGCTGCTTCTTCAAACCTAAGGTTGGCTTCACTTAGCCTGGCTACTTTGTTGGGCAAAGTTTTTGGGAAAACAGGTGTTTCTGGCAGTGAAAGAGTATGCAGTGAATATTCCACATCTTTACTTAATTCACAAGTAGTTCCAGTAGATGTGTTATTATCTATGTCATCTTTGCAGACAGGAAAAGCTGCAAGGACATGATCTCGTGTCTTTTCTTCATTCTTCTTGATATAATTTTCTAAGTCATTCCAGATTTCATCTACTTCCTCTGATAATTTATCTGCAGCAGACTTGTGAGAATGTGAGTCAGAGTTTGAGGAGCTATCCACTAAGCTCAAATAGTCATGATCTAATGGAACATAATGATATGGATTTTCATCTTCACTGAACTGGAGGCTTTCTTCAGAAACAAATTTTCGGAGGTGGTCACAACATGCAAAATCTGTTTCCAAACCAAGAAAACTTCTCTTTTTGGAACACTTAAGGCGATCACACTTGAAATTAAGCTTTGGGAGGACTATGGTATCATAGACATTCTCCTCACTAATCCTCAGATCATGAGAGCTTGAAGGTGGAGTGCCTCTCCTGGGAATAGCTTCATTCCTGTTCAGAAAGACAGTCCTGCTATGAGGTCCTTGTCTTTTCTTGAAAGTAACTTCTTGGTCTTGAGTCTCATAGAGCGAGTCTCTAGCTGATCCTTGTGGAACATGGTCAGACTCTTCCCTCCGAGCCAGACCCATTAGTTTCAAATCTTCAAAACTTATATTGTCATAGACATGATCTATGTCATCAATAGTCAATTCTTCTGAAGATTCTGGGTACACCTGCAGATTGTCCATGTTGCTCTGAGAACTTTTCATTTCATTCCAAGAAGCATTTTGACCAAAGTCATTTTTCCTGAATCTTGAACCAGATGGAGAAGTTTTACTTTCACCAGCACTGCTGGCTCGCCTCACAATTCTGTGAGAGTTAGAGTGGGAAGTGTCATTTTGATGACCTAGTCCTACATGCCAGCTGCAAGGACGGCCTGATGGGACCCTCTCTTCACATGTAATGGAAGCTAAATTGGATGTAGACTCTGATGGCACAAACATGTGATAATCATCTTCATCCTCTACGTTCTCCTGCAGAGGGCGTGTACTTGGGAACAAGGCTTGCCGAATCTGATGGTCTGTCCAGATGTTTCTCACTGTAGCTGTTCTCCCCAAAATATTCACCATGAATGAGCCATTTTGCATCGTGAACTGTCGAGAAGGCTGACCACCTCCACTACAGGAAAATGAAAGCTTTGTGTTCACTTGGGAAGATGCTTCATCTGCAAGCTCTTTGGAGTTCTATGAAGTTTTGAAATAGAGCATAATTTTAGTTTATGTTCTAACCAATATGCAGAATCATCACCATAAATACTAATGACTAACTCAATTTTCCAAGTTCCAGTCTTTATACAGCCAAAATGGCATCATCCATGCACAAGAGTCACTAGGTTCTGGGGTACCCAAGGTTTGCAAAAGTACAAAAAATTATTTAGGGAAAAACGCTTGCAGGGGGCCCCAGAACAACCCAATGAGGACTGAGCATGCTGTGTGGGCACAGAATGCTGACTGACATGGGTTGGGGCGCGGTGGGGGGAAGAGAACAGAACATAACAAGGAATGGAATGGAATGGGGTACCCTAGAAAAGGGTATGGCTGAACAGGAGCATTCCACACTGCAACGTTTTGTTGCAGGTTCCACTTGTTTTACAATATGCATTCCGGCACAGAGTTTGGGAATTACAGGCCTACCGGACACAGTAGTACAAACAGGAATGGGAGTTGCAGCCAGGCTTTCATTTGTCAATTTGAACACCTGTTCCCATATCAACCTGCCAATGCTAAGGTCGTCAAGTGGATGCCTTTCTCCAATATACCATTTGCATCAGAGGTGAGGCTTAAATCTACAGGGTAGAGGAGCTTTTGGTAGTTAGTGCCCCAGTTATCAGCTGCCTCCCTAAGAGGTATGGCTGGAATCAACAGTGCTTCATTTTAAGCACCAATTTTTTTTTATTCAACTAGGCATTAAAAATAATACCATATATATTTTAGACTATGAATTGTACTAGTATCTACTATTTGTTTTGTTTGTATTGTTTATTGTTATTTTGCTTGTTTTTAATTTTTGTAAACCACCTTGTCATTGATAAAAGGTAGTGTATAAATGTTATATTTATTTATTTTATTTATTTATTTATTGCATTTATACCCCGCCTTTCTCCCTCTCGCAAGGAACTCAAGGCGGCTTACATTATCCTCCTCCTCACCGTTGTATCCTCACAACAACAACCCTGTGAGGTAGGTTGGGCTGAGAGTCTGTGACTGGCCCAAAGTCACCCAGTGAGCTTCCATGGCCAAGTGGGGACTAGAACCCGGATCTCCCAGCTCCAAGTCCGTCACTCTCACCACTACACTACACTGGCTCTCTTTTACTTTTATATGTAAAAGTATCAAGGAAGCTGTCCCTCATCCACCATCTGTTGTTGGTTTAGCTGCCTGGTATCCTGATTTTAATGCCTAGCCTTGGAACAACTGCCAAATCAGACTAGCTTAACTCCCTTGGCTGCTGGATTCCCTGGACCTTGAAGTATTCTTGGCTAGCTGAATGGCCTTGGACTCTGCTTAAACTGTTGCCTGCAAGATTCCTTGCCAGGCCTGTTTTCCAGTTGTCCAGTGGAATCCCTATGAGTCGTCTTAGCTACTTAGCCAACTAAATTTGTTGTCTGAGCAGAACTAGGCCAAGACATAAACCCTGTGCAAGGTTAAGTACCAACTTTAATCAACCTCCCACTTTCCTCATAGCATCTACACTGTCAAGATTCCATGACTGATCCTTCCTCCACATCTGTAGTTACAAGACAAGCGACTATTCCATAACCAAGAGAATGGCTGAAGTGGGGTGGCGTTAGCAAATTATGAATGTAGAATGATCCAGACAGCCTTTTGCTTCCCTTTTTGCCTCCCAGTTGAAACATCATAAATTAGTTCCCCATAAGGATTGTATAGCTTTTGAATTACCTGAATTTCATATTTGCTGAGATTAACACTTCTTCGTTTCTCAAAGTTTTCAGCAACTTGACTATTTAGTCTTTTGCGGCCTCCTTTTGGTTTCTGCTGTGAATTTTGTTGTATGTTCTGCAGCAAAGAGAAAAGGGTTAGACTATGATGCATAGTCCTCTAAATAGAAAGGAGTTCAGACAAAGCCAAGTCTGAAAAATAACAAGTAGATAATTGTATTATAATTTACAGTGGAAACTACTCTTTCATGGTATCTCCTAAGCTGACAGAGGTCAGTGAAAGTCAATAACATATGACTTTTGTCAAGGAAGACTGAGCATTTGCTTGTTACAGGGTAAATGATGGGCTCTAGAAAGACACTGGCCGTGTTTGGATGATCAGTGGGAGAAACAACGCAGCGTCGGTTGTTTTCCCTGCCCCTATGTGTGCCAGTCACACAACTGGGATTATCCTAATTACCTGTGCCATCCAACCCCGGTGTGCATGTAGCGACTTTTCACCCACCCTACAATCCCTACTGCAACCCATGAAAAGTCACTACCCCTGCACCACATTCAGACAGCACAGCAACCTGCAATACAGGTAATGAGGGTAAACCTGGTCGCTCAACTGGCAGTCATGGGGGCAGAGGAAACAACTGACACTGCATTTTCTCCACTGATTGTCTGAACCTGGCCACTGTTAATGAATGTGCTAGAGGGGTTCCACTGGGCTCTATTGTATCCCCCATGCTTTTTAACATCTACATTAAACTGCTGGGAAAGATTATCCAGCGATGTGAGCTCAGGTGTCACCAATATGCAAATAATACCCAGCTTTACCTCTCCTTTTCATCTAATACAGGTGAGGCAGATTAAGTTCTGAACCAGTGCTCAGACAGGATAATGGACTGGATGAGGTCAAGTAAATCAAGACTTAACCCAGACAAGGTGGAGATACTGTCTGTGGGTGGTTTGTCCAGCTGAATCCTGTTTACCTGTTCTGAAGGGGATTGCACAAAGCCCCCAAGGGTAGATGGGGAACGTCTGTGGGCCACTTTAGGGCTAGAGATTCCCCATCCCTGCTTTAAGGGATCCAGCGTGTAGTTCAAGCGTGTTCTTAGAACCATAACTGTTGTGGCTTGTAGTGCCTTTTATCCGCTTATGCTGTGTTAAGAAACTGACTTTATGTGGGGTAAAAGTTTAATATACTGAACTGTTATGTGTTTTTCAATGACTGAAGACATACAGGTTAACAGCAGAAGTGGAAAATGTCTGCCTTTTACTAGAGCCTTGTGCCTGAGGAATGATACATTGTAAATATGTGCAGGTGGAGTGGCAGTAACTGTTATCACCAAGAGAGAAATATGAGGCCAGGTTTCTGTCTTATATATAGTATGGCTGGACAGAAATTGGTACAGTCTGATTGGAGGATAGCTAAACATTCCAAAGATGCCCATTGGTCCTAATTTTGAACAGAAATGGTGTGATGGAATGTTGGCCACACCAATGCTGATTGGCTGGGGGCTTCTGCCAGGAGCAAATATAAGGACTTGTTGAGAGGCATCTGAGAGAGTTTTGTCTGGAGGAGGTTTATCTGAGGGAGTTCTGCTGAGAGTATCACCAGGAAAGAGTGACAATGGAAGAGTGTCTTCAGGAGAGCCTGACAGCCTGAGGAAGACAGCAGCACAGCAGCAGCTAGACTGGGAAGCCAAACTGGAAGGAGGAAGCAGGCAACACCTAAGAAGGCTAGCAAATGCAGAAAGGAAGACTCCAAAAGCAGCCTTCAGGAAGAACCAAGGTCTGGGAAACAATTGGTGGAGATCTGGAGAAGAGCAGCTGCTAGACCAGATAGAAGACTTCAAGGAAAGTCTGATAAATCATCATTAATGGTCCCAGCTGGAAGTCAAATCTTCCAAGAATATCAAACTCCCAATAGAAGGCTTGTGTGTTAACTGGGGTAGAGCTTGATAAGGAATTGGCTTAAGTTTGGTTAGGGTTAGGAACTGTAGCTTCAATAGCCTGATTGGTGGTAACAGTATCAACATAAAAGTCCTGATTTTAAAGTAAATCAGGACTTTTATGTTGTTTTATTTCTTTTAAATAAAATACTATTTATCTTTGTTCACTATACCTGTAGCTCTGATCTGTTTGTCTCATGCGTAATAACCTTAGGTAAAGGGTGTATTTTAAATAAAGGGGTGTAGATTTATGGTGGCAGCAGACATGAATGGTGGGATAACCTATGTGGGATACCTCCATTTTGGTATTAGTAGCAGTGGGATTGCCCCAGTGAGGAGGGGTATTTCTCCACGGGCTGCTACACCAACTATGACCCTACGTGGCCAGAGATAGCCCTGCAATAGTTATTCATGCTCTGATAACCTCCATTCAACATCACAGTAATTCAAGTCTATGCCCCAACCATTGATGCCAAAGAAGCTGAAGTTGATCGGTTCTATGAAGACCTACAACACCTTCTAGAACTAACAACAAAAAAAGATGTCCTCTTCATCATAGGGGATTGGAATGCTAAAGTAGGAAGTCACGAAATCACTGGGATAACAGACAGGCATGGCCTTGGTATACAAAATGAAGCAGGACAAAAGCTAATAGAGTTTTGCCAAGAGAACACGCTGATCATAGCAAACACTCTTTTCCAACAGCACAAGAGATGACTCTACACATGGACATCACCAGATGGTCAGTATCGAAATCAGATTGATTATGTCCTTTGCAGCCAAAGATGGAGAAGCTCTATACAGTCAGTAAAAACATGACCTGTGGCTCAGATCATGAGCTTCTTGTTGCAAAATTTCGGCTTAAATTGAAGAACGTAGGGAAAACCACTAAACCGTTCAGGTATGACCTCAATCATATCCCTGATGAATATACAGTGGAGGTGAGGAATAGATTTCAGGGATTAGACCTGATAGACAGAGTGCCTGAGGAACTATGGACGGAGGTCCGTAACATTGTTCAGGAGGCAGCAACGAAATCCATCCCAAAGAAAAAGAAATGCAAGAAAGCCAAGTGGCTGTCTGATGAGGCTTTACAAGTAGCTGAGGAAAGAAGGGAAGCGAAAAGCAAGGGAGAAAGGGGAAGATATATCCAACTGAATGCAGAGCTCCAGAGAATAGCAAGGAGGCCTTCTTAAATGAACAATGCAAAGAAATCGAGGAAAACAACAGAATGGGAAAGACTAGAGATCTCTTCAAGAAAATCGGAGATCTCAAGGGAACGTTTTGTGCAAAGATGGGCATGATAAAGGACAAAGAAGGCAGGGACCTAACAGAAGCAGATGAGATTAAGAAGAGGTGGCAAGAATACACAGAAGAACTATACAGGACAGATCTGAACGTCCCTGATAGCCATGATAGTGCGGTCACTGAACTTGAGCCGGACATCCTAGAGAGTGAAGTCAAGTGGGCCTTAGGAAGCATTACTAACAACAAAGCTAGCGGAGATGACAGTATTCCAGCTGAGCTATTTAATATCCTAAAAGATGATGCTGTTAAAGTGCTGCATTCAATATGCCAACAAATTTGGAACACTCAACAATGGCCGCAAGACTGGAAAAGGTCAGTTTACATTCCAATTCCAAAGAAGGGCAACGCCAAAGAGTGTTCAAACTACCACACAATTGCTCTCATTTCACATGCCAGCAAGGTGATGCTCAAAATCCTACAAGCTAGACTTCAGCAGTATGCGAACCAAGAACTACCGGAAGTACAAGCTGGGTTTCAAAGAGGCAGAAGAACTAGAGATCAAATCGCCAACATTCGCTGCATCATGGAGAAAGCAAGAGAATTCCAGAAAAACGTCTATTTCTGCTTCATTGACTACGCTAAAGCCTTTGATTGTGTGGATCACAACAAACTCTGGCAAATTCTTAAAGTGATGGGAGTACCAGACCACCTTACCTGTCTCCTGAGAAACCTGTACGAGGGTCAAGAAGCAACAGTAAGAACCAGACATGGAACAACCGAGTGGTTCAAAATTGGGAAAGGAGTACGACAATGCTGCATATTGTCACCCTGCTTATTTAATTTATATGCAGAGTACATCATGAGAAACGCAGGGTTGGATGAATCAGAGGTCGGAATTAAGATTGCTGGGAGAATTATCAACAACCTCCGATATGCAGACGATACCACCCTAATGGCAGAAAGCGAAGAGGATCTAAAGAGCCTCTTGTTGAGGGTGAAAGAGGAGAGTGCAAAAGCTGGTTTGAAACTCAACATTAAAAAAACTAAGATCATGGCATCTGGCCCTATCACTTCCTGGCATATAGAAGGGGAAGAAATGGAAGCAGTGACAGATTTTACTTTCTTGGGCTCCAAGATCACTGCAGACGGTGACTGTAGCCATGAAATTAAAAGACGCTTGCTCCTTGGGAGGAAAGCTATGGCAAACCTAGACAGCATAGTAAGAAGCAGAGACATCACCTTGCCGACAAAGGTCCGTCTATTCAAAGCTATGGTTTTCCCAGTAGTAATGTATGGCTGTGAGAGCTGGACTATAAGGAAGGCTGAGCGCCGAAGAATTGATGCTTTCGAACTGTGGTGCTGGAGAAGACTCTTATGAGTCCCCTGGACTGCAAGGAGGTCAAATCAGTCCATCCTAAAGGAAATCAACCCTGACTGCTCATTGGAAGGACAGATACTGAAGCTGAAGCTCAAATATTTTGGCCACCTAATGCGAAGAGAAAACTCTCTGGAAAAGACCCTGATGCTGGGAAAGACTGAAGGCAAAAGGAGAAGGGGACGGCAGCGGATGAGATGGCTAGATAGCATCACCGATGCAATTAATATGAACTTGAGCACGCTCCGGGAGAGAGCGCAGGATAGGAAGGCCTGGCGTGCTATGGTCCATGGGGTCACGAAGAGTCGGACACGACTGAACGACTGAACAACAAAAATGGTTATACGTGTTTGGCAGAGGACAGGGAATAATAGTAGAGACCCTCAGAAATCTCCATTATGTGCTTCAGTGACTACATTTGGATACTGAAGTTTAGAAATAAATACTCAGAGTATCTGTCAAAGTAAAAATGTTAATCATAATTTGGGACATTGGTAACCAAAACAAAAATACTCACTATTTTCACATCCTTTTAAGTAGATATATTTGACACTCCCCACTGTACTCAATTATACTTTTATGGATCATTTATGGATCTTGTGGATCTTTCCCTCCCAGAAAACCAGGAGGTTACCTGTTCAGTCTCTTCCTCGTCATCAGCATCAGTCTGATCTGTACCACCTGTGAGGGCATTATCATCTCGATCGCTGCTGTAGGCCACTTCATTGGAATCCAGCCCCTTGCGATTCAATGAGAGCTTCTTCCTGGGACTGAGGAGAGCTTCGGCCTGAGATAGCAGGGCTCCTTCAATACTGATTCGCTTAAGGGGGAAAATATTAATGTTAGATTAATAAGCATTCTATTCATATGCTGTATTATGTAGGTGACCAGGTCCCAGCCATCTCAATTCAAGGACATATCAAGGTGGTTGATGTAATGAATACATCTTGTATTCTGTCTCCGCTTTTAATCCTCTCTCTCAAACATTCATTCACGCACCTTATATTTCTGTATAGAAGCTTTGTATCATCCCCTTCGGGCTGCTATTCTTGTCCCTCCTCCTTTGTTATTCAATTCTTTTAAAGTTGTGAATTTGTGCCATTGCATCCTTGCAAGCATTCATCTAGACAGATTTTTAAACATTTTGTCTAATTTCTTATAGCTGAAATTGAGGGTGGATACTTCATAGATCCCCTTCATGGATCACTGCCTTGTTGTGGTGAAGGGGCTTGCGTAACTCAGTGAAGCCATAAGCTATGCCGTGCAGGGCCACCCAAGATGGACAGGTCATGGCAGAGAGTTCTGACAAAATGTGGTCCACTGGAGAAGGAAATGGCAACCCACTCCAGTATTCTGGCCAAGAAAACCCCATGGAACGTATCACAAGGCTAAAAGAGATGACGCCGGAAGATGAGCCCCTCAGGTCGGAAGGTGTCCAATATGCTACTGGGGAAGAGCAGAGGGTATTTCCAAGTAGCGCCAGAAAGAGTGAAGCGGCTGGGCCAAAGCCGAAAGGACACTCAGCTGTGGATGTGTCTGGTGGTGAAAAGAAAATCCGATGCTGTAAAGAACAATATTGTTTAGGACCCTGGAATGTCAGATCAATGAATCAAGGTAAGCTGGAGGTGGTCAAACATGAGATGGTAAGATTGAACATCGACATCTTGGGAATCAGCGAACTAAAATGGACAGGCATGGGCGAATTTAATTCAGGTGACCATCATATCTACTATTGTGGGCAAGAATCCCTTAGAAGAAATGGAGTAGCACTCATAGTCAACAAAAGGGTGGGAAAAGCAGTATTGGGGTACAATCTTAAAAATGATAGAATGATCTCAGTATGAATCCAAGGCAAACCATTCAACATCACAGTAATTCAAGTCTATGCCCCAACCACTGAGGCCAAAGAAGCTGAGGTTCATCGGTTCTATGAAGACCTACAACACCTTCTAGAACTAACACCAAAAAAAGATGTCCTCTTCATCATAGGGGATTGGAATGCTAAAGTAGGAAGTCAAGAAATCACCGGGATAACAGGCAGGCATGGCCTTGGTGTACAAAATGAAGCAGGACAAAAGCTAATAGAGTTTTGCCAAGAGAACATGCTGATCATAGCAAACACTCTTTTCCAACAGCACAAGAGGCGACTCTACACATGGACGTCACCAGATGGTCAATATCGAAATCAGATTGATTATGTCCTTTGCAGCCAAAGATGGAGAAGCTCCATACAGTCAGTAAAAACAAGACCTGGAGCTGACTGTGGCTCAGATCACGAGCTGCTTCTTGCAAAATTTCGGCTTAAATTGAAGAACGTCGGGAAAACCACTAAACCGTTCAGGTATGACCTAAATCATATCCCTGATGAATATACAGTGGAGGTGAGGAATAGATTTCAAGGATTAGACCTGATAGACAGAGTGCCTGAGGAACTATGGACGGAGGTCCGTAACACTGTTCAGGAGGCAGCAACGAAATCCATCCCAAAGAGAAAGAAATGCAAGAAAGCAAAGTGGCTGTCTGATGAGGCTTTACAAGTAGCTGAGGAAAGAAGGGAAGCGAAAAGCAAGGGAGAAAGGGGAAGATATACCCAACTGAATGCAGAGTTCCAGAGAATAGCAAGGAGAGACAAGAAGGCCTTCTTAAATGAACAATGCAAAGAAATCGAGGAAAACAACAGAATGGGAAAGACTAGAGATCTCTTCAAGAAAATTGGAGATCTCAAAGGAACGTTTGGTGCAAAGACGGGCATGATAAAGGAAAAGAAGGCAGGGACCTAACAGAAGCAGATGAGATTAAGAAGAGGTGGCAAGAATACACAGAAGAACTATACAGGAAAGATCTGAATGTCCCTGATAGCCATGATAGTGCAGTCACTGAACTTGAGCCGGACATCCTAGAGAGTGAAGTCAAGTGGGCCTTAGGAAGCATTACTAACAACAAAGCTAGCGGAGATGACAGTCTTCCAGCCGAGCTATTTAAAATCCTAAAAGATGATGCTGTTTAAGTGCTGCATTCAATATGCCAACAAATCTGGAACACTCAACAGTGGCCACAAGATTGGAAAAGGTCAGTTTACATTCCAATTCCAAAGAAGGGCAACGCCAAAGAGTGTTCAAACTACCACACAATTGCGCTCATTTCACATGCCAGCAAGGTGATGCTCAAAATCCTACAAGCTAGGCTTCAGCAGTATGTGAACCGAGAACTACCGGAAGTACAAGCTGGGTTTAGAAGAGGCAGAGGAACTAGAGATCAAATCGCCAACATTCGCTGCATCATGGAGAAAGCAAGAGAATTCCAGAAAAACGTCTATTTCTGCTTCATTGACTACGCTAAAGCCTTTGATTGTGTGGATCACAACAAACTGTGGCAAATTCTTAAAGTGATGGGAGTACCAGACCACCTTACCTGTCTCCTGAGAAACCTGTACGAGGGTCAAGAAGCAACAGTCAGAACCAGACATGGAACAACCGATTGGTTCAAAATTGGGAAAGGAGTACGACAAGGCTGCATATTGTCACCCTGCTTATTTAACTTATATGCAGAGTACATCATGAGAAATGCCGGGTTGGATGAATCACAGGTCGGAATTAAGATTGCTGGGAGAATTATCAACAACCTCCGATATGCAGACGATACCACCCTAATGGCAGAAAGCGAAGAGGATCTAAAGAGCCTCTTGTTGAGGGTGAAAGAGGAGAGTGCAAAAGCTGGTTTGACACTCAACATTAAAAAAACTCAGATCATGGCATCTGGCCCCATCACTTCCTGGAATATAGAAGGGGAAGAAATGGAAGCAGTGACAGATTTTACTTCCTTGGGCTCCAAGATCACCGCAGACGGTGACTGTAGCCATGAAATTAAAAGACGCTTGCTCCTTGGGAGGAAAGCTATGGCCAACCTAGACAGCATAGTAAGAAGCAGAGACATCACCTTGCCGACAAAGGTCCGTCTAATCAAAGCTATGGTTTTCCCAGTAGTAATGTATGGCTGTGAGAGCTGGACTATAAGGAAGGCTGAGCGCCGAAGAATTGATGCTTTCGAACTGTGGTGCTGGAGAAGACTCTTACGAGTCCCGTAGACTGCAAGGAGGTCAAATCAGTCCATCCTAAAGGAAATCAACCCTGACTGCTCATTGGAAGGACAGATACTGAAGCTGAAGCTCAGATATTTTGGCCACCTAATGCGAAGAGAAAACTCCCTGGAAAAGACCCTGATGCTAGGAAAGACTGAAGGCAAAAGGAGAAGGGGACAGCAGAGGATGAGATGGCTAGATAGCATCACGGATGCAATGAATATGAACTTGAGCACGCTCCGGGAGAGAGCGCAGGACAGGAAGGCCTGGCGTGCTATGGTCCATGGGGTCACGAAGAGTCGGACACGACTGAACGACTGAACAACAACAACTTCATAGATCCTAGGCCCAGCTGCTTCACAATCCTATCTCAAGCTTGTCCCTCCCCCCTCCTTTCTGCTAGCTCAATCCAATTCATCAAAGCATTTATGTATTTTTTTTAAACCAAATTAGAAATCTGAACCTGCAATTTTGAAAAGAAAATACATACGTATAGGAAAAATGTGTCATTTTTCTATCAGGGCACAGAGTGAACAAAGTCAGATGAAATGACAGAGCTTAGAGGCAGCAGGAGAATATGCAATGGCACTACTTCTTAGCCTTCTGGTTCAATGGTTTTTGCCATCCTTTTGTCTTGTTTGCTCAAAAGCAGCCCTACCAGGATCCAAGATGGGTGGCTGATTTTGGGTCCCATTAAGGATGGCAGCATGGGAGACAGGTATATCTGATCCATGGCACACAACCAACCACGTTCTTGCTCATCTCCTTTCATTTTAATGGGGCCTGCACAGGAGAACTTCCTGGTGGGTTGTCTTCCATGTGTGTCTTGATTATCTAGACCCATTTCAGGCTGGGTTTTGTCCTGGTTACAGGACTGAATCAGTCTTGGTCGCCCTGATGGATGACCTTTATTGAGAGAGGCACAGGGGTGTGCAACCCTGCTAATTTTGCTCCATCTCTCATCGGCTTTTGATACCATCAACCATGGTATCCTCCTGGATCAACTTCATGGGATCGGTATTGAAGGCACTGTGCTACAGTGGTTCCGGTCCTACCTACGGGGCCAATTTCAGAGAGTAACATTGGGTGACTATTCCTCGGCCCCTTGGCAATTGCGCTATGGGGTGCTGCAGGGTACCATCTTGTCCCCAATGTTTAACATCTATATGAAGCCGCTGGGAGCGGTCATTAGGAGATTTGGAGCTAAATGCCATCAGTATGCTGATGACACACAGCTCTATCTCCCTGTGACATCTGAATCAGGAGAGGCTGTGCAAGTCCTGAATCAGTGCCTAGACTCAGTAATGGGCTGGATGAGGGCCAATAAACTGAAGCTGAATCCTGGCAAGACAGAAGCCCTGTGGGTGAGTGATTCCTGGGTCCAGGAGATAGGCTCATTGCCTGTTCTGCATGAGGTTGCACTCCCTCTGAAAGATCAGGTTCGTAGTCTGGGGGTACTCCTAGATTCATCATTGTCGCTGGAGGCCCAAGTGGTCATGGTGGCTCCGAGTGCCTTTTACCAGCTTTGGCTGGTTCGCCAGCTACGGCCTCTCCTGGACAGGGATAGCTTGACCACTGTGGTACAAGCATTAGTAACTTTAAGACTGGATTACTGTAATGTGCTATATGTGGGGCTGGCCTTAAGGTTGGTCTGGAAGCTGGAGCTAGTGCGGAATGCAGCAGCTCGGCTGTTGTTGGGAGCTGCCCCTTTTCAGCGTGTAACTCCTCTGCTGAGGGAACTGCACTGGCTGCCTATTCGCTACCAGGCCAGGTTTAAGGTATTAGTACTATACCTTAGCCCTAAACAACTTGGGACCAGGATACCTGAGAGAGCGCCTCCTTCCTTACCAACCTGCCTGGTCACTGAGGTCATCAGAGGGCATGTTCCTGGTGGTTCCACGTGGACCCATGGCCCGGCTGGAGTCCACCAGGAAAAGAGCCTTCAGTGTGGTGGCCCCCTTCCTGTGGAATTCCCTACCTTCAGAGGTCAGGCAGGCACCAACATTGTGTTCCTTCCGGCGCCTCCTGAAGACGTTCTTTCAAGTGGCCTTCCCTGCATGACCAGCCGTGGTTTATTAAACTCCACTTTGTTGGGGTTTGTCTTTTTTAAAAAAATGTTTTAACTCTTTTAACCATTGTTTTATTCTTTTATCATGTTGTTCACTGCTCCAAAATCTTCTGATGAGGAGCGGTATATAAATATTGTAAATAAATAAATGTGTGATCAGTTTGGATTTTCTACCTCAGGCATCAAAAAGTTTTATGCCAGCCCTGTGCCTCTTTCCAGATGTGTTCCACAGCAGAGGAAAAAAGAATAGTAAGACCATGTAAGCCACCAGGTGGCAGGCAAAGATAGGAATTATTAATGGGAAAAGCAAAGTAACTTTGAAGTACTAAAATGTTTAGTACTATTCAATATTCCAAATTTTTAAGCACTGCCAGTCTGTTGGGGGGAAGGGGAAAGAATGTTGTGGTTTACCTTTTGCACATCTGGATCCATTTCTGAAATTGAGGGTGGAAACAAATAATATTAAGTATCATGTAGTACAAGTATGATCCTCTGCATTCATATTTACAGTTCAAAAAACTTCTTTGTAAAGTTCAAAACTCATGTTTAAGCTAAAATGTTACTTGCCCTAAAAAGATTAAATATATGTCATTTTACATGGGCATAATCAAATGATAATTAAGCAAATTTAGGACTGAGTCAAAAGGGAGCCACTTTTGATTGTAGCATAAGATTTAATGGATTAAAACCACTTCATAATCAAAGAACTATCTTCAGTTTACAGGTAATTAAATACATATGGAGAAACAGATTTTTTTTGGTAAACTATGGAGCCAAAAAGCCACAAAATGCAAAGAAAGCATAGTAGGTCTATCACATTTCTATGTACAGCCAAATATATATAAGATAAGGGTGACCCAATTCAAGAGGGGTCTCTGGCAACAATTCTTTCTTGCTGTGCTAATTTTCACACCTACAAGGATGATTTTCTGCACTGTGACTATTATTACTATTATTCCCAGTACTCACAGAACCATAGTACTGACTGAATCTGAATCCAACAAAATCAAATTTGCAAATGAATTCTAGTTCAGAGGTTCCATGCTGTAGCTTCCTTTCACAATCCTTTTGGGGAAGTATAAATACATTAAATAAATTGTCAAGACAAATGTCCTGGGAGACTAAAATGTTCTCCCACTCACTTTTTAATGTTGTCATTTGTTGAGGTCAGATTTATGACAATTTTTTGTTGCAGATATGACATGGCTATCTAGTACAGTTTAGTACAGTTTTTAATTGCATTGATTTAATCTTACACTTAAATGTGCTACATGTTTTAATACTTATTAATAAAATGCATTCATATTTTGATATTATATAACTTACCACTTGGTTTTATAATTTTATGGGCTCTGGAGGAAGGTTCTGAGGGAAAAACACACATTTAATGCATGTATACCCTATCTCTTGATCCATGAGATTATATTATAAAAACATAAACATAATAAAAACAATAGCATACATAAACCAACTACAAAGGACAGCAGCCACAACAGAAGCATTAACCTGAAACCCACTCCCCTAGTCCCCATCCCCCACAACAGCACTGCTTCCACCCCACAAAGCCTCAGTGAACAGCCCTGAGGCCGCTGGTTCAGAACTGAATTTGATTGGCAGCACTGAATTGTAATTGGCCATTTGGATGCTAGTCAGTGTCAAGCGAATAGGGTCTACAAATAGGGTTTACACCACAGACAAGTAGAAGTAGATTACTACCCTGTCTGCATCATGGCCCCGCCATCCATGAATCAACCCCAGATGACACCTTTTGAGGGCTAAAACATGCAGTCTAGACGCTACCAAGAACAAAGCAAGACAAGCCACTGGGAAGGTAGTTTCAAAAGGCCTGGTGCTGCCATGAAAAAGGCATGCATTTATTTATTTTTTAAAGACACTGATAGCCTGTCACTTGAACCACACAAATATTATAAAAACATACATAATAAAACAGCATACCTAAATCAACTACAAAGAACAGCAGCCAGCTCAGATAAAAGACCACCACCCGCTGCACTTCTGTTGGTGGGGGAATACAGAGAGGGGCATTTGAGATGACCTGACTGTACAGGTAGTATGGGAAACAAGAGCATTCCTGAAAGAAATCACTGCAAGAGGCAGGCTACTTTTATGGCCCAAAAGAAAAGAGAGGGCAGCTGAGCTTGTGAGGGAACAGAAAAATCTCAGTGCCATTCATCTCCACAACGGATGGCTGGCTTTTTCAAGCTGCTAGGCTTGGGAGCATCCTAAAGGCAGGCCGGCTGGCCGTGTGAATGAAGATGGGAGGGTTAGGGGGAAGATCTCCCTGCCCACCACACAGCTCATATATCATCTGCATGGAACTGGGGCATGGCCGACCTCTAGGCCAGGGGTGGGCAACTTGTGGCCCTCCAGATGTTTTGTCCTATACCTTCCATCAGCTCTAGCTGCATAGCCAATGGCGAAGGTTCATGGTGTTCTAAGCCGAAACATCTGGAGAGCCACAAGTTGCCCACCCATGCTCTAGATAGACAGGTCAGATGAAGATGTATGAGGCAAGAAGGATGGAGTGCTCTTCTTACCCCAAATCTAGTGAGCCAGTGGTAGCAACGTGGGTGGCTTGCCTTCTGCTGGTAGTGATGCAGTCTCTCTCTAACCCAAGATGTATCCACGCTCCTGTCCTTTTCTTTTCCCCTCAGGAAAAGGCAAACTCAGGGAGCCATTGTGCCTATCCTTTTGTGGGTGTCAGGGACACAGAGTCTGTGTCAGTACTTGATCATGTCAATGGCTTGCACTGCACTGTCGGCAGTGTATTGTACAAGTCTATGGTCTCTGAGGCTATTCCAGTGGCCACTTTTCTTTTTGCATGACTAATTATATGATGTAGTCACCATACCACATTGTTGCAATGAGAGCCCTCTAGACCTAGATAGGAATCTAGGTGGCTAGGATAGCGCTAAGAGTTGTCTTCCCTGCAGACACAGCCCAACTGATTTCCAAACTGGTTTAGTGCAGTGACAGGATGCAGCAGAACTCACACTTGATCTTATCAAAGAACTCAGGATACAGCAAGCTATTACATATGTGCAAATTAATGCATATAATTAAACTATATAAAACAGAGTGATGCATTTTACAGTTGCTATGCCCCAAATCAGGCAAAGCTATTAATATAGCTATTTATTGTACTTTTGCAGTACATGGATGAATTTGTCAGTTCTTATGGCTCTCTGATTTGTGCTTTTATTCTACCTCATCCTCGACTTTCTTCCATTAGAGAGAACATGGATTTTTTTTTGAGATTTGCAATTCTATGCAGAATTTAGTGTTGTGAAAAGGTTCTTTCAGCTGCACATTGTGTGCATACATACAAACACAGAGTCAGATTACTGAACATGATTCAATATGCTCTGGTGAGTGGGGCACAAAACTGGATTGTACAAGATCACAGTGACAGGGTGTCAGCAAAAGGTGCTCACAGTGCAATCCTATGTGTACCCAGAAATAAGCCCCATGGAGTCAAGGGGACTTATTCCCAGGTAAGTGTATAGGATTGCAACCTAACTGTGAAATGTAGATAACTCTCCTCCAAATGTTAATATGACCTACTATATGTATAAATTATCTCTTCAAATGTTATTCTAATTGTGGACTGCTTAGTTTTGTATTATGATGAACCTAAACTGTCATTTCTAGACTCAATTTTAAATCTCCATATAATTCATATGTGATCTAATCTTCTTTTCACATAATGCTCTTTAATCCTAATTATATTTCTCATCCACATACACTAAATAAAAGCATAATTAAAAAGTTAAAATTAAAAAGTTTAATTTGGGGAGTGGGGTTTTTTTGTTTAAAAAATGACACCAAAATATTACCTGATTTCCTTCTCATCCTCTGTGGAGTGATCCCTTCTTTAGAATTATTTGATGCTTTCATTTCTCCTTCTGGGCTATAATGAAACCCTGGGTGATCTATAAAGAAATTAGAGAAACAATATTTAAATATTCTTTGACACATCAGGTCAGCCATTTGGGGGAAGGATTGCAGTGTTCTATTTCCCTAGGTTGTGTCACACTAAAGCGTGACCAAGCAACAGAACTCAAGATGTAGCTATACAGATAAAAGAAGGTTTGGTTCTTAATGTCTGGGGTCACCTGGGAACAGGTTTAGCTTGCTCGCTCACAGCAAGCTTTATTTATGTATTATTTATTTTATTACATTTGTATACTGCCCAACAGCTGAGGCTCTCTGGGAAGTTCACAACAATTAAAACCATAAAATACAACACGATAAAACATAAGACTTTAAAAGTAGCATGTCAAACCAAAGTAAGACCCAGCAGCAATTACAACCCAGGGAAGCCTAGGGGAAAAGGTGCATTTTTAGGAGGTGCTTGAAAGATGCCACATTTTCTGCCTCCCGGACTGCACAGGTCATGGTTTTCCAGAGGGTGGGTGCTGCTGCAGAGGCCTGCTGTTGGGATTCGTCATGGCAACATTCCTTTCAATTTGCAATGACCAGCAAGGCACATTTGTGTAAAATAATGCATATAATTCAACTATATAAAATATATTGATATGTTTTACAGTTGCTGTGCCCCAAATCAGGCAGAGCTATTAATATAGCTATTTACTGTCCCCAAGGAGTCCCCAAGAGCACTCCTTGATATTCTCTCATATTACTGAATGGCTTCCCCAGGATTGGCCCAGCCATTAAGGCAAACTTGGCAACTGCCTAGGATGCCAACATTCCAGGGGTGCTCCCCTCAGCAAAGCGAATGACTTGCTGACAAATGCCCACACACTTTTGTAGACAGAGCCCACAGGCAACTTAGCAGCTCATTAGCTAGGTGATATTAAAAATGGAATGAGAATGATAAAATAATATTATAGTCACTCTTGATCATCATCACTCTTGATCACCTAATGTGCTATTGTTATGCTACTCAGCATAAAGATGGTACAACAGCAGAAAAAACTTTCATTTGCCAAGACTAGTAGATAACTTTGATCCAGGCTATGGTTGCCATTCAGTCATGTAGGAAAACACAGAACACCACATTTAACACTGTGGCCAAAACCAGCAGGCTGAAATCAGCCCTTATCCCACAGGAAGAAACAGTCTCTCTCTCTCTCTCTCTCTCTCACACACACACACACACACACACACTCTCTCTCTCTCTCTTGCTGAAGAGAGAATTCACGGACATTCCTGCAGTATAAAAGCTTTGCCCTTACAAGCATACACAGAGCCATCAACTCCTATCAAATAATTTTATTAGTTCTGAATAATGTCAAGTTCTGAAATTAATTTAATAGGTTTCATTTAATTGAAGTTCTACTTATTTTGGCTATGGTGGAGAGCTTAGTCATTCACATTCAGTAGAGCATAATGATGCCATTATATAATAATAGCACTACTGAGCACGTTGACATCATAATGGGACAGTGGTGCAGTCAAACAGCAGTGGCTGAGATGCAGTCTGTCATTGGAAGATGGGACATAATTAAAGGAAGATGAGGGCAAAACCTTTTATGATGGTTTTGATATGTGAAAAAAACTAGCCCAATTATTGAGGGGTTTTGACACAGCCTTACTAGCATGAACTCATAATTTTACAGGTCAATGTACCACAATGAATAATATCCCTACAGCAGCACTGGTGATTAAAAATCATTTGTACTATTGAATGCTCTTTGTTCCATTGGCCAGTTATGATTAATACTGATTGATATCCTATTGGCATTAGTTATACTGGAGTGTTTTCTTTACTGAATAGTACTAATACCAACACTATTAATCATAACTGGCCAATGGGGCTTATTTACACAGTTGTTGACAAACACGTCTAGGAAACAGGTTTCCATTCTAATGTGTGAGAATGAGATAACACAATGCAAGATTGTATAAAGCTGGTGAACAAAAGTTTTAACCTGTGGCAGGTGACCCATTTTATAAAGTTTATAATATAAAGTTTATAATATAGACTGATGTTCTCATATAACTCTAATGCATGCCTTAATAGGTTCAGGTTCTTGCAGTGTTCTAATAAAACTTTCTATTTGAAATAGGAAAAAAGCATCATCTTTGCTTTATTTGGTTATTTTGCAAATTCACAGTCAACATATTTCTAACATTATTCCTTGAACAGTTGCTGAGAAAGGTATTATATTAACAACCCACCTCAGTCTTAACACTGTTCCTAACTTTTCAAAAACAAAAATTCAGAAGGGGCAAAGGTCCTTAGACCCAATTCAATTATTAGGATGATTAATTCTTGAGTTAGAGAGTTCATATACTTTATCTTCCACAATGTTTACAGTACATTAATTATGTTGGAATTATTTATCCCAGAACAACAAGAATAAATATGGCATATTTACCCTATTATGAATGTTTTCTGTTGTTCCTTGGATGCATTCATCATTAACACAGTTGAAGCTAAGGGACTATAACATACCTAAGGCTACCAGTGAGTCTGTGGTTTGTGAGTCCTCTTCACTGCAACAAAAATACACTATACGGAATATATATAAAAGCCTCACCTGCATCCTTATTCAAAAGGTCTGATCCAGGACCAGAAAACATGACAGCTAATATTACCGTATCCTGTTGGCTACTACATATTTTCACACTCATACTATTTATTTCCCTCAGTTTAAAAACATGGAAAAGCAAATTGTTTAAACAGAATATACTTACAGATGGCATCCATTTCAAGAATTGCTTGCTTGGCCTGAAAAAAGAAATATTGTGCATAAACAGTATGAATTCCAAAGGCCCAATACATATAACTAATCTCAGCACTAAATCTTCATTTATCTTTTGACTCACAGACTCAGAGATTACCTTGACAAATGTATGTGCCCCAAAACAATGTTTGTCAAGAAAATGTGAATGCAAAGGAACTTACAAGATAGAAATGGTGAGTGGGTGCTTCTCCTACCCAAAATACCACACCCCAGGCCATTTTTCCACCAGTCAGGCTTATTTCTGGTTCTGAAGTAAAAATATAATTTAAGAAAAGCCTGGGGAGCATTTGCTGTGGAAAATCAGTAGGTGGGAGAAACTGTTCAGTACTCCCCACTTGTCTACTTACGGAGCAATCCTATCTGGATTGACGGTCACCTCTGAGCCCAGGGGTGACTGCCTATCCCATGCAGAATGGGAGGAGTGGTGAGGAGCGGATCTTCTCCTTGCTCCCCCCATCCTGCTTTCGCAACTAGTCAGCCAATTTCAGTTGTCTAGCTGCGAGACCTTGGAGTGCGGGAAGCGGCAGCCAGACGACACATAGGATGTGTCATACCGGCATTTCCGACCTCCCCACCCTGGCCTGCCCCCGGGAATGCCCCATTTTCACCACTCCGCACTGCTCTTACGAGCGTGGAGCGCGGGGCCGATCCGTGCTGCCTATGAGGTAGCATGGGAGGGGGTGGGGGTTGGTTCTCCAGGAACCGACCTCGGAGCCCAGGAACCAACCTATCCTATGGCCATCTAGCTTCTGACTAGCAGCCATAGGATTGCGCCCTTACTGATTCCGTTCTGCAAATGCCTCCCTTGCCTCTATATTCGCATTATCAGGGAAACACAAGGTTGGGAACCTCATGTTTGCTTTATAACACATCGTTTCACAGTGGACTGGTTTCACATGATTGCTGCAGCCCACCGTGGCTTATTTAAAGCTGCGGTGGGTTGTGGCATGTGCCAGTCACCCTTTTGAATATTCAAGTGCCAGGTGGGCACCATGGCTTGCTGTGCCGTGCAAACCTAGCAAAGGCGGCTTATGCAAACTCTAAAACAGCCCATGGGTTATGCGAGGGCCAGCACATGCCACAACGATAAGCCACGGTGCCCACCCACTGCGGCTTCAATATTGAAAAGGGTGGGCAACCCACCATGGCTTAACTAAGTGGGCTGCAGTAATCATGAGAACCCAGTCTTTAAGTCCTATCCATAACTGTCACTCCCACTAGTCAACATTATTTTTAAATCCAGAAAAAGGATTCTGGGCTCACAGAAAGCACACTGCTTCCTGGACCAGCTCTGAGGGAAGCACTGTGTTTCAGGATCTCAAGGAGGGAAATGGTGCTCCCTCAGAAGTGCTTCAAATCTGGGTACATATGAAGGAGAGGCACTTATGGGCAGGATTGCACCCCAACGTGCACAGTGGTTGTTGTCTCATTAAAGATTACCAGGCTTACTCTGCATGCATTAGGTTCAATCCAAAGTTCTGTGTTCATTGCAGTACATATGTGGATTTGCCGTGCAAGCAGGCTTTTTCAGTGACTCAGTCTGAAAACAGTGGGGATGCCAACGCTGGTCAACAAGGAAGCTCTTGCTTTTGCAAGGGCTTCATATGTACATCAGAGCTCCTGTACACAAGTCTTGTTGTTTTAGTGGTACATTTAGCATTATCAGGTCTGTAGCACAAAACTACGGAATAACTAATTTGAAAAAAATCATTTATACATTATTATAGAAAAAAAATCCAAACCATATATGTAGCCATTTATTTCCTAATAAGGCAAATGCCAAGATAGCGTACAATAAGCCTGCATGATCAGAGATGTAGCTCAGCTATTTTCCACTAGGTGTTGCACATGCACAGCCTCAAAACTGAGACTTTGACACTTGAGTGACTTGAAAAGACCAACTGATATTACCTGTCAGTATGGTGCTACCACAGCTTCATGAAAATATTTGCTTGTTTTTTCCACCCCTCATCACTACACATGTTTTCTCTTGCAAAAATTAGAAGCTAGTTGGGTTTAAGAAGAGTATGGAGTTGACTAGATGTGGGGAACCCGTGGGCCTCCAGATGTTGTTCAACTCAAACCCTGTCAGCCCCAGCCAACCTGGCCAAGAGTCAGAGGTGGTGGAAGTTGTAGTCTTAACATCTGGAGGGCCATAGGTTTCCCATCCCCAGAGCAGACTGCTGCCCACAACAAGTACTACCAGAATACATTTGAGTCTGTAAGGTACCACAGAACATAGCACAAATTTACGTCTTTATTATATTAATCAAGAGTATTTTTCCAGAATAGAAAAACAGGATAGAAATACTCAAAACTAAACAAGTAGTTTAATTGGAAAACTTTCTAAAGACTATTTAATGTAGACTTTGTAAAAGTAGAGCGCCTGCTGTGACCCTCTGGGCAGGGCAGGTCTGGAGATGTGTTGGATGAAATTGCAGCTATTTGCATCTTGCACAGCACTGAACACCAGGCTGAAAGTATAGAAGAGTAGCAGGCAGCTGCAGAGTACAAATGAAGAGCATGTGCACAGGTGGAATAGAGACTGCTGTTCCTCTCCTGGATATAAAGAAGCCTTACATGAGGCTTGGAGGGAAAAAAATCCCCATGACCAGAAAAGAACACTGACTCAATGCACAGTAGGTATCCCTTGACACACTATAACAACTAATGTTCACATGATAGTATGGTTACAAAGTGAGAAAAAGGAAATATTTTCCCCAAGCTCTTTCCAAAATGGTGGTGAAAGATCGGTGATGAAAGAATGGTCTGGGAAAGGATATTCAGGCAGAATGTCCTAGGTTCAGTCCCTGGGGCCTGCAGGTATGGGTGAGAAAGACTCCTGACTGAAATGCTGGAGGGCCCTGCCAGTGTGGACCAGTGGGGGAAATATGCCACCATATTCCTCCACTGTGCATGCTGGTGTGATGTGTTAATTATCCTCACCAGCACGAGTTGCTGTGTCATGCAAACCCAGGTGGCATGGCTTGCGGGAGGGGCAGGAACCATTAAATACCCCATGGCCTGTTGTTGGGTTATTTGAGGGTTCCTGGCCACGCCTAACAAGCCATGCCACCTGGGTTTACACGACACAGCAGCCTGTGATAGGGAGGGTAATTAAGTCAATTGCGCTGGCACACAACCAGCACCAGGGGTGGGGGAAACAAGCCACCATGGCTTATTTCCCCCACCATGACTGTGTGAACAGGCCCATTATAAGACAGCTTCTTATGTTCCTCTATTCTTCCTTTATTCCTATTGTCAATGTGAGTATTCCAAGAGCATTTCCTGTTTTGTTCATGAAGAAGACAGACAAAGGCAGACTAGGTTATGAAAATATTCATATAAAACCTGGAACATAATATTGATTTTAAAAATAATGCCAGCTTTAACCTTGGTGCAATGTACTCCATGTACGTCATGATACACAGATGGCTACACAGCTACACAGATGCATCTAACCAGGAAAGAGTAAATGCAGGTTTTTTAAAAAAATCCACAAAAAGAAGTTGTTAATATGTTACCTTAGCTGGGATTTTGGCTGGGTGGTTTTCTAGAATTAATCTCTTCAAGTGAAGAATCCAAAGACGCTTATCTTGCTGTGATTTAGCCTATTGTAAAATGACAAGAATGCAAAAAAGTTACGACTAAAGATGGGATGAAAGAAAAAAAACTGCTGTGGAGAAATATGGCAGAGTCATTTGGTTTCATGTTGAGAAGGATCTGACTCCTAGTCAAAAGGATAGACGTTCCCTCAAGCAAAGTCAGAATGCTCTTGACTCCATTGCATACTCCAATTGTCACCAGAAGATATTACTATTATATTTATTTTTTATTATTCTTTTTTTTTTTGTTATTCTGATGCTGCTTTTCTACCATCAAAAAAGGCCCTTCAAGGTAGCTCACCACCTTTTAATACATTTTACAAAATTATAACAATCCAAAGCACAACTAACATGAAAACTATAGGGCAGAAAATGTTAATACCAGGAGTTCCAGTAACGTTCTGTGTGCTTCCCGGGTTCCTTTCTGGGGAGAACTATCCCTCTTTGGGGTGTTTGGACAATCAGTGGGGGAAAGAATGCAGTGTTGGTAGTTTTCCCCACCCCCTTGCATGCCGGCTGTGTGACCGGGATTACCCTAATTACCCGCCCCGCATTGCAGGTTCCAGTGTTGTCCAAACCCGGTGCACATTGTGGGCGTAGTGGCTTTTCACCCACCCTACGACCCCTACTGCAAGCCATGAGTTGTAGGCTGGGTGAAAAGTCACTACACCCTTGTCAGATTCGGACGACATGGCACAGATAATTAGGATAATCCCAGTCATGCAACCAGCACAGGTGGGAGAAACAACTGACGCTGCGTGTTTCACCCAATGATCATCCAAACCTAGTCAATGTCTATTCTCCTTCCACAAGGTACTTTGCAGATGTGCAGCACAAGAATTACTTCTGTGTAACCAATAGAGCATGCTCTGTGAAGTGGGGCAGGCTGGGAAACTTTTGACTGAAAGGTGGGGTATAAATCTTCAAACTACATAAATAGATATATTTCCTGATTAGATCTGCTGGCAGGGAAGGTTCCAGTCCACTGCCTGAAATGGCGGGTAGGTAGCTCACTGCAGCCAATAAGGGAGGTAGCTCTTTCCAGCCAGCAAGGTCATAACACAGAATACTGTGAAGCCATGTTTAAATACATAATTATTCAACCATCATTATTTAACTGCACAATGATAAAAAATAACATTTGATATTGCCTTAAAGTATAACAGAAAAGTACCCTGTTCTTTGGACCCTCCTGAATTCCCAATCTTCCACACTTCCCCAAAACCAGTTCCATCAATTATTTGATTCTCTAAGTCATGGTAGTGTTTCCAGATCTCAATATGCTTCTCTAAATTGACCTGTGGTTTCTTTCCCCACTCCCACAAGGAACTAAGAAACATTTTTCAAAATGAAGTGAAATACTGGATTTCCAACACATCAAAACCATTTTCAGGTACAAAAAGAGCTTTCCAAACCCAACCATTTTCATATTTATCTAGTCCTCATGAGGCAGGGATAAAAGACAAGCTTAGTATCTCAAAAATAATGTCAGTTATTGCTGTACAACTGTATTTCTCTCCAAAATGAAGGCAGGGCCCAATAGGATAAGACTAGATGGGGGAAAATAGAGACCAACTTTTCTGCACAAAACCTGGAAGTGGAATACTAATTATGTGATGCAAACTACAGTGACAGTTCATGGGATACATATCAGGGCCCCCACCTACATGGCACCGCTTTGGCCCCCCACCCCGTCGCAACTGCGCAGCAATGTGGTTTCAAATCACCATGCCCTGCAATACACTCGCGATGTACTGTGCGCTTCCCTGAGAAACTTGCTGTGCCCTTTTTTTTTTGCCATTATACTGAAATACGCAGCTGTGCAGTCCCATGAGTGTGGGGGTGCGACACTTCAGTGGCTGTTTTATATTTGAGGGTCTCTGCTGTGTTTGTCTGACCCTGTTTTAGGTAAAAATTGAGTGTTTTGTGCTCCTTCATATACGCACCATCAGGTTGTCAGTTCCCCAGCCGGAGACTCTTGCGATGGTTCACACTCACAAGCATGAGCGCAACATGCCTAGCCATCGCTCCGAAATGGTGGCCGGAGTGATGTTATTCCTCCCCCAAGACCCCCCCAGCCCTTGGGTACCGAGTCCAAAAGCAACCGTTGCGAAGATACAAAGCTGCAAAAATGTGTGGAAGTGTGATTAAATAAATGATAACGTCCCTCTGTGCCTCTGTAACTGCGCAGCTGTGAAGGGATGGGGGAGCAAAGGGGCATCACAGAGTGACACAGGCACTACACACGCCTACAACATGCCCACTGTAAGATGTGAAGTCAGTTCGGGGAAGGAACAGATGGCCTGCAACCATGGGGCAACCCACAGCAAACCCAAAAAATCGCAGTAAAATTACTCCTTGGAACGTCGCTTTTTCCGGGCGAAAACCACAGATGGCTGTGAAGTTGCAACTGCATCATCTAACATGAGGGACCTCAACTTGCACCCGCCCTGGAGTAAAAGCCTGGTGTAGATGGGGCCCAGGAGAAGTATTCCCTTAATGGCATGTTTCACAATGCATTCAGAATATTGTGGCCTTTAAGTACCTGAACAGTATGCTGCATCTTGGGATTTTTGTAGTGGAAGACACTAAAGCTAAGAGGTTCCTTTGGTATTACTTCCACCAGCATGAGATTGCCACACTGCAACAGAAAGAAGGGCTTGTCAGTCAGTGGAAAATCATTAAATAAAATCTGGCAAGTTTATTAAAAGGTTATTTCTATTTTGAGCATTTAGAAATATCCCATTTCCTCTCCTCTGCAGCACATGGGCAGCTAATTCCCTTAGGCTCCCCCTCAGCAAGTTCAACCTGACATACCAAGATATGAGCTTTGTAGGTAAACATCTCTTCTCTCTTCTTAGTAATCAGCAGTAGTTTGTCAAAGAGGAACAAAGTGCGCTCATTTTTGGCTCTCTGGATGCGGAATGTTCCTTCTAAAACCAGTTCCCCATAACTAGCAAGGTCTGGTCCTTTCCAGTTAGTGAGCAAACTTTGTATCTCCTGAAAGAGGGAGGGAAATGCAGCAAGCACATTAAAAAACAACCACTAAACTGTCTCATAGAATATCATCACATAGCAAGGGCCATGTAATGAGGCCACTTCTATATGAATAGCAATACCACAGTTATCTCATCATAAGTTACAGTGAAAAAGCATTCATCGTATGACAGACAAATGGAAATCTATTTCTAAATGTCACAGCATTGGCAGACATGCATACTAGGAAATGTAGCCAATTCAGACATGCCAATTGCACTGTCACCCAATTATCTTATCTGGTTCCCTGGAGATGTTGCACGAGAGAGGGTTGGCACAAGGAATGAGTGCTTAGCAGGCCATAAGGGCAAATATTACTGGGCTAAGATTACATTACCAACACATGGAAAGGAATAGGAAGGAGAAAAGAGTGTGGCATAACGTGAGGGAAAGCATCTGTGATCAAAAGGCCTTGGAAGTACACAAGTGCTGGGTACTTTTTCAACCAGCCAGCCAACAGTGTACTTGCTGGTAGCCACTGGTTAAGGCCTATTATAAGTTTGCATGTGATATGGCTGCTCTTTAAATTCTCTAACGCCCTCCCAGTATCTCCATTTACACAAGCAATTCAGTATGTACGTCTGGAGCACACAAAACCACAGCTACTTGCATGAAATTCAGTCAAGTCTCAGAGATCATGGAAGCCACTCTGGCTGAGACATGATAGCTCCCACCTTATCTGTTACATTGCTCATGTAAATTGATACATCTAGAAGATTTCTTCAAGTAAGCAGAAGTCTAATATGACATCTGAACCAGTTCACAAAAGATATTGGCCTGGTTCACATGTAACAACAAACCAGACTATGGGTTGCTATTGAATCATGGCTTCTTGTTGAATCATGGGCTGTCATTACGTGTGAACGCTGTGCTATGTTTTAACTATGGGTTGTCAACCACAAACAACCCAGGAAGAGAACCCATGGTTTCTTGTTGGGTTGTAAACTCTGGGTTGGTCCTAAAATGTATCATATCATAAAATTATGAATTTCAATTTTGTTTTTTAAATCAGCACATCCAAGTACATAATACTATTTAATGATTTATCGGTATCTAAATGGATAAGCCACTTTAAACAATAGACACATGATTTTCTCTTCAAAATAAGACAAAGTTAGAATATCTCTAGTAATATTGCCGATACTATATTATAAATCCATTAAATTGTATTTCTTTAGAACAATGTTTTGCAGTCACAATAATTACTGTAATTCACAGAAAAAAGGCCATGCAGTAGTGCCATAAATGCTACTGAAAATGGACATCGGTATCAATGAGTGAAGCTCTCCATCGCATATAATTGTTATCTTAAGTCTGTAAACTGTGGCTGCATCTCCTGAGCACAGCTATGCATGGATTAATCACATTGGTTTCAATGGAATTAAGGTCTGCATAAGAGTCACTTCCCATAAGATGGTTTTCCTATTCAGAGATACTCTCTGACTGGGTTCGCATGATTGGGGAAGGAAAATAAGCCACCATAGCTTGTTTTCCTGCCCCGCGCATGCCATCTCATTACCATAATTATCCTCGCTGGGTGCAATTTGTCGTGTCTTCTGAACCTGACGAGGGCGCGCAGCAGGTGGGTTTGCTAACCACCCCACAACCCTCGCCGGGTTCAGACGACACAACAAACCATGCCCGGCAAGAGTAATTATGTTAATGATGCTGTGCGCAACCAGCACGCGCGAGGCAGGGAAATAAGCTATGATGGCTTATTTTCCTTCCCCAGTCGTGTGAAGCCAGCCTCTATGTGCACAGTCACGTTTCAAATGTAGTACATTTATTTTGCCACTCATAAACAGTCTAGAAATAAGGAATGGCAGGGTTCAATCTGTCAGGGTGGAAACTGAGCCGAGAGCCCCAGAGCAGTTCTGATTCTGAGGAGGAACAGCAATCCGTGGGAGAGGAGCTTGCTCATCTCTCACAAGCACAGCAGCTGGCAGAGATTCCTCCTGCCAACATTCCTGGGATAGTGACCCTGGCAGTGAGAGAGCGTTGGAGGGGGGCTTGCTGGACGCTCAGCGCAGATGCAGGGAGCGGCAACGGAGGGTGCCGAAAGGAGGCGCTCTGCTCGTTTGGCGCTAAAACAATGGTTGCATCCCGAGGACCCAAGGGAAAGAGGGAGGATCTCTCCATAGCCCATAAGTTCAGGGTCTTCCCGCGGTTCTCCTTCAAATGGGGACCAACTGCCTTACCTGGAGCTTAGGCTACTCTGCTATCTACCCCAGTGCAGTTCCTTGCTTAGTCGCTAGTGATTAGTATCTGTAAGAGTCATTAAGTAATAAAGGAATAAAGCTTTGGAAAGAATCCTCGTCGTCTGTGTCCTGAGTTGGCTATTGGAGGGGACTGTAAGAAGCAGCTAGGGCGCTCCCGACACAATCTTGCCTAGAATAGAAACACTTTCCCCTCTCCTCTCAGATGTGTCTGGGAGCACGCCGTGGTACTTGAGTAGTGAGGGAAATGCATTTTGAACATGCTTAAAAGAACTCTCTTTTTTCATGTATGGCATACATTCAAGAACTCAGTCCCAGCTTTGAAACACATTCATGGACATAGACCTGGCAAGCCACATCTCAAACTAAAGACCTGCACCCATATTACGATAGTGCAGACCAGATACTGGGCTACTGTAATAGGCCAGGAATATTCTCCTTACCTGCAGAGCACAGGTGTACAAGATTTCCGACAAAGGAAATGCACATTTGAGGGACGTCTTCAGCAGTCATGTGGATAATCTTTTAAATGACAAAATTATTACCCAACCTGACTCCGAAGGTAACTACTGGTGCACAAGGAGCACTTTACCTAGTGCCAGGAAGGAAGGATTTACGTTTGGATTCTGTTCCCCCCAAATTAAACTTTTGGTGCATTCTACTGATACACAGATTTCTAGAGAACCTCTCAATCAGTTTCTGAAGAAATGTTCACATGTAACAGATCTGACACTTCAGGGAACTGCTGTGGCAAGTGAGTTTTTGTGATGCCTCTAAATACAGAAATATCAAATTCAATTTGTGTTCAAATAAAGTAATTTTAAATGCTGTTTCCCGATACACATAAAACAAAAGCCTGTAAAACACTATTGATTTGGAAAGCATTTTGACCCACCTGCAGCCTGATAGCATGTTCATGTTTCCTCTTCATGTCATTAATATGCCATGCCACTCTCTGCATCGTATCTATGGCATCTAAAACGACATCATAGCCTTCAGTGTCCTTGTCAAGGTGGTTTTCTATCTCCTAGTAAAGAAGCAAACAAAGACAAAATAATTTGTAATTCCTAGAGGGTTGCAAAAAAAATTTGGCTGGTAAATTACAATTAATGATCTGCCCCTTAGCCCCCTCTAGCTGCAGCGCACCTCTTCCAGCACCCTAGACCAGAGTCTGCCAGCCTATTAAAATATCCCCCATGTATCCATTCCAACAGCACAAAGCTCCTCCTATCCCCAGCCTGTGTGTAAGTCTCCTTTAGCACCACATTCCCACTGGCAACCAACTCACTGGGCAAGCTCCTTTTTTTTCTAAGCCTTCCCCCCCCTCCACATTCCTACTGATTTCTTGCTCATCAAGAAGTAAAGGACCTGTGTTGTGTTATACTGATGTGGGGATAGCAAATTGGAATATCAGTGCCAAAATAAGGGAACTTCTTATTGGTGAGGGAGCAAAATGGAAGCCTATAAGAGAGAAACTATTTTGAAGATATGGAGGATAGGATTGGCTGGTTTCCTCTCAATAGCCCCAAGCAACTGTGTCAGTGGGCATTTCTACACGAGGCTTTTATCCCACACCTTAACCGAAGCTTCTCCTTCTCGATTCTTTGTGGGATTAAGATCAGCTCCTTCACATGGGCTTCTTTCTGGGATTTTTCTTTCTCTGCCTTTCTATATGTTTCATTATACAGCCACTAGATGGTGCTGTGGTATAGCAGAATTGCACAATTACACGGAGGGTTTCATGGTACCATTCAGGATATACTAGACTTTCCCCATTAAGAAAAAGATCTCGATAATGGTTGCAAAGCATGGGATAGCTCTTAGAGGATGACAACATCGTGTAAAAGATCCGCAAACTACTGTGAGTGAGCAATCATGAGTGCACAATAAAAGCTTCATGTAGAAAGGCTAAATGTGGTTAAGGACCAAATGAGATGATACATGAAACACATGATTGCAGTGTGTGTGTGTGTGTGTGTGTGTGTGTTTCAAAATAACAGAACCATGATGCTCGTGGAGCTGGCCCTCTTCCCACCATCCCCAGTTCTGATGAAAATCACCCCTGGAGTATATTGACAGTCAGAACTGAGTCTTGAGAACATGGAAGTCAACCCTAAACTGGGATGAAAAGGATTGGCACTGCAAGGACTGAGTAGCATTCTGTCACATGTATATCTTACTTCCAACCTTGGTCCCTGCTTAGAATGTACAATGGGAATGTGCAATTTCGTATGAGAAGTGGCTAAAATGAAACTATGACGAAGACTGAAATCTCAGCAGCACAGACAATAAGTCCTTCAAATTATTGGGAAAGCTTTATAATTAAATATTTGGTCTCCATCAAAAGTTATTTGAATGCAGTACTACTTCATCTGAAATGAGTGATCATGACTCATCTAGACAAGGCAACTCATGTCAGTTTCTTATGGCAAGCATGCCCTTGTGAGCTACCAAGACGAACAAAAGCCATGTATTGTAGCATGCCAGGTGTATGACACCCTCTCTTTTTTTGCACTCTCTGGCAGTCAGCAAAACTAGGAGGCTTCCTGAGCTTTTGGTAGGTTGCCATAAATGGCTACTTGAGTGTGTTTGGCTTGGTGAGTCATGAGGTATTCCAGCATGCCTTAGAGCAACGCCATCACTCAGCTGCATTACAGTGGCAGCTATCAGGGCAGAATTTATTAACATTTAACAGGAGAAATGAGTTAAGTCATTTGATATCTTAATGTATGTCTCTTGCATTTTATTTTGGCTACAAAATGGTAGCTTGATAATTCCATTGAGCATTAGGCTTGGCCGATGTCAGAAACGCACACAGACTTTACAAATTAATATTTCAGGACTTTGAAATGAAATCAGAGTATAATCTAATGGGGAGCATATGAGAAAAAACTATTAAAATGAAACCAGATTTCTAAAAAATGCTGTTAACACTGGGGAGAGGGAGAAACGACTAAGAGACATTTATTTTCTCTGCCACCATTACATGCAAAAAAATGGCTTTTGATTTCCATTGCCAGCTGCCTGTACCATTTAGGGCAAAGAAATATACAACTGCTTTAAATCTGAATTATATCATTTTATGCATAATTCTTCAGCAAGGCTTTCCCAAGCAACAACAGAGGGACAGAATGGAATAAAAAAAAATCTAAGTAATGAGATATACAGTAGTTACTGAGCTTTTCATCTGAAATGGTTACCTTCAACTTGCTACATACATTCCTTTGCTTCAGGAGTTCTTAAACTTTTTTGTTGAGTTCTGTTAGAGGCTTAAGTAACTTCATGCAGGACTGCCCTCCTCTCCAGAATGGAGCTGATGGTGCAATTTTAAATACCCTTACTAGTGAGTAAGCCCCACTGAACATAGAGCTTTTTTATGTAATGCTTTGAACCCACACCTTTACCAAGGCATCTGCTTCCAGATTCTTTGCAGGATTAAGTTCGGCTCCTTTACACATGTTTATTTCCTGGGGTTTTTCTTTCTCTGCCTTACTATATGTTCCATTACACAACCACTAGGTGGTGCTGTTGTATAGCGGAATGGAAATACACAAGGGTTCTATAACACCATTCAGAAAAATGCCAGACTCTCCTTGTTAGGAAAAAAACATGATACTGGTTGCAAAGCACGGTAGAGGCTCTGGAGGATGACAATGTCGTGTAAAGGACCCACTAACTGCCGTGAGTGAGGAATCACAAGTGCAGAATAAAAGTGTCATGCAGAAAGGCTCACAGTGGGAGTTACTTCCAAGCAGACATGTATAGGATCACACAGCATCAGGGAAGGAGCTGTAGCAATTGTGAGGACAGGAGGAGGAAAATGATGTAGAAAGGGGAAATAGGATTAAGAAAGGGGCAGTAAGAGTTAAGAAACAGGAAGGAGCAAAAACAGATGAACAGAGTGGGTGAAGATGGGTAGACAAGGACAAAGGGAACTGTTAAGGAAAAAGTAGGCAGTAAGTGAGGAAGTGGGGTAAAGAAGAGAAGGTGGTGGAAAGAGGGCATCCTCGCAAGTACTTATCCACGCTACTGGTAAAAAGTGGGGGAAATGAAACAGGGATGACAGGGCAAATCTGGATGTTCAGAAAAACCACGTGGTTCTCCCATTACTGTTTCAGCATGCTGGAGAGCAAATCGCATAATGAAAGATCAACATTCCTTGTCCGTAGAAACCTAGCACACCAAGGTGAAGGCTAAGCTAGAATTTCTCTTTGACATGTTAGCTTTCCACAGAACTTTGTTCCTTTGTTTGTTTTTAACCTAGGAGATCTTTCAAAGACTTGGTAGAAACTCCTGTGATCCCTTGAAACTCTTTAGACTCATTTCAACTCACCCCTTGAAATGGCCCTCTGGGAAATCCATTTCATTGCAACCATGCAAAACTGTTACCAGAACCAGAGAAAAAACACAATATGAAGAGGAACAGGATATAAATATAGATACATTAAACCGAATTTTAAAGAAAAATCAATGTAAGGGCCAAACTACATGTTACATTGTTTATACTTTTCTTTTCTTTTTTAAAGAAGCACGCTTAAACTGGCCACTTTTATTCTGAAGAAAGAGCAGTTGTGAAGCCAGTTCCAGAACATGTTCCTGATCAGGACAGAGGGTCTGTGCAAGTTCCTGCTGAATTTCACCCTCTCCTTGGCTGCTATTTTCCCCTGAAGATGGACCTTGCAAGAAACTAGACATTTGGGACCAACAGAAGAGGGAGAAGTTTCAGCAGGAACCCGGTGCAGGCCCCTGACCCAGATCAGGAGCACATTGTGGAAGAGCCCTCCCCCACTCCCTGTGCAGCTGCTTTACCTTTAAAAAAAAAACTGGCCAGTTTAAGCACGCTTTTTGGGAAGCGTGAACAACATGACCTGTGGTTTGGCCCTTGCACTGCGTTCTGTAGAGTGCAGTCAGAGATCCAAGCAAGCGGTACTTATAGTACAACATACGTGCAAGAGTAGGTGATATTTGAGTATTCTCTGAACAGGTTTTAAGAGATAGGATCCTAAAGGCAGAGAGTGCTGTAAAGCTTCTTGTCTCTCTCTGAAAAACTTGGCCAGGGACTTGTTCCTCATGCATTCTGTTAGTACAGCCACTGACCTGTAAAGCACATAAAGGAAGTCTTCAGAGCCTTTATTGAAATCATGTATTAATTCTACAGAAAACCATAGCTTCAAATGCACACATATAACAGTGTCACTACTGACTGACTGCTTAAGACCACTTCCAAGTATTATGAATTTTCTGTGCAGAATGTATACAAGTGTTATGTCTGACAATCTTACAATCTACAAACCATCATGTGTGAGTCTGCCTACAGTTTTAAGTTTTTATTCCATCACAGTGCTTCCTGCTTGAAGTGTCTTTTGGAGAAAAAAGTGTCTTACCATTAGACTTTGCTTTAAAAAAAAAAAAAGGACAGGAAGGAAGGAAGGAAGGGAATCTGCCAAAGTGCTATCATCTCAGAGAAATCCCCACCCTCACCCCAAATGCTTCTCCCTGCTAAGAAAAACAGCGGAAATTCCCACAAGATGGCTGACTGGATAAATAGGCATCACAGTACTAGTAACATCAAACAAACAACACACTAATCTCACTTTACTTCTCATATACGTATATTTGTATAACTTTGGCACTGATTGATACATTCCTGGTCTGCATTCTGTACAGGACCAACAGGATACATGTATATCTGCTGATGGAAAAGGCATTAAGGAAGAATTTTCAGAGGGGGAATATCACAGGGACTGCAAACATTGTATGTAGGGTGCAATCCTATGCATGCTTCGGTAGAACACAGTCCTGTAACTCCCAGCATCCCCTGGTGAGCATGGCTGGCTAGGGGATGCTGGTAGTTGAAGGACATTGTTCTGTCTAAACATGCATAGAGTTGCACCCATAATCTATTTAAAAATAGCAAATCTTTTAACTTCCGATTTTCAAAGTAACTGATTAACCTTCAATAAAGTTAATTACTTGCATTTTCAAATGGGGGCCATACACCATCCTCTTTTCTACTTTCCCTCTTAATATCTTTCACAAACATTATAGCATGATCATCTGATTAAATGATAGTTTTAAGCCTTATGGTCATATTTCTCAATGTCTCCTTACAAACATATAAAATGGAAAGCACAAGAAAAAAAGAAGACAACACTCCTACCTTGGATAATTGGTGCAATATTGTGTGTATATGTGGAAATCTTCACTCTGTGTATAAGGACCAGGGAGAAAAAAAGTGAATTTAGTATCTCGATTTTATCACAGCTCACTAGAAACTCTGAAACCAACAGTTATTTGGAAGCAGGCTTGCAGAAAATTCAACAAACATTACTAAATTACAGTTGTTTTTACAATGCCACTTGCCTCCTGATACGCATGTTTGTCATCTGTGACCTAGACCTCCCCAATATCAACTTGTGGCAAGCTCCCCTACCTGTTTGCTGAGAGGCAATTGTTACTTGCTACAGGCAAATATCAGTACCATTTAGAAGCCTGTTTGAAAGTATATACATGTTGCTGTGACTGGGCTTGTTCGGTAGCAAGTTGTGGGATAATTAATTAATCCATGATTTGCCAGGTTGCATGCCCAGTCTATGCTGTCACCATTTTGAATATGCAACCTCTGATCAGCCTGATCGGAGGTTATTTTGTGATGTGTGAACCAGAATAATATGGGCTGATCGTGGCTTAAACAACTTGCAGTTAACATAAGAATAAATTGTAGGCTAACTGTTGTTGTTTAACCCACAGGCCCCATTCGCACGGAACAGAGGCAAACTGGGTTAATTAACCCAAAATTTGCCACAGCATGTGCCCACCGAGTGCTGCCACCATTTTGAATATACAACCTTTGATCAGCCTGATAAGAGATTATTTCATGATGTGGGAACCCAGACGATATAGAGCAATTGTAGGTTAAACAATCCACAGTAAACCTAAGAACTAATTGTAATTCACTGCGGGCTGTTTAACGCGCAATTAACCCATGGTGTCTGGATTCGCACATCACAGAACAGCACCCAGTCTGGGGTGGCACACAATTAACCTATGATTTGCTGCCATTACAAGCAAATTGTCATTGACAATTCACCGTAGAGCCTTCTTATTTGTTCCTTTATCATTTTCAGTAATAGGGAAACAATATTTCCCATTCAATATCTAAGGTACTTTTCATGTTATTCTAAAAGGAAAGAAAACAAGAACAGTGATTTTTAGTTATCTGACTAGAAAGTGAAGTTTTTAGGGCAAAATTATATATGTTGCTAAGCTGAGACTGATTTTTTTTTTTTTTTAGAAAATGCAGTAGAAGATGCAATTTATGTACTGACTACATTTCTATACTGCCTGATAGCTGAAGCTATCAATTCAGAAACTAGAGATTAAAACCATAAAATATAACCATAAAACCTAAATTCTAAAAGAAATAAAATGACAGAATTCAAAAGAAACAATAGCAGGGGACAATAGCAGTCCAAGGATCTAAGCAGCACTTCTTAAAGCAAAAGGGCTGAAAAGCCTTTGAGAACAAAACGTTTTTCACCTGGCACTGAAAAAAACCACAACATGGGCAGCAAGTAAGTCTCTCCGAGAAAAGGGCTGGATGTGTCTGATCTCGGAAGCTAAGCAGCGTCAGCCCTGGTTAGTACTTGGATGGGAGACCACCTGGGAATCAGGCTTCCTGCTAGGGATGGCGGAGAATTTCTCCCCGAAACTTCGGGGGGCCGAGCGCCAACGTGTTCGGCCCCCCGAACAAGTTTCGGGGAGAAATCCTCCGAACCCCCCCGCCCCCGCCCCCCCCCGGGACGGGACTTACCTTCGCCGAATGTCCCTCCTGGCAGCGGGTCCGGCCGGCGGTTCGGCGGGTGTTCGAGCGGGGCGGGAGCAGCAGCTGGTCTTTCGACCGGCTGCCGCCGCCGCCGCCATTGCAATAAAAGAAAAAAAAAAACGCCCCCTGATAGGCTACGTGACGATTGACGTAGCCTATCACGGCTGACTTTGCAGATCTAGCCGTGATAGGCTACGTTAATCGTCACGTAGCCTATCAGGGGGCGGTTTTTGTTTTTTTTTTTTAACTTTCGCGTTCGCGGCCGGGCGAGGCGGGAATCCTCCTCCCCGGCCTGAATTTTGGCCGGGGCGAGGCGGGAAGCCTCCCCCCCCGGCCTGAACTTCGCTGGGGGAGCAGCGAAGCGCCTCCCCCCCACCGCGAACGTCCTTCGACGACAGGTAAGGGACTTTCGTCCACCCCTACTTCCTGCACTGAGCAGGGGGCTGGACTCTATGGTCTTCTAGGCCCCTTCCAACCCTATGATTCTATGATTCTATGGAGAAGGCATTCTATAATGGGGGCACTACAACTGAAAATCCCATGTTCTAGTAGTCACCAGCCTCACCTCATTTGGCAGGGGTATCCAGAGAAGGGCCGCAGAAGGTTACCTTACCACCCAGATAGGTATATACAGGAGGAAACTTTAAGGTAACCTAGCCCCAAGTCATACGGCTTGAAAGATTAATAATTGGGCCTGGTAATGGACTGGCAACCAGTGCAGATGACAAAACACTGGCATAGTATGATACTGGCTGCCAGTCCTGGGTAACAATCTTGCTGCCCAGTTTTAGATTAACTGAAACTTCCAGACTATTTTCAAAGGCAGCCTCACATATAACTCACTGGTGTAATCCAATTTGTCTCAAAACAGATGAAAGAAGGCTTTTGCCCATATGCTTTTGCCCCCTGGGCAAAAAAAAAAGCAGCTTGTGGGTGCATTTTTCAGCAGAAAAACCACTTATTTAAAAGTATTTATCTCTGTATAGATCTGTCTCTACTAGAATTTCAGGGTATTTGCTAAGGGAGAGGTCCTGCAAATATTTTGGCTTACAAATCCCATCATGCCTTAACATTGACTATGCTGGCTAGGGCTGATGGGAGTTGCAGGCAAAAACATCTGAAGGGCCACAAGTTGTCCACCTCTGCTTGATGGTCTGTTTCACACAAGACATTTTGCTCTGCCAACATCCACCACACGCATTTCACATGGCGATTGTAATGTACAAGGTAGATGACCATGGATATAGCCAGACGTGCTTCCCATTCTATGATAACGCTTATGGTCACAACTGGAAAAATGTGCTGCCACAATTGCTCTTGGCTTTATCCATAATCACCCTGTTCACATATTACATTTGCTCATGGATGCAGATGCCTGGTGGCCAAGGCTACTCACTCTTGTGCAAACCAGGCTTGATTTTTATTTATTTATTTATTTATTAAATTTATTAATCGCCCATCTGACTGGTCACCCAGCCACTCTGGGCGATGTACAACCCACCATAAACAATTTAAAACAATAAAATTTTACCATAATTTTTTTTTTAAAAAAATACCCTAACCCACCCCAAATGCCTGCCTGAACAACCACGTTTTTAATGCACGACGGAAGCTCATTAAAGAGGGGGCATGACGGAGTTCCCTAGGGAGGGAGTTCCACAGAGTGGGGGCCACCACAGAGAAGGCCCTCTCCCTCGTCCCCACCAGTCTAGCTGTCCTGGCTGATGGGACAGAGAGAAGGCCATCCGAGGCTGATCTTGTTAAGCGGCCTGTCTGGTGTTGCTGGAGGCGCTCCTTAAGATAGGCTGGGCCGGAACCATATAGGGTTTTAAAGGTCAAAACCAACACCTTGAATTTGGCCCGGAAAACAACTGGTAACCAGTGCAACTCCTTCAGCACTGGAGTGATGTGATCTCGCCGGCGGCTGCCTTTAATCAGGCGAGCCGCCGCGTTCTGTACCAGCTGCAGTTTCCAAACCGTCTTCAAGGGTAACCCCACGTAGAGCGCATTACAGTAGTCTAAACGAGAGGAGACCAGGGCATGTACTACCGATGGGAGCAGATGGTCGGGAAGGTAGGGGCGCAGCCGCCGTATCAGATGGAGTTGATACAGCGCTGTCCGGCTCACAGCTGACACCTGAGCCTCCATGGACAGCTGGGAGTCCAAAATGACCCCCAGGCTGCGGACCTGGTCTTTCAAGGACCTGGTCTTTCAATGTACCCCATTCAACACCAGGTCAACATCCCCCAGCCTCCTCTTGTCTCCCACCAAAAGTACCTTGGTCTTGTCAGGGTTGAGCTTCAGCTTATTCCTCCCCATCCAGCCACTCACCGACTCCAGACATTTGGACAGGGATTCTACGGCCAACCTTGGTGAAGATTTGAATAAGAGGTAGACCTGCGTGTCAGCCGCATATTGATGACACTGCACCCCAAACCTCCTGATGATAGCCCCCAGTGGCTTCACATAGATGTTAAATAGCATCGGGGAGAGGATGGAACCCTGTGGCACCCCACAAGTAAGTGGCCACGGGTCCGAAACCTCCTCTCCCAGTGCTACCCTCTGGTACCTGCCAGAGAGGAAGGACTGGAACCACCGCAATACAGTGTTTCCAATGCCCAACCCCTCCAGGCGGTCCAGGAGGATACCGTGGTCAACGGTATCAAAAGCCGCTGAGAGGTCGAGGAGAACAAGGAAGGAGCATTCACCCCTATCCAGAGCCCTCCTCATATCATCCACCAAGGCGACCAAGGCCGTTTCTGTCCCATGCCCAGGCCTGAAGCCCGACTGAAATGGGTCTAGATAATCAGTTTCTTCCAAGTGTGCCTTCAACTGCACCGCCACCACCCGCTCAATCACCTTGCCCAAAAATGGCAGATTTGAGACTGGGCGAAAGTTGTTCAGAACTTGAGGATCCAAGGAGGGCTTCTTTAAGAGCGGTCTTATCACTGCCTCCTTGAGGGCTGATGGCATCACTCCCTCCTCAAGGGAGGCGTTCACCACCGCCTTGATCCCCTCACCCAGTCTCTCTCTGCAGCTCATAATGAGCCAAGATGGGCAAGGATCAAGTAAGCAGGTGGTTGGCCTTACAGATGAAAGCACCTTGTCCACTTCATCAGGAGGAAGAAGCTGGAACCGATCCCACAAAACCGGTTTGCCACAGGCCGCCTCTTGCTCACTAACTGTATCCACAGTGTGCAGAGTAACACACCTAATCTGATCAATTTTATCTGCAAAGTGCCTTGCCAAAGCCTCACAGGAGGCCTTAGAATGCTCCAGTGGTTCCGGAGCCACAGGACCGACCAGGCTCCGGACCACTTGGAACAGCCTCCTGGGGCAGCACTCTGCAGACGCGATGGAGACAGCATAATATTCCTTTTTTGCTGCCTTCACCGCCACGTGATAGGCTGAAGATATAGCTCTAGCCCATGTCTGATCGTCTTTGGAGCGAGACTTCCGCCACCGGCGCTCTAGCCGTCTCACCTCCTGTTTCAGAGCTCGTAACCGCGGATTGAACCATGGTGCAGTCCGAGCCCTGTTCAGGGGGAGAGGGCGTTTCGGAGCCACCCGATCTAATGCCCCAGTGATTGCGGCATTCCAGCCACCCACCAGGGTCTCGACCGAGTGGCTGTTGGCATGCCCCAGAGAATCCCCAAGCGTGTTCAGGAATCCATTTGGATCCATAAGACGCCTGGGGCGGACCATTTTAATGGGTCCTCCACCCCTGCGGAGGGGTTGTGGAACCGAGAAGTCCAACATCACCAGATAGTGATCTGACCATGACAAGGGGGTGGTGGATATACCCCCGACTTCCAGATCACTCCCCGCTTCTCCAGAAACAAACACAAGGTCTAGTGCATGACCGGCTACATGGGTGGGCCCAGTTAGAATATGGTGCAGCTCCCAGGAGGCCATGGTCTCCATGAAGTCCCGAGGTGCTCCTGTGAGGATGGCCTCCGAATGTACGTTGAAGTCCCCCAACTGATCAGGGCAGAAGGATACAGATTTATGGAGTATTTCATAGCCCATGACAACATCTGGTAAGCACAAGGTACCAGAATCTCTCTCTCTCTTTTAAGAATTAGTAAAACTCTCCATCCTACTTAAAAGGTTGTCTTAACACCAGACAGTGACAATCCACCCAATAATTATGGAAGATTTCAGATGAGCCTTTGCTGATATTTTATCTGTGTCTTTCAGATTTGAATTCATATAGCTATCTTTACTGACATGAGACACACTACAAGCTTGCACCACAGCCTATTAAATGCATACACATTAAATCAACAGCTACAGCAGAAACTTACTCTTGCAAGTAACTAGCAATCAAATCAACCGCAATCTGCAGCAGAGACATTACACCCTGTAATTAGCAGGCGGAATCAGTTCACATTGTAATTATTGCCTGTAACAGGGTGGGGGTAGGGTGCGCGTGCATGCGTGCGTGTGCGTGTGTGTGTGCGTCTCTAATGGCATCTTAAATGCAAAATTCAATATTAAAGTTATACCCAAACTGTAAATAAGAATTTAAATGTAAACAAGTATAAAAAGACGGAAAATAGCCATCTAGTTCAATATGAATATGTTGAGCTTTCATGGTCACTTAATCATAACATCATATAGCTACCAAAATCATCCGACAAATGAATTGTTTTGGGAACCAGTTATTGTAACATTTATATGTTCTCTTCTGTTTTTCGGCACATTTTATTTTCTTCCATCTTGCCATCATGGCAAGGGATAACTGAGATTAGAAAATGAGCTGAAGTAGTTATTATAATGCCCACCCTAAAATTAATCAACATATGGAAATGATGGGGGATATCAAACATTGTACAAGTGATGACCAATTGCACAATAGGACTTCCTTTACTTCCCCTTCTTCCCCTCTCCCATGGACACCTCTGCACCCTCCAAAATCTGCTCTAGAGGATCTCCCAACCTTCTAAAGAAAGTTTAGGGGCATGCAGGAGGGGTTGCAAATGGGAGGATGAATCCATCTGTGTTTATTCCAATGCCTTTTAAAAACTTTTTTTTAAGTATAGTTAACCTAACCATTACTTTGTAAAATGTCTAGGTTGCCAACCCTACACGTTCAGCTACTATTACTTGGTATTAATGTATGAACTACTATAAAAGAAAGAGAGAGAGAGAGAGCGCCTCTACCCAGAATACCCATAAGCACGGGCAACCTGATCTGGCTTTCATCCTTGCTCATCAACACTTTGGGGTCTGTGAGAACCTGGGGTTTGCTGCATGGGGTGGAGCCTTCCTTCAGTGTGCTGCCCATTCGTTGGCCACTGTTCCCTTTCTTTTGTTGGTCTATGTGCATATGGGCATCAGGGGTATTGGCTATGATATAGTACACAATTGTGCCAGTATCTCCTCCAACCAGGCTGTGGCATAGCTCTGCTGTTTTGGCACCAAAGACCCCTGACACTTAGTATTCATGTGTTGTGGTTGCAGCCTGGCACTAATCAAATGGGAGAGAGGAACAGGTCCTGTTGATGTGGATGAGGACATGATTAGTGTCACTAACCACATACTTTTCTATCCAATGCCTTACATCAGGGGCAGACAACTTGCAGCCTTCCAGATGTTGTTGGACTGCAACTCCCATAATCCCTTCCCATTGGCTATGCTGGTTGGGGGATGCTGGGAGAAGCAGTCCAACAACATCTGGAGGGCCACAAAGTGCCTATCCCTGCCTTACACTATGCACTGGTACAGCTACACTAGACTAACAGCTGCATTTTGTTGCACAGAACGCTACATTGCACCAGTGCAAGAGCTCTACTAAATGCCCTTTCATTGCAGATCACAGTTTGAGGCTGTAAGCAAAAACATATATTGTAGTGTACTAAATATATTGTAGTTTACTAAAAATGTAATCGTTAGAATTAAAAGGTTGTACTGCTTTTAAAAAATTGGTGGAAGTCCAAACTCTTTTCTATCCAATGGACTTTCTAAACAGTAAGCCACAATACTTCTATCCTTGGTATATTTATAGTCTCAACAAACCTGCATTTCTAGTTTTAGTTAACATCATTTATTCCTACATGTGTACGAAGATGCTTTGATGTTCAGTCACAGCTGAACAGCATGGATAGTGCCCAGCAGACAACTATAAATCATGCATCTGTAAACCCATGCAAGCATTAATATCATCCAGCACTTACAAAAAAAGAAAGCTACGAAGTATAAACCCACACATATTTATTTTTAGACATAAATGTGTATTTCCAGATGATACTACTGTGTGAAGTTTAATATGACAAATAAAATCTCTCTCTTGTTAGGAAAAAAACAGGGAGGGGATGTAAAGGAAGGGGGTAGGTTTCAGGATCGATGAATAACCGAACTGGTCCACACCTGCCTTCAACCTTCCCCTTCTGGTGACTTTCTCAACTTTTCCCATGAGCCAGCATGGAATAAGAACGTCTAGTCAAAGATTTCACACATTCCTGGACACTTCCCTTTCTAAGTTATAAAACTTTTAGCTCAAATCCTCAGACAGACAAACAGACAGACAGATCGAAATAATGATGTTCCAATCAAAGAGCCAAGGAATAAGCATTCTAGACCAAAGTCAAAACTCACCACATCCAAACTTTTAGAAAGCCAGTGCAATATTTTTGAAATGCAATAATGCATGTTATTTGACACCCAAATCAAAGATCCAAATTGAAGTAAAAATTGAACATTCACCCTTGAAAACCTTCAAAACTGAATGGCATTTATCAGTATATTTGCAAAATAGTAAGAAGAGCCTGGGCCAAGGCAAGAATAAGAAGGAGATTTACTGTGGTGATTGGCCCCCTTTAATATCAATCTCTAAATAAACCACAGTATGAGACTGCCAGTAAGTCCCAAAGCTCTGATCTAGGTGAGATGATAAAACCGCTTACATAATTTCAGGAAGATCACTTCTTTGTAGCCTGTGGGTACTCTCCTCCCAAGCTTCTGTTCAGAACTATAAGCCAAAAGTCATGCTGCCATGTGCAGCAGCAGAAATGTACAAGAGCACAAACATGTTAATAGAAAGCTCCATCTCCCATTGCCACTTCAAGGGTTCTGGGTTGTTACCAACTGCGTCTGTCAACAAACAGAAGCCATCACTGACAAAACATATTCCCCACCTCTGTAGCCCACTGCACACACCCCAAATATGGAGTGTTGGGTGGTGCTCTGGAACAGATTTCGGGGGCACAGAGCGGGGCAGGGGATGTCTCATTGCATAAGTGTACGTCTGCTCATGAGATGCTGGATGTCACTACAGATGTTCGAGAAATCCACAATGGATTCAAAGGAGTTGGAGTTCTATGAATCTGCCCTGCAGATTCCACAACAGACCGGCTTTTTCTGAGTCAGTGGACTTGCGGACTTTTTTTACTGGGGGGGGTGTTGCACAATTTTGTTCATTTGAAGTGTGCACTTGCATTCATGCGCATTAACAGTAATGTGCATTAGCACAACTGCACATTAGCACTAGTGCACATAAGCATAAATGTGCATTTGCAAACAAAGAAATTCTGGTACAAAAAAATCCAATTCCATCAATGAGCGGATGACGGAATGAAAGACACTGACAATCCACAAAACACAAACAGAACAGATTTAACAATCCATCCATCCTTAGATGTCACCCTCTGCAAACAAGAGTAGTAGACACAGTAATGTACATTGGATATTTTCTACTTGTTTATTCAAAAAGCTTTCTTAAACCAGAGTTTTGCTATAAATGTGGGATTATCTCCAAAGCCACATGAATTCACATTATCTCATTTTTTTCAGTTTTATTTTGCATACTAATATTAATATAAACAAGAAATAGAGCATACAGACATGACATTTTTAAAAGCATTTTATCAAATGCTCTCCGTCTATTTCACACTAGCCCTTAGGGAAAGAAAACAATAACTAAAGAGAAGAAAGTATCAAAAATATTCAAGTGTGTCAAAGAAACAAAGAAAGCTCAAAGAGATGAGTCACACTTTTTCTTCCATCAAATGTAACTACCTTTTAAAATAGCTTAAAGGGATTTAGTAAAAGCTGCGATGATTTGTGGCATAGCTGTACTGTTGCAGAGCTCCCACCCATTCCAATAGGTGCCGACAATTCAGATAGATTAGGACCAGGGACAGGGGGAAAATGTGCTCTTTTTGCATTTTAAATGCAAACTTATCTCATTCGCACTTCTCAAATCAATACACGAACCAGAACACAGCTATACCTCAATAGGTGCAGTTCTCCAATTAAAACATGTATACAAAACACATATATTAGGGAAAAGTGCAGAATCCGTATGTTAGAAAAAATAATGTACAAAAATGCATCATCTTCGGGGAAATTGCTTGTAAAATGTATATATTAGGAGATATCAAAACCTAAATGCATAAAAATGAAAATCCATACAAATTTTCATGGCAACTTAAAAAAAAAAAATTGCAAACTCATGGAGCAACGACACAAAATGAAATTAAGGTTGAAAAAAATGAGAAACTAAGCAAAATCGAAATTGGTATTAATTTCTCCCTAATTATGACCAGTGCAAAATTAAATGACGAAAAAGGAATTGGGCCTGAAATATTTTCATAGTTCTTGATTTGTTCAGGAACATTTCGGGAGTGAAATATAAGCTATTTCAATGTCCACACAATCATTATAAAAAACGTTTTTCAAGTTTCATTCGTATCACCCAAACCTATCAGTTGTATGCATTTGTGAACTGAAGCTTGTGTGTGTGTTTTTAACAAAGAGACTGCAATATACTAGAACTCAGATTAAGATCAAGAGGAAAGTAAATCACTTACCTTAGAAACAAAACATTCTGCTATAGCTACAGGGTCATTTTCACAGTTTTCCAAATCTTGCAAAAGTTCACTAGTTCACACAAATAAAAAAGGGGAAATTTCATTTTTTTTAAAAATGGAGAACCACATACCAACGTACACTACCTACAACCAAATTAGACTTCGTACGTTAAATCTAAGTTAAAATAAAGTAGCCCCATTAATACTGTTTTCTGCTACAGGGCTAAGATGTCATTAGGTTCTTTGGTTACTAATATTCCAGTCTTTCCCTTTACGTTTACACTAGTAACATGAATAAAGTATGCAAAGTTTCCACGCACATGCTCAGTTCCCCCCTGCCCCTACTCTCTCTCCCTATTCTGGGCACCACCAGTTCCATCTTTCATTGTCTTAAGAAAACTATCAGGTCTTGTTCATACTGCTACAAAAAAGTGGGGGCATCTCACATGGGTACCTCCATAGTGCTATTCTTTTCTAAATATATTTCTGCTCCTTTCTGCATCGCTATTTCTTAGCATTAAAGGGTTACTGGCTACTTAATTCAAAGACAGAGAGGGAAACTGGCAGGCTGTTGTACAACAGGAGGCCATATGCTCTCTCTCTGATCTCCATACAGCTACTCCATCCTCAATGATGTGCAAACCCACCCACCCCCCTTTGAATCTGGGTGACAGAGGTAAAGCAGGACAGAAAAGATCACTGTACCAGTTAAGAGGGGGAAAGGATAAGCTCTGAAGCAGTTTCCTCTAGATTTTTAACAACTTTGCCCGACTGGGTTTATAAACAATCTTCCATGTGCTAGCTGCTCGTTTAACATTCATATACCAAATAGATTTTGACATTGTTTCTGTAAATGGATATACATTTACTTTTAGACAAAAGGGAGCGGATAATTAGTAGTGCAAGTCTAAACTTTACAGCAGCTTTAGAGGCACCAAAGATAATCAGGATGGCCGCAGCATCATAGATGCTTTCGATATTTCCTTCTCAAGGCACACTAACTGAACGTAACTGAAGTAATATTTAAAACATGATCCTATTCATCTGGACTCAGAAGGCCCACTGAGATCAATGGGGCTTACTTCTCACTACACATGCATAGGCTACAGGCCACCTAGACTTGGTACATGTAGCTAAATTTGTCTTTTCCCAAGCTGTCGGGCCTTTAAAAAAAATGAAAAGCAGCCTTGGAGCCTATGACTGGAAGTAGAGAAAGAGTAGGGGAAGAGCTGCTTAACATATTACTCTCCAACCATTTTGTCTGTTCAAAATTTCCCAAATGCTTTTTCACACGGAGAGGAAAAGATACAAAGAAGAAAAACAGCTGGAGGGTGATTCTGAGCAGGCAAATACCCTTCTCCCACAGACCCTTTTGTGATATTCTGGTCTGAAGTACCAATCCTTCCTTTTTTTTTACTTTAACCTTTAATCTGCTAGGGAAAAGACAACAAAGCGTTTAATCTGTAGAAAGCATATATGCTTTCACTTAAGTCGAATATTGACTTACCTATTGAAATGGTAGATATCTTTTATGTTTCCAAACAAAGCTGATCGTTCTTCTGTCCCCAAAGAGAGCTTGGATTGGTCAGTGATACAATCAAGGTAATCCTATGATATAAATGAAAAGAGTGCCTTAAAAATGTCTGTTCTTTTCTCTCTCTCAGTAAATAGAACTATCTTTAATTGTGCAAGATGAGTCTCCTCCAGATCATTTTCACTTCATATTACTGTAATCCCTTCAGTAGCTCTGCTCTGAACAGTCCTTCTATTATGGAAGATAACAATACTTATCTGTTCACCAATACAAAAGGCATAAACCCAAAGACTGAATGTTTAATTTTGCTGCTCAGACTGTACACTGTTCTGTTTTTCAAGCTGCAGATGTATTCAGATTTCACTCAGAGTGACAGCTTAATTTTCTCCATTAATTACTCAATAAGGTCAATGACATCTTCCTATATTTAAGATGGGATCTTTAAAGGGACTTTATTATTATTATTATTATTATTATTATTATTATTATTATTATTATTCAGGTACCTGGATTTCATACAGATAGCATAAGCAGAGGCCTGAAAAAATTATGACAGTTTACAGAGCTATTGGAAAAAAAACATTAAAAAAATTCCAAAACGATGCAATACAGTTTCTGTTTGTAAAGAACAAGAGATGCCCACCTGGTATATTAATGATAGTTTACATGTGCAATACTGGAACATATTGTGGAAAATATATATTTCCACTAGGAATGTCAGAGAAATCCACAATGGAATCAAATGAGTTGGGTTTTTTATGAGTCTGACCCATGGATTCCGCAGCGGACCGAATTTTCCCCAGTCAAGTGGATTCCATGGACCTGTGGAGTGTTTTTCTAACTTTTGAAAATGTTGTGCAAATTTAGTAATACAAAATATGCAAAATAAAAAAACAGCCAAAATGTGTATTTCCCCCATAGGCTAAAGTGTGAAAACAAATGCGCATTTGGAGGGATTTGCACAAGTATGAATTTGTGCAGGTGCAAATTTGCGCAAACACGGAAACAAAAAAAAAAATCCAATTCCACTGATGAGCAGACAGTGGAACAAAAGGCACCTGACAATCCATGCATCAGATGTAAATTTTACACAATCCACACATCCCTAATCCGCACGTTATTCAGTAACATAGAGTACATTTTAGGGCACATGAACAAGAAAGCAATAAATGAATTACTCTCACTCAGTTTTCCAATTACCTTCTCTGGTGGGGAACAACTATGTTCCAGCAACAGGACTCGTGTGCATTGCAGATGTCTTTGGAGCATGTCCTAGGGTGCATGCTCAGTTTACCCCATGTGCCCTAACAAACTCAACATTTACATGAATCAGCACATTGCAGGGGAAGAATGGGCAATCTGTCTTTCAGAGAAGGCTGTTCACCACAACTGATCTTGCTGATGAACTCCTTATAAACTTTCAAGGAATTTCATGGTTTCTGGAAAACTACCTGAAAGCCTCTGCTTTACCTGGCCCAAAACGTAGCTGTTCTACATTTCCTTTGATAGCTTAAAGAAGCCTCCCCCCCACCTTCTTGGACCCATGGGCACATTTGGAATGTGAGTGTCTGTCATGGGCACCATCATAAAATGGTTGCCATGGGGGCATGCCCATTCACAAAATGCTGCCATTATATACATAGACCCAGAGAGACGGGGTGGGGGGGGTGGGGAGGGGAGAAAAGCCACAGACAGCCACACAGGAGAGGGAGAACACAGGCAGGCAGGCAGGCAGGCAGACAGACAGCTCAGACAAACTCTGCTTTCATTTCCCTCCCCCCCTTATCATTTATTTCTGTCTGCCTTTATTTTAAACATTTTTGTAGGCTATGATCACTTCACCTTCTGTGGGTTGCTCATCTCTGCCTTGTACAGTAAATAGAGTTGAAATAGGATGTGGGAAACAGCTATGCCCTTTTCACCTTCTAGGGATGGTGGAGAATTTCTCCACGAATCTCTGGGAGGCCGAATGCCAACGCATTCGGCCCCCCAAAATTGGTGGTGAAATTCTCCGCCGGCCCCCCGGCCCCCCCCCCGGGATGGGACTCGTGCGAATGTCCCTCTCGGCGGCGGGTCCCGGTGGCGTTTCAGCAGCGTTTCGGCAGGGGCAGCGGCCGGTCTTCTGACCGGCTGCTGCCGCTACCATTACAAAATAAAAAAGTAAAGTAAAAAAAAAAACCACACACCCGTGATAGGCTACGTAACGATTTACGTAGCCTATCACGGCTAGATTTCCAAAGTCAGCCGTGATAGGCTACGTAAATCGTCACGTAGCCTATCACGGGTGACTTTGAAAAATAAAAAAAAAAAGCATGTACGCAAATGGTGGCGCCCATTGGGCGCCGCCATTTGCATTCCTTAGTTTGGCACGTCTAGTCTACGTAAAGATTTACATAGACTATGGCGAAAATAAGGGCAACGCAAATAGCATTCCCTTATTTTCGCCGTAGTCTACGTAAATCTTTACGTAGACTAGACGTGCCAAACTAAGGAACACAAATGGCGGCGCCCCATGGGCGCCGCCATTTGCATACACGCTTTTTTTTTTTCTAAGTCACCTGTGATAGGCTACGTGACGATTTACATAGCCTATCACGGCTGACTTTGGAAAGCTAGCCGTGACAGGCTACGTAAATCATTATGTACCCTATCACGGGTGTGTGTGTGTGTTTTTACTTTACTTTTTTTTTTTTGTGGCCGGGTAGACGGGGCGCTCCTCCCCGGCCTGAATTTCGGTGGCGAGGGATGGGGCGCCTCTCCCCCAGCCTGAATTTCGGCCGGGCGAGGCGGGGCGCCTCCCCCCCCTTGCCTGAACTTCGGGGGGAGAAGCAAAGCGCCTCCCCCCCACCGCGAAGCAAGCTGCGGGACAAGGTAAGTCCCTTTCGTCCATCCCTACTTCTGACTCACCACTACGTACCTTACAAGGCAGAGATCACTTCCTTCCCACTTGCAATGGGGAGGGGCAGGAAGAGATCTGTGAGCATGGGAATGTGTATGTAGAGGCATTACAGAAGCTTGGGAATTCTTCATGGTGCTTTTGCGCCCACAAGAACAATGTTGGAGACCCCAAGACTAAGGGCTTCTCCACATGGGGCTTTTATCCTGTAATCAAGATTTGTTACTCACAGAAGTTTGTGGGTCCTTTATATGATGTCATCACCCTCCAGGACCTCTCCTGTGGTTTGTGACCATTTCCGTGGCTTTATTTGTAATGGGGATAATGAGCTATTTAAAAAATGGCAATCTGAATCGATTTGAATCTCAAGGTGTAATGATGGAATTGCACTAAAACCACAGTGCCATCTAGTGGTTATATAATGAAATACAGAACTTGCAGATAAAGGAAATCCTTGAAAAAAACGGGGGAAGTGCTTTTAAAGGGCCAATCTTAATCCCGCAAAGAATCCGGAAGCAGAAACCTCAGTAAAGTTGCAGGATAAAAAAGCCTGGTATGGAGAAGCCCTAAATTATCACCCTTCAGGAACTGCTCAACTCCATTAATGAGGAACAGGTTCAGAAAGGTATATGTATCACTTGATTTCCCAACATTTGAATGTGCAAACTGACACTACTGAAAAGTATTGTGCGGCATTGAGTGATATAAAAGTTCAGTCTTTGGTATCAAAATGTTGATAGCTCATTCATATATACAATTCATCCTTTGATGTTACCATCTTCAAGTGCCTGTGTAAACCAGTGTCCTGGTGTCTCAAATAAAACAGTTTAAACTATGATTTAGCATAACAAAAATCCTAGTGTGTTTCCATAACATTTGTAAAGAACCTCAGCAGGAGGAACGAAAACAATAATGTAAGCGTCAGAGCAGCTGGAACCACAGTAACAAAATCCTGACATGATCCTTAGCCTGAGGGTTTAAGACAACGTGCAGCGGCATTTTACCAATGGAAACACAACATTCCATGGCACTAAATCCAAGGAACTCTGGGAAATGTCATGTAGGCCATGAATATCTTTGTAATATAGCAAGCACATTCCAAAACCCACACAAGATAATTGGATACACCAACAGTGAAAACCTATTTGGAGCTATCATTGGGTGTGTTCACAGTAGGTTTTTTAATTTTGAAAGCAACAGAGTTAAAAAACAAACTAGTAAAACAAAATACTCGAACATTGAGAACAGAACAAGGATGAACAGACAGTACTCTTAATCATTTGCAACTGTGTTCTTATATTTTGTAATAGTAGCATTCTTCTAATGAATAAACAGTCCATTAAATTCTTCAGGTAGGAACTACTTATTATAAGGAACATGAGGCTGCCACAGAAAATAGCAACCCTTTGTTGACTTCCTCTCTCCTTTCTGTAACAGAAGTTCAACTTATTTTATATCTTGATGTCAACACTCTGTGCATTTCCTCTACTCTCCCATCACTGGATGCATCACTGCAAGTGAGGGCGGTGAAACACTCAGCATAATGACATTAGGAGACTGGCTGAGTTTTGCTACATAGTAGAGAGCAGGAATAAGACCTCAAACATAGGGCTGCGAATAATGGCATTGAGTAGTTCCATCCTTAGGCAACTGACAAAGCATTCAGTTTGAATATGTTTGGTCAAAGTTCTCCATTTTCACTATATCAGTGGAGATATCATTTATAGTTTGAATATGCTTTTTTAAAGGTGCCCAATACAAGAAATGTATTACAGAGCATCTGTCCCAGGCAGACCTTACCACTTTGAACCATGCCTTTGTAACCACTAAACTCTTCTCAGGTGCACCCAGACCAGGATTTTAAGTACCACTGCTCTGCCTCATTCACAGAATGTGGGAGTGGGGGAAGTGTCATCATCTTCCACTTGAAATCCACTTGTGCTTCCCCACCATCCACTGCAATGATACATATAGTGGAGGGCTGGATTAGATAGGAAGGACTGCCTAAAATTGTGTGTCCTAGTTTACCTAAGCATAAGGTCTTTCTGCTAAGGCAAGGTCACCGTTGGATACAACCCTGTATGCTTTTAGAAGGTTCACTGTTGTTTGGCCCTTGGCATATTACCCCCATTTAACACATGCTTTAATTGAATAATTATATGATTTTATTACAGTATGTAAAAGACCTCAAGTACCAACTGGTCATAGAACTGCTGTATAAATTATTCTTAATAGTATAATAAAGCTATCACTGTTGCCTAGGAAATGGGAAGTAATAAAGGTACATGGGCTCATAACGTATTTTAAGATGCCACAGCAAAGAGCCTTAGGGAAAAAAAACACATCATGAGAACTTGCATCTGTTGCCATTTTTCTTTAACCTACTTCACAAATTGGGTCTTGAAGATGCAAGCACCCTGGACGCAAGACATGGCTGAGTGCTACCCCTTAAGAGTCAGATTTGGCTCACATATATAGCAGATATATAGCTTGGGTTCCTTCATCAGCATCAGTTCCAAGGAAAAGGGGCTAGCACTCAGCCATGTCTGAAACAAACCTCCAAGCCAACTACAGATTCAAACTTGGCTTCTTCCATGTTCTCTTCTCCCTGCCTTTTGAATGGGGGACTGGACAGAGCATTGCTCCAATAACCACCAAGCCTCATGCTACCTGTCTTCCTGTGAGACTGTGGCAGCTTAATATCACCCAGAAGTGGTACACTGCAGCAAACTACAGTGGTTTCACCTATAGCCAGCCTTCTCCAACCCAAAGGCTCCTGGCCCAAGTAATTCTAAACAACCTTTTCCCCCACAAGTAACTTTATCCACCTAAAAAAGACAGTTTTGTTTATATTAAACATACCCTTCACTAAAAACAATTTAACCTCCAGTTACGAAAAGTGTGAACCTGTTTATATGCAATTTCATATCCACACATTGGAGACTTATCACCACAGTGAAGCTCCACGACATCTAAACTTTACAGCATACATGAGCTACACTTATACTTTCCATTCCACCTCCATTAACATATGACCTCATCCCTAAAGTCTGTTCTCTTAAAATATGTTTGCATATTAAGTCATTATAACAATGTCCCCGGGGCTTCCTGAAACTGTGAATGACCTTTTGTGTTCACTCATAAACTGCCTCAGAGCAGAGACTTAAGAAGCTTCATGAAGCAGAAAAGATTGCTACAACCTGGGTCAAAGCGTGGAAAAATGAGTACAAAAGAAGGACAGATCATTCCTAGCAGTAATTTTAACACATATTTTATTTCAATAGAATGAGATGAACTTCACCCAAATACCAAAGTACTGAGTCACAAGTAACTAGCTTTAAAAATGATGTTAAAATGGTGTATCCTTTTATATTAAAGAAGTTTATAATTTGCTTTTGGATTCCAGCTTTGTGCATGTGTGTCACGGACAGCGCTTTCACATTTCACTTATGGTTGCCTTTTATCATGGAGGTTAAAGGGTTAACGGAAGATCAACAAGATTGCTCACATGTATATGTCCTCTAAGAAAGACAAAGCATACCAAGGGTAGTATCCTATTGTGCCCATGCATTAGTGCAACGGAGAGTTAGCAGCAACCAGAGAAGAGCAGAAGTGCTTGTTTGTGTAAGGAGCAGGTCAGCGGAGCTCACACAAGGGAGCTCCACTGACCTGTCCCAACACAGAGTTACATTTTAGAACTGCTAACTCCCCGTTGTGCCTGCAATCAGTCCTGCTAGTGCAACACAATCAGCAGGGGGGAAAGGTAAGCACAGGGGACATGACAGAAGGATGCAAAATTAAACAAGGTGTGGAAAAAGTGGATAGGGGGACATTTTTCTTCCTGTCTCATAATTCTGGGAGATTCCCAGAGGGCAGATAAAAGGAACTACTTCACGCAACATAGTTAAACTATGGAAATTTCTCCCACAAGATGTAGTGATGGCCAGCAACTTGGATGGCTTTAAAAGCAGATTAGACAGATTCATGGAAAATAAGGCTTTCAATAGCTATAATGCATTTTAAATGTGATTTTAATATTTATATTAAATTTCTTGCTTTCAAACTGCTAGGTTGGCAGGAGCTGGGACTGAAGACGGGAGCTCACTCCGTCACACAGCACTCGGGTCTCGAACTGCTGCTTCCGGTCTGCAGTTCAGCATCTTAACCACTAAGCCACCACGGTCCCAGAATGAACTAATTCTGTATTTACCATATGTATTTAGCACCTATTTTGTATAGGTGCAATAGGTAAGTTTTGTATGTTTGCTTGAGAATCAACAGATATACGTTTACAGAGAAGACAGACTACACACAGCAACTAAAGAGAAAATCATCGAACAGGTGGAATAGCACACCGCCTATGTGATAGCTGTTGGAGATACAGGCAAGGGTGTGCAGATGACTTTCACATTTGGTGGATCTGCTCTAAAGCTACCCTCTTCTAGAATGAAGTGATTGTAATAACTAAGGATCTGATTAGTTGTGAAATTCTACTAAATCTGTTGGCTATTCTTTTGGAGTAAAATAGATGTAAGCAAAACAGATGCTGAACTGGTCATCAATCTAATAATTATGACCAGAATATAAAGAATGAACAGAAGTGGAAAACCTATATGATCTCCATAGACTGGTTTAACAGAGCACACGATGCAGGTTTGCAAGGGTGTGGAGACTGATGATCAATACCCTAATCCCTCCACTGCAGTTTTGCCATTAAAGAGACTGCACTTGCTTAGGAAAAAGACGCTACAGACAAATGAACATGATATATGTGGGAATGGCTGAACCCACAGGTGTAAGCCCTACTTGAAGGAAAGCCTTGGCCATGCATTGTGCCACCCCAGAGTGTAAGTCATACCCAAACAAAATCACTGAGAGAAAAGAACTGTGGCTTTCCCATGCTATTTCCTCAGCAGTGTAATAGCTTGGACATCAGTTCATTCACCATTCATCTTTCAGCCCATTAATGTGGTACCAGATAAAAGATTGCTGTCTGTTTTGCACCTCTTTCTAGAAGGGTATATCATCAACAAAGAAATGTAGACATGGGAACAGAATATGGGAAATGACAAGATTATTGGGGCATTTATCACTTTCTATATAAGCAGTATTTATCTGCACTGGGAAACTGGGAAATAGCTGTTTCAGGTTTAGCAACAGGCTATATGAGCCATTTTGGTCACTTTCTCTAATGTAAAAACAAACAAACAAAACTGGTTTTGTTTATCAGAACAGTTTACCAATATCTATGCACATTTAAAACAGTCCACTGCCTAATGTGATGCTAGCATGGGGATGAAAATCCAACTCCTTAAAAAAAAAAGCAAGAAAAAGTAACACACACTTGCAAGAGCTTAACCAGGATGAAAAGAGATTGGCTCAGGATAACCCAGTCCCAAGCTTTTCCACCCCCTCAGACAAAAGCTCCGCTTTTTTCCAAGCCAACCTCAACTGATTTCTGCCTGGTGCAATAGCCCCTTGCAAACGTGGTAGCCGCTGGGAAAACTACATTTCCCAGGATCTACTTATTAATGAGATGGGAGACCCTTCCCTCCCACGTGCTCTTGGAGCAGCAATAGCAGACAGGTAAGTCAGTAAGATATAGGGGTAGGGAGGTGTTTGAAGAATCATTGCTGTGTGGCAGTTTGGGAGCTGAGTAGCTGGGAATAGCGGGGTGAATGTAGTTCTTCTCTGAGTCACATTAAAATTTGTATCTGAGGTGAGCATTATGAGCTCCTGAGATTCATATTTCAAGCCAGGATATACAAGTATCTGTGACATCTCTTATCCACAGTCCTTCTACAGTAAATTTCTACACTCATTACATATAAATTCTACCAAAATCCTATACACTTCCCATTATTCCTTTACTTACATTAAGATCTTATCCATATTACGTTTCCCTTGTAATCTGCTTTTTATTAAGGGCCATTTCTACAGGATACATAACATATATGATTCTACAGATAACAGGATTCTACAGAAACATCTTAAAACTAAAAGAAATTTTAAAAAGTTAGCGATTTTGTTTAAGTTCAGTCATAAAAACAATTATATCCAGATAATGAATCATTTCACTTCATTTTCCAAGATCATTAGTGAACTTAGGGACAGATGGAAATCCACAGAACTCATTTGTCTTGAAAACACATCAAACCTTGATGTCTAACTTGTCATTGCCTTATACTACAGCTTATTCTAACAAGAAATACAGTTTTCAAGTTGTAAGGTTAGGTTAACCAGCTATAATTCCATTATGCCATAAATCACTTCTTACAGAAAAGGAAAATGATGCTTCTGACCCCTGTTCCACACTTCCCTTCCCTGAACACAATCATGGCAGTATAAAGTAACCCAGAAAAATGTGAAATATGAATTTAACCCATAGGGCTGTTTGAGAAATGGTTATATGGTGAACCTAGGTCCATGGCATGCTGGCCAGCTGACCCACCACAGTAAACTGGATTTGAAGTCAGTTTCTGTATTTAGTAATGGTGGTTTCCTATGAGTGGGTCTCTATGATCTAGGGCCACTAAGCACAGGCTTCTAAAGCAGCTAGTGTGCCAAAACAGTCATGCAAAATGGCTATTAGATAGTTATACAAGTAACAACTAAGAGAATTCATCACAACATAACGTTAGCAGTATTGTCTCCAAACTTCTGACAAACACCAGGCACCTATTCATACGTCTCTAAAGCAGCAGCATCATTCAGTGTGTTGCAGGAATAATTATTGTGGAAAAAGCAGGTCTCATATGTTGTATTTGACATTGTTTTCCATTCCTTCCTAATATAAGAATAAGAGATTTCCAAAAGCTAAAGTAGATTAACTCTCACCTCCTTTTATCTATGTTGATTTGCATTCACAATAGGGCTTGCAACACAGTCAACAGACAATTTGGTTGAGTGAGCCATTCATCGTTACAAGAGCAGCAAGTACAAGAGCTTTCAGCTTCTGGGCAATTCTATAGCTCAGTACAGTAAGAGCTGCAAAAAACCCTCTTTTCCACTCAGAAGGGGTTGTTGTTGTTGTTGTTTTAAGATTAACAGAGGATCTGTGCAGCATTCATTGTATGCTACTGAAGAATTATGCACCAATTTGTGTTGTAGCGTCCCACCCAATTTTCAAGATCAGCTTTGAGCTACTGCTGAAGATTTTAATGTTCTCCAACTATTAGGATTAAGAGATTGGCACAGATGTTACTTTATAGACTATTGGTGTTATATAAGGGGGAAGAAAAACATGATACAGATCAGGTTTAACTGAGGCTCTGCATCTTTTCTGTCAAACAAGGGAGATCTGGTGGGATACAGCCTCCCTCCTCTTCAGATGCACTTGGCCTGGAATGCTGCCCAAAGCTGAGCCCCCTCCCAGACTGCTAAATGATATGGCCCTGTTCACATGACCATGAGTGGGGAAAAAAGCCACGGTGGCTTATTTCCCCTGCCGCATGTAATTACCCTCGTTAGCATGGTTTGCCCTGTCATGCAAACCCAGCACAGGGAGCTTGTTGCAATGGTTAATAAGACACCCCAGAGCCCTACAACAGCCCAGAAGTTGTGGGTGGCTTGATAACCATGGCAACAAGCCACCCTTGCTGGGTACACACAACATGGCAAACAGTGCTGGCGAGAGTAATTATGAAAATTCCTCCAACATGTGACTGGCATGTGCAGTGGGGGAAATACGCCACTGTGATGGTGCGAGCCTGGTCGCAGTTTCAGTCTAGGCCAAACACACAGCTATGGAAGGAAACTGTGATCTACAGAGTTGTTGCACAGTGAGTTGGTGGTAAGTTTCGGCTGCAGTGTTATCGGTATGAAGATGATGCACAGCCCTACCTCTCTTTTTCTCCTTCTTAACCTAAGGCGTCTGTGGAACTCTTGAACTGGTGTCTGGAGGCAGTTTGGGACAGATGACAAACTGAAGCTTAATCCAGAGAAGAGAAACTGCTGTGGACAGAAAACCTGACTGATCTGGTAACCATTCTTGGGAGGGCTGACACCAGACTTCTGGGTGCTTTGGGGCATGCTACTGCTGAAGGCCCATACCTCTTCCTCCCTACTCTCACTGCCTGCTTCCTCCTACCATTGCCTGCCTCCTCTGCACTGCCACCACCACTCATCCCCCCTCCCCCATGCTGCTCCACTCCCCTCCCCTCACCTCTGCTGACCCCCTCCACTCAGTGCCATCTGTTGCCAAACGCCTGGCTCTGACTGGGCCTTCCTCAGGGCCAGGCATTGTGGAGACTGGAGAGATGTCTGAGGAGACTGCCTTGCCATGGGCCATCTCCCAGGACAGCTCTCCACTGGAGCAGCTGCCCATCTTCTGTTAGCTCTGGCTAAACAGAGGACAAGCAGCTGCTTTGGAGGACAAGCAGCTGCTCCAGAGGAGAAGTTTCTCAGGTGATTATCGTAAGCGCAGGTGATCTCCTGGGACACCTCTCCAGCCAGGCAATGCCTGGCTCTGAGGAAAGACCTCATCACAGCCAGGCATTTGGGTCTGGCTAGCTCTCTGAGGAGTTGCACCAGCCATTTTTTCCTGCCAACACAGCTCTCCAGAGGACAAGCAGTGGTGGCAAGTCTTAGGGGTCGGCAGCGATGGGCCCTTTTGAGTCCATGAGCCTTTGGCTGCTACCCAGCCTTGCCAGCCTGACACCAGGCCTGTTTCCTGGATGGGCCTGCACTCCCCTTAAGGACCAAGTTTACTGTCTGTGGAAGCACAGGTAGCTAGGAGTCACAGCTGACACACCAGTTTATATGTTATGGAAAGGGAAAGCCTAGCCTCACTTACACATGCACTAGTCACATCCAGATAGGCTAGTGTAATGTGTTCTATGTGGGGCTGCCTTTAAAGACAGTCCAGAAATCTCAACTGGTGCAAAATAACGATGCCCTGATGTTGGCAGGGGTGAGACGGTCCAAGCATGTGCCACAAAGATTTATGAGTTGCACTGGTTGCTGGTGTCCTTCTGGTCCCAATTTAAAGTGTTGGTATTGACCTAAGTGCCCCTAAATGGTTTGGATCAGGTTACCTGAATGACTACCTTCACCTGTACTAGCCTGACCATGCTTTAAGATCAGCCTCAGAGGCCCTTGCTGTATGGCCGCCAGTGAAATCAATTAGGCTGGCGGGCACAAGGGGACATTTCCAACAGTGGCCCCACAGCTGTGGAATTCTGTCTGGGGTGGTAGTGAATATGGCCTCTATCTTACAGGCCTTCAAATAGCATTAAAGACTCCTTTATTTCAGGTTGCATTTCCTTAAAAATATACTGTAATCCTATTAGTTTTAATTAGTATTTAAATGGTTTTAAAGGTTTAGCTGGTTTAAACTGGTATTATGCTGGCCTGATACTGTATTTATTACTGTTATGGTTTGCGTTATGGCTGATATATCCTATATGATTGTTATTTTGATTATAATATCAAAATTTAATCTTTTATAGAAGATGGGCATTTGCCCTTAAAGGCAGCCTATAAATAGCTTGCTTAAACAAACAAACAAACCATGGCTAAGAATTACATTACTATAAATAAAAATGATCATTAACACTAAGAGGGGGTCACTCTTAATTAGGGTTGGAAGCTGTTTGAAATCTTGGTTAAGTTAATCATTCTTAATGAGAAACACCTGAGGGGAAATCATTCTCTTAAAAAAAAAAAACTGTCTTAAATTAAAAAAACGATGACACACAATTCATGGAGTTAAATGAGATGCTAGACCATACCTTTCAATATGTATTTGCTTCTCTGGCCTACAGGTTTCTTATAACCTTGTCAGCAAGTATTTTTGAGGCTCCTATATCCTTCAAAAACAGTAATGCCTACCCCTGCATATAGCGTAATGGCCTGCGGCTTTCAAAGGCATTATTATTCAGGCATACCTTGTATTTTGAGTTGCGTGTGTGTTCAGAGCGAAAACATGATCAGGGAGACAGGATTTCATGGCCACAACAGCAGCCCTTCGTTTTCCAGGTGATATGAAATACTTTAATCATACCATGGAGAATGCCATTGCACTAATTAGTGAAGTCATAAAGCTCAGCATGTCGAGCACTGCCTATCCAGGAGGCCAAAGGGAAGCCTCAGTGGCCCTGCATCTTGCTTGTTCTAGAGCAGCCTTCCCCAACCTGGTGTCTTCGGGTGTGTTTGACTACAACTTCCATAATCTCCAGCCAGCATGGCCAAAGGCACCCTGCATGAACAACTAAATTCTTCGGAACAATAATGCATATGCTCGAAAACATATATGCCTCCTGAACTGCACAGGGGAGGGTTTTCCACAGGGTGGGCGCCACTACTGAGAAGACCTGCATTTGAGGTATTATGTGGCAATGTTCTGTTGGTTGTGGAACAACCAGCAAGGCCTCCTCTGAAGATCTTAAAGACTCACTGGATATATATAGGGCAAGGCAGTCTGCTAGATATCCTGGTCAGTTACTGTGACTAGATTCCATTTCCACCCTTCTAGACACCCCCCTTCCCAAATGATCTCACAACTTCGAAAGTGTTCTTGTGGCATCATGCCTGACAACTACATTAACAATCCCTTTTCTTAATATTTTATTGCTGCCCAAACTGCATACACTTCAAAGATCACTTTATTTTATGAAACTCTAAGACTATTTAAAAAGTTTGGTGTTCTCCTAGAAAACCAGTTAATAGAATTATGATCATTTCAAAATGTTTTCTCCCATTGACAGAGTACTGGGGGCTATCAAACTTATTTCTCAATAATATCCAATGCTGCCAATTGAAAATTGACATTTTTGTTGAAGTTTAGATGCAATTATTTTAAGCTCTATTAGTAAACATTTGTGTTTTTTTATTGAGTGAGAAAATGAACATTTGAAAAATAGGTTAGCAGCTGTAGAATTTAGAAATTTCAGTACAGCTACACATTATCCAAATGTGTGCTGTACGTAAGAATTGCTTGCTTTAGCATTTTATTTCAGTCTTGTTTAAGAACCTCTAAATATGCCTCTAAATACAGATGATTTTGCTATAAAACAGCAGTTAAAGAACCTAATGCAATTATGCAGGAAAAGGCTTGTTTCTGGGGATTAATTTTTTTTAAACATGCCTTTGTATATCAAACCATGATAATCTTTTTTGCCTCGCTGTCTGCTTTTTTGTGTCATCATCAGACTAGTATTTGCTTTTCCGGATTAGTGATGTACTTAACACAGAATTGCCCAGAGCAACATATTATAAGATTTCCAGATTATATATATGTCTCTGTGATTTGTGTCTGCACTGGACAGGGGGCCAAAGAATTATAATTGGCAAAGCATTAAATAAATATAGTCCCTAGCAGCACAGACAGGACACCATTCATTTGGCAGAACTGGTTATACATTCAAAAGTTCTACAAATTCTACAAAAAGAGGCTCAAATTCCACATTCCAACAAGTGAATAGAGGCGGGGGACACACAGAGGGGGGACCTGGTCATAGTGGGGGAACTGGATGTGATGAGTGCAGAAATGATACTAAGCAGGCCTTGTTACCAACAGCAGGATGACTCAATTAATTTCTATCTCTCTTGGTCGCTCAGGTTTTTAATGTCCTGCGGCTCTAAGTCCACTGCTGTACTGGAAAGTCCAGAAGCACCTTCCACCAGTTCTACCTAACTGACAAGTTTGTTTTTTCTCCTGAATACTAATTGCCGCATGAGGTTGAACTATTTTTTACTGAAACTGAGGCTGGGGAAAGAAGGCTCAAACCTCCCCTCTCTGCACACTGTGGTGCTGATTACCATCCCACCCACCACCCACACCCCACACACACCTGGTATTTAGTTGGAAAAAATCAACATGATTGCTAATGAAGTTGTTAGCATCACATTAAGCTCTTAGGGAAATAGGAGCGATTCCTAGGCATTCACAAGATACCAGATTTTTTTGTGGGATGCCTTGACAAGGAACAGGAGCAGATAAAAAGCCCTGATCACAAGGGGGTTGGAAGAAATAGCCAGCAGGATTTAACATGGCCCCAGTAAAATCTAGAAAATAGCTATTTAACTAACAAACAGGGTTTTTCTAAGCATTCGTTAATTAGAACTGCCAGAAATTCATTTGCCTATCTGGGAAGACGCCTCTACAGACAAGAATTATGCTGGTCTCCCAATATTATAATTGACAGAGCATTTATTCATCTACAGCAAGCTGCTTGTGCTGCCCACAGCATACCAATTTAGTGCAAGCCTTAGAATAAAAGCACATGCTTCTGGTATTCTCTCCATATTACTTTATTCTGCACATTATATATTATGGTAGAATTTGAGAAAGAGATCCACTTACCTTCATGATACTTTTTAAATCCTGCACATACGTCCGCTCAGTCTCCAGGATTTCTTGGACCACTCTATCAACATACAAAAGCTTTGGACTCGTCGGCTCAGCAATCAGGGCCATGACACAATTTTTGCTACTTTCCTTTGATTCAGCTTTCCATGGCATACTTGGCCTTCTTCCAAGACTTTCATCAGAGACCTGTTCCTTTATAGTGTTATTTTTTCTTAGCTCCTTGCTGGAAAATTGCTGTGCTGGACTCAGCTCTAGTTTTATGACCCCTGCTTCCTTATCCTGGTTGAATAAGCCCAGATGACTGTTTGAAACTAAGGTTGTTCTGCTACCAAAGGAACAGTGACTATCCCTGGAGGACGCAGAAGATGATGTGGAGCTGAAGCTAACAGGACGGTCACTGTCTGACAGTTCCATGGTCTTGATTCCAAGGTAGCGATAGTGTCCGTCTTCTCTGTGCAGGTTTTCCCCTGTTGTCTTGGGGGTCGTGCCCATCATCACAGGGGGCAACACATCAAGAGGCAAATGGTATCCATCTTTAAGAGGGGGAAAAGAAACAGTGTTTTTTAATGTTACCATGTGTCATGTGTAATTGGGACTCCCTGAAAAACAGAATTCCCAATCGTACAGAGAAAGAGAGAGAAAGATGTATGTGTGGCTCTCTCTAGACAATCTAATGATACATCTGGATGAGGGAGGAGACTGCCACTACAATGCTGCACACCCCATACATGTTCACTGAAAGCATGAAGAATATTTGTAAGGAGCCCTTCTATCACCAGGTGTAATTTTGCTACATAGCTGCCTCCCTTTGTGTTCATGCATACTTCTTTTCTAAAAAGGTAAAGGTGTCCCCAACCAGTCGTGTCCAACTCTAGTGTGCAGTGCTCATCCCCGTTTCTAAGCCAAAGAGCCAGTGCTGTCCGAAGACACTTCTGTGGTCATGTGGCCGGCATGACTGAACACCGAGGTGCACGGAACGCTATTACCTTTCCTGCCGAGGCGGTACCTATTTATCTACTTGCAATTTCTTGCTTTCGAACTGCTAGGTTGGCAGAAGCTGGGACTGAAGAAGGGAGCTCACTCCGTCACGCAGCACTCGGGTCTCGAACTGCTGACCTGCCGACCTTCCAGTCTGCAGTTCAGCGTCTTAACCACTAAGCCACCGCGGTCCCTACTTCTTTTCTACAACTATTAAAAATAGATATTCAGATTCTCAGTTTACTATAATAAAGTGTTTTCCCCAGAGTCCCTCCCCAGACCAGTCCCTCCAGGGTTATAAAAAGCAATTTGATGGATTACCTGTACTGAGTAAATATGCCTTCAAGGTAAAGGAAGCTTTTATAAGTTTGTACATTAGCTAATAAAAATGTTTGTGGGCTAGTAACTTTTGTAAACTTGTTTGTATGACTGCCTTCAATGTTTTCCACTGTGCACTCTCTCTCTCTTTGAGACAGAATATGGTCAGGCAAGCCACCAGCTTTATGTTTTATCTTCTCCCCTCACCTGATACAGGAACCATGATTCTTATTACATAATCCTTGATCTCCTGGCACACCATTTACTGGATATAATTTGATTTTACATTTGTAAAATTAGTGGGCCTGTTAGACGTTTCTTCGTCTGTTTTCACATGTTAATTTAAGAAAATGAAGAAGAAAACTAAGTGTACATAAGAAACAATTCACAAAGTTCATTCAAGTTGCCAACCACTGAAAAATTATTTAAAAAATAGTGTATGCAAAGAGTCTCTTCAGTGAAGTAACAAAAAAAAAAGTTATTACCTTCAGTTTCTTGATACATATGTATGTGTTTTATCAGCATTAAAGCACCACTAAAACCAGAAATAAATGCTCTGGAGATTTAGACTGGCTTGGAACCTGGATAAATAAGATAATGGAAACCTTTCCGCTAATTTATCACAAGATGTATAGCTAAAAATCTTTGACAAAGGACACCTGATTAGCTGCCTTAGCTGAAGCATAAAGAGTTCCTGTTTCATTCAAACACTTTGCAGTCTTTCTTCCTGTTTAACTGATATGTTGTCTCACTTACAGATAACCTGAATGGACTAGTAAGTCATGTTTGCTTTGTTAAGACCGCATAGTTCAGTAATATAAATTAAACAAAAAGAATCCTTACGATTTTAGGAGAATACATTTGGAGCTGCAAGCAAAAATTTAAGGCTTCTTCAAAGATTCCGAAATGTACTACCTGCTTATTTTACAACTGTTTTATCCCCCTATAAAACAATTAAAATTAGCTGCAATGTGTGGTAATGATCTGTCTTAAAAGCCTTAATAAACAAATTGGCAAATAATAAAGACAAAGAGTTTAGAGTTGTAAAAACCTGCATGGGATCTGACTACTGCAAATTCTTTGTCTGAAAATTGAAATCTAACACTGACTGTGCAAACAGCTAATGAATGTGTGGTATCATGGTCTCTCTCCCCGCTCCTGTCCTCCTCACGTTCATCCAGACATCTGAACAGAGCCTATGTGCCTACAGATTGTTCAAAAAGAGAAGAACCACAGTTGCACAGAGAGAGCTTACATGTGCACTAACGTGTAGACATACACATGTACAAACTTGTACGTATGTTGGCTCTGTTCAGAACTTCAGATTCATACACATTGTTGTGAGCGGGTGTCAGTAGGTGAAATCCTGCTCTTCCATCTATACATGCACTCAGTTAATATCTCCATATAGAGCTGGTTTCAGAATTAATTCTTTCAGTATTTTGGCGCAGCTGTAGATGGAGGAAAGACGATGGCTGAAGCATACTTCTCCACTCTACTTGGGAAGTTCATAGTAACACCGGAAGTTACCATAGCTCAGGCTATTTGTCTATTCAGCCCAGTATTGCCTACTCTGACTGGCAGTATATCAGACAGAAATCTTTTCCAACACATGATCCTTTTTAAGTGGAGATGCCAGGGATTGAACCTGGGACCTTCTGCATACCACTGACCTATGGCTCTCTATCACTGAGTTATGGTCCCTCCTTTTATCCAAGCTTACAGGCCTTTTGGAGCAGGCCTAATGAGACCTGGCACAGTGAAAGCAACAAGTGACCCTCAAATTCCATAGTAGACATGGGTCAGCTGGGCATCAAGATCTGCTGCTAAAAGCTCTGTTTCTTCAAAAATTTAGAGGCATTTTTGTTTACACAAAAACGTTTTTAGGGTAATAGCAACTGTAACCACCTTGAACCTTTACGGATAGCTAAAATCCCCCAAAGTATAAGTCTGCAAGAACAGGGCACTGTACTACATGATCTCTTGAGATCCCTTCAAGCTGTGTGATCCTGTGACACATACTTCTGCAGAAATCATAATTAGGTGGTGGTATGTACAATGCTCGACATGGAGCTTTTATAGAAAATGGCAGCCTATGCTGAGTTCTTCCCACTTCGTAGCATTTCATTTTCCCAAATGTTGCCATACTTATCGACATCATTGGAGCAAATCAAACTAAATGATAAATGGGTGGGGGTCATTTGACATGAGACTACCATTTGGGGCAGCAGGTCTATATCATGCATCACATCTATTTCCACCCTTATATTTGGGGTAGGGGGAGAAACGCTAACTCTACACACTTTATCTACAACTGACAGGAGCTGGTTTGGTTTGTGCAAGCTAAGCACTAGGAAGAGGGCTAATTATATGTTTATCAACACGCACAAGGAAATGTGTTTCAGCAACATGATCCTTTCTTGTTCATACCTTTCCACTCTCAATGTAGTTAAGTTCCCCACCCAGTCTGGCCTACTCACTGTGAGCTACATACTGCCTGCTCATACTCCAACAAGAGGCTTTAACACACACAAAATGTAGAGATTGTGTTACAATGTAAGATTGAGCACTATTCCCATACCCACAGATAACTTTAAAACTAGGAAACCTATTTTCATGATCACATATAAACAAAAGAACTTTCCCATGTAATATTAATTTACACTAGGTTTTGATATCAAACATAACATATTCTACTTTCTACCATTCATCATGACTTAAAGTAATGTTGATGCCTTTCATGGTTATTCTTACAACAATCACTGAAAGATCTCTTATTTCTGGCAATTTCAAGAATAAAAATACTGCAGCTTGAAGTACCAAATAAATCCACATTTTAGACTTTACACCCATTTATATTCCTTATATGAATTGTTGCAACTACATATAAACATACATGTCCTACAGGAGTAGAGTAAATTGAAGTATATGGTTCATGTTGTTTCCTTTCCCTAAACATTTAATTTTAAAACCACTATCTACATAATCAGCATTATATCACCAAACCCTCCAATTTATTCTTTATTCCGCAAGCATTCAAGTGTTTGCTCAATCAGGTCATGACTTATTATTCACAATGATAATTCAGTTTGGGTGCTTTCAAGCAATGAAGGTTATGCAACTGTGCAACACAGAACTGTAATAAAATTTTATTTGAAAAGGTAAGGACAATATGTTGCAGAATCTGACCACCACCACCATGCACACAAAGAAGTGCAGGCTATTTGGTCAAGAAAATTGGCTAAACGTTAACTGTCACAACATCCTCCCTGACTGATAAGACACTCTGTACGGAGCACTGACAACATCAAAGAACACTTCGCATAAACAGCACAGACCGTTCAGCTGGATTGTAAAAAAGAAAACAGAACCCCAAGTATTCAAATGGGGCAAGTAAAATCTGCATTCCTCACTGAATATCAATATGTTTTCTAAAGCACAGCACACTACAGATATATACAACAACCCATTCAAGAAATGTAAAACCTGTAGCAAGTGAAGCACTTAAAGTGATGGGCTCATTCCAAACTCCCCCAAAACATGCCTCGCCGGGGGTTTGAGCCTGAATTTCAGCTTATTAGCAACTCCAGACTTGTTCACTGATTTGCCTTGCTTTCCTAAACTCAAATAAGCTACCCTACTATATTACACAGTCTTCTGTCACATCATGCAATATGCTGGAGTCCTTGAGCGCTGTTGTGAGGGAAAATCCTGTGCGACAGTACCTCACCACTGTGGAATGTCTTCAGCTCCTTAAGCAGTGAATGAACAACTCTCTCGCACACACATACATACTCCTTCAAACGAATTGTAGCCTACCTGTGTAAAAGAAGAGAAATGCATCGTCCAGTACCAGCAGTTCCAAAATTGCCTCACTGGGGCACTCAGGTAAAATGAGAAGGTCTTACTAGTCCATACAGTTCCTTTGGTAGAAATATTGCATGAGTCAGCTTTTAGCTACCGAAACCCTACAACACAAAAGGCTTCACAGGAACCTGATTCACAACTTTCTCACTGCCTGCACCAAGCGCAGTCTTCAGCATTGCTAAGAGCCTTAAATGAAACATGACATCATTCAATTCAGGAACAGGACAATAGACACCACTGTGGGTAACTTTAAAATGCACACTTCACTGAGCAACCCTTTGCAAACTATTCTTTAGGCAGAGAACTGAGGGGGGATGGGGACACCAAGGAGTTCCACAGCATTATGGTTGCTTTCCTTCAACTGCTGATTCACTCCAGACAACACAAAGAAAAATGCAAGGTGAGCTGGGGATAAACAAATCAATGTCCTGTTTGTGCAAGCGAATAAAAAAAGTACACTAATAAGCAAATTGGTATCTTTTAATGGGCCAACATCTGGAAAGAATCTGGGCACTAAATATGTCTGATATTTTGCATAGTTTATTTAACAGCACTTTTTGGGGTTTTTATATTTCAACTGGTTTCCAAAACAAATCAGTAAAATCACAATGCTAAAAGATTTTATTTAAATTGAAAGGATGTGTTCTTGCTGACTGACTTAACTGCGAGACAGAGAGAAGCTTTCACACAATACAACTGATAGTATTGATGTTTTTTAAAACAGCGAAGTGTGTGCACAAGGCAGCATGCACGTTTTAACATTTAAAAAATAATGCAAACTACTAGGCACAACTACTAGGTGCAACGAAGTATTATCACCAAGGGCCAGATTCCTCAAGGTGGGGACAGATGCAGCTGTTTGGGGAGGTATCAGGGCGCTGATTTGTCTGATTCAGCTGTGTGCTTCCCTTGCTATTAGACTAGTTATTTCTAGAACTGAGGTTACATCAAAATACATATGTAACACTAGCTAGCCATATTTCAATTAGGAACAATTTCAGAAAGGCAATTTTCTCCAGAAACATGATCTACTGGCTGTCGATAGAGTCGTAGTGGGACCAGCTTTCCTGGTTTTGATTTGATGCCAATATCAAAACTCATTAGTAGACCAATTTTTCAGTGTCAAACATCATTCTACAAAGTGTCCAACTTGGTTAGGTCAACAACATACCCTTCAGAGGAACTGAAGGGAGTTGATGGAAAGTCTTGGGGTCTATGCCTGGGACCTAACTTATTTCACTACCATAAGACTTTGTATGCTCAAGCCTTGGATTGCTTGCCAGGCACGGAAAGTAATAAGGTGTTCCACATCAGCCCTGTGATTCGCAGGTAGTTATGGACCCTCTCGATTGGCCAGGTCTGGTATACAAACTAGGAGCCAGGCCTTCCGCCATCTACATTTCAAGTTCCTGCAACTGACCTTAGAGACCCTGAATGTAAGTACACACCCTCAAGGTCTAGCTTCAGGTATAGCTGCCTATAGTCCCAGGCAGACCCTGAACATTTTGGAGGGAAACAAGATACTGCTCAACAGAGAGAGAAAAACAACAGTTTTAAGCATAAAAGGGATATTGACTAGGTTCGGATGATCATGAAGGGAGAAGAAGCCATTGTGGTTTCTCTCCCCACTCCCATGCATGCTGTGCACGCAATCGCCATTACATAGTCCCTCCCGCTATGTCATCCAAACCTGACACATGGAGCAGCAGCTTCGTACCCACCCTACAACCCATAGTTATAGGATAAGTACAAAGCCACCACTGCCACCACCACCCCCCGTGCTATGCGCCGAGTTCAGACAACACACCAACCTGCACTGTATAGTGGGAGATAATGCACATGGTGAGTGCATCGGGGGGAACCACAGGGGCAGAATCCACGATGGCTTCTTTTCCCGTCGGGATCATCTGAACACAGCCATTGTCTCAGACTGTTCTGAGGGAATCTCTGTGATTTGCCTCAGGCCTCAGGTGTGCTGATTAGCACAGATGATCCTTGCAAACAACTCTGCCACTATGCTGATATCCATTATCCCATGTAGCATACTGAAGGTCAGGATGTTAGCCCAATCTACATGAAGAGTGATGTACATGGGGTATTGGTTCATGTATTTTTTGTTTTGTATTCAAATCCTAACTGGCCGAGTGTGAAATTCTCATGTAGACACAGTGGGCCTATTCGCACGTGCACGGGAGGAGGGTGGTGTGGGAAGGAGGGAGGAGGGATTAGTGAAACCACTACACACTGGCCTGTCAGATGACCAGGAACCACACAGTACCCCATGGCTAACCTTCCCGCCCCCAGTTAGATGGCAAACTTAACAGAGTGGCTTGGTCACATCCAGACATCTTATGCAGTGCAAACAGGCTCTTGGCAGCCGCTCTGTTATCCCGGATGGTCACACAACCATAGAAAAAGCCCACAGCGGCTAGAGTGTCACCCACCGTAGTGGACACTGTTGCTGGCGGACTCTATGGTCACGGCCTGGAAGCCCTCCAGAGCCCATTTTAACCACCAGGGAGCCCAACAGATGACACGGTAAGCATCCCTGGGGCCCCTTAACCCTTCTATAGGGGGTGGTTACCCAGGGTGGCTTAGTAACCAAGTGGAATGTGGTTTTCTCCCTCCACACGACACGCTAAGCCACTGTGGTACTGGAAATTCCTCAACCACCATGGCTTAGCATTATATGTGAACAGGGCCAGTATCTCATATCTAATAGGCTACATCCAATGTTACGCAAATGGAATTCTGCTCACACAGCACAGAGTTTCCCTTCTCCTCCCCACCTCCCCCACCACCACTGCAGCTCCCCACGTGCCACCCAGATCCACTCTGGTGGAATCCCCAACACTTCGGAGCAGATTTGGGAGGTGCATGGGGGGGCTGTATGGGGGAGGGGGAATGCAGTCACCTAGCAGTGTCTATTCCACTGGCAGAAAGACAACATTGGATACAATCCTATGACATCAACATGACAATAGCTACCTTTTTCTCAGTGTAACTTTTATCTTCATTATCCACTGTAAAATTGTTGTAATGATTTCATATAATTCATAGAACTAGAAGAACTGGAGAGGGGGGAAGTGGATATTTTGGAACTATATTGTATAAAGGGAATATTTTTCCCCAAAGTGGGACCTCAGTTTTGTTTGTTCTGTAATTTTTATTACATTTTTAAAAGGTGGGTGTTGATTTGAAATATTTAGAAATGTATGGGTTTGAGTGCGTTTATGCAATATTTGCTTCCTAAGTGTAAACCAATTATAAATAATTGAGGGAATACTGTGGTTTACATTTCATGACTTGCAAGTATTATGTTTCCTTCTTCAGTAATCTTAATAACCCAGAAAGGAACTATAGTCAGCTCAAGATGTTCTAGAGGACATTCTGACATCCTCTCCAAAGTGCAGGCTAATGTATTAATAACTCTCTGCAATGCAGTGCAGTGATTTTTTAACCTGTACATCACACTGCAGATATTCCTAAATAAAAAACAAAAAAGGCTTTATCTTCTGCTGATCTATCAGAACTCACATTTGTACATGCATAAAAACAACAACTACCCCTTGATTCAAATTTGCAGCAAATACCTTTTTCCTAATTTTCAGTTTGAAAGGCTAATAGGATGCTTGAGAGCATACTGCTGGAAAATATCATATCTTTTTCATTGCTAATAGCCAAAAGATTCCAGTTATGATTGGCAATTATTCTACTATATTCCAGAAATCTATGCAGGCAAATAACACCGAGTTGTATCCAAAGTTATCATTCTGCTGAAGGAAGCAGTTCCACCAGTGGAACTGGGAGGGAGATGATTCCCCCTCCCTCTTCAGCCCCTTGTGCACCCTGAAAATATGGTTGGGAGGGCAGTGAAACCCTCCAGAGCAGATTTTGAAGCAGAATGGAGGACTGCATGGGCAGGAGAGAGGGGAAAAGCTCCATTCGGCTAGAGGACATTTGCTAGTGCGACACTAGATTTAACCCATGCTTACTAGAATTGTAGACTGTTAACATTACTGCTAATTCTATTAGTGCAGTGCATTTCACTGAGAAGAGGACCACTATTCTCGATTGTTCATTATCTAGCACCATATATTCTTTAGTAGGGTCATAACATAGAAAAATGCTGGGAAGGTTCCTTGTCCAACATTTTGTTTTTATTCTGAGACTAGATTCCCTCCATCTGGTTCTGTTCATTAAGACAGATATTTTTCCCGCTTTGCAACTTACAGCAAGTAAGGAAGGGCTTTCTTCAGACTTTTTGCAAGAAGGTTCCTCATCATTTGCCCCAAAGCTTACATTTCCTCCACGTGGTTCCATTTATTATCCTGCCATTCTTTGAAGTTTGCACAGCTACCACCTTCCACTACTGAAGAAGTATGTTGCTTTGTAGCTTAAGTTTTAAAATTTATACCAAAGACTTCTTTACCAATTAAACAGTGCATGGGCCAACCACACAGACTTTTCAACATTTCCATTCTAATTAATTGCATGAGACAGAGAATTGTCCTGGAAGACAGACAAATAGGTTAGCCATGATATAAGATGCTATGCAACTTTACAACATTTCAAGTTCATGAACATACTAGCTTTAGCCACAAATACAGTCACCGCAGGGACTATACATGTTTATGACTACTGTCTGCCCCTAGATGCCCAGAACAGAGGCACACACCCCTCCCTCCCACAAGTTCACCATGGATCACAGAGAAATCAAAGGGCAGGTCCCTCATTTTGGGCTGGGTGGGACAGACATAATTGGAAGCGACAAGACTGATTGTCATTGCTTCTAAGTAGTAGTGTTGTTGAAGCTCATAATAGAAATTTGTCCAGCTTGTAATGCTTGGATGCATTACAAATTGAGCATCATTGCCCAGCTCAGAATGTAAAAATAAGATACCACACATGGGCAGTCTGCATTCAGACTGACCAAGGTGCTTTGTAGGCACATGTGCAAAAGTGAGGGAGAACCTTTGATGCAACAACTCAAAACCTTTTCCCATCACCGCAGTTCTCAAGGAAAGTGCTTGGCTTCCCACAGGCAGCTGGTTGGCCACTGTGTGAACAGAGTGTTGAATAGATGGATCCCTGGTCTGATACAGCATGACTCTTCTTATGTTCCCACTGATTCTGAATTGAGCTGGGGGAAATGCACCCATCACTACAAGTATCACTATACCCATCACTCCTTGTTTCACAAATACCTAGAGGAAACAAACTAACCCCTTCCCTAAATCCTCTCCTCTACACTTTCTGGAGAAATCAGGGGTAGGGGGGAAGAATTTGTGGCAACCACAAGTCATGTCTGGCTACCAAACTTGTGGACTCTTAATCCAAGAACTGGGCTTTCTGACTTGAGGCCTTTGTCACCAGCCTAATTACTTTTTGTATAGCTTTTCAAACCACTCAGGTCAACTCCATTCTCCCCTCCAGAACATTTTTCCCCTCAAACATCGGGAACATGTTATTGTTGACATGTTATTAGTGTGTGCACATACAGAGAGAATTATCTTCCAAGCAGACTGCGCTTGGATGAAGGACAAGTACATGGAAAGGAGGATACCTTGGAAGAAAGGTATATAATCATAAAAATTCTGGCCATCTCGCTGGGAGAAAGCTTCAGGAATTTTTTGTGTGCGAAGCCTTAGGTTATTCCTTCCCTTGCTAGGTTTAGCCACTCTCTGCTATGAAATATGCTGATATCATCAATTACACGGGCAGAGGATATGCTCAGAAAACTTGATTTCCTCAGGTCATTCGGAAGAATGTAACATCTATTCATTCTTAGCAGGTGAAGACGAGTACTATGGAGTACAAAACCTACAAAGCCTTCAATGGCCTGACTTACTTATTAATTCTGGGCTTTTACTTTTAAGTTCGAAGCCTTGGGAAAATATTGACCACAGATAGATTGCCACCAGTTTAAACATTGAAATGGTTCTCAACATCTATTTTTTTCCATCAATAAAGGTAATGCCACAGTAGACATAAAGTAACAGCTCATTAATTCATAAATCACCCTTTTGAAATGCAAAATTGGATTTTGAGAGACAGAATTATCTTGAGTGATCACTCTTTTATTGCACTGTAGCCCAGTTAGAAACCTTGACATTTCATGGTGCTTGGTAAATTAATTAAGTTCTGCAACAAAGTTAATTTAAAAACAGAAGGAATATCTTTACAATGAAATGTCTCACTTGAACTACTCTCTCCAATGGTGAGTTGTGGTTTGTAACCATCACCCTAACTATAGCTAATAAGTGGAAGCAAGCTGCAGGATCCTTCCCTTCCATCCCATGACCCTCACCTTTTAACTGTGGTACGTGCTATGCCCGACCATTGTTAACCATGTTTAAGAAGAGCAGTAAACTTTAGTTTGGAAACAAACTAGTTTCACGGGAGAACACAGATAAGACAACATGGCAACTTTTCCCTACTACACACAATTGTACTAATTCACCTAAACTATTACTGCACTCTTGAGAGCATTTACTTAGTAGCCAATTACATATATTTTATCACACAACTTCCTAAAAAGAAAACTTGAGATCACAACCATAGCCAATATAATATACTGCAGGGGCAGGAGAATGATATTCTTGCTGTTAAATCATGGACAGTAGACTCACTCACGAGTCACGACATCTCCTTCCATATCCTCCAGATAATCCACCACTTCTCTTGAGTAGAACAGAGCTTCATTCAAAAAACAGAACAAGAACAAACTTAAGGCAATGGTAGCACAAATTTCAATCAACAGAAAAAAATATCTCCACTTCCGACATTACTTTCTCATATTATCATTTGAAAATATGCATACAGAAGCGGTGAGAAAAACTGCTGGTTTAATGTGGTATGCCCCAGCTACAGATTAGATATATAAACAACAGAGAACATTCTGGTTCCTTTGCCGCACAAACCCATGTCAAGTTTTGGGCAGATTCCTTATATATTTCTCAGAATCCAAGTAAGGAAAAGCTAACAATGAAAGCATCTTCTTTATACGTCTTTCCGCACAATCCGAAAATGTCAGAGAAATAGGGCTGTAAACACTCAAAAAACCAAGGAACACCTATAAAATCTGTAGTATATAAAATTGTCCAGTGCAGAGAGTGACCATGGATTTATGACAAAAGATAAAATATACAGCTTGATTATGTGTAAATAATTTTAGGAGAAATAGCAATTTTGAAACATGGTTTTCCTGTGCTTTCATGAACGCATTTCAAGTGGCACAGTGCCTCCTTGCATTCTGCCCAGCTCCTTTCCCACCCCATGGGTGGCTACGAGAAAGCCTTTGACACAAACATTTCTAACACAAATGAATAGCAGCAAAAACATTGGCCACACAGAAAGGTCAAGCTGCTCTCATTTCTTGTGCACAGCAGGGCCGCGGCATGATAACCATCAGAATTTTTCCGGCAGATACAAAACCCACACACTTTTTTGTTTTAGATTGTTGATCCTTAGACACACACACACACACACACACAGAGCCATACTTGAAAAGTATGTAAATATTAGGAACTTATAGGTTATTTATCTATTATCATGAGCTATGCTCAAATTCACAAAACACACAATGCTCCTTTTTTGTTATTTGTTACCTGAGGCAACGTAGCACTTATCCTGTCAATAGCAAGCCAGTATGCTCGTAAATGGCCTCAGTCATGAAACCAGGGAAACAATGCATTTGAGATTTACCTCTAAACAAGCATATAGTAACTTCTATTTATTCATTTATTACACTTCTATACTGCCCGGCAGCCAAAGCTCGGTGGGTGGTTCACAACTATTTAAGAATGAGTCACTAATGTATAAAATAAGGCACCAAGACTAAACCCTGACTTGTGGTCATGTTCTCAGAACCATTTCCTCTAATCCCAAACAAATTGGAACTGGCTGGGCATATCACTGAGGGGCCTAGCAGTGGCATGGAAATACCTCTTGTGACAAGGAAGTAAGAAAGGGAAGTTGTGGTGCTACATGTTGTGACCATGGCAGACCAAGTCATCACACAAGGACCATTTTCAGCAGTCTCCACATGAGGTCTGCAATGTGTAGTCTAGTTCTAATACTTTCAGTTACTACCCAGCCTTCTACCATGCAATATGAAGCCACAAATATTCCTGCTTTTTTAAAAAGCATATGATCTGAATGAATGCAAAATATAGTGGTTTAGTCTGGGTTCCATAATCTTAACTTTCCTTATAGGTCAAGTGGTGGGGACAGGGTGTGCGTCCCTTGTAGGATCAGAGGGAGACATAAAAATCTCTTATATTTTCTGAAGATGTCAGGTATGTTTAATTTTTCAGTCTTTACAATTAAAGCCTTAAAAAGGAAGACTGCAGGATGTCCACAGAAAATAGCCGAAAGTATCATTATCAGGACATATTGACAGAATATGGTTCCTCCTGGAAGGCCAACTGATGGCCATAGGTCTGGTGTTAATAGCACAATGTTATATTAGGGCATTAGGATCAACAGTGTAAAATGCTCAGTAAAATCAACAGAGAAACCAAGAGTTCCAGTCACAGAAAGAGTAAAAAACCAAAAAACTAGATGAAAGCTCTGAAGTAACTGGGGGGGGGGGGGGATAATGACACAGTAAATCATTTAGCTGGGGCACATTGCAATAATCATACAAATACTTGTGGAGATGGCCCACGTGTGGTGATTTAGCATGGCACAACATGCCGTGCTGGACATCACTTCATTTTGGCACGGGCAATTCCTACACTGGAATCACTTTCCTTCCAGAAGTAGTAATGCTAATTTTGGTTGTGTCTTTTAAGAATGAGAGAATTGCCACTTCCCTACCTTTCAAGAAAGATGCAAGTTTAAAGCCAGTCTCTCTCTCTCTCTCTCTCTCTCTCTCTCTGATAGCTCTAATATGTATGAGTATGTCTGTGCGAACTTTTCATTGCTGAACAATGTAGCACATTCACTACATTCATCTAATGAACCCACAGAGCATAGTGAATAACTGGGAGGCCCCTATACTGGTATTATTTCAGTGACCATACCCTCTTATAATGGCTATTAGCTGGCATGCTCAGTGGAAAAACACGGTTTCCCTGGAAATCTTGACTACACATGTTAAATAGCTGTTTTACACACACACACACACACACACACACACACTTAAAAGAAGGAATGCCCAAGCTTGATCTGTTCCAATGTATCTATGCAAATTTTATGTTGTAAAATTCCATCTTTGCAGCCAGATGAATACAAAGTATCTGGGCCAGAACTGAAAGAGCTATTTAACATGTATCCATGTTATATTTGCCCACTGAGATGTGATACTTTTTTCTTTCTTTAAGCAGAATGCCTCCCCCACCCATGTCGATCTTGGGCCGTACAACAAACTGCTCTTTAAAGTACCCTGAATTTCAGAAGCATTTTGCCATCCAAATCTAAGGCCCACTGCTTACACAGTCCTTTGAATCTCAGACATGTTAAAAAAATAGGCAGAGTTCAGTATTTTTGTACTAACAAGATACATTCTCTCTCCATCCCTCCCCTCCCCCGTCTCTCTCTCTCTCTCTCTCTCTCACACACACACACACACACACACAGTGACCAGAAAGAATACGTGTACTAAGCATGTGATCATTCATGGAACAAACCTTGACTTTGCCTTTTTCCAGCAGCACTTCACAAAGAATGAAGCTAATGTCCAGGTTTGTTTTGGGTTTTTTTAACAGGTTGCCTCTTTGGCAAGCCAAGCTTCAACAACATATGCAGTGCAACTATAACACAATTGATCAAATTCAATAATGATCTGTAACTATATATTTATTTGTTAGATTAGTCACTTTATAAAATATAATTCTCTAAGTGATGGACAAATCCAAGTATAAAACAAAAGTAAAATAACAAAAACAACAATAAAAATTCAGCTGAAAAGGATAAAACAAATGCCTGCACCAAAAATAAATAAATACAGGTAAAAACCAACCAATATCTATGGAGTCTACAATCAACGGAGACTGATAATAAAATGATAACATGTTGTGAAAAAGGCCTGGGAGAAAAACATGTCATAGCCAGCACCAAAAAGACATTATAGCGCATGCCAGGTAAGCCTCACTCAGTAGTTTTCCACAAGTTGGGGGCCACTGCCAAAAAGGCCCTCTTCCTCTGGACTTCAAATTGAGGGGGCACTTGGAGAAGACCTGGTGATGTTAGGTCACGAGTAATAACAACCAATAACAATAAAAGAAAATAAGAAAGAAAGAGTTGGAATGAATGTCAACTGCTCTAGTAACCTTGGGTCTAGCAGAGAAGTACTTCGTCTGGAAGCAAAAATGCTATCCTATTATGTTTGCAAGACTGTGGAAAGCTCTAGACAAAAGGATTACAGATCAATCCATAATGCCAGAGCCTTTGGCTTCGGTCAGAATTTATTAGCAGCACAAGCTGTCATGGAATGCTACTCCATATGCTTCTTGTTAGTTTCATTCATGAAGGCTGCCTTCTAAAAAATGATAATTTCTGAGTAATTCTTTCCATCTATATAACCCAACTAAAATTCAAATGTTCCTTCAATCTTACTGGCAAAGGACACTAACCCTAATGGGACACTGAAAACATAAGTAGTCTTGTAATAGCAAACTTGAGAAAGGTCTCCTATAGATCACCAGCGCTCACATTATTATTATAGGTCTAGACCTTGCCAATGCAAATGCTTTCCTACAGTCCTTAAATGGAGAAAATTGTAAACATCTGCATTTCCATTTCCAAAGGTTTGCAGCCATAACAAAGGGGCCATTAGCAGCTCATTTTATAGGGTGCACAGTTTGCCAAATTCCAATACTGGGGACAAAACACAGCAAAAAATAATCAATGGACAATTATTTTTACTGTAGCCATTTTGCTCTCAAGATGGTAAACAGAAGAGAGTGTGAAAAGAATTCATCCCTGCCTGTCCCCTACAGAAATGCAGTAAGCAGTTCACAGGCACCCCATAGAGGAAGGAAGAGATGAGGTGGCAAGCTAGTCACTGGGGCACTGCTGGAGGGCTGCACATCAGACAGCAGCACTTTCTGGCTCTTTGCAGAGTTCCTCAGCTGGAGGAAGAAAAATAGGCAGGAGGTAAGAAAAACATATATTTATTTACTTATTTCAGAGAATTTCTGTACTGCTTTTCATTTTTGAGAATAAAATCCCAAAGCAGTCTACAGGATAAATCATGATAAAATGCCCCAAATGTTAGATGAAGGGAAATTAATATTTTGAGGTAAATTAATTGACGGTGGGTGGGATTTGAATGTTTTGAAGTAAGCTGACTGAAGTGGAATTACTTAGGTATTTGAGGACCTCAGACCTCACCTCTGCCTTGTACTTAGTTTGTGACCTTCGGCAAGTCACTTGCCTTACATCCTCACCAGCTTGCCTTCTATAATATGGATACTGCAGCGGCAACTATGAGATCAAAAGGAGTGATTTGAAGCTCATCTCCCACGTTGGCCTTGTAGTCAGTTTGTAGTCCTGGTTTTAGACAGAACAGCCCCACAGTTAAACACAGTGATATCATCCTGAAAGTATTATACATTGTTTTCAATTAAAAATAACTGAATCATTATGAGATCGTTGCATAAAAAAAGAAAGTTTGCATCAAAGACCAAAGAGATGCTGTTCCTTTGGAAGAAACTTGCAAGATGTTCGTACCTGAAGTCTGAAATACTGATTTCTGGGTAGCTATCAGGCTTCCCTTCTAAACTCTGGCCATGCAGAACGCTTTTATAGACATTCATATATTTTCTTCGATGCTCAACCTTCAGAAGTAAAAAAATAAAACCTACAGTATTTTCTAACTTCTTTTATTCTGTGAGCAATAGGACATGATTTTCATATATTTTCAGTCCAATCCATGCATGCATCCTTGGAATTAAGTCCTACTGAGCTAAATGGGGCTTACTCTCAAGAAAGTACTCATAGGATTGAAGCCTTTGCAAGATAATGAGAAGCTAGACCATGAAAAGTCATTAAAACTAAAGTTCACAAAATAGAATTACATTCCATTTTTGAGTAAAATACTTTCAACTTGCTTAAGACAATTGTATTATACAGAATTAAAGAATGATATACATATAAAGATGTATAAAAAGGAAAAAATAGACAGAAGAGCATCAACAAGAATCAAGGGAAGTACAAGAAAAGAACTGCTTACCCTGCAGATGCTTCCTCTGCAACAAACAAGCTCATTTTTCACAGGACTGGATGGATAAGCCTCCCCACACTCCATTAAATCAATTGTTCATTCTACAAATGGTAATTGGCTTAAAGCTGCTCTTGGGCATTTTACATACATAGATGCGGCTGCCTCCTAGAAATACATCTGCAAAGTGAGGTAAAAACATTCAAATACCGAAGAGTGCACCCACGGGATTGCTAATGCATTCCCCCAAAGAACCCATGTAATGTAAATGGCTATTCACTCAAAGGTGTTCAACACAAGATTAACAAGTGGCTAAGAGCCACCCTCTGGTTGGGATTTTAAAGCTGCAGTTTTTGATACCACCGCTGGCAAGCAGCCATCACTGCAGGCCTCAAAACTAGTGGAAAGCTTAAAAGAGAAATAAAGCCTGCCGGGAAAATTCTTTTTAAGCCTGCAGCTCTGCAGCACTCTTCATTCTTTTCAGTGATGAAGGGCAAGAACACTCATACCATTGCAGCCTCTCAATTCAAACTCTAAATAGGTAAAGACGACACCTCTTCAGAACCATTTAGCCCTGCTGTAATACAGTAAATAGAACTGCACATATTTTTTTTACAAGCATTCTGTCAAGGTTTTTTCCAGATATGACTACAGTAAAAAGACAAAAACAAAAACTGAAATATCAGGTGAAGTCACAGCCCCAAAATTACACTTTTGCCAGTAGCAACACAGATAAAGTGAGGGAAGAGAGAAGTATGAAGCTGAGGAAATGAGTTTTCCTCAGGATTTGAAAGGAGAAGAGGGAACTAGCCTGATGGAGAAGAGGGAACAATCAAGCTTCTGATACACTGAGAAGCCCTACAGAAATCATTAAGGTATCAGATAATGAATATTAATTTGTTCCACTGGAGAATAGGGACCTTCCAAGGCCACGAATTCTCACATATGGCAAAGTAGAAATTTGGGGAACAGGAACTGTTTCAAAAAGATTGATACATCTATATATTTGCCCTTGATCACTGTTCCTTCAAAGTGGTGGTTGTAGTGTTTTTAAATCTGAGATTACCAGAGCTAATAAACACGGGAAAAGATCTGACACCATCTTTCTTGTATAATCCCACTGTAGCTGTATTGGTGTTTGGCTTTTATGGATTGATCCATTCCACCTATCTTATGAACCTATAAAAATTAAAATGACAGTGCCTGCAACCACAGCTTTGTGTAGGAGAAAAACCCGAGAAGGTGCTTAATCAAATTTTGTTTTATATGCACATATGGGTTTTAAACACGATTCTATTTTTCTTTTTAACCAATGATACTTTCACATGTGCCTATTAAAGCAGCAAAATAAGGTGCAGGATAAAGGTGGGCAGAAACAGAAGTGCCAGGGAAAAACGGGAAGTGTTGTATATTATATGCTTGAAATGAAACTGTATGTCTATGGATGCTCATTCTGGGGAAAATATGATTCTACACCAGGGATGGACTTGTAATCCCATAGAGGTTTTGGCCTACAATTCCCATCATCCCTAGCCAGCATAGCTCAATGGTGAGGAATACTGGGAGTTGTAGGCCAAAATATCTGGAGGGACACAAGATGCCCACCCCTGCTCTACATTGCTAAAAAATAAAACACAATGTTTATTAGAACTGAAATGACAAGATATTGCTGTCCACCTCCTGGGAGTTAATCTTAAATCATCATCTTAACTTTCGAGAAATGCCACCAAATTTCACCAGGCTCAGGCTTCAGGTGATCAGTAATACTTACCTTAAAGGAAAAGCAAGCATTAGAAGCCTCCAAGTTCTTCTCTGTCTTCAATTAAAATCTGACCTGGAAAAGACTTCCTGGGCTTACTCCGATTTGAAGGGCTGCACCCATGAAAACTGCTCCTAGACAGCAAATCAACTTTTGCTGCCCAGCAGCAGATGTTCTCCATTCATTTCACAGGGGCTGCTTTCAATGGAACTGTGTCCATTGGAACTGTGGGAATGACCCTCTCCGTAGGTCCAAGCTATAGAGGAAGTCTGGGAGTCCCCCTCACCAATGGAAGAGAGAAGAGTTATCAAGATAAGCAAAAATCTCTACCTTGGTGGCATAAGTACAGAAGTGGGACCTCTTTTTGAACTTCCAATGTAATGTATACGGGGGTATATATGTGAATGAAAATATGTGAGCTCTACATTTGGAGCACATGCATCTCACCATGGCTGGGGAGGTACACAAACTAGGGATGGGGGAATTCCGCCACGGACCCCAATGAGACTGGATTCCAAGAATCCTGCCCCATTGGGGCCTGTGGCGGAATAGAGCACTCACCTCTGCCTCCCCCTGGGAATCCGTGGAGGTCGGCTCCCTTGTAGTGTTGATCCTGCGGAGCCGGCCACCGGCTCCGCTTTGCTGGCAATACGGCCGGCCACCAATGCCGAGCTGTATCGCTGGGGTAAAGTGAGTCTCTGGATGCAAATGGCGTAGTGGGCGCCATTTGCGGCCGTAAAGCTGGTAGATTAGCCTAAATGCAGCCATTTATGGCTGCATTTACGCTAATCTACCAGCTTTACGGCCGCAAATGGCGCCCACTACGCCATTTGCATCCCTGTCTTTCCCCATGATAGGCTACACAAATATTTGCATAGCCTATCACGTGAATAGGGCCGCAAATGGCACCCACTACCCTATTTGCATCCGGAGACTCACTTACCCTACCCCAGCGATATGGCACGGCAATGGCGGCCGGCCGTATCGCCAGTGAAGCAGAGCCGGCAGCCAGATCTGCAGAATTGCCGCAGAGTGGAGACAGCCCAGACGGATTCCAGGGGGAGGGACGGATTGCCTCCCCACCACCACGGACCCCCCCGCTAGACCTGGAGGTAAGGGATTCATACATCCCTAACACAAACTCTTCCTTCACACTGGAAGCATGGAGGAGAAAAAACACCTGCCCTGTCTTCCCTTCTGCTTCTGAGTAAAGAACACCACTGCCCCCAGGCAAAAGGAACACTCACAAACACTTATTAATCCTAGTTCTCCCCTCATTATCAACCACATTAATGGCTGTCAGGCCCGGCTTTCTGATACTCTCTGGCAAATCAACACAGATCACAGATAACAATGAAGCTCTTTATTGCAATAGATCACGTTACACAGGTGTGGTTTCCAGAGTTTTGTGGCGGAGCTTACACCATTCATAATTCCCAATAAAGCAAATTGCTTAGGCAGAGGCTATCGGCACATTGCTTTGTTCAAGAGGCAGTCCCAAGGCTAGAATTCATAAAGAGTCAGAGTCCCAGCAATATATTGCAAGTCAGAGTCAATGATACGAGATTCAAGGCTGACAAGAGTTCAAGATTCACAGTAAGTCGACTTGACTTCTGGTTGGAACCAATGTCACCCTCACAGCATCCCGTGGAGTCTCTGTGGGACACTATCTCAGACAGCTTTTTAAAAGGTTGAAAAACCTTTTCATCTCCCCCCTGGAATTAAAAGGGGGGGCAAGGCTGCATCTGGATAACATCTTGGAGAAAAGTACTCCCCACGAGGCAGTGGGGGGGCTGGATTCCAGAATTATCTTCCCAGAGCTTAACCATCGCAAAAGCTGTGCTGAAACTCCTATTTAATAGGAAAAAACAGGGCTGGTGTGTTCCATTGTAATATATGGATTAAGAAATATCAACAACACCTGAGGGATGGTTTAAGAATATCAACAATATTTGAGAATATCTGAGGACCTGCAAGATTTGTTTGAAGAGAAACATGGCTACACCAAGAAGGAAGGGGATTGCATCGCCGCCCACTCCTCCCATACCTCCTTTGTCAAAAGCTCCGAGAACAGAAGATATAGGGGAATTATTTACTTTGATAAAAACTTTATCTTTGCAATTTGCAGAGCAAGCCAAGAGGTTGGATTTAATCCAAAATTCCATCACCGCCCTGCAAGGAGCTGTGGATTTAATTAACGCTTCCTTGCAAAAAATGGGAGATGAAAGTTAACGAGCTACAAGATAGGCTCACAACAAATGAAATTATGACACAAGCTCTTTTCAAAAATATCTCTGCCAGAATTTCCCAACTAGAGGCCTTCACGTGCAGATCCAATGTATGTATTATTGGGATTAAAAATCTGCCTACTGATGTAAATTTGCCTACCTTTGTGGACAGGCTTTTTTTGCATGAGATACTCCCTGTGCCATCTGATTATTTACTTGATATTGAGCAGGCATTTCGTGTGCCAAATGCTAAAGGGACTGACCATACGATTATAGTCCAATTTGCAAGAGTCTCCACAAAGAATTATATCCTGCGTTTGGCAAGAGAGGGTGGAAGTCTTTTTTGGAAACAAGATAAAGTTATGTTGTTTCCAGATTACATCAAAGAGGTGGCGAATAAAAGAAGGCAATTCATCAAGGCGAAGAATATGGCAAAACAAATGAACATACAATATTACTTAAAATATCCTGCTACATTTTGCATTGTTTCTGAAGGTCAGATGAAGAAGTTCCTAAACCATGAAATGGCGGACGCATGGCTGAACGTAAAAATGCTTGAGATTTCTGTTTCAGCCCCATGAACTGGAATTTTTAAATAAGCTTTGTTAACTGTTTATGTTTAGTCTACATGATTCAGGCTAGGCCAGGAGATATCTGATTATACATATATTTGTTTACTTTTTTTCATTTTTCTTCTCTTTTTTATTTTTCTTTAAATTCTCTTTTTCCAAAATAGATATGATATGCTGTATTTAAATATATTGTTTGAGGGTGTATTGTGCACACCCATTTATATATCTAGTATAAAATATATCACTGATTGTTGTAAGGTTGCTTTCAAGCTATATTATTTTATTTATTTATTTATTTATTAAATTTATTAATCGCCCATCTGGCTGGTCACCCAGCCACTCTGGGCGATGTACAAGCATATAATAAAACAGTTTAAAACAATAAAATTCTACAATAAAAACATTTTCTAAAATACCCTAACCCACCCCAAATGCCTGTCTGAACAACCATGTTTTTAATGCACGGCGGAAGCTCATTAAAGAGGAGGCATGGCGGAGTTTCCTAGGGAGGGAGTTCCACAGAAAAGGCCCTCTCCCTTATCCCCACCAATCTAGCTGTCCTGGCTGATGGGACAGAGAGAAGGCCATCCGAGGCTGATCTTGTTAAGCGGCCTGTCTAGTGTTGCTGGAGGCGCTCCTTGAGGTAGGCTGGGCCAGAGTCATATAGGGTTTTAAAGGTCAAAACCAACACCTTGAATTTGGCCCAGAAAACAACTGGTAGCCAGTGCAACTCCTTCAGCACTGGAGTGATGTGATCTCGCCGGCGGCTGCCTTTAATCAGGCGAGCTGCCGCGTTCTGTACCAGCTAGCTGCAGCTTCCGAACCGTCTTCAAGGGTAACCCCACATAGAGCGCATTACAGTAGTCTAAATGAGAGGAGACCAGGGCATGTACTACCGATGGGAGCAGATGGTCGGGAAGGTAGGGGCGCAGCCGCCGTATCAGATGGAGTTGATACAGCGCTGTCTGGCTCACAGCTGACACCTGAGCCTCCATGGACAGCTGGGAGTCTAAAATGACCCCCAGACTACGGACCTGGTCTTTCAAGGGTAGCTGTACCCCATTCAACACCAGGTCAATATCCCCCAGCCTCCTTTTGTCTCCCACCAAAAATACCTCCGTCTTGTCGGGGTTCAGCTTCAGCTTATTCCTCCCCATCCAGCCACTCACCGTCTCCAGACATTTGGACAGGGATTCTACGGCCAACCTTGGTGAAGATTTGAATGAGAGGTAGACCTGCGTATCAGCTGCATATTGATGACACCGCACCCCAAACCTCCTGATGATAGCCCCCAGCGGCTTCACATAGATGTTAAATAGCATTGGGAGAGGATGGAACCCTGTGGCACCCCACAAGTGAGCGTCCACTGGTCTGAAACGTCCTTTCCCAGTGCTACCCCCTGGTACCTGCCAGAGAGGAAGGACCGGAACCACCGCAATATGGTGTCTCCAATGCCCAACCCCTCCAGGTGGTCCAGGAGGATACCATGGTCAACAGTATTAAAAGCCGCTGAGAGGTCGAGGAGAACAAGGAAGGCGCATTCACCCCTATCCAGAGCCCTCCTCATATCATCCACCAAGGCGACCAAGGCTGTTTCTGTCCCATGCCCAAGCCTGAAGCCCGACTGAAATGGGTCTAGATAATCGGTTTCTTCCAAGTGTACCTTCAACTGCATTGCCACCACCCGCTCAATCACTTTGCCCAAAAATGGCAGATTCGAGACGGGGCGAAAGTTGTTCAGAACTTGGGGATCCAAGGAGGGCTTCTTGAAGAGCAGTCTTATCACTGCCTCCTTGAGGGCTGATGGCATCACTCCCTCCTCAAGGGAGGCGTTCACCACCGCCCTGATCCCCTCACCCAGTCTCTCTCTGCAGCCCATAATGAGCCAAGATGGGCAAGGATCAAGTAAGCAGGTGGTCGGCCTTACAGATGAAAGCTCCTTGTCCACGTCATCAGAAGGAAGAAGCTGGAACCGATCCCACAAAACCGGTTTGCCACAGGCTGCCTCTTGCTCACTAACTGTATCCACAACGCACGGAGTAACACTCCTAATCCGATCAATTTTATCTGCAAAGTGCCTTGCCAAGGCCTCACAGGAGGCCTTAGAATGCTCCAGTGGTTCTGGAGCCACTGGACCGACCAGGCTCCGGACCACTTGGAACAGCCTCCTGGGATAGCACTCTGCAGACGCGATACAGGCAGCATAATATTCCTTTTTTGCTGCCTTCACCGCCACGTGATAGGATGAAGATACAGCTCTAGCCCGTGTCTGATTGTCTTTGGAGCGAGACTTTGGCCACCAGCGCTCTAGGCGTCTCACCTCCTGTTTCAGAGCTCGTAACTGCAGACTGAACCATGGTGCAGTCCAAGCCCTGTTCAAGGGGAGAGGGCGTTTCGGAGCCACCCGATCTAATGCTCCAGTGATTGCGGCATTCCACCCACCCACCAGGGTCTCAACCGAGTGGCCGTTGGCGTACTCCAGAGAATCCCCAAGTGCGTTCAGGAATCCATTCGGATCCATAAGATGCCTGGGGCGGACCATTTTAATGGGTCCTCCACCCCTGCGGAGGGGTTGTGGAACCGAGAAGTCCAACGTCACCAGATAGTGATCTGACCATGACAAGGGGGTGGTGGATATACCTCCGACTTCCAGATCATTCCCCACTTCTCCAGAAACAAACACAAGGTCTAGGGCATGACCGGCTACATGGGTGGGCCCAGTTAGAATATGCAGCTCCCAGGAAGCCATGGTCTCCATGAAGTCCCGAGGTGCTCCTGTGAGGATGGCCTCTGAATGTACGTTGAAGTTCCCCAACACCAGTAAGTTAGGGGACTGTACACGCTCATCAGAGACCACCTCAAGCACCTCGGCCAGAGAGTCAATCATGTAGCGGGGTGGACGGTACACCAGCAGAATCTCCAGACTGCCCTTCGGGCCCAACCTCCAGTACATGCACTCAGCAACCTTGGTCTCCCAGAGAGGGGGTCTAGTGGAGACCAAGGATATATTATAATTTCATCTTTTTAAATTATCATCATCATCATCATCATCACTATAAGATTACTCAGTAAGATTTTTGGTTGGTTGAATTGTTAAGCTTTATTATTACTATTATATTTTAGCTTAAGGGCAATATATGGTTACTGGGAATGAACTGTAGGCCTGCTTTCTTGTTATAAGATTGATGATATGCTTTTGAAATGTAAGGTTGATTATTAAATTGTAATATTGCTAGTGATATATAGTTTTTAAAAAAGAATGGCATCTGAAGCCCATGGGTATTGAAGTTTAAATTTAACCCTTTAAAAGAGGAGAGGGAAGAAAAGAGAGGAAAAATAAAAATTTCTTTTTTCTTTTCCTTTTTTTTCCTCTTTCCTTTCCTTTCCTTTTCCTTTCTTTTTCTTTTTGTTATTGTTGTGTCCTCATAAGAATACCGCATTGTTGGGAAACTGTAGTTATTGATCAGGTTATTGACCGGGCAATGATGGAGCTGAGACTGTAATGGTGGCCGGTGGCGGCGGCGGTGGCAGCTGGGCTTCGGTGCTGCTCTGACATCGGGCTACTCCTCCGCGCGGCCTTGGCCCTCCTCCCTGGGCCGGGCCTCCCCAAAGCTAGTGCCGCTCAGGGCTCGGCAGCACACACAAGGCGGGAAGAGCGGGAGGACTCCCCACAGACAATGGACAAACATCCCGGCACCGGCGGGGGGATCATGGCGGGGTCCACCCCGAGACCTCAACAGCAGCCGCTGCCGCCCACTGGAGGGAGCGTTAACTCTCAGCTGCTTGGCCAGGGCTGTGCGGAGCCTGGCGGTGGCGGGAGTCTGCTGCCGCCGCAGCAGCCACAAGGTCCGGCAGCTCAGGAAGCGATGGGCCCCGGCAGCAGCTCGGAGCTGTCCCGGCCTCAACACTACACCATCCCGGGGATCCTGCACTACATCCAACATGAGTGGGCCCGCTTCAAAATGGAGCGTGCTCATTGGGAGGTGGAAAGGGCCGAGCTCCAGGCTCGGATAGCATTTTTGCAAGGCGAGAGAAAGGGTCAAGAAAACTTGAAGAAAGATTTAGTAAGAAGAATAAAAATGTTAGAATATGCATTAAAACAAGAAAGGGCAAAATATCATAAACTAAAATATGGCACAGAACTGAACCAAGGTGACTTGAAAATGCCAACTTTTGAATCAGAAGAAACCAAAGATACAGAGGTTCCTACAGTACCTCATAATAGTCAGTTAACCTGGAAACAAGGCAGACAATTATTAAGACAGTACCTTCAAGAAGTAGGTTACACGGACACAATATTGGATGTACGGTCACAGAGGGTAAGGTCTTTACTTGGGCTTTCCAGTTCAGAACCAAATGGCTCAGTGGAGTCAAAAAACTTAGAATAGATTCTTAATGGAGGAGAATCTCCAGCATCAAAACAAAAGGGACAGGACATTAAAAGGAACCCTGGTGATGTTCTTGAAACATTTAATTTCTTGGAAAATGCAGATGACAGTGATGAAGAAGAAGAGAGTGACATGATAGAAGATATTGCAGAACGAAAAGAAAAACACCGGATAAATAAAAAACACAAAATTGGAAATGAAGGGCTAGCTGCTGACCTTACAGATGACCCAGATACAGAAGCAGCCTTGAAAGAATTTGATTTCTTAGTAACAGCAGAAGATGGAGAAGGAGCTGGAGAGGCACAGAGTTCAGGGGATGGGACAGAATGGGACAAAGATGACCTGTCCCCAACTGCTGAGGTTTGGGATGTAGACCAGGGACTAATAAGTAAACTGAAGGAACAGTACAAGAAGGAACGAAAGGGGAAGAAAGGGGTAAAGAGGGTCAACAGGACAAAACTGCACGACATGATAGCTGATCTGGGCGATGATGAGCTACCCCACATCCCATCAGGAGTCATTAATCAGTCTAGGTCACCCTCTTCTAGAATGACTGATCATGAAGGTGCAAGAGCAGAGGAAGCTGAGCCAATAACGTTTCCATCTGGAGGAGGCAAGTCATTTATTATGGGTTCAGACTGTAGCTAATGATGATGACTACAGTTACGATCTGCCAGCCAACAAAGATTAAAAAAAGAAGAAAAAAGAAGAAGTAAAAAAAAAAAAGGAAAAATTTCAAGACGAGGCTGGACAGCCATTTGTCAGGGATGCTCTGACTTGGATTCCTGCATTGAGCAGGGGGTTGGACTCGATGGCCTTGTAGGCCCCTTCCAACCCTACTATTCTATGATTCTAGGTTGTTGGTATTGTTTATTTCATTTATAAAGACAAAATAAATAAAAAGTATTTTTTTTAAAAAAGATTCACAGCAAGTCCAGGCAAGAAAGTATTCCGAACCATTAAGGCATTGTTCTCAGCAAAAGCTCTTCAGCTTGTGCTCCGTTTTAAATATAGGGGAGGGGCTGATGAAGCCCCCTGTTGATGATCTATCCTGACAGGGGAATTTGGCCCGTAAGCAAGCACTATGCCAAATAGAGTGTCTCTGTTCTGCCCTTCTCAGTTGACACCTCACCCTGGGCGACACTATTGAAGCCTCCTGAAGCCTTTCATTCATTTATTGTCTTCTTCTCATTACATTTAAGCTTAGCTTAAACTATGCTGCCCTGGGCTTCTTGTAGAAAAAAATCAGATATAAATGTAAGAAAGAAAGAAATAATAGCTAGTTGAAACAAACAAAGATCAAAGCATGCTTTATGATCCTGGCTTGTTCACTACCATTAAATCACCCACAGTTCCCTGAGTTTGGATGTAACGGGGAGCTGGGGTTAGTTTAAAAGCACAGTTTCAGTATCCTCATTCAAACTGTGACAGGAGGAGGAAGAGAGAGAAGAAGCACACCAGCTCTTTCATGCAATGCCATACCATGGTTTAGTGTTATATTCAAAGCATCTCAGATAGCCCTGATTCCACTCTCCCCACACACCCACACACCCAATTATATATTCTCCTGTGGAGAAAAGATACACATTGACCACATTGGAACGTATCAGTAACCTATGGTTTATTGTTACATGAGCAAATTTGGGGCTTATGTAATCCCTCATCACTGGAAAAAGATGAGAAGATTTTGCTTCGCTTCTCAATGAACCACGGTTTACACTCAAACCTTTCACTGTGGTTAATCTCAACTATGGCTTATTGAAACAAGCAAGCTTTCATAATACCAAGATTTGAAATTGACCTGTTTTAGTAAACCACAGTTAAAACAAACATTTTTTTCTAGGTTTGGACATAATGGCAAACAATAGTTAAAAACAGAAGCTACATTTCTTCAATAGTGACCTCACCATTGCTTCCTTTAAGCTAGCAGGGACCATCCCTTCATTCAAGGAGATATTATTCACATCCAAGTTCCAAATCTCCAGCCTAGCTCTGGCTGATTTCACAAGCCAGGATAGGCAAGACTCCAGAGAACACTTGGTGAGCTCCAATCCTCCAAGCCAGGAGTACACAACATTTTCTACTTCAAGGACCACACCTGGTGTTGGTGAGGGCCCTAAGGGCTGCATTCACACACACCACAAATGTGGTGGGGCTTTAACTTTGCCCCCATCCTGGTTATCCTGCAGCAGTTCCTCCTGGCAACCCTGACTGGTGGCATAGAAAAAGTGATGCCTCTTGCTTCTGGGTCACCAGGTAGAGGTGAAGTCTCCAGCCTCCTCCTCTCCCGGTGACCCCAACGGGCATCGCTGCCTCCATGCCACTAACGGCAGCACAGAAGCAGCAATACCAGTTACTTTTGGGTCACTGTGGGGAGGAGGAAGTCTCTTCCTCCTTCCAGCAATCCGACTGGTATCACTGCTTTGGCAACACAGATGGTGACATGGAAGCAGCAATCCTGGCTGCTGTGGAATGGGAGCAAGGAGGGGGTGTTAGCCTCCTTCCCCTCCTGGCAACCCCGACTGGCATTGCCACTTCTGCATTGCCATTAGCAGCACAGAAGCAGAAATGCTGATCAGCAGCAAGGGAAGGGGAATAATTTGCAGTAGTGTGGGGGAAACACAGGGGCCACACAATACTCATGCCTGGGAGTTGTACGCAGCCCGCAAGTTGCACAGCCCTGCTCCAAGCAGTTTGTCCATGTCCTCAGGCTGTACAAGCTGAAAGATATCCATGATAACATTTAACAGCTCTATTAAAATAATGGTGTCTAAATCGCCATGGATATGAGCGACTATTTCTGCAAAATGTCTAGCTAACTGATCACAGTGGATTTTTGAGGGCTCAAGTTCTTGTTTTCCAGGGCCCACCCAAGAACACTCGTCACCACCCGAGAAAGCTCAGCTAGGCAACATTGTATCTCTTTGCTGCCATTGCACTGGCCCAATCTCTTCACTGCCATCACCACCACAGAGTAAGATTCAAGATGTGTACTTCTTCCAAGTCTTTTGCTATTTGCACTCTAGTCACTAGCCCAATCACCAGTTTGAATTTGGCTTAATATCTGGCTTGTTCTGGTGCTGGTAACTATAGTTGCATGATTCAGACAAACTGGAAAATGATGGTTAATTCAAGATTTCCTGGTTTAATCATCCTATCCATGCTTACTTGGAGGTAAGTCCCACATGCGTTCAAAGGCCTTATTCCCTGGAAGTATCTTTAGGATTGCAACCTCTGGTAAGCCAAGACAGGGCTATCTGATCCCATACAAAAAAGCAAGATCGGGCATATTTTTTACACCTTGAAGGAATTTTTAGTGCCTCAGTCTTGGGGTGTGCTGTCTGCAGTATACTCATTGAAGTTTTGCAGTTAATCACCATTAATAGCTTAATCTAAATAAATTTCAACAGAAACAATTTCACCTAAACCAAGTGTACTCAGAGAATACTGTGTTTTGAAGACAGCTGTTTACGCTGTAAGTACTGGCCATACTTGTCTCAGAGCTCATAGTTATTTGCACCAAACAGAAAAACAGTAAAGCTACTGCTAAACTGTCAAGACATATGCTACTATTCCTACCACTACCACTGAAAATCAGCTATGTGGGGAAATAAGCAAGTGGCTTAAAGAGAAGCACCCTATCTTAACTTTGGTTGGGGGATTAGGCTGAAACTAAGACTGTATAAATTTATTTTTTACAGGAGAATTGGGTTCTCTTCTAGAACCAGGTTCACAAATCGAGTTTTAACCAAGGTTAGCAATAGTCACACAACACTGAACCTGGGAACAGAGGGCTGGGGTGCATATGGTCCTGTAGCATGGTTCCCATTATATCTGGATTGGGCCTTAGCAGAATACTAAGAATGCTAGGCAATAAGCCAGACTTTTTTCTTGTAATCACAAAATGAAAGTTCTGCTCTCCAATTAAATAAACTATCAGTGTTTAGACTAAGTATACTTGACAGGATTACTTTAAGTATAACCAAGAGAGAAGGAAGTGTTTTAATATTGCATGCATTAAACAAGGCTATTTTGTTGTGAAAGAAACCAGTGACGGCTTGAGATGAGAACCATGTGGGTATCAGAGCACAATCCAGCTCTGGACTGTTAAGCAGTCATATTTCTTCTTTCTGCAGTACTCAAATATACCCAGTAATGGCTTCAACTTGAACTTTGCCCAGCCTTAAATATAAAAAGCAAGCACATTGAACAGCTCTACTTGGTGCTATCTGGGTGGTATAGTAAGTAGATATGAGACTTGAAAATATAAACAAACTTCAAGGTGATGTTAGGAAGGAATTCCTTTACTAATCAAAAGGTATTGCATTGTTACATGGCACATTGTACAGAAAGATTCATGAAGAATCCAAGAGAGATTGTTATTTGATGAACCACACTGGACAATTATTGAAAATACCCTATAATCTCTCATGACAGCTCTCATTTGGTTCCATTAAGACTTGGGTTCTTTATTCTGAACTGGCAGAACTCTCTGCACTCATGTAGTGATTACCATAGCTAATCTAAAACTGGCCTTTAGTTACTTATGCACAATATGAACAAAACCTTCAGTATCCGAATAGTTGGACAACGTATATAAGAAAACCATTAAACCAATTTTCATACTTTGACTGTTGAATGTAATCTGTGTCTCAACTTGTAAATGCAAGATAATGGAACTAGAATAAAATGAAAGCAAATATGTTGTAAAAACCCCACCTGGTCATATCCAGACGCACAAACTAAAGGGATCCTTCCTTCTTTGTGGAGAGAACTGGAGACCCAGTAGAGGGGGCAGGATGTTTTTTGTCCTATTTCCTTGTTGCCCCTGGAGCCCAACACAGTCTCCTTTGCTATACCTGGGGGCAGAGGGGCACACCTTGTTCCACGGGATGAAGGAGAAAAGGAGAATTGGAGAAAATTGTTGCCCCACCCCTTCCTCCAACACAACTCCACAAAGTATAAACTACTCTGGATCCAACCCATTATTTCCTCAATGATTGTTACAGAAGACTTTCTTAATCCTTGATAGGACTTCAAAAAAGGATGCCTGGTCTTGATGACAGCATAGCTTCATCAGCATAAGCATAACATGCATCTCATTCCAATCCTCTCCGGAATCTTTTCAGTAATCCTAACTTCATAGTTCTATCACCAGCAAGAACTACCAATCAAAAGATGGAGGCTTATCCTAGGGTGTGTTTCCACCCTAGGCTTCACTTTGTTTGCAACTCTGTTGCGATGTTTCCCCAACTGCATCTTCTCCTCTTCCAGTTTCCACAGTGCTGAAGTCCCAGTTTATCATCCCCGTAACATGGAGCTCTGTGCTGTTTCCACTGAGCTCTAATCAAATTATTTTCTTGATGGCTGGGTGGAGTCCGAGTGGAGTCTGGGTTGGGTCTGATTACCTCATCGGTGTTCCCACCTCCTCGGCCATGTTTCCAGGACAATAGAAGAAAACGATAATGGAGGAGTACAGGCTTTTTAAAAAGGAATCGGCTTTGCTGTGAAGAGAGGCTTTCCCCCCTCTCCCCGCTTTCTCCTTTCCCCTGAAAGTCCAGATGCACCTCCATTTCAGGAGCAAGCCTCATTGAGCACAATGGGAGTTACTTCCAAGTAGACACACATATGTTTGTGCTGGGAAAGAGGGGAGGGGACACAAAGAAGGAAACTAGCCCCCATTTTAACCCAGAGGACCTCATTGACCACAATGGGAGTTACTTATGATTAGACAGTAATGGGGTTGTTGTGGGAAAGAGAGAGAAACCAGACCCCATTTTAATGTACAGTTTCTCTGTATGGAAGCTGTGAATGTTACGTCCTAAGGCAATGGACTAAAGCCTTGAGATCATGCTTAATCACATTTAAGGAATTGAGCTTAAAAGTGTGCCATTCAACTGAGGGGGAATCTCTGTAAATTCCGATGTAGGCATTCAAAGGCAAGCCTCATTCAGCACAATGGGAGTTACTTCTGAGGAGACACTAATGGGTTTGTTGTGGGAAAGAGGCAAAGGCAAAGATGGAAGGCAAAGACAGAATCCAGCCCCCATTGTAACCTGCAGAATAGCTATAATGAAGCTGTGAAGTACTTTCTTCCTAAGGCAATTCATCGCAGCCTTGCTTGGTTGCTTAAACATATTTAAGTAGGGATGTACGAATTACTTACCTGCTGTTCCAGCGGGGGGGGGGTCCGCGGGGGGGGGGAGGCAATCTGTCCCTCCCCCTGGAACCCTTGCTGGCCAGCTCTGCTCCGCGGCAATTCTGCGGAGCTGCCAGCCAGCTCTGAAGCCCCAGCGATATGGCCGCCATTGCCGTATCACTGGCTGGACTGACATAGTGAGGACACATTTGCGTCCCTGTTTTTTCACGCAATAGGCTATGTAAAGATTTACGTAGCCTATCACGTCAAAGAGCTGGGACGCAAATGACATAGCGGACACCATTTGCATCCGCAGTCCGTCAGTCCAGCCAGCGATACGGCAATGGCGGCCGTATCGCTGGGGCTTTAGAGGCGGCAGCAGGCAGGATCCTGCCGGCGAGGACTTCATGGAGAGGAAGAAGAAAGAGATCTGATCCTCCACGGACTTCGGCGGGCTGGATTCAATAGAATCTGGCCTCATTGGAGTCCATGGAGGATTTCTCCAACGTCCCTACATTTAATGAATTGGATTTTAATGAGTGCCATTTCAATTGAGGGGGAAGCTCAGCCTCATCCACTGCAATGGGAGTTACTTCTGAGGAGACCCTAATGGGTTTGTTGTGGGAAAGATACCAAAACCAGCCCCCATTTTAACGCACAGGACCTCTATATGGAAGCTGTGAAGGACTTACGTCCTAAGGCAATGGACCAAAGCCTCGAGATCGCTTAATCGCATTTAAGGAATTGAGGGCTTTGATATGTGCCCTGTCAATTGAGGAGCTTCTCTGTTACATGGGAGAAAAGACCCCTTGATTGGGGTCATGGACTGTGTTCTGGTACTTATTTTCAATGATATTTTAAAAGTTGGTCCCTCAGCATCCTGCTCCAAAATGGCGATGAAACGTCTGGAAAACAGGTAGGGAAAGCATTGGGTCACTGAGGTCAGAGCGACACACCCACACAGGCTGGGCTACATGCCCCATGGGCAGGACTATGATACCAGACCCAGTGTGGTTGTGGAAACAGGTCAGTAATGGAGCCACAGTAAACTGGAAAAGTAGGACTATAGGAAGTCTCAGAAGAAGCTGTTGTTCAGCAATACAATGCGGGGCTGGTGCTGAATGACCACAACGTCATGGAAACACAAAGACCTCACCAAGCAGCCAGGTTGGAGTAAATCGCTGATGGCCCTAGTCTACCAAACATGAAAGCAAATCACTGTGCATTCCCATATTGGGAACCAGTTCCATTTTATTATTATCTGAATATTTAAACCAAGAATTTACATTATCCCTTTAATTAATGGTGACAAAATAAATAGGATATACTGCATTGTGTCTGAGTTTTGCAGGAGTTAGAACTATTGCAATCATACCAATTGAAACTAATACACCAAGCACATTTTTGCAACAATGCTGTTTCAAAAAGCTTAAATACAAAGCCAAAGAAATATATAACTTAAAGTGTCAAATAATTCATTTCTCAGCAGATGACAAAAATACCTCTAGGTTTGAATCTTTGAACTAGAATTCTAGTTTATTCCATGCATCAAAGTCAGTCTGCCTTCAGAATGAAGGACTTGCCAGAATTTGCAAGTTCAGTTGAAAAATAAGTAGTGACTTGTGTACTCAAGATGCAACAAAAGTTGAACTTTTTACCTTATATTATATATAAAAGCAGATGCTAATGTTTTTGTTTATGATCATCACCATAGGAACTAAAAACATCAAAAGATGGAGATCTTAGCAGAACTGCTGTCAGTTTTGATTTAGTAGTACCAGTTAATACGTAGTGCTGCTCCCTTCAAGTCACAAATACTGAAATAATGTAAAGAAACAATTTCTGGTGATCTCTAATTTGAAATTTCATTTCCCTCCTTTTCGACAATGCGTACAGAACAAGGGATTGTACAGGTAGATATTGTACATATTGTACATATCTACTATATACAGATGAGTCCTGTGTATAATGCCCAGGGTACCTCTTACTTCTACACCAGGGATGGAAACTTGCAACCCACAGACCAGCCCTCCCCAATCTGGTGCTGTTGGCTATGTTGACTGAGGGTTGATTGGAATTGTAGTCCAACACATCTGACGGGCACCAGGTTGGCGAAGGCTGCCATAGACTCTACCCCAATTGTTCATAGCTCCACCCCTGAAAGCTGAAAGTTCAGTGGAAGTTCTTGCCTGGTTGGCATCCCTGCTCTTTCCCACGAAATGTTCCTGCAAGTAATAAGTTCCATACTTTGCAGCTGCATTCCAGAAGGAGAGAGATGGCAAGAACTGCTTCCATCTTCCCTGCCTTCCTCACAAGGAATGAGACGCTGCCCAGTTTCCGAAAGAGATATCACACTGAAAGCAGTGCCAATACCTGAACCAGCACCTCCTTCCAGCCCCACTTCCTTATATCTCAGGCATACCTCTCCTGCCAACATCTTGAGCCCGAAAGGCAGGGGAGAAGAACGCATGGGTTCCCTGCAGTGAAACTGCTGGATGGAAGGGACAATGACATAATGAACATAGCATAATGAACTGGGGATCTAGCTCTCAGTCGGCTTGGTCAGGAAGAATGCACCCTTCCCCCTACCCTCAATTTCAAGAAGCATACTTTATGTGGATGTGCACATATCAACGCTCTTCAGGGCATGTGTCACTAAACACCAGTAACAAGGCTCCAGAAAATACAGATGAACAGCTTCTTGGTGGCATGCTATTGGCACTTAACAGACTTATGCACAACGTGAATGGAGAAAAAAGTAAATGTACATCCAAGGCTGTCTATGCATATCCCTCCCGCTATTTTCCTTCTATCAGATCTAGGTTCTAGATCTTCTATGAGTTCTATGAGATTCTCTATATGTGGCTTTTATCCTGCGATCAAGATTGGCCACTCACTGAAGTTTACAGGTCCTTTACATGAGATCATCAACCTCTAGTGCCTCTCCCATGCTTCCCGACCATTTCCACAGCTTTATCTGAAATGGGGATAATGTGCTATTTTTATTTTTTATTTTTAAAAAAACTGATTTGAATTTGTCTGTGTAAAGTAGGGATGTCAGAGAATTTCGCCACGAATCTCGGGGAGGCCGAATGCCAGTGCATTCGGCCCCCTGAAATCGGTGGCGAAACAGTCTGCCCCCCCCCGGGACGGGACTTACCTTGTGCGAATGTCCCTGGCAGCAGCAGCTCCGGTTCGGCGGCGGTTCAGTGGCAGTTCGGCAGCGGCGGCTGCAGCGGCCAGTCTTCCGACCGGCTGCCACCGCCGCTGCCATTTCCAATTAAAAAAACAAACAAACAAACGTGATAGGCTACGTAAACATTTACATAGTCTATCACGGCTAGATTTTAAAAAAATACCGTGATAGGCTACGTAAATGTTTACGTAGCCTATCATGGCTGAGTAAAAAAACAAACAAACCACGCGTACGCAAATGGCGGCGCCCATGGGCGCCGCCATTTGCGTTCCTTATTTTGGCACGTCTAGTCTACATAAACATTTACGTGGACTACGGCAAAAATAAGGGGAACAGAAATAGCATAGACGCTACGCTATTTGCGTTCCCTTATTTTTGCCGTAGTCTTCGTAAATGTTTACGTAGACTAGACGTGCCAAAATAAGGAATGCAAATGGCGGTGCCCATGGGCGCCGCCATTTGCGTACGCACAGTTTGTTTGTTTTTTACTCAGCCGTGATAGGCTACATAAACATTTACATAGCCTATCACGGCTGATTGCAGGGACGCAAACGGCGGCGGCTACGGCTGCCGCCATTTGCGTTCCCAGCCAGCCAGGTTTCGTAGCGGGAGGGATGGGGCGCCTCCCCCCCGGCCAGAATTTTGGGGGGGAGGGATGGGGTGCCTCCCCCACAGCCAGAATTTCGGGGGGAGGGACGGAGCGCCTCCCCCACACCACGAATCAAATTTCGGGCAACGTAAGTGACTTTCATACATCCCTAGCACTGTAAAGTAGGGTTGGTGGAGAATTTCTTCCCGAAACTTCGGGGGGCCGAGCGCCAACGTGTTCGGCCCCCCAAAGAAGTTTCGGGGAGAAATTCTCCACACACACCCGCCCCCCGCACCCCCCCGGGACGGGACTTACCTTTCCCGAATGTCCCTCCCGGCGGCGGGTCCCGGCGGTGGTTCGTCGGGTCTTCGTCAGGGGCGGGGGCGGCAGCCGATCTTTCGACCGCTGCCACCGCCGCCATTCCAATAAAACTAAAAAAAAAAAACGCCCCCGTGATAGGCTACGTGATGATTAACGTAGCCTATCACGGCTAGATTTGCAAAGTCAGCCGTGATAGGCTACGTAAATCGTCATGTAGCCTATCACGGGTGACTTTAAAAAAAAAAAAGCACGTACAGCTAATGGCGGCCCCCATAGGGAGCCGCCATTCGCGTTCCTTATTTGGTCGCTGTAGTCTACGTAAAGACTACGTCTTTAATACGTAAAGACTTTACGTAGTAAAGACTACGTAAAAAAGATTTACGTAGACTACAGCGACCAAATAAGGAACGTGAATGGCGGCTCCCTATGGGGGCCGCCATTTGTGTACGCGCTTTTTTTTATTTTTTTTTTAAGTCACCCGTGATAGGCTACGTGACGATTTACGTAGCCTATCACGGCTGACTTTGCAGATCTAGCCGTGATAGGCTACGTTAATCGTCACGTAGCCTATCACGGGGGCGGTTTTTTTTTTTAACTTTTTATTTCGCGGCCAGGCGAGGCGCCTCCCCCCCAGCCTGAATTTCGGCCGGGTGAGGCGGGAAGCCTCACCCCTGGCCTGAATTTCAGCCGGGCGAGGCGGGAAGCCTCCCCCCCCAGCCTGAACTTCGGGGGGAGAGCAGCGAAGCGCCTCCCCCGCACCACGAAAAGCTGCGAGACCAGGTAAGTGGCTTTCGTGCACCCCTAGTGTAAAGACAGATTTGTGTTGGAACAGCAGCTCCATCTTGTGGCCGTATAATGAAACATATAGAACTTGTAGATAAAGGCAATCCCCAGGGGGAAAAAGAGGAAGTGCATGTGAAGACGCCAATCTGAATCCTGCAAAGAATCTGGAAGCAGAAGCTCCGGTAAAGTTGTGGGATAAAAAACCTGGGGTGGAGAAGCCCATTGTTCACATCTTACAATGCTTCCAATAGAGTTGAACCAGTTAGACAAGTCAGTTCCTGTCCCCACAGGATCTGTATGTTTTACCATCTTAATGTTTTAAACAGTCACCAACTACGTGCTTTCTTTTCCCATCCACCCCTCTCGTAAGCTGAGAATAAAAGACTAAAGGGATAAAGAAGTTATACTGAATTATCATGAACTGATGGGCATGATTTACATAATTTACATCCTAACCATAAACTGGTAGAATCGAATACAAGTTCAGTATACACAGGCACAAAGCACAAAATAAAGATCAACCCTTTTTTATGTATGGTAACTTTTAAGCCTTTACACTTGTAAATCCTTAAGAAAAGCACTATACATACCTATCACAAAAGAAATGTGGCTTGAGATTCTTTTTTAAATCCTGTGTGGAGTTATCTATTTACCAAGAATGCCAATATTCCAAACAATGGTATGAGACAACCAGCTTGCCACTTCACCCGAAGTCGGTAATTTAACAGAGCTGAAATTATTATATAAGCACTAAACCCCCAAGCCTGTTTTGCTGACTGCTCAAGAAATATATTTTAGTAATTTGACCCATCTCAGTAGAACATGCACTGGTTCTATTAATATTTTATTGCTTATAAAACATCAAAGCTGGCTACCTTCAACTCTGTCAGCAAGCAACAATTTTCCCGTTTTAAACTAATTCAAACCACAGGGAGCCAATTTTAAAAAGTGACGCTTAACACAACTATTTCCCTATAGTAATCGCTCTAAATTCAGGGTTTATCAGAACCTTACAGGCATCTTTCCAAAGCAATTGGCACTTCTTAATGTAGCAACTGCATGTATAGCTAAGGGAAATTAAACAAGTTCAAACATTAATTACTTGAAAACACTTCAAATGGGAAGAGACAGAATGTATTTCAACCACATTTAGGGTTTTGCCTGAAATGTTTTTCTGAATGTGGGAGAAAGCAATTCATGTTGCAGCATTCCTTCTTCCTTGGTCAAAAAGGACTAAAACAATATCTTGGCATAGTCACCAAGGCTTTTTCAGCAATATAATATTAAATTTCATCATGTTGCAGGATATGGGATTAAAAGGCTATACGGGGGTGGTGGTATTTATTTTGTAATTTAACTGAGCCTGTATTTCTTTTTAAAAGTTGATTATGTACTTTAGGCTTCAATCCTACACACTTACCTAGGAATGAGTCCCATTTACCTCAATGAGGCTTGCTTCTGAGCAGACATGTATAGGGTTGCACTGTTAAAAATACTATTTGGAAGTGGAAAGAATTTAGAAAAGAAGTTATAGTCCAGTAGATGTAGAAACTGACATTAAACTAATTCCACCCAAAACATCCTGTTTTGAGAATGTCTATCTGCAAAAGCCAAAAATAAAAACCAAGGGCTTTCTTCCTGGGATAAGGCTGTTTTCATGATGCAATTTATTTTTCACATTGATTTATATCAATTCTACCAGTTATTTCCACACATGATATATGTTTTAACTTAAGACACCAAACGTTGACAATGAACTAATGTCATTAATACAGCTATCATTTCTGCTTTTACATTTCAACAAATTTCACAACAAAGGAAACTGAACACTGTATTATTTGTGACAGTGCTTGCAGATTATGAAAGTTATGTAATTCTTCAGGAAAAAGGTATGAGGAGCAAGGAAAGACGTGATGAGGAATGGATGGACTCATCTCCGTTCCCAAGCGCAGGGGAGCTTGACAAGCTGCCCCCCCCCCAGTCACAAGGCCCGGGCCCACTCTCGAGCCTCCCTGCTCACCCCACCTGCCCACTGAGCCACGCGAGCTGCCCTCCTCTGTGTGCCACAGACTCTGGCAGTCAAGCCCTCATGCTTTATGCACACAAGGGCATGACTGCTGGGATCTTTGGCGCAGAGCACCCGCTGAGGTACTGCTGAGCAGGCAGCAGTTCCAGAGAGCTGAGCCAGGCTGGCTCACCAAATGAGGCAAATGCCACAGTGGGACAGCTACCAGTGGGGCTCTCTGGAGCACTCACTTCGCTGGAAGGAGGTGGTGTGAGGTGGTAAGGGAGCCTCTGGGGGGCAGGGGGGAGGCATGCAATTCACTGCTCCATCACCTGAGGTGGGGGATTCACCCCCACCTAGTGGGAGGCCCAGCCCTGCTGCTATGGGTTACAAATATATTAGAGACAGCCAGGCCCTGGATGGTCAGGGTACATGAGGGAAAGCCAATGAGCCCTAAAGACTGCAAGCCACTCAGCATGCAGCAAAGTACATTAAGAGCATTAGGAAACTATCCGCAGAGAGCTTAACACTGCATGTCTCCCTCCAGCTGCTGCTGCTACTATGTACCACTTGTACACGGTTCATTTCCAGTGTTTGGTATGGAAAACACTTGGGAGTTTACATCTTGTTTCTAGAACAATGGGGAATGCAGCACTTACATGGATATCTTCATCTAATAGCCACCAGAAAAGAACCAGCAACAGAGAAATTAGTAAGGATAGTTTGTTGCATCTGTCAAATCACAGTTGACGAAACTTGCAGCCGATGACGTACATGCCAACTTTGCAGTCTTTGTACTGTGTACTGTGTACACAGTTTGTACTGTGGTCTGCAAGCATTGTAGTGGTAGCAACTGCACAAGTGCATCACCATTTCTTACCAATGAGGAAGAGGACTAAGCAATAACGCTAGTAGTGAAAAACCAATGCGTATGTATATTCTTGTCAATTGCTCCAGTGTCAAGATTTGCGTATAACAGGTTATGATGACTATTTCACCATATATTATAATGACCATATTGACATATTGGCTACATCTGCCTATATTTTGGTGTGATCAGACATTTGATATACAGTAGATAGCTTGATGTTTATGTTGAATACTTTTTTTTTACAGTTCTCTTATGGGAAAGGCAATTTAGGTTTCAATGTCATTGCAGTATTATATGAAAAACAAAAAAGGTGACCATTTTTTCAGGCCTGCTTCATTGGTTCTAGATTTTGGATATTTAATATAGAATACTGTCTTGAACAAAGTGCAAGTGGAATAATTTTGGGTGGAATTTGTTTACAGTCAGGCATTGCTTATGCAATAGGTCTACTGGACTATTAGTGTACCAAGCTCTTAGGCTGTTTCTTCTCTGCCACCATTGCACAGCATGATGTCATCCACCAGAGGTTTTTTAAGCTGTGAAGGTCTCTTTGGTTTAAGCTCTAGGGTATGAGAGCTTGAATCCTTGAAGGCTCACTGTGAACAAATTGCTGCATATTTTGCTTGTACCCACACTGACTTGGATACCATAATTTTTACAGAGCCAGACATGGATGTGGCTAGGATACCATCCAGTCCTCAGCTTGTGCTACCTGAGGATATGGACAAACTACTTGTAAGGTTGAGGCATACCACTTGCTATTTACACTCTTGTCCTTTCTGGTTACTGAAATTGGCCCGGCTGAAGACATGGACTAGAGGGGTGATTAAACACTCTCTGAAAGAAGGTGTGGTTATTTCTGCCCTAAAACGAGCAGTGGTGAAGCCTATACTGAGAAAACCCAGTTTGGATCTAATGATCTGGGATAATTACAGTCCAGTACCTAATCTTATAGTCTTGGGCAAGGGATTCAAGCATGAACTGGCACCTCAACTCTAGGGTTTGGGGGAGGATACTGATTATCTGGATTAGTTCCAATTTAGCTTCACACCTGTGTCTGGGATGGGAACAGTCCTGGTTGTCCTGTGGGAGAAGTTACATCGGGGAATGAATGGGGGAGCACAACCCAACTGGTTTTAAGTGGCTTTCAGTACCATCGAACATCGTAAAATTCTAGGCCACTTAGCTGGGTTAGGCTTGGGACAAATGGTGTGATGGTGGCTCCAGTGCTTCTGTGAGGGTCAGTCCCCAGAAGAGGTGCTGAAAAACCCCTGTTCCAGCCAATGGCCTCCGGCTTAGGGGGTGCATCAGGGTTTCGTGCTGTCCCCTGTCTATTTTAACATATACATATAATTAGGCCAAACTGCTTTTTCTTGAAAATATATTCCGCTGCTGCTGTCTGATCTGATGCTGAATTGTTTTATTAGCTTTAATGATAGTATCCTGAGCTGAGCGTAGTTATTTACTGCAATTGCTGTTTTACTGCTATTGATTCCAAGTACTATCTTTTAAGATGGTTTACGGTGATGTTCAATCAAATGTTAAGATTTTATTTTATTTATTTATTTCTATACTGCCCAATAGCCGAAGCTCTCTGGGCAGTTCACAAAAATTAAAACCAAACAGCACACAATAAAACAATTTTATATTTAAATGATGTAAGCTGCCTTGTGAGGACTTGGCTTTAAAAGTACCTTAAATAAATAAATATTTGGCTAAAGGTTAAAAAAATCTAATGAACTTGCCAAAAGAAGCCAATCAAGTCTGATTTGGTAGATCAAAAGATGGCCAAGTGTAAAAACCACGTCAATTTCGTTCTGATAAACTACACCAAATGCAATTCAAGTAAAACCAAGCATTAGTGTGACTAGAACAGTAGAGAACAAACTTTATTTCTCTGTTCTCTATTGTGTGCACCACACACAGTTATTTGCACAACTAAGAAGAGTACTTTGTACATTGTCTATTTTTACTTTTGTTTGTATTACATTTCCCATACTGCAATGACTGAAAAATAAAGAACTCCCCAAAATGTGTTTATACAAATAAAAGAAGTTGGCAATGGGGAAAAAGTGAGACATCTGACTATTTTAAAATTGTTCCCAATAGCAGAACTGACTAGATTTCAAAATAAACTCTTAAAAAAAGACACCTTCATGTGGTAGCAATTTTATCCAACAAAAATCCTGGCTTGAAACAAGAATTCCAGACAACAAAGTTGCACAACATACTTTCAAATCACCCATGATGCTCCAAAAGAGAAAACACATGGGCTATTTTCTATGCCACTTAGAGTTACTTAAAGGGAATGTCTGAAGTGGTTAATATCCAAAGTCATATATTAGCTTAAGGTAAGTTAGATCTGGATAGTCATTTTTAGGACAGCAACATTCAACTCATCACAATATATGAAACTCTCAGGGTTGCTTCATACATTACAAAATCTGTAAATTTTCAAGAAGGGAATAATGCTTTTATGGATGTTTCACTGCTTGGTGGACATATGCTCACAGCTGCCCTCCACATGTTTCCATGGCAACCATAAAAAAAGAATAACACATGCAAGTGCAATAATCAGATAGCATATAAGCTAACGGCTATTTCACATTATTTCTTACCCAGAGGTGCTTCCCACATAGGAATACTGTAAAATGTGATAAAGCCCTCAGAATCTACAATACATGGAGTTAGAGATCAGCATCAGCTAGGTTGGGCCTCTTGTATATAGTCCAAATTGCTGCTAAGGAGAGCACACACAGTAAACTCAAGGTTATTTTTAGAAAAAGATACTTGATAGTCCCCTTTGACACATGTATCAGCTTACATGTATTTAGTACCTTTCATTAGCAAGGATCCATTTCCCAAACCCATCCATTGACATGAACTCTGTTCTTTTTATCAGAGTGTGAGATGCAGAGTGCTTTAAGGATTAAAGTGCTTGCTTTTCAAGAAACTTTGCCATCTATAAATGGAGACAGGCAAGCATGCAATAGAAGTTATGCACACTCTGGATTGCAACAACAACCTGCCAACAAGCACCATTCAAAATTGATTATAGGCAGACTTTCTTAATGTTAATTAAAAAAACAACCGTTCAGATTATGTCTGAGAATATCTAAAGTAAATCAAATCTGGCAAGATCTGTCCATGCACAGCCACTCAAAAAGCTAGAAATGTGAAAGGCATGGTAGCAGTTGTACTGTTGCTTGCCTTTTATCCTATCCAGGGGGATTTCAAGCTTTTCTGTATGAGGCTGTTAATCCACTGCATCTACATTCAGTTTTGTCACAGAACTGAGATCCGATCACTACACAAGGAGCATTTCCTTTCCTACTTTTCCACTACATAACCCCTAGATCGCACTGTGGTATAGTGGAATAGCACAAATACACAAGTGGAAACAGCGTTTTCTTTCACCATCAGAAATAATACCCCATTTTCCCTGATCTAAAAAAAGAATTGCTGAACGTGCTGTTTACAAACAGAAGTGAACCTGGAAAGTCACAGTGTTGTCTAAAGAACCCATAAACAACCATCAGTAGGGAATGACGACCACATAATAAAGGCCTCATGTAGAAAAGCTCTTCAAATCAGTCTTCTCTACTTATGATGAGAGGTCCAATAATTTGTATTATTTAATACAGTTAGGGTATCTGCTGTTGAATTATAGAAATCTTAACAGCCATGTGCTATTAGAGTCAATATTCTTCCACAACTGATAATTTTTGCTATGATTAGCTGCTTGAAACTTCATAGATTCACATAGGTCAAAGTGTCAGGGTGGAAACTGAGCCGACAGAACCCCAGAGCAGTTCTGATTCTGAGGAGGAGCAGCAATCCATGGGAGAGGGGCCAGCTCATCCCTCACAGGCACAGCAGCTGGCAGAGATTCCTCCTACTGGCATTCCTGAGATAGATAGTGATCCTAGCAGTGAGAAAGTGCGGGAACGAGGCTTGCTTGACGCAGACGCAAAGAGCGACGAGCGATGGAGGGCGTGGAAAGGAGGCATAGCGCCCGTTTGGCGCGCAAGCAACGGCCGCCTCCCGTGGACCCAAGGGAAAGAGGGAGGATCTCTCCCTAGCCCATAAATTCAGGGTCTTCAAGTGACTCTCCTTCAAACGGGGATCAACTGCCTACTCGGCACATAGGCCACTCTGCTGTTCCTTGCTTAGTCGCAGGTGATTAGCATCTGAAAGAGTCATTAAGTTGTAAAAGGATTAAAGCCTTGAAAAGAATCCTTTTGTCTGTGTCTTGAGTTGGCTATTGGAGTCTACTGAAAGAGGCTGCTAGGGCGCCTCCTGACACAAAGTGTGTTTCCCCAGATATGACAACCAGGTTCCCAAGTGGCAACAGTCCGGGTTATTTTTTTTTAAAGCTTGCGGTTTTTTGGATGAAGTTGGAGTGAGTGAGTGTGCTGGTTCCCATTGCCCAATCACTCCAGCTACAAGCAGGAGGAGCTAAACAATCCAGGGACACTTAATTACTGTGTTGTTAAGCCTGACAAGTGAACCAGGAATTCTGGGTTGTTGGGGGAGAGACAACTGGGTTCCAACTTTGTGTTGTCTGTCCCCCAGCAACCCAGAATTCCGGGTTCGCACATCATGCTTAATAACCCAGGGATGGAACCAGCAATCAGGTGGTAGAAACCAGCATCCTCGCTCGCTACCGCTTCATTCACAACCTAGGGTTTAAAAATCCTCGGTTGATGTGTTGTTTGAACCAGGTCATAGTGTATTTTATTTAGATCTTTATACTAGCATTCCCCAACCTGGTGCTCTCCAGATATTTTGTACTATATCTCTCAGCATTCCCAGCCACTGGCTATGCAGGCAGGGACTGAGGGAAGCTGAAGTTCAGAACGTCTGGAAAGCACTAGGTTGGGAAGGTTGCTTTATACTAATAGCAAAGTCATTCTTCAAGTGTGGATACTTATATAGCCAAAATGGCACCATCCATACACAAGAGGGAGGTATCAATAGGCTTGGGGGAACCCTTAATTTTGCAGAAGTACAAAACAACATTAGAAAAACTCTGAGGGGAAATCCCAATAGCTCAATGTGGACTGAGTATGTTCAGTAGGCACAGAACGCTGGCTGACTTTTGGAGGAAAGCGGAACAGAAAGCAGGGAGGGGGATGGAATGGAGTACCCTGGAAAAGGGTATGGCTGACTGGCTGGAACCCTGAACAGGAACCCTTTACAATGCCGCATTTTGTTGCAGGACCCACATATGCTTACTTATTACTCATTTATATTTTATGATGTACATAATTTTTTTAAAGAATCAAAAATATAAGAACCGTGCTTCTTAGGTAACATCCTACTCTTGTTTAGGCACTTTTGAGAATGGACAATAAACTAAATAGAAAGCACAGAGTGTTTGGGATTCTTTTTAATCTTTTGGATGAGATTATTCAGCTCACACACACACACACACTTACTTTAAACTCAGAGGCCATCTGAGTTTTACAGGTCTGATTAAAAGGAACATTAGATCACAGCTGAGTCTAATGCTGAACACCAGCCAAGAAAAACTCATGGTAAACATTGTGTTTTTAAAGATCCATTCTAAAAGAGTAATTAATATTCTCCTCAGGATTTCAAATACGTTAGAAGAAGTCCAACTTGGCAACCATCGTGCTAAATATGGTGTTTCTACTTTCAGCCAACTTGCTTTCTTGAACAGATTTGGTGGGTTAAGGGCCACAACACTTGTTTTTGTGCACCAGGATAGAAACAACAGGACCCCCTAAGGTGTGCCAAGGTAAATATTTACTTAGATTTACAAATGGGTCTTATCTAGGCCTCATGTAACATTATATAATTTTGATATCCCTCCAAAAAGTAGCACAATTTGACACAACTGAACAGATTACCAAAACAACAACGACCCACAACTCTCTCAAGTTGTCGACATGCAAAAAAAGGTGATTTCACCAAAGCCAATACTTGCCAAATTTTTAGAATACAAAACTTGACAACTTGTCATGCTCACTACAGTCTTATGAGTTCTTCTCCAGCTTTGATTGTAAACTAAGATTGTAAACTCCTTCCCTGCCCATTTCCTTCCCAACTTAACTGGTCTGGCAGCACTAGCAGCAATAGTAGCAGGGAACTCTTGCTGGAAACATCCCTGCCCAGTGTTTGGAGTCTGGAAATGCTGCTATGGCAGTACCAGGGACCCTTGGAAATTAATTTCCCAAGATGGCAGAGTCCCTTTGTATGGATTTCGGGCACATTGGGAAGACTATTTTTCCAAGAGTCCCTGATGCCTAGGGCACTATTGTAGAAGCATTCCAGAAGGCATTGGGGAGGAGGACGGGTGAGACATTTCTGCCACTAGGTCAGGAATGTGGGAAGGAGCAAGCTACAAGGGTTTGCAGGAAAGGGCTGGAGAAAGGAGAGGCCACAAGGTCCAACACCTATTATATCAGGAGTGCAAACTATTACTTTTCTTTTTTTTAGAAAGAGGTTGGCTTGCAAAGACCAATTCTGCATCATGCCACGAAGACATCATCAATCACTGGTTCCTTACTTACAATTAATTCTGTACAAGTTGCGTGGAGGAAATTGATCAATCAAGGTCCTTGATCTTTTTATGTTCCAGAGGCTGCCCACTTGAAATTGGGATGAGAGGAGGGGGGAGATTTTATTAGAAAATCAGACATTTATCTCATTCATTAAACTCTCAAGATCTCCTAGATCTCTTGTTAGGAAATACAATTTTCTTTTTCAGAAAGTACAATCAAAATATGACCAACCTACTAATCAAATTTGGAAATATGGTCAATAGGGCAATTTATTAGCAACTACGTTTAGAATATATGCCTGATCGATTTCAGCTGAGCCCACTGTGGTTATTATTTTTGAGATGCTGAGCTTAAATACCTCAATATATTTTCAATAGGGAAGCACTGAATTGCAGATTTATTAAGCATACGTGAATCTCAGAATCTAGCTGTGCAGTTGAATATTCACTCTAGAATCCGGCACTGACAAAAGAAATACCTAAATCACCAGACTTGCACCCAAGACTGATACAATAAAAAGCACTGCTTTCCCATTAGTCCCACACAACTCTTAACTTGTTAAGTTTCCTTGCTAGTTCAAACGGAGGAAAATGTGGTGAAAGTAAAACTTATCTCGCACATATATTATGATTGTGTACGCTTCTGTACGGTCCTGGAAAATGTATGGTCAGAAGTGAGGAAGCATGGTCTCTTCTTGTTCCAAAGACATAATGAACTTAACTGGCTACTTTCCAAGAGCATGGATATCGATTAGTTCTCAGCAAGCCTGGCATAGCCAATAATTTCAAATGGCAGTATGGGAAAACTAGGCCAAGACTCTAAGAGCAATGATGGAAATGCCAAGGAATGCCGAAGAAAACAGCACTGAAACAACATGAACATGTTCACAAGATCTGAGAACTGCAGAAAGCCAGATGCGTTTTTTGATATGCATGGGGGAGGGAATCACAAAATGAGGTACATAGTTTTGGCTCATCCCTTAGGTTCAGTGTGAATCACAGTCCAAAAATATCAGAATACGAAGACAAGATACTACAAAAAAGACCCATGTATTCCCAATATTCAGCCAAAGTCACTATGTGCTTGCTTCAACAAAACTAAGATTTACATCAACTCTAAAAGATGTCAATTCATACTCTGCTAGAGGGCTGTATCAAAACATGACGCTGATGCATCCAAAAGGTCATATGAAATATATATACACTGTACCTGAGCTGCGGTCTTTCACACCACATTATGGAAAAAGGTGGGAGGTGCTCCCCTTTTCCAAAGAATTACTCAAGAACCTCTCTTGGCATTCAGAGGTTGATGTGGATGGCCTGGAGCAATATCAGGCATGTCAGGGGACCTAGCATCCTGCTGAGTGAGGCAGATTAGCTACTCTGGTGGTCCAGAGTGTGCTGTTACTGCCCAGAGAGGAAAAATGGAAATGTGTTAGATTATGTTGTCACACATCATCTTTCTTTGACTCCTTATAGTGCACAGACATCTGGCCCTGTCTATACCGAGGTAATGCAAAAGAAGTAATAGAGGCGCAATAGAGATCGCAGGAGATATCACTAAACATGTACCTTTTTAAAAAGACAATATTGGAAGTAAATGTACATTTCATTTTTTCCTTCCTCGGCATTTTTAAGTTGTTTATTATTATTATATTAAAAATGTGGCCTACATTTTTGTCTACATAAGAACTGCATTCCCCACTTGCAGCAATCTACAGCATACATTAAAAAATATGGCCATGACCTAAAGGGAAAAAAATCTTTTTAGGATATATATTTTTAAAATAAAATAAAGGAGGAATACAAAGTTCAGATAAATTTGTCTCCTACAGCTGTTCAGGAAGAGGTAGGAAAAACATGCTAAAATTATGGTTTATCCAGATGCCTTGCAAAATCTGGGGAAAACCATTTTTCTAAGAATGTGAAAAACCTTTCTGGATTACCAGGAGAATAAGAATGGCTTACTACATCCCACAAACTAGCCAGCTGTGAAGGAAACAGCCTGGCGACAAACGATACCAGGAAAGCAGGTCAGGATTTCCTGCTGTAATAGATGCTGCTACTCAAATAAAAACTACGAAAGGGGGTCAAGCTGCAAAAGGGTTCCCTCATAAAGGGCCATGTCGAAAATTGATTGTGTGTGGCAGCTTAAACTGGACTCTCATTCCAAACCATTTTCAATTTTATGCCAATCTTATACTGTATACATTATCTTGGCAATCAAATCTACTTTGCACTATAGGTAGAAACAATGAACAGTTTTAGCTTCTGGCTGGCAAGCTGTTCCCATCCGGAAGCTCTTGTATGTACGCAACCTACAAGCTTATGCTGCAGTGATGAAAAACTCAGCTGCTTTTGTTTTAAAAAAAGAAATGTTTCTAGCCCTAATAGATCTGAGTATGTGAGAATAAAGTTTCCAGTAAGCTGATACAGTCACGGCCAGAAATATTGGAACAAGGATAACTGTTTTGGCTGTTGGCCTCTGTACACCACCACACTGAAGTTGAAAGGAAACACACCCAGATGGGAGCAAGTCAGGACTTTCAGCTGTAATTCAAGGGGTTTGACAAAAGCAGGGCACTAACCATTCAGGAAGGACAGCCAGTGGCATACACACACACCCACCATTGGTGGCTCATAAGTAATGGAACAAACCAACATTTCAAACTTAAGGATCGCCTTTAATACCTGGATGAAAATCCTTTGCAGTCAATGACTGCCTGAAGTCTGGAATCCGTGGACATGACTAGATGCTGAGTTTCCTCCCTCGAGATGCTTTGCCAGGCCTTTACTGCAGCTGCCTTCAGCTGCTGCTTGTTCGTGGGTCCTTCTGCCTTCAGTCTTGTCTTCAGTAGGTGAAAAGCATGCTCTATTGGGTTGAGATCACATGACTGACTTGGCCATTGAAGAACATCCCACTTCTTGGCCTTCAGAAACTCTTGGGTAGCTTTTGCTGTATGTTTTGGGTCATTATCCATCTGCAAGATGAAGCGGCGTGCTATCAGTTTGGCAGCATTCGGCTGAATCTGAGCAGAAAGTATAGCCCTATACACTTCAGAATTCATCCTGCTGCTTTTCTCAGCAGTTAGGTCATCAATAAACACCAGTGACCTGGTTCCATGGGCAGCCATACATGCCCATGCCATAACACTGCCTCCACCATGTTTAACAGATGATGTGGTATGCTTTGGATCATGAGCTGTTCCTTTCCTTCTCCATACTTTTCTCTTCCCATCATTCTGGTACAGGTTAATCTTGGTTTCATCAGTTCAAAGAATCTTATTCCAGAACTGGGCAGGCTTTTTTAGGTGTTTGCTGGCAAAGGCTAATCTGGCCTGTCTGTTCTTGAGCGTTACCAGTGGTTTGCACCTTGTTGTGAAGCCTCTGTATTTACATTCATATAGCCGTCTCTTGACTGTAGATGTTGACAATGACATGCCTACCTCCTCAAGAGCGTTCTTGACCTGGCTAGATGTTGTAAAAGGGTTCCTCTTCACCATGAGCAGAATTCTGTGGTCATCCACTTTAGTTGTCTTCCGTGGTCTTCCAGGTCTTTTGCTGTTGCTGAGCTTGCCATTTAATTCCTTCTTTTTCAGGATGTTCCAAACTGTTGTGTTGGCCACTCCCAATGTTTTTGCTATCTCTCTGATGGGTTTATTTTGTTTCCTCAGCCTAATGATGGTCTCCTTCACTCACATGGACACCTCTTTGGACCTCATGTTGGGGGTTCCAGTGAACAGCTACCAAATGCAAATGTAACACTGAGAACCACCTCCAGGCCTTTTATCTGCTTGATTGGTCAGGGGGTACCCAGGAAACAGGCCACACCTGGCCATGCAGCTGCTTGTCAGCCATTCGTTCCATTACTTATGAGCCCCCAATGATGGGGGGGGGGTGTATGCCACTGGCTGTCCTTCCTGAATGGTTAGTGCCTCACTTTTGTCAAACCCTTTGAATTACAGCTGAAAGTCCTGACTCCGCTCCCATCTGGGTGTGTTTCCTTTCAACTTCAGTGTGTTGGTGTACAGAGGCCAACTGACAAAACAGTTATCCTTGTTCCAATATTTCTGGCCCTGACTGTATGTGCCAATCAAGTTGCTCACTACTGATTTAGACAGAAGCAATTTCAGAGTATGTACATGAATGAGAAGTTGAAGCTGTCTGCCAACAATTTTAAGAAAGAAGATCATAATACATAGAAACACAGGAACTTCGATTAGATAAGGACAACCTGTGCCACACCACATAACAGTAAATCTGCTCTTTCAGTTCTATCTATTATTGCACTTCTGTCCCATTGAGGATTACAGTAATGTATTTAAGAGAGCTATCCTATGACCCGTAAACAGTGCCTTTTGGCAGGGAGGCAATAGGATTTTTCAGATTACTGGATCTGAAGTCAGAGACAGTGCACTCACCTTGGACCCAGAGTCTGAGCTCCCTCCACCCCATTGTAGCCGGCATGGAGAAAACCGCACCGGTGGCCTCTCCAAGGTTGCAAAAGCGACCTTGGAGAAGAGAGAAAGGGAGCTGTTCTGTGGGTGGGGAGGCGACTGGGGAGGCCAGCTTATGAAGAATCCTCTGGCTTCCCCAGCCTCCTTCGTTGCTGCTCCGCAGAGCCCAGCTAGACGAATGAAAAAGCCCTTCTATCAAAAATGCAGAGCAGGAGGACCACTGAGGTGAATATTACCTCCGCACTCCTCCCACTCTGCATAGGATGTCTATCAGTCTCCGAGTTTGGAGGCTGACAAGCATCCCGATAGGATTGCGCTCTAAATCTCTCAAAATCATTTTCCATATATTCCTCATGTACACACATGCACTTTGGCTTCAGTGAGATAAAGTAGAACAGTAACAATTATATGTCAGGGGTTTTTTGTCAGCCAGAGGAACTTGGTGGGAGAGAAGACAGAAGAACAAATCAGTCTGCCCACTCATCAAAAGCCCTCAAGTCAAGGACTAAGTTTCAATAATGACAGGATTCTGTTCTCTGTTGTTTGTTTCTTTTTATCATTCATTTTAACCTGTATGATTAGCCCATTTTTAAAAACTTTCCAGTTGATATTTATTTTGCTAACCAATCTTTTTTCATTAAATCACAGTTAGAAGTAGCCTCATCAGGCAAAACAGACTTCAAGCAAAAAGTAACTTCCAAAAAAATGATTACAAATACAGTAATTATCTGCTGAAGTCAGTGATTAGAACTGCACAGTGAGCTGTTTCACACATAATGCTAATCCACAGTTTAGCAGTAGGATGAGCCACAGGGTGCCTTGGGTTCTTGTGCTTTTCCCTTCCACTCTCCTCTTCTGGCATGGGCACGAGAAGACTGGAAGCTTCTGTTTTAGTTTAACCACAGCTTAATCTGTTGTCCAAATCCTAAACTGTAGTTAGCCTTAACTATGGTTAGCAGAAACAAAGCACCTTTGTAAACCATGGTTTGAATTTGGCTTGTTTCTGCCAACTGTAGTTCACCATAGTTTGTTGGGCTCAAATGACACAAGCTGCAGTTAATGAAAAACTGAGAAGGAGAGAGGACAGCACAAGCCCAAGGCTTACCCTTGTAACTCTAAACTATGGTTTGCCATTATGTCCAAACCAGCCCATTTTCTTTACTCTGGGGGAATAGCTGAAGATGCTCCAAGTGGCTCCAAGCTTTGTGGCACCACCGCTTTCTGCCTCATTTTCCTGTAGACAAGCACTAAAACATTTGTAAGATTTTTCAGACAGTAAGCGTGGAGCTCCCATGATGGAATTATTTACCACAAAAGATATTCATACACGCAGAAAACTAGCATGACAGCGGGAAGACAAGGGAAAAGCCCTTTCTCCACAACATCTTGTTTTCTATGTTCATGGCTTGGTTTGTTTGTTTTTTGTAAGAAGGATCTAAAGTAGTATAGCCCAGACACAGGTTTATTACCTCATCTGATGTTTGTGAGAATGTTGTGTACAGTTTTCAATCATTTCACACATTACAGAGAGGCAAATCCAGGTCATAACTGAAGTTACATTCAAGAGGAGATTCCTAGGGTATGTACCTGTATGATACACACTTTGAGGGGTGGGTTGGAGACATATGTAAAATTTTACACTGTTTAGGACTAAACACCTAAAAATGAAGTGTTTTAAGTGGCCTTATAGATTTGCTCACTCCTGTTGACTGTCTGGTTATCTCCTTGGGCTACAAGTCCCTACTCCAGACCAGACTGGCAATGCTACCTTCCTATGCCTTCTGGTGGGGAGGGGGAATCCGAACTCCTTGATGGCTTGAAACAGGCATAACTAGATTCAGGTGATGAACCAAGATGTTTATTAAAACCTATATTCTATAGTGGCACCCAAGATACACAAACCAAGGTGGGGGGTGGGGACAACCTAAGGGAAATTGGCCAGCTTTCAGTCTGATTTCTGGAAGCAAGTGAATTTTCATTATTCAGCATGGAATGAATAGTAAAGAGGTTGTACGTCTGAATATTAAATATCAACTCATATTACTGAAGGAAATTAAAGTGAAAGAGAACTAAGTTTTCCTCTGACTGGATTTTTCAGAAAATTTCCAAGAAGGTGGGAAAAAACAGTGCTTTAAGACTTTTGACATTCTTCTCTCCTCATACCTACCTCTTCTTCTATTTTTTAAACATTGTGAGGAGTTCTTAGATGGTAAAAATATAAAAGGAATGTATTAGAATGAGATTATAACTATTAAGACAGACATCAAAGTCTACAAAGCAATACAAATCTGAAAAACAATCATTCTTTGTTGGAGTATTTTCACAGATTGATAACAATACTGATAGCAGCAGCACAGGAACCAAAACAGATCAGTGATGTTATCAGATGACAATTACCTAAAGTTAATGGGTAACACTTCCTCAGATGTCTACAGAAATGTCAATACAGCACATTAATCGCTAGGTTCCCATTCTTCTCTGAAAGCTTGTGGGGGGAGGGGAATCTTGTGGGTTCACTATCAAGGCTCTGCTTATCTTTCAATATTTTTCAAGGTGAAAGAGATGCCACATCCTTATTTGTTGCAACATTCAAAGTAATGCTTAATATAATTCTAAAGCAAGCAGCCTTATTGGGGAAAAAGCTAGTCAATAGGTCAACATGTGGAGCTTTCCTATTTCAGTTAGTCATATAATATTAAAGTAACATTTAAAAAACCTGAAAGTTGATCTAAAACAAGGAAAAGTGACATACTTCAAGGAGCCTTATTTGTGGACATTACAGCATTCTTATGAGCAGGAGTAAGAACCAAAACATACATTACTTTAAATCTGTGTCTAGTAGCTATGTCTTTTTTCTGTGTGTTTTTTTCCTAGCATAGGCTCAGCAGCTCCAATGCAGATTGGGACCCTAGTTGGGGGAGGTTTTACGATCCAGACCAGGGCCCCTGTGCCTACTCTGGAGTGAAAATGAAAAAAAAGGCATAGCTGCTAGACACAGATTTAAAGTACTATCTGGTTTGGCCCTACAGGGCATGGGGGAGGAGTGTTATACCTGGAATTATACCTGAATTGCTGACATCTGGAGTAAAAAAAATCATCCTCTTCCTCATAACAAGTGCTCAGAGAGAATGGTTGCAGGCAACATCACCCACCCCATATCCACACCTTATGTGTGATAAAATGATACATATGACCAAGCTATCCTGTGAAAGCGCTCACCCTCAAAGTAATTTGCTCATCTGTATGGCTCAGAGAAAGCATGTGAGATGCGTCATTCCAGCTCCATATCCTGGCCCACCCAAATCACAGAGCAAATAAAAGAGATACTGTCAGAGCTAGATATTCATTGGCACATTTCATATAAAGTATCTACATCTCCTTGAAATAAAACAAAGCACATCCCATTCCTTAGTATTCAACTGCCAAAGTACCTCAATAATTATCAGTTACATGCTCTACAATCTGTTGGGGAGATGGATTTTGGCATGGTTGGTTTTTTTGCTTGTTTTTTGCATATTATATTTCTCCCTCAGTACTTCCTCTATATCCCCAATTGTGACAGCTGAAATGTGACAGAAGATGTAGTCATGAGGGCAGTATCTAAGAGGTAAATAGCACACAACCAGGATTACATGTTCCTCATAAGTAGCCCAAATTCTACCGTTTGCTTCTCTTATTTTCGCTGCCTCCAAAAATTAGAGGTCAATGCAACAAATTCCAGATCAACATGGAAAATGCAAATAGAGTTCAACACTTACATGTTTTGGCTATTTTACTATGTTGAATTTTCAAAATCCAGAGTTGAAGCATATGTTAAAAGGCTACTACTATGTAATATCAGCTGCTTTAATTGCTATTCAGGCTGCAATTTTATATCCGCTTATCTGGGAGTAAGCCTCTTTGAACTCAACAGGGCTTATTTCTGAGCAGGCATGTACAGGATTGTGCTGTTGCTACAATTTAGTTCTGGTGCCAAAACATATAAATACAAACCAAGTTACAACCTCATGTCTCTCCTTCCCTCTCTCCCTCTCCCCCCACCTACACCAGAAGATAGGAACTTAACATGTCCCTACTCAACCAAATATTGATTGAATCATCTCACTTGCTCCACACAGATGTTACAGATCTAGGTTTTCTAAGTAGTTCTATCCAGAGGAAAGGAGGAGGAATAGTATGTTCATAAGCCAAATAAACAAAAAAAGGGAGATATTATCTTTCCTACAATAGGTATTCTGAGAAAATGAAAGAACAAGATTTCTCAAGAAAAAAAACAATACCAACCTTCATTCCTGGATAAAGGTTCTTTACCCTCTGGTGTTTTATCTGGCATCTCAGCCAAGACCAGCTCAGTGAAACCTGAGGGATATAAAGAAAAGGAACTATTCTCATACCAAGACCAGTATATTTGAGCAGAAGAATACTTTTCTGTAAGTTCAGGATATAATTACAAACTATTTCACACATTCTTCATTTGCTAAAAACAAGAACTATGGCATTCACATTGTCAGCAAGAGAGCAACGCAGTTATCAAATTAATATATACGAGCACAAAGAATTGCAAACTCTGTAACAAGAGCATGTTGGATTCATTTGAGGTGTAACAACGCCATAGCATTTTACAGCAGCTTTCCTAAAGAAGTCTGACTAGCAACCCCTGAACCTTCCGTAGCCAATTGTTTTAATCAAAGGGAATCAAAACATTGCTAAGAAAGACCGAATCACTTCTTGGCAAACAAGTTTGATGGTCTCCAGTTCAAAACAAGCCTCAGTAAAGTCACTGGTGAAAAACAAAGCACTTAAACACTAAACAAAGTGATATCACTTTTTTAAAGGAATCTGATTATTTATATATGGAGAAAAGCATTAACAGTATTTTCCAGTACAACTTCCTGTCACTTGACAACTGTTCATTTATTAGCATATTGATCACCCTATTCCTCTGGTGCCTAGTTCTACTGAATTAAGTAGGACTTACACCTGAGTACGTTTGCACTGTATCATTCTTAGACTTCCAAGCAAATGCTAGATGAATAATTTCCCCTTCCCAGCCATTTTAGTATGTTGCACAAATTTAGGGACCTTTCTATCCATTCAGATGTGGATGTGTCTGGTGGTGAAAAGAAAATCCGATGCTGTAAAGAACAATATTGTTTAGGAACCTGGAATGTTAAGATCAATGAATCAGGGTAAGCTGGAGGTGGTCCAACATGAGATGGCAAGATTGAACATCGACATCTTGGGAATCAGTGAACTAAAATGGACAGGCATGGGCGAATTTAATTCAGGTGACCATCATATCTACTACTGTGGGCAAGAATCCCTTAGAAGAAATGGAGTAGCACTCACAGACAACAAAAGGGTGGGAAAAGCAGTACTGGGGTACAATCTTAAAAACGACAGAATGATCTCAGTACGAATCCAAGGCAAACCATTCAACATCACAGTACTTCAAGTCTATGCCCCACCACTGATGCCGAAGAAGCTGAGGTTGATCAGTTCTATGAAGACCTACAACACCTTCTAGAACTAACACCAAAAAAAGATGCCCTCTTCATCATAGGGGATTGGAATGCTGAAGTAGGAAGTCAATAAATCACTGGGATAACAGGAAAGCATGGCCTTGGTGTACAAAATGAAGCAGGACAAAGGCTAATCGAGTTTTGCCAAGAGAACACGCTGATCATAGCAAACACGCTTTTCCAACAGCACAAGAGGCAACTCTACACATGGACATCACCAGATGGTCAATATCGAAATCAGATTGATTATGTCCTTTGCAGCCAAAGATGGAGAAGCTCTATACAGTCAGTCAAAACAAGACCTGGAGCTCACTGTGGCTCAGATCATGAGCTGCTTCTTGCAAAACTTTGGCTTAAATTGAAGAATGTAGGGAAAACCACTAAACCATTCAGGTATGACCTAAATCATATCCCTGATGAATATACAGTGGAGGTGAGGAATAGATTTAAAGGATTAGACCTGATAGACAGAGTGCCTGAGGAACTATGGACGGACGTCCGTAACATTGTTCAGGAGGCAGCAACTCAATCCATCCCGAAGAAAAAGAAATGCAAGAAAGCCAAGTGGCTGTCTGATGAGGCTTTACAACTAGCTGAGGAAAGAAGGGAAGTGAAAAGCAAGGGAGAAAGGGGAAGATATATCCAACTAAATGCAGAGTTCCAGAGAATAGCAAGGAGAGACAAGAAGGCCTTCTTAAATGAACAATGCAAAGAAATCAAGGAAAACAATAGAATGGGAAAGACTACAGATCTCTTCAAGAAAATCGGAGATCTCAAGGGAACGTTTTGTGCAAAGATGGGCATGATAAAGGACAAAAAAGGCAGGGACCTAACTGAAGCAGATGAGATTAAGAAGAGGTGGCAAGAATACACAGAAGAACTATACAGGAAAGATCTGAATGTCCCTGATAGCCATGATAGTGCGGTCACTGAACTTGAGCCGGACATCCTCGAGAGTGAAGTCAAGTGGGCCTTAGGAAGCATTGCTAACAACAAAGCTAGTGGAGATGACAGTCTTCCAGCTGAGCTATTTAAAATCCTAAAAGATGATGCTGTTAAAGTGCTGCACTCTTATATATGCCAACAAATTTGGAACACTCAGCAGTGGCCACAAGACTGGAAAAGGTCAGTTTACATTCCAATTCCAAAGAAGGGCAACGCCAAAGAGTGTTCAAACTACCGCACAATTGTGCTCATTTCACATGCCAGCAAGGTGATGCTCAAAATCCTACAAGCTAGGCTTCAGCAGTATGTGAACCGAGAACTACCAGAAGTACAAGCTGGGTTTCGAAGAGGCAGAGGAACTAGAGATCAAGTCGCCAACATTAACTGGATCATGGAGAAAGCAAGAGAATTCCAGAAAAACGTCTATTTCTGCTTCATTGACTATGCTTTGATTGTGTGGATCACAACAAACTGTGGCAAATTCTTAAAGAGATGGGAGTACCAGACCACCTTACCTGTCTCCTGAGAAACCTGTACGAGGGTCAAGAAGCAACAGTAAGAACCAGCCATGGAACAACCGAGTGGTTCAAAATTGGGAAAGGAGTACGACAAGGCTGCATATTGTCGCCCTGCTTATTTAACGTATATGCAGAGTACATCATGCGAAACCCCTGGCTGGATGAATCACAGGTCGGAATTAAGATTGCCGGGAGAATTATCAACAACCTCAGATACGCAGACGATACCACCCTAATGGCAGAAAGCGAAGAGGATCTCAAGAGCCTCTTGTTGAGGGTGAAAGAGGAGAGTGCAAATGCTGGTTTGAAACTCAACATTAAAAAAACTCAGATCATGGCATCTGGCCCCATCACTTCCTGGCATATAGAAGGGGAAGAAATGGCAGCAGTGACAGATTTTATTTTTTTGGGCTCCAAGATCACCGCAGACGGTGACTGTAGCAATGAAATTAACAGACACTTGCTCCTTGGGAGGAAAGCTATGGCAAACCTAGACAGCATAGTAAGAAGCAGAGACATCACCTTGCCGACAAAGGTCCGTCTAATCAAAGCTATGGTATTCCCAGTAGTAATGTATGGCTGTGAGAGCTGGACTATAAGGAAGGCTGAGCGCCGAAGAATGGATGCTTTCGAACTGTGGTGCTGGAGAAGACTCTTACGAGTCCCCTGGACTGCAAGGAGGTCAAATGAGTTCATCCTAAAGGAAATCAACCCTGACTGCTCATTGGAAGGACAGATACTGAAGCTGAAGCTCAAATATTTTGGCCACCTAATGTGAAGAGAAAACTCTCTGGAAAAGACCCTGATGCTAGGAAAGACTGAAGGCAAAAGGAGAAGGGGATGGCTGAGGATGAGATGGCTAGATACCATCACTGATGTAATGAATATGGACTTGAGCACGCTCCGGGAGGGAGCGCAGGACAGGAAGGCCTGGCGTGCTATGGTCCATGGGGTCACGAAGAGTTGGACACGACTGAATGACTGAACAACAACTTAATTTAAAAATCTGAGAATCTATAACTATTATGCTGTAGTCTGTACAATAAAGTGCTGAAACATCTAAAATCTGCTCTTAACACTTTCTCCCAAAAATCTCTGCAGAGAAAACAGTTTTGTTGCTCCTGTTAGAAAGTACACATTATACAACCTTAAGTCAATGGTTATCACAGTGAATATGGCTATCTAAACTATCTACAGTTCACACTTCATTAGGGAATACTGCAAGTAAAACATGCAGAAATTCAGTATTAAAATTGCAACTTATCATCCAGGAGTAAGGATAGAGAAATAGCCTTTAAATTTGCAAAATAGATTCATAGAACCATTTATCATCATTCAGTGATTGAATATATGGGCCTAAACTAACAACTTGGCAAATGTACTTCTATCATTTAGTGCTCATGTAACTCATGTTGTCTGAAAATGTTTACTTATTTCATAAATAATAATTTAGTGAAGAATAGGAGTTATGTACACTTCATGAAGGGAATAATCTTAACGAAACAGAAAATTCTCCATTCAGAGTCATGGAGAAATGGAAGGAAGATTTGAGCTTTAGAGCTTTATCTCTGTGATCAGTACCAAGGTATAACTGGTGTCCTCAAGCAGACGACAGGATCTCAATCCAACCTAAGCAGATTAATAACTACAAAATACTTCTAATTGAAATGGATTGATACCTGCCCCATTAGCCAAACCACAGAGGAAGATTGAGTCTGCATACTTTCTTGGGAGCAATCCCCATCGAATACAGTGAGACTTACTTCCGAGTAGATATGCCTAGGATTGCACTGTAAGTGATCATTTTTGCACTGTTAGCTATATAGAAAGGGAAATGCTGAATGTGTACGGGTTTGTTTGTTTTTAAATTAAATGGTCTATAAAGAATCATGTAACCTTAGAACATCATCCTCACTCTTGCCAGCTTCCATAACTAATTTTAGAGAAATGTGAAAACAATGTCAAGTAGCAATTTGCTCACACTTCAATTAAACTTTGCTTAGCAACAGCACACTAGTTGGCATCGTATTCCCGAAGCACTCACAACACAACTAAAGACACTTATTTAAAACCTTGACATCTAGTATATTATCACAAGATTAATCTATCTATACTGTTTAGAATAAGCATATCACACTGTGAATACATTACACTGTGAATATATTAACCAGGATCTTTCCCGGATCTTAAAGAACTATAACCACTTTAAAGTATCATCCTTGGCTAGGAGTACTTTAAAAGTATCCTATTAATGTTATGCTATTATGCAAACCTAATTTAAGGGAATCAAATAAAAAATCAAAAGGTTGTATCCAATTGACAGTTAACATAATGAGGGGGCAATTCTCTGCTGCACCCTCCAATCTGCTCTGGTGGGTTGGGGGACCCTCCAGAGCAGATCTGAGGCACAGGAGGCTGCATGGGGGAGGAGAGGAGAAAGTCCCATTTTGCAAGCAAAGGTCTAATGCTGGATTTTGCCCAAAGGGCAAAATGTAGCTCAATGGTAGAGCACATGCTTTGCATGCAGAAGGTTCCAGGTTCAATCCCTGGCATCTCCAGGTAAGACTGGGAAAAACTCCCATAAGAAATCCTGGAAAGCTGCTGCCAGCCCGTGTTGACCAGGGCTGTTGAACCTCTTTCAGCGCAAGGGCCCAATTCTATTTCAGGGTGGGGCCAAAGGCAAAAGGCTTTGACAAGACTTAAATAAATACCTTTTGCTGACTCTGGTATACTGCTTTTAAGCTGTGTTGTTTTATTGTTGGAATTTTTTTTTGTTAAATTGCTTTTAGTTCAAAGTTGTTTTTAGTTATATGTCGTTTGTATATACTGTCCTTAATGCTTTTATGTAAATAGCTTTTAAACTCTGTATATTGTATTTTAATGTTTTAACTTTTGTAAACCACCCAGTCAGCTTCAGCTATTGGGTGGTATAGAAATGTAATAAATAAATACAAATACTGAGCTAGATAGACCAAAGGGAGCTTCCTATGTTGATCTGTCTGAGAATTTCTCACCTGAGAGATTTGCAACAGAAGTGTTTCATCGAGGGTGGATTTAACAAGTAGCCCGTTTACAATGACTGAACTAGACTATCTATTTCACAGAAATAAACAATGCAGCTGTCTAGCTGTCTACATTTGCTAGAGCGGCATATGATTAAATTATAGACAATCTTAACTGAATTCACTTAGTTAAGGAAAAAAGTATGGCTGATCATTATCAACATTATGAAGGCATACGCAGGGGAAATCGGGCAGAAAGGAACTAGTAAGGGCCATAATTAGCACATAATGGAGTGACATTTCCAGAAGACATTGGCATTTTATATTGGAAGTGCTTTGTAAAGTGGTTCATTATGTTCTCAACTTAAGTGGGATCTGCCCTGTCTAAAAATACATCTCAAATATCACTATACTTTTTCAAACACAACCACTGACTACAATGGCAATTGCGTCTAATACAGGATATACTGTTTCTGCTGTGCACTGGGAATGGAGAGTGAATGCACATACAGAAATTAAGCAACTACCTGAATCAAACCAAGGTTTATCATGTCACACATCCACATGTGCCACGTTCACTAATGAGTTGGTTACAAAGCCACAGGGCTTTGTCACTAGAGGGAGTCCTGATCACACACACCATAAGTGTGTATATATTCTGCTCTGTAATGGAAGGCACACAAAAAGGAATGAAAGGATGAGCAAGCTGCAAGAACTAAAAACTGCAAATATCTTCGACTGCTTCTACAGAGATTTCCAGTTCTAATCCACACCAAACATGAATATAATATATTATAAAGGTTGCAGAGTTAGGGCCAAACTAGCCATTAAAAGGCAGACAGGAGCAACAGTCGAACAACACTTTAAAAAAAAGCAGCTGTGGAAAGCTGCAAATTGTTATTGAAGGAGCACTTAATCCTTTCCCCTGTGGCTCATTTTCTGATAAAAATTACCATCCCCAAACTGCTTTCCTACACATAGGGGAAAAGATTTTCCAAATGGATAATGGGTGTAATAAATAAAATCTCTACTGACAACAAGCACATGAAATAATGATGTGGGCAGCACAGATGCATACGATTATTTGAATTACTTGGTAAGCAGTGATGTGGGGTGGAAACTTCCCAGTCCTTTAGTTTTCTGTGGAAAATTTTTCATTTCATACATTCATTAGTGACAATGAATGGATGCCAACTGCAAATACAATATTAGGCAAGCTTGGCAGCTTCAAAGTTATAACTAGTGTTTTTCAGGTGATTATGCCTAGTAAGAATATGATAAAATAAGTATACGTCATTAAAATACACAAATGTCTCAAAGTGAAATGGAACGAGTAAGTAGTGACAGCAAAACTGAAGGTGCCCCAACAACTGTAGAGGAAGTTAGTTGAGCTCTGTTGAAATAGATGAGTGGTTGTCAGCATATCATGCACTGATCTTTGGCTTGTTAAAATTAATTAGTGCAGCCTCCCCCAACCTGATGCCCCCCAAATGTCTTGGACTACAACCCCCAGCACCCACAGCCAGCCATGTTGACATGAGGATGCTGGGAGTTGCAGTCCAACATATCTGGAGGGCACTAGGTTGGGCAAAGCTGAATTAGCGTGTCACTAGTTTTCATTACCTTTGTTTTTTTCTTCCATTTAAACAATGTAAGGGAAGTACATGCTATTGCCTTTAATTTTTTAAAATATTCCAGTTAAAAAAAAATGACATTTATTTATTTCAATTATTTATTTTATTACTTAAATTTATGTAATGCTTTCCACAGAAGTATCAAAATAGTAAACATAAAATACAATGGCATCAAAACAACAATAAATATAACAATAAAACAACTCAATACAAAATTGATCAGCAGTAAGACCACACATTCTACTGTGTGCTACAAACCATAACTGGATCACACTGCAGGGAAAGCCTGCGTGAAGAGATGAGTTTTAAGAAGACATCTAAACGTCAGAACTATGGAGGCCTGTCTAATGTCAGCTGGTAAATGTCCCAGAGCATGGTTGCTGCAACACTAAATGCTCAAAAAGTTAAAGCGTGCTTTAATTTTTTCCCTCGAATACTTCAGGTCAAATATTTGTGGTGTGTTTGGGCAAGAAATTAACACAGAGTACTTTTTTAGCTTTGTTGTTTACTAAATGCAAGTAAAATAAACATGCTAAATTAGATCTTTCTCTAGTGATTTTCCAATGCAAACTGAAAATTTTCTGATGCAAATTATCCTATTCAAATTAACCTAATTTGCATCAGAAAAATGTCCAGTTCAACATTTCCCGGCAAACCCACATTACTGTTGGTGAGCCTTTTGCATACCAGTCACTTTTACATTTAAGGTCTCACATTAAAAACAACTTGCTGGAAGAGCTGTTTGCTCATTGAACAAACACTGAATCAAAATATAATGTGTAGGACCTGTAGCACACAAATGATCAAACCTAATAAAGAGTAATAACAAGGCCAAATTTTTAGAACTGTAAATCCGTAGTAGCAAGTAGAGAACAAGGAAATGGGTGAATGTTTGACTTGGCATGATTTATGGTTACGCATGAGCAAAAGTCTATTTACAACTTGCTAGCAGATCACTGTAACACTGAAATCTGGCTCTTTGCTGACTCACTCATTCTACCTAACAAACGAAGGTAATTGACACTTCTGTTACCCCAGTAAAGTCAATGTAAGAGTCTTTTAATATTCTTCCGGGACTAAATTAATGTGCAACAAATAATGCACACAGTGCAAACATCTTTATGTGGAACAATGCAGCAAGTTCCCTTTAGGTTTGCAAAACCTGCAACTGATAATCCAGGACCGTTTATGAAATGCATCATGGATGAAATGCATCATGGAGACTAACATCAAAGGATTTCCACCTGTCTCACCATACCATCTTGGAGTCTGATAAACCCTGCTGCCTGAAGATAAGTGCTGGAAGAGGTGCTTGGTAAAGAGGGACCAAGTAATGTCAAAACTTTTGAGTATATGTGGGGCTTGCAGAAGGACTGGCAATCTTTACCTCCCCAGCTGAGGGATGAGGCCTATGAAAGGAGATCGAGGTGGGAGCTGGGATGAAGCCTGCCATGAGTGGGAGGTGCAGCTACCAACAAGTATTTGTAGGCTAATTGTGAAGAAAACCATGTTGCCTTTGTGGAACGAAGATTTATTTATCCTTGCAGAAAGTGCTTTTTATATTTCTGTGTTACACTTTATTCTCTCTCCTGTTCAGTGCTAAACTGTTCGATTATGTTAGAATATTTTTACTCTTATATTTGATATTGTATGTATTTATCTCCCCAAGCTATAGTTATTTGTAATTTTTCCTACTCTATTTTTAATATTGCTGTTCCATTTACTACTGCTCATTTGTTATGAGCTACTTTGGACACAATTTTGTGGGAAAGCAGCATACAAATAATTAGATGATGATGATGATGATGATGATGATGTGGGGCAATGACCCGACAACAGGTTTCTTACAACTCGGCTTCTCAACTTTCTACTCATCCACTCAGATTATGGATCTGGATTGAAGAACAGAAACTGACAATAAAAATGAAATCACAATCTTAGACATGTTTACTCACGAGTCAGAAGCGACTCCCACTATTTTCAATGGGCTTACTCCCAGAATAGGGAGTATAGGATTTTATTTTTGTACTTATTTATTTCATGTATATCCTGCCTTTTCTCCTCTTGCATTGCTCTCCTCTTCTCCATTTTATCCTCACAACAACCCTGTAAGGTAGGATAGGCTGAGAGCCAGTGAGTGGCCCAAAATCACCCAGTGAGCTTCATGGCCAAGTGGGGACTAAAACCCAGATCTCCCAAGTCCCAGTCCAAGGCTCTAACCACTATACAAACTCAGGATTACAAGCTGAGTTAAGTAAATCAGAATGCTCTTGTGGGTAGAGACTAGCAACTTGATTCTAAGCTTATCTACAGTTCGTTCACCAAGTGCTATCAATTTCAACGCACTTCACTTCCAAATGTACTTTGAACCACATCTTTAGTCATGGGCCTGTGAATAAAAAGCGTAAGCACCATCTCGTCCACAGACCCTTTGTGTGATCACTTCCTCTCAGCTCCCATTTGCAAAATGGGGACAACAGCCACTTGCCTCCCAAAGCTGTTATAAGGTAAATTAAAAAATACTGTAAAATACTGTAAAATGTCATATAAATTATTTATGGTAGCCATTAAATGCCAACTACCAATTGCAAAACCAAGATGGAGACAAGTTTTCTTAAAAACAATCCTTGCTTCAAAATCCTGCAAAACCTGTTGTTTCTCGAGAGGCAACACCACAATGGGACAAAAGTAGCATGTACTTTACGCACTATGGGAAGCTAGACTGGACCTATAAAGCAGTTCCAACTGTTGAATATTGACAATATTATTAATATTGAAAGACATGGAGACATGTCAGTCTCCAACCTCATACATGTTTTGTTTTTTAGATGAATAAAGGAAAAGGCTCAGTGGTTCAGTCTAAGCTCACCACATATTCCAGCTCTGCCTCTGTCGGTTAAAAGGCATTTCAAGAAACAATGCCCTGAACTATTATTATGTACAGTATAATTGCACAGTTTTTTCCCCCCACTGATAAAATGAAACCACATCAGACAAGGCTCGACAGATAGACTTGTCACTGGTGTGCTTCCACATTATACAACGAACATAATGAATCATGCCTATTGGACATAAAGATTTCAAGGGAAAAAGATCAGCCAGATCGGGGTGATCTACAGCTACATGCTCAAAAAGTTTCTGCACACAGACTCATGAGCACCCTTACTGGCCTGCACATCTATGCTTCCAGGCTGGTTATGAGAATTGGCTCTATTAGTGCACATCCCTTCTTCAACCATTATGAAATGGAAAGAGTGGAAGGGAAATAGGATGTGTGCACCAAGCCCCACCCCCTCAACCCCCAACCTCCCTATGCTGAGGAGGAAGATCTGCTTTGAGGCTGTAACCACATTTGGCTGAATTTGACTGGGACAGGGAAGCCTGTGCCATCAACACCAGCACCTTGAATAGGGAATAGGCAGCCACAGCCAACATAGCTCCTACAGAAATTATGTCATATGGCTCCACCTAGGCAAACCAGCCAGAACAATAGCAGCTGCATTCTATAGTAATTAGAGTTTCCAAACTGTTTTCAAGGGCAGCCCCACATATAACACATTACTGTAATCCAACCTACAGGTTAGTAGTACATGGATCACCATCACCAGACTATCCCTATCCAGGAAAGCTGCAGCTGACAAGCCAGCTGAAGCTGGTAAAAGGTGCTCTGTGCCACTAAGGTCATGGATCTCAAGTGACAATGCTGGATCCAAGAGCACCCCCAAGCTGCACACCTACTCCTTCAGGGAGAGTGCAACCCGATCCAGAACAGGCTGTACAGCAACTTCCTGGACCTGGGAACCACTAACCCACAGTGCCTCCATCTTGTAAGGATTCAGCTTCAAATTTATTAGTCCTCATCCAGCCCATTATTAGAGCTGGATGTCATCAGCATACTGATAACACTTTATTCTAAATCCCCAGATGACCTCAGCCAGCAGTTTCATATAGATACTAAAAAGTATGTTGGATAACATGGAGCTCAACACCATGGAGTCCATCAACAATCTGCCAATGTTATTTTCTAAAACTGATCCTGCAGATATGAATGGAACCCACCATATCACTGTGGCCCCTAATAAGATTCAATGGTATCCAAAGCTGCTGAGAGATCAAGGAAAACCAGCAGCGTTGCACTCCTCATTTCTTACCTTGTAGCTCATTTACAGAGCTTCACTCACTCACCCTGAATTGCTCACATCTTCTCATCAAGAAGATGAGAACCATGCTGATAATTCCATTTATGAGGCAGACTTAGATTTCCCAAAGTAAGTGCACAAGCTCAGTTTTCCTAAAACAAAAGAAGCGGGAGGGGACGCCTGAAAGTTTCCAATAATAATGAAAATGGTTAGCCCAGCACAAACAGCAGGCTATTAGGAACTGCCAACCCTCCTAGGGGGATAAAAACAACAACATGCATTTTCATTTATATCCACATTAATTTATTTAAACATAAGCACATGTAAAATTGCTCACTAATGTACACTGTCTGGAAGCCACCAGGCCAAATTTTTGCTGAACCTGATGAGATTATTTTATGCCCAAGCAGGCCCCATTTTAAATGACCTATTTAGGACTGGGGTGGAGGGGGGCTGAAGGTTGTGAAAGAAACAGTAGGCCTAACATTGAGGTTGACCACATGTACGCCACAAGCCAAGTGTCAAAACACTACCCAAGCTGGCTTGAAATTGGCCATGTTTATACCTATTTATCAGTATTAAGTAAAACAGTCCCCATGCGAAGTTAGGAGAGGCAGCTTCACAACCAGACATTTTCAAGTACAGCCTTTGAAATGGGCAATTTTACCTTTATGTCTGCTTCAGAGGGTTGACACTGTCCACTATAAACACATGTTAGAGAATTCTTGGATATAAAATGAAAAAGCAATCTTCAAGTCTTTATGCTGAATTCTAAAGCACCACATGATAGAAAAGTCTGTAAAAACCCTTCCTCGTGACCAGGAAATGGTACATTTTACAGGATCTGTATTGGATTTACTCAGGGTTTTGTCAGCACATGAAACCCTGAGATCTTCTCAAGTGCTATCCAAATATGGAATTAACATTTTCTAGAAAGTTCTGTGAATGTGTTACTTCTATGTAAGCTTGACTGAACAGAGTAACGTATAGTGCAGCAATGGACAAATGTGAATACATAATGTAATGTAATGCAATACTGTATTAATCAACAATCCATGTACTCCTGCCAAGATACTTCAGGGTAGGTCCCTTTAAACTTGATGACTCATGTACACTATAGTGCAGTTAAAACTAGGTCATCAGCAAACAGCATAGTTTTGAGCCAAGGAGGATACAATTAAGAAAATACATATATAGCCAGAAATGTGGAATCATGTTATGTTGCCAGAAACACATGTAGGAAAAGCATCCATTCAGAAATAGTTCTGTCATAGATGAGTGAATAGCAAAAGATTACTACTGCTTAAGGGAGGAAAAAAGACAAGCATCTAATATACTTTAATAACTTTAACAATACAGATATGATGTAATTTTCCATTTTCTGATGCTCCATGCATACCACTATGATAATGATTTTAGAAAATGTTGTTTTCACTCATGCATAACTTTATGCCTTTACAAAAAGTAAAGAGTGTTCTTCTGTTTCTCTGCTGGACTTCAGCACAGCATTTGCTTCTAACCATACCAGCATGGCTCTGAAAGAACATAGTAGACTCTTGTAGACTCTAACCTACAGGGTTCAGTCTCCATAGCAATTGTGGTTTGCGGATGCTTTTCTGCTGAATCTGCAGCTTGCTAAGAGCCACACGGATGAACTATGATGTAGAATGTTGCCATTCAGCCAAAAGCTGTCATTTTCCAAAGCTTATCCTATGTAGAAGCCTCTAATCTACTAAGATGAAAACAAGCTCCACTTCCCAATCATGGTGAGCTAAAAAATGTGGATGCTTCCAATTCAAATCAATTAAATGCAACTACGACAATATTTCAGATTTTTATTTCTTAAAAAAACCAAAATGAGCCCTTAGCTTTTACTAGCTTTCAGTATAATTTTGTTCCATCTCATGAGCAGAAGTCTCAGAAATTTACATATTTAATAATATATCAAAATTTTGCTTGGGCATACAAGGCCCAAACACTTCAAGTAGATTTGGGGCCATATTTATATATAGGCACATACGTATGTGTGTGTGTTATATAGAATATATTATAATGTAATATATTTTTATCATTTTATTTAATGCATTTCTTAACCACCTTTCAAGACTTCAGTCTCTCCAAGACAACTTACAATATAAAATATACAACTCTATATCACTATAACAAGTTCTTAAAATCATAAATTAACTTTAAAACGAATTTAAAAATTAACCAGTAACAAACATGGAACCACCCATATATCCCTTGAAGTTCCATAGGGCAGAGGCCAGACACCACTGTGTTTAAATACATAGCCAACCCTGCCTTTAGAGTAACAGCCTTGAGAGAGATGGGAAAGAATACGCAAGTATATTTTTAATTAAAAATTAAATAATAGTAATACTACACACAGGTCAAAACCTCTATTTCTAGGTAATCCAAACTGTCAATAAAGACAGGTTGCTTACCTGTAACTGTAGTTCTTCGAGTGGGCTGCACATTCACACATATGGGCTCTGCTAGGGGTGTATGGATTACTTACCCCGTTCCGCTGGGGCCGTCCACTGGGGGCGGGTGATCCGTCCCTCCCCCCCGGAATCCTCCCCGGCCAGCTCCGCTCCGCAGGGAGCCCACAGAGCCGCCAGCCAGGGCCACCCGCAGCCGGACTGCCGTCCGCTGCTGGGCTGCGGCTGCCATTTGCATCCCTGTGGTAGCCGTGATAGGCTACGTATATATTTACGTAGCCTATCATGGCAAAAGCAGGAATGCAAATGGCAGCCACTACGCCATTTGCGTCCCTGCCTTTTGCTGTGATAGGCTATGTAAATATATACGTAGCCTATCACGGTTACTGCAGGGATGCAAATGGTGGCCGCTACGCCATTTGCGTCCCTGCGGTAGCCATGATAGGCTATGTATATATTTATGTAGCCTATCACGGCTAAAGTAGAATGGAAATGGTGGCCACAGACTGGGGCAGCCATTTGTGGGGCAGCGGATGGCCGACAAAGGTAGTCTCCGTCCCAGGGAGATTCCACGGGGGGGGGGATTGCTCCATTCCGCCACAGACTCCAGGGGGCCGGATTCTTTAGAATCCGGCCTCACTGGAGTCCATGGCGGAATTCTCTAACATCCCTAGGCTCTGCACCTGCATGGAACCCCATTTGGAAAACTTCTATAACTGAAGAGTTTTTGGTGGGAACTCTCCCACACAGCCCCAGTGCACATATCCCTAGTGCACATATCCCTAGTGCACATAGCCCACCTATTCCCTCAGTTCCTTGAGAACACCAATTGCAGACTCAGAACTGAGCAAAACCTCCATACTGACCCCGACTGGAGTCCGTGGCGGAATTCTCTAACATCCCTAGGCTCTGCACCTGCATGGAACCCCATTTGGAAAACTTCTATAACTGAAGAGTTTTTGGTGGGAACTCTCCCACACAGCCCCAGTGCACATATCCCTAGTGCACATAGCCCACCTATTCCCTCAGTTCCTTGAGAACACCAATTGCAGACTCAGAACTGAGCAAAACCTCCATACTGACCCCGACTGGAGTCCGTGGCGGAATTCTCTAACATCCCTAGGCTCTGCACCTGCATGGAACCCCATTTGGAAAACTTCTATAACTGAAGAGTTTTTGGTGGGAACTCTCCCACACAGCCCCAGTGCACATATCCCTAGTGCACATAGCCCACCTATTCCCTCAGTTCCTTGAGAACACCAATTGCAGACTCAGAACTGAGCAAAACCTCCATACTGACCCCGACACTGAAGTGGGGGCAGTGGGAGGGTTGTGTGAATGCACAGATGGCCACTCAAAGAACTACAGTTATAAGTAAGCAACTTGTGGTCTTTTCTTTTACTTCTCTTTTTGTGGTCTCTGTGCATCACACATATGGGTGAGTAGCAAGCTAACCTACCAGAGGTGGGTCAGTTTCCTACCATAACACCGCAGACTGAACAGCTCATCCGAAAGAACAGTCCACTCTGGCCCACACATCGAGCCTGTAATGGCTAATGAAAGGAGATGATATTGACCATGTAGCTGCTCTGCACAGTTTGGAAGGGAGACTCCTCTTTGAAGTGCCACTGACATTGCCACGGCACAAGTGGAATGCACAATTATTGAGTCCAAACATTTGAGAACAGCCAACTTGTAAGCTAGTTTTAGGGCATGGACCACCCAAAAGACAGTCTCTGCAATGACACCAGGTGTCCATGACACTTATCCCCATAGCAGATAAATAAGCGGGGAGGCTGCTGAAAAAACTCAGTCTTGATTTATAAAAAGCCAGTGCTCGCTGAACATCCAAGGCATGAAGGGAGGACTCAAGCAGTGTAGCATGTGAAGAAACATGATGTAAGGCTGGCATGCCTCCTTATTGCAATGGAAAGTCATATAAGGTGGGTCAACATGCAATGCGCACAATTCACTGGACATACAAGCTAAAGTAATGGCTACCAAGAAAGTCATCATCCAAGAGAGGAACCAGAGGTCCACCATCGCAAGCAGTTCAAGCAGTTTGGCAGTCAAAGTCTGCAGAACAATGAACAAACTGCAGCCCGACTGGTGGAGTGATGTTCCGTGTACCCAGGAGGAACTGCTTGACCATCACAGGCAAGAATACAGAAGGACTGTCCACTGCAAAATGAGAAGCTGACATTGGTGCCAGGTTTACTCACAGGGAGGCAAGTTTCAGGCCTTTGTCAAACAGAGATAGCAGAAACTATAGAACCTTTTGCTATAAGCACCAAACAGGGTCAAAGATGCTAATAGAGGCAAACGAAAAAATGCCCACTTACAGGCATAGGAGAGTCTCATGGTTAGTTTACAAGCTGCATCAATTACGCACTGTACCACTGGAGAGACATGACTGCGCTCCCTGGGTAGTAGATCCACCTTGTGGTTGTGCAAAGTATGCCAAGGTCCAGATGCCAAATCCTGCCTCAATCCAGAGTAAGAAGGCTTGGAATCAAAGGAAGTTGGATATATTTGTCCCAAGACAGGGGAAGAAGGGGGCGAACCAGGGTTGCTTCAGCCACCATGGCATTGCAAGTATGTACTTCATCCTGTCTGTCCCTATCTTTGCTAACACTTTCAAGATGAGCTGGAAAGGGGAGAAGAAGTAAAACAATGTCCCTGTCCACCGGAAGGTAAAAGCATCTTCAAGAGATCTCACATCCACTCCCATTCTGTTGCAAAAGTTTGAGCAAGCATTGTTTCTACCCAAGCAAAAAATCCACTTCTGTATTGTCCCAATGGTGAAATTGGTCTGCCAACACTCTCCTGTCCAACACCCACTTGAGGGATGGCAGGTAGGTATGATTCACCCGATCGACAACAACACTGTCCCCACCAGCAATATGTACTGCTTCTAGTCCAATTCAATGTGGGATGCAAAGGGTGAGATTAACAAGAGTTAGAGATTCTGTCAGGTCCAATGGCAAACTGAAGAAAGCACTGGTATTTCACTTTGATGGCAATATGGAAATATGCATTCTTCAGATCCTTCAACACAAACCAGTCCCCTTTGCATAGTAGAGATTGATGCCAACGTGAACATCTAGAATAACCTGGGTGTAATAAACGATTCACATCCCTGAGATCCAGGATCAGTTGAAGCCCTCCATCCTTCTCTAGAACAGTGAAGTACCAGGAGTAGAAACTGTTGTGGAGCCGATGTGATTGGACTCGCTCTATCACCCCCTTCACCAAGAGGGTCTCTACTTCCATTTCCAGTGCCAGTGAAGGAGTTGTAGTCCTGATTAAACTGATGGGAAGGAGGGTGCCTGATCCTGTAACCTCTTTAGACAATGGACAGGACCCAGGAGTCCGATGTGATGCGGGTCCACGCTTGTAGAGAAGATAAGTTCCAAATTCCAAAGATGGAGAGCAAGGCTGGGAAAGAAAGCTGGGAGAGTCAAAGATGGAGTTCATTGTTACCATCCCGTTTCCTGTGAGAACCATGGAACTTGGACACTGCATATTGCCACTTTGGAGCCAAGGTTGGCAGGTGACAGAATGACTGTCTGACCAGGAACTGATGCTGCTGGAACTAAGGGTGACAATACCATCTGCACTGTCTGTAAAGGATAGATCGTTGCCCTAACCCCTTATGTCTCGCAGTGGTCTTTGCCTTTTGGATGGAGTTCACAGCATGTTTCCTGTGACAGCCCAGCCAACCTCAGCCAAGCATGCCTTCTCAATGCCATGGAGTTGATCATCAGTGACCTGATACCATGAATTGTTAATTTTCTGTTGAGACAAGTACATAGTCTCACTCTTGAGCACTACTGTCCTCAGTGAGGTCATTAAAAAGAGCTCCCACTTTCTCCCATAAGAAGAGCTGGTAGTGCAACGTCGACACCTGATAGTTAGAGACTCAAGGAGTCCCCGGGCTACAGGAGAGTAGATCTGATGACCCATTAAATCCAAGCATTTCCCTTCCTTGTCCATCGTGCACAAGCGAAACCATGATGTGACTTCCCCTGTGAAGCCTCCAGTATGACAGAGTTAAGTGGTGGGTGCGTAAACAGAAAACTGGCATCTTTGTCTTACACCTGATACATATTCTCCAGCTTCCTTGATGTAGGGGTCATGGAAGAGGGAGTTTTCCAGGATTGCTGGATTGTCTGCAAAAGAGAGGAATTGCAACCAGAGTCAAAACTTTGGTATGGGCCGCAGCAAAGCCTGGGTCCTTTACTCTAATGACTGGTTGCTCTCTCTCTAAGCCAAGAGATTCTGCCACCTGCAGTACCAGCTCTGAGAATGGGCCGATGTCCTCCAATGGAGAAGCTGGGTCATGTTACCCGCTACCACGTCTTTTGATAAAGTGATGAGGCCAGGGAGGTGAGTCAGACTGATAGTCATCTGTTGGTAAGACACCCTGATGTTGAACCGGTCAGGTATCAACAGGTTATGCCATCACTTGTGGTGCCTGAAGCAATGAGGTAGTCAGAATTGGTTGTTGTTGTTGTTGTTCAGTCGTTAAGTCGTGTCCGACTCTTCGTGACCCCATGAACCATAGCACGCCAGGTCTTCCTGTCCTCTGCTCTCTCCCAGGGTGTGCTCAAGTTCATATTCATTGCATCGGTGATGCTATCTAGACATCTCATCCTCTGCCATCCCCTTCTCCTTTTGCCTTCAATCTTTCGCATTATCAGGGTCTTTTCCAGGGAGTTTTCTCTTCGCGTTAGGTGGCCAAAATATTTGAGCTTCAGCTTCAGTATCTGTCCTTCCAATGAGCAGTTAGGGTTGATTTCCTTTAGGATGGACTGATTTGACCTCCTTGCAGTCCAGGGGACTCGTAAGAGTCTTCTCCAGCACCACAGTTCGAAAGCATCCATTCTTCGGCGCTCAGCCTTCCTTATAGTCCAGCTCTCACAGCCATACGTTGCTACTGGGAAAACCATAGCTTTGATTGTACGAACCTTTGTTGGCAAGTAGAGACAAGGTTGTCTCTGCTTCTTACTATGCTGTCTAGGTTTGCCATAGCTTTCCTCCCAAGGAGCAAGCGTCTGTTAATTTCATGGCTACAGTCACCGTCTGCCGTGATCTTGGAGCCCAAGAAAATAAAATCTGTCACTGCTTCCATTTCTTCCCCTTCTATATGCCAGGAAGTGATGGGGCCAGATGCCACGATCTGAGTTTTTTTAATGTTGAGTTTTAAACCAGCTTTTGCACTCTCCACTTTCACCCTCAGCAAGAGGCTCTTTAGATCCTCTTCACTTTCTGCCATTAGGGTGGTATCATCTGCGTATCTGAGGTTGTTGATAATAATTCTCCCAGCAATCTTAATTCCGACCTGTGATTCATCCAACCCGGCGTTTCGCATGATGTACTCTGTATATATGTTAAATAAGCAGGGCAACAATATGCAGCCTTGTCGTACTCCTTTCCCAATTTTGAACCAATCGCTTGTTCCATGGCTGGTTCTTACTGTTGTTTCTTGACCCTTGTACAGGTTTCTCAGGAGACAGGTAAGGTGGTCTGGTACTCCCATCTCTTTAAGGATTTGCCACAGTTTGTTGTGATCCACACAATCAAAGGCTTTAGCATAGTCAATGAAGCAGAAATAGACGTTTTTCTGGAATTCTCTTGCTTTCTCCATGATGCAGCGAATGTTGGCGACTTGATCTCTAGTTCCTCTGCCTCTTCGAAACCCAGCTTGTACTTCTGGTAGTTCTCAGTTCACATACTGCTGAAGCCTAGCTTGTAGGATTTTGAGCATCACCTTGCTGGCATGTGAAATGAGCACAATTGTACAGTAGTCTGAACACTCTTTGGCGATGCCCTTCTTTGGAATTAGAATGTAAACTGACCTTTTCCAGTCTTGTGGCCACTGCTGAGTGTTCCAAATTTGTGGGCATATTGAGTGCAGCACTTTAACAGCATCATCTTTTAGGATTTTAAATAGCTCAGCTGGAAGACTGTCACCTCCGCTACCTTTGTTATTAGTAATGCTTCCTAAGGCCCACTTGACTTCACTCTCGAGGATGTCCGGCTCAAGTTCAGTGACCGCACTATCATGGCTATCAGGGACATTCAGATCTTTCCTGTATAGTTCTTCTGTGTATTCTTGCCACCTCTTCTTAATCTCATCTGCTTCAGTTAGGTCCCTGCCTTTTTTGTCCTTTATCATGCCCATCTATGCACAAAACGTTCCCTTAAGATCTCCGATTTTCTTGAAGAGATCTGTAGTCTTTCCCATTCTGTTGTTTTCCTCGATTTCTTTGCATTGTTCATTTAAGAAGGCCTTCTTGTCTCTCCTTGCTATTCCCTGGAGCTCTGCATTCAGTTGGATATATCTTCTCCTTTCTCCCTTGCTTTTCGCTTCCCTTCTTTCCTCAGCTACTTGTAAAGCCTCATCAGACAGCCATTTTGCTTTCTTGCATTTCTTTTTCTTTGGGATGGATTGAGTTGCTGCCTCCTGAACAATGTTACAGACCTCCATCCATAGTTCCTCAGGCACTCTGTCTATCAGGTCTGATTTCGATACCGACCATCTGGTGATGTCCATGTGTAGAGTCGCCTCTTGCGCTGTTGGAAAAGGGTGTTTGCTATGATCAGCGTGTTCTCTTGGCAAAACTCGATTAGCCTTTGTTCTGCTTCATTTTGTACACCAAGGCCATGCTTGCCTGTTATCCCAGTGATTTCTTGACTTCCTACTTTAGCATTCCAATCCCCTATGATGAAAAGGACATCTTTTTTTGGTCTTAGTTCTAGAAGGTGTTGTAGGTCTTCATAGAACCGATCAACCTCAGCTTCTTCGGCCTCAGTGCTTGGGGCACAGACTTGAATTACTGTGATGTTGAATCGTTTGCCTTGGATTCGTACTGACATTCTATCGTTTTTAAGATTGTACCCCAGTACTGCTTTTCCCACCATTTTTTTATTGACTATGAGTGCTACTCCATTTCTTCTAAGGGATTCTTGCCCACAGTAGTAGATATGATGGTCACCTGAATTGAATTCGCTCATGCTTGTCCATTTTAGTTCACTGATTCCCAAGATGTCGATGTTCAATCTTGCCATCTCATGTTTGACCACCTCCAGCTTATCTTGATTCATTGATCTTACATTCCAGGTTCCTAAACAATATTGTTCTTTACAGCATCGGATTTTCTTTTCACCACCAGACACATCCACAGCTGAGTGTCCTTTCAGCTTTGGCCCAGCCGCTTCACTCTTTCTGGCGCTACTTGGAAATTCCCTCTGCTCTTCCCCAGTAATATATTGGACACCTTCCGACCTGGGTGGCTCATCTTCCGGCGTCATCTCTTTTAGCCTTGTGATACGTTCCATGGGGTTTTCTTGGCAAGAATACTGGAGTGGGTTGCCATTTCCTTCTCCAGTGGACATTTTGTCAGAACTCTCTGCCATGACCTGTCCGTCTTGGGTGGCCCTGCACAGCATAGCTTATGGCTTCACTAAGTTACGCAAGCCCCTTCACCACAACAAGGCAGTGATCAGAATTGGAGCTAGGTCCAAAACCAGAAGCAATGTGGATGGCAGCTGTACTGCATCGTCCATTCGCTGTTAAGGTAACATGACTGATGGGAGAGTGGCCAGTAACACCCATGGGAACAAAGTCAGGACTGAAGACTGCATTGGTGGCACTGCAGAAGGTAAAGAGCTCAGTATAGGCACAGGCGGTGACGCCAGGAACAGTGCCTGGTCAGGAGGTTGGGAGACTTGTTGTTGACAGGTATCAAGCAGGATAAGTCCATCTAAGGTAATGCAGATGATCCTGATAATAGTCATCCCTGGGCAGTCCTACTGGGATCCCAGTAGTAGGTATGTCTTGGTGGCAAATCCCACCCTGTATCAGGATTGATTCTGAGCATATGGAGATAGTTAGCAGTTCAGATTCAGAAGGGGAACAGCAAGACCTGGGGGGAGGCATCTTCCCCAGTCAGTTCAGATATGGTTAGGCATGCTTCTCAGGATGCTAGCACCCCGATGGCTGGGCCTGAAGCCCCCCCCCCCCCCCGGTGAAAATCTAGGAGGAGGAGGAGAGAGCGGGGCATGACCTGAGGGATGCTAGACTGCGACTGTCAGGATTCCCATTGCCTACTGAATACTCCAACAGCCAAATCATAACTCAGACAAAAGGGCTGCTTTCCAAGGCTTTAATTCCATTTACCCTAATGAGGCATACAGATGCTAATTGCTAGAGACTCAAAGAACTTCAAAGAAACAGCCATCTAGGGGTTCAAAGGGGAAGTACGTCAGTTGATCTCTGTTTGGGAAAAGGGCGGCAATTCTCTGAACTTAAGGGGTGGGAGGGGAAGATCTCCCCCTCTCCCGTGATGCTTCTGGGCGCAGCTGCTGATGTCGAGCCAATTGGGCTGAGCATCGAAGCTCTGCCCCTGCGATCTCTCGCGTGTGCCTGCATCTGCGCCTCACATCTAAACGTTCAGGTTGTCCCTCCCTTTCCACGCCTGGTTCGCTGTCACTCCCAGGGATGTGTCAGGAGGGGCTCCCCCTCCAGCTGCGCCTCTGAAGTCTGGGAAAGTTCCTCCCCCACCAATTGCCTCTCTTCCTCAGAATCAGAGCTGCTTTGGGACTCTATGGGCTCAGATACAACCCTGACAGTGGCGCAGAGCAAAGTGGGAAAAGTTAGAAGTGGAGCTGAGACGGTCAATCCGGTTGATGATGCGTGACGGTCCACGTAGGGGAGCATCATTGGATGGGAGGGCTTTCCCTACCTAAGGCATTCTAGCCAGCAAATCCCTGTTCAAACTGCTAGCAATATCGTAGTTCCCATTTGGGTTCCTTGCTGTTATTACTTTGTAGCCTGAGTGTCTTTGGGGAGTTGCACCTGTAATGAACCTGTTGATAGTGAATTAAAGATGTGAGACTGAAGCCTCTCTTCTTGTGTGTGCGCATGAGGAAGGTGGGGGCCAAGTGAACAAGACACTCTGAACACCAGTCCCAATCCAACATCGGCGAACAGGATCTGCATCTAGGATGCTCGTATAACCTAGGGATATGATCTCTCGACACCAAAGAACAGTAGCCAGAAAACATTGAATCTGTAGGTCATCTATGACTTAGGAATTGGAAACGATATTGAGAGGGAGATCTGCTCCAGTGATCATCAGGCCTCCGACTTGGCCATACATCCTTAATTTTGTCCTCTGATGTGGACGAAATTGGTGCCGAGTTTCGAATTGGTTCAACTCTCTGAATGTATTCTGTAGGACAGAACCATATTGGTATCAGCGAGGCCAGAATTGGTGGGGGAGTTGGTATCGTCTGCAGCACAGTCGGTATCAACTCAGTTAACACTGTCAGATTAGGAGCTTGCTTGGTTGTCTTCCCTCTTCGGCTTTCTGTGCTTTCACCTTTTCCAACAGGTTTTTAGCCATCGTGAGCATTAACGACCACCCACATTTGGCCCAAATCCAGGGTTCAAGTGGGAGAGGAGGCAGTCTTTGGCAGTCACCAAAGAGCATGGTGATCGAGAGAGGGTTTTTGACGTCCCCTCGGAAGGGTCAGCTGATATTTGCGGCACAGCTGGTGTTAACGACAATTCCTCTGCTTCCAGTACTCTTTTCTGAGTGGTTCCGCCTTGCCCTCTTCATGAATTTCTGACAATGTGTGCAAGCTTCAACTTTATGTCCTTCCCCAAGAGAGAAAAGACAACAAGTGTCCAACTGTGGGTGGGTGTTTGCTGCCACAACAGATGCACGTTTGAAAGGAGGACTTCAGGGGCATACGCTCACAGGCAATGAAGCAATTGCAGAGATGGCAAACAAAAAGTAACAAATAAAATGTAAAAGAGATAGTTAGAAAAACTATAGAAAGAGAAAGAGAAAATAGAATAAAAACCTCAGCAGTTTGCAAATATCTCACAGAACAACGAGAGGAGTTCGCTAACAAGGATGCCACAATGGGAGCCGGAAGAGAACCGAGGGAATAGGCAGGTACCCTCTAGGGACATGAGCACTGGAGCCATGGAGGAAGATTCCTGACAAAAAATCCTCAGTTACAGAAGTTTCCCGAATGGGGCTCTGCACAGGCACAGAGCCCATATGTGTGATACATAGAGACAATGAAGAATTGTGAGGTTCAGAACAGTAAAGGATATACCGTGGCCTGCAGTTCTGAAGGATGTGGCAATATTAGATCTAGCTTCCAAAAAGTGTTTTAATTAAAGAGCATCTATGTACGCTTTTCAAAGCTCCCAATATAAGGTCATGGTGGTGTACTAAAGTCCATGTAAAGGCTGAACAAACATTCTGAAATATTTTTATACTGCCTGTCATGTACAATAGAGAGGAAGGCCAGCATCTCTTCTTGATCATCCCAGAGTGCAGGACATGGAATAATGGGCTCAAGTGACAGGAAGCCAGATTCCGGCTGAACATCAGGAAAAACGTCCTGACTGTTAGAGCAATACAACAGTGGAACCAATTCCCTAGGGAGGTGGTGGGCTCTCCCACACTGGAGGTGTTCAAGACGAGGCTGGACAGTCACCTGTCAGGGATGCTCTGACTTGGATTCCTGCATTGAGCAGGGGGTTCAACTTGATGGCCTTGTAAGCCCCTTCCAACCTTACTATTCTATGATTCTATGAATATATCTAGATTGTTTACAATAATAAAATTATAGTACAAATATAAATTAAGCTAATCAATCACCATACAATAAAATCAGCAGCCATGAATTGAAAAATCATAAGACAGCTGTTATAAAATCAACAAATGCTGAGGCAATTTTTTTTGAAGTCTTCAACATGCGCCTCAATTGTAACAGGGTTGGCAAATATTTCATTTCCGGGGAGGGGGGTATTCTAGAGAGTGGGTGCCACCACGGAGAAAGCCCTCTTCCTGGTTGTTGCCAGATGGACATTTGCAGGATGTGGCATAACCAGGAAGGCCTCCAATTATGATTGTAGCCATCAGATAGATGTATATGGGAGAAGGTTCTCTCAGATATCCTGGTCCGAATTCAAGGGGAGACAATTAAAATGTTTGGTGCGCTCTCTCTCTCTCTCTCACTCAAGACAGATCAGAAATACAGCTTGATTTATTCCATATACTATAGCGGTGCAAGCATCATGGGGCCATGGGCTCCCATTCATCGTGGCCATGGCTTTTGTCCTTACCTATTTTGTTGTTGCCGCAATTGCCATGTGCAGCTGATTCACAACTTTCAACACACAAATGTCCAACCACAAATCTTCAAACTCCAGTAATGGAGCTCAGGTCTCTGCCACAGTCATATGTCTGCTATGTTGGCTTAGCTCTCTCCACAAATGCCCAACATATGAGCCAGATGTAATAAGTCTCAGAAGAAGCCAGACTTGATTTTAGAACTGTGTAACACTAGCTGCTAAAGAGATTCCTAGTCAAATTGACAATGTATTGTTGCAAACCACCCTTGGTAGCTCTTTTTTGGAGCTGAACGGCAAAACAATCACAGATGTCAGAAATGAGCTCCTCAGAAGCCAAAAGTAACACAGAAATGAATGACTACTTGGTACATCTTTGGTGAATCCTTACAGGTGATATACTACAATACCACCCCCCTCCCTAGAATTTAATAGAGATTTGGGGAATTAATTTACAGTTGAACTCATTATCATAGCTAAAATAGATTTTGCCTCTTCTGTGGAAATTTCACTTGCTGTGGATTGTCCATGCTGGCACAACCTTAAAAGGAAAACAAAGGCTAAAACAACCAACAATTTCAGCTATAACAACATTCCTTTGATTAGGTTGAATGCTTAACTCCTTAAAAATAAAAACTATTATATAAATATTTACTTTTACAAAGGGTCAAGGGAAAAATATAATTTTTTCAGAAGAAAGCTAGATGTTTAATTTCTTCTCCAAAATGATACTTCTGCTGATAAATAGAGTTTAGGCACTGTTTTCAAAAAGGTTTGCGTTTCATTTCCTCTACTGAAAGATCCACATCACAAAATACTGGCCAAGTATTCAGTGTATGTTGAAATCACTCCATGTTAATTTGTAGGAAGGAAGAGAGAGAGAGAAAGAAACATTTTCCTAGCACTACCACAGTAGTTAATATTTTCCCGCATAAACACTGCTCCTCAGCAAACCACCATTCACTTCAATGGCTATTTTGAACAGATAGTACCAGATTGGTGGATTACATCTGGTCAACCTGATCCATAATCCTGTACGTGCTTTGATATGCACATACAGTTGTTGGGCAACAGGTTTTCCATTCCTATGAATGGATGTAGCAACTCTAGTACGCATCCCTTTGTGCATGAGACTCGTCTGGCACCTACTGTCAGGAGTGCTCTGGCGGCTTCTCCCAGGAGATTCCAGTAGCCAACTCAAGACACAGACGAAAGGATTTCTTTTCAAAGCTTTAAACCTTTAACAACTTAATGACTCTTTCAGATGCTAATCACCAGCGACTAAGCAAGGAACAGCAGGGTAGCCTAAGTTTCAAGTAGTCAGTTGATCCCCGTTTGAAGGAGAATCACTTGAAGACCCTGAACTTATAGGCTAGGGAGAGATCCTCCCTCTTTCCCTTGGGTCCATGGGAGGCGGCCGTTGCTTGCGCGCCAAACGGGCGCTACGCCTCCTTTCCGCGCCCTCCATCGCTCGTCGCTCTTTGCATCTGCGTCGAGTGTCTAAGAAGCCCCCCTCCCGCACTCCCTCACTACCCGGGTCACTCTCTATCTCTGGAATGCTGGCAGGAGAAATCTCTGCCAGGTGCTGAGCCTGTGAGGGATGAGCTGGCCCCTCTCCCATGGATAGCTGTTCCTCCTAAGAATCCGAACTGCTCTGAGGCTCTCTGGGCTCAGTTTCCACCCTGACACCTACCTTGTGGTCTTTTCAGCACCAGGTGAAAACCATTTTGTTTCACCAGGCTTTTTAGCTCTTCAGTTTTAAAAAACTGTTTTAGTGGTGCATTTTTAGATTTTTTTCACTGCTGCTTGCTTTTACTTTAGCTTTTACTTTGGTTTTATTGTTGATTTAAACTTACGGTTCTTATATTACGTTTTATTACGTTTTATTATGTTTATATATTTTACGCTTTTAGGCTTTGTTTTGTGAACCACTAAGGGTTGCTGTTTCCCCAGCAGACCAGCATTGGTCCGCTGGGGGAACAGCAGACCAATGACACCATATGGCACGTTTATTACCGATCAGGCAGATAAGATGACAACCAATATCACTTCCCAAATTTCACTCCCAGAGTGCTTTCTCTGTTTTGTGCATCATTTCATGAAAATGTTCCATTATTCTATTATTTTGGGAAGAAAACATGTAGTCAGTCCACAGTTGCAGACTGCAAGTATGCAACTTGAGGGAGAAACTAATTGTAGTGACAAATAACTTTTTGGACCAAAATTATTCTCAAGTTTAAAACAGCTACTTGATTCTCAATGTACAGTCAGGGCCAGAAATATTCGAACAAGGATAACTGTTTTGGCAGTTGGCCTCTGTACACCACCACATTGAAGTTGAAAGGAAACATACCCAGATGGGAGCCAAGTCAGGACTTTCAGCTGTAATTCAAGGGGTTTGACAAAAGTGGGGCACTAACCATTCAGGAAGTACAGCCAGTGGCATACACACACACCCATCATTGGTGGCTCATAAGTAATGGAACAAACCAACATTTCAAACTTAAGGATCGCCTTTAATACCTGGATGAAAATCCTTTGCAGTCAATGACTGCCTGGAGTCTGGAATCCGTGGACATGACCAAATGCTGAGTTTCCTCCCTCGAGATGCTTTGCCAGGCCTTTACTGCAGCTGCCTTCAGCTGCTGCTTGTTCGTAGGTCTTTCTGCCTTCAGTCTTGTCTTCAGTAAGTGAAAAGCATGCTCTATTGGGTTGAGATCATATGACTGACTTGGCCATTGAAGAACATCCCACTTCTTGGCTTTCAGAAACTCTTGGTAGCTTTTGCTGTATGTTTTGGGTCATTATCCATCTGCAATATGAAGCAGCATCCTATCAGTCTGGCAGCATTCGGCTGAATCTGAGCAGAAAGTATAGCCCTATACACTTCAGAATTCATCCTGCTGCTTTGATCAGCAGTCAGGTCATCAATAAACACCAGTGACCCGGTTCCATTGGCAGCCATACATGCCCATGCCATAACACTGCCTCCACCATGTTTGACAGATGATGTGGTATGCTTTGGATCATGAGCTGTTCCTTTCCTTCTCCATACTTTTCTCTTCCCATCATTCTGGTACAGGTTAATCTTGATTTCATCAGTCCAAAGAATCTTATTCCAGAACTGGGCAGGCTTTTTTAGGTGTTTGCTGGCAAAGGCTAATCTGGCCTGTCTGTTCTTGAGCGTTACCAGTGGTTTGCACCTTGTTGTGAAGCCTCTGTATTTACATTCATAAAGCCGTCTCTTGACTGTAGATGTTGACAATGACATGCCTACTTCCGCAAAAGCGTTCTTGACCTGGCTAGATGTTGTAAAAGGGTTCCTCTTCACCATGAGCAGAATTCTGCAGTCATCCACTTTAGTTGTCTTCCGTGGTCTTCCAGACCTTTTGCTGTTGCTGAGCTTGCCAGTTAGTTCCTTCTTTTTCAGGATGTTCCAAACTGTTGTGTTGGCCACTCCCAATGTTTTTGCTGTCTCTCTGATGGGTTTATTTTGTTTCCTCAGCCTAATGATGGCCTCCTTCACTCGCATGGACACCTCTTTGGACCTCACTTGGGAGTTCCCGTGAACAGCTACCAAATGCAAATGTAACACTCAGAACCACCTCCAGGCCTTTTATCTGCTTGACTGGTCACAGGGTACCCAGGAAACAGGCCACACCTGGCCACGCAGCTGCTTGTCAGCCATTCGTTCCATTACTTATGAGCCCCCAACAACGGGTGTGTGTGTATGCCACTGGCTGTCCTTCCTGAATGGTTAGTGCCCCACTTTTGTCAAACCCCTTGAATTACAGCTGAAAGTCCTGACTTCGCTCCCATCTGGGTGTGTTTCCTTTCACTCTCAATGTCGTGGTGTAAAGAGGCCAACTGCCAAAACAGTTATCCTTGTTCCAATATTTCTGGCCCTGACTGTATATGCTTCAAAACAGATGCAATCAAATTGGATAATCAGGAAATAATGAACCTTAAGAAATGGATTGAGAAAGCACCTCTACAGGAATTCACAGCCTTTGCTCTTGATCTAGAGTCAGAGAAACTATCTATGCCTTGAACATGTCTGTAAAGTTGCCAAGATTCTGGACACTGAGTTTAATGTAGATCTTTCTGATGAGCTCAACCTAATTCAGAAGTTCTGGCCAGAAGTGAAAAAATGGGGTCTTCCTCTAGATCAGAAACCTTATTTCATCTTATCTATTTGTATGTCACTTTCCCACAAAATTGCTCAACCCCTTGGACATCATAAGGACTGCCCCCTGGGTCTCAGGTTTTGGCCCTGAAATCTCAAGGAATGGGATGCTGCTGTCTTGGCAGCCCTATGGGCCACCCAGAGAGCTTTGCCTATTGGGCAGTGCAGAAACTTGACAGAGAGCTCAAGTGAACAGGGAACTTGTGGGTGAGGGCACTGCAAGGAATTTCTTAGGGGTGCCACGCATATCCAACGTGGGTTGTGTGTATCCTGTTTTGTAAAAGAGTATCTCAAATATTACAACAGAAAAACCTTAAGGCATCTAGAAGAAGAACAACAAAATCTAGGCCTTCTGACAATAGTTCTAGAATTCCTTCAGGAAGGTCATGGGAGATCAGAAACATGGCAGATATTACAGTAGAAGGGGAAGAGAAAGAAGAAACTTTTTTTAGCACCTTTGGCATGATTCTAGCTATAAATGTTTTTGATCTTTTGATCAATGTGTATTTCACATAGGATTGTTATATTGTTTTATGGATTGTGTTTTATGCTGCACACCACTTTATTTTTTTATGTTAAGTGGTTTATACATTTGGAAAATAATAAATATGGATGTTTAATTTTATTTTGTATATCTGAGAATTATTTCAGTATTTCTGCTGCAGATAAATACCCACAACTGGGTACATAAACACAACAGTGGAGAACTCCAAGTCCTCCCACTCTATATTTCAATTCATAGCACGCTTGCTTCTGAATAGGGAATGTGATGAGGTTTTAAGTCACTTTCAGTGCATTCACATCCCACAAGATTAGCTTATATTGCTTTGATGCAGGAAGGAAGCAGTATATGCAAAAATGAAGGAAGAGGTTTCACACACATAACTAGAACTGATCAGGGAATGAGTTAGGAGAAAACACAGTTTAATTTATTTGCTGTCCTACATAAATACAAAAGAATTTGCTTCAAAAATTTGGAGTCAGTTTTGAAAGCAATATTGTGCACATGTATGCACGCCACTGGCATACTAAACCTATACTTGAAGAGATGAGTGAAATGGAATTTTACAAACACTTGTCCAACAAGACCTCAATTAATTCTATAGTTTTAGCCTGTATTACTTGGCTGGTGCCATGACCAATATTGAGCTACAACTTAATGCTTGCCAACAGATGCAAGGTTAAGCTCAAAATCCTGTGGGGTTATTGGCTTAAACATTTAAAGAGCCACACAGATAACATTTATTTATACTTCCTTCCCACTTGGTTATTTCAAGTCAAAGGAATGCAAGTTACTCCTGTCTGCAAAATCTATGAACAACTTATACAAGTATCTACTCGTAAGACAGCCATGTCACGTCTGGTGCACATGTAGACACATTTACAAATCTTCCTAGGTTACATCATTTAGGGTGCAACCCTATTGGGTTGCTGCTTGCTGGATGGAAGCCTCCAATCTCCTGCTGGCAGGGCAGGAGGAGCGACGGAGGTGATTTTCACCTCTCCATCCTCCTTCTGAAATGTTTTCCTCTTGATGGGCCTTTGAGCCTGTCTGGAAAAGGCATGCTGGCAGGGCCAGGACTGGAGAGGCCATAGGATGTATCCAGGCCTCTCCTGTCATCTCCCCTTCACGCCCACTGGCCCTTTTGAACTCCACAAGGTCCTCCAAGACCACTTTTGCGACCGCAGAAAGCAGGCAGCGTGGTTCTTTCAGCGGCAGCTGCAAGGGGGCACAGGGAGAACATAAGAGCCATTCCGGATCAGACCAAAGGTCCATCTAGTCTAGCATTCTGTTCACAGAGTGGCAAACCAACTGCCCATGGCAAACCCAGAAGCAGGACTTGAGTGCAACAGCACCTTCCTGCCCATGTTCCTCAGCAACTGGTGTAGATAGGCATATTCCCTCTGATACTGGAGGTAGCATATAGCCATCAGGACTAACCATTGATAGGCTTCTCCTCTAGGAATTTGTTTGGTGGCCAAATTGGTGGCCATCACTATGCCTTGTGGTAATAGATTTAATTATGTGCTGTATGAAGAACTACTTCCTTTTATCTGTCCTGAATCGCCAACCAATCAGCTTCATGGGATGACCCCAGGTTCTAGTATTATGAGACAGGGAGAAAAAGGGAGGGATCAGATCATGTAGTCGCCTTCCCGAAGCCTTCCCCAACCTAGTGCCCTCCAGATGTTTTGGCCTGCAACTCTCAGCATTCCTGATCATCGGCCATGCTCCCTGGGGCTGATGGGAGCTGAAGTCCAAAATTTCTGGACAGCACCAGCTTGGGCAAAGCTAGTATGAACTCATCTCGATCACTTCCTCCTTATCAACTACTTTTCAGAACAATTTCTGTTCAAAAGCTTAATAACCACATTATTTATTTCCATGAGAAAACATGAAGGGGTAAATCATAAAAATATTCCTTGTGCAAGATAGCTTTATGTACTCTTGTCACAGTTTTCACATTGGGTTGTATCCAATTTTAGTATCACTTAAGTCCCATTCATTTCAATGGGTCTACTCTAAGTAGGACTAACACTGTATAAAGGTAAAGGTAAAGGTGTCCCCAACCAGTCGTATCCGACTCTAGGGTGCGGTGCTCATCCCCGTTTCTAAGCCGAAGAGCCAGCGCTGTCCGAAGACGCTTCCGTGGTCATGTGGCCGGCATGACTGAACACCGAGGTGCACGGAACGCTGTCACCTTTCCCGCCGAGGCGGTACCTATTTATCTACTTGCAATTTCTTGCTTTCGAACTGCTAGGTTGGCAGGAGCTGGGACTGAAGACGGGAGCTCACTCCGTCACGCGGCACTCGGGTCTCGAACTGCTATCCCGCCGACCTTCCAGTCTGCAGTTCAGCGTCTTAACCACTAAGCCACCGCAGCCCTAACACTGTATATAACCCCACTATGACCAGGGATGGGGAAAGGGCAGAGAGGAAACATATACTGAAGAAACCCTTCAAGGGGCACAATATATCTGCATACAGGCACACACTGTATCCACAATCGAGTTTGTCTTAGCAGAAAACAGGCCATCCAGTATCAGATCAGTGTTTTGCTCTTATCTCAACAGTTTCGCCAGGTGCAGTTTTTTCTTTTCTTTTACTTTTTCCTATTTATACGGAAGCAAATCAAACGGTATATTCAAATGCACTGTTGTGATGGGGGCTACACTGTCCCTTGTGTCCTGGGGATCCCAGTCTCTTGGGCGGAGCAGACCTTGCTTGTCCTTCAGTTTTGCTTACTGCAACCAATTTCTTTTAGGAAAATAAGAAGCTGTGTTATATCAAGTCAGACCATTAGTCCAACTTGCTCAGTATTATCTACATTGATTCATAGTGGTTCCACAGGGTTTCTCACAGGACTCTTTTCCAAACTAACCTGGACATTCAGAGGCTGAACTTGGGACCTTTTGCATGCACAGCATGTGCTCTACCCACATGAGCTACAAGCCCTCCCCTTGGTAAAACGGGGTCAACTGAAAGTAAAGCCTGCTCCTATCTTCATGTAGCCCTTTTAGAGTTACATATTTTGGTCATGCTAGAAGGCGGTAGAAGCTCAGGATCAGGAGTTTATAGAATAATTTACCATTTGAGCCGGCACGCTACTACAATACAGAACAACTGCTCTAAAAGATGTACATAGGTGGGAATATGTTTTTTAAAATTAGAAGAACATTTAAATGATAGAATGAGATTAGTAGAGCATCCTTTTAGAGTTGGCACAGCACCTGTAAACCGGGTGATCCCTACAAAACCTCAATAAAGCTGGCAAGTGGCAGGCGAAGACCCTCGGCCGGCACCTGCAGGAGCTGCTCCTCTAAGTGCCGGCCAAGCAGTGGTGTCATGGTAAATTTGGAAGTGTAGGCGCTCATCATAACAGTCTCCAAAGCCACACCCCCAAGGACAGCCTAAAAATGCAGGTAGCTCTGTTGATCCATATGAACACCGCAGTTCTAGCAGTCTCCAACTCAGCAGGAGCCGGTCTTTTGTAAAGCTAATGGGTCTTAACTGTCCATTCAAGATCAGCACCTCCCCCAGCCCCAACAATACTTTACATTACATCAAGGAACTGTTGCTGGGGAAATTCATTTTCCCTGCAGCTACTGTGAGGACTGCAGTAAGCTCAGAGGGAATAGGGAATTCTGAGGGCGGTGGCAGATGAGTCCACATCCCTGCTAATAAAAAAGTGCTGGTGCTGCATCCCTGCAAGCCCTGGCTCCACTACACCACTGCGCTCAAGTGCACAGACACTTCAGCTGATCAGGATGGCGAGCAGTGGACAAAGGTTCAGCCAGCACCTAAAGGCACCAGCTAAGTCCTATGCTGACTTTGCTCCTCCCAATTGGGGAAGGGGAAGGAGAACGAAGCTGACTGAGGCACAGCCTCAACGAGAATGCCTCGAAGCCACGGCTCAGATGCCCTCCTGCCCCAACTCCCTTCTTGGGGCGGGGGGGCTTTCTTTTAGAGAGACCATCCTGGTGGGCCAAATTAGATCCACATGCTGGAGGTTCCCCATCTCTGCACTAGGCCATAGTTTAGTTTAGCATCAAGAGTACAGTTAAAGATGTGTACATCCACACAAGTTCACAAGACTCTTTCAAGGATGTACAATATGTTGTTTTTGTGCCTAGCCTGGGGGGCAGGGAACCAAAAATATCTCATGCCTTTATGGTTTTAGGACCTATGTATTGGCCACACCTGCATCTGCGTAACAACGCAGACATGTGCCTCTTTTTCACTTCCATTGAAGAAGATGTATTGAAGACCGTTTCATCAGGGAACAGGAAGTTTAACGCAAAACAACAGATGTACAATAATCACAAATGCCCGTTCATTTCCTTTATGTCAGCAAATGCAAGCAGTCACTAATTAAGAACGTCTATCTATTGGATACAAAAGGAAGTGTACACGTTTCCCTGATCATTTGACCATAACAATAGAAAATGTCACAGGAAGAGAGCAATCTGCCTCCCTGCAACTAACAACTTGACATGTCTTAGCAATGTTATCTTTTTTTAGAATGCTTTACACTAATACAAATAAATCTTTAGCAATATTTCTAAAACTATGGAAAACAATTATTCTAAACAGTATTTTCAGATTCCCTTGTTCTTTCCTTTTTATCTAGCCAGGCTGATTCTCACACCCTACATCAGGGGTGGACAACTTGTGACCCGCCATTACCCACCCCTGCACTACATGATGTTTGATTGGACTGCACTGGTATTTTTGCATGTTTTAAAATCCAAAAATGGTTTGAAGGTCAAAAAATCAGGGCTAGTGCTAGTTAATGTGTACACTGAAAGTTCTTTCGAACAGAAGCATTTTGCAAGCAAGATGCTGATAGAGTCATAGTTGCATGCTGATTATGCATCAGGGTGTGATGTTAAAATTATCATCAAAAAACACAGGAAGAACACATTAAATTGGCTAAGGCCACGCCCTATGCACACTTTCTTAGGAGTAAGCCACACTGGGTTAAATCCAACATTGCGTGAGTGGACATGACGAGACTTCCCCTTGCAGCCCCCTGCACACACCACAAATTTGTTCTGGAGGATACAGCAATCCTTCAGAGCAGATTTGGGGGAGATAGAGTAGTTGCAGTGGGAAGGGGAAATCCATTCTGCAAGCAGTTTCCATTCCACTAGCGGACAGCCACCGTTAGATCGAACCCATTATTTTTGCTAGTGTTATCAAGCATTGGTGGGGCTCAGCCTCAGGACCAGTTTCGCCTTTAGGGTGGAATCCAATTAATTTATCCTGCTGATGGAACAACTTCCATCAGCAGAATGAGAAGAGCAATACCCTCTTCCAAGTGGAGAATGGTGTCTCTGATTTTGGTGGGGCTGTGCATCCATTCTGGGTTTCAATCAGCCAGAACCCTAAAGGAGATATCCAAGGTGCTGAACCTATTTTGGGAATACGGTTTAGCACCTTAGATAGCTCCTTTAGAGTTCTGGCTGGTTCTGAATGAAACCCAGAATGGATTCACAGCCCCACCGAAATCGGAGCCACCAGCCTCTACTTCATCTTCCCTCTTGCAGCCACCTGTGTGTATCTAGTCCCTGGGGAATTGAGGGAATCTCTAGAGCAGACTTTGGGAGGGACCAGGAGCTGCAGGGGAAGGAAAGGAGGAGAAAGTCTCATCACATGAATAGACTTCCACGCAGTGTTGCATTCCACCCTTAATATTATTTTCCTTTAACCGTTGATCAGTTATAAAATATTTAGAGATATACATATCTGGACATATATCTGCACTGTTAAAAGATAACCATTTTTTTTCCATTTTAACTTTCTACATTAATTTAAATTTATTATGAAGAATAGTTTACACAAGAATAGTTTGCACAGAATCAAAGTTAAGCACATTTAGGACCTATCAATTCATTGATTTTATTTAATACATTTATATCCCACTTTTCTTCGATCATGGAATTCAAGGGGGTTCTCAGGTAGTCTAGCATCCAGGCACTGACCAGGCTCAGACCTGCTTAGCTTTGCAAGGTGACAGCTTTACAAGTCTTTGGACCATGCCAATGGATCAAATTTCAGTGGGGGGTGATTAAAGAAAATATGTGACTCTTCCACAGAAACCAAATGAGTGACTATCTTTTCTGTTTCTGCTGAGCATCTCAAGTACCTTGATTATGATTCAGAACTTGACATGCCCAATAGGCTTTTTTGCTTTTCTCTTTGAACCACCATGTCAACCTATGCACTACCAGCAAATCCTGCAAAACTAAGTGTACCCTCTTTTAAAAATGTCAGACCATGACTTAAGATCCTTTCCCACACAGGGAAGGGATGTGTGGTAGAGCACATGCTTTGCATGCAAAAGGTCCCAGATTCAATATCCAGGGAGAGCTCAGAAAGATCCTGGCTTCTTCCAAATCTGGTAACTACAGTTTCTTGACATGGACAAAATGGGAAAGTATGCTTAATTAAGGACTTTCTGGCTTATTGAGGCACTGTGAATGGAAAAGCAAAGGACTGTGCGCACCAGCAAAAGACTCAGCTGAATATGGCCCATAGTATAGTCTGAAGTTACAATTTCTTCTATCAGAACATAGGTGCAGAGACCCAACATTAGGGGTCCAAACCTAAGTGTGTTATTGCAAATGTGGTACTGGCAGGGATGTTGAGAGAGTCCGAGAAAGGGGTGGAGTCTGGTGGACTCCCACCCCCCACTCATGCACCCCGGACCTGCTCGCCAAGCCCCCGCACTCACCCGGGCCCACTTGCCAAGCAGCCCTGAGCCCAGTGAGCATGTCCAGCTTGCCTGATCCCCAAGCAAGCCGTCATTCTGCATAAAAATGGCAGCTCGAGGATGTTGCATAAATGGCAGCCGTAAAGGTTTGCCATTTACCATAAACATTACAGGCGAGGAGTGACTCCTGCCTCCGCCACCTGTCAAGACTTCACGGTCCCCTTCCTTGCAAAGAAGGAGCCCATGAAGGTTTGACAGGCAGCGGGGGCAGGAGTCACCCACCAATCCTTCATTCTCCCTTCCTTGCAAAGAGGGGAGAATGAGGGGTTGGCATGAGACTCCTGCCTGCGCCACCTGTCAAGCCTTCATGGGCTCACACGGAGTGGTGAGTAGGGGCGAGCAGCAGCAGGTCGGCAAGTGCCCAGCAAAACCAGGTGTGTGTAAGTCCATCCATCCCTAGGTACTGGGATGTTCACACATGAAAATAACCCAGAATTGATTTTTTTTTTTTAACTTGGCTGTTTTCCCCTTTAAAAGTATTCTTATCATTACATATGAACTAGGCCAATTCTGGTTTATTCTGGGTTATTTTGAATGAGGCAGTGTGCTGGTGTTTGCTGCCCGATCATTCCCACTGCAAGAAGAAATAGCTAAAGAAATTTCCATCCATGGTTTAGTTACCATTACTTGTGAACCAGGAACTGTAGCTTGTCACTCCATTGACAAGCCAGAGAAAAACCCAAGAACAAACCATGGGCTCTTTCTCTGGCTTGTTGGGGGAGAGGCAAGCCAGTTTCTGGTTCTCAGTAACAGTAACCAAAGGTGCTCCTGCTTGCAGCAGGAATGATCAGGCGGCTTGCACCAGCACACTGCCTTGTTCACAAGAACCCAGAAATTTAAAAATGCAGTGTTATTATTATGTGTGAACCAAGTCTATATCTATTATTTATCAGAATATTAAGTTTGTATAACAATAATAATTTCATTCCTCCATATCTGTTACATGAGAAATATCATTTCTCTTGAAGAAACCTCAGCAGAATTATAATTCAGCATGTTTTCTAATAGCAATTTGTCTGAATAATTGTGGGTTATTGGGTAGCTCTGCACATAATTACAGTTAAAATTAAAACCATACTAGTATCTGAAATGACCACAGAACAAAACTTATTTTACTCAAAACCTGCCATTCAACAGAATTTTACTTCCACAGTAAAATCCAAATGTATAAAAAGAAAACCAAGGGTCAATTTAAGATTTGTAAAGAACACTTTCTCCTGGAGCCTGTGCTATGCAATGAAAAAAAGGACTCGTTAACACTTCCACCTATTTTCGGTACTGTATTTTTCAGCAGAAAGTTACTGGTTTGCAAGTGTACCACAAGTTCAATGATACAGGTTTGCCTGCCGTGTACCAAACAGAAGCAAAAATACCTTATAAAATAGAACTAAAGAAGCTATATTTAAAATAAAACAACTTCCAAAGTAAGTACCTGGTGATCCCCATCAACGTTATGACAGTATTCAGTCAAAACACCAAACCATACTTTGGCATTATGTCTGAAGCTATGCCACCTTAAAACCATAAGGGGCCACGGATGGACTCCTATCTGCAGAAGGACTGGAATCCCTTAGAAGGTGCTGCTCATAGAAGGGGGGATAGAAGGCAATTCCCACTGATTCCCCCTTCTCCATACAGCCTCCTGTGCCACGTCCATACTGCTCCAGAGAATCTTCCTTCAGCCCACTGGAGCAGACATTTGGCCGTACAGGGAGAATTGGCAAAATAACTCTCCCACTCCCCCCACCCCACCCTACTGCCATTTCAGTGAGCAGAACTCAGTTCGTGGGATCTCTGCATCAAATCCACAATGCTTAAGGATATACAAGGTCTTAGAAAAACAACAGCCAGGTAAAATAACTTCCAAATAAATCACCAGCAAAACAAGCAGCAAAGGTGTTCAATTTATACCACTGTGGTGAAAAGTGGTTAGAGCAAATTGGATATGATTAAGCTTACCATTTCTGCCACACCCCTAGCTAGAAGGTTTCAGGACTTCCAAGAAAGATGAGATACATTACAGTGCTAATAATTCTTCTTGTACAATAGACAACAAGGCCACACTAATTCTAATCAGGCGCAAGTTATGGAAGACATTAATTTAACCACTGTGTCCATTAATCCATTAATGAAAATGTATATAACCAAGTCTGTAAACATAGCTGAATTCTCGCTTTCATTATTAAAACATTATGACATCAGGCTGAAATAGATCATATATCAACAATTATTTTAGTTATTTTAGTTCACATTTTCAAGGCGTAACAAGACATAATGGAGCTAGTTTCAAGAAAATAATTTGCAGCAACTGCAAAAAATCAGGGAAAGCTGCAGAGCTAGAAACTAGAAGAGGTTCATGCCTGGGTGGCTTCCACTGGAATAGTGGTAAGAGGGTCATATTAAGAACAGATTAAGATAGATATGATGAAATGAAGGTGTTGTCCTAGGAACGTTGCTGTAATTTCAAAACTGGACTAATGTTCACACAGTCACACATAGGTCTGGTTTGAAAGTAACACTAAATCATGGTTTAGCAATAGTCTCAGCTAGGGATGGACAGACTCACATCCTTCCATCCCTGCTGGGCACTCACTGAACAGCCACCACCACCCCTTGCTTGTCACGCTGCGCAAGCTGCTGGACTGCCTGGTGAGCACCTGGCGGCCACCCGTCCCCTCGCCAAGCTGCCATTTTACAAAAAAAATGGCGGCTTGGCATTTTCCGTAAAAGTAATGTTGCACAAATGGCAGCCGTAAAGGGAACATTTCTGCAACATTACAGGCATAAATGATCCACATGCGCCTGTAATGTTGCGTAAATGGCCTGGATATAAACTCTACAGGAAAGACAGGGAAGGGTGTACTGGGGGAAGAGTTGCTCTGTATGTCAAAGAGGGCATAGCGTTGAGCAGACTAGAACACCTACAAAGGGTAGGCTCTTCCACAGAAGTGCTGTGGGTGACAATACCAGGCTCCAAAACTAATTCAGTGTTAGGAACAGTGCTATCTTCCCCCAAACCAGAATGCTCAGAGTGACCTTGAGATGGAAAATGAAATCAGGAAGGCCTCCAAACAAGGAAGTGTTATAACAATGGGCGACTTCAATTATCCCCACACTGGCTGCATACATGCATGTTCCAGTCACGACAAAGAGGTTAAATTTCTCGATGCCCTAAACGATTGTGCCCTAGAACAGTTGGTCATGGAACCAACCAGAGGAGAGGCGACCTTGAATTTAATCCTCAATGGTGTCGCCCAGGACCTAGTATGAGATGCAGATGTTAATTGAACCAATTGGAAACAGTGACCACATTGCTATCAGTTTTAACCTATATTTAAATGGAAAATTCTCCAGGAAGTCCAACACAGTCACATTTTGCTTCAAAAGAGGAAACTTCTGTAAAATGAGAAAACTGGTGAAAAGAAAGTTAAAAGGGGGAGTCAAGAGAATTAAATCTCTTCAAAATGCTTGGAGATTACGCAAAACCACAATAATAGAAGCGCAGCTAAAATGTACACCACAGGTTGGGAAAGAGAGCACCAAGTCCAAGAGGTCGCCAGCATGGTTAACAAGCAGTGTTAAGCAAGCTATTAGAGAAAAGAAAACTTCCTTCAGAAAATGGAAGCTTTGCCCAAATGAGGAAAAGGGAGCACAAGCTTGCACAAAGGTGATGCAAGCAAACAATAAGAGCTGCAAAAAAGCATTTTGAAGAGCATATCACTAACAACATCAAGGCCAACAATAAAGAATTCTTTAAATATATCAGAAGCAGAAAACCAGCAAGGGAGGCAATTGGACTATTGGATGACAATGGAGTTAAAGCAGTACTGAAGGAGGACAAGGAGATTGAAGAGAATGCTGAATGAATTCTTCTCATCGGTTTTCACTGCAGAAGATATAGGACAGATACCTGTGCCTGAACTGATGTTTTCAGGAAGGGAGTCTGAGGAACTGAGGCAAATAGTGGTGACAAAAGATGAAGTTCTCAACCTTAAATTGAAAGCAAATAAATCACGAGGCCCAGATGGTATCCATCCTAGAGTTCTCAAAGAACTCAAATATGAAATTGCTGAGCTTCTAACCAAAATATGCAACATGCCCCTAAGATAAGCCTCCAAACCAGAGGACTTGAAGATGGCCAATGTAACACCAATTTTCAAAAAGGGATCCAGGGGGGACCCAGGAAATTACAGGCCGGCTAGCTTAACATCTGTTCTGGGTAAACTGGTTGAAGGCATTATTAAAGATAAAATTAGTAAGCATGTAGAAGGACAAGCCCTGCTGAAAAAGAATGAACATGGCTTACACAAAGGTAAGTCCTGTCTCACTAACCTTTTAGAGTTCTTTGAGAGTACCAATAAACATGTAGACAAAAAGTAGAGGGAGGAACTAGAGGATCGGCTATCCTTGACATGATCCTAACCAACAGAGATGGATAAAGTAGCAGTTACAGGAACTCTGGGGGAAAGTGACCATGTTATACTCAAGTTCTTGGTTCTAAAGGAAGCAAAAGTCGAGTGTAGCCAAACACGTACCCTGGATTTTAGGAAAGCTGATTTTAATAAACTCAGAACAATGATCAGTAAGGTCCCATGGCAAGTGACTCTAATGAGAAAAGGAATCCATGATGGGTGGGAGTTTTTAAAAAAGGAAATCCAAAAGGCACAATTACAAACAATTCCAAAAAGAAAAAAAGGTGGAAGACAACAGAAGAAGCCGATGTGGCTTCACAAAAAGCTTAGAGATTACCTGAAAACAAAAAAGCACACATATAGGAAGTGGAAGGAAGGCCAAACAACAAAGAAAGAGTACAGGCAGGTAGCACAGAATTGCAGGGATGGAATCAGGAAGACTAAAGCTGAGAATGAGTGGAGGTTAGCGAGGGATGCTAAAAACAACAAAAAGGCTTTCCTCAGCTACGTGCACAGTAAAAGACAGAGGAAAGAAATGGTGGTTCAACAAATAAAGATGGCACAATGATAACAGATGACAAAGAAAAAGCAGGAGTGCTCAATTCCTACTTTGGCTCAGTCTTCTCCAGAAAGAGGGTCTATGACCCCCCGGCAAAGGCGAAGTACAGGCTGAAGGGGCAGAATTGCAGCTTGAGATCAATAGGCATATGGTCAAGGAACACCTAATGACTTTGAACGAGTTCAAATCTCAAGGGCCAGATGAACTGCATCCTAGAGTAATAAAGGAACTGGCAGAAGAACTCTCAGAACCACCATCCATTATCTTTGAGAAATCATGGAGGATGGGTGAAGTGCCAGATGACTGGCGGAAGGCTAATGTTGTCCCTATCTTCAAAAAGGGCACAAAGGAGGAACCTGGGAACTACAGACCAGTCAGTCTGACATCAATCCCAGGGAAAATTCTGAAGCAGATTATAAAGCGATCCATCTGTAAGCACCTTGAAAATAATGCAGTGATTACTTGAAGCCAACATGGATTTGTCGAGAACAAATCCTGTCAGACTGATCTGATCTCATTTTTTGATAAGGTAACCTCCCTCGTGGACTGTGGGAATGCTGTGGATCTAATATACCTCTACTTCAGCAAAGCTTTTGACAAAGTGCCCCATGATATCCTGATGAGCAAACTAGTTCAGAGTGGGCTAGATGAAACAACTATCAGGTGCATCCACAGTTGGCTACAGAATCGGACTCAAAGAGTGCTTATCAGTGGGACCTTCTCAAACTGGGGAGAGGTAATGAGCAGTTACCTCAGTCATGGGCCCAGTGCTCTTCAACATTTTTATTAATGGCTTGGAGGAGGAGGTGCAGCGAATGCTGATCAAATTTGCAGATGACACAAAATTGGGCAGGATAGCTAATACCCTGGAAGACAGAAACACAATTCAAAGTGATCTTGATAGGCTGGACCGCTGGGCAGAAAACAGCAGAATAAAATTTAATAGGGATAAATGTCAAGTTCTGCACCTACAAAAAAGAAACCAAATGCACAGTTACAAGATGGGGGATACGTGGCTCAACACTACAAGCGAGAAGGATCTTGGAATTGTTGTCGATCACAAGCTGAATATGAGCCAACAATGTGATGTGGCTGCAAAAAAGGCAAATGCTATTTTGGGAAGCATTAATAGAAGTATAGCTTCCAAATCCCGGGAAGTACTAGCTCCCCTTTACTCAGCACTGGTTAGGCCTCATCTGGAGTACTGTGTCCAGTTCTGGGGCACCACACTTTAAGAAGGATGCAGACAAATCGAAGAGGGTTCAGAGGAGGGCAACAAAGATGATCAGGGGACTGGAAACAAGACCCTACGAGGAGAGACTGAAAGAACTGGGCATGTTTAGCCTTGAGAAGAGAAGACTGAGGGGAGATATGATAGCGCTCTTCAAGTACTTGAAAGGTTGTCACAGAGAGGAAGGCCAGGATCTCTTCTCGATCATCCCATAATGCAGGACACGGAATAATGGGCTCAAGTTACAGGAAGCCAGATTCCGACTGAACATCAGGAAAAACGTCCTGATTGTTAGAGCAATACGACAATGGAACCAATTACCTAGGGAGGTAGGCTCTCCCACACTGGATTTTATTTATTTATCGTATGTCACATTCACATCACGTTACAATAAAAACATAGAGCATAATAAATATGAAATATTAAATATAGACAGGAAGATCACAAACGTATGTCTAGGCTACAGATATAGTTTTTTCCTTCAGTTGTCACAGCCAGGAAATCAGCAAAGTCTCCATTGTAGGGTCGGTTTTGACACTCTGTCACTATGTGTTGAATAGTTTGTTTTTCAGCCCCACAATCACAATGTGATGATGTTATTTTGCCCCATTTATAAAGGGCATCTGCACATCTAATGTGACCCGTGCAAATTCGGTTCAAGGTTGTCCATATCGCATGGGGCTGGTCAAATCCAGGTGGTTTTTCCAAGATGCAGGGCAAACTTGGGCATTGTGGAAGACAGTTTCCTAGCTAATGTTGTTTCCACGTGTTGTGGATATTAAATCATCTTCTAGAAGAGCTTTAGCGGTAGAAATGGCTGGATGTCTCAATATTAGCCTGTTTCATTCCAAGTAGGTTACGTCATTTAATATTGGTAGCTGAAGATTGTCAATAATCTTCCGATATTCTTGAAGAAGGGCACTTTTTCGTCTTGCATCCGGGGGTGGTATGTGGCTCAAAACAGGCAGCCAGTATGTGGGAGTAGGTCGTATCGTCCCACTAACGATGTGCATTGACTCATGCAGTTGTGTATCCATCTTTCTCATGTATGGACTATTAAACCACACTGGGGCACAGTACTCTGCTGCTGAGTAAACCAAACTGAGTGAGGTCATTCTCAGCATATCCGCTGTCGAGCCCCAGCTAGTGCCGCATAATTTGTGTAGAATGTTATTTCTACTTCTCAGTTTGGAAGCAGTCTTCATCAGGTGTTCTTTATAAGGAAGTGTCCTATCCAGTGTGACCCCAAGATATTTGGGATGCATGTTATGATTGAGCCAGTTTCCCTTAAATTAAACATTGAGCTCTCTGCCTGCTGATCTATTACAAAGGTGGAAGCATGATACTTCCATCTTTACTGGATTGGGCTGTAACCTCCACTTAGGAAAATATTTATCCAGTATGTCTAGATCGGAAGTGAGGACATCAGGGGGGCAATGACTGTTCGCATCCATGACATTCCTTAAGTCACACGTGTCTCCTGGGTGGTGCTAAAGAACAGTCACTTCTAAGCAAACACCTGAAGCTTCAAAGTTACGGCAGCCAGTTAATCCTAGTGATCTCCTGGCTATATCACATCCCACACTGGAGTCATTCAAGAAGAAGCTGGACAGCCACTTGTCAGGGATGCTCTGACTTGGATTCCTGCATTGAGCAGGGGGTTGGACTCTGGTCTTGCAGGCCCCTTCCAACCCTACTATTCTATGATTCTACGTGATCCAGTAGCCATTGTTTACTTGGACTTCCAAAAGGCTTTTGACAAAGTCCCTCAACAAAGACTCCTGAGCAAACTTGGCAGTCATGGAATAAGGTCCTCTTATGGATCAGTAACTGGTTAAAGAACAGAAAGCAGAGAGTAGGAATAAATGGTAAATTCTCCCAATGGAGGGAAGTAAATAGTAGGATCCCACAGAGATCTGTACTAGGACCAATACTTTTCAACCTGTTCATAAATGATCTGGAATTAGGAGTGAGCAGTGAAGTGGCCAAGTTTGCAGATGACACCAAATTATTTAGGGCGGTTAAAACAAAAAGGGATTGTGAAGAGCTCCAAAAGTACTCTCCAAACTGGGAGAATGGGCATCCAAATGGCAAATGAGGTTCAATGTAAGCAAGGGTAAAGTGATGCATGTCGGGACAAAAAATCCCAACTTCAAGTATAACCTGACGGGATCTGAGCTAGCAGTGACTGACCAAAAAAGAGATCTTGGGGTTGTGGTGGACAGCTCGATAAAAATGTCACTGAGCACCCAGTATGTGACCACTGTAAAAAGGCAAACTCCATGTTAGGCATAATTACAAAAGGAATTGAGAATAAAACTGCCAATATCATACTGCCCTTCTACAAACCTATGGTGTGACCAGACTTGGAATACTGTGCACAGTTCTAGTCACCACAGCTAAAAGAAGATATTGTAGAGCTGGAAAAAGTGCAGAAAAGGACAACTAAAATGTTCAAGGGGCTGGAGCAACTCCCCCATGAGACAACAGCTGAGATTGTTTAGCTTGGAAAAAAGGAGGGTAAGGGGAGACATGATAAGAGGTCTACAAAATTATGCATGGTATAGAGAAAGTGGAGAGGGAGACATTTTTCTCCCTCTCTCATAATACTAGAACTCAGGGTCATCCTATGAAGCTGACTGGTGCGAGATTCAGGACAGAAAAAAGGAGGTAGTTCTTTACACAGCATATAGTCAAACTATGGAATTCGCTATCACAGGAGGTAGTGATGGCCACCAATTTGGATGGCTTTAAAAGGGGGTTAGACAAATTCCTGGAGGAAAAGGCTATCAGTGGCTACTAGTCTTGATGGCCATGTGCTACCTCCAGAACCAGAGGCAGTGAGCCTATGTACACCAGTTGCTGGGAACATGGATGGGAGGGTGCTGTTGTGCTCATGCCCTGCTTGTGGGTTCCTGGTCAACAGCTGGTTGGTCACTGTGTGAACAGAATGCTGGACGAGATTGACCCTTGGTCTAATCCATCATGGCTCTTATGTTCTTAAGACCCAGAGTAGTCCTGGATATAAGCATACAGAGATCTTCCTCAATCACAAAGGGTTCTTTTTAAAGGGGCAAATCTATAGTATACCTTTCTGTTTTCTAGGTGTACATATTTTTTGAACTCCATACACCACATATGCAAAGTAATATTTCTTTTCAAGGCAGCAGCTTTTTAGAAACAAAACTCTAGTGTTCTTTTCCTCAATCTTCCAAGTCATTATTCAACCTAAGGGTCTGGATAAGGAAAAAAAAGTTTTTAGAAGAACACTAAAAAGTGTGTTCATATATTTGGAGTGGAAACTGTTTACATCCAGCTGCAACTGATTTCCTATATGGCAAAATGCTACAGGCATTCAGCTAGATGAGAATATTACAGAGGCCTCCTACACACTGCCAGGTTTTCAGACTACAAAGGTGTTCCCAGTGGTCATTCCTTTGTCAGAATAAACAGAGCCTCTACTGATCTTCCAGCATATTTGGCTTCATTCTCCCCAAGCCATAAGCATGCAACAACAAGAACAATTAAAAAAAATACACAGTGTTAAATATTACCCTCTTTCTGATGGAAACTATAAATCACAGTACTTGGATGGTTATTTGTTCCTCTCACCAGAAAGCTATACAACACTTGACAAACATCGCTTTCAAAAACAAACACATTGCTGCAGTAAAGTAAGCCATGGGTGAATTGAAATGACATACGCTATGAAGATCTTCCAAAATATTTATAATTCTTACACTACACACAGGAGGAAAACTATCATGTTTGATTGTTCATATGGTGCACTGAAAAAGAAAAAGAGCTGATGATTCTTGGTTGAGAAAACTCTGGTAACTTTTCTCCAGTAATACAAGGCAGTGTAAGAAGTCCCTGAGTGACCAGATTGAGGATCCATCTAGCATAGCATCATGTTTCCAATGGTGGCCAACTAGATACCTCTGGGAAACACACAAGCAGGGCATGAAGGCAGCAGCATTCCCTCCTTTCTTGTAATAATAAACAAGAAAGCTTTGGGGTTGTTTGCCTATCCTCTACTCTAAGCTCCCTTTCTCTACCTTACCTTCAGGCTGAACATAATGAAAGGATAGATAACAGTACCAGTTTTATCAAAGTACTACCCTTGAATGGAGTAGACTGTCTGAGCCTCAGCTTTTTCTACATGAGCTGTGCTTCTGGTGAAACTGTAGCATAGTCAGTAATCCCACGTAGCAACCACATCCAATTTATGTTTGTTTACGCCAGGGGAAGGGAATGTGTGGCCCTGTAGATGTTGCTGGACTGCCATACCCATCATCCCTGGCTATTAGCTATGCTGATTGGGGTTGATGGAGTTGATCAGCATCAGTAGGGCTGTACACCTTGTACTATCCACAACCCCACATCCTAATCTTTTCCCCATGACCTCTGCTTCTTCAACAGATATTATTTAATGCCCAGATCCTCTAGTTCCTCTACATTTCTACAAATCTCACTATTCTGCAGTTCCATCTCACCCTTTCCCTTTCCTCCTACTGGTAATATTTTTATTTTCCACAGGACTTGCCCAGAGCCCTTTTTCTGCCATTTCAAAAACTCTCCTGTTCTTCCCCAGATCTCAAAGATTCTACAAGAGGTTCCCTCCAACCTCATCATATGCCCCTTCTGTGCCTCTTTTAGCTTCCCACATCTTTCTGGTCTCATTCCCTCCACTTCTTCTAAAGTTCTTCCCAGTGTTCACACAACCCAACATTCATTTCATCTTGTTGTTAACCCTTTTTGTTTTGTTTTTTACTCTCACCCACATAACTGGTCACATGTCCCCTTGCATGCCTACTCACTCTGCTCTCTTCTTCCATTAAAAATATTTTTAACATTGGCAGGGAATACCTGATACTGGAACAAAGGTATGTCGGTTTGACAATATGCATAATTCATTCAGATATCACAGTTTGTGATATTATTTTATGCCCAATATTCAAGAAGTTTTAATATAAAACTTTGGAGTGATCATAGAAAAAATATTCTATGTGATTTTATAGAGAACCCAGAGGCAACATGTCCAACAAAATCACAAGTATTTAATTTGCATTAACAATTCAGAATTGACAGCTATATCAAAGAGCATTAATTGTTCTGGAAGTGCAGTAACTGGTAGCACGTATTATCTGAGATCTGAAGACCAATACTACCATTTAAAATGCACAAAAAGTCCAACAGTATCTAGATTTTTTGTTTTTAAACCTAAAAGGAAACTAAATTTAGACACAGAGGTAAAGCTGTTTAAGTATAAGTTAGCAAAAGGTTGGCTGGTAACATCCAAGAAATCAGTGAAAAACATTTTGGCATCTTGGGGCTTCATTTGTCAAACAGCCAAAGACATGAGAAGTGTATTCTATATCCAACATGTGGAAACTGAATTTCTCTCTCTTGATTGTTGGAAGTCAAATTGCTTTGTATAATAGAGAGAATTTATTTATTTATTTATTTATTTATTTATTGCATTTATACCCCGCCTTTCTCCCTCTCGCAAGGAACTCAAGGCGGCTTACATTATCCTCCTCCTCTCCATTTTAGCCTCACAACAACAACCCTGTGAGGTAGGTTGGGCTGAGAGTGTGTGACTGGCCCAAAGTCACCCAGTGAGCTTCCATGGCTGAGTGGGGCCTAGAACCCGGATCTCCCAGCTCCCAGTCCAACACTCTAGCCACTACACCACACTGGCTGTGGGATGGGGTTACAGTACAAGACAACATGTTTGAGTTGAAATGCAAGGCTGAAATGCAAGGCTGAAGTGCAAGGCATCTTCAGTCAAAGGTATGTGTTGTGCTCAGCCTACTATGGTGAAGTGGGCGAGAACCACAGATGTCAGAAGGATTGTACTTTAAAAAACAAAACTTCATCAGAAGTCATTTGAGACCAGATTGTCGTCTTTACTTCTTAACCTAAAAAAGTAACCAAGCCAAGACCTCCCAAAATCCGTATCAGATTTTATGTATCGTAGCCATTTTACAATAAGTCCCTGAACCCCATACCACTCCCAAAAGATGTGCTGTCAGCATTTTAAATTGATGTATTAGTTCACATTCCTGTTTAGTTTCTGGCTTATTGTGTACCAACATAAAATTGTTCCAGTATTTGGTTTCTATTGGACATTTGAAGCAAGGCCTATTGTGAGCTCTGAAATACAACTTTGTCTCCCCATTTACCAAAATTATATGCATTCATTTATGTTGTTGTTGTGAATTATAATTAGCAAAAAGACCATAACCTAAAGATGTAGCTTTATTTCTATTTGATTGAAATTAGCATTAATTGAAAACTGCAGTCATTCACTGCAACTGTTAATATGACAGCTATCAAGAACTGGCTTTGCACCAAGCCAGGAAAGTGTGGCTCGTGGTGTTAAGCACGTTGCTTTTGCTTGGAATGGGACCCTAGGGCTATGGGATCAAATCTCTGGGTTTGCTGCCCTGAGGAAAATCTAGGCTGCCTGTTTCTGATGAAAAAGCTCATAGCTCCATTGCAGGGCACAGACTTTGTATGCCCAAATCAGGTTCAGTCTCGGGTAGCAGGGCTTGGAAAGACCGCTCTCTGCCCAAAATGTGGAATAGTGGCTGCCTGCAAATACAGGCTCAGGATCTGCTGTGTATGTAACAAGCTCACATAAATAATTCCATTTCCCATTGCTATTTTTGCTAAGCATACTGGAAATTCCCTCAAAGCGCAATAAGACTTGGGGTGCTGCACGTACTGAAGCCACTTCTGCACGTAGAGACGTGCACGTAGAGAGGTGTCATGTATTTTCAGCTTCAATTAGAAGGTTCAAGTCAGGGAGTAAAAAAAAAAAGTGCCAAACAAAGAAAATAGTATACGGGAGCAATCCTATGCGTGTTTAGACGGAGAAAACGCCTATAACTTCCAGCATGCCCCAGCCAGCCATGCTGGCTGGGGCATGCTGGGAGTTGCAGGTCTTTTTTCCATCTAAACATGCATAGGATTGCGCCCTAACTAACTCTTCCACCAGCAGTGTCTGGCTGAGATTCTCTGGGAGCATCACTAAAATAAATACAACCATGTGCAGAGCCATGTGTTAAAGTACATTCTATATACCTCATAAACTTCAAAGCTGTATGTAAAATTAAAAAGGTATGAGTTTAAAGATGCTAGCGATATTGATATAGAGAGACTACCCTTTTCAGAACCTACATTTTAAATTTGTATTCAAAGTTAAATTATCAGAATTATACACACATTTGTAGCGTAACACTTCTCTTCTAAAATAAAGGTGTGAAGCTTTGTCAGGATCTGTTTCTGGCCTGGTTTTGGCACTGAGACTGCCGTGGTTGGCCTGTACAATGACCTTTGTTGGGAGAGACACAGGATGATATTCCTTGAACTCTCAGTGGTTTTCAATACCATCGATCATGGTATCCTTGTGGAACAGCTGAACTGTGAGTTGGGCAGTGATCACAGTGGTTTCAGTCCTACTTAGAAGGGTCAATTCCAAAGTTTGGCACTTAGAGATAGTATTTGGCCCCATGGATCCTTCAGTGTGGGATTCCACCAGGCTCGATCTTGTCCCCATGCTGTTTATCATCTACATAGAACTGCTGAGGTGGATCATCTGCAGTTTTTGAGCGCATTGCCATCAGCACGCTGTTGACATGCAGCTCTATTTCTCCTATACATCACAAGCAAGTGTCGTTGTAGATGTACCAAGCCAGTGCCTGTTCTCGGTAATGGAATCTCAATCTAGATAAGACAGAGCCACTGTTAAAAGGTGGTTCTTCAGTCCGGATGGGTGAGGTGCAACCAGGTCTAGATGTGGGTAACGCTCCCCCTGAATTAATACGTGCACAGCTTGACGGCACTCTTGGATCCATCACTGTTATTCAGTACCTTCTACTAGGTCCACAGAGTGCCTTCTACTGGGTTCAGCTGGTGGGCCAGCTGCACCCCTGCCTGGCTGGGGACAGCCTGGCTTTAGTAGTCTAGGTTCTGGTAATCTCTAAATTAGATTACTGCAATACGTTTCATGTTGGGCTGCCTTTGAAGACAGTCCAAAAACTGCAGCTCGTGAAGAACGCAGCAGCTAGACTTTTGACCAGAACTAGGTGTTCCAAACATGTAACTCCAGTTCTGGCCCACCTACACTGGTTGCTAATTTGTTTCCAAGCCCAATCGTTGACGTTTAAATATTCTGACCTATAAAGCCTTACATGGCTCAAGACTTAAACACCACGAAGACTGCCTTTCCCCATACAAACCTGCCTGGACTCTGAGATCAACATTCTAGGCGCTTCTCTTCATGACGCATCTGAGAGCTGTTCAGAGGGTAGCAATGAGATCGTGGGCTTTTTCTGTGGTAGCCTGATTAAGCAATGTTCTCCCGAGGGAAGCTGGCCTGGCACCAACTTTGTCATCTTTCAGGTGCCAGGCAAATATATTTAACTTTTTCTGGGCATTCGCACAGTTTAATGGCCCAGCTTTGGTGGCTATTTTTGTTTTTCAATTGTGTGCTGGGGATGGGGGCTGTCCTTTAGGTGATCTTTCAGATGGATACTTTTGTAAATATATATGGTTTTCATGAATGTTATTGTATATCATATTTGGTTTTTAAAAAAAATATTTATTTGTAAATTGCTTCAGGTTTCATTTTGGTTGTATGAAGTTATACATAAATGTAATAAATTAATAATGTAATTAAGGGGCTTCATGGTATTCCTTGGGAGTTAGAAGTTTTATCCCCCTTCAAGGAATCAAACACCTGGAACTGATCTACACATTCAGATTGTTCCCTCCCGTAAGTAACTCTCTTTATTTTGATCCAGTTCGCACATGATACCAATTTGTGGGTTATTTAACCCACAAATTGGTGGGGATGAGCAGGAGCATGTTGTCTGAACCCAGAAACTCTGGGTTGTTTAGGGGTTAAACAAACTGTAGATCAATTCTGGGTCATTTAACCCCTTAACAACAATTCAGACACCACTTTTTAGACTTCCATTTTTGTGTGAATCTGCTTGGACATGGACAGTGAAGCAGTCCTACAGTCCTATTACTAAATCAGCATTTGTGCTTGCAGCAAAAAAAAAAACAAAAAACATGGCAGCTGCTTCGCTACTTCCACTTTTCAAATCTCAGCTGACAGAGAGAGAGAGAGTTACCAAGGACTGAAAATAAATCTGACTGTGGTTGTATGAATTGGCTCCTAAAATTATGACAAAGTTTAAATTTTCCATGTTCATTTCCATCTTTAAAAATGTTAAAATATGTTAGGCATCAATAAGAACAAAATATTTAGGTTATATGGGTATGTAGATATAACATTTATAAATGCCTACAATTTGCCCCACCTGATAGCACCAACAGTTCTACAGGAAATATTCAAGTAGCTAGTTACCAGTCAAGACAACTAAATGCATGGTGTTATAGGAAGTTAGGACTACTGGATGTCAGAAAATTTTAAAAGGTAAATCACAGACTTTAAAGGTAGCAATATACTCCTCCTTTCCAACCACAATTAATTACATATCCCATAGCTGGTATTTCCAGATTTACTGTTACTTCAAGCAAACAGGATTCCATTATAAATTTAGCTAGAGGCCAGGACCACAAGTAATTGTGGAAATTTGAACCACACATCTTAATCGGTAAAGGCTGTTCACTGAAAAAAGGGAAGGAAGGAAGACATAAGACAAAGACATCTTATAATGCTTCTGATATTTTGTTGTAAAAGGTTACCTCCTAATTATGTTTTTTGGTGTGTCATATTTATAACTATAAATTTGTATTTGTTATGGTTATAAACTGGGGATTGGGGAAGGAATTGAAGGCTTTGCTGAGACTCTACCCTTGCTGAAAGATAGTAGCTTGGCTCTTAACTTCCCTTCCTTTAATGGAATGGAATTCACATTCAAGGAATGGGGCTTCCTCGCTGCCCCTTCCCTCCGCAGCCCGCAAGATGTCTAGAAGCGGGAGCCTGTTTGGAATGGCGTAGGATATGGGGTGGGAGACTGCAGATGGAGGGTAGTTTGCAGAAGTTGCCTCTCTTGCCTGGTCCAAACTTATGCAGGTCTACTCAGAAGTCCCATTGATTTCAATGAGGCTTACTCTGAAGTAAGTGTACACAGGATTGCAGCCTTAGAAACTAGGCCTGTGTATGTGTGTAGAAGGGAGAAGGTGGGGAACCTCCATCCTGTGGGCCTAATCTGGCCTGCAGAGGTTCCCCATTTGCTCCACAGAGCCCTGGGGCCCCCTTCACAGGCCCCACTGCCTCCCCTAGTTATGCCCTCTGTCCTGGAGGCCCTCAGGAGCTCAGGGAGAAGACAGGGTTAGGAATCATCTTATTATCTCAGATCACAGGTCAGATTCCCCTTACTCAATGTGCCACAGTATCCCCAATGGGGGAAGGTGTGGAGTGGCTGAAGCTGATCGCCAGCAAAAGCGTTATCCCCAGTACAGGAAGGGTGAGAGAGAGTAAAGCTGGCAGCACACTCAGACAGCACTTTCAGGAGCTGAGACCCTAGAACAGCCAGCTGAGTCATCCTTCAGCTGAACTACTTTTTCTTCAGGGAGCTGAAAAGAGGCCATCATACAAGAAACTGGTAGTTGAAGGGATAATCTCAAACTCCATCTCAGAACTTGTGGTCTAGATTTAACAACCTGGGTAAATGCCAGCTGGAAATATTACACTGCCACTCAGAGGAATCCAACATACCAAAAAGAAATGAACACCGAGGAATGAAGATTTCTTGGTCCCTGACTATATAGTAAAGTGCAATGGTTGCAACAGAAAGTATGCTTCCCAGATAGGCTCATTTCCAGTGCAATCCTAGACATGTCTACTCAGAAGTAACTCCCACTGAGTTTAACGGGGTTTACTCCCGGAAGAGGGTATAGGATTGCAGCCTTAACCATCAACAAAAGCACAATAAATGGAAAACTGGGATCTTCTGGCATCACTAGATCATCACCTCAGTTCTAGTCTTTTCAGTTTTCTGATGGTGGAGTTTTTTGTTTACAAACATACTTTCTCAAATATTCAGTTATTGTGCTTTACTTTCACATCTCACTCATACCTCTACGACTGTGTTAAGTTCCCCAATTGTTATCCAAAACCTGGTTTGACTGCACTGTTAGTATATACAAGATCATCACTGCTTTCACTATGACAGAGAAGAGAGACCGTGCAGTCCATAAAATAGCTAATGGAAGACTTGATACTAATCCCAACTTTGCTCTGAACTCACTGAAAGGTAGCGGGAAAAACCATTCAAATCACAGAAAAGCTTTGAGTGTTACCAGAAGCACAGGGGAAGCAGATGTACAATCAAGTCATACCTCTGACATAATATCCACAAGGGAAATGTTTCACTTGGAATAGTATTTCTAGAAAATAAAACTTACAAGGATACAATACTAGTAATATTTAGTATTTCGATAGCATTTTTTCTAATTGCTCAAAGCCATCATAGGTACTGTTTAGCTGACATAATACAAATTATTCAAATAAATAATCAAACAAGCTACATACATTAGTCCAGTTCAGACTTCACAGCCATACCATTGACTGGCCAAGAACAAGTTTCATGCTTGTGCACTCTCTCTCTGCAGCTTCCACCTGGATGCTCCAGTTCTCTTACACTTCCTGATTTACAGATCTATAGTAATCGGGTAATCTATGGTTACTGCAAACTGCAGTTCAAGGGTGCAGAAATGCAGGCCACAACCTTGTCCTGTGGGGTTCCCCAGAGAGCAATGCTCCCTTCCCCTGGCCCCATTCCCTTTCCCCTGACCACCAATCATTTGGTACTTCTCAGCCATTGCACTGTTTGTACCTCATTCCAAAAGGGTGAAATGCCTCTCCTAAAGCCTCCTTATGAGCAGGAGGAACTTTAATCTGAACTATGCTGGTATTCTGGCCCTGCCCTTTTTGCCTTTGGCCCCGCCCACCACTGGAATGCAGCCCCCCAAAACCGTCTCCGAAATGGAATTCAGCCCTTGAGCTGAAAGAAGTTTAATACCTCTGCCATAGTGGGACTCCAGATCACAATTGGAACACCAATTCAAACTCTGGTTAACGTCTCTATCTGGTTTGCAGTTCCACTATGATTGTGATATTCATGCAACTTCAGACTCACACACATATTGAAAGCATGCAAAGGGTTTGTGCCAGCTAACCCACCCCTTGTGTGCTGGCTAGCTGCCTGACAGCTGCATGTTTGACATCTGTGTGAAGAAGCCAGCCACATGCAAATGGTGATGCATGCACACAGGTTCCCTAACCCTGAATGGGAGTCCTGGAGGAATCAGGATTCCCCCTCGTGTGGAGGAGTCCTATGCACATAGGGCCCCTTCACATGGACACCAAACACACAGACATCAGGTGTCACGGCCAGCATACGCGAGGCCAGCAGGACTAGTCACACGTGCTTTCAATGCATGAGGGGGTTCGTCTGAACCCCCAAGAGTTTTCCCTATTTTAATGTCACAGAAAACTGTAGTGAGCATGAAGGAGGGAGTGACAGAGGGAAACAGAACATGTGTGGGCGGGGAGAAGGAGGAAGTATCTTCACAGCAGCCAAACTATTTGGCCTAGGTTGTCACAATAATCCCAGCAAAGATAGGTCAGTATTATTATCCTTACATTACAAACGGGGCTGAAGATAAGAGACTGTAGCTTGCCTATGGCTGCCCAGCAGGTTCATGGGTGAGGTATCATTTGACTCTAGACCAACCACCTCTCAACTCGCTTGCTTGCTCAAACACTATGGGGCCCTCACTCAGAACAGTAAGACATCATCCCCATAGTGAGATGTATAGTGCCTGTGTCCCACACAATGAGGGGCATGCACATCTTCTAACCGTCCACCAGGAGAGTAAGAACTCCTTTCTTCCATGCTCCAAAGTAGCATCCTGAACCACCCGCAGCTCCACATGTGCCAAAAGTAAGAATACTACATGTATCACCCACCAGATTTCTGTGAGAATGAAAGAGACACTGCTTGTAATTTGTTCTGTACACTAGGAAGCGCCATATAAAATTATCTATATTGTGTTTAATAATAAAAGCTGTGGACAAATAAACCAAGTCATCTACTTCCTACAACTTAAGGCTGAAGGCCAGAGAGAACATCCCTTCTGAAAACTGCTTCTCTGAAACCACCACTGTAGCAATAATGCATTTTATTAATCTGTTGTAATACAAGGAATGCAGCTACCAAGGGTCTTAACCTTTGCCATTCTGGTATTAATTCCTCCTAGCCGTCAATTTCATTTAAAAACCACAAGTGACAGATAGAATGACCAAAACTGCTCTAGGAAAAACTAGGATTGTCATCTATCCTCCTTGCTCTTGTCCAGAGCTTTTAAAAGAAACTTGACCGCCAGAAATTCAACCTATACTGCTTTTCCCATCACTGAAGCTCCATGACATGAAAAGATGGTTGATTTTTCATTTTCTTGCACCTGTTAAAAGCACAAGAGCAGCATCTCTCATTAAAAAGGTGGCAACCCTGTTAAAAAGGGTTTATGAGCTAGCACAAATTAGACAGAGAGCACCAGTTGTGAAGGTAGAAGGCCTAGTTAAATAAGTAAGGGGGCAATCCTATGCATGTTTAGACAGAGAAAAGGCCTACAACTCCCAGTATGCCCCAGCCAGCATTGCTGGCTGGGGCATGGTGGGAGTTGTAGGTCTTTTCTTTGTCTAAACATGCATAGGATTGTGCCCCAAGTACTGATATATTCCCCTTCATTAACTTCCGGTAATGTCTGAGATGAGGACTAGGTCTTGGGTGTCATTTTAGAGCAACATTTTATAAGATCAGGCCAGGTAGTTACACTTTATGGAACCAAACATGATATGGATAAATATTCACAAAACGTTACTGAATAGGATCCCAAAGTGGTTTAGGATGCAATCCTATGCATGTTTAGACAGAAAAAAGTCCTACAGCAGCCAGCAGTTCCCAGCCAGCATAGGACTGAGTCCTTAGTAGTCAAAAGGGGGAAGAAGCGCCGCTTCCAACTAGTAGACTATAGCTCTCACCTCTCAGCAAAATAGTTATACTTTTACTTATTCATACAATTGTGGCACAGTTATCTAAGCTTTGTTTAAAAGACAGACCTCATAAAAGCTGTTCTTAAACCCATCTAGCAAAAGATACACGAGGAAGAAAATAGGTTATGCAGTCTAGACAAATTAATGGTTCATCAAAACCTAAACAAACCAACCGAGTGGAGTTTATTCAAACAACCTTTTAAGAGAGTCCCCCAGCTAGAAGGTTTTCAGAACTGAAATCACAGAAGTTGTATAAATACCATCTGGAATAGTAGTTACTTTCAAGAAGAGGGCTAGTATTGTTTAAGTACCAGCATGTCTCCCTTCTCAGATATCAGAAATCTTTAAAAGTTCCATACCACCAGGTATTTACTTCCCATGCCACTTACTTGCATCGCCATCTAATAAAGGGGGTCATTCCAGTAAGAGCCTTGAGAAAGAATAGCCATGAAAATAAAATATTTGCCTGTTGGATCCAGACTTGGGTTGGATCCAGACTTAGGGCACAATCTTATGCATGCTGAGACAGAAAAAGTCCCACAACTCCCAGCATTCCCCAGTTAGAGACATAAGGTTGGATCCAGACTTAGATAACAATTTTATTTATGTCTAGACACACAAAAAGGTCCTACGACTCCCAGCATTCCCCAGCTAGCCATGCTGACTGCAGAATGCTGGGAGTTGTAGGACTTTTTTCTGTCTCAACATGCATAGAATTGCATTCTTAGTCATGCGTGGAGTTGTTGTTCAGTCGTTAAGTCGTGTCCGACTCTTCTTAACCCCATGGACCATAGCAAGCCAGGCCTTCCTGTCCTGCGCTCTCTCCCGGAGTGTGCTCAAGTTCAATTTCATCGCATCGGTGATGCTATCTAGCCATCTCATCCTCTGCTGTCCCCTTCACCTTTTGCCTTCAATCTTTCCCAGCATCAGGGTCTTTTCCAGGGAGTTTTCTCTTCGCATTAGGTGGCCAAAATATTTCAGCTTCAGTATCTGTCCTTCCAATGAGCACTCAGGGTTGATTTCCTTTAGGATGGACTGATTTGACCTCCGTGCAGTCCAGGCGACTCGTAAGAGTCTTCTCCAGCACCACAGTTCGAAAGCATCCATTCTTCGGCGCTCAGCCTTCCTTATAGTCCAGCTCTCACAGCCATACATTGCTACTGGGAAAACCATTGCTTTGATTGTACGAACCTTTGTCGGCAAGGTGATGCCTCTGCTTCTTAATATGCTGTCTAGGTTTGCCATAGCTTTCCTCCCAAGGAGCAAGCGTCTTTTAATTTCATGGCTACAGTCACCGTCTGCGGTGATCTTGGAGCCCAAGAAAATAAAATCTGTCACTGCTTCCATTTCTTCCCCTTCTATATGCCAGAAAGTGATGGGGCCAGATGCCATGATCTTTGTTTTTTTAATGTTGAGTTTCAAACCAGCTTTTACACTCTCCACTTTCACCCTCAACAAGACGCTCTTTAGATCCTCTTCGCTTTCTGCCATTAGGGTGGTATCGTCTGCGCATATGTTGTGATCCACACTATCAAAGGTGGTCAATGAAGCAGAAATAGACATTTCTGCTTCATTGTAGTCAATGAAGCAGAAATAGACATTTTTCTGGAATTCTCTTGCTTTCTCCATGATCCAGGGAATGTTGGCGATTTGATCTCTAGTTCCTCTGCCTCTTCGAAACCCAGCTTGTACTTCCCGTAGTTCTCGGTTCACATACTGCTGAAGCCTAGCTTATAGGATTTTGAGCATAACCTTGCTGGCATGGGAAATGAGCGCAATTGTACGGTAGTTTGAGCACTCTTTGCCATTGCCCGTCTTTGGAATTGGAATGTAAACTGACCTTTTCCAGTCTTGTGGCCACTGTTGAGCATTCCAAATGAAATCAATGGGACAAGTCATAAATAACTTAAGTCCAGATCCAACCCATTGCTTCACTAACACCCAGTATTCTGCCTATTACAGCTACTTCATATACAACATTAAACTTACACGTGTGCGAATAAAATGTGCCTACCCACATAAACAGTCATGTGTCAGGAATGCACACCTGTCCATTTAGCCACACATGTTCACTTCAGCCACCTGCTGCCAACTGTAGCTTCTCAATCCACGAACATGTAAAAACAGACAGGCGCAACCTTCACACACGCCTCCGTACACAAGCCACCGTAAGAGCCACAGAGGCGAAGTTCAAATAAACTTCCCTACACCAACCCAACTGTGGTCCCATGCAAGGAGCAGCTCTCGGATCCTTTTAAACGCGCGCGCGCGCGCACGCACACACACAGTCCTGTCCGGAGCCTTAAAAAGAAACTCCTCCGCCTCCTCTGCTATGCAGAGCCGGCTGCCAAGTCTCTTCAGGTAACAAAAGATAAGGATACCACGGGCACTTTCGGAACCCGGCTCGGTTTTGGTTTCTGCCTGCAGTGCTTTTCCTGGGCGTGGGCAGCTTTACTTTGACTGTTCTCCCCTTTAGTGGCTGTACCGTTTCCCAGCTGATAAGCCGCAGAGCTCTAGGGAACCTGAGGGAACGAGGGAAGCGGTTGCTGGTGTGCAAAAGCGAGAGAAAACAGAACGAGTAAGAGGAGGCCGAGATCCCACAGTAAGAAAGAGTCCAGGGGGATAAGCGCACCCAGAAACTTTCAGGGGTGTGGAGAGGAGCCCAGAGTCACCCCGCATATTTCTACCGGTTCTCAGGTATGTCCCCCCAGCCGCCCACCCATTTCTAGTTCAGCTCCTCTAGCGAGCCAACGTTCGAGCCGCTCCCCGCACAGAACGCTCTCGCGCTCCCTCCCTTCAAAGCAGCTGCAAGAACAATGCATCGTAGCCCCGGCTCGGGAAACAACGGGGCAGCCCTCGTCGCAAGCTGCACGGGAGCCTCCCTCCCTCCCCCCGCCGCCGCCGCCGCCGCCGAGGGGATCTACAAAAAGGCGGGGGGACGAGAGAGTGTCAGGTGCCCCTTTCGCCCGCGTCAAGGGCTACCCGGTTCGGGGCTAGAGCGAGGCAATCCGAAGCGCGGGCGCCCGCCTCTCGCCCAGCCCGAAAAGCGCGCCCGGGGGACGGGGACATACGCACAAAGCGGCAGCTCTTACTGGCGGAGGCGGGCGGCAGCTCCGAGCCGGCGCGAGAGTCTCCTCCGGCGATCCCGAGCCAGGCTGCTTCCGAGCTTAAATCCAGGCGCGGCGCAGGCGGAAAGGCGGCGGGAGGCTCTCGCTCCTTAATTCATTCTGAGGAGCTCGGAGGCGGCGGGCAGCGCGAAGCGGGTCCTGCTCTTCACAACGCGACTCCTCCCGCGGCTGCGTCGGGACCGCCGTCGGTGCACTTTGGAAGTGGGCGGCGGCGGGAGTAGCAGCAGCCGCCGCCTCTTCTGCCAACTTCCTCCTCCCTCTCTCGCGCGCGGAGAAAGCTCGGCGGAGTTGCTGGCGCGGCTGCTTGGAAAACTTCCCTTTCGGTCGGTCTCCAGCGGCACTCTGCTTTCGCCGCGGTTGCTTGGCCCCTCCTCAGGGAGGCCGGGTTTAGCCTCCGGCTGCAGCTGGAGTTCCCGGGGGAGGGGGAGAACGCGTGAGCACTTGGACTTGTCTGCGGAGCGAAGCCAGAAGCAAAGCAAGTTCCAGCCTCCCAACCCAGCTACCGTTTATACGCACGGCAAGCACTTGGGCGGTTGGGACCCTTGCTTTTAGCCAGCGCTCTAGTTTATTAGCTTTTTCTTCCATTTTTCTTGCTAGAAACCCGAAAATCAGTTTTCTTCAGGCTTTTTCGAGCTCCCAGTCAAAGCGGATTCCATCCCAGGCACCAGTGGTGCTGCATCTAGGTCGTCTTCGACCCTGGCTTTACTGCTCGGGGGTGGGCTTTAGATGACCACGCGTACTACCTCCATTGTGAAGCAGGTAACAAATGCACCACCACTCCATGCTTCTGCATTCCTGATACGTTAGAATTACGACCACAAATCCTGTTCGCCAGCCCTGATTTTAAAATCAACAAAACTTTGAGCCTGTGCAGTTTTGCATTTTAAACGCACTTAAATGGTAGAAACAGTACTACAGGAATGAGATGGAATTTGCTTCTGCTGCCCTCATCATCTGCCACTCCCTGGCTGATCATTGGGGGGGGGGGGCTGCAGGACCCTGAACTTTGGCCCAAAGTCCAGCACTAGCTGCACCACTGCCAATCACATTGATCCCTTGCCCATTTTTGCACCCTCAACTCTCTTTTCAATATGGTTATTGCCCCCCCTTTGCACCTGCAATTCCCTTTCCAATCTGATCGTTACAGAAAATTATTCAACAGGCATAGCTTTTCCCAGTGGTGAAGGGAAAGCTAAGCCTGTTAAATTTATGCCTGGTGTGCAGCAGATGGGGAAGGCACAGGATCCCTGACAGAAGATACATGGCAACTACAATTTGCAGTGACAACCACACAGTATCTCATACATTACCCTTAATAGTTAGCTGTTGGTTCCCTCTGTCGCCTGCAGGAGGTGTGCAGAGTGTGCAAACTGCCCACAAAGATGAGGTCCCCCAACATATTTGTTCATATTCAAACTTTCATATGAAAGTATACTGCAGACCTCATAGCCACAAGATCTGGCCCAATTTTTGAACTTTTCCATTTCTTACTCCATCCCCCTGCTTCTTGTACTACCTACCTTGATGAGGAATTCTGGCACAATCTTTTGTGGCATTTTGATTGGTCGTAATAAAGGTATTGCCTATCTGTAGATTTTAGATCTCCCCCCTCCCCGGATTTTGGATGTTTTACTTATAGACCAACACAGCTATCCTTGTTCTTTACTTGCCTCTTCCCCCAAACTTTAAAACCCACTTTTTCCTCCTCCTAAGGAGGAGCGTTCACCACTGCCTGCATCGCCATCCCTGCTGCCAATATAACTGCTCCGAGAGTGGGCCTGACTTGCAAAGCCCGAGGCTCTCTCTCTGTCCCCGCCTTTGTGTTTTTCTCCCTGCACACCTGCACAATGCTGAGCTACATGGGAGCTGTAGTTCCCTGACCACCTTAGGCTCCTGGCCAGGGCATGGAAACATGCTGTTTGGCTATTAAAGCTCAAGCTTTGAACTTTTTGGAACTTTCACAATTTTCAGCATGTCCACCAAGTTGAAGCTTCAGTTTTTTTAAAATGAGCAAAACCAGTCTGGCAGAAGTCTAGTAACAAGCGTTACACTAATGTATTCATGTATAAGATCACCCTGGAGGTGAGCTGGAATAGTTCCTTAACTGAGGATTATAAATTGTGCAGGTCACCAAGCAGCTGCAGCAGTCCTAATTTGGAGGAAGGACTTTTTTAAAAAATTCCAAAAGGACTATGTGACAGCCAAAAAAAAGCACCTTGATTGCTTTGAATCAAATTTATGCCAAAGACCTGGAAATCTATTTCTACAAATCTGTATTACTCCAAGAATGCTCAGTTGCTTCAGGTGACCATACCTTTTGTAAACTGAAACTGGTAAACGATTGCCCAAGATCTACCACAAAGCAAGAAAGGATTTAACTACCTTATTATGCTCTCAGGAGAAAGTAAGCTTACTAGGCAAGTCTCTCTTGATCATTTTAACTGATACATTTTCTAAAATGGAAGTAAGGAAGAAGTCATTTAAGTAGGCTACTACCAGTTTAAGTATTAGATTTTTCAGTAATTATTGTAATAAAGGACATTGTTTGACTTACGGGAATGTTTGCGTAATCGTAAATAATGTTTATAGATACTATGATGACTTGTAATTTTCTGAAGTTGTAAAATATTCCTAGATTTGTCCAACTTGTGAATCAGAATTCATGGTTATTAATTTATCTTCATTAAATCCTACATACTAATATATATATATATATATATATATATATAGTCTGTATACTTAAATATGCCTGAGTTGAAATCCACAAGGATGTTTCAATTCTGTGAATCAAATCCATCAAATGATTTCCTATAATAAATGGATTCATTTATTATCAGCAGTTCATACCATGCATAATGAAATTCCTAGGCAGAATTTACTTAGGGCAGTATCCCTACACTACACTAATGCTAACAAATTATGTTGCACTAATGTAAGTACCCACAGTACTGATAGCATTTCTAAAACCCGTTTTGCCATCACATGCTATTGTTGTTGTGCTAGAGCCCACTTATGCTAGCGCAACATTATTTACATCAGTGCTAGTGTAGAATTGGATACTGCCCTTAATGTTTAATGTAGTGTGTCTGTTTTTGTTTTAATTCATTGTATGAAGGTGCATGCTACTTCTGGCAGCTTTTGTGATTTACCAGTCACGTCTTTCTACATGTGCAAATGTGGTTCTTTCCCTCCATTAACAGTGTGAACTTGGTCCTCCAGTTCTATGAACATTTGTAAGCATGTTGCAACCAAACTTATGCCCACTCACTATACTCTGTTCCATTAACTTCACTGGGTATTGGGTTGTGTAATCCATATGAAGGACTAATTAATCACCTTGCTTACTACTTGTATTAAGTAAGTCCTTTGTGCTTTTTACATCAAGATCACAAAGTAAAGACTTATTCTGTTAGATCGTGTGCCCTGAACTTTGATCTTTATTGGAGTGGTCACATATCCCAGGATGCAGGGAGTTTTGACCAGCTGTGGTCAAAATTCCTACTTCTATACATCTTATAAAGATACAGGAATAGAGTCTTGCTTTGCAGCTGGTTCCCTCTTGCGATAGAAGAACAATGTCATTGTTAGTCTTGCAGTGCTTTATTTCATTTCCTTCTGCATGGATGCATATAATGGAAGCCACCTAGAGCAGGGATGGAATAGAGCATGTCTGTAAAAGGCTAGCTTGTAGCACAAGAGAAGCACAGACTGGATCAAGAAAAAGTTATTGGTGGTGCCTGTTCTGGATTTATGTTTTGTTTAGCTTTTGAGAAGTGTAACACTTGGAGTAGATGTGTATGCGCTTAGAGGAAAATATAATGTGAAGATGTAAAGCGTACGGAAGATGTAAAGCGTACGGAAATATAAAGTGGCATGCACCCTTATAGCTATCCCTTGACTTCTCTATGTATGCCAAATATCAAAAAGATATTTGCCACTGGAAATCTTAGAGCTGTGCTGGATCACACCAAAGGCCTGTCTAGTCCTGTTTCCCACATAGGTGGGCCAGCCAAATACCTATTGCAAGCCCACAAGCAGAACATGCCAACAATAGCACCCTCCTGCTCATGTTCCTCAGCACCTGGTATGCAAGGGCCCCTGCCTCTGATGCTGCGATAATATATAGTAAGCATGACTAGTGGCCTTTAATACATATTCTCCACAAATGTGTTGGGGAGAACAATCCTAAGGGCACTAGACAATGTCTAGATGGCCGTAGGATTTTCCAGTTTCTGAGAACTATGCTCCCCTCCCCTCCCCCGCTACCTCATAGGTAGCATGGTTCTTCCCTGTGTCCGTGCTCGTAACCACAGCGTGGAGCAGGCAAAAAGGGGGTGATCCCGGAGACAAGGAGTAGACGCTTCCTATTGTTATGACGCTTCCTATGCGCTGTCCATTCCCTCCATGCTCCGCCTGCTCTGCATTGGATAGTCGTCTGCCTCTGAGTGCAGAGGGAGCTGACTACCCCGATAGGATTCCACTCTAATCCTCTTTTTAAACCAACTAAGAGGCGGTAATCAGACCACTCCTGAAAAAGCCTAACCTGGACCGGGAGGATGTTAACAATTATAGGCTAGTAGCCAACATCTCCTTCTTGGGCAAGGTGCTTGAGTGGGTGGTTGCAGGACAGCTCCAGGCACTCTTGAATGAAATGGATTATCTAGATCTATTTCAATCACGTTTCAGGCCTGGTTTTGGAATGGAAACTGCCTTGAGTGCCCTGTGGGATGACCTCTGCCGGGAGAGGGAGGGTTGTTGATTCTTCAACAATGCGACCCTGTTGATTCTTCTGGACCTCTCAGCGGCTTTTGATACCATCGACCATGGTATCCTTCTGGATAGGTTGTCTGGGTTGGGAGTTGGAGGCACTGCACTGCAGTGGTTCTGCTCTTACTTGAATAGCCGACTCCAGAAGGTGGTGCTGGGGGATTATTACTCTGTGCCATGGCAATTCTGCCATGGGGTTCCACAAGGCTCCTTTTTATCCCCCATGCTGTTTACCATCTACATGAAACCACTGGGGGAGGTTATCTGGAGGTGTGGGCTGAGGTGCCATCAATATGTGGATGACACCCAGCTCTCCCTCTCTCATCAAACCCAGGTGAGGCAGTGGCTGTTCTGAATCAGGGCATGGGCACAGTAATGAGGGCCAATAAATGGAGGAGGGCCAATAAACTGAAACCCAATCCAAACAAGACAGAGGTACTGTTAGTGGGTGGTTTGTTTGCCCAGCTTGGTGATATTCAACCTGTTCTGGAGGGGGTTTCACTCCCCTTAAAGGATCACATTTGTAGTTTGGGGGTGCTCTTGGATCCAGAACTGTCACTTGAGGCACAGGTGAACTCAGTGGCAGAGAGCACTTTTTATCAGCTTAGGCTGGTATACCAACTACGCCCTTATCTGGACAGAGATAGCCTAGCTACAGTTATCCATGCTCTGATAACTTCTTGTTTGGATTACTGCAATGCGTTATATGTGGGGCTGCCTTTGAAAATGGTCCAGAAACTTCAGCTGGTCCAAAATAGGGCAGCAAGATTGTTAACAGGGACTGGCCAACGAGCTCATATTATGCCAGTACTTTTCCAGCTGCACTGGCTGCCAGTCCATTTCCAGGCTTGGTTCAAAGTGCTGGTATTAACATTCAAAGCCCTTAACGGCTTGGGGCCAGGTTACCTGAAGGATCACCTCCCCCCATATGTGCCTTCCCGGACCCAAAGATCATCCTCAGGGGTCCTTCTCCAGGAGCCCCTGCCAAAGGAAATGAGGTAGGTGGCTACCAGGAAGAGGGCCTTTTTCTGCTGTGGCACCCCGGCTGTGGAATGAGCTCCCTAGAGAGGTTTGCCTGGCACTTATGTTGTATTCCTTCCAGCGCCAGGTGAAGACCTTTTTATTCTCCCAGTATTTTAGCATTTTAGCTTATTAATATTTTAGCTCTGGTGTCTTAAATCTGTATTTTAAATCCTTGCACTGCTGCTAGGTTTTATTCTGGTTTTATTCTGGTTGTATTATTTATTGTGGTTTTAATGTTTTATATATTTTGTAATGTTTTATTGTGTGCTGTTTGGTTTTAATTTTTGTGAACCGCCCAGAGAGCTTCTGCTATTGGGCGGTATAGAAATGAAATAAAGAAAAAAATAAGTTGGTGTCTATCACTATATCTTGTAGTAATTAATTCCATAGCTTAACTATGAACTCTTTGAGGAAGTACTACTTTTTGTCTAGCCTGAAACTCTCACCATCAATTTAATTGGATGACCCTCACTAGTATTATGAGGAAGGGAGAAAATATTTCTCCTATCCACTTTCTCCACACCATGTTTAATTTTAAAAACTTCTACCATGACCCCACTTACTTTCATTTTTTCTAAATGAAAAAGCCCTAAACAGTGTAACCTTTAATCACAGGGGAGTTGTTCCAGTCACCTGATCATTTTGGTTGCCCTTTTTTTTTTGCATCATTTCCAGCTCTACAACAATATCCTTTTTGAGATGCAGCAAATGGGAGAGGAATCTGCAGTGGCAGCTCCACAGAAAAATGCTGTGCTCAAGAAAGGAAAGAGCAGGTCTGGAAAGTAAAACTTTAAATTTTATTTTTTGCTGGAATGTTTCAGTTGGTATTAGAAATGGGTAGGAATCGCCTTTTTGGCTCCACCCATTCTGACTTTGGCCCAGCTCACTCCTGAATGTGACCCTTGAGACCTTTCCCAGATTGGAATTTGGCCCTCTGGCTGAAAAAGGTTCCCCACCCCTGTTCTGTATCATTTATGAACAAATTAAAAGGTACCGGTCCCAAAAAAGATTGTTGAGGGACCCTGCTTTTTACATCCTTTCACTGTGGGAACTGCCCATTTACTCCTCCATTCTGCTTCCTGTTCTTTTACCAGTTATTAATCCATAAGATGACCTGCCCTCTTAGTAATTGACTACTAAGGGCTTCTCTACACAGAGGCTTTTATCCCACAACGTTACCAGGGCTTTTCCTTCCAGATTCTTTGCGGGATTAAGATCAGCTCTTTATGTGCACTACCCCTTTTTTTCCTGGGGATTTCCTTTATCTACAAATTTTATATGTTTCAATCATTATACAGTCATTAGATAGCACTGTGGTATAGCTGCCGTTGTATCGCAGCTTCCTTTTTACATGGAGAAATTCAGCTCTCAATATTTAAGTCATTCATTATCCCCCATATTTTAAAAAATGTGATAAAGATCAGAAAGTACTGGAGAAACTTTGGAGGTTGATGACATCATGTAATGGACACACAAACTTCCATGAATAACCAATCTCAGTTACAGGATAAAAGCCTCATGTAGAGAAGCCCTAAGTTTATTCAGGAGCCTTTGATGAGGGACTTTTTCAAATCCTATCCACAGTCAAAGAACACTAACAAGTTAGTGAGATAGGACTTGTTTTATGAAGACATTTTGACCTTCAAAAATACTTATTTTTCTATATGCTTGATAATTTTATCTTTTAATGATGCTTTAACATTAATAATGTTTCCCAGAACAGATGTTAAACTAACTGGTCTATAATTTCCTGGATCTCCCCTAGATTCCTTTTTAAACACTGGTGTAACAGACAGTGCATAGTATCTGACTGTACCCCAGCACTAGTGATAATGAAGTTGTTCTAGATAAAACGAATGCTTGTGCAATGTAACTAGTGATTACTAGCGCAATGGGAAACGCAGTGATTTGCTGACAAAATTCAGCAGCAGAGCCAATATTCGGCAGCAAATTGCCACTTTTTCCTGTTGTGGTAGCAAGCACTAGTTGCATTGCACACACATTGGTTTATGCTACCATATCATCATTAGTGCCGGCTGGGGCATAATTGGATACTACCCACTGGGTACTCCCTAGCCGTCTGCCATGGTGGCTGATCTTAGAAAAAAGTTACATATTTTAGAAGATCAGCAGTTGCACATTTGCATTCTTTAAGAACTCTCAGGAGGATACCATTCAGATCTGGTGATTTGTTAGTTTTCAATTATTCAATAAGGCCTCCTTGTCACCATTATTTGCCTCAGTTCTTCAGACTGTCTTTCTGAAAAAGTCAGTTCAGGCATAGCTGCCCTACATCTTCTGCAGTGAAGATACTCAAATAATTCACTCAGCTTTTCTGCAGTCTCCTTATCCTCTTTAGCACACCATTAACTCCCTTATCCAACAATCCAACTGTCTCCCTATCTGGTTTCCTGCTTTTGTGTGTGTGTGCGCGTACGGTTAATTTTACTTTTTTTAGTGTTATGTTCCTCACATTTATCTGTCTGTCTGTCTGTCTATCTGCTTCCACTACTGTGTGCTTGCATTTTTCTTTTTGTGTGTGAAAGTTTGTGTTCCCTTTTTTCTCATTTGGGCACAACTTCCATTTTTTGAAAGGAAGCCTTCTTGCCTCAAATAGTTTTCTTGACTCTCCTCATTAAGTATGTTGGTAGCCTCTTAGACTCCTTTCCTGATCTGTAGTATATATTCTAGCTGAGCTCCTATTATTGTAGGTTTGAATAATCCTCAGGTGTTCAAGGGATTTTATCTTCTTGACTTTCCCTTCAAACTTCATTTATCAGTCCCCTCATTTTATTTAGAAGTGTCCTGTTTTGAAGTCAAATGGGACTCTGTTGGACTTCCTTGGCAATTTTCCATCTACATATATGTTGTACCCATAATAAGTCTTGCAGAAAAATGCAGCCCAGAATTACTCTAAATAAATAAAATTTTGCCTATTTTGAAAAATAAATCTGGGGGGCGGGGAGCAGAAGTGCTAATAATGACAAACAACCACTTCAGGAAATATTGAGATACTTAGATGAAAACGTTTATATCCAGGTAAAACAGGGACAGGGCATGAGTGGCCTTCCAGATGATTCTGTACCTAGCCAGCATAGCCAGTTGTGAGGGATGATGGGAGTTGAAGTCCAATAGCATCTGGAGAGCCACAGGTGTACCATCGCTCAGGTAAAGGATACTAGAAGTTCCAAATGCTTCCACACTTTATTAGCCTTTGGGAATAGAGAACAAGAGGAAGTAAGTTTGCCAACTTAGCACACTCCCACCAATGACCAATCTCCTCCCTATTATGGTGAAATCTGCTGAGTCAATGGTAAGGAAAAGACGTTAAGGCTAGTATTAAGAAGCTGAACTTACATCTGTAGCCCTGAAAGATTTCAACAGAGCATGGGAGTTCTCAGTCTTGCCGTCTATCAGCAATCAAAAACAACACCAAAGCTCTACGGTTTTTAAATCACCAACAGTAGTAGCAACCAGACCACCCATACAGCTCTAGGGAAAAGGTCCATTCATTCATCACTTAACCAGTCACCACTTAAGCCAGTGCCAGTATGTCTGTGATTGTGGCAGGACAGAGAGAAATTGTGTTGCATCTGGATGCTAATGTTAGGATCTGGTGATCATAATATTTTCAGTTCTTTTGTTCATAACATTTTTATTGTAAGCCTCCTTGCGAGAGCTTGCCTTGAAGTTGGGGCAGAAGCAAATAATATAAAATAAAATGTCAGGCTTTATGCTGTTTGGTTTATGAAACATAATTTATATTGTGCTGTATCAGCACTCTTTTAGCTTCAGAGACACAAATATGTGAGGTTCCTTAAAGCATTCTCTGGAACTCTTCTTTGACCCATGTTTGAACCTGAATTATTATTTTTCCTGGAGATCAGCCATCCTTTTAGTTCTCCCACCAGGACTTATTCCTGGAACATATGAATCAAGATACTAACAGATATGTGTAGGTACCTCTTGCTAAAGAAGAGTGAAAGTTGTCACCCCAATTATTGCTCTTATTCTGCAGATATATATAGAATAGAATCTATGTGTGCTATGACTGGTCCATGCCTGTTAACCAGATCCTACTATTCATTTTAGCTCCAAGAGGAGATCTCAGTGTTCTCCTGCCTGTCCTGTCAAGCCCTGATCAGATCCACATCTACTTTGCTTCAACAATGGTAAGAAAACAACAATACCAAAATGCTACAGCACCAGGTCACTGTCGCTAGTAGAAGGAGGGAGCAATCCTATGCTGCTAGTCAGCGGCTAGACAGCCATAAGATACGTGGTTTTCTGAGGTCAGAACCAACCTTCCCCTCCTTCCACACTGCCTTCCTGGCAGCACGGAACACCCCATGCTCCACGCTTGGAAGAGGAGCATGGAGCGGCCAAAACGGGGCATTCCGGGGGGGCGTTCCAGGGCGGGAAAGGCAGAAATGCTGGTACGACGCATCCTATGTGTCGTCCGGCAGCCTCCTCCCCTGCTCCGCCTTCCTGCAGCTAGACAGCTGAAATCGGCTGTCTAGCCACAAATGCGAGGCAGCAGAAGCACGGAGGGAACAATCCCCTCTGTACTTCTCCTGCCCTGCATTGGATAGGCGGTCGCCTCCAAGTTCAGAGGCGGCCGCCTATCCCCATAGGATTGCGCCCTAATAGAACTACAAGCATCAGTGCATGATTTCAACCTCTGCTGTTAGGCCACAGGAGCAGTTTCATTTTTGCAACTGAAGTTCCCACATCTTTCAATGGGCCTTTTCTCTGCACCTGCTAAGTGGAGGAGAGGTTCTCAGCATGCTCAGTGTGCTGTCTTAGGGCTATTTCATACACATCCCCTTATAATTTCTGTTAGATTTGAAGGGCATTGAATATGTGAAAGCACATAATGGTCAATGGTGAGGATCCCAGGCATGTATGCATTGCATGTTTTCAGACACACAAATGCCCTTCAAACATTACAGAAAAGATGTTGTCTGCCTATTGCTATAACATGGGAAGTGGCCCTCAGAGAACATGGCTTCCAGGCAGGCCTGGCAGCTCCAATCTTACCAGTTAAGCAGTGTTCAAGTGTCTTGTTTACAAATAAAATTACTGAAACAGATGAGACAGTTCACTAATGAGCTTAAGCCATCATTATGTTTTTGGACCACATCCATCAAGCTAAGCTTCTGCTTACATGCACTGGTGATCTGGTAAAGGCCAGGTCACCACTGCACTTAACACACATTTCTAAAAGTCTGTGAAATGTAGTGGATGTAAGGCCAAGGCAAACTGGTAGCATATCCTGATGAATACTCTTTATAGTAGTGGTCACAGACGTTTTCACAGCCGAAGTGGCCAGCCAGAAAGATGAGTTACTGTTCCAGACAGGAAACCTTTTTCTTTTTAATTATATCCAGAGAAGGAAATTATTGGTAGGAACATAACACCCCTTCTGGAGCTACTGCTTAAAAGCAACATTTTCATGTTGATTTAGCTCAGACAGTGTAGTGCAATTGGTGGTGATAACGGTGCAATCTCATGCATGTCTTCGCAGAAGTATGTCCCACTGATTTCAGTGAGACTCACCGGTAAGGGCATATAGGATTGCAGCATTTTCTTCAGTATGAGGAGGGCAGCATGTAGTGAACTTTGGGGGAGGGCTGTAGCTGAGTAGAGAGCGCATGCTTTGCATGCAGAGCTTCTGCCATTTCTCCTGGGCTGGGGAAGACTCCACTCTGAAACCCTGGAGAGCTGCTGTCAGTCACTGTAGACAATACTGAGATAGACAGACCAGTGATCTGACCTGGTATAATGCAGCTTCTTGTGTTCCTAGTTAACTGCATTATGGGAGAATTGCAAGTTTCACTGGAATCAACGTCCAATTAAGTGTGCTTGGGCACAGAATTTTGTTCTATGGAAGTAACTTCATACTTATAGTGAATGCCAGCCTTCCCCAACCTGGTACCTTGCAGATGTCATGGATTACAACAACCACGATTCCTGACTATTGGCCATGCTGGCTGGGACTGATGGGTATTAAGTCCAAAACATCTGGAGAGTACCAGGTTGATATATGCTGTGGTGGTAAACACTTGTTCTAAATAGAAAACATTGCACACCAAATAACAAACAAGTGGAAAGGTGCACTCAAACTAATTCAGAATAGGGATGTTGCGGGCGCCCGACTGGGTCCAGGAATTCATCGGGCTCCCTCCGCTTGTGACCCCCGGACCGCGCTTGCCGAGACGCTCCTTGTTTGCCCCCCGCTCGTGCCCGCTCGCGCTCTCCAGGACTCACCGTGATCCCATTCGGTGAGCGCCCGCCATTTTCGCGCCTTTGATTTCTACATAAAACAGGAAGTTTAAAAATGTGTTTATTTAAATATGCGCAGTTTGGAGCTGGGAAAGCTAAATAAGTGCAATATCAGAGGGATTATACCTCTAATATTGTGCTTATTTAGCTTTCCCCGTTCCAAACTGTGCATATTTAAATATGCGCATTTTTAACTTCCTGTTTTACATAGAAATCAAAGGCACGAAAATGGCAGGTGCTCACTGAACAGGATCGTGGTGAGCCCAGGGAATTCGCCGAGCTCGTGGGCGGTCCGAGCACAGGTCTGGGGGGTGCGAGCAGGGGCACTGCTTTGGCGAGTGCCTGGAGAAACCAAGCTAGGGTGAGTTCTTACATCCCTAATTCAGAAAATGTGCTTACCCATCAAGAATCTTAAAGATGCACATCGCAGTTCTTCCACAGGTTTTCCCGGGAGAACAAGTCTGCTGAATCATTCAGCTGAATGTATAAGTAGCTACTACCAAGGATTCATATGGGTGTAGCACAGAAAATACTCCCTTACTAATCAAACCGTATTGTTTATAGCACACTTCTCAGATGGACTAATTGGCATGGGTAGGTACATTTGTTTTCTCTGTTGGACTGCTTGCCAAAGCAGGTTTTTGGAGCCACACGTCTACTTCATTGCACACTGGCAAAATCTGGGTAGACAATAAGCAATACAACTTTCAGTGCCAATGCTATAACAACTTTGAGAGTAAAAAACTGCACAAATCTAACAATCTATGCTCACATAGATAGCAACTTAGGGCGCAATCCTATGCAGGTTTAGACAGAGAAAAGGCCTACAACTCCCAGCATTCCCCAACCAGCATAGCATAGAGTTTTTTCTGTCTAAACATGCATAGGATTGTGCCCTAACAAACTAAAAGTGGATTGCTTCTAAAAATAAGGTAAGGAGCCACCAAAGCTGCAGAGTGCATGCTTTGGATGCCCAAAGTCCCCAGTTTGATCCACAGCATCTCCAGTTAGAAAGAAGATAACAGGTTCTAGGAAAGACCTCTGCCATAGACCCTAGAATACTGCTGCTGGTCAGAATAGACAGCACTAGGTAAGATGGACAAAAAGCCTGACCAGGAGGTGTTTCCTCAGTCGATTTTTTTTGCAAGTTGGCTCCATTTCAAGGTCATTCTGGGCACATGATGACGTGGCCATCCCACAGCCATCCTGGAGCTTTTCATGGAAAAACTGGATCTCCTGAGACTACTTTAAGTCCGATTCTTTTCCTTAAGTCAGGTTCTCCATGGTGTAGTTGTTGTGTGCCCCAACCCCCGCATTTACCTCCAGTATGCTAGCCCTGCCACAGGGTGTGACTTTCACCATGACCCCAGTCAAGGGGTGTTTCCTGTCCCTGTGTTTCCCATCCCGTGCTTTCCAGCACAAACCAGTTAGTGTCTACTCAGAAGTAACTCCCATTGTGGTCAATGAGGCTTGTCCCTTGAATGCACACTTCAGAATTTACAGAGATCCCCCTCAATTGAAATAGCACATTTTAAAGCACTAATTCCCTAAAGGCTATAATCAAAGCTGCGATTCTCTGTTTGGTTTATTGCTGTTCGGAAGTAACAGATTCACACTTTTATCATGCGTAGCATCAGGTTAGAAAGGAGACTGCTTTCCCATCCCTGTCTTTCCACCATAAACAGACACTTCTGTGTCTACTCAGAAGTAACTCCTATTGTGGGCCGATCTACATTGTGCCCGCCATCGCAATGAATTCGGTGTCCCGTCGGGTTAAACGCTCTCGCATTAAAATGTGATTATTCACACTCACCCATTTTCCCCGTTGCAGTGCTTCATTGAATGTGCAAGCTCAGTTCACACTCAAGCGCTGTGCTGTTTTCCTGCGCGCATCTGATCTTGGATGCTAAGCGGGGTCAGCCCCGGTCAGTAGTTGGATGGGCAACCGCCTGGGAATCAGGCTTCCTGCACTGAACAGGGGGTTGTTGTATCCCTTCAAATGGGATTAAGTTTTACCCCCTCCTATCCCCTGCTCTGGATGTTTTTTTTTTAAGATTAAGGCGTTATCCTCACAGAATCGGGGCTTCTCCGCGATGTTTTTTTTTCCTAATTGAGGCATGATCCTTGAAGCTTCAAAGTTGAAGCTTCACAACTTTGAATCTTCAAGGATCATGCCTCAATTAGGAAAAAAAACATCGCGGAGAAGCCCCGATTCTGCGAGGATAACTCCTTAATCTTAAAAAAACACATCCAGAGCTGGGGATAGGAGGGGGTAAAACTTAATCCCATTTGAACGGATACAACAACCTGCTGCTCAGTGCAGGAAGCCTGATTCCCAGGCGGTCGCCCATCCAACTACTGACCGGGGCCGACCCTGCTTAGCTTCCGAGATCAGACAAGCATGCGCACATCCAGCCCTTTGCTTGTTGCTGAGGAAACATTGAGTGCTGAGGAAGCTATGCTATCGGTAGCCGGAAGACGACATGGGGCCGTCGAGAGCTGTGACTGGACAGGAGGGAAATACAAACACTGCCTCATATGGACAGGCGTGGGAGCGGACTACGACTGGATATGGTAGCGAAGGCAGAAAATCAGAGCACATTAAGGGGAAATACCGGGATATTAGGGTATTGAAAGTGGGAGCATGGAAGTGGGAAATTCCGGTTCCAGTTTGAGGCAGCTACTATGTAGTGTGAAAGGCGGGCAGTGAAACCGCATTGGAAGCGAAAAAAGGCAGTAAGCTTAGATCCAGCCTGTGTTCAATGAGGCTTGTCTTTGATGTTTACTTTCTTTTATTTTGGAAGTAATTGATTCACCGCTTCACTCCTTTGCAGCATCGGGAGCTTCAGGGGAAAGGAGAAAGGGGATTAGAAAAAGGGCTGGTTGGAACCAGGGTCCTTCAAGTATTCACAGGGTTAAGTCTCCTAAAGGCTCTGAAGCACTTTGCCAGCTGTAAGGGAGTAGTTAATGTGCAGCATCAGGAGCTTTAAGGGAGGGAGAAGGATATACAGCTGTGTTTCTTTAATGTTTGGTGCATTAAGGAAGTAATGTGTGGGGGGGGTGGGGGGGAGAGAGATTTTGTCAAGACACAGGAGAAAACCTCCCAGGATTTTATAGAAGGAGAAAGTGCGGGGAGCCTGTCTTATTGGTTGAGCAACCCCTGTCAGTCAGATGACATTCACTCCAACCCCCCACCCAGGACTATGTTCTGTGAAGCAACTTATGCTGGTGTGGTGCACTCACTCATGGAGCCCTGCACAGACCAAAGTGCACCAAAGCCGATTCCTAGGAAAATCCAAATAATCCTCCATTCACTTCTCCTTCCGTTGTCATGGAGAACTCCCCGTGGTATAAGGCAGCTTCCTATGATATTAGTGGGTGGACTTGAAGGTAGGAGCACATGGTTTCATGCATAAAATCCCAGCTTCAGTCGCCAGTGTTTCCATTTAAAGAATGTAGGTATCAGGGTGTGAAAGATCACGAAGACATTAGAGATACACTGTGAATCCAAGTGGATAGTAGGGCCAGCCGCAGAGCACATGCTTTGCACGCATCAAGGTTCAATCGCCAGCATTGACAGATGGGGCTGGGAAAGAGCCCTCTCTGAAACCCTGGAGAACTGCTGCCAGTCAGTGTAGACAATACTGAACTTCCTAGTTTCTTATCAATGTATATAAAGCCAAGTTCCCAGTTTTCCATCACATTTTGAACTGTGGGCAGAGATATAGAGATCAAGGGGTGGGGGTCGCTATGGAGATTGAGCCTAGTTCCTTGAGATTAAAATGTGCTGTCTATATTTGTGCTGATGTAGTAGTGGGTCTGAAAGAGCTTTAGGAGGCAAGTGGGGCTAAGCTAAACTGCTCTATCCTGTTTGCCTCAGGTAAGGTTTAGTTGTGGCCAGGTCTATCAGGTGCTCCAGATCCTGAGAGGGCTTCAGTACAGAGTTACCTAGCAGTGAAAATGATAGGCTTTTCCCTGTCACAGAGCTACAGTGGTGGGACAATCCATGCCTGATGGAACTTCATATTTTATACGACTCTCAAAGGCACAGGAGTCTTATCAAGAGCTTAATGTGGAAGCCCCCGCCCCAACAACTAAAATATAGGCTTAGCTGCCTCTCTGTCCTTACCATTGTTACCCAGTTTATTTTCTTTTTATGTACAGCTCATTTCTGAAAAGAATGATACATTAATTTTGAGAAGGCTTCTCAGCACATGGCCCAGACCAACCTGTAGTTTTGTCACTCATGGCAAATGCAGCTTGGCCAGAGAATTGCTTTCACAGTTCTAGAAGCAGAGGGCTTTTCCTATAAAACGTCTGAAAACCTTTGATTACCAGCTGTTAATATTTTTTTAAAGAAAAAGAAAAACATGATCCAACTAGCAAGAAGTCAAGGCTTCCAGCTGTTTCCTCTTCCTTAGATAATAAGGCCAAGAGTGCCAAGCCTGACTTTTTCCAATACAAAGCACTTCTCAAAAGGCGACTCTGCTGAGGAGGAGCTTCGCTTCAAGTTACATGACCCTAATGGCTTGATTTCATGAGTCACTGTGCTGCCCAATGCAGCATTGTACTGGTGACACTAGCATAACACTGCAACATATCCTACCAGACTTCTCGTAATGTTGTACAATGCAGAACTTATATGTCATTGGCAATGGATGTCTCTGGCAGGCACTGCAGTGGCTATTGAAAAGGTACTTGAGGATGGTATTGGTTGCTAGCCTTCTGCTTGCCCCTGCTGCCTGCCTGCTGGGATGTGGGGGCCTCTTTCTCCGAGCAAGACTTGATTGGTGCTGCCTCCTTAAGTGCAGGAGCAGGCTGCTGGTGGTGTAGTGCCCCAGCTATTCCCCCCTGGTCAGAGACACCTTGCAGTGGGGGAAGACGGCAGTGCTGGGATCCAGTCCCACCTCAAAGTGGTCCCACATGATGCTTCTCGGACATTTCTGTGAAGACAGGTTGCCTGCCTTGAGTCTCAGGGGTCACCACATGAGCAGGGCAAACAATGGAGGAGGGCTCACGTGCTGGAGCCTCTGCCTGCTGCTTGTCCTCCCCCACACCCTGGAGGATCTCCTCCTCTTGACCCTCCACCATGCTGAGGACCTCTGACGTAGGGTCCATCAGCGGGCTCCCCTCTTCCACTGCAGAAGGAGATGGCGCTCCTTTGGCAATAGTGCTGCTGCCTGCACCAGCCTCCTCAGTGACTACTGGGCACTGCAACTTGCCTCCCCAGTCTGCTGCCCTGCTACACCAGGACGCACTATCTGGACTATAGGGGGAATACAAAACCCAAATTAACATCGAGCATATTACTGAGTCATGTGTTGTCACAGCAGCTTTTTTTTTTAATGTCCAAATCAGAAAGAGGTTTTTCCCCTTGATAAAGCCAAATATTATAGAACCCAAGAAATGTGCATTTTATAGAAATTAAAGCAATAATGCTTAACAGTGTGAGATATCCTGCTGTCAGTTATACTTTTTGCAAAGCCTTCAGATGTATGTCAGAAACTGGAATTGGCTCGTGGGCTAGAGATGAAACTAGAGCTGCAATCCAAAACTTATGGAGGATTGCCCAATTGAATTTAGCGGAGCTTGCTTTCAAGTAAACATGTAGTTGTAAAAACAAGCTGTAGAGCTGCAATCCTATGCAGACATATTTGGAACAAGTCACCTGGAGGCATTAAATTGCTCAGTAACACCATCTGTGTTAACTTGGGTTTTGTCTCTAACTCTTCCCTGTTTATTCTTTGTAACAGCAAACTTGATGGCCCCATGCCAACTAGAGGGGTAGTGGAATGGGGCCACCCATAGACAAGGCTCTCCTGTAGGCATAAACATGAGTTAAAAGCTGAGAGAAGAAAGCAAGAGGAGTGGGGAAACTGGCCACAATGGGGAGGGGAGAGATTTCCCCACCCTGTTCCAACAAAGAATAAAAGAAGGGACTTCTGAGTAAACATGGATGAATTGGGCTAGACATTTTGCTATACGCAGAGTGGCAAACATTTGAACAGTGCCTTACATTAATGGCTAACTACACATCAGCCATTTATATATACTTACTTTTGGCATGATCCAGCCAAAGTAAATTGCTTTTCACCCTAGTTCTATGCATGTTTACTTGGACGCACATTTTGTTGAATTCAGTGGGGCTTACTTCCAGTAAATATGTGTGCCATTGCCATCTTTAAATTAAATACTATACCTTTAAGGAATAAATAAAGTGCAGACTCCCCTTAAGTGTACTTGCAAGTGACCTTTCTCCATAGGTAACTGATTACTCGCATAGTGGTTTCGGACAATTATCCTAATAGTAGTTTTTGCAGTAATTCAAAGCGAACACCTTAAAGTATATAACTATAGTCTTCTCTTGGTCTTCTTAACTATTAAAGGAAAACAGTTTGAAATTGTGCTTTTGTAATGTAAGCTGTGCCTTTCAACATTGCAAGATCTCAGTATAATTTACCTAATTGTTTTAAACTGTTATATGAGTAAAGAGTAATAACCAGTAAAGAGTAATAAACCAAATCAATCCCTTGCCTGAATGTACTGACATCACAGGAGTCACAAGCAAGTATGAATTTGGGTCTGTGGGTTTTTCAAGCATGTTATTATTAATAATGAAAGTATAGCGTTTGATAAAAATACCTGATGCTTTTAAAAATAAAGTAGCCTAAGCTGTTCACAAAAGGCTATTAAACTCAGTGCCTTAAGACTCAATTTTTTTTAGCTAGTCTGTGACTAATTCTTTTTGGCCATCCCATCCTCTAGTTTTAGCTTTTAGAATTATTTTATTTTTTCAGTGTGTTTTCATGTAGATTGCTTCTGGAATTGATCATGCTAAGTTGATTATAGTTGGTTATTAGAGAGAATCCAGACAATGCCACCATCAAACATTGCATTTCCATTCTTTCCCAGTTACTATCCCAAACCCATTTGTACAACCATTGGATAATTTGTCTTTTTATGTATTAGCTACAGCATCATTTTTAGGCTCATTGTAATTATTTAATTAAAGACAAATAAGTTATATTTAAAACATCTTTTTCTCTTTCCTCCCATACATAGATCACGTGGTTTTGAGGATCACTCCAGAAACATTATATTCATCCTGCAGTTCACAGAGTCTTTTCCTTGATTTAGTTCAGTTTTATTTTATGTGACCTTCCATAAATGAACATACAATGGTAGAGTTCACAACCCAGCTTCAAACAATGGGTTATTTTCTTGGTTTGTTCATGGTTAACAGCCCATAGTTAAACCATAGTGCAGGGTTTGCATGTGATGACAACCATGATATAACAACAACCCATATTCAACCCATACTCAAATAAAGCCACTGACCAGGTTCGGACGATCACGGGGGTGAAATGAGCCATCATGGTTTCTTCCTCTGCCCCTGTGTGCTTTGCACGCATTGCATGCACGACCATAATTTGCACAATTACCCACAATGCAATGTGGGTTGCTGTGTCATCCAAACCTGGCGCAGTGTGCAGTGGGGGTGGCTTCTTACCAATGCCACAAGCCCTACTACAAGCCATGGGTTGTTGCAGAATTATGCAGATCACGGTCATGCACGTGGTATGTGCAGGGAGAGGGGAAGAATCCACAATGGCTTCTTTCACCCCCGTGATAATCCAAATGCAACCACTGTGTCTCCCTTCCTCTTCCTGCATTGGTCTTCCCTTCGGCTACAGGAAGCAAAGGAGAAGGGTGGTCAATAGGCCCCGTAGAGGCTACAGTCTCCCTCTGTGCCTGAATCCATTAAACGTTAGTTGCATTAAATGTAGAGGTACCACCTGTGGTTGAGCATCAGGCCAATCTAAATTGGCCATCGGCCCTAACTGGTTAATGTATGTATGTATGTATGTATGTATTCCATTTCTATACTGCCCAATAGCCGAAGCTCTCTGGGCGGTTCACAAAAATTAAATATATGCATCACTCCTTTATTTCCAATGTTCAGGTATGAGTACCATTGCTTAGGTCACTAACAGAGCATAATCTGCACAGTAAAGTGAGGTATCAGCAGGCTGGGGAACCCTAAAATTAGCAGATGTACAAAAAATCTTTAGAAAAAAATCTGAAGGGGGCCAAAAAAAGCCCAGTGAGGACTGAGTATGCTCAGTGGCCACAGTATGCCAACTGACTACTGAGGGGGATGGGTGGGAAAGCAGGTGGGAGTGGGATGGAATGGAGTATCATTGAAGAGGACATAGCTGAACCCTGAACAGGAGCCCTCCACAATGCAAAAATGTGTTGCAGATCCCACTTGTTCAAACTGTTAACACACAGGAATGCATGAACATACTTCCAAGGAGAAAGTCACACAATCAGTTTTGTTGCATTCAAAGTTTTTGGTTAAGTGGATCTGTGAGGAGCATGACATGTCGTAAAAATAACAATAATATTGCTTTGCCATGAGATTGCTGGAATAGCACCTAAGAGTGTGAGTTGGGAAGTCTTCAGCTCAAATCTCACCTAAAACATAAACTTACTAGGTGACCTCAGGCAAACCCCTGGCTCTCAACATCACCCTCCACTGGCCTTGTGCAAACCAGGGACTTCCTATCTCACAGCTTATTCTCTTAGGGTACAATCCTATGCATGTTTAGACAGAAAAAAATCCTACAATTCCCAGCATTCCCCAGTCAGCATGCTGGCTGGGGAATGCTGGGAGGTGTAGGACTTTTTTTCTTAACTGCTTATATTTAACCGCTATACTACCCTAGCTCTTGTGAACTGAAAAGAATAGGACAAACACATGAGCTTACAATACTTTAAAAGGACAATATTGAGGGCCATTTGCTTTGGCAAATCCTCCATGACTTGTAACCTCCTTCCTCCAATCTGGGTTTGCTTAGAGAGCTACTTTCATGTAATGGTTAAGAGACTGAGCTTTGAGCCAGAATATCTCTGGTTCACATTTCACCTCTGTCATGAGCTCATCATTAGATGAAGCCAGATGGGGATGGTAATACTGCCCTAACTTATAGGGGTCCTGTGATTATTATTGAGACAATGGGATGGTTCACATGATCGAACAGATCACTGTAGCTGCATGTGCCGGCAATCATTTTGTATCTTCACTGCCTGGCCCCTGGCTTCGCGCAATCCTACCTCTCGGGTTCACACAACACAACAAGTTGCGGCCAGGCAGTGAATGTTCAAATCCCACCAGGCACATGCCGACACACACTGCAGCCCACTGGGGTTTAAATGAGTCACAGTGGGCTATTTTGATCATGCGAACTGGGTCAATGTATGACAAACAGATTGAACACTCAAAAGTATCAGATATAAGTGTTTCACATACATTATCACAGGAATCTCGAGATCCTGTCATTTTTATTGTATTCCTTATTCTTGTCTAGTGGTTCTTAGGGGCTTACCTGTTTGCACCACCACAATGTGCTAAATTTCTTCCCCGCACTTCCAGTCCTTAGATGCATCCTTGTGAAAAGTCCTCAGAGGATAATATAGACCCTCAAATAACCCATGGGCTATTATAAGGTTATTTGAGGGTTGTTTCCCTCTCAAACAAGCCATGCTGCCCAGGTTCGGATGACATGACAAGCTGCACTTGGGGGTAATAAGGAAAATAGTGCCTAGCATGCACTGGGGATTAAAACAAGCCACCATGGCCTATTTAAGCCAACTGTAGCTTGTTCGATCATGTGAACTGGCCTAATATCTAACTGTTGTTTTCTAGACCCTCTTGTCTTGAAAGAGATGGCTATCTTTTGCCAAATGGTGTTTGGTTGTTGTTGTTTTTTTACTGGAGACTATTATTAAATTGCCATGGCAACAACATATTCCATGAAATTGCTATTTAAATGCTTTAAAAAGTATTCTTACCCTAGGCTCATGGGGTAATTGATATAATAATGAGGGTAGTTCTGCTCTGTTTCCTGACCAGTGAAGTCCAAATAGTTTCTCCTTTACCTGGCTATACCTCACTAACGTTTTTGAATGGTGAGATAGAACAAGCCCAGCAAAAGATCTCGTTTCAACCATCTGAACTGACAAAGAAGCCAATAACCACTTAAATCCACTAGCTGTATGTGAACTCTGCTATGAGTTACATCAGGACCAGTTCCATTACTATAATTCTGTTCAGCTAAATTAAGGGTTTATTTAGCAAGAGCTTTGATCTCTTCTTGTATCCAGCAGCCAAAGAAAAACATAATCTGATCCTAGGGGCGCTTCCAGACAGAAGGGTCCTAGTGCTAACAATTGGAAGGCACTGTGCAGCTATTGCATCATTTCTTACTTCACAGATTTTCCGAGGCAAGAAAAAAGATAGAAGTGGTGGGAAAATATGGGAGGGCTCTGAGTAGAAGACAACATCTAGATCCCCTGACAAATTCCATGAATTCCATGAGGCAGAGAGATGGTCAATAAAAGCCTGATCTGGAAACACCGTAAGAGAAGCCAAGGGGTAGAAGTCAGTTCAGCCTCCATTTTAATCTATGGTCAGCTGACCAAACAGTGGTGCCAAAGGGTGCCTATTTGGTGCCTGTTGACCATTTGTGGCCAAGGCACCCCTCCCAATAAACTGCACTTCTTGGTGCCCACCCCTCTGTCCAGCTCCTCCTCCCCTTTCAAAATTCTGCACTGCCTTATTCTTTTCCTCAGCTTTCTGGTACTTGCTTCCAGCATCATGGCTCTCACCTGCCCTTTGTCTCTGGATCACATCCCCATTCATTGCCTGCAGCAATCTCTGCTTCTGTTTTCCTGTGGAATACCCACTCCTGCCTCTAGAAAGCAGTCACCTGCTGTGATCTTTTCCTCTCTTGGTCTGTCAAGCTTCTTGCACCCACAGAAACCTTTCTCCCTCCCCCTCTGATGCTACCACCATTACTTGTTTCAGTGGTTTCTCCATCTCCCATTTGCCTGGTGGTAGTGTTTGGTCTTCCTCTTTCCAGATTCTTCCAGCTTTAGTCCCTTGCCCTGATATTTGGTTATATCTCAGGTATGTGTGTAAGAAGCATGGGGGCAGCTACCCACACATCCAAATTGGTGTCCCAAATTTTCCTGGGTGGGGGCTTGAGCCAGAACTAAATAACAAAGAATGAGCCTAGCCCTAGATGCTAAACCCAGCCCTGGGTTCTGGCTCAAGGTTTACACACACACACACACACACACACACAAGCTAATGACAGCCATCTCTCTCTCTCTCTCTCTCTCTCTGCCCCTGAATCATCCCTTCACTGGAATCTTACCTTTCCAACTGCCTCTCTGATATTTGTGCTTGGATGCTTCATCATCTCAAACTCAAGATGTTCAAGACTGAATTTATCATCTTTACTCTCCTTATTATCACTCTCCTTGTCAATTAACAATGTCACCATCTGCCCTGCCTTAGCTTTTCTTGGACTCCTCTCTTTGGGCTTCTCTACATGAGCAATTTATTGCATGCTCATGATTGGCCAGTCACGGAGGTTCATGGGTCCTTTACCATTGTCAACCTCTAGTACATCTCCCGTGCTTTTCCCCATTTATCCCACTTTCAAAAAGATCGGAGATAAGTCGGATTTTTTTTTAAAATGCAGGATTTCACCAGCATGTAATGCCACTGTAGCGCTATAATTCAGCCACTAGATGGCGCTCTTTCATTGAACATATAGAGAGTTGCTGAGAAAGGAAGTTCTCAATTCCACATCATGTGCTCGCTGTCTAAAGGAGCCAGCTGTACTCCTGCAAAGAAAACAGAAGCAGAAAGCTCTGGTGAAGTTGCGAGATTTTCGCCTGGTGTATAAATGGGCTTTCTCTCCTCTGTTCCTCATATTCAGTTCACCGTCAAGTCATGTTACTTTACAGCATTGCAAAAATATGATCATTCCTGGGCAGAGAGCAAGTCTTCCTTTCTGGCCCTTCAGTAGAAAGGCTCTGAAAACCTCTTGCCTTGACTATTGCAATCTTCCCCTTTCTGGTCTGTTGTCATTGCACCTTGGTCTCCTCACCTTGGTCCCTATATTGGCTTCCAGTGTGCTCCCAGATCCAGCACAAGCACCTTCTCCCTACCGTCAAAGCTTTCCATGGCCTTTCACGGGCCATGACCTTTGGTCCTCCAGCTCCAGCACCCTCAGTTGTTTGAGGGTCTCCTGCTCTCTCAAACAACTCCAGCCTTTCTCTTTTCTGCCCCTTATTCTTGGAGCTGCCTCTCAAAGAGACATTTGGGTGACAAGTCTCCAAGAGCAGCCCTAATTTTGATTAATGTTGTGACACACAGGAAAAGTGACATGTTTATATTCTTTTCCAGATGATACCCATTAGCTGTCATCACGTCAGATTAGGAAACAGATCACAATGATGCAGTATGACAAAACACTAATAATTCTGTATTGTTTTAATATGTATGTCCTAATCTGTTAAGAAAGTGCTGGCTTGGCCTTGACGAAGACACAAAGAATGTAAATGCAGCACCTGGAAACTGGGAAAGGTCAGGGAGGCAGGCCACATGTCTTAGAAGTAGGATGACTCACCTAGTTTCCAAACTTGTTCTTTCCACACTTTCCATTCCTAAGACATCTGCAATATCCTCCTTTTGCAGTCTTTCTAGAACATCCCTTGTATTCATTCTGAGTTTACTAGGACATACATGCAACTCATGCCATCCAAGGGCCAGTACTGCAAGAAGTCATGATAGATCATGTGACCTGGCTGTGGCTCAGAACTGCTTCCAGTCTAAAACAATGATACAAAAATAAATTGCCTAGTGCACTGAGAATATGTATGACTTCCTGATTTCAGTATACGTACATCTTGTGCAATATGATTCACTAGCAAAGGTTCTAGCAATCCTGGATGGGGATTATTGACAAATGTATGCTAAAGCTTCCTTGAAGTTTCTTTCTGTCAGAAAAGTTAATTAAGAAGATCTCTTCGATTGTTTACAAAGTAGCCATGGACATGCTAAATATCTGATTGTGGTAATGGTGAAACCTCTGAGGGTGTCTGGGTGATCGTGTAGGAAGAAGCCATCATGGCTTCTCCCTCCATCCCTGTGCACGCCATGTGTGTGAACGCCCTTTACATAATTACCTGCACTGTAGCACAGGTCGGTGTGTCATCCGAACCCGATGCATGGCGTGGCGGCTTTGTACCCACCCTACAACCCCTACTGCATGTCGTGGGTTGTAGGGTGGGTACAAAGCCACCCCCAACACACACCAGACAACATGCCAATCATGCTGCAGTGGTGAGGCAAGCTCAAGGGTTTCTGTTTGCCTATTTCTGAGCTGCTGTGATCCTAAGAATCTCTGGCTGCCGTTGGCTGAGCTATACAGATCTTACCGTGGTCTTGAGGAGTCAAAAGAGCCTAGTGTAGGAGGAAGAAAAGCAGAGAAAAGATGTAGCAAAGGAAGTTGGCCAAGGGAATCAGAGTGATGGAAATCTATGAAAGGAGGCTTGGAAGGGGGAATGGTCCAAAGCAATGAGAGGAAGACGACACAGCCCTTTGGAGGACCCTGAGAGAAGAAAGGAGAAAAGATGTACACATTTGTCAAGAGCTAGAGAGAAGATGCTTTGGCTGCAGGCCTCTAGTATTTCTTTGTAGTAAAACACCATAAATCTTGTTTTTCCTTACAAAAAAAGAAAAGAAAAAAGAGTAAAACTGATACTGTTCTACAGTGCCATAAAGCTTTGTCATGCATACTGGTCACTAATTCTTGCAGTGTTTGTATGACTTCAGTGAGACCATCTTTATACACTATCCCTTTTCTCTCATGAGGGTACCCTAGGTATAGATTTCTACTCATGGAGGTTACAGCTATCCAATTTTAACTGCAAAGCGGAAGCCAGCAGGAAATTATTTGGAGCTTGTTTAATAAGTGTTAGATCCAGGATCACATAAACTCAGGTCCAAACTATCTTGGCATGAATCATTTAGAGTTTTATGGAGAATAAGCTCAAAAAGGGGAAGATCTGATATGTCTGCAAAAGAAAAGAAAATTCAGTACAGGAGTGCCCAACCTTTCTTTGCTCAGCATTTGCTGTCACTATACTCTTTCTCCTTGCCATCTTGCTGTATGCTTTTTGTGTTTGCAATGGAGGCAAAAGGACATTATCCTTGTTCAAGATACGGTCCTTACTTACATCCTCCACTTTTCAATGGGACTGCAGGACTGCACTCTTTGATGATACTGCCCTGATTATCTAATTCCCTTGATTCACTATCAGTGTCCACCAGGGGAGTATTGTGGTCTCAGTTCAAATGCATATGTAACATGGCAAATCCATATAATTCATGACACAATATTAACAATATAAAACAGCCTCGTCATATCCAGGCAACCAGATCAGATCAGCCCTTCCTCTGCTGTTTAGGATAGCACTCTCTTTGGATTGGTTCTATTCTTTTGACAGGATATGTATAAGAAAAACAGGAAATGTTTTCTTTACTTCCAGAAAAATAAATATTTATACAATTCATTTGCAATATTCTCCCATTGGGAGCTGTCATATTTCATGGCATTGATGGGCAGATTTTGCAAAAATTATGAGGTCTGTACTGGTCACATAAATAATTCTCTTAATAATGTAAAATGCTAAATTACCAGGAGGGGGAATATTTTTAGACATTAACTATATCAAATTTTATTAAATAGATTTTAGTGTTGATAGGAGATATAAAAGATCTGTCACAGAGTAGTTAAGAATAAACTAAATAAATCCTGGCATAATCAAGGCCTCCTGCTTCATCTTCTTTTCAACCCAGGATAAGTGATTTTAGAAAAACAAGGGTTGTTATTTCTGGAATGTGGAGTTCATAGTTCCCTAGAGAAACACAGTGACCTGTGAGTGATCGAAGAGAGTCAGTAAGGGCTGAAATGCCACATAATTCCATGTTTAGACAAAGTTTTTAATATCCATTATAAAGAGATTTAATTCCTTTTGGTTCAGTCAAATTTCTATTTAGTTCACTGTATGGTATTAAGACAGAGGAGCACTGGACATGTTTCCAGTTGCAGAAAATGTGCAAGTCCAATTAAGTTCAATGTGTGCATATACAACTGCAGGTTCAAAGTACTAGCAAGGTGGGGAACAGAATGTTGTTGTTTTGCATGAGGAGCGTGGGTTATGGGGGTGAGAGGAGATAGGTGTGAATGGTAGTGTGTGCGCGTGCGTGTGTGTGTGTGAATGAAATAAAAAGTGAGATACAGATAACGATACATATCAAAAAGAAAACAAACAGTTGAGACTCTAATTCATCAGTCATTTATTGCTGTAAGCCACCTTGGGAGAGCTTCTGCCCTGGAAGGTGGCCAAGAAATATATTAAACAAATAAGGGTGCAGTCCTATGGGGATAGGTGGCCGCCTCCGAACTCAGAGGCAGCCGCCTATCCAATGCAGGGCAAGAGAAGCATGGAGGGGATCGTTCCCTCCACGCTTCTCCTGCCCTGCATTTGCGGCTAGATAACCGATTTCAGTGTCAAGGGCTCCTTGGAGGCCTCTCTCAGTCTAATCCAGTAGCCAAGCCCAGACACAGACAAAGGGATTCTTTTCAAAGCTTTATTCCTCTTTTACAACTTAACAACTCTACTGTTAGCAACTAGATATGAGCAGCAGAGTGCCTATGCCCTACATTGGAACAGTTGGTCCCCGTTTGAAAGGAAATTACTGGCAGACCCCTGAACTTAAGGACTAGGGAGAGTCCCTCCCCTTTTCCCTTGGATCCTCTGGACGCAGCCATTGTTTGCGCGCCAACCGGGCACTACGCCTCCTTTCTGCGCCCTCCATTTGGCGCCGCTCTCTGCGTCGGCGTCGCACGTCCATCAAGTCTGCTTCCCGCACTCTGTCACTCCCAGGACTGCTATCTAAGCTAGGAATGCTGGTGGGAGGAATCTCTGTCAGCTGTTGGCCCTGGGAAAGAGGAGCGCGCTCCTCTCCCAGGAGCGACTGCTCTTCCTCAGAATCAGAACTACTCTGGGATTCTATGGGCTCAGTGTCCATCCTGACATTCAGCTGTCTAGCCGCAGGAAGGCGGAGTGGGGGAGGAGGCTGACAGATGAAACATAGGATGTGTCGTACTGGCATTTCCGCCTTCCCAGCCCTGGAACGCCCTGTTTTGGCCGCTCTGGACCCCGCTTTGGAGTGCAGGCCACGAGGCTGTTCTGTGCTGCCTGCGAGGCAGTGTGAAGCGGGGGGGAAGGTCAGTTCTCCGGGAACTGACCTCAGAATGCGGGCTCCGAGGTCAGTACCCGAAAAACCAGATATCTTATGGCTGTCTAGCTGCTGACTAGTGACCATAGGATTGCTCCCCCCTTAAATCATATATACCAACTCGAACTGAAATAAGAAATGTTTGAAATTTACTGGTATTCATATCTCTTGGAAAGGATTCATTCATTTATTTATAATATTTATAAACCACTCCACATCAGAAGGTTTCGAAGCAGTGAACAACAAGGTGAAAGAGTAAAACACTGCCCTCTGATGACCTCAGTGGAAAGAGGGAAAGAGGGAAAGCACTCTCTCAGGTGTCTTGGTTCCAAGTTGTTTAGGGCTTTGTACACTAGTACTAATAACTTAAGCCTGGCCTGGTAGCGAATAGGCAGCCAGTGCAGTTCCCTCAGCAAAGGAGTTACATGCAGAAAAGGGGCAGCTCCTGACAACACCAAGCTGCTGCATTCTGCACTAGCTCCAGCTTTCCAACCAGCCTTAAGGGCAGCCCCACATAGAGCGCATTGCAGTAATCCAGTCTTGAGGTTACTAATGCCTGTACCACCATGGTCAACCTATCCCTGTCCAGGAGAGGCCGTAGCTAGCGAACCAGCCAAAGCTGGTAAAAGGCACTCCGAGCTGCCATGGCCGCTTGGGCCTCCAGTGACAATGATGGATCTAGGAGTAGCCCCAGACTACAGACCTGATCTTTCAGAGGGAGTGCAACCCCATCCAGAACAGGCAATGAGCCTTTCTCCAGGGTTGTTTGGAAGACCTTTCGACTCATGATGAGGACAATGATTAAACTAATTTTGCTGGACATTGTATTAAATTATGACATCCTACATGCATAACTATAAGAATGAAGAAATTCCAGGTCAAATAAATGGGAGCTGTAGATACTAGGGTTGCCAACCTTTTTTTCCCTTTTCTTCTTTTTTTTTTTTTACTGATCCCATGTCTTTAACAGCAGCCTGATATGAAGAAATTAAATGGGAAAGGTTTTTTCCCAACCCTTTGTCTCTGTTGCCAGGGGAAAAAATTCCTTGCTAAATATCTATATGTGAGGCTGCTGTTACATGCAGAAGAGCGGGGCCATTAAAATGTTGGCAGCTCTAAAGCTGTAATTCAATCTGCCAAGCCACATTCAAAAGGCCATTCTACATAATGCCAAACCGTTGTTTAGAGTTACAAGCATGAGTAGGCATAAGCTGCGAGCTCATGTTTTCCCTCACACTCCCCAACTTGTGAGCTGATATCGGAAACTTCCAATCCCAGTTGTGGCAAACTGTACCTTGTTGTTTCATCTGGATCTGACAAACTATAGTTTCACAAACTATAGTTCCCCTGCAAGCCATAGTTCTCTCGCAAACCAGGACTGCAAACAATGGTTTGATCCTAATCTGTGATCCTGGTTTGCAGGTAAACTATGATTCACACAAGCCATAATTTGCTCAATGTGAATGGAATAGCAAATTATGTTTTGCCATAAACTGGGAGTGGAAATTTCCAATATCAGCAGACAAGGAGGTGAGAAGGGGAGGAGTGAGCGAGTGATCCTGAGGCTTGTACCTGCTCATAATGTCAAACTATATTTTCGATGTTATACCTAAATAGCCTTGAGGTATCTATAGAGCTATGAACACATACCTGAGAATAAGACAATTGAACTAATTTCTGAGCAACTGTGGCTAGGATTGTGCTCTTAGGCTTCCCCCTTTAACAGCAACCCCAAAATAATTTGAAATGAATAAATAGGCTGTAATCCTGTGCCCGCTTACCCAGAAGTAAGCCCCACTAAACTCAGTGGGATGTACTTCTGAGTAAACATGCATAGGAACTTAGCTTACCAGGAGTAAGCTTCACTGAACGTAATAGGACTTACTTCTGAGTAGATATGCATTGAATTACACTGTTAGTGTACTAACATAGAAGTTCCACCTAAGCCTACTTCTAAGTGTATTAAGTACCAGCATGGAATTCCTTCTCAAATAAGTACTTGGGTGTTTCATGCTACTAAGAAGGCTTCAGTAAACAAGTCTCTCTCTCTCTCTCTCTCTCTTTCTCTCTCTCCCTCTCCACCGCCCCCCCGCACCCACCCGGTACACATGTAGGGACAACATGAAAGCAGGGTCTGAGGCCCCAACCTTTGATCCTATGTCAGTTTTTCATACAAGATGACTACACTATTAATATAATGCACAGACTTCTTTCCAACTTCTGTCACTACCATTTGGTAAAGCTCTAATAACAGGCATTGTGGAATCTGAATAGACTATCCATTTCAATGCTGAAAAACAATGGATGGTTTCTGGGTATTACCTGACCCCACATGTAAGTTCAGAAAAACAGTAGTCAATGTAAATTTGCACCTTCCTCCTGATCCAATTCACAGCCATTTACTGCAACTTCAAGCTCTCTGACCTCAAGGCAATATTCTAGATAGCTGAATGATTCTTTTAAGAGCCTCTTGACATTTTGATCACATCTGATTAATGTTATGGCTGGTCTTGTTTCAAAGCTGGTATAGTATTAGGAATGAATTTGCCTTGTAACAGTTTGGCTCCAAAAAATGGCACATGAGACAGGAAAGTCTTTATAGCTGAGCTTACTTGCTGCCAACTGAACAGAAATAAAAATGACATTAAAAACAGCCCACTTGCCTGGATGTGTTGTTTATTTCCATATGTTACAGAGAGCCTTGAATTATTTTTTTTTTAATGAGAATGTATTTCACAGACTTGGTGTCCACCCTATTTTGATCCTGGTGCTATGAACAAGGATAGCAACAAAGTTTGCAACCAGGGATGAGCAAACATGTTTTGCAGAATTCTAAACCTTTTAAATCATGGGTTCAGGAGTTCAGGGTGAACTTGCAAGAGGTGCAAGAGGTCACATCAGAAAACAGAGTTGGAGAGTAGAAAGTGAAGAACAGCGTCTAACTATGGGTTAACATGAATAATCCAGAGTTCACAACCCAACAACAAATCATGGATTCTCTTCCTAGGTTGTTTGTGGTTAACAACCCATAGTTAAACCATAGTGCAGGGTTCACAGATAACGCAACCCACAATTCACACATAATGGCAACCCACACTCAGTCATACTCTGGGTTGCCATTACGTGCAAACTAGGCCAGAATCTTTCTACCGGTCAAGTGCAAGCCCTCTACCCCAAGAATCTATGCAGGACTACAGCCCAAGTGCAAACACATAGCACTGCAGCGGGAAACAGATGAGACAAGTATAGTGAACAATAGCAGGAGCCAGGAGCCAGGGAGACAGTCCAATCACCAGAAGGAGGGAGGACTAGAGCCAGGATCATAGCTCAGCAGTGAATCCAAGGAGGGAGGAACTGGGAATAGTATAAGACTAGCCAGGCCAGGCAGGGAGGCAGGCTGCGAACAGGATTGCCACCTTTTATAGGCCGAAATATAACAGAAACTTTCCCCACTGCTGCACCTCCATGGTGAGAAAAGGTCCAGCTGTTCAACATCTGCCTGTCCATTAAACAAGGTGGCAACCCTAGCTGGCAGCACAAGATCACGAAGGAAGGCCTGAACCTGGCCTCAGGGCTTCCATCCCCAGAAAGCCACCAGTGCCAAAATCATGAGATCCATAAACAGGGCAAACCAGATAGGTAGGTATGAGAAAGCAGACCTCAGTGACTGAGGCTGCAATCTTATGCACACTTTCACAGGAGTAAGTCTCATTGAAATCAATGGGACCTACATCAGGACCACTCCAGGGCTTCAAATGGGAGTTTTTCCTAGCCCTCCCTGGAGTGGAAATGCCAGGGATTGAACCTGAGATCTTTTGCTTCCAAACATGTGCTCCACCATAGAGTTACAGACCTTCCCCGTAACTGGCTGCTGCACTCATGGTGCCAGAACCATGTTAGGCTACTGGATACAAAATAATGGATATGAGCACAGTAGAAATTATCTACAATGTGCAAATTGTTGTGTATGCCCATCGTCCTTGCTTTATGTCACTGGTTCCAACCTTCGAAGTGCTCCACTCTTGACATTTCACATGTTTTTTGGTCTCACAGAGACACAGAGCTTTGGAAAGCTTTCAGTTGTGGGAGCCCAGAATATGGTTCAGCAAAGCAGAGGGGCCCTCATATTTTAATCCAGCAGTACCGAACACGTAAAGCCAATGGAATTTCCGGAAGTACTTTGAAATTTCACTGATACAAAGTACTGTGCCTCCAGTGCCAGAGTGGGGGCTAAGCTTCATCTCCTGTTCAGTCAGTAAACAGAATAATTCCATGCATGAAAATTGAACTGATTTTAATTCCACTATTATGGAAACTTTCAGGATCTGGCAAGTGCCACTATGAAGAATCTGTGCAGATTTGTTTGGTAATAATACATTAGACAGTTGCATGTTGCTTTCACCAGACTTGAGGTTTACTGTTAAATGAGCTGTTGTAACATTAATGGGCATCTGTCTCAATGTGTGCAATGTATAGATGTCATTATAAGCACAAGCATATGCAAGATGCTATAGAGATATAAAAATTTATCTCCATCTCCACATGGCTTCTCAGTTGCTCATCAGCTTCTTGGCTCTGGTGTGTGCTAGCAAAACAAAGCTTTTCTTGTGCTCTCAGCAGGACTATTTTTACAGCAGGACTGTTCTCAAAGTGCTGCCCTGGTACTCTTCCACCATTTTAAAAGAGAAGAAAAGTAGCCCATTGTACTTCCCTGGGAGGCTGGAGGTGAGTGCATTGCCAGCAGTATCCCTGGGCTCCTTAATTAGAGGACCCCAAATAACAAACAAACAAACAAAACTCTGAACAGTTTCTAATGGTTAATAGTGCAAGAAAAGTGAGGGGAATGCAAAGGTACGGACTGGAAGCACTATATTTCACAGATTTTTAAAAATTTGCTTGTGCTCTGCCTTCATTTTTAGATCTAGTCCACCTCCTAGCCTTGTTTCATAGGACCAGGAGAATGGCGAAGGAAGGAGTGGTGTGAATTTCTCCCATCTAACACGCAAATAACCTCCGAGGTGAGTTGATGAATCCACATAAACACCTGATTGCGTGGAGGCTCTGTCTCCACAATGTATCCCCCTCTAAAAAGAGAGAAGTAACTTGACCAGGGCCTGCCCACAAGACAGCCCTGGTTCAGGGATAAAATAGAAATAATCGAGGTCACTTCTTCCACTTGTGTTCCATCACATATCAACACACTAACCACGTGAGTAAGCCCAACTAGAGGTAGCATACCAGGGATCAGTGCCCTGGTGACTGGCTCACCACTGGTAAGCGGACTACATGCAAATGGGACAACTCATACGCTGAGTTGCTATATGGCAGGGTGCAAGTGGAATGCTTACCTGGGCAAGTGCTTTACCTGTGGCCACCCTAACATTACTTTTGGCCCTTACACAGAAGGCTATCCGTATGGTGGATGAGAAGAGCTTGTGCTGCTCCATCATGCTGTTTTGGTGGCGAATGTAATGGTGAATGGTGAAAACTCAGGCAGAGTCTTGAATATGCCCCAAACTGAATAACAGGTTTGAACCTCCAAGACCATTACAAGGGCCCAGTATATTTTATACTCAAGTGATGGCCCTCCCATAAATCAAGATGAAGGCTTACTATAAGACAATCAAGGAGGGGGGAAGTGTTTACCAGCTAGAGCAATAAGGGGCAATGTGAGCGTGGACCAGAAGCCTGCTGCCAACTGTCGGTGCGCTAGTATCAGAGAGAAGGGGATAATAGTTCTGGAGATAATCCATCAGTCCAGCCCTGGCTTTTCTTTCTTTTTAAAAAGATAAACATAAATGGAACAACTGATGTAGTGGAAAACATGGACTGGAAAAGTGGAATGATCAGGTTGTGTAAAGCAGATGGGGTGGTGAGGAAATAGGAACAAAACAGGATGGAAAGACAGTCTTTTAAGCTGATTGGTTCCTTTGGCAAAGAGTAACTAGCCAAAGTAAAATAATTTCCATGCATGTGCATTGCAAACTGGACTTTATGTCCTACAGTAACTAAAGGATTAAAAACCAGCATGTGCAAAGATGGTGGCACCTGACCGCTTATTCATGTCTACCATGGAGACGGTGCAAAGAAAATATAAATTAATTCATAATCAATCTCAGTCTCAATTATGGAAGTATTAAAGTTCATTGGATTGAAGTCAGGGCTCCTTACACATATGAGAATTGCACACCTCCTAGATTCACTTACAAACCAAGGAATCAAAACTTTCAGAGGACTCACTGTTCAGGAGGGCGTCCTGATCTCAGGGGAGGCCTCTGGGGTGTTGTGGGGCTGCAGGGGGAGGGGTACATAGGTGAGAGGAGCTGGATCCAGAGGGGAGTTGGCTAGGAGAAAGATCCCTAAAGCGATGGAGGTTGGGGAGATCAGGAGGGGCAGCACTGAACTCCCCTTGCCCATGCACCCCCTTTGCTGTAAAGATCAGACACAGAAGAAGCTGCCTTATGCTGGGGCAGATTATTTGTCCATCCAGCCCAGTATTGCCTACTGAAGTGTTTCCCAACCTGGTGCCCTCCATTCGACTGCAACTCCCAACCTGGTGCCATTGGACTGCAACTCCCATCATTCCCAGCCAGCATGGCCAATGATCAGGCCTCCTTGGGGTTGTAACCCAACACAACCGGAGAACATCAGGTTGGGGAAGCCTGGTCTACTCTGACTGACAGCTTTTCTCTAGTGTCTCAGGCAGGGGTATTTGTACACCACCTTCCACCTGATCCTTCTAACCGGAGGTGTCAGAAATTGAACCTTGAACTTCTAGCATACAAAGCCTGTGCTTAGCCACTGAAATATGGCCCCTTTCCCCTGCTCCAACACACACACAGAGGGTAAAATCCAACATAAGTCCTACTTAGAGTAGACCACTGAAATGAATAGGGTTTAAGTTAGTCAATGGGTCTACTCTAAGTCAGACTTATGTTGGATTTTACCTAGGGGCCGTCTAGACGGCACCGCTTTCAATGTTCATTCTGTTGTAACTGCGTAGCATTGCAGCTGCGAATTAGCTTCTGCTGCGGTACACGCGCCATTTACTGCGGACTTCTCCAATGGAAAAATCTGCTCTGCCCTGACACATGGCTGTTAAAGTGAAGTAAACTGCAGCAGTCGCACTGCTCTTCTTTTTAAACTATTTTTTAACCATTATATTTAAATGCACAGCTGCGCAGCCATGTAAGGATGAGGGTGTGTCACTTTGGGTTTTTAGTGGCTGTTTTGTATTTTAGGGGTTCTTTTGTGTCTGTCCATTCCTTTTTGGTAAGATGTGGGTATCCTGCTCCTTCGTTACCATGCCAACTGTTTGTAGCAGCAAATCACAGCAGCATTCCTCCAGCCCCACACTCTCGCAATGGTTCGCACATGCGCAGGGGTGTGTCCACATGAGCGGTACGTGCCTACCCATCATTCCAAAATGGATCCCTCTGAGCTTCGGGTGTACGCTGTCACTAAGCACGCCTACCCCTCGCCCACTTCAGACTGTGAAGTCACTTTGAGGAAGGGACAGATAGCTCAGCAGCTTCAGTAAACCTGCAGCAAGCTAAAAAATCACAGCAAAATGTCTCTGCAGAAATCCACATTTTCCCTGTGAAAACCATGATTAGGCTGCGAATTGGTGACAGCGTCATATGTCCCGAAGGTCCTTGAATCACAGCAGCCCCAGAGTAAATGGCACATGTAGATGGGGCCCAAGATACTTTATATTTGAATGGGACAGACCCGTGAATACAGAAACATGGCTGGCTGCTGCCTCTAGTTTGATTCTCAAGCACAAGTCTTTTCCAGTCCTGCTTCCTGCTTCCTGATTTCTTTCTTTCTTTCTTTCTTTCTTTCTTTCTTTCTTTCTTAAATGCAAGTGCTAGGAATTGAAAGTGGGGCCCTCTGCAAGGCACGTGCTGTACCACGGAGATCAGTTTAGAAAATATAAATTACACCCCAAACAGACAAATCACAATATAATCTAAGCTTATCATTGGGACTGGTAGTTTAACATTAGAGCTCAGTGTCAGGAGAACAGGTCAGATTTCCCCAGAGATGCCCCAATCAGCTCAGGTTACAGTGGTCACTCCAGGCCCAGACCACTAACTGCACTGAGAGACAGTGTGGTCAGTTAACACTGACGGAGAATTGAAGCCAAGCCAAGGAAACCAGGTCTCACATTCCAGCTCAGCCATGGGCTTACTGGGTGGCCTTAAGCAAATTGCTGTATTCAGTGTGTTCTGAAGTGTGTGTGCGTGTGTGGGGGGGAATAATTACTACCTTCCTCATAAGATAACGATCATGTAGCGCTTTTCTCGCATGAGTGCAATCTGACGAAAAGCGCTCCTTGTCAGTGGTCACTACCTATGTCTCTTAACTTTCATCCAAGGTTAAGGATGGTTTGCTCTATGGCAGAGGTGGGCAGAAGATTAATCTCTAGACGTTTTGAACTTCAAGCCCCAGAATTCCTAACCATTGGCCATGCTGGCAGGGGCTTGTGGGAGTTGAAGTCCAACAAATCTAGATAGCTATCTTTCCCCCAACCCTGCCCTACAGCTGAATCTAGATACAGGAGTGTTGGCTGCAGCTGCACTGGAGAGTGCAGCACGTTCCCCAAAGTACTCCACCAGGTAAATCTATCAGCCTTGTATTCTAGTAATGCTTTCAAGCAGGTCAGGAGATCCCTTATTTGTCCATGTTTTGGATCAGGGGCAGGCAACCTCTAGATGTTTTGGACTAGAACTCCCATTGGCCCCAGCCAGCATGGCCAATGATCAGGGGTTCTGGAAGCTGTAGTCCAAAACATCTGGAGGGCACCAGGTTGCCTTGCCCTGGTTTGGATCATATTCTATCTGCAAGCTGAAGGACTTGCTAGTTGGCCCTGAGGGAGGAACGTTGCTGGCCTTTCAGTGGTTACTCAGCTCCTCACCACCAGCCCTTCAGCACCTCCTGTCAAGGCTCACACTGCGTTATTGCTCTGCCCCCTTCCTTCCTTAAGTCTAAGGTATATTTTCTGCAATGTGCTTGCTCCTTGTGTTTGGAGCTCAGTTGTCTGGATTGCACCAGCTGAACTGGGAGGAGGATGAGAGGCAAGTGTGCCAGATCCCCTGCTTTCTAATAACTCTGTGACCACCATCTCCTCACAGATTTGTTCTTCCGTGTGCACTGAACACTGGTGGTATTTGTGAGACTCTGGTGTCCACAGTCATTGCTTGACTCACCGTTTGTCTCTTGGCTCCTTGTTCCTGACATGCACCAGTTTGTGTCTTTTGTTCCCCCTCTCACATGCAGTAATTTGGGAGTAAGAGTTGCTGAGAAGATCTCTCTGGGGAATTCATATGGGTCATTGCAGAGGCTGCTTGGGATTGGAGAAGATGTGTTGGGGCCACCTAGGGGTCATTGCCATGAATCCAAGTGCATTCTGGATCTCTTGATTAGTTTGGGATGTAACAGAGATCTGCCACGTCAGACTGCAACATGCACCAGTCCAGCTACATCTCTCTCACTCCACCCACTTCAAACATGTTCTAACATAATTTTCTTTAGCCACCTGCCTAAAATCACCATTGCGGCGTCAGGCATCTGTAATTTTCCCTAACCAAGCACTCCTGTGCCTGCCTCCCTGTAATGACAGTGGAGTTCAGAATTAAATTTCTTTCATGGTATTGCCTCCAGGACTCTTATTGAAGCAATGTACATGAAACAGAAAATTGCTCTGGTTATGCATCCAAACCCATCCCTTCCTACCTCTTACCCATACGAGCACACACTCACAGCAGGTGCATTGCTAGGCACTTAAAAAAAAATGGGACACTGGTCCCGAGGACACAAATCTAAAAAAAAATTGCATGTGCTAATTTATATTTATAAATGAAAATTTAGAAATGATTAGTAGGATTTATTTAAATTCCACAGAAGGCAAAGCCAGCCAATTAATTTCTCAACCAAATAATCTGAAATAAAATACATTCTACAATTAATTTGTGCCCCATCCTAGATCATTCCAAACCAGTAATTCCTGCTCAATTACAATTAATTTGCAATCTTTCACTGTCCCTTAGCCCACTTCTCTCTCCATTTGAAAACTGCAGTTTCCTCATGCAGTTATCTTAATTGACCAGCCACGGTTTTTATTGGCATTCTGTTTTTAAAAAGAATAATTTTAATATGATATTCTAATCTTTTAATCTTTTTTACTATTTTACCTTTTATGTTCACTGCGCCGGAATCTGTTTTAGATATGGAGCGGTATACAAATACTGTAAATAAGTAAATAAAATCAGTGCACACTCAGGGCTCTGGGAAATAGATTTGGGGACCCGGCCTAGAAATGCCCCTGACTCATAAACAAACACATACCAGCTACTATTTATATCTTCTTTTTTAGTACTTAATATACAGTTTTAGAAAGTACAAAGGCAAATGCTGCATGTACTTTCATATATCAAATGCATATATCAAAATGACAAATCAGCATCAGTTCAGGCCAATTAATTGCCTGAATTAGCCCAGCATCCAATTCTCTGCTGCAAATTGTTCTTAGCAGGGGATGATTTGCAGCGGAGATGCACTTCTCTTACCTTCTTCTCTTTGACTGCAGCTCTATACATACATGCACACACCGCTCCCAGTGGGGTCACAGACACATGTTTGCCAGGTAAGCTTTTTTGTCGCTTCTGGAACTCCAGTACAAATCGAAAGCTTAAAAAAAAACCATCCAGCACTGAATGCTGGAGAAAACATTCCATTTCCTGTGATGCAGTCTGAGCCTTAACACATTTGGCATATCCCAGGCAAAAGGGTGTATTGATCACATGAGTAATTGTAATTGCTATTTCTACTGAACAGTCGAGTCCTTTGTAAATGTCAACAGGACAACAGCAGCTTCCGTTGGACAGTAGCACAGCAAAGGTCCACAAGATATTTTGTGTGCAGTTTGTCCATTTTTAATGCTTTTCAAACACTAAGAACCCAGAATAGAGTGATGGAAAATGAAAATAACATACATTACACCAAAAACAGTTGGGCAGGAAATAAAATCTTTCTCCTATGATCTTAGATGACAAGGAAAGTGTCATGTTGGGACATGCTTGGAACAAAGCTTGTCTTCAGGCTAGATTTCATTAATGACATCTCTGACCTTTGTACAGAAGATGGAACAGTTTATCAATACAATGTGCAGAAATTATGTCATCCTTTTGGTATGGAAGAAAGAAGATTAGCCCTCTTGGATGGCTTGTTTTCAATTATATCAGAAACTAACTAGGGGAGATCTTCATGACAATGGAATGAGAAGCGTGTTGGAGTATTATCCGGATTTTCATGGCTTTGGTCCATCAGGGACACATGAAGCAAGATAAGCTGAGTGCAGCGTACGTTTAAAATCCCATTTTCCAGGGTTTTACAGCACTTGAAAGGAACTTACTTCTGGGTGAAGGGAATAGAACTGAACGTTATCAAACTGGCAGGGGCTGCTCAACCCATGAGAGAGGCTTGTTTCCTGGCCAATGTCCAGGCTTCCCACTGCTACTACATTATTATGAATGGAGAGCAACTAATTTTCCCCATGTCTACAGATTTCCCCGAAGAAGCCAAAATCCCAGGTTCTCAAGTGAAGCATCTGAACGACCCCCCTGACAGTATCCCACCCCTCACCCCAATTTCACTGCATTCCAGCAATCTCCCACGGAGTTATTGCTCCCACCCCATTTTTCCCCATGTGAACACTTTTGCCTTGAGAAGCCAAAATCCCTGGTTCTTGAGTGCAGCATCTGAAACTGTCATGCCTTCCTTGGACTCCTCCGAGGATGAAGAGGAATGGCAGGCTCCAGACCCAGGGGAAGGGACGAGCACAGAAGGAGCCTGAGCCCCCTCACCTCCTGTGGATGTTCCATGCCCGGCTGCAGCCCCCCCCCCCCTGAGGCTTCACAGGGCGAAATGCCACTGACCCCCATAGAGTGAAGGCAGCTGCATGTAAGGGAGCAACATAGGCAAGCCTCTGTCTGTTTAAGACAGAGAGGGTCTCAGAGGCAGGAGGACTGATTAAATGCAGCTGCCTCAAGTCGTGGCCATTAAAAGCAGAAGGCAGGCTGGGGCAAGGCTGCTGGAGAACAACGTTGTATCTCAGCCTCACCCCTGGACCTGACCCACTGCCTTGCTCATGTTCCCTTGTGTGTTTTGGACCTTGGACAGGACAATGGACTTCTCTTTGCCACATCGCTTTGGATTCGACTGCCTGGGTAAAAAATCCCTTGCTTCAGCCACCTTTTCCATCTCCCAGCCTTGGACAGGTTTACAACCCTGTTATCAGCCAGTGATTTATCACCACCAGCTGCGGTCAGCTGGCAGGAGCTGACAGAAGGATCCCCCTGAGAGCATCCCACTCCCTACCACACCCCACCCCAATTTCACTGCATTCCAGCAATCTCCAGCAGAGTTATTCCTCTCTCCCCTGTTCCCCAATGTGTGCACTTTTGCCTTGAGAAGCCAAATCTCTGGTTCTTGAGTGCAGCATCTGAAGGATCCCCATGAGAACACCTCCCCTATTTCACCCCATTCCAGCAAATTGTTATGGAGTTATTGCTTCCACACACACCCTTTCTCCTTCTCTGGGCATTTTCTCCCTGCTTGCAATGACAGGCTCCAGAGATCTCACCAGATCAGAGAAGTTAATTTACATATCATCAAAGAAGCAACTTTGCACAATATCAGAGATGCAATTTAACACAAAACTGGAGAAGTTAAGTAATGCAAACATTAGAGAAGTGCATCACCATGGAGGCTAATTACTGGAGAAATGGAAGAGCTGGGGGATTCTGAAGGCTGGAAAGGCTCAGTGAGATCACAGCCAGGTGAAAGACACATCCCTGGGCAGGACTATCATGCTGAGGTAAATGCAGAGGATAGGCCACACAGCACCAGAAGCATGGAGAACCCAAATTAAAGAAATAAAATGGAGTTAAAGTAGTCCCAGAAAATCTGGCTTTTCCACCGGAAATCTCCAGGGTGGCTGCAGATTGGCCATGATGTCATCTGCCACCAACGACCTCGAAATGCTCCCAATTTGCAGCAACTCCCCCATGAGGCCAGCCCCTAGATGATATGTGGTTTGAATTAAACAGAAGCTTTGAAATAAATTGAGGCTTTTGAACGTCTAATTTCTGGGCCACCTAGTAACAAATCATTATATTCCCTTTTGCTTTCCGGTACTATTTAACAAGTGAGATCAGCAACAAAATGTTGCTGTGTATCTCCATACCTTGAACAAGAGATTTATAGTGCTGTTCAGGCCTATCAGGGCACAGGGAATGTCAGGAAGGGTAAAAGAACACCTTATCTCCCCCCTTGCTCTGTGATATAGTACTAGAGGGCATTTTATAGCTATACAGCCGGGGGGGGGGCGGTCTGGATAGTGAGAAATTAAGACTATGTCCTTTTCCCTTTCCTTCTTTCTGAAACTTTCCTCTATAGTTCAGGTACAGGATGGGAGTTTTGACCACCTTACTGCACATAGATACACTGCTACAGAGGAGTTCAGACATGTTGGCTCTCTATACATGTGTAATTTGTGCTTTGTTCTTTTGTTGGCATCACCCTGACACCTTAATGAAAGAATCTGTTTTGCTCAGAAAAGGCAGCACAGCCAGAAGCTTTATTGCTGCTGGGAATGAGAAAAGAGCTCCGAATGGCAGCAGAGCGGGGAGAATCAAATTGTCGATGTGCTTCCTCAACTGATTGAACTAAAGGGAGTTGCTTCCATAGAACTGCAGATACTGGCAGATGCTTAACTGACTGTCAAAGGTACCTCTAAATTCACCAATCCAGAGTGTTGGTGGGAACTATGGCCCAATCCAGAAGTGTTCCCATTCCCACGATAAATCAGCTGGTTAGAGTACTACCCGGGCACCCCTCATCATGATACCTTTTGTTTTGCATATCTCTACTCATTGTTCTTCCATAGCATGCCTTTACAATATTCAGGTTAACTAGCTTTAACCAATTTAAATAGCTAGGGGCTCCTCTGAAGTTTCCTTGTCAAATTATTGATCCTTTTGTTTCGTCCCAAGCAGAGGCCAGGCTCAGAAACATTTAGTCCATTGTACTCTTGTTTTGAAGTCTGTAACTACCCTTAGTTTTAGGAATCAAGTGTTCTTTCTTTTTCCTTGGGCACCCAGCACCTCCATGAGTTTCAGCTCAGTGCTAAGATGAAGCTGGGCTCTTCTTGGCTTTCAAGACCATTCCTTGTGATCCCTTTCTAGCACTCTACTCTGTTTAGTTTTTTTTTTTTACTTGTTCCCCGCCTTTCTACCAAAAATGGCACTGTTGCCTAGTAGTCTATGGGCAGTATCGAATTGTGCCCCTCCGTGGGCAGCCCAGGCCCCTTCCAGAAACATTTCTGCTCATTTCAGTGCTTGATCCCAGAAGCGCCACTCTACGTCCGCCAGTGGTAGGGGCCGTGCATGTGGGAGTGGCCATGTGTGCGTGCCACTGCCGGCAGGCCTGGGCCACTCACGGAAGGACATCATTGGATCCAACCCAGTGTTTCCAGGGCCAGAGTCCAACCAATATTTTTGCAACCAAATTGTGGTGACTCCCAGGTCCTCTACTAAGGACTAATCCTCTGTTCAGTCTTTCCATCCTCACCACAAGTACCAGAAGTCCAAGAGTCCAATTAACTGTGGATGTGTCATCCCGTTGGCTCTCAACATGGTCCATGGGACAATACCTCTCTTCCCCTGCCTTCCATTTCCCTCTTTTTTGTAGTTTTTTTTACCTCACACACTAACATTCCATGTCTCAACCACAGACTCATTTGCTAGACTCACAGTTTACCTGGCTTTGTTCCTTTAGCTCTCCTATCCCATGGGGTGGAAGCAATAGCTGCCCATAGGAAATCAGGTTTTTAGTGTGGCAGTGTCTCGGCAGCAGCGTGTGCGCCCCTCCACACAGAAGGTAGCAGCAAATAGGGATGTCAGAGAATTTCTCCACGAATCTCGGGGAGGCCGAATGCCAGCACATTCGGCCCCCCGAAATTGGTGGAGAAACGGTCTGCCCCCCCCGCCCGCCCCCGGGATGGGACTTACCTTGCTCGAATGTCCCTGGCGGCGGTGGCTCCGGTTCAGCGGCGGTTTGGCGGCGGTTCGGCGGCGGCGGCCGGGCTTCTGACCGGCTGCCGCCGCCGCCATTTCCAAGTAAAACAAACAAACAAACAAACAAATAAACGTGATAGGCTACGTAAAGATTTACGTAGCCTATCATGGCTAGTTTTTTTTTAAAAAAGACCGTGATAGGCTACTTAATGTTTACTTAGCCTATCATGGCTGACTTTGAAAGGGGAAAAAAAAAGCACGTATGCAAATGGCGACGCCCATGGGCGCCGCCATTTGCGTTCCTTATTTTGGCACGTGTAGTCTACGTAAATATTTATGTAGACTACGGCGAAAATAAGGGGAACGCAAATAGCGTTCCCCTTATTTTCACCATAGTCTACGTAAATGTTTACGTAGACTACACGTGCCAAAATAAGGAACGCAAATGGCGGCGCCCATGGACGCCGCCATTTGACTACACGCTTTTTTTTTTTTAAGTCAGCCGTGATAGGCTACGTAAACATTTATGTAGCCTATCACGGCTGACTGCAGGGATACAAACGGCGGCGGCTATGGCCGCCGCCATTTGCGTCCCGGCAGGAGAGGAGGTTTCGCGGCTGGAGGGATGGGGCGCCTCCCCCCCGGACAGAAGTTCGGGGGGAGGGGCGGGGCGCCTCCCCCCAGCCAGAATTTCGGGGGAAGGGGCGGGGCGCCTCCCCCCCGGCCAGAATTTCGGGGGGAGGGACGGAGCGCCTCCCCCCCACCGCAAAGCAAGCTTCGGGATCAGGTAAGGGACTTTCATCCATCCCTAGCAGCAAAGATGGGAGTTCCTGTATTTGGTGTTCAGTGTGAAACTGAAAGTTCCATCTCACTGGGGTCCCATTTTTCTTCCAAACTGGTACTCAACCACTTACATTTGTTGAGAATATAAGCTCTTTTTTGAAACAAGAGTAATACTGAGTCCCCTGTAACCAAAGCCCCACAGCAGCAGCAATCCAAACTGTGTATCAAAGCGATTGACAATCATTCAGGTCAGCTACAATATTCAAGATAGGGACACTACAAGAAATACTAGGATATTAATAAAGTGAATATCTCTAACTTAACAGTGCAATCCTATACATGTCTATTTAAAAGTAAATCCCATTTAATTCAATGAGACTTACTCTCAAGTAAGTGTGTATAGGATTGCAGCCTAACTCTACCTCTGCATTACATCACCCAGTGCCATTAAATATGACTCCTCTCTACTAAATCATAAAAATATGCCAAACATTTCAGTAAATTATCAAGTAAAATGTTATCGGTTTACACAAGAGACTTGCTAAAAAGTTTGATTACAGTGGTAATAGTTAATAGTAAAACTTCCATACCCTTTAGTGGAGTCTAGAAGAGATTTAAAAGTAACAATCACTTTTGTTGTTGCATTTAAATTTTGTTGCTGCCTTCAAATTCCATTTATATCAGTCCTTGTGTACAAAAACTACCAGCATGTATGAGAAATGAGATACTACATTTTCACTTGAATTTCCTTCATGTACTTATACCCTTCCAACTAAGAATGAGACTGAATTATTGGAGAACTATTAAAACAGACAGACACTTCTGAGTAAACTGCTAAACCACATGTTTTCTTGAAAGGGAGATCTAATATGTTTTCCATATCTTGACTTCCTTAACTTGCAAAGCAGCCATCCATCCTTTCCTCAGTTTCAATGTCTATCGTATTTACAAGTTTAGGATGTACTCAATTTTTGAAAAAAATCTCCACTTCCAGGAGCATGTCTGTGCACATGTGAATGAACATGTGATCTACATTAATATGTTTTCCTGAACATAAAATAAAGGACAACTGGATTGTATCCATTCACACTCGGTTGGTTAAAAAACAAGCAATTAAAAAAAAACACAACACCATTTCACAGTTGTCCAGATAATGTTCTGAATAAACTCCATACAAATGGAAATGTACGAACTTGATGCAAAATCCAGATGTGTGACATAACTTTCTCTGTTGAGACTTCAGTGTGATCCCAAGCCAAACTCAGTAACGTGCTGAGAAAGAAAGCAAAACAGTGTAAAAGCCACACCTAACATCATGGCATGGTGTTCAGCATATCTCAGATGCACACAAACAGCTGGCTATTTGTTTGGCTGTATTACATAATTCTGTATGATCCCAAACCTAATTTGCAACAAATATAGCCTTTTAACTGCTTTAATTGCACATTATGTGCAGTTGTGTATCCTAGCTGCATGCTCTCATCATGTGTCTTGGGTGTGTTCAGTGTATTTAGTGAAAATTCAGTGTATTTTCGATTGCTGTAAAGTTGGTGTGTGTTGGGGTTTTCAGTGGATTTACCTTTACTCGTTAGGGCATGGTATCTACCATTTCACGCAGTGTTTGGAATTGCTTTCCTAGCAGCTTAATTTAAAACAAAAATGGCTTTACCTGCGCAGCTTCTCAGTTGGGATTCAGGATATGGACTGAAGCGGTGCACAGGCCTATTTTCCAAACATACATTTCCCTGCATGAAGAAAAGCAGCTTGAAGTGGTGGTGATTTGGGGCTGATCTACATTGCGCCCACCATCGCAAAGAATTCAGTGTCCTGTCAGGTTAAACGCTCTCACATTAAAACATGATTATCCACACTCAGCCATTTTCCCCGTTGTGGTGCTTCATCAAATGCGCGAGCTCAGTCCACACTCAAGTGCTGTGCTGTTTTCCTGCTCTTAAAGACGGAGGCTCTCAGTGGAGGATCAGAAACTCTTCCTGTTTCTCCTGATTCCACACCCACCACGCTCACAGCTCTTGACAGCCCCATGTCATCTTAACTCTCTCCCTTCAAACTGTTTCTCTTCTCCAAGGGCCAATCTACACTTACGGGTAGTAAGAATCACAGAGAAGCCATGATTCTTCGAAGGTAACGCCTTAATTTAAAAAATTAAGGGAGCCTCCATTTTTTTTTTCTAATTCAGGCATGATCTTCGAAGATTCGAATCTTTGAAGATCATTGCTGAATTAGGGGGAAAAAAATCGTGGAGAAGCCACGATTCTTCGAAGATAATGCCTTAATTAAAAAAAAAAAAAGCCGAGGGGGGTAAAACTTAGTCTCATTTGAAGGGATAGAACAACCCCCTGCTCAATGCAGGAAGCCTGATTCCCAGGCGGTCGCCCATCCAACTACTGACTGGGGCCAACCCTGCTTAGCTTCCGAGATCAGACAAGCACGCGCACATCCAGCCCTTTGCTTGTTGCTAAGGAAACATTGAGTGCTGAGGAAGCTATGTAATCAGTAGCCGGAAGACGACATGGGGCCGTCGAGAGCTGTGACTGGACAGGAGGGAAATACAAATACTGCCGCATATGGACAGGCGTGGGAGCGGACTACGACTGGATATGGTAGCGAAGGCGGAAAATCAGAGCACATTAAGGGGAAATACCGGGATATCAGGGTATTGAAAGCAGGAGCACAGAAGCGGGAAATTCCAGTTCCAATTCGAGGCAAGTACTGCGTAGTATGAAAGATGGGTGGTGAAACCCCATTGGAAGTGGAAAAACCCGTAAGTGTAGATCGGCCCTTGGAGAAGAGAAACAGTTTGAAGGGAGAGAGTTAAGCACCCTCCCCCCACCCACCCATCTTCTGCTCCTGATTGCAGCCTTCAGCAGCTGCTTTTAATTCAAAGACAATTACATGGAACTCTGTGTTATGTGTAGTTTGGCCCTCAGTTCAGATAGGTCATCAGTTGTGTAGGAAGTAGAAATGCAGCCAGCTGGCTGATGGCCTGCACAAACCGAGAGCACATCCCAGAATCTTCTGGGTCATGTTCTCAGTTCAGGTTGGGCTTCTGCCAGATCAGAACCAGCCTTCACTCTGGGGCTTGCTTTCATGTCATGCAGGTACAACCTATAATGCTATCATGGCTGGAAACAGTTCTGCCCTTGAGAAGTTGAAGAATAAAGCTAGTGATGAACCTAAGGATCATCAGGGCAATACTTTGGTGTGAAGTTTACAATGCATGGGACACAAAATGCCCCCCCATGGAAGCAAGCCAATAATCCTTGTCTGTCCCACAGCTTCCAGAACAGTACAGGAAGTTATGGTACATTGCCCAGTTTCCTTGTGCTGGGAACTGCGAGGAAGATGGAAGCATCAGTTTGCTTCTGCTGCTTCTAGAACAACAGGGAAGGTAGGGAGCAGGAACAGTGTCCTTAGAGCACCCTCCTCTTCCAGTATTGTGATGTTCCCAGCTCAGAGGGGAAGGCAGAAGTCTTGCCCAATGACCTAGCAGTTGGTTGATGCTCCCTACCTATATTATGCTGGTAGCTGTTGGGAAGATGGAAGCATCACCCAACTGCAGAGGCAATTTCAGGGAAGCTCTCCCTTCTGCTTGTCCACAACAGAATGGGTGAGTTTTGCCTAAGTTCACAGGGCCTCCTGAAGAACCAGTGAAAGGGACAGGTCCATCTTTGCAGGCTGTGGAAAATGGCCATGAAGTTAGGGTTGATATTTTGGTTCATCCCTACTTAAGACATAGTAAAGACTTACACTACCCCCACCCTCAGGCCAGGGTAATCTCTGGTCTAGATTTTAGGTGCTGGGGCTTATTTGCCTAAATCAAGACTCTGAAGATCTTAACCTTTGTTTTGCATTCATTTTAAACCAATAAGCCTGGGTCACTCTCATATATGGAAAAGGTCTGTGCCAATCTTCATTTTTTTCAGGAGAAAAGGATGTTAAGTTAGCATGGTGATTGGAAGATGTATCAAATTTTCACTCGCCTAAGAAGGGAGAAAGCAGAAACATCTGTTGGATTCGTGTCTGGTTTGCTGGGCTAAGTTCAGTCAGAAAGGATGTCTGGAAGAGATCTTCTTCCCATCACCAGTAGGCGTCTGTACAATCATCAAGGGTAATTGCTGCAGAGGAGTCCAAGGCACACCCACACCAAACGAAAACAATTTGAAAGTATAAGGACCACCCAAGTATTCAGTTATCAGAGAAGCCAGCAGAAGATCCCTGTGCTCATGCATATATTTTTTGTTAATTAAAGCACGAATAGAACATTGTTGACTTTGAGCCTAAAGTAAGCAACCACAGCCGTGTCATAATCAAATAAAAAAGTTAGTTGAAAGCTCAATATGGCTGGGACCTATTCCACCTTTGTGTCCTATTGTGATTCTTAAGATTGACTACTAGCATATTCTCATACTACACACTGGCCCTGTTCGTAATGCAAAGCCATGATAGTTAGAGAATTTGTGCAAATTGGCTTCGCGTGTCATATGAAGGGAGAAAAGCATGCTAACCACGGTTCTGGAATCATCCTGGCAAACCACCCCCATGCAGTTGGGTTATGGAGCCCCGGGGTGGCTTACTGTGATGTCTGTCATGCTCCCTGATGGTTGAAACCATCCATCCAGGGGGGTTACAGGCCACGGCCATAGAGACAGCGGCCTAGAGCACCCACTACTTCCAGCGACAGTCTAACCAGCATGGACTTTCTCTATGGTCGCCAGTGCATTAGAACAGCTGGAGTAGCTGGCGCACACGTTTTCTTGGTGCGCGGGCCGCAGGAGGTTGGTTAAGGTAACTACAGAGGGGGATGGTTACATGGTTCCCAGTTGTGTGACAGGTGCGCACGTCATGGTTTTGCTAACCCCCCCCCCCGTAGTTGCCCTAACCACCCTCCCCCCATGCGTGTCTAAACAGGGCCACTGCTACTGGTTTTATATCACTTTAACTGTCATGTCTTCCCTGAAGAATCTGGGGCTTGTAGTTTGTTGAGGAGCTGAGAATGTTAGAGACCCCTAGCCCTCTCTCCATACAGTTACCATTTTCAGGATTACCTGGGAAAAGAGAATGACTATTAACCAGTTTAACTCTGTGGTGTAAATTAGGGATGGCTAAAAACTCCTCTTCTCAGCTCAAAACCCACTGGAGTTTTGTGAGCATGCCCTTCAAGCACCCAAACAATCTTCAGGGGTTTTATGGGTGCTTGGTAGGTGTGCTCACAAGCCCTGGATGAGTTTGTAAGTCCTTCTCTGCCCTGAAAGTTCCACACAAGCACATACACAAGAAAAGGGGTAATAATTAGGAGGAGGGGACACAACCGCCTTCCATGTTGGCCCCCTCCCTGAGGGAGAAAAAAAAACACTTATTTTGGGGAAGAGGGGCATGTTGGAGGCTCCCTGAAGCCTGGCACTGGCTGATGGGCAGCAAATAAGGCGAAGAGTTGGCCTACAAGCCCTATTATTCTTCACTTCAGCAAGAAATGAGGTGCAGCTATTGAGAAACCCATTTGAACCCCTCAGTGTCAGAAAATGACACTGCGTGCCTCATTTCCTGCCAGAGACTCATGGGGCTTGTAGCCCTAGCAGGAAAAGATGCTATTTGCTTTATTTGCTGCTCACCAGGCAGCCCACCAACTATTTCCCAGGCTTCGGCAAGCCCTCCTCAACACGGTATCTTTCTCCCCTCCTTCCCCAAGATGATCCTTTAAGTATTGTCATCTTTGGGGAAAGAAGGAAGGTTTGACAGACAAAGGAGGGGTGGGGTGCAAGCCAATTGAGAACGCCTGTTTGGGGAATAGTGCCAGCCTTAATTGGGGTTGTTCTTTAACATTAAACAAGGGTGCTCAAATAGTCAAGCACCCCTGCTTAGATTCTTGCCCTATTCGTAGTGTAGATATGTCCTACAAGTGCTGCTCTCTTAAGTTTAGCATCCATAACTCAAGCTAGTAATGCAAGGGTGCAAAGACAGGTGTTCCAGTGGCTACCCCTCAGCTTTTGGATATCATTTCCCTAGACACTTGTCAAAGCCCAAGTCTGAACATTTTGTATAAAAACCATAAAACAAACAGCTGGCTTTTGTTAGCCAGGGTTTGGGTGAGAAGACACTGGCCCTGTTCACACATAATGTAAAGCCATGATAGTTAGGGAATTTGCGCAAACCACGGTGGCTTAGTGTGTCATGTTGGGGGGAGAAACCCCCACTAACCATGGTTCTGAAACCACCCCAGCTAACCATCCCCTTGCAGCAGGGTTAAGGGGCCCTGGGGTGGCTTACCGTTAGATGTGGTGGGCTCCCTGGAGGTTAAAATGGGGTCTGGGTGGTGTACAGGCTGCAACCATAGAGACAACAGCCTAGAGCATCCTGCACTTCCAGTGACGCTCTAGTTGGCGGGGACTTTCTCTATGGTCATTGTCGCATAGCGCCAGATGGAGCAACCAGCGCACGCATTTTTGTGGCACAAGGGTCACTGGGATCACCAGCAATGGGGAAGGGAGGACGCTTGTGGTAACTACGGAGTGGGAGGCTACAGGAACCATGTGGTGCCATGTGGTTCCTGGTCATGGGATGGGCACGTGCATTGTGGTTTCTCTCCCACCCACTCCATAGTTACCCTAACCATCATCCCCCTGTGCACGTCTGAATAGGGCCACTGGGTTCTCTTCATTCTGTTTTAATGTCCAATGTATATAAATGTGTTTATATGTTTATATTATAGCACAAACTGAATAAAGAATGTCTATATAAACTGGGTCATTATAAGATTTTAAGTATCGTCTATTCAGCCAGCCCAAGATAAGAAGGCTAATTTTAAATTCTGCTACATTTTGTTGGTAATATAGGCCTCAGTCAAGCCAAAATAAAGTTCCATTGATCTCACTGAATGAGAGAGTTAAGTATCACTATGCCAAAAAAGCATTTCACCATGTCATACTGTAGAAACGTAAACCAAAGCCTGCAGAGAAATATCTCCATTTCCAGTAACAGCTCCTCCTTTTCTCCCCCACACCAAGTAATAATAATAATAAAAAAACAGCACGTACTCTCTGCAGTCATGGCCTCTCATGAGGAGCACATGTGAAAGCACTCAAAGTGATTGTGTTTTACATTAGCTTATTTGTAAAGTCAAGCCAGTCTCCAAATAATTTGTCCAAAATACACACTGTCTGAATGGTACTCTGGCAACAACTTGGGCAGGATCTGAAACCACTCACTAGGGGTGACATGATACTAAAGATGCTAAATGATTACATGGAAGGGCTGTTTCTAAATCAGATAATTTTAATTGCCCACATCTGAGGAATTTGCCTCTCATCCAAGTTACTGTTTTTAGCTCTTGATGTGACACTGTTGACGTCCTGCAGAAAAAATGGTGAACATTTATGCAAAGTAACTTGAGAAATTTGTGAGCAGCTGTTTACAGCAATGTGCATAAGAAAATGACATTATTAAGAAAATGTGTCAAATTCTGCTCTGCAACCGCTCCAACCTCTTTCCTAGGTTTAGCAGGACTGAGAACAAAAGCCACAGACAGCTGCTACAAATAGGTTGTTGTGCCTAGCACAGTGTTTACACTAGAGAAATGTGTGGCGCTATTAAATTTTGTTGTTTTGTTAAGTTGTTAACAAATTTGTTGTTGTTCAGTTGTTAAGTCATGTCCGACTCTTCGTGACCCCATGGACATGCCAGGCCTTCCTGTCCTCCGCTGTCTCCCAGAGCGTGCTCAAGTTCATATTCATTGCATCGGTGATGCTATCTAGCCATCTCATCCTCTGCCGTCCCCTTCTCCTTTTGCCTTCAATCTTTCCCAGCATCAGGCTCTTTTCTAGTGAGTTTTCTCTTCGCATTAGGTGGCCAAAATATTTGAGCTTCAGTTTCAGTATCTGTCCTTCCAATGAGCAGTCACTGCCAGGGTTGATTTCTTTTAGGATTGACTGATTTGACCTCTATTAAAAATACTTGTTCCTTTTTCATATTTCCTAGATTTACATATTTCCTGGATTATAAGCCCTTCTCACCTCCAGGTTCTGTGAAATATCTAGTCTGTATGTGTAATATGCGAGGGATCTCAAACCCGTGACTTTAGCAGCAGGTCTCAAGAGCTTTATCTCTGTGCCATTGTGGCAGCTTGCCAGAGACGGAAGTTGCCGGCCTTTTAGCTGATGCATTGCAGCACCATCAATGCAAGTGGCCCATTGATAATGTTGCAGCTAGCAACACAGCAGGGATCAGGCGACACAAGAGACCAGTAGGGTTCCATCTGGTCTTACAAAGCTAACTCTCACCTGAGCAACTTGTTGAACAAACACAGACTGACAGCACATTCCTAAGCATGTTTCTCACAAGTAAGTCCACTATGTTCAGTGGGACTTGCTCCAAGGAAGTGTGCCCAGAATGATGCTTGAGTGGCTCTTGAACAGCCCATCCTGAGCTGCCTGCTTGGCTCCAGACCACCAATCCTGACATCATGACTACAGCACCAAGGCACTCGTATATCAGACTCGTGTATCCAGCTGTGGGTTGGACAAGATGGCCTACCCAGGGCCAGAACAGACATTAATTTAAATCTGTATCTAGCAGCTATGTCTCCCCCTACCCCACTTTTACTCTAGGGTAGGTGCAGGGGACCCAATCCAGACCTTAAAAGCCCCTCAACCCCCAATGCTAAGGTCCTGAAAAAAAAAAAGACATAGATTCTAGATACAGGCTTAAAGTAAGGTCTGTTTTGACCCTAGCCCCTCTCCAACTGTATGCTTACTGTTCATCTGATAGATGATCCTTACTGAATATACGCTACGTAAAGAATTGATTCTGTGACATATGCACTTTGTGTCTGTTATGTATCCTGGGGGTGGGGGTGTTACTATGGCTTAGTTATTGTTTTGAACCTTGGCAGCTCCTGTTGAGTTGGGAGTAGCAGCAGTGAGTGGAGCTTCTGCTAGGCTCTTCAGTTCTGAGTGTGATAAATAAAGGTCAGTTGTGTTTGAGGCCTGCTGAGTCTTACCATCATTCCCTCTGCCTATACAACAGTGTCATATGTCACAGAACCATTCTTTGGTCCATTCTGCACAGCTGGTAGTTATAAGCCAAGGGAAGTTTGGCTATGGAATGGAAGAAGATGTCTGATTTAGCGCATACTCTGATATGGATTCTAAGGGCTGCTTCTCACAATACAGTCCCCACATGATGGCTTCTTGAAACTCTTCCTGTGAGGTGGCTGGCAGCACTACATGGAAGGCATTAGATTGGTCCTTATCCATTCCCCCTCTCTCCCAAGAAGTGAAGGCACAAATCTTTTTGTGAAAAAACCCAGAGTGACTGACTTGTGCAGAGAACACTGAAGTTCTAAAAAGTTCCTAAAAAAGGAACTGCAACAATCTTAAAATATACTGTATTTTCCAATTTAAATACATCCCAAGGATTGGCCTCTAAATCCTGCTGAGAATGTTACATTCTCCCTACTCTCCTGGTTCCAAAGAAATCTGAAAAAGCACCTCTGATATTATGGCAATGCTTAAGAGGAAGCCCAGTAATACAGAAAGAGAGTGGACTGTAGTACCTTTATAGTGTGATCCTGTGCAGGTCTACTCAGAAGTAAGTCCCATAGCATCCACTGGGGTTGACTCCCATGTAAGTGGGTATAGGGTTGCAACGTTATACTCCCTGTCCTTCCATTTGCTTTTGTGTTATATAGCTTGATAACTGGACTGTGCTAGAAGTAATTATTTACATAAAGCAAATTTATCTCTTTTAATCTAGTGATATAGCACTTGATTCTGTCTTTAACATTTGCTTTAAAATAATGGTAGTACATAGAAATTAAATATTGAAAATTACATTCACTGTAAAAAAACAACACCACACTGAACAAACCCAAGCCCACTCACAGATGGCATTGTTCCAACAGAGGTGTACATGGCTGAAGGGAAAAATATGTGTCCTGTGTACCCTATCACCATGATGTGTGGAAATTTCACATGGAAAGCTATGATTGGCAGTAGATTTCAAACATGTTAACAAGCAGTTCAATATTAGACACTGTGACAATTATCTTTACACATGATGATATGCACCTTTTTTCTTTGTTTAGGAAAAAATATATTTTGTGTGTTGCAAGGGAGTTACTTTCCTCATTACACATGGAAATGTACACTGTCACATTTGAAACTGTCCTGCATTTTTATTTATTTTTATTTATTTATTTATTGCATTTATACCCCACCTTTTTTCCTCTTGCAAGGAACCCAAGGCGGCGTACATTATCCACCTCCTCTCCATTTTATCCTCACAACAACAACCCTGTGAGGTGGGTTGGGCTGAGAGTCTGTGACTGGCCCAAAGTCACCCAGTGAGCTTCCATGGCCGAGTAGTACTTGTGCCAGACAGTCTCAGCCAATCATGACTGCCCAGTGTATGTACACATGTAGCCATTTTAAATATGATTGTATATCCGTGTTCTCATAGCTTACACTCTTACACTCCAATCCAACAGAGCATGTATTCAGCTATGTGTACGTATATAACCCTTTTAAAAAACACCGGAAACCATGCAAATTAGTTGCTATGTGGGAAAGGAAAAAGAGGATGGGGACTGAATACAGCTTCCCATTTCCACTCACTCCAGCCAGTTGGATTTCAGTTTTGCTTAAAGGATGACACATGTGCAGTCCAGTGGACCAGGAAGAGGAATGTGAATGTAGAAACCATTTTCCTGTGTGGTTTCCAATAGAGCTGTGCACCGCCTTGGTTCGAGATCCGAATTCCGAACCGAAGCGGGTTGATTTGGACTGAATCTGTCTGGTTCCGAATCAGATCTGGATCGGTCCAAAGCAGGTTGGATCAATCTGAATTGCTTCGGATTGCTTTGGTCCAATCTGGATGATTCTGAAGGCCAGACAGCCTGTCTGGGAAATATAACAATTTGCTTAAGATTAGGGGTGGAGAGAGGAGGAGTTGCCTGCAATGTTACCCTTGCCAATTCCATTTGTACTGGTGGTTGACTAGCATGTTGAACTTAATAACAATCAAATTACAGTCTGTATATTCTGTGGGTAGTATCCAGTAGTGCCTCAGCACTAGCACCAATGACAGGGCGCTAGTGCAAACCAACACTTCTGCAACACAACTTTCACTAGCTAGAGCAATGGGAGAAAGCAGCACATTCGGCAGCAAATCACTGTTTTTTCCCATGGACTTAGCAATCACTAGTTACATTGCACAACTATTGGTTTACGCTAGTACAATATCATTAGAGCTAGCACTGAGGCACAAGTGGCTGCTACCCTGTATATTTAAATATAAGCTTAGCAGCAAATGGAAAATGTGATGCTGAGCCTGGTGAGAGCTTCCCCTTGAGTCCTATAGCAGCAGCAGAATTTAAAGCAACAGCTGCCTGACTTATTGCTAAGAGACGAGGGTGACAGAGGACAAGAAAGGCCAGTTGGAAAAAATAGGATAGGAATATAGCAGTGGTTATATGTGGATATGTTATATTTAAGATAATATGCTATTGTTGGGTTAAGTCACTGATATAGAAACTTTTGTATATGTATTAAAGAAAAGAAAAATACAAATAAACAGTTATAAAGCTGGGATTTTCAGATACACTCTGGCCAGCGTGCCATCCCATTCTTTGCTTAATGTTGTTATTAATACTATTCAGATTTTAATTTCCATTACTATTATTGAGCATTCAGAATACTGATAGAACTTTTTCTGTCAACAGAAGTTACTAATTCAGTACTGATACTTCATACTGTTTTTAATGGCCAGTTCTGCTAAAAGTGTAAATAGGGAAGGCAGAAAAAAGGCGGTGGAAGGAGAAAGATGGAAAACCATATTGCTCAAATAACACTCTCAGATTTTTTGTTTGCTTACAGCCAGTCCACTTCTTTCCACTCTTAAAAAATGGGCCACTTAGCTGTCCTACTTTAATTATCTGGCACACTTGTTTAGGATGCTGGCCTTAAATTTAGCAAGCAAATGGACTGGATATTTAGCAGTGTCAAAGTGTTATCCTTACAGGGTGGAGTCCCTATGAAATAGGTCTGCCCAATTCCCCACCTCAAAAAAAGAAAAAAAGAAGGTAATAGCAATATCACTGGCTGCAGTCTTATGCCAATTTAACATGCAGCAACACTGTACTGAAGACTGAGGCGATAGAATTCTGGACTGTACCTTTTCAGACTGCAGGTGGGGGGATACTAATTTTGGATGCTTCTAAATGTAAAAAAAAAAAAAACAAGCCTTAAAACTAATAATTGCTAATTAAGGAGAATAATATGCTAAGGTCTTGTCCCAGATATGCTAGTTTACTATATGCAGGGAGCTTTTTATGTAGGAGAACATAAAAAAAAACACGTGATTTCACCCTTGCACTCTGAAGTGGTACAGGCCATTCTGCTGCTTCAGAACTCTCCCACCTCATTCTGTTGCAGTGTAGACCAGTCGTTAGGCATAGTTAAGTTCATTTGTTTCAGTGGATTTAGGTGAATCTAACTGCAAAAGATCAGACTGCACAAGTGACACAGAAGGAAAGTTGGTGGATTCAGGAGGAAGAACTGGAGGAAGACTGGGGTTGTGAAAAAAGGAACTGTTCAACACAAGGAAAATCACTGGCTATTTAAACACTCTATAGTTGTGTGTGTGTGTGTAAGTAATATTGTTAAGGCTAAAATATTATACCTCAAATAATTTTAAAGAACTGTGTACAGTGGAAAGTGCTACGAAAATAATAAGAATAACTGGTGTGCATGCTCATCTTCTGTGAGCCAGACTGAAGTCAAAATGGTAGTGTGGACTAGATAACCCAGTGAATGCTTCCAAGTGTATGATGCTAAGTATAGCTTCAAGAAAATAGTTATTGTTCTGTGCCTGCCATAATATTAATAGAACAGGCTAAGCCCTGTGAGAAATGCTGAGCTTTTAAACTTTTCTAATCTGAGTGGGGAAGCACAGCTGCATCTAACTCCTCATTTTATAAAGCCCTAAGATCAGGTGCCATATGTCTGACCTGGCTTTCCTGCTAGGAAAATTGCCCTGCAAAAGCTAAATATAGAAACCATACAGAGAAGTTCCTGTGAGATAGCCTTCCGGTGCAGAATGATGGGCTATGGTTTAGCCTGATTTTGTGGACGGATCTGAAAAATCAGTCGACATTAAAGCATTTCAATGCTATATAGATGGCACCATCAGTGTGCACAGCACATTTCAGAGTAACATAAACAAAACACAGGTGTCTGCCCCGAGTAGCTTAGCGTCTACACTTAGAAAGGATGGGAAGACCAACAGATGGAGGAAGAGGATAAATAAGAGATAAAAGCACAGTCTTTTCAGTTTTGAACAAAAGTCATATATGCTTTAGAATTTGCAGTGTGATTTATAATGATGTTCAGGCCTCACAACAATAATGCTATGGAGTATTACCCCAACTGCTTACTTATCCACATTTATATCACACTTCCCAGCCAAGCAAAGAGGTCCCCAAAAATGCTAATCATCAGTTTGCATTGCATTTTGCAGATAATATGGCTTGCATTTGTATTCACATCAGTGCCATATGTTTGACAGAGATGGATGCAACCAGGACATCATCCAGCCTTGTTGTTTGGATACCTTTAAGCTTGTGCAATCTGACGATCTGGACAAACTGCTTGGAGGGTTGAGACCTGCCTTCTGTTCTTTAGAGGCTTGTGCTCCCTGGATTCTAAAAATCTGCCAAGACTGGGCTGTTTGCACCACGTAAGTAGTTAATACTTCCTTGAGGGAGGGCATAGTTCCTGCTGCTCTTAACAAATGAGACCCCCTGTTTTAAAAAAAAGCACCTGGATTCTGTGACCCTGGTTAATTATCAGTCAGTATCTAATGTTCCATTTCTTCCTCAGATACTGAAGAGGATGGTAGCTTCTCAAGGCTTAGAGGACACTGATTATTTAGATCCATTTCAATCTGCCTCCCACCATGGTTAGGGAACCGAGACAGTCTTGATCTCCCTGTTGAATGACTTATGCCAAGGAATGGATTGGTGTGTGTGCGTGTGTGTGTGTGTAAAATCGTACTGGTTCTTCTGAACCTCTCAGTGACCGTCAGGGACCACCCATATTTTCCAGGGTAGAGTATTTCAAAGATGTGGAGCTACCACAGAAAAGACGCTGTCCCTAGTACTCACCAGCCTAACAGCTCTCACCAGCAAATCAGAGAGATGACAATCTCAACATTCAGGCAAGTACATAAGAGTTCAGGTAGTTTAATTCAGGGATAATAACACTTCTTTCATTTAACTGGCCAGATCGTATGTCACATCATCATTCATGGTGTTGACTTGGCTCAATATCTGGAGTTCCTTTCCAGCTTCATTACTGCTTGCTTGTTTACTATCCACCTATACCATCCATTTTTAGGTTTTGCCTTAATATTAGCCTTATTGCACCTTTGTGAGAAGAAAAACACTCCCAAACGTGACTTCGATTATTCAAGCTTGTTGCAGGAATGTTTGAAAAATAGTTGGAGTAATAGTAATACATTACTATTAGCTATTATTCAAGGACATTGGAATAAAAGAATTACTGGAGGAACTGGAAAAGGCATATCCTGAGATTGCCATTGAGAAAACAAAAACAGCAACACCAGCAGGGCAGGACGTGTGTCACATGAATGCACGTCTCCCCCCAGATTGCATCTATTCGGATGACTAAAGAAATCTAATTTTGCCACAGGAAACAATAGGAAAACAGGAACAGTTCTGGATAATCTAAGGGAAAGGCAAATTCACTCTTCAGAAGAACTTCTCCCAGCTTGATAGCCTTTCAAAAGGGAGCATGTTGTTTCACACTCCCTCTTCCCCAAGTAATGGGAAATCCAGGGCTGCCTGCACAGGAAAGATTTCCTTTAGAGAAGGGAGCACAGGAGACTGATGATGTCTTTGTAAGGATGGACTTTTTTTTTTTACAGATCTACAGACTGAGTATATATTGCAGAGATGCAGTAGCAAGCACACAGGTTATACCAGATTTACAGCAACATCCATTCAGTCTCCCAAAACTCAAGATTTTTCAGCTGCCATTCCACTCTGTATACATTCTGACAAGCAAAATTGGATTTTGGCCTCTACCCTAGCAGGTGTTTTGCTTCTCTCTCTTTCTCTCCTGCCCCCACTACTTTCCCCCTCCTGCTTAATAAATCCTAGTTCTTGTTTTACAAGTTGCTCACTGTCGTCGTCCCCCCCACACACACACACCCCTTTTCAGGGAACAGGGGTCCTGGTGGGCTGGAGGCACTGCACACTAGTGTGACATCAGTATTTTTCTCTCTCACCTATCACACTACTGTATGAACCCAGATCCATGGTTTCTGCCACCTCACAGGTTTACTGGTAGGGAAAGTGGGTTTACATTAATAACCCTGTGAAATGGATCATTATTACACCTATTTTACAGACTGGGAAATGAGGTTATGGCAGGACTAAGGAAGGTGGAGGGGCTACTTTAAGTTCCTTTGAGGGCCAAGGATAACAAAGAAAGGCAAGGAAGCAGGGAAATTGATGGGACCCTACCAAAGGTGCCCAGAATAAAGGAGCTCAGTAGGGAACCCATCGTAGGGAATTGGGAACGCAGAAGAGACCATTTAAAAGTTACAGGAAGGAGGATCATAGCCAGAATGTGCAAATATCTCTGTTTGTGGAAATCCAATTGTTTTAGCTAAATCTGTCAGCATTTGGACTACAAGCAGCATATGGTATAAAGTAAGGAAGAAATAAAAGTTTTGCAGTGTAGTATTTTATGAAACCATAACCAAGACATATCACATTCACAGATGATCTTTGGAGACAGGAATTAAGCTGTGGAAGCTTACACAAATGTTGAGAATGAAAGTAGTGTGATCTCTGAGAATACTGGATCGCAACCCTCTGAAATGATAAAGACAAGAGATGATGACCACACACACACACACACACACACACACACATACACACAGAGCCATGAAATAATTGGGACTGAGTTTTCAGCCAGGGTGCCCTTGTGATCAAGCGAGAGCACTGTTTCCAGTTGGCCCAGGCTTCCAATGGCTGAATAAAGAGGCAGAGAACAATGCAGATGGAGTGGCTCCTTGTTGCCAGCTCTAATTAGGGCCAAGTATATCTGTTTGCTTGACCTACATTGCATGAGATTTACACTTGACAGGCAACAGGATGCCTATCTGCTTGGGTTAGTTCATTACTGGAAATCAGCGGCGACTAGTGTGAAGTGAACTTTAAAGTATGTCGACAGGAGAAATGGAGTGGGGGAATAAGACAGACTATATGTTTACTCTTTGGCCCGATAAGGGTGGCCCATTTTGAATGGGAGCCATCTATGGTGTAACACTACTTAACAGAACACAAGTGATTATTGTACGTATGCTAACTTGAAATGAGTGCCGTTGGACTCACTGGGGCTTACTTCTGAGTAACCATGCATAGGTTTGGGCTTCATGAACACTTTATGAGCATTTTATGTATGATGTTAAAAGTGTCGCTTCCATTGTCAGTGATGTGCATGCAAAACCTACATGGCTTAGAATGTTCATTTGGGTTTTTTTGCTGTCTTCCTTTTTCTAGCCTGCATTAACGCCATTCGCATAGACCCAGAAATAGCACAAGAGCTGCAAAGGCACTTCCAGCGTCATGTGCAAAAATGCCCTAAGAACCTTTTATCTCTCAACTCAGTTTTTCTTTCTACAAGTCATGCAATGATATCCAACTATTTCTCTTTCAGTCTAGCCAACCCACCCACCTGCTCTTCCCTTAATCACTGAGGTTAAAAACAAAACCTGGGCGGGATCTGAATTCTCTCCCTCCTCCTTCTTCTTCTTCTTCTTCTTCTTCTTCTTATTATTATTATTATTATTATTATTATTATTATTATTCTGTCCTGCCAACCCCTCAGTCAGCCCATTTGCTGAGTAACCTTTGACATCCCACTTCCCTCCCCCCCCCCGTCATTATTTTCATCAGAATTCATGCTTGGTTTGCTTGTCTGAATTTGGCACAGATTGGATGGCCCAGATGCTTTCTCTCCTCCTTGCTTCTGACCAGTGTTTGCTTGGCTGCCACCCTCCCTCCCCAATTTATATCAGTGTTGAATGGCTTGGGGTGTAGCAGCAGACAATGCTAGACCAGGAGACCATTTTCTTTCCCTTTCATAGCTATTGTGTCTGCTGGATAGTCCAAACAAAGGCAGCAGCCATTCAAAAAAGAAAGGGAGAAGAGAAGCATGGAAGAAACAGAGGAAAGGAAGGAGAAGCCATTGTGTAACTGATCACAGCGAGTGAATATGCCCATAGTCCAATTGCTGTGAACAAAATGGGTTAAGGCAGGGGAGATTAATCGGAGATATTGTGAAGACTCAAGGCCTCACATGGTAGAAGGCTCTGTACAAACAGACTATACAGACGGTTCCCCATACAAATAACCTGCCCACCAGCTCTCTCCTCACTCTGCCTGAGCCTCCATCTGTTTCCACTTCCTTAACATATGTTGAACCAAATAAAGTGTTTACTAACTTCACATCCAACTTTTCAGAAGTATACAAGACCCGGCAATGCCAACACTGGGAGAATCTTAGGGGAACATAGAATATCAACAAAAAGTACAGTGGAATATTAAACTTAGGCACTTCTTACAAAGCTAGTGCAGGATAATGACTAAGAGTCCAAGCTGTGACTGAGAAAGTCCCGGCCTCAAATCTTAGCTAATGGTGGCCTTGTGCAAGCATCAGCACCCATGCCTGCAAAGTGGGAATAATTATACTGACACATCCTATAGGGGTTTTGTTAGGATTACTAAAATAAAGGCTGGGATCCAAGCAACTACTTTTAGGGCAGCCAAGGGCTTGGGCATGCCCAAAGGCATGTCTGACTTCTGTTTCTTTGAACAGCAGATCAGCCATGCCACAAACTAATTTCGAAAGCCCTCTCCAGTGGTGTAGTGGTAAATTTTGAAGTGCAGGCAATCATCGTGACAGTCTCCATAGCAATGTCCCCAAGGAGAGTCCCAAAATTCAGGCAGCTGTGTTGGTCCATATCAAGAAACCAGCTCTAGCAGTTTTATCTCCACCAGGAGCAGTGGTGGTGATAGGTAATGGGTCTTAATTGACCATTCAAGACCAAGCCACCCCCAAATACTTTTCATTACAACAGGGAACAGTATATTGTCACTGGGGAAATTAATTTCCCCCCAGCTGCTTTGAGAATGGCTGCTAAGCTCAGAGGGAACAGAGAATTCTGAGGGGGGTGGGGTGGCAGGAGATGACAGCAGCCCTGATAGTCAAAAAGTGCCGGCATTACTCTCTAAGGGCACAATCCAATACATGTTAAGAAAGAAAAAAAGTCCTACAACTCCTAGGACTCCCAGCCGGAATGGTCGTTTTTCTTGTTTTTAAGTGTTATAACTGCTTTTGTAGTGTCATATTTGGAGGTGTTAATTGGCCTGCCTTTCAACCTAGGACAGAGAAAATGTACTAGTCATTTCAATTCAGTGCTACACCTGAGAGGAGTCCTAGGTCATAGGATGTTTTCTTGCCAGGATGTTTTCTTGCTAAGAACATGGTTGCTGGGAGATGGATTGTTAAGGTGGCCACACCTTTGTTCATAGCTGACTATGCTAAGAGGTGCGGTTTGATTGACCTCTTTGGGTCATAAAAGGGCCTGCTGGAAGTCAGAAAAGAAATGTAGCATGCAGTGCTATAATGTTTAAGCCCTTATATTTAGAACAAGGGTGGGGTTCTTTAGACTTGGGGGCAAAATCTGACCCACCCGAGGTCCCAGTCCGGCCCGCCGGGGTTCCCCCAATGGCCATACCCCCTTTCCCCCAGCCATCTGTTCTTTGGTGGTCTCCTGGCTTTTCTGCAATCCCCCCCCCCATTCTAAAAGGTTGAAATGCCACTCCTAATGCTTAGTTGCTGGCAGTGAGAGCTTTAGGGTACAATATGCTGGGGGGGTCTGTATTTTGCTGCAGGGTTCTGTATGTTGCTTTTGATCCCAGCCCCTTTGCCTTTGACCTCACCCACCACTGGAATGCAGCCTCCAAGAGCTTCTCTGAAATGGGAATTCAGCCCTCAGGCTGAAAGAGGTTCCCCACCTCTGGCTTAGAACAAAGCCCACCAGGGAGGCTTGTTTTGCAATGACCAAGTGGTGGACTTTTCCTTATAACAGGAGCCCAATCTGTCTATACATTTGAGAGTCAGGCCTTTCCTGTGGCTATGGATGAATCTATCAAAGCATCCATTCACAGATAGAAAGCATCACGATGTTCATGATAGGATTGATTTCTGCTAATATGATTTCCTTGTGAATGCTGCATCATCATAGTGTACATATACGGTGCATGTTCTGCATGAGAAAACGGAATGTTGGTGTTGGTGTCAAAATTATTATGCAAATGTCAGGCCCAGCTCCAAATACTCTCAAACTTTATGCAGTTTAAGAGGTAAATTTGGCACTGCAGGAACGCTTTGAGTCATAGTGCAGGGGTAAACTATTTTTGAACCTTAAAAGTTTAATTTAGATCAGCCTTTAGTTTGCATGAAGTGCACTCACCTCTTTGGCCTGCCATTAGTGCTATTTCAATAATGATGGAAGAAAAGGGAAATAAGTTTTATAACTCATATGGGAAGCACTTTAATTCTTAGGAAAACACAAAAATAGCTGAGCAAGCCAGTAACCAGCTCCCCTTTTTGCTTTAAACGTGGATGTTTCTGTCGATCTCATTTTTGCAACTCTTGATGTGTAAGAGGGGTTCTGCTTTATAATACCTTCCAGATGATTCTTCTCTGAAATCAGTCATGCTTGTGTGATCTCCACCCACTGGATTACAATGATGTGTAATTTTGTTTCCTTCCTTTACTGGACTTGCAGTTTATTGCTGGGAGAGCTCTGTCTTAAATTCTTGTGTTGCCTTCTTCAAGAGTAACTGAACAGATACCAGTTATTCCTGGCGCTCCTAGACTTAAATGATCGAGGCTGCAAGCCTATGCACCATTTATCTGGAAGTCAGTCCCATTGAACTCAATGGTGCTTACCTCTGAGTAGATATGTATGAGATTGCACTATATGGCTGCAATCCTAATCGCAGTTAATACAGAGTAAATTCAACTGAAATAAGAGGGCTTGATATCTTAACAATACATTAAGTTAAAAGCATGTTTAACTAATGTGCTTCAAACTGGCCAGCTCTCTCTTTAGCAGAAGCAGCCTCCGTCCTCTGCCTTCCAATTTAGATCTAGACGATGGTATGTGGAAGGTGTTTTTTAATCCTTTCTCCCCATGCTGTTTTCCTGACCAAAAAAAAAATGCTCCGAAAATATGCTATTTGCTGCAAATAGGGCAGTTCCAGGGGGAGGTGTTGAGCAGAAAATGGCATGGGGAGGGGGAGTTTAACCTCTCCTTCCCATGTTGCAATCTCTTTCTCTCTCACTCACACACACACAAGGTGGGGGAGTTGCTAAAGAAAGAGGCATGAACAGTTCTAAGCATGTTTCTTAATAGCACTTTTAACAACAACATGTACTTTGGCCCTTACTTTCAAGTAAGCATGCATAGCACTGTGTAATAAACTAAAACTTCATTTTCAGGCTTCTTTGTTTATTTTAAACTATTTTACTGTGTTTAGCATAATCTGGAATATTCAATATTCCTATATTAATTTTTTTAAAAAAATTAGGCCTTTCCTTCTATCAATGATTGATAGTTTTTGTTTATTAAATTGCAAGTCATCCAACCACTGTACCTTTCCTTCAGGATCCTCAAAATGGCACTTTCATTTTGAGTTTGCAATATATAAGTGCACTGCACTGAGCATTAAAATGTCAGTTAACAATTAAAAAGATCTTTAATTGGTTGCTTCTTCGTAAGTGCATGAAGCAGCTGCCCAGTCTGCTTTGGAGAATTGCTTCTTGTTTTCCAGATCAGCTGCCCAGGGCTCCTCAAGCATCTGTTGCCTGCATATCAAAGGGGGAATACTTTCAAACTATATGAAATTTGTCTGAATATGTCTCTCGTTTCTTGTCCAGATAGTTACTTTGGGGGCGAGTCTTTTGTGCCATTGAGAGACCTTCACAAGTCTCAGCTTCCATTCATGAAGTCTATGGGATAATGAGCTTGCAAAATATATTGCTGCTGCTTTTGGGAGCCCTGCTTTCCACTCGCTCAGCAAGCTCATCCATTCTTGAATAGAGAATGATTAAGTGTGAAATTGGCCCAAGCAGCTGTTTTCAGCTAAGAGCTCCTCTGAACCTCCCATTGCTGTAGAAGGTGCCACAAGGAATCTCATTCAAAAGAACAATGTGCTGTGGCAGTATTCGCTGCCAGCATCCTTAGGCCTTTTCCTTAATACCAGATAGCAGCTGAACATTCACGTCAGGGGTCATGATGGACTGTCTGGCTCCCTGACCATGGACCATGATGCCTTCTGCAAAACCATCCTAGAAGAAACAGCACTTCATGGCAGCAGCCTAAAACAGAGAGATGGGCCTATTGCTCAGAGATACCACACATTTTTAAATTAGAGATGGGTGACTCATGTTGGATTGGCTCGGAAATAAGCCAAGCTACTTTTCCTCTTCCCACGAAATTGGGAAATAGCTCTGCTTGATTTTACCAACCTGGCTTTGGAAATAAGTTGATCCTATATGCATTTAGTCAGATGAAAATCCTAGAGAGTTCAATTACACGCCTAGGACTGCAGCCTCTGATTGTCTGCAGCAAGAAGATTGCCACTTGCAGACTTAAAGCACACTAGACAGTATTTTTCCCCATTTCCAGAGGTCAGTGTTGTAGCAGTTCAAATTTTTAGGCTGCTGGCATTTTTATCCAAGGGCTGTTACGTTAATTACGTGATCATCAATTATGTCATGGGTTTTAAAAAATTAAATAGCAGGTGTGTGTGTTGGAGCGGGGAGTTGCCGTTAGGAATGCAGCATGCAGGCAGGGCTGATTTAAACCTTCCCTCTCCAGCCACAATATTGGTGAAATTTGCTCTCCCCCATCCACTGCCATGGCAGTTAGCATTAGGAAAAAAACTTGCATTAGATCATAATTAAAATACTGTATAGTTACTAGTTAAACAGATTCCATACCACACTATGGTGAAGAATTCCAGCTATTTTGGACAACAATTTGTGTGTGCACACACTGCCTTTTCTCAGCAGTTTTCAAAACTTGATTATGTAAAGAAATAAGACTGTCCCACATTCTAGGAAGAAATCGTTCAAATTGCTTTTCTGAAAATGAAGCAATCTCATTGTGGCCTAACAAACCCTGTTTTATTCAAAGCACCAGCATGGGCTCCTTGCTTTTCTAGCTCATTACCTTCATGATGAAAAGTATATCTGCACTTTTATGACAGCCAATAGGAAAGCTGGCACCTGACATGACATTTTTCACTAAACATGGTAATAAGGTGATGACATCTCCCAGTCATCTAAATCTTCCACTCAAGCAAATTTGCCTTTCCATACGCTGTATGATTTTGTCAGCAAATTTAGCAAATGAATAAATTCACCTTAAAAGGATAATGCCAACATGTTCTCTCTTGTTACTTCCTTAAGTAAGTAAGTAGTTGTTTTAATTGGAGATAATTTATGGCTTGTCATTTAGAAAGTATAAAAGCTATATCACTGACATATCACATTCACAGCTAGAAAAAAGTTTAATCGTTCTTCATTTATCCATGCTAAGGTAACCTCAACATCTGATGAAGTGGACTGTCTCCACAAAAGTGTATCCCATAATAAAGGTTTCATCTTGAAGGTGCCACAAAACTTTTTGTTGTGTTTCTCAACTATCTCACAATCTGTCCTTGCATAATTTCTGTAGTCCACTGGGACCAGTTGAGTGAAAGTAGTCATTATACCGTATAACTGATCGTCTTAGAGTAATGCAGCTTTCCAATAATAAGAGATTGCTTTCCAGCAATCAAAAAGTGTTATCTTATGCATGGTGGTGGATGGCTATGAATGGGGAACTGGGACATTCATGATTTTCTTTTTTTTACACACAGTTACTGGGCATCCAATCATTGTCTTACTCTATCCTTGCTCAAGAACTGCCCACATATCTACACACACACAAAAAGCAGCAGCAGCAAATGGTTTGAACTACATCAGCAAGGTTATGCTCAAAATCCTACAAGCTAGGCTTCACCAGTATGTGAACCGAGAACTACCAGAAGTACAAGTTAGGTTTCGAAGAGGCAGAGGAACTAGAGATCAAATCGCCATCATTCGCTGGATCATGGAGAAGGCAAGAGAATTCCAGAAAAACGTCTATTTCTGCTTCATTGACTACGCTAAAGCCTTTGATTGTGTGGATCACAACAAACTGTGGCAAATTCTGAAAGAGATGGGAGTACCAGACCACCTTACCTGTCTCCTGAGAAACCTGTACGAGGGTCAACAAACAACAGTGAGAACCAGACATGGAACAACCGATTGGTTCAAAATTGGGGAAGGAGTACAACAAGGCTGCATATTGTCGCCCTGCTTATTTAACTTATATGCAGAGTACACCATGAGAAACGCCGGGCTGGATGAATCACAGGTCGGAATTAAGATTGCCGGGAGAATTATCAACAACCTCAGATACGCAGACGATACCACCCTAATGGCAGAAAGCGAAGAGGATCTCAAGAGCCTCTTGTTGAGGGTGAAAGTGGAGAGTGCAAATGCTGGTTTGAAACGCAACATTAAAAAAACTCAGATCATGGCATCTGGCCCCATCACTTCCTGGCATATAGAAGGGGAAGAAATGGAAGCAGTGAGAGACTTCATTTGGGCTCCAAGATCACCGCAGACGGTGAATGTACCCATGAAATTAAAAGACACTTGCTCCTTGGGAGGAAAGCTATGGCAAACCTAGACAGCATAGTAAGAAGCAGAGACATCACCTTGCCGACAAAGGTCCGTCTAATCAAAGCTATGGTTTTCCCAGTAGTAATGTATGGCTGTGAGAGCTGGACTATAAGGAAGGCTGAGCGCCGTAGAATTGATGCTTTCGAACTGTGGTGCTGGAGAAGACTCTTATGAGTCCCCTGGACTGCAAGGAGGTCAAATCAGTCCATCCTAAAGGAAATCAACCCTGACTGCTCATTGGAAGGAAAGATACTGAAGCTGAAGCTCAAATATTTTGGCCACCTGATGCGAAGAGAAAGCTCCCTGGAAAAGACCCTGATGCTGGGAAAGATTGAAGGCAAAAGGAGAAGGGGACGGCAGAGGATGAGATGTCTAGATAGCATCACCGATGCAATGAATATGGACTTGAGCACACTCCGGGAGAGAGCACAGGACAGGAAGGCCTGGCGTGCTATGGTCCATGGGGTCACGAAGAGTCGGACACGACTGAATGACTGAACAACAAGAACATCAATAAATATTTAACATTTTTAAATGTATTATTTGACAGTGATATTTTTCTGTATCATTGAACTGTGGTGAAGAAGAATGCATGAAAACTTAAAATATGACAGCATAGAGGGTAGACCTGCTAGATGTCAGCGTATGGCCAAACATGTTTTGGTTGGTTTTATTTTTCAGAAGCAGTCAGGATTGAGCATCCAGCAACAACTGTATCGTCTAATACAGTGTTGAGAGCTATTATTGATTTGGTTTTGTGGCAGACATCACAAATAATTTTTATAATTACTGATTTTGTGGCACATATCACAAAATTCAACACTTAACTATCAATGAACTACAGGTCAGATAGCTGAATGGAAAATCAAGTTTCACGTCAACACTGAAGGAGGAGCTGTCATCTGGCTGAGAAAAAAAAGGGTCAGACAAAAATGTACCTGCAATCAGTAGCACCTTGAGAGCCTGGGCAAGGTGTCCTCTGCCTCTCCACTCCTGGGTGCTCCACCCCTCTAGTCTCTCTCTCTCTCCCTGATTGCTGTCCCTCCTGGCATGCTCTCCCTCCCTCTCTCTTTCCCTGCCCCCCACCCCCAGTACTTTCTCTCCTCTTGCCCCCTAGATACTCTCTAGAAAAATGAGGATGCCAGTGCAGCTGCAGTTTCCTCTGCAGCAGCCCCATCCTCTTCTAAAAGTGTGGGGGGGTGACACTGCCTGGTAAGGGGGGGGGAGTGAGTGGGGAGACAGAGAGCATCAGGGGAGGGAGAGAGAAAGTGGAGAGAGAGTGCTGGTGGAAGGGCTTCTGAAAGTTGTTAACAAAAAAGATGTGTGCAGCTTTGCATGTGGAGGCCCTCCAGGCTGCAGGGCCCCTGACCTGTGCCCAGTCGTCCGGTCCTTGCAGCACCCCTGTCTGCAATGTCTATCTATACCCCAATACTATGCATGTATGCTCAGGAGTAAGTACCACTGAGTTCAATGGGATTTTCTCCCAGGTAAGTACAGGACTGAAGTCAGTGGTGCTTGCTTGTGAACACAGATGCACAAGATTTCGTGGTTAGTCTTTGTGTGTTCTCTCCTCCCAGTTCTAGAGAGTTTCTGTTGGCACAGTATCTGTGGTGGACAAGCATTTATATTAAGTGAATGCTGTCACTTACTTCCACGTTAGTCATGGATCAGCTGAACGGAACCAAAATGACCAGCTTCCTTCCCACTGGTTTTTACAACATGTTATAAGTCACAGAGAATTTAAAGAAGCTAATTTCCTTTCATATTAGAGCAGGAGCTGTATACATCTTACACATTGTAAGAGTTCTTCACTTGACTATTTGTATTGGTGGAAGTGTGAGTAATTAGTGTAAATAGATGACTTCACTACTTTCTTTTGAGGTTCCTATTTTAAGTTACCACTCATAAAATCTATCCGTATTTTGTGATATCATAACCTTGGAAATATGAAAGGTTGTTCCTTAAATCATAGCTTAAAATCAATTTTTAAAAATATTATTTTTTTGCGGATCTGACAGAAGCACAACATTTTAAAATGCGTTAGGATATTTGTATTAAATTGTTTTGTTTTACACATTTTCAACCAATTTAGTGGTTTCTAATAGCTTTGTTAATTAAAAAACACACACACATGTACACTCTCACCAGCAGAAGTTAGTCAAAGAAATTACCTACCTAGTCTTAAAAAAATACAAGCTTAATTGTTATAATTTTCTTTATCATGAAAGTCTTCTATAAGCCACCCAGGCAAAATCCTCCAGGAAATTATGTATGGTACTTTCTTAGTTGGCTTTTAGGAGAACCTTACATGTGGAGGCCCTCCAGGCTGCAGGGCCCCTGACCTGTGCCCAGTCGTCCAGTCCTTGCAGCACCCCTGTGTGCAACGTCTATCTATACCCCAATACTATGCATGTATGCTCAGGAATAAGCACCACTGAGTTCAATGGGATTTTCTCAACTTCTTACAGAAGTTTTTGTTCGAACACACATTGTGGTAGGTTATGTTTGTTTTATCTGTTGCTGTTAAATTTAATGTTCTCCCCATTGTATTAATAATCTGAAATTTTGCCATGAGATCCAGCGGTGTCTGTCTGCCACCAGAATGGACAGCTGGCAGAGCGGATTCTCCTTCCCTCCTGCAGCCCCCAGGTGCCCCAGAAATCTGCTGTGGAAACTCTCCAGAGCAGATTTGGGGAGGGTGCAAGGCGGATGAGAGGAAGGGGAAGTCCACTCACATGACATTGGATGCCACCCTTAATATATTGTTATTTGTCTCTTATTATATTGTCAGCCTCCTTTGAGGTTAAATCCCCTGAAAGGCAGGCTAAACATTCATTAAAGAAAAATAAATACATAAATAATCCAAGTCTGACTCCATGCTAGAAAGTTGTGTTCAGTTCTGGCTCATCTGTCACAAAACTGAATTTAAAATGGCGTGAGACAATGTCTGTCCAGAAACAACACTAGGAACAGCAGTGCATTACGAGCAGGGAGTAGGCTGACTTTCAAGATGTGTTATTTTATTACTTCATGTTTTTATAATTCAGCATAAGAAACTATATCCACAAAGACAACAATACCACTCAATTGCCCATACCTACAAAATAAGAATAAGTGACAGAACTGGAAAGCAAGTACAAACTTTCAAAACTGTACAGGAAAGCGACACACACACACACCCTCCGCTCTGCCTGGCACATATGCAGGAGGTGGTTTGTGCTAACAAGACAGACCTGCTCTTTGTTCCATTCTCCAGGAATCTGCATCCCTTCTGTTTCTTTTCCCAGAGGACATATTTCCAGGCAATCAGTGTAAATGGAGACATAGTCCTTATTCATACTGCATGGCCACTTGGGAAAAAATGTTAGAAAATACAAGGAAGGTCCAGTATTAAATCATAGAGAAGGTTGAGGAATGTATTAAACCAGTTCATCTGAAAGCTAAGAACTCAAACACAAACAAATGCTGTTTTCTTACCGAACAATGTGGTCACCCCTAGGCTCTCCCCTCTTCCTCTCCCCCTTTTGGATTAAAAACGCTGCAAGAACATTCAGTCTCTGGGGATCGGTGGAGTAATCAAACATTTTGTGCACTGTTTCATCCCCAGCCAAGCAGCTGGCATCTCAGAAAACCTCCCCTTGCCAGTCTTCCTCTGACGCCAAGGGGTTCATCACACGGAGCTTTTATCCTGCTATCCTGCTATTGAGATGGCTCTCTCTCGGAAGTTTGCGGGCTCTTTAGAGGACACCCTCACCCTCTGGGGTGTCTCCCGCCATTTACTCCAGCTTATCATTCCCCCAAACGCAAAAAATGTGGTATTTTTTCCAGCTCATGGAACAAGAGTGCCATGACCTCCCTGTGAAATTCTCCAATAGCGGAAGAAACCGCTGTGTCTGCCTGCTGTGGGCGTTTGTTTCAGTTGTTGGGGTCAGGATGAGACTTGACAGGCGCGAGGGCAAGAATCACCTGCCGATTGCGTCTCCTGCCTCTGCATTTCTCAGCTGGAGGGAGAAGAGGGTAAAATACCTCCCTGCAACGAAGGGAGACACACCTGACCCCCCACCCCACCAAGCTCAGAAGCAACGTCCTCTGTTGTTTCACAGCAGCCTATTAAGTGCAAGGGGGCTTGCTCCCAAGTAAGTGTGCCGAGGGTTGCAGACTTACAGGGTGATCTTATGTCTACTCAGAAGTAAGTCCCATTGAGTTCAATGCGGCTTACTCCCACATAAGTGTGCCAACGGTTGCAGACTTACAGCACAATATTACATTTTATGTCTACTCAGAAGTAAGTCAGAGGTTTCCTGGGAGCTGCGAGAAAACAGTACGGCAGAAATTAAGCTACGAAAACAAGACTCCACTCCCAGCCTTTGCACACATGCCAGAGGGGGAGGAAGGCACTCACTCAGTTCAAACCATGTGGCTGCCGTGTAAAGAACCCCTTCCTAATCCTGCAAAGAAACTGAAAGCAGGAAGCTCTGGAAAGGATGTGGGTTTTGGAGGAGGGTTTTGCTTAATGTAGAAACACTCCAAATAACAGAAAATCCATCAACCTGAAAAAATCTAAGAGCACCTAATGAGTGCTTAAGTTCCCAAGTAACTATCAACAGAGTGATAGTTTAAAGAAGGCGGCTGGTATAGTAGCTGATAATAGCTGCGTCGTAGGCCCAGACATCATTTATCTGGAGCCTCTCTTCAAAAGTACTTAGAGCGGCAGACTGATTATCCTGATTGCTGTGAACTGCTGCAGAGTGCAACACCATCCAAAGCTCATGCTGCTACAGCCAAAAGGGCATGGGGTTATGCCTCACTGATAGGCAAGTGGGAATTTGGGGGAGGGCAGGAAGAGCAGTGTGGCAAAGTCCCCGCCCCCCGGGAGGGGCAGGGGGGGCAGAGGAGATTGGGATCAGCTGGTAGATCTCTAGGTGACTTGCAGTAAATGAGCAACGGTTTCTGTTATTTAACTATAGCTAGTAAAAACATAAACATCTCTGTAATAGCTGGTCTCCCCCCTGCTTTTTTTTTTTTCATTGAGGCATATGATGTGGGCATGTCCTGTAGTGGCTTCTTTTTGTTTGGAAGTCATTGCTTGTGTAAATTTTGTGTTGTTGTTGTTGCTGTTGTTGTTGTTGTTATTCTTGCAGTTATAAGAAAAGAAAAGGGGGGATTTTAAACAATAACACCAATAGCAAGAAAATAAGGAAAACAAGAATAAAGCATATCCAGTTGCAAAAACTGTTCACAACACCTTCGATTTTTAAAAAAACGTTTTGACACTTCTGTTTCAAATATACCTAAGAACACCAGATGTCTAAATAAGCATCCAGATGAAACTGACGACTGTACAACATGCGTTCAAATGCAGAAAGCGCAATAAGATCTTCAGTCCATTGAGTGATAGGTGGTGGGTGATTATCCTTCCACGCTTGGAGTATAAGGGTGCAATCCTATAGCTGCTAGACAGCAGCTAGATGGCCATAGGATTGGTCCGTTCCCGGAAAACTGCCTCCCGGGCCCTGCCACCTCATAGGCAGCATGTATCGTCTCCACGTTCCGCGCTCAGAAGAGCAGCGCGGGATGGGGGAAACGGAGTGTTCCCGGGGTGAGGCGGGAAGTTTGGAAGTGCTGGTACAAAACTTCCTATGTGTTGCCCAGCCTCCCCACCCCGCGCTCCGAGGTCCCACAACTAGACCTCACTCCGAGGTCCCACAACGAGGTCCCACTGTAATCGGCCATCTAGCCGTGATATGCAGAGCAGCTGAAGCACAGAGGAGAGGATCCCCTCCACGCTCCTCCCGCCATGCATTGGATAGGTGGTCACTTCCAAGTTCGGAGGCAGACGTATATCCCCACAGCATTGTGCCCTAAGTTTGTTTGCAACTGTTAGGGCTCTCAGAGTCCACCTTTTCTATCCATCTGTTAATCCCCATATAACAGGAATATAATTTAAAAGCATACATTTTGTTCTTGAAAAATCTATGATAATAGTGGGTGTCCATGCACTATTAAATTACATTTTGAAAATAATTATCCTTAGTGCAGTGCTATGTTAGTGCACTGTCACTAAGCAGTAGGAACTGTTTCCTCAGCAGGCACGTGCACACTAATCTTTCTGCAGAGACTGTCAACCAATTAATTCTGCCTTTCAGTGCTTTTCCTTAGGGCATTTCATTCATTCACTGGTAACACAGTAAGAGCACAATCCTATGCATGTTTAGACAGAAAAAAAGTCCTACATACTAGCTGGGGATGGGGTGGGAGTTGTAGGACTTTTTTGTCTAAATTTGCATAGGATTGCACTCAGAGGAAGCAATCCTATGGCCCCTAGATAGTGTCTGGGGGGGGGGCATAGGATAGTTCGGATTCCGGGATCTGAGGTTGAAGACAGCGTTCTGACCTCAGACCCAGGAGTCCGAGCTCCCCTCCCTCACCCCCTCACAGTTGGCATGGAGAGAACCATGCTGGCTGCCTCTCCGAGGTTGCAAAGGGAAAGGGGGCAGTTCTGTGGGTGGGGAGGGCAGAGGTCTGTGGAGGTTGGCTTATGAAGAATCCTCTGGCCTCCCCAGCCTCCCTCCTTCCTGCTCCATAGAGCCCCAGCTTGACAGGTGAAAAAGCCCGACTAGCAAAAATGCAAAGCGGGAGGAGTGTGGAGGCGAAGTTCGTGTTTGCGCTGCTCCCACTCTGCATAGGACGCCTGTCAGCCTCTGAGATGAGAGGCTGATGGGTATCCTGATAGGATTGTGCCCAAGTGATCCATGATTTTGTGCAGGCACCTCTCAATGTCTGATTGAGGACAACGTCCACTTCAGGTGTCACATTTTTTGACGTGTTGGGTTGTATCCAAGGGTGTCATTCTGCTGCTATAAAGCTTACACCACTTGCAGAAACCCTGTTTTTATCCTTGTGCAAGTGTCAAATCCGGTACTTTGATTCCGCTTATGCAACGGCTGTTTCATTGCACAGCTTGTTACGACTTCATTCGGCTAGGTGTTGCTTCTGCTAGTTGTGCTAGCAGTTGTGCAACCGCTAGTGGAACAACGCCACCTCTTGCCATCTTTCCTCTAGCATAATGCTGGATATATAAATCAGCAACTGATTCCCGGTAGCAGCAAAACACCTGTCCATATAGCAGCATCTACGAATGGTACACATACAGATAAACCAAAGGCCTTGCTGCAAAATACACACAAACAGACCCTCAATTATTTTCTGGTTGCCATGCATCTATAGTTTGTTGGAAAAAGCCAGGCTTTACCTATGTATGCATTTCATTCATAAATGGCTTTATCCATCTGTATTTTATACCTGAGAATCAGTCCCCAGCTACAAAATGTAAGATATGAAACAGCTCCTGGGGGTGGCCATGTTCTTGTCTCATCTCAGCTAGCCAAAAACACATCTCATATAATTCTACCTAAGGCAATCTGTTTCAGTAATACGTAGTTATTAATTTGGGGGATTTTCCTAATTGTTTTTACACGACAAATGATTTTATTTGAATGCATTTTGTTGCCTGAATTTTCCTTTTCAACACCCATTTATTTGTTTTTCTTGCAGGTGGCACAGATTACTGGACTAGACTTCTGAAAAGGACCTCCTTCCTGCTCGGTGTTGGTCAACAACATGAACAGGAATTCCATGTCTGTTTGGAAGCCACCTTGGATCTCTTTTTGCCATTCTAGACTACTTCATTCTGTGTTGCTAATTTCACCTTAATCGCACACAATTGATAAATGATGATAAAGTATATTTTGATATCTATAAATCATTGTAAAGTTAAAAGCTGTATGTATATGTGTGATAGGAATACAAGAGGAACCCTGCTAGATCACATTGAAATTCCATGTAGTACAATATATTGTTTCCAACAGTGTTCTGCTTCTGAGAAGCTGACAAGTGGGGCATAAAAACCACAGCCCTTCTCTATTGAATGTTATCCAGGAACTGGAATTCAGTGTCATCAATGGAACCGCTAAACATGGAGGTTCCATTGAATTAGCTAATAGGCAATGTACCTTTGAACACTGAACATCTATGTCACCCATTAACGTCATCATCCACTGTGTGTGGGGAGTGGGGTGTTTGTCCCAGGACTGGTAAGGTGGATAGGGGCTGTTTCCTTCATTGTGCACACCCTTACTTTTCCTGCCACCACGTCACCTCTATGGAGAGTTACACAGCCTGAAGAAGTGGCCACGGGGCTCTCGCGCGACCCGGGTGAGCTCTCACGAGAGCACCACAACCGCTTCTCCCGGCCGTGCAGCTCTCCACAGAGCTGACATGGCAGTGGCAAAGGTAAGAGGAAAGGGGTGCAATGTGGCAGCAGAAGGATGTGGCACAATGCAGCTGTGACACATGTTCTCTCCTGCCTCAGGCGGTGAGAGAGCTTGCACTAGGGCTGCCCTTGAGAGTTGGGCTCACATCCAACAAGATCCTGGTACAGAAGACTGGCATGACTGGAAACTTGCATGGCAAGAGAAGGATGAATTTATGGGTGTTTCCAAATGAGGTTTTTATGGAATCATCGCTCTGCCTCATTCATGGAGGGAGGGTTAGTGGGATCCAGATGACATCACCTTCTACTTGTGACTAGGGATGGATGAAAGTCCCTTACCTTATCCCGCAGCTTGCTTCGCGGTGGGGGGGGGAGGCGCTCCGTCCCTCCCCCCGAAATTCTGGGCGGAGTGGGAGGCGCCCCATCCCTCCCCGCCAAAATTCTGGCCGGGGGGGAGGCGCCCCGTCCCTCCAGCCGCGAATCTCGTCTCCTGCCGGGACGCAAATGGCGGCAGCTGTAGCTGCCGCCGTTTGCATCCCTGCAGTCAGCCGTGATAGGCTACGTAAATCCTTACGTAGCCTATCACGGCTGACTTTGGGGGGGGGGGAGCGCGTATGCAAATGGCGGCACCCATGGGCGCTGCCATTTGCGTTCCTTATTTGGGCACGTGTAGTCTACGTAAACATTTACGTAGACTACGGCGAAAATAAGGGCAACGCTATTTGCCCATGGGCGCCGCCATTTGTGTACGCACTTCCCCCCCCCGAAGTCAGCCGTGATAGGCTATGTAAGGATTTATGTAGCCTATCACGGTGTTTTTTGAAAATCTAGCCGTGATATCATGTTTGTTGTTGTTTTCTTTTACTTGGAAATGGCGGCGGCGGCAGCCGGTCGGAAGACCGGCCGCTGCCACCGCACTGCTGCCGAACTGCCGCTGGGAGCCGCCAGCGCCATTGACATTCGACAAAGGTAAGTCCCATTCCAGGGGGGGGGCGGACCGTTTCTCCACCAATTTCGGGGGGCCGAATGCGTTGGCATTCGGCCTCCCGGAGATTCGTGGAGAAATTCTCCGACATCCCTACTTGTGACCCTCCCAACTTGTGACCCTTCCATCTTTTTCCTTAATGCAGAAAATTAGTTCAGGAAAAGATGGAACAGCTGCACAATGACTTCTGATTGCTAGTGCTAAAAGCCTTCTGCATGTGAATTGCAGGTCCACCCAATAATCAAAATGAAAGCATAATGATAGTTCATAATTTTATAATTAGTGTCATAATTAACATTACAAAAGATTCATACTAAGACCACAACGTTGGCAACACAAGTTGTTTTGCTCTGTTGGTAAGTTCCAACACCATTGCAAAAGATGATGTTACATGTATGCTAATTATGTTAAAGAACCAATAGAGAAGCTCTGTCCTTATGAGGAGTTCTGTTTTGAAATAGCTATCTGGTGCTTATCAGATCTTAAATATGATGCCATTAATTCTAATAAATGTTCTAATTAAATAAAAAGCTCAAAGCAGAAATATAATACGAGAAATAACATCCAAAGCGAATATAAATCGGGCGTTAGATCTGCCTTTCCAGTGTTAGCCCACCTCTTAATTTTAGATGGTTGACTAATCACTTCCACATCATCAGCATTGTACTTGAGTAGAGTTATATATTTGGGTCAGGAGAAATAAGGTCTTCTTTCATTCTAATTGTAAATCTATAATATCATCCAATAAGTAGTCCCAGCTCATCAATTCTCCAAGGCTAAAGTTGAAGAACTTCTCATACGAAGTCTGACTTTCTGGCATAGGACACCTCTTTGTGTATGGAAAAGTAGAAGCAGTGGACACGCACAGGACACACACCAAAAGTGGAAAGGCATCATATATGACATGGTAGCCAACCCTTCTTTTGCACAATAGATTACAAGGAAATGGCGCTGGTATAGATAGTTCACTTGGAAATATTAAGGATGATTTACTGGAATTACATTGTTTGTTGCACAACGCAATAAGGAAAGTGCAAGAAATTGTTAGAGTAAAACAGCACCTCAGCTTTTCTAAAGCAGGCCTATACAATATGTGATTTACCAAGTTGAAAATAGCCCACCACCTATTTATGGTGCCTCACCAGGATTCCAATAAACCTTCTATTTTTACTGCCTGCCTAGGAATTGTGCGCATGCACACACAAGGATGGTTGTCAAGGATATGGCATGCCATTCCAGGAGGATGGGCTGTGTTTGGGTTGGTGGGTTCTCAAGCATGCAGGCTTTCCTTTGATTTATGCTTAAAGCAGAGTAATTATGCCACCTAGTGGTATAAAGGTTAGCTCACCATTATATTTTTGGTGCAGCATATGTGGTCCATTTCTGTGCTGATAATTAAAGTAGTCAGTTCTTTAAGTTGCATAAAGTATCCCTCACAAAATCTCTCTCTGTGTTTCTTTTAAAATAAACCTTTTGAGAGTTGTCTTTCAAAAGCATAATAACCAGCATTCTTTATGCTTCTGTGTGACAACAAATTACAGTACAACTACTTTAAATGAAATTACCTGCAGAGAGACACCCAAAATATTTAGATGATCAGAACTTCTGATGTGAAGTGAGCCCTCCACAGGTTCACACTCCAATAGAAAGATACAACAAGAGGTTTGTTTATTTATGTAAATACTTAAATATTCAGTAGTGATCATTAGCATTCAGGATGCAAGGTCATAAATGATATTGTCAAAAATAGATAAAAGCCTCTCAAGATAAAAGCCTCATTTGGAAGCACCCTGGGTTTACCACTTCATAACCTGCGCGCCACACACATACCTTTATGTGCCGTTGCCTGCAATTTCCTTCATCTGCTGGGTGGCCTGATACCTGAAGTCCTGCTCACAGCATGGCAGAAGGTAGGAATGTGCCGGTGGAGCCATGTTGGCTGGATTATTTCCTGATGCATCAGGGCATGTAAAAATGTGTGTCCAGTGTTCAGGTTGCAAAGTGGCAACTCTGCTCACCCCTCTGAGAACAACTGGTTATAGTGCAATTTACAGAGCTTTTCTACATGAAACATTTATTGTGTGCTTGAGATTCCTTACTCACGGTTGTTTACAGGCTTCTGTTTTTCCAGAGCACTTTCCCAGGTTTTTTAAAATGGGGGAAATGGAGGATTATTTCTGAATATGCTGTTTCACAGCTCCACCTAGAGGTTATGTAGGAGAAAAGCAGGAAAGGAAAAGCTCTTTGGCGCTCAAATCTCAATTCTGCTACAAAAATGAAAGTAGATACAGCAGTTAACAACCTCGTGAAGAAAAGTTCACAAACTGAGTAAGTAAGTAAGGTCCTGGTTCAGTTTTCAGGAATTTGGGGCTAAGAAAGACCCTGGTCTAAAACCCTAGAATACCTCTGCTAGTCAGTGTAGACCAGGGCTGAGGAACGTGTGGCCTACCTGATGTGTCATCAGCCCTAGCCCAGCACAGCTGATGGCAAGGAATGATGGGAGTTGCAGTCCAACAACATCTGGAGGGTCACATGTTCATCAGCCCTGGGGTAGACAACACTGAGCTAAATAGACCAAGTGTTTGACTCAGTATAATGCAGGTTCACACGTTCGATGCCTCACCAGATCACTGCTAAATTCAAGCAGTTTTGCAGCTCTTGGATTTAGATAAACATACTGCTTTCAGGCAAGATCTACTTGCTTCTTCATAATCATATGGACACAGGACTCTGATGTATGCCCAAAAACGAGAGAGGGAAAGCTAGCCAGAAATAAGTTACTGATTGCAGAAGTACATGTTTTGCCCTGAATCCTTGTAGAGAGTTTGTAATTAATAAATAATAATTGTTTACCACAGGAATTTTTCAGGGTGTTCTATCATTCTAACAACCCAATAATAACCACAACCAGTCCCACACATCTAGGATTATTGGAAAGTCTTCAGAAGACAGAGGCTGAATTTACACACAGCAGTTTTACTGTTATCATACCGCAATGATAACTATTGGTGCACATGACACCAATGGGCACCAATAGTTATCACTACAGTATGATAATGGTAAAACTGCTATGTGTAGATTCATCCAGAAAGTATAGTCCGTCCCCCCCCCCCCATAATAAGCACCAGGGCTGGCCCAAGACGTTTGGCTGCCTGAGGCAAAGAACAGGATGACACCCTCTCCTATTCATGTACAAAAGCCGACTGTATTGTTTCTTCAAACATGGGCAATAGGACAGCATCTTCCACCACATTTGAAGGCAGCAGGCTAACGGGGGCACAGGGCAGGTCACTTGGCACACAGCTCTCTCAACATCTTGCTGCCACCTCCCAGAATCTGCTGGCAGAGGCAACTGCATCACCCTGCTTAATGGTACGGCCAGCCCTGATAAGTACCGTATCTTAGCTAAATATTCACATTTATGCCTTAAAACGGTCAGGGGCAGGGAGACTTTTATTTTATTGATTGATTGATTACATTTCTGTGCTGCCTATTAGCTGAAGCTTTCTGAGTGGTGTCTCATCAGGTTCAAGCTTGTCTCACGCAATCTACATAATCATGCTTACTTATCCAGAACTCTTGGCTACGTGCAGTTTCAGTTTTAGCTAATGAAGTTCCTTTCACAGTGGGTTAAAAGACAAAGCTTAAAACCATACAGTAACAATTTACAATGTTAATACAATAACATTGTAAAACATCCCATAAAACCATTGGTTTAAAACAGAGTAAACCTAAAGTAGTAACCAAGATAAAAGCCAGCAGCAGCACGAAGATCTAAAAACACTCTAACACAATTCTTTTTAAAACTGAAGGGCTATAAAGCCTGGGAAAATAAAACGGTCTTCACCTGGTGCCCAAAGGACCACAAGGTAGGCCCCAGGTGAGCCTCTCTGAATTTGAAACCACATGTACACAAGAAACATACCATATGAAATGCTTACAACATGGCAGTTAACTTTCTCCACTTAACAAAAAATGGGTCTGCTCACATTTCATTCTGCCTAACTATATCAGATATTTAGGCCACAATCCTATGCATGTGTAGACAGAAAAAAGTCTACAGCTCCCAGCATTCCCCAGACAGCAGTGCTAGCTGGAGAATGCTGGGAGTTGTTGGACTTTTTTTGTGTCTAAATATACATGGGATTGTGCCTTTAGTTACTGACGTCATATAACATTGACAGATGTCATTTAAAAGAAAAACTTCATCATTTCACTTGTAAATGGCAGCCATGTTTATACTTTGATATGATTTATCTTATGGAAAGGGAGCCATTTATCATGGGCTGTTACAGTTCCCCCGGCTTCAGCCGCCTGTGGCACCTACATCTTGCTATCCCACCCAGGCTTATTATGAAATCATGTTGGGCTTGTTATTGTAAGTAGAGATTATTTTTTAAAAAAAATCCAAGTTCTCCTTAGAACAGCATTTCTGCATTCTCCCTTGTTCAGCAAGCCCTATTACATGAGAGGATTACCATTACTGAGAAATGTGGCACCCAAGGAGCTTTTCTTTTCAAGTCTGCTTACAGAAATCCTTCCCAAACGGTTGTCTTTTGTTCAAAGATTATATGGAGTTGATTCTCATAGTTAAAAAGAAGAAAAACCCACCACCACAGTTGCGTATCGCTCCCCCTCACCCAACATATTTGGTGCATTTAGAGGTTGGCTGCTTCCCTTCTTTTATCACAGTGGGGGTATCCATGACTACGGGACCTAGAAATGAACCTGAACAAAGGCCTCGAAGAGGCTCTCCCTTGCCGTGCCCTATCTGAGCAGGAGGGGGGTGGGTGGATGTATTGTTAGTGGTGGCAAAAGATGGATTGTGCCCAAGAGCAATGGTCATTTCTGGCAACTAGTGCAGCATCCTCTGTCTCCAAATATTTTCTGCAACGGATTTATTTCATCAGCGCCCCCTTGACAGATACAATTTATGAATGTCTGAATAGAGCTGGTACTTGATTCCATTCCACTCTAGTGGAATGGAGGCAGTGTCAACGCTCAAAAAGGTCTCACCACCGCTACACACTAATCTATCTCCCAAGCAAGCAGCAGGGCCAAAACAGACATCATTTTCAATGTGTTTTCACAGCAGCTACATTTTTTTAAATTTTTACTCTAGAGTAGATGCTGTGCCCTGATCTGGATCAGGTCCCTTGCATTGAGGGGAGGTTGTTCTTTTAAAGATCCAGATCAGGGGCCCTGTGCCTACTCCAGAGTAAAAATGAAAAGATGACATAGCTGCTAAACACACGTTTAAAGTAATGTCTGTTTTGGCCCCAAGGTAGTGCTGCCTTTACAAGACTCAGTGCTCCTTCCGATGGTGTCACTGCCCAGCACAAGGTGCAGCAAATCTCTTCAAACCCTGCATGCCATTGCTGTGCTGCCACTTAACCTTATGTAATGCAATCTAGAAAACAGTTAAATTTCTTTGAAATCAGATTGTATGGTGCCCATTATAATTTCAGCTGGTGAAATACTTCAGAAATTCTATTCCCGGGTAGAGTAAAAATAAGTAGTCTTCAAATCCAGACATCTCTCAGAATGGTTGGCCCCAGTATAATTAGATAGCAAATATTGGTTATATCCTGACTAAAGTAATCTTCTTTCTAAAAAAAAATATACCTGACAGGGTATTTGGGAAGGTTAAAAAATCCTGACTGATAACGTCCTTCCTAATATAGTAAATTGTAGTGTCTATTAAATCCTGCCAAAGAGAAACCAAAGAGAAAATCTCCCATTGTAGCAATGGGAGATAAAGCACCTGCTTAAAATCTCTCCCGTTGAAGTCAATGGGACTTAACCTCAGCTGGATCATGACCAAACTTCACATCCTACAAAAAACAACAGCCTGAATAATTAACTTGCAACCTTTTTTGGAATGCTTCCCTACAGATTCCTACTATGCTCAGTGGGTTTCCAGATCATCTGCATTTTGGCAGGGGCAGGGCAGGGGGGGACATCACTGTAACTTTTAAGCAAAGCATTGTTTTGTCAAATAAGCTGCTTTCCCAAACACCTTGGGCAGGAAAGCCAGCTTTCTAATTATGGTGCTCCAGTGTTGTACCTGCCTCTTTAATTTATTTCAACCTTCAGCAAAGTTAAACCAAAGAATACATACACTCATTTGTCAAGGTAGCCACTGCAGAATTATGTGATGATGGATTACCTGTGCTCAGCTGGCATTATTCATGCCTACAATGCAAACTGACCCCTGCTAGTCATTCTCAGCCTGTACGTTGCTCAGACAGCTCCATCAGCTTACCTGCATTATGAGAGAGCTCCAAGCCAGGCAGATTTTACAGTATAGTGTTAAATCTAGAACAGATTACTAGGGAACTGGTGCAGTGGCTAAAACTGTGAGATGGAAACCAGGAAGCCACTGGTTCAGCTATAATTTCACTGTAATGTAGTAGTTAGAGACTGGGTTCACATGACACAGCAACCCACCATGGGCAGCTAGCCATGGTGAGTTGTCATGTTGTCTGAACCCGGCACGTTTTCCACAGGGCGAACAAGCCACCCTGAGAACCCATGGCTTGTTGTAGGGTTGTTCATACTCATGGTAGGTTGTCGTGTTGTCTGAACCCGAAAGAGTAATTTTACCATGGGTTGCAGGATTGGCTACCGAGCTGGTTGGCAAGACTAGCAAGAAAGCACATACCGCTCTTTGCAGTCTTGCCAGTGCTGCCTCCAGCCTCACTTGCCAGTCACTGCCCCTCCACCAATGCCCAAACGGCACTTTGGAGGGACCATCACTTGTTCGCCACCTTTTTATTATTTCTTTGGTACTTCGGGAGTACACAATTGTGTTCATAATTTTTTAAATTATTATTTCCCCCCCGTTCTTTCATAAGTGAGCAACAGCACACTTTCGCATGTCCAATATGTGTAGTCTTGCCTGATCAATCTCCATAACATACAAGGAAACTGACAAGACAAGGCTGCAGATAGGCTAGTTTGTGCACCATTATGACGGACCGAGGGAGAAATAATAATAAGAGAAAGGTGGAACCCAGTAGTGCAGTTCAGAAGCCCTGAAAATGGGGAGGGGGGGGAGGTGAGAGCAGTAAGTGCACCACAGCCCCTCTGGCCCTTTTCCTTCAGAGGAAGAAGAACCCTCCATTCTCTCTTCCCCCCTCACACTTCTCAGTCTCCTGGCCACGTATACTCAGTCACTTCCATCATTTTGCCTTCCCCCTCACCTCCTGTACAGACCCATATACAGGCTCCTTGGTTCTGGTGCTACTGCCCAATGCCAGCTTGTTATTTAGAGGCAGAGGTGGTGCCCATCACTGTGGCCAGACAGCACAGCAGCAGCTCCACTCACTTTTTACAGGGCATCCACACAATGCTGTCATCCAATCATTGTCATCTTGTGTTTCCCCGCTGCTTCTTCTGTCATTTCTCAGATGGCAGAAAGCCTGGATCTTTAAAATAAAAATGGAAGAGGAGCACAAAGGTGTAGATGCCTTTAGCACTACACTTCCTTTTTTTTTTTAAGGGCAGGGTTTTGATTTGGGCAGGACACATTTGTTATAACCATTGTGGTGAGTCCCATTTCTGATGCAGTTTTTGTTTTGTTTCGTTTTTAGTTGAATATTTAGGTATCACTAAAATGTTTCCGGTGAGATGGGTTTTTTTAATGAAAGAGAGGCATCATGCTATTACATCAGAATACTAGAATGTTCACTTGAATATATAAATATGTAATTATAGCATTGTGGTGTTATAGTTTTATACCTCTCTTCATGGAAGGAAAAAGGGAGGTATTGTGTTATAACATAATGCTGTGTTAAAGCACCATAATACTGTGATGTTAATTTTGCTATTATGGTGTTATATTGCTTTAACACAACAATAATGATTATTTTTTTAAATGGGTTTTTTTTAAAAATCTGAAAAGAAAGATTTTAAAATTGTATTTAAATTGGCATTTTAGCATTATGGTGTTACAGTGCGATACCTCTCTTCAGTTAAAATAATTCTCACACGAAAAGTGTTTTAGTTATAATTAAAAGACAGATTTAAAATGACTAATTTAAGTCCCATTGATTTCAATAGGACCACTCTAAGTATGATTTACAGTGCAATCATTGTCTGAGTAGACAATGGAATATGTCTACTCAGACATATTCCATTGAGTTCAATGGCACCTACTCTCATGTAAATGGATATAGGCTTGCAATCATAGACCTGGTTCACACATAACGCGAACCCATGGTTTATTTAATCCATGTGTTGTTGAATTCTGGGTTGTTGTGATGTGTGAACCCAGCTGCACTAACAAATATGGTTTGTTACCCACAAACAACCCAGAAAAAAAAACCAATGGACTGCTGTTGGGTTGTGAACTCTGGGTTGTTAAAACTATTTGTTGTTACATGTGACCCAGGACCATAGGATGTTCCTGGGTTGTTTTGCCAGGCTACAGAGGCAGCAGGCAAGAGTGGTAAAAAACATACAACACCTACCACTCTACATGCCTGTACGACAGTGCCACAAAGGCATTTGGGATACAGGGAGGGAGCAGGTGAAGGAGGAGGGAAACAAACCACCCAGTGATTGAGAAAACAAACCACGGTTTATTTGATTGCCAGACAAACCCTGGCTGAGCAACAAACCATGGGTTAACCATAGGAAAAAGAACCTTTTTTAGCCTGAGGGCTGAATTCCATTTCAGATAAACTCTTGGGGGCTGCATTCCAGTGGTGGACAGGGCTGAAGGCAAAGGGGTGAAGCCAAAAATACCAGCATATTTTAGCTTAAAAGTTTTACCGCCAGTAACTAAGACTTAGGAGAGGCAGTTTAACCTTTCAGAATGTGAAAAAATGCATGAAAGCTGGGAAGCCACAGGATGGGACTTGGTCTTCTGGGGAACCCCTGGATGGCCCAGATTTGGCTCCTAGGCCTCAGGTTCTGCACCCCTGGGTTAAATAAATGAGTTTATTTAATGGGTTTATTTGTGTTATGTGCAAACGAGGTGTGGATCTAAGTCTGGATCCAATCTATTGTATTTTTTGCTTTCAATGTAGAAGCCACCTTGGGATCCCCTTTAGAGGATGAAAGATGGGGTAAAAATTGTCTAAAATAAAACAATAAATACAATCAAGGAGACATATGACCTCTTTGTTGCTAGTGACAGTGAATACGGAATCAAACAAGTAAAAGTGAGTTTGATCTTATTAATACATCTTTAGGCTAGAAATCAAAAGAGTGTTTCTTTTTTCCAGATAAGTAATATTTACACAACCCAGTGATCCCTGTTCCATGTTTACATGCTCATGGAACAACCCGTCATCTTGAGCTAATCTCAGTTCAAAGTACAGAGTTATTCCAATCACAGAAATGGAAAACCTTTAATTAACACATGCAAGACAATTTCAAATGGTTCATTTCATTTTATCTAAGATGTTCCTGCAGGGGAAAATATAAAAGCAAAAACAATCTTATCTTTAAATTGTACTTGATCATAGCATTGCTGTTGGGCCTGAAAATTGCCAGCTTGAAGCAGCACCAACATAGCAAATGCCTATATTTCATTCATTTCATTTATTACATTTCTATACTGCCCATTTCTATGTTCCAAGCACTGTAAAACAAAATGCCCACACCAGTTTTTGTCAATAACTAAGATCTCACTTTGGTACCTGCATTTGGATGGATGTTCTTCAAGCAGTCTATGCTAAAAATCATTGCCCCAATCCAGTAAGGCGGTCTCCATGGTCTCCTCACCCACAATGCCTTGCTCTGAGGAAGGACCCCCCTCATTTGGGCCTAGGGGGCTCTCTGGAGCTGTTTTCCTGCGGTGAGACAAGGCATTGGGAGGCATGGTGAGGCACTGAGGTGGGCAGGCAGCAGGGGCCTTCGAGGCGGGAGAAGGCAGTACAATGCGCTGCCCCTTCCAAGGGGTGAGGGTATCATCCTGTCTCATGGAAGGGCTGGCCCTAGGTTAGGGATGGCAGAGAATTCTGCCATGGATCTTGGTGAGGCTGAATGCCAGTGCATTCGGCCCCCCGAAATCTGTGGCAGAACGGCCTGCCATCCCCCCGCCCCCCCCGCGGATCCCCCCCGGGATGAGACTTACCTGGGGCGGATCTTCCGGGCGGCCGCAGCGGCGGCGGCGGCTGTGGCGACTGGTCTTCCGACTGGCTGCTGCCACCACCATTTGCAGACTTGTGGTTGTTTTTTTGGTTTTTTTTCAAGATGTGATAGGCTACGTAAAGATTTACATAGCCTATCATGGCTGGGTAAAAACAAAAACAAAACCCACGTACACAAATGGCGGCGGCTATAGCCGCCGCCATTTGCGCTCCTTATTTTTGGTGTCTTAGTCTACGTAAATATTTACGTAGACTAAGATGGCAAAAATAAGGGGAACGCAAATAGCGTAGCAGGCACTATTTGTGTCCCTTTTTGATTCATCGTTTTAGCCTACGTAAATATTTACGTAGGCTAAAACAGCGAATCAAAAAGGGACGCAAATAGCGCCCGCTATGCTATTTGTGTTCCCCTTATTTTCGCCATCTTAGTCTACGTAAATATTTACGTAGACTAAGATGGCCAAAAATAAGGAACGCAAATGGCGGCAGCCATAGCCGCCGCCATTTGCGTACACGGGGGGGTGTTTTTTGTTTTACTCAGAGCCCTCTGCGGCTGGAAATCCGGCTGTGAACAGCTCTGGCCTGGGCCTGGCCGGCTGCTCTGCAGAGCTGCCACGGAGCACAACCGGCCATCAAGGATTCCGGAGGGGAGGAACGGAGCGCCTCCCCTCCGCGTCAAGGATTCCGGGGGAGGGACAGAACGCCTCCCCCCCATAAACAAAATCTGCGGAAAGGTAAGTACATTTCGTACATCCCTACCCTACGTACTCCATAGTAAGGGTGTTCAGGTCTGCAGCCTAAATGTTTCATTCTTTGAAATCTTGAAAACCATCAGCACATGTAGCTTTCCCTACCAGAAATGTTTCATATTATACTTCTGTTCATTCAGAGCAGCTGCTGGTGGTCCTGCAATGCAAGCAAATATCAAGACAAGGTGACTGTGGCTGCAGCCCTGTGCACATTTACCTGGAAGCAATTCAGACTGAATAAAGGGGCATTTGCTTCCAAGTAGTCACTGTGTGTCTTGATACTTGCCTGATCTGCAATGTGTAACCTGTATATTTGTAAATAAACAGGCATCACACACGTATGCACACACCCATGCCGTAAGCCTCCAGCACTCTCCCCTTGCAAGGAGACAGACCCTGAAGTTCTGACTGTCCCTGAAACATGGGGAAGGTGGGAGCTAAACAAAGGAATACATACAAGGCTGGCGTCAAGGGTTGGCATGGTTAGGCACCTGCTAAGGGCCCCGATCCCAGCAGGGGCCCACTGACAAGAGCCACCTGGAGTTGCTCCTCCTCTTCAGCATTGCAACAGGCTTGTTCACCTGCCTCTCACTCTGGCCCAGTCAATGATACCGGTGGTGAAAAGCAGAAGCAGGAGATGCCACTGTCTACTTGCTCCTGGCTCTCTGCCTGCCAAGCAAGTGTAACCCATTGGTATATTTTTCTTTAAGAATTCTGAGGGAATATTCCTGCACATATTCAGTAAAAAAGTGAGATAGGGAGTAGCCACCATTTTAGGTAGTTACCAAAATGCAGTGTGGAAGAAGCTTGCTTTCTCCTATCTGTAAGACCCTGAACCCTTGAGACAGGGCTGTTAATGTTGTTCCTGTGTTGCTGGATCCTGGTCCATTTTAAGAAGGTTGCTGCAGAGCTGGAGTGAACTAAGCAGAGACTGTTTTCTTTCTTTGGCCAGCAGAAAAATCAAGCTGCAGAGAGAAGTTTTATTTATATTTTTGTTGTGGACTCAAGCTAAAGACTGTCTAAAGACTACACGGCTGTGCTCTGTTTTATTGTTTCAGTGATAAGTGAACAGTTATGCATATAAAATTATTACATGTGCATTGTTTTTTATTCTAATTAAGAAATTTAAATTATATATGTTAATTGTTCCTGTACAAGGCCTTTGCTATGAGTCACAGAATCATAGAATCGTAGTCCTTTAGAGACCCTGAAAAAAAGTGTTACACAAGCAAGTAGTAGCAATGATGAGAAAGATGAGGAGCAATAGCGGTTGGTGACAATGGTGATGAGAAGTTGGTCTCACTGAGGGAGGGGGCCCACTGAAGATGTCTTGCCCAAGGGCTCTCCAAAACCTGGAGGCGACACTGAATACATACATGTCCAGTAGTTATTTTCTAAAAAGAGAGATGCTGGAACTTCATCCTGCCGGAGCTCTCTGCTTGCTGTCTGGCTTAAAACATGCTTATCCCAGATGCGTGACAGATGCTTCTTTGTGGTAATTCGGTCAGGAGGGAAAGGCTTATGCTCAGAAGCCCCCTTCCCTATTACTGTTTCACATTCTCCAAGACTGAACAGCCAATATTTAAAAACTAGCCCTGGAAATATTTGCCTGCTACTCAAAACTTAAGGCAGAGGATCTGATTCACCAAGCAATTTAAAAAACATATTTATATTCAGAGTAAGCACTGCTAGGATAGGGTACTAACTGTCCCAATCTAACACACACATACTATGCAAATGAAAATCATCAAACATACTAAGAAAAGGTATTCTGCAATTCAGATCAGGGAATGTGGTAATTAAAGGGAGGAACGCCATTTAAATGCCACTGCATGTGTGCCCTTGGAATAATCCATAATCCTCATCAATAATTACTCTGATGAAGTTTCCTTATTCTGATTGCTTGCTGTTATTAGCCAATGCACCTGTTGTCATTATTAGTGCTTTGAAAGTGTCTGGCTATAAATAGCTGGAGAAACGCACATAAAACATAGCTGAAGAGTGTACAGACTATATATCAGTTCAGACATGTTGCAGCCTCCTCATAAGTGGATGTCTTTGGCCATGAGTACAACTTTGATAGTTTGGTGGATGCTACATTTGAAGCATGCACCCAGCTACATGTTATGAGAATTGTGGCAATAACATGTAAGCAGAGCTGTGTGTACATTCAGTGTACTCACAGCATTTTCCATGTGGTTATGGGTGCGCATGAACTTAAAAATCTGTTTATGGAGGAAGCTGCTGCATGTCTGAATGGGTCTTATGTAAATGGTCAAGGAAAATTAACATCCCACAGACTACTCTCAATAGCAACATATGTTCGAAGGTCTCTTCGCAGTTGTTCCATGTTCACATAACCACCATTATCTCATCCAGTGGCTTTCGTGTCAAGTCCGGCACAGTAGCATCTTTACTGGGGTACCCAACAGGCAACAGCAAAAGAAGCTTTTCATTTGCAGGGCGCCTGAGCAACACCCTTAGGCGCGGGCCACAATTCAGGGGCGTAGACGTAACTGTCACTAGGCCCACATTCTAAAACAAAACAGAGCAGAGAAATACTGTAGGAATACTGTAAAAATACCATTCTTCACCCTCCTTACCTGCGCTCTATAAGGGTGCAATCCTATGCATGTTTAGACAGGGAGACACCACGCCTCTCCCTCAACCTCCTTTAAGGCCCAGACCCAGCAACCCAGGACAGATTTCCCTTAGCCAGTCACCAGCTCAGCCCCCAAAGGGACCACCTTCTTCCAGAAGAGGTAGGATGTTCCCACCACACGCAGCTGTTATCTATTTCCTATTTAACAGGGACTGAGCATGGCCTTGAGCAACAGGGCCAGGGAGCTGGCAGATAACACACTATTCCCAGTGGATGCCTGGGACGTGACGCCCAGGCCTGGTCTCATGGTGGGGAAACAAGCCGTCGTTCTTGACACTTCGTATGCCTAAGTTTGTGTCCTCTGGCACTCCAGCATGAAGACGTTTACTCTTAAATCCTGCTCAGCTTATGGGGCTTACATTTTTGTAAGTATGCTTAGAAGTGCAGCCTCAAGAATTTACCTGTGTCTTTTGTTTCAGCAGGACTGGGCAATCTCCGAATTGCATCTGTTTTTGAATAAACAGGTGACCAGCCAGATGGGCGATTAATAAATATAATAAATATAATAATAATAATAATAATAATAATAAGGCTAAGCACACTGTTGTAAGTCATATTTGTGACTTACCTCAAAGGGTTATTGTAAGGAGCTCAGACTGGCATTTCAGCCTTACAACAACCCTTTGAGGTAGGTGATGATTGGAGATAGTGACATGCTCAAGGCTACATACTGAGCTTCATAGCTGAGAATAATTTTAAAAACTGGGGCAGTATCCTATACTGCTGCTGCACTCCAGCTCATTCTGTTGTGTCACAGAGACCCACTGCTAGCATAATGGAGAATTAGTACTTTGTAAAGGAACCCCAGAAATGAGTGGAAATGCTAATTTCTGGATCAGGACAGGACAGTGGAGCTCCCTTCTATGGGCTCCACTGACATGCCCCATTCCAGAAACAAGCATTTCCAGTCATTTCTGGTTAGTTTAAGAACCACTCCCAGTGGTGGCTCTGATTTTGGTGGACTATGGATCCATTTCAGGTGTGGTATAAAGGCTCTGTGTATACCTTTCCTTGCAAGCTTTCAGCTTTGTAATCCTCTGTATATCGCACCACCTCTAATTCTCCCCTTTCCTCTATCCCTTTCCCTATAATAAACAGTTATCCAACTTCAAGTTGGTGTGATCGTTTCTGTTCAACCTGAGTGCTAAATTCAGTGCCTCTTGGCAGGAGAGGGAGGTTACTGGGTGTATTTTGGGGCTTGAGGCCAGTTTTGGCCTGTCCTACCTTATAGGGATGTTGGGTTAGCTCCAGTGCTCCTTCACACTAAGATTTCTCTAGATTGCACTTGACAGACTTAAGTTGTTGGTGCCTGTGTATTCTATCAAACGTACAGCCCAGACTACCATTGTAGGCTATTCCTACTTCACACTGGTGCCTGAACATATGCTTTTCATTGTGGTCATCTTAGGGTTCTTCTCTCCCATCTGCCTACTTGGGCATATGGGGGGAGATATCCCCTTCATCCCCAACTCACCCAGTATGGCCCCAAGCACAATTTACAGCAAGGTGAAAGCTTGTGCTAATTACCTAGATGATACTGCTGCATGTTTTCTGTGTTTCACCCTGGTCTTGCTCTTACCCAAATTGCATGCATACCTGTAGTGCAGCGAGGAGAATGCCGCAGGCAAGAGAAACACTGATCTCATTGTAATAGTGGGTTTTCCTTTTCCCATCTGGAAGCGTTCCATGCACCTGCTTGAAAATAAGGATCAGGTAGGGAGCTGCATCCAAATATTCTTTGATCCAGTTTGTCCTACAACAGGATTTAAAAGGTTATGCAAGTTGTATCTTCATGTAAAATATTTGCAGTGACTATAAAAATCCTGAAAATATGATAACTATGCATCTGGTTTAAAAAAACAAAACAAAAAGCCCTGGTTGAAATCCTTCTATTAAAAGCTGCCAGGCGACAGTGCGTGTCATTTTTCTATAGAAGAGCATGTACATGGTCAAAGTCTTGGTCAGAGACCACATATAGGCTACATTTTGCTTCTTTTGTTGCTTTTCATGTTCTTGGCTTGATAGGGGGCCTAGATAGACAGAAAAGTCTATACTTTCCCCCCAGTAAAATAGATAAATACATAGATATAGATTGATTATATTTGTATAGTAGACACCCAAATTCTGATATTGAAAGTGTTGTCTTGGGCCTCCCATTTCAGATTTAGAAAGCAAGAGTGATATGTTAGAAATGGAATATTTGCTAAACTCATATTTAAACAGTTAAGTAGGCCATTTAAAGTAGGCTTTTAAAGTGTTTAAATTAGGCTTGTAAAGTGTGGTAAATATCTCAACATTCATCACAGAGGTGCCTAATCAGGCTAAGTTTTTAAAAATATGCATAAATTGTAACCCCAAAGCATTAATACCCTGGTATTTTCATTATTATTTAGAGAATATATATATATATATATATATATATATACATACATACATACACACACATACACACACCTACATACACACACACACACACACACACACATATATACTGCTCTTGAGACAATCTTCTCTTATGCTAAAATCCTATACATACTTACCTGGAACTAAATGCCATTGAAAACAGTGGCACTTACTTCCAAGTAAGCATGTACAGGATAGGATTGTGCTACAAGAGTGTTTATATATCTCTAGAATAATAAAATAAATGGAACAATAAAACAGATAAATCACATAATAATAAATCATATAAACATAAACCAGGAGTAGTAGATATCCTTCTGAGCTGCAGTCCTGCACCAATTTATACATGGACAAGTCCTATTAAAATATATGTGACTGATGTATAAAACCTCTGAGGAAATCAGACTTGGATTTCAGCTAGAGAGTACCATACTCTTTTGGACTTCGTGCCATCACCTAGAACAGGGATGGTGAACCTCTTTCAGCCCAAGGGCTGAATTCAGCTTTGAAAAAGTTATCAGGGGCCTTCCAGAGGTGGGCAGGACCAATGACAAAATGCAGTGGGGTAAAAACTGCCAGAAACCCAGCATATTCTTAAAGCTCTTACTGCCACTGAACCACAGTGCAATTTCAGAAATTTACAAAATGTAATTTCCTTTCATGATTGACTAGATTATCGATATGGGATGGGATCATGGTATAAGTATGGGAGGAAGTCCCTGTTCTAAGTTTGTACTAAGCCCCCCACCCACCCTCCGATGACACTTGGGCCCTGTGTTTCAGGCTTTGAAAGTTAAAACCAACACCTTGAATTGCAGCTGGATGCATTCATTCATTCATTACATTTCTATACTGCCAATAGCCAAAGCTCTCTGGGTAGTTCACAGCATGATAAAATATAAGATGACACCTTTAACATAAAAAAAATTTCAAACAGTTTGAAAACAAGTTAAAACAATTAACAATAAAAACTACAAGGCTTGATTAAAAAAACACACACCAAGAAGTCCCAGCATATGCTTTCAAATGCCTGGGAATAGAGGAAAGTCTTAACCTGGTGCCAAAAAGATAACAATGTTGGTGCCAGGTGGACCTCACTGGGGAGAGCATTCCACTGTTGGGGGCCACCACCAAGAAGGCCATCTCCCCTGTTGTCATCCTCTGAACCTCCCTTGGAGGAGGCCTCAGATGTTGATCATAGTGTCTGGGTAGATTCATATTGGGAGAGGTGCTCCATCAGGTATTGCAGTTCTAAGCCACATGAGGCTCTAGAGGTCAAAACCAGCATCTTGAATTGGATGGATATATTGATAATATCCTGTCCAAGATAGATCACACACATTTTGATCATGGACCTATCCAAACAATATAATAATAACCTTCTTTTAGCAGTATAAGCTGGAGCAGTCAGCACTAATGGTACCTCAGTCTTTTCAAGTCATTCACCCATCTGTCTCCCATTCTTTTCTTGTAGTTTATTTCTTCCTCCTCTTCAATGATCTCCCGGATCTTATGTTTTATTTCTATATCTTGCACTACTACAAAGGTCCAAGGCTCAGTGTGTGCCCCACTTGGAGATGTTCCTTTAATCAAATAACAAAGAAATGTTCCTTTGAAAGAAAGCTGCTGTACTATAAGGGAAATAAGTTTTAAATCTTTGGACACCCATGAGATCTCAGCCTACTTCCTCAATCTCAGTAATTTTTGTTTTCATTTATTGAGAGAGTCCTAGAGTAAGGGGAAGCCCAGTCATTGCCTTATTGAATAATGATGCATAGTAGATGTATCACTCATGAACAGCCACGTATAATATAGTGGTGTTTTACTTCATGTATCTCAGGAGTGAGCAGAAGATAAATCTAGATCTACGGTGGATCTCTGGGTGATTTGCAGTAGATTAACAAGGATTTCTAACTCTCAATTGTTTAACAATAGCAGCAACAACATGATATCCTTTCCCCTGCCTTCCCTAAATTATACTGCTGAAATTAAGAAAGCTTTGGGGTAACCAGGAGTGGATTTGTGTATGGAAGGACTGTGAGCTCCCTGAAGTTCTGGTATGCAAAACAAGTTTTGGTACTCAGAATTCTTTAATTGTAAGAGTGCAATCCTATGCATGTTTGGACAGAAAAAAGTCCTATAACTCCCAGCATTCCCCAACCAACATGGCTGGCTGGGGAATGCTACGAGTTGTAGGGCTTTTTTCTGTCTAAACGTGCATAGGATTGTGTTGGTGGATTTTTCGGGTACTTGTAAAAAGGAAATTAGATACCACAAGCAGTAGGGCTGCAACATTTAGTCTATTCATTGCTTAGTTTAATGGATTTAAAATCTTTTGATCAACTAAAAAGAGCCCCACAATGAAAGGGGCAACTTTTTAAAAAAGGTAATTATTTTTAAAAGAAGAATTTAGAGACGTAACAGGTGGATGGCACTATCTTCAGACAGACATTCTTGTTTAGTTTCACACAGAGGAAGGGTCTTTTCTAAGATGGTGCCTCCTGTGATATATACATGACCACAAATAAATGATACATTTTTTCTTCCAAACTGTTGTTTTATGAACATAGACAGTTATGCAGATTTAATCAACTAACGGTGCAGTCCTATGCAGGTTTAGACAGAAAAAAATCCTACAACTCCCAGCGTGCCCCAGCCAGCCATGCTGGCTGGGGCACGTTGGGAGTTGTAGGACTTTTTTCTGTCTAAACCTACATAGGATTGTTCCCTAAGGGTGAAGTCCTATGGGTGCCTACTCAGGCTCATTGAATTCGAGAGGATTGCTCCCAGGTAAGAGAGTCTTGGGGTGCAGCCTAATTGATTAAAACTCATATAATGGGGAGAGCAATCCTACAGAGTCTGAGGGTGGGGTGGGGGCCATAGGATAGTTCAGATTCCTGGGTCTAAAATCAGAGACAGCACTCCAATCTCAGATCCAGGAGCCTGAGCTCCCCTGCCCCTGACATGAGAGAACCGTACCAGTTGTTCTCGGTGGTCTCAGAGGGAAGGAGAAGGGGGCAGTTCTGTGGTCAGGGAGGGGAGGAGCACAGAGGCAAAGATCACCTCTGCCACACCTCCTGCTCTGCTTTAGATGGCCATAAGTCTCTGAGTTTGGAGGCTTTCAGCCATCCCCATGGGACTGCACCCTAAATCAACTATGATTACTTTGGGTGACAGCCCTACTAAGCATGCATGGTATGGCAAGCAAGCATACATGCTTATCGCTATTGAACATTACAGAACCGCTATCTTGGTTCTACTCCCAGATCATTCCAAGAAATCCCAGTCATACTGTCCCAGGCCCCTTTCATATGTGAAGCTGGTGGTGTGGGACTTGCTGCAGCTCCTCCCCATGCTGTCATGGGTAATGTGGGAAACCCCAAGCCATGTGGGAGGAGTTTATGCTGCAGTTCTTGGCAACAGCATTGCCCTGTTCCTGGGCTATGCTGCTTCCTATGTGGTCCATGGGTTCTCACAGAACAGAGGAGCATGAGAACATGTTAGAACCAGTGGAGGCTGGTGGCTCCAATGTCAGTGGGGCAGTGAATCCGCTCCAGGTGCTTTGCACCTTGGATTGCTCCTTTAGAGTTCTGACTGGTTCTGACTGGAACTCGGAGCAGATTCACTGTCCTACTGACATTGGAGCCACCAGCCTCCACTGGCAAGAACAGGTATGTGGTTGTTGAGGAGCACTGAAACAAGTCATGGAACATGACGCAACTTCTCAACTTCTCCTCTTCTTCAGTAATATTGCTGACTGCTGATGTAGGCATGATTTAATATCACTATACTGGTGACTAGGGATGGACGAATATATCAAGCTTGATTTTGCTCAGGTTCTCATTTTTCTCATGCTAAATTTATTTCATCCCAATTCCTCACTGGATTGTAAATATTTTTTTAGTTCACATGAAAATTTGCATGCATTTTCGTGCACATTTTTTGTAAAAAAACAACAACCCTACACTTTTGAAAGCATGTTTTCCATATCTAACAAGATGGCTGCCCAAGGGTTTAGTCATTCACAAGGACTCAATTCACGCAGTGCAGTACCTGCTGCTTTAATCACATTGTCAATCACCTCCTGTGGAACCGGCTTGTCACTTATGAACCTGACTGATCGTCTCTTATTGAGAAGCTCATAAAAATCCTTTGATCTCTTAACCATGTCTTCTTCAGAGTAGTGCTCAGTGGAAAAAGGGACATGAGCAACGTTGTCATCTAACCCTTGCCATTCACCATCATCTGAGGGGGGTGGGAAGCAGAAGGGAAAGTTACACACTGTCGCTGAGAGGTTTGCTTAACTGAAGGACGGGAGAGTTAAATGTGCGAGAGAGATCAGTGTACATAATTTCAGTCAATATTTTCCCCACAGAAAAAGTCAACTCCTAGATTTTGACAGCATTTATTAACCATTAGTTGAACACTGACAAAGAAACATCTCGCCGTTTCCTTTACTAAGATTTCCAGAATCTTAACTGTAAGAAGTCATTGCTATTACCTTTTCACCTAACTTTATTTATGGGCCCTAAGTAGAAATAAGCCACTTCTGGACAATGGTTTGAAATACAAGTCCCTTATCCTGTTCTAGGCATTTTTCACTGTCCCATGGCTGCTGCATGTAGCTGTTGTTTTTCCACAGTTACTGGGTCTGTTTCTGCCCCTGTGCTCTCTCTCTTCATGTCTCCTACAAGCTGCTTGTTCTACAATGTGAATGATTCTTTAGCAGAACACTACCATCTATGATTTCTCCCTTCTTTCTGAGGCCCTCTCCTACACACTTGTTGCCCTATGCCCTACGTTTCTAGCTCATCCCTCTCTGCCCAAGGGAGACCCATAGATTGGTTTCCTCCACCCCAAGAACCACGGGGAATATACATTGTAATGCCTGTAGTTTCACTGCAAGCACAGCATTGGATCAAATCAGGGTGACTGAAGGCAGGACACGTTACAAGAAAGATATCATGCTGCCCATTCATTGAGATCTTCAAAAGAGGCCCTTCTTTGAGTGCATCGTTCAGAGAAGTGGCTTAGAATGCAATCCTATGGCCACCAGACAGTGTCTAGATGGCCATAGGACGTTTTGGTTTCTGGGAACCAGGCTAGGAGCCAGGGGTCTGAGCTCGGTTCCCAGAAACTGTGCTCCCCACCCCACCCCCTCCCCCTCATAGGTGGCACAGTTTGTCCCCGGTACCACGCTCATAAGAGCAGCATGGAGCGGGTGAAAAGGGGGCGCTCTGGGGGGCAGGGAGGGGAGGAAACCGCAGAAGCTCAATTATGAGGCTTCCTATGCACCATCCGGCCTCCCCTGCCCTGCTCCAACGTGCCTCGGCTAGACAGCCGAAATTGGCCGTCAAGCCACAAATGCAGAGCAGCCAGAGCATGGAGGAGAAAAGCCCCTCTGTGCTCTGCCCAATCTGAACTGGATAATCAGCTGTCTCCGAGTTTGGAAGTGGCCAACTATTCCCATAGGATTACGCCCTTATACATTTACAAAAGAGAGGGTCTTTCTGTCAGGGAACCTCAACTCTGTCATACCTTCCTGAGGGAGATATGATTAGCATCAGCTTTGGATCCTTTTCAGCATTAAAGCAAAATTAGAAATTCAGTTCAAATTGATTTTAGATTGTTTGTCAGTCTGCTGGTTGAATAGTTTTTAATGTTCTTTTGGCTGTATTTTTATTATTGTTATATTTGTTTTGTTTTTATTGCTTTTTAAAAACTCTGTATACACAATCCTGGAATCATTTGTGGATGAAGGAGCAGTTTACAAAATTTTAAAATAAAGAAATAAAATACAGAAAGCTTGGGGGCCACTGGAAGCTCCATGTAGAGTTCTCCCTTTGCCCTCCACAATATATAGTAAAACACTCGACATCCAGATGTCATTACCTTGTGCATTTCACTCCCCCCCCCCATCAGTGCTTGCTGAGTGGGTAAGTGTACAGCACAATGGTGGGAGGACATGGGGCAAATTTAACTTCGTGGGAATGGGCTGTAGTTCAGTGGCAGAGCTCAGGATGGGCGAATGAGCCATGTTCGAGATTGGCAGGCTTCCCCAAATGTTGTGTCACCACTCATCTCACACCTGATTCTCATTCACATTCGCAATCACTTCTTGCTCTATATGAATGGGAAAATTGTGCAAATTGAGCAGCGATCAAATGGGAAATTTATGCAAATATCCACAAATTTATTCAAATTTCCAAATTTGCACAACTTTCCTCCACAAACTAAAGCAGTGCTGATTCTGTCTACGGGGGGAATTTGTGCAAATTAGGAAAGTTGTGCAAATCAAACTAGGAAAGTTGTGCAAATCGAATATGAGCACCTGTTTGGTTATTTACTAACATTTTTGGCTTGTGATCATGTTCCAGGCTTCAGTCAGGGCATGTTCACATGTTTTGTAAGCAAAACCAAAATTCTCATGCACTCCTATGTAGAGCACATGCTTTGCATGCAAAAGGACCCAGGTTCAAACACCAGCATCTCCAGGGAGGACTGGCAAAATTGCCTGATACGCTGGAGAGCCACTGCCAGTCACTGCCGAGAATGCTGGGCTAGATGGACCAACGGTCTGACTCAATATAAGGCAGCTTCAATGCGTTCCTAGAGAGGAGGAGGGGAGAGCCCAACATCTTTTGAGGCAGTCCTGACTTTCTTATAACGTGAGGTTTTCCCTGAAGATGCAAAGTAAATAGAGCATTGTTAGTGTCTGGAAATTCGTCAGAGATGTAGATGTGCGACTGTGTGTGAGGCGACCATTGCTTGTGGGCTGTAATGATTAACCGGAATCCCAGCTTGAAAAAATAAGAAAAAAATAGATGTCTTTGGTGTTATTTTCTAACAAAGCCAATTGTGGTAGGAGGGCTGGAATTCTGACCTTGGCGCCTTATAAAATCAATGAAAGCTGGCTGGCTTTGTAAACAGTCTTCCCAGTGCAAAACCAGTAAAATGCTAAGTATCTTCATTAATGTGTAAGCTATTTAAAACCCATTAAAATCCATTAGGAAAGGGAATGGCACGTGTATGATGCAAAATTAATGGTAGTAGGTAGCACTAACTAGTCTGAAGTGCCAATCTTATCAGAGCTGTTCTGACACAATGAGAAAATGTAAAGATCTCCAGTTCTTGCATTCTGTTTTGCAGGGTGATTATAGCTTGGGATGGCCACAATCCAACAGAGATGTGGATAGGGATGTCAGAGAATTCCATCACGGATCTCAGTGAGGCCGAATGCCAGTGCATTCGGCCCCCTGAAATCCGTGGTGGAACGAAGCCCCCCGCCCCACCGCCCCGTGTAAGGTGCGCGAAACAGAGCACTTACCTGGTGCTGTTTGCGCTGATTTGCGAATGGCGACCGTGTCTGTGGCCGCCATTCGCTTCTTCATTATTGCTGTGATAGGCTACGTTAATACTTGCGGAGCCTGTCACGGCTAACAAATGGCCATTTGCGTTCCTGTTTTTTTGCCGTGATAGGCTACATAAATATTTACATAGCCTATCACAGCAAAAGACAGGGGCGCAAATGGAGGCTGCTACTGCGGCCGCCATTTGCGTCCCTGTGCAGCCCAGCAGCCAGATGTCTGGCTGCGGCCAGGGAGAATTTCGGGGGGAGGGACGGAGTGCCTCCCCCCCACCTTGGATGTCCCTGGACTAAACCAGGTAAGTGTTTCATACATCCCTAGATGTGGAGCACAATCCTATCCATGTGTATTTGGAAGTAAGTCTCTTTGAGTTCAGTTGCACTTACTCCTAGGTAGGGGTGTACGAATCACTTACCTCCATGCGTTGTGGGGCTTCTGTGGGGAGGGGAGGCGCTCCATCCCTCCCCCTGGAATCCTCCCTGGCCGCAGCTGGAGTTCCGGCTGCTGTCAGGCTGCTGTGGCTGCAAATGGCGGCCGCTACGCCGGCCACCATTTGTGCCCCTGCTCTTTGCCGTGATATGCTACGTATGTATTTATATAGCCTATCACAGCCTAATGCAGGCACGCAAATGGCGGCCGCTACGATGGCCGCCATTTGCGGCCGCAGCAGCCCGGCAACGGCTGGAAGACAAGCCAGAGCCGCCACATCCACTGCCAGGTAGGTCTGTCCCGGGGGCGGATTTGGGGGGGGCAGGGGGGCATTCTGCCACAGACTCCGGAGGGCTGGATTCCAAAGAATCCGGTCTCAGTGGAGTCCATGGCAGATTTCTCCAACATCCTTACTCCTAGGTAAGTGTGTGTACAATTTCAGCTTTAACCATTCTGTATCCTGTTGAATCAATTATTTTGCCTGTAATCTTGTATACACCTACCTGGGAGTGAATTCCATTGAAGTTCCATTGAATTCCATTGTGAATTCCAGTGAATTCCATTGAAGTGAGCCAGGGCCTGCAGAAGAGGCCACCACAACCACTGGGGAAGAGGCGGGCCTGCTGCTGCTGGGCCTGCTGTTGCTGGAACTGCTGCTGCTGCCGCCGCCGCTGCCACCACCACCAGGCCTTCCCTGGAGAATTCTGCCTGGCAGACCGCCAGTCCCTGCAGGACCAGGCCCCCAGGTACCGAGCCAGCTGTGCTGCTCCACCTGCCCTCCCTGGAGGGGCTACATAAGCTGGCTGGCTGAGGTGGCCTGGGAGAGCCAGGGCCTGCAGGAGAAGCCGCTACCACCACCACTGGGGAAGAGGCGGGCCTGCTGCTGCTGGGCCTGCTGCTGCTGCTGCCGCTGCTGCCGCCGCCACTGCCACCGCCACCGCCGCCGCCACTGCCACCACCACCAGGCCTTCCCTGGAGACTTCTGCCTGGCAGACCACCAGTCCCTGCAGGACCAGGCCCCCAGGTACAGAGCCAGCTGTGCTGCTCCACCTGCCCTCCCTGGAGGGGCTACATAAGCTGGCTGGCTGAGGTGGCCTGGGAGAGCCAGGGCCTGCAGGAGAGGCCACCACCACCACCACCGGGGAAGAGGCGCGCCTGCTGCTGCTGGGCCTGCGGGGGTGGTGGCGGTGGCGGCGGCGGCAGCTGCTGCTGCTGCCGCCGCCACCACCACCGCCACCACCTGGCCTTCCCTGTGGACTCCGGCCTGGCATTATTTTTAAGGGGATTTTTAATTGTTTTGTGTGTGTGTGTGTGTTTTCTTTTTCTTGGGGGATTTTGTTGTGGTTTTAGGGGTGGGTAGCCTGCCTGATAGGCGGGAGCGAGGGGGCATGTGTCCACCTGATGGAGGCAGTGGGGGGAGTGTTGGGGCCCAGAAGATACCGAGGCTGGGCAGCAGGCGCTGGCAGAGCGCTAGGGGCAAGCCATGACAGGTAAGGGGAACAAGGGAGAGATGTGTAGTATCTGTCCCCTGCTCCGGGCCTGTCCAGAGCCAAAGGATGGCTGGGGGAGGCGTGACCCCATCTTCTGGCCTTCGTTTGCTGCTCTGCAATGCCAGGTCTGTTACCCAGAAAACCTCCCTCATCCATGACATGATCCTGGATGAGGGTGCAGACCTGGCATGTATTACGGAGACCTGGCTGGCCGAGGCTGCTGCTCCAACACTTGCAGCCATGTGTCCAGCTGGATTTTCGTATGCACAGCAGCTGAGGGCTGGGGATCGGGGAGGGGGAGTGGCTGTTATCTACCGAGAGTCCTTGGTCTTCACCAGACCCCCTCTCCGGGAGACCAAGGTTGCTGAGTGCATGTACTGGAGGTTGGGCCCGAAGGGCAGTCTGGGGATTCTGCTCGTGTACCGTCCACCCTGCTGCACGACTGATTCCCTGGCCGAGGTGCTTGAGGTGGTCTCTGATGTGCGTGTGCAGTCCCCTAACTTACTGGTGTTGGGGGCCTTCAACGTACATTCGGAGGCCATCCTCACAGGAGCACCTCGGGACTTCATGGAGACCATGGCCTCCTGGGAGCTGCACCATGTTCTAACTGGGCCCACCCATGTAGCCGGTCATGCCCTAGACCTTGTGTTTGTTTCTGGAGAAGTGGGGAGTGATCTGGAAGTCAGAGGTATATCCACCACCCCCTTGTCATGGTCAGATCACTATCTGGTGACGTTGGACTTCTCGGTTCCACAACCCCTCCGCAGGGGTGGAGGACCCATTAAAATGGTCCGCCCCAGGCGTCTTATGGATCCAAATGGTTTCCTGAACGTGCTTGGGGATTCTCTGGGGCATGCCAATGGCCACTCATTCGAGACCCCGGTGGGTGGCTGGAATGCCGCAATCACTGGGGCATTAGATCAGGTGGCTCCGAAACGCCCTCTCCCCCTGAACAGGGCTCGGACTGCACCATGGTTCAATCCGCGGTTACGAGCTCTGAAACAGGAGGTGAGACAGCTAGAGCGCCGGTGGCGGAAGTCCCGCTCCAAAGACGATCAGACACGGGCTAGAGCTGTATCTTCAGCCTATCACGTGGCGGTGAAGGCAGCAAAAAAGGAATATTATGCTGCCTCCATCGCGTCTGCAGAGTGCTGTCCCAGGAGGCTGTTCCAAGTGGTCCGGAGCCTGATCGGTCCTGTGGCTCCGGAACCACTGGAGCATTCTAAGGCCTCCTGTGAGGCCTTGGCAAGGCACTTTGCAGATAAAATTGATCAGATTAGGTGTGTTACTCTGCACGCTGTAGATACAGTTAGTGAGCAAGAGGCGGCCTGTGGCAAACCGGTTTTGTGGGATCGGTTCCAGCTCCTTCCTCCTGATGAAGTGGACAAGGTGCTTTCATCGGTACGGCCGACCACCTGCTTACTTGATCCTTGCCCATCTTGGCTCATTATGAGCTGCAGAGAGAGACTGGGTGAGGGGATCAAGGCGGTGGTGAACGCCTCCCTTGAGGAGGGAGTGATGCCATCAGCCCTCAAGGAGGCAGTGATAAGACCGCTCTTAAAGAAGTCCTCCTTGGATCCTCAAGTTTTGAACAACTTTCGCCCAGTCTCAAATCTGCCATTTTTGGGCAAGGTGATTGAGCGGGTGGTGGCGGTGCAGTTGAAGGCACACTTGGAAGAAACTGATTATCTAGACCCATTTCAGTAGGGCTTCAGGCCTGGGCATGGGACAGAAACGGCCTTGGTCGCCTTGGTAGATGATATGAGGAGGGCTCTGGATAGGGGTGAATGCTCCTTCCTTGTTCTCCTCGACCTCTCAGCGGCTTTCGATACCATTGACCATGGTATCCTCCTGGACCGCCTGGAGGGGTTGGGCATTGGGGACACCGTATTGCGGTGGTTCCGGTCCTTCCTCTCCAGCAGGTACCAGAGGGTAGCACTGGGAGAGGAGGTTTCGGACCCGTGGCCACTTACTTGTGGGGTGCCACAGGGTTCCATCCTCTCTCCGATGCTATTTAACATCTATGTGAAGCTGCTGGGGGCTATCATCAGGAGGTTTGGGGTGCAGTGTCATCAATATGCGGATGACACGCAGCTCTACCTCTCGTTTAAATCTTCACCAAGGTTGGCCGTAGAATCCCTGTCCAAATGTCTGGAGACGGTGAGTGGCTGGATGGGGAGGAATAGGCTGAAGCTGAACCCTGACAAGACCGAGGTACTTTTGGTGGGAGACAAGAGGAGGCTGGGGGATGTTGACCTGGTGTTGAATGGGGTATGGCTACCCTTGAAAGACCAGGTCCGCAGCCTGGGGGTCATTTTGGACTCCCAGCTGTCCATGGAGGCTCAGGTGTCAGCTGTGAGCCGGACACTGCTGTACCAACTCCATCTGATACAGCGGCTGCGCCCCTTCCTTCCCGACCATCTGCTCCCATCGGTAGTACATGCCCTGGTCTCCTCTCGTTTAGAGTACTGTAATGCGCTCTATGTGGGGTTACCCTTGAAGATGGTTCGGAAGCTGCAGCTGGTACAGAACGCAGCGGCTCGCCTGATTAAAGGCAGCCGCCGGCGAGATCACATCACTCCAGTGCTGAAGGAGTTGCACTGGTTACCAGTTGTTTTCTGGGCCAAATTCAAGGTGTTGGTTTTGACCTTTAAAACCCTATATGGTTCCGGCCCAGCCTATCTTAAGGAGCGCCTCCAGCAGCACCAGACAGGCCGCTTAACAAGATCAGCCTCGGATGGCCTTCTCTCTGTCCCATCAGCCAGGACAGCTAGACTGGTGGGGACGAGGGAGAGGGCCTTTTCTGTGGTGGCCCCCACTCTGTGGAACTCCCTCCCTAGGGAACTCCATCATGCCCCCTCTTTAATGAGCTTCCGTCGTGCATTAAAAACGTTGTTGTTCAGGCAGGCATTTGGGGTGGGTTAGGGTATTTTAGAAAATGTTTTTATTGTACAATTTTATTGTTTTAAACTGTTTTTATTGTATGTTGTACATCGCCCAGAGTGGCTGGGTGACCAGCCAGATGGGCGATTAATAAATTTAATAATAATAATAATAAAAAGTTAATAGGGCTTACTTCTGAGTACACATGTATAGGATTATGCTGTCAAACACACAGCTCTGCGTTGAATTGTGACCATCATTTTTTATAATAGTAAAACTGTTTGTACAGCTAGCTGTCTTGTGGGAGACGATAACTAAATGTGATCCCCCATGTATAGAACCAGTATACCGCCATCATGGAAAGCTAGAGGACATATCAGTTAGGACGCCAAACAAGAAATTTAATGTCTCTCACCAACAAGAACAGAATGGCAACAGGAAACTCCTTACTTCATTCAGATACAACGAAGTCCAGCACCACCAAGAGCTTTTCTACACGAGGCTGTTAACTGGCTGCTAATCCACTGGATCTACTTTCGGTTTCATCACAGAATTGAGATCCGAGCACTTCATGAGGAGCATTTCCTTTCCTGCTTTTCTGCTACATAACCTCTAGGTGGCACTATGGTATAGCAGAATAGGACAAATACATAAGTTTAAAAAAGCATTTTCTTTCGTTTTACAATTAAATACTGCACTTTGCCCGGGTCAAAAAAAACTTGTGTAAAGTGCTCTTTAGACACAAACGTGAAACCGGAGGTCCACAATGTTGTCTAAATAACCCATAAACAACTGTGAATAGGGAGTGACAAGCAAACAATAAACGCCTCATATAGAAAAGCCCTGAGTGACTAAACTATATAATGATACCACCTGTACACCTCTGAATAGCAGATGCTGGAGCCAAACAACTGGGTGTGGATAGTATCATCTTCACAGTACTCAGAGGCATCTGGCTGCCCACTGTTGGAAACAGAATGCTGGACAAGATGGAACTTTAGTCTGATCCAGCAAAGCAATTCTTAGGTTCTTGTGATGATGGAACATTACTTATTGATCACTTTAAAAGGTGATCACTGCCTTGTTGTGGCGAAGGGGCTTGCGTAACTCAGTGAAGCCATAAGCTATGCTGTGCAGGGCCACCCAAGACGGACAGGTCATGGCAGAGAGTTCTGACAAAATGTGGTCCACTGGAGAAGGAAATGGCAACCTACTCCAGTATTCTTGCCAAGAAAACCCCATGGAACGTATCACAAGGCTAAAAGAGATGATGCCGGAAGGTGAGCCCCTCAGGTCGGAAGGTGTCCAATATACTACTGGGGAAGAGCAGAGGGTATTTCCAAGTAGCGCCAGAAAGAGTGAAGCGGCTGGGCCAAAGCCAAAAGGACACTCAGCTGTGGATGTGTCTGGTGGTGAAAAGAAAATCCGATGCTGTAAAGAACAATATTGTTTAGGACCCTGGAATGTCAGATCAATGAATCAAGGTAAGCTGGAGGTGGTCAAACATGAGATGGCAAGATTGAACATCGACATCTTGGGAATCAGTGAACTAAAATGGACAGGCATGGGCGAATTTAATTCAGGTGACCATCATATCTACTATTGTGGGCAAGAATCCCTTAGAAGAAATGGAGTAGCACTCATAGTCAACAAAAGGGTGGGAAAAGCAGTACTGGGGTACAATCTTAAAAATGATAGAATGATCTCAGTACGAATCCAAGGCAAACCATTCAACATCACAGTAATTCAAGTCTATGCCCCAACCACTGATGCCGAAGAAGCTGAGGTTGATTGGTTCTATGAAGACCTACAACACCTTCTAGAACTAACACCAAAAAAAGATGCCCTCTTCATCATAGGGGATTGGAATGCTAAAGTAGGAAGTCAAGAAATCACCAGGATAACAGGCAGGCATGGCCTTGGTGTACAAAATGAAGCAGGACAAAAGCTAATAGAGTTTTGCCAAGAGAACACGCTGATCATAGCAAACACTCTTTTCCAACAGCACAAGAGATGACTCTACACATGGACATCACCAGATGGTCAATATCGAAATCAGATTGATTATGTACTTTGCAGCCAAAGATGGAGAAGCTGCATACAGTCAGTAAAAACAAGACGTGGAGCTGACTGTTGCTCAGATCATGAGCTTCTTGTTGCAAAATTTCAGCTTAAATTGAAGAACGTAGGGAAAGCCACTAAACCATTCAGGTATGACCTAAATCATATCCCTTATGAATATACAGTGGAGGTGAGGAATAGATTTCAGGGATTAGACCTGATAGACAGAGTGCCTGAGGAACTATGGACGGAGGTTCGTAACATTGTTCAGGAGGCAGCAACGAAATCCATCCCAAAGAAAAAGAAATGCAAGAAAGCCAAGTGGCTGTCTGATGAGGCTTTACAAGTAGCTGAGGAAAGAAGGGAAGAGAAAAGCAAGGGAGAAAGGGGAAGATATATCCAACTGAATGCAGAGCTCCAGGGAATTGCAAGGAGAGACAAGAAGGCCTTCTTAAATGAACAATGCAAAGAAATCGAGGAAAACAACAGAATGGGAAAGACTAGAGATCTCTTCAAGAAAATCGGAGATCTCAAGGGAACGTTTTGTGCAAAGACGGGCATGATAAAGGACAAAGAAGGCAGGGACCTAACAGAAGCAGATGAGATTAAGAAGAGGTGGAAAGAATACAAAGAAGAACTATACAGGAAAGATCTGAATGTCCCTGATAGCCATGATAGTGCGGTCACTGAACTTGAGCCGGACATCCTCAAGAGTGAAGTCAAGTGGGCCTTAGGAAGCATTACTAACAACAAAGCTAGCGGAGATGACAGTATTCCAGCTGAGCTATTTAAAATCCTAAAAGATGATGCTGTTAAAGTGCTGCATTCAATATGCCAACACATTTGGAACACTCCACAGTGGCCACAAGACTGGAAAAGGTCAGTTTACATTCCAATTCCAAAGAAGGGCAACGCCAAAGAGTGTTCAAACTACCGCACAATTGCGCTCATTTCACATGCCAGCAAGGTGATGCTCAAAATCCTACAAGCTAGGCTTCAGCAGTATGCGAAACGAGAACTACTGGAAGTACAAGCTGGGTTTCGAAGAGGCAGAGGAACTAGAGATCAAATCGCCAACATTCGCTGGATCATGGAGAAAGCAAGAGAATTCCAGAAAAACGTCTATTTCTGCTTCATTGACTATGCTAAAGCCTTTGATTGTGTGGATCACAACAAACTGTGGCAAATTCTTAAAGTGATGGGAGTACCAGACCACCTTACCTGTCTCCTGAGAAACCTGTACGAGAGTCAAGAAGCAACAGTCAGAACCAGACATGGAACAACCGAGTGGTTCAAAATTGGGAAAGGAGTACGACAAGGCTGCATATTGTCACCCTGCTTATTTAACTTATATGCAGAGTACATCATGAGAAATGCTGGGTTGGATGAATCAGAGGTCGGAATTAAGATTGCTGGGAGAATTATCAACAACCTCCGATATGCAGACGATACCACCCTAATGGCAGAAAGCGAAGAGGATCTCAAGAGCCTCTTGTTGAGGGTGAAAGAGGAGAGTGCAAAAGCTGGTTTGAAACTCAACATTAAAAAAACTCAGATCATGGCATCTGGCCCTATCATTTCCTGGCATATAGAAGGGGAAGAAATGGAAGCAGTGACAGATTTTACTTTCTTGGGCTCCAAGATCATCGCAGACGGTGACTGTAGCCATGAAATTAAAAGACGCTTGCTCCTTGGGAGGAAAGCTATGGCAAACCTAGACAGCATAGTAAGAAGCAGAGACATCACCTTGCCGACAAAGGTCCGTCTAATCAAAGCTATGGTTTTCCCAGTAGTAATGTATGGCTGTGAGAGCCGGACTATAAGGAAGGCTGAGCGCCGAAGAATTGATGCTTTCCAACTGTGGTGCTGGAGAAGACTCTTACGAGTCCCCTGGACTGCAAGGAGGTCAAATCAGTCCATCCTAAAGGAAATCATCCCTGACTGCTCATTGGAAGGACAGATACTGAAGCTGAAGCTCAAATATTTTGGCCACCTAATGCGAAGAGAAAACTCTCTGGAAAAGACCTTGATGCTGGGAAAGACTGAAGGCAAAAGGAGAAGGGGACAGCAGAGGATGAGATGGCTAGATAGCATCACCAATGCAATGAATATGAACTTGAGCACGCTCCAGGAGAGAGCGCAGGACAGGAAGGCCTGGCGTGCTATGGTCCATGGGGTCACGAAGAGTTGGACACGACTGAACAACAACAACAACAAATAAATAAATAAATAATCTAATTGAAAAAGGTTAATCTTCAGTTTGACTAATAGATTTATTTTGAAAAATGTGGCAGTGTAAATGAGACTTTAATCTGATTTTGATTTGGTTTCTGCTTTTGATTTGTCACGAAGAGTCGGACACGACTGAAAAACAACAACAACTTGAGTTGTAAACATTTTTCATTCTTGTCACTGATACTAGTTTTGATTAATACATTAAAAATGAAAAGAAAGAGATGACATTGCTGGATAGTTTTCAAAGGCAATCCTCATGTGGAGTGCATTACAGTGGTTTTGTCTGGATGTCCATGGGGTCACAAAGAGTCGGACACGACTTAATGACTGAACAACAACAACTAGGGTGTGTGGCAAAATCTGCCTTCTCCGAGATAGACATAACTACAGCATCAATATAAACTGGGCAAATCTACTCTGCAGATTAGCTATATCTCCCCTGGAATCATTGGAAATGAGGAGCATTTAAAGATAAGTAATGAAGGCAGATGTCCTACCCCTTTGCAGAAATGTCATGGAGATAAAGCTAAGAATAGTACTCCATAATAGAGTCATAAGGGCCAGCAAAAAAAGAAAAGGTGGCCCACTCCTGAACAGAGGTAGGCCAGTGACCCTGCCAGCCCACCCCCAACTTGGTGAACACTTGATCTTTCAGATTACAATCCCATCAGGCCCAGCCAGCATGGCCAATGGTCAAGGATGATGGGAGCTATAGCCCCAAAAATCTGGAGGGCACCAGAAAAGTCATGGGGCTCAGCATGACACAAACAGCCCTGCCTTGTAGCAGATTATATTTGCTTGCTGATCTGGAAAAGTAAGAAACGTTGAAACTAAAGAGTGAAAAATTAGTGTCTCTCTAGAGATAATCAAAATTCAGCTTGCTAAAGTTTGGGGTGGTGGTGGAATTCAGTTGTCTCAGTTAGTATAAGAAAGTAGCTAGCTAGCTATAGTAAATGCTTTAACTTAAACTAGTGAGGCCACAGTGTATTGAACTATGTATTCTAGAGGTCCCCAACCTTTTTGAATTAGTGGGCACATTTGGAATTTTGAGAGAGTGTCATGGTGCTCTCACAAAATGGCTGCCATGGGAAGCTTGCCCATTCACAAAATGGCTGCCATGGTAGGCGTGGCCACTTATAAAACACCCATTTCCCATGCTAAAAATGGGTGCTAAAAAACAAACAGGAACATGCCCAAGAACATTGTATTCCATCTGTGCGATTCATGGCTTTACTGGAAGAAAAGGCACTCCATGTGGCCATTTTTTTTCCATTCCAGAGTAAAATAAAAAAAATTGTTGTGGCTACTAATGGTAGTGAGAAGCTGATCATCTTAGTTTGGTGACCAAACAGTCCCTTGACCCACTGTCATTCAGGGTACACCGTGTCAACTAATTAGTGTCTACAAATCCTCAAGAAAAGCACCTTTCTCAAAAGAATGTAAAAGAGAAAAATGGTAAGTGGGTTAGAAACAGGAAAACAAAATTGACCTACAGCCATGACCTTCATGACACTAAACCGGTATGTTCCACACCCTTTTCACTTAGCAAGCCATCGATGGTGCCAAGGCATGTTTTCTTTAGTTGCAGGCAAAATTACAAAGACTGCTTCTGTAGCAGCTTTCACTTTTCTCAGTCTGTTCTCTAACTCTATCAAGGGCCTCTTGAGAACTCACCCAAGCAGTTCAGGGGATTCAAAGAAAGGGACTGCTGGGTCAGAGGTATGTACTTTTCTAGGTATCTCACCCTCCCTCCCCTTGCCCTGATCCTGTGAGGCTAAGCAGGTCTGAATGCAGGTACAGAAATGCAAAATCTAACTCTGCATCATCCTGGCTTAGTCAACACACTAAACATATTTCTAGACGGAGGGCCCCTGCAGGTATTCCATTTTTTCCTCCTTAGTGGATTTTTTCTGGTAAGAAAAAAGATGAACAAAACAGTGGGGAAACATGGGGGAGTTACAAATTGAAAACTTCTGTGTCTGCACCCTCTGTAAAATTCCGTGAATGCGGCAGGGCAATTGCCCAACAACAGCTTCTCCTGGAAGTACTCTCGGTTGTGTGGCTTCAATTCATTTGGTTCACATTGCCACCTTTACATCCCAGTCCTAGAACTATGGAAATGGCAAAGCACAACACCATACCTCAATCTTCCCCAATGCAGTGCCCACCAGATGTTTTGGACTACAACTCCCATAATCCCCAAGCATTGGCCATGCTGGCCTGGGGTTAATGGGTGTTTCCGACCAAAACATCTGGTGAGCAACATGTTGGGAAAAGCTGCCATACATCTTCATTGATCTAGCTATTGAAATCACTCATGGGCGCTGCCTCAGGAACTCTGGGACTTGAACTGGCAACACAGAAGCTGAGGCTTGGCACTATAACGACGTACACTGACCTGGTTCACATGTAACAACAACCCAGGGTATGAGTTGAGTGTGTGTTGAGTATGGGTTGCCATTGAATTGTGGGTTGTTGTTGAATCATGGCTTGTCATTACATGCGAACGCTGCACTATGGTTTAACTATGGGTTGTTAACAATGAACAACCCAGAGTTTGCAACCAAACAGCAAATCATGGGTTTTCTTCCTGGGTTGTTCATGGTTAACAACCCATAGTTGTTAACAACCCATAGGAATCCTGCTGGTGGAGTGGAGGAGGCAGCAATCTTCATCAACTCTCCTCTCTGCTACAGCCCCCTATGCCCCAACATCTGCTCTAGAGGATTAGGGAACCCTCCAGAAGAGTGGGGAAGGTTGCACTGGAGACTGCAAAGGGAGGGGGAATCCATGAAAATCGCCTTCCCCCTGTTTCTGCTGGGGGAGCATTCTGAGTTGAACCCTGCTCAGGGAATGCTCCCTCTGGGACAGGAGCAGCCCGAAACATTTTGCAGCCTGTGGCAAAGGGCAAGATGGCACATCCCTCCATCCCTGTTTCCATGGACAAAAGCTGAGGAAACTAGAGGATAAAGTTTATTTCAACAAGGGCAAAAGGCCAACATCATCAACTATGCTTGAGGTCAGCTAGGTAGCTTAGGGGGCGCAGAGCAGGTCACATGCCACAAACAGCTCTATCCATTCTGTTGCCTGAGGCAGCTTCCTCACTCTACCTAAAAGAAGGGGTGGTCCTGATGTGGAGAAAAAGAATCTGGATCCTGACCAATAACATGTAATGCGACCCAAACTAAAACACAATCTTGTGCAAATGCTCTGTTGCAAACAGATCAGACAATCTGTCCACCACAAACCAGCAGCTGTGGTGAGTTCAGAAAAGAATCAGTGGCTGTTCTGATCAGCCACTTTTATACATCAACCCTTATGTGGCACAGTGTACTGCACATAAAGTATTGTTCGGTGCTTTTTGATACCCTGGAATTGCAGTCACGGGGATAGCATTTTCTCACAGAATTCGCTTCACTGTTTTAATTTCCTTAGAGATAAAAGGTGCTTGACTGGAAGAGATCCTGAAATTTAATCAAGTGCAACCCAAGAAGAACTTGGCATTTTGTTGATAAGAAGCAAAGTGGGGTGGAAATGCATAAAGGATGAGAGGTACATTTTTGGGTTGTTTGTTCATTACACAGCATATGTACTGGAGATTTTCCCACTGTGTTCTTTTTACAAAGCATTGTCCCTCTGGAGATGATTCTAACCTGAGGGTGAATATTTCGGACAACATGTTTAATTTGGATTGTTTCAATCAATAGACTGAGAAGTTACAAACGCAAAAACAGACGTAGAAGAAAAATGGAATTATAAGGCAACATCAGAAACGGAGGCTTCTTATCTAGCATTGGACACTTCCCCTAGTTTGAAAATCTGTTTCCATTTTTTAAAGAATAAGGATATCCCCTATAACTATGTCACATCTATTTTAAGTCCAGCAGTGTGGCAGATGTTGTATAGCATATGAAACTGCCTTGCATCTTGAATGCTCGTTGTCTGTCTTAGACAAACCTACTGGTATATTTCAATACCTAACCCCCAACGCTTTGTGCTTTTTTATAAGTTAAACCAGAAAAGAGAAGCCCCAATTCAGCTATGGCCAGACATACCTAGAAGCTGTATCTAGATATGGACTCTGGTTGTACACTCCTGCAAATCTTTCTAATGTAGCTTAGGCTGCAATCCTATACCCACTTACCTAGGAGTATGTCCCACTGAACTCTATGAGGCTTAGTTCTCAGTAGACATATATAGGATTGCAATATTAATCCGTGGCATGTAGAATGTAAGCAGTTTTTATCAGCGAGGCACACACCAACACAGTGGCAGCCTCTCTTTCCCACAGCTCATGTCATTGCCATTGCTTCTTCTGTTAGCCAGACCCATCGCCACCTAAAAAGACTAGATGTCCTTATAGGAGGCCCCACAGACCTCAGAGATACTGTCATTACCACTTTGATCTTCTCTGAGAGCCCATCAGCAGAACCATGTTAAATTAAATGTACACCAGCAGGAATGTTTTACTGACTTCCTTAACCACCTCACGAGATGGACTTAAACTGCTTAGGTGCCACCCAAACCATGACTCACCAAACCTTGGTTTAAACCATCCTTTCCCAACCTGGTGCCTTCCAGATGTTTTGAACTACAACTTGCATGAGCCCCACCAGGCATAGCCAAGGATCAGGAACAATGGAAGTTTTAGTCCAAAACATCTGGAGGGCACCAGGCTGGAGTAGTCTGGTTTAAAGGAACACACTTTTCCCTTTTGGTCCAGATTAGAAGAACTTTGGCATTCAAATGCTGAACTATCCTCTCCTTTTTTCCATACCTTCTTCCTCCACGTGGAGGTCAGTGCTGTCTTTTAAGTCTTCATCCACCCATGGGCGAACCTCTGCCTTCTTGTTGGTTTTGCTCTGCTCTTTCTCAGTGCTTTTCTTGCTGCCTTTCAGTATTATTCCAATCAAGACACAGATTATTGCTACAAAGACTGGAGTTAGGGAGGAGAAGGCCATAGTCACACAGCTTCAAGTGCAGTAATGTACTACACTTCCTCACAAGGCGAAGACTTCCCTTTAAAAATACTCCAAAAGCTTACAAGATTGAGAATGATAAGTGTAGGAGTGGCAGAAAAATGCACCAAATGAAAAAGAGCAATGTCCAGTGTTCTTGGCTTCCTACCACCAGGAACCTTTCACACCGATCACATGCTCTTCAACCTCCAGCAAGTTCTGGATCCCTTCCAAAGCCTGATTCTGTTTATTTTATCCCTGGGTTCATCAGATCTTAGCAAAATCGTTCTCTAAGTTAGAGCCTTCAGTAACATTTTGATATAAAAACTGAAAATGAGTCAACCACAGTGAGTTAACCACACCAATGTTAACCATTATTTATTTATTTCATTATAGGATTTATAAACTGTTCCACATCAAAAGATTTCAGAGCAGTGTACAAGTTAGAGCACCAAATGCAAAAAATAATAATTAAAAATAAATACAGTCGTTAGAATTCTCTCATCAGTCAGGAAATGCTTGTCTAAAGAGGAACATCTTCAGCAGATGCTGAAAACAAAGAAATGTAGGTGCATGCCTGATCTGTAATGGAAAGGCCTCCCACAGGGTGGGAGCCAACACACTAAAGGCCCTACTCCAGGTGGTTTCCAAGTGGATCTCTGACCTTTTCAGAAGACCTCAGTGATTGGGCAGGATAATAAGGGGGACCACCCATTATTATTGCTTCTGAGAGCCCATGGCCAGTAGAGGCAGCTGGGACAACTCATGGTGAAGCATCCTATGAATTATCCCTTAGAAAGTCATTGAATCCCTCAATCAATGAAACTTATCTGCATGTTTAGGGCATAGGTATATGCATCATTTGGCCAAATCACAGACGTTGCATATGGCTGCCTTGCTGATAGAAGCCACTCCTTTTCTTGTGTCTGTGGTGGTTGCTGCCTACTCCCAGTTCACCTGGAGCAGGACCCTTCAGCGTGTGCTGATTGGTGAAATTTAAAAATACAGGTTCTGCTCATGGCAAATCAAAAGGTGACTAAACCAAACAGGACAGCTATTTATGTTGGTTCTTGGTACTTGGCCTAAAACTGAGCAGAAAGTGGTGGCTAGCACAGCATTCGTCTTAATGAGCTATCTGGTTACATTTGTAACAATTGTTTTTTATGACTTGGATTCCTGCATTGAGCAGGGGGTTGGACTTGATGGTCTTATAGGCCTCTTCCAACCCTACTATTCTATGATTCTGTGATCAATCCTTCCTCTTATAAAGTTGGCTTTAGGCAGAAAGTTCCTTGCATTTCCTCTTCCTCCTTATCTCTCACACCAGAAATAGAATTTTTCTATCTTCCAGACCAGGGAGATATGAAGCTATCCCATGCAACTGTAGTTTGCACATCTTTCAGGTGGAGAAGATGGAAAAATCCTGTGCCATATGTAACATAGATGTGGATGAACAGGAAATATTTATTTATTTATTTATTTATTTCATTTGTATCCTGGATTTCCTCCTAGGATCCTCTCACTTCCCCATTTTATCCTCACAACTACCCTGTGAGATAACTTAGGCTGAGAAATAGTGACTGGCCCAAGATCACCCAATGAGCTTCATGGCTGTGTGGGAGGGTTGAATCTGAGGGCGGGGGATCTTCACGACAACGGAATGAGAAGCCCTTGGAGTATTACCCAGATTTTCATAGAACCAGCATTCATCCATCAGGGACACATGAAGCAAGATAAGCTGAGTGTACTGTACCTTTAAAATCTGGATTTCAGTGCTTGAAAGGAACATACATGGGGGGTAGGGAGTAGAACTGAACATAATCAAACTAGCAGGGGCTGCTCAGCCAATGAGAGAGGCTTGTTTCCCACCCCTGTCCAGGCTCCCCACTGCTACTATGAATGGAGAGTAACTAATTTTCCCCATGTGTGCAGATTTCCCTGAAGAAACCAAAATCCCCAGTTCAATGCAGCATCTGAAGGATCCTGAGAGCTCCCCCAACCCACCCAGATTTCACTGCATCCCAGTAATCTGCTGGAGAGTTATTGCTCCCACCCCATTTTCCCCCATGTATGCACTTTTGCCTATTGCTTCCAATGCCCTCCCCCCCCCGCTCCCAATGAGAAGCTCCCATAAACCCAAAAGATCATTACTGCAATAAAGCAAAAAAGTGGAGAAGGGACTTAACATAACAACAGAGAAACAACTTTACTTCAGCAAAACTGCAGAATATCAAAGAAGCACAGCATCGCAATAGTGATTTAAGAGAGCATCCGAGAAGTGAAAGAGCACTTTAGAGCGAGTTACTAAAGTTACCCTTTAACCCTTTCGCTGCAGGGGAGTGAAATTTATTTCTTACTTCTGAGTAAACATGCACGGAGGGGGGGGATATGTTAAAGATTAAAAGAAGGCTACCTAAGTTGATTGAGTGTCCCCACTACTGTGGTAATGTGAGGGGTCACTGCTGCGCTCTTGGGGATTTCCTCAATGGGAATGGGAAAAACTACTACCACTGGGGAAACAAGAGGGAATGGGGTGCCCCTCCTGATCATGTCACTGCAAGGTCACAAAGGTACGCCCCGGATTTAATGCGAGGGGACATGACACTCTGTGGTAAAACTGCCAGGGAGCTGCTTTCAGTAAACAAGTCTGAGTAAAAGAAGTTTCAGAAAATGCGACTTTTCGAGAGGGAAGCAGCTGGTTGGCAGTGGATTGGTGATGGCTTCATCTGTCGCAAAGGAACTCAGACTGCTCTAACTTTGCATTAAATCGCTCATGAAGACAGTCCCTGGCTCTCTCCAGTTCCCTCTAACCATTACACTACACTGTCTATTCCACAAAATGCTTCCTATTTCCCCTGCATTCATATCATGTCCAACAACACCACCGTTAAGATAATGTATATGTTCCTTTCCCTGAGGGAATGTAATGTTTAATCTTCCAATGTCAGGCAAAGAAAAGACAGCTCATAATATTTGCAAGTCCATTTCCTATTAAAACTTACTCTATTTGAATTGATTGTACTTCCTTGCACTTCAACGTCACAAAACTCCCACAATGCCTCAGTTTATTAAAACCAGATTAAGTTTAATTAAATACTCATATGCACATTCAAATAAAAGTCCTCTCTGGGGACTGGTGGCAGGGAAGAGACCAAAACAACTTATTTGAAATATAGCTTGTGTTTCCTTAGCATCTCCCTTACAATGCAAATTGTGTTTCCTTTAGTCTGCTGGAGTTTCCTCTTCATAGGCAGTTCATGCTGTGCTCCTTAGAATTGTCTCCTACCTCCACAAAGAGCAGGCAATTTGTCCATGCAGAGAAAGCATCTGCTTGGGCATGGATGATGGTCATCTTTCCCTGCTGAACTAAAATGCACAGTTTTTTATCTGTGCAACTTTTATCTGTGCATGAATTATCAGATTTAATACACATCACAGAGTCATTGTGAGGACAGACTTGATAAGGAGTGGAGGAAAAGCATTTGTTTGATGCTCTTCTTTTTTTTAACTTTCCTATCAAGTGTTACAAAAGGTGTCTTCTAACCTTTAGATAACCACCCTGAGACTGAGTATTTCCATTTTTTTTAAAGTCAGTTGTTGCTGAGACTGCAAGACCATTTCCTCTCCATATTTTGACCTGTTAAGATTATCCATTTCCACGGTGTCCAATACCTTGATCAGCCATTCCATCTGCTTTCATCATCAGAGCTGATGGGTATCCAAACTTAGTCATACTTAGTAGACCCACTGCAATCAGTGGGATTTAAGCTAGTCATGACTAACTTAAGTCCCATTGATATCAATTGCTCTAATCTAAGTATGGCTAGGTCTGGATCCAACCTAATATTTCTTCCCTATTATTGTACTTACTTACTTCAACAATACTGGTTTTTTGAGCCAAGAAGCATTTCCCCACTTAATCCAATGGTTATACTTACAGATTGAGATGCAACTTTACATGCATCCACATCTATTTTACAAAGAGTGGAATCTGATTAAGTCCTTCTGCTGACAGGGAGGGTGCAATTCCCCCTCCCGCTGCAGATGGGACCTTCCACAGCAGCGGGGTTAGGAGACCCTCCAGAGCAGATTTTGAGAGGGGGCTGCAGGGGGAGGAGATGAGGAGAAAGACCTGTCATATGAGTGGACATGTGCTTGCATGACATTGGGTTCTGACCAATATATTTAATTCTGTACTTCTACTACTCCCAGACCCTTCCCAAAGTTGTAAACTGTGCTTTGAGAATGTTTTTAAAGATTCTTCCATTTGACGGACTTCTTCCACTATCTTAATGGTCATTGGTTTCTCTTTTAATAAAGTCAGTAACATATAAGGAACTGCCCACTTGTAGTGAAGATTACTTTCTCTAAGCCTCCTAGCAAGAAACATAAAATCCCATCTGAATAATGTATCTGGACGAAGACTTTCAACCCAGATACCTCTTATTGTCAGTATTAACTTTACCGGTATTTCCCTTGATTTCTCTTCTACATGAAAAGGCTGAATTCATGTTTGTCTCCTCAATTCCCACATCACATATATTACCCAGTTGAAGATAACCAAGAAAATAAGCTTCTCAGAAGCTACCAAATTAACCCCCCCCCCCTCCATCCTCTGGTATTCCTCACAATTTCACATTATGCTTCCTGCATTTGTTTGTAAGGCACTGTTGTTTCATTTTACTCTTTATTTCTATGGGGTTGTAATGGTAAATTCTCCCAATGGAGGGATGTAAACAGTGGGGTATCACAGGGATGTTTATTGGGACCAATGCTTTTCCACTTGTTCATAAATGATCTGGATTTAGGAGTGAGCAGTGAGGTGGCCAAGTTTGCTGATAACAAACAAGGGTAGTTAAAACAAAAAGGGACTGTGAAGAGCTCCAGAAGGATCTCTCCAAACCAGGAGAATGGGCATCAGAATGGCAAATGCTGTTCAGTGTAAGTAAGTGTAAAGTGATGCACGTTAGGACACAAAATCCCAACTTCACATATATGCTGATGGGATCTGAGCTAGCAGTGACTGCCCAAGTAAGAGATCGTGGAGTTGTGGTGGACAACTTGATGAAAATGTCAACCCAGTGTGCGGCGGCTCTGAAAAAGGCAAATTCCATGATAGGGGTAATTAGAAAATGAATTGGAAATAAAACTGCCAGTATCATACTGCCACTGTACAAGTCTATGTGTGAGTACACTTGGAATACTGTGTATGGTTCTGCACCTAAAAAAGGATATTGTAGAGTTGGAAAAAGTGCAGAAAAGGCAAGTAAAATTATTAAGGGGCTGGAGCAACTCCCCTGTGAGGAAAGGTTACAACATCTGGGACTGTTTAGCTTAGAAAAGTAAGGAAGAGGCAAGTAAGGAAGGGGAGACATGGTAGAGGTTTATGAAATTATGCATGGTGTGGAGAAAGTAGATAGGGAGACATTTTTCTCCCTCTCTCATAATATGATCAGTGGCTTGATAGCTATATGCTACCTTCAGTATCAGAGGCTGTATGCCTATGTACACCAGTTGCGGGGAACATGGGCAGGAGGGTGCTGTTGTACTCATGTCCTGCTTGTAGGTTTCCCATGGACAGCTGGTTGGCCACTGTAATGGCCCAGGCCTGTAACCAAGTCACCAGTAGTTTTAGTGGGGCCTAGAGATCCATAATGCTTTCTGCTTTGATGCAATTCCCTTGCTAGTGGGCCTCTTGGCTGGTAAGATGAGGCAAAGGTCAATATCGCAGCCTCAGCACATTCCATGCTAACAAGCTACCGCTTATCTTATCAGGGCCTAGGAAGTGCCTGAGAAGTGAGGCTCTGTTTAGGCTCTGTTTACAGGTGGCTGTGCTGGGAAAGTTCTGATTGCTTTCTTTCTGAACAAGCACTCTTAGCCTATGCTGGGAAAGTTGCAGATGAATGCTAATTAACACTTGCTGCTGTCATGCTGCCTCACTGCTAACATGTATGGTATAAGAGCCATTGTACCCCCTGGCTCTGGGTTCAGAGAAGCTGTCTGATCCAACCATTAGGTACACTTTTGTGCTCAATAAAGTCTCCTTGAAAGTAAACCTGGATCTGGCTTATCAAACCTTAGCAGCCCACGGCCAGGGCATACAGCCACTGTGTGAACAAAATGATGGATCAGATGGACCTTGGTCTGATCCAGCACAGCTCTTCTTATGTTCTTATGTAAGAGGAGAAAAAGTGTACAAGACTGCTCCACAAGCATGTGGGGAACACGAGAGTGTCTATTTTGCCATAAATAGACATGGAAAAGTGCACAGAGATGTGGGACCACGTATGTACTTTGAAGATCCATGGTTGTTTCTAGGGAATAGTACCTGCCTTTCCCCAAGGCATTTCCTACATTCCAAAGTATTGACTACAGTGATGAAACAGAAGCACAAAAGCTGCCATCTGTGTATGCATCCTTAGAAGAAAAAGTCCAGTGATGAAAATGAAACTTTTCCCCAAGGGAATAGTGTTGTCAGACAGGGAGTTTGGACAAGAGAGGGTTAATGGGCTAGAAAGACTGCTGTCAAGGTCTGGCCAGGCATATTCTTTGTTAGGTAAACTACAGGTGACATATGAGTTTACTAACTAATAGTCAGACAATTGCTTCCTGGTACAGGATCATTTTGAAGTATGTTCTGAATAAGAAGAATGAACAGAGAAGAGGACAAACCTTCCCCACTTTGTGTATATGAGGTTTTGCACATGCACAATATCAAAGTGCATCTTGGGAGCTGTAGTTTGGAAACATGTATTGTGGCATTGCATCATGTGTCACCGGGCTATGTACCCCCTTCCTAATTGGTTGTTTTGGGGGTTGATAAAACCGACTCTGTGCATGAGCAGAAATGGCATTGTTCAGATGCAGACTGGGCATGCTCCAAAGCTCACAATGAATTCTGAACGTAACACAGATTCATGCTTGCTACAAAGGCGAGCACTACAAGCAAACAAGCTTCAACTAGGAAGCTAATTACAAAATTTGGCAGCATCACTAGTTTTGAGTGAGAGACAGAAAATGACACAAAGTTGAGCTTTTGGACTTGATAAGCTAACAGCATTTTGGAAAGTAATATCAGTAGTGAAAAGGTTCACCTCCTGTCAGTCTCCTAAGCCCTGCCCACAAAATAGCAGATGATTTATGGCCCTTTATTTAATATTAAATTAAATATTTAATTCTTAAAATTTTCTTAAAATGTCTAACGCTGCTTGCATTTGAGACATGTGTGTACTGCCTAGGGATGTACAATGTTGGGAATTCCATTCCATTTGAGCCAGATGGGATTCCTCGTTGTTTCTATTCCAGTAAGCAGTGGCAGACTGTGGTGGATCCCCCCCCCAATTCTGGAAATGTTTTGCACATTTTTTTTCAGGGTCCACCATTTGCACCAATGGTAATTTGTACAAATTAGAGTTGTTGTTGTTTTAAAAAATGTGGATTTGGAATTTGTGCAAATGGGGTCTTCTTTAAAAAAAAAAAATCCCTCGGTCTTTCGCAAGAGCAGCGATTCAGCTGTATATGTTCAGTTTTGCCTTGTCAATTTCCTTGTATGTTTTAGTTGTCAACAGGAGGACCAAAGTGGAGTAGGTAACATACAAGGAAATTGACAAGGAGAGACTACATATAAGCTAATTTGCATACAATTGTGAAGGACCTAGGAAAATAATAGTAAGACAAAGGAGGAACCCATTTGCACAATTCAGAAGCACCGAAAAAGGAAAAAAATATGGATGAAGTAAGCGCATCAAAGGCAGTATCTCTCACTTGGCAATGTAATCCTCTTGCTCTTAAGTGTTGAACTGATACTTGTTAGTGTCCTCCTCCCTTTCGACACTTCCTTGAGTCTCCAGCAAATCTAGAAAGGGGAGTCATTGCCCCCCCCCTGCATTTTGCAGCTCCTTCTCGGAGCAGTTACTGCTGTTGAACAAATTCCCCTTCCATTTACTGCCCAGCCTTTACATTTGCACAAATTTCCCCTGCATTTATTTCCCAGCCTCTAAATTTGCATAGTAAACTTTGGGCCAATTTGTGCACCAGCAGTAACTGCTCTGAGAAGGACCCTCGAAAAGTGGGGGGAGCCACTATGAAATCCGTGTATTGGATTGACTTGCTATAGATTGAGTGGACGCCCACCAGGAGAAATGGAATGAAATCCACCAGGATTTTCTGAACAGGAAAAACCATTGAGTATTCACCCTGCAAACGGACTTCTCAGACAACCCTACTACTGCATGCTGAAGGTTAGAGAGACAGGCTCTGTGTCACCTGCAAGGTATGTGCAGTTTGTTTGTTTGTTTGTTTGTTTGTTTTACCCAGCCTTGCTGGATCTCAACATCTTGGGCTTGTGTAATGTTTGCCCCAGATGGTGGGGCAAATGACCCCCTTGGTATTTTGTTTTTTTCAGAGCAGGGCTATGTTTAACAGCCTCCCCTCCAAATGACGATATGCACATCCACCATTTTAGAATGACACAAAAACATGCTGCTTTTGCATCACATGTTACCTGTTTCTCTGTCACAAGTTGAGTTTTGTGTCTGAGGTGGTTGCACGTTTTACTTTGGAGGCATTTCGCTAGTATTTGTGTTAGTCAGCCAGGGAGGGAGCCATTTTCTGCAGGAAACTGGTGTGGGGGCCTACAGCTGCTCTTCCTTTAAAATAAAAGTGGTTACTTAAGTATGTTTTAAGAAGAAAAAGAAAAACGAATTGAAAGGTGAATATTTCATTTTGTTCAATTGTGACAAGTTAGTGGGACAGCAGTGCTCAGTACTGTAATCAAAACTTCAAAGCCACAGCTGTCCTTGCTCTCATCATGTTTTATATATTCTGAATCAAAGTGCTACCTCTTTTCTTTCCTCATATTTCTAATCTCAAGTCCCTGTAGTTTTAAAAACTTAGCTTAGGTGATTAATCCCTACATATTAACCTTAGGAGTGAATCAGAACTTCATGTTAATGAAAAAACACCAGCTTAAAAGGATGGCAGTAATGCATTGCATTAAGAGGCAAGTACACACCATATATGGACTTTAACGACAGCTGTGACTTCGTTACTTGCCCCAAAGGGAGCATTTGGGTTAATTAAACAAATTCAAAAGCCTATAATAAGGAGCCCCAGAAATGTTGCTTTTCAGATGCCTCTTCCTTCAAGTGCTGTTTGCTGCTGTTCCCTTTAAAGGGGACAGAGAAGGAGAAGTGTCACCTCATTCACTGTTCTGTCTTGCGCCAGGGATTATGAAGTCTTATCACATCTTGACCCAGACCTGCTTCAGTCACTGGTCCCAGATCAGGGTATTGCACATTTCTGACAGAAAATAACAGGTTGCTCAGTTATTCCAAGACCATGTTCACACAAACAATCAGTTTAACTCCAGTTCCCTTCTCACCAGGAACATGGGGCTTTTCTACATGAAGCTGTTAATCTGCTGTATCAGTTTTGTCACAGAACTGAGATCCATGCACTACATATGGAGTGTTTCCTTTCCTGCTTTTCCACTACATAATCTCAAGGTGGCATTGTGGTATAGCAGAATAATGCAAATACACAAGTGGAAACAGCATTTTCTTTCACCATCAGAAATAATACCCCATTTTCACTGTTCTAAAAACACACACTGAAAGTGCTGTTTACAAACAGAAGTGAAACTGGAGGGTTATGATGTCATCTACAGAACTTGTAAACAATCATGAGTGGGGAATGACACTCAATGAGGTAAATGCCTCGCGTAGAAAAGCTCATGTTCTTCTGACTCTGAAGATCCTGGTAATATCCTACAGCAGGGGGTGTTGAACCTCAGAACTGTGGGCCAAATTTCACCGGCCTGGGGTTCCCCAGATGGCCCCTGTCAGGAGCGCCCTAGCGGCCTCTTTCAGTACACTCCAAAAGCCAACTCAAGACACAGTCGAATGGATTCTTTGTAAGGCTTTAATCCTTTTACAACTTAATGACTCTTTCAGATGCTAATCACCAGCAACTAAGGAAGGAACAGCGCCTATGCTCCGGGTAGGCAGTTGATCCCCGTTTGAAGGAGAATCACTTGAAGACCCTGAACTCATGGGCTAGGGAGAGATCCTCCCTCTTTCCCTTGGGTCCACGGGAGGCGGCTGTTGCTTGCGCGCCTAATGGGCGCTATGCCTCCTTTCCGCGCCCTCCATTGCTCATCGCTCCCTGCATCTGCATCGAGCATCTAGCAAGCCCCCCTCCCGCACTCTCTCACTGCCAGGGTCACTATCTCAGGAATGCCAGCAGGAGGAATCTCTGCCAGCTGCCATGCCTGTGAGGGATGACCTGGCTCCTCTCCCACAGATGGCTGATCCTCCTCAGAATCAGAACTGCTCTGGGGTTCTATCAGCTCAGTTTCCACCCTGACACCCCCCTTCCCCTGTCCCCCTCCCTTTTCTCCAGCTACTGATTAGTTGGTGGTTTTCTGGCACGTGTGTGTATGTTTTTTTCCTCTTCTAAAAGGTTGAAATGCCTCTCATAAGGCTTAGTTACCAGCAGTAAGAGCTTTAAGCTAAAATACGCGAGGTGGTTTGTTTGTTTTTTGTAAATTTTGGCCTTGACCACTTTGCCATTGACCCCACCCACCACTGGAATGGAGCCCCCAAGAGCTGCTCTGAAATTGATTTCAGCTCTTGGGCTGCAAGAGATTTGACAGTGCTGTTCTACAGCCAGTGAGGCACAGACCCGCAGTTTTGGGACTGCGTGTCTCACTGCATTTGTGGAAAGTGTCCTTTCAACAGGGTTCCCACTTCTGTGCTCTGTTTTCCAGCTCTAGAAACAGAATAAGGCATCCAATCCTGCTGCTTTGATACAGGAACTGTGTGTCCCTGGGTGAGTGTTTCCTACTGCTTGTGGTGGCAAACCTCTCTCAAAATACTAGAACCCAGGGTCATCCCATGAAGCTGACTGGTGGGAAATTCGGGACAGATAAAAGGAAGTAGTTCTTCACATAGCGCATAGTTAAACTATAGAATTTGCTGCCACTGGATGTAGTGATGGCCACCAATTTGGATAGCTTTAAAACAGCATTAGACAAATTCCTGGAGGAAAACACTCTCAATGGCCACTAGTCCTCCTGATGGCTACGTGCTACCTCCAGTACCAGAGGCAGTGAGTCTATGTACACCAGTTGCTGGGGAACATGGGCAGGAGGGTACTGAAGCACTCGTGGCCTGCTTGTGGGTTCCTGGTTGACAGCTGGTTGGCCACTGTGTGAACAGAATGCTGGACTAGATGGACTTGAACCTCAATACACATTGGTCCGATCCAGCAGGGCTCTTCTTCTGTTCTTATGGGTGTGCCATGTGTGGCAAAAAGAAAAGCAAGTGAGAATGTCACTACAGTGCCTATTTATTATGTGCTTTGCCAAGCTGTGACTTTCTCACTTTTTTTTTTCTTTTTCGTGATCGGGGTGCCTCCCTGTTATTGTTTTTGTGCCATGTTTGGCAACGGAGTTCCTTGGTAGCCTATTCTCCGTTGTGGCTGGAAGTGGGGCAAGTAGTTTCCTTGACTGAATCACTCTCCATTGATTTCAATGTATTTGATATGATGGCTTTCTTTCTTTCTGCCTCAACATCATACTGGCAGGGGTAGTGGGACTCTGTTCTTGTGGAGGGTAGGATCAGGATCTAACTGGGTACTCAACCGACCCCCAAGTCCTCCGTAGAGACTGGTAGCTCCGATGTCAGTGGGGCAGTGAATCTGCTCCGGGTTTCAGTCAGAACTCTAAAGGAGCTATCTAGGGTGCTGACACTGACATCGGAGCCACCAGCCTCCACGGCATTTCTCCCTCCATATCTCAGCAGTAACAGCCAAGGACAAACACTGACTTAAAATTATGTGGGCATAACATAACTACACCATCAACACTTCAAGTTAGCTACCATAAGGGATTTAGTCGCACATCTACTGTGTCCAGACAGCATAATACAAAGACAGAATTGCGCTACTAAGTTAGCTGGGTATTTTGACAATGGGGAATTTTGGTGTTACTCTGGTATGGAATACAAGTACCTGAGAGGTCAGATCATGAATCTAAAGAGCTGCTTTTAGATTTAGATTTTAGATTTTAGAGCTGCTTTTAGAGCTGCTTTTAAAGAGAAAAAGAATTTCTCTTTTATTCAAGAAACACAAGGTTATGGATCAGATTCTGCATGCTGATTTTCACCTGTTTACTGTATTGAGATTCATGATCATTCTTCACAATGGAATTACAGGGAAGTAAACAGGATGAGGAAATCAAGGGGTCTGAGGATGTCTGTGCTTCCTAATTAGCTTAATAGTGGATGGTCTGTTTTTCAAGGAGCAGTGAAATGGCATCTCTTATACAGCAAGCGGTTTTCATTTATCTCTCTTTAGCTTATCCTCCTTTTTGAGTCTGGAATCTCATTCACAATTCCTGAAAAGCATTCAGCTGTAGTGTTTCATGGTAAGCCACTAGAGGGTGTGAAAACATTGTAATAACTGGCATTTCCCCACCAGGACACCCATCTGAAGAAGCTGGTGAGTGCCTCCAAGTTGGGATTCCCCCCCCCCAACATAATAGTTACCATGCCCAACCTGATAAACACACTAGCTCTCTAGCCCAGGGATAGTTGGATGCTTCTCTTAGCCAAACAGTTAAATCTTTGATGCAACAGTGTAAACCACTTCTATGACAGTTTAGCACTCTCAAACGGAACCCACGTATTCCATAGATCTTAGCTCTCAATTATATATTACCAACATACATTACCAGATCTTCCTTGAACCAATGGAATCAAACTGTGTAGACAACCTGGCCATGATGTTGGTATTGGTTAGATTAGACTAGATTTATGCAATTCCTCTTCCATCTCATCAAATAAATGCTTGAGGTGACTGTTGGAAACTTCTGGCTACTGCATGCTTGAAAGAACTGGCTGTGGACTCCTCAAAATCATATCCAATTTGTAAAAAAGCAGAAATTCTCTGTAAATCATAAAATGTAGTGTGACTAGAAAAAGATGTAGAGATCATCTAGCCTCACACTGAAAAGTGATCCAGCACCCCTCCCCCCCCCAATATTGATTAGTCCATATTCAAATGTTAGGGCTTTTCTGCATATAGCATTTATCATGCATTCCTCATTCCCTACCCACTGAAAATTAATTGCATAAATCCAGAGCATGGCAATTAGTAAAACACAGATGGAAATTAAAATGTCTGAAGAGGGTTTTTAAAAAAAACACAGAATGGAGCTACGTGGCTTTCCAGGAGGAATTAATTCTACAAATGTGAATTTACCACCAAAATAGCCCTGTCCATGGTAAGGGTGAGTGAGAATTTCATTTCAGTTTGTTTTGGATAAGAATTTACCAAAATTCACAAAGTACTCTGTATTTGTGACAAAAAGAACTTGAGATTTTAAAAAAATGAATGTGGGAGAAACCCAAACTGAGAGATTTGTCCATCCAGGCCCATGTCTTTGAGTGTTTTACTCTTAAAAGCCTGGGTTTGAAACCCTGTTTATTCAACCCTGTTAGTGCTTAATTTGGGTTGCCGCCTCTTTTTTTCTGACAGGCTCCTCATCTTTAACAACTGTATGGCAGGTAAGTACATCATGGTTCTCTCTATGTTAGGAATAGCTGTACCTATTGAATTTGGCCAGTGAGATGGGTGAGAATTTCATTGCAGTTTGTTTTGATAATAGTGTAGCAAAATTTGCAAAGTTCTTCATATTCGAGAGAAAGACCTTGCGATTAAAAACAATTGACTGTGGGAGAAAGTAAAACCGACAGATTTGCCCATCCCAAGTCCCTGGTACTTGTCAATCTAGGATCTTTCAGTGACGGGAGAATGATGCGACAGAGAGCAGAGCCTCAGATACAGATCTTAATGCATGGATAGGCTCCGATGGGTGCAGGCGGTCCCCTTTGGATAGTCTGAAACCATTAAGGTCTTTAAAGGCTCAGACCAGAACTTAACATCAGGCCTGGAAAGTAATAGGCAGCTAGTATAATATGTTCTCCTTGATTGGCCCCCACAAGCATCCTTGCTGCCACGTTCTATAGCACTTGCAGTTTCTGAAGCATCTCTACAGGCAGCCCGCTTAGGGGGCATTACAGTAATCCAGCTGAAGGTACCCAGAGTATGAGGCAGTCCACTTTGCACAGATAGGGCTGCAGCCAGTGAACCAGCCAAAGCTGGGATAGTATCCAATAGAGGCCGTGTGTGCATGGCCTGCCTTTGTGGCCTGGTCCGCCCAGCCCTGCCAGCCCAGGTCCACATGCAGCCCCTACTGTGTGTGGCCACAATATAGCGCTGCCGGGGGCAGGCCCTGACGTGAAAGAAAACTCTGATTTCTGGAAGGCGCAGGACACACCCCTTCCAGAAACGTGCATTTTCACTTGCATCAGGGCTTTCGCCCAGAAATGCTATATTGCGGCGGCGCGCCGGCCTGGGCTGGTGGGGCTGGGTGTGCATGGGCTGGGGCCCAGCAGGGCTGGCTGCACCACACAGCCCCTGTTGGATGCTACCCCTGGACGCCAATGTCATCTGTGCCTCCGATGAGAATAGAAAGCCCTGGAGGACATGTGGGCGAGTCCCACCACCAAAAATCCCCACTGCTTTCTCTGATCTCAGCCTGGCCTGAGCCCCTTTTGCCATGCTGGAAACTGTGCCTCCTCCCAGCACAGAGAAAAAAGAAAAAGAAAGAAAAAAGGGGGTGATGTCACGGGGTGGGGTCATGGGGCCACACACACCCTGATGTGACATCAGCTGGCCCAGTGAGGAGCAATCTGGCCTTGAACCATAGAATCACAGAATAGTAGGGTTGGGAGGGGCCTGTAAGACCATCGAGTCCAACCCCCTGCTCAATGCAGGAAGCCAAGTCAGAGCATCCCTGACAGATGGCTGTCCAGCCTCGTCTTGAATGCCTCCAGTGTGGGAGAGCCCACCACTGCCCTAGGGAATTGGTTCCATTGTCATATTGTTCTAACGGTCAGGAAGTTTTTCCTGATGTTCAGCCGGAATCTGGCTTCCTGTAACTTGAGCCCATTATTCCGTGTCCTGTGTTCTGTGATGATTGAGAAGAGATCCTGGCCTTCCTCTCTGTGACAACTTTTCGGATACTTGAAGAGTGCTATCATCTCTCCCCTCAGTCTTCTCTTCTCAAGGCTAAACATGCCCAGTTCTTTCAGTCTCTCCTCATAGGGCTTTGTTTGTTTCCAGTCTCCTGATCATCTTCGTTGCCCTCCTCTGAACCCTCTCCAGCTTGTCTGCATCCTTCTTAAAGTGTGGTCCCCAGAACTGGACACAGTACTCCAGATGAGGCCTAACCATTGCTGCATAGAGGGGAACTAGTACTTCCAGGGATTTGGAAGCTATGCTTCTATTAATGCAGCCCAAAAGAGCATTTGCCTTTTTTGCAGCCACATCACATTGTTGGCTCGTATTCAGCTTGTGATCGACAACAATTCCAAGATCCTTCTCACTTGTAGTGTTGTTGATCCAAGTACTCCCCATCTTGTAACTGTGCATTTGATTTCTTTTTCCTAGGTGCAGAACTTGGCATTTATCCCTATTAAATTTCATTCTGTTGTTTTCTGCCCAGTGCTCCAGCCTATCAAGATCACTTTGAATTTTGTTTCTGTCTTCCAGGGTATTAGCTATCCCACCCAATTTTGTGTCATTTGCAAATTTGATAAGCATTCCCTGCACCTCCTCCTCCAAGTCATTAATAAAAATGTTGAAGAGCACTGGGCCCAGGACTGAACCCTGCAGTACCCCGCTCGTTACCTTTCCCCAGTTTGAGAAGATCCCATTGATAAGCACTCTTTGAATCCGATTATCTAGCCAACTGTGGATCCACCTGATCGTTGTTTCATCTAGCTCACTTTGAGCCTCCCATCCCTAAACAGTTCTGCACCCCTGCATCTTCAGGGGGAGTGCAATCCTGTCCAGAGTAGACTCCACACCTCCATTTCAGAGGGTGTTTCCAGACTGGGCATTTATTGTGCAGTTGCCCTGGCACATTTGTGGAATGTTATGGCAGATCTTCTGTTTGTAACCCTCCTCTGCCTTCCCGCCACTTCTTCCATCCTTTTTCTTACCACAGAAAAAGATCTGTTAAGGACGGGAGAAATGGTATCTCGGCACAATGCCTTTTAGCTGGGAGTACTAGGAGACATCCACCTGAAGCCCTGGCAGCCATCTTGTTGTTTGTGGGTCGGGGAGGTGTTTTTAAAATGGCAACTCCCTGTATTTCTGGAAATGGATCCTGCAGGATCTAACCCTGTGGTGTGGCATGCGGGGGGGGCGGGGGAGTGGGATTTGGATGTCTGAATCCCACTTTGGCTCTGGGGCTGAAGCAGGTCAGAGGCCTCCGAATCAGCCTGAAGCAAATTAGGGCCACCTTGGAAGCCCCGAAGCAGCCTCCAAGGTGGATGGGGGGTGGTCCATGCACAGCCCTAAATATAAACAGACTGTAAGGTATGATGAAGCCTTGAGGGTTACACTCTGGGTGAAGGCCTCTTTCTTCATCCTTAGCAATGAGCCCAGGAGATCAATTTTTTCTTAATTTCTTTAAGAGGAAACTGACTGTGGTTCTTTTAGTAGCTCGGCTCACCAAGTATGTTTGCAGGAGGGCACTTTTGAAGGGGAAAGGATGAAGTGTGGTGGATCAGTCCTCCCACAGTCTCTCAAAGTGGGTTATCAGCAAGTCCAGATTCCCTGCACCCCTCTCCTGCTGCTCTGTCAGCAATGGGCTACTGGGACTCCTCAAGGGGCCATCTCGACACTGCAGGCTCAGCTGCCTGATCCTAGTTTACCATGCTTTAGAAGTGAAATCAGATGTCCGTGACTGGGACTAGAACTCTGCTTTTGGCTAAAGGCAACACGTGGACAGCTTCTTGGCCTGCTTCCAGTCAAAGGGCTCCTGCCGCTAACCATCAAAGGCGTCGTGCAGCTATTCCATCTTTTCTGCCTTAGCTGATTATTTCCAGTAAGGCAAAAGTTAGACAAAATGGTGGGGGAATGCAGGAGAGTTACAAAGAGAAGATGCCAACATCTGGAGCCTGCTGTCAAATTCTGTGTTTGATTGCAGGATAAACCTTGTCTGGAAGTACCTGTGGAGAAAAAGGCAGAGGACAGGTTTGGAGGTTCTGGAAAATGCCTCTTCGGGAGGGCTGCCTCCCTCTGGAGATCACACGTGGGACGGTGGGTTTGGCCGCTAGAGTGTTTAAGCTACATGTCGCCAGCTGTGCTCAACCTCTATATTCGTACACAAACTCGAATGTTACAGAACGTCGTAAGCACCCAGCCACCTCCTTCCAAAGGAACCCAAACCCGGGTAAGCCCTGCGCTTCCGGAATTTCTCACCTCCTGGAAAAGAGGGGGGAGCATAGCATTGTTTTGCTCTTCTATGCAGTTATCTGTGGAAAACAGTTCCAGGAGATGCAGTTCTCCATGCGCCACTGAACAATGAAGCAACACCATCTGCTGCGAAGTCAAAGTACACGGAGAGCCCTTGCGCGAGCACTGCTCAGCATCTGCCTTGTTCTATTTATAGCTGCCATCCTTTAATCAGTGCAGCGCTGTCTAAATGCATATGAAATGAAGATAACGGGCTTACAATTCATGGGACTAATCCTCCTCTCACACAGTTAAATGAGGAGAACTTTCAAATCCATAGACAAGGTACACGAGGACAATGAAGATTCCAGATTTTTCTTAACAACGCTTGAGATGTACATTGCATTACGGTTTGTTAATTTATTTATTTAATTGATATCCCATCTTTCTTCCATCGTGGAGCTCAAGGTGGCTATCCGTGGTTCCAAGACGGTCTCCTCTCCAAGCACTGGCCAGACCCAGACCTGCTTAGCTTCAGCAAGGTGGCTGTCTTACGTGCCTTCAGACTCTGGGTTGAGAGAAGGAGGCTGCTCAGCGATAGAGTGTGGCAGACATCACATGAAGAAATGTTATCTAAGGCAGGCATGGAGAACCTCAGCCCTAGGAGCCCAATCCGACCCACCTGGGGTCCAAATCCAGCCCTCTAGGACTCCCAGACAACCATGCCTTCTTCCCCTGGCCTTGTCTCTTCCCGCAGCCACTGATCATTTGGGGGCTTCCCAGCATGTGTGCAGTTTTCCCCCCATTCACAAAGGTTGAAAGGCGGCTCCTAAGGCAGACTTACTGGCAGCAAGAATCTTAAGCTAAAACATGCTGGCATTTTTGGCTTCAGCTCCTTTGCCTTTGGTCCCACCCACCCCTGGAATGTGGGCCCCAGGAGTGCCTCTGAAACGGAATTTGGCCCTGGGGCCAAAAGATGCTCAGCATTCTAAGGTGTGGGGAACCTCTGGCTGGTGGCTCCCAAGACCTCCCCATCCAGCCTGTGGCATCCCCTCCTCAACTCCCCGCCCTCCCATGCAACAATCTGGCTTTTCAAAAAGCTTTCATTGGTGCCAATGGGATCTTTTTAAATGCCTCACTGCCGCACAGTAGGGGACTTTTCAGGGGAGTTGCTGTTGGGGAAGAAAAGGTTAACCCTCCCCTCCCTGTAGGCTGTGCCCCCCTCCAGAGCCCCCCACACACACAAAGTAAGCTTTTGAAAAAGGTCCATTTCTGCCCACTGAACATTTAATTAAAAGACTAATTACTGCTATGATACTGATCGCCTCCTCCCATATGTGCCTGCCGAGACCCTAAGATCATCCTCAGGGGTCCTTCTCCAGGAGCCTCCACCAAAGGAAGTGAGGCTACCAGGAGGAGGGCCTTTTCTGCTGTGGCCCCCCAGCTGTGGAATGAGGTCCCTAGAGAGGTTTGTCTGACACCTACGTTTTTCTCTTTCTGGCACCACGTGAAGACCTTTTTATTCTCCCAGTATTTTAGCATTTTAGCTTCTTAATCTTTTAGCTCTGGTGTTTTAAATCTGCATTTTAAATCTCTGCATTGCTGCTAGGTTTTATTCTGGTTGTATTGTTACATTGTGGTTTTAAGCTTTTATATTTTATATTGTTTTATGTTGCACTCTGTGGTTTTAATTTTTGTGAACCGCCCAGAGAGCTTCAGCTATTGAGCAGTACAGAAATGAACAAACAAACAAATAAATATAATAGGGTGCTAAATTACAACCAGTGGAGGCTGGTGGCTCCGATTTTGGTGGGGCTGTGCATCCATTCTGGATTTCAGTCAGAACCAGATAGAACTCTAAAGGAGCTATCTAAGGTTCTGAACCCTATCCCCAAAGTAGGTCCAGCACCTTGGATAGCTCCTTCAGCGTTCTGGCTGGTTCTGACTGAAACCTAGAATGGATTCATAGCCCCACCGGAATCAGAGCCACCAGCCTCCACTGACTGCAGCTAGAGAGGGAAGGGGAGAAAGAATGGATGGGTGTGTGGTCACAAGAAAGAAAGGAGGTAAGGTGGCTCTGGCCCCACTGATTGCTGGCATGTGACCCATGGCAGATTTCCCTGGAGGGAATGTAGCCTTGGGGTTTCCCAACTCATGACCTATACCTTCTCTATGAGCAGTTCTCACCATTTAATTATCTCATAATCGTAATCCGACTCAGTACAATTGTGTTTGTAGACAAAATGGATGTGCTTCTTTTCTTATTATCACATTTTTTCTCATTAAAAAATTACAATAAATCTACCGATCAAGCATGTGGCACGCCCCAGGCTTGATTCTCTCATTCATTTTTACTGGAGTAAAATTACCGCAAGAAGATTTCAACCTGACATTTTAGCAGGGATGACACTTTATTTTAAATTATTCCAGATGGAGAACTCTAATATTTCCTGTGCCTTGCAGGAGCATTCTTCAAAAGTTGGTATATTTTAGATTACATCTTATGAGGATACAATTCAGAAGATATGCCCATTATGAGAGAAGGATAGGTGAAAGTCACCTCATGTGATGTTACCATATAGAGTGAATAGAGTGGATTTAGCCTTGCTTAATCTAGATTTTCTTGCTGTGCATCCTCTTTGCAGTGATATGTAACTTCCATGCATGCAAGTGTAACAACCAACCTGTTGAATCTCCCACCGAGGTCCAAGGGGGCCTTTAACTAGTCTGCACACAGTGGACTTAAGAACATAAGAAGAGCCATGCTGGATCCAGCCATGCTGGAACCAAGGGTCCATCTAGTCCACCATTCTGTTCACACAGTGGCCAACCAGCTGTTGACTGGGAACCCACAAGCAGAACATGAGTACATCAGCACCCTCCCACCCATGTTCCCCAGCAACTGGTGCACAAAGGCATACTGTCTCTGATACTATAGGTAGCATATAGCCATCAGGACTAGTATCCATTGATAGTCTTCTTCTCCATGAATTTGTCTAACTCCCTTTTAAAGCCATCCAAATAGGTGGCCATCACTATATCTTGTGATAGCAAATTCCATAGTTTGACTATACACTCTCCAAAAATACTTCTTTTTATCTGTCCTGAATCTCCCACCAATCAGCTTCATAGGATGACCCCGGGTTCTAGTATTATGAGAGAGGGAGAAAAATGTCTCCCTATCCACATTCTCCACACCATGCATAATTTTGTACACCTTATCATGTCTCCCTTTACTCTCCTTTTTTCCAAGCTCAACAATCCCAGCTGCTGTAACTTTCCCTCATAGGGGAGTTGCTCCAGCCCCTTGATCATTTTAGTTGCCTTCCTCTGCACTTTTTCTAGCTCTACAATATCTTATTTAGGCGCAGTGACCAGAACTGTACACAGTATTCTAAGTATGGGCACACCATAGATTTGTATAAAGGCAGTATGATATTGGCAATTTTATTCTCAGTTCCTTTCCTAATTATGCTTAACATGGAGTTAGCCTTTTTTTTTTTTTTTTACAGCAGCCACACACTGGGTTGACATTTTCATTGAGCTGTCCACCACAACCACCAGATCTCTTTCCTGGTCAGTCACTGCTAGCTCAGATCCCATCAGGCTATACTTGAAGTTGGGATTTTTTGCCCCAATGTGCATTTCTTTACGCTTGTTTACACTGAACTGCATTTGCCATTTGGATGTCCATTTTCCCAGTTAGGAGATCTCTTTTGGTGCTCCTCACAATCCCTTTTTTGTTTTAACCATCCTAAATAATTTGGTGTCATCAGCAAACTTGGTCAGTTCACTGTTCACTCCTAACTCTAGATCACTGGCTCGATGGGGGTTGGACTTGATAGTCTTATAGGCCCCTTCCAATCCTACTATTCTATGATTCTATGATGAATAAATTGAAAAGCCTTGGTCCCAATACAGATCCCTGTTGAACCCCAGTACTCACATCCCTCCATTGGGAGAATTTACCATTTATTCCTTCTCTCTGCTTTCTGTTTTTTAATCAGTTACTGATCCATAAGAGGACCTTTCCTCTTATTCCATAACTGCTAAGTTTGCTCAGGAGTCTTTGGTGAGGGACTTTGTCAAAAGCCTTTTAGGAGTCCAAATAAACAATGTCAACCGGATCACTTCTGTCTGCATGTTTATTGACACTCTCAAAAAGTGCTAAAAGTTAGTGAGACAGGTCTTACCTTTATGGAAGCCATGTTGATTCTTTTTCAGCAAGGTTTGTCCTTCTATATGCTTACTTATTTTATCTTTAATAATGCTTTCAACTAACTTACCCAGAACAGACATTAAGCTAACCAGACTATAATTTCCCGGATCCCCCCTGGATCCCTTTTTAAACATTGGTTTTATTTTGGCCATCTTCCAGGCCAGAGGTTGATCTTAGAGACATATGGCATATTTAGGATAGAAGATAAGCAATTTCATATTTAAGTTCTTTAAGAACTCTAGGATGGATACCATCTGGGACTGGTGATTTATTTACCTTCAGTTTGTCAATAAAGTTGAGAACTTCATCTTTTGTCACCCCTGCTTGCCTCAATTTCTCAGACCCTTCCTGAAAATATCAGTTCAGGCACAGATATCTGTCCTATATCTTCTGAAGTGAAGACTGATGAGAATAATTCATTCAGCTTCTCTGCAATCTCCTTGTCCTCCTTCAGTACTCCTTTAACTCCATTGTCATCCAATGGTCCAACTGCCTCCCTAGCTGGTTTCCTGCTTCTGATATATGCACTATCCTTTACAAAAATGGGGAATAGCTACTTCTCAGATGAGGAAATTAGTTCAAATGCCCATTCAAAGTCCCAAAATATAGACTTTATTTTTTACAGAATCCAGGTCCCAGCGGTTCCTCCAAATGTAACCCCACTTCCCCTACCAGCAACTCTGAGGGGTAGTGGAAACCATGGAGCCTGGCCTCATACATACAGTAGTAGATGAGGGAGAAAGATGCTGAAGACAAAGTAGTGTGCAATGCCTCCAGCCCACCAGGACCCCTGTTCCCTGAAAGCAGGTGGAGAAAAACCAGTGAGCAACTTATAAAACAAGAACTAGGATTTATTTAATAGGAAAGGGAAAGGAGGAGGAAGTAAAACAAACATCCAAATGAATAAACTATTTAAAGTAAGTCTCTAAACAATAAAATGGAGGGAAGGGAGTGCTATAGTGATATGTTCCATAGGAATTAGTTATTTCTGTAGCTGTGTTGTCCAGGACTCAGAAGTTATTGACTGTTGGTTATAGAGCTGTTGTTGTTGTTGTTCAGTCGTTCAGTCGTGTCCAACTGTTGCTGCCTGGTAAACTGGGAGAAGGGCAGAATTCTGCTGCTCTCTTACCTGGTCTTTACTCAGCCTCCTCAGCATCTGTCTTTTCTGTCTCTTTCCATCTTCCCAGTTTGCTTGGAAACTCTCTTCGCAATCTCTGTCTTCTTTTTTCTCCTCACAATCTCTCCTCATGGTCTCTCTCTCCATTTACCTGCCCCCTCAGAATCCCCCTGTAGTGGCTCATTAGGGAGCAAAGGGTTGAGATGCTGGCATTCCACCACAGGGCTGAACTCACACTCCATTCTATTCCCCACCCCCTCCTGTTAATATAAGCTTATGAATCTCACAGACTAAAATTCGGTGACACACACACTTTTTTCAGAACCTACAAATACCTTATACTTCTTCTGAGTCAAAGCACATACTCCACCTTCTCCCTTACTTAAGATGACAAACTGTTTCCAAAATGTTGCTGTACAAATGGAGAAATGTCACTGCAAAGTAAGCCCCATGTAAATCTATGTGGCAGGGGGGAAACAGACAATACCTGTCAAACTGATTGTGGATACTCATCAAACTGTAAACTCCTATGAATAAGCCATATCTTGCCGTTCCTACTTCAAAATCTGCACAGAACATCCTAAAAACTGACCTCTCCTACAGTTCCAAGTTTCAAATGAGTTTCTTGAGTTGTTTTCTCAGTATCAGGGGCACAATCATAGGTAGGCATGGTTGTGCACCTGTCAAGGCCCCATACGCCAGCAGGGCCCCATTCCCTGGGAAAATTCTGGAGCAGATGATAAAGCAATCCATCTGGAAGCACCTTGAAAACAATGCCGTGATTACACGAAGCCAACATGGATTTGTCAAAAACAAGTCCTGCCAGACAAATCTGATCTCATTTTTTGATCAAGTAACCTCCCTTGTAGACCATGGGAATGCTGTAGACATCATTTACCTTGACTTCAGCAAAGCTTTCGACAAAGTGCCCCATGATCTCCTGATGAGCAAACTAGCTCAAAGTGGGCTAGATGAAACAATGATCCGGTGGATCCACAGTTGGCTACAGAGTCGGACTCAAAGAGTGCTTATCAATGGGACATTCTCAAACTGGGGAGAGGTAACGAGTGGGGTACCGCAGGGCTCAGTCCTGGGCCCAGTGCTCTTCAACATTTTTATTATGGACTTGGAGGAGGAGGTGCAGGGAATGCTGATCAAATTTGCAGATGACACAAAATTGGGTGGGATAGCTAATACCCTGGAAGACAGAAACAAAATTCAAAGTGATCTGGATAGACTGGAGCGCTGGGCAGAAAACAACAGAATGATATTTAATAGGGATAAATGCCAAGTTCTGCACCTAGGAAAAAGAAACCAAATGCACAGTTACAAGATGGGGGATATGTGGCTCAACAACACTACAAGCGAGAAAGATCTTGGAATTGTTGTCGATCACAAGCTGAATATGAGCCAACAATGTGATGTGGCTGCAAAAAAGGCAAATGCTCTTTTGGGCTGCATTAATAGAAGCATAGCTTCCAAATCCGGGGAAATACTACTTCCCCTCTACTCAGCATTGGTTAGGCCTCATCTGGAGTACTGTGTCCAGTTCTGGGCACCACACTTTAAGAAGGATGCAGACAAACTGGAGAGGGTTCAGAGGAGGGCAACAAAGATGATCAGGGGACTGGAAACAAAGCCCTGTGAGGAGAGACTGAAAGAACTGGGCATGTTTAGCCTTGAGAAGAGAAGACTGAGGGGAGATATGATAGCACTCTTCAAGTACTTGAAAGGTTGTCACAGAGAAGAAGGCCAGGATCTCTTCTTGATCATCCATCCCAGAGTGCAGGACACGGAATAATGGGCTCAAGTGACAGGATGCCAGATTCCGGCTGAACATCAGGAAAAACTTCCTGACTGTTAGAGCAATACGACAATGGAACCAATTCCCGGGGGGGGGGGGCTCTCCCACACTGGAGGCATTCAAGACGAGGCTGGACAGCCATCTGTCAGGGATGCTCTGACTTGGATTCCTGCATTGGGCGGGGGGTTGGACTCGATGGCTTTGTAGACCTACTATTCTATGATTCTATGATTCTATGACAAGAGTCTTCTGAATTGCTCCTTCTCTTCACCTTTGCAACCTGCTTGTTCACTCGTCTCTAGCTGGCCTAGACAATGGTGTGGTGCTGAAAAGGAGGAGCGGTAGATGCCACTGCTTACTTGCTCACTGGCTCTTTGCCAGTCAGGCAAGCAAGCGGCAGCAGTAATGAAAAAGAAGATGAGGAGCAATAGCAGCTGGTGACAATGACAGTGAGAAGGGGGGGGGCATTGAGGGTGTCTTGCCCAAGGGCCCTCAGAAACCTAGAGCTAGCCCTGCTCAGTATAAGCCATAGGTTCTATAAGCCATAGAATGTACTCCCCACTACCGATTTCTGATTATAACGGCAGAATGCGATTCATCCAACTTGTCCTTAGCATAGGACATTTGTCCTGTAATTTCAAAATAGTTGCAACAATACATCATATAAAAGGAATGAATATAATAGCTATATTCAGATGTTCCATACCTGAATAGGGCAAACACATGATGGGAGGGAGCACTCCATCCCCACCCCTCTCCTTCATCGCATCCATTGCCCTCTAGTCATGGAGCATGACTGTCTGAAGAGGAGAGTCTCCTCTATCCCCAGAGGTTCTCTATGTGAGCAAGAATGCTGTAAAATCAGATAGACAGTCTGTCCTCTACGAGTAGAGGGTGGTGGATATAATGAAGGAAAGAGGCAAGGGTGGGGCACTCCCTCTCATCCTGTGTTTCCCTATTCAGGTACAGAACACCAGAACAGGACTAATGTCATTTCATAAACATCATAAACATAGAATTTATATATTACCAATATCAATCCATCTTCAAAGTTCCTGTTACAAAATTCAAACTTATATACATCTTCAACCACACACATACCTGCACAAAACAAAAATAAGACACTACCTTCATTCCATGTTAAAGTCTTAAGAACAGGGAATGACTCTATATCACAAACCTTAAACAAAGAAATCAGAAGTGTGCCTCAAAGCAGGAAATCAATCACCAAATATTCTGGTCTGGACTCTTTAGCTAGAAAAACAACATATTTAGCAGGTGGCAACCCACTGTGAGGAACAGCATTGGGAGCATGTATAAAGTAATCATGCCTTAGCTAAGCCTCCCTGCTCTTGGAAGGTAGTAGCTCAAACAGCTCTTGATTCAGGATGTGTGACATTATAAACACTTCATGAAAACTTGAATGAATTCAAATTGCAGGTTTCTGTAGGCTTAAACTACTATTACTAGATGCTTCTCCTACCTATTTATTTGGGAATTTATATTTTGCCTTTCTATGATAAATTAAGCTCAGGGCAGCTTACAAACCAACGGAAAAGTAAATTCCTCATCTTGGCATGATTTGTTTCATTGCCCAGCCATTCACACAGTACTGACTTGCTACCACATGACCCTGTTGTTGCTTGCCCTTCTTTTAGCGACCTTGAAAGACAGTTGTTCACCCTTGTCTGGGCTATTAGTTCTCTATTAGATGTCTGCTATACCTGAAATGCCTATATGCTTTGCTTTTATTGCTTATGAGACCTTTTGTACAGTAGCTGAAAGGTAATTCTAGCCTTCATACAATTACCTTTACAATTCAGGATAAATGTATAACTCATCACAAACAGCAGATGGCTCTGACAGCATAAAGGGCATCCCTTACTTATTTTTCTTCTATTATCCTCAGGAGTCAACATGTGAATTACAATACACACAATGGCCAGTAATTATACATATATTACTTGGGCTTGTATTCTCTGAAGCTGCTGCTGTTTCACAGATTACCACAATTCTGTTCCATGTAGCAGTGATCCATCAAAACTTGCTTGACAATTGGAATACTGCCATCAGCAATAGCTATTCAATGCAAGATTATCTTCTGCATCTGGAAAGATAAGTTAACTCATCCCCTCCCCCCTTGATCACTCAGATTAGTTTATCGCTGCATTTCAGAATCAATTTGCTTAGGTAATTAATAGATAGGAGCACTGAGGAGAAATTTGAAGACAATTCAAATTTATTTCCCCCCCTAAAAAACTGAATGTTGTATGACATCTTCAAATATGGCTGGTGGCAAGCTTATCCAAGCACTTGGCTACAACTTTATCCTGTGAGAAATTAATCTGGAGGAAGCTATGGCTGAAATCCTACACACACTTACCTGGGAGTAAACCCCATTGTATACAATAGAACTTATTTCTGAGTAAAATGCATAGCGTTGTGCTTTATGTGATTAGTCTGGCCCTGGATGTCATGCTGCTTGGAAATTCTATGTGAATCAGCTTTCTTGAGAAAGAGGATACACACAAATAAATAGATAACAGTCATCAGGAAAATGAAACATACTGATTCATGCAGACAAGTTGGACCACCAACAAAATGTAGTGTATCCTCACCTCCTAACAGGAATGTGCCTGTTCAGGGTTTCAGCCATGCCATCATCCAGGATGCTGTAAATTATAAGGAGCTCAAGTAAGCCATTCCATTCCCTCACAGTGGTTTTCTGTCCCTGCCCAAAACTGACTCTCAACATGCTCAGTCCTCACTGGGGTGCATTTGTTTATGTGTTTGTTTTGCTCCCTTAGGCTTTTTTAAAGGTTTGTGATTCTGCAAACCTCAGAACTGCCCCTGAGCATGCTGATACCTCCCTCTTGTTTCTCAGTGGATTCATTTTGGCTCCAGTCCTGTTGGCACTCAACCACCTCAGTTTGCTGTTAGAAGCTGGCAAAAGTTTCACCTGTATTTGTCAACAGCTTTGGGGAAATGCACCAACCACTTCAAAATAGGGGGCAAGTAGGGGATGGCTAACACACAGTATTGGTCTTTAAGTTCCACTAAGAGCCTTTCTACATGAGGTTTTTATTGCATCCTCCTGCTTCCTCACTCATGGTAGTTTGCTGGTGCTTTACATGACATCGTCGTCATCCTCCATAACCTCTCCTGTGCTTTGCAACCATCATCATGGGGTGTGTTGTTGTTTTTTTTCCTAATGGGGAAAGTCTAGTATTTTTTCTCAATGGTGTTATAGAATCCTTGTGTAAAGTAATTGCACAATTTCACTATACCACAGTGCCATCTAGTGGCTGTATAATGGAACATATAGAAAGTCAGAGAAAGAAAAATCCCCAGAAAAAAACACATGTAAAGGAGCAGATTTTAATCCTTCAAAGAACCCAGAAGCAGAAGCCTTGGTAAAGGTGCAGATTAAAAACCTCATGTAGAAAAGCCCTACATGGAAGAAGACTTCTTCAGACACCAGTTCTAGAAAAGAACAAAGAGATCCAGTTTCAGTATTATCACACCTAGCTAAACAAACACACAGCACAGTTCATACATTTATTAAATAAGATTCTGTGCATTACAAAAGTTTAATGTGCTACAAGGCATGCATGCATACATCACATCTTACACTTGTGCAATGCATCATATAGTTACAAAGGTTCATTCTTCCTATTATATCTGCTAGCGATGGTTCTCATTTTCAATGTACTACATGTATTTAAGTGACTTATGAATAGTCCTGTCAGTTCCATCCAAAGTCTACCTGATAAGCTCTCTTAGCCATGCTGTAGAACAAACAATTTCTTACTAACATCAGTCCTTCAATTCAACATAAAAGATCATAAGCTTATATTAATTTTAGTTTCTTTTTCTTTCCAGAGCATTCAGTACTATACATTTCAATTCTGTCTTTGAATAGAGTCCATCTTGCAAACAGTGTTCAGGTGTTCCCATTAGGTATCAGAATTTTGGAAATCAAAAGCTGATGACCCTATATGTGTCCTCCCCAGTATGCATAGAATCCCCATTATGAACTTACAGCAGTAGGCCTTATCTAAGGCTTCGATCAGGTGTGCAGAACATCTTTGAGCCCAAGGGCTGAGGACCATTTTGGAGAAGCTTAAGCCCTGGGTGGGGCTTAAGGCAGAAGGGGTGAGGGCAAGGAACAAAAAATACCAGCATATTTTATTTTATTTATTTACAATATTTGTATACCGCTCCACCTCCAAAGATCTCGGAGTGGTGAACAGCACACAGGATAAATTAACAGCAGACAGGATAAATATTTTAGCTTAAAGCTCTTGTTGCCAGTAAATAAGCCTTAGGAGAGGTCTTCCAAACTTTTATAATGGGGTCAGGGGGACTGGACAAAAACTGGTAAACCACTCAACAATTGGTGATTGGGAGAAAGTGGTGGAGCCAGGAGAAGGGTGCATGGCTTTCTGGGGACCCTTGGAGGGGCGGGTTGGGTTTGGCATTGGCCTGAAACACAAAGTAGGGCTAAAGTGGGGATGCCCAACAAATCTCCGTGCCCCTGGCTACATCATAGATCTTTGCACACTCAACATGAAGATCTAAAAAGCGGCTAGTAAATGCACTGAGCTTACAACTTGCTTTGAGGTCACACCCAATGCAAGACTGAGACATGTGACTGAAGTCTGAAGCAGACTAATGCTGCAATCCTATACACATTTACCTGGGAGTAAGTCCCATTAAACTCAACTGGGTTTACTTCTGAGTAGATATCCATGAGATTGCATGGTTTGGAATTTTATCGTGTGTGAAGCAAACAGTCCTCAATTCTAGTTAATATATAGCATTTAGATATGGATGTATCTAAATACATGTGAGAAATACCCAGTTTCCTAACTGGGGGAAGTGGTGAACTCCTTTCCATACGGCCAACAACAGTTTAGAGGGAGCTCACCTTGGACAGCCAGGGCTAATAAGAATTTCTTTAAGAAATCAGGTTGAGTGAGAAGGCACAAATAAATAAAACCCAAACGGAAAACTGTCATACAGGCAATTCAGATTCAATTACAAATAAGCAATTTTAGCATGCACCATTATGTACCTAAGGGAACATGCAATTACTTAGTCCTTTTTATTTTGTGTAAAGAACAACTTGATTTCACACACAATGCAGAAAATAAGCTAGTAGAGGTAAAACAAATTTGATGTTGTTTACTGCTGCTGAAATGTAGCTTACATTGAATCTGAAACTGTAAGAACCTCTTCAAACTAATAAACTCAGCTAACCTTCTGTTTGTCTAAAATCACATAAACAACCCTGCCAATATTAACAAAGCCTCTTGTGTAAAACGGAAGATTTGCGCACTTTGCTTCCCCCCCCCCCAAAAAAAACATTATCTCTGAAATGGGTTTTTGCAAGAGTAACAGCTAACACTGCTTTCTGTTTATTAGCAAGTTGAAATACCTTCTCATTTCTTTCTGTCATGCTTATGACAACAGCTCAGTAATTATGTAGCTATTTCAAACTCTAATCTAATCTAGCATAATTTAATTTGGAGAAAATCATGGTTAAATATTTGCCTTTAGATAACTGATAATGACTGCAAACATATGGTGCCACTTACATTAGAGCAGTGATTTGTTTTAAACTTACTTATTTTTCTGGAGAAATGTTAACGGTATTACTGAGAGACATACCAAGGCTAAATGTATTGAAAATAAGTCCCTTGATAGACACACACTGATCTACAGCCCATCCTGTACAATGGCATCAGTGCCCATTCCAGATTTTTGAGGGCCCTTGAGCAAGACTCCCATTGGGCCTTCTCCCTTTCTGAGTCTACCTCCTCACCATCATTGTCACCAGCTGCTATTGCTCCTCATCCTTGACATAGATCAAACAGGCCAGTCAATCAAGGGTGGGGAACCTCGGGCTCAGGGGCCAAATCTGGCCCACCTGGCTTCCCCAGATGGCCATGCCCCCTTTTTAATTTATTTTTATTTATTTATTAAATTTATTAATCGCCCATCTGGCTGGTCACCCAGCCACTCTGGGCGATGTACAACAAAACAGTTAAAACAATAAAATTCTACATTAAAAACATCATAAAAAATACCCTAACCCACCCCGAATGCCTGCCTGAACAACCACGTTTTTAATACGCAGCGGAAGCTTTCCCCCATTCCCACCCCCTTTCCACCAGTCACCAATCATTTGGCTGTTTCCTGGCTTATGTGCATTTTCCCCCATTCTAAAAGGATGAAATGCCTCTTGGATGGTTTAGTTACTGGCAGTAAAAGCTTTGAGCCACAATATGTTGGTATTTTATTTTTTTGCATTTGGGGTCCTGCCCCTTTTGCCCTTGGGTAGAAATTTCCATTTGCTGGATGGAACCTTGGATCCATCTTGTAAAATGACTCTAACAACACCAGGAACCCAGGAGGGCACCATGTTGTAAGATGGCTGCCTTGACTTGGAATGTATCGTCTCTTCTGGGCAACATAGTAATCTGGGTATTACAAGCTGGTATCCTTCTGGGCTCCATCCAACAAATGGGATTATCTAGCAAGGTTTTTACTGTTCTTTTATTTGCATTTTCTGTGAGGGAAGTGTTTTAACTCAAATCAGTTTTTACTTCATTATGGGGCCTATGGCAGGGACTGGACTATTAAAATCACAACTGATTGCATTCATCATGGTGTGTGTGTGTGCGCGTGTGTGTGCGCACGCGCTCAATTTCTCTTTCAGTCATTTTTTTCCAGTTAAAGGTTGAAAAGTCAAGAACTGGGGCGGGCAGAGTAATTTTCTCCACTGAAATGCAAAGCCATTTTTCAAAAACTATTTTAAGGCTTGGAAGGAGAGGGGGGAAATCCAGCCTGAAATAGTGCTTAGCTAGGACTACTTGCACTTAATCTTAATGATTTTTCTACTGAACTGGCTGTCTGGGTGTTCTAGCCAATCATCATGCTAGTCAAGGGATAAATTATACTGCAGGGCAAAAACTGAGAGAAAGGGGGGGTATTTTATTTTTTATTAAAGAGATACAGCGATTCCTTAAAACAAAATTCACATTAAATGCCTGTCTCAGTTTTCATTGTCTTCTTAGGAAAAGCTGAAGAGCTGCATGTAAGTTGTGGTAGACTCAGGTCACCTTGGCCATGCTGACCAGCAGCCTGCCAGCACCTCCTCAGCCAGCACCGCTGAGACAAAGTTTTGAGATGGGAACATCAGAGCTAGTTGCCCCCTCCTGTAATCAGATCAGGATTCTGTCTGCAGCCATTACATTCCAAGAGACGTTGCTGCCCAGAGTGGAACATAACTGAAGTTGCTCAACAGCATCCTAAATCAATGCTAGCCAATGTGGACCACACAAGGGACTTGGTGATCTGCCCTTCAACATGCTTTTCAAAAGATAATCAATCTCTCTCCTTCCTTCCTTGACAAAATCTGTTTTATTATCTTAAGAGTCATTTCCCACTTTCCCTTATAATGGAATGTAGCGGGCATGGAGGAAGGTAGCTTCAGATTATTTATACTCCTGTAGTTTCATGGAAGTAGAAGGACTTGTGCATGAAAGAACCATACTCTAGTGCACACTGATGTACACAGTTCAGTAAAGCCCACCAGCCATAAGTGGCAGTGTTGCTGCCTTCCTGGGACGCTGTTTTGCCTGCACACTAAGACCACCAGTTGATGCTCTTCTTTGATGCTTTTTTTTAGAGTGGCATCAACGATGGAATCCTCTCTCCAAGACAGGTATGCCTGGCACCAATTTTGCTGCCTTTTAGGCACCAAGCAAAATCATTTTTATTCATATGGGCCTTTTAAAACATGTTTACTGTTTTAAATATTTTAAACTCCCTTATTACTGCACTTTTTAACTGCTCATTTATTTTGTTTGTTTTGTCTGTTGTTTTCACATTTATAAGCCGCCTTGCAGGGCCGGCCCTATCATTATGCAGAGTGAGGCAACTGCCTCAGGTGGCTGATGCTGGGGGGCAGCAGCGCCCCCCCATCTGTTCCTCCTAATCCCCCCAGTCATTCCCATCCGTTGGAGGGCAGAGCTATGTATGACACATGGCCTGTCTTGCGCCCCCTAAACTGCCCCACTGCCTTAGTGTGGTGGCGGACACTACCCTGTTAACTGTTAGTCCAGTTGGATTCTGTATGATGAATGGGGAGAGAGAACCATGTTGCCCTTCACTTCAGCCAGTGAAATCTCTTGGCCTGATCCAACCCCGCCACTTTGTGATCTTTGATAAAAAGTGGTAGATACCTGTTTTTAATTAATTAATAAACACAAATAAATATAAAAATGGAGGTTGTTAATTACCTGGCAGGTCTCAATAATGGCAGGTGGGCTGCATGTGGCTTTGTGGGCCACCCATTGAGCCTGTTCTAGTGTAATCATGGCCTTTCCCTCACATTTTACCGTAAAATGAAGGGGGAGCGGGCTTGCTCCCGCCTCCCGTGCCCCCAACTTCCACATTAACATTTGAAGGCTGGAACAGAGCCTACAGGCATATGACTGGTGTGCAACCTGGAATCCTGCAAAATGCAGGATCCCAACTCATGTGGAGAAAGCCTATGGGTACAAGTTGTGTACCGACTTCAATATGAACAAATGGAAGGCAGTGGCAGGAAGAGCGGGTGCCACCCCACCCCACCCCACCCCACCCCACTCAACCCCATGCATTCATTATACGTGCATCTGCTGTGTGAAAAGGGGGTTCGTATCCATTCAGTCAAGGCCAAGCCAACTAGTATCAGCAGAGCATAAACGTAAGAAGAGTTGTGCTCAATCAGTCCAAAGAGTTACCTAGTCCAGCATTCTGTTCACACATTAGCCAACCAGATGCTTATGGGAGGCCTACGAGCGGACTGTGAATGCGATAGCAGTTGGTATTTAGAGGCATACTGCCTGTCACACTAGAGGTAATATATAGCTATCATGACTAGTAGCGATTGGTAGGCTTATCCTCCATGGTGCAATAGCACAGAGATATCAAAGGCCCAACTTGCTTGTTTTCATTCTAATCCACCTCAGATGTTGACTTGACTATGAGGCTAAATGGGAAAAATGTCCAAACACTTCTCAATCGAAAAGGACCAGGGATATGATGACTAGCTATCCCCACCATGGCATGATTTACTATTAAGTATCACTATTTTTGTTTATTTTTTGTTTTGGAAATTGTATCCTGACTTTTCTAGAAGCTGTCTAAGGCAGTTCACAACGTGTAATAACAATAACATTTAGTTATAGTTAAAATTCAGTTGGAATGACATAAAAACAGTGGGATAAAACATATTCCATAAAAGCATAACACATAAAAGCTGCAGCAAGAAATAAGAGTGCTAGTATAATTAACATATAATTTAAGCCCTTAAAACAGGGCTTGATAGGTGGCTTACTGAATTATGAATTATTATGTGGCTAAATAAAAGGAAAGGTCTTCACCATATCACAGAAAGCCATTAGAAAGAGGACAAGATAAGCCTCCCTCAGGAAGGAATTCCAGGGCCTAGGAGCGACTACAAAGAAGGAGGCCTTTTCCCTGGTCCTGACAAGATGGACCATTGAGACTGATGGAACATTGATGATCTTAGCAAGCAGCCAGGTTCATATGGGAGAAAGTGGTCTTTCAGGTATCCTGGTCCTAAATAATAAAGGGTATTAAAAGTAATCACCAGCACCTTGTATTGGGCTCAGAAACTAGTTGGAAGCCAGTATAGCTCTTTCAGCAAGGCACTTACTTTCTCCCAATAAGCAGCTTTGATTAATAAACTAGCTGTTGTATTCTGGATCAAGGGGGATTTCTAGAGACTTTTCAAAGGCATCCCGAGATGGAGACCAATGAAGTAGTCCAAACCTGATGTAACTAAGGCATCTGCTACCATGGTCAGATCTGTAGAATCCAAGAATGGGAAGAATCAGCACACCATCCTTAGCTGGGCAAAGGCACATTTGGCCACCGCCATCACCTGAGCATTAATGGATAGGGTCAAGTCCAGAAGAACCACCAAACTATGAATATGTGTGTTTAAGAGGAACCCAACCCCATCTAGCACAGACTGAATCTCTATTCCTGGATCAACCGTTCTATGCACCAGGAACACATCTATCTTGTCTGGATTAAGCTTCAGTTTGTTTGCCCATATCCAGTCCATTACTGCCTCCAGGCACAAATTTCAGTCCACTCCAGAAATCAGCAAGCATAGTAGGACTTGCATATCTTTATCCTCTTCCCATTCACCAAACAGGGAATAAAGGGTAGGGGTAGAGACAGTGCCAGCTTCCTCAGTGAGTCTGCCTTCTCACCGCCATTTTCACCAGCTGCCTATTACTCCTCACCCTCTTTCTCATCACTGCTACCACTTGCTTGACAAGCAGAGAGCCAGTGAGCAAGTAGGCAGTGGCATCTATGTCTCCTCCTTCTCACCAGCACCATTGTCTGGGCCAAAATGAGAGGCAGGAGAACAGGTTGCAATGGTGAGGAGGAGGAGCAAGTCCAAGGGGTTCTTGTCACTGGACCTGCTGGGTGGGGTATGGGCTCTCAGCAAGTGCCCAACTATGCCTGCCCTTGACACCGGCCTTGGGTAGAGAGTGGACCTCCTGAATGAGGAACACTACCCAGTTTGGGCAGGGGTGAGGAGGGTTGCCCTTCACATAATATCAAAACATGGGACCTGATCCACCAAGGAGATGCACATACAAAAAGGCTGTTTCTATACATGCAGCACTGTATTGGGAACTGTGTTTTCTGCTCAGATACAATTTTGTTGGCCACAATCCATTTTTGTTAATTATTCCCATGGAACTCTGGAGACTAAAAAGAAAATTGACGTTTGGTACAAATACTCTTGGGGAGGGGGGAATGCAGTGGAAGGAGGGTTTGAACTAAATATAGGTTGTCGCTTTGTCTCAGAAAACTCCAAGCATTTTACTAGTCTGGCTGTGAATGTGAAAAGCTTCTCCTTTCTTGAACTTCCCCTGATACTGGAAGATGTTTAGAGTCCAGAGTCTGAGGAGACTGTGCATATACAGGGAGTGGGGGGTTAGATAAAGCATTTAAAAGTTAAATCCACCCAAATATCATACATAAAGTTATTGGACATGCTAGCTGAACTAGAGATAGTTTTTTTTTTAATTAATGCACTTCTTGGGTGTAATGAAAAGTGCTGAATGAAACATGAATTTGCAGGCATTCAGGCATAGCCCTCCAGAGGACCATAGCTTAATCTGAAAGAAGCTTTGTAGAAACAGTCTCATTTATCCCAATGGCTGCCCTTGAATGGAAAGAGTAAAACAACAGTTCCAGGTGTTTGGAGACAAAGCCCAGAGGATGAGGTGTTTTGTAGGCAAAGAGTATGAAATAGGTAAAGAATGTTAACCTCTTACCCATATGAATTTATGTATAGCTCAAAGGTCTATTTGGGGGGGCAGGATAGGGGGAACAGAGATGAAACATTTTGTTTGTTTTACACCAAATGGCCACACCTCATAAGAACAAAGGCCTGTCTAGGACAACATCCTGTTTCTCATGGTGGCCAACCAAATGCCTCTGGAAAGCCTATAGGCAGGCAGGATGTAAGGGCAAAGAGCCCTCTTCTACTGTTGGTTTCCAGAAACAGATGGTATTCAGAGGCATGCTGGCTCTGATCATGGAGTAAGCAGAGAGCCATCATGACTGGTAGCTATAAATCACAGTGCCTGACTTGTGCTTGTAATTATTATTATTCATATATACAGCACCAACAATATACATGGCATTTACAGGTAAAAAGACAGTTCCCCCTGAGAAGCTTAAAAGACAAAAGAGGCAGGAATGCATCTTCACCAGAGCACTTCTGGAGGTCTTTTCATGCCTCTTTTATTTGATTTGCTGTTGATGTGGGCACAGGAACAACGAAGGACAATGATAAAGAGGGATTCCAAAGCAATTCCAAAGCTCTTTTTGGTTTTGACTCCTCTCCCAAGGGAAGCTCACCTGATGCCCACATTGCTTTCCTTTTGATGCCAGGCTAAGACTGTTCTGTTTAGTGCTTAAGATCTCATATTTTCGTCCCTGCAATCTGGTTTTAACTTTTATGCCCACTGGTCAGTTTAGTTTTTGTATTCATATTATATTTTCTGCTGTGTTGGAATATTTATTAGTTTTATATTGATGATTGGAGACAGCAGACAAGCTGGAGAGGGTTCAGAGGAGGGCAACGAAGATGATCAGGGGACTGGAAACAAAGCCCTATGAGGAGAGACTGAAAGAACTAGGCATGTTTAGCCTTGAGAAGAGAAGACTGAGGGGAGAGATGATAGCACTCTTCAAGACCTTGAAAGGTTGTTACAGAGAGGAAGGCCAGCATCTCTTCTCCATCATCGCAGAACACAGGACACGGAATAACGGGCTCAAGTGACAGGAAGCCAGATTCTGGCTGAACATCAGGAAAAACTTCCTAACTGTTAGAGCAATACAACAAGGGAACCAATTACCTGGGGAGATGGTGGGCTCTCCGACACTGGAGGCATTCAAGATGGAGCTGGACGGCCACCTATCAGGAATGCTTTGACTTGGATACCTGCATTGAGCAGTGGGTTGGACTCGATGGTCTTATAGGCCCCTTCCAATCCTACATCGAGTCTAACCCCCTGCTCAATGAAGGTATCCAAGTCAAAGCATTCCTGACAAGTGGCTGTCCAGCTTCATCTTCAATGCCTCCAGCGTGGGAGAGCCCACCACCTCCCTAGGTCATTGATTCCATTGTCATATTGCTCTAACAGTCAGGAATTTTTTCCTGATGTTCAGCTGGAATCTGGCTTCCTGCAGCTTGAGCAATTATCTTTGCTGGTTCCTACTCCCTGGTGCATCCCCCTGGGCTCTCTGAAAAGCTGCTCTGGAGGGGGAATGGCAAATATTGCCTCTCCCCTCCACTGGGAGCCAGAGCTAGATCAGTGGGGCGGGGAGCTGCCATTTGTGAAAGGGACACTCAGGACCCTACCAATTCTGTTAAAAAAAATGAATCAACACAACAGAAAGACTATCTTGGAGGAAGATGTTCGATGCGACATATTACGTTTAAAAAAATCAACCATGTAGAAAACTTGAGTGGTGGTTCTCTCTGCACCAGTGCTGACCAAATAGACTCTAAGCTTTTATTCTGTGGCCCTTCTGATTGCTTTTCATTTTTCTCTGGACTGTGTTGTTGGTTCATATTTGTAATTACAAAAACACACTATTTTATATGTTTTGGATGAGGGAACGTTATTCTTCAGGCTCTGAGGTCTCCCCTCTCCATTGTGAAGGGGCTGGCAAAGACATAAATGATGACAGACCCAACTACTACAAACTACGAACCCCTCCAGGTGCACATGAGACGAACTAGGTCACCCCACCGCAGCTTTTTCTTCCTTCTGCCTCTGGAGACTGGTGTTTTGTACTGCCAGGTGAAATCTTGTAAGAAGAATAGCATGAGCTAACGGCGTCACAAAATCCATTAACAGGAGATCAAGTGTCTTGGGACGCAGAGCTTTAGCGCACATTGTGTGCGTCCTTCCTTAGCCAGAATCCCTCATTTATCATCTGAGGGAGGAGAGAATTCAATCAGCATTAATTTTCTCTTTGTTACAGGTAGGGGATTTTGTGGCTGCACAAAAGCCACCCAACAGCAATCTAGTGAAGGAGTGGCTTTTTCTCTCCCTTCTGTAGTTTGTTGGAAGATTTCAGCTGGATCCATTTTAACCTATGAACAGGGCTGGCCCAAGTCATTTTCGTGCCTGAGGCAGAACTCTCCCGCTCCCCAAATCAAGATGCACTGTACTCAAGGCTAGTCAGGTTATTTTAAGCTCATGTCTTCCTCCCTGGCAGTAAACATTTATTCATGACACCCCAAATCAGTTGCTTCAGGCAGCTACCTCTTTCTGCTTAATGATAGGGCTGGTCCTGCAGGCAAACAAGCAAGGCAATCACATGTCTGCAGCAAGTGCAAACAGAGAGGCAGTGTGGTGTAGTGGATAGAGGGATGAACTTGGATGGGGAAGATGTGGGTTCAACTCTCCATTCATCCTTGAAAACACATCTGCCTTTCATTATTTCTTGACTAAATCTACCTCACAGGGCAACTGATTGATTGATTTTAGTTTAGACAATTTCTGTTCCACCTTTTGGCCCCCAAGATGGCTTCTAGATTAAGAACACAAAAATGCATTAACAGTAATTATATAAGAACAAATACATTGATTAAATCATTAAAACCCCAGCATGAGAGAGGCATAAAACAAATGGGTCAAGTTTAAGAGTACATTGTCACAGTGGGGGCTTGACACAGATTAAAGGCACAGTGGAATAAAACTGTATTTGATGCCTTCTTGGGTGGGAACATAACCACGAGGGAAACTGAGATATGCTACACTGTCCAAAGAGGAGTGGTAGGATACAAATGTGCTACATAAGTAAACACACTGATACCCCAAGAATGAACAGAGATTTGCCTCCTTAGGCACTTCCTAAGGCAAAGTGCTTCACCATTATTTATAGAATTTTTTGAATTTATAATACTGTCAGCCACTTTGTGATGGCAAATGTGCCTTGAAAGGTGGGTTTGAAATAAATGAATTTTAAAGAAATAATACATTTTGATTGGCAGCTCTAGAAGTGGGGGAGGGGATTTTTTTCTCATCATTGGATATTTCATGGGCCCCAATCAATAGGCAGTAATGACTCTCATGGAACCAGGTTCACCCAAATTACAATGACCTATCAGGGAAGCAGAGGCAGAGATTGCAATGTTCCCAGAATAATGGGTTGGATCCAGACTTAACCATGCTTAGAGTAGAATCATTGAAATAAATGGGACTTAGGTTAGTTATCATTAACTTAAGTTGCATTGATTTCAATGGGTCTACTCTAAATATGTTGAAGTCTGGATCCAACCCATTATGTTGCTGTGCAGGGAAATGAGAAAACAATAATTTCTTGAGAAGGCCACTTGATCCTGCTCAGCAAATGAGCAAAAAATAACTGCACATTTATTGCATAGAAAAATGGTGTTGTGAGTTAAATGGCACACTATACCAAGTAGGACATGCCTTTTATCTGCAGGCACTACCAAGAATTGATTTCTAATTTTGTCTGTTTCTATAGTTGTTGCTGATGTTTTTAATTAGAAGCACTGTTTATGGAAGATTTTAAAAAGTGCAGAAAAGGGCAACTAAAATGATCAAGGGGCTGGAGCAACTCCCTTATGAGGGAAGGTAGAAGGTTACAACAGCTGGGACTGTTTAGCTTGGAAAAAAGGAGGGTAAAGGGACACATAATAGTGGTGTACAAAAGTATACATGATGTGGAGAATGTGGTTAGGGAGACATTTTTCTCCCTCTGGAGTCATCCCATAACCTGGGGTCATCCCATGAAGCTGAATGGTGGGAGATTCAAGACAGATAAAAGGAAGTAGTTCTTCACACAGCACATACAGTAGTTAAACTATGGAATTCACTACCACAAGATGTAGTGATGACCACTAATTTGGATGGCTTTAGAAGTGGCTTAGACAAATTCCTGGAGGAGAAGGCTATCAATGGCTACTAGTCCTGATGGCTATATGCTACTTCCAGTATCAGAGGCAGAATGCCTATGTACACCGGTTGCTGGGGAACATGAGTGGGAGGGTGCTTGTGGGTTTCCCATCAACAGCTGGTTGGCCACTGTGTGAACAGAATGCTGGACTAGATGGACCCTTGGTCTGATCCAGCATGGCTCTTCTTACGTTCTTATGAATTCACAAGATCTGAGTTGAGAGGAAAGGGGAGGTTGGTGAATTAAATGGGAATCAAAAATATACACACAACACAAGTTCTTTAATACAATTGTTATTGGTTGAGAATTATGTACTAAAATGAAAGAAGTGCTGTTTTAAACAGGCTTCCATGTATTATCTAGCTCTAAACAAAACTCACCATTCAAGCACTTTGTACTTCAGATAAGGTTTCCTCTAGAAGCCAAGCCCTTCCAATGGCCACTCACAAAGAAACTTGAGAAACTTGGTCTCAAGTACACACTATAAATCATGGTGTTCTAGCTTAGATCTAGATCTAGGAAAGGATCTGAGAGAACTATTTGAATAGCTTTGTAAACATGAAGAGTGAGGTGAATGATAAGTCACTCACCCATGCTCCAAAGTATGATATATGCAATAACAGAATCAGCGAGAACTATCACACAGACACACTAGCTTGTTAGTAATGACTGAATATCTTTTAAATCACTGTTGCAGGGATTATTCAGGTTCCGCCCTCCCTTCCCTAAAAATTATGGCACGAGGCTTCAAATGCCAAAAGATGCTTACAGAGAGGTTTCACAAGTCAATTTAAATTGCATTAAATAATGGACATCAGAGGGAAAACTCCTGAATCTGCCCTTCACATTATACATTTAGAATGCCATTAATAAAATAAAGGCTGGGTTTATTGAGAAATGGAGCTAACATGGAACTGTATTATGTTTGGATAATACTATTAGATGACATTTTTCCTCAGTAAGGAAATATGCTTTTATACAAATCATCAAGCATTTGACCTGCAAACAGAATGAATCTGTCATTAGTCTTCTGAATACATTTTGATCTGCATGATGTCTTCAGTGTTTAAAACTTGGCAGAGCATCTAGAATAGCTCTCATCCATCTCCAGGCAGCAAAAGATAGCAAGGGGGCTGTTGGGCAAAATGAGGAAATGTTATTTTTATTAAAGTTCAGCAGGTTATATTTATTGTTGGGATTAGCTGTATAAATGGTAGAACTTCATGGTGATTGGGCATATTTACTGTGCTGGGATTGGTCGGTTGGGTTCTGAGGGAGTTGAAGGGGGAAAGAGCAGTTATGCCAGTTGGAAGCTGGGGACTGAGAGGGGAAGGTGTGAGCCGTGCAGCCTGGTGACTCCGACATCAGTGGAGTGGTGAATCCACTCCAGGTTTCAGTCAGAACCAGTCAGAACTCTAAAGGAGCCTTTGCACCTTGGATAACACCTTGGATAGCTCCTTGAAAGTTCTGACTGGTTCTGACTGAAGCCCGGAGTGGATTCATTGCCCCACTGACATCAGGATAAATGCCAAGTTCTGCACCTTGGAAAAAGAAACCAAATGCACAGTTACAAGATGGGGGATACTTGGCTCAACAATACTACAAGCAAGAAGGATCTTGGAATTGTTGTCAATCACAAGCTGAATATGAGTCAACAATGTGATGTGGCTGCAAAAAAAGGCAAATGCTATTTTGAGCTGCATTAATAGAAGTATAGCTTCCAAATCATGTGGAGTATTAGTTCCCCTCTACTCAGCACTGGGTAGGCCTCATCTGGAGTACTGTGTCCAGTTCTGGGCACCACACTTTAAGTAGGATGCAGACAAACTGGAGAGGGTTCAGAGGAGGGCATCGAAGATGATCAGGGAACTGGAAGCCTATGAGGAGAGACTGAAAGAACTGGGTATGTTTAGCCTTGAGAAGAGAAGACTGAGGGGAGATATGATAGCACTCTTCAAGTACTTGAAAGGTTGTCACAGAGAGGAAGGCCAGCATCTCTTCTCGATCATGCCAGAGTGCAGGACACGGAATAATGGGCTGAAGTTACAGGAAGCCAGATTCTGGCTGAACATCAGGAAAAACCTCCTGACTGTTAGAGCAATACGACTATGGAACCAATTACCTGGGGAGGTAGTGGGCTCTCCCACACTGGAGGCATTCAAGATGAGATTGGTCAGCCCTCTGTCAGGGATGCTCTGACTTGGCTTCCTGCATTGAGCAGGGGGGTTGGACTCGATGGTCTTATAGGCCCCTTCCAACCCTACTATTCTATGATCCTATGATTCTATGACTGAAACCCAGAACAGGTTCACTGCCCACTGATATCAGAACCACCAGCCTGCACTGGGGATGAGATGTCTTTATGTGTTCTGGTTTTATTTTACTTTGCATTGGAAGAATGTGAATTGGTGTAACTGCTGCTTAATAAGAAAATAAACACATGTGAGTTAGTGGAGGTCAATACCCATGTGAACTGGAGCTGGCAGTTTATACAGCAGCAAGACTGTTGCCCTAGGATTCTTGAGGGGTGCAAGGAAACAGAAGAAACATTCCTCAGGTGGTGGCAGCTGGCTGGAAGTGGTGGACCTCTCACTTCCACAGGCTGAGGCATTGTAGGCTACACCGTCACCCTTGAGCTCGTGGCAGATATATTGCTATGCATTCACTCCCCACTTCCCTGAGCAGTGAGAGGTTCAGATCAGTTTTGCTGGAGGTTTGGTTTCCTTTGGATGAGACAGCACTGGAGACTTAGGATATTTCTGGTTTATTTAGAAATATACAAGTAGAGGTAAGCAGCATACAAACTCCTATACAACTAGAAGACTTCACATTAGACCTCCAGAGAATGACAGCCTACCCCTCAATATGTTTTCAGCCATCACCGCACAGTGCTCCCCCCTTCTCTTTCTCTTTCTCTTTCTCTTTCTCTTTCTCTTTTTTCTCTTCCTCTTTCTCTTTCTCCCTCACCCATCTTTCTCTCCCTCCCTCTGTTCCCAAGCTGGTCTTTATATGACCCGGCTAGCAGCCATAACAATTGGTTCCCTTTAGGTTCCTATACCAGAACGGGAATAACTGCAGGAGCAAAAGCAGGAGTCATGCTGGTGAGTGCAGCACATTTAAAGGGGGGTCTTAGCCAAGGCTTGACTGGCGTGCCCAACAACTTCTGTAAAAGGTGTGTGGGGGGGCGAAAGGCAGGAAAAGGGACGCATTTGTTCCCTTCTTCCCCAGTCTCTCCCTCCCACTACCAGCAGCAGGAGCAGGTGGTGGCGGCTGTGGTAGTGGCAGCCCCCAAATGACCCCTAGCAATGGTGGTGGGGCAAGCCAGAGCATTCAGGAAAGGAAAGTGCTGTGTTGGCCAGTCGAGGCTGCAGCTGTGGACCATTTTAAATCCTATTTTTAAATCCAACCATTGGTGCTTCCAGAGACGGAGGGCTCCTAGCGCTACAGAGCCAAAGGATTGTGCACCTGCTCTGTATTTTCCTCTGCAGTGGATTTTCTGGTAAGAAAAAAAGACAGAAGTGGCAGGGGCAAAACATCAGAGGGTCCAGATGAGGCTTTTACCCTGCAATCGTCCTGCCTCAAACCCAGAATTTTACAGAGGGGTCCAGACAAAGTTGCTTGACTATAACCCCTGTAAAATTCTGGGTTTGAAGTAGGACTATTGCAGGGTAAAAGCCTCATCTGGACCCTCCGACGTTTTGCCCCTGCCACTTCCGTCTTTTTTTCTTACCAGAAAATCCATTGCAGAGGAAAAAATTTTGCATGATAAAAGCCTCACCTGGAAGTAGCTCTTATTCCCTATATTTTGTTTAACTCTTTTAATTTTATTCTATTGTTAGGAAAGATTAATTTTAGGAGAGCGCCCACCTTATGCTTCAAAGGGCCTTCCTGCTCACACTCCCTACCAACAGCTATTTCTGGTATTTATCAGCTTCACTGACCAGCCTGGCTGTTCAATTATTGGTTCTGTAAAATACGTTATATAAGGGGCCTTAATGAAGTAACCTCCCAAAATGGAACTTCTCTCGCACAGGCAAATATATCTCCCAGTTGTTCCACTTGAGGCATGTTCTCATCTTGCTGCTCTTTTTTCACTCTTAGCCTTATTAGCCCCTCGTAAATGTTTAGTACATCATTCCCACCCCACTTGAAATGACTGCTGTCTACATCAAATAAAGGTGAGTCCAGGTCAGTTTTCTCACTGGGGACCCTTAAGTTATATCTGTACAATGAGAAACTTGAAAATTGAAAGAATGGGTAATAGAGGAACGTTGACAGTTCTGGATATACTCTAATCTGTAGTAACAATTTTTGTGTCATTTATGTACCAGCTGGGGATAGTATATGTTGTTGTTGTTCTTGCTGAATGCAGATTTCAATTTTGATAGCTCTGAGGGAAAAATACTTCAAGAGTAACCACTGAGCTTTAAGGTAATAAATCATTTGGAATAACTGGATATAATCTAATCCTGTGCAACACTCAAAGCATCATGCACAAAAGTGCCTATTGTTTAATAAGGAACATTGTGGTAATGTTACAGAAAGCTTTGGGTATGGTTCGATGCAAATGTAGGCAGTTGTGAATGATGGTGTTACTTATCTGCAGGATTCCTTCAAACAGACCTCAGCCTCGCTGCAGTCTAAACTTTGCTCTATGCAAACTGAGCTACCCTTCAGTGCCATTTTAAATGGCAAACGTTATATGTGAACTCGCCCATGTACAGATATAGATGCAGCAACCTTGTAACCATTTCTACCGCTGCACTGGCTGTGGAAACTGTGATCTGGTTCTCACGATCATGGCGTGGTTAACAAGCTGCAGTGGCGTGTCAACCCTGCCACAGGTGCCGGTCGGGTGCCAGCTGGATTTCCCTAATTAGTCTCATTGGCACAGCTTGCCGTGTTGTCCAAACCCGAGCAGCATGACTTTTTTGAGGGGGTAGCAAACCTCAAGTAACCCATGGGCTGTGTTGGGTTATTGTTGGGTTGTTGATGCCGCCCCCCAAAAAACAAGTCATGCTGCCCAGGTTTGGGCAACCTGGCAAGCTGTTCCAATGAGGGTAATTACAGAAATCCAGCTGGCACCCGACTGGTGCCTGTGGCAGCATTGACATGCCACCGTAGCTTGTTAACCATGCCATGATCGTGAGAACCAGGTCACTGTTTCCACAGCCAGTACAGTGGTAGAAATGTTACAAGGTTGCTGCAGCTATATCTGTACATGGGCAAGTCATGCTGCCCAGGTTTCGGAAACCTGGCAAGCTGTTCCAGCGAGGGTAATTAGGGAAATCCAGTCAGCACATGACTGGCACCATGGCTTATTTTCCTTGCTGCAATTGTGTGAACCAGCCCGGTATCTCCTGATGATCACTGGGGCCAGCCCAAGACATTTTGCTGCTGGAGAAGGACAAAATGGACCCGTCCCCCCATTCTGTGAACAAAAGCCAACTGGACTGGCAGTTGAATCTGTCTTCAACTCTGACAATGGGGTTATGTCCTCCACTGCAACTGAAGGCAGCAGGTTAGCGGGGAAGCCCCATGGGACACACAGCTTGGTCCTCCAACACCTTGCCACCACTCTCTGCTTGCCCCACAGCATTTGCTCTCTGAGGTGACCACCTCACTCTGCCTCATGGTAGGGCCACCCTGATGATCACATTGTTAAGGATGTGATCAGGGCTTGAACCATGTACAAGTGAGCTGCCTCAGACAGTGGATATTCACTCAGGCTTCTGAGACTTCTTCAGGCACAGGTGGGAACAGGGGTGCTGAAAATCCAGCTCTGCAAATGACAAGCAATATGAAGCCTCTGGATTGGTCTGGCCTGGTAGAAATAACAGACACCTTTCTGCATGACCATCCCTGGTCAACAGAGCAACATCTTCTGACTGTACTTCAAACCCCATATTACCAAATGTCGTCATCTACACCCATGTACAAAGCTGCACACATTCTCAAGATACACGTTTGTTGAGGACCTTTAAACCTTGGCAATTGGGTGTCTGGCTGGAGAGAATCCAATGACTCACCCGCACACACTACTTTCTTTAAGAACAGGGGAATGTATTAAGCATAATAAAGAGATTAAAATGTACGCTCATTAATCAGGGAAATTAACATAGTAGAATGTTTTTAAATTAAAACAAGCAAAAACCTACATCAACATGCAAGAACCCTCAGCAGATGCAGAGGGAACTGGATTGTGGGGAAATTAGCAAAGCTCTCAGCAGCTGAATTGGGGGGCTCTGGGGCTTTGGCTAGCCCATGGACACACGTGAACAGTCTGGGCTGATCTAGGATGGGTTTGTGAGTGTGAAGAGGTCAAAGAGGTGGGGATTAACAAGTCACTTAATACCTAACACTCTTGGGAGAGGAAAAGCCTCTCTCCCTGGGTCAGCGTGACCCATTCCTATAGCTGAAATCTGGGGCACATTGGGGAACTCCTGGGTCTCAACAGTTGGAGAAAAATATGTTTATTTTAAAAGAGGGTTGTAGTGGATCTCAGCCCATGGCGAGGCAAGAACCTAAGTGGCCACACCTGAATGAGACTGGAGGAAAAGGGGGAGAAGTGACAGAACCGCTGTGTCCTGTGCCCTTGTTTCTCTCTGTTCAGAGTTAAACTTCAGCTGGTGCAGAATGCAGCTGCCCGGATATTGGTGACAGCCAGGTGGTTAGTGCATATGACACCAATATGCCAGCTGCACTGGGTGCCATTTCATTTCCAAGCCCAATTCAAAGTGCTGGTTTTCGCCGGTAAAGCCTTAAATGGTTTGGGCTCAATCTAGTAGCTACTTGAAGGCAAGAGCATCCACAGGGATGGGCAAAGAGGGCAGTTGCACCCCTCCCCAGATGAGCTATAATCCCCACATTCCCAGTTTTCATGAAAAAAAGCAAATCTCTAGCCTTTGTATAACCCATGATATGAGGTAAAACTCACAGCCCCTATTCTGTCCATTTGTTTTGTAAGCAAAAATAGCCTGCTCCTTCCTTTCAGGGTTTTTAGCCAATGAATGAAGTCATATTGATGTTTGACAAACCAACTGATTTGACTATAATTGGGGGTTTATGGATTTCATTGAATCCCCTCCCCACCTCTTAGCCCATAATTCAAGCACCGGTTTTACACTGTTCTCAGATGTACACATACTATTCAGCATCAGTTTTCACTTTTCAGGGAGAACAGCACATTTGGAGTATGTGCTCCATCTGCTGTCTTCAGAGCTCCCATTTCACACTTGACTAGAGCCAAATAGCCCAAGCCAGGTAGTATTAGCCTGACCTCTCAGTTCTTGCTTCTGTTCCTTTTCCTTCCACATACTTCTTAACTCTCCCCCAAAGGCAGTCTGGTCACTGATGGCTTCTCTAAATCCAAACATGCTGAGTTTCACATGGTGAAATCTGTTACAGGAAATAAAAGCTCCATTTCAGTTTTCCAGAACTGAATCATTTTTTAGAGCCATGAGATTTGGAGCACTGCTGAATATTCTGAAAAGCAGCTCTGCCATCCTGTAAGTACTGCAGGGAACAGGGGCTTTCACTAAAAATGGCAGACACATGCCAAGTTCTTCCCCCTCTGTAATATGTAGTTCAGCCTTCCCCAACCTGGTATCCTCCAGATGTGTTGGATTACAACTCTCATCATCCTCAGCCAACATCACCATAAATTGAATTAAATGGTGCTTAACATTAGAGCTACCTGCCTGCTTGTGTTTGTGAAACTGAAGTCCTGTCTGTTGATTTTTGAGTCCTTTGATTTATTAGAAACCATTGATCATTATTACTTTGGACTTCTTAGGAAGCTGCAGTGACTCTATTAGCATGCATATAATGTTTGGAGTAGACCTAATTTGGGTAAGGAATAGAAAGATGAGCATACTTGGGTATTGACAGGGCAAGGGTATTGTCCCATATTCTCCATCTCTATTATCTAGATGAATGGGTCAGATTAAAGTTTATATTTTTATGGTATCTTTGTAAGAAACTACAGAAGAAGACCCTCAGGTAAAAACATATTTGGTTTTACTTTGAATAATTGTAACTGATTTGGGTTGGTACTGTTTTAAATAATGGTAATAGATTTTGGCTTTCTGTACATATGTATTATCCCCTTCATGGATCACAGCCTTGTTGTGGCGAAGGGGCTTGCGTAACTCAGTGAAGCCATAAGCTATGCCGTGCAGGGCCACCCAAGACGGACAGGTCATGGCAGAGAGTTCTGACAAAATGTGGTCCACTGGAGAAGGAAATGGCAACCCACTCCAGTATTCTTGCCAAGAAAACCCCATGGAACGTATCGCAAGGCTAAAAGAGATGACGCCGGAAGATGAGCCCCTCTGGGGAAGAGCAGAGGGTATTTCCAAGTAGCGCCAGAAAGAGTGAAGCGGCTGGGCCAAAGCCGAAAGGACACTCAGCTGTGGATGTGTCTGGTGGTGAAAAGAAAATCCGATGCTGTAAAGAACAATATTGTTTAGGAACCTGGAATGTCAGATCAATGAATCAAGGTAAGCTGGAGGTGGTCAAACATGAGATGGCAAGATTGAACATCGACATCTTGGGATTCAGCGAACTAAAATGGACAAGCATGGGCGAATTTAATTCAGGTGACCATCATATCTACTACTGTGGGCAAGAATCCCTTAGAAGAAATGGAGTAGCATTCACAGTCAATAAAAGGGTGGGAAAAGCAGTACTGGGGTACAATCTTAAAAACGATAGAATGATCTCAGTACGAATCCAAGGCAAACCATTCAACATCACAGTAATTCAAGTCTATGCCCCAACCACTGATGCCGAAGAAGCTGAGGTTGATTGGTTCTATGAAGACCTACAACACCTTCTCGAACTAACACCACAAAAAGATGTCCTCTTCATCATAGGGGATTGGAATGCTAAAGTAGGAAGTCAAGAAATCACCGGGATAACAGGCAAGCATGGCCTTGGTGTACAAAATGAAGCAGGACAAAGGCTAATCGAGTTTTGCCATAGAACATGCTGATCATAGCAAACACTCTTTTCCAACAGCACAAGAGGCGACTCTACACATGGACATCACCAGATGGTCAATATCGAAATCAGATTGATTATGTACTTTGCAGCCAAAGATGGAGAAGCTCTATACAGTCAGTCAAAACAAGAGCTGGAGCTTACTGTGGCTCAGATCATGAGCTTCTTGTTGCAAAATTTCGGCTTAAATTGAAGAACGTAGGGAAAACCACTAAACCATTCAGGTATGACCTAAATCATATCCCTTATGAATATACAGTGGAGGTGAGGAATAGATTTCAGGGATTAGACCTGATAGACAGAGTGCCTGAGGAACTATGGACGGAGGACCGTAACATTGTTCAGGAAGCAGCAACTCAATCTATCCCAAAGAAAAAGGAATGCAAGAAAGCAAAATCGCTGTCTGATGAGGCTTTACAAGTAGCTGAGGAAAGAAGGGAAGCGAAAAGCAAGGGAGAAAGGGGAAGATATATCCAACTGAATGCAGCGTTCCAGAGAATAGCAAGGAGAGACAAGGAGGCCTCTTTAAATGAACAATGCAAAGAAATAGAAGAAAACAACAGAATGGGAAAGACTAGAGATCTCTTCAAGAAAATTGGAGATCTCAAGGGAACGTTTAGTGCAAAGATGGGCATGATAAAGGACAAAGAAGGCAGGGACCTAACAGAAGCAGATGAGATTAAGAAGAGGTGGCAAGAATACACAGAAGAACTATACAGGAAAGATCTGAATGTCCCTGATAGCCATGATAGTGCGGTCACTGAACTTGAGCCGGACATCCTAGAGAGTGAAGTCAAGTGGGCCTTAGGAAGCATTACTAACAACAAAGCTAGCGGAGATGACAGTCTTCCAGCTGAGCTATTTAAAATCCTAAAAGATGATGCTGTTAAAGTGCTGCACTCAATATGCCATCACATTTGGAACACTCCACAGTGGCCACAAGACTGGAAAAGGTCAGTTTACATTCCAATTCCAAAGAAGGGCAACGCCAAAGAGTGTTCAAACTACCGTACAATCGCGCTCATTTCACATGCCAGCAAGGTTATGCTCAAAATCCTACAAGCTAGGCTTCAGCATTATGCGAACCGAGAACTACCGGAAGTACAAGCTGGGTTTTGAAGAGGCAGAGGAACTAGAGATCAAATCGCCAACATTGGCTGGATCATGGAGAAAGCAAGAGAATTCCAGAGAAACGTCTATTTCTGCTTCATTGAACTACGCTAAAGCCTTTGATTGTGTGGATCACAACAAACTGTGACAAATTCTTAAAGAGATGGGGGTACCAGACCACCTTACCTGTCTCCTGAGAAACCTGTACGAGAGTCAAGAAGCAACAGTAAGAACCAGACATGGAACAACCGATTGTTTCAAAGTTGGGAAAGGAGTACGACAAGGAGTATTGTCGCCCTGCTTATTTAACTTATATGCAGAGTACATCATGAGAAACGCCGGATTGGATGAATCAGAGGTCGGAATTAAGATTGCCGGGAGAATTATCAACAACCTCAGATACGCAGATGATACCACCCTAATGGCAGAAAGCGAAGCGGATCTAAACAGCCTCTTATTCAGTGTGAAAGAGGAGAGTGCAAAAGCTGGTTTGAAACTCAACATTAACAAAACTAAGATCATGGCATCTGGCCCCATCACTTCCTGGCATATGGAAGGGGAAGAAATGGAAGCAGTGACGATTTTATTTTCTTGGGCTCCAAGATCACCGCAGACGGTGACTGTAGCCATGAAATTAAAAGATGCTTGCTCCTTGGGATGAAAGCTATGGCAAACCTAGACAGCATAGTAAGAAGCAGAGACATCACCTTGCCGACAAAGGTCCATCTAATCAAAGCTATGGTTTTCCCAGTAGTAACGTACAGCTGTGACAGCTGAACTGTAAGGAAGGCTGAGCGCCGAAGAATTCATGCTTTTGAACTGTGGTGCTGGAGAAGACTCTTATGAGTCCCCTGGACTGCAAGGAGGTCAAATCAGTCAATCCTAAAGGAAATCAACCCTGACTGCTCACTGGAAGGACAGATACTGAAGCTGAAGCTCAAATATTTTGGCCACCTAATGTGAAGAGAAAAATCTCTGGAAAAGACCCTGATGCTGGGAAAGATTGAAAGCAAAAGGAGAAGGGGACGGCAGAGGATGAGATGGCTAGATAGCATCACCGATGCAATTAATATGGACTTGAGCACGCTGCGGGAGAGAGCGCAGGACAGGAAGGCCTGGCGTGCTATGGTCCATGGGGTCACGAAGAGTCGGACACAACTGAATGACTGAACAACAACGACATACGTATTATACTTATTTTCAGAATTTATAAAGTTATTATTGTGTAATTTTGTAAGTCAACCTATTAGATTTACATTTATCAGTACTTCTCATTATATCATATTAGTTACCTTATCCCAATTTTCATCAGGTAACAGTAACCCTTACCTTTAAAGCCCCGTACACAGGATCACCCATACACTGATCATGTTAAGAGGCCTTCCTCCAGTTGCCATCTGAGTTGAACCACTAGTGATAGTGTTAAGATTCTGATTGGTTGTGGCACCCTACTTGTAGAATTCTCTCCTTAGGGAAGCTCGCCTGGTGTCTACTCTAATGTCTTTTTTACACCAGGCCAGGACCTTTATATTGGCCTTCCCCACGCTTTTTAACTCTCAGTTTGATCTGTTATGTTCCAAGCTGCTTTTACCTGCCATTTTTGAAAATTTAATTGTTGTTTTACTCTGATTTATTTGGAAGCCACCCTGAAAATATTATTTACTATTTATTTACTTGGAGCATTTTTATCCCGCTCCCAGAGCAGTTTAGAAATCATCAGTAAAAGATGACAGTTTTTGTATTGAAAATATTTGTACTGAAGGGTGTCATATAATGCATCAATAAAATAAAGAAATGGTACAGAGGGGAAAGGGGAGAATTTGACATGGGGCTGTCATTTCTGGTGGCAGCCCCGATTTTCTAGAATCATGTGCTTTCCTCCCTGACATTCACAGTCAACTTGTAAAGGTAATGTTAATTCTAGGGCCAATCTACATTGTGTCTGCTAGCGCATCGAATTTGGTAGACTGGCGAGGTAAATGCCATCGTATTAAAACATGATTATCTACACTCACCCTGTTTCCCTGTTGCAGTACTTCATCGAATGCGCAAGCATGGTTCACACTCCAGTGCTGTGCTGTTTTCCTTAAAGACGGCGGCTCTCATTGGAGGAGCAGAAACTCTTCCTGTTTCTGCTGATTCCCCGCCCACCATCCTCTTCCTCTGTCCCTGTGTGTGTGTAGGGACTGCACGAGCATCCTGTTGGGGCTCAAAGCCCTGCGAGAATTATCTAACCCCCCCCCTTGCACACCAGTTCCCTCAGCAAGAAGAGGGGAAGAAGGCACTGCCTCTCGTCCTCCCCCCATCATTGCTACAGCGGCAGTGCTGCGGGAGAGGCTGGTCATTTTCCGCATGTTTTCCTGGCCTTAGGGGAAACAACCAGCTTGTCCCATCCCACCACCGCTGTAGCAGGTGGGGGTGGAGGAAAGAAGGAGGCACCTATTCTCTTCTCCCCCCCCCGCTGGAGGCCAGGGTGAGAGGCTGGGGGCTGTCTGCCGATGCTCTTTTTCCCGCGCCAGCCCTTGACAGCCGGCGCAAGGAAGAAGGGCAGTGGCGGCACCCAGCGCTCGCGTTTTGGGCGGGCTGCTAGCTTCTTCAAAGCTTTGAAGCTTCACATCTTCAAAGAGTGCCCTGTGTTTGTCCCCCACTCCTGAGATGACGTTAAAATTGTCCACGGAAATTTTTATTGATGTTAGTCCATGGACACTGAGGACTGTCTGCTGGATTTGTGTGTGTTTTCCATGCAGCAAGCATGGATGGGACTTTGAAAACATTTACGCTTGCCTGGGCTTGCCCGGGCAAGTTTTCAGAGCAAGCGGGCTGGAGAAGCTATGATTCTTCAAAGATTTGCTTCTTCGAAGATTCGCTTCTTTGAAATTTGAAGATCTGAAGTTTTGAAGCTTTGAAGATAACGCCTTAATTTTAAAAAAAAGCTGAAGCAGGGGATAGAGGGGGTAAAACTTAATCTCAATTGAAAGGGATAGAACAACCCCTTGCTCAATGCAGGAAGCCTGATTCCCAAGCGGCCTCCCATTCAAGCACTGACTGGGACCGACCCTGCTGAGCTTCCGAGATCAGACAAGCATGCACACATCCAGCCCTTTGCTTGTTGCTGAGGAAATGGGGAGTGCTGAGGAACCTATACAAACCGTAGCTGGAAGATGACATGGGGCCGTCGAGAGCTGTGATTGGACAAGAGGGAAATACAAATACCACCGTATATGGACAGGCATGGGAGGGGACTACAACCAGATACGGCAACGAATGTGGAAAATCAGAGCACATTAAGGGGAAATACCAGGATATCAGGGGATTGAAAGCAGTTGCACGGAAGCGGGAAATTCCGGTTCCAATTTGAGGTGGGTACTGAGTAGTGTGAAAGATGGGTGAAACCTCATTGGAAGCGAAAAAACCCATAAGTGTAGATTGGTCCCAAGAATCACCTTAGCACACAAGGTCCATATCAGACTCCTTTTTTCAATGAGAAACAAACATCTCTGCAGAATCTTTTTTCCTGAGTGCTGCTGCATTATGGTGCAGTTGAGTGACCAACGGCAAAGTCAGCCTCTTCGCTAGCGTTCATTTGTCTAAAGAAATAGTATTATTAAATCAAGAAGATTGCAGGAAAAGTCATAAAACCAGCTTGAGTCTGGCCTACAATGTCAGGATATTTGTATTTCTGCGTGATGCCTTTTCAGGGGAGGAAACTATATGGTCAAATCCCATTGACGTGGATGAAGGCTTCAAGGAAAAAGAAACTGACCTGTTTATGACTTGCCAGTGACCCATATGAAATAGAACAAATCTGTTAAAATAAGGGGGGTATTATATAAATATTGACTTGCTCACAATTGACACCATTTGCAGCAAGAACAATTCTGGCTGTCAATATGCTAGCATATCACTATTAGTGGCCTCTCTCTTTTAAACATCTAACTCTGGCTTCTCCCATTGCAGTGGTAGAGAGAAGGATTGAGGCCTATACGAAGGCCACTAATAACCTGTTTCCTAGCCTCTGCCCATCGAGAAATCTCTTTCAACACCAGATAGCACCTTGATATTTAGGCTCCCTACTCCCACTCTGCTTTGTCCAGCGACACTTGCCAGAGCCAGACGTCTGGGAGCAAGTATGCCCCCCTGTCCCCCACAGCCCCGTGGGCCCCCAAATGACATTGGCAATGTGTTCTTACTGCCTCTTTGTTTTCTTTTTCTTATTTACTTTTTCTAGGGCAGGTGCATTGCTACAGAGCAACGCTACAGAGTCATGCCCGCCATCTTAATTTCCTAATTCCAGAATGCCCTGGGACTTATGTGGGGCCCAGAAAGGCACTCAGGGAAATGAAGATGGACTGTGGAGCTTTACTCTGCAGCACTGCATCTGCACTGTAAAATGTTAAAAAAAATTATAAAAGGCAGAAGAAGAAAAGACTGTTCGTGCCACCGGTGTTCCAGTAAGCCATGGGAAGGGGTTTCTTCCTTTTAACCTGTGTAAAGAGTTTTATCAGGAGTGCTGGCTCCAGCCTACAACATGTGTAAAGAGTTATAAAAGGAAGAAAGCGGGGCCTATGGCTTTTTCTCTCACTTTACTTTGACCCTTTTCCACTGCCTCCAATTCTCTTAGAATATTTTAAAACCTCCTAGAAGTTTGGTATAAGAGGCTTGGGCATGAGATGGGCACCACCACTAGAGACAAGATGAACTATTAAAGAAATTGGTTTATTAATGGGATATTTTGTATAGAAGGGAATACCAATATTTACCTTGGGGTTTTCAGAAGCATGCTTGCTGACATTTCTTAAGGACTCAAGAGACACTGTTCCTAATACAAGCCTCTTAATTACTTCTTTTACCTCAAACCAAATTCCCTAAACCTCCACCCCAGCCAAATACACTCACAACCAAATCCAGCTCTTGGGTACACTCTCCCTCTGATTTCCAAAGCTCTTCCTGTTGTATTTCTGGCTGCTTAAACTGTTTCTCTGGACTTTAATGCCTGATTGTGTACCCTTCTTCTAGCAAGGGCAGCCTCCTGACATAACACAGCCATCTGCTCCCTACTCCTCATCTTCACCAGCCACGTATCCCACAGAGAAGGAACAGCTTAATATTCAGGCCTTAGCTATTCACTTTCTCCTCTGCATTATCCTAGTCCTTCAATAACCCCACCCACCAACCAGCAGAACTTTTCCCTCTCAGACTACCAACAGACTAACTCAATCCCTCTCTCTCAATAGACAGACTTCTTAACTGTCAACTGTCATTTCCCAACTGCTCTTTTCGACCTAGCTAGAATCCTCAGTCAATCAAAATTGAATTTACTGATCCAGGCCCCATCTATAAATATTCAAAGTGATTCTCTCTCTCCCCCCGACCTTCAGAACATCACCAAGCAGCTACTACTAAAACAGGCCTTCAGAGCAGTAATGATGCTGCACCTCAGGCCTTCACAGATACATTATAGCCTCTCAAAGGCCACTCAATACAAAACAACAACGGTTATATACATGGCATTTCTTCACAGAGCTCTTTGATCCTTTCCTTCAACTTGGTAAGGAGATGGAGGGAACAACCAGGTCTTTTTTTCTTCTTCTTTTTGTTAAACAAAGAAAAAGAGATCCATTTGTTCCCTTCCCCCACACTTTCCAGGGTACAGAAGAAACCAAGTTAGTGCAAAGGGGAGAGATCGTATCATGGGAGGCTCCCAGAGAGCATTTTACCCAAAGTCCCCTCAGACCTGGCAGCACCACTGGCTTTAGCTCAAAGACATGAGAACCATGACTTTGTTGCCTTCTGGTTAGAGAATCTGCAATACCCAGTCCTGTCAAGCAAGAACCCTGGAGGAACCCTGGAGGAACCTTATCTATAGGAACGTAGGAAGCTGCCTTATACTTGGTCAGACTGTTCATCTAGCTCAGTATTGTCTACTCTGACTTGCAGTCGCTCTCCAGAGGCTCAGGCAGGGCACTTTCACCTTACTAGCTACTTGGGCCTTTAACTGAAGATGCCAGAGACTGAACCTGGACCATGGGTGGCCATACCATTAGGCAGGGTGAGGTGGCTGCCTCAAGTAGCAGCAGCCTGTGACAGGGGGTTGGGGGGGGAGGCAGGGAGCAGTAGTGAGGTGTTGGGAGAACTGAGCTGTGAATGCCATGTGGCCTGCCCTGTGCCTCATAAGCTAGTCTGCTGCTCTCAGGTACGGTGCAGGACACTTTCCCATCAACAGTGTTGAAGTAAGATTCACCTGTTAGTCAAGTTGGCTTTTGTATGGGGAGGCGAGGGGCAGGGCATCTTGTCCTTCACCTCTTGCAGCAAAATGTATTTGGGCTGCCCCTGCCTAGGTCCTTCTATATCCAAAGCATGTGCTCTACTATTAGACTATGACCCCTGCCCTCAAATCTGCTGAACTATGAGATAAGAATGGAGAAGCCAGGACAGGAGTAGTTCTTCCCTCTTCCTCATCTAATTTCTTGAGAAGATCCCTTGGAGAGGAGAGGTGGCCATGGGAATTCTCTATACTTCTCCAGCTCTCTCTCAAACTCTAATTCTAAACCCCAATGAAGAAGAGAGTATCTGCAGAGTTTATAATAATGTTAATTTCTCCATGTAGAGCCATTTTGATGTTAATACTAATTTTCCAGATGTATCAGTGTAAAAAGCGATTACGTAGAAACCTTTCAGCTTTCACCAGCCTTGGGTGGGAAAACAAAACAAAACAAAACAAAACTGAAAAGTGGTGGGAGAAGGAAGAAATTAATCTATTGAATTCGGTTCTGAGCTTTTGATGGAATCCACTGAAAAGCAGTTCTTTAAAAAAAAAATACTGTATTTTAATACATAGAATTCCTATGTACTAACGTTAACGATCAAGTTTTGCCATAGTAAAATTTAAAAGAAAACTCGGGGGCTTAAGTATCACAATTAAAGTAAATCAGACAGCTGTTCATTCTCAGCTGCCTATTACTGAGGATTTACTAGCTACAGACTGTATCTCCTTAGAGAAATTTAGCTTATGCTGAAGAGATTCAAGGAATTTCAAAAGTAAATGTTATTTTAGAATATTTAGCTTAATCCTCTGTGCTTTTTCCTGAAGAATCTGTGTGTTCCTCCCCTGCAATTAAAAGATAACATGCTGTGCTTTCCCCCCATAAAAAATACCTTCAAGACTTTGCATATTATCAACAAGCATTTCTACAATCATTTATAGTGCAATATAAATTGGCTTTCTACACAGCTCTTCTGCTTAATTTCTTTTCTGATTAGGGGCTGACCCTGGGCAGAACAAAACTTTTAGCAGAGTTACACAGGTTATTGCAGATCATCTGCAGAAGGTGGGAATGGAATTGGAATATGCACTCCCTAAAGCAAGATAATCCATAGGCAAGGGCCAATTTGGAAAATGCATATATACCACTTGGATTGCCTCACATTTGATGACTCATGCTCATCTTCAGGCCAGCAGGGCTGTCCCTGTAAGAAGCTACTCGCATCAGACAGGAGAGGTAATTTGGACTGGGGAAATTATGAGGCCTCAGTTAGCTTCCAGCTTTCATCGGATCAAAGTGCTCACTTGGAGTTCTCTGAAGTGTAGCCTTGCCTTGTGCCCTCTGGGCTTCTGGTTGAGGTCAGGACCCAACACCTTGGCTTCCTCTCTGACTCCTCTGTCTTCCCTGACACTCCAACCTCCATCCTTCATTCAGTTGTTGAATAATGCCACTTCTTCCTTTACAACATTAAAAAAGTTGGCCCTTTCTCTGTACCGTTGGAAAAAACACCAGTCCACACCTTGGTAATCTCTCGCTGTGTGACTGTTTCCATCTTCCATCCTCTCTGGTCTTCCATTGTGTCATCTTTGTCCCTTTAAGTCTATCCAGCCCACTGCCATCAAAATCATTCATCTCCCTTATTGCCCTAACCACGTGACACCCTTCCTTAAATGACTCTCTGCTTTCAGATTCTCTACTTTTATCTCCTGACACATCTCTGCCTGTGAAGTTTGGTTGTCCAGCTCTACCATCTTCAGTCATCCAAATGCTTCCTGATCCTTAACATCTCAATTTTTTCTTCCTGCTCCTTATGCCTAGAACTTCCTCTCAGCACCTCCATGACAACACCTCTTACTTCCTTCAAATTCCTCTTCAGAAACTTCTCCTACATGAAGCCTTTGGCACAACCCACCAGTCCCCATATGTCCTGTAACTCGAAGTATGCATAACTATAACAATCACATATTCTCCCTCTGTTTATTCCTGCCTCCCTTGCTGTCCCTTTTTCTGTTGCTTCTCTCTAGTGTTGATTTACAGATTGGCAGCTCCTTTAGGCAGGGAACTGTCCTCTCATATTTTACAAGAAAAAATTGGAGAGGTAATTTTAGCCAATTTTGGGGGTGGGGAGGGCTGAAATTGCAGGATGGGGTATGGAACTCATTGCTGCTTTATGGAGCTCCTTCTGGTAGCCACTATTTTCTTTTCCCCAAAACTCCCAGAAGCAAATGCTATAGTACAATAGCCTTGATCTTATGGAGCTTCTGGGGAAAAACTGGCAACTGAAAGGAGCTCTGTGTAGTGGGAATGAGTTTGTGTCCCACACCAACATTCAAACTTTCTGCCCCCCAAAATTGATGGGTGGGGGTCATCTTCCATTTTGGTACTCACCCCTTAATTTGAGTCAAAGGTTCTTATCTGAGAATGTTGGGCTTGTTTGGGACATGGCCCCTATTCAGGCATTATCCTCTTGTGATTAACACTGCATGAGGGAGAGAGCAGCACCACACCTCCTGGCTCCATCTCTACCCACACACCCCAGTTAGTTCTGTTCCCTCCACCATCCACACATTAAACAGAAAGTCTGAAGAGGGAAGCCTGCCTACGTGCATGGCTCTCACCGTGATGTAGAACTCTGGTTGTACAGGGATTCTATATCGCAAGAGGAACCTACAGCAGGCTCCCCTCTTCAGACCTTCTCCTCCATGCATTGACAACAGAGGGTGGAGCAAATGGGGATACAATGGTGGCGGCAGCCCTCCTCACCTCCTTATGCCAGGTTAATTGTTCGAGGGGAAAACAGCTGAATAGGGCTATGAGGCCCAGATTATTGACTAGCAGTGGCCACTCAGAACTTATTTCATTGGTCTTAAAAGATCCTAACTGGCTTATAAATCCCTTTCTGAGTACAATGCTGGTGACTTTGAATGCTCTCTACAGCACAGAAACAGCCTTGGTCGCCCTGTATGTTGGGAGAAAGACAGGGGGAATGTGACCTTGTTGATTTTCCTTGACCTCTCAGTGGCTTTCGATACCATTGACCATGGTATCCTTCTGGGACGATTGTCTGAGCTGGGAGTGGGAGGCAGTGCATTGCAGTGGTTTCGCTCCTGCTTGGATGGTCAGCTCCACAAGGTGGTGCTTGGGGAACATTGCTCAGCCCCATGGATTCTCCAGTATGGGGTTCCACAGGGGTCCGTTTTGCCCCCGTGCTGTTCAGCATCTACATGAAACTGCTGAGTGCAGTCATCCGGAGATTTGGAGTGTGCTGTCCTCAGTATGCTGATGACACGCAGCTCTATTTCTCCTTTTCATCGTCTTCAGGTGAGGCTGTGGATGTGCTAAATTAGTGCCTGGCTGCAACAATGGACTGAATCAGGGGTAATAAACTGAAACTCAATCCAGACAAGACTGAGAAGCTGTTAGTAGGTGGTTCTTCTGACCAGATGGAGTGTGTTCAACCTGTTCTGGATGGGGTTGCACTCCCCCTGAAGGAGCAGGTTCGTAGCTTGGGGGTTGTCCTAGAACCATCCTTGTCGCTTGAGGCTCAGGTGGCCTCAGTGGCACAAAGTGCCTTCTACCAGCTTTGGTTGGTGGCCCAGCTACACCCCTGTCTGGCAGGGATAACCTGGCTTCAGTTGTCTATGCTCTGGTAAACTCCAAGTAGATTACTGCAATGCGCTCCACATGGGGCTGCCTTTAAAGATGGTTCAGAAGCTGCAGTTCGTGCAAAATGTGGCAGCCAGATTGATAACGGGGACCAGAAGGTCTGCACACATAAGACCTACTTTGGCCCACTTGTATTGGCAGCCTATATGTTTCTGAGCCAGATTCAAGGTATTGGTTTTAACCTATAAAGCCTTACATAGCTCAGGACCGCAATACCTGATGGAGAGCCTCTCCCAGCTCAAACATACCCATACACTACACTCAACATCTAAGGTCCTCCTCCAGATGCCTACTCCAAGGGAGGCTCAGAAGACAGCAACAAGGAAGAGGGCTGTCTTGGTGGTGGCCCCCCAATTGTGGAATGACCTCCTTGATGAGGCTCACCTGGCGCCAACATTGTTATCTTTTTGGCACCAGGTCAAGATGTTTCTCTTTTCCCAGGCATTTGGCAGCATGTGATGAGTTGTAATTGGTCCTGTATTTGTTTTATGGTTTGGCCAAATGCTCAAAGTTGTTTCTAGATATATGTTGTCTTTGTGTATACTGTCTGTTTGTGTGTTTTTTATATTTTAAATTTTGCATATTGTACTTTTAATGTTCTAACCTTTGTAAACCACCCAGAGAACTTTGGCTATGGAGATGATGATGATAATAGTAACAACAACAACAACAACAACAACAATAATAATAATAATAATAATAATAATAATAATAACAATAATGTCGATGATGTGGTGGGAAAGGGTATACTCACAGTTCAATGACTTCAGGACATAGGTAAATTGTACTACACATTACTGAGAGGAAGGATGGAACTTGACAGGGGCCTGCCCTTTTCAGTGGCAGGCAACAGCCTTGCATCACAACACACAGTTCCACCCTTAGAATTCTGAAACCAAGGCAAAGTAAAGGATCAAATCACAGCCAGTACACAAGCTGGCTTGTTATATATTCTGTGAGAAAGGACATTTCCCTCCCGATGCCACTATCAGCGGCTGTGTGCTTTCAGTTACGTCCATAATCAACAGCGCTGGATCTGTTTTCCCATCATTTTCATGCTCAGATAACTCCTAGAACAATCAAGTATAAATAAAATGCAGTGCAGTTACTGCGGACTTACTCCCACATGAAGGAGAAAACAGACAAACAGCTGGCCCCATGCATGTGATGAATTATGCAGAAACAAGGCCCTGTTGGGGAGAGTCAAACAAAAGAACAAGCGTCTTGCTTGGAAACCGCAATGCTACTTAGCCAACAAGTCACTTGATTAATTTACACATTGGCCGAAGGCCCCACTGCAAGGATCAGAGAACAAGAGTTCGTTCAAAGGGCTGCTTCCGCTCAACTGCAGTCGCCCCGCCTTGGCCCACCTTTAAGGGTAGAACCAATTTGTGACCTTCCTAAGTTTTCCCACTACCACTTCAGCCTTTTTATGACTAGGGAGAAAAACATTAAGGGGGAAAAGAGAAATAGCTGCACAGTGCCTTTTGACTGGTACTGTTGGGAGCAACCTTAGCTCCAGAGCCCCCCAAGGTTTGGCTAGGAAGGTTTCATCCTTATTTGTGAATGTGACTTTTACATTCGCACCAACAAAAAAAGGCCCAGGTGCTGTAGATGTCTGTGTTCTTGTACCCCACAGTGGCTTTCTCTGGAAGAGTCTTAACTCTACTGAGTGAATCAACACCAATGTCTTTACGTGCTCCCCTTTGACGTGTCTTGTCATGCTCACCAGAAGGCAATGGAGCATTCACCATGGCGAGTGTGGCATGCATATGTGTGGACTCCCCGTGCAAAAACACTTCATGAACAGACTGGAGGCTAACGGTTAGATGGTGCTGCCCTTCTGCTTCAGCCAGAGGTTTTCAAGGGGTGTGTTGGGGTAAAGAAAAGTCCAGTTGATTAAGACATATCCCATGTGATTTAATGTTAACTAACTAGGTGTTTTAAACTTAGAGACTGTAGAGTTCTGGGGGACTTGCAATGTGAAATATGGCTTCCAGAATTATTTAGCTTAATGCTTCCATCTCCACATTGGTCTTTAGCATCAGACTCTGAAAAATGGTAAACATAGGGATATTTGACACACCACCAAAAACAGGCCTATTCCCTAAAATTATTTGAAAAGTGGACTAGACATTTGGATTCTAATATATTTTCTGTGGTTGCTGGGTGACCAACCTTTGCTAAGCTGATTATTTGCTAACATTCCATAATGGGTTGATATTTTCTCAATGGCAGCTGATAACTAAGGATGTTTCTCATCATGGCCTATAAAAGGCTGGGGAACATTTTTTGGTCCAAGAGCCAAATTGCTCCAGACAAGCATGTTGGGGGATGCATGCCAGCAGTGGCACAGCTCACAGTGGGTGGAGCCACCTCCACCTCTGGCACGTGGCCCTGATGTGCTTGCCTGGACCCCATTCACCCACAAGCACATGCAGACACACACATTCCTCGAGGCAACAGCTCAGTCCAGAGTTAGCTACAATCTCCTCTTGCTTTCCCTGATTGGGGTGGGGAAACTGTGGATCTCCAGATGGTCTTGGACTACAGCTCCCATCATCCCTGACCATGGGCCATACTAGTTAGGGCTGTTGGAATCCATCAACATCTGAGGGGGGGCACATGTCCCCCACCCCTAACTCTGTTCAAATGAACGGTAAATTGTGACAGGAAGAGACATAGTAGAAAGGCTGCAGTGTACTTTAGTTGAAGTGATACAGTGGTGAAGGCAGCTCTTTAATTAAATTGTAACTGATAGCATAATGCTTCTCCATTTGATTGTTTTCTATTTGGTTTCATTGTTTTCAGTGTTTCTTGGTCTTATAGGCCCCTTCCAACCTTATTATTCTATGATTATTTATTTGTTTTTGTTATATGTGTAATAGTTTATTAACCGAATATTTTAATAGCGATTTTTAACATTTTAGCATGTAAACTGCTTAGAGATTTTGTTATATTAAGTGGTATACAAGTATTATTAATAAATAAGTTAAGGAGCATCTGAACAAGCTGAAAAGGTGGAAATGTCAAAATCAATGAAAGAAAATACTTTCAAAAAAAGAAAAAAAGGCAAATCACTTGTGAAACTCATTGCCTCAGGCTGCTGAGAGGCAAAGCACTTGTCAATATGCAAAGAACAACTGGCAATTAATATGCTGAAGAATATCTACATCTGATAATTAAAATTAATTAAAATTACTAAATATTTGCAAAGAACGGAAAGCATTATATTCACAATAAATATAGAGCATTTTGCTTCAATGCTTTGTCAAGCAGTCAAAGACAAAATTCAAATAGATAGCTCATGAGTGGCAGAAGATAACAGTTTGGTATTGCTCATTACACTAGTACACTAGAAAATTGCTGTGTCTGGAATATTTAGGAGTAACATGGAAAGAACCTGAATGTATCAATACTAAAGAAATGTATTCTGAGCCCAATAACTCTTACAAGACAGACTTAATGACAGTGAAAATATAACCTCTTCCCCCACACCCCTAATTGCTGAGTCTAATATCCAGACCCTTCAGGGAGCATGAATTATGTCTTTAACTGATGGGAAGGCATCAGATTTGTTAACAGTGGTGGCAAATGTATGTATGCGTGCATGCAAGTGGAGGATCATAAGCTAACCCAAAACAGAAAAAATACTAGTTTCCAACTCTAGTTATTACATGTATATTTTATTAAAATATTAAATGTCAGTTCCATAAAGTGCAAGCACTTGTCAGTTAATATTCTTCTTTATATATCTAAATCCTGTGGTGGTGTCTCAAGAGGCTGCCCAGAACAACCCCTGTGAGAAAGAGTGGCTATTTGCAAAGAAAGGCTCCTCATGAGTAAAGGACTCCCTGCGAGTAGGGACCTCACTATTGGGTAGGATCGTGTAGGACCAATAGTGCCCTACCACTGGTGGTGAACACCACCAGTTCCCAGTGAGTGTGCGGCCGGCCCCAGCCGCAGCACACACGTGGCCTGTACTGCTGGCATCAGCAATATCGCGCCTTCCAGAAACTTGCATTTCCGGTTGTTTGGGGGCTTGCTCCTGGAAGCACTATATCGCTGCCGCCTGCAGTAGGGTCCCTGTGTGTGCTGCTGCCGCCACTACCCGAACCAATTGCTCATGCTCCAGGAACCGCCGTCAGCAGGAGGCCACCGTTGGATCCTTCCCCTAGACAGGAAGGGCTGCTGGAACAACAGTTCCACAACAGGTCAGTTGTGGAGTGACCTGCCGGTTGAAATGCGCCTGCTGCCCTCTTTGAAGGCCTTTAAGCAGGAATTAAAGATTCTGTTATTCCGGCAGGCCTTCCCTTTTTAGAACTCTTGTTCCTATTGCTGACTCTTGTATATTGTTTTTAAGCTGTGTTGTATATTGTATATTTTTTATTGTATATTGTCTTTTGTATATTGTTTTTTATTGTTGGATTCCTTGTTAAATTGTTTTTAACTTTGTAGAATATTTGTATATAGACAGGTTATAAATTGAATAAACAAACAAACAAACAAAATCTGAGCATCTTGCAACCTAGTTTTCCTGACCTGTCCTTCCTTTGACCGATCTCTCATGTTGTTGTCCGCTGGACTCCTGCTAAGACTCTGTTCCTTGGATTGTGCTTGTATGGGACTGTTTGCCTGTGCTTGACTTTGGCTCTGCCTCAGCCTGATACCCTGCTTGTAGACTGCTCTCTCAATGACTGGTAATGCGGTGCTTCTGGCCTCTGCCGGCCTTTTGACCTTTGAGATGCATGTGCCACGTAGACTGCCCCAGCAGGATACCCACTCAGTTGGCCAGACAATCCACTGACAAACTGTGCCTGCATCTTGTCTGGATAAGTCTCTGTTCACTGGCCTGCACCCCATCGATTGCCATGCCTAGTCACTGATTTAGAATGCCCTCTGCCTCATTTGGATGAGAGGAAAGACGGAGCGAGAGGGGGCTGGGTGTGCTCTGCATGTTGGTGATACCTCAGTCCACATCTCTGGATGAGCGCCCAGTGGTTTCATATAGATATTAAACAGCATGAGGGATAAAATAGAGCCCTGTTGAAGCTCATAACTGCGGAGCGGTAGAGCAATAATCCCCCAGCACCACCTTCTGGAAATGGCCATTTGAGCGGAATCACTACAACACAATGCCTCCAATCCCCAAGCTCCGACAGCCTATCCAGAAGGATATCTTGGTCAGTAGTACTGAAAGATGCTAAAAGACAATGATCAGGGTCACATTCCAACCACCTCTCTCATCAGAGGTCATCCCACAGGGTGACCAAGGCCGCTTCTATTCAAACTGGGCCTGAAGCCTGATTGAAATGGGTGTAGAAAACCTGTGCCAATGGGGAATTTCCACCCAGAATAGCTGCTTCAGCAAAGGATTAAATTCCCCCTCTACACTTGCTGCTATCCCAATAATTATCAGCACCCCTACCCCACTGATACTGTTTGCATTTATAAAAACCTGCACGTTGAATGCAGATGTATTTAATGTCGTGCCCATAGTCCTTGAATTAGCCACACTCATCTGTCAGAAATAGGGTGGCCAGGTGCCCTTCTTTACAAAGGACTGTCATCTGTTTAAAGGCCTGTGCAGTCCAAGACTTGTTTAAAGATAAAGAAGCACAAAACAGGAAGGTCCTTGAAGCTGGTCATCAACAGTGAGCACCCGGACAGCAGACTGAGCAAGGCACACAGGTCACCTGGTCATGGGCTTCTGCACTATGGTGAGATACTGTATTTCTATTTAAATTGTGGTTATTATTTCTAAAATTGCAGGTGTACATCTAAATTAGCATATGCATATGGGTGTCTTCTTTTGTCCTTTTTGGGGGTGACGCATTTCTCCTTTTTTCTAGCCAGAAAAAAAAAAAAATCTCCACTTTGTGTTTGTTTTAAAAATATATTGCAGAATCCTTTATTAAAATTTAGAAGATGCAAAAATAGTGCAATTTTACCTAAAAATGCAGTGCAACAATATTCAGTTTTAGAATGAATATTTCCATTCTAACTTCACCATTTAAAGAAAAATACGTGGAGATTTTGTAATTAACTTGCCATAGAAGTAGCTGTCATCTCACCGGAAAGATTACGGCTGGGTGGGTAAGAATAAGACAAGCAAATGATGAATTGCGGAGGTGGGGTGGGGGTATAAATGGAAGCCTTTTCAGAATTAGAAATAATGACAAAAGAGAGGAAAAATCACAGAAGGTATATCTGGAATTCAGGCAGTCACTTGGGAAAAGGAAATTAAGAAGGCTTTTAAAAGGATTCTTATCAACATTTTCTTCAGATATTAAAGGACTGTATAATTTAGCCAGCTTTAATTTTTCACTTTAATATCATATGGCAGAAAGCTGAGTAATATGTATACTAGTCAGTAATTTCTTGGCTGAGTCACATCAAGGGATGAATGCTGCAGGGAGATGTCATGGTGGAGTAGTGGAAGGCTTTTTTCTGCAAACTACTCCATAGGTGATGTTTGCTGTATAGTTGGCCACACAGATTCAATGGACAGACGGAAGTGAAGGATGTGATGCCAGAGGGGCCAAGCCAGGTAATACTGAATCATAGAACTGAGAAGGTAAACCTATGAGGCTAATAGAGTCCAGCTGTGATGATATTAGAGGGGGGATCTGGAAAGTTGAGTTTACAAAAATATGTATTGGTTCTGGTACTGGCATCGGAGTAGCAGGTAGGGTGGCCTTGTGTTTTCTTTTACAAAGGGCAATCCTCTGTTTGCAGAGCTGTCAGCGGACTGTCCTCTGTTTGAATGGCTGTTCTGCCCAATTCCAGTCTAAAGATAATGAACCATTGGAACTGTTGCCCACCAACCGTTAGCACTGGGACAGCGGACTGAACAGGGAGGAATACAGATCATCTGGTCACAGTCTTCCTTCCACACCATGGTGAGATGTACAGAATTTCTATTTAAATTATAACATTTATTTCTACATTTCCATTGAGATATATAAATTAGCATATGCAAATCAGTGTCCTCCGTTATCCTCTTTTTGGGTGATCCCGTCTCCTTTTTTTGGCAATTCATAAGTGGCCACCCTAGTACTAACAGGGCCAACCCTACGTCGCCCACAAACCTACCTGTGCCCCCTTCAGCCTGCGTTGCTGGACAAGCCCAAGGGAGGTATGAAGTCCTCCAACATTGCCTGAGCTTCCGCCCCGGCTGGCATGAATGCAAGAGAGTCACCTTTGTGTTCCGTGGTGATGCAGAAGTAGAATCATTAGGGAACATTCTGTGGACGCTCTTAAGGAGCACCTTGGAGAGCAAAGGAGCTCCAAAGGAGTTCCGACTGAAACCCGGAGCGGGTCTACTGCCCCACTGACATCGGAGCCACCAGCCTCCACTGCATCTAATTGAGGGCAACAAGGAAGTTTAGAAGCGGATCTGTCTTTCGCCTCCCCGGGAGGCTGTCAGCAGCACTGGTCGCCCATAAGCACCCCTTGTTATGCTGCCAAGGGTATGCAGGAGCATATTATACCTTCTGCATAGAAAAACGGGGACATTCTGAAGCAGCTTTTCAGGACGCCTTTCTTAACAACCCCCCCTCCAGTTTGTTCATAATTAACCACCAGGGGGCGCGCTAGGACACTGCAGCCACACCTATTGCTGAGAAGAGAACGACGCATTTCATTTGTCATCTGAACAAGAACTATGTGGCTAAACAGATAAGATCATAAGACCCAGCAAAAGGCTATATAGCAAAGCAATGTCTACTTCAAATGGTTGTCCCAAAGGAATATAGTGATGGACGTGTGCATTAATTTGTACTACTATTAAACTGCCAGATGACAGCAGAAATCAGTTTGTCTTTAAGAGGCAACTCGACATTGAAACTCAGCCTCGTCATTCCAGCCCTTACCTTGGATTTCTGCTCTCTAACTTGTGTTGGCAGAAGCAACAAAAAAATGACACCCTCGTTATGTCATGCAGATAGCAATGACCTCTGTTTTAAGAATGCATTCATTGGTGTACTTCAGTTCAGAAGCTACTCCATTTCAGATGGAGATCTTGGTAAACTCAAGTTGTTGTTGTTGTTGTTTATGGTACTTTAAAAACTACAAGAGGACAGGTTCCTGCCCTGAGGAGTTTACAATCTTAAACTGGATTTTTAAATTAAGTGATTTTGGCCTGAGTTCAGACATTGGAGGGATGGCAGCGGGGGGGGGGGGGCACAGTAAGCTGGATGGAACTTGGAAAATCAGAGATGGTTCTAAGTGGGCTCTGGATATCTTTGGTTGTACACTGGATGCTAGAAGCCTGCAAGCCACAGGACCCAATCAGAGTAGGAGCAGAAGGCAGGACGGGGTGGTGGTGGTGGTCTAGTAATTTCTAATTCTGTGTTCTGGTCCTTCTTTTTTCATCTTCAGAATCCATAAGGAGCATTCGTTTATTGTTGTCAGACTGAAAAAGGTATTCATAGTGCAGAGGATGAATTATGTTTCAAAGATCAGTCTATTTAAGCCTAAGAGCTGCAGAAGTCAGCTTTGAATGTATTTTACCCAATCCTAAACCAGCCTTAAGTACACAGAAGTTACTTGCCCACAGACATTGACCAGCCTATCAGCCTTCATATATTTATGCTCAGGGCTGGCATCAAAGTAGGCATGGCCAGGCACCTGCCGAGGGCCCCAGCAGGAGCTCTGTACCCTGCCTCTTGCTCTGGCCCAGACAACATTGGTGGTGAGAAGAGAGAACAGCAGATGCCACTGTCTGCTTGCTCCCAACATTCTGCCTTGTAGGCAAGCAGGGGTGGCAATGTTGAGAAAGAAGAGGAGGCGCAATAGCAGCTGGTGACAGTGGTGAGGAGAAGACAGACCCTCTGTGGGAGGGGCCCCGTTGAGAGTATCTTGCCCAAGCCCCCCCATCATTTGCAGCTAGCAATGTTTGTGCCATACTTTTGTCGCACAGTAAAAACTTGGAAAGGAAAGTTAACCCATTTTTTTTTCAATTTAGCAAAACATCTCTGCTTGGTCACTTGGAGGCAATTGCCAGCTTTAGTTGACTAGGACCAGATAAGTTTACAAATGTTTCTTAAGTTTGTAAAGTGAAAATGCTTTACGCTTCTCGCACTGGCCTGTTTTTCTTTGGAACAGCAGAGATTCTATTCTGATAAAATAAAATGGCCGGTTTTGTACTGCTGTGTTTTTGTTTATCCACAGCCTCAAAGCTGGATTTCTTGAAAGTTCAGCAGCAGCTTCTTAGACAACAACTGTTCTGTTATTGAGGGAGGGGAAGACATCCATATTAACAGTGGATAGATAATTTGGGGAAAATATTCTGAAAAATATTCCTAACCTGTCCTCTGTGTGAAAAGTACTGCAATTTAGGGGCTGGATCTGGGAAGTGCCTTCCACAAAAGAAAGGGCTCTGCTCATGGAAAGTCCCTCTGCCCAATTTTTGGGGATCCCCCTTCCTCTCAAAGCACAGCTCACTGTGTTCAGCAGGGTCTCCTGACTTTCTGTGTAGCATTGTCAGGGGGCTGGAAGGGCTGCCTTGAGAAGGAGCAGGAGGGAAAGTCCACTTCTGCCAGCACAGTTGGTCCAGCTTAAATCTGGATCCAATCTACTGTTTCAAAAAGATTAATATGTAGATATTTTACTTTTCTGTACTGGAAGCAAGATACCTGTTCAGTTTGCTTATGCAAATTAAAGCTTAGTGTAAGGCTTAGAGAAGGGGACCTCATCTCCTGTAATTCAAAACCCAGATGTTATGAAGGGTGATCCAGGGCTATATTTAAAACATGTCCTTTATTTACCTTTTGCTTTTCTTGTAATGTTATCACATATCAGAAGAAATGAAAGTAGCAGTGAAAACCACAGGGTGATTTCAGATACCACTAAATATTTATTGCCGTAAAAATACCTTTAGCAGAGATAAAATCAGACAAAGGAAGTCATTGCTTGCAGATCCTTGCATTTCCTATAAATGTCTCTTCCCATTCTTTTTATGGGTCACACTTTATTAGTATTAATAAATATTATCTAAAAGCTCATTAAATATATTAATAGTTATATTAACAAATGACTGGTTATTGCTGCAGACAGTTAGACATCTGGAGCAATAAAAATGTTTGTAACCATTTCTCTTAATTGCCTCTCTCCTTCTGACGCGCTTGTGCCCCTATAAACTTGTGCTGCTCATTTCTATAATAGCCTCATAATATCTGAGAGTCATTCATTGCCCATTAAAAACAACCAACGTCAAAGAAAAAATATGGCATATTTTATAGAACATTTACTCAAGAGGCTCCCGTATTAAAGCAGGCTTTAATTGTCCCACATATTGTGGTTAACTTAGAGTTGTTTAGAAATCAAGGCACATTTCATTCTACAGCCTTATTGTCAGCAGGACAAGTGTCTAAACATAGCCTTCACAACAGATTTATTTACACAGGAAGCATAGAAAGTTTCTAGGCTGCATGGCATAATTTCAAAATGTACAGAACAGAAAATACAAGGTTCCCAGTAACAAATTCAAAATAAACACTCCAAGTGTAAGAAACCTGACAACACTGCATTGGACCAGTTAATTTTTTTTTTTTTTTTGCAAAGTTTATAATACTTGATGGTACAATTATGCTAAATGGTTTTTCAAAACAGCCATATCAGTTATAGACAGTCAGTCAATTTTTCAAACACAACAATATCAGTTATATCTGGCAGTAAATTTTTCCAGAAAAGTTGTATCTAGCAGTCTACAGACCACCGGTATGATTCTTTTTTGACTATAAAAAGCTTTGTAAACATAACACATTCTAATAACAGTCCACAGAGACTGATAATGTTGGGAAGTAGTCCAGTGCAGTGTTGACAGGTTTCTCACACCTGGTTTGTTTTGAATGTAATAATTTCAAAGTGGATGTTTTCAGTGATATTATGCATACTTCTGCACATCCTGCCATATTCTCTGACAAAGGTTCCATTAGGTATCCACAGGCAGAATCATGCCGGTGAGAGATTGTCATATTAAAGACCAGATTAGTCTTGGGGTTTGGGGGGCAGTGGCAGGTCAGCACTGTTGCAGCAGGCTGTGCCCCTGATCTATATGCCTTCATTGAATGCCTGAACAAACACATTCAAAGAACACACGTAGGTCAAGGGTGGAGGCTGCTGCCCCAATGTCGCTACCCATCTGCCACAAACATGTTAATGGAAGGCACTTTGACCAATGAACGGGACTAGGTATGTTCCCTCAGTGTGGACAGCAGAGCATCCAAGCATCAGATTACTGGTCATTTGTCAGGTAAACTGTTCATGTGAACTTTGTGTAGTCATAACCAGCACCTTGAATTGATGGAGGACAATACAGGGAAAGACAGTATGGGAAAGTGAGGAAGGAACAGGAGTATAGCCTAGCTACTGAACTGCCTCATCCACTGAAGTCCATTGTTTAGTTTTTATTTACACAAGTTTATATACTGCGTTCCATTGAACTATCAAAGCAGTTAACGCTAATAATGTAACCATAAACATACAATAAAATAACAATTGGTTGGGAATAAAACTCATAACTATACTGGCTGGGTCACACCTCGGGGAAAGCCGGTATGAAGAGCTGAGTCTTATGCAGATATTTAAAGATCAAGAAGGCTCTGGTCTAACGCCAATGGGGAGCGCGTTCCAGAGGTCGGGTGCTGCAACACAAAGCACTCTGTTGTGTACTCAGATGTACGAAAACAGCAATAATGAACATCCTCTCAGTAAGCGACATGGATATCCCTGGTCTTCTGTATCTGAGAAACCACCTGAACTAGGTTTTTTTATCGTATAGCAGCAACTAAGCTAAATTGTTCCAAGGTCTGCAGCATGCTTGAAGCAGTTGGCTCTGTTTTCCCATTCTTTGCAAACATATCTTCTGTCTACCATCAGTCATTGGCTCGGATCCTAACCACGATGAGTAGACTTACCCATCCCCTCCTCTTGTTGCAATCCCCCTGTCAGCACGGCCACCCACCTGCCCGCCCACTCGCCCGCCAAAATCCTGTCCAGAACAGCACGGAAGGAGGGTGCAGAGGAGCTGCTGATGCAGGCAGGAATTTCCCCCAAATGGGCAGAGGCATCTTGTAGAAGCTCTCCCTTTCGTGTCTTGCCAAAGTGCGAGCTAATGCATTTCCTGGAAGTCTCACTTTTTAGTCAGTTTTATTTCAAGTTCTTTACACAGAGATACGTTTCTCCCCTCATAGCTTGTCAACAGCCTCAGGCCCCTGAGAGACCAGAAAGCTAGAAAACCAGTAAGTCAAACAGTTATAAACAGGCTACAGAATAAACAAATGAATCAAGATGAACCTAAACATCAAGATGTAGTCGATTTTTCTAAGCTTTGGGCAGGGTTGAGTGATCACATTGTAAAATGCTGAGAGTGGGGAGAGCCCCTTCTGAACAGGCCAACCTTGGCTCTTGTATGTAGGTGTCAGCAGGGAGGCTCAGGATAGCAGTGATCCATCACATACTCCATATCTTAAAATAGAAGCAGCAGGATTAGCACAGTAGCTTGTTATTCCGGTTTGGCTCAGTAACCCGAGCTCTGTTGCTGGTGGATAAAATGTAAAGCATCTCCTGTCGTTAGCATTAGCCTTATATGCGCAGTACTCATGCAACAATTAAAAATAACCCAGACCATGATGTTATGTGTGATGGGAGTTTTCTCCATTTGGGGTTTACATTGAAACCAAGGTTTACATTGAAACCAAGCGGTCAAAGAGCTTTCATCCAGGCCAGCTCATGGGCATGGTAGGAGTATCTCTTGGACCAGATGAGACGGACGCATGGCAAAGAATCTTATGTGTTTAATTAAGAGGCCAGCAGGTATATGAATGGTACTCCATTCAAACCACTGTATGCAGCTTGCTCAGTTTTCATAAAATTTCTATGCAAATAGAGCTTTTCAATGTCATGGGGCTCACAAGTGATAACACACTGCCATTTGTCTGTTAAAATGTGAAGAACAGTGCCCCTGACTGCCTTCAGATGGGTTTCCTGGCTGGGAATGATGGGAATTGCAGTCCAACGCATCTGGAGGGCACTAGGTTGGGGTAGACTGAGTTAGGCCAACTAGTAGGAAGAGGAGAGGCTTTGCAAGAGAATTGAAAATGGAGAATTAACACAGCTGTGTTGTATTCCAGTCAAGAGTGATAAAAACAGAAAGATATTTTAGCATCTCACTGCAAGTTCAGACAATTTAAAATCCTTAGATGCACTTTTAAAGATCCTTGCTGCAGCAAGATAATACATATCAAGTTATCCAAGGACCAATTCTTACTTAATAATTTGGTATGAAGGTGCAGTTATCTGGCAGATACCTTGTTAAGTGTAAGGGGCGTGCATGTTTAAAATCTCTTATTTCCTATGTGAGTCGTGCGTTACTTGCGTAGATCCTTTGTGCTTGTAATTTCTGGATACCAGGGACAAAACATAAATGAGAATCTGTTTCAGTGAACATGTTAACATCTCCCGTAAATGTTTTTTAGAATTAAAAACTTGGTTCAAAACATGATTTTACAATTAATATAGCTTTTCACTTTAGAACACTGAGGTAAGGATTCCTACGGTAGTATGAAGGATGGGAGCCCTCAAATGGTTGTGCATCTCTCATTGCTTGTAAACATTATTGACCCTGACCCTGAAGACTGAGGGTTTGCCAATCCCCATTGCTTTGGGGGAGCCTACAACTCCCAGCATCCCAGTCAGTTTGCAAAGTTTGCTTTTTCTCGCCTTGCTTCCATTTATCATGGCTGGCTCGGCCATTAATCATATGGCACATACAGAACGTGTGAGGGAGCTGCAGTTCCTGTACTTGCTCGCATCAGACTTTCCTTTTCACCTGCTGCTCCATCAGCCTGTGTGGTGTGTGCCCTGCTTCCTCTGTCGCTGCTCTCACCCTCGCCCTTCGCCCTGGCTTTCTTGAGCCAAGGGTGGCAGGCTGGCTGGTAGCAAAGCAGTTGGAAGTGAAAGCACGCTTCCCCAGTGGCTGATATCAAATTCCTCTCATTATGCACTAGAACACAGGAACATGCTCAGGCCACCCTATCTGTGAGCATCTGCAAGAAAAGCATACCAAAAGCTCTTTCTATTAGTTCTGCTCCTGCTGGAATTCATCAGGTTCCACCTTGACCTGTTCCTGCTTTTGTCCCATATCCCCATTCGGGTGCCGAATGTTTGCAGTAAGAGCATGGCAACCCTAGAGCCAAATCACCCATCTTTTCCTAAGAGCACTGCATCCACTCCCAAACATCATGCCGCTTCCCAAAAGTGCAATCAACTGAGTGAGAGAGGGCTGCTTTTCAGCCCAACTCCCTCTCTGTTTTGCCGGCATTATGCTGAAGTCACCAGCCTCTGGTTCAGTTTTCTACTAACTGCCCAGTGCGCTGCCCTGCTCTGTACTGCATGCGTATGTTGTGTTTTTTTACAGGCTACTAGCAGATGTAAGCAAATATGGCAGCTGGCATGATGGAAGGAGGCTGAACAGCATGTAAGCAATGAGGGAGAGCAGGTGGCCAAAGGCCCCTGCTTGCATATCTGGAAACACTGCAAGCTATGGCCACAGTCAGGGGAGACTAGTGTCTCCAATTTCGGTGGGGCTTTGGATCCACCCCAGGTTTCAATCAGACCCAGCTAGAAAGCTAAAGGAGCTATCCAAGGTGCTGAACCCCCCCCCCAAAAAAAATAGGATCTGCACCTTGGATAGCTCCTTCAGAGTTCTGGCTGCTTCTGACTGAAACCCCAAATGTATTCAAAGCCCTACCGAAATCAGAGCCACCAGCCTCCACCAGCCGCAATGGATCATTACGTAACCTTATAATCAGAATGTTGCTTTAGTAAAAGCAAAATTTTATCTTATGTTTGAAAACAGGTATACAAAGAAAGCTCATGTATTCAAAGGCTGAAGCTTTTGTGATCCATATGGCTCCCTGCTTCTTCTGCATAGACTTCTTGTTCTGACTTCTGTAATATGGAAAAGAATGTATTGTCTCAAAAGATGGTTTTAAGAAATTGATTAAATAATTTTAAAAATTGCTGACTTGCATACTTTGAAGTGTAATAGTCGCTTTTATTCACATAGAGTTTTGATTTTTAAAGCCATGGAACGTGAACGGCCTTGCATATAATTACAGCTTTTCAATTTTTGGTAAAACCGCTATTGAAATGCCCACTAACACACTGGCGGCAGTGAGGCCAGAGATTCAAAAGATATTGAGGCTATTTTATTCCTGACAGAGCAGGGAAGGGAGATACAATTTATATAGCAAAGATGGTTGTCTTGAGAAATATTGTTTCTAGAGCCACTGTTGGAACAAGTTTACTTTTGGGGAAAATGCATTATTCGCAGGAGGGAGGTTCTACAGCAGACAGCTGGGAAGGGGAAGATGTCAGAAGGCAACTAATCAAGCAAGGCTTCTTTGAGGCTGTGTTTCATTTTTCCAAATCATTGCCAACTTTCTATTGCCACATTCTAGCTCTCGACACATCAGTGTCGTTATTCACATTAACAGTTCCCCACCACACCCCACTTTGTTGTTCTTTTTTGCAGTCAAGTAGCATCATCACATTTGGGAGCAAAAGGTAAAAGTAATGGTTATAAAATGGAAGAGGGGTGTGTGTGTGTGTGTGTAGTGCCCTTGAACAGAAGCTCCAACAAGATCTCAATAGAGATTTGGCCAACATGGCTGCCATTTTGTACATATTTGTTATACACATTGTGCAAATATCATACATTATACTTCTATTCAAAAATGCAATAATTTCGTATTCACTGTTCAGGTGGGCAGCCTGCTGCCTTTATATTCACCCACCTCAAATTCCCCTAACCTTGTCTGAATTCTGCAGGAAATCACACTCTCCCAAACTGTTCTTTGGCAGAAAGCATGATTGTGATGGGGAGGATGACACATCGGAAGGGCCATCCCGACCTAAGCCCCCTCCATCACAGTCGTGCTTCCCACAGCCCATCAAACAGCTGTTTGGCAGGCTCTATAGAGAGTGCAGTCTACATGGAGAGCATGTTACAAGGAGAGGGAGTTAATCCAAACTGTGTGCTGGGCCTCCAGATGAAATAAACGTACAAATACCTGTACATACGTGTGTGTGTGTGTGTGTGAGAGAGAGAGAGAGAGAGAGAGAGGCAAACACAGACAGACAGGCAGACAGTGGGGGACAGGAAGCTGGGCCTGGCCCAACCCACCAGCATGATGCTCCTAGTCCACTGCCGCATGCAAAAAGGTTGCCCACTTCTGAGGTAGAATAAAAGGTACTTTAACTTCAAGTAGAAGATAGAGGGCTTGGATCCAGAGATTACTTGACTGAGTGGAAAGGCACTTCTGCTTGTGGAAGGCAGCCCCACTGAATTCTCCCAATTTCCTTTTCCCACTGCAGTTCCCTGTGCCCCATTGCACACTATTTGAGAGGGCCCATTAACCCTCAGAAGTAGCTTTGTGGAGGGGCACAGGGGGCTGTAGCAGCACTGAGCCAGAAATTCTTGTTGTGTGAGCGGAGTTCCACTTGTCTATCTCTGGATCCAACCTAATGTCATCCTGGTCAACAAATCCATTAGTTGACTCAATACAGTCACCAGTTTGCACATCACAGTGGCAAATCATGGGTTAATTAACCCATGATTTGCGGGGAGGTGCAGAGCATGCGAGCCATTTCTGGTTTGAATAAACAACCGAGGAATAGCGACTGAGACTAACAGTAGCGACTCCTTTGCAGAGTTAGGATTAACCAGGCAGCCTGAAAAAAACACACAGGATGCCAGTGGGACCCCATAGGAAAAAAATGGCAAAGAACAACCAAGTTTATAAGACCTATTTTACCGGTATATAGTGCAACTTGGTAAAAGCAGCTTTCCATGTGTTACAATCCAGATGTAGAGCAAGTCAAATTAGAATCTCTGCTACAAGCCTTGAGGGAAACCCTTGTGTAGAAGCACTCTCTATTTGAGGGCTTAAAAAAGAAAGGAGGTCAAATAGTAGCTGCAAGAAGAGGTTGGATAGTAGCATTCAAACCTAACTAGATTTTATGTACAGCTGTATTTCTGTTTGCAAAGTTCTGTACATCTTTATGGGATGCTTGATCAGTTTTTGGTGCAGGAAAGAAGGCCACCCTGTTGAAATGTAGATGGAAGTGTGTTCTCTCACCCAGATTCTTATGCAACAACTTTCCCTTGTTCTGTGACTCACAATATTATAAGGTAGCTGCAAAACTACTGCTGTAAAAATGGTTGTTAAAAGCAGTCAAATCTCCCCCTCCTTCCCCAGCCCCCATTCAAAGGGGCCTGGAAGTTTGCATTCAGAAACACGTTTATTGTCTAACATCCTGGTAAAAAAATTCACACAGGAGAGCAAAATCATTCCTTTGACCTAATCAGCTGCTAGTTGCGGTCTTGACAGGGGGACAAAGGAGCAGTACAGCAAAGTGGTTAGAAAGATTAAGACAAACATCTTCTTGCAAATTTTGAAAAGCAACTGTGAAGCAGAAAACAAGATATCTCCGTTGCTCAGTTCTGTTAGAGCCATGAGGCCACCCTTCTACATTTACAATTCAAAGATTCTATGAATCTAAGAGGCCAGTCAGCTCATTTTCTAGATCAACTTTTTTGTATTGGTATCAGACCTAGCCAAAAAAAAGGGAGAGAGATTATTAAGCCTTCTGCCCAGATGCAAGTCAATAGAACCAAGGTGATTCAAGCCCATGCTAAAGGCACAGCTGAGGAAAAAGGGGGAACACGTGATAGAAAAAAAGCTTGACATCGTAAGGGCTTTGGCATTGTAAGCATTCACCAATCCTGTAAATTGTTGGTATGGAAACCGAAGCAAGTCCTTTGTAATTTTAAGACATGAAACTTGCAAGCTTACAGAACTTTCTGTTGTCTTTTGACCCAGTCTGCTACAGCATAGTTACAAACAGGAAGTGATAAGGAGCAGCATAAATCTTGCTTTGAGCAGTTCTAAGAGTTTGCAAGTACTAGGAAGTCGTTGTTTAAACCATACCCCATGTCCAGTTATCAAAGTGATCCATGCAAGTAAAAGCTCAATTGATTCTTCTTTCCACACTTCTGGGAAGGGCAAGGCTATTTATATTCCCTTCCCTTAATATGACTTAACATTTCCTATACCAAAAAGTGATTTATGGATTCTTGCTGAAATTCACACTTATTACTCCAAGCCTTCTCAATGCTTAGTGCTTTAACACACATATAGGTAGCAGCAAAAAAAGCTATTCTCCACATAGAATTCCTGTGCACAGGGTTTTGATTTTTAAAGAGTTTTCACAGCCTTTGCACAACGTAGAAGAGGTCTGAGTGTAATTTTGTCCACATTCTGCTGCACTTACAAACGTTCAAACAGGGCCCAGAACAAAGACAGGCTTCATGGGGCTGTATCTAATGGTGTCGTTCCACCAGCAGGAAGGAACCGCTGGAGGAATGGATTTTCCCCTCCCTCTTGCAACCATCTGGACATGCCCCCCAAATTTGCTCCAGAGGCGTTTTAATGAAAGCCAGGCTCTCTACAGAAAGAAATTCTGACACAGCTACAGATGTAGACGACTACTGAGGGCATTCAGCTTACTTTTGTTAGTAGCCAGCCACCAGATTCCATCTTCAAAGCAGGGTGGCCATGTGTCCACATTTACAGAGGATGGCCATGTATTTGAAGGGCTGCCAGAGGACTGTCCTCTGTTTTGAAGGTGTCTTCTATTCGAAGGGCCGTCCAGTCTGAGGCCAGTTTAAAGATGAGAAACCACAGGAAGGCAGACCACGGGTCTTGAAGCGGCTCATCAGCACCCAGACAGGCTGGCACTCAGGTCACTGGTCACAGACTTCCACACTATGCTGAGACGTACTGCGTTTCCATTGGAATTATAATAATTTCTACATTTGAATACATACTAGCATATGGAAATTTTATATATGTAACTGTCCTCATTTGTTCCCTCTTTTTGCAATTCACAAGTGCACATCCTGCTTCAAAGATTTACAGTTCAGGTAGCAGTTGCAAAAATGTTAAAGGTCAAGTTATTCAAATTGATCTATGACAAAAGGCTAAACAGTATTTTTTTAAAAATCTAAGGGTGCAATCCTATGGATGTTTAGAAAGAAAAAGTTCTATAACTCCCAGCATGCACCCATTCCGGCTGGGGCATGCTGGGAGTTGTAGGACTTTTTTCTGTCTAAACAGCCACAGGATTGTGTCCTAAAACTGGTTTTTGTGCACCCGAGAATGTGCGAGACATTGAGACTGTGTAAGTAGTAAGGAGCTGCACATTCTTCTGAGGCTGCTTCCCATCACTGACCCCCACAGTGGTGGGTCAAGGGCCTAGCATGCCAGAATGAAGTCTGGACCGCATCCCCAGGACACATTCCCAAGCCCAATCTTCTGGTACCTCTGACAGGCAAATGCACCGGATCCTTTCACACAGCCGCTCTTGCACAGTTGGCTAATCTGTGGATTGAGCCACAAATCCAAACACTGGCATGCGAAGAGGACTCAAATAGAGAATCTATGACCATCCCCCATTCTACAACCAGACAAACTCAGGGAAGGGGGGCTGTGGAGCCAGAAGCTGCCACATGTTTCCTGCCTCTCTGCAATTTCCCTGGTTAGCACAGCATTTTTGGCAGCTGCAATGCTAAGATGTTGCTGCTGGAATGAAAGACCTTCACCCATCCTGGAATTTCATGTCCTGCCTCCAAGTGCCTTGTACCACCCTGGGGAACACCCACGTCTTAGTATGATAACTGCCAGCCTAAAAGAATTACTACATTCTCACAATAAATGCTGCAATGTTGGTAGTTTGGTAAGTTCTAGGTCTGCTTCTTAGCTCTGTGAGGCTGGAAATTAACTCCGATAACTTAGCTGAGATGGTTCCTAGCCTTGGCCTGTTGGGTTTTTGTTTTTACACAAGTCTCTCTCTCAGCAGCCACCTAATAACACCCAATATTTAGGTCTACTGACCAGGAAGAAATCTGTCCTTTATAAATATTAACACATAAGACAACCTCCCCCAACCTGGCACCCTCCAGATGTGCTGGAATGCAAATGGCCATGGTGGCTGGCAGTGATGGAACTTACCAGAGTGGGGAAGGCTGATTGCAACTTCCACTATTGTCTTACAAGTTATTGAAAATTACAATCATTTTGGTCTCACTCTGAAGCCCACCCATCTGGCAACAGTCCTACCATTCAAGATGTGGAGGTGCATCTGAAACCCTTGTGCTGGCTCTTCTTTAAAAGGAAACACCAGAAATGGGCCTCAGAGCATATTCGTTACTAGCCAAGATTAGGCTTAAAGGCCCTCCTATTTTCTGAAGGCAAATGAAATTACACTGTGGACAAACATGACTCTGTTCATGCCAGTTTTCCCACCCTAAAAGGCCCAAGCTTGAAATCTGGTTCCTTGCTGTTTTAGCTAACAGTGTGCTATTGAAATGTCACTCCACTGCTAGCGAACACCCACACAGCATGAAAGAGGTGAATCACAATGAGAGCTCAGCTCAATGGGTCCAACTCTCATCTTATAATACATCAGAAGTAATTCTGTTGGCTCACTGAAGTTACACTGTTGCCTAAGGGAAGAATCCAGCCCCTTCAATTCCAGAAGTAAAACCAGCCAAGAAATGATTTAAAATTCAGTTCCGCTCTCAGATACATTGTAAAGGGACAAAGGAATTTTCAGCATGTGTAATCCGTAGGAGTGCAAGCCACAACACTGTTTTATGCTCACACATGAGACTGAGGGAAAAGGAAACAGATACTCCTTTTTAGCTCAGGACTTCCAAGTTTGTAGGATGGTGGGTGGTGGGAATCTTTGCTGTAAGGAGTTCCATGAAACTATTTTTCAATTCAGAGTGCGCAGCATAACTGAGTTAACCTGCAGGGAACTGATAGGATATTGTGTATGACTTTTCAGTAAAGTTCTGTGTTGCGCCACTGTTGTGATTCTTTAAAGAGAAGTCACCAGTCTAATTGGCAATGTTGTTTGTTTTCTTTCCCTGCCAATTCTTAACAGGTAAGAGTACACTTTCTAGTTATTTAGATACTAGGAAGTTTGCCATACTTTTGTGTGATGAACTTGACTTAGTGGGCTGCCTGACAGTCTGGCTTTCCTAAAACCTTTAGAGTGCAGGCAAGTTACCTTAAGACATGTTGATCACTTGTCCATCACCATGGCAACAAAAGGCTAGCTTTTCCCCTTTCCATCCATTGCTTTTTGCCCTAAGAATGTTTTTCAATTGCTCTAAAGCAGGGGAAGGGGACATGCTAAACTTGCCCATTTAGTGTGCCATAGCGCTAATGCGCCCATTAAAAAGAAGTGTTTTTGCTGCCACTGCCAAATTTAGTGCATATTGCCCACCTCTGCTTTAGACCTTGGGAACATCAAGCTTTGTTTTCCCGTGTTATGTGAATTAATTGGCGAATTCCTATATTCTTTTAGTGAAATTCTCAAATTCAGACAGCAAGTGGGTTTGGAAATGGAAGTGCCCCCCCCCCCCTTGGGGAAGGCTGCTAAGAAATGTATGGGGTATGAGGTGGCACACATTAGGAAAAAAAAGTTTACCTATTTTTATTCCCTTTGGGAGTCAGTTATAACCACAAATGTTATACAAGGTGAAATGCTATGCTTGCTTTCAGGATATCTTGCTATCCAGACAGTTGTATCATTCTTTTAATCTTGAAAATTAAGTTTGAAGAAAAATGCCACCCTCAATGTTAAAAAGTGGTAAGGGTGCACCTGTATTAGGGCTTTATTGTGCAATTGCACTGCCTCATTTACAGCATTTTATGTGGGTCCAGACAATGTTCTCTTTCATTTGTAGCTCTCCTGTGTTTTTCCACCACTTGTTCCACCTTATTTATTACCAGAATTTGTTTTGTTAAAGAGGAAAAGGTAGAATAGCTGCACAATGTCTTTTGACTAATAGCGCTAGGAGCCCTCCATCTGGAAGCACCCTCTGATCCATCCTATGCACCTTTCTTGGGGGCATTTACATTGAAATAACTCACCTTAAAATAAATTTGTCAGGACTCTTTCACTGGCACACTTTAAAGAAACGGCAACTTAACACAACTTTCAGGTAGTTGTTTGCTTATATACACAAAATAAGTTGGCAATGTAAGTCACCTTTAATTTCTAGTTTTCTGCAACAGCAATAGTTAACATACACACAAAATCCCCAATTTCTTGCATTTATTTGAGTAAATATCTGGTAAATAAAGTCATTGATAAAACATTACAAAATTAAATACATTTAAAAAAGCTTGCCAGTATACATAAAGTTCACAAACATGTATTTCTTCTTTTAAAAAATAAAATTATGTTCAGAGCACCCTTGATATAAAATGCTAGACTAGCATCTACCAGCAGATGGTAGCTTGTGAAACATTTTAGTGAAGAATGTTTTCCTGAAGTGTTAGGGATCCTGCTTTCACAACTGTAAACCAGCCTCCTGCACCCAACATGCCAGGTCTGATGCCCAAGCTGGAAAAAATGGCTTGTCACAGGAATGGAAGCAACTGGGCCAAAACCGCACCAATTGGTTTCCCTGGCATTTGCCCTGCTTGAACCTCTCTTAAACGGCACTGAAACTTCTCTCACTGTCACATCTGACCCTTTGGCAGTAGGTTAATGCAATCCTAACAGACCATGAGGTGAAGAGGAAATGATCTGGCTAAGCATCAAAGTCAATAAAATAAGCTCAATGCCTACAAAATCAAGCCCTTGAAATTCCCCAGCTTGCTCATAATATGTTGCTTTGTGAATGAAGACATTCACCCCAGTGCTTGAAATGCATTTAGAAACAGTGGCAGCATTCACTTTTTAACAAATTGCATCCCTCCCCCACCCTCCCCCAACACCATGACTGCTACAGCTTCCATTTAAATAGTAACCTGGACCATATTTCCCTTCCACCCATGTGAAGCAATAGTAACTCACTCAGTAATATATGTAACATAAGCACAAGAATTTTAACATCCATGAGTCTGGTGTACAACCTAATGAACAATTCAACTGGTTGCAAAGGAACAGCACCCCCTAGTAGTTCTATACAGAATTCATCAGGTAGGATTACTGCCTGGGACAGCTAGAGTCTTTCTAAATGTGGTGTTTCCCCACAAACTTTGATCATCCTCAGGTAGTAAAAGCAGCATCCATAATGTTGATATCCATGATAAAAAAAAAAGTTGACACTTTAAAAAAAGCCTTAAAAACAGAGGTGGTCAAATTCATTAAAATGTCAGAACTCAACCAAAAAGTAAGAATAAATTGCTCATAAAGATCAAACTAGAAGTTGTTCTATTCAAAAGTCCCAGTTTAGTGGCCACGTCTCTCAAGAGGGCTTGATTTTCAGTTATATACTCTTCTTTTGTGGAGGGCTCAGCTTCCTCATCCCTCTTATCCGAGTCAGCAGTTCTTTGATAAAATCCTAGAAAAAGAAAAATTTGGAAGGGAAAAATGTGTCATTAGGAGTAATGACTGAAGAATGCACAGTCCCCACCCCACTGCACCCTCCACACATCATTCTCACATATCAAATATCAGCCGTTCAACCATCTTCAAAGCAAGACCCAGTCAGAGGCTCTAATGAACAAACGTCCTGTCAAAACACTACTTTCAAAACCCAGTGACCCTGATGGAACATAACTGCCAAGATTCTATAGAAGTGGGAACCCACAAGAAGGCTGCTGCTGGCAAGAGAGGAGAAGCTCTTCCCACCACCTCCACTGCAGTTGCCTTGGTTGTCCGCCATACCAAAGGGCACACTAATGTCCTCCCCTCAATCATTCTGGTAGCAGAAGGAGATTGATCCCACTCAGACCCTCTCCCCCTTCTCTGAAGTGATGGGGGAGGATTTGGCCAGACAGGTGCCCAGTTCCCCCTTGGAATCCTTTCAGCAGGAAGAAAGAAGCCTCCATTCCCTTCCAAAAGGGAGAGATATCACCATGTGGCTCTTTTGTGTTGGCGCAACACGATTCACCTTCCCTCTAGCAGGAACACCTGCGGAATGCCCTCTCGTACCAGGGATTTTCACCTATGGCAGGAGTGAGCAACTTGCGGCACTTCAGCTATTTTGCCCTTTAACTCCTACCAGTCCTAGCCAGCAAAGCCAATAGTGAGGGATAATGGGAGTTGCTGGCCAAAACATCTGGAGTCCCTCAAGTTGCCCACCCCTGCCTTACGGAGTGTAGGAATTGTGCAAATGGAACTCTGGCTAAGGACAGGTTTGGAGGTAATAGGATTCATTTCAATGCCCCCAAATATTTTTCAGGAATGATACATGGTCTCTACCAAAAAAAAAAATAATGCACAGACAGTGAGGTCTGCTAATACGAGAGCTGTGCACAAATAGCCTCTGGAAATGTTCCACCCTATTTGTGGGCAGATAAACTGGGGTAACAATTTCACCAAATTTTGCCAGGTACAAGAGAAATGCCCAACTGTTTCTCACAGGTAGAGCTCGCCATAGGCAGAGGTTCTTTCTTTATATGTAAGAGTTTGGGGGGGGGGGTTGTGCTGCCACTGCAAGTGGCAACAGCATCAACTGTGTTGGCCAGCTGCCCCTCCCCCTTTGCATCCACCACAATGCAGGTGTGAGGGGGGCAGCACTGTGTCTTCCTCCAGGCAAGAGGTGGAGCTAGTGCTGTGCCAAAATCTGTCCTCCATTTTTCCTAAAGTTTTATTCCCACATAAGAGGCTTCTGTTTTTCTGCTTCTTTCTCAGGGTGCTTTATAATTTATTTTGGTGGTGTTATCTAATAACTGTGAGGTGGCCAAGGATAATGCGTGTGTGTTTTCTTTCTATTACACACCTCTCCATTGCTTTGCAGCCTCCTAGGCTGCCTTTGCTTCCTGATTTGGAAAAGCCCTATGAGAGGAATTACCTCATGATGTCTTCCCGTGGGCTTTAATAGAAGTGTGGGAAGCCAAAGCCCCTTCATGGATCACTGCCTTGTTGTGGCGAAGGGGCTTGCGTAACTCAGTGAAGCCATAAGCTATGCCGTGCAGGGCCACCCAAGACGGACAGGTCATGGCAGAGAGTTCTGACAAAATGTGGTCCACTGGAGAAGGAAATGGCAACCCACTCCAGTATTCTTGCCAAGAAAACCCCATGGAACGTATCACAAGGCTAAAAGAGATGACGCCGGAAGATGAGCCCCTCAGGTCGGAAGGTGTCCAATATACTACTGGGGAAGAGCAGAGGGTATTTCCAAGTAGCGCCAGAAAGAGTGAAGCGGCTGGGCCAAAGCCGAAAGGACACTCAGCTGTGGATGTGTCTGGTGGTGAAAAGAAAATCCGATGCTGTAAAGAACAATATTGTTTAGGACCCTGGAATGTCAGATCAATGAATCAAGGTAAGCTGGAGGTGGTCAAACATGAGATGGCAAGATTGAACATCGACATCTTGGGAGTCAGTGAACTAAAATGGGCAGGCATGGGCGAATTTAATTCAGGTGACCATCATATCTACTACTGTGGGCAAGAATCCCATAGAAGAAATGGAGTAGCACTCATAGTCAACAAAAGGGTGGGAAAAGCAGTACTGGGGTACAATCTTAAAAATGATAGAATGATCTCAGTACGAATCCAAGGCAAACCATTCAACATCACAGTAATTCAAGTCTATGCCCCAACCACTGATGCCGAAGAAGCTGAGGTTGATCGGTTCTATGAAGACCTACAACACCTTCTAGAACTAACACCACAAAAAGATGTCCTCTTCATCATAGGGGATTGGAATGCTAAAGTAGGAAGTCAAGAAATCACTGGGATAACAGGCATGAATGGCCTTGGTGTACAAAATGAAGCAGGACAAAAACTAATAGAGTTTTGCCAAGAGAACACGCTGATCATAGCAAACACTCTTTTCCAACAGCACAAGAGACGACTCTACACATGGACATCACCAGATGGTCAATATCGAAATCAGATTGATTATGTCCTTTGCAGCCAAAGATGGAGAAGCTCTATACAGTCAGTCAAAACAAGACCTGGAGCTGACTGTGGCTCAGATCATGAGCTGCTTCTTGCAAAATTTCAGCTTAAATTGAAGAACGTCGGGAAAACCACTAAACCATTCAGGTATGACCTAAATCATATCCCTTATGAATATACAGTGGAGGTGAGGAATAGATTTCAGGGATTAGACCTGATAGACAGAGTGCCTGAGGAACTATGGACGGAGGTCCGTAACATTGTTCAGGAGGCAGCAACTCAATCCATCCCAAAGAAAAAGGAATGCAAGAAAGCAAAATCGCTGTCTGATGAGGCTTTACAAGTAGCTGAGGAAAGAAGGGAAGCGAAAAGCAAGGGAGAAAGGGGAAGATATATCCAACTGAATGCAGAGTTCCAGAGAATAGCAAGGAGAGACAAGAAGGCCTTCTTAAATGAACAATGCAAAGAAATCGAGGAAAACAACAGAATGGGAAAGACTAGAGATCTCTTCAAGAAAATCGGAGATCTCAAGGGAACGTTTTGTGCAAAGATGGGCATGATAAAGGACAAAGAAGGTAGGGACCTACCAGGTGCAGATGAGATTAAGAAGAGATGGAAAGAATACACAGAAGAACTCTACAGGAAAGATCTGAATGTCCCTGATAGCCATGATAGTGCGGTCACTGAACTTGAGCCAGACATCCTCGAGAGTGAAGTCAAGTGGGCCTTAGGAAGCATTACTAACAACAAAGCTAGTGGAGATGACAGTATTCCAGCTGAGCTATTTAAAATCCTAAAAGATGATGCTGTTAAAGTGCTGCATTCAATATGCCAACAAATTTGGAACACTCAACAATGGCCGCAAGACTGGAAAAGGTCAGTTTACATTCCAATTCCAAAGAAGGGCAACGCCAAAGAGTGTTCAAACTACCGCACAATTGCTCTCATTTCACATGCCAGCAAGGTGAAGCTCAAAATCCTACAAGCTAGGCTTCAGCAGTACGCAAACCGAGAACTACCGGAAGTACAAGCTGGGTTTCGAAGAGGCAGAGGAACTAGAGATCAAATCGCCAACATTCGCTGCATCATGGAGAAAGCAAGAGAATTCCAGAAAAACGTCTATTTCTGCTTCATTGACTACGCTAAAGCCTTTGATTGTGTGGATCACAACAAACTGTGGCAAATTCTTAAAGTGATGGGAGTACCAGACCACCTTACCTGTCTCTTGAGAAACCTGTACGAGGGTCAAGAAGCAACAGTAAGAACCAGACATGGAACAACTGAGTGGTTCAAAATTGGGAAAGGAGTACGACAATGCTGCATATTGTCACCCTGCTTATTTAACTTATATACAGAGTACATCATGAGAATGCCGGGCTGGATGAATCACAGGTCGGAATTAAGATTGCTGGGAGAATTATCAACAACCTCAGATATGCAGACGATACCACCCTAGTGGCAGAAAGCGAAGCGGATCTAAAGAGCCTCGTGTTGAGGGTGAAAGAGGAGAGTGGAAAAGCTGGTTTGAAACTCAACATTAAAAAAAACTAAGATCATGGCATCTGGCCCTATCACTTCCTGGCATATAGAAGGGGAAGAAATGGAAGCAGTGACAGATTTTATTTTCTTGGGCTCCAAGATCACCGCAGACGGTGACTGTAGCCATGAAATTAAAAGACGCTTGCTCCTTGGGAGGAAAGCTATGGCAAACCTAGACAGCATAGTAAGAAGCAGAGACATCACCTTGCCGACAAAGGTCCATCTAATCAAAGCTATGGTTTTCCCAGTAGTAATATATGGCTGTGAGAGCTGGACTATAAGGAAGGCTGAGCGCCGAAGAATTGATGCTTTCGAACTGTGGTGCTGGAGAAGACTCTTACGAGTCCCGTAGACTGCAAGGAGGTCAAATCAGTCAATCCTAAAGGAAATCAACCCTGACTGCTCATTGGAAGGACAGATACTGAAGCTGAAGCTCCAATATTTTGGCCACCTAATGCGAAGAGAAAACTCTCTGGAAAAGACCCTGATGCTGGGAAAGACTGAAGGCAAAAGGAGAAGGGGACGGCAGAGGATGAGATGGCTAGATAGCATCACCAATGCGATGAATATGAACTTGAGCACGCTCCGGGAGAGAGCACAGGACAGGAAGGCCTGGCGTGCTATGGTCCATGGGGTCACGAAGAGTCGGACACGACTGAACAACAACAACGGGAAGCCAAAGAAGCTACAGGCTGCTGGAGAGATGATTGTACAATGAAAAACAGGACACTTGTGCACATCTCCTGAGTAAGGTAAGCAGAAGAAACCCAAATGCAACCCATGAGAATTTCTCTGAAATATTCTTCACCATTGAATTATTTTCGAAACAATTTCTTTTCTATCAAACTGAATGGGAATTGTCCCAAAAAATGTGGGAGAAATTTTCGGCACAGTACTATCTAATACAGAATAAATTATTTTCTTCTCAGAGTTTTCTGAAGGAGCTAAAACGTCATCCAGTTGGAGTAACCCTAGCCAACTCAAGTTATTTATGCTGCACAGATGCCCTTTGCAACATGTGCAATGATTTCTACAAGAGAAGCTTATGACCCCATTCTGGGCTCCATTTGAATAAATCAAAGGCTGCTACATACATTTCCTGTTCAAACATTAATGGCACCTTCATCATTAAACACTATCTGCTCTGCTGTGAAGTTTCAAAGAGTTCTATTTCTAGCCTGCTAGCTGGAAAAAGAACAGAGTGCTTATTAATAGTACAGAGGCATTAGTCATTTACAATACTCAAACATTGCTTAGAGGCTTGTAAAGCCAGGGGGCTCCTCTTTCTAGGCAATACATGTGGTTTCCATGCATCCCAGGAATTTCCACAGGGAGCTGCAACTAGGATGGACACTTGAAGTTATTTACAACACTCTCAGTTGCATGCTGTATCAACAGCTCCAAGTGCCAGGTAGCAGGTACAGTTGTGCATAAAATTCAGAGTGAGACTCCAATAATCTGTGGGCTATTTCACTCTGACTCACCCTGTTTTACCTCCCCCACCCCACCCCACCCCACCCCACCCCACCCTCCCTCACACACACACACGTTCAGAGATTCTTTACTGTAGCCATTTGGAACGGGCACGAAACCATGGAAGTTCAGCTGCACGCAAATGGCTTACAAAGTCTGCCTTCCCCCTGGCTGGTGCTACATTCCCAGAAAGTATTTTTAACTGTTGGCATCCACCAACCAAGCTTGCTTTTGAGATAACACAGCCCCACATCAAACACATTATGGCACTCATTTCTTACAGATAAGAGAGAGCACATATGTGTGCATGCGTAAAAAGCTTTAAATCCATGAGATCGTTGCGTCATGAAAGCAGCGGACGACCCAAGAGCACAGTACAAAAGCAGGTGTGCCAAGTGCTGATTGCTTTAAAATTCATGGAAGACACCCAAATGCATTGCCCTGATGTTATGAGCAGCTGCACAATACACCTTCGAGTTACTAAACACAGGAAGCTGTGTTATATCAAGTCAGACCACTGGTCCGTCTAGCTCAGTATTGTCGACACTGATTGGCAGCAACGCTCCAGGGTTTCTGACAGGGTTTCCCCCCAGCCTTACTTGGAGATCTGGAGATTGAACCTGGGGCCTTCGGCATGCAAAGCAGGGGCTCTACCACAGAGCTACAGCTTTCCCCCACATTTTAATTTTTCTCTTCACACAGACTGTCCTCGTTATAATAAAGATAATAGGTTTTCAAGTGGCAGATTTATGACAATGTTTAATTTAGAGTTGTCTTAAATGAGAAATATATTAGAAAATTCTATGTGCCATCTACCTGAAGCCCCTTTTTCTACTTTTATAAAGGAGGTTACAGGCTGGCTAACACACAGGCATAATATTTGTATTTGGCAACTCTACAGAGGGTTAACTCCACATGATTATTGTAGGAAGTATTCCACGGTGTTGCCTGCAGCAAACACATAATGTGTAGGTGTTGGACAGATGGCCAAACACACGCCCCCCCACCCCTGTCATTATACACATGGCTGGAAACCCTAACCTAATCAGGTTCCTCAGGCAACTGCAGTGATATTTAAAAGATGCATGTATACTCATGTATAATGTCCAACCATGTGTGTGTTTGCTGAAGGAACACACCAGTGTTTCCCACAGCACTTGTGATATGTGGACCTGCCCTGGGTTAGCAAGGACTCATCCATGAGCTGGCATGGCAAATTAATACCTGAGAGGCAGGATGCACCACCTCCATCCAAAGTGTCAGGCTTACTTCATAAACCACCAAAAGATAAAGTTGGAAACGATTCTTCATGGAAAAAACTTTGTCTCTATGCTACCAGCCCAGGAAGACCAGATAAAGATATTCAAAATAAATCACATCCTCATAAGTAGAACCTTTTCTACTGTGCCATGGCCAAGCCTGGCAAGACTATTGTCTATAAGATCTTGAGCATGTTTCACTGTAGAGGCACAAGCCAACTTCATAAGCATTTCTGCCAAAAATTGCACACACGCGTTTGCAGGGTGTTGGCATGTATGGAATGGGAACTTGTCATCCAACGGTGGAACGTCCTTTGCCTAGCTTGATTGTACAAGTGTTTGCTGTACTTGCTGCATCTGACAACTAATAGGAAGCAGAGATCAGATATGTTGCCAAGAGGGAAACAGCAGGTACATTAAACATGGTTGCACACACTTTTAAAGGCAGAGTACTGTTACATGGATGCTTAAACTAGAAACACAGTACAATGACCTTTGTTAATCTGGCTATCCTCTCTAGTCAGCAGTGTGGAAATAAAATGCTAACTTCTCTAGTGACTCGGTGTGCAAACAGGCTATATGCTGCCTGCTACATATTGCAAATGTAAAGCAAGGGAACACACAAAAAAATATGTTTTTCCTATACCTTTTTTGAACATTGCCTTTATTGGTGCATGGCAACAATCCCAGTGAAGTGGCATTTGGGTTTCTTCATACCACACTGCAAACCCCCTCTATACTAAAAGTTAACAAGCACACTTCTTCTGCCCAGCGCTGAAGCAGCCTTCTAACGCCAAGTATTATTTGGCATTTTAGCCATGACAGATCTACTGTGTAACTACCTGACCCACCTTTTTACAGTTCATTTCACCAATATTTTAAAAGGACAGTAGATCTAAATAGCACTTTATTTTTTACTTCTGAAAACCAAGAATCCCACTGTTTGCACAGTGCAACCCCATAGTCTACCCACTGTTAGTAACAGCTAGACCTTGATATCAGTGACAGAGGCATGTCTAAAAGACGACACAAGGACTCTTGCGAGGCATAAGCATGGTATCAGACATCACTTAACATTGACATCACATCAGATTATCTAACTAAGGAAACTGCTTTATTCATTCTTCGTATTTAAAGTAGTATTTTGCCAGGACAACGTTCCATCCTGTTCTCAAAACTGATGTTTTGCCACTAAGGGTGCAATCCTATGGGGACAGTTGGCCACCTCTGAACTCAAAGGTGACTCCAATGCTGGGAAGGCACAGCGCGAAGGGGATCCTCTCCGTCATGCTCCAGTCGCCCTGCATTTGCAGCTAGATGGCCAATTTCAGCTGTCTAGCTGGGGTGCCTCGGAGAGGGAGGCGGGGAGGCCGGACGGCACATAGGAAGCGTCGTAATGGCGCTTCTGCCATCCCCTCCCCACCCCCAGGAACGCTCCCTTTTCCCCTGCTCTGTGCTGCTCTTCTGAGTGTGGAGCCAGGGATGAAGGCGGCAGGGGAGGTGGTTCCCAGAAAATGAAAAATCCTATGGCTGTCTAGCAGCCATAGGATTGTGCCCTAAGTTACATTGCTATTAATGTACAAATGCTTACTTTTATTCTCCAACATGATGAAAAGTTTATTCCCTCCCAATCCCCAGAATTAAAAATATGGTGCCATGAGTGCAAAGCGGATGTAGTTTACATATGCTACAATAGAATAATAGTAGTTAGGCTAATGTGACTTAGATTTCAAATTGTGTTAATGACAAAAACAACATTCATATAGGTTAATCTACATGTATCCAAATTTCTGCTTATCCAGGTTATTCCTCCAATGCACTTCAGTAAGTCGTGCATTTCTGTAAGTTTTGTACGCACCAGAATATGTCACACTTTAAAAATTGAAATGGAAGATTTGCTTACCTCTGTAGGTTTGTAGCAATCTACAAGTGCTTCCTAGAAGTAAGATGAAAAGAGTATCAGTTGTTTATAAAAACTTTCACTTGTGCTTTATCATCTGCTCAGGCTGCCAGCTCATTTCTGAATCCAATTCAAAGTATTAACCTACAAAGCCCTAAACAGCTTGGTTACCTGAAGGGTCATCTCCTTCCATATCTACCTGCCTAGACACTCAGAGGCCTTTCTCTGGGTGTCCCCACCAAATGAGGTGAGGCAGGTAGCTACTAAGGAGACAGCCTTTAAGGTGGTGGCACCCTGGCTGTGGAATGCGTCCCCAGAGGGGCTCACCTGGTGCCTACATCATGGTCTTTTGGGCGCCAAGTGAAACCTTTGTTTATTTTCCCAGGGTTTTTAGCCCTTCAGTTTTTAAAACTTGTTTTTAGTTCTTTGCACCGCTGCTGGCTTTTATCTTGGTTACTACTTCGGTTTTATTCTCTTTTAAACGTATGGTTTGTATGTTATGTTCTACTATGTTATTGTATTTTATAGTTTTAAGCTTTGTTTTGTAAACTGCCCAGAGAGCTTTGGCTGAGGGGCAGTAAGTAAGTAAGTAAGTAAGTAAGTAAGTAAGTAAGTAAATAAAAGTTCAAACGCATACCTAAGGCATACCTACTGATGAGAAGTGGAGCAATTCTTTCATTAGGGCTTCCTGCCTCCCTAACAGATGGAAACAGGCAAATTGGCTCTGACACCTTCTCAACAACCCATGCAGGCAAGCCCTTGGGCAAGTACTGTATAGTAGGAATGCTAATCCTCCTGTCACCAATCCAAATTAAAGTCTGTAATATACCTCTGCATCAGTCTGTGTTGTAACAGGCCTAGTTTTTACTATTATACATTGTAGCAGTAATGATCTGCTGGTTTACGCTCCAAATTCCTCTATTAAAAATTGTTCTAAGCTTGCGAACCAGACAGTGTCATTCAAATTAGGTTATCCTGGTATCCTAACAGCTCTCCCAGATTTCTCAAAATCAAACTAACTTGTAATTTGAGGGCTCTCTCCTCTTCATTAGCAGCATCAAGAAGATCATCAATGTCAATTTCTACATCCGGCATCTCTTCTTCCTGGGAAAGGAGAAAGTTGAATTTTTCGAATTCATTTTAGCCATGCTAAAAAAAAACCTGAATGGTAGTTCCCACCCCCTCTCTCACCCACCCTGTACTTCACCTCTACCACCTGTTGGCTCAGGCCCAGTTCACAATTGTACTCTGCTGGCTAATCTTGTGTGTGTAGAGAAAGAGCAGGTGCACACCCTACTTTTTCTCTTGCATACCCAATAAAATGTAATGCAGGACTGGGCAACTTTTCGCTGTCTGGATGTTTTGGCCTACAACCTCCATCAGCTCTACCAGCATAGCCATTGGTGAAGGATCATGGGAGTTGTAGGCCAAGACGTCTGGAGGGCACCAGGCTGGGGAAGGCTGCTATAAGGGGAAGGATGGGGTATAAATACATAAGTACATAAATAATAGATTTGGGAGAGCTGGGTTTCACTGAAGAATCAGAACGTTAGTGAGAAGTGTGATCTTTTCAAGTCTGTAGCATTACTTTGAGAAGGAGACAAACCCAATTCCTTTCCCTTCCCTCTCCCATCCACAATTATAAACAAGAGTGGCACTGTAAGCAGGAGAATACCGGTGATAATAAACCATGGTGTTTTTTTTAGTGTTTTCTAACCTTCAAACAATCCCTGCTGCCTGGGTTTGGATGATGAGACAAACCATGGCAACTCCCAGCTGTGGGGTTGAATATTCAAAATGGCCACTGCAGTGCACTACAACCCATGGTTGCTTAAATAAGCCATGGTTGACTGCAGTGTTCATGCGAACCTGGTCAGAATAAGCACTGGTAAATATCAACAAGAAACACATACATGCCTTGTGTGACCAAATTCTTTTGTGATAAATGATTCGTGGAATGCTTTGAGGTGGAAAAGAGATAATGTTTGTTGCCCCCAAGAAAGCCAAATAAAAGCTTTGCCTGTTATCCAAGAGGCTGAGCCTAGATAAACTGTAAAGGAATAAGCTCCATTTCTACATTTTCAACAAGCCTTCGAGCTTGTGTTTTGGGAAGTCATCATGTTTCTCCATGTCTGTGTGCTTCAATGGATGGTCAGGCCTCCCCCCAGGTAAAAGCAAAACACAGTGGCCCAGTTCACACATAACAAGAAGCCAGCATGGGTGAATTTCCCTATGGGGTTTCTTGCTGCGGCGGCTGCTGCCATTTTGAATAATCGCGCTGCGACAGAGGTGCACCATAGCTTGTTGTTACGTGCAAACCTAGTGAGGGTGGGTTGTTGGGATGGTTGACAAGCCACCCAGAACCCATGGACTGTTTTATGGTTGAGGGTGGCTTGTCAACCACCCAACAACCCACCCTCACTGGGTTCATAGCTCAAATATTTTAAATGGCAGTGGCCATCACATCGAGAAGTCCTACAGGGAAATTCATGGTGGCTGCTCATTACAAGTGAACCAGATCAGTGAGAACCAACGATTAGATTGGTCGGATCTCTTCACACCACTAAAAGGATACCAGATGCATACACAGCTTCTACTTTTTAAGAGGAGATTTTGAGGCCATTACCACTGGCTTGAAAACAAGCCATAATGTTAATTTCCTGTGAGTCACTCTTGGGTGCAACCAAGCTGCTGCCACAGAGGAAACCCCATTTAATTCAATCATTGGTAAACCAAATTTCATATATACTCAATGGAAATGAATAGAAACTCTGCAGCAACTTGGGCCACTGTAACTCCCTATAACACCCTGTAACTCCTTATAACACCCTCCCCCCGCCCAGTGCTCATCTAAATGAGTTGGTGCCCTTGCAATATCCACGTGTGAGATTTTGCTTGAAGGCCAATTTACTTTGTGTAATATTTGATGAGAAGATGTCACTAATTGTAATTCTCACTGTGTTGTTCTCTCAATGTTGAGGATGTTTAAAAGGATACAGAAGGGGAGAAAGGAGTTTGTTTCAATTTTTTAGCCCTTTTGACATTATTGTTTTCCAGAACCTAGCATGAGTTCCATCCATCCCTCTTTAGGGATGTACAAAACTCCCCTTACCTGGCTCCGCCGGGCTCCGCTGGGGGGGGGGAGGTGCTCCGTCCCTCCCCCCGGAATCCTGGCAGGCCGGCTCCGCTCTGCAGGGATTCCGCGAAGCCGCCGGCCGGCTCCGCCAGCAGCCGGACATCCGGCCGCTGGCTAGCAGGGATGCAAATGGCAGCGGCTGTAGCCGCCACCGTTTGCGTCCCTGTAGTCAGCCATGATAGGCTACGTAAAGACTTATGTAGCCTATCATGTCTGGCTTAAAAAAAAAAAAAAAAACCACGCGTACGCAAATGGCAGCAGCTATGGCCACCGCTATTTGCGTTCCTTATTTTTGGCCGTCTTAGTCTCCGTAAATATTTATGTAGACTAAGACGGCGAAAATAAGGGGGAACGCAAATAGCGTCCGCTACGCTATTTGCGTTCCCCTTATTTTCACCGTCTTAGTCTATGTAAATATTTACGTAGACTAAGATGGCCAAAAATAAGGAATGCAAATGGCAGCGGCTGTAGCCGCCGCCATTTGCATACGCGCATTTTTGGTTTTTTTTAAGCCAGATGTGATAGGCTACGTAAGTCTTTACGTAGCCTATCACATCTTGTAAAAAAACAAAACAAACCCCAGCAAGACTGCAAATGGCGGCGGTGGCAGCTGGTCGGAAGACCAGCCGCCGGAGCCGCCGCCGCCGCCGGAGCCGCCACCCGGAAGATCCGCCCCAGGTAAGTCTCGTCCCAGAGGGGATCCGCGGGCAGGCAGGGGGGTGGCAGGCCGTTCCACCACAGATTTCGGGGGGCCGAATGCACTGGCATTCAGCCTCACCAAGATCCATGGTAGAATTCTCTGCCATCCCTATCCCTCTTGCAATCTGTTCATTGACCCCAGTTCCTCTCCATGGGGAACAATTCCTCTTGGGCTACTACAGACTGGACTCTCCTTCAATTTCCTGGATGGCAGAAAATATTCTGAGCCCAAGGGTCAGAAATATTTACAGTTTGTTTCCTCTTAAGTTCAAGTACCCAGTAATTTGTCTCAAACACAACCCAGTTCAATTTATAGCACAATACAGAGTTTGAGGAAGGCGTGTGGTGAAATTCACAGGGGTAGTTTAGAAGCAGGCAAAAAGGCTTGCACAGACAAAAAATAAAACCATAGTTCTTGATAGATTGAAGAAAATGCTTAACCTTTAGGACCCAATGAACCAATAACTTAAATTGTGCAAGGGTTCTCTGGGCAGTATCCAAGTTAGTCCTACTTAGACTAACTGAAAGAAACAGTTAGAAAGAAAATTAGTCACAATTACCTTGTCCCATTCATTTTAACAGGTCTACTATGTGAAGGACTAACATTGGGTACTACCCTCAGTGAGCAACTATGCTGTAAGAACTAGGGGGGTTTCTGATGTTGGCTACAACAACTTCCATACTGTCCCTGAAAGTACCTAATAATGCCTTGTCTCTCTTGCATCTTGACCCTTTGATCAAACCTCACTTTCCCAGTAGGGGGGTGTAAGGTGTGTAAAGAATCTCAAATTACCACAGTGAAGATGGACAGATTGCCCATTCTCAGACTTGCCCTCTGACTGGGGGATGAGGGAGAAACCATACACAAGAGCACCTGCGTCAGAATCCATAGGCTGGGAATCCCTCTAAATGTTGGGAAGAGATCACTACACCTCTGGTCAGAGGAGTTGAAGAAAGATGAGCTTGGAATCAACACGAGCCAGAGCCTGCAGGAGAAGCTGCCACTGCCTGGGAAGAGGCGCGCCTGCTGCTGCTGGGCCTGCTGTGGCTGCCGCCGCCACCAACACCAGGCCTTCCCTATGGGCCTCTGCCTGGCAGACCACCAGTCCCTGCAGGACCAGGCCCCCAGGTACTGAGCCAGCTGTGCTGCTTCCACCTGCCCCTCCCTGGAAGGGCTACATAAGCTGGCTGGCTGAGGTGGCCTGGGAGAGCTAGGGCCTGCAGGAGAAGCTGCCACCACCACCACCAGGGAAGAGGCGTGCCTGCTGCTGTGCTACCACTGCCGCTATCGATACTGTGGACTCCTGCCTGGAAGTATTTTAAAGGAATTTTTAATTTTTTTTTTCAATTTTGGGGGGACTCTGTTGTGTTTTAGGGGTGGGTACCCTGCCTGATAGGCGGGAGCGAGGGGGCATGTGTCCACCTGACGGAGGCAGTGGGGAGAGTGCTGGGGGCCAGACTATACCAAGGCTGGGCAGCAGGCTCTGGCGAGGCGCTAGGGGCAGGCCATGCCAGGTAAGGGGAACAAGGGAGATATGCGTAATATCTGTCCCTTGTTCCGGGCCTGCCCAGAACTAAAGGATAGCTGTGGGAGGCATGACTCCATCCTCTGGCCTTCGTTTGCTGCTCTGCAATGCCAGGTCTGTTACCCAGAAAACCTCCCTCATCCATGACATGATCCTGGATGAGGGTGCAGACCTGGCATGTATTACAGAGACGGGGCTGGCCGAGGCTGCTTCTCCAACTCTTGCGGCCATGTGTCCAGCTGGATTTTCATATGCACAGCAGCCGAGGGCTGGGGATCGGGGAGGGGGAGTGGCTGTTATCTACAGAGAGTCCTTCGTTTTCATCAGATCCCCTCTCTGGGAGACCAAGTTTGCTGAGTGCATGTACTGGAGGTTGGGCCCGAGGGGCAGTCTGGGGATTCTGCTTGTGTACCATCCACCCTGCTGCATGACTGACTCCCTGGCCGAGGTTCTTGAGGTAGTCTCTAATGTGTGTGTGCAGTCCCCTAACTTATTGGTGTTGGAGGACTTCAATGTACATTCAGAGGCCGTCCTCACGGGGGCACCTCGGGACTTTATGGAGACCATGGCATCCTGGGAGCTGCACCATATTCTAACTGGGCCCACCCATGTAGCCGGTCAAGCGCTAGACCTTGTGTTTGTTTCTGGAGAAGTGGGGAGTGATCTGGAATTCGGGGATATATCCACCACCCCCTTGTCATGGTCAGATCACTATCTGGTGATGTTGGACTTCTCAATTCCACAACCCCCCCGCAGATGTGGAGGACCCATTAAAATGGTATGCCCCTGGCGTCTTATGGATCCGAATGGATTCCTGAACGCGCTCGGGGATTCTCTGGAGCACGCCAACGGCCACTCGGTTGAGACCTGGGTGGGTGGGTGGAATGCTGCCATCACTGGGGCATTAGATCGGGTGACCCCGAAATGCCCTCTCCCCCTGAACAGGGCTCAGACTGCACCATGGTTCAATCCGCAGTTACGAGCTCTGAAACAGGAGGTGAGACAGCTAGAGCACTGGTGGCAGAAGTCTCACTCCAAAGATGATCAGACACGGGCTAAAGCTGTATCTTCAGCCTATCACGTGGTGGTGAAGGCAGCAAAAAAGGAATATTATGCTGCCTCTATCGCGTCTGCGGAGTGCTGTCCCAGGAGGCTGTTCCAAGTGGTCTGGAGCCTGGTCGGTCCAGTGGCTCCGGAACCACTGGAGCATTCTAAGGCCTCCTGTGAGGCCTTGGCAAGGCACTTTGCGGAATTGAACAGATTAGAAGTGTTATTCCATGCGCTGTGGATACAGTTAGAGAGCAAGAGGCGGTCTGTGGCAAACTGGTTTTGTGGGATCAGTTCCAGCTTCTTCCTCCTGATGAAGTGGACAAGGTGCTTTCATCTGTAAGGCCGACCACCTGCTCACTTGATCCTTGCCCATCTTGGCTCATTATGGGGTGCAGAGAGAGATTGGGTGAGGGAATCAGGGCGGTGGTGAACGCCTCCCTTGAGGAGGGAGTGATGCTATCAGCCCTCAAGGAGGCAGTGATAAGACTGCTCTTAAAGAAGCCCTCCTTGGATCCTCAAGTTCTGAACAACTTTCGCCCAGTCTCGAATCTGCCATTTTGGGGCAAGGTGATTGAGCGGGTGGTGGCGATGCAGTTGAGGGCACACTTGGAAGAAGCCGATTATCTAGATCCATTTCAGTCGGGCTTCAGGCCTGGGCATGGGACAGAAACGGCCTTGGTCGCCTTGGTGGATGATATGAAGAGGGGTCCGGATAGGAGCGAATGCTCCTTCCTTCTTCTCCTCGACCTCTCAGCAGCTTTTGATACTGTTGACCACGGTATCGTCCTGGACCGCCTGGAGGGGTTGGGCATTGGAGACACCGTATTGCGGTGGTTCCGGTCCTTCCTCTCCGGCAGGTACCAGAGGGTAGCACTGGGAGAGGAGGTTTCGGACCCGTGGCCACTCACTTGTGGGGTGCCACAGGGTTCCATCCTCTCCCCGATGCTATTTAACATCTATATGAAGCCACTGGGGACTATCATCAGGAGGTTTGGGGTGCGGTGTCATCAGTATGCGGATGACACGCAGCTAGGGATGTACGAAAGTCACTTACCTTTTCGACGGGATGATTCGCGGTGGGGGGGAGGCGCCCCGTCCCTCCCCCCCGAAATTCTGGCCGGGGGGGAGGCACTCCGTTCCCCCCCCCCGAAATTCTGGCCGGGGGGGAGGCACTCCGTCCTTCCCCCCCGAAATTCTGGCCGTGAGGGAGGTGCTCCATCCCTCCCCCCCCGAATCCTGGCCAGCCGGCTCCGCAAATGGCGGCGGCCATAGCCGCCACCATTTGCGTCCCTGCAGGCAGCCGTGATAGGCTACATAAATGTTTACGTAGCCTATCACGGCTGATTTAAAAGAAAAAAAAAACGCGCCTACGCAAATGGCGGCGCCCATGGGCGCCGCCACTTGCATTTCTTATTTTGGCACGTGTTAGTCTACGTAAATGTTTACGTAGACTAAGACAGCGAAAATAAGGAACGCAAATGGCAGTGCCCATGGGCGCCGCCATTTGCATACGCACGTTTTTTTTTTCTTTTAAATCAGCCGTGATAGGTTACGTAAACATTTACGTAGCCTATCACGGTGTTTTTTAAAAATCTGGCCATGATAGGCTACGTAAATCTTTACGTAGCCTATCACGTTTTTTTGTTTGTTTGTTTTGTTTTTTACTGGAAATGGCAGCGGTGGCAGCCGGTCGGAAGACCAGCCGCCACAGCTGCCACCACCGAACCGCCGCCGCCAGGAAGATTCGCCGCTGGAGCCGCCGCCGCCAGGAAGATTCGCCGAAGGTAAGTCCCATCCCGGGGGGGCGGGGGGGGCAGACCGTTTCGCCACCAATTTCAGGGGGGCGAATGCGCTGGCACTCAGCCTCCCCGAGATTCGTGGCGAAATTCTCTGACATCCCTACATTCAGCTCTACCTCTCGTTCAAATCTTCACCAAGGTTGGCCTTGGTGATTGGAATCCCTGTCCAAATGTCTGGAGATGGTGAGTGGCTGGATGGGGAGGAATAAGCTGAACCCTGACAAGACTGAGGTACTTTTGGTGGGAGACAAGAGGGGGTTGGGGGATGTTGACCTGGTGTTGAATGGGGTATGATTACCCTTGAAAGACCAGGTCCGCAGCCTGGGGGTCATTTTAGACTCCCAGCTGTCCATGGAGGCTCAGGTATCAGCTGTGAGCCGGATAGCACTGTACCAACTCCATCTGGCGGCTGCGCCCCTTCCTTCCTGACCATCTGCTCCCATCAGTAGTACATGCCCTGGTCTCCTCTCATTTAGACTACTGTAATGCGCTCTTCATGGGGTTACCCTTGAAGATGGTTCGGAAGCTGCAGCTGGTACAGAACATGGCGGCTCGCCTGATTACAGGCAGCCACCGGCGAGATCACATCACTCCAGTGCTGAAGGAGTTGCACTGGTTACCAGTTGTTTTCCAGGCCAAATTCAAGGTGTTGGTTTTGACCTTTAAAATTCTATACGGCTCCGGCCAGCCTATCTTAAGGAGCGCCTCCAGCAACACCAGACAGGCCGCTTAACAAGATCAGCCTCGGATGGCCTTCTCTCTGTCCCATCAGCCAGGACAGCTAGGCTGGTGAGGATGAGGGAGAGGGCCTTCTCTGTGGTGGCCCCCACTCTGTGGAACTCCCTCCCTAGGGAACTCCGCCATGCCCCCTCTTTAATGAGCTTCCGCCGCGCATTAAAAACATGGTTGTTCAGGCAGGCAGTTGGGGTGGGTTAGGGTATTTTTATGATGTTTTTAATGTAGAATTTTATTGTTTTAACTGTTTTGTTGTTGTACATCCCCCAGAGTGGCTGGGTGACCAGCCAGATGGGCGAGTCATAAAATAAATAAATAAATAAATAAATTTATTTTATTACAATGTAAGGAGACGTTACAATGTTTTTCCATATTGCATCTTTGGAGACCCTACAACCAGTAGAATACAGTGTTAGTTATCTATTACCTTAAATTAAAATTGACATATAATATTAAAATAGGACTTTTTGATCAAAATAACGATTTGCACGTGGCACTATTCATCTTTAGTTTCTTTTAACCTGGGCTATGGTCCCAATGTCCATGTCACATAAGGAAAGAAGAGCAGATTCTCTGTGACCATTTCCAAAGTCCACTTGTAAATTAATAAACTGCTCCACAGAAGGACAGCTTCTGCCTCTACTGGTATAGCATGCTGACAAGTCTTCCATAATAACACACTTCCGAAGTTATGTGCCTCTTTTTTTTTCTTTTTTAGTGCGTGATGATATACAGGCACGAATACAAACATTTGTTTAGCAAAGAAAGGTCTCTTCTGTTTACCACTGCTTTGATTATTCATCTGACTGAAAGCAAATATCTTCCTTCACAATGGCCAATTAGCTTTCCTCATACTGCTTTGGTTCAAGAAGTCACGTTAGATCCATTTGCTGAATGTTAATGATGCTTTTCTTGGCAAAGCTTAATACACAGTGCTCAGCATAAGCCTATTTTTATTTAATGAATTTACCAAAAAATAAAGTGTGCACAAGTGATGGTGATGACACTGATTACTGTCATATCTAACGAGCCTATAATGGAAAAGTGCTGATCTATGTGTCTGAGAAAGCCTTCTCATGGCAACAAAAACATAACTGAGGCTCCAAGTGTAAAATTACTGGACAAGACAAACTTTCACTGCCATCTGTTTTGAAGGAAGTGCTTCCTCATCCACTGGTCACAGCCTACAAGAGATTACACATACTGGTTTGGAGCCAAAGAAATGGAGATAAAGTCCACTCAGACAATGGGACTTTCCTGGACCCTTCCTACTGCAGCCCCTCACATCTCCTCAAAAGGTTATTTCCCAAGGATCGGAGACCCTCCATTGTGATGAGGCAGAGAGGGATGCAGCTAGGGGAAGTAATTTGAAATTAGCAACTCCCCTATGGTACGAGCACAAGTTCCTTCCATTCACCCAAGGGGCTCTTCAGACCCAAAACTGAATAAAAAGTGTCTTCCCAATCCAGACCAATCCAATCCAGACTACTTCCTATTACTGTACTGCTCCCCAGCCACTCTTATGAACCAGCACTTAAATCCTACACTCACCTCTATTCAAACCCCCTTCATTTTAGCCACTTCAGCCTACCCCAATGGTGTATTCAGAAAGACAGATAAAAGTTAAGAGGTGTTTGCACTTGTCCTCTCAGAGAAGGAAATACAGGGAAACCTCCTGAGAGGAGTTTCAAATAACCAGGCTACCCCATGAGGTGGGCCTCCATGGAAGACTGTGTCATAGGCAAACGGCATCTGTAAGTAAGAGGCCATCCTTAGCAAGCTCAGCTGCGGTGTGAAGGAAGCAGAACATCCAAATACACTATTAGCCAGTCATCTGCAATGTTTTCTAATACCACGTTAGGTTAATTGGCCCTGCCACAAAAGGTGCTTCAAAAAGATTTCCAAGTACCAAAAACTATTTGGTGGAACTAGTCTCTTCCAGAAAAGGCTTGTCAGTTAGGACAGGACAAAATGATCAAAAGATTTTCTCATATCAGATACCTTCACCTTTTAAGTGAAATGAGACATGCACACCTTGCAAGTGAGAAGGCTGGGCGGGGGGGCGGGGATGGAGTTATACGTTCTTTATTTCTCTGAACCTATTCAAGACAACTATTCAAGGTTTTCTGCACTAACTTGTTTTTTTGAGAAGCACTGGATTCTTTGCACTCCTACCAAATTTTTAAAAAGTGTCTACTAGGCAAAGTATTTAGCTACTCAGAATACACGTGTGCGCGTGCACACACTCAAACTGAGAGTGCTTATCTTCTTTCTGCCTCTGACAAAACCTGGCATAAAAGCTTCAACTAGGCCAAGTCTTTTTTATGATTTATTGGTATAAATCATACCAGTGAAATCCAGCAACACCATGCAAGCTGGTACTCCATCTGCCTAAACAGCTATACTGCCATTTTAATGACTTGTTAAAAGCTCACCAACCCCCCAACCCCCCGCCTATCTGGTATTGCTTGGATGCAACTCACAATCAATCAATTTTGGCTGACAGGATCTTGGACATTTCCAACTGGGGCAAAAGCAACAGAAAGCAATGCTGAGCCATCGTTCACAAAGGGTGTTAGGTTTTCATCAGTATGCGCAGAGATTTAAGTCAGCATCACCTAGCACAAGTAATGGAGGGCCCTTTAAAGTTAAAATTATTCGTAATACAATTGACTCAAGCTTGAGCAAAACAGAGGGAGTCGACTAACAAGGCCATACTTTGTCTGAAATAAGCCTTACTAGCTACTCTCCAGAAAAGTGAAATGCCAGGCAGACATGCATCATATAGGTGTTTGCCCATCAAGAGCCAACTAAGGACAAACCAGAAGGTAATAATGTGGAAAGTACTAGTGTACAGAGTACTAGAGCAAACATAACCCTGACATTAGCTGAGAAGAGAGAAAAGGAGCCACTTTGGGCAACCTTTATGGAAGTGTCCCTCCTATGCTATTCTCTCAGAGTGTTTTACTGAGGAAGTATAAGGATTCATTCCTTTCCTCAAACTGAACAGAACAAAGGACTTTTCTTTTCCACTTCACTGAATGCATCCCTCAGAGGCAGAATAAGGCTGCTCACTTCACTCACTCACGCACGCACAGAACAGAACAGAACAGCAGTCTTTGGATGCCATTGCATCTTTGCCTTTTCCCTTCAACTGAGGGCAATGGAAGGAAAATGACACAAAAATTAGCACTGTATTCTCCCTACCCCCACCTTTCGCCTTCCAATGGGATTATATCTATAAACCTACTACAGATATCCACATGCCACAGTAAGTTGATTAGTGAAGTATTTGGGCATTTTCATACATGAGGCATAAGTCACCTTTGTACACCTCTGTATGAATGTTAGATCTTTGCTAAGATGCAAGTGAGGCATTTACAATGCAAATTAACATTCCAGCCAATGTAGCCTTATGAAACAATTATCTCATTCTGATCTGGTAAGATAAAGTTTAGCACTTTGATAATCACCCAGGATGTTTGATGGGTGCTTCTTTTTTTTAGATTAGACAGTAATGAATCTTTGTTGAGAGAATTTCAAGGCTTGTTTTTGTTCTTTCTCCAACTGAGACTGGCTCCATGCTGTAAAAAAAGGGCTATGGTTGACTAGGCAGATCTCTCGGTGGTTCCAAAAAGATTCTGAAGGTTATGTATATAGAAACCAATAGAAATAAAATAGAACCAAAACAGAAATGTTTAGAAAGGGTATGAATAGTAAGCAAGAACTTTTTTCAGACTCCTATGTAAAAATGAGTTATCCTTGTTGCAAAATTTGGTGAATTGAACTTTTTGCTGTGCAATTCTACTTTTCAAGCTCAACATATTGATACAAAATACAATTTCCTGAATTGTGGAGATCTATTTAGAGCAAGATCATAAGCATCATTTAAAGCCAGAATAGCTGTGTGTGCTGCCCCCCGCCTTCTGCAGCATATATTTAAGTGTGTACCCCAGGTCACTTACTGTGGAGTAATTATCTCTTACCATGTGTAGCTTCCCTGTCATATTCCATACCCTGTGGAAGAAGTCCTCCTTTTCACACAGAGTAGGACAGGGTAGTTGAACTTGCCAGATGGTGACCCTGAGTACACACTTAAGCAAATGCTACAGACAGAGGGAACACAGTAGCTTATAAAGTTATATGTGCAGGCTCTGGGCCTCAGGGCCCTCTAGCAATACTCCCTCAGTGGGCTCCTTCTAAAAATGATAGTTGGCAGGTTTCTCAAAGGGTGCCAATGAAAGGCAAGCAGGCAGAGGAGTGAGTGGCACTGCTGCCCCCCCCTGCCCCATCAGTACCCAATCACCTACCCTCTTATCTCTGAGGAATGTGCGTAGGTGACATTTGTCCTCCCCTTCTGCAGGAGAGGGCAAGGAGGTGGGCGCAGTGGTAGTGAAGAGGAGGAACAGGAGCACGGACAACAGCTTTGGTTGGCAGTAGCCACTCCCCCCACCCCCCGCCAAACATGGGCCCTGACAGATGCTCAATCATGCTGACTATCGACTTTGTTCCAGAATGCTATGATCTTGATCTTCCAGTTAGTTCTCCACATTTGTCAAGAGTACAATTCAAGGCGTATCTTTTTCCTCTCTTAAGTCTTAAGGCTGAAAAAAACATGCGCCATGTCTGAGGTTAATGGGCAGCGACATCCCCTTCCACTATTGTAGACATGCTGCAAGGAACTAAGTCCTTGGATTACTTGGGTATGTTTTTGAAAATAACTGAATCCAGAGCTTCTGTGGAGACTTGAACACAACTCATTTGGAACTCTGGTAAATGGGGACAAAGAAGCAGAGTCTCCGACAACCTGTCAGATCTGGACTAAAGATGACTGTGCAAGAGTGACGAGGTATTGTGTTGCCCATTTGATTACAGCAGAGAGCTTGCAGTGCCCCATGACATGCTGCATTGCCTCTGGCACGAAGGTGACAGCTTCATACTGCATCATGCCAACTGTGTCATGTAAGCAGAGTCACCATTTCAAAGTGACTGTGGGGAATGGACCTCAGATTCTATTACAATTGGAACGGAAGAGCAAGCATTTCACAGTGAGCTGTTACAGCTTCAGCATAATTCAGATATACCAGTGTATACCGCCTAAGTCAACCTTCCCCAACCTGGTGTCCTGATGTGTTGGACTCCAACTCCCAGCATTCCCAAGCTAGATGGCAAGGGAATGCTGGGAATTGAAGTCCAACACAGCTGGAGAGCAAACATAAGTAGGATACTCTCAGATACACTGACTACTCATTTGTCCCATAGGTGCAATTAATGAGAGACTGAGAAAAGCGCTCCCCCCTCTCAAAATGTATCCAGTGTCAAAAGATGCAGATACACCCCCACTTAACATTGGGGCCACCCTGAGCTCAGAATTCATAGGACTCCTGGATGAAGGACCTCAGCATTTTCTTGTACACTGCGTTTTCTGATGCTCTCCAGCTATCATGGGGCACCATCAGCCTTGAAATAAGGAGAGCTTCTAACACCCGATGCTTGGGACCACAGCCAGTCCTGCTAGTGCTATATGGACAAGAGAGAGGGATTGAGTTTCACTCCATCACATTCCATACCAAAGTGTTTGAGATGGATTCTCTTCCTAAGCCAGTGCCAGCACCCTACTTTCTCCAAGCACGGGGAATTGGTCTCCTCATTAAAATTAATGCTGCCTCTGCCAATTCTTTTTTTTAAACTCACCTAGACATGCCAGTCACAATCCTGCCTTATGTTCCAACAATGTTCAATTCTATATATGCCTACCGAGAAGCAAGGTATATTATGTTCCATGGAACTTACTCCCAGGAAGGTGTGTAGAAGATTCCAGCCGGAGGGATACAAAGTTGTCTGCTTAACTATGAGGGATGTGTCGAGATTTGCTTGTCATAAGTTAAGCAAATCAGATTTTACACGTCCAGTTTCCTACATATAGGGTTTCATAAAATTCCAGAGTTTAATAGATTTGATGAGTTTAATAGATTAAAAAGTGTTATAACGTGGCTGCAAAGCCACATAGCCAACTATATTGCCATTGTAATTCATGTGTACTGTAGCTATATATTATTATCCTTTGTTGCATATATGGAAGATCTGTCCTTGGATGCAATATTATAAGCCTCTTATAAGGGCATATTAGAGCTAGAAATAACAGCACATACATCTGAAAAGTAAACTTTATATATTACACGTGCACGCACGCTGCTTCACTTAGTCAAGCGGACCACAATAATGCAAAGTACTTCAGAAATCATACAGGCTTCGAATTATTAACTGATTTGTCTTGAAGAAATGCTACGAACATCCTTCTCTCCAGCACTTAGGACACAGTAATACTTTTTCTTAAGCAGTGGGCTGGTTTGGTATGCTATGAGAAGTCAGCCCAACTGCTCCCATACATCCAATGCAAAACACTAATGGTGGCTGTTGCATCTCCTTTCCAGCTGTAGCACTACAGGTTATGCCCAAGGAGGAGAAAGAATTCCCATAGGCAATCATGGATTAAACAGGGGAGCTCTACCCATTTTTGGAGGGGCTGCAGGATCAAGTCTGCTAAGTAACACTAGAGCCAGGCAGTGCCTAATTACAAACCCTTAGCAGCTCTAGTATCCAGAGGCCCAACGGAGCCCATGGCAATTGCTGTTGTCTCTGGACTCTATCTAGATCTAATGTGCTCTCATACTAAGGGCCAAACAGGCATTACTTTAAAGCCTTACCTAGTAGCTGTGTCTTTCTCTTCATTTTTACTCTAGAGTAGGTGCAGTGGGCACAATCTGCATTGGGACCCTGTATGGGTAGGGGAATTCTTAAGATTTGGATTGAATCCCTTGTGCATCCTCTAGGGTAAAAATGAAAAAAGACAGTTGCTAGATACAGATTTAAAGTAATGTCTATTTGGGTCCTAACCCTCCCTTCCGTCAAATGTGTTCCATGCTAGGGATATATTTTTTTTTATTACATTTCTATATTGCCCAACAGCTGAAGTCCATCATGTATGAATACATATGATGCTGCCTTACACCAGACCAGAACACTAGTCCACCTAGCCCAATATTGTTTACTTCCAGCCCACAAGAGCTGCCTGTGTAATATGCAAGCCATGGGGTGTGCTGATTTGGATTGTGTCTAGCCAGGTCTCGTTGCTTGTCAGCTGGCTATCTTCAAGACCGTAGGGTCAAGAAAACAGCCAGCTACGCATCATGCAGTGGTTACCCACTTCTCTGAGATTCATATCCTGGACTTTCGAGCCTCCATTGCTTTAACTCCTTCTTATAGCTTGCAGTGTTTGTGGCCCAGTTTCCCACTGACAGCTCTAGAAAAACTGAGAATCCAAATACTGATCCAGACCAATTCCAATGGTCCCTATTGCTGCCTCATTCTATTTGTCTCTACTCTAACCTTGCTTTGTGCTTGTAGGATCCATTTAGCTCCTCTCTGTGATTCTAACCCCTACTTGGAGTCGGTTGACAAGTTCAGAGCCTGTAAGCCTTATTAACATTGTTCGGGGGGGGGGGTATTAGCTTCCAGGGAGAGCAACAGCCTCTGGCTGGGAAGCTCCAAGTCTAGCTTGCCTCTATAAATAGATTGTTCTCAGCATCAGACATCCCTTGAAGTTTTAACTTTAGAAGAGGCACTTTAAAAGGGGCAAAGAAATGCATGGTCCAGATATTAGTGCAAGTGTAAATCCTAAGACTTTCTGCAAGAGGTGTCAGCTGCTGGTTTGAGGGATGGTCGTTTCACTTTAATCTGTGTTCTTTAGGTGCATTAGGAATTCAGGATGAGATATGAGATATTAGGTAGCATAGGCAGCTAAGAAGAAAACAGGAGTGCTGCTGTCGGCAAGGCCAGGGAGGGATTCTCTTGACCTCTACCTCAAACCTGCCTACTGATGGATCAACAATGCTCTTGAAGGTGGCAAGTGACCCCAAACTCATTGTCTGTCTCCACCCAGTTAACTCTTCTGGCTGCCCCATATCTACAGCATTGAAACAGTCTGTATTTCCTAAATTATGGGTATATTTTAATTCTTCTGAACAAAAGCACCTCTCAGGGGCTAGCCGAGGGGTAGGCAACCTGATGTCCTCCAGATGCTTTGGACTATAAATCCCATAAGCCCCAAGCAGCATGGTCAATGGTCATGGATTATGGGAGTTATCATCCAAAACATTTGGAGGGCACCAGCTTGCATACGCCTGGGCTAGACCTTCTGGCTGGAGGTGCCAATTTTCAGGAACACTGAATCCTTGGAGGAAGAATGGTCCTTCAGGGGTACGTTACATTGCTCTCATACTGTCATCTCCTTCATACAGAAAATGGACAAATTAAGGGACAGCTGGTGGTGCAATTAGTATTCAAGTAAGTCAGCAGGATGCAGCAACAAGAAGTCTAGTCAAAGAGGCTGTAATTGGCTCTGGTGCCCACCCATTGAGAAGAGGGATGTTGCAGGGAAACAGTGAGCAAGGGATGTCTATGCTGACCCCAGTAAGTTCTTTTGGTTCACCAATGCCCTGCAGTTCCTTTTACAGGAACACCCGAGTACTTGTACTAGACAGGGTGGGAAAAGAAGAAGCACATTTGTTAAAATGAATTTTCTCTGTTGAATAACTTGGCCAACCAATTCAAAATGAAGCCCATTCTAGTGTAGCAGAGCTAGTTGTTTTGCTACATACTGTTCAGTCATGTTTTGGCTCAGTTCAGCTTTACCATGTGGTGAACTAGACAGAACAGATGGCCAGTAAGCTCTATTAAACTGCCAAGGCCAACTACCTTGGAAAAGATATATCCAGATCTGAAATATGAGTTCAGGAATATAACTGGAAGAAATCTTCTACCACACCACACATTCTTGTCTAGAGTTAAATAATACTAAAACTGTAGTAGTGGCTGTTTTTTCAAGGTTTGAATGTTAAAAGTTCTCCAAGCAGCATTAGAGTCCTCTCTAGCAAGTTCTCAGAACCTTACATCATGACATTAAGATCCTGAACACAGAAAGGGACAGAACACCAAGGGAACAGTTAACCTTCAAATTGCTTGTTTTTCATAAGACTGATAGAGCATTTATACTTTCAACCTGTAGAACAAGTTTTACTATCAGAGAAGCAACGAATTAAAAAATAGAGTTCAAAATTCAAGTTACATGATTTCATTGCATCCACACAAGATGTGGCTTTGCATAGCTTTATACTTGCCCTCCAGATGTGTTGGACATCATCCTAGCCAGAATGATGGGAGCTGCAGTCCAACGCATGTGGAGGGCACCAGATTGGGGAAGGTGGCTTTATGCTGCTGCTTGCTCCCCAGTTCCCCAAGTAGTGAAATGTTCTGGGGCAGCACTGCCAAGTTCAGTTTCCTTTTGGTGAGAAGATTTATGGCATCTTTGTAATATTTGCTTTACTCACGAATATACACACAAAGCATAAACCACGAGATCCAGAAGTACCACATATAGATCAATGTTCTTACTAACCATTCCTTCCAATACTAAACATGATGGTCCCGTGCCTAAAACAGGCTCACCCACAAGCGAAGTAGTAGTTGCTGTGTACACAGGAGGAGATATGCAGAAATATTCATTTGTAAACCAAACAGAAATAGAAAATAAAGAGCCAGAGGAGGCCCTAGCATGCTTGTGGCCTCTAGAAGCCACAGAACATCAAGGGTATCCATTCAAAAAAGGGAAATGTGACTGAGGAAGGAACTGGTCTGCTTCAGCCCTTAACAGCTAAATGAGGAACGTATGCTATGAGATTTAAGAAGCCCATACCCTACACTGTACAGGTTTCAGAAGTGTTGGGATGGAGGGGAGAATAGAGGAATGGACCCTCCTCTAAAATATGGGAATTATACCCTCCATTTTTCCCTTCTCCTTTTTATTGTTACTGTTAAGCTCTTACTCTATTCCATCATTCACTGCTCCCTCTCTGCCTGACAATCTCAAAGTGATACTGGTCCTCCGCTTCTATCAAAGTCATAGTAAAGGGCAGCTAAAATGCACTAAAGAGCTCGCTTACCTTATAAGCCAAGTGCTACAGGGAAGCTATCAACTTGTGACAAGACTAGATTATTCAACATGACAACAGCTGTATTTAAGAGAAGTCTATGTCTGTTAGTATGCAGCAGGACTATACAAATTGTGTTTCACCCTGATGTCGAGATACAAGAGTTATGCATATACCATGTTTAATCTAAATTAAATCTTGCCTGTGTTGTGTGAAAACTCAAGGGTCAAAAAAACCTTAAAGCAAGTGTCATTATCTTCTTGTTTCTCTTCTAGTTTTATTGACAGGCATTTAACAAGCTTTTGAAAACATTTCCCTAGAGCACTACAGAAATAAGTATAAATAAAGTCTTTATATCAGCTATAGGTATTACTTTCTCCAAACTCCTCAAAATCATGTTGTTGCACACACATCCACAATTACAGTTGCCACTTCCCAGTTCCCCAAATCTGGATTGCCTAATCTGCATGTTATGCAAATTGCTTGCTTATTATGAAAGTCAAGCACTAAACTCTAAAACAGGAGCGCACAAGCAGCCCCCCAAGACCTTTACTGCAGCCCCCCAAGGGAGCCTAGACATTCCCAATGCCACCAAATCCTCCCCACACATTTCCTCACTGTCTGTACTCTCCACTCCCTCCCACAGATATCTTCATATAGATTGCATTTCCCCACCACCTCTAACAGCAAAGAGGAATTGTATCAGGATTGCTGGTGTGCATGCACATGAATCATGCAACACCCAAGCCAGTATCATACGAACCCCTTGGAGCAGAAAAAGTTATTCACCCTTGCTCTAGGACTGATGTTTCAGACTTCAACTCCCAGAAGACCCTGCCAGCATGGCCAATGGTCAGGAGTGCTGGGAGCTGAAGTCCAAAACATCTGGAGATATACTTTCTGCCCATCCCTGCTCTAGAACATAGCCCTGCAGTATCAACACAAGTTCCACTGCCCATCCACGCCCCATGATACCTCCATTCATACAATACACACCACCTCATCCCACAAGAAATACCATTATCAACAATTTTGAGAGAAACACTTTGTTGAGAGAATTTGAGAATTCTTTTTGAGAGAAAATAATTCATCTTAACTCTTTTCGGTCCTTTCATCAAATTCTTCCCTATGGACCACAGTTTAAAGGCTCTGCATGCTACGGGGGATCAGAATAATCTTTATATTTCCATGTACATGTGAAACATCAAAAGTGAAGCAGATGTATCTGGAAGGAGCATGAAATGCCTCACAACTAGACCAATCCCTCCAGGAAATAATGATCCACAAATTGCTTAAGTTCATCAAGTCAGTTGAATATCCTCATTTCACTTCCTGGGCTAAGGCCCAAATCTTTTAAAGTATTTTTCTCCGACAGGAAGAGATGGGCCTGTTATGTCCATTACACAGAACTGCAGACCTTGAGTTGTCAGTTCTTTCTGGCAGGGCTCCAATGCCTTTAGCAGCTGTCTTGACTTGTAGAAATCCTGGCATGGAGATTATGGGAGGAAACTTCACTAACTAAAAATTATGTGCATATTAGGCAACTGTGAGAGACACAGGACTCCTTCCAAAACAAAAGTTGATAGTGCAATGAAGACTTCTAGGGAAAATGTGTACTAGAAGACACAGAGAATACTCTAACACATTTTTCCATTTCTTCAAAGCTTGAGAGGACATGAGCCTGGCCCAGAGGAAGCTCTAGGGCAGGCTTCACCAAGGCAGACCCATTTCAAATTCTTCCCTTGGTCTGGAATCAGTAAAAGAATCAGATCAGTCTTTGGAAACGAACAGTACACAGAAGTACTTCTTAATTGGCAACAAGAGACCATGAGCCTTTCATTCTCAAGAGCAGCAGAGATCAATTTCTCTGGGGTCAAAGGTTTAGCAACATATCCCAGGAGTTTCTTGGGTCTAGAGATATGGCTATCAACCTTTTCTTTTAAATGAAACATGGAACAAGTGTATCAATCATAAGCTGGTACCATATACACTAAGCTGGCTTTCTTCCCAACTCCAAGTGAGAGGACAACCCAGAGAGTCCTTTGTGGGCTTTCATTTCAGATAGGAGTGGGCCTATCCAGATTTTTGGCTGCACCTGTTGCTTCTGACCCAGCTGGCCTCCATCCAAGATGAAGGCAGGAGCCAAGTACATCTCATTTTCTGATCCTTCAGCAAGTATTTACCACACAGGAGAAGGATTGGCAGAGAAATAAGCTGCAGTCGCAGTTCTGATGTCAAGAATTTGCTCCCATAGAGTCAATTAGAGAACAGGCTGACCACGCCTTAATAGGCAAGCCAATGAGCCCAGAGTAGAAACCGAACCTTTTTCTCTCAGCCAAGTGGCTGCCTACCATCCCATCTCAAGCCACCTCTGGCCATGCACCATCTTGGGGCCACTGCTGCTACTCTAAGCAGGTAGACCGAGGTTGAGGCACAGAACACCAAGACAGGAAATACTCCATTCACGAAGGAAAGACACTCAGCCCCAGAGGCCAGAATTTTGTAAAGAAAAGGTAACAACCTGTCTTTATTCACACAGCGCAGCAGGTCCATTCCCTAATTTAAGATTCTGAGTGGCAAACAACACATTAATATCTCTGTATGTAGCCATACTAGCTCAATGACAGGGCACCTGCTCTGCATACAGAAGGTCCCAGGATCAGTCCCCAGCATCTCCAGGTAGGCCTGTAAAAATTCCTACTGGAAACCCTGGCGAGCAACTGCCAGTCAGTGTCGGCAGTACTGGGTGAGATGGACCCATGGTCTAACTCAGTATAAGGCAGCTTCCTTATATTTTTTGTAATATTGCCAGTTATGAAGTTTGGGACTGAAGATTGTAATCTCATAGCCATTACACTTAAGTCCAGCAGATAAATTAACATCGCACTTCAGAGTTAACACTAAACAATAGAATCTTTAAACTGCCAAGAATAAGAAAAAAGGCTAACAGATCTCCCTTTTTCCAGCTGCAAGGCAAAACTGCTCACGAAGCACTTCCTCAAGTAAAGGACACATAATCTAGACCAGCCTTCTCCAAACTGGTGCCCTCCAGCTGTGTTGGACTACAACTCCCAGAATCCCAGGATGCTGGGAGTTGTAGTCCAATCCATCTGGAGAGCACCAGTTTGGAGAAGGACGATGCCATTTTCATGTCTTGAGGGCTACTCCTCTGCATGTTCAACAGATGTGTGGGGACAGCATCAAGCTCCACTGTTTACACACAGCCTGCCATCTCCCAGCCTGCGCACATTCATTCGACTTGGAGAAGCAGCCCTGGGTGGGTGGAAAGGGCTACGGTGTGTCATAAACAAGTAAATGCAATATAGCAAGGCACTTGCAGAGAAGATAATTCGAATCAACTCCAGAAAGTACTACATGATGGAGGGCTTATTTTTGATTATGAGAAAACCTTCCTTCAAACTGGGAATGTTATCTCATTCAGAGATTCCACTCTGGTCAATTAACAGAATCTGTTGCATCCTCATTGATGCATAATTGACCAATCACAGCAGTGGCTTACATTCACAGGTTCAAATGGAAGGCAGGAGCAGACAGACTTGCTTTTAACTGAACCAGGCAGAATATTGCCTGAATGTGTCCAAAACTCTAAGGCCTATAATTTATTTTTATTAAGTAAAGCTAAGAATCTGGGCCACTTAATGCCACGGGGCATGCTTTAGAATCCAGGCAGTATGGATGGTAAGCAACCCCATCCACACCACTCTCACTTGTGAATTCCCTCTTCAGAATAATTCAGTGGTTCTCCTGCTGCCTTGACCAGTGGTGGGCAACATGCAGTTCCCTGGCTGCATGTGGCCCCGGCACTCTAGGCTCTAGATCCAGGACTCTGCCTATCTACTAGCAAAAACGGAATAGCCCTGACAGCTGAACTGCTTCATTCCAATTTACACTTTGGAAGCCTCACCTTAATTAGGCCTGTGAATAACCAAGTCCTATGCAGGTATTCTAAAACAGGGAGAGTGCGCTAGCCCCACCCACTCTATCAACATTTATTTTATTATTTTATTATATTATTGCATTTATATCCTGCCCTTTTTCCTCTTGCAAGGAACCCAAGGCAGCTTACATGGTCCTCCTCTCCATTTTCTCCTCACATTTTCTCTGTGAGGTAGGTAAGAAGTAGGTCGGTCGGTCATTTCCACATCCTCTCTACATGTGGAGGGTGACATTTTGAAAAATATCTGTGTGTGTGTATCTAAACCTATAAAACAAATAAAAAATAAAAAATGTAAAATTTAATCTATAAAATATATAAACTGGATGTGCTACTGGTGGTCATCTGTTTTGTTTTTGGAGAATTTAAGAAGTCACCTATTCAGAAGCAACAAAGCTGAACTTTAACATGATTTAAAAATTATGCTTCAGATATAATCAACTATGCAAAAGGAAGTTTCTAGACATGATTCAAAGTTCTTACTTATCAAGACCCAAAGACAGTAATATCTTTGGCTCCTGAACAAAATAAAAATTTTAAACAGCATACGCTTCAGTTACTGCCAGATTATTATTAAGTACTTTGGGAAGTAAACAGCAGATGCCACCAGAGCTAAATTTTTAAAAAGGTATGCATTTTATACACTTCTCTTACACATTTCAGACAAGAATTTTAACATACAAGGGCTGTTTGGCTTATCTTAAGGTTTAGCCAATTTGACATTACTGGTTTCCATTTTTAAAAATGCAAAACTCCATCTTGGGAAACAATTGGCAAAACTACCAGCTTTAACAGTTAGATGCATCTCTGTCACCTAGACATCAGCCTAGCTCTACACCATTGCATCCATTGTCCACCATTAAGTACCTGTAAATTCTCTGGAGGAACAGGTCAGACTACAGCAGGGGAGATGTTACATATTTTCCTTGTCCTGCTTGTTTCAGTGCTTGCCCTCCGGAAGCGCTACATTGCGGCCACCAGTGGTAGGGGCTGCGCATGCACAGGGACTGGCAGGGCTGGCCATGTGCAGAAGGCCCCTTTCTGTCCCCTGCCCAAATAAAACTAAGCAGATACATGCCATAGCTTCATCTCCAAACACAACCCAAAGGATTTAATCCCAATGAGCATGAACACTGGATGTTCCTTTCCAAAAGATACACAAAACTCAAAGCTGTGTATTCAAGCCATTTATGTCTACCAAAGGTATGGGTTGAAATGAGATAAGGGCATCAAGAAGCCTGAAGAAGTTACACATGGACCTTTCAAGTTGATCCTTCATCCATTTTACCAGCATGTTGAAATCACAGGGGTCACAGATAATTCCCATATGTGGCTTCTTTAGAACTATGGTTGGTTAACAAGATTGCAGCAGAATCATGTGACCTATTTGCGTACTATTTATCACATGAGAAACTGCTAATGTGTAGGAACTCCCATATTCAACCATGAGTGGTACTACTTTCACACAGTGAGGAGCTTCTATCCATGATAGCAAACACTTGGTAGAAACTTCTAAGTGGAATTATCACATGAGAGTTACAGTGAGCTTATGAAAAAGCATGACTGTCATGAATCCCTGTTTCATTTGCAGGCTAGTACTAGAGTTCTTCGTAGGGATCAAGGCCAGTTTGCCTTTCATGTTACACCCACATAATGTACCTTTGTGCCTTCACTGAACACTACATTCTATCAAGATAGGAACATCCCCACCCCCTCAACGTACAGGCTCATGCTTACTGCCATTACATGTCTATGAAGAAAGGGATAGGGCCTAACAGCTAGTAATTAAGCCTGTCATTTGAAGCATACATAGAAATAGGTTTACAGCACAAAGGAGGCTGAATCCATTTTTTCTATTATGGAACTACAATTACCTTATTAACATTTAAATCAAAAGCAAGCCTTATAGTTACCGCAAAGTAATCCTGTTACTGATAAGAGGATAAGAGGATTTTCACTAGGAGGCACTGATTGTGCTGTCATTCTGTACAGTCCTGGTGCACAAAGCTAAAATTTAAATTCCTCCTATTAGCAATCCACTCAGGGCTTCAGGGATTTTTTTTTTACTTGACCATTAAGTGAAAAATGAGAAGATACGTCTTAGGAAGGAAAAGGTGGTAGTGTCCTATGCTATCAGCAATTCAATAATATGACCGAGAATAATACCTTGAATCCATTAGCCAATGCTCAGTGGCTCTCTCCCATTAGCCAGGCTCAAGGTGATTAGCAGGAATTAATATATACGAAACATGAAGAGAAAACCGCATTGTGCACAGGACAAGGCTTATAGAGTCAGTGGGCCTGTTCACACAACCACGGGGGAGGAAATAAGCCACACTGGCTTATTTCCCCCACTGCGCGAGCTGGTCGCATGCTGGCGGCGGGGCGGGATTAGCATAATAACCCTCAACAGCGTGGCTCCGTGTCATGTGAACTTGGCTAGGATGACTTGTTGCCATGGTTAACAAGCCACCGCAGAGCCCTACAACAGCCCATAGGTTCTGGGTAGTTTGTTAACCATGGCAACAAGCCACCATGGCCAGATTCTCATGACCCAGGAAGCCGTGCTGCCAAGGATAATTGTGCTAATCTCCCCCAGCACACAACTGGCTCATGCAGGGTGGTTAAAAAGTCATAGTGACTTATTAGCCACTCTGCGATCGTGCAAACCAGTCAGTGTAATGTAGTGGATAGAGTGTTGGACTCGGACTCTGGAGATCCAGGTTCTAGTCCCCACTCGGCCATGGAGCCCACAGGGTGATCTGGGCCAGTCACTGGCCCTCAGCCCAACTACCTCACAGGGTTGTTGTGAGGATAATATGGGGGAGGAGAAGGAGCATGTAAGCTACCATGGGTTCCTTCCAAGAGAAAAAAGGCAGGATATAAATTTAACAATACATAAAATGAGTTCAATGGCATGACCTTCAGTCTTCATAATAACACCCCTAGTATATTAATCAGACTTATAAATGCAAGGCTAACTCCTCTCTGGGTGATCTCTTGCTTAGTCTACTTAGATAAAGGGTGGGCAGATCAGAATTGTATTAATAAATCATGTTCAGAGCCCCTTTGAGGGTTCCTCTCTCCTTGGTTTTGTACTGGTGCCCTCCCTTCTTCTCCAATTGTGCATATATCTGCTTATTCATTCAGAAGCATGAAAATAAGTCCAATGTTGTACTTTTGACCTTCACCTAGTCAGCAACTAAGGGTACTATTCTACAGATGTTTCGACAGAAAGAAGTCCTACAACTCCCAGCATTCCCCAGCCAGCCATGCTGGCTGGGGAATGCTGGGAGCTGTAGGACTTCTTTCTGTCTAAACATAGGATTGTGCCCTAAGCTAGATCAATTTCTAAAAAACTTGGTGCGGAATTGAGAGACTGTCCTGACCTACCCTGCAATTGGCTGAGTATTGCTACAGTTAGCAGTTTCACCCAGATACTGTGCCTATTTCTGAAACACAGCAACACATGACGTATGATAAATGTCTGTTTTAAGGAGGTTATTTTTGTTTCAGGTATGTGTCACTCTCCAGAAAAACAAAGAGGAGTTTCAAACAGCCGTAAATCATACTGCTCAAAGAGGCAATCTACACATAGAGGGGAAAGCTAGATGGAATTTATTGGTTGGAAACTTTATGATGGGTGAGGTCTGAAAGGGTAAAATTTGGCAGGGGTTGATAAAGGTAGTTGAGAGGTGCATTTTGTTATGTTCTGGAGTTGTGGTTTTTCATACCAGAGCCATATGTGATCTTTTGGGGTATGTGCACATTATAGCCAGCTTCAGATGGAGGTTGGGACCAGGAACACACAAACCAAACTATGTGAATAAAGCAAATATAAAATGTTAAACATTTTAATACAGATGTTATCAAATGCCTTCACATTCATTGGCTGTAATGTCAGAAGCAGCTTTACTTCTTAGCAAACAATTCATAGAATACTGCCTGGATGCTTTCCCCTATTTCTCTGAAAATAGGAGAGTTAGCAAAGTTTCTTTTTTTTTAATGAAACCTGGACACTCAGGGCTTGGATATCCTCTAGACAGCCTGCTCCACACATATGGTTCCCCATGGCTATGACCCTGGGAAACAAAATCTGTATTCTTTTGTATTTGTTTTATGCTGTACATCGCCCTAGCGGTATTAAAAAGTTTTGAATAAATAAAAATTGTGACAAATCTGTATTCCACCACCAAGAATGCTTAAGTGCTTTTTCATATTATCTGCTGTACTTGGGGCTCATTTTAGAATGCTCCCCCACATACGAGAGACCTTAAATATAGTAAACGAGCAGAGAGAGAAAGTTTAATATAGTCCTTCCCAGATGTGCTAGTTTAACTAGATGCAGGAAGATTGGGGGGGAGCACTGAAAAAAATATTCCCCCACCACCACCTGTAATATGAAGTGGTACCGCTCAGAATTTTACCATCTCTGTTTATCACCTTATTCTCTGCAGTGTGTTGATCAGTTCTAAGTTATACCTTGTCTGGATCCTAAAAGTGCAATAGAATCAAGTTCATCCTACTAAATTCAAAGTTGGGTATCTAAAGCAGTTACTCAGACACGAAGACTAGATATAATCTCCTAACCACGATTGCTTTTAAATTGTTTACTGGTACCTTGATCTCAACAGCTAACTCACCTTCAGTTTGTGGAAGGGTTGCCACACCCTACTTATGCAATGGCACAAAAGCAAAAACATTTTTTAGACAGTGTGGCCAAAACAGATTTTAAAATCAGATTTTGAATATCTCTACTAACAGAACACTAATATTTCTTCTATATTTGAGACACTTTGTTACTTAAAAAAAGTAAACTGGGGGTGCAATCATTCTTCCACTCCAGAACTGTCAGTAGGGCAGATAAAGAAATGCATGCTATTCCTGTTATGGGGAAAAAACCAGGAGCTTTACCCACCCCCCACCTCCGGAGAAGGGAGGATGAAGGCACTCTGGGTGCTTGAGTGTAGGATGCAGCCTTATGGGGTCTCTCCCATCCCTCTAGCCACCTACTCCTGAAAGCAATGGATCCTTTTATCCGGATGGACCCAGAAGCTCCATTTTGCAGTCCAGATATCCTTTCAATGGATATTGCTGGCAGCTGCGGCTCAGTTGCAATTGCCCCAGCTGCACAGTGGCCAACTAGGAGCTCGATGCCTGTGAGGCAGGACATCACATCCAGAGCCAAATAGCCCTGACTCTCTGGCAGTCCAGCTGGTAAGGAGGCTTGGATGGGCTGGGTTAACTCTGGAAGGGCACACAGCTCCTCCCTGCTACTCTTCCATTTAGTTGACATTTATCAAGTAGCCAGTCAGTCCCAAACATAGCTGGACACATTTGTTTAATGAATACTATGCCACAGCAGATTTTAGACACAGTTGGTGTTTCATAAATCCAGTGCTTTGGCTTAAGCAGCTGTGACCATATTAAAACACAACTTCAGTACTGAAATAATATTTACTGTCAATTATTCAAATTTCTTGTAGATTAAAATAATGTTTGATTTCTACTTTTGGCACCCTTGGTGTTATTTCACCCCCAAAGGACCAACCTTTTCAAAATCTTGTGAGACTAGACTTCCTCTGAAGCTGCAGACTAAGATTTTCCTAAGTAAATAGTATTCAGCAACGATTACAGCTGTATCCCAATTGGAGAAATCCATAGGTTTGCCTAAGGCTAGTGAGGATTTGCATATCCTTTAAAATGCTGAATCCCCTGTGCGCAGCAGACTGAGGAGCACATCACCACTGTGTGCTAGTAACCAAACACTGCAAAACACCAATGCTTTGTGATAGCATGTTACCTATCACCAGTACTGCATTGCACACATGTATCAGCACATTTTATGAAGTGCTACACAGGTAGTAAGTAGGTAGATTGGGCATATAACAGTACAGGCGAACCCACCCTAAATGCTGAAAAAGGCCGGTGATTCACTGTTTCAGCAGCCTCTGAACCAGGACTGCACGTAGCCATGGCAACCAGCTCAATTCTGAAGTGCACAGCACAGAGTCAGGTGAGAGCAGTCATTGAAGCAGGTAGAGATAAATATGAATACGTCAGCCCTTGGCTAGCATGAATGAAGTTCTACAAGACAGAGAAATACTCCAACCCAGATTTAAACTAGGTCACAATATGAGTTAATGTCTTACACACATACACGGGTGCCATTAATATCTAACCACTTAGACCAGGGGTCCCCAGTGTGGCACCCATGGATTCCCACAGGGACCTCCAGCAGTGCCCACGAAGCTGCCCCCTCTGTCCACTTCAAAAAAATTGTTTTAAGAAAAACCTTGGAAAACGTTAGGGCAATCTCTTTTCTCTCCCTTTCTAGCCTCTAACCTTGCTCTTTCTTTCCCCTCTACCCCTTTGCCTTGCTATTTCCTCCTCCCTCCCAGCTTCGAGCTATTTCTCTCCCCACACCCACCACCTCTTTAGTTCACTTTTGACTAGCTAGATCTCCACAGCAGCCATTTTGTGACTAGCCACATCCACTGCGGGAGCCATTTTGTGGTGGTGCCCACAGCAGCTTCTCAAATTTCCAGATGTGTCCATGGGCCTGAAAAGATTGGACTCCTGACATAAGACTGCATTGGTGACTACTAACCCTGTGAACACATACCAACATAACAGGCAAGTATGTTCATTTTACAGTAACACGCTAAGCCCAAGACCTTGACTTGAAAGCCACATTGGTTTCAGTAAAATTTGCTTCCAAACACAGTGTGCTTAGGATCGTCACCTTCATAAATTAAAAGAAAGCCACAGATTATTACAGAAGTAGGAAGCAAGATTGACAACCAAGCTATTTCTATAGCCTGCTTAAAAATAACTGAAACATGCATCCCCTCTCCAAATGCCCCAAGACCACATTTCATGTTTAGAGTTCTTAACTGATGTATACACAAATGCATAAATACATTGCAGGGTTTCAGGTTCAACACCCACCAGAAGGTGAAACAGCAACCATGCTAGCTGTACAGCTTAGGCATGAATACACAGAGATACAGATTTCGATACACATAGAACATTTCTGTACCCATTACCCACAACTGGAAAGTACATCAACACTAGCCCACTTCAGAGTGCTGTTACAGTTCTCCAGTCCCTTCCCACATATGCACAGGCTCGCTATGCTGACCCACTGCCAGTTCAGGTGGCAGGCAAGCTGTGCAGTGAACATGATTCCCATCCTTGGAGAATACAGGGATGTCCTGGGAAAGGAACTGGCCTTTCTGGTGGTATATTGTGGATAGATACACAGTTGTGAACTACCTCACCCAGCTAGGGATAGCATGCAGTTGATGTTTGGACATGCATCCAAGAAAAACTTTATCCAGATACACATATTTGGGAAGGGGTGTGTGTGTGTGTGTGTGTGTGTGTGTTCAGCTAATCATTCTGTGCATTTATTATGTAGAGACAGAGCAATCCAGAAAACTCACAGCACTTTAAGAAATTTCTCAAGGTTTATCTTTTTCCATATTTTGCAACACAGATGGGCTTCCTTCCTGAAGCCATCTGTGCCAAGTTTAATAAAGGTTTCCACTTCTTTCTATACAATAGTTCTCAGTGGTGGTTTTAACACATGCTCACACCTGATGTGTACAGACCCCTTACCATCCTTTTCTGACCCAGGCAGCTCTGGATAAGTTACACACTCCTTTGGGGATTTCTGGTGTTTACATCCAAAGTGGCAATACTATTTTCACCACAAAAGTCATTAGTGTTCTCTCTGGAGTTTTCCACACAAGGAACAACACAGATCGATCTTGGAAGCTAGAAAATGACACTCTCTCTGGTGTCCTCAAGCTAAATTCAACAATTCATAATTAGTGCCATCACAAATTAAGCATCGTAACTTTTTAATAACATACCTGAATGTACTTCAGTATTATATTCTATGTCCTAAATGGTGAACACACTGGTGCATTCCAACCTCACTAATAGATTATCTAGATCCATTTCAGTCAGGCTTCAGGCTTGGGCATGGGATAGAAACGGCCTTGGTCGCCTTGGTGGATGATATGAGGAGGGCTCTGGATAGGGGTGAATGCTCCTTCCTTGTTCTCCTCGACCTCTCAGAGGCTTTTGATACCATTGACCACGGTATCCTCCTGGACCGCTTGGAGGGGTTGGGCATTGGAGACACCATATTGCGGTGGTTCCGGTCCTTCCTCTCCAGCAGGTACCAGAGGGTAGCACTGGGAGAGGAGGTTTTGGACCGTGGCCGCTCACTTGTGGGGTGCCACAGGGTTCCATCCTCTTCCCAATGCCATTTAACATCTATGTGAAGCCGCTGGGGGCTATCATCAGGAGGTTTGGGGTGCGGTGTCATCAGTATGCGGATGACACGCAGCTCTACCTCTCGTTCAGATCTTCACCTAGGTTAGCTGTAGAATCCCTGTCCAAATGTCTGGAGACGGTTAGTGGCTGGATGGGGAGGAATAAGCTGAAGCTGAACCCTGACAAGACTGAGGTACTTTTGGTGGGAGACAAGAGGAGGTTGGGGGATGTTGACCTGGTGTTGAATGGGGTACGGTTACCCTTGAAAGACCAGGTCCGCAGCTTGGGGGTCATCTTAGACTCCCAGCTGCCCATGGAGGCTCAGGTGTCAGCTGTGAGCCGGATAGCACTGTACCAACTCCATCTGATAAGGCGGCTGCGCCCCTTCCTTCCCGACCATCTGCTCCCATCGGTAGTACATGCCCTGGTCTCCTCTCGTTTAGACTACTGTAATGCACTCTACATGGGGTTACCCTTGAAGACGGTTCGGAAGCTGCAGCTGGTACAGAACGTGGCGGCTTGCCTGATTAAAGGCAGCCGCCGACGAGATCACATCACTCCAGTGCTGAAGCAGCTGCACCGGCTACCAGTTGTTTTCCCGGCCAAATTCAAGGTGTTGGTTTTGACCTTTAAAACCCTATACGTCTCCGGCCCAGCCTACCTCAAGGAGCACCTCCAGCAACACCAGACAGGCCGCTCAACAAGATCAGAAGGCCGCTCACAAGATGGCCTTCTCTCTGTCCCATCAGCCAGGACAGCTAGGCTGGTGAGGACGAGGGAGAGGGCCTTCTCTGTGGTGGCCCCCACTCTGTGGAACTCCATCCCTAGGGAACTCCGCCATGCCCCCTCTTTAATGAGCTTCCGCCATGCATTAAAAACATGGTTGTTCAGGCAGGCATTTGGGGTGGGCTAGGGTAATTTTAGAAATGTGATGTTTTTAATGTTGAATTTTATTGTGTAAACTGTTTTTATTGTTGTACATCGCCCAGAGTGGCTGGGTGACTGGCCAGATGGGCGATTCATAAATTTAATAAATAAATAAAATAATTATAAACTAAAAACGCAGCTTCACAAATCCAAGGTTACATTTTAGAGTTTACCCAAATTATTTATGACCTTCATAAAGACACTACAAAGAAAGTCAGCCTCGGTTTATAAGACTTTCAACTCCCTGGCCAGATGTCCTATCCAGCAGTTAGTCCATTTTGAATGCCTCTATCTAACCTGGCATTGGACTCAAAATACCACAGAGATTCTGTTGGTGTACTGTCTACCCCACTACCTAATAGTTTCCTTGCTTGAGGTGGTGTTGAGGATTCAAAACCACTGTCATTTTAAGAAGTGTTTTATACTGCTGTTTTAGTTAACTGTATTCTATATTTTATTGTTTTACAATTTTATCTTGTAAATCACCCTGAGGCACAAATTTCTACAAGTTTCTATCGTAACCCTAATGGAGTAAGCACACGTGCGAGTGAGTATATATGTATAAATATAAAATTATATGTCTGAGGAGGGAGGGAAAATGGAGATTGTTTAGGGGTACAATAAAAATATTTCAATAAAATATTAACAAAAAAGAAAAGTAGAATTTTATTGGAGAATGAGGTCTGAAACACTCCTCTGATATATTGAGAACTGCAGTCATTCATTTATACCATTTGCATAGGCATGATCTCATTCTTGCATGGCATGCTCTGAATGCCATAGGAGGAAACCCATGCTTTTAAACAGATGCAGAACTTGATTCAATATTGATCATTTGTCAAGTAGCTTTGACAGTCTCTTCAAATCTGAAGAATGCAGTCAACTTGGAGGGCCTTGCTACATGAAGCAGACCTGCATAGATAGAGCATATCTCACCACAATCTATAATAGCAGTGGTGTTCAACATGGAGTACCACTTAAGGATTGAAGGAGTAGGTCACAGCTAATTCGCCAACTTTAGCTTCAGGTTGTTTACATGACTTCTGCAAACTCAAGCTGGTAGACATGTCCATTCTTTTACTGTTCAGTACTGCAGAAGCTACTCTCAAATAGGGATGTACGAATCCCTTACCTTGCTGTCCGCGGGGAGTCCGCTGGGGAGGGGGAGGAGGCGATCCATTCCTCCCCCCCCGAAATCCTCACCGGCTGGCTCCACTCCACGTTGACTCCGTGGAGCTGCCAGCCGGCTCCATTCTGCCAGTGATACGGCTGCCATTGCCATCCGTACCTCTGCTGGGCAGAAACAGGAAGTGATCCGGACGCAAATGGTGTCTGCGACGCCATTTACATCCCTGTATTTTCTTGCGATAGGCTACGCAACTATCTATGCAAATTCAAATGCATAGCCTATCACGAGAAAATACAGGGATGCAAACGGCGTCGCAGACACCATTTGCGTCTGGATCACTTCCCGAACGGAGCCACCGGGAGGGAAGATTCAGTCCGCGTGGGTCTGGGAGGTGGAGGTGAGTACATCAGTGGAATTTGGCCTCATTTGAGTCCGTGGCGTATTCCGTGGACATCCCTAATACCATATGAGCTGGGGAAATGACCTGAAGAAAAATGAATTTTGGCTTATTATTGCCACAGCGTAATGTTGGGGGGCAGAGAGGGGGGAAAGAGTGTGCACCCTCAGGCTTCCATCACAATTAGTATCATACTAAGAAACAGGACTGGGTGTGAAGATATGCAGATGAAGGGGTTATGCAACAGTGGTTCAGTTCTCAATGGCTCCCATTCCTTGTTCCATGAATGTCAATGGGCGTTAGTCTAGAACACAATTGATGGTTTGGTAAAACCTGGCCCTTTACAGCAGACCCTGGGATAACCACGTATGGACAACAGTTTTAATGTCACTCCAGTGGTGCCCCCACATGCACCCCTTTACTAGGCTGTAACAGAATAGCTGCCACTCACTCATACTGCTTCCTTTGTACCAACCTACACAAGTGCACACGAGGAGTTGTGTCACAACAGCAACAAGGTCATGCGCTGAACTCTACACTTGGGATGACACCTGCCCACCCTGCGGCACCGAATGGCCTTCCTTCTATTATGACGAAGCCAGCTGGGAAGAAGATGCAATGGGTCTCTGGCCACAGAACCTCATCGTATCCTCCCTACGCAAGGGTCCTTGAGGTATGCAGACCCTGCTTGCACTCACATCCTGCCTGGTACAAGGCAGGGTTTTTCAAAAGTGGGAGAAGAACTATGCAAAAAAAGAAAAAGTGAAAGGCTTTTGGAATTCTGAACGGGAGCTCATGGGGCACCCAAACACATTTCTGGCAAAGACGGGCCCTGCTTACATTGCACTGGCACTATGGGAAGCGCTGCAGTGTGGCTCCTTCCCATGCCTCTTGGATAACTTGAAGCCTCAGGCCATATTGAGGAAACTGGAGCAACACTGGTAGAGGCAGGAGAAGCTGCAGTGGCTGCCAACTTCCACAGCACTAGGGTAATGCAAGAAAGGGGGGGTATCTGCATACACGGACTTGCTTTTCCACTCTATGCACAACATGATGGGTTTTCTCAAGATAAATGTGTCCTGACCATGGCCACTGGATTCATGATTTCAGTAAAACTGGGAAATTGGGCTTCACAATTATGTTTTTTTGGTCAGCAGGTAAGAAGTAACTCCTGAAATGGGAAAAGTTTGTCTCCCTTCCTGAAAGGGCATTACTACACTGGCCCTACCTTCAACTGGAGGAGGAGTTAGCCCTTTCCTCCCTTGCTGACTGACAACAGCTCATTGCAATACTGACTGCATCAAGTAGATCAAAATACCAGGTAAGTAATATTCATATGGTTTAGTACAATAATCCCATTCCTATCACAAAAGTGGTTTGAATTCAGGTAGCTGCCTTCTTGTTCAGCTTGCGTGAATTGACTACAAGCACCATCGCTCTCTAAGCACAAACTCTAAATGACAGAATCTGTAGTCTCCAGTTCATAAGGTTGCTAGAATTTGGGATGTAGGTGAAAGACAAGCCTAGACATTTGCAAGAAAATCCTGACTAGGGCTATCTCTGCCATTGATTCAGAAAGAGCAATTAAAATTGCAAAGACAGAAGAACTTTAATTGGTGCAAGGAAATGCTTTTTGCTAGTTGAAGCAGTGCACCAATCAATATTCATTTATGTTGGCGGGGTGGTGGTAGAGGTGGCGAAAGAATCCGAAAGTACTCCAATTTGGGCTTAGACATGAAAAAGAAACTGCTCATAAGATATAAAAAGTCACAGAAATTCTGAAAACACAGTATAGTGGGTGAAGAAGCCAAATGAAAGGTTTCATTAACTGCTCTTCAGTATTGCATCTTTAAATCATTTGAAAGCAAAAGGCTCACACTGCAAAGGGGGAGATATTGTGTCCCCCCCCCCCTTTGGGTGCACTTACGCCTTTGGCTCCCCCGTTCCCCGCCTTCATTTTCAGTGCTCCTGAACTGTGCTACTGGGTCCCTCCTTTCTCTCACTATTATTTTTCCCCCAGCCCTTCCGAACCGTGTGGAAATTAGCTTATATGTCAATTTCTTTGTGTTACCTATTCCACTTCAACAAGGGAATTAATCATAGTATAAGTCAGTGTAAAATTTAGGGTGCGTACAAACATACATAAGATCTGTAACCAGCAATGTTTTTGCTACTGCCAGGAAAATCAAACTTCTCTTCCATTCTTCAGAAGACTCACCTACCTGTCTCAGACCTCAGAGTTGATTTCCTTGTCAGTTTTACCCTTCTCTCCCCTTGCCTCCTTCCCAAAAATGCTTTGGCTGGGCCTGCCTGTCTTTGCTGTTGCTTAAAGGGTTATTTGACTGTCCAAGGGAGAGGTAGGAGAGTCCTTTGTGCTATCACAGATGCCCAGCCAATCAGCGTACTGCACAAGGCAATGTGGGTAGAGTTGAACCCAAGGCTTGGACCTGGGTTCAAAATCTCCACAGTCATGAACCTCACTGGGTGACCAGGACCAGTCTCACACTCTCTCAGACTACCCTACCTCACAGGATTGTAGTGAGGAAAAATGTGGCAGAGAACAGTATATGCTGCCCTGAACTTTTGGAAAAATGGTAGGATCAATAGCGCATTTAGAGAAAGGCTTTGGGGCATGGGACCAGGGCACTACTCAGCAGAAGGGCCCCCAGACACAGCTGAGTTGGCTTACCACATTTTGAAATATGTCAAGTAACACAAATTACGTATCTAAAGGGGTGGGGCATAAACCTTCCCAACCAGGGTCCCTCCAGAAGATTTGAACTACAACTCCCATCATGCCTGGCTATGCTGGCTGGGCTGATGGGAGCTGTAGCCCAACACACCTGGAGAGATCCACGTTGGGGAAAGTCTGGTCTAAACCTAACTTACTGCAGCACTGAGTAGGATAAATAATGTAATTAATAATTCTGCTTCGAACTGGCAGAACTTGTCACACACCCCTTCCAATTCATTCTTCAAGAAAGCTGAACACTTCACATGGCAAGTATGCTTTCCAGAGACCAAGCTCCCATTTTCATGTATGCTGGTATGCATGCTTTATGGAGTTCCTACACAAAAGCAATATCCAAGATGGAATCAGGGCTCCCCTGCTCATCTAGGGTGGATGATCCTTCCTAGCCACTGTAAGGTCATTTCCCCAGGCCTGAAAAGGGTAACAGATGTTTTATTTATTTGTAAGAAATGTTTGCACTGTTTTCCAATCCTTTACTAGGAGGGTCCCCAAAGCAGCTTACAATAAAAATAATTAAAGCAGAAGATAACCAGTTCAAGCGCATGCCCACCCCTGCCCCTCACACATGCCTTTCTTTAACGGAGAAGCATATTCCAGAGATGCCATTTCAATAGTGCCACATGTAACTGTTGCAACAGAGACAAGCATAAAGGTGGATAATCATAGGGGCTGTACAGAGGAATACAACGTGACAAGACCAGTATCCTAAGCTATACCATTTCCCAAAGAGGTAGTAACAGTCGCACCATGGAAGTGTAGCGTTGAGCAGCAGGTATTCTTCCACCACCACCATTCCCAGCGCAAAGAGCTAACAGCCCCCAGAGCAGCAAAGCAGTGTTACCCTGACCCAATTTGCCTGTGAATACAGTTCACCATGATGGTCTGACCAGCAGACCAGCAGCAGCATGGTGCTTCTGGCTGACAGTGAATCCTGCTGTGGCTTCTTCTAGCAGCTAAAATATGAAGGCTCCTTTATTGTATATTAATCCCACTCCTGTACTAAAAGAGCATAAAGTGTATTGTGTATGGATTTATTTTACTTTCAAGCCAATCTATTCTGAATCCCTGAAACAAACTTTTTGATGTGTGATCATTATTCCTATTTGACCTTAAGAATACAGAAAGCATTTTATTGCATTTGGGACTTGATTTAAGAAGGGACCCCATCCAATTTCAGATTCTCTTAATCAGACATGGGTACTTTCAACATATACTCTGTGAATTCACTATTTTTCTTTTCCTGCAGCAATTAAATTGAATTATAGTAATAGGGACTAGCCATCCTGAAATCACTTCCTTCTATTTTAGCATATCCATTACTGTAAAAAAAGCTAAAGGGTTCCCCGAATAATGACTTATTTATGTTCTAAATATAGACAGTTATCCCACTCACATCAAGTTTAGAGATTTTTAAAGAAACACATATCATAAAGAATGCTTTTAAAGACTTTATTCAACACTTTCCATATAAGATCCATTCTCTAAAGAGTTGGGTGAGCCCATATTTATAGTTCTAACAATCACTTTGTTTGCAAGCTTTATCACAAACTACTTAGCCATAAAGTAGGACTGTTAAAATTATACCCTCCAGGAGTCACGGGGCTCCATCAACTGCGTGTTTTGAGTGACCCACAGACCCACCCACTTGAGAACACTTACTGCTGCAGACTATGCATTTCATGGGCCTGCTGCAATCTACTAAGAGAAGTGACCCATGCCGAGATTCTGGAGGCCAAGTGAGCCAGTCACAACACTACTCTTCAGCCTGGCTTTGCAGCATGCACTTATTTATTTATTTCTATACCGCCCAATAGCCGAAGCTCTCTGGGCAGTTCACAAAAATTAAAACCAAACAACACACAATAAAACAATTTAAAATATATAGAACATTAAAACCACAATATAACAATACAACCACAATAAAACCTAGCAGCAGTGCAGGAGTTTAAAATACAGACTTAAAACAGCAAAGCTAAAAATTTAGAAAGCTAAAATGCTAAAATGCCTGGGAAAATAAAAAGGTCTTCACCTGGCGCCGAAAGGAATACAATGTAGGTGCCAGGCGAACCTCACTAGGGAGCTCATTCCAGAGCCGGGGCGCCACAGCAGAAAAAGCCCTCCTCCTAGTAGCCACCCGCCTCACTTCCTTTGGCAGGGGCTCACGGAGAAGGGCCGCTGACGATGATCTTAAGGTCCGGGCAGGCACATATGGGAGGAGGCGATCCTTCAGGTAACCTGGCCCCAAGCCGTTAAGGACTTACCTTGCCTTAGGCAGGGTTTCTCAAATGGGACTACATGAAGCCACCAGGGACATCTGATGCAGCAACTGAAGCACTGGTTTAATGCTGCTGCCACTGACTTTTATAGAATATTACTGTGCTGTGGCTGCACCTTTGGCCATAGCTAAAGACCAGTTTGAGAACCAGCCACTGCTATAAGGCAGAGCTGCCCACAGGCATCTTCTTTCCTTCTAGAATACAGCTTTCTGAAAACAAAGGTAATGAGTAGCAAACAATCCCTTGGAAGAAACACTAGCATGGATTTCTCAGTCCAGAATTAGCACTCAAATGGTATGTGACCCATTTCTTATGCTTCTTTATAATAGCTGTTGGGAGCAGTCATGTGGACAAGAGACCGACATAGTTATGCTCATTCCAATGCACTGGCCCTCAGGGATATGGCAACACGGGTGTAGAAAGGAACCATATCAGTGCTGTAGCTACACAATTACGTCTTACAGACCTTGCTCGGGCAGTGTGGAAAAGACCTATGCCGAAGCAGTTCCCACACATTCAAGCTACTCAGTTCCCAAGCAAGGAGCTCTGGGCACTGAAGGTCTCTGAAGAGGTTAGGTATATCTGAGAAGGAATTCTCACCCTCTTCACAAAACTGGACTCCCAGGATTCTCTGCAGAAAGGCATGGCTAATGAGTTCCCAGCCTGGTTCAGAACTTGCAGAGTAGTCTTGTACCATTTCATGTAGCAGTGGTTCAAGATAATGTGGCGAGGGCAAGCAAGTGTAGAATTATTATAACCCCAAATTTGTAAAGTTTGGATATGTAAATTAAAATATGCCTGGGAGGCATCCATTTGGTACGATTGCCAAATACTTTATAATAAGTATTTAATAAGTTGAAAAGTTCTATAAAACCTTACGGGTTGTATCCAATGGTTTCCCCTTCACCCCTACAGTCCCCCAAATCTGCTCTGGAGTGTTGAGGGAACGTCTGGAGCAGATTTAGGGCACACATGGAGGGCGTCTGCAGGGTGAAAGAGGACAGGGAAGTCCCATTGCACAAGCAGACGTCCGCTTGCACGAGGGTTGAATCCAACATAATAAGTCTACATATGTCCTATGCACCATATTACCTTTGCAAGCTAAATATTTACTTTGGGTGGCCAAGAAATTACAGCCGCCTTTCCTTCATTCAACTTAGCCACTGCAGTTAAGAGCGAGAACAGCAGCCAGAGCATGGCTTCTCGGTCAGCTATGACCTGCATTTTTGCTGAAGTTGCTAAAAAGTAAAGGGGAAGCTCTCATGCACACAAGCCAGATAGACTTAATATCCAGAGCTGCAGTGTGTGTGTGTGTGGGGGGGGGCAATCCTTCCCAAGTGGGCTCGAGTGCATGTGTCTGAGCCCTTCTCTTCTCATGCATTATGCCAAATCCATTCCTATATGACCCTGCTGTCCCTATTGCCTAGAGATTCTTCCTGGTGGTGCTGGGGGATTTTAATATGCTTTTTCAGCACTGAATAATGGTTTCTTATTTTTGTGGAAGCATCCAGATCGACAGAATGGGCAGCACAAACTAAGCTTCTTAAGTAACTTCAAGCTCCTAATGAAAACAAGGCCCTCTGAATCCACCATCACCACAGCCGTGGAAGCCAGCAAAGAGGAGGATGGCATAATAGGGAGCCTACGCCAAAACCAAGTTAAATAGCATTTAATACCACAAACAGGAATAAGGCAGCTCCAATTCCAAGAGACTCTACACCACCAGCATTTGGATGGGTTCAGGTGAGGCTGTTCATGCAACAAGCCTAACTATGCAACAGGCCATCAGGGGTCATCCAGACACAATTCAAACGTGGTTACATCTGTATGCTTTATTTCCTCGCATCTAGCTTGGCACATCATGTACCATTCTTACCTTAGATTGCTCACACTTTCTAGGGCTCAGAAAGGAGGCACATTAAGGTTTGGCGGACAGAAAAATGCCTAGGGTTAGTGGTTTCTCCCACATACCAGCCATTAATCAGAAGACGCAAGAGCCCAGGCGGGGCTGAGCTGGCTCCAGCACTGCAAGCAAACTACTCCAGGCTCATTTTATGAGAGGATTCTAGCAGACGGATTGCTTTCTTGGATCAAAAGTTAATTCTAAGAGCAACTTTTGTAAAGAACTATTCAAGTTATACTGATTTTACAAGCATCAACAAGGTTTTGCAAGTGTACTTTACCCATTAGAAGGGCTGATAATACACCAAGCGGATGTATCTTTGCAGTTCTGAATTAAAGATTCAAGTTTCTTTAAACACCAGCCTGTTAAAACACACGGGTTTAATACCATCCTTCTTACTGAAAATATTAACTGGAACAGAAGAGATTCTTTTTACAACCTTTCCCCCATTAGAATCGGATGAAGAGGAAAACAAGAACAAGTTTCTGGCTTAAGTATTTAATCTTTGCAATCTGTTGGTGGATATATTTCTTTCTTCCTGGCATAGTGAATGTGTAGTTTCACTTACCATTTATTTTGCAATAATTACACCAGCATTCTCCAGCCTGGTGCCCTCCAAATCTTTGGGACTACAACTCCAAGCATTCCTGACCATTGAACCTGCTAGCTGGGGCTGACGGGAGTTGAAGTCCAAAACCTCTGGAGGGCACCAGGTTGGGGAAGGCCAAATTACACCAAACACACTATGCACATTTATAAGCCCAAAACCTTTTCCAGTTTCGAAAATGAATTATGGTTGTACCCTAATCACATGCTTATATATTCATATATTAATTACTGTTTATATTCAGAATGGTCAGCACAACAATTTACCTATTTAGCCATTAACACTTGGAAGGTTCCTGAGCCATGAACGCCTGCAGGAAGGGGCAAGGGGGTGCAGTTGCCACCCCCTGGATGAGTCACAATCTCCAGATACCCAACTTTCATGAAAAAAAAAAAAAAGAATCTCTAGTCCTTGTAGAACCCAAGATATCAGGTGCTATTTTCCGCATTTGTTTTTGTGAAAAACTAACCTGCTCCTTTCAGTGTTTTTAGCCAATCAATGAAGTCAGGGAAATGATTAGCACACCCACTAACAGGGAATGTTAAGGCCTTTTGATGTCTTCCATGTTAGGAAGTAATTGCAGCCTCATAAAAAAAAAAAAAATAGAAATCCAGGAGTTTAGTGTAGCTGAGTTTGGGCAGTAATGCGTCTACCAAAAACACACATAAAAGATAGCAGCAAAGACAGGAGTTTATGATCTTTCTAACTCAGCTCTTCTTAATATATATATATATATATTCCATTGATAAGCATTTAAAAAATTACTCTGACAATGTGTGCAGACAAAGTTCATCATTACTATACATACTGCAGGATTGTCGCTATTCCTAGCCCAGTGTCATTGCTATTCCCATTTTACCGGAGGAGGGGAGGTTCGAGTAGTGTAAAACAACTCTGCAGTGTAGTGCAGTATTGTTATCCAGTATCCTGATGTGTTGGTGCTTTAGGAAAGTGCAGATGAGGCTGTGAAACTCATTATACCAGCAGTGCTATTTATTAAGGGCTAGAGGGGGTTGCTTGTGTGCATATAGCTGCCATTTACAGTTCTTGCAGGAGGTCCAAGCGGAGCTTCTCCTGATCTCCATATCTGTCTTAGTGCAAGCCTTGAAGCTGAGACAGCATGTCACAAAGCTCCTCAGGAGTTAATGTTTTCTCATGTAGTGTAGTAATAAATAAACCTGTTGCGAAGGTTATTGTATGAATCTGAATCTATTGTGTGTTGCCTACAGAGCAAAACCTAGGAGTGGACTGCAAGCTGAGCAGGGCACTCACTTCTCCCAATATTAACTTCTCCCTTCACCCCTGTAATAGCTGTTACCCCAAGGGCCATTACAAGGGTGAAAAGAATCAGGGGAAAACTGACTGCTTCAGCTGTGGGTGGACAGACATTGTTCAGACACTAGGTCTGCCCAATGAAAAACAACAATGGGGTAGACCTGGTGTACCAAGTAATCAGAGGCCAGGTCTGCCTATCTTGGTAGACATGGCACCCAGGCCTTGTCACTGCTCAGTCACCAGATCTACCAGAAATATGGACCTGTTCTCTGATGCTATCAGGTCTTTTTTTTTTTTTAATGTGCAACCATACACAAAATGTGCAGTTTCAGGAAAAATACGCAGCTCCAAAAGAACATGGCTGCAGTCTGAAATTCAAGCAATGCAAAAATTGTATTGTTACTTTGTGTAAAATGTGGATGATGACAATGTGAAAAGTAAAGTGAGTAGTCCAGGCTCCTCTAGAACCCTAAACCCTGATCATGCATACCCATTTCTCCTCCCATTGCTAATGGCACTAACCACAGACTTGACTGCTACTCTCTAGAGCTGTCTTCCCCAACCTAGTGCCCCCCAGATGTTTTGGACTTCAACTCTATGCTCTGGTAATCTCCAAGTTAGATTACTGCAATACACTCTACGTATGGATGCCCTTGAAGACTGTTCAGAAACTGCAGCTTGTGCCAAATGCAGCAACCAGATTAATAACTGGGACCAGAAGGTCTGAGCATATAAGACCAATTCTGTCCCACGTGCAATGGCTGCCTGCATGTTTCTGAGCTCATTAAGGTGCTGGTTTTAACCTATAAAGCCTTACATGGCTCAGGACCGCAACAGCTGACAGACCGCCTTTCCTGGACGCTGTGATCAACATCTAAGGCCTTCCTCCGAGTGCCACCTCCAAGGGAGGCTTGGAAGGTGGTAACAATGGAGAGGGCCTTCTCAGTGGTTGGCCCTGGACTATGAGCTCCCCACTGAGGCCCACCTGGTGCCAACACTGTCATCATTTTGGTGTCAGGTTAAGACTGCCCTCTACTCCCAAGCATTTAATGTCATATGATTTAATGGCATATGATGGGACATTTATGTCTGCAGTCTATTATTAATAATAAAACTAAGAACAGGTCTATTATTTAAAAAATTGTTTACTAAAACTGCTTTTAGTTGTTTAAGTGCACAATCCTGTGGGGTGCGCCTCTGAACTCAGAGGCTTACATATATCCAGTGCAGAGCAGGAGACACCTTACACCTTCTGCTCTGCATTTTAGCTAGACGGGCAATTTCGCCCATCTAGCAGAGACTTCAGGGAGGAGCTGGGAAGGGAACTGGGAATATTTTGTAGCCCCACATCCCCAGTCTCCCCCCCCCAGAACACCTTCTTTTCCCCATCTCCATGCTCTGTTTTGTGAGCACAGAGAGGTAGCCGGTGTGGTTCTCTGTGGGTCAGCTACGATGGGTAGGGGTGGGGAGTGCAGTTTCCTGGCTCCGAGCTTGGAGCCCTGTCTACAAGATCGGAGCCAGGAAACTGAACAATCCTATGTCCCTCAGATGCTGTCCAGGGAACATAGGATTGTTCCTTCCATTGTTTTCAGTTTTAGATGTTAAAAAAACAGACTCTTTTTATCATAATGTTGCATTTTATAATGTTGATGTATTTTTAATAAATTGTTGTAAACCACCCAGAGAGCTCTTGACTATGAGGTACAGAAATGAAATCAATAAATAAGAACAACAACAACTCCCATTAACTCCAGCTGCCATGGGCAATGGTCATCTATGTACTCCAAAATGTCTAGAGGGCACCAGGTTGGGGAGGCCTGCTCTACAGAGTGTTCACAAGATGAATAAATCAAGCAATATTGTTACATTTACTGCACTAATCCTTCTAGGCTAAAACCCTCAACTGAGTACTCCACAGAAATTAGGCATTCCCCTCTAAACACAATTAAATCCAAAGCTAAGGAATAAAGTTAATTTGCACTATGGAAATAGCTGATACAAAGCTGGAAGCAAAGAAGGGTGATGGCCAGGACAAACTTCCTATGGTCAGTCCCTGAAACCATAATGTGCCACCCAATTTTTTTTTAAACTTCTCCTTTTATAAGAATTCTAGCAGCCAGTCTGAAATGTACATCATGAACACCGAAATTGAACTTTCCTTGAATCCATTTGCCAGTCATACCTAGTGGAGTGACCATTATTTATTCTTACAGCATTCAACTCTTTAGTACCAACTTCTCTTCATTCTCATGAACAAAAATATGCATGTTCAGACAGCCTTAAGACTACAAAATCCATGGTATCAGGTGATCAGAAGTAAGATTTACACAGCCTTTCCCTGAATTAAGAAAGCGTTGAATATTTCAGCAAATGGAACCAGCTGAAATATTCCATTAGGCAGATGGTTCCTCCCCCCCGCCCCCAATCCCTGCTTGGAAACTGGAAAACTGAGTTCTGCTTGCAGGTTTTGCACATTCCTAATGTGGATGATCCAATTATAGTTCAAACAATACTTAGCGTTTATATAGTATTCAAGCTATTTCACATACATTATTGCATTCTCAGTCTGAAAGCACACAACTGATCACCGAAAATAGTTACTTGTACAGATTTTAATGTATGTTTCAGCTATGTCTGCTTGAGAAATCAGGTTCACAGTATTGAGCTCCTCCTGGATTTGCATGTAGTGGATATGGCCAGCTGTGCTTTTGCCCAGCTTAGGCAAGTGCACCCGTTGTTAGAGAAGGAGGATCTGGCCATGGTGCCCCTTCCCTGGTTACATCACAGGCAGAGTACTGCAATTCACTCTCCATTGTGCTGCCTTTGAGAAAGCATCTAGAACTTTAGCTGTCACGTTCTGGACCAGCTCAAGTCTTGACCCAAGCTGGTTACTGGGAAGATGCAACAACCCTTTTATGGCAGCTTCTCTTGCTTCTGGCTCATTTCCAGGTCCAATTCACAGTGTTGGTTATTGCCTTTAAAGCCTTAAATGGCTGAGGATCAGGATATTTAAAGGACCATGTGCTCCCATATAAGCCTGCCCTCTCCTTGAGATCTTTGCATCTCACCAACATCCAAGTTGTGCTACCCTTCTCTGTAGACACTGCTAGACTTATAGAAATCCCTTCTGAGGGAGGCCCAACTTATTTCCGCCCTGATGGCCTTCCATGGGCTCAAAAAGACTTATCTTTCAGTGGACAACTGGCCTGCCAAACTGTTTATCTTTTAAACTCATTGGTTTAATCTCCTTCTGAACCCCTTTTACTTTTCTTTGTGTGGTTTTATGCTGTGCATTCCTCATTTTAATTGTTGTTGTTCCCTCCAGATGTTGTGGGCTTCCAGTCCATCAGCTCTAGACAGCATGGGCAATGGTCAGGAATACTGGGAGTTGTCAACCAAAACATCTGGAGCGAACCAGGCTGGGGAAGGTTGTTGTAAGCCATCTTGAGCATTTTAGTGTCATGTATTCAATAAAAATAATTGCCTTAGTATTTTAGTGCTTCATCCCCTCCTCCCCACCCAAATGAATTTAAATCAGGGACAACGCATGCCACATCTGAACAAAGCAATGATACTCTCATTTTAGACTTGCTCTCTCTTACCCACTCACCCCTGATAAAATAGAGAAAGTAAATCCCAAGTTCTGTTTTGGACAAGTTGCATATTCTTTCATTTTGTTTCGTTCCATTTTAGAACGAAAATTCATGAATAAATGCATTCCGTCAGAAATGCAGCTGCAGTGTCTCAAGTAGGAATATTTAAGCACCGCAGCTATTCAAGGAGCAGTGGATCTGAGCATTTCCTCTCTAAACGCCAGCTCCCAATATTCTATTTGCATCAACTCGAGACTGACCAAGAAACAAGATATTGGAAACTGGAGGCAGGGTGGGAGGATGGAGAGAAGTGGCAATAAATCAAATATGCCTTTTGTCTCCCTATTCCTTACCTCAAACAGGATCTAATGGCCAAAGTAGACATTACATGGCAGATGAGTAAGAGAGTCTTGTCACTCTGCACCCCCAACTCCACCCTAAATGAAAAGACCATGCAGGAGGAATTGCAGTGGGAAAGAGTCACAGATGTTTTTCACCTCTAGCCAGTATTATTCTACTCAGTCCAGTACAGAAGAAGCCAGTGAAGGGAATCTTCACCATGCAGGGACTGGGCCCCTCCTCCCCTCACAGAGGCCATTCCAACCAGCTGCCCTGTGAGCAGGAGAGGAAGAGCAAATAAACTTTCACCACCATCATCTTTTCAAATAGGATGGTTGTGGGTTTTGAGGTTTGTTTGTTTTACAATTTTTAATTATATATATATATCCTCTGTCCCTATCCCTTTTTCCCTGTGTCATGCCTTAAATTTAGACTGAAAACCTGAGGGCAGGGACTGTCATGCTACATACCTTTGTAAGCAGCTCTAGAAGCCTTTTTGGCTAAACGATGAGGTAGTCAGGGGCTGTGGCTCAACAGTAGAGCACCTGATTTGCATGCAGAAGACCCCAAGCTCAGTCTTTGGTATCTCCAGGTAGGGATGGAAAAATTCCTGCCTGAAACCCTGGAGAGAGCTGCTGCCAATCAGTGCTGACAATACTGGGCCAGATGGACCAATGCTCTGAGTTGGTATAAAACAGCTTCAGGCTCTGAGTTGCTTACAAAAGCCCTGCAGTGTTGTCCTGGGGCAGACCCCTATTTTATTAGACTGAAGCTGAGAAAGTACAACAACCCTGCAATGTTATCCATTTCCTTCATTCCCTGCACTGCAGGCTGTGCTGAGAGAGTAGTACACAATAACCCTGCAATGTAGTTCACTGTTAAACCTTTATTGCAGGTTGGAGGACTGTGCTGAGGGAGGGAGGGAGGGAGCGCAGCTCACAGCATTCCTGCAATGTTGCCCACCATTAATATTGCAGATCAGAAGCTGGTTTGGATTCTCAGCCATGCCTCATCTTTCTCAGGCTGCAGCAGGAGTCAACTCACTTAAATTGTCTCCTCAGACCTCTTCCCAGACCAAAGCAAGCACTCAGCTGGGTGAGGAAGCCCCATTTCCCATTGACTTGCATGTAGACTAACATCTAATTCAGGCCTGTGCAGCAGGATGGAAATAAGCAGATGCATTCCCCACATTATCAACTGCAACCCAGGAATTAGCTTGAGACCAGGAAAATAGAGGGAGGCAATTGGGCCCCCAACCCTGCTCCTGGGTTGCAGTTTGAGAGGGACAAATACACCCATTCTTTGCAACCCTAGAGCTGTCTCCAATAGTAAGAGGGGGGAAATTATGTTCTTCCCCCTTTTCCAAAGCACAGCTCCAGGGTTGCAGAGGAACAAGGGATGTGTTTTGACATTCTGATCTGGTTCACACAACACAGCACATCATGGGCTCCACTTTGCATATCCAGTCCCCATTTGAGGGTTGTCATGTCACGTGAACCCAGTCAGCGTGGATTATGCAAGGGTTTAACAACCCTCGCATAACCCATGATCTGTTCTAGGGTTACGTGAGGGTTGTTTTAACCCTCACATAACCCATGCTTGCCGGATTCACATGACACAACAACCCCTGAGCAGAGGCTGATATACAAAATGGTGGCCACATGCACCATATCTGGTGCAGCCTCACTGTGGGCTGTCTCATCCAAACCAGCTCACTGGTTCCTAATTATCCTGCTATGGCTGAATCAGACTCAGCATTAGGGCAAATGATGGGGCAATCCAAAAGGCAAGGCAAGAAAGCAGGATAATGGTCAAGCACACAGATTTCAGTCCACTATGGGATCAGGCTGAGGCAGGAGTCATCAAGACACAGGCAAAGATCAAAGCAAGTTTATCAGTCGGATACAATACACAGTCCAGAAGAAGAGTCAAGCAGAAGTCCAAAGGTCAGCAGCATGGAGGGTCCATCACAAGGCAAGGCCAGGAAAACAAGATACAAGGCACTGGAGCTGGTAGAATGATGTTGTTCCAGCACTGGCTAGGCTGAAACTGAAGGCTGCTTTAGCCAGAGTTTCCTGAGCCACATCAGTGCTCAGCTGCAGTGCGTTACTGGCCCTCTGGTAAAAGCCCTACTCAGGAGAAGGGCCTTGCTCCTGAAGAGTCCTTTACTCCTGAGGAGTCCTCCTTTGTAACCGAGCACTTCTCAATGGAGCCTGACTTTCCTGCCTCTGGAGGTGGCAATGCTCTCAGGGGCTTGGAGGTCACCTAGCCTCCACTTCAGAGGCAGAACTCCCCTCCCCCTGTGGGGACAGACTAGCGGTGACCTCCTCTGAGGGCCCAGGCTCCCCAGATCTCTTGACATGGGTAGCTCCTTGGCATTATCTCTCTCTGGGAGTTCTAGCTCCTCCTCAGAGGAGGATTCCTCCAGTGGGGCAGGGGAGTACACCAATCAGGAGCTGGCTTGGAGAAGGGGAGGAGGCAAGCCATTTCCCCCTCTCCTCCCCTCTTCACCAAGTCAGCTGCTGTTTCCTCCTCCCTGCCCTCTCTTCTGATCCAGGGTCCTAGTTTGGGGCCCAGGTAGTCAAGTACAGAAAACACATCCCTCCAGCCTGAAGCTGCCTTCAAACAGGGATGAGTCCTACCATTGCCTCCTGCACACAGAGCTACCTAAAGCAGGTGAATGATGCTGGCTGGGAATGATGGGAGTTGCAGCCTCACACATCTGGAGGGTGCTGAGTTGGGGAAGGCAGCTCCAGAGATCCCTTCTATTCTGCTGTGCCCTGCCCCTCTCCTTACAGTTGCTACTGCGACAATGTCCTTTCTCCCCCATACCTACTGCTGTTTGCCCAGGTCAAAGAGTGGCTGCAGAGGAATGACAGAGAAAGGCAGAGCCAGGGAAAAGAACACCATGGGATGAGACCAAGGATGGAGTTAAGGTGAACTAAGTTGAAATCAGTGGAGGCTGGTGGCTCCGATGTCAGTGGGGTGGTGAATCCGCTCTGAGTTTCAGTCCGAACACTAACGGAGTTATCCAAGGTGCAAGCAGAATGTTGAGTGTCAGTTGGAAAAGGAAAATGGAAAACTGAGGGGGGAGACTGAATTGGGCAGCTTGAGTCATCAGCTTATAGTATCCCGAAGGAGGGCAAAGCCTGCTGGCCCCTTAAAACAGGAGCACTCAAGTCAGGAGGTAAGGATATACTGCAACATTTTATTACAGGTCCCAGCTGCTTACTTTCAAGAAGGAAAATTATAATGCAAGTACTCTATGGAGTCAATGTGATTTCTTAAACAGCCTTGCAAAAAAAAACCCAAAACAACACCCTATCCTTCTGCTGCAAGTGTATACAAACCTCACAGAAAATGTTTTGTTTTATTTACACATATATCCCACCTTTCCACTAAAAACAGTGCTCAAGCTGCCTGACAATAATGAAAATGGTTATACTCCACAACTCCATACAGTGAGACAGAATCACCAATTCAGTATCTACCCTGCCACTTAAGGCTCTTCCTACTCTTCCAACTATGAAGGCAGCGTAGTTCTCTTTTTAAAAAATGAAGGGTATTTTCTTCAGATGTTAGTAATGCATTGACACTCTGTAAAGATTGGCTCCCTTAGAATGTCTTGTAGTAAGTTACCGATCCTCAAGTTCTTAATTCTTTACTAGCTCCCAATTAGGCTGCATATTGATGATGATGATCATTTATATTTATACCACCTTATTTGCTAAAAAGCTATCAAGGTAATGTACAACACAATAAAACCTTAAAACGATAAAAAAAACAAGAACATTATAAACAGAAAAACATTAAAACTGCATGATTGAAAAGGCTGGATTAAGATGTATTTTCACACTCTTTCTAAAAAGCCAAGAGAGTGGGACCAAACATAGTTCTTGAGGGAGTGCGTTCCACAGCTTGGGAGCCGCACAAGAGAAAGCCCTTTCACACGTACCTAAGAAACGGGCTTCTGCAGGTAATAGTGCTCTCAAAAAGGACTTTCCTGAAAATCGTAATACCTGTGGAGGTTCATCACAAGACAGATGATCCCTTAGATAGAGCCGTAAGTGGCTTAGGACTTGGCTAATTGTTAAAACCAACACCTTGCATTGAGCCCAGAAAGCGACTGGCAGCCAGTGCAGGTCTGTCAAGACAGGCGTAGTATGGTCCAGATACTGTACATAGAATAACAGAAGATGGAACTGAAGAGAATTCAGCTGAACTGCTTTGCCTGGCCTAGTTCTCAGGGCTAGGCTAGAAGTCACAGCCATATGTCTAACCCATTCATATACAAAGTAGGGGTGATGGTGGGGATCTCCTTGTCACACCAGAACGGGTAAGCGAGTAAAGCAAGTTGGACCTTCCGCAGTTGAACCTCCTCACATTCCATTGCTTCAGACAATTTTCTCCCCAGTCCAGCTTACTTCCGGTGCTGAAGCCATGCTGGGAGAAAAGTGCCTGAAACAATTAAGCAGGGTGAGATAACGGGTGTTCCCAGCTGGATAGCCCCAAGCCAGTGCCAGCTCCATTTATTTGAGGGCCCTTGGTGAGACATCCTCAATGGCCCCCCTCCCTCAGTGAGTCTACCTTCTCATGGCCATTGTCACCAGCTCCTATTGCTATTCATTCTTTTTCATTATTACTGCCACTTGCTTGCTTGACAGGCAGAGAACCAGGGAGCAAGTAGTCTGTGGCATCTGCTGCTGTGCCTTCTCATCCCACTGTTATCTGAGCCAGAGCCAGAGGGAGGCAAACAAGCAGGTTGCAATGGTAAAGAGGAGCAGTAACTCCATGGGACTCTTGTCAGAGGGCCCCAGCTGGGGTGTGGGCCCTCAGCAGGTGCCCAACCATGCCTACCTCTGACACAACCCTTACTCCTAGCGCTACCAGTTGAAAGCGATTGTGCAGAAATTAAAGAGGTGGTGGGAAGACATAGGAGGATTACAAATGGAAGACAATGTCTGGATCCCACATAACATTTCGTGAATGAGACATGGTGATCTCACAAGAAAAGCCTTGTCTGGAAGCACCTAAGGTGTGAGGAGTTCAACTCCTTCCACCCACACACTCTTTTTGCTGCCAACATTAGATGCTGCCCCTCTTTGTGCATGAATGCATTCGATGCATGAACAAACATGGCTGCCCCATCAGATCAACTTTGGACCTCACTGAGATGGGCTGTATGACTCCAGACCACCAAGTATGAAGGTGGGTGTGGGAGATGAGTGAGAGGAGTCACAGAAGGCCTTCTTCTTAACATGGTTTACTATATCCAAGGGATTTTGTATTACTGTGGGCAAGAATCCCTTAGAAGAAATGGAGTAGCACTCATAGTCAACAAAAGGGTGGGAAAAGCAGTACTGGGGTACAATCTTAAAAATGATAGAATGATCTCAGTACGAATCCAAGGCAAACCATTCAACATCACAGTAATTCAAGTCTATGCCTCAACCGAAGAAGCTGAGGTTGATCGGTTCTATGAAGACCTACAACACCTTCTAGAACTAACACCACAAAAAGATGTCCTCTTTATCATAGGGGATTGGAATGCTAAAGTGGGAAGTCAAGAAATCACCGGGATAACAGGCAAGCATGGCCTTGGTGTACAAAATGAAGCAGGACAAAGGCTAATACAGTTTTGCCAAGAGAACACGCTGATCACAGCAAACACTCTTTTCCAACAGCACAAGAGGTGACTCTACACATGGACATCACCAGATGGTCAATATCGAAATCAGATTGATTATGTCCTTTGCAGCCAAAGATGGGGAAGCTCTATACAGTCAGTCAAAACAAAACCTGGAGCTGACTGTAGCTCAGATCATGAGCTGCTTCTTGCAAAATTTCGGCTTAAATTGAAGAACGTAGGGAAAACCACTAAACCATTCAGGTATGACCTAAATCATATCCCTTATGAATATACAGTGGAGGTGAGGAATAGATTTCAGGGATTAGACCTGATAGACAGAGTGCCTAAGGAACTATGGACAGAGGTCCGTAACATTGTTCAGGAGGCAGCAACGAAATCCATCCCAAAGAAAAAGAAATGCAAGAAAGCCAAGTGGCTGTCTGATGAGGCTTTACAAGGAGCTGAGGAAAGAAGGGAAGCGAAAAGCATGGGAGAAAGGCGAAGATATACCCAACTGAATGCAGAGTTCCAGAGAATAGCAAGGAGAGACAAGAAGGCCTTCTTAAATGAACAACGCAAAGAAATCGAGGAAAACAACAGAATGGGAAAGACTAGAGATCTCTTCAAGAAAATTGGAGATCTCAAGGGAATGTTTTGTGCAAAGACGGGCATGATAAAGGACAAAGAAGGCAGGGACCTAACAGAAGCAGATGAGATTAAGAAGAGGTGGCAAGAATACACAGAAGAACTATACAGGAAAGATCTGAATGTCCCTGATAGCCATGATAGTGCGGTCACTGAACTTGAGCCGGACATCCTAGAGAGTGAAGTCAAGTGGGCCTTAGGAAGCATTACTAACAACAAAGCTAGCGGAGATGACAGTATTCCAGCTGAGCTATTTAAGATCCTAAAAGACGATGCTGTTAAAGTGCTGCATTCAATATGCCAACAAATTTGGAACACTCAACAGTGGCCACAAGACTGGAAAAGGTCAGTTTACATTCCAATTCCAAAGATGGGCAACGCCAAAGAGTGTTCAAACTACCGTACAATTGCGCTCATTTCACATGCCAGCAAGGTGATGCTCAAAATCCTACAAGCTAGGCTTCAGCAGTACGCGAACCGAGAACTACTGGAAGTACAAGCGGGGTTTCGAAGAGGCAGAGGAACTAGAGATCAAATCGCCAACATTCGCTGCATCATGGAGAAAGCAAGAGAATTCCAGAAAAACGTCTATTTCTGCTTCATTGACTACGCTAAAGCTTTTGATTGTGTGGATCACAACAAACTCTGGCAAATTCTGAAAGAGATGGGGGTACCAGACCACCTTACCTGTCTCTTGAGAAACCTGTACGAGGGTCAAGAAGCAACAGTAAGAACCAGACATGGAACAACCAATTGGTTCAAAACTGGGAAAGGAGTACGACAAGGCGGTATGTTGTCACCCTGCTTATTTAACTTATATGCAGAGTACATCATGAGAAATGCCGGGTTGGATGAATCACAGGTCGGAATTAAGATTGCTGGGAGAATTCTCAACAACCTCAGATACGCAGATGATACCACCCTAATGGCAGAAAGTGAAGAGGATCTAAAGAGCCTCTTGTTGAGGGTGAAAGTGGTGAGTGCAAAAGCTGGTTTGAAACTCAACATTAAAAAAACTAAGATCATGGCATCTGGCCCCATCACTTCCTGGCATATGGAACGGGAAGAAATGGAAGCAGTGACAGATTTTATTTTCTTGGGCTCCAAGATCACCGCAGACGGTGACTGTAGCCATGAAATTAAAAGACGCTTGCTCCTTGGGAGGAAAGCTATGGCAAACCTAGACAGCATAGTAAGAAGCAGAGACGTCACCTTGCCGACAAAGGTCCATCTAATCAAAGCTATGGTTTTCCCAGTAGTAACATATGGCTGTGAGAGCTGGACTATAAGGAAGGCTGAGCGCCGAAGAATTGATGCTTTCCAACTGTGGTGCTGGAGAAGACTCTTACGAGTCCCCTGGACTGCAAGGAGGTCAAATAAGTCAATCCTAAAGGAAATCAACCCTGAGTGCTCATTGGAAGGACAGATACTGAAGCTGAAGCTCAAATATTTTGGCCACCTAATGCGAAGAGAAAACTCTCTGGAAAAGACTCTGATGCTGGGAAAGACTGAGGGCAAAAGGAGAAGGGGATGGCAGAGGATGAGATGGCTAGATAGCATCACCAATGCAATGAATATGGACTTGAGCACGCTCCGGGAGAGAGTGCAAGACAGGAAAGGCGTGGCGTGCTATGGTCCATGGGGTCACGAAGAGTCAGACACGACTGAACAACAACACCTGCAGCCCAGCCACTAGGCTCCCGAGATCGAAAGTGACTAGATGCAAGAGGTGAAAAAAAAGAAAATACATCTTCTATCTTGCAAGCACCATGGGCCTGATCCAAATTGGCCATCCCAGCCACTATTCAACTTTTAAAGAAATGTCAAGCTGCAAACTGACAGATTATTTAGCAGCTGCCAGGAGTGAAGAATTCTGGACTGATAGCCTATAAACATTGAAGCTATTTCTCCAAGAAGCTAATTATTATACAATTTTTCAGAGGAGAAGTCATGTTCATTGTTTTTTGCTGCAACAGATTAAGAATCTTGTAGCATTATATATACATGTGTGTGACACACACAGAACGGCATAACCTTTCGTGGACTACATCCCACTCCATCAGATGCATGATGTTGCTTTCGATGAAATGGGCTGTAGCTCCCAGAAGCATATGCCATAATAAAATATGTTTGTCTTTAAGGCACCACAAGACTTTGTTGCTTTATCATAACAGACAATGCTAACAGGACTCCATAAGGGTACATTTAGAACCTGCAGGAAGCAAGTATTTGTTCTTCCAGACACACTTTTCAAAAGTGATTGTGCAAGATTAACTAGCCTGATGAACGTTTGGTTTCCTTTGGCTCAAAGACAACTAATCATCTTCTACTAAAAGTTAATTCTTGCTTTCACCATTAGACATAGTGAGTACAACCTGGAACCAATAATTAGACACCATTAGACATATTAATCACTGCTCTCTCAACAGGAAGATTCTCAGCATGGAAGAAAACGAGCCGGATTCTCATTTAACCTATATGCAGGTCTCGACACGTTCCACCTAACTCCAACAAAAACCAGCCTCTTTAGAAAAAGACTGCCAACTACACTGAAGCGAACGCTCCCCCCTCCCCCCAGGACTTTGATCTCTTTTCTCTAGGCACTAAGTTGCTAAAGACAAGATTAGGGCAGGCAACAGTCAAGACTGAAAAATACATCTAATCACCTGCAGCCAAGCCTCTCTCTTTGTAGAAATATTCAGCAATCCAGGTTCTAGTTAGCATGCAAACATACCCGAAAACACTCAAAGGTTATGCTTTTCCCACTTTACGCAGCATTATTTGGATGGAGAGAGTCCACCTGACTAACAAACTGACTTCAGCCACAGATATTTAAATTAATTACGTCTATTTATTTGTACCCCAACCCTGTGATTTGAAATCACACAGAGAGGTTATGAGCCAGATTAATCACCATACATGATGTCTATAATTAACAACTGTATGCAGCATTACACGCTGGTGGGTTTTAAGCCTAGGAAGAACAGCAAATGAAACCATTCACCATCGCGCTCACATAAGTGAGAGATTCTCAGTATGCAGGGCTAAGAATTTCAAGCTAAGCATGTGTAGGCAGAACCATCACATGATAGAGAGGAGACGCTGCATGCATTAACACTGTGAAACATCTCCCACCCGCCTGCCCCCCCCCCATTACGAAATGTACAGAGAGGTCAGGTCCGCCGAGGAGCGACAACTTGCCTTTTAAAAGGGTATTTTACCGGCAAAGTGAGAATCTTACATACATACCCCCCACCCTTAAAAGTAAAGGGGGCACCGGAAAAGAGGAGTGACGAATGGGAGAGAGAACACGCAGAATGTCATTTGGAGGTGGCTACAGACAGACAGACAGACAGACAGACACACGTTCTCAGCCGAGGAAGTCTTCACACTCAAATAATGCCCGTTTTAAACGGCTTTATATTAAAGGATGGAGATTTAAAAAAAATGCCTAAAGAGGGACAGGTGATTTTTTTTTTAACACATCTCTTTAAAAAAATCACAAGAGCAATTTGCAGAAAACATTAGCTAAGACACCAAAGAGGTTGCCAGGAGCAGCTGCGCCTATTCTCTAGATGCCGAAAATCCAAGGCAGGCAAATTAAACTACTTCTGCTCCTTATTTGCTCAGCAATCCCCAAACAAGCGCGTGCAGCACATGGGGCGGCGTGCGCCTGTGCGCCTCGACGGGCGGCTCCCCTCGCAGTTCGGACGGGGCCGCGTAATAATCCGATCCGCGTCGGAGAGGTCGGCCGGCCGGAACGAGCTCTCCGCCTCCCCCCGTCCCTCCCGAGCGCCGAGAGCGGCTACCTCGCAGCCGTAGAGCTGCCCGAGCTGCTCCACGATCCACTCCTCCAGCACCAGCCTTTTCCGCAGCTCTTTGCGATCGTATTTGACCGTCACTTTGCCCTGCTGGTGGCGCCGCTGCTGCTGGACCTGCGCCGCCGCCGCCGCGGGGGCCGCCGAATCCTCCCGGGACGCGCCGCCGCCGCCGCCGCGGGGGCTCTGGAAGAAAACCCGGCTCCCCCCGCTCCCCCCGGCAGCAGCGGCGGGGCCCGGCTCGCTCCCCCCGGTGACCACCGACATCGCCCGCTTCGGCCCCTCGTGGGGAGATCCGTTCCGCCGGGGCTCGCTTGCTGCGCGGAGCGCCGCTGGGCCGCCTGCCGCCGCGCGAGAGCCGCCGCGCGAGAGCGCTTCCAGCCTTCCCCGCACCTGCGATTTGCAGCCTCTCATTGCGCTGCGCTCCCGCCGGTTCCACTGGGGAGGGCGGGGCGGGGCGGGGCGTCGGGCAACCCCAAAAGGGGGCGGGGACAGCGCCTTAAAGACGCCGCTGAGCCCCCCCCCACGGAACGCCGGAGACGGGTCCGCTCTCGCCGCCCGCGTGGCTGCCGGCGTCGCCAACTCCGGGCTTGGCTGAGAAGAGCACCTGCGCCCTTCGGGCCTCTGCTTTGGGGCAGGCTTTCCGAGCTGCGCGGGGGTCTAGGCTGAAATTCGCCAGGTATAGCCTTGCCCAGCATGCCACGGGGAAAGCTTCCCCTGCTGCGGCTGAATTGCCCTCCTCCCGCTCATGCAGCTGTGCAAGGGCCAGGAGTCCTCCCAGGGAAAGGTGTCTGAAAGGGCTCCTGTTCCTTTAAGAAAAAAATCAAAATCCCTATTTTGATCAACAAACCATGGTTGATCCCCCCCCCTTCTGAAAATATAACAGCCAGCTGTTTTTCAAGAATTGGGGAGGGGGGGGGATCAGGCATTGTTTGTTTCTTCTTCCCAGCAACCCTTGGGAGGGTCTCAGGTACAGCCTGGAACCATATCTGTACCAGGTAGAGCATAATGTGAAGATCTGCACTGCAGCTTTCTCTTTCTAAGATTGTGGGTGGTTCCAGATGGAGGGGTCCTAGCACTCATAGTCAGAAGGCACTGGGCAGCTATTCCATCCTTTATTCCTTAACAGATTTTCCATGGTAAGAAAAAAGATGGAAGAAGTGGTAGGAAAACACGGGAACAGGTGGAACGGGAGGGTTATGAGCAGGACAATGACATCTGGACCCTCAGTAAAATTCTGTGAATGATGGAAGGCGATGGCATGATAAAAGCCTTGTCTGGAAGCACCCTGTAATCAAATGCACATTCCATGGCTTTCACATCAGCCACTGTTTTTCTCCCAACCACCACCTTTTTGGCTGTATACTATCTTGTCAGATGAACAGTTCTGGAGAACTTCAAAGCTTGCATAGTATTTTGTGCCTATGAGTTGGCCTACTAAAGATGTTACAGTGATATTAAACTCCTGCACTGCTGCTAGGTTTTATTGTGGTTGTATTGTTATATTGTGGTTTTAATGTTCTGTATATTTTAAATTGTTTTATTGTGTGTTGCTTGGATTTAATTTTTGTGAACCGCCCAGAGAGCTTCGGCTATTGGGCGGTATAGAAATGAAATAAATAAATAAATAAATATGGGTGTTGGACATTTTCTTTTGATGTGTTTCTTTTGGCCAGCTACCTTTCCTTTTTGTATGACATCAGATCCAGACTTCCATAGATCGAAGTCCCATTGAACAACAGTGGGACTTCAAAGGGAACATGGATAGGATAGGACAAGGCTGCATGTGTTAGATGGGAGAATTTCATTAGGAGCATAAAAGCAGTGATGGCATAAGCCGAAACTGGTACAATTTCCCCTTCAACATGATTTGTAAAGACGCAGGCATCCTTTGCAGGAATAAATCTGGCAACCCTACAGAGCCAGGTTTCCCTTTTGGAGATTAAAAATAATAAGGAAAATAAATAATGCACTTGAGCGCATGTGGATAAGCACCACAAGTCACCATATGACATTTGAGAACCACTAAAATGGTGGGTTTATCTTAGAATGGACTTGGCCTCAAATCCCTGATCAGCCACGGACCTTACTGGATGGTCTTAAGCAAGATGCTATCTCTGAGAGTACACTATATACACCACTGATCAAATGCGCCTAGAAGGCCATGTTTCAAGGAAGGTACTGGTTTTGACCTATATCATCCTAAGGCTGCAATCCTATACACCGTTACCTGGAACAAGTAAGTCCTACTGAACTCAGTGCGGCTTAGGCCAAACATCCTTTAGACCAAATCTGTATTCCACAACAGTCTCTAGGATACCTTCTTAACAAGATCATCCTTATATTATGGCAGGTGGAGAGACATGAGTATAGAGGCAGTCTTCCCCTCTATTTAAAGAATTCTCCTTAGTGACTTGCCAACTACAAGTTAAGTTAGAAGTGTGTTTATGTAGTGTGCTTAGGAGTGGACATGTGCTGCGTTCTTCACAAAAAATGCAACCAGAGGGTCCAGTCCAGTTGCAGACTGTGTCACAGGGAGAGGGGATTTAAACCTTCCCAACACTTGAATCTCTTTCCCACCAAAAATTATCTCCTACAACTTCTATTTGGCCCCAAAGATGCTCCTTTGTGGAGTGATTTTCAGTAAAAAAACCGAGTAGGGGGAAAGGGCTAAAAACCGTTCATAGCACCATGGTCCCTATCCTGGTCTTTCTGTTAAGAAACAGGCATGGCTGGTCCTAAATATATTATTTAAATATGATATTACTGTAATGGGTTATTTGGTCCTAAGCATGAGCGTCTTTTGGAAGTGTTGTAAGTCATATCTGTTTGAGCTGGCTTTTGTAGTTTAGGGCTATGTGAGGATCTTTTTAAATGGTATTGTAGTTTGATCAACTGTTATTGTTTTAATGAGGATTTTGTTGTTGTTCAGTCGTTCAGTCATGTCCAACTCTTCATGACCCCATGGACCATAGCACGCCAGGTCTTCCTGTCCTGCGCTCTCTCCCGGAGTGTGCTCAAGTTCATATTCATTGCAACGGTGATGCTATCTAGACATCTCATCCTCTGCTGTCCCCTTCTCCTTTTGCCTTCAGTCTTTCCCAGCATCAGGGTCTTTTCCAGAGAGTTTTCTCTTCGCATTAGGTGGCCAAAATATTTGAGTTTCAGCTTCAGTATCTGTCCTTCCAATGAGCACTCAGGGTTGATTTCCTTTAGGATTGACTGATTTGACCTCCTTGCAGTCCAGGGGACTCGTAAGAGTCTTCTCCAGCACCACAGTTGGAAAGCATCAATTCTTCGGCGCTCAGCCTTCCTTATAGTCCAGCTCTCACAGCCATACATTACTACTGGGAAAACCATAGCTTTGATTAGATGGACCTTTGTCGGCAAGGTGACGTCTCTGCTTCTTACTATGCTGTCTAGGTTTGCCATAGCTTTCCTCCCAAGGAGCAAGCGTCTTTTAATTTCATGGCTACAGTCACCGTCTGCGGTGATCTTGGAGCCCAAGAAAGTAAAATCTGTCACTGCTTCCATTTCTTCCCCTTCTATATACCAGGAAGTGATAGGGCCAGATGCCATGATCTTAGTTTTTCTAATGTTGAGTTTCAAACCAGCTTTTGCACTCTCCTCTTTCACCCTCAACAAGAGGCTCTTTAGATCCTCTTCGCTTTCTGCCATTGCATATCGGAGGTTGTTGATAATTCTCCCAGCAATCTTAATTCCGACCTCTGATTCATCCAACCCGGCATTTCTCATGATGTACTCTGCATATAAGTTAAATAAGCAGGGTGACAGTATGCAGCCTTGTTGTACTCCTTTCCCAATTTTGAACCACTCGGTTGTTCCATGTCTGGTTCTTACTGTTGCTTCTTGACCCTCGTACAGGTTTCTCAGGAGACAGGTAAGGTGCTCTGGTACTCCCATCACTTTAAGAATTTGCCACAGTTTCTTGTGATCCACACAATCAAAGGCTTTAGCGTAGTCAATGAAGGAGAAATAGACGTTTTTCTGGAATTCTCTTGCTTTCTCCATGATGCAGCGAATGTTGGCGATTTGATCTCTAGTTCCTCTGCCTCTTCGAAACCCAGCTCGTACTTCTGGTAGTTCTCGGTTCGCATACTGCTGAAGCCTAGCTTGTAGGATTTTGAGCATCACCTTGCTGGCATGTGAAATGAGCGCAATTGTGTGGTAGTTTGAACACTCTTTGGCGTTGCCCTTCTTTGGAATAGGAATGTAAACTGACCTTTTCCAGGCTTGCGGCCATTGTTGAGTGTTCCAAATTTGTTGGCATATTGAATGCAGCACTTTAACAGCATCATTTTTTAGGATTTTAAATAGCTCAGCTGGAATACTGTCATCTCCACTAGCTTTGTTGTTAGTAATGCTTCCTAAGGCCCACTTGACTTCACTCTCGAGGATGTCCGGCTCAAGTTCAGTGACCGCACTATCATGGCTATCAGGGACATTCAGATCTTTCCTGTATAGTTCTTCTGTGTATTCTTGCCACCTCTTCTTAATCTCATCTGCTTCTGTTAGGTCCCTGCCTTCTTTGTCCTTTATCATGCCCGTCTTTGCACAAAACGTTCCCTTGAGATCTCCGATTTTCTTGAAGAGATCTCTAGTCTTTCCCATTCTGTTGTTTTCCTCTATTTCTTTGCATTGTTCATTTAAGAAGGCCTTCTTGTCTCTCCTTGCTATTCTCTGGAACTCTGCATTCAGTTGGATATATCTTCCTCTTTCTCCCTTGCTTTTCGCTTCCCTTCTTTCCTCAGCTACTTGTAAAGCCTCATCAGACAGCCACTTAGATTTCTTGCATTTCTTTTTCTTTGGGATGGATTGAGTTGCTGCCTCCTGAACAATGTTACGGACCTCCGTCCATAGTTCCTCAGGCACTCTGTCTATCAGGTCTAATCCCTGAAATCTATTCCTCACCTCCACTGTGTATTCATAAGGGATATGATTTAGGTCATACCTGAATGGTTTAGTGGTTTTCCCTACGTTCTTCAATTTAAGCCAAAATTTTGCAACAAGCTCATGATCTGAGCCACAGTCAGCTCCAGGTCTTGTTTTGACTGACTGTATAGAGCTTCTCCATCTTTGGCTGCAAAGGACATAATCAATCTGATTTCGATATTGACCATCTGGTGATCTCCATGTGTAGAGTCGTCTCTTGTGCTGTTGGAAAAGAGTGTTTGCTATGATCAGCGTGTTCTCTTGGCAAAACTCTATTAGCTTTTGTCCTGCTTCATTTTGTACACCAAGGCCATGCCTGCCTGTTATCCCAGTGATTTCTTGACTTCCTACTTTAGCATTCCAATCCCCTATGATAAAGAGGACATCTTTTTGTGGTGTTAGTTCTAGAAGGTGTTGTAGGTCTTCATAGAACCGATCAACCTCAGCTTCTTCGGCATCAGTGATTGGGGCATAGACTTGAATTACTGTGATGTTGAATGGTTTGCCTTGGATTCGTACTGAGATCATTCTATCATTTTTAAGAGTGTACCCCAGTACTGCTTTTCCCACCCTTTTGTTGACTATGAGTGCTACTCCATTTCTTCTAAGGGATTCTTGCCCACAATAGTAGATATGATGGTCACCTGAATTAAATTCGCCCATGCCTGTCCATTTTAGTTCACTGATTCCCAAGATGTTGATGTTCAATCTTGCCATCTCATGTTTGACCACCTCCAGCTTACCTTGATTCATTGATCTGACATTCTAGGGCCCTAACCAATATTGTTCTTTACAGCATTGGATTTTCTTTTCACCACCAGACACATCCACAGCTGAGTGTCCTTTTGGCTTTGGCCCAGCCGCTTCACTCTTTCTGGCGGTACTTGGAAATACCCTCTGCTCTTCCCCAGTAGTATATTGGACACCTTCCGACCTGAGGGGCTCATCTTCCGGCGTCATCTCTTTTAGCCTTGTGATACGTTCCATGGGGTTTTCTTGGCAAGAATACTGGAGTGGGTTGCCATTTCCTTCTCCAGTGGACCACATTTTGTCAGAACTCTCTGCCATGACCTGTCCGTCTTGGGTGGCCCTGCATGGCATAGCTTATGACTTCACTGAGTTACACAAGCCCCTTCGCCACAACAAGGCAGTGATCCATGAAGGGGAATGAGGATTTTAGTATACCTTTAATTCTTAGTGTTAGCCTTCTGATGAAGTGGGCTTTATACATAAATAAATCTATATGAAACAGATTCTAAGGCTTAAAGTAGATGCCAGAGCATGCCACCAATAAATAAAAAGCTAAAATGAAGCAACTTTTTCTAGCAGTGAAAAAAATGGAGGATTTGTTCAAGTCAGGGATCAATTTAGTCTGTCAGTAGAATATAATTATGAGACACTAGGATAATTGCCACAGGGGATGTTTTACTCCTATTAAATAACAGTATTAGTGGTGGTGGTGTCTGGAAAGGACAAGTCTGTACTTCTTTAACATAAGAATGCAAAGATATTAATATTCCACTTCATTCCAGCACTAGACCTGAAAACATGTTTTTGGACACAACTGTGCTTTCCTCCAAGTTCCAGATATGTGGTAACTTACTGAGGGGAAAAAACTCTGCATGTGTTCAAGGTTTCTCTCATTACTTTACATTTTCCAGGGGCATGCTTCGAAAATAAAAGTGGGGTGGTGGGGGTGGGAAGAGACTCAAATTCAGTTCTGCAGCTCTTTCTCATCCCTGCCTCATCCCCATAACTGTAGTAATCTAATGTCTTGGCAGAATACAGAATAATCTTTGCCAAATACAGTTAGATCAACACTTGCACACCCTTGAAACGTCAGTAGGCAATTATGATTTCCTCTTCTTGGAGTCCGTCTGAGTTTATCAGAGGGTGACAGTAAACAAAGATATGAAGGGCGCAATCCTATCCAGATACGCGGCCACCTCCAAACTCTGAGGCGACCACCTGTCCGAAGCAGGGCAGGAGAAGCACAGAGGGGATTGTTGCCACTGCACTTCTCCTGCCCTGCATTTTTGTCTAGGCAGCCAATTGCAGCTGTGTAGCCATGGGAGGGCAGAGCGGGGGAGGAGGCTGCTGTACGACACATTGGATGTGTCGTACAGGCATTTCCACCCGCCCAAGAACGCCCCCAGCCACTCCCCTTTTCGGCCACTCTGCGCTCCTCTTGCAAGTTTGGAGGAAGGAGCTGTTCCGCGCTGCCTCCGAGGCAGCGTGGAAGTGGGGGGAGATCGTTTCTCCAGGAACCGGCCTCGGAGCGTGGACTCTGAGGTCGGTTCCTGGATAACACAATATCCTATGGCCGTCTAGCCACTGTCTAACGGCCATTGGATTGCTCCCCCCACCTGTGAATGATGCATTATTAAAAGAGTCAGCAGTCAATGAAAGGTGACACCACCAACCTTGCCCCTTGACAAGAAAGAAAAAAGTGAATTGAACATATTTCACTGCTTTATATGGAGTCAGACCATTGGCCCATTCTAGTGCATTACGATGCATCCCAGCTGGCAGCAGATCTCCAATATCTCAAGGAGAGGTACCTTGCAGCTGTTTAACCAAGATCTTTTAAACTGGAGATGACGGGGATTGAACCTCGGATCTTGCGTATTCAAAGCATGTAATCTGCACTGGAGGCTGGTGGCTCCAATGTCAGTGGGAGGTGAATCTGCTCTGGGTTTCAGTCAGAACTCTAAAGGAGCTATCCAAGGTGCAAACCATTGTGTTCATTTCAGCTTACTCCTGGGTAAGTGGGCATGGGACATTGTAGTCTTAGGAGAGGGGCCATAGGTTAGTGGGAGAGCGTGCACATGCTTTGCATGAAGAAGATCCCTGACATCTCTACATAAGGCTGGATAATATTCCCGTCTGAATCTCTGGAGAGACGCTGCCAGTCGGTTTAGACAAAGATGGGCCAACGGCCTGCAGCTTCCTATATAAGGCAAGATTGCCTTTTCTTCCAAGAAACAACACAATTAATACATTAAATATATGATCACGTATCACATGTCTGGGTATTTGTTAAATATCAGCCACAGGGCTGATAGTGGCATATGGGGAGGTGGGCTTTAACCCTCCCACATCACAGTCCCAACTAAAATCATGCACACATGCCCAAGCGACTATTTTCTACGGCTTCCTTCCTGGGGCAAACAGGAGGGAGGGAGGTTTTCATTAGACAGCTCAGGATGAAAGAGCTAAGCTCCCCCTCCACACGTGCCACTGTCCTATCCCGATTGGAGGCTCCACAGCTGCTATTTAGCAAACAAAAACAACCACATTAAATGTGGTCACACATTTCCTATATCATATAGCTCAGTCCTGAGAGAACAGACAGTACTTTCTAAGTCTGCAATACTACCTATGCTTAACCTGGAAGCATGGCCAACAAAGCAGGACTTCCTTCTCGGTAAAATTGCATAGGATTGCCCTGCACAAGAGTTAACATGATATGATAGAGCCACAGTTTCCCATGATATACACACCAGTGGTTTTTGAACGTTATTCCCTTAAAGAACCCTTTCCGCATTTATTTATTTACTGAGGAACTCCTGTGTGGTATAAAGGATTCTGGGGTGCATTCCAGGACTCGCTCTGAGCTTGCTTGCTTGCTTGCTTAATTAATTAATCTCCCATCTGGCCAGTCACCCAGCCACTCTGGGCGATATACAACAATAAAAACAGTTCATACAATAAAATTCAACATTAAAAACATCACATTTCTAAAATTACCCTAGCCCACCCCAAATGCCTGCCTGAACAACCACATTTTTAATGTGTGGCGGAAGCTCATTAAAGAGGGGGCATGGCGGAGTTCCCTAGGGAGGGAGTTCCAGAGAGTGGGGGCCACCACAGAGAAGGCCCTCTCCCTCGTCCTCACCAGCCTAGCTGTACTGGCTGATGGGACAGAGAAAAGGCCATCCGAGGCTGATCTTGTTGAGCGGCCTGTCTGGTGTTGCTGGAGGTGCTCCTTGAGATAGGCTGGGCCAGAACCATATAGGGTTTTAAAGGTCAAAACCAACACCTTGAATTTGGTGTTTTTTCTACATAAGGCTGTTAATCACTATATCTACTTTTGCTTTTGTCGCCAAAATGAGATCCGAGCACTACACAAAGAGCTTTTCCTGCATTTCTGCTACATAACCTCTAGGCGGAGCTGTATTATAGCGGAGTAGTGCAAATACACAAGTAGAAACAGCGCTTTCAGAAATAATCCCGCATTTTCCCAGTACTAAAAAAAACAGGGAAGTGCTCTGAGAAAACAGAAGCAAAACTGGAGGATCACAACTCTGTCTAAAGAACCTGTAAACAACTGTGAGTAAGGAGTCACGAGGCACTTAAATGCCTCGTTAGAACAACTCTCTCAGTTTACATGGGATATCAGCTACATTTGCTACATTTACATTTGCTATTGCTCCCTACACACTGAATGTGCATCCTGTGGGCATGTCTACACCAGCGTAAAATCCTGCATTTAAAATGGGGCCTTCTGCTTCCATTTTAAATGCAGGATCACAATGACTCCCTTTTTCACTCACTCACTTTCCCCCATCCCCTTTCCCCCTCCTTCTCCCTGTATCTGAGTCTTCCATTGCCTTTCATTGATCTCGCTCCTCTTCTTGCCGCTTTTCCTCTTTTCACAGAGGAAACACAAGCGGAACACAATGGGGTAATTCGATAGCTCATTATCTGCGATCTATTTAAAAACGGAACAAAGGGCATTTAGTGCAGGAGATGCCTTGGATGAACACGGTGTCATGTAAAGAACCCGCAAACTTCCGTGAAGGAGCAATCTCAATCGCAGGATAAAAGCTCTGTGTGAAGAAAGCCTGTAACATGCCCAACACTCTCTGGCAGCTGCATATTGGGGGAGATCATAAGGAAAGCTTGTCCACCATTACTGATCTACTAACTGAGGAACCCTTGCTAAGCATCTACAGAACCCAAAGTTCCCTAGGAACACAGCTTGAAAGCCACAGATGAGCACAACACACACTTCTTTTGTCCTGCTCTCCTCTCTGGCTTTTTTTAGGTTTTTGAAGCAGCTTGCAAAATCTACAGAGATCGTAGTTGGATTACAGTGAGCAACCATACTTCTGTGCCCCTCCTCAGGTTCTTGCAGCAGTAAGGAGCAACATAAGGAGTTTAGGCAGTGGAACTTGTTAATTGGAGCTTGAAGTTTCAGATTAAGTGAGTGGCTTGGCCATTCCTTTCTTTTCCTTGGCTGGGCTCATGTGGTGGGGGCTAAGGGGGAGTTACCGTATATATGAATTGTATATTGTGTCCTTTCAGTGCTGCCATGTTTTTGTATGTATCTCTCCAGTCTGTGTGTATGAGTGAGAATAAGAGAGGATTTCTGTTATGTCTTTGTGCTGACTGTTGCAAAAGGGACTCATGAGTGAAAAACGTTGTGCTTGTATTTTTGTGTTCCATAAGTTCACTGATAGAAGTAGTCTCAACCTGAGTGTTCCTCATCTAGAAGATGGATGGATAATTTTCATTTGCTTAATTTTTTCACCAAGTGTGTGATTTGATCTGTGATGTGTGGCTTGGCTCACTTCCTTGAGTTATTCACTTTGCTTGTAGGTCATTGCCTGCCTTCTGATAACAGAGTTGTCATCTGCCTTGTAAGTGATATTACACTCCCCAGTACGTCGTGACACTTCAGGAGGAGATAAAAGTTATACCTTGCCTGTTGTTGTTGTTGTTGTTCAGTCGTTAAGTCGTGTCCGACTCTTCGTGACCCCATGGACCATAGCACGCCAGGCCTTCCTGTCCTCCGCTCTCTCCCAGAGTGTGCTCAAGTTCCTTGCCTAGGGGGTCACAAAGTGCCTTGAGTCAGCACTGTCCATGCCAGAAAGGTAAACTGAGAAGAGGCCTTCTATTATACTATATTATACCACTTTCAGCACTTGTCATGGGAAGCTTAGAGCACCCACCAGTCAGGAAGCTGGACAAGAACTTTATTCCCTCTCTCTCTCTCTCTCTCTCTCTCAACCAAGAACATGAGAGATACGGGGAACTCCTGACTCCCAAGTCTAGTGCCACCCAGTGACTAAACTATATAATGATTCTATCCACATAGCTCTCATTAAAAAGAAAAGAAAAAAGAAAAGACTGGGTTCGGACAACACATTAACCTACGATTGGTTAAATAAACCATGACTATTTAAGCCATGATGGCTTAGCATGTTGTCTGAGAGCTTTTTTCCCTCCCACGGTGGGTTATTTTCCCCAAATAAGCCACTCTGGGAACCCACCACTCTGCTCTTCTCAAGTGAGCTCTGAGCAAACTTGTTTTCTTGCCACATTCAGATGCGTATCTTACTCCAAATACATCCCCCTCCCCCTGCATGGTTCCCAAATGGGTTCACATGTGGATAAATCCTCACTTTTCCATGAAAATGCAAAGTCTGGCATTTATTCAGTAGTGCATGTGGTGGCTCCCCATAAGGGGAACCTGTATATTAAATTTTGTCCCATTCCTGCAAATGTTCAGGGAGTTGGAACCCCTCTCCCTTTTTGGTGCAGTGTAAGCATCCCTCCATTCCAGTCAGACCACTCCTTCTCAACTCAGCAGAGGAGGAGAGAGTAGGAGTGGGAAAGGAAGGAAGGGAAGCAAACATGGTAAGGGGAACCAATATCTTAAATGTCATTCCATTTCTGCAAACTTTCAAGGAGTTGAAGGCCCTCCTTTTTTTGTTGCACACAGGTGGAGAAAGGATACCCAGCAAAGGCTTGAAAATCCACAAAGGAAGCTGAGATACTGCCCGGCTGGGTGGGAACATTACAGGGGAGGAGGGGCAAATGTGTGGGGGAAATAAACTATGCTGTGTAGCTTATTTGTCCAATCATCTGTTGGAGCACAGTAGGCTATTTGCAAAATAAGCTACTGTGCATAGTTTATAAACCATCATGGGTTAATGTGACGTCTGAACAGGCCCAGTGGCTGTCTCCAGCCTTAATTCTTGTGTGGCAAGAAAAGGCCTCAACCAGTAGCCCTCACCAGTGCAAGGCATGAACATGCATTACAGAATCTCCAGCAGACAAATCAGTTCAAAAGTCTGTGAGGGTAGGGATTTTAATCTCCATTCTTCTAAGAAAGCATTACTAATCATATAGCACCAGCAGATGAGAGACCTGCTTTACAACCTTGCTTCTTCTCACCTGGTAGGCAATTCTCTCAATTTTTTAGGCCAGGGCCTAATGCTGATAGGCCACTAAATAGCATTCATGCCTGAGATGGGATTAGGACTCAGATGTTCTGGGTAAAATATCCACACTTTCTGTGCGGTATTGAGCTACACTGACCAGTATTTTTTCTACTGTAGATACTGAAATAGAAATGAACAACATCGATGGACCCACATTTGACTCTGAATGAGCAAGAGAAGTCTCCTTCAATTAAAAACAAAACAGAAATACATATCGTGCCTGGATCTGAAGTTATAAAGTCCATCTGAATTGCTCCTTAAGAAAGTGATAGTAGGCTAAGATCTACCATGGGGTGAAAGTTGCTTTCAGAAACTACTGAATATACGGGGCAGGTGTTTGTTAGGTGAGTGCCCCTCTACACAAGAGCACACCCTTCAATTATGATGTCACCATTTCTACATTCCTGGGCGTTGGCAAAATTTAGAAATTTACGAGACACCAAAAGGGTACTTCTGGCACAAGGCAGAATCCACTGGGAAAGTATTCCATGTTGCCCCCATTAAAATGAATGGGAGCTGCACATTCATTTCAGTGGGGCTTGCACAGAATCCCTTGGTGGAGGACATATGCCTGATGTTTGTGGAAAATTCTATTAGTGAAATAGAGCCAAGATAGTCTCATCTTCAATCTAGACAGTCACAAGTTAATAATGAGAAGCCTGTGGATGCAGACCATGAAGCACAGAGAGAGATCACTCTGTCATTGTTAAAATTAGACTCTAATGGATGAAACATTAAGACCAACATCTCAGATAAGGCAGTGCACTTTGTTAACAAGAATGACATGTAATAATGAGGATGCTGCTAAGAAAATTAGAAATAGCATTAAGAAATGGGCTTGCTTAATGCATCCTATTAATTTTTATGAGCATAGTGCAAGCATTTGGAGCAAAACAAACCCTTCATGTAACATCATGTTTGTTCATCTGAAAAATGTAGACAATTCTGAAAGTCCACCATTAAAAAAGACATATCTTTTTCAGCTGAAAAGAATTCAATGTATCCTAGTCAGCCACTTATAGTTTAAATTACTTAGGGTGCAATCCTAACTAGAGAGGTGGCTGCCTCCACCATGCTGGCTGGGGCATGCTGGGAGTTGTAGGACTTTTTTCCTTCTAAGCATGCATAGGATTGCACCCTTAGTAGCATAATTGCTGCTGGGATTGTTAATGCTGTGTCATGTGAGAGGTCTTTATAAACATTCTGATACACTCAAGCAAGTGCAGTGAAATAATTAGGCAATATTAATATGAAATCAATAGTTCTGTCTCTATTATCTTCCTGCCAAGTATTGTCTCTGGCTAATTTTATTTACAAATACTTTATTGGAAAATTATTCCCCTTCTTTCTGTGAAGTGATCACAAAGTACACACTCGGAAGGCAACAGGAAAGAAGCTACTAAGTGGCCATGCCTCCTGTTAAGAATAGGCAACTGGTGTCCTCAAACCCCAACCTAGCCTCTGTTGTTCTGTACAACGTGATAATTAGTAATCCCTTCTGCAGCCTGTAGTTGAATTCCATAGCTGAAATTGCTTTAGTCCCCAACTTGTAAAATGGGGAGAGGTGCCCACCTTGAAAGGTAGAATAGTGGCATGGACAGAACTGTGACCAAAACCAGAGCTCTCAGCTGCTCCACAGAACGTCTGGATTATGCTGGGCTAGCCAAGAGATACCCAGAACCAAGGGGAAGTGTGATGAGGCTGCAAGGTTAAACTGGATTGTTTTGTGGTAGAGGCCAGCCCTTAATCCCAGCAGTATAATCTTTTGGTTTATGGTACCGGAGGGTAACAGCCATCCATCCATGATCTCTACTACTATGGGCACTACCTTCATCTGAGCTGGGATCTTTTGTAGCCAGGCAAAGTGGTGTCCATTAACGTACTGGTGGTAACGCCTAAGTCAACCATGGCAGAGGTAGAGACCTCTGGTCTGGTTAGTGCAGGGAAGCAGGGATGCTGAGTGGGCCAGTTGGTTGCAGGAGAATTTACTGGAGGCAGCCCCAGATGAAGCAGCCCTGCTTGGCGTGGGGGTTGCACATTTGCTGAGGGAACAGGCCATCATTTCTGAAGGCAAATATATGCAGCCTCTGCAATAGAGAAACAGGTCTGCATGTCTGCAGACTGCAGTGGGCCTTCTCCTCTGGGGTCAAGCATGGCCTAACTCCCCCCAGCTGCATCAATTCTTCCAGAGGCAAGGGGACTAGGGCAGTAAGGGAAGCTGAGTGGGCCTGTGTTTGGTGATGACTCTCCAGGCATCCATGATCTGGAGACACAACAGCATCAGTTCTTGAGGGAACTGCAGCTGCTCCACTCGGGCAAGTTCATCCAGGATCCCAGGTCTGTCAGAGCAGGATGATTCCAGGTAGGGATCTAGGCCAGCAAGTAAAACTTGGTTGCATATTCTGCTACCAAACCCCTTCCTTGCTGCAATCACTGGATTTTGTGGTTGTGGTCCCAAACTTCTGCAGGGCCGCAAAGGTCAGGTTCAAGTGGGCTGCAAAGGCTTGGAAGCTATCTAGTAGTGGGCTGGGCTGGAAAAGAAAGGCCATTAGGTGGCACTCCTTGGAGCTGAGACACTTGTGTCTGCAGGGCCTGAGGCTCCTGATCTAAGTTTTCCATCTGTGCAAAGGGCTGAAGCAAACTGTACATTCCCCCAGTCCAGGAAAGCTTTGCACCGGAGCTTGGAGCTTCAGCAGTAATTTAGCTAAGGCAGAGAGCTTATATAGGAGTTCCCTGAACCCTAGGTTCAGCACCTTGCATAGCTCATTTAGAGTTCTGACTGGTTTTGACCCAAACCCAGAGCGGATTCGGCACCCCACTGACATTGGCGCCACCAGCCTCCACTGTCCCCAGAGATCCTCATACAGATCAGGATTGCTGGTGTGTGTGTATCTGTGCATGCATGTGCAGCCCTCAGGGCTGAAAAAGTTGTGCACCCTTGTTACAGGGTAATTGCTCCAGTCCCCTGATAATTTTGGGTACCCTTTTCTGCACCTTTTCCAGCTTAGCATCATAGGGTTGGAAGGGGCCTACAAGACCATCGAGTCCAGCCCCCTGCTCAGTGCAGGAAGCCTGATTCCCAGGAAGTCTCCCATCCAAGCACTAACCAAGGCTGACCCTGCTTAGCTTCCGAGATCAGACGAGATCAGGCGCATCCAGCCCTTTGCTCTTGTTAGTATCCTTTTTGAGATGTGGCATCCACAACCACACACAGTATTTCAAGTGAGTCCATGGGCAATCCAGGTGGGTCCAGGAAGAAGTAAGGGGGCAGTTTTCCCCCAATGGGCCACAGTCCCCAGATTACAACCACAAACTGTACTGCAGCTTTGCCCCCTCCCGGAAAAATTCCCACAGATGCCTGTCATGTAGTCACACCATAGATTTATATAAAGACGTTACAATAGTAGCAGTTTTATTTTTGATCTCCTTGCTAATAATCTCTAGCAGCCCTTTTCATAACAGCCACTCACTGGGCCAACTTTTTTTCATTAAGTTATCCACCATGACATCAGTGGTTAGTCATTGCCAGCTCAGACCCAGTCAGTATGTATATGAAGTTAGCAACAAAAAAAATGGTATCACTTCACACCTATTTACATTCGCCACTTTATTGCCCATTCTTCCAGTTTGTAGAGACCCTGTTGGAGCTCTTTTCAATCCTTTTTTGCTTTTACCACCATGAATAATTTTCTGTTGTAAGCAAATGTGGCCACCTCACCGTTTATCCCTAACTCTCTAGGTCATTTATGAACAAGCTAAAAAGCAGTCATCTTCCCAGTAGAGATCTTTGGGGCACCCAGGTCTACATCCAGTCTCATGCTGTGGGATACAATAAAATCTACAATGTGACATTTGTTCTGCAGTACGGGACTCTTACACTGACAGGAAGAGGAAAAAGGCTGTGTGTGTGTGTGTGTGTGTGCAAGCTCCTGAGCAATGCCAAATGAAAGGAACAGCCCAAATATTCTTCCTTCTCCATGCAGTTCGCAGATATTGGAAAGAAAACTGCAGTAAATGCTGTGCAGGTGTCAAAACTGTTGTTTCCATCTTTCTCATTAAATCAAAGGGTTAACATACTTCTCTTTAAAGACAGCAAGGCTCAAGGGCACAACAAAAATCAATATTGCCAGAGCCTATGAGACTTTAATTGTCCATCATGGCTGTGCTGTTTTTAAAACCTTTTTGCATTATTGATTTCTCACCTTCCCCCCATAAAAATAAAAGATGTCCACATCCTTATAAATGAAACAAAATGCATTTACTTACAGGCATGCATACGGATGGCATCATCAGAGTCAACCCACTATTTTCTTTACATTTTCATGGTTGTGTAAGGGAAATAAATGTGGAACATGTGTGACTATTTTTGATCCAATCTCAGAAAAGAGGGGCCCAGCCCAGAAGGATTTTTTTATGATCAGAAAGTCAGGTTTCATCACATAGTACACACCAATATGCCATCCCTTTATGCACCATCCTTCTATCCCTCTGACAATGCTTTGAAAGAAAACACTGCCCCAGACCCATGCAACTGAACAGATTGTTTTAAATGTGCTAAATTTGCCTGTTATGTAGGCACAAAATTCTAGATAGTAATAGAGATTAATCCTATGCACACTTAACTGAGATAAACACCACTGAATACAATGGGGCTTACTTCTGAGTAAACACACATAGGATTGCACTATAAAGCCTATGCTTGGTAGCTTATGCTGACAGTGCAAACTATGTAGTTCAATCTATGTATGTGCAGAAAAGGGCAATGAAAATGATCAATGGGCTGGAGCAATGCCCCTATGAGGAAAGGTTACTGCATTGAGCTTAGAAAAAAGGTGAGTAGGGCAAGGAGGACATGACAGTGTGTGAAATTATGCATGGTGTAGAGAAAGTGGCTAGAGAGAAGCTTAATCTATGGCTTTGTTCCTAGGGTTTTATGTAAAGTTTTCAATGTTTTTATTGTTCGTCACCCCAAGAGCCTGCTTGGTGGAGGGTGTGGTTTTATAAATCTAATAAATACATTTTTCTCCCTTAATACTAGAACACAGGGTCATCCAATGAAGCTAAATGGTGAGAGATTCAGGAGAGATAAAAGGAAGTACTTCTTCACACAGCACGTAGTTAAATTTTGGGATTTACTTCTAAAGGATGTAATGATGGCTACCAATGTGGACAGCTTTAAAAGAGGATTAGACAGATCCATGGAGGATAAGGCTATCAGTGGCTACCAGTAAAGATGGCTATATATTACCTCTGTTTACTAGTTGTTAGGGTACATGAGCTGGGTGATGGTATATTGCACTTGTGTTCTACTTGTGGGCTTCCAACAGGCAGCTGGTTGGTTGTGTGAACAGAATGCTGGGCTAGATGGATCCCTGGACTGATTTAGCATGGCTGTTCTTACGTTATTACTCAGAAGTCTTATTGAGTTCAATGGGACTTACTCTCAGGAAAGTGTGTATAGGATTGCAGTGCAAAACACCAATGATTGGCTCACACATTATGTAAATGTGCCTCACTTGGTTCCTCAGCCCTTGATGAGCAGCAACTGAATGTATACAGCGACTCTATTGAAAGAAATAATGTGAGATGGCAACTGGGCAAAAAGCTAGTTCTTCGCGTAGTGTTACAGGCTACAGCTGTGATGACTCATTCACACATGCACATTACCCCATGATGCTGCAGCCATGAACTGATGTACAAGCTTTTGTAAACCAGTCCTAACACTCCTCCACATCAGCATTTGGAGTTCCTGAAGTAGACAGCTTATCATTTCTTGCTCTGTGTATCTCTCATGAAGCCCTGGCACTCTGATCAGATTTAACTAGTTTATTACCCACCCATTTCATATACCTAGACCTCCTTTCTGTCATTCCCCTTGCCTCCCTATAGCATGGGTGGGCAGAAGTTAGATTTCCAGATGTTTTGGACTTCAGCTCCCAGAAACCACTGCCAGCATGGCCAATGATCAAGAATGCTGGGAGTTGAAGCCCCAAGCTTCTGGAGGTCTCCTTTTTGCCCACCACTGCCCCATAGCGTCAAGTTCTCAGTTACTCTTGTCCACCTGCTCCTCTTGAGCAAGGGGGACAATGTCCTATCTGCTGCTGTAGCAAACATACTGTCCTCTACAAAACACTGCTCTGGACAGCCACCTAGGGCTGTTTAGTGGCAGTCCTGGTCCAGAACTTCCTGCACTCTGGTAGAGCAGGCCTCCCCATCCTGCTTCCAAGACTGCTGAAACTAGCTTTATATCAAGTTTCACAGCAACTGGCAACATTGATGCTTGGCATTCCCCTGCCATGACGTTTTTAAAAACAGCTGCCATGTTCTGAACTCTAGAGTATTTTAAAGGATCCAGCACAGAGGCATGCTTGGCTCAGATAGTTTCATTTCATTTCATTCATTAGTCTTGATCAGCTGCTTTGATTCACTTGTGGCCTGCCACAGGTCCTTCAATGTCACTGTGCTCCAGCAAGCTGGATTCTAATTTTGCCACACAGCGGGTAGAGACAGACGGTGGGTGATGGGATGAGGAATTAAAGACGCTACCTCTGCATCCTTCTCCATGGCCCTTGGACTATGAAAGAGACACAAGGGTTTTCTGGGTTGTGACCTGACAGCCTGCAGCATCAGGGAATCCATAAACTGAAGCAGTCTCCTTATTTGTGGTCATTTCACGCATAGCCTTATTTGTACTTCTCCCAAGTTTTTTGTGCAGCTGTGAAGCTTTTCTTTCAATGGTTCTTTGCCAGGTCAATGTGAACTTACCTGACTGTTACAAGTATAATCAAGATTCTGAAAAAAAATCATTTGAGTACATGTACCTTCTTGTTTGGTGTGCAACATTTCTCTCTCAGTAGGAATTATATGAATGGAGCATGTACCCCTCAGATTGGACTATATGCCTTGTGTTATGATGCTGTGGAGATCGGGTTTTTTTTTCTTTTCAAATATCTCTCCAGTTACTGAAAAACAACTAGAAACAAAATACAGTAATACTTGCACCAAAGAAAACATGAGGTGGAGACAGACGGTACAGGAGACAGTACAGGAAGCCAGATTCCAGCTGAACATCAGGAAAAACTTCCTGACTGTTAGAGCAATACGACAATGGAACCAATTCCCTGGGGAGGTGGTGGGCTCTCCCACACTGGAGGCGTTCAAGACAAGGCTGGACAGCCATCTGTCAGGGATGCTCTGACTTGGATTCCTGCATTGAGCAGGGGGTTGGACTTGATGGCCTTGTAGGCCCCTTCCAACCCTACTATTCTATGATTCTATGAGGTGTGATCATTAAAAGTTTAATTTGCTCCTTCACAGTGGGAGTTCTGTGACTTTTTGACAATTCTCTCTTTGCAGCTAAACACATATGCACACACAGAGTTACCTGTTTTTTTTCTTACAGGACGCCTCCCATACCTTTAATGGCTGCACTGGAGGGTGGGGGTGCGATCAAACAGATGAGGCTTTTCCCATCACTGCATCTTTTGCCAGCATGGCAAAAAGTGGGAAGTGCTGAATTTTGGCCTGTACAGCAATTGGGGGGCGGGGCGGGGAAGCTTGAGATTCCTGCCAGAAAAAAGGACATCATCTGAAGGCATATGAGGCAGCTACTTTGCTGAAGCTAATTAGGTCTGGTCAGTGCTTGGAGGGGAGACCACATGGGAACCACATGTAGCCACCTTGGGTTCCACAATGGAAGAAAGGCGGGATATAAATTTAATTAATTAATTAATTAATTAGGCAACACTACCCCAAACAAATTCCTTTTTCATCTGTGTTCCGCAGAACCCTCAGGCTTCCTTGCTGAGACCAGTAAAGTGGACAAGATTCCCTGAGGTTCTTCACCATATATTCTCCCCCCACATACACACACACACACTGAATAATAACCACAGGGATTGTTGAGCATATTCCAGGCAGAGATTGGACTAGGATTCCCATCACCACTGACCTTTGGCCAGGCTGTCTAAGGGGAGCTGGAGTCCAACTACATCTGGAAGGCCACTGGTTCCCCATCCCTGCCTTAAGGAAGAGTGACGGAACTGAACTGTTAAATCTCTGCACTTGGTTGGCTTAAACACAAGTTTAAAATTGGTAGTAAAATGTTTCATACCCTTTCCAGGATATGCAGACAAACCCTTGCTAGCAGCCCCTCACTTTCAGTCTCCAGAGCACTAAGTTATTTTCTGGCTGTTAGTTTCTATTTTAAGGCAGTGTTTTATTACATATTTGGCTTATATTCGATTTGTTGGGTTATCTGCTCCGAGATTTCAGGATGCAGCAGAATAAAGGAACTACAACTGACTTATGGAAGTGAAATTGACTTACACTTTTTCTTCTTCCCACCCCCAGAACAAGGTAACATGTAAAGTCGCTCTCAGATTGGGCTCTGTATTCTTTTGCTCAAGCAAGGCTTCATTCTGGAGTACAATCTGCTTCACAACCTCGGGGCTTTTAATTGCTACATTTCTTACAAATCTGCAGGTAACACTTGAATCGATGAATTGAACCAATTGATCCACCATGCAAGCTTGCAGCTCTAATCCCATAAGCAAATTTGAATAATATTTTTCAGTAAATTCCTTGCTGAGAAAATAACTGCATACCTCCAGAATGAGGGAGGAAGTGAAGAAAAACAGTGGCTGCTTTTAGGGTTAGCTCTTTGCTAGCTCTGTTTTGCTTTAACCTCTGAGATAAGCAACTAAACCATATCACATTCTAACAGTTTCATATGTCTAAAGATGTACCAGGGGGATATGTACCTAGAATGCAATTACTGCCAGCTGTCAAGACTGTAGGTTTTTAAGGAGCCAACTGTATCTCTTCAGCTGTATACACATAGTAGATAGATTATTTTTCTCTGCAGTTTGCTTGTGTCTAGCAGATTCTGCTAGCAGCTGAAAATTCTGGAAGATGTAACACCCAGCAACAAAACCAGCCTATTGAGAGACTTGCTCTTGCCTGAAGACACAGGCAATGGAACAGAACAAGATGGAGCATGAAGGTAGAAAAGCCCTGCCTATCTGGAAGCAAAAATGTAAGCATTTGAACATGGATAAAAGAAAATGTAGCCATGAAATTAAAAGACACTTGCTCCTTGGGAGGAAAGCTATGGCAAACCTAGACAGCATAGTAAGAAGCAGAGACATCACCTTGCCGACAAAGGTCCGTCTAATCAAAGCTATGGTTTTCCCAATAGTAATGTATGGCTGTGAGATCTGGACTATAAGGAAGGCTGAGCGCCGAAGAATTGATGCTTTCCAACTGTGGTGCTGGAGAAGACTCTTACGAGTCCCCTGGACTGCAAGGAGGTCAAATCAGTCCATCCTAAAGGAAATCAACCCGGAGTGCTCATTGGAAGGACAGATAATGAAGCTGAAGCTCCAATATTTTGGCCACCTAATGCGAAGAGAAAACTCCCTGGAAAAGACCCTGATGCTGGGAAAGACTGAAGGCAAAAGGAGAAGGGGACGGCAGAGGATGAGATGGCTAGATAGCATCACGGATGCAATGAATATGAACTTGAGCACGCTCCGGGAGAGAGCGCAGGACAGGAAGGCCTGGCGTGCTATGGTCCATGGGGTCACGAAGAGTCGGACACGACTGAACGACTGAACAACAACAAAAGAAAATGTAGGCTGCCAAACGAAAGATTTCTAATATCAGCTGCAAGTGACTGCAGCACACAGAGGGGATTACTTTAGAGTTCTACAATGGGCTTCCCTTTAAACTTTGTTGCCCAGTGTCCTCGATCACATGTGCATACGAACTCGCATGTGTACGCGAGTCTGGAAATGAAGGGATCTTTTCCAGAAGTGTGGCATGTGCATGGCAGATCATGTACTAGACTACAACAAAGTAGCGAAAATAACTTCAAATGGAGACAACTTGCTTGAGGAGAACTATTAAGAGTAAATGATCCAAGCTTTATTTTACCGCAAACATTTTACACAAGAGAAGAATGCTTAATTAGTGAACCAACCCCCTAGCACAGTCTTCCTGGCCTGGTACCTTCCAGACATTTTGTACTACAATTCCAAGTAGCCCCAGCTAGCGTGGCCAATGGTTAGGGGTGATGAGAATTGTAGCCCAAAACGTGGAGGGTGCTAGGCTGGGGAGGGCTGCCCTGGCACAGGGGCCAGCATGCGATTCCTAATCCCAAAACTACAGAAAGAGTCAGACAGAGGCAGGTACTCAGCTTTTGCTAAATAAGGAGCGGGGAGGGCACGAGGGAAATTGAGAGGCATGGCTTGGGGGATGACCTGTGAGGAAACCTGAATATAAATGGCAGAGGGTGAGCCAGATGAGGGGTGGAGTGGATCAGTGGAGGCTGGTGGCTGCAATGTCAGTGGTGTGGCGAATCTGCTCTGGGTTTCAGTCAGAACTCTAAAGGAGCTTAGCTCTAACTTTCCCTGGAATGGCTATATCCAGAGAAATTACATCGAAATAGAAATAAATAGAGCCAAAGAAGGTATATTTAACGTGTTTCAAAAGGGGGAACACAAAGGACTGTGCTTGCTGTTTGCTCATGGATGATTTGAAACTGACAGCAGGAGCAGGCAACCCTCTGGCCTCCCACCTTTCAGTTACAATTCAAAGTGTGTAGCCACCTTATCTAAACATTACTGAGTAGTTGTATGAGTGCAGTGTAGTGCCTAGCTGTATAGCACCAACACCAGGTGACCCAAGTGTGATCCTTTCCCTCTGGCCTGAGGAAAGAGAACGTGACTTTTAACGCTGTTTTTATTTGTTGAGTAAATGATGTATGTATGTAAATCTGCCTGAGTAATATGTCCCCTAGTTTGGTGAAGGCCCACCAGTTACTATGGGCTACAGTCCACAAGGAGAGATGTGATCACAATCCTTTCCATCCAGTTCTGATGTCCCCAACCCAGAGCAGGTATCCCTTCTATGGCTAGGTGACCTATGGGCTAGTCTGAGATAATTTTCAAGGGTACCGTTTAGTATAGGAAATAAGTCCCTGGCTGTGAGAAAAAATCAAGGGAAGTATCCAAGAACTGCTTTCTCAAAGAAGAATATCGCTTTTGTGTACAGTATCTTATGTCCAAAATTGCTTTGTGAAAGACACTTAAGTAACAAGTTGTAACACATGCTGATACCAGAGTCTGTTTCCTCCTAGCCTTCCTTAGTTAAACATCAGCTTAGGCCCTGAGGCAAGCGGTTGTACATCACTTCAAAACAAAGTTTTAAAGTTCTGGGGGAGGGGGATAGTATATATATTTCATTCACTTCCCATTGCTGTTTGTTTTATCCTGTTAACCTTTTGCCCAGAGAGATGCTTCATTACAAATGTCAAAGGGTTACTTTTCATGCTTTTTGACTAACTACCTGAAATGTGAGATTTGTGGGAGCATTAAAAAAAACTCTTTGCTATAATTTCCCCCACCCCCTCAAGTCAGCTTTGGTAGCTTCATAATATAACTACTGCTTTGATAATTTCAAAGACTGGCAAAGAGGCCAGTGGCTTTTTGACCCCCACCCCCCACCCCATGCTTTCATCTGGCACCATGCCAATGCCCCCACCCCCTCATCATGCCTTAACTTTGATCTGCAGATTTATAATGTATGGTGCATTATGTTGATCACTTGCAATGTAGCAAAAAGAACAATTTGGGTGCATTTAGACTTGTAGCTTGAAAACACCTAGATGCTTTTGTGGTAATTATGGAAATGCCATCTCAGCAAATCTGACACATCAGATGTTAAGTCTGGCAAGGAGTACAGAACACAGTGTCTCAGAGGACACAGTCCGGAGATGCTCAGATCCTTGCAGCTATAGGTGGATTGTTACCTTGTAATAGCTAAGAGCTTTTCCCCGGTCTTACCAGGATGGCATTATTTCAGCCACGGGCATTGGCCAAATCCAGCAAGGTTGGTCTGAGGGAAGATAGGGAGGCACCCTTGTCCTGGGACAGGCATGTTCTCTGGAGGATCAGGTATGGGGCACCTCTCCAACAGTGGAGGTCTCTCTGCTGCTCTATGGTCAGATCCTTTCTCCTGCTTTAATGCTGGATTGGAACTATGTTCTGGGGTTACCATAACCTCAGAGGTGGCTTTATGGGTGGGTGAGCTTGGCACTTCCCCTGGATGCCAAGCTGAAGGAGGCACCAAGCTGAGTTCAGTGACTTGGTGTTTCTTGAGTGTATTGTCTGCCTTGAGTTAGGTGAAAAAAGCAGTAAGGAAAGAAGCCTCCAATCTTAGAAGCTTCCAAGTATCCAGTGTTCTGATGGGCTGCTGCTGACAGGGTGAGAGGAGCGGCAGAGGCAATTTGCAACCTTGGGAAGCAGCCAGCGTGGTTCTTTCCACATAGCTGTAAGGAGGTGGGAGAGGGGGACTGGAACTTAAAGTCCCCCTCCCAAAGTTGTAGCATTGTCTATGGCCTTGGGAGGGGGACTCCAAACAATCCTATGTTCCCTGGGATACTACCCCAGTGACCATAAGACTGCTCTCTAAATGTCTTTAACCCCTTTTCCCAAGTTCTATAGGATGTTTGTGTACTACTAACTACATAAATGGAACTTCCATCAATTAGCTTTAAAGTATGTTTCTTTTCGATTTCCAGTTTGGCAGAAAATTTTTATTGGCAAGTTTGGGTTCTGCATAAGGAACATATAATGTATATACAAATGAGCGTGGAAAATGTCCATACCTTATTCAAGTGATTCAGAGAAGGGATGTCTTCATGATTGATGTATATAATATGTATTGTAATATGTATTCTATTACTCTTATTGTATGGGGGTGGGGGAATTCAGGATGATTTTCTGCATTAGCAGAATAATAATAAACATGTCAAAAAGCAATTTCCTCTTTGATGTCATTCATTCTAGATTAAAAAATCAGCGGACATGACTTTCCTTGAGGCAGTATTACCAAGCACTACAAATACAATAAGCACTATCTATCTGTAATTTAAGAAAGCTATAGGTAGATGGGGAAACTGAAGGTGTTCCTCACGCAGGGCACTATTTAACATAGGGTCAGCCCTGCATGCTGTGATGTTGACATTCACTGCATCATTTTCAGTCGCTCCTTATTAACTTCAGGTGTAATCACTGTGCCACAGAAAAACCAGCTGAGCTACATAGCTACACACATTTCATTTTTTCATCAGTGCTATGAAAGCAAAACCTTCTCCTTGCCAGAATAAAGAGAAGGACAGTATTAGGCTTGCAATGAAGAAAGAATCAAGGGCTCTGGAAATCCACACAGCCAGGAGTATGCAAGGGATAAATTATTTATTTTATTTTTTAAAATGTATGCTCTGACCTTCTGTGGCCAATCAGCATTCCCAGTATGACTTACAGAAGTCATGGGGCAGGCCATCTGAAGAACCTTAACATTCCATTAACATATAAGTCTCTAGTCCTCATTGGAAAACTTACAAAGCAGTGGGTCAGATGTCAGGGGATGGGGGGACTGTGTGGACCTTCCAATGCTCAGGCTGTGAGCTGCAGTTACAATTCTAAATATGAGGTGCCAAGGCTCATGCCAGCAATACTCTTTGACCTAGAAGTACTACTCCCCATCCAAGATGTGCATGGAGGGCAACTATGCTTTATCAGTGGAGAGGGAAAGATACTCTGTATGTGTTCAGAGGCACTATGGTATTTTTTCACATTTTCCAGAGTTAAGCCTTGACATTGAAAGCAAGTTTCAAGACTACTTATGCAAGAGTCCCTTGCATAAGTATTCACACACACCCCTTTGACTTTTCCACATTTTGTTTGTTACAACCTGGAATTAAAATGGATTGAATAAGGATTTCTTGTCACTGATCTTCACAAAATGTTTGTTTAAAAACAAGAACCTGAATGTCTTGGAATGGCCCAGTCAAAGCCCAGACTTCAATCCAATGGAGAATCTGTGGCAAGACTTGAAAATTGTTGTTCACCAATGGTCCCCATCCAACCTGACAGAGCTCGAACAATTTTGCCAAGAATGGGCAAAAATTGCAGGATCCAGATGCACAAAGCTGATAGAGACTTAGCCAAAGACTCACAGCTGTAATTGTTGCCAAAGGTGCTTCTACCAAGTACTGATTCAGGTGTGTGTGTGTGTGTGTGTGTGAATACTTATGCAACCAACAAATGCCAGTTTGTTTTTGTTTAATTAACTTTTGTGCCACAATAAAAATATTTGCACCTTCAAACTGTTATGTATGTTGTGTAAATGAAATGGTTAAAATGCTAAGTAAATCCATTTCAATTCCAGGTTGTAACACAACCAAATGTGGAAAAGTCAAAGGGGGGTGAATATTTATGCAAGGACCTGTAAATCCTGGCTCAAATTAAGCTCTGTGTGTGTCGGCCTTCACGTTCAGGATAGTTCCTTGTCCCAGGCTGAGCCTTCTGTTATCCCTTCATGGATGACAATGCCTACTGTCTCCCAGTGTTCAGTGAGCCCCAACTTTCCTTCACCAATCCCTGACAAATAACATGGGACACAACACTGCTATTTCTCAGGGGAGAAACTCCCCCCCCCCGCATTTTGCAAAAAGAACCAAGTGTGCAGTTTATCACCTGAACCCTAAACCCATCTTCCCCAACCCCCAAATGTGTGGGGCTGCAATACCCATCATGAGAATTCCTAGAAAAGTTGAGAGCTGCAGTCCAAGACATCTGGGGAGCACCTAGTTGGGGAAGGCTGTTCTAGACATTTTGGAGACTGTATCTACCCTGACACAATGCAACATTATATGTTTCTGATGTAGGGCGCAATCCTCTGCATGTTTAGGCAGAAAAGGTCCTACAACTCCCAGCATGCCCCAGCCAGCTATGCTGGCTGGGGCATGCTGAGAGTAGTGGGACTTCTTTCTGTCTAAAAATGTATAGGATTGTGCCCTTAATGACCTATCTTAAACATCTGTGTGAGGCTACAGCAAGACTTATGAGTAAGCTGCAAGTGAATACATACAGAATTATATTCATTACACCAATGTACTTGTTCTAGCACAGAATATTAGACAGCTTGGCATTAATGTGCATATTTGGTTTCTCTCTATTAATCAAGACCCCAGCCACCCCAGCCGTATCCCATTGTCCCTTAAAAGTACACTCCTTCAGCAGGTTTTCTGCATGATAAAAGCAAACAACTGTCACAGCACGAAAACACATACTTTTGCGATGCAGCTCACCTACTTCTGGCTCACAAAAGCATTTAAGGAGTTAAGTCTTTTAAATTCACATCAGCTGTTTAGATCGCACCCCTGTGATCAGACGGCCAATTCTCTCAGGCTCCTTTACTTCCCAAGAGGTCTGCTGCTCATAATTCCACTTTGAAAAGTCTTCTGTGCCAATAGCTCATGGAAGAAATATGGTTTATCCCCACCCCACTGAGAGCCATAGTAATGAGTGAAGCCAAGTTAAAGAGGAAAGCTCTTGGACTATTTATAGAGGGCCAAATCTGAAACCTTTATAGTAAATTATTCACTGCTCTCTGGTCAGTTGCTAGGGCGTCCTAAAAAAGAATCATTGCCGTGGGAACGTCTAGTTGGCAGGCTCATCCCCAGAGGACTAAGGTAGCTTATAGAATGTTGAAAGTGGTATGAGAAAGGCATTGTTGCCCATGGTATTTATACTCATCCCACAGGCTGCTTCTGGTAAAGAGGTTTGATAGGGTTTTGTGGTATTTGGAAAAACCTGCAAAGCCTGTTTGATGGAGACAAAAGTGAGGGAAAGCGAAGGCCCATGATACCTTTATTCTACTTCTAACTTTCACTCAGGGCGAAACTAAATGTTCTGCTAATCATATATAACTTGAGTATAAGCACATGTGCCCCAATTTGGAAGGGGGGGGTTAAGCTTTCCCCCTCCCATTTTCATGCCAAATTTCCATCCCCCAACACCTCCACAGAGGGGTTAAAGAACAGAACAATGTCCCCATTAATTCCATTCTTTTTACTTCAGAGTAAGCACGTGCATTCCAATCCAAATCAAGACCACTGTGCATGGGTAGGGGAGGATTAGACCTTCCCACCCAGCCACATTTCCCCCCTAAACTGCCCCTCTCATTTTTAGGGATTAAAAACGAAGAAAAACACTATTGCCACAAAATGGAGGTATGTGTTTTAACCTCTGCTGAGGAGGGCAGGGCAGGATTTAGGAAAAAAGTGGCTGGGTGTGAAGAGTTAATCCTCCCCTACCCACATGTGGAGGTCTCAGTCCAGATTGGGCACCCATGCACTTACTCTGAGGTAAAACAAAGAAAACAAGGACCCAGCCAACATGCACTGGCTGTGCTAAATGCACTGGCTGTCCTCCATGTCAGAACTGCCTGGACATGCTTAAGAGTACTACCAGGCCTGGGTCACACACAGCTTAAGCAAATGAGGCAGGCTCCCCCAACCTGCTGTCCTCTAGATGTGTTGGACTGCAACTCCCATCATTTCCAGCTGGCTGGGAATGATGGGAGTTGCAGTCCAACACATCTGGAAGGCACCAGGCTGGGGAAGACTAAAATAAGGCATGAAAGTCAATGCAGAACAAAACCAGCTGTCAGCTGCTAAACCGTGATGGTACACACCAAATTCCCTCAATGAAAAGACCTGGAACATTTACTCTGTGTGCTTTAGCGATGCCATTCCACTGCTAATGAGATAGCAATTCTTTGGACAGAGTCAGCTGAATAAGACCACTGAGTCATGCTTGTTTCATGGGAAAATGTAGGTGTGTTTTGATGAGATAAGCCCAGAGAAATTCCTTTCCTCTCAAATTATTCTTACTGGGGGGAAATGCGGCTGTGTGTTGTGTAATTATAGCTCACTGTCATATGTTCAAAGTCACAAACAAACATAATATTGAATGACCCCCACCCCAAACCTCTTTATTTAGTAAGCAAATAATTAATATTTTCTGGCCACAATTCAGAGGAATGTGACTAACACCAAAAAGTCTAGAAGGGCTCTTAAGATGATTCCCTCCACATCCCGCTTCCCTAGTCACCCCAAGTTAGCTTGCCATGCTGTTTGGCAAATTGCTTTTGATTATTAGGGTAGTTTCAAAAGCAGTTTGCAATCGGGGGGGGGGGGGATATCTGCTAATCAAAGTCAAGAGTCCTACAAGGTACACTCAAAATTTGTGTGCATACCTAAAGTAGCTCTTTGTATTGTCACTGAAGTGTGTTTGTCCATTTGAAACAGACTCTTGTCACATGACAGTCTGGAAATTAAAAGTTCTGCTCTTTAAGAAGTCCACTGTCATGGACGCATCTCACCTTAACTGTGTATGGGATGGGAATCACTTGTTTTCTCAAATGGCTTCTCCACACAGAAGATTTTTATCCTGCAGTTTTACTGGGGCTTCTACTTCAGGTTTCTTTGTGGGATTGAGATCGTCCCTTTACATGCACTTCCCCTTTCCTCCCTTTATCTCCAAGTCCTATATGTTTTATTATACAGCTACTAGATGGCTCTGTGGACAGTATAGCTCCCATTATTGCACAACTTCTTCTTTACATGAAGAAATTCAACATGCTCTGTTTTAATGGCTCATTATCTCTGATCTTTAAAAACAAGCGGGATAAAGTCAAAAGACACAGGAGGGGCCTGGAGGCTCACGACATCATGTAAAGGCAGGCATTTGGGGTGGGTTAGGGTATTTAAAAAAAAAAAATTTATGGTAAAATTTTATTGTTTTAAATTGTTTTATGGGGGTTGTACATCGCCCAGAGTGACTGGGTGACCAGTCAGATGGGCGATTAATAAATTTAATAAATAAATAAATAAATAAAGGACCTGCAACCTCCATGAGTAACCAATCTCAATTGCAGGATAAAAGCCCCATATGGAGAAGCCTAAAGTGTCTGAGAATGGTTGCACTCTGTGATGGGGGATGTCATAGGGATATAAAGTAGTAGTGCTGGATGGATTGTGCCCAACAATTCCATTACTAGAGAGAAACCAAACAGCATAAAGATTCTGCTTTTCTACTAAAGATATGTATGTTCCTTCTGATTTTTATATTTCCAAAGAGAATGCCCAGTTTTCAGTTAGGTGGTATATTTGTCACATACTTACTAGTGTTTACAGTGGTAAAACACATAGTTGTGTGTGTCAGGCTCAGGAAAGTCCCAATTAGTCAGGGCTCCAAAAAATTGTGTGTTTATACATGTCTCCACTTCATACCGTTATGTGCTCCTCCACTTTCCATAGCAGAGAAAAGTCCAGGGGTAACACTACAGGGTTTACTGATCAGATCAGAGAAAGCACTAGAGACTTATGGCATCTTTATAATCTCCATTTGTTTACAAATATACAAGCAGAGCAGAGCAAACTCCTACAGCACACAAAACTACACAAATGATCTGCATCAGCTTGCTTCTAGATATGTTCTCTATCCTTTTGGTAAACTCTGATGAGTGTCACATCCCAAAGACTAGAGAGAGATTCCAGGACATTAAGGATCATTACAGTTGTTTTATTGCAAACACAAGTGCAGCACAAAGTGTGAAGCAGCTGCACTTCATCCATATTGCTGATGATACGGAAGAATTGAATTCAAATCATGCTCTCTGGTTTAGCAACATTTCACCCCCTTTAATATCTAGAACAGCAGGCCTATGTCATACATGGACTGCATATTGCATTTTGAACACTGACTAATCCAAATAAAAGTATTGCCACTCTTGCTCTGTTCTTGGGTGGGCCGTAAAGGGGATGAGCTGTTTTCGGTTGAAAACTTCACAGTTTTCAACTATAACAACTGCCATTTGTTGTTATAGTAAATATGCATAGTAAATAGTTTTGAACCATATTTCCTTTTATTCTTGCAAGAGCTCTGGCAACAATAAGCAAATACTCCTAAAGATCTTTGCTATCAAAACTCTATATATTTCATTTGAAAAAGAGGATTATGTCATAAATGGGTAAGTAAAATCATATCACTGCTTTGTTAAGCAAATAGCGAGGTCCAACTTGCTAGCTAGTTCAGTCGTGGCAGTTGAAGTAGATGGGTTTTCTGAGACCTGTTAAGAACATCATAAGAGCCATGCTGGATCCAGCCATGCTGGAAGCAAGGGTCCATCTAGTCCACCATTCTGTTCACACAGTGGCTAAACAGCTGTCAGATGGGAACCCACAAGCAGGGCATGAGCACAACATGTTCCCACCCATGTTCCCCAGCAACTGGTGTACATAAACTCACTGCCTCTGGTACTGGAGGTAGCACATAGCCATCAGGACTAGTAGCCACTGATAGCCTTTTCCTCCAAGAATTTGTCCAACCCCCCTTTAAAGCCATCTGAATTGGTGGCCATCGTTACATGTTGTGGTAGCGAATTCCATACTTTAATTATGTGCTGTTGGAAGAAGTACCTCCTTTTATCTGTCCTGAATCTCCCACCAATCAGCTTCATAGGATGACTCCAGGTTCTAGCTTTTTGAGAGAGGGAGAAAAATGTCTCCCTATCCACATTCTCCATACCATGCATAATTCTGTAGACCTCTATCATGTCTTCCCAATACTGTTACAGCATTGTTCATGATGAGACCTACATTTTATTTGTATCAGTTCACTAACAGTTGGGTTTCTCTCAAGATTGGTTTCTGCCAATACCCCCTGCTGCATATATCATTCCGAGATTCATGTTAGTAATCCCCCCCCCCCCCGCCCTCAGGCTCTTTGGCCTTTTGTAAGCCTGAAGCTAGCCTCAGTTATTCAGTAAATCATACTGAAGCTAGTGTTTCAAATGAAAGAAGATTTCATTAAAAAAAAATCAGTTTGACATTCCTATAACTTGAAGAGACTTTACTGTAAGAACAGGAGGTACAGGCTTACTGCGGTGTTCGTGAACTATTTTATAAAATGGCAATAGAGCCTATCACCTTTATGCTTAAGGATGATGATCTGTTGTTCCTGTTTAATAAGAAATAAAGGTCCAGAAAGAAAATGTAGGATGTCTTAGCCTTAGCACTTATTACCTTTGTTTCCCACCCTTTTCTGAAAATGAACAAGATGGGAAGCAGGGCCATTTTCACCAGCCCTCCTGAAGACTACTTCGTTTTTTCCTCTCCCCAGCCCATCCCTTTTTCCTTGTGCATTGTGTCTTTTTAGATTGTAGGCCTGCAAGCAGGGACTTGTTTTGTCTTGTTTTACTGATTGTATGTAAGCTGCTCTGGAAGCCTTTTTGGTGGAGGAGTAGGATAAAAATCCTTTAAATAAAGAATGCACTCTTAAGATAATGGTAGTGAATTGGCCAAGTTTCAACAGCAACCTGATAGGGGCATACAGGGTTGAAGGAGAAGACCAGCAAGCTGAAAGAATATGATCCTCTGCTATATACCTCCTAGCTTTTCCCCTTCCCCTGCAACAAAGAACTTGGATTAGTTATCTGAGCCATCTGTATTGGTTTAGACTGAATCTGTACTCAATTATTCCTAGTAATCTGACTTGGCAAGAACTGGAAGCAGCAGAGGTTCCAAGGCCCACATGGTATACCCAGGTGCCACACTATTCCTAACTTGATATATATGTTGAATGCACTAAGTTGCAGCCTGGATGCTGAATAAAAATGCTTTAAATGCTCAGCGCAGCATACACTGAGATAGTCTGGGGGTTTTATTTAATCCCTGTGAGGTGGGTTTAGCTCAGCTAAAGTGGTGGACCAAAGATCACCAGTAAGCTTCATAAGCTTAAACTCAGGCCTCTGCAATTCAAGTATAGCATTTTGTCAACGAGACCACCCTGGACTATCCCCCTCTCACATTCCCCTGGCATTTAGTGTTGTAATGAACCATATTTGGGGCTTTTATGTTGAGGGAGGTAGATCACTTGGGTGTATGGGATTTTAAGGCAACCAGGAGAGAGGGCTTAAGGGAGTATGGAATGACAGTTGGTGTAGCTGTGGGAATTTTGTTAACTGACAGTTGGAAGAGGGAGAAGGAAGCTGGTAGAGGGAAGGTTGAGAGCCAGCGTGGTGTAGTGGCTAGAGTGGTGGACTGGGAGCCGGGAGATCTGGGTTCTAGTCCCCACTCGGCCATGGAAGCTCACTGGGTCCAACTTTGGGCCAGTCACAGACTCTCGGCCCAACCTACTTCACAGGGTTGTTGTTGTGAGGATAAAATGGAGAGGAGGATTATGTATGCCGCCTTGGGTTTCTTACCAAAGGAAAAATGGTGGGATATAAATGTAATTAATAAATAAATAAGGGGAGATTAGCTGGGTGTGAATGGGTTTTGGAGATTAGTTCTAATCCCATTCATCCCAGACTTCAGTTTATTGTGAATGTGTTTTCATTGATCCTCAAATAAACACTCTGTTGTTATCCCTGGGGCATTGCCAGTGAAGCCCGCACTTGAAGGGTTTGAACACCTACTCTGAAACCTGCACTTACACAGAGCTGCTAGCACAGAAAGACTGTGAAACATCAAATCTGTATTGACTGGAATGTACCTTTGATTTTCAAAATGGCTTTCTTCTGAGTTCTATCCTACTTTAGCAACATTCGCATGTGAGGCGTTTCTTTCTCATTGTGGATCAGCTGCAAGTTGCAACCCATTTGTCCCTGTCTCCAGTTCTAACATTCACTTGGCAACGTCAGCATCCACTCTCTCTGCAGGTGCTTTGGCAGCACAGGACCATTCACTGTCATAGGTGAATTTCTCCCTAAAGGAACTGACAAATTAAAAGATAAACACTTCAAATAAATTGTTCTTTCTATTTGCCACTTGCTTTTTAGAGAAGATTTGAAGGATTTCTCCTGGCACCCATTCCTCAGTGTACTCATCTTCTGTACCACGTGGTGTCTTCCTAATGTCGTGCAGTCAATTATACAGTATCTGGGCAGAAAAATGATCTCCGCAGTCTGTCCCGCCACCCCTCTCTCGCACACACACACACGCTATATGTATAGTAAAATACAACACACTGTGTGACTTTTTTTCCTAACCAGTTATTAAAGAGGATTTGTGGGGGGGGAACAATTATGGAAATAGTTCATTCACACGCTTTCCTCTGATTTAATACACTATGCAACATATTGAGACAGATATAGAGAGAGGTGCTATGTGTATATGTGCCATTTGCACTTAAGGCCAAAGAGAGCTGTTGAAATCATTCAAACTGATATAAAAGGACATTTAACTGACAGTATTTGAATGACATGCACCTGTAACAGCTTGATGCTGTTTATGAAGCAATTGCTTAAATTTGGGGAACAGTGTATTCCATAGCCACAAGGAAAAGGGGAGGGGTTTATTTATTTTTTTCTATTGATTTACATGGCTTAAGCTAAATGCAAATTTAGGTCACCACGGTCTATATAAGAGAAGTTTTGTGTGTTGTTTGCAGCTGTTGTTTTTTTAAAACATCAGCATACATGCACTGTGCTGTTTTTTGAAAATACTTAAGATTCAGTGAGACCGAGTAGAAAATGATTAAACACAAAGGTGAATGAATCTTCTCCCTTAAATTACTGTCTGCACATAAGTAGTCTCATGTGCAGACAGTAATTTAAGGGAGAAGATTCTCAGCACCACAGAGATCTAGGGTTGCCAGTCCCACGGGTACACTCTTAAGATAACTGTAGTGAATTGGCCAGGTTTCAACAGCATCCGATAGGGGCATACAGGGTTGATGGAGAGGACCAGCAAGATGAAAAAGTACCACCCTCTGCTACAGCTTTTCCCTTCTCCTGAAACATAGAGCTTGACTCAGTTGTCTGAGCCATCTGTATTGGTTTAGATTGAATCTCTATTCAATTTTTCCTAGTAATCTGACTTGGCAAGAACTGGAAGCAGCAGAGCTTCCAAGGCCTACCTGGGATACCTGGGTGCCAACACTATTCCTAACTTGATATATATGTTGGATATACTAATTTGCAGCCTGGATGCTGAATCAGGGTCTACTGAATGCAAAACAGACTGAGAGGCTCTGAGAGATCCTACAGTTTATTTATTTACATTATTTATATACCGCTTTATATCTAGAACAGATTTCGGAGCGGCGAACACAAGAAATAAAACAGTAAAAGAATAAAAAGATTAAAACACATTCAAATTATACTTGTTTAAAAACACAGTATCAATAAAAAACGTAACTGGTCAATTAAGGAATGCCTCCTCGAACAGTGTTGTTTTCAGGAGGTGCTGGAAATGATGCAGTGTTGGTTTCCGCCTGACCTCCAGGGGCCAGGAATTCCAAAGAAAGGGGGCTGCCACGCTGAAGGCTCTTTTCCTGGTGGACTCCAGCCGGGCCATAGGTCCACGTGGAACCACCAAGAGCATGCCCTCTGATGACCTCAGTGACCGGGCAGGTTGGTAAAGAAGGAAGCACTCTCTCAGGTATCCTGGTCCCAAGTTATTTAGGTCTTTGTACACTAGTACTAAAACCTTAAACCTGGCCCAGTAGTGAATAGGCGGCCACTGCAGTTCCCTCAGCAAAGGAGTTACATGCTGGAAAGGGGCAGCTCCCAACAGCAGCCGAGCTCCTGCATTATGCACTAGCTCCAGCTTCTGGAGCAGCCTTAAGGGCAGCCCCACATACGGCTCATTGCAGTAATCCAGTCTTGAGGTTACTAGCTCCTGTACCACTGTGGCCAAGCTGTAGTCCTGTCCAGCTGTACCTGTCCAGGAGAGGCCGTAGCTGGCGAACCAGTTGTATATTGCCACAAAACTAATGCACAACCAGATTTGTGCCTGTGCAGATAACCCTGGGTGAACTGCTCTATGCTTGCTGGCATGACACACTTTATTTTCTGTATTTGTCATTCTACAACATGTACAATGTATGCTAATTTGTAGGAGGAATGTATTTAGGCACGGGTTCAGAAATTCACTTATCTTTGAGCCCAATAATTTTTCTGTTATGTGATTATGACATTTACTAAGAACATAAGATCTAAGTACTAAATTAAAGGATTAATATAAAAGGTGTTATTAATTTAAATAGGGCAAAAAGACAGCGGTTTTGGCTACACTGTTCTATTAACTTGCTCTGCTTGGCTGGTTTCATGAAACGGCCTTAGATAGAGAGAGAGAGAGAGAGAGAGAGAGAGAGAGAGAGAGATAGATAGGCAGGCTATTCCACTGTGGTTCAGATATATTCAGTCCCTACCTTGCAGTTAGCCACATTACCTGTTCTCAGTGATAAGTTACCGACTATAACCCTGCAAAAATTAAAAGCAACCGAGTCACCCCAGTTTGCTGGAGGAGGTACCGCAAGTGATGGTAAGTAGCTGTCTCTCTTGGGGCCATCATCTTTGCTGGCTTTCATTTTATTTCTGAGAGCTTTTACCTGAATTAGCCCAATTTTAGCTAGAGAATTGCTGATCTTAATCAATTCTTAATTCTTTTGTGTGTTTATGAGGGTCCTGGTTCAAATCTCACCTCTGCCACGAACTCACAAGCCACTCTGTTTCCGCCTCACTCTCCCTATTTGCAATATGGGGATGATAATAATGGCCTACCTAATTGGTCCGTTGTCAGGATTAGGTAATGTACCTGAAGAATTTTGAACACTCTAAAGAGCTATACAAATCCTGATTATAATAAGGATTAATATTTAAGAAACAGCGTTCTCTTAATTCAGGCCAATGTCCCATAGACTATCTGTGGTAGCTGGGTAGCCGTGGGATTAAGATGGCAGTTTAGCAGTGGGAATGCATGTAAACATTAAGAAAAATAGAGAAAGAAAATATGGCTTGTATCCAGTGTTAGTCCTACTTAGACCAGACCCACTGAAATGAATGGGACTTAAGTTAGACTAACATTGGTGGATACAACACATTGGATATAATCCAATGATTCAGATTAAGGATTGCTAGGCTATTTTCATTTCAAGAGAAGATGAGCTCTCTTGTGGTAGGATCTAGGAAACATGCATTTCCAGTTTACATAATTTTGATGGTGAGGTTTTTAGGAACTGTGGTATTTTTAGGACTCATCTGCCTTTCCATAGTGAATACAACTAAGATAAACTCAACAGCCCACCTCTCTGGTTGCAAAGTAGTGCTGGGAGGGAGTAATTCACAGCACAGAAGCAGGGGCAGGGCTTCCTTTATCAGTGGTAAGGACACACCCTAACCCTTTCCAGAGCTCCCAGGGAAGCACAGGATATAAACCTAAATGAAGACAAAGTAGTGCAATGAGACAGAAATAGAGAAAGGCTAAAAGAACCCTAACAGCAGCATCTTCTTCACGTCTACTCATAAGTACAACCCATTGAGTTCAATGGCACTTACTCCCTGGTGAGCAGGTACACGATTGCAGCCACACACCACGTTCTTTTATAAATTTTAAATCTTAACACATGCCAGTAAAGGAGACAAAAGTTAGAGTACAGGGCTCAGTCCTGGGCCCAGTGCTCTTCAATACCGCAGGGCTCAGTCCTGGGCCCAGTGCTCTTCAATATTTTTATTAATGACTTGGAGGAGGAGGTGCAGGGAATGCTGATCAAATTTGCAGATGACACAAAATTGGGAGGGATAGCTAATACTTTGGAAGACAGAAACAACATTCAAAGTGATCTGGATAGACTGGAGTGCTGGGCAGAAAACAACAGAATGGCATTTAATAGGGACAAATGCCAAGTTCTGCACCTAGGAAAAAGAAACCAAATGCACAGTTACAAGATGGGGGATGCGTGGCTCAACCACACTACGAGCGAGAAGGATCTTGGAATTGTCGTCGATCACAAGCTGAATATGAGCCAACAATGTGATGTGGCTGCAAAAAAGGCAAATGCTATTTTGGGCTGCATTCATAGAAGCATCGCTTCCAAATCCCGGGAAGTACTAGTTCCCCTCTACTCAGCACTGGTTAGGCCTCATCTGGAGTACTGTGTCCAGTTCTGGGCACCACACTTTAAGAAGGATGCAGACAAGCTGGAGAGGGTTCAAAGGAGGGCAACAAAGATGATCAGGGGACTGGAAACAAAGCCCTATGAAGAGAGACTGAAAGAACTGGGCATGTTTAGCCTTGAGAAGAGAAGACTGAGGGGAGATATGATAGCACTCTTCAAGTACTTGAAAGGTTGTCACAGAGAAGAAGGCCAGGATCTCTTCTTGATCATCCCAGAGTGCAGGACACGGAATAATGGGCTCAAGTTACAGGAAGCCAGATTCCGACTGAACATCAGGAAAAACTTCCTGAGTGTCAGAGCAATACGGCAATGGAACCAATTACCTGGGGAGGTGGTGGGCTCTCCCACACTGGAGGCCTTCAAGACGAGGCTGGACAGCCATTTGTCAGGGATGCTCTGACTTGGATTCCTGCATTGAGCAGGGGGTTGGACTCGATGGCCTTGTAGGCCCCTTCCAACCCTACTATTCTATGATTCTACAGCAGCAACATTTTTACAGAGTGGTAAAACCTGCATGCCAACGGATCATGCCCAGTTATGACAATTCAAAGCATAATGGCAAACACTGATGACATTTCCAAATGTTTGTCCTCAATTCTTATTCCCTTTTGAAGAAACTTGATTTTGGGGCTGGAAAAATGGATGTATTCAGTGAGCTCTTAATAAGCTTATGTATATGTTTAACTCATTCTACAGTATCAACCAACGATTAATTAATATGGGGAAATGAGATGGGCATCTAAATACATGTGATAATAAACATAATACAGATGCTGCAAGAACTGTATCTTAATATGTTGTAAACTGCTGCCACCATCTGAATAAAACCTAAAATTACTCTCTGCTTAAGAGTTTAATAGCATACAATTAAAATTACATTAAGGTAACCACACCCTTTCCTTCTGGACTAAAATGATTGTTTTAATTATGGAGTTTAATTATTACACTCCAAGTTCTAGTAAAAAAAAAGTTGTGTTGCTATGAAGCAGCATTGACATAGGTCCACATAGTGCTGGGGTGACCTGACACACTTTTCACTTTGTGATGATGCTTTCACACTTTTCACACTCATGATTATGACATACAGAGAGAGAGAGTTAAGAAAGCTTATTCCCTTTTCTAATAACGTTGTGATGTCATATTCTCAGATGGGAATATGATCTCTCTTTGGAAACTTGTGACATTTTTAATGAGCCATGAACTTGCCAAATATGCAACTCAATCTTGGAAGAAGGCAGGAAGTGAACTAGTAGGATCTGTTTACAAAGGGATTAAGAAAATCAGTTGAATCATCAAGAAAGCTGATAGATGCTTAGAGACTTCACTAATTCTGTTTATCAGATTCTTGAGTGTCTGGCAAGATTTGTCTAGGTTCAAAGGAAAGCAGAGAATAGACATGAATTGTTTCAATACACAGTCTAGGAACAAAGGCTAACTTAGTCTGGATATAGCTTTTTGACCATAGATAGTTTTGCATTCAAGACAGCTATTTAAACAAATAAGAAGGCTGCAAAAATGATATAACCACAGATATACTTCAAATTTTGCCACAGGGGATAAGTCAGATTTACAGCACAATAACGACTGAACAACAACAACCATATAGCACTCAAGCATCATAATAACTTAGCATCTATATTAAAGTGCTTCGTGTACATTGTCTCAGTAATCCTAACAACAACACTGGTTTGATCCAGAATCTGCCAGAGACTTTTGATCCAGGAGCAGAGGAATCCTGCTGCTGGAATGGAGAAAGTGGCAATCTTCGAGGATTCCCCCCTCTCCCTGCAGCCTGGAAATCTGCTCTGAGCAATTGGGGGAGGCCTTCTAGAACAGTGGGGTAGGAGATGCTGGGGGGTGAAGAGGAAGGGGGAATTAGTGAGGATGCTTCTCTTTCTGTTAAGGAAATGTTCCCACTAGTGGAAATGAAGCTGGATTACAATCCATTACAATCCATTGTAATGTATTATTTTCCCACATTGCAGGAATTAAGGCAGAGTCAATGCAGCTGCCCAAGGCCACCTAGTGAGTTGATTGCAGAAGCAATGTTTGAACAGGAGACTGCACAGCTCACACTCTCAGCCTAGACAGTCTGTTAACAAACTAATTGATGCTAATTATGCGGCTAATTATAACAATGCTAATTATGAGACTATTCAGCAACCTGTTTTCTTGGTAAAATACTGGCTGAATGCAATTATTTATGTAATTTATTATTACTTTATATCCTTTGGAAGCATGTCTTTTTTTGGACAAGACTTGAGGCTAGTCTGATTCACGAAAGGTCTGATAAACAACTAGAGTAGCAACTTGAAGGAAGAGAGGGCTTGACAGTCCAAGAAGAAGAGGCAGGAATCAGCTTGGTAGAAGGCACCAAGATGGGATGACATGGAGGCCTTAGAAAAGCTTCTGCAGAACAGGCAGCGAAGAAGAAAACAAAATAAGTCAAATCTGCCAATTGTGCCTGGGCAAAAAGGATTAACAGGTGCTCAACTAATGGGTCATTCCGAATGAAGTGATAAAACAATGGAAGAAACTGATAGCTGCTTTCAGACGTTTATTACTGTCTCAGTCCAAAGTGATTTTAAAATGTTAAATGATTCATGTACTTGCTTAGTTTAACAAATATTTAACAAATGCATAGATTCAGAAATAGATTTTTTCACTCTTCTAAGAAAAAAAGAATTGTTGGCTTTTAGATGGCAGACAAGGCATTTTTATTTTGCCAGGATTTTAATAGATTTTAATTGTACATTAACTTTGTTGGCTATTGTTTTAATTTTGTTTTTACTGTTCTCAATGTTTAATGTATCGGGGTTGTGTTTTTATTATGGTAAACCGCCTTGGGGGCTACTTTGGGAGCCAGAAGAAGGTATATCAATTAAAAATGCAGACTACCCTAGGGAAAGGTGTGTTGTTTTTTTTTAATGTTATTTTCCAGCTAACAGGTCTCTCTCTCTCTCTCTCACACACACACACACCTTTCAAGCATTACATAATTGTAATGAGAATTCCAATATGTTATAAAAGGAGGCCACTCTTCAAGTAGAATGACTGAAGCAGGCAGATATATCAGCATTTCAGAGGGAACAGAAATGATTTGTAGCAGGTGAGGCACTGGCCTTCCCATGCCTCTTCTTACTTACAGGCTGCTTGCAGACCTAATCCCATTCACTACACCAACTTTCCCTAACCTGGTGCCCTCCAGATGTGCTGGACTGCAACTCCCATAATTCCCTTACCTCCCAATAATTCTTGGAAGGAAAGCTATGGCAAACCTAGACAGCATAGTAAGAAGCAGAGACATCACCTTGCTGACAAAGGTCCATATAATCAAAGCTATGGTTTTCCCAGTAGTAATGTATGGCTGTGAGAGCTGGACTGTAAGGAAGGCTGAGCGCCGAACAACTGATGCGCTCGAACTGTGGTGCTGGAGAAGACTCTTACGAGTCCCCTGGACTGCAAGGAGGTCAAATCAGTCCATCCTAAAGGAAATCAACCCTGAATGCTCATTGGAAGGACAGATACTGAAGCTGAAGCTCAGATATTTTGGCCACCTAATGTGAAGAGAAAACTCCCCGGAAAAGACCCTGATGCTGGGAAAGAAAGGCAAAAGGAGATGGCTAGATAGCATCACCGATGCAATGAATATGAACCTGAGCACACTCCGGGAGAGAGCGGAGGACAGGAAGGCCTGGTGTGCTATGGTCCATGGGGTCACGAAGAGTCGGACACGACTGAACGACAACAACAAAAGTAATTACAGAAGCTGCAGCCCAACATATCTGGGGGGCACTAGGTTGGAGAAGGCTGAACTACACCATCCACAGAGACAGTGATACAACACTGGCGTACAAACAGCCAGTTATTCAGTGGTTAATTACCTCTCGCAATCTTACCACCTACTGTACCTGCCAGTCAACTTCAGAACACTGCTTGGTTTCCTTCGTGCACGTGCGTGTATAAAGCCCATTATCAATTTGGGGCAGGCCGCCCAAAACACACGACCCACCAGCCAGCCCTATCTATCTTCACGCATTTCTATTTACACCTGGCACTGGTGGGTTCCCGCGTCATCATCCCCGCTCCAGGCTGCGGGCATAGGCGCGGCCGCTGCACCCCGGCAGAACCGCCGCTGCCTCCGCGCGGCGCGCTCCCTGGCGCCGTTTCCACACAACCGCGGCGTCTGAGGCACGGGAGCAGCAAGGCCCCGTCCAGCGGCGCGCGCCCGGGAGAGCCGCGCGGGCCACGCGGCGGGGCTCGCGCGGGCCCCGCGCCTTCGCGTGGGCGGCGGCCAGAGCCGGCGGGAGGCGCGGGCGGGGCCTCCGGCGTGGAAGTGTTCGGCGCTCGGTGGTGCTGACTGAAGCCGGCTCGGTCCTGCGGCGACCCCGGCGCCTGGGCCCGGGGAGGGGCCATCATGGCGCGCCCGCCGCCGCCGCCTCCTGGGCGGCTCTGGTAGCGGCGGGCTTCCCGCGTCCTCGTCAGCGTCGCCCTCGCTGTCCTCCCCCTCGTCCCTCCCCTCGGCTGGGCGCCATGGCGGCGCAGGTGCCGGGCCGCCTCCTTCCCCTCTTGCCGCCGCCGCCGCCGCCGCTGCTGCTGCTGCTGCTGCTGGCGGCGCCGAGGTCGCCGTCCGCCGAGCGGAGGTCTCCCTCTCCGGCGGTTTCGGGCGTGGAGTCGCTGCTGGAGGAGTTCCGCCACCAGCTGCAGCAGGAGCAGGACCCCTCCGGCGGCCGCGGCAACGAGCGGGCGGAGGCGGCGGGCCGCTGCCGCGGGGGAGGCGAGGGGCACTCGGGCGGCGGCGGGAGCTTTTTCTCGGCCAGGCCCGACTCCATCATCCGCACCAAGGACTCCATCGCGGCGGGCGCCACGTTCCTCGGCTCGCCGGGCCCGGTGGCGGGCCCGCGGCAGTGCCTGGACGCCTGCTGCGCCGAGGCGCGCTGCACCCTGGCCGTCCTGCAGCAGCAGCCGCAGTCGCAGCCGCCCGCCTCGTTCCGCTGCTACCTGTTCAACTGCACGTACCGCGGCCGCGCCGTCTGCCTCTTCTCCCCGCAGCGCGGCTACAACAGCTACTGCCTGGAACCCAGCAGGCCCCCGCCGGCGCCGGGTAAGAGGCGGCGTCCATCGCAGCCTTCTCTGCTGTCGCTGGGACTGCTTAAGTTTGGTTAACGTCTTAAAAGGGCGGGGGTGTGGGGGCTAGAAGTAACACCCTCTGACCTGGGAGCCCAGCTCTTGGTTGTGGGCAGGGATAGGCCCTTTGCATATGCCCAGAAGGCTCCTGAAAACGGGTCGGGTTAAGTCCTAGCATTTAGAATAGCGGTGGGTGGGCACTAGTGTATTACATCTGCAAGGGTATGCCAGCCACCACAGCGGCCTTGAGAGTGGCAGCTGGTGGCCACTGTGGCTGGTGAGGCAAATGATGGGTCACCAGGGGCAAAAGTGAGCCAACGAGGTCCCAGGATTCAAGTCTGCTTCGAAATCCCATCCTCTAACTTAGAAACTAGGCTTCTTAACCTCAGAATCTTGGGTCTTTTCAAGATCAGTTTCTGAAATATGTTGATGCTGGGCTGTGCTTTTCTTAATTTTAAAAGGTAGACCAAAGCAAAAAAGTGTGTCATTCAAACAACAACCTCAACTTTGAATAAATGTATACTCTGTTTTCCCCCAACAATTAAACTATCATATTTTATTTAGAAATTGATGAACCTCCTCTCAGCAAGGCAGGGAAAGACATTATCCTACAGTTGCCTGTTGACTGGGTGATTCTGGACGGCCGAGAAAGTATAGACGACCGCGGAATCATACAGTATGACTGGACAATGCTTCAGGGTGCCCTTTCAGTTGATATGAAGGTACATAAAGCTTTGCAGTGCAAGTTAATTATTTGCTGAATTTGGTATTGGTATTGTAGACATAGCAATATGGCTTTTTATAATGCAGTCAGATAAAAGATAAATGTTAAGTTTTATAGCTTTTAGCCTGTTTAGCTGATATTTTATTTCCCTAAACCTTCATTTGTAAGAAGATTGGGTTACTATACATATACTACATAGGAAATGGCCTTATACCAGTGCAGAACTTTAGTCCATCTAGCACAGCCCCTCTACTCTACTCTGATTTATAGAGGTTCTGCAGGGTCTCAGGCAAAGGGCCATCATACCACCTGTTATATGACCCTTTTAACTGAAGATGCCAAAGATTGAACCTGGGCCCTTTTGCGTGCAACGCATGTGCTCAGCTATGGCCCCTTCTCAACTATGTAAGTATGTAGTATATTGAAAATTATGTGGTAAAATAAGAACTATACTGTGGTTAAACAGTAGTGTGAGTCCTAGGTAAGCCTGAGGACATATTTCAAGGAAGTGTGGATTGTTTAATAATCCCTGAACTCCAAATTTGTTCTCAACATTTTGCTGCCTCTTTTTGTTTAATTTTCTTAATAAAAAAATACCAGAGATATTTGTTACTGGTTCAGGCTGAAACAAGCCTGTGCTCACTTACTTGGGAGTAAGCCCCATTGAACACAGTGGAACTTACTTCTGAGTGGACATGTATAGGATTGCACTGTCATATTATTTTCTCATACCTGATAATTTCTTAAAAATGATTATTTTGTTCACATAAAGGTTCAGAACCCATGCTTCCTAAATAGTGGGAGGCATTGTGGGTTGATGGCTTAACCAAAGGGATCATTTACTAGTTACATTATTAAAACCACTGTATCTATTTAATTTGGAAAGATATTGATTAGAAAAAAGTATTTTGTCATGTCCATAACAAAAATATTCAAAGGATATATTTTATTTATTTATTTATTTATTTCATTTCTATACCGCCCAATAGCCGAAGCTCTCTGGGCGGTTCACAAAAATTAAAACCAAACAACACACAATAAAACAATTCAAAATATATAGAACATTAAAACCACAATATAACAATACAACCACAATAAAACCTAGCAGCAGTGCAGGAGTTTAAAATACAGATTTAAAACAACAAAGACAAAAATTTAGAAAGCTAAAATGCTAAAATGCCTGGGAAAATAAAAAGGTCTTCACCTGGCGCCGAAAGGAATACAATGTAGGCGCCAGGCGAACCTCACTAGGGAGCTCATTCCAGAGCCGGGGTGCCACAACAGAAAAAGCCCTCCTCCTAGTAGCCACCCGCCTCACTTCCTTTGGCAGGGGCTCACGGAGAAGGGCCGCTGATGATGATCTTAAGGCCATTTTATTTATGGGGATAACTTCCAGACATGTAGTCATTTATTAAATTTAGGGAATGACTCATTGTTCAACAAACACATGTAACTGGACACATGTATCTTCATAGTGGTTATTGAATTACCTTAAATGTTAAATGTTTGGACCATACATGCATGCAGAGAGGGGCTTTTCTTCACCAAAAAGTAACTTCCTTTCACAGCATCATAAGCTGCTCTTTAAACTTCCCATAAGCTGCAGCTGTTGGCATAAGAAAACAAAAGCCGTGGCCTGTGGTGTGTGCAATCTCTGGGCCATACTCTTGATGAAGTGGTGTAGGTGCAATGTTCTTGCAGCACCAGTGAAATTCTTACTGTTGCACCCTGGTCAATAAGCCTAATGTTTAAATCAATGATCTTGTGGCACTGAAATTCCTAGGATCAGGTTTTAAATGTATTACCACTGCACAGCTGTTTCATGTTATTTATGGTAAGTTGCTCAGCTGTTTTATTAGATTTTCTTCTTGCAAACTATGGTGCAATCCTATGGGGATAGTTGGCTGTCTAGCCGGAGAAGAGAGGCTGGACAGCGCGTCGGAAGTGTTGTAAAGGTGCTTCTGCCATCCCCTCCCCACCCCCAGGAATGCCCCCTTTTTGGCCTCTCCACACTGCTTTTATCAGCACGGAGCCAGGGGTGAACTGAGCCGCCTACAAGGGGGAGGGGGCAGGGAGGTGGTTTTCTGGGAACTGACCTTGGAGTGCTGGCTACAAGCTCGATTCCCAGAAAACAAAAAATCCCATGGCCGTCTAGTCACTGTCTAGTGGCCATAGGATTGCACCCTTAAATTACTATCTACAAAAATGGGTGTCCAGTCCCAAAATTGGGATGAGAGCATTACACTTTGTAGTTAGGTTTTTTCTCATAATAAAAATAATCTACTATTGAATCTCTATTAGGGTTTGTTTGTTTTTAAGAACTTAGACAAGCTGGATGAAAATATGGATTAAACACAGCTGTGAATTGCTGTGAACCAGCAGCTTAGATACATGGGGAGTGGGGTGTCCTACCTTGTTCATGGATATCCCTGTTTTCTTCTACATCTCCCTATCTCAAAATGGGTGTTGTAGAGCTGTGTAAGGTGCAGAAAAGGGCAACCAAAACCATCAAGTGGTTGGAGCAACTTCGCTATGAGGGAAGGCTATAATGCTTGAGGCTTTTTAGCTTAGAAACAAGGCAAGTAAGGGGGGGGGCATGATTGAAGTGTATCAAATTATGCATGGTATGGAGAAAGTGGTTAGGGAGAGATTTTTTTCCCCCTCTCATAATACTAAAACCTGGGGTCATCCAATGAGGCTAATTGTCAGGAGATTTAGGACAGAGAAAAGGACGTACTTCTTCACACAGCATGTCATTACTTTATGGAATTTCCTGCCACAAGATGTCATGGTGGCCACTAGCTTGGATGGCTTTAAAAGGGGATTACACAAATTAATGGGGAATGTCTAGCCATGGCTACTACTAGTAATGATAGCTATATGCAGCCTCCAGGGTCAGAGGCAGGTTGAGGTACCAGCTGCTGAGACACAACAACAGCAGGAGAGGCCTTTTCCCCTCAAGTCCTTCTTGTGGGCTTCCCAGAATCAACTGGTTGGCCACTGTGGGAAGCAGGATGTTGGACTAGATGGACCGGAGGGCTCTTCTTATGGTCTTATGAGCAGTAGAATACTCCACGCATACAGTGGTGACTCTCTGTGCACATAGAGCAGGGGTGGGCAGCCTGTGGCCCTCCAAATGTTTTGGCCTACAACTCCCATCATCCCTCACTATTGGCAGGTCTGGCTGAGGCTGATGGGAGTTGCAGACCAAAACATCTGGAGGGCTACAAGTTGTCCACACATGACATAGAGAATGGTTTGCTTCACAGAAGCCAGAACATAAAACTAGTGCATAATGCTATGGCTTGCTGTTATTGCTTTCATTGCTTCTGCTAATTTTACTTCCCAGAATTGGGTCAATTACTGATTATACCATATGTTAACTAGCTACTGAATATGTGTTGTCCAGAGGAACAATGGTGACTAGAACTGTGTGTTTGAAGAAGATAAAAGGCTCGAGTCACCTTACTTCTGAAAAAATAGAATGAGAAGAAATTGGGGTTACCAGTTTGTCCCCACTACCTTGTTCAAAGAAAATGTAGTGTTTTTTTAGGCAGGGTGACAATTGGATGGAGTGAGGGAGAGCTTGCTTGTTAAATGGCTTCAATGTGTATGACACAATTTAACTCAGTGGCTAGTGGCATTTTTGTAATACATTCTGGAAATTAACTGTCTAGCGCCATCCTGTAGCAGAAAAAGCAATGTAATTCCATTACTCTCTTACAGCAAGAAGGAAAAAGGGGAGAAACCCTTAGATCATTCTTTCTGTAGTTATACATTTTAGTAGATTCATAGAGTTGGAAGGGCTACTGGAGATCATCTAGTCGAAGGGTGCACAGCCTGTGGGCCACATGCAAACCCTACTGAATTAATCCACCACCACCAATTTTATGCTGCCTGTACTTATCCACTCACTCCCCCAGAGAGCCTCATACAGATTGCTCTTTTTCCACCACTTCTACCAGCAAGGAAAGAGTGATCTGTATCAGGATTGCTGTGGGAAGGGGTGGAGAGAAGGCTCTCCCCACCCCTCCCTGCAGGGATCCTCATATAGATCACTCTTTCCCCAGTGCTGCTAGGAGTGAGGAAGATCAGTCTGTATCAGCATCTCTGGGATATGAAGATCAGTCAGCATCAGGATCGCTGGGATATTTGTGTGTATGAGTGCGTGCGCGCGTGCCCGTGCATATGTGTACATGTATATGTGTTTGTGCACCCCCACCCTGAGCCAACCTCACATGTGCCCCTTGGGATTGAGTAGGTTGTGAACCCCAATCTAGTCCAACCTCAGGGCTCAATGCAGGTCTGCAATACAGGATGCAATGACAGCATCCCTGACGGATGGCCCTTTAGTCTCTGCTTAAATTGCTCCATCAAAAGGGAACCCACCACCACCAGAGGCATTCTGTTCCATTGCCAAACAGTTCTCACTGTTACAAAGCTTCTTCTAAGGTTTAGCCAAAATCTGCTTCGATGCAATTTCCAGCCATTGGTTTTAGTTTGCCCTTTGGGGCAACAGAGAACAAGTCTACTCCATCTTTTGCATGCGTTTCAGAAATTTGAAGACCTCTATTGGTCTTTTCTTAATTTTCTCCAGGCTAAGTATACCCAGCTCTTTCACGTCCCCACAGGACCATTCTGGTTACTCCCCTTTGGATGTTTGTCAATGTATTCCGCTTGTGATCCACAAAGACACCTAGGTCCTTATCACATGTACTGCTGCCAAGCCAGTTCTCCCCACCCTATACTTGTATCTTTGATATTTTGTACCTAATTGCAAGATCTTACATTTATCTCTGTTGGATTTTGTCTTCTTAGTTTCCACCTTGTGTTCCAGCCTGTCAAGATCATTTTGAACCTTGCTTCTGTCTTCTGTGGTGTTGACTATCCCTCCTAGCTTTGTTTCATCTACAGATCTGAGAAGCAGCCCCTCATCCTCATTTTATAAAAAAAAACGTTGAGCAGCACAAGGCCTAGGACAGAGCCCTGTGACACTCCACTCAAGACCTTCCTCCAGGAGGATTCTAGCTATTAATGAGCAGTTGTTGAATTCGGTTGCGCAACCAGCTGTTGATCCACCTAATAGTAATGTCCAATCCGTTCTGTCAACAAAGATATCATGGGTAGCCTTGTTAAATGCTTTGCTGAAATCGAGACATACTATGCTTATGGCATTCCCATGATCGACCAAACTAGTAACTCTGTCAAAAAAGGAGATATGGTTGATCTGGCATGACTTATTCCTGTCAAACCCATGTTGACACCTAGTAATCAATAAACTATTTTCTAGATGCCCACAGACCAACTGCTTAATAATCTATTCTTGAATTTTGTCTAGTATTGATGTCAGGCTGACTGGTCTGTTGTTTCCTGGATCCAGAATCTGTGTTTCACTACATCAGGGCTGTAAAAACCTTCCTGCTCTGGTTGTCATCATCTGCGTCCTCTCCCTCAATAGCTGGGATCATGTTCTGATCTGACCGTGAGGTGGTAGAATCCTTAGGCTGCAATTCTATGAACACTTGCTGTGGGACACAGTGAGACTTACTCCAAGTAAATATGTATAGGATTGTGCTGTAAGGGTGGCAAGGGTTAATTGGTGTGGAACTTTTGCAATGGCCATGAAGTTCTGGATTGCCCAACACAGTGTTAAGACTATGGAGCTGCATTGCTCCATAGTCATGTTGCTCACAATATTTGAATTCACTGCCCCCCAAAATCTTGGAAGTAATGGAACACTCAGCTCCAGTTCATATATTCTGCCAGAGGGGATGATGAAATAGCATTGTGGAGAAGTGGTGTGTAGTGCTCTGCTCTGCATCTCATGAACCAGGTCTTTCACATGAATGCCTGATTATGTGGATGCCCAGTTCATGTGATCTCCCTCCCCAAACACACCACACTTTCCCCCATTATTTTCTTTTTTTGAGCACAGCACTTTAAAGTAGACAATTTGAATGTACTCATTAGTACTGTTAAGAAGGAAAAACAATCAGGCTCAAATGCCCACATATCCTAACAAATGTAGTCACATTCAAATGTGAATGTTTTAAATCCTCCAAGACCACAGTAATGTTTCTGGTAATTTACACTTAATATTACTTTATGAATATAAGTGAACATCAAGGAGATGGGGAAGTTACTGTGGCTTGCAAAAAGCATCATGTCATAGATTATGGATATGGGAATGTATCTGTGTTTACTACAATCATTTATGGATCCTACTATTTAGGTTTCTTATTTAGCCCCCTGCTGATGACATTTAATACCCATTAATAAAGAATAAGTTGAAATACACCAGTAGATCATCTTCCTGTTGAATTTTTGAATAATGTCAGCTCTCTGAGATAACTGGGTTGCTGTGTTTGACAACATGACTGTGGTCTTGGAGAATTTGAAACACTTCCTACTTTTAGGATACCACTGCACTTCCTATGGTGAAATGTTCCTTTTTCTGGGTCTGTGCTGTTTGCCATACCCATCTTGCCACTAAGAGAGCACTGGTCTGCTATGCTGCAGCTCATGACACTTACAGTACCACTTCTCTCTGCTTCCAGCTCCTTTCCCCATAGCCTGTCCCCTGCTTATCAGCTAGGCTTTTGTCTCTCCGTTGTGGACTTGCCCTACCTGTCAAAGCATGGGTGTTTATCTCATCCAAAAGCAGTCCACAGGCACTAAAAGAAGCTATTTAATATATTTCTTCATTCAAGTTTATGACTGTGCTAATGTAACTTCGTAGCTTGGGTATGAGGGGTAGGACTCTGTGAATTAATATCCTGTCATATATCTTTGGAGCAGGTACCTCAGCCAGGAACTCTGAAGCTCTCTCATTTGCAAGAAGGTAAATATATGTTGCAGTTGACTGTGACTGACACTGCTGGCCAAAGGAGCTCGGACAATGTCTCGGTGACAGTACTTCCAATGGTTCACTCCGGTTTAGGTGAGAAAACAGTTGAAACGGTTATTTTGCAACAGCATGGTGTCTGTCAAGAGCTTTCAAGTATCAGTGGGAATGAGATTGCATAGGTCTTTAGCTAAAATCATGATTGTATTTGTTCTGTGTACACTGGGAAGTAGAGTGGCCAGATGCGAGTGCACAGAGGGTTTGTACGGGCAGCGCTTAGCTGGGTCCAGGTAGTGAAAGAAGGGAACAAATTAGACACACAGACACAGCTGGGATAATAAAATGGCCACAGCTTTGACTTGCACTTGAATAGGCTTGGCAGCAGCATAGCACATGGATCCCATCATTGGCCAGCCCACCTGCTGTCCAATTCCCCCTTCCTGGCCTGCCTGCCAGGAGCTCTGGCGGTGGATGCCAGAGCCAGGGGCTCACCACAGTGCAGACTGCTAATGTGAACCCCTTTCCACCACTCTCGACGTGGCCAGCTCGCAGTCCCCATGCTGGTCTGGTCTTAGTGCCATGTTCCCGAGAGCCCTTACGGGAATTCCCACCGTGGGGGAGCAGGGAGCCCAAACCCACTCCCCGTCACCAATGGATCCAGGCCAGTGCCTATCATGCCACAAGAGGGGGGGGGGCTCACTGCCCCCACCTCACCGCCACACCTATTCAGGCTGCAGCCAATACATGATACCGTCTCGGTTGTCTTCCAACCAAATACTGATGCTTTGTCACATAGGTGGACATTGTTAGGCCTGTACAGTACTTGATGGCTAAATGGCCTGCACAAAGCGCCATGTGGGCTTATTCATTACTCTGGCCAGGTCTTTGGCCCATGTCCAAACATGTCTCCCAGGAGCTCCGTCCAAGACCCATCCATCCCTTAAAGCCTGTTGTCAAGCCCAGTCTACAATGCCGTGCCCTCAAATCCACACTGACATGGCATTTTTTGCCCTGCAGCTATAAACAGATGAGATTAATAATGAGAGGCCATTAGTGGGAGAGTACATGATCTGCGCAAACCCACTACTGCCCTTCTAGCCCAAAAGGTAGGGATGAGGCCTTCTGTGAACGTTACTAAAGGGTGGCCTCCCAATGGATGTACATAGTCTTGAGAGCCAGGCACTGGTTCCGGAGAACTATCGATACCGAAAGACTATCAGTTCAGGTGGAGGCCAGATGCCTGGTTGCATTGTGGATTTTGAGACTGCCAACAAGTGATCTGGGAAAGGGTCCAGGCTGATTCCTGCTTCTAGTGTCCAAGTCCAGAAATCTCTTCTCCTGAAAGTGAGAGAGGGCTTCCTCAATATTATTATCTACACATGGATCATGTTGTGCTAAAACCCCTGTTTTGCGCGACAACATACTGATATGTTCCTGACTAGCTGCATGACTCTGTCTGAGCAGTGAGGTTGCATGTGATACCTATGGCCTGCCAGTGAGATGGCCATCTTTTGCAGAATACCCAACGCTTCTTGATGCATCAGACTGGATGTGTAAATCTGATCTAGCTAGAAGCAGATCCTACAAAATGTCATACCATTGTATTTAATTAAAAAGATTGGCCATACCCCCAAATCTTCCTTCATGCTCTTTGTGATCCTGAAATGAAGATGTGGGGATGGGTGTGGACCTTGCTAGGTGAGCATGGAAATTATAATGGCCCCCCCAAACTCCTGCATTTTTCTCAAGGTGCATTTTTGATGCTGCAGCAGTAGCTTGATCTTGTGCTGAAGTGTAGCTGCTTTTCTAGTGGCAAGTGTGAAGCACCAGTCCTTCAATCTAGAGATATGCCTAAGTAGACCAGGTTTGTGGCCAGTCCTTCCATTTTGTCTTGAGCCAGTCACTTTGCCAGCCTTGCATTCCTTCGCTATCTTGGCTGCCGCCATGTCAGGCATGTCCCTAACCGGCTTGAGATTTGGTGCATCCATGGCTATGCATTTCCCAGGGAATGAGATGTGGAAGCTTAGTGTGAAGCTCTCCCACAGTTAGCGTGCCACTGACATATCTGGAGAGCCATCCAGGAGAGAGCAAAGAGCATTTGAGCAAATCAGTGTCTGAGCCACCCCCAGTACCCTTGCATGCAATCCTAGTTCCTGTTATTTTAGCGACTGTGGCTAGGTTAGGGGTTGGTGCAGATTTGGGGGCAATCCCTTATCCCATAGCTGCCAATAGATTCTTGGGGGCACCTTAAGGAGCCCTCGGAGCCTTCAGGTATGAAGCCCAATGGTAGAGGTCCAAACCATTCTCACAGTCATGGGAGAATTTGAAGCATGCCCCTGGACATTTCCAACATACTTTACGTAGAGCATCCCATCTAGACTGGGGCCTGATTGATTGGAAGGACTCTGGCCTGTCCCTGACATGGGGCTCCATGACTAACAGCCATGATCAGCAGGCCAGTTGAAGAACGATCTATCTATTTTGTTCCTCCTCCCTGCTTTGTGGCCCTTTGCTACTTTGGCCTCACCTTTTCCTCATTCATAAAGGGCACTGGCTCTTCATCTGAGCTTCTCCCATTGCCCATAGTACCCTTGGGTTTGCCTCCCCCCTTGTGTTTTTTTGCCCTGAGATGTAGTGCCCACCCAGGGACACCGGGGGTACAAACTGCCACTGCCCAATAGTCTTTGGCCTGTGCTGGAGATCCCTCCTCTGTGAGGGATGTTCCTCCTCTGATGTTCCCCGCTGTCTGTCTCCCTTCTGTGTTTCTTAGGTCCTCTCTTGGCTTTCTGGCTCTTCCTGGGACTCTTGGCCTAGGCCCTGCCTATTCTGGGCATTTCTTACTTGTTTGATTCTCCAGATGATGTGTGGGATTCTGTTGGCCTGTGCAGTGTAATGGGTTCTACTGCCTACGTAGGGTGATTGCTGGAGCAGTTGGAGAAAATGTCATGGGGGGGAGGGGGGATTTTATTATTTATTTTCAGAATGACCCTGTTAGGTAGATTAGACTGAGTGTCAGTGACTGGCCCAGAGTGAGCCCCATGGCTGACTGGGGGCCAGGACCTGGATCTCCCACATCCCACTCTCCAACTCTTACCCCTCACTGGCTCTCCCGCCATCTGCTCCATGTGCTCATTAAAGCAGGTCAGCGCCCGAGTCAGGCCTTGCATCAGCAAGTTGCAGTCCCGCTCCTGTGCCTCCCAGTTATTATGGCTCCTGCTTGCCTCCCCCCTTGGTGGGTTCTCTGCTGGAGGAAGCCTTGAACTGGGTCTACTGTTGCTTATGTCTTTTAGTATGAGGCAGTGAGTGTGTTGCCTTCCTGAGTTTGCTTTCCTGGGTGGTGTCCTGTTGAACAAAGACTATACTGACAAGAAGCATTGTCAGTGTGTCACGCCCACATTTTCCTCACTGTGTTATTTGTGAGACAAATTATAGCAAGGCACTGCCTTCTGCTAGGCCTGACCTCTTTCAATTATTGGTGTTGGCCCTGGGACCTGCTGCATGCAAAGCTGGTGCTACACCTGTTCACATGTACCCACCCCTCAGCCTGAGACATACTGTGTACAGAGTCTGTGCTAGGGTCTGGTTGCCCTGGTGCTTACAGCTCTATAACCCAAACATACGACTTTTCATGTACGAGTGTAAAAAGAGCCCTGCTGGATCAGACCAAGGGTCCATCCAGTCCAGCATTCTGCTCCCACACTGGCGAACCAGCTGCCTGTGGGAAACCCACAAGCAGGACATGAGTGCAACAGCACCCTCCTGCCCATGTTCTCCAGCAACTGGTGTACACAGGCGTTCTGCCTCTGACACTGGAGGTAGCATATAGCCAGCAGGACTAGTAGCCATTGATAGCCTTCTCCTCCAGGAATTTGTCCAATCCCCTTTTAAAGCCATTCAAACCGGTGGCTATCATAACATCTTGTGGTAGTGAGTTCTATGGTTTAACTATGTGCTGTGTGAGGAGGTACTTCCTTTTATCTGTCCTGAATCTGCCAGCTATCAGCTTCATGTGATGATCCTGGGCTCTAGTATTATGAGAGAGGGAGAAAAATGTTTCCCTGTCTACTTTCTCCACACCATGCATATCATGTCTCCCTTCTCACCTCTTTTCTAAGCTAAACAGTCCCAGACATTGTAACCTTCCCTCATAGGGGCGATGCTCCATCCCCTTGATAATTTTAGTTACCCTTTTCTGCACTTTTCCCAACCCTACAATTTCCTTTTTTAGGTGCGGTGACCAGAACTGTACACAGTATTCCAAGTGTGGTCACACCATAGATTTGTATAAGGGGAGTATGATCTTGGCAATTTTATTTTCAGTTCCTTTTCTAATTATGCCTAATTTCACACATGCCTACATATTGGGGGAGGGCACATGTGCTCTACCACTGGGCCACAGCCCCTCCAGTAAACATTCATAGGAGAGGGTGTGTTTTTTTTGGGGGGGGGAATTGAGGGTGCTGCAATGTCCATTTATACGGCTCCTTTATTGGCTGCCCTCTCCCTAACAGTGGGGGATAGTTTCTTTCTTTTCTAGCTGCCAACAAAAGTGGTTTGGAGCACTTGGGAAAGGGAAGGGCCTAGGCCTCAGGCCTCGTGGCAGCCGCATCCACACAGATTGCTTGGCCACCTCTGCATAGTGAGGAAAGCTGGCAGCCCCTCACCCAGACTTTTGGGCAGAACCGAGGGGCTTGGGTAGCAGGTGTTCACGCTTTGCAAAGGAATGAAGGCCTTGCTGCTGCTGCTTCTGTTTATTTATATCCCGCTTTTTCCCCAATACTGGGACTTAAGGCTGCTTTACAACATTAAAACTTATACAATTAAAACCTGTAAATAGAAGTATAAATAGAAGTATACAAAAGTTTAAAATATAATTAAATCATCAATAATATTAAAATTGTATAAAATATCAAAATGTTAGAAGACAAGAAATATAACCATAATCTCCATCCATCATATTCTCACAGGTCCAGACTAGATATCCCCAAAGGCCTGCCGGAACAAAAAGTTTTTATGTGCTTGTGAAAGCATATCAAGGAGGGTGCCACTCTTGCCTCTCTGGGAAAGGAGTTCCAGAGCTGTGGGGCAGCCACTGAGAAGGCCGTCTCCCACGTTCCCACCAGATGTGCCTGTGATGGTGGCGGAACAGCAAGAAGGGCCTCCCCTGAAGATCTCAGGGCACGAGTAGGCTCACGGGGAGAATACGGTCTTTCAGATATCCTGGACCCGAGCCATATAGGGCTTTATAGGAACCTGACCAGCACTTTGAATTGTGCCTGGAAACAGACTGGGAGCCAGTGAAGCTGTTTTAACGGGAGTTGTATGCTCCCTGTAGCCAGCCCCAGTCAACAGTCTGGCAGCAGTTCTTTGAACCAGCTAAAATTTCTGAGCACTCTTCAAAGGCAGCACCACATAGAGCATGTTACAGTAATTCTTGCTTGGGACCTTGTAGTACTTGATCATCAGCTATTGAAAGTTTAGCAGCCACCCATAGCTTTCTTTGACCTGAGAGGCCGGGGTGGGGGGGGACATGTGCCAAACACAGGAAGGTAGAGCTCACCCCTCTCTTGTACCAATAAAAGGAGTAATGGCTTGCACCTTTTGCTACCATTGTTTGCACTCCCTGGGCCTGTAGCCAGGGTGAGCTGGGGGGGCTGCCCCCCCTTAAATTGTCTCTGCTCCCTAAATGTTTTTACAAACAAATAATAAAAAAGTTAACAGTTTTGTCTTTAAAAGGCCTGCAAGCCAGATGAATTGCTCCCCTACGTTTTGGGTGCCCCCACCCCAGAACCTTTAGGCTGGCTATGTTCCTGGCCCTCGCCACTTGTACTGGCAGTGACCCTGGGCTGTCGTTCCTTTAAAATTTATTTATTTATTTATTTATTTAATGTATTAATTGCCCATCTGGCTGGTCACCCAGCCACTCTGGGCAATGTACAATAATAGAAACAGTTTAAAACAATACAATTCTACATTAAAAACATCATATTTCTAAAAATACCCTAACCCACCCCAAATGCCTGCCTGAACAACCACGTTTTTAATGTGTGGCGAAAGCTCATTAAAGAGGGGGCATGGCGGAGTTCCCTAGGGAGGGAGTTCCACAGAGTGGGGGCCACCACAGAGAAGGCCCTCTCCCTCGTCCTCACCAGTCTAGCTATCCTGGCTGATGGGTAAGACAGCTAGAAAATGGTGCTTTTTCAGGTGGTGGCTGCCAAGTGCCTTATTAAATGAGGGTGGGTTGTTCCACCCATCCTCCTTCAGTCCGACTGAGCTAGCAAAAAATTAAAGGGCGGTGGGGCAGGGAGCATGTTGCTTCTTGGGTGGGAGGAGTCAGTGAGACATGATCTTTTGCTGCCCTGGCTGCACTTTCGTGCGGCCTTCTCTCTTCCTGCCACCTTCCTCTCCCCCACCTCCAGTTTTCCTTTTACCCCCAGCTCCCAGATCACCAAACCTCCCTGCAAAACAAGTGAGTTTCTGCTGGTGCCAGAAGCCCTTGGTTCGCCACCTGCTCCTCTCACTGTTTGGTGGCACTCCTCTTCCGCTGCTCTTCGAACAGGAAAGGTGCGCTCCTCAATCTTTGTGGTGGTGGCAGCGGCAGCACTGCTCTTCCTTGCCTGTCTTCTGGAGCTCTCTTGTGAGCTCGGTGCTCTCTTTCTTCCATGTATTTACTCTTGAAGTCAGCAACTGCCGAAGTCAGCAATTGCAGTGCTGCATCCGTGTCAGAGGCCTGCTTTCAGGGGCCTCAGGTTAAACCAGAGTGAGAACAAAGGAGAAAGTTTTCTCTCCAGTCTGCCCCTTTGGCGCCACCCCCATCAAGCTCTTCCGAGTACTGATTGGCTCAGCAGGCCTCATTCTGGGAAGGTGCTGGCCTCACGGCTGAGCAGCTCTTCCTCACCAGCCTTTCCTCCTCCTGCTGCCGGCCTGTGGGCCTGCACAGATCACAGGTCCCCAGTAAAGGGGGGACTTGGGTTCTGTACCTTCAGTAGTTGTGTAGAAGAGGGAATGTCAACAGGGGTAGTTTGCATGACAAGCTACACTTACTGAGATTCTTTCTTCTACACAACTATTAAAAGGTGCAGGAGCCCTGTCCTCTGTCGCATCTGGTCACTCTAGCTGACTTGTTTCATGTACACTGGCAAATCACAGCGCGAGCATGGTCTGTAAGATGTGATTTTTCATAACATGCTTACTATTTATAGGGTATAGAATTTGGTTTTGACTAGTTCAAACTGTGCTCCTTTTTTTTTTAGAGATGATTTGTTTATCAGTCTTGCATTACCCTTATAGCTAAAATAATCATTTCACAGCTGACAAGGGTGGCAGGGTGTATAAATGCTGCAGCTTCCATTCCTGCATTTTCAGTTTTAAACAGCTATCTTATCTAATTCCCAGTTTAGTGGTTCAGTTTTCTTGTAACTTGAGGATTGGTCTATCATAGGATGTGTTGGGGTTTGTTCACGCTACCAGTTCCTCTGTGATGATGGCTGCTGTATTGATATCACCTATGCCTGTGATGGAGAACCACACTGTCCTGATGGATCTGATGAAACTTTTTGTCAGAAATGTGAGTGAGCAGCACATTTAAATGTTCATAGAATCATAGAATAGTAGGGTTGGAAGGGGCCTATAAGATCATCGAGTCCAACCCCCTGCTCAATGCAGGAATCCAAGTCAAAGCATCCCTGACAGATGGCTGTCCAGACTCGTCTTGAACGTCTCCAGTGTGGGAGAGCCCACTATGTTGAGTTTGATCTCAGGGAGGAAGCCTCGAAAAGACTTCTAGAGGCCCAAGAGGTGGTCCTGACAGGTCTCAGGCAGGAGTCTGAGGGACCTGTTACCTGACCCTTTTAACTACAGATGCCAAGGGTGAACCTGGGACCGTCTGCATGCAAAGCATGTGCTCTACCACTGAGCTATGGTTCCTCCTTCTGTCTACATTTTATGTACAGTTGTTACAAAGGAATGAAAACCTCCTTCTTTAAGCATCTGAGTTAGCTGGCCCACCTATAGAAACTCATGGTTAGAATCAGTCAGTCCAGAAAGATAGAAATGTAGTATAGTAATTAATAGCTTCATTGTGTTAGGAATTTGGTATCAAAAGCCTTTACATATCAATAAATAGATATTTAATTTAAAAAATATTGCTACCATTGGGACAGGGAAAGTCAGATGTTTAAACAGTGCTCCAGTATTAGAGGAAGGTGAGCACTGGCTTTCAGGTGCCCCACCAACAGGTAATCAATACCATCAGAGTGGACAGTGCTGACCATCCGTTTGGTGTTGAACCACAAGATACATGTTTTCCTCCCCAAAACAGGGTGCCCCACCTCCACAGAAGCATTTGATGAGGTGGAAGGGGAGATCTCCGCAGGTAAAACCCTGTTTCTGCATGCAGTTCCCACCTGGCTAGATCAGAGCATAACCATTCTCCTTCTGTAAAGACAATGCTTTGAGTATTTTTTAACCACTATACAAATTGTTTTTTTGTGTTAATTTTCATCTACCCAGTTAATTCAGGACAAAAAATAGCTCACACAGCCATGAGCTCTATCCAGCAAAATACTGTTGGACTAACTAAAGATGCCAACAAGGAATACGCATTTGAAATCACCCAGAAAACTACTGTAAGCAATCAAACACCTGATGTAGACGAGTTCAAACAATCACCCTCTCAGGGACCAAAGAAACAAAATACTGGGTTTATGCCAGGTAAGATTAGCAACATGATATAGCTTGAATAAATTACTGTTTTCTGACCGGTACCCCAATCATATACATTGGTACAGGCTTATGACATTGGCATAATGCCACTGGAATGGTAGTTTAATGTAACGTTTCATAGCATTGGTATTGTGTTCGGTATGCCCCGTCCTAAGCACTTGTCTGCCTGTATAACCACACCACGTTGCTAAGCACCTGTACTTGCAAGAGTAAATGCTAAACTAGATGCTATGTTAAATACGTAGCATGCAGTTCATCCTCACCATATTTTTATCTTGAAATAAACAGGCAGAGTCCTGATCTGGATCAGGACCACCACACCTTAACCTGGATCTTGTTGAAACCTTCCTACCCAGCCACTCCCCCACTTAAATTAATTCCCTCCATGGAGGCTAAGAAAAAGGAAAAAAAACTCCACTGGCACCAGTGGAGGTTTTTCTATATATTTTAGCTTCCAGTGGGGTAGGACAAATTTAGGAAGGGAAGTGGCTGAGTGGGAAGGTTTAAACTTCTCCTATCCATGTGCCGTGGTCCTGATCCAGATCTGGAGCCATATGTGTACTCCAAGGTAAAAATAATGTGAGGATCAACTGCATGCTACCTACTTAATGTACCGTTTTGTTCAGCTCTACTTTGGGCTAAACTAGAGCCATCCTTGCTCCAGTGCAGAATTAAGCAGACTTAGGCCCATCAATCTCAATTACATTAGTTAACTGATTTCAAGGAAATGCTGAGCATTCTGGGCCTGATCGTGGATCACAGTGCATAAACAGTGCATAAACATGTTCCAGATTTTATGAAGGGACATAACAGCCATTACTTTAAATTCGTATCTAGCAGATTGTATTTTTTTTCTAGCGGCTATGTCTTTTTTCTCTTTTTTATTCAGGAGTAGGCACAGGGGCCTGATCCAGATCTTAAAAGTCTCCTATCCTCCACGCTAGGGTTCCAATCTATATCGGGGGCCCTGCACTTAATCTAGACTAAAAATGAGGAAACAGCAGCTAGATATGGAGTTAAAGTAATGTATGTTTGATGATCCCCTTCATGGATCACTGCCTTGTTGTGGTGAAGGGGCTTGCGTAACTCAGTGAAGTCATAAGCTATGCCGTGCAGGGCCACCCAAGACGGACAGGTCATGGCAGAGAGTTCTGACAAAATGTGGTCCACTGGAGAAGGAAATGGCATCCCACTCCAGTATTCTTGCCAAGAAAACCCCATGGAACGTATCACAAGGCTAAAAGAGATGACACCGGAAGATGAGCCCCTCAGGTCGGAAGGTGTCCAATATACTACTGGGGAAGAGCAGAGGGTATTTCCAAGTAGCGCCAGAAAGAGTGAAGCGGCTGGGCCAAAGCCGAAAGGACACTCAGCTGTGGATGTGTCTGGTGGTGAAAAGAAAATCCGATGCTGTAAAGAACAATATTGTTTAGGACCCTGGAATGTCAGATCAATGAATCAAGGTAAGCTGGAGGTGGTCAAACATGAGATGGCAAGATTGAACATCGACATCTTAGGAATCAGCCAACTCAAATGGACAGGCATGGGCGAATTTAATTCAGGTGACCATCATATCTACTATTGTGGGCAAGAATCCCTTAGAAGAAATGGAGTAGCACTCATAGTCAACAAAAGGGTGGGAAAAGCAGTACTGGGGTACAATCTTAAAAATGATAGAATGATCTCAGTACGAATCCAAGGCAAACCATTCAACATCACAGTAATTCAAGTCTGTGCCCCAACCACTGATGCTGAAGAAGCTGAGGTTGATCGGTTCTATGAAGACCTACAACACCTTCTAGAACTAACACCAAACAAAGATGTCCTCTTCATCATAGGGGATTGGAATGCTAAAGTAGGAAGTCAAGAAATCACCGGGATAACAGGCAAGCATGGCCTTGGTGTACAAAATGAAGCAGGACAAAGGCTAATAGAGTTTTGCCAAGAGAACACGCTGATCATAGCAAACACTCTTTTCCAACAGCACAAGAGACGACTCTACACATGGACATCACCAGATGGTCAATATCGAAATCAGATTGATGATGTCCTTTGCAGCCAAAGATGGAGAAGCTCTATACAGTCAGTAAAAACAAGACCTGGAGCTGACTGTGGCTCAGATCATGAGCTTCTTGTTGCAAAATTTTGGCTTAAATTGAAGAACATAGGGAAAACCACTAAACCATTCAGGTATGACCTAAATCATATCCCTTATGAATACACAGTGGAGGTGAGGAATAGATTTCAGGGATTAGACCTGATAGACAGAGTGCCTGAGGAACTATGGACGGAGGTCCATAACATTGTTCAGGAGGCAGCAACTCAATCCATCCCAAAGAAAAAGAAATGCAAGAAAGCCAAGTGGCTGTCTGATGAGGCTTTACAAGTAGCTGAGGAAAGAAGGGAAGCGAAAAGCAAGGGAGAAAGGGGAAGATATATCCAACTGAATGCAGAGTTCCAGAGAATAGCAAGGAGAGACAAGAAGGCCTTCTTAAATGAACAATGCAAAGAAATCGAGGAAAACAACAGAATGGGAAAGACTAGAGATCTCTTCAAGAAAATTGGAGATCTCAAGGGAATGTTTTGTGCAAAGACGGGCATGATAAAGGACAAAGAAGGCAGGGACCTAACAGAAGCAGATGAGATTAAGAAGAGGTGGCAAGAATACACAGAAGATCTATACAGGAAAGATCTTAATGTCCCTGATAGCCATGATAGTGCGGTCACTGAACTTGAGCCGGACATCCTCGAGAGTGAAGTCAAGTGGGCCTTAGGAAGCATTACTAACAACAAAGCTAGCGGAGATGACAGTATTCCAGCTGAGCTATTTAAAATCCTAAAAGATGATGCTGTTAAAGTGCTGCATTCAATATGCCAACAAATTTGGAACACTCAACAATGGCCACAAGACTGGAAAAGGTCAGTTTACATTCCAATTCCAAAGAAGGGCAACGCCAAAGAGTGTTCAAACTACCACACAATTGCGCTCATTTCACATGCCAGCAAGGTGATGCTCAAAATCCTACAAGTTAGGCTTCAGCAGTATGCGGACAAGACTGAATGACTGAACAACAACAACGTTTGATGATAATTCTGAAAGATCTTATGTCACATGGAAAGTCAAACAAGTACCTCTGGACTTCATAGCGTTGTAAAAGATCAGGCATGCCAGTGTCTCTGTAGAAAGAATTCCTTGACTGGTATAATAGGATATGCATCTATCTTTGATATGTGGGAGATTGTAGAAAAGACCCTAAACCCATACAGATTATCATTTTCCACACCTTCCAGTGCACATTCCATCCCAAGTCTGGCCCTGATGGGTGCAAATATTCTCCTTCTCACTTGGCAAGAAGATACAGGCAATTAACCTATCCTGGGGTGAAAGAGCTCCCTGAGGGCATTTTATTTTTCTGCATGGGCTTCTTCCATGCTAAAAGCAGGAGACCCTGCAGCTTTAACTGAACAGACAGATTTCACAGTTTGACCAGTAATATGCATATATTACTTCGGGGTTGGACTTGATGATCTTATAGGCCCCTTCCAACCCTACTGTTCTATGATTCTGTGATTTTATGATATACTCTAGACCAGGATCTACATACATAGCTCAATGTCACCCTCAGTTTTCTGTAGTATTTTTCCTTCTTTGTTTTTAAAGCTCCAGAGCTATTGAGAAAAAGATGTAGGGTTGTATCCAGTAGTGCTTTTGGACTAGGAGAAAGCTCTTCCACTTGGGCAAGGTGGAACACCCAATATTTGCCAATCCCCCTCTACCCATTGCAGCCTCCAAGTTCCCTGAACAGGTGTGCCGGAGGGTTGGGGGACCCTCTAGAACCTTATGAGATATTTCACAGAGGGCTGCAATAGGTTAAGGGGAGTGGCGAAAATCAGGCTCCTCACCTTGCATGAGCAATAGTGCTTCCTACTAGTGCAAAGCCACCACTGGATACAATCTGTAGTCTCCATAGTGCTTCCTACTAGTGCAAAGCCACCATTGGATACAATCTGTAGTCTCCATAGCTTCTTACCTTTGAAGGCAGATACCTTTTGCCTGTGATTCAGTTAATAACATAAGATGAGCATTAATAAAATAAAACAATTCTAGCCAAAGATGCAGCAGCAGCCGCCAAACTAGTAGTAGTGCATATTAAAGCAAAAAACAACCAGTTCCTTGATTAAGAAGCTGAAGCATTATAAAATAGTGACTACCTGTAAAGATCTGGTACACAACGCACCTTCCTTCTCTCAAAGGAGAACAGGCTGGGAAGTGCCATCATTATATTACTTACAAACAAGTTTCCACCAACCCCAGTTTCTCCCTAATTTTGAGACTGGGATGACCACAAAGCTATGGGACTGTGATATGTAAGGGGTGAGGGATGCTTTCAGCAAGTCTCCTGGGCTGTTGTGCTAGGCAAGGGCTTACTTGGGGCCTCCTTAAAAGGTTGGAGTGTGGACAGTAGGTTAGGCATGTTAGCAAGACAGATTCTGAGCCTTTAAAGCACTAGCCTGTCCCAAGTACCAATCCAAATAGCTTTTATTAAAGATTCAAAATAAAAAGAAATAGAAATGAACAGAAACATTCAGAAATAAACAGAATATTGTCTAACTGGTCCATCACACTTCGAAATCCTAACATAGTTCTAGTGACTTATACATGAGGGGAAACCTCCATTTGCATACCAAGGGAGTGCTCTGTCCACAAGGAGGATCTACAGAGTTTCCCCATGAAAAAGACAAAGTAGGCCCCAACCCCTATTCTTTATGGGGAAAGTCTCAGAAAAGTGGGGATAGGATGACTGATAGTAAAAAGGCCACTGACCAGTGAGGTGAGTCACAGCAGGTAAGGGGATGTTGAGAAAAGGGCGATCAAAGCCTTTGATTACTTATTTCTTGAAGTTGAGAAATGGGGGAGGGGGAGTTGGCTGGGGGGTTTTCCTGTTAGATTCTTCTTGAGGAATAAGAAAAAACAATTATGAAGGTGTGTTTTGGGGATTATGACTGAAGAGGTAATTTTTGGGTAGACAAGGGTGGATTCTGTTACATTACCATTTAACGGACAGTGGGAGTGCAACCCTGTTAATTCTGCTCGACCTCTTATTGGCTTTTGATACCATTGACCATGGTATTCTCCTGGATAGACTCTGTGGGATGAGTATTGGAAGCACTATGTTACAGTGGTTCCAGTTCTACCTACGGGGCCAATTTCAGAAAGTAACATTGGGTGACTATTCTTTGGCCCCTTGGCAATTGAGCTGTGGGGTGCCACAGGGCACCATCTTGTCCCCAATGTTGTTTAACATCTGTATGAAGCTGCTGGGAGCGGTCATTGGGGGATCTGGAGCTAAATGCCATCAGTATGCTGATGATACACAGCTCTATCTCCCTGTGACATCTGAATCAGGAGAGGCTGTGCAAGTCCTGGATCAGGGCCTAGACTGAGTAATGGGCTGAATGAGAGCCAATAAACTGAAGCTGAATCCTGGCAAGATGGAAGCCCTGTGGGTGAGTGGTTCCCAGTCCTGGAGATAGGCGCATTGCCTGTTCTGGATGGGGTTGCACTCCCTTTGAAATATCAGGTCCATAGTCTGGGGTACTCCTAGATCCATCATTATTGCTGGAGGCCCAAGTGGCCATGGCAGCTCAGAGTGCCTTTTACCAGCTTTGGCTGGTTCACCATCTATGGCCTCTCCTGGACAGGGATAGCTTGGCCACAGCAATACAGGCATTCATTACCTCAAGACTGGATTACTGTAATGCGCTCTCTGTGGGGCTGCCCTTGAGGCTGGTCTGGAAGCTGGAGCTAGTGCAGAATGCAGCAGCTTGGCTGTTGTCAGGAACTGCCCGTTTTCAGCATGTAGCTCCTTTGCTTAAGGAACTACACTGGCTGCCTATTCGCTACCGGGCCAGGTTTAAGGTATTAGCACTAGTGTACAAAGCCCTAAACTACTTGGGACCAGGATACCTGAGAGAGCGCTTTCCCTCTTTCCATGGAGGTCATCAGAGGGCATGTCCCTGGTGGTTCCACATGGCCCCATGGCCCCGGCTGGAGTCCACCAGGAAAAGAGCCTTCAGTGTAGTGGCCCCCTTCCTGTGGAACTTCCTGCCTTTGGAGGTCAGACAGGTGCCAACATTGTGTTGCTTTCGGTGCCTCCTGAAAACATAGTTATTTTGAGAGGCCTTCTGTGAGTGACCAGCTGCAGTTTATTAAGTTCAGAATCTGTTTCTTTTAAAATGTTTTAATTGTTTTAATATGGTTTTTATTCTTTTATCTTCTTGTTCACCACTCTGAAATCTTTGATGTGGAGCGGTATATAAATATTGTAAATAAAATATAATAATAAAGCACTTATTTAAAATAATAAAGCACTTATTTAAAATAATAAATACCAAATACTAGACAAGCTAATTGATATAATACTTATATTTATAATGTATTTTTCTTGTTACAATTACAGAGCAATGCTTGGTACCCCCTGCTGCTGGCCCATGTAATGGGCACTTCCCTCGCTGGCATTTTGATGCTTTTTCGGGCAGTTGCATGCATTTCATCTATGGTGGCTGCAAAGGCAATGAAAACAACTTCCTTCAAGAATCTGACTGCCTTGATGAATGTGTAAAAGTTCATGGTAATCAGTCACCTCTGAGAAGGAAAAAGTATCACAGTAGAACATTGCTGTCGTGTAGACCCATTGGAATCCCAGGAGTTCCTTTAATGATCCTTCCAGTAGTGGAGAGGAGATCAGCAGTGGCAGCCAGGAACATAAATGTGCTTGTAGAATCCATCTACCAATTGTTGAAATATGTGGGGTGAGAGCTCCCACACCCTTCCACTCTGTGACTTCTGTTACATATGTGGCTTGAGCCAATTTCTGACTTATGTTCCTGGCTGCCATTGCAAGTCCCCATTCCCTCACTGCAAGGCGGCTTAAAGTATGAAGAGAGCTCCCAGTGGTCTGCATTTCATGCATGTGTGCCTTGGTTCATGCTGGAATGCTGGTTGCTATTATGAAGTACACTTTGCATCCAAAGCTTTGATTGTTAAATGTGAAAACATTCAGTATGTTTCTGGCATATCCTGCAGTGTGTACGTAGTTTATAGTAAACATCAGAAACTAATGCTACATTCTGATACCTGGGAGCAAGTCCTATTGAACTCAACATGGTTACAGTAGATATATATAGGATTGCACTGCATGTCAATGTTGACATGTACAGGTAATTCTAAGATTTTAGAGGCCAGCAAGAAATGTAATCAAATACTAGCATTTACTGGTAGCCTGACAAAATTTCATCCCCATTTCTATCATTTATAGTAAAGGATGACATTTACCATCACTGGTTTGAAAATTCCCAGAACAAGCATGGTGGCACAGATGTTACTGATATTTATTGGAAGACCGTAAGGTCAATAAGTGCCCCTGGGCTCCAAAAATCTTAAACATTAACAGTAATTCATAGAGCTATTAACAGTAATTCTTAGCATTCACAGAGTTTCTGACATTTATCATAACAGTGTACATAGATCTAAAACATGAGTATTATTTTTAAAACTATAAACATTATATATAGGGACCATTAGCCTAACCCCCATGTTGAGGCAGACCTCAATCAGCAATTTGTTTTGGCCCTTTACTAATACTCTGGCATCACTAGCAATAGCAGGGTGACTGTAACCTGCCTCTCTGGTGGCAGATTTCTCCATGGCCACAGATGATGAACAGGAGGAGACTAGAAAGGATACATTTTATTCCCTTCATTTTCATTCCAAATTGTTTACAAATCTTGTAACTGAAGCCTGAAATGTGTGGCTGAAAATGTTTGGATTAAAATTTTTAAACTTACTTAGATCCAAGCCATTTCACTATTGCTGGAGAAGTATGTTGTGACAAGTATGTTGTGGCTCATATCATTCTTGGCAGCAAATGTTAAAATGAAAATGTAAGAATAATGACCTTAATATATATATATATTAAATCATATATACACATGTATATATGAATCTATGAACAGGAACAACTTCATGACAAAATAAGACCCATTCTTTGATTCCAGTTGTGCACAACACTTCCAGAATGTTTCAGGCCTTGCTAGTCATTCCAAAACAAAAGGAATGTTGCCATGAAGAACCCCAATGGTGGGTCTTCTCTGTAGCAGCACCCACCCTCTGGAAAACCCTTCCCCGTGCAGTTTGGGAGACAGAAAATGTGGCATCTTTCAAGCACCTCCTAAAAATGCATCTTTTCCCTGGGTTGTAACTGCTATTTGGTTTTACTTGCTACTTTTCAAGTCTTATTTTGTGTTTTATTGTGTTGTATTTTATTGTTTTAATAGTTGTGAACTGCCCAGAGAGCCTTGGCTGTTGGGCGGTATATAAATGTAATAAATACATATTTTTAAAAGATCGGGTTGCTGCCAAAATGGCACCCCTGTGTCTGTTTCCCTTACCTCTTCTCCCCATAACTTTTAGGACCACTTGCCCCATGTCCTGGTAGCATGCTGTATGTTTCCCTGCACTAGCCAACAGTGTGGAGTGAGAGTAAAGAAATACATGCACAATGTGATGATATCAGGACACAGGCTACACAACCCTATATGTTACAGGAGAGACGAGGAAAACTTGAGATAGACATGCTGTTTTGGGGGGTAGCCACATGTTTAGTATAATGTGCAGTGTTGGCCTTGGAGCAACTTGTAATGTGTTTTCATCTTAGCAGCTAGTTATATATGTAGTGGCTTAGGACATTCACATTACACTTGTGAAGCACTGTGTTTGGTATGGATTTTTATAGGAGGTTTAAGCTGATTTTATAGGAGTTTCTGAGAAAATGTGTGAGGATTTTTCTTTATTTTTAGAGATATGTATTAGAAGTTATATATTTTGTACACCATCCAAGAGAATACAAGCTTCTCCGTGTGATAAGGTTCCTGAGGTAACTCAGCAATAGCCATTTTGAAAAGTATGTTTATTCCGTAGGTGTCAAAGGATGCACGAGCACTTCTAAGGACAAATTCAGCTGCTCGTAGATTTCTAAGCACAGATAATTTTGCGCTCACATCTGACTAGCATATCTATTGCGTTGTAGCTGAAGAATGCATGTTGTCTTGACAAATTTCCTGGCAAGCAATGTAGCAACAGCAACGGTCAGCGCACACAGCAGCCGCAATGTTTCTTGCAGCCAAAATATCTGCCAGTTTATGTAAGTGATTCATATAGGAGTATCAACCACTGCATCAATTATACACTGCGGTGTTATAAAATCACTGCCTTTGCTGACAAGTTGATATTCCACTGACATTCTTTATGGATACATTGCTAGAAATAACTTCACACAAAGGGTGTGATTCAAACTTCTCAGGTGCGGAATTCTGCTCCACTGGAGGTAGGGGTGAAGATGATTTTTGCCAATTCCTCCTTCCCCTTGCAGCCCCCAGCACAGCCTCCCATGCTATTCTGGAGAGTCCTCCAACCCTTTAGAGCAGCTTTGGGGGGCAAAGTGGGCTGCAGGGAGAAGGGGAAGTCAGTGAAAATAGTCATTCCCCCCATCCTCCAGAGGGAGCCTCCACTGAATCTGTCCCTTCTGGAAATGCAAGGATCCCTTCTCTTCATGGAAGGACATGTCTAGAGCCAACCGTAGAATGTACAATGCTTTTGAGATATTTGTATGCTGAAAAGCATTGGCTGTATTTGATGTATGATTGCCTCCTGGAGACCTCAAGCTACAGGCTTTCCTATCAAAGCTTTGGGCTTGGGAGATGGCTATGAAAGGGTAAATCCCTGCACACCTAACTAGTGCCCTGAAGGATGTAGAGCAGCTCAGAGGCTTCATCCCAGCCACCTTGTCTCTTCTAGTGTCCTGCTGACTAGAGGAGCCAGGCTCTGCCTCTGACACAGCTGCTCCCTCAGTTCTCACCAGCACCACCCTTCCCACCACAGCTCTGGTCAGAGGGAAAGAGCTGCTCTCTAAGTTCCTGTCTTTCCTACAGTGTGATTATCATAGACTGCTTTGAGAGGACAATCTATCCTGAAAGGCGGGTTACAAATCCATTAAATAAATTAATTAATATAGGGTGCTTTCTCCATTACTCTAGGAAATTGTGTGCTAGCATAGGGTGGGGCAGCACAGTATCAGAACATATGATGTCACACTTGTGCCGAACAAGCAACTTCACTTTGTTAGGCCTCACTCCCTCAGGCCCTGCCTAGTTGCATGTATAGCTATTTGTCCATGAGCCTTTGCAAAAAGAAACAGGAATAGATGGCTGGCTTGTTGACTGGTCATTCTTTAGCAGTCTGCCTAGAGTTAACAGACAACTGTTCTCCTGCCTAGTTGCCCATCCACCCATCCATTTGTTCTTCTGAGCTTTGTTTCTGCTCAGCCTGCACCTTTGGTGAAGTTTTCCTTGTTTAATCTACTATCTTGCCAGTTCCCTGGAGTCTTTTGGAGATTTCTGGGAGCCTAGTGCAGCTGATACCCTCTGTCCGGGTGAGGAGAAGACTCTGCTCAGTTTGGACACAGTTTGGAAACATCTTGTATTACCCAGCCCTAGTGCTCACTAACACAGAGGGCCTATTCCCCCAAGGCTCTGTGAGATTATAACAGCAACAAGAGGTTTTGGGGGAAGGCTTTTTAGTTCAGGGGTCTCCTGGCAGTTGGAACAGTTTCCTCCACTGAAAACACCAAGAGTCAGGAGCAGTCATTATCACCAGCCCAATGAGGTCTACAAGGCTAAAAGGAGAGAACATAAAAAACACTCTAGGAAAAACTGGGCGATAAAAGATAACTTAACAATGTTTTAATTGCTGCCCACTTTAACCACGTAAATTACTTTGTTCATTTGTTTTTGTTGAAAGATATTACATAAACATTGGGCTGTATCCAGAGAAAGGTACGGTGCAATCTTATATATGCCTACTAAAAAGTTAGCCCAACTGAGTACAGTGGGACTTTCTTCCAGATAAGTGTTTATAGGACTGCAGCCTTATTCACACTTCAGTCCCATTGAAATCAGTGGAACATAGCCACTTTTTGCATTGAAATCCCACTGATTTCAATGGGACTAAAATATGACCAGCTTCCTCTGTATTCAACCCATCCTGAATAAATAAATTGGATCCTGAAAATGCTTTGCCCAGCTCTTGAAACCTTTGCTGCCCCTACGCTTATATGTTAGTATGGTTTGTGTTGTTTGTTTTCAATTTTAACTTGAAGATCTAAATATGACATAATACAAAAATAATTGGGCAAGCACAAAGCAATACAAATAGATTTCTCACCTATTTCTTCCATCTCCTGCATGTTGCCAATTCATTCTAAAATAAACTAACCTTCCTTTGAAAAGCTATTAGGAAACAACTCTAAATCTAGTGGGTGCTGTAGTTATTAAAATAATGTAGAAGTGATTAAAGACTGCAGCGCAAATTATTCCTTAATTTAATAAAATATAATTGTAGGTATATTTCCTGCTTGGTTTATTACAGATTCTAGAACCTCAGGGAAAGGCACAGATAAGGATGAAAATGACATTGTGGTGTTAAAAGGCACTCAAATTGAAAAGAGCCATCCAGTCCCAGAAACAGGTAATTATGAGGCTATGTTTTAAACTAAGGCTTTCTGGTTCTGCTTGATTTGGGCAAGGTAGCACTGAATGTTGCTTATTTAAACTAAATGTATAGAGCGCATTTTTCTTAACAAAACAAAAGGCCCTAACACTAGAATCCTAAACACTTGCACCACCAAGTCAACATAATGTATACTACTGGAATAACATTTCTGCAGTCTGGTTATGTCTTGGATTGGTCATGTACCCCTGCCTAAGTCTGTTTGCTGCTTTAGCTAGTCTTAGGATCACTCTTCTAAATGGGTTTAAACTGTGGTAGACTTCTATTACAACAGCAAATCGTACTGAATATCTTGCATGCTTGGAGTGCATCTTGGGGCATTTATTGTAGAATTGCCATGCACTGTTCACTCACTTTTTATATGGCATCCACACTACACCAGCATCCAATTATTATCATCCTATATCTTCCCTGTGGCTCTTCCACCTTTTCTCAGACTGCAGAAAGTCCAACTTTTTCAGAAGAATGGAAGAGTAGCACAGTCTCCACACATGTAGATGCCTTCAGCACTACTTTTTAAAAGGGCAGGGGGTTGATGTGGGCAGTAACGTATCGGGAAAGTGAAGCTGTCATAGCTCTGCACACATTTATTATAACCCTTGTGGTGGATGCCATTTTGTGACCCAGTTTATGTTTTTGTAATTAATCTTTTAATTAGTACTAAAATGCTTCACCGGCTTTTTTATTTATGAAAGAGAAGTATCGTGCAAAACACCATAATGCTATAATTTTATGATTTAAAAAAATGATTTCAAATAAACCCTTTCTGATCACCATCATTAACCAATGGTGCTTCCAGATGGACAACTCCTAGTGCTACCAATCAAAAGATGTTGTGCAGCTATTCTGTCATTGAGCTTCAACACACCAGGCTAAAATCCCACATTGTTGCCAGGGCTTCTGCTTCCAGATCCTTTGAAGGTTTAACATCAGCTCCTTCACATGGGTTGGACACATGCTTTCTCGGAGAGGGGGGATCAGGAGGGGCAGCGTAGGGCTTCCCTGCTACTGGGAGCGGTGGCCTGCCACACGGCACAAAGGATGGGTTGGCGCACCTGCCATTGCCCCATGCAGGACATGGTGTGGCATGGAAGAATTTCAAGAAGGAGGCACCCCGGAGGTGGGTGGGGGACAAGGGAGGCGATTTTCTATATCTTTCATTATACAGCCACTAGTTGGTGCTGCCAGTATATCAGATTATCTTCGTGCTTTTTCAAAGTGGGATAAATGAGGAAAAGCATGCAAGGCTTCATGGAAGTTGACAACATTGTCTAAAGGACCCGCAAACTTCCATGAGTGGCCAGTCGTGAGCATCTAATAAATCACTATCTCTTTGACGGACTTTTTGTGGAAAGAAAAAAATATGGAAGATGTGTGAAAACATGGGAGGGTTACAGTAAGTGGAAGATGTCATCTAGACCCCTGCAAAATGCTGTGAATGAGGCAGAGTGATTGCGTGATAAAGGCCTCATCTGGAAGCACCCCATCTTGCTAAAAATGGCAGCGGCCTAAACCAGTTGTTTAAATTGTTTTTAAAAATTAGTATTGTATTATACTGTTATACTACTAACACACCATAATACCAAACCGTTACATTATAGCATTAGGGTAATATACCTGTCTTTAATGTCTTTTTAGCACTAATTAAAAGGTTGATAAAAATTGGGTCATAAAATGGTCCCTACTGCAAGGGTTATAGTGAATGTGTGCTAAGCTTCAAATGGCCCCAACCACAACAGCTGTGTCACAGCCACTGGTGGAAAAAGTGCAATACTCCCAATAGTGTGGAAGGCCAGTTTTAATTCTGTCTATAGCTTACAACAGAAGAGCCATGTTGGGTAGTGCTAGATGCCACCCATCTGGAGATACCCATGTTTTTATTCCTGTCTGATTTGATGGCCTATATCTTTGTGTCAGGCTATGTACTGTCTTCTCCCTCAGAAGCAGGCACATCAAGAAGTCTGTCCTGTGGCACAGAGGCAACTCTGTGCTAAGGGAGGATGGCAACCTGCTTTGCCTGGTCTCTCTCTTCATAACTGTCTCCAAAAAGCCAGTCATAAAAGTTGTCATATTGCAAATGGACATATTGGTTCCCTTACCTGGTGGGCTTCTGGCTTGCTCAGCTGAATCTCAAAGAACAGAAGGATGCTCTGCAACAGACCCAATGTGTCTGCGAGATGGTATCTGGAAACTGGCTTAATAATATATCTGTGACTTGTAGTTTGCCCCAAAGTATTCTTGCTGCAGCTTACAAACGATGTATACATTTTTTTCTAACAAGGAGATTTTTTATTTATTTATTAAATTTATTAATCGCCCATCTGACTGGTCACCCAGCCACTCTGGGCGATGTACAACCCACCATAAAACAATTTAAAACAATAAAATTTTACCATAATTTTTTTTTTAAAAAAAATACCCTAGCCCACCCCAAATGCCTGCCTGAACAACCACGTTTTTAATGCACGACGGAAGCTCATTAAAGAGGGGGCATGACGGAGTTCCCTAGGAAGGGAGTTCCACAAAGTGGGGGCCACCACAGAAAAGGCCCTCTCAAAGAGATTATCTTTGTGTAGGAAGATGGCAACCTGTGATGCAGTCTCCTGAGACAGAATAAGTTGGACCTTAAGAGATATTACATATGTAATACATACTAAATCACAAACACAATGGATGGCTTATTTTCTAGTAATAACCACTGGGGGGTCTAGGGGGATATAGCATACAAATATACATAATTTGAGCAGTGAAGCCACTGTGGAAGCGTAGTCATCACTTTTTAGACACACAGCCTTCCTCACCACATTGACCTCAGGGAAAAGCTGTTCTTCCAGTGTGCAGCAGAAGCCAGCTTTCCACAGCCCTGACTGCTTGGCCGTTGTGTTCCTCCCAAGGAGACCCCTCTCTGGGAGCGGCTTTTCAAGAGTAAAAAACCCCCATGTAAATATGTCTTTAAAAACTTTTTCAAAAACGAAAGGGGCAAATTGATCAGATAAACGTGAATGATGCTTAGAAGGGGGAGGCATGCCGAGGAAGAGGCAGTCAGCCTTCAGTTTGGAGGTTGTGTACGCATCCTTTGAGGAGTGAAGGCAAGGGAGAAAAACCTGCACCTGCTCCTGTTTGCAGATACATCTGCATGCAGTGTAACATCCCTAAGCACTAGCTTTTATGTGACCACATTTCATTCCTACAAGTAGGATCCATGGAGCTACATGCCCAGGATGGTAAATAAATACTATTACCAAGTGTCATAGACATCTGGTAATATGGCTACGAAGTCTGAATGGCAAGAGTTTTCCAAAAGAGTTCCACTAGACAACAGTTACTTTTTGAACCTATGGGGAGGGACACGCACACCTGCCAGGCTGTTCAAGGGCACTTTCCCTCCAAATTCCAGCAGTGATCACTGTACCTACAGGGGACTCTGCATGAGATGGTGCTGCTTTACTAGGGACAAGGATTCCGTTTGCCTTTTGTTAGTCTTTCAGTAGGTGGGACAATGGCTAACGTGGGATGGTTTCAAGTAAGATGATACACAGTTCCTTCAAAATTCTGAGACTTGGCATTATTTATTCCATTTTTGATGAGTTCCAGTGTTAACACTTCTTAACTCCTCTTTTTTTAGGTGCTGTACTCCCACTGGCTCTGGGGTTGGCCATCACTGCTTTGCTGTTGCTCATGGTAGCTTGCCGATTGCGGTTAGTGAAACAGAAACTTAAGAAAGCTCGGCCCATTATGTCAGAGGAATCAGATTACCTCATAAATGGGATGTATCTCTAAAGCGGGATTCAGGTTACTTCCCTTCTCTCAAGCTTTCCCCCAAAAGTGTGCCTCTCGCATCTAAACACATTTTTTAAAGTAAAACCTCATGTTTAAAAAAGAAAAAGCAGCAACCACCTTCTAGAAGTTTCTTTTAAGGTCTGCGGTAGAGTAGATGTGTATAGTTGTAATGGCATCAGAATGGCTTCCTCTGCCAGAGCTCCAGGAGTATCCTACGCTTGGCAATAAGGCAGGCTCCATCTTACTGTGTTGTACAACTGTTGTAATCTCACAGAAACACCTTACTGCCATATCTCAGGTGTGCAGGGTAATGCCACTAGAGCTTGCTCTGTGGTAGCTGAAATGCCTTTAGAATTCCATGTAAATTCCTTCCTTCTAGACTTGTCCTCTCCTTGCAACTCCATCTGCACCCAATTCTGCTTTGTGAAATAGCTTTGTGCAAGGTTACGGCACCACTTAGAATACTGTGGATGGCTGATCCACATTGCTGCACCAGTGTGATGATACCCAGTGTGATTAGTTTAAAATGCCCCTGTGATGGGGTGTGGCCTGATGCAGCAGTCATGCCAGATCCTAAGCATATTATTTGCTGGTGTATTGGCTTACAGGATCAGACTGTAAGTGAGAGATTGCATTCCTTTTACAGAAAGGATATTTCTTTACTAATTTGAATCAGTTTTTCTTTTAATTTTATTTATTTAATATTTATTTATTTCATTTCTATACTGCCAATAGCCAAAGCTCTCTGGGTGGTTCACAGAAATGAAAACCACAAAGTGCAGCATAAAACAGTATAAAATATGAAAGCTTAAAACCACAATATAACAGCATAACCAGAATAAAACATAGCAGCAATGCAGAGATTTTAAATACAGATTTAAAACACCAGAGCTAAAAGATTAGGAAGCTAAAATGCTAAAATACTAGGAGAATAAAAAGGTCTGGTGATGGAAGGAAAACAACCTAGGCGCCAGGCAAACCTCTCTAGGGAGCTCATTCCATAGCTGGGGGGCCACAGCAGAAAAGGCACTCTTTCTGGTAGCCACCTGCCTCACTTCCTTTGGCGGGGGCTCCCAGAGAAGGACCCCTGAGGATGATCTTAGGATCTGGTCAGGCACATATGGGAGGAGGCAATCCTTTAGATAACTTGGCCCCAAGGTGTTTTAGGGCTTGGAATATTAATACTAGCACTTTGAATTGGGCCTGGAAGTGGACTGGCAGCCAGTGCAGCTGGAGAAGTACTGGTATAATGTGATCTTGTTGGCCAGTCCCTGTTAACAATATTGCTGCCCTATTCTGGACTAGTTGAAGGTTCCGGACCATTTTCAAAGGCAGCCCCATGTATAATGCATTGCAGTAATCCAGATGAGAGGTTATCAGAACATGGATAACTGTAGCTACGCTATCTCTGTCCAGATAAGGTCGTAGTTGGTATAGTGGCCTAAGCTGATAAAAAGTGCTCCATGCTACTGAGTTCACCTGTGCCTCAAGTGACAGTTCTGGATCCAAGAGCACCCCCAAGGTCCTGAATTAGTACCAGATTACATGGTACTATGATAAATTCAGGATGAGCTCAGATAGAAGCATGTTTCCATCTATAGAAACTGTTGCAATTTGTAGATGCAGCAGAATATTTAGACTTTGACTTCTTGCCTCAACTTACACTCCCCCAAAGGCCAAAGTCAGTTATTGTACACCTGAAAGCAACCCAGCATTAACGTGAAATAGAAATGGGGCACACTAGTGTGGTTATGGGCCACTGCAAGTATGATGCCTGTCAGCTTCTTGTCTTGTCCTTCTCAGTGCTGTCAGTCTCTGCTACCCTGCAAACTGTAAACACACTACTTACTGGGGCTGTCCGTGGGAAAGCAGTGCAATTAAAACTCACACACTGAAAACCTTTGTTACTCCCCCTTTTCATCTTTACTTTCCTATTTACCTACTAAATGGGAATGATACTACTATCATCCTTTGTGCTTTTAAAACTTCTGTCCTCTTACCTTTGAAACAAGATATGACAATCCATCATGCTGTCTAAAATAAAGGTTTAAGAGATTACCTTGGATTGAACTAATATCAGTGACAGATGTCATCTCAGGCTTAATGCCTCTTTCCTCCAAGTTCAGAGCAATTCTGCCTTTTCCATTCCTATCCCTACATTTTTCTGAATGTTGCAAAAAGGATACCTGTAGTTCTGATTAAGTCAGCATTAGAACATGGTTTACCCAGTCTCTCAAACAAGTCCACCAAAGTAACTAGTCCACAACATTTTTACTAGTGCACTTTCCTACCCATATCTGTTAGTAATTTCCAGTACCAACAGCCTGAAAGAAACTGCTCTTAGCCAGTGTACTATTTGCCTATCTACCTACTTGGCCAGAGGCACTTCTTACTTGCCAGAGGCACGTAAGTACTTACAAACTACCCCACTGAAGTGCTGAGTTTCATTAAGGTGAAAGATTAGGCCTGGTGTATACAGGCAGCAGAATGCAGTAGTAGAATCCCAAAGTGGTAAGACTGGACTGTACAGCAGAGGGAGAGTACACCATTTTTTAAAATGCTCACTTACACAAAAAAATTCCCATGAATTAAAAAATGAACAACTAGCACAGCAGGGACGAAGAGTGTAACTGAGTCTGCCCTCTGTTGTGTTAGTTTTCTAATTGGAGGGAGGGTTAAAAAAAGAAACTCCTACACTAAAGAGCATTAAAAATGTGATGCCTACCTTCAGCCTGAAGTGTTACCATCTACTCTAACACCTTGGGACTCTGCTACAAATGTAGTCCAGGTCTTAATTTCAGCAACTGTTGCTGCAATGGCTAGTGAGCTTTCCATTTAATATTGATACAATATTACCTGCTTCCATGAAGTTTTTAAGAATCTTGCTAATTGGTCCCTCACAGCAAAGTTATAACGCTTCAATTAAAATTATAAAGCTCCAATTAAAAGCTCGTCCAATTGTCAAAAGAATTCAATGTATGACAGAATTGTAAGAAGTGTTATACAGTGAAGTGTGTATTCTATGTATCAGTTATTGTATGTGAACTCTCCACTTTATCCTATTGTGTAAATGTGTTCCAGTCACAGGGCTGAGGTACAAATCAGCGCAGAACAGGAGTGCAACTATTGGGTATGTCGCTCTTATTTTAATGAACTTGCAACTTTGAATCCTACCACAGACTCCCAAATAGTCAATGTATCAATCTGATTATGTAAAATAAGAAATAAACCTATTTTATTCTTAATAACCTGCACAATATTTGTTTTCATTTTGATAAGGATTATGCAGATTAGTTTTAAAGACTTAATAAAGAGGGGATGGGTTCTGTACAATACAGTTCACACAATCCAGACAGCCCACCATGGGTTATTTAAGCCATGGTGGGCTGTGATTTGTGCCAGCACGTGCCAGGCAAGATTTGCATATTCAGCACCTGGTCACAGCTTGTTGTGTCTTTGCAACCGTAAAGGCTCTCAGTATCCACTTTTGCTGTCCATCTATTAATCCCCACATCACAGGGTAGTAGTTTAAAAGTGCATGTATATCCACTTTTATCACAGATTTTCAAGAACAACATTTATACACGCAATGATTTCCAACTCAAAAGAAGCCACTACAGGACATGACCACATCATCAACCTCAGTGAGCCATTATCCTCATTATACCACCAGCATCCGGCAGAGCTAGCCAGCTTCTTAGCAAGCCTCTGTGGTGTCCAATATACATGAAACATCAATTTTTGTTGAATCAATCTTAACTTTAAATCTACAGAAATAGTTTATTGGATGCTAAACTACAACTTTCCATTGATTAAACTGTATAGAGCCATGATGAATGAGTGTGATCTCTGGATGAATTATTTTGTGTAGTAATCTCCCAGTGATCTGGCCTCTCCTCCCTTCTCTTCCACCCTGCAAGGAGGATTTGGAAGATTCATCCCATGCCTCTTCGCCAGCTCCCAAGCAGTTTTGGAATTCCTCTTTAAGCCCTCCAGGTCTCTGAGCACTGAAGAGCCATGTGGAGAGCTATCTAGGGTTACATGCTCTGTTTGGGGCAAGGGTATGATGATCTTGGGAAACTTATTTGGGGGGCAGGATCTTCACAGTGGGGGGCATAGATCTGCTGCAAGGTGGGGGGCAAAGGAAGTGTTCCTGACTGCCTAGGCTTCTATTAGTGTAACTCATATCTATTTTTATTGCTTTTAATTTCAGGCATTTGTTAACCATGAAATTGAAAGTTTAAATACAGTTGCGAGATGCATCAGGCATATTGCAAACTCAGTTAATCAGACACCCATAGTACTAACTGTTGATCAAGCTCTTTTTCCTCAATTATGATTCTGAAGCGGAAAGCAGCAGAACGTAGGGAGATGCTGATTCCACGCTAGGGAGGCCTACACACGTGCATGAATGTCTTGAAAATGATAGGCCAGCATATGCAGGACTCTGGATTGATCCAAATGTGAGCAGAAAGTGAACTGTTAGATTAAAACCCTGCTACATGTGTTATGACAGGAAAGGAGTCTGAAAAGGAACTCGTGCTCACAAGATCACTCTACAAGAACTGAGTGCTTCTGCCACAACTCTTGACTTATATGGAAGAATATGGCAATGATCTTAGCTAGTATTTGTTGAGTGTTACAGAAATACATATGTTTGATGGCAGTGATGAACTTGTGAAAACACTATCCATGGATACTTTGTGACGTAATGGCAGCTTTTTGCAAAGCAGCACTTCCAACAATCCTATTTTTCAGTTCTGGTGGCAGTATATAGATATGGTTTCAGTCCTTCTGCTCTTCATAAGTGCACAGAGAGAGCATTTGGTACTTGCATCTGTATGCGTTCAGAAGAATGATGCCATCTTTTCACAGATACAATCATACAACTATGCTAGTTGAGGAGCCATAGAACTTGCACAAATGCACCAGTTTCCCCAGGAGGTTCTACATCCATTCCAGCAGGGCAACTGGGTTATAAAAGGCTCAAATGAAATACTGAGTCAGGTTGATCCTGACCACAGTAAATAATGACTGAATGCCATAGGAAAGAAGAGAGGAGGAATTTCAGCACTTACCAGGTGAGCTCTTCCATTCAATTTACAGGCCCACACTGCAGCCCAAACAAGGGCAATGTTTGCACTTGAACTTTATGATGAAGTGATCTGCAGTGAGTTGACTACTGCAAGAAAATGGAGAGATCAAATTGAGGAATGTAAAGCAGTCCAGACTTTCGAAAGACTCAATGTACTGTCTCCTGCCTCACACATTAGAACTCTTCACGCTACTGCAACAATGGATATTGGCTACAGAGGCAATATAAGAGTTTCTGCTCAACTGGGTCAGAAGCAATTGATTGTCTTTCTTCAGGAAAGATTCATGGTGCCGACAAAGGGAACTTTTGAAAATGAAATTCCATGCTGCATTAAAGAAGGTAAAAGCTTGAATATTTGTATGTCTTTACATGGTGCAGAAACAAACTTAACAAAAAGCAAGTCACTATAAAAGCTGATTGGAACATATTGCATCGCTTAATCATAGCCTATGAAGCTGGAAGAGCAAAAGAACTAGGGATGTCAGAGAATTCTGCCACGGACCGTGAGGCCGGCCTTTAGAATCCGGCCCCCCGGAATCCGTGGTGGAACGGCCCCCGCCACCCCGTGGAATCCCCCCGGGACAGAGCTTACCTGGTGGTGGATGTGGTGGCGGCAGCGGCTCCAGCTGGTCTCCCGGCTGCCTGCTGCCGGGCTGCTGTGGCTGCAAATGGCAGCCGTTGTAGCGGCTGCCATTTGCATCCTTGCAGTCAGCCATGATAGGCTACATAAGTATTTACGTAGCCTATCACGGCAAAGAGCAGGGACGCAAATGGTGGCCGCTATGCCATTTGCGCCCCTGCTCTTTGCATAGCCGTGATAGGCTATGTAAATACGTAGCCTATCACGGCTGACTGCAAGGACGCAAATGGCTGCTACGACGGCTGCCATTTGCAGCTGCAGCAGCCTGGCCACGGCCAGAAGTCCGGCTGCGGCTGACCCTGGTTGGCGGCTCCACGGAGCCGCTGTGGAGCAGAGCCGGCTGGGGAGGATTCCAGGGGGAGGGATGGAGCACCTCCCACCCACTGCAGATTGCCCAGCATGGAGCCAGGTAAGACTTTCGTACATCCCTAAACTACAAAAAATATTGCAACATGAACTGATGCCAGTGCCAATTGCACTCCCAGAAGTGAATGGAGACCTCAGAGCGGGAAAGAAATCAGCCCTTGGAGATATCTTAACAAATGGCAGCCTTTGTCCTCCTCAGGTCACACTTGAAGGTGCTTCCGTGTCTTGTGATTGATGGACAAGCAAGCGTGGTGGCAGTAGGGAATCCCTCTGGCAGTAGCACTCCTGGTGACCTGGCTGACAATTTTGTGAAATCTGTATTTCATAGTGGTCAACATTTTGACAGGATTGACATTACATTTGTTAGATATAGGTCAGGTTCTATCGAAGGAAGGACAAGACACAAAGGGACTTCAGTCAATTTGGACATTTGTTGAAGACAGTAAAGTTCCATTTCCAACCAAATGGCCAAATTTCTTGGCTCTTCTAAACAATAAGGCTGATCTTGCATGTTTCCTTTCAGAAAAGAATTGTACTGCACTGTATGCAGGCAAATGCCAACACTGTTGCGTTATCAGCATGTGACACTGATGTTCTTGTACTGTTAGTGTCTCATTTCAGCAGAATGACTTGGGTAGGCTGTGGATGAAATCAGGCACACAAGCAAAGCCTAAGTATATTCCTCTGCATACCGTCTGTGACAAGCTGTCCCATTCAGCAGAAGATCTGACATCATTCAATTTCATGCAATTACAGGCTGCGATACTGTGTCCCACATTGCTGGACATGGCAAAAAAACACAAAACAGATTGGAAAGCATTTTGCTCAGATCATAGTCTTCTTAAAAATCCAGGAAAAGGTGATCTTAACCAAGAAATCTATGAGTCAGCTGCTGAATTTATGTACAGACTTCCAAATGAGGGCAGTGGTGATAAGGCAAGACAAGTTTTATTTGGCAAATATCAGAGTTTGAAAGTAACATATCTGTTGTTGTTGACTGTTTTGTATCATTAATTGATAAACATAAACTTTTTTGTTAAGGCTGTGCTGTTGGTTCTCTAACCAATACCATGTGTACATCGTAGTGATGACTATAACAAAATTACAACAAATGTTTTCTGACTTTGCTAGTAAACTTATGACACATACTTTTAGGTGCATGGAGCTAGTCTATAGTATTGTATTTGTATCTGCTTCCCACCCCACAGGAGCATAGCAATTCAGAAACTTGGAATTGCTGGTCAGGAAAAGACACAGGGGATGGCAATCTGCACTGCTCTGACCGGTCATTGATTGCCTTTCCTTATTTAATGGTATGGAAAGTTACAACCTCAACCTTAGTGTTTCAATCTACATACTAGGCGTTTACAAAGTACTTCTATAATTTTCTGTGGGAGCAGGGGCAATAACCAAAGATGATGCTGTCATGAATGAATTAGTTGTCTCTTTGTTTTCTTCTCCATCACATTTTCACTGCACTGACATGTTAACAAGAAACTCCTGCTCCAACCTCACACCAGAGCCAACCTGTAGGAGGCTACCACTCCTGCCCCTTCTCCATAACTATCCTACCACAATCCACCAAGGTAAAGGCTGCAGTTCCAAACATCTCTTTAGGTTATTATGGCCCATAGTCCCATCTTAAGTGGCTTGTTGTCATGCATCTTCTAGAAGCAATGGGCTGCTTCACATAATCAAAATAAGCCATGGTGGTTTATTTAAATCATGGTGCCATGGTGGCTTATTTAAATTGTGAATTTCCATAATCACTGCCTAGGTACAGCTTGTTGTGTTGTCCAAACATAGGTGGCTTGCTGGAGGGGGAAACAACCCTCCAATAACCCATGGGTTATTGTGGGGGGTTTGGTGGCTTCTTTTGATCATGCCAACCAGGTCAGCGTAAGATATTTGTATTCAAATTGATTTCTGCTGGCTACATTAAGAGGAGAGTTTAATCACTTAGATTACCTGCCCCGAGCCACTGGGATAGTTTGCGCTACATAGCTAAATCAATAAAAAGGTAGATGGAAGGGAATGGCAGGAGCTGCCATCTCTTGTCCTGCCCATGGCCTATCCCGGTTTACTTAACTGAAGAGATAAAACCTAGCCTAGAAAAGCTTGCATGGTTGGGGATAGCTGCGTTGTTCTGTTACAGCAAAAACAACCAACAGTATTTTCGCACCTTAAAGACTATCTAATTTATTCTGGTATAAGCTTTCGTGGACACTGCTGACTTCATCAAATGCACGAAGGGTTAACTTTTTCTACTCTGAGTTATTATTGCCCCAAACCTTTAAGAAGAAATGCAAGACAACATTGATCTGTGTTTAAGATCTCACCCCAGTTCCTACTTTTTCTTCCTTAAACTGTGGGGCGGTGGGTTCTCACAGTCACAGACGGTAGGTGGCTGGGATGGTTTATAAACCACCCTGAAACCCTACAGCAAGCCACGAGTTTCAGAGTGATTTGTAAATCACCCAGCCAGCCACCCTCACCAAGTTCGGATGTCACAACAACTCGCACCTGGCAAGGGTAGTTATGCTAATTAGGCAGCTCACAACCAGCATGTGCGGGGAGGGAAAATAAGCTACCATGGCTTATTTTCCCTCCATGACTGTGCAAACCCACTCTGTTTCCACCTGTCAGAAGGCCTCCCAGGCTCTTTCTAGGCAGGCTGTCCTTTGCAGCATCAACATTTTTGCAAATATTAGAAAAGGAAATAAAAGAGTCATTACACATTGCATGCCTCTTATGGAACCCGTCCCCTTAGTGTCAAGTAATAGTACAAGCACAAATCTTTATTGTTTAAAGCCAAAGGCCATCACAATTTCAAGTTAAAATAACAATTAAAATACATGAGTAAGAGACCAAAAAAGAAGAAAAAAACATATAAAATACATTACAGTAAGAATACAAAGGAGGAGAATTAAAATATTTATAATAAAACAAGAAAATGACACTTCCCCCCAGGACAATACCATACGCACAAGCCTTCCCCTAAGATTGGCTGGCAAGAGCAGTTAAATGCCTTGCCCTTAGCTTCCTGGCAGCACAAGCAAATTTGGCAACTTGTAGCATAATATAATCATCATTACCTGCCAGCAAAGAGCAAACCTGCTCCATAGGGGATCTATTTTTCCAAAGAATTAAGAGTATACTGGAAGAATTTGGCTCTTAGGGACTCCTAGAGGGGGCAACAAAGGAGATAGTGATCAATATCCTCAACCTCACCAGACTCACATGTACAAAGTCGTAGATGGAATATGACTTTTTAAAATCTTCTATCCAGGAAAGCAGAAGCCATGCTCTGTACTCTCAGGGCTGTAAATGATTTTCTTAGGGGAGCAACAGTGAGCAGAGTGAAGTAGCACTCCAAGCCATATGTTGTTTTATACAGGGGAGAAGAGTCGGACACGACTTAACAACTGAACAACAACCAGCCCAAGTATGACATATTGGAGATGGAATGTAGATCTCGACATTGTGCATATAGGGAAATTCTTTCCTTGTAGAGTTGTTTTACTCTGTCAGTGTTAGAAGAGGGTAAAACATATTTACTAATCCTATACTTATATAAAATGTGTTTTACAGATTTTACCCAAGAATTTTGTGTTGGTGTTTGCAGTTGTTCTAAAATACACTTTTTAGGTAAGCGGGAGTCATGCATGCACGACATCTTCAGCAAGTGCAGCATGCACCTCTGTTTCAATAGAGAGTATCCCTGCCTCTGCCTGCAATATGGGGGCTGGTGTAGTTTGGGGGACAGGTAGAAGGGATCTCATGGAGGAGTTGTGCACCACCTCTAGGATATAAACATTTGTATATCCCCAGATCTCTGCACCATACACCAACTGGGGCAATATCTTCCTCAGAAATATCTCAATTGCTGGTGTAACCAGGCTTCCCCCTTGAGATTTAAAGAAATGCATCAAAGAATATATGGAATGGGAGGTCTTCCACTTAGCAGCCTCCAAGTGGCATTTCCATGAAAGAAGAGCATTAAACCCAAGTCCTAGATATTTAAAACTGTGCTGTTGGTCAATGGGTTTATTATCCAGCTTCCATGTATGTATTTTTTTCTTCTTTCCAAAAACTACCACTTTAGTTTTGGAATGATTATTAGATGTTCATTTGTACAGAACTTGTTCAGTTCAGTCAATAGTCTCCGCATTCCAATTCGTGTACTTGAAAAAATGACGATGTCATCAGCATACAGAAGGATTGAGAGTTTTACATCCAGAATTGTGGCAGGAAAGAATTCCAAGCTGCTCAGTTCTTGAATGGTATGGTTTATATAAAAATTGAACAGGAAGGGAGCCAAAAGGAAGCCCTAATGTACACCTCTTTTGGTCAAGATGTTTTCTGAAAGCAGGCCATTTGCCCCAAGTCTGACCCTGAGAGAGGTGTTAGAGTGGAGCATTTTAATTAAATAGAGCAACCTTCTGTCAGTATTTGTGGTAGATAACTTTTCCCATAGGCAACTTCTGTTGATAAGCTCAAAAGCTGAGCTGAAGTTCACAAAAGCAGTGCATAGTTTTTCTCTACCATGTTGAGAGTATTTTTGAATAAGATGGTGAAGAACAAAACATTGGTCTATTGTGGACTTTTCCTTTCTAAATCCTGCCTGCTGTTCATCAATGATTGAGTTTTCAGCAGCCCAAGACTCTAGTCTGCGTAGTAGATATTTGGTGTATAATTTAGAGATGATACTTAGCCGACTAAGTGGTCTAAAAGTTCTTTGGATCGGACTTGGAGCCTTTCTTATGAATTGGGACTATGATACTCACCCCCCAGCCCTGAGGAGCTCTCCCATGAGAATTTATAAAAGTGAATATGGTGGCGAGGACTGGACACCACCAATCAGTATTTGCTCTGACCAATTCTCCGGGGAGTATATCCTCACCGGGCACTTTTTTTGTAGGGAGGGAGTTGATTAAGCCTTTTATCTCATCTGGAGTAATGATCCCATTCAAGACAATGAGGGGACAATGTGAGTTTCAAATTATATAGTAGGGCTGTAGCAGTCCATGGTGAGGAGTGACTGTAGAGGGCAGAAAAATAGGTATGCCACTGCATCAATGTAATTTGATTGTCAACAGGGCTACTAAAACCATGGAGTGCTTTGGTTACTAAAGCCCCAAATCGGGATGAGTCCCTTTCCATAGCCGCCAGATCCAATTCCATCCATGATTTGCACATGTATTCATTCTTTTTTGAGCGCAACAAATCTTTATATTTTCTTTGGAGAAATATAAAACAAGTACAATTTTCTACAGAGTCCTCACACCTCAGTTTTCTTATGGCCTTTGCTAAAGTACACTTCTGGGATATGCACTGATCAGCAAACCAACCTCTATTAGGAGGTTTCAGTGAATGGATAGCTTTAGAGGTGACCAATAAAGGTCTAATCATTTGAACCATTTCCTCAAAGATTACCAGGGGATCTCCGGCAGTCAGAAGTTTATCTCTTAGTAACAGCATTCCAGGGGACACCAGGAATTGAGATATCTCTTCCTGGATCTTTCCATTCCACTGTATATGTCTTTCGCCTTGAACAGTAAGATTTTCTGATGGTATTGTAGGTAAGGGAATTGATCCCATGGTCAAAGAAAGAGAGAGTTGGATTGGCATATGTTCACTCTCTGGCCTGATGGCAACCTTGAAGTTCAGAAAATGGTCTGCAACTGGTTGAGAGAGGATCATAAAATCCAACACACTCCTGCCCCTCGGTCCAACATATGTATATGAATCAGTATCATAATCTCCATCCTTCCCATTATAAATATGTAGATGGAATTTAAGAACAAGGGCAAATAATAATTGGCCGGCTTTATTAATCCCAGAATCTATTTAGAGTTCCTGATGGGGAGATGGGTGAGCTCTTCAGGGCTTAATCCCATCTTTTCTCCTATCTTATTGTTATTTTGCCCAATTCTGGCATTCATATCTCCTGCTAATATAATTAGAGGGTCAACATTAGTGTCAAAAAAGTAAGTACATGATCTAAATCTGACCAAATTTGGGATCCCTCATGCTTTAAATTATATGGGGGACAGTAAATATTAATCAGAACAATTTAAATCAGATGTCCAGGCAATTTGGAGGGTTATGATATTGCTAGTAAAGCCTATATCAACAGATTATATAATTGGGTTAAAGTCAACTGAGGCCAGGGTGGCAAGACCACCTCTTGGACACCCTTTATTTTCTACTTTAATTGCAGACGAGGAATAGGAAACATACCCAGGTATAGAGGGAAAAGTTGTTAATGTGACCCAGGATTCTTGAATAAGAATGATTTGAAATTGGGCACAGAATTCTTTAAACTTCTCATCTGCTAGTTTAGAGGGCCAACCTGCAATGTTCCAGGAGAGAATCTTCATCAACACAGGCTGTTTAGAGCGAGGATGGGTGGGTAGTCAACATTGCTCTACCTCTGCAGACATGCTATGGGCGGGTTTATCAGGTATCTCTCTATTACGCTGAACATCTGTGGCGTCTTTTCTATAGTTTCTGCCCTTTGATGAACTTTTATTAAGTACAGGCTGGTGATAGTCACATAGAGGGTCTACTCCTATGGTATGGTCTTCAACTATACAATTTTGAGCAGCATGTAATATAATTGGGAGTCAGTAAATGGGCAGTAATTTTATCTCTTATTGCAGGTACAAAAGGGATAGGCAGTGGATTAACTTCTGCCACAACACTTTGGAGTTTGTTTTAAAAATAGCCCTGCTGGACTAAATCTGGACCCTTTGAAGGGGCAGAGTTGGCAATATCTGTATCACGTATACCAGAGAATGGTTTGAATAAATCCTCTTGATAAGGTTGTAAATGTGCTGGCTTTTCCTCCCCACATTTGTCCTCCAGGAGATTGGGGGAAGGGGGCCTACATTCTCCCATTATGAACAACCTCTTAGAGGGATTAGTCTCTCTCTTGCTTGAGACCACTTCGGCTTGTTGTGGGGGATGGCCAACTGGAAGAGGATTACTCAGAGAAGTCCCTGTGCCCTGATGATGCTTGAATGTTAATGATTTTTGTAAAGAGGATAGTCTCATTAAAATCGCCTGTTGATCTCACCCCGGAACAGCCTACACTCTTCAGGGAAGAGTTCCTCCTCAAATTTACATTCTTCATTTAGAGGAAATAGAGATGTATCCCCCTTCCTGCACTGCAGGTCAAGATGGAGCTGACTATGTGTTATCTCTGGTAGCTCTTCCCATACTGGTGGAGCTGTATCCGGAGCTTGGGTGTGAGGAAGGAACACTTCTTTTACGGGGGCGTTCTGCTTTCAAAGGGCTAAGTGTTCTTCTAACATATTTGATGTATTTGGGTAAAGAGAATGGCCCTGGTACAAAAAATCTAAACAGATTAACTTCCCAGTATTACAAGTGGTGAGTAATGATCCTGGATCCTTATGGTATATAGCCATTATGTTATTATTTTTGAAAAATCTAGACACAAACAGTCTCAGTTTTAGATAATCCTCTTTTTTACCATATATGTTCTTCAAAACTTGCCAAGAACTAAAAGTCACCACAGAGCGATAATCGTCACATGACGGTAATCATAAAACAAATACTCTATATTTAGTATCAAAATTAATGAGTTGCGGAGTTACCTTATCAACCAATTGAAGGAAGTGCATTTTACATTCTATTTGAGAAAGTGCGCCTTTGGGCTTTGGGAAATTTGAAAAAAACAACTTTTGGCTGCTTAGAACTAAACACCATTTTTCATTTATCCTTGGCTTAATTCTTTGATGCGTTCCATTTGGGGTTTTGATCTTTAAGTCTGTCTCAAGGACAAGTACATGCTGCCATGGATCTTGTATTACAGCTTGTGCAGAAGGAGAGACACTAAGAATCCTGCTCTCAGGGGTCTCAGTTAAAGGTTGTTTCGATAATCCATTAGCAGCAGCAGATGCTCTTTTAGATAATGATATCTTAAGCTTCTTTCTTTACTGCTGCTGCTGCTGTTTTGGTGACTTTGGGAGGAGGTCATCTAATAATTTGAAAAATTTGTGGAAATTCATTTTATTCTAGTGTTGGGATGTGTGTGTTTTTTTACAGTTCCTAAAGGTTTTAACATTTTTAGACTTTTTTATCTATCTTCGTAGTCTGACGGTTTTTCTTTATTAAGCTATTTGTTAACTGTGCCCTTTTTTTGACTTATTTTAGAAGGGAGTCCATCATTTATAACTTTGCTTTTTGAGAGGGTGTTCACTGAGGCCTCCAAGTTCTTATATAGTTCAGCCATGGTAGTTAACAAACTGTAGCATTCTGCCAAAAATTTCTTTGTTAAGTCCAGGTCTTCAATGATGAAATCTGTCTGGTTCTTAAAGTGAGCAATAGGGTTTAAACCATCAGTGGGATCCATTCCCACTTTAAGCTCACTCTTCACCAATGGAAGAATTTCCACCATTAGGATAGGGGAAGATTCAAAAGTAAACACAGAGGTCCTATGGTTACCTTCCAGCCATACAGGAGGGGACTCTTTTGTACTTGCAGCATGTGTGATGTTGGCTTGGGCAATTACTGTTGCAAGATCAATTTCCCCTTCCCTATCCTGTGCGGTAGAATTGTTACAAGGGAGGTAATTTACAGGCCAATCCAAGATATTAGGGCAGACTGATGAGGTGGAATGAGAACAGCAAGACTTATTGCCATCTTTCTTTTTTAAAGCAAAAAAGGATAGAATTTTTGTTTGTTTTCTTTTAGGGGTGGGGAAGGTCAAGCACTGGGGGAGAGAAGATCCCCAAGGCCTTACACCCTTGTGTTGTGAGAACCATACTTGATAATTAAAATAAATGTAATTAAAATAAGTAAAAATTAAGACAAAGCAGAAAATTAACAATGAAATAAATTAAAATAGCTTGAGCTAGGCCAGCAAGCACCTTAAAATAAAATACAACCGTAGTTGCCAGCACTGTGGAGTTCACCAGTTCATTTCATTCAAAAGACTCAACCCCACAAGCACACAAACAGACACATAAGCACAAACACACTAACTTAAATAGACATGGACAGTTTTCAAAGAAAACAACTGCAGAGGAAATGGAGCAGGTAAAACTTGTCAGCAGCTGTTAATTCAGGACTCAAGGGCCAGATCCTGCCAGGAGCTCTGGTTTGCCACAGGGAGGAGACCATGGGCAAGGGTCCTTAATCCATAGGAGGGCCACAAGTGACTCTCCAATAATTCGCAGATAGGGAGGAATGCCAAAACAAGCTACTACTCCGTCACCATCTTGGATCGTCAACCAATATATAACTCCCAGTCCTCAGTAGAATATCACAGAGTAGCACCCAATTTGCTAGAACAGAACAGTGGTGAGACCAGATTCCATGGAATGTTCTTCAGCTGTTTCACAATGGGTCGTCATGCCACAGTATGTTCCAATGTAATGTAGGGACCAGTGGAGTTCGAGAAGTCTCTTGACGTAGGTAGCCTCCTGTGCGACGTCAAGTGCGACGCCAAGTGCAATGCTAAGTGTGCACTTAGCGTTGCACTTGGCACGTCGCTGAGGTATGCGCCGAGGCACTGCCTCTGGCAGCCCCGCCGTAAATACCTGGTGGGCAGGGACAGAGACAAACACAGGCTCAGGCTCCACAGGTGCAGCAGACTGGACACTCCTTCCTCACAGACTCCTGCCAAGCTCCTTCCAATGTCAAGTAATAACTTTGCAAATAAGCTCAGGTAGGTCTGAAGCAGATGACAGGTTTTACCTAAAATTAAGGACTTCTATTTGCATTAACAGCATGCGTTTGAACAACTACAAAAGTTTTGGGGCAAGCTACATGAACTGATCCCCACCCCCTTCATACTGCTTTGTGTATGTTGCCAAGTGAAGGTTGAGCATTTATTAAAACACCAACACATGAGCAGTAGTGCCTGCAGACACAATAATGCCACAATTTTGTTGTTGTTGTTCAGTCGTTCAGTCGTGTCCAACTCTTCGTGACCCCATGGACCATAGCACGCCAGGCCTTCCTGTCCTGCGCTCTCTCCCGGAGCGTGCTCAAGTTCATATTCATTGCATCCGTGATGCTATCTAGCCATCTCATCCTCTGCCGTCCCCTTCTCCTTTTGCCTTCAGTCTTTCCCAGCATCAGGGTCTTTTCCAGGGAGTTTTCTCTTCGCATTAGGTGGCCAAAATATTGGAGCTTCAGCTTCATTATCTGTCCTTCCAATGAGCACTCAGGGTTGATTTCCTTTAGGATGGACTGATTTGACCTCCTTGCAGTCCAGGGGACTCGTAAGAGTCTTCTCCAGCACCACAGTTCGAAAGCCACAATATTAATCCTTAAAACTGTATTTGCATAATGAATTGAATTACCTGGGAAAGAAGCAAAGAATAATAGGGTTGGAAGAGGCCTTCAAGGCCATCAAGTCCAATCCCCTGCTCAGTGCAGGAATCCAAGTCAGAGCATCCCTGACAGATGGCTGTCCAGCCTCGTCTTGAACTCCTCCAGTGTGGGAGAGCCCACCACCTCCCTAGGTAATTGGTTCCATTGTCGTATTGCTCTAACAGTCAGAAAATTTTCCTGATAGCTGGAATCTGGCTTCCTGTAACTTGAGCCCATTATTCCGTGTCCTGCACTCTGGGATGGATGATGAAGAAGAGATCCTGGCCTTCCTCTCTGTGACAGCCTTTCAAGTACTTGAAGAGTGCTATCATATCTCCCCTCAGTCTTCTATTCTCAAAGCTAAACATGCCCAGTTCTTTCAGTCTCTCCTCATAGGGCTTTGTTTCCAGTCCCCTGATCATCTTTGTTGCCCTCCTCTGAACCCTCTCCAGTTTGTCTGCATCCTTCTTAAAGTGTGGTGCCCAGAACTGGACACAGTACTCCAGATGAGGCCTAACCAGTGCTGACTGGAGGGGAACTAGTACTTCCCAGGATTTGGAAGCTATGCTTCTATTAATGCAGCCCAAAATGGCATTTGCCATTTTGCAGCCACATCACATTGTTGGCTCATATTCAGCTTGTGATCGACAACAATTCCAAGATCTTTCTTGCTTGTAGTGTTGTTGAGCCACACATCCCCCATCTTGTAACTGTGCATTTGGTTTCTTTTTCCTAAGTGCAGAACGTGGCATTTATCCCTATTAAATGTCATTCTGTTGTTCTCTGCCCAGTGCTCCAGTCTATCAAGATCACTTTGAATTCTGTTTCTGTCTTCCAGGGTATTAACTATCCCACCCAATTTTGTGTCATCTGCAAATCTGATCAGCATTCCCTGCACCTCCTCCTCCAAGTCATTAATAAAAAGGTTGAAGAGCACTGGGCCCAGGACTGACCCTGCGGTACCCCACTCGTTACCTCTCCCCAGTTTGAGAAGGTCCCATTGATAAGCACTCTTTGAGTCCGATTCTGTAGCCAACTGTGGATCCACCGGATCGTCGTTGCATCTAGCCCACTTTGAGCTAGTTTGCTCATCAGGAGATCATGGGGCACTTTGTTGAAAGCTTTGTTGAAGTTGAGGTATATTATGTCCACAGCATTCCTACGGTCCACAAGGGAGGTTACTTGATCAAAAAATGAGATCAGCTTCGTCTGGCAGGACTTGTTCTTGACAATTCCATGTTGGCTTCGAGTAATCACTGCAATGTTTTCAAGGTGCTTCCAGATTGATTGCTTTATAATCTGCTCCAGAATTTTCCCAGGGATTGATATCAGACTGACTGGTCTGTAGTTCCCAGGTTCCTCCTTTGTGCCCTTTTTGAAGATACGGACATTAGCCCTCCTCCAGTCATCTGGCACTTCAACTGTCCTCCATGATTTCTCAAAGAGAATAGACAGCAGTTCTGAGAGTTCTTCTGCCTGTTCCTTTATTACTCTAGGATGCAGTTCATCTGGCCCTGGAGATTTGAACTCATTCAAATTAGGTGTTCCTTGACCATATGCCTATCGATCTCAAGCTGCAATCCTGCCCTTCAGCCTGTACTTCGCCTTTGCCAGGGGGGTCATAGACCCTCTTTCTGGAGAAGATGGAGCCAAAGTAGGAATTGAGCACCTCTGCCTTTTCTCTGTCATCTGCTATCATTTTGCCATCCTTATTTAATAGCTGAACAACCACTTCTTTCCTCTGTCTTTTACTATGCACGTAGCTGAAGAAAACCTTTTTGTTGCTTTTAGCATCCCTCACTAACCTCAGCTAGTTCTCAGCTTTAGCCTTCCTGATGCCATCCCTGCAATTCTGTGCTGCCTGCCTGTACTCTTCCTTTGTTACTTGGCCTTCTTTCCACTTCCTATATGTGTCCTTCTTTGTTCTCAGGTCATCTCGAAGTTTTTTGTGAAGCCACATTCGCTTCTTCTGTTGTCTTCCACCTTTTCTTCTTGTTGGAATTGTTTGTAATTGTGCCTTGAGAATTTCCTTTTTTAAAAGCTCCCACCCATCTTGTGTTCCTGTTCTCGTTAGAGTCGCTTGCCATGGGACCTTACTGATCATTGTTCTGAGTTTATGAAAACCAGCTTTCCTAAAATCCAGGGTGCGCGTTTGACTACACTTGGCTTTTGCTTCCCTTAGGACCAAGAACTCAAGTATAACATGGTCGCTTTCCCCCAGAGTTCCTGTAACTGCTACTTTATCCACTAAGTCATCTCTGTTGGTTAGGATCAAGTCAAGAATAGCCGATCCTCTAATTCCTTCCTTTACCTTCTGTAGGAGGAAGTTATCCACCACACAAGTCAGGAATTTCCTGGAAGGGCCATGTTTTGCAGAATTTGTCTCCTAACAAATATCAGGGAAATTGAAGTCCCCCATTACTACTACATCATGCTTCCTTGAAACATTGGCTACTTGCTTTTCAAAAGTTTCATCCTCATCCTCTCCTTGATTGGGTGGCCGGTAGTAGACTCCGACCACCAGGTTCCTTTTATTCTTTGCTCCAGTCCTCTTACTTTTTCTTCCAGCAGCGTGATCAACTTGCACTTGTTGCAGGTGTAGCCCATGTTGTTCTCAGGCAAGAAAACAAACATGGCACATACCTTGCAGGTCACCACGACTGGAGTGTCTTGTCCTTCCATAGCCTCTATTCCCTTTTTGAGTCTAGCTTTGTGATTGTTCTAGACTAGCCTGTGCCTGCTCCTCTACTCAGTAGAGGTTAAAAGCAGAGTCCCATTGGTGTGGACGTGTGTGTTACAAGATAAATAAAAACAAATGTTTGTTAAAAAAGAAGAAAAAATGTTAGGGGGCTCCCCCTTGACCTCCCCTGCCGAACTCCCCTGGCCAACTCCTGTTTGCTCCCCCTGCTCGCTCGCTCTGGTCGCTCGCTCTCTGGGAGCTTGCTTGCTTCTGTAGTCCCTGAACCAGCTGGAGCAGCTTGCTCTGCTCTGCTCAGCTGGGAGGCGGGAAACTAGGGTTGGCGGAGAATTTCTCCCCGAAACTTCGGGGGGCCGAACAAGCTCGGCCTGAACAAGTTTCAGGGAGAAATCCTCCGAACGGCCCCCCCCCCCCCGGGACGGGACTTACCTTTGCCGAAAGTCCCTCCCGGCGGCGGGTCCGGCCGGCGGTTCGGCGGGTGTTCGAGCAGGGCGGGAGCAGCAGCCGGTCTTTTGACCGGCTGCGGCCGCCGCCATTGCAATAAAAGAAAAAAAAACAAAAACGCCCCCTGATAGGCTACGTGACGATTAACATAGCCTATCACGGCTAGATTTGCAAAGTCAGCCGTGATAGGCTACGTCAATCGTCACGTAGCCTATCACGGGTGACTTAAAAAAAAAAAAGTGTGTACGGATAATGGCGGCCCCCATAGGGAGCCGCCATTCCCGTTCCTTATTTGGTCGCTGTAGTCTACGTTAACATTTACGTAGACTACAGCGACTAAATAAGGAACGCGAATGGCGGCTCCCCATGGGGGCCGCCATTAGCGTACGCGTTTTTTTTTTTTTTTTTAAGGTCACCCGTGATAGGCTACGTCAATCGTCACGTAGCCTATCACGGCTGACTTTGCAGGTCTAGCCGTGATAGGCTACGTGAATCGTCACGTAGCCTATCAGGGGGCGTTTTTTTTTTTTTTTTAACTTTCGCGTTCGCGGCCGGGCGAGGCGGGAAGCCTCCTCCCCGGCCTGAATTTCGGCTGGGGCGAGGCGGGAAGCCTCCCCCCCGGCCTGAATTTCAGCTGGGGCGAGGCGGGAAGCCTCCCCCCCCCGGCCTGAACTTCGCGGGGGGAGCAGCGAAGCGCCTCCCCCCCACCGCGAACGTCCTTCGAGGACAGGTAAGTGACTTTCATCCACCCCTACGGGAAACAGACTGAAGCTTCCCGCCCACTCAGCTGCTGGGAGTACTCAGGCCACACACCCCAATTCAGTTGAAGCTCTCAGGAGCACCTGGTAAGCTCACAGCCCCTCAGAAGGATAAAGGGCAGCCCCCTGGGCTTCCTGCAGCCCACCTACCTCTTTGCTTCTGTCTCCTTTGTGCCTTCTACCACTGCCACTCCCCTGGCCAACTCCTGTTTGCTCCCCCTGTTTGCTCGCTCTGGTCGCTCGCTCTCTGGGAGCTTGCTTGCTTCTGTAGTCCCTGGACCAGCTGGAGCAGCTTGCTCTGCTCTGCTCAGCTGGGGGGTGGGAAACAGACAGACAAGCTAGCATTTTATTTGCCTTTAAAGTATTTCTGATCAGCAACAGCAAATATCCTGATCATAGGAACATAAGAGCAGCCATGCTGGATCAGACCAAGGGACCATCTAGTCCAGTATTGTGTTCACACAGTTGCCAACCAGCTTGGCATAGGAAACCCACAAGCAGGACATGAGTGCAACAGCACCCTCCTGCCCATGTTCCCCAGCAACTGGTGTACAGAGGCTTACTGCCTCTGATGCTGCAGCTAGCATAGAGCTATCAGGACTACTAACTATTGACAGCCTCCTCCTCCAGGAATTTGTCTAACCCCCTTTTAAAGCCATCCAAATTGATGGCCATCACTACTTTTTATGGTGGCAGATTCCATAGTTTGACTATGTGCTGTGTGAAGTAGTACTTCTCTTTTCGTCCTGAATCTCTTCAAAACTGCATAAGACCACCGGACAGACAATGCTTATTTCATATGAAAAATATGCTTCTGTAATGCTGAAATCTTTGGGAGCTATCCACTACTCCTCAATGAGTCTGGTTTTTTAGCTCACATTTTATAAAGACCATCAAGATAGTCATAATTTCCACGATTAGAATAAGAATGCTTACAAATGAGACTCTTACTGTGCAATTGCACTGCTGCATTCACAGAATTTTATGGTAGGTACAGATGATCTAATTTTCAATTTGTAGCCCTCTGATGCTTTCCCACAGCCTTTTCTGTTTTTATTCTTACCGGAAAAATACTGGTGAGGAAAAAAAGATGTAATAGGTGCACAATGCCTTTTGATCATTAGCGTTAGTGTGATGAATGAGCCCATTCTAGAATCCCTCCATCTGAAGACATCCAAAGGCGGTAGACTCTGCTTTTCATTCTGTAAGCCTAAGGCCAGTGCATCCTTGCCAGCTACTTGGCCTAGGGTAGTAGCAAAACAAAAACAAACACTCTTGCTCCGCCCAAATAAGTTATTCTGGTCACCCCAATAGACTCTTTTTTCTAAGGCATTAAAATAGGAATTACTTCCAAATTAGGCTAATTAGCACCATGGTGGTACAATAGCATTAGAAATGCCTATGTTTTGTGGAAATTCACATTCTGCAATTAACACACATCAAAAGAAAACATTTTGAAATAGAAGTTTAATGCTGGGGGGAAGGGGTAGCCTTGCACTATTTTTATTCCTAGATAAATCTGTACAAGTGGGTCTTATTCTGATATGACAGAATGGGTAAGCATTCACCCTGTATTGAACTAAAACACAACTCTTCAGAAACAGTTCAAGAACTGTACAGGCATAGTTGGTGGATAGGGGAAAGCAGAGATTGGCTAAATTTGGACAATCAGCAAGGAAAGAAGTCACGATGGCTTCTTGTCCCCAGCGCGTGCATACCCCTCGGACGCCCACCATTTCCCTAATTACCCTCACTCCAGCACAGGTTGCCATGTCGTCCAAACCCAGCAAGGTGCGAGTGGCTTCCAAATCACTCTGCAACCCATGGCTTATTGCAGGGGTACAGGATGGTTTGGAAGCCACCCTGCCATGCGTCTTGCTAGGTTCAAACACGGCGATCTGTGCCACAGCAAGGGTAATTAGAGAAATGGTGGGGCTCACACAGGGTGGGGAAAAGAAACCATGGTGGCATCTTTTCTTCCAATGATTGTCCAGACCCAGTCATTGTTAATCAGCCATGTCATGGATACTATCCAATAGATGCCAGCTGCACACAAAACACACACCTGTTACAATAGCAAATAGAATGCCAGCTTCTTTCCAGATAATATAAATCATTTTTCTGTTAAGGTGAGGGGTCTGTTGGGGGGGGGGATTTTAGCAGATGCCTTCTTGAGACACCACAGAAACTCTGAAACTGGTTTATCAGTGACATGTGCAATAGGGGAAACTGAAGATGTGTTTCTAGTGCAACATGAGCACTTCCACATTTCTGGAAATGAGTTATCTGTCTTTTCTGATTTTCTGCAACTGCTCGACTACCCAAGAACTTCCCCATTCAAAACAGTATTTTCAATACCTCTTTGTTTTTAATTTTATTTGGCAAAGCAGCACTGCATAAACTGTTCAATGATTAGGACATAGCTTACATAGTATTTGTTATATTAAGTTCAGGTACATCAAGTTTGCAAGTCAGCTAGAAACAATATTCAACTATGAATCTCTACGTTATTCTACAAGGAAAGGTGTGTGTGTGTGCGCGCGCGTGCGCATGCGCACACTATGTCAGTTATGTCCATCCTGAACAGCAGTGTGTACAATAAGAGCTGTCACTTATGATGTCTTGAAATTTATATACATGATGTCTGATTTTTGAAAGGGAAGAAAGAAGCTGATTGTATATACTACATGCTAGTCTATGACACCACATTGATAGCATTGAAGTACTTCATCTCATTTTAGTTGCATCTAGAAGATAGCTGAACACAAAGAACCTTACAGTGTGCATGTAGTGTCAGAAAGTGCAGATAAGCAGTTCGATGGATGAAAACTGGAGCTGAAATAAGTGTTCAAAAAGTTTCCCAATCCAAAATAAAAAGTAACAAATTGCAGATTTATCTGCATTTCTGCAGACATATTTCACTTCTTTAAACAGGTGAAAATAAGGGCATGTTGAAAAGAAACATTTGCCCAAATTTAAACCTTCCATCAGTTCATTATCAAACTTGCATTAAACCTCTAGAAAATAAAAAAATACCACACTTTTCCATGCTGATAACAGTGTAACGAAGTCCAAAACAAGCTGCAATGCTGTTGGTTTTGAAAAAACTTTTAAGAACTGGAGATGAGCAGTCCACTGTTAACACTATATTTGGGTCAGATGACATAGCTTTTACATTTCATCCCTGAAAAAAGAAAAACAACAATTACAAGTCTACCTTTAACATTTACTCCTTAAACCTAAATTCATTCTCAGATACTGCAGAAAAATTATAGCATTTTCCAAAAGGAGTGTCAGTATCAAATTAATAGTGCCACATAAACCAAAACAAAATATGATTCTTCAATGAAAGATGAGTCCCTATCCATTACTTCATGTGTTGCAATGAAATGTCAGTCAAAATGCTATTAACTTAAAAGTTATATGGCTACCTTTTTATCTGAAGTAGTGAATGCTTTAAGCTCTCTGTAGATCATCTACTGTAGAGATTCATTTGTGATTATGGTCCACTTACTCTTGGTACCCGCAAGAAAGGCTGCAAAATGTGAAACCTGAGTTCAAAATTAGACTTTATAGTGCCGGTAACATAATCTCCCTTGAGTAATGCTTGTACTGTCCATACAAGTGGAGACCAGTGTGGCCTGAACTATACATAAAATGTGTGGAAATCCTTGTGCAGAGTAGGGCACAGCCAGGGACTGATTTGGAGAAGCAGCAAGCAAACAAGGGTTAAGCAACTGCCACCCCTGATGCTTTTCATTGCCTCCTAACACTATTTTTTTGACAAGACAGGATGGGCTGTCAGGGGCGAATTTTCTCTAATTTTGCCCTGAATAAAATGGTGGACTCAAAACTCAGAATGGTGGTCTCAGGTATTTCAGTTCAAGTCATAAAGTCACCACGTGGCTTTGAAAAGTCACTTTGCCTCAGCTGTAGCTTACTATCCACAAAACAGAAAGAATGGCAGGGCTTCAAAGCAGTTGGCCAATTACAGTGAACTGCAAATGATAAAATACTGTTAGTTTTGCAGACCAGTTCCCTCACCAGATTTTAATGTATCAGACTAGGACTAAATAATATCTGACAGGCTTGAAACCAAGGACAAAGATTCAGGCTGAAATAGATGCATGTAGCTTCTCTTCTATCAGTAAGAATCAGCCACCCACAGCATTCAAATACCTTTGTACTGTGTAGTCACAGTAAAAGCAGATATATTAGCGCCAGAAAATGTATGCTTGATTTTGTACTACTGGTACTCTGTCAATTGCTGCATTTACTTTAATGAAGTCTCTTTAGGATATCAACTAAATACTTGCATACCCATATAATTTTAGGCATAACATGCTAAGTCAACCCACTTGAACCAACCAGCACACAGAATATGCCTACAAATCACAAAGTATCCATATCCAAAAGCACTTACATTTGTAGCATCTAGCATGGAATAGCAGCATACGTAACTGAACTCTAAAAGGCGTATCTGCACTGAAGTGGAAAACTGGGACAGTGAGAAACAGTGCCTAAAAAGGTTACTACGGGATGCTCAATTTGTGCTTCCCTGCCACATGCTTATATTCAACCAGCTGGATTCTCACTGTCTGCCAAGCCCATAACCAAAGGAATCAGCAGATGCTGTACTAAAAAGCTCTATGACAGGGAAAGGCAACTTATGGCCCTCCAGATGTTTTGACCTACAACTCTCAACTATAGCCAGCAGAGTCAATAGTGAGGGATGATAAGAAGTGTAGGCCAAAACAGCTGGAGGGCCACAAGGTTCTCACCCCTGGGCTATGGTTTAAATGAACAGAATCCACAAATTGATACCCCCCCACACACACAAACACTTTCAAAACACTGTGCAGACATGCTTGAAGATTTTGTACAGTAGTAACATTCCATATTTTAGGGAGTCTTTCAGATGGTCTGCTGAAAACAGTGCCAACACATAAAGCAGTAGAAATTACAGTTATTTGATGGTTGATGTGCAGTGACTCCCAGGCAGTTAATAAGGGAATTGATATTCCTGCCAAATATACATGATTATGGGGATGCAATAAAGACCTGAGGGAGATTAGAACAGGGGTGGACAACTTGTAGGCCAAAACATTTTGAAGGGCCGCAAGTTGCCCACCCCTGGATTAGAGAAACAACTAAGGAGAAAGAAACTCCCAAATTGTGGGACATGTGGAAATTACACAGACTCAGGGCTAAAGGGAAAGGAGTTAGGGAAGGAGGAGGGAAGTACAAGAAGGGCCAGGGAAGAGGCTATCAGAGAAACATAATTATTGGTAAAGTATGGCAAAGTAATAGCAGCCACAACAGTTGAGGTGGGATTGTGTCTTGTGGTCATGGTCTTCTGGAGGTTTGCATTTTTGTGGGTTAAGCACCTTTGTTACTTCTTGTGTATACATTTGAAGCTTTGCTTTGTAAACCAATGTCTTATTCTTTTTTTAAAAATGGATAAATACAAGCACAAAATTTTATCATAGTTCCTCATAATTATATTTGTTGTAGATCAATTAAAATACTTAAAGTTTTACATTATGGTTTGGTAAACAGGTTCAGTTTAGTTTGTGATCTCATTCTGAAAGATTTTGATGCCTGTCGTTTACATGGGCTGATTTTTGCAATCACCCTGTGATGAAAACTATGTATCATCAAAATAGTGAGCAGAAATTATGGGAGTCTTCCCCAGCCTGGTGCCCTCCAGATGTTTTGGACTACAACTCCCAGCAATCCTTAACATGGATCACACTGGCTTGGGCTGTTGGAAGTTGCATTCCAAAACATCTGGAGGGCACCAGGTTGGAGAAGGCTGAATCATGGCATGGGAAGAAAATGTAGTCACGCAAATTAGCCCAAATGTACCTTCTCTCATAGCAAAGTGTCCAGTATGCAAGCAGCTACACATGGCTTGATCCCTACAGGCATGAACACTACTACTGGAGTCTCAATGAAATGTAAGCATAAAACCTACTGACCAGCTTACCCAGGAAATAGTCATACACTTTCTTTCTGCGTTACAGCTGTCCCATTTTCTTCACTACACTGGCTGTTAGCTTGTTTTCCCAGGAGTGCAAGCTGACATTTTTGTAAACTGGTTCTTCTTCCTGCTGCTCTGATGTTTCTAAATCCTTTAAGCAATATCTGTATTAACGAATGTTGCGACACCTTCATGATTTAACCATCTTCAGCTGGCTACGAAAATGTATCACTGTGAATATCTAGAAACATTTCCACTGAAATTTTGTCTGGGGCCTTTCAATTAGCCTTCAGATAATGGACAGACCCTTACCTAAGCTAGTCCAATCATGAGATTTTTATGAAAATGAGCTCTCTCTATTATATGATATAGTACACCATATTTCCTCAATCCACCGTTTTTCAACATACCTAACAACAACAACAACAATAATAGGTAATCATTTTGTCTGTAAAGAGATCAGAGAACATACACAAGATTAGCCTCCCAAATAATTACTCCAGCAGTGTTATCTCTCTCCACTCCTCTCCCCCATGCTACAGCCATCATCATTAATTACTGTCCAAAATCATAGTAGGACATTTCCAAAGTGCTACTCCTACCCAGAATCAGCTATGAGGATATAACAGGCATACAATGTCTACCGAATAGAAGGGAGTATGAGAGGACCACGTCTGTTATCAGTAGCTTTTTAATGCTAAGAGGCACACATAAAGCTTTAAGAGCTGTGTACCTACTACCAGCACAGGAACAATTATGATGACAATGAGGAAGTATACACTCAGCCAGAGGTAACAAGGTGAGTGCTAATTTTTCAAGTTATAAGTTAAGCGTCTCCACTGAATCTCCTTTGAGAGCACAGGAAAAAGCCAAGTACCCATCAATAAGAGTTGGAGGGAGCAATCCTATATGGATCAATGGTTGCCTCCGACCCCGGGAGCAACCGCCTATCCAGTGCAGGGTGGGAGGAGTGGTGAGAAGGCAATCTCCTCCTCGCTCCCCCCGCCCTGATTTCGGCTGTCTAGCCGTGGGACCTCGGAGTGCGGAAAGCGGCGGCCAGACGACACATAGGATGTGCCGTACCTGCATTTCCAACTTCCCCGCCCCACCCCCAGGAACGCCCCGTTTTTGCCACTCCATGCTGGTCTTATGAGCGCGAAGTGTGGGGCCAATCCGCACTGCCTATGTGGCAGCATGAGAAAGGCTGAGCATCGGTTCTCCGGGAACCGACCCCAGAACACGGGCTCCAAGGTCAATTCCTGGGAACCGACCTATCCTATGGCTGTCTAGCCGCTGATTAGCAGCCATAGGATTGCACCCTTATATAGCTTTATGTAATAACATCACAAAAATAGTATTAATTTCCCTAGCAGAATTTAGGTCTTTGAACCTGAAACAGCTTTCTGTGCCAGTTTTTGGTAGGCTGTAATAAACTCATGAGATTGTTTGTATTGGACATGGTAGCTCAATGCTGCTCCCAAAATACAGCTGGCCTTCAACAGAAAGCAAGTGAAAAAATTAATGTTTAGTTTTGCAAAGACATTTCTACCACTTTAAATGTTAGAAATCTGAAGTCAAAAGTGCTAAACATTTGTAGAATTCAGTGTGCATGTGTGCTGTCTAGTTAATGAAACCAATACACAAGCATTTCTATCCAAGCAGTAAGGTGGGACTGCTGGGTTACTCATTTGTATGCTAATGACTCGCATGTTTAGTGCTGGCTACTTGGTTATGTCTGCCCTGAACTACAGAGCAACCAACAAACTCTGACAAATCTGAAAATTAGTGATTTAGAATTGCTGTGATCTGGCTTGTTGAACATTAAGACCAGTCTGTCAACATGAAGAAAGTATGACAAATTTCATATCTCGTCCAATATTTAGATAATTCCAAATACAAAGAATTTGTCATGGGCTACTTTTGATTGAGCATAATGTACTTGTCTTAAACCTGGACAATTAAGATTTTAATATATCAGTATTTATGATGCTCCCTCTAAAAAGGTTTCTAAACAATGTTTCACTTTTGATAACTGGGAAATATATTTCTATTTCCTGAACTCCTACAGTAGTGATTGATTAAACCAAACAGTGATGTGAAACACAGTCTGCTTTGCAGAGGTATTTCACCTTCCATATTATGCGTGCTTACTAAAATCTAAAATAAGATAGCAATAAGACTTTTATGTTTAGGGAATATATAGTTTCAAAATGGAGGCTATAGTTTTAGCTAACACTACAGAACTTCAAGAATCCATACATTACAATGAAATAAAGTGCAATCCATGCAATGGTATTTTTTCAGCATTTAATGTGACACACTCAAAAACTCATGCATGGTGATGTAACAACGCAAGGGGTTGCTTCAGGTGGTATAGTCAAACAGAAAGCAGTGAGAGCAAATGCAGCCTTGGCAAGCTACCCTCTTAAGAATCAAGACCCTTTCACCTTGTATATGTAAGTATGTGGAAGAAGAAAGTCGAACAGAAAATCACTTCCACCTGGACCACTGCTTCTCCTTATCTGTTAAAGGCACATATATCACTCCCATCAGAGGCTTCATTTTGACACTGCCATCTTCTAGCTTATCATACTGTTCCAGCATCTGGTTTCCTCCAGCAGGGCCAACAGGTAATATTAGTCTTCCACCGGGCTTTAATTGATCTATAAGCTATAAATTTTTAAAATGTTAATTATTCACAGCAAATGTACTTCTAAGATCCTTACTTTGTACAATGGACAAAATGAATAGCCATGCAATATACAATCCTTAGTAAGGACCTAGAAACCCTGGGAAACTATAGTTCTCAGATCTTTGCACTAGGAACATCCTGATGGGAAGGGCTTTTCAGGTCTAAGGAAGCCAAAGGAAGAGTCCTCCCTTGCTCCACTCCCATCCCCATCACTGGTGGTAAGTTTTGGAAACAGGAAAATGGGAAGGGGGATGGGATAAGTTGGAAGAGTCCTATCTTATTTATGAGCCTAGCCAAAATTCAAAAGGATTTCATGAGCTTCTTCTGTAAAAAGCTTTTTATTTCAAACCACCATAATCCAAATCCAAAAGTCACTAACATCACTTATTAAGATTGGTATACCAAGTCAAGTAATTCTATAGTTGCAATGTTTCAGTTAATAAGAGCACATGATATATACTACATACAAATACAAATCACTTACTGCTTGTGGCACAACTGGTGCAGCAGCTCCTACATGAATAGCATCATATGGAGCTTCATCTGGATATCCCATTCTTCCATCCCCCACTGCAAGAAAAAAAGACAAGGAATAGCTGACTTTAAAATATTGTAGTCAGTTTATTTAAAGCACTAAACTCATTGTTGAGATCTACGTTTATGTGGAAGGTGTAAAAATAGCTGGAACTGAAATGTCAAAGGTAGCTAAAATTAGCACCCTAACTTTTGATGAGACTCCTGACTGGAATTTCTACTGGGAATGAATGAGCTGAGTTCAAAAGAACAAGAACTAAAAAAAAAGCATGTCACTGAACATAGCCATTCAGTTCTATCCTAAGATGATGTGAACAAAATTCTTGGACAAGTATGGTTGACTACCTGTTTGCTCTGCCCTGTATACTCTGCAATTTGGCTCATAACACCAAGCATGGAGGGACTGACCAGCTGGGTCTGGTAGGTGTTAATTTTCTCCTTGCAAGAAGGAGTGGTCCCAGATGCCCTTAAAGAGGCAGTTGTGGGACTCCTCCTGGAAAACCCTCCCTGGGCCTGAAACAGCATAATTATTAGTTGCTTCTCAATATTCCCTTCCTTAGCAAGGTGCTCAAGTAGGTGGTGACTTTTTTTTAACCTCAGGGCTATTTAACTCTTGGGTGAGGCTCACTGACCTGGTTCACACATCACAGTGGCAAATCATGGGTTGATTGATTAATTAATTAACCCACGATTTGCAGGGATGTGTGGAGCGTGCAAGCCATTTCCAGTTTGAAAAAACAACCTACAAACACCTTGTCTGTAGGTTGCTACTGAACCCACACCCTGGGTTGTTTATGGGTTAAACAACACAGAGTTAACCCATGGTTTGTTGGTTAACTCTGTGTCCAGATTCGGAAATCAGGGTGTTCGTAGGTTGTTTAGGCAAGCTAGAAACAGCTCATGCACTCCACATGTCCCCACAAATTGTGGGTTAACAAAAGATTTGCTGCTGTGACATGCAAACTGCCTCAATATCTAGATCAATTTCAACTGGGTTTCAGGCCTGGTTTTGGCAATGAAACTGCCTCAGTTATTCTGATAGATGACCTATAATGGGTGAAGGACAGTGGAAGTGAAACCTTGCTTATTCTCCTGGATCTGTCAGCAGCTTTCACTACCATCAACCACGGTATCTATCTTGATAGGCTGCCTGGGCTGGGAATCAGGGGCCCTATTTTACAGTGGATCAGCTGCTACTTGGACAGTCAATTCCAAACATGAAGTTGGAAGGCTACTGCTCAGCTCTGTGTCATTTATGCCACAGAATGCCACCAGGTTCTACTTTGTCCTTCTGCTTTTTAGTATTTACAACAGGGATGGGGGACCTGTTGGACTCCAACTCCCATCAGCTCCAACCAGAATGGTCAATGGTCAGGGAAGATGGGAGTCATAGTCCAACATCTGGAGGGACACAAGTTCCCCACCCTGATCTATATGAAACCTCTAAATTAGGTCACCCAAAGATTTTGGAATGAGGTGTTACCAATATGCTGATAATACTCTGCACTATTGTCCTTTACATCTGATTCTGGTGAGGCAGTGGTAGTGCGGAATTGTTCTGGGCTTGGCAATGAATTGTACAAAAGCCAATAAACTGAAGCCCAATTCTGACTTTTGGTCAGAAAGATACACCGTTGGTAGGTGGCTCTTCTGCCTTGAGCAATGCTCCTCAACCCGCTCTGGGTGAGGCTGCGCTCCCCTTGACAGATCAAGTACTCTGTTTGGGGATGCTAGAGTAATGCTATAAATACAAAGCACCTTTACAGTAGAATGGGGCTTAGACCCATCATTTAATTTCTTACATTTCTATACTGCCCAATAGCCAAAGTTTTCTGGGCAATTTACAAAGATTAAAACCCTAAAAATACAATAAAATAACATAATATAAAACCAACGTACAAGAAAACCAATTTCAAGCAATCAATAGTAAATTCCAGGACCCATTAAAAACCATCATATGTTGTCAAATGCCTAGAAGTAGAGGAAAGTCTTAACTTGGCACCAAAAAGACAACGATGTTGGCACCAGGCAGGCCTTACTTAGGAGAGTGTTCCATAATTGAGGGGGCCATCATTAAGAAAACCCTGTCCCTTGTAGCCATCCTCCAAGTCTCCCTCCAAAAAGGCACTTGTAGGAGGGCCTCAGATGATGACTGTAGTATATGCATAGGTTCATACCAGGCGAGCTGCTCCCATCAGGTTTTGCATTCCCAAACTGTGTAAGGGTTTATAGGCCAAAACCAGCACCTTGAACTGTGCTTGCAAGCGTATAGGCAGCCCGTGCAAGCAGGCCAGAATTAATGTTATATGTTCAGATCTTCTGCTCCCTGCCATCAATCTGGCCACCATATTTTGCACAAGCTGCAGCTTCTGAACTGTCTTCAAAGGCAACCTCACATAAAGCATCATGCCAGCATAACAATCCTTACATCAGATCCTATGAGCTAGTCACTGAGCACAGTGGCATGTTAAATATGGGAAATTGAAGCATATCAAGTTACAGTGAAATTGACAGTTATTGGTAGACTCTCCTGTGAGTTGGGTATAAACCTTACTACAAAAAAGGTAGCACAAAATAATTTAAAATGAGGAAGCATATTCCTATATCTATTTTTATTGTTAATATACTCTAGTACTTACCAATAAGTTTGACTCTTCCTGAAGACAGCAATAGAAGATCATCCTTTTTGACATTATTTATTGAGTCATCTACTAGCTCTTTGATATGATCAATTCCTACAACTTGTCCTTTGGAGCCAACCTAAAACAATAAACCAGGTTTCTGTTTTGGTGCTGTATATATTATTTATGTATTGCGTTCCACAACTGTACTTTTAAATTAAAATTATACGCAAAGTTTACAAAAGATGAATGAAGCCTAACATGATGGCTCCTACCATTTGCCTATCCACTTCTCTGATATATGTCCAGCTCCAGCTTAAGCATACCTGTTATGCCTCAGAACCTGTTTGGCACTTAAGCTACTTCTGTTTCTGCCATAAATACTTTGGGGTTTCTCTTGTCCATACTGATAAAACATTTTTCCAGTATCGTGTTGCTTTCATACAAATATGTTTAATTAACATGCCTAGAACATATGAATATCTTAAGACCTCCAACCAGTGGCACATGTTAGCAGTTTTGCTATGAAGTGCATGAATGGCTGCTTATTTTGTCAGGCACAGAACTTTAGTTCTGTTTTAATGTATCATTTCTATTGGCTTTTGAAATGCAGTACAATGTAACCTGCACAGTACCAGTCTTCTAGGGACACCCCCCTCCCCCCACCACACACACACAAAGGAGGATTATAGGTTTTTTAAGGAAAGATGAGAAGTACCCAGAAACAGAATGCTGAATGGGATGGACCTTGGCAGTACTGACTGTCTTACAAGAGGAGAAGGGAGAAGATAAAGAAAGGAGGACAGATAGAAAAAAGGAGAAATAGCGAGCTATAATTTAAAAAAAAAATTAAGAGTGGGACTGATATTGCCAGCTAAGGTTAAATATGGATTCAGTCTGAAGACTGACCACAGGAGATGAACAGACAGACTGTCATACATGTGACATTCTCTGCAATATACTGGATAGTGCCCCCATATCCCTGCTTGCTTTCAAGCTTAAAAATATGCATGCAGTAAGATAAATAGCTGGAAAAGGTTTTAAATAATCCTGCTCTAGAGAATAAATTAGCTGATGTTTCCCTACTATTTCATAGGATATTCTTTCTTCAAAAGATTCAACTATTCAACTAAAAGATTCAACCAACTATTAGGTGACATTAAACACAAAAACAAACAGATCAGCTGGTTTGAATTGGTATAGCTTAATGTTATTTTCTGAATTATATAGTTGTGCTTCGTTGGTAAGATAAGCTTTGCATGGCTAGTCAAAGTGATATTTCCTTTTTAAGAGTGCAAAATATCAGAATTTTGTTTAAACAAAGCCCTTGCAATTATCTTGTAAAGATACAAAAAACATTAAAAAATTTGTAACTAATAGAGTTGACAAAGAAGTTGATACATTTCTTTAAGTGATTAAAAACCATTGTCTCACCATCCGTGCAAAGCATGCAGTAAGAATACCACTTCCAGATCCTACATCAAGAGCTTTGGCTCCTTCATGTAACTGTTCATATAGGAGTTCTAGAGCATATGCATGCTGACCAAAAGAAAAAAAAGGAAGAGATGTTAGTATTTTACTTTTGGTTTGGCCCAGTGTAAGTTCTCTTTTCTGAAGACTTTAAGCTATATAATTCATTGAAAGAATGCCATAGAGAATCCAGTGTTTAAACTCAAGCAAGCAACTGGAAACTTCAAACAATTCCACACATCAGGGACTAAAGTTTCAAGTTACACAGATAAAAATCAGGTTTTCAATTGTCAATAACTAAATGTGTGCCCTGAGGTTTAAAAAAAACCCTCCCACCCCCAAACAGGTACTTCCCCCCCCCCTTCAGTCCTCCCAAATTGCATTTTCTCCCTCTCAGATAGATAGATATAAAACACTCAAATTTGGGGTGGGTAACTTTCTAGCACTATATGGCACAGTCATATAGGGAGTAAATGAGACTCCTTCTCAACTCTTGAAACTCCAGACCCCCAAGAGGCCTGAACAGTACTACAGTACTCCTGTTCCAGGCAGCCTGAAGCTCTGAAAAGGAAAACTCCTATTGGGGTATGGATACACATTGGGTTGCAGGTCCCACTTGATTAAGACCCTTTCATATTAAGTCACTGGTGCTTCCAAAGACAACAAAAAACTTTTTTGTTATTGTTGAGCATTATACTATCCCTTTGTCCATAAATTATGAATTACCTGGTCTCCGCTTGTTAACAAAGAAATGCTTCTTCACTGTCATCTGGAACCAACTTTCATTTGTTGTAGGGAGAACACAGTTTTGCAAGACAGCCCCCACCTCCACACCCATTTCTTCTCATCTTCCCTCACTAAAAGTAGCAAAGCTATTATTTTGAAAAGCTGAGAGATTCACTACCATCTTAATATTATCCAAACAAGAGACTGAGTGGGGTGAAAAAGAGAGAGATTCTTCAGAAGATAACGGCTATTCCTTTTTTCTCTTTTCCACTCCATACTTGCAAAATGAACTTGCTACAAGCAGTAGCAACAAAAACAGTATAGGAAGTTACCACCTTATCCAAGCAACTCTTTAATATAATCCTGTTGCTATAATATAAGAGCAATAATAGTAAAGAAGAAAGATATATGCTTCAGAGTTGTTGAGCAGCCAGGAGAGTCTGCAAGCAGAACTTAGCAAAGAGCAGGAAGTGGCAGCCCTTGGGAGCCACCCTGCAGTTCAATGGCACTCTACCCCCCAGGCTCTCCCCAGATTCGGAAGCACTTTTACCCTGACCTCCATCCTTCATGTTTGCACTTGGCTCCTGTTTTTTCTCCCTCCTTTCATCATCATAATCTCATCCATCCATCTCCCTTGCCCTCCTCTTTTTCTTAAGCCCCTTGGGATATTTTGGGTTTCCCCTTCTTCAAATGGGCACTTTTTCCTTCAAGAAGGTATATGTAAACCTTCTTGATGCACAAAGTAATAATACTTTAATTGTTTAAACCCCACAAAATATAGGTGAAATTGATAAGGGATGCTTCCAGACAAGGCTTTTATTGTGCAATTGCCCTGCCTCATTCATGAAATGTTACTAGGGGCCGTGATGGTTTCCAGATGTCATTGTCTTCTGTTTGTAACCCTCTCATGTTCCCCCATTGCTTCTTCTGGATTTATCCTCACCACCAAAAATCCACTGAAAGAAAGGCAGAATAGCTGTACAACAGCTTCTGACTGGTCGTGTCCCAGGAAGCATCCCAGGTTTCCCCACACCTTGCTAATATCAAAGAACCAGGTACAGGTGGGGAATAGGATGACATAGTAAAGGAAATGGTGGAGTAACAAGCAGGCAACAGAGAGAGGCACACTCTCCCCAACCATATTAAAAAACACACCTCCAATCAAAGTTAGTGAACAGTGCTAGTCAGGTCACACCTGAACACCTTACTACAAATACACTGAAAGGAGAAGTTGTGTTAATCTGCTGCAGCAAAAATGAAGTCTTATGGCACTGTAAAAGACCTAGGGTGCTTCTAGACAGAGGGCTCCTAATGCTACCAATCAGAAGGTACTGTGCAGTCACCCTGTCTATTTCTCCTTAAAGGATTCTCTGTGGTAAGAAAAAAGGTGGAAGAAGCAATGGAAAATCATGGGAAGGCTACAAATTGAAGATGATGATGCCTGGACCTCCCATAAAACTCTGAATGAGGCAGGGCAATGAAATGAATAAAGTGTTATCTGGAAGCGCCCTAAGAGATTTATTGCAGCATATGCTTTTGTGAATTAGAATCATCAGAAAAAGTGGAATCTAATAAACAAATGTGTATGCCACAGTAAATCTGTTAGCCTTTCAGGTGCCACAAGACTTCTGGGTGCTTCTTGACAGAAGGCGCCTGGTGCTACCAATCCAAAGACACTGTGATGTCTTGAAAAGACATTGCATCTTCTCCTCCTTAATAGATATTTTTGTGGAAGGAAAAAAGACTGAAGAAGCGATAGGAAAACACAGGATGGTTGAAAGTAAAAGATGTTGCCTGGAACCCTGTACAATTCTGTGAATGAAACAGGGCAAGGGCACAATAAAAGCCTTGTCTAGAAACAGCCTTTGTTGTTTTAACCACAATAAAGTAGAACTTGAAAAAAAGAGAGAGGACAATGGTAAAAATACAGAATTATGATGGATTAGAAGGAACATAATCTATATTCTCTGAAATACATGGGTGAGCAAATGGTGTCAACAGCAGAGAAAAAGGCTTATATAGAAGCACATCAATTCTTCAACAAACTAGGTTTTTGTACCTTGTACTAAAATGCAAACACTAACAAGACTTCCCTGTGTATAGCAGAACTTCCTGCAGTGGAAATGCAGAGGTTTCCTTGGTCTTCTGAAATCCTGCAATTTGTGCAATGACAATGTCCACATCTCCAATACTAATGAATGCTATATGGAGAAAAGTTGTCAAAGAAGGCTGGCATTCAGTATATAAACCTAATACTTACCATATGTGGAGCACTGATAGTTGCTTGAAATCCTGTAAGCCAAGAGAAAAAATTGTCTGAGTAACGTAACTCAGTTACCAAACATTTGAGCAGCAGTACTTTTTGCTAGCTGGTGTGTGTGTGTGTGTTGTGTGTGTGTGTGTGAGAGAGAGAGAGAGAGAGAGAGAGAGATCAAGACTAAAGTGCTATAATGTCTAAAGAATTTTTTTCAGAACAGTAATCATGTCATAAAAAGCAAACACGGTTAACAAAAATGAAAAGTGGGAAATATATTAAATCATAATTATCAATAACCTAACGTGAAAGGAAAAAATACTATTCTCTCTAGACAGCAATGATGCAACTCACTAGTATCTCTAGTCCTAAGTATTACATAATACTATTTCCAGACCTGTCCCTCTCATTTCATCTCACCATTTTGTATTCAAGGGGTACAAGGGTCTAGATGTGTAATTGTCTATTTAACAATCTTCACAATTAGTTCACTTAAGCAATATCTACATAACCAACAACCGATTCCATATACTGGTTCTACTTCTTTGGATCACATACGCTTTTGACTCAATGAACGGGTTTGGATGAGCTGCGGTGCCCGTAGGCACCAGGTTACATACACAACCCCAAGAGTTGTCATATCATGCGAATCTGGCGAGTTCGCATGACTTAAACAGACCATGGGTTATGCGAGGGTTAAACCCCACATTTGCTGGGTTTGCGGAATATGGCACCCAAGTGGGGGCTGTATATCCAAAATATACCAAATACGCCCTTATCTGGACAGAGATAGCCTAACTACAGTTATCCATGCTCTGATAACCTCTCATCTGGATTACTGCAATGTGTTATATGTGAGGCTGCCTTTGAAAATGGTCTGGAAACTTCAGCTGGTCCAAAACGGGGCAGTGAAATTGTTAATGGGGACTGGACAACAAGATCATATTAAGCCAGTACTTTTCCAGTTTCACTGGCTGCCAGTCGATGTTCAGGCCTGATTCAAAGTGCTGGTATTAACAGTCAAAGCCCCAAATGGCTTGAGGCCAGGTTAACAAAAGGATTGTCTCCTCCCATATGTACCTGCCTGGACCCTGCCAAACATTTTCAGGGATCCTTCTCTGGGAGCCCCTGCCAAAGGAAGTGAGGTGGGGGGCTACCGAGAAGAGAACCTTTTCTGCTATGGCACGTCGGCTGTGGAATGAGCTCCCTAGAGAGGTTTGCCTGGCACCCACACAGTACTGCTTTCAGCGCCAGGTGAAGACCTTTTTCTTTTCCCAGCATTTTACAGTTCTAGTCTTTCAGCTCTGTTTTTTTAAATCTGTATTTTAAATTTCTGCATTGCTGCTAGATTTTATTCTGGTTGTACTTTTATATTGTAGTTTTAAGCTTTTATCTTTTATATTGTTTTATGCTGTACCTTGAGGTTTTAATTTTTGTGAACCACCCAAAGAGTGTCAGCTATGGGGGCAGTATAGAAATGTAATAAATAAATAAATAACTGGTGGCCACACGCACAACAGCCTCACTGTGGGTTAAATAACCCATGGTGGGTTGTCTTGTCATGCAAATAGCCCCAACACAATCCGCAACTTGTTCTGATAGACCTCTTTTAATGCAGGTGAACAAGCATGTTTGTATAATGACTACTAGAAGTTGCATACATTTAATAAGGTCAGTAACTAGCATACGTCAATTCTAATTTCTCTTAAGAAAAATTGTATCAGGAACAAGCATTTTTATTGAGAAAAAATAACTACACTAGACTTGTAACCAAATCCTATGCAATTTTACTCAAAATGAGTCCCACTGCGTTCAGTGAGGCTTACTAAATTAACTGTACATACTGCAGCCTTAACATCATATTTCACTTCTGTGCTGTTCACATTTAATTGCTACCATTCTTCCCTTTTAAGTATCTGCCATACAGTTTTTAAGAATGGCTTCTCCCAGGTACAAAACCATTACAAAGGCAAAGCTTTTGCTGAAAACCCACATGCCATCACAAATCTTCTCCTCACATGTTCAGTATGACAACATACCTGATTCTCACAACCAAGGAGTTCAATAATACACACACTCCTCCAAGAACCTATGCTGCTTAAAAATAAATTCTAGCACTTAAATTTATGATGAAGAATGTGTGCTCAGGAGCAGATAACCAGAGACAGTCAGGACAACTGCCAAGCTGCATTACAGTGCTTCGCTGACATAGGATGCAGTCTACCAGAAATTTGAGATCACAAAGGCAGAAGAGACGTCAGCTTCTCTAGAGAGAGATTAATACTGAATGTCCTAGAGTATATATTAGCATTTTGCAATGATTTAAAATTAGAAGTAAACCATGATTGCTGAAGGTTTTTTTTTTAACATGCAATGTACCACTGTCAAATGTGAATGCTAGGAAAGTAGGAACTGTTAACAATATTTAAGCATGCTTTTTAAAACTCTCATTCCAATGGCTGCTTCATGCATGTTTCCCTGTAGGAAATATACAGTCTGGGGGATAGTTCACACAAATAAATACAGCTTGTTTCTCCACATGACTGCTTTCCCATTAGACCCAATTAACGGGTTAAAGCAGTCAGTTCAAAAGAATTCTAAATTTCAAAAAAATATTTATAGAAACAATTAAAAATGGTTCTTTAAAAACCATCTGAAAACTTTAATTAAGAGGCCTCTGAAATAGGCACGATCAAAAAAGTAAAGTAAAGTAGAAGTCAACCTCCATTACTATAGAAATCTCTGTAGACTGTGTTTGTATAATTGTATGTGGTATAAAATTTCTTTCATACCTATCCAAGGAAAAAGCAATAAATAGTAAAAAGCCCAAATCCATAAAAATTCATGATAGCATCATCTACCGAGTGATCAAAAACACTGTGACTTCCTATAAAAAGTAGAATCTGGCTCGGGCAAGTTTCTCTAAGGAAACAATTCCATAAACTTGGGGACCTGTGAGAGAAAGCCCTGATTCATGTTCTCATAGATTTAAGACAGAACAACAAAATTTGTAGTGGGCCCTCCATCACTGATCTCAGGAGCAGGAGGGCTCATATGAGGAAAGCCTTCCCTGAAGTATGCAGGGCCAAGCCCATAAAGCCAATTGTCTACTGGAAGAATAGCGTAGCAGAGGTTGTCCTACCCTAGACATCGTTCTGCTCCTGAATTTGGTCTGGGGGAGCAGCCTGCTCTCTGCCCCACTGCCAAGGCCAAAACAACTAGAACTTGAGTAAATATAAGGCATAGTGAGGAAGTTCGTTTCTTTGTTTTAGGATAGGATAGAACCCAGCCACTTCCGAGACTGTAAGCAGCTTGAAAATCTAAATGATGAAAAGGCTATTAATCTGTTAAATAAATAACAATATTTATATATAAATAGAACCACCTTGAATTATGTTCAGAAGCTAATGGGCAGTTGTGCAGTTCTCAAAACAAGCTCTCTATGTAACTAAATGCACACCAAGTAAGGAGATAGCCCACAGAATACTGCACTAGCCGAAGTTTCTTAAGGCTGCATGTAAAAGCACAATACAACAGTCAATCCTCAAGACTACATGGGTATGGATGGCAGTGGCTGAGTCCCTCTCCTCTAGTGCAGTTGAAATCAAGAATCAGAAACTTCTCTTCTTCATTATACTTCCATAAAAACCCTAAGAACTCTGCTAGATCAGACCAAAAATCCTTCCAGTCCAGCATCTTGTTTCCAACAGTGGCTGGCAAAAGGTTCATTGGAAGCCCACAAGAAGGGCATGAAGGCAATAATCTGCTCTGATGTATCTTCCTAGTATCTGACAGATATGCTGCCTATGAGCATAGATACTCAATTTTGTCATCACAGCTAAGAGCCATTGATAGGTCTATCCTCCATAAATTCGTTTATCAATTTTTAAAGCCCAACTAAGATAGTGGCCATCACCCCTTCTGGTAGCAATGAATTCCACAAATTAATTATCTGTTGTGTGATATACTTCTGTCTGTCTGCTCTGAACTTACTTGCCAGTTAATTTATTGGGTGACTTGAGTTCTAGTATTATAGGAGAAATCTCTCTATCCATACTCTCCACTGTATTAATACTTTTACAAATCTCTATCATGTTCCTCCCCCTTAGCTGTCTTTTTTCTAAACTCCCCCACCCCCCATGAGCCTTTACTTATAGGGAAGATGCTCCAACCCTGATAATTTTAGCTGCATTTTTCCAGTCCATGAATATATTTCTTTGCGTTCTTTGCAGAAGCTTACCATATTACAGTGAACAAACTTGAAGTCTTCAGGAAAAAAGCGTTTACATAATTAACGATGTTGGATACATATTCTCATACCTATTGATTGAGGAGAATCCATATATGGGTTGCATTTTGCGTAGTGACTACGGTCTGTAGCAAGCATTACTTCAAATACTTTATCTGATTTGATTATTCCATTTTCTGAAAGAAAGGAAATTCTTAGTCAAAATTAGAGGTGACAATTTTATTGTATTATTCTACAATAATATTATATTGAAACTGCAGAGCCTTTAGAAAATCCACAAGGTGTTATGTACTACCTGTAATGCTAAATTGTAAAAATGGATTATGTATATTATCTATATACAAGGTAGTTTGAACGTAAGTCAGTACAAGAAGGAGAAGGGCATTTTTAGACAAATGAAATCTGTATAATTATGGAACTTGAAAATTCAGCCTGCAGCAATCATATTCATTATTTCCAGATTAGTTTTTCAGTAAAATATAGAAGTCAAGAAATTCATATCACCTACAACTACTTTTAAAACCCACCGTCAAGATCAGGAACTGAACCCACCTTTCAGCATACAAATCCCTCCAAGGCAACTTATAAGTAACATCAAATTAATAAAATCTCAAATTTTATTTTATTTGTTATTTTATCAACAAATCCCTATCAAAAAGTAAGGAGTTATCAGGATATTTTCCATAGAGCAGCTGGTTGTAGATGTCGGCGGGGGTGGGGGCAGTCCAGCTAGAGTAAACTCTGAGGTGGTCTTTGCCTGCCTGCCTTGCTCGCATTTGTGGCTGCAGAGAAAGGAGCAAGATTTTCCTCCCAGCGCACCCTTGGGTTTTGTATGGGCAGATTCTGGTCTTGCATCTTTGAGTCTCCCTTCCCCCCAGCTTCCTTGATCACTGCCTGCCTTTCTGTTTGCTATTCCCTTATATTCCCTGTTCCAACTTCCTTTGGACAAATTCCTCTGCTGGTACCTCGGCCTATCACTGACTTAGCTTCTGGATTAACCCTTTTTTGCTACAGTTATGTGAAATACATCCTAAATTCTGCTTTGGCAGAGGCAGCGAAGCAGATAGCATAGTGAAGATAGAAATCCAGGAAGGATTGTGACTGCAGAACAGAAGATACGTAACTAAACTTTAGCTATTATACTAGTACTTAGCTGCAGCAAAAAATAGAACAGTGCAATCTTTTGAGTTATGTAAGCCTGGTGAACCCAACCTACATCAATCTTTCTTAACTTCTTCAGTTCAGCATTCTGAAGAATATGCCTCTTTTACAAATAGGGCAGCTTTCCCCAAACTGGTGCCCTCCAGCTGTTTGGACTTCATCAGCTTCAGCAAGCATGGCTACTGGTCTGGAATGCTGGGAGTTGTAGTTCAAAACATCTGGAGGGCACAAGGCTGGGGGAAAGCTGAAATAAGGCATGGGAACTGTAGATGGGACTTTATCCTGAGACTGTATCATAATGGCCTGGTTTGCATGTAACGAAAAGCCACTGTGGTGAATTTCTCCACAGGCTTCTCCTTGTGGCGGCAGCTGCCATTTTGAATATTCCAGTCATCATGGGGGCATGCCGTAGCTTGTCGTTATGTGTGAACATGGTGAGGGTGGGTTGTTGGGATCCTTGACAAGCCACCCAGAACACATGGGCTTTAGGGTCACAGGTAGCTTGTTAACCACCTCAACAAACCACCATTGCCAGGTTTGGATGTAACGGCAAGCTATGGTGCACCCCTGTGTGGGCCCAAATATTCAAAATGGTGGCTGCTGCTGCAACAAAAAACACCACAGGAAAATTAAATCCATGGTGGCTTCTCGTTATGTGAGAACCAGGGCCGTTTTGACACCACCCACACCCCATCGCAACTGTGCAGCAATGCGGCTTCAAGTCAGCATGCCCTGCAATACACTCGCGATGTACTGAGCGCTTCCCTTACAGATTCACTGTGCCCTTTCCCCCCCATTTTACTGAAATGCGCAGCTGTGCAGTCCCATGAGTGTGGGGGTATGACACTTCAGTGGCTGTTTTGTATTTGCAATGCACAGCTCTGCTGTGTCTTTGCGTCCCCTTTTAGGTAAAAAGTGAGTGTTTTGTGCTGCTTCATTGCTGCCCCATCAGTTTGTCAGTTTCCCCGCCCAAGACTATCCCGACGGTTTGCACTCACAAGCATGAGCACTACATGCCTAGCCATTGCTCCGAAATGGTGGCCAGAGCGATGTTGGTCCTTCCCCAAGACACCGCCCCCCCCGGCCCTTGGGTACTGAGTCCACAACTGTTGCGAGGATACGAAGCTGCAAAACTGTGCAAAACTGTGATTAAATATATTAAAACACCCCTCGGTGCCTCTGTAACTGCGCAGCTGTGAAGGGATGGGGGGGGTAAAGGGGCATCACAGAGTGACACAGGCACTATGCACACCTACAACACACCCACTGTAAAATGCGGTTCGGGGAAGGAACAGACGGCCACAACTGCGGGGGAACCCACAGCAACCCCCCCCAAATCACAGTAAAACGACTCCTTGGAACTCTGCATTTTCCAGGCGAAAACCACGGATGGCTGCAAAGTCGCAACTATGTCATTTATCATGAGGGACCTCGACTCACACCCACCCCGGAGTAAAAGCCTGGTGTAGATGGGCTCCAGGTCACTGTGACATCAACACAATTATCAGAGAGGAAGTCATGTGAAACTAAAATTAAGAACTACAATGTACAACTCTGTACATCAAGAATGTACAGCTGCAACAGCATCTTGCCTTCAAAAACATATTTACTAAACTAAATATAGTTTTGTTTAGTTTATAAAAACTAAACAAAATAATTGTATGCATCTTATCTTGGAAATACAGCAACATAAAGGTTTCAGCAATATTTTCTATTTGGACCACCTTTCACACTGCACTTAAGATTAATCTTCCCTCAAGAAATAAACTGCAACCAGAGTGAGCTGATTTAAATCAAGACAATTTAAATGAGCAAAGAAAAAATACTTTTTAAAACACTGATTTAAACGGCTTTCCCACTGAAACATTTTCATGTAGTTCCTGAACAATTATATAAACCTGACCACTAAACTATGTTAACTTACAACTAAGTACAGTATTATTTACACTGTTTCATTCTCGCAAGCAGGCTTAGCATCTTTGTCTCACTGTATAGATTTTGCATGCTTTCCCTTTTTTACCAACCAACAGAGAAAATGACCTGGTTCAGATGACACAACAGCCCACCATGGGTTAATTAACCCTCGGGGCACTACGGTATGTGCCATCCGCCATTATGAATCTGCAAGCCCCAGCTGGGTGTCTCCATGGCTTGTTATGTCATCTGAAGTCAGGTGGCAGAGGCTATTTGAGGGTTAAACAGCCTCTGCATAACCCACAGTCTGTTTTAGGGTTATGTGAGGGTTCTTTAGCTCTCATATAACGTCTGCCACCCAGGTTCAGACAATATGACAAGCCATGACACCCCCCAGCCAGGACTTACATATTCATAATGGTGGCCGGCACATGTTACAGTTCCTCATGGGTAAATAAACCCACAATGGGCTGTCATGTTGTGTGAACCGGCCCATCATTTATCATCTTTAAAATCTTCCCATATAGGGCCTTATGACCAGCACCCACAACAGTTTGAGGTTAACAGCACAAACTGATTCAGTTTAGAGATTAACTGTATGGTTAACATGCTTATATCCAGATTAATTAATGTTAACCTATTTATTATTTAAGAGAAACTTAGTATTTACATTTAAATAATAAAAAAATCTAATTTAAATTGTTTAAAATAATTTTTTCCGATTTTTAAAACATTCATCAATTTTATCCAACATTCTATATCATCTTTCTATCTTAACTAACTCCTCAGCCTTGCTTGATCCAGTTCCACCACCACATATGCACAGAACAACAATCTTATTGAACCTGTGTAACTTAGTCAGAGAAATAGCCCAGAACTTTCAAGAAGCACAACCTGGTAGTTAGGCTGGATAGACCCATTTTCATGAGATGAAAAGTACAGGTTTAGCATATTTATGATGTAAATTAATTGTAACTGTTATTTTTAAATGTGAGAGAAATTCAGTATTTTATCTCTATTATTTCTTAGATAATCTATTTTAACATTTAAAAATATGATTTAAATTAAAAAATGATTTTTCTCATTTTTTTTAAATCATTGATTTTATCCACCCTGTTGGCAACACCTAGGATGATCATAGAAGCTGCCTGAGACCATCTGACCACATATCCCAGGGCACTGTCTACTCTGACTGGTAACTCCAAGGTCTGAGTCTGATCTTTTGCATCACCTGCTACCTCATCCTTAACATGCCAGAAATCGAACTGGGGACCTTTTGCGTGCAAAGAAGCCCTCTTTCACAAAGTCATCTTTGCTCTACATCTTGTGGTGACATTTTCAGAGCAATCCACATTACATCAGGACCAGGGATACACCACGGCTACACCGGTGGAACAGCTGCCATATCCAATGTGTGCCTAGTCGATACAAGTAGAAAACACAAATCACAGAAGGCCACACACCACACACACAGAAAACACAAAAATGGTGTAAAAACAACGAACAACCCACCTTCAGCACTCAGGGATGTAGTTCATCTGGTCTTTGAGACCGGAAGTAATTGAAAGTAGCTAAGTGCTCTCTAACCATGTCCTTACTTGTTCTAGCCTGCAAATCCCTCCACATATCATTTGTTCTATTTGTCCCAGGTCAAACGAAACTCCCATTGCGGGAGAAGAATTGAGGCAAAATAGTTTAGTAGTTCTGCCTTCCCTCTGTCACCCGTTAACAATTCACCATCTTCCCAAAGTAGCGGACCGACCCCTTCCTTGATTTTCTTCTTGCTCCTAACTTAGCAAAAGAAGCCCTTTTGGTTGTTTTTACCATCCCTCGCCAGTCTCAGCTCACTCTATGCCTTTACCTTCCTGACATCATCCTTACAGGTTTGGTCAACTCTGTTGTACTCCTCCTTGGTAATATGACCCTCCAATCTCCTATACATGACCCTTTTGAGTTTCAACTCAGAGATCTCCCTGTGCAGCCACACAGGCTTCTTTAAATGTCTCCTGTTTTTCCTTCTCATGGGAATATTTTGTGACTGTGCCTTCAGTGTTTCAGTTTTCAGGATTGCCTCTCTCTTGAATTCCTTTTTCCTTCAAAATTTCAGGCCATGGGACCCCACCCAACTTTTCCATGACCTTTTTGAAACTGGCTTTCCTAAAGTCCAAGGTACGCATCTGACTAAGCTCAGTTTTCACAGCCCTCTGTATCATGGATTCCAAGATGACATGGTTGCTTTCCCCTAAGGTTCCGGCCACTTGATTTACCATTTCTTTCTGTTGGCAAGTCCAGAACAGCAGATTGCCTTGTACCTTCTTTCATGCACTGTAAGATGAATTGTCAGCAAGACAAGTCAAAAAATTATTGGATATTCCACTATTTGCAGAGTTAGACTTCCAGCAGATGTCAGAATAGTTGAAATCCGCCGTTACTACTATCACTTGCCTCCGTGAAAGCTTTGTCATCTGTTCTAGGAAAGTACCACCCATGTTTTCCAGCTCACTGGGCAGTCTGTAGTAAAGTGCCACAACAATATCTCCCTCCCCCTATCTCTACCTAAATGCTTTCAACAGGGCTTCCATTTTCAGAATCATGAATTTCCATACAGGTGTACTTACTTACATTCCTTACATACACTACCACTCTTCCTTCCTTCCTGTTGTGTCTATTCCTTTCGAACAAAGTATATCCTTCAAAGACTATATTCCAATTATGAGTCTTATCCCACCAACTCTCAGTGATGCTGGTACATACTAAAACTTCCCAAAAAACAGTTTAAGGATGCAGTCCTGTGATTTCAATGGGCTTAGCCATACCTAACTGCATAGGATTGACATATAACAGGTATTAAAAGAATGCAATATAAAACAAAAAGCCCTCAAAGCCCATCTACCACACACCTCTTAAAACTGCTTGCATACATGTCTATCCATTCCTGTATCTTTATAAACAAGACGAAAGGGATTCTAAAGCCACTGCTTAGTGGTAAGATGAAAGCAGTAGCTTTGCTATGAGCAGCTCCTGCAGCTGTTTTTTTTAAACTTAGGCCTATAAAAAGGGCACATCCTTTTCTGCCAGGTCCTCCTTAAATTGCATAACACTCATGAAGCAAGAATGGAAGCTCAAAAATCTTATCTGGCTGATACTTTGAAGTCTGAAGCTTATTTGTCCCATTGACTTTTGTTCAATTCCACATAATTTAATGATAGCCCCTAGTGCTTTCATAAGCAATAACCCCAAAACAAAAACCTTAACTTTTATTGAATCAACATTAGTAATTCAAAACAAAGTTTGGAGATGATCTTCAAGTTTTAGAAACAAACAAGAATCTTTGACAGACATAGGTGCAGAGCAAAAAATGCAATGGCCATCTTCAGCATTTCCCAACCTTGTACCCTCCAGATGTTTTGGACTACAACTCCCAGCATTCCTGACCATTTGCCATGCAGGCTGCTGATGGGGAGCTGAAATCCAAAACACCTGGAGAGCACCAGGGTGGGAAAGACTGCTCTAAAAGAAGTCTGGTACAACATGAAAGTTCACAGACTCAACCAAAATTTATCATTACCACCTATTCCATCCAGCTCTCACATTATGGGACTTGCACAGCAACTACACATTTGTTTCCAGTAGACATTAGCATGGGTGGTGGCTCCCAGGCAAACAAAGATCATCATAATAACAAAAGTGATGAGAATCATCCCAAGGGCCTAGATAGTTGCATAATGATGTGCTGGTGAAAGAGTGAAGGGACAGCAGCTGCCACTCTCTCCAAGGGACATTTAAAAGAAAAGAAAAACCTCCTTCGCAACTACAGACTAGAATCCTAACACGGGGCTTAAAATCGGGCATTCATTCAACTTCTGTATGAACGCCCGATTTGGGGTGTGTGTCCGTGGTCGGAAAACAACGATTGTGTAGCCTTGTGGCACGCGCGTGTCTAAATAAAGATTTCTAGGCATCCGAGGAAAAGGTCCTCAAAGCTGAGGGTCGGGGTTTACCCGCCTTCCCCTCCCCCGCCTTCTGACTCGGGGTGAAGGAATCCCAACTGCTCGGTGGGCAGGTTGCTGCTTCGGAGGGAGGCTGAGGCTACTACTGCTGCCGGGCCCAGCAGCAACGCTCCGTGGACAGCCGAGGGATCCACCCTGCCCTTGTCTAGAAGCGGCGGCCGCCGCCCTCAGACAAGCTCTCCACGCAGCAAAAGAGACACACCCGCCTTGCGGCGGCAACGACTGCTCCCCCCCCCCGCAACGGCCCCGTGCGCGCGCGCGCTTCCTTAGGAAGATGAAGTCCCCCCTCCCCCCCCTCTCGCTCTCGAGCGGTCGCCCAGTGACAGTTGGCTTCTTCCCACCGCAGGGAACCACCGCAGGACGCCGAGGGCCTGGCCGGCCCGACCATTAACGGTCACTCCCTAGCGACGGGGTGTGTGTGCGCGTGTGTAACCTGAATGGACAGCACGCGCCCTGGCCCCTCCTTCTGCCTCTTCCCCCTCCCCCTTCTTTCTCCACCGGGCCCGGCGCGCGCACACACACACACACACACACACTCACTGCGGAGGTTGTGGATGAGCTCGGAGTGACTGGCGCCTCCTGACTTCCAGGCCATCGCTAGACAGACTCTGCGGAGCAGGTAGAGAGCCGCCTTCAGCGCCGCGACTGCGCACAGTAGTTTCCCCAGGAAGGACACAACCTCCAGCGCCGACACAGGCGCCGCCTCCTCCTGCCCTCCCGCAGCAGCAGCAGCTGCCGCCGCCGCCGCCGCCGCGCGTCCGCCGGAGGGAGGGACCGCTCCCTCGCCCCCCCGCGCGCTCGACATTCTGAACGGCTGCCGCCCGGCAACCGCGGCCGGCGGTGAGCGCAGGCGTGGTACACGGAAGAAAGGGGCCTGGGTTGGGTTGGGTTGGGTTGGGTGAGGGGTGGAGAGAGCCTCTTTGTGACCAGAGGAGGGGCGGGGTGGGAGGCTGAGTTCTTGGGGTGGCAGAGGAGGGTGAGGGTGCCTGAGATGGGGGCGGCGGCCTGTGCCTTTAAGCGGCTGACTCTCGTTTCTGTCTATATATAACCGCGACATGCTACAGTGTGAAAGGCCCATTTGCAGGGCAGTTCTGAGTAGGCGTTGCAGAGCAACACAAGTGTGGGGAAAAGCCTTACGAAGTCCTGAAGTTCGCTGGCAACACAGATATGTGTGTAGATACCAGTAGACGCCTACACTTCCCATCCTGTGGGTTGTACCCAACGTTAGTCTAACTTGAGGCCCGTTCATTTCAATGAGTCTACGCTCAGTAGGAATAACACTGGAATTAAAACCCCGCGACTGTACCGAGGGGTGCACGTTACGGCGGGACTGGGATACGCGGCCGCTCGGACAGTCGGCAGAACAGCCGCCGTGCCTGATGCGTGCGCCGCACACACCCCGCCGCTCCCGGGGATGGGCCAAACACACAATTAGAAAATGCCCTAAACAAGCCTTTAAAATGCCAGACGTGTCCCCAGAGCACTTAGAAACGCCGCCAGTGTCTTCAAATGAATTCAGGGAGTTTATCGAATTCTCTGATCATTTCCCCCCCCAGTTTCCACAGGGGTAGCCATGTCAGTCTGTTGCAGCAAAAACAACGAAGAGTTGTGGCACATTAAAGGCTAGCAGATGTATTTATTCTGGCTTAAGCTTCGTGGACACCGTGCATCTGATGAAGTGGATAGTGCCCACAAAAGCTTATGCCAGAATAAATACTTTTGTTCAACGGTAAGGTGCCAAAAGACTCTTTGCCATTTTTTTTTTCAGGCTGTGAATGCACAATTGTAACTCATTTTGCAGGGCATACAGACATTATTTCCCAGGGTGGCACTTTTATTGTGGGACTACCGCATTTCCCCAGCCCTCCATATGTAATATTTTTTTCCTGTTAGGATTGTGTGTGTGCCCCCCCCCCCCCACGAGCTAGTGTCCAGCTATGAATATTGTGTGGATTCTGTTTGTGGTTGCACTAGTGCAGGGATATAGAAGTATTTTCGGTTGGGGGCCAAATTGACCCAGAGGATGATGGCAGTGAGTGTGGCCTTTCTCTATGCTAAGAGAAAGGGACTCAACCAAAGACAAGTGAGAATATGTCTATGCCGTGTTGTGACTTTAGAAAGGTATTTCGTACATCTTTCTCAGCAGTGTCACTCAACTGTGTGAGTACTTGTATAGCCTCTTATTAAAAAGAAAATAAAAGTGGGTAACACTAACAAGGCTGTATTTTCCCCACCCCACTACATATTTTACATGCAGCAAAAAGAAGCATAGAGAACAGTGTTATAGTGGTACCTTTTGAAGTGCAGGTGCTCATCGTCACAGTCTCCATAGCCCTCAATTACAGTCTGAAAATTCTGGCAGGCCTGTTCATCCCTATCAACAAACCAGTTCTAGCAATTTTCACCTCCACCAGGAGCGGATCTTTTGTAAATGTCATGGGTTTTGCCCATTGCCCATTCCAGACCAAGTAATGAAAATACTTTTCATTACACCAGGGAACAATATATTGCTGCTAGGAAAATTCATTTGCCCCCAGCTACTGTGAGGATTGCAGCTACGCCCAGAGGGAACAGGGAAGTCTGGGTAGCAATGACATCCACGTCCTGGCTATCTCGGCTAATAAAAAGGTGCTGTCGCTGCCTCCCTATAAATCTTGGCTCCACTACCCCACTGATGGAGATCCCCCTTTCAGCAAAGTTATCTGTGAATTACTGAAATGATTTTATTTATTTATTACAATTATTTATTTCCCACCTTTTGGGATACAAATCCTACCACCAGCATAAGCGTGCTGCTAAAAGAAATAGTGAGTCTTTAAAAATAACTTGATTTATTTTTTAGTTCATTGGGGCTCACTCCTTAGTAATGTGTTTAGGACCATGCAGTGCTCCCTAGTAATGTGTTTAGGACCATGCAGTGCAAGCCCAAATATGTTTTCTTAGAAGTAAGTCCACTCTGTTCAATAGGTCTTACTCCCTAGTATGTGCCAGTGGGTTTAGGAATGCAGTTTTAGGGCATAACAGGACGATGGCCAAGAAGGATAGTGAGATAGGTCTTTCCAGGTTAGTCATGGAAAGGTTTGTGCAGCTTTTGTTGTTGTTCAGTCGTTAAGTCGTGTCCGACTCTTCGTGACCCCATGGACCATAGCACGCCAGGCCTTCCTGAGCGTGCTCAAGTTCATATTCATTGCGTATCACTATTGCGGATGCGAAGTACATCAGCATACCCTGGAGTCAACGAAGACGCGCGGAGTTCTTTTTCATTCCGTCTCAACGTTCCCTATCATTCTAGTTTTTCGGAAAGGAAGGTAGGGAAAATCCAAAGGTGGAGCCCGCCCCGCTAAAAGAATTTCTCGCAGTAACCCCAGGAATTGTTGTTGTTGTTGTTCAGTCGTTCAGTCGTGTCCAACTCTTCGTGACCCCATGGACCATAGCACGCCAGGCCTTCCTGTCCTGCGCTCTCTCCCGGAGCGTGCTCAAGTTCATATTCATTGCATCGGTGATGCTATCTAGCCATCTCATCCTCTGCCGTCCCCTTCTCCTTTTGCCTTCAGTCTTTTCCAGCATCAGGGTCTTTTCCAGGGAGTTTTCTCTTCGCATTAGGTGGCCAAAATATTGGAGCTTCAGCTTCAGTATCTGTCCTTCCAATGAGCAGTCAGGGTTGATTTCCTTTAGGATGGACTGATTTGACCTCCTTGCAGTCCAGGGGACTCGTAAGAGTCTTCTCCAGCACCACAGTTCGAAAGCATCAATTCTTCGGCGCTCAGCCTTCCTTATAGTCCAGCTCTCACAGCCCCAGGAATCCAATCCCTCTATGACAGAACAGCACCTTTCTCTGAGCGCAGCCGTAATCTTAAAGGCTTTTGTCCTTTTTGCTTTGCCGTCTCCCGTGACGCGCGCCAGCCAATCAAGAAGGTGCGTTTGGAAGCCGGCGGAGATAGGGTGGTTACGGCGGGAGCGGGCTTGTCTCTTCCGGAATGGAGGACGTAGTGGGCAAGTACGTGTCCCAGAAAGTCAGCAAAACCCGCTGGCAGCCCGTACCTGCTGCTGCCTTGCAGCCTCCCGAGGTCTTCGCCACTGGCTCGTGGGACAACGAGGTAACACGTATATCTGCCTGGCTACCTCGCCCCTCTTTCCCCGTTTCCACTCCCGGTAGCTTCGTTCTAGCCTTCCCCGCCACACAAAAGGGTCGCCTGTTCTCAGCGTGAACTACCTTGGAAACGATGGCGCACCACCTTCTCGTCTTATTTTAGTTTATAAACGTACGTTCTGCGTGACTGACCCACAGTTGTGGAACACCGTTCATTTACTGGTCTCTGGAAATCTCAGTCCCCATATTTTCGGAGTGGGGTGGGTGGGAGAGACCTTTCTGCTTCAGAGCGATATTAAGAGCGTGTGTAGCAATTTTCATTTAAGCGAGTGTTTTTGTGTCTTTTTGTTTGTTAACTATTAGCCGCCTTGAGCCTTTGGGGACTGACTGAATAATCACTCAAAACAGAACTAAATTCAAAATAAAACACACCATCCAGGGCATAGTTGTGGGGGACCAGAAGTAATGGACACATAGTAATTCTCATTTAGCTCTGCTTTGGAAAAGTAGCTTAATAGAAGCTTGCGCTCTTTTTGCTCTGTTACACTTTATCCCAGGAGATCACATTATCTCTGCAAGCTTCTATACAAAATTGTCTTAAACTGACTAGACGAGTGAATAGGTACTCTTTGCATGAAAGAACAAATCCAGTGGTTTGGTGTTTATATTTTTTATCACTTTAGTGTTGCATGCAAAATGTAGCGTTCTATACGAATGTACGTTTATACCAACCTTATGTGGATTTATAGATTATGGTATGGTAACTTTATTAACGTTTTTGAACACTTTTCTAGCTTGGCATCTCAAAATGTAGGTAAAACTAGTACACGTTGGTAGTGATTAATAGGTTTCTGTGCAAGTGTGGTTTCTTTATCCTAGTGCAAGAGTTTGTATTGTAAACTTACAGGAAAATAAGATTTCTGTCTGGTCTGTTGGAGACTTTGGAAGTTTGGATCCAAATGGAGAATATCATGGAGAACCACATCTGCTATGTGATATCCAGCACAGTGGTGATGTTATGGATATGCAGGTAAAAGTGCTATTAAAATGGCTTTTAAGAGGTTGCAAGCCCCGTTAGAAGGAAGCCTTCTCAGAGGCTTCCAAGTATCCAGTGCCCTGCTAGGCTGCTGCTGGCAGGGTGGGAGGAATGACAGAGGCAACTTTCACCTCTCTATCCTCCTTTTTGTATGTTTCCTCTAGATGGGCCTCTGAGTCCATCTAGAGGAGACCTGGGGTTGGGGATGCCAGAGGATTTTTCATATCCTGACCTCTCCCCTCCCCACTCACCAGAACACCCTTTTTTGACCTCTACAAGGTCATCAGAGGCCACTTTTGCGACCTCAGAAAGCAAGCACCACAGGTCTTTCCATAGTGACTGCAAGGGGGCAGCGGGAGGGATCAGATCTATAAGTTCTTCTCCCAAAGTCGTAGGAATTACTATGGCTTTGGGAGGGGGAATCAGAAAAATTTTATGGGCCCTGGGATGCTCTCCAGGAACCATAGGATTGTTCTGTCAAAGTTTAAAGCAGAATAAAACTGAAGTAAAAGCCAACAGCACTGTAAATATGTAAAAACACAATAAGACTTAAAAAAAACCCTAAAGAACTAAAAGACTTGTGAGAATAAAAAGGTCTTCACCTAAGTGGCAAAAGACCACAATGTAGGTGCCAGGTGAGACCCTCTGGAGAGGCATTCCACAACCAGGGTGCTACCACTGACAAGGCCCTTACCTCATTTGGTGGGAGTCCACAGAGGAAGTACTCTAAATATGATCTTAGGGTTCATACAGAGGAAGTCCTTTAAATATGATCCTAGGGTTCATATGGAAGGAGACAGTCCTTCAGATAACTTGGCCCCAAGCCATTTAGGGTTTTAAAGGTTAAAACCAGCGCTTTGAATTGGGTCTGGAAAGCCCAATTGAATTGGGTCTGGAAAAGCGCTGGAAGCCAGTGCAAATCACAAGCACTGGTATAATACAATCATATCGATCAGTCCTTGTTGGTGATCTTGCTGCCCTATTTTGGACCAGCTGATGTCTCGACTGTTTTCAAAGGCAGCTCCACATAAAATGCATTGCAGTATCCAAACAAGAGGTTACCAGAGCATGGATAACAAGCTAGGCTTAGTCCAGATAGGGTCATAGTTGATATATGAGCCTAAGCTGATAAAAGGTAGTCCATGCCTTGGAGACTACCTGTACCTCCAGTGACAATGCTAGGACCAAAAGCATCCCAAACTACAAATCTGATTGGGTGTGTGTGTAACCCACTCCAGAACAGGTTGAACACCACTCAGCTGGGTAGGCGAACCACATACTAACAGTACTTCTATCTCATCTGGATTGAGTCTGTTTATTGGCCCTCATCCAGTCCATTACTGTACCCAGGCACTGATTCAGAACATCCATTGTCTCACCTGGATTTGATGGAAAGGAGAGAAAGAGCTAAGTGTCATCCGCATATCGATGACACCTCGGCCCAAATCTCCGGATAACCTCCCCCGGTGGTTTCATGTAAATGTTGAACAGCATGGGAAATAAAATAGAGCTCTGTGGAACCCCACAGCGTAATTGCCAAGGCACAAAACAATAATCACCCAGCATCAGCTTCTGGAATAGGCCATTCAACAGCCAGTCCAGACAGCCTATCCAGAAGGATACCATGGTCAATGGTATTGAAAGATGCTGAAAAGTCTTAAACAGGGTTGTGCTCCCCCATCCCTTTCTTGCCAGAGGTCATTCAATAGGGCAACCAAGGCCGTTTCAATCCCAAAACCAGGCCTGAAGCCCGATTGAAATGGCTCTAGATAATCAGTTGCATTCAAGAGTGTCTAGTGTTTTCTGTGTTATGGAAGTTGCAATGTATTGCAGTTACCCTAATGGGAAAGGAAGCTTCTAATTTCTGCAATTTGGAAAACCTATGTATGGGACTCTCATGTATTTTGTTCATGAAATATTAAATAGGGATTCATGTATTAACATGCCTGCATATTTTTTTCCCTTAGTTTTTGGATCAGGAGAGAATTGTGGCTGCTTCATCTGCTGGAAGTGTGACCATATTCCGGCACCATCAAAATAATCAGGTAAATGGTTTTGTTTTCAACTACTCTGACTGTGGATGTCAGTAGCTCTAGGGTTTTCAGTCTCAGGAATGAACAAGGCATAAGGAAGTTAACTATGAGCATCTTGAAAACTTAAAAATACGTACTATAGAACTGACCAATTCTTACCCTTATGCTTGCTTGGTTAAAGCTTAATAAAAAGTTGGGTGTTTCACTTACTGGGAAGCTAGTCCCTATGCATCATTAGAATTTTTCTGGGAATTATACGCAACATCTCTTCAGATTTGTGAATTAACTGCAGCAGTGAAGGTTTTCAACATTGTTGATGTATGTTAGCTGAATATACATGAATGTTGGCAAACCAGCACCATACAGTAATCTGCTATTCTAAGCGCACTTACGATTGATAATAGTGGAATTTGATTCTGAGTAACCCTGAGTAGGATTAGGCTATCCAAAATGTAGTATTCCATTACTACACTAATAATATATTCCACAAATATTTGAATTTAAACTGGCTGAGAGTTACAATAACGGCTTATCTGGCTACTGAATTACATCTTAAATCTTGGGGGGGGCAGGGGGGAGGATGAAATATTAAGTTGATCAGAAGGTTTTTGTTTTTGTTAAGGAAATCCTTATTTTAGGACTTATTTTGGAAAGACGTCTGGGATTTCATTGAAAGCTACGCTCCAACTCCCAGTTGTCCTGAAACTGTAGAAGCAAGCTCCAGTCTCTGCCACTAGTCAGAGTAACAAGAGCTACTGGGAAACTTTCGGGGGGGGGGGGTTGTATATTTAGTCTGTTGTAAACTGCCTTGGAGCTCATTTGATCGGGAAGTAGAATATGAATCTAAAATAAATATGATTTGGTCCTTGTTCTTGAACAGCCACTGGTAGCAAATCAAATGATGTGTGTCTTGGTATCAGCCTTGCAGATTCCATGTAAAAACAAAACCTGCAGGATGGTTTGAGAGGTATATTCAACAAGCTGTTTTCCTAGAAGGAGTTAAGTACCCATGTTGGGTGAGTGCAAAGCACTGACATATAATACTGTGGACTAAGATGACTCCACTGAGAGAACAACTTGGCTGTAGTGGCTATGTAAAGTCTTTGAACCACTGAATAAAATTTAATCTTATTCCATGTAGTTTTACTTATTTAAATTTGTGACCCAGACTGTCCTGAGGGATAGAAACTACGAACTTAGAAGACAGACACAATTTCAACTGGATCTCTGCCTTACGATAATTTAGAAAAGTGGGGAAAATGAATCACAAAATGTATTAAACAACACAGGTAGCCATTCAGTAATATTATTCTCCGCTTATATGAGAGTTAGCCCTGTACTATACACAAAATGCTCCTGAATACATATGCATAGAATAGGGCAGTCCAACATATTAACATTAACTATCCACTGCTCAGCTGCTGAATGCAAAAAAATACATCCTTGTATGTATGCATACGCTAACAGACAGGTGATTAAAAGGGGGTGTGAACAGTGTGGTATAGATAATATCAGAAGAAAAATAACTTTTTTAATTGTACAAGTTTTGAATGTTGTAAAGTCACCTTGAGTCCCAGTATTGGGGAAAAAGCGGGATAATAATGATAAGGCATCAGTCGGAAGGATATTGCAATTGTTAGGGTATTTCCACAGTGCATAAAAAGCTAAAACTTGTGTACACACAGTCTCAAAATCCCTAGTTACTAGGAAAGTTGGAAAACGGAACACTTCTAACTCCATTCCTTGAAGCACTTGAATGGCATTTTCCCACAACAGCTTCCCATCCAGCAAATGGGATGGCACATATGTGATGGAATTTTGGCCTGTGGGATTCCTGCCTTTATATATATGTATGTATGTATGTATAAAAAACAGCATAAGATTGAGTGATGGAAGGCTTTATATAGCAGCCATGAATGTATCCATGAAAATTGAGTAAGTCACTCATGCATGGTTCTTCATACATTTTAATAATCCTTTGGAGAATGGGGCAATAGCCAGGAATATGTGTCTGCTCGCAGACTGGAAGAAATACTTTACCAATTTTATACAACACAGATTGGAATCTGACGCTTGAAACATTAGTTTCTAAAGTTCACAATTACCAATTCTATAGCATTTTGGAGTGAATTGTTTTTTACAGTTCTCATGGCATTCGTACAACGCTCCTGTGAATTGGGTTGGACTGAAGTCTCCCAAAGCTGAGACTCAATAAACGTATGTCTGTCAGAGTTTGAACTTGGGTGTGTGTGTGGGGGCGGAAGGGGGATGTCTGACTTCTAAACTTCAGACAGTGCACTTTTCACAAACTGGCTGTTTGATTATTTTTCTTTTGTCATTTAGACTCTCTCCATAAGCCAGAAATGGGAAAATGCACATCATTATGATCCATCCTGTGGGAGTGCATCGTGCACCGGGGTCATCTGCAACAGCCCTGATATTTTTACTGTTGGTGAAGACGGCAGGATAAATATGTTCACAGCTGACCATAAGGAAGTTGTACGTACCGTAGGTAGGCGATTAAGACTCTTGTGCTCAAGTCATAAACACTTGTCTCAAAATATTGTTGTAAACATCCCTACTGAACTTCTTAAAAAGCTCAGGATAAAAGTGAAATCAATTGTACTTGCCTGGGAAATTGTTGTAGCATCACTGCAATGCCAGTATATTACTGCCCTTTTTATGTAAACTTAAACATGGGCAATCCATAGGAAAAATAATACAGTTTTAGAATATAGGATAGACAATTGTAGGCTCTAGTACTTGCATCAGCATGAAATACTAGAATGTGCTTGACAATATATAAAGGTTCTTTATATTTGTATACACCTATGAATATTGTGTTTTTTTACAGGGTAGTGTCACCTAATTGAATTTGGGTTATTTTTGTATTCAGAGCTGTGTTCAGTGTTAATGAAAGCATGTTCACATGATTCTGCACTAAATCTGATAAGGCTAAACTGAAAGCTAAAGCAGCAACCAGTATATGTATATTCTAATCTTAGTATGATTATTTGGAGTAAAAGGCATCAAGTGCATAAGGTACAGTGAACTGCTCTCCTTTGATAGTAATAGAACTAATTTACTACCAGTGTACGCTTTTCATGGAGGCAGCACTTTTCTCTTGTACCCTGATGGAGCAAAAGTCCCTGTAGTGTTGTCGTTTAGTAGAAACATTGATATGGCAATATGCATTATAAAATGCAATTAATTTCTAACCGGGGACTTTTGTGCAACTAGTTTCTAACTGGGCTGTTTGTACTTTGCTTAACGTTATGTTAAAACATCACATTCTCTAGGTGTGGGGAGTGGAGGGGAGAGAGGAATAGTGCCCAAGTGTACTGTTAATGAGAGGTATAATAGCGGCTTCTAGAACAGTCAACCAGCTGGGGGGATCTTACAGCTGCCCATTAGATAACAGCTGTTCTTAAGATATATCTGCTCACTGCATTTCTGATATGTAAACAAATCATGCTTGTTAAGAACAACACATTTAAAAACAAAATGTTTGGTGTGAATGTCTTTTCTAATTTCCCACAGACAATGCTGACAGCAGTACACTCCATGCAGTGACTCAACTCCGCACAACAGAGATCCTGACTGTCAATTCCATTGGTCAGCTAAAAATATGGGATTTCAGACAGCAAGGAAATGAGCCTTCACAAATATTTTCATTGTAAGCACTTCACTCTCAGAAAATAAGCACCATTAAAAGCCAAACACTATATTACACCTATATGACATTCTGTTCAATTAGTGCTTTGTCTATAGTTTTTGCTGAGTTCCTCTTAAAGTGTGTGTTCCTCTTTATCTGTAGGACAGGGGAAAGAGTACCACTACACTGTGTTGATAGGCATCCCAGTCAACAGCACATTGTAGCTACAGGTAGCCAAGATGGAATGTTGAGTATTTGGGATGTAAGACAAGGCAGCATGCCGGTTTCCTTGCTAAATGCTCATGAAGCAGAATGTAAGTACCTAAACAAGCAGGTGTAACGTTGGGTCTTTCTTGTGTCATAATAACAATTAGGGGTATGATCCTTCCACATATGAGAACAGCACCTGTGTCTCAAGAAATCCACAGAGGGCCCAACAGAGCCCCATTTCTCTCCTCCTTGACACATGTGCCTGGAGACATGCTTGGGCGGTCTGTACTCACCTCTCGTATCCCCATCCATATGGGAGACATGCACAGGTCTCCAGCTCCCGTTATGGTGTGAGTCCATGTGTGTATGCTGAGCAGTAAAGGACAAATTGGGCTCCAAACCCGATGGAGATCATTCCAGGAATTGTGTTTGTGTGGGGAAGGACTCTATCCATACATTTTGGCATTTACCCATTGCACAACTCACAGAACTTACAATAATAAAAACAAACAAGTCCTGAGGAAGGTGTTACCATGAGACATGTATCTCTCTACATGTCTGGAAACTACTTCTCTATGTTTAGGGAATAAGCCCTTCAAGAACATAAAAGAGTAGGGGAATCAAGCTCAGATGTGCTAAGGAACAGTTTTCTAGTTCAACTGGTTTTCTTTTCTTGCCAGAGGACAGGCTGCTGTCTGTCCTGGAAAGCCAGCCCAGAAACCAGCACTTTTCCAAAATACACAAGAACACTGTGTCCATTATTTAGGGATATTGTCTAGGTAGCAAGTACCCTCTTATGAGGCACTTGGGCGGGAGTAACACAGATGAGATTAGAGCTTTTGCAGAAAAGGAGTTTTATTGAGAGAGCATAACAAAATGGCTGTTCTAGAGATGGAAGGGGCAGGGGGAATGAGAAATGAGGCTACTGTGAGCTAAGGAGGCTGTGTGCTGATTCTTCAGCATTCATAGGAGAGGGTTTTCCAGAAGTTAAGTTGGAAGACTGGCAGGAGAGAGAGAATCAGAAGTTTCCTTATGTGCTGTGTGTGTGTGTGTGTGTGTGTGTGAGACTGTAATGTCTGGGTAAATCCAAAAGAGGTAGAAGGAAGACATTTCTCAGCCATGGCAAGTCTTTATGGACAGAGTTCACTGGATGTGGAGAAAAAGGACATGCAGAACTTTGATCCCAGATTCAGTCAGTCTACATTTCCACCAGAAAGATCTCTTCTAGAATCGCCTTGAGTCCAGCGGCTCACTAGTATAAGAATGGGCAGCCAGCTAGGAGCTCCAAAAGCTAGTCAGGCAGAGTGTGCGCCCTTTGAAAACTCTTCACTGAAATGGATGTGAATGAAGTGGCCAATGTCCACAAAAACATATGACATAGTAAATTGGTTAATCTAAGGTGCTACAAGACAAAAGATTCACTTGGTTTAGGGCCTCAAAGACTGGTGTAGTGTTAGAAAAAGACTCACAAGAGAGTGGCGTGGTACTGGAATGGACAATTTCCAAGTGAACACAAAGAAAAACAATTGTGTCTTCCTGCTTAATAAAAGGACATAGATGATTTGATTGAATTAGGAATTCAATTAATCAGTTAAGCATTAATTAAGCATTAACAATTCCAAGAAGTCCCATGCCAGTGTAGAAACACTTCCTTGCCCATGTGCATTTTGTCCTAGCCTGCTAGAACTTGCCAGCTAACCTTTCCAGACAAAATGGAGAGTTGAACTAAGGTGATTGTAAGGGGACATACAGTGGAGGCACACTGGCATCCTGCCAACCAAAGGTTGAAGTGTTCATAACTATCCACTGGAATAAAATATTTTAAATATGTATGCTATATAATATGCTTGTCATGTGTTTACTTGTTCAGTATGGGAAGTGCACTTTCATCCTTCCAATCCTGATCATCTGTTCACTTGTTCAGAGGATGGATCTCTGTGGCACTGGGATGCTTCTACTGATGTGTCTGAAAGAAAATCTTTTCTTCATACAGGTAAAACGTACTTCAAAGTATTGAGTAGCTGAATGAGAATACTTGATGATGATGGCAGATGAGGGCGTGATTGTAGAGGAGAAAAGCAAGGACTCAATGAGCATTTCAGATGTGGCTGCATGTCTTTGTTCACTGTTACCTTCAGGAAATTCTTCTAATGTTGCAGTGTTTTTAACTTGGCATGTTTTGCTTGTTTCTAATGTGATAAGCCCCTTGCCAAATTAAGATAGAGTAATAAAATTTGGTACAGTCTACATTTAAATTTCAAATATTAGCCTGATCCTCTTCCTTCTCCCCACTCCCGTCTGTGTTTGTGTGGGAAGATGTCCTTAAGAGCCGTCCTGGATTGGACCAAAGCAGTGCAGTGTTCTGTCCAGTGCAGGGGCAAACCTGATGCCTCTGGGAAGTCCACAAGCGGGGCAAACCTGATGCCTCTGGGAAGTCCACAAGCAGGGCAAGAGTACAATAGCACCCTCCTATTCACGTTCCCAGCAATTTGTATTGAGACGCATACCGCTACATACTGTTTTGGCTGGAAACTTCAGATGCATGAAGGATATGGATACATATATTAAAATGCTTGTTGTACTAATTTCTCATGAAGTAAAAAGTCAAGAGCCACAGCTGAAATGGCTCTGGAGGTGCAGAGTGTATTTCTCGATGTTGGCAACAAAGCCAAAAAACTCAAGCATGTTTTCTATTACATGGACAAGTGTCAACCATCATATATGCTTCTCACTTCTGAATTTAAGATAAACATTAACTTATTTTTGTGTTTCTTTGTAGGTGGGAGAAGTACGACATTTCTGCCTCACAGTGCAGCTAATCAATCTGTAATAAGTGCATGGCTAAGCAATGATCCAACTAAAGACCGCATGGACATTACAAATTTAATTTCAAATCCAACATTATCTGTTAATAGTTTAGATATTCTAGGATCATGTCTTGTATATGGAACAGATGCAGAATCTATTTATGTTAAGAAAAACCTCTTTTCATAATGTTATTTCACTAAAACCGGTCCTGCAGTATTTAGAAGAATAAGCTTCTAAATACTGGAATCCATACCATTTTGTAGAGCTATTATTAAACTAGGGACATAATTTGGAATGGCAGATAGAATACAACTCATGTTATAGCTTTAGTTCTTTAACCATGTAATTCATATGTAAACAACTTGGCATTTCATTATTGTTCATAGGTTGGTCACTGCTTTTTGTAGTAAGCAATCCTATGCCCCCTAGATAGCATCTGGGGGTGATAGGATTTTTCGGTTTCCCAGCTCCAAGCTCGTAGACAGTGCTACGAGCTGGAAGCCGGGAAACTGTGCTCCCCTCCCTCTCGTATCTGGTGTGGAGAGAACTGCAGTGGCTGCCCCTCGGTGCTCTTAACTCGGAGCACAGAGAGGGTGAAAACGGGGAGTTCCCAGGGGCAGGGAGGGGAGGAGACCACAGAAGCTGCTTTAGGCAGCTTCCTGTGTGGGCTCCAGCCCTGCCCCTGCCCCCTCCTCGAAGCTGCACTTAGATGTCTAAGGCAAACTGCAGGGCAACTGGAGTACAGAGGGAATCCTCTCCTCCATGCTTCAGCCACCCTGCATTGGATAGGCGGTCACCTCTTATCTTGATAGGATTGCACCCTAAAGTTCAAAAATACAACAAAGGATAGTGTGACCACTTTAACAGTTCTCCAATAACAAATATAATTGAAGTGCAGTTCTTGTATCGAATATGATGGTGACAGGTAAAGCTTGCTTCTGGGAATTGTTTTTGATAAAAATGCAGTATGATAGGTTTAAGAGACTTCTCACTGGTGGTGGAAGAAAATGTAATGTTGGCAAAGGAGAACAGAAATAGTATCATTGAGTATAAAATCCTGTACAAATATACATTACAGTAAACCATGAAATGTATTTAAGAGCAGCTTTAATGTGACATTGCTTATCTCTAAGTACTTACTGTTTCTAGTAATAAGATCACTATTTGGCCTGTAGTTATGGATTTCATTTAGATTAGCACTGTTAATGAAGATTTTGTGTTTGAAAGTAAGCCTCATGGATATTAGTGGTGCTTTATTTCTGGTTAAGTGTGCTTCGGTTTAACTGTTTTTTTGAATCAAAACAAAACACCAAACTCTTTGAAACTGTCAACAAATCATAGATTTCATATATTCTTGGTAATGAGAAACATTTCATACTTTTATTAAAATGTCACTAAACATTCGTGTTCTTTTATTGTTTTCAAAAAGCTAGCGAAATGCTATAAAATGTGAACAACTTACTGAGCAATCCTAAACTTACCTTACCCTTGTCCTGAAATATGCCAGGGGAAACAGCTGCCAAATTCTATGCCTGCTCAGTGTGGGAGGGGGGAAATACCACAGAAGAAAATGCAAAGCAGTGGAACAACACGCCCATAGTACACCTAGAAATACTGTTACAGCCCACCAATTGGGGATCGTGCTGGCAACAATGCCCACATGAAACAAAGATGCAGAAGGAAGTAATGAACCCACAATGACCTGGGTATGCCCCCAGTGCACATCCCTACATCACAATGCCCTCATTCAAGCTCTTGTGGCTCACTCCTTAAAGTATGGGCTTCGGGAGGCAGGAGATGGGAGTTCAAACTCCCAAGAGGCCCCATTAATTTTTTGTATGCTAAGAAAAAAGGGCATGCCATAGCCAAAAGAGAGGGATGGAGCTCCTGTGACTTAAGCCTACACTTCAGGCTCCTGATACTAGAGGCTCCTGATCTGAATCCTGAAGATGAGGCCACTCTAAAAAAGTGGGAAGGGGACTTCACACCTTGCACAATCAGCAGCACAGTATGAACCAATGCTCTGGCCCAAGCATGTGCTAACCAGCCCCATTGCACACCCACCACCCCTTATTGCCTGATACGACAGCCCTGCCAGGTAGCCCATCAAGCATTCTATTGCAATCTCATTCTTTCCCACTCCCTGACACATGCTTGCAGCAGCACCTATCCCACCTGTGTACCCTGGGAGGCCCGTCTCCATAGAGTGCAGGGAACCTGAGTAAACAGAGACAAGAGGCTACTGTCCTTCCCCCTCCTCTTTGGAATCCTATCCTGAGATCAGCCAAAGCCAGATCACACTAGGATGGAGAAAAGATATCCCTATCTACTACCTAAAAGAAGCAACACATGATAAAGTTAAAGCCTTTATTCAAATGCTTTGGGGATGGAAGACCTTGCTATTGGGTGTTTGTACCCCGAGTCCTGACAGAGTATCAGTTAGGTTTCAAAAAGTGTTAGTGATGTGCGCAAGTTTCCATGTATGCTTGCTCCTCTGTGAGTTGCGTGTGTGACATGAGGCTTGAGAGGTATATTATCTGAGTTCTGGTCTCCCAATGTGGGGTTTATATATTTGTGGTGTGCTGTGAGTGCTGAGTTGCACCATATTTTATGCTCTGTCATGCTATTATGGATGGGACAGGATGTGGTGGTAGTAACTTCTTAAATTTCCCCCCTTCCATTGACATTAGCGGTCGGAAAATTCCTTACACCATGTCTGGGGCTGATGTAAAGTTCCGCCATTGATGTAGGCGCAGCCATGAAATGAAGGGTTTTAAGATTTAGCATATGTGTGCTCCTCCCCAGTCCCATACATGTCTCTGATCTGTTTTCCTCCCACTCTGCTGGTATACTGGTGGAATTCCACTTGCATAAATGTCATGCCAGTGGTGTATTCCAAGATCCAGTGGAATGGCAGGGCTTCCACTGCTTCCTAAAGTCAGTGCTGCAGCTAAGTAATTTTAGATGTTGGACTTAATGGTCTTACAGGGTCCCCTTGAGACAATCCTGTGTACTAGCACACAGTTAAGATTTCTCTCACCACCCCATGCGTTACAACTGCTACTACATTCCTGATACGTTAGACCAAAAAACAACTGCCAAAAATGATAAATATTCTGAGCTTTGCAAATTTTCATTTTAAACTCAAATAGCGTTATCATGATTATCAGACTAAAATGGTGTTTGATTCTGCTGCCTTGAGGCTAAAAACATTTATTTGGGAATAAGCACAATTCTGATATAATGGTACTATATTTTAAACATAAAAATAAGAAAATGAGTATCTGTAACCCAATGTACATGACCAGTTAGCCACCCCTGGCTATACAATGTTTTTTTTTGGGGGGGGGGGGTTAATAGGAAAAGATGCTGCAGTGAACAGCAGCAGTCTTGGTCGATCCCATCATGCCTATGCTGGCCCTGTTGATGCTGTTTGCCATGCCCCAGGTGGATATGGGGTCCAGGGCTGGGCTGGAGGGCCTTGGTCTTTGGCCCCAGGTCCAGTCCTAGTTACCTATAAGAAATTAGCGAACAAGCACACAAGTGTAAATGGGTCAGGTGTTACAGTTGTGTGCTTGTTCACTAATTCCTTATCGGTTTCTACAGCTGTGGCCCTTTTTTGTACCCAGGCCTAGCTACACCACTTCCTAAAGCTCCTCAACTGGAGAAACCTGAATATAGGATTGTGCTCTTACTGAATGTTAAAACAGCCTTGATAGAGAAACGAATAGTGTTACTCTTTAAAGCTTTGATTTAGGACTGTTCATACACAAGCATCTGCATGCAGGATTGTTTGCAAGGGCAGAACTAGCTACCTGAAGAGAACAGGAATGTTTCTGCCGCTATATAGGAGTAGCGCGTTCCCATGCGTGTTTACTGGAAGCAATTCCCCCTGTGGTCCGTTGGGTTTACTCTCAAGTAAATAGGATTTCAGCCGTAAAGGTAGTTATCGGGCAACTGAGCCCCGAAGGCGGTGGCAAGAAACAGCTGCTGATTCCGCTCCTCTCGAGGCAGCATGTTAATGATGCTGCTGGATTCTCCTCTTCCTTGCCACGGCGACGGGCTTGTTTGCCCGCCTGCGCAGCCACTTTCGCTCGCCAGCCCACTCCTTCAGGGGCGGTGGGGCTGGGGCTGATCCCTCCAGGCAAATTAGCGGCGGTGGCTCCTCCTCGGAACGGCCACTCGCCCGCCTCCTCCGGGTGAGAGCGGGAAGCGGGGCAGCCGCTGCCACGCCCAGCGCTGCTACTACTGTGGCCAACAGCAACGCAGCATCGAGGTGCGGCGGCCCATCAGCCCACCCACAGCCTCTCATATGGGCAATTCAGGGCGCAATCCCAAAGCTGCCTGGGGCACGCTGGGCGCGGTAGCGCATTTTCCTGTCTAAACACGCATGGGATTGCGCCTTAGACATTCCGAAAGGGGGAGGCGCCGCTCTCCTCCTGGGGCTCCCATGCGCCCATCCTCGCCCGCACTGCCCTGGCGTGCCTGAAGGCTACAATCCTATTCCCATTGAATTCAGTGGCACTCCTGAGCAGACATGAGTCGCCTTGAAAGCGGAGCCCACCGCGCACCGCTCTCGGCTAATTAACTCGCATTCCAAAGGGGGTGGCTGGGTGGAGCAAGAGGAGAACAGAAGGAGCCGGCGAAACGCGCAAAGGAAGTCGGGAAAAGGTTTTATATCCGGGAATCTTGGGCGACGGGCCCACCGACAAAATGGCGGCCCGGAACTGAACCCCGAAAAGGGGGGAGTGGAAGAGAAATAGCGGGGGGGAAGGGACGAGCAACCGCTGCCATTAACGCTGGGGACCCAACTCTTGTAGCCATCGCAGGGACGTACCGCCGCCCACCTGAAAATTCCCGGATTTGAGGCGCTGTCACCGCCGCCTTTCCTCCAGGCAGGTGGGTAGGACGGGTTGTCTCCAGCTCCGCCTCAGGGAAGGAAACTTGGTGGCTAGTTCATGGGGAAGGCCCTGCGCATAACACGCCTTGGCCTGGGGTAGTATAACGTTCCGTCGCCGTGACAAGAATGTTTCTACCTCCCACGTATATTAAGCCTCCCCTCCCACCCCTTTTTTTAAAGATCCTTTCGCCTCTATGCAGGTTCCCTACTTTGTCTTGTTTCCGGCCTTTAGGTGTCCTACGCGTTCCTTATAATGGAGTATCTGCTCCTTTGAACCTAGACATCCCCCCTACCGTATTTCGGTTTCCCTCTTTCCGCCCCCGCCCCCTGTTCTAGTTTCATATCGTACTCACGAGTAGTATATTGTAACTTTTATGTAATTTCGCTGTTCTCTTCCATTTTTCTGTTCGGTAATCCAGTTTTCAAGTCAGACCTCATTCTTTCCGTTTGTTGATCTTGGCGCTTTCCTTTGTTCAAGAAGAAGGGGGAAGGTTAGAATTGTTTGGGAACCTTCCTAATATTCTTTACTATAGCCAGTTCTATGTCTGCCATAAACTTTCAAAATAAAGACGAGGTGAAGAAGAAAGAGCAAGTGTTAAAGTGCAACACTGATTTGATGTTGGGATTATTGGCTAATGTGATAATACGAATTTTATACAGAATATTTTGTAACCAACATATTGACATGCTTTTCTTCCTCTGGTTTATTTATGTACAATGATATAACAGGTAAAAAACTTTACGTACGTTATTTTGCTGATATGTATGTTTGAATTTAACAATCTGTAATCTATGTACCCTAACTGGTATATTAAAAAAAAAAGCTAAAACAATCTGCAGTTGGCTTTTTGAAAAATGTGTATTTAAACCATAGCTCCACTTTAAGTATTTGGTGTCAACGATTTTCATTAGTATTTATTAAGTGCTTCAAATCCTATGTGTTCTACAAATAATAAAGCAGACAAGTTTTTGTAACAGGGCGTAGGGAAGAGGGGAAAATAAGAAAATGCACAGTTTAGGAACATCCATTTTACTTAGGAGAATAGGTTATATTTATAAAAGGTGAGCATCTAACATATTAGGGTTTGGGTTTTTTCTTTTCTTTTTTGTGCCTGTGATTGCTTAACAATGTGGCTGAATAATATGGTGTTCGTTTTGCAGACATAATTATTGTTTCAAGGAAAGAAGTCCTGGTTATAACCATTACAAAAGTAAAGTGTTTCTTTTGTCCCCAAAGTTCATGGTATTGCTTTGGCATTTATGAACTACTACATTTTTGGAATTGCGTCATTCTAATAACTCTAAGTGCATGCTTATACACATTTACTCAAAAGTAAGTCTCATGGAGTTAAATGGAGTTAAATTTATTCCCCAGTAAGTGTGTATAGGATTGCTGTTTAAGGCTACCATCCTATGCATACTTGTGGGAGTAAGCTCTGGTTAACTGATTTAAGTTAAAGTAAGCATGGATAGTAGTAATGTATGGCTGTGAGAGCTGGACTATAAGGAAGGCTGAGCGCAGAAGAATTGATGCTTTTGAACTGGGGTGCTGGAGAAGACTCTTACGAGTCCCCAGGACTGCAAGGAAGTCAAATCAGTCAATCCTAAAGGAAATCAATCCTAAAAGAAATCAACCCTGACTGCTCATTGGAAGGACAGATACTGAAGCTGAAGCTCAAATATTTTGGCCACCTAATGCGAAGAGAAGACTCACTGGAAAAGACCCTGATGCTGGGAAAGATTGAAGGCAAAAGGAAAGGGGGACTGCAGAGGATGAGTTGGCTAGATAGCATCACTGATGCAATGAATATGGACTTCAGCACACTCCGGGAGAGAGCGGAGGACAGGAAGGCCTGGTGTGCTATGGTCCACGGGGTCATGAAGAGTCAGACATGACTTAACGACTGAACAACAACAAGCATGGATAGGCTTGATCTGTACCACTACTCTAATTCCATTTTGGTATTAGTGGATGAAACAGTTATGTATAATGCTTGTTACATTTTGGGGGTCAAGTGGGTGCATCTCCTCACCACTTCCTCATCTGGTTGCCTTCTTTCTCTCTAGAGGGAGAGGTAAGTAGAAGCTGTTGTTCATTCTCTTTGCTCCTGCTACTGCTTGCTCACTCAAAGAGAGCAGGTGAAGAGACACTGGCGACAAGGAAGAGGAGCAGCAGGGCCACTGGTCTCCAGGGGTTGGCACTGAACACTCTACTGAAGCATAGGCTCAGCAGCAGCTGCCCAAGAAAGTCAGTCTGTGATGCCAGTTTTAGTTGTTTGTGATCTGAAAATAGTTTCAAGTGCACAGTTTTAACTATGGAGAAGCTCTGACCTCTGAAAATAATTGGTAAGTAAAAGCCAATTAAGCTTAAGCTACAATGACGTGGTTCATAGGATCAGAACAGCCCACTGTTTTGTGAGGGTTAACCCTCGCGTAACCCAACAATAGACCAACAACCCTTGCATAACCTGTGGCCCCTGGGTTTGCATGACACAACAAGATGTGGCTGGGCTTTGAATATTCAAAATAGCTGCCTGCATGCACTACGGCCCACCATGGCTTTAATAAGCCACAGTAGGCTGTTTGATCATGTGACCTAGCCCAATGTCTCTTTTAGCATAGTATGCAAAGTGTGATCAGTTTCAGGTTACTGCAAGTGCATCACTAATTGAAACTGAAATACAACTTTTATTTAAGAGAAAGAAAGAAGCAAAGTATGTAGTTTCTGTGGCAAACATAAGTTAGTGGGTGTATATCTACGTTAAAGAATTCTAAGGGTGAAGGGAAGTATATTCTCTTAACGAGGAAACTATTTTTCTTGCCGTGTATGTGAGATTAACATTTTCAAAAGTCAGTAGTTAAACTATACCAGATGGTGCAACAAGAAGGGACTGTGTAGTAAATCTGATAAGTGGTATATGGACCAGATGGCACCTGACATCCTGCCTGCTTTCTTGTTCACTTTTCACTTTATTTAAATTTCCATCCTGCCGTTCCACAAGAACGTGCCCATGGCAGCTATCAATAATAAAATTGATATTAAAAGGCAATCATATGTGTTATATCACCATATCAAATCATAGCTGATTAAAAACAAGTCAATAATACAGTACCTAATTAAAAACAACACAAAGAAATTCTGTCAGCAGAAAGTAATCTCAGCGGGGTGTAAACAGGCCTTCCTTGGGAGGTATTCATTAAACTTCATCCTGCCTTTATATTGTGTTAGACTGGATATAATGTACCTCCAAGGCCATATACTGTCATACTATGGATTGAACATTGAAAAAATGTGGCATTCTGTTAAAGCACTTCTTTCACAGTCAGATTACCTATCTAAGGAGAAAATGTTTAGTGATCTGAACTGAAGTAGTTTGAATGTGTTTTTTTGTTGTCTCGACTGTTACTTTTAAAAATAAAGATAGGGAATAATGTTGGGTGCAAACTTTGAATCATTGGATGCTTGGACATTAATTTCAGTGGGATGTGGATTCTACCCTGTGTATGTAATCCAGAATAGTTAATAACAAACATGTATCTACATGTACTATACTTGCACACAAAATAACAAAATGAAATAATACAGAGTTCTGTGACATAAAGGCATGATTTGGTTTCCACAATGATAGGACAACTTGGAGAATTGAAGTCTTGGCCACAGTGATGGTTCAACCTGAACCAACTGTCATTCAAAGTAGAAAGGGTTGCAGTTTCTGATGGTTGATGTGTTAATGTGCAGGGACTTACTGTTCTATATGTCGATTATGGTGGCTTACAATGTGCTTTGCAGCAGTTTCCACTGAACTGTTGGCAGTTAGACTCTCAGCAGCATGAATGACTTGCAGTATAGTTTTTTGTACTCTGATGTAGCATGTCAAACTGTTCTGCATTGTTCTACAAGGTTATGTATATTGTCAGCACAATTACAGGTGGTGGTCATATCCATATCCCTACTGTTGTACATACTGTGGACAGTATCCTATTCAGCACTAGTTCTTACATAAAATATGTTACACTAGCATAAGTTATCTCGAGTGCAACACTGATAGTTTGCTGACACAATGGGTTTTCTGATACTAGAATGTAGACTAGAGTTGATCTGTGGCCAATTTCTAGTGGGCAACCTTGTGTTTATTGGTTGCTGGGTTTTTAGCAGCAAATGCTGGACTAGATGGGCCTTGGGTGTTCAAACAAACAATAGTGCATAATCAGGTTCACTATATTTATTCACAGCACAAATTAGTTATGTCTTAAGAGGTCCTAAGCGTGCACTCCTGCTTTGTAAATTTAAAACATGTCAATGAATCATGGAATTCTTGTTAAAAATTAAGCAGATCACCTAAGACTGAAGTCAACCCACCCCTTTTTAAAGTCTAAATGGTGAACTTGTAAGGGTGCTGGATGTCTAATTGTAATCACATTTACTTGGGAGTGAATCCTGTTGATTTTGATGGGACTTCATTCCAAGTAAGGGTGTGTATAATTGCTGCCCGTGTCTGAAAAGTGTTTCCCGATTCCTTTATAAATTACCATCACATGCTGATCCCGCTCCCCCCTCCCAATTATATTTATTTGTTGCAATATATATATTTATCTCAAGGAAAGTTTACTTAATTTTTACAGTGCACACATTTGACTGTGCTGTTACACGAGTTATATTATGTTAGGTGGTAATTCACTTCTTGATTTCATGTGATACATTCACCTCTATTTCACAATAAATATGATGCATGATTCAAGCAACAGAGTACTCAATAGTGATGAACTGTGATGAAGCCACAGAGGAGAGTGCTGCCATAATCAAGGCAGGAGATGATGAGAGCATGATCCAGAGTCTTGGCTGAGGGGAAGTGGTGTTCTTTGAAGGCAATGGTTCAGTTATGACCACTGTCATCTTGACACTAGACTCAGAATAAGACACGACTCCTGTGTTTAGAAAGGAATATTTAATCGTGACACCTTCTCCCAGTAGTAATAGCAGATATCAGTGGCTACTACGCATGATGGCTATGTATCATCCAGTATCAGAGGAAATATATCTGTCAATACAGTTTCTGGGGATCCTAAGTGGGAGGGTGCTATTGTGTTATTCTGCTTATGAGCTGCCTACTGGTTGGCCACTGTAGGAACAGAATGCTTAACTAGATAGGCCTTTGCTCTGGTCCAACATGGCTCTTATTATGTTCCTGTGTTCACTATCTCTTTAACAGAAAAAGCTGTACCTATTTAAAATGTATAAAAGGGCATTTTCATACTGAATTTGGCAACACTAACTGGAGCATGTGTGAACTTTTTAAAATGGTTAAATGAGAGCTTTTTTGCCTGCATGGCAGGTGGAGAGTACTCTGCCTCTAAATAAGTTAAATACATTTTTCCAAACAAAATAAAAGGTCTGAATTCTTCACAACAACTAGCAATTGGGCATAAAAGGCTTTGACTCAGCTAGCTTTTGGGGGGAGTCTACTGATCAATGCTGGAATGCCAACAGGAACTCGAGTCTTTCCCAACCCTCCATCAGAAAGGTGAGTTAGGCATAGACATCTCTGATAAGTCACAGTTTCTTTGCAGATCATCTCCATGCCTGATTCCTTTAGTCTAGGTTTAGGTTGTAAAAGATAAGTCACTTTGCTAAACTTGTCAGGTCATATTGTTTGGAAATGGACATGTAAATACAATTATGGCTGCAATCCAATGCATTCTTTGTGAGACTTGTTTCTGACTAAATATGCACAAGATTATGCTATTAGAGGTTAAAAGGCTAAATAGCAAATTACAATATTTTTTCAATGATGTAACAATGGATTTTATTTATTTAGGTTGGCGGAACAAGGTTTGGATGAATGTTTGTACTACTGGAACTGAGGTCTACAGTGAATTTTTAAGTTTCCATCTAACTTACTGTTGAGTATATTGAAGGTGCATCTTTGTTAGAGGTTATACGTTTTCATGAAGAGAAGTGAGAAGCCAGAAGGATATAGACAAATGAGGCCTAAAACTTTTCCTGCCAGTAATTACACTGGCAGCAGTCAGCAAATGTTGCAAGAAATACGAGAGAGCCTTAGAAATTTGCCAAAGCCCTCTGATGCTGTAAAAGTTGAGCAAAATATGGGTAAAATATCAACTGAAGATCCCAGACAAGGTCGAAATCCCCCAAAATTTGTGACCTACCATAAAGCTTTGCAAGAAATCCGAAATTCTCTTCTTCCTTTTGCAAATGAAACAAGTTCTTCAGCAAGAGGAACATCAGAAGTGAATCGACAGATGTTGCAAGATCTACAAGCTGCTGGATTTGATGAGGTAAAATAAAAATGAAGTTGTCCCAATGATCATGCAAATGGCTTATGACAAAAACATTAATCTGAAATCCTAGTTGATGTTTTCCTTGTTATCTACTGGGGACACAGCAATTCACAAAATTAAAGTTTTGCTGTTTCCTATGTGCATTTGTAATATAAGTTTAACACTTCTTTCAGGAACCAAGTCCTAAACACACTGGCTCAGTCATACCTAGTTATACACATTTAAGTTAACCATATTCCTTCACTGCTTCAGTGAAGGAACATTCAACTTAAAATGCTTAAATGTGGTTTTCTAATACTCATGTGAAAATTTGTCCCATTGACTTTAGAAAGGATTGGCTTGCTTATATTGGCTGTGATTCATATCCTTTGCCCAGACATTTCTGATTGCTGACATCCTCCTAAATGACTGTGGTTAATGTCATAAATGTTAATACAGTGCTAAATTCTTACACTACTGCTCTTATTTTCTGTGTGTGTGTTTGTCATTGTTGGTCTCATTAGTGCATAAAATTCAGATGTCTTAGATTGTGAAGAGAATTAGTCCAATTATCCAGCTTGCTCACTTTCTAAATGGCAATCTACATATTTCTAAAATAAGTTCGTGATTTTCAGGCTGCATTCTTTAATATACTTGGAATAAGTCTTTGAGATGGGTGGACAACTTGTGGCCCTCCAGATGTTTTGGCCTACACCTCCCATCAGCCCTCAGTATTGGCAGTGCTGGCTGGCATGAGCCCTAGACTGACTATGCTAGCTAGGGCTGATGGGAGGTGTAGGCCAAAATATCTGGAGGGCCACAAGTTGCCCACCCCTGCTTTAAAATGTCAGTCGGGCTTACTTCTGAGTATAAATGCTTAGGATTGCATTATAAATGGTTTTAGTACTTAAATCATGCTTTTAAAGTGCTTTTTTAATTTTTAAAATATACATACGTAATTGTGTATATATTCATAGCAATGAATACATGTGAAATGCATATATATGAAAATACAACTTACTACCAATTATATATAGGCATCAACAAAAGCGAACCAGATATCCAAATAAGTATCCATTTGAAGGTGGCATCTATATGCCACCAGTTCAAATGTTGAAAGTGTTAGAAGGTCCTCAATCCATTACATTAAAGAAGCGAGTGTTTATCCTTCCAAAGTTGTAATAGCAGTCTTTTTGTCAAGAGGGTGCAAAGAATCTTTTAAAGTATCTTGATTTTTTTTTAAACTACATTTGATAAAGTAAGCATTTCAGACATTTGCCTGCCATGCAACAGTCTGCTCTTTTGTAACTTCAGTGCGTTCCAGTCGAGGTTGTGTAGAATTTCATGTGGTCAAAATGCATGGTATGCAGTTAAGTTCTCCCACAGATAGAATTACTTCCATCAACAGAATGGGGAGAGGGGTGATTCACCCTCCCCCTTGCAGCCCCCCATGCGTCCTCAAAATCCCTGGAGGGCTGGGAGACCCTCCAGAGCAGGTTTTCAGGGGGCTGAGGGGCTGCAGGTAGAAGAGGATAAATTCCCATTGTGTGAATGGACTTCTGCTCGTGCATCACTGGATTTCGCCCAGTCTATTTTTAGTATGCCCTCTCTTAATTTGCCCTTTCTGTTTCTCTTTTGTTTCAGGTGCCTTATTTGTCCCAGGGCAGTGAGAAGCATGGATTTTCTCTAAAGCAGGGGTGGGTGGCCCTCCAGAGACTGTTGAACTGTACCTCCCATCATCCCTCACCATTGGCTATCCTGGCTGGGGCTGATGGGAGTTGCAGTTCAGCAACATCTGGAAGTCTACCCGTTCCCCACCCCTGCTCTAAAGCATATGCATACCAAACAGGGAGAAGTAGCTGAAATAAATAAACAAACAAACAAACAGGACTAAAACAAGAGTGTTGTTCTTATGTAACTACATCTTGAACTTTAAGATAATGTTTTTGCTATCCTAATAGAACACCTTTGTTCAGTTATAGCATATAGCCACCAGAGTTAAATGTGTTTAATTAGCACAAGGAAACTAGGAAGCTAAAATCCAATGAATTTCACAGAACTACTTAAGTTTTTTATTATTATTCCAGACAGCTTTGAGGTGCTATTGACTGCTTGGGCTGTTCATTGTATCAGATTGTAGAGATTTTGCTGCAGATTGTTGTGAACGTTATGGTGGTTTTAATCTTTTAATGTTTTTGTTGCTTTAAAAACATAGGTTAGTATGTTCTGTTGTGACAGTAAGTGCCCTGTAGGACTTGTTATGGCTGAAAGATTGGGTCTACATTTAACAACGAGAATTCAGTGCTGGGCTTCTGTAACTGGAAACATTATTGGTTTGGATCCAGACATATCCTTTTTCTTGTGGAAGAGATTGAGATTTTTTTTAAAAAAAACTTTAGTTTGTGCTTCTGCATACCTTTGGTTTCACCTGAGTATGCTGTTCCCTTCCCCCTCTTGTTTTTCTATGGCCCCATTTTAGCTCCAGTGCTGTTGGCACAGGGGCACTGAGTTAGCTTTTAGAAGGAATGGTTGTACTTCATCCAGTATGAATATATTTGTATTTTTTTAATCCAACATGAAGGGTGTAGCAAATTGTATTCTGTGAGCATTTAAAGAGAATAATCTCCTGGCATAAATGTTTTGCACTGTGTTGAATATTTGAATGTGATGCTCCTGATGATTTTTTCATCATGAATTATTAAATGTTTTATTTTGAAACTTTTATTCCATATGCTCCCTCCCCCTATTCCCAAATAGGATATGGTTGTACAAGCTCTAAGACAAACAAACAGCCGCAGCATAGAAGCAGCAATTGAATTCATAAGTAAAATGAGCTACCAAGATCCTCGGCGTGAACAAATGGCAGCGGCGGCAGCGAGACCAGTTAATGCAGGCACAAAACCACCAGGTATGTGTATCCAATATATTGTCTTGGATAAGAGAAATGCAAATAGCTAAGTCCCCTGTGCTTAGAAAAATTGTGGCAGGGAAGAGAGAAATAAGCTGAAGCAAGATATAGCAACCGAACAGTAACGACAAACTGTTATAAAACATGGTAATTTCACTGGTATATGTCACAAATACTTTCAAAATATTCACTGTTTCAAAAACATTCCTGCAACTCAATTTATTTTGAGTACTCCGTTTTTAGCTTTTGTGTTTGACATTGGGTTGGAGGGAACTAGCAGTATTTAACTTCAGAACACTAATTAAAGACCAATAGATACAACCTTTTTCTTTTTGGTATAACTCAGACTGCAATCTTATGTATGCTTACCTGGTTGTAAGTCATATTGAAAATAGTGGGGCTGTTCGCATATCATGGTGGCATTCCGTGGCAAATCACGATTTGTGGGGACATGTGCTGCGCACAACCCACCTTTGTTTTCTGTAAACAACCTCCTATCAGTGCAGTTATCAGTGTGACATATGAAACCTGTTGATGGGTTGTTTAGGGGCTAAACAACCTAGCAGTTAACTCCACAACAAACCATGGGTTAAGTACTGGGTTGTTTAGCCCCTAAGCAACACATTGGTCCAGGTTCACACATCATGCTGACAACCTCAGATCAGAGGTTGTTTACAGAAACTGAAAGGAGCTTGCAGGCAGTGCATATCCCTGCACATCATGGGTTAAATAACCCACAGTTTGTTGCTGTGATATGCAAACTAGGTCTGTGAGATTTGCTTCCGAGGCTTGCGTTACCAGTCTCTTAACCACGCTGGTAAATCAGTTCTCATTTTAATCTGACCTTAATCCAAAGGAATGGGTTAAAGGGCCCACGTAACATTTAAAAACTGAAATACTGATGCATCATCCACCTTTCTGTGTAAAGAAGAATCATAGGGGGGAAAGTCTGACTTTTGAGGTAATGTATTATAAATATGACACAGTAGGTCGTGTTGTGGTAAATTATGACCATTTAGGTAGGACTCAACAAAATGAAACTGGCATTTAGGGCAGAATCCAACTTTTTGAGCAATTTTAAGTCCCTTTGTCTTAACTCTCCATTGAGAGAGATAGCCATCACTCTTCCATTAAAAAATAGGAGATAAACATTAACTATGGCTGGTTTGTCCCCTTACCTTCCATCTCATGGATAAACGCTGTTCTGTGCAGTAAGTACCAGCCCTACTTTGGAAAGTTCTGGGCATCAAGCGATTATCAAGTAAATGATTTTGCTTGGTATCTTTGTAGGCATACAAAGAGAGCCAAACAGAAATCCATTCACTTCACAGTGTATCATCTTTTCTCTTAAGCAGATACTCTGGAGTGCCATGTGGACTGAAGGTCCAATGGTTTGTGCTTATGGCTTGGATCCAAAATAACCCTTCCTTCCATTCTCAGAAGGGACTGTGATTGTGTGGAGGCTTTTGCTCATGAGAGTGAGAAGGGATGTGACTTTAACTCAATTTCTCTTCTACATCACTTTCCATGCTGTTCCAGAGGGTTCTCCACTCCTTCAGAGCAGATTTTCAGGGACACAGGGCTGAAGGGGGAATTGAGGAAAATTGCCTCTTCCTCCACCCTTCTATGAATAGAAGCATTCTGTGAGTGGAATTCTGCTCATGGGATCTCTAGATCCAACCCTTTATTTCTAGGTTTGTGAGAAGGGCTGTTAGTTGCAAACCACTTAGTTTAATTGTTATAACAACCAAGTAGTCTGCATCCTTTTTCAGGAAATAAATGAATTACACAGGGGGGAAATTAATTTAAATTTCTCTGTCATTCTGGTGACTTTAAATCGGCTTATTCTTGAGTGCATATATGTCAGAAAAGTCTATCTTCCTGGCATATAATTAGTGATTTAGTTCAGGAATTCCAAAAATCTAAATGTTTTTGGAATTGCTATAAACCCTCCAGGATCTTCCAGTCTTTTCTGATGTATAAGCTTGGTTTTATTCATGTCTTTTCTTCCTAGAAATATAGTTATTTTAAATTAATGTTTTCTAATCCTCAGATTAATATTTGATGTGATTTACTAATATTTGAAGTTGGTCTCTGTTCCATCAAACATATTAGTTACTAACTTTAAATTTCTGATCTGAAATAAGAGTGCAATCAGTAGTAAAAGAATTGTAATATGTGTGTGTTTTCTTTAATTAAAAAAAACAAACACGCAGGAGGAGTGCAGCAATCAGTTAACCGCAGGCAGAGCTGGAAAGGTTCTAAGGAATCCTTGGTGCCCCAGAGACATGGCCCTGCATTGGGAGATGGCCTAGCTTTTCATTCAGAAAGCCCTATTTCTCAGGCTGATGTAGGAAGACCCTTATCTGGCTCTGGAATAGCAGCATTTGTTCAGGCTCATCCTGGCAATGGTCAAAGAGTGAATCCGCCACCCCCACCTCAAGTAAGGAGTGTTACCCCTCCTCCACCACCTCCCAGAGGAACAACTCCACCTCCCAGAGGAACAACTCCACCTCCCTCTTCCTGGGAAACAAATTCTCAAACAAAACGGTATTCTGGTAGCATGGAATATATGATCTCTCGCATTTCTCCAGTACCACCAGGAGCATGGCAGGATGGCTATCCTCCCCAACCTATGAATCCATCATCTATGAACCCTCCTACACAGGGACAAAGAGGCATTAGCTCTGTTCCTGTTGGCAGGCAACCTATAATCATGCAGAGTTCAGTTAACAGCAAATTTAGTTTTTCCTCTGGAAGGGCTGGAATACAAAATGGCAATTGTCAGTCTGATTATATTGTTCATCAAAATATTGTACCTGGAAACTCAGCAAATCGTCAACCTCCTCCTTACCCAATGTCTCAGACAAACCGGCAAAGTCCTACACCTTTGCAGATGCAAGCAGGAGGACCTCTAGCCCCTTCACCATATCCTAATGGGAACATTCCTCAATCTATGATGGTGCCAAACAGAAACAGCCATAATATGGAACTATATAATATAAATGTTCCTGGAATTCCAACGTCCTGGCCCCAATCACCATCTGGCAATGGACATGAAATCCCAACATGGCAATCCAATATTCCAGTAAGGTCAAATTCCTTCAATAACCCTCTTGGAAGCAGACAAAGTCATGCTACTAATTCACAGCCTTCTGCCACCACAGTAACTGCTGTTACTCCTGCTCCTATACAGCAACCAGTAAAAAGCATGCGTGTATTAAAACCAGAGCTGCAAACTGCCTTAGCTCCTACTCACCCTTCTTGGATTTCACAACCAATACAAGCTGTCCAGCCCATCTCCTTTTCTGAGGGACCATGTACCAATATGACAGTCATGTCACCTACAGCAGAGGCTCCAAATTATCAGGGTCCACCACCACCTTATCCAAAGCACCTTTTACACTCAAATCCATCTGTCATGCCATATGAATCTGTGGCAAAGCCTGGCAAAGAAGATCAATCCAGTTTCCCTAAAGAAGAAGAGAGTGAAAAGAATGAGAGCAGTGAGGCAATGGATAGAGAAAAGAAGCAAATAACAACCTCACCTGTCCCTGTTAGAAAAAACAAGAGAGATGAAGAAAGAAGGGAGTCCCGCATTCAGAGCTATTCTCCTCAGGCTTTTAAGTTCTTTATGGAGCAGCATGTGGAAAACATACTCAAATCCCATCAACAACGACTTCATCGTAAGAAACAGCTAGAAAATGAAATGATGCGGGTAAAGCCTTTTAATTACTATTGTTTCTATCTGTGTGCAATATGCTTTAAAATTCTTCTAATATTAACCTTGCAAAAAACCTTGTAAGACACATTAGGCTGACCAACAGAGATTTACCATGCAATAGTATTCATGTCTATTTAGAAGTCAGTCCCATTAAGTCTAGTGGGATTTACTACAAGGTAAGTAAGTTTAGGATTGCAGCCTGAATAATGTCCAAACACTTCTAATCTGAGCTCTTTCATGTGCAGATCCAATACAATTGTTTTTTGTCACAGCCACTAAGAGTTAATGCATCGATAATTTGATGTACTTGTTTTATGCTTCCTGCTACATAATGTATCATACAGCAGATCTTAAGATATGTTAGATACCTTATATCTAGCAATAGTAGGGAATTTACAGTGCAATCCTGTGCACATCTACTCAGAAGAAAGTCTCATTGCTCCCAGTGTAAGTGTATATGGGATTGCGATGTTAGTTGTAAATGTCATTTTTTTATTATAAATAATAGGGAAAGTTTAAGAAATAAATGCTTTCATGGACTTGAATCCAAAAGTGAGATTGCACAAGTAGAAGGCACTTTGGCTCTTGCAAGGTAGTGGTTTTTTTGGTAATTTTCCCTTCCCAATGCAGTTGATGCCATTCTTTTCTGAAAGGTTCTTCCAGCATTCAGGAATGGTTCCGGGATGTGGTGCGTATGCATGTTTGCAGGGGACTACAGGAAAACAGTGGACATAGGAAAACCCTGTTTCATAAAATTATTCACCCTGTTCACAGAATAGAACCAAGAATCCAAACTATACTCATCACTGTAGATGCAGATTATAAATGATTGGACTAAATAAGCATCACACATATAGATTCACACACTGAATGTATCTCCCAGTTGCATCAAGATAACCCACATTCAGAGTCTTACTCATAAAGTAACAATTCATAAAGGTTTGATTTATGTGAGGTTTGCTGACAAAAGACAATTTGGTCCATTGCCTGTACATTACACAAGCAATCAAAATATTTCTATTATCTAAATCTAAATACTTGCATTATCTGGAATTATACATTCCATTATCTGTGGCAAATGAATAAACTAAATGTGTTCTGGCTATCTTGCCTAAATTATGGTAGGCTACTAACTTCTCTCTTCCAGGAGCACAGATGATTGATTCAAATGGTGTTCTGTCTCTAGGAATGTACCATTGGGTATATTTTTCAACATTTTTAAAATAGTTATTCTTTTGCCAACTAATAATGACTATTACAGTTTTTCAGCCAATGGCTTGGATCCTGAGTAGCCCTTCCATGTACATGGAGTCACAGAAGGGACTCTAATCCAGCAGAGGCTCCTGCTGATGGAAGGGGAGATGATATTTGCTCATTTTCCCCAGTAACCTCCAGTGCCACCTCCCACAATGTTCTGGAGGGTCCCTCAACCCTCTGAAACAGATTTTCACAGGGCTGAAGGGAGAACCTGCAACATTTGCCCACCCACGTTCTGCCAGCAAGGGCATGCTATGGGCAGAATTCCAAGTGCAGGCAGAACCAGGCTGCTTCCACAGAACTGTGCCAGGGAGATAAGCATCCATTTGCCAAACACAAGCAATGCTAGGTTCCACCAGAATGCTCTTTCTGAATATGATCTTTGCAGCCCATGCTTGCGACATACAAATGGTCATTACTAGAAGTAGAACCTGCTGCCTTCTGGCAAACATGAGGTTGGATCACAATCTTTCGTCCTGCCAGCAGAAGGATACTGCTTGCATGCCCTGTCCTCTGGAGGGCACATGGGGGGGGGGGGGGCGCTGCAAGGGAGGGGAGAGAATGCGTTAGTCCCATTCTACAAGTTTCTTTCTGCAACCTCATGTCATTTCTTTCTAGCTTACAACGCAGTTTCTCTTGAATCTATGATGCTTTTCTCAGCTTCTGTGCCATTCTTTAGAAGTGCCATTTTAATTGTTTTCAAAAAGCTCTCCCTGTTAAATTTGTATCTTTATGAAATAGTAAGCTAACTGATGTGTAAATTGAATTCAATTTCTTGTTCTTTCTATGTGTTCATTCTTAGTCTTTTTCCTTTTCACTTTCACTAACAGCTGATTTAAACTATTAAGGTGTTGGAAGCTTTCCTGACATCTGTAGCCTTCGTTACTGGGTAGGCAAGTAAAATTTTGGAGACGAGTATTATCTTTAAAGAATAGCATGGACCCTTTTTCGGGGGCTCTGCATGCTTACCTGCATTTAAATTAAGCATGTTTTCTTTCACTGTACTTGGATATCTTTATATCAGATTACTAACCTTGCTTTCCTTTTTCTGTTTTATAGCATTTTATTGTTTGTGCTCTGCAGTAGCACAGGGACAATGATACAATTACACAATTATGTTCTGTGTAATTCTACTTAAGTGGCTGGTTTATTTACAACCTGTATTATTTCTATTGCCAGACACTTACTCACGGCACATTTTATTTTGTTTGGAGATTGTGTTCAGTGAAATTGTAAATCAGATTTTGTAGGAGTGAAGGATAGAAAGTGGAAAGTCAGCTGGGAAGAAATTTGTGTTTCTTCTTTAGTAGATGTCAGTCTTGACAGGAGAAGACTGTCAAGACTTTACTCTTCTTGTAAATACAACAAATGTGACAGATTCAGCTTAGTGGACCATATGGGAATGTTCATATGAAGGAGACTAGGCAGAGCCTTCCTTTCCCACAAATGTGTGGCTTCTAGGGATGACAGGGCTTTACGTTCAGCCTGCCTATTTTCACCAACCAAGTACCCTGTCAAAACAATTGTCCCTAAATCCTGAGCCTTTATTGTGCATGGCTCTTCGTGTATGGCTGTGTTTATAATAATTTATAATCATTCCTTTTAACCATCCCTGAAGACTCCATATTTTGTGTTGTACTTTATTTTCTTTGATCCTAACATGTTGCAGTACAAAAACTAAAACAATAAAAAGGGAAGCACCATTCCCTGTATAAGGACCAGTGTTTTATATTTGCTTGTCCTAAACCTGAGCTTCTAAACATTCCCTAAAACAAATCATTTTTTTTCACTTCAAATTTTCATGTTTGTTGCATAGGTTGGGTTATCCCAAGAGGCCCAGGATCAAATGAGGAAAATGCTATGCCAAAAGGAGTCCAACTATATCCGTCTCAAAAGGGCTAAAATGGATAAATCAATGTTTGTTAAAATTAAGACCCTTGGAATTGGGGCATTTGGCGAAGTCTGCTTAGCAAGAAAGGTGGATACAAATGCTTTATATGCAACAAAAACTCTACGGAAAAAGGATGTGTTGCTTCGGAACCAGGTTGCTCATGTTAAAGCAGAGCGGGATATCCTTGCAGAGGCTGATAATGAGTGGGTAGTTCGTTTGTACTATTCATTCCAAGATAAGGACAATTTGTACTTTGTAATGGACTATATTCCAGGAGGAGATATGATGAGCCTGTTAATTCGAATGGGCGTCTTCCCAGAAAATATGGCCCGGTTCTACATAGCAGAACTGACCTGCGCAGTTGAAAGTGTTCATAAGATGGGCTTCATTCATAGGGACATAAAACCTGATAACATTCTAATTGATCGTGATGGCCACATCAAATTGACTGACTTTGGGCTTTGTACTGGCTTTCGGTGGACCCATGATTCCAAATACTACCAGAGTGGTAAGAGAAGCATTTTGTCCCAAAATGGCCTTTTTGTGCTAGACTATTAACATATATAACAATAAAGTGTTTACTTTCTTAAAGTATTTTCTAGCAAGTCCAGCTCATTGCTGGTTGGCTGAGCACCGTAACGTGTTTTTGTGAAGTAATGATCACAGCAAGAAACATCTCCATCATTCACTATAGAAGACAGGATGTAACTTTGTAACTATGCCCCTCTTCAAAAAATACTAATGTGTATTGCTAAATCACATCAGTTTTAGAAACATACAGCAAAAGATGGAGAAAAGGCTGTTTTATCCCCACCACCACCACCACCACCACCACAAGTGGTTCTTTTGGCTTGCAAATTGTTCTTGATTACCTTAAAAAAACAATTTCAACATAAAAGCATCTTTTGCCCATTTAACCCCTTATAGAAATGCAGCCTATAGACTTGTTACAGTGGCTAAGAAGTAAGAAGATTGTGTACGTACATGGGCACACGTGAGCGCATGCACACACACCATGAATGTTGTCATTTCTAAAGTTTTATCTATTTAGCATTTTCTTGAAATAATGTATTTAATTTTATTCTGTGGCTAATGTTTTAACTTCTTTTGTCAGAATTAGCTACTCTGATACACATCCTTTTGCCTACCTTAAAAATTACAGTGCTTGTAAATGCAGCTTTGCAATACATCTACAAATTACTATCCCACAAAAAAATTGCGTTAGCTCACCTATATACTTGTTAGTCATTCCTGGTACATTGGTGACCTGAAAAGGGGGAAAAAAAAGTTTCCATTTTGTAAAAGCTGCCCTACCTGATTACTTGGAGGTGAATATTTCTAGCTGGAGGCAAGTACAGGCCCTACTGTGACATATTAGATGTAAAGAATACATATTTTAAACACACACAGAAGGATCGGTGAAAATGAATAACAAACACTTTAAAACTTTCTAAAACTACTTTCAGGAATTTGTCATCTGTTCTACATCATCCTCACTGTAGCCATGCCGGTGTAGTTTTTGATTCTCACATACAGAAAAAGCAGAGTGGCTAGATGAGTTAGCTCTCAAAGCAGATAAAGTGAGAGAAGCACAGATACTAACCAGGACATGGAGACAGCAAAGAGAGGAAGAGCAAGTAGAATTAAGAAATGCTAATCAAATGAGATGTTCCATTGTGGAAAGAAGGGAGAACTTATGGTTACTCACTGAGTAAAAAGCGCACTATGCTAATGACTTTTACATCTGTTATTTTCCATGTTCTTGGACTGAGCCATGGCAGTAAAACTAAGTTCTGGCAGGAGTTCTCTCTGTCAGATTAAAGGGGCTGGATGGGGAGGAGAGGTGAGAGATAGATATCTCCCTGCAGTGCCCTGAACAGTTTTGCTTTAAATAAGTACCAGCTTAGGCAAAAGAGAACGTTTGTTATTTTTGTTAGAATATGTGAAGGGAAAACAACAATGAAAGGCTCCTCTTGTAACTTGTGTGGACTTATTAGAAGACAGCAAGACTGCAGCATGATATTTTACTTGCTCTTGTCCCCTTCATGCATGATATCCTTATGAATGACTCCCAAGCATTCTTTGTCAAAGTAAAATGCTGTCAGACCTAATTTTTTTTTTTACAGAAATATTAGAATTAATTTGACTCTTTTTTTCTTAAAGAACATGTAAAGGGTGTTTTACAGATGCTATGGTGCTTGATTGACAACTGAGGTTTAAACATAATCTTAGCACTTGAGTTTCTACATTGTAGGTGATCACCCACGTCAGGACAGCATGGATTTCAGTAATGAATGGGGAGATCCAGCAAGCTGTAGATGTGGAGACAGGCTAAAGCCACTTGAACGCAGAGCAGCACGTCAACACCAACGCTGTCTAGCGCACTCACTTGTTGGGACGCCGAATTATATTGCACCAGAAGTATTGTTACGAACAGGTAGGTCTTTCCATTTCTTCTTCCCTGCAACAAAGTAAATTGGCTGCCAGTTTCTTAAAATGATTCCCCTAAAAAACAAACTAGTCTAATAAAAAGGAAGCACCACTATGCTGCACGACTATTGCATTGAACTCTTGCTGTGTCTTTAACACAGTGATACAAATGATAGTTTATGGGCTTATAGTTTGTAACATTCCTGCCAATCAGTGATTATCATTTGAGCCTAATAATAATTTACATAATAATGATGACTGTAGCTCAAAAATATACATCTTTAAAATTCCACATTGGGATGCTAGGTCTCATTCAAAAATGTTAAAGATTCAACTGATGCAAAATATGACCCAAATCCAGAATGCAAACATATGGGTTAGTATCCACTGTTACTCCTATGTTGAGTAGACCCATGGAATTGAATGAGACTTACATTAGTCACAACTAACTTAAGTTCCATTCATTTCAATAGATCTCCTTATATAACATAAATATTACTCAATATTATATTACTCAAGTTTTGCTTTTATTGGAATTTGAGATTGATGGATAATGAAGGAACCACTTGAATTTTATTAAAGTTTTTGCACTTTCTGGGACAAAATGACTTCCCAAAAGCTTTCATCATATTGATACATTGTATTTAAAATATATTGTGACACTCTATGGTCTTAAATTTTGTATCATGGTGCTATATGTAATAGAAATGTTGAATTTAATAGTCCTGCTACATAGTGATTAGTTTAGACTAATTTGTATGCAACCTTTCCACAAAAGAAATTGTGTTCAAACAGAAACAATAGTAGCAATACATAAAACATAACCAACATCAGTTAGCATTTCAGTCAATCAGTAGCAACTTATTTCAAGAATACTTAACATTTTAATAATATTTCAATAACAATTTATAGAAAAAATGTAATATTACACCACTTTTAAAAAATCAAGCAAAATTCTGCATAGACAATAAAATGCCTTATACAAAAGCAGCATCAGAAACAGTCAATGGCAGATTTAAAAAACCAAACAAGCTGGTTTCGCCACCTCCCTCACACCCAGGTTGCTTTCCCCGTATCACTCACCTGGGGTAGACCTACACACCATCCTGTCCCTCCCCATTTACAGTAGGGGCATTCTCAGAGTCATAAGCAATTACCTCTCATATCCTAGGACTAAATGGAATTGCAACCTCATCCTCTGTACTGGTAGTCTCATTTAACAGTCTCATCCTGTTGAGCTGGGCAGGCTGGTACAAACCAGCTTGTAGTGGAAATGGCCATGCCCTTAATGCCAGCCAGAGTCAGTCTGACCCACCTAGTACTCTGATTCATTAATAGTTTCCTTATTATTGGACTAATTTCTGGAAAATAATCCTTGACAGTGCCTTTTTTGAGAGCTGTAAATAAGGTTACATATAGCAGAAATATGAAAAATATTACAATTTAATAAAATAGCTGATGGATTCTTAATATAGATCTAGAACCTTCATTGATGCATCTAACTACTGAGTTTCCATTTTCAGGATATACACAGCTATGTGACTGGTGGAGTGTTGGGGTGATTCTTTTTGAAATGTTAGTGGGACAGCCTCCTTTCCTGGCACAAACACCATTGGAAACACAGATGAAAGTAAGTGAGAAAATCTGGTGTCAAACCTGTTTCAGAAATGGTTCCAAAAAAATCACGTGTGTGTTCGCTTGTGTGCCTGTGCGCTCGCGCTCTCTCTCTCTCACACACACACACACACACACTACAAGCATTACTGTACATTTAAATTAGAAGAACATCTGTGTCGTGCTTTCTTCCTCAGAGCTTATTTGTCATTTCAGTTGTGACCTGAAATTGTATCTGGATTGCATTATTTCCTTCTAGAAAGGTAGCAGAGTTGCAGGGCTTCAAACTGCTTCACTTTCTTTCCCTGTCATAGGGATTCATCCCAACCAAATCACTGAGAAGAATCAGGTGCTTGTGCTACAACGATCCATCGGTACAGAACACCGATACCATTCTAGATAGCAGTGTTTCTTAGCCTGGGGAACATATTCAGTGTCATTTCTTAATGCACTTTAAACACCCTTTTGTAATTGCAGTCAGGGTGATTAAAGAGTAATAAAAGGATGGTTTGTTTCAGTCTTTCAGTGAAGGACTGTGGATCAAGTGAGGATTTTAATCCATATTGAGGACAGCACAGACAGATTTGGTATGTAGCAGTCCAGATGAATTAATCTGTATTGTACATATGGTGTTGAAGTCCTGCTTTGTGTCAACTATAAAAAGCTCTGCAGAGCTGGATGTTCCATGTATCTTGAGGTAACATCCACTAGATTATGACGTTCCATCCATCCTTGCATGTGGGGTGGTATTTTACTAATCCGCTTTCCAAATGCTGGAAATGCTTTTCCTTCTCACTATTCTAGGTCAGTTATTGTTGGCTGCTGAATGCCTCTTTATGACAAGGTACGATTCCATCTTCCTTAAAAGAGCTGGTGGTAAAACTTTTGTTTTAAAAAAAAACACCCTCCCTGGACCCCACTGTACTTGAACAATTTCTGGTGGGTCTCCAATATTCCATTCTTGGGCAGGGTGCTGGAGCGTGTGGTGGCTTCTCAGCTCCAGGGGTTTCTGGATGAGGTGGATTATCTAGATCCATTTCAGTCTGGCTCCAGGCTGGGTTATAGGACAGAAACTGCTTTGGTCACCTTGGTGGACGATCTATTTCAGGAACTGGACAGGGGGAGTGTGTCCCTTTTGATTCTGCTAGACATCTGGGCAGCTTTCAATACCATCGATCATGGTATCCTTTTGGGGTGTCTGTCTGAGATGGGACTGGGAGGCACCGTTGTACACTGGCTCTGGTCCTTGGAGAGGCAATTTCAGAAGTTGGTGCTGGGGAGTTCCCATTTGATGCCGTGGCTGTTGGTCCGTGGTGTCATTTAGGGTTCCATCATATTGCCCATGCCATTTAATATATACATGGAACCACTGGAAGAGACTGTCCAGACTTCTGGGGTTTAGTGCCACCAGTATGCTGATGAAACCCAAGTCTGTCTCTCCTTTCCCTCTAAATCCAAGGAAGCTGTTCTAGTTCTAAATCAGTGTCTAATGTCAGTAATAGACTGAATGAGGGTGAACAAATTGAAGCTTAATCCAGACAAGACTGAGATACTCCTGGACAGCTGAAACACCGATTAGGGAATAAGGATTCAACCTGTGCTGGATGGGGTTACACTTCCCCTGAAGACTCATGCTCACAGTTTGGATGTAATTCTGAACTCGGCCCTGAACCTGGATGCCCAGGTTTTGGTGGTGGCCCGGAATGCATTTGTGCAGCTGAGGCTAATGTGCTAACTGCGCCCATTCCTAGAGATGTCTTATCTGGCCATGATCACACGTGCCTTAGTTACATCCTGTTTGGACGTTGACATGTGCTCTATGTGGGGCTTCCTTTGAAAACTGTTCAGAAAGGTCAGCTAGTCTAGAATGCTGCAGCCAGACTGTTCACCGAGGCCAGTTACTGTCAGGGTGGACACTGAGCCCATAGAATCCCAGAGTAGTTCTGATTCTGAGGAAGAGGAGTCGCTCCTGGGAGACGAGCGCGCTCATCTTTCCCAGGGCCAACAGCTGACGGAGATTCCTCCCACCAGCATTCCTAGCTTAGATAGCAGTCCTGGGAGTGACAGAGCGCGGGAAGCAGACTTGATGGACGCGCAACGCCGACGCAGAGAGCGGCGCCAAATGGAGGGCGTGGAAAGGAGGCGTAGTGCCCGGTTGGCGCGCAAGCAACGGTTGCGCCCAGAGGATCCAAGGGAAAAGGGGAGGGACTCTCCCTAGCCCTTAAGTTCAGGGTCTGCCAGTGATTTCCTTTCAAACGGGGACCAACTGTTCCAACTTAGGGCATAGGTACTCTGCTGCTCATATCTAGTTGCTAACAGTAGAGTTGTTAAGTTGTAAAAGAGGAATAAAGCTTTGAAAAGAATCCCTTTGTCTGTGTCTGGACTTGGCTACTGGATTAGACTGAGAGAGGCCTCCAAGGAGCCCTTGACAGTTACAGGCAGCACGTGACTTCCTTGTTACAACAGCTTCACTGACTATCAGTCTGTTTCCAAGCACAGTTTGAAGTGCTGAGTATGACCTATAAAACCCTATACAACCTGAGACCACACAACCTGAAAGACTGCCTTCTCCCTTATGAGCCTGTCAAAGTCCTAAGATCTTTGGGAGAGGCCTTTCTTTTGATATTGTTGCCTTCAGAGGCATGTTTGGTGGTGATACAACTGAGGGCCTTCTCATTGGCTGCTCCCAGGCTGTGGAACTGCCTGCTGAGGAAGGCTAGGTTCACTCCGTCTCTGCTGTCCTTCCACTGGCAGGCAAAGACCATTTTATTCAAGGAAGCCTTTGGCATGTAAGTGGGCACTGTTTTTATTCTGTTATTGCTGTGTTTTATTGCATTTTAATACATTGCTTTATAATTTTAATCACATTTTATTTATGATTGTAAGCTGCCTTGAGTGCCATTTTGCTTGGTAGAAAGGTGGGGTACAAATTTAATAAATAAATAGGAGGCCTCAGCGGATACCATTTTTATTTTAGTGCTACACAAATGTGGAGGAAGTAGCTTACGTGGTTATCCTGCTGATATCCTCAAGTAAGACCTTGATGCCCAGGGCTGTGGAAGTGGCAGCCCCACATACAGAATAGGTTGCGATCCCACTAGCAGGAAATGAGCCTTGGCAAAGTACTCCTGGACCTATTGGTGGGGGACCTGTGTTCCTTTTTCTTGTAAGCATCTATCTTTAAGACATAAACAGGCTGCCTGAACATCTGGTCTCCCTAGAGTATTGTAGAAAGACCCTAAGGGCATGATGGACATGGTGCTGGTGCCATCCCTTTTCCTTACAGTGGGAAAGATTTGGGCAAAAAACAGAAGAATCTCTTGGGCTTTGGGAAAAACCAAGTTGACCTTAAGGATGAAGGCCAGATCAGCGAGTAATCCAGCCCTTTTGTCACAGATCATGCACGGTGCTTTTCTGTTGGAGAATGTCCTGAGGTCGTCTACCTGCTGTCAGATATAGAAGACCTCAGGGCACCCTCCATGCGAAATGTGGTTTTCCACATGACCTCCTTTAGTGGAACTGTCCATATTTTCTCAAAGGGTGCTTAGAGGTCCCAGCTGGGGAATCTATGAAAGGGCAAGGGTAGGAGAAATGAGAGAGTCTTCGTGCAGGAATCTTTGAACGTGGTCGTGTCAGCTGAGTGAAGGGGCACCCTTAACTCCCAGGATGTTAATCAGAGTTAAAACCAGCGATTCTTGCTAAGGCAGGAACACACAGGGCTGCTGCTACCCTAATGGAAAGAGATGAGGGATGATGACACAGCCGTGGAATTGGCATTGCTGTGTCATCCTCCCTCTCTCCGAGGTTGTCAAGGGATTCCCTGACACCTTTGGGCACCCCAAATGTAGAGGTAACTGCTGCCACTAGGTTGTCAACAGAGGGGATCTTTAGTGTGTCTGTGAAGGCAGGGGGAGTGTAAAGTTCTTTAGTATCACCCTCAGATAATTTCTCTTCCTAGATGGGACTGACCCCTGTGGAGAGAGTGCATCCCAGAGCAGCCCCACTCTGTCCTTGATTGGTCTGCATATAGCTGTTAGAACCAAGAGATTGGGGGTGGGGGATGGTATTGGCAGGTGGGTGTGAATACCTGATGTCTCAGTCACCTAAGCCAGACCTTTCCCACCTGGGGAAGGTTTTGCTAATGATGGCTGGGTGTGTGGGTAATCCCTGCATCTGAGCTGAAATTCCCCTTGAAGGGGAGCACTTCCAATGATAGACATTAGTATAATTCTATGCTTTTGCTGATTCTGTAGCGGGACCATGAGGAACAGGAACAGTTGATCTGCAAATCAGTGATGTCCCCTTCTCTTCTCATGTGTAAATGGTGGAGCTGCTTTTTGGCAAGCGAAGCAAGTGTCTGTCTCCTTGACCATTGTTTTGTTTATCCACCAAAACAGTTCTGGATTCTCCTTCTATGGTGAGGTGGGGAAAGCTTGATGAATATGTTAGGGGGGCCCATTCGCCACCTTCCTGCTATCTATGCCTTCCTCGTTGGCGGACCAGTGGTAAATTCTGCCCCTTCCATGACTAACGATTGGAGTAGGCATGGTGCTCAGTCCTTCTGTGTGCAGGCTTCTTTCCTTGAAGTTAGAGGGACATCCTGTCTTGCTGCCAGCTACCCATTACTAGGCCTCGGTTGCCAGGTGTGGGTGTTGATGCTGAAACATTGGCCTCCCTTCCCTTGGACAAGAGCCAAATGAGTGCAGCAATGTGGTGTGCAGCACTGGCTAGCTGTGTTTGCTGCTTCCCAGGCCGCCGCAAGGGGGAGCACCAAAAGGACAGCAGCAGCAGTGCGCTTCAGGGCTCAAGGAGTGAAGCACCCTGGCCCACAATCCATACTTCCCAACTCTGGCAACCCAAAAGAGCAGGGAGGAAGAGAAGGGAGTCAGATGATGTAGATGGCAGAGCCAAGACTAAGAGAATTCTCCTCCCAGGGAAGGATTTTTTTTCTTTTTGTCTGCCTTCTACAGGTTGGAGTTAACCCTTTGTTCTTCTGCCCCGCTGACCTAGAACATGGAAGTCCTCTTTCCTATACTTTAGGCTCCTTCCTCACACACATGGTCATGGTGCTATAGGAGCACCCACATGTTTACCTTTGGCTGTGCATTTGCCAGTAGCTGACAAATTCATTTACCAATGATGTTAAATTTGTTTATCCTCTCATTGGTTGTTGTGGTGTGTGTGTGTGGGTGTGTGTGTGTGTGTGTGTGTGTTTATAATGTTCGTAATAAATACATAATATTCTAATTTTGTTTATGTCTGTGCTTTATCTTTTTTTAAATAAAGGTTATCAATTGGAAAACATCCCTGCATATCCCACTGCAAGCACAACTAACTCCAGAGGCATCTGACCTTATCATAAAGCTCTGTCGAGGGCCAGAAGACCGCTTAGGCAAGAATGGCGCAGATGAAATAAAAGCGCATCCATTTTTTAGATCTATTGATTTTTCAAGTGATCTGCGGCAGCAGCCTGCTTCCTACATTCCTAAAATTACACATCCCACAGACACATCAAATTTTGATCCGATTGACCCAGATAAATTATGGAGTGAGGATAAGGAAGGGAATGTAAATGACACCCTTAATGGGTGGTATAAAAATGGCAAACATCCTGAACATGCTTTTTATGAATTCACATTTCGAAGGTTTTTTGATGACAACGGGTACCCATACAGCTATCCAAAGCCTATCGAATATGAATACAACAATCCTCATAGATTGGAGTTGCAGTCAGATGAAGATGATGAGAGGACCAGTAGAGAGGTCCAAAATCGTGATCTAGTTTATATCTAGTAGAGAAGGTGAAATTGAACCATCCTTTGGGATTTCTCAGATCTATGCTGCAAGAAAACATGAGATACTATTGGAAAGCTGACTTTGTGCACACGTGGGATAGAAAGGAAGTTTGATCATTGTTGGTCCAGTATTTTTCCGCTGTAACTTCCCCCATCAAAAACAAGTCCTTCTTCAAACATTAATTTATTCCAGCATTGTTAGTAATTAATACAGAATACAGTAATGTTAGGAAAATAAATTATAAAATTAAGTTTTTTGTAAAGTGTCAAGTAGGAAATAGTGATTTCTTTAGGAAATGAGATGCTTGTGTATTTGTACATAGACTACATGCGTTTATTTCCTCCCAGAATTTTGCAGTGGTATTTTACCTTGCATTGACCAAATATTATACATACCTTGTATTTACTAAGCTGGCAAATGGTTTCTCTGGCTACTCACCTTACTAAGTCCCACTATAAATGATACCGGAGAGAGTAAACTGATCTCCTAGGGATTCCAGCTTTGAAACAAGAAAGTGTATGGCTGCAATCCCAAACTCACTCACTAGTGAGGAAACCCTGTTGAATTTGTGCATAGGATTGCACTATTCTGACAGTAAATGATGTCCATATATTTGCTTATTTTAATTTTGCTTAATAGTTTGTGAAGCATAACTGGATTTGTGGTGGGTGTGGAGGGGTGGGGATGAAATGGTATTGGCCTATCACAAAATCTTTAAATATTGAAGCTGGGGGTTGTTGGGCTTTTTAGCTGGTTGCCCTCATCCTGCAGCTTCTGAAAATGCTTAGGCACCTGTGATATTTAGTTGCTAAGATCTCTTACACTATCCCAGCATTAATCAGTGAGAAAAGTCATAGTTAGGTTATCTGTAATTCCATTATTGCTATCCTCGCGCTGAATCATTCCGATCCAAAGGCCTTGTTTGTAAAACAGGTGGTTTTGCCCTATACTCCCATATTAACTATTTTGGAATGAACTCACACCCCTGTTTAGTGGGGATTAAGTATATCTTACTCTCTCCTGTAAAGTGATTCTGTGATACTTTTGAAGTTGCAGCCTCTCGTATCTGTACCACAAGCATAAGATGCTAAATCCTGTTTTTTATGGTATTCAGGCAACCCTTATATAGATCTGCTTGCATCTTGACAAAGAGAGAATACTTGCCTTTTGAATGGAGGGTCCATGTTCCTATTGCAGGAAACTGTTCTACCTGCAAAATCTGTAGTTACTTCAAAACATTGAGCAAGATAAATAGTTCTTCAAAACTGCAGATCATACATATTTTGCTTGTTTGCTTTTAAATTCAGTTTTCCCCCCTAATGATGATCATAAACTTCCTAATTTTCTAACCCAGAGATGCACAAATAATTAACAATTCTTTGATCTGCCATTTAAAGCCTATATTCTAGCATTCCTGTTCCTGAAGAATTTGCAAGCTCAACATCCTGAGTTTCCTATCATAGCATGTATATAGTTCTAGGGTTCTGGAAGATCATTTGTGTTTCAAAAATCTTCACTTACTCCTTTGCAACGACTTATTTATTATTTATTGTTATGCTTATGCCCGGCTTTTCCACTGAAAAAGACAGAGTGGCTCACCAGTAGCTCCCAAGTAACCTTCCATGCAGATAGCTTTTCAGGGCCAAACCTGCTTTGTTTCAGCAGCAGAACTGCATCATGCACCTTCAAACCAATCTCTGAGCTGTTTGTCTTTTGACCAGATATTCATGTGAAAACATACATTAGTCTATAAAAAGTCATTAGTGCTTTGTAGACTAATGCAAAATACCTAAGTATGTACCTGTCTTCAAGAAGCGCATTGTTCCAGTGCCTCCACCATTTAAGTTCTGTTTCATGCATTGGCCCCATGCATATGTTCTACATATAGTGGGTACAGGAGACAGCTTATGGACCCTCCCCCAGTGTACGTAGAGCTTTTAGTGTGAATCAGGGCATCTTGTTCATGCCCAGTTCCGTACACAGTCAGATTGTTTTGCAGTACTTGGGAGCAAGACTTAGGTTCTATGTACGGAGCCGAAGTGTGAACCAGACCTCAGAATATTTAACTTTAGCATTATAAAGGAGGATGCAGTGTATAGTTATTCTAACTTTTTAGATTTGTTTTTGTAAAATAAGTCCAATTTTAAAGAGGATTTTGAGGGTTGTTCCTTGATTAATATTAGGAGTTCCAGTTAAACTGGCAAGTTTTTATTATATTTATCCTGCAATAAAATATAATATATTCCTGGTTAAAGCCAGATAAATCTAATCTATTTGCAGGTAAATACATATGTCAAATTGCTTTGTAAATTTCAAAACAAAATTTTCATCATCTAAACTCATTGCGTGCAATCAATTAAGTTAAGTGCACATCATTGAGACCAATACGTTTTAAGTGCACAGGAGGTAAACATTTGAGGCCCATTAATTTTCAATGGAACTTGAGCAAACTTCTCTTTTCTGCATTATGCCTATTACTGTTTTCAACTACGGAGTAGTGATTTAATGTTCACAAATGTATATCCCAAATTGCTTTAATTAAGCTTGTTAGTATTTATATGCAGAGAGTCATGTATGTGATGTAACTCTGCCATTTTGGAATGTTTACCAAAAAAAAAAATTCTGCCTCACTTATTCTCTACTGGCCATCCAAAACGTTCAAGTGAATGGTATTCTTTTATGGTGGAGGAGTGTGCTAGACCAAAATAAGTAAGATTCAGATCTTCAGAGGCCTCAAATGTAGAATGTCAAATCTGAAGGATATTCTTGAGTTCCCATTTCTATTTTGCTTACTCATACCTTTGGTGAACCTACCCTTTTTCAGTTGTCAGTCTGTTTCAAAGTAATCTCTAGTGTGCATCCAAGATATATTGTAGTCTGCACAATCTGTTTTTTCTGTGTGGATGTTTCAAGTCTTCAGTATGTTCCAACAGTCTTCTTTGCAGTTGGGACCAAACAAAATAGAAAAAAATACAAAATTGCTACACATTTGGTTTCTGAATAAACTGTTTTCACTTAAATATTTTAAACATCATTGCTTTCCTCCTCGATATATATATATATATATATACACACACACACACACACACACACACACACATATGCACTGTATTTATAAATGTTCTATAACCATGTAATTGTATTGTAAATATTGCTATACTCTTCAGTTACTTTCTATCCTAGGGCAGGCCCTCTTGCTGGAACTTTTTTTTACCCTTTTTGTAACAGAACCTATAGAATGTATGACTAAAACTTCCTTCTTTTTAGATGTAAAAAAAATCTGCTGTTGCATTGTACAAAGCTGTGATGGAGAATGAGTTCTTTGAACTTTGTTGATACTGTACATGTGCTAGAAAATGCAGTGTGAATGGGTTAATAGATGCTGCTGCTGTTACCCAAGGTACCAATTAAATGTTGGCTGAAAATACCTCTGGTATTGAAATGAGACATTATTTGCTTTAATGCAACCAAAGCAAAGCAGTGTTGGTTCAACATCTGATAGTAAAACTTTGGAACAACTTCAGGCTGCAATCGTATACACTTACCAGGGAGTAAGTCCCATTGAGTGCAGTGGGTCTTACTTCTGAGTAGACACGTATAGGATTGAACTGTAAGATACCCTCCTGTGAAAGGCACTATTCAAGTTTACTTTTATATTGCATTTTGTATATATGCCTTTTATACTGTAAACACACTGCTGATAAACATTATACTTTTATTAAAAAAATGAACGGTAGCTTGAGATAAGTGCCTTCACAGATAATATAACTGAATCATCTTTGCATATTTCTGCATGTAATAACTGTTTGGTAATCTGTTAAATTCCTTGAGTGTTTTATGGATTTGTTTCCACTTTTTAAATCAGTTTTCTCTAGTGTACCGTTTGCTAGGATAATAAAATTTAAATCCAGTGAATAAGCTGCTAATCAAATATAATTTTATATTGATTAAACGTGTCTTTGTTTGGTTTTCATCTTCTATGTAGTGAATGGGAATATAGAATTCCTAATCATTTACTTTTTTGCTGTATTTATTTCAAGGGCCATGGTTGCCTGACTCAGTCATGTTTTTTAACTAAGTAAATAGGAAATGCCCATAGTCATACAAACAACTTGGTTATTTCCTAAGGAAAATAGACATGGTTTAGTGTGTGTGTGTGGCTTTCAAAAATATCAGTGCTATAAAATATATAAAATCCAGCATAAAATAAAATTCACAGCAAAGTACATAGCAGTTTACTTTGTTAGTTCATTTTAGCAAAATAAAATTGGGATGTCAGTCTGGAATAGAACAGTGTTCATAACTAGGTTATCAGACAGTAGGTCTAGTAGCTACTTGGATACCAATGGAGATTTTGCTATGTTCTTTACTTACTATGCCCAACCCTGGCTGTTGCCATGAGTAAGGCTATTCTGAGTATTTGGCAGTCCCTTGCTAAATTGCCTTAGAAAACATAGATTGGGGGTATCCTCAGTTTCTAAGGGCACAATCTTATGTCCCCTAGACAGCGTCTGGGGGACATAATATTTTGCTTTCTGGGATCCAGCCTCAGAACCAGGGCTCTAACCTTGGCACCCAGAAACTGCGCTCCCCACCCCCTTGTAGCTGGCACGGTTCTTCCCGTCTCCGTGCTCAGAAATGGGGAAAGGTGGGTGGTCCTGGGGGCAGGGAGGAAATTGCAGAAGCTGCTTAATGCAGCTTCCTATGTGCAGCATGGTCCCCCTCACCACCACCCCACACACACTCCGAAGCTCCCTGGCTAGGCAGGCAAAATCACCTATGTCGCCCAAAATACAGGGTGGCCAGAACCACCCTAAGTTGGATACTCGGCAGCTATCAAGGTAGGATTGTGCCCTTCATCAGCCTTCCCCAACATGACCATGCTGGCTGAGAATGATGGGAGTCATAGTCCCACACATCTGTGAGGATACCAGGTTAGAGAAGGCTGTTCTAAATAGTAGCATTAAGTACATGATGATCAGACCTTGGGCTCTGGACAAAGTACTTTGAAGCATGACATTTCTGAGTGAAATCTTGTTTGTGCTGACAGTATTCCTCAGATAATCACTTTATAACTAGTTCTACAACGCTTACTTGAATGTGGATTCTGTTCAACTCAGTGGAACTTGCACTCAGGTAATTCTGTTTAGGGTGCATTGTCAGTGCCTATAATAATGCGTAGCATTATAGTTTGCTTAGAGTTTCATCTTTTCGGAAACCCATATAGTACTCTTGTATTAATAGGAAATAATCATTGCCCTGTGTAAGATTTGAAGGGATGGAGAAGCCTATGAGCCAGTTGTTTGCCTAGACCACTGATTAGCATTACAACTGAACCAGCCAAACTATGGTTTAGTGTTGGATGAACAAAGGACTGCAGGGGCTCTCCCCTCCCCCTCCAGCCATACTGAGCTTTTACTTGTACTTTCAATTAAACATAGTTAAGATTAACAACACTTTGCTGAGGTTTGCATATAAGGGCAACAGGTGGTTAATTGAAAATGGAAGCCAAATATCTCATCCCCTTCTTGCAGCGGTGCTTGGGGGGGGGGGACTCCAAAGTCCAAGAGGGTCATTTCCATAACACTAAAATAGGTGTTGGGTCCAAATGCAGCCACCTGGTGCTTTGCTGAGCTGAGATTTGAAAGAGGAGCCTTCTAGTTCACAGGTTACACACCATTGTCGGTGCCAACTACTGTGCAGTGTAAAAATACAACCTGTGCAGAAGACAAGTGGAAAGCTTGATCAGATCACAGAAAGATTAAAGATCAACTGCTACCCCCTGGGCCAAATCCACCCCACCCTGGGTGCCTTTTATTCTCCCTTTCCCCCACTTGCCTAATCAGTATCGGAAAAGCAGGTGGCACTTGTCACAAAAGGAGTTGATGCCAGTTTACTTTGGAGAGTGGATTCTGGAGCCTTGAATGACTATAGTGTTCTGGTAAACTAGTTACTGGCCCAATGCTGTTGATGAATCCCTAGTGCAGGCATGTGTCAAACTATCTTATTTACATGTATACTCTAGGGTGGGGATATGCAAATCTGGTTAAGAGCAGACTTGAGGGCCAAACTTTTCTATTAGAGTACTGAATAGGACAGGACTTTTCTGTGTTGCCAGAATACAGTGCCATCCTATACAGATCTAATCAGAAGCATGCAAGTGGATATAGGATTGCAACCAGTTTTGGAGGGTGCCTATGTTCCTTTCTATACCATCCAACCTCACTGGTGCTTATTTCTACTACAGCTCACAGTGGAGAAAAAGTAAAGTCATTACTATGCCAGTGGGTGGCTGACAGTGTTAGAAGCTGGAACTTGAGGCCCTTTCCTAATTATGAGGGGTTGTGACTTGGTGGTAGAGCACAAGCTTTGCATACAGGTGGTCCCAGGTTCAATCCCTGACATCTCCAGGTAGGGCTGGAAAAACTCCTACCTGAAGCCCTGGAGAGCTTCGCCCAGTCAGTGTTGACAATACTGGGCTAGATGGACAAATGGTCTGACCTCAGTATAAGGCAGCTTCCTGTGATCCTGATTCCAGCGTGCTATCTGCCAGAAACCATACAATTAGATTTAATTCTTCAAGTAGGAAAAGGGCTAGTTTATTTGGGCTTCGATTCTGCACACCGTGACTTTTCCCACTTGCTTTTTCCAGTGCAAGGTCACTCACAAACCTCTACCTCCTATTGCGATATGTATTTCTTGGTAGGCAGAAAGTAGTATTGGTTTCCCAAACATGAGTGTGCAAGGGTGGTGGAAAGCTTTTGGTGTTTGCGCAGACATGATAGAGGTGTACAAAATTATGCATGGTGTGGAGAATGTAGATATGGAGACATTTTTCTCCCTCAAAATACTAGAACCTGGGGTCATCCCATGAAGCTGAATGGTGGGAGATTCAGGACAGATAAAGGAAGTACATCTTCACACAGCACATAGTTAAGCTATGGAATTCGTTACTACAGAATGTAGTGATGGCCACCAATGTGGATGGTGTTAAAAGGCGGTTAGACAAATTCCTGAAGGAAAAGGCTATCAATGGTTACTAGTTTTGATGGCTATGTCCTACCTCCAGTGCCAGAGTGAGCCTATGTACACCAGTTGCTGGGGAGTATGGGTGGGAGGGTGCTGTTGCACTCAGGTCCTGCTTATGGTTCCTGGTTGACAGCTGGTTGGCCAGTGTTGTGAACAGAATGCTGGACTAGATGGCCCCTTGGTCTGCTCCAGCACGGCTCTTCTTATGTTCTCTGCTGCTCATTCACTAGCTAGAAAAGATGCAAGGGTTAGAGCAGCTTCCCCCAACTTGGTGCCTTCCAGATGTTTTGTACTACACCTCCCAGCCAGCATGGCCGGGGAATGTTTGGAGTTGTAGCACAACACATCTGGAGGGCACCAGATTGGGAAAGGCTGGATTCGAGTCAGAAAAATGAATTGCAACCCCAGCCGTATTCACGTCAAGTGGGTAACTTGTAAGCCAACACATCTGGAGGGCCACAATTCCCGCCTGCCTTAGCCAACATAGCCAGTGCTGAGGGCTGATGGAAATTGCAGGCCAAAACACCTAGAGGGCCACAAGTTGCTCACCTCTGAACAAAGGGTTTAGGGGAGCGTCCACCCAGGTAAGGCGAGGATTCAAACCACCAGCGAGCGATCCCTCCCAAGCGCGTGCCCATTCCCGAGGGACAGGGTGCACGGCTGCGCACGAGCCCTCGCTGCGAAAGGGGCGGGCGGAAGAGTACGCAGAGCAAACCTCCTGACAGTGACGTTGCCGAGTTCTGATTGGAACAGATAGAAAACATGTAAAAACAGAGCGAGGGCGGGGCAGCAACCGTGGGCGGAGCATAGAGGCGTCAGAACGTCGTGGGCGGGGCCACAGCGGGAGCCTGCGTGCTCGCGCCTCAGCACGGAGTGGGCTGGAGGCGCCGCCGCGATGAGTCGGCCGCCGCCGCCGTTGCCGAGCTGAGCGCACCGAAGGAGCGTGAGTGCCCCTCCCCCCTCCCCGAGTCATCCGCGGCTTTAATGGGGGCGGTCGCGGCGCCCCCTTTCCCGCCGCTCGACCCGCGGCGCCTGTGCCTGTCTCCCTTGTTCGCTGCCTTCTCGACGCGCTTCTCCCCGTCCCGAGCGGAGGGATGCCGCCCATAGCTCGGGGGCTGGATGGAGTTGGCGGGAGGACTTTGTGTGTCGGAGCCTTTCCGCGCTGGGGGGGGGGTTGTAGTTTCCTACAGCTCCAGACGTCTTTCTGCCTCTTCCTTCGCGTCTCCTTCCTTGCCTTGCTCCAAGCGCACCGGCCTGCCCCATCCTGGTGCTCTCCAGATGGGTTGGACTACAACTCCCACCATCCCCCGCCAGGATGGTGGGAGTTGTGGGCCAACCCATGTGGAAGGCACCAGGATGGGGCAGCCTGAGTGCACCTTTGAGCGCTGTCTTGCTTCTTTTCTATCTCCTTCCTTTCTCTCCTTCCTTCCCCACTGCTCTTGTCAACAACCTGTCATGCCGATGAGTAGGAAACGTTTGCCCAGCTACGTGTTCTCGTAGGATTTCAAGTGATAAAGGAGACGGTGCTATTCCCACTGCCCAGCTACTTTCCCGTCCATTGCTTGGAATGCTTTCTGGAGTAAATAACACCTGCTTAGAGTAAGTGATCTCTTCCTGCATGGTTGAGGGTGAAACAACAGTTTTGTCTACCTTCTAGTGCAGCAGAGTCATTTTATTAGATAAGTATGTAAGATTCAAAGGGTTGACGGGAATACCCTGGTGTTTAATTGGAGTTAATATGTTTCATTGTTTTATTCCAGCTTTTCCCAACATGGTGTCTTCTCGATGTTGTGGGTGGAAACTCCTAGCATTCCTGGCCAGAATGTTAGCTTGGGCTGATAGGAGCTGAAGTTCAAAATATCTGGACAGTACCAAATCGGGGGGAGGCTGTTTTATTCTGTAAGCCAGGGAGAGGCAACCCGGTGCCCTCCAGTTGTTTTGACTACAACTTCATACCAAGTCAGTATGGCCATTGATCAAGGATAATGGGAGTTGTAGTCTAAAACATCTGTTGGGTAGTAGGTTGTGTATCCCTGCTATAGGTAGTACAGGGTAGGAGTGGGGAATGTAACATCTCTGTAGTGTCAGGATTGTTGTTTTATTCTATGTGAACTAGTGTGTAATGAGCACTTGGAGTCTGCTCCTGAAGATGGTGAGAGTGGGCATTTGGTAGGCACCTAAGGAGCCCTTGCACCAAGTTTGCTTGGCATGGAGCATCTAAGAAGGGCAGAGGCAGCATGCCGGAGTTTTTAGTTGGCACATCTCACCTCTTCCAGGTGAGAGGGCTCTCAGAATCCTGGAGCTGGTCCTACGCCATACTTAAATAACAATGAAACTGCTTCTGCAATACATATGCATGTATTGAACAGTTGTGAGCATTCAATTCTATTGTATCCTTTAATATAGGAGTGAGGAATGTGTGATCTTCCAAATGTTGTTGGACTGCAACTCCCATCAGCTCTAAGCAACATAGCCAATAGTGAGGGATGATGGAAGTTGCAGTTCAATAACATCTAGAGGCCCACACGTTGCCCATCCCTGCTTTAATATAGTTAACTTCTTTGGAATGTAAAGCCTGCTGCTTCAGATACTATCTGTGTGCTGTGATAGCCATTAAAAAACAGAACTGTGTGGAAGCCAATTGCATGAAGCTGCTTCCCATCTGGATGTGGCTTTAACCATGCTAGCAAAATCAGCAAAAAACAACAACAGTGGATTGATGAAACCATGTAGGAATTTGTTTGCATAGATGCTTTCTGATGTGGAAGGACACTGGTGATGCTTTTTGGTGGCTACCATACAGTAATCATATCTTGAGTAGGCTTTATGCTGTTTGTGAAAGTGGATCACCTTCATAAACAGCAAAAGGCCTATTCTAGATGTTATGTTTTCCTGAAGAGAGTCAGAAACAACGGCTAAAGCCTTTCTGACTGTAGTCGTCAGTGCTATTGATGGGAATATCCTCATTTGGGTATTACCAGGCTTTGTAAAATCCATTCACCAGGATAATTTTGGGAATAGGCTTTCCGCGCACTGAAGAATGAATGAGGTGATACTGAAGCTTTTAAGTTTTTCTGTCAGTAAAAATTAGCTCAACAGAGCCTCTGTTAATATTCAATCTTCGTATGTTCATTCAGCAGTAAGCACCACTGAATTCAGTGGAACTTATTCCCAAGTAAGTATACGTAGGACCACGGTCTTAAATTCAAAGATATGTAGTTGGGAACAGTTGTAAGTTAGGCAGTATATTATAATTGGAAGGTAGCAGATTTCTTCCATCCACCTGTGAAAAGAGACATATATTAAATATAAATGTGTTAGGGAGCAATCCTATGGCTGCCAGACGGCCATAGGATATGTTTTTTCCGGGAACCGAGCTCAAAGCCCGCGCTCCGAGGTCAGTTCCCGGAGAACCGACCTCCTCCCAGGCAGCGCGGATCAGCCCCATCCCCCGTGCTCGCAAGAGGAGCACAGAGCGGCCGGAAAGGGGCATGGCTAGGGGCGTTCTGGTGCTGGGTGAACGTAACCGCCTGTATGACACATCCTTAGAGTCGTGCAGCAGCCTCCTTCCCTGCTCCGTCCTCCTGCGGCTAAACAGCGCAATCAGCTGTCTAGTCAAAAAAGCAGGGCAGGAGAAGCATGGAGGGAACGATCCTTTGGATAGGCGGTTGTCTCCGAGTTCAGAGGCAGCCGCCTATCTACATAGGATTGCTCCCTTAGTCACTATATTATTTATATTTAATAGAGTGACTAACAAAATAGAAACATTGAAATCTTAAAGCCAAGCATTTTGGCATCTGCCTTCTTCAGCTGCTCTGATATGAATTAAAGCGTGCTTTTGACATAAAAATTATATATATATATATATATATATATATATATGGCGGGGACTTATGGAAGTGTTAACAAATTCTGACAATCACTGTAAGTGTAAATGTGATTTGTATTTTTCCAAATGGTTGGATCAGATTGTTTGTCATGGAGAGTGCTGAAGGAGGAAACAAAAAACCATTTTGAGGGCCCTAAATAAAAGACCTTACATGCCAAAATTTTGGTTTTGTTGCAAATTCTGATTACAAATAAACAAATGGCAAAATGGATTTTGCAATAACCTTGCACTGTAATCTAGATCTTATGTAATGAATTAACTAATTTTTGGTATGAACAACTGTCGGTATGGAATATCATAGTACAGAAAACAGGTTTATTCATTAACCATAAAAAGAGTTCTTAAGTTGTAGCTGTATTATTCTCTTGCAGCACCTTAAGACAAACACTTTTATTATGGCATAAACTTTCATGGATAACAGTATACTTTAGTCTTTCCCAGCCTGGCTCTCTCCAGATGTGTTGTACTACAACTCCCCAGCCAGCATGGCTGGGGATTAAGGGGTCTGTAGTCCAATACATCTGGAAGGTGCCAGGTTGGGAAAGGCTGGTCTAGATCATCAGATGCCTGAAATATTTTCCTGAGCTGCAGGTACCTATACACATGGTTTGGAGGGAGCAGGGAGGATGAAGTCAGAAGGAAGTGAAATGCAGGAAGTACAGACAGTGACTTGGTTGACCCGACACGACAGGCTGTCGTGCACATGTGGGAGAGAGTGGATGCACTGCCTGCAGTGTGCCCGCCACTACTGCTTTTCCTTAGCAGCCCATGTTCATCTTGATTATGGGTTGCTTATGTCATCCAAACCTGGAGCAGTGGGTTTTTTAGGGGCTAAACAACCCAGCGGTTAACCCATGGCTTGTGACAATTACATTAACTGGTCATTCATAAAACAGTTGCTGATAACACAGACACCCTTACATCGTGTAAGCTAATTAACACAAGTAGTATGGCTTGAAACCAAACTTTTATTTCCATTCAGGCCCACATGATGTTTTGATCATTTTAATAATTTGCTTTAGTAATTAACTTGGAGACTGAAAATAGTTTCAGTGTTTGAGCGCATGCATATCTAACTCATTATTAATCTACACTGCTACTCTATACCATAGAGGATCATTCTTCAGTGATTCAGTCTTTCAAAAGGGATTGAAAGACAGATTTTTTTCCCTAATTCACATTCACTTTACTTCTGGTGATGGTCTCCATGGGGTTTGCTTTATTTTCAGTGGCTAACTACACAACTACATTCTAGAAAATGCCACATGAAATGTTTCCACATGCAACATGGTGGCCATATCCTAGGTTTAGACTTCTGATAAGTAGAATGCTTGCTTCCCCCCTGCCCCAACCGGGCTCCTGTTTTGAGTTGTGTTATGCTTTAACAAATTGACTTGTTGATATTTTGCCCATTGATAGACAATGTTGGATAACTCGTCTGTTTTTGAAGAGTTGAAATACTGTTCAAAGCCTGCCATTTTAACACAAGAAAGATACGAGATCTGCTTACCTGCAGTATTGGAAATGGTGCACAAATAGTGGTCATTGTTCAGTCTGAATAAAGCAAATTGATGTAGTGATCTTCTGGAACTTAAGATGAAACTTTCCCAAGACTTCTTGAGGGAACTAGCTCAAGAACAAATATATTTTTATTTGCTATTTGTACCTTACTATACATAGAAGCTGAAGCAGTTGTATCGTGGCAATAATAAAAGGCAGCAGTGACACTTCTGGTAACATTAAAACAAGAGCATCAAAAATAGGGAGCTATGGTGGTTGCTTAGAGAAAAAACCGCACAGTCAGTAAGGACCAAGGTTATATTTCTAAAAAATGAATGGGGAGGGTGGGGAGGAAAGAGACATTTTGTCTCTAAATGGAAATAGAACCTGAACTAGATAGTGCCTATCAGCTGTCTCATATAGACAACCGACAATAACAGCAAAGTGTTCTGTTTCTACTGAAACAGGGTGGGCAAGTTGTACACCAAAACATCTGGAGGACCACAACTCCCATCATCCCTCACTATTGGCTATGCTGGGTAGGGCTGATGGAACTGCAGGTCAAAACAGTTGGTGGGCCACAAGCTGCCAACCCCTGTACTAAAGAAAGTATCAGAATACAATAAATCAGGGGTGGGAAATGTGTGGCTGCCCAGATGTTGTTGGACTGCAGTTCCCATCAGCTCTAGCTAGCATAGCCAATGGTCCAATAACACCTTCAGGGCCATGTTGCCCACTCCAGCAATAAATGATCCCAAACGTTAGCATCTCAAAACTAAGCATATTATGGTGAATTGCCATGTTGGAATGCAAGCACTAGTAAGCCTGCTGGAGCCATGAGCACAGTTCCATTCAGAACGCTCCCACTGGCAGAAAGTGGGGAAGGTTTTCCCTGCTTTCCCCTCCCCCTGCGGTTCCCATCCCCTCCCTCACCCCAAAACAAAGAGCAACCCTGCTGCAGAGGTCTGCGTACAGTGCAGAAGGTGGCACTGGGGGCAGCAGAGGGAGTGGAGAAATGGCAAAGATCCTCTCCCCTTCTGCCACTGTGAATGTTCTGAACAGAATTCTGCTCCTGCTGGTGAAAAGAAGCTGGATCTAACCCAATGTGTTTGGTTTTCTGGAATAAAAGAATGAGCAAAGTAATGTGCATATGGGAGGAGAAGAGAAGAAATAGGCAATGTTTCTGTCTAATTCTGATCTTGCCATCTGCAATTTAACTTTGGAATTTTTTAGTTAGATAGCTGAATCCTTTTTGGTAATTGTAATGTCAGAAGAAACAATCTTTTGTAGTATTCTTTTGGGAGAGGTTCATTTATTAGCAGAACACACAGCTTTAAAAATGTTTTGAAATAGTTGGTTTGAATAAAAACCGTAACTAAAGGTATGGTAAAGTTGGATCATAACTAGAAGTACACTTGATGGGCCTTAGAATTACGATTTGTCTAATACAATTTGTCTAATTGAGCTTCTGTCAGTACTTCTATCAAAATCACAAGTAGTCTTGGAAACTTTTATGAGGTTAATAAATCTATTTTTGGTGTATAACTTACATGAAAAAACATATTTCCAAGATTTCAACAGGCTTTCACGTAGTTGTTTGGGATAGGTAAGAAAAGTTCCCATACCTGAGACACCTGTTTACCATGATGAACTGATGACTAAACAAGTTTGAAATTACAAGTTTAGCAACATGATGAGAACCATTAAACAAGTAATGGCAAGTCATAAAGTAGATCTAGGTGCTTAGATTCCAGTATGGAAAAGATTAGCAGAGTTCTGTATTTGGAGTAAAAGCATGAAAGAGTGGGGAGAGGGCACCTAACTATGTTCTGAAAATGGGCAATCAGAAAAGAAAGTAGATGATACTGAATGGAACTGTAATAATACTAAGCAAGGAACCTACAAGGGGAAGAGAGTGTGACATAAGAAGTGTTCGTACATTAAGAAAGCAACCCTATGGCCCCCGGTAGTCTTGGCGGGCCATAGGATACTTCAGATTCCTGGAACTGAGGTTGGAGACAGCGCTCTAATCTTGAACCCAGGAGTCTGAGCTCCCTCCCTGCCAGCGTGGAGAGCACCACACCAGCTGCCTCTCCAAGGTTGTAAAGGGGCGCTTTCATGGGAGGGGAGGGGACTGAGGAAGCAGGGATATGAGCTCTCCCCAGCCTTTTCCAGCCTCCTTCTCTCCCCCTGCCCACCGCCACAGCTGGATGGGCGAAGAAGCCCATCTAGCTAAAATGCAGAGCAGGGTGACCGCAGAGAGGAAAATCGCCTCCACCACTCCCCCCGCACTGCACTAGATGGCCATATGCCTCCAAGGTCAGAGGCTTACGGCCACCCACTTAGGATTGTGCCCTGAACCAGTGCCTTCATCATACTAAATAAAGCGATATATGTTTAGCAACTAGAGACTCTGCACTAGGTTCAGTGTGCTTGTTATATTCACTTAGAGTGTTTAGCTGGACTTTGTCTCATAACATTGTATAATATCTACAACTGAAGACTTTTCTAATGCATGTTGAAAACCCTAATGCATGTGGAGAGGCTTGAGAAAATAGTGCATGTCCCATTAAAAATCTTCCCTCTCTTTGACCCAATAGCTAGAATATTCATTGCAGATTATTTTATCTGGCATGTAGCTCACACAGCTTTCCAATGTCAGATGAGAATTCCCCTTGATGAGTTCTTTCTATCTCTTCCCCTCTCACACCTCTTAAGACTCTGTACCTGGGATATTGGGAAATGTCAATAGCTCATTTCCACAAGTTCCTCTGTCAACATGCTGGGATCCCGTGCTTCCCATGATCACACCTGTTCCAAGCAGAATTGGCCTCCAGAGAGCCCACCAAACTGGTGGGCTGGCAGAAACCCAAATCTGCTGGGGGACAGGTGCGTGAATATGAGTCTCCATATGCAGCCTCATTCTGAGCAGAGCTGAGACAGCTGAGAAAGAAGGTGTGCAAGGAGAGTCATCCCTGTGGGCCACCTGTCCGAGCAGGATCGCTGCAGGGAGGGCAAGCTTAGAGCCATTCCCTCCTCCCAGTAATCATTAGCAGAATCTCTGGGGTGGAGGGCAGGCTATAACCCAGGGGGCAGAACTCTTTCAGCCCAGGAGCCGAATTCAGTTTCAGAGAAGCTCTTGGAGGCCGTGTTCCAGTGGTGGATAGGGCCCAAATGCCTGCATATTTTAGCTTAAGGCTTTTACTGCCGGTAGCTAAGCCTTCGGAGAGGCATTTCAGCCATTTAGATTGGGGGGGGGGATGTGCAATACCTGGAAAACTACCAAAAGATTGGCAGTCGGGGGGGTGGCCATCTGGGGAACTCCAGAGGGCCAGATTTGGACCCTGGGCCTGTTGTTCCCCACTCAGCAGCACCAGGATGAGGGCAAGGTTAAAGCCTCCCCACCCCACCAATCTGAACACAGATGTGGGGAAGTGTGTCTGCGTGCTCATGTGCGCAGCCCTCGGCCACCCACCCAACACCGCATGCCACCCTCTGGGTTGTGTACATTGCCTACCCCTGTTTTAGAGGGTCAAGCAGTTTGAGGAACATGTTAAAACTAAATTGTGTAATAGATGTATCATGCCTGTTTAACAACTGCTCTGTTCGCTATCGATTTTGTCAACTTGGAACGTCTTGTCTTGAGGAGATATGGCTCTGTGGCAGAACGTAACTGTTCTGTGCTGATAAGATTACTACCTATTGTATGTTAAACTAACATACAGCATAAGACTAAAATAGAGCAGAAGACCCAGACTGGTTTAAAAATAAAATCAGTCTTCCTCTTCCAGTATTTTTTAAAATATTAAACGCCCTTTCTTCTAACCTTTCCATTATTGTGCCACCCTATGTATTTTACAGGTTTGCTTTTTAGCCTAGCAGTATTTGTATCTTGTAGTTGCAGCATGTCTTCTTTTCCCCCTCCACAGCTTATGTTGACCATGAGTCTTGTCATGATAAGCGAGAATGTGAAGCTGGCCCGTGAATATGCCTTGCTGGGAAATTATGATTCTGCAATGGTCTACTACCAAGGAGTACTTGATCAAATGAACAAATACCTCTCTTCTGTCAAAGATGCTTATCTCCAGCAGAAATGGCAGCAGGTGGGTTACCCTATTCCCACTGATTTTCTTACTTTCAGTTATTCCATACGGCCATGAACTGAATAATTTTTTTGTTGGTTATCGTTTGTCTTTTAACAAATAAATTTCATTTAATAAATATTCATATTATTAAAACATCCTGTGGGCACACTTTTAAATTATTGAAGGGAGCTTACAATAATTTACATATAATAAAGAGAAGCTGTTACTCATTCTTGGAGAGAGGGCTATCTCTAAAATTTTTATTACTTATTACAGTAACACTAGAATAGCCGTACAAAAACACATGTGCCCTAACTCACAGCCCCACTTTAATTTAAATCTGTTGCCACTACTTAACTAAAACTTTAGTTGATTGCTCTAAAAAGTACTGCTCTGTTAATCCATCTTAGTTCTCTTGTAAATACCATATAAATATTTGAGCCCTTCCTGGAGCATGCTGCTTCAGACTACAGATGTGGAGTTGTATTTTTGAAGGCTCTCCTTTGCTTTGCTTTTAAAAAACACAACCTTGCTCATAGAAAAACATAAGCCTTCTGTCAGGTCATATGATTGTTTCATGTGTGTATATCATTAGGAATTTATTGCAGGAATTGTCAGAGGAATTCTTCCTACCTTGTTAGGGCCTGCATTTTCCTCAGTACTAGGAATCATTGTCCAAAGGCACATGATGTAGCAGCCTTGCTGAAGTTAAGCAGGTTCTGGTCAGTGCATGGATGGGAGACCACCTGGGAACCCTATGCCTCTGGAGGAAAGGTGGGATATAAACATAATAATACTTCACTATTAGGTGAAGCATTCACCTTCAGAAGTCTGTGGTAACATCAAAGTGAGGCCTCCTGCCATACATGATCACTCCTGCTATGAACTTTTGATTTCAGAGATCTGTTCTGGAATAACTACATGAGAGGAGATCTAGCACATGGATGATCTTTAAGAAGTAACTACAGGCAAGGGCAAACTGTGGCCTGCCACATGTTTTTGGACTACAGCTCCCATCATCCCTGACCATTGGCCATGCTGGCTAGGGCTGCTGGGAGTTGAAGTCCAACAATATCTGGAGAGGCACAGGTTGCTCACCTCTCATGCTACAGCAAATAAGTAATTATTACAACAAAGAAGTAATTATTAAAAGACACAGTAATATGGAAGGGTACATGCAAACACACTTTCAAAGCAATTAAGTTTCTGAACACTGAAGATTTTTTTTTTCTGGGATAAGCTCGTGCTATAAAATTTGCTTGTAAGTCCCATTGGTTTAAAGGTCAAGAGTATTACAGTGCTTTTGTTCTCCACTGGGAAATAAAAAACTATTGTAGACTTCTTCAACTTCCTACAGAGTGATTTGAAGTCAATCGCTAGCACATATAAAGAAGCCCCAGAACATTTCTTCAGGTACATTTAGTCATTTGAATAGATTCACATCCCAAGTTGACAAGTTTCTACAAGTTAACAGTACGTGTGTTTGTATTTTATGTTTTCAATCAGGTTAGGCAGGAGATAAGCGTAGAAGCTAAGCATGTGAAGGATATCATGAAAACACTAGAAAGCTTTAAATTAGACAGCACTCCTTTGAAAGCTTCACAGCAAGAATTACCAGCTCATGACGGAGAAGTCTGGTCACTGCCTGTACCTGCTGAACGTAGGTAAGAGAGACTGAGGGTAAAGTAGATCAGGGGAGCCCAAACATATTAAAGGGAAGCACCTATTAAATACTGTCTGTGCGGACAGTGCATGGTTCCAGTTCCTAAACCAGAAGAGAAGCACTCTGCACTGTCTCCCATGAATACAACTTGGCATGCTGGCAGCCCACATGTGAGAGCCACAACTCAGTGGTGTGTCTTCAACTGTAAATAGTTGGCAGGCCCCTTCCGTTGGAAACAAGTTTATGTGCAAGATCAACTTTATAGAATCTTGGGGCAAATGTGCAGATGCCTAGAATCATTGGGTTGGGGGGAAATTTCCCAAGAGATCTAGTGCCCCGTAATGCAAATTATTCAGATACTCATAGGTCCAAAGAAAAAGACTGTGCACGGGGCCATATTTGAGAAGCTTCTGTGTTTTAGAATTAGTCATGTAATTAATAATGAATTCCAAGTAATACTTAATTTAGAATTAATTATGAACATCTTAGCGAATTTACAGTTTTCTCTTACGTTTTCTAACTAACCAGATCTTCACCAGGACCCAGGAAACGTCAGTCTGCTCAGTGCAGTGATTGCAAGGGCCAAAATAACCGAGCAAGTGCAGCAGCTAGAGCCCCTCACCGTCCCTCATCCAGAAACACTAATGATAAAGGCAAAGCAGTCCGTGGCCGGGAAAAGAAGGATCCACAAAATAAGGGAAAAGAGGAAAAAGTAAGTTTTACCCATGTGAGCCCAGCATTTCAATTCTTAATGGTGCCCCTCTCATCACTGTTCGGGTCTCTCAATATTGGGCCCTGCACTAATTACTATTCTCAACAGACAGGAAGTGAAAGGCTTAAGGTAAGATTCACTAAGAGAAAAACATAACTAACTATGCAGTGCTATATGTGTGTACTCAGAAATAAGTTCCCATACCCAGGTAGGCCAGTATAGAATTCCTGTCTTAACAGACCTACAAGTGTGATGTCTTTGCTGGGGGCCCTACATTGGGGGGGGGGGTAAGGTGGGTTCTTCCCTCCCTCAAAACTTATTGCCTGCAGTCCATTATTTTTTCCCATAGAACATATGAACTTTAGAACTGAACCTGTGCGGTCCTACCATGGAGTCCATTTCTTGGTCACACTGGGATATGACTAAAAGATGAAATCCAGGAATTTGCTTTTATCATAACTAAGTTGATCATGCTGGACAGAGTTTACTGTGGAAAAGCGACAAACAGATGTTGAAATACTGTATTATTCACACTCCGTCATGTCAATAGGCATGGTGTGACCCACATTGACTGGGTTTGCACAACACAACAACCCATCATGGATAATAAGCCACGGTATGTTGTCGTATCATCAGAACTAAGACTGCTTCCCGCAGAGTAACAACCCATGGTTTGTTCTTGAGGTTGTTTAACCCATGATGGGTTGGCATGTCCAGACCCAGGACAGCCAACCCATCATGGGTTGCAGGAAGCAGCGAGCAAGCTGTTCGGCAAGAGCAGCAAACCCCCGTGCTGCTCTTCTTGAGCGATCTCGCCCATGCCGCAGTGGCAGCCCCTTCACCAATGCCTGAACGGCACTTTGGAGGGGCTGTCACTCATTCACCAATCTTTTTTAAAAATTATTTTGGGGGGCCCTAACATCTGCTCAAATGGGTCTGTAAAAAAATATATATTATTTTTTGGGCCCCAGGAATTTGTGCAAATGTCCTCATTATTATTTTTTAATTAGTAGTAGTTTTTCACAGTTTTTCACAGTTGCAAAAGTGCACACTTAAGGCTGTCAAACTATATATAGCCTTGCCTTGTAAGTTTCATCTGTCAAAGGAAACAGTGTACTAGGAAACATACAAGGTAATTGACAAGATGGGATTGCATATAGGCTAGTTTGACAGCTATTGACAGTCTTTGACAGCTGACAGATCGGCGAGGAAAAGGGACCAGATCAGCCCCTTAGCAAAGTTATCCTCAGGTTTTGAAAAGGGGCCGATCTGGTCCCCTTCTGTTCTGGCCTTCTCTGCACCATAAAGATGATTCAGGATACTTATTTTGCAAAAGAACATCATGGATTTTAGTAGTTCTGTACAATGCCATTTTCTATCTTGAATAAGTTATTTCTGGAGTTTGCATCCTCCTTATATGGCTGTAAGTTGTATAAACTATGGCCATGTTTGCCTGCAGGACTCCCACTTTCATTGAAATTATACAAGTATTAAACTGGGTTTATTGTGGTTACATGTGTGTATTAAAATAATGCACATGTTTAATATGCTCATTTTGTTTGTAATGCAGAATAAGTCCTCACCTGACATTTCAGAACCTGAGCCAAAGAAATTTGATAGTACTGGGTATGATAAAGACTTAGTAGAAGCTTTGGAAAGAGACATCATTTCCCAAAATCCCAATGTTCGATGGTAAGTGTAAGCCATTTCTATCTTCTTTTTGTTTAACTTGGGAGGTCTGTGTATAAGCTTCAGAGGCTTTTAGGAGGAAGATCTAACACTTTGGTAAAAAGTAAATTAAGTCTGAACAACAGATTACATGATTTGCATAAAGAAACCTTTTTCAGTGAACATATGGCTTGATTGTAAGGTAACAACTCATGGGATCCAGAGTAGCAGGCTTAGTTCAATGGGATATCTTGTCTGCTGGGATGTGGCAGCCTCTGCAGAGTTCAGCTGATGCTATAGGGAGGGAACAGGGGCAGCATGAGCTATTTATCTAACCTGCAGCTAGGAACAGCAACATAGTGGTACATTGCTTATCAAAAGCGCATAAAGCAGCCTTGCAAATAAGTCCACAATAATTAACTGTCTGCAAAACTTACATTAGCCTACCTGTCTACCCATTCACACTTATCTATGTTAGTCATTTTTGACACACAAATGGCCTGAAAAGAAAAAAGATAAGATTACTGTTGCCTGGAAGAGATCCTCATTTACCATACAAAACCAGCAGAGTGGCTGTTTACAGGATATCTACCTCATTTGCCATGCACAGGATGTGATTTTAGCCAACAGTAATTAGGGGTGCTAATTACCTGAATAAGGCCTTCTTTTTATGCCTAAGCTAGGAATATGGCATCTTGCTAATGTTTTCTTGGAAACTAGTCCAAGAGACTAAAAGAGACTAAGAGACCAAACAGAGTTCTTCGCAGTAGGGATGTATGATAAAAAAAAAATTTGTTCACAACTTCAAATGTGAGTACATGTTTGACAATTTCTGAACATTTTTGACAGATGTCTGTTCACGTTCAATTTGCACAAATTTCCCCCATAGATTGAATCAGCCTCACTTTAGTTTATGGAAGAAATTTGCACAAATTGAGTAGGGGAAAGTTGCTCAAATCTCATGTTCAGTCGCTACTGGATTTGCACAAGTTTCCCATTAGCAGAGAGCGAGCGGCAATCGCAAATGCGAACAGGAATCGGGCCAGAGATGAGCAGCAAGCCTATGTTCGGAGATTCCTGGCTATCTCGAACATGGCTCGTTCACCCGTTGCTACGCACAGGTCGGATGCAAAGCGGTGTGTTTTCAAGAGGCGCTGAAGATGTGCCACTGTTTCTGCCTCTCAAACCACACACAGGAGAGTGTACCGGGAGGGGTGGGGTGCCACCAATAAGAAGGCTCACTTACATACCACTACTTGCCAATATTCCATTAGCCACAGAATGACCAGTAAGGCCTCCTCGGGGGGCAATTGGGTTTGTATAAGGGAAGATGGTCAGCTAGGTATCCCTGGTCCAGAGTCATTTAGGGCTTTGTAGGTCAACAGCAAAACCCTGAACATGGCTTGCTAGCTAATAATCATCTATATTACTTGCCACACATAACCAGCTGGATAGTTACTGTTCTTTTCTGAAGAAGTACTTCTTTAGTCTTAAATGCTGAAGTGCTTGATTCTTGCCAAATACTGGGAGTAAGCCCTATTTAATGAAATGGGACTTACTTCTGAGTAAATAATGCTAGGATTGGCCTACGCATGTTCAGATGTTCCAAAAACAAGGACTGTACATAGTGGGTAAGAACAGTGTTTCTCCATGACACAGTGTAAATGGCCATGCTGTTTATTTAAATATTCATAATTTGCATTATAAATACATGATGTACCTTGCCCATCCATCCTGCAAAGATCTCAGGTGAGGCCCCTCCTCAGAGAAGGGTGGGGGAAAGTGGTTTTCGACTGAGCCTCTGCCTATAGGAGCATTTCTTGAGGCCACGGCTCAGTTGGCTTGGCTTTCCCCTCTCCTTTCCCTAGTTGGGAATAGGTAAGGTGGGGAGAATGTGCCCAATCATCTGTTGGGAGTAATGTGGTTTATCGAGCCAAAAAAACCCCTCCGTGGTTTTTCTTCTGGGTGGCTTAGCATGACGTGTGAACTCGCCCAGCATTGCTTCTGGCAAGTCATTCATCGTTTAATGTCTTCGTCTTTTCTTTCTAATCAGGGATGATATAGCTGACTTGGTGGATGCTAAAAAGTTACTCAAAGAAGCAGTAGTTCTACCCATGTGGATGCCAGAATTCTTTAAGGGGATTAGAAGGCCCTGGAAGGTAAGGTCACCTCAGTTACCTCAATGAAAGTGTGGCTTTCCTATGTTTTAACTGAATACATACTTTATGATAGGCAGATGAGTTCATGTTAATCCAAAACCTCAAGGCTAGATTTTTTCACTTGTTGACTGTTTGCTATGAGCCTGAAACAAGGCGGTTAGTTCTTCATGAGGCTGCTGCCTATAGTGGTTAGTAAAATCACTTCTAGCTCTGTAGATGTGATATGTTGGCAAGGGGACCTTTTATTATAATGGCCTTCATCTCTTTATTTTTAAGATTTTATTTTAGCAAGAGGCGGCTTCAAGGTAGTGCTCTGGATTAAAAAGGAATTGTTATGTAAGAGGTACTCAGGGCTGTCTCAACTGGGCAAGGTGATATTTTGGCACCCCACACACTGTCACCCTTTCTTCTCTCTTGTCCAGTCTGGCGGCTGCCACCACCACTGCCCTCCTCTTCCTTGCCTTCTCCCACCCCCACCCCCGCCCAGCTGCTGCCACCACCATCCCCCATCCCCCTTTCTTTCTACCCAACTAACTCGTGGCAGCACCGGTACTGTCGCCGCCTCCTCTTCCCTTTCTGTTCCCCATCCATTCTGGCTGCCGCCACCGCCGCCATCTCCTCCTCCTCCTCATCTCCTCTTTGCTTTCCCTTCTCCCCAGCTCCCTGGCCACCACCATCCTCCGCTATTCCAGCGTTCCCCCGGCAGCCACTGCCTGAATGCCTCACTCACTGTGAAGGATTTTCCTAGAGAGGCATTATGACTGAGGTGGCCCTGGAGATTGCCTGTGCCACAGCAGCACAGGCAATCTGCAAGGTCACCTCACCCATAATACCTCACTATGAGGAAGGACCCCTCACAGTGAGGCATTTGGGCTGCTACTGCTGGATGGGTGGGCTCTTTGGAGAGCCTCACCGGCTGCTTTTCTGCTACAGAGTTTGCTGCAGCAGGAAAGCGGCTGGTGGGGCTTCGCAGAGAGTGTACCCCGCCCCATACCTAGCTCTGAGGGGTTCTCAGAGTGGTATGGGGGGGTGGCGCTCTGGAGAGTTGTGCTGGCCATTTTCCAGCAGGAGAGCCCCTCAAAGCTGGGCATTGGCCCGCCACTCCATGCGTGGTCTTCCTGGCAGCAGAGGGGCATGTGGTTGCAGCTCCCGGCACTGGCTAAGAGGACCCGGAGTGCTGCCAGTGCTACCTTCAGGGGGACTTTTGCTAGCCCCAGAAATTGATGCCCAAGGCAATTGCCCTGTTCACCCCCACCCCCGAAACTGCCCTGAAGGCAGGGATGTCTCTTGTGCAAGAATCTGGCCCTTCTAGGGCCCATTGGACTTCCATGCCACTCCCTACTTGGCTTGCCTTTGCAAGCCGAACCGGGGGTTTGCTCCTAAAATCCAGGAACTTGTTGTCTTCCACCCATCCCCATAACCCCCAATTTCTGCAAATTATAGCTGTAATTGGGGGAGAAGAACTTCCCACCATCGCTGTGCACAACCATCCCTCTTTCCCCGCCAGTGCCAACACCCTTCCTGCCACTGCCCCGTGCAACCCTCCCACTCCATTTGTCGGTGTTGGCACTGGCAGGGAGAGAAGGAAGGTTGTGTGTCATGGCACCGGCAAGAAGAGAGAGAGGGTTGTGAGGGAGGGAGGGCAGGGAGAGAGGGGGGGAAGAGAGCAGGAGCAGAGAGAGGGTTGTGCGTGGTGATAGTGGGAGGAAGTGCAGGAAGAGACGGTTGTGCATGGCGATGGAGGGGGGGAGGGCCGGAAGAGAGAGAGGAGGAGGGCAGGAAGAGAGACAGGGTTGTGCGTGGCGATAGTGGACCCACCATCCGCAACCCTCCCACTTTCCCTGCCAGTGCCAACCCCAGCAGGGAGAGGGGGAGGGTTGCATGGCGGCGGCAATGGTGGTGGTGGCAGGGCGGGCGGGCTGTACCCTCCCTGCCACTGTGCAAAGGCGGAAAATCTGCCAGCTGGCCCTCCTTGCTGTGCACCGAGTCGGGCCAGCCGGTGGATGTCTGACCGGAGTCCAAGGGGCCAAGCAGGCGAAAACTCGCTGAGCTCCACCCTCAGATGGACTCCTCCGACATCCCTACTTGGAGGTGCTGAATGTCTGCTGTCCTAGCATTAAGAATCGGAATACGTTTTTCTTAACTATGGTACTGAAAAAATGCTTTTGAAGAAAAAGTTCTAAACACCTCTTATCTGTGATGTCAAATATATTCTGGATATTTTAAATAGGTGGCTTTCTAAGTGCTTCTTTTTTATCTTTTTTTAATAGGGTGTACTGATGGTTGGTCCTCCTGGCACTGGAAAAACACTCCTTGCAAAAGCTGTAGCTACCGAATGCAAGACAACCTTTTTCAACATATCCTCATCAACACTTACTTCAAAGTACAGAGGAGAATCTGAAAAACTTGTTCGTCTATTATTTGAAATGGTGATTTAGCAGTTCTTTTATTTTTTTTAGAGGAATAATAGGTATATAACTCTGGCACAGTGGTACTTTAGTTTTAGTGATCCTAAAACTTGTGAATTCACTGCTCCAGAATCTGTCTAGATGTAGAGCAGTATACAAATGCTGTATGTAAATAAATAAAATATAAAGTTATTGTATGCTGGCCCTAGGGAAGGATGCATAGAACCTTGCTGCCTCTATGCTTCTTGGATGCTGATATTCAGCACAAGATGTATAACTTCATTGTATAATAATTGATGTTAACAAATTTTCTTTTGCATGGACTCATATTTTTGCATTTTAAGAAACCCTGCTGCACTCCTTAAGGGCACAATCCTATGCATGTTTAGACAGAAAAAATGTCCTACAACTCCCAGCATTCCCCAGTGCTGGCTGGGGAATACTAAGAGTTGTAGGACTTTTTTTCTTTCTAAACATGCATAGGGTTGCACCTTAAACTGATATTTCAGCTCCCTGTGTTAAATTAATCATGTTTTTTTATGTATGACAAACACTGCCACTTTTATTGACGGAAATGGAGCCACGTGGCCCTGATCTGGTGCCATGATTGGACTTTCTTCCCAAAACTTTCCCCCACTGTTAAGGTGCTGTTTACTGTAAACAGCACCTTTGGGGGGCAAATAGTAGCCAGGGGAGGGGATTTGGGGTGGAAAATAGCCATGTTATCCCCAGCTCAGATTAGGAGTATTGTACGGGTTTGGTTATTTGCCAGTACTTCAGTGCTGCCAGTGGATACTTGAGAAACTGGCAGCATTGACCATACTTTCAAAGAAATGTGATTAATGTAACACATCAGGGGGCCCTGTCACCTGTCCCTGTTCACTAGCATAACCCGGTGGTTACCCTGTAAATCACCTTTCCTGAGGACAGTGACTGAAGGGGGAAAAACCTTGGCTTAAAAAAAAGTCTAGGAGGCAGCCCTGATCCAAGATTGGGGCTGAGGAAAGGTCAGTTCCTAGGTGCCAAAAATCTTTCAGACACCCAGGTGACAAGTTTTCCACCTGTGACTCAATGTAGTTGCAGAATTCAGACACTTGAGGGGTATGTGGACAGAATATGCAATAAACAGAAATGCCACAGGGATATCATTCCCCTCCTCTATCAGACATCTGTCTACCAACAGGTAGCAAGATTGTCAAGGGGCTCCAGGCCCAATCTGCTGTACTGTTTCATCTGGTGTGCACATGCCTACTCTCTGGTGGGATCGTTGCCATGTTCAATCAACAGGTCTTTGCTTCATGTGAGCAGGCCTGAATCTGAAGTCTTACCTGCGTTAGACCAGTGTGGACAGGACTCCTGCTGACATAGCCGTATCCATTTTAATACACTACCAATCTGTCTTGCTGCAATATGCTGTGCCCCTTTCGCAGCGTGGCGTGATGCAGTTGTATTGCAAAATCTGGCCTCGTGTATTCCGCCTCACTCCCACTCTGGCCTTATAGCAGCCTTCCTTAACCTGCTGCCCTCCAGATGTATTGGACTACAACTTTCATCACCTCCCAGCCAGCATGGGTTGCTTAGCGCTTTAACCGAATGAAATGCATAGTAATATCTGCCTTGGTTTAGCAAAGTCAGTACTTTGAGTAAACCAAAGCCACACTTACTACATATAAGTAGACTTTCAGCTCCAAATAGAATGAAGTGTTTGAAGTGAAATCTCTAATCAGGAACTCCATAACTTCTAAATTAATCTAGAACTGCTATAATTTTTTGTTAATGAAGCCCCCAAAAGCTCTTTTTCACCCCTTCCCTAAACTGTATTTAAAAATTCTGTCCATTATGGAAGCTGCCTTAGGGCACTGCAGAGTGCTTGGCAGACAAAGTTAACATTTGGCATTTTATGCTGCCTTGTAAAGTTTATTTCAATGTGATAAGTTGTATACACTACTCAGGAAATCTCAGGTTAAACTACACATTGCGTTGATTATGTTTTCCCTAAATAGCACACTTAGAACCTGCTACACCTTCTTTCTTTTTTCTCCCCTTTACCAAAAAGCAGCTGTAGAGGAGCCTAATCCAGGTTGGGACTGTGATGCAGGGTGAAGGAATTAACCTTTTCCTGCTGAAAATCACCCCTGAGGGGAGACTCTATTTGCTGCATGTAACACCTTTTGGGGGATGATTTTCAAAGAGAAAATGTCAGTGGGGGAAGGGTTAACTCTCCCCATGTTGTGGTCCCAGTCTAGATTGTCTCCCATCCCCAGTAGCTTTTTTGGGTTTAAAAAGGGTCATGGCAGGTTCTAAGCACACTGTTTAAAAAACACGCAGTTTGGTCTGCGCTGGCTTCTTTATACTTTTTGCACCAAACATAGTACTGAACCTAATATCATGCTGAGCACTCCTTCTGAATAATTATCCCTACTGACTTATTTGGGTTAGATGTGAACTCAGAAAATATGTACTGTCAATGATGACTATGGAACAGTGGTAGTGTGTGGTCCCTCCAAGAGCCAGTAGCTGCACGTCAGCAATCTGCTGTTTTCCCTTAATTTATACCACCCTGCAGTCTTGAAAGGATGCTAGGAAATGCATTAAATAATTAAAATAGTCCATGTCTGTTCACTTAGATGGATAAATTGAATATGTTTTATGGATTTTCAAAGTTAAATTACATTTTTTGACAAAGTGCCCTCTTCAGTATAGCACAATTTACTTCCAGTGTCCTAAACTGGGGTTAGTACTAATAGTCCTTCACTTTCTCATATTTCCAGGCTCGATTCTATGCACCAACAACAATATTTATAGATGAGATAGACTCTATCTGTAGCCGCCGAGGAACGTCTGAGGAGCATGAAGCCAGTCGAAGGGTGAAGGCAGAATTACTCGTTCAGATGGATGGTAAACGAGCTTAGCTGGAAATGTCTTAAGGGAAAAGTAGGAACTTTGATGTCACATTATAGCAGCAGTTCTGTGTTAAAAGCCTTGCTTTGATCACTAAAATATCTAAATTCCACATGTGTGTTGAATTTGTACCTTGCCATTGTTCCAGCTCAGTGACCAGTTAGCCCCATAAAGTTAGATTAGGCTGAGAGATGGTGTTGCCCAAAGCCGCCTAGTTAGCGCTGATTCCTGTACTTGGGTCCCATTTATGGAGATGTGGCCTATTTATATGCTTTGACCTGCATAATGTAGAATATGTATTTACTTTTCATTGAACCAGAATATGGATTGGTACAGCAAAGTAGAACTCATAAATAGAAGATGATGTAAGCAAAGGTGAAGAGGCAGGGATCAGCATCTTGGACAGGTCATTCATTGCCCCTCCACTTCCCAATTTTACTAAAATTAAAGTTTTACACAGTTTTTGTGTGTGCAAGTTAAATGACATTTTAATTTTAAAGAAATAATACAGCAGTTCTTAGGACTTAGTTATTGGAACCCCCACTCTGTATACACTCTGTATGAATCAATCTGTACCTGCTCAGTGTCAATTTCGCATGTATTCAATCATAATTCTATCCAATTTTGGCATCATTCTGTGTTTTTAAAAAAGAAAATTAGCATTTCTTTTCATATGCAGCTTCCCCTAACATCTGCAATTTTGTACGTATCTTTCCGTAATCATATTTTTGTATGCAGTTTTTGAGCTGAGAACTGCATCGCAAAATTCACAGAAGTGTGAAATCCAAAGAACAACCGAGTTCCAATCTGTTCCACATATTAGTCTAAGAAGTAAGGGTTAGGTTGGTTTATGGGCTAAACTAAATTCTGCAGCACCCTTAGTATATACATCTAGGTTTCCTATCCCCTGTCTAAAATAGGGGTGCCGAACCTCAAGCCTGGGGTCCCAGTCCTGGCCTCCAGGGTTCCCCAGATGGCCATGCCCCTTCCCCTGGCCCCACGCCCTTTCCCGAACCACCACTCATTTGGTAGTGTTTCAACTGTTGTGCAGTTTTTTCCCCATTCTAAAAGGTTGAGTTCCCTAGCAACTGGCAGGAAGAGCTTGAACCTACAGCATGCTGGTATTTTGGCCCCAGTCCTTTTGCCTTTGGCCCCGCGCACCACTGGGATGCACCCCTTCCCCTCTCCTGAGCACCTCTTCAATGGATTGCAGCCTTTGGGCTGAAAGAGTTTCAACATCCCTGGTCTGAAGGGTCACTTCCGACATTACATTTTCTTTCTTGTATTCTGGAAATGTGTCAGGGAAGTGCTAAACGAAGCCCAATCAATCAACAAGACATGCATCTTGGGGCATTTTATCCAGCAAAAATGTGGCCATCCACAAGTCTCAGGGCCACTTCAGATGTTACACATTTCTACACTAGAATGCTTAGAAGAAGGTTTAATGTTTTGTAAGCAGCAGTTTTTTGTCCACTCACCTACACTTGTCAGGATGCTGAGTATACAAAGCTAGACATCCAAGATTTCAGATTCCACGCACATGCTTGTGCAGTTAAATATGCTCCCATGAACAATCAGTGTTTGAATCACTCTGATCTCGGAATCATTAAACCGTTTGCCAAGTTTGCGGACTGGTTGGTAGGCTTCTCATAAGTGTTCCCTTCTTTGCAGAGCTGTCGTAATAATTCTGTTCCTGCTTTTTAAAAAGTAATTAAATGTAGCAGCAGGGGCGCAGCCTCAGTATTCAAGGGACGCTTTATCAAGTGCAAGCGTGTTGCCATGAATGTGGGTGAAACATTACTTTTAATGGCTTGGGATTACTTCCAGAATTGTGGACTTGAACATGTAACCTTCTGTTCTTCCCTTAATTTCTTCTTCTTACCTTCTGTTTTAGGTGTTGGAGGGGCTTCTGAAAATGATGATCCTTCCAAAATGGTTATGGTACTGGCTGCTACTAATTTTCCATGGGATATTGATGAGGCCTTACGACGTCGGCTGGAGAAGAGAATTTATATTCCTTTACCATCAGGTATAAAGACTTCATTTCAGGAAAACCCAGCATTTTTGCATAACCTGAGTTCTGAATACTGAGCCTGTACTGATAACTACCATTTATGGGAGGACAGCGATGGGGGTTATGGGGGAGGAATTCTTCCTAGTGGGATCTGGGCAAAATACACTCCCAGTTAATGGAACTGTCAAGATGTCCTATAGGGCTTACATGCAAAGCCTTAAACTGCAGGTAAATGTTGGCATGTATATTGATTCTAGGATAGCAAAGAAAAAAACCAAGTGCATGTTTAGGAGCCCATTTTTAAAGCCTCAGTATTTTAATTAAAATGAATAATTTACATGATTCAAAAAGTTTCCATTTTGTAAAAGTCTTCATATTCTGTGGTGTGTGTGTGTGTTACATTTTGGATATTTTTGTTGTTTAGCCAAAGGCAGAGAGGAACTTCTAAGAATAAACCTACGAGAGTTGGAGCTTGCTGACGATGTCGACCTTGCCACTATAGCACAGAATATGGAAGGTTATTCTGGGGCTGACATTACGAATGTGTGCAGGTACATTATAGCTGCAACACTTTCACATAATGTTTATTAAAGCCTCAGTTCTTATACTTGGAAATTTCATTTAATTGGGATGTCTTTCACAATCCAAACTCTGTTTATGTAGAGGCTTTAAAGTTGCTACACCACTGGTGTTTGACCACTGGCATACGCTAGCACTGCTGCCACTTGAATTTTATAATTTTATAGTGAAACAACTTCCCAGCCAGATACCTTCATTCTTCTCCCTGTTCACTCTCCCATACATCTAGCAAAGCAGGCAGATCAGCTGTACCCTGGCTGGTAAACTGAAGAAGTGGCAAGATGGAGGAGGTTGCCTGCCTGGAAAGCCACCTAACCCAAAAGCTGCACTCCTTTGGCAGGGCGTTGTCCCCAGCCACCATCCTCAGCCAGTAGTGGAGACTGCTCAGCTGGTTAGCCCTGGTGCTTCCTGTTCTCTTCTGTGTAGGGAAGCAGCCACATGTTCCAAGCCACCTCTCGTCTTTCTTTGGTGCTCTGCCAACCTTCCCTGGTGGTTTCATTCACTCCCCTCTGCTGCTCATTCACTTCTCTATCCTACTTGTTTTCCTGCCCAGTTTAATTTCTTTCCCACCTGCTCATTGATGAGCAAAGGGCTGAATGTGCCTGATCTCATCTGATCTCAGAAGCTAAGGAGTGTCAGCCCTGGTTAGTTCTTGGATGGGAGACTGCCTGGGAATCAGACTTCCTGCACTGAGCAGGGGGTTGGACTCGATGGTCTTGTAGGCCCCTTCCAACCCTATGATTCTATGATTTCTTAATTTGCCCATCGTGAGGACACCATCTGCTCCCCATTTTCTGTCTTTCTTCTTCTGTTCTTTTGCCTCCTTCATCCACTTCCCCCTCTTCTCATGTGTTCAGTTTTCCCTCTAGTCTTCATTCTCTGCCACGTTTTCCTTTTTGATTCATACCTCTCTCTAGTATATTTTTCCTCTCCCTTCTACTTCAACCTTTCCCTTGGCTACATTCACTCTTTCCTCCCCTCATCCACCTCAATTATCTTCTCACCCTTCTTTCTTCCACTTTTATCTTCCTCCTCTTCATTGTTTTCCTGTCCCTCTCACTACCTCATTTTCTGCCTCCTGGCCCTTCTCATCTACACATCTTGTATCTTTATCCTGGGAGAGTTAAGGGGCAGTCCAGATCAGCCCCTCAGGCAATGTGAAATGTATCCAGTGCAGCTTGCTCCACACCCACACTGCCTCCCCCCCCCCCCAGTCTTCTGCATTTTGCTCAAAGGACTAGCAGATTTCAAAGTCCTAAATTTCAGAGTTTCCTCCCTGAAGGCAGTTTTGACTTTGTACTGATTGTACTAAATAAAGAAGACCCCAGAAACCTGTAACATTTCCTACAGAGACAAAGAATAAGACATGATTAGAGAGAGGGGAGAGTGAAAATAGTTTCTGCAAACTGGAGTTATGTGAGGGAGGCTTGGAAGGTGGCAACAAGAGAGAAGGCCTTCTCAGTGATGGCCCCCCAACTGTGGAATGAGCTCCCCACTCAGGTCTGCCTGGCGCCAACACTTTTCGACACTAGGTTAAGACTGCCCTTTACTCCCATGCATTTAATGGCATAAGATGGGGCACTTATGTTAGCTGTCATGAACAGGTCTGTTACTGAAATTGTGTACTGAAATTGTTTTAGCTATGTAATGGTTTTAGATTTTGTACCTTAAAATAGACCTTGTTTTATTATAATGTCTGTAATGTTGTAGTTTTGTATTTCTTTGTGAAATGTTGTGAACTGCCCAGAGAGCCTCAGTTTTGGGGCAGTATAGAAGGAAAGAAAGAGTGTTGTGCCTGCTGTTCAAATTTAATTACTGCATTAGACTTAGCTGAATGAGATTCACCCCTTCTGTATATGAAGTCTTCAAATATTTTTCCAGTTGTGTACTGAAAGTCAAAACAATGACTTCCCTAACTGGCCCTGTTGATCTTTTAAGCATTCCAGTGTTCATCTAGGGCTATTATTAAACTGTAATTTAGTGGCAGTTGTTTGGCATTGTGTATTTAATTAAAACCATGCTTGCATATCAACAGGGATGCTTCACTGATGGCTATGAGAAGGCGAATTGAAGGCTTGACACCAGAAGAAATCAGAAATCTTTCCAGAGATGAAATGCACATGCCAACAACAATGGAAGATTTTGAAATGGCTTTAAAGAAGGTTTCAAAGTCGGTTTCTGCTGTGGACATTGAGAAATATGAGAAATGGATATTCGAATTTGGATCATGCTAAGCCTTCCTAGCTTGAGAAATCTGCCTTAAGTCTTCAAACAATTCCAGAAGTAATGAAAAAGTAGTGCTCCAGGGCACTGAGTACTATTTTTTTAACTTTTGTAATTACACATAACAGCAATACACTTAATAATAAAGTTAGTTTTTTAAACTGCAGCTCATTTTTTTCATCTTGGACCAGTGTCCATTCTGTATAGTTTCCATTTTAAAATGTTAACTGAATGTTTTCTTGTAAAAGACAACTTTTAAAGGTATTTGAAAAAAGAGAGCAATCCTATGGCCACTAGACAGCAACTAGACAGCCATAGGATATGCCGTTTTTTGGGAACCGACCTCAGAGCCTGCGCTCCGAGATCGGTTCCCATAAAACTGACCTCCCTCCACTTCCATGCTGCCCCGGAGGCAGCGCGGAACAGTCCCGTTCTCCGTGCTCGCAAGACCGTGTGTCGTACAGCAGCGTTCCTGTCCAATGTGTCGTGCAGCAGCCTCCTTCCCCGCTCCGTGCTCCTGCTGCTAGATAGCTGCAATTGGCTGTCTAGCCAAAAAAGCGGGGCAGGGGAAGCACAGAGCAAATGATCCCCTCTGTGCTTCTCCTGCCCTGCTTAGGATAGGGGGCCACCTCTGAGTTCAGAGGCGGCCGCCTATCTCAATAGGATTGCACCCAAATTCAGTGAGTTCTAGTAGCCTTAAGCTACTTCCAGACAGAGGGCTCCTAATTAGTCTTTTCTTCCTTAATGGATTTTCTACAATAAGAAAAAAGGTGGAAGAAGTGGTGGGAAAACACAGAAGCATTATAAGCAGAAGATGTCATCTGTAAATGAGGCAGGACAATGATGTGATAAAAGCCTTGTCTGGAAACACCCGAACCTTATTTCTTGGCAAACCAGCCTTATTTCTATTTGCTGGTTTTGTCAAATATCAACATGTGCCACAATTTTCCCTTTCATTCTTTGGTTACTTCCAAGAGCCATTTTAGAAATTTTTTTACATGTAAACATATAGTTCAGTTTTTGCAGGGAATCAAAATATCTTTCACCTTATTACCTGGTCCGCAGTGGGAAATTACTGTCTTTTGTTATGGGGAAAAATTATCCTCCCCTATGCAGCTAGCACATTAATTGCAACTAAGAGTGCATGGTTGGTGTCATAGACACCCATTTACAGATGATAGGACAAAATATTTTAATGGTGATCCACAATTAAGAGTTAATACAGACTCTGCACTTCTTTTGTATTCAAGCTTAGAAAATTTGTCCTTGCTTTTTGTTTATCTGATGACAAAGTGTGGTTATTCGATATTCCCAAGTGAGGAAATGACAAAGAATAGGCTACAGTGTAATGATTGATGTACTAAGTGGCTACTTTAATACAGAAGGGTTCACACAGCTGTCTCATATAGACTTGTGGCTGATGATGGAACTGATCAGAAAGGAGGTGACCCTGGATTTACTCCTGAGAGGTACCTAGGACCTGGTGCAAAATGTAAGTGTTCAAATCAATTGGGAACAATGACTACAGTGCTATCAAATATGTAAGTGTTCAAATCAATTGGGAACAATGACTACAGTGCTATCAAATAAATAAATATGAAGAAAGTTGCTAAGAAAGTCCAACACAGTTGCATTTAATTCAAAAGAGGATACTTCTAAAAACTTGGGAATTTGTTAAAAACAAAGTTGAAAGGAAGACTCAGGCAGGTTAAATCTAAGACTACTGGAGGATATTTTAAAACCACAATAATACACACTAAGCTAGAAGGTATGCCACAGATTAGTAAAGGCACCAACAAGTTCAAGAGGATACCAGCACGCTTAACTAGCAGAGTCAAGGCTAGAAAGCGTCCTGTAGAAAATTTAAGCAAGACTTCCATAATAACATTCCACATTGGGGATTATTAAGGGACTGAAAATAGAACTGCTGGTATTGAATGCCTTTACATGGTGTGACTGCATTGAAACTGGAGAGACTTCCCTGTGAGGAAAGGCTACAACCTCTGGGTACTTTATAGTTTAGAAAAATGGTTTTCTAACACAGATATTATTTTTATACAATTATATATGATAAAAAGAACGTGGATAAAGATCTTTCTTCCCCCATAACACTAGACCTGGGGGTTATTCCATGAAATCGATAGCAGTAGACTCCAGACAGACAAAAGGAAGTACTTAACAGAACACTTAATGGAATATACTGCCAAAAGATGTGGTTCTGACCACCAGATTAGATGGCTTTAAAGGGGGATTGGATGAATTCATGTGTATCAGGTCCAGCAATGGAACCTTCCCAGAATGAGGTCAGTGTGCCACTGAATATCAACTGCTGAGGGGGAACTGGCTTGAGGCTACCTGAAAGACCGCCTTCTCCCATACAAGCCTGCCCAGTTCTTAAGATCTTCAGGAGAGTCCTTTCTTTTGAGACCACTGTCTTCAGAGGCAGGTTTGGTGACAACCCAAGGGAGCACCTTTTTGGTTGCTGCTCCCAGACTGAAAATCCCTCCCAAAGTGGAGGCTAGGTTCACTCCTCTCTGTTGTCCTTCAGAGACAACAAAGCAAAGAAGGTCTTTGGCCTAAGTGGGACTGGGTGGTGTTTTTTCATTCTGCAATTGCTACGATTTTAATGTATTTTATTGTTTTAATCATGCCTGTAAGGTGCTGTGGGTGCCATTTTTGGTAGAAAGGTAAGGTACAAATCAAACAAACAAACAAACAAATACAAGAGGGGAGGGCTACTGCCTTCAAGCCCTGCTTGTGGGCTTTCTGGATGCAAATGATTGGCCACTGTGGAAAGCAGGATGTTTGAATTAGATGGATGTTCTGGCCCAGGAAGGCTTTTAATTTTGTAACTAGTCTTCTCCTTTAACATTCTTGATTTTACATAAACATTCCACTGAAATCAATGTTTAGGTGTTGAATGCAAGTGTACCACTAGAAAAAGTGAATGACACTTGAACAATGTAGTGCATTGCGTCCATACCTGCGTTTTGCAAACAGAAGGGCTCCTTCCATTTGCAGAAGTGAGTCAAATCCAGCAGTCTCTCTCTCTCTCAGTAACTGGATGTTCTGGCAGCTGGAGGGGGGATTTTTGCCAACTTCCCCTTATAGCCCCCCCCCACACCTTTGGCACTGTTCCAGAGACTCCCATAAGCTTCCACACCATATTTTCAAGGGCATAGGGGTCTGCGGGCAGGGGGGAATGAATTGACAAAAATCACTCTCCTTCCACCCACAGGAGCATCTAGTTTGCAGAGTTCCATGCCATGAAAATCCAGATCCAGTCCATATAGTTGACTGACGTAAAGGCAATGTAGCATTGGGAAGACAATAGAAGTTGTCTCATAACATTTGATCTCGAGACCATTTTGATCAAATAGCAATACAGATTCAGTATTATAAATACACAATGCTGTATGGTCTAGTGTTGCAGTTACCTAGAAAACACGTATTTCAGCAGTATTTCTTCTACATAAAATCTTGGACCACATTCGTTCCAAGGCAAAGTCAGAGACCTCTGTGGTGTGGTCTCTCTAGGTGCTTCCACCTTCAAAGATGAGGCAGGTAGCAATGAGGAGAAAAAGGGTGCTTCACTTTTGGAATGACTTTCCCCAGGGTTCTACTTTGATTTCCTTTATGGCCCCAGGCAAATATTATTTTATTTTTCCCAGGCCCTTTAAACCTGACTTCTGAATATATGTGTGAATCTCTAGGTTTTGTGGTGTTGCTGCTTTTACTAAGTACTTAAAAAAATAAATTTGTTTTTGTTAGCCACCCCCAGAACAGCAATCCTGAAGGGTACCCTAGAAATTCTACAAAATTGCCTATTATAAAATATGCTACTTCTCCCAGTTTTGCAGGCGTCAGGCCTTGCCGTCCTAACCCACCTTGAAAAAGGAACCATACATGACCCCCAGTTTGTCTCAACAGGTAAGGATTTATTGTAAAGTTGTGATCATACAAATCTGTATGTAAAATTGCTCTCAATAAATCAGCATCTTAAAAAGACATTTGTGCTCTTGGATGAGAAACATTTATACTGTACTGCAACTTCAAGAAGCACAGTTTTACAAATGCTTACAACTTTTAGTGGGGAGAGGCCTCATTTTAAATGACTGAATAAAGTGCTCAAAATGTCAGATTGCCTTTGGAAAAACCAAATAAAGCATTGCACCAATAATGCACTTGTTGTAAGAGCAGTACAAAAGCTCCTGACTTCTCCCACAAGGCAAGCTTAAGGGTAATAGGCCTAAAGTAGCTTTCTTTTTGTCACAGCTGTGTACAATCCTGTTCACACTATTACTCTGTTCCATGTTTCTGGGACCTAATCATTTATTTTTCATTGCTCTGTAGAGCTCAAGGCTGTAATCTTAATCACGTTTACATGGAAACATATCTTATTCAAATCTCTCAGGATATTTCCAAGCAGAGGTTGTTTGGATTAGCATGGTAGGTTCATGCAACCAGTTTAGCTGGGAAATTACTTCATAGAAGTTAGAACTTACTGAAGTCCTTATGTAAGGAAACTGCTACTTTTCTTTTCGCAAGAATATATTAGGATGGTTGAAATGAAGAGAAACAAGATGAACTCTTTTGGGCCTCAGCCTTAAGTGTCCTTTAAACACTGATAGTTCATAGGCTTAATATAGGAAAAATTACATAATATATTAAGAATCAAGTGCCAAATGTCAGGTCAACGAACTCATACAATTACAGTAAACACATTTTTAAATACATTTCTCCTCTATATTGTCTGTCTTCTCTGGAATATCTGGAAGTAAGCTGATTGCAACCACAGGTATGACATTGACATCAAGTTGGAGGACTCCCCTGAAAAAGGACAAGTTGTCATTAAAATCTAGACCAGAAAGTCAAGATTTGTGTTACACGTTGGCATGTCTAGTTTAACAGTGTTTTAGCTTCATAACTGAAAACAGGACAAGAAAATGGACTTAAATCTGAAGCAGGGCTCAGAAACCTCTGACCATGGCCTACCAATTGGGAAAGGGAGGAAACTTTCAGGGGCATAAGCAAAAAGTTACTTATTTAAAGCTCCACACATTTCAAAAAGGTCTTCCCCAGGGGCACTACAAATAACTGCCTTCAGCCCTACATCAGCTATCATCTACCAGCAGCTATTCCATCAGGCTGCAAAGCAGAGGGAGAGAAAAGAAACAGGGCTATGCCAACACCTCTGCCAAGAGCCCGGCTAACCTTTGTCTCTCCCCAGCTGTCACCTAGTGGGAACTATTCCATCAGGCTATCTGAGCTGTTTCCAGGCGAGCTAGCCGTCACAGGAAAAAGAATTTGTAAGAACTGATGCCTGTGCTTGTCCCCACCCTCTCTGCTTCCTAGCTCGTTTGTGTGTCGTGTCTTTGAGATTTGGATGGGGTTGTGCATGATCCGCACCTCTCCTGATCTTCCGCCTGAGGCAATGGCTTCACCCTGCGTCATGGGAGGGCCAGCCCTGTCCACATCTGTCACATAGGAGTACTAATTAATTAGTTTTGACCAGGTCTTCGTTCAGCTTTGCTAGCCAGTTTTAGAATGCTGTCTTAAAATCCCTGATTTCTGGTAACTCACATGTAGACTTGTATATACGCCAGTGTATGTTTAATGGGGGGCAGTAGGTAATTGTCTCTATCCCCTGCACTATCATTTAGTGTCTGGCTCTGGTTGGTACAACTTGGTGTTCTAGTAAAAAAAAAAAATCCCATAAGCCTGAACTCTGCCTGCCCTATGCCTTGCTCTGGGGGGTTGGGGGACCCACTGGAACAGTGGGGGGACATGCCACTAGTGCCTGCAAAGGGAGGAGGAATTGGCAAACATCGCCTCCCGCTTTTCTGCTAATATGAATGTTCTGAGTGGAAGTTCACTCAGGGAATGCTTCCACTGGCAAAAAAGAAGCTGGATCCAACCCAGTTTCTATTGTAAACAGTATGTGTTCTGGGCGATTTATTTATGTTTTGGTATTTTATTTATGTATTTATTATCCTGCTTTTTTTCCTCTTGCAAGGAACCCAAGATGGCATACATCCTCCTCCTCAGGAACCCAAGATGGCATACATGATCTTCCTCCTCTCCATTTTATCTTCACAACAACCCTGTGAGGTAGATTAGGCTGAGAGTCAGTGACTGACCCAAAATCACCCAATGAGCTTCCATGGCTGAGTGGGGACTAGAACCTGGATCTCCTGAGTCCCAGCCTAATGCTCTCATTTTTTTCATTGCTCAGTTGACAAGTTATGAGACTGTCCCAAGTTTTGCTTATAAGTTTTATTAGCTAAGCATGTACTAATAATTTGTATTTTATATTCTTTCTATTATAGAAGTTCAAAGTGTGTTGGGCTTTAAATTACATCTTGCCTGTGCACTTGGGAGGTTTCCTTCCTTTCCCTGCAGTTGATGCCTTCCCACTTTTCTTTCCTGGCCAACAAGGTACTAACCCAAATTCCTCAAATTACTATTCTTCTTAGGTGATAGGTGCAAAATTGAATCTGAGGATGCATAAAAATATGACAACCACGTTTGAAATACAGAAAACTGAGTTAAAAGTGTCAAAGTATGCTATATTCAAATTTCCCACTTCTTTATTCCAGTATTTTGGGGAGACCTACATCTGTGAAACTGTGCTCATTTTGGAATTGAAGCAGGGAGAGGAAAAGATGCTTTTATTTGTCAGTCAAAATGAAATTCCTGTTGCTGAAGTAAGTCTGCTTTTAGAGAATGAAATGTAAAAAGGTACTTACCTAGGTTCACATGAGGGACAACACACTTTTAAGACTTTTATGATTAAAGCTGCTCCAACCACTCCAACCACAATGACCTCCATCAGATTAAAGAACAGTGGGAAGGAGTTAAGCCAGAATTTGCAGAGTTCTTTTCTTAGTTCTTCCACCCACTGGCACATCACCTGCAAATGTAATAACATTGCCACTGAAATGCATCCCTGACACCCTGGGCATCACAGAAGACAGAAGACTAAGATCTGAACCAATATAGTTCAAGGACCTTTTGCTGGAGCCCAAATGTTCCAATCTGAATGTCTTTTAGACCTCAACCATAATTTATTTACTAACAAATAAACAATAAACTATGGGTGTGTTCCACTCTAAATTAAGCATCTCTAAGTTCCATTGAGAACATAAGAACAGCCCCAGTGGATCAAACCAGTAGTCTGTCTAGCCCAGCACCCTGCTTCCAGCTAGATGCCTCTGGAAAGTCTACAAGCAGGGCATGAGGACAGCAGGCCACGCTTATTATATGTCCTCAACACCTGATGTTCCAAAGTATACTGCCTCTGACCAGAGGCTTGCATCCTAAGAGAAGCAAAAAGAGGGAAGTTCACGGAAGGAACATTTCTGTTCCCTCCTCTCTCCTGCAGCCACTTGAACTCCCAAAACGTTTCTCCTCAAATGTTTTCCCTGCTTGCCTTAAAAACTTACAATTTTCATGAGACTTTGTGCTGTGTGTGTGCTTTCTCTTCAACTTGTTTGCACTCTGAATAACTTGCATGCATTTTATCTCCTCCTCTACTATAATTATTTAAAATAATCTCACAAGTGTCCTGACTGGTCCCTTTAACCTTCTTTTAACTAATCCCCTAGGGGTTGTTTTTTTTAGAAATTTCCTCTTCTGAAATTGAAAGAGTGCTGGACTTCCCAGGCAAATTTACATTGACATATTGAAACTGAAAGTGTTCCCAAGTGTTTGGTAACAATTATCTCTATATCAAGGGTCAGCTCCCCTCTTGTTGGCTCCACGACTCTTTTACGGCACAAACTTTGATTGCAGTTTAACGTTTTGTCTCTTTGTTTTGACCTGGTTATAAATCCCCAAAGTGAGGTTAATTGAAGTTGCCTATTATCACAATAATTTGTCTTATGCCTGCCTTCCTGACTTCTTTCTATTCCTTAAGATTATTAGAGGTCTGACCAGGATCATGATAGCATGTCCACAATACTATATTAACTGTTTGGCTGGGTATTTCTACCCACAGTAATTCTGGGATCGAACTTCTAATGATGGTTTCAAATTTATAGCACACAATGCTCTCTTTGACACAGACTAATACCCCTGCCAGTGCAGCCTACCCTGTCCTTTCTTTAGTTCTTGGTTAGGGGATAACAGATTATCACCATTCCATTCAATTTCTATATGTTTTCTCCTAATACCAGGCACTTTAACTTGCCCTTCTTGGCTTTCAGACATCTAGGATTAGCATACAAACACCTATATATTTTGTCCCTTGGTGTTTTTTGCATGTGATTTTGGTTAGGGTACCTTTGACTATTGGAATGGCTTTCCATTTTCTTTTCATGCTTATTTATTTGTTACATTTATATCCTGCCTTTCCTCCAAGGGGTCCAAGGTGGGCATATATGATTCTCCTCTTCCTCTCCATTTTATCCTCACAACAACCCTGTGAGGTAGGTTAGGCTGAGAGTCAGCAACTGGCCCAAAGTCACCCAGTGAGCTTCATGGCCGAGTGGGGACTAGAACCCAGGTCTCCCCAGTCCTAGTCCAACATTCTAGCCACTACTCCACACATGCTTATTATCAACTTTCTATCCTGCCTTCAGTTAGTGGAAAAGAGACATTCAGATCACCATCCTTAAGAAGCCCCATCCAGTTGTTCCCCTCACACATTCCACGAGCGCAGGGAGCAGGCAGGAGGGCCGTGTCCCAGACCATGGCCCCAACCTCCCGTTGACTTCAGCTGGATGTGTCAAGGAGGCTCCTCCAGGCTCTCCATTCCCAGGTGGAAGGTTGCTGAGAACAACCACTCTTGGCAACTGCCATCCTAAACTCTCAGCCCCAGCTGGCTAAGGACTCGTGCCTCTACATTACTGTCTGCTAGGTTTCGAGGGAGCACCTATGCACAGCCCTAGGCTTTCCTTACTGTGTGGGGATTTTGATGAAAGCCCCAGCTTTTGCAGAAAAAAAGACCATACAATCAGATTTATTGCAGCATCGTTTACTGCAAGGGTCAGGACCGGAGTTGAATGGTCCTGAAGAAAGGACCATTGTGTGCAAAGTGTCCCAGGTTCAATCCCTAGCTGTGAAGCACTCTTGTCTGAAATGCCAGAGGCACTGCTCATCTGAATAGACCAGCCTTCCCCAACATGGCACCCTCCAGATGTTCTGGACTTCAACTTCCATCAGCACTAGCCAGGAATGGCCAGGAATGCTGGGGATTATAGTTCAAAACATCTGGAAAGTGCCAGACTGGGGAAGGCTGCTGTAGACAATACTGAACTAAATGGGCCAATGGTCTGACTCAGTAAGGCAGCTACCTGTGTACCGACAGTACCCTGCCCTCCTCCCGTCCTCCCTTTATCATTAGTCTCCTGGAGTGCCTGCATGCAGGTATCCCTCTTCTCCAATAGTGACAGGAAGCTCACCTTATAAGAGGATGGAAGCTCTGTTCTGAGAGGAGTCTCAGGCAATTTACCAGGCATTGCCTCTTCATCTACTGTAGTTTCTACTTGTCTGAGAAGATAGTGACTGGTTGTCTGTAGTGGACTTTCAACATCAACTTAAAAATATATGAAAGAAAACAGGTTAGGTTAACAGATAGGGGATTTTTTAAAATTTCATTTTTGCAGATGCCATTGAAAAGAAGCAGACTGGGGACAAAATAATAAACTGGTGCTCCATTTGAGAATGTCCCAAAATTTTCCTCCTTCCTTACCAACCTGCCCGGTCACTGAGGTCATCAGAGGGCATGTTCCTGGTGGTTCCACATGGACCCATGGCCCGGTTGGAGTCCACCAGGAAAAGAGCCTTCAGTGTGGTGGCCCCCTTCCTGTGGAATTCCCTGCCTTTAGAGGTCAGGCAGGTGCCAACACTGTGTTCCTTCTGGGGCCTCCTGAAGACATTGTTATTCCAAGAGGCCTTCCTTGCATGACCAGCTGTGGTTTGTTAAATTCCACTTTGTTGGGGTTTGTCTTTTTTAAAAATGTTTTAACTCTTTTACCCTGTTGTTTTATTCTTGTATCATGTTGTTCACCGCTCCAAAATCTTCTGATGGGGAGCGGTATATAAATATTGTAAGTCAGTAAGTAAAATACCTAAGTATTTTATTTCACAAAAAAAGTACAAAAGAAAAGCCAAATGTGACCCCATTAATTTGTCCTGCCTTTAAACATGAAAAAGAGCCCATCTCTGGCTGTTTTCTGAAAGACATTTTGGATGGCATATGATTCAGCCACCACTTCACAGGAATTTTTTTAATCATTTGCTGCTTTCTTTTATGGTTTTATCTTACTATGTTGTTTGAACATTGGAGAAATGGCTTAAAAACCTATTTAAAGTAATTCATTAACTAATTTCATTAACTAATTAAGTGCTCTCCTTTCTGGTGTGTGGATTCTAAGAATATGATGGGAAAAACTAAATGGTAAAAAATAAATTTGAATTATAGCAGCAACCTCTATAATGGAGAATAAAAGCCAAAATGTTGAAGCTAATTGTGACTGTGTACCTTTTCTCGCAATGTTTGGAAGTGTGAATAAGGCATCATTGTCCCTTGGGATGGAATACAGCATGCTTTCCTTCAGCGGAACAGTGTAATTTGTGTGCCGAAGGACTCTTAAGTCCTTTACCAATATGTCTATTTCAGTCACTTCATCTTGCTGAACCTGCAAAAGAAATGCAACAGTATGAACAATCTCCTTGTAGAAAAAGTGATAGAGGCTTTTTTGAAATTGTGAAAACTAAGAGGCACGTGTGTAAAAAGTACAGAACTTCAAGATGAAAAGTTGCTTTGATTTAATAAAGACTCAATTCACACTCACCCTTTTCCTAATCTCACTGAAAGAAGCGATTAAAGTGAAGGTGGAGAGGTGGTATATGCTCTTCTCTAATGAGCCCATTCTCCTTCTCCCAAGCTGTTCTTTCATTACAGCACTACCAGGGAAAGTGACCTACTCCACTCCATTATAAATAGGTTAAATATTTTCTCTCTATCAGGGATAGCATGGGGAAATACGAAAAAACAGCAGTTATGAGCAATAGCGATTTGCTTTTGAAAACGTAATTTAAAAAGGAAAGAACCTAAGATGCACTAAATTTTTGGATATTATATCAGTTTCAGTGGATGATCTGAGTTCCCAGTATTTTGAGAGAGTGAATAAATATTCAGGAATGGCCTAGGAAGCTATTGTGAAAAGGGAGAAGAGGGATAGCGCACAAACAGCAGTTTAAGGTCTCTATTGTTGGCAATAATTCTGGACAGTCTGAAAAACAGTGGGGAAGTAGGCAATCCAAAACCATCTCTCCCTATGCATTATGGGAAGTATTTTGCACTAGCACTGGCCAGTAGAAAAAGTCCTAGAACAGCATCTGTTAGCCATGGCCTAGCTGAGAAAGAAAGGGGCTGTCTATGTTAGACCGGATGGGAGGGAGTAATGGCCTGCTCCCTTCCAAACAACACCCCCATTCTTGGACACGACTGACCAAGAAGACAAAGCATATCAGCAACACTTGGACAGCACTGCTGCTGAGAGCCAAAGTCTTGGGATGGGAAGGAGGAACAGCAAGCTGCCCCTTCCCTCTGGCTCAAGGAACTGACCCTCTGAGCAGGTTCAGATGCCACACCACAGCTCGTTATAGGTTATTTAACCCATGACAAGCCACAGCATCCATGGGCAGCAGGTTGGATAAGGGTTAAACAACCCTCACATAACTCTAAAACAGACCATTGTTTAACTCTCACTCGCCAGGTTCATATGACATAACAACCCCTGAGTGCGGGCTGCACATTCAAAATGGCAGCTTCCCAGTGGACTGTCATGTCTTACAAACAGCCCCTATGTCACCACCGGTGTACCCATCAAGGAGGGGGTATGGCACAGATTTATATAATGGCAGTTTGTTACCTGCAGTTTTATTTTCAGTTCTTTTCCTGATGAACTTGCCCTTTTAGGTGCCACAACATGTTAAGCTGATCTTTTTTTCTCGGTGAGTTTTTTTCCTATGGCCTCATCTTTTGGTTGTGATCTTTTTCCTGGGTTGTCACAACCAACACAACATCATCGTTATAAAGTTGAATTTAGGATTTTTGTCCAAATATGCCTTACTGGATAACACGAAATCTTCTCTGCCATTCTGCTGTTGAGTCTTTATGAGATTTGTGCCTTGCAACCTTATGGTGCTGTTTTCAAAAGCGAATACGATTAAGATCACAGAAGTTATTTGTGAGTCATGCTGCCTGAAACAGTATGTAGCAACATCATAGTCTGTAATGGGAAATCCTTAATAAATGATGGGTGAATTGTACTAAGCACAGTTAACTGCAAGTAAATGACTCAAGTGTGTCTTGCTTCCAAGTAAGTTAGGAGAGTCTGCTGCTGTTATTGTTATAGCTTCAGCAATTGTGCTTAAGATACAAGGTAGTTCTCCCTAAAAGGGGAAGAGAAAGAACCAGCACCCACACAAGAGAGCAGTGGGACATGCTCACTGAATAATTTCTGAAATCAAAATCAGAGCATCCTCATGTATTGGCTGGGTTCGCACATAGCGTTAACCCATGGTATGGGTTGTTGAATTCTGGGCTGTCATGATGTGCTATATTGGATTAGGTTTCAGAAGAATAGCGGGCAGTCAGGTGTGAATTTTCCCAGAATCATATGCAGTATTTTATACAGTAATTAACAGTATAAGAATGCTAATTTGTTGGGGCAGTTGGCAATTTTCAGGATTTTAGAGTTGGTTCTCATAGCTGTATTCACAAACAGTGAAGGCCATGCTTTTTGCTACTAACAGAAACTAAAACAATGCACTGTAGTCACTCTTCACACTGTGTACTTTCTAACTGATAAAGGATGCTTCTTTCTCTACTGTGATAAACTTATTTTGCTATCAACGGAGAAAGGCCTTAGTAAGGGGGGGGGCAAGCAGTGTGCTACTTCTGACAGTTTTCTAACTTAGTGAGGCTTGATCTATAAAATACAAGCAAATTGGCCTGTTACCTGTGTTCATCTGGGGAAGGTGCACCACCTGCTCAGATAACCAGCCCCGAGGAACAGCACCCCATCACTCCCCAAGGAACTAGAGTGGCTGAACCAAGAGTTAAGGGATGTGTAAGCTTTTTTTTCTTCTTTTCTGCATCCATTTTTCAGCAATAAATCATTCTTTCATACAAGTGGACTTGTGTCATATTGGTATCCTCTAATCTGTTTAGTGTGTGGGCCCTGGCTAGGCCTCAGTTTAAGGCATATGCAAACCCAGCTGCGCTAACTAAGTATGGTTTCTTAACCACAAACAACCCAGACAGAGAACACATAATTTGTTATTGGGTTGTGAACTCTGGGCTGTTTAAAACATGGGTTATCATTACTGTGAACCCAGAACCAAGGGTTGTTTCCCCACACTACAGAGGCGGTGGGCAACAGTGGTAAAAAAAAAAAAATTAAAAATGCAGCTGCTCTACATGCCAATACTGCAGTGCCACAAAGGCATTTGGATTCAGGGAAGAGCAGGTGAAACAAACAACTCAGAGATAAAGAGAAAAAATCACGGTTTGTTCGATCGTCTGTCAGACAAACCCTGGGTAGGGCAACAAACAACGGGTTAAATAAACCATGAGTTAGCATTATGTGCAAACCACGTCATTAATTCCATGACTGAGTGGTTATTTTTGCTATCCTTTTGTCACAAGTCACACTAACCTTTCCAAAACTGACATTCTGAGTTGTGAAACTGGAAAAAAAACACCAGCCAGAATGTTACTATCTGGGCCTTAATTACAATATGGAGTGAAGAGGAATCCAGTAGGATGCCGGAATAGTTGCTGTAATCTTATCATTATGCAGCCCGGATGACTTCCAGGCACTGAACTTGAATAATTACATAATCAAGAACAACATATTCAGTGGCAAGGTAAAATGAGAGAGACTTGGGACCTTCCCTGTGGGATTAAACTTGTGGCCGCCTCCTGGTGGAATCAGTCACACTTAGTTCACTTCATTTTTCTGAGTGCATAAAACAATGGGAGTGCTAAAAATAACACAACACACAATTACTGTACTACAGTTAAACATGATACACAATACTTAACTGGGTGTGACAAATTCTCTCAGGCTGGGATTTGGAAAGCACATAATACATTCTAAACACGTCACCAGACTATTAAAACTATTTGGCAAGACAGAGGTTCTCTCACTTCTATAGAATGAGGGTTGTTTTTTCTTCTCCCAAAGTGCTGTTATTAAATGCATATGTTATATCAGGGGAGCTGAACCTCAGAGGACCAGATCCAGCCCACCTGGAGTCCCTATATGCCCTCCCCGGGGTTCCCCAGGTGGCCACACACACCCTTCCCACATCACCAAGTGGCTCCCGATTCCACACACACACAACTTCCTATTGTTTGGCAATTTCCTGGCTTTTGCATAACTTCTTCCCCTTTCCGAAAGGCTGAAATGCCGCTCCCGTGGCCTAGTTACTGGCAGGAAGAGCTTTACGCTAAAGTATGCTGGCACTTGGGCCCCACCAACCACTGGAATGAGGCCCCCGAGAGTTTCCCTGAAACTGAACTTGGCCCTTGGACTGAAAGAGGTTCCGCAGCCCCGCATTACACTGTAATTCCACTGAATGTTTGTTTTACATTCAGCATCACAACTAGGGTCAAAAGAGAACAAATGTTTGAAGAATTCAAACAGTTGATACCGCTAATGCTGGCAGGATGGATACTTTGATCCAGCAACAGGTTTCTACATGCGAACCAGCTTCCTTATGAATACAAAACTCCTTCATCAAACAACTGGCTTATGCACAGCGATTCTGTACTCTCCTGGGGGAAGCACTGCATCTGTGTCACATCCAAAAGCAAATTTACACCATCAGAATATTGGAAGTGAATAATGAGGTCCTTCATGGCTTTTCTGTTTCATTGAAAGAAACATCCCTAATAATAAGAAGGCCCAGTAGATCCAAATCTTAGCTTAAATGGGTAAGCTTGTGCGTGGCTCCTAAAAGTAGGCTTTGGCAGTTCTACAAACAAAAAGGATAAAAAATAATGCCACGTGAAAATTAGATGGCATATGTATACAAAATCCTTGAAAGGCAGGTCAGTATTCATCTTCCATGGAAGTACCTACAGCAATTATTAAAAAGATATGCACCTATGCTTATGTGTCCTTTTTTCATAAAAAGATAAAATGAATTATGTACTCAGGGCCCACATTCACTGCCCAAAGAAGATATGTAGTAGTGTACGTTTTAGGCACAGGGCATACCGAAGAACTGAACGGCACACCCATGCTGGGGGAAAATGTGGTCCTGTGGATTTACAACTAGGCCAGCAAATGCAATGATTTAAAGCAGGGGTCAGCAACATGGTTCTTGTGGGCACCCTCCAAGACTCTGCTGGATCTCAGACCCTTCCTTCCCCCCCCCACCGCCTTTCCTTCATACCCCACCTGCCCCACCCCACCTTTCCTTCCTCCCACTGTGGCCTTTCCTCCTCACCACCCCCAGAACCTTCCTTCCTCTTGCACAGCTGCTGTGGCCTTTCCTTTTCCCACCTGCCACTGCGTCTGCACCACCATTGCAGCAGCCTTTCCTTCCTCCCACCACCACAGTCTTTCCTCACCCCCCTGCTGCTGCTGCAGCCCTTCCTTCCTTCCTTCCTTCCTTCCTTCCTCGCCCCCCTGCCACCACTGTGCCGCTGCCTTTTCTTCCCTCCCACCACACTCCCGCAGATCAGAAGATAAGGTGAGCATGGCTGGAATTGTGGGGGGAGTAGAAGTGGGTCATGAGCAAGGGGGAGAGGAGGAAGGAAATAGCAAGGGAAGGAAGAGGAGGAGGAAATAGTGAGGGAAAGAAATAAGATTTACCTGCTTTCCATCAATTTCTGTCACTTCCTCCTGAACAACGATCAATTGCAAGTTGGAGCTGGATGCCATTGGCCACTCATGGACCATAATGCGAACGCTCACGATGCCAAACCGCTTCTGATCCAATATGGTTTCAGAGCTTCCACTTTCCACTGTCAACAAATAACTGTATCATACAGTGGTCGTACAGAGAGATACAATCTCTAAAAACAAGTTACACGTAAAATGGTGACTGATGAGTTGAAAATTGAATCTTGCCCTATATTGCAGTATAGCAGCCCTCCGCAACCTGATGTCCTCCAGATGTTTTGGACAACTTCCAGAATCCCTGATCATTGGCCACACTGGCTGGGGCTGATTGGACTTGGTCCAAAACATCTGGAGGGCACCAAGTTGGGGAAGGCTGCAGTACAACATGGAAACAGAATCACTGGTTACATGGTCCAAGGTTGCTTTCAGGAGAAGTGCCCAAAGGGTCCAAAAGGGTACATAGCTTTAATAAATGCAAACAGCAATACTTTTTGAATTCATATCTTGGCATTACTAAATATCAAATGGAAACTCCAGCAGCCTCCTTTGTCCCATAGGGGTCACAGTAATGTTGTTCAGCATTGCATACTCATTCCCACTATTAAGCTGCCATGAACAGAGACAAGGTGAGATTCTTGGCAGTAAACAAAAGGGTGATCTTGAAGCTACAGAGATCACAAGAGGACAGTGGACAGTGGAAATGCTTCTGTGTAGGGTAACCTTCCTGAACCTGGTGTTGTAGTCCAATACATCTGCAGGGCACCGGACTTGGGAAAGCTGGTGTAGGAGAGGATACATCCAAGAAAACTATTCATTTGGGAATCTTCATGGGTGTACGCATCCCACTGGCATTCTCTTCTTTGGTGGCTCTCCACTGCTATCACCAGACTGGATAGTATAAAGGGCAGAAGCAGCCAGTTCCTTACTTCTGGCCTTTTTCTGCTGTGATCACTTATGTTTATTTTAGTAGTAGAACAGTCATTGCCGCTATTTCCATACTAATTATTTTGCTTGTCAAGTAACTACTGCCAAGGAGCAACACTTGTGCAACACTTAGCCCCCATCAGTATTTGGAGTTTCATGGCGGGTTGTTCAAAATGCCTCTATTTTTCTGCAAAGATTGGGATGTCTTTATTATTGATAGAGACCCTCTTCTACCCTGACCTCCCCTCCCCCACCCCTTCCCTTACCTCCCCCACCCCCCGGTAAGGCACAGTGGATGTCTGCATGCAGGCATACTACTTTACACACATGGGATATAATAAAATGTATTACAACATCTCAGAGTCATTTTGTATTTTTGTTTTAAAAACTTGACAGAAACAAGAAGATCTGAAGGCAGTTAGCTCTTAAACTAAATCAATAGAAACTTGTCTTGTGAGTGAGCTGATGCACCTAAATATAATACATTTTCAGCTCATTCCTAAACGTGTTTACTCAAATGTAAGTCCCACTGAGCTCAAGAGAAGCACCTTCCTTTAGAGATAAGCTTTTAGACTATGCTAAAGTTAGAAAGCATAGGAACACTTTTACTACATCAAGCCACGATGGGCCACTGCCTAGCTAAAGGAAATCATGTTTCGTTATTAATGCATAATGTTTTCAGCTTTCAAAAGCCAATTTAAAAACACATTAGTACGTCCTTAGTACAAGAGCTGATCATAAAGGGTAGATGATCTCAGAAGCTAACCTTGACAGCAGCCAAAACCAGCACATCAAGAGACTACTCTGTGCATAAAAAGTTGTTCAATGGCATGTAATTGCTCTGGCTTCATTAATTATGTAAAATGTTGCCTGTATACCCAAACCGGGATGTTTCAGTCCAATGCAAGGAAATGAGAGCAAAGAATACAGTAACAGTTTCCCCCTTTATAGTAACCGCCATTCTAAATTCGTCATTCTTGGATAATACTTCCATCCTTTCCATCCAGCATAGATAGAATTTAAACTACAAAAATTTCTAGAAAAAAAGTTTTGCAATGATTATCTGAAACTACTCTCACAATGTTATATTATTATTTCTCCTACACCAACTCATCTGGATATGTGCCAGCTTAAGAGAGGAGACAGACAGGACTTATCAGGGTGGAGTCACATCCTTGCATTTATGCCGCCCAGCCTGTTGCACAAATTCTTTGCCTTGCACAAATAAATTAACTAAAGAGGAACTTTGCATTCCATAAAATCAGGATTTGAACTCAGTTTGTATGTGAGTACTGTGGATGAGAACCAGAGAGTACATCCAATGTCTTCCATCAGTTTTAAATATATTATCCTAACAGCAGTTTGTTTTTTTAACAGAACAATTGCATGGAGAGTATAATGCCACTTAGGGCACAATCCTATACAGGTTTAGACAGAAAAAATACTTTTTTACATACATAGGATTGCACCCTCAGTTATTATACGAATTGTGAATTGCATGGAAGCACACAACACAGGTAAGGAATTGAGCATACTCACATATTAAAGTCTGACACTTTATCCGCGCAACTCCACTCTTCAGTGGGAAGTCATTTACATACACCTGGCCGTTAACATAGGAGATATTAAGGACAACCTAAAGAAAAACAGAACCACATATATGTTAAACATACACATTTTAAAATACAAGGACAAGCCTAATATTTTGTTTAGTCTAAATAATCATGATAGCAATGATCAAAATTCAGATATAGATTTAAGAATTTAAGTATTAACTGAATTTTAGCAATGCAGATATATGTTACAAATGATGGTGTATATTGCTAAAAAAACTGAAACATAAAAGCCAATTAATGAAAAAGCTTGCAGTCCATGTCACACTGAAATCAATGTCTATACTCCCACTGATTATAGCGGTTGTGAATTGCACCTAAAAATCTAACCTATGAAATGTCAGCATCTCCATATGAAAAAGGTAATACATAGCAAGAGGAATATAAAAGGTATGTGAGAAAGAGTCTAGAGGGTCATCTTTAAAATGGGAACAGCCCCTTACTTTAGCCCTGCCCCCAGGACCTCCCACCAGCACCAGCAAGAGGCCTGGGACAAGGACTTTTTTTAATCACGGTCCCTCCGACGTCTCTGACAGCCATTGCTCCTGAAAGCTCATGGCTGGGAGCTGTCGATAACATCCGTCTAGAACAGACCCCGGAGAACATCAACTCTCCCCTGCCCCAGGACCTGCCTTTGCCACCATCACACCTATGAGAGGGAACAAGGAGCCACATGATACCACAGATGGAACCTGGTATTCTGGATCTACCACTATGATGGCAACATGTTCCAAAATATAAATCTGATTGTATTACTGTGGACTACTTTGAGATCCATTATGGTTGAAAAGTGGTATGCAGATATGGTAAAATACAGACACCCGTCAGGATTGTGAAAAATAAATAATAAAGCCACCAGCCTTGCCAAAACATACTCCTCAAATCTTGCCTTCTAGCCTTTATAGGCCACACAACATAATATGATATGTGGCCAGGCTATTTGCTGTAAGGAATCACTATCTGGAGTTATCTGCAAGACTCTTCTAAAGAACTTAATAAACTTACTGGGCTATTGCAATGATTAGTAAAAATCTAAACACATGTTCAATTTCTACTGATGGATCACAACTGAGAGACAAAAGCAGCTGTGCTAAAGCAAGCACAGGAAGTCTGACCTACCTGCCTTCCCAGAACGTCCCCGTTGTTTTCCAACATATTAACTTTAATCCTGATGCTTTCCTGCAAGGGTGTAAGGAGAGGGAAGAAGTTTGAAAGAAAGACATGTGTTAAGTATTCATCAATATAGCATCACAAAGACCAGGTAGTTAATTCTGTTTCCAGTCTGAGTGACAAATAAATATGCTCTCTCAAGAACTACCAGTCCCAGAGCTCCTAGTGTGTAGGCCAGAAGGAGGCACCACTGGTGAGAGGGACAGAGTACCATAATAATCAGGGACATTCATCCCAGAAACAATGGGAACCAGTTGCTGCTGGCAGGACTTATTTATTTATTTATTTATTTATTAAATTTATTAATCGCCCATCTGGCTGGTCACCCAGCCACTCTGCGCGATGTACAACATATAATAAAACAGTTTAAAACAATAAAATTCTACAATAAAAACATTTTCTAAAATACCCTAACCCACCCCAAATGCCTGCCTGAACAACCACGTTTTTAATGCACGATGGAAGCTCATTAAAGAGGGGGCATGACGGAGTTCCCTAGGGAGGGAGGGAGTTCCACAGAGTGGGGGCCACCACAGAAAAGGCCCTCTCCCTCATCCCCACCAGTCTAGCTGTCCTGGCTGATGGGACAGAGAGAAGGCCATCCGAGGCTGATCTTGTTAAGCGGCCTGTCTGGTGCTGCTGGAGGCGCTCCTTAAGATATGCTGGGCCGGAACCATATAGGGTTTTAAAGGTCAAAACCAACACCTTGAATTTGGCCCGGAAAACAACTGGTAACCAGTGCAACTCCTTCAGCACTGGCCTTGCCAGCGGCTGCCTTTAATCAGGCGAGCCACCGCGTTCTGTACCAGCTGCAGCTTCCAAGATGTCTTCAAGGGTAACCCCACGTAGAGCGCATTACAGTAGTCTAAACGAGAGGAGACCAGGGCATGTACTACTGATGGGAGCAGATAGTTGGGAAGGAAGGGGCACAGCCGCCGTATCAGATGGAGTTGATACAGCGCTGTCTGGCTCACAGCTGACACCTGAGCCTCCATGGACAGCTGGGAGTCCAAAATGATCCCCAGGCTGCGGACCTGGTCTTTCAAGGGTAGAGTACTCCATTCAACACAGGTCAACATCCCCCAGCCTCCTCTTGTCTCCCACCAAAAGTACCTCGGTCTTGTCAGGGTTCAGCTTCAGCTTATTCCTCCCCATCCAGCCACTCACTGTCTCCAGACATGTGGACAGGGATTCTACGGCTAACCTTGGTGAAGATTTGAATGAGAGGTAGAGCTGCATGTCATCCACATACTGATGACATCGCACGCCAAACCTCCTGATGATAGCCCCCAGCGGCTTCACATAGATGTTAAATAGCATTGGGGAGAGGAAGGAACCCTGTGGCACCCCACAAGTGAGTGGCCACGGGTCCAAAACGTCCTCTCCCAGTGCTACCCTCTGGTACCTGCCAGAGAGGAAGGACCAGAACCACCGCAATATGGTATCTCCAATGCCTAAACCCTCCAGGTGGTCCAGGAGGATACCGTGGTCAACGGTATCAAAAGCTGCTGAGAGGTCGAGGAGAACAAGGAAGGAGCATTCACCCCTATCCAGAGCCTCCTCATATAATCCACCAAGGCGACCAAGGCCGTTTCTGTCCCATGCCCAAGCCTAAAGCCTGACTGAAATGGGTCTAGATAATCGGCTTCTTCCAAGTGTGCCTTCAACTGCATCGCCACCACCCGCTCAATCACCTTGCCCCAAAATGGCAGATTTGAGACTGGGCGAAAGTTGTTCAGAACTTGGGGATCCAAGGAGGGCTTCTTTAAGAGCAGTCTTATCACTGCCTCCTTGAGGGCTGATGGCATCACTCCCTCCTCAAGGGAGGCGTTCACCACCGCCCTGATCCCTTCACCCAGTCTCTCTCTGCAGCCTATAATGAGCCAAGATGGGCAAGGATCAAGTAAGCAGGTGGTCGGCCTTACAGATGAAAGCACCTTGTCCACTTCATCAGAAGGAAGAAGCTGGAACCGATCCCACAAAACCGGTTTGCCACAGGCCGCCTCTTGCTCACTAACTGTATCCACAGCGTGCAGAGTAACACTCCTTATCCGATCAATTTTATCCACAAAGTGCTTTGCCAAGGCCTCACAGGAGGCCTTAGAATGCTCCAGTGGTTCCAGAGCCACAAGACCGACCAGGCTCCGGACCACTTGGAACAGCCTCCTGGGACAGCACTCTGCGGACACGATAGAGGCAGCATAATATTCCTTTTTTGCTGCCTTCACCGCCACGTGATAGGCTGAAGATACAGCTCTAGCCCGTGTTGGATCGTCTTTGGAGCGAGACTTCCGTCACTGGCGCACTAGCCGTCTCACCTCCTGTTTCAGAGCTCGTAACTGAGGAATGAACCATGGTGCAGTCCGAACCCTGTTCAGGGGGAGAGGGTGTTTCGGAGCCACCCAATCTAATGCCCCCGTGATTGTGGCATTCCACCCACCCACCAGGGTCTCGACCAAGTGGCTGTTGGCGTGCTCCAGAGAATCCCCAAGCGCGTTCAGGAATCCATTCGGATCCATAAGACGCCTGGGGCGGACCATTTTAATGGGTCCTCCACCCCTGCAGAGGGGTTGTGGAACCGAGAAGTCTAACGTCACCAGATAGTGATCTGACCATGACAAGGGGGTGGTGGATATACCCCCAACTTCCAGATCACTCTCTACTTCTCCAGAAACAAACACAAGGTCTAGTGCATGACCGGCTACATGGGTGGGCCCAGTTAGAATATGGTGCAGCTCCCAGGAAGCCATGGTCTCCATGAAGTGCTGAGGTGCTCCTGTGAGGATGGCCTCCGAATATACATTGAAGTCCCCCAACACCAATAAGTTAGGGGACTGTACACGCACATCAGAGACCACCTCAAGCACCTCGGCCAGGGAGTCAGTCGTGCAGCGGGGTGGACGGTACACCACCATCCACTTACAGTCCCCAAATATATGAAAGCAAATATCTTGGTCTCTATCTTTTTCTCTCACTCACTCACACTCTCTCTCACACACATGCACATTTCAAAAGCTGTAATACATCTATTAGCCTGTTGCTTAATTGTACAATATACACACACACACTGATGGATTTGCAGCCACTTTACTTGCACATTCTGCCCCTTATTCCTGAATGGCACCTCAGACATTGGGCAGCCATTTACATATATTCCATATAGCCCAATTACCATCTGAGTTACTGGCACTGCCCTCAGACCAGTTGTATCCCATATTCAGGTAATCTTACATTCAGTGTTTCTTCTTTCGTTAACTAGATTGTACCTTACTTAAACTTGCTACAACATCTAATAAGGGACAGTCATCCGGTGGTGTGGGTGTGCCATTTGGGTGGCCCAAAGCGCAAAATCCCTAGTGCCTTATTCCTAACAGTGTCCTGGGGATACATGTTCACTTGCTTTGTGCAAAAACACCTTTGCCCAGAAAAAATATGCTGGTACATGTCAAAGGGGACAGCCTCCCAGTCATGGAGATATATGATATGGGGTAGCCCAAAATGTATTTTGGGGTGTAAGTGCATATAAACATCTGTTTCCTATTCAGGCTGCTCATGTGGCTCCGTGTCATTAAGAAATGGGGAAATAGGAACCAATTTCAGCCTCATGAAAGCAGAGCATGATGATGTTGTTTATCCCCATCATCCGGTTATTGTTTATCCCCATCATCAAGTAATCAAACACATACTGTCTCTGAGGGGTACTCCCTTTTTCAACCCTGTACCCCCATTTCACAATTTCTCACTAGTTCAGATCCCTCAGACACATGTCACATCATATCTTACTGTGACATCCACAGAGCACATCTTAATATACATAATGTCTCCAATCATCACATGTGTGTTTTAACTGATGTAAAGAGTTCACTGAAGAGAAGAAACAAAATTCATTTTTATATGTCCAAAACTCTCCTCAGTCATTTGACATTTTTAAAATCCTCTCCCTTAGTTAATTAACAGACTGCTCTATGGCTAAAAGTATTCAAAGTCTTCCTGTTCTACATGAAATATTCCCTCCGCATGTCAGGGGCTACTCAGCCATTATTCCTTCACTGCCCCCAAGAGACTAGCTATCAAGAGCAGGCCTCAAGCACATAGACTCCCTTCCCCAACCATGGGGAGAGGTGAACAATCAGGCCAGAAGATCTCACATTTATTTAAGGTGGGGTCCTTCCTGATCCTATGAGATTAAACCTACAGGGTCAGGGAGGATCCCATCCTGCCCAATACTTTTGTTTACACTGAAAAACAGTGTGAGGGATGTGTGTCTGCCAATTTGATTGCTGCAACAGAGCTGACAGAAAGTGTACTTAACCTTTACCCCATAGGCCATTTTGGCACACAAGATCACTCCTCCCACAAGCTGCTCTTCCACCCATAGGGGAAAGGATAGGGGTCCCTGTGGGTGAGGAAAGCAGGATTTAGGGTGATCATAATCACAAAAATAATCCATAAGGAAAAAGTTGAGCAGAATATTCCACCAGCTCCATTGCTGTGATAAAATTCACAGTTTCTTTCCTCCATGCTACTTTTCAGTTTAAAAAAATGTTGGGAGACTAATTACGGGTCTCCCTCTTCACATGTGCTTGGCCGTCAAGAACACTGCTTTCCCTCCACATGTCAGGGAGGAAGGTTCTAGCCTCATCTTCTTTGCAACATGTAAGGAAGGGGTGGGCAACTTGAGGTCCCCCAGATGTTTTGGCCTACAACCAAAACATTGGTTTATAGCCCCAGCCAGCATAGCAAATGGTGAAGGATGATGGGTAGAGCAAAATATCTGAAGGACCATAAGTTGCCCACACCTGATGTCTATGTGAGGGCCTTTTTTAAGATGGAAGAGCACTCAGTCATATGAGCGTTCACCTACAATCTCAAAAGGACCAGACAGTTCAGTCTAGATTTTTTTTATTTTGGTCACAGCCATTATTCAAGTTCTTTTTTCCCTTTTCCCTCAATCAGTATCTTTTTTTTTTTTTTGCAGAAAGTTTACATAATGACATATTGTGGCTGTCATTTACATATTTAGTTTTCCAGTCATAGACCTAATACAAATTACACAAAGTTAACTAAGCAATATTTACATTCAAATTACACTGAACAAGGTTGCATCTCACAACTGTAATATATCCATTGCTACACTTTGCTAAGTTAACTCAAAAATAAGTATTCTAACAATTAGCAAATAAAAAATTGCTTCTAATTTAACAAGATCATATTGTGGGGATTCATTATTAGGGCGACTCAATGATTTTCCTTGTCTAGGAGAAATTTAGAAAAACGGCAAAATTCAAACATATGGCTAACTTGTAGCGCTATTCATTTCAATGTCATTTATCCTACAGAAAAAGTAACGTGAAAGGCAGAACATGAACATGTATGAAATTATCTGGACTGTAGACAAAATTATCTCACATCAAGCAGTAGTCGTCATATTACATTCTTTTTACACATTACATTTATGCAGCAATAACTACTAATCTCTTTTCCCTTGTGGCTTTCTAACATTTCTTGCCTTGCCAAGTACATATTACATATACTAGATGACAGGGTGGAAGTATTTCCTACTTGTACTTAATCATCTTTCATTTCAAAGCTCCCTGTGCCTTTTCATCATAATTCTGTGTATTAGATTCCACAATGTTTCCTTTGTGACTTGAATGCAAAGAATGACAGACTCAAATCAAAAGGTCAAAGTGTGTGTGTGTGGGGGGAGCAGGGAACCATATTCCAGCTTAGAAAAATCACAAGAGGGAAAGTCTTTGTTGCGTAAGTATTTGGAAAAACACAGAAATTGTGCAACAGTGGTCATGTAGGAGGATTGCATCAAAAGCAAATTACTGCACATACAATTTTTTGCCTTTCATTGTTTTTTTTAAACCTTCCCTCTAACAGTTTCTCAAAAAAGACATGTTTCCAAAACAATTGTATTTTGAAGGTAAATTTACACCAGTGGGTTCTAGTGACCAAACAAGCCGTTCTGACATTTGGAGCCTTCACAGTCTGAGGATAAAGAAAGGAAAAGGCATACAAGACTTGCTCTTCTGCAATTAGCAGAAGCGTCCCCATCTGGAATAGGAGATCCCGCTCCCTCTTACATGCTAAAGGTCCAGCAAGTTACAAGAAACTCTAGAGAGATGTCAATGGGCCCTCCAATTGCAATCCTATATGCAAGCAAGATGTAGAAAGATCAGCACCAGTGACAAGAGAATTTGCTGGCAGTCTCCTTTAGGGAGTGTGGGTGAGGGATTGGCCCAGCATTCCTCAGTCACTTCTCAAAGTAAGAGACCTTGGGTAAACTAATTGTTGATGGTGGTCATTCAGGCAAAAAGCTGAGTGACAAATTGAGCAAGGTGAGCAAAGCTTTAGGGACAAGTAGAGTTAGATGGGCTATATGCATAGAAATATTTTAGGCAATGGGTTAGATCCAGACTTAATCATACTTACAGTTAGACCCATTGAAAAAAATGGGACTAAAATTAATCATGTCTAGCTTAGGTCTCATTGATTGTACTGGTATGGCTGTCTGGATCCAGCCCAATGTTTATGTGTTTTCTTTTACACACTGTATTTATAAAGCGTGTTGAGAAAGGCTTATTTTGAGCTGTAGCATCTTTGCAGATCTCACCCAGAGCTGGCATAAAGCAGGTTGTTCTGCTGCTTGTTGCCTTTTTGATTAAATGGTACACATTTTCTATGGTGCTAATAATCTCAAAGAACTCTGATCCTTCACCTTTCTCTATATAGGCCTATGTTCCTAACCAAATGCCACATTTAAATGTTTTCAGAATAAGGTGGTGGTGGTTTTGCATCCACCTATAGAAACGATGGCTCTAAAGCAGCCTGGTGTTCAAGTACCACACAAAATGGAACTCAATGGCACAGGTTTTCCAGAAATACTAATACAAGCTCCCTCTGTGGCTGGACTGAGAGATTCCTCCTTGATGATGAAGGCAAGCAGCCAACCCCACCCACAGTATGTAAAGCAGTACACAAGCTCTGGAGCCACCTTCTTTAAGCAGCCTTTGCCTCACTTGGCTTTTCTTCCCATTAACTGGGAATATGGGAGCCCCAACAGGCAGTGACTGAGAAGTACTGTAAAGCTGGGGGGAAGAGGGGAGAAAAAGGGAAAAGCAGGATAAAAAGAGGAAGATCATTCCAGGACAATGGAAATATAGGAAACTAGAAGCATTTTGCAAGAACGACAGAACTTCTGACCTTCCTCTCAGATATTCTCCTGCTGATCTCATGGCTGCTCTGGATGACTCAGATAGCAGCTATACAGGAAAGCAAATCACCCCAAAGCCTCAAATCCTTAGCTTTTTTCTAGCAACCCAAAGCCTTAGAAATTCATGAGTACTGATCAATCTTTTTACCCTCTATGTTCATACAAACAGCGTGTGATACTACTGTAGGGATTATTGAGAAATCAATGCCTTCTTTACACAGAAATGTTATCTTGTCATCTATTCCTCCACTTCCTGTGGGTGACGGAGGGAAACTCCAATTGTCCACTGTTATTTCTCTGTAGTGAAGCGAATCACTCTGGGAAGGGTTAGACTGATTTTTGGCCTACAACTCCCATCAACCCTAGCCAGCATAGCCAATGGTGAGGGATCATGACCACAGGCCAAAACATCTGGAGAGCCATAAGTTGCCCACCTCTACAGCAAGGGAGCATGAACAAATTGGTCAAGAGTAGATAGGCTAGTACTCCTATTTCAAAGAAGAGACTCCAGCCTCCTGCTTCTTTCTTCTCTAAAATACAGGATGCCTCCTATAGGAAGCAAAGTTCTTATAATGTCTAGTACCAGCCTATCAATACCAAAACCAAAGAACAGGTGAGACTAATAAATGAACACTTGACGCATTTACTTGATAGTTCCCCATAAAGTGGATCTTTCCATTTTGATCCACCCCACTGAAAACCAGTGGTAAAATCAACCAAATCTAATCCTTACTTTTTCAGATGTGTGAGTCAGAAATGTGATTTGTGAACAATTTAGGGTACAATCCTATGCATGTTTAGACAGGGAACTACAGCTACATGCTGGCTGGGGAATGCTGGGAGTCATAGGATTTTTTTCTGGCTAAACATGCATCAGATTGCACCCTTAAGCCATCAGAGGCTGAAAGCAGTCCTGTCATAAGCGCTTGAAAATGATGGTGCTCCAAAATCACCACTGTGATTTTAAACTTCAAACTAACACAAATAAAACATGTGACTACCTCAGAGGAGCCACTAGTAACACACACAAACCATGTAAGGTATTAACAAGCTGCCTATCTGTCCCCCTTTATTCTCCATGTGAAAGCTGTTTTGCTATTGCTTGTTCGCTTATCATTAAAGACTTCAATCCAGAAATAGCCTTGTGGGTGTCCTGTTCTCTCAACAGAGAACGGATATTTTGCATATAACACTCAATCCCAAGGTTCAAATCATATTATAAATCAAATATAATATGATGGCAAGTTTCCTGTCCAAGTAGGCAACCTGCTCTGGGCACTGTATTCATACCATATTCATTGAGTCCTTTGCATATGCCTGTGCATAAATAGCAGCCATGCAGCCACTGTACCTCATGCAAATATCCTAGCCACACAAGGCCTGATACCACAGATTATGCAATTCTGCATATATATATATATATATATATATATATACACACAAAAAAAAATTATGGGGTTTCCCTTCATGGAAACCTCCCCCCACCCCAACCACACACATCCAAACCTTCACATTTCACACAGATACACCATACACGGTTTGCACATCTAATGCTCTGGCTTGCACTTGGCGCCTCAGACAAGACAAACAATGCAGTGGCGTGTCTACCTACAGCAGCACACACATTCCGTGGCCAGATGGCCACTTGAGTTTAGCTGTCATTTCACAGAAATCAATGGTCGCCCCCTTGCATTATCTGGCTCTTCTTTTGAAGGCTCCCCCTTCTGCTCGCCCGTTCCCTCCCCCCGCCGCAGGGGCCCCCGCCAGTGCCGCCGAGAGAGGGGGCTGCCAGGCGACTTTGCCCGATCCTACCTGACTAACGAGCTGGGAGAAAGCGGCCGTGGGGTCCGGAGCGGCCAGGAAGCGGGGCAGCAAGAGAAGGAGCCCCGCCATCAGCCGAAGGAACTCGTGTGGCCCCCGCGCCGCCTCCATCTTGGGAGCCGGGAAATAAAACTAAGTGAAACATCAACAAAGCAGGAGGCGGAGCTGGGTGGAGTCCGGCAGGCGGCGGCGGCGGCGGCGGCGGCGGCGGCGCGGTAACCCGAGAAGAATGCAGGGTAAGAAGAGATACCGCTGGGGGAAAGAGGGTCTCCTGGGGCTGGGAAAAGCGGGGTCCCTCGGGAAAAGCTTAAGAGTCGGAGGCAAGAAGCAAAGCAAGGGCCATGGCGCCGCATCCCAGAGGCCAAGGAAAGGCGGGGCGGGCAGCTCTGAGGGGAACGAAGCCTTCCTCGGAGAAACGGAACCGTTCCGGGCTTAGCACAGGTGAAAATAGACCGGCATGGCTCGTCACAATGCCCCACTTTATTCAGTAGGGCTTGTTTCTAAGTACTGAGGTGGACGATGAGGATTCCCTAATACTATCCCTGATACAGCCCAACCATCAATCCATCCATCATCTATGATCGATCGGATCGATCGATCAGATTGATACCCTGATCTTCAAATATATTATCAGGATGGCTTACAAGAAAATATTGAAAACATCAGAAAATAAGTACTACACTAAAAGAAGCTTAAAAGAGCAAATGTACCAAAGAAGCATTAAATTTATTTATATTTATTACATTTATATCCCACTTTTTTCCTCTTAAAAAAAACCCAAGGGGGTTTACATAGTGCTCCTCGTCCTCTCCGTTTTATCCTCGCACCAACCCTGTGAGGAAGGTTAGGCCAAGAATCAGTGACTGGCCCAAAGTCACCCAGCGATCAGTGTGGCTGAGCGGGGACTAGAACCTGGATCTCCCAAGTTCTTGTCCAACACTGTAACCACTACACCACAGTGAAATAATCTGAGCAAAACATGACAAAACATCTGGGAAAAGAAAAAGGCAATTTGCCTGGTATCAGGAAAACCTTTCCTGGGAGAGCATTCCAAAACTGGGGAGCCACGACTGAAAAGACCCTCTCCTTGGTAGTCAGCCACTATTCCTCAAATGGTGAGAGAGCCAGGAGAAGGACAAAGTAAGGCAAACCTATGAGGCTGCGATCCTGAGAGCAAGCTCTGTTTAACACAATGGCAATGCAATGGTTTAATAAATAATTTGTTATTCTGGAGGTGGGTGGATTCATGTGTCTGCTTTTGTCTCATCAGATCACAGTGCTGAAATCTATATAAATGAATGCAGCATTTTGGCTACTCTGTCATCAAATTTTTCATGAGCCTAAGGGGAAAAAACAGGCTTTCTAAATGTGTACTAGGCGGCAAAAGGCACAGCAGACCCTTCCACAAGATCCATATGGATCTTGCCTCATGGACTGAAGATGGGAAAGGGGGTAAGGGAATACGCTTGCTGCATGATCTGGTATACCTAATCCCATTTAAATAAATGGGCTTCATAGAACCAGGCTATTAATGGGAGGAAAACAGTTATTAAAATCCACTTTATGCCTGGAATAAAATAAAAAATGTGATTCCTTTACACTGATAAACATAGGAATGTAGGAAGCTGCCTTATCCTGAGTCAGACCATTGATGCATCTAGCTCAGTACTGTCAACAGTGACTGGCAATAGCTGTCCAAGGCTGCAGGCAGGATTCTTTCCTATCTGTACCTGGAGATTGAACCAAGGACCTGCTGAATGCAGAGCATGTGCTCTACCATTGAGCTACAGTCCTTTCCCATATAATAAATGTTCATTCTCACTTGGCAGTTTATAACTCTATCTTGAGTTGAAGCCTATTTTGACAATTTGTGGAGTTAATGAATCTTTGATACGATTGACAGTAATGACTCCTTCTAAACCATTTTGTTCTGTCAGCTCAAGGCCTACAGGGAACTCTTTCCATATGTTTAGTGAGTGACCTGCTATTTACATCTCCAGTTGCTACATTGTAAAGGATGTGTGAAAGATTGCAAAGCGACTACACCAGAGATTCTTCAAGTTTGCCCCCTTTCTCTTCCTATAGCAGAATGAGGCTGCAGTTGGCCTTCCAATTGAGCTGCCTGAACACTCAGTGGGAAGGGGCAATACAAGGGGAGATGGGGGGATGAGCTCCATCCTGGTGAGATATGAATGTACCATCCACCAAATACACCTTTTAAGAGTAGGCTGTAATTCCTTGGGCACATGCAGAAGGTCTCAGGTTCAATTCCAGTGAGATATTCACTGGATAGGGGTGAATGCTCCTTCCTTGTTCTCCTCGACCTCTCAGTGGCTTTTGATACCGTTGACCACGGTATCCTCCTGGACCGCCTGGAGGGGTTGGGCATTGGAGACACTGTATTGCGGTGGTTCCGGTCCTTCCTCTCCGGCAGGTACCAGAGGGTACCACTGGGAGAGGAGGTTTCGGACCCGTGGCCGCTCACTTGTGGGGTGCCACAGGGTTCCATCCTCTCCCCGATGCTATTTAACATCTATGTGAAGCCACTGGGGGCTATCATCAGGAGGTTTGGGGTGCAGTGTCATCAATATGCGGATGACACGCAGCTCTACCTCTCATTCAAATCTTCACCAAGGTTGGCCATAGAATCCCTGTCCAAATGTCTGGAGACGGTGAGTGGCTGGATGGGGAGGAATAAGCTGAAGCTCAACCCTGACAAGACCGAGGTACTTTTGGTGGGAGACAAGAGGAGGCTGGGGGATGTTGACCTGGTGTTGAATGGGGTACGGCTACCCTTGAAAGACCAGGTCCGCAGCCTGGGGGTCATTTCGGACTCCCAGCTGTCCATGGAGGCTCAGGTGTCAGCTGTGAGCCGGACAGCGCTGTATCAACTCCATCTGATACGGCGGCTGCACCCCTTCCTTCCCGACCATCTGCTCCCATCGGTAGTACATGCCCTGGTCTCCTCTCGTTTAGACTACTGTAATGTGCTCTACGTGGGGTTACCCTTGAAGACGGTTCGGAAGCTGCAGCTGGTACAGAATGCGGCGGCTCGCCTGATTAAAGGCAGCCGCCGGCGAGATCACATCACTCCAGTGCTGAAGGAGTTGCACTGGTTACCAGTTGTTTTCCGGGCCAAATTCAAGGTGTTGGTTTTGACCTTTAAAACCCTATATGGTTCCAGCCCAGCCTATCTTAAGGAGCGCCTCCAGCAACACCAGACAGGCCGCTTAACAAGATCAGCCTCGGATGGCCTTCTCTCTGTCCCATCAGCCAGGACAGCTAGACTGGTGGGGACGAGGGAGAGGGCCTTCTCTGTGGTGGCCCCCACTCTGTGGAACTCCCTCCCTAGGGAACTCCGTCATGCCCCCTCTTTAATGAGCTTCCGTCGTGCATTAAAAACGTGGTTGTTCAGGCAGGCATTTGGGGTGGGTTAGGGTATTTTTTTAAAAAAAAATTATGGTAAAATTTTATTGTTTTAAATTGTTTTATGGTGGGTTGTACATCGCCCAGAGTGGCTGGGTGACCAGTCAGATGGGCGATTAATAAATTTAATAAATAAATAAAATAAAATAAATTCCTGGAATCCCTAGGTAGGGGGCTGGAAAAGACCCCTGTGTGAACCCCAGAGAGTCACTGCTATGCAGAACATGTGGCCTTCCAGATGTTGGGCTGCAACTCCCATCTAGCCTTGCCAACATGGCCAGTGATGAGAGATGTTAGGAACTGCAGTACAACAACGCTCTGGAGGGCCACACATTCCCCACCCTGGCATAGAACAACAGTGAGCTAGATGGAGCAATTGTTTGACTTGGTTTAAGGCAGCTTCCTGTGTTCTGCCTTATATGCTGGTGGATTCCAACCCTTAAAGGCAACCTAAAAATAATTTAAAATACATTCTTTCCACTATATAGCCTGAAACTGAGAGACAGGAACTATTTTTAGTGTATGACAGAATGTCTTAATGAGCTATTGAGTACTGCTTATCAAACCCTTTGTACTCAGGGATAGTACAAAATGAACACCTATTGTGTCAGTTAAGAAGACACAGTACACATAAGTGGGAACAAACTTCCTTGTCTCCAGTTGTGCACATTTGAAAGGGGAAAGTCATATTAATAATGCATGTGCCTGCCGTAACTGAAGCACTACACATTTATTTTTTTATTTGTATGTGTGCACTTGAGTACACAATGTCTTAAAGGAAGAAACCCGGAGTTGCAGCAATTTTGCAAGGCCAGTAACTGAATATAATATATACCAACATATTGCTTGAAGGCAAGAACGTTAGCTGCTGCCTCATTAACACATGGACTCTGGTGTTTATTTTTAGCAAGACAATATGTTTACTGTCAAGCACCCAATCATAACTTGTGAAGTGAATGTACAAATTATACATTTTTCCTAGATTCCTCCAGAAAGTTATGGAAATTAATAAACTATGATTGAAATATCCACCGACATACCTTGACAAATGTTTCCTTGTTTTCCCAAGTCTTGCATGGTCACTCAAATGTGTTTCCAAACACTAGCTGTATTGGTTGTTGTTCACCTCTGTATGTCCACTTTCTTCTTGAACCTTTGCTTCCAGGCCTGTTAAGAATGGCAGTCTCTGCCTTAGATTGCAATCCTGTGCAAGCTTACTTGGAAGTAAACATCACTGAGTTCAACAGAATTACTTTTAAGCAGGGGCGTTACTAGGTTCTTAAAAGATCTGGGGCACAGCCCCATAACAAAAATTTGCACATCTCTTTCACCGAGTCTAAGTGGACCTCTAAGAGGTGTGTGTGTGTGTGTGTGTGTGTGTGTGTGGGAGGGTGGGGGTGCTTGTAGTGTGCTTACATGTGTGAATAGATTACATACATAAGAAGTGTGCACTGACACACACCCCTTCAGCTTAGACCCCGATTCAGCATTTTGGAAAACATCCCGCTTCTGCTCAGGCCAGTTTGTAGTCAGTCCAGCTCAGCACCAAACTGAGAACGGGAAGATACTTATAAAAAGACAAAGCTACAAAACATGTTGTCTGAAGAAAAGTTGGATAATACATGCCACACCTAATGTGGTAGACTACACATTCTGCTTTGCCAAATGATCTTATTTACACTTACACAGAGAGAAATATCTTATCTAGAATATTAAAAGGACATATTTCTTACCATACACATTCTAAATAAAAATAAACCAATCTTTTCAATTACCCTGATGTGATGTAGGTAGTAACAGCACTGGCATTTATTTTTATTTTTCCATTATGCCCTTCCAGCATAAACTCTGAAAAATGTGCTTGAGTTTCCCAGGTAGTCTTCTTGTCCATATACTTGCTAAGGGCTGACCTAGCTTAGCACCAGAGCTGGGACTATATCAAGAGACTTTACAATACAGAAGTATTTAGGATGGGGCATTTCTTTAACTCTTGCTGAGATTTAGTTATAGTGTTAATCAGGGCTGTCCCTCCCATGAAGAAGGGTGAGGAGCCTGTATCAGTAACAGAGCAGGAGGAGTGGAGAATTATGCCCCTCCCCCAGGGGCACTGCTAGGTTCTTAAAAGATCCAGGGGACAGGCCCATAACACAAATTTGCATACACACACACACAAACACACACACACGTCTAAGCACACATCTAATGTGTGTGTGTGTGTGTGTGGTGTGTGTATAGATTACATACATACGTAAGAAGTGTGCACTGACCCCCCCCCCCTCACTTCAACTCAGACCCCGATTCAGCATTTTGGAAAACATCCCGCTTCTGCTTGGGCCAATTTGTAGTCAGACCACTTCAGCTCAGCACCAAACCTGAGTCAAGGTTTGGAAAAATGAGTCTTTATGCTTCCTGTTGACTACCGCGGGAAATTAGAAAAAAACTAACTTCTTTCTCTTGGTCAGAACTGGATGGTAATTTCAGGAATAGTAGTCCCCTAGAAGGGGATTACACCTGCCAAATGTCAGAAAAAATAGGTGCAGGGTTCATATTTTGATTTTCTTTTAAAGGGGACTGCCAATAACAGTGTTATTCCTTGGAAGAACTGGATAAAAAATTCAGTATTCATTGCCCCATCAGAGGAGATGCCTACCAAATTTCAGAATGATAGCCACAAGGGGTTTTGTGCAAGGGTGGCCTTGACATTTTGAGGTCTCCAAAAGAGGACATATTTCTCTCTCTATGTTCCTTGTGGACCATTGTTCTGAAAATTAGATAGCCTAGAGGTGTCCCTGAGTAAGAAACCAGCAAAGTGTCAGAAGGATAGGTGCAGCAGTTCATGTGGAAGGGGAGTTCTCCACTTTGGGGGAGGGAGTGATTTGCTTTCCCTTCCATTCACCCCCTCCCAAATAGCTTTTGGCTCTTCTTATATTCTTAGAGAGTGCCTCTGAGCATATGCAGAATGCTTTTCTTTCACCACTGAACACTTACATTCTCCCCCTAACAATTCTTTTCCCCTCCATGCAACCCACTTTTCTCAAAGGCTTGAGCGAGAAGGGGAAAAACCAACCTTGTCTGTTGTATAAAGTCAAATACAGTTCAGAACTTCTCTTGCCCATGGAAGAGAATTCTCTTTAAGAATTCCCCAAGATATGGAATAAAGAAGAGAAAGAAAGGATAGGATAGGTGAGGGAAGAAGAAGAATGGTGATTGGAAATGCATGGGGGGGGTAGGGAGAATTCCTTAAGCCAAGTGGCTCCTTTCAGAGAGGTAGTACTTCAGAGGAATTTAGGAGGCTGTGGACAGTTTGTATGGATTTCACATACTTACATTAACTTTATGAGGTGAGGTGGCTGAGGGCTTTTTCTAGCTTTAAGAAAAAAAACTCTAGAAGCTATTTAAAAGCCTCAGCAGTTCCTCGATCATGACGCCGCATAGTCCTAACCCTCCTTTTGGAATAATTTGAGTCCTACAGCTATTTTGGAGAAATTAAAGTGGAGGGGGAGAAAGAAGTTTGTGGAGGCTGATTGGATCCTTTGCTGTACTGAAGCTACTAAACGTCTGCAGGAGCCAAAGATTCCAGTTTGGAGCAGTGAAATCAGATGCTGTGTGAAATACCAGTATTTCACATGGAACTCTTTCTTCCCTTCCATCTCCCTCTTCAAAATTTAATTGCAAGCAAGCTCCCAACAGTGGGCATGTAAGAGCAGAAAAGTAAAGGGAGACAGGTTTTTTGCACCTCAAAAAAACAACAACCCTACACCAGAGATTAGGGATAGTGACCTCCTAATGGTCACCTTAAATGCCTTAGATCTCTAATCCCCTGGGTGACTTGGCAGTTTTTACTTATTGTTTTAGTCTTTGAGAAATGGAAACTTTATGCATGGCTAGCACAAAAGCCACTGGACCTAACTGTCTGAACTTTGACAGGCTCAGTCAGCTGCATAGGGGTTGCCAGATCCCCAAATTCCATGCACTTATGTGGAAGCACAAAAAAATTATAGCTCTTTGCTTTGACAGATTTTCTTGAAAATAGCAAATTTTACCTGTGGCTAGCACAAAAGCATCTTGGCCTGTCTGAAATGTGGCAGATTCAGTCAGCTCCATGAGAGCTACCAGATCCCCACATTTCATGTATTTATCATGTTGTTGTTCAATCGTTAAGTCGAGTCCGACTCTTCGTGACCCCATGGACCACAGCATGCCAGGCCTTCCTGTCCTGCGCACTCTCCCAGGGTGTGCTCAAGTCCATATTCATTGCATTGGTGATGCTATCTAGCCATCTCATCCTCTGCCATCCCCTTCTCCTTTTGCCTTCAATCTTTCCCAGCATCAGGGTCTTTTCCACTGAGTTTTCTCATCGCATTAGGAGGCCAAAATATTTGCACTTCAGCATCAGTATCTGTCCTTCCAAGGAGCACTCAGGGTTGATTTCCTTTAGGATTGACTGATTTGACCTCCTTGCAGTCCAGGGGACTCGTAAGAGTCTTCTCCAGCACCACAGTTCGAACACATAAATTCTTCGGCGCTGAGCCTTCCTTATAGTCCAGCTCTCACAGCCATACGTTGCTACTGGGAAAACCATAGCTTTGATTATACGAACCTTTGTCGGCAAGGTGATGTCTCTGCTTGTTACTATGCTGTCTAGGTTTGCCATAGCTTTCCTCCCAAGGAGCAAGCGTCTTTTAATTTCATGGCTTCAGTCACTGTCTGCAGTGATCTTGGAGCCCAAGAAAATAAAATCTGTCACTGCTGCCATTTCTTCCCCTTCCATATGCCAGGAAGTGATGGGGCCAGATGCCATGATCTTCGTTTTTGTAATGTTGAGTTTCAAACCAGCTTTTGCACTCCCCACTTTCACCCTCAACAAGAGGCTCTTTAGAGCCTCTTTGCTTTCTGCCATTAGGGTGGTATCGTCTGCGTATCTGAGGTTATGGATAATTCTCCCGGCAATCTTAATTCCGACCTGTGATTCATCCAACCCGGCGTTTCTCATGATGTACTCTGCATAGAAGTTAAATAAGCCGGGCGACATTATACAGCCTTGTCGTACTCCTTTCCCAATTTTGAACCAATCGGTTGTTCCATGTCCGGTTCTTACTGTTGCTTCTTGACCCTCGTACAGGTTTCTCAGGAGACAGGTAAGGTGGTCTGGTACTCCCATCTCTTTTAAGAATTTGCCACAGTTTGTTGTGATCCACACAATCAAAGGCTTTAGCGTAGTCAATGAAGCAGAAATAGATGTTTTTCTGGAATTCTCTTGCTTTCTCCATGATTCAGCGAATGTTGGCGATTTGATCTCTAGTTCCTCTGCCTCTTCAAAACCCAGCTTGTACTTCTGGTAATTCTTGGTTCGCATACTGCTGAGGCCTAGCTTGTAGGATTTTGAACATAACCTTGCTGGCATGTGAAATGAGCGCAATTGTGCGGTAGTTTGAACACTCTTTGGCGTTGCCCTTCTTTGGAATTGGAATGTAAACTGACCTTTTCCAGTCTTGTGGCCACTGTTTGAGTGTTCCAAATGTGTTGGCATATTGAGTGCAGCACTTTCACAGCATCATCTTTTAGGATCTTAAATAGCTCAGCTGGAATACTGTCATCTCTGCTAGCTTTGTTGTTACTAATGCTTCCTAAGGCCCACTTGACTTCACTCTCGAGGATGTCCGGCTCAAGTTCAGTGACCGCACTATCATGGCTATCAGGGACATTCAGATCTTTCCTGTATAGTTCTTCTGTGTATTCTTGCCACCTCTTCTTAATCTCATCTGCTTCTGTTAGGTCCCTGCCTTCTTTGTCCTTTATCATGCCCGTCTTTGCACAAAACATTCCCTTGAGATCTCCGATTTTCTTGAAAAGATCTCTAGTCTTTCCCATTCTATTGTTTTCCTCGATTTCTTTGCATTGTTCATTTAAGAAGGCCTTCTTGTCTCTCCTTGCTATTCTCTGGAACTCTGCATTCAGTTGGATATATCTTCCCCTTTCTCCCTTGCTTTTCGCTTCCCTTCTTTCCTCAGCTCCTTGTAAAGCCTCCTGAGACAGCCACTTGGCTTTCTTGCATTTCTTTTTCTTTGGGATGGATTTCGTTGCTGCCTCCTGAACAATGTTACTGACCTCTGTCCATAGTTCCTGAGGCACTCTGTCTATCAGGTCTAATCCCTTAAATCTATTCATCACCTCCACTGTATATTCATCAGGGATATGATTTAGGTCATACCTGAATGGTTTAGTGGTTTTCCCTATGTTCTTCAATTTCAGTCGAAATTTTGCAACAAGAAGCTCATGCTCTGAGCCAGTCAGCTCCAGGTCTTGTTTTGACTGACTGTATAGAGCTTCTCCATCTTTGGCTGCAAAGGACATAATCAATCTGATTTCGATATTGACCATCTGGTGATGTCCATGTGTAGAGTCGCCTCTTGTGCTGTTGGAAAAGCATATTTGCTATGATCAGCATGTTCTCTTGGCAAAACTCGATTAGCCTTTGTCCTGCTTCATTTTGTACACCAAAGCCATGCTTGCCTGTTATCCCGGTGATTTCTTGACTTCCTACTTTAGCATTCCAATCCCCTATGATGAAGAGGACATCTTTTTGTGGTGTTAGTTCTAGAAGGTGTTGTAAGTCTTCATAGAACCAATCAACCTCAGCTTCTTCGGCCTCAGTGGTTGGGGCATAGACTTGAATTACTGTGATGTTGAATGGTTTGCCTTGGATTCGTACTGAGATCTTTCTATCGTTTTTAAGATTGTACCCTAGTACTGCTTTTCCCACCCTTTTGTTGACTATGAGTGCTACTCCATTTCTTCTAAGGGATTCTTGCCCACAGTAGTAGATATAATGGACACCTGGATTAAATTTGCCCATGCTTGTCCATTTTAGTTCGCTGATTCCCAAGATGTCGATGTTCAGTCTTGCCATCTCATGTTTGACCACCTCCAGCTTACCTTGATTCATTGATCTGACATTCCAGGTTCCTAAACAATATTGTTCTTTACAGCATCGGATTTTCTTTTCACCACCAGACACATCCACAGCTGAGTGTCCTTTCAGCTTTGGCCCAGCCGCTTCACTCTTTCTGGCGCTACTTGGAAATACCCTCTGCTCTTCCCCAGTAGTATATTGGACACCGTCCGACCTGAGGGGCTCATCTTCCAGCATCATATCTTTTAGCCTTGTGATACGTTCCATGGGGTTTTCTTGGCAAGAATACTGGAGTGGGTTGCCATTTCCTTCTCCAGTGGACCACATTTTGTCAGAACGCTCCTCCATGACCTGTCCGTCTTGGGTGGCCCTGCACGGCATAGCTTATGGCTTCGCTGAGTTACGCAAACCCCTTCGCCACAACAAGGCAGTGATCCATGAAGGCGGTATTTATCATACAAACCAAAAAAGTTATGGCCGTTTCTATTTTCCAATGCAAGTCAATGGGAAAATGTAAAAAAATGACAATTAGGACCATTTAAAAGATCTGGGCCACAGCTCAAACAAGATCTGGGGCCCGTGCCCAGGTGGGCCCTTCGCTAACGACGCCCCTGCTTCTAAGTACTCATGGATAGGGTTAGGCTATGCTTAGGATCTCATAGCTTGTGCCCTGTATAGTAAGTGAAAGAAAATCTAATTAATTTCAGTGGAATGTGGTTTCCATTAAAAAATGCTTAGGAATTGGGCCATATATCACATTTCTGTGCATGTTTATTCAGAATTAAGTCTCACTGAGTTCAGTGAGGTTTATTCCCTAGTAAGAGTGCAGAGAAGATTGTAGACGTTAATCTAGCCTCGAAATACTTGCTCACCTGGCCACCTGTGGTAAGTAGGAATCCTCTCCAGGAGATAAAGTAGGTCAACTTTTCTAAACTGGTAAAGAGTTTAGTCCATTTCCCTGCCCCCCTTCATTTCAGGTCATATATATATATATATATATACACATACATACACACACACACACACACATATATACATATATAATATCCCACTTCACACACTACAAAAATTGCAGTACTAGTTTTCTATATTTGCCTGTACACTGCATCCTTCATAACTAAGCTTTTTAATGTGTAATGCTCTGTATTGTTTTAACTGCTGATATTTTAATATCATAATGTCTTAGGTTGCAGTCTTGCAATCCTGTACACACTTATCTGGGAGTAAGTCCTATTTAATTCAATGGGGCTTATTTCTTAGCAGATATTCCCATTTAAGTATCCATAGGACTACAGCCTTGATGTTTTTAGTTTGGATTGCAGTCTTATTGATTCTTGATTGTCTATTTATTCTGATATGAGCTGCCCTGGAAGGATACCCAAACTGATTTTTTTTTTTGAAGTGGCCCTCAGGATGAACACGCATCATGTTTTCATGTAATTGCATGGAATTCTCCATGTAGAAAAACTGTCTTGAGCAAATAATTATTTAGAAGCAGGTAATTCTGGACTCATTTGTACAAGCAGCAGAATCAAATGATAAAGCTCATCTTAGCTTGTATCATATCAGGCTGCAGGTTTGTGTGCCATCATATATATATGGTTCCCCAAATATAGAAAACTAGTCTGTTAGGGTCTAGACTGAATCTTCTCTCTATCTCCATTCTGTTTATAAGTTTATATCTGCAGCCTGAAGAGATAAAGTCCAAGAGAAGCTTCTGAATAAATGGCCCTATGTGACAATCACCTATCTTAGGGTCAGAGGAAAGGCTTGTTTGAGCTCTCTCCAGAGTTGCATTGCTCGCGCTGTCCAAGGAGATCAGGAGGGAATCAAGTCTGGTGAGGCAGCAAGCCTGCCCTAAGTGCTGAATGAACAACCAAAATTTGCTGGCAGGAAAGCAAACAAACAGGCAAGCGCAGCACAGGTCAACTGACACTCTGGCTTGGCTGAGGTACTCGAAGCTTTGGACCTCCTCCAGCTGCCGTCGGCTTAGAGATAGGAAGAGTTCGACCCTGGCTCCTCCTGTCGATACAATTTTTTTCCTACCTCGAGGCCGAAGTGAGAAGTGTGACTGGGCAGCAGTATGTCCACCCAGAAACAAAGCGTAGCAGCAAACACTGGACGGAACTTTATGTTTTTTTATTTTTATTATTACATTTATATCCCGCCTTTTTCCCTCTTCCAAGAAACTCAAGGCGGCTTACATAGTCCTCCTCCTCCTCTATTTTATCCTCACAACAATTCTGGGAGGCAGGTTAGACTGAAGTCAGTGACTGGCCCAAAGATACCCAGTGATCTTCATAGCCAAGGGGGGACTAGCAGCTGGATCTCCCAAGTCCAAGTCCCACACTCTAACCACTACACCAGTTCTACTCGGGCCTTAGCGCGCATAAGAAAAACATGTGCGTTTCTGTTAGCTGTAAATATCATCCTGGCACTGCCAATGCAGCCCATTATTCCTGTATTGAGCGGGGGACGGGGCTGTGGCTGAAGGAGAACGGCTTACAGTTCTCCTGCAGGGTCGTCCACAATCAAAAATTCCGGGCTAGAGGTAGGGCTGAGGCTAGCATGAATTCCAGCCACAAATCCACATAGCCACAAAGCATCAGAGATGACTTAGTGGATAAAGTAGCAGTTACAGGAACTCTGGGGGAAAGCGACCATGTTGTACTTGAGTTCTTGGTTCTAAGGGAAGCAAAAGCCGGGTGTAGTCAAACGCATACCCTGGATTTTAGGAAAGCTGATTTTAATAAACTCAGAACAATGGTCAGTAAGGTCCCATGGCAAGCGATGCTAACGAGAAAAGGAGTCCAAGATGGGTGGGAGTTTTTAAAAAAGGAAATTCTCAAGGCACAATTACAAACAATTCCAACAAGAAGGTGGAAGACAACAGAAGAAGCCAACGTGGCTTCACAAAAAGCTTAGTGATGACCTGAAAACAAAAAAGGACACATATAGGAAGTGGAAAGAAGGCCAAGCAACAAAGGAAGAGTACAGGCAGGTAGCACAGAATTGCAGGGATGGCATCAGGAAGGCTAAAGCTGAGAATGAGCTGAGGTTAGCGAGGGATGCAAAAACAACAAAAAGGCTTTCTTCAGCTACGTGCTTAGTAAAAGGCAGAGGAAAGAAATGGTTGTTCAGCTATTAAATAAGGATGGTAAAATGATAACAGAGGACAAAGAAAAGGCAGAGGTGCTCAATTCCTACTTTGGCTCAGTCTTCTCCCAAAAGAGGGTCTATGACCCCCCTGGCAAAGGCAAAGTACAGGCTGAAGGGGCAGGATTGCAGCTTGAGATCGATAGGCATATGGTCAAGGAACACCTAATTACTTTGAATGGGTTGAAATCTCCAGGGCCAGATGAACTGCACCCTAGAGTAATAAAGGACCTGGCAGAAGAACTCCCAGAACCACTGTCTATTCTCTTTGAGAAATCATGGAGGATGAGTGAAGTGCCAGATGACTGGAGGAGGGCTAATGTCCCTATCTTCAAAAAGAGCACAAAGGAGGAACCTGGGAACTACAGACCAGTCAGTCTGACATCAATCCCTGGGAAAATTCTGGAGCAGATTATAAAGCAATCCGTCTGTAAGCACCTTGAAAACAATGCAGTGATTACTCGAAGCCAACATGGATTTGTCAAGAACAAGTCCTGCCAGACGAAGCTGATCTCATTTTTTGATCAAGTCACCTCCCTCGTGGACCGTGGGAATGCTGTAGCCATAATATACCTCAACTTCAGCAAAGCTTTCGACAAAGTGCCCCTGATGAGCAAACTAGCTCAAAGTGGGCTAGATGAAACAACGATCCGGTGGATCCACAGTTGGCTACAGAATCGGACTCAAAGAGTGCTTATCAATGGGACCTTCTCAACCTGGGGAGAGGTAACGAGTGGGGTACCGCAGGGCTCAGTCCTGGGCCCAGTGCTCTTCAACATTTTTATTATGGACTTGGAGGAGGAGGTGCAGGGAATGCTGATCAAATTTGCAGATGACACAAAATTGGGAGGGATAGCTAATACTTTGGAAGACAGAAACAACATTCAAAGTGATCTGGATAGACTGGAGCGCTGGGCAGAAAACAACAGAATGACATTTAATAGGGATAAATGCCAAGTTCCGCACCTAGGAAAAAGAAACCAAATGCACGGTTACAAGATGGGCAATACTTGGCTCCAAAGGACTACAAATGAGAAGGATCTTGGAATTGTTGTCGATCACAAGCTGAATATGAGCCAACAGTGTGATGTGGCTGCAAAAAAGGCAAATGCTCTTTTGGGCTGCATTAATAGCATAGCTTCCAAATCCCGGGAAGTACTAGTTCCCCTCTATTCAGCACTGGTTAGGCCTCATCTGGAGTACTGTGTCCAGTTCTGGGCACCACACTTTAAGAAGGATGCAGACAAACTGGAGAGGGTTCAGAGGAGGGCAACAAAGATGATCAGGGGACTGGAAACAAAGCCCTATGAGGAGAGACTGGAAGAACTGGGCCTGTTTAGCCTTGAGAAGAGAAGACTGAGGGGAGATATGATAGTGCTCTTCAAGTACTTGAACGGTTGACACAGAGAGGAAGGCCAGGATCTCTTTTTGATCATCCCAGAGTGCAGGACATGGAATAATGGGCTCAAGTTACAGGAAGCCAGATTCCGGCTGAACATCAGGAAAAACCGCCTGACTGTTAGAGCAATACGAGAATGGAACCAATTCCCTGGGGAGGTGGTGGGCTGCCCCACACTGGAGGCATTCAAGACGAGGCTGGACAGCCATCTGTCAGGGATGCTCTGACTTGGATTCCTGCACTGAGCAGGGGGTTGGACTCGATGGCCTTCTAGGCCCCTTCCAACCCTACTATTCTATGCTTCTATGATCCCCCATATAAAACACCCCTCGGGTTGCAGCAGAGGTCCGTCTAGCTCAATTCCCCCTTCAGACCACCTCGCGCTCCCTTGGCTCGCATGAAGACGCGCTGCGCGTTTTCCACGCGGAACAAGACGTGGATCGTTAGGAAAAGCATGAACTATTCTCTGTGCTGCTACCTTTTATTAGGAGGAGGCGGCGGCGGACACGCTACCTCTGCCCAATCCCACAACGGCTAAAAAGGCTTAGATTTCTCCATCGGTTTCTATGGGCAGGACTCACTCACTTCTGGCCTCGGGGACACCGCAAAATGGTGTCCAGGGTCAACCCGGAAGCGAGACCCTGCGCGTGTGTCTATAGCAAGCGAGTCTATAACAAGCGTTTGCCCGTCGGTACCTTGTGGGGGCAGCGCAAGGCATGTCGGGATTGTCGGGGCGTTTCCTTCCGGAGCGACGAAGGCACTCACGGGGGCGGGAAGGCGACTGCGGAGGCGTCATGGCCGTGCTGCTGGAAACCACGCTGGGCGATCTGGTGGTCGACTTGTACACAGAGGAGAGGCCTAGAGGTGAGGGAAGGCTCCGGCGGCGTGTGGGCGGGCTCTAGCCAGGAGACGTCTGGACAGGTCTCTGCGAAAGGGTTTTGCTCCAGCGCTCCCTTTCTGGCTTTTAAGAGCTGCAAGGCAGGGAGAAATGGAGCTGGCTAAGCGTTCTCCGTCACCGAGTTTCTGGGCAGTCGGAGGCTGTACCAGTGGGACTTCTGCCTGACGTGCAGCAGAGCAGGACCGGCCCAGAGGTTATCGGTTAGACTGTACAACCTGGGAGGTTCTCCTCCCCCTGCCCAAGGTTCCTGGCAATGTTGCATTGGATGCTAGGAACGAGCATTGGATGCTAGGATCGAGCATAGGGCATCTGCCCCTGCAAGTACTGTTTCGCCCATAAGACTAGACTGCCTGGGTTGACTGTGCAGCAATCCCGGACCTTAAAGTGCAACATAACGTTGCCACCTGCCCCGCCCCCCCGCATGCACACTTGCACTTTTGCTTTATTAGTCAGGCTGCTGTGCCTTTAGTAGCACTTTGCTATCCGTAGATTAAGCAGCTGACGGTTTTTCTCACTACTTATCTATAGAAAAGCGTTACATGCTAAATCTCTATATGTTGGGCTGCTGTTAAAGGCACCAGGGCAGAGCCAATTTCAAAAGATGATAACTTGAATACAGTGGGTTGGATCCAAGATCTACCTTCTCCGGATGAAAGGGTTCTGCTCACTGAAGGTACCTCCACCTGATTTTGGGGATCCCCCACACTGCAGCTCACCCCATTCAGCATGGTCCCCCACCACTGAACACTTTTCAGAGGGCTGCTGTAGGGAGGAGGAGGTGGGGAAGTCTGCTTTCATCCTCTCAGTTGCATGTGCCTAAATCTGGATACACCCTAATGTCTCCTGACATTTCTGGAGCAGTGTTGGGGAGTGTGTGGCTTTCCAGCTGCTGTTGGACTGCAACTCCCATCAGCCCTAGCCAGCATAACTTATGAGGGGTGATGGGAGTTGCAGTCCAACAGTATTTGGATGGCCAGAGGTTCCCCATCTCTGTTTTAAAGTGAGGAGAGCTGAAGTGCGAACATGTCAGAAAGTTACACTATCTGACCTGAAAAACTTCTCTGTCCCCACCTCCAGCTCTGCTTACCTGAAATAATTGCATATTCATTCCATTTATGCAGGTCTCCCCTATCCTCCTTTGGTAGTTTCCACTGCATTGAATTTTAGAATGTAAGCTCCTAAGGCAGGGACCTGGCTTTTTCTACTCTGTAAAGCACCATATGCGTTAATGGTATTATAATGAAAAGAATAATATGGGAACAGGCTGTGTTAGGTTTTTTAGCATTGAAGGGAAGGCATTCTGTATATACTCAAGTGCGCTCTCCTGTATCATCACACCACATATTCCTGGTTCACATTAAGGGAACAATGGTTTCAAGGAAGTGGGCTGGTGACTTCAAATTAAGCCCTGCCCCTTAGAGAGGATATTCCCGTCCGATAGGGTTTGCTGAGCACAGTAGGCAGTTTTGTTATTTTCTTCCAAGTTAGTACTCTGAACATACTTGCATTGTTAATTCACTCAAAACAGTTTCTTTATACTGACATTTGAATTAAGGGTTGTCTAGCCTGGATGTTCACTTTCTGTAGTCCTCTTGGAAAGTTTAATGGCATCCCATTTGCCTCCAATAGCCATTTTTTCAGACTATTTTTTGGTCGACTTTTAAAAGGGGGTAGTGTACTGTTTTTATAAGGCAAAATGCATAGTCTGTTTCAGTTGTCTTAAATTTCTTGCAGCTTGTCTGAATTTTCTAAAGCTCTGCAAAATCAAGTACTACAATTACTGCCTTATACATAATATACAGGTAAGTGTTTGGGGTGTCTCCCCCCACACACAGTTTTTCCCTCCTGAACATTTAAAGCACAATTTTAAAAGTGTATGTTGTGTGAGAGATAAGTAAATAGGATTTGCCTGGGCACAAGTCCTCTCTCCAGCCATAGTCAGTGTGTGCCCCTTTCAGATCATTTCTTCATCTGTAAAATAGGAATCATAGCAGTATAATCTGCTGCATACAATTGTGAGGACAAACACAAAGAAGATTGTAAAACCCTTTGCAAAATAATGCTATCTAAGGGCGCAATCCTATGTGGGTTTAGACAGAAAAAGTCCTATAATTCCCATTGTCCCTCCAGCCAGCAATGATGGCTGGGGCATGCTGGGAATTGTAGGACTTTTTTCTGTCTAAACCTGCATAGGATTGCACCCTAAATGATTATAATGATAAATAATATTAAATTATTTTATGTGTGTCTTGCATTGCTTCAGAGAGATTTCATCATTCAAACTGGAGACCCCCAGGGGACTGGCCGTGGAGGCGAATCCATTTTTTGGTGAGTGTTATTTAGGCTTCGATCCTATGTACACTTAGCTGGAAGTGAGTCCTTTTAAACAGTGGGAAGTATGCCCTACTAAACATTGGCATTGGATTGGGCTGGTTTATTGAAGTAAGGTCCAGTTGGAAGACTAATATGTAATACATTGTCCATCTCATGTCTCTTCCTGAACATGGGAGCCTTCTGTGTACTTGATCAATTATTTCAGTTCCACTAACTTATTTAGTTGTAGTCATCCAACTGCTGGTTCCACCCAAGTGTCATTAATTGCATGAGGGCTTGTATGTGAGAAGTACTTAGGAGGAATTATGTCTTATAGTTTCACTTTATTTTAGTTCCTTTCAAAATTAAGTTAGCAACAGGTAGAAGTGTATCCAACCCAGAATATTTTGAGATTGTGAACAAATAACAGATTTGTTGCTTATTGCAGCGCAGTTATTAAGAAATTAACTGAAAATGTTGATGATCATGTGATTCACAAGAACGTGTAATTGTAAATGCTCTCATTAATCCACCTGATTTTATATCTCATGGAGGTAGAATTCAGCATTTGTGCAATTTTATAACTGTTGTTGACTTGTTTGTTTCAGCAAATTGTATGGAGATCAAGCTAGGTTTTTTGAAGCAGAAAAAGTGCCAAGAATTAAACACAAGAAAAGGGGGACGTTGTCAATGGTAAACAATGGCAGTGATCAGCATGGATCTCAGGTCAGTCAACATCACTGGAAAAGTCTTGCCAGAACTTTGGGATAAGGGAATGGTGAAAGTCTGCCATTGGTGCTACAGAGAATGAAAATTGTGGTCTGGTAGGATATAACACCCATGCAGGTGGCAAACTTTCAACAGGTTAAAACGCCTGATCAAACAATAACAAAAATTCCATGATCATATTCTCTATGGCTTTTCTGGTGACAGATGAAGATACAGTAATTTTTATATACGAGGTAGGTTAGGCTGAGAGATAGTAACTGGCCGAAGGTCTCTCAGTGAGCTTCATGGCTGAGTGGGGATTTGAGGAATTCGAAGGATAATTTCAGAGGAAGGAACAGAGGTCTCCCAGTAGCACCTTCTGGAACCTGCCCTCTAGGGAAGAGCGGAACCACCACACGTGTTGTCTCCAATGCCTAATCCCAAGAGGAGGTTCAGAAGGTGTCATGGCTGATGTAATCAAAAGCTGCTATGGATAGTAAACACATCTCAAATAAAACGTCCTGAAATACATGAAGATTCCCACCATTCTATTACTCTAAATAGTTTTTCTGCCTTGTCTTTTAGTTTCTAATTACTACAGGAGATAATTTGGATTACCTCGATGGTGTACATACAGTGTTTGGTGAAGTAACAGAAGGCATGGATGTATTGGGGAAAATTAATGAAGCCTTCGTTGACAAAGATTTTGTTCCATATCAAGACATCAGGTTTGACTGTCTTCTCTATTTTACAATAAAAGTAGCAAGATATAAGAAGATCCCTGCTGGGTCAGACCAGAGGTCCATCTAGTCCAACATGCTACAGTGGTCTGCTGGAGGCTTCTGGGAAGTCCACAAGCAGGCCATAGAAGGCTGTTGCCTCCCAGCAACTCACATTCAGTATTGACTGCCTCTCGCCCTAGACATGTCTTCTGGCATCATGCCTAACACTTTTTGACAGACCTATCCTCCATGAACACATCTCTCAAAGTCTTAAACGAGTGGCTGTTACCATATTCTGTGGCAGTGAATTCTGTAAATTGCTGCATGTAGTACATTCTTTTGTCTGTCCTGAACTTACTGCTGATCAGTTTCATTGGGTGTCTACTGGTTCTTGGATATTTCTGTACATACCTGTAGTGGAACAATCTCATGAACTGGGTAAAAAAGGGTTTTAGCCAAGATAATCTCTCTGTAATCAAATGTTGTACTAGGATTTGAACCCTCTTCAACAGACACCTGCTCACATGGTCTTGGGGAACTGTGTAACAGCCCTGGGCTGTACAGTAACATTCTGTTCACTGCCTGCTCGGACAGTATGAGGCTTGACGTGCAGCCCTGGCAACTGATCTGACTATCTCATTCATAAATTCTGATTATCCTCCAGTGTGATTTATCTGACTACTGGTGGGTGTGTTTTGATATAGCAACAAATGCATATGCCTCAAATAAAATGCCACGTGATAGCAACTTGAATTTACCCTTTACTTACTGCATTTCCTGTTTAGGATAAACCATACAGTGATTTTAGATGATCCATATGATGACCCCCCTGGTTTGGCAATACCAGATCGTTCTCCAGAGCCCACAAAAGAGCAGCTGGATGTGAGTGTTGCTTTTAACTTCTTGTAATATTGGAGGCGGGGGGATCGGTACAGGAGGATTATCAGAAAATAGATGAATATCCCCCCCAACGCCCCCTTCAGTTCTTGCCATGGTGCCAGTTCAATACAAGCAAAAAGAAAAGGAGGGTGACACCAAGAAATGGGAGGAAAGCAAAAAGTGAATCTTTCAAAGAGTGCCAGCTAAAAAATGTATTGCTGAATAAATAATTCCAGCCGTGTTTTGACTCTTCCTTAGCAATAGTAATATGTTTTCTCCAGTTTCCACAGAGTGTTTTTTGAGAGTTCTAACTCCCAAGAAGGACGTTTCCTAGAGAGGAATTCACCTTTTTTCTGCCTTCCTCCCAATTCAGTAACAGCAGAAGAAAAACTTCTGATACTTTGGTTAGGGATTCGCTAATGTCCACGTTGGACTGGGAATAATTGTGATGTGGAAGAACTAATATTTTCAAGAAGAAAAATGTAAGCAGGCAGATTAAGTGTAATTTCAGAGCGTTTCTCCCATTAGTTTTTGGAATGCATGGCTACCGACACCTCTGCTTGCCAAAACATGAAGGTGTAATACAGGAAGTGTAACACACACAACTGCGTATTTTCCAGAGAAGGCACAAAGTTTGACTAAAGATCACAATAAGGTACAAACAACAAGTATCTTCATTGGGAAAGTGAAGATAAATGCTATTCAGGCCACATTATGTAAGTGTGCATCTTAAGGCAGAGATGCGTTTGCCTGGACCTCCAAAAAGATACATGACTATCAACCTGGAATTAGAAATACACTGCTTTCTACCTCATAGGTGGATGTGAATCCCCCCCCCCCCCCCCCGCTTTCAAAACAAGCAAGGAAAATGGGAAGAATCATTGCTGTATTCATTATGGGGATGGGAGGAATAAGGGTCATCCTGAAATTCATGCGGTAAAGAGAAAAATAACATTTAACTGTTATCACTGTTACCTAGAAGGTACATTATTCCTGAAAAAATCTAAAACAGTGCTAATTGCTTACATTCTATTGCAATTTAATATCAATAGAGTTTAGGCTACAAACCTGTCCCCAGTGCTTTGTAGGTATCTGATTAAAATGAGGCTCAGTTTTATTTATAGGATTCTGAAGTGCATCTTTATGGCTACCAATGTGCCTTTTAAGTAAATTGGTACATTTTCAATAATGTTGGTTTCATTTCAGCTGTTTATTCAGTATTTATTATCACAAATGGATTGAAAGAACAACAAGGGGCAGTATCCAGCTGTGACGTTCTGCTAACACAAATGACATTGCACTAGCAGAAACTAGATTCTGAACTATATGGAAGAAGAGACTGTAACAAAGGCTGAGCTTGCACAACATGACAATCCAACCTGCAAAATAAGCCATGCAGCGTGGGTTCTCGTCCGAACAACCCACGGTGAGCCCGACAGATAATCAGGCTTACTGTGGGTTGTTCTCCCCCTCGTTCCCTCTCAGTCCTCCTGCCAGCCCCAGCAGGTATCCTGGGGACTTGGCGACAGAACCCATCTTGTCTCCTGCCAAGTCCCCCTCACCGTGGGAATCGCAACCCTTTGGGGTGCCCTGCTAAGAATCCCCACTTGCCCGAGTCCCTAATATGTGTGCTTCATAGAGAAGTACAAACCGCCCCCTTTTTCACCTTTCTGCATTAGCCACAGCTATGTTTGACAGCTATCAAAAGGACCTATCAAAGGTTGCTGCAGTTAGTGCAAACAGGAGGGAAAAGTGGGATGGCATGGCAACCTCTGTGGAAAAGAGTTTCTGTGAGAAAGACCACATGCCACTGTGGGTTGAACGACCCCTAGATCAAGCCATGGGTTGTTAGGGTGGCTTGTGGTCCACGCACAAGCCAACCTGCAGGAATAGGTCCAGGTTTGCATGACAGCCCACCATGGCTTGTCACCCACAATGAGTTTTTGTGTCTTGCAAATCCAATCTAAATCTAATACGTTTGCGCAACTGAAAGATTTAAGCAGAGATCTGCTAGCACTATCTGAGTTTGCATAATGGCACTGTTGGATACTGCCCACTGTTCACTGGCTAAATATTAAATAACTGTATTTTTAATGTAAGACAGAGTGGGAGAATAGGAGCTGATGAGGAAATTGATGACTTCAAAGGAAGATCTGTTGATGAAGTGGAAGAGATTCTGGCAGAAAAAGAGGCTAAAACTAAGGCTATACTTTTGGAAATGGTAAGTATAGTTTATTTACCAAAGATGTGCATATGCTTCAGATGTGCATCTGCTTTAGGAGAGTTTAAATAATGCAGGTGCTACACTGCATCTGATGTGCTCAGGATTGCGTGTTAAATCTAGATGCCTGTTTAAATTCTGACTGTGTGGCAAACCTTTTGTCTCTTAAAAACAAATAGCTTATCTTGTAACAGGATGTAAAGATAAATGAGGGGTTTTATGCATGCTAAAAATGTTGTGTACGTTAAACGTAGAATTTCTTGCCCAGGTCTGATTAAGGAGATCCACATGCATCAACAGGCTTCAGCATATGTATCACTTGCTGGATCAGGTACTGTGATCCACTTGAAAGTACTCTACCCTTGCAGGTGTAAATCAGATGCACATCCAAATCTGCAATTCATTTTACTAGATAGCTTCATTGAAGAGGGGTTGTACTGTGGACTAGGCCCCCAATACTATTCCCCAAAGTGGATCATTCTGCCACTGACAGACATCCAGCTCCATCCACCACTGCCATCCAACTCCAAGGTTGTGGTGAAGCTGGAAGTAACCACATAATAGGATACCATATGTGTATTGCCTAAACATGTGTGTTAAAGCAGTGGCCCTTAACAGCTGTAACTGCCTGGCATCTTGGAGCTTGATTGAACATGGAAAGCCCTTAACACAACATGTTAAACTGGAAGGTTTTTTGTTAATTGATTAACTTTAAGATGACAGTCTTCCAGCACTTTATCACTTAGAATCTGAAAGCAATGAAAGCTAAGAGGCCATAGAACAGAGATTTTTCACCTTTTGCATCCTTAAAGCTTCAGTATAATTATGAGTGGCTCTCATGTTCATTGCACATTTCTCCTAACCTTCCTTTAAAAATGTGTGTGTGATGCAAACACACGTGTCTTCATGTGAATTGCTGGAGAATCTGTATAAAATGGGACTAAAATCCTCTCGTATCATGTTTGTACTTCAGGTTGGAGACTTGCCTGATGCAGATATCAAACCACCTGAAAATGTTCTTTTTGTCTGCAAACTTAATCCCGTGACAACTGATGAAGACCTTGAAATCATATTTTCCCGATTTGGGTCAATAAAAAGGTAATCATAGAACATCTGCACAAGAAAAAGAAGTTAACTACTCTTAAAAAAAACCTTCTATCCCTAGATTGTCTGTTTACATTTATTTCAGTCATACATCTTCTGTTTAATTTCTAAGCCAGCCAAAGATTAACAAGCCTAAACAGAGGAAGTTGGTACTGGTAGCTTGGAGTTGGGAATGTTGCCTTGGATGGATCAAGGTACCTAACGTTCACCATCTGTGGCAAAAGCAATGTAGCGAAGACGAACTCATATGTTGTTGTTTTGCAGAGGCATTTTTTCTCCTCTGTGGACTCCTTTTTGCTGGACACATTTTCTTCCTTTTCTTTCCTCCCTCTTTTCTTATTTACCTTTGAGATTTAAATGTTACCTCTTTTAGTCTACTCAATTTTAGTGGGAAAAATTGTGGTATCAGACAAGAGTGCAAACTGACCTCTTGCTAGTGAACCATTGAACAGACTTCAACTTCCAGCAAGAGGTTATAACTGTAGAATGTAACACCTTCCTTTTCCATCCCAAATGGTTGTGCTCATGAAGCAGGAAATACAATTATGTGTTTTGGTACAAGTAGTAACGTGGAGATATATTTAAAGCTTAGTATACTTTCTGTTCAGTATTTTCAGGCTAATTCCTATTATCTTTGCTGACTCCTATAGTTTAGCTTAACTAACTCGTATTAGTTTCCCAACCCGCAAGTCATGTCTGAAAATTAGCATGAGAGTACTGATTACACACAACACTGTGAGACAAATGGCTACTGTCTGGAATTTCTTAATACACACATTTTTGTCAATTCGTGTTATCCAAGCTGTGCTTCCATATTGCATCTTTTATGGCTTATTAAAGAGCTCCGTCACCAGATTGTGATGTAGCAAGAGCTCCTTTATTTCTGATTTTAGGCCATGATGAGACAACTAATATGAAATGATCCACATGAATGGATGCAGGGCTGTTTTCCTGAAGTACTCTTAGGGTGCAATCCTATGCGTGTTTAGACAGAAAAAAGTCCTACAATTCCCAGACATGCTGGCTGGGGCATGTAGGACTTTTTTCTGACTAATCCTTAAGGAGGCTTCTGAGCCATTTTAAATGTTAACATTGTCTGTCAAACAGTCCTTGTTACCCTACAATTTCCAGAAGAAACTGTTGTGCTAATCTTTCAGTTGTGAAGTGATTCGAGATTGGAAGACGAGTGAATCCCTCTGCTATGCTTTCATTGAATTTGAAAAGGTATGTGGCCTTGAAAATACGCTGTAGCTTGTTTCTATATTGGCTGAATAGGAAGATAATGTTAAGTGTGTGTGCACTACCTGGTTGGTTTTTTTTTTGCATTTTTTTTATAAACCACCTTACCCAGAAGAACTAAGGCAGACCATGACATTCAAAACATTCAGTACAAAAACTCCACACTATTCTGTAATAAAACATCTTAATTATGACCTTTAGTCAAGTATTTTCTGATTGAATCCAGACTGGTGTATTGGATACAATGTAGTGCTTATCTGGGAAGACCCAGATCCAAATGTCTGCTCCTCTGTGGATGCGTTTCTGTGGCTTCTAGGAAGTCATGGTGGATGATCAGCCTCACAAGGATCTTATGCTGATTAGCGAGCAATGCTATGCCCACCAAACATTTTTATTTTATATTTTTATTTTCACTTTGTCCTTTTAAAAATCCACCTTTTAAATGTTTTATGAGGAAATGGAATGTGGTAGAATGATGGGGAGCAGGTACTGAATGTTTCTCTTTCCTGTAGCTCATGCAAATGTTGTCGAACATACATTGAAAACTTCAATAACATAAATAACAAAAAAGCTTCTTTTAAATTCCTCTAGTAAATGATATTGTAGAACAATAGTGATATTCTGTCTGGAGGGTAGATATTATTGTTGCATACAGAAATACAGGACCTTTGAAAATCTGCATGAGGATGTGGCTGAAATGCCCTGGGATTTCCTGGTTGTATAGACAGACCACTGCCTTTTCAGACAATAGCCCTTAAGGAACGTCTGGGTTTCCATTATGCAAGGAAGACCCAGAAAATACTGAAATACTTAGTAACTTGATGCTGAACTTTTATATTGAAGTAAATATCTGTCATGATAGATGGAGCATAAGAAGAGCCGTGCTGGATCAGACCAAAGGCCTGTCTAGTCCAGCACTGGTTCCTGCAGTGACTAACTAGATGTCTCCAAAGCATGGGTTTGGTAGCACAGGAAGTTCTAGCACTTTATGGACCTTCATGCTAGTGAAAATTCTTCTCATTCATATGCTGGCTTCAGTAGATGATTATTTAAACTTAATTTTCTAATTTTAACTTTACCTTTCCTTAAAATGTGTCCCAGGAGGAAGATTGTGAGAAAGCCTACTTTAAGATGGATAACGTATTAATAGATGACAGGCGAATACATGTGGATTTTAGCCAGTCTGTTGCAAAGATTAAATGGAAAGGAAAAGGTAAGTTACATTTTACGCTTTATAATTCCTTTATTATAACATCCTACATGATAGACGTTGTCAGTTGTGCTTTAGGAGAGCATACAGGCATCTGCTTTTAATGCAGGTATTGGTCAAATCTGGGTTCGCAGGTTATGAAATGTGTTCTCTTCACTGTTGGCATCCTCTAAAGGCATGTGCCCTACCTCTCCAAGTGGGTAGTATCTAGTATTTGTGCTGATGGAGAATATTAAGCTGGCTAGATAAAATGCATGTTGGCATGGTGGGAGCAGCTTCTCTCACAGCAGCAGGGCCAGTGGTGGAGCTGACAAGCGACTGGCATGGGATGGAGGTGCAACTGCCTCTGTTCTCTGCAGACTCCTCTGTCAATCCCAGTGCCTGAGTTTCTTTCAGGACTTGGGGGCGCAATGTGCATTGTAAGTGAATGTTTCTTAAACTCTTTGAACTGGCCAAAAGACTGTGCATTGAGACTCATGGACATACCCAACAGTTCAGACTACCTGCTTGGCAGGTGAGCATGTGGAGGTGTTCTGGTGTGCAGTTGTGCATGTTCTGCTGCTGTACCTAAGAATGTTGATCCAGGCAAAGAGAGATTAGAGATTGTTGTCTCTTCCTGATTCTAAATAAACAGATTTCAGTTAAACATTAGAAACCTAGCAATAAGAGTTGCTTGGCAGTGCAACAGACTGCGTCCGGAGGTGGTAGGCTCCCCTTCACTGGAGGTATTTAAGCACAGGTTGCACAGCCATCTGTCAGGTATGCTGTAGCTGCATCCTGCATTGGGCAGGGGGTTCACTAGAAGACCTCCAAGATCCTTTACAACTCTGTGATTCTTTCCCTCAACCCACTGTCTTATTTGGCAAGGGCTGCCTCACTGCTCTAAGCATTATGGGACAGGAAGTGAGTTGTTTCTCCTTCCAGTTAACTTGAAACCTCAGCTGTACTAAATATTTGGCCACTTGTATTGACATGCCAGCTTGAACCATAAGATGGCAGCACATACCTGAAGGTACCAACGCCTGCTTTTAAGCAGTGGGGTTTTTTTGCAGTGACTATAGTGAAATGTTTTAAAAAGTGTTAAATGTTACTATTACAAAATTAGAAAATGAAATTATTCTGCTGTCAAATGCACAGTCTGAATTAAGTATGGAACATTTGTTAGTCAAACTCCAACTCAACTGTAGCCCTGCCACACTGATACGATACCATCGTACTCTTCTTGAAAGTGGGTGATGCTCTGTCGAGCCGCTATTGGCTTAGAGAGGATGTGCACGGCATCTATTCTAGTAGTTCACGATCCCGATTGGTAATTGATTTTACTGTAGGATCATCCTTGAAGAGGCAGAATTGGGATGGTAAGCCCACATTCATAGGCAGTCTGCTTGCAGCCTTCCTTCTGCAACTGCCAGCCTCTGCTAGGAGGTAAGGAAAAAAGGAGAGAAGACAGGCCAGGTGAGGAGGGCTGGTTCTCATCTTGCCTCCATGGGGAGATATTGGAGAGGTGCACATGCAAGAGTGGTGAAGACGAGAATCTTACCTGCCTTCTACACGTGGACTCTTCTTGTTGCTAGGGGGGCAGTTGCAGCAAGAATCCAGACGAACTCAGGGTCACAGCACTTGAGGAGCTAGATGCTGATCTCATTGTTAGGGCAACTATACTGCTGCCCTCTGGCAGAAGAAGGGAGGACCTTGATATTCCTGAAACCTTGATATTCCACTGAGCCCCACTTAATTAGGATCCTCAGAGAAATGGCTCAATTTGTCTGATATGAGTATAGTACACACAAGGATTTCTATGCTCATATCTGACAAAATGAGCTATTTAACTGGGGATAGATAGATAGATAGATAGATAGATAGATAGATACTGCAGTTGATTTGTTTTAGTGTTGATTTTACAGAAATAGCTGCTCTGTCAAATCTTGCTGCAAGATTGATAGACTTGCCTTCATTACAAAACTGATGTTGGGTTTTCTCTAATATGGGTTCTGACTTTGTGCCCTATTTACATTCAAGTTCAATATAAGTGTCAATGCTAATTTATCTCGCTTCTTGTAAACAGGTGGGAAGTATACCAAGGATGATTTCAAAGAGTATGAAAAGGATCGTGACAAAACTTCTAAATTAAGCCTGAAGGAGAGGGCAAAGCCGAAACAAGAGTATCCTTAGCAACTAAACAATTGTATATCTTGTTATTTAACAAATAGTATTATTGTTATGATTTACAAAGAAAAATGTTTTTATTGGAATGAAAAGCCTACAATACCTTTCAGAACATTCAGAATGCATTTCTAATTCATTGAAATAATTTCTCCACCAACATAAAGATAAAATGTTTTTAAAATGTGGGTGAGTTCCTAATAAACCTGCCATCCTGACTGTAAAAATATGTTATCTTCATGTTGATGGATAGATTTTGTAAGGATTTACATTCTATTGTATAATTTCACTATTTTCTTGGGGCTTGTAGTTTTGGTATGTAAATTCCCTTGCTACATAATTGTGTGTATGTGTGTGTGCACGCACGCACGCATACACCTATAGAATTGTAAGTGTTTAAGTCTAAGTTGGATTTAGAAAATGCACAGAATACACTGGAAAATCAATTTTCTACAAGTGTTTCTCATTCCTTGCCCAAACACAGGAACCTCAGCTTGATGTCTGTTAGGCCAAATTGAAATGTTATGCACTGAGCAGTTTCTTTCCTCCAGCTGTGGTTGGAAGCCGAAGTGGATGACACTGGAAAAAATGTTTCTGTGTAGTGGGGGCTCCACACCACAATTCCTACCGTTTGTAGTCTGCTTCCCATGTGAATTGAGCAGATCGTGTGGTAAGTGTTTTCACCAATGCTGCATCTCTCTCAGGCCTGATGAACCTCAGCATGGATGGTATTACTGGACAACCTGTATGAACCTCATAGGAAAACAATTCTAAGTGCGGTGATGTGGAGTCTCACACCATCACCAGGCAGAAGCATCTCTCAGCAGCTATCATGCCCTGCTAATAATGTTTGCATGAAAAAAAATAGAAAATTTGGCAGTAGTTCTGATTATACAGGCATGTATACACTGGATGATTTAAATATTGTCCAGTTAGAATATGCATGTTCACTAGCTTTATCTTGGGAAAAATAATTGCAGAGATGGACTAAAGTGGACCGTTTTGTTTCTTGGCTTCATTCTCCAGGATCTAATTCATTTCTGTTTATGCTAGAGAGTGCTGCAAAGGCATTGATTCCTTTGAACTATACTGGCCATCTTGTTGAAACAGTTTCTATTTTGGTGGTGTTCTCCTCCCTGCTGCTGTCTTTTGGCATCTGAAATGACCAAATTCCAGTCTTTCCCTAACTGACTGCTGTAGCTTGAAATATGATCTTGTGTTGGAGGATGAAGAGGAAGAAACCAAAACAAGTCACAGGCACTCTGATAAAAAGAAAAAGAAACGTCACCATTCAGATGACACTGATGAGGATGAGAAGAGGACCAAAAAATCTAAGGTACTAGGCTCACCATTTCAGTTTAACAGCATGTTTTAATGGTTTATTGCTGTGTAAAGGAAACAGCAGGTAGAATAGGGTGGATGTTTTTACCAGTCTGCATAAAAGCATCTTGTAGTCCATACATGCCAGACATGTTATGAAATGCTCCAACAAACATTTTGCCATTACCTACTCAAACATTACCCTAATCCTGGCTGCATTTCCTTAGCCAAGAGCTGATTCCTTCTTTTGCTACTTTCATGTGTGCTTAACTTTCCACATCTTGCTGATCATTTATGCTTGCTTCCCAACCCCTTACCTTTACAGAACCCTCATTGGTTCCTTCAAGCAGTTCTGTTATCCTGCAAAGATGCTCTTGGTCTCTGCTTTCTTCCTTTCAAGAGCTCCGCACAGCCACTCCCCTTTGAAAGCTTCAACTGCATAAATGTCAGCCTTCCTCTTACACAACAAGCTGGGAGGAGCACATATGTGTCAGAGTGCTGCTGTTGTCGGAGTGCCACCTGGCACTTGCCACTTTCTACAGTGAATGTATAGTTTAGCTTATTGATTGCACAGTTTGTTGAGATCTCCATAAACCGCACTTTTTGAAGGTGCCTGCATGATACCAGTAAATATTTTAGTCTTGTATCTTCCCTTTGAGGAGAAAGTGGGTGACCTGACATTTGCATGTCAAACAGTGTGAATTACTCAGCTGCACTCAGGATTGGAGCCCAGATCTTCATGTTGCAGTATGGTCAGGATCTCAGTTTGTGGCCTTGTCTCCATTCTTCATCTACACAGTGGGAATACCCATCTGTATTAGAAGACCAAGATAAGAAATGTTGCCTATGCTGCACCAGAGCGTGCTCATAAAATGGAAATAAATAGCATTACTTCTGATAGACAGGAAAAAGCTGGTCCTAAGCGAAGAAACTAGCTTAAGTGACCTTTAAAAAAAATAGTTCTGCTCTATTAAATTTTGCTATACCATAACAATACATAGTGTTCTCAAAAAGCACCAGATATCTTGACTGTGTCCATTCCACCCCATTAGGGATTATTACAGATGCTTGGCTGCCCTGTGACATCACAAACACAGATCCAGGTGACTAGTTTGCAGAGGCAGTGAAGGCGTGGCTTCTGAAAACTCTCCAGCTGAGAGGAAACTGCTGCTGGGCTAGATAACCTGGTGGCCGAAATAGTGCTCTGAGGACAAAAGGAAGTTGTTCCTCCAACCTGCTGTGCCTTCCAGGGCTGCCATAAGCTATATTATTATTATTAAATTTATTAATCGCCCATCTGGCTGGTCACCGAGCCACTATATTACTTGTTTTCCACTTTTGTTCTGGTATTCATTACATGCCTTCTGACTTTTTTGTTCATGATGTTTTGATACTTCTATGCTGTACTGTGTACCTTTTTTTGCAGGTTTTGACTGACTATTTCAAGTAGGTTACTTTTTTTAAATCATTGGTCTATGGTTGGTTGGGTTCTTCAGTCTACAGTGCAAAAAGCTGTTGATTTTTGACCTGGGACTGTGGGTAATATTAGTAATTTTGATTTGATGCAGAACTTTCATTTTGACGTATGTTGAAAGCAGAAAATTACATTTTTACCCACCCCAATTTTCTATGCATTTTTACTTGTTGTGTATGGTATATTTTTTTAGTATAATTTAGGAACTTTAAGTGTAAAGGCCCTGCCCTTTTTTCTACTTAATCCCATGTACAACAGAAGTGAAAACCTAAACCTGCTTCAGAGGGGTAAATATTACATAAAACTGGCATTAGACTGCATGAATACAGTGATGCACACGCATCTCACAAAAGATAAGAGATGGAGAAATTGTGATAGGGAAAACCCATGACTGTGTAAGAGAAGGATGAGTTAACCATTTGTATGTTTTGGAAATTACCCATTATACAACTTTCAAAACTTTCAGGTCAAAAACAGAAGGCTGATGTAAACAATTCAGTTCAGCAAGAAATTAATGATAATGGGTTGTATCCAAAAGTGGCGTAAGTGGAAGGCTGAGCTTTTCCTGCAGCCCCTAAAAAGCCACCCCAGAGGGCTGTTCTGAACATCATGGAATGTGTTGCACAGGGAGAATCCAAATCTGGCAGCACAATCTTGCACGAGTGGCATTCCCTGTACAGCCCCCTGCAACAAAGCCAGTCCTCTTCAGAAGAGCCCCTCAACCCCCCAGAGAGGTGTTTTGGAGCCGGAGGAGGAAGATAGGTTGCACAAGTGGCCTTAAACAGATTACAGAAAATTAATGCTAGCTCACTAGTCAACAAGGCCTGTGTTTTTTACATACCTCTTGAAAACTGAATGTTTTCTGTAATTGAAAGTGACCTTTTATGTACCAATGTCTGCTTTTCCTTCTTTATACCAAGAAGGTTATAAAGATTATTCTTACAGAGTAATCCAATGGAAAGGAACTGTGGTTTCCTTAGGCCTGTCAAGCTCTCTCACCCAGAGCAGAAGATTGGGGGGGGGGGGTGGAATTTCATACATACCCCTTTTCTACATAGTTGTCATTTTATTTTTCCTCCCATTGGTTTCAACGGGGGGGGGGGGGATGCCAGTTCCAGGGCTGGGATAGCTTTTTCTTTTGGCAGAGGCATTTTGGAAGGACAGGAGATCCCCTGATCTGCCCCAGACATACCCCTTTCCCCCTTATCTTTTTCAGAGCAGGGATGGTCACCACAGTGAGGAAGGCTCCAGCGGCAAACATACTTCTCTGGTTGCAGAAAGGGCTGTCTGCAGTACCCAGTGGCCTCTCAGCCACCCTCTCTGGGAGTTAGGGTTGCTCCCTTAAAACAAGCAAAGCCTGTTTTAAATACATGCACTTTATATAGCTACGTTGGCTAATATTTAAAATTATGGAGGGCAGCAGTAACTATTTTAGATACTACCCCAAACTAGTTTACTTTTCAGTGTAAAAGGGTGAATTCTGTGGAGCAGTTCAAAGTTTTCCCCGTTTTTTACATTTTGGAATGGATAGGGCTCCTCCTGCAGTTTCTGCTGTTAGAGATGTGTAGCATATAATGTCACGTCAGTTACATTTTGATCCATTTTCTTATGCTAAATTGACTATGGGACAATCCAGATCTAAAAATTGGTAAGAGAAGTTTTGTGGCAGACGTGGACAGAAAAGGCAATTTTTTACTTTAATCAACCGGTGGCTGCTGCTGGTGCTGAGTTCTTGTCATTCTCTTGTGTGCCAAATACAATCTGCCAGCTGTGGATGAACAGAGATGCTTGCAGTCTCAGTATTTGTTCGTATCTAGCTTTGGCCTGGTCACTTTTACAGCATTAGAGTCTCCATCATTATCAGAAGCACGTATTGAGGCTGGCGAGACAAAGCAACCCACGATCCACATCTACGAATACTTGTTACTGGTGAATAAATACAATATGCAGGTTCTAAGGAGGAATAGAATAGGGAACGAGATTGTCCCATTTTGCCTAATCAATGGATTGCCATTTTGGCAACTATAGTTGTTGCATCTGTAGATCTTAGATTGTGTCTTATTCAACAGAAACGTTTGTTTCATGTCTATTGGGTGCCGCACATCTCTTTAATAAGTGTTTGTCTAATTTGGCTACTTGCTGACAGTGCAGTTCAGCTAATGCTTTTTTTAAACGTATGTTTTGGCAATGTCCAGTAGTTGCTTCTTATTTGGAGGAGATTATACAGATACATTTTGTACCGGAACAGTCTTTAATATTCGTTGAGGTACATGCTCTTTTAAATTATCTACCTGCTTCTTGGACATTAACAAATGGTCAATGTAAATCGATTTTCTGTGCTCTTTTGACAGCTAAAACTGATATAACACTGGAAGGATAAATGCTCACTTCCTATAATGCAGTGGATTGAGGACCTTACAACACTTTCAGTATTTGAACAGGTGGTGTATAGATGCCACCTTCAAATGGATACTTATTTGGATATCTGGTCCACTTTTGTTGACACTTGTGTATAATTACTAGAAATTTGTATTTTCATATATATATATATATATGTATTTCATATGTATTCATTGATATGGATATATACAATTCAAAAAGAAAAATATTTTGGAAAAGAAGTTTTCTTGAGGGTTTCTGGTTTTGTTCAGGAGCTTCACATCACTAATAAAGAAACTTCCATTATACTTTTGTAGAATTAACTGATTCCTCGTTTTTCCAGGAGACTTCAGTAAAACCTGTAAGCTTGACATACTACTTTTCAGTTAATTGGTACATATCCATCACCTAGGACCAACATGGAAACAACTAGTCATAACGTGAAGAATTAAGTGCCATTCTTACCCTCATTCTAATCCGTGCAAACCTTTGTTGTACAGGTAATTATATTTCTCCACATTTTTTGTGACAGGACCCGGACCGAAGGCACAAAGAAGAAGGCAGCCGAGAGAAAAGAAAAAGTGACAAGCACGGAAGACATCAGAGCCGCAGTCGCAGCCAGTCTCGGGACAGAGACAACCGCTACAGAAAGTCCAAAGACAAACACCACGAGGAGTCCTGGGGAAGGGAACAGGAAGAAAAGAGGAAAGCCAGAAGCCCCAAGAAGTCCAGAGATAAGGAAAAGTCCAAATACAGATGAACAAGGATTAAGAAACTCCTCCCCAGGATTTCTGTGCCACTGAGAAATCCCCCCCCCAAGGCTTCAGGTCTCCTCTTGGGACTTCTGGTCCTGGGACTCCATCAGAAGACTCCTTATAGCAGTCTTCTCCCACTCGGTGCCCTCCAGATGTGTTGGACTACAAGTCCCTTCATGCCAAGCATGGTCGTGCTGCCTGGGGTTATGAGAGTTCTCCCAACACATTTGGAGGGCACCAGGTTGGGGATGGCTGCCTTACAGCGTGGAGAGTAGTAGAATTCTGACTGTTTAAAGTTAAAACATGTTTTTTATTTGTGAATTTTACTGAGGCAGAATGGAGGGTTTCAAGCCACGGCAAAACATTGCGCACAAAGCTGCAGCATTTTTATTATAAACACCACCCACCACTACCACCAAAAAAGAACCTACCTAATGTCAGCGCTTAACTGTAGAAAGCATTGTCTAGGCATTATTCTGTCAACTATTAACGGGTATTTTACACGTGTTGAATTTCATACTCTCTCACCTCTTTGTAAGACACTGCATATGGCCTAAGAGCATACGATTACATGTGATGAAAGATCTGTTTGTTTTGCCATGGGAACCTGCTACAAGCTGGGGCTTCCTGTTGCATGTGTTGAAACAGTGTTACATGTGTTCATCACGTATGACAGTGTACTGTAGACAGATTTGATTTCCTATACAGAAGTGACACCTGAGTAGGGATCCATCATGTGTGAAATGGCTGTTTATTCTGTTGCTGAAATGTTGCTGTAAATTCTAGTAAAGGGAGTTACTTTATAATACAGCATTCATAATTCAGAATCAGGTTTATGTTTTTATTACACCTGCTCATTACTTAATGGAGTTTTCTATATAAAAACAGCTTCGGCTACTCTGTAGTTATTGCAGTGTAAGTAATATCTCCAAACAATCCAAAATTGGGAATTGAAGTTTCATTGGTACTTTACACAGTGGTAGAAGAGAATCCTTTTGGCAAAAGCCACGTTACCCACAAAGAAGTAGCGCTGGTAGGATGTATGTCAATTGGAAAGGTGCAGTAGTGAGACAAAATCATGTCTTGTGGGTTTTTGGCTTAGTCCAAGAAAAAATCAGTGTATTACAATATTTCACAAACAATTCTGTGTGTTGTAATGCTGTAAACTCAGTGTAGAAACCATCAAGCACAGTATAGGAATATGCACTCGTTTAGGGCATTCCTACTCTTGCCTTCAAAATCTAACTATGCCTACCTTACTGAAGATTATTGACATATTGCTTTTTGACTGTAGGACTACATCTCTTGCGTTGGAAGAGTGGATCATTTGTTGCCTCGAGGAAATATACACAGTACCACCACAGAAAGGAAATGCCTATTAAACCACAAACCTAGATGTAATGTAGGGATGGACTGATTTCAGTTTTGCAGTATCTTAAGTTTTTAAAAACTAGACTCCCTGTGATCCACTGAATTTTAAAATTACAAAGCAATAATCTATACACAGGATCTCCTAATAGTTGTTTTAAATGATTTTCAGTAAGTATTCCTGCTTAAGAGCTTAAGGAGTTCCTTGCTGGATAAGGCTGAGACTTTTCAAAAGTTGCTGGAATTTCAAAATCCCAACAACTAGCAGGCGACTCCTGCCTATGCTTGAAATACAATACTGTTTTATATAATATTGAGATACATTGCCATTTTTGTGTGGAAAACGCTCCTGTAGTTTTTCATCTGAAAGTCATTCCTCCATATGGACTTTACATATGTGGGCAATTCTTTCATATTAAAGAAAGGAGTGAAAGCAAAATAGTTTGTAATGATCTAGATGCAGAAGTCATCAACCTCAGCTCAGCCAGAAACACACCCACTCATCCATGTACTCACTACTCAGCCATCTGGACTGCTTTAAATTCTCAAGTCGCTGAGCTTGAGAGTAGGAGAATTTCATTTATTTACTAAATTTATACTCTACCTTTCAGCCTAGCAGACTTGCAGATCACCTTACAACAAGATAAGATAATACAATTATTTTAGAATTAATGTTAAAACTGGAACAGACTAATCATAGTTTAGCAGCAAAAAGCCTTTGTCCTTCAACTTCCTTGTTAAACAGGTTGTTTTAGCCATGTGCTTAAATACCAGCAGCAAAGGGAACTGGTGCATCTCTTTTGAGAGGGATTTCCAAATCATATAAAATTACATGCTGCTTATGACAGCGAACCTAGCTTCTAATGTCCATGGGATTTGGGGTGAGAGAGGAAAGATTTTGTTCCAGACTACCGAAACGTTCATATTTTCATTTCCAGGTACCTTGTACAGTTCACAGCCAATAAAATATGGGTTCATCTAGCTGACCATTTGATTGCTTCTATTGTGTGCACTAAGCTCACAGGGCTTCTGGCATTTATTTTTCTAACTGCAGCGTGGTTGGGTAGTAAGAAAAGTGGTTTGTGGCCGGCACAAAAAAAGGACACATGCCAAAAGGTCACGCATTGCTAATCTCTCGATCACAGCATCCTGGAAAGTAGCACGTTCACCAACTAACTGAATTGAATGCTAGAACACAGGCTATAAAGGGGTCTGTGTGACATTAAAGTTTGAATATGCCTACACTAACAAGTGTTCAGCTCTATAAATATTATCTGTACTTATCGCCACATGCATATAGCCTTCTTTATGCTGATGCTTCCCCTCCCCTTGTGCAAAACCAAAGTCTAATGAGTTAAATGAGAGGAGCTGCCCAATTAAGGAAGTAAAAATGTTCCCATGGAATGAGCTGTAAATTGTACATTGCACTTTCAGTTGATGCCAATAACAGCGTGCCTTCAAAAACAGGCTGCACTTCCTTGAGTGAATAAAATTGCAAATGCACTATCGCCTACCCCATGAGCTGCTGGATAAGAGTGATGACCCAGGCAGCTCAGCATTTCTCTGGTCACTAAAGGAAGGCGTTGTACATTCAGTGAGTACAATTTGTTTTAACCCATTTTAGCAAATGTGTTTGGGTGGGTGAGGAAAAGCAAGGCTTAACCTGAGCCAGGACTCAGACCTTACCCCCATGCTGTTATGTTCTTACCAGATGCCACCCATCTAGAATGCAGGACAGTGGCCCCAAGTCCGATGGTGTCATCTGGACATGTGCAGGCCAGCCCTGCTCCACCTTGAAGGAATCAAATCACTCATTTTGTGCAGCATCCTTTAGCTGCCATTGTTCCTTCTAACACCACTTCGAATTTTTCCATACTCATGTGACTGTAGCCAAAACTGTGTCACCCATGCACAAAAGGGCAGTTTTAAGATATTTTTTAAAAAATCTTAAAACACTCATAAGGGGAGGAATTCCCCCCACCAAAAAAATCCCAGCAATAACTCAATCGCACAGAATGTTGATAGGCTTGAGAAAGAAAAAGACCTGACAACTGGGTGGGAGGCAGAATGAAACCTTGCTGGACTTACTGGTTTCCTACGGGAAGGCCTGATTTCTCATTCATGTTCACTACATACACCTAAATAAGAAACAGAACAAGTGAGATAATTGTACTGCAGTACTTCTCAAACTTGACTTACCTGCCAAGGAACAGCTAGATTTGCCTCAAGCTGTGTATGGTGTAAACCCGTCTTTCCCAACCAGGCGCCCTCCAGATGTGTTGGACTACAACTTGTTACTTCTAAACAGAAGCTTCTTGTCAAAAATGTGTCTTCTTGGAGGAAAATGTACAAGAGGCATAACCTAAGTATGGCTTTGCACATTTTGAATTGTGAGAGGAAGTGAAAGTCACACTTGTTCTCTCATCACCTTATCCCCCTCTGCCCAGCACATTGTAACATATACAGCTACTGTTTTGCAAAACAAGGAGCCAGATTAATTTAAGGGGGAAGAGCTTCAGCACAAGGGGCTGTTGTGCAGCACCATATTGTGCAGCACCATTTTACAGAGTAACTAAAGCACAAGTAGGCACAAGCGCACAGGTGCTATAACCAATGAGCTCACAATCTGAATTTCAGAAGCAACAAAGAGATTGAAGTGAGAGGCAAGAATATCAAAGAGCAGGAGGGAAAATGGGAATGGCAAAGATAGCAGCAAATAATGAATGTGTAAATTTATTTACATAGTTTCATCCCTCCTGAAATAACCCCTAAGGCTAAGGGCCTAGAGGGTTTCATGAAGATTGCAGTCACTCTTGTTAATATATTTTTCAACTTTTCCTTAGTATAGTATCGGGGGGGGGGGGAGCACTTTCCACGAAGGGCACTCTAATACAAACAAGCTTTACAAAGAGCAAAACTATAAGAAATCACACCAAACTAGTTATATACATGTAGCAAAAGATAAAAATACTAAGTTCTTCATAAGCTATTATTCAGTAATGGTTTCAATTCATCCCCTGCCGAAGGAAGCTACAGTGCCTTGCATAAGTATTCACCCCACTTTAACTTTTCCACATTTGGTTGTGTTACAACCTGGAATTGAAATGGATTTAATTGGCATTTATACCATTTGATTTACATGACATACTTCACACTTGGAAGGTGCAAAATATTTTTACTGTAGCACAAAAATTAAAACAAAAACAAACTGGCATTTGTTGGTTGCGTAAGTATTCACACACACACACCCAAGTCAATACTTGGTAGAAGGACCTTTGGCAGCAATTACAGCTATGAGTCTTTTGGGGTAAGTCTCTACCAGCTTTGCGCATCTGGATCCTGCAATTTTTCATTATTCTTTGGAAATTTCTCAAGCTCTGTCAGGTCGGATGGGGACCATTGGTGAACAACAATTTTCAAGTCTTGCCACAGATTCTCCATTGGATTGAGGTCTGGGCTTTGACTAGGCCATTCCAAGACATTCAGGTTCTAGTTTTTAAACCACACCAGGGTAGCTTTGGCTGTGTGTTTAGGGTCACTATCCTGCTGGAAGGTGAACCTCCACCCTAGTCCCAAGCTCCTTGCAGACTGAAACAGATTTTCCTCTAGAATTGCCCTGTATTTGTCTGCATCCATCTTGCCCTCAATCCTGACCAGTTTCCCAGTCCCTGCAAATGAAAAGCATCCCCACAACATGATGCTGCCACCACCATGCTGCACTGTGGGGATGGTGTTCTCAGGGCAATGAGCACTGTTGGCTTTGTGCCACACATACGGTTTTGCAGTAAGCCCCAAAAGTACAGTTTTGGTCTCATCAAGCCAGAGAATCTTTTCCCACATGTTTGCTGTGTCTCCCACATGCCTTTTGGGAAACTCTAAATGGGATTTCATATTTTTTTTCCAGCAATGGCTTTCTTCTCGCCACTCTTCCATAAAGCCAGCTTTGTGGAATGTCCACATGATGCTTGTCCCATGGATGGTTTCTTCCATCTCAGCTGTGGATCTCTCCAGCTCCTTCAGAGTTACCATTGGCCTCGTGGTTGCTTCTCTGACTAATGCCCTCCTTACCTGGTCACTGAGTTTTGGTGGACAGCCTTCTCTAGGCAGAGTCACAATTGTGCCATATTCTTTCCATTTTGTATTAAAGATTTAATGGTGCTCTGGGGGATGTTCATAGTTTGGGTTGGGTTTTTTTTATAACCCAACCCTGATTGCTTCTCCACAACTTTATCCTGGACTTGTTTTGATAGCTCCTTGGTCTTCCTGGTGCTATTTGTTTAGATATCCCCTCCAACAAACTCTGGGGCCATCCAGAAACAGGTGTATTTAATCTGAGATCATGTGACATTTGAATTGAACACAGGTGGACACCCTTCAACTAATTATGTGACTTCTGAAGGCAGTTGGTTGCACCAGAGCTTATTTAGGGGTGTCACAGGAAAAAATACTTATGCAATCCAGACTTCTCAGTTTTTTATTTGTAAATCATTTTGTAAAATATGTAGATTCCCCCCCCCCTTTAACGTTATGGACTATTTTGTGTAGATCAGTGACAAGGAATCCTAATTCAATCCATTTTAATTCCAGGTTGTAACACAACAAAATACGGAAAAGTCAAAGGGAGATGAATACTTATGCAAGGCACTGTAGATGGATGGTTACAAGAGAGAGGGCCTTCTCAGTTGTGGCCCCTCACTTCTGGAATGAACTCCCTAAAGAGGTTTGCCTGGCACATACATTGTTATCTTTTAGGTGCCAGGCAACGACCTTTCTTTTCTCCCAGGCATTTTAGAGACCTAGTTCTAGATTTTTATGGCCAGTTTATCTATTCCGGTGCTGTTTATTGTTTTTCATTGTATTGTTTTTCATTCTTTTAAATATTTGCATTGTATTTTATATTTTTAATTATTCTATGGCATTTTAGTCTTTTCTTTGTAATCTGCCCAGAGAACATTAGAAATGTAATAAACAACCAACCAAAAAAATAAAATCCGTTCTTCCCCTCACTTTACCACCAGATTTGTCCCCCAATACAAAAGGGTATTTCTGTGAAAATTAAGCAATTATTAATATAATGTCCCTTAGTCAATAGAGTTGATGATCTTTGACTTTTCAGACTTCGTACTGTTTCAGTGTGAGTGTAAACAAGAGAACAGCATCAGATTTGCCTCAGTTCCTCTTCCGTATGTTTGTATTAGTACAAAGACATGTAAAAATGGTAATATTACAACTGCATTTGGTTTTAAGGATAAAGTGTCGTAATAAACTACATTACATCAGGAAAGGAAAATTCTGAAATCTATATATGCACTTGCTTTGGCATTATTTGTTCTGCTTGTGCTAGTCATGGGGAGACATAAAGTGCTATGCAGGAAATTGGAGCCCCTCCTCCATAGGGTGGAAGTCTTACTGAGCCCCTCCTCACCAACCAGCTTCCAACATTTCACCAGATGTTGCCACACATGTTTGAGCTTGTATTTGTAGCCATAAGTGTTTAAACATAGTTTAAACAAAGAGAAAAAGAAAGCTGTGAGGATTCCGAATTCTCTAGTCAATCTAGATTCTGCTCTTTTGGAGATTCCTGGGTTACACCCAGACATAGTACTAGCAGCTAGCACTGAGGCAGAAAAGCTCCTTAGCCTCAGTCTCCCTGGCTACGTGATTCCATCTTCTCAGCCACCTTAGGCAGAGATAAGCACATCTTCACTCTGAAAAGCCTGATTGATACCTTGTGCTTTGCACAGCCTACTCCTGGCTGGGAGAGAAGAAAGAGCAGAGGCGACACTGTCTTGCTTTGCTAATTGATTTCCTCTGTTCTCTAGACAAGTGAACCCCATTTTGGTTCATCCCTGATCCCTACCATCCAGAGATTCTGATTGCACCATATTTTGGAACTCATAGCACTGTTTGCTTCCTAAGCCTAGTAGCAGGGCTTGCTGTATCTGAGAATCTGCCAATGCGTTCTCTGCTTACACAACAGCATGACCACGGAATAAAAGATGAATGGGTTAAATAGATAAAAGGGAATGGCGTGTACTCACTGAGTGCACGGTGCCTATTATAACTCCAAGGCCAGTGACACATCAGATAGAAGCACTTCTGTTTGGCTCATCTTTAATGAGGTACCATCACCTTTGAGTGCTAGCGCAAAGCTAGGCAGGTTCAACCCATCTTTAGTTAGCATCAGAAGAATGCACAGAGATGCACGCATTGCTGTAAGATGCCTATGAAACGGAAGCCAGTACCGAGCTGGGCAGTCTGACAGCTCTTCCTACTGCTATATTTTGGATGTGTGTTGGAAACAGATACAGACCAGAGGGAAACCACAGCACATGACACATGGGTGCAAGTGTCTTTCCAAAACAGCAAGTGAGTTCACCCTTTCTGTGTCATTGTTGGAGCTGTGGTTGCTGTTCTAACTCTGATCTCCTCCTCTGCCAGAATCACCCCCAAATCCTGTAGCATTTGTGGATGGGGGAGGTTGATGGACAGGGGAACAACCTTCTAAATTATGCTTACGAGGAACCATTTGGCAGTGCAGAAATCCCTGGCCCACTGATTTAATGTGCCCCAATGAGTTGACCTAATACGGATTTTAGATTTTTTTCTTGGCCATAAGAAAAAATCCACATGAGGCCAACCCAAAGCTCCTAAAATAGTGTGCAAGCTTTCACGTTCTCCAGAACTCTTCATCAGGCAAGATGGTAAACAAAGCAAAAGGAGAGAGAGAGGAAGCCATATAGTCTGTATTTATTCACAGTCTTAACATGGAATGTGGGAGGAAGTTGCAGACATTCAATGTAGGCTCTACCACAGAGTTGGGAACAGTTTTGGGGTGAGGGGGGCCAAAGAACATGTACACTGGGCCCTTTGTGGGCCGGATGACTCAGCCCTTCACAAGATAGATGACATCAGGGCCATGACCATCCCATCCACTCTCAGGAGGTGTCGTCACATCCCTGACATGATCCAGTCCCTGGCTGAAGCAGCAGCTGGCGCTCCAGCTACCACGTTGGTTGGGGCTGCTTTGCCTGCACCGCATCCTCCCCAGTGAAGAAAGGTGCAGGCTAGACAAAGTTGTCCCAACTGAGGCAGCAGCTGGTTTTGTGTTTTGGACCCCTCCTCTGCCTTGCATGTAGCTTCTTCAGCCAGTTCCTTTTCTTTTAGTCTCACTTTTCTTTTAGCTCACTTCCTTTGCAAGCTAAAAGAAATGAGATTTTTTGTGACTGGCCACGCCCATCACGATAGCCATATTATGAATGAGCAAGCCCCCCCGCATGTCAGCCACTTTGTGAGAGAACACCCATGACACTCAACATTCCAAATGTGCCCACTAATCCAAAAAGATTGGGGACCCCTGCTAGAGCAATGGGTTTTTTAAAGTCTGTATGCAATAAGCATGTTCAATACCTTCTTGGAGATGCTTCCCCCTCACAGTCATAAAACACTGGAGTCAATGAGATTAGGGGGCATGAGGGCATTGCGTAGAGCAGGGGTTCCCAATGTAGTGCCTCCAGGCAACTCCAATGGTGCCCACAAATGTGTCTCCAATGTGGTCCCTGTGGGCACCCAAATTTATTTTATTTTATTTGTAATTCCCACTTTTTAAATATACATACATGGATTTGTATGCAATGCATACAACTTTTGAGCAATTATACATAAGTTTCAACAAAGGTGGGCCAAATATTCAGATAAATATCCATTTGAAGGTAGCATCTATATGTCACCCAATCAAATATTGATAGTGTTGTAAGGTCCTCAATTTACTGCATTATAGGGGGTGAGTCTTTATCCTTCCAGTGTTGTAATATCAGTCTTTTAGCTGTCAAAACGGTGCAGAGGATCCATTTACACCGACTATTTGTTAATTTCCCTGAAGCAGGTAAATAATTTAAAACAGTGTGTACATCAGGGAATATTAAAGACTGTTCCAGTATAAAATTTATCTGTGTAATAATCTTCCTCCCCAAAAGAAGCAACAACCGGACATTGCCAAAACATATGTTTAAAGGAAACATCAGCTGTATTGGACCATCAGCAATTAGCCAAGTTAGACAATCCCTTATTAAAGAGACATTGCTGTATCCAATAGACATGAAACAAAAAAAAATTGCTGAAGACACAGCCTAAGATCCATAGTCGCGACAGGTAGACGCCAAAGCAGTGATCCACTGATTAGGCATTTTGTGGTGGTATCCACAGCATGGTCTCAAATTCCCAAATGTGCCCACGGGTCCAAAAGGTTGGGGACCCGTGACTTAATGGAAAGCAGCTGCCTCCAAATTGTGCCGCAAATGTGCCACCAAAGGTAAGGTCTCTACCCTGGCTCATGATCTGTTCTCTCGCAGTTACAACAGTGGTGACTGTACCAGAAAGAAAAACAATCCAGCACAAACCAGCAGCACTCATAGGAAGTGAATGACACCAACATCCTGGGCAGAACGTTGTTTTATCTTAAAAAGAAAAAAAGAAAAAGAAAAGCGCAGAAGTCATGAGTTGCTTTCACAGGTTTCCAGTGACACATTGCTACAGCATCACTGGACAATGTTTGTTTATTGCTAGGCACTTGCATTATTTCAGAGATAATATCTGTACTTCACTAACCACACTGCACAAGTGCAATCCCTCAGCTAAGTTATTTTCAGATATTTGAATCAGAGATAAGCCTGAAGTGTCTGTGTGCATATGCGTGCACATAGGTTTGTACATACGTCACTCTTGCACACTTATCTTAGGCACATACCTGATGTTCTGACGAATATTGGTTGCCCAGAGGGTATATTTACTATCCAAGGGACTCCTTTGTGCTCAGAACATCTGAGGAACGGTTGGAGTCTTCTGGTAAGTCAAAAGGCAGCTAGGATGTTTTGAGATATGTAGAGCAAAGATTCTCAAACATCCTCATGGGCTTTTCTTAACTCAGCAAAACACTACAACTCTTTGAGCCTCAGCCAGTGTAAATAAAGCTTAGGTTTAGAAGGCAACTTGGTGCTCACTCCAAGGAGCAAATTGCAGCTTCTTGATACTAGGAAGCAAAAGCCTTGCATAGCTAGCTAGGCCTTAGGAGCCTTTTAGCCCCCAGCTTCATCAGTCAACAGAAAATGTACATAATTACACATGCTGGGTGGGATCCAGATTTAGTCCTACTTGGAGTAGGCCCACTGAAATAAATGGGACTTGTTAGTCATCCCTGGCTTAAGTCCCACTGATTTCAATGGATCTACTCTAAGTATAGCTAAATCTGGATCCAGCCTGCATAGGGAAGAATAGGTGTTGTCTCTGCAACACACTAATGACTGAAGTACATGAAAATGACTTCTCTTTTTTTTGTTTAATATTAGTGAATATATTAATATTACTTAGTAATTTCTTGTAGCATTATGGTGTATCTGCTTATCCTATAAATGATGTTTCTATTTTATAATTTGTAAAAGATGCTGTTTTAAAGCCTAGAAAAATGGATAGAGGGAATCAGGCAAGTGCCCTCAAATTCCATGGCAGCTACCTATTCTGCATTCTATTTTGAGGACCCTGAAGGTTTCTGTTGTCTTCAGTATTCCTGTTGTCTTCCTTGGTATATCATCTTTATTAAAAATATGACTTCTTTTGTTTCCCTCTAAAGTGGATGCTGAAAGTGGATGCATTGGATCAACTCTACTGACTGGAAGCATCCCACAGAACTTGCACACGCAGCCACAGCTGCATCTCTGTTTTATAAAATACTTATCCTGACAGGTTTTTCTTATCCCTGTACAGCAATGGAAGCACAGCAGAGCAAGCTGGAATTTTTTCACAAGCTAGGCTATGGTAAGGAGGAAGTGTGCAAAGTGCTGGAGAAGCTAGGCCAGGACTCCTCAGAGAATGATTTACTGCAAGAGCTGATTCAGATGGGGACCAGGCCCCAAGAACCTGAGAGCTGGACGCAACGTTTTCACCTCAGTCCCGTGGCCCATGGATCATGCAGGGCCTTGCCAGTTTCCCAGTGGTCTACCAAGGAAGCAAGTGATCCCTCCAGTCATTTGAGACCGATTGTGATTGATGGCAGCAATGTTGCAATGAGGCAAGCATCTCTCCATTTTGTTATATCGCTGACTTCTCTATTTCTTAGCTTGCACTGTGGGCCAAGACTGATCTTATCCTCATCTTATTAGAATTAAGATGGAACATCTGAGCTGAGGGGAATGCTCTATGGGGTTCAGGTGGATCATTCCCATTTTTGGTGTGGCAATTCAGTGAACTGAATAACTGAACTGCATCATGTCTGAAGTGATGCTAGTGAGATGATAGAAATGTTTTTCTCGGAGGTGTTAGATCTATGATGGCACGCTCGCACAAATGTGTCATCAAGCAAGGGATAAGCGTGTACGTGTGAACTGGCCCTGTGTAAATAATATATGGCAGCACAAGTGGATACAGATGAGATTAAGCAGATGTACCTCAAAAGAGAAGCTACATTTTAAACAGATATGATTGGTTCTCTTTTCTGTCTTTAGAGTTGCCACTTCCACTTCTCAAAAAGTATTTGCCCAGTTTTCCTAAACTGACAAAACATCCCATCTTACCCATCCCCATAACATAAACCACAGAGACCTGCACATGAGGAAATGACTGTGCTGCGGCCTCCTATTTTGATGCAAAATTACGCTCTCCAGAAGATAAGAATTCTTAGCTATGGCAACAGATTTCTATACATACCACAGACTTCCTGATGGTGGGTGTCACAGGGAGGAGCTGCAGAGCTGTAGTCTTCTGTGTAAGGGAGATGTGAAAGAAACAGAAGCAGGCAGTGTCTGACTGTTAGGCAGCTATACAGACCATAGAAATCTTCAGTGTGGTAGGATAGCCATTCCCGATGGGGACTCCCTAGGAGGCATCTCTCTACTAGAGAATTAAAGTGTATAATTTGTTGTTGTTGTTCAGTCGTTCAGTCGTGTCTGACTCTTCGTGACCCCATGGACCATAGCATGCCAGGCCTTCCTGTCCTCCACTCTCTCCCGGCGTGTGCTCAAGTTCATATTCATTGCATCGGTGATGCTATCTAGCCATCTCATCCTCTGCCGTCCCCTTCTCCTTTTGCCTTCAGTCTTTCCCAGCATTAGGGTCTTTTCCAGAGAGTTTTCTCTTCGCATTAGGCGGCCAAAATATTTGAGCTTCAGTTTCAGTATCTGTCCTTCCAATGAGCACTCAGGGTTGTATATTATAAGTGTATAATAAAGACTAGCAAACTTAAAAAGGGGAAATAATACTCTTTTCTAAGGAAGACCTGGGAATTATAGTTCTATAAGGGGGGATTCCTAAAAAAAGAATCCTCAACAACTTCACTAAGCCACATTCACCACAGTTCTTTTTGGGAAAGCCATGACATCAGGGATAAAAGAGACAGACATTTGTGGTGTTGATTTACCCCTAGTAAGATATAACATTGTCTGTTTTGGTTAAACTTTTCTTTCTTTCTTTTTGCTATACAACCAGCAGGTGAAATGGTGGCAAAACTGGGTTGGCGGCCATTTAGCAGCTACCTAGTCAATCTGGCTTCATTTTACCTTTTGTAAGGCTACTTATTAACTCTCCTTTCTCCTGGATTATGCTGGTAGCATGACCTTCTTTATCAGCTACCAGCAATCTGCTCCTGTAGTATTGCTGCTAGATACACATACTCCATTATTTTCGCCCCACTATTCATCTCGTGTACATGACACCTTGCATTTTATTTTATCTTTTTTTTTTTTAATTACATTTGTAAACCACCCAATAACTGAAGTTTTCTGGGTGGTGTACAAACTAAAAACATAACACTACAAGATTTTATTTTCTACAATGTATAATCTCTGGATGCATCTCTACCTCTTGTCCGTTCTATTTCAAAACTGCCCCATCTGTTAAAGAGTTACTTCATACATCACTTTTTCTTGTCTTCCTTCTTCTTGTCCACAGTGGGACCTGGATTGTTTATACGATCCATTACCCTTGGGTAGGAAACCCTAAATTAACTTCAACCTCTTTGTTTACATGTTCAAAGGGTTGTTGAAAGATTTGATTTCCAGCAAGTTCAAGGAATAATGACTCACCACTTTTTATTCTGGATAAGCGATCATGTAAACAAATGCAAAGTTGCTCTCTGTTGTGGGTGGAGTTCACAGTTTCACAGGGAAACTCAGTGACCTGCATGTGACAGTCAGCAAGGATGTAATAATTGTTCATGTAGACAAGGGCAATCATCCAGCACAACAGGACTGGGAGTGGGTGGGGGGACTCCCAACAGCATTCAGAATATTTTTGATGGGGAGGTTATTAGGATACTGGTCTAGATTAGCTTTTTTGTTTGATGGTCAGAAAGATCCATGATTACTTGTGAATCTACAAAGTATTGTTGAGGGTGGAGGGGAAGGGGTACTAAAAATCACATCTCAGAACCTTGTCCTTATATTGTAAGATATTCAGAACGATTTGTATTTCTCCCTAAGGCAAGGTGAGCAACTTGTGGCTCTCCAGATCTTTTGGCTTAAAACTCCAGTCATCCCTCACCATTGGCTATGCTGGCTAGGGCTGATGGGAGTCGAAGGCCAAAACACCCAGAGGGCCACAACTTGCCCACCCCTTCCCTAAGGGGACATTCACTTACCTACACACCAAAGGTTGCAGTCACTTTTCAGTCTTAGTATAAATAAACAAACACTAATAAGATATCCTCTTCCCTTCTGAGGACTTAGTAGAGTCCCATTCACCATCAATCTGTGTAGATTTTGTTTTCTGCCCAACTTGGTCCAAGCATAGCTAATTGCTTCAATGCAGCACTAGTCACACACAACTAGTACCCCACACCAGGGTGCACATTTGCATCAAAATATGCATCCAGCTAGTCTAATATAATATATGCACATCTGCCTTGGGTGTAGATGTGGAAACATGCTTGATGCATTGATCTGCCCTGCTAGACTGGGGTGAATATATTAGGAAACAGTGTAGGCCATGACTAATGATTAGGACTTCTATATAGGAGACATAAATTCAAGCACCATTTCTGCCATGGATGTATGGTGTGGCCTTGGTGAGTCAGTACCTCTCAGTCACACACTTTACAGAGTTGATGGAAGGATAAACACAATAAAAATAACAAAGAGGCTTGTGGCACTGAAAGACTAACAGTTTTATTCTAGCGTAAGTTTTGTGAACGCTGCCCACTTCATCAGATGCATGAAGTGTTGATCTCAAATTAGCAGATTTATATATACATGCTGGGGTGGGGAGAGGGGGGAGATGTAAACCATGTGTCAGAAGGAAGTGAAATGCAAAAAGTACAGACAGTGATAATTACCTTACCAGTTGCCATTCACAAAACATTGTTGAGTGAAAACACAAACATAATTGTAATGGTGAGCTGATTAACATATACAGTGTGATAAAAATACAAAACAACTAATGATAAAAAACCTAATTCACTTAGAACTGATGCCTCCCAGGTTGCCACTTTGAAAAGGTGCCCTTAAACTTTTCCTGATATCACCTGACTAGCTCACACCAAAAAGCAGTGTTGTATTCTTTGCCCCCTTCCACCTATATCTTAGGGCCAATTTTGGAATGTTTAAACAAGACCATAGCACTGAAATTTGAACTGAAGTATTACTACAACTAGAATATTTGCATATTATACTTGGTTTAAAAAAACTGTAAGCCCATTTAAAAGCCTAGGCTAAGGAGCAAGATAGAAATAGCGAAAAAATAAAAATCATCTAAACATTTGAATTAAGAACCATAGTTTGAAATATAGTGCTACCATTTGAATTCACAGTTTTAGTTGCAGTTTTTGAAGTGTGCATCTTTTCACACTTGCTTTAAAAATATTGTGTGAATTTTAGAAATGAAGCTCCAACATAGCTAACTAAAAGAAGGAGCAAAATATGACAAAAATGGACACAAAGCCACGCTGAATACCAAGAACAGCTCCTTAGACAGATGAGTTGAATCTGCTTTGCGTTTGAAATCCAAGTATTAGTTAATTAATTAACACTAATTCAGATTAGCTGAAATTGAGCTTTACTTAAAATTTTTATTCATATTACACAATATTACACAATTATAAAAATATTAAAATATTATTATTAAATAATAATAATATTAAATACTAATATTATTATTATTTAAATATTAATTTGAAAATATTAATTTTAAAAAATTAATTATATTAATATTATTTAAAATATTAAAATATTACATATTTTATTCATCTTACACAATATTACACAATTTTTATTCATATTTACACTATTAGCTTCACACCTTGCCAATGCTCCTCCCAACAGTTGGCCATCCATCCACAAATATTTCTGAGTTGCTGTAACGTGAAAAAGTATTGAGCTGTGACTCATTATTCCACAAGAACGCTTCTGAATAGCAGGGAAGTGGAAGGAAAGGGGGAAGGGTCAGGTTAACTGCCCTCCCTACCTTTTCAAGATACGTACCTATGGAACACCACTAATGCCAAAAGATAGGGGTGGGCAGACTTCAGATTCGTTGGATCTATTTTGTTTTTTACTAGAACATGCAAGGTCCAACCAGGTGCAAAAGACATACACTTAAAATTTAAAAAACAGGGTGCCTCTGAGCACATTCTGAGACTAGGAATTTGTTTTCAGTACCAGAACAGAACTGAGTACACAGTTCTTTCACACAAAGTCTTATTTTTCAACACCCTACTTTAGTGGAAAAGATTTTTAGTTGGTGCTGTTAGATGATTGGGAGTCAGAAACCCTTCTCAATCTACTGCAAATCACCTAGAAATCTACCAGTCAGTCTTGATCTACCATCAGCCCACCCCTGCTAAAAAACACTAGAACTCATGTAGATACCATAGGCAGAAACTATTAGAAAAGCAGCAGAGCTTTATGGCACTAAAACATCCCCCCCCACCATCACACACGCTGTTTTATTTTCTTTTTTGCAGCCATGGAAATAAGGAAGTGTTTTCATGCTTGGGAATTCAGCTGGTGGTGGACTGGTTCAAAGACAGAGGTCACCAATATGTCAAAGTCTTTGTCCCATCTTGGAGAAAGGAACCAAGTCGATTTGATACCCCCATTACAGGTAGGCATGCATCCAACAGATTTTAAACATGAAATTACACATGTTTCATACCACTGGAAACAGTGAGTTTAAATATGTTTTTGAAAACTGTTACTATACTGTTCTAGGAGGATAAGATAAACAGAGAGAGCAATCCTATGTCCCCTAGACAGCATCTGGAGGGACAAAGGATTGTTTGGTTTCTGGGATCCAAGGTTGGAACCAGGGCTCCAATGCTGAAGCTCAGAAACCGCGCTCCCCACCCCCTCCCCCTCTTAGCCAGCATAATTCTCTCTGCACTGGCTACGTCTCCGCTCTCGGAAATGGAGTGCAGAGATGGGGGAAAGGCGGCAGTCCCGGGGGCAGGGAGGGGAGGAGACCACAGAAGCTGCTTTATGCAGCTTCCTATTGGGGCTCCAGGCTCCTTCCCTCCCCTTCCCCAAAGCTGCAGCTAGATGGGCAAAATGCAGGGTGACTGGAGCACAGAGGAGAGGATCCCCTCCGCGCTCCAGCTGCCCTGCATAGGATAGTCAGCAGCTTCCAATTTTGGAGGCTGGTGACTATCCGGATAGGATTGCACTCAGGTAGACTAGATTCAACTGAAAGAGGTTTTGTTATAAAACTCAGGCTTTCAAATACTTCAGTATTCTTCCTTCAGGCTTTTGCTATTTTGCCCGAAGAGCAGATGAGGCCTGGTAGCTTTGCATTCTTTTTTACCAACAAACATAGCTCCAACAACCAACCAGCCCTCTTTTTGCTTTGTATTTCTAGCAGCAATATCTAGGTGTCTAAGAATCTAGAGTAGAAAGACTTGACTGGCAGCTCATGTTCATTAGTGAAAACATGACCTTCCCTCTGCCACTATCAAAGAAAGGATACCATAATTCACGTGAGTGTTGCAGGAATACACATTAACATGGCTATCGTCTGAGAATATTAAGGAGGAAGTGACTGATAAATTATGTCCTTCATTTTAAGTGGCACTAATTTCCATGCATCTATCTATGTGCATTGCTGTGTAAACACTTGTCTATAATGGAATTTTATGGAATCTCAAGGAGCAGGTCTGTTATGCTGGATTTCAATTGCCATTTGACTGTGGACAAACGATTTTATAGATGCATACCAGATGCACCTGATCTTGTCTGACCTTGGAAGCTAAGCAGGGTCAGCCCTGGTTAGTACTTGGATGGGAGACCACCTGGGAGTCAGGCTTCCTGCACTGAGCAGAGGGTTGGACTCGATGGTCTTGTAGGCCCCTTCCAACCCTATGATTCTATGATATGATTCTATGATATTAATTGTCCTCAACTACACCACTGTAAAGCTCCTGCTTCACCTAATTATCTGCCCCTTCTGTGCCCTGCAGTGATGATCTGCTGCATTGCCATGGGATCCCAAGCCAACTTGAGCTCTTGAGTACATGATTAGATAGTTAATTGGCCCAGTTTGTAAAGTACTGAGCATGCAGCCACTGGAGAATGCAGCAGCTCAGCTGTTCCTGTGGGCTGCCTCCTTTCAGCATGTAACACCTTTGCTGAGGGAATGCAGTGGCTTATTTGCTATTGGGCCAGGTTTAAGGTTTTGTTATTGGTGTATAAAGCCCTAAACAACTTGAGGATATCTGATACTCGAGAATGCTCCTTCTCCCTTATCAGCCTGCTCTGTCACTAAGGTCATCGTATGGGGTGCACCGGGTGGTTCTGCATGAACCTGAGGTCCGTTTAACGTCTACTCAGAGTAGAGCTTTCAGTGTACTGGCTGTCTCTCTGCAGAATTACCTGCCACCTGATGTCAGGCAGGCGACAACCTTGCTTTGTTCTTGGCCATAGCTAAAGACATTTGTGTTTAAACAAGCTTTTCCTGAATGACCAGCCATGGTTTTATTAGTATAACTTTGTTTTAAATAGTTTTATTGTTTTGTATTTTGCTTGTTTATTCTTTACTGTTCACTGGTCAGGAAACGTCTTTAGATATAGATTGGTTTATACATTTCTGTAAATTAAAATAGATAAATAACTATCTGTGCTGGCACCTGTGGTGTTCTGGTCATCTTAAAAATTACCAGGTAATTTACAGCTCAGTCGTTTACTTTCCACTTAAGCCGAAATCAATGGGATTAAGATGGATTCAGTCCAAACAGCTGAAATTTAATGTGAGCTGTAGATTATGCTGTTAGTTATCAAAATACGGACTTGAAGGGAGGATGATTTAAGCAACTTCTTCAGGATTCCCAGTATGAGATGTGTGTACACGTGCACTTAGGATCTTCCATTGTCTTTTTGGTTGTTGTTCATTCTCCTCTCTCTCTCTCTCTCTCTCTCTCTTTTTTAACTTTTAGACCAGTATGTCCTTGAAACACTTGCAAAGGAAGCAATTCTGGTGTACACACCATCCCGCAAAATGAAGGGCAGAAGGATGGTGTGCTACGACGATCGCTACATAGTTAAACTGGCCTATGAACAGGATGGGGTGATTGTTTCCAATGACAACTTTCGGGACTTACAGAATGAAAATCCTGAGTGGAAATGGTTCATCGAGCAGCGACTACTGATGTATTCTTTCGTCAATGACAAGTAAGAGACTGGCATATTTGCAAATATCATCTCACCTTGTATCACTTTTATAGGTCCAATTGAGCCCCCCTAGTATGGCCAAGTGCACTTTTCATTGCAGTTGGATCCAGAGTTTTTATTTGCCTGCAGGAGTGTCTCCAAGCAAATGTCCGCTCAGAGTGCTCCCACTGGCAGAAAGAAGGGAGGCAAACTTCACTGATTTCCCCTTCCCTCTACAGCCAAGCACCACTTACCTTGTTTGGGAAGGTACTGCAACCCCTCCGAACAGATTTTTGGGGGACATAAGGGATTGCAGGAGGGAGAGAGGAATTGGAGAAGATTGCCTCCTGCTTTTAACCAGTGGAAAAGCTCTACTGGATTAAAAACATTCCACGGACAGAAGGGGCACTTCTGACTACAGGCAGCCTTTGCTGGATCATTAAGTTTTGTTGTTGTTCAGTTGTTCAGTCGTGTCCGACTCTTCGTGACCCCATGGACCACAGCACGCCAGGCCTTTCTGTCCTCCGCTCTCTTCTGGAGTGTGCTCAAGTCCATATTCATTGCATCGGTGATGCTATCTAGCCATCTCATCCTCTGCTGTCCCCTTCTCCTTCTGCCTTCAATCTTTCCCAGCATCAGGGTCCTTTCCAGGGAGTTTTCTCTTCTCATTAGGTGGCCAAAATATTTGAGCTTCAGCTTCAGTATCTGTCCTTCCAATGAGCAGTCAGGGTTGATTTCCTTTAGGATGGACTGATTTGACCTCCTTGCAGTCCAGGCGACTCGTAAGAGTCTTCTCCAGCACGTATCATTAAGTTTAGGGGGAATGTATTTAGCTTTTTGAAAGGATGTCCTTTGAAATCTTTTAGTTGTATCCATTAATACAAATTCCTTGCCAGGACATTTGGCTATAACAAAAAAAGGCTATTTGTTTGTTTGTTTATTTATTTATTTATTTGCAGTATTTATGTACCACTCCATATCTAGAACAGATTTTGGAGTGGTGAACATAAAAAATAAAACAGTAAAAGTATAAAAATATTAAAACACCACATTAAAATTATATTTGTTTAAAAACACAATGCCTATTAAAACTGTAACTGGTCAATTAAGGAATGCCTCCAGGAACAGTGCTGTTTTCAGGAGGCACTGGAAGCAACTCAGTGTTGGTGCCTGCCTGACCTCCAGGGGCAGGGAATTCCAAAGAAAGGGGGCCACCACACTGAAGGCTCTTCTCCTGGTGGGCTCCAATCTGGCCATAGGTCCATGGAGCAAGCCCTCTGCTGACCTCAGTGACCAGGCAGGTTGGTACAGGAGAACGCTCTCTCAGGTATATATGTTTAATGGTATATATGTTGTCTTTTCCACACTGCTGGACGTGTTTGTTACCCTGCTGGAAGGCCTTTTTCATATTCACATACATGCACCTCAATAAGAAACAGAACAAGTGAGAAACAAGTATAGACAATTATATTGCAACATCCTTAAATATCTCCCTTTGAAATCAATGGCATTTGTAAGTATCTAACTTTGGTTGGATCGTCCCCCATATGTTTACACCCTTATTTCTATGTATCGGCTTTCATTATTGCTGTTTAGCATTCAGTCATTTGTCACCTGGCCAAGTTTACCACATGAATGATCAGGGAAAGAAGCTGGATTGACCAGAGAAGTAGCTGACATGTAATTGGATTTGTTATAAAAGCTGTACCTATGGTTTCAAAGCGCTTGTTCCATTAAGGGTTTGATGCCTGTTTCCAAAGCACCAATTGACTGGTACATCTACAGACTAAGTAGTCTGGCTGTGTTTTGCTCTGTTCATGCAGTTGGTTATAAACTGCTGCATGCCCATATCTCTCCCCACCAGTGGAAAATTGCATACATGCTGGAAACCTTTTTCTCTTACGGTTTTGGCCTGAATATTGTGTTGAAGTCATGCTAAAGTCTGTGAACTCAAACGCCATTCAGAAAGTAGGATGTTCCTTCAATAAACTCTGATCGTTTTATTTTTTAGATTTATGCCTCCTGATGACCCTTTAGGCCGACATGGACCCTCTCTCGACAATTTTCTCAGCAAAAAGCCACTTCTCCCTGAACCAAAATGGCAGCTCTGCCCTTATGGTAGGTTTTGTTCAATGCCAGGCACAGCTGCTCATCTATACAGCTTATGGGATCCACAGTGAGAGCAACTTCAGACATTACTTCCATCTCAGGACTATAACCAAATGCAGACTCCATGGTTTTAACATCAGCCAATTTTCTTCCTCTCCCCGCACCTTTGGAGGGGAGCGCTTTGTTTATCCATTTTGCCTGATGAAGGGTTCTGAAGAACTCAGAAGCTTGCACAGTATTTGTGATCTTTGAGTTGGTCTCAAAGGCATTATGCTAATGTGGATTTTAGCCAAGACATGGTGATTCATGCACCTGCATGTAGAGATGCTTCACAGCATCTAGGAATCACAAATCTTCCCATAGATAAATTGCCTGAAGTTTCTTTCAGACATTACAGTGGAAGTGCATTAAGCCGTGTGTAAGTCACTACTTCTCACCAATTTCTGTAAACATTCAAAGCTACCCTGAAGTTCCATTGCAATGGGCACACAGTAGCTGCTACTTTTTGCCCTACATGGTGAACCTCACCATGCAGGTAGAACTTGGATGATGATGATTAGGCGAGGCATTATAATATACTTCTGCATATTTTGCCAGTGAAAGAGTGGTCTGCGGAAGCATGATTCCACCCTAGACATGTATGGGTTACCAGTTATATAGGCCACGTTCTCACAGAACATGCAGAGCTATCCTCAATGACTATAGATTCACATAGGAGAAGCTTTCAGTTCTGACAGAGACCACAAAGAGGCTGAATAGCTCATCTTTTCTTCTCTGATAGAATAACAGAGTAGCAGCCCCAAGCCAGCCAAAGATGTGAGTTTCCGAAAAGCACCACATTCTCCCATTCACATTCTCCCTTCATATTAATTTCTCTATAGATATATTTTAAAAATCAAAAGTATCAAGGGGAGCTATCCTGTATCCCCCAGACAGCATCTGGGGAGACATAGGATTGTTCAGTTTCTGGGCTTTGAGGTTGGAAACAGGGCTCTGACCTCGGAGCTCAGAAACTGTGCTCCCCACACCGTCCACTGCCCCCTCATAGCTGACACAGTTCTGTCCGCACCAGCTGTGTCTCCGTGCTTGTAAACAGAGTGAGGAGATGGGAAAAGGGGGCGTTCCTGGGGGCAAGGAGGGGAAGAGTCTGGGGCAGCAGCCATACAACGTTTCCTATGGCTGCCCCAACCGCCTTCCCTCCCGCTCCGAAGTGCTGCTGCTGGATGGGTGAAATTGCCCATCTAGCAGAAATGAGGGTGGTTGGAGAGTGGAGGTGAAGATCACCTCCGCACTCCAGCTGCTCTGCACTGGATACTTGGCAGCCTCCAAGTTTGGTGGCTGCCTACTATCTTCATAGGACTGTGCCCTAAGATGCTTTTATCTGTCATACAGGAGTACTTCCAAAGGGCAATAGCCCTACAATGCTTCTATGGCCCATTGATGTATCCCAATTAAAGTATTTGACATCAATTAGCTAATTATCTACTCCTTTTTTCCCCAGACAAAAAATGCACCTATGGCATCAAGTGCAAATTTTACCACCCAGAGAGACTGAATTGGGACCATCTCTCTGTAGCTGATGAGCTCCGAGCTAAGACAAAGACCTACCCACTGGCTCAGAGGACAGAGGACGAGAAGATGAGAACAAACTCCATAAAGAACAAGGGTGGGAATACATCAAATTTAGCTGGTCCAAGAGGTGGCGGCATTATTGGCAGCAGGGGAAGCTCAGCGATATTTCACACTAATCTGCCAAAGTGGGAAGGGGAAGATATCAGGGGTTCAGCAAGTGACTGGCCAGGCATACATCAAGGCAACCGGCAACCTGAATTGACTGCATTACAACAAAGTCAGGCAAAACATGCAGGGGCCACATCAAAGCAACCTACTGCGTTCTCTCTCAGAGCCAGGACCCATTGTGGAAATACTCTTACAGGACCTGGTAAATATGAGGACCTACTGGGTGATCCACATAAGGATCGCTATCTCAGATACAACCAGAGTGCCCCTCTGTCTCATCATGGCCTGTGCTGGGACTGCCCATGTTTACAAGTATGTAATTTCCAAGGATGTTACAGGATGCAAACACCAGCAGTACAGACCTCACCAACACCTTCTTGTTCAGTAAGGCAAGGCTTGAAGGCCCAACCCAAAGGACAACACTGCTCTGCAGCTTCTTCAGCTGAGTCATTTCCATACTGCAAGCCTGGAGATATGCAATACCCTGGAAATTTGCAGGCCAAATCGTATAACCAGGTACTTCTGTTGGATTCCAGCTCATTCAGAGCAGCAGATTGTTATACACATCCTCCTGGTGCTGAGTCCCAGCAGAATTTGGCTCTAAATCCACTTTCTGGAAAGCAAGCACATGCCCAGCAAATTTTGTGCTTCAGCTTCCCATACAGGGGCACAGACCGTGCTGCATCCTCCTCCTACACTGATGTTATAGACACAAGAAATTCAATGCCATTCGTTCAAAGGCACGGGAACTTTCACAGCAGATCCCCCAACAGAAAGCCATGGTAGAGAGACTCCAACCTCCATCTGTACACTCAGCTTGTACAAGTCACTTGGCAGAAAGAACAGCCGCATGTATATAGTTGACTTGACTTGCGCTTTAATTGTATTAAACCCCTTCTTTCCCTCCCACCCCAATTTGTCTCTTCTGACTTGCTGTCCTTGGGAACAGCAGCCTGTCAATTCATCAGACTGGTTTGTATTCTCCTTTAGATCCTTCTTGCATGGCCATTCTTCCTATAAAGCCTTTCCTAGACCACCACAGTTTCATCTTTTATGATGTGCGCAATTCCAGTAAACCTCTGTCCCACAAACATCTTTGCTATTCCTTTATCAAACCCTGAAACATTCTTTCAGATAGTTATTGTCTGAGTTTGAGGTTTATAGAGCATTTATGTTTACCAAAGGCTACACTGGTGTTACACTGGTGTGGGAAAGACATGAATGGCAAAGGTGGATGGTAAGCCCCTGGGGACAAGCCACTAGGGAACCCTGACTAGCTGGGCTCCCTAGTACATATCCACTTCACGCTAAGGAATGTGCATCTGCAATCCACACTTTGGGTTACCCCAGCAGCACACGTGTGCAACTTGGCAAAGAAGTCCCTGCACACAGATGCTGAAGTGGCACCTGGGTTTTGAAGTACCTCTTAACAACTTCGGCTGATGCACTAGTTGTGATGCCTCCTGGACAAACAAGGCCTTGCCACAGTTGGAATATCCAGGTTAGATGAGCACAACACATTATACATTGGGCAGCCTCTGAAAAGCTTCAGAAGCTGCAACTGGTCCAGAATAGGGAGACGGAGAGACTATTTACTGGAACCCTCCATACTGATCATACCACTCCTGTGCTGTATGAACCAGGAGGAGGCCCCTTTCTGGGTAGTGCCCCAAGAATATTCTCTCCAAACACATATTCACATGGCACCTTAACTCTGCTATCCTTTAGGCACCCGGTTGAATCTTTCCTGTCTTCCCAATATTAAATATTAATTTTTTAAAATCACTACTTTATTTTTAGCTGCTACCGATTTTGCCATTTTGACTGTTTATAAGTTTCTTCTGTATATTGTGTGTTAAACTTGTATTTATCTATTATTCTTGTACTGTTTTAACAATGTATATGTATGTTACCTTTAAGAGCAATTTGTGGAAGGGTAGAGTCAAAATCTTCCAAATAAATTATAAATAAATAATCCCCCACCCCCAAGGTATCTCATTTGTCAAAACAGATACTCGGGGGACAATAGATGCTATGACAAGAGACATGTGACTGCAACCCAATTTCTTTTAAAGTTTTTGCAAATAGCTGCAAAATTGGGGAGGGCGAGAGGACTGTTGTGTGAGGTGCGGATTAACCATTTACCCCAGTGGAAAAATAGATAAATTCCTAGAGGAGAAAGAAGGCTATCAATGGCTACTAGTCCTGATGGTTATGTGCTACCTCCAGTATCAGAGGCAGTATGCCTATGTACACCAGTTGCTTGGGAAAATGGGCATGAGGGTGCTGTTGCACTTGTATCCCGCTTGTGGGTTCCCAGTCAACAGCTGGCTGGCCACTGTGTGAACAGAATGCTGGACTAGATGGGCCCTTGGTCTGATCCAGCAGGGCTCTTCTTATGTTCTTAGGAAACTGCCCCTACTCCCATTAGTAAATACATACTGGCATACATCCACAGGTCTGTTGCAAAAACTTCAAAGAGAGACAGATATGTAGTCACATATTGCCACTGTAATGTGTAGTTTTGCACTAAAAGTCTGGTGAGAAGTTCTTTTGTAATTTATTTATTTATTGTATTTCATTTTATTTCTAATCCACCCAGTAACTAATGTTCTATGGCCAGACTACAAACTAATTTCTCTGGGTGGATTATAATTTACTGGGAGAAAACATAATCTGAATAGTCAGTGTAGAAATATACACTTAGGTCATATTTGTAGAACTGCTGATCCCCATTTCTCATGGGATGTCAACCTTGCTGAGAGTCTCATCACAAAGTTAGATGATTCCCCACTTAAAGTGACATTCCAGCTCATTTTTTCTTGTATCACAGGGTCAACCACTTATAACAATGATAGGTTATCCATAATATCCATACACCGAAATGAAATATCTTTTCATTGGTACAATTAGAAGATTACTGTTCTCCTTGATTCATACCCCGCATCTTCATCAAAATGTGTGGGGGTGTGGATTTTAAAACAAAACAACCAATAAAGAACAACAGCATTGTTATATCATAAAGTGCTTTGGAAACCAGAACTTCCTCTTTGGCCAGAAACAAAAACCAGTCAGCCAAAACTGATCACATCACAAAACAAACATCTGGGGTTCAAACCCATCACTCAATGGTTTTCTGCGAAAACTTTTATCAACTATGGCTGGTGCAATAGCTGTGGAATCTCATGGACAAACATATCTTGCCGCAGTTGGTAATGTCCAGGTTTTCAGTATCAAAGAATCTACAGAGCAATCCTAGCCATCAAACAGATGGCTGAGAGGAGTGTGTGGGTGTGTTAGGATGAGGCAGAATTGCCCCTCTGCCAGCGGAAAGGACCTCTTCTGGTGGGGTGTCACATCCCCCTTGGTGCCCTCCAGTACACCCATGGAAAGCTCTGCAGGTCTAGGAGTATCACTGATGGTGTTTCTGCTGACTGTAAGGCCCAATCCAGGGTATTCTGTGGGTGGGGGAGCAGAGCAGGGGCAGCCTTGGACCTGCCAGATCGAAATAACCATTGTTCCCCCCAAATAGACCCATTAACTACATCAGCCTGGGGCTGGCATTCTGAACTTCCCTTCCGTTGGTGTCAATGGGAAACTCTGCAAAACAAAAGAACACAGGTATTTTTAAAAAAGCTTCCCCACACCACCCATCCTGGCCAGAGTGAGCTGGCAGGACTTTGATAGTGGTGGATGGTATACCATGGACTCCCCACACATGTAGGGATACTATGTCAATCTTTAATTAACAGCCCTCGAGATGACAGATGGGGAGGACAAGGGACTGGGAGATAAATGTGGCAAGTTCATTACAGCACATATGCCTCCCATCCATTTTCTGGCACTAGTCAGGTGTTAATACTATTTTCTAACAGTGTAGCTAGAGTTAGATCAAAGCACTCGAACATTTAACATTTTAATTGCAGGGTTTTCAGAGTAACAGAAAGAGATGGACTATTTGTCTTATGTAAAGAATAAGACAAAAATAAAATCTAAGATGAGCAGGGGAGGGGGGAATTAAAAGGTGCTTTCCCCCAACTCACATTTCTGAGGACTGAGAATATCCAGGGCTCCCAAAAGAGCAATGATGGCTCTGTTACTGTATGAAAACTCCATACAAATGGAAGACTGTGATCCATAAAATGACTACCACACAAGAAGCAGTGTAGAAACTGCAGTGGGGAAGAGAACTTGGAAGATATAGTGTAACGCTGCCAAAATACACAGAATTATTGGCACCAGAAATGACATCAGATGAGAAATGTGTGCTTCCCACAGGAGGTCATTTAAGGATGAGATAATACAGAAGGGTAGAAATGAATAAATGTATTATTCCAGTGAAGCGAACATAGTCTTGATAAGAACAAAATAATTTACTCTTATAGCTGTACAGAGAGCCAGTGCAGTATACTGGTGACAGTGTTGGCGTGGAAGGTGGGAGATCTGGGTTCTAGTCTCCACTTGGGCATGGAAGCTCACTGGGTGATTTTGGGCCAGTGTATTGCCGGCAGTAGGCTTAGAACTCTTAATTTAGAGGTGCCAAGATAGTGATAAATCAGATCCAGGTTTACTTACAAGGAGTACATGGAGAGGAGGAGGATAACGTAAGCCACCTTGTGTTCCTTGCAAGAGGAAAAAAGGTGAGATATAAATGCAATAAATAAATACATACCTACATTATATGACATACAGAATTGAATAGCTCATTTTCTAACAAATGTGGTGACCAGTTTGTGAATTCCATGTGAAGGTTACACAGAAGTATTTCAAAGTTGGACAAAGAGAAAGAAAGGGGCTGAGAAAGAGAGGGCAGAGAACTGAAGAATTGGCAGCCTGATGTTCTGGCCAGTCTAATGTATAACTGATCCCAGCCATTGTGAGGACTAGGGGCTGGGAGATGGCTGTAGGATTCAGTACAGCAGGGATGGGCAACTTGTGGCCCTCCAGATGTTTTGGCCTACAACTCCCATGATCCCTCACCATTGGCTATGCTGGCTAAGGCTGAGAGGAGTTGTAGACCAAAACATCTGAAGGACCACAAGTTGCACCACCTCCACAGTACAGAATTAGATACAGTGCTTGTGCTTTAACTGCTTGGTCCACTCTCCCTAGGCCTTCATCCAGGCCATTATAAAAATGTACATCGGTGCAAGGATTTTGCATCTGTACAGGTTTGAACATTCAATAACCAAGCAGATGCAGATGATGATGATTTTTACATTTATATCCTGCCTTTTTTCCTCTTGCAAGGAACTCAAGGCTGCTTACATGGTCCTAGACTTCTCCATTTTATGCTCATAGCAACCTTGTGCGGTAGGTTAGGCTGAGAGTCAGTGAGTGGCCCAAAGTCACCCAGTGAGCTTCATGGCTGAGTGGGGATTAGAAACTGGATCTCCTGAGTCCCAGTCAAACACTTTAACCACAACACCACACTGGAGCCCTACGTGAACATCTTTTAGGTTCCTATGGAGGAAGATGAACAGTGCTCATACAACACAACATCTCTTTCTGCCACATCCAGTGATGCACTGCAGGTATGAGAGCATTGAGATGAAGGTCATAGTAGCATTATTGTTCAGAATTGGAAAACAAGAGTACAAAAGTATTTTGATACTATGGATTTTCTGTCTATTTTGTTGACATGCTATTGAAATGAAATTGCAAGCCTATTATTCAAGAAACTAGCAGCACTGTGTGATTTAGTATAAAATATAAAGTGCAGTACACATAATAAGCCGCCTAGTGTCACTCTAGTAGTGCAAGTTTGTATGTGATGATCTTGCAAGGCATGAGGCATCTAGGAGTGTCAAAGGCAGGATCTAGTATTTGATGTGTGTGCAATGTATCTACAGGGCTTTTTTTTGTGGGGGTGAGGGCAAATAGTAAATGTAATAGGTACAGGGGGAGCCACTATTGTTAAAAGCTGTAGATGCCATCGCAATTAAACATTAATACAGTATTTTTGTATTGTTAGTCACACATTTTAAGATTCTCTCTCTCTCTCTCTCACACACACACACACAAACACACACGTTTTTGAACAGGGCCAGCCCTACCATTAGACTGAGTGAAGCAGTTGCCTCAGGCTGGCAGATGCTGGGTGGCAGCAGCACCGTTTTGGAGGAGAGAGCTATGTGCCAAGCAGCCTGCCTAGCCTAGCTTGCTGCCTTCAGGTACAGTGCAGGATGCTGTTTCATCACTAGGATGCTGTTTCATCACTTGCTGCCTTCAGGTACAGTGGAGGATGCTGTTTCATCACTAGGATGCTGTTTCATCACTTGCTGCCTTCAGGTACAGTGGAGGATGCTGTTTCATCACTAGTGTTCAAGAAACAGTCCAGTCAGCATTTGTATGTGGATGGGAGCAGAAGGCATCTTGTTCTTCTCCTCAAGCTGCAAAATGTCTTAGAAAAGGCCTGTCTTTTTTTATACTGCTGTGCTGAAAATTTCTCCCACATTTTTTCGACCTTCCTCATCTCATTCAATTTGGTAGGAAAGAAAGAGTTTTCAAAAAGAAATTCAGTGGTGAAGAAAATTTTGGAGAAATTCTTATGGGTTGGGTTTGGGTTTCTTGTGCTTACCTTACTTAAGAGGTGTGCACAAGTGTCCTGTTTTTCACTGTATGCCCATCTCTCCAGCAGCCTGTAGCCTCCTTGAATTCCCACACTTCAATTAAAGCCCAGGGAAAGACATCACATGGTGATTCCTCCCATAGGGTTTTTCAAATCAGGAAGCACCGGCAGCCTGGGAAGAGGCAAAGCAAAGGAGAGATGTGCAATAACAAGAAAAAAACACACAAAACGTCCTCAGTCACCTCCTAGTTATTAGATAACACCACCAAAATAAATTATAAAGCACTCTGGGAAAGAAGCAGAAAAACAGAAATCTCTGTGAGACCTTGCCTTGGTTCCTGGGTGCTATAGCCTCTGACACTTCTGAGTCAGAAGGGGATGCTATAGAGTCAGACTCAGCCATGGGAAGCCACAAGCCAGGCGCCTGAGAGAACTGGCCTGACAGAATTCAGTCTTGTCAGGCCTCCCACTGCCTTACGAGCCAGGAGGGGGTGAGATGCAGGACACTGATACGGCCCATCTTCCATAGCCTGGAGATATGACCTTGATAGAGGCCCCTGCTTCTCAACCAGACATCTTCCATGCCTGTGCGGAGCCTCGTTTGGGAATATTCTCTAGCCGAGGAAAACATTTTTGGCGGGAACCCTCTCCCACCATCCACTGTACATATCCCAGTGAGTTCCCACCCATTCCCTCAGTTCCTTGAGACAGACTAATGGCCTCATTACTGAGGAAAGCTGCATCACCTCGACATTGACAACAATAGTGACATTGACACTGAAGCAGGGATGGTGGGTGGGTAGTGTGAATGCACAGATGACCACTTGAAGAACTACAGTTACAGGTAAGCAACCTGCATTTCTTCTTCGTGGTCTCTGTGCATCACACATACGGTATGGGCAATTAACAAGCTGACTTACCGGAGGTGTTGTCATGTGCTATTGGAGGATCGATGACAGCCAAAACTGCAGTCCTCCCTTGCCCTGACATCCAGTCTATAGTGCGAGATGAAAGTGGATGGCCTCGACCACGTCGCAGCTCAACATACGTCTGGTATCGACACTCCCCTGCTGTACGCTGTCGAAGTGGACACACTTCTAGTGGAATGTTCTTAATGGGACCGTCAAGCTTCAATCTTGCAAGTTCATAGGCTAACTGTATAGTCTGCACAAACCAAGCGGCGAGCCTCTGCGAAGAGACCTGACACCCCTTCTTAGACCCTCTATAGCAAATGAAAAGTATTTGGGATTTATGAAGCAATTCTGTCCTAGCCTTGTAGAAAGCCAGCACACAACATACATCCAAAGTATGGAGTGCTGTTTCCAGCTGCGAAGACAGTACCAGAAAAAAGGTGGGGAGCACAATGTCTTGATTTACATGGAAATCAGACACCACCTTAGGCAGGAAGGCTGGGTCGGGTCTCAACACCACCTTGTCTCTATGAAAAATAAGGTATGGTGCATCTATATGAAGGACACATAATTTACTCGCCCTCCGAGTAGTTATGGCAATTAGGAATCCCACCTTCCAAGATAGAAGTTGGAGATCTATCTTAGCCAGAGGCTCAAACGGCTTCGCCGTCAAGATCTTCAGAGCAACAGATAAACTCTGTTCCGTGACAAAAACTCGAGTTGGAGTTGGTCTAAGTTTCTTAGACCTCACAGAAACTGGCGTGCTGTTGGATGTGCAAACATCATAAAACTATCCATAGGAGGATGAAAAGCTGAGATCACGGCTAAATAGACCTTAATCGAGATAAACTGTAATTCCTTTTTAAGAAGACTGTGAAGAAAAGCAAGTACCATCGGTACTGAAGCACAGTAGGGATCTATGCCCTGAGAAGCTGCAAAAAAAGATAAAGTCTTCCACTTATTCTCATATGTCCGTCTAGTAGATGGGTTGAGTGCTGCATCCAATACTGCCTGTACCTCCAGTGGAAGGCAGGCTAACTCAAATGAATTTTCCACACCGTGAGGTGGAGGATATCGAGATCCAGATGGCGAACATGACCATGATCCCTGGTGAGAAGTGTCATATCGACGGTAAGCACATGTATCTGTTGTTGGCTAGATTGAGCAGGGGAGCAAACCATGGTTGCTTTGGCCACCAAGCAGTTATCAGAATACAGGCTGTGTTGTCCGTCCAAATCTTTTGCAGGACCTTGGAAATTAGAGGAAATGGAGGGAAGATGTAGAAGAGACCTTCCGACCAACGAATCTGAAAGGCATCCCCTAGCAATCCGGTGCCAAGACCTCCCCTGGAGCAAAAGCATCACATACCATGTTGTGACTGGTAGTGAAGAGATGTGGAATATGAAATATTCCATTTCTGGAATAGCGTCCTGATGAGGGGAGAAGCCAGCTGCCACTCATGTGACAATCAATAGGTCCTGCTTAGAGAATCTGCCAAATGGTTGGCCTTCCCCAGGATGTGTAGGGCTGTGGGCATACTATCCCTTTTGATTGCCCAGTCAAGAAGTTTGATAGTCATATTCACTAGGCCTGGGGAATGAGTTCCTCCTTGCTTGTTGCGGTACCACAACACCCTAGTGTTGTCCATCAGTACATGGACATGCCTGTGAGCAAGAGGAGACTCTAAAGATTGGAGTGCTTTCCTCACTGCCAAGAGTTATAGTGCGTTGATATGTAGTGCTCTGTTGTGTGGTTGTCAGAGACTTTGAATCTGTAGTGGGCTGCAATGGGCTCCCCATCCCAGTTGAGATGCATCGGTCACCAAAGTTTGTGATGGCGGCATCAGTGTAAACAGAATCCCTGCTATAAGATTGCGTGGCTGTATCCACCAAATGAAACTGCACACTACATAGATCTGCACTACCAAGCACGCTCTGCGAGTGTTGGCACTGGGATCGAACGATTTCAGGAGTCAATTCTGCAGACACCTCATGCGGATCCTCACCCAGGCTATGCCGTAAACTGTGGTTACCATCAGTCCCAATAACTGTTGAATTTGAAAAGCCGTTGTCCTGTGGGAATGAGAAATTTTGTGAACTAACTCCATCAATGCTCTGTACCTGTCTGAAGGTAAGTAACCTCTTGCAGTTATTGAATCCTATACTGTACCTATGAAGGGAATCACTTGAGTCGGTTCCAGTTTGGACTTTTCCTCATTTATTATTAGTCCCAATGACTGCAACAGGCTTCTGATGAATAAAACTGCTTGAGTTAGAAGGTGTTTGGATGATGCCACTATTACCCAGTCATCCAGGTATGGATAGACTTCGATGACCTGACTGCAAATGAAGGCACACACCACTGCCATGCATATCGTGAAGACCCTTGGTGTGGTTGCCACACCAAATGGGAGAACCATGAACTGAAACATCTGATCTCCAATCACGAAATGAAGGTACTTCTGATAATCTTCCCTGATGGCAATGTGGAAGTAGGCATCTTTGAGGTCCACCAAAGCAAACCATACACCTTGGCGAAGAAGAGGGATGACTGAAGCCAAAGTAGTCATTCAAACTTTTGTGTCCTCATGAATTCGTTGAGGCCCCTGAGATCCAGAATGGGACAAAGCCCTCCATCCCTTTTCGGTACTGTGAAGTAATGGGAGAAAAAGCCATCTCTGGTCTGGTAAGGTATAATTCTTTTGATAGCTCTCCTCTTGAGCAGTGTAGATGTTTCCATCCGGAGAGGCTCCGAGAGTGGCATAATTTGAATGGTACCAAGAGGAGGAAGGACTTCGAATTCTATTTAGTATCCAAACTGGATGACCCATTTGTCTGCAGTTATGATCGTTCGATTAGGTAGAAAACGACACAGGCATGTTCCAAAAACAAGATGAAGAGAGACTGGAGGCATGGGGTGTAGGGCTAAGTCAAAGCTGTCATTTGGACGAGTTGTCTCCCTTGGAGAGTTGCTGTCAAAAGCAGTTAGGAGGAAGTTGCTTTCTTTGAGGCTGCTGCTGATAAAACTTAGATGTTCTATCTTGGTATTGATGAGGTTGATGAAATTGTTGCTGTCTGAACCATCTCCTCTGCCTATAAGGGTACTGTTGGTATTGCTGCGAAATACCTATCTTCTTTGCAGTGTTCTTCGCCTTTTGAATGGCATCCATTGCCTCATCAGTCTTAGAGTTAAAGAGGCCTTCACCATCAAAGGGGAGATCTTCTATCCATGATTGTGCCTCTGGTGTCAAGCTGGTGGACCGGAGCCAAATGTGCCTGCAAAAGGCTACTGCTCCTACCATCGCCTTTGCATCACAGTCAGCTTGGTGACAAATGGTGTTAATTTGTTGTCATTACAGTTTCACTGTCTCAGTCTGGAAAAGACGTGCATGTTCCCTCTGGTCCTCCGGAAGATAATCGCACAACGATCCCATCTTTTCCCATAAGAAAAATGGATATCTTGACATTGTTGCTTGATAATTAGCCACGTGGAGGCCAAGTGTGGATGACGAATAAATCCTGCTGCCCAGTAAGCCCAGCCTGCACTCCTCCTTGTCTGCTGGTGAGCCACGAGTCTTTTGCGATTTGCCCTGGGATGATTCCACTATAATCAAATTTGAATGCGGGTGTTTAAACAGAAAACCAGCACCCTCTCCCACCTTATAGAAGGGTTCTAATCATTTTGATGTGGGGGCCATTGAAGAAGGGGCTTTCCAGGACTCCTTCACAGTCTGTAGCAGTGTAGAAGAAAAGGAATGGACACTGGAGCTGATGCCTCCATGTAAACCACATTGAAGACTGGATCTTGTAATTTCTCTGCTGGTTGTTGGGTCTCAATACCTAATGACTGTGCCATTCTCAGTATTTGTTCTGTAAAGTGGTAAAGATCCTCAGAAGGCGAGACTCCTTCACGCGTTCCTACAATCTCGTCTGGAGAGGGGACAGAAGGTTGTGCTGATGATACCGACTTTGAGGCCGAAAGATAATCCTCCATGGATTGCGGGGATGAAGCTACGCATTGATCCTGATCTTTCTCCTTCTCCCTAGATGTTGGGCTAGGGAGGGACAGGAGTAGGTGAGATTGAATCAATCCCACAGCATCAGGAGGTTGTGGCACCAACATTCTTTTTGTAGATTGTGCTTTTAATGAAGTAGAGCATGGTGGGACTGGCAGTGGCGGCAAGAAGGGATCTTCTTGTGGTGGTTTAGAAATAGTTGCTGAAGGTGCTGAATGGTACTGAGAAGTTGCTCTGAAATACCTATTATGATTGTGAAAACCATCACAATGACGCCAGTCCTCATAATGGTAATGCTTCCCGGGTGGAGCGGACCAGTCGCCATACCTGTCCCAGTCATGTATCGGCGAATGGGATCTGTAACCCACATCTCTCTGGTAACAGTCATGGTAAGGAAGTTGTGGCGTGTCAGAACGGAATTAATCCAGGGAGGTATCCCTATAAAAATGCTCCCTCCATGCTGGGGGAGGAAAAGGCTGAATTTGTGGTGGTGAGATGGAGGGGCTAGCGGTGGTGACACCTCTTTGATTTCACCTTCTGAGATCTATGCCGTATGTGGTTGCTTGGTTAATGATACTGAAGCAGCCCTCGGGACTGACACCAAAACCAATGGAGCTCTCGGTATTAGAATCCAAGAGTGGCAGCAGCGGGATCATGATCTGGCATCGCTCCACAGTCTGAGAGGGAGAAAGGCCTGTATAATGGTCTTTTTCTTCTTTTTAGGAACCTCACTCACTGATTTAGGTGCTTTAGGCACCTTAGCTTTTTTAGAAAGCTTTTAAGCTGTAGAAATAGTTAAGGATCTGCCTGGAGTGGGCGGATCAGTTCAACCTGTGGTTAGGGTCGAAGACTTGGCCCACTGCACAGAGGAAGACTGATGTGTCTCTGCCATAGCTTGAGACTGAGAAACAGAAGTCATTGGGCATGTTGAATCAACAGCTTGCAAAGCCTTCTTCCAAAGCATTGCTTTTAAATGGTTTGCCCGGTGATGCTTAGTTTGTTTGGTGAAATTCATACAATGTAGGCAGATCTCCACCACATGAGATTCCCCCAGGCAAAACAGGCAAAGAGAGTGTCCGTCATTGGGGGGTAGCTTACTGCTGTACTGAGTGCACTTTTGAAAAGGGGCCCTAACGGCCGTGCGCCACCAAATGGTGATCAGCGATTGCGATAGAAAAAATAACTACTTTTTTTTTTTTAAGAATAAGATAAAGGCAGAAAAAAGGCGAAAAAGAGAAAGGGGGAGAAGAGAGCTCCTAACCTCCATCATCAAAAGCGGGAAAAACTGTAAAGTCCCAACGAGGCGCCCTTTCAGGAAGGCGGTCGAAAGAGAACTGAGGGAACAGGTGGGAACCCGCTGGGATACGTGCAGTGGACAGTAGGGGAGGGTTCCCGCCAAAAATGTTTTCCTCAGCTAGAGAATGTTCCCGAATGAGACTCCATGCATGCACAGAGCCCATATGTGTGATGCACAGAGACCACAAAGGAGAACTGTTAACTGTAATTCTTTACTGGGACTGTAAAAGCAGATAGCTGATTACTAGAATTACTTCAGTAAAAGGGTTTACTGTGGCTTATGCCTCATCTCTGAGAAGTCAGAACACCTTATAGGGTAGGGAACTTAGAGGACAGATTTTGGCACAGCGCTAGCTCCACCTCCTCCCTGGAGCGAGACACAATGCTGCCCCCCTCACACCTGCATCATGGTGGATGCAAAATGGGCTGGGGGGCAGCCTGCCAACACAGTTGATGCTGTTGCCACTTGCAGTGGTAGCATTAAACCCCAAAGCCCTTACACAAAAATAATCTGTGCTACAACCCCTGCCAATGGTGAGCCTTACCTGTGAGAAACAGTTGAGAATTTCTTCTCTCCCTGGAGAAATTAGGTGAAATTGTCCCCCCCAATTTCTCTGCCCACAAGTAGGGTGGAGAATTTCGAGAGGTCATTTGTGCACAGCTCTAATTTTTGAGAGTGGAAGCTCTACTCATACAACCCTATGGGTTTAATATTTAGCACTCTATAAATTTATCCTTAAATCCCAAGAGGTATGAACTGGGCATTAACACAGAAACAAGGTTTTAAACCAGGCAGGAGAAGAGTGGTTGCAGACCTTACATTTAAATGAGGGGTGGGGAGGGTCCCTGTGATGGAATCATATTTTCCCCTAAAACTGCAGATCTGTAGCCAGAGTATTCTTTTGGATCCAGACCTATTCTTGGAAAAACAAGGTGTGGTGGTGACTAAGAGGAGGCAGCCTCTACAGTGTGCATGACTGGCCTTCACTCTCACTCTGGCAGGACCTTCTGATTGATCCCACATCTACGATGCACAGAAAGTTGTCCCCATGCCGCATCCTTCCAGCTTGCAGCACTGCAGGAGCAAGGAGCCACTGTGTGCATTTAAGTATTTTAAAAACCAACTTTCAATCATATTCCCAGGGTAGTTTACCAAAAGGAATAAAATAATTAAAATGTAAATACACAAACATAACAAACTAAAAGGCAACAAACCCATACAACAGCAGGATTATAACTGTATGTAAAAATCTATGGAATTTTTTAAAATATTTTTTTTAAGTATTTGGTGCCAAAAGGACAATAAGGCATTCCACCATGACCAGTGGGCTAGACCACAGCACCCTGAAGAAACCAAATGCACAGTTACAAGATGGGGGATATGTGGCTCAACAACACTACAAGCGAGAAGGATCTTGGAATTGTTGTCGATCACAAGCTGAATATGAGCCAACAATGTGATGTGGCTGCAAAAAAGGCAAATGCTCTTTTGGGCTGCATTAATAGAAGCATAGCTTCCAAATCCTGGGAAGTACTAGTTCCCCTCTACTCAGCACTGGTTAGGCCTCATCTGGAGTACTGTGTCCAGTTCTGGGCACCACACTTTAAAAAGGATGCAGACAAACTGGAGAGGGTTCAGAGGAGGGCAACAAAGATGATCAGGGGACTGGAAACAAAGCCCTATGAGGAGAGACTGAAAGAACTGGGCATGTTTAGCCTTGAGAAGAGAAGACTGAGGGGAGATATGATAGTGCTCTTCAAGTACTTGCAAGGTTGTCACAGAAGGCCAGCATCTCTTCTCAATCATGCCAGAGTGCAGGACACGGAATAATGGGCTCAAGTTACAGGAAGCCAGATTCTGGCTGAACGTCATTAAAAACTTCCTGACTGTTAGAGCAATACGACAATGGAACCAATTCCCTAGGGAGGTGGTGGGCTCTCCCACGCTGAAGGCATTCAAGACGAGGCTAGACAGCCATTTGTCAGGGATGCTCTGACTTGGATTCCTGCACAGAGCAGGGCGTTGGACTTGATTTATTTATTAATTAAATTTATTATACTTATTAAATTTATTAATTGCCCATCTGGCTGGTCACCCAGCCACTCTGGGCGATGTACAGAATATATAATAAAACAGTTTAAAACAATAAAATTCCACAGTAAAAACATGATTTTTCTAAAAATATCCTAACCCACCCCAAATGCCTGCCTGAACAACCACGTTTTTAATGCGCGGTGGAAGCACATTAAAGAGGGGGCATGGTGGAGTTCCCTAGGGAGGGAGTTCCACAGAGTGGGGGTAACCACAGAGAAGGCCCTCTCCCTCATCCCCACCAGTCTAGCTGTCCAGGCTGATGGGACAGAGAGAAGGCCATCCGAGGCTGATCTTGAGAAGGCCTGTCTGGTGTTGCTGATGGCGCTCGTTGAGATAGGCTGGGCCGGAACCGTATAGGGTTTCAAAGGTCAAAACCAACACCTTGAATTTGGCCTGGAAAACAACTGGTAACCAGTGCAACTCCTTCAGCACTGGAGTGATATGATCTTGCCAGCATCTGCCTTTAATCAGTCAAGCTGCTGCGTTCTGTACCAGCTGCAGCTTCCGAACCGTCTTCAAGGTAGAGCATATTACAGTAGTCTAAACGAGAGGAGAACAGGGCATGTACTACCGATGGGAGCAGATGGGAAGGAAGGTAGGGGAGCAGCTGCTGTATCAGATGGAGTTGATACAGCGCTGTCCGGCTCACAGCTGACACCTGAGCCTCCACGGACAGCTGGGAGTCCAAAATGACCCCCAGGCTGCGGACCTGGCCTTTCAAGGGTAGCCGTACCCCATTCAACACCAGGTCAACATCCCCCAACCTCCTCTTGTCTCCCACCAAAAGTACCTCGGTCTTGTCAGGGTTCAGCTTCAGCTTATTCCTCCCCATCCAGCCACTCACCATCTCCAGACATTTGGACAGAGATTCTACGGCCAACCTTGGTGAAGATTTGAACGAGAGGTAGAGCTGCGTGTCATCCGCATACTGATGACACTGCACCCCAAACCTCCTGATGATAGCCCCCAGCGGCTTCACATAGATGTTAAACAGCATCAGGGAGAGGATGGAACCCTGTGGCACCCTACAAGTGAGCGGCCACGGGTCCGAAACCTCCTCTCCCAGTGCTACCCTCTGGTATCTGCCAGAGAGGAAGGACCGGAACCACCATAATACGGTGTCTCCAATGCCCAACCCCTCCAGGCGGTCCAGGAGGATACCGTGGTCAATGGTATCAAAAGCCGCTGAGAGGTTGAGAATGAGAAAGGAGCATTCACCCCTATCCAGATCTCTCCTCATATCATCCACCAAAGCGACCAAGGCCGTTTCTGTCTCATGCCCAGGCCTGAAGCCCGACTGAAATGGATCTAGATAATCGGCTTCTTCCAAGTGTGCCTTCAACTGCATCACCACCACCCACTCAATCACCTTGCCCCAAAATGGCAGTTTTGAGACTCAGCGAAAGTTCTTCAGAACTTGGGGATCCAAGGAGGGCTTCTTTAAGAGTGGTCTTATCACTGCCTCCTTGAGGGCTGATGGCATCACTCCCTCCTCAAGGGAGGCATTCATCACTGCCCTGATCCCCTCACCCAGCCTCTCTCTGCAGCCCATAATGAGCCAAGATGGGCAAGGATCAAGTAAGCAGGTGGTCGGCCTTACAGATGAAAGTACCTTGTCCACTTCATCAGAAGGAAGGAGCTGGAACCGATCCCACAAAACTGGTTTGCCACAGGCCGCCTCTTGCTCACTAACTGTATCTTAATCCGATCAATTTTATTTGCAAAGTGCCTTGCCAAGGCCTCACAGGAGGCCTTAGAATGCTCCAGCGGTTCCGGAGCCACTGGACCGACCAGGCTCCAGACCACTTGGAACAGCCTCCTAGGACAGCACTCTGCAGACACGATAGAGGCAGCATAATATTCCTTTTTTGCTGCCTTCACCGCCACATGACAGGCTGAAGATACAGCTCTAGCCTGTGCCTGATCATCTTTGGAGCGAGACTTCTGCCACTGGCACTCTAGCCGTCTCACCTCCTGTTTCTGAGCTCGTAACTGAGGATTGAACCATGGTGCAGTCTGAGCCCTGTTCAGGGGGAGAGGGCGTTTCGGAGCCATCCGATCTAATGCCCCAGTGATTGCGGCATTCCAGCCACCCACCAGGGTCTCAACCGAGTGGCTGTTGGCGTGCTCCAGAGAATTCCCAAGCACTTTCAGGAATCCATTCGGACCCATAAGACATCTGGGGTGGACCATTTTAATGGGTCCTCCACCCCTGTGGAGGGGTTCTGGAACTGAGAAGCCTAATGTCACCAGATACTGATCTGGCCATGACAAGGGGGTGGCGGATGTACTCCCGACTTCCAGATCACTCCCCGCTTCTTCAGAAACAAACACAAGGTCTAGCGCATGACCAGCTACATGGGTGGGCCCAGATGGAATAGGGTGCAGCTCCCAGGAAGCCATGGTCTCCATGAAGTCCCAAGGTGCCCCTGTGAAGACGGCCTCTGAATGTACGTTGAAGTCCCCCAACACCAATAAGTTAGGGGACTGCACACGCACATCAGAGGCCACCTCAAGCACCTCGGCCAGGGAGTCAGTTGTGCAGCAGGGTGGACGGTACATGAGCAGAATCCCCAGACTGCCCTTCGGGCTCAACCTCCAGTACATGCACTCAGCAACTTTGGTCTCCCGGAGAGGGGGTCTGGCGAAGACCAAGGACTCCCAGTAGATAACAGCCACTCCCCCTCCTATTCTATGATTCTATGTTATGCTTTGAGTGCAGCTGCAGAGGAACATGTACAGGGCCAATGCCTCTCACTCTGCCCCCTTGAAGGTATTGTGTGTGGCTTCCCTGCCCTGGGACCAGTTGACCCAGTGCCATCTTTCCTCTCTGCCCTTTGTCAGGGCCAGCGTTTATCCCCACAGAGGCCTATTGCCATGGCAACAGAGGGGCCCTGTACGCAGCTGCTTTTCCTCTTCATACCTACACAAACATACCCAGAGCGCATGAGATGTGAGCCCCCACCCAGCTCTGCAGGACTTGCACATTTTCTAGGCAGGCCGAGAAAAAGCTGAAACTGGTCCTGAGACATTTGGCAATAAAGCCAGACTCACTGCCAAGTAATAATAATTAAAAAAACAGCCCTCAGTTGGCATATCTGAGGTACAACTACAAAGCCTGTCTACCCCAACACTTGTGTTTGCTCCACTATACCCAAATAGGAAAGAAACCTATTTGGCTACTAGTTAAGCTGATCTTGGGTAAAACTCCACTTAAACTTTATTGAAATAGATAAATCAATGAGGTGATCTTTTTTTCTTTTTTTTTTTAAGGCACAAAAAGTACAGGCTCTATCAGCTCAAGTTAGTCCTGTCTACTAGTTTCTTTTCCTGTGGAATGGGTAGCCTTCATTCTAACCCATGCCAGCCTTTGAGCTAGGACTGCAGGCTGTAACTTTAATGGGTGGGCAGAGCAGTGTTTCCCCAGGAGCCAAAGTTTTTCTTGGTTCTGTGAACCCAGACATTTTATGTCCCTCTAGTCTGGGATGGGAATGCCTCCTTTCCAAGCCTCTGAAGACTGGGAGTGCAGAGTTTGGTTTTGCACTCTGCAGACAGAAATCACAGCCCTACACTTCAGGAAAAGTGTATTCCTCCCTCTTTTTGCACAAGCATCACGAAGTATGGGAGCCCCAAAATCTTTAAAAATGCATCTTAAATTTTGTATTACAATAAGACAAGCACATTCATTGAAAGTAAAGACAAAGGCTACAATCCTAAACATACGTACATTGACTCAGACTCCACCGAACCCAGTAGAGTCTACCCTTCAGAGTAAATATGCACAGAACTGGGCAAGAAGCCTAAGCTATATTTAATTCTGTTTGCAAATTCTAGCAATTCAGTAAGCTTTGGGTTACATCCAATAATCTAACTTAAGACCCATTCATTTCAATGGGTCTACTCAAAGTAGAACTAAAATTTGATACAAGTCCTGGACAGGAATAGCTTGACCCCTGTGATCCATGCAGTGGTAACGTCAAAACTGGATTACTGCAATCTGCTTTATGTGGAGCTGCCCTTAAGCTTGGTCTGGAAGCTGCAGTTGATTCAGAATGCCACAGCCAGGTTGGTCACAGGAGTGGCTTACAGCCGGCATATCAACCTATGCTAAGGGAACTGCACTGGCTGCCTAAATGCTGCCAGGCCAGGTTTAAAGTTTTGGTACTTATTTACAAAGCCCTAATCAACTCAGGACCAGGATACTCAAGATCGTCTGATTCGCTACTGGCCTGCTTGGTTGCTGTGCTTACCAGGAGATATCCTCCTTGTGGTACCCAAGAATTTGCAGGTTCAGTCCATCATAGCTCAGAATACCGCCTTCAGCATCATGGTGCCCAGTCTCTGGAACTCCCTTCCACTACAAATTAGGCAGGTGCCAGCCCATTTTGGTTTTCAGCATTTACTAAAAATGTACCGTTTCCAACAGGTATTTCCTGGAAGGTATATCTGTATGTCCCCTGTGTATCGTTTACAAATTTAATATAAACAATGCATAAATATTAAGAAATAATTCAATTCTACAAATTAATATTGCATTTCAAAATACCAGTATCAATGGGCAATCTAAACATTTTTTTACATAGAAACATTTCTCTCTCACTCTTTCATATGCACTCAAATATTTAAAAGAAATGCCAAGCAAGGGGCACGTGTACCAATTTCAGTTACAATGATTCAAGCTTACCTTAAAAAGTCAGTTCCATAGCAGAATAAATTGCATAGGGTGGGTGTGGAGACTTGTCTCGCTTTCCAAGATTAAGTTCAGATTGACATCTGCTAGGGATGCTAAAGGCAAGGCTTGCACTATGGTAGGGCATTGGGTTAAACCACTAGTCTTCAACCTTTTTAGATGTAGGACACCCTTTAACCCCAATTTATGAGGCCCACTTTAAATTTTTAACTATGTGTTTTCCCCTATCTTTTCTTTTGCATAATCCCCCTGCCCCTCCAATAGTGGGGCTATTGGTATAACCCACTTTAGGGTAGACTGTAGGCCTGGGGCTAGTTCAGAACCAACACTTTAGATCATCCTTAGAGTCTCTCCCCACTGAGATTCCATTATATAACATCAAAACCAATACTGATTTAGTGCCTTCAATGACAATGGTTTGTACCTGAAGCTTAAGATGCAATAGCAGTACCAATGATTTTTTTTCTTGTATAGATAGTACTTGACATCTGAAATCATGAGGGTATCAAGAGCTGAAGTGGAAGAAAGAGCAACCAGAATTACAGAATGCTTCCCAAAGTGATCTGTAATGTCTTGAATGGAAGTGAAGAATGGACTCTCCTCCCACAGCAACCACTGCATCAGAACAGCAGCTTTAGGACATGCCAGTAAATCCCAAATACAGTTTCTAGATTCTTTCAGAAATCTATCTAATGTAGGAACATTTGGATTGGAAGCATTTTACCAAATAGTGCAGAGGTGGGAAACTTCCAGATGTTTTGGCCTACAACTCCCATGTTCAATCAACTATTGGCTGTGTTGGTTAGGGATCATGGGAGTTGTAGGCCAAAACATCTGGAGGGCCTACATCCACTGTAATGGTGGGAAAGCATCCTCCATTTCATCAATAGTAGGAATATATCAGGTACTATTATTGGTCTCCAAGTTCCTGTGCTCTCATATTCCCCATGAAGGGGCTTCTTGTTCTGTAGTCACATATTTGGACCTTTCTTCACAATTGCCATCATCATCTCAGGCAGTGCTGATTCCTGCGAGGATTTAATAATCAAAGGAAAGTGATTTATTTGTCATTTTCACATCAGTCTCCACTAACAGATAAAAATGAAATGTTTTATTTATCCCTATGGGTTTGCTGGAATGGATCCAGAAGCAAGCACATGTAACCATTACACTATAGTATCAGCAGGTCTTAACACTACCTGTCTTAAAAGCACTTAGGATTAACTGATAATGAAATTAAAACAAATATCCGTTTATCTACTGTGTTCAGGCTTTAATCTAGCTGTTCCTCTAGAACATATGGACCTTTTGATAGTTGAAACAGTAGTAAATCAGCATCACTCCACATTTTAGCTTCAATGGCAATTTTAATTAAGATGATAAATATTTCTGCAATATCTACAGGAACGGTTACTGCTGCTTTAGTGGCTTGCTGTAGAACAGCCTTCTACAACTTGGTGCTCTCCTGATGCTTTGGACTTCAACTCCCATCAGCCCCAGCCAGCATACCAATGGTCAGGAATGCTGGGAGTAGTTGTCCAAAACATTTGGCAGGCACCAGGTTGGGAAAAGCAGCTGTAGAAAAACTGGGTAATATAATTTCTTTGAAGAAAAGAAATAACTCTCAGAATTGTCTGTGCATTCCTCCTCTCAGAAGAAGGTCTAAAGTCTACCTCAAAACTCACTATGTTCACAAAACGTTGGCGCATAGACAAGATCAGTCAGTTTACATTCTTCTATTATAATATGGCTGAATTTATAGTAGCTACAAAGTTAAAAAGACACAAATCCAAGTGTTACAATATATTTTTTTAATTTTTATAAATAACTTATCTGTTACAAAGACAGTTTACCCAGCTAAATCACAAAACCATCAACTCAAGATATCCAAATTAGGTTTTATTAATAAAACAGGTAAAAATTGATTTGTCAATCTTCACATAGAACTGCAGATGAAGCTTAAAAACAATGCTTCTTTTTTATAAACATAATGCATTCAATGCAAGTACTTTGCGTCTACTGTCTAATTACCTGGGTCATTTAAGTCCCACATTTAAAAAAATGCAAAGTCTTTAAAACAAAGGCCTTTGTGTATTCACATAGATCACTTGTAAAAATACCTGTTAGAAATGTCCACTGGCATTTATATTTACAGTGGGTGACAGTCTACTTTGTCTCTTGCTACATTTAGGCTGCAATCTTATTCCCAGCTTCCTAGAAGTAAGCCCCATTGAAGTCAATAGAACTTACTTCTGAGTAGAGATGTATAGGATTGCACTGTTACTCACTGCCTCTTGCTTCATCCTAAGAGATGCTACATTATTTTGTAGTATGCAAGAGAACATATAAAAAAATAAAACTATATTATTGTTTTCAGTTATGAGTGTTCCTGACCAACTGAATGCTTTTCTTTAAAACAAGGAGGCCTATGAAAATAAAGAGATGCTTGGTATTGCTTCAGTGATCAAGTCTGCTTGGTTACTCTCTTCCTGCCTGTATTTCAGTTTGTTCTATTCTCCACCAAATCAGGTTTAAAAATAGGCTGCCAAGTTATTGATAGCACAGATATTTTATGCCACTGCTACTGTTTTGTGTACTGTATGTACTTCCCCAGTAATTACCTCTTGAAGGGTTTGCAAGATATGCAGCAAATGAAGCAAGCATATTCAGATGCTGAGATGCTGGTGGGTTGAATGTATTTTAACTTTGGTTTTCTTGTGTCAGACAAAATATTATCTTGTGTCACCCACCGTAAAAATCAGTGAACAGAGTGAACTATATGTATAAACTCAAACTTTTCCTGCATTTTACAATGCTGCATCTCCAGGTCTTCACAGATTATCAGCATTTACAAGAGCAACCTACAGAATAGGCAGTGGAGAGGTTTTTGGGCATTGTTTATTATTAATGCTCTTATTTTAAGGCACTGCTTCTCTCAGATCAAAGCTTTAAAAAAGGGGTCATGATCGTGCGTAATCACTTAAAAGGAAAAAAGAAAGTTAACAAAGACTATTACACTATACATTAAGAAGTACAAGAAATAATAAAAGGTGAAGAAAAGTAAGTCACTTAAAGCAGGCTCTAGAGCTATGTACAGTAGGAAAAGCTTTGGGGGTATTTCACTGTGAGTATTGTACAGACAAAGCATGCAGTTTTCTTTTTCATCTTCAGACGATTGTACTGATTTGTGTCTTCGCAGAGCAGAGCTGTTTTCCAGGAAGACAAGGTGAAGAGTACCACTAATTTGAGAATTTTTTCTACAATCCACGGGCCCTACTTGGCAGCAAACAGTTTAACACACTTTCAATTTGTTCCTTTCCATTTCCTCGGTGAATGTAGTGTTTCACTGAAAGCTTTACAAACAAAAAAAGCTATCAATCTAATTCCTTCCCCTGTCAAAATTCAGTAGTGACATTTGTGGAGAAAGGCAGTTGGGGAACACCCAAGCATTGAACATGGTGAGAGTTATTCTTACTGGGGTTCTGGTAATACTGTACATGATTCAGGCAGCTGGCAACCAAGTCTTTCAGGAGATTACCTTCCAGCTGATGAATTTCAGCTGCCTGCAGCACAACACTGAGGTATTATCTCTGTAGAATGACATTTAACATTAGTAATAAAACTTGTCACACATTCAGTTTTACAAAATCCTATGCATAAATGATTATTTATCCCAAGGAAATGACACAATAGTCAAAGGTTGGATTTACAGAAGATAAGAGAGCCTCCCTGGCTCAGAAATGCCTGGGCATTTCACACTGTTCACAACGGTTTAAGGCTGGGTGATTTAAAAAAGTACAAGCAGTACAACTCCACTGAGCTCCCTCATCTTCTTCTGTATCCGGTACAGTTTTTGGTGGTTTGACAATGGACCTTTGATCTGCTGGGGTAGAAAGAACAATGATTAAATACGAACAGCAGAAGAGACTGAATTCTGTGCACTCTTTCCCCCACTTTGTATGTAGCAAAATTGAGTATTAAATGCTGGAACTGTGTGGTATGTTGATTTTTTCCCACTGTTTTGTTTTTAAAATTTCAGCCCACCATTCAATAGTGAAAAATGACCCTCTTCTCTACACTTTAGTCTAGATAATCCCTCAGTCTCTATGTTTCAAAAATGAGCAGAAATTAAGTGATCCAGAAAGTATAAAGGACACAACTCCCTCGTGTGTGCATGTATAAGTGACAAAGAAGAGAGAGAACCAATGAACACAATAAACGAATACAGTGACCTCATTACTCGCATGCCTCAGTCCTCCGATAACTTTATGAAGGACTGACAGTAAATGGCTTCAATGATGTGTTTTGATTCCAGAGATAAGTTAACTTGGAGAGAAAAAATTTCCAGTAGTACCTTTGGGCTTTGGTGGCACAGGACCTAGAAATCCAATATTGTCATAAAAATTATGAATGGCACTGGGATTAAAATGTGGTCCTGGAAAAAAGGAAACACACAGCACAATGAAAGAAAAAGTTAGCACAAAAGCTGTATTTGGTGTGGGGAAACAAGCCAATTTTGCATTACCACCTTGCCACCTCCTCCTCTATTCTGAACTTATCTTGTGGTTTTTGGGGTAGTGGAGGAAGAATAATATTAAAATGTATTTTCCCCTCCCCAATTCTGAAGATGCTTCAGGAGAAAGGGCATTTCTCTTCACACAGGGTCCCTTTTAATGGTGGCTAGCCCACCTAGTGTCGGGTAATGGGCAGCCACAACATTGCCTCCAAGTACAGGCATGATAGCAAGACATCCTCAAGTGCATAACCCTGCCCTAAGCGCTGTTTTGTTAGTCACATTAGAGCGTGACAGCATGTTAGGAACTATCATTTTTTATTTAAGTTTCCCTTAGTCCTCAGTTTATTTTCTTCCTTACCTACATATATGTAGATTTGATCTTTTACAAACATAGCATCTCAAATCAACAGGGACAAAGGAATTGTGCGTCCCCACAACAGCTTAGGGAATGACTTGAGGATTTTCATAACAAAAATGCCCAATAAAATATTATTATTGACTATCACACTCTAATTAGCAAATAAGATAGCAAATTAACTATCACACTCTATATTCATACTCTATAATCTTCAAACCCTCAAAGTGATTTAGCTGAATAGGCAAAAAGATTATTCATACTGATAGTAAAGTACCTCTTGCTTGAAATAGATCAATCTCTTTGGTTAGGCAATCTATGTCTATCTGAAGCTGTCTGTTACAACTTCTTAACTGCTGCATTTCGTCAAGCTGAAAAACACAGAACAATGCTGTCTATTAGATTACTAATTTAATGTGTACGATGACAAAGCTTAGTTATAGGTTGATGATGGCAAACACTTATGTCATAATAACGATAATTATGAATCCCTTCAGGCATGAGAGCAGGCTATTTATTCACATAAGGTGGCTCCTGCAGATTTATAAAACCATTTGGGATTTAGACTAATTACTACACTGTCCACAAAACTACCACCTGATATGTGGAAATCAGCGTTAACTTTTCCTAGTTGGAAAGCCTAGAAAAACATCGATGTTTGGAAATAAAGTGTTACTTTTCTTTTATATAATAAAGAAATCCTAGGTGTATTACCTAGGAACAATCACATGAAGAACTGGCTTGACAATGCCAGAGATGGCACTTTTCTATGATACCTTTCAGAACAAATAACTAAAAATGCACGGTATGATTTGATTTTCTAATTATTCTCAACTGTTTTAAGAATCCCCTTCCCCATATGTACAAGGTACTTGGTAAGCAAAGCATATTCTATTTTTCATCAACATATTTCTGAACTGAAGAACTATGTTAAGTTTATGATATACTTTTAAAGCCTCCAGAAATTATGACTTACTGAAGGAATTTGAGAAGCAGAATTTGATCTTTTCAGCCGCCTTCGTGTTAGATTATTCTCCATTTCATTGACTTCTGTTTTTAGTTTATCCAGCTTTTTCTTCTGAATCTCAAGTTCTCGTTGAAGTCGTTCCATCCTAGCCTTTTGGTGTACTAGTAAGGCTGAAGAACATTAAAATACCACTTTAACCAATGTTCTCTTTAGTGTTCTCTTCACAGCATCACTTGATTTAACATACCGCAGTTCTAAGATAAATAATTCCATGAGAATTTCCCACTTTACCCAGTGTGAAACTTTGAATGATATAAAGATTTGTGTGTCCCACATGGCTGCTTTGGAACACCTGAATAATAACTGATATGACAGCCTATAACAGCCAAGCCCATATAAAAATGTAAAATGTGGAACCAAAGATTTGGTTGGTTGTTTAAAATCAACAGGTGAAATTTAAACACTTCTCACTTTTGCCTCCTTAATCAACTTCCTGGTTTACAGTTATTATACCTTCCAAATTCCGTAGCCTACCTTCCAATGAACAGTCCATCTAATCCCTACCCCCTCTGATTGAGGCTCAATCACTCCTGTTTCCTTCATCTCCTGTCCCTTCCTTCCTCTGAACCTTCTACATTTTCCACCCATCGTTTCCCAATGCATAATGCATTGTTTCTCAGTTCATGGCCGATTTCGTCTTCCTTGGCTCAGTGTCCCTTAACTATCCCACCTTGCGCATCTTGCCACTAACCTTCTCATCCCACCACTTCCCTCCTTCTCCACCCACCTTATCCCAGTCCCTACCAACAATGCACAGCTAATCTTGCCCCAAGAGCTGTACAAAGTTCTCTCAGGCAAAATGGATCACAAAATACTTATTTTCAGCACTGTTTCTCAGACACTTTCCCATCAGCAGTGAGAACATTGGTCACAGCCACAGGTGGTGTAGGTGGGGGGTTGCAGGTGAGAGTGCTTTTCGCTTACTTTATACAGAAAAAAAATTCTTATGTCGTTCTTAGCTTATTTACGGTAAAAAAATTACCAAGTTCCTTCATTTGGTATAACAGATGTAGAACCAAAACAATTTTTGAAACCATGTTAAAAATATTATCAAAGAAATACTGCTGTTTAAATTTAAACTGACTCTGCTTTAAACCAACAGTACAAGCCTAGGGTGAACTAGGTATTGTTTTGAGAACCATATCCTGTTTAAGGGCAATATTCATTCTGTGTTAACTTCTTGAAGCTCAATAGAAAACTGGAATTCTGAAGCCCATCAGTACAAACTTTCAACCCATCATTGATCTAGAGAACTGAAGATGCAATTTTATGAAATACAAAAGGATAAGAGAAGACCAATTTTAAGCCATGCAAAATTAATTGGATTTTCAATTAAGAGTGTGTGTGTGTGTGTGTGTGTGTGCGTGCGCGCGCGCATTACTGTATTGCTTTGTTTAAGTTAAACCAAATTGAGATTTTCTTTTTTGAAAAAAAATTCTGGCTTATGCTCACATGTTAATTATTTCAGTATACATATACCATAAAAAGAGCTGCACACAACAATTTTATTTTGGATATAGAATCACGCTGAATAGTAAATTAGAGATATGTAGCTTGGCTATTGTGAGCAAGTAAAATGCAAATTCAATTATGGCTTATTGCTGAACAAGTTGTCACCTAGATATTAATTGTAGCTGCATAGAATCTAGCCAGACTCTTCTAAGGTTACATACAGGTGATATAGAGATTAATGGTATATGCAGCACATTCTGACTGCTTCCTGTGCCACAGTTCTGAATCATTAGTATACAACCCCTGATGCAGTGTGGTATATAGGAAACAAAATAATGAAACCCAAACCTATACTAAAGACAAGTACCTGATCAAAACATAATTAGTAGTGTTGAAATAACTGACACAAAATGTTATATGAAACAAGACAGCATTAGGAGTCACTTCTCTTTGATCCATACATCCTCTTTAAGTGGTGCAAGTAATACAAACATCCCTTTTAAGGAAGACAATTTATTGCTTTTAATTCCACTATTATTTAAAAAATACTAAAAGTGATCTAACTATCTTAGTTAAACTGGAAGCACACTGCTAAAGTCTTTGTGTAATATAAACACTGACATAAGCACTTCAGTGCCACTAATAAGCCTTGCTGAATTTCTGTCCCCCTCAACCTTTAACTAAACAAAGGTTCTTGCTCTTACGGATGCATGAAAGCATAGAGCTTGAAAATGAAATGGGAGTGTTCTTAAGACTTCAGAATGTCCAACTGAAATATGATTTCAAAGCCCATCTCAAGATTTTTGACAGGATGGTATACCTACAATTTCAGAATTTAGATCCTCAGTAATCCCAGATTCAGCATCTGGAATTAACAGGAGGGGGAAATAAGCTTCTGAAATGGCAGGGTGTGTGTGTGTGTGTGTGTGTGTGTGTGTGAGAGAGAGAGAGAGAGAGATTGATTTTTCAGGAAGGACACCATTTTTTTCAGGGATTTGTGGGAACTTTACCATTGGCAGCATTGCTGCAGCAGGTACTGTCTTTCTTTTTAAACTTAGATGACGGAACTCCTTTCAGGAGTTGCCATTCTGCTCCCACTCCCCCCACCCCACCCCCAGCAGAACATCCAGGATGCAGTGCCATTATGGAATACCCTGCGGGACGAAATGGTAGCTGCCATTGGAAGTTGCCATTTTCCTACCAAACCCCCCAGAACAAATCTGTGCCTGGGGCATTCTGAGGAATAAATGGTGGCCACAGAGAAGAGCTCCAAAATTAATGTATTAAAAACAAGGGAAGCCACCACTGCCAATGGATAAGCATCCTACAATGAATCCTTGCAAAAACTGCACCCAGAAAATCACCACAATGGTCTATTTGCTTAAGGGGCAGCGATTTCAGAGAAGTGTTTTTGTGTAGCATTATCTAGAATAAGCTGACCAGCCCACTGCTGGAACTTCAGATATTTTAACATTGTGAACATTAGTCAGTGAGTGCATTTTCATAGCTGATCCATAGTAACACAATCTGAAATCTCATTTACCATGTGACCACTCCAGAAATACCCTATCCATTTCTCGCCTCCCACAGAAAGTTGCAGAAAGTTACATTGAAGAAGTGCATCACATCCTTTAGAACAGTGGTTTTCAAATGTGTTCCAGGAAAGCCTGGAATTCCTTGGAAATAGCAAGGGTTCCTTAATGGATAAAATTCAGTGATGGCAGACAAGCTTCCTTGAAAGACAGCATGCTCATCACTACTGTGCACCTGCAAGGCGGTGTTCTGTGTGTCTAATGGCACACTCTCAGTTCATGTGAGGCAACAATAAGCTCCAACCTCATGCCTCAGAGCCTACACAATACTGGGCTTCAGTAGTAGTCAAGTCTATGTGGAAACTGCTTCTTCAAAATAAAATCTGAAAGTGACTGTTCAGAATTATCCACTGTATCCAAGTAAAAAATATGCAGTTAGGTTAATTCTATTAATGATGTTTAGATACACAATTTCATTTATTTATGCATCACCCTTTAGTTTTAAAAAAACCCTTCCAAGGGTGGCTCACATATTCAGAGAAGAAAATTCAAAAAATGTCAATGATGACTTACTCCCACCTGCCCCATCACAATTATAGGAAAGACCTCTGCACTAAGTAAACTATCTACCCTGGTTGACGGAGTAACAGTCCAGATTATGAAGAGGCAGAGGCAGATTATGAAACATAGTACTCTAGAATTTAGATGTAAAGCAAGTAAAAAAATAAGGTTTAAGGTTGCCTGATGCTGATTAAAACTTTATTCCTTATACGTTACATATAAAATGCTGGCTATAGTTGGCTCTGGTTATAGTTGGCCCTGTTGTCTGTGCCACAGCCTAAAGGTTTTTGTTTGTTGGAAACACGTCTTCTTGATCATCCTGTGAAATGATCTCCCCTTCGAAGTACGGCAGGCTGGCATCTTTTAGGCGTTTATTGAAAACATATCTGTTTACTATGGATTTTCCCCAGCCATGAGCTACCTTTGTACCAACCTCATGATACACATGCATGTGTGGGTCTTGTCTGTTTTTTGCTTTTATTTTTTTGTAAATCAAATGCAAAGCGGTATATAAATACTGCTAATAAATACATTAAAAAAATTATAATTCCTTACAAAGTAGAATCGGTTTGCACTGAACATACAAAACAACTGAAGGCTATTTGAATGAGTCACACTGAAAGGCATTAATTGTGGCTGTTATTTCTTCAACCAAGTTCAGGATTTTCAGATAATTTTCATACATATTATGGGTAATGAGTTGCACTAGATGACAAAGCTGGGCAATGAGAGGTACCCTGGGGTTCCTCCTGCAATAAGAATGCCAACTTATTGAGGTCCCTTCCTCCTTAGACTCTCAACAGCCTTTCCTCTCTGCAAGGGTGAGGAACCCATTAAAAAGGGCTGCCTTTTGAGACTAATGGCTTCTGATGGATTCCAGAGGGCTATAGGGGATTTTCCTGCTGGTATGGCTGGTGGTCCTGTTGAAGACCTGGTTACTCCATGGAATGCAGAGGCGACTAGGGCAGTTGCAACGATTGCTCCCAAGCGCCCTCTCCCACCGAGCAGAGCCCAGGTAGCTCCTTGGTATACACCTGAGCTGAGGGCAATGAAGCAAGATGGAAGATGGTTAAAATGCAGGTGAAGGAAGACTCGTGCCAAGTCTGATTGAACACAGGTTAGAGCTCATTATCAAACCTACTCTGTGGCAGTGAGGGTGGCAAAGAGGAAGTTCTTTTCCACCAGAATTGCATCTTTTCAGTGTCATTCAGCAGAGCTTTTGGTTCATGGCCTTTTGCAATCTGGGCCAGGGAGAGAGATGGTGGAAACTTTGGTAGCACGCTGTGACAAGTTTGCATGACACTTTGAAGATAAAGATGCTCGTGTTCAACACGACTTGGGACACCAGTTAATGCAGTTCCATTAGTAGAGGTATCCAGAGCACCATCTGGTTCAGTTTCATTGGCTGAGTTTCAGTAGTTGAGACCTGAGGATGTGGGCAAGGTGTTTGGCCAAGTCCAGTCAACCACCTGTATGGTTGACCCTTGCCCATCATGGCTTATTATTATATCTAACAGAGAGGGGATGTCTGGCTGGGTCCAGGAGGTTATCAACTCCTTGAGAGGAGTGGTGCCAGCCACTATAAAGGAGGCAGTTATTAGGCTACTCCTGAAAAAGCCTAACATGGACTCAGAAGATGTTAACAACTATAGGCTGGTTGCTAATACCCCCTTCCTGGGCAAGGTGCTTGAGTGGGTGGTTGCCAGTCAACTCCAGGCACTCTTGAATGGAATAGATTATCTAGATCCATTTCAATCAGGCTTCAGGTCTGGTTTTGGAACAGAAATTGAACTGCCTTGGTCGCCCTGTGGGATGACCTTTTCCAGGAGAGGGACAGAGGAAGGGTGACCCTGTTGATTCTCTTGGGCCTCTTAGCAGCTCTTGATTCTATCAGCCGTAGTATCCTGTGGATAGACTATCTGGGCTGGGAGTTGGAGGAACTGCACTGCAGTGTTTCTGCTCCTACTTGGATGGCTGATTCCATACAGTGGTGCTGGGGGATTATTGCTGTGCCTTTTGGTAGTTATGTCATGGGGTGCCACAGGGCTCTTTTTTATCCCCCATGCTATTTAACATCTACATGAATCCCCTGGGGGAGGTTATTGGGAGATACGGACCGAGGTGTCACCGATATGTGGATGGCACCCAGCTCTATTTCTCCTTTTCATCAAACCCAGGTGAGGCAGTGGGTGTTGTGAATCAATGCCAGGGTGCAGTAATAGATTGGATGAGAGCCAATAAACTGAGACTCAATCCAGACAAGACAGAGGTATGGTTAGTATGTGGTTTGTCTGCCCAGCTAAGTGATGCTCAACCTGTTCTGGAAGGGGCTGCCCTCCCCCTAAAAGATCAGGTTTGTAGTTTGAGGGTGCTCTTGGATCCAGCATTGTCACTAGAGGCACAGGAGGCATGGAACATCTTTTATCAGATTAGGCTGATATACCAAATACATCCTTATCTGGACAGAAATAGCCTAGATACAGTTATCCATGCTTTGATAACCTCTCGTCTGGATTACTGCAGTGCGTTATTTGTGGGGCTGCTTTTGAAAACTGTCTGGAAACTTCAGGTGGTCCAAAATAGGGCAGTGAGACTGTTAACCGGGAATGGCCAACATAATCATATTATGCCAGTACTTTCCATCTGCACTGGCTACCAATCCATTTCTGAGCCCAATCAAAGTGCTGGTATTAACATTCAAAGACCTAAACAGCTTGGGACCAGGTTATCTGAAGGATCATCTCCTCCCATATACATTTGTCCAGACCCTAAGATCATCTTCAGTAGTCCTTCTCTGGGAGACTCCACCAAAGGAAGTGAGGCGGGTGGCTACTAAGAAGAGGACCTTTTCTGCTGTGGCACCCTGGTTGTAGAATGAGCTTCCCAGAGAGGCTTATCTGATGCCTATACTGTGCTCTTTTCAGTGCCAGGTGAAGACCTTTTAATTTTCCCAGGCATTTTAGTTTTTCAGTTTCTGTTTTAAATCTGGTACTGTATTTTAAACCGTTGCACTGCTCCTAGGTTCTATTTGGTTATTACTATTATTTTTTATATTGTTGTTTTAAACTTTTACATTTTATATTGTATCTTATCATGTTTTATTTTATTTTAATTGTTGTGAACTGCCCAGAGAGCTTTGGCTGTTGGATGGCACAAGAATGTAATAAATTAATAAAGTAATTTTACTTCTGCCCTCTGTTTTTTATTCTCTTAAAAAAAAACCTCCTATCCTTTATGGTTGTGGTGAAAGTGCTAAAATCCAAGACTGCAATAAATAAGAAAGGCTCATACAAACAGAATTTTCTTTACCATGCTGGCTTGTGAGCAAATTCAGAAAATGTAAGATAACTACCACTGCTTTCCCTAATTTGTCAATAGTTGAATTTGGGGAGCAGAACTCCTTGGTTTCCTAGTTTCTTCTCTGCTTATTTTACTCTGTGGGTTGGAGGTGTGGCACAGGAATGATGAAAATTCTGGTTTTCTAAATCTCTGTAGAAGAAATTTTAAACAACTACAGTGTATTAGGTTATATTTTAAAATAGTGAGATAATCTGAGCTAGTGTCTATTCTGTGTTCCCTCTCCCAAATAATAATTATGAACCAAGGAGGACCAAATTTTATGTTTTGAGTCGAGCAACTGGATGTTCATTAGCTTAGTTTATGTCTATATTTTGTTTTTTTCTGCTATCAATGATCATTATGTTTTTCTCTCCCACAAGGAACAAAACAGCAACGTAGAGACACTAAGGGGCTGTTCACACAACATGCTAACCCACACTTAGTGGTTGAGTGTGGGTTGTTTTGAACGGTAGGTTGTTTGTTGAACTGTGGATTACCATGTTGTCTGAATGCAGCATGTTTTCTGCAGGGTGAGTAATCATGCTGTCTGAATGCAGCCAGGGTGGCTTGTTAACCATGCAGTGTGGTTTGTTAACCACTCTGAGCAACCTAACAAACCATGCGTTCTCAAGGTGGCTTGTTTGAGAAAATAAGCCATGCTGAATGGTTAACAAGCCACCCTGGCTGTGTTCAGACAACATGCTAACCCACAGTTCAACAAACAACCCACACTCAACCACTGAGTGCGGGTTAGTGTGTTATGCGAACAGCTCCTCTGGCTCAGTGGCCATTAGGGCCACAATTGCAGAGAATAAGGAACTGTGCAGGTACCCACCTAATGGCCACTGGAATTCCAGCTAAGCTCCATATTTGTTTGTAAGATTTCTCCACATACTATCTATGCTTTGCTTCCCAACTATGAGGACTAGCAACTTGTGTATTTCCCCCCTTCAAATAAAAGTATATATTCTTAAAATGCCAGATTCCTTTCCAGAAACAGTACGCTTGCAAAATAATCTTTCATAAGATCCTCCTCTTCAGAGGGGGATGGGTGGATTTAAAAGCATTTTGCAATACGTATCAAAGGAAAAGAAGTCATGAATTCCACACAACCAGCACAAGCTCTTTGTGTGAGTTTTAGTAGCATTTTGCATCCTGACCACTATATCTTATCTACAGTGAGCAAAAAGAAAAAAGGAAATGTGACTATCGTATTACCAATACCATTTAGAAAGGAAAAGGCAACCCAACTTCTCCCTGTCTTTTCAAAAAGAAAGAGTGAGAGACCCACAAAGGCACTTGCCTGATTGCTAGTAGCAACGATATATCTGATGAGCACAGCAAGGTAAGCCAGGAACATAGGAAGCTGCCTTATACAGAGTTAGACCATGGGTCCATCTAGCCCAGTACTGTCAACACTGACTGGCAGCAGCTCTCCAGGGTTTCCGGGGGGATTCTTTCCTAGCCCTACCAGAGTTGCTGGGGATTGAACCTGGGACCTTCTGCATGGAAAGCCGGTGCTCTGCCACTGAGCTACATATGGCCCCTCAAACTCCATCCCCGAAGCTGTCCTGGGTTTCAGAAGCACTTGGAAGCAGCAAGCAGTGTGATACCAGGGTGCCTTCAGAGCTCGGTGCAACTGTATGAACGAACCTCATCCCTTTCCTGGTCTGAGCGAAGCCATGCTGAGTTTTGGAGGCATTCGGAAGCAGAGAAAATGCTGGTTGCTTCTGAAGTTCAGCACAACATTAAAGAAGGCTCCAGCCCTGTCTTGACTCACAAGGAGGACAGAGTGAGCCTAGCAGCCACAAGATGATCTGCCAAAATTTGTGGAAGTCAAATCTTAACTCAGCTACAGATTTCTTTATACTTGAATTCTATGAGCTAATAAATGAGGGACAGTTTAGAGAAACAGGGGGGTGGGAGATCATGGTTGGTTCAGCAACATATTTGTGGCACATCTAGCTTATTAGACAACTGTGATAATCACTGTGATCCTCCAACCACTGTGATCCTCAACAAAATGGAGGATGCACCCCAATAGTCAAATTAATTACTTAAATCACTGCTAACAATGGAAGGGAATTAGCGTGCTCTTCATCTTCCCTAAGCTTCTTTAATACACTGAAAATAATGCACCCACTGTTTTTTACCAGGGAATACCTTTGAAAAGAATTTTACAGAAAAGCTGAAGTTTCAACTATAACCCTTTTGTTGTTGTTTTTGATGGAAACTCACCATCACATTGCACTTTTCTACCATTTTGAGCATCTGTTTCTTATTAACAAGTAATCTGAAACTGACAGAGTATATCAACTGTCATCGGTAAATCTGAAGATGTTTTCTAGGCCTCAAGAAATGTGAGGATATTTGCCAGCTGTCACACCTGCCTATATTCAACACATGCAAAAGCTGCAATCTGCACTATAGATGAAATCCCATTAAATCATTCTGAGCCCCTGTGGTTGCACAGAAAAGACTGATTTAATGCAGTCAGTGCATTTGCTTAAGGTTCAAGAACAGCTTCTATAAATAGAAGCTGTTGTAATCTTTAAAAAAATCCCTACCTCTAAAAAATCATAAGGGTCCTCAGACAACAACATTATGAAGTTATGTCTTCAGGTTTCTGACAACATAATAACACTAACAATTCCCATTGGTGTTAGGCTGGTGCCTTTAAGTAAGGGTTAGGCCATCTAGTGTCCAAAACATCTGGAGGACATATCCTAGAAGCCACAGCCACCATGGTCAATGATTGGGGATTCTGGGAGTTGTGGTCTAAAACTTCTGGAGGGCACCAGTTTGCCTACTTCTGCTTTAAACTGAAGTTAAATAAACGAGTTAATATTCTAACCAAAGATAGAATACTAACCAAGTGTCTTGTTAGCATGGTATAGTAGGAAAGCTTTGGATTAACCTGGCTTCAAAGTATATCTTAGCTGTGACATTGGGTGGTCATCTTGGGCAAGGAGCTCTCTCAGCCTCTTATCCCACTATGAAATGAGAAGATTAGTGACTTGTGTTACTGGGTTTACAGGAGAAAGTGCAATAAAGAAATGTCCAGTCACATTTTGATCCCTACGCATAAAGGTAATTAAACATGCAAGGGAACAATATGCCCATATCCTTGCTTCTTTGAGACAGTGCAGACAAGTTGAGGACATACATCTATACTACCACCGTGGAAATACCAGTCACAGAGCAATTTAGGTAATCTTAGCAGCTCTCCACAATCAGCACATTTCTCAACTCTGCTCCCTTATTTGAATAAACAAATAAAAACTGGTGTTTGGTGTGTGTTTTTAAAACCATGATAGTGAATGCATTAGAAGCTTTGTGCAAATTGCTGATCCCCTTAACGTAAGTGAATATACCTGCTTAGAAACACTGGGGCTATTTGCACATGACTGCGAAGAACCCCTAGTGCATTCTGCAGCCTTTTTGAATATTCAACCTTTGATTAGGCTGATTGAGGGTTGCTATGGGATGTCTGAACCTGGACACTATAGGTTAACCGTGGGTCAAACAACCCAGTTAACCTAACTACTAACTGTATATTAACTATGGTTTGCTTAACTTATGATTAACATATAGAGTCCAGGTTCGGACATCATGTAGCAAGCCACAATTGGGAGTTGAATATTCAAAATGGCTGTGGAATTCACCTGGTATACCCTGTGGTAAATCATAGGTTCATTAATTAAGACACAATTTGCTGCCATTACGTGAAAAACAGCTTTCAAAAAACAAACACCCCCTTAATTTTGCATAAATTCACTTGTATGCCAAAATAATAATCTTTTATATCAGGGGTCCCCAACCCCCGGGCCGCAGACCGGCCTGTTAGGGACTGGGCCACAGCAGGGGTGTGGGAACCCCCTTTACTGTGGGTCCGCGGCGGGGAGGCGATCCCCCCCCAATTCTCGCCGGCCCTGGCCAGCTCCACTACGAGTCCGCGGAGCTGCCAGGCGGCTCCGTCCGCTGGGACGGAAATGGCGTCCGCGCAGACGCCATTTCCGTCCCAGCGGCCGGAAGTCCACCAGCGGCCAGAGCTGGCCGGCAGCTCTGCAGACTTGGAGCAGAGCCGGCCAGGATTCGTGGGGGGGCAGATCACCTCCCTCCCCTGCAGACCCAAAGTAAGGGGGGCTCCCACACCCCTGCTGCGGCCCAGTCCCATCCCCCCCGCCAGTCCGTGGAAAAATTGTTTTCCACGGGACCGGTCCCTGGGCCCAAAAAGGTTGGGGACCACTGTTTTATATGATCCATTTGTATAAAATAGACCATGGTCCCATTTCAGTTTCTAAACAAAGATGTCACTTCAATTTCTAAAAGATGACAAATATAAGTAAACAAATAATCAAAGCCAAAGCAGGAATATAGGGCACTCATTAGAATCGAGGTTAACGTATTAGTAGAAACATACTTTCATATCAGTGAAGCTTGCTGCAGGTGTGAAATGAATTTACCAGCTTAAATGTTTAATGAAACTGACAAGATACTGACCTGATTCGTATGTAACAACAACCCATTGGTTTTTAAACTGATGGGTTGCCATTACATGCAAACAGCCCCAGAACCAGCCTGGGAGTTGAATAAGGATCTTAACTGATACCTTGCATGGTTATTTCATGCACTTAAGTTTTAGGTTGGAATCGTGTGCACACTTACTTTGGGAGTAAGACCCACTGAACAAATATGCATAGTATCAGGCTGTTAAAAACAGATGTCTAGTGCAACAGGACACAGATGTGGGAGCAGCTGGGATAATCAGAAGGAATGACTATTTCATTAACATCTGACACCTTAGTGCACAGTGGGGCAGAAAAGTCAACTGCATAATGTTATTCTGTTTAGATGTGGAGCAGTATACAAATGTTGTAAATAAATAAATAATAAATACTCCAAAATGATTACTTTGATAGGTAAGAAATATGTTAGAACAAACATATAATACTTGTGCTTATCATAACTAAGTTTTCCCCTACCCTCCCAACCTCTGAATTCTTTACAGATCTTCACACAAGAATTGTTATGCCACCATTATCCTCTTTGGAGAATTCTAACCTAACCCCTACAAAATAATTTCCAGAGTGTTAAAAGTAATAATCTTCTATACGTTTTCACATTTCTGAAGTCCTTTATATTTTAACTATTGTACTGGCAGGTTATATCCTTGTCAAACCATGTGAATCACTGGTTTTAACTTCAATTCAGTAAAATCGTGTTAACCACTTTTGTATAAAGACCTTAATATTTGTTTACATGCAATTTTAACACACACGACTGTAAGACATTTATGAAGAGTAAGTTAAAAATACCAGTTTTCAAAAGCAAACTCTCTTCAACTATAAATAATAAAGATGTGCCTGTGAATGATTTATCCCCCAATTTGACAGACATTCTGCTTAAAATAAAAGTCTAGAAGCTTCTTTCAGAATAACAGATTAGAGGGTGAAGCCATCACTATTCCACAATTGTGAACAAAATAGTTTCTCCAAACTGGCTAATTTAACAAATGGATTGCATCCAATGTTAGTCCTACTTAGAGTAGACCCACTGAAATGAATACGAGTTATGTTAGACTAACATTGGATACAACCCAATATTTTCAGATATTCAGCATAAGTCATCAATGCCCATGCAGACACTGGCAGTAAGATTTTTAACATGTCAAATGGAAAACAGTATTTTATTCAGAAGGCTTTTCAAACTACACCGCCTTGACAAAATGTGCATTTTGAAAGGTGGCTAATAAATTTAAATTAATGGATCAAGACAACAAGGCAGAGATCTCTACAACTTACATAAAAGTATTACCTTGTGTATAGGCAGCATCATCAGATCCCATACTCAGTTTTCGTGCCTCACTAATCCTATCGACATGTGCTAAAACAGGGTCAGTAAGATGTTGGATACCTTCCGTTTCTGCAAAGTGATCAGGAAGGTTTAGAAGATTTGTAGGTTCAAAGGTTGGGGACACCACACCTGGTGAAACTGCAGGGGGTTTATTTGGAGAAACAGTAATTTTAAAAGTGTATTTTGTGTTAGGCTGTGTTACCACCACTCGGGGAGAAGTGGCAGTGGCATTGTTGCCCACTGCTCTGCTCTTGGGAGGGTGGTGGTGAATAAATGCAGGTCCCATGCTTACTTGACCAGACATATTCCTAGATGTGGCAGTAACTCCTGGATTTGTTGATATGAACAGTGTGGGCTGATTCCGTACAAGCTGTTCATCTCCTGTAGAAGCATTGGCTGAAATGTAGACCTTAGGCTGACTTCGTGCGATTATTTCATCAGTATTTGGGGGACTGGCAGCTATGTAAACAGTAGGTTGACTTCTACTTAAAGTCTGGCTGTTGGTGGAAGAGGAATTTGAGGATGAGCGAGGGCCAGTTGAACGCAATTTTGAAGAATTGTTTCTTTGTGGTGGTTCAAGTTTGATTTCAATTTGGTTTTTACGAGGTCCTGTTGAGATATTTTGAATATTGTATTGGCTCTGGGTGGAAGAAGATTGTGAGTTACCAGATGAATGAACTGTAGGTGCCTGTGGAGTAGTAGGCGAACTTATAGGCATATAGACATGGGAAGTCTGATGACCTTGCTGGTTTGGTTGCGTTGACTGCTGTGATGAGGTATGTTGCGAGGAACTGGTTGTGGGAATAGTTGTCCAGGGATTCGCATGTGAAGGCTGGTAGTTTTGTTGAGAATGCATAGCATTAAACTGAGACGTCCAGCCTGGATTTTGCTGACTTTGGCGAGCTGTACCACTTGGATTGGTAATATAAGGTCTAATATATATAGAATTGCCTTGTGGACTGTTTATTGGAGGTACACCATGTATGTGCAAAGATGTAGGGGTATTCCGACCAGGTTGAATATTTGGGGCTAAAGTTACCATAATAGGATTGAATCTAGGTGCTTGCTGAGCCAAACTAGATGCTCCTTTACTCCCCAAATGAAATCCAAAATGCTGCCCTGGATTAGAAGTACTAAGAGTATTAGATATGCCAAAGAATCCCTGTGGAACTTGGACTGGAGCTGACTGTGGTTCCTGATGAAACAGTTCGCTGTTGGACTGGCTGGTCTGAAGGTGTCCATCACTAATGCTATGCGCTAAAGTCCTACTTCCATTCATTCTACTTCCTTCTCTTCCATGGAGAATCACATTCTGTGACTGCAAATCCAAATTAAGGGATGTCATGTGATTTCGCAGACTGGGAATCCCAGAATCATCTGAAAAACCAATGTCTCCTTCACCGTAAAGATATTTTGTGCTCTCCTTAGAGAGAACTGCACAACAGGCATCCAAGTTATTATTATTCTATAAGAAATTACAAAAAAGATGGTATTAATAGAAGTCATACAGTTTCATCACATTTAATTCAAGAACTTAAACACTATCTTTCAGAAATATGGCACTGTATGAAGACAGGCAAAACAAAATGAAGAAAAAACAGAAGGGAAGGGAAAAACACTATACAAATTTTAAAGTAGTTTCCATTTTGCTGGTTGGGGTTAAAGGACAAGTCTGGGTTTAAAAAAGACAGAAAGCTATGAAGTCAATACATGATAAATATCCACAAGGTGTTAATTATTTCAACCTCTGTTTTAATGACTGATGTTATTGTTGCTGAAATTATTAATTTACACAGTAATCCCAACCAATGAATGTTAATATTTGAGAAACATGATTTGATAGCAAGAACAGGTGACTGCAGAGTCTGAGAGATGAGGAATGTGACGGAAGGGAAGGAGATGGACACGGCAAGGACTCAGCCAGACAGAATATATTGCTAATATATATACTAGCAATTTAGCTGTAATGAGTTGGACGTAGGTGATGGTAAGCCCCTGTCATTATCGAATGTGTAAGTTTGGCTCACAGGATGCATACCACCTCCTTTCAGCAGCTCCTTTCCACATTTGAATATGGGGTAAAAAAATCCCAAGTCCTTAAGAGGAGAGGGAGGTAGGCAGGCAGGCAGGCATTGTCCTCAATGGCCAATAAACGCCCCCCCCCCCCCAGCATGAAAAAGTATTCCCTTTAGAAAGGAGGAAACTGGTCTTAGAAGATGCCAGCAACACAACATATGTCCTCTAAAGGCGATTCTAACTAATCCTTTCAGCAGCAAAGTGGGGGTCCACCCTGCTGCTCAAAAGATCCTAATAGGATGGGATTGGGGTTTGGAGGATGTATACCCTCAGAGAATAATTTTTCTTCTCCCATAATTTCAATGGCAAAGGAGCCACAAAGAGCCCCATTTCCTCCCTTATTATGTAATCATTTATTTTCTGTTTTGTATAATCAGGTATGTTTTTTAAATGATAGATAAAATACTAGTATCAGGTTCTTGGGAGGATGTGACAGTAGCAGCCCAAGTGGGGTGGGGCATCAGTAAACATGTACACTGAGTTTATGTAGTATTACTATGTAACAGTGCATAATGCTGGTAAGGAAGGAATATTGGACACATCTGACCCCATCCAGCTAATACTACTTAGAAGCAGCCAGGAAGTTTTTGAAACTTAGCTTCTGCGTTAACTTACAGGACTAGAGCAGACACAATGCTGCTTTAGCCATGGTCAGGAGGTAGGGAGTTCTGAGTTACCCATTAATTCACATTCTCCTTCACCTTCTCTCCTTGAATTCCTCTGTCCATTTTATTTTCAGATCCAATCATGGTGCAGGATTTATGTCTGCAACAGGGTTTTGGTGCTTCTAGAAATTTCTGGACATTTACAGTGCAACCCTCTATTTATTTGAAAGTAAGTCTCACTTTGTTCAGTAGATCTTACGTCAAAATACATGTACATTGAATTGCAGCCTTAGCATTTAAGGAAGTGATCTTCTTTATTATATTTGCACATGTGCAGAAAGAGCCAAGTAGAAATCTGGCTATAAACAGATATAATTCTCAAATGCTAAAAGATCAAAGGTTTTGAATTGTATTTTCAGATTGTACAAATGTTCTATTAAGTTGAAAACTAATATGTTTTATTTGTCCTTGTATCTAGTTAATAGTTCTTGTACCTAGTTAATACTGGACAAGTGTATATACACACACCTATCCAGGAATATATATCTATTTCAAGATGGGAAACCTTGATTTAAATCAGTTTTATTCTTGATTATTCAAATCAAATCCACCTTCTGAGGCTAAATGCCCTTCTGGTTCTTTTAAATTCTGATAGGGCACTCTCACTCATAACTTAGTATATCCTATGGAGGGAGATTGGGCTCAGAAGTCACATCTCTAAGCTGAATTTCTTTCTCTCCTTTAAATCCCAGCCTCATACCACAAGTTCTGACCAGCCGAGGGCTTGCTCTTGCACACTGCTCTTTGCTGCCAAAATTCTGGAGCAACATGAAGGTAGTGCACATGTCCTGCACCCTCCTCCCCAGCGGTTGGTTTGGTGGAGGTATGGGGTTGTTTGACCCCTCAATATTTTCCTGCAGTGGCAGGGGGTCTTTATCAATGAAAGATACCCGTTCCCATCCTCCTTCACCGTTTGGACTCCCACAAAAAAACACCAAAAATATATCTAGACACACAGACAGAGGGGGCTGTATCCAACTGTGCCTGTCTGCCAGCAGAACAGACTCCCCACTCCCGCCTTGCAGCCCGCCAAATCTGCTCTGGGAGGTTGGGAGACCCTCTAGACTAGAATTGGGGAGTGCCTGGGGCGGAGGAGGAGGAAAGAGAAGTCCAGTTGCTTCAGTGGAAGTCAGCTGGATAGAACCCATAATAACTAAGCTTGCATTCTGCAATTATAGTTGTACCAGTTTGCTGGAATGCTGGCCTCTATTAAGAGGTAATATTAATATTAATATTAAGAGGAGAAGACTCTTACGAGTCCCCTGGACTGCAAGGAGGTCAAATCAGTCAATCCTAAAGGAAATCAACCCTGAGTGCTCATTGGAAGGACAGATACTGAAGCCGAAGCTCAAATATTTTGGCCACCTAATGCGAAGAGAAAACTCTCTGGAAAAGACCCTGATGCTGGGAAAGACTGAAGGCAAAAGGAGAAGGGGATGACAGAGGATGAGATGGCTAGATAGCATCAACTGATGCAATGAATATGAACTTGAGCACACTCCGGGAGAGAGCGCAGGACAGGAAGGCCTGGTGTGCTATGGTCCATGGGGTCACGAAGAGTCGGACACGACTGAACAACAACAACAACAACAACAATTAAGAGGTAAATTTCATATCCCAAACGTAAACATGCCCCATACTTCAGTTCTGTCTAGTACTCAATGTGCCTTGTGCTACACATGTACCAAATTTCAATTTTGGGAGTGGCTTGGAAATACCTTAACCATTTGAGGAAATACTGATTTTGAGGGGGAAGTTTATGAATTTCCAATCGTCAGGTATTTCTAGTAACACGAATTTATTCTACTATATGTATATCAAATTTCAGCCTTATCAGGGTACAATCTAATCATATTGATATTTCCATCAGTGAGGCTGGAACATTGTTTAGATTATATGCATATTGACCAGGTTTGGACAATCAACAGGGTAAACAATGTATGATGGGTTGTTTTCCCTGCTCCTACACGTGCTGGTTGCATGACTGGCATTTCCCTAATTACTCATGCCATGTTGTCCAAACCTGGCGCACGGTATGGCAGGTGTAGCTTCTTACCCACCTTACAACCCATGGCTTGTAGTAGCAGCTGTGGGAGGGGGGGTGAGAAAGCACCTCCACCATGTTGCATGCCAGGTTTGGATGTCATGGCAAACCACAACGCAGCACAGGTAATTAGGGAAATACCAGCCATGCAACTGGCATGTGCAGAGGTGCAGGAAACCCATACTATGTTGTTTCCCCTGCTGATCTTCCAAACATGGCCATTGTGTTTATGGATATATCACAACATGGAATACAGCCTCTTCCGACTCTGTAATCTTTCAGCCAGCACAGACCCTTGCATTGTCCATCCCCCTCCTTTCAATATTACTGCAAACTTCCCATCCTATCTTACTACAGATCCAAACTGAATTTCCCAGTACAGTATAGTGCAGGAAGGTAAAAGAGATTCTTCTTCAGACAAAGAAAATCCTTTAGATTCACAGGGAAAAGATTTCATTTTGACAAAAAGAAAAAGAAGTATAATATAGAAATCAATGAATGTAAACAAACTGGAAAGCATCCACCACAGATCCACAGAGAGAGAACATGTCTCAAGATGGTGGAAAACGTCCTGCCAGTTATTGAATTGAACACACTGTTTTCTCTGAGGAAAATTTAAATCTACTCCTGAACAATGCCCCTAAAAATATCAGGGCTGAAACATGTTGGGTTTTATCATAAATAAAGTAATCTTTTCCAGCATCTTGAGACACATTGTCTCTCTGTGGATAATATAGAAAGCAGTCTATGAAATAAGAGCTGAACTCATGACCATATGCAGTTTTGCATACTATAAGGAAGGAAGTAATTTGACCTAAGTGTCTTCCAGCAGCTCCTTTCTACATTTGAATATGGGGTAAAAAAATCCCAAGCCCTTAAGAGGAGAGGGAGGCAGGCATGCAAGCAAGGACAATCTCAGATCTCTGCTCCAGCTAGACTGTCCCTCCCTTCCCCAATAGGGCCAGTACTACCAACTGCTCTGTGGGAAGGATCCCCGGAGAGAGGCATGACTTCCTATTTACTCTATAAGAATACAGGAAAGCCACACTCCTGGATTTGCAGAAATACTTGTGAGCATGCACACGTACACTACCTGTAACTTGATTTATGTTAAAGTCTTATCAGTTGAAGTCAATTTGGTTGGCTGTTCACAGAGACCTTATAAATGTTCAGTGACACATCACCCTACAAAAACTACTTTTAAAAGTTACAGAAATCCTAAACAACATTTTAAATCAGAAGACTAAAATTAATAACACAAGGCCAGAGGATTAGTCTACAGAGTTTTTCCTATTCATAACCATATTATAAATTAGTATACATGCACATCTTATGGCTAGCTTAGGTCAAGCAATAGAGGAGGGATCATGTCAGACTCCCCCATCGTATCCAGAAATCCAGGAGGATGAGCTTGGTAGCCCCATTGAGAGCATCTGGATCAAAATAAATGGAGCAAAGAATAAAAGGAACATGGTGGTCGGAGTCTACTACCGGCCACCCAATCAAGGAGAAGACAAAGATGAAACTTTTGAAAAGCAAATTGTCAATGTTTCAAGGAAGCATGATGTAGTAGTCATAGGGGACTTCAATTTCCCCAATATTTGTTGGGAGACAAATTCTGCAAAACATGGCCTCTCCAGGAAATTCCTGACTTGTGTGGCGGATAAATTCCTCCTACAGAAAGTAGAGGAAGGAACTAGAGGATCGGCTATTCTTCACTTGATCCTAACCAACAGAGATGACTTAGTGGATAAAGTAGCAGTTACAGGAAATCTGGGGGAAAGTGACCATGTTATACTTGAGTTCTTGGTTCTAAGGGAAGCAAAAGCCGGGTGTAGTCAAACGTGTACCCTGGATTTTAGGAAAGCTGATTTTAATAAACTCAGAACAATACTAAGTAATGTCCCATGGCAAGCGACTCTAATGAGAAAAGGAGTCCAAGATGGGTGGGAGTTTTAAAAAAAGGAAATTCTCAAGGCACAATTACAAACAATTCCAACAAGAAAAAAAAGTGGAAGACAACCGAAGAAGCCAAAGTGGCTTCACAAAAAGTTTAGAGATGACCTGAAAACAAAAAAGGACACATATAGGAAGTGGAAAGAAGGCCAAGCTACAAAGGACAAGCACAGGCAGGTAGCACAGAATTGCAGGGATGGCGTCAGGAAGGCTAAAGCTGAGAACTAGCCAAGGTTAGCGAGGGATGCTAAAAGCAACAAGAAGGCTTTCCTCAGCTACGTGCATAGTAAAAGGCAAAGGAAAGAGATGGTGGTTCAGCTATTAAATAAGGATGGTAAAATGATAACACATGACAAAGAAAAGGCAGAAGTGCTCAATTCCTACTTTGGCTCAGTCTTCTCCCAAAAGAGGGTCTATGACCCCCCGGCAAAGGTGAAGTACAGGCTGAAGGGGCAGGATGGCAGCTTGAGATCGATAGGCATATGGTCAAGGAACACCTAATGACTTTGAATGAGTTCAAATCTCCAGGGCCAGATGAACTGCATCCTAGAGTAATAAAGGAACTGGCAGAAGAACTCTCAGAACCACTGTCTATTCTCTTTGAGAAATCATGGGAGGACAGGTGAAGTGCCAGATGACTGGAGGAGGGCTAATGTTGTCCCTGTCTTCAAAAAGGCAAACCGGAGGAACCTGGGAACTACAGACCAGTCAGTCTGGCATCAATGCCTGGGAAAATTCTGGAGCAGATTATAAAGCAATCCATCCATAAGCACCTTGAAAACAATGCAGTGATTACTCAAAGCCAACATGGAATTGTCAAGAACAAATCCTGCCAGACGAATCTGATCTCATTTTTTGATCAGGTAACCTCCCTTGTGGACTGTGGGAATGCTGTAGACATAATATATCTTGACTTCAGCAAAGCTTTCGATAAAGTGCCCCATGATATCCTGATGAGCAAACTCGTTCAAAGTGGGCTAGATGAAACAATGATCTGGTGGATCCACAGTTGGCTACAGAATCGGACTCAAAGAGTGCTTATCAATGGGATCTTCTCAAACTGGGGAGAGGTAATGAGTGGGGTACTGCAGGGCTCAGTCCTGGGCCCAGTGCTCTTCAACATTTTTATTAATGATTTGGATGAGGAGGTGTAGGGAATACTGATCAAATCTGCAGATGACACAAAATTGGGCGAGATAGCTAATACTTTGGAAGACAGAAACAAAATTCAAAGTGATCTGGATAGACTGGAGCGCTGGGCTGAAAAGAACAGAATGACATTTAATAGGGATAAATGCCAAATTCTGTACCTAGGAAAAAGAAACCAAATGCACAGTTACAAGATGGGCGATACTTGACTCAGCAGTACTACACGTGAGAAGGAACTTGGAACTGTTGTCGATCACAAGCTGAATATGAGCCAACCATGTGATGTGGCTGCAAAAAAGGCAAATGCTCTTTTGGGCTACATTAATAGAAGCATAGCTTCCAAATCCCGGGAAATACTAGTTCCCCTCTACTCAGCACTGGTTAGGCCTCACCTAGAGTACTGTGTCCAGTTCTGGGCACCGCATTTTAAGAAGGATGCTGACAAACTGGAGAGGGTTCAGAGGAGGGCAACAAAGATGATCAGGGGACTGGAAACAAAGCCCTATGAGGAGAGGCTGAAAGAACTGGGCATGCTTAGCCTTGAGAAGAGAAGACTGAGGGGAGAAATGATAGCACTCTTCAAGTACTTGAAAGGTTGTTACAGAGAGGAAGGCCAGCATCTCTTCTCGATCATGCCAGAGTGCAGGACACGGAATAATGGGCTCAAGTTACAGGAAGCCAGATTCCAGCTGAACATCAGGAAAAACGTCCTGACTGTTAGAGCAATACGACAATGGAACCAATTCCCTAGGGTGGTAGTAGGCTTTCCCACACTGGAGGCATTCAAGACGAGGCTGGACAGGCATCTGTCAGGGATACTTTGACTTGGATTCCAGCATTGAGCAGGGGGTTGGACTCGATGGCCTTGTAGGCCCCTTCCAACCCTAGTATTCTATGATTCTACATTGTGGCAGTATCAGGTCAGCAGGGTCAGAGGGAGTATCCCCATTCCCAGTGCTACTACTATGAACAGGACTTGAACTGAGAGAAGATAGAGGAAAAGTCCAGCAGTGCTAATAAACAGGCCAGGGCTGGCAACTTCTCCCCCTGCCCCAAAGTTTTGGCCTACAATTCCCATAATCCCTCACCATTGCCTATACTGGGAACTGTAGGCCAAAACATCTGGATGGCCATAAGTTGCCACCCCAGAGTTACACTGAAGCCTCCATTCCATCCTGAATCTCCCCCCCGCCCCCTGGCATGCCCACCTTTGTTCATGGTGAGAATACTGTTAAAAGTTGGCAGGGCCCCATGAAGGGTTAGACAATTGCCCCCCCGCCCCCCCCCCCATAACCTCTTCACAGCTCTGTGTCAGATATGAAACTGTCAGAGTAGTAAAAAGCACAATGAATGCCTTCAGGGAAGGAAATAACACCTCGCCTTGACTCTTGTTCATATCGTGGTGAAGGAAGTGGGAGAGAGACTATTACCTCATCCTACCCCAGTGCCCAAGGAAAACTCCACCCAGCCACCTCTACACCTCTTGTACTTGGAGGTGCACTGAATATGCAGACAAGCAGGAGCTACAGGGAATGGCTCCTAGGGCTGCCATTGGAGAACCATATGAAGAGGCATTTCAGATTCTCCAACTCCTAGGCAGACTGGATGCTCTTGTATGGGGGGACACCAAAATTACAGTGCAATCAAATGGTGGAAGTGGTAAATTCTTTATACGAGGTCCTTATGAAAGAGATTGTATACATTTCTTAAATCTGAGGAAACAACAACTTTAACTAAGATTCAAAAAGTTGTGCAACATGACAAGGGCGAAACAAGAATACCTAAAAGCAAATAGAAAGAAAAGCAACAGGTAATGTAAAATCGGGATGAAGAAAAATATCTACTATAGGAAATCTACACTTAACATGTTAATGGGAAAAACCTTTTAAAGTAATTTTAAATATCCATACTAGATTACATGTCTATAAAACCAGTAACAGCATAGCACTGACCTGTAACATGCATCTGGACACAACAACTTCAGGTACCTCAGGAAATTTTTGGCGCAGGTCATGTAAAACCTGAAAATCAATTTGCTGGCTTCCTTGGGCCATTCGTATGTTGCCTGGTCAGGACTTTTGTTCAATAGGCAGTTCCAGGCCTTAGTGCGAATTAACAATCATCTCTTCAAGCATTTTCTGTAAGACAAAATGTTTTTAAAAGTGTACTACAATAAAATCACATGCTTTTGAATCCAGCTCTCTTAATACATGCTTTGTGACTTTTTTGTTTAAAATACTCCCTTAGTCATAGCCTCTAGAGATGTCTTTCTTTACTCTATGAAGAGAACCAGCTCACTTTCAGGATGTACACAGAAGAGCACATTTAATCAGAGATGGACTAGGAAGAAGCTATATTCCTAAGTCCCAACTTGCACTTGAATGATGCAAAGAATCTTTGTGAGCAGTAAGTGCTCCACTGACTCAGTGCTGCAAACAATGACAGCCCTCTAAAAGGCTGAAATTCAAAATGTCAGCCCTCTGCAATATTTTACATTTTGTTTTCCATACTGTCGCCTGTAAAGCCTTGAAAGTAAGCTTACATGTTAAATTTAAAATAAGACATTATGTGAGGTAACAGCCAACATGATAACCGGCTTAATCCCTACTGCTGAGAAACAGACAGCTATGTTAATTGGGAATGACCTATGACTGCTCATATGATAACTGATTGCTTGGGTGTTTTTAAACAGCCATGTGGAAAGCCCATAGGTTTTGGAATATTTGCAGAATGTCTGAATTATTATAAAGTCAGATAAAAGGTACTTTTCCCAGTATCTCTGATAATTGATTGTATCTTTTCACACATGAACTTTATTAAAAACAACCATTAGACATTAGATAGCTATTCTCCTGGTCACCAGTGGAGTACAGGAACTGCCTAAAAGTGACCAGACAAGTAAGTTGCGCTAGGGCTGAAGGGCTTTTAAAAATAAAGTAAATACAAAACAAGCTCTAGAAAAGCCTGTTTGTGTTGCTCGTAAACCACAAACAATTGAACAGAGGTATGTGCAATAGGCAGGATAGTAAAAGGCTAGTAATTTTGTGCATTTATCTGTAACATGAATGCAAAGTCTGTTGAAGTTGCAGTATATCTTTTGGTATTTATAAAATTATACATAATGCCTAGGGTCTAAAGAGCCATGCAACCACAGTTCTGTGCATTCAGGAGGGCTTTAGGCTACAGCAACGAAATTGTGTGTGTGGCAGCATGGAATAGTTCATGATTCAGCTATTCAAAGACAGTCAGTCAAAAGTCAATTTAGCTAACGTAAACTCCTTGGGTAAGCCTCACTCTTTTCAGTCCTGATCAGTATAATCTAGTTTTTGCATCAAACATGTTTGCCACCAAAAATGTAATTAACAAATTAAGCCATGTTAAGCAGAAAACTGGAAAAAGGAATAAACACCTGTTAGTTAACACTTCTAGTGTCTGATTCAGAGGGGCTGCTGATGGGCCCACAACCCAGCAAGAACAGCATATTGGTGCTGATTGTATTATCATCACTTGGAACCTATTCATATAGGCTTGCACAATCATGGTGGCGTGAAAGGCAACTATTGCTGTGACTATTCTGACTGAAATAACCATATAATAGGCCCAACATCAGGGCTCATATAAAAAGCACTTCAACTGAGTCTACCAGCAGCACTGCACTCTCCAAAAAGTAATTGTTTGGGCGCTGCCAAGAGCCTGAAGCATAAGACAGGCACGCATAAAAATTCAGTCTGAAAAAGTCAACACTTGTTTGATTGCAATACAAATCTATTATGAGCTAAGAATTTGCCCTGATTAAGTTTAAGGAACAAAGTTAGTATTTCTGCATATTGCTTGTTCTTCCACATGATTCCTATGTGGAAATAATATGGCTAAAGCACTAAAACCCCACCTACATGTTGTTACCACATATATCTTACTGTGCCATACATATTCACTGTATTATTTCCCCTCTAATTGCTCCCCAAAAGGGAGTGAAGTTATTTTCAGCTGTCACATTACTGTTCCAAGCTAGCAACCCTATAATATGCATACAGTTTGTATGGACGAATTAAACTGGTAATGTTATCTCTTTATCCAGCAACAGTTTTATTGCCCCAAGTAGTTTCTGCATATTTTGCCAAAGACCCTTGCATTGGACAAGTGAATGACTTACTGGGGAATGTATAATTTTGAGCAGTACAAATTCAGGATAGAGTAGCTTCATGTTTTGGAATTGCAGAAATTGCATGGGCCAGTTTAGCAATGAATGAAAGGATTTCAGGACTCAGTCACATTTTTATAGAACTGACAACATAAACTATTAGAACCATGACCTATGATTTTTCCTTATCAGTAATCCGGACCATTTAACTCTACAGCTAGAAGCAGGGTTATTCTCTTTAAAAATATCACAATGCATTAGATGAGTTGCTATCTTATTCAGCCCCCACCCCCTGCCATTTAAAAGAAGAATTAGAGGGACTGTAGAGCACTTTGCAAACTTGAAGAAAAAGTATCAGTTAACATTATAGCCATTTTATGATCTAGTCCAGAGTGATCACTGAAGGAGGTCAGGACTTATCTGAAAACCAAATGCAATGTAACAAGGAATTAAGCTTTGTAACCTTTATATATTGAATCTTAAACTGGTACAAATTTCAATTATATTGACAGACAAAAATACAACTAAACATACTTATTTGTTAAATAGGTCAAATTAAGAAATGGCACATAACTTTTGCCAATGCAAGATGAGCACAGCTGTTTTGTACTACAGAGTTGATCAGACAAAATAAAGATTAAGGGGTCTACACATTTTGGTTTGATTTAATAGCCAGCCATTGTTTTGATTTTTAAAAAAAATTACAAAAGAAATTACAAAAAAAAAACCCACATTAATATTAATTCAAAATCCCGCTCCAATCCCTCCCCTAGCTCAGTTTCAGGATTCTTCTTCTCCCTTTATTTTCTGTTTCTGTACCAGGATAATATATTAATTCATCCTGTTTCATTCCTTTATTGCCAGCCATTATTTGTGGTCACACTGGCCCAAAGAGAAGGGAAAGAAACCAACCCTTCCTGAATTCTACAACTGCAGAGAATTCATGTGATTTTCTGTCTTCATGATGGGCTTTACAGAAGGTTCAAACAGTGCCTCACTACTTATGAAGAAGCCTTCGAGAAGGGACAAGTCTCCTTTCCCTTCTCTAAGTTCTCTGCAGTTCGCAGAGAACATGGAAGATATATTTATGCTGGAGTGGCAGGACTGCTCACCAGACCATGCAGGGAGATGCCACTAGCGACTTGGTAAGTAGCTTTCTGGAACTGTGAAGCTGAGAAGAACTCACCTTGTCCATTTAAGTCCAAGGGAAAATAGATTTCAATTGACAATGAATTGCACCGTCTTCAAAAATGAATGTACTCATTATGCGTATTGGAGGTACTATTTTATGATGGTTCTGATTGATCCTGGATGGTAAGTTTCAGGTGGTGGTATTGGGAGATTTCTTTTGGGGGTCCTGCAGGGGTCCATCTAGTCCCCATTTTAACATCTACATGAAACCATTGGGATAGGTAGTTTGGAAATATGGTATTACCAGTATGCTGATGACACTCAGCTCTCTCCCACCCGCCCCTGCCAACCCTTTCCATTTGATTCTAGTCTAAGGAAGCTGTTGAATTCCTGAATCAGTGAAAGAATGAATGTGGGCTAACAACTGAAGTTCAATCTAGACAAGATTGAAGTAATGAGGGAGCACTAACCCAGGAAGACCTGTTCTCGATATGATGGCATTTCATCTAAAGAATCAGGTTCATAGTTCGGTTATGCTCAAGTAGTGGCTGTGGTCAGGAGTGCTTTTGCCCAGCATCATCTAGTTCTCAACCTATAGCCTGCCACAGTTACACAAGACCTGGTCACTTATAAATTAGATTGTAATGGGCTCTAAATGGGGCTGCCATTGAAAAAGGTCTGGAAACTTCACATAGAGCAAAAATGCAGCAACAAGCAGTCCTCCAATTTGGGCATATTATGCTAATGTAACAGTGCTCTGGCCCACAATTTGTTCCCAGGACCAATTCGAGGTGGTAGTTATTATCTTTATAGTCCTAAATGGTTTGAGACCTGGATGTCTGAAGGTCCAGTTTGTCCTGCAGTAACCTGTCTATACCCTGCACTCATCAGGAAAGGCCCTGTTACATGTCACTCTGATTGGAGAGATGTGGAAGACAGGGACCTGAGATGAAGCCTTCTTGTCAGCAGTGCGCAGATGATGGAATTCACTGCCCTAGGAGACCCAGCTACCCTCTTAATTGAATGTGTGTTTGATGCCAGTGCCTGCTACCTCTGCTGTGCTGATGCTGATTCTGCAGCAGCATGGTTTTTGTGCAGTTACTGTGCTACTGTTGACCCTTTTGTTTTAATACTGTTTTTATTGTCTTACTGAAATCTCCTATGAGGACCCTATTTGGGTGGGAAAAGTGGGATACAAGTATTGCAGTACATGTATAATTATGTATTCTGCTCCACTGAACTAAGGATGGCATCCAAAGGAAGAATAGGCACAGGGGCAAAGAACTGTGTGAGCAGCCAGAGCTTTGCTTTCTCTTTTTATTGCAGCACTAACCACTGCCAGAGATACACTTTGCTGATCAGCTGAAGCAGCAGCTTGTCTTTTCAGCTCTGAGAACTGCAGCAGCAAAATAAGTTCTGCCTGTGTGTGCAGTTTTTTCCTGCATACACTGCATCCTTTTCTGGATCTGTCTGGCCTCAAGTCTTCTAGTTCTCTATATGATACGAGACTTCACACAAATAAAATGCTAGTATTTACATAGATGTCACCAGTTCACAGTTCTAATCGTACATGACAAGGCAGATTTTTTTTTAAAAAAGCCATCACTTATGGGGCTATGACATTTCAGTTTTTTAAACCTTCATCTTCCTGAGAAGAGAGGCTCATCAATGAGGAACGGAAAACCTGACCCTATAACTGTAAGAATTACCTACTCTTTGTATAATCAATGCAAATATTGCAGTTACCCTAACATTCAGGACAAACTGCTGTACAAAAAGATCAGTAATCTTTAAAATGTACACCATCTTCTGCAGTTTTGCTTCTGAATACAGAAATGTTACCATTCCCCAATTATAGCAAATAATTTGCAAGCAACCTTTTCTGGGTGACGACTGGCAAAGTTGCCAAATTTACTCAAGCGCAATCCAAAATGATACAGTATAAACAGATCTTCAGTTGAATCATTCTGTGAAAATCATCAATAAAAATAAATGTCAGCTCTTGGATAACAAGGTCTAAACATTTCAGAACCGCAAGGAATATGAATTAGTGTTGTTGTTCAGTTGTTCAGTCGTGTCCGACTCTTCGTGACCCCATGGACCATAGCACGCCAGGCCTTCCTTTCTTTTGCTCTCTCCCGGAGCGTGCTCAAGTTCATATTCATTGCATCCGTGATGCTATCTAGCCATCTCATCCTCTGCCGTCCCCTTCTCCTTTTGCCTTCAGTCTTTCCCAGCATCAGGGTCTTTTCCAGGGAGTTTTCTCTTCGCATTAGGTGGCCAAAATATTGGAGCTTCAGCTTCATTATCTGTCCTTCCAATGAGCACTCAGGGTTGATTTCCTTTAGGATTGACTGATTTGACCTCCTTGCAGTCCAGGGGACTCGTAAGAGTCTTCTCCAGCACCACAGTTCGAAAGCATCAATTCTTCGGCACTCAGCCTTCCTTATAGTCCAGCTCTCACAGCCATACATTACTACTGGGAAAACCATAGCTTTGATTAGACGGACCTTTGTCGGCAAGGTGATGTCTCTGCTTCTTACTATGCTGTCTAGGTTGGCCATAGCTTTCCTCCCAAGGAGCAAGCGTCTTTTAATTTCATGGCTACAGTCACCGTCTGCGGTGATCTTGGAGCCCAAGAAAGTAAAATCTGTCACTGCTTCCATTTCTTCCCCTTCTATATGCCAGGAAGTGATGGGGCCAGATGCCATGATCTTCGTTTTTGTAATGTTGAGTTTCAAACCAGCTTTTGCACTCTCCTCTTTCACCCTCAACAAGAGGCTCTTGAGATCCTCTTCGCTTTCTGCCATTAGGGTGGTATCGTCTGCATATCGGAGGTTGTTGATAATTCTCCCGGCAATCTTAATTCCGACCTCTGATTCATCCAACCCGGCATTTCTCATGATGTACTCTGCATATACGTTAAATAAGCAGGGTGACAATATGCAGCCTTGTCGTACTCCTTTCCCAATTTTGAACCAATCGGTTGTTCCATGTCTGGTTCTTACTGTTGCTTCTTGACCCTCGTACAGGTTTCTCAGGAGACAGGTAAGGTGATCTGGTACTCCCATCACTTTAAGAATTTGCCACAGTTTGTTGTGATCCACACAATCAAAGGCTTTAGCGTAGTCAATGAAGCAGAAATAGACATTTTTCTGGAATTCTCTTGCTTTCTCCATGATGCAGCGAATGTTGGCGATTTGATCTCTAGTTCCTCTGCCTCTTCTAAACCCAGCTTGTACTTCCGGTAGTTCTCGGTTCGCATACTGCTGAAGCCTAGCTTGTAGGATTTTGAGCATCACCTTGCTGGCATGTGAAATGAGCGCAATGGTGCGGCAGTTTGAACACTCTTTGGCGTTGCCTTTCTTTGGAATTGGAATGTAAACTGACCTTTTCCAGTCTTGTGGCCACTGTTGAGTGTTCCAGATTTGTTGACATATTGAATGCAGCACTTTAACAGCATCATCTTTTAGGATTTTAAATAGCTCGGCTGGAATATTGTCATCTCCGCTAGCTTTGTTGTTACTAATGCTTCCTAAGGCCCACTTGACTTCACTCTCTAGGATGTCCGGCTCAAGTTCAGTGACCGCACTATCATGGCTATCAGGGACATTCAGATCTTTCCTGTATAGTTCTTCTGTGTATTCTTGCCACCTCTTCTTAATCTCATCTGCTTCTGTTAGGTCCCTGCCTTCTTTGTCCTTTATCATGCCCATCTTTGCACAAAACGTTCCCTTGAGATCTCCAATTTTCTTGAAGAGATCTCTAGTCTTTCCCATTCTGTTGTTTTCCTCGATTTCTTTGCATTGTTCATTTAAGAAGGCCTTCTTGTCTCGTATCTGACCTTGGAAAGTATCAGGCGTTTGTTTGCAGTGTGGGGCTCAATAACTTGCCTCTTAAGCTGTTGGTCCTATAGCCATGCTTGCCATAACGGGAAAGATGCTTCCTGAAGATCGGCAATGCTCCATCAGGTTGCCGCAGAAGGAGAAATGGGAAGTAGTGCCACTCCACTGGTTCTGCTGAGAGAACATAGTTCTCTCAGCAGAGTTAAACTATGGAATTCACTACCACAGGAGGTAGTGATGGCCACCAATTTGGATGGCTTTAAAAGGGGGTTGGACAAATTCCTGGAAAATGCGATCAATGGCTACTAGTCCTGATGGCTATGTGCTACCTCCAGTACCAGAGGCAGTGAGCCTATGTCCACCAGTTGCTGAGGAACATGGGTGGGAGAGTGCTGTTTCACTCATGCCCTGCTTGAATGTTCCTGGCCAACAGCTGGTTGGCCACTGTGTGAACAGAATGCTGGATGGACCCGTGGTCTGATCCAGCATGGATCTTCTTATGCTCTTACAACTCCATTTGGCTTATTCTCATCCTCAAATGTTTCCATACCAGCTGGTCTTCATAAGAACGTCTGTAACCTTAACAATTGGTGCCTGAGTTTGCATGTTTTCTTTTTCCTTCCTCATCCCTTTGTCATATCTTGACTTGGAAGGTGGAAGGCAGCGACTCTCTTGTCTGGGAGTTTGGAAGAGAGAAAGGGAGATAGTAGAGATGCTATCTGTAGCTATAGATGGGGGGATATGTTCTTGACCTTGTGCTGTGTGTCAGAAGTCCTCAATGTCTCTTTATGGGCAATCTCATGAACCTCTTCTCCCCCCCCCTTTTTTTTAGTTTTCTAAATGAACTGTCAGTTAGGTGACAGTATTGGGGGCAGCCGGGGGAGACTGCATGTTGAGAACAGGAGAACAAAGGACAGCTAATGTATTTTTTTCTGCATTTGCTGGTTTGGATCTAATGAATACTAATATTCTTATCCTGCTGCTTCTAAGATAGTCACTGAATTTCAAATAAGAAAGTCACTGCATTTCTAGCCCTCCATCTTCCATATTCTCATTTCTTCAGTGCTCCTTTCACAACATAATCAATACTACAAGATTCTTGCCAGTTACATTTTCACTGTTTTTAGAATATTCAATATACAACTTAAGGCAAATACAATATTACTATAGTACCTACTTCTGTTTCTGTAACAGACAGATACTCATGCTTCTTTCAACATGTCCTACTTGTGGCTAAACCAGTCACATGGTGTTTTTTTTGTTTCTTCAAGATTATTAGAACTATGATGGTTTTTCCAATTATTTATCCCATACAAAGACAGAAGTACGAAAAAGATATAATAGATGATATATTGAAAATAAAATTATTATCTTTTGAACAGAGAACTAGAATTTTAAAGTACTGCAGGAATTCAAAAGAATACAGCTTTAGAAGAACTTTTGAACCCTAGATACTGTGACAGGAGTGTTGCTCTAGTGTTTTAAGTGGGAAAATACTTTTTGCCTGTCTAAACATTAAGGTCCTATTATGGGATCTAAGGGGCATATGGAATCGTTTGATACATTACATGCAGATCTGTTATTAACTTTAATAAGAATGAATAGGAAGAATAGTCTATGCATGAGCTGGATCAAGACTTGAGTCACACTTAGAGTAGATCTAGTGAAATCAATGGATCTACCTTAAGTATGACTAAGGGCACAGTCCTATGCATGTTTAGATGGATGGAAAAAGTCCTACAGTTCCCAGCATTCCCACCTGACTTGATTCAAGACAAAAGCTAGTTTCATGCTGTCAATCCAAATCTGCAATTACTTGTACTAAAATTAGGTATCTAGCAACCTCATTGTGAAATAAGTATCATCTGTAGACATGCAAAATACAAACTGGAACAGCCTTAAATCCCACTCTACTGCATGACAAAAAAGAAGGATAAATCCAAAAGGTGCTATGTTGATTGTAGCCAGGGACCCACAAATTGTAGCTACCTTGGTAGCTAGCGAAACTATAGTCACCAGAACCCTATTTATTATCCAAGAAGTGCCCAGAATTACATGGAGGTAATGGAGATGCTACATTTAAGGCACAACAGAAGTCAGGAACAATCCATTCTCCAGCTCCAACCTCATCTGTGCTCCAACAGAGAAGTCATTCAATCCCAAGAAAGGCTGTAAAGGAGACAGTTCCAGTACTTCTCCTTCCGATGCTGCAGAAATTGGCTTGATTGCAGAAGTGCTTGGTACCGACAGAAGTATCCGGATGGGCAAATCCAGCAAAGGTGGAGGAGCTGGAATCTTCAGTTTCAAAGGCTTATCACCAGCCTTCTTTTTCTTGTGTTTCTTGAGGCTATTAGATCTCGACTTTGGAATCTTAGCCTTTTTCGAAATCTTCCTTGCTACCAAGAGTGCTAAAAAGCATCCCGGAGTCGGCGGGTCGACCCGCTCAGCAGAAACTGAGAGGCAAGGAGATGATGGCTTTGATAAAAAAGGAGTATTATGCTGCCTCCATCGTGTCTGCAGAGTGCTGTCCCAGGAGGCTGTTCCAAGTGGTCCGGAGCCTGGTCGGTCCTGTGGCTCCGGAACCACTGGAGCATTCTAAGGCCTCCTGTGAGGCCTTGGCAAGGCACTTTGCAAATAAAATTGATCAGATTAGGTGTGTTACTCTGCATGCTATGGATACAGTTAGTGAGCAAGAGGCAGCCTGTGGCAAACCGGTTTTGTGGGATCGGTTCCAGCTTCTTCCTCCTGATGAAGTGGACAAGGTGCTTTCATCGGTACGGCCGACCACCTGCTTACTTGATCCTTGCCCATCTTGGCTCATTATGAGCTGCAGAGAGAGACTGGGTGAGGGGATCAAGGCGGTGGTGAACGCCTCCCTTGAGGAGGGAGTGATGCCATCAGCCCTCAAGGAGGCAGTGATAAGACCGCTCTTAAAGAAGCCCTCCTTGGATCCTCAAGTTTTGAACAACTTTCGCCCAGTCTCAAATCTGCCATTTTGGGGCAAGGTGATTGAGCGGGTGGCGGCGGTGCAGTTGAAGGCACACTTGGAAGAAACTGATTATCTAGACCCATTTCAGTCGGGCTTCAGGCCTGGGCATGGGACAGAAACGGCCTTGGTCACCTTGGTAGATGATATGAGGAGGGCTCTGGATAGGGGTGAATGCTCCTTCCTTGTTCTCCTCGACCTCTCAGCGGCTTTCGATACCGTTGACCATGGTATCCTCCTGGACCGCCTGGAGGGGATGGGCATTGGGGACACCGTATTGCGGTGGTTTCAGTCCTTCCTCTCCGGCAGGTACCAGAGGGTAGCACTGGGAGAGGAGGTTTCGGACCCGTGGCCACTTACTTGTGGGGTGCTACAGGGTTCCATCCTCTCCCCGATGCTATTTAACATCTATGTGAAGCCGCTGGGGGCTATCATCAGGAGGTTTGGGGTGCAGTGTCATCAATATGCGGATGACACGCAGCTCTACCTCTCATTCCAATCTTCACCAAGGTTGGCCGTAGAATCCCTGTCCAAATATCTGGAGATGGTGAGTGGCTGGATGGGGAGGAATAGGCTGAAGCTGAACCCTGACAAGACCGAGGTACTTTTGGTGGGAGACAAGAGGAGGCTGGGGGATGTTGACCTGGTGTTGAATGGGGTACGGCTACCCTTGAAAGACCAGGTCTGCAGCCTGGGGGTCATTTTGGACTCCCAGCTGTCCATGGAAGCTCAGGTGTCAGCTGTGAGCCGGACAGCGCTGTATCAACTCCATCTGATATGGCGGCTGCGCCCCTTCCTTCCCGACCATCTGCTCCCATCGGTAGTACATGCCCTCTCGTTTAGACTACTGTAATGCGCTCTACATGGGGTTACACTTGAAGACGGTTCGGAAACTGCAGCTGCTACAGAATGCGGCGGCTCGCCTGATTAAAGGCAGCCGCCGGCGAGATCACATCACTCCAGTGCTGAAGGAGTTGCACTGGTTACCAGTTGTTTTCTGGGCCAAATTCAAGGTGTTGGTTTTGACCTTTAAAACCCTATATGGTTCCGGCCCAGCCTATCTTCAGGAGCGCCTCCAGCAGCACCAGACAGGCCGCTTAACAAGATCAGCCTCGGTTGGCCTTCTCTCTGTCCCATCAGCCAGGACAGCTAGACTGGTGGGGACGAGGGAGAGGGCCTTTTCTGTGGTGGCCCCCACTCTGTGGAACTCCCTCCCTAGGGAACTCCGTCATGCCCCCTCTTTAATGAGCTTCCGTCATGCATTAAAAACGTGGCTGTTCAGGCAGGCATTTGGGGTGGGTTAGGGTATTTTAGAAAATGTTTTTATTGTAGAATTTTATTGTTTTAAACTGTTTTTATTGTATGTTGTACATCGCCCAGAGTGGCTGGGTGACCAGCCAGATGGGCGATCAATAAATTTAATAATAATAAATAAATAAATAAATAAATAGATAGATAGATAGATAGCAGCAACTGTTTTTTCCTTTACATGAGAGCCGGACGATCTTTTTGGATCTGTGGCCAACAAAGCCCTCCTCCACAGTTCTGCTTTGAGTCTGTCAGACTTGTTCTTCCGCACCTGTTTAGTGAATGACTGGAACAAAAAGCAAGTGTCAGGTAAATGGCCCTCACCCAAGCAAAAGAATCAAAGAGAGTGAGGGTCAGTAGGGGGAAACTTACTCCCACATTTGACGCATTTACGGAATGGGGCCTTTGCAGCCATATGAAGACTACAGCCACGGTACACGACAAAAGACAAACAGATGACCAGGAATTTTTTTTTAAGGTAATGACCAAAGCAAGAAAAATAAGGAGGAGGAGAAGACAAAGAGAGAGAAAGACCTCAGCACCAGTGTAAAAACACTCGAGAAAAAGTTCTCTATGAATGGAGGAAGCTCCTGAAGAGGCTACCACTAGGCTGTTGAAAGAGAACTGAGCGAACGGGCTGGGAGCCCGCTGGTACATGCGCAGTGGACAGTGGGGGAGGGTTCCAGCCAAAACTTTCCTCAGCTTTAGAAATTTCCTGAGAGTGGCTCAGCACAGGCACAGAGCCCATATGTGTGGTGCACAAAGACCACGAAGAACAATCCCTTCCCCAGCTCCAACCTCATGAGTGCTCCTTTTTCCTCTACCAGAGCATGAGGACAGAGGTAGTGAACTCACCCCCAAAACTGTTGCTGTCTAGGCAGACTGTTCTGAAGGCTGGTGGAAGGCAGTCCCCTTCTATTCCTCAGAATTTTAACCAAGCAGATGACTTTATAGAATTATAAAATAGTAGGGTTGGAAGGGGCCTATAAGACCATCAAGTCCAACCCCCTGCTCAATGCAGGAATCTAAGTCAAAGCATCCCTGACAGACGGCTGTCCAGCTTCATCTTAAGTGCCTCCAGTGTGGGAGAGCCCACTATTTCCCTAGGGAATTGGTTCCATTGTCGTATTGCTCTAACTCAGGACGTTTTTCCTGACGTTCAGCCAGAATCTGGCTTCCTGAAACTTGAGCCCATTATTCTGAGTCCTGCACTCTGGCATGATCGAGAAGAGATACTGGCCTTCTTCTCTGTGACAACCTTTCAAGTACTTGAAGAGTGCTATCATATCTCCCCTCAGTCTTCTCTTCTCAAGGCTAAACATGCCCAGTTCTTTCAGTCTCTCCTCACAGGGCTTTGTTTCCAGTGTTCTGATCATCTTTGTTGCCCTCCTCTGAACCCTCTCCAGTTTGTCCGCATTCCTCTTAAAGTGTGGTGCCCAGAACTGAACACAGTACTCAAGATGAGGCCTAACCACTAGGAGTAGAGGGAACTAGTACTTCACGTGATTTGGAAGCTATATTTCTATTAATGCAGCCCAAAAGAGCATTCGCCTTTTTTGCAGCCACATCACACTGTTGGCTCATATTCAGCTTGTGATCGACAACAATCCCAAGTTCCTTCTCACTTGTAGTATTGCTGAGTCAAGTATCCTCCATCTTGTAACTGTGCATTTGGTTTCTTTTTCCAGGTGCAGAACTTGGCATTTATCCCTATTAAATGTCATTCTGTTCTTTTCAGCCCAGCACTCCAGCCTATCAAGATCACTTTGAATTTTGTTTCTGTCTTCCAGGGTATTAGCTCTCCCACCCAATTTTGTGTCATCTGCAAATCTGATAAGCATTCCCTTATCAGCAAAGGGATAAGCAAACCTCCTCCTCCAAGTCATTAATAAAAATGTTGAATAGTACTGAGGCCAGGACTGAGCCCTGCGGTACCCCGCTCGTTACCTCTCCCCAGTTTGAGAAGATCCCACTGATAAGCACTCTTTGAGTCCAATTCTGTAGCCAACTGTGGATCCATCTGATAGTTGTTTTATCTAGCCCACTTTTAGCGAGTTTGCTAATCAGGATATCACAGGCACTTTGTCACAAGGTTTGCTGAAGCTGAAGTATATTATGTCCACAGCATTCCCACAGTGCACAAGGGAGGTTACTTGATCAAAAAATGAGATCAAATTCATCTGGCAGGCATTGTTCTTGACAAATCCATGTTGGCTTTGAGTAATCACTGCATTGTTTTCAAGGTGCTTATGGATGGATTGCTTTATAATCTGCTCCAGAATTTTCTCAGGGATTGATAGCAGACTGACTGGTCTGTAGTTCCCAGGTTCCTCCTGTTTGCCTTTTTGAAGACAGGGACAACATTGACCCTCCTCCAGTCATCTATGATTTCTCAAAGATAATAGACAGTGGCTCTGAGAGTTCTTCTGCCAGTTCCTTTATTACTCTAGGATGCAGTTCATCTGGCCCTGGAGATTTGAACTCATTCAAAGTCATTAGGTGTTCCTTGACCATATGCCTATCGATCTCAAGTTGCAATCCTGCTCCTTCAGCCTGTACTTCGCCTTTGCCAGGGGGGTCATGGACCCTCTTTCGGGAGAAGACTGAGCCAAAGTAGGAATTGAGCACTTCTGCCTTTTCTTTGTCATCTGTTATCATTTTGCCATCTCCATTGAATAGGTGAACCACCATTTCTTTCCTCTGTCTTATACTATGCACTTATCTGAAGAAAGCCTTTCTTGTTACTTTTAGCATCCCTCACTAACCTCAGCTCGTTCTCAGCTTTAGCCTTCCTGACACCATCCCTGCAATTCTGTGCTATCTGCCTGTTCTCTTCCTTTGTAGCTTGGCCTTCCTTCCACTTCCTATATGTGTCCTTTTTTGTTTTCAGGTCATCTCTAAGCTTTTTGTGAAGCCACTTTGGCTTCTTCGGTTGTCTTCCACTTTTTTTTCTTGTTGGAATTGCTTGTAATTGTGCCTTGAGAATTTCCTTTTTTTAAAACTCCCACCCATCTTGGACTCCTTTGCTCATTAGAGTTGCTTGCCATGGGACCTTACTGATCATTGTTCTGAGTTCATTAAAATTGGCTTTCCTAAAATCCTGGGTACGCATTTGACTACACTCGGCTTTTGCTTCCCTGAGAACCAAGAACTCAAGTACGACATAGTCACTTTCCCCCAGAGTTCCCGTAACTGCTACTTTATCCAATGAGTCATCTCTGTTGGTTAGGATCAAGTCAAGGATAGCTGATCCTCTATCAGCTCCTTCCTCCACTTTCTGTAGGAGGAAGTTATCTGCCACACAAGTCAGGAATTTCTTGGAGGGGCCATGTTTTGCAGAATTTGTCTCCCAACAGATACCAGGGAAATTGAAGTCCCCTATGACTACTATATCATGCCTCCTTGAAATATTGGCAATTTGCTTTTCAAAAGTTTCATCTTTGTCTTCTCCTTGATTGGGTGGTTGGTAGTAGACTCCGACCACCATGTTCCTTTTATTCTTTGCTCCATTTATTTTAACCTAGATGCTCTCAGTGGGGCTACCAAGTTCATCCTCCTATATTTCTGTGCAGAGATATGTATTTTTAAGTGTGACTTCATCTCCCTTTCTATTCCTCCTGTTCTTTTTGAACAAGTTATATCCTTCAACATATCCTTATATTCCAGTCATAGGAGTCATCCCACCAAGTTTCAGTTACACCTATCAAGTCGTAATTTCCCTCCTGAGCTCAAGTTCATTCTGTTCGTTTCCCATACTCTGGGCATTAGTATATAGACCATGTGCTTTATAGTCTGGCTTTCTTCCTACATGTTTCTGAAGACTATTATTGGGTGCCGTTAGAGCTGTTCACTCCATTGTGGTGCATAAGCCTTTGTCTGTTATTACCCCCAACTTTACGTCTCCCTCCCCGTAGGATTCCGTTTAAAGCCATCCTGATGAAGTTCTTCATGCTGTGGCCAAACACATTCTTCCCAGCCCTTGTGAGGTGCAATCCATCCATCCCTTGCCAACAGTCCATATTCCAGGAAGAATAGCCCGTGGTCCCAGAATCCAAACCTCTCGCGCTGGCACCACCTTCGTAGCCAGTCATTCACCCAGAGTATTTTTCTTTCCCTTTCTAGCCCTCTTCTAACTACTGGAAGGATGGATAAGAAAACTACCTGGGTCTCAAACTTCTTGCGTTTCCTTCCCAAAGCTTCAAAGTCTGATGTGATTTCTTCATAGCTCTGCTTGGCGGTATCATCTGTTCCCAGATGGATGCGAAGACAGGGATACATGTCAAGGGGCTTTATGAGTATAGGCAACCCTTCAGTCACGTCTCTAATCCATCCAGCTGGGAGACAGCATACCTGGCGAGTCCATGGGTCTTCACAACATACTTGTGGGTTTCAGACATACGTGGGTTTCAATCCTGCGCAGCAAGGAGTCTCCCACAACTACTACTCTTCTCATTTTGTTGTTGTAGGCCTTGGTTTCATTGCCTCTGCTTGACTGACCTTCAGCCTCTTGCTTGCTCTCATGCGGGGTCCCCTGTAATTCTTCCTCTGCAGGCTGAATCATCCTCAAGTACCTGAAAACTGTTCCATAGTTCCACTGCTTACACTGGTGCAGAATGGCTTCTAGTTCTCCTGCTCTTAACTGTCACCCTGAAGTATCTACTTCATTTTTCCTTGCCTCCGCATTTTCCTCTTCTGCCTCAGCTTGCTGTTGCTGTTATAGCTCCTGTACTTCACTCTGCTGCTGTAGTTCCACCGTTCTGTCCAAGAACTCTTTGTCTTCTCTTATTCCCTTGACGGTAGACACTTGCCACTCCAGTACTCTTACTTTTTTCCCCAAGAGTGTAATCAACTTGCACTTGTTGCACGTGTAGACCATGTTGATCTCAGGCAAGAAAACAAACATTGCACACATCTTGCAGGTCACCACCACTGGAGAGTCTTTTTTCCCCAGTGTCTCTATTCCCTTTTTGTTTCTAGCGTTCTAATTGTACTGGAATAGCCTGTGCTTTGTCCTCTATTCACTGGAGGCTAGCAACAGAGACCCACTGGTATAGAAGTGTGTTACAAGAAAAATAAATTAAAAAATTTCTCCCCCTTGACCTCCCCTGCCAAACTCCTGTCTGCATTTCCTGTTTGCTTGCTCTGATCGCTCACTCTCTGGGAGCTTGCTTGCTTGTATAGCCTCTAAACCAGCTGGTCTGGTCAGTTAAGGAGTCAGGAAACAGAATGAAATTCCCCACCCACACAGCTGCTGAGAGTAATCAGGCCACGCCCCTTCAGTCCCAGTTTGCATCAATGCATTTTGAGAGAATATATGAACCAAACTCAAAACACAGAGCTGTAGTTCCTTCTAGCCTGGATGTATGCCACTGAAGGAAGCACTATCACAATCTTTAATCACAGATCTAGAATATCTGCCTATGTAGCCCACATGGATAGAATCATGGTCCCACTTTCCAAGATGTCAAAGGGGAAGCAAGAACACCATGTAGACTTTGAGAGACCTCAAGCAAACATGATTAAGAAAGCAAGAAGATAAAAGTGCTACCTTCAAATACAACTAATCTGGTAATCACTACCTACAACTTCTTACATGTTTGGCCAAAACACATGCAATGTTAGATTGCATATTTGTGTCTTGTTTTTTCCTTTAAGAATAGCGGCCATGAGGGGATATGAACATGACTGGGACCACAGTGTGCAGGGAGGATGATTTAATCCTTTCCCCCACAGCATGGTTCCATCAAAAATCATCTCCTCTCAAGACACTATTAGTCCCGGAGAGAAACTTCCATTGGCTCCAGGATGAATAGCAGTATCTGTGGGGGAGGGAGGGGGATTTTAAATGCATTCACACATTTAAATGTTATGTCTGATTTGGTCATAGCTGGTGGGCATATGAGATCCTAATAACCAGGACTACACTACACCATCTGTAGAATATTACTGAAGTCATCTGCATCTGAACAGGCTCCACATTTTAACTGAGCTAGTATGGAGGACAAAGTGAAAGATTGGAATTGTCTTTCAAATAGCCTGTATTAGCTTTGCCCAACTTGCCACCCTCCAAATGTGCTGGACTACAACTCCCATCATCACCTGCCAGCACAGCTAGATGGGAGTTATAGCTCAGCACATCTGGAGGGTACTGGGTTGGGCACAGCTGATCTGTATTATTTTAAAGATTTAGTCTTTCAGTGCACTAGTCTCTTATAACCCTGATCCTTTGAAGAGAAGCCAGTATAAACAAGTCTACCTATACCTGGGGGGGTGGGGGGTTGATAAAGAAGAGCATTACCTTTGGCCAGATCTACCAAGCTACTACAGTTTAATTTTCCTGAGAAGACATTCATAGCATGAATGTTACAGCAGCCTTCCCCAACCTGGTGCCCTCCAGATGTTTTGGACTTCAGCTCTCATCAGCCCCAGCCATTAGGGCTGAGAGAGCTGTAATCTAAAACATCTGGAGGGCACCAGGTTGGGGAAGGCTGCTATAACATTTTTCAAGGGCAGCTGAGAATTTGGGTGAATCCACATTCAAACAACATGTTCACTTTTTATTAGGCAGTAAAAGGCATGCATGCTAATAAGATGCTAAGTAGGAGCAACCAATGTTTTTATTTCAGTGTTCCTGAAGACTTATATTCTACCGAAGATTTTGTAAGGAAGCTTTTTTAAAAACATGTCAACAGGTATAGGATGCAATTACATACAGAAATTAAAACAGATGTTTATACAAAGGTAATTAACGCTGCCTAACAATTTAAAGTGAAGAGAAAATAAAACTGAGTGCATAGGAAAAAAATCTACATATTTGGCAGCTCTTTTTTCTCTTAACAGCAGAACATAATGTACCCACAAAACTAGTATTTACCAAACGTGGCTAAAAGATCAAATTACACCTTCTTTGGCTTGTGAACAAGCCGTGAATACAGAATGCACGTGTTCCAATACAAGAAGCCACAAGGTTTTAAATAGTTTTAAAGAAAACTGAAATCCTCTCTTTACTCACAAGCTTAAGAAATAAAACCTTTTAAGTATCAGTAGGGTTTATTTTATTTTGGTTTTTTAAACCAAAAGGTCCTGTATTGCTTTTGAAAGGTGCTTGGGTTTGGCTCTGAGCAGGTCTTCATGGGAGGAATTCCACAGTTTGGGGAAGCCACCAAGAATGTCTTTCCATCTCTTTGTCATATGAACTTGGCACAGAGATGGTATAGGTCAAAAGCACACACATTGTTCATTGTGGAGACTAAGGAAGGTATTGTAGGCACATAGTGCCTAAGCTGCTTATTGCTTTGTATATCAGAACCGGCACCTTGAGTTGTGCCCTAGAAACATAGGAAGCTGGTCCATCTAACTCAATATTGTCAACATAAACTGGCAAGCTGCTCTCCAGGGTGTCAGGCAGGAACATTTCAAGCCCTATCTGGTGATGCTGGGGATTGAACCGGAGACCTTCTAAATGCAAAGCATTTGCTCAACCACTGAGCAACAGCCTCTCTTCTGAAGTCTGACAAGCCAACGCAGATCCTGGAGAACTTTTGCCAATGTGATTCCAACAACCCACTTCTGGTAGAGGAAGTAGTTCTGCACTCAGCTTCAGTCAAAGCATCCAAATAGGACATGAGGGTAGTTCAGGTTCAAAAATGGAGGTATGCAAGAAGGTTGTCAGTTCAGAATCTGAAAGGTTCTCTTAGTCTGCAGTTTTTGACAACCACTTTAGTTCTCTCAACCCATCTGAATGTTTAGTGCAGACAATTACTCCACAACACAGTTTGTACATACAGTGATCAAAGCTGCTATATCTACTGCTGTATTACTGCCAGCAAAATTCTCGATACCCATCTGACTCCTATCCCCCATGAAGTAGGCAAGGCTTGATTGAAGAGGATGTCTGGAATCAACTGCACAAGTGGCCAAGGTTAACTTGCTGTTCTACAGTTTAGTGGGGCAGCCTGCAGAGGTTTATTTGGCATGAAGTCTTTGGAATACTTTACTGCGTAGAAATATTATAGCTCTAGCTATTCATTCATAAGAAGTTACAATTAGTGCTTATGGGACAGCAGCCTTGTGCTAAGGTTAGGGAAACTTGTATAATATCCAAACTTTTATAATATCCTAGGTATATATGTTAGGTTACCAAACACATTACATTTCAGACTTGTTTTAATCTAGTCTGCAGGAAGTCTAACTAAAAATATAAAGTAGCTAGAATTTTCTGGTAGATATACACAAAAAGTGAGAATTTCTATTCCACACAACAACCAAAACCTATTCAGTCAGTAACTAGCCATGTTCTATTACATAGCCTAATATGCAATTTTATATTTAATTTTTGGTTTTACGTAAGCTATATTGGGGAATTTATGAAAAATGGAATGGTATATATAGATATAGCATCACAACACATAGGTTATTGTATCTCCATAACTAACAGCCATGAAGGCAAACATGGAAAAATCAATCAGGGACAGTAAAATAGTACTTATTAGGACCAACAAAAAATCACAAAGTAGTTTGTGAGTTTTTGAGCTTCACAGAACTCTTCTTCAGCCAGAAACGGGGTAGGGCAAAAAAAAAAAAAAAATCTAGTAGAAGGTTATGAAAGTAATCTTCATTGAGCAAATAATCTGCATTGTTACTGCCAACAACATTCCAAGTTACACAATGTTGAAGTTAAACTTTCATTTCCTATTCCCTTTTGCTTTTAAAGTAAATTTCTTTCCAATAAGGAATGAAAATTGCTATTCTTTCCATTAAATAAGTCACCACCATGCAGAAAATGAACAGTTGGTTACATTAAATGAGGTGGTATAGTTAATTCCTTATGTGGAAAGAAGTTTATTTCAAACATCTTAAATACTGTGGGTTTTTTTATCCGACAAAACTTTGGGAATCTTCTGGCTCATCTTGAAGGGAAACTAGCAAACAAACAAGCTTAAAGGTCTACACACAAAACACCTCTAGCTTCAAATTGACAGGCTCTTGGAAAAGGATTTTATGCAGGAAGCTCACTTGCACATAAAATAAGCCAACTCTCACTAACATAATTTGGTTCAACTATTCCTTCTTTAAAAATATAAATTTCCGAGTACCATTCTCTATTTTACATGACTGGAAACTCACAGATACAGAAAGCTATAATGATGAAGTTCAAGAACTCAATTTATCTAAAGGAGTGCTACACCAAACTTGTGGGGTTTAATTTTCACAGAGAAAAATGCCATTTCAGGTGGCACTTGGCTGTTCACAGCCATTGTTCCTCAATCTGCTGTTGCTTGGGGTGGGGAAAATGAGAGAGGAACATATCCCCATTTCTCAGGAAACTAGGCCAATGTTCACTGCCTTGCCATGCAGGCAGTTTTGTTTCTCAGCAGTGCTAGGCAGCAAGACTTTCAAAGTAATCCAGCTTTAGCTGTATATAGTTATAAATGACAACTTGGAACAGAATGGCAGAGAATAAGCATTTCAGATACATATTCAAATGCACAACCCAGTACAAATCATTGGGTTTAATCCAATGGTGTCATTCCACTGATGGAGGAAGTTCCATCAGCTGGTCCGGGAAGGGGGCAATTCTTTCCCTCCTCCCCTGTAAAATCAGCTACAGAGGGCTGGGAACCCTCTGGAGCAGATTTCTGGGTGGTGTGGAGGGCTGCAGGGGAAGAAGAGAGGGAGAAAGTCTTGCTGATGTAGCAGATTTCCACTAGTGTGATATTGGATTTAACCCATGCAGTGCAGATGTTCAACATTTGAGCATTGCAAGTACAAATTACCATACTGCCGTGTAATTATCTGTACTTGAAATATAGATGCAGTGAGAGAACAAAAATGCTTGTCAAAAACTACGCAAGGCAAGAGAGATGGAGAGAAGTCTGTGAAGAAGACTTCAAGGCCTGTGCCACTGGATTTCCCTCTTCCTGCCCCACAGGGCTTTCTACCATCAACTGCCCTGTAAGAAGGATTTCAGGAGAGAGGGAGGTCACATGAGGATGACAACAGACACCTGCTTCAGCTGGATTTTCCCGGCCCCAAGGATATCTTTCATCAAAAGAGAGCCAGTGTGGTGTAGTTGCTAGACCATTGGACTGGGAGTCAGGAGATCGGGGTTCTGGTCCCCACTCGGCCATGGAAGCTCACTGAGTGATTTTGGGCCGGTCACAGACTCTCAGCCCAACCTACCTCACAGGGTTGTTGTTTTTGTGAGGATAAAATGAAGAGGAGGAGGATTATGTACGCTGCCTTGGGTTCCTTAAGGAGGAAAAAAGGAGGGATATAAATGTAATAAATGTCCTAAGGGAAGCATCTTATTTTTTAAATATTATTAATACTGTTTGTGATTTTATTATTTTTATGTTACTTGTAAGTTGCTCTGATAGGATTTGTATCCTGAAGGCAGTATATAAATGATTGTAATAAATAAATAATAAACATTTGCATATTGCATTACTTTCAGTGGGATGTGCATTTTGATGCACATCCCCATATTGCCCCAAACCAGCCAACTAAGCACAACTGGCTCACAGCAAGGGAGTGTTGATCCAGTCGCCTCAGGGGTTCCCTCTTTCCCTAACTCGTCTACTTCAGAATAATTTCTCAGAGAAATGCAGAAGATTGCCCAAAAGGCTGCTTGCATATCTTGTGGGAGTCAAAATGTTTGTAAAACACAAACCCCATTTTATCCCCGCACTATTCTAGACCGGGGTAAGTAGAATTCAAGATTCTGTGAACTTGGGTGTGCAGCCCTCTACTCATGGAAGGTGACTTTGTGAAGAGCCACCCTCCATGATACAGGAGAGCAGCCATGGATACAGGAGGCTCTCCTGTTCACAAAGTCACCCTCCACAAGTAGAAGGCTACAACCCAATGAGAACACAAGAAAGGAGGGGGCAGGGCTAGAGTGCTCCTTCATGTATTTATTTTAATCCCTTTCTAAATGCTTGACTAGAGCTTCAGTCTACTCAGAAGTAAGTCCCACTGATTCCAATGAGGCTCACTCCCACGTAAGTACATACAGGATTGCAGCCTTAACTTATCAGTCTATTTAACAAAGATGTTTCTAACTTACAACTGCAAAAGAGAAGCATGAGTTCTAATGCTCTCTGCCCACCAGTGGAACAGAAGCCACTGGAGAAATGTATTCCTCCTCCCTCCTCCAGCCTCCCATGTGTCCCCCAAATCTGCTCTAGAAGGTTGGGAACCCCTCCCGAGCAGATTTGTGGGAACATGAGGAGGACAGCAATGGGAAGTCCCACTGCATGAGTGTAAGTCTGTTCATGAGATGCTGGATGGAGCCCAGTAGCATCATACAACTTTAGTCATTAGAAACGTAAGAATCCAAGATTTAGAAAATCCCGATGATTTGCAACATTTGGGGTAGCAATTCCAGTGAAACAGACTAAAGTGGTGAGAGACTATAAATTTACATGAGCAGCACATAGGATTGCACAGAAATTACACTTGGAGTTTTAATGAATGTTCCTTCTATTCAAAGACAGACATGCAACACTGCTCTGTAGCAATCCTTCTGGCATGTTACCACAAATATTTTAACTATACATTTATATATGGAGATAACTGACCTGCACTGCTGGAATTTGATTGATTTGGCCAGAAGTATATGAACTATAGTAAGGTACATTTAGATGTCTGTTTCTTTTTAAAAAGCAGTATGTTTAGAAACATCCATTTGCTGAATTGTAAATTCATCCCTGAATTTTAGCTCTTTAACTGATCCTGTATTCAAACTATCTTAACAGCATTTGTTTTTGTTCTGCTTATGTGATCCACTATGCTCAGATAGGATATGCACAACATGAAGGAAATAAACTGTGTGTCTCCCAGATTAGTTTCAGATGACACCATTGATGCTAAAGATGTGGCTTGGTTAGGAAGAATATAAAAAAATATATCACATTAATAACTATATTTAGAAACATCCCTACAAATAAGCATGTCTTCAGGAAAGGTAGGAAATACGGTGCCACATAAAACACTGTATATGAAGTGTATCCAGCCAAGCAAGCTGAGATGAAATTCACGCAATTTAAAAAGCCATTCATGTAATCGCTAGAGTAAAAAGCAGGTGATGGAAACCTGATCTAGGCTGGAACCCAGTAGAGCGGTGGGTGGTACAGGGCTTCAACACTTTTCCCCTACTGCAGTAGTGATCCAGAACAGGCCCCCAGTGCTATTCGCAGCAATATATCAACTGAATTTTAATAAATAATTTTACAAAGCTAATTTACAATGAATACATTTGCAAATTGTCCCCAGTATATTTCTCCAGGTCTGTTAGCAAATAGTTTAATTACTTTCTTTCTTCCTTGTCTGAGCTGGTAAAATCTTCTGGCAATGGCATTACATTTCCCAAGATATATTCCAAATGGTAATTTCAAATCCAGTTCAGGTGCCAAAATTACAGCCAACACTGATCATCAAAAAACTATATGCTACTCAAAAAAAGTTTCCCAGACAATTTCAACAATCATTGTTACAACAGAAAGAAAAATCTCAATGTAGATGTATGATTTTCACAGTCATAATAAACAACTGACATCTGTGCTCACTATGAAACCAGCGTTCATGGTTGCACAATAAAACAAAAAACTGGGGAAGGCAGCAGAGGTTAAAATTTATAGAAAAAACATAGATGGTCTTGGCAACAGGTGGATAATGAAGAATGGTTTGTGTAGCCCAGAGGGTTTTTTTTAAAGGTTTATTCTGAGTATCTCAGCCTCCATTAAAAAAACAAAACTTCTAACATTCATGACTACAAAATACACACATACACTAAATTCATAAAAAACATGAAGTATTCTGAAACCCTAAAAATTAGTCCAAATTGCAATCCACTACAGGCACAATGCCTGATATTCCATGCCCGACAGCCTGATAAGGACCAGGGGGTGTGGGGGGGTGTCCCCTTCCATCCCAGCAGCTTCTTCCTCTGTCCCCACCCTCTTTGCCATGGAGGAAAAAGCTCTCATGTCTGATGAGCAGCTGATCAGAGGCTAACTTTCTCAGTGCTGGGGAGATGACTAGCCCAATGCCCAACATAAGCAAAAGAACAATCCTGCTCCTCAGATAAGGGGCAGGGTCACTCATTCACTTTGCATCAGACATACAGTCACTCAGACACAACAAAAATGTACATGTCTAGCTATAAATACCATAGGTTGCACCACAGAACTGAGACTACTGTGCTAACCACTGAGGGCAGCAATTGCTCAATTTGGCATTTACTTGGTTTTGGTTTAAAATCAAAGTTAAGGAATGAACAGGCATTATTACTGCTTGGTATTCAATAGGATATATACAATTCGAAGTCAGGCATGCCAGTAAAATTCTGCACTAGAATGTTTCTCAACTATCCTATCCTTCCCCCTGCAAAGGGGAGGGGGGATGTGTCCCTGGCCACTTTCACTTCTCTCACAGTAACCTTCAGCAAACTATTCATATACTAAATTGTCCACAGGACAAGCTTATTTATACCTGTCTCTGCTATAGTAACACATAAAGTGGATTCGAATGTTGCTTTCTCCCTACAAAGATTTATTTCTATGTACAGAGAAACAGAATGAATTTTCCAATATATGCATACGGGCAGAAGCGTATTTCCGGTCATGTTTAAAACAGATCAAGTACCACTGAATGTGAGGAAACAGTGAGAAGAAGCTTTCCGCTGACAATGGCTGTAAGAACAATCTCTTCCCTCCCTGACCAGAATACTACCTTGTTCATAACTCCTTGATCATAACTCTGGTCACCAACCAGAGCTAGGTGCAAGAGACATGCACCTAGATTAAAGAACTCTGAGCCCAGGAATTTGTTTTGAATACCAGACAACAGAGTTCAGTTATTCTGCACAAAAATCGACTCCTGATTGCTGCCCCCCCCCCCCCAAGGGTTCTTCATTTCAGCAGTATAGGTTTTGGGAGGAGTAGGTCATTTTGTCATTGCAATTGTTAAACAACATTAAGAAAACCTTGCCAAACTACTTTATGTCTCACAGAAGCAAGCTGCAACCATCTTTCTTCAAATAACTGCACATGCATATACATATTTATTTCAGATTAACACCTGTGAGAAAGTGTTAATCAGTCAACATTCTAGAATAAATCGTTAACAGGACATATCTGAGGTTACAAACAAAAGCCACATCCTAAACATGGATGATGTACTGACTGTATCTGTAAACACACACACACACACACACACACAGTGAAGGTTTGCTTATATTCTGTTTCTGGGATAGCCACCCATGAATTCACTCATGCCTGGCTTATTTACTCATTTAATCAAAGATACAAATTGAGTCAAAATACGAGAAAAGATCCAAAGTCACTTACTTCATCCCTATAAAATAGCTTAACAAGATTTGTATGCAATTGTCTCCTGCTGCTGTCCTCTGCACCTCCTGTAAAGCTCTTGTGAGAGTTAAAGGACTTTCAGAAGAGGACTGGGATATGGTATGAGGACTAATGGAAGAGGTGGAAATGAAGAAAAATCAAGCAAACACAGCTTGCACATGCCAGCTCACAAATACAGACTGAAGCATACAGAAACAAAGAATATACTATCATGTCAAAAAGCTAAGGAAACCGATGGCCAAACTTCTATCAACTTTGGGACGAGCCCTCGCTAAAATTTAAGAAGATAAGCAGTAGTGAATGTATAACTATTATTCTATCTCAAATATGTGGTTAACATTCCAAATCTCACCAATTCCAACTTCCTATTACTTTCCCAGCAAAAACAGTAAATTGTGGGGTTTAACAGACATAATTTAAAAATGCAGATGTGGTCTTTTCCACAGAAACTGGCAAAAATAAGACACGATTTGCTATAGCTTGAGGATAAAGTTTTCTATGGTACAAATAATATGCAAAAAAAATAGAACTATATATATGCTTTTATATATCAGCAGGCATCTGCAAATCTGTAAGGGCAGCTCTGCTGGATCACATGAAAAGTCCACCTAGCCCAACATCCTGTTTGCCTACAGTAGCCAACTACTGGGGAAACCCACGAGCAGGAAATGAAAGCAGTAACTCTCTCCCATTGTTCCCTAGCAAACGATACTAAAAGGCACATTGTTTCTGAACCTGAGGGCTCCAAATAGGCATAATGACCAGGAGCCACTGATAGAACTATCCTCCATGAATGAGTCTAATCAGCCATCTAGGGTAGTGGCCATCACCACACCCTGTGGCAGAGAATTCCGTAAGTCATGCACTTGGTGAAGCACTTCCTTCTGTCTTTTCACTGGATGACCTGAGTTCTAGTATTATGAGATAGGAAGAGAAACGTGTCTGTATCCACTTGTTTCACACCATGCATGATTGTATAAATGTTTGCCACCTTGCCTGAATTGCCTTTCAAATCTAAACTATGAGCAGCTTCCAATCTGACACCGCTGCTAACAGAAATTATATCACACTAGCATAAGCAATCTCTAGCACAAAACCAACAGTGTTTGCTGGTGTACCGGTTCACACTGGGAAATCTATCATGCCAGCAAATGCTATTGGTGTTGCAATACAGGTGGGCTGTGGGGGTTGCAGGGGTGGGTGGGGGTTTGGGTGAGTGAGTAGGGGGCTCCATCAGCAGCACTATGCTGAGGGCCTACTGGAATCTGGCACTGGCCTTGACACTGAACACATGCACAGCACACATACACTTTCCTCCCTGCCACACACACACCTTCTCCCCACCACCACATACACACTTTCCACCCCCCCATTCACACAGGTTCCCCTTGCCAGGCGGGGTTTCCTTGCTAACGCTATATCTAACAAGGGAAATCCTACCCTCATCTCCGACCTCTGGGCGGTGTCCCCACAGCTTTATGAGCTGCTCTGGAAACAGCCAAGGGCCGCATGCAGCCCACAGATTGTGCATCCCTGTTCTATATGCTTGATTATTAAAGATAAAATTATGTTATCCAACAATTTACCTAGAACAGATGTTAAGCTAAATAGTCTTGTGATTTCCTAGATTTTCCCTCCCTGAAAATGTCAGTTTAGGTAGATATCTGTTATCTTCCACAGTGAAGACAGACACAACAAATTCATTCAGCTTCTCTGCAAACTTTACATCCTCCATTACCACACTTTGCTAATCCTGTCTGCTTTCCTGCGTCCAATACATTTAATGAAATGTATATTGTTGGTCGTAATGTTTTTAGTGATATGCTCCTCAAATTATTTTGTTTCAACACTTATCTGCTTGCACTTCTTTTGCCAAAGTTTGTGTTCTAATTTTTGAAGGAAGTCTTCTTGCCTTTTATAGCTTCCTTGACTCTACTTGTTAACCATGCAGGCATCCGCTTGGACTGGATGATACCTTTCCTATTTTGTGGTATGCATTCTAAAACTTCTATTCTTGTGGTTTTTGTAACCTCCAAATGCTTTGGAGATGTGACCCTTTCAACTTCCTTTTTAGCAGTCCCCTCATTTTTAAGAAGCTTCCTCTTTTGAGCTGGAATGTGACTGCACTGAACTTTCTTTACAATTGTCCACTTGCATATATGTTGGATTTCAGAACTCTGTAGTGACTGTTCCCAAGTCATCCAATATTACATGTAATTCCAGGTCCTGGGCACCACATAGGTTTAAGTCCAAAACTGCCTCCTCTCCAGCTGGTTCTGTGACCAACTAAGGCACAGTCATTTAGGGTATCCAGAAGTTTTGTCTCTTTGGTTATCCAGTCTGTGTGATGGTAACAGAAGTCAGCCATTATTAAAACACTTTCTACTGGGGATTCCGCTCTGCTTTCTTTTCCCCATTGAAAGATCATCTTCAGTCAAAAAGAGTATACTGCATTCCCAATACTAGACTATTTTTTGAGTGTGGTGTTATTACCAGTGGTGCTGTAGACGAGTGTGTTCATGTTACATTTCCCAGTTTATTGGACCACCTGAAATATAGAGTTATACTAACTCCAATACACCCCTCCCTGTCCTTTCTATAGCATTTGCATTCAGGGATAATTGTATTGACTATTCTCTCTATTCTACCAAGTTTTGCTTCTACTATATCTTCTCTTTTACAACCAAGCACTCCCAACTCCCCTATCATGGCCTGGAGGTTTCAAGCAATAGCTTGTGAACACTGATACATTGTGCCCTTTCCAAAAATCTTCAGCATGTCATGTCCTAACTGTACACTCATTGCCAAGTTATATCCCATTCAGATGATCTGGAACATTTTCACCCTCTTCCCCCAAGGATGATTTGTCCTGAACTGGATGCTCTCCACTCCTGGCGACTTTCCCCCAGAGCCCAGTTTAAAAGCTGCTATGCTATCTTTTTGATATTAGGCATCAGCACTGTGGTTCCATTTCTATTCAAGGACACTCTGTCCCTTTTGTACAGGCCTGACTTGTCCCAAAACATTCCCCAGTACCCAACAAATCTAAATCCCTCCTCTTGACACTACTGCCCAGTTCACATGTCAAGATTCCTCAGCTCCACCTGTGACTGATCTGGCACATGGAAAAGACAGCATTTCTGAGAACACTACCCTGGCATCCTGGACTACAATATCCTATCAAGCTTTCAGGACTGTGTAACTATGTTTCCCAACATCTCTGATGTTAAAATGCTTAGTGCTCCTCCCCCAGCACTACCAATGGGTTGTGTCTTCAAACTTCATGCCAGCCAGGCAAGTAGTCATGCTGTCAATATGCCCATCATAGACCCATCTCTCTGTATTTCTACTCTTCTACTACTAGGAACCCCCTGCCCCTAGCTTCCTCTAGGTATATCCTCACTGTGTGATGGTTATCAGTTTGTCCCCTAAAGAATGGATCCCTCTCAGGAGTGTTTCCCTTTTCCTTGGAATGATGCTCTCCTTACCCAAGACCCTCCTTTTTCGCAACAGCAAAGGTGTTGTCAGCCTGAGAGGAGGACAGCTCTATTATGTATCTGAAGGTCTCATCTACATACCTCTATGCCTCGCCCTTTTTCTCTAGGTCAGATAAAGGTCTATACTGCAGCATTTCTCAGCAATTATATTTTACTTTTATCATTCCAAAACTAGTTTCAGTATAAGTTTCTACATGAGGTTTGCTGCAGCATATCAAAGCTTAACAGTTAAAGCAGAACTGAAAAAAGTATGTTTCTACACAATTATTTCTTTAGGCTTTAACTCCTGAAACTCATTGTCTTTACTGTGCCCTATTTCAACATAAATTAATAATTAAGGGAGAAATCATATGCACTTAAAAATATATTAATTTTTCATATGAGTAATACAAATTCAAACAAATAACAACAAGAAACACATGGGGCAGCTTACAGTTTGAAGACGCAGCACACATCATTAATGACTGAATTAAATTCCAAGTTCATTTATCTAAAGGAGTCCTTCCATATAGTTCTGTGTGAAGTTGGTAGTATTCTTTCAGCATATTGGTGGTATTCTGACATAATTTCTGATGTATTTCAGAAATGATCCATTTCAGTCGGGCTTCAGGCCTGGGCATGGGACAGAAACGGCCTTGGACGCCTTGGTGGATGATATGAGGAGGGCTCTGGATAGGGGTGAATGCTTCTTCCTTGTTCTCCTTCACCTCTCAGTGGCTTTTGATACCGTTGACCATGGTATCCTCCTGGACCGCCTGGAGGGGTTGGGCATTGGAGACACCGTATTGTGGTGGTTCCGGTCCTTCCTCTCCGGCAGGTACCAGAGGGTAGCACTGGGAGAGGAGGTTTCAGACCCGTGGCCGCTCACTTGTGGGGTGCCACAGGGTTCCATCCTCTCCCTGATGCTATTTAACATCTATGTGAAGCCGCTGGGGGCTATCATCAGGAGGTTTGGGGTGCGGTGTCATCAGTATGCGGATGACACGCAGCTCTACCTCTCGTTCCAATCTTCACCAAGGTTGGCCATAGAATCCCTGTCCAAATGTCTGGAGATGGTGAGCGGCTGGATGGGGAGGAATAAGCTGAAGCTGAACCCTGACAAGACAGGTACTTTTGGTGGGAGATAAGAGGAGGTTGGGGGATGTTGACCTGGTGCTGAATGGGGTACAGTTACCCTTGAAAGACCAGGTCCGCAGCTTGGGGGTCATCTTAGACTCCCAGCTGTCCATGGAGGCTCAGGTGTCAGCTGTGAGCTGGACAGCGCTGTAGCAACTCCATCTGATACGGCGGCTGCGCCCCTACCTTCCCGACCATCTCCTCCCATCAGTAGTACATGCCCTCTCGTTTAGACTACTGTAATGTGCTCTACGTGGGGTTACCCTTGAAGATGGTTCGGAAGCTGCAGCTAGTACAGAACGTGGCGGCTCGCCTGATTAAAGCAGCCGCCGGTAAGATCACATCGCTCCAGTGCTGAAGGAACTGCACTGGCTACCAGTTGTTTTCCGGGCCAAATTCAAGGTGTTGGTTTTGACCTTTAAAACCCTATACGGCTCCAGCCCAGCCCATCTCAAGGAGCGCCTCCAGCAACACCAGATAGGCTGCTCAACAAGATCAGCCTCAGATGGCCTTCTCTCTGTCCCATCAGCCAGGACAGCTAGACTGGTGGGGACGAGGGAGAGGGCCTTCTCTGTGGTGGCCCCCACTCTGTGGAACTCCCTCCCTAGGGAACTCTGCCATGCCCCCTCTTTAATGAGCTTCCGCCGTGCATTAAGAACATGGTTGTTCAGGCAGGCATTTGGGGTAGGCTAGGGTATTTTTAGAAATGTGATGTTTTTAATGTTGAATTTTATTGTGTAAACTGTTTTTATTGTTGTACATCGTCCACAGTGGCTGGGTGATCAGCCAGATGGGCGATTAAATAAATAAATAAATGAATGAATGAATAAATGTGATCCATAAAGAAATACCAGGTACTGATAAAAGAGTCTGAGTCCCGTTCCCCTCTTAAGTATTCTAGCCTTGCTAATAAGATTTTCAGCCAGAATAATTGACCATGAACGATTGTAACATATCTAGGATGAGAGGTTTGTCACTTTTCCAAATAGGTGCTGTGACCTGTCTAGCAGCAAACATCATAAAAGTAACTGCTTCTTTTAAAGGAGTAAATCAGTTTTCCCCCACAAAAGGGAAAGCAAAACTAGCTTAGGGTCCAGTTGTACCCTAAATTTTATTATCATTTTACACTCATTAAAAATAAGTTGCCAGAATTTTTGCATCATATTGCATATCCACCATAAATGCAAGTGTATGAACAATGTTGCCAATACATAGGGTTTACAGATCTGCAGATCCTACTCAGCAGCAAGGGTGTTAAATGCCATCTATAAATCAGTTTTTGACAGAGAAATGTCCTACAGCTCACAGCATGTTAACCTGGCTGTTTCCTCAAAGTTTTGTTGCTGGTGTTGGAAATCTTCATTGGCTTCAATTCCCCTCTTATATAGAGGTCAAATCCACTCATAAGGGCAAGTGGCCCAACCTCCTAGCAAGGCAGCATGCCCAGAAGCACACAGATTCCCTTCCCTGAGTTCTACACACATTGCAGCAGATTTGGGAGAGGCCTCTTGTGTCTTGCTTCTGCCCGCTCCAAATCTCAGTACAATATGAGATTTCCCACTATGCTCTCCAATGCAGAGAAGATGTAGAAGTAGCTTCTCTTTCTTGCATTAGACTTTGGAACGGGCAGAAGCAGTATTACAAGACTCACTCGACCTCTGATATGAGACACACATTCCAAGTTCTCTCACAGATGCAAAGAAATTGGGGAGCTATCTCATGGCAGACTGAGTTTTGAAGCAGACAGAACCAGCACAAAAGGCTCGTACTGGTTCTGAATGATCCAAAGTCCAGCACAATACAAGACAGACACACCATGCCCCTGACCCAAATCTATTGGAATGTGCAAAGAACCTGGTGAAAAATTGGTGGCAAGCAGAAGTAATGGTTGGCTTCTGGACCAAGACAAAATCTGAAATCCCAAATTTGTCTGCAAGCACAAATGCAGGTCTGCCATCAAAGCTAAACAGATCTGGACCTGTTAACTATCTTGATAGGGCACCACCTGGGAATCATATGCAAACTATTCAGTTATCTGAAGGAAGAATAAGGTACAAGTGTGATAAATAACATCACAAAAGCAATTGTTCTTAAACACAATTAATTATATACCGAAGAAACTAAAGTGAGTAAGAATTATCAATTTCTAAATTATATCTACCTTTTTGTAATTGGTTCAAGGCAAGGTACATATTAAAATATCGAGTAGGATCCAAAAGGTCCCCTCTCCTTCATAGAAGGGCCTTCAATCCAGAGAAGTCTCCCACAAACAGCAGGGGGAGAGGTGATTTTCACCAATTCCCCCTTCCCCCCAAACCCAAAAATTTGCTTCAAAGGGTTGGGGGACCCTCTGGAACAGTATCTGAGGGGTCCGCAGGGTAAAGGGCAATTGGCAAAAATCATTCTCCCCCCGCCCCTTCCACTTGCAGGAACCTTGCCAGTTTGAAGGCTTTGCATTTATAGAAGAATGCCTTTGGATCCAACCCATACAATATAAATAAAACTCAGTACAACAGCCAGCACAGTCTAGGAAAAGAATGTGATGGATCTCACCAGAGAGCTCTGTACCATCCCTTAAAGATGGAACAAAGTGACTTTGCTTCAGACGAAAGACAATAAGCTCCCCAAGGTATGCAGAACTCATGTAGTTTATACATTTAAAAAATAAACAGCACACTTCGAATTGGCCTCAGAAGCAAATAGGCAGCCAGTGCAGTTGAATCATGATGGAAGTTATGTAGTCTTCAAGACTCACCCATCAGGAAACAAATCACCAAAGTCTTTATTAACTACAGCTTCCAAACAGTCTTTAAAAGGCTGATACAGAATGCAGTGCAATAAGCTAGCCAGGGAGATTACTAAACCAAGCAACAATGCATGGTCAAGGATCTCTCCAAGAGTCAAACCTGATTCTTCAGTGTGAGCAGGACCCATCTAAAACAGCTCTGGAGTGGCCTACTATCAATTCTTCTACCATGTCTAGAAGTTTTCAGTTTATAATACTGTGGAGTACTGAGTACAGAGCACATAACAGAAATAAAGTATTTTCCCAATTATTAAGGGAAAATGAATTCCCCTAGCAAGACAATATATTTAATCTGTTTTGGTTTCTTTTGATTATAATTTCTGCTATACTGGCATTTCATTTATTATTATGCACTGTTTATACGTCTTACAATAAGCAGTTCTGTGCATTTTATAGAAATGTGTGGTAGAAAAATTGCAATAAAATACTAATATATAGATCAGCTGAGGAAAGAACTCTTTTTATTGTCGTTTTATGAAGAGCAATACGTGCTAAACATTTCTTAAATTAGAATATTCTGCAAGTACTCAGACTAGAAACACTAATTACATATGTTTCACTTTATATTTTCTTATACCATCTCCTCTTTAACATATTTTGCTATAAAAATGGCAGTTTCTCTTATTCCAGCTTGATTTGCCTTTCTTCCACTAAGATTGTACACAATATGCAAAGAGAAATAATCTGGTCTCATTAGCTGTCATGAGATTACAGGTCCTCTTCTGTATCACTCAATGAGTTAAACAACAAACAGTAGGCATTGGAATCCTCAGGGAACTATACTGGGATTAGTACCATAACTTGTACATAAATGATCTGGAGTCAGGGTAAGCACTGAAATGGCCACATTTGCAGAGAAGATTAAGTAATTTAGAATAGTGAAAACTGAAGAATTCTACAATGACCTCTCCAAACTAGGTGAATGGACAACAAAATGGCAAATGATAGCTAAGTAGGACTTCCGGGTTCAGAGGTACTCTGTTATGGAATACCAGTTGTTGGGATGGCAAACTCCTTGGCTTGCTTCCAGGCTTCCCAGAGCTAAATGCGTGGCTGCTGTGCAAAACAGGATGCTGGACTACAAGGACCTCAAAGACAGTATCTGCAAGGACAGCTCTCACTACTCAGATGACCCCGCACATCCACTGAGGTTGTCAGGGGAGGACATGTTTCATATATCACTGCCATGAGAAGTACAGCTAGTGAGTAGAGCTGTGAAGGCCCAGGAAAAAAATGGGGAAAAAATGGGGTGGGGCGAAATAGGGTTTTTTGCTGTGGAATAGGGCTCATCAATTTTCTTTGAACATGGTGGTAAAAGAACCGCTATAAAACAATGACAAGATGGCACATTACACTGGAAGTAATAAATAAAATAACAATTATCTTTCCACTTAGAACTAGCTAAACTAGTTAGTTCTTTCCACATAAAGAACTATCTTCTTATATGGTCATAGCAGCAAGAATCATATATGCCAAAAAATTGAGACCATTAATTATACCTACAATGAGTGAATGGCTAGAAAAATTGTAGCTATAAGAAAAAAATCCTACATTAATGTGTCATATGAGAACAAAAAATACAGCGACAGAACAATTTTATAATAAATTTCACCACATTTATTAATTATTGCAAAAAGAATTCCTAGCTTCCAAAAATACAATGTGTTTTTTCTAAGTTCTGAACCTAGTGATTACTAAAACTAAATGATTTAGGACAATTCCTGTATTTTTATTTTTAATGGAATATAACATTAATTAGATATATCTTTTGCTATTTTAAAAAATCTTGTTAGAAGTTATTAATATTTTACGAGTTCAGGGGAGAGCAAACATATGGGCCCTAGACAGCAGGGATGGGGGAGCATAAGATAGTTCAGATTCCTGGATCCGAGGTCAGCAACAGCGCTCTGACCTTGCACCATGGGGGCTGACTTCACAAGCAATTTAGTGTGAAGGTAGAGCAGTCTGAGTTCTTTCACAACAGATGTAGTTGCCACAAATCCGCTGCCAACCAGCTGCTTCTCTCTTGAAAAGCTGCATTTTCTGAAACTCCTTTCACTCCAACTTTTTCCCCCCTGAAAGCGGCTCCCTGGCGGTTTTACCTCAGTGTGCCATGCCATCCCCCTCCCCCTGCATTAAATCCTGGGCATGCCTCTGTGACGTGGCAGTGATGTGGGCAAGGGGGTGGGATGCTCCATTCCCTCTTGTTTCCCCAAAGTAGTTTTTCCCATTGAGAAAATCTCTAGCAGCGCAGCAACGACCCCTGACAGTACTGCAGTAGTGGAACACTCATTCACCTTAGTAGAACCATAGAATCATAGAATAGTAGGGTTGGAAGGGGCCTGTAAGACCACCGAGTCCAACCCCCTGGTCAATGCAGGAATCCAAGTCAGAGCATCCCCGACAGATGGCTATCCAGCCTCGTCTTGAATGCCTCCAGTGTGGGGGAGCCCACCACCTCCCTAGGGAATTGGTTCCATTGTCGTATTGCTCTAACAGTCAGGATGTTTTTCCTGATGTTCAGCCGGAATCTGGTTTCCTGTAACTTGAGCCCATTATTCCGTGTCCTGCATTCTGCGATGACCGAGAAGAAATCCTGGCCTTCTTCTCTGTGATAACCTTTCAAGTACTGGAAGAGCACTATCATATCTCCCCTCAGTCTTCTCAAGGCTAAACATGCCCAGTTCTTTTGGTCTCTCTTCATACGGCTTTATTTCCAGCCCCCTGATCATCTCTGCTGCCCTCCTCTGAACTGTCTCCAGTTTGTCTGTATCCTTCTTAAAGTGTGGTGACCAGAACTGGACACGGTACTCCAGATGAGGTCTAACCAATGCTGAGTAGAAGGGAACAAGTCCTTCATGGGATTTGGAAGCTATACTTCTATTAATGCAGCCTTCTCCACTTTATTGGGTTTATAACAGCTTCTCATCGCGAGCAGGGAGAAGGAAGGAAGGCGGGGTTGGAAGCAATAGCTCCACAGTGGAGTGCTGGAACGCAGCGAAATTGGGGTGGGGGGAGGCCTCCCATGGGGAGCCTTCAGATGCTGCCCTTGAGAACTGGGGATTTTGGCTTCTTCAGGGAAATCTGCACACGTGGGGAAAATTAGCTGTTCTCTATTCGTAATAATGTAGTAGCAGGGGGGAGCTTGGACAGGGGCAGGAAACAAGCCCCTCTCATTCATTGTGCAGCCCCTGCCAGTTTGATGACATTCAGTTCTACTCCCCCCACCCCACCTGGAAGTATGTTCCTTTCAAGTGCTGTGTGATCCCTGATAACCAGATTTTAAAGGTATGGTACATTCAGCTTATCTTGCTTCATGCATCTCTGACGGACCAAAGCCAATTCCATGAAAATTCAGGTAATACTCCAATGCGCTTCTCACTCCATTGCCATGAAGATCCCGCCCAGGAGTCAGAGCTTCTCTCCCCATCTCAGCTGGCGCAAAACTGACCTCGGAGGGAAGGTAAAGAGGGCATTCCCATGGGAGGGGAGAGGGGTGGCAGCTTACGAGACAGCCCACCCAGCCCCCTTCCCTCCCTAATGTCTCAACTAGATGGGTGAAAACGCCCATCTAGCTGAAATGCAGAGTGGCAGGAGCACAAAAGCGAAGATTACCTCTGCATTCCTCCTGTTCTGCATAGGATGCCTGTCAGCCTCTGAATTTGGAGGCTGATGGGCATCCGGATAAGACTGCGCCCTTAAAATACTATTTACTATCAGTTTGTATACTGTTAAAAACTAATTACTACTCATAAAACTTTTCTTTTTGTTCCGCTTGTTTGTTTTTGCAATATCATTAAATTATTTTTATATATTTTTATTAGCAAGCCAAGTTATACATAATAAATGTTATGTTCCTAAAGTAATAAGCAGCTTTAGATCAGTAAAGAACACTAAAAAAAGTATTACATATTTTTAAATTTTCCCTAAAATTTCCAACCCCCTTCTCCCGCCCCCCCAATGTTCCCCCCCCCCATGTCTTCAACATTTCCAGAAATGTGACATTTCTACTGGTGGGTAAGTGGAACATGGCTTTCTCAGTTAAGAAGCTAGACCTTAAAATTCTCTCCCCCCGGAAGCTCACTTGCCCCTTTCTTCTAACCTTTCAGTGTTTCACGAAAATCATTGTATTGCAACAGTGCCTTGTCTTTAGTATCAGTTAACTGTCTCCCTCAATTTGTACATTGATTTTGTTGATATTGCCCGATTCTGCTACTGATTTTGTTTACTGTGCTACCCCCCATTTTTAATTATTAATATAAGAAATTAAGAAGAGATTTGCTAGAACAGACCAAAAGCTTATCTAGTCCATCATTCTGTTCTCACAGTAACCAACCAGATGCCCATGGGAAGTGTACAAGCAGGACATCAACACAACATCACTCTCCCAGTTCTGTTCCCCAGTAACTGGTGTTCAGAGGCTTTATTCTCCATGAATTTGTCAACTTCCCTTTCAAACCCATTCAAGTTGGTGGCCATCACTATATCCTGTAGTACTGAATTCCATAGTTTAACTATGCAATATGTGTAATAGTATTTCCTTTTGACTGTCCTGAATCTCACCATTCAGCTTCATTCAATGTCTCTGTATTCTAGTATTGAGAGGAAGAAAAAATTCTCACTACCCACTTTCTTCACACCATGCATAATTTTATATACTTCTATCATCTCCCCACTTACTCTGCTTTTTTTCTAAACTAAAAAGCACCAAACATAATCTTTCCTCATTGGAGAGTTGCTCTAGGCCCTTGATCATTTTGGTTGCCCCTTTCTGCATCTTCTATAGCTCTACCACATCCTTCCTGAAATATATCAGAACTGTGTATTATTCCAAGTGCAATTGCGCCACAGATTTGTATAAAGGCACTATGATATTGGCAGTTTTATCTTCAATTCTTTTCCCAATGAGATCTAACACAGAATTCTACTGGGTCGATGTTTTCATTGAACTATGCACCATGACCCCAAGATCCCCTTCCTGGTCAGTAACTGCTAGCTCAAACACCATCGGTGTATATGTGAAATTAGGATTTTTTTTAGCCCAATGTGCATCACTTTACAATTAATTGATCTGAATTTGCCATTTTAATGCCCATCCCCAATTCAGATAAATTATTTTGGAACTCTTTGCTATCCTTTGTTTTAACTACCCTAAGGGCGCAATCCTACCCAGACAGGCAGTCGCCCCCGAACTCATAGGCAACTGCCTATCCAAAGCAGAGCAGGAGAAGCATGGAGGGGATCATTCCCTCCGTGCTTCTCCTGCCCTGCATTTTCAGCTAGACAGACGATTGTGGCTGTCTAGACGCAGGAGGGAGAAGGCCTCCTCAGTGGTGCCTCCCCCAGTTCTGGAATGCTCTCCCCAGCGAGGTCCAACTTTTGTCATCTTTTTGATACCACGTTAAGACTTTACGCCCAGGTATTCGACGGCATATGATGGGGCTTTTTGATCAACTTGTTTTACTAGATCTTGGGTCATTTTTAATTTTTTAGCCTTTTAAAATTGTTTTACATCTTTGTATGTTTTAAACCTTGCTATAAGATGACTTGAGTTTTTCTTTTTTTTTTTTAAGAGAAAGGCATCCAATAATTTAATAAATGAAAATGAAATGAAATTACTTTTGCAGCCTGCTGTTGTCACCCATTGTGATTCTGTGGAGGAATTTCTCCCTTTTGAGGTTTCTAGTTTGACACTATGCCCTCTTCTGACATACGAAGTGACACCAACTCCAGTATGCCTTCCCCTGTCCTTCCTGTAGACCCTATCCCTTCTCTCAATTCCACAGTTTGTGTTTGATTTGTACCCTGCCTTTCTACCAAGAAAAACTGTAGAAGACGTTTCTGTTATGCCTAATCTATGCTCTCCTTTAAAACCAGTCACTCCAATGACCTTATCTCGGCTCAGGAACATCTAGATTTGGCATAGGAATACCTGTACATGGTGTCGTCGTCCCCATGTTTCTGGTTGTGCATTTTCCCATATGGCCCTTTGCTTTTTTTCACTGGCTTCACGTTATACTGTACACTCATAGCCTATTTCTACCCCCATCCCTATCTGGCTGATCAAGAACATTTTCACACAGATAGCCTAGGAATGACTAATCCCGAACTGGACACTCTCCAGCTCCTGTTGGCTTTCCCCTAGGGGTCAGTTTAAAAGCTGCTCTGCCACCTTTTTTATGTTAAGCGCCAGCAGTCTGGTTCCATTCTGGCTCAAGTGGAATCCATTCCTTTTGTGCAGGCCTAGCTTGCACCCAATGATTCCCCAGTGCTTAACAAATCTAAATCCTTCCTCCCTACACCACATCACCTATGCATTGAGATCCCTCAGGTTCACCAGTCCAGCTGGCACTGCACTTGGAGCCCCCCTCCTTCAGAAGCACATCCTCAATATGAGAGGATATCTGTTTATTGCCTGACAGAATGGGTCCCTTCTAGGGGATCTGTTCCCTCTTTCTTGGAGTGACGACACCTTCCTTCCTGTGGTAGCAATTTTCTGTGACAGCAGAGGAGCTGTCACTCTCACACCCACAAAAGCCATGTCCTCCAACCTTTCTAAGCTTCTCCAAGTCAGCTACCTTGACTTCAAGGGAATTAACTTGTTCACTGAATCAGCAGTTTGTTGAACTAAGCACATAATTACAACTTCTGTCCAGCAGGCTGGCAGTCATACATGTGACACTCTATGCAATACAGAGGATACCCCACAGCCTTGCTGCCTTTCTGACTTCATAGCTGTTTCTTTATTGGGTTTCCTTGAATGGTTATTTACTATCAGTAAAGAGTAAATAAATCAGTAAAGGCTTCCTCACCTGTTGTTAAATTTGTGCAGGTGCTTAGCTCACCTGTCTGCTTAACTTACTGCTGTGATGCTTAGTCACTGGGGTCTCCCCTCACACTCATAGAATTGTGTGCTTATTCTTGTTTTTCTCTTAGGTATTAACCATGAACCCCAAACCTGAACCATTCTGACTTATGTACTGGAGAAATACAGCTACACAGTATCTCTTAGGGCACAGATTCATAGCTTGGGAGTGCTCTTGGACCAGCATAGCTCTTGGATTCTCAGGTGATCACTACTGTCAGGAATGCTTTTTTACCAATTATACTGGAAAAGAGAGACCTGGCTATCATTATCTATCCCTTGTAAATTCTAGATGTGACTAGTGGAGTGTGCTCTTGTGTGTAGCTGCCTATGAATTGTCAGGAGTTAGCAGCTTTCTGAACATGTACAGGTTAACAAGAACATATTACACCTGTTCTAGCATATTTGATTTGGCTACCAAATTGTTTGTGGTACTCCTTTAACATTAATTTTAAAATAGCATGACAAATGTAACCATTAAATAACTTTTATCAAGGTAAACAGATTAAATCTGAGTTCATAAAATGAAAACAAGAAAACCAAGCATTCTGAAATCTCACTTTAAGGATGCTGGTTTTGACCTTCAGAACTTTAGACAATTTCAGTCCCAAGTATCTCAGGAAACACTTTCTCCTGTGTTCTCCAGAGCCTTCAGATATATTAAAGAGGTCATGTTCCAGATGACTTCCCATTGAGAGATATGGTGGTTATCCACTGGATGCAAAACTTTTCTGTGGTGCATCCAGAGTTGCAAAATGTTCCTGAATTCCTATTTTAAACATGTGAAAACACTTCCATTCTGGAGGATGTTTGAGATTTCAGTGGAGATCTTCCCTTTTTATGTAAATTTTATTGGTTGTATTGTTTTTCCACTCTGTGGGAAAGCAGTCTGAGCTCAACTCAGGCACTCATCTGTTCTGCTCCCAGATTTTTTTTAGGGGTTGGGTGCTCTTTGCCCCACTGCTATGACAAAGACAGCCAGAACTGCAACTGACATGACAACTCCCACTAAGTGTCCTCCTGGAGATTTCATTACCTGCCATCAAGCCTGCAAAGAACTACGTGGCAGGAGGGGCCCTGCCTCAGACACTGTTATCACTCTCGTGGTCTTGAAGAGGGGAGGTGCTTCAGGCAGGGGTTATTCTTCACACTATATGTGAGGCCTGTTCTCCACTCCATTTTTGTCAGGTGAGGGAACAGGTATTTCTAGGGAGGGGTTACTTTCTGCCCCACTTCCAAGGCAGCCAGAACTAAGTAGACATCAGGAGTAGGGTGAGGGAGTCTGTTCCTTTGTGCAAGGATACAGGATCTAGATGTGGAAGCTCACCCCTGCTAAGACTGTAAACTAGTTATTCAAACATGTTTGTAAGCTGCCATGAAAGCCCAAATAGTGGAAAGACAGGATATAAACCTGTGAAAAATAAGTGTTAAGGTCTGGATGAAAGAAAATAAATTAATTACAAAATTAAGAAGTTTAATTCGTCCCAAGTGAAACAATTATCAGAGGAAGTGATCATCCCTTCCTCCTATTTCTTGGGAAGAAATCCAAGTCAATTATTATATGCATATCCCAGGCATCTACCAAGTAGCTCAGAATGGCATTTTAGCAAACAACAACCTTATGAGGGTTTTTGGTCAAGTCAATATTTATTTACCTAAACGTGGGATTTCAAGTGAGGATTTCAACTGGATATCCCACATCCAAGCCCAACACTCTAAACGCTGAAACATTTCTAGCTCTCAGTATATTTTGACTTGCATCAGGCACATCAAGTGTGGCTAGACTAGAGCTGCATGAGAAAGCAGCAGTATCTTCCTTGGGAGCAAGGGAAAACATTGTTTCTGAGATTCTTCGCATGTGAAGTTAATGAGGCATACATGCTCAGATCTAGAGAGAGCAGACTATAAGACCTGACAAGAACCAAGTATTCTCACTGAATAGAGTTCTGAGCATGAGTTTGCATACATGTAACATTTTTACATGCACTTGTAAAAATGCAATGCATACAGTAAATATGCCAGGGAGGCAAGAGTTGACTTTGGCCCTCTAATATATATACACTCAGTGACAAGCATGCATCTGCTGTCATGTAAGTGGCCTTGAGTTTCAGAAATGATGATGGCTTTAAATAAAGCTTCCTGTTCCTAAATCCTGACAAAATCTTGGGTCTGAATTTGGCAGAAGAACAAGTACAGTCTCAATGCAAGGTCCAGAATGGTGCAGATCAAGGAACAGATAATTCCCTGAAGCTATAGAGAAACCAGATGTTCAACTACCTTGTCTACCCCCATCTCCTTTCCAAGCAAGATTGTAAGCAGACTGGCATCTGGCTGAACAATCACTACCAGAATGTATATGTTATTTTATTTAAGCACAACACTAACAATTACAAACCTGAGGTCATCTGGATCTCCACCATTCTTTAAAGCTACACAGTTCAGCCCACTCAGCACTAAAAAACAATTTATCTCAGTTGGTTTTCACCAACCAGAACTGGCATGGATCTGATACACAAATGGCCACGTGCATAGCCTCAAGCACATGCTATGCCTCAGTGCATTACGCAGATTGAAACCAATCCAGATATTCAGGACAAAATGATCTCCAATAAAGAATAGGAGTTATGGGTATCTAAAATAGCAGTTCCTATTTGAGAAAAATACAGCCAGTTGAGTCTGCAAACCCTGTCACAGCAATAGCTCTTGTGAGGCAAGTTTGGAAGATGGGGGGAGGAAGAGATCAATTTCAAACCATAGTATGAAAACCCATGGTCAAACAGGGTTCTAGAATCCATTTGAAAATTACTAAAATAATATCTCTACTCGTCTTCATTTCCTCCCAAGAACATATTTTTTCCTTCAGCAGACCAGGCTTAAAGTTTATGAGGAAATGGAAGGACACCCCACCTACTCCTTTGCCTCTCACACAGGGCAGCCACTTCCTAATACCAAGCCAGTACAAACTCTAGACTCCAAAAATTAAATAATTCCAACATTTTTAGGAAGAGCACCTGCCTGCAAACAACACAGAAGCAACATTTCTCTAGGCCCAGTACAAATTTGTTACCAAATACCAAAGTTATTTTTTTTCAGTACATAAAACTTTAATACAATAACACATAATGATAAATAATACATTGTAGAACAAGCCCATCCCCAACAAGAGGCCTTGGCTGTTTTGAAAGAGGATTGTTTGATGGCCTTTAGGTCCATTTGTTTAAGATCCTTACACTTCTAGCTGCCTGATTTGTATATCTAGACAGACATGACAGTATGGTACGTATATATGTATATTATAGACAAGTGACAAATGCCCTTTAGACATAGTTCCCTGTCCCAGGGATCTAGTTTTCTATGCATCCTGGAAACCAGAGGCCTCACACATTTAGTCAGGTAAATTCTGCAGCACTAGCTCCTACTTTCCCCGACTATGGTGCTTGTCTCTTCCTCCTGCTGCTACATCTGTTGGTTTCCCCTACCTATGCACAAGAAATACCAGCAAAAACTAATGCATTTCTTAAGAAAGCATGTCACATATGGTGGCACATGTTCTCCCAAAACAAGTCCTAGAGAGTTGCCTATACAAGCATGCTCATTTGCTGTTCTAGAAAAGCAGTTGGGCCAGCAGTAGATTGTTCAGAATGCCAGTTGTTCCGTTCTAAAACTGTTTCTGAGTGGCTCCAGTAATTCTCACCATATCTTACAAGACCTAAATATCTCATACAGATACACAGATGTTTACATTCTCAAGCATGAGATACAATTATATATGTATCATAAACCACGATGTACAGTTTAGTTTCCATTTTTTCATCATGGTCATGGGCTTGCATCCAGGCCAGGCTCATCTGGACCTTTTTGCCTGGACAAAGTGTTCTGTTCCTCCATCTCCCGTGCATTGGCCTTGCCTGTACAAAGCCCCCAGTGATAAGAATTTGCCTTATTATTATAACTTAAGTCATGGGAAAAAATTCCATGTAGGTGATCAGCCAGGGAAGCATACATAAAGCTTAGAAAAAAGGTAAAGGGGGGAGGAATATGATAGAGGTGTATAACATTATACATGGTGTGAAGTTTTTCTCCCTTTCATATGATATCATATGATACTAGAATCCAATGAAGCTGAACACTGGGAAATGCAGGATAGATAAAAGTACTTCTTCACACAGTGCATAAACTATGGAATTCATCACCATAAGATGTAATGATGGCCACCAATTTGGATAGCTTTAAAGGGAATTAGACAAACTCTTCAAGGAGACGACTATCAGTGGCTACTAATCATAATGGCCATATATTACCTCTAGTATCAGTGGCAGTATGCCTCTGTATTTCAGTTGCTGGGGAATATCAGTGTAAGAGTACTTACATTCATTTTCTGCTGTGGCCTTACCCATAGGTATCTGGCTGGCCAATATCTAAAAAGAATGCTGAATGAGATAGGCCTTTGGGCTGATCTAGCACAGCTCCTATGTTCATATGTTAATTATTGCACTGTTCCCTTCTTTCAGGTTACCAATGGGCCAATGATTACTAACATACATATGCATGGGCCAGCAAGTGCTGGGTCACACCAAAGGCCTATCTAGTCCAGCATTCTGTTCACACAGTGGCCAACCAGATGTCTATGGGAAACCTACAAGCAGGACATGAGCACAACAGTACCCTACTGGTCATGTTCCCCAGCAACTGGTACTGACAGCCATAATCCCTCTGACACTAGAGGTATTAACTGTTCTGTAGGCTAATAACGCCATACATCATTTGCAGGGCTGCCTTATGTAGCAATATATTGCCCTAAAACTTCAATCCCAGGCAGAGCACCTCTGAGCCCAAGTGAACATGTACTACAGGTTTCCACAGAAAACAATTCCTTGTCTAATATTCTTATCAACCAGTTTTATACAAAGTTGCGAAGCAAAGAAGCATAGGAGAAAGCTTAGATACATAAGAACATTTAGAATGTTCAGAGTGCTTTGGCTATTGGGCGCTATAGAAATGAAAGAAATACAATCTTGTATAAGATTAAGATAAAGTAGCTTTAATATCACTAAAGTAAAGCTGTAGTACTAAGCAGTATTGCATACATACAGCTTCCCCTGATTTGCAGTGGATCTGCCTGAATGTATTTATAGATAAGACTGCTATTTAACCAATTCATCAGCACAAGCAGGCCAATTCAGAAAAAAGACACTCTCAGATAATTAACTAAATGTAGTATATGTTAAATATATACATAATTAATGTAAAAGTTAGAACTTGAGTATTTTTTTATCACTGACATTTTTTGTAAGAATGCTATACCCTGCAGCTCCAAAACAGAAGCTTTACTCATGTTAACTACTAATCACAACAACAGAAGTATTGTTCTAACGCATTTCTTTCCAGTAAAAGTGGACTGAATTCCACACATGCTCTTACCAGGATTGAGTAAGTTTTCAATTGCTTATCACTAAAGAAAGTGAAATTTGATCTGCATGTGTGCTCAGAATAGAATGGGTACAATTTTCCATATTCTTATTAAAACTAACCATGCTTAGCTGTTTTATAAGAGTACAACGTTGTTTTATTTCCAAGACAAAGTGATTTTCCTTGTAGGTGACTCAATTGTTTCTAGAACTATTAAGCCACTGTATCCTTCAAGAAATGCTTTTTTCCCACATGCCTTCTTCAAGTTTACATACTTAGAGCAACAAGATATTGTCTAGAAATACATTTCATCAACTGTTGGGCACACAGCACTTCATAAATTATCCAATATGTAGTTACAAGTACATTATACAGTTAGTTGACTTGATATCAGTTATACTTAATCTTGTCCCCCCCCCACACACACTAAAATAGATCAGTAAATAACCAATACCCAAGGTATGACCACAACAGTGTTGGAAAGTAACTGTTACAGCTGCAAAGGTAAGCCAATGTACTCAGAAAGATGTTGCACTAAAATCAATGGAAGTACATAGATTTAAGTAAACACTTGTATACAGAATATTTTAAACATTCTATGCGCTTAATATAAATCAGTTCACTACATGTGTTAACTTGAGGTCGCCATAAAAGCATCAGTTTTTAACAAAAAAGTAAGCCATATAGGTCCATAAGAAAAATTCAAAAATGCACAGTCAGATAATACCGTTATTAGGACCAAACAAAAAGGTATTGCCTGACTGTAAATTCTGGAGTTTTTAAACAAGACTGTCATCTATTATTGTTCATTTTGCCCCCAAGTAGTATCAAATGAAAGTTCTATTTTTATTAACTGTTTCCTGTAATTGATATTTCACTGAAAAAGACAAATAAATTATTTCTTCTGACATCAACAACAAAAGTATACCAAGTAAGGATTATCTTAATCTTGCAAGATCATTGTCGATTCTTCTTTTACAACAAATTTACAATTACAACAGACAGTACCAAAGTAGTAATAAAAGCCTCAGCCACAGCGTATGTCATGCTGGAGTAAACACATTTCAGTGTGGCTATTTAAATATTTGCACTTTGAGTATAACTGAAAGGAACATTCAAACTTTGAATCACTGGGATTTTTTTAGTTCTATTTCCTGTGAAAACTACAGTGACAGAATGTTTAATACTATTGCAACTTTAAAGACAGTCCACTTGATCCCTCATTCAGCGAGCTCAGAAATTCTACCATACCTTGCATGGTGATTTTTTCCATTATTCTTAACAATTCCTCATGACAGAAGACACCTTATGTATTAATCTATTTGGATTTTTACCTTAAAACACATTTATCTTGACTATCACAAAACATAAACTAAATTTTAAAAGTCCTCTTCAACTGACAAGTATTTAGATACATTAGGGTTAAAGTTTACCAGCAATGAGTTCCTAAGCCACCATTATGAAAGTTGGGAGGCCTCCCAGTTTTTCAGGAAATGCCCTAGTACACACCTATATTCAAAGGAAGAACATGGTGAAATTCTTATGAAGGTGCTCTCTGGGAGCTCTAGTCTCTCATTCACTCACTCACTCACTCACTCACTCACTCACAAACTCTCTCTCCAGTAGGTCCTCATTCTCAGCAGAGGCCTTCTAGCTTTGGCCTGTTGTTAGCGGTAGCAGTGGGCTGGCTGCTGTGATTTGGGGTACCAGAGCAGGCTTCATGGGTGGAGAGTCAGGAAACTTCGCGGGGGGCAGAAAGAGGGAAATGTGGGAGTAATCAACCTATTAGCTCTGGTGGGGACGAGCCCAAGAGCAACATTATTGGATAGCTACAGTGGTGTACTGCACATGCATTTGGGGGGAAGTTGAATGCGCAGGTGAGAGAGAAAGCAATGTGGACCTGTGCCAGATTTTGCAGCACTGAGTACAGCACAGCACTGCTTCAGAGATGAAGAAAAGATCCATACTAGTCCAAAGACCAAATCAGCCTGTCAGTATTTGCCTGCTGGGTAACTGAATGATGAAGCCTTGCTTGGATGCTGCAGAGGGAGGATAGGGAGAAGAGGCTGCAAAAAACCTCCAGCTGAATCTGCTACACAGCATCTTGGCCAGGAGGGGATTAAAAGCCCACCACAACCACCACCTGACAAAGGCACCCAAGTGGTGGTTCCTGGAGCTCAAGTGACTTCTACTTGAATAGTGAAGATCACGGATCTAGTCAATTAAGGGGGAAATAATAAATTTCCTCAGCACGAAAGATATTAGAGACTAATATAACAGGCAACATGGTAAGACAGTATATTCTACTTTTAAAATTTTTGTTAAACACATACATAACTGACCATTCCTCTAGCTAATATTAAAAGTTATGGCTGTATACTTTCTCCACTAACACAGAGTGGCCAAGTACAGCTTCTTCATAGGTGACATTTTCCAACATGGAGAGCATTCACAGGTAGGAAAATGGAATTTATAAGAAGAGGTGTTATATCATCTCCACGTAGGAAAGAGCACATACACTAGCAAATCTATATACTTGTGACAAAAAACCCCTCATACCCCATACTTCATATATGATGGTGTATATTTGACCTCAGTGAAGGGAAAATTTCACATATAAAGCTTATCCAGAGTTTGGCAGCACACATCCAAGAATCAATGTGGTGCCAAGTCACTTGCTCACCTTGTAGGTTCTTAAGTGTTGCAATTGGGGGGGGGGAGTATGTTGCTAACCCTCATTTGGCATATTTGAAATAGTGTTAGCTAAAGTGCTAAAAAGATAGGAAACAAGGAGGTACACAAGACAACCAAATTCACCACTATTCAAAAACATATGCTTTACAGCTAAGATTTTTTAAAAGGCAGTATATTTCAGAGCAAAGTTCTGTGTCTCCTAACTACAGCCCGGTACCTGCCAAGATCAGAAAATTACATAATTGTTACATTATATACAAGGCTCAAAGTTCTCAGAAAGCCACACAATCTGATCTGAAAACTCACTGCCTGCCCACTTAGTAGTGTAGGGACTGGTTATGAGTATTCAAGACTAAGGAAAATACGTTATGCACATCCTCAAAAGTATTGTTTATATTGCTTCACATGTTACAGGGCCAGAGCCTGGGAGAAAGTTTCCAGGGCTAAGTACTTGCTCAAATTAAGCTCTGAGCCGTTAGCTTGTGACATATTTCTGATGTGCCTCTCAATGCTGATTAAGGGACCCACATCTTTCCTAACCCTACTCAACCCTATGACTGCTAAGAGCTGAAAAAGCGTCTACACTATATGCCCTCTTGTGTTAATACCTACTCAACCCATTTAGCAACGTTAAAGAATAAAAAACAGTAAATTTACATTGCGAGTTATTAAGTTCTACACCTTACAGAAAGTGCTATTTAAGAATTTCAGCCTTTTACCCCATGGTTTAAGACAGGAATAAGAACCAACAGAAGCAACCATCAATTCTTCACAGACTTAGGTCAACAATGTTATATGTCCGCTCATAATGGAAAAATGAAATCCTTTGCATTTCATAAGTTTTACTTAAATAAAATTGACAGCATCTCTCCCATCTAGTAAAAATGAATTCTAACTTTACAGAAGCAGCCTGCAAAGAAGGGACAGATGTTTTTATGAAAATCCAAAATCTTATTGAACTTATAACAGCCAACTCAGATGCTGACTGCTGACAGGATTGCAGCAAAAAACAGGGCCACTGAGAAACAGGAATGAGGTATCTGCATGCTCAAGGGAACCCCAAGTTTGCAAAAGTACAAAAAAATTAAAAAAACTAAGGGGTCAAAAAATCCCAAACACAACCAGTTGAGGCCTGAACATACTCAATGGCCACTGAACGCTGAATGCTTGTTGAGCAGGAGCAGAAAGCTATGGGGGAGGGAAAATGGAATGGAGTATCCTGGAAAAGAGCATGGCTGGCTGGCTCCCTGAACTCCACACTGCAACATTTTGCTGCAGCCAGGTCCCAATCATTGATTGGGTTTGGACAGCACACTGCAGTTCGCCATGGGTTATTTAACCCACAATGAGCCACAGCGCCCACAGGTGCCCCCACTTGGGGGGTTGTTTCATGCAAACCCAGTGAGTGTGTTTTATGTTTAAACAACATGGTTTAACCCTTGCATAAACCATGCTCATCGGGTTTGCAAGACATGACAACCCCTAAACAGTGTTCCTTATGCAACCTGGCACCCATGGGTGCTCAACACACACCGTAGCCTCACCCTGAGTTAAATAAGTCACCGTGGGCTCTTGTGTTGTCTGAATAGCCCCATAATTACTATTATTGAAGCAACATGTTAAGGTATTATTCACATTTTCTAAATTTCATTCTATTCCTAATGGAACGGTGCACATTATATTCTTAATTTACACCCAATATTTGCATACTATAGGCTATACTGGCTGCAGACCAGAACAAGGTCTAAACACTGCTTTATACTGCCTTAGGATATCCAGCTGTACATGAAGAGTACAGCATTCACCGCTGATTTTTTTAAAAACCCAGCCCCTTAGTAAAACGGCTTCTAAACATTTGCATATAGTTTAGAAAAATAAAACCAATGTTCACGCTTCATCAGTGGCAGTACCACAGCTTTACCCATGCTGTATCAAACTCAAGAAGTGACATCTTAATTATGATTCATCAGAAATAATGGTTGAGAAGTTTACTTATATGGCTTTCAACAACTGCCGAATTCCTCCAAAAATACACTTGATCTAGCAGCATGATAAAAGAAGTAAACCAGCTGTTCCAACAAGTAGAAATCACTTTTAGCTAACTAAAATTAACCTGAACAAGGAAAATACTACCATCCAAAAATATAGGCATGAACCCAATATATACATATTGCAGAAAATCTTTTTACCCACAAGTAACACCACCAAATTTGGTACATAAACAATGTAGTACTTCATATAATAAATCTAAGTACCATTCCCTCCCCAAAAATACCATAAACTAAAAAAGTGTTCAGTACATAGACGTAGGCTGCAAACCTACACCCACTGACCTGAAAGTAAGTTCCACTGAAAACAATGCGGCTTATTCTGAATAGACATGTACAGGATTGTTATCGACATTATCTTTAAGAACTCAAATATAATGATGGGCGGGGGGTTTAAAGATAAACTGTCATAACTGTACAGGGCAAGTGCTTCCTTGTTGGTTCTGCTGGACCTCTCAGTGGCTTTCAGTATCATGACCATGAATGTCCTTCTAGACTGTTGCCAGGACTGAGCAAGGGACATTGTTCTGCTTACGTATAGTTCTAGTCCTTCCTGGAGGGAAGGTTGCAGGTGGTGGTACTGGGGGGTTGGGGTCTACTGCTCAGCCCCATAACATCTGGTTCTGCCAACCTACATTATTTAACATCTACATAAAAGTCCTAGGAGATATTGTCCAGAAATTTAGGGCCATCAATATGCTGATGACACCGAATCCTATATCTCCTTTTCATCAGAGTCCAGCAGACATTCTTAACTGGTGTTTGGGAGCAGTGAAGGATTGGCTGTGGGCAAACAAGATCGTTATTGGTCAGCAAGAGAGACAGGGTACAGCCTTGACTGGGCTGCACTCCTCTTGAAAAATTAGGTTCACAACCTGGGAGTGCTTTGCTCCTGGATGCTGATGCCACAATCATGGCCAGGAATGCTTCTACTCAGCTAAGGTTCCTGGAGAGAGCTGATCGGGTCAGTGTCACAGATGCCTTGGCCACATCCAGGTTGGATTGCTGCAGCAAACTCTATGTGGGGCACCCCTCCAATAAAGCTTGGAAACCAGCTTTTGAAGAATGCAACAGTAAGAATTTTAATTGTGGCAAGTATTAAGAGGCCACGGGGTTCTGCTATTACATCTGTTGCTTTTGGTTTGTGTACAAACCCAATTTAAGGTGCTGGTTATTACCTTTAAAGTCAGAAATGACTTATAATCAAGATATTTAAAAGGATGCACCTCCCTCAGATAATCCTGCCCAGCTGTTCAGGTCTTCTGGAGAAACTCTGCTCAACATCCCATTGCTGACTGAACTATGGCTGGTGGGTACCTGAAACAGGGCCTTCTCCACTATAATTTCCAGACTCTGGAATTCTGACCCTACTTGGTAACTTTCCAGCATTTGATGAATACCATTCTGTTTTGTAGGGCTTTTAATCTACGACTGAACTGCTTCTTTCCTTTTAATGCTGAGGGAATGCTATGTCACTTGAATCTCTTATTCTTAAACTGCTTCTAATTATCTCTCGTTGCCACCTTGAATGTTCCTTAAATGGAACGGAAAATGTAGAATATAAACATTTTAATAAATAGCCAAGCCAAACTGTCTAGATCTATCAACTCCAGACATCTTGGGACTCAAGGCGGCACTGCCCATTGCAGAAGAAGATGCAAGGCAAAACATTGGCTCCAACCAAAGAACTTCAAGTTCATCAAGGAAAATATACTTGCCACCCATCCAAGGCCTCCCCAGACATTGGTCTGAAGCTATGCCTTTCATACATGCTACATCCAAGAGCTCAGAATTTGCAACTAGGTTCAATTCATAGGCGACCTAGTGCAAGCTTTGCCCTCTCAGCCTCAACTTCTCACCTATAAAATGGGACCACTGCCACCTTGCCTCACAGATTTACCATCTGGTCGAAAGCGACAGTGCTAGCGAGGCAGCCTACGGAGCGCGAAGGGGGCCGTTTGGATTAGTGCCGCCTCTACCCTCGGGATTCTCCGGTAGGCTTTCCCTCCCCCGAGGAAAGGAGGCCGGAGTGGGCCCAGCCAGGGGAGGGGGATATACAGTCTCTCCCAGGCCTCTGGCCGAGCGTCTTGCAGGAAAAGAAGCAAGCCTCCATAAGGCCCGCCTCGGCGGGGTTTGCCTTACCCTGCTTCTACACCGGCTCCTCCTCCGCCTCCCACAGCCACAGCCGCCGCCGCCGCCGCCTCCAACCGGCAAGGCGGACACTTCGGAGCCGCCGCCGCCGCCTCCTCCTCCCACCGCCGCCGGGGGAGGGAGGAAGGAGGGTTCCGTGCTGGTGCTGCTGTGGTGGTGGGCAGAGAGGAAGGGACGGCTCGGGCAGGCGGGCGGGTATCTTGCAGGCGCCGCTCCCGACCTCGTTTGGAACCGTTCCGGCTTCCCAGTCGCTCCCGTCCCTCCCCCCTCCTCCACCTCCTCCTCCGTCTCTCGCTGCGCGTCTCAGCCAGCCGAGTCCAAATCAAAATAGTGTCACACAATATGGCGGCCCCTCCACTTGTCAAGCCTCGCGAGATCTTGGCGCGAGTGCTAACGGGATAGCATGAGAGGAGGAACAAGCTAAGGGAGGGGAGGGCGGAGGGAGGCCGTTGCCTAGGTAACGGCTGGTAATGCCGAACGGCGCAAGGGTCAGTTTGACAGCCGTGCGGCCTCTGGCAGCCACCCCCGGCGAGCGCCCCGAGGCAGCAGCCCGCTCCTCCCGGCATCGCACTTCCTCACAGGGAGCAGCGCGGAAGGGCCGGGCCTCGGCGCCGCTTGCAACGGAAGGAGGGGGGCGGGGAGGGGCTCCTTTCTTCCGCCTCTCTCTCCTTTGCCCCAGTCCCTCCCCCTCCTGCCTGAATGCTTATTTGCCTTTCCAGCGATTTAAACCCAGCGTATAAGATGAAGCGGGCGGAGCTTAAGCGACGCGCTCGGAGCGCGCTCCGGGCAAAAACGTGCGCGGCGCCAACAAACAAACAAACAAACAAACAAACGCGGGAGCTCCCGCGCTGTCCTGCAGGCGCGCTTCCTTCGCGTTACGGGGACGGGGGGTCCGTATATGACGGAGCGAGCCGATTCGGCTGAGGAGGAGGAGGAGGCCGTTTCCAGGCTCTTCCGAGTAATGTTTGATACCTTAAATCAGGTATTTTTCTACAAGCCTGAAGGCATATGTGGGATCTCAGAACTCACGGCTGGGACCGTGGTCCTGAAGCGAATGGGCGTTGGGAACAGTTGTGGGTGGCTGAACAATGATCGATATGAAATACTAGGAGCCCCGCCGTCAGATGCACAGAGGGAGGCTTCCGGCCATTCTAGGATGCTTACAGCCCGGGTTCCTTCATCGCCGTCTAGATATTACTTAGCCTGCTATATTATCTCAGCAGACGATTACAGCAAACCTGCGAGGTAGGCTATTATGAAATATCGATTCAAGAGTATTTCCTCTGGCTTCACATAGGGGAACCTGTGGACCACCAGATGCCCTTGCCTGGTATAGTGTGCTGTTCAATGACTCTCATCATCCCTGATCATTCGGCGTGCTGGCTGGGTATGATGGGAGCTGAAGTGCAACAACATCTGGAGGGTCACAGGTTCATCCCCAAAAAATCCCCACCAGGTAGCTGCAGTGTTTCCTGATGTGTTTTAAAAGAGACTTCTCTTCATCAAGGGCAATTACATTCTTCAAACTTTCCAATGATACTTGGAACTGCTTCTACCTTCTTTGCCCTTCCAGTAGTGAGTTAGAAGCAGAGAGTTCTGAGTATCATTTAGAAACTTTGAAGAATTTAATTGCCCTTGAAGAGCTGCCCATTAATTGATCCCACTTCCCACTTTTCCCATAAGTTTTTCTCACACCTTATGCTAGGAAAGGATGTATTCATGCACAACTGCATGGATCTAGGTACTGGCAGAAAGGTGAATAGGTTCTATTGAGCATAAATACTACAAGTTTTTTTAAAAGGGAAAAATTAAAACCAATGCAAAGGGAAAGATAATCTGATTATATTAGTATTACTGTTGATTTAAGAAGAATGGAATCTTTCGACTAGGCTGTGTGACTGTTGCTGGATTTGGCAGTTGGATATAGACTCAGACTCAACAATTATATTTTAATTCCCACTCTATAATGTGTCTGTGGTGTTACTTTAATAACATAGTTGTAGTTCTTGAGACAGAAACACAATTTAACAGCACACTATACCAAGCACGAAATACTCTGGTTTGGATTATATGAAAGGAATAGAGAAATTGTGGACATTTTATTGCTGTGAAATATTTATTCCTAGCTGTTTCACGCTTTTGCTGTTGAGAAGAAGAAAAGTTTAAAACAGGAAATACAACTATTTCTGATAGGAGATGAGTTAACTTAATAAACTAAAACTACAATAGACAAATTTCTTTGAACTATTTCATCAGTTGGTGCACGTGTTTATACTTCCTTTGAGCTCTCCTCTGAGGAACGAATCATTTAGGAAGCTACAATTGCAACCTTTGAGGAATATTGTCTACTGAACAGTAATGCCAATAGAAATTTACCTATTTAGCCCAATGTCAGAGAAAGAGAAACAACTTTGAAATGTTTCTGTCAAAGTTGAATGTAAATGATAGCAACATGGCAACAGAAGTGGTAGAAAGGATGGGATAGGCTGCACATGTTATTCAGAATGGGTACACATAGAACTAATACCACCACTGCAGACAAAAATGTTGTTATGGCTGGGATAAGAAGGGGCTATGTGTAGGAATGACTGAGAAACAAATGTAAACACAACTTGTAGTGGGGGGAATGCACTTGGAAAGCTCACCCAAAAATAATAATAATCAAAAACTATAAAAGTCTTGATGCAAAGTCTGCCAAATTACAACCCCTAAGGCTAACCTGACTGGAAACTGGGGGTTGACTTTACCTAAAATATTTATTTAGAATGTTCTGGCAAAGTGGAGGCCTATGATAAAGAACAACCAGCTACCACGGGTCGATTGCTAGAAGGTTGTACAGCTTTTTGGTAGTTTAAAAAGAATCACTTTGGGTAGTTTAAAAAGAATCACTCCTGCATTTGTTTGTTATTTGGACAATTATATTTTGCTTCTCCTAAGCAAAAAGTATTTTCCATAAGAATAAAATAATTTTCCAAATAACATAAAATGCAAACATGTAATAATAATGCAGATACAACAACCTTCTTTCAGAACCAGAGCAGTTCACAGTGTAAGCAGGAGAGGCTGTCTTTTCCAAGACAGGACTAAGTACATTTGCTCCTCCCTCTCTTGTTGATGTTCTAGTTACCTATGCAGCAATTTATTTGTTTGCTTACTGGAAGTATTTATAGGCTACCCTCGCAAAGCAGCATACACAATAGAGAAAATACAAAGTTTAAAAAATACATCAAATTAGTATAAATTACTAAGAAACAGCACTTGGGCACGGCATGCATCATAGGTTTGAACAAAGGCACAGAATTTCAATATAGAAAAAAAGGAAGAAAATCTCAGCCTAACTAAAACACGTTAAGGAAAGGCAGCCTGGAAGGAAGATTATTTTAAGGTTTGATTTTACAATAGTCCTGATCAGGGATAATGTCAGTACTTGAAAAATCCCACAGAAGGCCTATAGGCAGGCTGAAGGCAAAGAAGCTGGTTGGAAAAGGAGTTTATTATTTATTTATTTAAAATATTTTTATTCTGCTCCTCAGACAAAAAGTCTCCCAGAGTGGCTTACGTATAATCAGTAAAACAAGACAGTCCCTGCCCGTATGCGTACAATCCAAAAGAATCGACACACAAGGAAAAAGAAATGGGAAGGAAAGAGGAAAAAAATTAAGGGAGTAATCCTATGGCCGCTAGTCAGTGGCTAGACGGCCATAGGATATGTGGTTTTCTGGAAACCCACCTCAGTGTCTGCGCTCCGAGGTCAGTTCCTGGAGAACTAACCTTCGTCCCCTTCCTTGCTACCTCGCAGGCAGCATGGAACGTCCCCATGCTCCGCACTCGGAAGAGGGGTGCGGAGCGGCCAAAACGGGACATTCTGGGGGGGTGTTCCAGGGCAGGGAAGGCAGAAATGTTGGTATGACACATCCTATGTGTTGTCTGGCAGCCTCCTCCCCCCACTCCACTTTCCCGCCGTCAGACAGCCGAAATCAGCTGTCTAGCCGCAAATGCAGGGCAGAAGTGCGGGGGGAACGATTCCCTCCGTGCTTCTCCTGCCCTGCATTGGATAGGTGGTCACCTCCAAGTTTGGAGGCAGCCGCCTATCCCCATAGGATTCCACCCTAAGTCTTTCAACAGGGATAGTGGAATGGCCCCACTTCCCCCTCTCATCTCCCTCAATACATCCATTCTCATTCTCATTCTCTTTGAAGATTGAAAAACAACACTGGAGCCTTGACTTTAGACTATAAATAATATGAGTATAAAGGAAAACTCTTATTTTTCTAGTGGGAGAATCAGAATGATTGTGTCTTATTAACCGCACTTGAGTTTGATAGATTCATAGGTGAGATCCTCAAACCACTAAGCCGGTGAAAGTTCCATTTAACTCTACAGAACTTCCAATTTCTTTTTCTCCAAAGTTTAAAACAGGGATGCTTCTGAAATTCTGCTCATCCAAGTTTCTCCACAGATTTTGGATTTCCAAATTACCTAGTCTTCATCCCAAAGTGGAACCAATTAATTTCAGTATTTTATTTTCTGGATTTTGCATAGAATTCTATATATGCAGTTTGCTATAGCTTTCAGTTCATTTGGGACTTTGTTCCCTCTGGGTTGGTGCAATATGCACACATACATTGATAAAAACACTTCAAAAAATCAATCTCAGACTTATTATATCTAACTATAGTTGCATCACAGTTCTTTCTATATGAGTTACCAATGCATAGGAACACATTTGCCCATCAGTTAAATAACTAAGAATCCTAAGTACATTGCATCAAGACTTTTTCGCAGTGGATATATTACCTCTGTGCATATGAATGAGCATCTGCAACAAGGGCCTAACTGAACATGACATGAAATGTATTTGAAAAAAGGGGGCTTAACACTGCTGTCTTTATTTTGAAGGAAAATAAGTTGATTGGGTGCCATTGCAGTACCTCCTGTGATTAGGAGACTGTGGAAGATATGAACTGAATGGACTGTAATCTGTTGCAAACTGCAAATGCTCCAATTACAGCATTTTAGAAATTCTGCTAGATAAACCAGATTCAGAATGACTGGAACACAGGTCAGGATGAACTCAAAGAGCAATAAAGGAATGGAATGGAGATATTTGTTAGGCCCCATCTATATGAGCCTTTTACCCTGGGGTGGCTGCAAGTTGAGGTCCTTTGGGACAGATGATGCCATCACCACTTTGCAGCCATACATGGTTTTCTCCCAGAAAATGCAGATTTCCGAGGAGGCGTTTTGCTGTGATGTTTTTCATTTGCTGTAGGTTTCCTGCAGTTGCGAGCCATCTGTCCCTTCCCCAAACCAACTTCTCATTTTGCAGTGGGCATGTTGTAGGTGTGCGTAATACTTGCGTCACTCTGTGACATCCCTTTACTCCCCCCGTCCCTTTGCAGCTGCGCAGTTACAGAGGCACAGAGAGGCGTTTTCGTTTATTTAATCACACTTCCGCAAATTTTTGCAGCTTCGTATCTTCTCAATTGTTGCTTTTGGACTCGGTGCCCAAGGGCCGCGGGATCTTGGGGGAGGACCAACTTCACTCCAGTCTCCATTTCGGAGTGATGGGTAGGCACATACCGCTCACGCCTTGTGAGTGCGAACCATCGTGAGAGTCTCAGCCTGGGGAACTGACAAACAGATGACATGGAAATGAAGGAGCACAGAACACCGAGGGACAGACAGACACAACAGAACCCCTAAAATAAAAACAGCCACTGAAGTGTTGCACCCCCATGTTCACGGGACTGCACAGCTGCTCATTAAAATATAATGACAAAAAAAAAGGGCACAGTGGAATCTGTTAGGGAACCCCGCAGTAAATTGCAAGTGTATTGCAGCAGAAGCTAAATCGAAGCTGAAATGCTGCGCAGTTGCAACAGAGTGAAGGGTGAAAGCAGTGCCATAGATGGGGCCTTAGTTCCTACTTCAAAATTGATCCTACCAGCCAGCAGCTGCACCGGGTGAGCCTGAGCCTGCTTCTGTCCCCGCCCACAGGTACTTAAGGCGGAGCTGCCAGAGGCAGCGCCTCGGCGTCGTGCCAAATGCGACGCTAAGTGCGCACTTAGCGTCGGACTTGGAGTCGCGTAGGACCTGAAGACCTACCCACCTGCTTCTCCAGACACCAGCAGCCACAATACCAGCAGCAAATAGCGGCAGCAGCTTTAAAGACAAGGGGAAAGGGGCAAACGTGGACTTTATCTGCTCCTTCTTAGCTGCTGTTCTCTTTTATCTCTTTTATCTTTTATATTCTTTTAAACTGTTGTGCTATTTATATCTTAACATTTTAATATGTGCCTGGGAGGACTATTGGGCAACTCAGGGAGTCAGAGAGGTGCCACCATAACTGTGGTCATGGGCAGGGGGAGGTATGGCATTGGGGGATTAACAGGCCAGAAGAGGAGAAGAAGGGCTAGACACCTTACAGCTGTCCCCTCTTCTGGTTCTTCCCCCAACCTGATGGTTCCTGGCAGCCTTACCAGTCTGCCCTCGGGTCTGGTGCTGCTGCTGCTGAATGCCAGGTCGGCCCAAAATAAAATCTCCCTCATCCATGACTTGATTGTGGATGAGGGGGCTGACCTGGCATGTATTACTGAGACCTGGGTGGGGGAACTGGGAGGGGTCACTCTCTCCCAGCTGTGCCCTCCTGGGTACTCGGTGCAGCATCAACACCGACTTGAGGGTCGGGGAGGGGGGGTTGCCGTGGTCTATAGGAATTCAATCTCCCTCTCCAGGCTTCCTGCTCATTCGAGTGCAGATCTTGAGTGTTTGTACCTTGTGTTGGGTACCCGGGACAGATTGGGGATTCTGTTGGTGTACCGCCCACCCTGCTGCCCATCAGACTCCCTGCCTGAGCTGACGGAGGTGGTCTCGGACTTGGTGTTGAGGACCCCTAGGATGATGGTCCTGGGGGATCACAACTTCCATGCTGAGGCCGCTGTATCCGGGGTGGCTCAGGACTTCATGGCCGCCATGACAACCATGGGGCTATCCCAACATGTCATCGGCCCAATGCATATAAAAGGACACATGCTTGATCTGGTTTTCTCGACTGGGCAGGAGGATGGTGATCTGAAAGTGGAGGACTTAACATCTGTCCCTTTGTCGTGGTCAGATCACTTCCTGCTGAGGTTTAGACTCCTGGCGGCCTTTCCCCTCTGCAAGGGTGGGGGACCTATTAAAATGGTCCGCCCCCAGAGATTAATGGATTCCGATGAATTCCAGAGGGCCCTGGAGGATTTTCCTGCTGTTATGGCTGGTGCACCTGTCGAAGCCCAGGTCGCTCTGTGGAATGCAGAGATGACTCGGGCGGTTGACACGATCGCGCCCAAGCGCCCTCTCCCTCTCAGCAGAGCCCGGCCAGCTCCTTGGTATACACCTGAGCTGAGGGCAATGAAGCAAGAGGGGAGACGGCTAGAATGCAGGTGGAGGAAAACTCGTGCTGAGTCTGACTGAACACAGGTAAGAGCCCACTATCGAGCCTACTCTGTGGTGGTGAGGGTGGCAAAGAGGCAGTTCTTTTCCACCAGCATTGCATCTTCTCAGTGTCGTCCAGCGGAGCTTTTCCGAGTGGTTTGCGGCCTGTTACATTCTGGGCCAGGGAGAGAGACGGTGGAACCCTCGGCACGCTGTGACGAGTTTGCACGGCACTTTGAGGATAAAGTCGCTCAGATTCGTCATGAATTGGACACCACCATTAATGCAGTTCCATTGGTAGAGGCGTTCAGAGCACCGTCTGGTCCAGTTTTATTGGATGAGTTTCAGTTACTGAGGCCTGAGGATGCAGACAAGGTGCTTGGCCAAGTCCGATCGACCACTTGTGTGCTTGACCCTTGCCCTTCATGGCTTATTAAATCAAACAAGGAGGGGTTGTCCGGCTGGTTCCAGGAGGTTGTAAATTCCTCCTTGAGAGAGGGAGTGGTGCCTGCCGCTTTAAAAGAGGCAGTAATTGGACCACTCCTGAAAAAGCCTAACCTGGACCCAGAGGAGGTTAACAATTATAGGCCAGTGGCCAACATCCCCTTCCTGGGCAAGGTGCTTGAGCGGGTGGTTGTAGGATAGCTCCAGGCACTGTTAAATGAAACGGATTATCTAGATCCATTTCAATCGGGCTTCAGGCCTGGTTTTGGAACGGAAACTGCCTTGGTCACCCTGTGGGATGACCTCTGCCGGGAGAGGGACAGGGGCACTGCGACCCTGTTGATTCTCCTGGACCTCTCAGCGGCTTTCGATACCATCGACCATGGTATCCTTCTGGATAGGCTGTCTGGGTTGGGAGTTGGAGGCACTGCACTACAGTGGTTCCGCTCCTACTTGGATGGCCGATTCCAGAAGGTGGTGCTGGGGGATTACTGCTCTGTGCCATGGCAATTGTGCCATGGGGTTCCACAGGGCTCTATTTTATCCCCCATGCTGTTTAACATCTACATGAAACCGCTGGGGGAGGTTATCCGGAAGTGTGGGCTGAGGTGCCATCAATATGCGGATGACACCCAGCTCTACCTCTCTTTTACATCAAAACCAGGTGAGGCAGTGACTGTTCTGAATCAGTGCCTGGGCACGGTAATGGACTGGATGAGGGCCAATAAACTGAAACTCAATCCAGACAAGATGGAGGTACTATTAATGGATGGTTCGTCTGCCCAGCTAGGTGATATTCAACCTGTTCTGGAGGGGGTTGCACTCCCCCTAAAGGATCAGGTTCGTAGTTTGGGGGTGCTCTTGGATCCAGAACTGTCACTTGAGGCACAGGTGAACTCAGTGGCACGGAGCACTTTTTATCAGCTTAGGCTGGTATACCAACTACGCCCTTATCTGGACAGAGATAGCCTTGCTACAGTTATCCATGCTCTGATAACTTCTCGTCTGGATTACTGCAATATGTTATACGTGGGGCTGCCTTTGAAAACGGTCCGGAAACTTCAGCTGGTCCAAAATAGGGCAGCAAGATTGTTAACAGGGACTGGCCTGCGAGCTCATATTACGCCAGTACTTTTCCAGCTGCACTGGCTGCCAGTCCATTTCCAGGCCCGATTCAAAGTGCTGGTGTTAACATTCAAAGCCCTTAACGGCTTGGGGCCAGGTTACCTGAAGGATTGCCTCCTCCCAGATGTGCCTGCCCGGACCTTAAGATCATCATCAGCGGCCCTTCTCCATGAGCCCCTGCCAAAGGAAGTGAGGCGGGTGGCTACTAGGAGGAGGGCTTTTTCTGCTGTGGCACCCCGGCTCTGGAATGAGCTCCCTAGTGAGGTTCGCCTGGCGCCAACATTGTATTCCTTTTGGCGCCAGGTGAAGACCTTTTTATTTTCCCAGGCATTTTAGCATTTTAGCTTTCTAAATTTTTATCTTTGCTGTTTTAAATCTGTATTTTAAACTCTTGCACTGCTGCTAGGTTTTATTGTGGTTGTATTGTTATATTGTGGTTTTAATGTTCTGTATATTTTAAATTGTTTTATTGTGTCTTGTTTGGATTTAATTTTTGTGAACCTCCCAGAGAGCTTCGGCTATTGGGCGGTATAGAAATGAAATAAATAAATAAATTAAATAAATAAATTAAATAATTTTGTTGCTGTAAAAAGAAAAGTAAAAGAAGGTAGGGTTGATAAAAAGTTCTAGTATTCATTTAAGACAATAGTGGAGAACTTATGGCCCTCAAGATGCTGTTGGACTCCAGCTCCTATCAACCCCAGCTAGCATCGGCAATGGTCAGGGATTATGGGAGTTGTTGTCCAGCAACATCTGGAAAGCCAACACTTCCCCACCCTGATTAAAACAATGCTCAGTTTTTTTCTATTAAAAGAACACATACTAAAAGCATAGGTCTCAGTAGTCTTCAAGCCAAAACAAGATTTGGATAGTGGCAAATAATTTGGTAAGGAGTGATTTTACACAGTAAAGAGTTGGGGATTTTATTACATTTACAGAAATATGTTGGTACATGACATTTGATATGAGGCAACAATCAGGAAGTCCAGTCATGCTTTTATTAGTTCACTCAAACACATTTTGGATGAGGCTCTTGGATAATAAAAAAAGACGTTAAGCAATGTTACCACACACCATTATTATAATTTTACAGTATTACTAGTCTCCCATTCCATTTATACTTATAGGAAGTGATTCAGTGAAAGTTAAGTACACATGATATATTTAAGCATGTTTTGAGTCCCGTTAATTACAAAGGAAGTTAAATACATTCAAGGTTTGTTCACACCTTGTTTTTGAAACTCCAGTACAAAATCAACTGTTTCCTCATAACAAACATAGGGGCAGCCCTGCTTCTGTGTTTATTGAGGGAAATGCAAAGCACTGAAACATGTGAACACAGTTCTCAATGTGTATATTTTTCCATTTAGATTTGGGTTTATTTGCTGTACATGTTTGGAATAATTAAGCCCCTCGATTTTTAATGTCTTAACACTGCAATCCTCAGCATGTTACTCTGAAGTAAGCCCTGTTCATTTCAACGAGAATAACTCATAGGAACCTAGGAAGCTGCTTTGTACTGAGTCAGACCATGGGTTCATCTAGCCCAGTACTGATGACACTGACAGGCAGCAGTTCTCCAGGATTTCAGGCAGGAGATTTTCTAGCCCTACCTGGACATGCCGGGAATTGAACCGGGGATCTTCTGCACACAAAGCAGGTGCTCTACCACTGAGCTCCAGCTCTTCCCCACTCCTTAGGACTGCAGCCTAAGGCTTCTCTTCAGGCAGCACATACTCAGTGTGTAATTTTAATGCATACATTTACAGGTTCAGGCCCTGCCATCTCCAGATATAGGACCATGGGTAGCAGCTTAGTAGACCAGCCAGAATATGCAAGATAGAAATACATGGACAAATGCACAAGTTGGTACAAAATGGTTTCATAGATTCATACTCTGAAGAAACTGGTTTCAATGGGATACCCTCGGGTAAGTGCATAGGATTGCAGCTTAGGAACACACCCCTTGAAGCCATTGGTTTCTTGGATTCCTGCCAGTCAGGCACTGAGACTACTTGTGGCTTTGTTCGGTGATCTTACATAGAGATTGAAAGGGGAAAATTGTACCCTACTGATCTTTTTAGATCCAGTTAGGGATGTCAGAGGATTCCGCCACAGATCTCAGTGAGGCCAACTGCCAGTGCATTCGGCCCCCCAAAATCCATGGCGGAATGAAGCCCCCCCGCCTCCCACCCCACGAAAGGTGCACAAAACAGCGCACTTACCTGGTGCCGTTTGCGCTGCTTTGCAAATGGCGGCCGCATCTGCAGCCGCCATTTGCTTCCCCAATTTTGCTGTGGTAGGCTACGTAAATACTTACGTAGCCTATCACAGCTAACGCAGGGATGCCATTTGTGTCCCTCCGGAGGCCGTGATAGGCTACGTAAATATTTACGTAGCCTATCACAGCAAAAAAAAGGGAATGCAAATGGTGGCTGCCGTAGCCACCGCCATTTGCGCCCCTGCTTTTTTGCCGTTATAGGCTATGTAAATATTTACGTAGCCTATCATGGCAAAAAAAAATGCAAATGGCGGCCGCGAATGCACCCGGCCAGCAGCTCTGCGGAGTTGCCACGGAGTGGAGCCAGCTGGGTTAGGATTTCGGGGGGAGGTGCGGAGCGCCTCCCCCCCCACCATGAATCACCCATTCGAAAAGGTAAGTGACTTTCACACATCCCTAGATCCAGTTGAGCCTTCCCCCTGTTGAACATAAGGTTTTGGTGATAAGGCCATTGGAACATGTCAGTATGTGCAGAACCGCTCCTGAATGATTGTCTCTATCCTTGCCAGTGGTATAGCAGAGGGTGTAATAATAACTATCATCTCACCAAGAATCCCCTCCCACACACACACACACACACCCTGTATGTTATCTCCGGTTCAATATACACAGGGGGAAATTGTTTACCGAAAGGGTGTCTTTCATTCGAGAGGAAGATATGCTCAAAAAACAAAGACCCAGAAATGGTGGAACACTGCAAAATATAAATAACCCATAAATAAAATGAATTAGCAGAAGTGCTAATTAAGGAAGATATTAGCAGAAGTGATATAACTGTAAGAGAAGGAACTGCATTGGATATTCTGAACTCACACTGGAGAAATCAATTTCCTTTGGGGGTAACATCTTGGCTTAAGCAAAATATGTTTCTTTGAAGCAATTATGTAACCTAGCATAGTAAACTATACACAATTTACATCAGTCTTTGGATTCATTCTGTTTGCAGGCTGTGAAATTGGAGGGCATTTTGGCAATTTTGCAGGTGGAGGGGCTGTGAAGTTCACTCCGCTTATTACATATGTTCCAGTTGTCCCTATTTTCTGAAGCCTGTTCCTGGTCAATTATTATCCATAACCCTAAATCATTCTTCCTTTTGACCTTTTGGGAATAATTATTTCACATTTTATTAGCATGATTTAATACAGTCATTCTTCGGGGCTCAACCCCTGCTTCTTGGGGATTCTAGAGGTTAAATCACAAAGGGCACAATCCTATGCATGTTTAGATAGAAAAAAAAGTCCTACAAATCCCAGCATTCCTCAGCTAGCATGGCTGGCTGGGGAATGCTGGGAGTTGTAGGACTTTTTTTCTGTCTAAACATGCATAGGATTGTGTCTTAGGTGGGGATAGATTAATCTTATCTCTGTTGTGTGCATTAACACAAAAGTGTTGTGTGCAATTTCCTATGCTAGTGAGGCTCATTCTCAGTTGTCAAATCCCCCAAGTCAAATCACTAAATCAAATCCTCAGCAATGTGTAATGGAGCGGGGGTGTTTGGGCAGTTTATCTTTCCTACAAGAATAGGGATGTTACCAGGGTGCTCCTATTTCCACCTGTGAAATGCTGCAGGGTGTAACTCTGCCTTCCCCAACCTGGCATTCTCCAGCTGCATTGGACAACAACTCCCATCATCCCCAGCCAGCATAATGGGAATCCAACGTATCTGGAAGGCAGCAGTGTGGGGAAGGCTGATAGCATTGGTAGATTGGCTGTGGTGGTACTGCTGGGAGTCTTTTTCTTCTTTTTTTAACCCATAACATAAGACACTAGATTTAGCATAGGGAAGCATTGCCCTCTCTCCAGTTTAATTTCATCAAGGTTCAGAAACCAGACCATTAACTATACTGGAGGATTATCCTCCATCCCTGAGCTGTCACCTGACAGCAGCCATCCCATCAGGATGTAGCACAGGAAGAGAAGTGAAGCTGGGCTACTCCATCAGCTCTGCTGAGGGAGCAGATTCTTTTGGCTCCTCTTCTCCCAGAGCTGTTTCCATCCCAGCTGGTCCTTATTTGTAACTTTAAGAACTGGTGCCTGAGTTTGTTTTCTTTTTTCCTTCCCATCCCCTTTTCCCTTTGCGCTGTGTCTTTTTGATTGTGATCTGTAAGCCTGTCAAGGAGCCTTTTTGGCTGAAGAAAGGGGTAAACATGCTGGAAAGAAAGAAAATGCAATCTGAGTATTAACAATACTGTGCAGTGCTGCTTTGGGATTCTAGTGTTGTTTTACTATTAGTAAGGATTTGTTGCACGCTGATAATTTTTTCTTTCCAACCACTTGCACAGTTGGCCATTGTTGCTATTTTTCTGTCTAATGGAAACATTGAACTGAATAGCAGAAAGGACTGTGCAAAAAGCATATGATCCTTTAAACATTCCCCCCCCCTTTTTTTACTTGTGTAGAACATCAGATTCTTCGGTGGTTTAAATTATAATGACTTTCTTAATTTAAGTGTTGCAAGAGCTGTGTTTTTAGAAGCTTCCTCTCTTGCCTAGTTCTTCCAGACGGAGGGGTCACTAATGGGAGAGAAATGAACTATGCAAGTATCAGGGCTGGCATAGTTTCCCCCTTGTTCCAGGGGCTTGTCAGAAGCACCGGAGAGGTGGGCTCCCAGCATGCCCACTGAATGCCCTTGGAACGTCCCCTTTTGTGTTCTCTGATGTTGCAGACCTTTCCACGGCCTCATGGAAGAAGCCTGTGAGGCCGGGGCAGGGCTGGCGTCAAAGATAGGCATGGTTGGGCACTTGCCCAGGCCCCTGCAGGGGCCGACTGACGATGGCTCCCTGGACTTGCTCCTCCTCTTCACCATTCCAACCTGCTTGTTCATCTGACTCGTTCTGGCCCAGGCAACTGTGGTGATGAGGAGGGGGAGCTGTAGATGCCAAATCCTACTTGCTGACTGGCTCTTTGCCTGTCAAGCGAGCAAGCAGTGACAATGATGAGAAAGAAGATGAGGAGCAAGAACAGCTGGTGACAATGGCCATGAGAAGGTAGATCCATGGAGTGAGGTGGGCCCATTGAAGGTGTCTTGCCCAAAGGCTCTCAAAAACCTGGAGCCGGCGCTGCATCAGATCTCCTTCTCCTAGGCTGGATCTCTCTAACTGCCCTCAGAGGGTGAGATATGAAAAATCCTATTGCCCCTGGGATGCCCTTCCAGGAACCACAGGATTGCAGCTTAAAGCTCAGAGACATTAAAAAGCCTGGATAGGAAAAATAAAAAAGATCTTCCCCTAGTACCACAGTGAAACCAGGGGCGATCTACAAGACAACAGAATGAGAAGCGCGTTGGAGTATTATCCAGATTGTCATGGAATCGGCTTTGGTCTTTCAGGGACACACAAAGCAAGAAAAGCTGAGTGTACTGTATCTTTAAAATCCAGTTTTCACCGGTCACACAGCACTCGAAAGGAACATACTTCTGTGTTTGGTGGGGGCAGTAGAACTGAATGTCACAAAACTGGCAGGGCCTGCTCAACCAATGAAAGAAGCTTGTTTCTCACCCCTGTCTAGGCTTCCCCCTGCTGCTATTATGAATGGAGAGTAACTAATTCACAATTCTGAAAGCAAGAAACAGTGCTAAAAAGGCAGGCTAGATACTTGCTCCCCATGAGAGCACCTCCCCTTCCCCAATGTGTGCACAGTTTTCCATGAAGAAGCTCAAATCCCTGATTCTCCAGGGCAGCAACTGAAGGCTTCCCATGAGAGCATCCCCCACACAAGGTGTGCTTTTCTGGGGAGGGTGTTGTACAGCCAGGGTGCCACCACTGAGAAAGCCCTTTACCCAGTAGCCACTTGCCACACCTTATACAGAGGATAAGAATGTTATTTTGGCTATCCTTCCTCCTTCCCCTCCTTTTTCTTATTGAAAATCTCTCTTTTATCAGTTTCTAGATAGAATATAGTAATTGAGAGGCTATCAGTCCCTAACACAGAAGAATATCATTACCTAGGTACAAACTACCACACAAATAGTGCCATGCATCCAAGACTGCTTTTGCCTTGTGTCCCTCAAATTTATTTTGAAATTGAGGGTGACTTTCCAAAGGAGTTTGTGATGTGGCATGATGTGCTATTGTTCAAAGAAGAAGAAAAAGTAAAGAATTCTCCATACTGAAACTCTTAGGTGAGTGTAAAGTAGCTCTTTGGATCTTGGTTCATATTGCCAGGGGCAAAGTGGAAGCACCAATAGAATATTGGAGCAAGTTGCAAAGATTATAAAGTGCTTTCTCCTCAGAGGAATGCTAAGAAGTTTTTTTTTTTTTTAATGACAGATAAAAGCAATGCAGCCTGGCTGGCTGTATGTTCAATATCCATGTCTTTGATCATTTGGACCACTGTACAATGTCCCTTGTACTTGAAGTAGTATCTAATTAAAATGTTGTGGCTATTTCTCTGCAGCATAGGAGGCAGGACAAAGTAAGAATTGTTAATGTTTCCTTTAAAGTGGTTTCAGATTTAAATCTAGCAAGGCCATTTCCCATCTAAGATGTGGTGATTACTCCTCAAAAGTGACCTTCTAAGTCATCCGTTCCCAACCTAGTACTTTCCAGATGCTCTGGACTACAATTCCCAGCATTTCAGACCACTGGCTATGCTGGCTGGGGCTGATGCGAGTGGAAGTCCAAAACATCTAGAGGGCACCAGGTTGAGGAAATAAGTGAATTTAGGGAGAATTGTATGCTTACTTACATGTTGCGTAGTTTGCCATTTTTTATAAATACAATTTCAATGGGCAAAATTTGCATTATGAGACTTTGGAAGTTATACCAGATGCACCAATTTAACTGGCAAGATTAGAGTTCTGTAGCCCTGATACGTCTGAATTATTTAAAAATTACAGCACTGCTGAAACTTTGGAGCCCTATATTATATATTCTGACTATTATATTCACTTACCTGGGAGTAAGTTCCATTGAAATCAATGGTACTTACTTCTGAGAAGACATATACAGGGTTGCACTATACATTAGTTTTCTCTTGTCACAGATCTCACCTTCACAATGGGTTAACTTTGATGGTAGATAAACCATCATATGAATACAAGCTAAGTTCATATATACTTATATGAACTTAACTTGTATTCATATGATGGTGTACTCATACTTAGGGTACTCTTCCCAGAGTGTTTTTACTGAAGAATAACATATAACATTTCAAAACTGACAGACATGTGGCTTGTTGATGCATGGGTTTAAAATCTTGGATGATTCAGTAAAACTGGTGAGACGTTGCAAAAGCTGCCAGCTGTTTTGAAACAATATAAAAAGGTCTACCTGTGATACAGCACAAGTTTTGTGAATGGCTATTGCTATCTTCTTTAATTTTTGCAGTTTATTTTCTGATCAGACACATTTGCAACTAAGAAGTGGTGAGAGCCCTTTGGGATTGTGGCAAGGCAAACTTATAGAGAGAAAAGAAAATGGATTAGACACAAAGTGCTTGAACATATTTTCCAAATATATAATGTGCTATTAGTATTTTTTTTAAGTAAGTTATTCTAACAACAAGGGTGGGGGATCATTAAAAATATTCAACAGAATAGCACAAATAAAATAGACACAAACTCACTGGCACAGAGCTGCGTTTATAGTTGAATGTCTAGAAAGAGGGGTGGAAGAATTTAATTTTGGAATCTATCAAATTACACATTATTTTTAGCTTTTAATACCATCTGTTTTGACCCAAATGCAGTAAAAAAAATCTTCTTTTAACTTGGATGTACTGTGCAAAGTGCCATTAGGAATAGACGATATAAACTAAGATTGGCATAGGATTTCAGGCAGAAGAGACTGTAAGAGGGAGGGTAATTTTCTTTTTTCTGAGATTAGTGAAGTGCTATAAATGCTACAAATCTTTCTGAACAGAACCAAACAGCTGGTCTTTCAAGAATATTCCTAACTTTTTAATATATCATGTGCTTTGGCTATTGGGCAAAATGTAATAAAATAATGTAATAAAATAAATAAATCATGCAATAATTCTTTATCAGCAAAAAATATTTCACCAAGCACATTACCTGTCTACCAGGAATTAGAAGGATTTTAGATTCCCACCTGCCTTTAACATCAGATAATTAATGTGATATGCACAGTAGCATGTGCAAATTTGGTGAGAGTATTCACTCCTTCATCCATGTCATGGATGATGCTGTGGTTTTTGTTTTGTTTTTGTAGTTTATTTCTGTGGTGTCTGTTTAATTTTGGTACCATAGACGTCTGTGATATTCTAGTTGAAAACTACACATAAATAAGTTCTAGGAAGAAGAGAAAACAGACGGTACAGACAGGCAGGTGGATGACTTTCTACTCCTGGTGGTGGGCAAGTGTCTACTTCTAGAGGTAGCGCACAGGCTAGACTGTCCATGCTCTGCATGGGTATCTGTTCCTCAAGGAGGGCCACTGTGTGGCGTGGCAGGTGGTGACAGTGACAGTGTAAGATTTTCTAAAGGGGCTCACAGCAACGGCCGTATACAGGGACAATTAACATGTATTATTTTAATTTCTTAATTATCAACAATAATAATACACATATAAGAAGTTTACATAAATAACAGTTCCAAAGTTCTGTCTTCCAGACTGGGTCAACAACAAAAATATAAATGAAACTTCTCCCTGAAGCTTGATTTTTCTGCTGGCCAAAGCGGGAACACAGTCTCTTCTCATTTCACCTCAGCTTGACAGCAGTTTTCTCGAAGTGGATCAGAGTCCATTGCTGAATCTACACATAGCAGTTGTACCGTTATCATACCGTTATCATAACTATTGGTGCTCATTGTTGTCATGTGTGTCAATAGTTATGATAACAGTATGATAATGGTATAACTTCTATGTGTAGATTTAGCCCACACAGGAACAAACTTTACAGACAGCCCTGTCTCAAGGGTTCAAGGCCTTACAAAGAGGAGAAAGCAAGCTTCTTCCACACTACATTGAGGTAACTGCCCATAATGGTGGTCACTCCTTATCTCACTCTCTTACTGAGCATGTGCAGGAATATCCCCCCTCCAGAATTCTTAAAGGAAACTATACCAGTGGGTTAGGTTTTTGAGGGCCTATGGGCAAGGTACCCTCCCCTCAGCCATTGCCAGGAGGAAAGCTGTTGAATTGTCAAGGTTCATCCACATTCTGGTCCTTCCATCTCATCTTCCAAGTCAAACCTGCACATCTGCACGCTACCTGGGCTGTTTGAAAATGCTACCACTATGCCTCAACCCAGACACCCCTTCTTTGTGTAGCCTGCCCCCACAGCTGTTAGTGCTCATGCATACCCTGCTTACTTAGAACATTTAAAAATAAAATAAAATAAAATAATAACTCTTTAACCTTTGGCCATGTTGGCGGGAGCTGGTGGAAGTTATAATCCAGCACATCTGGAGGGCACCAGGTTGGGAAGGCTGTAGGCTTTAATGCCACCATTAACTTTATACTGTTTATCCGTTTTTTTGTGTGTTTTTTTAATGAAGATGTGTGTGCTTAGAGAAAACAGGCCTTGCTCCAAAGCCAAGGGAAACCAATGGAAAGTAAGATGCATTGTGTATTGTAGGAGCTGAATCTGAAACAGGTTCAGGCCATGGCAGAATTGCTAAATATAGTAACCACTTACTTTACTGAATGATGAGCCAACAGTTTTGCAAGATAATACCGTAATTCAGCTAGCTTCCTTTTTGCCATCCATAATTCTTGCCTGTAACACCCAAAATGTATCTCATTCATTATTTTCTGCCTCCTAGCTCTTGGCTCACTCTGTTTGTTCCACTTACAGCAATTACAATAAGAACTAAGTACATTTATATCCCAGGGATCACAGGCATACCCAGTTAAAAGAAGATGATATTGTTTTCCATTTGGTTTTTGCTGGGGGTAATGATGATGGTAAAGGCTGGGCTTCCGCCAAAGGACACTTCTACATATCTGGCCGCAAATAGATGACTTGGAGCCAAGCAATGTGGAGCCTTAACTAATTTCAGCATTCACTGAAGCTAAATTATTTATGACGCTCCCAATGTAGGCTCTGACTTCAATATATATAGATAGATAGATAGATTTCTGTGTGAAACCTAGTGCTCTAAGTGAGGTCCCAAACCAAAATAAAGGACTTATTCGGCATGCAGTGTCAATGAGCACAGTAGTTAAAAAAGCAGAATATATCACACACGGAGGCTTATGCCAAATGTGTGATATATTCAGAAAGGCCAGAATGGGGAATTTGCCATTTTCAAAGCTAGTAAATAATGTTCATTAATGACAAGAAAGCTTAAAATTTTCACACAAGCAGCTGAAACAACTTCAAAAGCATTTTCTAAAAATGCAGCCAGCCCTAGCACTACCAGTTAAAAGCACTGTGCAGATATCCCATCTTTTCTTCCTTAACAGGATTTTTTTTTTTTCTGGTAAGAAAAAAGATGGAAAACACGGGAGGGATTCAAATGGAAGATGATGTCATCTGAAACACACACGTGGCAAAATTCAATGAATGAAGCAGGGTGACCGCACAATAAAAGCCCCATCTGGAAGCACCCAAGGATGGCCGGCTCCACTGAAATTGTTTGCTAGTGGAATCTTGAGCATGAACTCTGTCAAAGTCAAAATACAGAGAAATAAAACAAAGATTCAGATTATTTCTCTTTGTTTTGGAAACATTGCAAAGGTAGGGCAGTGCTTCTCAAATGTCTGGAAGTGGGATGCACCTGTAAATGTAACCTTTTGGGACCACATGTAAACTAACTCTACTGTTCGTGTCCTCTGCTCCCCCCTCCAACAGAAAACACAAGACGATCATATCAGTTGCTAACACTGAATATAATACTTTAGTGTTAATTGTTAAGGTTAATTTAGGTATACGTAGGGAGTACACAGCTGAATAGAATTGAAACATGACTTACACAGCAGCCTCTCCCAATCTCGAGGCCTCCAGATATTTTGGCTGGGAATGATGGGAACATTCCAACATATCTGGAGCCCACCAGGTTGGGGGAGGCTGTCTTATATGGAGGAAGGGAGCCATCCTGTCTCTTGAAGAGGCCACACAAAAGCAACGGTGTGCTCGCAGCCTAGTGAAAGAAAGAAAAAAGCCAGTGGAAGTGGAGGGGGAGGCTCTCATTGTGCGATCCACCAGAAACATGTTGGGATAGGACCCACCTGTGGGTTGACGCTCAGAGGTTTGAGAAGCACTGCAGTAGGCAGAGTAAGGAACAAACCAAACAGGTCTGTAGAAAAAACATTACAGAACAACAACACCCCCCCCCACACACACACACACTTCACTTATCGGATGGGTTGCCAAAAACAACAGCAGCAGAAACAGAGCTCAAGTCTGCTATGTGCACAGAGGGAGTCCAGTCACTGAATTCCCCTAAAGCAGGCTAGAGAACATTAGAACATAAGAAGAGCCATGCTGGATCAGACCAAGGGTCCATCTAGTCCAGCATTCTGTTCACACAGTGCCCAACCAGCTGTTGGCCAGGAACGCTCAAGCAGGGCATGAACTTGCAGCCCTCAAGACGTCATTGCACTTCAACTTCCATCAAACCCAGCTAGCATGGTCAATGGTCAGTGATGATGGATGTTGTGGTCCAAAAACATCTGGAGGGCCACAGGTTCTCCATTCCTAATTCTAGAATTAGTAGTTGAATTTGTAGATTCCTGCTTGGGCAAAAATAATAATAATTAAGGATACGTTAAAAATCCAAAGAATGTTGTGGGAAGCAAAGAAGAGTTTCAATACATGTTGAACTAGACATGACGTGGGAGATCCATAATATGAATCTTCCATGGTTGTTTTTTTTTTAAGTTAAAAACAACCAGACAGGGGGACCATTGTGATCAGGGTTGTGGTGTTAAGAGAGAAGTTTTAACCCAATGTTCAGCAAAAATCCTACCCATATTTACTCAGATGTAGTTGCACTATGTCCAATGGAGCTTATTCCCAAGTAGGATTTCAGCCTAGAATCATTGTCCATCTGAAATATATAGGTACCTGGCAGGACAAACAGCAGTTTGGGGAGGATGCAATTTAAATTGAAAAACCAATACGGGGAAAGAGTTAAACCCCACCCACCCAGTACCATCCCCCCAGTCTCTCTCTCTCTCTCTCTCTCTCTCACACACACACACACACACGTATTCCAGTGTCTGCTTTTAACTGTTATTTTTTAAAAGGAAGGAGATCCTGATCTCAGATCTCCCTCATCTCATGTAGTCCCATCTTAAGGCTTCTCTATGTTGCTGCTGAGTTTGGCTGAGACACAAGATCCAAAGGAACAAGAAGAGCTTTGCTAGGACTAGCAAAATGGTTCAGCAGGCAAGGGGGATATGCATGCTCCTATTCAGATGTACTAGCTATTTCTAATCTCTTATGAAACACTGCTGTAAAATGGGCATTATTCCTTTTCTTTAATATATGCAAGGTGTTCTTGTGTGCAATGTTTTGTTTGGGCCACATATGCCTTATCTTTTATTTTAAAATGTGATTAAGGATCATCTTTTTAATATGTGCCTTGTGGTTTATCACACTATTACAAGCAAGTGTAAACAACTGCTGTAAAACAAATCCCACAGGAATGGTAACACAACTCTTCTGTTCATTATCTAAAAATCCCATTAAAAAGTACTCCAAACAAGCCAAAGGAGACCCACAAAGTATGAAGGATTGCCTTGGGGAGGAGAAGAACCTGTTCTTCTCCTGGCATCTAATGGTGAAGTCAAGAGATAAAAGATTCACATGGCAGCTCAAATAATTTTGCCTGGATGTTAGGAAGAGTTATTAAACTATAAATAAGCTTGAGCACTGGAACAGGTTGGCCAAAAGCAGGAATGGGTAAGGTGAACTGCCAGACTGACTTCTGCCATAGCTGCTTGATAAATCCACTGTACCTACTAGGAAGCTCCAGTGCATTCCTTGTCCGTGTTCTCTTTCTGTCCACATTCTTTTTCAGTAAGCTGTTATTTAGCCCTCTGTGAGATTGTCTCAGAGTCTCTCCACCCTGAATTCCCTGGCCTATATTTCCATGACAACGGAAGGAAAAATGAATGGAGTACCAGATTTTTTTAAAGGAACCAGTTTTGCTGTGCTTTGGTCCATGCAGGGCTCCACGAGCAGGTTCTCTGCACCAGTAAAAATTGCTTCACAGAACATACTTCCTGGTGGGGTTTGGAGTGAATGTCATCGGACTGGCAGGGGCTGCTCAACCAATAAGATAGGCTTCCCCCCTTTCTCCTTTCCCCTGAAAGTCCAGATGCACCTGCATTTCAGGAGCAAGCCCCATTGACCACAATGGGAGTTACTTCTGAGCACTGAGTAGGCACACATATACTTGTGCTTGGAAAGGGGGGAGGAGAACAGAAAGACAGGAAACCAGCCCCCATTTTAACCCACAGGATCTCTATAACAAAGGGTCAAAGTAGTTACTTCTTAAGGCAATAAACCAAACAAAGGAGAATTGGAGCCTCAAGATTGTGTTTTACCACACTTAGGGAATTTGGCTTTAAACTGTGCCATGTCAATTGAGGGATCTCTGTAAGTTCTGATATGGGCATTCAGAGGGCAAGTCTCGTTGACCACAAGGGGAGCTACTTCTGAGGAGACAGTAATGGGTTTGTTCTGGGAAAGAGAGCAGTAAACACAAAGATGGAAACCAGCCCCCATTTGATTCCTGCAGGATCTCTGTTAAACCAAACAAAGGAGAATCGGAGCCTTGAGATCGTGCTTTAACACACTTTGGGAATTGGACTTTAAATTGTGCCACATTAATTGAGGGGGCTATCTGTAAGTTCTGATGTGGGTATTCAGAGGACAAACCTCATTCAGCACAATGGGAGTTACTTCTGGGAAGACACTAATTGGTTTGTGTAGGGATGGGAAACACACAGGAAACACCCCTTGACCGGGGTCACGATAAAAGGCACACCCCTGGGCAGGGCTAGCATAGCAAAGGTAAATGTGGGGGTTGGGGAACACAGCAACTATACCAAGGAGAACCCAACTTAAGGAAAAGAATCGGACTTTAAGCAGTCTCAGGAAATCCGGTTTTTCCCTGATAAGCTCCTGGGTGGCTGCTGGATGGCCACGACATCATGTATCCCTAACGACCTCAACTCGTAGCTGGCTCAGAGTAAATTGCTGGTGGAAACACCCTCCGGGATTGCAAAAGTGTTTGCATTCAAATATAGAGCAAAAGGGCAAAAGTTTGGGATGGAAGCATTCAGAATCCATTCATCTGCTTCTGAACCATCAATCCCTATCAGCTTGTACAACCCCAGCTTTCTGGTGCAGTTATTTTGTATTAGAGTCTTTATGTTACAGATATTCTTGAGCATGATTTTGAGCCAGAGGGAGAAAAAAATATTTGTGTGATGCCAAACTATCTGCCACCACGTGTTCAGTGTCAGGTGAGTACAGATGTACACATATAAGGACTCCCTCCATGGGGACAGAAATACTAATTGACCAGGGTTCCTGTCCCTGTAGAGATAACCCTACACAGTACATCCCTTGGGGTGAAAAACTGCTGTCTGTCAGAGTTGGACCACTAATGCCTTCTCTGATCAAGTAGATGAAGTGTCAGGGTCTTTCACATGGACCACTATAAAAAAAAGTTAAAAATAACACTGCTAGCTATTTAAATAAATGATGTGCTCTCTGTTCGGGATGAAAAAGTGTGTACAGCAATAACAAAACCCAAGATATCCCAAATTGTTTTCCCTGTAGGAATCTGGCTAATGTAACAGTGAAAAAATCTTCCAGTATTAAAATGTACATTTATGCTTTAGAATAAATCCAGGATAAATCTGTGTCACATTAGAATGTCCTTAGTGATAAGATTACCTTTCCAAAGCTTAACTAATACAGCATGCAGTGCCTAGATATTCACCACACTATGTCATGGAGGTCAGTCATAAAATGTTCACTAGAGACTCTGTTTGTACAGGGACCACCCTGTTCTGTACACATCTGTGCTATCAGTGCTGACTGTCATCAGGCCAAATTAGGTGTTTGAACTTGCATAAAACTCCTTGGTCATAGACATCGTAACCACACATCTATCTGGCTAGTTACATGTAAGAGTGTAGTATACAGTTATTTGCCTTGCACAAACACACACGACTATAAATTCAACTCACTTTTTTTTCCTACTACAAACTACAGTGCAGGGAAAGGGGTTACAATGTGTTTTTCTCTAGTTAGTGTCTGGGAATTTAACAATTAGCTTCAGTCAGAAGAGATCAAAAACTAAACCTGGAAGATAAATTGAGTGATTTTTCTCCTTGGAAAAACTTAACATTAGTACATTTGCAGTTATAGGGATCCATTATTTATCAGGAAACACTTAGGCTGGATCTACACTTACCGCCTTTTTTCTCTTCCAATGAGGTCTCACCACCCGCTTTTCATGCTACGCACTAGCCGCCTCGAATTGGAACCGGAATTTCCCACTTCCGTGCTCCCGCTTTCAATACCCTAATATCCCGGTATTTCCCCTTAATGTGCTCTGATTTTCCGCCTTTGCTACCATATCTGGTCATAGTCCCCTCCCCCGCCTGTCCATATACGGCAGTGTTTGTATTTCCCTCCTGTCCAATCACAGCTCTCGACGGCCCCATGTCTTCTTCCGGCTACTGATCACATAGCTTCCTCAGCAGCCCCCATTTCCTCAGCAACAAGCAAAGGGCTGGATGTGTGTGTGGTTGTCTGATCTCGGAAGCTAAGAGGGGTCGGCCCCAGTCAGTAGTTGGATGGGCGACCGCCTGGGAATCAAGCTTCCTGCACTGAGCAGGGGGTTATTCTATCCCCTCAAATGAGATTAAGTTTTACCCCTTCCTATCCCCTGCTCTGGATGTTTTTTTTTTTTGATTAAGGCATTATCCTCGCAGAATCAGGGCTTCTCCGCAATGTTTTTTTTTCTAATTCAGGCATGATCTTCGAAGATTCGAAGTTGTGACGCTTATATATAACTTTCTTGCAAAGCTGATACCAATACTCTAAATAAATAATGAAATGAATATATTGTTCTTCAATACTTATGATGACCCAGGGCCAATCTACATGGCTGATTTCATGCGGTGGTAGAGTGCATTGGGGTCGTTTGCAACAGGTGACACCGTCACCAATCTGCCACCATCCTGCAGCATTCATCCCCCAAAATGTGCATTTTTGGAAAATCTTTTTACTTGTTTTTCTTAAATGTGGCTCTGGAGAGGTTCTGCAGCAGTGTGCTCCATCCCACCACATGAAATGAAATGACTGGGTGTGCCTCTGTGACCTGCAAGTGACATGGTCAAGGGTTGGGGCCACCCCTTCCCCACCCCCCATTCCCTCTTTTTCCTCATTTGCAGTGGGGCTGCTTTCAAAATAAATAGCCTTCTTTTCCCATTCATAATGGCAGTAGCACTGTTTCATTTACAATAGTGGAGTAGCCAGTTTATATGTAGTGCACAATAAAGAATACACAGATCTGAAGGGGAAAGGGCAGCCAGTAGCAGGAGCTTGCAGCCGCCATATTTCACAGTTGCGTTACTGCAACACACCTACAACTTTGCAGTGGCATGATACACCTACAACTAAGGAATACCCAGAAGGGAAGGAGAGAGGGTGGCCAGCCTCAGTATTTCGCAGTTGTGATACACCTGCAACTTCATAGTAATTATACATCTACAAGTTCACAGTTGCGCAATACACCTTCAGCTAAGGAGTACCCAGAAGGGAAGAAGAAAGGGTAGCCAGTACAGCAAGGGAGCATGGACAGGGCTGGGAACACGCCTCCCCAATCACGGAATCGCTCTGGGTCACCCCTTCATAGTAACGCGGCAGTTTGCTTTTTCCATTCACAGATCGCAGCCTCTGATTCATTCATGTCTCCCCTTCAGAATAGTCCCCTGTGTGTGTGACTTTCCTGTGTGTTTGTGGGGAGGAGGAGGAGGAGGCTTACTTCAGCTTGGGGAAGTGGAGGCAGCAGCAGTAGCCACTGCTGCTGACTCCAGAGTGCTAGCAGAGGGGGGCCATTCCGGCCCGTGCAGGACGTAGGCACTTCCTGTCTGCCTACCCGTGGGTCATCCCCAGGTTTCAATATTGCTGGTTCACAGTCAGTGGATGCGAGGGGGAGAGGCATCGCGTGAACTATTCAACATTACTAATCTCTTCCATTAAACTTCCCTGACCAGTGGAGCATGGTGGGTGCAGAAGCAAGCCTCTCTCACTGGCTGAGCAGCATCTATAGGGCTGATGACATTCACTTCTACTAGCAAGACTCTGCCTGTCCAACCGCAAAGTAAGGCAGATTAAAGTGCAGTTTGACCTGTGAAAAATAGGTTTTAAGGTTGTGTTTTACTCCACATTTTTTGCTTCACGTGCCCGGGATGGAACAAAAATGATTTCATGAAAAACCAGACAATGCCAGAAGTGCTTCTTATTCCGTTTCCATGTATGTCCCCCCCAGTAAAATGTACATACAGTACAACGTAGTACAACACTGTCATACTAGCACGGCTACTAGGTAGTAATGCTGGGTCATCGGCATTTCGGTACGCTCGCACATCACAGCAGCTCAGCTGTTTACATTATGTACAACTTACACGTTTTTAAAAATGTAAGATCATATAGGATTGTGGTAAGATTCACAAACACATGGAGAATAGCATGAGAAAACATGCTTTAGGGGTTTTTCCCCATTTTCCCCTTTAGGGGTTTTTCCCCATTTTCCCCTTTAGGGGGTTTTCCCCATAGGAACTGCTATACAGATGCTCAGTAATTAAGTTGTTCTCAGTCTCCTACATATGCTGTAAGGTAGGCTAGGGCTGTGCAATTGCCTGCCAAGCTCTGAAGGCTTCATGACACTCCCAAGGAAGAGGCCAGATGCTGACGGACTGTTCTGAAGTTCCTATTTCAGCCTATACACATTTTTCAAATAGTTCCAACTACGGATTTAGGTCTCCAGCATTCATTTATGTACAGCACATGCAATATAAACCATGAACCAAATTAGACATTTTAGATCTTTCTTCTCTTGGAGGTAAAATATAGAATCAAATGTTTATCCCAAAAATCCCCCACCCACCCCTTTTTTAAAGGAAAAATGAAACCACACGTGTAGCAAAAGCAAAACAACCCTTCAGTTCTTCTGGAGCATCCAAAAGTGTTGATGAGCAGTTTAGAGGGATTTTTATGTTCAGTAAGGCATTTGAGCATAGCAAATAAAATAAACATAACTTTTAATAACTGCTTCAGGATGGGACTAGAAACAGGCAGCGTTCATTATCTCACCTCACATGGAGTGCTCAGCACTTGCTCTGTATCTCAATACCTTATTTATTGGTGCACTATCCAGATAACTTTTCCTGACAGGCAGTATAGAAATGCTGTAAAGGCAGAAAGGATTGAAGTGATGGCTCCATATAAATCATATACCAATTTTGTTATGTTCTGGTATTTAATTAAGGCCTGAGCTCTCTTTTAATTAAGGCTAGAGCAAGCCTACTCAAAAACTCTTCTATAACCTACATAGCCAGAAAGGATATTGTTCCAATATGTGGCAGCTTGTATTCTTCTCGCCAATGCTTCTTTGCTTCAGTTATCCTGCGTTTGGAAGAATGGGCTCACCCCTGGATGCGAATGTTCATTCTCTCTCCAGCACATGGGATTGCTTCAAGACAGTATGTGAGTGGAGAATTCCTGCACCTTTCCATTTCGTTGAATGTGTGGACTGGCTTTCTCCAAGCGGCAGCTTTGGCTCCCATGACAATACGGATTTCATGCTCTGAATTTCAAGTGGGAGAGATCAAAATGTCCCATTTTCAGGCTTCTCGAGGAATCAAGATGTCTTCGAACTATCTATACCACATGTCAGTTTTCTGTCTGTTGTGGAAGTACACTAGCAATGCTGATATTCCCATACGTATATGGATGTGTATGAATATGGGACCTGCAGTAAGAAGTTGCGGTGTGGAGTGCTCCTGTTCAGGATGCCAGACACCCCACTCCATTCCTCCACCCCTCCCAAGTTTTCCTTTTCCCCACAACAGTCAGCCAACATTCTGTGTCCACTGATCATGTTCAGTCCTCACTGGGCTGTTTTGGGGAGCTCCCCCCCAAAGATTGATTGCACTTCTGCAAAACTAAGAGTTCCCCCAAGACTGTTGATGCCTCCCTCTTGTGCATGGATGTGCCTTTTTGGTTACATAAGAACTGGCACTTGGAGAACTGAGATCGATATTAGTATCAATCAAGTTCCCTTAATTATCATTTATATTAGCACATATGACAATTATGGTCACTGAAATAAAACGTATAATTCAAGTCACTGTTTTTGTGGTTAGAACATATATTGCTGCGCTGTCTGTAGGCGCCACTCTGCCCACAGACACTTCTCTTGGCACCTACCAGGCTCCCTGTCCCTCCTGATTTTTATTTTATTTATTAAGATTTTTGTAATTGACAAAAATAACGGGGGGCTGGCATGCTGCAAAATGAAGTCTTGCCCTACAGCATCATCTCTATTTGGGTTAAAAGAGAGAGGTTTGGGGAGAGTTCATATGTCACAGTAAGCCACCCTGAGAATAAGCTGCAGTGGGTGGGTGACTTCTCTGCTACTCCCAACAGACGATTGCCAGCTCAGTGGTTTGCCATGGCGTGTTTCTCCCTCAGTCCCTCTCATTCTTCCCAGCCACTGCTGGCACTTATCCATTCCCAGGGGCCTTTGTGGCAGAAATCCTCATTTCCTTGTTCCCTTCATCAGCACCTTTTCTGCAATTGGTCGGCTGAGGTTGCTGGCTCACAAGGGAAACTCCCCCTCCCCTCCCGCATCTTGTTAATGTCCTTCTCACTTTCATCCTCCACTTTGGTGTTTCCTGAGCAAAACGTCCTCCCCCTTGCATCAGATTGCAAAAAAGGAAATAATTTTCTGAATCATTATGAATGTGGGAATGCTTTCACAATTTTATAATTATTATTGTTATTGTTATTGTTATTTTTCTGGGTCTTGCACAAGACTGCAAGGCTGCCTGTCCGCTATTCAGCAAAGCATACCGATATTGCCCTCTTGTCAGTTTCATCCTCCACTTCAGCATTGCTAGCAAGGGAAAACACCACTTTTTGAAAGGCTGTTTCATGTTCTAGTGAAGTAATAACACCCGCCCCTAAAGCTCTTCTGTCCTGCAGCCACCAGCCACAACCACGTCATGCTTGTCGCTTCCCTCCCCTGTCTCCATTGCTAGCTGTCAGATGTATTGAGGGTTACAGAGCAGTGAGAAGGATCGCTAAACATACACACATGTCATTACAAAGCAGTAAAACTAAGGGGGAAATCGTGCAAATGTTGTGGCAAAGCAGTAAAACAGAGGAGGAAATTGTACAAATTTTCTAGCAGTAGACATTCATTCCTGCGCACTTGTACAGGACTAAAAAAAAATTGCAAATGCATTCAAGGTTGAGAGAAGTTTTCCCTGTGCTTGCCAGGAGGCTCTCTAGCCATTCCTGACAACCTGTAATAAAATTTCCCTGCTGGGTTTGGATATCACAAAAATCCACCCTGAGAACAAGCCACCATAAACAACCCTACTACAACCCATGGGTTCTCAGGGTGGCTTGTTTACGAAAAAGAACCTACAATGGAAAAATTGCTCTGGTTTCAGATATCATGCTAAGCTACCCTGGATAACAACACAGCGTAGCTTAGTGTGACATGCATACCAGGTCTTTGTGCTGGGAGCTCAAACCCCACCTCTGCTTAGTCCTTAGGTTCTTGGGCAAGTTATGTTTCTTTTATTTTCACCAGTTTGCCTTCTGGGAAATGCGTGTTTTGTGACTGGACATGCCTACCATGGCAGCCATTTTATGAATGAGTAACCCCCCATGGCAGCCATTTTGTGAGAGTGCACACAACACTCCCTCAAAATTCCAAATGTGCCATCAGCCCAAAAAGTTTTGGGACCCTGATATTTTGGGATTTCCACTTTTCACCTTACCAAGTAAGAATACTGACCTTGAGAGACTGAGCACCAGCAATTGAGGGTGCAATCCTATGTGTGCTTCCTCAAATGAAAGCTGAATTATATTCAGAAGGATTACTGAAGTGTGCATAGGACTAAAAATTAGTGTCTCGACAATCTGTGAGACCTACAGTGGAATCCTATGTATGGTTACTTAGACATAAGCCCCATTAAGCTCAAGAAAACATTCTCTCAGGTAAGTGGGTATAGGACTGCAGCTTGCATTTGACTGGCTGGTTAGTTCATCTCTATGGTATTATACCTGGATGTTTACCACCGTCTGTCAGACTGAATTGTCTTCAGAGTCACAAATTCTGAGGCCAAATAAAAGAACCTATAATTCTAAGAGGGAAGACCTGCCTGATATTGTTTTTTTTTTCTTTCTTTCTTTCTTTCTTTAATTTCTCCAGGAGAGGCAGAGGACCTTAGTAGCATTACCCATCTATAAAATGAACTAAAAAAATACTCTTGAGAATATGTTGTGTTAGAAAAAGAATCTTGCCATTAATTCAGATGAGAAGAAGACAAGACGAAGTTCTCTTTCTCATTCAGACTCCATCACTGCTCCAACTTACATCTATTATATGCATTGGAAATCATGTGAAATTCAAGAGCGTTGTTTGCTTGCCTGTTTAAATTCAGAAAAAAAACGTGTTTGGCAGACTAAAATGAAATTAAAATGTCTTGCCTAAATCTCTAACCTATGATGTGATCAGTCCTTCCTTGTCACCCTTCATTGGTGGCCTTCTATTTCGCATCTGAGACACAGGGTTGATTTTACATGCAAGCAGAGTACTTGTCATCTGTCAGTGTTTCTCTTGAAATTAGTGTACTTGTAGAATATGTCTGATATGGGCCCACAGCCATCAATGCAATGAAATATTTTCCCACTGTGCTACAGTTTTTAAGAATTACTGCTAACTTGTTTCCAAATTGCCCCAAATCTGATAAGGCTACAGTCCTGAACAGATTAATCTGCATAAGGATAGTATCTTATTCTACGTATATCTATGCAGAAGTAAGTTCTGTGGTCTTATCCTATGCATACGTATGTATTCAGAAGTCAGTTCCGCCAAGTTTAATAGGAACTACTCCCTAATTAAGTCTTGATAGGGTTCTAGCATATAATTGCAACCACACTTACTTCTGAATAAACATGCAGGAAATAGGGCTGTCTGTACATTTACCTTAGTGGATAGTTGTAAAAAGTGAACAGAATTCTTGGATCAAATACTAGCTTTGAATATGATCATATACTTCCTTTCTTTATTTAAAATTATTCGCTTTTTATTTTAAAATATTTTAGGCCGTATGAGAGCAGCAAAAAGACAATAAATCATTCACTTCTGGCAATCAACATACTCTTTTATTTTCAGGTAATCAAAGAGTCCTAAAAACCTGGGACACAAATTTTCTCACCCACTCCCTGCCTGCAGGGCCAACATAGGCCATGTCAAATCTATATAAGTAAAAAGGATGCTTCTATGTCGTTACACTTACATATCAAATCAGTTAATCCAATCATAACCTAACTTTCAGGATACATTCACCTTATACCATGGACAGGTTCTGTCCCAAAATTCTGTGTCTGGGGGCAAGGGGAGATTTCAAATAGATTTTTCCCTCTTGTGAAATCATACACAAACCAGCTAGTAAGTTTTAAGTCAATCCTGGCAAGTGGGATATGGAAATTTGGTCAATCCAATTACATAATTTAGCTATTTTAGCTTTGTTTATTAATTAAAGAGTGCACATAATTAAATATGTTGTATATACATACATGTAATTACATGTATAGTACACACAAAAGGAAATATTGATTGTGTATTTAAGCTTAAGTAATAACAGCACTAATTTTAATTAAAATATTAATTATTGACATGTTATAACAAATAAGATGAATCAGAATTAGTACAGTGGCATATCCAACACATAAGCATTTTTTCAGAAAAGCCCCACATTTTTGTGGACTAACACATAGTTATTATTTTCAGATACTGAGGCATGTGGTATTGCACATGTGTGCATATATGCAGTCTATTTAAATCATGTTTCTATTTGAGCAGAGTATGGCTTATTTATGAAACAAGATGATATGGCCATAGTTCATCAAACATTAAAATCACCTGGACAATTGTATGATGTGAACAATTGTGCAATTGTAATGTTTAGAACTTTGACATAATACACATGTGGACATGCACATACTGCACAGGTTCACAGAACTGAAATGGAAATGTATTGTTCAGAGGCAACATTCGTTTTTAATCCTACAAACATCTGTGCCGAACAAGCTAGTTTCAAGTTATCAGACTTAGATGCTGGAGCTTTCTCCCTTACAAGAGCAGAGCACGGTGCATGGAAGGTTCGCCTTTATACCAGCAGCGCTTTTGACATGTTTTTGTGCAATCACAAGAGAGCTGCTCACAGCGAATCTGACCCCAACCACAGCTTCTTGGGTAGGAAGGGTGGGCCTTGAAAGCAGTGTCTGGACCTAGACATGGCCACCCTGGCAGACTGCCTTCCTGACATGCTGCTCAAGAGCAGTTCGTGCTGGCTGAATTCTTTCCGCAGAGTTCCTCTTTGCAAACAGCTTCTTTCTGGCCTTGTCCAAATCCGTACAGGTGCTTGTTCAGTCATAGAACACTATGATGATTGACGAACCTCTCTCTGGTATGCATAGTTTCTTCTGGAATGTTACATGGGGCACATGCCAATCTTAGCAGTGCATAACTAAAGTCTGGCAGAGCTTGCACCAGGCTGCTATCTTTCTATGCCCAGCAAATGATGCTGTTGCATCACATTCCGTAAGAGTACATGATTTCTCAGTCCCAAGGCAGGTGGATATTTCATGAGCAGCCAGGTAATGGAAGCTTTTCCAAATCCAAAAGCCAACCATAGTTAGTCATCCGTTGGAAGTGTTTATGCCACCATAACAGAGACAACACCACAATATCAGTGTCGATAGTACATATGAGCATGTTGTGATAACCATGTTCTCTGACATGTACTACATGCAGCCACACAGCTGTCTGCTTCTTCCTGGTTGTATAGAGAAAGTGAGTGAAGATCACATTGTGGTGGTGTGCCAAGTACCTGCTCCTCTTCTGTGACAAGTTCCTTGTCTGCCTCATCAAATGTCTTTGAGAGGAAGCTGAATAGCTCTCGCTTGTTGCTATCTACACAAGTGAAGTCCTTCCAGTTTCCTTTTACAGGTACAGCCTGTACAACATGTTGTCACACTCTGCTCACTTTGCTCTGACTGCACTTTCCAGAAAGTCTGCTATATAGAGGTACCACACCATATTTAGGCATGATACAGTTCACAGTTGACCTGAAACATATGGCAGAAACACTGTGTGGGCATAATCATTACATGTTTTGGTGTTATACCGATATGTGCCCCACTCGGTGGCTCTGAAGGGTCTTCTAAGCATTTAATTCTTGGCATAGTCTTCACTTGTCAGACAGTGGAAGAGGACGTACCTTTTTTCCGTGTTTGAGGAAATCACTGAAATTCCCATCCAGTGTCTTGCTGATAGTATACAGTCATGAAGAATCAAGTCTCAAGTCTTCTTTCCAGGACTCTATTATTATGGGGTGGGGTGGGGGGACATGCCATCAGTTAGTTCACAGTTGCACATATTGGTATATAACTTGGGGGAGAAACTAATTAATCATAGGGACAAATAATATTTTTGAGCAAAGATATTCTCAAGTTTAAAACAGCTATTTGATTCTTAACATGTACATTTCAAAACAGATGCAATCAAAATGTTCCTTTAGAAATGGTATGACTTCGAGAATTCATCCCTGCAGGACTTCACAGCCTTTGATCTTGATCTAGAGTCAGAGAAGCTAGGCCTTGAACATGTCTGTAAAGTTGCTGAGATTCTAGACATTTAAGTTAATGCAGAAAGTCTTTTTTATGAGCTCAACCTAATTCAGTCATTCCAGCCAGAGGTGCAGTGGGGCTTATTTTTCTCAAACAAGCCACTCTGAGAACCCATGATTTGTTGCTGGGTTGTTCAGGGTGGCTAACAAGCCACACCTCATGATTAACTACCCACTCCGTGTAAAATGTCCTGTGTTCAGACAACACACTAACCCATGGTTCAACGAACAACCCACGGTTCAACAACCCACACTCAATCACTGAGTGTGGGTTAGTGTGTTGTGTGAACAACAGTGCCCCCTCTCTCTAATGGGTTACTAGTTTATGGGATTATGGGAATGCTATGGATGTGATTTATTTTGATTTCACCAAAGTATTTCACAAAGTTCCCCATAATGTTTTGGTTAATAAACTGTTTAAATGCAGGCTTGTTGATAATACTACCAGGTGGATTCACAGCTGGTTGGAAAACCAAGCACAGACAATGCTTATGAATGGTTTCTCTTCTAACTGGAGGGAGGTTTCAAGCAGAATGGTGGAAGGCTCTGTCCTGGGCACAGAACTCTTCAACATTTTTATCAATGACATAGATGAAGGGGTGGAGGGAATCCTCATTAAATTTGCAGATGACAGAAAACTAGAACACCTCAGAAGACAGGAATAAAATGTAAAATGACCTTCAGAGAGTGGGAAACTAAGCTGAAACTAACAGAATGAAATTAAACTAAGAAATGCAAAACCCTACATTTAGGCTAAAACACACACAACAAAACCCCAATTGCACAGGTATAGGGTGGGGATACTTGGTTAAGCAGCAATACATGGAGAAATGTGTTGGGAAGCTACTTGGCACAGAGCAAAGGAGCCATTTCATGCCAGTATTTGGCATGATGTGACACTGTCACTGTCAAAGAGGTCTTGTCCCTGGTCACACATGCAGGAAGAGATTCAAAATAACATATTTATCTAACATCACTAAATTAAATGCCTCACCATTAGCTTAAGACATAGCAATCAGGAAATAAATCTGAATACACCCAGATACAGAGTTGTATACTGCCAGGGTGTTACCTGAAACTGGAGTTAAGTATTGTGGTGAGGCAGAGGTTTCACATCTTCAGGCACTGCAATCACTGAAAAGTGCCGGGTGTTTGGATTTCGGCCCATCCAATATCCCTTACTGAATCCACTGTCTAATGGTGCTCAAAGCCATTGCCCTCTTTGTTTGTTGTGTTTCAGTTGGACCCAGAACTGTTTTCTTTGATCACTCTGTCTAAACCTGATAAAAACCCTGGGCTTGAATTTCTCATTGTTCTGGGATCCCCACTGATTTCATTTTGCTGAAAGCGCTCCTTGGGTTCCTGGCCTCTCCTACATTGACAGGTTACGACACTCACTTTCCGGTTGCGTGACAAGCCCAGTTGTCCTGGTTGCAATCCATTGCAATCCACTGGCACTTCCATCTTTGCTAAAATCACTTTAAGCCATGGAACAATGGGGTTCTGTCACAACCTTGCTACCCATTGTCCCAGGCCACCTGGTTCTGGTTGCCCAAGTCCCTGATTTAGCTGAAGTGGTGGCTTATCAGCTATGTGTGATGACAGTGTTGCGCTATAATCACAGAGCTATCTGGTGGCTGTAAAATGAAAGTGTGTGTCCACCTGTGTAAAACAGCTGATCTTAATTCTGCAAAGAATCCAGAAGCAGAAAGCCCTGGTAAGGATGTGGGATTTCAGCCTCGCGTGATGAACCCCTATATCTACCTCATGGTGCTGTTGTTATAGTGGAGTGGCACGATTTCACATGGCTATTAAAGGGGATTTACATTTAAATACTGCATTATCTCTGATCTTTCAAAAGCGGGATAAAAGTAAAAAAAAGTGGGAGACACCCTGGAGGTTGATGATGTCATGTAAAGAACCCGCAAACTTCCATGAGTGACCATAAGTATGCAATAAAAGCCTCATGTAGAAATGCTCTGTCTCTATATATCTATCACCCTTTTTGGGTCAGCATGACTGTGAAAAGTAAGGTGCACTATGCATCTTATTCTCAAGATCTCTTCTCTTTCACAGTTTCTTCAAATTAAAGCTAGCACCTCATTGAAGTATCCATGATTTCCATCATGTCAGCTTGATATATACTGTGGAGCATTCTGCTCTGCTTTTAAAGACACTGATCTATTTTTTATTGTAATATGGTTTTATATATTTATTGTATTATATTTAATTGTGGCATACTTTAGCTCTTAGGTTTTCCGTTTACCAGCCTGGCATTGTGGGATGAAGGGGAGGCTAAAAATACTTTCAATACATAAATATTGCTCTTGGTACTCCTATAGCAGTGCTCCCCAGCCTGATCCCCTCCAGATGTTTTGAACTACAAGTCCCAGGATTCCTCATCATTAGCCATGCTGGTGGGGGCTGATGGGAGTTGAAATCCAGAAGACCTGGAGGGCACCAAGTTGGGGATGGCTGTCCTGTAGTATGAGAATTCTCCTCCTTCTCTCCTTCCTATATGGGGAGGACACAGTTCTCTGTGTGGATATTCAGGGTTTTTTTCAAGGGGGTGTTGTTGTTGGTTAAACTGATTCAAAGAAGAGCCTACTATCCTGGGAAGAAGAAGCACACTTGTAAAGAATAACACCAGGACACTGTGGGCTAAATAATAAGAAAGGCGTTCTGATGTAAGGCACACCCTAAATGAAGACTTTCATAGAATAAGGGCACAGAAGGCAGCAGAAGCAGATTGCCTTACCTCAATTTGATTAAAACTTACCTTATGGGGAAAGGGCTTGGTTTAAGCAAGCTTTTCTCTAGCAGATTAACCGTTCCATTTTTCTTCCCCGTGTAATGTATTTTAGATTTAAACATAAAATATTTTCTTGAATCTTGCACGGGAATATAAATAGACACTCAGCTTTAGCAAGAATAGCTGGTAGCTGTTGTGGCGAAAGTCTATTATTTGAAATTTAGATAAAGCCCCAAAGAAAAAATAACTATGAGGATTTAACCAAGGAAGAATTGGAATCCAACAGTTTAGCCAATCAAAACTCTGAATGTTGACATTAGTAAAAGACTTGCATCCTGTTCTGCAACATTCTTATATCACCAGTCAGCATGAGTCTAATGCAAACAGATTCATTCATAAAAATGATTTTCATGCTGCATAGAAAAATGTGTTGCAACAAGACAGTATGTTATATGCACTACTCATTCACCTTAAAAAAAACAAAACCTCTTCATGTTCACACATCATTTCTTCTCTAACAGCCCCTCATTTCTCTCTCTCTCTCTCAAATTCATTTTAAAGAAAGGATGCCAAGTTGAACAGTATAGGGGAAAGTGTGGGATTCTCACAAAAGGAGTACACAAAACATTCCATTCTGTGATTTGGAGTTCCAGAATGTGCAATTCTACCCCAAGGTCACCGGAAAGGTACCAAGCAAGAGTTCAACTATATTCTTTGCTTTGCATTTTTTCCTTTAAAAGGATTTTACATAATTGAATTATTATAGAAAAGAATTATGGTTCAAATGTTATTATAGCAAATCTGATTAAATCTACATAAAAGGAAACCCACATGATCCATTTTATTACCAAGAGTGAGCCATTTTTTCGCAATGTCACCATATCAGATTTTGCAGAAGACAGACATAAAAGAAACGTTGGCAGAATAAAGATCCTATTTAAAATATCTTGGTATGTGTGCTGTTGTTCACGGAAAACAGGAAGACCATTGCTTTCAACTGAATTATCAGCTTCTGGATCCAGATGCTGATAATTGTGTGCTGTGCAGTGTTCTGCAGCATATGAGCATTTAATTACACATTATGGTACAGAGAAATGCACATGACCAAACCCTTACAAAACTTTTTTGGTGCGGGGAACTGCTTTGGCAAGGGGAAGATTTGGAGCAGTGAGAGGACATGCAGCAGGGAGTGTTTAGTTCTTTTTGCTCCCACCACTTCTGTGCTCCAAAACCAACCTATGTACATTCAGCATAACATCACCGCTTCTGTGTTGGATGATGGCCTTCGTTTTTCAGAAAGTTTGAGTCTCTGGCCATGTATGAGTTCCACAATATGTTTTTAAAGTAGCCATTTAGCATGATAGGCTAAACACTTTGCTGTTACTCACTTTACTCGTGAGTGGAGTCACACCAAGATATAACCACGCAGTCAGAAAAAAGCGGCTTTGCACGTGCAGTTGTCGGCTTATTTCTTTCTGTGTGGTGCTGCCAAACTGTGCACATCTGAATGAGTTACATGTGTTTATTTTTGGCAACAGAGTCATCTCCAGTGGCTTCAGACTCAGAGATGGCTTACAAGACAGAAGATAGATATGTGCCTGTCTGCATCTTCAGGAAGACCACACAGATTAAGGCCGAAATTGCACATGGGAACTCGCTTGTGTAAATTAACCATAATTTGGGACTCTTAAAAAATGGCCAAGCTATAACCCTAAACTTTAGGGCCTAAACAGTTTCAGATCTACTGCTTGCCAGTACTTCACAACGCTGACAAGAGTGACAGGCTTTACATGCTTAGAATAACCTTTTTCCTCTCTTTTAGGCCAAAGGGAATTCTTGAGAGGTTTGAACTTCCTTCGGGCATCTTAAAATCATGGGAGGGAAAGGAGCCCTGGCTCAGCGTGAAATAAGTAAATAGTAAACCCAGTGGAGGAGGCCAATCAGATTAGTGCAAATCCCTTTCATGTGAAGGAATAGCAGGGCTCTGAACCATTTTGAGGAAAGCAGATAACTGCTGATAAGATCGGAAAGTCCTGGCATTCAGTCAAAACAGGCAAGAGGGAGCTGAGCCAAAGAATGCGCTCTGCCTAGGGAAAGCACTCTGCAAGCTAAACAGTCTAGGACACACCTCCTCACCCGCTGCAAGCTTCATGGGTGGTATGGCTTGCCAGCATTGCCACGGAAGGAACTTGGCAAACAGCCCTTGAACCACGCTTCCAAAACCTTTTCCTCCTCTTTCTGTTCTGCGCCCTTCTGCCACTTTGCACCCGCCCTCCCGCTTTGCAGCCTCTTCGTCTACTTAGAGTGTTTGGGGACTAATGTCACATTCACAAAGGTAACTTGCTTATTTCTTTCCATTCATGTATCTTCATCATTATTTTTTACATTAACATTGAAAAATGTATACTCCCTCTTCCAGTTTCTAGAGCAGGGATGGAGAATGTTTGGCCCTCCAAATGCTGCTGGACCGCAACTCTCCCATAATCCTCACCATTGGCTATGCTGGCTAGGGATGATGGGAGTTGTAGTCCACCAACATCTGGAGGGCCAGATATGTCCCACCCCCCTCCTAGGGATTCAAACCAACATTTTAATACTCATAGACACACAATTTAAATAAATAACTCTTAAGGCTGCAGTTAACAACTTTAATGCCCAAATAGACTTGCTAAATTCAGTTTGATTACTCCCAAATTCCAATTTTTGGAACTGGCTGTAGAGTCTAGACTCAACAAGATCGCCCCAGCCCCAATTTAAAAGTTAACTAAACCCCACCTGAAACCCAGTGGTGACAGTTAACAGATTTGGAGGCATGGAAGATCATCAACATTTGTAAATGAGGGTTAGAATTCCAGTATGACATGGAATTTCTGGCAAGACATGCAAGTGACTTTATCACTGCTTAATTCTTATAACAAAGAACCTGCTTGGGTAAGAAGGCCTTAGTAAGCGTCTGAAAGATATTCAGGCTCAGGGTGCAACCATAAAAGCAGTTTCCTCTGCAATCTGCTATTGACAAACGTATGATGGGTGACAGGCTAAGCAGCATCCTGTTGTTTGGGGTTTTGTGTGTGTGAGAGAGAGCGCAAACCTCCCCTTGAACCCTTTGTCACCCATTGCTTTGATCCTAGTTTGGGTCAGGCCTCCCACACCTACAGTTTGCATGGGAGAAAAGTTCTGATTTGTTTCAGGTGCTAGAGGGTGTGTGTGTGTCTCCGTGCATCCAGATCAAGATCACAGCAGGGGCCAAAGCTCCTCTGCCCTCATGCTAGAGTCCCAATCAGATTAGGAGCCCTGTGCAGCTACATCTGAGAGAAAAATCCAACATGCAAGAAGAAACCACCTGATTAATATCACATATAGCCCACATTTGGCCCTTTTGAGGTCATAATAAGATCATACAAGATAAAGTAGGCTCCAGTCATTCAGCTGTGTGTGTGAGCTTTTCTACATGAAGCATTTATTGGGCACTTTTCATTCCTTACTCACAGCTGATTACAAGTTCTTTAGACAATGTCATGATTCTCCAGTTTCACTTCTGTTTTTTAAGCGCACTTTCCGAGGGTTTGTTTTAGCGTGGGCAAAATGGAGTATTATTTGTGAAAGTGAAAGAAAGCATATTTTCCTACTTGTGAAAGTAATTGTGATATTCTGCTATAGCACAGTGCCACCTAGAGGCTATGTAGTGGAAAAGCAGGAAAGGAACAGTTCTTTGTGTAGAGCTTGGATCTCAATTTTGTGATGAAACCAAAATTACATACAGCAGATTAACGGCCTCATGTTTTAAAGCTCTCCCATCTTTAACAGATGCCTTGTGTAAGCTGCTTTATATAGAGTCGGACACTGGTCTATCAGCTCAGTACTTTCTACTCTGACTGGCAGCAGTTCCCCAATATCTCTGGAGACTCAGAATTATTTCCTGGTCTTCCTTCCTGAGTTCCTTTTCACCGGAGATGCTGGGGACTGAATCTGGAATGTTATGCATGCAAAACATGTTTTCTACTACTAAGTTATGGTTCCTCCTCCAAAAGGAGAAATGTTGGGATAAATATTTAATCTAGCCCCCTTCCTGATATACTATTTTTCTATATGCAAGGAGTGCTTCTGTGTGCGAGAGAAATATTCAAACGTATGCCACTTCAAGGAAGGCAGGTGGAAATTACCATCCAGGAAAAGCTTTAGCATTTGTTTTTGCTGAACATGTAAGCTGACATTTGTAGGGCAATATTTAGAAAATGCAACTTGAAAATTGAACCGTGTCCCAGGGGTCAACATTGATGGGCATGTGCCAAGGCCCATGCCACAGCAGGGGGGGGCACTGAAAACCTCCCAGAGGCCCCGATCCCCTCCTTGCTGTCACTGCTGGTCACCTGCCCTCTCCAAGCAACTGAGCCGTAACAAGAGAAAGAGCAGCTGGCTCCACTTGCCCTCTCACTCTGGGCAGTGGTGGGGCTAGGGAAAGCAAATGGGCAGCAGCAACGGCAGTGAAGAACATGGAGCCCCCCCCCCCACATAGGGCATCTCGTCCAACGCCCCCCCAAAAAAACTGGAGCCAAGGTAACACTGCAGTCCCCTCCTCCCTTTTCCCATCACAGAACATTATAGTAGGAAATCTTCAATTGGCTCATTATGATGAATATCTAAAATACATACCATAGCATTACAAAATGTGAAAGTTTTCTGCTGTAATATCTACACTGTAGCAAATTAAACTTAAATCCCTTATGCTTTCTTTCCAAATGATGTGTATTTCTCATGCAGAAAGGAACAGAACACATTCCAGACCATCTGGAGTGCTCTAGCAAAATCAAGTGTTAGCCTGTATTTGTCTTTTGAACAGATGAGTGTGGTAAAGTGGATGTTAAGCAGCTCGGTGACAACAGGGTTGAAGGAGATACCTGTCTTCTAGTGGTCTGAGAAATATAGAGTTCTGTGGCAATTGGTGCAAGCACTGCTTGAGACATCTCAGTCTTGTGGTTGCTGCTGGGAAAATGAATTGAATTAACACTTCTTCACCTATAGCAACTCGTATGAAGCAGCATCCAACTGGGTCAAGACAACTTTTAATCCCAGTAGGGACTCCTTCGTTTTCAGAAGGTTCCCATTCATATTGGTGGCTAAAGGTGTGGAGAGGACATGTATGTAGTTGGGGGTTTCAGGGCATGCACTCTACTGTGGTAAAATCAGAAGTGATCCTAAAACAGCTGTATAGGACTTCACATTGATCAGAGTCTTCTGTGTTGTTCTAACAAATATTTATTTTCTCTTTGACAGATTCACACATATATGTTTATCGCTACATGACCACACCATCAAGTGATGGTGCACAGATGTGAAGTAGCAGCTGTCAGTCACAGATTAACAAATTTTATGCTCCCTTCCATCAGCCCAAGAACAATATCTTCCATCAGTGGCAATTTGTTCATGCAGATGAAAAGTGAGTCATCAAATGACATCACTGAATGACTGTGTTTTGGAAATCTGGTGGACACCATGGAGTGCATTCATTAATTCATTAATTCATTTATTTATTTATTGCATTCCTAGATGCCCAATAGCTAAGGCTCTCTGGGCCATTCACAAAAATTAAAACCCTAAGATACAACACAATAAAACATCATATAAAACTTTTAAAAGTTTAAAACAAAAAAACCAACGTAAAAACAAGCATAAAAGCCAGCAGTAGTGTAAAGATCTAAAAACACAGCAACATGTCTAAAAACAAAATGGAAGGACTTAAACGTCTGGGGCTTGGAAAAATCTTCATCTGACATGGGAAGACCACAGTGTAGGCATCACGTGTTGACTGTTTACTGCTAAGATACTTACGTAGTCTATTTACATGAAAATATCAATTAAAATATGCTCTAAGACAGGAGAGGGCAACCGGTGACCTTCCAGATGTTGGTAGACTCCAACTCCCATGAGCCTCAGCCAGCCAATAGTCAAGGGTGATAGGAATTGTAGCCCAGCAATTTCTGATGGGCCGCTGGTTTGCCATGCTTGCTCTCAGGCGACATATACAATGTCGATCCTTCATGTAGTTAGACATCTGCGATGTCTGTTGGGTGGGTGAGGGGAAAACCTTTTGTACTGCAGGATTTTTCTCCTATTACCTCTTGTCCTCTTCACCTCTCTTTTATGCCTTAGGACAGAATCCTGGTTTACATCTGCGTTTCTTTCTTGACAGACCCTGCTCTGCAAACTGCCCTCAGTTTTGAACTTCCTCCCAATGTGACTTCTCAAAAAATATGCAAAAGAGCCTGATGGAGATTTTTTTTTTTTTTTAACAGAAGGGAAAAGTATGAAGGCAAAGACGGAAGTGGAATTTTTGTACAACAGAGTTTCTCCTGAACTAGACAGTAGATCTTAGCTACTGCTACCCAGTTTTGTAACTCTCTTAAATCCCAAAGTGCATCGCTGTAATAGAGAACTGGATAGTATTAATTAAAATTTAATACAGAACTGGATGACATGAATTAAATTGCTATTCCAGCTGGTCTTTCTCAGACATCGTACTAATAAAATAGTGACTTAATTCAGGAGGAGCTGCTTCAGAGAACTATGTTTGGTCTATTTTTTTTTTCTTTGTGGCAGGGGATAGATATTTTCCATCACACTACTTCCCAAATATGTTCTTTGACAGCATTTTGTGGTCATTTGCTACTATGTGGCCATTAATGCTGCCAGAGCTCAGCTCTGAAGCCATATATATTTAGCTCAAAGCATTAGCACACAGTAGCAGAAAGAGCCCCAGGATTTTGTGAGCCCCAAGCAAGAGACTTCTACTGGGGGGGGGCCCTCCCTCCCGGCAACTGTTCTCTACTCCCCTCCTTTACATGTATGTATGAGGGGGGAGGAGGGGCAGCAGCAGCCCTTCTGTTCCCATGTCAAAATGTCTGTGTGGGGGTGGATGTGGGCTCGGACGGAGGGCAAGGGGAGGTTTGAAGCCAACTCAGTTGTCCTCAGGGCCAGCCCTACCACTGAGCAAAGCGAGGTGGTCCCTCAGACAGCACAGGTCAGGTGTCACTTAAAGGGCAGCAAATGGCTAGCTAGTACTTTGCTGTTATTTACGTTTTGCTGCCAGGGACGAGGAGAGGTATGTGTGGGATTTTCTGCCTCTTGTACCAAAATAAATTGGCTAGCTTTGGGTAGTGGCTGGGTTGGTGGTCACCATTTGCTCTGCCTCAGACAGCAAAATGTCTTGGGCCAGCCCTAAGGACTGGAGGTCAATGGCCAATACCTGCAGAGTGGCAGAGAGAGAGAGAGGCATCAGCGCAGCTGCTAAGACAGCCAGCAGATATTTCTCTGCAGCTGCTCAGCTAAGTGCAACGTGCAGCAGTAGCCTCAATTGCACAGGCAAGCAGTCACAGTCTGGGCAGTTCTGCCAGCTGGAGAAAGGTGGTTCAGGGAGGGACCTTTCCCATGCTCTTGCAGGATGAGAACATCCTGTGAGAATGATGGTTAGAACCAGGGAAAGTGCCGCACATGCTTCAAAATAGCCCAAGTGCTGCTGGCTGAGGAAAGACATAGAAGAGCTTCTTTGGCACAGGACAAGGAACTGGGAGCAGAAGAGAAAGAACCTCCTGCCATCACGCCCAGGCCATTAGCATGGGCTGTATGAAAAGCAAAGGTAGAACTGGCCTCACCCCCACCTGGCTTTCAGAGGCAGTTGCAGCAATGACACTCTCTGGCCAGGCTGTTCTGGGTCAGTTTGTTCTTCCTGTGTCAAATAGAAGAGGAAATGTAGTCAGGTCGGCCTCGCCTGAGAGAGATGTTGCTGTTCATCCTCATTCACATGTGAATTCACATGGGTACCCATGTAACAACACATGTGGGTCTAAGGGGGCCTTTAACCAGACTTGTGGTGTACACAGAGAGATGTATGCACTATGGTCTATGGATGTGGAAACTTTGGCTGTCTGGATATTGTTGGACTACAACTCCCATCATCCATGACCATTGGCTATGTTGATTGGACCTGATGGAAGTTGAAGTCCTACGACATCCGGAGGGCCTGAGGTTCCACCTTGGTTATAATACCCACATTGGCCAGTATACTGGTCTTAATAAGCCTAATTAGGAGACAGAAAGTTGAAGATGGGGGAAATTAGCATTTGTCAAATAAGGAGTTATGGAATGGAAATCAGGGGACCGGGCTGCTATGCAACCAAAGAAGCTTGAGTGGTGGTGACAATGGTGGGCTGCAGGAGAGGAAAGTGATAGGTTTAGGAGGAAAAGACAAGAAACAGAGTAGCAGTTACAGTTATCTGACTTCAGAGGAAGGGAAACTCAAAGGACTTACCTTTTTCTGACTGGTTGCCAAGAGTTAGGAAACTGCTATGGGCTCAGACTATCTCACGGGTTTCTCAGCTTTAGTTCCACATTCAAAAATGGAGCATAAGTCTCAAGTTGCTTAAGGACTCTTGAGTACCAAGTTATCAAGGGACAGGGAAATGGCTGATCTATCCCAATGCAGTTGGACCATTGATCTCCTGGTACTCATGGCAAGGATGGGGAGACCAAACAGAGAGCTAGCCATTATTAGGGGCCCTGGAACCACTACAGTTTGGTTGAAAACAGAATTTGGATGGAGACCCTTGGAACTGGGATCTCACCTTATAATTTCCAGTGTCATTCAGTACTGTTGCATTCAACTTGAGACCTTTTGGTTGCTGCTTCCCAGGGCTCTATTTCTCTGCAGGACCAATTCCACCCTTCAACTCAGAACCAACAACTCACACTCCCCTACAAGTCACCGAAATGGTTGGATGGAGCTGGCAAGTTGTGTGTGAAGCCCAGCTCTGGACTCAAGGGGCACTTTACCAGGGGATAAATCTTCTGTCTCTGGGAATTCAGGGCAAATGGTACTGTCTTAGCAAATGAGGCAGGAAAGTGGGGACTCTGGCCCTGGAAACATGAGACAGGCACATGAGCAGAACACGGAAACACACTAGAAAAACATAATGAGGAATGATAGTAGAAGCTAATTGGACTCTAGATTATTCTCAGAGCTGAGACCCACAAGCATGAGGTATACTCAAACTAAAAGGATGAGTTCCAGGGCAGTTATAGAGTTCAAACGGTACAAAGGACTGAATGGCTCAGTTACTGGACCCAGGATGGGTCAAAACAAAAGGAATTCTAGTTTAGCTCTGGTGACTGAAAAGAAAGCTCAGGAAGGTTCCTTGCCCCTTGATTAATTGGCAGCTGGCTAGCTATATGGGGCCATAGTATACTGTAGAAGATAATTAGCTATCCAAATTCAAACCAAAGCTCTACTATCAAGATCATCCAGGTTATATCTGAACTTGTTGACCTGTCTAGAAGGTAGGAACACTTCAGGATTCAGCCAAATTTCCCACCAGGGCTCTAGATTTGTCGGTTCAAAAGGTACCCTCATGGGATCATCAGGTGGCATGGCAATCAGGCAGAAATTTGCATGTTTCTGTAGTTACAGGGAGCTACTCCCTCTAATATAATCAATGGAGGAAGAATATGTACACTGGCTTCAGTGCTTCTACAGCATTGACAGCCTTGGCAATGTTGCTGGCAGCTTTCCATGCTGCTTGTTGTAGAACCAAAATGGATTCTTGAGCCAAGGTATCAGAGTAATACCAATTATGTGCAGAGCTCATGTGTCAGGGAGCCAGCATGTCTGAAGCTCCTCTGGACCAACCCGTCACTGTGGTAACCAAGCTCAAGAACCAAGTGGAAGTGTTTTACCATGGCAATGGGAAGGTCTTCCCCATCCAGGTATACACTCAACACCTCTCTCCTCATGCTTGTTCTTTTCAGGCCCAATGTCAGTGGTTGGCTCCTATCAGTAATGGGATGCCTGCCTTAGCAGAAACCCAATCATGCTGATGTCTACTGCTGGAGGACAGGCCTGGAAGCATGGTGCAACATTCATGGGCTGGCGGAGCAAGTGACATTGTTCTGCAGCTGCTGGGCTAGGCACAACATGGAGCAGTACTCTGATTGCCCAGACAACAGCCATTGACCCAGTTCACATGATCACCACAGCCCACCATTGCTTATTTAAGCCACAGTGGGTTGCGGTGTGTGCCGACGGCCATTTAGAATATTCAAGCTGTGGCAAGTGGTTGCGATGGCTTATCATGTGTCATCTGAAGCCTGTGAGGGTGGGTTGTTAGCATGGTTAACTAAGTACCCACAACCGTAAAACAGCCCACAGCTTGAATATTCTAAATGGCCACTGGCACACACCACAACCCATCACGGTTTAAATAAGCCACAGTGGATTGTGGCAATTGTGCAAATTGGCCCATTCAGTCCTGCAGCACCATGAGCTGGAAGAAGGATGTGCAAAGTAGTCTATCTAGCCAGCCGGCAGAATCTAGCATGGAGAGAGAGGCAGACAGAACATCAGCTACTGGCCCCATCTCTAAACCATCCCCTCTTGGATACAAGATCATACCCTTATGCATCCAGGGCCATGACCTAAATAGTGCTGAACATTGATTGACATACACCAGAACTGAGTAACCACACCTCTACTATGTAACAAAACTTATTAACATTTAAGTTGAGAATCCCAGGAGGGAAAGACTAGACAGAATCCATAAATTTTCTTCCTGTGTATGACAGACAGGATTCAGACAGGAAATTAAGCAAATGCACACACCAGTTAGGAATGATGGTTTTGCTAGTGTTGTGATTTGCTGGCTCCCAAAATGTGTTTGGATGGATACTGTAAGACAACAGTAGTAGTGTCAAGCATCACAGCTCCTCCATTTCATGTTCTGCCCCATTAAGCATGAGGCCTATAAAATTAGTTTTTTTCCTACCTCTAATTGCTTGAAGTTCTGTTGGGTAGAATGGCAAGTGAAATGGGAGAGTAAACACCTGCGTTGCCCCCTGCTTAGAGTTAAAAACAAAAGATATTGAGGTTGCGCCATTTGTGATAGTTGTGGCCATCAACCTGGTGCATAATAACCGGATTGTTCTTAAAACCCAGTTGATGCTGACAGTGTCTGGTCCATTACATTTTGCCAGGCATTTTCTTCTATCAGCTGAGAAGAGAACACAAAATATTTTTGGTAGTCAATTGCATAAGTCTCTACCCGTTCAATTGGTTAAGTTTGTAATGCTTCAATAATGCATGTTGTTAAGTTTTTAATTTTTAAAAAGCATATTCCTTTGACACCTGCTTCCATAGCTCTAATTAAATAAGGATGGGTCTCTGTAATGTGTAAAGCTGCTGAAATTTAATTTCATCTATGAACATTCCTGCTAAGATATCTCTAGTCTCTGTTCTATAATCAACATTCTTTGAGGCTGCTGAAAACTGTAAATAAGGTAGCACTTGAAGTCACTTTCTGTCCCAGATTCCATGGACAGCTCAAACAATGACATTGTCTCTTCCTATTTGTCTATTTAAAAACAAATAAAAAAACAAACACACAAGGTACCTGGGCAGAGACAGAAGTGTCAAGAACAAATTACAAATGACAGAAAGAGATGATCAAGACAAGCCATGGCATGGGACAGAAACAGCCTTGGTTGCCTTGGTGGATGATATGAGGAGGGCTCTGGATAGGGGTGAATGCTCCTTCCTTTTTCTCCTCAGCCTCTCAGTGGCTTTTGATACCATTGACCACGGTATCCTCCTGGACCGCCTGGAGGGGTTGGGCATTGGAGACACCATATTGCGGTGGTTCCGGTCCTTCCTCTCCAGCAGGTACCAGAGAGTAGCACTGGAAGACGAGGTTTCAAACCTGTGGCCACTCACTTGTGGGGTGCCACAGGGTTCCATCCTCTCTCCGATGCTATTTGACATCTATGTGATGCCGCCGGGGGCTATCATCAGGTGGTTTGGGGTGCGGTGTCATCAATATGCGGATGACATGCAGCTCTACCTCTCGTTCAAATCTGCACCAAGGTTGGCCGTAGAATCCCTGTCCAAATGTCTGGAGACGGTGAGTGGCTGGATGGGGAGGAATAAGCTGAAGCTGAACCCTGACAAGACCGAGCTACTTTTGGTGGGAGACAAGAGGAGGCTGGGGGATATTGATCTGGTGTTGAATGGGGTATGGCTACCCTTGAAAGACCAGATCTGCAGCCTGGGGGTCATTTTGGACTCCCAGCTGTGAGCTGGACAGCGCTGCATCAACTCCATCTGATACGGCGGCTGCGCCCCTTCCTTCTCGACCATCTGCTCCCATTGGTAGTACATGCCCTGGTCTCCTCTCGTTTAGACTACTGTAATGCGCTCTACGTGGGGTTACCCTTGAAGACAGTTCGGAAGCTGCAGCTGCTACAGAACGCGGCAGCTCGCCTGATTAAAGGCAGCTGCCGGCAAGATCACATCACTCCAGTGCTGAAGGAGTTGCACTCGTTACCACTTGTTTTCCGGGCCAAATTCAAAGTGTTGGTTTTGACTTTTAAAACCCTATATGGTTCTGGCCCAGCCTATCTTAAGGAGCACCTCCAGCAACACCAGACAGGCCATTTAACAAGATCAGCCTCGGATGGCCTCTCTGTCCCATCAGCCAGGACAGCTAGACTGGTGGGGATGAGGGAGAGGGCCTTTTCTGTGGTGGCCCCCACTCTGTGGAACTCCCTCCTTAGGGAACTCCGCTATGCCCCCTCTTTAATGAGCTTCTGCCATGCATTAAAAACATGGTTGTTCAGGCAGGCATTTGGGGTGGGTTAGAGTATTTTAGAAAACGTTTTTATTGTAGAATTTTATTGTTTTAAACTGTTTTATTATTTGCTGTACATTGCCCAGAGTGGCTGAGTGACCAGCCAGATGGGCGATTAATAAATTTAATAAATAAATAAACCCAAGGTTCCCGTGTTCATTGCACTGCACACATGGCACTCATTTACCACAATGGAGAAAGCAGTTCCATGCCTGTGCTCCTTTGTATGCCTGAAGCTCCCCCTCTACTGCCATGAATGAGTATGTTGCTGCAGGCAGAAGAACTCTTTGCATGAGCCCACACACTTGGAACAGATCAGGGCAATTATAAGTAAGGAAATTAATTTATTTGTATGGTTTACAACTCTGACATCTCTTATTTTTAGAAAATAAAATCTTCCAGTTTAGCGTTATTACTTTCCCTAATGAAATAGAAAATTTCTACTAAAGATCTTGCTAGCTTTCCTAATTTGAATTAATTTTTATTTTCTCATTTAAGGGTGCAATCTTATGTATGTTTAGATAGAAAAAAGTCCTACAACTCCCAGTATTCCCCAGCTAGCTTGGAATTGTAGGACTTTTTTCCATCTAAATATTCATAGGATTGTGTCCCAAGTTGCTTTTGGAGTCTCTTTGTAGTTATGTAGGAATCTTAAAACCCATTTAGGTGAAATCCTCTTCTATATGGGCCAGGAACTCTTTTAGATTGGAAAAAAATGACAAAATGGCATCATAATTCCAGGTGCAAGCTGCTTCACAAGCCCTCCTGCTTGAACAGAAAATATGTCTCACAGGGACCCTGGGCAGTATGATGGGATCCTTCCTGAGCCGCCTTTGAAGAGGAGCAGCATGTCTCTTTGGCTTTTGTAGGCCATAGAGAACAGCAGACGTAACATACAGAGACACACGTCAAGGGTCTATCTTCACCCCATAGCTAGCGATCCTATCACCCTGAGAGTCTCAAGAGTAGCTGGAAAGCTCAAAACTCATTTTGCGTTATTTTAAGATGCTTTCCTAATACGCCAACAGAAATATGAGCTGGCTGTTGAGTTGCAGACTTCAGCTAACTTGCTGAGAGACACTGTATGTGGGTTTGGCTTCACTTTGAAAATATGGATGAACTTTTGAGAACATCTGTGTTGCAAAGCAAACCGATCTGAACTTGAGGAGCAACAAGCTTCTCCAGCACAGACCTCTCCTTCAGCAGCAGTTTATGGAACGTATTTTGCTAAAATCAAGAGAATAGACAAATCAGCAAAGCCTGTTCACAGGAGGCTGCCTTATTCTGAGTCAGACCGCCGGTCCATCTAGCCCAGCATTGTCCACACTGGCTGGCAGCAGCTCTCCGGGGGTGCAGTTTTTCCAGCCCTACCTGGAGATGCCGGGGATTGAACTTGGGACCTTCCACTTACAAAGCAGGTGCTCCACCGCTGAGCCACAGCCACTCCAATCTGAGAAAGCATTTTGCTGGAACGTGTAGAGCACAATGTATAAAAGCCAATGGCATGCGCTAGTATTTCTAAACAAACTGTGCTTTATTTTCAAGCAAGCTGCGAATTGTCCTGCTGAATCAAATCAAGGGTTCACTTCATTCAGTGCTCTGCCCTTTGAGTAGCCTGCCAAATGACCCTTGTGATATTCAGAAGCAGAGCATTATGGAGACTGCCATTCCTTGTTGATTGTTCCCACCAGCATTTGGTAGTCTCAGGTATACTGTCACTGAAAATAAAGTTTCCATTAAGTCATCACTGAACTACTATTGGCAGGCCCATTCTTCATGGTTTTGTGTAATTCTTTTAAAACGTAATATACAGTAATGGAAATCATCACCAGTTTCTGTAGTAATTAATTTCACATGCCATCAAAATGTCCTATTGATGCAAACAGGGTCTTCTCCCTATGATTTCAACAGCTTTTCCTATGGGTCCTACTTTGCATTTTAAAGGTGACTGGGATAGTTTTTTTTTCCACACAAGTAAGGGCCTCCATCCCCAGCTCATCTGTTCTGAGAGAAGTTTCCTTCCTCCAAATATGGTGAGCAGTCAGACTCATAGCAAGAAGCAAACCTCCTCCAGAGTGTTCTGAGCGGCCTTTTCCAGGTGTCTAGCTGTGAGTGACTGTCATCACTAATACTCCAGATGAATCCCAAAGATAAGGACAGAGAAACCTTCTTACTCCAGTTGGGTACAGCTGATTTATCAGAATGGAATAAATAAGGCATGTTAAATATGTTCCTGAAACACTCCCTTCACCAAAATCCGGTTCTTAGCTCCCAGGGGTACAACTCAAAAAAGTTCTATATGTCCAATAGTCAAAATAATTATTTGAATTCTCTGTCTAAATTGATAACCAGCTTACAATTGAAGCTAATAGACAATTTATAATTATTTTATTGTTTATATGGTCTTCTTTATACTAACTAACTTTCCTCCTTTACCTGTTTTTCATTGTTTCCTTTGTTTTTCCACCTCACTCATGGCCTTATAGATCAGTAGGATGCCATATCGGGTTGGATGTTCATATTCTGCCTTACTTATACATTCCGTCTGTTTTGTTTGAGAATTAACTTCTTTATCAGGTTAAGCCTGAGCATATTTTTCTGCTTTAGCGTTTTCCAATGGTTTGTATGATAGAGTATAACATTGTCATGGGGGGCATTAAATGTAACAGCTATGTTCAACTTGAATGAAGCAATGTAAATTGGGAGCAGATTTCTGAAATGGGTAAGAAAACTTTCTGTGCTGAATCTGAGATTCAATTGCAGTAATCAGTTGTGTGTGTTTGGGGATGGATAAATCTACTGATAATTAAAAAAAAATATTGAAACTACCCTTCCAGAGACATGAAAGACTGGCCATGTCCCCTGCCCCCTACAACCAACTGCTGTATGACCTCACTATTCTGGTGAAGTAGCATTCAAATGCAAAAATGCAGCATCACAAGAACTGTCTCTGTTGCATTTTTACATAAAGATAAAGATGCGAACCAGGCCAATGTTGGCCTGGTTCGCATCATCACTGCTGGGGAAATAAGCCATGGTGGCTTCCCTTGCCATGCATGCCAGTTGGTATAATTACCCTTAGCAGTGCAGCTTTTCAGGTTGTGTGAACCCAACCAGGGTGGCTTGTTGCCCATGGGCTGTTGTAGGGTTCTGGGTTCACACAACATGACAAGCCGTGCTGCTGAGTGTAATTGTGCTAATCCCCCAGCATGCAAATGGCATGCACAGAGTGGTTAACAAGCCACCATGGTTTATTAATCACCCCGCGATCATGTGAACCAGGTCACTGAAGGTGCTGACTGGAGACAGAAGCTATCCAAAGGGGCATCTGGTTACACTGACTAAAATTAGCCCATTCTTTTCCATGGACCTCTTTTCATTCAGAGTGGCTGATAAATCCTACCAACAAGCAATAAGTGAACTAGTAGCTTACATACTCTGACTGGGTTCTCACATCATAATAAGCCTTGGTAGTTTATGAGCCCTGTTACTGTCAGTGTGGCTTACCATGACATCCGAACCTGGTGTGGGTGATTTAGCGTGGGTTGTTCTTCCTGAACAAACCATCCTGAGAACCCATGGCTTGTAGTAGGGTAGTTGAAGATAGCTTGTTCTCAGGATGGCTTGTCGTGATGTCCAAACCCAGCACTGTAGCTTGTCCCAAGTGGCTACAGAGCCGCTTGGCAAGAGCGGCAGAAAAGCTTGTGCTGCTCTTTGCAATCTTGCCAGTGTTGCCTCCAGCCTCCCTTGCCAGTAACTGCCCCTCCACCGATGCAGAAACAGCATTTTGGAAGGACCATCACTTGTTCACCACCTTCTTTTAAAAAATGGTGCTTCAGTAGTATGCAAATAGGCTCAAATTGTTGTTGTTGTTGTTATTGTTATTCCTCCTCCTCCTCCTCCTCCCTCCTCCTCTTGGTGTTTCGCAAGTGTGCAAGAGTGCAGATTCGGCTATCTGATATGCATAATCTCGCCTTGTCAAGTTCCTTGTATGCTTCAGTTGTCAAACAGAGCAAAGAAGTGGAGTAGATAACATACAAGGAAATTGACAAGGTGAGACTGCATATAGGCTAATTTGCACACAGTTGTGAAGGTCAGGGGGAAAAATAATACTAAGGGAAAGGAGAAACCCATCTAATAATACTAAGGGAAAGGAGAAACCCATTCAGAAACAACCAAAAAGAAGAAAAAAATGCCAACGAAGTAAGTGTGCCAAAGGTGGGGGGGAGACACACAATATCTCCCACTTGGCAATGTCATCCTCTTGGTAGTAAGTCTTGAAGTGACACTTGGCAGCGTCCTCCCCCCATTCAACACTTCCCCGAGTCTTCAGCAAGTCCAGAAATGGAATTTATTGGCTCCCTCTCCTTTTTGTGGCTCCTTTTTGGAGCAGTTACAGCTGTGGTTACTGTGCTTCAGTACATTTGCACAAATCTCCCCTTAAAAAAAAAAACTTAGACGGTGGCTGCATTGGATGGAGTGAATGGGGCCCCACTGGGGGGAGGGGCAGGTGTAATTACTGCTCCATTTTCTCTGTCCTGTTCAGCCAGCCTCTAAGTTTTTGGGGTTTTTTTAACTGCAAATCTAAAGGTTGAGAAGTAAATGGAGGGGAAATTTGCTCAGCTGCATTAACTCCTCTGAAGAGGAGCTGAGAAAAGTGGGGGAGCTAATAAATCCTATTTCTGAACTTGCTGGAGACTTGGGGAAGTGTTGAAAGGGTGGAGGACACTGACAAGTATCAATTCACGACTTAATAGTGAAAGGATTACATTGCCAACTGGTAGATATTGTCCCCATCCTTTTGTGCTCCTTTTTGGAGCACTTACTTTATTCACATTTTTTTCTTCTTTTTTGGTGCTCCTGAATTGCGCAAATGGGTTCCTCCTTTCTCTTAGTATTATTTCGCCCTGCCCCAGACCCTTTGCAACTGTGCACAAATTAGCATATATACTGCTTTGCCTTGTCAATTTCCTTGTATGTTACCTACTCTACTTTGGTGCTCCCTTGACAGCTGTAACATACAAGAAAATTGACAAGATGAGACTATACATATTGGACAGCCGAATCTGTACTCTTGGGCACTTGTGAAAGACCTAGAAAATAATTTTTAAGAACCACCACCTCATTTGCGCAGTTCTGAGACACTGAAAGAAGAAAAAGTTGGTGAACAAAATAATTGCTCTGAAAAGGGGTAGCCATTGGATTGGGGAGGGGGCAAGGGATGAGGAGACAAAATGAATTGTGTCACAAACACTGAGATACATGCAGGGAGTGGGCTGGAGGATTGAGGGAGAAACAAGCCATGCTGAGCTGCCACATACCCGATCATCTGTCAGGAGTAATGTGGGTTGGGGAGTGAACAACCAACCCACCACAGTGGCTTATCCTCCAGGGTTGTTTAGTGTTATGTGCAAACTGGCCCACTGTATCAGCTTCACTGACGTCTGCAGTGTCTGATGTACTTGTCAATGTTACTGATGCAGATGGGTCAGGAGCTGATGGAAATAACTCAAGACTTCTGTCACGTCTCCTGTAAATACTACAGTTGCATCAGGAATACTCAGTGGTGGTGCAGTGGTAAATTTTGAAGTATAGGAGCTCATCATGACAGAAGTATACCTCCCCCTCCCCCAAAGAGCAACAGTACTTAGCATAATACCCCATTTATTAGAATCAGCATCACTGCAATCCTATACATAGTTATATAGGAGTAAGCTCCACTGAACTTGGTGGTGTTTACTTCTGATGGCAGAGGGTCAACTTGTGAAACACGCTGAGCTCTAAAAAAGGTCTTCACCCAGCTGAAAAGCAACCTTTAGCTTTTAATTAGAAACGCAAACCATCGTGCAAAGAAGAATTACTATTTAAACTCTTAAGAGTTCAATAGAAGGTCCATCAAAGAAAAGGAAAGAAGTATCCAGCCTCACCTGTTTTCCTTGTTCTCTGATTTCCTATATGGTAATCTGTAATGAACAACAGTAAAACCCGAAAGCCTCATTATTGCCTCATCCATGTACCAGAGCAAGAAGGATCCGTCAGGTTTCTCTGTCAGATGATGTAATTGTGCCTGCTGTGAAAAATGTCCTGGAACTGCACTCCCCCATGTTCCCCCTCCACTATGCCACTGGGAACACTAGAAATTTTCCCGTTCATATGCAGGAACCTTGAGATATACATCAGCAGTTTTCTTGCCACTAGTCTTCATCTCTAAGCTATTCTCCCACCTATGTATAGTGCTGGTAGGGGTAGGGCGAGCATCAGGCACAGTAAAGGCTCTAAGGGTCAGATGTACGTTGGACCATGCCTGATGAAATTTGGGACTCCCTGCCCAAATGAACCAATGCAGACAAGTCCTAAAAGTAACCTAACATTTCCAGTAAAATTGGTGGATATGAAGAAATATAGGATCAAGATGGGATTTATCTGGAGATCTTTGTGGTCTCCACTGTATGCACCTATTTCTGTGACTAGTAGTGCATGCAGCTATTGAAGCTTTTCTGCCCTGAAGTTATAATTCTAGTTATATTCCTCCCAGCCCACATTTGTTTATGTATATGAGAATATATTCTTCCTTTTCTCTTTAAAAATCCACAATGCACTGACAGAGAGACACACAGTAATTAACCAAAACCAGTAAGATAACATGCATTGGCTTCTATTTCCCCTTTGATCAAATAGCTTTGCTCTGACCCTACCTAAACAGCAGGTAGCCTTCCTAGACCTGGTTTTCTTCACCAAAGGCAGTAGTGAAGTATAGTGCATTTTTGTAAAAACCTGATGTGTGTGTGCTTACAGATTTATATGTTAGGAAGGAATGGTTAATTAGAATGTAACAGTGTGTCTATTTTACTTTTTTATATTTACCTGTCTGTTTTACCTTTTTATAGCATCAGTGATGAGGCAGACTGTTGGGAAGCAGCAGTCCATATTCACAGTATTACTCCCAAAACTGAATCAATCAAGACTCCAGCACCATGAAGCGTTAAGAGTGTTACAGGCTGCTTCTACCAAGTCAGTTAAGTACATACATTCCCCGCCCCCGCCGGCTCACAACCTGCAGACTGTAGGAAATACCCTACATTCCATACAGGTGAATGGAAGAACTGGTTTGGAGGGTTCCTTATCTCAGTCAAATGCCCACTTATTCTATTAGGAATTGGTCTCATTCATTCATGCATCTCACCGAGAGTAATGCAAGTCTCTAAAGAGAAACTGGGAGGTCCTATCCAGTTAATACCAGGGCTAGCCCAACTACAACAGTCAATTCATATAACTCAGTTACATAGGATGTAATTCACAGCTGTATGCAAACTTCCCCTGTTGTTTGAGAAAGATGGATCTCTGTGAGCGCATGGAGAGCTTTGCCTTTCCATAACCAACATTAGAAAGCCAGGCATTTCTTGTAAGTATGGGACTGTATCATTGGAACACCAAAATGTTTACATGTTTTCACTTAAGTAATACTACATCCCCCATCTGAACCTGCTATTTAGAATTTTTTAGGAAGTCTGTCTGGGTTGCCAGAGGGTGATGGGGACACTTTTATTGGATTGCTTAATAATCAGGGAGAAAATGGCTATTGTCAGTTGGAAGTATACTTTTTGCCAAAATAAAATGACAACAACCCAATCACGCCTTTCTTGTCATCACCTTTTCCTTCTTCTGCAGTTAGCCACAATAATCATAAATCAGTACAGGTGTAGAAAGCAGCTGGAAAGGATTACCTGGTAATCTGTAAAGAATGTAGCATTGTGGCAACTATCCACACACCTTATTCTTGTCTGCCTGTGCCACAAAATACCAAGAGCTTAGAAAGTCCCAGTGTTGGTTGATTTTATCAGAATCTATTTAATAAAAAGGTATCATAATGTCTCTTCATACTAAATTCACTTTAAGCATATCAGCATTGTGTGTGTGAATCTCCCCCAAATTGTTATTTCACATTTCATCGTGGTTCATGATAAACAGAGTGACTTTGCCTAGTTTCTGTCAATTCACCTGTGGTCACTGTCATCCCCTTAAGGGATGTTTTTCCTGTAAGAAAAGAGATGGAAGAAGTGGTAGGAAACCACAGGAGGGTTAGAAACTGAAGATGACATAATCTGGAACCCCGAAAATAATTTGTGGACAAGACAGGATAAAAATCTGGAAGCACCCTTTGTCAGGCATTCAATGTGGCACTATTGAACAAGTTGGAAGGGGGCCTGTAGGCTCTGCTTCAAATAAACATGTGTTAATTAGAATATTTGAAGACAGCCCCTATGCATGCAGCTGCTGCAGAGACAAGCTAACACATAAACAATACTGGGAGGGATTGTCATAACTGCAACAACTCAAATAATAAGCTAATTGAAACTATATGAAACTTCTAAACTGCTTTGAATTAAAAGCAGGAGACACACACACACACACACACACAAATACATGCTTCAGAATACATAATCTTTTCTGCAAAAGCCAAAGTGGACTACTTCTGGGAGCCTAGAGGCCAATTTCGCCACCACACAGCAGCAGGGGGGAAATCGCCAATTTGCTGCCAAAATTCGGCAGTGCAGCAGTGGCAAAAGGGTGCCTATTTAGCTTTGTTTTAAAGCTAAATAGGCCCTTCTGGCTACTGCCACACTGCTGAATGTCTGCCAATTTTGGGGGGGGGGGCACTGCCACAACAGCACTGGCAAATCCTGTGTGTGTGTGTGTGTGTGTGTGTGTAAGTATGTACAAATATATCACACTCTGCACAGGCCAAAATAGTTCATTCTTTTTTTAAAAATTGAGAACAATGCTCAACGAAACTACGAACGCTGTAAATCATAAATGAATCATCCTTAAGGTCCCCTCTTAAGACTGTGCCTACACGGTGTGTAGAGTAGCTGCTATTATTTCCAAAATCATTCTGAGGAGGCTTTGCCATTAATTCCCCCTCCCCACTAAACCCCTGAGTCAGCCAACAGTCTGAACTCCACTATGGAAACGGTTTTTCACATTCTTTTCTAGTTCCCTGACTTTATATATCTTTAAAAAGAAACTGTGGTGTAACATTACATACATACTCATCAAGACAGTTTTTCCATTCTTCTCCTTTCCAGTAAAATATATTGTTCCTGTGATTTCTTCAGCAACGATTAATCCCTGCTGCTTTGTTTTGTCTATTTCCTGTTCTCAGCATTTTCCTATCAGTCTCTCTCTCTTTCTCTCTCTCTCTCTCTCACACACACACACACACACACAGAGCCCTCTACCTCTTTCATTGTAGTTGGCAAGAACAGCACAATAATTTCTAACCCGTTTGTCCTAATTACTCCCTGTATCTGAACTTCTTTAAATAATATGAAACAAGATCAATGGTTCCCAATTTTTATTTTTACTGGGGTTGAATGTCTCTCTCCCTCTCTTTTTTTCTACCCCTAGGCACATCATAACTTGGCATTGCTTTACATTTCAGTTGGTTAAATTCACAGATCTCCAACTCTTTCTCTCGTTCTGGTAAGAGCTACGTGTTATATTAAATCTGCAGCTCTTTCTAATAACAGCAAATATGCATGTAATCTGCCCACCCCTGTAATCTTTAGGAGAACTCCAGACATCAAGGTATAGAACTTTTTTCCACCTTCTACCTGCTGATATGGGATGGGCCAGCCTTACCATTAAGCAGAGTGAAGTGGCCACTACAGGCAGGTGAATGTGTCATGAAAGAACAGCAAATTAATTAACTGTTATTGCATTTTTTCTCCCAGGAAGAGGTGTTGGTGGGATTTTCTACCTCAGTTACTAAAATAACTTAGCCAGACTTGGGTATTATGGACATTGACAGGTTTTATTTAGTGGGAAGGGCATCATTTGCTGTTCTGACTGAGGCAGTTATAGGTCCTGGGATGGCTCTGGATGTACAATGTACTATCAGGTGATTGGTAAGTTGTCCTAGACTTTAGGGAGTGAGGGGAATGCAACCTATGGTTGCTGGTTTCAGTGACTGCCATATACCCAATGTAACATGTAAATCTACCTTCACAGTAGGTTAATCCACTGATATATAAAATGCCCCTTTGAACAAGAAGCTCTCAAGATCATAATGGAGCACCTGTATTTCCTGTAATCATATTAATAATCTGACACTGGAAGTAATTTACTCTCATTCGGCAGTTTTGCACACCAGGGATCCACTGTGCATGCAAGGGAAATGCATGGAGGAGCTGCCCAGCTCTCTTCTGTGCATCAAGTCATGCTACTCACTGAGGAGAAACAGGATAGCTGTTGCATGCACCAACCTTAATATGGCTGGTATTGTTAAGGTTCTTCAATTCATCAGTTCTAAGTTATCCCAGCACTAACTAGCTGCCCAGAGGAAATATAACTACCATTATTTGCAGCCAAGGGTCCTGCAGTCTTCTGTACTTATAAGATGGGAAAGGACACATTATGGTTTGTGGGGTGGGAACAGTTGTTGAGGAGGGAGTTATTTAACCACTTCAGGCACTCTTGAAAATTATTAGAAATCTAAACTGGACTTCTGACCTGTTTAGATACTGAAGTCTTGATTATCCTGCCTGAAGATCAACAGGGGAATGTATTAGTTTAATTAAGGCACAGTCTTACCAGGATGCCCATCAGCCTCCAAACACGGAGGCTGACAGGCATCCTATGTAGAGTGGGAAGAGTGTGGAGGTAATCTTTGTCTCTGCACTCCTCCAGCTCTGCATTTTTTGCTAGATGGGCTTTTTCACCTGTCTAGCTGGGGCTCTGAGAAGCAGGAGGGAAGGAGGCTGGGGAGGCTGGAGGATTCCTTGTAAGTGGGCCTACCCAGTCCCTCCCCGCCCACAGAACCACCCCCTTTCCTTCCTCTCTGAGGTTGCTCTTGCGACCTCAGAGAGGCAGCCAGTGTTGTTCTCTCTGTGCTGGCAGGAAGGGAGCTTAGATTCCTGGGTCCAAGGGCAGAGTGTTGTCTCCGACCTCAGATCCAAGAATCTGAACTATCCTATGGCCCTCCAGATACTGTCTAGGGGACACAGGATTACTCATTAGCTTATCCATGCCATCTAACCATGCATACACATAGAAAGCTACAAGCATAAAGGGACCCTCTCTTCTCATAGGCCCCATCACAAAATAAGTTCATCCAAGAATGCCCACTTAGACACACCAGTCATGCACTTTCAGAAATGGAAATTCTTTACTCACCAGTGAATTTCTGTTCTCATCGAGTGAAGGAGGCCAGCCAGGTATGGGGAAGGCCCCGCCTCCAGAGCTGGGAAGGGAGTCTCCAATTTGCTCTTCCAGAGGAAGCAGAGCCTCCCCCAAGCCCACCAGTTAAGCCTTCCAAGTCATTGTATCTCCTTGGAAGCCACTGATCCTGACAACCCTCGATTGGGTACCTTGACTGTTGATCAGGCTGAGGAAGCAACAGTGGGGAAGCCTGCCTAGTCTATAAGTGACCTAGAAGAAGGCTGGCCTGAGCGGGCCTGGCTGGCTCCTTCACTTGATGAGAACAGAAATTCACCAGTCAGTAAAGAATTTCTGTTCTCCCACCAAGCCCAGGAGGCCAGCCAGTATGGGGATGTGAAAAAGCAGTTCATCCCTGGGTGGGCCAACAAACCCTCAAGCTGCACCCCGCTAGGATTGTAAGACCCTCTGGAAGACCCACCTGCCGAAGGCACACTCTGCTGAGGCAAATAGGTTGATCCTGTGGTGGCGTTTGAATGTATGTACAGATGACCATGTGGCCGCCTTGCAGATCTCTAGCGAAGCTCTCCCCCAGAAGGCCACTGATGTGGCCATCCCTCTCACTAAGTGGGCCAATATTTCCTCTGGGACTGTTAGGTCACTGGAGGTGTATGCTAGTGCGATACACTCACGCAGCCAACGTGTCAGAGAGGATACTGACACCTTCTTGCCCATGGAGGATGGTCTAAAGGACACAAATAGGCCGCTGTGTTGCCTGTGGGGCCTGGTCCTATCTAGGTAGAATTTGAGTGCCCATCTAGCATCCAGAGTGTTCCACTCCCTCTCCTGGGGGCCTCCCCCAAGCCCGTCAGTTTGACCTTGTGGTGGGAGGCAGCTTCTCCGAGGCTCTCGCACGGTGAGAGCAATTACAACCCCCCCCCCCCGCAGATGGAAAAAAGAAGTGGCCTTTTGGATCACAATGTGCATCCAGGCAGGGGGAATGGGGAATGGGGCCATTCAGGGTCCCTGTTGCCACCTGGACTCACCCTCTCCATGTCACTCCTGTTCTTCTTCAAGGGAGGGGGGCAATGGAGGCTGCTGCCAGCCCTTGGAGGCTCTGCCGTTTGGGCAGGCCTCATTCCACCATGTCCATGTGGCTGCTTGCAGGGGGCCGATGGTGTCATGTCGGGCCTCAGTCCTACGCAGCTGAGCGCTCCTTTCACTCTCTAGGGCATCTGTGCGGCTGCTGGGAAGAAGCTGGAGTGTTGGGTTTTCCATGGTGCCTATGTGGAGGCAGGAGGGAAGCCCTTGTGGGGGGGATTCCTGGGTCCACATCCCCTCTGCGAGCCAGCCTTCTCCCACATCATGACCCGAAAGGCCACTTCTTCTCTTCTTTCTCTCCCTTTTGTGTGTGTGTGTGTGAGATTGTTATCGTTGCTCTAGCTGTGTGAGAGCCTCAGAGAAGCTGCCTCCCACCACAAAGCAGGAAGCCAAACTGGCGGGCTTGGGGGAGGCCCCGCCTCCTCCAGAAGATCAAATTGGAGACTGCCGTCTTGGTCCCAGAGGTGGGGCCTTCCCCATACTAGCTGGCCTCCTGCACTTGGTGGGAAAAGCACACTGATACCAAAGCCGTAGAAGCATTGTAAGACCTTCTGAGGTGAACTGTCTTTTGGAGAGTTTCCCCAAGTAACTGTGAAGTTTCAATATACAGAGCTTGTTTTTAAACAGTTATTGCTCTAACCAGGAAAAGGTAAGGTAGAAATAAAGAAATCAAATAAACTGAAGTATCATAATTAAGAAGCATGTTATTTGACAACACAATTTGAGTCATATTTAAATACAGTAAAACCCGAATTAAATATAGTAATACCCTAATTACCCTTATGAGTGCTGATATTAGGGTTTCTGAAATATGTTTTCAATTACTGTTGTGATCAGAACTCCCTCTAGTGTACACAGAAAAAACTAAGATCTTAAACTTAGATACAGCTTCTCACAATACCATGTTAACATTCAACCTATTTTTGACACTACTAAATATACCTAATATGCATTGTGCCAGCCCACGTCTTCCCCCCTCTGTAGTCATTATACTAACAACAAATATTTGTTTTGGATAAACTGTGTACTAGCTAGGCACTGTACAATTCAGAGAAGTCACACTTCCTTGGCCAGGGAACAATCTACCCAACATGGCTAGTGCTTAGGAAGGTCAGGAACACTAGTGAGCGTGGGTGCGTTAAAGGAAGGATAGCTGACAGTAAGCATAGCAAAACAGAAAGAAAGTTAGCCATGTCAATAAGAACCCTCCCTCCCTCCAAAATCCCGACTTGGATAATACCTGGGTCACAGTTGGGTCAACCAAAATGACTCAAAATAGTGAGCAAGCTTTTGAGTTTTCCAGATGTTATAATCAGGCTGGACATTAAACAAAGCAGAACCTCCCCCCCCCAATATATATACAAAAAATAGGTTGGATGTTATAGCTTTAAGAACTTTATTCAGGCAGTCTAAATCTTACTTCCACTAACATGCAAGGAGGGAAAGCGAGAATGATGGTTTTACATGCACTGGGAGCCTCCACGGATACAAGGCCCCTGAACAAGAGGCAGGCAGAGGTAGGGGGACAAGCCTGATCCTCCCATTCATGTTAGAACACCTGACTAGGGCTGAGGGCTGCATTTAGACTAGGTCTCAAGCTGGAGATTGCAGATGGAATGAATTAGTCTCTGCTAGGTGTACTGCAGGTATCAGATTACACCTAGGAAACTGGGACAAAGAAACAAGGTTGAGGGCCGGAGTAAATATTCATTTAATCATGCATAGCTGAGCTATGTCTGATTCTCTCCCCTACTCTCTTGCAAGTGTGCGCAACCCCAATTTGGACCAGGACCATGTCGCTGCAGAAGAGGAGGGTTTAAGCATCCTCGTCCCTCCCTGTTTTCATCTTGACATCTCCCCTCAGGGTGTGTGTGTGTGTGTGTTTGTAAAAAAACGGAAGCCTTCATTGGAATCAATAGCGACTTTTAAAAATTTTTTCACCCCCCCATGGGGGGGTAGAATTTCAGGACAAAACTGGGGGTGGGTGGGGAAGGAAGTTTAAACCCTCCTCTCCTGAAGTGCCATGGTCCTGATCTGAATTGGGACCATCTGCTTGCAGGAGACTAGGGAAGACAATCACACATAGCTCAGCTACACATGAGTAACCTCATGCTTAGTTTGGCCATGAGCCCATTTTTGAAAACATAAAAGCCCAGCTGTTACCTAGATCCGTCTACAGCCTTAAGTGCAGCACACAGGTTTCTGATTAGGCAAAGAGCAGAAGTGGAGAGAAACATGATAGTTTTTATATTAGGAAAGCTGGAGATTAATGTTGGGTGGTGTACTAGACAAAGAAGGCAACTGATGCCAAATTGTGTAATATTACCTAGTGGTTGGAGGGAATGGTTAACAAGGAAAGCTTTTGTGGAAATCTTTTAAAGTACAAGTACTTCAAGGGCGGGGAGGGGGGAGGTGACATTGATCAGAAATGCTGATAAAAGAGTTTTCACTGTGCGTCAGAAAAGCTGTACTTCAACTGGATTTCACGGTATATGCTCAGAAGTCTGTGGGCTCTTTACATGACGCCGTGACCCTCCTGCACCAAATGCCCTTTGTTCCGTTTTTAAATAGATCGCAGATAATGAGCTATCAAATTACCCCACTGTGTTCCACTTCAGTTTCGTGAAAAGCATTAAAGTGGAAAGAAGAGGAGTGAGATCAATGAAAGATAATGGAAGACTCAGGTACAGGGTGGGGGGGGGGGAAGGAAGCACATGTAAAGGGAATCAGTGGTGATCCTGCATTTAAAACGGAAGCAGAAAGCCCTGTTTAAAAGCAGGATTTTAGGCTGGTATAGAAATGCCCAATCTGAAAGTAACTTTATCACAGTTCCTGTTGTATTGACAGTACTTTCCCTTCCAACTATTCATTTTTGGAAATAAATCTGTGAATTCATAAAGGAAAAAAAAAGAACAGGGATAAATTGTTCCCTTAGCCCTCCTGCTGAAAATGAATTTTCCCCTCTAACAATTAAACTCTCTGTGACCTACACCAGCCCAAACAGGATGCTGAAACACCAAGGGGTTATTTATTTATTTATAAAATTTATTAATCACCCATCTGGCTGGTCACCCAGCCACTCTGGGTGATGTACAGTGTATAAAATAACAGTTTAAAATAATAAAATTCTACAGTAAAAATACCATATTTCTAAAAATACCCTAACCCTCTCCAAATGCCTGCCTGAACAACCACGTTTTTAATGCACGGTGGAAGCTCATTAAAGAGGAGGCATGGTGAAGTTCCCTAGGGAGGGAGTTCCACAGAGTGGGGGCCACCACAGAAAAGGCCCTCTCCCTCGTCCCTACCAGTCTAGCTGTCCTGGCTGATGGGACAGAGAGAAGGCCATCTGAGGCTGATCTTGTTAAGTGGCCTGTCTGGTGTTGCTGGAGGCGCTCCTTAAGATAGGCTGGGCCGGAACCATATAGGGTTTTAAAGGTCAAAACCAACACCTTGAATTTGGCCCGGAAAACAACTGGTAACCAGTGCAACTCCTTCAGCACTGGAATGATGTGATCTTGCCATCAGCTGCCTTTAATCGGGCAAGCCGCCGCGTTCTGCACCAGCTGCAGCTTCCGAACCGTCTTCAAGGGTAACCCCATTTAGAGCACATTACAGGAGTCTAAATGAGAAGAGACCAGGGCATGTACTACCGATGGGAGGAGATGGTCGGGAAGATGGGGGTGCAGCCGCTGTATCAGATGGAGTTGGTACAGCGCTGTCCGGCTCACAGCTGACACCTGAGCCTCCATGGACAGCTGGGAGTCTAAAATGACCCCCAGGCTGCAGACCTGGTCTTTCAAGGGTAACCATATCTCATTCAACACCAGGTCAACATCCCCCAGCCTCCTCTTGTCTCCCACCAAAAGTACCTCGGTCTTGTTACAGTTCAGCTTCAGCTTATTCCTCCCTATCCAGCCACCCACCATCTCCAGACATTTGGACAGGGATTCTACGGCCAACTTGGTGAAGATTTGAACGAGAGGTAGAGTTGCGTGTCATCCACATATTGATGACACCGCACCCCAAACCTCCTGATGATAGCCCCCAGCAGCTTCACACATAGATGTTAAATAGCATCGGGGAGAGGATGGAACCCTGTGGCACCCCACAAGTGAGTGGCCACGGGTCCAAAACTTCCTCTCCTAGTGCTACCCTCTGGTACCTGCCGGAGAGGAAGGACCGGAACCACCGCAATACGGTGTCTCCAATGCCGAACCCCTCCAGGTGGTCCAGGAGGATACCATGGTCAACGGTATCAAAAGCCGCTGAGAGGCTGAGGAGAACAAGGAAGGAGCATTCACCCCTATCCAGAGCCCTCCTTATATCATCCACCAAAGCGACCAAGGCTGTTTCTGTCCCATGCCCAGGCCTGAAGCTCGACTGAAATGGATCTAGATAATCGGCTTCTTCCAAGTGTGTCTTCAGCTGCATCACCAGTTGATTAATGTAAACAGTCACTTCTTGTGAACTCTTGGAAAGATTTTCATAGAGCGAAAATTCAGGCTTAAATCCGATTTTGTAGGCTAAGGTGGGTATGCACATGTAGGTTGAAAGAGGAACCTCTCTTCGGGAAAAAATAAATCAAATAGCACAATGACTTTACAGATTTTGGCATGATTTAAAAATCCCAAAGGTGCCTGAATTTCACAGTTTGCTGCAAACACATAGTGATCTATGACAAAAGTGTAAATTGATGTATGGACATAAAAGGTTCAGATTTACTTGCCCTTGTTACACAGCTATAGATCCGAGATAATGGGCATGATACAGTCTTTATGCCACAAAGCCAAGATATGCACCAACTCACATGCCAAAACAGCCCCTAGGAGCAACAGATATTCCAAGGTTGGTGAATGGGGTCCTGCAGTTCTTAACTGGACTCCAGTGCTTCTGAGGCCAATGTCAGAAGATATTTGACAATGCCAGCCATATTTGTGCACCTTGGCCCCCCTAGTTCAAGCAACTGCTGGACTCTGAAATTCTGCACCATGCTCCTGTACTATCCATGCCAGTCCTTTCCTCCTCTCACCAAAGACAAAGATGCAGCTTAACAGTGAAAGGGGGTACTGGCAAATATTTCAACCAGCCCTTTTGGAATAAAGTCTCAGTAGCCTCCCACTTCCCCTTCTAGACTCTTGCTCCAGCCAGACCTCCAGTATGGCTTCATAAGCGGCAACTTGTGGGCTTGGATCAGCTTGGGCCGGGTGGGCTGGATGCCCTCTTATGGGACACGGAAGGCCTTCTATTTCTACAGGATGGCCTAGTGCACAGTTCTGTATCTAGAATGATTATGGTGGAGCACGGAGAGCCTGCATACCTCCACATGGGGCTACCTTGTTGTTGTTCAGTCGTTAAGTCGTGTCCGACTCTTCATGACCCCATGGACCATAGCACGCCAGACCTTCCTGTCCTCTGCTCTCTCCTTTTGCCTTCAATCTTTCCCAGCAGCAGGGTCTTTTCCAGTGACTTTTCTCTCCGCATTAGGTGGCCAAAATATTTGAGCTTCAGCTTCAGTATCTGTCCTTCCAATGAGCAGTCAGGGTTGATTTCCTTTAGGATTGACTCATTTGACCTCCTTGCAGTCCAAGGGACTCATAAGACTCTTCTCCAGCACCACAGTTCGAAAGCATCAATTCTTTGGCACTCAGCCTTCCTTATAGTCCAGCTCTATAAGCCATACGTTACTACTGGGAAAACCATAGCTTTGATTAGACGAACCTTTGTCGGCAAGGTGATGTCTCTGCTTGTTACTATGCTGTCTAGGTTTGCCATAGCTTTCCTCCCAAGGAGCAAGCGCCTTTTAATTTCATGGCTACAGTCACAGTCTGTGGTGATCTTGGAGCCCCCAAAAATAAAATCTATCACTGCTTCCATTTCCTCCCCTTCTATATGCCAGGAAGTGATGGGGCCAGATGCTATGATCTGAGTTTTTTTAATGTTGAGTTTCAGACCAGCTTTTGCACTCTCCTCTTTCACCCTCAACAAGAGGCTCTTTAGATCCTCTTCACTTTCTGCCATTAGGGTGGTATCGTCTGCGTATCGGAGGTTGTTAATTCTCCCGGCAATCTTAATTCCGACCTGTGATTCATCCAACCCGGCATTTCTCATGATGTACTCTGCATATAAATTAAATAAGTAGGGCGACAATATACAGCCTTGTCATACTCCTTTCCCAATTTTGAACCAATCGGTTGTTCCATGTCCGGTTCTTACTGTTGCTTCTTGACCCTCGTACAGGTTTCTCAGGAGACAGGTAAGGTGGTATGGTACTCCCATGTCTTTAAGAATTTGCCACAGTTTGTTGTGATCCACACAACAGAAATTGTGATCCACACAATGAAGCAGAAATAGACGTTTTTCTGGAATCCTCTTGCTTTCTTCATGATCCAGCGAATCTTGGCAATTTGATCTCTAGTTCCTCTGCCTCTTCGAAACCCAGCTTGTACTTCTGGTAGTTCTCAGTTCACATACTGCTGAAGCCTAGCTTGTAGGATTTTGAGCATCACCTTGCTGGCATGTGAAATGAGCGCAATTGTACGGTAGTTCGAACACTCTTTGGCGTTGCCCTACTTTGGAATTGGAATGTAAACTGACCTTTTCCAGTCTTGTGGCCACTGTGGAGTATTCCAAATTTGTTGGCATATTGAGTGCAGCACTTTAACAGCATCATCTTTTAGGATTTTAAATAGTTGAGCTGGAATACTGTCATCTCCGCTAGCTTTGTTGTTAGTAATGCTTCCTAAGGCCCACTTGACTTCACTCTCTAGGGTGTCCGGCTCAAGTTCAGTGACCACACTATCATGGCTATCAGGGACATTCAGATCTTTCCTGTATAGTTCTTCTCTGTATTCTTTCCACCTCTTCTTAATCTCATCTGCTTCTGTTAGGTCCCTGCCTTCTTTATCCTTTATCATGCCCATCTTTGCACAAAACGTCCCCTTGAGATCTCAGATTTTCTTGAAGAGATCTCTAGTCTTTCCCATTCTGTTTTCCTCGGTTTCTTTGCATTGTTCATTTGAGAAGGCCTTCTTGTCTCTCCTTGCTATTCTCTGGAAAACTGCATTCAGTTGGATATATCTTCCCCTTTCTCGCTTGCTTTTTGCTTCCCTTCTTTCCTCAGCTGCTTGTAAAGCCTCATCAGACAGCCACTTTGCTTTCTTGCATTTCTTTTCTTTGGGATGGATTGAGTTGCTGCCTCCTGAACAATGTTACGGACCTCTGTCCATAGTTCCTCAGGCATTCTGTCTATCAGATCTAATCCCTGAAATCTATTCCTCACCTCCATTGTATATTCATAAGGGATATGATTTAGGTCATACCTGAATGGTTTAGTGGTTTTCCCTACGTTCTTCAATTTAAGCCGAAATTTTGCAATAAGAAGCTTATGATCTGAGCCACAGTCAGCTCCAGGTCTTGTTTTGACTGACTGTATAGAGCTTCTCCATCTTTGGCTGCAAAGGACATAATCAATCTGATTTCGATATTGACCATCTGGTGATGTCCATGTGTAGAGTCGCCTCTTATGGTGTTGGAAAAGAGTGTTTGCTACGATCAGCGTGTTCTCTTGGCAAAACTCAATTAGCCTTTGTCCTGCTTCATTTTGTACACCAAGGCCATGCTTGCCTGTTATCCCAGTGATTTCTTGACTTCCTACTTGAGCATTCCAATCCCCTATGATGAAGAGGGCATCTTTTTTTGGTGTTAGTTCTAGAAGGTGTTGTAGGTCTTCATAGAACCGATCAACCTCAGCTTCTTCGGCCTCAGTGGTTGGGGCATAGACTTGAATTACTGTGATGTTGAATGGTTTGCCTTGGATTTGTACTGAGATCATTCTATCGTTTTTGAGATTGTACCTCAGTACTGCTTTTCCCACCCTTTTGTTGACTATGAGTGCTACTCCATTTCTTCTAAGGGATTCTTTCCCACAGTAGTAGATATGATGGTCACCTAAATTAAATTCGCCCATGCCTGTCCATTTTAGTTCACTGATTCCCAAGATGTCGATGTTCAATCTTGCCATCTCATGTTTGACCACCTCCACCTTACCTTGATTCATTGATCTGACATTCCAGGTTCCTAAACAATATTGTTCTTTACAGCATCGGACTTTCTTTTCACCACCAGACACATCCACAGCTGAGTGTCCTTTCGGCTTTGGCCCAGCCGCTTTGCTCTTCTGGCGCTACTTGGACATTCCCTCTGCTCTTCCCCAGTAGTATGTTGGACACCTTCCGACCTGAGGGGCTCATCTTCCGGCGTCATATGTTTTAGCCTTGCGATACGTTCCATGGGGTTTTCTTGGCAAGAATACTGGAGTGGGTTGCCATTTCTTTCTCCAGTGGACCACATTTTGTCAGAACTCTCTGCCATGACCTGTCCTTCTTGGGTGGCCCTGCACGGCATAGCTTATGGCTTCACTGAGTTACGCAAGCCCCTTTGCCACAACAAGGCAGTGATCCATGAAGGGGAGAGCTACCTTACACCTCCTGAAAAGCACACCTGCTTTTGTTGAAGCCCCTAAATGCACTAACAATTCTCTGTACCATATGACAGAAATTACTTTTCCAGTTCCATTAAACTAAGTAAATAAACCTACATTAAAATCTCCCTTATCCAGATACATGGATGGTGGTAGTTTAGAATCCAAAATGTTCAGATAATGAAGATGTTGTTGATGTGGGTTGGTTATGTAGGCTTGAAGCTAAATGGGGGACATATGTAAATTCAGACAGGAGATTCAGAAGACGGCATTTGTTATACTTCATTGTTTACCAATAGAGATGTATTAAAATAGGTATACATACACCTGAGCAGCATTTTTGTAGCTCTTGTACTACATGCATCATCTCTATTTCAACATAGATTCATGTGATGAGCATCTGAGGAAGCAGGGTTTTTGTGTGTTTACATATTTTGCACAGAAGGACTGGCATCCAGTAGTAGGGTGTACTGCAATACAGATAAAGTACCTCTTCCTGCAGTCTACCACCCTCAATAATTCTTACTAATTCTCACTAATTAGTAACCCTACTAATTCTTCAGTAGAGAATTATTAGCTTGTAACCTTCCTACCCAATTTTCACTGAATTTATCGTTTATATGATGATATAAGATTAACATGCATCAAGTATTTGTTTTAAAATATGTATTTACTGCTAATATGAAACATTTCAGAAGGAAAATGGGACATTCTTATTATTTAGGGAAACAAAGGGCATTAGCTATTTTCCTTTAACTCAAAAAGAGTATTGTATTGGAAAAAGAGAGTTGGCTGGACAATTATTCCTTATCCCTACATCATAATGAGACATGCGCATTGCTGTCTGACACTGTGATATTTGTAAGACAAAGTTAAGGTCAAAGTTGCTGAAGAGTTTCCAAATTCCAGTGTGGTTTATCATAAAGCGCTTACTGCTGCTGAGGCCCTAGCTTGGTTCAAGCTTTTGCCTCACATCCATGGATTCAATCATACTCCCACACATATATGCTCCTTTGCCAATAAATAAATAAATAAATAAATAAATATTTAACAATTATTCAGTTTTTTTCACTTGTAACAAGCTATCCTTTATTTGGACTGGGTTTTCAGGCCCAGAAGGAAAATGGCTTCAGTCTTAAAGATCTGTCAAGATTTGCAGGACAAATACATACAGATAAGTTTTAGACAATGTCAGAAAGGAAGACTGGTACCCATATTTCAGTATGGTCACAGCCATTTTGCTCTTCAACAGGGAAGTCCTGTCTACTTGACTGAGCACAGTTGTTGTCAAGTTTGTTCCACAATATCATATAGCTTCCTTAAAACCTATAGTCTGTGTTAGGATTATGCATAGGGACTAGCATTTGTGTTAGGTATTTGGAAAACTGTATTTCGAACATGAGAATAATGATCTTTCACATGGAAATATTGGTCGAAATATCCATGATCCACTATGAAGCTTCCCTTTACCCTTACATCCCCTTCCATTAACTAAACTCAAAGTTCTCATTTCCTGCTGTTTGCCCTACAGACTTGCTTGGCTACAGAAAACCATATGAACATCAAGACAAATGCTGGCTATGACCATGTAGCAATAAGTGAACATTCCCAAACCAGTCAAAAAGCAAACACATAAGTGCTACATCATCTATTTGCCTTCTGAATGCAGAAATCAGTTATCTGTACAAACTCTGCTCCATATATATATATACACACACACACACACAGAGTTTTATGTATTGACCCTTTAAGTTGGTTTAAGTTCAGTATTATAATTTGTATTAAGGTATCTATTATAATCAATCAGAATTAATTATAATATAGGAATTATAATTTCATCTAGTACAAAATTCATTTGAGTATGGTGTGATAATTTCTAAAGTAAGAGATGTGATTATCAAGTTATTAAGGGAGCCATCCTAGACAGCGTCTGGGGGACATAGGATTTTTCTGTTTCCTTGCTCTGAGCTCAGAGACAGGGCTCTGGGTGCAGAGCCAGGAAACCGCATTCCCCTCCCCCTCCCAGCTGGCTCAGAGATGGGGAAAGGAGGTGTTTCCGGAGGAAGGGAGGAGACCAGGGCGGCATTCCTATGATCTTTTCTATGGCCGTCCAGCCTCCTTCCCTCCCCCTCCCCCTCCCCGAAGCCTTCGCTAGACAGGTGAAATCACGTTTCTAGCTAAAACCCATCTAGCTAAATGATTTCTAATTAAAAAGAAATATCATGAATAAGAATCCAGCAATTCCTGCATTATTCCTTTTTCAAAAAGATTATTTTCCAAATGCCTCTCCAGTGAAAATATCAATTTTCACTATTTACTAAGATGCTTTGGCATTAGAATGTATCATACATGATGCTGTTGCCAATATAGTTTTACATAATTTACTGAAGACTTTTTTTTTAACGGATAAACATATTGAGTTGCCTCTAAATATTCAATTTTTAAATCAGTTGTTCTGAAATTGGACATTTTGCGTCAATATAGGACAACATACCACTTGAACAAGCTGGGTGTTTCTAGAGAATTCATAAGATACAAGCAACCTCTGTCAGTATCTGTGTACCTTCAAGACCATTTTTTCATTTGGATGATACCATGCTGAAAAATTATTCGGAGTGCAAACTAGGAATAAGACCATCTTACAGATCATAGAAAAATGTGTAGGTCTTTAAAAGGAAATGCTCTGATGCTTTATGGATTTAAAATTCATCCTTCCACTAGAATATGCCATCAGCTACTCAGTTTGAGGACATAAACTAAGAAAACTGTGCTCAGTTGTACACCCATTGATTTTACAGTAAATCATCACATTGGGTATTTTAAAAAAAGACTGCAGGAATAGTTACAACACAGAAAGACAAACACACACACAAAAGGACAGAATGCACCATTCATCATTGTGAATTACAGGCCTTTATTAATTTCTATGGAATTTAATTATTTTCAAATGTACTTTTGGTAAACAATAGGCAAGAGTATACACCTCAATTCAATGTTGATTCGCTTAGCAAAGTGTGTGCATCTTTCCACCCTTTAAAAAAAAGTTGGGGGTCTCATTTGACTACTTTTATCAGCTGGAACCCACATATCTTAAAAGTGTACAGTTTTTTTACCTGGTTTAGCAAATTATACCACAAAATGAATGTAATTTCAAATGAATGTATCTTTATAAGAAACAAAGACATTCATGTTTTTACAATGATGTGAGTACATTTTAGATAACTGCAATGCAATTGTATCACCTCAGAATAAACTGAAATAAATTAATGAACCATTTATTCATCTAATTTATTTGGAATTTTTGGCTTTCTAAAAAACAACAATATACCATTTTGTTTCTTGTGTGTCTGGCTTGAAAAAACATGGGCAGTATCCAATGTGGCACAACTGCTAACATAAATTACATTGCACTAGCATAAGCAATGTTTTTCCCAGGGAAATCGGTGCACCAGCTAACACTATTGGAATTGCACTAGAGACGTTTATGCTTCTGCAACCTAATTTACATTAGCAGCTGTGCCCCATTGGATACTTACTGCCTATGTTTCTTAAACTTTGTAAAGTTGCCTGAGAACTGTGGACAAGTACAGCATTGAGCCTGGATATCAAGCATCACCACACCCATGTCTATGTCAGCTAGAAAAAAGCAACGCACAGGTCAAAGCTGTTACCAGTATGCATTAAAAATGATTTCACAACAGCAATAAAGCAAATTGGCAGGGTAGTGCAGTGTAGTACAGTGCAGCACAGTTCCAAATATTTATGGTATTCCTCATTCAATTGAAAAAAGCTTAGCCTTTGGGCCTCATGCTTCAATGTAATTCAAAGTATAACAAAGTCATCTTAAAAGAACCTGCTTAGAAGTTATGGCCTTGAGCCAATAAACTATGCTTTATAAAACACTCTTTTTCAAGGTGGTTCAAAGGGATAATCTTTGACCTTTACATCCAGGAAAAAAAGAGACAGAACTGGATGAGTATTCATTTTGTGAAGAATAGCATATGTTCTAAATGGAAATATTAGTGGACTAAAAATAAGACGGTGATATGGATGCTTTATACATTAGTATCAAAGTCAGTGAATAAGTTAAGGAATATTTTATTCAAACAATGGCTGCTTTAATTTACGCTAACCTAATGTACATATATGCTCTGCTATTTTCAAATATGCCAAGAACCCATCTTTTCTCTCTCATGGAGATTTACAAACAAGTATGGCACTTCCTAGAAGGCTGTCATGGGCTGAAGGTTTTATAACAGTGATTTTCATTCTTAAAACACACACAACCACCATCAGACCAAAATAAAATCATTTAAATGAACTCCTTTCCTGAGTAACTTAGAATTTGGGATGTGCTGAAAAGTCACAATAAATAAGTCAAAAGATTAACAAACTTAAAATGTGCTTCTAAATTGTTTAAAGTAAATTATAAAATCTATTTCATGACAGATAAATGGTGTGTTGTTAGGAATCTTAAAAGCTTATGTGCCAAATAAATTTATGAAGTACCTTTCTGGGAGTAGAGGCCAAGTTGCTTGTACAAAAATATACAACATTAAAACCCAGCAAGTAAATCACCTGACAGCTGTTGCTTTTAACATTGCAAAGTATTCATGGCAAAGAATATTAAACAGAATGATAAAAATAGATTTAAGCAGTAGTGAAATTGCAGAGAAAGTGAACATGTTAATTCTCAGGACTCTTGCAACATAGATAAAAAATGGAACCTTAAAAAAAAAAGAAAAAGAAACCTGAAGTGTGAGTATTAAATTGCTTTCCAAAATAAGACAATTCCACAGTGTGTAAACTAATCATTACTCTTTAAATGTAATTTCATAGAAACCACTTAAAATATACAATGCAGCATCCTGGTTAATTATTATTAACTGTATTTCCTGCTCCCAGTATGTTCCTTTGGAGTAGTGCATTGGAAACACAAAATTAGGATGTAACTAGTGACAAGAGAATCCATCCATGCTGTCGTTGAGTCTTATGTGTGTTCAAATCCTGCTAGAAGCAGTATAATAATAAAAAAAAGAATACAATAGATAATGGTTTACAACATTAGTTGATGCCCACAAGCTTTTGTAAGGGAATTCGGTGTTCACAAAACAAGAAGCAGTACCGCTGATAAAACAAAACAAACCTATTCTACCCTTGCTCCAAAGAGTAGTAATTTAATATTACCCATCATACGTGCTGACTGTACTATTCTGGCCAGAACACATTGGAGTGTGATGAAGACACTAGTGATTCCTTGCCCCCTTGCCTTAAGTTAAAGGTACCTGCCCTTGGCTAGATGTAAAGTTTAGACATCTGCCACTGTGAAAGAGAAACAGTTGATGATATCTGAAGGGACTGTAGTAAATCTTTTATCTTTTAATGAACGCATCAAAGCACATATCCCCAATTTTGTTGATCTTCACTACTCTCGAATATTTGAGGCATATTGGTGAGATGCTTCTGTCTTCAGCATGAACATCCCTCAGAACCAATCGATTGCATAAACAGCTCATATGTTTACTGCATTACAGAAATGGTCTTTGGACTATAGAACAACCTTTTTCTCCCAAGATGCTTGAATATTCTTGCTTTCCTCCTTTAGGTGTCTGTCTAATAACAAGCCTAGGAATAACATGCTAAACATTATTTCTCCTTTTAACATAAAAAGTAACATCCCACACTTTCCCCATAGGCAAACTTAAACATCTTCAAGAAAAAAGCCTTATTCCAAGAACACTGTCCTTTCTAGCTTTCATCAATTTCAAATGCCACTGTACTTTTGATGCACCCAGATATTTAACTACATCATCAACTTAATTTCCCTTAATTCATACTTGTATTCTTGATAATGTCCTTATCACAGAGAGCTTCTACAGAAGAAATGTAGTCTAACTTATTTTCCGTAGTCCAATGGTGTGTTGGCAATGGCACATCATTGCCTATTCAGGTGATGAAACAAACTCCAATAATCTGCTATTAATTCCAAGTGCTCATATGAGACTGTAAGAGATAAATACTAGCACAAGGGAACATGTTTTGTGAAAACTGTGAATGGCCTATGATGTGATCTACATCATTCTGCAAGTAGGTACCACATACAGCAATATTTTACGGTGACAACGTTATTCGTAATTAAATAAAAGATGGCACATTTGGAAGTATGTCCTAGCTACTATGATCCCATGGAGCCAAGGAAAACAAAAATAAACTTTAAACAAATAAACCCTTCCAAAAAGGGGTCTCACTCTATCAGTTCAACCTGGGGAAAATATCTTTTTAAATGCTGCTGTGCATTAACTAATTTCCTTAAGGAATTTTCTTAAGAGTTTTTGAAAAACCTGGGAGCATTAGTCAGAAGAGAGAGTGTTGGCTTGCATCACCTTTTATAGATATCTTCCAGCCATTTTTCATCATCTTCCTCCTCATCTTCTGTTACTGGCTCTTCAGTCTCCTGGGGGGAAGGAATTACAAATTCTGGCCTAGGAAAAGAGTTACTCTTTGAAGATCTTAGTCCAAACTTGCGCTTTAGTAGGTGAAATTGCTCTTTGACATAGTAGTAAAACTCATATTCGTATCTCATGCGCTGGTACAGGATCTGTATGGATTCTGGAGAAGGGACGGTCTTTTTCACTGTCACAGTTAGATTGCCGAGTTTCCTATGCTCTGTAAGAAATTTACATAAAGAGGAATTTAGTCAACATCCACAAACCAAATATAACAATATAAAGTGACTGTCCTTTTATTCATGAAATTATTGAATTTGCAACATTTCTTGCCACTCTCCAGTTGACTTCTCCACAAACATGGCTCCTCAAAATGAAACAGCTAGATCTTCAACAGATTTTAAAGGCTTCAAAGCTGAAATCCTGGTTTCATAATTTCACTATACCACAATTAATTTTGTAACCGACCAGAGAGCTTCAGCTATTGGGCAGAATAAAAATGAAATAAATAAATAATGTTTTACAAATCAACCAGATGAGGGTTAAAGACATGAATTATGTAATCTAATTTGGCCCTGAAAGAATCTCACAGAAGACATCTGAGAAATGAACTCTACAAGATTCTTTCCCTGAAATCTCCCGATGGGAAGTTCCATCCCATTTTAATAACTAAGGCAAGTTTTAGGCTACCCTGCAAATATTTTTCAATCCACCTCCCAATATTAATATCTAACCCCTTAAGACTCATGGAGCTAAATAATATATTTCTACCTGTGATCTATACAGCGTATTTGTTCTTTGTGAAAGAGCAAAACAAATTCCTCCCCAAAACTCCCCCTGGGCTGTAGGCAATATTCACTTGCCGTTATAGATCTACCTTGTTACTAACCTCTACCTTCTCATTTTGTTTACATTACTTTATACTCTCTTTAAACGACTCTTTTAATAAAAATCTGAAGTAACTCACAAATTTGTTCCTTGAAGTTACCCACCCCCAACTCCTCATCTATCAAATGCACATAATGGAAAAATTATGCATGGCTGGCTCCATGCCAGACTAAACACTCTAAAAATGCTGTGTAAACCCAGCTGTTCCACTAGAAGACAGGGGACCCACACTTTATGACCTTCTAGACAGTGAGCCATATGGAGGGCAACAAACTGCACTATTTACTTTTGAGACTTTATTTTGTTTTACAGTGTTTTCTTTGGCTTTACTATTACTTTCAAAAAGTATACTGTAGTACCATGACCAGGAGATGCTTAAAACCAACTGAAGCAAAGTTTATATGTTTGAAATCTATGCTGAAAACACGAGGGTGGGAAAAAATAAATAAAGCAAAATGGTGACAAATATTTGTCATGCAAAGCTAAACACAAACCTTCCTTTTATATCTGCTACAGCAGTGGAAAACTAAAGGTAATGCTATACTTTGTCCAAAAAGGAATTACCTTTAATAAAACCACCACAAAACTTTCTGCAATATGGGGCTTAGCAGCCCTTTGGCACACCTCTTAAATCAATTGTGTCTATGTATTTTCTACAATAACAAAGTAATATTATATTGACCTGGTTCGCATGACACAACAACCTACGATAAAACAAGCTATGGTGGCTTGTTATTGTGGGTTGTTGTGTTGTGTAAACCCCACACAATGGCTTAAGTGAGGGTGGTTAACCACAAACAACCCACACTGAGAACCCATGGCTTGTTAGGTTGCTGGCTGTGGCTTGTTTCAGTCACGGGCTATTGTGTCATGTTGTCCGAACATGGGACTGTGGGTTGTGCAAAGCTTGTTCCAAAAGGCTACAGAGTTGTTTGGTAAGAGTGTCAAAAAAGCTGACTGCTCCACTTGTCTTGTGATCTTTTAAGCCATTTGTGTTGCCATCCCCCTGCCCCCTCAGTAAACAGAACAACGGTAGTAACCTAAGGATGAGCCGAACGCCTCCTGCTTCTCTGAGCATGGGAACCAGTGGGGCTGACAGCTGCCTCTGGACTTGTCCACTTGTAGTCGTTTTTACTTCACTCCACAGCCACTTTTACAGACTAAGAATCGCGACGGCTAGGAGAATTCTATGCACAACAGAGTCCCAAATGGAGGAGGAGGACTATTCTCCTTCACTATTCTCACCGGCTGTTGAGCCCTTCTCACAAGCCACTCAGTTAACGCAAGCACCTTCTCAAGTGCAATCTTCCCAACACGGCCAAACCCAAAGACTATGCACCAGGTTCTGGACTGATGTGCACTAGATGTATTCATCACCTTCTGGATCAGTCTAGAGGCACAGGAGGCCCTACAGAGCACCACACATGACACTCTGTTCCCATGGTTTTCTAAGCAGATGACAGTGTGAGGAAAAGCTGTATGGGCTGAAGTTTAAACAATAATGACCTACAACAAGCACTCAGATGTTGAGCCACCCATCATGCCATTTTATGACAAGTTGGTGACAATTCTGCTAGCCAGGAGGGAAATAACACTTAGTTACACCTGGTAGTGGTATTCCCTTGGCACATTCATCCAGAGTTAGACATCGGCCCCCAAAGTCAAGCATTTAGCCCATCAGGGATTCCTCCTCACTGATACCAGGACCACCAAAGACAGTCTATGCTTCACACAAAGAGGTCACCACAGGGTGGGACTTCTCTTTGGTATGTCCACCCATTGCAAGTACACCTAAGCAGCGTCGCATCCCATCAGCAACAGTATCATGATCGTTGGATGCTTCACCCCGCGAAAAATGTTTCGTATGGAACCTGTCACAGAATGGCCTCCAACAATTTCAGTTGAAGGTGGTTGCGCAAAAACAGGCAGAGAGCACGTTGGCCACTTGGGAAGCCCATCGCTATTGGCCTTACAAGCTACCACTTCTCTTTTGGGGACAAGCAGCCTCACTTCCCCTTCATGGATCACTGCCTTGTTGTGGCGAAGGGGCTTGCATAACTCAGTGAAGCCATAAGCTATGCCGCGCAGGGCCACCCAAGACGGACAGGTCATGGTAGAGAGTTCTGACAAAATGTGGTCCACTGGAGAAGGAAATGGCAACCCACTCCAATATTCTTGCCTAGAAAACCCCATGGAACGTATCACAACGCTAAAAGATATGACGCCGGAAGATGAGCCCCTCAGGTTGGAAGGTGTCCAATATACTACTGGGGAAGAGCAGAGGGAATGTCCAAGTAGCGCCAGAAAGAGTGAAGCGGCTGGGCCAAAGCTGAAAGGACACTCAGCTGTGGATGTGTCTGGTGGTGAAAAGAAAGTCCAGTACTGTAAAGAACAATATTGTTTAGGAGCCTGGAATGTAAGATCAATGAATCAGGGTAAGCTGGAGGTGGTCAAACATGAGATGGCAAGATTGAACATTGACATCTTGGGAATCAGTGAACTAAAATGGACAGGCATGGGCGAATTTAATTCAGGTGACCATTATATCTACTACTGAGGGCAAGAATCCCATAGAAGAAATGGAGTAGCACTCATAGTCAACAAAAGGGTGGGAAAAGCAGTACTGGGGTACAATCTCAAACATGATAGAATGATCTCAGTATGAATCCAAGGCAAACCATTCAACATCACAGTAATTCAAGTCTATGCCCCAACCACTGAGGCCGAAGAAGCTGAGGTTGATCGGTTCTATGAAGACCTACAACACCTTCTAGAACTAACACCAAAAAAAGATGCCCTCTTCATCATAGGGGATGGGAATGCTCAAGTAGGAAGTCAAGAAATCACTGGGATAACAGGCAAGCATGGCCTTGGTGTACAAAATGAAGCAGGACAAAGGCTAATTGAGTTTTGCCAAGAGAACACGCTGATCGTAGCAAACACTCTTTTCCAACACCATAAGAGGCGACTCTACACATGGACATCACCAGATGGTCAATATCGAAATCAGATTGATTATGTCCTTTGCAGCCAAAGATGGAGAAGCTCTATACAGTCAGTCAAAACAAGACCTGGAGCTGACTGTGGCTCAGATCATAAGCTTCTTATTGCAAAATTTCGGCTTAAATTGAAGAACGTAGGGAAAACCACTAAACCATTCAGGTATGACCTAAATCATATCCCTTATGAATATACAGTGGAGGTGAGGAATAGATTTCAGGGATTAGACCTGATAGACAGAGTGCCTGAGGAACTATGGACGGAGGTCCGTAACATTGTTCAGGAGGCAGCAACTCAATCCATCCCAAAGAAAAGAAATGCAAGAAAGCAAAGTGGCTGTCTGATGAGGCTTTACAAGTAGCTGAGGAAAGAAGGGAAGCAAAAAGCAAGCGAGAAAGGGGAAGATATACCCAACTGAATGCAGATTTCCAGAGAATAGCAAGGAGAGACAAGAAGGCCTTCTCAAATGAACAATGCAAAGAAACCGAGGAAAACAGAATGGGAAAGACTAGAGATCTCTTCAAGAAAATCTGAGATCTCAAGGGGACGTTTTGTGCAAAGATGGGCATGATAAAGGATAAAGAAGGCAGGGACCTAACAGAAGCAGATGAGATTAAGAAGAGGTGGCAAGAATACAGAGAAGAACTATACAGGAAAGATCTGAATGTCCCTGATAGCCATGATAGTGCGGTCACTGAACTTGAGCCGGACACCCTAGAGAGTGAAGTCAAGTGGGCCTTAGGAAGCATTACTAACAACAAAGCTAGCGGAGATGACAGTATTCCAGCTCAACTACTTAAAATCCTAAAAGATGATGCTGTTAAAGTGCTGCACTCAATATGCCAACACATTTGGAACACTCAGCAATGGCCACAAGACTGGAAAAGGTCAGTTTACATTCCAATTCCAAAGTAGGGCAATGCCAAAGAGTGTTCAAACTACTGTACAATTGCGCTCATTTCACATGCCAGCAAGGTTATGCTCAAAATCCTACAAGCTAGGCTTCAGCAGCATGTGAACTGAGAACTACCGGAAGTTCAAGCTGGGTTTCAAGAGGCAGAGCAACAAGAGATCAAACCGCCAACATTCGCTGCATCATGGAGAAAGCAAGAGAATTCCAGAAAAACATCTATTTCTGCTTCATTGACTACGCTAAAGCCTTTGATTGTGTGGATCACAACAAACTGTGGCAAATTCTTAAAGAGATGGGAGTACCAGACCATCTTACCTGTCTCCTGAGAAACCTGTACGAGGGTCAAGAAGCAACAGTAAAAACTGGACATGGAACAACCGATTGGTTCAAAATTGGGAAAGGAGTACAAGGCTGTTTATTGTCGCCCTGCTTATTTAATTTATATACAGAGTACATCATGAGAAATGCCTGGTTGGATGAATCACAGGTCAGAATTAAGATTGCTGGGAGAATTATCAACAACCTCAGATACGCACCCTAATGGCAGAAAGTGAAGAGGATCTAAAGAGCCTCTTGTTGAGGGTGAAAGAGGAGAGTGCAAAAGCTGGTCTGAAACTCAACATTAAAAAAACGAAGATTATGGCATCTGGCCCCATCACTTTCTGGCATATAGAAGGGGAAGAAATGGAAGCAGTGACAGATTTTACTTTCCTGGGCTCCAAGATCACTGCAGACGGTGACTGTAGCCATGAAATTAAAAGATGCTTGCTCCTTTGGAGGAAAGCTATGGCAAACCTAGACAGCATAGTAAGAAGCAGAGACATCACCTTGCTGACAAAGGTTCGTATAATCAAAGCTATGGTTTTCCCAGTAGCAACGTATGGCTGTGAGAGCTGGACTATAAGGAAGGCTGAGCGCCGAAGAATCGATGCATTCGAACTGTGGGGCTGGAGAAGACTCTTACGAGTCCCCTGGACTGCAAGGAGATCAAGTCAGTCAATCCTAAAGGAAATCAACCCTGAGTGCTCCTTGGAAGGGCAGATACTGAAGCTCAAATATTTTGGCCACCTAATGCGAAGAGAAAACTCCCTGGAAAAGACCCTGATGCTGGGAAAGATTGAAGGCAAAAGGAGAAGGGGACGGCAGAGGATGAGATGGCTAGATAGCATCACCGATGCAATGAATATGAACTTGAGTACACTCCAGGAGAGAGCAGAGGACAGGAAGGCCTGGTGTGCTATGGTCCATGGGGTCACGAAGAGTCAGACACCACTTAATGACTGAACAACAACAAGCCTCACTTACTCCTCCAGTGCAAGCAGACCAAGTGGGTTTCAAACAGTGCAGAAAAACCCAGTTGCTACTAGTCATAGGGCATCAGCAGCTCCCTCCCAAGCACGGGATGTGGAGTGCGCCATCCATGAAGCAGTCTGGACCTCCTTTCCATGAACAATGCTATCCAAGATTGACCTCTCCAAGGGTGCTGCTACGGACGTCTGCAGGTTTGACATTCTGGATCTTGCCATTCTCCTTAAGGTCCCTGAGCAGCAACTGTCCCAGGAAGGGAAGGAAGAGCTTGCACGCCACACAATAACAATCTTGATGAACTTGTGATGCCATCTGTCACCTGTACGAGTGCACCCCCACCCAAGGAGGGGCTTGCACTGGAAAGTACAGTTCTCCCAGAGTTTGTTGCAGGGGGCTGGGGTGGCAAAACATCACTGCTGGAACAGGACTCACTTGGCTTGTTTGCTGAACAGAGCAACCCCACCTTTACTGGATTCTTTCCCCACCCCCACCAGGAGAGAAGGAATTGGCAGCAGACAAAGAGGAACTGGATGAAAAGCAGCAGTAGCTACTAGTGCAGAACTGCTCTGCAAGTGGCTGCTGAAACACAGGAAGAGGGTGCTGATGGAGATATGCTGCTGATTAACACACAGAGTGGCACACTTGAGGAACAAACGCAAAAACTATCCTGTGCGGCTTGCAAGAGACAGTCCACACCACAGAAGTGTCAGGTGAAAACATTTCTGAACTTTTCATGGAACTGGGTGCCAGGGAGGAGAGGCGTAGACTGAATGATCATCTCCTGTCTTTGTGGGCCACATATCACATAGTTCAGAGCATATATGCTTCTGGAAAGTCAGTAGCTACTGCTCTGCATGAAAGCACGTATGCCTTGGATCATACTTTCGAGAGGGCAATGGTGGGTCGAACTGCTGTGATAGAAAGGCAGGTCAATGTGTTACAAATGCTAGCAGCAACCTTAACAGCAGCTGTTCCAGGACAGCAGGTTCAAGCCCCTTACCATCACTACCCATGCGCCCCCAAAGCTCATCCTCCTCCCACTCACAGTCAATTTCAGCAGCATGCTTGGGTGTCTGCAGTTGATGTACAACCCAGTTTCCCACAGCCACTTCATCTGCCGCTTCAACCTGTAACCCCTGGTGTGTGCTTTCTGGAGCCAGCGCTGGCAATGCAGCACTAGCACAGCCAGGATTTTGCAATGGGCTAATAAGCAGGCCAGGGTGTACAGGAGGCCCGCATTTGGATGGAAGAAGACATCCTCCAAGAGGCAGCAGATGGCTCTGAGTAATCTCCCTCCCTGCTTGTAATGATGGCCCAAAATCTGTCCTTTCTTCCCTCCGTACTGGTATATTTCCCCATGTTCTCCTACATAGCTGTGCTAGAGTGCAGAAAGTTGAGTGAAAGAATCTGGTGGGGTCTCAAGGTCACTTCTAGCCAGCAACATGCAACAAAGTTAGCAATATAACCCAGCTAGTTTAGAAGAGAATCAATTACATTTTCACTTTCACAGTGGCTGCATGAGCCATGGGGCTAGGATGAGGACATTTGAAAAGGATAATTGCCTCTTCTCCATAGAAAAGTCCTATGGAGTTTTCTCACTCCATAGAAAAGTCCGATGTACGTGGCAGAAAGGTACATCCTAAGATCTTATTCAGGCACTGTAGTGGTGGGTGGGGAGGTCATGTTAGTGTAGAAATAAGTGTACTTTCTGTTCTGTCCCCATCTCCCCCCACTCCCCTTGACGTCCAGCCTCTTCAGAGCACCTCTTCCAGATTCAGAACACACTACTCTGCAGATATCTACATTAAAATGAGCATAGAGCCTTTGGGATGCACCAAGATTCGCTTGTTCCAGCGGACAGAGTACTTAGACTAGAGAGCATGGTATCCAAGGCCTGACAGCACAGACTTGAAGGGGTGGGCATGGGGAAGAATTGAGAGTCTAATTAACTCTCTGTACATGCTTCTGGATGTTAACGAAGACTTAGTAGCGGATGTTATTGTTGCAGGCTGTATTCTTCACAAGATCGGCGAACTGAGGGGTGACATGCTCCTGGAGAACCTGTACCTTCCCAGACCCAAGGCCCGCTGAATCCCTGCTCAGAAACAGCATTGTGCTGTGAGGTGTGACCAATACAATTACTGACTTCATCTGGGACCATTATCCACATGTTCTCCGTGGCTAACTATAGTGTGGTATTGTGCATGGCCGTTAGGCACTTCCCCCGCCCCCCAAACCAACGAAGCACTTGCCTGCCCTCCTATATATATATATATATATATATATACACATACCCTGAGCAACCATTTAGTAAACTGCCTTTTGTAATCCACACCAATTGTGCTTTTTTGTTTAATATATATGAGGGAAGCCTGCAAGTGCTTTGGAGCGATAGGGGAATCAGACAGACAGAAAGAGGGGGATGTAGGTTGAAGACCTAAGTGAGCGGGGTTGGGAGTGGGGGCTATTCCTGTGCCAGCTGAAGGGTGACAGAAAACATTGCAGCTTCAATGCCTACCACTAGCCCCCACTTCACCACTCTCCAAGGGGGGGGGTTGGAAGACTGGGAAGTAATGGGTACTTTGATGTGCTAGAGGAGCAAGCAGGAGAGGGTGCGTGGGTGAACCAAAGGCTGGCATGCCGCTGCTAGCAGGAAGGCAGTGCAGCAGGGTGGAAATGGGGAGGAGGAGGAGGAGAGGTGGAGGGTAGTGTCACAGCAGGAGAATGGCACAGCAACTGAGTCCAGCGACTCCTTGCAGCACCGACCAAGGGTGGCAAGGATGCTTTACTGCTCACACAAGGCTCTAATGGGAAGCAGGCTTCCTGGGGAGGGGAATATTGTTCTGCTAAAACAAGGCTTCAAGGGAAGGGTTTCATCAGGACAGTATGAGCACTCCTGGGAGCAGCTGAAGATTAATACATGTCCAGAGATGAGTGGACTAATGGTGAACAGGCTACTAATGTACTAAAGACTTGCCCGCAGTTGCCTGCCCTTCAGTGCCACAAAGGCTCCAGGGATACGTGCTGGGAGAGGGCGAGGAGAGTAGAAGGAAACAACCCATGACCTGTGAAAACAAGCCACGCTGCGCTTGATCATCTGGCTGCAGTAGCATGGCTTAGCTATGGGTAAAAACAACCCACCGTGGCTTAATTAGACCATGGGCTGTCGTATCATGAGAACGGGCCCTGTATGTGACAATGCACTGTGCTGGTGTCAGTATAGTCCATCATATGCATTTATTACTGGTACAGCTGGTTCTTATGAGAGAAGAAAGGAAAATTCCAGAGGCTTGGCTTTAATACAAGATTCCCAACATTTATAGATGCCTGTGTTCCTTCGTGCTTCCTTAAAACTTCAAGACTAGAGCTCTGCATGGTTGTTGTTTGTTGACTTAATCTAAAGTTTGACATTAGCTTTTAACCAGAATATCTGGCCTGTTTTCCTTAAAACAGTCAAATGAGAAATCAAATGAATGTGGGTATTCTAGAGTTAATTGTGCATTCAACAGTTAAATATTAAATTACATATGTGTAAATCCCATAGAGTTGACCTTTTTATCTGATGATCATAAACCTCCCTCTTCATCACAGTTAATGAAACTTAACTCTAATCCATTCCACCCTGTTATATAATGAAACAGTAGAGATGACACACTAAAGCAGAAGACACTAAAGTCTTAAGCTAGGTCTTAGTAGTGGGGCTGTTAGCTTTAAAACTGGCAGATAGATTGGCTTAAGCTATTTAATCAGTGGGAAGCCAGTTTTAATTGAGACACAGAATTATAGGCACATGTATTGAACTAACATTGTATTACAATAATCGGGAATTAAATAGATATATTCCACAAGAAACCTATGTTTTTGGTAATATACAAGTTTACTTAAATTTGAATTTAAAGAGGTGCTACTTTTACACATGACTGTTGCTGCCAGAATTTCCTATACAATGTAAAAATCAGGGACCAAGCTGTTCTGAGAAACTTATGTCAGCTATTTGAACCAAACTGGATTGCAAACTAAACCAAGGCTTGGGGAGGAATGGAAATGTTTAAAATAATTCTGTAATGAAACTCAAAGTCAGATGGTTGGTAATCCTTTTCCACTGTTGTGAATAATATACTGTTATGTTTATGCTCTATGTGAAACAAACTGTAATGTTCATTAATAATTAAATAACTAATTGATTCATAGATTGAAAGGTAGGTGGTAGATAAACCATTATGTAAATGGTCGACAGCCATCAAGATTTTACTTGGTCAACAGACACAGTGGCAACACTGCTCATTTCTCTGTTCAGATGCATCTGCATTGTAACTTTCCCCTCATTGCCTTGGTTCATTAACACTAAACCAGAATGCAGAAACAGGAAAAGGCAGGCCTCTTTCAGGTGCTCAGCTTACAAAGTAAAAACCAACTATCAATACAATAAAACTCCAGTTATAAAACTATAAATGACAGCAATAAAATAAACCAATACGAAGGCAATGCAATGGGCAGGACACATCACTCCAAACCACAATAAAAGACCAGCAATCACACATCCAGTTTAAAATAATGTTTCTCTAAACAAACAGATTTTAAAATGTGAAATGTTTCAGCATAAAATGCCAGCTGAAGCGGGTTCATTTATTTAATTTGTACCCTGTCTTTCTACCAAAAAATTGGACTCAAGGCAGGTTATAAGCACAAAATTGATTAAAACAATAAAATGATAAAATACAATAAAAACAAAAATTGCAGAACTTAAAAATTATTTAATGTGGTTTGGAATAAAATAAAGAAAATTTATCAGATGCAATTAACCTGAAGCAGCAGACCATTAGAAACATGGTTGGTAGGTAGGTGGAATTTGGTGATACATTAAGAATAAGTAACAGTGATTTAGATAGTATCTTCTTTCATCTATAGGATTTGGTTTGCTTCTTGTAATTTATAAATTGGCCATGAAGACTAGCCTAAGTAAACTCAAATGAACCTTACATAGCAGCCGAAAGATTGTTATTTGAAGCAAGATTTAGATGTCAAGATTAGCCCCTCCACTATCTCAAAATAGAGTTTTGAGATGACATACTTCTACAAAATCCTAGCATGTAAAATGATTAAATTAGTAGAAAACAGATTCCTGACAAGTCACTAACTATCAGCATTTCTTTATGCTGGAAGGAATTTTCACAAAAAATTCTGTCAGCAGGGGTCAATTTTCAACTCAGAAATTATGGTTTCCTCAAACCTCTTCACAAAGGGCACACAAATGCTAAGTCACTGAGGCAGGGTGTGTGTGTAGGGGTGTACTCCAGCCCAGTTTTTATTTCTGCATTCTGATATCATGGCAATGTAGGATAACGAAGGGGACACCAAATTAATAACACTGTTCTGTTTTGTTTTTAAGGCCATCTTTAAGGGTGTCACTGATCATTACTGAGAGTTAAGCATTATGAAGTAAAACCTCCCATTTCCCCTTCCACTCCAGTTTGAACATTTGACAGCATTTAGTGTATAAGATGTCTGAGGGTGGTCAAAGGTTGGGGACATCTGGCGTTAAAAAAAAGAAGAGATGGGAAAGAATATCAAAAGAAAAAATGAAACACTGTCTTTTTAAAACACACCACTTTTGACATGGAGCCTGACTGTTCTGGCCAACAGCCAGAGAGTTAGAATCAAGGCTTTCCTGAACACAACCCTAAGGGAAAAGTTTGTCCACTGTTAAAATTGAAGGCTTACTTCAGAAAAGTGAAACAAGTAAACAAAATGAAAAGGGAGGGAAGAGAGACCCCCAAGCTTCAAAATTCCCTAATGAAACTAATGCAGCTTTTTCCCAGGCTTCCTATATCTCTTAGAAAAGGAATTCTTGGCTCTTCTTATCTCCTGGACTAGGATGAACAGGAAGTAGAATACTTTTTTTGTTGTTATTACCAGATTTCTCAGTCTTTACATCTCCAACTCTCTCTCTTCTCTCTAGTTGGAGACTTCCCTAGGATGTGGAGTGCTCCCCATTTTGGGCTAGTAGGAGGCAGAATAGTTTTTTTTAAAGAAAAGACACAAAACCCTAGGATATGCCTCATCTCATTACTCCCAGTTGCTCCCAGTTGCCCACCCCTGCTATTATTCTGCCTGAAGTGATGTTTTCAGGAAGCGAGTTAGAGCAACTGAGGCAAGTAGTGGTGACAAAAGATTAAGTTCTCAACCTTATTGATAAATTGGAAGCAAATAAATCACCGGGCCCAGATGGTATCCGTCACAGAGTTCTCAAAGAACTCAAATATCAAATTGCTGATCTTCTAACCAAAATATGCAACATGTCCCTAAGATCAGCCTCTGTACCAGAGGACTGGAAGATGGCCAATGTAACACCAATTTTTAAAAAGGGATCCAGGGGATCGGGGAATTACAGGCCGGTCAGTTTAACGTCGGTTCTGGGTAAATTGGTTGAAAGCATGATTGAAGATAAAATTAGTAAGCATATAGAAGGCCAAGCCCTGCTGAAAAAAAATCAACACGGCTTCTGCAAAGGTAAGTCCTGTCTCTCTAAGCTTTTCAAGTTCTTTGAGAGTGTCAACAGACATGTAGACAGGGGTGATCCAGTAGACATTGTTTACTTGGACTTCCAAAAGGCTTTTGACAAAGTCCCTCACCAAAAACTCCTGAGCAAACTTAGCAGTCATGGAGTAAGAGGAAAGGTCCTCTTATGGATCAGTCACTGGTTAAAGAACAGAAAGCAGAGAATAGGAATAAATGGTAAATTCTCCCAATGGAGGGCAGTAAATAGTGGGGTCCCACAGGGATCTGTATTAGGACCAATGCTTTTCAACTTATTCATAAATGATCTGGAATCATGAGTGGGCAGTGAAGTGGTCAAGTTTGCCGATGACACCAAATTATTTAGGGTGGCTAAAACAAAAAGGTATTGTGAAGAGAGCCAAAACGATCTCTCCAAACTGGGAGAATGGGCATCTAAATGGCAAATGCAGTTCAATGTAAGCAGGTGTAAAGTGATGCACATTGGGGCAAAAAATCCCAACTTCAAGTCTAGCCTGATGGGATCTGAGTTAGCGGTGACCGACCAAGAAAGAGATCTTGGGGTGGTGGTGGACAGCTCTGATAATGTCAACCTAGTGTGCAGCTGCTGTAAAAAAGGCAAAATCCTTGTTGGCCATAATCAGAAAAGGAACTGAGAATAAAACTGCCAATATAATACTGCCCTTATACTAATCTATGGCATGATCTCACTTGGAATACTATGGACAGTTCTGGTCACCACACCTAAAAAAGGATATTGTAGAGCTGGGAAAAGTACAGAAAAGGGAAACTAAAATTATCAAGGGGCTGGAGCATCTCCCCTATGAGGGAAGGTTACAACAGCTGGGATTGTTTAGCTTGGAAAAAAGGAGGGTAAGGGGAGACATGACAGAGGTGTATAAAATTATGCATGGTGTGGAGAATGTAGATAGGGAAACTTTTCTCTCCCTCTTACATAATACTAGAACCCGGGGTCATCCTATGAAGCTGATTGGTGGGAGATTCAGGACAGATAAAAGGAAGTACTTCTTCACTCAGCGCATAGTTAAACTATGGAATTCAGTACCACAAGATGTAGTAATGGCCACCAACTTGGATAGTTTTAAGAGTGGGTTAGAGACATTCTTGGAGAAGTATATCAATGGCTACTAGGCTTGAGGGCTAGGTGATACGTCCAGTACCTGAGGTGGTATGCCTACGTACACCAGTTGCTGGGGAACATGGGAGGGGGGTGCTGTTGCACTTATGTCCTGCTTGTGGGTTCCTGGTCGACAGCTGGTTGTCCACTGTGTGAAGAGAATGCTGGACTAGATGGGCCCTTGGTCTGATCCACCATGGCTCTTCTTATGTTCTTAAATATATTGATGGAACCTATAAATGCTAGACCAGGGGGATTGTGGGGTATGGAATACCTCCAGGATACAGGGAGGTCGGGGAAATTTTGGAGCAGAATATAGAGGAAATTAATTGTATCTTCATACAGAAAAATTGCCACACATAATGCTCAAAAGTGTGTCCTATTTTTTATTTGAGTATTAAAAAAAGTTACTTTTGGGAGGACGTTTTATATTTTTCAAAGAACAAATAACAAAGAGGGCAGAATGAAGGAAAATTATCTGAATGAACAACTGTCCTTCTGATTATTACAGTTAATTTACAGAGCCTAGAGCTGCACCCAAGCCTTAAAAAATTACTCACAGAACCTAGAGCCCTAAAAATGTATGTACAAAGCCTAGAGCTGCACCCAAGCCTTAAAAATTAATTAATACTCTGGCTTCAATCCCCTGTACCCTTCCCACCCCTCCCTTCTCACAGCATTGTTTGTGACTACTGAAAATAGAAGAAGATATTCCACTCTTATCTGGCTGTCATATAATAGGAAACAAGTTTTACTGTTTCCAAATAAAAGGACTCTGGACGTCAGCCATAACATTTCTCAGACTAAACTCTTTGACACGGCTGTCATATGTCTGCAATATTGCTGACCCAGTCAAACTAGGTGAGATAAAAGATTAGTGGCATTAACAGAGGCATCAAGCCAAACCTGAAAGGAAAAAAAGAGAGAAGAGAATACAAACTGTTGATTGTAGACTTCTTGATACAAGATATCAACTAGTTATTGCAAGGTGAAGAACACCAACAGCTTATATTCATTCCACAAATACATGTGGGAAGATGATTATGATTCAAGTGGAATTTAAATAAAATATTCCTCCAAGAGTGGATTTCCAAGCAGCTGATTAATTTATGTGAGCTGAAAATTGATTTAGACTTTATTGCCACCTACTGGACATTAAGACAAACAATTAACCCAAATAAGTTATGTGATGCAGCCTCTTTCTCGTCCTTCAATTCCCTCCTCAAAATTTACAGCAGCCTGAAAAAAAGGCACTCTCAATTTTAAATTAAGACCCCAATGAAGATTAGATGAAGGGAAAACAGAATCATCATCACGTCTGGTGTATGTATCTTTGTGTCATTCTCAATATGGTTGTGGAAATTTTTTTTTCTCCCTTTTACCAAGCCTCTAAGTGTGTATGGTGTGTGGAATGGTAAGTAAAAAGTGAGATTGACTGGTATTCCAAAGTAGACACAATAACTTGCCACATTCACTTCAATGGAGCTTAAGTTCAACTTTTGTCATGAAAGTTATTAGGACAGTTTATATGGTTGCATGTTATTGTTATATGTTCTTCCTTCTAGAAGCTGACTTGAAAGTTGTAGATGAGGTAACATATGTATCCTTTACAAAAAACACAACATTGGAAGTGTGTTTTTCCCAGGGTCGGCATTAAGAACTTCTCCTGAAGTTGCTTCTCCTCTTTACCACTGCAACTTGCTTGTTCACCTGACTCTCACTTTTGCCCATACAATGGTGGTGATGAGAAAGAGGAGCAGTAGATGCCACTGCCTACTAGCTCACTGGCTCTATGCCTGTCAAGCAAGTGTTATCAATAACGAGAAAGAGGATAAAGAGCCAAAGCAGCTGGTGACAATGGCAGTGAGAAGGATGATTCACAGGGTGGGGTTGGGGTTCAGGGTGTCTTGCCCAAGGTTCCTCCAAAACCTGGAGCCGACACTGTTTTTTCCCCATGCTAAAGAACTAGAAATGCCTCCTTTCTACAGCAAGTTTCTTTGTGCCTTGACATATTACTTAATGCCAATCTATATTCCCACCTTGTGTGCGCACGCTGAAGATAATTTTTATACTATACGGAGTAATGAGACACCGCCAATGTGAGAAATTGAGCATAATCACAAGACTAAATTGTGCCCATTGAAATGAAGCATACGAAAGACAACTTCAACGTGCAAAACTCAAAGGGAGCAAAGTCACATTAGCAAAGCAGTCACAAATGCTTTTAGGAGACTCCAGCTGTTCTTAAAAAAACAAAAAACAATTTGAGCTTCTGGAATTTATTAAGCTTGGTAAGCTTGTTGAAGCAGGAGAAATGCCTAGGTATTTACTTTTGCCAAATGAAATTTAACGCAACTTTGTAACCATAAATCTGTTTTAAAGTCTGATTCCCCCCTCTCAAAATGTCCTCCTGAATGTTAGCATTTTAGGGTGCAATCCTATGGACTGCGCCCTTGCTGCTCAGAAGCCCCCGAATTCGGAGGCATCCAAGATTCCTATGCTGAAGCCAACAGGATGGGAGGAGCAGCAGAGGCAATCTTCACCTCCCCATCCTCTGATGTCCCATATTTTTACTACACAGGCTTTTCAGTCTATCCAGAGAGGGCAGTTTGGAGGGAAGGAGGCTGGAGGAGGGTCTCAAACTCCCACTTCTGATTTTGGAGCGCTGTCTCTGACTGACCTCAGAAGGGTTTTATTGAGCCATCCTATGGTCTCAGAGACACACACCCATGGACCATAGGATTGCTCTCTCCGTATCTTAACACATTGACTGAGAAAGTGGTCTGCCTCAGTATTTCCCCAGTGAAGTTCAGGATACTTAAGTAATAATGTAAAAGTAAAAAAACAAGACCTGGAGCTGACTGTGGCTCAGATCATGAGCTTCTTGTTGCAAAATTTCAGCTTAAATTGAAGAACGTAGGGAAAACCACTAAACCATTCCGGTATGACCTAAATCATATCCCTTATGAATATACAGTGGAGGTGAGGAATAGATTTCAGGGATTAGACCTGATAGACAGAGTGCCTGAGGAACTATGGACGGAGGTCCGTAACATTGTTCAGGAGGCAGCAACTCAATCCATCCCAAAGAAAAAGAAATGCAAGAAAGCCAAGTGGCTGTCTGATGAGGCTTTACAAGTAGCTGACGAAAGAAGGGAAGTGAAAAGCAAGGGAGAAAGGGGAAGATATATCCAACTGAATGCAGAGTTCCAGAGAATAGCAAGGAGAGACAAGAAGGCCTTCTTAAATGAACAATGCAAAGAAATCGAGGAAAATAACAGAATGGGAAAGACTAGAGATCTCTTCAAGAAAATTGGAGATCTCAAGGGAATGTTTTGTGCAAAGACAGGCATGATAAAGGACAAAGAAGGCAGGGACCTAACAGAAGCAGATGAGATTAAGAAGAGGTGGCAAGAATACACAGAAGAACTATACAGAAAAGATCTGAATGTCCCTGATAGCCATGATAGTGTGGTCACTGAACTTGAGCTGGACATCGTAGAGAGTGAAGTCAAGTGGGCCTTAGGAAGCATTAGTAACAACAAAGCTAGCGGAGATGACAGTATTCCAGCTGAGCTATTTAAAATCCTAAAAGATGATGCTGTTAAAGTGCTGCATTCAATATGCCAACAAATTTGGAACACTCAACAATGGCCGCAAGATTGGAAAAGGTCAGTTTACATTCCAATTTCAAAGAAGGGCAACGCCAAAGAGTGTTCAAACTACTGCACAATTGCGCTCATTTCACATGCCAGCAAGGTGATGCTCAAAATCCTACAAGCTAGGCTTCAGCAGTATGCGAATCGAGAACTACCGGAAGTACAAGCTGGGTTTTGAAGAGGCAGAGGAACTAGAGATCAAATCGCCAATGTTCGCTGCATCATGGAGAAAGCAAGAGAATTCCAGAAAAACGTCTATTTCTGCTTCATTGACTACGCTAAAGCCTTTGATTGTGTGGATCACAACAAACTCTGGCAAATTCTTAAAGTGATGGGAGTACCAGACCACCTTACCTGTCTCCTGAGAAACCTGTACCAGGGTCAAGAAGCAACAGTAAGAACCAGACATGGAACAACCGAGTGGTTCAAAACTGGGAAAGGAGTACGACAAGGCTGCATATTGTCACCCTGCTTATTTAACTTATATGCAGAGTACATCATGAGAAACGCTGGGTTGGATGAATCACAGGTCGGAATTAAGATTGCTGGGAGAATTATCAACAACCTCCGATATGCAGACGATACCACCCTAATGGCAGAAAGCGAAGAGGATCTCAAGAGCCTCTTGTTGAGGGTGAAAGAGGAGAGTGCAAAAGCTGGTTTGAAACTCAACATTAAAAAAACTAAGATCATGGCATCTGGCCCCATCACTTCCTGGCATAAAGAAGGGGAAGAAATGGAAGCAGTGACAGATTTTACTTTCTTGGGCTCCAAGATCACCGCAGACAGTGACTGTAGCCATGAAATTAAAAGACGCTTGCACCTTGGGAAGAAAGCTATGGCAAACCTAGACAGCATAGTAAGAAGCAGAGACATCACCTTGCCAACAAAGGGCCGTCTAATCAAAGCTATGGTTTTCCCAGTAGTAATGTACGGCTGTGAGAGCTGGACTATAAGGAAGGCTGAGCGCCGAAGAATTGATGCTTTCGAACTGTGGTGCTGGAGAAGACTCTTACGAGTCCCCTGGACTGCAAGGAGGTCAAATCAGTCCATCCTAGAGGAAATAAACCCCGAGTGCCCATTGGAAGGACAGATACTGAAGCTGAAGCTCCAATATTTTGGCCACCTAATGCGAAGAGAAAACTCTCTGGAAAAGACCCTGATGCTGGGAAAGACTGAAGGCAAAAGGAGAAGGGGACGACAGAGGATGAGATGGCTAGATAGCATCACCGATGCAATGAATATGAACTTGAGCACACTCCGGGAGAGAGCGCAGGACAGGAAGGCCTGGCGTGCTATGGTCCATGGGGTCACGAAGAGTCGGACACGACTGAACGACTGAACAACAACAAGTAATAATGTAATATCCAGTTTTGCCATTTCTGCAACACCTAAATGTCACAACACATTCCAGTCATGATCTATCATTCAAGTATCCCAAGCAGTCGCCTAAGGTTCAAATACTTGACATGAGCCCTCCATCATAGCTGGTCCAATTGCTTTACCTTTTCTGTAGTGGTGGGTGGGGAGAGGGAGTCATTCAATGGTTGCCTGGCAACCATTGGAAGATGCACACCTCACTTAGAATCATAGAATAGTAGGGTTGGGAAGGGCCTATAAGAATGTCAAGTCCAACCCCCTGCTCAATGCAGGAATCTAAGTGAAAGCATGGCTGTCCAGCTTCATCTTGAATGCAGGAATCTAAGTGAAAGCATGGACAGATGGCTGTCCAGCTTCATCTTGAATGCCTCCAGTGTGGGAGAGCCCACTACCTCCCTAGGGAATTGATTCCATTGTCGTATTGCTCTAACAGTCAGGACGTTTTTCCTGATGTTCAGCCGGAATCTGGCTTCCTGTAACTTGAGCCCATTATTCCATGTCCTGTACTCTGGCATGATCGAGAAGAGATGCTGGCCTTCCTCTCTGTGACAGCCTTTCAAGTACTTGAAGAGCACTATCATATCTCCCCTCAGTCTTCTCTTCTCAAGGCTAAACATGCCCAGTTCTTTCAGTCTCTCTTCATTTGGCTTTGTTTCCAGTCCCCTGATCATCTTTGTTGCCCTCCTCTGAACCCTCTCCAGCTTGTCTGCCTCCTTCTTAAAGTGTGGTGCCCAGAACTAGACACAGTACTCAAGATGAAGCCTAACCAGTGCTGAGTAGAGGGGAACTAGTAATTCATGAGATTTGGAAGCTATACTTCTATTAATGCAGCCCAAAATAGCATTTGCCTTTTTTGCAGCCACATCACATTGTTGGCTCATATTCAGCTTGTGATCGACAACAATTCCAAGATCCTTCTTGCTTGTAGTATTTTTGAGCCAAGTATTCCCCATCTTGTAAGTGTGGATTTGGTTTCTTTTTCCTAGGTGCAGAACTTGGCATTTATCCCTATTAAATGTCATTCTGTTGTTTTCTGCCCAGCAGAACTTATTTCCAGCATTTTCTTCTCTCTGTACTGTTGAAGGAAAAGGGGCCAGTAAATATGGGGGAGGGACCCATTCCATCCTACTTCCTAAAAATGAAATACCCTTGGAGGTATTACAGCTCTGGAGTGGGAAGGAATGGGCCAATATAAAAACCCTCTGAAACCTCTGCTCATGGTTCAAAAATACTTAGTTCTAGGCCTGCCATTTGGGTATAAAACTAATAGCTGAGTTCTCTCTCTAAAAAAAATTAAAAAGTTCAAAGCACTGGGGTGGCAGTGAGCATTCTAAAATCCATCTCATTTCTGTTTCTGTCTAAACAAGTCCTAAGTTTGCTATAAATCTTATCCCAACTGTCAAGGCCCCGAAAATATAGCAAACTTGCTCTTAACCTACTACTCAGCTGCAAAGAGAGATGTATCAAAGCAATTTTAAGAGTCACCTAAGTATAAGTTTGAACTAATAACTCAATGGAAAAATTTAGCCGAAGCTACCAAAGTTTGAAGTGACTCAAGTTACAACCATGAAAAATCTGCTGAACATGATTTCTAAAAAAACACCAACAGTGGAGAGTGAAGGGGTTTGCTTGCAATTCAGCTCAGATTTGCAAAGAAAGGCAAGCTTTAGCTAAATCACAACAGAAACATAGACTTGTATAAATATTTTAAACCATTACAGCTTTGTACAGATGTACTGATTATTTAATAGGTTGTTTAATAGTTATAAATCTGAGTGCCAATGTAATAATCCTCTCATTTCAACTCCCCACTTCTTCCATTTCTTTAAAAGATTTTTAGGCTGCCCTTCAAGTAAAACTATCAAGGTGGCATACAATACAATAGTAAGAATATTAATATACAATCACTATTAAAATGATCACAAAGCAAAACAGTAGCATAAAAAGAAATGAGCAGAGCAGAGAAAACCTATTCAAATCAGCTAATTTACATTGTGTGTTGAAATGACTGGGCATATAAAAATAACTTTGGCTAGTGCCAAAACGAAAACACAGTTGATACAAGGGAAACCTCCCTTGGAAGAGTGTTTTGTATTTCTGCTTTCAGTGCTGCAGAACTCTTTCTAGTTATCATCCACCTAATTTCAGATGGTCAGGGGATCTGGAAGAGAGCCTCAGATGATTAATACAGTATTTGGGTAGAAGATGTTCTAGAAGGTGGCCCTCTAGTTGTCTAGGTCCCAAGCTGTTTAGGCCAGGAGTGGGCAGAAAGTACATCTCCAGATGTTTTAGACTTCAACTCTCAGCATTCCTGACAACTGGCCACGCTAACAGGCCTTCTGGGAGTTTAACTCCAAAACAGCTACAGACCTACCTTCTGCCTACCCCTGGTTTAGGCACTTCAAACTGTGCCTTGAAATGGACTAGTAGCTAGTGTAGCTGTTTAAGAACTGGCAAGGTATGTTCAGAACAACGAGTCCCAGTTGGTTATCTAGCTATTGTGTTCTGTATTAACTGAAGTTTCTGAGAAGTCTTCAAACAAAATATACAAGTTTCAAAACTTTCCTCTATAGAAACCATATGACATACAACACAACAACCCATGGACTTCATACAAGCAAGTACATTCACAGCTACATATACAATTAAGAATATAACTGAAAAAAGAATACACTCCTGCTTTTTTGTAGCAGAAGGTTATTATTTAAATTGTATTCTTATATATTTTCTTATGCTGCAGGCAGACCCCGAAGAAGAGTTATTTCCAAAACACTGAGTGGGCAAAGCACACAATAAACAGGCACAGTTGTAACTTCATCACCCGTTTTTTTCTTTTCATAATACATTAGCGTCATCTGTGTAATAGAAATAGGCAATGGAGAAACGTTTAGATGACATTTTTTTCAGGTTATTATCCTCTTTTCCCAGAATGATAGTAAAGGAATTCTGCTGTATGCTTAATATAAATATTAGAATATATGGAGACACATTGCAGTGCTTAATATGGTCCCCAATGTCTTTTCATGCTTGCCCTGTTTTGTGCTTAAATGCGATTTAGCTCCCAGTAGAATTCAGGTATTCCAGAACTTTGAGTCTGCTTCCATAAATACACATCCAATTTTGAACTAAATTAGAACCTGAGCCAGGAATTTCTTTCTATAAGCTGTTTTGAAAATAAGGAGTATAAATTTTATACCAACTCAGAATAGAGCCTCTTCCTTGTTCCTGCAGTAGGAAAAACCCCTTACATAACTGGGTAGAAGACTTACAAACAATTCTACAAGTTAAAACAGAAAATAAAACAAAAAACACCACCAAGGTATCAATGAAACATGCCACATCCTGCCAGTACAAGTGCAGGCATTTCAATACATGAAAATATGCACTGGAACATCCTTTTGTTAAAAGCACAAAGCACTGGTGAGGTGGAGACCTTGGTAAACAGCTTTATTGTGCAGCTATTTTTTTTAACATGCACAAGCAGGCCTGTTCTTGTGCTTAACTCCCAGTGCAATGTTGCTGCTGCTTGCTCTCAAATGCATGCCACAGCACAGAGGAGCTGTATATGTATAAGATGTGTGTGTACTGAAGTAGCACTCTCATACCTTGAGCTAAACTAGTGCAGCACTTGCCAAAACAGCGGGCAACCACTATTTTATCTATTGCAAGAGTTGCTCACCTGCTCATAAGCCCCTAGAAATGGGCCATGTTGGAATGAAAAACTGCTGCAAGTTATGACACTTTATGTGCATGTTGCATATGGGCACACAAATTCTCATCTTTCTTCCAAGAGACCTAAAACCAAGATTACTCACCATCTTCTTTCCAATCCACATGGCATTAAAAGAATGCACACATGGACATGTACTTTTGCATCTGCATTTTATATATAGTTGTAATTTCATACTTATATCATTTTCAGCTGGTCAATCAAAACATCTTCTGGGCAAGGCCAGGAGAACTTGATAGACAAGACCCTGATGCTCATATGGAATGTATTTAGCGAACCAGAGGGGAGAAGGGATTCAAATTGAACAGCTATGTTATTTTAAATTGGTTTTATGTTTTATGCATACAAGGCAAAGCTGGAATTTCAAAGTTGGCTTTTGCTTGGATCCATCATAAAACACGTTATATGAGGAGCTGCCACTGCTACCACTAGCAAAACAGCTGCTCCTAGAAAATCATAGACCAGTGCTCTCAACAATTTCTTTTTCCTCTGGCAAGTATTCCTGACAAATGAGATTCAGTATTTTATGGAAAAATTAACATTGTTTTCCATCTTTCTGGAGATCCTAGATTTAGCAGGAATATATATTTCAGAAAGTATCAGCAAATTAGAGCCAAGTCACCAAAATAGACTCTCAAAATTCACCTAATAGAAAATAATATTGCTGATGCATGAATTATATTTGGAAGTTCTGTGAATAGCTGGGTAATAGCTTTTTGCTTGCTAAGAATGTACTCTTCTGTTGATCTTGATCAACTTGAAAACCAAATTAACAATCTTTCCGTTTGTCTTTTCAGTTTTGCAGAATGAAAAGCCACATTTGGCACTATCTATACTGAATTCTGTGCAGTGGTAGTCCCACGCTTACGGAACTCTCTCCCCAGGGAAATAAGAGCGATCCCATCTTTGGAAACTTTTAAGGAACAACATCTTTATTTCAGACTGCTTTTTATTAATTGCTTGTTGTTCAGTCATTCAGTCGTGTCCGACCCTTCGTGACCCCATGGACCATAGCACGCCAGGCTGTTTATTAACTGCTTTAACTGCTACTTTAAAATTGCTTCTTCAGTGTTAAGGGGTTGTAATGTGGTTTAACTGGATGATGATTATGTTTATAATTAACCACCACCACCAGCACAGGAACATAGGAAGGTGCTTTACACGGAGTCAGACCAGCGATCCATCTAGCCCAGTACTGTTGACACTGACTGGCAGTGGCGCTCCAGGGTTTCAGGCAGGATTTCTTCCAGCCCTACCTGGAGGTGCTGGGGATTGAACATGGGATCTTCTGCATGCAAGGTGTGTGCTCTGCCACTGAGGCATGGCTACTCATTATGATTATATTTCATGAAATCTTGTACACTGTCTTAAAGGGGCAATTGCCCCCTAAAAGGCATTATATATTTCAGGTAATAAATAGTCCCAACCTGAACCTACCCAGACACTACAATCAACAGCTGAGGCCTTCCTCCGAGTGCCATCTCCATGGGAGGCTCAGAAGGTGGCAGCAAGGGAGAGGGCCGTTTCCCAATTATGGAATGATCTCCCCACTGAGGCCAGCTTGGTGTCAACACTGTCATCTTTTCAGCACCGGGTTAAGACTGTCCTCTGCTCCAAGTCATTTAATGGCATATGATGGGGCATTTATGCCAGTTGTCTGAACAGGCCTAGTATTTTATTGAAATTGTTTTTAGCTGTTTAAATTGTTTTTACATTTTGTGTATTTAATTTTTTATGCTGTACTTTATCTTGTGAATTGTTGTGAATGGCCCAGAGAGAATCAGCTATTGTGCAGTATAGAAATGAAATAATAATAGTAATAATAGTAATAAGAATCCTCAGACCCGACCATGAACAGAGACCACAGTGTAACTAGAGAAACTCACAAGCATTCTATCAGACAGCAGTTGGTGGCCAGTAAGGTTCAGCAAGGGAACCAGCAGGCAGGTCTCCACAAGTCCACTCATCAGGGGCAAATACCCATGCAAAGGACTCAGCAAGAAAAATACCTTCCAGCCCATTCTTAGCAAATTGCAAAAAAACCTTTGGGACCAGAGGGAGATGGCTGGGTTGGAGATGTCCTGTAACATAGTTTGCGACTCACTGTAACATAGTTTGCGATAAACTGGGGCCAGGTGGGTTTTCTCAAGGAAGGTTCTCTATTGTCATCTGAGGATAACATCTTGGGTAGGTTCATTACAGCTATTTACAACATCTCTTGTGTTCTAAAAGAGATGCACAGAGAACACGAACACCTTCCAGAATGATCTCAGATTAAAATAGCAGCCCTGGTATTCAGAGGTCTTTGTGCTTATTACTGGAGCACAGCAAGCGAATGTGTGAACTTGTTTGCAGCAATGACAGAGAGATGTAGTAGCACAGATACAACTCCCAATATCAGCCGAGTTCATGAATCAGACAATGCTTGGATTTTTTACCCGAAGGGAATAAAAAACCATTTTTGGTTGTGTTTTTTTTGCAAGCAGCTGAGAAATGAGCTTGAACCCAAGTTCCAGGAAGATGGAGCCAGAGAAACAAAGCGGCCCATCAGCAGGCTGACCTCAAGAGAGGTTCTATAAGTAACTCTGTTACAAAGCAAGTGCTGTGCCAAAAAACCTGATACAATCACTGAAAGAAATAGCTCCACAGCTTGGTATCCTGACTAGGTTATAAAATGTCAGCAACATAATGTTTACTACAAGGAGAAATACAATAACCCCATACACATAAACACACTTTATACCTTTTACACATGAAATTTAGGCTAACCTATCCTATTCCATGTGGAATGCATGTGTCCAGTAAGGGAACAATGGACTGAATCCATAGCTGCGCAAATGGAAGGCTGTTCACACAATGGATCTTTCCCATCTTCTTTTCACCCCTGCAGCTCTCTGAAAAGCCTCTAAAGAGAGAGTCAAGGGACTATCCTGAAAAGACTGGATTAAGGGGCTGGGGGCTGCAGTGGGACAAGGGAATCACCTGAAACTGGACAGAGGCATCTTGCATGAGTGGAACTCGGTTCATGTAATTTGGGGCCATTCCCTTTTCCCAAAGCACTCTACAGGATGGTGCCATTTGCCTCTGGAGAAGCTTTTCAGATGGGAGTAGGGGAGAGAAACATAGGAAAGATCCACTACAACTTTGGATCTGATCCAATAATAAAAAAACTTACGTAGTTCTTTGCACATTTCTTCCACTGGTTTGCTTCTAAATTCTCAGTGAGACAACTTCTGAAACTGCTGTTAGTGTCATACCATATCAGTAAAGTTATTAGTCATGCTGGCATTCAGAGTCTTGTTGTGGTTTCACAGAGGTGAAGACAAACTGATGGTACCCAATACCCTCCACCACCAGCATGTGTGCAGGATTCTCCCAGCACCCTCACTCCTCCTACAGCATGTGTTTGATGTATTCCTTGTTATTCCTGGTGCATGTGGCGAAAGACAAGTTGGGCCTTGAGTTGTTGTGTTATAGTTTGTCTCATTGCATATGCATCTCACACAGTTGTGGCATGGCAGTGGACAGATTCCAATAATCCACAGTTCTGGGTGAGGCTGGATTGCACAGCAGCAGCTGTATCTATAGTGCCACTGGTATGGCTGTGCATGTGTAGGGCCTCTGTCCATTGTCCTTTGTACAGGAATTGAAATGTGTGCAATATTCTATGAAATATATGGGTCTATGCCTTTTGGAAAAATCACAATTTAAGTAGAAGTAATACCAAGGTACAGTGCCCAATGAGGTGGAGCAAAGGAAAGGCAGGAATTAGATATCATATGGGCCAATGATCAGTTCTTAATAAGAAATGGGAAAGCCGAAGAATGGTCAGTTTTGATCATTCACAAGCAGGAACAACGATGGTGCTCCTGCCTATTTTCTACCCTTCTTCCAAAGAACTGAGGGTGGTGAACACGTCTGTCCCTGAGTGGTTGATTGTGAATGGCTGAAAAGCACACAGTAAGTTTCATGTCTGGGTGAGGATTTGAACTTGGATCTCCCAGTTCAATGCTCCAGTTACTACACCATACACTTTATTTTTATGACATCCTTTACTAAAAACTGGAACAAAAGCAAATCATTTGTAATCTAGTTTAATGCAAATAATGTGCATGATACAAAACCAAACCCTTTTAAGTTCCACTGATTTCAGTGGTTTAAAAAGCATACACTTAACTTTAAAATAAATGAGACAAGAGTGCTTTCTTTGGTGGATCATCCTCATTCCTTTATAGAGCCAGTCAAAATTAAGAAATCAATTGAACAGCCATCTCTGCAACATTTGTATTTGGAGACTGAGGGTTTTAGGGACTGTCTCTTTTACGTCATAAGCTCTTGTATTTCTTTAAAACTAGTTTATCCCTAAAATCAGGGTAGTTACTTAACTACTGAACTCAACTGCAAGTAAAAGATATACAAGAAAGAGCATTGCCCAGCCCATACAACTAAGGAAAGACTGTACAACATTCATATTTAAAAGTGGCCCAACCACCTGGTTGAAGAACTCTTAAACAGCTATGGTAGAGTAAAATATGTTCATTTTGAATAAAGCCTTTTTGGATTAATTTTTGTGAACCGCTCAGACAGCTTCGGTTATGGGTGGTATAGAAATGAAATATATAAAATAAATTATATGACCTGGTTCTGTGCTTGGAATCTTTATTAACGTTGTGTGCTTCATCTGCGTGTACCTTGGGGCCTATACAGTTAGGGCCTAATTGTACCTTAGGGCCTGATTGGGTTGCGAGCGGCATGGGAAGGAGGCACCTGACTTGGCTGGCACTTGCAGATGCCGGTCGAGACACTTTCTACAGATTCTATACTATGGCCATATAGTGACCCCAATATTACCATCCAAAACCTACCCAAATATTTCAGCAAGTAAGAGCAGTGACTATGAGTTTACTGTGAGAGTGGAGACTACCGATAACTGCTTCTTGCACGGATTACCAGCTGACAGACAGTACATTTTCAAGCAATTGTTGCACTGTTATTCTGTTTCCATCTATAAATTGCAAAAATATAATACAGAGGTATGCTCTTGAAACCCTGCACAAACTCTAAGGGCCTTTACTCCCCTGAACCTCTCACCACTGCTGAATTCTCCACCATGCTGATTTTCCCCACACCTCTAGTCTCTCTACCTCCTCCTCCAGAGATCCTCATACAGACTGCATTTTCTCCAACACTGTTGGCAGTGAGGAAAGAGCAATCTGTAAGTCTGTTGGGATGTATGTGCCTGCCTGCCTGAGCCAGCATCACAGGAGGCTCTCAGGGCCAAAAAGGTTGTACACCATTGAACTACGCTATGTGCAGCACTATATAGTTTCCTGGGACTTCCAGATTCTCAAAACTGTAAGACTTTCATCAGTCAAGAGATAGCCAAAGCCATCTTCTTTGTCAGTTTTAGCACCATTTCGTAGCCCAAAAAGTGATAAGAGGGTTTTCCCTAGTCCATCTCCTAGTCTTCCTGCTTACATGCCACTCATCTGATAGGTGAAACCTGTTGGGCTGTCACCTGTGACCACCTGGCACAGTTTTATTGACATAATCTGATTTTAAATATTTTAATTCTATATTTTTATGTTTCCCTTTTCTTTTATTGTCTACTAATTGGGAAACTTACTAGACATAGAGCAGTATATAAATTCTGTCAAATAAAAATCCCACCACCTGCCTGCCTATGCCTGCTGTCCACCACCTAGGTAGTGCTCTGCATTGCATTGCTGTTCTCATCGCTGCTCTCTCTCACCACTATTTTCCACGTTGCCTTTGCCTGCCTTAAGTAAAGAAGCAAGCCTTCAAAGTATGTTGACTTTTGCATGGCCCATGGAACAAGCAAAGTAGGATTCAATGATAACCCCTCCCCTCTACTAGTTTAAGACCAGAGTTAAGACTACCTCATGTATGCTCAAGCCCCACAAAGTCAAGAAATTGGAAGCTAAGGCTGATGCCTTAACTGACGTGCCCTGTGATGATGATGTGCAATGTCACAAATTGTGCTTGCTTACAAGTTACCCTCCATGCACCACATTTCTCCTTGGTTTTTCAGGCCCAAATCCAGATGGGGAGGATGGAATGCTTGCAACCAGCAAAGATGCCCCATGTCTTCCTGGTTTGGTATTGCCTTATGAAGGATCTGAACCTTACTGTTTTGCTAGAGGAATCCTCCTTTTGAGTTGACCCATGCCAGTTTGTTGCTTACATCAGTAGCTGACAGAATGGGTTAAACAGTGAGAAAGAGCCCGCTTCTATCAGTAAGGCTAGATGCTTCGTAAGGTAATACAGGACCAGAACAATGTGGGAAATCTTTGCTGACGAAGGAAAAGTGACCACCAGGTCAGACTCCATAAATGGATAGGATTTTTTTTACCCCAATGTGCATCACTTTACATGTACTTATACTGAACTGTATTTGCCACTTTACTGCTCATTCTCCAAGTCTGGAAGATCCTCTGGGAGTTCTCTGCAATCACTTCTTGTTCTTATCACCCTGAATAATTTGGTGTAGTTAACAAACTTGGCCACCTTAGTGCTCACTCCTAACTTTAGGTCATTTATGAGTTAAAAGCACCACTCCCAATGCAGGACATTGGGGACTGCATTTTTAACATCCTTCCACTGTGATAACTATCCATTTATTCCAACTCCACTTTCTTTAACCAATCCATAAGAGTACCTGTTTTCTTTCCTCTTATAACTTCTATAAAAGCCTTCTGCAACCTTGTGCCCTCCAGGTGTGATGGGCTACAACTTCTAGCATTCCCATGCTAGCCTGGCCAGTAGCCAAGCTGGCATAGCTGTCAAGGTTGCCTTTGAGCACAGGGAGTGGCACAATAGCTCAGATTCTGAAAAACAATTGCAAGACGTGGGGGAGGAAGTTTCCCAGGCTTGTCCAGAGATGGAAACACAGACTCCTCAGGCTTCAAAGGCTCAGCTGGATGGAAAGGGCCTCTCTTCACATACCCCTGTGCGAGATAGTGAACAGGGAGAGGTGGGGCTTGGAGAGCCTGAATTCTTAGACGCCAGGCACAGAGCCAAAAGAGAGATGGCAGGGGCGGAGCTTAGACAGTCTGCCCTATTGGCCCGGCATGAACAGCTGCGCTTAGAGGCCTCCCGAGAGAGAGGGAGATCCCTCCACCCCTTAAGTTAGGATAGTGGCCCGCCTTTTCTTCAAACAGTGGGCAACTTTCATAGCTTTCTTTTAAACTCCCTGAAGGCATTTCCTTTGTAGACTGTGAGTCACTGACAATTTGCATTTGTATGACCCAATGAAGTAAGTGGATAAAGCCATGGATTGAAGCCTTTTGTCTGTGTTTTGATTTGACTTTTGAAGTTTTCAGCAGGGGCAAAGGGAATCCAACAATAGCGAGGATGAGAGTTGTGCTCCAATACATCTGGAGGGTGCCAGGTTAGGGAAGGATGCTCCATAATAATGGCATAATTTTCAATCTAAACTTCAAGATAATCTTTGAAATGCACAAGATGGTATCAGAAGTCCATTCTGAGGTTTAAAACTTCAAATAAAACCAAATATTTCATAGAATCATAGAATAGTAGGGTTGGAAGGGGCCTACAAGGCCATCGAGTCCAACCCCCCGCTCAATGCAGGAATCCAAGTCAGAGCATCCCTGACAGATGGCTGTCCAGCCTCGTCTTGAATGCCTCCAGTGTGGGAGAGCCCACTACCTCCCTAGGGAATTGGTTCCATTGTCGTATTGCTCTAACAGTCAGGACGTTTTTCCTGATGTTCAGCCGGAATCTGGCTTCCTGTAACTTGAGCCCATTATTCTGTGTCCTGCACTCTGGGATGATGGAGAAGCGATCCTGGCCTTCCTCTCTGTGACAGCCTTTCAAGTTCTTGAAGAGCGCTATCATATCTCCCCATCAGTCTTCTCTTCTCAAGGCTAAACATGCCCAGTTCTTTCAGTCTCTCCTCATAGGGCTTTGTTTCCAGTCCCCTGATCATCTTTGTTGCCCTCCTCTGAACCCTCTCCAGTTTATCTGCCTCCTTCTTAAAGTGTGGTGCCCAGAACTGGACACAGTACTCCAGATGAGGCAAACCAATGCTGAGTAGAGGGGAACTAGTACTTCCCAGGATTTGGCAGCTATGCTTCTATTAATGCAGCCCAAAAGAGCATTTGCCCTTTTTGAAGGGCACATCACATTGTTGGCTCATATTCAGCTTGTGATCGACAACAATTCCAAGATCCTTCTCGCTTGTAGTATGGTTGAGCCACGTATCCCCCATCTTGTAACTGTGCATTTGGTTTCTTTTTCCTAGGTGCAGAACTTGGCATTTATCCCTATTAAATGTCATTCTGTTGTTTTCTGCCCAGCACTCCAGTCTATCCAGATCACTTTGAATTTTGTTTCTGTCTTCCAAAGTATTAGCTATCCCGCCCAATTTTGGGTCATCTGCATATCTGATCAGCATTCCCTGCACCTCCTCCTCCAAGTCATTAATAAAAACGTTGAAGAGCACTGGGCCCAGGACTGAGCCCTGCGGTACCCCACTCGTTACCTCTCCCCAGTTTGAGAATGTCCCATTGATAAGCACTCTTTGAGTCTGATTCTGTAGCCAACTGTGGATCCACCGGATCGTTGTTTCATCTAGCCCACTTTGAGCTAGTTTGCTCATCAGGATATCATGGGGCACTTTGTCGAAAGCTTTGCTGAAGTCAAGGTATATTATGTCTACAGCATTCCCACGGTCCACAAGGGAGGTTACTTGATCAAAAAAATGAGATCAGATTTGTCTGGCAGGACTTGTTTTTGACAAATCCATGTTGGCTTCGAGTAATCACTGCATTGTTTTCAAGGTGCTTCCAGATCGATTGCTTTATAATCTGCTCCAGAATTTTCCCAGGGATTGATGTCAGACTGACTGGTCTATAGTTCCCAGGTTCCTCCGGTTTGCCTTTTTGAAGACAGAGACAACATTAGCCCTCCTCCACTCATCTGGCACTTCCCCCATCCTCCATGATTTCTCAAAGAGAATAGACAGTGGTTCTGAGAATTCTTCTGCCAGTTCCTTTATTACTCTAGGATGCAGTTCATCTGGCCCTGGAGATTTGAACTCATTCAAAGTCATTAGGTGTTCCTTGACCATATGCCTATCGATCTCAAGCTGCAATCCTGCCCCTTCAGCCTGTACTTCGCCTTTGCAGGGGGGACATAGACCCTCTTTTGGGAGAAGAATGAGCCAAAGTAGGAATTGAGCATCTCTGCCTTTTCTTTGTCATGTGTTATCATTTTGCCATCCTTATTTAATAGCTGAACAACCATTTCTTTCCTCTGCCTTTTACTATGCACGTAGCTGAAGAAAGCCTTTTTGTTGTTTTTAGCATCCCTCCCTAACCTCAGCTCGTTCTCAGCTTTAGCCTTCCTGACACCATCCCTGCAATTCTGTGCTACCTGCCTGTACTCTTCCTTTGTTACTTGGCCTTCTTTCCACTTCCTATATGTGTCCTTTTTTTTGTTTTCAGGTCATCCCTAAGCTTTTTGTGAAGTCACACTGGCTTCTTCTGTTGTCTTCCACCTTTTCTTCCTGTTGGAACTGTTTGTAATTGTGCCTTGAGAATTTTCTTTTTTAAAAGCTCCCACCCATCTTGGACTCCTTTTCTCATTAGCATCACTTGCCATGGGACCTTACTGATCATTGTTCTGAGTTTATGAAAATCAGCTTTCCTAAAATCCAGGGTACGCGTTTGACTACACTCGGCTTTTGCTTCCCTTAGAACCAAGAACTCAAGTACAACATGGTCACTTTCCCCCAGAGTTCCTGTAACTGCTACTTGATCCACTAAGTCATCTCTGTTGGTTAGGATCAAGTCAAGGATAGCCGATCCTCTAGTTCCTTCCTCTACTTACTGTAGGAGGAAGTTATCCGCCACACAAGTCAGGAATTTCCTGGAGGGGCCATGTTTTGCAGAATTTGTCTCCCAACAAATATTGGGGAAATTGAAGTCCCCCATGACTACTACATCATGCTTCCTTAAAACATTGGCTATTTGCTTTTCAAAAGTTTCATCCTCGTCTTCTCCTTGGTTGGGTGGCCAGTGGCAGACTCCGACCACCAGGTTCCTTTTATTTCTGTGCAGAGACATGTATTTTTCACATACAGTGCAACCCCACCTCCCTTTCTGTTCCTCCTGTTCTTTTTGAACAAGTTATATCCTTCAACTGCTGTATTCCAGTCATGACAGTCATCCCACCAAGTCTCAGTTATACCTATCAAGTCATAATTTCCCTCCTGTATTAAGAGTTGACGTTTGTTCTGTTTGTTTCCCATACTCTGGGCATTAGTATATAGACATCGAAGACCATGTGCTTCATAATCTGGCTTTCTTCCTACATGTGTCTGAAGACTATTATTGGGCGCTATCAGAGCTGTTCTCTCCGTTGCAGTGCATGTGCCTACGTCCATTGTTACCTCCAACATTACATCTCCCTTCCCTGTAGGATTCAGTTTAAAGCCCTCCTGATGAAGTTCTTCATGCTGTGGCCAAACACATTCTTCCCATCCTTTGTGAGGTGCAACCCATCCCTTGCCAACAGTCCATCTTCCAGGAAGTATAGCCCGTGGTCCCAGAATCCAAATCTCTCTCGTCGGCACCACCTTCATAGCCAGTCATTCACCCGGAGTATTTTTCGTTCCCTTTCTATCCCTCTTCTAACTACTGGAAGGATGGATGAGAAAACTATCTGGGCCCCAAAGTTCTTGAGTTTCCTTCCCAAAGCTTCAAAGTCTGACATGATCTCTTCGTAGCTCCGCTTGGCGGTATCATTTGTTCCCACATGGATGAGAAGAAAGGCATACCTGTCAGTGGGCTTTATGAGTGCAGGCAACCTTTCAGTCACGTCTCTAATTTGTCCTCCCAGGAGACAACATACCTGGAGAGTCCACGGGTCCTCGCGACATACTTGGGTCTCGATCCCACGCAGCAAGGAGTCTCCCACTACTACTACTCTTCTCTTCTTGTTGGTGTAGGCCTGGGTTTCATCGCCTCTGTTTGACTGACCTTCAGCCTCTTGCTCACTCTCATGTAGGTTCCCCTGTGATTCTTCCTCTGCAGGCTGTTCTCCAGTCTCATCCGCAAGTACCTGGAATCGGTTCCACAGCTCCACTGCTTCCACTGGTGCAGAGTGGCGTCTAGTTTTTCTTCTCCTTACTGTCACCCTTTTCCAAGGATTATCCTGTACTCCATTTTTCTTCGCCTCAGCATTTCCCACTGCCTCATCTTACTGTTGCTCTTCAAGCTTCTGGTCTTCCCTTTGCTGCTGTAGTTCCCCCATTCTGTCCAAGAACTCTTCATGTTCTCTTATTCCCCGGAGGGAATAAGAACTCTTCATGTTCTCTTATTCCACTACAGTCCACTTACTTTTTCTTCCAGCAGTGTGATCAACTTGCATTTGTTGCAGGTGTAGGCCATGTTGTTCTCAGGCAAGAAAACAAACATTGCACACACCTTGCAGGTCACCACCACTGGAGAGTCTTGTCCTTCCATTGCCTCTTTTCCCTTTTTGTGTCTAGCTTTGTGATTGTTCTAGACTAGCCTGTGCCTGTTCCTCTACTCAGTAGAGGTTAAAAGCAGAGTCCCACTGGCATGGAAGTGTGTGTTACAAGACAAATAAATGAAAAAAAAGTTAGTTAAAAAATAAAATAAAATACAAAATAAAAAAATAAAAAAAAATTCTGATGCTTATAAACTAAACATGAATGGTTATATGAGGCAACCCTTCTTCATAGAGTACCATGACCATTACAAACATATGAACATATGCATTTACATTAGAACACAAACATATTAACACACACAGCTAAATCTGCATATGTTTGAGGGATGTTTACTGAAGTGATAATTTATAAAATATGATTCTGTTCAGAGCATTCTTCTGGGTAATTTTGAATCTTGTAGATTCAAGAGGAAGAGGAAGAGTAGAGAGGGAATTCAAGTTTTACCCATTTCTCTCTTCACTGAACAGAATGGAAAATATGAAAAGTTAGCAGCAGAATGCAAGTCTATGTTTGCTCTTTCAAGTTCCCTGTTTTATAACTATATGAGAAAAGAAGAGAGACAATGCCACCTTCTGGCCAAATCAACTTAGTACCAAATACAAAAACTTTATACTTAACACAGATTTTTACATTTTCCTTTTTTCACAACATTTGGCATCTAATACACTCTGTTAGGGAAGGTTAAGCTTATCCTTAAAATGAAAATACTTGTTGTACAATTTTTTAATGTTTATCTAATTTATTGGTACTGCCTGTTACTCAAAAAGCCTTAGAATTAACACATATCAATCAATAAAAAAGAAAAAAGAATATATATCCTAACTTTAGTGTAAACCAGCGCAGAAAAGACACATATTTACTCCCCAAGCATACATTTTATATTTTAATTTTTTTTAATCTGTCATCTGTGTGCATATGTACACTTACACGCATAAACACATACACTATTCCTCAGAAGCAGAGCCTTATTCCTGGCATCAGTCTGTTCCTGTTGGTCTGTTTTTTCACTTTGTTGGGTTGGTATTGTAGTCTGAGGAATGACTGATTTTGATCTTTAAGTTTTAAATCACACTACATATATTAATCTGTTCACCTTTTGCAATTATATTTGTATTATCAGCCAACAAAGTTTTGTGAATGGCAACCGTTAAGGTAGTTATCACTGTCTGCATTTTTGCATTTCAGTTCCTTCTGACCTCATGGTTTACATTCCCCCTCACCCCCCAGCATACGTATATAAATCTGCCAATTTGAGGTTAACACTTCACGCTTCCAACGAAGTAGACAGTGTTCATGCAATCTTATGTCATAATAAATCTGTTAGTGTTGACGGTGCCACAACACTCTTGATTGTGTATGAGTGAGCTAGGTGCTCAAATCATACTACACCTATCCTGTATCAATTACATTGGATGTCTATTCATTCCTTGGCCCAATTCAAGATGCTGGTTTTAGCCTTTAAAGCCCTGAATGGTTTAGGACCATATCTGAAGAACCTACACGTGTATGAGCCTGCCCAAGCATTAACATCTGCTTCAAAGGCTCTGCTCTCTGATCAACCAGTGAAAGCCATTAGGCCAGCAAGAGCTAGGGACAGGGCACTCTCAGTCATTGCCCCCACACCTCTGGGACTACCTCCCAAGGGAGATATGTACAGCCTCATCACTGCTTGTTTAAAACAACAACAAGAACAACAACAACTCTGAAGACACATTTATTCCAGTCTGCATTTGTTTATATTGTGCTATACTTGAAGAAATCTTTAGCTGCTGCTTTGTTTTTAGATAATGTTGTGGTTTAAAGATTGAAATGGTAGCGGGATTTTCACCAGTTCTAGAATTTTGTAAGTCCCCTTGTGAGGGCAGTGAGCCTTGAAAGGCAAGTAAGGGCGCAATCCTATAGCCTCTAGTCAGTGGCTAGACAGCCATAGGATAGGTCGGTTTCCGGGAACCGACCCTGGAGCTGAGAACCGACCTGAGAATTGATCTCCACCCTTCCCGCATTGCTTTGTAGGCAGGGAAGAACAGCCCCGTGTTCCGCGCTCAGAAGAGGAGAGTGGAGTGGCAAAAATGGGATGTTCCAGGGGGCATGCTGGGGCGGGGAAGTTGGAAATGCCGGTACAACACATCCTATGTGTTGTCCAGCTGCCACTTCCTGCGCTTTGAGGTCTCACGGCTAGACAGCCAAAATCAGCTGTCTAGTTGCAAAAGCCGGGTGGGGGGAGTGAGGAGGAGAGCCACTTCTCACCACTCCTCCCACCCTGCACTGGACAGACAGTTCCCCCTGGGCTCGGAGGCAACCGTCAACCCAGATAGGATTGCTCCCTTAGAAACCTTAATAATAAACATAAAAGATGATTACGTAAGCCCCATCCCACACCAATCCAATCTTATATAGAACTTGAGATTTCAGCTTGTATAAATTATACTAACCTTATAATGACGGATCATATGTCACTGACATTCTAAAATACATTAATATTCTAGTTAATACTAAGTGTCTAGTACCATTCTAATGGCAGTAATAAAACTGGTAGAATTTTTATCCTAACACACACACAAAACTGATTGTTTTTAGTTTTGATTGTTTTTAGTTTTGACTTATTGCACCTCCTGTCCTCAGAGAGAGAGAGAGAGAGAGAGAGAGAGAGAGAGAGAGAGATATCTTCTAATTTTATCTATTTAAACTGTATGTATTCCTGAAAGACTGAGTAACTATATTGTGCAAGACTGTTATAGAAAATCGAGCAGTTATGTGGGGCTGTCTGTGAGGTTGGCCCAGAGGGTGCACCTAGAGCAAAGTTTCACTTTCCTTTTGTTACATTGGGTAAACTGTTTTTATCTGTTACTGTTCTCCCATTTGATTATGTTTTTTGTCAGGGCTGTATTATTGTACCCTGTTTTGGGATTATTCTATAATGAAAAGCAAGTAAGACATTTCTTAAATAAAATAAAATAAATAAAAAAGAAAGAACAGTGCCATATTTTACTGTGATACTTTTGCTCCCTGAGCATACAGAGCTTGTAAACTTTGATGAGCTAATGTGCTGCAAAGTACTAGAAAAATACCTGCTATTTACTTTAGTAAATCCTTTGTATTAAACTTAATGAAAGGCCAAAAAGAGAAAGGAAATGGTAACATAAGAAATATAAAATAGAAGATTTCATTGCCATCTTCTACCAACAACATGATGGCTGATTTATTGTAGTGCTGGCTTTGACAGCCCACTAGATATTTTAAAAATATTCTAATGGTATTGAGGCTATGCTAAGATATTTCCCATGTTTTAGGTCTACAACACTGGATATTTCAGAAGCACTGACAAGTATGTCAGTTTGACCTTATTCATGGACCAAATATTTTAATCCTTAGAAACATTTATAAAGTAAGCTTACACTGAATGTCTAATTGCCAGCTGCTCTTCTCCCCTTCCTCCTACCCCCTTCTTTACCATCCAGTCTTTGTTCCTTCCAGTTGCTCTTTTCAGCCACTCTTTCTGAGCCTCTTTACTTCAGCTCCATCTTTCCTCCTCCCCTGAGCTTCTAGCCTTCAGGCTTTTATCCTGTGCTTCTGCCCACCTCTTCCTCCTCCCTCAGAGTCCTGGATCCATTTAAAGAGCCTCTGTCCTGATTCCCTTTTCTTCTGTTTAACCAGCCCTAACTGTGGCTGGCTACTGCTGCTAGGCAACAAGGAATACATAGGGGACTATACAGTGACCCCTGACGCCTCCTCACACAAATATTTTAATATAATAATTAATGAAAATCCTTTAGGTGGTAACATTTTAATCCCTTAGCATGTCTTAAAACCACACGTTGGTTCCAGATATACCCCTCCATGAATGGAAGAGCTTCTTTTGTTTGTGGAGGGAACCAGGATCCAGAAGAGGCTTCCTGCTGAAACAGCGGGAACACACAATTGATTTTCCCTCTTCCTTCTGCAGCCAGCATCACCTCTTATGCTGAATGGGTTCTGATGGGTTCCCTAACCCTCCAGAGCAGCTTTTTAGGGGCCACACGGGGCTGCATCGAGAAGGAGGAATCAACAAAAATCACCACTCCACCCACTTCCTCTGGCACCAGCAGAAGTCTGCTGAGTGCAAGTTTGGTTCCACCTCTATGTTTCTTTTCTCAATGTTTTTCTTCTGTGCTTTCCCTCTCTTTTTCAGTACCTTAAATATTTGCTTCAAGAATGTTTTTTGTCTCAAATTGCCAATACCTAGAAGGACATAAAAATTACAAAGTACCTAGACCACAGCACTGGCTAATTTCTTATTTCCTTTGGGAATAAGGGGATTTGGTCAAAATAATATTCATCTCAAATGATATCTGGATACAGCTAAGAGTTTTAGTCTTTTATGTACCACTGTACTCTTAAAAGCTGTTAAGAGTATTCAAAATACAAATATGATGATGGTTCTATAGATTCCATTCCATAAAATGACTAACCCTCTTCACTGTCTGGAAACCAGGGTCCCCAACTGCATGGAGTTGTGCTCACATTCAAGAAAATGTGAGAAGAACTTCCCTGCAGATCTTGCTGTTGAACACAGCAAGGACAGGGATATGAGGAGCCAGCACACACAGAGACACTGGAAGTGGGGCCAGTGTGTGCTGTCCCTTCTCGAGTTTTAGCCTTCACACATGTAGAGGTTACTGTGTAATCTGTATGCCACATGAAAGTAGATTGCTTTAAATGGGCATTTAACTCCCAAAAATAGTATATTCTGTCATCAATAGCAGATAGCAAGTATAGAAGCACTTTTCTATCTGAGCTGTGAGGTGTGCCTGTATTACTATAGCCGAATGCACAGAAGATGTGAAGATTTATTATAATTTAACCTAATGAGTGTTTTTTTAAAAAAATCTGAACCTTTACAACTTGCTTATTGACTGTTGAGCATGCATCTTACAATGAAACAAGAAAATCTATTGCGTTATAGAAATCAGTTAGGGATATCAGTATAGAGTTACCTGGGTTTTTGTAAATGCTGAGTACATCCTTGAAATAATGAGGTAAAAATCTTTCTAGTAAAAGCAGCACATCTTCCAATTCTTCCAGAATCCCCACAAGTAGAAAATTTTCATTCACATTCAGTTTTGCTCTTTCGAGGGCCCATTCACCAGGCTCCCTTAAAGAATGTTAAAAAATTCTTTAAATTGAATTTTGCAAACAGAAGTTTTATTCGGTAATAAAGTGGGTTTATACTATAACAAAGTCTTCTAGGAAATCTATCTATAATGTTCAATAATTTTAATGGTAACTATCAAGGTTTCAGTGACATATTTAAAGGATCCAACTACTCAAGCCGTCAACACTGGCCTGTTGGGGGGTCAATAAAAATTGTGTTCCCCAAAGGATTTTGTTTCCTGTCATATAAGTTTCAACTTAATATCTAATTTTGGACAGGACAAGCTTATGACTGGGGGTGGGGGCTGTAAAGAAGAGGCTATTTTGCTTTTATGTTCAGGCTACAGCTATTTTAGAAAAAGGAATTTTAGAAAAAGGAAGAATTTATTCAGAGATCAAACTCACTGATGGCTTTGGGACTTATTTTGCCCATTTCTTTAGCATGTAGCATAGCTTGCTTGCTCATATGGCCAACTGGTATTCTGCATGATTCATTGTCCTTCAGATTAACACTGGCAACACTAGTTTAGTTCCCTGCTGCTGCTTGTTGATCATTCTAAATCCAATTTCTCCTGGTTCCCTAAGTGGTAAACAATAACTCTGAAATGGCTGGAATAGAAAGAAAAGGTGGATATATAGTTACCTGCATCTTGGATGCTGTCCACAGAAATATGGAATAATATAAAATAACCTGGGATTGGAACATTCAGGGTAGTTCTCAAGAACACATACGTTAATATCCTAAAAGAAAGGGGAAGAAGGTGGGAGAGGGGAGAAAAGGAAAGGAAAATGAAATGTTAAGGTTCTTACAATGAAGTTATCTGTTGTGAAAATTCATGAACAAGTGCACGTAGAAAGCTCATTTTGGTGGCAAATCCACATTCACATGTCAACTGTCTTGGAAAATGTCAACTATACAATTAATGACGTATACTAGTGTTAAATGGGTTCAACCTACATGGGTTCAAAACAGATACAATCTTCAAGGTTCTATGCACATCAATTTTTATGGGGGTTTATGGCAGATCCTGGATTATTTCTGCACCAATACGATCTACCACAACAATATGATATTCATATATTGTACCAGCTTTGCTTTTGAGACTTGTAAAAGGGATAGCTGTCTGTCTATCTCTCTGTCTTTCTAATCTAGCTAGCTAGCTATCCATCTATTGCCTTTAAAAAGAAAACATATAATTTTAACTGCACTCAGTCATATTCAATACGATCAGCATAGGGGTCAAACATATTTAAGTACTTCAATAAGTAGAAACTGGAACACTCTTAACCAACAATGGACAGGACTGCATTAATATTATGGTGAACAAAAGTTAAAATTCAGTTTGGTTTATGAAGTACTTAAGTATTAACTGAATAAGTATTAATAAGGAAGCATTAACCATTTGACAGATGCTTAAAATAAATTAAAAATTGTAATTCTACACTGTTTATATGAATATCTTAAGAATTATTTCTGTGACAAATGCTATAACAGGAATCAAACCATTACTGGAGAAAAATTAAGCTCAGCATGAATAATAGTAGAAACATATTTAAACTCACTTATGAACCCCATGATAATACAATGATATACACAAATGCAAATAGGATGAAAATTGGAATTTGACCACCAAACACCTCACCACTCCCTCAGCAATTGGCTAAGCTGCTTGGGTGTCACAGAATGGTCACAAAACCTCTAACAACTAAGGAGAAACACTGGACATGATATACTGATCATGATTTAGTACAGACAGTATGAGTGAAATGGAACTTTAGTTTGCTTGGGTGAAAAACATGCACAGGGCCTATATGCTGTTGACAGAAGGCAGAAAAACAAACCAAGGGTCTGGGGAGGAGGATAGAGTATAATTTCTAGGGAGCTGAATGGGAAGAAAAGCCACTAGTGTCTATAATAATAAAAGAGGATATATGTCGTCAGTAACATAATTCTAAGACCATGAAAACTAGACACCTGAAACTTGACACATATACACCAAGAGACTCCAGCAGTGTGCACCTCAGGGTTATTTTGTTGTTAAAGTGCATTAATTAACTTTAATTAAATTAAATGTATCTGCGCATTTGAAGCCTGCAGAACCATCTTCAGTCACTAGGTGGCAGACTTCCCAAAGCTGCACATAGCTTTGCTGTTGATACAGTTTGAAGCAGAACCAGTGAGAGGGGTTTAGTCCAAGGAACAGAGGTATATGGCTGACCCCTGCCCCTCATGTCGGGCAGAACCCCCTCAGGGCAATGGAGTGAACATAGCCCTCCCTCAGGGGTCTACAGCGGTGTACCATGACAGGAGCTGTGCCTAAGAATGTCAGTGGCTGTGCCTTCCCTCAGAATTGGGGCAGGCACAATGGGTCCAACTCTGACAGCTGCATAACTTTACTTCAAGGCTTTGCTGAATCAAACTAAGGCTTATTCCAATCCACTGAAGTTAGGTATACTTGCTAGTAAGTAAATAAATCAGAAACCTCAAACAGTTCCTTTTCCCACCATATTTAACATCAATAACGCAAAGGAATTGTGCGCACATGCACAGAACTACACGTTAACAGTTTATGGTCACTGTCTTCAAAGTTGAGAAAGTGCCTAGTAGATTAGTGACCATTTCAGACTCATGTAAGAGGGTTATCAACAATCTGATGCAATTTCCAACATCATCTTAGAAATTAACAATTATAGCCTCAGATCGGAAATTATATTGTTGCATCTCAGAAGCATGGTATGCCAACATATTCACACAAGTTTTTCTAATAAAGTTAACTGTTTGCAAATAAAATGTACAAATCTGGCACAGCCTTCACATTCATGATACATCTCCAATAGTACACTCTGTGCTGAACAAATTTGTGGAGGAATTCCAAAAATGAAGTGAACTGTTTTAACAAACATTCACAGCAATATCTGGGATAGTCTCCTCAATGCATTTGAAACACAGAGTATGCTAATATGCCAAGGATGGTTCTTAAACTGAAAAGGCTTTACTACCACTAATCTAATGGCCCTATCAATGCATACTTAACACATACCACTCAACAGTATGTATTTGCTCCTTGTCACAGGATTACAAGCATTATATTATTATGTTGCTTTAAAAAGGAATACATTTATTTTAACTATCCTCAGCTCTGATATGTTGTTGTGGAGGGAATGTTTCCAAGCTCCTGATTGCAAATTTTTGTCTACTCAAATGATAAATCTTTTAAAGCTCTGTGTACTTTCCTTCCAAGTGGCAGCTCTCAACTAATGAAAGATACTCTGATCTTCTGGTTTCAGTTTAAAAAGTCTAACTCAAGAAATCAGTGTTTGGATAAAATGTTTCAAAAACCACTAAAAGTATTGAAGAGACATGCTAAAAATGGTCAATCTTAAAGTAAGGTTCATATAAAAACATATTCAATTAAAATATGTATCTAGAATGATTTTCATTAGCCAAACAGGTTTATTTGTTTATTTAAATATTTATATACCACCTTTTGGCCTTTGAAATTGTCCCCAAGGCAGTATATATAACCCTGAACATAATCTTAATCCAATAAAAACTGAGAGCAATGAAAGTCTTAAAAACAATCAGACTTAAACAGCATCAAAAGATAAGGGTTAAGGCTGTCCAGTCATGTATGTTCTCTGGGCAGCTCACAAGAAGGAAAATAATAATACACCATATTAAAATACAAGAACAAAACAGTCCTACAACCTTTTAACGTGCAGAGAAAGAGATAAAACCACTTCAGCAACACAATACCCAGTAAATTACACACCAAATGATGGGCTGGTTTGCATGGTCAAACAACCCACGATTAAGCAGCCAAAGGGGGCTGCAGCACATGCCAGTGGTCATTTTGAATATTCAAGCTGTGGCTTGCCGTGTTATCTTTCCTTGGGCTGTAAATTAATTATGCCACTCCATTTTACTGCTCCTTGATTTTTTTACTGTAGCTGGTAGTGTTTTTTAAGGCTATATTTTAATGCTGTGTTTCAATGTTGTGTTTTTAATACTGCATTTTAATATTGTGAACCACTGCTTTTATTATATTCAGTGGTATATAAATACCACCAACAAACAAAATACAAATAAATCTGAACCCAGGCGATGGAGGGTGTGCAAGGGTTAACAAACCAAGATCATTTCTAGGGTTATGCAAGGGTTGTTTAAGTCTTGCACAACCCTTGCCACTTGGGTTCAGATGACATGACCAGCTGTGGCTTGAATAGTTAAAAACCGCCTGACATGCACCACGGCTCACCACAGCTCGCTGTGGTAGAGGTGAGTGTGTGAACCAGGTCATTAAAAGGCCAGTTTTGAAGATCAGAAATTATTTAATAGGTCTGGGTGAATAAAAAGGTCTTCACCTGGTGCTGAAAAGACCATAAAAAGGGTGCCAGGTGAGCTTGCTTTGAGGGGCTTTTCCACAGTTGGGGTATCACCACTAAGAATACCCTCTCCTTAGTAGCCACCCACCTCACTTCACTTGGTGGGGGCACTTGGATCAGGGCTCCTGAAGAGAACTTTAAGGTTCAGTTAGGATATTCGGGAGAAGGCAATCCTTTAGGTAACCTGGTCCCAAGCCATTTAAGGCTTTGAAGGTTAAAACCAGCACTTTTAATTGGGCCAAGAAACAGACTGGGAGCTAGTGAAGTACACTGGCATAAGATGATTAAAACACCCAGTCCCAGTTAATAATCTTGTAGCCCTATTTTAGATCAAATGAAATTTCTGAATTGCTTTCAAAAGAAGGCTCACATACAAACAGCAGCGCTCTGTCCCTGCCTATCTATACCACTGGTGGTGGTGGTGAGACTTTTTATTCATATCTTAAAGGACTAGGTGACGGGTAATTGACCTTCAAATATATACTTCCGAGACCAACACCTCCATGTGACTATAGTGAAATTAATTAATATATAAAAGGAACAGATATTGCACAGCTGTGGACAGGGACAGTTTCATATTCCATAAGTGCAAGTCATCACTTAACTCCTGATAGTTTCACATATTCACAATACTAAATAGTAATAGGAATTATCACACCAATAGTATAAAAAATGTATATGCTATCAGTGTGACAACTGAAAAGAAAGCCATGGATGGAAAACACGAGGTGTTTTTTTTTTTTAAGTATGTTTATAAATTGCCTTCAATTAAAAATACCATTTTATCATATTTAATTTCTCTGAAAAAATGGCAGGCTCTAGGTACATCATAATATTTCAAATTAGCTACCATTCTATTCCTTAATTGCTGGAAGTTAGATAAGGGTTCCACTTTATAAGGGTTCCACTTTTATACTTGACCAGTGCAATCCTATACATGTATACAGTACATGCCTAAGTGAGTTCTATGGGATTTATTCCCAGGGAAGTGAGCACAGGATTGCAGCCTGAATGTTTTAGTGAACTGGTAAATTACAGAGTTCTGAATTGTTGACTATGATGTTCCCACTACACATAATTAGTGAACTTTTAGTATGTAAATCTTGGTATTAGCTCAGTGATTCAGGATACAGCACTGTGATCAATTCTGTAAATAAATATATCCAAATCTACAGTAACTTCTAAATTCTAACCACAGGAAAAGCTCAGATGTATCTACAGCTACATCATTGTCCTGTCCACCATATATGTATGTGAGATGATACGTATTATGAGTAATAAATAAAATATGTTTATTTAAAACCTATACTGTCCTTCAACCGTCAGTTTTATACTGTCAGTTCTCAGACAGGTTCACAACAAAATCATACAAAGTTCGTAGCAATCCAGAAACAGAAACGACTACTAAAACCCAATAAATTAAAAGCATCAGGTAAAAAGTAGCTGTTACTTGTTCCTAGCTAACCTTCTAAGCTTAATCATATATTTCTAGATGCTAGCCAGCTTTGATTCATTGTTAACAAATATGCCCAAAGGAATAAATGATGACATTTCTTTGTTACACCAAATACAATGCTTTAGCTTACTATTAAATCTAATTGCCTTTTCTCTTTCATATATATTTCCTTATGAAGATGAAGGGGGATGTCAGCTGAAGGCAAGGGCCACAGAGGAAGTGGTGAGCTAAATAAATGTTTTTTGGCTCAAAAGCTGCCCCCAAAGAGGAAAATGAATAAAAATCTATTTAGAAAAATCAGTGTGTGAGACTAGTCAGTGGTGAGTTCTTTTAAGGTGGCTGTTCTTCCCAACATATAGCCTATGTCAATAGCACTCATCATAGACAGCCAAAGAAAACTTCCTTGCTCTACTGAGAATCCTAAAAATCTCCAACCGTAACTTTTAGAATCCATCCTACCTGAAAAATGATTGCTCAATATTTACAAAATGGGTCAAACCATCATACTGTAACAGCCTGTTGTAATATGAATAAATGACCTGCAGTCGTATATAAAAGACTTCTTCCACCTTGTATGGCGTTCTCCCAAACCATCTTCTCTGCATCTATTGCTACACCTGTAATTTATCTCTTCTCCACACTTCCAAAATTTCTTGAAAATTTTAAAAGAAACAAGGAGATGATAGCAAAACAAGCTTCTGCAAGGTTTGTTGTTGTTGTTGTTGTTGTTACAACATCCTCATTTTTAAAATATTTCTGGGTACTATCTGTTACTCAGTCACCACTCTTTTCCTCTTATCTTACCATATCTATCTTTTTTTGGACTGGGCAAAGACTATTTTGCACTCACAGTACACTGTTGGTACTTAAAATGTAAGTTCTAAACGTGCTATAACTTTATGACCATATATGAGGATACATATTTGAACAAAATAAAAGGGTGACAATTTGCTGCGGATGATAAAACTAACGCTAGGGTGATAAATATGAAGGATGTCAGGGAACCTATACCATCCATAGGTATATAGAAGAGGGGATTTCAGCAGGTGCAGTTTTTCCTAGTCCTGCACAACAAACTGTACTTGTCAAATTTCCCTCTTCTACACAACTAAGAGTACTTCTACACTATATTCTTAAAATGATTTGTCATTCTTCTCTCTGAAAGACATTTGGAGCTGTAGTTCTATATATAGGGTGTGTGCACTATGGGGAGTAATCTATCCTGCCCCCACGCTGGTGGAATCGACTATTAGTGCAATAGGAACTAGTGGTTCCTGAAACATCCGGAAATGAGTGGCAATGCTTGTTTCCGGAATGGGACAGGTCAGTGGAGCTCTCAGAAGGGAGCTCAAATGATTTGTTCCATTCTGGAAATCAGCATTGTCACTCATTTCCATGCTTATTTTAGGAATGGCTTGTTCCTGTTGCACTAGCAGTCTGTTCTGCAACAAAACTAGTGGAGGCACAGTGGCATAGGATACTGTCCTATGATTCTCAGGGAAATAATTATCACAACTCTCACCAAAGAACAATTGCCACAATTTAATATAAATATGTAGTTTGCTCTAAAAGTTGCACTGCCAACAGACAGAGAAAAAAACGTTCTTAAAACCTACCTGCTCCCCTCTTGACAGTTATCTTTAATATGGAAACACATTCCGATTGCCAGAAACAATGGCACTCAAAAAGCTATTTAATTATTCCTTCCACACACTATTCCTTTTGTATCATGACTTGTTGGATTGTAAGCCACTGGCTGGAACACTTAAAAAAAAAAAGTAATTCAGCAGCTTAATGCAACATTAGGCACTTTACAAACAGGGAGGTTTGGACCGACTGCAGCACCAGCACATCACAATATATCGTGGTGCATAAACGTCACATCAGTATCACAGGGACAGATGGGGCTGCTCAAAGTTGGCTATCTTGTTGTTGTTCAGTCGTTCAGTCGTGTCCGACTCTTCGTGACCCCATGGACCATAGCACGCCAGGCCTTCCTGTCCTGCGCTCTCTCCCGCAGCGTGCTCAAGTTCATATTCATTGCATCGGTGATGCTATCTAGCCATCTCATCCTCTGCCGTCCCCTTCTCCTTTTGCCTTCAGTCTTTCCCAGTATCAGGGTCTTTTCCAGAGAGTTTTCTCTTCGCATTAGGTGGCCAAAATATTGGAGCTTCAGCTTCAGTATCTGTCCTTCCAGTGAGCACTCAGGGTTGTTTTCCTTTAGGATTGACTGATTTGACCTCCTTGCAGTCCAGGGGACTCGTAAGAGTCTTCTCCAGCACCACAGTTCGAAAGCATCAATTCTTCGGCGCTCAGCCTTCCTTATAGTCCAGCTCTCATAGCCATATGTTGCTACTGGGAAAACCATAGCTTTGATTAGACAGACCTTTGTCGGCAAGGTGATGTCTCTGCTTGTTACTATGCTGTCTAGGTTTGCCATAGCTTTCCTCCCAAGGAGCAAGCGTCTTTTAATTTCATGGCTACAGTCACCGTCTGCGGTGAGCTTGGAGCCCAAGAAAGTAAAATCTGTCACTGCTTCCATGTCTTCCCCTTCTGTATGCCAGGAAGTGATAGGGCCAGATGCCATGATCTTCGTTTTGTTAATATTGAGTTTCAAACCAGCTTTTGCACTCTCCTCTTTCACCCTCAACAAGAGGCTCTTGAGATCCTCTTCGCTTTCTGCCATTAGGGTGGTATCGTCTGCGTATCGGAGGTTGTTGATAATTCTCCTGGCAATCTTAATTCCGACCTCTGATTCATCCAACCCAGCATTTCTCATGATGTACTCTGCATATAAGTTAAATAAGCAGGGTGCCAATATGCAGCCTTGTCGTACTCCTTTCCCAATTTTGAACCAATCGGTTGTTCCATGTCTGGTTCTTACTGTTGCTTCTTGACCCTCGTACAGGTTTCTCAGGAGACAGGTAAGGTGGTATGGTACTCCCATCACTTTAAGAATTTGCCAGAGTTTGTTGTGATCCACACAATCAAAGGCTTTAGCGTAGTCAATGAAGCAGAAATAGACGTTTTTCTGGAATTCTCTTGCTTTCTCCATGATGCAGCGAACATTGGCGATTTGATCTCTAGTTCCTCTGCCTCTTTGAAACCCAGCTTGTACTTCCGGTAGTTCTCGGTTCGCATACTGCTGAAGCCTAGCTTGTAGGATTTTGAGCATCACCTTGCTGGCATGTGAAATGAACGCAATTGTGTGGTAGTTTGAACACTCTTTGGCGTTGCCCTTCTTTGGAATTGGAATGTAAACTGACCTTTTCCAGTCTTGCGGCCATTGTTGAGTGTTCCAAATTTGTTGGCATATTGAATGCAGCACTTTAACAGCATCATCTTTTAGGATTTTAAATAGCTCAGCTGGAATACTGTCATCTCTGCTAGCTTTGTTGTTACTAATGCTTCCTAAGGCCCACTTGACTTCACTCTCGAGGATGTCTGGCTCAAGTTCAGTGACCGCACTATCATGGCTATCAGGGACATTCAGATCTTTCCTGTATAGTTCTTCTGTGTATTCTTGCCACCTCTTCTTAATCTCATCTGCTTCTGTTAGGTCCCTGTCTTCTTTGTCCTTTATCATGCCCGTCTTTGCACAAAACATTCCCTTGAGATCTCCGATTTTCTTGAAGAGATCTCTAGTCTTTCCCATTCTATTGTTTTCCTCGATTTCTTTGCATTGTTCATTTAAGAAGGCCTTCTTGTCTCTCCTTGCTATTCTCTGGAACTCTGCATTCAGTTGGATATATCTTCCCCTTTCTCCCTTGCTTTTCACTTCCCTTCTTTCCTCAGCTACTTGTAAAGCCTCCTCAGACAGCCACTTGGCTTTCTTGCATTTCTTTTTCTTTGGGATGGATTTCGTTGCTGCCTCCTGAACAATGTTACGGACCTCCGTCCATAGTTCTTCAGGCACTCTGTCTATCAGGTCTAATACCTGAAATCTATTCCTCACCTCCACTGTATATTCATGAGGGATATGATTTAGGTCATACCTGAATGGTTTAGTGGTTTTCCCTAAGTTCTTCAATTTAAGCCGAAATTTTGCAACAAGAAGCTCATGATCTGAGCCACAGTCAGCTCCAGGTCTTGTTTTGACTGACTGTATAGAGCTTCTCCATCTTTGGCTGCAAAGGACATAATCAATCTGATTTCGATATTGACCATCTGGTGATGTCCATGTGTAGAGTCGTCTCTTGTGCTGTTGGAAAAGAGTGTTTGCTATGATCAGCGTGTTCTCTTGGCAAAACCCGATTAGCTTTTGTCCTGCTTCATTTTGTACACCAAGGCCATGCCTGCCTGTTATCCCAGTGATTTCTTGACTTCCTACTTGAGCATTCCAATCCCCTATGATGAAGAGGACATCTTTTTTTGGTGTTAGTTCTAGAAGGTGTTGTAGGTCTTCATAGAACCGATCAACCTCAGCTTCTTCGGCCTCAGTGGTTGGGGCATAGACTTGAATTACTGTGATGTTGAATGGTTTGCCTTGGATTCATACTGAGATCATTCTATCGTTTTTAAGATTGTACCCCAGTACTGCTTTTCCCACCCTTTTGTTGACTCTCAGTGCTACTCCATTTCTTCTAAGGGATTCTTGCCCACAATAGTAGATATGATGGTCACCTGAATTAAATTCACCTATGCCTGTCCATTTTAGTTCGCTGATTCCCAAGATGTCGATGTTCAATCTTGCCATCTCATGTTTGACCACCTCCAGCTTACCCTGATTCATTGATCTTACATTCCAGGTTCCTAAACAATATTGTTCTTTACAGCATCAGATTTTCTTTTCACCACCAGACACATCCACAGCTGAGTGTCCTTTCAGCTTTGGCCCAGCCGCTTCACTCTTTCTGGCGGTACTTGGAAATACCCTCTGCTCTTCCCCAGTAGTATATTGGACACCTTCCGACCTGAGGGGCTCATCTTCCGGCATCATAAGGCCTTTTAGCCTTGTGATACGTTCCATGGGGTTTTCTTGGCAAGAATACTGGAGTGGGTTGCCATTTCCTTCTCCAGTAGACCACATTTTGTCAGAACTCCCTGCCATGACCTGTCCGTCTTGGGTGGCCCTGCACGGCATAGCTTATGGCTTCACTGAGTTACACAAGCCCCTTCGCCACAACAAGGCAGTGATCCATGAAGGGGGTTGGCTATCTACCCAGGTTTAAAAGTAGTTCTATATTTCAAAAAAAAAATTATTCCCATATTGTATGTTTTAAGTACCTTTTGGAAGGTTGGTGGAATAGAAATTCTTAGATACAGCACATGTATTGTAATGACATAGTAATAGAGAAGGATCCTTCTACAGTGCAAAAAGGTGTTAAAACAACAAAAGGGGGAGGCAGGAAGCATGGAATCCTATTTTGTAGGACTGTTCCTATCCAAAAGCTGCCTACATACATAAGCCACTGGTTGCTTATTAAAGCTAATTAAATAGCTTTAATTGAGATAATTAATTTATTATTTTATTATTTATTTAAAACATTTGTATCCCGCCCTATATCATTAGGATCTCAGGGTGAAGTGCAGATAAAATCAATTTAATTAAAGCTATCTCAAAGCCATTAATGACAAAGGTACAGGAATTTCTAATAATACAATTGCAGTGCTACATGGAAATGTTAAGTCTTCAGCATATCTCCATTTCCCCCATAGAACACTACAAGCTTCTCAGTGCCCTAGAAATGTTATATGGCAGTGCTGGGGGCAGGGAAGAGAGACAACTAGAATATGGCTGCATTCAACATGACAGGAAGATAAGTTTTATAAAATAGTACAACCAGAAGGCAAAGAAAACAAAATACATGACAGAGTTAGGTGCATCCTGATCCTACTGAAGCATAGGAAAACATTTGAATGTATAAATCTATTTATGGGGAGAGCAATCCTATGGCTCCTAGACAGTGTCTTGGGGGCCATAAGATAGTCCAGATTCCTAAAAATGACGTCTGAGAGAGCACTCCAACCTTGGACCCAGGAGTCTGAGCTCCCTGCCCCCTTCCCCTCACAGCTGGGAGAGAACCACACCAGCTACCTCTCTGAGATCGCACAGTGAAGTCAGAGAGAAGGTAGGGAAGAGAGGGGACTTGGGACACTGGTTTACGAGGAATCCTCCGGCCCCCCCAGCCTCCTTCCCTCCCTGACACCTGAGCTAGACGGGTAAAAATGCCAATCTAGCAAAAATGCAGAGCGGGAGGAGCGCAGAGGTGAAGATCCCCCCCCCCACTCTGCATAGGATTGCAGACTTTCAAGTTCAAAGGCTGACTGACAGGCATCCTGACAGGACTGCACTCTAATTAAATTTTGGTTCACCTTTCTGCTCGCAAGAGCTCTCAATGATCCAATCAGAGTTAACTGTATCTTAGTCCCACTGAAACCAAACTGGAGAGATGAATGTTGAGTCCCATCAGTATGTATAAGGAACCTTTCATAGTCCTTATTCAAAGCAAGGGAGAGTGCTAACATTATGATAACAATAAACAGCCTTGATACCAGCTCATCTACACACTTTACTTAGGTGTCAGGACAGTTTGAATGGAGTGGCATATGTGGAAGCTTAATTACCAAACTGTAATTAAAGTAGCCTGAAAAGGCTGTAGGAAAATTACTTGTGGAAATTGGGGTGGGGGCGCTTTATGACATCTACTTCTTCTGGACAGGATCCAAATGGCCCAGAGGATGACCTAAACACTTCTGCTTGCAGGTCAAGGGGTTGCTGCTTTTCCTTTCCAACTGTAGACCTTCATGCCCTGTTGAATTTTAGTCCAAAGGTATCTTGACCTTCAGGAGTAGAGTTTGAGCTAGGGGCAGTGGGGGCAAAAAAAAAACCCTGTTGCATGCAAAGTCCAGCCTTTATTTTACATACATACATACATACATACATACATATATATTTAAAGAAAAGAAATAAAAGCGAGTTGGTTTTGGTTACCTTTTGGTTACCTTTGTCATAAATCACAGATCAAGATGCACTGTTAAAACATTTTTCAGAGAAGAACATTATCAACTTTTAAAAACTTCCATTTTGAATCTTAGCAGAATGTGGGCCTTTGCTTACGAATGAAAGGGGATGGCTAAAGGGAGCCATTTGGCAAGCAGATGCGGTGCAAGCCTGCCATGCACAGGCTGCCAATACTATAGTACTGGCTGCCAAAGCTTTGCAGCCAGTACTATTCCACCATGAGGCCCAATGGAAGGAGCTGTGTCACAGACAATGCATTGTGCCAGATTGTGTGGGCGTTTTGTGAAAGTGTAAGAGACCACTAGAGACTAGAATAAGGCTAACGGCGCTATTTCAATGTCCATACTAGATTGCTGGGGTGAGAGGTTGCTGCTTTTAGTGTATGACCCTACACATGGCCACAGTTTCAGAGTTACAGCCAAAATAAAAAACGATTTTACTAAAACATGTCAAAAAAGAGACTCCTCTTACCCTTGGGTTGTATTCAATGGTGACCTTCTGTCAGCAGAACGGTGGACTGAATTTTCCCTCCCCTTCTACATACCCCAAATCTGTCAAGAGGAGCAGTTCTGGAGCAGATCTAGGGTGTGTGCAAGGGGCTGCTCTCTGACAAGCTTGCTTAAACTTGAGACAGCTGCCATGGATAGACCTACTAAAACACCTTGCTCAAGTCACTTGTGAATGCTGTCATGAAGCTGCTACTGACCTTTGCACACTTAGCTTGCACTGCATGGTATCTTTTGCCTATAAGAACCAGCCTAGAATAAAGTTAGGACAGAGTACTAGGGAAGTCCACAAGCTCAAAGAGAAAGCATCATCTAAAAATCCTAATTACAACCATGGGTACTTGGCCTGGTGCTCTTTCCACTACTGCAAAACCAGAGAGCAGATGACCCTGAGTCTCTGATTCCATTCCCAACCACCTAGGAGATAGGATCCATCTTTGTTCTCAAATAAACTGATTAAGGGTGCAATCCTATGGCTGCTAGACAGTGGCTAAACAGCCATAGGATTGGTCGGTTCTTGGAGAACCACCTTCCCACCCTGCTGCCTTGTAGGCAGTACGGGTCGTCCCCGGGCTCTGTGCTTGGATGAGCAACACAGAGTGGGGAAAAAGGGTGTTCCCAAGGGCAGGGAGTGCGGAAGTGCCGGTACAATGCTTCCTATGCAGTGTCCGGTCTTCCCATCCCACTCTCTGACGTCCTCATAGCCACAAATGCAGGGCACCTGAAGTGCAGAGGAGAGAATCGCCTCCGTGCTCCTCCCGCCCTGCATTGGATAGGTGGTCGCCCCCGAGTTTGGAGGCGGCCGCCTCTCCACATAGGATTGCTCCCTAATTTGTGTAATCTTGACCTAGTGTTATGTGGTTCTGTCTCTACTAAGCTAGAATCTAAATCAGGGTTGGGCAACATGCAACCTGCATGTGCTCCCTGGCCTTGTTCAGTTCCCGCACCACTCAATTCGCCACAATGGTGGCAGGGTTCAGCAGCAAAACAACTGACGGTTTGTGCCGAATTTCGGCAGGAAAACACTGATTGCTTTGTGGCTACTGACAAAATTGAGCAGCGACTGTGACAAAGGTGTGGCTCCCAGGGGAGGGGGTTGAAACTGGCCTCTTGAGTCCCCACCCCTGATCTAAATGAACCTGTGGCTACTGTAATTGGCCTAAGGAGGAAAGGGAAATTCAGTGTTCTAAGAGGCACCAAAACTCTTCTAGTAGTAATGTAGACCTTCTCATGATTAATATACTAATGCCAATGGCTACAATAAGGCACGATTAGTGATACTGAATTGATGCTGCTAGTTCTGGAATTTGTATCTCTCTCTGTCTCTCTCTGTCTCTCTCTCGGCACAGTGTAAAGAATCAAAATTCCTGGGCTTGGCACCATTTCCTCCTACATGCTCTTTCAATCTGATTTACTAAAGCACAATTTTTGAAAATATATGAAAGTCTACTTTATTTACACAATTATTCTGTTTCCTGAATTTTGGATTATTTCATCACAGAATATGGGTGTTGTTGTTTTTTAAAGCACTCATACACAACTTGCTTTTGGGATGCAATTTGTCTTTTGAAATTTATGAATTCAGGAAAAAGGGGGAGGCAGGCAAGAACAATACCAACTGAGCTCCTGCTCAACCTGGACTATTTTTGTTTTATAAGTGTATTACTTTTTAGTATATTTATTGCATACATTAAGTATGAATGGGACATAAATCTCCTACATAATTAAAATATGGTTTACAGTCATATCATTTATCATTTCCATACCCAGTGAGGTGTTCATATACTCATTTTACAGTATATTTTACAAATGGAAAATTAAGATGGAATGCAATTTTTCCCCAAGACCACCCAGTTATTTCATGGCTCAGCAGTGGTTTCTTTACAGGTCTTCTACTCAAAACACATCATCCAATGGACAACACTGATTCTATGTAAACAATTTGAGAAATTTCTTCTGTAACTGCTACTGTTTTTCATAAGCAACAAGAGTAGCAATAAAATTTGGGTTTTTTTGAATGGTGGAGGGATAACCAACCACAAACTGTTGTCACATTCTGAAGAAACTGAGGAGTGTAATTCTCTCTAATAGCAAATGTTTTTATTTTATTTTATTTTATTTATTTAATAGATTTCAGGCACAATCCTAACTAGATAGGTGGCTGCCTCCGACTTCAGAGGTGACCGCCTATCCAAACCAAGGCAGGAGAGGCACGGGGGGGGATCGTTCCCTCAGCGCCTCTCCTTCCTTGCTATTTTTCGCTAGACAGCTGTTTTCGTCTGTCTAGCGGTGGGGGGGGGGCTGACTGGGAGAGGAAGCTGCCATACGACACATAGGATGTGTCGAACATGCAGTTCCTCTCTCCCTGCCCCAGAACGCCCCCTGCAACACCCCTCTGCAGTCGCTGTGTTCTCCTCTTCTGAACATGGAGGATGAGGCTTCTCCGCGCTCCTCTGAGGCAGTGCAGACAAGGGGGACAGCCAGTTTTCCGGGAACTGACCTCGGAGCGCAGGCTCCGAGGTCGGTTCCCGGAAATGAGCATATCCTATGGTCCTCTAGACAGTGTCTAGTGGCCATAGGATTGCTCCTTTATATACTTAAAAATATCTCTAAAATATTTAAAAATATCTCTAGGAGGTTTAAAAGAACATTCAAAACAGTAAAATACATCACGATATGCAATAAAATACAATTAAAATACATAATACTAAAACATTTATAATAAAACATTAAAACAAATTAAAAACCACTACAAGACATAATTCAGATGATTGAATGCCTATCAGAATTTGGAAGCAAAACAGGGTCACCAAAAATAAGAGTATGGTTTCTACATACTTGGTGTATTCCCTAGATATAATTCTGTAAATTAAAAGAAAAATAATGTGTTAAAACCTGTAAAGACTGTCTGAACAAACCTGCGAGAATGCTTTCAGCAGTTGTGTCTAAAAACCGCCCACAAGCCAGGCACAATCCTAGGTGTGTCTACTCAAAAGGAAGTCCTATTGAGTTAAATGGAGCTTACTCTCAAGTAAATGTGTACAGTATTGCAGCCTAAATGTATTTATTTGATTTATTTATTAAATTTCTTAATTGCCCATCTGGCCGGTCACCCGGCCACTCTGGGCGATGTACAACAGTACAATTTAAAACAGTAAAATTATACATTAAAACGTTATTTAAAAATACCCTAACCTGTCCCAAATGCCTGCCTGAACAACCAAGTTTTCAGCGCAAGGCGGAAGCTCATTAAAGAGGGGGCATGGCAGAGTTCCCTTGGGGGGGAGTTATACAGAGTGGGGGCCACCACAGAGAAGGCCCTCTCCCTCGTCCCCACCAGTCTAGCTGTCCTCGCTGATGGGACAGAGAGAAGGCCATCCGAGGCTGATCTTGTTAAGCGGCCTGTCTGGTGTTGCTGGAGGCGCTCCTTGAGATAGGCTGGGCCAGAACTGTATAGGGTTTTAAAGGTCAAAACCAACACCTTGAATTTGGCCCAGAAAACAACTGGTAACCAGTGCAACTCCTTCAGCACTGGAGTGATGTGATCACGCCGGCGGCTGCCTTTAATCAGGCGAGCCGCCGCGTTCTGCACCAGCTGCATCTTCTGAACTATCTTCAAGGGTAACCCCATGTAGAGCGCATTACAGTAGTCTAGATAGGAGGAGACCAGGGCATGTACTACTGATGGGAGCAGATGGTCAGGAAGGTAGGGGCAGAGCTGCTGTATCAGATGGAGTTGGTGCAATGCTGTCCGGCACACAGCTGACACCTGAGCCTCCATGGACAGCTGGGAGTCCAAAATGACCCCCAGGCTGTGGACCTGGTCTTTCAAGGGTAGCCGTACCCCATTCAACACCAGGTCAGCATCCCCCAACCTCCTCTTGTCTCCCACCAAAAGTACCTCGGTCTTGTCAGGGTTCAGCTTCAGCTTATTCCTCCCTATGCAGCCACTCACCATCTCCAGACATTTGGACAGGGATTCCACAGCCAGCCCTGGTGAAGATTTAAATGAGAGGTAGAGCTGCGTGTCATCTCCTTGTGGATGACACCGCACCTCAAACTTCCTGATGATAGCCCCCAGTGGCTTCACATAGATGTTGAATAGCATCGGGGAGAGGATGGAACCCTGTGGCACCCCACACATGAGCGGACACGGGTCTGACACCTCCTCTCCCAGTGCTACCCTCTGGTACCTGCCGGAGAGGAAGGGCCAGAACTGTCAAGGGCTCCTTGGAGGGCTCTCTCAGTCTCATCTAGTAGCCAAGTCCAGACACGGGCAAAGGGATTCTTTTCAAAGCTTTATTCTTCTTTTATAACTTAACAACTCTACAGGTAGCAACTAGATCTGAGCAGCAGAGTACCTATGCCCTACGTTGGAACAGTTGGTCCCCGTTTGAAAGGGAATTACTGGCAGACCCCTGAACTTAAGGACTAGGGAGAGTCCCTCCCCTTTTCCCGTGGATCCTCTGGGCGCAGCCGTTTTTTGAGCGCCAACCGGGCACTACGCCTCCTTTCCACGCCCTCCATCTGGCGCCGCTCTCTGCGTCTGTGTCGCGCGTCCACCAAGACTGCTTCCCATGCTTGATCACTCCCTGGACTGCTTTCTAATCTAGGAATGCTGGTGGGAGGAATCTCTGTCAGCTGCGGGCCCTGGGAAAGAGGAGCGCGCTCCTCTCCCAGGAGCGACTGCTCTTCCTCAGAATCAGAACTACTCTGGGATTCTATGGGCTCAGTGTCCACCCTGACAGGAACCACCGTAATATGATGTCTCCAATGCCCATCCTCTCCAGGCGGGCCAGGAGGATACCGTGGCCAACAGTATGAAAAGCCACTGAGAGGTCGAGGAGAACAAGGAAGGCGCATTCACCCCTATCCAGAGCCCTCCTCATATCATTCACCAAAGCGACCAAGGCCATTTCTGTGCCATGCCCAGGCCTGAAGCCCAATTGAAATGGATCGAGATAATCGGCTTCTTCCAAGTGTGCCTTCAACTGCATCGCCACCACCCGCTCAATGATTTTGCCCCATAATGGCAGATTTGAGACTAGGCGAAAGTTGTTCAGAACTTGGGGATCCAAGGAGGGCTTCTTTAAGAACAGTCTTAACACTGCCTCCTTGAGGGCTGATGGCATCACTCCCTCCTCAAGGGAGGCATTCACCACCGCCCTGATGCCCTCACACATATGGAATGTTTGTGTGCCAGTCGAAGAAAAAAAAAGGAAAGGCAGAACAGAGGGAAATTGCCAGTTCTTGGCTTTTCATAGATTATTGTTCCCTGGGAAAGTATTGAAAGAATATTGCAACCCAATCTTTTGCGCATTTACTCAGAAATAAGCTCTATGAGGCTTGCCCTAAATAAGGCTTACCCTCAATAAGTATTCATAGGATTGCAGCCCTAGTGAAATGTGTTTCAGTAACTTGTCAATCAACCAACAGCTTCACCAGCTGCAATAGCAGCATTTCACCTAGCCTATTCTAACAGGCTGAGCTGCAAGTTCCTTTGCCTTCATTTTACAGAAAGCAACCACTAATTCTGTTACATTCAACTGCACTTAGCTGACCTAGCCCAGATTACCCAGCATTTGTTCAAATGAAGGGCAGTGATTCATTGGGCAACATGTGGTGTTTACACGTAAGTTGCACCACAGCTGCCCATGCCATGATGCAACTAAGGCTGCCAAGTCATGCCGGCAGAGAACTTAGAAAAGTCAACCATCAGTACTCGTACTTTTATATTCAAGACACTTGACTATATATAAGTAACTCAATTCGTTAAAAGAAAGAAAGAAGGGGAGTCTTTCCATCACTTTTCTTTTTGGAAGAGAATCAGGTTGTATTCATTAGTTTAACCTGCAAAAGTTATTTTACAATGACGAAATACAAAGTACCACAGGGTCATAATTCAAGCAACCACTACCTATAACCTTCCAACCCCTCTCTAATCTCTATGACTAGAGAAGCCCCAAGGCCCACAGGTGTTGTTCTTGAAAAATTTGTGGTAATAGCAGATGTACATGCACTTTTAAAGTACAACCCTGTGATGTAGGAATTAACAGATAGACAGCAAAAGTGGATACTGGGGGTAGTATCCAATGCTGCACTACCACTAAATGATGTCGTGCTAGAGTAAACTGTCTCTAGTGGATGTCAACAGAGCTTCCTGGAGTGATACATTTTCAAGAGAAACTGATCGTGTCAGCAAGTGCTATTCACATTTGGTTATGCATGAGAGGCATGGAGGAGCTCCAACATACTGATTATTCAAAGATCTTCATAGAGTTGGAAGGGGCCTACAAGACCATTGAGTCCAACCCCCTGCTCAACGCAGGAAGTGATGATGATGTATGCTCAGATAGTCAATAGGCTGCCATCCTCTGTCCTACTGAGAAACCAGTACTATGTTCAGCAGTCCAAAAAGAAAGCATTCATGTGGACAGATGCTGACGAAGTCAGGGAGCTGTAAAGAAACTGTAAAGTTTGCTGCTGGACTTTACTTTAAAGTGAAGCAAAAAAAGAGATATTTGGGAGAGGAAGGAAGGTTCAACCAACTGCCCCAAAGTAGTATGCAGGCTGCCTAGACTCCAGTCCACCATGGGGATGGAAGGCAGCATGACATGAGAAACGGCTGTGGAATGGGCAGTGGCAAGTAAGGAATCCCTAACCCTGGGACAGTGCTCAGTGCCCATGGAAAGTAGGCTTCATCTGGAAGCTGAAGTTCATAGGGCTTTGTTGCAGGTCCTGTCTTATGCGAGTCAGACCTCTGTAATCTGAGGCTGCTGGACTGAAAGCTGGAATCTACCAGAGAGCTGGAAAGCTAATGGTACTGGAGTGTATTGCTCTCAAATAGATACCATGGAGCAACTGAAATTGCATCATATCTGCAGGAGTGCCTGTCTTCTTATTTTTTTATTTATTTGTACAAATTTATATACTGCTGAACAGAAAAATAGCAGAATGGTGTACAACATAAAAATCACAACAATAAAAATACAGAATAAAGCTAAAACAATCACATAATCAATAAAAACAATATACATAGCTGGGTCACACTACAGGGAAAGAATAGGCAAACAGGTACATTTAGGCACGTTAAGCAGGTGCCTAAAATGCAAAACTGTCAGCACCTGCCTAATATTAATGGGGAGGTAGTTCCTTAGGGTAGGAGCTGTAACACTGAAAACTCTGTTCTTGGTAGCCATGAGATGGACCACAGGAGCATGCAGCACCGCCAAGCGTGCCTCACCACCAGTAACTGTGCACGGGTACAGAGGGTCAAATGATCCTTGAGGCCACCTGGTCCCAAGTTGTTTATGGCTTTATATGCCAATAAGAGACCTTGGACATGGCCTGGTAGCATATGAGCAGCCAGTGCTGTTCTTTCTGCAACGGTATTACATGCTGTTGAAAAGATGCTCCAGTCAACACCCACACAGCTGCATTCTGCACCAGCTGTAGCTATTGAACAAACACTAAGCGACACCCCACATGCAGTGCATTGCAGTAGTCCAATCCTGAGGTTACCAATACCTAGACTATCATGATCAAGCTATCCTAGTCCAGGAATGGCTGCATGCCTCCAAATACCAATTGTTGGGGAACAGCAGCAGGAAAATGCTATTGCCCTCATGTCCTGTTTGTGGGCTTTCCCTAGACATCTGGCTGGTCACTTTGGGAAACAGAATTCTGGACTAGATTTGGACTGATCCTGGAGGTCTCTTATGCTCTTGTGTACAAAGATGGGATAATAGAAGAGATACACACAGAGGACAGGAGTATTGACTGGGCATCTTGATTCACACACTCCTTTCAGGACTCGAACCTCATCTCAGCTATACCACTGACTGGCCCTGGAAGGAACAAACGTTATCTTGTTTAGAAGGCTACAGATAACATCTGCTCCAGCTTGTTTTAACGTCAGTGGCACAGAGAGAGAGAGAGAGAGAGCAAGCGAGCGAGCGAGCGTGCGAGAGAAGTTTCACTTTTCCCAAAATCAATTCAAGTAGTAAAGTTGCGTGCACACCATGCAGCAGCTGCTTATGTCTATCTGGCTTTGTTTTGAAAGCAGTTCTGGTAAACACATCTACCAAAACACTTAAAAGAAGCTTATCCAGCATTTTGTACAAACTGTTGTTTTCTTTGGAGCAGACTCAAAGTTTGAAGCAATATTTACACTAAAATCTCAATGGTCAGTGGAATTTTCCACAAAAAATTCTGATATTTCACAAGCCAAAACCTAGGTAGTTTCAGGCACTAGCATATCACACTTGGTAATACAGTTAATAGTGAAAAGTTTGTCCTTGGTTTCTTACAGAGTAAACAGGGAAAGCATAAGTTCCTTTTTTTGGCAAAGAACATTTTTGGCTGAACAATAAAACTAAAACACAGCTGCAAATTTTAAATTGGTGTGTTGTTTCTTGAGTGTGAAAGGGCAGCCATCAAGAATCTAGGCAGCTAGCAACCCAATAATGCTACTAAAATCAATATAAAACTATACTAATAGTACTACAGGTATTACAGAGGAACATAGGAAACTGCCTTATACTGAGTCAGGTCACTGGTCCATCTAGTCCAGTACTTTGACACTGACTGAGAGCAGCTCTCCAGGATTTCAGGCAGGATTCTTCTCAGGCCCTACCTGAAGATGCAGGTGATTAAACCTGAGACCTTCTCCATGCAAACCATTTGTACTACACCACTGAGCTACGTCTCCTCCCACTAGAAATATAAAATATACCTCTGCACAGTCAGGACCACTCCCCAAAAGGTGGTCTTTCTTTTTCTAAAAAAGAAAAATCTTTGCCACTATTCTAAAAGTCTCAAGGGAACTTTCCACAACATAGAGTGCCATCACTAAAAAAGGCCCACAGCCTGTTGTTATACTTTTTACTTATGAAGGACCCAGTGTCTGGAGCAAGGCCTCAACTGATTATCTTAATGATATAAGGGAATGGACCCTTCAGTGTCATTTTTGGATATGATACACAGAGTTTGCCATCAAAAGACCACATAGGTCTAGAGCCAGGGCCTGCAGTAGAAGCTGCCACCACCGGGGAAGAGGCGTGCCTGCTGCTGCTGGGCCTGCTGTTGCTGCTGCTGCCACCAACACCAGGCCTTCCCTGCAGACTTCTAGGGGCTATCATCAGGAGGTCTGGGGTGTGGTGTCATCAATATGCGGATGACACGCAGCTCTACCGCTCGTTCAAATCTTCACCAAGGTTGGTTGTAGAATCCCTGTCCAAATGTCTCGAGATGGTGAGTGGCTGGATGAGGAGGAATAAGCCGAAGCTGAACCATGACAAGACCGAGATACTTTTGGTGGGAGACAAGAGGAGGCTGGGGGATGTTGACCTGGTGTTGAATGGGGTACAGCTACCCTTGAAAGACCAGGTCTGCAGCCTGGGGGTCATTTTGGACTCCCAGCTGTCCATGGAGGCTCAGGTGTCAGCTGTGAGCCGGACAGTGCTGCATCAACTCCATCTGATATGGCAGCTGCGCTCCTTCCTTCCCAACCATTTGCTCCCATTGGTAGTACATGCCCTAGTCTCCTCTCGTTTAGACTACTGTAATGCGCTCTACGTGGGGTTACCCTTGAAGACGGTTCGGAAGCTGCAGCTGGTACAGAACGCAGCGGCTCGCCTGATTAAAGGCAGCTGCCGGTGAGATCACATCACTCCAGTGTTGAAGGAGTTGCACTCGTTACCAGTTGTTTTCTGGGCCAAATTCAAGGTGTTGGTTTTGACCTTTAAAACCCTATATTGTTCCAGCCCAGCCTATCTTAAGAAGTGCCTCCAGCAACACCAGACAGGCTGCTTAACAAGATCAGCCTCGGATGGCCTCCCTCTGTCCCATCAGCCAGGACAGCTACACTGATGGGGACGAGGGAGAGGGCCTTTTCTGTGGTGGCCCCAACTCTGTGGAACTCCCTCCCTAAGGAACTCCGCCATGCCCCCTCTTTAATGAGCTTCCGCCGTGCATTAAAAACGTGGTTGTTTAGGCAGGCATTTGGGGTGGGTTAGGGTATTTTAGAAAACGTTTTTATTGTAGAATTTTATTGATTTAAACTGTTTTATTATATGCAGTATATCGTCCAGAGTGGCTGGGTGACCAGCCAGATGGGCGATTAATAAATTTAATAAATAAATAAATAAATAAATAAATAAGGGAAAGAGGTGGCTTGTAAGATAAATGGGCCATATGGATATAAAGTGAACTTCTACAGAGTTAGACCCTTGGTTCACCTTGCCCGGATGGTCTCAGATATTTCAGGTAGAATACAGAAGCAAACTAGTGCAGACTCTAGAGTGCTAGTACAGCATGACCTATTGGCTTGCCCAATCAAAAGGGCAGGCTGCCATGTTCTGTAGCAGCTGCAGCCTTGAAGAGTCTTCAAGGGAAGCTTCCAAGAACACGTAACACAGTCTTCCCTTTTTTCATAGCTGGTTGAAACAACCAATTCAAAGCTCAATCTGCTTTGAAATATCTTCAGTACTTCAAAGAACAGGAAAATAAGCCACATACTGTAACATTTGGTTAGAGATAACAAATTCTCCCCCCATCGCCCGAATCTTTACCGCTGAGAACAACTGACTTTTGTTGTAACAAATTTTATTGGCAGCTGGCCTGTACTTTTTCTCAAACACAAATAACAGTGTTCTTTGAGTAGGGCAACTGTCAAGCCAAGATTGCCAAAAAAGGAGAATGATAATCCAAGAAAAGTGTTAGGCCTTTCACACAAAACCTTAGGAATAGTAAGGATTTATGCTGAGAAATCTTTCAGTTAATCTAACAGCATTTCAGACAACAAGGACAGCTTAATGACAGACAACAGAACATAGTCCTGATGTTACATACAGTAAGGATACCTGCAACCTTAAAAGCTTGCCTGAACAGCCTTAAGTGTAATTAAATACTACCTACATTTTCAGTTTCAGGAACACTCTCTTAAGAGGCAGCCAGCACTTGATTCCTACTTCACATGAAAACAAAGTGATCCAGCACTTTGCAGAAGCGTTGGGGTACAATTTGTACTAGTAACATCTCAGTTTTGCTATGGTGAAGTACCCAACTACTTTGGCATAAATATGCTTTTCCATATTCTTCTGTGTTATGCATAAATCAATGAACATAAACAAACACAAATGGAACACATTAAAATTCATTAAGCAGACTCTTAAAAAATGAAGCCCCCCTGATACGTAAAAATATTTACAATGAGTTTGTAAGAATATAGCAGATGGGGCAGTAGTTTCAAGGGATCAGCATAACAAAACCAGCAGAATAACACCTATACTTATTCTACATTAATTTATTGGCAAACCACATACAGAGTGTTATACTGAAGTGAAATTATGGAAGCACAGAGTTTACAATGGATAGGGATAGGAATTACATAAGTAGTAGGAAGGAATTACATAAGTCATAGGAACTACATAAGTAGTAGGAAGGGACAATGATATCCTAGGTTACAGTCCAATGCACCATTAAGTTCCCTGAAGCTAATTTCAGCGAGCTATAGACTGTAACAATAAGTAATTGTAATCATAATGAGGATTACTTCTGAGTAAATCATCTTGGGATTGCACCGCAAGTCTATGATGCATTGTGGACAGAATATTAGCTTCATTTGTCAAAATTAGAACCTTTCTTAAAAAATACAAACAAAAAACCTTAGCCTAAGAGAATGCAGTAACTCCACCTTTAATTTATACAAAAGTATGTACTTTTGTTTAAGTTATTTATCTATTGTTCTTCCTAAGCTCATCACAGATTGCATCAAAATAAAAAATATACAACTATAATAAAGTTGTTTTTAGTTATATGTTGTTTGTGTATATTATCTGTGTGCTTTTATGTAAATAGCTTTTAAACTTTTATTTTAAATTTTAATGTTTTAACTTCTATAAACCGCCCAGAGAGCTTCAGCTATGGGGCAGTATAGAAATGTTAATAAAAGTAATAATAATAGTAATAATTATAATTATAGTCAAAAAAACAAGCCACCATCAAAATTTATCAACTACAAAAGAAAAAAACTTAGGAAAGCCCTACTCAAATAAAAGCCCCCCATCCCCAAAAGGCTTGAGCCCCTATGGAAATCCTTAAAGGCGTATTTATTCTATCCTCCACAGGGAAGACATTCCAAAGCCTGGGGTGATTGCAGTAAAACCTCTGCTTCTACCTGTTGATAATTTTACCACACACATAATGAGGGTAAGCAGAGCAGGGCTTGATCAGAGAATCTTAACAGCTCTTACCATCCTTACTGGGAGAGACTGCTTCTAAGATATGTTACAGATATAAAGGGACAGTTGAATACATTTTCACCTCCCTGTATTCACTGGAAGTCAAGTGCTGGCATCTTACACTAGCTGCAGCTTCTGAGGCATCTTCAAGATAGCACCACACAATGCGCATTACTCCCTCTAGTACTGAGACTGCCCAGTAGCATCACCACCATTTTGTTTGACTTGATCTTCAGGTTTTTTTAGATCTTCCACTTGCCTACAGCTTTCAAACACTGGTTTAGGTTGTTCCTAGAGAGGTTTAGATTAAAATATTATCCCGTCTGACCCCTTTTATTTGAATGAATTTCAGTTGTTGCAGCCTGAAGATGTGGGCAAAGTGTTTGGAGACATTTGGCCTACCTCCTATTTCCATGACCCCAGCCTATCACAGCTAGGGATGGGAGAATTAGCGAGGTTCAAGCTTGTAGAGATTTTCCTATTTTAATCTCTGAGCTTGGTTTGTAGCATTCCCATTCCTGGACTTGAGCTTTTTTCTTTTCAAACTGAAAAAGTATGCATTCAGTGCACATTTTTTAAAGTACACACCCAAAATGCCCACTTCCCCTTGTAGAATAAAGCATGAAAGTGCAATTTTTTAAAAAAAGCAGGGTTGCTTTTTTTTTTAAATGCACACTTTTAAAAAAGTGACCACAAGTTCAGGAACTTGCAAGCATTTCTGAAAAATTTCACTCCCATTCATGTTTGTGTTTAAAATGGAGCAAATGTTAACTAAAAATGAACCCAAATGAAATTCTCATACATGCCTAATTATGGCTTATAACATCTAGCAAAAGAGGGCTGACCAGTTGGGCTGTAGGAGGTGATTCATGTCTCTTTGCAACCACTTCTAAATAAATCCTCCTTAGATCCCAATGATTGTGCTACCTAGAAGCCAGCTGTGAACCTCCCCTTTTGGGGAAGACACTGATTATCCATTTCAATCTGGCTTCCATCCTGGGTTGCCCTGATATCCGAATGTACTTTGGTTGCCTTGATAATGGAAACAGGAGAGGGAAGGGTGGACGTCATACAACTTTTTCTAATTTTATTCAGAAATTAGTTTTTGTAGATAATGAGGATGTTTGGATGATCACGTGGGTAAAAGAAGCAATTGTGGCTTCTCCCCCCACCCCATGTGTGCTGCGGCGATTTGCATAATTACCTGCGATGCAGAGCGGGTTGTTGTGTCATCCAAGCCCAGCGTGGTGCGTGGTGGTGATGGCTTCTTACCCATGCCACAAACACTACCACAAGCCATGGGTTGTGGCATGGGTAAGAAGCCATCCTTCCACACACCGCGGTGGGTTCAGATGACACAGCAACCCACGCTGCATCGTGTGTAATTATGCAAATTGCAGTTGCAGAACACATGGGAGCAGGGGTTGAAGCTATGATAGCTTTTTTTACCCCTGTGATCGTCCAAATCCAGTCAGCATCTCTTGCTCATTTGGTTAAATGTTCAGTACTGTTTAAGAGACAGCCACATAATAAAGCGATGAGACATCCTGACAACAGTACGTGCCAGAATTCCTCGTGCTGGCTCTCTCCTACAAAAAACACTATTGTTATCAGAGTGCTGGGCCAGGAGGGTGGGGGAGGGATTAGAATTCACAAAGCAAAGAAGCTATGCTCAAAGTAGTTTGTACTGTGAGCTGGGTGAATACACCGAACTGGTGTACAAAGAAGCATTTTGATTTTTCAGCCTATTTCAACATTTTTAGCCTGGATCAGATTTCTATTTAAAGATTTTAAAATTATGCAACATACCAGCATTTGAGCAATTTTGTTTTCAATAAATTATGCACACTTCTTGCGATATAGAAAGCATATTGTGCAAACGGCAATAAACAGACACCCCTGAGCACTAATGTATCATAAATGGATTTATACAAACAATTTAGTTTCAAATTAAACCTCAGAAACAGTGTTTGAGACTGCAAGCTGTTATGGTAGCTGCAATTCAGTCCAAACATCACCACATATTTTTTATAAACTGAGTGATTAAAAAATCCATATTCAAAATCTACTAAAATTGCCATCAGAGGGGAAAAAATCAAGAAAATTAACAAAGCAATCCAAAGGTTCCTGGGAGGGAGAGTCCCAGGAGCCATAGGATATGGCAGATTCCCCCTTCCCCCCACAATGCCATAGGCAGAGCTACAATCGTGGGAGGGGGGGAGAATCTGAGTGGGCATTTCCTCCCACCCTTCCCAGCTACTGTGGAAAGGTCCATGGCAGCTCCTCTTCCGAGGTCGAGGACAGAGAGAGGGGGAGGGGGTGCTAGTGGTTGGGATGCAGAGGAGAGAGGCGGAGGAGCTGCTGGATCCAAAGGCCTCTCAGGCCGTACCCCTGCCCCTGGGAGCACGACCCAGCTAGATGGGTTCAGAGGCCTGTTTAGAAAAGACAGGCTTTCTGGAGAATGTGGAGGCAACAGCCCAGGAGGGCATAGGATGTTTGGAAGCTTCCTATCTTGGAGGCTTCCATCTAATGAGTTGCAATCCCATAGGATTATGCCCTTAAAGCATGACTAGCCAGGTGCTTAGGAACAACACTACTTGACTTTAAAGGCTAAGACTGACAATGTAACTAAACATAGTCTGGATCAAGTGTACATTAAATGTAACATCACGTTCCAAGTAAGAGAATACAGACATATAATATACCTGCAGAGACATTAAAACCTGGAAAAAGCAAAACTACGTAGTTAAATAGGTTTACTTTATTAAGAACCTAGAATTTTAGAAAAACTTACTAAATATCTCTCCTCTTGCCTCATGCTTGGGGTGCGGATCATATGGTTCTGCTCCCCTCTCCAGTCTCCAAAACGACGAAAAAAGTAGTTGGATAAAAAACGGTTGATGGGATCTCTGATAATATTGATGTATACAGGTTGGTCTCCTCCAAACCTGACAAAACAGAAATAAGGAAAAATCAGAAGATTGCACAGAGAGACTTCAAAAATTTAAAAATCCATTGCCTGAAGAGATGGGTTACTTACATTAAAAAGGAAAGAAAATTAACACTGCAATTCTATTTTTGAGGCTTACTAGTTAAAGCCTTTTTTATATCCGAAGGTTACTAAAGCAAAGGTTAAATAGTAGGCATATCAATATTAAAAAGGCTCACTGTAATGACTTCAATCCTTCCTACAGAGGATTACTAGAGAATATTTTACTGAAGAAAAGGCATAGCTGTGACTCTGAGCTTAATCAAGCAAGTATGTAACTAATATTTGAGTTTTTACCAGTATAACTAGCACTGCAGGTCAAAATAGTGACCACATCTATCTATCTGTCCATCCATCCATCCATCCGTCCATCTATCTCCTGCTCCTGCTCAGGAGCTTAGGGCTCCTAGTGGTTTTGTACCCAGATTGCTGAACAGGTTCACATCTACTTATCTTCAATAACACTTCATCTAGCATTCCTAGACTATCCACCATCAAAAGTGAGTTTCAAACTGTAAATCTCTGCAAAAAAATATTAATGCTTGTGTTTTCCAAGTAAATGTTTTCCTTATCCTTCTCTGTGTTGGAAGAATAAATATATACTTCTCAATTTATGAGTTCATGTTGGAGGAGAACACTGAATTGTTAACAAAAAGAATGTTTAGCATTCTTTCTCCCAAAAAGCCTATCCTGACCACATGCAGCAGGATAAAATATAAGAAAGCCTGACCAGGTGGCAAAGCAATATTAAAAACCCAGACCTGAGACATCCTATTCAACCTGACAATAAATAAAATATCATGCTGATTTCCAAGTTCAACGTAACACTCAAATCTGTAATCCTAAGCAAAGTTATTTGTATGAAAGTTCCATCAGACTGTCAAACAATCACCGTGGCTCAAAGAGCATAACTAGCCTTCAGAAATGAACTAGCTATCAGCATTTCCACATATGCGAAGGTTCATTAGGGGCTGAGAGTGGGGAGAATACACAACAACAGCTTGATACAAATGTAAAAACAGTAGCGTTTAAACATAAACCCATTTAGTCCTATTATCCATCAGTAGGATAAATGTCTTAAATCTAATGACTCTAGCTTCACTGTGCCTGAGTCCAGAAACCTACAGTCAGGGCCAGAAATATTGGAGCAAGGATAACTGTTTTGGCAGTTAGCCTCTGTATACCACCACACTGAAGTTGAAAGGAAACACACCCAGATGGGAGCAAAGTCAGGACTTTCAGCTGTAATTCAAGGGGTTTGACAAAAGTGGGGCACTAACCATTCAGAAAGTACAGCCAATGGCATACCCCCCCCCCCATCGTTGGTGGCTCATAAGTAATGGAACGAATGGCTGACAAGCAGCTGCATGGCCAGGTGAGGCCTGTTTCCTGGGTACCCCCTGACCAACCAAGCAGATAAAAGGCCTGGAGGTGGTTCTGAGTGTTATATTTGCATTTGGTAGCTGTTCACTGGAACTCCCAACATGAGGTCCAAAGAGGTGTCCATGCGAGTGAAGGAGGCCATCATTAGGCTGAGGAAACAAAATAAACCCATTGGAGAGATAGCAAAAACAGTGGGAGTGGCCAACACAACAGTTTGGAACATCCTGAAAAAGAAGGAATTAACTGGCAAGCTCAGCAACAGCAAAAGGCCTGGAAGACCACGGAAGACAACTAAAGTGGATGACCGCAGAATTCTGCTCATGGTGAAGAGGAACCCTTTCACAACATCTAGCCAGGTCAAGAATGTTCTTGAGGAGGTAGGCATGTCATTGTCAACATCTACAGTCAAGAGACGGCTTTATGAATGTAAATACAGAAGCTTCACAACAAGGTGCAAACCACTGGTAACGCTCAAGAACAGACAGGCCAGATTAGCCTTTGCCAGCAAACACCTAAAAAAGCCTGCCTAGTTCTGGAATAAGATTCTTTGGACTGATGAAACCAAGATTAACTTGTACCAGAATGATGGGAAGAGAAAAGTATGGAGAAGGAAAGGAACAGCTCATGATCCAAAGCATACCACATCATCTGTCAAACATGGTGGAGGCAGAGTTATGGCATAGGCATGTATGGCTGCCAATGGAACCAGGTCACTGATGTTTACTGATGACCTGACTGCTGATAAAAGCAGCAGGATGAATTCTGAAATGTATAGGGCTATACTTTCTGCTCAGATTCAGCCGAATGCTGCCAAACTGATAGGATGCCACTTCATATTGCAGATGGATAATGATCCAAAACATACAACAAAAGCTACCCAAGAGTTTCTCAAGGCAAAGAAGTGGGATGTTCTTCAGTGGCCAAGTCAGTCACCTGATCTCAGCCCAATAGAGCATGCTTTTCACTTACTGAAGACAAGACTGAAGGCAGAAAGACCCACAAATAAACAGCAGCTGAAGGCAGCTGCAGTAAAGGTCTAGCAAAGCATCTCGAGGGAGGAATCTCATTTGGTCATGTCCATGGGTTCCAGACTTCAGGCAGTCATTGACTGCAAAGGATTTTCATCCAGGTATTAAAGGCGATCCTTAAGTTTGAAATGATGTTGGTTTGTTCCATTACTTATGAGCCACCAATGATGGGTGTGTGTGTATGCCACTGGCTGTCCTTCCTGAATGGTTAGTGCCCCACTTTTCTCAAACCCCTTGAATTACAGCTGAAAGTCCTTACTTGGCTCCCATCTGAGTGTGTTTCCTTTCAACTTCAATGTGGTGGTGTACAGAGGCCAACTGCCAAAACAGTTATCCTTGCTCCAATATTTCTGGCCCTGACTGTATAAAGCCTTGCCTATAAATCTACAGTTATCTACAAATCCGATCCTTAAAACATTTAATTATGGGCGTGTCTTCAACCTTTCACAAAAGCGGCCTGTCTAGTAAATTTGATGATATGTGCTTAGGTCTTTCTCAAATAAACAGAAGCGCGATGAGAGGTGAGAGATGGAAAAGGGCAGCATCTTAATACAAATACACAGGATTCATTTAACACGAATTATATCTACAGATTATGTGAGGCATTCCAGAAATAAATACTTCCCATAGAATTTAGTGAGATTAGGGCATGATCCTATGCATGTTTAGACAGAAAAAAAGTCCTAGAACTCCCAGCATTCCCTAGCCAGCCATGTTGGCTGGGGAAAGCTGGGAATTGTAGGCCTTGTCTGAAGACCTACGTTTTTCTCTCTGAACATGTACAGGATTGCGCCCTTAATGTTGTAATCCTATCTATCCTTGCCTGGGAGTAAGTGCTACTGAACTCAATGCAATTTACTACCAAGTAAATTGGCTCATAGGATTGGATGCCCTATAAGGTTTTGAATTAAAAATTCCTTTTCCATGAAATCTAGGAATTCTAAACTTTCCTCAGATTATGACCAATGCCTTCAGGGTCAGTACCACATTAATTAAACAGAATGAATGGAATACAAGCATCACTATTTTTTAAAAAAATATATACCAAGTTTCACAATGTGAAATATTACTTTATTTGTTGACCAGATGCTATGGACTTCTTTCAAACTTTAACTCTCTGTCATTTGTACCGATTTGTAATTTTTCCAGTAGCAAACTTGAAATATTATAAGCTGTGTTTACATGATCATGTGAACTGTTCAGGACCAGAACAAAAATTTCCATGCAAAAGAGCAGCTGCCTGACAAAATGAATCCTAAAGCTTCCAACAACTCAGTGTTCCAAAATATTAACAATGCTAAGATCAGCGAAGCAGAATTGTTATTTTAAACTAAAGGGTGGGCATGGGATTAAACCCTATAGGCCACCTGCATAGGTCATGTGCATCTTTCAGCTCTCTCTTTCATAGCCTCCAAGATCCTAGCCTTCTGTTTTATTTTATTTTATATTTCTCGTATATATGCTTGCATGTGATATTGCAAAAAGTATCTGGTGTATTTCTCCGTGTCAAACAAGCAGCTCACCCTTGTTCTATTTGCAGAAATTGTAATCTATGCATACTTAAAAGGACATGGCTGAGATCCATCAGAAGGCTATCATACCAGGAGGGCAGTCTTGGTTTCTCCATTGCCAGTTATGAGTACCAAAATCAAACCTTGCCATCCCACAGCCAGCATTGGGAGCCCCATATATGCATAGGGTGGTATTCCATTTCATTTTTCTGATCTGTATTCTGTCCTTCATGAGGGCTCTCCAGCATAATGTTATCCCATTTTATCTTCACAAAAATCTTGTGAGGAAGGTTAGATAGAGAGCACAACCAGTAGTGCCACTAGGGCCTGACCAACGGCCACAGGTCTTGGGCCCTGCAGTCTTTAGGGTCCTCAAATACAGTCTCCCCACCCCTGGCACTCTGCTCCCAGCCACCGCTGCTACCCCCTCCACCAGTGCTCACATCTTGGTGCTCCACTTGCTCTCCCCCTCTCCCGAACTCCACTCACTTTCCCTCCAGCCAGCGGCACCTCTTTTCTCTCTCTTTAACTTTTAAAACAGGCCGGGTGTGCTGTGGAGAAAGTTGCAGTCACACCTGGCATCTTCATTTCTCCAGATGGCCTCTAGAGGGCAACATGGGCCCACAGGAACAGTGGGGAAATCAACATGCTGGGCATGACCGCAGGTTCCTCCACAGCACACCCAGCTTGTTTTAAAAGTTATAATAAAGGAAGACAAAAGAGAAAGGTGCTGCTGCCTGGTAAGGTGTGGGGAGAGAAACAACAAAGAGAAAAAGCAGTGGGGTGGGAGAGGGCCCCCTCAACCCTGGCCACACCACTGTGTACAACTTGCCCAAGACAGCAAGCATTATAACTATGTCCATCACAAGGTTACACCAGCCAATCAGGGTTGGATAGGCTGTCTTGTCCCCAACTAGGAACAGGGTTTCACTCGAAATTTTTCTCTTCCTGCTTTCCTGAGGTCTAGATCTGCCACTGCCACCTCGCAATTATTTGCCACTCTAGGTTCCTCATACAACTGGTGAGGCAACACTGCAGCATATTTGGGGCTGCAAAGTCATTGATGTATTTGGGCCACATGGCAGGGACAGAATCATAGAATCATAGAATAGTAGGGTTGGAAGCGGCCTACAAGGCCATCTTGTATAAATGCGCCTGGGTTAACACATGCCAGGTTCATCCAAATAGGAAAGGCCTACTGTGAGGCATGCAAGGCAAGTATCTTTAGGGTAGTAACTTCTTCATCCCTCAGTCTTTCCCTGATTCAGCTCATGGCAGGAGGCCAAGGAGCATGCTTCATTAATTCCTGCCCCAAGTGGACATGGTGAATCCAGAAAAAAAAAAGGACAAAAAAATGCATATCCTGCGCAGACTGATCTTCTGTCTTTGGTGTTTTCCCTGCTCCTTTTAAAACACAAGCCAACCTCACAGCTGCTAAGACCTGCCACATGCCTGCTGAAGTCCACAAACAGTCTGTGGGACCAGCACCCTTGGAGAGCTGATGAGGCCGCACCACCCTGGCAGGATCTACTGGCACTGACGTCTGCCCTGGGTCTGTGAGCCACCATTTTAAGTTCACACAACTCTTATGTCGTGGACAGTGTGGGAAATTCAAAATGGCAAATTGGAGCTACCCATTTCTGCCACCAGGTAAATCCAATCGATGGTGAAGATGCCCTGAAAGATGGCCTTTGATGTGGGCTCCCTCAAATCTGGAGCTGGTCCTAATGGGTTTCTGTTCAAAGTCTCAGAGCTCCTTCACACAGAGCTTTTATCCTGCGATTGAGATTGCTCCTTTATGGAAGTTTGTGGGCTCTTTACATGACGCTGTGATCATTCAAGGCATCTCCTGCACTAAATGCCCTTTTGTTCTGTTTTTAAATATATCGCAGATACCTATCAAATTACCTGGTTGTGTTTTGCTTCAGTTTCCTCCCTGAAAAGAGTAAAAGCGGCAAGAAGAGATCAATGAAAGAGAATGGAAGACTCAGATATGGGGAGGAGGGGGAAGGGGGTGCGGGAAAAGGAAGCATGTGAAAAAGGGAGTCATTGTGATCCTGCATTTAAAATGGAAGCTGAAAGCCCCATATTAAATGCAGGATTTTAGGCTGGTGTAGAGATGCCCCAAGCTTCAGAAATTTTCCCAAAACTTACTGCCATGCGGTTTTCAAGAAGAAAACATATACTGTCTCATTTTAGATAGAACTTATCTTCCTAAAAATAGAGCGCTGCGTTTACAGCTACAACTTATAGCCATGTAGAAACTCAACCTTAAATGCAATGGTAGCAGTTCGTGTAAAAAAATACAGAATTGTATTAATCACTTGTAAATCTGTTTTACTTAAAAGGGAAAGTCTTTATTTTAAGAAGGTTTTAGCATTAGTTCAAAATTGTCCAGGTGTGCCAAGTTATCCTTGGAAAGCAAATCTTCATTGCAACCCAAGAGTTCTAATTTATTTGAATGGAAGCACTGTTGAAATTTAGCCACAACATCCAAATTACAGCACCAATTAAATGGGTGAAGAGTAACATGCTGATGGTTTGTTTGCATTTTCTGCCAAAGATGACTCCTTTAACCACTAAGCAAAGTGTATTTTCTTCTAGTGAAGTCAGAAACTAGTGGGAGCCAAGTAATCCAATGCATGAGCACTTTGTGTGCAAATTCAGGAATGGAGGTTAAGCAGAAACAAGTTTACGGTTCTCTAAGGCACTGCAGAATCACTGCAAAGGTTAAACAGAAACAAGTTTCTGCAGCCAAACATGTTCTTTAAAAGTAAAACAAAATTTTCACGGTAATATATCTAACAGAGTGTACTTCAAATGATTTATTGTAAGCTATCATCTGTACAAAACCCATAAAAAAGAAATAAACAACAGGCTATAAACTAGTAAAAACACTGGATTGGTTAAGACATATAGGGGAAACCATGGTTTTCTATGCAATCAAGCTTGCACACTCCCCCTATTCTTTTGTGGACTATAGGAGGAGATCGAAAGCATCTGCTTCCAATTTTAAACTGACCACATTCCCCATGACATCTGAACTTGGGAAACTGTGGTTTGTTTAAACTACGGTTAGTGAGAACAAACAAGGATCTGAAATAACAGTTTGATCCTGTCTTGTTCTTGCTATGCAGTTTTTTTTTAATCACAATTTCCTGTATTTAGATGTCACAGGGAACTGTGATTAGTTTAAAATTGAAAGCAGATGCTTTCAATTTCCTTCTGCAGTGCTTTAGAGGACAAGAGGGGAGCATGCAAACCTGAGGTCTGTGCAAGCTTGTTCACAAATCAGGAAACTCTGGTTTCCTGTTATGCCTGAACTGAGCCATTGAGTGCTACATATTGCCTTTCAAAAGTTTTACAGAACTTTTTTTTTTTTGATTTGTCTAACCAAAGATCAATAGTATTAATAGCATGATTACTAGAAAGCACTATAGAGGGAATTAAATTGAGTTACGGAGAGTAACTGACATAACTGACATGTGGGCACTGGTCTTTCTGGTTTCCCTGTGGAGATCAACTGGTAGGGGATTGCTTTGGGTCACTTCACTTAGAGTGATTAGAATTGTTGAATTATGGAGAAATTAATTTTACAGCTACAATTAATGAAATGAGTTCCTCATGTATGTTCTAAGGGTAAAGACAGGGCATTTTAAGTATGATGGAAGTAGTCTTAACATACATTCGCTGTACCCAACATGAATACAGCAAATGTATGTTCAAACCACTTCCTACATGCTTAGAATGTCTGATCACTTTCTCTTGACCTTTAAAAAAAGTGGCAGTAAGGCTTACCTATTTGCTAAAGCTTTCAGGGTTCAACTGTTGTTTTATTATTTTAGCTGCTATGTCACCCTTTTAAAATATTTCTGCTTTATTTCATATGTTACAGAAGCTTTAATGGGCTGTAAACCACTTGGACGCAAAGGGAGGCAGGATTGAATTTTTAAAAAGAAGATAGGTAAGCCCTCTTCTAACCTTCAGTACACCCATTCACTGAATGCATGGGGGGGGGGGAGGGATTGTTTCTGCTAGCCTCCCATCCTCAACCTCTGTGCATTCAGCAGGATGTGTGAAAGGGACTCTACATGCCCAGGGTCTTCCATGAGACTGGAACTGTGATAACACAGTTTCACTCAATAGCAAACTGAGCTATAGTCTTGGAGTTATCATGGTGCAATAACACTATGCATAGTGCAATAATACTGAATGCATAAACCAAGCCAAAACAACACTTAGTATGAATTCCACTGTTATTCAATATTTTGATTAATTAAGAAGAACATATAACAAAAGTAATCCTCTAGAAACATGTTTGAGATACAGCATTAGCTATATAGGATATAACTGTACAGTAAACATCTATTTTTGGCAAAGCATCACTGTTCCCAACCCAATGGGGTGGAGGAATCTGTCTGCAGTGGCATACCAAAGACACACCCTGAAGGATCTTCGTTCTACATTCCAGCAGCTTGTTGTTCTCCTCAGAAAAACTGCTTACAGCAATTACATTTGATAAAATAGGGAAGCATGGTAAAGAGGACTTTGGTTGCTGTTTTTAATGGTACTGAGAACACCCTCAAGTTCATATTCACTCATTGGACTAAACTGTCATGAAGTAACAGTGACGGCCCTCTTGGCTCATACTGAACAAAGCAAATTGGTACTGACTGCTATACCTGGAGATGGCCCACTGCCAAGGTCAAAGAGGGTGGAGCCCTGAGTATGGTGTTCCACCTCCCTTCTTGATCTCTCCCAGTCCCACAAACAGCCCAGAGTTTAAGAATGTTGTGTGGCAGTGGCAGCAGCCCAACATATTCCTTTTTCTCCTTTCTTCCTCTTCGTGTCACCAGCAGGGAGAACGTTTTGAGCATGTGCGGTAGCTGCCTATATTCAAAATGTTATCCCTGGGTGTTTCTATGCGTATGGGTGTTTCTGGATGGGCACCATGCAGGCACACATTGCTTTTTGTTGGGGAAATGGCTTTTGTGCAGGGCGACATGAGCAGCACTCTCACAAAAGCCAGGTAAACTCAACAGTGCTCCCTGGCTGTCAGCCAGAGAGCAAAGTCCAATTGGCTATCCCCTGCTTTCCTAAAAGTTGATGGCTGCTGAGCTGCACAAAGCCAGCCGCAAGGCAATCATACAGTAAAGAAAAGAAAATCTTTCTGGGCATGCTCAGTGGAATAGGAAGACTGGTGGCCATTTCTTTTCCTGTTGAGATCACAGAGTGAGGTGCAGAGTAGCAGGATGTGTGTGCTCTCTCTCAACCACCCCCCTTGAGTGAAATACTTTCTTTTTTGTCCAGGAGATATAGCGTCTGTGTGTGATTAGGGAAGCAATAGTTGCCAGCAGGTAAGGACATTTCTTATAATCAAAGCTATGGTTTTCCCAGTAGTAACGTATGGCTGTGAGAGCTGGACTATAAGGAAGGCTGAGTGCCGAAGAACTGATGCTTTCGAACTGTGGTGCTGGAGAAGACGAGTCCCCTGGACTGCAAGGAGGTCAAATCAGTCAATCCTAAAGGAAATCAACACTGACTGCTCATTGGAAGGTCAGATGCTGAAGCTGAAGTTCAAATATTCTGGCCACCTAATGCGAAGAGAAAAGTCAATGGAAAAGACCCTGATGCTGGGAAAGATTGAAGGCAAAAGGAGAAGCGGACGGCAGAGGATGAGATGGCTAGATAGCATCACCGATGCAATGAACATGAACTTGAGCACGCTCCGGGAGAGAGCGGAGGACAGGAAGGCCTGGCGTGCTATGGTCCATGGGGTCACAAAGAGTCGGACATGACTTAACGACTGAACAACAACAACAACAACAACAAAGGACATTTCTAATTGAGGCTGGGGGGTATTTTTCTGCTCCTCGGTTTAGTTGTGGAGAAGTTTTGAACTGATTTTCATTGCCAATGTGGCAGGATGGGGATAAAGACTAGACCTTTCTACAGCTCAGCTGAATTGCAGAGAAGTCCTGCTCTCTAAACACCTTGGCGTGCTGGACTGGGAAGCTTAAACCTTCCCATCCAGCATGTCACAATGGGGATGAAAATGGATCAGCTGAAGTGGGGTGTGTGTGTGTGTCCTGCAAAGGGTGTGTGGATGTGTATGTGGTGTGTGAATGAATGGGGATCCAAGTGATCTGGGGATAGAGGAGAGCAATCTCTACTTTCTCCATATCCAGGCTACTGGGTTTCTGTACTGCATGGGAAGGAAGGGAACCTCCTCCTTATGGAGCAGCACAGAAACACTGTGATCTGGACAAGGAAAAAGGGACTGCTTGCTGTCTTTCTCCTTGTACAGATGTCTGGGTTTCTGGCCTGCATGGTGAGAAGGGAAGTCTCCTCCCATCCTGCAGTATGGCAGCCCAGTGATCTCGACAGGGAGAAAGAGAGCAAGCAGCCCCTTTCTCCCTGTCCAGATCGCAGTGTTTCTGTGCTGAATGGGAAGGAGGGGGCTCTTTCCTCAGCACACAGCACAGAAGCTCAGCCATCTGGAGATGGAAAAAGAGGTTGCTCTCTTGCTCTATGTTCAGATTACTTAGTTTCTGTGTTGCACTCTGGGGAAAGGAGCCCCCTTCCCACCACACAAGCCGTGTGTGTGTGTGTGTGTGTGTGTGTGTGAGAGAGAGAGAGAGAGAGAGAGAGAGAGAGAGAGAGACACTGGTATATGTGTGTGCATTTCTGGTGCTTGTGTTGTGGGCTTTTAATTAATTGGGGGGCTTTTCATATTTTTAAAAATCAATTTCTGGTATAGTGGAGCCTTGCATATTGGGATGGGGATCTTTTCATATTTCTAAAAATCAATTTATGGGGTGGGGGGTTCTTACATATTTTTAAAAATCAATTTCTGGTGCTATGGGTCCTTGCATATATTGTAATGTATGCATATATATTGCACATATTTTAAAATAAATTTCTAGTGCTGGGCAGTGGGATTTCATCTTTTTCAAAATTCAATAATCCATAGTGCTGTAATAATACGTTGATTAGGCCAACCAAAAAAATCAGAAAACATGTGCAAGCTTTTGAGATCTCCAGATCTCTTCATCAGGCAAGATGTTAAAAGGCAGGTTTGAAGGGGATGAGGGATAGTGAGGGGAAAAAGTGAATAGATTATGCAGTCACATTGTCTGCAAGTTCAGTCTAGTTCCAAGATGCAACATGGGAGAAGGAGTTCCATCTCGTCCAGCTCGGTAATGCTATGAAATTTTCTTTTATTTAGAACAACATCTAGAATTATCTCCACCTTGAGTTGTTAATCTAAAAACTGCCTAATTTCTCTCTGTTGTCCACTGGTCAAAGGAGTCTGTGTGTTTCAACAAGATGGGAAACACCTCTGAGCTTATTTCCTAAAGTGGAGATACCACATTTCCCTCTCCTTCCCAGCGCACCTAGGGGGAGTTCCAGGTCAAACCAATAGCCATGATCATTACTTGAACTGCTGAGCCTAATTTGAATCCCTTCAGACTACTCTTCTCACATTCCACCTTGGGACTAATCTGAACTTGCAGAAAATGTGACTTCATCATCTAATCAATGTTTATCTTGCCCATTCCTATTCCCACCCCCACCCATGCCAACCTGCCTTTTACAACATCCTGCTTGATTAAGAGATCTGGAGTGTACCAATTCTTTCTGATCTTTTTGTTGGCCTAATAAAGGTACTGCAACAATACGGACCTTGGAATTTGCTTATGGTCAACACGGGTACCTTTGCTATTTTAGGTGATCTTTTTCAAAGCCATTGCTCATGTCTTTAAGAAGTGTGTGCCTCAGCGGCCAAATTTCATGTATTTACAAAGTGTGTTCCTTAGTGGCCAGATTTCATGTTTTTCATAGCTGCTGTGCCATTGTTTCTCACTTCCATCATGCCTTAGAGAACTCACATGCTGCATGGTTGACCAACTTTTATTCCTTTAAAAGCTCCTTTGCCATTGTTTCTGCATTGCACTATGTTCTGTCTTAAGAATCTTCTCTGCTGCATGGATAGCCAACTTTTATGCTCCTCTGTCTTTGTTTCTCCTGTACAATGTTGATCCCTAGGCTTCTCCTGTGGTGACCCTTTGGCTCTGCCTCTGCCAGTGACCTGCCTTCTGCCCTCCCAGCCCTCAGCCAATACTGGCTATACCACTGTATTTCAATGGTAGAGCCTTCCCCTCAGGGAGGAGCCATAGCTCAGTGGCAGAGCTCACACTCTGCAGTACAAGGCTCGTAGTTCAACCCCTGGCAAAGAAGATGATATTAGGAACAGGGCAGAGAAAGACATTTGCCTAAGAATTTGAAAGGTTGCAGCCAGTCAGGGTAGACATTGCAGGGTTAGATGGATCATCGGTCTGACTCAGCATAAGGCGTCAATCATTCATTACGTTTCAGACCACTCCTGAGCTACAGCTGTGGGGCTGTAGCTCAGTGATGGGCACATGCTTTGCATGCAAAAGGTCCCAAATTCAATCCCTGGTATCTCCAAGTAGGCTAGGAAAGACTCCTGCCTGAAGCCCCAAAGAGCTGCTGACTCAGTAGAGTTTCCTATGTTCCATATTTACCTACCTGTACATTATGATCTTCAGGAGAGGGCTTTCTGTGGGTGCACCCACCACTGAAGGCGAGGCAGGTGGCTACCAGGGAAGGAGCCTGCTTTAATGATCGGCCCATATTGCTAGTTCCTACCTTGTTGCCTTCTTTAGCTAGACAAAGATCTTTTTATTTTCCCAAGCTTTTTAGTCTCAGTTCATTTCTGTTTATGGTTCTATGCAAATTTGAGATCTGCTGTTCTTAATTTCTGTGTTTAAGGGGTATTATTATTTCTCTGTTTTTATGTAATATGATGAAGAAGCAGCAGCAAACAGCCCTGGGAATTTGTCTGAAGGGCAGTAAATAAATATCCTAGACAGTCAGTTCAATCCCCTCCCCCCCATTATTTCACCTCCATCTCTACCTAAACATTCGCCCCACTGCCCACCTTCTCTGAATTCTTACTGGTTACAGCTTTTATCCTGTTTCTGTACTGCCATTCCCTTCAGTTGCTCCTTCTCTACTGCTGTGCATGTGCAGCAAAGCAGACTTGTGTGTGATCGTTACACATGACAACGTACACACACTTGTACCTACATGTAATAGACTATCAAATTAGGAAAATCTTCCAAAATTCTGTTTGATAGATCTCATTTTCCTAAAATCCAAAAACCTGTAGGCCAGGGGTGGGCAATGGGTGGCCCTCCTGACGTTTTAGCCCAAGGGCTCTTTCACATGGAGCTTTTATCCCAGGATTGAGATTGCTCCTTCACGGAAGTTTATGGGCTCTTTACATGACACCATAACCCTCCAGGGCGTCTCCTGCACTAAATGCCCTTTGTTCCGTTTTTAAATAGATCGCAGATAATGAGCCATCAAAGAGCCCCATTGTGTTCCAGTTCAGTTTCCTCCATGGAAAGAGTTAAAGTGGCAAGAAGAGGAGCCAGATCAATGAAAGATAATGGAAGACTCAGATGTGGGGAGAAGGAGGGAGAAAGGGGAGAGGAGAAAGGAAGCGTGTGTAAAGGGAGTCATTTGTGAACCTGCATTTAAAATGGAAGAAGAAAGCCCAGTTTTAAATGCAGGATTTTAGGCTGGTGTAGAGATGCCCTAAAACTTCCATGATCCCTCACCATTAGCTATGATGGCTAGGACCGATGGGACTTGTAGGCCAATGCATCAGGAAAACCACAAGTTGTCCATCCCTGATCTAGGCTAGCCTTCCCCATCTTGGTGCTCTACAGATGTTTTGGACTTTTAACTCCCATCTGCCCCTGCCAGAATTCTGGGAGCTGAAGTCTAAAACATCTGGAGGGCACTAGATCAGGGAAGGTGCCCTAGACTCTCACAAACTAGTCTGAGGAATAGTTTCCTTAGGAATGTGCATGTGTTACAGTGGTTATGCCTGTGATTCAATGGTAGAGCCAACTACATTTTTGAACTCCTTCAGCAAAGACTAGAAATGTAGCTTTAAGAAAAAAAAATACCCTGATTGATCCACTGATTTGTAAGTTTTCACATTCACCCAATCTGAAAGATGAACGCAGGTGTGTGCGCAGACACCCCCTTACAATGTTTTTGCACAGCTAACAGCAACTGGTAGTTTACCAGCTCTGCTCATATAGTGCCCATGATTTCCTTATGTCCAGTTTCTGTGCTTGCATCAATCATATCTACAAATTCCACAAAAAACACAGCTAATACCATGCTTACACCCTCCATCCCCCAAAATACTGTTTAAAGCCTGGCTCCAAAATTTGGAAGAGGTAGATAGCTATGTGTGTGAGAGAGAGAGAAAGGGAAAAATGAGAAAAGAGGTTAATATAAAGCTCATCCTCCTCCAGAACTGGCCTAGAATCTGGCATCCTTGCCTCAGCACCATGGCAGGGCTCACCACTGATACCTACTCTTCTCTTTAATATTTTCCCCTGGCCCAGTACCTCAAACAGCATTGAACATCTGGATTAGCTCCCATTTTAATTTCCCACAATGCCCCCAATCTAGCATTATTCCAGAGCATTGTGGAAAATGGTGGCCCCAACCACCCAGTGTTGTTTGGAACATTTCTGGCAGATAAATTCATCATGGTCTACAAGCAGACAAGTGAATCCCCAAAGGGCTCTTTGTCAAGGATCACCTGTTCCCCTCCCACTTTCCTAAAGCCATTTGTAACAAGCCATTTGTTAATAAATTAATTAACAAGCCATTTGTTAATAAATATGTGGCCTTCCTTCTCTAAGGGCAAAAACTAGTACCTCTTCTACCCCAGCCATACATTACATTAACCATGTACTTGATGATCTAGTAGGCTGAGGACAGTTATAAAAACACTGGGGACAGTTATAAAAAGAACTTTATATTGTTTAGTGCCAGCTGAACTAAAGTTGGGGAATACAAAAGTATACTTAAATATTTGTCTGGTAAATGCAAAATGTGCTGTGTAAGATTAGCTGATGGTGAAAAGGACTGCTGAAACACAAGGCAATTCTGGCTGTAGTATATAATCAGTGGCAAGCCTCCTATTGGCATCAAAGGAAAGAAGAATTTCATGCAGAGTTAGCGATGAGCTCAGGAGTGTTTAACATCTTTCCAGGGTATACATCACTTCATCATGACACATACAGATTGTATTGTAGGCACCTCCACCCTTTCCCTGTTTACATTTGCCTAATATGGTAACTAAAGCAACTGCTTAAGCTAAAAAGTATTTATTGTATTACTTCTCCCCTCCCACAAGGTACCAAACATCTTTTTAATAAAATTTAAGCAGCTGGAGGAAGATGAGAGCTAGAATGAAGTGTCCTACCATCTCTGTAAAGCTTAATCACACATAAGCTTTACCCCAATTGCACACACCCTGACATTTCGGTTGATGCTTTAGAGAGGTATAGGCCCATAATCAAGGAAAGAAATATGGAGAAGGTTAAATGCCTGACATTTACTTCCTCTGTTCCATAAAAATATTTTCCCTGTTTCATAATCTGAATTTTACTCATTTGAGTACAAGTCCTTTTCAGTCTTTAAACTATATGATTTCCTGTCTACTAAAAAATGACAGAAATCACCTTTTTGTTATTTAAGAAGAGATTGAAGGAAAAACTCTCTTTCCAGTAATACTCACTGAAACTTTAAAGACATATTTTGGTTTAACATTTTGGTTTTCTTTTTTCAAATTCCAGTATTTAAGAAAATATCTTCTGTTACATCTCTTGCTAGAAGTATTAAAAGCAAGTACAAATGCCCATCTTCTTGCCCTTTCATACAAAAAGCCATGGTGCTACTAAAAGTTATGAATAAAGACAAACAGGGTTATCTCAGAGTTATCAACAGCATCCCTCGCTACAACAACAATTGTACTACTGTTAATCAGAAGGATTACAGAAGAATTCAGAATTCAGTTGCTAAAGATTTCTAAGCAACATCTTTTAATGACTCATATCCAAGTATGGGGAATTTGCCACTCAGAAATAAATACAACAATTCTTTAACCTGACAAGTTTGAGTTCTCCACCAATCTAAATACTTCCCTCACTACTAGTTATGCTTGCAAATCTTTCCCCTCCCCACCATTGAAATTTAAGTTGTACACTCCATGGGAAAAGGACCTTTTCTGTGTACATTTTTCTACAAAGTGTCATGTACACTGATGGCCATATAAATCTGTAAAAAGTAAAATGGACAATTTCAGGGTTTCTGTTAACTTTGTATGAATTCTACATTTTCCCCAAACAAAAAAGTCAACCCAAAGAAACTTGTATTCCTAAAGCTCAAATGGCATGAATGGACAAAAAGTCAAAGAACAATAAGAAATGTTGGAATGTCAAAATGTTATTCCAAAATGAACTTTTGAGCTACTACTAAGTTGGAAAAACAAAGATATTAAACCGTCAAAACGAAAAAGGAACAATGAGTCCTGTTTGAAAGGCCGTATAGTTTTAGGCTCTATGAGATGTAGCAAAAAGCAGAATTTGATGGAAGTGACTATGGAGAAAGGATCAAATACAGTTATATAATTTAAGCTGATAAAGTGGTTTTTATATAGTTTTAAGTAGTGATAATATTTTTTTAAACCAATAATTAAGAATTTATATCAACATGAAGGAACCCTTTACTCTCCAGGGCTATGAACTGAGGGGAAATGAACAACTTTGCTAAAGCTAGGCAAATCTGGGTCAGGTCAACGGCGGGATAACCTATCTATACAATCTTTTGCTTTATGTGGCAAGTTGCATAACTCTAGGGACTCTTCCTATTGACATTTAGGGTGCAATCCTATGCATGTTTACAAAGAAAAAAGTCCCACAACTCTCAGCATTCCCTAGCCAGCATAGCTGGGGAATGCTGAGACCTTTTTTTTTTCTGTCTAAACATGCATAGGGTTGCGACCTTAGTAATTCAAATTATTCCTAAGCCCAAAAGTATTTAACCCACTTAATTCCTTAAAACTGTGTCACTTTTAGCATCATAAATATATGTGATTATAATTTGAGACCTCCTATCCCAAAACTTTATGTTTTAAACGAAAAGGTTAACAGCTAATGCTTTGCAATATAAAATTACACTTGCAGAGGAAAATAAAAGTCAAATGGAATTCTGGCAGGAGCTTCATTTTTACATAATGCAATATACAGTTTTCAGCTGGAAAGGTTATAAACTCAAGTGGCCTCTATGAAAAAGCATGAAGTGCACACAGACTACTGCAAATAAAGACGTGTGTTAATATTAAATAGCATTTTTACAGCTTCTGTCATGTTCCCCAGCCTTGCCCGATCCTCTGACTCTGAAGAAGACTGTCAGGAGCTTCCTAGCTGCCTCTTAAAGTCCCCTCCAGCAGCCCAAACAAGACTCAGACAAAAGGGATTCACTCCAAGCCTTTATTCCTTTACAACTTAATGACTCTTTCAGATGCTAATTGCCAGCGAGGAACTGCAAAGGGTATGCTAACAGGGTAACCTAAGCTCCACCTATGCAGTTGGTCCCTGTTTTGAGAAGGACGGGAAAGCTCTGAAACTTATGGGCTAGGAGGGGAGGCTTCCCCCCTTACCCGTGGGGCATCGGGGCGCAGCCATTGCCGTAGCGCCAAGCGGGCTGAGCGCCTCTTCTTGGCGCTCCACCTCATGCCTCTCTCTGTGCCGGCACCTTGCGTCTAGCAACAACCAATCTCCCGCTCTTTCGCTGCCAGGGTCACTATCTCTCTCAGGAATGCAAGCAGGGGGGCCTCTCCCTGCAGCTGCACCTCTGAGAGACAAGCAGGCTCCTCTCCCACGGGTTGTAGCTCTTCCTCAGAATCAGAGCTGCTTTGGGGCTCTATGGGCTCAGTTCCAACCCTGACAAGGACTCAGAAGCAGAGGAGACTCCCTCCCTTAATCCAATCCCCACTAGGCCAGGGTCTTCCAGACCAGAGTGTCCTCAGATGTAGAGGGCGCTCCCTCATTACAGCCTTCACCACCACCACCCCGTAGGAACCAGCGGCTACAAATCAGGTGGTAGCCCTTTAAGAAACAAACTGCTTTTCTGAGAGGGTGGCGTTCACTGCAGGTCTTGAGCTGCTGGCCTTTATAAGACTTCAGAAGGCCTCTGCCTATTGCTGAGTCTCAGCACTGCTTGCTTGAGTCTCAGCTGGCCAAAGTCCTGGAAGACCCTGCCTGGTTTAAGTTGCCTGGCTATTCAGCACCCCCAAACTGGACTTGCGTTGCCTGGACTTGTGGACTTGCCCTGCCCTGACTTGCTAAGTCCTTGCCTTTATGTGTCTTGCTGGTTTTAGCATCTCTGGGTGCCTTGGACCAAGTTGGACAGGACAGCTTTGCCCAGTAATCCAGGGATCTACCATCCTTCCCCCCTCCTGCCCAGCTTCCTGCAACCAGGTGCAGGGGGTGGGGGGTGGGGAGCAGGAAGGATGGTGTGGATGGTGTACCCCTGCATCACACATATCTTTTAGGGGCATGAAAGCCATGTTGTCATGGTCCACTCTCATATTGCTGTGGTGCAAGTGTACACACACACACACAATATACCAGAACATGAAGCTAGAACCAACTGTGTGGGTCTTTCCTTTGTGATTATTGTTAAACCAGGACAGGGGAAGGTACAGGAGGGACTGGCTAGGTAAGTATCACATATCTGACCCTGTTTACAAGGTTCTGACATTCACATACATATAGCAGTTGCCAAACACTAAACTGAAAAAGAAAAGATTCTATAAATCAATTTTACCTTCAACACATCATAAAAAACATTTTTAAATTCCTGAGCTACCTTACCTTGAGAAATTGAGGAAATGAACGTGTCTAGTGAATAAATAGGGCTGTTCTGCAGTGCTTATATTTTTAATCAACTCCATCTAAAAAACAAGAATATACAGAATTTATATCAACATTTCCAAAGCCCTTAGAAGAGATGTACTTCAGCTGGGAATTGAGCCATTAGACGCAAAGCAGTATACATCAAGAATAATGGGGAGGAATACAAACTGCCCATGTTACACTGGGTTGGCAAAAGAAAGGTCCATTCTGTGGCCTCCTGGCCTGCTTAACACATACAAACATTCCAAATATGAATATACTTTCTTCCACCATTTATCCTGCAATTTGCTGCTGCACTCCCACTGTTTCTGTTACATCAAGGGAACCAGTGCTAGCACAAAAGCAACCCCAGAAACAACTAGAAATGGGAATTTCCGGAATGGAGCTCTCTTCTGCAAGCTCTGCTGACCTGGCCATTCCAGAAACTATTGTTTCCATTTGTTTCCGTTTGCTTAAGGATCTGCTAGCCTTCTGTTGTGCTAGGGGTGGGTCCCACTAGCACATGGGAAATATTGAATACTACCCAGAAGCAGCAGAGTCTTTTAAGGCCAACCTCTTACAGCTGAATGAGGGGTTCACTATGAGAAGACAGGAGCAGGATCATATATATTTCTCAGAAACTGGAGGATCTGTGTCTTACTTCACATTTAACTGGAGTACCTGTTCCCAATGTTAAAAATATATAATTAGAAACCATATATTCAACCACTACTAGCACATCCAAATATGTGCATGAAGTACACACGTTTTCAGAAAGATGTCTCTTCCTATATTTAATTTAGACATTTATTAGTCACTCTCATAAAAACAGCATAAGGTGATATACAAGAACTTTATCTGAACCAGCAGCAGCCAGCAGAGCAAGAACTGTGGCAGCAGAGGATTTCATCTGAGGAGCAGGGGGGAGTCATTTTCCTCTGGCCAGTGTGAACTCCCTGCTCCTTCACCGCTGCTACAGCAGCCTGTCTGGCCTTGGGAAGGGCTCATTATTGTTGGCTCCTGGAGTAGCTGAGGACCTGGTTCCCTGCGGACTGTTTGGCATCCAGCCATTGGCTGTCCCTCCAGGGAGCCGGACTTAAGGGAAGCCCTTGGCAGTGACACCCCGAAAGGAGGGTCGCCCTTTGGGGGAGCCGCTTCAGGAAGCAGTGAGGGCAAGGGCCATATCCCTTGTTTCTCTCTCCTCTGTGTTTCCCTTCTTTCTCTTCTCCTTGTGGGGAGTGAGGGGGGGATTACTGGGGCTATTTGGGGGGGGGGTGGCCTTTGAATGTGTTTGTTTTCAAATCAGGCTTGTTACTATTGTATGGGTTGAGAGGGAAGTGATTTTATACCACAGGGTAAGAGCCTGCTGGTAATGAATTGTCCCCGTCCACCCCAGGTGGGAGATGTACATTCCAGGTGAGGTGTACATTCCAGGTGAGAGATGGGATGTTCGGCTTGACTGTCTTTTTTGAGACAAAGTCAGCATTGTGTGTGTTGGGGAAGCAATGACAGTGGTGGGGGGCATGGGGGGATATGGTGCTGGCAGAGCAAAAACTCATAGGAGAAGGAAGGGCAGATAATTTACACCTATCCTGCCTCCTGGTTGCCCTGTCAGCCCAGGTACCTTGGGGAGAGGGCCAAACCACCTGCAGAATCTCTGCCTGCTCCTTTTTAATGCCAGGTCAGTCTGGAATAAGATTGAAACCATCCATGGTTTAATCTTGGATGAAAAGGCTGACCTGATCATGGAGACTTGGCTGATCATGGAGACTTGGCTGGGGGAGATAAATGGAACAGTATGGACACAGCTTCTTCCAGTCGGGTACTCCGTGGTAGAGCAGGTAAGGAGAAGCGGACAGGGAGGCAGCGTAGCAGTGGTCCACAACAATAACATCCCCCTGACCAGACTCACTGTGAAGGAACTGGCTCACATCGCGCTTGTATACCTCGGCCTTGGGACTAGGGATAGATTGGGGATTCTGTTAGTGTACCAGCCACTCCGCTGTCTAACAGAGTCCCGAACTGAGCTCACACAGCTGGACTCAGAGCTGGTGTTGGAGTTGCCCAGGCTTTTAGTCCTGGGCAACTTCAACATCCCCTAGGGTGCAGCTTGCCAAGTGCAGCTCAGGAGTTCATGGAGACCATGACAACCATGGGCCTGTCCCAGGTGGTCAAGGGGCCAACAGATGAAGCTGGTCACATGCTCTATTTGATCTTCTGCTCCAATCAGGAGAATGCTCTGTGGGTGGAGGTTCTGTCTCCACATTGTCATGTACAGATCACTGTCTGGTCAGGGCTGGTATCACTGTTACTACCTGCCTCTGCAGGGATGGAGGACCAATTAAGATGGTCTGCCCCCCAAAGGCTGAGGGATCCAGTGCGATTCCAAAATGCCTTGGGGGGTTTCTTGGCTGGTGCTGCCGCCAACCCTGTCGAGTCCCTGGTCTCTGTGTGGAATGAAGATCTGACCAAGGTTATTGACATGGTCATTCCTAGATGTCCTCTCTACCCGCTTCCAAACAAGCTCCATGGTTTATAGAAGAACTGAGGGAGCTGAAGCGGCAAGGACGATGACTACAGTGCTGATGGTGGAACACTTGACTTGAATCTGATAAGACACATCACAGGGATCATTTGAAGACCTATGAGATGGCAATACATGCAGCGAAGAGGGTTTTCTACTCTGCATGCATCGTGTCCACAAACTCGTGCACAGCTGAGCTGTTTGGTGTGGTTAGGGAGCTGAGTCAGCCCCCCTCCCCATCTTAGAGCCTTCAGTAGCTCGCTGTGATGCCTTTAATGAGTTTTTCACGATAAAATCTCTTGGATACGAGCCGACTTGGATGCTGTTGTGGGGACAGAAATCAACAGTGGGGTGTCCAGCAACTCTGCTTGCACAATTAAACTGGATCATTTTCAGCTTGTGACTCCTGATGATGTGGACAAGCTGCTTGGTTTGGTCAAAAAGACGACTTGCCCTCTCGATCCCTGCCCATCCTGGCTTGTAGTCCAGGGAGGGGAGAGGGTAAAGCAATTTTTGCTGAATATTATTAATGCCTCCCTGAGGGAGGGTAATTTTCCATCGTGTCTAAAAGAAGCAATTGTTAGATCGCTTCTGAAGAAGCCTTCTCTTGACCCCCTAGACTTCAATTATTATAGGCCAGTAAGTAATCTACCATTTGGGGGCAAGGTAATTGAGATGGCAGTGTCTATTCAACTCCAAGCAGTCTTGGATTAAACTGATTATATGGACCCATTTCAAACTGGCTTCACGGTGGGATATGGAGCTGAGACTGCCATGGTCGCCTTGGTGGATGATTTTCGCCTGGGAATCGATAGGGGGAGTGCATCCCTGTTGATTCTTTTAGATCTCTCAGCAGCTTTCGATGGTATCCTTCTGAATTGCCTGAGGGAGTTGGAGGTTGAAGGCACTGCTCTGCAGCGGTTCTGCTCCTTTCTCTCAGGACGGTTCCAGATGGTGTCGCTCAGGGATAGTTGTTCCTCGAAAGAGGAACTATTATGTGGAGTCCCTCAGGGCTCCATTCTATCTCTGATGCTGTTCAATATTTACATGAAACTGCTGGGAGAGATCATTAGGAGGTTTGGGGCTGTTTGGGGCTATCTATTTCTCCTTAACATCTTTATCCAAGGAAGGTATGACTCCTCTGAATCACTGCCTGAAGATGGTAATGGGCTGGATGAGGGAGAACAAGCTGAAATTGAACCCAGGCAAGACAGAAGTGCTCACTGTGAAGGGTCCTAATTCAGGTATTGAGGTATGTCAACCAGTTCTGGATGGGGCTGCACTCCCCCTGAAGGAGCATGTTCATAGCTTGGGGGTGCTTCCTGACCCAACCCTGCTCCTGGCATCCCAGGTGGAGGCAATAGTGAGAAGTGCCCGTTATCAACTTTGGCTGATACACCCATTTCTGGAAAATATGGACCTGGTAACAGTGGTGCACGTGCTGGTAAGCTCTAGGCTTGATTTCTGCAATATGCTGTACTTGAAGCTGCCTTTATATTTAGTTTGGAAACTTCAACTGGTACAAAATATGGCAGCCAGGTTGGTCTCTGGGACATCCCATAGAGACCATATTATCGGTTTTAAAATCTTTACAATGGCTGCCAATTTGTTTCTGAGCAAAATATAAAGTGCTGGTTCTTACCTTTAAAGCCTTACACGGTCTAAGTCCAAGGTACCTAAGGGAGCGCCTTCTCCCCTACATCCCAGTCTGCCACCTAAGGTCCTCTGAGGACTCTCTGCTGTGGCTGCCTAATGTGAGATTAGGCAGCCACAAGAAGACCTTCTCCTTTGCCACTCCTTAGTTGTGGAATGACCTGCCGGTTGAAATGTGCCTACTGACCTCGTTGAAGGTTTTTAAGCAGGCATTAAAGACACTGTTATTCCGGCAGGCCTTCCATTTTTAGAACTTTTGTTCCTTTTGCTGACTTTTGTATATTATTCTTAAGCAGTGCTATTTTAAGCTGTGTTTTATTGTTGGATTTTTTAAACAAACTGTTTTCAGTTCAAAGCTGTTTTTAGTTCAAAGCTGTTTTTAGTTCAAAGCTGTTTTTAGTTATATGTTGTTTGTCCATTTTATGTAAATGGTTTTTAAAATTTGTATATTGTATTTTAATGTTTTAAGTTTTGTAAACTGCCCAGAGAGCTTTGGCTAGGGAACGGTATAGAAATAATAATAACAATAATAATAACAATAACAATAATATAGTACCACCACTGTACATCACTGCATTAGGCCCTGAATGAACACAACCAACCTGCTATTTCCATTATTTCAAGGAGGTTTATGCTCTGTTTCCACAGAGATGCTTTTTCAAAAGGTGGTCCTTCCAGGATAGTTTCACCAACCATTCTCTCCTTATTTTGGTGCGTTTGCATTTAAGTCATTCGAGGGGTCTTGTCTGTTTAGTTTTGCATTATTAAATACTAATATTTTATTATGCAAGATCACTGGTTAAAAAAGGGGCCCTAATATAGTATGCAGCAATGCCTTGTAGCTTTTAAAGTGTTCTGTAATATGTCAAGCTCTTGAAAGTGTTAAATGAGATATGTGGAAAAGAATTCCAGGCATTCTTGCAGCTCTGAGTTCCTGACTTCTGCTCTCCTCAGATTATTCTAACTGGCTGCATAAAATACTGCAAATTATATGAAAAAAAGCCCTTGACCATTACCATGCTTACACAACTAGACAATATGAAACAATGCACAACATGGAAATAATTCATATTTTATAGAAAGATGGCTAACATGCACATTTCCTCAAAGTTCAGTTCAGAAGGACTTGCTCCCATAAGTATGCATAGGATTGCAGGCTATGAGAACTAAAATTGTTTGGAAGTCTGCTCTGGCTTGGATGCATTTAAAAAAGAGATATAATCTCTGGATATAAAACTGTACTCATTATGTATCTGATTGTTGCAGTGACTTCATGAGTTGAGTTAGTGGGGTCATTTCATTATCATACTGCTAAAGAAAATGATCTGCAGAAAGCTGGTACTAAAAGGACTTCCAGACAGCAACTTATAATATGGAACCTAGGGTCATCCAATGAAGCTGCATGGTGGGAGATTCAGGACAGTTAAAAATAAGTACTTATTTATTTTGTTTGTTTAACTGTAGTTATTAATCATTTCTATTAAAGACATTTCCAAGCAACGTTCAGAGGAAACAATTACACTCTTGGGAATGCCGCCTTCACACACCATACAGTTAAACTGTGGAATTCTCTAACACAAAATATAGTGATGCCACCAACCTGGATGGCTTTAAAAGGAGATTAGATAAATTAATGGACGATAATATTAATGGCTACTAGTCAGGATGGCTACATTATTATATCCAGTATCAGAGGCAGTATGCTTCAAATAAATAATATAAATAAGTAATAAATAGTTTCTTGGGAACATACACAGGAGGGTGCTATTGGGCTTATGTCCTGCTTGTAAGCTTCTCATAGGCATCTGGTTGGCCACTGTGGGAACAGAATGCTGGATTACATAGGCCTGTGGTCTGAATCAGCATGGCTCACTACATACATTTTTTCTGTGTTCACTCCCATGCATATGTGGGAGCTGATTCTCAGCCAGCAGAAAGCAAGACATGCCAAGCAAGTTGATCACCAATAACCTAGCAAAATCATCTATTTCATATGCCTACAGAGTGCCCTCCCCCCAAACAGCTCAACAGGAGACTGGCAGGACAATCAGTTTCAAATTCACTTCTTTGAATCAGCCACACTACTCTCATTTCTCACCAACTGAAGACATATAGCTCTTAAAGAGTCTTGCAGGCATAAGATACATGGTATGGAAAAGGGGGAGAATGCAAGCTTTTAGCTTGAAGTGGTCTTTTCCATCTAGATCTTGATGTTGTAATCTAGTTGAACAACAACTACAATAAAACGATACAGGATATGATCCAGGATCTGCCTCTGCCATGACCCAGGGTTCTGATACTCCTTCCTCAGAAGGAAAATCCTCTGATATAGACCTCTCAGACTCGGAAAAGGATGTGGCCACAGAAGCACCCTCAACTTCCCTCTCCTCTCAGGACCTCCAGCCCCTGAAGAGTCCTGGGACCATTGTCTCTGCTTCCAGAGAAGATCCTATTGCCATCCTCATATTCTGAGGCCTCTGGTTCCAAAGCAGCCACTACCACACCACAGTTGCCTCCATGCCACCACTGTCAAAGGCTTAAAAAGCAAGCATGGTCCTGTTAAAGGAGAAGGCTCCATGTGGTGTGTGGGAGGGGCAATGGCCTCTAGGAAGCCCAGTCTGAGCCTGCCAGTTGTTTGAGCAATGTACAAGCTGAGCTTGTTTGGCTTCCAGCCCAGCCCATTTCGAGCTCTCCACTCCTTGCTTTGCTCATCCACTATCTGACCTTGGCTTTGGCTGACCTCACTTCTGGAATCTCCCCTGTGCTGTCCAATTTGGAACTCGGCCCTTGCTCTGCCAGACCTTGCCTATTAGAACTGAACCCTTCATTGGCCTGTCCTCTCAGCACCCCAACCCTGATTTTCCAAACCTGGCTCACCAAGCCCTAGGGCTGGACTTGTTGATCATCTCCCAGGGAACCCAGCTGCAGCGATCCCCTCAACTGGGTACAGTACGTTCCCCCAATCCACTCTGGAGGGTTGAAGGACTCTCCAGAACAGTGGAGAAGGTGGCACTTGAGGCTGCAGAGGGAGAGAGAAAACAGCTGAAAACAGACTCCCCCACCCCTTCTGCTGGGCATGTTCTGAGTGGAACTCTGCTATAGGAATGCTCCCACTAGTGCAGAAACTGGATTGAACCCATAGTAGAGTAGTACAATATTGGCTCCGGCATACAGGTAGACTAAGCAGCTTCCTAGGGTAACACAAATCAAAGGCACTCTAATACTGATCCTCTATTGTCTGTGTGTGCATCCCAGAATCTTTTAGGATGTCAGAGAGGGTCTGTGGGTACATTCTCATATTTGTGCAAGGAAATGATCCTGCCAGAAGTAGCTTTTGTCAAGGATAGCATTCTGTGCACGCTGAAGGCTTTACAAATGCTGGAGTCTTTCTGAGTGTCCCTTTGTCCTGGATGTCTTTACCCCACCTGTAGCTTGCTATCTTTACCTAGAGCAGTGATAACCTTTGAGTGAGCTAGACTGACATTTATTTTCAAATTACAAAAGCTTGATATCACATACAAAACAGGCTAATAGCATAAGGACAGGACAATTCCAAATATATATACCCAGAAGTAAATTACAGTGTTCAGTGCCACTTACTTTGTAGTAAGTGTGTTTAGGATTACAGTCTAAGCCAATTTTTGTCTTATGTCATCTTTTTTATCTCTCCTCAGATTGCCTGCTCAGGAAATATAAGACAGTTCAGTATAACACTGGACTGCATTTTGAGCGAACTTCCACCTGGTGGCGTAGAAAAACGACTCACAATAAGATGAGAGAAAGGCCACTTAAAATAAAGGTCAAAAATAAACCCTAGTTTTATCCAAATAAAATATAACTATTTGGAAGTAAAATCACTTTATTGTCTCAACACTTATCACTTAAGATTTCCAGATCACTGCTTCTTAGAGACAAGAAAATGTTTAACTCTAATAAAACCTAGAGAAAACTTTATGTCAATAATTTGCTTATAATCCAAATAGCTCTCTAAAACCATTTCACCAATGTTTTCATTGCACAGTAATACTTTGGCAGCCAAGAACTTTTCATATTCTACAATAAAAATTTAAAAATCTGCAAGAATCTAAGAAATAACACAGTGAAAATACATAATGGCATCAATTCGACATGTTGGTTTGAAATTAATTGGTAAATAATTACAATACAAATTATTATTTTCCATTATTTTAAAATTAAAAGTACTAAAGCTAAGTGATTAACTGTAACTAATTCTCCTTAGTTATGATGCTCAGTGTAGTACCCTGCTTGACAAGTAATTGTCCAAGTTTGTGGGCTGCTAGAAATTCCCTCACATTTCCTCCTTATGATGGTAACAATTAGTAAATCTTCCCTATCAATATAGAAACTTACTAATATTCCTTGCATATGCAATAAACCAGCTTGCTATTGCCTGATTTTTCCATTCCTCATTCCCGCTTTGCTCTTCTCAACTATTCCCTCACCTATTCACTCCTGTTTCCCCAAAGGCCTATATAATGCCTCAGCCCACCATATTTATTGCCCCAAACTACTTGATATACTTGATTTGAGCTGACAGGTCCTCCAGCCCCTTACCTCAAATCTGCTTCTGATTAATTTTCTGGATGACTACCACCTACAGGATTTCACTGATCTTTAAAGCATGTAGTAACAGCTTTGATACTAGAAGCAAGCATCATTATCTTGCACTGGAAAATTTCATGATTCATTTTAGGGCTGTAATGAATGTTTAGCTACTTTGGTTTTCAGAGCAAAACATCATGGTTTGAGGACAGGGGTCAGAAATATTTCCCAGAAAAACGTCAACCACCAAGAATATCTGCCTTTCCTGCACCTGTTGCTGCCATTGTTCCTTCAACCTGCTGTTGCTTCAGTGCAATTTTCTTCCTTGGTTAGGAGTTCTCTCCTTCAAGAGTGATCCCAGCCAATCTCAGAAAACACAGTGATATCACAATGCTGCGTAGCCAAATGATTGCTGTTGTTGCTGATCTTACTGTTGTTTTTATGTTTTTATCACTTTTAATATTTTAACTGTTTTTATGCATTTTATTGCTGTAAGCCACCTTGGGAGGGCTTCTGCCCTGAAAGGTGGCCAAGAAATATTTTAAATAAATAAATATGTGCTCACACCACCAAAGGCAAAGGAAACTAATTTAGACAGAGGGCAAGTCTTCCTGGGCTGGTCACATAGGTGACACTAGCCAAATCAAGAATGTGGGCCTATTCGAGGCAATGCTTCCTGAATAAATGAACAAGTTCACCTCTTTTGCAGCAATCCTCCCCAAAATTGCAAAAAGAAAAGGCACCTTTCAACATCGATAAAAACTTGCGCAAAAATCGATTCCCCTTTCAGGCCTATTTTATTTACTATAACATTGGCCAGAATAGATACTTGACAAAAACTATGCAGTTTCCTAGATTGCAAAAAGGTTTTTTTTCCCAAAAATATTCTGGAAGTTTTAATAAAAAATAATTTACTGAAATATATTTTCAAAAATGCCCATAATTACCAGCTATCCTGTCTTACCTGCAGAACACAAAATATAGGCATATTTAAGTTATAATCTTGTGTGTAACAAATTCAAAACTGAACACAATTAACACATATAAAACGACACAAACAACTTACCTGTTCGTTCTTGGTAAGTCTGGTTTTATTATGAATGTCTGATGTAACCAAGTTGAACCCATGCCTCTCAGACAGAATTCTTAACAGCAAAACCACAGTTCGACTCCCACACTTTCCAACTCTATTGTATACCACTTGGCTAGGGAATGGAAGTACCTAAAAAGTAAAAAAGATATCCCATTTGGAAATCTTTAAATCCACAGAATAATTTTACTATGACTCAAGAGAGATGAGCATTTCACAATCAGTTGCACATGTTTCATATACCAAAAAGAACTTGGCCTCTTTTCAAAAACCAGAAACCATTTCTTTTTTCAGATTCCAGAGGGGTAGCTGTGTATTATAGCAAACGCAAAGAGAGTCTTGAGGCATCACAAGACTAACAGAATTATTTTGGAGTAGAGGTCTTAGTCCACAAAAATCTCATACCACAATAAATCTGTTTAGTCTTAAGGTGCCAGAAGACTCTTTTAAAAAAAAATTCTCTCAAGTGTGCTATAGATAAGATTCAATTAGTAATGGTTTGCATTCCCTGGGTAGAACAATGGGCTGACTGCACTTTTCAATTAACACAGGGTACTATTTGCATACTCTTCCCTCCTTTGTCCAGTTCTTACAGAGCCAAATATCAAAATATGTACAATGTGTTTCAGTTCTAGTAAGCTTGCCATCTACCACAGACTATTTAGAGTTATACCCCCAGGAAATTGTGTCTGGACAATGAGAATGAATAATCTTTGATGAGGTAGACTATCAAGATGTGTTCTCCTTTGTAATTTGCTATCATTTTTTAAAGATGCACAATTTGTTTATTGGCATTTCTTTAAAGTCAATGGAAATATTTGACATCAAGTACAGGGGTTGCATACAATTATGAAAGTACTTTAAAATATGTAAGAAATTGTTGTTGTTCAGTTGTTAAGTCGTGTCCGACTCTTCGTGACCCCATGGACCATAGCACGCCAGGTCTTCCTGTCCTCCACTCTCTCCCGGAGCATGCTCAAGTTCATATTTATTGCATCGGTGATGCTATCTAGCCATCTCATCCTCTGCCGTCCCCTTCTCCTTTTGCCTTCAGTCTTTCCCAGCATCACTTTTCTCTTCGCATTAGGTGGCCAAAATATTTGAGCTTCAGCTTCAGTATCTATCCTTCCAAGGAGCAGTCAGGGTTGATTTCCTTTAGGATTGACTCATTTGACCTCCTTGCAGTCCAGGGGACTCGTCTTCTCCTGCACCACAGTTCAAAAGTATCAATTCTTCGGCGCTCAGCCTTCCTTATAGTCCAGCTCTCACAGCCATATGTTACTACTGGGAAAACCATAGCTTTGATTATACGAACCTTTGTTGGCCAGGTGATGTCTCTGCTTCTTACTATGCTGTCTAGGTTTGCCATAGCTTTCCTCCCAAGGAGCAAGCGTCTTTTAATTTCATGACTACAGCCACCATCTGCGGTGATCTTGGAGCCCAAGAAAGTAAAATCTGTCACTGCTTCCATTTCTTCCCCTTCTATATGCCAGGAAGTCATGGGGCCAGATGCCATGATCGTAGTTTTTTTAATGTTGAGTTTCAGACCAGCTTTTGCCCTCTCCACTTTCACCCTCAACAAGAGGCTCTTTAGATCCTCTTCGCTTTCTGCCATTAAGGTGGTATCGTCCGCCTATCTGAGGTTGTTGATAATTCTCCTGCCAATCTTAATTCTGACCTGTGATTCATCCAACCCGGTGTTTCTCATGGTGTACTCTGTATATAAGTTAAATAAGCAGGGCGACAATATACAGCCTTGTCGTACTCCTTTCCCAATTTTGAACCAATCGGTTGTTCCATGTCCGGTTCTTACTGTTGCTCCTTGACCTTCGTACAGGTTTCTCAGGAGATAGGTAAGGTGGTCTGGTACTCCCATCTCTTTCAGAATTTGCCACAGTTTGTTGTGATCCACACAATCAAAGGCTTTAGCGTAGTCAAGACGTTTTTCTGGAATTCTCTTGCTTTCTCCATGAACCAGAGAATGTTGGCGATTTGATCTCTAGTTCCTCTGCCTCTTCGAAACCCAGCTTGTACTTCCGGTAGTTCGCAGTTCACATACTGCTGAAGGCTAGCTTGTAGGATTTTGAGCATAACCTTGCTGGCATAAATAACATTTCCGGTGGCTAGTCATGAAGATGTAATTCAGATAGAGCCATATCCCTGCCTGAGCTGACAGAGGTGGTCTCGGATTTGGTGTTGAGGACCCCTAGGATGATAGTCCTGGGGAGATCTCAACTTCCATGCCGAGGCCACTGTATCTGGGGCAGCTCAGGACTTCATGGCTACCATGACAACCATGGGGCTGTCCCAACATGTCATCGGCCCAACACATGTAAAAGGACACACACTTGATCTGGTTTTCTCAACTGGGTAGGAGGATGGTGATCTGAAAGTGGAGGAATTAACATCTGTCCCTTTGTCATGGTCAGATCACTTCCTGCTGAGGTTTAGACTCTTGGCAACCTTTCCCCTCTGCAAGTGTGGGGGACCTATTGAAATGGTCCGCCCCTGGAGGCTAATGGATTCTGATGGATTCCAGAGGGCTCTGGGGGATTTTCCTGCTGGTACAGCTGGTGCTCCTGTCGAAGCCCAGGTCGCTCTGTGGAATGGAGATGACTCAGGCAGTTGACACGATCGTGCCCAAGCGCCCTCTCCCTCTGAGCAGAGCCCGGCCAGCTCCTTGGTATACACCTGAGCTGAGGGCAATGAAGCAAGAGGGGAGATGGTTAGAACACAGGTGGAGAAACTCGTGCTGAGTCTGACCGAACACAGGTTAGAGCTCATTATCGAGCCTACTCTGTGGTGGTGAGGGTGGCAAAGACACAGTTTTCCCCCCCACCAGCATTGCATCTTCTCAGTGTCGTCCAGCAGAGCTTTTCTGAGTGGTTCATGGCCTGTTACATTCTGGGCCAGGGAAACAGGCTGTGGAACCCTCGGTTGCACACTGTGACAAGTTTTCATGGCACTTTGAAGATAAAGTCGCTCAGATTCGTCATAAATTTGACACCACGATTAATGTAGTTCCATTGGAAGAGGCGTTCAGCGCACCATCTGGTCCAGTTTTATTGGATGAGTTTCAGTTATTGAGGCCTGAGGATGCGGACAAGGTGCTTGGTCAAGTCGGATCGACCATTTGTGTGCTTGACACTTGCCCTTCATGGCTTATTAAATCAAACAAGGAGGGGATGTCTGGCTGGGTCCAGGAGGTTGTAACTTCCTCCTTGAGGAAAGGGAGTGGTGCAAGCCTCTTTAAAAGAGGCAGTAATCAGACCACTCCTGAAAAAGCCTAATCTGGACCCGGAGGATGCTAACAATTATAGGCCAGTGGCCAACATCCCCTTCCTGAGCAAGGTGCTTGAGCAGGTGGTTGCAGGACAGCTCCAGGCACTCTTGAATGAAACGGATTATCTAGATCCATTTCAATCGGGCTTCAGGCCTGGTTTTGGAATGGAAACTGCCTTGGTCGCCCTCTGCTGGGAGAGGGACAGGGGGAGTGCAACCCTGTTGATTGTCCTGGACCTCTCAGCGGCTTTCGATACCATCAACCATGGTATCCTTCTGGATAGGTTGTTTAGGTTGGGAGTTGGAGGCACTGTACTGCACTGGTTCCGCTCCTACTTGGATGGCCGACTCCAGAAGGTGGTGCTGGGGGATTATTGCTCTGTGCCATGGCAATTATGCCGTGGGGATCCACAGGGCTCTATTTTATTCCCCATGCTGTTTAACATCTACATGAAACCGCTGGGGAAGATTATCTGGAGGTGTGGGCTGAGGTGCCATCAATATGCAGATGACACCTAGCTCTACCTGTCTTTCTCATCAAACCCTGGTGAGGCAGTGGCTGTTCTGAATCAGTGCCTGGGCACGGTAATGGACTGGATGAGGTCCAATAAACTGAAACTCAATCCAGACAAGATGGAGGTACTATTAATGGATGGTTCGTCTGCCCAGCTAGGTGATATTCAACCTGTTCTGGAGGGAGTTGCACTCCTCCTAAAGGATCATGTTTGTAGTTTGGGGTGCTCTTGGATCCAGAATTGTCACTTGAGGCACAGGTGAACTCAGTGGCACAGAACATTTTTTATCAGCTTAGGCTGCTATACCAACTATGCCCTTATCTGGACAGAGATAGCCTAGCTACAGTTATCCATGCTCTGATAACTTCTCATCAGGATTACTGCAATGTATTATACGTGGGACTGCTTTTGAAAATGGTCCGGAAACTTCAGCTGGTCCAAAATAGGGCAGCAAGATTGTTAACAGAGGCTGGCCAACGAGCTCATATTACGCCAGTACTTTTCCAGCTGCACTGGCTGCCAGTCCATTTCCGGGCCCCATTCAAAGTGCTGGTATTAACATTCAAAGCCCTTAATGGCTTGGGGCCAGGTTATCTGAAGGATCACCACCTCCCAAACGTGCCTGCCCAGACCTTAAGATCATCCTCAGCAGCCCTTCTTCATGAGCCCCTGCCAAAGAAATTGAGGGGGGTGGCTACTAAGAGGAGGGCCTTTTCTGCTGTAGCACCCCAGCTGTGGAATGAGCTCCCTAGTGAGGTTTGCCTGGCACCTACATTGTATTCCTTCTGGCGTCAGGTGAAGACCTTTTTATTTTCCCAGGCATTTTAGCATTTTAGCTTTCTAGACTTTTAGCTTTGCTATTTTAAATCTGTATTTTAAATCTCTGCATTGCTGCTTGGTTTTCTTCTGGTTTTCTTCTGGTTGTATTGTTATAATGTGATTTTAATGTTTTTATATTTTATATTGTTTTACTCTGTGCTTTTTGGTTTTAATTTTTGTGAACCACCCAGAGAGCTTCAGCTACTGGGCAGTATAGAAATAAATAAATAAATAAATGACTTTCAGTGACAGACGATGGACACAAATGAGGTAGTAATAATTCAAAATATTAAAAATTATATTCAAAAGTAAATAAACGCTGTGATTTCTCAAAGGCCAGTTTTCTGTATGAAAAACCTTCTTAACTTCTCAGACTGTCCTCTAGAGACTGCACTAATGTGATTTCAAATTGATATGCATATGTGGAAAGGCTGCTTTTGCAAGGTAAGAACTGCAGATGAAGACTGCATGCCATAGAAAACATTTATACACTGCCTATTCTGCTCTCCTTTTTTTAAAAAAAACAACAACAACCTTATTTACAGGGGCACAATACAGATGAACACATACAAACTACATTTTATACAGTATTTTGAAACTCCATATTTAGTATTAGATGCTAATTGTATTAAGGACTGGTTCCCACAAATGTGTGTCTGTATTTAGCCAGTATTCAATTGTTAAGAGCTGAATTTGTGAATTTGATTCCATTAGAAAGCATTGTGTTTGAGAGTATGTAAGCCAATCTGAAATCTTACTAGCAAACGTAAAGTCATCACTTAATGATGCAGTTGTCCAGATATGAACATGTATGTGTGTTTTGTCTCCTAAGTCTTGCATATTTTATCTTTTAGACTATTTCCCCCCCTGAGATTTGTCTATCTGCCATTCGTCTAATTCATTTCTGAAAAGGTGCCAGATTAGAAAACAGGACAGTAGTCTTATAGGGGTAGCACTGGTTCACCAAGTCATTCAAGCTAGCTATTAGTCAAGGCATAATGTATGTTCTGGACTGTGCAAAAGTGTCAGTGTACAAAGAATGACAGTTATATAAAAGGAAAACATACTAGAAGAGAAGATTACATGGGTTGCAAAATAAATCTGTTTTGATTGTAAAATTTCTATTCTGAGGTATTATATTTCTTTATGCACTTTGTGGAATGTCTTTGCTTCCTTCACCTATGCAGCTAGAAATGCAGGTTACTTACCTGTAACTGTAGTTCTTCAAGTGGTCATCTGTGAATTCACACATATGGGCTCTGCGCCTGCGCTGAGCCTCATTTGGGAAGCTTCTATAGCTCAGGAACCTTTTGGTGGGAACCCTTCCCTACCGTCCACTACGTGTGCCCCAGCGGGTCCCCCCCCCATTTCCCTCAGTTCCTTGAGACCGCCTAACATGGCCCCGGACCTGAAGGAAACCAATTACGCCTTGGTACCCACATCAAATGCGACAAGGGACGGTGAGTGGGTTGTGTGAATGCACAGATGACCACTCAAAGAACTACAGTTACAGGTAAGCAACCTGCATTTCTTTCTCATGGTCTCTGTGCATCACACATGTGCGCGATTAACAAGCTCACTTACTGGAGGCGGGTAGGTTTCTTAAGACAAGACTGATGACAGCATGGCTCACCCAAAAGCACAGTCTGCCCGTGCTTTGACATCGAGTTTGTAGTGCTTCACAAACAGTTTTGACCACGATGCTGCCCTGCATAAGTCCAACAGCGGTAAGCCTTTGGTAAAAGCTGTAGACGTGGCCACTCCTTGAGTGGAATGTGCTCTGATGTGAGAAGAGTGTTCCAACCCAGACAAATCATAGGCCACACCAATAGTTTGCATGATCCATGATGCCAGTCTCTGGGAGGAGACAGAAGAGCCCTTCTTGGGACCCCCATAGCAAACGCAAGGGTGCTGCATGGTATGGAACGACACTCTCCTGGACTTGGAAAAGGCCAATGCCCTCTTGACATCGAGAGCATGCAGCTTTCTCTCCAGGTCAGAAGGATTTGGGAAGAAAGTCGGCAGTGATATGGTTTGGTTGACACGAAAATCAGAGACCACCTTAGGTAAAAAGTCAATGTCCGGCCTCAGATCAATCTTGTCCTTGTGGAAAATTATGTAGGGATGATCCACTCATAAGGTGGAGATCTCACTAGATGCCTAGAGGACATGATAGCAACCAAGAAAACCACTTTCCACGACAGTAAATGAAGGTCCATCATGGCCAGAGGCTCAAAGGGTTTCGAGAGGGGTGTGTGCAAGGCAACAGAGAGACTCCATTAAGGAACCAGAGTTCGCACTGGAGGCGCCAACTTCTTTAGACCCCTCAGAAACTGGTGAATAAAGAGGGAAAAACCTTGAACTGACCCTCTGTAACAAGAAAGAGCTGCCAAATACACTCTTATGGACAAAAGTTTTAAGCCTTTTTGGAACAAACTATGCAAAAAGACAAGAACATTCTCCACTGATGCCTGAAGAGGATCGAAGATCATGAAGATGAGCAAACTTCAGAAAAGATTACCACTTTGCAGCACAGGACTGATGTGTAGCTGCTTCCAGGCTGCATCCAGGACTGCCTGAACTCCGGGTGGAACTCAAGGAATGGTATTTATTGCTGAATCCACCAAGCCGTTAGTTTCAAAGTGTTGAGATCTGGATGTTGAATCCTGCCTTGGTCCTGAGAGATCAGCTCTGGAACTCACGGAAGATGCAAGAACTGCCTCATTGACAGACACTGTAGGGTTGGGAACCATGGTTGCCTCGACCACCAAGGAGAAATTAAAGTGCAGCCCATTTTGTCATGTGCTATCTTCTGCAGCACCTCAGAGAGGAGGGGGAATGGAGGGAAGAGATAAAATAGTTTCCCTTGCCACTGTATCTAGAACGCATTGCCCACAGACGATCTACCGATTCCCGTGCAGAATTGAGCACAGACCGCATTTGCTGGTGTTGTGAACAGGTCCATCATGGGATGACCCCAATCCAGGACCAGCTGATCTAAGATGCAAGCCAACATCCCCCACTTGTGAGACGACTGGTATGCCTGACCCAGGGTATCTGCCAGAACACTGTCTCGCCCAGCAGTGAGAAGAGCACTCAAGATGATGTCCCACTGGATTGCCCATTGGAAAATGTCCAGAGTGAGGTTGACAAGCCAGGAGGAATGTGTACCGGCTTGCTTCCAGATGTGCCACAAAACTGTCATATTGTCCGTCAGAATTTGCACATGTCGTTCTTGAAGGTAAGGTTCGAAAGCTCGCATTGCCATCTAAGCCGCAAGAAACTCTAGTTTATGTGGCACCCCTTTCTTTTGCAGACCAAATACCCTGAGTCCGCAACGGGCCACAGTGGGCTCCCCATCCCAAGAGAGAAGCATCTGTCAATAGGATTCAAGTAGGGGACAGGTGGATGAAGGGAACTCCTCAGTCCAAGTTGCATGGCCACATCCACCAGAGAATGGACGTCAACACTTCGTTTGGGATTGTGAGTTGACAACGGCAAGCATCCGAAGTGGAATTGAAATTTCGGAGCAACCAGTTCTGCAGTGGTCGCATCTGGAGTCTCGTCCATTGAACAATTACAACCGTAGCTGCCATGTGTCCCAGCAAAACTTGAATGGTGCAGGCGCTGACTCATCAATGAAGGAAGACGGTTTCCACGAGAGTAACCAGCTGAACCTGGTGGTTTCGCAGAAGGTAACTGTGTGCAACTGTCAAATCTAGCAGTGCTCCTATAAACTGGAGATGCTGAGTAGGGCTCAGAGTTGATTTCTCCCTGTTGACATACAGGCCCAAGCACCCAAAAGGTTCAGAACAATCCTGATGGCATGATAAAGATCCTCTTTGGAGTCCGAGACAAGCAGCCAGTTGTCCAGATAAGGATAGACCTCGATTCCCTTAAGTCTCAGGTACGCGCACATGACTGTCATGCACTTCGTAAAAATCTTTGGGGCGGTCATCAGACTGAAGGGTAGGACCCAAAATTGTGGGTACCGATGATGATCATCGGTACCGTTGATGAACCATAGCTAATCATGGTGGGCATCTGCAATATGAAAATATGCGTCCTTCAGGTCTAAGACAGCAAACCAAAAATTCCTTTGAAGAAGAGGGAGCCAACATGATCATTCCGAACCTTCTGGGATTGATAAACCTGTTCAGCTCCCTCAAGTCCACGATGACGCGGAGGCCTCCATCCCGTTTTGGTATAGTGAAACACCAAGAAAAAAAGCCATCTTCCAGCTGGAATGGAAGGACTGTTTGGATTCTTTTCAAAGCAAGGTGGACGTCTCCAGAAGGAGGGCTTGTGAAGATGGAGTAATGCAGACAGTCCCGAGGGCAGGGGGGAGAGTGTGAAATTCTATCATGTAACCCTGACCAATTATATCTAACACCTAGGTGTCCGATGTTACTGCCTTCCAGGTCAGCAGGAAACGTGCTAGGATGGACCTGAAGACAGGTTGACTGGGGAGGTCAGGGGCAACCAATGTTGGGAAGTCAAAGTTGACGCTTTGAGGATGGTTCAGGCCTGCCACAGCCTTGACGGAACTTTGAAGATGGAGCAGCCTGCTTTTTCTGGTGTTGGAAAGGCTGGTAGCGTTGGTACCGGTCAAATTGTTGTTTGGGTCCATAGGGTTGAGGCTGAAACCACTTGTGACCTTTGTACTGATGCTGTGTGAGTTGAGGGCCCAGGCCCATCTTACACGTGGTAGTCTTTGCTTTCTGGACAGAGTCCATTTGCTCGTCCATCTTGGCATTAAAAGCCCTTTGTCGTCAAAGGGCAGGTCTTCTATTTGGGACTGGGCTTCTGGAGTCAAGCCCACAGACCTCAGCTAGGCATGCCTCCTGAGAGTGATGGCACCAACCATCAACTTGGCGCTTACAGTCCGCCCCGTGCCGAGGACTATTTATTTGTTGTCTCAGAAGCTTGACAGCCTCCACATGGAAGACCCTGGTGAGATCTTTCTGGTCCTCTGGGAGGTAGGCACAAAGGGAATCCATCTTCTCCCACAGTAATAGCTATCTGGCCATCATGGCCTGGTAACTGGCCACACGGCATCTGAGGGCAGCCAAGGAATACATTCTCCGACCTAAAAGATCCAACCTTCTCCCCTCCTTGTCGACTGGCGACGCACGAAGCTTTTGCGACCTTCCCTGTGCCAACTCCACAATAATCAAGTTGGGGTGCGGGTGTAAATACAGAAACTCTGTACCCTTTTCTTGTACTCGATAAAGGGGCTCAAGGCATTTAGACGTTGGGGCCATGGAGGATGGAGCCTTCCAGGACTGTTGAATAGTCTGAAGGAGGGTTGGGAGGAAGGGAACTGACACCGGTTTCAACGACTCAGTATGGACAGCATCGAAGACAGGATCCTGTATATGCTCCTCTGGCTGTTGTACTTCAATTCCCAAAGAATGGGCCATCCCGCTGACTTGCTCAGCAAAGTTGAACATGTCCTCCAACGGGGATGCTCCGTCTTGGGGCCCCGCCATTCATCTGGAGATGGGATGGAAGGTGGGATGGATGAGTATGAGGAACAGTCTGACTGGTAGTCATCAGCTGAGTCATGGTGCGAGTCTGTTCATGGGACAGTAGTTGCAGGTGGGATTAACTGTGGCACCAATACCAGAGTCGAATGAACCCATTTAGGGGCATCTAACTGGCTCCGCAACAGGGAAGAGGAACAAGGTAGCATGGGTGGAGGCACAAGGAACTCATCTCTTGCAGGAGGATGAGAAACAGTTGCTGGTGCCCGCAGCCGATACCGAGGCGAAGCTGCCCCCAGATATCTGGAGAAATCAAAGTACTCTCAGTCCCGAAAAGTACACCAGTCCTTGAAATGGTAAGGCCTCTGCGGAGGGCAAGACCATTCTGAACTCCTCTCCCACTCATCATGAGGAGATCTTGACCTCTCCCTATAGTGGGACTCAAAACAGTGATTGCCATAGGGAGAACAAAACAGCCTAGGATGAAACTGCTGCTCTTGGTCCCGAGGAGGAGATGGGAGATGACGATTTGAGGCTTCCTGCCTTATTGCCGACTGATGCTTTCCAGATGGATAAATCTCTTGATCCCGAGAGATTGGTAGTGGAGGGGAAAAATCCAAGATTTCACCCTCAGACACCATTGACACCAGCTTGATGACTGGAGCAGTCAGTACTGGTGACAACACACGAATTGATGAATCCAACAATGGAGGAGGTGCTGGAATCTTCGTTTTGGAAGATTTTTCAGCAGCGTTCTTTTTCTTCTGTTTTTTAAGGCCATTCGATCCCAACTTTGGAATCTTCGCCTTTTTAGTGATCTTTCTCGCGACCGAGAGTGGTAAGGAGTGCCCCAGAGTTGGAGGATCAGCCCGTTCAATGGAAGTTGTCGGGTGAGGGGACATCGGCTTGGACGAAGACATAGTTGCCCCTGCTTTGTCCTTTGCTGAAGATCCTGTAGCATTGTTTGGATCGGTAGCCAGTAATACTCTTCTCCAGAGCTCTGTCTTGAGCCTGTCCAGTCTGTTTTTCCATGCCTGTTTAGTAAATGATTGGCACAAGGAGCAGGTGTCGGGTAAATGCCCTTCACTCAAACAAAAAAGGAAGAGAGAATGAGGGTCAGTGGGGGGCAACTTACTCCCACACATGACACACTTTTGAAAAGGTGCCTTTGTGGCCATAAGCAACACCGCAGCCGTGGCAAGCGACAAAAGACGGACGACAACAAAGGAATTTGGGGGGGGGATGGAAGATGAGAAGATAGGGAAAACAAACGAACAAGAATAACAAGCACGTCCTCAGCAGCAGCAAAAAAATGCTAGAAATTCTCTTTCTAGCACAGAGGAAGCTCCAAACATGACTATCCACTAGGTGGTCTCAAGGAACTGAGGGAACGGGCGGGAATCCGTTGGGACATGCGCAGCGGACGGTGGGGGAAGGGTTCCCGCCAAAAGGTTCCTCAGCTATAGAAGCTTCCCGAATGAGGCTCAGTGCAGGTGCAGAGCCCATATGTGTGATGCACACAGACCATGAAGAAGAACATATCCGTTATGTGAGAAGCAGAAAGACAAGCAATAGCTTTCATAAAGCATATGGCAATTACAAGGGTATGTCTATCTCGGCACGATGGGGGTGGGGAGTCTTCTCTCTCACCCTCCCTTCTCATGTGCCATTTCCACTGTTTAAAGTGTCTTGGCACATTTATCTTAAGGGGGTTATAAAGTGTGTATGTATTCACAGTTGCCTAAATATTACTGGCAATAAAAACAAGCAATGTAACCTTTGCGAGAGATGAGCTGCTAAATTTAAATAGCAGTGCACAAGCAGGAAAGGTAAGTTTTAGAATGGGTCAACTGCAATTCCGCTGAAATTAAACAGATTAAACACACACACACACACACACTATTAAATCCAAGCAGGTACAGGAACACAGTAACTGTGTTCAGATGTAATGATAACCATCCAGGCTGATAAACTCTAGGATGAATTCTTCATTGCCTAGAAGGGCTGCCCTGTCATCCCAACATGCACACTCTGTGGTTATACTCCACTGTGCAAAATACTTAAATCCATAAAGGTAGTGTCAGCATCCAAGTATGTTGTGCATACCTGAATTCTGACACTGCCTTTATATTTTTCCAGAAAAAGCAATCCAGAATGTTATAGTAACTTGTCTACTGCTGCATGGATTGGTTCCTAATATTTCAAATTCTTCATTATTTCTCTGTCAAAAATTGAATAAAGTAAAGATGATTTAGCTAAATATAAAGGTGTAGCCTAGGCAAGAACATTTGCCTTTTTATGTATGCATCCCGCTGATCATTCTGTACCACAAAGTCCTTAGGAAATCCCAGACAGCATCTACACCAGTTTATTACTTTCTCTCTCAAGAAGCACCTTGAATATCTTTTAGTAATACAGACCAGGGTGCTTAATTTTTTAGCATCCTTGGCATTCAAAGCAGATACTTGCTGCATATAATGTTTAATAATGAGCATGATTTTAAAAGGTAGAACTCTCACAACAAAGAGGGACAACCACAAAGCCTTTATCCTCTCACCAAGCTTGTATCTAAACTAGATCTCCTTACTTTCAAATCTGTTTTCCCCTCATTCTTTGCTCTTTACAGGCTTACAATTCCAGGTGTGCAAAGAGCTGCTTAAAAATAATAAACTCACAGGCCACACTACATGGCTGGTGGGCTGTGGTCAGCCTCGTGGGTTTTCACAGCTTGGGGAGGCCTGGTTTGGCCAGATTTTGTGAAGAACATTATACTAAAAGGAGACCAAGCTAAATGTTCTGCTGATCATGCATAGTTTAACTGTGATAGTTTTCCTTGTTGTTGTTGCTATTGTTGTTGTTGTTCAGTCGTTCAGTCATGTTCGACTCTTTGTGACCCCATGGACCATAACACGCCAGGCCTTCCTGTCCTGCGCTCTCTCCTGGAGCGTGCTCAAGTCCATATTCATTGCATCGGTGATGCTATCTAGCCATCTCATCCTCTGCCGTCCCCTTCTCCTTTTGCCTTCAGTCTAGGGATGGCGGAGAATTTCTCCCCGAAACTTCGGGGGGCCGAGCGCCAATGTGTTTGGCCCCCCAAACAAGTTTCGGGGAGAAATTCTCCGCACCACCACGCCCCCGCACCCCCCCCGGGACGGGACTTACCTTTGCCGAATGTCCCTCCCGGCGGCGGGTCCGGCCGGCGGTTCGGCAGGTGTTCGTGCGGGGTGGGAGCGGCAGCCGGTCTTTTGACCGGCTGCCGCCGCCGCCATTCCAATGAAAGAAAAAACAAAACAAAAACGCCCCCGTGATAGGCTACGTGACGATTAACGTAGCCTATCACGGCTAGATTTGTAAAGTCAGCCGTGATAGGCTACGTAAATCGTCACTTAGCCTATCACGGGTGACTTAAAAAAAAAAAACGCATACGCTAATGGCGGCCCCCATAGGGAGCCGCCATTCGCGTTCCTTATTTGGTTGCTGTAGTCTACGTAAATCTTTACGTAGACTACAGCGACCAAATAAGGAACGGGAATGGCGGCTCCCTATGGGGGCCGCCATTATCCGTACGCGCTTTTTTTTTTTTTTTTAAGTCACCCGTGATAGGCTACGTGACGATTAATGTAGCCTATCACGGCTGACTTTGCAGATCTAGCCGTGATAGGCTACGTTAATCGTCACGTAGCCTATCACGGGGGAGTTTTTTTTTTTTTAAACTTTGGAGTTCGTGGCCGGGCGAGGTGGGAAGCCTCCCCCCCGGCCTGAATTTCGGCCGGGCGAGGCGGGAAGCCTCCCCCCCGGCCTGAACTTCGCGGGGGGAGCAGCGAAGCGCCTCCCCTCCACCGTGAACAAGCTTCGACGACAGGTAAGTGACTTTCGTCCACCCCTACTTCAGTCTTTCCCAGCATCACGGTCTTTTCCAGTGCCTTTCTCTTCGCATTAGGTGGCCAAAATATTTGAGATTCAGCTTCAGTATCTGTCCTTCCAAGGAGAAGTCAGGGTTGATTTCCTTTAGGATTGACTAATTTGACCTCCTTGCAGTCCAGGGGACTCGTAAGAGTCTTCTCCAGCACCACAGTTCGAAAGTATCAATTCTTCGGCGCTCAGCCTTCCTTATAGTCCAGCTCTCACAGCCATACGTTACTACTGGGAAAACCATAGCTTTGATTAGACGGACCTTTGTCGGCAAGGTGATGTCTCTGCTTCTTACTATGCTGTCTAGGTTTGCCATAGCTTTCCTCCCAAGGAGCAAGCGTCTTTTAATTTCATGGCTACAGTCGCCATCTGCGGTGATCTTGGAGCCCAAGAAAATAAAATCTGTCACTGCTTCCATTTCTTCCCTTTCTATATGACAAGAAGTGAGGGGGCCAGATGCCATGATCTGAAAAACCTTTTCATCTCCCCCCTGGAATTAAAGGGGGGCAAGGCAAGATAGCTCTGGATAACATCTTGGAGAAAGGTATCCCTCACAAGATAGTGGGGGGGGGGGGCCTGGATTCCAGGATTATCTCCCCAGAGCTTTACCAACACAAAAAGCTGTACTGAGACTCCTATTTCATAGGAGAAAACAGGGCTGACGTGTTCCATAATAATATATGCTTTAAGAAATATCAACAACTTCTGAGGGATGATTTAAGAAATGTTAACAATATTTGAGAACATCTGAGGACCTGTAAGATCTGTTTGAGAGAAACATGTCTGCGTTAAGGAGAAGAAAGGAGCTGGCATCAACTCCCCCCGCACCTCCTGTGTCAAACGTTTCGAGAACAGAAGATTTAGGGGAATTATTTACTCTGATAAAGACTTTATCTTTGCAATTTACGGAGCAAGTCAAAAGGTCAGATTTAATCCAAAATTCCATCACTGCCTTGCAAGGAGCGGTAGATTTAATTAATGCATCATGGCAAAAAATGGAGATGAAAATTAATGAGCTTGAAGACCGAGTGGCAGGAAATGAAACTACGACACAACTTTGTTTTAAAAATACCTCTGATAGAATTTCTCAACTGGAGGCCTTCACAAGGAGATCCAATGTACGTATTCTTGGGATTAAAAATCTGTCTAATTATGTAAAATTGCCTATTTTTGTTTGGCAAGAGAGGGTGGAAGCCTTTCCTGGAAACAAGGTAAAGTTATGTTATTTCCAGATGACATCAAAGAAGTGGCGAATAATAGAAGGCAATTTATCAAATCAAAAAATATGGCAAAACAAATGAACTTACAATATTACTTAAAATATCCTGCTACACTTTGTATTGTGTCTGAACGTCAGATGAAGAAGTTTCTAAATCATAAAATGGCGGAGGCATGGCTGAATGTAAAAATGCATGAGAATTCTGTTACAACTCCATGAACTGGAATCTTTAAACTAGCTTTGTTAACTAGTTATGTTTAGTCTACATGATCCAGGCTAGCTCAGAAGATAAATGATTATATATATATTTGTTTACTCTCATCTTTTATTTTTTCTTGCTTTTCTTTATATTTTTTATTTCAAAATAGATAATATATCTAGTATAAAATATATTACTGACTGTTGAATGTTTATATTAAGTTTTATTATTATATATTTTTATTATTATTATTATTACTAATAATATAGGTTTTGGGGAATGAATTGTAGACCTGTTTCTTTGATATAAGATTGATGATATGATATAGAAATGTAAGGTTGTTTACTAAACTCTAAGATTGTTAAGGTTATATAGTTTTTAAAATAGAATGGCATCGGAGGCTGGGGGGGTATTGGAGTTTAAACTCAATTCCTTAAGGGGGAGGGGGAGGGAAGGGGAAAGAATTTTCTTCTTTTTTCTTCACTTCCTTTCCTCCTCCCTTTTCCTTTTCTTTTTTCTCTTTTTCTTTCTCTCTTTGTTTTTGTGGTGTCCTCATTATAATATTGTATTGTTGGGAAATTGAAGTACTGATCAGGTTGTTGGTAATTTTGGTGTTGTTTATTTCATTTATAAAGATAAAATAAATAAAAATATATTTAAAAAAAATAGAGAGAGAACAGGATATGAGCAGTTAGAGCCCCGCTGGGAATGCAAGGATCTGACTCGCTATATGCTTGCTTCAATGTGTACTTTTCTAAACTTACACTCAAGGTTTTAAAACTGAACTAAGATCTGAGTGTTTAAACTGAGCCAAGGTCTACACTTGCACTTTTGCTTATATGCTGCATTTAAAGTCTAATCTGAGCCTACACTGAGCTAGAACTGAAATACCTTGAAATAACTTGGAAGAAGGAACTGGGAACACAGGACTTTGAAAACAGATTAAAAGGAGGCCAATAAGTAGTTTTGTTTTTGTTGTATTATGAACCTCATTCAATAACAGGATATTATACGAACTGAATTCCCAAAATTTTTGTTCATGGAAGAAGCACTCAAAGAGATGGGACTCAAGCTACAGAACAGTTTGAGGACCAAGCTGAATGTTTTCAATACTGTGTTTAAACTTTTGGATCCTACTGGTAGCAAGTCTAATACAGAAAGACTTAAAAAAACGGTGTTCAGATGGACATCCAATTCTCCTACATACCAAGAAAAATGAAAACAAACTACAACTACCAGAATATTATTAAATGTATCTGTTTTATTGGTGATATATGTTCTACAGTATTTTACTGAATATTTATTTATTGCTTTTCTATTTGGCATATGTATGTATGGTTTTTATCTTATATGCTGCCTTTAGAGGGTTCTACTCTTAAAGGCAGCCAAATAAACAAATAAATATATTTAAATATAGAGTTCAGATTCTTCCAATGGCACAAAACCCTACTGCCACATTTTTCACATTTTCCAATTTAAAATAAAACAAAACTCAACATCTTTATTGCATATAATGTTTACATTTTTAAGCATTTACCTGCAGCAGAGATATACAATCCACATTTCCCATGCTTTCCTGTCCCAGTGGATGCTGCTGCACATACACATAGCAGAATTAAGGTTTGGACACTGAGGCCTAGAGCTGCATGCCCTCCCGCAGTCCCTACTCCCAAGTTAAGTTTGGGAAAGGAGGATGGAGCAGGGATGATGGCAGGGAGGCAATGTAGCTCGATTAGAGAGCAGGTGTGAGCTTAAATGAATTTAATTTAGGCTCAGTATGAATCAGGCATATTTCTATAATCAAGTACACAATCCAACATTTAGAATACCACCACACCCCCGTAAAGTCAGTACATAGAAAACTAAGAACAACAGTTCATATGAGAAGCAGAATCTCATTGGCTGAACTTTTATTTTAATTATTAAAACATTCATATCCTGACTTTCCATCAGACCTGCTCAAGATGGTTCACAATTACGAAGTTATAAACAATGTTTTAACAGTTTTAAAACAAACAAACAGCCATGGAGGAACACACCAGATAATTACATGAAGTCAAGAACTCTCTTGAAGTACCAGGTTTTAGCATGTTATAGTTACATGTTACTCTGGCACCACTAGTGTACACATCTGCTTGGTGCTAACCAACCTCCAAAAAATATAATTGCATTGTCCTATAGTGTTGACACATTCTCCATTTGTTTGAGGTTACCATGCCATGTCGACTTTTACATTTTTACCCAGTTCTTCTAAAAACAGGGAGTCTAATATTGCAATCCTATATGTCTACACAGAGGTAAATACCTACTTACCTACACAGATAAGTTCATTGGTACTCCTAGGTAAGTGTGTATATGATTGCTGCCTAAGTCTTCCCATATGACTTTCAAGATACTTTGTTGGGTCAGTGAACAATTAATGAATATATATTATACCACAATACTTGTTCCTGTAGCTAGAATTGTGTCTCCCACATTGTCTGTAAAGTAATGCTCATTATAATAAGATTACTAAAACTATGTGCTATACTTTCTCCAAATGCACCAAGATACCACTGCACCAGCAAAGAGAGGGCAGAATCCCATCATGTCCATAACTGACAGAACAGCGTCTGCCAGGACAGCAGATACCCACTCCCTTGCAGTCCCCCACACCTCCAAAATCTGCTGAAGGGGAGAATTGGGTAAAGAGGGGGCCACAAAGGGCAGGAGAGAGCATGAAAGTTTCATTGCATGAGCAGAAATCCACTTGCGTGACATTGGATGTAGTACAGGATTTCTGGGAAAGGGTTACTGTGCGTAAGACCTCCTGTCCCATCTCCCAAATGCCTAAGCAGCAGCAATGCAGGAAGCCCATATCACGACAAACCTTGACAACTGGACTAGCTGTTAGCTTCCAGAAAAACTGGAAGAACTGATTTTATCAGTAATTCTGTGCATTAACCATCTGTTTTCTGTTGGCTGTTTTTTCAGGTTTAAACTTGACTCCAAAATATGATAGTTTTGATTGAGTATCGTGCTCAATTTGTTTGCCAGATAAAAGCTCATCTAGCTATTCTACTATATCCTGCCACTGTCTCTGCTTTTCAACCGCTTGAGAAAAATATTACATCTATAATAAATGTCACATTAATCTTATCAAAGTAAAATGTTTTTAGTAATAAGAACATGATTGTTCTTGTGAAAAGGAATCTTCTGTTTTATTTGCTCAGTCTCCTTGTTCAACCCTCCCCCTAACCACTTTAAACATTTTCTTCAGGATCACATATAAGGAGCCACCCCATTCCCACCCTGCCCAACAACCTCTTTCAGCTAAGCTATCAACCTGTATCAATGAGGCTGATACCGTGTGCACATTTGCTTGGTGCTAACCAGCCTCCAAAAATATAATTGCATTGTCTTACAGTGCTGACAGATGCATCAAAATTTGAAAGCTTAAAAATGTCAGTATTATGACGGCTGGTGAGGTTTGGAGTTGGTGGGGCCAATTTCTTTCATTTGCTCATACATAGCGTGTATGACTACATTTGTTGTAGTGGTGCAAGTGTACAACACACAAGTACAGTTTTCTTGTGTGTATGTACACTTTTGGGTAAACACTATATGCCGAACATAAGCCCTTTGCTGGCACTTCCCCATGTGACATATTTTTCAAAAGCATTAATCTGCCACTCCTCAAGCAAATGACACTAGATATGATACTTACCCCTTATTTATAATTTTGTAAATAAAGTCAGGCACCCCCAAGGCCAGGCTATAACATACCTTTGGGAGTGTGAAATCCCCCAAAAGATGATGAAGGGACGTCCCCTTACATAAAAGATTCAAAGTTTCAGCGTCTGCATGAACTTAATATGTGTCAGGAGCGCCTTGGCAGCCTCTTTCAGTAAATTCCAATAGCCAACTCAAGACAAAGACGAAAGGATTTCTTTTCAAAGCTTTAATCCTTTTACAACTTAATTACTCTTTCAGATGCTAATCACCAGCGACTAAAGCAAGGAGCAGCACAGTGGCCTAAGCTTCAAGTAGGCAGTTGATCCCCGTTTGAAAGAGAGTCACTTGAAGACCCAGAACTTATGGGCTAGGGAGAGATCCTCCCTCTTTCCCTTGGGTCCATGGGAGGCAGCCGTTGCTTGCGCACCAAACGGGCACTACGCCTCCTTTCCGCGCCCTCCATCGCTCGTCGCTCTTTGTGTCTGCGTCGAGCATCTAAGAAGCTCCCCTCCCATACTCCCTCACTTCCAGGGTCACTATCTATCTTAGGAATGCTGGCAGGAGAAATCTCTGCCAGATGCTGAGCCTGTGAGGGGTGAGCTGGCCCCTCTTCCATGGATTGCTGTTCCTCCTCAGAATCCGAACTGCTCTGAGGCTCTCTGGGCTCAGTTTCCACCCTGACAATATGTAGCCAATCTGATATTGCTTTACTCCATTTCCCCAAGTAACCCATGTTGCACTACTTCTATCATGGTTAGTGAAATTATACCAGCGAAGTACTTTGAGCACTCAAACATTATAAATACTATTTTTATTCTCCATACTGAATACCAATTTCTATATTTCCCCAAGATTAAGTCTGTTCCACAAAACAAATATAAATACAGGCACATTTATACTGTATACTCTGCTCATGCTCAAAGCCTTGCAGTATAAACACAGTATAATAAACATCCTCCATATTGGGGGCAGTGTGAAGAAACAAAGACAATACGGAATAACACCCCCAACGCCCAGGACCCCAGTGCAGTTTATAGGGTTGCGAACTCTGAAGCTATTCCTGGATATTTCCTCTCTCCCTCTCCCTCATATTTTACAAAGTAATAAACTATTAAAAAAAATGTCCGGGATTGCTTTCAGTAATCTCTTGGAGATTAATGGTGATTCCTGGAGACTTCAGGCCAGTCCTGGAGGGGTAGCAACCCTGGAGTAGAACTGCACAAATTTATACTTGAAGAACATTCATGCATTTTTAAAAAACTATCAAGGATTAATATTAAACATTTCAGAGCCCAGCATATTCATGTAGCTAGATCCCTGGGTGACCTTAAGCCACTCACTATCTCACACCTTAACGGCAAAATTTTTGTGAGGATAAAAGGGGGTTGGGGGAATGACATGTCTGCCACCTAGAACTCCTTGGAGGGGAGGGAAACAAATTTGAACAGAATTCCTTGATGGGAGGGAGGGGACAATGGGGTACATATTTGAACATAAAAGCCTACTAAGCCAAGCCTAGCTTTTTACAGCAATTGGTCCTGTTAGAGGAACCTGGCTTCTTGAAAAGAGAGGGGGGAATCTGCTCTTTAGAAGTGCACCTTTTCTTGCTAATATGGTAATTGGTTCTTATATTCCCCTGCCCTAATAGAGAAAAGTCAGCCAATTGGAAGGAAATGGTATCCACAGTTCAGGGGTTCTTGCTTTCAACAAATGGCCATTTCAAGATTACAACTTTTGCCACTACTGGACATTTACCCAATGCAAGACTAATTTCCACAGAAACAGTTACAGTTGACTGCACATCCTGCCTAGCCACATTTATTATTTTAAACTGACAGGTTTCATTTATTCCAGTCTAGTCAGCCGATCACTGTTTATTACCACTAAAATTCTATAAGCATCACCCATTTCTGGAAGGATTCTTAAAACTATAATCAGCTTGATCTGAAATTTAGTTCCTAAATCCTCCTCAATCCTCTTTGCAATGATTTTGTTTCCTTTAAAGCATGCTGTGATTCCCACAAACATATCAACTGCATTAAGAAAGCTGGGGAATTTCCTATTAACAAAACCCAGCAGATTAGCCACGGCAAAGCTAAGTAAGTGAAGAGTACAAAAGAATCCCTGAGATTCTGAGAAAGAAAAAAAATCCCCTACCACATCGAAACTAAACTTTGTAAGCTGCCAAGAGAACACAGGTTGACAGGCAACCATATAAATAAGGTAAACAAAGTAAATAAATAATAGACTAGACATAAAATATGGACCCTTGTTTAAAAGACCAAAAAATTAACTGATTACAAAAATCTTTAATGGGTTCGCAGCCGTAATATTATTGCTAACAGTAGTAGGGAGAGGGGTTCAAAAATTTCCTCTGGCCATTATTCAAGGTTGCTAGCAACTCCGCTCCTCTCCCAAGTCCTCTGACACACTCAACAGATTAGCTCTTTAACTTCATGTCAGGCTCTGGAGACATTCAGAGGTCAGAGAAATTCCTGCTGCTTCAGAGTCTCTCTCATTGCTAGTGAGAAGTAAAACTGATCCTTCTTACAAGTTCTCTTAATTTGCCCTTGAACTCAGAGAAGGAGCAGAGTTGATCTCTCTCATCTGGCATGGAGTGAGAGACCCCTCCTGCTCCAAATTCTCTGTAACATGTGAAGGACTTTCATTTATTTATTATTATTTATTTAAAATATTTCTAGGCCTTCTTTAAGGGCAAAAGTCTTCCCAATGTGGCTTCCTTCCATATAATAAAATCCTATAAAAATGATAAAACAGCCAAAATGAATAACACCAACAAATGCTAGCAGTAAATCATCTATCCCAGATGGTAATAGAATCTAAACAGAAACATACTCAGAAGGCCAGAGAAAATAAGTAAGTCTTCAGGACCTTCCTAAAAGCTTGCAATGAAGGGCCTTGATGGACCCTTGATGGCAACCCATTCCAGAGGTGGAGGGGGGAGTGGTGGAAGGGTCTCACTCTTTGTATTGAGCATCCAGGGGCAGGTGGTGACCAGACAGAGATTTATGGTAACATCTGGTTGTCTGGAGACTGTATTTAAGGATCTCTGACTATGGAAATAATTTAAAAAGAAATAAACCCAATATTATTAATTTTGTAGCTCCCACTGAAAACATTAAAAACTGCATATTATAAAGGCAGCAGCACTATATTGTCTTTAAACTTGTATAGCCATAGTAGGTTCCAATCAGTTGAATATAACCTGTAATACACCCAGTCATGAGCACATAGTGGCTGTAATCCAGGGATGGGCAACTTCCAGGGGTCAGGGACCACATTGTCCCCACTCTCACAGAACCCACCAGGGACTGCACCCCACCGCCACAGCGGAATTCATTGTGGTGGGGCCAAAATTGCCTTGTTTCCAAGCAGAATTCTCTTTCTGGGACCATGATTCTACCTGCAAAGAAGGTACATGCTTCCTGTGTACCTTGTTCCTCTGCAAAATCATTGCAATTTTTGCAGGCAGTGTGATTTTGGCAACTGTGGCAGCAGGACAGGAACATAGCAGGGCCCAAAAAGATAGCCATGGGGTGCCACATGTTGCCCACCTCTGCTGTAATCCTATATAAATTTATTTAGGATTAAGTCCTAAACCTCAGTGGGAGTTACTTCGAAATAAACATGTGGTGGAGTTTACTTCCAAGTAAATATTCAAAGAATCAAGCCATTCAAATAGACTTCTGCTCAGGCAACAGGTCTTTCCTCTCCTCTCCACCTCCTGTAGTCTCCCCCTCCCCCCATCTATTCCACAGGGTCTCCAACTAGGGTGGATTGATTTAAATCAAGGTGATTTAAATCACCGATTTCAATCAGCAAGAAAAAGGGTTGATTTAAATCACTCATTTAAATCAAGTATCCACTGAAACTTTTTCATATATTTCCTGGTGCAAATCTGACCGCTAAACCATGTTAATTTACAACTAAATAAATTATTATTTACCCTGTTTTATTCTTGCAACCACATTTTGCATTTCTTTATCTCACTGTATATATTTTGAATGCTTTCCTGTTTTACTTATAAAAGAAATGCCTTTAAGATATCCCAAATAGGGTCTTTCTTATGATCAGCACCCATGACAGTTTGAGGTTAACAGTACAATCCTATGGCCTACTCAGAAAAAAGTTCCATTGTGTTTGATGGGGCTTACTCCCAAATGATTGATGATGAGCAGCACACTGGCCAAGTGATACTTTGTGCTCTGCTCGCCACCCTGATGGGGACAAGGAGTGTCTCCTCTAAGTGCTGTCTGAGTCCGTTTCTCTGTGTGTCTCAGCAATACCTAGCAATTCAATACCTAGTTAACTTGCCATAGGCATGTGACTATTTACAAGCCTGGATTATATAGGATAATTTTATATTTCTGTCTAGGTTTTTTTTTACTATAACTTGCATAAAAGCAACATCTGTCAAGACAACTGGTTAATTAATATGCAGGAAAAAACAAAAGGAGCTTCCTCTCATATGTCCCTGCCCTGTTGCCAAGACCACCTTCAGAGGCTCTCTGGAAACTGCTGTCCACCATGGTGTACCTGGTGGCTACCAAGAAAAGAGCTTTCTATGTAATGGCCCCCCATCTGTGTAATGCCCTTCCCAGGGAGATCCACCTGGTGTACTCACTGTAGACATTTAGACGCCAGGTTAAGGCCTTCCTCTTCCAGCAGGCATTTAGTCTTTAATCTTTAATCTGTTGCTCTGATTTATTAATTTTACTGCTAGCTCTAGATTTGAAATATAGATATTTTAAATGTTTTTAATATTAATATTGTATTATTTTGGTATTTTTATAATTGTATTTTTTGTTATTTTAATGCTGGTTTGTGTGCTTTTTAGGTCTGTAAACCACCCTGAGGCTATTTGCCAGTGGAGGTGATGCATACATTTAATAAATAAGTACTTAAATAAATAAAAGAGATTACTATAATAGAAGTTATAAAAATCAAAGTGATGATATGCCTCTGCTAGCACGATTAGTTGGTATCATCTCTTCCTATGCTTCAACTCCAACAACTATTTAAAGAAACCTTTAGAGAAATGTCTCAAAGCCTAAGACTCTTCACTTTTCACCGCCCTATTGCATGGTTCAGTAGGCAGTTAGCAGCCAGATTAAGTTGGAAACAAGAGGAAGAATTCTTTATTGCTCTCACAGGCTCTCACAGGCAATCAACTCAACATGATCCCACTCTGGCATCTCAAAACATCTGGTTCAACCTGTGAAGATCAAAGTTACAGCATACCAATTTTCAGACTAGATAGATTAGGTCCTAGAGTCCACAGCAGATAACAGAAGTATTTGGTGCAACAATTCCGACTATTCTGTCCGGGATGTTTTGTTTGTTTGTTTATTCAAAAGTCAAAACTATCCTATAGTTGTAGAAGAATGTTTTTTAAGTGAAAAAGAACAAGGGATTTAGAAGATATATATTCCATATATCAATAATTTCTAGCTCGAAAGAAGGGCTTTCAAAGAGTAGGTGGGCTGGTAAAGGTAGGAAATGTTTCATACAGTGTTTAAAATGCATAACAACTGTTGTAGTGTTGTAGCTATGTTTATACATGCATCACATTCCTAGCTATTTCTTGACCAATACAAAATAAATCAAACCAAATATTTAACGTGGACTACCTTTCAGAACACATTTAAGATTCCAAACTTTTGATCACTGATTTATGGTACTTTTACCTACTGGCACAAGGAGAACTCTGAAAGTTAAAGCAGACATGAATCAGTTGTGCCATTTAAGACAGAAGCACTGATTTAGCCAGATGTTTCCAGGAACGGCCAAGGATGTGTAATTCTTTATTTTTCAATTCTTTATTGATGCCACAACTGTTACAGTTAGTAAATAAGTAACCTTTACTCAATAGATAACTATTTTAATGACACACAGGCAGATATTATTTCCTATTATGCAAAATACTGCTCAATTTACATATTGACCCTTTAGAAGTTATTAATAGCGAATGAGAACCGGCAATGCTCACAGACATAAATGAAGCTGGCATAAAGCACCATGCTTATACATTGCTCCACATGTCCAGAGATGGTGAGTGGTTGGATGGGGAGGAATAAGCTGAAGCTGAACCCTGACAAGACTGAGGTGCTTTTGGTAGGAGACAAGAGGAGGTTGGGGGATGCTGACCTGGTGTTGAATGGGGTATGGCTACCCTTGAAAGACCAGGTCCGCAGCCTGAGGGTCATTTTAGACTCCCAGCTGTCAATGGAGGCTCAGGTCTCAGCTGTGAGCCGGATAGCGCTGTACCAGCTCCATCAGCTGTGAGCCGGACAGCGCCCCTACCTTCCCAACCATCTGCTCCCATCGGTGGTACATGCCCTGGTCTCCTCTCATCTAGACTACTGTAATGCGCTCTAAGTGAGGTTACCCTTGAAGACGGTTCAGAAGCTGCAGCTGGTAAAGAATGCAGTGGCTCGCCTGATTAAAGGCAGCCTCCAGCGTGATCACATCACTCCAGTGCTGAAGGAGTTGCACTGGTTACCAGTTGTTTTTCGGGCCAAATTCAAGGTGTTGGTTTTGAACTTTAAAACCCTATATGGTTCTGGCCCATCCTATCTCAAGGACCGCTTCCAGCAGCACCAGACAGGCTGCTTAACAAGATCAGCCTCGGATGGCCTTCTCTCTGTTCCATCAGCCAGGACAGTTAGGCTGGTGAGGACGAGGGAGAGGGCCTTCTCTGTGGTGGCCCCCACTCTGTGGAACTCCCTCCCTAGGGAACTCCATCATGCCCCCTCTTTAATGAGCTTCCGCCACACATTAAAAACATGGTAGTTCAGGCAGGCATTTGGGGTGGGTTAGGGTATTTTTAGAAATATGATGTTTTAATGTAAAATTTTATTGTTTTAAAACTGTTTGTATTGATGTACATCGCCCAGAGTGACCAGGTGACCGGTCAGATGGACGATTAAGAAATTTAATAAACAAACAAACATTCCATTTAACTGCACACAAAAAGTACATTTGGTGCAGCAGATTATTCTTAACAGGGGTTTCCGTACTCCATTTTATTCAGCCCCCTATCCCTGGCGATGTAGTGTTTCTGGAGGCAAGCCCCCAAACAACTGGAAATGCTCTTTTCTGGAAGGTGCGAGCTGCACCTTCAAGAAACTTTAGTTTCCGGTTATTTGGGAGCTTGCCCCCGGAAGCACTACATCACTGCCACCAGCAGGGCTGGCCACACATGCACCAGGATTGGCGGTGCTGGATGCCAGCAGGAGGGCAGTGTTGGATCCTACCTTCATTTTCATCCAAGAAAGCCACTTGCCAATGCAAGTTAAAACCAAAGCACACCGTGATCTTCGAAAGGTGCCACAGGACTGTTTTTTGTTACAAAAGCAAAGGGTAACATAACTAACCATTTCCAAGATATTTCTAAGATACAGAAAAGAAAAAGAAGCTGGAGGAAGTTACTAACTCAATGTACTTCTGAAATTCAACGTTTCTTTGACATTCTTTTGAAATGAAGTTTAGAAGAAATACAGAATTCAGCAGACTATTTGAAGCTAAACTAGCAATGAGGGAACTGATCTGAATGGGCCCACCTCTGTTCAACCTGGATTAGGCTTACCTCAAATTCGTTATTTTAGGCTTGTTCCTGATCAATCAGTTCCCCATTTCCAGGGGAAATGGAGGACCATCCAGGATTTAAGCCAAAGTCCTTCACTTCTGGCAGGCTTTCCCTTGCAAGTCCCACTGTCCTTGACAAGGAAAATTTAGAAAAGTGAGGACAGAGGGGCAGGGAACGATGCCTATTTCAAAGCCCAATTTCAAAGGAGTTTGGAGGTTTCCAAATTGAGGTATTAGTTCAAAAGCCCCCTGTTCCAAATTTGCTGCCATCACTAGCTGAAATTGAAAATCTACAACTTGGTTTCAGTGCTGTTGTTTCTGTTTGTGTCCTTCTTTTCTGAGGGGGAAGAGATTGTGTCATCATAACTTGCCACAGGAATATATACTTTATTTGTAAATTAGTATATGGAATAGCTTGGAGTAGAATTTGGCTGAACTCAAAATAAAGAAGCAGCTCACCTTACGAGGTGGGGGTCCATGGTCATCCAAGTAAGTGGAATTTCCTAGAAAGAAAAAAGCGCAATGTTGATATTAAAATTTTAATGTGTCAGAAATTAAGCAAGTGACAAACATGCAGTAACCAACTTCTAACAATGGTTTATATTAATCCAAAGAAACATCAGACTTTTTTTGCAGAGGTATTTATATGACAGAGAGCAGCTTTCCCCACCTTGTGCCATCCAGATGTGTTTGCAATGCTGGCTGGAGATGATGGGGCCTGTTGTCCAAGACATTTGGAAGGCACCAGTTTGGGGAAGACTGACAGAGGTCAAGTTTTCTTGAAGAGAATAGTAGTTCCATATATGGCTTGGATATGAAGATTCTCTTAGCAAGAGTGCTCCCATTCTTGGCCGCAGTGACTGGGTTCAGATGATCAGTGGGGGAAATAACGTAGAATGGATTGTTTCCCCTGCCTGTGCCAGTCATGTGACTGGCATTTCCCTAATTACCCACGCTGTGTTGCAGGTTGCTGTGCCATTTGAACCCGGCGCATGGCATGGCAGGAGTGGCTTCTTACCCACCCTACAACTCATGGCTTGCAGTAGGGATTGTGGGAGTGTGTGTGAGAAGCCACCCCCACTGTGCGCCAGATTCAGGCGACACAGCAACCTGCAGCGCGGGTAATTAGGGAAATGCCAGTCACGTGCCCAGCACATGCAGGAGCAGGGGAAATTACTCATACTGCTTTGTTTCCCCTTCTGATCATCCAAATGTGGCCACTGAGTGTGTGCATTCAAGCAAGCTCCCGAAGGGAAAGATTTACAGCTACTGCTAGTATTCCACCATCTTAAGCGTATATTTTGCTTTCACACTGCTCATTTATAGTACTTGAAAATGAAATTTTGGGTGGAAAGGGTTTTGTTGGCATGCCCTATACTGGAATCACATATAAAACTTGTCATAGATTTATAAGATGAGATTTTAATGGCTTCTATGTGGCCTTTATAGTTTCTAACTGAATTGGTTCTAACAACACTTTTTTTCCCCTGGCCATGTCTTTTCTTCAAAGCCATAAAATGCATTAGTTATTATTGATATGAAAGTAAGAGCTCTTCATTCTATTCCAGATTTTATAGTGAACACTTGTCCTTGTATGACTAATTCTTTTAGAATTTCTGTCATTTAGGCCAGGGAGCTCATTTTCTCTATCCAGAAAAAAAAACTTGGAATCCAAGACTTCATTCAAACTATTCCTATTTGAAGTTAAAATAAACTCCTTCTATAAAATGCATACAAAATATGATTGACGGGTTTGTAAAGACGCTAAGCTATGCTGACAACTCATATCAGAATTGCTATAAATTCTGAATGCTTATGTTATAACATTGTTATAAATGCATAAATTAAACGAATCCTTAGTAATTACTGCATTAAAAGGTTTTTTTTAAAGTAGGACCGTTTTATTTTTTAAAAGTAGGACCTCGATAGTCCTACTAATATATTTAAATATTTTTTTATAGCTTAAAAAAATGATGGGGCTTCCATAATTTCATCTGGTATACTTCAATGTGAAACAATTTTATGCTGTAAAATATTTCCTGCTTTATCATCAAAATCTTTATGCCATTTCAAGACTTTTACCATTTCTTCCCTTTTTCGTCTTCTGCTACAAGGGATCACAGGGTTTGCAGTTCAATCCCATGATCCACAGGTAGTAAAAGACATTGCCAGCATCACTTGTTGAAAGGAGGAGAGGCTCACAGCACCTTACTGATGTTCTTTGGAGCCCTCTGCTGATTGCTCTTTCCCCCCTTTCCTCATGATGAGTTTCCCCCTCCACATGGGGAGAACAGAAGGGGTAGCAGGTGTCAGAGGTCCTTTATCAATCAGGCTATTTCAGCATTTACTTTGAATTCTCAAAGGGCCGGATTCATTTTCAGGATGAGTACCAACTGCTCACCCATATCTAATATGAACTCTACCCACCTCAGAACTTTCTTTAAGAAAGGGATGAAGACAGACAAATTAAAAACCGGGGTGTGCAATGTGGTTTTTGTGTTATTATTATTTGCATTTGTTTCCAAGTCATATACAATGGAATATAGATTTATTGCATGTCTTTCATTAACTATATAGATATGGTTAGCATTAACACATACACACACTCACTTCTGACACTTGGGCTAAATTTACATTAATGGCTTCTCTTTTCAACAGTAGCAAAAGACTAAGTTACCCTATGATCCAGCTGTTAGTTCACACTAGTTTTCCTTAACAACAAGATGTCTGTATGAAGAAGTAAGCCTCTCTGTAATTAAGATGGTCAACAGAAAGCTATTGATATAAAAATAATGTTCCTAGCATTCTCTTAGTTTCACAAGTATTCTTTACTCCATGTTAAAACAAGAAATCTTTTAGTCTACACAAATACTTTTAAGTAAACAGCACATTAATAATTTTGTAGATCATGTACAAACATAGCTATCTTTTTTGATACCAAGACTTTAAAAATAATATGAGAAATATATTGGTTTTTCAAGCTATGTTTCATGTACTTAAGATGAAAAAAAACACCATCACTTCAGAACACAGATTTAGTATTAGTTGTCATGAGATGAAGGACTTTATCTGATATATTTAAGCTATAAGCAGGGAACGGCAAACACTCTGCCCTCTGTAGCAAAATAGCATAATATATAGAGTGCAAATATTGCCCCCTGGACCAAATCCAGCTTCCTCAGAGATGCTTGCTAGCCCACCAGTCAGCAACCCAGGATTCAAGTGTGTATGAAACCCTTCATGCATTATACACATGAAGGGGCTCCACATGATTGATGGGAAGTCAGGCAATAACACTGCCCCCTCCCTTGTACACCTCCTTGCCCCCAGGGAGGCAGACAGACATCAGGGGGCGGGGCCAACAGTGAGGCCCCGCTTCTCATTAATCATGTGGATCCTCTTCACACATATAAGATGTGAAGGGGGCTAGAGTGGGGTAGGAAATAAGAGAAAACTAAAGAGGAAAGTAATGAGAAATGCATATGTCCTGCTTTGTAGTTCTCTTTCCTCCAGTAGCTGCTGCCTTTATCCAACAAAGGGAAACAATCTACAGAACTGAGGCAGCCCAATATAGGGATCATTCACTCACATGCAAACTAACGTTATATATACTAAAACAGAGGTCACGAACCTGTGGCACTCCAGATGTTGTTGGACTTCAACTCCCATCAGCCCAGCCAACATAGCCAGAGGCCAAGGATGTTGGGAGTTGTATTCCAACATCTGGAGGGCCACACAGGTTCCCCACCATTGTACAGAATATGGAAACATTTACTTACTATGTTGAAGCCCTCATATATTTGATCAGATCCCAACCAAAGACAGTTGTCTATATTTTTTCTGACAAATCCTCACATACACACAAAAGAACACACAATTACTCACGCTCCTTTTACATGTTGTATAACTTGTATTTTCATTCTTTCATGAGATATTGAGCTCCTGCTTAAACTGTTTTACTGTATTGTTCCACAAGCATATCAGTGATAGACTAAGAATTATAATTAGTGAATTTATTTCTTTATATATTCTTGTTATATTACTATGTATGTCATCCCACTTAAAATGCACCCCTTCCCCTCCCTGCCCATTCAGCTGTGGGGATGTGTGTGTGTGTGTGTGTGTGTGTGGGCAAAATGGTACCTTAGCCATCACTGCATATGGCCCTCAGGAGCAAAAAGGTTGCCCATTACTGGTAAAGAAACTGGAACTGTGATTTTTGCCTTCCTAACACTTTTTCTTGTCTTACTGCACTTATACAGCATTTCAATACAGTTCTACACCCCAGTATGTGTACTTGTACTCTCTTGGCAGAAATGGGTAAGGATAAACAAATATTTCTTGCTTTCCCCGATTTCTGAGAATCTCTCCATTTGTAAGAATGTAAACAAGGCAAAAGATTTGCTCACACAGGCATTCCATGTGAACAGCAGAGCTCCTATGGACAAGTTGCTGCTACACAACTTAATTCCAGTTAGATCTGGCAGTGCAGATTTTATTCTAAATTAACTGGTGAGCCAAAACACACAGGCACTCTCAGGATATATTGCTGGCCACCACCACTGTGTAGAAAATAATTTGGAGAAATTTCACGTAGGCGGTTAAAAATATTCTTTCTACTTAACATACCAGAAAAACGATTAGGTAAAAGCAAGGCTAAAGAGTCGTAACAACAAAGATATGAGGCCAAGTATTCCAAAAAGGATCAAAACTTGTAAAGGTGGACAAGAGCATTATAATTTATCTCAGTAGAATTCCCTGATCCAGGAGCTTACTTTTACTACTATATAATTCCCAAAATTTTGATATTGCAAGCATCAGTTAAAATTTTCACTTATTTTCTTTTGTACAAATCCCTGATTTTGGCTCCTCAAATGACATAGGAAGTGCACATGGATTAAATAAGCTTCACTTCAAAGACATCTCTAAGCTGCTTTTTATAATACTCAGTTTGCCCAATGTGTTGTGATACACTTGGATTCATCTCTTAATTTCCTGACAATCATCATAGGAGCATTTTTAATGCAGCTTCGAGTCTTACATGTAGATGCATTATGCTTAATCAGGGAAGGGGAACCTCTAGCCCATGGAGGTTCCCCATTCAGTCCTGCTTCTTTCTGAGCCTTTTTCTTTAGAGGTTTATCCTGCTTGCTTCTGAGTAGATATGCAGAGGCTTGTCCTGCTTTACTTCTGAGAAGCCGTACAGAGGCTTGGTGTTTGAGATGCTTTTTGAAAATGTTGCTGAGTGATTTTTTGCCGAGTAGATATGAAGAGGTTTGAGGTCTGAGTAGACTTGCAGAGGCTTGCCCTGTTTATTTGGGAGTAGACATTCTGTTCATGCTTTCTTCTGAGTAGACATGATTCCTACCATAAATTGGTAACAATGAGATTTACAGGGGGGTGATTTTTCAGCCCCATCCACTTTTGCCTGTGTCCTTGCTCACCACTGGAATGCAGCCCCCAACCCCCAGGGCTTCTTCAAAATGGGATTCAGTTCTTGGCCTGAAAAAGATTTGTCACTCCTGCCCTGTGCTAGGTTTATCTGCATATGCCAATGCTCAATAAAATTGTTAAAAATGGGACTGCTCAGCATTTTTTACAAACCTAGCTATGAAGCAGTGTTACCAAAATTTATACTCCAAACATTTTAGATAAGCCTTTCTAGATGATTTACAATGTAACATGTGCACAGGTGTGGGCCATTATTTATTCAGATGCAGAAACCTTCACTTGATGGAACACTTTTCTGTTCTGGAGATACCACATTTCCCCCCAATATTCAAATCACAATATATTGTTTTGTGTGTGTGTGTTTTTAAATACTTTTTATTTATTTTGTCTTTATAAATGAAATAAACAATACCAACAACCTGATCAATAACTACAGTTTCCCAACAATGCAATATTCTTATGAGGACACAACAGTAACAAAAAGAAAAAGAAAGGAAAAGTAAAGAAAAGAAGAAAAAAAGGAAAAGAAAAAAAGGAATCTTCCTCTTTCCTCTCTCCTCTTTCAAAGGATTAAATTTAAACTCCAATACCCACGGGCTTCAGATGCCAATATTACAATTTAATAATCAACCTTACATTTCAATATCATATCATCAATCTTATATCAAGAAAGCAGGCCTACAATTCATTCCCAGTAACCATATATTGCCCTTAAGTTAAAATATAATAGTAATAAACCTTAACAATTCAATCAACCAAAAATCTTACTGAGTAATCTTATAGTAATGATAGTAGGATGATGATGATGATGATAATAGTAATAGTGATTAAAAGAAAAGATGAAATTATAATATTATATAATAATAAAGTTTGAAAGCAACCTTACAATGATCAGTGATATATTTTATACTGGATATATAAATGAGTGTGTTCAATACACCCTCAAACAATATATTTAAATACAGCATATCATATCTATTTTGGAAAAAGAGAATTTAAATAAAAAGAAAAAAAAGAAAAAAAATGAAAGAAAGTAAACAAATATATGTATAATCAGATATATTCTGGCCTAGCCTGAATCATGTAGACTAAACATAAACAGTTAACAAAGCCTATTTAAAAATTCTAGTTCATGGGGCTGGAACAGAAATCTCACGCATTTTTACATTCAGCCATGCCTCCTCCATTTCACGGTTTAGGAACTTCTTCGTCTGATATTCAGAAACAATGCAAAATGTAGCAGGATATTTTAAATAATATTGTACGTTCGTTTGTTTTGCCATATTCTTCGCCTTGATGAATTGCTTTCTTTTATTCACCACCTCTTTGATGTAATCTGGAAACAACATAACTTTATCTTGTTTCCAAAAAAGACTTCCACCATCTCTTGCCAAATGCAGGATATAATTCTTTGTGGAGACACTTGCAAATTGAACTATAATCGTATGGTCAGTCCCTTTAGCATTTGTTACACAAAATGCCTGCTCAATATCAAGTAAATAATCAGATGGCACGGAGTATTTCATGAAAAAGCTTGTCCACAAAGGTAGGCAAATTTACATCAGTAGGCAGATTTTTAATCCCAATAATACGTACACTGGATCCGCGTGTGAAGGCCTCCAGTTGAGAAATTCTGGCAGAGATTTTTTTTAAAAGAGTTTGTGTTGTAATTTCATTTGTTGTGAGCCTATGTTGTAGCTCATCAACTTTCATCTCATTTTTTGCCAGGAAGTGTTAATTAAATCCACAGCTCTTTGCAGGGTTATGATGGAATTCTGGATTAAATCCAACCTCTTGGCTTGCTCCGCAAATTGCAAAGATAAAGTTTTTATCAAAGTAAATAATTCCCCTATATCTTCTGTTCTCGGAGCTTTTGACAAAGGTGGTATGGGAGGAGTGGGCAGCAATGCAACCCCCTTTCTTCACCTCAGTGTAGCCATGTTTCTCTTCAAACAAATCTTGCAGGTCCTCAAATATTCTCAAATATTGTTGATATTCTTAAACCATCCCTCAGATATTGTTGATATTTCTTAATCCATATATTACAATGGAGCACATCAGCCCTGTTTTCTCCTATTAAATAGGAGTTTCAGCACAGCTTTTTGCAGTGGTTAAGCTCTGGGAAGATAATCCTGGAATCCAGCCCCCGCAATGCCTCGTGGGGAGTACTTTTCTCCAAGATGTTATCCAGAATGCTGCCTTGCCCTCCCCCCTTTAATTCCAGGGCAGAAATTAAAAGGTTTTTCAACCTTTTAAAAAGCTGTCTGACATAGCATCCTGCAGAGATTCTGCAGGATGCTGCGAGGGCGACATTGGTTTCAACCGGAAGTCAAATCACAATATATTGTTGAGGAAATGGCAACTTTTTCTCCAGCTAGTAGGAGTTCTGTACGGCAGTGATAGGCACACTTCAGGCTTGTGATACCTACTTTGTTTTTTACTAGAACCCTGAGATCCACCAATCAAAGCCTGGTACAAAAGACATAAATTTAGAATTAAATAATTCTGAGCCCAGAAATTTTGAGTATCAGAACTGAATGAAGCTCACTGTCCTTCCACACCAAAATCCACTCCTGATTATCTCAAACTTTCTTCATTTCAGCAGCATAATGTGTGTGTGGGGGTCATTTTGTTGCTCTTAATGTTAACAACTAGGAGTCAGAAATCCTTACCAATCTACTGAAACTCATCCAGAGATCTACCACTAGTTTCAGATCTACCTTTTGGCCGCTCCTGCTGTTTGGAATATAGTTCCGTCAGTGTTATGGGTACATACCCAGATAGTGTGCATGACTTCTAATACCACTACTCAGTCTGCAAAGACAGGATCTGTGTGATAAAGCACCCAGACTGTCTGAAGCCCAGAATTGAGCCTTTGCCTTGAAACTTGGATTTGCTGCAGGAGGTGAAACTGTGATGACTACTTGCTTCTTCAGACAATGCATAATTAATTTATGGGATTCACTGCCCCAAGTCATGGTGGTAACCACTAGCTCAGACAGCTTTAAAAGGGGGTTAGAAAAATTCAGGAAGGATAGGCTTATAATGACTAGTTGATTATTAGCCATGATGGCTATATGGAACCTCCATATTCAGAGGAAGTCTGAATACCTCTGTGTGCGTGCATGCATGTGTGTATATATGCAGGATGTTGTCTTCATGCCCCTTTCATGGTCTTCCCAGAAGCATCTTGTTTTCTACTGTGGGAAGCAGGATGCTGGTTTAGATGTGACTTTGGCCTGATTAAGCAAGGATCTTCTCATATTCACACTTGGCCTTGAGAATGACCAGCTTCAATTCCTTCAGTTCCTACAGAAATCCCCTTTGTGCAGACTGTATACTCCCTCCTCGCATGTGCTGCATTTTACATCACTCGGTCCATTGTAAAAGGGGTGAAGGAGGAGGAAAACAGACAGCAGAATGATCAGGCTTTCCCATCGCAAAGCCCAAAGCACCTGCTCTACTTTTTTACATTCATTTGCTCACCAGAAAATATTACCTGCATACTAGGAGAAAAATTAAGCAGCATTCTACATGGATTTGAAACTAGCAAAGAATTAATCCTAAATTAATCCTAGTAATATCCTTAATTACTAGAAAGAAGCCTCTCTTGCTTTGAATTGTCATGGATGTTTATCTGTTACTTTTCCTTCCTCTTTATTGCTGTTCTTTCAGTAGTTTCCACATTCCTAAAACAGGCCTTTAATTTCCAGGACATTTTGGTATAAAGCCAATTAACTTTGTAATGTAGTTATAGGACAATTTGCTAACAGGCATCAAACTTTATTTTTATCAATTAAGATTCTATTAATCATCTACTGAACAGACTTGACACCAAAAGTTCTCAGTACAATATTTTTAATCAAGAAAGTTTTAGTTCCACCTGCCCATATGATTTCACTTATGACCGCCATTTAAAATGGTGGTCATAAGTGAAATCATGTGAACTGCGAGAGGGGCACTTACTACACATGGTTGTAAGGAGTTTCCTTTTAGCTGCCTCTACTATATTTTGAGGAAGTCAACACTAGAAAATGGCTGGAAAAATAAAGAGTAGAACAGAGATTTAAATAATTTAGATTACTCCTAAAAAGCATTAATTACGCAAACAGCTTGTCAGTTATGGGTGTGTCCTCCCATAAACTAATGTATTCTAATGAGAACAGCAGGCACTCTGCTCATGTACTTCAAATATAAATAGGTTTTTCACTAACTGTGCCAAGTTTTAAGTAGGCTTAGCAAGCCTTTTTTCTTTTTTGGTAGGTAGCCATAAACAGAATATTAAATGGCCAGCTGACCTTTCTTTCCTCCATAGAAATGTGTCCACTTATAAAAGCTAGAGTTTTATACATTACCCTTTGCAAATAAATCTAGGATTAAAGCACAGGGGTTTCCTGCTGGCGAAAAGCTTCTTGAAACTATATGGCAGGGGTTGGGAACTGTCTGGGTGGGGAGGCCAGATGACCCTTCAACAAGCCCTCTGAGGGCTAGATATCATCATGGAGCTGATCTCCAGTCAAAGTGCCGGCTGGAGTTCCTTCAGCCTGTGCCTCAGTTGGAGACCTGGCTGAGGAAAATCCATGTGCAGCATTGGGAAGAACATGGCGTTGGCTAAGCACTTAATGTACCACTCGCCCTTCTAATTGGGATGGTGTACACGGTGCTAAGGGGAATCCCCACTGTTATCTCCTATCACTGTTCAGAGGTAACAGCAGGGATTCCTCTCCCTTCAGGGGAAGCCATGGGGAATGGATTTCAGCCAAGGCTCTGCAGGCCAGATGGGCTGGCCTGGCAGGCCAAATTTGACCTAGAGGTTCCCCGTACCTGCTATATGGACTCAACCCCACTCCTAATAGGGGTTTGCCTACAAAATGAGAAAGTGACATCAGTTAATGAATGCTATCTGTGAACACACATTCCTGAAAATATCACCAGGGGGCAGGGGAAGAGAATGGGAAGTCTTGAAGGGTGATGGACAAATCTGCACAGAAGATTCCTGTTGCCCAAGATTGTACCTGGCAGCATACAGATATGTGATGTGCTCTGAAATCCACACTCACAAAGTTCTGTTCCAAGTGTGGTAGAAGTTGTAAGCCAAGAACAAGTTAACCTGCTGACAAAGACATTAGACACACGAAGAATACAGTGAACACTATATTTTAGCGGATCCCTTCAAAATCTTGGCAGGCAGCTTGATGAACACATGCAGTTTTGTGCTCCACTTGCTTGGCAGCCTCTATCTACTGAGGTCTTTTGCTGGTTCTTGAGCTACAGGCATATCTACTACAAGTTTAAGAGGAAAAAGTATTCAGCTACAGCCATGGGAAATTCTGCAGCTATTTTTTGGCACAGGGAGGAGGAAAGTACTTTCTCAGCATCTAACCTGTAAGACATCTCTAGACGGAAGTATTTAACCATAAAAGCTTGATCTATTACTACAAGAATATTCTCAGGAATGCAACCCTAAGGAGACCTCAGGAGCACTTCTCCCTATATCAGCCTACCTTTGCTTTAAGATCATCAGGGGAGGCTCTTCTCCAAGTGCCATTTGTACATTATGTGACAACAATTAAGACTGCCTTCTCTGTTATGGCACCTTGACTGTGGAACACCGTCCACATGGAAGTGCAACTGTGAACATATTATATTATTTTTGGCACCAGGTCTAAATCTATTCATTTGCCCGGGCACTTAAAATGCTTTATTAAGCTGGCTGTGGGCAGCCTATTTTATGTATTTCCTGCCTTTTTTTTGCAGTATTGGATAGTTTTATTGTTTTTACTGTATATTACATCTTTATTACATTTTATATACAGCACTGGTATCATAAGATGAAAGGCAGTATAAAAATATTTGTAATAAATATGATTATTCATCATTAACTGTAACATCACATCATGATTTTCATAATCTTGCATCACGTCAGACTATTTTCAGTGAATGCAGTTTACACATTCAATAACTAAACTTTAGTTAAAGTGAGCTTTTAAAACAGGGGTGGGGACCAATTTTGGGATGGGGGGCTGAATGAATCCCACCTGGCCCTTTGCAGGTCAGATGACATCATGGAGTGTGGCCATCCAGTTCTCAGCAAGTGTCATCTGGAGCTCCAGCTGGCGCTTTAGCTGGAAAGGTGCAGGCTTTCCCTGGCTAGGGAAAGTTCTCATGTAGAAAATCCTCCCCAACTGAGGGGGAAGCTTGAGGATTACTCCAGCTGCCTCCTCGCTTGAGGATGCTTCAGCTGCACCACATCATCCCCAATGGGGTAAGGCACAGCATTGGCGACCCTCAGCTTTGTGCAGTGCACATTGTCCCTGATGGGGTAAAGAGCAGCACGGGCAAAGTCACCTTGACCAAGGCGGTGGCTGGAACATTCCCGCCTAGGTCAGCGATGTAGTGCCCATGGGTGCATTGGCACCCACCAAGACCCCCAAATGTGTCCATCAGAACCTGTTGTACTCCCCTCCCTGCTTGGGAATTCCCCCCTTCTGCTGCCTGCCTCCACACTCACCTCAGCAGCACCAAGTCCCTAATGAAGTAGCAGGAAGTTAACAGATTGAGAGAAAAAAGTGGCAGTAGACGTCTACCCATCTGCCAACTTCCTGCATCCTGGCTAGGTCTTTGACATGACTGAGGTGAGCATTAGGGAGGTAGGCAACAGAAAGGGGGGTGGTGGTGGAATCCTGAGCAGGGAGGGGATCTCAATGGGGTCTGGCAGGTATACTTGGGAGTCTTGGTGGGCACCAAGGCATCCACAGGTGCAGCATTGCTGACCCCAGGTGTACAGCATGAATTATGCACTCAATTGCCACCTTACGGAATCATCTGCAGTTAGGAGTCATCCAGTGTGCAGAACAGGGCAGCAGGAAAAACGCCGTCCATACCATCAAGGCTGCAGCTTTTGCAGAGGCCCTGAATACTATGCTATATGCATGATGCATTTAGAGTAATGCAATAGATTGAATCCTGTGTAGCATGCAGACTGCATAGTATAATCTAGAGATCACTGATAGAACTAGCTGTAAATTCTGATAAGTGTGCCCCCTCCCCTGAAATTCACAGTGGATTCTATCCATTAGGAGCCCCAATTACTGGCCAGAATTTCACTATAGGTAGAATTTGCTGGCAAATCTAATGAATATAAAGTTAATGTTTATGTTTTATAAAGCAAATTATAAAATACATAAAGATTTAAATCTAGAGTGTGTGTATTTATGCACAGGATCATAGAATTATCTGTATTCCCTACATGAAACTTGGAAGCAGATAACCCCATGAGCTCTAAATTTATTCAGAGCATGTTTGCAGAACCTTACCAATTGCATTATCAAAACTAACAGTAACTATAGTGTAATTGTGGTGAAAAGAGGATACTAGATAATTGCTCTGAGCTACAAACAATAATGATCTACACCGATAAAAAGTTATTATTTAAATTAGTGATAAAGAATTATAATCCAAGTTCTCTTAAACTGGAAGTGCAATGGAGGCACTTAGAAGAAACTCTTTCATGCCTTTCATGTGCACCTGCTTCCTTTATGTTGCTGACAGATCAGTGAGTAAATTTCATGAACTGATTAGAAACACACCAGATGAATTTGGATCCACTGCTTGTTTAGCTGCTTGTTTTATTTTCGGAGTTTGAGAATGTGCAGACCAGCCTTAACATTCTACAATACAAACAATAATTACTTAGACAGGTTCTATTTCTTTTTGTCTCTTTCCTGTTTTTGTTTAGCTTGTAAAACCACAGGCGTATGTCATTGCCATGCCAGAATACTTCAGTAAACCTTTGACATGCATGCACTGCTCACAAGATCTGCCGCTGATCATACCCTTTGTTAAGAAATATCTTCAAATATATGCATGCCTGTGTTAAGTAGGCCACCTCCACATAGCAACAGAGGCTCGTGCTCAGCTCCTTGTCACCCTGGTGCACCTAGCATACAGGCAGTAAAGAATTTACTTACATGACTCACTGTGCAGGAATAAGCCCCTAAACTTCTGATCTGTCAACACACACAATTAATCAAAGACTGAAATGAACTGAAAGAAAAGGAAACATGTAGTGATAAAGGGAGCCTGTCTCGTTTTTCTTTCAGCATGTTACCAAACTGAGAGGTAATTCAACTCTACTCTCTGTTTTTGCTATGCCAGGCTCATAGCCTGCTCCATGCACCTGCTGCTCCTTATGGCTGCTGGTGCCTCAGTCCTGGCTGCCTTGTTTTCTTGGGTTCTCATCTCAACACATATCCACTAGAGTAGTAACAGGAGACATAGGGCAGAGGAAGGAATAGTGATGGGAGGTGAAGAGGCCTATGTGGCCCATAGGCTTCTTCTTCTTCCAGATATGGATGAGGCATCAATTTTCCTTTTGTCAAGGAGTAATACATAGGAAGCTGCCTTATACTGAGTCAGACCATTGGTCCATCTACCTCTGTATTGTCAACACTGACTAGAAGTGACTCTCCAGGATTGCAGACAACAATTTTTTGAGCACTTCCTGGAGATACCATGTTTTGAACCTGGGACTTTCTGCATGCAAAGCTCTTCCACTGAACTACGTCACAGAACTATGGAATAGACCCCACCCCCTACCACAAAAATACAAGAACTCCCAAGGGGAAACAACATGAGCACCAGACCACACAAAGCAGAGGAAATTTTGGATTCATTACATTAATACCCAGCCTTTTACTGAGAAACTCAGGCTTTTATATGGACTTGCCCATTTTATCACAACAGCCTTATGAGGTAGATTAGGTTGAGACAGTGTGCAACTCGCACAGGGTCATACAGTGAGTTTCATACCTGAGTGGAAATCTGAACCAGATTCTACCAATTTACACATATATTCTATCCATTACACCACACAGGCTCTATACACTACAATATAAACATTATCTGCCATGTGTTAAATGCACACAGCTACATTTATTTCAGTGGAGGCTGGCTGCTCTGATGTCAGTGGGGCAGTGCATCCACTCCAGGTTTCAGTTAGAACACTAAAGGATAGCACCTTGGATAGCTCCTTTGGAGTTCTGACAGAATCCTGGCATAGATTTGCTGCCCTACTGACATCGGAACCACCAGTCTCCACCCATTTATTTTAAAATCCTGGACATAAGTAGTAATGGTCTTGATCCAATCAAAGTTAACCAGTTAAGCCCCACTGATTTCAAAATGAGAATTAAACATATGCTTAAACATCCCCTATTGACATACATTTAATTTATGGCATTGGGATACTTACTTATACCAAGGGGTTTCAAAGAACTCAATTCTGGCTAGATCATGGCAAACAAGTTGAACGATTTTAAAGAACACGAATGGCAATATGTGATCTAGTAGTATTTTATGACAACTGGAACTTTTCCTCCATTTTGCCCAAGGTGTTATTTATACAGCTCTTTTGCAATTACCCCTAGTAAAGAGGTTCTTGCTTACAGTTGTTCTGTATATTACATTTTTTATAAATGTAAGAATCTATATACACTGATAAACAAGGTATGAATTGGAAACACATGGTTCTAACAGAAAGACCTTTCAAATCTGGATTTCATGGATCTGTGTAGGAGTTAGGTCAGTACGGCAGCAACCTGAATATAGTATGTACCTTTGACACAGGAAAGGAATAACTCCTCCAAATACAAAAACATAACATGCATACCAGAAATTTTTTTTTTTAAAAGCTGTGAAAAAAATCTACTTTTAAAAAAGCTACTTTTAAAAGTATCACATTAGGATCTTTTCAGTAGCAGCACTAAGATTGTGGAATAGCCTTTCTTAGAAGGCTTGGTTAGCTTCCTCTCTTTTAACCTTTAAGGCAAATAGTTAAGATGTTTTTATTTCACCAGGTGTTTAGCTTGTGTTAATTCTCTCCTTACTGCTAAGGATGATTTTAGTGTTACTCTGGTTTTTATCTCTCAATTTATCTGTATTCTTATTGTTTGATGTTATTGTTTTGTAATAGACCTAATGAAATGAACATAACTTAGTCATGACCATGGTGGATTGATTTAAATCAATTATCAATTATTTAAATCAGCAAGAAAAAAGGTCGATTAAAAAAACCTGAAACTTTTTCATATATTTCCTGAACAATGGTGCAGATCTGACCACTAAGCCATGGTAATTTACAACTAAATGGAGTATTATTTACATTGTTCCATTCTTACAAATAGGCATTGCATCTCTTTGTCCTACTGTATATATTTTTCATGCTTTCATTTTTTTACTTACAGAAGGAATGTTTTAAAATATTCCCATATAGGGTCTTTCCTACGACTAGCACCCATGACAGTTTGAAGTTAACAGCGCAATCCTGTACATGACTCCTCAGAAATAAGTTCCACTGACTTCAATGGGTCTTACTCCCAGGATTGTAGCTTTCATGTGAGAATACAGGAAGATGCATAGTGGACAATTTTGTCTTCTCTTTTTCTTTCCAGTGTTGCCCCTTTCTACTTCACTCTGTCTTGACGCAACCTTGCCCTCACAAAAAAATAAGTAACAAACAAAAATGAAATGCCAATGGCAGATAGGTTAAAGCAAGGTTTGATATTACTGGGCTGAAAAAAATAATCTCGCCTGTGTCTTTGCGCATGTGAGAAATGGAAATGGAAAGCCCTGAACTTTCAAGAAGCAAGAACTGTTAGGCTGACAGAGCCATTTACATGAGATGAAAACTGAAATGAATGCCCATGGTAGATAACTTCATTTTTATGGGACTGTAAGTGTAGGTTTAGCATGTTTATGATGAGATTTAATTGTAACTATGTTATTTTTTAAGTGAGTTAAAAACTTAGTATTTTGTTTATGGTGGGGGTTTTAAAAAATATGTTTTAACATTTAAAAATCCATTCAGTTTTTTGTTTTTTTTAACAACCCTTCTTATTAAACCTAGTCACAACTAATTTAAGTCCCATTCATTTCAATGAGTCTATTCTAAGTAGGATATGCTGGATTTTACCCTTTTTTTCTTCTGTTGTAAACTGTCTTGGAGGATATTATTGTGGCCAAGAGGCACAATAGAAATCCCTGCAAACCGCCCAGAGAGATTCAGCTATGGGGCAGTATAGAAATGTAATAAATAAATAGAATGAGATTTTAGGTCAAAGTGAAGGAATTCAATGGAAGCAAACAACTTAATAAAGAACTGAAAAAACTGGACTCCATAACTGACAATCAGCAAAAGATCAGGGCATTCTGTCTTGTCATGAACTTCTTGACTCAAAATACACCCACAGGATTAGCAGTCAGGTTTAGGGGTTAGGCAAAAGGTTATTGGAATGCAGGCTGACCTTCTAGGTCAGAGGCCTGCTAAAGTGGTTGTATTGTTATATTGTGGTTTTAATGTTCTATATATTTTATATTGTTTTATTGTGTGCCGTTTGGTTTTAATTTTTGTGAACCGCCCAGAGAGCTCCGGCTATTGGGCAGTACAGAAATGAAATGAAATAAATAAATAAGTGGGAGCACAATGCCCTGCAGCTTTAATCTGGATCTCAGGCCTGGTTCACAAAAGAGGCCTAGAAGCTCCTCAATGGAATGAGAAGCCTGTACCACTTCTTGGTTCTGACAGATCCTACTGTCAGTCAGATATCCCCATTTCAGTTCTCTGCAACAGCACCCACTCATCCCCTCTAATACTGCCTATATTCTTTTTGGAACACCAAACAGGAGGAAGACAAAACAACTTCCTTGGTTTTTTTCTAGTGCTGCAAGAAGAAATATTGCAGTACTAGAGAATGGTAGCAGGCAAGCAGCAGAATAAACAAAAGGATGGAATGGTGCTCTCTGGCTGTTGGCATCACCAAACCAATAAGTGCTACCAGCAGCTAAAGGCTTCTGATGCTAGGGAAGTTATATTTAGGCCTGTGAACTGGGTCTTGGTTTGCTGATCATCCCCCTCTCCCAAATAGTTAAACTTTCCATGTAACTTAGTCATCAATAAGCAGGTAAACTTGCAACTTTTCTTCTCTCCTCTACAGGAGGATTGCTATTCTACAACATGGAAAAAAGATGGAAAAATAAATGCTACTAATCACACACTGACATAAAAAAACATTGCCAAGCAAGGAATCAATGAATCTTCATCATTATTTCTAAAATAATGAAATATTTGTAATCATAGAAGAAGCAAAATCAAATACCCCCCCAAATTATCTCCATACTTAAAAACAAAAACAAAAAAACCCTTAACAGAACAAAATGAGATATTGTTTGTAATCTATTGATACTAAAATGCCTTTGGATCAAAGTCTTCCTTAAGGCTATTCCCATCCAACTGGCATTTAATGAACATTAAACAAAATTAGAGAGGCTGGTGTCTCAAAGAAAGAAAAACTGAAGACAAGCCCATACAATTTTGCCTTACTTCTTTTCATGGGTATTCATGCTCTGTGAAGAGCATTGCTCATTGCTACTGAGCCATAACCAACAAGACCGATATATAGTAGAAAATGTAAACATCCAGAAATCTGAGCTAAACTGTCTTGAATAATAAAGAACCATTTTAGAACCAAAATCCATGTTGGAGAAAGATAAACATGACATTGCAAGTGATTGGTATTGCGAAAAGAATTTTGCTGTAAGCCTGCATGTCCTTTAACATCTGAAGATGTGTTTTGCCTACAGGATCTATCAACTCTAATATACTCAATGCCATAGAAATCAATTTTATCATGTTTAATGAATGCCACTGAACCTCACTGTATGAGAAGGAAATAGAAAAAAGGCGGGGAAACTCTTTTTTCCGTTTGATGGCTCCAGACTGTGAGGTTGTGAAGACTTGATGTTGGAAAAATCTCTTAGTGAACTGAATCTGTAGAAGTAATTCAGTTAATACTGTGGGGCACCATTTGTTCAGGCCAGAGTCCCTATGACTCCTTGTTGAGAGTGAGTCTCCAGGCTGCTAGGTATGCCTGCTGCTATCAGGTGGCTGAGTTCCTGTAATAGGACTCTAAGATGAAACAAGTCCATCATCTGAGGGAGAGATGTTTTTTCCTCATGATGACCAAGGAAGAACTGGCAGGGTGAAGATGAAATTGGTCCAAATCATTTCTGAGGAGAACAAAGACCTAAAAAGGCCGCACATGCTGACCCACCCCAAAGCTTTAATAGACCCATCTTTAGTCACACTTGACAAATGGGTGTGGCCTACAAGCCAGGCAGCCCAATAGCCCACAAAGACATCAGCAGAAACTTGTCAGATGTCATACAGTTTTGCCAAATGACCTCCATGTCCAGCATGGCTATCAGCTACACAGGTGACTAGAACATTCCAGAAATCAAATAGCCTAGAAAGGGCACCACATAACTTACATTAAATTAAACCAAGGACGGCAGCCTTTGGTACAGTCGATGCAGTTTACCATTCAACTCAAGACACACCTCAGGAAACCCAGCAAAGTCGAAAGAGGAACAGAGAGGATAAGCAAATGTAGGACAGAAAGAATCCTGGCTAACATAGGGTTCTCCTAGCCCTCTCTATCCTCACACTTAAGTCCCATTCATGCATTACTCACATAAATGGGCTCTATGCAATTAGAAGGGAATAGGTCCCCAGGGCTGGCCCCGTCCCTAATATTACATCCATCCTGCTGGCTCTACCTCCAAGCCCATTCATGTTGAGCAAAGCTTGAAGCAGGAGCTAACCATATTTGTGGAGATTCTCCACACAATTAAGAGCCTTATGAAGAATGGATGAAGGGAACTTTAAAGCCATTTTCTTGCCTATGGAATACTTATTAGTATCCTATGTGACCTCCTGGTGGTCAAATCTGCTGGATTCTCTCCCAAGGCAGGATAATGACTGTAACAACTGACTCTCAGTGGCCATCCTTCAAGAGCTAGGCCTATTTCTGAAAGAGAAAAATATGCAGCCCACCTGGCACTCTGAGACAAAAACACACACTATGATTGATGAGAGGATCTAAGAAGAACTTGTAGCCCTATGGCAAAATTCTTTCAGTAAAAGCTCTCTTCTGTCCTCCCCAGCAAAGCATCACAAGTTTGTCTAAGTAATACCAAAGTAAAATAAAAGAATAAGGCCATGGGCAACCTAAAGGGAAAAATAGTTTTTTAAAAATCCCTTGCTCCAGATGCAAGAGACATCCCTTGCTAAAGTCAGGAATTTATATTTTTCATTTCCTGTTTGGCACAGATATGCTTTCCTTTTTAGATGGCCACTACTTCTACAAGAATTATCAACAACAAGAAGAAAATCACCTTCTTAAACTACTGGCCACTCCACATAATTGTTAACAGACCACTGGGGGCATCAGTGAGTGGCCTTGAGCTAGAATGAGGCTTTTCCAAGTTCAGAAGCTTAAAACACACCCTCTTGTCAGGATGAGCCTTTTTTTTACACTTATCAAATGGATTTTCATATATTAACCCCCCAATCTCTTCATTTTCTTCCAGGCCAACAGAGATCATTCTTACATTGTTAGACTCCAACTGGGTCACAACTCCAAGCAAAAAATTAGAAGTATATAACTTGTGTATTTCAAAATGTATTTGTAGCACATTACATTGAATGAAGCACTTCATTTTACAGAAGGTACATAATGACGATAAATCTTTCTAATCCAACAGACCAGTGTGTCCACTGAAGAGAATCCCAAACCCATGCAAAGCAGATAACTCAAAAACGTTAGCCAAGCCAAATCACACACACGCATGCACAGCTTTTCAACTGATTTGCACATGGACAAACCAGAGCCTGAGCTGCTGCCGTTACTACAAGTATGCTAGGCCATCCACTAGGATCAGTCAAGCCCAACAGATGGCCTGACAGGGTGCTGAAGGTAGAAGACTGGGTTAAACTTCTGGGGCAAGGCCCAGGCTAACAGCAGCCCATCAGGCCAAATGTCTGCCACCCCCCCCCATCTTAATCAGGTGGTAGAAGGCCAAGAGAGAAGGGGCCGAACTGATCTTCCTTGGTAAGGAGTTCTGTTGCCTAGGTATGGCCCTCTCTCTTGTCCCAATGAGTCATGCCTCAAAAGTCTGTAGCATTGACATCCCCTTTCTCCACCCATCTTTCTACTTCTTTTCAAAAATGCAGATTACATGGTGCCAGTCACCTTGGGTCAGGCTGCAACCCACACTGATGTTCTGTGGCATCCTCAGGTTCAATTTCAGCTCTGAAGAGTCTCATCCACAATAGAAAATTTTTCAGCTGTTTACTCTCTACCAGGAAAATCACAGTATTGCTATTTAAGATACTAGTTCTATTGTTGACAGACTTCTGACCTCTTTACCTGACTACTTTAACCAATTTTTCAGTTTTATCTCTACCACTGAAGTATCTCATAGTTGATACCTTCCTTCTTTTCACAATAGCTTCTTATGTACTTTCAAATTACTGCTTTAACCCACCTACTTTCAATTACCTAAAAACTTCCTATTTACATATTCCTCCTCCTGCTCAGGTTCAAACAGTTTACCACCCAAATCTTTCTGGAACCGAAAAAACAGGAAACCACCAAGAGAAGTTTTGGTAAATCACATTAAGAACTCCATACGAATTTACCACCAAGAATGATCTCAACAATTATATCAGAGGTTGTTTGTAATAAGGCCTCTTGTATATTCATTTGACCTTGTGAAATACAGCAATTATCACTCTGAAGACTACTTTAAAAATAAATAAATCAGGACCTAGTAGTACTATAAGTGTTACACAATGTATATCATGCTACTTCCCAATCCAAAATAACCTAGTACTTTGATATATTAGAACCTGATCTTGAACTTTTTGGGACAGATCATAAAGGAATACTTCACCTGCTTACTCCACTGCTTGGAGCCCATACAGGATATTGCACTAGGGCACAACTGGTAAAAGGGATTGTACACAGTGCCAGATAAAGAAGATGAGCCTTAAGCCTGATTCCTAAGACTGCTAGAGAAGTCACCCAGCACTGGTGTAAAGTTTTGCTGGGCAGAAAATGTGTAAATAAGCTTTCCTGCTAAGGTCAGGTGCAGTGGTCTGCAACATCCACCAAATGCCATTTTAGCTATTATAACATAAGCAGAGGAGCTGAATCTTTGTCTATCTTAGACTGACCTCAAATACAGGAAGCATCAAGTAGATATATACAACATCTGTTTTTGAAGTGTTTTAAGACAGCCTTCCCCAACCTGGTGCCTTATAGATGTGCTGGACTACGCTGGCTGGGAGATTATGGGAGGTGTGATCTGACACTTCTGGAGGGCACCAGGCTGAGAAAGGCTGGCCAAGCTTCTTACTTAATTTACTGGAAACTTGAAAATCAGATAATCCTGAGGTAAAAGTTGTACAGAATGTTCTGAAAGTGTATAATTCTGAATGTTCCCTGTGTTAAGAGTCATTTAGTACAGAAATAGTTAAAAATGTAAGGTAAAAACGTTGGGAGTTTGCCTCTAGCTGAGAATAAAAGATAGAATGTCTGTTGTGGCCTTCAGTTGGCAATCTTCCAAGAAACAGCAAAGCTCTAATACAGTTGCTATGGCGAAAGAAGTAACTATCACCTGAGAAATTTACAGTGAAGTTGAAGCGACACTTGAAGTCATCTGCTTTTATACAGGACAGAGGAACTGAAAAGGTGGACAAAGGTCAAGCACTGATTTTATGAACAAAACAAGTTTTACATAATACATTTTATGTTCCTAAAGCAGCCTCCCCCAACCTGGTGCCTTCCAGATGTTTTGGGCTTCAGCTCCCAGAATTCCTGACCATTGCCCATAGTGACTGGGGCTGGTGAGAGCTGAGGTCCAAAACATCTGGAGGGCACCGGATCAAAAAAGGCTGTTCTAAAGTAACAAAATGACTTAGATTTGTAAAGAGTGCTAAAAACTAAGTATTGTAGATGTTTTTATTTCCCCCCAAATTTCCATTTTTCTAGGAAAACCTAATTTTTTCCATGGCTTCAAAATTCTCAGAAATTTTACATCTCTACTCTTGCCTCTTTCCAATCATTACAAGACAGAAAGAGAAAAAGTAGAATCCTGATGGGAAACACAACACTGTGCTAATACGGCTTTCAGGAGTGGTGTTAGCAGGAGGAGTCGGTTTCTACATTTGCCACGACTGTGGGTTACTTTGATTAGGTCTGCATTGCAATCTTTCACATGCGAGATAAACAGTAATTGCCTGTAGATGGTTACCCACCACCCTGAGGAAATGAAAGTTCACCTCAAGCATGGGACAAAATCTTAAACCTCAGTATTCACATTTACTCCACAGTAGCAGCACCTGCAGTGGAATGTGACAGAATGGAATATTCCACTTCAGGATGCAAGTGGGGAATGCCTTTTCTTTTTTTTTTAACATTCGCCCCATACAAAAATTCCCTGCAAGTAAAAACTGAAACAAAGCAAAACACACAAAGCAAACCAGAGAGAGCAGTTCTAGCTAGGGCTAGTTGAAAAGCTCTTGAAGGAGAATGCACCACAAAAAATTGAGGGAATGCATACAATAGAGTAAGTAAACATTTTTTGTGGCAGTGAGCAGCACAAAGGAGCGCTGGTATTTCCCCCACTGAGTTCCCCCTGCCCCGCACCTCTGAATGTCACCCCATCTCCTGGAAATAGCTGAAATGGTGCCACCAAATGGCGTGGTGAAAATTGGAGGGGGGGATTTCAATGCAGCACTAATTTTACCCTACCCTACTACCTGTTGTGCCAGTTTTCCACTTGCAAGAGTTTCTCAATGTAGGAGAGCATTCAAAAGTGGTATTATCTGCCTGCAGTCTGAAGTGGTTCAATCCAGTAGTTATCACTTCATCCCTATCATATTCAAATGTTTATGTAGACTAGGCCATGGAGTATGTGATTAAAGGGACAAAAATAATATGACCCTAGTCCAAACAGTCAGCAGCATGGTACAAGTGCTTTGTGAAGCAACTTGTCCCAGTATTTCAAAAGGGTAAATAACAGAGTGTGAGAAATGGTCATATTCTATGAATGATACAATCATTATTATCCTCAAGTCTGACAAGAATTATTTACAATGTTTATTTATTTATTTATTTATTTATTATTTATTACATTTATATCCTGCCTTTTTTCCTCTTTAAGGAACCCAAGGCAGCGTACATAATCCTCCTCCAGTTTATCCTCACAACAACAACCCTGTGAGGTGGGTTGGGCTGAGAGTCTGTGACTGGCCCAAAGTCACCCAGTGAGCTTCCATGGCCAAGTGGCGACTAGAACCCGGATCTCCCAACTCCCAGTCCAACACTTTCACCACTACACCACACCAGCTCTCTGTAGCTATATGTGGTAGCTATATGTCCATTTCACTCCTGAGCTGTGATCAGAGGCTTTTAAAAAAAAAATATAGATGGTTCCATCTAATACATCTTAACTAAGTGGGCTTTGCTTGTATTATGCAGGATGCAAGGCAGCTTCTTGGTTTCATAAGACAGGATGAAACGGAGATACTTCAGATGGCCCTGTTGTAGACACTGAGAAAGCCTTTAACAGGGTCATTCACAAGTATCAAAAAAAGTTTTTTTTGCATTCCAGTTTTGGTGTCCCTGTTACATTTTTGGACAAAATCAAATTATATTTTTTCACCATCATACACTAATAACCAAATCTAATGATTTCTATTCCTTTTCAGATTGCTCAGAACACGTGATGGGGCTGTCGCCTTTTGCCAATGTATTTCGATCTAGCCTTAGATTTCTAGCCTGAAATCCAGCAGTTTGCAGAAGCCAACAATGCTGGAGTGGAGAAAGACATAAAGCCCTAGATGGCTTGGGACCCAGGGAAGAAAAGGATCGTGCAATGTACAGTTAGAGTACACCCAGAGATCTAACTAAATACATTTTGTTCATTTGTATATAGGTTTGGAACAACTATTCATAGAAGCACAAGCTACCATATTTTCTTTACTAGAGAAAATGTTTACTACAGATTTCTTCATGGATGTCTGTCCACTGCCTTAAGTTGAACATGGACAAAATTGAAATTTTGATCTTCTGTCATGATCATCCTTCTCCTATTCCTTCCTCCCCCCCCCCCCGCCTTCAAGGTACTCAGCTTGTCCTGGGGGTCCTGGTGGATGATCGTCTCTTGCTGTGCTCCTTTACTGAGAGCACAGTGAGGACCTGTAATTTCTACTTAATATTTGCTGGATCCACAGGTTCCTGTCTCAAGCAACTGCGGACGTTCGGACCTTAGTTGTTTCATCGCTAGACTACTGTAATAGCCTTTTAGCAAGCTTCCCTCTTTCCTCTCTCCATCCTTTAGGTTCAGAACAATGCTGTCAGGATTGTTCTGGACCTCCCCCATTTTGTTCATATTACTGGTTATCGTAGGGCCTTGCACTGGCTTCCATTGAAGGCCAAGGCCCTTTACAAGACTTTGATCCTGGCCTTTAAGGCTCTAAGCTTGCATTACCCAGCCTATTTATCTGCTCTCTTGTCCTGGTAGGTCTCAGGTTGGGCCACTAGATCTATGGGCCAGGCTCTTCTGACCTGCTCTACTTCACAGATTGCGGTGTCTCATTATCGTGCACTTCAGGACCTTGTTCCGTAGCTGTGGAACTCCCTTCCCCTACCATTATGGTTAACTGAGAGCTTGGAGGTGTTTAAGAAAGGTTTGAAAGCTTATCTTTTTGAGTAAGGAGGGGGAGTTGCTGGTTGTCTTGAGGTAAAGTATGCTGATTTTATGTTTATTTGGGTTATTAAGACTGTTGTTATAATATTGTAATTTTGAGTTGTTTTATTAGAATTATTGTAATTATGTATTTTAAGTTGTCGACTTATTTCTTTTATGTACAGCACTTTGTGACAAAGCGCTATATAAATAATAATAACAACAACAACAACAACTATTTCTTGCCTCCAAGTGCTGCTGTTCACCATGGAATTTGTCAGGCAAGCTCTTTGAGTGAAAAATTAAGTTTGCATCTAACACCAGAACAATCACAACACACACACACACAGATCACAAATTAGTTATGAGGTAGGAAGAAGAGCTGAGGAGAGGAGGGAACAGCAGGTAGACAAAAAGCCATCCTGAATCTTTGAGGGAAAGCCCTTACTCAGGAGCAAAAAACCCCAAACCCTACCTGTTCCAACATCTAAAGATTATGCAGAAACAGACACTCAGGACCTGGACATTGGATAAAAAATATTACAAACTTCAAGTACTCATTTTTTATCCATCTTGTCTTCTATACCTTAGTTCCTCCTTTTCTTCCTTTCCCTTCTGTACCTTTAATCTCTTACACTAATAGAAACAGGAATTATAAATCAGGATATCCTTTTTTTTTTTTTTAATAAGCTTGCCTTGGAGACCTTGGCCTTTTTGCCATAAAAATGGATTATAATTTAGTTTATATTTATAATGTGGAGAGTGCAAAATGAATAAACTTTACTCGACTTCACAGTATGAGTTATCTTCATGTTTCTACTTATAAAATAATTTAAGAAATATTTAAGTAAATGCAAATATTGTTTGATCCATATTATTATACTAAATTAACTGTTTGGGCAAATCCTGATCTGAACACAGAGAAACAGCCTGTTTTGTGGAAGAACTTGGTTGATAGTGGAATTTATACTTCAGATTGGTTAATAGGATTGGATGATAAGTGTTCACCATTTTCAGTATTGCAGCATAGATATCACTTATCTAGTGCTAGGTGGCAATATATTCAATTGCAGCATCTTTTGTTGTCTATATATGGGACATAAAGAGTGCTTCAGCACCCTGGAGGAATTAATTGGAGCTTTACAGAAAGCTAAGCCTCCAATAATTGCCTATTTTTTGGAATGTAATAAAAGTGAACGTTCAGTAGTTTAGAGAAAATTGGAATACAGAACTGGAATGCTCTATACAGCCTAATCAATGGAAAGTTGTCTTAGCTTTCATATGTACTATTTCTGTAAAACAGAGACTGATTCAACAAAAATTGATGTTTGTATACTGGACACGACAGACGCTGGTTAAGAAGAAGCTGGCTAGCTCTGCTAGATGCTGGTGTCATAATGGGGACAATGCGTCACTGAGACATATGATATAGACATGCCCTCTGGTGGCTTCTTTCTGGTTGGAAGTTACTGCCCGCATAAATTTTGTTCTCGAAAAATCTCTGGTAACTGCAGAAGTTCATGCACTTTTAAATGATATTCCTGCAATGTGGGAATTAACACATGGACAGCAAAAGAGAACTTTGAGAGCCCTAACAGTTGCAAAAAGATTCATACTTCAAGACTGGAAGAAGAAACAGCTCTTGCTGCATTTGAACATATATCCTACAGTTGATATCAATTTTATCTGGATGCTTATTTAGATATATGCTCTGCTTATATTAATGTATATATTTGAAAAAAAGAAGTGTTGAACCTTCTCTGTCTCTCGTTTAATTAATGGTATTGTGAATAGTTATTGTGAAAGGATATGCTTTTTTTGTTATGTTCCTTCTGCTGGTATTGTTTCCCCCCTTTTATGTTTTGTTGTTATAATTGCAATAGACACATACACACACTGCAAATATTAAAATCCAAAAACTTATTCAAGTAATAGGAAACTAGTTTCCCATTCCTTAACACCTTACTTGAAATCACAGCTAGTTTTAATCAATTGCATTAAACTGAATAACTGTTTAGGTTCATCTCTGTCTTTTGGATTTTGCGCAGATATGTAAATACTCAAATAAAATTTGCGTCAAGTGCAGGGCATTACTTGTTTCAGAACATGTTTCACTAAGTGCATTTCTTATGAGGGGCTTTGATTTTCATTATTTAATTCCCTAAAAATAAGATCTGTGTGTGGGAAAAACTATAATCCAAAACATGAGAAGTGGTTTCCAGCTTTAATCATCATATAATATGTGTAGATCATAACGTGTGATAACTATAACCCTTTTCAAAAATGTGTATATGTACAATGTACGCATGTTGGTAAGCTGCAGCCAGTCAATTCTGTGCACAGAAGTTTTTCCATGTTGAGACTTTTTTTTATATATATATCTTATGAAATAAATCAGTCACTCATTTAAAAGAGTACTATTAAATATTTTCATAAAATACCTACTTTGCTAAGCTACTCTGTTTTGTAAGTTTGACACTTGGAATTTCTGTTTTACAAATATTTACACATCAATTGCTCACACATATTCAAATATTAATAGTTGTACATTAAGCTATTTTTAATGTATGAAACAAGGCCACAATATTTTTTCTTCTTCTCTGCTTGGCTATCTGCCCAAAGTCCCACATCCCCTTCTTAAAAACATGGCCTGAGCCACCCACCTCTCAAACATATATCTGCACGTACAATTTGCTTGCCACCCACAGTGACTTTTTGAAGAGAGCTACTAGCAAACGTTTCTTAGTTATTTAATTAATCAAAGCAGAGTGCTCTCCTTGCCAAAAACTAAAGTAACAAGTCACCAAATGAAACTGAAAGTCTGCTTAATTTCTTAATAAAATGCTTATTTCTAAATAAAGTATAGTCCTTACGTAAATCAACAGAAATGCAGATAAAAGTAGTTTTACATCAATACCCAACTGCTATTGATTAATACATAGAACACCAAATATCCATTCTCTATTTTGACATTTTCTGTCACAACCTTTTCTATGTTTACCATAGATCTCAAATGACTTCATTTTCTTTTTAAAGATGCAGACCAGAGATTTCTACTTAGGGAATTCTATGTGTGTGTGTATTTAATGTGGGTTTCGCACAGGAAGGCAATTGATGCAGGCAAAGAAAAATAGATTATTTCCCTATACCTGTTTTTTTAGTAATTATCTGTAGAGTTCTTCAACTCTACCACCCAATCCCATCTATTACGTTTGCTATGGATATCCTACACAGAGTCTCTTCAATATCACAGGTAAGATCTACTTGAGAATTAAGCACAGACTTTTCTGGTTTGGCCATAACTCTGTCAGACAATCTCCCAATGTCCAGTAGAGCCTAAGACTGCAGGGTTGGTGTATAATCTGCCAAAGTATTTTTCAGTTCCCACTAGAGTTCTTGGCTTTTGAAGATTTTTTTTTTTATGCAGGGTGCTAGTAATATAGATTTATCCCTGTAGCTATTCAAATACAGTTTTAAACTGCAATTTTATTGATATTCTGTTGTTATTTCTTAGGTGAATTGAACTGTAAGAAGATGGCATACAAACACCTAAAATAAATAAAAATAAACTTCAGGAATCTAAGACTGTATCACAGAAGGGAAGTCAGCCAATACAGTAATTAATAACTCAATTATCCCTTTTTTTGCCTGCTTCCTTTTTTTTCAAGGGGCTGGGGAAGAATGAAATTGCTTCCTAATATTCAGGATTACTAAAGGGCAAGAAACAAGAGTAAACTCAAACTAATCTTGCCCAGATGAAAGTACAGAATGCAGGCAATACAGAAAGTGCACTAGTTACTGCCGAAGCAAAATACATCAATAAGTTCTGCATTTAAAGAGTACATGCAAAAAGAAGAAACCTACCCCCAAATGCTGCTCTGTCTCTCCATTCATGAGAAGGATGCTTTCTCAAATGTTGTATTAATGCATCCTCTGCAGCCAGATAACTATGGTAGATTTATTGTTTATCGTTGTTTCCCTTGACCCTTCCACACACTTCTCATAAATTTTCCTTCCAACAAATTTTCCCTACAACAAAACATCAGTGCCTCTGCTTTACCTTAGTTCTGCTTTAACAAGGCACCTATAGTACCTGTTAAAGCAAGACTGGGTCATTTCTAACTTTACAAAAGAATGCAGAGACCAGCTCCTGCTTGTGTTGCATTAGAATGCTGGGAAAACAAAACAAGTTGAACTATGAGAACTCATAGGGCAATATCCTATTTGACACTGCCACTAATGTAAATTACGTTGCACTAGCATAAGCAACCTCTTGGACAACACCAATACTGTTTGTTGGCACAATGTGTTTAGCACTAAACGCTTCTGGCATTGTGCTAGAGTCAATGTAATTTATGTTTGTGGCAGTGTCAAATAGGATACTGCCCATTGCATTTATTTAGCTGAAGTGTTTGAAGCACTTTAAAGACATCAGTAATCTTTACAAGAACACATTAAGGCTGGCCAATACTATCATCCCCATATTACAGATAGGGCACTAAGACTGACAGAATAGCAGTTTGACTAAGGACAGCAAAGTTGAGTTTGAGCAAATAACACTCCTAGACACTAAGCTACACCTCATAGCTCAGCTTATCATTGAATGACAGACAATTTGGGCATCTAGTGCTGAAACATTCCGATTATCATTTCTTTAAATATACAGCTCTTTGAAGAGGCCTGTACCTCACATGCCACCACATTAAAAAGGGTGTAGCTAAGTCCGAGATATTTGGATGAGAGTTCTCAAGTATAGCCAATTATTTTCTTAATCGTCTGAGCTCGTATGAGACGATCCTTTAGTGTGGAGAGCACATCAGCATCATCTTCTAGAGAGGACACGGGGCTTGGTAAATGTTCACCCATTAAGAAAAGAGGCAGAAGCAAAGGAGACCTCAGTAACCCCAACCCCCTGTCCAACCATCTACCATCAGCTGCTCCGGAGGAAGGATTCTAGTAAAGAGGGAGGCAGAGGAGGATAATACCAGACATCTGCTCCTGTTCCAGCTGGACAATCCTGTCTCTATGGCCATCTTCCACCAACTGCCAATTAAAACAATTCTTAATATTGTTTATTGTGATTTTATGATTAAATTTATGTTACTTGTAAGCCAACTTGGTAGGATTTGTATCCTGAAAGGTGGCATATAAATAATGAATGAAAGAAACTGCATGATTACTACAAGTTTCTACAGGCGTTGGGTGAATGAATGTACACACCTTTCTGAACGTGCATGTGAGAATAGAGAATGAGACTTTCAAAAGATGAAACATAAAGCAAACATCACATCTGCTTTATTTCAGCAGAGCCCTCCTCCCGCAAATATCTTTAAACCTGAATCATTTGATGATCATGGGCTCGATGGTCTTACAGGCTCCTTCCAACCCTACTATTCTATGTTTCTATGATTCTACTAATGAATTTTTTTGCTGTGACAAAGCATGATTGCCATTTACAAATACAATGATCTGGTTCACATGATCAAAATAAGCCGAGGTGGCTTATTTAACTTGTGGCATGTCCCAGGAGTGATTTCCATAATTACCGCCCAGGCTCAGCTTGTCATGTCGTCTGAACCCAAGGTGGCATGTTTTGCTGGAGGGGAAAATAATTCTATAACAATCCATGGGTGGTTTATTTTGATTGTGTGAACCAGCCCAATATAACTATCTCAACCCCAGTTCTGCTGCTAAACTTACCTGATACCAGTATGAACACAAGCACTTAATGGCACAATTCTATGCTTGTTTGGACAGAAAAAAGCATTTCCCAGCCAGCCATGGGAGCTGTAGGACTTTTTTCTATCTAAACATGCATAGGTGGTTGTTGTTCAGTTGTTAAGTTGTGTCCGACTCTTTGTGAACCCATGGACCATAGCACGCCAGGCCTTCCTGTCCTAAACATGCACAGGATCATGCCCCAAATGTTGTTCCACAGCAATAGCTTGTGAACAAGCTGTCATAAGCCAACATAAAAACATTTACAAAGGTGGTTTCCCCTCCACTCAACACACAGTGAAAATACTGGAGCTTTCCTTTGTCTTAGTATGTAGCTCTACATCTTGCTTCTACGCCACTTCAGGAAGGTGTAGTCCAAAGAGTTTTCCTTTTTAAAAATCAAACACTATGTATGTATACTTTGGCACCACAAGGAAATTTTGCAGAAAACGAATCAGACCGCCTGTGAGTTATTTTCATTAAACACGCTCCTAATCCTTTCATGCATGTCAGAAACATTAGTATACTTTAATAATCACTATTGTACAAGGGGTACAGAGTTTACAGCTATTCTTTTTTGACAGGCCCTATTACATTGCACTTTCTTTAAATGACAAATCAGATACATAATGGATTACATGAAAATCTAAAGATAAAAAAACAACTGCGGGGTGAGGGTGGGGGAGACACACACACCATATATCAGTAGTCAACCATATACTGTCCAACTTAACTGTATTATATACAGTACATATGGAAAATGTGCCAGCACAAAAAATGGTATTTGTGGTATTCATTCATAAAGGGTTCAATAGTTTCATATAATATAACAGCTGCTGAAAAAGCCACAAACATCAATGGGGCCTTTTAAATGTATTTTACCACAGAATGTTTCAATCCCTATCTCTGAATCATAACTACTGTAAGTGGAGAATGTATCATAAAATAAGGAGGAAGTTCCACATACCAAAGTCTAGGCATTTTGACATTTAAATACTGTTTTATGAGATGGTTTACCACGAAACACAAGGCTATGTTTTCTTCATAAGCAGCTTGTCAAGATGATGGAGAACTTTCCACCATATATGCATTAAAGTGATAATCAAAGGCCACTTTAAATGTTACAGTTTCAACATGTACATGTTTCAGAACTGTTATATCTATCTGCTAAAACTGTAACCTTTTCTTTCCCCTGCCTCGTGCACATAATAGAACATGGACTGCAGACCTGTAATAATCATAGCACTACTCAGAATTTTTGCAAGGCATATATTAGGTGACACACATATATACTTGAAATACTACATTCAGTGAGTATGCAATGCCAATTTGTAACGTATGCTCATTAAAACATTTGTATGTGCGGCAGCCTTAAGTCCAGAGAATGAAGCTGCTGGAAGATCAAGATGTTGCCCAGTGGGAGACTGGAATTATCTAACAGCCCCATTTGTATTAAAGCAAGAATGGCTTTATCAAATCAGGTTGCTGCATCATGTGCTTTCAGTCCACAGCTGGGATCATTTACTAAAAAAATAAAAAGCAGAAGTATGGAAGCACATTGACTAAAAACAATGTCCTGTTTTTCCCTTTTCAAATAACTGTACAGGCTATGTTATGGTTTTGTTTTTTAAATAGCCACTCTAACGTAATTGCTTTATGCCCATGCACATAATTACCAGAAAGGCCAACATAATCAAACTGTACTTTTTTGGTACTGTATGAGTCAGTCCTGAACCGCACAATATTTAACCAGCAGAAGCTAAGGGCCTTTACTTAAAACTTTCATTTTTTAAAGCTTCAATAATTGAAGATATATAAAGCTAAACGGACTGAAAAAAATGAGTGTGCCACAGCATCCTAAAAAAGTGAGGGAGTGGATGTAAATATATGTGTCTACATGCATGAAATTGCATTGTGTACAGGCCAATTCAGAATGACCCCCAAATTGCTGCTAATGTTGTGGAATATCCCCTCAGTGGGGAAAGACTTCTTTAATTCTCAGAGACAGATTTGTTAGCTGTGATTATTTTGTAATAAAGTGGACAAGGGTTCTGACTTAACAGAATCTTTATTTTCAATTTTGTAAGTCTAAAGAAACCATGAAAAAGACAAAATTTGCAAAGCAGCTAAATGTTCTTTGAATATATCTCATCTAAGCAAGTGCAACCAACTTAGCAGATAGTAGCTACTTTGAAAAGCAGCAATTTCATTCCTGTTAAAGAATATACCCAGAATATATGCTATAATTACTAGACGGGAAGATTCCGGCTGTAATCTTACGCACACACACCTGGCAGTAACTTCCACTGAACACACTGAGAGTTGTTTCCAGGTAAACATATACAGGATTGCGCTGTCATACTCCAATCTATACATAGCTAATAAACTAAATGCACTGAATTAAAGTGCCAAGAGATTCACATGCCCAATGGCAACACACTTGCAATTAATATTTATTTATTCAATACATTTATATCTTGTTTTTCAGCAATATAACCTCACACAGCAGCTTACGTATAAATACTGCACTATCACAATTGATGAAGTTAAGCCAAGTTTAAGGTTGTTGAGAGCAGAACACTCAGACTGACCTGGTTCACACAACATAACAGCCCATCATGGCTTAATTTACCCGCAGGGGCTGCTGTGTTGTGCTGGGCACCTGTGGGTGCCTGGCTTGCCGTGTCATGCAAACCCAGGCAGCAGGGGTTATTTGAGGGTTAGATAACCCCCAAATGACTGTAAAACAATGCATGGGTCACTTGAGGGTTGTTTAACCCTCCAACAACCCCTGCTGCCTGGGTTTCCATGATCCAACAAGCCACAGCAAGCCAGGCACTTGGCACAATGCAACAGCCACTGCAGGTAAATTAAGCCACAGTGGGCCATTGTATCATGCAAATCAGGTCATTACCTACCAACTTAGGAAAGTCCAATTAGAACAAAAAAAGTTTTTAAAGCTTTCTTAAGCTTTAAGGCCTGCACCAAAGGTATATACAGCATAAAGCAGCAGGAAGGAAATTCTAAAGTTGAGGGGGCATCACTGAAACCCCCCTGCCCCTTTTATTCATCAATCTACCTATTGTAACTGATAAGCACATGAGCAGAGCCCCTGACCATGATCTAAGCATATGGGTAGGATCATATGAGTAAATGCTGTCCTTTAGATAACCTGGTAATATTAAGGCCATTCAAGATTTAAAGTAGGGGTACAGAATCTCAGGTCTAGGGGTCAAATCCAGTCATCCTGGTGTCCCAATCTGGTCCCCTGGGGTTAGCCAGATGACCACTCAACCCTTCCCCTGGCCCCACCTCCTTCTCCCCAACTACCAACTGTTTGGTGGTTTCCCAGCTTTCGTGAAGTTTTTCCCTGTTCTAAAAGGTTGAAATGCCTCTCCGAAGAGTTAGTTACTGGTAAAAGCTTTAAGCTAAAATATGCTGGCATTTTGTGGTATTCTGCCCCTGCCCCTTTTGTCTTTAGCTCTGCCCACCACTGGAATGCAGCCCTCAAGAGCTTCTCTGGAATGGAATTTGACATTCGGCATGAAAGGGGTTCAGCACCCCTGATTTAAAGGTAATAACTGTCACTTTAATAACAGTCCAGAAACAAACTGATATCCAAAGTAACTGCCACAATGTAACTGGCACCTGCTCAGATTTTCTGGTCCACATTGGCATTCTGGTGGGTGATTTTGTAGATGTTGGAATTTCTAAAGGGTAGAGGTGAACGTCTCTTTAAAGCAAGGTGTGTCTTGACTAAAGGAAGCAGTAGTAAACACTTCTGTTAAAAAAACAAACAACTCCCTGAACTCCACTGTACTGGATAATCTCTGGTTGGTCTCCAATATTCCATTCCTGGGCAAAGTGCTGGAGCATGTAGTAGCTTCTTGGCTCCAGGGATCTCTGAATGAGATGATTATCTTACATAATTCAAAATTGGGAGTCATCCCTTTCTGACTAGCTTCCTGTTGACTGATTTTCATGAAACACACTTCATTGGAAAGCCCTTGACACACAGATTCCATGAATAACAATGGTTTTCATTATGGTTCAAAGTCGCAAGTTTATTTGTGTCCATAAAGCTTTTCTTTTTAAGAACTGGAAGGTGAGGGAAGGATCTACTTGAGCGCAGACAAAATCACTGACAATGATGCCAGGTTCGATGTGCAATGCCCTTTAGAGTTCCTAAACACTCTCAACCCAAGTGGTTTGCCACCAAGCAACTTGTCTCTGAGGTGCTATGGTCATCCTGCTAAGGAACCTGGAAGTGACTCAGGGTCTTAATGGCACAAGGTTCATCGTGCTTGCCATGCACAACAACTGTCTGCATCAGGACGCCCCCACTGGACAGGCTAAGGGCAAGCAGATCTTCCTGCCAAGGATCAGCCTTGCACCTTCCAATCCATCTTTCCTGTTCCAATTCAAGTGTTGCCAGTTCCCCCGTCATCTGGCCTTTGTCATTAGCACCAACAAGAGCCAGGGAAAGACTGTGGACCAAGTTGGCATCTATCTGCTTACACCTGTTTTCTGCTATGGACAACTCTACATTGCCATGAGTTGTGTGCATGCATTGGCAAACCTCAAGATTCAAGTTGTTGATGGACCAGAACAAGGATGTTACAGTGGCTGCCCTGGAGTTTACACCAAGAACATTATATTTAAAGAATCTTTCTAAGAATAAAAGATGTTAACACTTTGAATGTTTCAATGAATGAAGATAGGTTAAACCTTTCATTAGATTTGATTTTTCTCTGCAAACTGGTCTAGATCCATTTCAATCTGGCTTCAGGCCTGGTTTTGGGACAGAGACTGCTTTGATCACCTTGGTGGACAATCTACTCTGGGAACTGGACAGGGGAAGTATGTCCTTGTTAGTTCTGCTGGACCTTTCGGCAGCTTTCAATAACCTTCTGAGGTGTCTGTCTGAGATGGGACTGGGTGGCACTGTTATATGGTGACTCTGCCTCTCCAAGAAGGACTTATCTCAGAAGGTGGTGCTGGGGGATTCCTGTTTAGACGTTGTGGCTGTTGGCCTGTGGTATCCCTGAGGGTTCCATCTTATCCCCCATGCCATTTAACATATACATGAAACTGCTGGAAGAGACTGCCTGGAGTTTGGGAGTTCAACGCCACCAGTATGTTGTTGACACCCAACTCTATTTCCATCTAAATCCAAGGAAGCCGTTGTGGTTCTAAATTAGTGCTTGAGGTCGGTAATGGACTGGATGAGGGCAAACAAATTGAAGCTTAATCCAGATAAAACAGAGGTGCTTTTGGTCAGTCGAAAGGCAGATCAGGGAATAAGGGTTCAACTTGTGCTGGATGGGGTTACACTCCCCCTGAAGAAGACCTAGACTCACAGTTGGGTGTAACTCTTGTACTCAGCCCTGAACCTGGATGCCCAGGTCTCAGCAGTGGCTAGGAGTGCCTTTGTACAGCTGATGCTAGTGCGTCAACTGGGCCCGGTTCTAGAGATGTCTTATCTGGCCATGGTCACAGATGCCTTAGTTACACCACATTTGAACTACTGTAATGTGCTCTATATGGGGCTGCCTTGAAAAACTGTTCAGAAATTTCTGCTGGTCTGGTATGCTGTGACCAGACTGTTACAGGGCTAGATACAGGGAGCATGTTACTCCCTTGTTACAGTTGCTTCACCAGCTGTTTCCAGGCAGAATTCAAAGTGTTGGTTATGACCTATAAAGCCCTATACTGTTCGGAACCAAGCTACCTGAAAGACCACTTTCTCCCATACAAGCCTGCTTGGTTCTTAAGATCTTCTGGAGAAGCCCTTCTTTGAAGACTGTCACTTTCAGAGGCATATTTGGTGGCGACCCAACAGAGGGCCTTTTTGGTGGCCGCTCCCAGGTTGTGGAACTCCCTCACAAGGGAGGCTACGTTCGCTCCCTCTCAGCTATCCTTCCACTGGAAGGCAAAGACCGCTTTATTCAAGGAGGCCTTTGGCTTGTAAGTGGGCCTGTTGGATTGAGTAATGTTTTTTATTCTGTAACTGTTATGTTTTTATTGTATTTTAATTTATTGTTTTGATCAATTTTAATTGTGCCTGTAAACTCCCTTGAGTGCCATTTTTGGTAGAAAGGCAGTGTATAAATCAAATAAATAAAATTTGCCTCAAAGGCAGTCCAATGTAAAGCACGTTACAGTAATCTAATTTAGAGATAACTAGGGGGTGGGTTACTGCGACTACGTTCAACAATTATAAACACGGCTGCAATTGGCATATCATCCTTAGTTGATAAAAGGCATTCCCTGTCACCACCGCCACCTGGGCTTCACCAGGCAGTGCTGAGTGCGACAGAATCCTGTAACTGTACATCTAATCCTTCAAGCCACCTTGAGTGCCATTTTATTAGTAGAAAGACAGAGTACAAATCAAATCAAATTAAAAAATAAATGGGAAGTGCAATCCCATCTCAGACTCACTTGAGGTCAACATCTAAAACATCTGGTTTCCCAATCCACAAACCTCTGTCTTATCTGAATAATGTTTCAGCTGATTTTTACTTATCCATTTCTAAACTGCATGCAACCCTTTATTCAAGACTTTTACTGCTTCTCTGGGATCCATAGGTAGAAAATAGGGAGAGCTGCATGTTATCAGTGTACTGATACAATGCAGCCTAGATTTCTGGATAACTTTACTGAGCGGTTTCATGCAGATATTGAAATGAATGGGAAATATGACTGAACCCCGAGGCATCCCAGAAATCTCTTCCCCCCTGCCCTCCCCCTGTAGTTTTAATCTTAATCCTCCAAGCTTTCTGCCCTTGACAGGCTGAATGGCCTGAATTATATCCAGTTTGCCATGGGTATATTTTTTGACTGACTCAATCTATTTCACAATTTTCTCAGAAATAAATTAGAGCAAGCCTTACCAGTTATAACCACGCTGAAGATAAAATTAAACAAAACAGGTAGCCATACCCTGATTGTACTAAGATTTGTAGCATTCCTATCCCAGCAAAAGTAAGGAGAGTGAAGACAGTATCATCTAAAGTCATGCCATCTAAATACAATCATACTGTACTGCAACTTGAAACTATTAGAGTCTTAAGAATATTGGCTTTTGTTTAAAAGCTTCTAATTATTAGAGCTGAAGAAATAAATCTAGAAAACTGATGGGATGTAACCTTGATCAGATGTATTATAATTAATCCCCAGGTTTAAAAAAAGTTTTAGTTTTTTATTTTTATGTTTTTTAATCTTTGTATTTTTATTGAACATTGCTTCAAGCACTCATCAAATGGACAGGCAATCCAGAAATATTCTAAATAAATAATAAAGGTACAGCCTACAAGACAGCAAATAAAAATTAAGAGCAATAGATTTATTGTGTTTTCAAGCATTTTTGTAAGAATTAGAGTTAAGCAATATCAAGATTTTTGCTCATATCTGCTTGAGTTCTAATGATCTTCACGGTGATTAATATGTTCAAACAATTCCGCAGACACTTGCATTCTTTTTGTTGAAGCAGTGTAAATTAAATTCTCATTTAACTGATGGGCATCTTAAGCATTTACCTCTTCAGTAAATTTCAAAAAAGTTATCACTGAAGGTTCCCATCATCCCTGTCCCTATTGGGCATTAATTATATTAAACAAGCATATGGAAACAAAACACATTAGCTGAGGCTCTCTGATAAAGTAAAAAGCAAAGATAGATACGTTGGTCCATAAGGAAACTCCTCGCAAATTCACAGTTACGCAATACTTTTATTTGGACCTACCAAAATGTCACAAAATGAGCAAGGATAAGTTCTCAAGAACACTTTATCAGACTTTATGGACAGTACACAAAGCAGGGAGTGGGGGAAAGAGGAAAACACAAAAATTACTAGCCTTAAGAAAAACATGAATAGGTAAAAGTTTTCAAGAGTGGAATCTATAACCAAAGGATATTTTTCTACCACATGAAGAGGCATTCTGTATTTTGAGGGTTCTATTCCATCCATCCATTAAATAATGCTACATGATTTTCATTTACTAATACAAATAATAATGATAATGCCCAAAGAAACCAAGAACTCGTACAATTGTGAATCTAGTTCAATCTTATGACATGTGAAAATCAAAAGGATTAAAAAAAAATCCCAATAAAACTGGCAAACTACTCTACTTTAGCCTATGCCTCAATCCAATCTCACGTTTTGCTAACATAGATGCTATTTGCTCTAAAGGCACAATCCTATGCATGCTTAGATGGGAAAAAGACCTACAAGTCCTAGCATTCCCCAGCCAGCCATGCTTTGACTCTTTGATATGGTTCAGTATAATCTGCACTATTCAACAACTACCAAACACAACTGCCAGCACCTCCACTGCAGACCTCTGGTAACTACCACAGAATTGCAAAGGGCAAGTCCACAGCTAAAAATCACAGCAATTTCACGCTTACAGTGTTTCAGTTCCTCATAATCTATCCTCACTTAGCGTTAAGAAACAAAAATGTAATGTTACAGGAAGACTCCTTTATGTCAAACTTAATTCTACTCTCAGATTATAGATGGCTGCTCATTTGTGGGGTGCCACAGGGTCTACTTTAACATCTATGTGAAGCCACTGGGGGCTATCATCAGGAGGTTTGGGGTGCAGTGTCATCAATACGCAGATGACACGCAGCTCTACCTCTCGTTCAGATCTTCACCAAGGTTGGCTGTAGAATCCCTGTCCAAATGCCTGGAGACAGTGAGTGGCTGGATGGGGAGGAATAACCCGAAGCTGAACCCTGACAAGACCGAGGTACTTTTGGTGGGAGACGAGAGGAGGTTGGGGGATGTTGACCTGGTGTTGAATGGGGTACAGCTACCCTTGAAATACCAGGTCCACAGCCTGGGGGTCGTTTTAGATTCCCAGCTGTTCATGGAGGCTCAGGTGTCAGCTGTGAGCTGGACAGCGTTGTATCAATTCCATCGCGGCTGTGCCCCTACCTTCCTGACCATCTGCTCCCATCGGTAGTACATGCCCTGTTCTCCTCTCGTCTAGACTACTGTAATGCGCTCTACATGGGGTTACCCTTGAAGATGGTTCGGAAGCTGCAGCTGTTGCAGAACGCGGTGGCTCGCCTGATCAAAGGCAGTCACCGGCATGATCACATTACTCCAGTGCTGAAGGAGTTGAACTTGGTACCGGTTGTTTTCTGGGCCAAATTCAAGGTGTTGGTTTTGACCTTTAAAACCCTATATGGTTCTGGCCCAGCCTATCTCAAGGAGCGCCTCCAGCAACACCAAACAGGCTGCTCAACAAGATCAGCCTCAGATGGCCTTCTCTCTGTTCCATCAGCCAGGACAGCTAGGCTCGTGAGGACAAAGGATAGGGCCTTCTCTGTGGTGGCCCCACTCTATGGAACTCCCTCCCTAGGGAACTCCGCCATGTCCCCTCTTTAACGAGCTTCTGCCATGCATTAAAAAGTGGTTGTTCAGGCAGGCATTTGGGGTGGGTTAGGGTATTTTTAGAAATACGATGTTTTAATGTGAAATTTTATTGTTTTAAATTGTTGTATTATTGTACATTGACCAGAGTGGCCAGGTGACCGGCCAGATTGGTGATTAAGAAATTTAAATAAATAAATAAATTTCCATTCTTGCAGACTCAAAAGGGAATATTTATATCTCAAGCACAAATACACTGAAGATAAATCATACAGGAGTCAAGCTATCTTCAGATAATGCAATCCAGAAGATCTTACCAGTACAGTGAAGCAAGATGTAACATTATAAACCAAGTTCCAAACAAAATAAAGTTCCACAAAATAAACATAAAGTTGTATAAATGTTAAAATAATGAAATGTATCAATGGTAGTTTAATGAGAAACCGCCAACTGCATGTTTTAGGTTATTTGGGGTGAAAAATAAAGCAGATACTAACTTGCTGTCTCAGCAGGGATGTTAATCAGTATTAGAAAAACTAAAGTTGCAACAATTTATTAAGAAAAATAAATTCTAAGTTATAATAAGCATCATGCCAAGATCAAACTTTCAATAGGGACTAAGATAAGGCTAAAGATTACGAGTATATTTTCTTTACCAAAGAAACTGAAATACAATTTGAAGCCTTAAAACAGTTTTATGGGGTTGGCCATTGTTATAAAGTGCTCTTTGTAGTTAATCCCTGAATGAATGAATGACCTTGAGCCAAGACGCATTAAAATCCTGTTTTAAAATGAACATCACATCATGTGCAGTGCAATCCTATACATGTATACTCAGAAGAAAGTCCTACTAAGTTCAGCTGGACAGACTCCACGGCAAGTGTGTATAGGATTGCAGCCTAAATCTTCTGGAACAATAAAACAAAAGTATGAGAAGGGTAGAAAGCCTTTGTTCCACAATGCATAAGAAGAATCTCCAGAACATATGACCTTCAAAGCACTACAAAATTTTAATAAAATATTAATGTTTCTGTCTAGCTTTGGTACACTTTTGGAAGAATGCCAGAAAAATATTAATGGCCTTGGAACCCTACAACCAATGCTGTGTTCAAAACAGTGTACAACGGAAAACAAAATTCTGTGTGCATGTAAATTCACAAAAATCCAGAAAATAAGTGCAGACTTACATCATTCATTCTATTTTAATTAGTGTTTTAATGTTTTAATTAATGTTTTTAAAGAATTTTGAGTATTTTTGCAAGAATCAGTTGTTATACAGGTCAAGAAGCAAGGGAAGGGAATTCTGAGCCCAAAGGGTAGAAGTTAAAAGAAAGTCAGCCCTGCAAATAATAGCAAGCAGCTCAGCTCAGGGCATTAAATACCTATTCTGACCACTGAAAACCCAATGGAACACTAAGGAACCTTCTTTATACCAGGTCAGATTATAAGCCCATCTAACTGACTACTGTCTACTCTGACTAGTAGCAGGTCTCCAGAGTCTTAGGAAGAGGTCTTTGCCATGGCCTGCTGTTTGACCCTTTCAACAGGGGATGCCAGGGACTGAACCTATTTATTTATTTATTACATTTATATCCTGCCGTTTTTCCTCCAAGGAACTCAAGGCGGCGTACATAATCCTCCTCATCCTCCTCATCCATTTTATCCTCACAGCAACAACCCTGTGAGGTGGGTTGGGCTGAGAGTCCGTGACTGGCCCAAAGTCACCCAGTGAGCTTCCATGGCCGAGTGGGGACTAGAACCTGGATCTCCCGACTCTCAGTCCAGCACTCTAGCCACTTCTGCATGCAAAGCACATGCTCTGTCACTGGGCAATGACTCCTCCCAATTTGTTTGAGCACTCTCAGATTTCCAAACTTATTTTCACGACTGAAAAAGAACAAACTTTTTAAATCAAAGCAAAGATTTTCAGGATGCCCATTTCATATTGCTAAGCTAGTGTATATATTCTAGATAGGTATTAAGGACAGCTGGAAAATCCTTTAGTTCAGCTCAATGGATTGGCAAGCAGACTGAGTACATCTTTTTTACCAGGTTGTTACAAGTGTGGGCTTTGCTGAGTGTTATCTATCTGTAGTTCCAGTATCTAAGAAGCTTTTGACTACTAGTTAACTACATACAACTGATACATACACTTTAAACAAAGAGTACACCACATAATGTTCTAGAGTGGATTCAATATTGGTTTTGTATTGACAAGAATTAGGAAAGGAAAATCTAGTTTTCATTTTTATTAAAAAGGTACTTCTTATAACATCACATAAAAACTGTGAGGTTATGCTCAAAATCCTACAAGCTAGGCATCAGCAGTAAAAAAAAATCAGAAAAAAATCAGCTTTGCAGGTGGGTATTTTGGGTGTTTTTTATTTCTTTTAACTTGGCATAAACTCCTAGAAGGAATAAATTTGGTCACTTTGAATGCAGTGTGAAAGACCAGGCCCCTGCCACCAAGTCCTGGCAATTCTTCTCTCCTCATCACAGGCATATTCCTTTCTTCATCACAGGCTGGTATTTCTGGATTTCTCACTCCAATTTTCCAAGGCAAATGTAAAGCTAGGTTGAGACCAGATGTGCTAGAGAGAGGAGACTTCTTCCTCTAGCACTCTGGTTTCTTTCTTTCAATCCAGCCTTTCTGGAGAGGAAAAGAGAGGGACCCTGGAGGGAAGTGAAACAAATTAAAACGTATCATTAAGAGAGGAGTCCTTACAGTTCCCCTGACTTAGCCCACTGTCTGCTAGTTGAAGTCCTAGACCTTCCTAGACCACTGAAAATTGTATTCAGTTGCCCTCAATTTCAAAAGGAATTGCATATGCACACATATCTTCGCAGCTGTAATGGCAATAAACTTTCAACGGTAATGGAAGCTGAGATTTTCAGGAAGCAGAACTCTGTGCAATACCACATTCTGCAGTATTACAACATCGACACAGACAGAGTCAACAGGGTCTCTGGGTTACTTGTACAAGGCCAAAACTTGTCCTGAATCACCTTCAAATGATTCACCACTATGAAGTTAATTTGTACTGCATGTACTAAGTAACCATATGGCAAAAGTTGGGCAAGATGGCAAATGGGTGGTAGAGCAGCATGAGTTCACGTGGTAGCTGGTGACCTTTTAAAGCAATAGTTACTTACCATTGCATTGGTTAGCTAATTATAACAGAGGAAAGCAGCACTGGAAAATACTGCAGACCCCAATGAAAATTAAAAATCGGTAATTTATAACCCCCCTTCATAGATCACTACCTTGTTGTGGCGAAGGGGCTTGCGTAACTCAGTGAAGCCATAAGCTATGCCGTGCAGGGCCACCCAAGAAGGACAGCTCATGGCAGAGAGTTCTGACAAAATGTGGTCCACTGGAGAAAGAAATGGCAACCCACTCCAGTATTCTTGCCAAGAAAACCCCATGGAATGTATCACAAGGCTAAAAGATATGACGCCGGAAGAGGAGCCCCTCAGGTCGGAAGGTGTCCAATATACTACTGGGGAAGAGCAGAGGGTATTTTCAAGTAGCGCCGGAAAGAGTGAAGCAGCTGGGCCAAAGCCGAAAGGACACTCAGCTGTGGATGTGCCTGGTGGTGAAAAGAAAATCTGATGCTGTAAAGAACAATATTGTTTAGGAACCTGGAATGTAAGATCAATGAATCAAGGTAAGCTGGAGGTGGTCAAACATGAGATGGCAAGAGTGAACATCGACATCTTGGAAATCAGCGAACTAAAATAGACAAGCATGGGTGAATTTAATTCAGGTGACCATCATATCTACTATTGTGGGCAAGAATCCCATAGAAGAAATGGAGTAGCACTCACAGTCAACAAAAGGGTGGGAAAAGCAGTACTGGGGTACAATCTCAAAAATGATAGAATGATCTCAGTACGAATCCAAGGCAAACCATTCAACATCACAGTAATTCAAGTCTATGCCCCAACCACTGAGGCCGAAGAAGCTGAGGTTGATCGGTTCTATGAAGACCTACAACACCTTCTAGAACTAACACCAAAAAAAAGATGTCCTCTTCATCATAGGGGATTGGAACGCTAAAGTAGGAAGTCAAGAAATCACCGGGATAACAGCCAAGCATGGCCTTGGTGTACAAAATGAAGCAGGACAAAGGCTAATCAAGTTTTGCCAAGAGAACATGCTGATCATAGCAAACACTCTTTTCCAACAGCACAAGAGGCGACTCTACACATGGACATCACCAGATAGTCAATACTGAAATCAGATTGATTATGTCCTTGCAGCCAAAGATGGAGAAGCTCTATACAGTCAGTAAAAACAAGACCTGGAGCTGACTGTGGCTCAGATCTTCTTGCAACATTGTGGCTTAAATTGAAGAACATAGGGAAAACCACTAAACCATTCAGGTATGACCTAAATCATATCCCTTATGAATATACAGTGGAGGTGAGGAATAGATTTCAGGGATTAGACCTGACAGACAGAGTGCCTGAGGAACTATGGACGGAGGTCCGTAACATTGTTCAGGAGGCAGCAACGAAATCCATCCCAAAGAAAAAGAAATGCAAGAAAGCTAAGTGGCTGTCTGATGAGGCTTTACAAGTAGCTGAGGAAAGAAGGGAAGCGAAAAGCAAGGGAGAAAGGTGAAGACATATCCAACTGAACGCAGAGTTCCAGAGAATAGCAAGGAGAGACAAGAAGGCCTTCTTAAATGAACAATGCAAAGAAATTGAAGAAAAAAACAGAATGGGAAAGACTAGAGATCTTTTCAAGAAAATCAGAGATCTCAAGGGAACATTTTGTGCAAAGATGGGCATGATAAAGGACAAAGAAGGCAGGGACCTAACAGAAGCAGATGAGAATAAGAAGAGGTGGAAAGAATACACAGAAGAACTATACAGGAAAGATCTGAATGTCCCTGATAGCCATGATAGTGCAGTCACTGAACTTGAGCTGGACATCGTAGAGAGTGAAGTCAAGTGGGCCTTAGGAAGCATTACTAACAACAAAGCTAGCGGAGATGACAGTCTTCCAGCTGAGCTATTTAAAATCCTAAAAGATGATGATGTTAAAGTGCTGCACTCAATATGCCAACACATTTGGAACACTCAACAGTGGCCACAAGACTGGAAAAGGTCAGTTTACATTCCAATTCCAAAGAAGGGCAATGCCAAAGAGTGTTCAAACTACCGCACAATTGCGCTCATTTCACATGCCAGCAAGGTTATGCTCAAAATCCTACAAACTAGGCTTCAGCAGTATGCGAACCGAGAACTACTGGAAGTACAAGCTGGGTTTCGAAGAGGCAGAGGAACTAGAGATCAAATTGCCAACTTTCGCTGGATCATGGAGAAAGCAAGAGAATTCCAGAAAAACATCTATTTCTGCTTTATTGACTACGCTAAAGCCTTTGATTGTGTAGATCACAACAAACTCCGGCAAATTCTGAAAGTGATGGGGGTACCAGACCACCTTACCTGTCTCCTGAGAAACCTGTACGAGGGTCAAGAAGCAGCAGTAAGAACCGGACATGGAACAACCGAGTGGTTCAAAATTGGGAAAGGAGTACGACAAGGCTGCATATTGTTGCCCTGCTTATTTAATTTATATGCAGAGTACATCATGAGAAACGCTGGGTTGGATGAATCACAGGTCGGAATTAAGATTGCCGGGAGAATTATCAATAACCTCAGATACGCAGATGATACCACCCTAGTGGCAGAAAGCGAAGAGGATCTAAAGAGCCTCTTGTTGAGGGTGAAAGAGGAGAGTGCAAAAGCTGGTTTGAAACTCAACATTAAAAAAACTCAGATCATGGCATCTGGCCCCATCACTTCCTGCCATATAGAAGGGGAAGAAATGGAAGCAGTGACAGATTTTATTTTCTTGGGCTCCAAGATCACCGCAGACAGTGACTGTAGCCATGAAATTAAAAGACGCTTGTTCCTTGGGAGGAAAGCTATGGCAAACCTAGACAGGATAGTAAGAATCACCTTGCCGACAAAGGTCTGTCTAATCAAAGCTATGGTTTTCCCAGTAGTAATGTATGGCTGTGAGGGCTGGACTATAAGGAAGGCTGAGCACCGAAGAATTGATGCTTTTGAACTGTGGTGCTGGAGAAGACTCTTACGAGTCCCCTGGACTGCAAGGAGGTCAAATCAGTCCATCCTAAAGGAAATCAACCCTGAGTGCTCATTGGAAGGACAGATACTGAAGCTGAAGCTCAAATATTTTGGCCACCTAACACGAAGAGAAAACTCTCTGGAAAAGACCGTGATGCTGGGAAAGACTGAAGGCAAAAGGAGAAGGGGACGGCAGAGGATGAGATGGCTAGATAGCATCACTGATGCAATGAATATGGACTTGAGCACACTCCGGGAGAGAGCGCAGGACAGGAAGGCCTGGCGTGCAATGGTCCATGGGGTCATGAATAGTTGGACACGACTGAACGACAGCAATATATAAACATAAACAAAAATTTACATCTAATAGCAATGGGAAAATATATACCTAAGGCAACACCTTTTGGTTTCAGTTTCATTTACTACACCTTGTAAAAAAACAAACCAGAGAGGGAGAGAAATGTATTCGAAAGAAACCAATCATTCTGATCAAACAGCCAGGAATAACACAGGGAAACCCACCCATAAGTTTGGCATGGCATGCTGTTCTACTATAAAGTAAATTCAATGGAACATTAACACTGCACACCTAGCATTCCAAGGCACATTTTCTGCCAGCTTGAGGTTCATGCCAGGACACGAACATCTGACAACTTAGCTAAACATACTTTATTTGCAATCAGACTATATTCAAACACCAAACAATTCTAAAACTCTCCAGTTTATACAGGATTTTAAAATGGAGGAAATATTTCCAGGTCATCTTGTAAAAATATGCAAATAGAAACACACCAAGATTTATCCCAAATTCACATTATTAAACTAAAGGATAGCTAGACTTTAATCCTTATTATGAATTGTCAGAGTTAAAAGGATTTTTAAACAATATATTATTGCCTCTACTGCACACGTTCTGTTTTTGTTGTTTAAATCTCTAAATCACTATGTTAGAAATACACTACAACTAAGAGGGCTTGTAAGACAACTAAGAACTGTCTTGGGCTCCTCACATGAGTAAAAAAGGCAGGATATAAAAGTAATAATGATGATGATGATCCTAAGCCACACTCTATAAGTCAGTCAGTGCAGAGCAACCACACCAAGGTGAACATTTTTACTGAGTGAACTGGGTCAACCAAACCCTGAATGGGAAATTTACATTTTGCACAACACAGTACCTTTTCCAAACAGTCATTTCAGGTTTCAGTTTATTCGGTGCAAGACCAACAATTTGTTGTTGTTCAGTCGTGTCCGACTCTTCATGACCCCATGGACCATAGCACGCCAGGCCTTCCTGTTCTGCACTCTCTCCCGGAACGTGCTCAAGTTCATATTCATTGCATCGGTGATGCTATCTAGCCATCTCATCCTCTGCCGTCCCCTTCTCCTTTTGCCCTCAGTCTTTCCCAGCATCAGGGTCATTTCCAGAGTTTTCTCTTCGCATTAGGTGGCCAAAATATTTGAGCTTCAGTTTCAGTATCTGTCCTTCCAATGAGCACTCAGGGTTGATTTCCTTTAGGACTGACTGATTTGACTTCCTTGCAGTCCAGGGGACTCGTAAGAGTCTTCTCCAGCACCACAGTTCGAAAGCATCAATTCTTCGGCGCTCAGCCTTCCTTATAGTAGGTTGTGGTGTGAGCTCAATCCTTGACCTGCTGCCTCCTAGTACTTCATGAGCACATTAACACTATCTACTGAAAGGCAGCATTAAAATATTTAAAATAAATGCAATAAATAAATGTGAAGTGTTTTGAACAGTAAGACACAGTTCAGATGTTTACTTGTTTCCCACTGAGTTTCAAAAGCATCCATTTTCATTTTTAAACCACAAATCCCCTGCAACATCCATATTCAGGGAAGTGTGGTTTATTTAAACTATGGTTTGAAAACAGCAAGGATCAAACTATGGTTTTGGATCTTGATTTGTTCTTACCTTCTGTGGTAAGAGAAACAAGGTGGGGGTGGGGATAATGTTGGAGCCCAAGACCTATACAGATTTACTCATGTAGTGAGAAACCATTTAAAACAACTTGGGTGGGTGGGGGAAGCTCCTGAGGGGGTTGACCCAGACCAGGAAAATGGTGGGTAGGTAAAGAAGGGGTCAAGTGCCCTCCTCCCTTTATCACTTTTTTGGTTTAAATTCTACCTTCCCAATAGTCTTTATGAGTAGGATGATGAAACTGTAAGCCTGTGGGCAGGCTCAGTTTCAGTTTTATTACATGTACAGCACTAGTCGCTTTAGACACTTTTATATAGATCAAACAAAATGCTTTAAAAGAGAACCCCAACCATTTCCATAGAAATAGAGGGAAAGTGCACCACCACAGGTGACACAGTAAAGATGTATTACTAACAGTGCAATTCTATACATATCTACTTGGAAGTAAGCCCCATTGAGTTCAATGGGACTTACTCCCTGGTAAGTGTACATAAGATTGCATCCAAAAGTCTTTTCGGAGGTCAGAAAAGTGGGTGAAATCAACATTCGTTGGACATCCTTTTCACCCTGGGTATCTTCTGCAGTGGTTGTAACCCTTACAATCCAAAACACACAGGCTGAAAAGCCATGTTTCTCATCCAAGAAAAAAAAAAAGAGAACTGCAGTTTTTCAAGTCTACGCACACTGGACTATATGTACATAGTTCAGCTTCCCGTGATGACTAATTACAAACTGGGGCTGCAGCAAGCTTATGCAATCCTGCTGCTCCAACCATATTGTTTTTACCCATTGTGTAACTTTTTCATACAAAACTGTTCTGTTCCTCCACTACATAAGTTCTTTAGAGCCATCATCAGTTTTGCTGCACAATCCTCATAACTGGTTCCTCAACAACTGTAAGGATGTTTGGACAGATGTTAGAATATCTGTTTATGAAGCAATAAGGAAACTGAACAAAAACCCTGCCTAAATAATTCTATTACTGCTTTTTCTTGCCATATCCATGCATATTCAATTTCTGCCCAGAAGAAGTATTTGTCTTCCGGGCACAGTTATAAAAAGGCAACTGAAAAGACCACAGAAGCCACTGCCATGTAATTCATTTCCCAGCAACTCCCTGATTAGAGCAACTGACTGCAATGTGACTACTTAAAGCTGGGGTTTTCAAGTTTCCAGCTGCCCAGTGTTTTCTTGCCCATATCAAAGTACCTTCCCTAGAGAAGCCAAAGTAGACAGCAAACAACAAAACACATTTACAAAAAAAGCCTAACAATATGTAAGAACATAAAAAGAGCCATGCCAGATCAGACCAGGAGTCCATCTAGTCCAGCATTCTGTTCACACAGTGGCCAACCAGCTGCCCACCGGAAACTCACAAGCACCACGTGAGTGAAACTGAACTGCTGGTGAAAGGAAGAGATTTCTCTAGTAATGGAACAAGCCTCTACCAACAGTTTCTAGAAGACAACATTTCATGAAGAAAAAAGACTGACAAATCCATAAGGAATAAGAGGGAAGCAATTACCAGAAGACAAAGTTCATGAGCAATTACCAGAAGACAAAGTTCATGCTAAAGCCTGGGTGCCAAACATAGAATCAGTCATTACAGTTTTCAGAGCATCCATGAACTAAACCCTGTCTTTGGGGTGGAAGGTGTTCCATCTCACAATTTAATATATGCCTCTCTCCAGTAATACCATATAATCAAAGCCTTATCTTTGGACAAGAAAATAAAAGCCTATTAATGACGAAGAAACACACACCCTTTCCATATTGTAGTTATCATTTATTTCAGAATGTATATTTTCCATTCAGCAAACTCTTATTGCCTTATTTAATCTAGGTGAAAAGATTTTATAGAAACAGATAGAATCCAAGTTCTTTTTCCTTGCCAAAGAATAGTATCGAGAAATCTACAGAGTACCACTATAAACAAGCTACAATATGACTCAGGTTTTACCCAGGTATAACCTCAGATTAGATATATAACAAAGGAAGGCAGTGAGAAAAGAAAATGCCATCCCAAAAGACTGCCACATGAGATTCACATGAGATTTCCTACATGAAGTTCCTTAAGGAAACTCGGATATGCATATACATTGCAACCCGTGAAGCTCCTACATGTGTGTGTAAACTTACACATAATGCACATCCGTTGGTAATAAGAAGTTACAACCTCATGAAGGAAATCACTCATTTTCCTCCACAGAAGTCATTTGCTTGTAGAAAACTAGTAACAAGAAGCAGTGCTTAGATTTCAGGTTTGATTATTTCTATGCCAAAGTTTTTGTTATTAAAGCCAGGGTCCACAAATTTTGATTTGGACTTGGTATCCAATGAGGCTTTCTGCTCCACAGAGACAAAGGGAGCAATCCAATCTCCCCTAGAGAGCATCTGGGGAGGTAGGAGTTTCAGTTTCCTGGCTCCATGCTCAAAGACAGGTTTCTGAGCTTGGAGCCAGGAAATTGCGCTCCCCTCCCGCTCCCACCATAGCCAATGCGGAGAGAACTGCGCCGGCTGGCTCTCTGCACTCGTTAAACGGAGCATTGAGATGGGGGAAAGGGGGTGTTCCTGGGGGCAGAGAGGAGGACAGGGCAGCTGGCTTAGGTCTTTTCCTATCACCACCCCAGCCCCCTTCCCTCCCCCCCGAAGCCTCCACTAGACAGGCGAACTCACCCATCTAGCGAACATGCAGCGTGAAGCACCTCCCTCTCTGCATAGGATACTTGTAAGTCTCCGAAGTCAGGGGCTTATAAGTACCCAGGGAGCAACCCATAGTATTATGCCCAAAGTGCATCTGCTTTGTACCCACTGTCCAGTGAGATTTTGCAAAGGAGAATCAGCAGATTGAGTGTCCATAGCAAACCCTTCCCTCCTACCTATGGTACTGATGCTGCACCCTAGCACAAGATGCAGCCTTTTGAATTTTGAAATAGGCATTTTCCGTATCTCTGATATGCTGTTAACTTGTAAATATTAGTTAACCCTGTCACAAGAGTATATTGGAAACTTTTCCTACTGGTGACCAGAGTTAAATTTCTGGTTACATATGGCAACGATATTTGGCAACCCTGATTACACTGTACTTGATTCAAATGAAAGTCATTAGAATGTACGATCTATGACTTGTATCCCAAAGCTACAACATGTCCTGTCCAGCTGAAGCACCATAAAATCATGAACCATTCTACCAGCCTCAGTCTAAGTGGGCCCGAACTCTAGCAGAAGTTTGATAATGCTAGATTTCATAGAATCATAGGGTTGGAAGGGGCCTACAAGGCCACTGAGTCCAACCCCCTGCTCAATGCAGGAATCTTTAATTTAACAAAGTATTTTGCATGGGGAAGAGAATCATAGAGTAGCATACTCTCCTTTACCTCCTGTTTCCGGACAGATGCTTGATATAAACACCGATATCCCGTCACATACGTCAAATGATCTGCAGAAAGTCTAGTAAAACTTCAGGCTCTTTTTATACAAGTATGTGCTAATTAAAAATACATTCGCTAAGCTTTTTACAAAAAGACACCTAAAGTGATCAAAATGTGATTATTTTGAGGTACCAGAAATAATGGACTTTCTAAGTCTCTGTCACAATTACAAACAGGAAAAGGTACGTGCATTCGCAAGATGGAATCAGTATCTACTTTCCTCCTATAATCAATGAGGATACATCTAGGCCAGGCTCCACCAACCTGGCACCCTCCAGATGCTCTGGACTACAACCCGATCAGCCCCAGCCAAGATACCCATGGTGATGGGAATTGTAGTCTAAAACATCTGGAGGGCACCAGGTTGGAGAAAGGCTGATCTAGGTAATTCTAATCTAGGTAAAAAATGGTGCCATTTCATCATTTTTAAACCCCAATTTACCCTTATAGAATACTTGTTCACATTGGTTTTCTATTGGGTCACATGTCTTACAGACACTAGCAGTGGCTGCTTAGTGGGAAACCAACTAGATAAACCACGAGTGGGGGTGGTTGGGAGATACTTGCCTTTTCTTTAGATATTTGCTCTACTCTCAATTATATGTTACCCAATATTCATCAATGGGAGCGGTGAAGCTGTACTATAAGCTACAATACCGGTGCAAAGTTTAAGTCACCAGAATACTTCATTTCTCCAAATAAAAAAGTAAAGCCTAAGGGTAGTATCCAATATTAGTCCCACACAGAGTAGACCCATTCAAATTAATGGGACTTAAGTTAGTTGTGACTAACTTATTAATTTCAGTGGTTCTACTCTACGTAGGAGTAACATCGGACACTACCCTAAGGTACCTAGGTTTAATGCTATCTTAAGATGCATCAGTTTTTCAGAATATTTTCTCACAGACTATCCTCAGAATAAGATTAGAATAGTGGCAGCCACTTTTGCACTTATCACACAATACTCACCGGGTCTGTTCACACAACACACTAACCCACACTCAGTGGTTGAGTGTGGGTTGTTGTTAAACCATGGGTTAGAGTGTTATCTGAATCCTGCACATTTTACACAGGATGATTTGTTAACCATGAGGTGACTTCATAATCACCCTGAACAACCTAACAAACCATGGGTTTTCAAGGTGGCTTGTTCGTGAAAAATAAGCCACACTGCATGGTTAACAAGCCACCCTGTGGAAGATGTCCTGGGTTCAGACACACGCTAACCCACGGTTCAACAAACAACAACCCACACTGAGGATGGATTAGCGTGTTGTGTGAACGCAGCTACCACCTAATTGTATCTGATAACTTGGGCAGGGGGGAGAAATCAACACCACATTTCTTCTTATTCCATCTCTGCTTCTGCCACTAACTTGTTTGCATATGAGCTCAGTATGTGGTGGGAGGGGAAGAAGAATTCTTTCCAAATTAAAGAGATACTAAATTTCATACTAGGTGCTGTCAGTGATGGATATTTTGCATGAGTGAACAGCATTCATAGATGCCGTACATAATTTCTGTAGCCGACATCAGCCTCCAGGTGTTTGAGATAAGAACTCACATCATCCCTAACCATTGCCCATGTTGGCTGATGCTGATAGGAGTTGTAGTCTGAAACATCTGGAGGGTACCAGGTTGGCCTATATCCTTGAGGACTAGAAGTACAGTTTTCACCTGTACTGCTTAAGCATTATAGATTTCTAGTTGCTATGTAGCCTCCGGAATACTTTTGAAACCAGAGCATCTACAAGAGTGTCATTGCATTCTGTATTCCAATAAAGTACAGCACTTTCTTGTGCCCATTCTCATTTCCTGATCAACATTTTATTTCCTTCTTACTATCAATTAGCACAATATTATTGCCTTTTCGTTGCACAAAACAGAAGATAAAAATCACAGCACACTTAACTTCTAAATATTTCGTAATTCCCCCCACCTCCTTTGCTTCAAGCCAGAAGCCTGGATCACACTGTTTTGCTTGGGTATCACTTATTTCTGCTTCAGGAAACTAGAAGCTCAGCCTCTCCAACCCCCTATGGCTTTCCCAGCCACATCCTTGAGAGATTCACATTCCTTCAAGGAAGTTTTCAGCATTAAATGAAGTCACTGGGTATAGGGATTTGCAAAATACCAAAACATATGTGATGTGGTAGCTTAAGCAGCTGGGGGGGGGGGAGTAAAAAAAGCATCTTTCAAAGATGCTTTTACTTCCATTTTTCAAGAAAAGAGAGAAAGATCTTCTTCAAAAATGTCCATTTTATCACAAATGAAGCAGAGAAATTAAATTACACACCTACCTGAGGACCATGCCTGACACTGTATCCTCTAAATCCAAAACTGCCCATTCACAATAAAGCTCTTTGTGATTATTAATACAACTTGAGTCAGATATATAAACTTAGCAGTTCCTGAAACATGTTAAGGTCAACAGATTCAAAGACTGTGTTCAGTTACTGGATCATGGCTAAACCTCTTGTTTTACAATAAAGGCACAAACTGCTGGACAGGGCACATATAAAAAACTAGCAGAAAATGGAGCATGAAATGCAATAGAGCCTACTGGAATTCAAGCAGAAGATACTGGGGACTAAAGGGGATGGATTATAATATATAAAGAGACACCCGAGTCTACACTGAATTAACTATAACACTGGATGGGAAGGCACAAGGTTTACAATTAAACCGAAACAAACTGCAGGAAAAAGAATGGCAAAAGAAAAGGAAGTATTGAGAGCTAGTACGTAAGACTGTTATGTATCTAAAAGCCATTTCAGATGTGACAATTCCCTATAAGGTTATTTATTTATTTATTTCTATACTGCCCAGTGGCTGAAGCTCTGTGGCCGGTTCACGAAAATTAAAACCAAAAAGCGCACAGTAAAACAGTATAAAATATGAAAACATTAAAACCACAATATAACAACACAAACAGAATAAAACCTAGCAGCAATGCAGAGATTTAAAATACAGATTTAAAACAGCAAAGCTAAAAGTCTAGAAAGCTAAAATGCTAAAATGCCTGGGAAAATAAAAAGGTCTTCGCCTGGCGCCAGAAGGAATACAATGTAGGTGCCAGGTGAACCTCACTAGGGAGCACATTCCACATCTGGGGGGCCACAGCAGAAAAGGCCTCCTCCTAGGAGCCACCCGCCTCACTTCCTTTGGCAGGGGCTCACGGAGGAGGGCCACTGAGGATGATCTTAAGGTCCGGGCAGGCACATATGGGAGGAGGTGATCCTTCAGATAACCTGGCCCCAAGCCATTTAGGGCTTTGAATGTTAATACCAGCACTTTGAATTGGGCCCGGAAATGGACTGGAAGCCAGTGCAGCTGGAAAAGTACTGGCATAATATGAGCTCATTGGCCAGTCCCTGTTAACAACCTTGCTGCCCTATTTTGGACCAGCTGAGGTTTACGGACCGTTTTCAAAGACAGCCCCATGTATAACACATTGCAGTAATCCAGACAAGAAGTTATCAGAGCACTGGGTGAGGGGATCAGGGCAGTGGTGAACACCTCCCTTGAGGAGAGAGTGATGCCATCAGCCCTCAAGGAGGCAGTGATAAGACTGCTCTTAAGGAAGCCCTCCTTGGATCCTCAAGTTCTGAACAACTTTCGCCTAGTCTCAAATCTGCCATTTTTGGGCAAGGTGACTGAACGGGTGGTGGCGATGCAGTTGAAGGCACACTTGGAAGAAACTGATTATCTAGACCCATTTCAGTCGGGCTTCAGGCTTGGGCATGGGACAGAAACGGCCTTGGTCACCTTGGTAGATGATATGAGGAGGGCTCTGGATAGGGGTGAATGCTCCTTCCTTGTTCTCCTCGACCTCTCAGCGGCTTTTGATACCGTTGACCACGGTATCCTCCTGGACTGCCTGGAGGGGTTGGGCATTGGAGACACCGTATTGTGGTGGTTCCGGTCCTTCCTCTCCGGCAGGTACCGGAGGGTAGCACTGGGAGAGGAGGTTTCGGACCCGTGGCCACTTACTTGTGGGGTGCCACAGGGTTCCATCCTCTCCCCAATGCTATTTAACATCTATGTGAAGCTGCTGGGGGCTATCCTCAGGAGGTTTGGGGTGCAGTGTCATCAATATGCGGATGACACGCAGCTCTACTTCTCATTCAAATCTTCACCAAAGTTGGCCATAGAATCCCTGTCCAAATGTCTGGAGACGGTGAGTGGCTGGATGGGGAGGAATAAGCCGAAGCTGAACCCTGACAAGACCGAGGTACTTTTGGTGGGAGACAAGAGGAGGCTAGGGGATGTTGACCTGGTGTTGAATGGGGTACGGCTACCCTTGAAAGACCAGGTCCGCAGCCTGGGGATCATTTTGGACTCCCAGCTGTCCATGGAGGCTCAGGTGTCAGCTGTGAGCCGGACAGCGCTGTATCAACTCCATCTGATACAGCGGCTGCGCCCCTGCCTTACCAACCATCTGCTCCCATCAGTAGTACATGCCCTGGTCTCCTCTCGTTTAGACTACTGTAATGCACTCTACATGGGGTTACCCTTGAAGACGGTTCAGAAACTGCAGCTGGTACAGAACGTGGCGGCTCGCCTGATTAAAGGCAGCCGCCGGTGAGATCACATCACTCCAGTGCTGAAGGAGTTGCACTCGTTACCGCTTGTTTTCCGGGTCAAATTCAAGGTGTTGGTTTTGACCTTTAAAACCCTATATGGTTCCGGCCCAGCCTATCTTAAGGAGCACCTCCAGCAGCACCAGACAGGCCGCTTAACAAGATCAGCCTCGGATGGCCTTCTCTGTCCCATCAGCCAGGACAGCTAGACTGGTGGGGACGAGGGAGAGGGCCTTTTCTGTGGTGGCCCCACTCTGTGGAACTCCCTCCCTAGGGAACTCCCTCATGCCCCCTCTTTAATGAGCTTCCGTCGTGCATTAAAAACGTGGTTGTTCAGGCAGGCATTTGGGGTGGGTTAGGGTATTTTAGAAAATGTTTTTATTGTAGAATTTTATTGTTTTAAACTGTTTTATTGTATGTTGTACATTGCCCAGAGTGGCTGGGTGACCAGCCAGATGGGCAATTAATAAATTTAATAATAAATAAATAAATGGATAACTATCTCTGGACAGAGATAGCCTATCTGTCTAGGCTATCTCTGTCCAGGTAAGGGCATAGTTGGTATAGCAGCCTAAGCGGATAAAAAGTGCTCCGTGCCACTGAGTTCACCTGTGCCTCAAGTGACAGTTCTGGATCCAAGAGCACCCCAAACTACAAACGTGATCCCTTAGGGGAAGTGCGACCCCCTCCAGAACAGGTTGAATATCACCTAGCCTGGCAGACAAACCACCCACTAACGGTACCTCCATCTTGTTTGGATTGAGTTTCAGTTTATTGGACCTCATCCAGTCCATTACCATGCCCAGACACTGATTCAGAACAGCCACTGCCTCACCTGGGTTTGAAGAGAAAGACAGGTAGAGCTGGGTGTCATCCGCATATTGATGGCACCTCAGTCCACACCTCTGGATAACCTCCCCCAGCAGTTTCATGTAGATGTTAAACAGCATGAGGGATAAAATAGAGCCCTGTGGAACCCCACGGCATAATTGTGGGGCATTATGGCACAGAGCAATAATCCCCAAGCACCACCTTCTGGAGTCGGCCATCCAAGTAGGAGCGGAACTACTGCAGTGCAGTGCCTCCAACTCACGACCCAGACACCCTATCCAGAAGGATAACATGGTCGATGGTATTGAAAGCTGCTGAGAGGTCCAGGAGAATCAACAGGGTCGCACTCCCCCTGTCCCTCTCCCGGCAGAGGTCGTCCCACAGGGCGACCAAGACAGTTTCCATTCCAAAACCAGGAATGTAAATTATCATTTCAGGTAGGAAAACACACACACAAACTATCACATGCAATGAGCATATGTGCTTGGTAAGCAGCTTCTCAACACATATATCCATAACAGACAACAGTGTACAGAAGGCTTGTTTACACAGAAAAGACATCAAAGGAAGAAGTGTCCATGTGTAAAGTATCCTTTAGTAAGCATACATGAGCTCCTGTTGAAGAAAACAGCTGGAACAAATCCAGCAAGATTGTTCTTCTGCTACAGCCATTTTAGGCCTAATGTACTATTTATTTATTTACAAAATTTATAAACTGCTCTATATCTAGCAAGATATTCCATGACCACTACTTTCTAGTGTGCAAAGATCCATTATAGCCAACACATCCAACGTTATTGTCATTTGGATTTCTGTCAGTCTGTTAATTCCAACTGAGTGTCTATCGCTCACCTTTATTTTACTACTGGGACTAGCTGTGAACCACAATGATTTCTTTTGTGGTCAAGCCAAGGATGACCTGAAGGACATCCTCCTCTTCCAGACACCAGTCCTTCCACCGCTCAAGAACCGTCTTCATACAGAAGCTAAGAAGAGTGCAACTGAGCATGCATACCACCTGTTCTACTACAAAAACCTGTTCATTTAGGCTAGAAAAAAAAACTTGGGACGGACTTGACAGTTTCCAAGCATTTAAAAGATGTTAAGGTGGCAGGTGGGGATAATTATTAACTATGTCTACTGAAGGCAAGGCTTAAAACCAGGGGCTTAACCTAGAGAAAGGCAATATTATACTAAACGCTGGAGAAACTCTTCTCTCTCTCTCTTTGAAAGGGTGGGCAGGCAACCGCAGTGAACATTTAAGGTATGTCTTATTTCTGCCTCAAGATAGCACATTTGACTAGACACTACATATCCAACACCACTTAAATGCAAACTGCATTTCAGTACACTGACCATTACCATCAGTAGCAGCAGTTATAATGAACAAGATTCCGCGCCCCCCCCGCCCCCGCCACACATGCTTATGGAATATGACTCCGAGGGCAAAAGGTGGTACTTATGGAGGAAGGAAACGATCCTGATCACATGGCAAACACAACCCAGGACACCCTTCCCAACTCTGAAACATTCAAAACATTTAATACAGTGTATTCAAACAGATTAACATCTACCAATTTACCACCAATGGTACGCAGCCATTTAGTATGCCAGTAACACCCTGCCAAACAGTGAGGACATTTGCCCCGGTTACCCAGGTGTGTGTGTGTGTGTGGGAGGGCACTTTCCTCTAAACAAATGGACATTAAACCTGCTTACTAGGCAATTTCAGGCACATAACTAATACGTTAACTGTCAGGAGAGAGGGAGACTCAATGCTCATCCTTCCAACTTCGGAGAACTCTCCCTCACGCCCATTACAGCACCTAAAGGAGCCTGTGAAGTGGGTTTTCCCTCCTTTGCGACGGGGGGGGAGCCCCACAGCCCCACCCTTTGTCCTCTGATGAAGGCGGCTCTTGCCTGGGAAGGCTCACTTCACAAATCAATGTATTAGTCCATACGGTGTCCCCCGGCCTTGCTCTTGCTACACGGCTAACCAACGCCCCCCCCCCGCCCCGCCTTTCCCGGAGTCTGCCCGTCCTCAGGCGGCGGCAGCATCACTCCCTCGCTCCCTCCGGCGCCTTACCCAGATAGTGCCTCAGGTCCAGCAGAAAGTGAGGAGGGCCCCCGTTGAGCTGGTAGAAGAGGGAGCCCAGGCAGAAGAGCAGCAGGGCGGCCATGCAGAAGCCGTAGTCGCGGAGGGAAAGAAAAGGCAGCAGCGAGAGGGGCCTCCTCCGCCTCCAGCCCATTCCCTGCCCGGGACCCCCAACGGCGGACGGGGCCGCATGAGGCCGGGGTTCCGGGCAGCCCGCGCTGTAGTGCAGCTGTTGCTGCGGCGACAGCTTCTTCTTCATCGTCGTCGCCCCCGTCGCTTCCTTCGCCGCCGTCTCCTGCTCAGACAGCCCGCCGGGGAGAGCGCATCCTCCATCCGCCTGCTCCGCTCCGACTGCCCGGCGTGAAGGAGGGGAAAAGTTCGCCGGAGGCTCAGGCGGCTTCTCTTCTGCCCATTGCCGGCTTCCCCCGTGTCCTGGCCGCCCCTAGACGCGGCTAAAGGAGGCGGTCGCCATCCCCTTCGTGGGCTCCTTGAGGGGTGGCCTCTCCTCCTTCCCCGCCGCTCGTCGCTCCGGCTTTCCTTGCAGCGTCGCGCTCCGGGGTCAGGTTACAGTTCGGCCACGGCGGGCCGGTGCCGCGACGCGCTGCAAAAAGTTGTTTGCGTCTCTCGCGCTCGGCCCCGCCGCCGCCGCCGCCGCCGCCCACCTTCTTCGAGCTCCGAGAGGCTGCTCTCAGTCGCCGCACCAGCGACCCCTAGGGGCTGCCGGCCTCTCGGCGCTCCTCCACGCGACGGAGCTCTGAAAAGGCTGCGGGGCTGCCCATCCGCACACGCACGGCCCGCCGGTTCAGCGCGAGCTTCTCCCAAGTGAACCCCGCCCCTTAGCGCCGCAGGCGTCCTCGAGCGCCTTCTCCAATGAGCGCTCGACGGCGGCGCTCTCGGCTTCCTGTTTCTCATTTTCGCGCTGCCTGCGAAGCCCCCCAAATACGAAGCGGTCTTAGGAGCTGGACGACGACGGAAAGTCGGGCTACCTGTTGCAGCTCGTGTGGGGAACGGTCATACGAAGACTCTTAAAACGTCTTAAGAGGTTGCCTTCTGATACAGTGAGCCAGTGTGGTGTAGTGGCAAGAGCGTTGGACTGGGAGCCGGGAGATCCGGGTTCTAGTCCCCACTCGGCCATGGAAGCTCACTGGGTGACTTTGGGCCAGTCACACACTCTCAGCCCAACCTACCTCACAGGGTTGTTGTTGTGAGGATAAAATGGAGAGGAGGAGGATAATGTAAGCTGCCTTGGGTTCCTTGCAAGAGGAATAAAGGCAGGATATAAATGCAATAATAATAATAATACAGGCTTCGCTAAACGTAGGGCAGCTTGTTCCAGAATATTTGTAAGGCAGCGTACATAATGGGAACATGTAAGTAAGTCTTCACAGACGCCGCTTATGTGTAATAAACATGAAGCTATAGATGTATCATACAGAACTTCGTGCTACTCTCCATTGCACAATATTTCAAAATCTTAGGAATTCCAAAAGAAAGTCATGTGACATAGGCAAATTATTAACCTGTATTAACAAATTTCTCTTCAGAAAAAAGGGTCATCAAGAAAATATATAATGAATAATGGAAATATATAGCAGCAGAGAGCATCACCAAAGTGTGTGGTTTTTTGAAGTCAAGTCATCAAAGCTGCAATCCTATGCATGCTTACTTGGGAATAAACAAGCAATCTGGATCAGGCCTACAGAGCTAAGCCACAGCTGAGTGTAGAGGCTTTCACAAAAGCCTTTAGCTGGGAAGAAAACAATCTTTAATGGGGGGAAATGTGGAAGTGGAGACAAGTTCTCTTAGTATAAACATCAGGATTATCTTTTTAAAAAAGCTTGTGTTTAATTGCTGAGACTTTATTGGAACAAGTGGAGTGAGTGAGGATGGAGAAATCATGAGTCTTGTCTTGTACAACAACTAGTGAAATTTATGAGGTGTTTTATAAAAGAAAGAAATATTGCACTGCAAATAACACAAGTAAATTCAACCAAGGTCACCTTCCTACATCCCTTAAAAAAATACACAGACATGACTAGGAATCTACATATGTAAGGATTAGTCTCCTTCCTATGGGCCATTACAATGCCTACAATCAGTCAAGTGCTACCTCTTGGCTGGGCCTTTTATGTGTCAATAACTATAGATTGTGACATGGTGGAACATCCTTGGTGGAAGAATAAAAGACAATTTTCATAGCCAATGTTGTCCGTCCCCTCACCCTCAACAACAAAAAGGAACTCTCCAAGACAATTCAAGGATGAGGACACTCACCAAATCCCCCCACTCACCTGCTCAGGTTTGGGACCGGCTACACAGCTTGTGCTGCATTCAGCACCAGGCTATCTGATACAGTGTACTCTATGTATTGTACTGGTGATGTTGGGGCTTGCTCCCACTGTCTTCCCTTCCCCTATTGATTGTTTTGGAGAAGAAGAGAGACTGCGCCCTCTTTATTTATTTATTAAATTTCTTAATCGCCCATCTGGCTGGTCACCCAGCCACTCTGGGCGATGTACAGCAATACAAACAGTTTGAAAACAATAAAAATTTACATTAAAACATATTTCTAAAAATACCCTAACCTACCCCCAAAGCTCATTAAAGAGGGGGCATGGCGGAGTTCCCTAGGGAGGGAGTTCCACAGAAAAGGCCCTCTCCCTCATCCTCACCAACCTAGCTGTCCTGGCTGATGGAACAGAGAGAAGGCCATCCGATGCTGATCTTGTTAAGCGGCCTGTCTGGTGCTGCTGGAGGTGCTCCTTGCGATAGGCTGGGCCGGAACCATATATAGGGTTTTAAAGGTCAAAACCAACACCTTGAATTTGGCCCGGAAAACAACTGATAAGCAGTGCAACTCCTTCAGCACCGGAGTGATGTAATCATGCTGGTGGCTGCCTTTAATCAGGCGAGCCGTTGCGTTCTGTACCGGCTGCAGCTTCAGAACTGTCTTCAAGGGTAACCGCACGTACAGCACATTACAGTAGTCTAGATGAGAGGAGACCAGGGCATGTACTACCGATGGGAGCAGATGGTCGGGAAGGCAGGGGTGCAGCCGCCGTCTCAGATGGAGTCTTAGTTCTTGTAGGCCTCTAACTTGTCAGTATTCTGTTTCTAATCTCACCCTATCTATAGATGGATGTCCAAGGACAAAAATGGGGTGGGTGGAAGAGCACAAAAGAATAACCATCCCATAAATAATGGGGAAGTCAGTTCAATGCCCCACTCCCCCGCCCAAGTAGCACATATGTACTACCAATAGGTTGGTTGTTGTTCAGTCCTTCAGTCGTGTCCGACTCTTCGTCACCCCATGGACCATAGCATGCCAGGCCTTCCTGTCCTGTGCTCTCTCCCGGAGTGTGCTCAAGTCCATATTCATTGCATCGGTGATGCTATCTAGCCATCTCATCCTCTGCCGTCCCCTTCTCCTTTTGCCTTCAATCTTTCCCAGCATCAGGGTCTTTTCCAGTTACTTTTCTCTTCGCATTAGGTGGCCAAAATATTTGAGCTTCAGCTTCAGTATCTGTCCTTCCAATGAGCACTCAGGGTTGATTTCCTTTAGGACTGACTGATTTGACCTCCTTGCAGTCCAGGGGACTCGTAAGAGTCTTCTCTAGCACCACAGTTCGAAAGCATCGATTCTTCGGCGCTCAGCCTTCCTTATAATCCAGCTCTCACAGCCATACGTTGCTACTGGGAAAACCACAGCTTTGATTAGACGGACCTTTGTCGGCAGGGTGATGTCTCTGCTTCTTACTATGCTGTCTAGGAGTGCCATAGCTTTCCTCCCAAGGAGCAAGCTTCTTTTAATTTCATGGCTACAGTCACCGTCTGCAGTGATCTTGGAGCCCAGGAAAGTAAAATCTGTCACTGCTTCCATTTTTTCCCCTTCTATATGCCAGGAAGTGATAGGGCCAGATGCCATGATCTTCGTTTTGTTAATGTTGAGTTTCAAACCAGCTTTTGCACTCTCCTCTTTCACCCTCAACAAGAGGCTCTTTAGATCCTCTTCGCTTTCTGCCATTAGGGTGGCATCGTCTGCGTATCTGAGGTTGTTGATAATTCTCCTGGCAACCTTAACTCTGACCTGTGATTCATCCAACCCGGCGTTTCTCATGATGTACTCTACATATAAATTAAATAAGCACGGCGACAATATACAGCCTTGTCGTACTCCTTTCCCAATTTTGAACCAATCTGTTGTTCCATGTCCGGTTCTTACTGTTGCTTCTTGACCCTCGTACAGGTTTCTCAGGAGACAGGTAAGGTGGTCTGGTACTCCCATGTCTTTAAGAATTTGCCAGAGTTTGTTGTGATCCACACAATCAAAGGCTTTAGCGTAGTCAATGAAGCAGAAATAGACGTTTTTCTGGAATTCTCTTGCTTTCTCCGTGAGCCAGCGAATATTGGCGATTTGATCTCTAGTTGCTCTGCCTCTTCGGAACCCAGCTTGAACTTCCGGTAGTTCTCAGTTCACATGCTGCTGAAGCCTAGTTTGTAGGATTTTGAGCATCACCTTGCTGGCATGTGAAATGAGCGCAATTGTACAGTAGTTTGAACACTCTTTGGCATTGCCCTTCTTTGGAGTTGGAATGTAAACTGACCTTTTCCAGTCTTGTGGCCATTGCTGAGTGTTCCAAATGTGTTGGCATATTGAGTGCAGCACTTTAGCAGCATCATCTTTTAGGATCTTAAATAGCTCAGCTGGAAGACTGTCATCTCCACTAGCTTTGTTGTTAGTAATGCTTCCTAAGGCCCACTTGACGTCACTCTCTAGGATGTCCAGCTCAAGTTCAGTGACCACACTATCATGGCTATCAGGGACATTCAGATCTTTCCTGTATAGTTCTTCTGTGTATTCTTGCCACCTCTTCTTAATCTCATCTGCTTCTGTTAGGTCCCTGCCTTCTTTGTCCTTTATCATGCCCGTCTTTGCACAAAATGTTCCCTTGAGATCTCTGATTTTCTTGAAGAGATCTCTAGTCTTTCCCATTCTGTTGTTTTCCTCGATTTCTTTGCATTGTTCATTTAAGAAGGCCTTCTTGTCTCTCCTTGCTATTCCCTGGAACTCTGCATTCAGTTGGGTATATCTTCCCCTTTCTCCCTTGCTTTTTGCTTCCCTTCTTTCCTCAGCTACTTGTAAAGCCTCATCAGACAGCCACTTTGCTTTCTTGCATTCCTTTTTCTTTGGGATGGATTTCGTTGCTGCCTCCTGAACAATGTTACAGACCTCGGTCCATAGTTCCTCAGGCACTCTGTCTGTCAGGTCTAATCCCTGAAATCTATTCCTCACCTCCACTGTATATTCATAAGGGATATGATTTAGGTCATACCTGAATGGTTTAGTGGTTTTCTCTGTGTTCTTCAATTTAAGCTGAAATTTTGCAATAAGAAGCTCATGATCTGAGCCACAGTCAGCTCCAGGTCTTGTTTTTACTGACTGTATACAGCTTCTCCATCTTTGGCTGCAAAGGACATAATCAATCTGATTTCAGTATTGACCATCTGGTGATGTCCATGTGTAGAGTCGTCTCTCGTGCTGTTGGAAAAGAGTGTTTGCTATGATCAGCATGTTCTCTTGGCAAAACTCGATTAGCCTTTGTCCTGCTTCATTTTGTACACCAAGGCCATGCTTGCCTGTTATCCCGGTGATTTCTTGACTTCCTGCTTTAGCATTCCAATCCCCTATGATGAAGAGGACATCTTTTTTTGGTGTTAGTTCTAGAAGGTGTTGTAGGTCTTCATAGAACCAATCAACCTCAGCTTCTTCGGCCTCAGTGGTTGGGGCATAGACTTGAATTACTGTGATGTTGAATGGTTTGCCTTGGATTCATACTGAGATCATTCTATCGTTTTTGAGATTGTACCCCAGTACTGCTTTTCCCACCCTTTTGTTGACTGTGAGTGCTACTCCATTTCTTCTAAGGGATTCTTGTCCACAGTAGTAGATATGGTCACCTGAATTAAATTCGCCCATGCCTGTCCATTTTAGTTCGCTGATTCCCAAGATGTCAATGTTCAATCTTGCCATCTCATGTTTGACCACCTCCAGCTTACCCTGATTCATTGATCTTACATTCCAGGTTCCTAAACAATATTGTTCTTTACAGCATTGGACTTTCTTTTCACCACCAGACACATCCACAGCTGAGTGTCCTTTCAGCTTTGGCCCAGCCGCTTCACTCTTTCTGGTGCTACTTGGAAATACCCTCTGCTCTTCCCCAGTAGTATATTGGACACCTTCCGACCTGAGGGGCTCCTCTTCCGGCGTCATATCTTTTAGCCTTGCGATACATTCCATGGGGTTTTCTTGGCAGGAATACTGGAGTGGGTTGCCATTTCCTTCTCCAGTGGACCACATTTTGTCAGAACTCTCTGACCTGTCCGTCTTGGGTGGCCCTGCACGGCATAGCTTATGGCTTCACTGAGTTACGCAAGCCCCTTCGCCACAACAAGGCAGTGATCCATGAAGGGGAACAGGTTGGTAAGGGAGGGTTTTGTTAGTGTTACCTAGGTGCCTTTTAACCAATATTGATCTGGCTGAAGACTGCCATTGGTTTAGGGCAAGTACACAGCCTGCCCAACACAAGGTTAGGTCTATTGAATCAGTGGGCTTAAGCATGCTCAGCTCTGTGTTGGACTATTATGGGCAAGGAAGTCACATTAGTTTAAATTAAAACTTTACTTCCATATAATGTATTTAGGATCAGGATATACCTTTCTAAGAACATAATTTTTCATTTTGGTTTGATAGTTGTGCACGGTCTTTGCTTAATCAGTATTACTTCAGTAGAACTATAACAATTTACAGTGGCTGAGCATCTCACATATCAAAACAATTATACTTATAGAGTTCCCAACTTTTCAGCAGCTCCTGCAGCTGTGTGAAAATAAAAATGTGGCAGATGAATGCTACCGATTAGTATCAGATTTTACTATACTATATTATTGTAGTAGAGCCAGCATGGTGTAGTGGTTAGAGTGTTGGACTGGGGAGACCTGGGTTCAAATCTCCACTCAGCCCTGAAGCTCACTGGTTGACTTTGGGCCAGTCACTGACTCTCAGCCTAACCTACCTCATAAGGTCATTGTGAGGATAAAATGGAGAGAAAGAGAATAATGTACACCGCCTTGGGCTCCTTGGAGGAAAAGGTGAGATATAAATGTAACAAATAAATAAAAATATTAGCCATTGTTGTAGTAATCTTTCTGTTTTTCTTCCTCTTTTTTTGTGTTGTTACAGATTGCAGGGGCAAGGGTGCAGTTGGAAGGAAAGGAATGGGAAGGCCCATTGCACAAGTGGAAGTCTGCTCTCACAATATTGGAAAAGATCCAACATTTTGTTCTACAGATATTGATAATGGATTGGATAGGTATAAAATGGTGGCTTTGTGCTAGTGGAAAGCACTTTTGCTCACACAAGGTAGGCACCGAATTTTCACCAATCTCCCTTACTGACTGCAGCCCCTCAAAAAGCTACTCCTGAGACTTGGTGGGGAGGCCTATGTAAAACTGAAGAATTGATCTGCTATAGTAACAACATAAAAATGTGTATTTAAATTTTGATTAATGTTTTGAGAGCTTCCTTTTGTTTTAACTATTTCACTTTTGTGATCCAAGCAATATTTGTGATTCCAAATATTGAATAAATAAGAGAAATATACAGTTATCATATTTGTGAACCCTTATGCCTAAGATACCAAAGCAATTAAATCCTCTTTTCCAGTAGAAGCTGATACACATCTGGAAGAAAATATAGGCAATTACCATTAGCCACTGAAAGCAGCTTTGGAATTATACAGGAACTCTAAAGCAAAACAGGAACATTTACAAAATTAAAAAGATGCTATGCAATTGGCATAAACATTAAAGCGTGTTTATAGTCAAATAACTGATAAATACTTTGAAGTGGTAGAACACTAGCATTTTGTTTACCTATAATACTCAGCTAGTTGTGTTCTTAGCCAACATCCAAGCTCTCCTTTTGGCCTATTTTATTTTTGTACAACCTCTGTCCAGAATCATGTACTCGGAGCAAAAATTATTTGTTCCTTTAAGCACTACCAGATGTGTAACATGAAAATTTAAAATCGTAGAACTTCTAAAAGCCCACATCACTCTTTCTTTAGAAAGGGCCAATACAACATGGTGTTTCTTATTCTATTATATTTCTGTATTCCTGGCAGTAACAAAATACGGATGAAGAGATCTCAAAACCTCTACCAACATTTCTGATATATAAAAAAAATTAAGTTAAAACTGACTGGGTTACTCCATTATAACTTTTCTACCTATCTCACTGTGTAGCATTGCACTGGCTGGCTGAGCAAAGTTAAACTAAGCCTGTTCATCATTCTATTTCAACACTGAGAAATCAGAATGAAATTCAGAACATACGTGCAGCACTGTTTTCCAGGATGGAAGAAGGGAAATTCAAAATCCAGTGTGATAATTTGACTTGAAGACCAGTGTCTTACTAACTGCCCCGTGAGCAGGAGAGGAAAAAGCCAGCCAGCCAGCCAGCTCAGGTGATCTACCAACAGCATCTTCCCCACCTCCGGCTTCTGCTTTGCCAAGCAGGGACTAGGCCTCTTCACCCCCCACACAAGCCATTCCATCCAACTCTGGTGAGCAGGAGGGGAAGAAGAAGCCAGCCAGGCGAACTGTCATCACTGCTTTCTCCATTCTCTGCTTCATTAAGCAGGGACTAGGCCCCTCCTCCACTTACATATGCCATTCCAACCAGCTGCCCTGTGAACTGTAGAGGAAGAGGAAATAAATGTCACCATCAACATCTCTTCAAATAGGCTTTATATACGATTTTTAATTATACAATCCTCCCTCCATCCCCCTTATTCCTTGTGTGTTATGCCTTAAATTAGATTGTAAGACTGAGGGCCACTCTGGGAGGCTTTTTGGCTAAAGAGAGGGGTATAAGTGCTGTAAATAAAGACAGACAGACAGACATTGGCTGAGTCTGGATGATCATGGGGGGCGGGGGGAAACCCCAGTGGCCTTCCCCCCCACCCCCACATGTGCCATGTGCATGACCACCATTTGCATAATGACCTGCAACACAGCACAGTTTGCCGTATTGTCTGAACCCGGTGTGGAGCATGGTGGGGGTGCCTTCTTACCCACCCTACAACCCACACTACAAGACATGGGTTGTGGCATGGGTAAGAAGCCACCCCTGCCATGCACCATGCAGGGTTTGGATGACATGGCAACCCGCACTGTGTCGTGGGCAATTATGCAAACAGTGGTCATGGGCGTGGCACACGCTGGGGCAGGTGAAGAAGCAACAGTGGCTTCTTTTCCCCCCCATGATTGTCTGAACCCAGCCATTAGAATGAAAGTTGGTGTGAATATTCAGAACAATATTCTGCATTTACAGTAGAAACTTCAGTTCAACCCTGCATCCATTTTGAAAACGTGGGTGTGGGAAAATGCAAAAAATACAACACAACATTATTTCTCTAAAAGGGTAAGATATGTTGTCATATATATATATATATATATATGTGTGTGTGTGTGTGTGTGTGTGTGTATATATATTTCAAAGTTGGAAGTTAGTTGGTGATCTCTTTTTGACTGCCTTCCTGTTGACCAATTCTCATGAAACACACTTCACTGGAAATCTCTTGACACACAGATTCCATGAATAACAATGGTTTTCACTGTAATTCAAAGTTGGGAGTTTATGTCCATAAAGCTTTTAGTGAGGCAGCTGTACGTGCTAATGCAGGCAAGGTCATTCTGTGTCCCAAGAATGAGCATTGTGACTACAATCAACCAGATGGTATTGGACAGAATGGAAGGTGAAGGAAGGACCTACTCAAGCACAGTCAAAGTAACTGGCAATGATGCCAGGCTTGATGTGCATTGCCCTTTGGAGTTCCTAAACACTCTCAACCCAAGTGGTTTGCCGCCAAGCAAGTTCACTCTGAAGAAGGGCACTGTGGTCATCCTGCTAAGGAACCTGGACTTGAGTCGGGGTCTTATCAATGGCACAAGGTTCATTGTGCTTGCCATGCACAACGTCAGGAAGCCCTCACTGGACAGGCTAAGGGCAAGCAGATCTTCCTGCCAAGAATCAGCCTTGCACCTTCTGACCCATCTTCCCCCTTCCAATTCAAGCATCGCCAGTTCCTCATTTGCCTGGCTTTTGCCATTAGCATCAACAAGAGCCAGGGACGGACTCTGGACCAAGTTGGCATCTATCTGCCTACACCTATCTTGTGCCATGGACAACTCTACATTGCCATGAATCGTGTGCGCTTATTAGCAAACCTCAAGATTCAAGTAATTGATGGACCAGAACAAGGATGTTACAGTGGCTGCTCTGGAGTTTACACCAAGAACATTGTATTTAAGGGCATTTTGTAAAGATAAAAGATGTAATGCTTTGAATGTTTCAATAAATGCAGTTAGTTAAGTTAAACCTTTTGTTAGATGTTATTTTACTCCGTGAACTGTGTTCGTGGGTAACCAGCTGGTTAGATTTAAAGTTGATCACTAGCCCTATTCAGATGTTCCTGATCTGGTTAGAGCAAACATGCAAGGAGGGAGACCACACTAGCCCCACCCCCTTCTGTCATCCTGTTTGTCATGCTATACACCCTGCTCTACAGCCTCTTTTTCTAGATTGCATGGAAAGCCTCCATTGATACAGGAAGTTCTCTTTTGCAGAAAGTCATCCTCCACATGCTTCCTTCCTCCTCATGTGTTTGCTCTAACCAGACCAGAACCTCTGAATAAGGACTACTGTGCTTTACTAATGTAAAGTAACAACAGTCAAGCCACCAGTTTCATCAAGGTTGGAGACCAGGCTGGAATGGGGGATGGTGTGCAGATGCCTAGCCCGCGTACTATCTCACCTTCCAACCTGCCCTCCAGCCTCGATGCTGCTGCTGACTTAACTGCAGTCCCTTTGAGTCTCAAGATGCTCTGACTGAATGCAAGGTCAGTTAATGGGAAGGTATTTACCATCAGTGACCTTTTCAGGGAAGAACACACCAACCTTGCTCGAGTGACTGAGACCTGGGTGGATGAAGGGCTGTGTGTAATCCCTCTCCCAGACATGTCTTCCAAGATATAAGATACAGCACCAATCATGACTTGTGTAAGGAGCATGGGTAGCCTTGGTATGTATGGATTGCTAAGTCACCTATCAGCCAGCTACTTTAATTTACCTGTAAATTACCCAATCTGTGGTGGTAAATATGGCCCAATCCTGAAATGTTCCCACACGAGACAGGTCAGCAAGTTTAGATACCACCTGGACACTCCTTGTGATACTATTTGCTTTTCATACTGGTAGCTAAGTATCTTCTGCTGTACTAGCTCTTGCTAGCTTTCACCCAGTCAAGTAGCAAGGAACCTCCTCGGGCTTTCTTTTCATTCTCCTGAGTCAAACTGTTGTTCCCTTTCTTCTTCCCCACCCTGAGTTCAGTCTCAGAGCCACTGAGTCCTTTGTACTCTTTGTTCTAAACTATATAACCGCCCTTGAGTTTGGGTACCAATTGTTGTTTTTGCTTAGGCATCCCTCATGTTCCTGGGTCTTAGCTCAGCTCTAAGATTAACCCAGGTGCTCTTGGTCTCTAAGATAACTTATTGTGATCCTTTCCTAGCACAATCCTTCACTCCCCTCTGGTGCCTATCCCACATTTTCAGGACCAGATTCCCTCATTTCTGTTCTTAAACCACTTTGTTGCCTCATTTGTCTAAAATTTAAATAAATACATACATTCTTGTGAAGTCTTTAGATTTACCATAACACAACTGCTCAATTCTCTTAAGTGGAATCTAGGAAACGTTAGTTGCACTTAAAGCCCATTGAAATTAATGGTGCTTAGGGCGCAATCCTATGGGGATAGGTGGCACCCCTGAACTCGGAGGCGATTGCCTATCCAGTGCAGGGCAGGAAAAGCACGGAGGGGATTGTTCCCTCCGCACTTCTCCTGCCCTGCATTTGCAGCTAGACAGCTGATTTCCACTGTCTAGTCACGGGAAGGTGGAGCGGGGGCGGAGGCTGCTGGACTACACATAGGATGTGTTGTACTGGCATTTCCGCCTTCTCCACCCTGGAATGCCCTGTTTTGGCCGCTCTGTGCTCCTCTTCAGAGCACGGAGCACAGGACTGTTCTGCTGTACCTGCGAGGCAGTGCGGAAAGGGGTGAAGGTCGGTTCTCTGGGAACTGATCTCGGAGTGCGGGCTCTGAGGTTGGTTCCCGAAAAACCAGATATCCTATGGCCATCTAGCTGCTGACTAGTGGCTATAGGATTGCTCCCTTAAGCACTTACGGAACATTGATCTCAATAGAATCTAGTATCCTTATTTTATATTTGTCCTTCTACATTTGTCCTTCCATCATTCTTGTTTGTAATTTGACCAAGAGACACAGAACTCTTCTAGCAGTATATCTCTACCAGAATGTAAACCTGTCACCACAATGAAGTCAAGCACAGTTTTTAGTCTTTACTTGGATTTTATGGAAAATTGGACTGGAATTTTAAAAACATTAACACATGAGCAAGCTTAAGAGTATGTCAGCATCAGCTGCTTTTTCTGGGATATGTCCCAGAACATAATGGGAATAGCTCAGAGATTTTATGATATCAAATAAAGTTATGTTATATACTTTTGTCTTTATTGATTGCTTAAAACAATAATTTGTATATTCTTACCCCGCCCCCAAACATTCAGTGATAATATTTCTCATCACAAACCTCAGTTAGCCTCAAGCATTTTGGAAGCCCATACAAATGTTAAAATGACACCTAATGCAGGAAATGCTGGTGTCTGAGGCCCTGCTTCTCCCCTCTAACCTATCCCACCTGGTCTCTTTCACCCATTTCCCCATGTCACATTAACAGGTCACAGCCTTCAAAAATCTCCAGATGAAGCCAGTTCAAATGCAAGCTTCAAAAGCATGCTGGGTCATCCAAATCAAAGCCCAAAGCCTCTTCATAGTATCTAGGGATATCTACCCCTTCATCATCTTAAACCTCTGATTTTTCACAGGTTCAAAATCTTAAGTGTAATAAAAAAACAACAACCAGCAACTTACTGTAAAATCAAGGCTCTAGTTCACTTTTTAAAAATTCCAGTGAAATACATTCTAGAAATAACAGCACAATCATTATCACTGCCAACTGGCATGACACAATTTCACAGAAAAAGGGTGACCTCTGAATGACTCAAGACAGACTGCAAAACTATGTGGCTGAATCACTAAGGGCTCTGCAACTATTGTGCACTCTTATCAACAATGCCCAAACCATTGATAAATGTCTCAGAAACTCTAACCTGGGTCGTCTATCAGATAGACAACTGTGTTCATCTATCAGAATCTTGAACTGTAGTCCCAGTGGGCCAGAGCACAGGTAGATCTCCAGATGTTTTGGACTTCTGCTCCCAGCATTCCTGATAGTTGGCCATACTGGGAAGGGCTTCTGGGAATCCAAACTGTCTGGAGATCTGCCTTCTGCTCTGCACTAGAGGGCAGATTGCACACTCAGGAGACTGAAGATTCTTCCCTTTGGGGAGCTGTGGAGTACAGTACACACAGTGCTTACTATCTTCTTGCAGGCCTAGACCATAAGCTCTTTTCTTCAGGAAACCCTTCCAGCACGGTAGTTTTCCAGCACGGTAGCCTTCCTTCACACCACACAAATGGGAAAACACAGCAGTAAAAACAGGCAGTCTCCTGAAGTCAGGAGTGCAATGAACCACCCAGAATCACAGGCCCAATTCAACATCTTAAACAAGGTGATATTCTTACGGAAAACATATCCTAAAATAGATATTAAATGATCTGACCATTACATGACTAAACTGTCCCTGTATTTATACAGATGGAATATGAACTGCAGGGTGTAAAAACATCTTGGATTTCTTTTGGTAAACATATCCTCATCTTTTATCTCTGTGTAGCCCTAACACCTTTCTTTTGGTGAGGCCAGAATCAACCCTACATTCTCTACCTGCTACCATTTGAAAATAAATGACAAGTACACATTTCCAGACTTCCAGTTAACGAACATAAAAGATAGTTTTGTCCTCACCAGTTGGTCAAACCATAATTCTAAATTGTAAATTAACATACATCCAAGTATTATTCAAAAAGGTCACAGAGGTGGGCCAGCCCAATACATTTTGCTGTCCCAGGCAGAGCAGCAAATGACATCCCTTCCCGCAAAGTTATGGTACATAATACTGAAGGCCAATCAAGTTATTTTGGCACCTGATGCAGAAAATCCCACAATGTCTCCCTCTCTGCAGTAGAATAACAAGTATAATAATAAAATTAACTCACAAGTTGTTGCCTTTTCATGACACCAAAAAACTGCTGCCTGAGGGAGCTGCTTCACTCTGCCTAAAGGTAGGGCCAGCCCTTTCACAGACTGAGGGTGCTTCCAGATGAGGCTGTTATGGTGCTATCACCCTGCCTTATTTGTGGAATGTTAGGTCCAGATGAAAGCATCTTCCAGTCATGGCCTTCTCATGTTTTCCCATCACTTCTTCTGTCTTTGTCAGAAAATCCATTAAGGAAGAAAATATGAAATTGCTGCACAAAAATGGAATTGCTTCCAATTGCTAGGCTCCCTCTGCCTGGAAGCACCCTGAAGTGCCAGGTCCTTTGGGAAACCTGTTTAACTCCCATGTTTTCTAGTCTCCTCCAACATCCCAGGGAATTGTAATTCTCAGAGGTAACTACAGATCTCTAAAGCACTCCCATCTCTTCTGCAAATGTGGGCCCTTTACTTAGCAGTGAGGCAGCACATTTCCCTGTAATATTTAGGCTTTTAACAGCACAATCATATGCATGTCTACTCAGAGGTAAGTCCTATTTAGAAGTTAAACGGAACTTACTTCTGAGTAGAAATGCATAGGATTGCACTGTGTATGGTAGTTTCTGTCTCTTGATTTGCTTCAGGAAGTTTTGCAGTACATTTTGCAATATCTTTGACAGAACTGGACTAGAACTTTTTAATGTCCGCCTAAAACCTCTGAAAAAAACAACTTTAAAGTTTTTGTTTATTGTCATGTGGTGCTTCCCAGCCATTTAACTATTACATTCCACCATTACAGAGGCTGATTTTAGCCATGGAAACTGAAGTGAGAAGCTGTACTTTATGCTGACATTTTAATCAGGAAGATGTACTACTCTTTTGGACAGAACTGATTCATAAAATCCATGATTACATCATTTGCAGAGCCTGACATCTGGGGATAATTGGCTAATTTATTACACATTTCTGGGTCATTGGTTTTTCTGTGGAAGAAGGAAATTAGAATGAAACTAGCATCTATTACTTTCTTCCAATCAATCATTTTGGCTGTCATAAAAGTAGCTGTTTATATTCATTTTCTGCTTCACATTTTCTATTCAATGAGGGTAGGGGTGTCTTTATCATACAGATAAAACTGCCACAGGCCTCTGAATTTGGCACAGCTTGTTCTATTTCTCAGCCACAAATGCAAATTTTATCCCAGAGAATTTGCAAAAATACTTCTAGCCAAAGAAATGTGATTGACAAATGGTACGTAATTTTGTTTCCTGTTCCTCTCAAATCCTGTGCCACCATAATCACTTCTAAAATTGTTTTGTTTTAAATTGTTCTAAATTAATAGTTAGTTCATCTGAGTCTACTACCCTTTCTCCAGATTCTTGTTTTCCTTTCCAGTATTGTCACTGATAATGCCTTGATCATAATGGCATGCACATGGTGGGGGGTGGAGAGTGAATGAGCAAGATTCAGCTAGAGTAAAGCACTTCAGATAACATCTCATTTATTTCAACAAGAGAGATGACTTTCCCCACTGAAGTAAATGGAACTTAGAAGTACTTAACATGCAGGGCAATCCTAGGTATGTTTAGTCAGAAGTAAGCCCCAGTGTGTTCACATGTACTTGGGGAAGTGTACGTGGAATTGTAGCCTTCGACTGAATCATGCCCAGTGTTAGTGCCCTATAGTAGCAAATGGTCAATACTTTTAAGAAGTTTTTATCTCACTCCTAAGGAGCAGTGAGGCAGTTCATTCTATAATTTAGGCTGCAGACAACCACATATTTGTCTTGACCTTTGACCTTAATCTTAATTCTCTTGATTTCCCAGGTATAGTCTTTGTGATGTGTGTCAGCAGCATCTGCCAAAATACAACTTTTTATCACTCATCTATAACAAAGAAATAGTCCCTGCCCCTTACAGTTCTTGTAATCACCGATAATTTGCCCAAAAACTAAAGGATGCTTCTCACATCATGTTTAGGAGATGGCTAAATTGATGTAATTAGGAGTGATAAGTTCGGGGACTACATTTCCCAACAGCCTCTGCTGTGTCTCTGATCTGGAAAAAAGGGAGTTGTCTTTCCTGAGAGAGAAGAACGAAGAGAGGCAGGGAAAATGGAGAGTGACCGGAAGAGAATTATGGCATATGTTTGAGTTAATAAAGTACCAGCAGGAGACAGCTGGATAGAAAAATTCTTATTAGCAGATTGGAAACCAAGATAGTCTGAGGATTGTTTGTACACAAAGAAACTCGTGTTTGGAAAGCCCTGGAAGAGAAGGGCCTAGTATATTGTTAAGTCTGCTCAGGCCTACTGTTGCACTGGCAGCTACAGAAGCCTGGTTAAACACTTTTCTTACAGTTTGAATTCATTTATCTGCTACTCCCTTGTTGGCTTTAAACTTTCCTGTTTTATCCACCCCATTCAGCCACATTGTGTCAGTTGCAGGAACTGGGCCAAACTACAGGGTTAGGCATAAACTACATGTTCGACTAATGGTGTAGGTGTAGCTGAGGCTACTGTTTTTCCTTACACTTGTGTAAACGTGTGGATTAGACTTCTCTCACCGGTTCCCTCAAGTTCCGTCCTTATTCCAGTGGATACTTCTTTTTAACCCGCCCTCTGAGGGGAGAAAGAGTGTGTAGAATTTCTGGGGGTGGGGAAGGTTTATTCCTTCCCTCCTGGAGGGCCCTGGTCCCAATGCTTACAGAAGAGTAAGGAAAAATAGCCTGAGCTACACCTACCTGATTAATAAAACGTGGAGTTTAGCCCTTAAGTATGGAGAGTGCTAACAATGAACAGCCTTCAGTACTTGCTTCCTTTGGTCGCGCAGATGCACTACTGATTGATAATCTGGTAACAATGTAGCATGGGAAAGGACTAAGGGCCTTTCTTACTTCACCTGAGTGAGATTTTGGGTTCCCAGAAAGACTTGGCAGTACTTTTGTTTTCCTTACAGACACATGGCTTAATCCAGGTAAGGGGAACCTTTTTTGTTGTTGTTAAGGGGTGCATTCCCTCAGGGATAATCTCTTGGGGGCTATATACTGGGGGTGGGTGGAGCTGGAATTGGCTGTGGATCAGGCCAAACCAAAACTGTTTGCGAAGTAAAGAGTTGGTTTTTTCTTTGTGCATTTTTAATAGTGTTAAACCACAGCTGCTCATTTAATGGACAATGTAACTGCTCTTTGCTCAAATCTATGTTGGATGTACTTTAGGGTTGCAATCCTATATGTACATACCTAAAGTAAGTCACATTTAACTCAACGGAACTTACTTTTAAGTAGACATGCATAGGATTGTGCTGTAAGAGTGCAATCCTATTCGTGTATAGACAGAAAGAAGTCCTAAAACTCCCAGCATGCCCCAGCCAGCATGGAGTTGTAGGACTTCTTTCTGTCTAAATAGGCATAGAATTGTGCCTTAAGATGCACTCATCTGCAAGTTGATACAGGACTGAACTGTACAAACTGACTCTGGTAGAGTGCATGTGAAGACAGCTATTAAAAGCAGTTTGGGATTTAGTTTAAGGAGAGTTGAACTTGGGTTTTAGGGTTCTGTGTCTCTACGAATAATTATTCTGGCCTTCTGGTTCTTGTGATGAGCCTGGGCAATGGAAATGATAGGGAGGGTGTGGGTGGGGGGTTACCCCTATTTCAGTAGCCATTATGGGGAGAGGTGTGGTGTTGAGGATTGGGTTAGCCAGTTTATTTATTGATTATTAATAACTTATATACTGCTTATTAAAAATCTCCAAGTAGTTCACATACAAATATTAAAAATCACATTTAAATACAATATTAAAACATTAAAACAGTTTAAACTACAACAAAACAAATACATTTAAAATACACTATTAAAAACAATTTAAAAACTACTACAACAATACCGAAACGATACAAAAAGCAGGAATAAATTGCAGTTATTTACATTCCAGAAAAGGCCTGGGTGAACAGGTGTGTTTTCAGGAGACTTTGTTGAACTGCACTGGGGAGGGTTTTCCAGCTGCTACCGAGAAGGTCCACCTTTGAGATATTACATGGTGACATTCTGTTGGTAGCAGAACAACCAGCAAGGCCTCCTCTGAAGATCTTAATGCTTGGCTGGGTGTATATATAGGAGAAGGTATATCCTGGTCCCAAGTTGGTATAGGAGAAGGTATATCCTGGTCCCAAGCTAAGTATCCTGGTCCCAAGTTGTTTAGCCAGTTGAGGGGAAGAGCAGAAAGAAATCTGAAAGTTGTCTCCTCTTCTCATCTTGCCTCTTACCAGCTTGGATGGCTCACCAGCTATGATTGTTCCAAGGTATGGATAGTCTGGCCATGGTGATCCATGCTCTGGTAACCTCCCACTTTGATAATTGTAATCTCTTGTATGTGGAACTGCCCTTAAAGATAACCCACAAGCATCAGTTAGTGCAGAATGCAGCTGCTGGAATTGTAACTGGTACAGCCAGATGGGATCATATAACAGCTATTCCTAAAGAGATTCACTGACTGCCTATTTGCTTCTGAGCCCAATTCAAGGCCTTGGTGCTTACCTTTAAGCCCTGAACATCTTGGAACCTAAATAGCTGAAGGAGCACCTCTTCATATAGGGCAGGGATGGGCCACCTATGGCTTTCCAGATGTTTTGGCCTATATTTCCCATCATCCCTCACCACTGGCTATGCTGGTTAGGGCTGAGGAGGTAATAGGCTAAAACATCTGGAGGGCTGCAGGTTGCCTACCCCTGCTACTGAAGAAGCTATTATTGTATCAGAGAAAGGTCCTAAAATTTGCTGTTCTGTTGTTGTAATATACAGTGTTATGTCCATGTTGTAGATTTCTTTTTTAATCTAGTATTTTCAAGCAGATACACCCATAACAATGTTTAGGACCGGGATGCTGATACATTTTTGTAAACCATTTACTCCATATTACCAACTACGAAGAAATTGTGGCTCTAGGAACATTAATTCTAATGATTTTAGGATGTAAATCCAGACTCCTTTGATGTGAACAGCTAAAATCCAATTGACTGAGAAAAGGATAGAAACACAAGAACTCATAGTAAGTGCTCCATGTTCAGCGACCAAAACAAAATGAAGGCACAGTTGCAAGTAAAGGCAACCAAAAAGTGCTAAAGAGTACACAATTGATGCCACTTCTGTGCTCTTTTATATTTTTTGGTTGTCTGTCCATGTTCAGCAACAACATCTGAGGCTAGAGACACTCAAATATAGCAGGTCCATTTCTGATGTAGTACTGTTTGCAATAACTAAAGATGGATATAATTGTCAGCTAGTTAAAATCTTTGTTAAGGTTCTTACTATTTGTGTAATGCTAAGCAGCCTCAGCATCACCTGGATGGCTACAGATTCCAAAGGCTGTCCTCCTTCCCAAGTTTATTGAGCTGGTGATTTCCAGATAATGTACAGAAGCACACAGTTGTTGAAGTCCAGCAACCAAAATGGTTGAAAACACCTGGCAGATCATCCTGGCAAAGACCACTGTGGCCACTGTTGTTTCCAGTCCCTGTTACTTGTCTCCAGTCCCACCTTGTAGGACAGGTGGGCCTGGAGAGGCTCTGGATTTAGTTATGTCATCAAGAGCTCTGCTGGCTGCTATGTTCCTGTGTCTCATCCTAATGTTGGGGTGGGCAACCTTTGGGGGTCTAGGAACTCTCCCCATGGGCTGTAGTCCATGGGGCATCTCTTTTTAAAAAATGGGTGATTTGCTGCTGAAATTTCACAGCAAACCACTACAGATCAGTAAAAGGATCAAATGTAGCTTGTTCTCAAGCTAAATTTGACCCATTTAGGGCGCAATCCCATGCAGCATAGCTGGATGGGGAGTGCTGGGAGTTCTAGGACATTTTTCTGTCTAAACCTGCATAGGATTGTGCCCTTAGTGCCCCATAGTGGCTAGAGAACTCTAAAAGGGTTAAATTTAGCTTGCGTACAAGATAGATTTTTAGTGCTCCACAGCACTAAAATTGCCAATTTCCCCTCAACTGCTAAATTTGGTAGTGCAGCAGGTGCTACCTGCAGCCCACAGCCTGAATGTTGCCCACCCCTGCACTAATGGTTTGTTTTTGTATTACATTTTTCTTTTCAGTATGGCTCCTTTTTTCTGAATTTCAGGGCAGATTTAGATAACTTCTGATTAAAGGGTGGGGAACCTGTTGGGGTCTGGATTCCAGCAGTGGGTGGGGCTGGGATAAAAGTATACAGAGTTTGCAAAGAGTTTGAAATGCAGCTGAGGTGTACATGTGGTCTTTGGGTTATTGGTTCCCCATCTCTGCTTGAACTGCATACTGGTCCTTATGATGTGGTGACTTCAGCCATGTATAGAAGCTGCCTTCTACAGCCAATTGTCATGCAGTAAGTCGAGTTGTTACCACGCTCCCATAGCTGATGAAAATATGAAGAAATGATAAAGGGGCTTTGTAAAACTCAGTTTACGTCTTGAGTGGGGGCTCTGCACAATGACCTCCCAACCTGTTTCAAGTTGCTATGTAGTAAGTTTTTAAAAAGCTACCGCATGATCAGTCATCTGACAGCCAAACCAGCCAACTGCCTCCCAGTTCGCTTCTGGCATCAGAGCTAGGCTTGGGGGGAAAACCGCTTAAAGGAGTGGAGCATGGTGAAGTAAGGAAAGGGGTAGTTCTCTCCACACATGGTCCTTTCACTATAAAAACTTAAAGCCCCCACACTGTCAAGGGCTCCTTGGAGGGCTCTCTCAGTCTAATCTAGTAGCCAAGTCCAGACACAGACAAAGGGATTCTTTTCAAAGCTTTATTCTTCTTTTACAACTTAACAACTCTACAGGTAGCAACTAGATCTGAGCAGCAGCATCCCTATGCCCTAAGTTGGAACAGTTGGTCCCCGTTTGAAAGGCAATTACTGGCAGACCCCTGAATATAAGGACTAGGGAGAATCCCTCCCCTTTTCCCTTGGATCCTCTGGGCACAACCGTTCTTTGAGCACCAACCAGGCGCTACGCCTCCTTTCCGTGCCCTCCATTTGGCGCCGCTCTCTGCGTCTGCGCTGCACATCCACCCAGTCTGCTATCTGTGCTGGGTCACTCCCTGGACTGCTAACTAAACTAGGAATGTGGGTGGGAGGAATCTGCGTCAGTTGTTGGCCCTGGGAAAGAGGAGCGCGCTCCTCTCCCAGGAGCGACTGCTCTTCCTCAGCATCAGAACTATTCTGGGATTCTATGGGCTCAGTGTCCACCCTGACACATACCTACTTTATAGCTGAATGGGCAAACACATGTTTAACCGACCCATGCATGTATGGCTTGGCCCTCAATCTACCTTTTCTCTAAGACAACCCATATGAGTCATTTTTTGCATAGGTGGAGTTCAATTCCTCACCAGGCTGTCTCCCAGAGTATTTATTTTCTTTTTATTTTATGTTGTTTAACATTATCTACTGCTGTTTGTGGACTGCTGTGATATATTTTATAAAGTACAACGATAAAAGCAATAATGCAACACTTCATTAATACCAGGCCAAAAGAAAGGGTGGGGTGGGTGGGAGAGAGAACACCTCAAAAATAGCGAACAGCAGTAGTCCAAACAGTAGTCAATAGCAATTTCTTTTTTCAAAGGCTATGTGGAATAAAGAGGTTTTTAGCTTTCTGTGGAAAGCCAACAATGAAAAGGTGGTATGAACCTCCCTTAGAAGGGACATCAGCATGCAAGTATAGTTTACATGAGGCACCAAACTTAACACCTTGTGTTATAAACTAGTTAAACTGAAGAACTGAGTAGACCTATTGACTCAGTCCAATGTTAATAAGGTATCAGCTAGGTTGTAAGAATCAGATTCTTGAAGTACTGTACTTCATTTTTTTAGTGTTTCTTCTAAGAGCAGCATATCTAGAGTTCCAAGATTAGATTGCACATCCCACAATTCTATGTCTGCTTGTCAAAAGAGAGTTCATGTTCAAAATTGCTAGTCCAATAGTAGAGAATGAATCAAGTAGTGGTAAAAATAGTGCTGAACAATCAAATAAGTACCAGGAGACTAAAAAGGAGACAGTGAGAAACTGTGCTTGAACAGAACCTCCAAATCATGCATGCAACAAGTTCTATTGAGGAAGTTGCTTATTTGAATATATTCACAATCCATTGCAACAAATGAATTATCAAACAGGAAACACATGCTTGTACTAAGTTTTAACTGATGCACAGGAAGCAGCCAGTGCCAGTAGCGCTCTTAAGTCTGTATAAAGAGTAATTGGAAATGATAGCAATTTTATGCTATCAGCAATTTTATGCTATCAGCAATTTTATGCTATCAGCAATTTTATGGAATGGTCCAGAAGTGAACGATGAGAAAACAAGGCTAGGCTGTTGGTGTTTCTGTATGAATGAATATGGCCAAAAGCCAAAGATCACTGCCATCCTCAGAACACAATTGAGCTGGAAATAACCTAGAGGCTGCATCATGCTGCAGAATACAGAAAGAAGATAAAATTGTGATATGTAAAATATGATTTTAAAAAGCGTGCACGTGCGCGCGCGCGCGCACACACACACACATATATTCATTTGTTCATTCCAGAAATAAAAGTCTGGACACCACTTCAGGTATAATAGAAGGCTCATGTCAAACCAGCAGGGAGCTTTACTGAAGTGAACACATTCAACTTCATGGCACACAAAGGCTTTCCCTTTCACTTCAATAGAGGGGAAACTTATTCCACCCATACAAAAAAAAGCTGAGCAATGTTGGAATTCACATGTGAGATGGAGGGTGGGTAGGTTTCTGTTTTTTAAAATGAGATCCTGCACAAAAACCTTGGTTATGAGGTGATTAATAAATGATATAAGCAAGTAAATAAATAATGCCATGTCTACATAGCCTAACAGGTTGCCCAGGTGCCTTAGAATAAGTCTTCTTGTGCGGCATATGAGATATGACACCAAGACTGTGCAAGACAGCAGTGAGGTAATTTTTCTTACAGAGAACATAGAATCATAGAATAGTAGGGTTGGAAGGAGCCTATGAGACCATTGAGTCTAACCCCCTGCTCAATGCAGGAATCCAAGTCAAAGCATCCCTGATAGATGGCTGTCCAGCCTCATCTTGAATGCCTCCAGTGTGGGAGAGCCCACCACCTCCCTAGGGAATTGGTTCCATTGTCGTATTGCTCTAACAGCCAGGAAGTTTTTCCTGATGTTCAGCCGGAATCTGGCTTCCTGTAAGTTCAGCCCATTATTCCATGTCCTGCACTCTGGGATGATCAAGAGATCCAGGCCTTCCTCTCTGTGACAACCTTGCAAGTACTTGAAGATGTAGGAGAAAAGGCCTTTTCTGCAGGCCTGAACCAAAGTCCTCAAGATGGAAAGGTATTAAGAATGTCATAAGAGAATTACTGTGAAAAATAAGACACAAGCAACTGGGTGAGAGGGTGGAATAAACATTCCTAAGCACAGATAAAGACTCTGACTGTTTTTGAGTCTTGAGACTCCTGTCTCATGAAGACAATGGTTCCCTGTTGCTTCATGCGATAAGGAATTTCCTTTCAAGAAGTTGTGAGTATTTTAGATCAAGCTGTGCATATTCATGGTTCTCATAGAAAGAAGCGTCCTGTACATGCGATAAATGCCTGATGCGTGCGTGATCAGCTTAAACCCTTTGAGATTGGATATAGGTTGTTGTTCAGTCGTTAAGTAGTGTCCGACTCTTCGGTATCAGGCCTTCCTGTCTTCCGCTCTCCCCCAGAGTGTGCTCAGGTTCATATTCATTGCATCGGTGATGCTATCTAGCCATCTCATCCTCTGCCGTCCCCTTCTTCTTTTGCCTTCAATCTTTTCCTAGCATCAAAGTCTTTTCCAGTGACTTTTCTCTTTGCATTACGTGGACAAAATATTTGAGCTTCAGCTTCAGTATCTGTCCTTCCAATGAGCAGTCGGGGTTGATTTCCTTTAGGATTGACTGATTTGACCTCCTTGCGGTCCAGGGGACTCGTAAGAGTCTTCTCCAGCACCACGGTTCAAAAGCATCAATTCTTTGGCGTTCAGCCTTCCTTATAGTCCAGCCTATGCTAACTTTTGATAGGCTAAGACCTTTGCTTAGCATTTTCTATGTATGTATTTTGTTTTCTTTATAAACCATGTAACCTGTTCCCCCAGTTTGTAGTTCCTTGGAGAATTACCCGTGCATACACGTTTTGAATAAAGTATGATTTCAGATACGTGACCACCAGCCTCATCCTTTGGCTGGGGATGGTTCTCACTCTGTTTGTTTCCCCGACAAAGAGCACTATCATATCTCCCCTCAGTCTGCTCTTCTCAAGGCTAAACATGCCCAGTTCCTTCAGTCTCTCCTCGTAGGGCTTTATTTTCAGTCCAATTGTTAGAAAAAAAAGGAGACTCCATAACCGTTGGCGTCTCAAGTTACGTAAGAGCCCGAGTGGCGGGAAAATATAGGCGGAGCAAAAAGGGGATCATACTGACGCGCTCATGACTAACAGCTTGGTAAGCTGATAGTGACTGTTTATTGGATATTGACTTAGTGAGCCGATGTACTAACTGTTTCATTGGTTAGTGGTAAGAACAATAGAAGCGATATGATATAAAGGGCTTTTGCACACGTGTCTCGGGGTCCAGACTGCTCTGCACCCGTTTTGCAAAACGTTCAATAAAATAGTGTTGGATCCACTGCTGCCTGCCTGGCATTCTTTTCTTCTAAACCGAAAGCAAGGACTTTTTATCTAACACCCTGATCATCTTTGTTGCCCTCCTCTGAAGCCTCTCCAGTTTGTCTGCATCCTTCTTAAAGTGTGGTGCCCAAAACTGGACACAGTACTCCAGATGCGGCCTAACCAGTGCTGAGTAGAGGGGAACTAGTACTTCACATGATTTGAAAGCTGTATTTCTGTTAATGCAGCCCCAAATAGTATTTGCCTTTTTTGCAGCCACATCACATTGTTGGCTCATAATCAGGTGGTGATTGACAACAATTCCAAGATCTTTCTTGCTTGTAGTATTGTTGAGCCAAGTATCCCCCATCTTGTAACTGTGCATTTGGTTTCTTTTTCTTAAGTGCAGAACTTGGCATTTATCCCTGTTAAATTTCATTCTGTTTTCTGCTCAGTGCTCCAGCCTATCAAGATCACTTTGAATTTTGTTTCTGTCTTCCAGGGTATTAGCTATCCCACCCAATTTTGTGTCATCTACAGATTTGATAAGTATTCCCTGCACCACCTCCTCCAAGTCATTAATTAAAATGTTAAAGAGCACTGGGCCCAGGACTGAGCTGTGCAGTACCCCGCGCGTTACCTCTCCCCAGTTTGGGGAGATGCTTTTATCTGAGGGTCAAAGCAGTTTGGGCAAGAAATTTGGAGCTACATCTACAAAACAAATTTAATCTGTAGTTTTGTGAGAGGGCTGATAATTTGTTTTGTTAGAAATATGTGACCTTTTTCATGCATAGGCCTCTATATGTGAAATTGCCTTCTGAAGTTATAAAGCTGTGAGGGCTTGGATTATGCTAGTTACTGAGAGATTGAGAGCTTGGTTTCATTTGCTAGCTGTTTGAAAAGCAGGGACATCTCTTATATTATATTTGTACTTATGATCCAGTCTATATGTACAAAATATGCGAGATTAATATCATTTTTGGCATAGAGGGTATGGATATAAATTCTAAATTTCACCTTCAAAATTCACACAAGCAGGAACCAGGGAAGGATCAGGACCCAGTGAATTTTGCGGGCAAAAGCAGTGAATGATGCCATGCCTGTGTACTTTAAAAACACGCAACCACTTGAGGATCATTCAGAAGTACAAAGGTAATATATGAAGTGGTCTTTTGTCAGCTGACCTGTTCAAATATATGTAAAACAAAACATATGTTTAAAAACCTGCAAGTTTTCAAAGCAAGGTCTCAGTACCTTGCCCAGAAATATCTATAACTTTATTTCAGGAAGAAGTTAGCAAGCGACTTGAATCTGAATCAAATCCAATGCAACTAAAGTACACATAAGTGACTTTATATGTGATTGTGGTCTTAAAATATGAGATTCAGCAAATGTTTAAAGTCACATAGCCTTAAGAGACATTCTTCAAACCATGATAAAGTTGCTGTCTTTATAAACGTGAAGGGTTGGCAGTCTTTAAACCAAGTAATAGGGGGAAAGCTTGTTCCTTTGCGTAAGCTTAAAGGTGGTGTGGCTTAACTCCAGGAAAACAATTATAGCCATTAAAGAAGCTGAAAAATGTAACAGACATAGGCTGTACTGTGGCTGCAGTTTCTGCTCCTGCCAAAGGTGTAAGAAGTGTAGGCCACATATTAATTGATATTTGCTTGAAAGAACAGCCAGGCCATACTAATACATTCTTGCCTGAAGGGCACAATGAAATATTTTAACAAGAAGAGTATGTAGAACTAAAAGGTATTTTCAATATATTTTGATGTTATTTCTCTCCTTCCTGAGAGATTATGCTTGCTGTGGCTCTAACAGAGTTTAGTTTTGAAACATGCATAAATAGGACAAAAATGTACCAAAATTAGACATTTAATTAAAACCAGATGTCCTTTGTCTCATCAGTATCATCGAACAACCTGTGATGTTATACTGCCTCCCTAGCAGACCTTAGGTGATGCTACCATGGTAGAAGAGCTGCCATCACCAGTGTTGCAGCATAAGGCCAGAATCCTCTATACTTACCTGGCAGTAAGTTCCATTGAGATGAATGGGATTTACTTAGAATCATAGAGTTGGAAGGGGCCATTTAAGCCATCAAGTCCAACCACCTGATCAGTGCAGGAATCTAGTTTAAGGCATCCCTGACATATTGTTGTCCAGTCTCTCTTTGAATATCTCCGGTGACGGAGAGCCCATCACCAACCTACGCAGTTGTTCCATTGTCTGACTGCTCTGATTGTTAGGATTTTTTTCCTGATGTCCAAACAAAATCTGCCTTCCTGTAACTTAAGCCTGTCATTTCGTGTCCTACAGTCTTGAATGACAGAGAACATTCAAGAGGGTTGCAGCCCTCTTCTGTGTTACAACCAGAGATGTGAAGGTCAGGAAAAAACTAGAAAAAAAACTTTTCCCCCATTTTTTCCCCAAGGAATGTCCCCCCCAATTTGCAAAACTTGAACAGCTTTAGATTATGCACTTTAATTTAAGACAAGGTGTTTATATATTGTTACCCAGCTTTTACTTCCCCCAAATGATTTCTAAAAACTATGTAATAATACTTTTATATAAAGACTAGAGATGTAGAATATCTGGAAATAATGAAGCCATGGGGATTTTTTTTAACCCTCTCTGTAAGATTCCCAGCATAGGTATGTCTTCCATTATTAGAATTATTGGTCTAGAGAGCAATCCTATGGCTGCTAGACACTGTGTAGCCTGCGCTCCGAGGTTGGTTCCCAGAAAACTGACTGCCCCCTTGTCCACACTGCCTTGGAGGCAGCACGGAGAAGCCCCATCCTCCATGCTCAGAAGAGGAGCGCGGAGTGACTGCAAAGGGGAGGGGCTGGGGGGTGTTTTGGGGCGGGGAGAGTGGAGCTGCGCGTCCGACACATCCAATGTGTCGTATGGCAGCTTCCTCTCTCAGTCAGCCCCCCCGCCGCTAGATAGCTGAAAACGGCTGTGTACCGAAAAATAGCAAGGCAGGATAGGCACGGAGGGAATGATCCCCCTGTGCCTCTCCTGCCTTGCTTTGGTTAGGCGGTTGCCTCCGAGGTTGGAGGCGGCCGCCTATCTAGTTAGGATTGCACCCCTAATGTATCTTTTACTGCTAGACATTTAGGGAGGCTCCAGGTCATGCTCCAAGTTTCCCAACATGTGAATAGAGCCACCATATAGTATGGAAGAAAATCTGCATTCTTGACAGTTTGGGTTTTGTTCTTCAGAGTCCTGGCCATTGCTGTAGCATTCAGTTAATGTAGTTGTAATCTTTAACTTCCATGTGGAAACCACCCTCACCCCCTGCCACTATAGGTTATCCCACCACTGTCACCAGATATAACGGAACAGCATGTGGGTGATCCTACCTATTTTTATAATTAACTTTGAGTCTTGGGTCTATAGAACTCACTGCCATGTATTTTTTTTTAATAAAGTTTTCAATTACACCTCTGCACTAGGGAATGCTGCCTTAGCTATACAACCTTTTAACTGCTGCCACTGGAATAAACCCTCTCTACTTAAAAGAAACTCAGTCGCATGGTTCCTATGGTGTAAGTATGGGATTGCCACTATCTCTTTCAAAATGAACAAAAAATAAGATGTTCAGTGATGAAAATTATTTACAAAAGTGAATAAAATGTCACTCTTCAAATAATAGGTTGAGATTGCTTAAAGGTTCTTAAATATGTTTACTTATTATCCCTAAGCTGAGTCTTTCCCAGTTAAAGAAAATCTCAATAGCTTTTCCTTCAGATCAGATTTCCCTCCACAAACAGGAACAGGTTTAGGAATTTCCCTAAACTTCCTTACAAAGAGGATCAGATGCTGTACACATCTTCCTCTGCCTCCAGATCTTCCTGCTTCTTCTGGGTTCTAGGATGGTTCAGATGTTTCAGGGACTACTTGCTGAAGTTCCCTATGGTAAGACATAAAATAGGAACCTAAAATATGTAATGTATAACTTGGTTTGCTCATAAAATTATCATGTTCGGTTTATTAAATTTAAATGTATAGTTTATTCAGACAATAATTACAAATTTACTGAGTTTACTTTTAAACGTTTTTAAATATAATGATAATTTTATGGGCAAATTAAGTTATGCATAATATAGCTTTAGGAACATAAAGGATGCTTTATGTTCCTAAAGCAGCCTTCCCCAACTTGGTGCCCTCCAGATGTTTTGGACTACAATGCCCAGCATTCTTGACCATTGGACATACTACCAGAGGCTGATAGGAGCTGAAGTCCAAAATATCTGGAGGGCATCAGTCACAAAGTGACTTTAGTTCTGTAAAGAATGTTAAAAAATAAGGTGTTGCTTATTTTTCAATTTTTGCCTGATTTTCTGTCCCCCCCCCCCCTCCAAGCAGGAAAAATAATGTGGGTTTTTTTTGCTGTTTCCAAATTTCCAGAATTTTTACATCTCTAGTTACAACCCTTTAGGTACTTGAGAAGTGCTCATATATCCCCCCTCCTCAATGCTGAACATACCCAGTTCCTTCAATGTTTCTTCATAGGACTTGGTTTCTAGTTCCCTGTTCATCTTTATTGCCCTTCCCTGAACTTCTTTCAGTTATTGGAGCCCTTCTTAAGGAGCATTGTCTGGAACTGAACACAGAACTGAACACTACTTTTGAGTAGACACGCTGTGACTGTGAGTTTCTGCTCCAGTAAATCTCTTGTGGGTATGGAGGCCAAATTCCTAGAGAAATGCAAAGTAATTTTCTGTGCACAGTTATCCCTTCCATTGAAGGGGAGGCCTGCATTCATGTGTACTTGTGCACATGCGTATTATAGATAAGGGCATAAGGAAGACGAATATAGTTGTGAAATTAAGATCCTTGTAAACTTAAGAGTTGATATCCTGAGTATATGCAGTGCCTACCCAGGCCTGTCAAGCAAGTGTGCTTAGGATCACAGGGGTACATTACTAGTAACTTCATCACATGTATTTGCACATAATGTTTTGTTTTTCTCCGCAGACTTATGTGAAAAACCTATAAAGTGGGAAACCATAATTCCAACAATTTTTTTTGAGGTCAACCTAGTGAACAAATCCAAAATATTTAGTGGTTTGGCAATAGAAGAACAGTTTGGCATCTGAAGATGGTGAACACGGAGCCAATCCAGAACATCATATTAAAACAAACATCATAAAACAAAAACACTTTCTAATGAAAGTGTGATCAATTTCATAGCAAGTTTATCCCTATTTGAGTGGACATGCAAAGAATAATCTCAAAAACACAAACTTATACATTAACGCTACCCATCCAGTCAGACAAACCTCCTAGCTGGCTGGGAGTGGGTTTTGCTAACATAAAAGTAGGCCATGCAAGAAAACTGGCATCCCAGTGCCAAATGGGATTGTGCCTAGATTTCTTGGTAGGTTTATGCTTGCATAGATAAATATACAGCATTGAAAGAATCATATAAAAAATAAACGTATGAAGCAATTTGATAAACATAGCTAGACAAATTATTTTGCCAAAATGTGTACAAAAATTGCCCTGCAGAGAGAGCATTTTCTTATTTCTGCCTAATCAGTCGCATGTAAGTAATTGGAAGTTGCAATTCAGGTACTTCGCAAATAGCACAAACACACCTTCCACTGCTTGTACAAACATATTATACTACTTAACACTCATCTTAAGATATGGGGACATTTAAGCCCTAAGGTTATTATGAAATAGTTAAGTGGAAAGGGAGCAATACAAAATTGGGAAATTGCTGCAGGGAGAAGCAGGAGCAGATTGAATGAGGGGAGAAGCAGGAGTGTATTGAATGAGAGCACATACAAAGAGAAGTGGGGGGAGACTGAACAATTATAGAGTAGGAAAATAGAATATAAGATAGCAGAGCTATTGAGGGTGTAAATTTTATTCTCTAGTTTGTTTTGTTAGCATTTATGTTTTTGATAAAGAATATTCACATGTTATGAAGATAGCATTAGAACATGTCTAAAGTGCAGATAAAGTCAAAAGTGTTTGATGACAGTCTACCATTTGGTTTGAGTGCATAAGTACTATTTTAATAATGATTGATGATACATGGCTATAGGTCTGAAGCAAAGATTTGGCTGGTAATGACAAATCCATATAGGCTCATCCTTGCATCATTTCCTCTTCTGTCTGATTCTTCTCTCTTCCACTTTTCTTACATTTTCAGACTCCTCCTTTTGACTTTCTCCACTCCCAAAGACCTCTCTACCTTTCCTGGCCCTGCTTCTTCTGCCTATAGGTTTGTCTAGCCAGCTGTTGGCAGCAAAAGGCCCTTATGATCAGAACAACTTAGCCAATGGCCACTAAAGACACTTCTGCCTGCCCTTATCTGACATTAGAGTAACTCATCCAGTCATTGCCAGAGGCTTCATTGGGCACTACCACTACAAACATGCAATGGCCTAGTTTGCACATAACACTAAGCCTTGGTGTGGTTTGTTGAAATCTAGCTTGTCATTGTGTCTGAACCCAGCTATAAACCACAAATAGAAACCATGGCTTGTTGTTGGCTTACAAAGTCTGGCTTATTTAAATCATGGCTTGTCATGTCTGAACCCAGAAACTGTGGCTTATCTTTGGTTTGTTTGCACTGCTAACTACCCTGAAACAGAGGCATCTAGCAAAAATAGTCTAAAAATGAAACTTCTCTGAAGGTTGGCAAAATAGGTAGGGGAGAAACAAGCCAGAAATAGGAAAAATAAGCCATGGTTGGTTTGCTTGTCTGCAAGAAAATTCAAGGTTAATGCAACAAATCATGGTTAACAAAAACCATGGTTTAGCATTATGGGTGAACTCAGCCTATCCCTTTAGCGTGTTAGCAAGAGAATGTAGCTTCTGTACTACTTAAGGAGAAGGCAAGTCAAGAGCAAAACCATTATAGCTTGGAGTATTTCATGTAGCCTGTATTCAAGGCTGTGGGCTAAAGGCTAGATTTCCAGATGCAGTTGCAGCTGCTGTGGCAATAGAACTATGGATTTTTATTTATTTATTTAAAACATTTGTATCCCACCCTATATTATTAAAATCTCAGGGTGGCGGACAGATAAAATTAATTTAAACTGTATGAAACAATGAATAATTTAAACAACTGAAAGCATATTAAACAAGCTAATAACATTTAGAAAATCTAAAACAATAAAATAGTTAAAACTGCAACTTTAGGAAATTCAATTAGCCCTTAAAGGCTTTAGTGAAAAGCCATATTTTAATTTGGTGCTGAAAGGAAAGCAATTTCTGCGCCAATCGGTCCTCCAAGGGGAGGGCATTCCACAACCGGGGTGCCACAGCAGAGAGGGCCATCTCCCACGTCTCACCATAGTGTATGTCTCGCAGTGGTGGGACCCTCCAACAGATCTAAATCCTTGAGCAGGCACATATAGGGAGAGGCGCTCCCTCAAATATGAAGGTCCCAAGCCGCTTAGGGCTTTAAATGTCATCATCAGCACCTTGAATTCTGACTGGAAGTGTACTGGCAACCAGTGCAATCCCTTTAAAATTGGCGTTATATGATCTTTATGTGATGTTTCGGTCAATAGTCTAGATGCTGCATTTTGCATTAGCTGCAATTTCCAAGTTGTCTTCAAGGCCAGCCCCACATAAAATGCATTGCAGTAGTCTAATTGGGGAGTTACCAGTGAATGCACTACTGTGGCTAGGTTATCCCTGTCCAGGAAAAGCCATAGCTGGCTGACCAGCCAAAGCTGGCCCCAAGTACTCCGCCACAGAGTCCACCTGGGGCTTCAGTGACAGGAATGGATCTAAGCGTATTCCCAAGCTATGCACCTGCTCTTTCAAGGGGAGTGCAATCCAAGACAAGTTGCTTACCCAATTCCAGCCCATTACAGCTTCCAGGCAGTGGTCCAGCACCAATGTCATCCAGCAGAATTATTCTGAGTGGTGAAGAGCCTTTTGGGATCTGGCTCGGGCTCAGAGAAATTGGGATTGGAACCCTCAGTCATTTCCTGTTAGAAATTTGCTAGGCGCTTTGAGGAGAAAGTTGCTCATATTCACTCAGAACTTGATGCCATAGTTATCACAGACTCTGGGGAAGTCCGTTGCCCATAAAACATCTCTCATCCATGACATGATCTTGGATGAGGGTGTGGACCTGGCATATATTATAGAGACCTGGCTAGATGAGGCCGCTGCTCCCACTCTTGCAGCCATTTGCCTGGCTGGATTTTCGTATACACAATGGCGGAGGCCTGGGGGTCACGGAGGAGGAGTGGCTGTTATCTACCGGGAGTCCTTGGTCCTCACCAGATTCCCTCTCTGGGAGACCAGGGTTGCTGACTGCATGTACTGGAGGTTGGGCCGAAAGGGCAGTCTGGCGATTCTGCTTGTGTACCATGCACCCCACTGCACCACAGACTCCGTGACTAAGGTGCTTGAGGTGGTCTCTGATGTGTGTGTGCAAGCCCCTAATTTGTTGGTGTTAGGGAACTTCAGAGTACATTTGGAGGCTGTCCTTGTGGGAGCGCCTCAGGACTTCATGGAGACCATGACTTTCTGGGAGCTGCACCCTATTCCAACTGGGCCCATCCATGTAGCCGGTCATGCGTTAGACCTTGTGTTTGTTTCCGGAGAGGTGGGGAGTGATCTGGAAATCAGGGGTATATCCCCCCTCCCTGTCATGGTCAGATCACTGTGGTTGGACTTCTTGCTTCCACAACCCCTCCACAGGGGTGGAGGACCCATTAAGATGGTCCGCCCCTGGCGTCTTATGGATCCAAATGGATTCCTGACTGTGCTTGGGGATTCTTTGGAGCACGCAAATGGCCGCTTGGTCGAGACCCTGGTGGATGGCTGGAATGCTGCAATCACGGAGGCATTAGACCAGGTGGCTCCGAAATGCCCTCTCCCCTCCGAACAGAGCTCAGACTGCATCATGCTTCACCCCACAGTTGCAAGCTCTGAAGCAGGAGGTGAGACAGCTAGAGCACTGGTGGCGGAAATCTCTCTCTGAAGACTATCGGATACGGGTTAGAGCTGTAGCTTCAGCCTACCATGTGGCGATAAGAGCAGCAAAACAGAATGTTTATGCTGCCTCTATCGTGTCTGCAGAGTGCTGTCCCAGGAGGCTGTTCCAAGTGGTCTGGAACCTGGTCAATCTAGTTGTTCTGGAACCAGTGGAGCATTCTAAGGCCTCTTGTGATGAGTTTGCAAAGCACTTTGCAGATAAAATCGACTGGATCAGGAGTGCTATTCCATGGGCTGTGGATACAGTTAGATTGGTTCCAGCTTTTTCCTTTTGAGGAAGTGGACAAAGTGCTTTCATCTTTAAGGCCGACCACCTGCTTACTTGATCCTTGCCCATCTTGGCTCATTATGAGCTTCAGGGAGAGTCTTAGGGAGGGGATCGAGGCGGTGGTGAATGCCTCCCTCAAGGAAGGAGTGATGCCATCAGCCCTCAAGGAGGCGGTGATAAGACCACTGTTAAAGAAGCCCTCCTTGGATCCCCAAGACTTGAACAACTTTCACCCGGTCTCAAATCTGCCATTTTGGGGCAAGGTGATTGAGCGGGTGGTGGCGTTTTAGTTACATGCATACTTGGAAGAAGCCGATTATCGAGATCCATTTCAATCGGGCTTCAGGCCTGGGCATAGGACAGAAACAGCCTTGGTCACCTTGGTGGATGATATGGGGAGGGCTCTGGATAGGGGCAAATGCCCCTTCCTTGTACTCCTCGATCTCTCTGGCTTTTGATACCGTCGACCAAGGTATCCTCCTGGACCGCATGGAGGGGTTGGTTATAGGGGACACCATATTATGGTGGTTCCATTCCTTTAGTTGAAGAACTGACTAACTTTTTAGCTATGGACCCTCTTTTCTTGGGGAGGATTGTCAAGGCATGTAGTTGGGTATTTTTTAAAAATGCTGAATTTCTTTCCAAGGCGCACCCAAGGGGGCATGAGGGTTAAGGCTGTAAAACATTTTTTATGAATTGTTGTAAACTGCCCAGAGAGCTTTGGCTATGGGGTGGTATAGAAATGAAATAATAATAAGTAGTAGCAGCTCTGGGAGAGGAGGCTTCAGACCCTCGGCTGCTCAGTTGCGGGGTGCCACAGGGTTCTATTCTCTTCCCGATGTTATTTAACATCTATGTGAAGCTGCTGGGGGCTATCATCAGGAGGTTTGGGGTGCAGTGTCACCAATATGCGGATGACACACAACTCTACCTCTCATTTAAATCCTTGCCAAGATTGGCTGTAGAAACCTTGTCCAAGTGTCTGAAGTTGGTGAGTGGCTGGATGGAAAGGACTAAGCTGAAACTGACCCTGATAAAACTGAAGTACTTTTTGTGGGAGACAACAGGAGGTTGGGGAATGTTGACCTGGTGTTCAGCTGCCTCTGAAGGACCAGGTCTGCAGTTTGGGGGTCATTTTGGACTCCCAGTTATCCATGGAGGCTCAGGTATCAGCTGTGAGCCGGGCGGTGCTGTACCAACTCCATCTGATACAGCAGCTGTGCCCCTACCTCCCTAACCATCAGCTCCCTTCAGTAGTTCATGCCCTGGTCTCGTTTCGCCTAGGCTACTGTAATATCCTCTATGTGGGGTTACCCTTGAAGATGGTTCGGGAGTTGCAGCTGGTGCAGAACGCAGCGGCCTGCCTGATTAAAGGCAGCTGTCAGCGAGACCACATCACTCCAGTGCTGAAGGAGTTGCATTGGTTACCAGTTGTTTTCTGGGCCCAATTTAAGGTTTTGGCATTAACCTTTAACACCCTATATGGTTGCGGCCCAGTCTATCTTAAGGAGTGCCTCCAACAACACCAGGGATGCTGCCCAACAAGATGGGCCTCAGAAGGCCTTTTGTCTTTTCCATCAGCCAGGACAGCTAGGCTGGTGAGGATGAGGGAGAGGGCCTTTTCTGTGGTGGCCCCCACTCTGTGGAATTCCCTCCCTAGTTACCTATGCCATGCCCCCTCTTTGATGAGCTTCCGCTGGGCTTTGAAAACCTGGCTGTTCAGGTGGGCATTTGGGGTGGGTTAGGGTGTGTGTGTTTTTCAGCAATTTTGTTTTGTTCAGTTGATTATGCAAATTTGTTGTGTTTTGTGTTATTTGTATTGTACACTGCCTAGAGTGGCTGGGTAGCTGGCCAGATGGGTGGCTAATAAATCAAATAAATGGGTTTCCTCGTGAGGGAGATGGAATCCTTATGAGTGATGGCCACTCTCCCTCCCTGGCCCTCCAATCTAGGTTAGTGCTGCACTGACTACCCATGTGGCCAAAGCTGAGACAGATCTACCCCACCCAGCTCAGCTCATCCACCGTGGTGTCAGTAGTACGCACCAGGTCAGCCCCTTCATCCACAATCAAGTCATGGGTAGTAATTGTTTTATTATGGACTGACCTGACATTCAAAAGCAGCACCAACAGATTAGACGGTGAGCTGATAGGGCAACCTAGATTTTGAGGTATGGGGGAAGGACCAAAAGACGGGACAGATTTCAAATATGCCCTGGTCTCTTCTTATCTGCACTACTGTAATGCAATCTACATGGGGTTATGTTTGAAGACAGTTTGGAAGATGCAGCTGGTGCAGAATGCGGCTGCTTGCCTGATTAAAGGCAGCCGCCGGCGTGATCACATCATTCCAGTGTTGAAGGAGTTGCACTGGTTACCAGTTGTTATCTGGGCCAAATTCAAGGTGTTGGTTTTGACCTTTAAAACCCTATACTATTCCGGCCCAGCCTACCTTAAGGAGCGCCACCAGCAACACCAGACAGGCCGCTTAACAAGATCAGCCTCGGATGGCCTTCTCTCTGTCCCATCAGCCAGGACAGCTAGGCTGGTGAGGATGAGGGAGAGGGCCTTTTCTGTGGGCCCCACTCTGTGGAACTCTCTCCCTTGGGAACTCCGCCATGCCCCCTCTTTAATGAGCTTCCTCCATGCATTGAAAACTTGGTTGTTCAGGCAGGCATTTGGGACGGGTTAGGATATTTTTAAATAACGTTTTAAAGTATAATTTTACTATTTTAAATTGTACTGTTGTACATCGCCCAGAGTGGCTGGGTGACCAGCCAGATGGGCGATTAAGTAATTTAACAAATTAAATAAATAAAAATATCTGCCCTGTCTTTCCCTTACCTGGCATGTCCAACCCTCAACACCATACCTCCACCTGCCTGAAATTATTCCAATAGGGGCACTATTTCTCCCCCCTCCCCTGGGATTCATCTGAGCATATATACAACTTTAAAATGATATAAAACTAATAACAAAAGGCCAGTAGAGCAAGACAAACCAGGCTAGTAAAAGACTGTAGCAGCAACCTAAAATTAAAATAGGCCTACTGTATACCTCCCCCTCAAATACTCACCTTTTATTCTCACATAAGGCTGTCATTCAGGCTATGGGCAGCCTCTTACCCTAGCCAATTGCTCCTACCCCATAGCTCTCACCTAAGGGATGGCTGGAGCTCAGCCTCCCCAGCTATCCCATGCTCTCACCCTGGGATAGCTCACTCACCCAGAACCTACCTGCACACATACACACGATTGCTTGAGAAGGGGGTGGTGCCCTTGCCCTTCCCCAAAGGATTGAGCCAAAGGGGCATGGCCTGCTACCTCAGCTAGCCAGCTTATATATCCCCTTCCAGGAATGGAACAGGTGGAAGTTGTCAGCAACAGCCGGTTCAGTACTGGGGGCGGGGCTGGTCCTGCAAGGAATGGTGGTCTGACTGGCAGAAGTCAGCATGTCGCTCTGTTCAGGCAGAAGTCCACAGGGAGAGAGCAGTGTTGATTATGGTGGTAGCAGCAGCAAACAGGCAGCAGCAGGCACTCCCTCTTCCTTGGATGATGGCTTCTTCCCTACAAGTACTGGCTCTCCCAGGCCACATCAGCCAGTCAGCTTATACATCCCCTCCAGGAAGGCGACAGGTGGAGGTTGTCAGCAGGCAGAAAGCCACAGGAAGTGAGCAGTGTTGATGGTGGTGATAGCAAGTAAACAAACAGGCAAGCAGTAGGCACTCCTTCCTTAGATGATGGCTTCTCCTCCTTCTCCTACAGGCAACTGGAAGTATTGGAAACAGAACACTAGAAACAGCAGGCTCTACTGTAGACCAGGGCTGGGCAGACTTTAGGCTTATAGGGTTTACTTTATTTTTCACTAGAACCCTGATGTCCACCAGTTGGGGCTAGGTGCAAAATAGTTACTGAAGAAGGTGGACCTAGAACTGCAGAACAAGGTGCTTTGGAGCACATGCTCAACCCAGAAACTTGGGTTCAGAACCAGAACTGGAGCTTGCACATACATCCTTCAAAACACAAATTTACTCCTATTTCCCCCAAAACTTCCTTGATTTCAGCAGCTTAATTTAGGAGGGGAAAATGCTTTTTGTTGTCACTATTGTTAAACCACTGTGAGTCAGAAATTCTTGCTGATCTACTGCAAATCACCTGGTTCTCAGGTTTGCACTCAGATGATGTGGGAAACAATCTGTGCGAGGCCATAATGTGTGTGGCTTTAGAGTGCACTCCAGGAAGCTTCCTAGTATCTTCTATAATGCACAGGGGTGCTGATATATGAAGGTTTCCTTCAAAGATAAGAGGGTTGAAACCCACCACTATAGAGTATGAGATCTACTGTCTTTGGTAAAACCTTAACATGGAATTGCGATTAAATTAATATTTAGTTGCAATAATAAAACTGATACCAACAGAGGAACTGTGTATAAAATGTTCCATCTTTGAAAGGCCCTTTAAACACATCTTTTGATAACCATGCCCCACCCCCATCCCATTTTATTCAACATCGAAGCTCTCGTTTCTCACGACCCCCTTCTTGAGAAGTGACTTATTTATGGATGAGTCCTTTTAAACTGTTGAATGGATTGTCAAGAAAAGAGAAGTTACTGTCCAAGCCATGACAAGGGCACAATGCCTACTTGCCAGTTGAAAGAAACGAGGTTAGAAGGACCTGTGCGCTATGTTGGGGTATATAGGTGGAGAGGAAGGAGTCGAGAGTGAGACAGATCAGCCGTGGGAAAGGAGAGCCCAGGAGAAAGATGGTAGGAATGCAGTTGGAGGGAGTGTAGGTATGGAATGAGATGATGCATAGATTTGTCTCCTGCCCAAATACAAAGAGTCAGCCTAGTTAGAAGGGCTGCTTGGTATAGTGTGACAGGCCATTTAAACTGATGCCACTCATAATTACCCTCAGTAATTTGGTTGTTGCCATGCTTTGTCAAAACATGTTGTATTTAATATTGTTATTTTTTTTTTATGAGAATAGGTGAACTCTTCCATCCAAGACAGTAAATAGTTTAATTTTATTAGGGATTGTCTTAAATCACTGAGCACCTCTGTGTTTTTCTGCAGCTCTAATTAATTTTAGAAGGGCTTGCACAGAAAATGCCCTGGTGGATTGTGCCCATGATCAATATTTGTAAAAAAAGAATAGGTGATTCTTTTCCTTGGCAAAAGGAAAGATTGTTTGCAGAGTATTTTGTCTGTGGCTGATCTGCCTCGGACAGCACAACAGAATGAAATTTCATGTATATTTGACTTATGTATACTTGGATATCTCTTCACCATGTCTTCTTGGTACTTAAATTTATTCCCAAGTCTGTTTCCCATTCTTCTGCTTGTCTTTCTTATCCATGGCTAGAAGAAATTTTCTTAAAAGAAAAAGATCACTATTCATTTCATCTAGCATGACTGAGGAGTGCTATGAAAAAGGGTAACTGCTCTCGTTGACGATAGTGAAATGGTATTTTCCAGAAGAGATCTTTTCTCTTCTGCAGAAAAAAGGAGATCTGTGATAAAGCAGCTCCCCTTCCATAAAATCAGAATATATTACTGAGTATTTTTGTAGGTAGAAAACCAAGGAATTGTACTCCAGGCTCTTATTTAACATAATGTAAATGAGGTTTTCCAGCAATTGGTATTCAGAAGCATACTGCCTCTGATACTTATTCACTGATTTTCTAATTCACCCAGTACACTGAGTAGAATATGGATAGCTCTTCTTTAAAAGAAGAGTTAAAGGCTGTAGGTGGCAATATAGGTAAAAAGAGCACACTAATTATGTTTTAAACATTTTGTATTTTGTTAAATAGGGGCACAATCCAGCCAAGGTTAAGCACTTCTTAGGGTGCGATTCTGTGGGGATAGTCGGCCACCTCCGAATGCAGAGGCGACCAACTATCCAATGCAGGGCGGGTGGAGCGCGGAGGGGATCTTCTCCTCTGCTCTCCAGCCACCCTGCATTTGTGGCTAGATGGCCAATTTCGGCTGTCTAGCCTGGGTGCCTCTGAGCGGGGGGGGGGAGGCTGGACAGCACATAGGAAGTGTCATACTGGTGTTTCCACCGTCTCCTCCCACCCCCAGGAACTCCCTCTTTTCCCTTGCTCCACTCTGCTCTTACGAGTGTGGAGCCAGGGACAAACCGCGCCGCATATGAGGGGGCAGGGGCGGGGAGGCGGTTTTCTGGGAACTGACCTCCGAGAGCTGGCTCTGAGGTCAGCTCCCAGAAAACGAAAAATTCTATGGCTGTCTAGCTGCTGTCTAGAATTCACATAGGGGCACTTTAACAAACATTTTTAAGCCTACCTTTATTCCAACCAAGTAATATTACGGAGCATGTATTTTAATATGAATTGTTGATTATTTCAAGAAACAGTTGTCACTAGCTGAGATGACAGTTTAAGAAAATAACACTAATATGTTTAAAGTAGAATTAATGCTGCAGCTCCCTTTTTCCTCCAAAGCTCACTCTCTCTGACTGAGTTCAGATGAACAGCAGGGCAAACCGATGCAGCATCGGTTGTTCACCCTTACCCTGTGATGCCGGTCTCATGAGCGGGATTACCCTAATTACCTGTGCTGCATTGCAGGTTGCCATATCGGTTTGCAGTATGGGTTGTAGGGTGGGTGAAAATGAATTACACCAGTACCGCATGCCGGGTTCGGATGACATGGTGACCTGTGATTCATGCAACTGGCGGGGGCAGGGGGGGCAACAATTTATTTTATTTATTTATTTCATTTCATTTCTATACCGCCCAATAGCCGAAGCTCTCTGGGCGGTTCACAAAAATTAAAACCAAACACAAAATAAAACAATTTAAAATATATAGAACATTAAAACCACAATATAACAATACAACCACAATAAAACCTAGCAGCAGTGCAGGAGTTTAAAATACAGATTTAAAACAGCAAAGATAAAAATTTAGAAAGCTAAAATGCCTGGGAAAATAAAAAGGTCTTCACCTGGTGCCGAAAGGAATACAATGTAGGCGCCAGGCGAACCTCACTAGGGAGCTCATTCCAGAGCCGGGGTGCCACAGCAGAAAAAGCCCTCCTCCTAGTAGCCACCCGCCTCACTTCCTTTGGCAGGGGCTCACGGAGAAGGGCCGCTGATGATGATCTTAAGGTCCGGGCAGGCACATATGGGAGGAGGCGATCCTTCAGGTAACCTGGCCCCAAGCCGTTAAGGGCTTTGAATGTTAACACCAGCACTTTGAATCGGGCCCGGAAATGGACTGGCAGCCAGTGCATCTGGAAAAGTACTGGAGTAATATGAGCTCAAAGGCCAGTCCCTGTTAACAATCTTGCTGCCCTATTTTGGACCAGCTGAAGTTTCCGGACCGTTTTCAAAGGCAGCCCCACGTATAACATATTGCAGTAATCCAGACGAGAAGTTATCAGAGCATGGATAACTGTAGCTAGGCTACCTCTGTCCAGATAAGGGCATAGTTGGTATATCAGCCTAAGCTGATAAAAAGTGCTCCGTGCCACTGAGTTCACCTGTGCCTCAAGTGACAGTTCTGGATCCAAGAGCACCCCCAAACTACGAACCTGATCCTTTAGGGGGAGTGCAACCCCCTCCAGAACAGGTTGAATATCACCTAGCCGGGCAGACGAACCACCCACTAACAGTACCTCCGTCTTGTCTGGATTGAGTTTCAGTTTATTGGCCCTCATCCAGTCCATTACCGTGCCCAGGCACTGATTCAGAACAGCCACTGCCTCACCTGGTTTTGATGAGAAAGAGAGGTAGAGCTGGGTGTCATCCGCATATTGATGGCACCTCAGCCCACACCTCCGAATAACCTCCCCCAGCGGTTTCATGTAGATGTTAAACAGCATGGGGGATAAAATAGAGCCCTGTGGAACCCCATGGCACAATTGCCATGGCACAGAGCAATAATCCCCCAGCACCACCTTCTGGAGTCGGCCATCCAAGTAGGAGCGGAACCACTGTAGTGCAGTGCCTCCAACTCCCAACCCAGACAGCCTATCCAGAAGGATACCATGGTCGATGGTATCGAAAGCCGCTGAAAGGTCCAGGAGAATCAACAGGGTCACACTCCCCCTGTCCCTCTCCCGGCAGAGGTCATCCCACAGGGCGACCAAGGCAGTTTCCGTTCCGAAACCAGGCCTGAAGCCCGATTGAAATGGATCTAGATAATCTGTTTCATTCAACAGTGCCTGGAGCTGTCCTACGACCACCCGCTCAAGCACCTTGCCCAGGAAGGGGATGTTGGCCACTGGCCTATAACTGTTAACATCCTCTGGGTCCAGGTCAGGCTTTTTCAGGAGTGGTCTAATTACCGCCTCTTTTAAAGCGGCAGGCACCACTCCCTCTCTCAAGGAGGAATTTACAACCTCCTGGACCCAGCCGGACAACCCCTCCTTGTTCGATTTAATAAGCCATGAAGGGCAAGGGTCAAGCACACAAGTGGTCGATCGGACTTGGCCAAGCACCTTGTCCGCATCCTCAGGCCTCAGTAACTGAAACTCATCCAATAAAACTGGACCAGACGGTGCTCTGAACGCCTCTACCAATGGAACTGCATTAATGGTGGTGTCCAATTCATGACGAATCTGAGCGACTTTATCCTCAAAGTGCCGTGCAAACTTGTCACAGCGTGCTACTGAGGGTTCCACCGTCTCTCTGCCCCAGAAAGTAACAGGCCGCGAACCACTCGGAAAAGCTCCGCTGAACGACACTGAGAAGATGCAATGCTGGTGGAAAAGAACTGTCTCTTTGCCACCCTCACCGCCACAGAGTAGGCTCGATAGTGGGCTCTTACCTGTGTTCGGTCAGACTCAGCACGAATTTTCCTCCTCCTGCATTCTAGCCGTCTCCCCTCTTGCTTCATTGCCCTCAGCTCAGGTGTATACCAAGGAGCTGGCCGGGCTCTGCTCAGAGGGAGAGGGCGCTTGGGTGCAATCGTGTCAACTGCCCGAGTCATCTCTGCATTCCACAGAGCGACCTGGGCTTCGACAGGAGCACCAGCCATACCAGCAGGAAAATCCCCCAGAGCCCTCTGGAATCCATCGGAATCCATTAATCTGTGGGGGTGGACCATTTTAATAGGTCCCCCACCCTTGCAGAGGGGAAAGGCTGCCAGAAGTCTAAACCTCAGCAGGAAGTGATCTGACCATAACAAAGGGACAGATGTTAATTCCTCCACTTTCAGATCACCATCCTCCTGCCCAGTCGAGAAAACCAGATCAAGCGCGTGTCCTTTTATATGCGTTGGGCCGATGACATGTTGGGACAGCCCCATGGTTGTCATGGCGGCCATGAAGTCCTGAGCCACCCGGATACAGCGGCCTCGGCATGGAAGTTGAGATCCCCCAGGACCATCATCCTAGGGGTCCTCAACACCAAGTCCGAGACCACCTCTGTCAGCTCAGGCAGGGAGTCTGATGGGCAGCGGGGTGGGCGGTACACCAACAGAAACCCTAATCTGTCCTGGGTACCCAACACAAGGTACAAACACTCAAGATCTGCACTTGAATGAGCAGGAAGCCTGGAGAGGGAGATTGAATTCCTATAGACCACGGCAACCCCCCCTCCCCGACCCTCAAGTCGGTGTTGGTGCTGCACCGAGTACCCAGCTGGGAGAGAGTGACCCCTCCCAGTTCCCCCACCCAGGTCTCAGTAATACATACCAGGTCAGCCCCCTCATCCACAATCAAATCATGGATGAGGGAGATTTTATTTTGGGCCGACCTGGCATTCAGCAGCAGCAGCACCAGACCCGAGGGCAGACTAGTAAGGCTGCCAGGAACCATCAACAACCAACACTGCGTTGTTTCTCTCACTGATCGTCCAAACTCACCCTCTGAAATGTGTAAATCCTTAACCGACATAAAAAATCCCTCCTTGCATGCTGCCCTCCTCTCCCTCTGTTCCACTTTCCTGGTAAATAGCCACACCTACTCACATTCTGTCCCTTCCCTCCTGCAGGATCATTCTCGGCATTCCTAGGGAGAGACCTCATGACACACTATATGATAAAATGGGCTAGTGTACGGAGGGGGCAAGAATAAACATTTTAAATAAACATGTTACACTACTACTAGGGCACAACATATACTAGACATCCACCCTGACCTTACACAACAAACAATTCCCTCAAAAATGCTGCACAACTTGAAAAATTGACCCATAAAGTTTAAGCCTAGCAAAGTCTATGAGAAAGAAAACAGACAATACCTGTCAAACTGCTGGAGGTCACTCACCAAACATTAAACTCCTGTAAATAAGCCACTTCTTACCCTTTCTACCTCAACATCAGCATGGACCATCCTTTAACTGAGCCTTCCTACACTGCCAAGTTTCAGATTAATCCCTTGAGGCATTTTCTGAATATAAGCCATTGAACCTACTGCCCCCTGATTTCTGGTTATAATGGTGGAATGTGATTCATCTGACTTACCCCTAACATAAGGTCACAACTGTGACGCTATAGTATTTTCTATTGGAATCGATAGGACTTAAACATGCTTCGCTTTGCTGGATTGTATTTGCATTTTATATCTCTACTACATATATTAATTTTTATTTTTATTGCTACTGAGAACTTGACTGAGATTAAAAAGCAAACAATCCCAGAATTAATTGTAAAGATAATACTTCTCAGGAGGCTTGTACTACCATTTGGGATGTAAGTACCATTCCCAAACTGTGTTAAATATTATTCACATATAGGATACTGCTATTGCCAGATGCCGTATCAATTGATAAGTGATATAATTCTACCCTTAAGAAGTAACAACAAAGAAACAGCATACGTTTTCTGAATTTAAAAAATGCTAATGTATGTATTGACCATGCACATTTTCTTTGCATGCATCACTGAAAAACTATTTAACTACCACCTAGTGTCAAATGTTAGTCATAAAATGTATTTCCATTACCCAGAATCATCCATTTCAATACAGCCACGTTAGCAATAATTACAAAAAAAGCAAAGAAAAAAAAGCAACAGATGCCAGCAAGAATAATTGCTTTTGAACATGCTCCTTTGGATCATGTGAATTTTATTTTTTCAAACTTGACTTCTTATATGCAGTTACTCAGAAAACTATGGCTTGCTTTGAAAATATTTGCTCTCACTAGAAGACTTAAATATTAACTCCAGCTTGATGATACTTATGTACACTTTTATTGCAACGAAATGTTTTTGTTACCCACTTAAGATTCACTCTACTGATAACATCTGGGGCTCAGTAGAGCAGTTTGGAAAAGGAATAGTGAAGTAGAAGCATGCAGGAGCAAACTGTAAGACTGCATTTCTAAAGAAACAAACTGAACCAGTAAATTGCACAAAAAGGATCTGTACTGTAATGTGCTAAAGGATTTTTGGGCGGTGGCAGCAGTGATGAATTCTCTCAGGACTACAAAAGAAAAAGCCACAGCTGCCACAACTATTGCAAAAGCAGCCTTCCCCAGCCTTATCCCCTCCAGATAATTTGGACTACAACTCTCAGCATTCCTGACTATTGGCCATCCTGGGTGGGGCTGATGGGAGTTGGAGTTCAAAACATCTGGAGGGTACCAGGTTGGGGAAGGCAGTATTAGAACTAAGGGGTCTGGACCTGGGAAGGGACAGTTCCAGTAAGCAATGTAACATACAGAAGTAAACTGATTTGAGCTAACCAATTACCGCAAAAACCAATAGAAGAGGCAAATCCTCACTGGAGCATGAGAAACTGGAATGCTGAGTGGTGGTTGTGGCTTTGACTTTCACTTAACCTTCCTCCCTCCACAGCAGTGGTAGTTTTGGCCTTGGAAAGACACAGTTGCTACTACCTAGCTGAAGGTGGCTAGCATTGTAAATAGCAACCTGGTCCTTACCTCCATCTTCATTAATTTATTTGATGTATATCTCGCTCTTCCACCAAGGAAATTATGCTTAAGGCAGCTAACCATACTTAATAAGAACCAAATTTTAACATAGTTAAAATCACCATAAAACAAATACATTAAGATACAGTTAAAAACACAACAATAAAAGAATAAAAACAGCACCCAACCCACAAACCAGCTTACATGCCAAAGGCCTGCTTGAATAAAAGCATCTTTACCTCTTGCTGAAGCACAGCAGAAAGGGAGCCAACCCAGCCTCCCTCAGCAGGGAGTTCCAAAGCCTGGGAAAAGCTACTGAGAAGGCCCTCTTCTGTGTCCCTGCCAAACGTGCCTCTGGTAGTGGTGGTATCTTTCAAAGCTTTAGCTCACTGATGGGCTGCAGCGGTGGCTTTAGACCTCTAGTCTTTATCCTAATTAAAGAATTGTAAGTAGATATATAGAAGCCATCAACAAATAAGTTCTTTCTTGTCTTCCAACAGCAAAGCCATAATTTGAAGCAAAACTTTTTTTTATTATGAACCTCACAATATGGCAGGGTCATGGTTCTGCTTGGTGCTGAGTGCTCTACAACTGTGAAGTACTTAACTATGTGCTTAAATCCATATATATGAATAGCCTTTTTATTCCAGTGAGGCTATTCACGTGGGTAAATGTTTGCGTTGACTGGAACTAAGTGATAGCAGGACATAAATTTTATTTGTCTTTGAGGCCAGGGTTATAAGATAGCCATAGTGAAAGCTATAACCAATCTGAGGTCAGTTAACTCAGGGCTGGTTTTGGCAAGAAAGGGAGCTTAAGTTAGGAGGCACGGTCGGTTAATGGAACTCTGGAGGAGACATGGGGCTGGTTAAAAATGCAACAACCAAAGACTAAAAGTCCCTGTCCCCACCGTTCTGTTTCCAACCGATGGTTGTCAGGTAGATGCTACTGGGAAATGTACAAGAAGGGCATGATGGAGGCAGCCATTCTGTTTCCCCCCAGCATCTGGCATTCAGAGGAATCCTGCCTCTTAACATGGAGGTTCTATTTCAGCCTCCCCCAATGTGGGTTCTTCTAGATGTTTTGGACTACAACTCCCATGACCCCTAACTATTGACTAGCTAGTTGCAGTCCAAAATAACTGGAAGCATCCACATTGGGGAAGGCTGCTCCATTCTAATATTATGAGAGAGAAAAATGAATTCCTCTATTTACCGTTTCCAAACTGTTCACAAGTTTAGATTCCTCTATGCCCTACTTCCCCACTTGCCTTTTTCCTAAACCAAAAAGCCCCAGCTTTCTGGGTTTTTTTTCATATGGAAGATGTTCCAAATTCCTATTTCAGATTTGAATTTGGCAAAAGTTGTCTTTTTCTGAACCTTGTCAAGATTTATGGTGTTATTTTTGGGGCTGAGCTAGCCAGAACATTAAGTTGCTCTGGGAGTTTTTTTGGCTAAAGGGCAGGGTATAAACTGCACAAAGTATTTTAAATATGGCACCATATTTAATTAAACATGGCATCATTACATAATGGCGGTATGATACTGTTGTATTTTCATTCCCTTTCTTTATCATTCTTGATACTGCATTTGCCTTTACGATTGTTGCAGCACCTTAGCTATCTATATGACAACAAGACCAGCTTCCAACCTACTGATAGTATAAGTGTACATGAGAAGTTAGGATTTAAAAAGAAAATCTTACTGTGTGTTACTTTGCACTCATTTTTGCCAGGCATTTGGCTGCCCAGTCACCCAGTTTTGTAGATCGTCACAGTCTATTTAGGATCTGATAATTTTGCATAATGTGGAGTCATCTACAAATTTAGGACTAATCTACACATCATACTAATCACATGATTTGCCCTTGAATGCAGGATTTTTCTTTCAAAAATAGCAAGAGCAGAGAGCTGAGACAACTCTCTTGAGAAGTAGGAGAGCTTTAGCCGTTGGTTCCCACTGCAGTCCTGATCTGGATTCGGCCCATCATGCCTGCAGGTTGGAATCTCTCCCCCCACCCCCTGATCATGACAGGGGCTACAGCAGGGGGCAAAGGGTTAGCGCACACGCTAGGCCCTGATCTGGATCCTGTGCTTGCTATTTCTGAAAGGAAAGCTCTGCATTCAAGGGCCAGCCGTGGGATAATGTCATGTCTAGTTTGGCTCTTAGGCTACTTTGCCAGTCCCACCTGACTGCAGCTCATTTACGAGTGAAGTAGCACTGGTCCTGCCTTAATACTCTGGCGTTCTCACAATTAACTTCATTATTAAAATTGTCAATTTATCCCTTTGCGTCCTTTAAGAACAAACAAGCTAGCTGCTGATCCATAAGAGGACCTTTCCTCTTATCTCATGACTCCCCTCAGGTTCTTGGGTTAGTAACTTTGTCAAAAGTCTTCTGAAAGTCAAGTACACAGTACAGAGCACTTTACACATTTCACACAATGTTCCTCCTAGAAGATTTTTGTTTGTAATCATTCCATGACAGCAAGTACTTAGAATACCTTACTGGCCATTAGAATGCCCCATGAAATATACATTTTCCAGTCATGGACATTTTCTTCTTTTGGGCAGTATCCTATATGCTGCACTGCCACTCATTCTGTTGCGTCAGTGGGACCCAATACTAGTGCAATGGGGAGTTAGTGCTTTGTAAAAGAACCATGGAAATGAATGGAAATGCTCGTTTCTGGATTGGGACAGGTCCACGGAGCTCACTTGTGTGAGTTCCACTGTCCTGCGCCATTTTGGAAACTAGTGTTCTTGCTTGTTCCTGGTCCCTTTATGAAGTGCTAGCTCCCTTTATGAAGTGTTGCATTAGTGGTGGGTCCTGCTGGCACGTGGGCAACATATGATTCCGCCCATTAATTGTAACACTTTTGTGACTGCCCTTTCTCCAGAGACTTCAACATTGTTTGAAATAAGGTGGCTTTGTATTTGCTGAGGGCCAGATTAGCACCAGTAGTGGAACTGCTTCAAGTGCCTTCAGACCATTGTTTGGTACACAACATCTTTTAGATAAGGAAAGAATGAAGACAGGACACTTTTGCTCATTACTTAACAGCTATACATTACACACTCTGATAGGCGACCTTAATCATAGTTGGAAAGACTGTCCAAACTTCAGAAGCTGAAAAGAAAACTGAAGCACAAAACTACCTAAAAGATAATAGAAGCTATGAAAATATGCATCCTCCAATTTACATTCATGTGGCTTCTTCGGTATGAATGAAGCTTAAGTCATAAAATATCTGTGGCATAAAATATCTGAATTGCCATTTTAGAAACTCTCATTTCAGCTTTTACTTTAAGGTTATTCCTCATCACTCCATGGTTACTGGGCTGTTCCAGTAACTTCCACATTACAGCAGAAGAAAATGACCTGTTAACTAACATGTTAGGCCAAATCTGAAAGGCAGGCCATGTTCTCTCTGGCATATGTATGCACACCTATATTCCTGGCTAAGTAAGTTACAGTGCAGATATACTTGAAGTGTACTGTTTGATTTATGAGTAGGAACACTTCCAAATCTATTAAATCCAGGCCACTCCTTATGACCCCTTCAAAATACTCCAGTAAACTACCACTACCTAGTGAGTTTCTGGAATCTCTTTTGGTGGAAGCTTTCAGAGTGCAAGTTGGTCAGGCATTGGTTAGAGATGCTTTTATATATCTGGTATTCTGGCCCAGAACAGGCAATTGGTTGAGTTAATTTTAAGGTCTTTTCTGACCTTCTCTAATGCTGGGAATCCTGGATATTGTCTATAAACCTGAAGCATTAATCCACCTTCAATTCTCTGCTTCAGAAATAAAGGACAATAATCTTTCAGATCTTTAAATAGATCAGGAACATGAAGAAAATGGCCCCAACAGTCAAGCTAAAACAATCAGGAACATTTGGGGTCAACAGTGCTCAAAGAGATCCAAGATTAGCAGGACAACTGCTCAATGACTAACACATTTTTTAAAGCTCTTGGCTCTTGATTCTGCCCTACAATAACAGATCTGACAGTGCTAAAAACTTCTGCCAGATGGATTGCTCAATCCTTGGAAGGAACTTTCATCCACACACATAGTTAATCACTGCAGACATTATTCACAAGAATGCTACATAGAACATACAGCAGTAGGATGTTTAGTATTTTTTTCTGGGGATAAATGGTAAAGAACATTGAATGGTCTAAGGTCTACACCTTGAATTCACTAGGCTATACATGACCTCAGTATTCTAAATAAGAATAACACATACAAGCTTAGATAAATGTTGGAAATAGGAAAAAATGTCGCTCTCATTCTGTCTACAAGACTGGACTTGTAAATGTAGGTCTTCAAAAACTAGATAATGATTTTTCTCCCATCCTGCTGCTGCTATTTTGCTTTTTGCCCCATGTCTATAATTTGTTTCTGCTTAGGTTATGCGTGGACCAGTCACTTGGCCACCCAGGGCTTTGTGCCTTAGGTAGAAGCAGATTATTTGCACACAAACAAGAATCTTCTTATTTGTTTATGGCAGAATTAATCCCCTCATTCCCAGTGGAAGAAAAATGGTTTCAGATATCCTTTCATCACAACTGAATCTATTCAATCTCATGATAGATGAGCAAACTATAAAAAGAAAATTACTGTACAGCACAGCAGGTTAACATGCAGAAAAATGGTAATCCATTATGGAACTCTATCCACCAGATCCAAGGATGGCTTGGGAGGGAAAGAGTGACATCTAAATGTCCTCTTCCCAAATGCTTACCTCACAGTAGAAAGCCATCACTTTATCAGCGTTCAAGTTTCCAGGAGATATTTATGCCCCCCTTCCATTTTATTGATAATTTGGTTTTGAAATTACATAAAATGGATACATCAAAATGTACATTTGTATTTTATTTGAACAACTTGTGAGTTACAACACCTGGAAAATGGTGCACTTGTACTTCAATTCATAGATCATAAAAGAAGGATACTTTAATTAACTTCATAATGTTGCCAAGATCATTTACACAAATAATATTCCATATTTGTCTCTTGCCACCTTTTTTATTGAGTGTATGGTAATAATAGATTTAAGTAAACTATCTGTGAAGGTTTATAGTTCATGATGGTTTGCTGAAAGATGCCAGACATATGGTGTACCCACTCATCTTAGTTTTCAGAAATAGTTGCAGTGGTGGAATGTATTAGATAATATTATTTAATATTCTGTGTGCGCGTGGCTGTCCTTCATATGTAATTATTCCTGGTTTTGGTCTTATGTTCTCAGTCTGGAAACAAAGTGGTGAACTGCTGTCTCATGCTCCTTGGCTTAGGTGACAGACAGACACCAGTTGTACCTTGTACTAGATATGGTTCCATCATCTTAAGTTAAGGTTCTTAATGGATGAGGGTTTTTTTTTAGCATTTCAAAGGTCAGGCAAAATGAACCTCTAGAAACAGCTATGAAATCATGCACATCAAAATAACTGCTTTGTGTGGTGAAAATGATTATTACAACCACATCATTTTCTGGAGTCATTCTGTATGTGATTATGCAAAGCATATTGGGGTATTTCTATGCAAAGATTGTGATTTCATTTGTATTTGTGGTTTATACCCCACTTCCTGCTGACAAGTAAAGAAGTGTACTCTTTGCCACTTTAAGTTCTACAGGAAATGCTGGATTAGATTGGTTTGATTCAGCACAGCTCTTTTTATGCTCTGTGGGCATTGAATGTTGCCTGACTGTTGGAGGGTAGGGGCAAGGGGAATGGAAAATTAAGGGAAGGAGGCAATTAAATGGAGTATCCTGGCAGAGGCATGGCTGGCTGGCTGGAATTCTGAACAGGAGCACTTCACAATGCAACATTTTGTTGCCGGTCCCACTTGTAAATCCATAATCCACATTTGTTCCAAGATAATTCCTCCACTTTGTAGTTGCCCATTTAATTGGATTCAAGTGGACTGGGAGCCATAACTGGCTCAAGGAAAAACCCTTAGGACAGGAATAGGGAATGTGTGGCCCTCCTGATATTGTTGGACTGTATCATCCCTCACCATTGGCTATGCTGGCCCCAGTGCATGTGGACAAAAGAGGCTGTAATACAAATGCATGGAAAGTAGCAGGTGACCAAATGCAAATGGACTACGGACAATGGAAACCAAGAGAAGCAAGCCAATCTGTAGAGCCACCATAGGCTTTAAAATCCTTGCAAAATGCCCACAACATTTTGATGATGACATTGCTAATCAATGTGGCCGGTGATCAAGCAACAGGGAAGCAAGCCTTTAGCATTAGAGGATCCCCAAGAAGCAATGGTAACCATATGTAAAAAACATGGTTATTAAGAAGCTAATTTGGAAAATACTGTGTAAGCTGGCAAACTGTGAGATGCAGAAGCAAGAGGCTAACTTTTAGAATGGATTAGTGAATCACCTAAAATTACTCTCCAGCTTTGCCTTGACTTCATGGCTAGTGAATCACCTAAAATTACTCTCCAGCTTTGCCAATATAAGAACTACCACATTTTTCTTTACTTCTGCCTCACAGTCACAAGGGATCCATGTGCTCTGTTCAATACTGGAGACAGAATCAAATAAATGCTGGCATGTTTCATTTCAAAGGGAATGAAACTATGCTTCTCAGTCTCTGAAACCCAGGAGTGGGCTACTTGTGTCTCTCCAGATGTTTTGTCCTACAACTTCCATCAGCCCTAGCCAGCATAGCCAACAGTGAAGGACCATAGGAGTTGTAGGCCAAAATACCTGGAGGGCCCAAGTTGCCCATCCCAGCTGTAGCCTCTGGTGCAACCTGAAAGCCTTTTAATACCAAGCATGGGTTAACCTAATTACATATAGCATAACACCTCTTCCATTCCAAGGCTACCGCAACCTGCAGATGTGGGCTTTTTTGTCTTGTCCTGTAACATCCTTCCCTGCCCCATCCCCTGGGATGTGCAGCATCCAGCCTGATTAGCATCTCATGAACTAATAAGTTTAGTCGCTCACATAATGAACTTCAGTTGGGTCTAACGAAGGTATTACATTATTGCTACTTATTAATTTCGAAGGACTGACAGGGGTACCTGAAGTTCAAGACAGAATAGGCATGTCTTTAGAGTTTACTTCTCTTGATTTCTCTGATCTCCATTAGATGGCAGTATGCACTTGGGCACGGAGCCTATGTGGCGGGAAGAAAATCCCCCCCCCCCTTTCAGGCCACAGCAGCTTGTTTTGCTTTCATACAGCAAAGTAAAAACTGGATGCAGTGGGTCTCCTTTAATATCACTTTAGTTTAAATGTATTGTCATGTTGTACAACTTGTCTGAGAAAACTCCCCAAGGTTTGCTGTGTGACTCAGGATGTGGTTAGCATTTTTCGAACTCTCTAATCTGCATAGTGTTACATTCTGACCATGTCAGAGCATCTATTGAAGCTTTGACTCAAAGGCTCTAAACTGTTCTGATTCCTCTTACATTTCAGCTTTATATTACAGAACAGTTCCTCTCTTTTCAGGTTTCAGATTTTATGATGACTGATCATAATTGAATTTCTAAAGCTATGGACAGTCAAATACAAATGGATGGAAATTGCAACTTTATTATTGTGGGGCTTTGAGGAGAACAATTGTGGCTTCATAGAAGGCCCTAAAAGCACTATAAGAAATTATTAATAATTTATCCTCCCAATTTCTTTGGGCCATGAAGATTTATTTTTTTACCATATATAGCAGAAACGTGATAAGCAACACTTTCCATCTGCTGCCTAAACCTGGGGCACTATGGGAGATATATCCCCAGTCCTTAGCTAGAAGGGTCACCTTTGATGATAATATGCTCTACCCACTTCACAGGCTGTAATGCTATACTATTGACAGCCTTGTAGCAGTCTGATAACCTCATGGTCAATTATTAGGTGGTCATAATTCAGGGATGGGGAATGTGTGGTTCCCCAGATGTTGTGGGAGTTACAGTCCCAACAACATCTCTCACTATTGACAATGTTGGCTAGGGCTGATGGAGGCCCACACATTCCCTGCCTCTGTCATAATGGAAGGTTGGGGTTTTCATCTAAATCTATTCGCATCACAGTACTCACTTACCTTGTAGAGCTCTTACAAGGATGGTGGAGACAATAATTTAAATTGGTTTGAGCATCCAGGAATTATTCCCTGTTGTTCCTAAGTACCAGAGGTGTGTACTGATGCCAAGATTCGACTCTGACCCTGATTCGGCTTTGATCAATTTGGAGGCCGCTCACTTTGACTTGGGAAATGAAAAAATAGCTGTAACTTTTTTCTCTTCTTAAGAAGTCAAGAAAAGTTATAAGCATAACAACCTTGTAGGAAGGGATTGTAGTTGCCAAATATCAGAAATATATGTGCAAAGGGTTTTGTGTACTACACATCTTTAAATGGTGATTTTGTGTTAAAAAGGTGGGGACGGACTGCCAATAACTTTTTAAATTTCTTGGCAGAATTGGCTGAGGTTTACAGAGATAGTTGCCCCTTCTGAGGGGATAAGCCTGTCATGTTTCAGATGTATAGGCGCAGGGGGGGTTTTGTGCAAGAGTGGCATTTAAATTTTGAAGGCATCCAAAATAGGGGAGTAAATGCATCCTTGTTCCTTGTGGACTATTGTTCCCAAAATGACAGTCAGTCTAGAAGTAGCCCTAAGTAGAAAACCTGGAAGTTTTAGAAGGATAGGAGCAGTTAATGTGGAAGGGGAGTCCTCAAAATAAATGGGAGGGGGAGTGATTTGCTTCCCCTTCCGTCCCCCTGTGGCTTTTTGAGCAATTCATATGAAAATGGCACACATCATGGACATGTCCCTCAGGAAGGACCTAGAAGGATAGTGAGTTTTGATGCTTGAAAACAAGTTTAAGGCTGTTTCATGTTGAAGAGTGGTGTTAAACATAAGAACCATGCTGGATCAGATTAAGGGAGCACTTTTTACTAGCTTAGGCGGATATACCAATTACACCCTTATCAGGACAGAGATAGCCTAGGTACAGTTGTCCATGCTCTGATAACCTCTTGACTGGATTACTACAATGCATTATACGTGGGGCTGCTTTTGAAAATGGCCTGGAAACTTCAGCTAGTCCAAAAATAGGGCAGCAAGATTGTTATCAGGGACTGGCCAACGAGATCACATTCCACCAGTCCACTGTCTATGCTCCATACACCAGTGCCAGTCTCGCAAGGGGAGAGGTAACCAGTTTCGCTCCTTGGTTGGTTATGTGAGCCAGGATCCATGCAAAGGCAATGTACGTTGACTGTTGACTATGTAATGACATGCAAAAGGCAGCATACTTCGAAGGTTTGCGACTTCACTTGAGCCAGGCAATATGGAAACAGTGGCACCAAGGGCAGCAATGGAATACAGAACACTGCCTAGGTGGCAGACAGCAGGCAGAGACAAGGGAGCAGATGTTGGGACTGGAGGAAGCAGGGAGTCACAGAGAGAGAGGCAGGCAGTCAGTATACAGAGCTAAGTGCCATCCTTCCCAGGGAGGCATGGTCTCCTTCATGGCAAGTGGGAGCCTTGTGCTTGGGCAGCAAACAGTGAGCTCTCTACTTAGGCCAGTAGGGTGTTTGCAGCAAGAGAGCACCTAGGTGGGCAGACAGCAGAGACAATCGTGGTGGCAGCTGGCTAGCCGCCAGAGCAAGAAAGCAGGTCGCGGAGGAGGCAGTCATGCACAGAGAGGCAGGCAGCTGTGCAGAGCGAAATGTCACCCTTACCAGGTGGGCATGGTCTCCCTGGTGGCGAGCAGAACCACGGTGCTAAGCGGCATACAGTGAGCCAGGTGTTCTGGATAGTGGCTGCATCAGGAGAGCAGCAAGGTGGGCAGCAGGAGGAAGGCAAGCAGAGGCAGTTGGTGGTGGAGGCAGGTGGGAATGCTGGAACATGTAAGCCTTAAGCCTGTGAATCGACATCCCCGGGGTGCCACTCACTGGGCTTTGCTGCTTCATCCCGACACTGGGTGGATGCCGGCAGTCAGGCAGAGAGAGGCAGTCAGGCTTTGAATTATAAACAGTAGCCTTGTATTGGTACAGGGGCATCGTGCATGGCCAGCAAAGGATGTCTCGAGGTCCAGCGTTGTGTTGCTGCAGTGACGGGGAAGCAGCAAGGAACAAATTCAGACTTGAGTTATTGTGCTGGAGAAATGCAGATTTCAAAGTAAACTAAATTTTTCTTTTTTCTTTTAATCTGATAAATGAACAGGAAAGCAGGGGGAGATGCAAGAGCAGCGAGCAGCAGAGTGCACATACTCCTGAATTTTTGGCCTTGATGTTTCACCCAGAGAACACCCCATGCACCAAACCCCTTTCAGTGCCTGGGAAGCTGGGTGATTTCACAGTGTGTCTGGTTTTGATGCTGGGAATAGCTGCGCCGCCCTGGAACAACGAGAATGGGAGAGCCCGCAGTGCACGTGTGGTTCCTCTGGTATGTGTGCTATCAGCTCCTTTGAATCATGGCCAGAACAGCTCAGTGGGACCAGATGGAATTGAGCAGCTCTTTTCGTTCAGCATTAGAAGTGGGCCATTTCACTGTATATAAAGTAAGCAATAATACTGAAATCTCAGTGCTGTATCCTTAATCTTTCCTTTCTCACTTCACTTAGTTCTCCATTTCCTCTTGAAGTCTCTGAGCCAAATGGTAGTACAAACTTATCACTAATCCTGAAACAGAGGGCAAATCTGAGTATTCTTGTACTTTGCCTTATTTAATATATTTTTTTTTCTTTAAATATTAGTGTTTTTCCTGTTACAAAGACATATATAAAGTGAAATCCCCAAACTTTGTAAGTAAATTGGCCAAGTCAACATCCTGGCTTCAGGTCAGTCTGTGTTTAATGAATCCAGAAATCTCCATTCCTCATCATCTCAGGACAGAAGTCTTTAGTAACTAAAGTTTATTTAAATATGCACATTCTGTAAAAGCTACGTTCAACCCCTTTCATGAGTGACCGTGCCCAAGTCCAAAAATAAACCCCACAGGACCATTTGAGAGGCCACAAAGTTAGAAGTGGAAAAACACAACCAAGTGTGGACCATACTGCAAACGTACTTTCTGTCAGTCTTCCATCACACAGGCCAGAGTAAACTAGAGCCTAACCCACCAACATCACTGTGGCACAGTGGGCCTTTAAGTAACTACTCAGAGTCACAGGACTGAAAAGGGCTATTGCCGGTTATTATAAAGTATAACCTAGCGATGTGAAAAAAGTCCAGACTTTTTCATCTTGATGTCATTCTCTAGCTCTTACCAGAGTACTGTCTTCTAATCAGTTGTTAATATGTAAGAAGAGAAGTACTGGGGCTCAGGCCTGCTGGGATGCTGCATACTATGATATGTAAGCCATTAGCCCTTAATCAAGGGGTCAGCAACCTTGTGCCCTCCAGATATTTTGGATTACAGTTCCCATAATCCCTGACCATTGGCTATGCTGGACTTATGGAAGTTGTAGACCAAGACATCTGGAAGGCACCAGGTTGACTATCCCTGCCATAACCCAAAATACAAGAACATGGGCTGCTTTTACTGGTAAGGAAAAATTATCTCTGCACATATTTGTAGGCCTTCCTTTAATACCTGTCCTTAAGTTGGAGAGCTGATCCCTCATACTCAAAATAGGGTCTAGGGCTGACCTCTGCATCTATTCAAATAGACCGCATAAAACTACTTACTTGAGTGGATCAAATTGTGACCTCGATCCAAAGGAGAACTTTAATTCTATGTTCAGGATCACATTTGCTGCACTGACCATTGTGTGTAATCACAAAACTTGCCACTGAGAAACTTGATTCACTGTGCAGTCCTATGCATGTTTAATCAGAAGTAAGTCTGCCTGTGTTCAGTGGGGCTTACTTTGTAGTAAATGTGTTTAATATTGCAGTCTCAAACGCTTACATCTTTTACGAAAATTACCTCTGCCTCTTCAATGTGTTTTAAAGTTTTGTGGTATGTGCTTACTGTGACAAGAATAACTGGAAATGTCAGTTACATCTTCCTACCCTCTCTGGTGAGCCAACTGAGATTATGAACCTGCAGTTAGCTGAACTATTTTATTTATTTATTTATTTATTTATTTATTTATTTATTTCATTTCTATACCGCCCAATAGCCGAAGCTCTCAATAGCTTTCATTTCTATACCGCCCAATAGCCGAACTATTCCCCTCAAGGCCTGTAACTACTTTCCCCTTGTCCCAACAGACCTCCAAGGAAGAATAGTGCTGAGCAGGTATAGAGAAAAGGCTCCTTTGATTGTGGGAAGCTGAGTTTCAGGCGGATTCTGTTAGGAATGAACTTTTACGAGTTTGCAAGAAAACCACATTTTCTAAACTCTGAAGTCTTTGAACTCCTCTCAGAAAAATGAACCATGGTATTACCTTGAAAACTTTGCAGACTCATGTCAAATTCTGGGTCCGTACCAATACATGGGAAGGATGGGTTCCTCCTCTTTGGTCATCTTAAGATAGTCTGTGCAACCAATAGACATTGCCTGATATATATACACATGGTCTGTCAGGTCATCTGAACCCCGGTGGCAGGGGTTGTTTGAGGGTTACACAATCCTCAAATAATCCTACAACAAACCATGGGTTATTTGAGAGTTGTTAAACCCTCCAACAACCCCTGCCACCCAAGTTCGGATGACACAACAAGCCATGGGAAGCCCCCGCTGGGGGTTGAATATTCAAAATGACCACTGGCACACACCACAACCCACTGTGGGATGAGCTACAGTGGGCTGCAGTGATCATGCAAACCTGGTCTTCCTTTCCAATAAGGAAGTTAGCCTGGAAGAATGCCAGGTCCACCTTTAAAATACTATATGTCCTCCATGTTGTCTGTCAACGATGTTTTCAGATATTGCACAGAAAAGGGTTTGTCTTTGTATTAAAGGGCAATACCTAATAAAGCCTTAAAGAGGATAGTGCTGTGGAGATTGTGTTGGGAATCTGTATGCCATCGCCTGTCTTTTGTGAGGAATGATGATATCCTCTTTGAAGCTTGTTTGAGCCCACATGAGACTTCTTTAAGCTTTGTCACACCTGGGACTCCCATGTACTGTTTGGACAATGTTTTAGCTATTTTTTTAATAAAATTCTAGTCATACATTTTCCTTAACAAATGTCTTGTTTGTGATGTAGAACTGGTTTTGATATTAGATGTAGTCTCTGAACTTGATACATGGTGTAAACCAGCAGCAGCCAGCTGGAATAGACAGGAAGAAACTGAGAAGTGTGGAGACCTGTTAAACCACTGAGCAAATGCTTATAAAGATGCTTACAGTACTATATGCAGTAAATCTTACTGTCTCCACATTCTGAATCTATGATATTTTTCCATAGCAACTTGAGATTAGCAAACTATCACACAGATTCCACATCATTAGCAGATTAAAAATAATATTTTTTGTTATTTGCCACATCATATAGCAACTGCAGGGACGAAACTCACCTCATTAAGATGGTTGTCCCTTTCCTGTAGGCGAAGAACATATTGGCACACTGACCTTATACAAAGAAACAGTACTGCAACATAACTGTAACTTACTGCTGAAGCACTTTGGTTCTTATAGACATGATGTAGGTATATTGAAAAGTTCCCAAGCAAGAGGGTAGTTTTTACCCTGTGGAAAAGAGAAAGACAAGTTTTGACTGATAATTTTTGTGTCCTTTCTTTTGGAATGGAATTGTTCACAGATTGTTTTCAGGAAGTTATTTCCTTATTTCTGCAAAGTGTGCGAGTCTTTCCCAGTAACTTGGATTGGATCTTAGCACATGCATGCAGAGCAAATAAGAAAACTTCTAGGATTTGTGTTTAACAGGCTCCCAAAAATATTGCAGGCCATGGCCACTGCAGAAGACATAATCCTTTCCAGCTAAAGGAATATAGGAAAGCAGTTGCTGTTACTGTCATGTTGGTTTTGTTTTTATTTCTGTTTTGTTACTCAAAAGTATCTTGGAAACAGCCTGTGGCTGTATCATAACTCAATACAATTCCTCCAGGAGAAGCCAAGTGTCCTATTTCTAGTTAGTTGAACAGTGCCCTCTTGTGGGAACAAACTGCTGAGCCTGTGCTGAAGACAAAAGGATATCTGCTTTTGCATACCATGTTATGCAGACTTCTGCCATTCTATTATTCGAGTAGAGTTGAGGATTCAAAGTGTTGGCAATAGGGATGGCAGAGAATTCTGCCATGGATCTCGGTGAGGCTGAATGCCAGCCTGCCACCCCCCGCCCCCCTGCGGATCCCCCCCGGGATGAGACTTACCTGGGGCGGATCTTCCGGGCGGTGGCAGCTCCTGTGGTGGCTTTGGCGGCGGCAGCTGGTCTTCTGACCGGCTGCCGCTGCCGCCATTTGCAGTTTTTTTTTTACCCAGACGTGATAGGCTACGCAAGTTTTTACGTAGCCTATCACATCTGGGTAAAAAGAAAAAAAGGCGTACGCAAATGGCGGCTACAGCCGCCACCATTTGCATTCCTTATTTTGGGCCGTCTTAGTCTATGTAAATATTTAGGTAGACTAAGACAGCGAAAATAAGGGGAACGTAAATAGCGTCCACTACACTATTTGTGTTCCCCTTATTTTCGCCATCTTAGTCTACGTAAATATTTACGTAGATTAAGATGGCAAAAATAAGGAACTCAAATGGCGGCGGCCATAGCCGCCGCCATTTGCATATGCGGTTCCCCGCCCCCCCACAGCCCTCCGCGGCCGGAAATCCAGCTGCAGACGGCTCTGGCCTGGCTGGGCCTGGCTGGCTGCTCCGCGGAGCTGCTGCGGAGCACAGCCGGCCGTGGAGGATTCCGGGGGGGGGAGAAACGGAGCGCCTCCCCCCCGTCTAGGATTCTGGGGGAGGGATGGAACGCCTCCCCCCCCACCATCAATATAATCCGCGAAAGGTAAGTGACTTTCGTACATCCCTAGTTGGCAATGCCCTTTAAAGCTCTAAATGGTCCCCTCTAGGTGGGAGGCTCTTTTGATGAGGAAGAGAAGAGTTGAGGGCTTCTCAGTGGGGTTGTTGACCTCTCAACAACCTCTCTTGTTGTCTTCTGCAGGTTGTTGAAGATGGTTTTATTCTGGCAGGCTTTCGCCTAGCCAAGTAGCTGCTGTGTCATCGGAAGAGATGGTGTTTTGTTTTTGTTTTTAATAATATTTTATTTTATTTTGAGATAAACAAAATAAAGGCAACAAAAGAACATACATAATAAATCAAGGTCACTAAAGAAACAAAGTAATTCACTAATTAGAATTATTAGTCTATAACCGATATGCTTATGGAACATCTATAGTTAAACAGTTCAATATCTAATCAAAGTGTAAAAGTTATACAACATATCAAAGGAGCGTGTGTGAGTATATGTTGTTTTGTGTGTATCAGTGTATTAGTTGGGAGAAAATATAAGCAGCTGTACTTGATCTGAATTTGATCAAAAGTTTGAAGAGCTCCAATGCAGGAAACAAATAGAAACGATGGTGCCATAATGTCTTTCTTTAGGATATCTTGCTTGCTGCACTTGCTAAGTAAGTTTATACATAGTCATAGTGCCCCAGATTTTATCAACCCACTGCTCTTTAGTTGGCTGTTTTGGAGACTTCCAGGGTGTGTTCAGTGACACTATCCGCTTCAATTTGTTTGCAACTTCGTTGCGATGTTTCCCCAATCACATCTTCTCCTTTTCCTGTTTCCCCAGCCCTTAAAGACCCGGCTTATCATCTCTGTAGCCTGGGGCTCTGTGCTGTTTCCACTGAACTCTAATGGAATTATTTCCTTGATGGCTGGGTGGAGTCTGAGTGGAGTCTGGGCTGGGTCTGATTAGCTCAGCCCTGCTCCTGCTTCCTCCTCTTGGTGATTCCCCCTCACCCCTTGTGCTCTGCTCGTTAGTGGCTGGCTAACTAGCTGGTTCCCCCCCCCCCGTGCTGTTGTTGCTCTTCCCCCCTATTCTGGCTTCCCAACGACCCTAAAGGTGGGCTAGGAGATGCACTCCTATGCATGCCTACTCAGAAGTAAGCCACACAGATTTCAATGGCACTTACTCCCAGGAAAGCCTTACAGCCAATGAATTCAGAAGTAACACCCCTACCACTTCCCCACACAAAGTGGGACAAAGCGCTAATGGGAAAATACACAGGGAGGAAATGGCAAAGAGAGCCAGTGGATGATATACTCGTTGTGCATCTCGTCATCTCTGCCTCCCTCGCCCCTTTCTGCTCCGCTCCAGCCCTTTTGTTTTTTCCTTTAAAGTGAGTTTTAAAGTGCACTTTCACTTTAACGAAGGAGCGAAAAAGCAAAGCTGTGTGTGCAGCATCCCTCTTCCCTTTTAAACCCCTTCTTCCCCTAAACCAGGATGCGCCTTAACGACGCTCCGTGAAGCCGTCTTTGCGCCTTAACAATTTAATGACTTTCCGTCATTGTGGCTCTCCTGATTTCCCTGCCACCACCTTGACTGGGAACTTTATAGGGATACCCAGGGTGGGCGGGCACTGCACTTTATGTCAGGGGTGCTTATGTGTGCATTGCTTCATCTCTGCCTGACTGCTCCCTCCAGTGTCATCTCCCCGTCTCCTTCACACGCTGCTTCCGGTGAGGTCACGGGCAGGTGAGTGACACAAGGGCTGGGCTACACGCCCCATGGGCAGGACTATGATACCGAACCCAGTGTGGTTGTGGAAACAGGTCAGTAACGGAGTAGTTTTCCACAGGAGTCAGGACTGCATGGATATGTTCTGTTCACTTGTGGTTTCAGTTTCTATTCCCCTCCCCTGTCCCTTGCGTTTATATCCAGAGTCGTCCTCCTTGTTCAGATCTATTCCATCTCCCCAAATTCTCTGTTCGCTGAATTTCTCTATCTTTGCACTTAGAGGAGAGAGAGGGGGAGAGAGAGAGAGAGGGAGAGGGAATGCACTTCTGTACACCACCCACACTGCAGAATACGGCTGGATCAGGTTATCCCCCATCTCCACAAACTGCTGTTAACATATTCATGGAATATAATTAGAAGTTATATAATGAGTATTCATGATGATATCTTTGACCTCGGCTCTTTTTTTAACAAATTGTTTTAAGAAAATTTCAAAATCTGATATAAATTTTTGAAATTTATGGTTTTTTTTTTTAAAAAAAACATTTTTAAAAATCAACTCTGGTTTATATAAGCATCATATTTTTCATTACAGACCTGTTATCCCTAATATATGGTGCCTTGGGTTATATATTAAGGGTCAAAAAGAGTAAACCTGTGTGAAGGTTTGAGGCCTACAGAGACAAAGGAAAAAATCCTCAGGCTTACAAGCATGGAGTTTTCTGTTGGGAGGTTTTCTGTTTCATTTCTCCGGTTCAGTTTCTGTTTCAATTTCCTAGTTGAGTTTCATTTCTTCAGATTTGAAATTACTTTCGGTTTTGAGGGAAGATGGTATAAAAGGAGAGCGAGAGAGACAGTGAGAGCAGAGTCAGAAGGCCAGAGCAGGAAGGAGCAGCCTAGAGGAGTTTTAAGTACAGCTGGGGTAAAGGAACTTGCTTTTTTGCAACTTTTATTTTCTTTTAAGGCCTTCTGTATCGCTCCACTCTATTGTGTAAATACCTTTAGTTATGATTGCTTGCTTTAATTTATCAGTAAACTGTTGTGGCTAAACCCTGTGTCTAGAGTGTCAGTCACCCCATGTCTACAGCCTAAATCCCGTGTTACTGGAAAAAGGTAAAAGAAGGAAGGTGGGACTTTTATGGAGGCAAGAGATGTTTAAGGGGTTGCTCAGGGGGTTCAGGTCATAATGGGAACCCTGACAACCTGGGTACCACCAGAAGTTGGGGGCCAACAACAGGAGATGGTCATCACAACTAGGCTCTGTTTATAAACTTCCATACACCCCAACTGGCCACTGTTGGAAAGAAAATGCTAGATCAGATATCATTTTGGGCTGAGCAAACAAGAGATGATTTCCCACATACTGGTTAGTCTCATTGTCTAGAGATCATTGCCTTAATAAATCCAAATGACTGGGCCGAGACTGCCTTATGGAGGTAGTAAAGATTATGGTTTTAGGAGAGATGAGAAAAGTAGTGTGTAATTGGTGTGAGTCCTTGCAGCGATTCTAAGGCATACACATTCTACCTACAGATTCTACCTACACATGTTCACATCATCATCAAATAATAATTTTCTATACTAGTTGCTGCAGCCCTAGCCATCTTCTTTCCCAGCTCCCCCCCCCCCAAATCCCATATTATCTAGTTCTTCTAGTTTCTTCACAAGCACCTCCAGGACAGGGAAAACATAGCTGTGGTGATCCATGCTCTGATAACCTCCAGGTTGGATTACTGTAATGTGACATACATGGGGCTGCCCATGAAGACAGTTGAGAAGCTGCAATTACTGCAGAATGTGGAAGGTACGGATCGATGGGCTTGAGCAAATGGAGCCATGTTGCATCAATTCTTAAAGAATTACATCAGCTGCCTATTCACTTCTGAGCCCTATTCAAGATGATGGTGGTACCCTGATTCTGGGATGCCCTCCTGAGTGACATTTGCCTGGCACCAACATTGTATTCTTTTAGATGCCAGGTGAAAATGTTTTAGTTGCACAGGCATTTTAATTGGCTTTTAACTATAGTATGGGTTTAGCTGGTTGATGAGTTGTTTACCAACTCAAGGCCAACCGAGGGCCTATAGGATTGCATGCAAGTAAAGTAACATGTAAACATATAAATGCCAGCTGAAGTTACTTCCACAACCTCCTAAACTACAGAAGGAGCATCTGAGATCAGGAAAGCGCCAACAGCTGATATTTATTACTTATCAGCTCATATATTGAATCTCTGAATGCAGATTTAGCAGTACCTCTCACTCTCACAATATCCTACCTTAATGTAATGTGAAGCAGCTCTCTACCTTACCACCCCAATTCAGCTTTTATTATAAAAACATTAACATTAAAAATAGGTATGAACTTGAAGGAATTTATTTATTTTCCTTTGAACAATAGGACATTATAGAGAAGTTTTCATACACAGAAAATTCATTGTGTTGCCTCTTTTTGCTAAATAAAACAGAGCACAATAATCTTTACAGATTCATAAGTTGGGTTCTCTCCCTCTCTCTACTATACACAGCTTTCTCAGGTTGAATCAAACTGCAAGGACGTATTGGTAGTGGTATATTACAACTACTTACATTATTTAAGAACAGCAAATGGAGAAAAATAAGTTATTTAAATATTGATTCATATACAGAAAGTGCAACATTTGTTAGTTGTTACATAACTTGTTTAAAGTTTTCATTTTCCAAAAAAGAGGTTTCAATTATGGGTAAACATTAGCTTGGACTCAAAGTATTTAGCTTAAAAATAACACAACACAGAAGTACAGCTATGACTTGGTGAATTGACCTTTATTGCTGTATCTATGACTGTGTGAATAGGATTAACAAGGAAGTGTGTGCTGATGTCTTATTTCCAGTATTGCCACTTAAACCAGGTTTACAATTAGAACAATGCTCAGGACCATCAAGAATATCTTGCTGGCTTTGTGATTAACTGCCAGTTAAAACTGTATACCATTGATACTGAACTGGCCCTTTCTAGAGAAAACGAGAACTGAATCGGAACAAGAATCTGGCTTGATATATGTTGATAGCCTCCAATCCAAAATTTGTTTGGAACTCTGGATGTAAAGAGCAAATAGGAAATAGCACATTGTTTACACTGAACTCATTACAACACTGGGAATTTCTCTGCAGAAGGAGATATCCAACTTTGTAAGGCTTTTCCAGGATCAATATATATGCTGGTGAAATGATGAACCATCAAATCAATGACAATATATATATATTTTACTGGCATATATATATATATATATATATGCATATATATATATATATATATATGCAAAATGTAATTTAAAAGATTGAACTATAAAAACATTTAAAAGCAATGTACATAAAAACAAGCAGAAAAAATGGCATTGGATTCATGCATGAACAGGCACAGGAGTTGAAAACCCTTTGGCCTCAGTTTAAGAAATCATTATGGTTTCTTTTCTAATGTAGCTTAGGAATATTGATGTAGGCAACACTTTCCTTGGGAAGATGGAGTACTGAATTTTTCTTTTGTTTAATTCTTCAGGCTTAAACAATAACGGCACCTTCTATATCCTAAGGTATGTCTGTTGCCTTAAAAAAACCAACCAACCATGGTTGACTTCTAGCATCCTGGATCTGATGATGCTGTTTTAAAGTAGTTGCTTTTCATGACCCTGCATTTAGAAGGATAATCATTATAAGTTAAGCATTAAAAAAAACCCAAACCTAAGTAATCAATAGATGAAAATCCTTCAGCTCATCCCAGATTTGCAGCCATTTAACTAAATGCAGAGCATGACATGTGCTTTCTGCATGCATGTTGCTCCATTATTTTCAATAGAAGTAATTAATTTGTACATGCAAAGGAATGTCCATTATTATCTGCTTTCTCCATTGAGGTTGCTATCTTACACACATTTCCCGGAAGTGAGTCTCATTGAACTCAGTGGGGCTTTCTTCTGAGTGGACATGTATAGAATTGCACTGTTAAATAATGGAAATCTTTCCAGGTGTGGTAATTCTGTGGGCATGTGAGAGTACACTGAACAGATCAATGGAGCTGGGGGTGGGAGGGATGGCCAGTGTACATTACAATCTCTTAAGACAGATGCTGCATAGAAGGAATGTTTGTCTTATTATTAACTTGGGTCTACATCAGAGGTGGACAGCTTGCGGCCCTCCAGATGTCTATGGCTCTCATCAGCTCTAGCCACAATGGCAATGAGAGTTGTAGGCCAAAACTTCTGGAGAACCACAAGTTGCCCACCCTTGGTCTACATGGATCTTGGATGTGGCTGTGACATATGAGATAACTTTGATGCTGTAAATGTAATGTGGAAAAGTATTCCTTTTAGTGAGTGCTTATTTCCACAGGTCACTGACATATATAGGCAGTTGCAAAGCACTGTTCTGGAAATAATATAATTTTGGGGCAATAATGGTGAGAAAGAAAGAAAAAGTCCTCTTTATAGAATGACATCTTTACAATTGCCCCTTCACTGTGCAATCTTAGCTTTGCCCATATTTATAGTTATACCAACAGAAAGGGCCATGTTCACACATTAGCCTCTATCGCTAAAGCAGTCCTATTGTTTCTAAGTATATAGTGGTTACTCTAATATCCACTGTCAAGATGTCTACTCAAAAGGAAAACTGAGGTCAACACTCAGGAGTTAAAGCAATGTCTCATTGTCTGTTTGTGTGGACCTTGGAAGTACGTCCAGCACTCTTTAAGTATGTAATCCATATTAACATGCTTGGGAGGAAGTTCAGTTGTATTGTTATTCTTTGGCCTAGCATCCTGAGCCTAAGTATACTGGGCATGATGCAGCTGAAGTGAGGAACTTTGAAATCCCTTTGTCTTCACTGCTTAACACTCCCATTTCAAAGAATGTAACTTTTCCTGCATTGTGCCCATTATGTAGAAGCTAGGGCAGATAATATATTCATGGTTTGGTTTTATATTATGGGTTCGATCCAGATTTAGGCATGTGCAACAGGGCTGGTGGAAGCAGACGAACTCACTCCTTCCTTCCCACGGCAGCTTCTCCAGCCCTCTGGAAATGCTATACAGAGGGTTAGGAAAGGCTGCTGAATGGGGTTAGCTGTGGTGCGGGGTGAGGAGGGTTGTTGTTGTTGTTGTTCAGTCGTGTCCGACTCTTCGTGACCCCATGGACCATAGCACGCCAGGCCTTCCTGTCCTGGTGAGGAGGGTAAATCACCCCAAATTGGATGGAGGCACCTTCAGTGAGCGAAGGCCTTCCATCAAAGGAGGGCAGAGCCTGGATCCAACCCAGAGTTATTCTGCCAGTGGGAGCATCCCCAAGCAGGATTCCATTCAGAACATTCCCACTGGCAGAAAGCAGGGCCAGAGGTGGGGGGTGAACTTTGACAATTCCCTCCTCCCTTTGCAGCCTCCAGCACTACCTCCCGCACTGTTCCCAAGGATTCCCCAACTCTTCAAAGCAGATTTTCAGGGGACATAAGGGACATAGGGGACTTCAGGGGAAGTAGTAAAGATGTTTAGCCAGTGAAGTTCCACTGGATCAAAAGTCACCCATCCATGGGTGATTTTCGCTAGATCCAATCCTTTATCATTAGGACCAGGTGAAAAATCAGTTTGGAAAATGAAACTTTGGCACTTCAATCATTGCCATTTATCTTGACAGCTTATTCCATTTGCTTTAATGGAATATACTTCCAATTTAAGTGTGTTTAGGATTAAATGTTAACTGCTTTCTAAGGAACTTTTGTTCATTGTTCAAGAGTTCACTTACTTTAAAAAAAGGTCCACAAAAACCAATCCCAATTTCTCACATTCTCCACAGCCATCCTGTTAAGAGCTTACAACTTTGAAAGAAAATGCAGAGCAGTTTTGAATACAATTTTAGACTGGATTATATAAAACATCCTTGGTTTTAAGTTTTAATTATTGCAAAGGTGACAATAAAAAGTATGAAACCTAAAGAGAGCAGGTTAAAAGTTTTTAGGAAGATAGTATCATTCCTTTGTGTCTTTGCGGCAAAATGTTCCTTCTGAGTTGAATGCACTTTCAGAGGTTGTATAAACAATTTCCTTTTCCAGAGGCCGAACAAGGGAGGCACAGAGAGGTGATAAGACTTGCTTAAAATTACATAGCCAGATTGAATTAGGTCTCTGAGTTCTGAGTCCCACACTGAGCTCATTACATCCTTCGGTCTACTTGCCTATTATCTATCCTGAAAAGCCTCTACTAGTCTAGCTTGTTAATGGACACTACAGAATAATCTAAATATTAGGATTCAAGCTGAGCTTATTTGGTATACCAAATATCTGGTCATGTACAAAAATAAACTTTATCTATATTCACAGAAGCAAGCAGAAGATTTTACACTGTATATTTTAATAGTTTTAGAAAACAAGAATATGGTACTATGAAGAAAGAACAAACTGCTCCAGTAGCCCAGGTGACTTTACTCTAATTAAGTCATTTCAACACTCAATAATAGAGGTGCTATATTGATTTTTATAAGAATGACAGTGTAATTTTTTTTCCATTAATAAAATGGAATATAATTCTGATACTGTGAGACACGGTTTGCTTATTCACTTCATTTACTTTCCCTGGGTAACTTTTTCATTTAAAAAACAAAATGTTTCTCATTGATATGGTCAGGATACCAAGTCAAAGCTGCAGCAAAGCAATTGACAATATAACACAGTACACCAAATTGCAAGAAACATGGAAAGCATTTTTATAATGTTTTAGATGTGTGTGTGTGTGTATGTATCATACACAAGGCAAAATAATTTTTAGCCTTTTAGTAATACCAGTAAGCACAAACTGCCACAAACAAGTTGTTAGCCTGAGAACTGAAATCTGTGATTAAAAAAACAAAAACAAAGCAACTGTACAAAACAGATGTTACAATGAGATAATCTATAGAAACTGCTGTTTTTGTCTGCTGCCAAATAGTGATGGCGCTAATGAAAGATCTGGGAAACATGGATGCTGGTAAGTGAACTGCTCAAAAGCATTTTAAGGGAAATAAAAAGCTGAGTGCTAGGAATGCAGTTATACAAATTAATTGAATTCTATACAAAGAAGGAATTTTCTCAGTCTGTCTGATAAATTGCAAGGAGGAACAGCTATAAACTAAATCCAGTCCAGAACTTTGGCCTGCCTAGAGCAGGGGCAAGGAACCTGTGGCCCTACAGGTTGTTTGGCTACATCTCCCACCATTCCTTGCCATGTTGGCTGGGGCTGATGGGAGTTGGCAATCCAACATCTGGAGGGCCACAGATTCCCCTGACCTAGGGGCACAGCAGCCAGAAAAACTACACCAAATGCTACCAAGAGGAAGGTGGAGGAGGTTTTTAAAAAAAACAAACCAAAACATAAAACTGCTAGAATGAAAGGGATAAGCAGGTAACTTCCAGTAGGAAATTCAATCCTTAATACCATTATTTGTAATAATGTCCATTCTTCCATGGGATTTGCACAACTGTATGTATGTTTAGGACAGTAGCTTCATGATTGGTCAATGAGCTGTACTTTAGCGAGTGGACCCAAAGCACCTGGAGGCCTAACTTTGCTATCTTCCACCTCCTTCCAGTTCCTGGGGTTTAAAGTTGATGTGATTTTTTTTTAAAGTCTATCTTCTAGCAAGTAGAAAGATCTCTCTCTTTTTTGTAATAGATACAGTCCCAGGGTCTTTAAGAAACTAAAACCATTTCTTGTGCCTTTTTTGGAGAGGAAATCCGCGAGTACCAGTTTTCCCCTCATGACAGCTGCTTCTATCATGGACAGAACCCACAAACGTCTCACATCCTTCCCAAAGTCCTGCTTTATGTGATCCCAATTTGTGTTCTGTAGAAATTAAAGATGAAATGGACAATGAAGGAAACAGAGGGTTCTCCTACAGGCAGTTGCTACATTCCAGAGCATGTTAAATTGTCTCTGAGTTGAGGATTTTGAGAAGTCTTGCCGCTGCCAAAAGCTTGCTTATGTGCCTCTCCTCTGTGATGCCAGCCTCGTGAAGTGAAGTTTGTGATAGGGAAGGCACTTTGCTTAGGTCATTGACTCCTGCAGCCATGAGTGAGCTTGAGTACATTGGAAGGCCAATAGAAACCAGCCAGTCAGTTATGGAAGTGATGTGTCCAGGGGACACAGGTTTGCGGCAGATTTCAGTGAGGCCTCCACTTGGAATCTGGATCAAGAGAAAACAAAATACAAGCAGTTGGCTCACTTCTTCTCTCTTGAGAAAATACCGTCATTGTGCAATTTGTTGTTAGACTGGGCATACTAGTTCACACCCAGTTTTAATGCATGGAGGGGCACCGCCCCATTTATTTTAATGGGAGCTCTCCTCTCTGTTGTACAAATGAGTTCTGTCCCACTCAACAGCTTGAGTGTTTAAAAAACATTTCAAACCATAGTAGCTTAAGGCTGCAATTCTAAACACACTTACTTGGAAGTAAGTCCCCTTAAGTTCAACTGTGCTGTTATGTGATTATATTTTGAAGCAGACAACTGGGCATTTCCTAAGCACTCATTTCTTTTGGTTCCAAGTCTTGTTGGCCACATTTATTAAGTTGAAATGATGCTATATTTAAAATTGGACTGAGTCAAATATTCTCAATTTTCAATTTACACCTCAAAATATAGGTTTTCCATGGGAAAATTGCCTTGTGAACGGTGCTAAAATCAATTCACCTTTATTCTGTTTCCCCACAATACCTTCTCTGTTGCTGTCTCAGTAGTGATTTCCTCAAACAAAATATTGCAAATCTACACACCCAGATTCAGGGGCACTGAAAGCAGTGATACCTGAAGTATACACTGTTGAATGCTCCCCTGGCTTTCCACACTTTATGGGCATCCCTGCTTCTGCCACTGATGTAATCAGTTTTTAACAGAAAAGCTGCATCAGCAGCAGTATCTTAGCAGCAACAAAAGCAGCAGGAAAAGTGTATAAAAACGTGTATATAAAAAAACCTAACAAACCAATGAGAAGACAAGGCTACTTTCTGTGCTAGCTTTCTATATGCAAGGAATTATTTTTACTTGGGAGCAAAATAGAGCATTAATCCAGACTTACTGCCATACGGTGCTGCTTCCTCAGCTGCTTTACCCGAATTTGGTCCAAGTTTGTAGCAACATCCTTTTCAGGGTGTTCTAGGTCTTCAGAATATCTTTGCACCAAAGGTTCAGGAATCCCACAGCGGCCATGCTGCAGATTTCGGTTAGCCAGAGATGAAGGATAGAAGTTAAAGAAATAAACCAAATTCTAGTTAACTAGAGTGTCTCTTCAAGTACTAACGACAGATGGCTGGTCCCTGTGCTTTAAGAAACCATAAAAGATTTAACTTGGTGTGTATTTTCTCCAGTTCCATAGACATCTACATTTGTCATCTGCTGCTTTTTCAATTTGTATAGATATATTTGTGACTCTTGGATATTAAATCTATTTCTGAGAAAGGTTAGAGAAAATTACTGGGCAAATTATTACTTTATAGTGTAATTTGTGTATTACTATGGCACATGTGGCAGCTTCTGGAATGGAATTCTTGAGGACCATGGTTGGTGTTTCTCTGGAAAAAAAAGCACTATCCAGCCAAAGTCAAGCACTTTAAAGACTTGTTGACTTCTACAAAGCAGAATTAAATTAATGGAACTTTGCTTGATTGTGTCCAATCCAAATACTGGACAAATGGACATCCCATGCCTTATTGCCTCTGATTTTTACATGCTTCCAGGCAGCAATAACATTGATATTATTTAGGAACCCATTAGGTTCTAAAGCTGACAGCCATATATAGATATCCACATGGAGACTATTTCAAATAGTTCCACATGACAGCTTTTATCATGAAGTGAATTATTCATGTACAGTGGCTCACCACGTGAATGTAGCAAGTCACACTATGACTAGCATCTGAAATTAAAAGCTTGCAACATAATGGTGAAAATTGTGTACAACAGTTCATGCAGATCTGGCAAATACTACATGGAGCAATTTATGGCAATAAATTCAGCAATGGTAGCTGAACGTCATACATGTTGCAGTCTTTCCTTTTAATTGTCAGTTTATACATATTTCTAAGGAATAGCTCCACAGAACACTCAAAGAGGGAAGGAAAACATTGGGAAAGATGAATAGAGTTAATGATAGGAAATGCTCAGCCTTCCTATACTGTACCTTGTCAGAATATGGGTCTTCTGTGAGATCAATCTCTTCAGACTGCAGCTTGTTTTCTATCAAGGTCTCCAAATCCAGCCCTCTAATACAGGAGATTTTTCTCACTGACAAAGGATCTAGTTTTAACACATGTTGCTGGACACTAGCAGTCTCTGGAAGATCTGACAACCAAGGAGGCCTTATGCTAGAAGGACTCCTGGGTTCCTGTTCAGGAGATGATGTACACACAGTCAGTTCATGGGAATCAGAGGAGCCAGACTGGATGGTCTTTTTTGCTGGCAAAGATGGCACATCTGGACAAGAAAGGGCTGAGGGCAGATGACAGTGTCCATTAGAAAGGCGTTCTCTGCTTTTTTTGGCAGGGACTGGAGGTGGCTGTGAAGAGGTTTTTGGCTGTGTTTTTGCCTCACCCATATGCTTCCGATCAGCTTCTATGCCCTCCTTGGAGACAGGAGAATGATCAGCCCTTCCAAGATCTTGACCGGTTTTTTTATAGTTTTCAAAAGGGGTCCAAGTTACACCATGTGAAAGTGAAGATGACCGAACTTCACAGTTCTGAGGCAGAAATAGAGGAATTGTTCCACTGGAAGAGATGGTTGCAGAGAACTGCAATTCCTTTGCTTTTCCCTTAAGAAAATCAACACCATCTTTGCTCTGCTTAGCTATCAACAGTTCTGTCACACCACCACCACAGCCAGTCAAGTTTTTTGTTAAATCCAGTGTACTCTGAGGTAAAGCATCTACTGACTTTACACAATCCCTGCCGGTTTCTCCATGAAGGTCTCCAAGAGAATGAGACCTTGGCCACATTTGTACACTCTGGGTGCTTTCCAGAAGCTCACAGCTCTGACAGATACCAACTGGTAAACTTCTGCGGTTCTTCTTGATGCCTATGACTGCTGGGAGCTTGAGGCAGCTTTTTGGAACTTGATGCATGCAACTGAACTGTATCTTCTCTCCTTGCTGGAGGGCATCTACTGATTTAGTTAAGGGCAAATTTGGATAATTTGCCAGTGGATTTCTGTGGAAATCCTTAAAACTGTATTCAGTGGCTAATTTTGAGGGCAGGAGACAAGGCTTTCGAGTCTTAGCTAAAACAAAACAAAACAGATAATTAGTTTTTGTACAAGTAAAGTAAAAAATGAAATAGATTTAGATATTGTCTGGAAACAAGACAGTATGCTTGCTGTGTGTGTGTGTGTATGGATGCTTAATTTTCTGTGAAATTTTAGTACAGTAAACTGTCTTCGGACAGCACTGGCTCTTCAGCTTAGAAACGGGGATGAGCACCGCACCCTAGAGTCGGACATGACTGGTTGGGGACACCTTTACCTTTACCTTTTTTAAACTGTATTGAACACAATGGGAGTAAACATGTATAGGACTGCACTGTAAGTGGTGTTTAATATCCAGTAATCAGGAAGCAGTTATAAAAATCTTCACATTTCTCCCCAGTATTTACTGTGATCATTGGGCCTGCTGGCAAAATAAAACCCTAACTGCCATTTTAACTGCAGTCATAGACTGATATTTGATGAAGAAAGAATGTGAACTTGAATGAGGATAAGATCTCAAACACAGGCTGTTAGAGTATGTTATAAAGGTATAAAGCTTTGAGGCTTTTATAAGGGTTATCCCCGCTTGCCCAATACCCAGGGCTGTGTAAGTGTGTTCAGCTGAGCACACTTGCAGAGTTCTCATAATTGCAAACCCTGGCTTATCAGGCCTTCATGCTCAACATGCGAAGTTATAACAAGAAGCTGGGCGTGCAGGGATGGGACTTACGTACGTGTCCACCTCCCCCTACACACTTTAGCCCTACATGCGAGCAGGCACATAGCCACTACATGCGAGCAGGCCTGAATAGAGGTAATAATGCCCATCTGAAAAGAAGTGGGATGGCATCGCACCCAATTTTAAGCACTGATTAAACACATATTGGTTCTAAACACATACACCAGTAGAATAAGGCACACTGAGTTTGGTGGAATTTTTATCAAAGTGTGAAGATAATAACAAGTAGTAAAGCACAGCCGGATCCTCAGATTCTCATAAAGCTATTTTTCCAGTTAGTTAAAGTATTGAAAGCTCATCCACTACATCTTCCAGTTCAGGTGCCATTTGGCAGAAAACACCGTTCATTTTTACTTCTTATTTCTTATTTGCAGGCTATTGTTCTTTGAGTTTATTACTTATGTTTAACAAGCTTACATTATGTCATTCTTATATGTCATGTGGAAAGTTAACTTGTGTGATTCTGTGTAATGTGGGACATAAAAGCTTGTAGGAACTGGCTAATATTTATATCATCCCATTCTGTGTGATGCAGTCAGATGAATAAATTAAATAAACGTATCCGTATCATCTGAAGTCTTTGTCTGTATGGATGGTCTGCATGTCTCCTTTTCATGCAGAGGAAGGAACTCTCTAGTGGTAAGTTAGGCAGCCTGGGGACCCTAGACGTAAGGTTCTATCCTTAAAAGAAGTAGACTTTTTTTTTTAAAGCAATGGCTGTTCCTTTCATGCCTTTACAATTCAGAGCTTTATCTCCAAAATGCTAAACTTTGGCATTGAAGACAGTTACTTGCTTTGCATCTAAATCCAATGCACGTTTACTAAACCCAATGCACATTGCAGAGGAGGCCTTGCTGGTCATTCCAAAATGAACAAAATGTTGCCATAAAATACCCAGACAGTGGGCCTTCTCTGTAGCAGCACCCACGATCTGGAAAACTCTCCCTCGTGTAGTTCGGGAGGCAGAAAATGTGACATCTTTCAAATGCTTCCTGAAAACACACTTTTCACCCAGGCTTTCCCTGTGCTGTAAGTAAATTAATTATGCTGCTTCATTTTACTGCTCCTTGGTTTTTTTTAATGTAGCTGGAAGTGTTTTTAATGCTGTGTTTTAATGTTATGTTTTTAATATTATATGTTAATATTGTGATCCGCTGAGAGATGTTATTATATTCAGCGGTATATAAAAGCCACAAATAAATAAATAAATAAAGTCTTTTCAGAAATTCCAAAACACAGGCAGAAAGAAAAATAAAAAATTGAACTTCTTTACTCTAAAATGGGAAACTATCTTCATTACTTTTTCTTGATGTATAGAAACATCAGAAAACTTTAGAACTGCAGATCAGGGAAAGGGGACAAGCTCGGCTCTTTTCTCCGACTGTACAAACTGACAAGCTCCTGAGCTTATGTAGACTGGCTTGTAAGAAACAGGCTCAATTTATAAACAGGAATAGCAGCAGCATCCCGAAGACTTTAATGTGAAATGGAAAAAGTCAAGCAAGCATGTAATTATTCATACAATTTTTCTCCCTTGATGGTGCTGAAGTCCAAAATTGTTTTCAATTTAGGCTCCAAATTGCCTGCTCGTTGGAAAGGGCTCCACTCATTTTGATTCTAACATTTTGTAAAGCTGACAATGGGAGAGGCTTTGACATTTATAGGAGGGTGAATTCACAGGACTGTTGCTTCTCACTGTGAGATGACAATGTTTTCAATCCCAAGAGCCACACAGAAGCCCGCATATACTGTCCTCCACCAAGAATTGGGCTTGCTAGCTATGCAGTCACACATAGATTCCACTATGACTGTGATCTATGTTCACAAAGAAACCCCTGACATGAGTTTCACAATGAGGTTAAGGTAAAGGGCGTATCACAATGGGGGGGAAATGGTGTTTTAAAGTCAAGCAGACATCCAAGAATTTGTTAAGGTTCCTCCAGATTTAAAACAAACCATGGTATACACAAGTTCACAAATGTATGCACATTGCTTGATGAATGCAATATCAAATTACGAGCAATATGAATAAAATAGGCAAAGAGACTCCAGAAACTCCACAGGGAGATCTTTTCTATCACTTCACACCATCTCAAAAGCTAAGTTTATCAACAGAGACAATTCAGCTGCAAGTCATCCGATGATATACACCCATGGATGTATGGTCTTTAAAGGTATCTGTGCATGTTGCAAACATGGCTATGTAACATCCACAGGAGGTGGACAATTGTTCATCCTGAATTTATAGCAGAGGAGCAGACAGAAGAACTGGCTGTCATCTGATTACAGTGTTTGGGAAAAAAAGGAAAAGAAGAAACAAAGTTGAACCTAGATACTCTTTTGCTAGGAGAGCAACAAAGACTGCAGACCTTCATCAAAGCAGTAACTCTTTATACTTTACTATTCATTAGCAAATCTTTATCATATATCTTTAGTGCACTTATGTAGAATTAATGGTATGGTTGGAATTAACATGTCCAGGTTTTAAACTCTAAATAGCAGCTGCCCGGCGGGGGGGGGCGGGGGGGAGACCACTGCACACAGAAAGGGGGCAGTTTAGTAATTTCCTCCCATTCTATGGTCCTGATGAAAGCCATTCCCCCCACCCCACCCAGAGCAGCTATTTGCCCCAAGGGAGGATTTTCTGTTGGCCCCAATGGAAGCTTCTTGGGGCTAATGGCAGATTGGGCAAGGGAGGAAAAGAATAAACAGACACACCTCTCCACACAGCCTGGTCCTGATTGGAGCCCTGCACCTGCTATTTAGAAGTTTTAAAACTATATACATTAATTGCCATCATGCAATTAACATCATGTCTAGTTTGTCCTGAAGAGAAAAATACAAAAAAGAAAACCGCATGATGACTTGAAACTGTTCAGTGTGTTACTGGTTCGAGGAGACCTCAGACAATATTGTATCCATTTATTTTGGGGATCCAACAGGAATTTGGTTAAGCATGAAACATCGTCCTCCATATTATACCATCCACTTTCTGTGTTAATGGCTGTTTGGAGACAGATACATACCATTTACCCACTCATTTCAATTCTGACCAAACTGATCGGTGGGACACTATGCACCAGGTGGCTCTCACTCTCCTGGCTGCCAATGTTTGAATCTAGTTGACGTTTTGCGTTCACGCAAAAGACTCTATGGGTAGCTCAACAGCACAGCCCTCTGAGCAAAGGAGGATGCTACGTGCATCTCGAGTAAACAAACAACTTACCAAAGAACAGTCTTAGTTATGGCTCTGAATAATTATTCCTAAATCCTTATAATCAAACAAGTTAGATCTCCATTTTCAACAGTCATTTATTACTCTATCGCATCAGGGGAGCAAACTTTATGCAGCACTATTTGTGTGATGAATAAAAAGTAATGTTATTCCTGAACAAAGCATGTGCTGTCAAGGTGGAGTCCTTTCTTCTTCGTTAAGATGAAGAAGAAGCAGTATGAAATAGCAGTGACCTGGTTCACATGACACAGTGGGATCATCAGGGATTGTTTAACCCATAATGAAACACAATGCTTGCAGGTAACATTTTGAATATGCAACCCCCACTTGGGGGTTGTGTCATGTGAACCCGTCCACCGAGCATTATTTGGGAGTTAAACGACCCCCACATAACCCTTGGTTTGTTGGAGGGTTATGCAACGGTTGTTTAACCCTCAAATAACCCTCAGTGGCCGGGTTCACATGACACGACAACCCCCAAGTGGGGGTTGCATATTCAAAGTGTCACCTACATGTGCTGCGGGTCATCGTGGGTTAACCCACAGTGAGCTGGCCATGTCATGTGAACCAGCCCAGTGTCTCAAGCACAGTGCAATGGAAGAAAGTGAAGCCCTGAAACACTGGACTGAATTAAGAATCCACCAAATAAATATGAAAAAAAATTAGGTCTGGAACAACTGCTTCATTAAATTATGATTATGGAAATGGTGCCAATATCATTGTCAGAAGAATTTGTAAGACTGCTTTTCTCAGCAACAGAAAGTCCTGTGTCCCTTTAAAGTCTAATGAATTTGGCACAGTTCTGGATATGGTTATAGATCAATCATTACCATTCTCTAGGTTTTCACTGCTTTCATAGCAGCCTGAATCCCGGGGAGAGCATCCACCTAAGCCCTGGCCGTCTACAAGGAGTTTCTCCTGGGAGCCTGATTGGTCACTGTTACCTGGAGGAGGGAGAAAAAGAGCAGAAGTGAAAAGACAGCATTTACACAAAGAACAGAGCTAACAATCCCCACCAAAATACTAAGCAACATGCTAAAGGAATAAGCAATAATAAATGCTTATTATTGTTTAATAAGTGTCACAGAAGTGTTGTCAGCAAATATTGGCAATATCATTGTTCTGCAGGAGCACTATTGTCATGATAAGACATAATGGCTCGATTTGCATGATCACAGTCACATTCTGAGGGGATTTGCATAATTACCCTTGGCAGCACAGCTTGTTGTGTCCTGTGAACCCCACCAGGATGGCTTATTGCCATGGGTAACAAGCCACCCAGAACCCTACAACAGCCTGTGGGTTCTGGGTGGCTTGCTACCCATAGCAACAAGCCATCCTGGCCAGGTTCACACGATACAACAAGCCATGCTGCCCAGGGTAATTAAGCAAAACTGACCAGCACACATGCGGGTGATAAGTTACCATGGCTTATTTCCCCCTCTGTGATCGTGCAAACCTGGTCAATGGAAGGAGGGAGAGGGCTAAGGATTTATTACTGGGAATATCAGAAAGCAGAAGCCTTCAACGCTAGACTCGACAGGTGAGTTTATGCAGTGCTACAAGTTTTCTGGGTATTGCAGCAACTTAAAGTGTTATCTACTTGAACGGCTACTTTACCACTAGGGCCATAACAGGGTGGATTTAGAATAGCTACACTTGCATATCTGACTAAAACAGCACGTGTATCATATGCTTTCAGAAATCTTGAAAAATTATTATCCAAAACCTGCAAGCAATATTCAAATTACATTTCACGTGGTTCCCTGGGCTTTGCACCTTAACACAGAACATCCAGAAGAGATTGGGAGGAATTCCCTCCTATTGTCTCTCATGCTGCTTCTGCTCATCACCATGTGCCAAGAAGTAAGCTAAAGAAAAGGGGAAATGTGTTTTCAGGGGCTCCAGAAGAAACTGGAGTTTCTTCTACAGTTTGGAATTTTAGGGCTTCTTTTGGGGTGACCTATTCAAGTTCCCAGAGCTTGTACTTCAGCCCAAGCTTGCAGAACATCAGTGGCATCTCTTATGAGTACCCTCACCCTATGCACGTTTATATGGAAGTAAGTCCCTCTAAGTTCAATGGCACTTAATTCCTAGTAAACCATTTGCAGGCAGCCATTGAATGTTGTCAAATATCTCCTCAAACCCTAATTTTTTAAATTGAAAGTTGTGATTTTCATGATCTTCTAAACCTAGCCTTTCCGGACGTTGTCCTGCACTGCCGTTAGCCTCATTTTGTGCAGGAGTGGGCAACTTGTGGCTCTCCAGATGTTTTGGCCTGCAACTCCCATGATCCCTCACCATTAGCTATGCAGCTCAGGGCAGATGGGAGATGTAGGCCGAAACATTTAGCAAACCACAGGTTGCCACTCCTACTCTAGTGCATTACCTGCTGCTAGAAAGGTAAAAAAAGGGAGCAGGAATTTGCAAAATGCTTCTAATAAATTCCACAGTTTGTGGCATTAGTATCCAGATTTCTTGTTGACTTTCATTCATATGCTGATCATAAGTTTTACAAAATACAGATAGAAAGGTTAAAGGGGGTATTATTAATATAGTAATAATAAAAAAGTACTTGTCAAATGAAATCATCAGGTATAGTTCCTGAGAAATCTTGCCATTAGGATTTTGAAGACTGGAAGTATTACAGTTTTCTGTCCCCCAAGAGGTTACAGATCTTTGGCTGTGTATTGGAGAAGAGATTCAAGGCCTCACTCACTGTCATATTCCTGTAGCAGTTCCACCGCTGTCAAGAGCACAGCTCTATGCTCTGGATCCCGAATGTTGAGCTCATCCAAATCTTCTTCCTCTAGAAGCTTGAAGGTGTCTAAGTCTTCATAGCCATTGAACAGAAAGGTGGGCATGTGCTCCTGTGGCAATGGGAAAAAGCAGTTTGTGAAGAAACAATAGAACAGTGCAGAACAACTCAAAGCAAGGTACCACCTTCAATGCCATGTGTTTCCAAGAACCTTCTTCCTAATCAGGTAGTACTTAAAAAGAAAAGTATCTCTGTGAGGGGGTTTGAGGATTAAGCATTTGGTAAGTGGTTAAGTGCATGTGTGCCTGGGCTGCAAATCTGACTTGTACTGGAAGCTTGGGGCAGCTACGCCACTCAAACTGACTGGCCTCCAATCAGTCGGAGTGGCTGAGCAGCCCCAAGCCTTCTGGGCTGCTGCCTTTAGGAGAAGGGCTTTGGCGCCCAAAGAATGTTTCATCAGGTTGGGTGGTAGCGGCAACGCTGGCATGAATGCCCTGTTCTCATTTCCTCGCCCGTTCCTACGTGTGCCCCAGATGCGGAGTCAGACCATTGGTTCACCTAGCCTGGGGTTTCAGGCAGGGAATTTTCCAACCTACCTGGAGATGCCGGGGATTGAACCAGGGACCTTTTGCATGCAAAGCACGTGCTGGACCACTGAGCTACAGCCTCTGTCCTTGCTATTGCCCTCTTCTCTCTTGTCCTCATTTTCCCCCTCCTCTCTGTTACCATTGCACCATGTCTGTGCTGCTTCTCTTTGAATTCCCAACCTGTTTTATTTGAAAAAAATTGCCCACCAGTTCCCACTGAAACAGATTCTAATGAAATAAATACCTTGCCCCAGGCATGGAGCTAGATTGGGCTCTGCCGCCTATATGGGCACAGATAATTCTTTGATGTCACCACCTCTTCCCACACTTGTCTTTCCCTGAGGCAGCACCTTCAGCCCCCGCAAGCCTCCCCAACACCCCCTCGCCTCACTATTGCCAGTATCAGAGATTCACGGTTATTGTAGCACCATCCTTGATTTTCAGATAAGGTCAGAACTCAACTGGGAATGATGCTCAGTGCAATGCTGGTTCTCCTCTATGTGCTGAATATACTTTCTCTATATCATGGTTCAGCCCTGTCTCATTTTGGCTTTAGATGAGGCCATTCTCCTAGCTTATGAAGTCTTTGGAGAAGAGACTACCATGTGATCAGAGTTGTGTTTAATGTGCTTGATAAAGGAGTGCCTTCTCCCTTATCAACCTGCCTAGTCACTGAGGTCATCAGAGGGCATGCTCCTGGTGGTGCTGCATGTACGTACCCATGGCCCGACTACAGTCCACCCAGAGAAGAGCCTTCAGTGTGGTGGCCCCCTTTCTGTGCAACTCCCTGCCTCTGGAAGTCAGTGCTGTTTCCGGCACCCCCTGAAAACATCTTTATGTCAGGAAGCCTTCCTTAATTGACCAGCCACAGTTTTATCGGAATTCTGTTTCTTTTAATAATAGTATTATTATTTATTTAATATATTTAATAATATTAAACATTTTTTAAATGGAGTTTTATTATTTTATCTTGCATCTTTTATTGTCCACCACTATGGAATCTGTCTAGATGTGGAATAGTATATAAATATTGTAAAACAAACAAACAAACAAACAAAGAGTATAAAGATCCTACCCCATTAATTTAGGGTGTATTGGCTGGTTACACATGGCAACGATGAGATGGCATTCAGATAACATTTAAATCAGGCATGTAATTCAGGAACTTAAGTTCTGGTCTATTGTATCACTTTAATACCTAACTTTTTGTTGTCTATAATCTATGTTCAAACACACATACAGAGAGGGGTCAGGAGAATAAGTGAGCTTTGCAAGCACCAAGCAGGTGGCAGGAGGAGCAGGGGAAAGGATGGTTCAAAAGCCATCCACTCAAAGAGTCTTTTATTCAGTTCCTTTTAATGTTTAAGCTATGCTGGAAACCTTAATGTGATCACAGCTGTTGTGCTGTCAGCTGATGGAGAAAACTATTCCCCCCCCCCAAAAAAAAAAACAAAACCCAATAAGTAGCAAATGGATTCTGGAAATCCAGTAGCAGAAGATACAAAACACAGAAACATGCAGGGTAACCCCTTTCAAAACTAGCATCAGTGAAATGGAACAAGAAAAGGAAAAGATATTTAAAATTCAAAAAGAGGCCTTTTCAACACATCTCTTCAAAATTACTGAGAGTCATGAAGTACAACTGCAAGACATAATGCCTTGGAAAGAAAGCACATTTTTCTCCCATACCCCAGCATCTATGCATGTTAGCTGAGAAAATAAATGATTTTAAGCTCAGAGATGCCTTAGCCACTTTGGGGGTTGTTTTCCAGTTAAAAAAAAAGCACATCCAAACACAGGCCACAACCAAAAGTATCTCTCTCTCTCTCTCTCTCTCTCTCTCTCTATTGCCTTATCTGCTAAAAAGCCATCAAGGCAGTGTACAGCAATTTAAAACAAAACCATAAGACAATAAAAATAAGAACATTAAAATGATTAAAATATTAAGGGCACAATCTTATGGGTTGCGCCCTCATTGGACGTGAGTATTAGAGGCTTCTGAGTAACCAATGCCCTGTTGGTAGGGCAGAAGGAGTGATGGAGGCAATTTCTGTTCTCCTTTGTTTTGTTTTTTCCCTCTAGATGGGCCTCTGAGTCTAGCTAGTGGGGGTGAGGCTGGGACTCAACAGGCCATAGGATTCTTCCTAATTTGGCCTCTCCCCTTCCCTCGCAACGACTCCTTTCAGTCCCGCCTTGTTCAGGGCAGATGTAATATGGTCCCAAGACCGTGCACTTTCTGTGAAGCTTCCAGATACTATTCAGGGGTAGCCCCACACAGAGCATGTTGCAATTGTTCTTAACTTGATTCTGTTTATGTTCTGTTATTACTTGATATTTTAAGTTATGTTGCTTGGGATGGCTATTAGTCAAATGCAATAAAATGTTCAGACTCAGATGCTGCAATAGTCTAAACATGATCTAACCAAGGCATGGATAACTGCTGCCAAGTCAAACCGATTCAAGAAGGGTCGCAGGTGGCGCACCAAGCGTAATTGTGCAAACGGATTTGTTGCCACCATCGCCACCTGATGTTCCAGGGACAGTGTAGGATCAAGGAGCACTCCCGAGCTATGGACCCGATCCTGAACAGATTGAATCCCAATCCCCGAGTCAGGTTTTCTACTGGCCACCAACACGTCCGTCTTCTCTGGGTTTAACTTCAGTTTGTTCACCCTAATCCAGCCAATTTCCAAACCCGGGGAACGTTCAAGGTTTTTGATTCCTTCCTTGGTGTTAGGTAACAAAGAGCAATAGAGCTGGTTGTCATCAGCATATTGGTGGCACTGGCACCTTGCTCCAAAGCTCTGGATGACTTCTCCGAGCAGTTGCATGTAAATATTAAACAGCATCAGGGGACAAGATAGAACCCTATAATTAGAACCACAGGTCAAAGGCAGTGGAGTTGAACAGTAATCCGCCATCCACCTTCTGGACACAGCCTGACAGAAAGGACCGGAACCACTGCAAAACAGCACCCCTAAGGCCCAGCCCTGCCAGGTGGTCCAGAAGGATCCCATGGTTGATGGTATCAAAGGCCACCAAGAGGTCCAAGGGAACCAATAGGGTTGTGTTCCCCCCATCCAGTTTCCAGTGTAGGGCATCCACCAAGGTGACCAAAGCAGTCTCAGTCAAATATCCCATACGAAAGCCAATTGAAATAGGTTCAGATAATCAGTTTCATCCAGTTACTTCAGGAGTTGCAATGCCACCACCTTCTCAATCACCTTAGCCAAGACCAGTGTATTTGAGACTGGCCTATAGTTAGATAGATCTCCTGGATCAAGGGATGGTTTCTTTAATAAAGGTCTTATTATTGCCTCGTTAGCAAGAGGGAACAATTCCCGCCTGCAAGCTTAATCACTTCCCTTAGCCATGGCATTAGTCCCACCTTGGCTGATTTAATCAGCCAAGAAGGGTAAGGGTCGAGTACACAGGTGATAGCCCCCACTGCTCCAGATGCCCTGGTCACATCCTTGAGATCCACAAGATGAAAAGAATCCAAAAGAACTGGACAAGTGGTTGCTGAGCTTACATCATTTTGAAACAACAATACATTACATTCCTATTCAAATATAATCCATATGAAACTTTTAGTAAGTAGGAACACACTTTACAACTCTTCTTTGCCACCTCCCCTTGAAGTTTTAGCTTTTGATTCGATAAATTATATATCACAAAAGAGACATTTGTTGCTTGACAAGAGTAGAGTTTACACATTCCACTTTATGGAGGGATGCCTTCAAGATATGATTGTGTGGAAGCAGGGGCAGGGGAGGGCAAGCTTGAGAATTTTCCACTTGAGTGTGTTTTTAGTCAGAGCAAAATATACAGTTGCTGCTCCAGACTGAAATGGTTGTACAGGTATACCTCAGAAGAGAGATTCATATGGCCATTCTTTGTTGTCCAGGCCATGGATCTATTCTATGCAGGTGATTTAATAATAAGCTTCTCACTTGCCAAGTGCTTAACTGTTAGGAATTGCTCTATTCCAATAGCTTGACTGGCAATACACAATCTAAATGCTTTTGGAGAGACAGGTAACAGGATTCTTAATGAGTTTACCATTTGTTCACTGATTGCCTGGATAGCCAACAAGTGTTGGGTTACCTTATCCCTGGCTTCTATTTCTAGAACCTGGAATGCTCCTTTGAGGAGGCCTACCATCTAGTTTCCTCAATGGATGTTTGATCCTTGGAGCCTTTCGAGTAGCAGAAAGATTCAAGACCTTCTGAACTCTCCTGCTGTAACTCTTCTGTAGACGTTGCTTATCCTTCTCTATAGCCAGAATGCTAGTTATTATCATAATTTGACTTCCCTGAGAGCCAGTCTTAATCATGTCAAAAGCCAGACTTCTGGTCTGGTCAACCTGCCCTGAGGACAAGTCCTGACCTGAAAGACTTTTCAATTTTTTTTTTTTTTAAGATAGCAGATTAAAATTTAGCCCATTTTTAAAAAAAATCAAAGAGGGTTTTTAAAACAAAACAAAACAGGAACAATGTAGCTCAATGAAAAGATAAATTAATCTTCATATGTTAATATGATAATCTGTTCCTGTAAACAGCCACTATGAAAATTATGATAAAGAATAATTTGCCTGGCAATTTGGGGGTGGGAGGTATTGAACAAATGGGATTATTTTTACTCATATTATAAAGCCAACAGTTTAGTAAATTTTTACAAAGAAAATAAATTACGGGGTCAGAGAGCATCCATAGAGTCTTAACTGCTGGCACTGAGATCCACCTAAACCCTGAACACCCTTCCTGCTGTTGAATTTAGAATCCAATCTTCTGATACCAACTTCCTGAAAAAAAGGTCGCTTCTCTTTAACCAGTAGAGTATGAGGAAGGATAAACAGCAGATTTATTTGATTCTGTTTGATCTTGAACATCAAGCAACACACGTAGCGGGCTGGATCCAGACTAAGTTAGTTGAACTTGGGTCCCAAAGAAATCAATAGTACAAATTTTATTATGTTAGTCATTCATTCATTCATTCATTCATTCATTCATTCATTCATTCATTCATTCAATTTCTTAATCGCCCATCTGGCCAGTCACCCGGCCACAAATGCAAACAGTTTTAAAACAATAAAATTCTACATTAAAATATCATATTTCTAAAAATACCCTAACCCACCCCAAATGCCTGCCTGAACAACCACGTTTCTAATGCACAGTGGAAGCTCATTAAAGAGTGGGCATGAATGACGGAGTTCCCTAGGGCGGGAGTTCCACAGAGAGGGGGCCACCACAGAGAAGGCCCTCTCCCTCACCAGCCTAGATATCCTGGCTGATGGGACAGAGAGAAGGCCATCCAAGACTGATCTTGTTAAGCGGCCTGTCTGGTGTTGATGAAGGTGCTCCTGGAGGCTGGGCCGGAACCATACAGGGTTTTAAAGGTCAAAAGCAACGCCTTGAATTTGGCCCGGAAAACAACTGGTAACCAGTTAAACTCCTTCAGCATCAGAGTGATGTGATCACGCTGGCGGTTGCTTTTAATCAGGCGAGCTGCCGCGTTTTGCACCAGCTGCAGCTTCCGAACCATCTTCAAGAGTAACCCCACGCAGAGTGCATTACAGTAGTCTAGACGAGAGGAGACCAGAGCATGTACTACCGATGGGAGGACATGGTCGGGAAGGTAGGGGCACAGCTGCCGTATCAGATGGAGTTGGTACAGCGCTCTCCAGCTCACAGCTGACACCTGAGCCTCCACGGACAGCTGGGAGTCTAAAATGACCCCCAGGCTGCAGACCTGGTCTTTCAAGAGTAGCCATACCCCATTCAACACCAGGTCAACACCCCCAACCTCCTCTTGTCTCCCACTAAAAGTACCTCAGTCTTGTCAGGGTTCAGCTTCAGCTTATTCCTCCCCATCCAGCTACTCATCATCTCCAGACATTTGGACAGGGATTCTACAGCCAGCCATGGTGAAGATTTAAACGAGAGGTAGAGCTGCGTGTCATCTGCATATTGATGACACTGCACCCCAAACCTCCTGATGATAGGCCCCAGCAGCTTCACATAGATGTTGAATAGCACTGGGGAGAAGATGGAACCCTGTGGTACCCCACAAGTGAGCAGCCATCTATAATCTGAGACTGGAGGTGAGCAGCCATGGGTCCGAAACCTCCTCTCCCAGTGCTACCCTCTGGTACCTGCCAGAGAGGAAAACCGGAACCACCGTAATACTGTGTTTCCAATGCCCAACCCCTCCAGGCGGTCCAGGAGGATACCGTGGTCAATGGTATAAAAAGCCGCTGAGAGGTTGAGAACAAGGAAGGAGCATTCGCCCCTATCCAAAGCCTTCCTCATATCATCCACCAAGGCGACCAAGGCCATTTCTGTCCCATGCCCAGGCCTGAAGCCTGATTGAAATGGATCTTGATAATCGGCTTCTTCCAAGTGTGCCTTCAACTGCATTGCCACCACCCGCTCAATCACCTTGCCCAAAAATGGCGGTTTCGAGACTGGGTGAAAGTTCAGAACTTGGGGATCCAAGGAGGGCTTTTTTAAAAGCGGTCTTATCACTGCCTCCTTGAGAGCTGATGGCATCACTCCTTCCTCAAGGGAGGCTTTCACCACCACCCTGATCCCTTCACCCAGCCTCTCTCTGCAGCTCATAATGAGCCAAGATGGGCAAGGATCAAGTGAGCAGGTGGTCAGCCTTACAGATGAAAGCACCTTGTCCACTTCCTCAGAAGGAAGAAGCTGGAACCGATCCCACAAAACCAGTTTGCCACGGACTGCCTCTTGCTTGCTAACTGTATCGACGGTGCCCGGAATAACACTCCTAATCCAATCAATTTTATCTGCAAAGTGCCTTGCCAAGGCCTCACAGGAGGCCTTAGAATGCTCCAGCAGTTCCGGCGCAACTGGACCGACCAGGCTCTGGACCACTTGGAACAGCCTCCTGGTCATAAACCTAAGTTCGATTAACTTAGTCTGGATCCAACGTAATGTCCTTTGATATATGCTGCTCCTAGCGAACATTACCTTGTACAACTGCTGAACAAATTAAGTACTATAAAACAAAACAATAGATGAGAAAAATAATCTGTCAGTAGTTTCCACCTCCAAAGCTAAGGACAAATTGTACTTCACTTGAAGCAAACAAAGGAAAAAAGGAATACATGAGCTAGTAACCTTAAAAATCAATGGGTTATCATGCACTAACCTAAACACATTATTGTCAGTGTATTCTGTCACCCCAGCCTCATGAACTAAGGACCACACTACATCTTCAAATCCAAAAATATGTGAACAAGATGCAAACCATGAAGTTAAAATGCAACAAAACTCTATAAGTCCAAGTCCCATCTTGCTGCCAACTTAATTGCAATGAGAAAGCAACTTAAACAAGAACGTCTTATGGCATTTTCAGGAAAAAGTTCGAGACTTTAGCAAATCTCCAAACTAGGGAAACGTCATAATGCCACTTTGTTCCACTTGCAAGAGAAAACATCTCTCTCCAGTTCTCACACATTATTTTAAATGCAAGGATTTAGGAGCACAAGGGATTTGCACATTTATAGGAAATGCGTGATTTTTTGTTCTGAGCTCCTTATTATAGAGGCATGATGCTGAAGTTTCCATAGCAGGAGAGTAAAAAAGTATAAGGAATGGAAGCCAACCTTTAAGTTGATGCGATCAAGGAGATCTTCCACAGATTTGGGTTGAGGTGGTCTTCCTTTCCGTCGCCTTCTTGTGGGCCTTTTTGGCTTCTCTTCCTCTTCATTTAATACATCCACATAGATGAACTTGAAAGTACCCACTTTGTTGTTCAGGAGACCCATCCAGGTACCCATGGGAGGCTTGCTAATTATATCAATGATATCGCCCTTCTGTAGATGAGAGAAGCAAGAATATATCTACCTATGAACCCCATGGGGATTTGCAAATTACTATATCAATGCTGTGTCACAATGGAAGGTAAATCATATTGCATACAGACTTTGTGATGGACACCTTAAATAGTAGAGAATATGAAATCGTTATCAATCAAGAATTCTAGTTCACGAGGTTTCTTCCCTTAACTGTGAGACAATCCAGAAGCTACTTCCTATCTCTGCAATATTTTAAACCAAGTATGTTTAGAAAAGATACTCCTTCTCTCCCAGCCTTTTAAAAAGGGGCTAACCGTACAGAAGTTTTTGGAAATTATATGCACAATTCTTTGTGACTAAGAATTTCTTCTAATTACCTGATGCTAGAAATAAATATCTGAAACTCTTTTTTGCTGATTTGTCAGATCTATAAGTACAGCAGAAACGAATTTGCAACATTCATTTCAGCTCTGTGATAATTAACTTATTTTCTGCTCACCACTCATCTCTCTGTCTCTCCAGTGGGCTTTTCTAATAATAATAAAAACATTCTGGGTTTACTTTAAAAAAGACAACACGTATTTATTTATTTGCATTTCTACCCTGTTTCCTAGAGAGAAAATGATCTCTGAACCAAGTAGCTTACAGTTAATTATTTACAGAGAGTATATGTTTGTATATGTTCATATGTATATGTGTGTATACACACATGCACACATGACCTACATTACAATAAAACAAAATGAATAAAAAGACTCTTCCCTCAGGCATTTGACAGCATCTTACAGCTGGCTGATTGTTGAAAATTGTTTTTAGGTATCTGTTGTCTGTGTGTGCTGTCTGTTTATATGTTCTTATGTAAATGGTTTTGCACTTTCTATTATGTATTTTTAATGGTTTTTAATCTTTGTAAACTGCCCAGAGAGCTATGGAGAGGTATAGAAATGCAATAAATAAATACACTGTAAAAGTGTAGATTCACAGTTATTTTAAAAGCAGCAGGACATAGATGTTTTCCAGCAGATAAAAAGCTTTATTAAAAGGAAGATAATTCAGAACCCTCCTAAAAATAGGGAACTGGCTAGCCAGGTATCCCTGGGTGGCAGGGGTGGAGGTGGAATTCCCACAGGGGATGCTGTTACCGTGGAAATGGCAACCACCCACCTGCTATGGTACTGCAGAAGCACCTCTTCAACAGACTCAAGTCAAGGGATTGTGGGGTATTACAGGGGGAGGCCTGCCCTCCAATAATACAGGAGGAGACTTTGGCCTGTGCCTAGAAACCAGTGCAGTTATTTGAGAACAGGGTCTATCTATTATCTCCAGCTGGAGGCAGCAACCTTGCCGAGCTGTAGTTTCTGAACAATCTTCATAGGCAGCCCTATGTAGGGCACACTGCAGTCATCCAGTCTACAGGATACCACATAGTCCAAAATGGCCTCTGATCAGACCACAGCCTACTTCCATGTCACATGTATTCCTGTCCATATGCCAGACCGGGGGAGGGGAGCACACACACCACAGCTGCTGGGCTGTGCATTAACAGTGAACTTAAAAAGGATTTTTCACAGTGAATTCTACTGTTAATACACCAAATTACCACCTTTTTGTACAGCACACTCTACAGTGGCTTTGTGATATGCTGATCTGGGACTGATTTAGGCCACAGGCAAGAATTCTCAAAACCACGTCCTTATTTTGAAATACCAACTATTGCCAAAGCAATGGTAGAATAACAGAAACAGGAAGTCAGAAGTTCTTTCAACTAGACGAGGGATGAAACAGTGAATTCAGGGCTTAGGCTGCACCAACTGTTTTTGCAGGATGCACACAAGGTCACTCTGTGAGCAGTTGAGGCACCCTGCACCTCTTTTCATATCCTGTCAGTGATAAGAGTTCTACTACTGTGTTTCTTTGTATTAAAGGTAGTATCTCATTAAAGATATAGGTGATGATAGTCTACACAGACATCCTGGAATGTCACTGTTTCTAATAAATGTACTGCCATTCTTCCTTTACTATAGGGCTGTTCACACAAAAGCCCTCACACAATTACTGAAGTTAGGGGGGAGTGGGATCACTCCCACAAACCACACCCCTTCAACACCAACACATCCACTGGCTCAGTCCCCAGTAGAGGCCATGCATTTGGCATCAATGCGAAAGGGGGCTAATGCATGTACCAGTGTATGTGGAAGTTCTTCAGCAGTGGGAACCCCCACCAATCAGAGTTTCCATTCCTGTGGGGGAGCCCTCCACAGATAAACCTGTATGCATGTTTTTGTTGTTCAGTTGTTAAGTCGTAGGCCCCCTTTAACACAGGTACTGAATGCACAGGCACCAAGGAATGTGGCTTGGTGGGCACATCAGTCTCGGACGGGCTTGAAGGCATGTTTTTGCTCCCTCCTCAACACATGAAGGTTTTCCTCTGAACAGCCTTTGTTAAAAGGTTATTCAATGTTCTTTAAACCCAGATGTTATGCTTATCTATATCTATATATAAATGCCTACCTACAGACCAAACTGTTTGATCCAGGTGGGTAGGTGAGCCTTATAAAATCACTATCCTATTACCAGGTACTCTTCCCCAATTTTTTTTTTTTTTTTGCACAGGAGAACACAGTACATGCACAGTTATCAGTGCACATATTAGGTTTTCTTTAAAAATTTATTTAATTAAAAATTTCCAAACAGCCACTGAAAATCCTGAGAAGAGCGAGCACAGTGAGACACCTTAGGGAACAACAGACAAGCCAAAATATTAAGAATTCCAACAAAAGGCATTGGTGCAGAAAGCTTGTTGGGACACATCCTTGAGAAATGTCCCTGAATTCAGATACAGTATTTAAATCCAGAAAAAGTACCTTGAGTTTCAAGGAATCAGTATCATAAGGGCTGGGGGTAAAATCAGTGTGAACCCTCGCCCGGCCACAAAAAGGTCCTCTATATGGAAGTTCTTCATCATCACCATCTTCAGACTTGACACTCTCTCTGTTGCTGGCTGAGGAGTCTGTTGTGCTTACTGTCTGCCCACCTGTTTGGGACAGAACAAAAGAAGAGTTTATCTAAAAAACAATCCACAAAGAATACACAAAGCATTCTTAGAAGCGCTCATTTGATATTTATTTCCACCACAATAATAGGTAAGATAAGGCAGAAAACGCAGCAGGTTCTGTGCCCCTGTTGTTTGCTTGTGGCATCTTTTGACATCAATGCCAACAACAACAACAACAACAACAACAACAGTCTACTTTATCAGCTCCCCAGAGATCCATCTACTGTTGCTGCTTGCTTGCTTGCTGCAGCACATTCTCCATATAGCTTGGCACAGGCTCTCACAACATATGGCGAAACACTGGAAGCAACAATCACTGTTGCTCTCCCAAAGTGTTTAATCTAGACCCCAACTTTCAATCCAGCCCTCAACACTGCTGGGCTGATTGTGGCGGAAAGGATGCCCCCCTCCCCCCCCCCAAAAAAAAGGAAGAGAAGCACAAAGATGACTATCACTGGAGATTTGCTTTGACACAGTAATAGGCTCAGGCTCAATTTAGGAAAATACCTGCTGTTTATGTTACCTGTGAAGGGAGGGTTCTTAGGAACCACACCGCTACTTAAGATCCCAAAACATATGATTATATTTTTGGAAAAGCACAGCCACTAGGCAGTTTCTGTAGTTTATCTCTACATATTTTCTTCTCTGAGATAGAGGCATATTATCTATCCAGCTTATATCTTTAAGTACCTTCAAATTCAGTTGTAGTTCTTTTATTTAAAATATTTATTCCCAACAATAACTTAAATACTGATTCCTTTGGCTGGTTTTGGCTTCACCTTCGGCATAGGCTTAAGGGTCACACAAGGCCAGTTGTCCATATTCTTTGCCACCACTGGTTTAAAATATGAGCCCAATTCTTATAGTTATTAATTTAAAACAGATGGAGGGACTGATGATTGCATGTAGAATATCTTTAGATAAGACCTGCCCAACCATTAACATTTGCTAAAAACTTTTATATCTTTCACACTTCACCAAGCGAGAATGCCCAACTTCTCACAAAAAAGGTAACAAAGCCTTGATTCTCAAGTACTATCAAGCATCCCTCAGTAGAAAACCTCACAATTTATTTGAAGCAATCTTTGGGTATTTTCATTCCCTTCACAGGCTCAATCCCTGTTAACTCAAACAAAGCAGTTTCTTTGAGTCTGACAAGACGGTAGGTAAAAATACCCCAGGAATATTGGTCCACATGCAGTCTGTCTGAACAAGATAAGAGCTGAAGTACTGCTCTTCCAAGTACTAACTGACTTGCCCTCCAGCATTTGTGATTTCAGCTACGCTTCACATTTAGTTTCCCTTATGTGCGGCTTTTTGATGTGTAAAAATAATCATGAGTTTCATTTTAAAAGATATTGGATCAGTTTAGACATAAATATCTTGGCCTAATATACCATGGTTAATTAGACTAGGAGAAAACATTGACCGGGTTTGGAAGGCACACTGCGGCTTCACATAGGTTACTTAACCCATGATGAGCCACAGTGTCTGCATGCGCCAGGTTGCATATGCAACCCCCACTCAGGCGAGTGCGGCCACCATTTTGAATATGCAATCCTCGCTCAGGGACTGTTGTGTCGTGCAAACCTGGTGAGTGTGGGTTATGTGAGCATTAAACAAATCATGAGTTATGCAAGGTTTGTATGGGCTGCCATGTCATGTGAACAGCTCCACCGTGTCTGCATGCTCCCTCCTCCTATGTCCCATAATAGAACACTTCTAGGGTTTGTTAAATCCCAGTTTCCCATTATGAAAGCACCAAAGCCTGGGGTTGGACTCAATGGTCTTGTAGGCCCCTTCCAACCCTACTATTCTATGAAGTCAGGCACATGAAAGTGAGGAATACATGAGTACAATACTAGTTCTTGGTCTAATAAACCATGAGTTACGTCTCAACTAGACCATGTTGAACTTTGTACTTATTACTTACTCATTGAGCTCTGGCCACTTAGTGAGCTCCTCAAACTTTCTACTGAACCACCAGCTTTCAGCTTGGGTTTATCTAAAGAATCAGTATCTGGCTGCGGTGACTGAGGAGATTCTGGCATTACATCCAGGCTGGAATCCTGAAAGAAAATTACACACAATTTATTTTCAGATTCCCATACACTCAAGTTAGAACTGTTGGTTTATGTAGTTTGACAAACGTTACCACCTAGGGTAGAGCCCATTGCTATGCATCTGGATCCTAAAGGACCCAACTGAGGCAATGGACAAACCTAGAAAAGGTGAGTAAGAGAAGGTTCTTCTTTCCTAACCATTTAGGGCGCAATCCTACGGCCACTAGACAGCAGCTAGACGGCCATAGGATTGGTTGGTTTCAGTGAACCGACCTTGGAGCCCATGCCCCGAGGTCAGTTCCTGAAGAACTGACTCCCTGTCCCCGCCCCTACCGCCTTGTAGGCAGTGCGGGTCATCTCCAGGCTCGTAAAAGCAGCGCGGAGTGAGGCAAAAAGGAGGCATTCCCAGGCGGGAGGTGTGGAAGTGCCAGTATGACACTCCCTATGCATCGTCTGCCCTCCTCCACCTTGCGCTCCAATGTCCCGCGGCTAGACAGTCGAAATTGTCTGTCTAGCTGCGAATGAGGGCGGCTGGAGCACAGAGGAGAGGACCCCTCTGTGCTCCTCCTGCCATGCATACGATAGGCAGTTGCCTCCGAGTTTGGAGGTGGCCGCCTATCCCAATAGGATTACTCCCTTATAGACTAAAACAGCCTTCCCCAAGCTGATGCATTCCTGACATTTTGGAATACAGTTCCATAATCCCTGACCACTGGTCCTGCTGGCTGGGGCTCATGGGAACTATATAAATAGGGTATTTTTTAGCTTTGGCTAAGAGGACACTAGTGAAAAAATGAGAAATCATGGCCCCAGCCCATGAGAAAACATGACCAAGTTCACACAGGACCACATTGTCAAGACTGGAAACAAAACCAGAAATTCTCCTGCAGCTGTAGGAAGCTATTTCTCCTACTCTACATGTTTACTCAGACTGTGTTCAATGGAAATTACTCCCAGATAAATATGCGTATGACTTCAGCTTTTGGATGCAACCCTATGGTATGTAAAACAAAGAAAAAAAAACCAATGGGAGGGAAACAGTAAAAAAAACCCACCTCAATTTGGAACAGGGCAGATGGGAAGAAAGAGTCACTTCTCCCCCACTTCTCAGCAGTACAGAAAAAGCTTTTGCACAAGGAAAAAGCCCTTTAAAGTATTTCTAGCCAAAACTTACAATTAATTAAAAGATTATTTTGACTCTGTCACCTATATCTTAGTATCTACTTGTGATTTAGCTGTTTCATTATGTTTTCTAGAGTTGTGATGCTTTCATAAACCTTAAAATAAACCTTTTCATGTGTATTTGCTGAAGATAACTATGAAAAGTTAACACTACATAAATGGCAGATGAAATAACAGAAACGTTACAGTTTGGATTGAATAACTACGCTCATTATTTTTCATAGGTATGGTGTTAAAATGAAATAACCTGAAGATGCAACTCACTTACAAAATTTGTAAACAAAGCAAAAATCCTTTACACGTAAGGTAATGGGCTTTTTTTTTTTTCATTCATTCAAGTAACAAGACAGATTTAGAAGGACTGAAACAGTAATTTCTGGGAGCTATCTGCAGTCAGAACAACATTCATTTATGTTATGTGTGGATGTCTGCACACATCCTGGTGCAAAGAAAGCATTTTGTTTGATAAATGACAATGCAAGAAAATAACATGGTACAATATTCAAGACTATCTAAAGCAAGAAATTAAAAGAAACCTGCTGATATACAAGGATCGCTGGCTATTCCACAGACATGAAATCACAAACCATCTGAATGAAGCCTGTTATTTGCATGCTGCAGAGTATTCAGGAAACATCTTCCCACAAATCAAGCAAATCTCCAGAGAGAATTGGAGAACCAAAGCCACAGATTGCTAATAAGAAAGTGCCTTCCATTTTTCTAATGGCTATGTTTCTTGTACTCCATTCTTGAACACTTTTGCAGAAATGTCCATGCAGTTCTTACTAAATTAGAATTAGAAATTGGAATCTTACTAAATTGTGGGCACAACAACCTCCTAGGACTGGGCCATGGAAGCAAATATTGTACTGCCACCCTCTATGTTCCAGAAATCATATGATCAGCTACAAAGCAAGGAGGATGCCTATGCTTGGGCCATACTATATTTGCAGGAAAGGGTACATTTCATTTTATTTAAGCATTTTGTTTCTCGCTGTATGGTATTGGGAAAACTTTGCAAACATGACAAATATCACCTCAAACCTGATATCTGGGCATTTATGATTATGCACAGTTGGGGCTGGCAATCCCTGGGCTTCATTACTGCCACACCTAATTGTAAGATTCAGCTGGTACCACAAACTCTCTTTATGTCAGAGATGGGCAACTTGTGGCCCTCCAGATGTTTTTGCCTACAACTCCCATGAACCGTCACCATTGGTTATGCTGGCTATGGCTGATGGAAGTTCTAGGCCAAAACATCTGGAGGGCCAAAAGTTGGCCACCCCGGCTTTAAGTGAAGGTGTTGTACTTCCAAGTTAAGGCACTAAGGGCACAATCCTATACATATTTAGACAGAAAAGGTCCTACAACTCCCAGCATTCCCCAGCCAGCCACACTGGGGAAAAGTCCTATAACTCCCAGCATTCCCCAGACAGCCATGCTGGCTGGGAAATGCTAGGAGTTGTAGGACTTCTTTTCTGTCTAAACATGCATAGAATTGTGCCTTAAAACATTTATAACATTTTAGCTCTCTCTAGGTCACACTGGGTTTTCAGGATGACTGTTGGTATCAAGACAACTTGACTGTTGAATCAAGACATTCAATCTTCGTATCTAGACATAACATTCTTAATATTTTACAACCAATTAAAGTCTGGTTCTTTAAAGGATTACCATTTTAAAACTGTCCCTATACAAGGCTCAGGTACAAAACTTTTAAAAAGCAAGTAGAGTCTAACTCATCACCAGTATTACGGTCAACTTGCCTCTAAGGCACTAAAATTAGTTAGGAGGTGCTCTTTACTTCTGCTGATTACTCTTAGTTATTAGTAATTAGTTATACTAATTATTGTATAAGTAATGTTTCGATGAGCATTAATTCAGGTAGGGCTACTTTGATCTTCCTTGGCCCCCACAAAATCAAGAAAATATATATCTCTTTTACCAAAGGATGGCTTACATGAAAATATTTAAATGCTTGGCTGTGTTACAGCACTATTCAATTTTAGGATCAACAGAGACCATGACGTTTGTGTTACATCTGTCAGCATTGTAATGGAGCTTTGTAGCAATCTGATGCATCAGAAATGGGCTTTGGGAGATGGATGTGCTATCATGTTACCACCACTGATTCTATTTTTATTCCAGGAGTCTGACACCACTGAGATGGTCTGGTGGATAACAATGGGCTTTGCTTCAGGAAAGACTATAAGGGTTGCCTCATTTCTGCATAGATCCTCAGACAAATTCTTTATTTGCAGTAACTCAGGGCTCCAGACCCACTGTGATAGGATGCTGAACAGACATACTACCAAAGTGACGGGCTTCTGGCTTGAAATCAGTCTCATATCACTGCAGATAAGAATGAATCAAAATAATGATAGGGACTGTAGACCTGAATTTAGCTTGGCAATATTATTCCAACCTGTCTCGGAAGACATAAAGATAAACACATGCGGCAATGTTCTGCTTATCAAATACTAGCCTTGAGCTTCTGAATGCAACGTACTGGTACCCCATTGCATCCTTATTATTCAACAGTCCTCTAGAGGGCGGTATTTAATCAATGGAAACTATTTTTCCAGCCCATGCCAATGCCTGTGGTTGCTTGCCAGCAATTACTTGTTATGCTTACAGTTCAAGTGGAAAAAACTGATGAAAAAAAGAGAAGTGCTGGGTATTTTGACAACCTACCAAACCAAATTGAATGAAGTGTGCCAAATGCAACATGCTTGGAAAAACAGATTGATTTTGGCAAGAGGAAACTGAAAGAGCAGCTTTAAAGGAATACATGCTCAGAATGAACTTTAAGGATCAACTATATAGATCTCTATGATGAGGGAATTAAATATGTGATAAAGGCACACCATGTTCATTTGCAAAGTTTTTTTGGACAAAATGGAATTCACACACTTTTGGCCTATATGCAGGAATGTTTTAGGCTTATATGGAAGACCACCCTGTGTTCTGTTACGGCCCCTACAGTTGGGGATGGCTTCTTGAGATAGCCTTCCATGCCACACAGACAAACTGCAAAGTGACACAGAGATGCTCTCTGAGACGAATTCCTATTCTTGGAACTATCTTTCCCAAGCATAGTTTTGTAGACTATCACTAATAGGAGAGAAATTCCAGAAATATTTGCATAGTTATTTTGCCGTCTTTATTTGCAAATGCCATTTTTCCTATAAATGCTCCTCATCCCAAAAACTTGTGGAGTACAAAACGGCACGATTATTTTTCAATGAAAGGACTTTATGGGGCATATTTATAATGGAGCACGTAACCACCGGGCAGTTACACCAGGGGTAGGGAACCAATGGCCCCCCAGATGTTATCAGACTCCAACTCGCATCAGCTCCTGTCAGAATGGCCAATGGTCAGGGATGATGGGAGTTGGAGATCAATATCATCTGGAAGACCAGAGGTTCCTCACCCCTGAATTATAGGGATTTCACACCATAGGTTTTTTTTTTCTTTAGAACAATTAGGAAGCTGCCATATACAGACCATTGGTCCATCTAGCCCAGTATTGTCAACACTGACCGGCAGCAGCTCTCCAGGGTTTCAATTAGGAATTTTTCCAGTCCTACCTGGAGATGCCGAGGATTGAACCTGGGAACATTTGAATGCAAAGCAGGTGCTCTACCACTGAGCCACAGATGATTAAATGAAGTGAATCAGAGCTCTCCTAGATACAATGCAAGTCTTTTCTATAAATAAATATATTTCCCCAATATTTTTAAATATTTTCCCAATAACTTTTACATCTTTTTTATTTTTAAACAGTGTTTATATTTGAATATGATACACTTTTTGGTTATTTAGAAAGATGGTGTGTTTAAATAACTGTATTACAGATAAGTTTAATGGCGGAAGATTTTAAGTTGTTTTATTGCATCTTTTTGTTGTACGATGTTTGAACAAAGGAGAAGGGGAACATAAATATTTTAAATAAAATAAAAAGAAATTATCAAGAGGACAGGGCACGGCATAAATTTAGATAAGAAAATGCAGTCTAAATTTGAAACACATTTAATTCTTTTTAAACTGGAATATGTGTTTGTTGTAAAGTGTATGCTGCTGTGTAATTTGGAGTATGTGTTGGGGTACTCTGACATTGCTAGAGGACTAATGCAAAATATATAAAGCCATTCATTCTTTACAGCATGTGAACTACCAGCATATATGGAATGAAATCATATACTTTACTGGCCTAACTCAATTCTAACTCCCTTTTATGGTGTCATTGAAGCTCTTTTCATAGTAAATAGTTTTGAAAGGGCCTTGGAATTGCTTCACTATATTATTCCCATGGGAAGTTTCTCTAGTGACACTGTTGTACCTTTCAATGATATCTCAAAACATAGGAATCAAGGGATCTTCCAGTATTTACACTAGAAAGTAAAACACCCAGCTGTTATTTAATTTAAAGCAAACAAGGAAATGAACAAACTTGCATACCTGCTCTGACAAGGAGCTGCTGTATTTTTTAGACATCCTTTTCTTCATGGTTTCTTTTACAGATTTCACTTTTTTACCAAGAGATATGCGGGAAGTAGAGGGGGATTTGATCACTTCTTTGTAAACAAAATCACCATCTTTACCCTGTAAAATGAAAGAGGAATCAAAATAAAGATCACAATTTGCCATCTCTGGCCAACTCTCAAAGCAAATGTATTTAAAGGAAACAATGATGGGTGGAATTGTGGCTCACGTTTCACAGATTTTTGCAAGTTCTCTGAACAAGACTAGCTTTTCCCAGTAACATTTACTTCTGGAGCATTTTTGTAATGTCACCCATGGAGGCATACACGTAAGAAATAAGATATCAGAAACTCCTACTTATGTGGCAAATAATGCCCTCTATGGCACCCTTCCCCCATTCTGATGTTTTAGACTACAACTCCCAGTATTCTTAACCATTGGCCATACTGGCTGGGGATAATGGGAGTTGAAGTGCAAAATATCTGGAGGGCACCAGGTTGGGGAAGGTTGATCTGCCATTTATGAAGCTGTAAACAATTGGTCCTCCGCCCCTTCTTTCCTCATGTGCTGGCTTTAGTGTGTAGATCTTGGCTTGCATTAAGTCTGAGTTCCTCATTATGTCCAAACTGGGAAACGCTGGTTTAATGTTGCTTTACAAACCAGGATAATAAGCCAGAATCTCTGTACCAAAGCTGGCACATGACCAGAAGTGGTGAGGGAGGAACATGCATCCATAGCTTTATGAAGCTGTGGACAAACATTGAAACACAGGCAAGATGTTGAAACTGGCCACCCATGTTGATTTTTCAGCGAGAGTCATGAGTCAGAATGTTAACTACCTTCTAATTCCTGCCCCATGGATCTTTCTTTAACAATACTTGTGGGAGAGTCCAATGCTGACTTAACTTTTTCACATGTAAGTTTCATGACAAATACACTACCCTAAAGGGAAATGTTACATTGTATTCAGCTTCCATGAACCTCATCACTGTTTTCAATATGTACTGCTTTTCAACTTTCTTTCTTTCTTTCTTTCTTTCTTTCTTTCTTTCTTTTTTAACATTTTGGAAGATGAGAAAAGTAATTTCAAGTACAGCTCAAATTCCATCTCCTATTGCTTGTATGATCATTTCAATTTTCAGAGCACTTTTTACCAAGTACTCTTGGCTCTAAGCTGAGATCAATGTTTGTTTATAAGGATAACTATATTCTGTTTATTGAAATTCCAGGTAGATTCAACTGATAGTGGCAAACATTAAGCATATACATTCCAGTATTCACTCCTGTTGCAATATCAATAGCTGCTCTATAGCTAAACTACGCATGGCACTCGGCTGTGTGTAGTTTGTTCTTGCTTTTGTTTTGTTTTACAAAATGCAACTGCAGAGGCTGCAATGTAAAGCATAAGACTCGCATTGGGGGAGAGGTTCTTAATCCTTCCCTGTAGACCTTTCTGTGCTAAATATCATCCACCAGCTGTTTTTGGCCCCACAAAGGAAAATATATGGGTACCAGAAAGGAAAAAGAGCACTCAAATGTCTGAATTAAGCTTACAGCCATAACTGAACAATTAGAGGAAAGGGGAGAAGTCAAGGAAGGTAGGAAAAAGCAGGGGGAGATGCAACTAGAACCTTGATGGACCACTGGAACATAATTACAGACTAAGGTCTATGAAGTCCAGCACTGCATTGCCATGGGTGGCCAGCTTGGAAGTTCAGAAATAGGACATGAAGGCAGTTATCCTGTCTCTACCATCTGCTCTTGAAAGGTATACTATCTTGAAATACAGAGATTCTATTTGGCAGCCATGGATGGTAGCTAATAACAGACACATCCTCTGTGAATTTGCCTAATCCTTTTAAAAAGCTATCCAGGTCAGTGGCTATTACTTGTGACAGTTAATTTCACAAGATAATGTACTGTGTGAAGAAGTATTTCCTTTTATTTGTCCAGAACCTACCATAGATCAACTTCATAGGATCAACTTGAGTTTCAGGGAGGAGACAGAGGAACATTTTCAATCCAGGGGGATGGGGACGGGGAGGTGTGGTGGTGGTGGTGGGGATCCAAACTCCAGCATGACGCTGCTACTTATCTAATAGCCCATACTCTGTGTATGTGTTTATTCTAAATGTCCAGACTTCTGCAGCTGCACTTCACCACACCTCCCACTCCCCCCAGACAGGCCAGCCATCTGGCCACTTCCGCCAACGATATTGTCCAGCTAGAGCCATTTCCCTCACACTCACACACCAATCCAAGGCGATTCAGGAACTCAAAAGGATTTAAAATCAGTGGGACAGCGGTCCATTAACAAAATCATGGATTTAACTGGAATACCTTCTTGCCTGCTCTAAGTATTCTAAAAATGCCTGGTGCAGTGACAAAGCTGGCTCAAGGAACAGAAAGAGAGAGAAGCCTTCAGAAGTGAGAAATGTGAGGATGGGGTTGGAAAAAAGCTATCTTTTAAAAAAATCATATGTACGTTATTTCATTAAAAAGCTGCACTTGGTCTTAAAACAATGTCAAAACAAGTGAGAAACCACAAATCAGTACCATGTTTGAAAATATGATTCTGCCAGCGATGTTCCCTTTCCAGTGAAGCTTTAATGTGTCCCACAGAAGAAAACAAAGAAGCACCATATAGGTACCATTCCTCCTTCAGCTCGCTCTCCTCCCCATATAAGTCTATCGATCTCAACACGTTCTCCACCCCAACCCACATTATGGCCCAATTCATACTAATAAGCAGCTGTGGAGGCTGCATCAAATGGCAAGTTGTTCATATAACCACTCACTATCAGAGAAACCATGAGGATCGCAAATAACATACTTGTAATGTGAGTGTTACCTTCTCACATTATTCATTTTATTGTGGGATGGACATCCCCATCCTTAAATAGTCACAACCTGCTTCCAATTTAATTAGCTAGCTAGTTAGTTAGTTAGTTAGTTAATGTATCCTTTCCAGGGCATCTCTATGAATATCTTTCCCTCAGGTCTTGGGATCTGGTATGATTTCAGTCAGACTCATAGCAGATATGTCTTCATTTAGTGGATGGATTTTCTTATGTTGAGTGGTGGGGAGATCCTACTGATTTGATCCTCCTGGCCAAGTTAAACTCCTTGGCTGGCAAATGAGTACATCTATGTGGAAGCCATGAACCATGAGTGGCGATGGTGATGTTGGTAGTGGCGGTAGGGACAAATGGTTTCTGTCTATTGTTTTGGTGTTACAGATGCAGAATAAAAGAGAGCTTTGTGGTTCCCTAGGCAACACTCTGTTTTCACCTTCCTCCACATTACAATTCCCAAGCAACAGTGTGAAAACATGCATGTGTAAAATAATACCAAGCAAATTAGAACCTTCAAAAAAAGAGGTAAAATATGTGAGTGGTCACCAAATTGATTGCTATTTGTGATCTAATTATGAAATAAACAAAGACAATATCATACAGTCCTGCTTGTCATATAGATGGTTCAGTTTTCTCTATGCTAAATTTCTAAAAACAAGGTGTGCGGCAGCATAGTGAAAATTGGGAGGTCCCATATTGGGAATAGCTTGCCATAAAGAGAAAGCTCCACCTAACTGTATTTATATAGGTCACTATTCAAGTGTATAAATTGTACAACACTCACTGTGTACAAATTCAACCTATTCTCCTTACCATGTACTGCTATCAGGGTTTCACAAATGTTTTGTGGCTTGGGGAAAGGCAAGAGCTCTCCTGACATTGTACTGTCCCGCTCCAAGATTCAATTCTAGGGAAACTCCCCTGGCCTTAGTAAGTGCATTTGTGGGCCCCTGGGTAGAACTAGAAAGACAGGCCCACTCCTATAGCATTTGGTTACCATACTAGGTCGGAGGCAGCCCCAATACTCTTTCCCCACACTTGAACATCTCCAAAAAGTTCCTTATATTGCATTCATGAATACTGGCATTCCTCCATGGTCAATGAAGCTGTACCAATACAGCTACTGTTATGGTGAAAGAGGTTGGAGTCTGCTTCTAGTGTTGAAGGCAAGGACTAAGTATTACCATCATTACTGGGAGTACCAGACATGACTGTATGTTCTGCTACTGCTATATCGTAATACATTCCCAGTCACTCCTACAATTCTATTGCATTTTCCTACACATCTTCCTATTGAATGTTAAGAGCATAATCAAACTATTTCAAAACCCAACATACAAAACATTGTTCAGAATTGCACTTTACCTAGCTGGGCACTATTGTACCTGAATATGGATACACACTGTACTTTTATTACACACAATTCAGTGCTAATCTATTTTCTCCAATATAAGTAGGTGACCATCATAATCAACACTTTTAATCACTATAATTAAATGGCAAATACTTAACAGTTTTTGTATTGTATAAAAGCAACTGTCCATCATTAACTTGCAATGCAGTGTGTATCAAAATGTCATTCCAAAGTCTAAAGAATCAGCTCAGTTTCTAGCAACTGAAAATTGGTGGTATTTTTCTGGATCATAGAGCTACTATTATGGCAGTTGTCACTGCATTTTAATTCTGTTCTAAATATCATCACTGTAACTCACTGTAACATGAAAAATGAGCCTCAGTCAGTGTCATATTTGGATCTGTAACTCATACTTACCATCTGATCCAAATTGTTTCCAATGTGCAATGAGCGATTTGTCAAATCAAAGCCACCAAAGCTGCAGGTCCTCTGTGAAATAAGAAAGGTTTATGCTAACCTCATTACAACTAAATCAGTACACAGAATCAAACATTTTCTGGGGTACAGAAGACACTGGAGAAATCCAATTGTACAAACAATAGTAACAACAAAACGTGATGAGAAACTTAGAAGATTCTGGCGTTACATTCATGCATCATGATGTCTCTTCCTGGTCTTTTGCTGTTCATTATAATGCATATGATCTTCAGATTTTTAAAAATTCCCTTTGGCCAGGTAAGGATGTTCCATAAAGGAGTACAGAAAGTATTCCTAGAGTGAGGAATCTTTTCACATAACCAATTTAAATCTTGAAATTGTTCCCAGTGTCTCTTTTTGTCAATGGGATGGAAAGTAATAACAAAAAAGACTTGGATCCAAACATACGTGGTGCTGAAAAATTCTAGAAGCAGACAAACATCTAGAACTCCTAAGGATCTACTCAAACACAATAGGTGTTGAAGGCCTCTCAAAGATATCTTCAGTACCTCACACCAAAAAGGCAATATGCCTAAGCTTCCAAGTGAGATACATTAATAGGGGATTCATTCTTAGAAAACACTGGCTCCACCAAGACCTCCATGGTACAAAGCAGCTTTGTTACTGCTATGAGAGAAAGTAGGTTATATTTACAGTGGCACAATCTAGTAGAATGAGACTAGTGGAATGAGTCACTCTCAGATAGGGATGTCAGAGAATTCCGCCACGGATCTCGGTGAGGCCGAATGCCAGTGCATTCGGCCCCCCGAAATCCGTGGCGGAACGAAGCCCCCGCCCCCCCAACCCATGAAAGGCGTGCGAAACGGAGCACTTACCTGCTGCCGTCCGCGCTGACTTGCGAATGGCGGCCACCCTGCGGCCGCCATTCGCTTCCAGATCATAGCCGTGATAGGCTATGTAAATACTTACGTAGCCTATCACGGCTAATGCAGGGACGCCTTTTGCGTCCCTGCGGAGGCCATGATAGGCTACGTAAGTATTTACGTAGCCTATCATGGCAAGCCAAAAAAACACAGCAGCATACACAAATGGCGGCAGCTGCGGCGGCCGCCATTTGCGTTCCCTATTTTGAGCCATTTTAACCTACGTAAATATTTACGTAGGCCATTACGGCGAAAAAAAGGGAACATAAATAGCGTAGTGGGCGCTATTTGCGTTCCTTTTTTTTTTGCCGTAATAGCCTACGTAAATATTTACGTAGACTAAAGTGGAGGGGGGAAAAAGGAATGCAAATGGCGCCCACTACGCTATTTGCGTTCCCTTTTTTTCGCAGTAATAGCCTACGTAAATATTTACGTAGGCTAAAACGGCTCAAAATAGGGAACGCAAATGGCGGCCGCCACAGCCGCCATTTGCATATGCTGTTTTTTTGGGGGGGGCTTGCCATGATAGGCTACGTAAATACTTACATAGCCTATCACGGCAGCTTCGCAGGACGCAAATGGCGGCCGCTACGGTGGCCACCATTTGCGACTGCAGCAGCCCATCCGCGGTCGGAACTCCAGCTGCGGACGGCCCTGGCTGGCGGCTCCGTGGAGCCAGACGGTTTAGGATTTTGCTCCGCACCTCCCCCCCCACCGTGAATCATACCGTCGAAAAGGTAGGTGACTTTTGTGCATCCCTACTTTCAGACCAGTGGCCCAAGACAGAAATACTGATGCCGATTTCAACATTATGACACTACCTTTCTTCCAAATAGCTAAAAAGCACCCTAAGCAAAGCCACACTTCCACAGTAAGGCAGGAAGTACTTGGATCTAGGTAATGGTCCTCATTTATAACGCATTATTTGAAAGGATACTATAGGGTTGCACGACTCCTTTTCAGTTATACAAAAGGAGTTTTTGCCCTTTCTAGAAGTAAAACAGCCTGTCATTTCTATGCCTTGATCCAATATTCGTCTGTGTTTATAACTTTCCCTATTGAAATGTAATTATTATCCTATATTATATGGTGCAGGGCACCAACAACGTGTCACACAATAAATGCTTTATAGGAAATCTCTCTCTTTTAATATTATGTTGTGTCTATTACCAGTGTACAAGTCACCTGAAGTTGACTAGTATGCTGCATCTAGAGGATTGTGTCAAGAAAGCTTCTATCCTTCACCAAACAAGGCTTTGTTGGGGAGCATCCACTTGCTGGAATCAAGTTTTGAGGCTAAACATAACCGATGGGTATTTATCAAATAAGGAGTCATAGTTTTGGCATATGTGACAGCATATATATAAAAACATAGTCAAAAGATGCTTTTTGGCAATATGCTGGAATGTAACGTATAACCAAAAGTAGTACCATTTAAGGAGTCAAGCTGTACTACTATAGCTGGTAGAATGAAATTTGCTTTCAAATATATACTTCATAGCTTCTAATAACTGTATGAGTAACATGCCAAATAAAGACTGTGGATATTCAATGGAATGGTCATGCGATCAGAAAACATGTTGATGCAAATTCGAAAGGTCCATGCATGTTTGGCTACCAAAACAAATTTAGATGCCAAAAATAAATGTAAATACAAGACAAGTAACCAGTCCTACTGAACAAGAGGCTTCCACAGTCCCCTGAGGTTACAGTAAGCATGAATTATGATTTCAGAGGAAACAGGTGCAGAGGTGCTTAAAGTTCACAAGCAGCATATCAGGCTCTTGCCATTTTGGAAAAGAAGAGAGCGACAAGAAGTTAATTAAAGGCTCCATCTGGAAAAAAAAGGAAAAGGACATACCTTTCTCTCCTATATAACAAATTAAACACATCCCAAGTAGTACAAAAGGAGAATTGACTCCTGACTACCAAAACCATAAATAACTATATGGAATGGCAGTTGTGTTTAGAACTAGAATATTTATGGGACAAAACTTCTCAAATTTCTTAGAGGGGATATGAGAGTCACACCACCTATTGATATACACACACATTATGAATATTCAAGCCAAAGTATATTTATTTGGTGTTATCAGCAACTGAAATATTATGTACCCACCCCCAGTAGTAAAAAAGAAAAAGGAAAAAAAGGAATATCACTTGAGAAGTAGTGAAGTACATTACAAGGCAGGGCAGAATCAACTAATGTATGAAACATCTGAGAAAAGATTGTGCTACGCAGAAGTTAATGTACCTCAGTGGTCACTAGCCAAATGTAGCTGCAAAGCCGGCTACAAATTGGCAATAAAGATTATGTCATTATTTTGTCTACCATAGTCACACCCTTAAAAATGAACTAACACAAGGCTCTTAGAACTCTCAATGAGTTATACTGTGTAATTGTTTCCACTGAAATCTCTTCTAGGTCTTATGAATCTATTAACAAGTATGCCTCCCTTCCCTCCTACAAAGAAAATAATTTTACAGCTGTAGGAAAATAGGACAGATTATTTGTTCTTTCTCAGCATCAAAGGAATATGAGAACCTCTGAGAACCAATGGACAGTGTGATTGCATTGTCTCAGGAGACCCTGGTTCAAAATGCAATCCAGTCATGGTTTTGCTAGGTGGCCTTTGGCAAGTCGCTAGCTCTCAACATCAGTTTCCTATCTATGATGTTTTCTATCAATGAGACTGGAAAAAAACCCACCCCACTTCACAAGGTTGTTGTGTGCAGCAAACCTAAAACTTACAGGGAGTAATCCCCATCAAAGATAGTGGCACTTAGTTCTGAGTAAATATATGTAGGATTGCCCTGTTAATGACATAAGTATTTGTACAGCCAAAAGTGGGTGGGGCTCAGCTAAATGGTGGAGCGAGAGAAGAGGGTCAACTTCATTTATCCTCTCTTCTTATTTGTCCTCTGCCCCTTCATTTATCTGCCCCCCTCTCTCTCACACACAGACCCATTCATAACTGTCACACACACTGTCCAAGCAACCACCCTGTCTCCCCTTCACACACTTTTCCCAGCACCCATCAGCTTGTCGTGGGGATGAGGCACACAATTTAAATGGGACGGATGGTGCACAGGTATGGTTCTCCCTATGTACCATCTTCACCATTTAAATTGCACTCTTGCCAGCTCACCAAACAGCTGGTTGGGAGTGCGATTGTGCTGGGAAGTCAGTGCATGGGGATGACTCTTCCCATGTGCTAGCCTTGCCAGTATAATCACATTCCTGCAAGTTCACCAAACAGCTGAGCAGTGGGCTTGGGTGAGCACAAACTCAGCAGGGGGAGGCGGGACTGGGTTTCTGAGCACGGATATCTCTGTCAGGCCACATGCACGGCCTTGGCCACATGCGATTCACAGGGCAGAGGTTGCCCATATGTGTTGTAAGTGATCAGCAGAAATAAAAGAAATGCAAGAAATTGATACAGGGTATTTTGAAAGGTACATATAAAGACTTCCAAAATGGCTGGATGAAACTCCTGCTCTAACCTCTCCTATGTAGACCTTCTATTCCTCTTCTGGTGAGAGAGGAGCCACACAATTTTGTTTTTGTCTGTCACGCAGAGCTCATTTGGATGATATTGAAAATGCCATTCCAGCCTATCGTATGGAAGGATGCATGTGCACAATTGCCATCCTACCTTTGCCATCCCCAAATGTTCATGAAGAAATTGACCATCTGCATTATGGCACCCCCCGGCCCACGTCATTTCCCTGGACCATTTGGTGGTTTCTTAGCTTTTTGCGCATGCGTGTGCGCGCGCGTGCGCACGCACACAGTCTAAAAGGTTGAAATGTCTCTCCTAAGGCTTAATAACTGGCAGAAAGAGTTTTAAAGCTAAAATATGCTGGTATTTTTTGGTAATTTTGGCCCCTCCCCATTTGCCTGTGGCCCTATCCACCACTGGAATGTGGCCCCTGAAAGCTTCTCTGAAATTGAATTTGGTCCTCAGGCTGAAAGAAGCTCAACAGCCCTGTTCTAAAGAATGTTGAAGTGTTTAAAACATCAATCTTCAGCATCATTTTTATTGCATACGAACTTCAGTTTTCTGCATTAAAGTTTCTCCCCCTGAATTAAATCATCCCGAATAGGAAGGGCTATGTGTTTTCTCCTTACATTTTTTTCAGACCTGGACACTAGGGACCAGGGCCCCATCTACATGGCACCGCTTTCACCCTTTGCCCTGTTGCAACTGCACAGGATTTCAACGTTGAATTAGGTTCTGCTGGGATACACTCGCGATTTACTGTGGGCTTCCCTAACAGACTCCGTCGTGCCCTTTTTTTACCATCGTACTTTAATGTGTAGCTGTGCAGTCCTGTGTGAATGGGGGTGTGACACTTCAGTGGCTGTTTTGTGTTTTATGGATTCTGTTGTGTCTGTCCTTTCCTCACTAGGTAAAAAGTGGGTGTTCTGTGCTCCTTCATTTCCACACCATCTGTTTGTCGGTTCCCCAGCCCGAGACTCTCGCAATGGTTCACGTGAGTGGTACATGCCTACCCATTGCTCTGAAATGGTGGCCGGAGTGAAGTTGGTCCTCCCCCAAGACCGCCCCCCCCCCGGCCCTTGGGTACTGAGTCCAAAAGCAACCATTGTGAAGATACGAAGCTGCAAAAATGTGCAAAAGTGTGATAAATGAAAACACCTCTCTCTGTAACTGCGCAGCTGCAAAGGGATGGGGGTGAGTAAAGGGGTGTCGCAGAGTGACGCAAGCACTACGCACGCCTACAACACGCCCACTGCAAAATATGAAGTCAGTTTGGGGATGGGAAAGACGGCTCGCAACTATGGGGAAACCCGCAGCAAACAAAAAACAATGCAGCAAAACGCCTCCTTGGGAATCTGCATTTTCCGGACAAAAACCATGGATGGCTGCGAAGTGGTGACTGCATCATCTGTCCCGAGGGACCTCAACTCGCAGTCGCCCTGGAGTAAAAGGTTCATGTAGATGGGGCCCATATCATTCTGTCCAAAGACTTATTCGAATATCCTGTTGGCAAGTAATTGGGAAGGGGTTGGGGGGAGAAAAGAAAGCCAGTGAACTATGAAGCTTTTAAATTATTATCCAAAAATACAAGCAATGCTGACTGTAACCTCATGGGAGCTAGTAGGCCACCTTCAGTGATCATTCTGGGACTCACAGACTTTTGGTGGATTCTCAAGAGAACCCTTTTAGTACAGCGGTCCACTGTGGCAGCCCACTTCCTCTTCGCCTCCTCCTCCTCCTCCAGCAGACATCGCCTCAAATCCTGTTCTTCAGATTTGCTCAGGGTCCTGTCAGTAACGGGCCTCACCAGATGTGACAGGTTGAGGTGACTGTATAGGCTTCTCTCCACCACATACGTGATATTGAACTCGCTGACCGAGCTGCGCCCTCGAAGCTTTCTGTTTGGGAAGCCACAGCTTCCTCCTCCTCCCCCCTTGGCTTTTTGACGAAGAAGCTGCAGGTCACAGATGGAAGGAGATACACCTTTCCTAGCTGGACGCTGGCAGAGAAAAGCTCTAGAACATGAGTAGTTAGAATCTGTCTTTTTCAGTCGGATCTGCTTCCTGATACTCTGGATTTCCTCCAAGGATACCAGGACATGGTGCTTGCGCCTGTTATCATAAATGCAAATGCTTTCTTTACTTACCCCATGGCTCAGAGAGCTGAGGTTCTTCTTCATCTCTCCATCTGTTAAGGAGCGGCAAACTTTTGGAGTTTTCTCTTCTTCTGGGTAGGAAAAGAATGTTCCAAGCTTCTTTGGGGGTTTAATAAGGCCACGGCTATCAGTTTTACTGAAGGTCTTGAGCAATTTCCTATTAGTACCCCATGTGTCTACGCTGCTGGATGAAGGAGATGTGGTCAGTGAATCAGAGTCTTCATCGGGCTGTTTCTCAGAAGAGTTATCCAAGCAGAGTAGCTTCTTGTGAACTCCAGAATAAAGTGCCGATCTGTCATCTGGTACTGGAGAGCTGTCAAATGAATGCTCATCCACACCTAAAAGGGAACATACCACCACATTAGCTGTCACTTATTCAAATATGAGTGAGAAAAAGGCAACAGAGGGGCATCCTGAAGGGAAGACCTTTGCATTTCCTGCAACCAAAGAAAGATGGGGGCATCCTCATTTCTGAAGAATAGAACCATCTGGGCACAAACCAGCAGTGATACTGATGAAAGGAAAAACAATGCTGGGATACTGGTGTACATCTCAATAGCCTGATTTCATTTTTGTAACAAAACAAATCTCTATTTGTTGAAAGGGGAAAATATACTTTTTGTAGCAAAGTATTTCTTCAACGTTATTATCACAAGTACAGTATAAAAGATCCAGAGTAGCAAACAAACCACCACAATCCCATTAAATATGCAAGAATAAATGAAGCTATTTAGTTACAGTTAATGAGCCAGAATTATAATTATCTAGCAATGTTGGAGGAAAGCCAATATGATGGTGAGTATAGGGTGTAGAAGACTAAGCTTATGAATAACGGGTGAAGGCACTGGACACATTTGGCCTAGAGGATATGGCAACAGTTTTCAAAGGAATGTCAGAAAGATATAATAAGTATTCACTTTTTGCGATGAGGAGAGGATTAAAAAAGGGGCTGCTATAAATGACAGCAGCTGTGTATACAGCCCCCCCCCCAGCAGGTATGCGAGTCCCCCCAGCAACTGTAAACGAGGCCAAAGAAATTAATTTAAATTACAGGACTGCAGATTGAGCTTAAACACTGTGAGGGAAATTTACCAACTATAAGAGATAGGAAAAACTATTGTATGAATACGTTGCCTGTGAAGCTTGTAGAAGACATTAAAAAAACAAAAATTGATGGAGCATCTGTTGGGGATGCTTGACCTACAGGATATGCTGTTATAGGTAAGAAGGGGTATAACTAGGGAATCCACTAGGTCTTTTGCAAGTCTATGATTATATGTTGGACTTAAAGAAAATGATAGGTAACATAATTCATGTTCTCTATATACACTAGCTGTCAGGCTGAATATAATGGGAGTCATGTATGAATAGAATTACTGAAGTTTAAATCCAACCTACGCTGGCCTATATTTGGAAAGCTAAAGTTTTTTATTTCCTTTTTTCCTGTAATAGGTAGAGAAAAAACTGCATATATCATTTGAAAATGTTTATCTGTTTTGACAGAGAAGAACAAGAAATAGCAGGGATGGAATCAAATGTAACACACGTAACTTTAACTTTCTATGTCCCAGATATTATGATTCAAGTCAGATTTTTCAGCAATACATTTACTAAGCATTCTGTTATGTACTGAGTTGATTTTCTTCTCAACAAGATCTTGGAAAGCATACATTGTATTTCATCACCTACAAAAACATCAATACTGTACTAAGAAAGGGTCTTAGAGTTTGTGATACAGAGTCACATGGAATACCAAGACAATATGAAATTGTGCGAGATCTATAACGCATCAGTTTAAAAAGTGGGTATAGCCACATCTCTATCTCATAATGTAGGTTAGCCAGATCATTCTTACAGCAGAGTTCTCTGCACGTTTATTCAGAAATAAGTTCCATTTATTTATTTATTTTGATGTACATCTTGCTTTTCTGCATGGTGCTCAAGTCAAGTAAAAATAAAAACAATCACATTAACATATTTATTTTTTATTTCCAAAAATGTCTATATTGCTTTACATTTAAAATAATAATCTCAATTCATAAATAAATAACAATAAAAAAACAAGAAGCAGGTAATTAAAACATATTAAAATGAGTAGAAACCAATTCAAATTAAATCACAGGCCAAAGCCTGTCTAAATAAAGAAGTATTTACCTATCGACATAATATCATCAGAGAGATGGTTAGGCAGGTATCCCCTGGAGGAGAATTCCAGAGCCTGGGCACAGTCACTGAGAAGGCCCTCTTTCAAGTCCCCAAACCAGCACTGGATACTGGTGGGGCCTCTTCAAGTTTAAGACTCAGGCAGAATTACATGGCAGTAAACACTAACCTGGCCCCAAGCTGCTTAGGGTTTAAAAGTCACACCTACTACTTTAAATTGTGTCTGGAAACAAACCTGTAGTCAGTGAACTTTAACACAGACATCACATGGTCCCTATAACTGGCCCCAATCAATAGTATGGCTGCAGCATTCCGAATCAGATTTAGTTTTCAAACAATTTTCAAAGCAGCCCACTACTAGTAGTCCAAATAAGATGTAACTAAAGCAGGGGTGGGCAACACAAGGCCTGCGGACCGCATGCACCTGCTCCCAGAATGGCTCTGCTGAAGTTAGTAGTGGCTCAGGGGGAAAAAAGCATTTAAAAAAGTAACATTGTGACTTTAGTCTATGAAATGCTAAAAAGGTCAAATTTATCTTCAGACCAAGCTAAATTTGACCTTTTTTAAGTACTGAAGTTGCTCGCTACTGAAATTCAGTGGCAATCTGCTGATTCTTTTTCCAGCACCCTGTGAACTATGGGGTATCCCACAGAGTGAGGCCCATGGGGAATGGGTCCAGTGGTGCAAAAATGCCCCCTGGACCTCCTGAAGTTGCCCACACCTGAACTAAAGCATGTGTCACTACCACCAGATCTGAACTTCTAGGAAGAAACATAGTAGGTACACCAGCCTCACCTATGTAAATACACTCTTGGCCACAGCTAAAACCGGGACATCCATGCTCTGGGTGTGCTCCTGGATCCAATCCTATCTATGAACCTGGGTCTTCAAGGAGAGTTCAAACCCATCGAAGAAGGGGCTGAACCCCTATTATATCAGCAGCCTTTTGCTTCATCTTTGAAAATTGTGATGTCTCAATTGCCTTACAAGACAGATCTTACAGAACAATTCCAGTGCTACAATGATCATGTTTAGCTCAAGTCAGATGTAACAACAAACCATGGGTTTTTGCTATGAAAATGAGCAGTGGCAAACCTTGGGCTCAGATCTGTGGAAAAGAGTTCACCCTCAAATTAGGATCTCAAACTAGATTCAAACTAGTTTCATCTTGGTTTGGGATTCCAGTTTGAGAGGTTGAGGGCAAACTCTTTCCCACAAACCACAGTTGGCTGTATTCAGACAAAACAACAATCTAGAGAATTTGCCACAAACTAGAAGCAGAAACTTCTAATCTCCTCCCCTCCTAACTGAGGGAAAGAGATGAAGGAGTTAACGAGGCCTATTGCTGCTCATTCTTGGAACAAACTATAGTTTGCTGTTAAATCTAAACTGAGCCATGGAGTATTGTATAGGTGTGGAGCCAGAGTCATTATGTCTATGTAGTTTGTGCTCAAAGGTCTGCAGATGTGCACTTGGATGCCATTTGGGACATCATACATCAAACAGGGAAATACAGAAAAATCACATCTGCATCAGAACTTTCTTCTGTTCCTAGCCTGAACTTAAGACTTGTTTACAACATTTAGTTGTAGCACTAAAAAGCATTATTAAATGTTTCATAAGAAGGCTTAAAAAAACCTTATTACATTTGCTTTTATTTACCTAAAAATTATCATGCCAAATGGAGCCAAACCTATGACTATCGTATTTTATTTTGAAGGGTTAAAATCACTGTCTGCCATGGAAGAAATTGTGGCATTCTCCCACTTCCACCCAAGTGAACCACACGCATTTTCTGACAGACTCATCATTCCCTGGTGAAAGAATAATCTGCAGAGCTTGAAGGGAGTGGTTCTAGTCAGGCAGATGTTCCAGGATCCCATGAGAAACCCACTGGCCTTCTAACCCTATGGGCTAAGCCCCACTTGCATTTTATCTTACTCTTCATTCCCTTGTGCAGCACAGCTCATTTAAGAGTCACATTTCATAGCTCCAGCATTTGCAGTAAAGAAGCATGAGTGAAATAAAGTGGCAACAACGTCTGAGTTTCACAGAAATTCTGGGGGCTTACCAGAAAGAATGAAGCCATCTTCTGTTTCTGCCAATACTCGCCACAAATCCCTCGAGCCTATACTCAGTACCACATTTCATCATGGAGAAATCTACCCAGCTCTTGAAAAATAAGGTCTCCATGGTGACCTTGGCATGATCAGATTTGACCATGGATTTCTAATACCTTTTTCCAGATATGTTCACTACATGTAGCAAAAAAATAAATAAATTGCAATGCTATACTGCAACTCTGCTGATAAAATGGGCTCTTTGGTACAGGACCAAGTGTGCTAACAAATTCAACAGTCAAGTTCACAAACCAGATTGACCCCTCCACTCTGTAAAATACCAAAAATTACTTTGTTCGGACCCAAAGAACAGTAGGTGGAGTTCTGTCTGTGAAGCGGGGCTTCCCTCTTTCTGTTGCAGCCCTTTGCACAACCAGAAAAAAACACTTCAGAGTCAGAGGATGTTCTAGAATGGTGTGCAATGCAGTGGTGGTGGTGGTGGTGGTGGTAAGGCTGCAGCTGGGAGGAGGGGGAAATCAGTGACCTCCCTTATTACCCATTCATTTCATTCATTCATTCATTCATCCAAAGTATATGCCACTTTTCCACTTTAGAGTCTCTACAACTAATAAAATTGCAATAATAAATCCAAGTTAAAAAGAAGAAACAATAACCCAAACCACAGAAAATAAGAAACAGATAAAAAGCCAACACAACTAATACATGTATCAATAAAAAAGAGACGACAATAAGACAGTAACACAGCAGTAAAATGGTAGGTCCCTTGTGTGGGTGCCTAATACAAATGCCTATTTGGATCCAGATGATTAATTTTAACATGGCATATGAAAGAATCATATATGATGGCAACCAGGCACAGTCATCCCTATTACTCCCTCACCAGGATTTCTCTCACTTTTCCCCATTAACCATTTTTCCATGAACATTTCAACAAAAAAATACAACACCCCCAAACCCACACCATCATGACTAGAGACAGGCACTTTTTCCTGTCTGCGCGGCTAGTTTTTACCTTCAGTGCTGGGCTTTTTAATTTCTTCCACTCTAATTAATTTCTTTCTCACTCTGCGAGTTGAGTTGACCAGCTTATGCAGTCTCTTAAACTTCACCGATTCTTCCGATTCATCATCTGACTGTTCTCTTGACTGGCAAAGAAACAAAAGTAAATGTTAATAAAGGAATTATCCCTCAGCTCAGTCACTTTCTGTAGTCACCATGATGCAGCCCCGGGCTTACTGTGGTCTATAACAAGGAAAACCACGTAACATAAAACTGTTATATTCTGTCTCTCTCTGTCTCTGTCTCTCTCACACACACACATGCACACCCAACTACTTTAAAAAGAACATACCATTTTAACTTCTAAAGTAGTGCAAGGTAAGGTCCCAGGCACCAAAAAGTGTTCCAGCCCTCATCCTCCTCTCCACACATTGTGTAATAATAGCTATTTCCACGTTGTCTTTGAGCACATTTCAGACAAGACTCTTTCCTGGGACTCTTTTAGCCATGCTAGTTAAGCTCCTGTGGTTTGGGTCAGGCACTGGTCTTGTCTACCCTGGCGGAACTTGACGTTTAAAAACCTGGTTATAAAGAGCTTCTCCAAACTGATCTGAAACTCTATCATTGACTACTTTTTTCCAGACTTACAAGTAATCAAAAACAGCAGCAGCAGCAAAAATGATGGGAGGGGGGAGAAGGAAGGGAAGGGAAAGGAAAAGGGAGATCTCATCCACTCTGACTTATTTTATTAGCTACAACGAGCCACAAAAATATCTTCTTCCCTGTCCCACAGCTTCTCAATCTGAAGATTCCCAAGACTGGCTGTTAATATGCACAGAGCATTCCTCCAGAACTGACCAAAGGAAAACTTTGACCTTTACAGGCACTCAGTATAGCCCATATTCCCCAACATCCCATTTTGTCCCACATCTGATGCAGTATGCTCAGTCCCAGCTGTTTTCCCTCAAGTAGCAAACATTACAGAGACCAAAAAAATCCACCCTCTCCAGCAGCAGTGACACCACAAGCTGAAACAATCCATTCCTTGTGAACCAAATCAGAGCTCCCATTTTCAAGCCAGATCCAATGCTCAATATGCTACTTCCTCTGTTTTACCATGTTTAGAATCTGTGTGTGAGAGAGAAGGGAGGGGGAGGGGGAGGAAAGAAAGAGTGGGGCTCGTTTTGCTTTTACAGTACAGAACTGCCACTGTACACAGTGCATTCCAAGGCACAGGGAAGATTCCAGCTGGAAGTCTCTGAAGACTGTATCCCTTACTTTGCCTCCATATACAGCCCTGACAAATTCATCATAATTCCAACATCCAGCTCAGAAATCTCAAAAGCGACTTCCTGTCAATGAACTTCAGGTCATTTGAGTTTCCATTTTGGAATGCACCATTCTTTTGGGGTCATGTTTTAAGCCTGACAAAATAGGCTTTATTTAACAATGGTGCCTACAAAACACATAAGCATCAAATTAGTTTTGTGGGCCAAGGCAAAAAGATCAATTGGCACTTAAAGCATCCTCTGTCTGGTTGGTTTGTTTATAATGCAGACTAGGCTTTAAAAAGAAACACTAAAGTTCTGGAACAAACTTATATATACCTGCAGATATATTTCACATGGATGTTGACATTCTGATTGTTTATTTATTTAAAGTTTGCCCACATGCTTATAACCTAAAAAAGACACAACACAAGGAAAAGGGGATGGAGAGGGAAAAAATTAAGTAGACTTTTAACAGGACTGGTGGAATTATGGCTCTGCTCCACCTCTCATCTCCAGGGGTGGGTGGCTGGGATTCCACCTGGAGCAGGCTCTGATGCTTCATTTGCCTGCTCCCATTTCCCTTGTTCCTTATGAAAAAATGGCAAATATAACCTCCCCCATACCCCCCCCCAAACCTTGGGTGATTTTTTTTTAGGTCAGATAAGAGCTGAATTTTTAAACAAGTTGGGTATACTGCTTAAGAGAATTGTATTTCAATCAAGCCTCATAAAACGGGATTATGAAGCTAAATTCCAAGCATTAATTCAAGGAATGACTAGACTGAAGGCTAGGGTTTCAGCCATCACATGGAGGTCACTTCAAATTGCTCCTTGCGTCAGCCATCCTTGTGGTCACTCACCATGTAGATCAGATGACTGTCTCTAAACCATAACTAATGATAAAAATATATAGTGTAGTGGACAAAAAAATTACAATCCATACAGTGAAAAGCAGCACATGACAGACTTGCATATGGCGAGTGCTGCTACCTGAAACAATTGAAAGTGATCTCCACATACTCACCAACCCTTAGGCAAAAAGATTTAGTTCATACATTTGGCTAAAATGGTAGTGGAATGTGTAGGTGACTGTGTACGATGTCCCTTCTACAACAGATTTAAAGACCATGTACAGAGGGCTATATGCCCAGATCTGCCTTGATTTGTGTTTCTGCAAGGGGAACGCATTTTGATTTGTGATCCCAAGGGGGAATGGTCATGTTAATTTGGATCTGTGTGCAAAGCACTGGATCACACATTACCTTAAATGAACACAGGACTGAGGGAAGGGCCCACTGTTGCTCCTTCACTATGCAGAGATAATCCTTGACTGTGTGTGTGTGAACTGGCTCCCCCCCCCCGAAAGGAAAAAAAAGAACAGTGTTGCAAATAAATAGCCGAATTTCAGAAGAAGCAGAAGATCTAGCTGTTATTATTTATAATGCATTTTTGAGCTAGTGTCATCCATTTAACTTAGAGCAAATGAAATATGCAACTAGATATCTGGCTGTGCATTACACAGACATGAAGATTGTTGTGGTAGATGTATTTAAATAAAGAAAGCAGTGCACACATTATGAGGAAATGAGTAGGGCCCCGTTAACGAAATCCAAAGTCCTGCCTCCTGCCTGACCCACACCATTTTTGCCTCTCCCACTGTTCTCATGAGCATTATCTTTGGTGTGTCTAACAAAAATAAACACCCAAGAAGGAACACACAGCTCCAACTGACAGTTCCCTGGGACTCTGGCCTCATCCATTGGCCAGAGAACCAAGGGCCACTGTGGGGCTGCCCCCCCTGCCTCCCAGGAAGAACATCGTGGAAAAGGGGAGACCAACCTAGGCCCAAGGATTGTTCAGAGAAGGGACCACTGCGGGGAGCCTGTTTTGGCCTTCCCTCCCAGAAAGAACATCTCTAGAAACTTTGAAATGAAGAACAGGTGCCTGAGTTTTGATTGTTTTCCTCTTCTTTCCCAATCCCTTTTACTTTTGTGTTGAGTCTTTTAAGATTGTAAACTGTCTCATTGTTAATCTTTGTAAGCTGCTCTGGGAGCTTTTTTAGCTGAAGAGCAGGGTAAAAGTACTGTAAACAAACAAACAAAGAAAACACACACAACCCCCCCCCCACAACCCTTCAGCAATAACCTTCTCCTTTATTCACACCAAGTATCACTATGCCTGAATGCTGAGCTCACCCAAAACAGAATCCCCCAGGGAAGGGATATTAAATGAGATATAGGGTGAATGGCACAGAATTCCCTTCAACCAGTGAAATCTCTGCACCAGTCTATCTCCACATTGTGACAAAATAACACTCATCTTGTTCTACTTGCCTGCTACCCCATTAATTCTAGAAGAGAATTTTCAAGAATTTGTTCACTGCTTTCATGTCTTGATTCTGGATTTTCATAACAGAAGATGCCACTAAGCCAAAACATTTTTTCTGCAGTAGAAGTGCTGCCCATGCCCTAGCAGGAGTTCCAGAATGAATCCATCCACACATCCACACACACATAGAATGATCAATAACAGACATGCCCCATGATCAGTAACAATGTTATGCAATGTCAGAAATTGTGTTTGCTTACAACTTACCCTCCATGCATCCACTTTTCCTAGGTTTACAGGCCCAAATCCAGATGTGAAGGATGGAAAGCCTGTGACCAGCAAAGATGACCCACGTTGTCTTGGTCCTCTATTGATTTATGAAGCATCCAAACCTAACTGTACTGCTAGAGGAACCCTCCTTGAATTGACCCATGCTGGTTTGTTGCTTGTAAGAAAGCACAATTTGTGTCATTGTATAAGATAATTACTGATCTTGGGGCATGTCTGTTAAGACATCAGCCTAAGCTTCCAATTTCCTGGTTTCGTGGAACTTAAGCCAACATGAGATAGCCTTAACTCTAGTCTTAAACCAGCATCCACATTAATTAAACCATGGCAATTACCATATTTGTATATTCAACCATCAAAATAAGAAAGCATCCCTCTGGATCAAGTATTGCTCGTAATACTGATACTATACTAATGATTTTTTATGTGCAAGTATAACCACTCCTTTAGCTTTCTTAGAATTGCCAGTACAAGAAACTTCTCCTACCCAATCTTTACAAAGTCTGTCTTTATCTTCCATAAAAAGATGTTTCATGTAACAAAGCAACATCTGTTGTAAGCTTAAGTTTGGAAAGCACTTGCTTCATTTGTTGGGAGTACCTGAGCCCCTAACGTTCCAAGGAATAATATTCAAGGGCATAATAATACATAGATTAGAAACAGCCTAGAGAAGAATACAACGAACACAATTATCTATCAAAAACACTTGTTTACACCCACCACCTCATCCTCGCCACCCCATTTACAACATATGCAGAGCCTTGTAGAAATCTCAGTTGACAGTTTCCTGCTACCCCCCTCTCCCACTGTCAGAATCCTGACAGGAACTCTGGAATTCCTCTCAAAACATTGGAGTACTGACAACATTCTAGCTTCAGAGTGAAAATGAGCATGCCGAACATAATTTTGTCAGAAGCTGCTGCCGTAGGATTTCATGGGGCAGAAAAACTTTGATAACTTTTAAACCACTGCTCAGAATTTCACCAAACCAATGAAAAGCACAGCGCCTCAACAAGCCAGGATAAACCACATCAGTAGTCATGTCCCCAGCACCTCCTCCTAGAATTTGAAAGTAATATATGATATGCCGAGCCACAGCTCTGACTAAAAAAATACAAATGTGTCAATTTTCAGCATGCACAAATGAATATTAAATGGGGGGGGGGGGCTAGAGACTTTACAGATAGAGATGTAAAGTCCAAGACTCCCTGCTTTGAATAGGGAAGCATTACAGGAAATGTATAATATTTGCCTTATGTTAAATGGTTCCCTACGGGGAAAGATCTTTCCTCGGTAAAAAAAACAATGGGCATTTTATGGCATCTTGCATTGTAGGCATCCCACCCAGAGGTCAGAGTCCTTACAATACAACAACTCTAAGTGCTTTCCCTGTACACTCATACAGCTATTCTGTTCCAATATCTCATCACAGCTAACAACTCAGTGCCAAAAACAGAGCCTTATAATATGCATAACCATCTCTATCTGTAAAGTAGTTGTATGAAGAGACCTCCTTGAATATTCTAAGGAATAAAACACACAGATTTGCAGTACTGTAAACAGGAACAGCTTCTCATCCATGCTGCCACAAGATTTCCCCCTGCCCCCCTCTCATCCAAAAGCCCCTAATGGCTCAAGCCTTAATTATTTTGGCTAATGCTGGATGCAGAAATTCTGTAGTGAATGCTTAAGTGTTTCATTTCTAGTTTCCATGGTAACATTACATCAGATTGCAGACAGCTGGCTCCACAGTTTTAAACCATAACAAATTGACCAAGCCAGTTCAGAAAATTATCCTTGCTTTAAAGAGATAGCACACTATTCAGCTGCCAGCAGAACGGTGCAAGACCAACGGGGCCCATTTTTTTGGCACATGTGCTAAGGCGGAGTCTCTTTCTCAGCTTCTTTTGGAACAAGTGCATCTCTGACACATCAGCAATGTTCTAATCCTGGAGAAAAGTGAGCCAGCTTGGGTCATTCTATTCCACAACTGCACAGAGGACCACAGGGGAACAGGAACAAGATCAACAGCATCTGCAGTTACCAAGGACTGCATACAGTAAACTGAATCAACCTTTGTCAGATGGTCAGAAAACTATAAAGCCAAGCTGTTACTGCTGCTTTGGAAGTCCTTACCCTGTTCTTCGTACAAAAACAAGTGTGATTATAACTCAAGATAGTTACCTCTATTCCTAACGCATTCTCCTAAAAGTTGTACAACCTTCCGTTTGCTGTTCTTGCTCTAAATCTCATTAATTCCTGTATCTCAACCAAAGGTCAATAGTTTTCAGAAGTAAATATTTATAATCTAAAGAAACACAGGGGAGTATCCAATGCTATTGCTCTGCTTATGCCATCGCCATTGCGCCAAGGTAAACAAGTAGATTTTTAATGTTAATATGTTCGTCGCTGCCTGACATATCACAGAGAGGAGGTCATTCTAGGCAAAGGATTCAATGGAGGAGAAGGCCCACTGCCATGTTGCCGCCACATGGGACTCTGCAGGATATGGTGTATACAGCAAGGCCTTCCCTGAAGATCGTATTGGTCTAACAGGTCTATATAAGGGGAGAAGATCTTTCAGACAACCTGGTCTTAAGTTGCTTAGGGCTTGATATGTCAATAATAATGCCTTAAACCTGACTTAGTAGCAAAGTAGCAGTTGTGGTTTTCTAATGATATATTGTTTTATAATTTCCTGTAAAGTGCTTCAGGATTTTTAAAATGGGAAGTGTTATATAAATATTTTAAAATAAATAAATTTCTAATGGCTTCTATTCTATGCTCACATGAGTTGGTATAGTGGCTGTTTGCACACAGAGGTGACAGTGTATCCTGTTGCACTAGTGCAACATCCTAGGCAATGGATTGTGATGGCGTGCAAGCATATAGAAATTGTGACACAACGAATCATTAATTCATCTGCTTATCCAGTCTTAGGGCTTGGCTGTCAGTAAAATGTTTTGCCTGTATTTCTCTGCCTTAATAACTGAGTCAGAGTATTCTAGAGGGATAAGCACCCACAGACTAATTCCAGATACCACACAATCTGCATTAGCTATTCTGGATTTCCAAGCAGAATTTGGGCGGGGGGGGGGGGAATCTGAAGTATTTGCTGTCCATTTTAAGGCACATTGATCCCATCTTCCCCACCTCTACCTCTCAAGTCACTTTGAAAAAGTGTTTACAGTATGAATGGACAAATCTGTCTGTTTTAGTTTCTACAGCTTTCAAACATTCTGAAGCACACATTTGTTCTGTCCCATTTCTGTATCAGTCCGTGAATTTTTTCATTCAAAATGTGCACGAAAATTCACACACATTTTTGTATGCATTTCTCCCAGTATATACATTTTTGTACATATTTCTGCAAATGTATAGATTTTTGTATGCATTTCTGCTAATGTATGCACTTTTGTATACATTTGCCCCAATGTATGCATTAGCAGAAATGCATACAAAAATGCATACATTCACAGAAATATATACAAAAGTACATACATTGGGAGAAATATGTTGGAAAAATGCAAAATTAGGAGAAAGATGTTAAAATGCATAATTTAAAATAATATAACAATGCATAATGAGGAGAAATTTGTACACATTTTGCCTGGTCTTTGTACACATTTTTCCTGGTGTATGCATTTTTGTGCTCAACTTCTCCTAATGTGCACATTTTGTATGCATTTTTTAACTGGAAAACTGCATCACACAATTCAGACAAGTGTGCACACTGAAGTATAACTGTGTGTATTAGGTTGGGAGATATGAATTAGGTCAGTTCATACTGAAACGAAAGCCAAACCAATCCCTAGTTTACACTAGACGAAAATGCAAAAAATGCAAAAAGGAGAACATATGCCCTACTGTATAACTTTATTAAAAGCCTATATTCTGCCCCTAAATAACAGGGACAGAAATACAGAAAAAAAATCATGTTAACGGCTCTGAGACACTTTGGCCTAATAGAGCAGCATATAACTCTTTTAAATAAATAATTAAAACCAGGGACTGGTAAAAATAAAAAAAAAGATTAGAAAAATTCAGCACATTGTGACATATCTAACTACAAGAGAAAAGCCTTCTCTTCCCTTCCTCCCCATCCCCTTACAAGATAGGAAGCACATCCTTCGAATGTTGTGCCACAGGCTTGATGACTTAGCAGCTTTGGCATTTAGGAGGCCTAACATACAGTTCTGAATAACCCTCCCTTGAGTGCTGCCCTTCTCAGCTCTAACCCCAAATTTTAGACTGAAGTATTTTTCCCTTCGAAGAACTGTGCCGGAATTCCACCGCTTGCACAAAATGCTTGTGTTTGGGAGCTGCACTATCAGACATAAAGTTGGCTCTGCTAACCACTAGTTGATATGTGAAGATGGGGGAATCAAAACACAATCAATTGGTCTCTGCTCACACAATTATCTCCCCACCACCCTCACTAACTGCATAACTTACAAGAAAGGCAGAAGTCATAGGCTCTAAGCAAATCTATCTGCCACAACGACAGAAAAAAGAGAGTGTTGTACATGGGAAACAATCCCTGGTTTCACTGGCAGAGGCTTACTGACCTCTTCCTGGCCCTCAGTTCCTTAATTATTGTCAATGGAATTTCAGTGAAAGAAAAATGGGGGGAAAGGAGGAGGAAGAAGAGTAACCCATCAAACACTATTGCCACCACTACAAGAGGAGGCTGTAGCACTAAGAAATACAAACCTCCCACAGTTTAAAAAAATATATCTGTTCAATGGAAACAAACAATGAGCATTACCTTCAAAGAACTATAAAAATGTACTAAGTTTTATTTCCTTAGAACAGTCTTCCCCAACCTGGGTCCCTACAGATGTTTTGGACAACTCCCATCACCCCCAGGCAGCATGTATAATGGTCAGGGATGACAGACGTTGTAGTAGTCCAAAACATCCAGAAGGACCCAGCTTGGAGAAGGCTGTCTTAGAACATTTGAGCTTCTTGTTCTCCTGATTTTTAAAAACACATTTAAAAAGCTTTATCAGCTACTTTTTGACTTACAAAACCCTGAATAGCTTAGGGTCAACAAACCTAAGAGTCCAGAATAGCCTAGGATCAGGGTATTTGAAGGGCTACTTTGTCTTGCTCCAATCTGTTGGATCTTCATCTCAGGTCCTGCTCTGGATCCCCTGCCTGCAGAGATTTAGCTGGGTGGCAAGCCTGACTCTGAAAGACCTTTCCCAGAGAGGTCTGCCTAGCACCTCTGGTTTTAGAAGTCAGGCAAAGGACATTTTACTCCTCTGGGCTTGATTAGAACTGGTTTGATTACAACTGGTTTGCAAGCAGATAGGTTTGCAATTGCTTGTTTAATTTTTATTATTTGTTCTAATTGTTTCAAAATGCTATACCTTGGGCAACTAGATAGATCAGTAGGATAGAAATGTTTTAAATACACACACAGACACACTATCCAATGTCCGGTTACATACTCTCAGTTCCAGCAGTGTGCCAAGTTAGGACATCAAAAGCACATAGAGAGAAGTTTTCTGTCAAACAAACAGCTCCTTCCTGACTCACCCTGCAGCACAGTTTGTATGCGTGGACATACACATCTTGGTTGAAAATAGGCTGTTAATCACTACCTGCTGTGACAGTGATGAGCCAATAGTTATTACAGGCTCTGTTCCTTGCATGTTAGGGGGCCAATGTCCCAGGAATGATACAAAGTTATCTGTAGTAAGGCCAATGTAAGGTAAAGAAATAAAAACAGCACAGAATAAAACCAAGATAAAACCAGCAGCAAGGAATAAAACTATTCCAGCACATTAAACCAAATTAAAACCAGCAGTGGAATAATGTACTAAAAGCACTAAAAATGAAGTTCTTAAAATGCTTGGGAGAATAAGACGTTCTTCCCCTGGCTCCACAAAAATCCTAACGTAGGCACCAGGCAAGCCTCTCTGAGGAAAGCATTCCACAACTGGGGTAACCTGGATCCAAGCCATTTACGGCTTTAAAGGTTGGGCCCAGAAATGGTGTGGCAGCCAGTGCAGATGGGGAAGTTCTGGCATAATATGATCACATTGGCCAGTCCCAGTCAGCAATCTAACCCTCTACTGCTGTTCAAAGGTCTTCTTTCCTGGTGCGGCATATTAACTTGTAACCCATTGCTTTGGTCACAGCTTGGTAATGACATACAGCCTGGATTCCAACCTGAATGTACGCAAGATGGCTTTTCCCAAAGTTGAGAACAAGTGCAGCAAACTAAGCTGACCATCTTTGTTTTTTCTTTGTCAACTGTGTGGAGGTTTTGAATTATGTTCCCCTTAAAGAAATTTGTTATATCATTTGAAAAGTTCTAAACAAGGTTAAAGAGGTTAACATCTGCCCAAAGTATTTGTATAAACAAGCAGCCTCATTCAATTTTATTTTATATTTTATTATTTTATTTGTTTCTTTTACAGCTTTGATTTTGCCCCAAATTTACATAATTCAAATAGAGAAGGAGGTCCAACTGAAACTTTATCAGATGAAATCACATAAATTTTCTGCTGCCCACAAGAAACTGGAGAAATACCACTTCATATTGCCAAATACTTACAGATAGAAGATAGAAGTTTTGATACAGCTCAGCCACAACAAAGCAGTGTATTTAATATATGTAAAGTGACACTGTAATAATTGGGGACATATTTAAGTTTGCATAAAAAACGTTACCCACATAACATTCAGAGAAGTTTTATCAAAAGAAAAATCTGCTTGCCACTTTGCATTAAGCATAAAAACCAACCACTTTGCAACAACTCTATGTTAGGTGTCGGTCCACTGTAGTCAACTAATGAATTCAGCAGAAGTGGACATTTGAGACATAGTATTAATTATAGGGAAATCACACAAATGCTCCAATGGCCACTTTAGTGAGAAGCACATTGCATATTAACCAGTGTCAAAGTGCCTGATGAAATTAATATAAAGTTCCTGTCATACATTAAAGATGGAAAAAATTATAATTTCAGTTTCTTCCCAGGAGGTCTGCCTCAGCACTGAAATAATTGCTGAGGCATGTTTGAGAAAGGTTAACAATTCACAGAGTTTTCAGTTATTAAAAAAAGGATTTCACAATGGGTGCAACTTGATGGAAAGAAGAGCTGCATCCCACTACAGGGGACAAGTCCCTTCTTAAGTCTATATTGGTGTTGCACCAAATACCCAGGAGGGCACAGCTGGTTCCTCCTTGTTTTTGCAGCACCAACTCACAGAATCTTTTCATGGGCTGTCATAAGATCTGTTGGTGGATGCTCTTTGGGAATGAATAAGTGTGTAATTCACTTGTCTAATGTACCCATGGAGCCAGGTGATTAACTTGAATAGCCTTATTTCCTGGTGTACTAGGGTTCCTGTTGTTCAGGAGTCTTCAACAGAGTTCACAGCTCTGACACGGAAAGTCTCACCCATCTCGAGAACTAAAGGCATCTCGGCCATCTTCGTGAAATTATATATAAATTTATTTATTACATTTCTATACCGCCCCATAGCTGAAGCTCTCTGGGCGGTTTACAAAGATTAAAAAATTAAAAATACAATATACAAAATTTAAGAACATAAAACACATAAAAGAGATAGTACTCACAGAGACAACTGATATCTAAAAACAACTTTGAACAACCAGTCAAACCATAAAACAAACCCGGGATCGATTAAAACTTATCACATACTGCCAAATGCCTGGGAAAAGAGAAAAGTCTTGACCTGGCGCCAAAAAAATAGCAGTGTTGGCACCAGGCAGGCCTCGTCAGGGAGATTATTCCATAATTGGGAGGCCACCACTGAGAAGGCCCTCTCCCTAGCTTCTGTCTTCCATGACTCCCTAAGAGTACGCACCTGGAAGAGGACCTTAGACATTGATCGTAGTATACAGGTAGGTTCTTCTCAGGAGAGGCTCTCCATCAGGTGTGGCAGTCCCGGGCCGTGTAAGGCTTTATAGGTTAAAACCAGCACCTTGAATCGGGCTTGGAAATGTACAGGCAGCCAATGCAAATGGGCCAGAGTCTGTCTTATACGTTCGAACCTTCTGTTCCCCGTTATCAATTTGGCCACCATATTTTGCACAAGCTGCAGCTTCTGAACCATCTTCAAAGGGAGCCCCACACTGCAGTAATCTAACTTGGAGTTTACCAGAGTATAGAGTTTACTAGAGTAATTGAAGCCAGGTTATCCCTGTCCAGATAGGGGCGTAGCTGGGCTACCAACCAAAGTTAGTAGAAGTAGGGATGTACGAAAGTCACTTACCTTTTTGTGGATTCTGTTCATGGGGGGGGGAGGCGTTCCGTCCCTCCCCCCGGAATCCTCGACGGGGGGGAGGCGATCCGGTCCTCCCCCCCGGAATCCTCGACGGCCGGCTGTGTTCCGTAGCAGCTTTGCGGAGCAGCCAGCCAGGCCCAGGCCAGGACCGTCCGCAGCCGGATTTCCGGCCGTGGAGGGCTCTGGATTAAAAAAAAAAAAAGTGTATGCAAATGGCGGCGGCTTTGGCCGCCGCCATTTGCATTCCTTATTTTTTGCCGTCTTAGTCTATGTCAATATTGACGTAGACTAAGAAGAAGAAAAGAAAGGGGAACGCAAATAGCGTAGTGGGCTTTCTTTTCTTTGTCTTAATCTATGTAAATATGGACGTAGACTAAGTTGGCCAAAAATAAGGAACGCAAATGGTGGCGGCCGTAGCCACCACCATTTGCATACACGGTTTTTTTAAAAAAAACCCAGACGTGATAGGCTACGTAAGTCTTTACGTAGCCTATCACATCTATGTAAAAAAAGAGAAGAGACTGCAAATGGAGGCGGCGGCGGCAGCCGGTCAGAAGACCAGCTGCCGCCACCACCAAAGCCACCACTGGAGCCGCTGCCTTCCAGAACATCCGCCCCAGGTAAGTCTCGTCCCGGGGGGATCCGCGGGGGGCGGCAGGCCATTCCGTCAAGCATTTCGGGGGGCTGAATGCACTGGCATTCGGCCTCACCGAGATCCATGGAGGAATTCTCTGACATCCCTAAGTAGAAGGCACTCTGTGCCACCAAAACCAGCTGTGCCTCAGGTGACGAGATGGTTCTAGGAGAACCCCCCAAGCTACGAACCTGCTCCTTCAGGTTGAACACCCTCCATTTGGTCAGAAGAACCACCCAAATTAGCTTTCCCTCTGCTTGCATATTTTCTGTATCACTTGAAGGATGAGTGGGAGGAGGAGGAAATGCATACAGGAAGCATTTTTTTATCAGCCATTTTTATCTCAGAATGTTGGTTCATTTATACCCTTCTTTCTGGAAACTTGTTGCGAACATTGGAAATTCTTCGTTGGCAGGGGATGCGAAGAGGTCTATGACTGGCTCTCTGAACATGGACCTTATGTTATTGAACACTATGGGGTTCAAGGGTATATAAAATACTGCTTGCAAATACTGCCAGCTGAGTCATTCTGCTTGGACAGTGAGAAAGCCCTACAGATTTTCTGCCCTTACAGACTGGAAATGCCTCTCCATCAGAAGAGTCTCATTCCTTCCTTCAGTAAATATTTAGAATGGGTCGTGTCATCCCCCCCCTCCGCAGTTGATATAGGCCTTGGGTGGGATGTTGCCAATCATTAATGCCCCAGGATATGAGCGAAGAGGAGCAATGCATCGCCATGAACTCCAGGAAATTGATGCTCAGTTGGCTCTCCTCTGAGGACCAGAGTCCTTATGCCCAGGTATCAAGGAGTGAGCCTATCAGACTTACATCCATGGTGAGTAGTGTGCACTTGGGTTCCTCTAAAGGAGATCCTTTCAAGTCAGTTGCACTGGTGATTTTCACCATAGGAGAGAGCGATGGATGAAGGATGGACCAACTCCGATCTGGAGCTGAATATCAGAGGGAAGATTTCTAGAAGCCTGGAATGGAGCCTCACCCAGGGAAGACTTTCCAAGCATGAAGACTTCATTTTCAGGAGCTTTGCTAGGGGCTGGTCTTGTGGGTCACGCTTGTAGGTGAGTTGCCAGTATCCAATATTTCTTCTGATAGCAAGACCCTGTTTAGAGGAGTGTTCAAGACTACTCTCAGTTGGGGTAGGGAGTAAGAGGGGGTCTAATGTATTTTTCCTCCAATTTATCAGAAGACCGTGGCCTATAGAATGGAGCAAGTTTGTACTACATCACGTATGCATTGGCTCTAAGAGGAAGAGTATGAGGTCATCAGGTAGGGGTAGACATGGATCCCTTTTCCCCTGAGAAAGGCTACTGGGGCCAGTAGGGCCCAGTAAAGACAGTGGGGCATTAGAGAGTCCAAACAAACCAATATTGCCTCAAGCCTCAGGAGAACCAAAGGAACCCACAGTATTGAAGGTCTTGGTGAGAAAGATTGATGTCAATTGGTCTCCCCAGTGAAGACATGGAAGAATCAGCTGGAAGATCTTTATTTGGAATTTGGGCTTGGCCAGAAAGTGGTTCACACGCCTGAGATGCAAAGTTGCCCTTTTGCCCATTCTTTTTTGGATACTATAAAAAGACAGAAACACTCCTTGTCTTTTTCTTGGCGGGGTGCCAGTGTGATGTTGTGAACCTCCATGAGGAGATGAATGGTTTTCATGACCTACTGATGTTTCACTGAATTGCTGGAGATAGGGACTGGAAAGAACTTGTCTCTGGGAATTTTCTGGTACTCCAAGGCATAGCCTCAGAAGATCATTTTCAGGATCCTTCGGTCATTGGTCGAGGAAATACAGGCATCTGCAAAGAATGTAGGAAGACAGCTTGGTTTTGTGCTAGGGCTTTTGTTGCCATCTAGGTTTGCTTGGGTTTTTGCTCAGGCTTTTTGTTGCCATCTATGTTTGGTATCTCTAAAAGCCTGTTTAGAAGCGTAGGTGGACTTTGAGGTACAAAAAGGCCTCAGTTGTTTGGTGGCTTTTTAATCTTTTTTTCTGAAGGGCTTGGAAGGACTTCCTTCTTGTCCTTCATCTCAATTAGTATTTGTTGTTTAATCGGTCAGTCACTTCCGACTCTTCGTGACTTCATGGACCAGCCCACGCCAGAGCTTCCTGTCGGCTGTCGCCACCCCCAGCTCCCCCAAGGTCGAGCCCGTCACCTCCAGAATATCATCCATCCACCTTGCCCTTGGTCGGGCCCTCCTCCTTTTGCCTTCCACTTTCCCTAGCATCAGCATCTTCTCCAGGGTATCCTGTCTTCTCATTATGTGGCCAAAGTACTTCAGTTTTGCCTTTCATATAATTCCCTCAAGTGAACAGTCTGGCTTTATTTCCTGGAGTATGGACTGGTTTGATCTTCTTGCAGTCCAAGGCACTCTCAGAATTTTCCTCCAGCACCACAGTTCAAAAACATCTATCTTCCTTCGCTCAGCTTTCCTTATGGTCCAGCTCTTGCAGCCATAGGTTACTACGGGGAATACCTTTGCTTGAACTATGCGGACCTTTGTTGTCAGTGTGATGTCTCTGCTCTTCACTATTTTATCAAGATTTGTCATTGCTGTCCTCCCAAGAAGTAAACGTCTTCTGATTTCCTGGCTGCAGTCAGCGTCTGCAGTAATCTTTGCGCCTAGAAAGACAAAGTCTGTCAGTGCCTCCACGATTTCTCCCTCTATTTGCCAGTGATCAATCAAGCTGGTTGCCATAATCTTGGTTTTTTTGAGGGTGAACTGCAACCCAGCTTTTGCACTTTCTTCTTTCACCTTCGTCATGAGGTTCCTCAGCTCCTCCTCGCTTTCAGCCATCAAAGTGGTATCATCTGCATATCGGAGATTGTTAATGTTTCTTCCAGCGATTTTAACTCCAGCCTTGGCTTCATCAAGCCCAGCACGTCGCTTGATGTGTTCTGCGTACAGGTTGAATAGGTAGGGTGAGAGTATACAACCCTGCCGTACTCCTTTCCCAATCTTAAACCAGTCCGTTGTTCCATGGTCCGTTCTTACCGTTGCTACTTGGTCGTTATACAGATTCCTCAGGAGGCAGACAAGATGACTTGGTATCTCCATACCACCAAGAACTTGCCACAATGTGTTATGATCCACACAGTCAAAGGCTTTAGAATAGTCAATAAAACAGAAATAGATGTTTTTCTGAAACTCCCTGGCTTTCTCCATTATCCAGAGGATATTGGCAATTTGGTCTCTAGTTCCTCTGCCTTTTCTAAACCCAGCTTGTACATCTGGCAATTCTCGTTCCTTGAATTGCTGGAGTCTACCTTGCAAGGTCTTGAGCATTACCTTACTGGCATGTGAAATAAGTGCCACTGTTCGATAGTTTGAACATTCTTTGGTGCTTTCCTTTTTTGGTATGGGGATATAAGTTGATTTTTTCCAATCTGTTGGCCATTCTTGTGTTTTCCAAATTTGCTGGCATATGGCATGCATCACCTTGACAGCATCATCTTGCAAGATTTTAAACAGTTCAGTTGGGATACCGTCATCTCCTGCTGCCTTGTTATTAGCAATGCTTCTTAAGGCCCATTCAACCTCGCTCTTAAGGATGTCTGGCTCTAGCTCACTGACCACACCATCAAATCTTTCCCCGATATTATCCTTCCTATACAGATCTTCCGTATATTCTTGCCACCTTTTCTTGATCTCTTCTACTTCTGTTAGGTCCTTGCCATCTTTGTTTTTGATCATACCCATTTTTGCCTGGAATTTATCTCCGATGTTTCTAATTTTCTGGAAGAGGTCTCTTGTCCTTCCTATTCTATTATCTCCTTCCGCTTCCGCGCATTGCTTGTTTAAAAATAATTCCTTATCTCTTCTGGCTAACCTCTGGAATTTTGCATTTCATTGGGAATATCTCCCCCTATCACTGTTGCCTTTTGCTTTCCTTCTTTCTTGGGCTACTTCCAGTGTCTCAGCAGACAGCCATCTTGCTTTCTTGGTTTTCTTTTTCTTTGGGACGTTTTTTGTTGCCGCCTCCTGAACAATGTTGCGAACTTCTGTCCATAGTTCTTCTGCGACCCTATCTACTAAATTTAGTCCCTTAAATCTATTCTTCACCTCCACTGCATTTTCATTAGGAATATTCGTGAGCTCATATCTAACTGATCTGTGGGTCTTCCCTATTCTCTTTAGTCTGATTCTAAATTGTGGAATAAGAAGTTCGGGATCTGAACTACAATCAGCTCCAGGTCTTGTTTTTACCGACTGCATAGATGTCCGCCACCTTTGGCTACAAAGGATGTAGTCAATCTGATTTCGGTGTCGACCATCTGGTGAAGTCCATGTATAAAGTCGTCTCTTAGGTTGTTGGAAACTAAACTCAATTAGTATAGCCTGTAGGAGATTCCTGAAGACATGTTTTCCAGAGATGGGAACACTAGCTAGATTCAACTTTGATTAAGTAGGCAGAGGTGTAGCTAGATTCACTTCAGTTACATAGCCAGAGGTTCTGCCTGGCAACAACAACTGCCTGGCCACTGATCTCTCCTTGAGCTGGAGAGGCAAAGCATCTGCCAGGAAGGCTGTGGTCAATGGGATATTCCTGAGAGAGTCCCTGGTATTTTTGTCCAAGGAGTCTTTCTCCAGAAGCTCATTCAGCCAGGTGAAAGCAGTTTTTGAAGCACTGAGGCTGTAGAGGAAGCGCTCAGAACCATTGCTGATACATGGCAGCCTATGCAAAGAGAAGCTTCTGCCCTTCTGTTATGGTAGTTGACTGGGTGTTTGACTAAATCTGAAGGTAGAAATGCTTTCCTAAGCAGTCTTTCCATTGCTGATCAAGACAGCAATGGGGCATTTACCATGGAAATTACAAGGTAGACATCCTCTTGGGGTAACTGGCAATATTTTTTCACAGAAATAGTGTAACTTGGCTTTGGAGGTTTTACCCATTCTCTGTGAAGGATATAGTTGAATGAGGTTAGAAGGAGCACCAAAGATATATATAGAGTGTGTGTGAGGTACAGGGAGGGGGGTGAATGAAAAGTGGATGACTTGACTGATTTAGAGGAGTTGGAATGAGGAGTCTTTTCAGTTAAATCTAGTTTGAGAATCTCTGCAGCTTTGGTCAGTAATTTCAGAAAACTATCATGAGGAAAAACCCTACCCTGGGCAGGTTTGTCTCCTGGGTTCTCCTGTTCTTTGATTTCCCCTTCCCTCCCTGAAAGCATGGATTCTGCTGGGGATCTGCCTTCATCTGTGTGGAGTGAGCAGAGAATCAGAGTACATAAGGGACACACAGGAGGTTGATCTGGACTTCTTGGCCCCCATGGGGGTGGGGAGAACAGAGCAGGAGACTACTGGTGAAGTTGCCCTGTTTCTCTTCATACCCATACTGATTAGTAGGTAGATACATTTTCACCTCTCTTGTGGGTCTTTGATCCTACCATCAGGGAGGGAGACTGGCAACTGACATGCTAAGGGGACTTGGAGCAATGTGTGTAGTGGGATCTAAACCTGGGGTGCTTTCTGGAACAGTAAACCCTAGATATAGGGTGCCCTCTGGTCCTTTTCCTATAGGCGGAGGGAGAAAAGCATCTATGGAAGTCTCTATGCCTATCCCTAGAATGGCTGCAGGAGTAGGAGAAATATCTGCCTCTGTTGGTAGAGGGAGCAGATCCCTTCTTACTGTTGGGCTACCTGTAGGCACTGAATACTGGAAAGTCTGGCTGTGCCTGCACCAAAGGGTGATCAAAAGCTGCTTTGATTAACTTGATGAAGTCTGGGTAGATGCTTTTACCACAAAGGGTAGGGTGTGTTACCATTTGAGTTCAGAGTATCTCTCACAAAAAGATGTAGACTTGAAGGCTTCCCTTCCCCTATTCATGCAGCTGGTACTTACATTCTTGTCATTCCCCTTGGCTGTTAGAAGGGTCTACTGTTTGCAGGAAGCCATCCCTGCTCCTGAGACACTGCCTGTACAGGGGAGAGATGATCCTAGCGGTGGCAGATGCCAAGATGCTACAGAATTCTTGGAGAGGCACCTGTGCAGCAGCAGCCCAAGTGAGGCTTACTGTTGTTTGTTGTCTGCTGCAGTAGAAGGGAGACAAGTGGAATGGTAGAGGGTCCCTTCCCCTGTCTGACTTGAGATGAGGTGGGAGGGGGAGAGGAAACTAGGACAGGCTAACTGCTAAAGGTTTCTCCTCTGATTCTTGCTTTGCTCTTTCTGGGGGGTAATTGTTTTTTTTTTTAATGTGGGCGATGGGAACCCCAATAAAACCTGTCTACCCATGATGGAGACAGCCAGCTATCTGGGAACCTGGCATTTTGGTTGAAACTCAATCTCCTTGATGTTTCCATTCTCTGTCCACCCCATGACTCCTCAAATTCTGACTATCAGGTACTATACAGAGCAAAGAGAACTTCCTAGTTCTGATGATATTTTGCAGGGTCAAGCTTCAGGATAATTCCCATCTCCTGGGATTTATAGATCTAAGAATGAATGGGGCTTGGTATTACCAATCATGGCAGGATGGTTGAACTTGTGGAGGGGTCACAGAACTGCAACTGTAACCTCTGTTCCAGTATTCATGGCCACCAAAGATGGCTCTCTATTTGGCCTAAATACACCTACAAGATCATGCTACACCTGTTTGCCAAAATGGTGCCTATTATTCTGAAACCTTTAACTCTGAGAACATCCAGTTAATCAAAACAAGCATCTCAGCATATAATATGATTTTAAAGTGATTGATGTGCATCCCAATCTAAGTTCATCCCATCCTATTCACGTTTATTTAGAACTAAGTCCCATTGTATTCAATGAGTCTTGTTCCCAGATAAGTGTGAATAGGATTGCAACCTTAATGTGGTTAAATTCACACACAAATTTGAGGCAGCACAATTTGGTCTAATAAGTGGTAAGATTTAAACAAGGTGGGGCACTGCAGTACAAAAGTGGCAGGAGGGGAAAGGGTTATACACACACACACACACACACACACACACCCTCCTCTGCCTGCTGCTCCTGCACAAAGTGGCTTTTCTCTAATGAAAGCAGCCAGTGGGATTTTGTTACATGTGTTTGTGTGCAGCATATAGTTAGACCCCCAAAGAGGCTGTTATTTTCCAGGTCAAATTCAAGGTGTTGGTTTTGACCTTTCAAACCCTATATGGTTCTGGCCTAATCTATCTTAAGGAGCGCCTCCAGCAACACCAAACAGGCCGCTTAACAAGATCAGCCTCGGATGGCCTTCTCTCTGTCCCAGCAGCCAAGACAGCTAGGCTGGTGAGGACAAGGGAGTGGGCCTTCTCTGTGGTGGCCCCCACTCTGTGAAACTCCCTCCCTAGGGAACTCTGCCACGCCCCCTCTTTAATAAGCTTCTGCCACGCATTAAAAACATGGTTGTTCAGGCAGGCATTTGGGGTGGGTTATAGGGTATTTTAGAAATATGATGTTTTAAAGTAGAATTTTATTGTTTTAAAACTGTTGAATTGCTGTACATCGCCCAGAGTGGCCAGGTGACTGGCCAGATGGGCGATTAAGAAATTTAATAAATAATAAAATAAAAAATAAAATAAAAAATAAAATAGGCTGTTCTGCAACACATGCATGTGTAATCTAAAAACAAAGAAAATGCAGACTTTACCAATCAATAGTGTAAAACTTGTAAGATTAAGACTTTAAAGAAAATAATCAGTTAACAACCCAATAATGAATTAGTGTCCTTCATTTCAGGCTGAAAATGAAATACCCCAAGAAGTATCAAAAAAGAAAATCTTACACTGGTGGCAAACAAACAAGGTATTACTGAAAGTCCTCTGTTGTGTCTTTGGATAAAGAAAGGTTCCCCCCGCAACAGAGCAATGGAGCACATGACTTTGGAGATGAAGACGGCTTTGATCTGGTGTGCGTGTGCGTGCGTGCTCCTGTGAGATGTGGTACAGTGCAGGAAATTCATTACTTTTACAGCATCCCCAGCTGGCTGATTCACAGTGAGAACAGTATATTCCACACAGGGAACTTGTTAAGTCTCGACTTTCCACTGAATATAAAATGAGGAATTAGGAAGCTGTCACATATGGGGAATGAAGGAAGAAGTCCATGGCAAAGTGTTAAGGTGGAATGAAAGAAATGTTAATGAAGCCTTGCCATTCTGTCCATTGACATCAGATTTGGAGGTAAATTAGGCTGTCGCTGCACAGATGAACATGTTAGTAGCTTCCAATTCCATTTCTGTAAATCCTATTGACAAGCATCTCTTTTCCCATTTCCATCTGGTGGCACAGTATCAAACATGACCTTATCATAAGTAGGCATAATTTCTAAGAGATAGCCATTACAGAACACTTGATTTTAATTTGGGCCATAACCTAGCAGAGAGCTGGGGGAGCTTTCTGGACTGTATTTCCAAATGTAAACCTAGCCAGTGAATTGCACACCCAACCACCCAAAAGCTATATATAACTGCCACATTTACATGCAGATGCACCCCTAAAGCACAAATATCTTCTTACCAGTACTTATTCATTCAGTCACAGATGTATGAAGATGTACACAAGTACTATTTAACTAAAGGCACAATTTTCTCTTTGACAGGCAGTGAAGAAATGAAGCAGAGGATAAGCCTCTGTTCTTCTGTTCCCATAGAGAAAAGGAGTGTGAGCAATGTCTTGTTGAACATATAATGCTGCCTTATACTGAGTCATATCATTAGTCTATCTTGCCCAGTATTGTCTACTCCAACTGGCAGTGGTTCTCCAAGATCTCAAGCAGAGAGCAATCTTTCCCAGTTCTGCTATGCGAGATCTTTTAACTGGAGTTACTGGAGATTGAGCCTGAGACCATCTGATACAAAAGTATGTGCACTCTGCCACTGAGCTAAGACCCCTTCTCTCCTTATTAAACTGAGGGGGATGGGAATGAGACTGAATCAACCCTTCATCAATTCATTAAAATGCTGGTGGCAAGAGGGGAAGAGAATGGATGATTACCTAGTATTTCCTTTTTGAACAATAAAATTGGGGCAGAGGAAGAAGATGAACTGAGCTTGATCAGTGATTGAAAAGCAATAGCTAATCCTAAAATCATACATCTGAAAAGAACGATAAGGCTACCTATTCAACTTTTTGACATAACTTATGGTATAAAAAGGTAAAGGTAAAGGTGTCCCCAACCAGTCATGTCCGACTCTAGGGTGTGGTGCTCATCTCCATTTCTAAGCCGAAGAGCCAGCGCTGTCCGAAGATGCTTCCGTGGTCATGTGGCCAGCATGACTGAACACCAAGGTGCACGGAACGCTATTACCTTTCCCGCCAAAGCGGTACCTATTTATCTACTTGCAATTTCTTGCTTTCGAACTGCTAGGTTGGCAGGACCTGGGACTGAAGACGGCAGATAAATGTTGATTTAGGGGTCTAATCTGGTGGGTGTTATTTAGATAGTGATGGGAGCTGAGAGAGAGGCAAAGGGTTAGAATAAGAGAAGAGCAGACGACATGGAACAGGAACATGTATATGCGTGAACCTAAATGGCTTGTCACATCCTAGCCCATGGTAAAGAACCAGCAGTCTTGCTATAGAGTACTTGGAGTGAGCGGTGTAGCCTCAATGATCTGTGTATGTGTGTGTGTGGGGGGTGTGTGTGAATGGGATGCCAGTCACCCACCAAATAGTTGTTTGATGCCTATCATCCTGAGAGCTTGGTTGCCTACAGAGAGATTAGGGCCAGAGCCTACAGATAAGTGATTATTATTGCAACAATCACAGAAGAGGGCAGGGAATACTTTCAAGGATGGACTGCTCCAGATGTCTTTGCCTGCTGAAGCCTATTCTTTCTGACACCCCAACAATTAACTCTCTGGTGTCACCAAGACTCTCAGGGGAAACATGCTTCCAGATTAAATGAAGTATTTAAGGAAAGAAGGAAGGAAGGAAGGAAGGAAGGAAGGAAGGAAGGAAGGAAAGAAGGAAGGAAGGAAGGAAGGAAGGAAGGAAGGGGGGGAGAGAGAGAGAGAGAGAGAGAGAGAGAGAGAGAGAGAGAGAAAGAAAGAAAGAAAGAAAGAAAGAAAGAAAGAAAGAAAGAAACCACTGAAAGCTTCCAGAAGCTGGAACCATGTGCAGTGGTAGTGACAGATTCTTAAGTGCAAGCACAGCAAGGAGGTAAGTGAGCACTAAAATACAGTCCTTGAATTATGGTTTTCCCAGGAACCGAGGCCTCTACTTTCTTCTGGAGGTCAGAAGGGGCAGAGATGGAGTTCTATATACGTGATTCCTCATGAAGGAGTATCTAACTCAGGGGTCAGGAACTTGTAGGCTGAAACATCTGGAAGGCCACAACTCCCATCAGTGCTAGCCAGCATAGTCAATGGTGAGGGCTGGTGGGAGTTGTTGGCAAAACACCTGGAGAACCAAAAGTTGCCCACCCCTGTCCTAACTATTCCACAGAACACAATTCCCCTGAAAACTTACACAATCACTTAGTTCCAGTCCCTTAATGATACTGAGCCCAAGTATTGTAATTGAACTGAATGCATATGTGGAATACCCTTCCCAGGGAAACATGTATGGCCTTCTCTTCATTGGCATTTAGAAGAGTCCTAAAACGTTTTTATTCCTGTCCGCTTTTGGGTGATTCTAGGGCACCATGTTTTAATAATCTGCTGCTGTTATTTTAATGTTATTTAAGGTTTTGTTTGCTATTTTATTGTTTTAATAGCTTGCAATCTTATTATATTGTTGCTTTACTGATTGCTTTGTGAGCCACCTTAGGAGACTGAACACCCTAAGAGGTGGGATAAAAGTCTATGAAGTAATAATAGTATTCTTCCCCTGATTACCTGCACCCCTATCTTCTTCCCTTCTCTTGCTTCAGTGTGTTACATTTGTTCTTGTATTCAAATTTTAGAGTGTAGTTTCCTCAGAGAATGTTCCATTTTCTTGTTGATACTCTGTAAAGTGCCATTGCACATTGATGATGCTATTTTATTATTAAAATGTAATTATTACACCACCACCACCACAGGCTAATAATGCTGGACAGAACTCTATAAATAAATATATGCATTGCCTGTATACTCTTTGCATAGATTTCCAGACAGCTTTTCAGTCTGTTGGGTCACAGAAGGGTCATCCCCTCCACCTCACATAATCCTGGTTTTTTGTTCCTTCACCTCTTTGCTATCAAAAAAACTAAGGACAAGATTTTGGTTAGCATGGAGCTGCTTACTGCTCTGCTTCAAATATCCTTCTTGAGGACTCATGGGTGAGTTTTGTTTTTGACCCAACATATTTTCAGTTGGATGTATTCCTTTCAGGCTACATTGGATAGAGACTCTGGGAGTATATTCGATGTAGTATGCCACCTATTTTCACCTTGTGGTACACTGTAGTCTGGTTCAGGGGTGGATGTGTTCATTGACTAGCTGGTCTTTTCATTCCTTCTGAACTCATATTATATTATTACATGATGTGTAACCTTGAAAAATTCAAGTGTAACATAACCTCTCTTAAAAGTCAGTAATTACATCAGGAGTGGGCAACGTGTGGTCCTCCAGATGTTCTTAGACTGCAATTCCCATCATCCCTCACCACTGGCTATGTTGGTTAAGGCTGATGGAAGCTGCAGTCCAACAATATCTGGAGGCCCACATATTGCCCAGCCCTGAATTACATTATCAGACAACCAAGCTCCTCTGAGAAGGCAGCATACAGCTGTAAATACTCACTGAGAAATCTCGGAGAGGGACTTCATTCCACAAGATACAAACTACTTTTAGCAACAAAATCCTCTGAAAAGGCCCAGCAAGAGCAGCTCCTCTTGCCAAAAGAACATTCAGATGCATTTTAAATTATGGGGGGAAGGATGGAGATGGAGAAGAGTGAGAGAAGAAAACATGCAGGCCTGATCCAGGAACATTAACTTCATATCAGAAAGGATAGACATGACTAGAATTGTAAAGTTTTTAATAATGCATACTTCCTAAAGTATGAACTGGACACACTACAATGAGAAGATTAAATGTTAATCTGCATGTGGCTGGCATACATCCAATACAGCTGCTGGCTCGGCATATTCAGAAGCAAGGCAAAAATGGAACCCTCCAAAATGAGGCTAGAATTAATAGTACATTGACAACAGAGGGCAGACACAGGGGAGATGGCACCCTGTCTTTTACTAATTGTTTTTGTATTTTAGCTCGGCAAGGGTTCGAACATCTCAATTTGCCATTAGAATAAGTGTAAATGACAGGAGATTGAGAGGAAGGAGCAAGATCTATATAAATTAAATCTTTTCAGCATATCACATGTCAACAGATTTTTTAAAAATAAAAAATGTGCTGCTCAGCTGTATGTATGCAAAACAATTTTGTTTTTTAAATAGTTCACCAAACACTCAACATTCATTTTATACTTTAAAAACTGCTCAACAGAACAGCTTCTTTCTTCCATAGCTACATGTTTGGGAAGGTTATTCTACAGAGCCCTAAACACATGTACTAGAGATCAAATCTCACTGAACACCCTGGTACATACTTCTGAGTAAACGTGCTTAAAATTGCACTGCTCTTATAAGAAAGCATTACAAAATAGATTAGTGAAAATTACTATGGGTTCCATCCAACCTTGCGTAAGTGGACTTCCACTTGCACAATGGGACTTCCTATTCCTCTCCTCTGCCTTAAGCCCCCTGCACTCACTCAACGCTGCTCTGAAGGGTACCCCAACCCTTCTAAGCAGATTTTGGAGGTACACATGGGCCTGTGGGGGGAGAGAGAATACATTCTTCAGCAGTTTCTGTTCCACTGGTAGACAGACACTGTTGGATACAACCCTATTTTTTTAAAAAATAACCAACATATATCAAGTATGACATATTCTAAGATAATCATCTTAATTTATACGTTGGTATGGAGCAAGTTATAAATCTACAAACACCAAAAAAAGAGGAGGCAAACTTTAGCTAGCCATAGGATAACAGCCAAAGTGTTCATGGAAAAAAGTGAGCCTTTGTGGGATCTGAAGGTATAAACATACTTGAGATTGGTCACAGAAACACCAACATCTTAGTAGAATTAGAGAAAGTTTAATTTGATAAGAGAGCTTAACTCGGGATGTATTTGTATGAATACTGGGTACATGGCAGCCATTAGAGAAGCATGTGCCATGTCATGAGCAAGAATCAACATTAGGAATGATATCACAAATGCTCAAAACATGATTTTTGGTATTGCAGGCACAAACCCCAGCCCTTTGTATAAGAACAGATGAGTGCAAATATGTGCATTCTTTTCATGGAATCACATGTCAAGGTAGTTGTATGATTAGGCCCTGAGTCTGCTGAGTAAAGTGGGTCACCTTAAATTTTAAGGCTTAAATCATAACTGCCCTGTTGTTTAGGTGAATCTACAGTAAAAGCATAAATAATACCTTCTTCAATGCCACATTCTGATGAAAAAGGTGTTGTGTGAGAACTTACACCATCTGGGAGAAGTAAAATCCAAAATGGAAGCAATCTGTACAGAACTGTGGCAAAAAGAATACCCAAACTATATCCAGCAGCCATGAGATTCAACTGAAAAGAGTTCAAACTTTTAAAAATAAACTTTATTACTGAGAATGTGTGAAAGAGGCTTTCGAGTTTCACTGGAAGTGGGGAAAGGGACCATCATGTCTGAAGAAATTTTTATCTGTATCACAGAGACTGATACTTACATTACAGTTGGAAGAACCTTCAAAAGCTGGGTAAGGGCTATCAGGCCATTCAGAAGAATCCATGCTACCTGAATGCCGATGTTGGGCCTCATATTCTTTAAGCTGAAATGAAAATACAAAAAATAGTAACTAATGAATTTTATTGCTTGCTAAAAATATGTTTATCCAATTTCAGATATTTTACAATAAATAATTATTGGAAGAATTAAGTGTTGTAGAAACACTGCACTTTCCTGTCTGCTCTCACTGCACACCACTGTTGTGATAATACTTTTGTTTTAATCTCTGGAAAGTTCAGAAAGAAGCTAGACAAATACATAGATGCAAATAAATTCAGCTCTACTTTATCTAAAATGTTGATACATTCTAGTAAAAAAAACTGCTAACATACAAATGTGGAAAATCAGCCCACTCAAAGAGCAAAGCAAGTTTTCTATGAATTGAAGTTTTAGCTTCAAACGTAGACTCATTAAGCTTTACTGCAGAGTCAACAACCATCTTAACAGTGTGGTGGCTGAACTTTCAGGCTTAGTTAAGCTATAGTGCGATTCACTTATTTATCAATATATACATATACATACCACTCTACTGCTCTGGTTAACACCTCACAATGGAATACTGACTCTCAAACTTTTTAAAGGCACTTAACCATGGAATTGCCTTCATTCAGAATACATGGACTTGATCAGATAGGGCACTAGCTTATAAGCAAATACTACATGTGTCTTATACCCCAATCCACAAAATCACCTATCCATTGCATTGTTTCCAATAATGATGGCAACCTATCCACAAAGTTTTAGTGATTCACTAATGTCTCCAGATTTATCATTTGGCACTGGCACAGAGTATAACCTCAAAAAAGTTAATCAAGTAATAAAACTGAAAAGAGAAGTATTTGCATCACATACCCTTGCAAGTGCTTCTTCAATAGTGATCATCTTTTCCTTAACCATCATCATTAGCTGGATCCGCTCCTCATCACTCATGGTGATCTCACTTGCCACATAACCAACATCCTCTCCTGAGGACATATAGGAAAGATGAAAGAATAAGGATCTTTCAAACAAAACAAATGGAAGATCAAGCATACCCAATCATGATCTTCCTAGTGCACTGTCCTCCAAAATATTGTTTCCATATTAATCATGCTATTTAGGCTTAAATTAATCCTCCTTTAACATTCTGAGGAACATGCCAACATTTATTTTTATTTTTGAAAAATGACATGATCATAACATTGTCAGGGTAGAGGACAGCAGCAGTGGCAGGAGAACTAATGCCAGTTCCCCCCACAGTCTGATGACCACAGTTGGATAAAATATTCCTCTCCAGTGACCTGTTTTGCTTCCTCAAATCAATACAGTTTAGAAAAAAGGCATGGCCTTGAATATATTTATTACACCTCAAAATCACTACAGACAATGCTAGAGCAGCAAAAGAAATGCTAATCCAAAGCCTGGAATGTTGGATCATTTCTAAAGAGAGTTCCTGCATTGTAAACCAATTCCTGGCATTTTTTGAACAACTTTGTTAGATTCACAGCCTCTCATTCATCATCTTAAGACATATCTGTCTTTGATGGGGTAATATAAGATATCTTATGGAATAAGATGGCACTTGATCTACACACTGTGCTTTTGGTAGATTATTACTGAATTTTAATTGTATTTTTATGATATTTTGTATTTTTGATGTAAGCCACTTTTGATGTAAGTACAATTGTAGAAGAGTAGGATAAAATAAATTATTGCTTACTTAAACATAGTAATGCAGCTGTGCCTCCACTTGCACTCAAAGAACAGCTAGCAAGTTAACACTGGTTTATTAACTATTTCTTTACAAAACAGTCAGAACTTAAACTAAACCTTAGCAACCACAGCTCCCACACACAGAGTGCTATCTTGTTATGTGTATACAGTGTACAATGCAAGTGTTGATGATAACGACATGTGAGTTTAATAATTTGAGAATTATTAGAGGTGAGGGAATATGGCTTGTCGAATATCAAGTTGTTCTGACATTATCTGCCTAAATATGCATATTATTCAGCTCAACCTGAATAAGGCAATGTTATCCAAAGAAGGATTATTCAAGCTGAGTTAGATATTGCACAATTTTATCTACATTACATTGCTGGTAGGCATATCATCTAAATTGATTTCTATAGTTTATGTGGTGGATAGAGTGCATTACGTAAGTGGCTATGCATACCATTCAACATTCTTAACTTAAGATTGGAAAATAGGCACAGAAAATGTAACAAACAGTTTTTTATTCAAATTCCTAGATCATGTTAGTATACCCTACTCCACAATAACTCAAGAGTCACCCATTTTATATGTCACAAGGCAGAGTCATGTGCAGAAAATATGGATTATCCTCAGTTAATTGAAATGACTATTATGAGAAAAACCTTTATTTTTCTTAAGATTTTAAGATATTTTATCTGGCTAAAGTGCACACTTAGTCCAGCTCAGATAAAGCTTAAATATTCAACAGAACAGAACACAACTCAGAGCTGGAGAACACATAAAATTAGTATTATTGAAGCCATGTTGGTGAATGTATCAGCATAGTTTAAATAATCCAAGTTAGGTTTATGAAGTACAAATATGATCTGAGTGGTAGGGCTACCAAGTAAGTCAGATGAGTGAAATCAGCAGACAGCTTTTTTTTTTAACTGAAGAAGCATCAAGTTAAAATCTAAGACGGTAATCAAAGCCCAAAGGTGAGAGTATTTTATTCATCCTATTATTTAGAGCAGGGGTGAGACAATGGGTAGTATTGTATGCTTCCCCTGTGCCAGCAGGACCCAGCACTAGCACAACTGGGAGCTTACAGTTGTTAAAGCAACCCCAAACAAGTGGAAACATTCATTTCTGCTTTGGACCAGGTGAGCGGAGCTCATAGAATAGAGCTCGGCTGCCCTGTCCTGATCTGGAATGAGCATTTCTGCTCCGGGGTTCCTTTATGAAGCACAAATTCCCTGTTGCTCAACTGGCGAGTCTCGCTGATGCAACATAATCAGCGGGAGTCCAGTAGCCCTGTTGGATACTGCACATAATGACATTCTTAAAATGTTATGACTAAAGATGCACTTCTAAATGTTTTTAAAATTGATAAATCCTACTGAGGTCAACAGCGTTCTTTTATTCTGATTGGATTAAGGATCTCAGCCTGAGATCTTAATTTTAAACATATTTAAAGATTGCACTTTGAAAAAAAGAAAACAAAACAAAACAGCCAGAGTAGTTAGTGAGCAGAGAGAAGGTGCTTTTATATTCTTCAAGGCAAATAATTATGCACTGTGGGACAACCACAAAAAGCAGCTTCATCCCATGCTGAACTTTAGCGTAGTATGGAATAGTTTTGAAAGATAAAGAATCTCCTGGAAAATAACACAGCTTTGGAAAGGGTTTAGCAGGTGACAGCACCAACTTTCTAGTATGGTGGACCTTACTGAAAAAGATAGTACTATCAGATAATTAAGACCATCCTTGTTAAATAATTGCAACTGAGTACACACATCCTAGTTAAGTGCTCGTTAGCTATATAAAAAGCTATTCTCTGAACTTAATATATAATTAATATTAAAAGAGAGCAGCAGTTTTAAAAAAGGTACCTTTAGAAGACTGCCTCATTAGTCCCTTCTGATTCTTTCTGAAGTTTTGCCAGAAATACCTGTTCTTTTTTTTCCAATCTGCTTTACCTAGAGCAGGACACAGAATTTTAGATATACATTTTTGTATACATTTACAAAAGAAATCAGTTTTCTCCTCCCCCTCCCATTTTAGTTTGTCTCCCCTGAACTCAGCCTTGGAAAAATGTTAGTGTCACAAACATCCATAACTTAAGGTTATGGATCCATAAGGAAGGCTGTACAATGTTTAAGATAAGCAACTAAAAGATATTGTAAAAACAAAAACAGAAGAAAAAGAAAATGTATTTGGATTCATTTTTACAAACAATCCTGGCAGTTTTAATTTACTCAAACCTTGAATAATTAGACTGAAACCAAAGTTAAAATATACAGTATAATTTCATTTTCTGGTTGTTGGTGCTGTTATTTGTAGACTAGAAGTGGAATGCTGTCTGCATGACCATTACAAAAATTTCTGGTTTAGGTATATTTTCTGGTTATCCCTGTTTAAACAAAGTTGGAAGTTTAAAAAAAAAAAAAAGCAATTGTATCAGAAAGCCTCAAAACATTTGGTTTTCATCATAGAGGTTTTTTTTTTTTTTAAGGCAAAGGGAGGAGTGAATAGAGTGGCTGTGGCTCTCACAACCAGTGAAAGTAGAATGTCTTCAGCGATGAAATAAAACCACCCCATGCCTTTGTCTGCCTAGCTAGCAATTATCAGAACTGATACAATGCATAAAGAAATACTGCTTACGGGAATATACCATTAAAATAATACTTCAAGTTAAAAGGGATCTTCAGAAAACAACAACTCTTTTTTTCCCCTGACACAAGTAGCAAAACAACTGACATTATTGCAAGAGACTCGACAACAAGGAGGTAGGTCACCAATGAAGATGGGTATTCAAAAAGAAAAATGGACCAAATAAGATGAAGTATACTGACCTACAGCACTTTCTTCAGAACTTGACTTATGAAGGGAAAACCTAAAACATAAAAGAGAAACAGAATGATTGTGGCAAACATCTCATATCCCATGGGAGTTGAATCAAATGTGTCGTGTTTGTGTCCCCCCGCACACACACTTTCCCCCCTTCTTATTAGGAACGCGCACTGAAGCCAGCAAAAAAACCCAACCACTATCTGAGTTCCAGCCATACTTATACAATGGCATTAGCTCAGCTCCAGTCTGAACGCTGTGAAACAAGCTTCTTGTGACTGATGCAGAAAAATATGCATGGAGAACAAAAGAGTTAAAGTTACAGGGTCAAGAGGGGAAATGTGCACAAGAATGTCCTCTACTCCTCTCCCCCACTCCCCAGTTATCCACATAGGGAATTAATAGAACACTTCTTCAAAAAGTTTCAAGCTTTAGTACCATGTTCTATAATACACATTTCACTCTGCCTTTTGACTACTGCAGTTTACTCTGTAGCATTTTTTATACTAGAATCATAACATTTTTGGGGGGATAGTAGTCAGCACTATTACTTAGCATTAAAATAAGAAACAGAAATCATGGATGGTTTAAGGTCATATAAAACCCTACATTAAAAGGTCAGTATTAGTATACTGATTAGCATTAAAATAGTGATATTAAATATATTAGCATAATACTAAATATTCGCACAATAAAGCAAACAGTTACATTAATATTATATTCTTGTCTTGGAGCCTACGTGTCAGGACCAGCTTGTTGTTGTTGTTCAGTCGTGTCCGACTCTTCGTGACCCTATGGACCATAGCACGCCAGGCCTTCCTGTCCTGCGCTCTCTCCCGGAGCGTGCTCAAGTCCATATTCATTGCATCAGTGATGCTATCTAGCCATCTCATCCTCTGCCGTCCCCTTCTCCTTTTGCCTTCAATCTTTACCAGCATCAGGGTCTTTTCCAGAGAGTTTTCTCTTTGCATTAGGTGGCCAAAATATTTGAGCTTCAGCTTCAGTATCTGTCCTTCCAAGGAGCACTCAGGGTTGATTTCCTTTAGGATGGACTGATTTGACCTCCTTGCAGTCCAGGGGACTCGTAAGAGTCTTCTCCAGCACCACAGTTCGAAAGCATCAATTCTTCGGCGCTCAGCCTTCCTTATAGTCCAGCTCTCACAGCCATACGTTGCTACTGGGAAAACCATAGCTTTGATTATGCGGACCTTTGTCGGCAAGGTGATGTCTCTGCTTCTCACTATGCTGTCTAGGTTTGCCATAGCTTTCCTCCCAAGGAGCAAGCGTCTTTTAATTTCATGGCTACAGTCACCGTCTGCGATGATCTTGGAGCCCAAGAAAATAAAATCTGTCACTGCTTCCATTTCTTCCCCTTCCATATGCCAGGAAGTGATGGGGCCAGATGCCATGATCTGAGTTTTTTTAATGTTGAGTTTCAAACAGGTTTTGCACTCTCCACTTTCACCCTCAACAAGAGGCTCTTGAGATCCTCTTCGCTTTCTGCCATTAGGGTGGTATCATCTGCGTATCTGAGGTTCTTGAAAATTCTCCCAGCAATCTTAATTCCGACCTGTGATTCATCCAACCCAGAGTACATCATGTTTCTCATGATGTACTCTGCATATAAGTTAAATAAGCAGGGCGACAATATGCAGCCTTGTCGTACTCCTTTCCCAATTTTGAACCAATCGGTTGTTCCATATCTGGTTCTTACTGTTACTTCTTGACCCTCATACAGGTTTCTCAGGAGACAGGTAAAGTGGTCTGGTACTCCCATCTCTTTCAGAATTTGCCACAGTTTGTTGTGATCCACACAATCAAAGGCTTTAGCGTAGTCAATGAAGCAGAAATAGATGTTTTTCTGGAATTCTCTTGCTTTCTCCATGATGCAGCGAATGTTGGCGATTTGATCTCTAGTTCCTCTGCCTCTTCGAAACCCAGCTTGTACTTCCGGTAGCTCTCGGTTCGCATACTGCTGAAGCCTAGCTTGTAGGATTTTGAGCATCACCTTGCTGGCATGTGAAATGAGCGCAATGGTGCGGTAGTTCGAACACTCTTTGGCGTTGCCCTTCTTTGGAATTGGAATGTAAACTGACCTTTTCCAGTCTTGTGGCCACTGTTGAGTGTTCCAAATTTGTTGGCATATTGAGTACAGCACTTTATTAAACCTTCAAAGAGGAGGAGCAGCAGGATCTTGAGATGGCCCTAGCGCAGATGGGTACCCCGGTGATTCAGTGTTCCCTGGCATAGCCAGAAGCTGCTTCCCCAGAAGGCATTCTGTCCAAGGTGACACAAATTGTGGGGACCCCAATGTCACTTGTTGGGCCACTATCTCATCACCCCCAAACCCACAGGAGCAACAATGATAATATGCCTGGGCCCAAGCTCAGGTGTACAATATTAACTTTATAAGTATTAGATTTAATAGAAAGAATAGTGTAAAGAAGTATGTCCCACTCCCTATTATTATTTGTAATTATTATGGTTTTTATGAAGAATATGTGTTGAAAAGAAAAGCTCTAAATAGCGTGTTTAAGAATCAACTTTTTAGAGTTTTAGGAATTGTACATAGTAATTTCACTGTACAACAAAAATAGGTATTTTATACATTTTAAAGATATTAATTGCTCCTGAAGACATTTTGTCTCGAAATGTGTAGGGCAGAGCATTTTAGAGATTTGCACAACGAATAAACAATTACCATAGACCATACTCGGTGGCGCTTTGGGATATTTTCCTTCCTGGTGTTTTTGCACATAGCGCCTTCCCTCTCAGTTTTCCAACCTTCACTGTCTTCCAACCTTTTGGCCTAAGCAGGAGGGGATGGCCAACCACATGTGCTCTAGATCTGAGGAGTTCTAGGAAAAGGTTCTCTATTTAAAAGTCAGTCCCTGGCTCTTCATTGTTGTTGTAACAACTCCATGAGAGAGCTTCTCACTTTGCCTTCCAACCCCAACTCCTCAAAGATTAACCCCTGGAGAGCAAATTCGGGCACAATCCTATCAAGACAGACGTCAGCCCCTGAATTTGGAAGCTGACGCCTATCCAATGCAGGGTGGATGGAGCAGAGAGGGGATCCTCTCCTCCATGCTCCAGCCGCCCTGTATTTGTGGCTAGACACACATTTTCACATGTCTAGCCACGGCTTTGGGGAGGGGAAGGGCCCGGAGACCCAATAGGAAGCTGTCTCCTCCCCTCCACCTCCTTTCTGCCCTCTCTGTGCTCCATTTACAAGTGCAGAGACAGCAGCGGCGCAGCAAGGACCATGCCGGCTACAAGGGGGTGCAGGCAGGGAGCACAGTTTCTGGAAACTGAGGTCAGAAAAATCCTATGGCCGTCTAGACAATGTCTAGTGGCCATAGGATTGCTCTCTAAACCTATCTAGGTACCATGAAGCATGTGATGAGAGTTCCCTTCCACATACTTCTATTTCCTTCTCTTTCATCCCAGAATAGTGGATTGACAGGACACCAACTCTCACCTGAAGAGGAACCAGGCCTGCAGCCTGCCAACTAGTCGAGAAATCACTACTCCAGAATGCCTTGCTGACTCTCTTCATTCTCCTTCCTTCTCCTGACAACCCCACTGCTTCACTTTCCATTGCATGCAGTATGAGGGATGACTCAAACTTTCAATTCCTCACGTGCAGTGTGAATATATAACGCAGCAGCCACAGATGTGAGGGTCCTGATGGAATGTTTTGGGCTATCTCTGATCTGCATCTTCTATTCCTGCTTCTTTTTCTTTCCTATACTCAACCTGTACTCAACCTAGCAATCTTTATTCATGTTGCTATGGCTCATTACTCTCAAAACAAAAATATTCTGATGAGAGACAGAGTAGGGTAAGCAAAACGGTTGCTGTTATCATCACCCCTTATTCGTAAACAAGACACTAGATGCTAAATGCTATAGAAATACTCTCTACCATTCTTAAGCCAATTGTAATGAAATTCTACATAGCAATAGCAACACATGAGATTGAGCAACACAATTTATCTAACTCTCTTCAACTGAAGTTCCCTGTTTCCTGCTAAAATAAAAAATAATTATTTCTACCAACATGCTTTGATATCAAACAAGCATTTGGGACAAATGGAGCAAAGCTACATTCCAAAGCAATATTAATTTTACTGCTATTTGCTGCTCTTTTCTCACATTGTGTTAGAAAAGTGTTCAATGTTGTACTTTTAAAAATTCAACTACATTTTGATACATGGTCCGTGTTGTAGTCTGCAAACCAACTTGATATGCACTTTCTAGGATTAGCAGCAGAGGGCAATGCTGAGTTTTTGATCAACTCTAAAAAGCTCCAAGAAGAAACCAAACTCTATTTTGTTTTAGACCAGTGCACACTGTAAATGATCCAAGTGATTAGAGGCCAACAGTTTATAAGCATGAAAAACATAATCACCAATTTGCAGGGACATCATGAAAGGGGAAACGATAGCATGAAGTTTAATTTTGATTCAGTAAATTCATCCAAGCAGAGGCAGTAACAGCAGTGCTTGGACACGGTAAATCATCTTTCTTCTTCAGTCTGATTAGAAATTTAATCTGGAACAGCCATCCATCCAACTGATACAACCAAATTCCAGATCTGGGCTGCACCAGGTGCATGCTGGAAGGGGGCCACTGCTAGTTTCCTTACTGATGCCATTTACACATGGGACAGCTTGTAAAAAGAACATTAATGGCTTGGGTGGGTTCACAGCACTAGCAGCCAAGTGCCCGATGGTTAGGAAGGAGCTCGAACAACAGGCACAGAAGATAGATAGTAATATGAAGTGGCATTTCAAACAATGATTTTGGGAACTATGTATAGTGCATATAGAAGCCAGAGGTTTTGTGAGCATTCATGCCATTTAATTTTTTATCCAGTCCTTTAATGCTGCCCTATATCACCAGGTTTGCGGTTTTAGCCTACAGCCCTATTTAGGAACAAAATGATAGCTCCTGTCTGGATTTGTTTACTTTTTATTCTTGAGATGTGTATGCGTCTCACCCATATAGCTCTGCGTGTGTGTGTGTGTGTGTGTGTGTGTGTGCATGTACACACACACATACACTTAATATATCAGTGTCAATAATATAGAAATCTTAACTTCCAGATTTTCAGGTTATGGAGTTGTGCTCATCACAGCCACATAAATCAACTATTAAACTATAGAAATGGTGCCCCAGGCAGCAAACATAGTATGAAAGGAAGAGACACCCACAAAGCACAGCACTATTTGTACTATTCACTACAGTAGCTATATAGTGGCTATCTATAGGAATCTTCCTTACCATAACAAATGGTACAGGAAAAGTTTGCAGAAGTTATACTGGCTTTTTTCCTGATACTACAAAACATGACATGAAAGTGGAGAAAATGTGATATTCTTATCACAAAAACTATTTAGTAATTAAGTATATACAAATCACATGCTAATATGGGAAACCATAGTCCTTTTAAGACTAGAAAACGTGGAGAGAAGACAGAATGGTATTTTGCTTAACAGCTAGAAATGCACTCACCTTTAACCTCCAGGATCAAAAAGTAATGCATATTAGTTTTCATTTCTTGGACAGATTGTTATCAAGTGATTCACAGAATCTTTTCTGTATGGAACTACCATGACCTAGGAATATGTATTCTTTATTATTTGTAAAATCTTAAACATAACAGTATCCAGAATTTTATATACATGTCAACTTACAATTTATTGGATTCCATCCACTCCCAGCAATAATTATTAAAATTACACAGATTACAGTCCCAACCCTTCTAGAATCAAAATCTGAATGAACACATATTTTCTCTTTTCCAAGTACTGTGCTATAAGTAGTTTTACTGCTGTGAGTAGCTTGCAGAAAAAGGAATAAAGCAGGTTCTCCTCATCCTATGTCCCTTCCTGCCAACCAAACATTCTCTCTCTCTCTCTCTCTCTCACGCACACAGCCATCTTTTGGTTAAAACGGAGAGAGAAAAAGTCAGAATGTAACAGTGAACTACTTTCAACCTTAGATTATTTTAAAAGGGCTTTAGACGTATTTATAGAAGATAGGTTTATCACTATGACAGTTAAACAGAACTTCCATGTTCAGAGGCAGTGAACCTCTGAATACCAGTTTCTACTGCCAAACAACAGTGGAGCCTCGTGTGGCACAGGGTGGTAGGCAGCAGTATTGCAACTGAAACTCTCCCCACGACCTGAGTTCAGTCCCAGACTGCCGGCTCAGGTCGACTCAGCCTTCCATCCTTCCGAGGTTGGTAAAATGAGTACCCAGCTTGCTGGGGGAAAGGTAGTCACGACTGGGGAAGGCAATGGCAAACCACCCCACTATAATCTGCCATGAAAACGCCAGCAAAAGCGGCATCCCTCTAGGAGTCAGCAATGTCTCGGTGCTTGCACAGGAGGAACCTTTCCTATTGCCTTAATGCCCTTAATGTTTAAGGATTCACAGAGGCATCTGGCTGCCTACTGTTGTAAGCAAGATGTTGGACTAGATCAGGGGTCCCCAATGTTTTTGGGCTAGTGGGCACATTTGGAATTTTGAGTGTCATGGGTGCTCTCAGAAAATGGCTGCTATGGGAGGAGTTTGCCAATTTACAAAATGGATGCCATGGTGGGCATGACCAGTCACAAAACACCCATTTCCCAGAAGGCAAAGTGATGAGGCCAAAAGAAAAATAACTTGTCCCTGAATCTAAGTACAAGGCAAAGAGGGGGTCACCACTCTTTTGAGTCCACAGTTTTCTGCTCCAACACCTATTCCACAGAAAGCAAATTGATGAGGCTCAGAAACAAGTACCTTGGACAAGAAACTGAGTACAAGGTAGAGGTGGCAACTATGCCAAATGTCAAATAACATATTTGTCCCCATTTCTGTACTCATTTCACAGAAGGCAAACTGGTGATGTTCTCAGTTAAAATTACTTTAATTTAAGAAATCTAAAAATCAGAGGGCAGAGAGCCTGGTGGGAACCAAGGGGAGTGTCTCTGGGCACACTGGTGCCCATGTGTACCACATTGGGGATCCCAGGACTCAATGAACCCTTAGCGTAATCCAAGAAGGTTCTTCTTATTGCAAATAGGAAGCTTACATATGCGCTAATTGATATTGTTTTGCAGAGAGTTAAAGAGGGAACCATTTGTTCTCCAGTGCATTGTTTAGGTGGTATGACTACTTTGAACATTATTGGTCTTTTTGGCATGGAGAATCCTGTACGGTAAACTGAATTTAGAAAAGCTTGCAGGTTGGAAGACGGGCTTTCCTGTCCTGCAGAACATCATTTAGGCTTTATGGTGACTTCCATACTTGTTTCCAGGGCTATTTTGGAAAGTGTTCCATACATTCCATCTGCACTGCTGGAGTGTCTCTCTTCTGGCAAGTTTCCATACACACAACGTCCATCTGCAATACGTAGCTTGTAGCTAAAACCATTTGGCCCTATCTGTCACTAAGCTAGTCACTGTAAAACAGCACTAGGGAACCTTCAACTCATGGGCTGAATCCAACCCACCAGGCCTCCGGATCCAGTCTGCCACCTCTCCCACAAGGCTATGTTCCCTCTCAGCCACATCCTGCATGGAGACGAGAATGGGGAGAGGAGAGGCTGAAGCATGGGGAGAGGGTAATCTGAGGACTATATAAGCCTGACAGAAGAGAAGGGGAGATAAAAGAAAGAGAAAAGTAAAAGGAGGGAGGGAAGGGGACAGACAGAGAGTGAGAGAAAGAGAAGGAAAAAGAGGGAGAGAGAGCAAGAGATAAAGAAAGAAAGAGGGGGACAGAGAAGGGGAGACATACGACATTGCTTTTGGTCATGTCCACACCCACCTATGGCATGTACCCCAGTTACACAAAAGCAAATGCAGCCCTTGGGCTGGAAAAGGTCCCCCAACCCTGCTGTAGAAGATCCAACAGTACAACTGCCAGATTATCCACAGAAATTAGTCTTAGTAATAAACATGCAAATTACTTTATTTGCAGTAATGCCACTAAATGTCCAGGAAATGTTTAAATCTCCAATACTGATCCATAACTCTATTGCAATGTTTTATGCTGCAATCCTATGCATGTCTTCTCAGAAGTAAATCCCATTGTGTTCAACAGGGTTTACACCCAGGAAAGTGTCCACAGGATTGCAGCCTTAATCTTCAAAAAGAAGCAGCATATGTAGTTCTAGGATACTGGCTTCGTCTCAACTTTTTAAATAACTTTTTAATTTTTTTTTACCACCAAACAACCAGAAAGTGCACAATTAATCCAGTTTGGAGGAAGGAACAAACAGCTTTTCACTGCATGGATTACAATGCACTAGGAAATGATATGCAATCATCCACTCCTTTCATACTGGCCACTTTTTAAAAAAGAAGTTGCTGAAGCACCAATAGATTTTTAAGATTCCATGGCAGACATAGGACAGCAATAAAAGAAGGTAATCTGCTGCTGATAAGAGTGCAGCCAATGGTAATACAATTAATAAACATGTTTGATTCATAAAAATAATTATTATAAGCATATATATATATACACACACAAACACACACCACTTTTTGAGTATTAAAACACTTCTCATACACTATCAGATATCCTTAGAACAACCTAAGGGAACAGACACAGAGTCGAGAGATCATGGCTGTCTAACGACACCTAGTGACTTTGTGGCAGAGGTGAAATTTGAACTAGGGACTTCTGGGTTAATAGGTCAGTGTCTCAGCTACTATGTTAACTCTTTTCTTTGTTGCAACAGACCCACTGGGAGCAGTTGAGAAAGCAAAAGCTAAAAGCAAGGGATGCATTCTCCTATCCATAAGGCAGAGTCAGGGGTGGAATTCTCCCCCACCCCCCGCTCCACATTGTATTTCAGTAGATGAAAACTGTTGACTACCAAACATATTGGTAGCACGGCTGTTTATGGCAATATTTGGTGTTAAGTGGGTTGGAAAGCACCCTTCAACTCTGTGTTTATAAAGTAAGGCATTTTCCTTCAAATCTTGGCTGAGGTATGAATGATTAAGTATTAGACTCCTTAAATATATGGGAGGAGGCATTTATGGCACCTGAGAATGGCCTTCTTGTTTGATTTGACAGTTAGAATGCTCTGTGTTGAACCTGCAGCTTCTCCATGAACATACATTGGACATGATTTGTGTTCTTCCATTCATGGGCTGACAACTCGCTCTGAAACTTAATGATGCAGTGACACTTGGCAGAAGTTTCAGTGCTGCATGTCTGAAAAGCAGCCAAATGCCATTACTCCATGGCTTTGGCCCTTTGGTTTTGCTGTGCTCTGATGTACAGCTTCATTAGCAGACTTTGAAATGAAATGCACTCCAAGACCCATAGTAAAAGGCCTCTACAGACAGTGGCTCACATAAAGAAGAAATAGGATAGATGGCCAATTACAGACTCTGAGGAAGAAGATCTGTTTACTATCAAGCCCTGCATATGGTAGGAAATGAATGCCATTTTAAAATGCTTGAAACTTTAATCTAATGCTTTCATGTCAACACTATATCTAGGCATATGTCTGAAAACTTGATGAAAGTAAAAGGAAATGTTCAAAGTAGTTGTACACTGCTCAACACACTGCAGTACATGAAATGGCTAATGTTTGACCTGAAATGCAAGCAGTAAATTTTGCAAAACACCACTTTTAGGACACAAAGTGCACTCCAGCAAAGTTGGCATTTCTGTGTGCAGTGAATAATATATGTTATATGCATCAATGTTATATTTCTAACTGTGTTCAAATACTGGTAACTGACAGAGAAAACAATATGGTTGGTAGTCAACAGTATTCACCTACAAAATGCTTTTACTTTGGATGGATTTTGTGACAATATTTTTATGGAAAAAATATGAACAGTGGAATCTTTTGGGGATTGCTTTTGAAACAACTTTGGCAAAGGGGAAAAAAGCAAAGAATCAACACAGAATGGCAGTTTTGTCTAGTAGTCGTCTCAGAAGTCTATCCCTCATTGGACTGTGGTGATTTCTGTTACATGCCGCACTGCTATAACCACCTGTTTCCTCTTCTCCATAACCCCCCTTTTCAAAACCTTGGCAGTCCTGACTGCAGGATACACCCCAAAGACTGAGTGCACTGCACACAGATGCAGGGCAAAGCTAGTATTTTGTTTAAAAACATGCTTTTGGCTCCCCTTCCAGTTAGCTAGGAAGGTTTCAACTTCATCAGACCTGGCCTCATTCTAGCCTCTGATAAAGACATCTGTGGGGTTTATGTTACATACACAGTGGCTGATTTTACAAGATACTGAGTCCATTTTTGTCCTGAAATGTAAAATAACCTTGTGCCTGTGGAATATACAGAACACTACATGGAAACAAACACCACCATGTGCTCCTTTTATGAACATGCTGTTGATTTCTGAAAGCCCATCATTTTCCCCAACACAACAAACAGAAACCGAGGATGAGATTATCCTGATTGGTTTTTATTTTGCTATTAAGAATCATAAATGCAGATGTGCTTTAAAATATACACAAATCTCATTTACTGAATGAAAAATGCACAGGTGCATAATGTAGTCCTAAAAATTAAACAGGAGCTACTAAAAAACGGCTATCAACTAATTATATTCTGCTCTTCCTTCCCAATGACTATTTACAGCCCAACTGGAGCAGATAGACTGGTATAAAGCTAATGCTTATATCTGGATCATATAAATACAAAAAGCCTTTTGCTTCCTGCTTTGGAAGGTGGTTTGTTTATCTGCCTGCATTACACAATGCCCAGTAACCTAACTATTGCAATAACTGACACCTTTATGAGTGGAGCTGAGTAACTACAAGGTAATTTATTTAAGGAAGGAGGAATGACATTGTGAGGAAAATGACTGCTTAGTGTTCCTATCAAGATTTGTATGAACTTGAAGGAAAATGCAAGGCTAAGAGGTTCTGACCCTGCTAACATCGATGTGAGAAAGATGGAAAGCAGAGAGGTTCCATTCAACTATCTTGTCATTACGTCTCCATAGCAATGGCTCTTTCAGCAGGTCAAAACTTTCTCAGCAGTTACAAATATGGCACTCCCCTCATTTTGTCTTATTTCCCTCCCTCCCACATAGGCAATACAGACATAGCCACATGGACTGCATTTGCTTTACAGGGGTGGGCAGAAAATAGATTGTAATCTACTGGTGGATCTCTTCCAGTCAATCAGCAAGACTTTGACTCTTCTAATTATTTAGCACCAAGAACAACAAAAAGGTTCACCCTCACCCCCATTAGGTTGCTGAAATGCTTAAGGAAAATCAGGCATTGATTCTCGTCTGAAAGGATTGTGAACTCAGCTCTGGTAGTGAGCAAATTTGTGGGGTGAGCATGTGCTCAGAAGCACCCTGTTCCTTCATTCATGTCTGTCCCTGCTACTTTCTGAGCCACTATTTTGCGCCTGGCTCCAGTTGGTGGACAAAGTAGATCTTGCAAACCTAAAGTCTGCTCACCTCTTCTTGGTAGTGAAGCAGGTCCATTAGTTCACTGCATCCTTGATTATGAATTTGATCACAAATGTTGGCTTCCAGCATACTGCCAGGGATATTTTATGTCTTACCTGTAGGTCTCAATTTCCCAGCAAGGCACTGGGAAAGCACTAAGAAATCCCCTTCACTGGGGCAACAGAATGCAGGAACAGAATGGCAATTTTCTCCCAGAGGAAGGAGCTTTCTTCTCCCACCCAACATATGAAAAAGCTGGAAGAACAGCCAATCCAAAAAACTTTGAAAATTGTTAACACACTGCTCACAGCAAATGAATAGATCAATAACAGGAAAATGTCTCCTTGTTTCTCCTTCTGTTTTGAAATTGGAGGATGGGACGTTGGTCACTGTTAGAAATCAACTCAGGAAGAGCTCAAGCTAAGGCCTCCAGTCTCCTCAGATGCAGGAAACACAGTAGTTTGGAGGAAGAAGTCCTTCTCCGGGAGGAAGGTGTCGTACTGCTCCTGTCTCCTATTTTCCCAGAAAAGGGGATTTCTCAGTGCTTTGACAATGTCTTTCCAATCCTGACTGAAGATCACAGCTTTCATATTAAATAAATAAATAAATAAATAAATAAATAAATAGCGGCGTCTCTATCTGTTTCTCAGATAGTATTCCGTGGCTATTCAACCCTTGTAGGTAGAAATCATGAGGAATCCATCTGTAAATAAATACTAATATGTGATAATCCCACACATGGATTTATCCATGTGCCTAAATGAAAGAAAACACGTAAGACTGAACTCCCATATTGGAAATCAGTAAAGCAGACTTCCCCAACCTGATTTCTACTGGAATTGTTGGACTACAGCGCCTATAATTCCCTGCCAGAATGCTCCTGTTAGTTGGGGACAGTGAGAGTTGTAGTCCAACACATCTGCAGGAAACCAAGTTGGGGAAGGTGGCAGTTGAGTGTGAAGAGCCTCCAAAAGAATGCAGTATCTGCTAAAAATTCCCAGAGGAGGATCCTCCATCACTCTTCCTGGCTCCCTATTCTTTCCATAAGTCCCAGTACAAAACTCCAATGTCCCCCCATTGTTACCCACCAATGCTCATGAATGCCACTCTTCCTTTATTACTGTGCTACTGTACAATCTGAACAGAATATCCAGCTTTACAAGGGCTTCTTCCCCCTCTTCAAATCCATTCTTCCTCTACTTCCCAGTCTATCACAAATCTTTAGACCAGGGTTTTCTCTTTTTCTAAAAAACAAATTCAACTGATATCAAATAATTTATCAAATTTACAGTGTTACAGCTGTTTCACACTTACAAGATTTAGTTCCCCAGGTTGAAGACTTTTGCTTTTTGAATTGCAGTGAATTTAGGGCCGCTTCACTTGTGGCAGATTAAAAAGGTTTACTGTGAGCACACAATGTAATACATGAAGCAGCTATATCTATTTCACCGAGTGCACAGCTGTGTGCCAGGAAGTTATGGTCAACTGCAGCTCTGCTGCCAAAGGTACAGGTGACAGAAACGATATGTGTATCTCCTTTAACTGTGTACACTCTTAATCTGTAATGTATGAAGCAGCAGCCCTAAGATCTGTGCGTACAAATCAGCGGGAAATGCACAAAGATGAAAGGCCAGCACTGTTCCATTTTTAGTAAACAGTAAAAGCTAGAACTGAGGGAGGCACATGCAAAAGTGGATTTAGGATCTGAAAATATGCAGGCAAAAAGACCAGCTTGGCATGAAGTACACAGCAGATCACCATGTACAGAAGTGTTTTGGTCATGACAAACGGCATCAATTCACTGCAACAAGCTCCACATTCTTCTGAAAAGAGGCCTTCATTTCTCTGAGAACAATTGCCAGGAAGAAAGATTCCTTCAGCTGCTCAGAGGCACACTGGTCTAGCTCATCACATGTCACCAGCACTGTTTGGCTGACTTCTCCCTCCCATTGTAAGTGTTATTGTAGGAGTTTCCTGCCCTACTTCTCTCAGGGAAATTATTTGCAGGCAGCGTGAATAATTTGGCCACCAATGAAATCTAGCCTCAAAACCTTAGAATTCTCTCTCTGTCACACACACACACACACACACACACCACTTAAAAAAGTTAACTACATTTGAGAAAGGCTGCTCTTCTTCCTTCTTCCTCCCTACCTTCCATTTTTTAAAAAAATTATCTTACAGTAGTTAATGAAGTCAGGAGGAAGCATTCATTCTCCACATTAATTAAATGCCAACTTTCAAACCCTAGCTTCCCTTCTTCCTTGCTTTCTTCTTCCCCCTTTTTTGCCTTGCAGTTGTCATCGCTATAGTTCTTCTGTCTCACTGCAGATGAGCTCATGGTAAAATGCCAAAGTTAATTTGATTGCTCTGACAACCTTCTGAAGTAAAACATGACAGTACTTAAACCATGAAATGACAATATGGCTCAGAATGCTGATTTAGCATCCTTCAGGATTAGGACTGCAGTCTGGACTTTAACCCATGGTAAGAGCAACAGTGTTAAATACAGAGTTCTGTAAAGTCTGTCCTTTAGGTCAGGTAAATTATGCTTTGTCTAAAATATACAAGCATTGATAGAGATACTACTTATAAACAATAAACAAATACTAAATGCCACAAACGCCTTCCTAACATTAAAATGAGATGGAGATTGAGACTGGGACTCAAAGAACTTTGCTTGCAAGGAGAAAATGCTTCCACACATACCCAATGGCATTGATGATTTCCCTTTCAGCTGTATATCCTCACCCTGCATTGAATGCTGCTCTGAAGGGTAACAGAGGAACAGCTTTTCAGGGTGTAAGGATCTGATGTCATAAGGCAAACTGGAAATGCCTCTAGAAATTGGGTGTATATATGTAACCACACACGGCGCTTTGGATCCAACCTTGTATTGCAATATGACTGCTGGGTTAATAAAAATTTACATCCCAGGCAGTAAAACAAAATTAATACAAAATCACTTATTTCTCCATAAGGAGGAGCATATAGTCTGTTTGCAAATATCCACAGCAATTTAAATTAGCAAGTGTACTGACTCTCCTGTACCATCTGTACCAACTCGTTCGTTAACAACCCTTGGAGCCTATACAAGAACCTAATTACTCACAGACTCAATCATAACAACATAAATCGCCTCCCTCTGGCCAGAGATCAGTTCACAGGGCATACACTCAGACTGTGTGAGATGCATACAAGGCCAGTGCACAGCATGATGAAAGATTTTACACTTGTAAAAGGTTTTCACGAGAGTAAAACTCACAGCTGCTGAAGAAAGAGAAGCTCCCGTGAACTGAAATGTAAAGCTTCTAAAAAATGTGACAAGTGTTCTGAGTACACACACACCATCCATAAACAAGCAGCTTATCCTACATGCAGTTTTTAGCTAAAATTACCCTGTGCTGTGGAGTGAGGTGTCATTCTAATAAACTCATAATAAATGACTTTATTATTATGGCAGGAAGGACTTTGTAAGAAGAACACTGCTGTGCCTTGAAAGATGAGGTCACATGAATCAAGGTCAGATTGCATTTATTTCATAAAACTTTCCTGGTTTAACTGTTTGTGTTCCTCTTATGAAGAACTGGACCCAAAAGGTGATGAAGACCAACTATATACTGTGCAAACGCACATTCAGATGGCACAATTAAAGAGACTGAATAACAACAAGATGGTAACTATGAAGTTGCCTTTTACATTTTTAAAATTGGGCTCCTAGTTTGCTTTGGGAAGATCAAAACTCAGCAATAGTTTTGGCTTGCCTATGCAAACTACAAATGCATGTAATATCCTCCGTTTTAGGGGCTGCAGATAGACAACACTTTGCAATAGGCAAAAAGGAGAATGTATTCACCAAAGTAGAAATACTGTGTCTAAATACTCTGTCCTCTTGTCCTGCTAAAAACAGGATGAAAGACAGGATGCAGAAGGAAGCTTGACATAGTTTGACCTGGATTTCCTGCCAAATGCACAGTGATCACCAGACTTCTCCCTTTTTTGCCTGTGTAAACAATTCCAGGAGAGCTGCCATCAGGTCCAAGATATCAGAAGGGAGATCCTGAAGTTGCAAGTGAAATTCAATTACGCCTGCACAATCACCAACATCCTGGGACAGTTCTTAAGTTTTATTCCACAATGCAAAAAGTAGGTCAAATTACCACTCTCATATTAACAACTATGTATGCTATATGCAGAGAACATACACAGAAAATAGAAGCTCTCCATTCATTAACGGGACAGTTACTACAGCAATAGGAGCTTGCAATATATGCACGTCTTTTTCCATTTTTGGAGGTTCCACTGTTTTAAGCCATTCAGTCTGTACGCCTATTTAGTAACACTTTGCAGTAGGCAGTTAAGATTTCCCTTAGTCTAATGCCAAGTGTTATGGTAGCTTTTGTGGTATTTGCCCAATGGAAATTGGACCAAGACCACCAACTCATTTCTCACAGGCTTTGAACAAAGCTTTGGCAACAACCCTGAACTGGACAGAATCTTCTATTTACTTGTATGCTGATGCATAGATGGCTACCTCCAACTATAGAGCAGGGGAACCTGTCTGTTTTCAGTGACAACACACAAGAAAGACCAGACTTTTCTTTTTTCTTCTTTGTGTCTATACAAGCATACACAAATATGGACAGACACACATATAGAGATCAGTTTGAAATAATCAACATTCCAAACCTCTGTAAGGATCTTGGAGCAGCTGAACTCTTTAAAGTCTGTGAAATGAGTTTGGCAGTATGCACCTGGGTCTCTAAATGCCACTGATTGCCACTTTCCCAGTACGTTAAGCTGCTATAAAGCTCCTGTACACACTGAACCCTTGGCTCTAAAGACATACTGAAAACTGTAGTGGTGATCCAGAATTAGCTATGCTTTTAAAGCAACACCCTTTAAAGCTTTCACGCACTTACTATGAAAGCTTCAGGCCTTGTGAAATGGACATTTTCTCATTAGAGTGTGAAAATGGGTCATTCTTCTCATTAGTTTAACTTTAGCCTTGAAGAATCTAGTGGAACAGCTGGTAAAATTTTCTATAGCAGTGACATGTTTTCAAACACATAAAAGAACATGAATTTTTACCAACAAGAATCTTATGTCATGCAGATGTCTCCTAGTTGCTGGATTTTTGCTAAAACGTTACTGAAAGGCTCACATAATTCATTACTGTGATGAGAAAAAAGGATTTATTCCTAAACAAAATCTCACGCATTACAATGGAATAAATCACCAGGTGTAGGCTGTCTTGTATGGATAACAACTTTTCTCTACTGCTGACTTCTCTCAACTTTAAAGTCTAGGTATGACTACTTTTCTTTCTTAGAAGCAAGCAGTTAAGAGATTTCTAAAGTTCCTGAAGTACAAATGCAGGTTTATATGTGTGATGAGATCCCACAGACAAATAGCTCACTACTTAGATTCATTTTTATATAGTTCATGTTGCTTATTATTCATGTGAAGGGGTTAGATTCAGATTCAGGTCTAAAGAGATGAAAACCAACAATGAAACACAGATGAATACATGGATAACTGATGCAAGCACTTCCTTCAAGAAAGGAAAATCATTTTCTAGTGCATTGATTTTTTAACTGTGTCATAATACATAATAAAATGCAATTTCAAATATCTAACAGCAGCAAATACCATAAAATGTTTTCAATTAAAAGCCAGAGAGAATAAGTATAAAAAGCCATATAAAAATAAGTATGTTTTATAGCCTTGTTAAAAGCAGCCGATACATCTAGTCATATATCTCTCAGGAGGGAATTCCATAAAATAGGAGCCACCACTGAGAAAACCCTCTCCTAGTGCCCATCATTCTTACTGATCTTAGTAGTGGGCCAGTAAGTAGGGCCTCCATCTTAAAGCACAGGAACCTTGGAAGACAAATTTCTAGAATGTAAGAAGGCTAGAATTGTAATTATATAGAAAATGGGAATACTGCTTCTGCCAAGAAATTTAAGAGCATGAAAGCCAGAATCATAGAACAGTAGGGTTGGAAGGGGCCTACAAGACCACTGAGTCCAACCCCCTGCTCAATGCAGGAATCCAAGGCAGACCATCCCTGACAGATGGCTGTCCAGCCTCATCTTGAATACCTCCAGTGTGGGAGAGCCCACTACCTCCCTAGGGAATTGGTTCCATTATCATATTCCTCTAACAGTCAGGATGTTTTTCCTGATGTTCAGCCTGATGAATCCCACAGCACCCCAGCTTTCTTTGAGATCCAAGCCATTCCAGCAATATCTGGAGTATTTGCCCCAACTGCTATCAAGTATAGTGATCAAATCCCCATTATTCAGATGTAGGACATATTATATAGTATAGAAAAATTCTTATATAGTATAGAATTATCCAATGCAGTTTATTCGTAGTAAGAAAGAACAAGATGGGCTCAATGAGTGTAGCAAGAAGAGAAAAGAGCACATTCTTCTGCGAGTGGATTTTACAAGCTTCTATAGCATATATGTAACTGGCTGGATTGATGAGGCAATGCTGCTCATCTAGGGGAATAAGGCTAGCACCAATCAATCAAGCTGTCACATTTGATGAGTGCACACCTAAATCATGTCTCTTTTGGCCACTCAACTTTTCAGCTTGGCATCAAATACCCATAACCTCTGGTAATTTTAAAATGACTTGCCTTCTTCAGATGATATTCCACTGTGCAGCTGCCTAGAGGGCACTTCCTAAGGTTACAGGGGAAATGTGTCCCATGTGTCTGTCTACACGTTTTTTCACAACTACTTCTGACACATAAGGTATAAGACTCAGAGATTGGGACTTATCTGCAAATCTCTGAAGCATAAGAGACCTAAGCTGCTGTTTTATTGTGCCCTTTTTCTCTCCAGAGCAGATATTTTGTTCTTTGGGTAGTGTTAAACCAATAAGCTTTCATCCTATCAGTCTTGTTATTTGAGCATATACTTATTTTAAAAATATGAAGTGACCAAAAAAAAAAAGATACAAACTGCGAAAGGGAAATACACACGCTGGTAGGTTTATTTCAGTTTACTTTACCAAGTTATTTTATGGGATCATGCAAAAATAAAATACTTTTGATGTGAATTAGTATTTCATGTAAAGTTTAATGCACAAGTAAAGAGCAAAACTTACTTTCTTTCTGTTTCTGGTGTTGATACCACACTGCTGAAGCCAAGGGATTCCTGTAGGAGAAGATACATTGCTTTGAGTTGAGGCTGAACAAGGGCAGGCTTTATTATCTGACTGATGCAGAATACCAAACTGAAGGCAAAACAAAAATAGATCATTGCATCCATTGTGCTTACTTCAATCTGGGATCGCAGCTGTAGGGATGTGGAGCTGGCATCAGGTTTCTCCTAAAACAGAACAGATGTCAGGTTAGTGTAACATGCATGTGTAGCAGTACTGACAAGCAAAGTAAAAACAAATCGAAAAGAGAAAAAGAAACAGAGAATAGGGGTGGGTAGTTAAGAAATCATCAAATTGTCTCAATTTAGATGTGTCCTGGAAATAACTGAAAAACACAAGTACAGTAGAAATAAGCTCACAATTTGATTTAAAAAGAAAAACATAAGGTGAGCATGTATTCCTAGTGGAAATATCACTAATCACCATACATTATTGTATGAGGATTGCCCAACTCTATTTTTCTTTTCAGAATATTATTATTTCGTTTTCTATGCAATATATTATATGGTCACTAGATGGCTCAATGTGCTGTACAACACTGTAAATTGCAAGCACAGCTAAAGGACTGAGATGGTATGGAGAAACATCATTTTACCATACTAACCTCCTTGGTATAAGAATTTATTTTCACTTCCACTTTGATTATCTAATTTGATTGCTTATTACTGCTACAAAAATAATTCTTGTTGTTTATTTGCTTATGTTGCATATTTGCTTCAGTCTTATCTCCTGCTAACCTTTCTCTTCTTTGAAATCCCTTGGTGAAAAAGAAATTTGGGGAATAATCTCCAAGGTGAAAGGATGTAGTTTCCCGAAACACAATTTGTTATTACCCCCTCTGGGTCAGCACTGAGATGGTATCTCTTCCACTTCTCCGCAAAACAGTTCAAGGAAAATAGGCAGAAAGACAGATGAGCAGAGGTGTGAGGCATTGTTGAAGAAGAGAATTCAAATTATAGGTGTAGTTGCAATGAAGGAGAGGGTATCATGTACATCAGCCTCAATCACCTGATAACTAAGCACTAGTAACAAAACAGTATGTTTCAAATACCCCAAATGTAAGAACTAGGAAGGTGAATGCTTACCAACAGCTTCCTTAGGATGCCCAAATTCAGCAATACAAATTGTTAATAACTAACGCTCTCTTTGCTGCAACACTTTTGATTTGTACAACGGGAGAATAGATAATTCTATTGTCACAATGGATGAACTGTTTAGGAATGCAGCACCATAGTCTCAAAAAGTTTGGGAAGGAGGAGTATGGAACAACTACATGATAGATTCAGTGAAAGTGCTCCCGCAATAGGAATGCTTCAAGAGTTATTCCTGTCATAAGGAAAATATTACAACAGAATGATAAATCTACTTGGATTTTTCAAGAGTGATCTGAGAGTCAGAATTAGTGATAAGTAGTCTAGTGTTGCACTCATGGGTTTTTCCAATATGAAATGTATCTTTTGGGCTTCCAAAAGGAAACACTTCCCAATATTGAGGAGGAGGAAGAGGGGCAGTTAGACCACATAAGCAGGGAGAAGAGGGCCTCCTGGTTGCTACAAAAGAGTCTCAGTTTCACAGGAATTTTAAGAACTCAGAGGCTGCCTTATGAATGAGAGTAATCTAAGGAAATTAGGCATATGCACATTTTGAGCATTTCCCTCTACCTGGACAGAACCACTGCAAAACCAAAATATCTGATATATTTTCAACTACACAAAAGCAAGGATATTGGCGAAAGTATAGTTAGAGCTGCTTCATGCAGTTTCTGCCACCTCCTCCCCAGAGGCCTTTTCTATATAAAACAGATGTATGCAGGCCCGCCTTCGCTCATTACTTTGACCAAACTGAAAGCCAAGTGTACTTTCCAGCTGGAAAGGCAACAGGAACACTGCAGTGTTCTCCATGCACTCTCCTCTCTCCATGAGAAGAAGGCCAAAAAGGAAGGAAGCAGCAGCGTACCTAGGCAGAACCTGGCTCATTCATGCCAGGTTTCTCCTCTTCCACTGTCTGAGCATTACATTTCCCTCACATTTCAAACCTCTGCCTACAGTTGTGAGAAGATATGAAAGTTTTTATACTGATATTTTTTCTGGATTTTAATACTCTTGTCAAAGCGAAAAAGAAAAAAGCGAGCTTTAAGGATTGCATTTTCCCTTGGAGTGTTACATATAAAACACAGCAAAACAGGAGACTGATGAATAAAATTCAGGGTCTTGTCTCCCTCTGTCTCAGTGAATGAGAATTGTGGGGGGAAACCTAATAACATGTAGGGTAGGTTAAGCATTGTTCGCCATGTTGCCTGCTTTCAAATCCCATGTAGCATGAAACTCACTAGTGACCTTTGGCAAGTCTCTCCATAACCTGTCGGCAGTGTTTTGAGGAACCTTGGAGGAAAGGTGGGATATAACTGTTCTAAATATGTGTGTGATCAGATTTGTACCTGAACCTGTGACGCAAACTGAAATCTTAAAGTGTGAGAAATAGTTCCTTATTTGATATATTTGCATGTCTCTTGTTAAGACTTGTTAAAAGTTGATCCAGTTGCTAGTTCACATGCTTTGTTGTCATATAATCCATGTGCTACACAATACTCTCCAATGTAACTCAAAACTTTGTTGATTCTTGAGGTAAATTTCTCAATAAAAATAAGAAAACAGAAGTTACATGGTTGGTATTATTAGTCTGTGGCTTAATAAGCCAGAATTTGTTTCTTCAGACAATCATCCATCTCATTCAGTGGGGCAGATCTCAAGGCTTTAATTAGTAGTAACTCTTTAACATAAGAAATTCCAAATTCCACAATTTTAAGCTCTGGTAGAATAACTTTCCTTTCATCAAAGCTTGGCCATATTTGTAAATGTTTGGTTCGGATCTGAGAAGTCTGATTACCTACTTTCCAAACACACATCCCTCAAAACCTTTGACAAGAAACTTGTCCTTTATACATTATTTTTGTACCATCTTCATTCACAACATTAAACGCTCATGCTACATGCAGATCCAGAACATTTAAACAGGGCCAAAACCTAAACAAAATCACCCATAAGCAGAATAAGAGTCCTCCAGAATGTCTTTCATTATCTGTCAACCAAATGCCATTTTTATGGGAGGGAAAATCTAACTGAATATACTTCTTACTTCCCTTCAAAGTTTCTGAGGAACAGTGTGACTTTTAAAGACAAGAGAGGTTGCTCAGAGCATAAACAAGAGAAGAGAGGGAGAGTAGAATCTGGATTTTGTTAACACAGGATGCAGCTGGTACTTTCCCTAAGAAAATTTGGGGTGGGGGGTAGGGAGCCTGCTCCACCTTCCTTTGACAATGGAATCTACTGTGCAGTGTAAATCTTATAAGTTTATAGTCAGCTTGGATAACCAAAGTATCCCTTAAAAGAAATGAAAGGGGGATGTGAATTTATAAAGATTATATCTAGGGTAAAGCATTTGCAGCACAAACCTTTTATTTTAAATACCAAATAAACCAGGCAAGACAAATATTTGCTTCTTTGAAGCCAGGGAACAAATTCATGCAGTTTGAGGGTGCAGTGGCTGATAAAATGTTCCTTTTCTTTTTTGTTTCTTGGAAACACTCACAGATTTTCATGTGAAAAGAAAAAAAAGCAAATTTTTAATCTGATATGCACCTGTAATCTGATATGCACTTGAGTCAGAACGAGCTTCAAGACGGAATTCAGAGAACTTTGACAAGCTTGCGTTTTGCTGATTCGCACATCCCTAGACATGAGTACCTGATACTTTCAAAATCATATTTGCTAGCCATATCTCATCTCATTCTTTTAAGGTACTGTCCCCCAATTTTCAGTGTCTACCAACCAAATGAGTTGAAAGAGAAAAGGATTTTAGTCTTGCCTTTTTTCTGAAGACACCAGGATTTTTTACTTGAAACTTGATGCCAACTCAAGTTGGTCATTTGGAGGAAGATGGTCCAAGATTAAAAGCAGATCGTTAGGAATGAGTGCACTTTGTAAAGGATTATTTTTCCTGTTTAAGTTTGAGGATGCTGAGCAGCATCTGCAGTTAGGTGACTTGCATTGCTCATAAAAGCTGAAGGTGCACCAGGCTTTGAAAATCTTCAGTACAACTACATATTTGTTAGAGAGGCGTGTCAACAGTGGGAACACTTTCTAAAATGCTGACATCCTGCTGCCTAACTGGGATTTTTTCCTGCAGCATCATCTCAATTTGGCATGCAGGGTGATACCATGCCTATAGAACAGATGTCTATAGAATAGATGTCACAAACAGTTTTACCTGCAGGAATATGTCCTCATGACTAAGATTTTTTCTGTCACTCTAGGCACATTACACCATCAACGGGGGTTTGTGATGCACAGCTTGCTGGAGTGGGGGCACACATTCACAGCTTGCCTGCAGACCCAACACTGCTTAGGATTGTGTGATCTTTGCTCCCTCACCCTTCCCCTGCAAGCATATTGGTGCTGCAAGAGGCTTCTCAGTGAATTGGTCAATGGTAATAAATAGGCTATTTCTAGAAAAATTCCAAATACCTAGAATCTGGAAATAGTATTCCAGCTCTAGAAATAACCATACTAACAAAACACACAAACATCCACTGCTGTTTTGAAAATTATTTTCAATGAAATTAAGCTCATACGACAAGAGTTTCTGCACTTCCTAGCACAACTGAATGATGAAACCATATCTGAAGACAGATGGAGGTCTCAAACAATCAGTCTAAGAAACATAACTTAGCCCTAATGACAAAAGTTCTCCTTTGTCTAGTCATGTCCTACTCTTGAGCTGAGGTTGCAGGTGAGCACAGGCTCTAGTTTTCATTCCTTAGGCATGTCTCAGTGATCAAAACATAAGCATCATCAACAGACCTACTGCTGCAGCCACCAAATTTGAATGTATGGGCATTTGAGGGAAATTTATCAGATCAGTGATTTTCCAGTATTTCAGATGAGCAAGAAATGTATTTTAAGTTTTCAATTCCACTCCTCCAAATTGTCCTTTTCATCCATTATAGTAGGACACGGGGGAATTTTCTGCTCCATTACTCTTGCATGTAACTGCCAGAGTTTGTATGTTGTATTCTAAATGAAAACATTTTGTGCTGAACACAACATGAAATGAGGTGAGAGCAGTTATGGGAGAACAGTTAAAACTCCTTTCTGATAAATTATAAATGTTTTCCCTTAAAGAAACATTAGCCCAAATATTCTCTTAATGGCTCATAAGCATGACAGATACTGTGATGTATGTATTACAAGACACCAGTGATAGCTAGTTCTGAGTTGGTACCCTGAGAGGTCCATGGGAAACAATGGGATTTGCATGCAGACAACTGTGTTTAGGATTGCAGTCCACAATGTTAAGAATCAAAATATCCAACTAGCATTTCAATATTCATTCCAAATGTCTGTATAACTGCATAAACAATTTATTTACTATTACCTGGTGTCAGAGGGACAGCAGGTGCAGGTGCGTTTGTGTGTGGGATATTATTTTTCCCTGATAATACTGGAAGGCTAGAGACCCTCTGGGTGGCCCTGGGATAAAGTCATTCCTTTTTCTTGCTTTGTAAAGTGGGGCACCAATCCTTAGAATGTTATTAGCATGAACAACAGATTAAAATCTGAGCTTCTGAGGGAAGGCAGGTAAAAAGGTTACGTCAACCAATACAATCAAAATGGAACACATGCAAAGCAAACACTATGGAATAAAGGAGCATTTAATACAGAGTGTGAAGAGACTGAGTTTTGAACAATGTCAGATGTTTCCCTGTCCTGCTCAGAGAATTAAATGGCTCTCCATACAATCCCTACACTTTGCTTTTTCCTTTACCATTGCCAGTGCTACTGGACCAAATCTAAGGAAAAATATTTGTCTTGTCCAAAAAACTCTTAATAAGGGCCAGTTTGGTTGATTTATAACTTTCAAAAGCACCCAAGAAGAACACAGGGCAGCATTCCAGACAGCCTAACTCAGACCTATAAGATTGAATCAGACACACCCCTAGAGACAATCAGTATTTGCTGGTGCAACAGTACAGCTCAACTCTCGGACAACTCCCTAACTTGATCCTATTTGCCTTCTGCCTTTAAACATTCCTCTCTCTCCTCCTACCCACTGAGTTACCCTGAATGCAATCCCTGGTTCAATTCAAGCCTATTTGGCATGTTTGGAGAAGGTGATAAAAAATCCAAAAGAAACAATACAAAGGTCAAGGGGAAAACAATGTACAGAATGCTTTTGTGACAAACATATTTTAAAAAAAATTTCTGAAGTGTTTGAAAATGCAGACAGATAAAATCAAGAAATTGTTTACAACACGGATAACCAGAATATATCATGAATGAACACACCAACTGATTACACTTGGGCGTAGCCACAGAGAACAACATTTCCGACGTTCAAAGAAGCCGCCTGCCTTTAACCGAGTACCCGAATCAGAGCATTCCTGAGCATTCCTGTATATTGATTCTGTTCCCACACTGGGGAGATTTCTCTGCAAGATTCAGGTACAATACAGAACCATGTACAGAATCTAAGTGAATTTTTAAAAAGCAAAAACAATACTTGGTGATAAATATGATCAAAGGAAGCTGATATGCAACCTCCCTGGTGAGGAATCATTGGGAAACGGAAGTCAAGCTAAGTTATCTTTTAATACCATGGGTGCTATGGCAATGATCAGCACTATAAGACCATATATATATTGGCAATATAATATTTATTATTCTGTTTGAAAATTTTTCACTTTAAAAAGACCATCTAGAATAGGAGAAATTTTCCAAACCATACTTTTTCCTAGAGGAGGAGGAAATGCAAGTAACTGGCAACTGGCATAAGGATTAAACATCAACTAGAACTGAACGTGCCTGCTCCTTCTTATACTGTGCTACTGTGTGTGTTTATCTTATCATTTCAGTTCAGGATTACTAAGTAGCAAAAACTAAGCACACATTTAGGCAGCTAAATGGAAAGACCAGGCTACATCAATATAGGCTTTCAGAGGCTTACATAGTTAATTTAAGAAACAGCTTTGCCACCCATACTTGCTGAAACAGTTTACTATAAAAAAGGTATTTATTTACTTGTCAATTCACTCTTTTGAAGTTAAGATGGAATCTTTATTAAGTGTTTTGAGCTATCTGCAGGTATGTGCTCCAATTCAAGATGAAGGTGGTCTAATAGTAGCAACTGATACAAAGGAACACCGTAAGACAGATAGCCAATGTTCTGGGGCCATTTAAGACACTCCAGTTATGTATGTCAGAGTGGGGAAACACACATTATTGACAACAGATTTCCTGATAATGATTTTGTTTATGTACAAAATTTTGTAAACCACTTTTCAACCAATGTTTCCAAAGTGGCATGCAAAAATAACAGAAATAAATCCAATGAAGTAATAAACACCAGTATCATAAACATAGCGACAAACAAAACTAACAAATAAGCAGGAAATCAACTCACAAAAGCATGACCGAACAAGGGTATTTTCACCCTGACTGTGGCAGGAAATCCTTGCTGGAGTAAAATGAACAGCCTATAGGAGTGCATCCTTGAGTTCCACAGCTCCCACTGAAAAGGCCTCAATTCTTGTGGACACACAAGTACCAACCTCGCATCCAAATCGGACAGGCTTGAAGCAGGCCCTCATCAACTGAACTCAAGTTTGAGTCCATATTTGATTTTACTACAGGGAGATTCATTTTCTATTAACAGCTTTGAAACAGTCTGTTGAACTTGCAGTCTAGTGTTATAACATGCTGATTTTATGATTTACAACTTCAAAGTTGTCTAAATCAGATTAACACTGCGCTGCTGCATGAGAGAGAGAGAGAGAGAGAGAAAGAGAGAGAGATCACCTTACATTATGTATTCGTATTGGTCGCTTGAAGCTAAGCATGAAGAACACCACACACAATGGCTAAAATTTTGCTTATAAAATTTAGTAGCAATAGCAGTACAAAAATGACAACTCCTGTCTACAAGGAAGCCTGCAGGTAGAAATGAAAAGAACAAATGCTTCCAAACATGCAATTAGCCATTTGCACAGCCGGATAGCCTTCCCATCCAGCTGCTGGGCTGTAGCATCTTTCTGAAGATCAACCACACAGTCAAAAACAGAGAGACGTCTGCAGATACAATATGGCCTGAATTTTAAAATGCAGGCTTTAAGGGCAGCTCTGGAAGTGCTTTTGACCTGGCAGAACAGATGGGAAGGAATGAAGTGAAGCAATTCATAGTTCCATAAAATTTAAAAGGGGTAGACTCCCACATATCTCCTTTCCTTGCTTTTCTTGTCTATTTGAATATCAGGTTATAGTCTGGGGCTGTTGCATTATCTCTGTAAAGCACCTACATTCTGTGAGTGCCTAACACCACCAACAACAGAACAAAACAATAATGGAATCACTGGAGATAATCTGTATTCTGCTACATAGCTGATCACTACTTAATGAACACAGCTTCTCAAAGGGATTTCCCCCACAGAGATATGCAATAGCAAAAAATAATAAAATAAAGAATTCTTCCTGGGCTATAGTAGCCACCACATATAGATAAAAGCCTGCGTGTTGTCAGTGGGGTATCATCCCTCCCTTAGCAGAGTGAATCTTGTTATCGTTTGAGGCTGAATATGTCAGCACTGATAAAGACAAACTGGTAGAGAAGTACATCACTGAGAAAATGCTACCTACTACTGAGAGGAGTTTTGAGGGAACAATAGATTTCAGAACAGTTATTGGCAATAGCAGGAGAATATGCTGGACAAGACAAGGTGCTTTATGCAGCCCATAAACTCTTGTTAGAATGCATAGCATCTTAGCTCTCTCAACCCTTTTCAAACAAAATGGTCTTATAAACAATTATGCTTCAACCCTATGAAGCCATCAATCAAAAACTAACGCTGAATTTCACATGTGTGGTAAGGGCTGTGAGCATTTATAAGACTGTATGACTACAACCTTTGATGACAGTTGTGGTCGCATAAATGACTAAAGACATAATCCTATGCATGTTTAGACAGAAAAAAAGTCCTACAACTCCCAGCATCCCCCAGTCAGCATGGTTGACTGGGGCATGCTGGGGGTTGTAAGACTTTTTTTTCTGTCTAAACGTGTATAGGATTGCACTCTAAGTAATCTTGTTAAGGTCTGAGCTGCTAAGCACAAAGTGAATGTAGACAGCCGAACTAGAAAATTACATTTGCAAATTTGTTCCTCGTTTTATGTCTTTAATTTTTAGGGCCAATCGATTTTGTCTCACTGTCAATCCAGCCCATTTTTTTCACATATAAGAATAACTATCAGCTGTGGTCATCCTTCACTGTCTAATAAAATCTGAATTGGGAGCACAATTTAAATCTTACACAGGCTACCAGAGTGATGAATTTAATATTTAGAGACAAGTATAGCTGTTACTATGGTCTTTCCTAATTGTAAATAACTGCAGATGTGGGATTTAACTTATTTTTCTTCAGGTAGTTAACAGAAGTGAATGCTACTCATAGGACAGAAAGAACAACGATGGCACTCAAGCACATTTGGTAACATAAGCCCTCAATATCTTGGCAATGATGTCTTTAGGCATATTATTATGTCGTTACTGCTTTGATTTTTATACTTCTTTTTAAACATGTTGTTTTATTGCCATTTTTAATCTTATGACTGTATACTTCCTTGGGACCCTAAAATGGTGGAAAGGCAGTGTGCAAAGGTTTGAAACAAATACAGAAATCAATAAATACGGAGAAAAGTGTACCTATAAGCATCTGTACAAGTGTTCAGGCAAGACTTCAAGACCTTCCTCTGTATTGCTGCCTTTAATTTGAGCGTGGCTTCCTGGATGCTATTGGAAGTAGTCTCCTTCCCAAAGCCAAGTATGATTCAAGCATATGAAAAATCAGTAGAACTTCCACAGTTCCACATGCCACCCCATGTATGGCTTGGCGTGCCCTATGCTGGTATTTATTTAAAACATTTATATACCACCCTTCACCCCATTTAGGATTCCTTCATCCTGCTTAGGTATGACAACGTGTGTCTCAAGACAACAGTAAAACAACAGATTTAAAAAAACCTAAAATATACAAAAAGTTAAAATGTCTAGTTAAATAAAAACATTTTTCCTCGTACCAAAAGGTTTGCAATGTAGACGCCAGGTGAAGCTCCTTACGAGGGAGTGTGCCCTCTATTATGAGGTAAAATTTACAGTGCTCTAATCATGTCCCTTTTCTAGTAACCAGCATGCCTTAGGCTATGTATGAACCACATTTCAGATTTTTGGGTGACTGCAAAGTATATCTTTGAGTCCCCAACTTTGAGGCACCCCTTGAGTTCCCCATTTTGAAGTAAATGTGTATGAATGTCCCATTTTTAATTGCAATCCAGGTGCTCTGAACTATGTGTTTACCAAATTTCAGGGCTCTCTCCCATGCAGAAGTACCCCCAAAATGTCAACAGTCAGTGATAATAATAATAATTAATTATTCCATTTCTATAACTGAAGCACTCTGGGCAGTTTATAAAAGTTAAAGCATTAAAATACAATAATTTATATATTTATTTATTTAAAACATTTCTTGGCCACCTTTCGGGGCAGAAGCCCTCCCAAGGTGGTTTACAGCAATAAAATACATAAAAACAGTTGAAATATTAAAAGTGATAAAAACATAACAATACAAACAACAATAAAAGCCAACAATAAAACCAGCAACAATGTTAACAGCAGTAACAGGAACAATAGCAGTCATACCAAGAGAAGGCCAAGGTAAAATAATATGTTTTCAAGGCCTTCTTAGATGTCTGCAATGACGGAGCATGGTGGACCTCTGATAGCAGCTTGTTCCAAAGGTGTGGTGCCACTGCAGAGAAGGCCCTATCACATGTGATCACACACCTGACTGCTCTCACAGGTGGGCAAATGAGAAGGCCTCTCTTTCTGAACTTAAAGTGCGGGCAGGCTGATATGGTTGAACACAGTCCTTCAGATAACTTGGTCCCAAACCATTTAAGGCTTTAAAGGTCAAAACCAACACTTGGAATTGGGCTCGGAAACGCACTGGTAGCCAGTGCAGCTGGCACAGTATAGGCATTATATACAAAGTTTAAAAGCCATTTACATAAAAGCCTACAGACAATATATACAAACAACAAATAACTAAAAACAACTTTGAACTAAAAACAATTTAACAACAAAAATCCAACAATAAAACAACACAGCTTAAAACAACACAGCTTAAAAACAGTATGCAAGAGTCAGCAAAAGGAACAAGAGTTCTAAAAAGGGAAGGCCTGCCGGAATAACATATGTTGTAACCATATGATAATCTATAATCATAAAAGAGGATGTGTCTTTGTCCTTCTATCTATCTGTCATTGTCATAGCTCCAAGACTGTGAAAACTAGACACCTGAGATGTGGCATGTATACTAAGGGGACCCTAAGAGCATGCACTTCAGGGTTATTTTTTTTTAAAAGCATTCGTTTTAATTAATTTAAGTGTGTCCATGTGGTTGAAGCCTGCACTAGCACCTTCAGCCACTAGGGGCAGGCTTCCCTGACACACAGCTTTGCAATCCATACAGAATAAAGCCAAGAGAGACTGGTAGAAGGATAGAGTTACAGGCCTGCCCCCTAGCTCCTTAGAGGAATGGAGTGGACAGACCCCTCTCTCAGGAGACTATAGGGCTGCACCACGGCAGAGGCTGTGCCTAGGAGTACCAGAGGGCATGGCTTAACTCAGACGGGGCGGGCACAATGTGTTGAACTCTGACAGCTGCATAGCTCAGCTTGAAGGCTTCGCTGTATCAAACTAAAGGCTATTCCAACCCATGCAAAGCCAGGTTGGTTTGCTAGTTACTTATATAATCGTTGTATTATATAAGTAACTTGTAGTAGAAAGTTAGTCTGTTTTCACAGGTGATGCTAAAAGGGGCCCTCCCATTTCTGTCATTCTCAAATTCATATGTAAAACACATATTGACTAGAACACTCCATTCAGTTTCAAAATGGCTGTCTTCGACTGTTGGGGGTACCAAATTCACCTCCACCCACAAGTGGGGCTGCAACACATAGCACCTCCCCCAACATTGTGCATGTGATGTTGGGGGGAGGGGGACATAACATGCCGTATGTGACATTGAGGATGGGGCTACACTTCATGGACCCGCTCACGTCTGGAGGAAGTGGGTTTTAGAACACTCGAATAGAGCTAAACTGTCTCAAACTGTGCCTAGAATACATGTATATGAAACAGTGCCATCATCTGAGGATCAAAGTATGCTTTCATAATGTATAGGAAATATATGCTGATTAGAAATTTCAAAAGTAGTAACAAACATAAAGTGTATGATCCTTACACAGAGAGACTCCTATAGGCTTAACAAATATCTATTTTCCCCTTATCCATCTGGGCAGTTTCAGCATCAGAAGGTCTCCCATGTATCCATCCAGACCTTCCTGTCAAATCAGTCATGATATGTATGCCCAGAGCATCATGTTGTAAGTTTACATTCTGTACCACAATAACATCAATCAATCACATTTTATTATACAGTCACAGACCTGTTCAGACAATAACACTGTTATTAGAAAACATAAATATGCATAATTATAACTGCAGCCATAAGAGCGCCATTCAATATAATCGAGCTTACCAAGTCTCACTGTTTGGGGTTTCCTGTTATCAGTCCTCTCCTCCTATTCTTTCATCATCCATGAGATAATGTTGGATTGTGAAACCACTTTAGCAAAACACAATAGCACATGTTTTGTAACCGAGGACAAGTCTTGTAATTCATTTGCTACCAGTGACTCTGACAAAGCCTTGAATTTTTTGCATAGAATTGAGATACTATGACTCTAGTCTGGATGCCAGAATATGTGGCGTTATCGCAAGTTAATCACTCCTGCTCTAAAACTCTCTGGTGGCTTTGTAAGATATCTACTATAGAACTGTTGCTTGTTAGTTAATGAATCTTCTTTCCTTGCACATCTTCAGTTTCACCAACAACACTGAATGCTCCATTTTTTGGCTAACCCTGTCATCTCAAATCTTGTAGATGGAAATCACCAAAGCTCTTTGTGTTCTATGAAATAGAAAACCCAAGTGTGATACTGGCATTCAGAATGTTACTTCCTTTATTCTTGTTTTCGGAAGTCATTCTTTCATGGATTTTTTTTTAAATTTTCATCATTATTTTAATAGTTAAGAAATTTGGCTAGGATTGTGCTTATGATTAACATTATAGCAGCAAGAGTATTAGGAGGCAGAAAATTAATGTTGTTTGCAAGTTCACTTTCATTTCTCTCTTTGTCCCTTTCTTCATGCCCTTTTCTACCTTTTCCTTCTGCAGCTAGGAGACAATGTTAAACTAAGGCTGGCATCTTATGCACACTTACTTGATAACAAGCAACAGAGAATACAGTCGGTTATTTTTAAGTATGCATGCATAGGAACAGGCTGCACATATGGTTTTAATTGTCTAGAGTATCTGAAGTTTACGGGTGTGGTAGAGATATAACTCTGCAAACCACAGTTTGCAAACTGGGAGTCAGCCTCAGGAACATGTGTTCTTCCCAGTCCCTACTTTTAGGTGCAAATTCCTCCTCCCTTTCCTTGTTGTCCTTAATTATCGTTCAGCGTTAGATGTACATAGACACTAGCCCTTGCTAATTCCACATTAAGTTCTCTTCTAATTTGCACATCTACAAACTCTGGATCCAAGTTCTGGTTAGGAAGACAACCTTACCTTCTCTTACCTACTGGACTACTTAGAGATTATTTAACCAACATTGATTGGTACAGCAATACCTACTATGTGGTAGTGCCCAGTACTTGCCTCATTCTGCATGAAGGCACATCTTAGAATTCACCTAGTCTTGGAAACATCGTATCACTTTTCAGAACTTATTGATGGGATATATTTCTTTAATATGGAACCAGAGATGTTTGTTTGTTTGTTTATTTATTGCATTTATATCCTGCCTTTTTTCCACTTGCAAGGAATCCAAGGCAGCTTACATTATGCTCCTCCTCTCCATTTTATCCTGACAACAACCCTGTGAAGTAGGCTGGGCTGAGAGTCTGTGACTGGCCCAAAGCCACCCCGTGAGCTTCCATGGCCAAGTGGGGACTAGTACCCGGATCTCCTGGCTCCCAGTCCCACAGCATTGACTGCTAAAAGGAGGAAATTGCCATCTTCAATCCACCAGTGGGTAGAAGACCTAACCTCACTATTACTATATGAGTACATTATGTAGCAAAGGCAACAGGAACTTGATACCCATTCATCTAGACTGCTTCTATGAACAATTTAACCAACCAGGAGATTTTTGGTATGGATTTCAGAGGCACCCCTTTCCTCCTTGGATTGTTCTTCCCCTTCACTCCTTCTATCTACTCCTCTCTCATCCTCTCTTTTTAAATGCCTTTAACAAAAAAAAAACAATTACACTTCTTAAAAAATGAATAAAATTCATTTTACTGGTTACTATCAGCTCACTTGTAAAAGGAAACCCTATTTAAGGCAAAAGGTAGGCAGAAAATTCTAAAGACTGTTCCAGATTTGCAAACCAATTGGAGGGAGAAATGCTATCTTATTAAAATTGAAGTAATGTTGTTATGTCTTTGGATCACTCAATCCAGAGACATATATTTAATTTTAATGTGACAGTGTAGACTACTTCACAACCTTATCAAGACAAACATTTGTACCTCAGGCATATTTAATCATTTGATAATGCTAATATCCATGGTATGCCATTATTCAGTCTCATTCCCCAATAGATACAGTGCGGGGAAAAAACAAAAACACAGGCAGCCTATGCGCTGCTATCCAGTTCCACTACCTTCTGCATGCAATTACTGACCTGATTCAAAAGCAATAGCACAGGACAAAGTTGCTCTATCTCAGCACGAGCCATGTCCGTTGATATAAATTCAGACTCATCACGTTCCTTTCCAGACTTGCTCTTTGGTCTGCTGAAGCTGTTAGCAGCAGCAAATATTAGGTGGGAGAACAAAGACTTAAGGTAGTTTATCAACTGGATAAAAGTATTTGGGTGAAAGGGGATATAGGCTTTATGAGTTTCACACTATGTTGTCTTCTGAAGTCAAAGCATTCTTAAAATGGTTATTTTATTTTAAGGCTTACCTCTCATCTACTAGGGTGCAAAAGGGCAATCATAATTGCCCCTCCTACCTAAAAAGCCCTGGTCCTGTAGAAAATTTTATGACTGAAATGTGTTGAGTTTATCTAGTGCCTGAAACTGTGCACACAGACAATACTTTAAATATTCCCTGGCAGCAGACAACCTGAACAAGGGTTTAGGAATCTAAACAGAAGTGACTCAGGCACTCTTATAAAAATGATATGCAGGTATTGTCTGCATCTGTTTACCTTCATTATAAAGTAGCAGAATGCTCACAGCATAAGTAATGCAACATCACAAAGTGAAAAGCAAAACGAACTGCTACAAAGAGAATGTGTATTTTGTTATGGGTGTAAGAAAAACAAAAATAGTAATTTTGACTTGAAGTAATTAACATATTTCACTTATTCTGATCCTGAAGAAATGTCCTAAGAATTACCAATGGGTACTCAAGAATTGGAATTCTCAAGTACCCTATCAGTCTTACAACTGACTTGCCATATACTAGTATCTCCCAACCTGCAAGAATGTTTGATATTTATAGTGCTTTGGCAAGCACTTATCATACTTAAGCAAACGATATCTATCACGTCTTCTAAAATATCTTGTTCCAGGCTACCCCTTTCAAGCCTGACCTCCCAACAAGATAGCAGAAAAAGAAAAAAAAATCAAAATAATGCAATATTTGTTCCTTGGTTAATGTTTCTTAAGGGATCAGGTTAGCTTTCACCTCAATGCATCAGCCTGTGGACCACTACCAAGGACCCCAGTTCAAGATATGAACACATCACCAATCTGAACTGGCACCTAAATAAACAGAGCCTTCTGAATTTGGGAAGGAATAGATGGATGATATCCTGCTTCTGAGCTGCCAAGAGACATCTGGTGGTTACCTGGGGTTTAAGCAAATGCTGTATTGATAGATGTTTGGAACAATTAATCTGAAAATACTTCCTGAGAGAGTACATGCCATCTATGTGAAATGCATTTGTACAAGTAACAGCCAAGTGAAATCTAGTCCCATCTAAATTTTATTTATTTATTACATTTCTTAGCTATCTTTTCCACAAAGACGGTGCCCAAAGGTGACATAACTGTGGTCAGCCATGATTAGACCTTTTGCCTTGGAATATGACCTCTGCATCCTGTTGCGAGGAGGAACAGCACTGAACCAAAAGAAATATGGACACAGCAACACCTAACAATAGGTATTCATCTTCTTGAGCTGACGTATTTTTAAAGCCACAGTAGCAATCCATTCTTTTTTGTCTCCTACTACATATAAGCAACGATGCTGATAAAATGCAGACTGACAGAGAGAAAAGCCTGATGAATTAGCACATTTCAAAGAGGTTTCACATCAGCCTCTCTGAACAGTGATCTCCACAATTATTTACACTGAAGGTTATAGTTAAATCACTTCAACACAATTCATTCATACTTGCACCTCTGTGAAAGTTTACTATTGAAAAAAAGCTCACTCGAAACAAAAACTCAAATTGTGGCAGTCAGCTTTGTATATCCAGACATATTTTAAATGGATAACTTTGCTGACAGATAATGCTGGCTATTTTCCCCACAATCTGGTGATGAAGATGAAAACACTTATGTGATATAGACTCTCTGAAACCAGTGGTCAGCAAAAGCCAGATAGATGCAATCCAGCTGTCTCTTGCTCAGTAAGGCAGATGGGTACCCAAATAGTTTGTTTCTGCTATATCCTTGTGTTTGCTGAATATTTAATTTTCAGCACAAATTAACTGTTTTGTAGGTAAAGAGAATAAAACTCATAAATAGCACATTTTAATAACATCATTTTTGTCATACCATTTGTTTGTATAATCGGTTTCCTTGCAGTCAGCATGATACAATTTGTGTTAATATAGAATGTAAGACTAAAAGGAGGCAAAACAACATTTGCCACCATTTTGTTGTTCCTGGGCAACAATTCAGGTAAAAATAACTACAGAGTTAAAAACTTATGCTCCATTGTTACTTAACTGGGAAGCTGCTGTAGTGCGGTAGCTAGCAGTGAAATCAGTAAAAGTCACAGTTATAATTTTACCTTTGCCTACACACTAAGGCTGCAATCTTAAATACTCTTACTAGGGAATAAGTCTGATTGAATTCAACAGGACTGACTTCTGAGTAAACATGCTTAGGATTGGCCTATTCTATAGGACAGTTTGAGGGTTACTGAGGTATTATCTGTGTTAACACATAATATTAAACCATAGTTAGCATTACACACACGTTTCAGGCTTGTGGGCTCCCACTCTCTTCTCCTCCAGTGGAGCTGGAGATTGGAAGCATTTATTTCCATTTTCAGCTAATCATGGTTTGTTGTTATGTCCATACCTGGACAAACTGTAATTAGTGTTAACTATGGTTTATTGAAACAAGCCAACTTCAAACTGTGGTTAATGATCCCACCTTGTTTCAATAAACCATAGTTAGTGCTAATGACAATTTGTCCAGGTATGGACATAACAATAAACCACAATTAGTTGAAAGTGAAAGCAAATACTTTCAATCTCCTCCTTGTGGCTGTGCCAAAGGAGAGAGGAGGGAGGACTGCACAAGCCCATGGCGTGTACACTACAGTTTAACATTACATGTGAATCGGACCACTGCATGTGAAGTAAAGTGCTCAGGAAAATGCTAAGAATTAAAGAGAGTTTATGATATATAGACCTGAGAGTGAGGTTTGGTGGTTTAAATGGTGGTTCTCTATTATGCCATGTTCAGGGAAGGGCTGTTAAAAATCTTCATACACACTGATTTGTAACTCCAGGGTAGTCTTTTGCTGAGGTCTCCCTATACACATCTTTTATCTGAAGTTTCTGAACAAATCCATTAATCCATTAAGTGATGAGGATTGATGGGAATCGTAGGCCAAAACATCTAGAGGCCCACAAGTTGTCCATCCCTGGTTGAAGGGACTATTATGAGCCTTTTCAGATTGTTGTGTTAAAAACTCAATTAAGAGCTCTAGGGGCAGGCCATGCCGGCTAAAGGGAAAAGGGGAGAGATGAGTAATATCTGTCCCCTGTTCCGGGCCTGTTCAGAGCCGAAGGATGGCTGGGAGATGCGTGACTCCATCCTCTGGCCTTTGTCTCCTGCTGTGTAATGCCAGGTCTGTTGCCCATAAAACATCTGTCATCCATGACATGATCCTAGATGAGGGTGTGGACCTGGCATGTATTACGGAGACCTGGTTAGACGAGGCCGCTGCTCCCACTCTTGCGACCATTTGCCCAGCTGGATTTTCATATGAGCAGCAGCCAAGGGCTGGGGTTCATGGAGGGGGAGGGGCTGTTATCTACAGGGAGTCCTTGGTCCTCACCAGACTCCTTTTCCAGGAGACCAGGGTTGCTGACTGCATGTACTGGAGGTTGGGCCCAAAGGGCAGTCTGGGGATTCTGCTCATGTACTGTCCACCCTGCTGCATGACAGAATCCCTGGCTGAGGTGCTTGAGGTGGTCTCTGACATGTGTGTGCAGTCCCCTTAACTTGTTGGTGTTGGGGGATTTCAATGTACATTCAGAGGCCATCCTCAAGGGTGTGCCTTGGGACTTCACGGAGACTATGACTTCCTGGGAGCTGCACCCCATTCCAACTGGGCCCACCCATGAAGCCGGTCATGCATTAGACCTTTGTTTCCGGAGAGGTGGGGAATTTGTTTGTTTCTGGAGAGGTGGGGAATGATTTGGAATTCGGGGGTATATCCACCACCCCCTTGTCATGGTCAGATCACATGGTGGGGTTGGACTTCTTGCTTCCACAACCCCTTTGCAGGGGTGGAGGACCCATTAAGATGGTCCGCCCCTGGCGTCTTATGGATAAAAATGGAGTCCTGACTGCCCTTGGGAATTATTTGGAGCACACAAATGGCTGCTTGGTCGAGACCCTGGTGGATGGCTGGAATGCTGCAATCACAGAGGCATTAGACCAGGTGGCTCCAAAACACCCTCTGCCCTGAAAAGAGTTCAGACTGCACCATGGTTCACCCCACAGTTGCGAGCTCTGAAGTGGGAGGTGAGACGGCTAGTGCGCTGGTGGAGGAAATCTTGCTCTAAAGACAAACGGACATGGGTTAGAGTTGTAGCTTCAGCCTACCACGTGGCGATAAGAGCAGCAAAAAAGAATTTTTATGCTGCCTCTATCTCATCCAGAGTGCTGTCCCAGGAGGCTGTTCCAAGTGGTCCGGAACCTGGTCAGTCCAGTGGTTCTGGAACCAATGGAGCATTCTAAGGCCTCCTGTGATAAGTTTGCAAAACACTTTGCAGATTAAATTGACTGGATCAGGAGTGCTATTTTGTGCACTGTGGATACAGTTAGTGAATGAGGGGCGGCCAGTGGCAGACCAGTTGTGTGGGATCGGTTCCAGCTTCTTCCTTCTGAGGAAGTGGACAAGGTGCTTTTATCTTTAAGGCCGACCACGTGCTTACTCAATCCTTGCCCGTCTTGGCTCATTATGAGCTGCAGGGAAAGGCTTAGGGAGGGGATTAAGGCAGTGGTGAATGCCTCCCGCGAGGAGAGAGTGATGCCATCAGCCCTCCAGGAGGCAGTGATAAGACCACTGTTAAAGAAGCCCTCCTTGGAACCTTAGACTTGAACAACTTTTGCCCGGTCTCAAATCTGCTGTTTTGGGCAAGGTGATTGAGTGGCTGGTGGCGTTGCAGTTGCAGGCACAACTGGAAGAAGCTGATTCTCTGGATCCATATCAATTGGGCTTCAGGCCTGAGCATGGGACAGAAGCAGCCTTGGTCGCCTTGGTGGATGATATGGGAAGGGATCTGGATAGGGGCAAATGCTCCTTCCTTGTTCTCCTCAATCTCTCAGCAGCTTTTGATACCATTGACTACAGTATCCTCCTGGACTGCCTGGAGGGGTTGGGCATAGGGGACACCGTATTACGGTGGTTCCGTTCCTTCCTCTCTGGCACGTACTAGAATGTAGCTCTGAGGGAGGAGACTTCAGACCCTTGGCTGCTCGCTTGCGGGGTGCCACAGGGTTCTATTCTCTCCCCGATGTTATTTAACATCTAGGTGAAGCCACTGGGGGCTATCATCACAAGGTTTGGGGTGCAGTGTCACCAATATGCGGATGACATGCAATTCTACCTCCCATTTAAATCCTCATCAAGGTTAGCTGTAGAAACTCTGTCTGGAGTTGGTGAGTGGCTGGATGGAAAGGACTAAGTTGAAAGTGAACCCCAACAAAACCAAATTACTTTTTGTGGAAGGCAAGGAGAGGTTGGGGGACATTGATCTAGTGTTCAATGGGGTGCAGCTGCCCCTGAAGGACCAGGTCTGCAGTCTGGGGGTCATTTTAGACTCCCAGCTGTCCATAGAGGCTCAGGTGTCAGCCATGAGCCGGGCAGAACTGTACCAACTCCATCTGATACCCCCACCTCCCTAACCATCTGTTCCCATCAGTAGTTCATGCCCTGGTCTCCTCTTGCCTAGACTACTGTAATGTGTTCTATGTAGGGTTGCCCTTGAAGATGGTTCAGAAGTTGCAGCTGGTGCAGAACGCAGCGGCTCGCCTGATTAAAGGCAGCCATCGGCAAGACCACATCATTCCAGTGCTGAAGGAGTTGCACAGGTTACCAGATGTTTTCTGGGCCCAATTCAAGGTGTTGGCATTGACCTTTAAAACCCTATATGGTTCCGGCCTAGTCTATCTTAAGGAATGCCTCCGACAACACCAGGGATGCCGCTCAACGAGATCGGCCTTGGAAGGCCGTCTGTCTTTTCCATCAGCCAGGACAGCTAGGCTGGTGAGGACGAGGGAGAGGGCTTTTTCTGTGGTGGCCCCCACTCTGTGGAATTCCCTCCCTAGTGACCTCCGCCATGCCCCCTCTCTGATAAGCTTAGAAAACCTGGCTGTTCAGGCAGGCATTTGGGGTGGGTTAGGGTTTTGGGTTTTTTTTTAGAGCAATGTTGTTTTGTTCAGTTGATTATGTAAATGTGTTGTATTTCGTGTTATTTGTATTGTATGCTGCCTAGAGTGGCTGGGCAGCCGGCCAAATGGGCAGCTAATAAATCTAATAAATAAAAAAATAAAAAATAAATAAAGCACATGCTCTACCACTGAGCAACAATCCCCTGAGGAGCAAAAGAACGAGTGGACCCAAACTGACATCAGAAATGGCAATCTTTAAAGCCAGTGGGACAACATTTCAGTCTCCCATGACACTCTGTAACTGATCTTAAAATGGCCATTCTTGAATAAAGGAACGTCAGAGGAGACTGCAATGTGAAAGTGCTGAATTACAATACATCAAGAGCTTCAATTCTATTAACTGTGACTTTTATCAGGGTAATTTTTTGTATCACACTACATGCAATTAACTTATAGATGCCAGAAGGTTTGCATTACAATATACCAAGAGGTTCAATTCTATCATTTGTGGCTTTCTGTTATCATCAACAATTGTTTTGTGAATGGCCAATGTTATAATGTTCTTGTCACTGTCTATACTTTCAGCATTTCATTTCCCTCTGACCTCACTTTTTATAATCCCCCCACCCTGCCCCATGTGTGTGTGTGTGTGTGTGTGTGTGTGTGTGTATATATATATATATACACACACACACACACCTACCTGTAAGTCAGGATAACACTGAATGCATCTGATGAAGAGGACAGTAATCCAAAAAAGCTTATGCCATGATAAATGTGTTAGCCTTTAAGGTGCTACAAGGCTCGTTGTTGTTTTTGCTACAGCAGGCTAACACAGCTGTCCCTCTGGAAATTGTTCCAGCCTCTTTAACAAGGTTGTCAAGATGCCAAATTCTTTCCTGAATCAATTCAATTTAACTTTTGACCTCAGTGTTGAAAAGTGTCCTGCTGCCTTACAAAGACATGCAAATTAAGGGCTCATTGGCACCTCAAACACAAAAAGAGAGCTCTGTACCATAACAACGAAGCAATAATCCAAAATATTTTGAAACTGTTTTAAGAGAAACCATTTCCTTGTAATCCATTATAAAAACTAAAAGAGCACGTGATATTTGGTTTTAAATTACTGCAGAATTGCCTTACATCTGCCATTACTGGTATTGTATGTATGCTGCTAGATCAAATAGGAAAGGTTAGAGTGGAAACCATTGTCTCATTCTATTACAAAGAAGAGACTTGCAAGCTAATCACCCATTGCAAGATTTAAAATGTTATGTAACTACATTAAGAAAAACAAGTATGTCATCCCATAACACACTGCTAAGAAAACAGTAACAAAAAAGTAATCCTTCTTGATCCAATGTCTGCCAGAAATTGCAGTATTAATACGAAGTAGGTACTTCTTAGTGTCCTTATGTTACTACCCAACAGTGACATAAAAAATAGAGCAGCATAAAAAACGTGGCAAGCACAGAAAAGTTTTTCACTAACACAAATGGGTTATGTCCATCCCATATTTTATAATTTATCTCCATTTGGTGATGAGGGAACCCTGTATGCTTTGTAATTTAAGGATAGGTCAGATGTAAATAAAACACAAGCCTACAAAAAGCAGTAGGATGAGGCGTTGCATCCAATATTGAACCAGCAGAAGCTTCTGTGAGCAGAAAGGGGTGAAAGAGGCAATTTTAGCTGATCCTTCTTTCTCTCTTCAGCCCCTGCAAACCCCAATGTTCCAGAAGATTGGGGGATCCTTCAGAACTGTGTAGGTGATGGTGTCAGAGACTGCAGAAGGGGGAAATTGCTCAAATCACCTTGCCACCTCTATTCCATTCATGGAAGTGTCAGCTGGATTAAAGAGCTCTCTGTCAGCAGACGGACACAACTAGATACAGCCTAGGTCTTTAAGACCCATTGGACACAGTAAGACTTCTGATTAAACGTGCACAGGTTGGCACTACAAAACTCTTTACTCTCAGATCTATGCTTCATTAACCAGCATAGCCATTATTAAGGGATGTCACAAATTATTTTAGTGTCCCAAGCTTATCGCAAAAAAGAGACAGTAACTCTCAGCTGAGTTAAACACTCAAGTCACATTGTCTAAAATTTATTTATTTATATATTTATTTCATTTCTATACTGCCCAATAGCTGAAGCTCTCTGGGCGGTTCACAAAAATTAAAACCAAACAACACACAATAAAACAATTTAAAATATATAGAACATTAAAACCACAATATAACAATACAACCACAATAAAACCTAACAGCAGTGCAGGAGTTTAAAATACAGATTTAAAACAACAAAGATAAAAATTTAGAAAGCTAAAATCACTTGCATCTTTAATTTTCTCATGGATACAGCCATTTTGAATTTATCTGCCATATGCGTAAAACTTCATCACAATAAGATAGGGTATCCAAGAAAAAGATTCCTAGAGTCTAGTGACCACAGAGGAATCATATGGTGCAGCCTCCCTAGGTCCACTTGAAATGCAGATAAGGCTGAAATGTTCAAATTCTCCCCATGTAAAAACACACACAAAAATACACCTGCTGTCATATTAGCATATTACAGAAAACAGTAATACCCTCCTCTCCAACAGGCTTGCTTTCAATGGACAGGCAACGGTTTTCGGGGGGGGGGGAAGCATTCAAACATGCAATTTCTCACCTACCTTTTGAAATTGTATGGGCTCAGGAAGCCTCTGCTATGTGCTTTCTGTTAAAGGGTAGATCAACTTTAACCCAAGCAGGATTAGGCATGTTGCTGGAGAAGATATCATTAAAAGGGTATACTTGCATAAAAGTATAAGCTGTTTGCTCATTAATGGTATAATATAACATCCAATATAACTTTGATCATTTCTAAGACTATTAAAGTCCAAATCTTAAGCCATTCCAGAAAAAAAATCTTCTCAGAAAGTTATTCAAGACTTACTAAAGTGTATAGAACAAAGTCAGAGCAGAGTTGGAAACTTCTAAGAGTCAGTTTCTGCCTAGCAGCATTTATTTGGTACTACTGATTTAAAGAAAGTGTTTTGGTCAGAGGTCACATGCACCTTGATTGGATCATTAGTGTAATGACTTTGATTGCTGGAAACAGTATTGCACAAGGCTCCAGGGAAGGAAGAGCTGAGACCAAGAGTAGGGGTCCTGATTAAACACAAGATTCTAATGACAGAGTTTCTCTACCTCCAACATACTACAGTGTTTTAGTATAACATGATGTATAGGAAGCAACTGCATGGAAATATTTTGTTTTTCAAGTGTGGCAATACTATCTGACTAATACTTACACTTAACAGCTTTAAAAGCAGCCGTTCCCATTAGTAAGTGTTGAATGGATCATTATCCGTGATTAATTCAAACATTTTCAGGCCAGTTCTTTGCGATATGTCAGTACAGGCCCCTTAATCAATTTGCATTGTTAGGTAACTGCACTTCAAAGTGCTCCAGAAGTTTCAAGTTCCCACAGAAAAGTTATAAAAAAGGCCGAACTGTTGATCTTTAAGAAAACATATGTTAATTGTAAAAGAAACCAAGTCAATCTTGGTAGCAGGAGTGTCCAGGTCAATAAACTCTCATCCTTCAAAACTGAGCCCCAAGAGAAAATCTTATCAAGTGTACCGCTGGAAACCTTTGGTACTGGTGACTATTATTAATGCTCATGTAATTTCACACAGGTTGCAAAGCTCAAAGAAACCATTGCTTTCCCAAAGTCCTCTGAAACTTCCTTCCATTTTATTATACACACTGGAGTTTCCTTTCACTGATCCACTTAAGAAGTGCAATACACAGTAAGACCACAGGAAGTCATTTTACTGGTGGGCAAAAGACAGCCTATAGACTGTGTAACATCCTATCCTCCATACACACAATGCATGTTCTGTGGTCTGCAAGATTATGTCAAAAACTTGCAAATCTCAACTTTTATTTTAAAAGTACGTTTCTAGTCTTCTACTGAAAACATGAAAACACTGAAAACATGTGATTTTCACCAATGAGAAGCAATGTAAGCAATATAAAGATCCATACATTGACTGTTTTGAAATTCCAATCATACCAAATTGATTCCTAAATATTCAAAACCATAATTCAATCACTTTAGGAGTACCTCTATACTAGAAGTCTTGGTTATTCCATATGGGTGAAAGATACATCGAAATCCAATGGCGCAATGCCTACCATGTTCATCCAGATTCTATTAACTTAAAACAGGATATGTAAATTAGGTTCAGTCTTCCAGTTCATGATACATTTCCAGTGGGATTTTAGTACTGAACAATATGCCTGTTCCTGTGCCGAGCAGATAAGCAAAATAAATAAACTACCTTTCTTGCTTATCACTAATACGATGTTCAGGCACTAATTTTAAGAAGGGAATGGAAAGGAACTGCGGGGATTTGCCCTGGTTGATTTGTGGGTGTGTTGGGGATGTATGTCCTAAAATCTTTGAACTCAGGCAAGGCCTGAGCACCTTTTGGTACCTCAAGAGCACAAACTAGATGAAGAATGGTTTTTAGTGACTATTTTTTAATACAAGGGCATAGGAGGGTAAATGAGCTTTATAAATATTTTCTTCTGAAGCACTACATGTTTTCTGTGCAATTCCCCATAGGATTACTTTCTGTAATATTTGCCATGAAATAATCCATGTTTTAGTTCTGCTGCAGCATCAGACACAAATTAAATCTCATGGTAATGCTGTCCCATGATACTTAATGACCTGCCAGGGTTTAAAAGGGTGTTCCACTCACCAGTTCTTGGCAGGCCCTCTACCCACTGCAGTTCTTCATGCCCTTGAAGGAGCTCTTACTCAAAGGGGCAGAAGAGGCTGCAGCCAGAAGTGGAAGTCAACAACCCCTCTCTGTGCACATCAACTTGCAGAAATGGCTCTTTGGAAGCTTGCAACCAGAACAAACTAATTTGATCCCCACATGCAAACAAATCCTTTTACACCCTGCCCAAATTTGGGGAACATCAACCAACATTAAATCAGTAACACTAGCAAATAACCCAACAACATAAGGACCAGATAATGTGGCACCTTTTGATTCAATATAACAATTATAAAAAGTTGAAATATAACTTGTGCCCCACTTAGAAAGACTTTGAAAGAAATTATTAAAGGAAAGCATTCTTAATTCTTAAAGAATGAAAATATGGAACTACTGAAAATGTCTTCTATATATTCCTTTTTCCATAGCAATGTTCAAAGGAATGTATGCTTTCACAACAGTGTTACTGAAAACGTTCTGACAGCTTTGACATCTCTTTCAATATAGTTGATGTCTTAATTCAAAACATGCCATTCCTTCAGGGAAAAACCATGAGACAGGTTGAGGCTTGTCTGGGTATAATTCCATTTAATTTTTGCATTGTTCTTACATGCAAGCATGCATGCATGCATGCATGCATAAATAAATAAATAGGGTTGTCATCTCCCAGACTCTATTCTTCTTTGAGTTCTGTAATAAGGCAATTCTCACAAGAAGTCATGCTTTATCTTACTATATGCTCCTGTTTTCATGCTAAAAGAGACAATCTCAGGTTTTCTTTACACACATTAATTGCTAATAGCTACTACATTGCTAAGACATGGGAAACAGACTTGTTGCCTTTAATTTGGTGCTACACATATGAGAATATCCTAAATATTAAGGATATCTTCACACACAGTAACAATGGATTGGATCCAGATTAAGTCAGTTGAACTTCGTTCCCACTGTTGCACTTAAGTCCCACTGAAATCTATGGGAGATAAGTTAACTAACTTAGTCTGGATCAGATCCAAAGCAACAAGACTGTTTCCTACCAGAAGCAGCAGCACCTGCCATAGGCGCATTTCCCATGTGGAACATGATCATGTAAAATGTTCCTAAAAGGGATAACCCTTATGGTATATTAGACATCTCTCTGTCTATAAAGAAAGATTTAAGTGAGGTCCAAAAATGAAGGACGGAAAGACATAGTTAGAAATGGTTACATACCATTGCTAGTCTTCACAGAAACCTTTTGAGAACTACCCATTTGTATCAGGCTATGCAGACTTATTAGTACAGATTTGTTTGCAGATCAGCTTCAAAACTGATCAATTAATCCAAGAGGCAAAAAGGAAATGCAGCCTGTCATGAGGTCAGTTATCTCCACAGCCAATTGCATTGCCTTCTCTCAGCAGTGGTCTTCTTGGTTGTCAATAAAGCCACAGATCAATATGTCCACTGGGTCACTTATGAATCAAAGGTAAGTAACCTGAGAAGCAAAATATCTCTCTAATAAATTTGAAATGAAACAGTGGCGGCAAACATTTCCATCTACCATGTGTTAAAAGAAAACACCTGAATTACCTTTTTGTCCCTTTTGAAATTGTTTCTTTCTACATGAGCACAGACTGTTGAAAAAAAAAAAAAAGACAAACAGGACATAATCCAGCAAAAGTTAAAATTGTGATGCAGTGAAATGGGACAATATTAGAACTAACATAAGACACAAGGATTTCAATGGGATCTAGTAACTAACTTTTCCTGGCTTGTGATAATTGTGTACAGATAAATGTTAAAAAGCAAAACTTCTCCCTAATTTTCTTGGGAGAGTTAGGAATGAGAGTGAACATCCCCCCCCCCCAGTAATTTATCTTCAAGGTCTTTAAATCCTTACATGCAACTGCAGTGCCAGTAGATCAAGCATAGGATTTAAGTTCCAATGTTTGCTCTCAATTACACACTCACTGGCTGGCTTCGGACAGCTATATTTCAGCCTCAGTTTCCCACCCGCCCAATGGAAATCTTAGTAATGTATCTCGCATAGGCATTTGTCTTTTTTTAAAATTTATGTACTGCCTTATCTCCTAAAAAGCCACATACAATGATTTAAATCATTAAAAACAAGAGCATTATAACAGTAAAGGCATTAAAACATTAAAACTACACATTCTGAAAGGCCAAATTGACAATATGAGTCTTTACACACTTTCTAAAGGCCAAGAGAGTAGGGGCCAATCATGCTTCCTAGGGGATTTAGATCTACATACCATGCTGAATTTGGAAGATACATTGGAATTCGGTAATTTAACACTATGTTACAACATAATCATAATCATCTACTCATATGTAAGCCCCACTGAGTTCAGTAGGGCCACCTCTCTGGTAAGTGTGAATAGGACTGCAATCTAACACTATCTAACACTCACAAACTGGGTTCTAGTCCACAAAACTTTATGCCATAAGAAAGTTGTTAGAGTTTAAGGTACAACTAGAGTCTTTGTTGTTTTTGCTGCAACAGACTAATTATCCCTCTGAAAGGTAAACTCTGTAGTTATGCACATCCCTGGAGAGACATATTAGCCTTCCCAGCTACAAGTAGAAACCTGATATGCCAGTGGAACTGGCAGCTGGAGATGGTGTTCGATGCATTAACAACTTGGGAGTTGAAAGGGTTAGAACCAACAGTTGCATAAGAGGGACTTCTTCGTCCTCTCCTCCCCCTGCAGCCCCTCATGCATGCCTCAAATCTGCATGCCTTCTAGAGCAGATGGGGGGGCATATGAGGGGCTTCAGGGGAGGAGGAAATCTGCCAGTGGTTTCCCTTCTGCTAGTGGCACAACGCCATTGTTACAACTCAAGGAAATGAGAAATGTAATTAAAATTTTTGATTTGTTTTCTTCATTCTAAACTCCAGAAAGGAGACAGAGAGAAAAACTTTAGCTTTTAAATACAGTTTACTAGCTCAAGACATCCGATATTAGAGAAATAGGACAAAGGAACCAATTACCTAGAGAGGTAGTGGGCACTCCAACACTGGAGGCACTGAAGATGAAGCTGGACAGCCATCTGTCAGGGATGCTTTGACTTAGATTCTTGCATTAGGCAGGCGGTTGGACTCGATGGTCCTATAGACCCCTTCTATCCCTACTATTTTACGACTCTATGATTCTATGATATACTTCAGTGAGAGTTTAGTTTGCTTTCCATTAAGCATGTTGATTGATGAATATGGCTACAGAGATTTCAGACTTTAAGATACACAATGCTTCCATGCTATTTTGCAGCGTCCATTGGTGAAGCTACACTGGGGAAGAAACCAGTCCCTTCAAATGCAAAAAGACAGTTTGAGGATAAACACATTCACAGCACAATCTTATGCATGTCCACTGAAAAGTTCTACTGAATTCAATAGGGCTTGCTTCTTGGTTTGCAGGTATAAAATTGCAGTCTACGTTGAATTTAAAGGCACACTTGGTTCATATAATCCATTTGTTATATATATGGTTAAGTATATTTTTTAATGGGGGAATATCACTGCCTTGTTGTGGTGAAGGGGCTTGCGTAACTCAGTGAAGCCATAAGCTATGCCGTGCAGGGCCACCCAAGACAGACAGGTCATGGGAGAGAGTTCTGACAAAATGTGGTCCATTGGAGAAGGAAATGGCAACCCACTCCAGTATTCCTGCCAAGAAAACCCCATGGAACGTATCACAAGGCTAAAAGATAGGACAGGAAGGCCTGGCGTGCTATGGTCCATGGGGTCACAAAGAGTCGGACACGACTTAACGACTGGACAACAACAACAACAACAACAACAACCACCAAAGGTATCATAATAATTCTGGGGTATCACTGGTACATCACATCCAAAGCAATTGAGGGCTGGCACTGCACTCCCCTTCTTAGGATTTTGATTTAACTGGATTGCTGAAGCAGGTGCTCAGGGGGAGGCAAGATATCAACCAAAAGTATTTCCCCAAGGAAACACCAATATTGTTATGTAAGGATGTGTCACTAAATCCAGATGATCAAAGACAAGAATCATGTAAATGGGTTACAGAGCCAGCAGAACCATTTTAAAAGCTGATCATTTTAATTGTCAACTGTGACAATCTAGGAAGCTGGATTAGAGAGAGTGGTATTCTTTATGTTTCAGAACATTCTGGGCCAAATGACTGTAGTATTTTCCTCCAAATATGAATGCTTATGGATGTCACCTAAATTGGGCATTTAGACAGCTGAATGTACTGAAATAATTTACAAGACCAGAGCCAGCATCACTGAGCACTTGTGGAGGCTCACAATTCAGCATGGGGCTGCTTGATCCCCAGAGCTTCCCAGCCCTGTTCTTCCTCCTCCTTTGGCTTCTTCAAGCGTATAACTAGTAGCAAGAGTAAGGAGGAGCAACTCTCTTTACTTGCCTTCCTTTCTGATTCTTGGCAGTGGAGCAGATTGGGAATAGAGGGAGACAAATGGGAACTGGTGATAGTAGCCAGATATTGGGCCCTCTTAAGGCAACTTGCTGTAGCTCTCTGCCCCCCTCCCCCAATATATAGCCATCACGACTTAGCCATTGATAGCCTTATCCTTATTCCATGAATAAAAAAGGAATCTGATCCCTTTTTAAAGCCATCCATTTGCGGTAGCAAATTCGACAGTTTGACTATGTGCTGCGTGAAGTACTTTGTTTTATCCTTCCCAAATTCCCCACTATTCAGCTTCAAGCTTTCTCCACACCATGCATAATTTTATACACCTCGGTCATTTTGCCCTTTATTCACCTTTTTTTCTAAGCTAAGAAGCCCTGAATGTTGTAACCTTTCCTCATGGGAGAGTTGCTCCAGTCCCCTGAACATTTTGGTTGTCCCTTTCTACACCTTCTCCAGCTGTGCAATATCCTTTCTGAGATACACTGACCAGAACTCAACACAGCATTCCAGGTGTGGTCACACATGTGTATTTATTTCTTTAGAATGCTTGTTGGCTGCTGCATGCTTACAAGATCAAATAAAAAAACCCCCAAACCACACATTAACAAAACAATAAAGTGAAAGATAAACCACAAAACAGAAAGTATCAGGGCAGCTCAAAATACCAGCATAAAAGCACATATCCATAGTAACAGCGCAATCCTATGCATGTCTACTCAGAAATAAATTCTATTAAGTTCCATGGGACTTACTCTTGTGTTAATGTGTACAGGATTGCAGCCTTAGGTGACAAAAAACAAATGTGCAAACCCATCTTAGGGAGAAACCTTACTTTGTTTGAACAGAAATTTCAGACAATGACATGTGGGATTTCAAGACTATCTGTGAACAAATACATATGGCAGCAGCATAAAGGGCAATCAGCCTCTGAATGACATGCCCTGAAGCATACCAAATATACTGTTTTATTTTGCATTTTCAGCATATTCCAAACATATATTCCAATGTAAGTTTACAGGTGACTTATTTTCTTGTGAAGACTGTTTGTTTATACACATTATAAATTCTAAAGATGAACAGCATCTAGAAACAAACCACATGTGCCAGTACTCCTGCCACCAAACCAGTGTATCACGTTTGCATCACGAGCGCAACATCATGATACCTGATGCTGTCCTGCTGTATCAACTATTATAGCCTACACTAAATGACTATTTGCTAGTAGTCCAGGTTGTAGGATTGAGCCCACAGGTCTCATAAGCACAATTATACCCAGATCTTATCCCCTGCAAAGCATACTGTTTCTGCTAAGTTGTCATTGCCACAAACACAAACTGCATTGTAACTTTCATATTGTAGAGTTTCTGTCTTGTGTTATCTGTAGCCAAAATAAAACATTATGGAATCAGATGTTAGGTGGCTATCAGCAATGATGTATGAGACAGCACAGCACAACTTGCTCTTTCACAGCTATTTGCTCTTCAGTGCTCCGCTGATAGCAATACAAACTTGTTTTTGTCTGTAAAGTGCACAGATGCAGTTCCAAAGTCAGAAAAGAAACAGATAAAAACTCTAACAAGGTATCATCCTCGCAATGTTACTTCTCCGGCCCAAACCTTATTTTAAACAGATGTCCTGTTGAACTCCCCACTGATACAACCCAATTATATGCTCAAAAACTCACTACGTATCTGTGATTATAATGGTTCTTAGTAAAATGGCAAAAGAAGCACATGAAGACACATTATTTTTATTATTAATAGATTTAAAGCCGCTTTTCAGGATAAACAACCTCACAACGGAGATTTTTAAATATAAAATTAATTACCAAGCCATAAAAAACATTGTTTTCAATTCATAAATAATTCAAGTAACAAGTAAGATAGCAAATACGATGGCAGCAGTGGCTAAACCTAAAAGGACAGAATACTAAAATTAACCAAATGCAGACTGGAATAAATAACAGTTCAATACTAAATGAAATTATCTGTGAGCCGAAGGGCATTAGGATAAGGTGGAGGACCTTCCCTGGTAGAAAGTGCCCTCCAGTGGGCTATATGCCCCCTGCAGATCTCCTTCTGCCTGCTGATCCAGAGATCAGCCAGGAAATCCACTGTGCCAGGGAAAATGTGCTGAAGGAGGGGTCAGAGGGATGTGGGCAGCACACGCTTAAGCCACATCTAAACTCCCTCCACTCTATGGGCACACCCACTCTGAACATCCAAAGTTACAGTAGGTCAAGGACCGGTGCAACTCATTCCCTTCGCACTGAGTTCTATGGAAAGAAAAAGAGAAACTGGAAAAGCTGCCCCCACCACGTACTGCTTCACTCAGCCTGGACAACAGAGCTCAGAATGCGGTACAAACCAGCACCCAATCAAAGCCCAACAAAGTTATGCTGCCACCATGTTGCCTGTGAGGTCATTTTACAATGTACAGGAGTCCTTCTCTTGCAGAGGCCCCAACCTCCAACACATTAATAAAGTTTGCCAACATGCAACTTAGTATATCTTGAGTTGACAGACAGCATTCTCTGTCTGTCTTTGTTGGCAGTTGTCTTTATTTGAGATCAGTGCTTAGCAAGGGATACCAGAGCTCAGGGGTAGGAAACATTAAGATGGTTTGGACTGAAACTCTATCACCCCTGACCATAGGCAATGCCATAGGTTGGGAATGAAGAGAATGGGAGCTCAACAGCTTCTGTAGAGACCCAGGGCAAGGAAGGCTGCTACAGACACTGTCAGGGGATTGTGCATGCTTTGGGGTGCCAAAGGGGGACTCAGAGGAACAAAAAACAACAAGGATAAAAAAGACAGATGTAAAAGCCAAAACAAAAACAAAACCACAACCCTGACAGTTGCCATTTTTAATTCCCAATATATTTGTGTTCTAGATGTGTTTCAAAAGACTTCTCTTAGTTAAGTGCAGTTAAATTCTTCATAGCTTCCAAAGGATACTTAGAACTCTCTGCTTCTAACTCACTATTGGCCTCAGGGGAACAGCATGGGCAAAAGGGCAAGGGAGAGAGAAAGGCACACAGCAAAGCCGCTTTGGTAAGGTGTCCAGAAGCCATATTGTCATTGTGGCCCACTTTTCCCTGTCATCCCACCCCTCACGGGCATGCTAAGTGCACTCAGGAGCTTGCAGATGGGGCTGTCCCCTCACAACAGATCCCCAAATGCCTATTGCGCACTTCAAAAGTAGCTGCAAGGTTGCACAATCTTGTGCGTGATGCTTGCACAGGCCTTCCTCAGCAGGGGCTGGCAAGATCCTGCTGAGGATCACGATGGCCTCACAGTCACATCTCCAAGTCCGTGTGTGTGTGTGTGTGTGTGTGTGTGTGTGAGAGAGAGTGTGAGTGTGTGTGTGAGAGAGAGAGAGAGAGAGAGAGAGAGAGAGAGAGAAACCTTCATTCTTACCCAGCACCTGCTCCTTGGTGTGCTTCTGAACATCCATTGTTTTGTCTTGCTTCACCATGGCCAAGGGCAGTGACATTCCTGTGGTCCCCTGGCTATCATGGCCTGGCAGCTATTCTCAGCCATGCCTATTAAGGTTGGATAGATGATAAAAGGACTGACCAGATGAACGCCTCCTACATTCTCATGGATGCCTATTTCAGGTGGGCATCTGATTCTCTGCCAGTGCTGTCTCCATTTTTATTTTTTTTATTTATTCCATTTATATCCTGCCTTTTTCCTCTTGCAAGGAACCCAAAGCAGCTTACATTATTCTCCTCCTCTCCATTTTAGCCTCATAACAACCACTCTGTGAGGTAGGTTGGGCTGAGAGTCTGTGACTGGCCCAAAGTCACCCAGTGAGCTTCCATGGCTGAGTGGGGACTAGAACCTGGATCTCCCAGCTCCCAGTCCAACACTCTTGCCACTACACCATGCTAGCTCTTGTTGCTGTTTTTCCTTCTCATCCAGCAGGCATGCAATCCTCCAGTGAAGGCTCCTCAGGGGCCACAGCCCTAGAGGCCAACCTGGCCTGCATCTGGAGCCCCACAAAAGGTAGGAGCCAAACTGACAAGTAGAGAAGTCCCTGCTTTATCAAGTGGTCATGTGGATTGTGAGTCCTTTGCAACTGAGAAGTGCAGAACGCAATGGTTCAGGGTGGCTGCTGAGAACTGCAGTGCCCTTGGACATCATCCACACCAGCTACAAGACACCCAAAAGTACTGGGACAATAGATACAGAGAGATACAGAAGGGCACCCAGGAGTACATACATGGCATGAACCAGGATTACATGACCTGAACTTTGAGGCCGCACTGGACAAGGCTCTGTTTCCTGCTGAAAACATTTTGGGCCTGATTTGTGTCCCCTGAGGTGACAGAGGGCATCAGGGTGAATTCCGAATGATGAGCTGTACTACTGGGCATGGGAGGGCAGTGACTGTGTTTTCATGGCGCCCTAATGGCCCTTTCTTCTCCTTCCAGCTAACCTGAACCATTCTGGTGACGCTGATGACAATGCCTGCCAAAAGCCCCCGCCTCAGTCTTCTCACAAGGTAGTGAGACATAGGACCCTTCTCCAAGACACTGCTGTGGAGGAGCTGGCAAGTGGCAAAGTATTTTTGCTGTATGTGGCACCAGCTCATCCTTCACCAACAGGGGCTGCTGTTAGACATGGGATGAACTAGCCCGGTCTGCCCGTGCCAACTGAGACCATTCCCCTGCTGACTGAGAGATTGGCGGCCCTGTCTGTCTATATCGCTCTTGAAGATGGGTTTCCTAGTGAGACCACATCTTCTGGACAGAGTGTTCAGGAGAAGTCTGGGGTGATGCCACTGACAGCCCCTCCCCTGCCCCCACTGGTTCTTTCGAAGGATTTGATGTTGTCACAGATACGCTTCATGGTCTTCCCCCAGACAACTAGCTCTGTCCCTGGGTGTCATGTTTGTGGGGAGGACTGGGTTGCCAACCCCACTCCCCATCACAGCACAAGCAGTTGCTTCGTTCTCCCATTGCTACTGCCCAAGGAACTGGTCTGTGGGTGGGAGGAGGTTCTTGACACGGGGGAGACAGATGTCATCATGTCGTAGCTCAATGAGGCTAGAGGGAAGTTACTTGTGCAGAAGGTGATGTCACCAACAGGGAGACCAGTTCTGAGGAGGAGGGGTGGCTGGGAGGGTTTACCTATTGATTAGCAGCCCTTGGAGGAGGCAGGTGAGTGCAGAGACATATAGGCAGGGCTGGATTTGCTGTCCTTCACCCTCAGGCTCAAGGTCCACTGCTTGCCCAGCTGCTTCTCAAGTCTGTTTCAGCTCTCTGAGGACATATTGAAGAGGCAGGGATCAAGTCCAGGCACTTGTGGCAAGACCCTGCTGCCGCCTCTCAATTTTTCCTTCCCATCATCTAGGCGGTTGTTAGGGCTCTTGACAAAGCAGGTGTGTGCCACTTCCACAGCCCTGCAGGGGTTGTGCACATCTGTGGATCGGGACTTCAGAGTCTCCTATGGGCAGAGCAACCTGCTCCTGCATGCACCGGGTGCAGTTCATGATGGGGTGGGAAGTCTCAACATCAAGTAGGCCCTGAGTACAATGACAGCCACAAACTGTCATAAACTAGTAAACACGTTTATATATTTCACACTTAAGACACTGTGGATATGCTAGAAATTGCTGTTTTCCTCCAAATCACTTTTTCTTCTTTTGCCTTGCAAGGAAGAGCTATCTGACCATCTGTAGTTCTGACTTGCATTTGTTCATGTATATTTAACACACTTTACATTTCTGCATCTTTGATGTGAACTAATCTAACTCACATGGCCTTTTGCAAACCACCTTCTTCAGCTGTGTAATGATGAGAACCCAATTAGGCCCATCTGTCTAAATGGAAGGGAGTTCTCTACCCATAAACTATGCTTCATTAACTGGCAAAGAAACTGCCAGAACCTGCCTTCTAAAATTCCTGAGTGGCAAGGAAAAGATTTCATTACTGACAGTCATATCTGGACAGTATGTTGCAGTTTGGAGAGTAAGACAAAATCACAGGACTAGTCAGACCTGCTACATCATTCCATTCCTTCCATCCTGATATGAAAGAGGTTCTGATCTCTGTACGTTATAAAGTCTTCAATGCACTAACAGGTATATATCAGTTTTAACCTATCATTTAACATTTGAGCTTAAAACACTTTCCTTGGGAATCTGTTGCACAGTCATAATGTGCAAAATTAGGATGGATTAATAAACCTAAACTTAAAAGAGCTTAATGTTTTGAATAACCTATAAAAAAGCTTTATATATTCCTCATGGTATGCAGAAGCTATACAGCATGAGTTTAATAAAAACTGACCATGCCGTCCTGTGATGACTCATGGGATTCACAGCAGCCAGGATTCAAAGCTATATCATGACTAAGTCATGGCCAACTTGATTTCTTTCCACCAATTTTAAACCACTTAAGGTGAAATCCTATCTATTGCACCCTCAGTTATTGGAAGCCCCCCGGAGGAATCTGATCATTCAATGCAGGAGAGAGGAGCGCAGAGGCAATCTTTGCCTCCCCATCCTCCCACCCCACAGATTTTGCTAGACAGGCTTTTCAGCCCATCAAGCGAGGGCACTTCAGAGGAGGAGAGAAGGAGGCTGGAGGAGACGGAGTAGAACTCATACCCTGGTCTCTCCAGTCTCCTCTCCTCCCCACCCACCGGAACGCCCCCTTTTTACACCCTCTGAGGTCAAGTTTCCAGCCTTTGGAAAGGTGAGGAAGTGGGTGCGGTTCTCTCTGGACCAGCAGTGAGGAAGAGGGGTCTGGGGTTGGATCTGTCCCCCACTTCCAAAGTTACAGCATTGTCTCCAACCTTGGAGGGATTTTAGGAACCATCCTACGGTCACTGGGACATTCTCCCAGGGACCATAGCATTGCTCTCTTAACTAACAAATAGTATCATTTATACTAATATAAGTTTCAGTTCTCTGAATGCTGATCCTTACATAGCTAAAACAGAATCATTCACACACAAGAGAAAGGTATCAGTAGGCCTGGGAGAACCAAAAGGTTTGTAGATGTACAAAGATAATGTATTGGGGGGGGCCTCAAGGGACACCTCCCCGCAAAAATAGTCCAATGAGGACTGAGCATGCCCAGTGGCCGTGGAATGCAGACCGACTGTTAGAGGGCAGGAGGCGGGGAGGAGATGGAATGGACTATCAAGGAGGGGTGAATGGTTCCAGACAGCCATGAACAGATGTTCACTGCAACATTTTGTAGCAGTTTCACTTGTAAACTGCTTTTCCCATTTATTATTATTTCATTTACATCATGCCTTTCTTCCATGAACTAAAGGTGGCTTACATAGGATTCCCAGGCAGACTGCCATCCAGGCACTTACCAGACCCAGACTTGCTTAGCTTCAGCGAAGTTATTGCATCGCGTGCTTTCAGACCAGACCAGGGCTGTGTTCCCACCAGCGATTTACTCCAACCTGGCTGTGCAGTGAGATCTCTGTGTTTCCATGATGTTGTGGCCATTCAGCACCAGCCCTGCATTTTAACGCGGAAAAACCACTTCTTCTGAGACTGGTTATAGTCTGACTTTTCTAGCTTACTTCAGCTCCATTACTGACCTGTTTCCAGAATTGCACTGGGTTCAGTATCATAGTTCTGCCCATGGGGCGTGTAGCCTGGCCTTTGTGTGTGTGTCGCTCTGACCTCAATGACCCAACCCTTTTCCTCCCTGTTTTCCGGAAGTTTTGGAGCAGGGTGCCGAGGGACCAACTTTTAAAACATCATTGAAAATAAGCCTCAGAACACAGCACATGACCCCAGTCAAGGGGTGTTTTCTCCCACTGTGCTGAATGAGGCTTGCCCTCTCAATGACCACAGAAATAATAGAGAAGCCCCTCAATTGACATGGCACATATCAAAGCCCAATTCCTTAAATGCAATTAAGTGCAATCTCAAGGCTCTGGTCCATTGCCTTAGGACATAACTCCTTCACAGCTTTTATATAGAGTTCCTCTGCATTAAAATGGGGGCTGTTTTCCATCTCTTCCCCACAAGAAACCCATTAGTATCTCCTCAGAAGTAACTCCCATTGCGGTCGATGAGGCTTGCCTTTGAATGCCCACATCAGAACTTACAGATTCCCCCTCAGTTGAAATGGCACATGTTAAAGCCTAATTCCTTAAGTGCTATTAAGCAACCAAGCAGGATTACGAAGCTCCAATGAACTGCCTTAGGAAGAAAGTACTTCACAGCTTCCTTATAGATACCCTGAGGGTTACAATGGGGGCTGGTTTCTGTCTTTGTGTTTACTGCTGTCTTTCCCCCAACAAACCCATTACTATCTCATCAGAAGTAACTCCCATTGTGGTCAATGAGGTCTTGCAGGTTAAAATGGGGGCTGGTTTCCCTCTTTGTGTTCTCCCCCCACCTTTCCCAGCACAACCATATGTGTGTCTACTCAGAAGTAACTCCCATTGTGCTCAATGAGCTTGCTCCTGAAATGTAGGTGCATCTGGACTTTCAGGAGAAGGGAGAAAGTGGGGGAAAGGGGGGAAGCCTCTCTTCACAGCAAAACGGATTCCTTTTTAAAAATCTGGTACTCCTCCATTAGCTTCTCCTTCTGTTGTCCTGGAAACACAGCCAAAGAGGCAGGAACACTGTTGAGGTAATCAGACCCAACCTAGACTCCATTCAGACTCCACCCAACCATCAAGAAAATAATTTGATTAGAATTCAGTGGAAACAGCACAAAGAACCAGGCTACAGTGATGATAAGCTGGGTCTTTAAGGGATGGAAAACTGGAAAAGGAGAAGATGCAATTGGGGAAACATTGCAACAAAGTTGAGAACAAAGTGAAGCTGATAGCATGGAAACACGCCCTAGGTCTCCTCACTTGCCCAGTTCTCCATCTAGCATAGATCAAACTCTTCATCCTTTGCCAATCCTAATTCTGACTATGTCTTGGTATTAAAAGAAAAGATGGGTTGGGCTCTGGTAATGAATTTAACATTTTCAAAAGCCTACCAAAATAGTCAGAGAAAGGCTGAGAGCCACATGTGGGTGGAGAAAGAGAAAAGTCATGAGAAGTTCCCTGGCTTTTCCACAATTACAAGGACTGCTCAGGAAATTACAGAATTACAGGCAAACTTAAGGAAGAAGGAACTCCAGCCAAGCCAAAAGCAATGCATGACAGACGTTCACATAACTTCTAGCCTGGATAGTGCCCTACGCAAAAGGGCAGTATGATCCTCTGTGGCCTCAGTAAGAACACCAAAGCTTCTGCGGGCATGCGCTCACATTGTGCAGGAAGGGGCATCTGCCAAGTCAAAAGCAATTATTTCTCTCGCATGCTTTTGGCCAGGGCAGCACCACTCCGTGTACTGTATAAACTTGCACAAGGAGTGTTGCTGCCCATGCCAAAAGCAGAGCATTAAAAATCAAATAAAACTTTGTAAACCAAATGGAATCCTGAGTGAAATTACAGCATGCCCTAGAGGATTCTATAACATTATAAATAATTAGAGATGGGAAAGCATTGCCCTGCTCACATCACATTGGGTTGGAAATGAGCTGAGTTATTTCTGAAAAAAGAGAAATAACTTGTTCTTTTCCCAAGCCAATGTAGCTCTCGTAAAACAAGCCCACCACTCACTCCCCAAAACACTTTTTCCACCCCCACCCCCTTAAAAAGACTAACCAACCACCAGTGAGCTGCTATACTGCATGTCAGCACAACAGGTTGATAGGCCTAGTGGCCCATTGGATATGTAACTCCTTTCCTTTGGAGAACTGTATCTCCCATGGGCCACTGGGCCTTTAGTCCTAGCAGCACATTAGGGCACCAGAAAGGGAGAAAAGACTTCTTCCTGCATGCTGCCGGTGCCTCCACTGGCTGGTAAGAGGGATCTGGTGAATGGGGAGGGTGTTCTCCTCCAGCTTGGATTTTAATCAATCTGGAAGCTTGTAAAACTCACCTCTTCTTTGAAGCACATCTTACAATGCCTCAAAGCTCCTATCTGAGCCCATCTCAGTGAGCATTGCTGGCACCTTTATGTAAAACCAGAACTAGTCTCCGATAGAGTGGATATTGTGCAGAGTGCAAGTGTATAAATGTTCATGTTTTAGTAAGAGGTGCTGGCCTAGACCTTCATATTTCTTTCATCACAATGATTCTGAGTGGTGCGTGTGTTCTGTTGAGTCACAGTCTCTATCTGAGTAAAGAATGTTTCTCCTCTGAGGAGATGGCTTGTGTGATTTCCCAAAGAGCTTGGCACGATGCTCCCTGCTGTGTGGGAGGCAACAAAGAATTAAGTTTGCCCAGGAAGAGAAAATAGCTAAGGCCAGAATAGCTCACATGGACCTAGCATTTTATATTGTGTCAATTTCTGAAAGTAAATTTGTGTAAGCAGATAACAAGTAAGGCTGTGACTCAAAGAACAATTACAAGGCTGTCACACGCATCATAACTCACAACAATGGTGTATTCTTTTCCACAGCCAAACAAAATAATTAAGACATTTAGTTTAGAAGAGATAAGTCATGCTGTGTGCTTTAACCCCATGGGGCATTAAAAAAAACTTTAATAAGCACTATGATTTAGATGAGGAATGCCTCAACTCTAAACTCCTTGCTCCTCCTTCCCAACCACCACACAACTAGATAATGCCATCAAATCTGAACTGCATTGCTTCTTAACATAGTATAGTTTACAATGTAAGCTTCTACCATACAAGGGCTAGAGATGGACAACTGCTTTTTCCCTCTGGTTCTTACATCCTGTTTATTTTATTTTCATTAGCTGCATTGTTTCTTAAGAGTTGAAGCCCGCTAGACATTTCTCTAGGGGAAGTCTCTTTGTAATCAAATTAACATAACATCTCTCCTTATAATCTTATAATCTGCAGAGGGTATTTTCCAAGTATGTTCTCTGCCATGGTGCTCCGATTGTGGAACATCATCCACTCAGAGATACATCTGACACTAACATTACAATTCTTCCGTTCTCTGGTTAAAATAGTTCTGTTCGCTCAGGCATTTAAAGTTGGGTTGTTTGTCTTAATAGTACTGACTGCCTCTCAACTGCTTTGATCATTGTAGATTTTGTTTTACTGTTTGCTTGCTTGCTTGCTTGTTTATTTATTTATGGTATTTCTATACTGCCTTTCTGAAAGTAACCAATAAATCATGATAAATTTTGTATTTACAATAACTATTTATAGTCATACTTATTGTACACTGCTCTAGTATCCAGAAGGATGAAAGGCAGCTTATAAATAAATAACAGACTGTTCTCCCATCTCTTGGAAGAGCAGCATAGCAGCGTAGACACATAGATTTGCCTAATTTTAGATCCAGCTAAATAGGATCTAACGAACAGTTGATCATTATAGAATATCAATCTAGATATTAGCAGACATAAATTCAAGTTACTAACATGAGATTGAATACCAATGCCAAAGTTTGTTTCTGACAACAGGGACCAACTGGTGGGTTATGAGAGCCAAGTTGTGAGTGGGTGGCCAGAAAATCTATAGAACAGCACAAAGAGCTGGGGGCGGGGGGCAGACTGTGCCATTTGCAGAGAAACAGACAGATTAAACTCCAAAACCACTGGACTGGTTCCATTTAACAAGATTTTAGCCACCTTTTCATTCATACTTTTAGCTTGGGTTAAGCCATAGTAAAAAGGGCAAGGTTTTTTTCAGCCCTTCCGAAAGATGATTTAAAGGGAAGATTTCTAACTTGTTAGTTAGAAATCCTCTTTAAATCATCTTTTGGGTGGGCTGAGTACTATTTACAGGTTAAGTTTATAGATAAAATGAAATGCAAGTCTGATCTAGAACATTTCTAGACACATGACTGAATATGCCTGAGCTCTTAAAATGCGTAGTAGCTTGCGAGTGGGCATGATTCCTTATCCACTTACCATATCAAGGTCTTGGGAAACCTTCCGTTTGCGAAGCTCTTCCATCCTCTCACACACATCGGTAAAACAGGTATTATAGTAATCTGCATACTGCTCAGCCAAGTCATCAATGTTGCCCAATGACCCATCCTATAGGAAGATACAGAAAGAATATAATTTAATTATTAAATCGTTTTCAGTGGATTTAAATAATTGTAATTACAATGTGAAGAGTGTATTTTCTTAATATATAAATACCTTGAAGACTTATAACGACTAGCTGTAATACTTTAACATACATTCAACGCCTTGTTTTTAAAACAACTACCATAGCTGTAGACAATACATCAGTGGGATTGGTTCCAGCTTCTTCCTTCTGATGAAGTGGACAAGGTGCTTTCATCTGTAAGGCTGACCACCTGCTCACTTGATCCTTGCCCATCTTGGCTCATTATGAGCTGCAGAGAGAGGCTGGGTGAGGAGATCAGGGTGGTGGTGAACACCTCCCTTGAGGAGGGAATGATGCCATCAGCTCTCAAGGAGGCAGTGATAAGACCACTTTTAAAAAAGCCCTCCTTGGATCCCCAAGTTTTGAACAACTTTTATCCAGTTTTGAATCTGCCATTTTGGGGCAAGGTGATTGAGCGTGTGGTGGTGATGCAGTTGAAGGCACACTTGGAAGAAGCGGATTATCGAGATCCATTTCAATCAGGCTTCAGGCCTGGGCATGGGACAGAAACAGCCATGGTCACCTTGGTGGATGATATGAAGAGGGCTTTGGATAGGGGCAAATGCCCCTTCCTTGTTCACCTCGACCTCTCAGTGGCTTTTGATACCATTGACCACGATATCCTCCTGGAGGGGTTGGGCACTGGAGACACCATATTACGGTGGTTCCGGTCTTTCCTCTCTGACAGGTACCAGAGGGTAGCACTGGGAGAGGAGCTTTCAGACCCGTGGCCGCTCACGTGTGGGGTGCCACAGGGTTCCATCCTCTCCCCGATGCTATTTAACATCTATGTGAAGCTGCTGGGGGCTATCATCAGGAGGTCTGGGGTGCAGTGTCATCCATATGCGGATGACACACAGCTCTACCTCTCGTTCAAATCTTCACCAAGGTTGGCTGTAGAATCCCTGTCCAAATGTCTGGAGATGGTGAGTGGCTGGATGGGAGGAATAAGCTGAACCCTGACCAGACTGAGGTGCTTTTGGTGGGAGACAAGAGGAGGTTGCGGGATGGTGACCTGGTGATGAATGGGATACGGCTACCCTTGAAAGACCAGGTCCGCAGCCTGGGGGTCATTAGATTAGACTCCCAGCTGTCCATGGAGGCTCAGGTGTCAGCTGGGAGCCGGACAGCATTGCACCAACTCCATCTGATACAGCAGTTACGCCCCTACCTTCCCGACCATCTGCTCCCATCGGTAGTACATGCTCTGGTCTCCTCTCGTCTCGACTACTGTAATGCACTCTACGTGGGGTTACCCTTGAAGATGATTCGGAAGCTGCAGCTGGGAGAGAACGCAGTGGCTCGCCTGATTAAAGGCAGCCGCCGGCGTGATCACATCACTCCAGTGCTGAAGGAGTTGCACTGGTTACCAGTTGTTTTCTGGGCCAAATTCAAGGTGTTGGTTTTGACCTTTAAAACCCTATATGGTTCCGGCCCAGCCTATCTTAAGGAGTGCCTCCAGCAACACAAGACAGGCTGCTTAACAAGATCAGCCTTGGATGGCCTCCTGTCTTTTCCATCAGCCAGGACAGCTAGACTGGTGGGGACGAGGGAGAGGGCCTTCTCTGTGGTGGCCCCCACTCTGTGTAATTCCCTACCTAGTGAACTTCGCCATGCCCCCTCTTTAATGAACTTCTGCCATGCATTAAAAACGTGGTTGTTCAGGCAGGCATTTGGGGTGGGTTAGGGTATTTTTAGAAATATGATGTTGTAATGTAGAATTTTATTGTTTTACAACTGTTTGTATTGCTGTACATCGCCCAGAGTGGCTAGGTGGCCAGCCAGATAGGTGATTAATAAATTTAATAAATAGGACTTTCGGTAAGGAGCCATGTCATCCTAGCAGAGACTTGTGGGGCTCCGCAAGTCGCTTCTTTTAAACAGCTGTGAAAAGGCTGAGAAACCCTTTTTTCTCCCTGGAAAATAAGAGGGAAGCCTGCAGTACCATCCAGATAAAATCTTAGAAGAACAGCTGCCTTTGCGGAGGATGCAAACGGGCTCAAAACTAAGGTCAGTTGCCGGAGATAAACACCTACTGAAATGCTGTTTTGAAACTCTTAATTAATTAACAGAATATAAGGACGGGCATGCTCCAATCTTAGATACCATTTGGAAACTTAAGCTACCAGCAAGCACCACTTGCACAGCAAAAAGTGAAAGTATGGCAGTTGTATAAATCTAACCTGAATTAAAATGAAGGAGTTGCAGACTTTTACAAAGTGAATTTAGCTCAAGAGGTTCTTTCAAAAGAAGAAAAAAAGAAAGAGTACTAAGACTGTTTGCATTTTTGAATAATTATTACAGTCTAATTAACTTTGTTGTTTGAAGGTTTTAATGTTTGAATTTATATGGCTGAAAGCTATGTTTTTGTCCAGTTGCTTTTATCTTCTGCATGACCTTGAGAAAGCGACCAAGTCAAAATAAATAAATCTTTGGCAGAAAGCCTGGAATAGGATGGAATAATATCAACTTGTGGGCTGACTGCAATGAAATTTAGTAAAGAAGGAGTATTGCTGACACCTGTTGGATGTTAAAAAATCAGCAGCTTATGAAAAATCTTTCTTCTTTTCATGTTCTTTTTAAAAAATCTCTTTTTCTCCTTTTGATACTGAGAAAGATCTCTTTTGGCATTGGAGGATCAATAACTTACTGGATATCCGGATAGATTAATTTATAAAGGAAGTAATGAAGAAGGTAACTGAATGAGTGCTATGAACTTGGATAAACCAGCAAAGGATATCAGAGCAACTCGTAGTAGAGCGAATACCTAAGAGATGCCTACAGAACAATTAAGTAGAAATACGAAATCCAGGAAAGGCTCTCTAAAAGAGACTCCAACGGGAGCTACGAAATTATCGGTGAAAACAACATCTATAAGCAAGGAAGAGGTACCTGAGCAGAAGCAAGATGTACAAAAGATGGCCTTGGATGAACAAACACAGAATATTATAGACGCTATAAGCAAAAAGATGGAGGCTTTTGAACTACGCATAGAACAAAGGATGGGCACCTTTGAACAACATATAGAAAAATGGATGGAAAGTATTGGAAGTAAAGGAGGATATTAAAGACATGAAGGAAGAATTGAGACAAGAATTTAAGAAATTAGATGATGCATTAAATCAAAGAACAGAAGAATTTAAAATAATGACAAACAGAGTGGAAGTACTGGGAAATAATGCAGAAATTGTAACTACGGAGTTAGAACGTGAGCAGGATGCCTTAGCTTGGTTTGAGCTTAAAGACAAGGAACCCTCGTTACGTTTTAGAGGGGTTGTGGAAAGTTATGGCAGCTCAGAACTTGACCTCAGAATGGACTTGGTAAAGACTACAGCAGCCTTTTTGAGTAAAGAAGAGAAAACCATGGAAATGGAAACAGATCGAGCTTATAGACTGAATTCGACATATGCAAAAACAAAAGGTCTACCCAGAGATATTATTGTCCATTTTGTAAAGAAAACTACAAGGGATTCAATTCTCCAGCAGCACTACAAAACTAAATTGAAGATGGTGGGCAAAGAGATTATCGTCATGAAAGAAATTCCTGGAAGATTTCTGAGGAAAAGGAGAGATTATGCATTTTTAACAACAATCCTGAAACAGAAAAAGATCATGCTTATATGGGAATTCCCAGGTGTGGTCTTCTCTTACAGAGAACAGAGATTTAAGTTGAACTCAGTTTAAAAAGCAAGAGAGTTCCTTCAAACTTATGGAAAAGATTGGACAGTCCTACAACCTGATGTACAAGAAGAGGACAGCACACAGGGTGCAATAGGTGGAAATTAAGAATGTACCTTAATCTTATATTTTTTAAAAAATGGATTATAAAATTTTAACTTGGAATATTAATGGGGCGAATGCTCCTCAAAAGAGAAAGAAAATATTTTATTATTTACAAAAACTGAAACAAGATATAATATGCTTAGAAGAAACTCATATTAAGAAAGAAAATACCAAATATTTAATTAATAACAAATTAGGTGAAGAGTTTATAACTGCAAGCCGAAAAAAGAAAAATAGAGTAGTTTTATATGTTAAGCCACATTTGAGACTGGAATTGGTATTGTCAGATGAACAAGGTCATTTTGTGGGAGTTAAAATTACACTGAATGGTGTATCAACGTTGATTTTAGGGGTTTATGCACCTAATGACCTCAAAGCGGAATTTCATGAAGATCTCTTATCCAAACTCATGGATCTAACTTTTGACAGTGTTTAATGGGAGACTGGAATGGGGTGATTGCACTTCAAATTGATAGAATATCAGAGAAAAAAATAAAGAGTAATCAAGGGAAATTACCTAAAAGTTTTTTTTGAATTGATGGACAATTTGGCCTTAGTAGATGTATGGAGAGATAAAAATGGAAACTCAAAAGAATACTCATATTTTTCAGAAAGACATAGAACTTTTTCAAGGATTGATATGCTTTTGACAACTAAAGAGCTTGCTACAAATATTGGCAAAATACAAGTTCTACCAAGATCATTTTTGGACCATAATCCTATATCTATATCATATGTGAAAAGAAGCACTACTTTTAGATGGAGATTGAATGAAATGTTATTTCAAAATAGAAGTATTGTGGATGACACTAAAAAGAAATTGAGATAATTTTTTGAATTGAATCTGGACAAGGGAACAAATATCCAAACAGTATGGGATGCAAGTAAGGCCTATATGAGAGGTTATTTTATAAAACAAAACACGCAACTGAAAAAGAAAAGAGAAGAGAAGGTACAAAATATTCTAAAACAGAGAAAGGAGAAAGAAGAATTCCTAAAGAAAAAACCGGGAAAGGCAAGTGTCCTCCAACAGATTAAATTACTCCAACAACAATTGTCGATGTTAATAGTTCAAGATATGCAAAAAAAGTTAAACTTTGTAAAACAAAGAAATTTTGAATTTGCTAATAAACCAGGAAGATGGTTGGCCTATAAACTTAGAAAGGAAAAAGAAAACAATTGTGAAAATAAGGGAAAGTGGATTAGAATTAACTGATAATGTGGCAATTCAGAAAGCCTTTTATCAATATTATTCGAATTTGTATAAAGGACAGGATATCTCCCCAGAATTAATGGAGAAATATATTCATAAACAAAATTTACCAAAAATTACTAAGGAACAAAAACAAATGATGAATGGCCCAATAACAGTAAATGAAATGGTGGAAGCAATAAAAAAAATTAAATTGGGAAAAAATACAGGACCAGATGGAATATCAGGATTATATTATAAGAAGTGTGAAGAAGAAATTTTACAACCATTGAAAAATATGAACAGTATTTTAGAAAAGGGGGAGACACTGGAAACATGGAAAACAGCATATATAACATTAATACTTATATTATTATATTATATTACTTATATTATATTATCATTTTCTTGAGCCTTTCTGCCAAAATTGTTGCAAATATCTTATAATCATTGTTTAATAATGAGATTGGTCTGTAGTTTTTTATTGAAGTTAAATCCTGTTATAATAACATTAATATAAGTATTAATGTTATTATAACAGGATTTAACTTCAATAAAAAACTACAGACCAATCTCATTATTAAACAATGATTATAAGATATTTGCAACAATTTTGGCAGAAAGGCTCAAGAAAATATTGCAGGAGTTTGTATATGAGGACCAAAGTGGTTTCTTACCAAGGAGACAGATGAGAGATAATGTAAGAACAGTCTTGAATGTGGTGGAATATTTGGATAAACATCCAGAAAAACAAGCAGCTCTGATCTTTTTAGATGCAGAGAAAGCATTTGATAATCTCAACTGGAAATTTTTACTTAAGTCTTTAGAAGAACTGGACTTTGGAGAAAACTTTATAAAATGGGTGAAATTGGTATATACCGATCAAAAGGCTCAAATAGTTATAAATGGGGATTTGACTAAACCTTGTGAGATACAAAGAGGAACAAGACAAGGTTGCCCATTGTCATCGCTATTGTTTATATTGGTTTTAGAACTATTGAAGAGAGATATAAGACAAGATGATCGAATTACAGGAATAAAGATTAAAAATGAGAAATATAAACTGAGGGCTTTTGCAGATGACTTGGTGTTTATGTTTGAAGAACGTTTAAAGGGAATTGAAATTTTAATGAAAAAATTAAAAGATTTTGGAGCAATGGCAGGGTTCAAAGTTAATAAACAGAAAACAAATTTTTTAAGAAAGAATATGAGTGTTCAAGAAAAAAAAAGTTGATTGATAAGACTGGCTTCCAAATTGAAAAGAAAGTAAAATATTTGGGAGTCTTTTTGACAAATATGTATTGTATGCTTTTTCAAAATAACTATGTTAAAGTGTGGAATGAAATTAAACAAGACCTATTAAAATGGGAAAAATTACAACTATCATTTTTGGGAAGAATTGCAACAATCAAAATGATAACCTAGAATGTTATTTTTGTTTCAAATGATACCCATTATTACATCGGATTTACCTTTTAAGCAGTGGCAGAGAGATATGGCGAGGTTTATGTGGCAAGCAAGAAAGCCAAGAGTTAAAATAAAATTTTTACAAGATGCAGGGGAAAGACGTGGCTTGGGATTACCAGATTTTAAAACCTATTTTTATGCCTGTTGCTTGATGTGGATGAAGGAATGGGTGACGTTGAAAAATAGAAGACTTTTAGAACTAGAAGGACATGAATTGAGATATGGGTGGCATGGTTATTTGTGGTATGATAAAACAAAAGTGAATGTAGATTTTAATAATCATTATATAAGAAGGGCTGTATTAAGAATTTGGAATAAATATAAATTAAATTCAGAAAAAACCACGTTGGATATCTTCATAAGAAGCAATGCATAGAAGAGAATTTGATAGCACGCATAAATGGATAAAATATAATGATTTAATGGAACTGTCACAAGAGGAATATAAGTTAAAATCAAGGGAAAACTTATTGGAAGAAGGTCATGTATGTCAGTGGCTTTCATATTTGCAAATTAAAGAAAGGTTTAAAATAGATGAGAAAAATGGTGGATTTGAACAAACAGAATCTGAGTTTGAAACAGCACTGTGTACAAATGATGAACATGTTATTCCTAAACTGTATAAATTACTGTTACGGTGTGAGACAGGGGATGAACAAGTAAAAGATTGTATAATAAAATGGGCACAAAATGTTGGTCATAATGTATCAATGGAAGAGTGGGAAAGTATGTGGGGAAAAGATTTAAAATTTACTTTATGTACAAGTCTTAAAGAGAATTTTTATAAGATGATGTATAGATGGTATATGTCACTGTTTAAATTGTCTAAAATATATAAAGGTGTTTCTGGAAAATGTTGGAAATGTGAAGATCAAGAGGGAACATTTTATCATTTATGGTGGACTTGTAAAAAAGCTAAAACATTTTGGAAATGAATACAGTCTTTAGCTCAAAGAATATTAAAGACTACTATAGAATTAAAGCCAGAAAGTTTTTTACTGGGACTAACAGATAAACACGTAAAAGAGAAGGGGTGAACCCTCTTTCTCTCCATGACAACGGCTACAAGGTTATTGTATGCACAAAAGTGGAAGAATGAAACAATACCAACTGTGAGCGAGTGGATCATGAAAATGATGGAACTGGCAGAAATGGCAAAACTTACTGTTATAATTAAAGAAAGATCAACAACTAAATTTATGTTAGATTGGAAACCTTTTATAGAATGTGTACAAGAAATAGAGAAAAATGATATCTATGTATGTGGATTTTGAACTCTGAGATGGTTAATTCTCTTTTGCTGTTGTTGTTGTTTTTGTTGTTGTTAAAATTAGGAAAGAAATGAGATAATGTCTGTGAACTCAATGTATGATATACAACTAAGATAAGAACTAGAGAATAATAATGAGCATTTGTTGTGTAAGGGGAACCAAAGGTAGATAATGTTACAATCTTAAGAGATATTTTAGTGTATGTGTATTGTGTGTTTATGTTGTTTTTCTTTTAAAAAATTTAAAAAGAAATTTAATAGATAGATAGATAGATAGATAATATTTATCCAACACTCAAGAGTCCTCACAGGCAAATGTGCTCAGATTTGATCCAACTAGTGATGACCAACCTTAGATGCCAAACCTTAAACTCCAAACATACTGCTTAAAGCAAAAACAATTAGGAAAATCTTAATGTTTTGATTAGTATACTAACAATTCCTACAAAACTTAAAATGATACTGTCAATATACCACTAGATAAGAAATAGAAAGTTAATGGATAAAAGGCACTAGCGCACACTTTCCTTCAGAATGTATTTTTACCTCTACTATTAAGATCAATAAAACTGGAAATACCAATTTCACATTACTCCACAAAGGATTTCAAGGTGATTTACTGTTCACCTTGTTTCACATTACTCCACAAAGGATTTCAAGGTGATTTACTGTTGTACTGCTCTATCAATATTGCATCTATGGGGTATGTGCTGAAAATATACTGTAAAGCATTTGAGAATGGTACTATGATTGGAAGAAAGCATTACTATCATGAATAATCTCCTATCTTAACAATGTACACATCATGTTCTTGGCAAGCCCTGGAAATAAATAGGATTGAGGGAAAAAGAGAGGGGAAATGTCACTGAAATCCTATTGAAACATTAAGACTGACTGGTTAACTGGATAGAAGGATAATTTTTTGTATAGGTCTCCTGTACATAGACTGTATTTGCACCTCCTACCAGAAAAGTTTATAAATTACCAGAGCTTTGGCTATTAGATAATTCCTAATCCTATTTTTAAAAAAGCTTTAAAAATAACATCTTTGTTCCAGAAGTAGAGACGTGGGATATTAAGGATCTTGATAATGGGAGAGACCATATTTCTAGCCCATCTCAGGAAGCAGCCACTTAGGTGAGCACGCTTCCTCTATACACATGCTTTCCTACTGACATCCTCAGATACTGATGACTCTTTCCCTCAGCTCTGGGCATCCCATCTTTGCCACCATTCCAAACTTAGTGGCAACAAGTATCATACGAGCGTTGCCAGAGTGCATGCTGTAGAAGTAGATCAATGCCCCTTTAAATGAAGACTAATCTCCTCCAAGGAGGCACCTAGAACACCCTCTGGAGTATTTCATTCCAGGTTAGTACTTGCTGGCCAAGAGCCTGTTAGTTAGCCTTATTTTTAGAAACCACAGTGCACTGTCCCAGGTCCTGATGCTAGACTACCACTATCTGCTCTTCACTGCTTCCCATTTGCTGGTCTTCTCATAATTGGCAGCCACCCATGGCTGCTACTACAGGTGCTCCACAGTCTTAGCCCTCTCAAAGCTTCAGTCAGGGGACTCAACCTATTTCCAAATTCATCCAGAAATGGCTATACTACAGAAAAAAGCCCAAGTAACAAAATAAAAAAAACAAAAGAAAGGAACATAAAACCATTTAAACAGGATCTTATGAACTGCTACTCTGCCTCAGTAGAAAATATATTTGCAGATCCCTGCATGAGCCAAGAACTGACAGATCTACAACATGAGAAAGCAACTGGAAGCTATGCGTTATCCATTGCCTCAGCCAAAACTCAAATCACTTGTATATAAAGAACTCTGCATACTGATTGGAAAAAAAAAACTAAGATGTTTAGTCTGGCAGATTAATTTACACACCAAATTGTATTTATAATTAAATTGGCATGATCCAGCCAAGTTAAGCACTTATGTCCAACTGATTTCAATGGGAGAGTTAAAAGTGCTAAACAGGGCAATCCCGCATCCTTAAGTGTGTATAGGATTGCACCCTAAATCTCTGCCTTTCAAATCAACGGATCACATCCTTTATTTTTTACATTTGTGTCCAGCCTCAAGGCCCATAGTTGTCAGCATTAGCACTACTGCCTTGCAAATTGATACTGTTCTTACTTCATTGCCAAGGACATCTTCCAGAAGACAAGTTTCATAACTGATCCTTCACAGGAATCAAGTTAAACTTCAGTAAAAGAAACTTTAGAAAATGTGTTATCAGCTCCTATATACTGTTTCACAGCATGTTCATTGGAATGAAAGGCTTAATAGAGGAAATATTCAGAGGGAAAAATGATAATATTTTAAGAGGGGGAGAAAACAAAACCTAATAAAAGCCAAGTACTTGTAGCGTTTCAGGACAGCCGTTCCTTCCGAGATTGCCTTGTTCACTGGAATACTCCCTTCTTATAAGTATACATACTTAAGATTTTTTGGCATAATAACATATCGTATAAATGATGAATTGCCATGGAATTCCTAGAGAATTAGTCTGATGGCATGTGAATACTGGAAGCATCCATCACGATTGATATTAATGGAGTGAATAACAAAGACAATTTATAATGATCTGGCGCTTACTGAACTAGATTTATTGGTCACTGCAGTGCACACCAGCCCAATGAATGTGCTGGCAACATCATTCGTACTTGATGTTAAAAATAATAGGGAGCAACAGCTTATCAGATACCTTGCATTAAGTAAATGAAATGAATCTCACAGGAAAGAGTCTTTAGTTCATATTGTTGGGTTATTTGTTGCTGTTTTATTATTTTGACTACATATATGGAAGAGGTCTGTATTATAGGAAAACATTAAAAGTCAGCTAGACCTCTGAATCCACTACCATTTACAAGACTATATGGGCAACTGTACACTGGGGCAAATGTGGGGATCAGATATTTTTGGGGGCACTCCAATGCTTTATCTGAGCCCTGCAAGCCACACTGTAGCTGGTGCTAGACTACATGTGATCAAAGAATTAGCATGATGAGGGCAGTGTGCCTGTTAGCAGGGCAGATGCAGATAAGAGTCATACAGTTCCTTCTAAAAGAAGGAACATTCTACTTTATATAAAAGTAAAGTTATTGTGCAGCAAGAAAAATGTCTGAGAGCTTCTTGCAGAAGACCTAAAGTGTTCTGCTGTCCCTGCTCTGTTGGACTAATGTGGGAGAGAAAGAAAGAAAGAAAAGAGTTTGCCTTCCATGTATGTAGATTTGCAAGTGGATCACCAACCAAGTGCACACAGCAAACTTGCAAGAAACAATATTGGGGGTAAAGCTCAATATTGTGTATCCAAGCCTTCAGCAACCTGGTGCACTTCAGATGTTAGACTACAACTCCCAGAAGTTGTAGTCCAACACATCTGGAAGGTACCAGGTCTACACTAACTGGCAGCAATTCTCCAAGGTTTCAGACAAGGGTCTTTCCCAGCTCAACCTAGAGGTGTCAGGGATTGAACCTGGAAACTTTTGTATGCAAAGTATGTGCTCTATTATATGCAGCCCTTCTCAAAGGAAGACCGATCAAAAAAAGTCCCACTAGAACTGGGCCTCTGCTGCCCCAATACATTCTCCCAGAAATTATTTTGGGTATCTTACGTCTGGTTCAAAGGATATGAATGGTCAGGACCTGGCTTTCACAGCCAGGGTTCAGCTCTCCTAACTTTCCAAGAATCTGGCAGCTGAGGGCCACTTCACATCAGGCTAGATCAAAACATGCTTAGAACCACAAGTAATTTGACCACCAGTTATTTTCCTAGATCAAGTGTAACTGGAAAACCTCAAAAGGGCACTCTCCTGTGAAATGTTTCACATGTTAAGCCCTGGCTATAGGCAGATAAATAAACAGACAGACACCATTTGAGCTAACTTGAGACACTGTGTGGAAAGTCACTGCAAACTTCAGCAGTTTATCTTTAGAGCTTCAGTCTGAAAAGGAAAGGCAATTATGAAGAAATATGTGAAAAATGACCTTACACTTCACTAACATATCTTTGGTTTGGGCACTGTAAGAAATATAAACAGGAATAGCAAGATGTAAGCCACAGTAAGCAAGTTAGTGGTTTTATAAAATGGCTGATGCATCAAGGTGGATAGCAAAGTTATCCAATTGGCTTCATCTCTATGGAAAACAACCTGCACAAACCTTTCCAAAGTCAGAAACAGTTTCTATATAGCACTGCCCAATGAAGGCCCTTTGGACGCATCATGCTGAAATACCTGACTTGGACATGGAAGCAGAAGAAATTGAAATGATGCAATGGACTATCTGAAGAAGTCATCCCTATTAGTATTCACATCCTACTTGTCCTCTTTTCCATTAGAGATGGAAAGCGTGTACTCATGCATGTTGGCCTGGCAATGTCAAGTTATTTCCTAAAAACTGGAAATCAGCTTATTTTCTGGAATGGGATTCCTGGAGGACTGGATTTGGCCTGCGGACCTGGGGTTGCCTACCCCTGCCATAAAGCTCATATTCAAGCCTGAGCTTGGCAAGCTTCACCAACATCTCTACTCTTTAATTTCTTATTTCTTGTTATCTCCTCTTTGTGGTACTGAAACTGTACAGACAGCATTTTCCATATGTCAATGTGTTGTCTAAATGCATGAATTATACTTTATATTCCCACATATTTGTCAGCAATGCTTTTGAGGACGTTTGCAACAGCTGCATTTGGCATTTTCCTTAACTATCCTGACCCACAGCCTATGTCTCCACCACAATGGCTCCACACACAAGGAAATACCAAGGGTTGGATCCAGATTTATGGAAGTGGACTTGCCTGCCTGCTCCTTCCTGTGGCAGCTTTTCCAGACTCCTGAAAATGCTATGCAGAGAAGAGAGACCTTGCTGAATAGGGTAAGCTGTGGTGTGGGGAGACGGGTAATCTCCAAGAATCAGGCAGATTCCACAAACACAGCCCTTCTACTCATGGAAGGCAGATCCTGGATCCAACCCCAAATATTCTTTAAATAGGAATATGGCCTGTCAGTCTAAGATACCATCTGAAATTCAGAAAATAGATCTAGAGCAGTGTAGCAGGATAGCTTTATTTTATTTTTTAGTTCATTCAAATAATACTATGTGTTCACACACATAAATGGTTAAAAAAGCACAGTTACAATAATTCATTATTTCAGTACTATATAAAGTATCATAGAAACAAATTGTTCTACTATTATCAGCTACAATAAGCACAACACATTAATTTAACCTCAATGTGTGCACATGTATCCCGTTCATCCCAGGAACATTTGCCTTTTTTCTATACCAGTGCTACAGGAGAGAGAGAGAGAGAGAGAGACAGAGAGAAGAGGGCATGAAAGCCTCAGTTACAGCAACCTTTCTACCAAATAACTAGCCTAGATTCAACATTCTAAAAAAGGATAAAATAGAAGTGGTTTCCAAGATAACAGAGATATTATTTCAATATTCTAGAATTTTTTAACATGAAAGACGTCTGGAAAACTTAGGCATACCCTGAATACCTTTTGCTTCTCACAGCTGTTCCATCTGCTCACCAATTCCTATGCCTCACCAGTGTAGAAGCAGCTGAGTTAGAACAGATTATTACATGCTTACTTCAAGACATTAAAAACAAATACCCTTACTGCCGAACAACATATACCAATACCCTGTTTCTCATAATAGCCTATAGGGTAGTCTGTAGCATAAAAGATGCTGCAGAGAATGAGTGCAAGAGCGTAAGTCAATTATTTCTTAAGAAAAAACAAGGTTGGGAGATATGATAAAGGTCTATACAATTATGAATGGTGTGGAGAGAAGAATTCTTTTGTCCCTCTGGAATAATCCTAAAATACACTTCCCCAACCTAGTGCTCTCCAGAAGTGTTGGGGCTGCAACGCTCATAAGGACACCAAGTTGGAAAAAGCTGTTCTAGAATTTAAGAACACCCAATGAAACTGATGGTTGGTAGGTTCAGGACTGATAAAGTACTTCTTGAAACAAGGTTTTATTCACTAAATAAATATCCGGGGCGGCTCAGGACTTCATGGCCGCCATGACAACCATGGGGCTGTCCCAACATGTCATCAGCCCAACGCATATAAAAAGACACACGCTTGATCTGGTTTTCTCGACTGGGCAGGAGGATGGTGATCTGAAAGTGGAGGAATTAATATCTGTCCCTTTGTCATGGTCAGATCACTTCCTGCTGAGGTTTAGACTCCTGGTGGCCTTTCCCCTCTGCAAGGGTGGGGGACCTATTAAAATGGTCCGCCCCCGGAGATTAATGGATTCCGATGGATTCCAGAGGGCTCTGGGGGATTTTCCTGCTGGTATGGCTGGCGCTCCTGTCGAAGCCCAGGTCGCTCTGTGGAATGCAGAGATGACTCGGGCGGTTGACACGATCGTGCCCAAGCGCCCTCTCCCTCTCAGCAGAGCCCGGCCAGCTCCTTGGTATACACCTGAGCTGAGGGCAATGAAGCAAGAGGGGAGATGGCTAGAACGCAGGTGGAGGAAAACTCGTGCTAAGTCTGACTGAACACAGGTAAGAGCCCACTATCGAGCCTACCCTGTGGTGGTGAGGGTGGCAAAGAGACAGTTCTTTTCCACCAGCATTGCATCTTCTCAGTGTCGTCCAGCGGAGCTTTTCCGAGTGGTTCGCGGCCTGTTACTTTCTGGGGCAGAGAGACGGTGGAACCCTCGGTAGCACGCTGTGACAAGTTTGCACGGCACTTTGAGGATAAAGTCGCTCAGATTCGTCATGAATTGGACACCAACATTAATGCAATGTAAATCATCATCACCATCATGGTAAAAGTGATACATTTCTTCCAATTCCAGGAATACTCAGAATTCCCATTTTGCAGGTTGCATCTAATGATTTTCTTACCAAAGAAGGCAATTCAACGTTTCTTCCCATTTGGTGCACATTTACACAGATCTGTTGTCTTGGTTACCAAGCATCATGTGGGGCATATTGAGAACTTAAGAAATGTTTCTATTGATCTAGGTACATAAACAACTACTGGGAAGTGTATGCTTTGGCTTAGCAATCAACAAGAGACAATAAACAGGCATATATTTAAATAATTTCCTCACGAGATGCACTGGGGTTTAAGGCTTCAATAGTTTGTGACACAGTCTATGGATGCTATACACTTTGTAGATATAGCAATCACTTACAACACGGGGTTCAAGTTAACTCTACACATGGCTTATAACCCCAAAGACTGCAGTTGACAGTTACACATGCTTAAGTCCACAGATTCCAATGGACATACAGGCAAAGTAACCATGGGTTGGATTTCCAGCTATTGGTTCACTGGCATAAAAGCCGTATTCAGGCATTGTTCCATGGATCAGCCAACAGGGATACAGATTTATGTATTTATTATGGATGCAATCCAGCTAGTGTACTTCTACTGATGGAAAGCTTCTGTCAGTGGAATGGAGCAATTTTCAGTGATTCCCTTCTCTCCTGCAGCTCCTTGTGCCCCTAAATCTGCTCTGGATCTTCTCTAGAGCAAATCTGAGGGTGCACTGGGTGGGTGTGTGGATAATTGGGAAATGTTGTCCCCTCCCCCACTCCACTGAAGGTCGTCTGCTGTCAGTGGAGGGACAATAGCTGGATTTCACCCTATATTTCATCCCACATTTCTGCAAAGGTAAAGCATATGGTTTACCCTTGTTTTATCCTCACAACAAACCTGTGAGGTAGGTTAGGCTCAGAGGCTGTGACTGGCCCAAAGTCACCCAGTTGATTATGGCGGGAATCTGTCCACCTGTCACCTCATACACTTTCAGAAGGCAGAAAAATAGCTTCCCATTATCCAAATGACTCCCATCATCCAAATCACATAAAATTTCTTATTAGCAGAACATAAAGGGCATGCAGACAAGAAGTGTGGTCACAGCCCTACTAGCTGCACCCTGCCCACTTCCAGAAGGAGTCCCTGCAGAAATCCTTACTATTTCAAAATTGGGTGTCACTACCTAAAGGATATAAACAGTGACATTCTGTCTAGTTTTTTTAAGCTTACAAAGGGACAGGCTACAAATTTCTGGAGGTACAAAGATAAAAAGGCAGGATTTTAATATGATCCATTCAATCGGGCTTCAGGCCTGGTTTTGGAATGGAAACTGCCTTGGTCGCCCTGTGGGATGACCTCTGCCGGGAGACGGACAGGGGGAGTGCGACCCTGTTGATTCTCCTGGACCTCTCAGCGGCTTTGATTCTCCTGGACCTCTCAGCGGATCGACCATGGTATCCTTCTGGATAGGTTGTCTGGGTTAGGAGTTGGAGGCACTGCACTACAGTGGTTCTGCTCCTACTTGGATGGCCGATTCCAGAAGGTGGTGCTGGGGGATTATTGCTCTCTGCCATGGCAATTGTGCCATGGGGTTCCACAGGGCTCTATTTTATCCCCCATGCTGTTTAACATCTACATGAAACCGCTGGGGGAGGTTATCCAGAGGTGTGGGCTGAGGTGCCATCAATATGCAGATGACACCCAGCTCTACCTCTCTTTCTCATCAAAACCAGGTGAGGCAGTGGCTGTTCTGAATCAGTGCCTGGGCACGGTAATGGACTGGATGAGGGCTAATAAACTGAAACTCAATCCAGACAAGACGGAGGTACTGTTAGTGGGTGGTTCGTCTGCCCAGCTAGGTGATATTCAACCTGTTCTGGAGGGGGTTGCACTCCCCCTAAAGGATCAGGTTCGTAGTTTGGGGGTGCTCTTGGATCCAGAACTGTCACTGGAGGCACAGGTGAACTCAGTGGCACGGAGCACTTTTTATCAGCTTAGGCTGGTATACCAACTACGCCCTTATCTGGACAGAGATAGCCTAGCTACAGTTATCCATGCTCTGATAACTTCTCGTCTGGATTACTGCAATGCGTTATACGTGGGGCTGCCTTTGAAAACGGTCCGGAAACTTCAGCTGGTCCAAAACAGGGCAGCAAGATTGTTAACAGGGACTGGCCTCCGAGCTCATATTATGCCAGTACTTTTCCAGCTGCACTGGCTGCCAGTCCATTTCCGGGCCCGATTCAAAGTGCTGGTGTTAACATTCAAAGCCCTTAACGGCTTGGGGCCAGGTTACCTGAAGGATCGCCTCCTCCCATATGTGCCTGCCCGGACCTTAAGATCATCATCAGCGGCCCTTCTCCGTGAGCCCCTGCCAAAGGAAGTGAGGCGGGTGGCTACTAGGAGGAGGGCTTTTTCTGCTGTGGCACCCCGGCTCTGGAATGAGCTCCATAGTGAGGTTCGCCTGGCGCCTACATTGTATTCCTTTCGGCGCCAGGTATTTTCCCAGGCATTTTAGCATTTTAGCTTTCTAAATTTTTATCTTTGCTGTTTTAAATCTGTATTTTAAACTCCTGCACTGCTGCTAGGTTTTATTGTGGTTTTATTGTTATATTGTGGTTTTAATGTTCTATATATTTTAAATTGCTTTATTGTGTGTTGTTTGGTTTTAATTTTTGTGAACCGCCCAGAGAGCTTCGGCTATTGGGCAGTATAGAAATGAAATGAATAAATAAATAAGTGATAATAGAATATTTCACAAAATTTTAACTATGAATGGTAAATCAAACAGCTGTAACTCCTCTTTTGCCTGCTGATCTCCAAGGGCCATAGGAGCTAGGTGTATTGATGCTTATGTCACAGCAGCAGCCATGTTATTATTACTATTATTTATTACATTTCTATACCGCCCCATAACCAAAGCTTTCTGGGTGGTTTACAAAAATTAAACACATTAAAAATACAATATGCAAAATTTAGAAACATAAAAACACAGACACAGACAGTATACACAGAGACAAGATATATCTAAAAACAACTTTCAGCAATCAGCCAAACAAATCCAGGATCAACTGAAACGCATCACATGCTGCCAAATGCCTGGGAAAAGAGAACAGTCTTGACCTGGCAATGAAAAGATAACAATTTTGCACCACACAATAGTATTGTTGCAAATGCAAGGGAATGCTTTCACCCATGACTTGTTCTTAATAATCCAGTTTTAAAAAGAGAACAGACATCAAATAAGGCTCAAGAAACCCAAATAAAGCTTGCAGTTCAATATTGCCACCCAGAACCAAGGTCCATATCAGAGCAGGAAATGGGGTATGGAGAATGACTTGCGGCACTTCTGAGAATTATGGATACCCCAGCAAGTTGTATTTAACCGTGAAAGGAACACCAGAAGACATGCACATAGGTGGGCACTCCCACCTTAACAGGGACTCTGTGTCCAGTTGGTAACCAAGTAACGAAGTCAGCACTAATTCCTTCCTTCAGTTCTTAAGTGATGCATTTGACCACAAACAATGTATAGGTTTCAATTCAAGCATCTTATTGTTGGCAAGCTCTTGTCACTGGGGTTTCAGTTTAGGCTTAAAGATAGGTATATAGTAATTTGATCGTACTTTTGCATGTTTAAAGGCAAGTGGGTTGCCATCTCAACGTATATGGAGTCAAGACATCTGAAATGCATCAGTGACAATTGCTTAGAATCTCCCATATAAAGAAGTGGGCAAAGCACCGTTTCCCTCAGATAGGATGGAACACCATGCACAATTTACCCCAGAATGGTAAGTGAACATAGTGGAACTTACTTCTGAATAAACATGGATAGGATTGCATGGTTAAACACTTATACAGAGATAATTACTTTGCTTGCTTCAGTCTCAGATTTGCGTTCACAGTACACCGGAAGCTGAAGTAAGCTGAGGAGGGAGGGGGGAAGTGCACTGGATCAGTAAAGGGCTTCTTTGTGCCTGTTTTGTCACACCACCACCCAGCGCCCTGGTCAGTACTGTATACCTGTTGGTCAGGATGAAAGTGAAGAGTTGACATGCTCCCACTTGTCTACCACTCTTGGAGTCACATATGTAGCCTTGTGTAGGCCCTTACATATATAGGCATGATTCATGTGATCACATTCCCACATAGTTTGCACAACCTGTACGGATGAGCCTCTGTGTGATTGTGATCACATGAATCATGCCTGTATATCTAATGGCCTGCATGGGGCTACATATGTGATCCCTAAGAGTGGTAGACAAGTGTACAGATCAAGCAAATTGAGTCTACACATACAGGACCCTGGGCAAACAAACATTCTACTGTTTCTGTAGATATTGGATGAACAGAGGAGGTAGGGACTGGCACTACAATCACAATTCCCCTGTACACATGGAGAAAAACTATAGTGAATGTCTGTACAGGGTGCTACATAACAACTGATAAATTATTCTCATACTACCACTTCCATTCTATCACAGTGGCCCAATATGCATCACTTAAGAAACCTTGTAGTATTCCTGTAGCAGCACTTATTATCATCTGTGTTTTTGTAGCAGGACAAATTAGCACTGTTAAGAAAACTGCTTGCATATAAACTCTATAGCACCAGGGCTTGGCTTTTTATTGTCCCAGCCAAGCACAAAGAGGCTTGCGTACAAACAGTATTTTATTTAGGAACAATAATACAGTTATCAGGGGGGTTCAGCTCATTTAATTAAACCAAGTACAATCACCCTCCTGTGGGCTTTAAACTGTGAATATCCATTTAAATATTATTTAGATGCGTATCTTCTAAGTACTGGGGTCTGTGCAGAGCTCCGTGTTTATATCAATTGGGGATATCAGCAGGCTAATAAAAGCTTTATGTCTTGCCAGTTTATAAACCTTTCCATTCTTGGATCTGGTATTTTTATTCCTTTATGATCTTGCATGCCCATATTGCTTCATCATTGCCAAAGTGCCTGTTGATGAGGCTAAACAGCCTGCTTTCTCAAGTAAATAGAATTTATTATTGCACTCTACTTGCCAGCATGTTACAGTGGCTTATTTTGAAATAAACAATCAACATGACTTTATACAGTGACCCTAGCTTGCCTGAGTTTTTAAATCGATAGCAGCAGTCCCTTACTACCTAGATCAGCAGTCCAATGTAGCGCTGGGCCACAGCATGTCCCTGGTTCACCCTACCCAGCACTGTGATCTCCCTTTACACCAACCTCTCAACCGAATCTTATCACCAGCCCTGGACCACTATTCGGATCCAAAACAGGTAAGACGACATGTAGATAATTTCCTGTTTTTCATGAATTCATCTATGAAACTACAAAATATGACACCCCCTACAGTAGCTTTGACAGCAGGATAAGCAAAGGCAGAAACTGGGTCAATATAGGAACTGGGAGATAGACTGGGTCTGATGGATGCTAATTACCACTATACACAAAAGCAAACTCAATCTAATGGCTATCCAACCTCTTCTTAATAGCAACTGTATTTGAAAGTACACATGCTTAAATTTCATTCCTGATACCTCTTAAGGCACCCACAAGCGCAGAACTGCACCGACCATAAATACACTATTCTGTTCTGAATCAAGATTAGAGGAAATCTTGCCAGTTTGAAAAACTGTTCATGTTACTGGAAAATCTTGGGTTCTCTGTAGGTTATTATTATTTTTTGGATTAAGGATATCTTCTCATGTTATCATTATAATTTAAAAGCCTCTACAGCATGGCTCCTTTCCCATGCTGCAAAGATTTATGTCAGAAGAGCTGGGCCATGTGGGTGGAGCTCATGCTATAGCTCCCCCCGTCTTATGTTCTTATTATCCCTGTTGCCCTAGTTTCAAGAAGCATTGCTGATCCAGTGAGGAGGCACAACGTGAGGTGCCCTTAGCTTTCTAGAAGTTACTTTCTGGCTCTTCAGAAGGAGCTATGTGCTCCATCTCCCATTTGGGTCTTAAGCAGAGCCTTATTAAAATTTGAAGCTTTTAATGTCTTCCCATTTACTATAATGGGGAAGTCAACAGCTATAATCACACGTCTCCAGCTTGGTGTCCTCCAGATTTTTTCGACTACAACTCGCATCAGCCCCACCCAGCATGGCCAATGGTTAGGGATTGTGGTTATAGCCCAAAACACCTGGAGGGCACCAGGTTGGGGAAGGCTGAGCTATAACTTTTTGTCAGAATTGGATTAATTTGCAGGCATTGTAAAGAAGGGGTCCTCTAAGAGGATGAAGCCTGGCCAATTTCAGACAACCAGGTACAGGATTCTTTTGTGCAAGGTGCCCTGTGAAGTTTGGGGTGTTGTTGTTTTTACAGAGGGATTTCCACCCTGTGGTTTTGGTGCAATGAGAATAAAAAATACATATATTGTAGAGGTGTCCCTAGATAAGTTCCCTGCAAAATTTCAGGTGCAAGGGATTAGGGAGTTATGATGAACAAAACAACTTGAGGCTCCCCCGCCCCCGCCCAATTGGCATCAATTTCAATAGAAAGAGCAACACTGATTAGGACAGAGGTGGATGTTACTTTAGTGTCCCTTTGAAAGCATTATGATTGGAGTGCCCTGGTAAAATCATCCCCTGATAGCTACACCTGTCAACCACAAAACTACACCCTGCCTCCTTTTTCTCCTCCTTCCCCCTGAATGGCATTTCCCTTTTATGGAGCACTCGGGGCTGGGGGGGACGACGACAATGACATATCAAACTGTTAACTTGCTGTGTCCTTCCAAAATGGCTCCAAAGCTTCAGGACAAGTCCACTTCACTTCAGAGACTAGTTGCTTCACCTTCACCTGAACACCTCCAAAGTGGGCCCACCTCCGAAGTGGGCTCCAATGGACACAGATGGACACTCTTATTTCAGAACCTCTTCACATGACCACCTCAGAGCACAAAAGCCAGAATAGCAGTACCTTGTATCAAATTCACTCTGCTTCTGTAACAAGCTCCATTGCATTCTGGATACAGACACACAGAAGACGCATCACCAAAGGTGCTTAGAATGGTTTGTGATAGCATGTAGGGTGAAAGGACACATGATTAGCACCTGTCTCTGGACTTCTCTCCCCAGGGAGGGTCACCAGGCTTTTAAAAAGTCACATAAAGGGCTTCTGGTGTGTTTTTTAAAATGTTTATTTTAATTGCTGCTGTTTATGTTTGTTTATTTGCAAACCACTCTGAAAAATGATGTCGAAGGGTAATATAGAAATTCCTTAAATAAACAAGGGAATATCGAAGCTGATTGGGAAGCATTTTTATTGTTTTCAATGCAAACTACCTTTCCTCTTCAAGGAAAAAAAAAACTATTCTGCAATCTTGCAGCAGGAGGAAAACACTGGGAAGCACCAATTGCTGATACCCAGAATGTCACCAAGAAAGCCTCCCCTACTCAGCCTCCAGAGCGGTTTTGCACAATTTTAAAAGTTTCCTTTTTTATTACTCAGCTGAAGATGGATAGATATATGGATATGTGGCACTTTAAAAATGCATTTTAAAAGGCAGGGAACCTACTTGAAGTATTGGTAGAGTAGCAAGGCTGACAGCTGAACCAGTGTTCGATGCCCTGGTATGTACATCTGTCATTCAAGCTGCAAAGCCAGGAAGAAGACAGACTCACACCACAGCTGAGCGACCTGCTATGGATTCTTTTTATTATTATTACATCTGTCTTTATCTTTGGTATTTCAAATGTTAGTCCATCATCCCGTAGAAGACAGTGTCATAAATGAATTCTCATAATTGAAGAGATCTCAAATATTAGTTCATTTTTTGTACATATACATGGACAAACAGAGCTAAGTCAAAGCGACACTAGCCAAGGCAACGCCAAGAATAAAAAATTAATTCCAGACCTTGAACCACATTCAGAAGGTTAGAATCAGGACATAAAATGGAATTTGGACAATCAAATAAATATGAAGTTTTAGAATTTTACTATATCCTAAAGCTTTTAACTTGGTTCCAAAACATCACATAAGAACCCTATTTTCCTATCAAACCTGCCTTGAAAATGTGTTTTGAAGTATTTATGGGGTATGCGCATGCATACATGTGCTTGGGTGTGTATTTAGTCTATGAAAGGGTAACATAAAATCTGCCCAATAGTTCATCCAACAATAATATAATTATAAGAAATACATTATTAAATAATGTATTGGTTTCTAAATAAGATGAAAAATAAGATCACATTTTGAACCTCCCCTTTAGTAGTTGAGGTTCCTTAAATCTACAATTCTAAACAGAACAAAGGAAAACCTGCTACTCCAAATCCAGGAAAATTGAGCCACACACAAATCTGGACTAAGCATCAAATATTTTGGAAGCACAACTTGTGCTCTTTATTTCAGTAGAGGTATTTACCTTTAAAATGTGAGCTATTAAAAGCTAATAATACATTTCTGCCATTTAAAAATTGTTCCATTATTGGTAAGGCCTCAAAGACATTTTCTTTAATCACATGTTCTTTCTCTACCAACAAAGACACTTTTGACATGATGGTGCGTTAAAACCTTAATAAGGCCCAGCTGTTTCTAAGGCATGGAGACAATTTTTGGGTCCTCTGACGTTAATGAGAGACATGCTTATCTCAGCAAATACCTTCATGTGCATTAGCCCTCCTATTCCTTATGAACAGGGAATGGTACTTTGCTTAGGTGCCATCCAAAAAGTACATTACACTTTTTAAAGTCAAATTACCCCACTCCATCATCTTGTACTTTGGCCTGATTTAACCAATATCCCATCCCACCTTTTTCACAACTTTGCCACCATACCCTTGCTTGATATGCACACTGTGACATACTGTTTGGACAGCTCCTTAGGCATCCTTTCTTCAGTGAGGGTAGACTGATGGAGACCCACAGGAAGACCTTTTCTGTGAAAGCCTCCAACCTTATGGGAAGTAGAAAGGCAGGAAAAGGAACTGGAATGCTAGGAAAGGGACTAGAGATGTGAAGGCGGAGGGGGGCATAAAAAATCAGGGGAAGCCCACTAGGAACATTCAACATTTGGGGGAAATTGAAACACACACACTTTACAAAACACTTTCTCTTTCAGAATGATGAATAAAATATTTTAAATAATGTTCTAAAACAATATTGTTATAGCCAATTAAACTGCTGGAAAACTCCTAGACTCCAAAGATACTAATGTTAGTGACAATAGCATTGCTATTGTATTTGTTTGGATTACTAAAGAATCCAGAATCTCAGGATTTGGTTTTCTGGGGAGCTTAGACCAATACAGGGAACAATCCTATGTCCCCTGGGCAGCATCTGGGGGACATAGGGATTTTTCAGTTTCCTATCTCTGAGCTTGTAGATAGGGTACTGAGCTTGGAGCCAGGAAACCATGCTCCTGCCCCTACCTGTCCCCCTTGTAGCCAGTGCAGAGAGAACCCGCCGGCTGCTTCTCCATGCTTGTAAAATGGATCACGGAAGAAGGGGCATTCCCAGGGGAAGGGAGGAGACCAGGGTGGCATTTCTGCAATCTTCCTTATGGCTACCCCAGCCTCCTTCCCTCTCCCTCCCCAAAGCGTCCAGCAGATGAACAAAATCACCCATCTAGCTAAAATGCAGAGAGGCAGGCATGAGGCGCCTCCCTCTCTGCATAGCATATTCGTAAGCCTCCAAGTTCAGGGGCTTACAAGAACCCATAGGATTGCATCCTAAGAGTTTAGGTAGATGGTTAAAGTGACAGTGGAGGAAGACTTGGGACAAATCCAATCGAACATGGCTTAGGGGGTTACATGACAGTGAGGGCAGCAAAGTTGCTCTTCTCTACCACCACTGTATCAGCACAGTGTGTCCCAGCAGAATTGTTTCTAGTGCTGAAGAAGCTATTATATTCTAGGCCTCAGTGTACTGAAGGAGAGCATTTGGCAAACCACTGTGACAAGTTTGCAAACTATCTTGCTGATAAAACCACTTGTATCTGCTCTGACTTGGACTCCATATTGAGCAGACTCTAGGATCCACTTATCCAGTTTTGATGAGTGAGTTTCATCATGTTCAGCCCTGAAGATGTGGACAAGCTGTCTGGAGGAGTGAGGCCAACCAACTGTTGGTTGTACCCTTGCTCAGTTAGTCTTTAAGGTGCAACAAAAACAACAGAGTTGTAGCAACAGACTAATATGGCTTCCCCTCCAGAAACTGAATATATTTGGAATTGTTTTAATAAAATCAAGGCATTTAGACTTCTAAATTTCATAAATATACCCGAGAGTACAATGTTAGGACAAATTTCATATTTTTATAGTAGCACATTCAGGTTTGATAAGAAAGGATGTAATCCCAAACACTCTGGTGCACATTAAGTTCCACTAGACACAGTAGAATTTACTTCTGAGTAAACATACATTGGATTGCACTGTATTTCGTATATATATATATTTCAATTTTCCGTAACATTTATGAGGGTGCTTCCCCTCCCCCAAATGGAGAACATTATTTTTACTCCATGACTTCAACATTTCCAGAAGTTTTACACCTCTAAGCAGGTTGACAAGCAAAGATACCTAGAGGAAAACAAAGAAGCCATGCAAAGCCAGACTGTAGTATGTTGCTTTGCATAGCAGACAACTGCTATTAGAGCTACACAAAGAGGCTAACACTCCATTCTCCTCCTGATGGAATTCCACAAATTGCACCAATGCCACGAACCTTGCTTCCAATACTGGATGGGACATTTCCAGAGTAGCAATCCAAATACTGAGTAGTGACATACTTCCTTAAACCATAAAACCAAAAGTATAGAAACAACTTTTTTCTCCTAATTCTCCTTATAGAATTGAAGAAAATATAACTCACTGGCCTTAGACACTGTGGAAAAACGATTTAAACCATACATACAAATACATTTTTAATCAAAGGGGTTTCTACCATCACATAAGAATGTATAAAAGACATCGACTGCAGTTGCAAAATTGTTTGTTTTTAACACTGCAGTACTTCTCTTCCCCAGTGAAAGTGTGAACAAATGAAATTCATTAAGGGCACCATAAACTAGAAATCAGACCTTTAGCACAAGATTGAGGTTGTTAAGCTTAGTTGTTAGATAGAGACATTTGTGTTATGCAAGATGACATGGAAGGGAAAGCTTCTATCAAATGTTATCTAATTCAGCTGTCTGGTTCTATAAAGAGATTAGCAGGGCCTTGACAATAACTATTGCAGACGAGGTCACACACTCCCCTGTGCAAGATGCCTACTTTCCTCCCCCGGCCCGGCCCAGTCTGCTTCTGCCACTTTGTGAAAGCCAAACAACCCAGAAGACCTCATACAGCAGCAGTGGGGCTTTCACCTGCATAGCTCATTTTTTTCACCACAGGTGTCCAAAACAAGCACATAACTGTACAGCTAGAAGAGCGCAGGTTGACACAACATTCTACGAAACGAAAAGATGGAGTGGATTAACAATGGGCGGAAAGGCTGATAGCTGGTCACTTGAAACCCAAGCATGAAAACCAATAGAAAATTACCACATTTACTTCTGCCTGGTCTGCACACACATTTTTAATTTGCTTTTACTCTTACTTTAAATGTATAATTTTAAAACCACACTGCTTTCAATGCGCTTTTACTTCAACAAGTGCATTGAATATGAACTTCAGCACACTCTGGGAGAGAGCGGAGGACAGGAAGGCCTGGCGTGCTATGCTCCATGGGGTCACGAAGAGTCGGACACGACTGAACGACTGAACAACAACAAAGCTGGGAACCAAAGAACCCTGTGCATGAGTACAAAGCACTTCCGTACGTACATGAAGAGGTTGCTGATTTCCAGACAACCCTAACCTGCACACCACTTTCCACACATACCCACTGCATTCCCTGCCCCTCAGGAATGGCTTTTCAGTGTATACAAGGGGGTGCGGTGGGAAAAGAGAACTAAAAATTCCCCGGTGCACGTGCAGAATGCCAAGCACAACTCTTTGGATGCCAGCCATTCGTTTAAAATCCAGCAGTTTGAACTTTCTCTGTACTAAAGACCACACTTCTATTAAAAAGAAGAAGAAAGTGTCCAAGGTATAATAATTAGGTTTTGTTTTAAGCAACTATCCACTTGTAGTAGTAGTGAACGTTTTTCCATCAGGATATATCTGAAATTTTAAAAATTAAATAGCAATGTCCATTCACTGAGCAGTATCCAGTGCTGCCTGCACACTAGCAGGACCCACTGCAACAGGAACTTAGCAGTTCCTGAAGCAACCAGAAATGAGTGGAAACACTTATTTCTGGAATGGGGGAGTTCAGTGGAGCTCCCTTCTGCAAGCTCCACTGACCTGCCCCAGTCTGGAAATAAGTGTTTCCACTGATTTCCAGAGTTGCTTTAGGAAGCGCTAGCTTCCTGTTATGCCAGTGGTTGGTCCTACAGGTGCAACAGAACAAGCAGAGATGTAGCTGAAGTACTGGATACAGCCCATTAGGTTCTAATATTGAAAGGAATTGTCCAACATTTCAAGTTAGAGTCCAACACAGTCTTATTTTCAGCCAAACAGTCAAACTCCTTTTCACCTCAATGTTCAGGTACATCAAAATAATCTTTATGTTTTGAGGGCTTTATTATTATATTTATTTATATCCCGCCTTTTTCCCAATACTGAGAGACAAAGCAGCTTTACAACATTAAAAACTTATACAGTTAAAACCTATAAATAGAAATATACAAAAAAATATTGAACTCATCAATAATGTTAAAATTATATAAAATATCAAAATTTTAAAAGACAAGTAAGTAAACCATAGTATCTATCCATCATATTCTAACAGCTCCAGACTAGCTATCCCCAAAGGCCTGCTAGAACAAAAAAGTTTTTACTTGCCTGCAAAAGCATACCAAGGAGGGTGCCACTCTTGCCACCCTGGGAAGGGAGTTCCACAGCCTTGGGGCAGCCACCAAGAAGGCCCTCTCCTGCGTTCCCACCAGACAAGCCTGTGATGGTGGTGGGGCCGCAAGAAGGGCCTCCCCTGAAGATTTCAGGGCACGAATAGGTTCATAGGGAAGAATACGGTCTTTCAGATAACCTGGATTCGAGCCATATAGGGCTTTATAGGACATGACCAGCACTTTGAATTGTGCCCGGAAACAGACTGGGAGCCAGTGAAGCTGTTTTAACAGGGGAGTTGTACGCTCCCTGTAGCCAGCCCCAGTCAACAGTCTGGCAGCAGTTCTTTGAACCAGCTGAAGTTCCCGAGCACTCTTCAGAGGCAGACTCGTGTAGAGCGCATTACAGTAATCCAAATGGGATGTAACTAAGGCATGTGTTACTGTGGCCAAGTCAGACATTTCAAGGAATGGGTGCAGCTGGTGCACTAGCTTTAACTGTGCAAATGCACCCCTGGTCACCACTAAAACCTGGGCATCCAGGCTCAGGGCTGAATCCAGCAGTACATCTAAGCTGCAAACCTGTGTCTTCAGAGGGAGTGTAACTCCATCCAGCACAAGCTGAATCTCTATTCCCTGACCTACCTTTCGACTGACCAGGAGCACCTCTGTCTTGTTTGGATTAACCTTCAATTTGTTTGTTCTCATCCAGTCCATTACTGCTGACAGATACCAGATTAGCACCACAACAGCTTCCTTAGAATTAGATGGAAAGGAAAAGTAGAGTTGGCTTTCATCAGCATACTGGTGACACTGAACCCCAAAACTCCGGACAACCTCTCCCAATGGTTTCATGTATATGTTAAATAGCATGGGGGACACAACAGAACCCTGAGGAACTCCACAGGCCAATGGCCAGGGACTCGAACAGAAGTCCCCCAGCACCACCTTCTGGGTCCACCCCTCCAAGAAGGAATGGAGCCGCTGTAAAACAGTGCCTCCAGTTCCCATCCCAGTGAGTTGGCCCAGAAGGATACCACGGCCGATAGTATCATAAGCCACTGCGAGGTCCAGCAGAACCAACAGGGACACATTCCCCCTGTCTAGTTCCTGGCGTAGGTCATCCACCAAAGCGACCAAAGCCATTTCTGTCCCATAACTGGGTCTGAAGCCAGATTGAAATGGATCTAGATAATCTGTCTCATCCAGGAATCCCTGGAATTGGGAGGCTACCACATGCTCCAATACCTTGCCCAGGAATGGAATATTGGAGACTGGCTGATAATTATCCAATATGGTGGTTTCAGGGAGGGCTTTTTTTAATAAAGGTTTCACCACCGCCTCCTTCAGGCAGGCTGGAACTCTGCCTTGACTAAGGGAGGCATTGCCCACTCCACTTGCCCACTCAGCCATTTCACCTCTGGCTGCTTTTATGAGCCAGGAAGGGCAAGGATCTAGGACACACATGGTGGCTCTCACCTCTCCCAGGATCCTGTCCACATCCTCAGGCTGTAACAACTGAAAAGTATCCAATCACGCTGGATAAGCAGGGGCCAAAGTTACATCCACTGGGTCTGTATCAACTATGGCGTCCAAGTCAGAGCAGATACGAGTGATTTTGTCTGCAAAGTGCTGAGCAAATTGTTCACAGCGGGCTGTAGACTGGCTTAAATTATCCTCTTGCAGGCTAGTGTATAAATGACCCCTGACCACTCAAAACAGCTCCACTGGATGGCTCTTTGCAGATACAACAGAGGCAGAAAAAAGTATTTTCTTTGTTGCCCGTATTGCCACAGAGAAGGCCTTCAAATATGGGGCCACGGTGGCTTAGCGGTTAAGACGCTGAACTGCAGACCGGAAAGTCAGCAGGACAGCAGTTCTAGACCCGAGTGCTGCGTGACGGAGTGAGCTCCCGTCTTCAGTCTCAGCTCCTGCCAACATAGCAGTTCAAAAGGCCTTCAAATAGGCTCTAGCCTGTGTTCGATTGGATTCACTCTGATTTTTCTGCCAACGTTGCTCTAGTCGTCTTCTCACTTGTTTCATCGCTGCCAGCTCCCTAGAAAACCAGGGTGCTGGTGTGGCTCCGCTTCGTGAGAGAGGATGCTCAGGAGTGATTGTGTCCACGGCCCTGGTCATTTCTCCATTCCAGAGATTGGCCAGGGCTTTGACAAAATCGCCTGCCGAGGCAACAGGAAAATCCCCAAGAGCCGTTAGGAAACCATTCGGATCCATCAGCCTCCTGGGGCAGAGCATCTTAGTCGGCCCTCCACCCCTGCAGAGGTTCCGAGTGCCAGCAAGTCTAAACCGCACCAGGTAGTGATCTGTCCATGACAACGGAACTATAGAAAGTTCCTTCACTCTCAGATCACTATCACCACATCCAACACAGAAAATGAGGTACAGAATGTGCCCAGCCATATGAGTGGGGCCAGATAACTTTTGGGTTATCTGATAACAGATAACATAACCCATGTTTGTCATGGCAGACATGAAGTCCTGAGCCACTCCCATCAGGGCAGCCTCAGCATGGATGTTGAAATCTCCCAGCACAACAAGCCGAAGGGTCTCCAACACCAACCCTGAGACTACCCCAGCTAGCTCAGGAAGAGAGACTGTTGAGCAGCGTGGTGGCCAGTACACAAACAGAATCCTTATTCTGTCCCGGGTACCCACCTTCAAATACACACACTCAAACCCAGCAGATGTGGGACAGGGACCTGGTCAGGTGGATCAAATCCCAATAGACCACTGCCACTCTACCTCCCTGCTCCCCAGGTCTTGCCTGCTGCTGGACAGAGAACCCTGGGGAGCAGAACTGAGAGAGGTCCCCCCCACACACTTCATCCAACCAGGTCTCTGTTGTACAGGCCAGGTCAGTGTGCTCATCCAGGATCAAGTCCTGGATAGCAGTTGTTTTACCATTCACTGACCTGGCGTTCAGCAGCAGTTTCAACCCAGGGGGTCTGTTGCCAGGGCCATCCAAGTTATTTGAGCTGGAGGACAATTTGGGGACAGTCAACACCCTATTGTTACACACTCTGCCTTTAGAGTGTGACTGTCTCCCCCCTCCATCTCTCCCTCTGCCCTATAGAACCATAATGGTGTTCCCTGGCTCCAAACACCTCCCCCCTTCTTTAAAAAACATACTTCTAGTGCAGGCAGTCCTGCAGGCCCTCGTGTTCCCCCTTCGGTGGCAACTCCCGTCGGTGGCGGTCTCGCGCCAGTCGGGGCCTGAGTTTTATGCCCCAGCTCCCACAGGTGTTGCAGCTGGGAGTGGGGAGGCACTTGGCTGGACCTGGGTCTGCAAGGACGCAGAGTAGAAGTCCCACAGGTGGAGGTAACATCTCAACAAGGCAGCGGCAGCAGCAGGAGCCCTGGATCTCACCTACCTTGCAACGCTGTAGGGCTTCCTCCCCTTGCAGCCGCAATGGGAAGAGTCCATCTTTTAATACCTCTCCAAGCTGATAGCAGTGACAAATAAAAGGGTTCTATGGTAGCATCAAAAATTAACAAAGTTTGGCTTCTTCTGTGGATTTCATTTAAACTATACATTTGCCTCATCTACCAACTAACTTCCTGAATCTTACATTAATGCACCTATACAAAAGGGATTCTGACAATCATCCATCTTTTTTTAAAACCTAACTTTGTGGGTGCTCTAGGGCAAAAGTTCAATTTAACTGTTGAAATATGTGGGTAGGTGTGTCGTATCATATGACAAAACTTATGCGGGCCAATTAAAATATTCCAGATGGAAATATAAGCTGAGGTTATTTACTTCAATACAGATAAACTGTTCTACTTAACTACTGGTGGCAGCGGCCAACAAAACCATAATGATTTATTTATATGTGCTTTTTATTCATTCAGTTTGCATAGTTTTGCCAACCTAAAACAGGCCATCCCAACACTTCCTTTTCCAATAGATAAATTTGTATTTCCCCATTTTAGTTTATAAAAATATACAATTTACAGACCAGTACAAATGAAAAAAGATTAATATACCACCCAGTTATCCACCTGAATATAAATCTCTACAATGTGAAATAAATAATAAAAACAAAGTAAATATGTAAACATAAGCAAAATATATTGTGCAAGACTTCCCTGTGATTTGATCCTGTTCCAAATCTAATAAAAACTTGCTATTTTTTTTATCAAAGGGGTGGAAGTATAGGATCTAACCTCCCATAATAACTTTAAATAAAAAAGCAAATATAGCCATACTGGACCATTAGAAAAAAAAACCCCTGAAATCCACAGTTGGGCAATACCTTCAATTAGGACCAACAGAAAAGTCACAAAATAGCGTGCAGGCTTTCAAGTTCTCCAGAACTCTTCATCATGGTAGGTGGTACAAAAAGCAAGAGATGGCGTGGGACAAAAAAGTACAAGAGTTAGGCCACATGTTGTGGCCACGGAGTCTACATTTTAGACACAGTACAAAGATGGAGATTGCACACTGAATGAATAGGTGCTGCAAGTATTAGGTTATACCTGTGATTCCAGGAAAAAGAAGCAATGCCTGACCAGCATTTCTGAAAACATAAAGGCCAGCTCTTACCCAGATCTGACTTTTGCCTTGGGTGAAAAACACACAGATTCCTGGGTACATACTTCAATCATCAGTAACATTTGGCAAGACCACCTTTTCTATTCTTCCACAAATAAAGTAATGCTATTCTTTCAGCTTTGATACTGTCATCCTTACAGCAATCAATAGATTACCCGATAGCTCTTGGTATTCAGGATTAACACAATGGGTAGCATCCAATGTTAATCCTATGTACAGTAGGCCCATTGAAATGAATAACTAATTCATAACTAATTTAAGTCCCATTCATTTCAATTGGTCTACCATACACAGGACTAACACTGGATAGGACCTAATGTTTTTTCAATCCCTTTACAGTTCATTAAAAGGTATAAGTGGAATATCATTGGTTATAAACAATGGATTGGATCCAGACTTAGTCTATTTAAGAGTAGACCCACTGAAGTTAATGTGACTTCGGTTAATTGTGATTAATTTGTCCCATTGATTTCAATGGGTCTATTCCGAGTATGTCTAAGCCTGAATCTATCCCAATATTTGCATCCAGATCTTGCATCACACAGACAAAAAAGTGCAAGAAATCTGCATCTTTTTAAATTTACATCTTCAATATTGTCCTGAAGTCACTGAAAACATCCTTTTCATCCTAGCAAGTGTATAATGTCATTGATATAGCATTAAAAAATTATCTTGCATTGCTAAATTAACAGAACATATAGGACCAGATATACACACGTAATTCAGTTCTACACATATAACTCAATCAGGCCATAATACACTGGACTTCTAAATCCTCCTCGCACTTTTATACCTGAGACCTATATGTAACATTTTCCAATTTGCAAATACTGAAAACTAAAATCCACCTGAGATTCTGAAGAAGTATCTTCATATCCCTCATTAAAGGTAATTAATCTAGCTTCTTTTAAAAGATAGAAATCTTTTAAAATCATGCATCTTCCATATAGGAAAAATCTTGTCATACGAAAATCCATGTGAAAAAGACATTCCAGACATGACAACATTTTCTAATATTTTATGACCGAACAGCTCACTAGAGTTTTACAATTCTTCCAAAATCCTCAGTTTGCGCTTATTAAAATCTAAACTTTTTTAAACAGAGTACATTACTGAAAAGTTTAAGTACTTGTTATGAATAATGAGCACAATTATTTGGGAGGTTTTCCTGCCCTAGCCATGTTGAAATTAACATGTGGTGCAGAAGAGCACTTCAGTGCTTTTGCACACCTCCAGTCCATCTCAGTGTTGCTGGTGCAGGAGAGAGAACTTTCCAATGGCTTGTATCCTAATGTTGTACTAGGCACACACCTGCACCACAGAAGTGTCTTACTAACATAGATGTTACGAGTTCTCCTATAGAGCTAGAACCCAAGTGACATATTTATTATTTTTTCTAGCAGGAGGTTTTTTTTAAAACAATGAATTCTACTATTGAACTAATTAATGTAAGAAAACTACTCTTAAATGCTTGGACACCAATAATGAGCATAGAAATGTTTCATCAGGTTAATTAGGAAGGACAAGCAACATGACTGGACAGTCATTTCCAATTCAGCAAATCCAAACACTGACTCTCCTTCCTGATATATTTCTCAATTTCACCAAAGCAAGTTCTTCTAAGTAAGCCTTTATAAAAGTACATGTTTGATGAGAGTTGGATTCAGTTATCCTTAAGCAATACACTAGAATTCTCTAATAATTACTACTATTATTATTACCCCACAATAAAGAATATCACTGACAGCAATAGAGGGTGAAGAACCAGTTGCAACCCATTCATCGGTGACCCAATGTAATAGGACTAAATCTGGGTAAACAGACTTGTGCAGCACATTGGCTATATAGGCTGAATAGTATAATACTGAGAGATTAATTTATTCTACTAGAAGTACAATGAAGCTGGTGAGCGTTTGCACAATATATGTGGATACTGAGAGAATCTGATGATAGCAGTAAGATACTTTTCAAATAGGAGTCAGATCATGATATCATTTAACCATTTAGGAGATGTGTACATGGCACATTTCTTTTTCACAAGACTGATTTCCAAAACATTTCCAATCCATTTCCCTTACTGGCACTGGCTTCCTGTACAGAAAACTTCAGGAAATTCAGGATTCTGAGAATCTGGTTACTAAAACTCAGCTTGAAGCTGTGAAATCAGAAGCTCCTCATTCTATGCAATGTTTCCTTAGCATATAAATGACTACTAACACTTTGCTTTCTCTCTTCTCTGCCTTGCAAGGACCCTGAGAGGGCTAACGATACTGACATGCCTTATTCTTAGCTGCTATATTTCCATAGGTAACCTCCCCCCCTTTTTTTCTTTGTATTGTTATTTTACATGTGACGCTCTATGCGTCTGATACTCCCCAAAACAGAAATAGACATATGTCCCTTCTGTAAATCAATGAATCATACTACAGGGACTTATTATCCACTAATGTGTCTGCTTCACAGTTCTTCCTTCTTGGCACTGCAAGAATTCAAAAATAGTTCGATAAACACCACAGCGGTAAAGTAAAACCTGGGCTTTTTTCAAAATCCAGTCTGATGAAGAGTCATGTGTGACCAAAAGCTTGCTTCAAACATCTGAAATATTTGCTGGTTCAAATAAAGATATTGACTGAGGCTACCAATAAGCATGCCCTGAACACAGTAAAAGTAAGTTGTTTACATTTAACTTCAAGGAAAAACTTGATCCTAAATACTAGATGGGGATGGAATCTGAAATAAGAAGGTTTGGGTAACCAGGTTCCACAGGCTGACCCCACCAGATCCATTTAGTTAGACCAGGCTTCCCCAACATGGTGCCTTCCTGATGTTTGGTACTTCAACTCACATCAGCCCCAGCCAGCATGGCCAATGGTCATGAAGGCTGGGAGTTGGAGCACAAAACATCTGGAGGGCACCAAGTTGGGAAAGGCTGAAGTAGACAAAGGCCCTTCTGGAATATGTACTAGCTGATCCTAAATGGGTTTAAACCCACCCCCTTCCCTTTCCTGAATGATGGCAAGGCATCCTGGCATAATTGTTATTAGAAGGGCAACAGTAATGCTGCTGCAAGCATGTGCAGTGGCAGCTGGGAACCATGGGAAATCTAGTTACCATGGGTCCCAATGGACCTGGGCAATGCCTGCAACTGTATGTATGACCTAAATCTTGAGGTCATAATAACACTGGAAACCCTTGCCACCTGAGGTCGCTCCACTAGTTGTAAGGAGTAGAGAATGAGCCAAAATGGATCTACCAACCTCTCTCACATTTGTATGTTTAGGAAATGGAGGAGACAGGAGTAGGGCTCTTGACCAGCAGCTAGTATTGAAAACCGTATGTTCCAATACCGGAAGGGCCAATTTGGAATAGTTTAGGGCAACTGGCAACACCCTCTAAATTAATCCAGTTCCAAATTGGATTAGGTGAGAAGGTAATGTACAGTTTGTGTGCATGCAGTTTTCACTTTGACAAAAGATTATTTATTATTAAAGAAGAAAAACAGATAAGCACATCTACTGCATTCAAGGATTTACTCAAATATCAACATGCCGGTGGCCTTATAGCACGAGAAATGCATTTCTTTGCATTTTGTTAGCTGTCCTCTCTCAGTACTGCAATCTAATGTAACTCCATAGTCAGCCCCTGTTACCATAGGATTTTTTAAAATGTAGTATTAAAAATATGCTTAAGAGTTACTGCACAGACAAAATCCAAGTGAAGACTCGACCCACAACTATCTGTAACTATCTGCTGATAAAGTATAGGATTCCTAATTAATCTATTGTTTCTTGACCCTTTGCGAAGTTCTCATTTACTTCTGGCCTTCTAGTAGTAAATGTCCATCAAATTTAAAGCTCCTCTAACCCATGCTACCTGCTGAAAAAGAAGAGCACTTTCCCACCATTTCTTTTGCCACTCTAGATGCTCTCACAGATGTAGGCATAAAGACTTCTCTATCCATTTGTTTCTCAAGTGTTAAAAGCACTGCAAAGAGGATGCTTAGTTATTCCATCATTATAATGCTGGAGCCATCCACACCATTGAATCTTCACACTGAATTACCAGCTACAGCTGGTAATTTTGCCCTAGCAACTGTGCTATGAAACTGACAGGACTAAGGCTAGCATTTTCTTTGCTACATTAACCTTCTCCAGACACCCAGTTTAAATCAGGTTGTTTCACCCAGTTTAACTCACCCTGCACATTCCCCACTCTGCTTCCATTAAAAAAAATAACACAAAACAGCAAGTAAATCCCAGTGTGGTTGTCATAGTTCAACATATGAATTAATGTTTCCAGGATGTATAATTTAAGAAATTAAGAGCTTATTGATTGCTACTTGCCCCCGCCTCTCTCTACCAACACTGCCTGGTATCCAAGTATCCTTTGTTTCTCCCCCCCCACACCCTGTGACTTTAGTTCTTTTTCCTTGCTTTTTCTTTTTCTCTAAACTCTTCTATTCCCTTGCCCTAATTCTTCTTTTTGGGGAGTGGGTGGGAAGGAAGGGTGACACAGATAGATACTGGGCATAAGAGAGTAGAGAACTGGGGGCGGGGGCTAATTTTGAAGGTTATTTTGTTAGCTGGAAATTATTGCGTGTGGTTACTACTGTTTCCTGAAAGCAACTAAAAATAACTGGTTTATGCTATGTTTTAGACAAACTTCATCTATCCTCACTTACTTTACCACCTTTTGAATCATGTCTAATTTAAGTGGTAAGCATACTCCTGTAAAGTATTTAGTATGACATAGGCACAGTTATTCTATTAAGTGATGGTGTCACATAGAACATATCCTTCAATTTATCCTTCCATTTCATATTAGCTTTTATTTTAATACATTAAAATCTTATTGATCACATTCCTACTCTTAATTTCTACAAGATTGGTTCCAAGCTTTCTAATGTGGAATATTTGATAGCTGTAGGTTGAAATTTAAGCAAAACAAAAACAACAGATTTAATACAGAACAGCAACCATCATGGGTGGTTTTTTGTTGTTGTTTTGCAAGAAGTTATTTCTCCTCATAAGATTATTTGTTCCAAAACCTAGAACTGCTTGAAAATCTGACCAGCCTAGGTTCAAAACCTTCAGACAATCAAATGCAGATAACCAGGAATGTTTCTTGAATATAATTAAGACTAACATAGGGCCACCAAGGTAAATACTATCCTAGCAATGTGCAACGCATTTTAAAAAGTCTGACTATACTTCAAAATAAAAAGTATATAATTTTAAGTATAAGTTTGGATCACAGCAGTCCTACTCTTATTCTTTCCCTGCCAGAAAACAGTTAAAAATGACTGAAAGAGTTAAGTATTCCCTTAGCTAGCTCTACCCCTGCTCTGCAATTGGTGCAGTTACAGTAGTTGAACTAATTAAATTTAGGGCATGTATCGTGTAGCTGAATACCATAGCTATTGAATTATTGAACCTCAGGGGAAGGAGGAAGAGATCATCAACATGAAAGGAGTATTAGAAATATTTAACTCCCAGCATACTCCACAATCAAGTGTCTAATGAAGACCTGATGAAATCACTCTACAGTCCTCTATAAAGCCAGCATCAAACCAAAACCGCAAAGTTAAGAAAGAGCAAAACAAAACACTGGCACAAAGTTGAGATTCAGCTCACAAGTTTAGCCTCTCCCCAATTGTCATTACGCCCAGACGAAAGAGTGGCAGGTTTACACGTAAGCTCGGCAAAGGGACTTCAGTCACAAAAAAATTAAAATACTAATGTCATACAGAATTCACTGTTGGAAGTTACACCCTTAATACTCCACTTAAATCCCCAAGGATACTTGGTTGATTATACACCGACATATTACTGCTACCCATATTCCAAACGATTGATTGGCCCGAGATGAAAGTGACCATCCAAAACACCGGCCCCCCACCGCCCCCCAGCTCATACTGGTCTTGCCCTCAGCGTTTAGGTTTTCCGACAAATGGATATCCAAACATAAGGAATGGCCGGGTTAAACAAACCGGTCCGGAGCAGGACATTAAAACAGGAGCTTGCCAAGCCGTGTGCATTCCATCATCAACTTTTACACGACAGGTGCCGCTCCAGAAGGGGGCCGCTGAGGTCGCGCGGGCTCGATAAATAAACCCCGCGGAACCCCCAGCCAGGAGTGACCGACGCTTTAGCCCAACTCCTAGGAGCCCTTTCTAGGTTCCGACCCAAAGGGGCCCTTCCGAAGAGAGCGGGCCAGAACTGCGCTGGGGCGCGTTCCAAAGAGGGGTGGCCGACGCTCGGCGGCCGGGGGCCCCCTCCGGCCCCCGCCCCGTTTCGCCCAGCTGCCTCCCCGCGGCCACTCACCAGTATCCGCATCACATCCGTCCAGAGCCTGGAGAAACTCTCGGGCATGTCGCTGCGGCTGTCGCTGCCCCTGCCCGCCTGGGGCTCCGCTCCCGCGGCGCCGTCCCCTTCCTCCATGGTCGCCTCAGGCAGCAAGCGCGGCTCCCCGAAGGCCGAGTCGCTGGCCAAGGGCGACCCTGCAGCCGCAAGCCCTCCCGCAGCCCGCCGGCGCCTCAGCCCCGCAAGCCGGTCCCCCTCGCCGGCCGCCCCACCATGCCGCCTCGCTCGCCGGCCCCTCCGTCTCCCACCCTGCCCGCACCGGCGCCCCCGGCGGGGAAGGGGGCGGCCCGCTCCGCCGGCAGGCCCCCTCCCGGCGTCAGCGCTCCTCGGCGCGCCCAGGAACTGCCTGCCCCGCACAAGCTTTGCCCGCTCGCCGCGGCGAGCCGCAGGGTGCCGAAGCGAAGCGGGTCGCAACCACGCACCCCTCCTGCGGGGGTGCGCGAACGAGCCCGGGCCGCTTCTTCGGCGCGCGGGGGAAAGCGCCCTCCGGTAAGGGCAACGGGCGGCCGCCAAAAGGTGCAGCGAGGTTCCCTCTCCTCGAACCAGGCGCCTGCCTGGGTTTGGTTTTCAATTTGTGGGCGACTCTCTAATTCTCTTCCTCCCCCCGTTTTCCAAATGGGCTCTCCCAGCTCCACATGACTGCTCTCCGTCTCTCTCCGGGGAAAGCGTTTAGCAACAAAAGGTGCTCTGATGTCAGCCCCTTTGCGTGGCAATCAGCCCCAGAACAGGCGAGCAAATCGCCTGTTGAAAGAGAGCAGCCCCGCCGAAAGTTCTGCCTGGTCCAAGTTTCCAGTCACACTACAAAGATATTCACTTAAAGCGATCGCCTCTCCACGGGGTTAATGTTTAAGCCTGCCCAGTCTCCGGCAAGGATTTCAAGAATGCCCACCTTCGTTTTTTCCAGGAATCCTATTGCTCAAGCCTGCCTAAATTATTCCCACCCGCTTCTCTCCAACAAACAAGCTCTGCGAACTTGAAACTTAAACTGTTGTCTGTGATGTTGGTCGGGCCTTTTCAGCACAGGCACATTCTGTCACAGGGTCCCTCACGTTTCAGCATCAGAAAGCAGAGCAGGCTAGCAGATGCCTTGCTTGCTAAGAGTAGTGCTAGGAGTAGTTTTTGGAACATCCTTTTTCCTGCTACACCAAGTATTGTTTCGTACATTAACTCAGGCTTGCTACCACTCAGGCTTGCTATCTCACATGGAGTCGTTGTTAATCACAGATCCCTGATGTGTATGAGCTGTAAGATAAACGTGAGCACGTGTCTCTTGCATTCACACTTTACATTATTGGTGTACATTTAAAACGTATTAGGTATACTTAAAATGTGTTCTCTATGTAGGTGTTTTTACACACACATGGTGGTGGATTATGCTCATACTGGCTGGCTCTGCCCTCCTCCCAGCACACCCGACATCTATGCACTGGACAGCATGTGTGTGTGGTGGCCCATGCAGGGTGACCCCAATCCACATAGGTTCTAATTGCACATAATTGGAGCCTACACATGCCATCAAACATGCTGGATATGCACAGGGTGCAAATGAGTGAACATGCCATTGCACGTGCATACATATATTCCCCTTAATGTCTGCAGAAGGCTTGTGAAGTGGCCTCACGTAGAGCACACATAGGGATGTCCCTCATTTGTGACCTCTAGTAGTCACCACTGGGGTCTCCTTGTGAGTTACCATGTCTTCCCCACGGGAGCTGGGAATGTGGAATAATGGCACTTGTCAGATGCTATGACCACAATAGGAATTACTTGCTGTAGAGAAACTGTCAGATTATTTACTTTCAGAAGTACCAACCCTTTCTTGTGGAGAAGACCCTCCAGCTTGAGTGTCTTGACCAGGGCTCAACCACAGTATGGAGAAGGGCCCCAGACAAATTGCCATACTCCAGACTTAAGAAGTGTGAAGATATTGTCCATTCCTGTATTCTGAAGTCATTTAACGTTTTCCCAAGCAAAACACAGGGAACATGTACTTTACCTCAAGAGAAGGTAGCCAAAGTTATGAACTACAAGAAAAAGACAACCATCATATTATGCCCTATTCGCAGAAGGTATGTAAAGCTACTTGAAGGATGGCCTTCACCCATATCAGCCTCCCCACACTTTCAGATCAGAAAGAAAGGCCCTTCTCATTTGCCCACCGGTGAGAGCAGTCAGGTGGGTGACCACATGTGACACGGCCTTCTCTGCAGTGGTCCCAACCTTTGGAACAAGCTGCCATTGGAGGTCGGCCATGCTCCGTCATTGCAGACTTTTAAGAAGGTCTTGAAAACATTATGTTACCTTGGCCTTCTCTTGATATGATTTGCTATTGTTGCCGTTACTGCGCTTAACATTGTTGCTGGTTTTATTGTTGGCTTTTATTTTTGTTTTATTGTTGTTATGTTTTTATCTCTTTTAATATTTTAATTGTTTTTATGTATTTTATTGGTATGAGCTGCCTTGGGAGGGCTTCTGCCCTTAAAGGCATCCAAGAAATATTTGATTAAAGAATGAATGAATGAATAAAGACAAATATAAGATTATTGTGGCCCAGCCTTTCTGAGACAGCCTCAGACTCAGGCTGTGTTATACCAGATTTTGGGGTTCATAAGCTCCTTCCCACAATCATTCTTTTTGTCTTATTAGAGCAAATTTGCTTAATTGCTTATGCTAGAACAACTGCCCCTGAACTCAATTTAATCTCTGGTTTATATCACATTCAGGGACGAATATAATACAACAATCCAGCTTTTTTGCTGGGATAAGTGATCATGTAAACCACAAACAGAGTGGAATTCACAACTTTAGAGAGAGATACAGTAACCTCTGCATTTTACCACATTCTTCACATTTGCATCCAACCCTTCTTTCAGGGAGTTCAGGAAAATTTACAGAGGATTTTTGTGAATGATCCAACATAATCAGCAAGGGTGACCGTGGTGAAGAACCCCAAGATGCCTTGTTTGTGTAGACAAGGGTTGTAAACAAAACACCAGTCACAATGTTCAGAGGGAAGAGAAAAGGATACTATTGTTAAAAATAGCTTTCTTGCATGACAGAGTGCTTTAGAAACAGAGCAAGTAAAGCAAACTAACCATACATCCCAATCCTAACCATGTTCACTCAGCTTCAAAGTGATTGTGCTTAAGGTTACAGCTTAATTATATAATAGCAATATTTCATTAATTTTATTCACCTTTTAGGAGGGGGAAGGGTGATGGTTGACCGTGCACATTTTAAAAACAGTTATTTATGGAAGCAAACTTTTTTTCCCCCACAAAACAAACATATCTCATACTGTTTGGGAGGGAGATGTTAAGTTATGATTTGAAATAAGTCAAGATTCAGACACATTATGGGATAGGAAATTGTAATGGCATGGTCACAGTCTTGCCTTCCTGTCTTAAATCCCAACTGAGGCAACTCAGAATATCTGGAAGTTTACGCAAAGTGCTACCATTTGCATTTAAATTAAATGGCCATCAGCAGGCATTAACACTAAACAAATAACACAACTGAATCAGGAAGTTTGCACTTTCCAAAGCTGTTGTTCCAGATGTACAGTTAATTTCACAGAAGTACAATGGATTATACCGTATACATAACCAAATTACACTGCTGCCCTTACTGAACTTGTTCTCCTGTTGCTGCTAAGGCTTTTGCCTGTTCTGTACTTGGACAGTCCCTTAAAGGCAGCCACTCATATGAATCATGTAGACAAAAGCTAGAATTTGTACATGGACGTGCAATTCATAAATGATACTATGCACACAAGTGAGGAAGCAATACACAGAGTGGAGCAACTGTTGACGTTCACTGATTCAGTATCAGAAAAGGCACAATTTCGCAATGATTTTCCAATCATTTGATCCCCCCCACCCCCACCCCATTCTCAATGGCTCTGTCACTACTTAAGAATTTCCTGCCCCGGACACAGCATAAGCCTATGCTCCTTTGAGGAATATATGACTAGATAGGATTACGCCTAAGTGACCTTGCTCCAGTACTGTACCATTAATCATGACCTTGTATTGGTGCAGGTACACAGCTCTGACATGGCACTTGCACACAAGATGTGGGCAAGTGACACCTGTGCAAATGAACCACACAAAGCTTTGCATGACGTAGCAGTGGCCAGAAAAGTGTACTGTCTGTGAGAAGAATATGGGAGTGGCATATTAGTCATTATTCTATCAACATTGCCAAGGCTGGGGCTTCTCTTTGTGTTAGTTCCATGCGACACACAAAAAGTATGAATGTAACTCAAAACTTAGTTTGTCATGCCCAACACCACACTGACTCTCACACAGCCACACACACAAGCGCAGCATCATGACAAAAAGCTCCACACTTCACCCACCTGCATTATTCTCCAGCACACAGAAGAAGCCCCAGAGAATATGCAGGCGCTCCACCTGCAGACCTGTCAGGTAAACAAAACAAAACAACCTGGATACCAGGAATGGGGTCAGAAGACTGGCTTCCTTGCCAGGCAGTCCCTAGCCCAGACCTGCTGATGCATGCTCAGTGAGGATATCTTGCTGCTTCCCAGCAACCTCCAGGCTGACGTAGTTGTAGCGTACTTACCAAAACACAGGGCAGGCAGAAAGAACACTTAATATCAAGAGCATGGAGGAGTGGAGAGACTGACTTTCTGGCTATTGGTGGGAAAGCAGGTTGTGTTTATTTTTTATACTACACTGATTCTTATTTATATTTCAATTATCTGCAAGTTAACTGGGGTCTAGTAATTTATGGAGTTTATCTTAAAGTTCACACTAAAGTATTAGTCCAGGCAGTTTCTAATAAACTGCCTCCAGTTTGACATATTTGTTTTGTGTGCACAAGAGCTGGTTTCTGCAAATCAGAACGGAGCAAGTTCCATTTGCATTTCATTTTTTTTCAGTGCTCACGCTTATTTATAGTATTCCACTGTAAGGATCAATTCACCTAACAGGAAGTATGTTTAAACCCAGCTGCATATTTCTGGTCATAAATATAATAAACATTACACTACTTAATTATGCTGGAATTTCGTTGGGATCAAAATGTATTCTTTGTTTTTATTTATTTACATTTATTCATTTATTCCACAGGTTGTTTAAGTGGTATAATTAAATATTTTAGTATTACATATGCAGTTCATGAAGTAAGAATATTTATACATATAAATAATTATTTAGGAATACAGCACAGAAATGTATTCATCTTTGCAATAGGACTTAATGAAAACATTATAGTTCCTGAGCAATTTGCAAACACAACCCACATCTGCAATTCTTGTTCCATTTGAGACACATCTTGTGGCTTCAGTAACCAACGTGAAAGCAAGACTTCCATAATCACATGACTCTTATTTAAAAAACGGACAGTATTCAGTGCTTGGAAACCATTAAGGACCACTATTATTTCCATTTTACAGAGAGCTGAGACTGACAAATAGTGATACACCCAAGGCCATCCAGTAGGCCTCTAGATCAGCAGGGATTTGAAACCAGGTCTTACGTAAATCTTTAAAATAAACTGAAAAAGTCTTCCTGACCATGGGTACAATACACCAGCAAGTTCTGCTTAGCATGCTCCATTGGAATGAATGGGAAGTATGCACAAAGCATATTATCGTCTTCCATTCATTTCAGTGGGGCTTGCCCAGAAGAACATTTCGGTGGAAGGTGCCCCATTTCACTTGGGCACTAAGACTATATGGCAAGGGAGAGAAGGAACAGACACTTGGCACTTCCATGTCCATGGAATTCCATACCACTGAAGACCCACCACATTTTTCAGCTGAGCATATCTTGAAGCAATACAAACCGGCTGGTATTCTGTAGCCACTGTTAAGTTTATTTAGGAGAGAGGGGCTAATAATTTGATACAGATGTTTAGGAAAATATTTATCTTGCTGTTTTATACATTATGCATTCTAAGAGCGATATAATGTGCCCCAAACCTTTAGGAAATGAGATGGGGTGGGGGAAGGTATTTGTTTTTTAGTGTATCTGAGACCAAACAAGACATGACACCATTCATGCAATTAGTAATTGTGTCATTTTTTAAAAAAGTAAAGAGTAGGAACAGGGGACCGATCCAGATCAGGACCATGGTGGGGAGGGGAGATAAGGAGGAGTTTAACTTTTTGCCCTCCCGATCTATATCATCCTGCCCGCACCTGCTATTGGCACTGGAAGGAAAGCTTCTACTGACATGAATGGGAGCTTTTCTTCCAATGGAACCAGCAGGCACAGTCTCCTCAATCCAAATCGGGACCACAGCTGAGAAGTAAGCCTTCCTACCTCTCCCCAGCAGTGTCTCAATCTGGATTGGTGCCCCCACATCTGCTATATCTAGTTTGGCTCTGACATGGCCCTGATTCTGTAAATGCTGTTGTGGTAAAAATGAACTTTAGCTCAGACTTCCCCCAACTGGTGCCCTCCAGTTCTTTTGGACTTCAACTCCCAGCAGCATGGCCAACCGTCATGAATTCTAGACACTGCAGTCCAAAACATCTGGTGGGCACCAGGTTGGGGAAAGCTGCTTTAGTTTTAGGCTGCAATCCTAGACACTCTTAGCTGTGAGTAAACTCCATTAAACTCAATAGCACTTTCTTCCATATGGACACATATAGGATTGTACTATTAGTTTCTCTTCAACAACTGCTTCTTCAGCCACAAGGGCCTTTTATAATTCCCTTCAGCCTAATAAATGCTGGATTGAATTGTACTGCAGGCTTCTGGGCAGCATGTGAATGCAAGGCCAGATGTCCAACTTGATTCTCCTCTTTGTGACACTTTATTTTTCACTGTCACGATGCCCGTAATTTCCAAGGCATTCATTAGATTTACACTGATGAATCAGGCCCGTAACAACATATTTCCAAATTCTCAAGATATGTTAGTTTAAGTTAATTTTACTGTTAGATTCTAACAGATTGGAAAAGGTCCCTTTCTGTTCAGAACCTCAAATTGAGGGTGACCAGATTAATATTTTTTATAATAAAATTAATGCATGGGGCTGTGGGCATCATTCTTTGTCATGTTTGTCAAGGTCACTTAATAATTATTATTTACCTCATAACTCAAATCCAGTAGAAGGCTGGATTTTCCCATTCTTATAAACCATATCAATCAGTGTAGACTGTGATTTGAATATAGAACTATACAGTGGAAATTACTTCATATTAAATTATCTGGAACAAATGTTGTGGCCTTGTGTATGCACAATGTGTCTCAAATAGGAGGCTTCCCTAGATATCACAAATACCTAGGATTACCAATCAAAACCTGCCCATTTCACAAGGGGTAGTTAAAGGGGAAACCTACCATTTGATAAGCTTGCCTCCACTGACAGCTGCAGAGTTCACATGATAACTATCATGATGTGGTTATCATGTTCCATTTATTATTTACAAGCGAACAGACCCTGCTTCACACGGGTGGAATTAGCCCTTGGTTTGATACAGCAAAGTCTTCAAGCATACTTACACAGCTGTCAGAGTTGGACACATTGTGCTCACCCCATCTGAGTGAAGCCATGCCCACTGGCATCCCAATAGGCCCCCTGAGGAAGAGTCTGTCCACTCCATTCCCCTGATGGGGGGGGGGGACCTGCACAAAGCATGGGAGAGAGACAGCCATATAACTTTGTCCTTTGCCTACTAATCTCCCCTAACTTCAAACTGTATGGACTGCAAAGCTATCTGCTGGTTAGGGAAGTCTGCCCCTAGTGGCTGAAGATGTTACTGCAGGCTTCAACCAAACGGGCACATTCAAATTAATAAAAATTAATTAATGTGTTCAAAAAATACCCGAGCTGTGCACTCCTAGGATTCTCTTAGTATGCATGTCAGTTTGAGATGTTTAGGTTTCACAGTCTTGGATCTATGGTGTTGATGGACAGACACACACATACACACACACATCGGCTGGGTTCAGATGACATGCTAACCCACCATGGGTCACATTCAGGAGCTACCCACGGTGGGTTAGTGTGCTGTGTGGGGGGTGTTTTGCCTGTCGACGATGGGTACACTACCCATCCTCATTACCCACCCTGTACAGAGTGGGTACGGGCCCTGGGGTGGTATCAGTTCTTGCCAGCTGACCACAGCTGGCCAGCAACAGTGGCAATAACTCACTGACTGATAAGCAGGGTCATAAACATGTCCAAGGCTAAGGAAGGAAGAAGAAAGCCCAGAGCAGGAAACGTTATCAGTTCAAAAAAAGCCAAGACAATACAGCAGAGAGAAGACGTATTTCCAGTCCAAGGTCTAAACACAGGGATTCACGAGCAAGGCTGAGGTTCAGGTTGAGGGCTGAGGCGGGGCTGACAAGATACGGCACATGGAAACAACGTTGTTCTCCAGCAGCTTCACCCCTGCCTGCTTCCTGCTTTTAACTGCAGTGTCCTGGAGCAGCTGCTGGCAATCAGTCCTCTGGCCTCTGGGAGCCTCTCTTAAATGTCTTAAACAGATAGAGGCTCGCCTCTATTGGTCTTTTACATGCAGCTGCCTCCGCTCTGCTGGGGTCGGTGGAACTTCAGCCTCTGCATCCTCCGGAGAGGCTGCAACTGGGCATGGATCATCCACAGGAGGTGAGGGGACTTGGGCTACTTCTGCACTAGTCCCTTCCCCTGGGTCTGGAGCCTGCCATTCCCCTTTGTCCTCAAAGGAGTCCAAGGGAGGCATGACAGGTGGCTTACCATGTCGGGCTCCCTGTGGATAAATTCTTGAGACCATAGAGACAGCCGCCTGGAGTGGTCGGAAGTGCGGGTGAGCTATAGCCTGTGCAGCTGATCTCTATGGTCGTGAACACCTAGCAACGCAGGCATGGCCAGTGCAACCCTGTTCCTGCCACAGTGGTCGCTGGGATGTGCAGCCGCAGCAGGAGGATGATGACAGAACCATGGAGTGGTTCTGCAATCATGTGGGGGGCATGCCTGTCGTCGTTTCCCTCCCCCTCCCCACAGCATGCTACTCTGCTACTCACCCACCCCCATGATCATGTGAACACACCCATCATCTTCTTTTATAATAGATATCAGCCTTGCAAACATTGAAAACTGCCTGCTTGCCAACCACACCTGTTTGTTATCCCACCACACCACCACTCCTAGATCTGTCCTCCTTCCTTCTTGGTCCACTGATGTCCATTCCCTCTCACTGCACTCTCTTCCCCAGCTGGAAAGTAATGTGGAAATCCCTCTGCTTACTCTCTCAGTTCTCAAACTGGGGCAGCCAGCTTCAGCGCCACTCCCTCCCTCCAGATTACAAAGAGCAGGACTGGCCTATCTATCCTGCTACTGAAGTTGCTCGGAAGTTTGCGGGTCTTTTTCATGACGTCACCAACATCCAGGGAACATCCAGAGGCATTTCCTGGTTATTCCATCTCAAAAAGATCCAGAAATAATGAACTATTTATTTAAATCAGATTGCTACACTATTAAAACAGCCACTAGATGGTGCTGTTTCATTGATCTCTATGGAACCTTGACTTCCCCTCTCAGCAATCTCAGGTGGTCACTATCTGGGAGCCTGCTGTAAACACGGAAAGGCTCCACAGCAGGAGGACTGAGGGTTTTTTCTTTAGTGTAAAGGCAGCTTATATCTATTGAAAGATCTTGCCTCAAGCCTGAAGGGCTTCCAGATGGAGGGCTCCTTGTGCTAACACCCAAAAGGCATCGTGCAGCGATTCTGTCTTTTCTTTCTTAACAATTTTTTTTTCTGAAAAGAAAAAAGATGAAATAGGTGGTGGGAAAACACAAGAGGGCTACAAATTTGACAACAATGTCATCTGGACCACCCATAACGTTAAGTGAATGAGGCAGTGTGATTGCACAAGAAACGCTTAGTCTGGAAGCACCCAGGATTGGGTGGCCAGCATCCATGCTCTTCTTGGGAGGTAGGCAACTATTACTCTCACATGTTGGAATATGAGACTGAGAGTGACTAATCTATTGCAGAAGCGGGAACTGAACCGAGATCTGCCTGGAAGATATTCAATACTCTAGTCTATGGATCACACTGATTCTCACTGCTTTTGCATGTATTGCGTGATTGATTGATGGATTATGTTTCTATACCACCCAATAGCCAAAGCTGTCTGGGTGGCTCACAACAATTAAAACAACTAAATACGTTATAAAATACAATATAAAAGGTAAAAGTTTAAAGCAACAGTTTAAAAGTACAAACCAAAATAAAACCTAGTAGTAGTGCAGAGGTTTCAAATAACAGGTTTAAAACAACAGAGATAAAAGACTAAAATCCCTGGGAAAATAAAAAGGTCCTCATTTGGTGCCAGAAATAGCACAACGTAGGTGCTAGGCAAGCCTCTCTGGAAAGCTCATTCCACAACTGGGGTGCCACAGCAGAAAAGGCCCTCTTCTTGGTAGCTACCCACTTCACTTCCTTTGGCAGGGGCTCCCAGAGAAAGACCACTGAAGATGATCTTAGGGTTCAGTAAGGTACATATGGGAGGAGACAATCCTTCAGATAACCTGGCCTACATGGGTCTAATCAGATCTACATGAGTGCACAAGTTGCTTATGAAAACTAAGCATTCAAATCATATATATTGGCCACTGGGCGGTACAGAAATGTAATAATTAAATAAATAATGAATACATCCCTAAGCATAACAAAGAGAAACTCCTTATCATTTGTGTTAGAACTGTAGGCATTACTTTCAAATATCCAACAGAACACCATACTATGCCAAGTAGTTAAAGCCTTCAACACAAACCCAAAAGCTACAGGCATGAAACCATCAGGGGAAAGCAGTTACCAAGGAATAAATGCTTATTGTGGATGCTCTGAAAGAAATACTTTTTTAAGGCATGCCATTTCTGTTTCACAAGTAACAAAAACCAGCTCCTACCCAAAAGCACGCTTAAAATCGACTCACAATCCTTAGATTGGAAATACAAGGTGAGCCAGATGTGAGAGCACAGAGGCAAAATGCCGTCATCTCACGGTATTTAGCCAACTCTAATCATAGGTTCCTAGGACTGTATCAATCTTTCTGAGTCAGAAGGAAAAGGAAAGGATCATATCCTTTTGTCCTGCACACAGATGTTCTCAACAATAGTCTCATGTCCTGTGCTGTTCTGAGAATACATTACTTATGCAGCAACAGGACTTAAAAGCCTCTCCCAATACTACATAGCAATGCTCTGAACCAAAAGGAGCTTAAATCCCAATATTCTAATCATATTTCCTCTCATCATATTTTCCTAAGTGTCTGGCTAGCAGGACTACAAGCATCACCACTTTGTTTTGTATAACTTATTTATTTCTTACCCACGGAGCCTTGTTATTTCATTCAAAAACCAATTCCATACACTAAATCCAAGGATAGAACTGTCTTTTCTACTGGCAAAGAACTCTCAGTATATCTTGCATACACTTTTCACGGCAGTTTCCCAACAAAGTACATCTTCCAACAAAAGATTAATTTTAACATACACATATATCAGAAACCAATCTTGTTGAAGACCATGTGACACAGTCACACATACAACCATATTTTACTAATTTATAGTAGCACAAAATAAATGTGGCAGGAGCTTTTTGCAGAATGGGATGTATAAACATAAACAATAAATAATCCAATAAGCAAGGGACAGACACAGGAGTAGAAATGGCAATAAGAACTAATCAGGAAATAAATACAGCACTTGATAACGAAAAAGAAGCAGCAACGGAGTTCTGTTGTGTTACCCGAGAGTAATTTCAGTAATATCTGTGCCTTCCTTTATAGTTCACAACCCAATGTATAAGATAATTAAAAAATCAGGAACAATCCATAAAACAGTGTATCTATTTAGCAACATGGAAATGCGAAGATATTAGGATGGACTGAGACTTAGTCATGCTTAGAGCAGACAAAACAATGGGAAAAGTCAGTCATGACTACAAGCCTTCTTTGTGGCACCACCTTGATTGTGGAAGTCCCTCCCTAAGGAGGTTAAATTAGATCCTTCTCTGTTCAGTTTTAGGTGAGCCATTAATACTTTTATGTTTCGCCTGGCATTTTAACAATTTTAAAGGTAATTCTATGTTTTCTTCTAAATCTGTTTTAAAACCTGTTTTATAGCCCTGAGCACTTTTTGCAGAAAGGTGGGTTATACATTATAAATGCCATTTATTATTCTATTGTTTTTATGATTTAATTCCTATGCTGCATCGGGTGTTTATTTTGGGCTGAAAGGTGACTAATATATAATTTTAATATATATGACATAAAATGATTACCTTACATCTGATTAATTTAAATGTGTCTACTCTGAGCATCACTAAGTCACTAATTCAATCCACTGTACTATAGCCCACATGAATGAACAACAGATCAAAACAACAACAAGTGTTTGTCATTCCTTCAAACAGAAAGAATACTTCTTTCCCCATGTGCAGACCAGCACTATAACACCAGAATGCAGCATTTTTACTACTGTAAATCGTACAAGATTGCAACATGTAAACACAGATCTCATGTCCTGACAATATTTAAGGTAGGGATTTGGAATGGGGAGTAATTTAGAAAAGCAGCTGCTTCCAGTTAGGACAGCTCAGCTGGAAAGTAAATGTGCCTGTCAAACAGTAATTAAAGTGAGGAGAGACCTATTTCACAAACTCTGGATTTTCAGAACTAACCAATCAACTATCTAGATTTATTTAAAAGAGAAAGGGATTGAAAGGCAAGTGAATACAGGCTTAAGCAACACTCAGAGTGTATCTCCAAGGCAGCTATTCCCACAATTAATATTTTGAGGAGTTAGTAAACAGAAGGATTATGATCACGGGGGAAGGATAAGCAGGAGGAATTTTTCTCTTCAAGACCAGTCAAACGCATCAATAATGATTCAATAGCTTTTCAGGGCCACGAATTGTGTTGCGACACAATTTTGGGATTTTAAACAAAGTGACCTTTAGGTATAGAATGTTGCTATATTTTTTATCCTCTTAGAAACAGACCAACATTTGCATCTGCCGCAAAGACTGGAGTAATAATCAAATTTAATTAAAGATGGCAGTTCCTGCCTAATTTAGAATGCAGTCTGTAGCAATGATATGCTTCGTGGAAACTAATTTGATGTCTTTTAATCCAAAGGTTATGGGTATGTTCTTTCAGCATTTAGTCACACAGAGATATTTATTTAACTGAAGAGATGAGATTTATATGATGTATAGACACCCCTTCCCACCCCAACCAGTTAAATTTGCCCATGTCAGAAGGCTTCCACGTGTATATTGCTTGCTGGATCAGGAACCATGGGCAGAAATCTGATGCATATTCAAATATGCATCAGAAGGTATATCCAAGTCCCAGTGTTGTCTACCTGCACTTAATTGCTTTAAGTGGCGTGTGCATTCAAATGTGGATTTGAACGTACATCTTCTTTGTCATTCTGGAGCAACTAGCCATGTGTAACTACCTTTCTAAACACAATGAGAGTTAGATTGGGGCCATTTATTCTAAAACTAAGATACTTTGCTGAAATAATGCTATTCTTTACAGTAATAATACAGACAATATTAAATATTAGTTTTTCGCCTTATTTAAAAGAGAGAAGGATTGAAAGGCAAGTGAATACAGGCTTAAGCAACACTCAAAATGTATCTTCAAGGCAGCTATCCTCTCAATTAATATTTAGGACCCCAATGCTAAATATATCAAGAATGGAATTAACAATCCAATTCTGTTGATGTTTACTCAGATATAAATCCTCCTATATTTAGTGGGGCTTACTCCTTAGTAAGTGTGCTTAGGATTGGATCCCAAGTGTGTCATAAGCAAATAAAAGTAAGCAACTAAAAGTGGAATCCTATACATGTCTGCTCAGAAGTGAGTTCATTGAGTTCAACAAGGTCTTATTTATTTATTTGAGCTTATTTATTTATTTATTTGATTTGTGCCCCACATTTCTACCACAAAGCAGCACTCAAGGAAGCTTACCTAGCTTACTCCTAGGTAAGTGTGTATACGATTGTAGCCTTAATTTATTCTGAAGGAACGTCAACGAACCTGAGCTATTTCAAAAAGATGAATGTTACCTAAATTAGGCTGCTGTAAAACTGAAAGGTAGACATAAATAGCAATGACAACTATTTTTTAAACTAGAAATTCCGGTTACAAGTCGGATGTTTTCCCTGGAATTGGTTTCTCCTGTTTGTGAGGCCGCTTAACCAATGAAGAGGAAATGTCTGTATATGAATTATTTAGCAGTTCCCAAAATAGTCTGTAAATATTTGATATTCTTAGAAACACAGGTAATGTGGGGATATACAAACATTTCATTTGCTCTCATTTAGAACTGCATACCATAATTAATGGGAAAGCTCTGGTGTTGTTTTTTTAATACCGCAACTCCAAACTCATGAAGATAAACATCTTTATGTATAGTGTATACAATTTGTATATGATGTATGGTTCCTAGAGAATGTCACAGAGTCTTTCAAACAGATTCAGTCTCAACATATTACCATTTAACATACCCTTATGGAACACTTTGTTCCTCAATATCTATTACAAGTAGGACCTGCAGCAAAATATTGTGATCTGTATTGTTCTTGTTCAAGGTGTCTGCCAGCCTTCCATCCTCTTCTCCACAATATTCCATTTTACCCACCCTCTTTTTCCCCATTTTTTCATCCCAAAAGATACTCAGAATTCTGAGGCCACTGACCATGCACAGTCCTCATTGAGTTGTTTCATGCTTTTTGCCACTTTTATTCCCCCCGCCCCAAGATTATTTTACTTCTGCAAACCTTGGGGCTCCCCTGAATGTGCTGATACCTCCTCCTTGTTTATCAGTGGCCTATTTTGACTACAATCCTGTGCACTCACCAGCAGAGTTCCCTAAATAAATTGTGTAAAATAAATGTTGATATTATATGCCTTAGAATGTGTGCTGAAGGAGGACTGAGTTGTGACAAACTAGTGTGTATGTATGTGGAATTGTTCTAAAATGACAACCTATAATGAGAATTAATTTTCAAGGCTTTAAAAAAAGTTGCATGCCTACCGACCTAAGGCCAATTCACAGCCAGCTTTTAAAATGATTATTATTATGAAGCAGCAGGCAAACTGCCATCATCACCTTCTCCACTTCTTGCTGCTTCACTAAGCTGAGATTGGACCCCTCCTCCCCTCACAGAAGTTATTAGGACCAACTCTGAGCAGGAGAGAAAGAAGAAGCAAACTGCCATAATCACACTCAGTTTAAAATCTACTGCAGAAGTGGCACCATGAGGCCCCCCCTGGCCTCGGTGCAGCCCCCACCACCCCTGCTGCTGCCCCCGCACTGCTGAAATTTGGCAGTGCGGCAGAGGAAAAAAAGTGGTTTGGTTCCAAAATTTGGTGGCAAACCACTGAGGAGACTCAAAAGTGCCAAATTCATCTTGTTTTCAAGCTAAATGTGTCCCCTTTGAGTCTCTGTAGTGGTTTGCTGCTGACACTTTTTTTTTGCTACTGCAGGTGGTACGGTACCAGGAGTGCAGCCCCTGGGGTAGTCTAGGGGCTGGAAATTAGGCTCCAGACCACCTGAAGTTGCCTACCCCTAGTCTACTGTTTTGATGAAATATTACTGTTCTTATTAACCTTATGTAAGCCACTTTGGGAGACTTGTCAGCTGAAGAGCCAATCAAAACAGTGGGATAAAAATGTTTAAAATAATAACAAAAAATATTGGGCAATATCCGGTACTGCTGCTGTGCTCCCTCTGTTTCTTTTGTGCTAGCGGGACCCTGCAAGCTCCACTGACTTGCCCTGTTCTGGGAGTGAGTGCTTTGGCTAGCTTCCTGTTGTACTAGAGGTAGGTTCTACTAGTGCACAGAGAGTGTAGAACACGATCCAATAATAATAGTAAGGCTAATTATTTTAATATATTACTGTCATTATATTACTTACATTCTATCACCAATGACGCTGTCACCCCAGACTGAGTAAGGTTTTGATGAAAGATTTTCAGAGCACTCCCTGATTTAGGGTGCTGCTCCTACAAATATGTCTAAAGGATTGGTCATTGTGGCACCATGGTTATTTGGGATCTAGGGCTATGATGTATTCAACAGGTCTAGCTTGTTGCACAACAATTAATGGAGTATCATTGCTGCCACAGTTTCTTCCGCGTGTGCATCTATGAGTTTAAGACTAACAAAAATCTTTAAACACAGCTTAAACAAATTACCTGGTTTCATTGACTAAGAACGCAGTCCTATGGGGATAGGTGGCCACCTTTGAACTTGGAGGCGACCGCCTATACAATGCAGGGCAGGAGAAGCATGGGGGGATCGTCTCCTCCGTGCTTCTCCTGCCCTGCATTCACGGCTAGACATCTGATTTCAGCTGTCCAGCCACAGGAAGTCAGAGCGGGGGTGGTGGTGGCCAGATGACACACAGGATGTGTCATACCGGCATTTCCCCTGGGAACGCCCCTTTTATGCCACTCTTACAAGCACGGAACGCGAGGCTGTTCCTCACTGCCTACGAGGAAGTGCAGGAGGGGGGAAAGGTCAGTTCCTGGAAACCGATGTATCCTATGGCCGTCTAGCCGCTGACTAGCGGCCACATATTGCTCCCTAAGATATTTAAGTCACTGGGACTACAACCCTTGATCTTACATATATTCGGTATGTCAGGTGGATTTCATGTATCATTGTTTTACTTCCGATAAAATGTGTTTACTGCTTATTACTGGGCCAATGTTTTTAAGTCCTAGTGATCCATTGTAGTTGCGGGGCATATTGGGCTGTTTGATAGCATCCCCACCAATGGGAGTTAACTTGTTCTTCCCACCCCCACAGGCTGTATCTGTACAAGTCATTACAGAGCAGAATGGGTCTGAAATGAATATTGCTGAGCACGATAAACCATGAAGTGGGGTTTTGATTACATTTCTGTGTAGTACAGGGAGAAAAATAACTCTGGACTCATGAAGGCAGCGTGTATATATCTCTGTATGAATGAATGTATGTATGTGCAATGCTGTGATTCTTCTCGTTCCCTTGGAAATATAGCCAAGTCACCAACAGGTCATGTTATTTATTTTTATTTATTTCTGTGTATTTTTAGATCGCCTCTCTGCTCAATGATTAAGCTGTCAGTGTTTAGAGAGGATAGTTAGACAAATCTGATTATATGTAACTGATATGATAGTGGATGACAGTTGCCAGAGTGACAGCCTGAAGCTGAAGAAAAACAACATCGTATACTCAGTGTGTTTTGTCAGATCAGCCTTCCCCAACCTAATGCTCTTCAGATTGTGTTGGACTACAACTTCCACAATCCTCAGACAGCATGGCCAATCCCTATGCTAACAGAGGATTGTGGGAGTTGTAGTCCAACACAATATGGAGGGCACCAGGTTGGGGAAGGCTGCATCAGATGCCCTCAGTTACAGCTGGCAGAGGCCAAGGTTTGTTATTAGCTCACTTATACCCTGCAATTAAAATGTATTCATACCTTGCTTAAGATATTGCCACTCCTTTGTGTGTCTCAACTTGATCCCATCTCTGCTGATTTGGAATTAAAATCTCTCCCTCTCGTACAAATGCAAGTATCTAACTTGTTTGCTAATTACAACATAGATGTTTTGTGCAATCCTATGATCCTTGGGAGGGCATCCCAGGGGCCATAGGATAGATTGGATCTTCCCCTCTAAGGGCAAAGAGATAGATCTGACCTTGAAGGGGGAGAACTGACCTTGGAATCACCCTCCTAGGCTCTGCCAAAATCTCCACAGTCCTTACCTCTCAGATGTTAGAGCTCCAATGTGAGAGAGGGGGGAAGTGGCTGAGCAGTGGGCAGTCCATGGGCATGCCAGGGGCAGTCTCCAGACATGCCTTCAGGACTGGGGGGAGAACAAGGAGCTGGTGTGGGTTGTTTCCCTCCCATTGATGACCATGGGAAAAAAAAACTGTTTGAACGCGACCAACAAAAAAGTGTAACTGGGGAAAAATACCACTCCTTCCTCCCTTCCACCCTGTTGGGTTAGTTAGGGTGCTGGGTATGAGCTGGCAGGGCTTTGGATATGTCAGAGGGTCTGACGTCAGAGCTCTCTGGAAGGGCAGGTGGGATTAGCATGCCCCTATCATTTCAGTTGTTGCTTTTGGGGATAATTGTTAGAACATGTGTTTGAGTCATGCTGAAGTCATAATGTATGCTTTCAAAGACAGTACAAGGAACTCACAGTCACGTTTGCTAAGTTTTCCTCATCTTCACAAGTACACGTCTCATGTATGTATGTATTATGTATACAGACATGTATGTGCAAGATGATTCCACAAGTGCCTAGCCAATAGAGGAGATTCAGTTCTGTGCAGCTAGCTCTTAACACTGAATTTTCAAAAGGTGCAGCACTAAAAAGAATTCACAAGAACTGGGTCACCAAAGGGAATAGCAAGCCAAGAAGCCAAAAAGAAAGGCATTAAAAATCGTGATCACATGCACCATGACTATGTTCCATTGTGATCTTGAAGACTGAACAAGCACACCCTGTTAATAATTTATAGAAGGGTAGCCATGTTAGTCTGTTTTAGCAAAATCATCAAAGAGTCTTGTGATGCCTTAAAGACTAACACATCTATTATGGGATAAGCTTCTGTGGACTAGAGTCTACTTCATCAGATGCATGAAGTGTTATTCTCTCAAGCTGGCAGATGTATAATGCCACCCATGTGCCACACTCATATGAGAATGCATGCAGAGATGTTTTTGGTGGTTACTCTGCTGATTCAAAAAGCTCTCTCTGTGGAGATCTACCCTGATCCTTCAGGGTGGTTATGTAAATACAAATATGAATATTCACATTGTGTAGTCCACTTGATGGCATCTTTGGCTTTGACCAGGGTTTGAATCCTCACTCAACTATGGGCTTACTATGTGATTTGGATGGGTCACTGTTTCTAAGTTTCAGTTCACCATGTGTAAGGTAGAATAACATTAAATCACCTGACATAATCTTTATAAGGTTTGTAATTAATAAAGAATGTATATCACTTTGCAGTACTGAGTGTCTCTGTTTTAGCATGCTTGCTGGTTGACTAATTTGAGGGTTAAGAAGTTCCTAGAATCCCCATGCTTTTTAAAAACTTCATTGTAGAAACAAATCTACAGGTCTTTGCTGTGGGATGTAAAAAAAAAAAAGAGATGAAAGCAAAATACGTTTGTAGCATGGAAGTTCTCTCTCTCTCTCTCTCTCTCTCCCCCCCCCTCCCCCTCTCTGGCAAGCTTGTTAACAGGATATTACTCCCAAGTAAAAACACATTGGAAAGAAGTTACTTTAATTTCAATGGCCCTGTGGTTTCAGACATGGAGAATACCATGTTAAGACCCAATCAAATAGATGCACCATTAAGATGACATCCTATCTGCTCAGCAAATGTCCACATCCCCAGGACACCTGCTTACGGTGGAGAAAAAGCAAATGCCTTGCTATAGGTTTTGGTACTTCTATAATACAAAGCAACGCTTGTGCTAGTGCTTACCACATCAGCAGCCTTGTAAAGTTTTGGAATATTTTTACCAAAGAATTTACTCCTGCAAGTAAAACAGACTTTAAATAACCTCCCATGAATAGTAGTATAGTGCAGATATAAAAAGTCCTTGAGGGCTTTTAAAAATTAATAACATCATTTTCAAGAGTTGCCGGGGAGGTTGGCACACTTAACCAGATTAAGTCAAATAAGCATGTTGTCCACAGAGGTGTTCCTCCTCTCCCAGTCAATTTTCCTGGAACATGTTGGTTTAAGAACTCTTTGACTATTTCCAGTCTTGTTCAAATTTTGTACATTCCCTAGCAGGGTGGGGGACTCATGAACTATCAAAGAGCATAGCGGCCAGAAGACCTGTTTTCTCAGGAAATGGTTCTGGGATTCAGAAAATTGCTGTGTTTTGAAGGAAAAACATTCTACAGCACTGCAAGGTTGTGATCTCTCCATTCATAGCTGCCTGTTCAAAAACAGGAGCGTATCAGTGACTTGTGGCTTTCAGAAGGCAGACCATACTAACCTTGAGAGACTCTCCAATTATGCTAAAGCCCACTGGATTTGTACTTCCACAAGTATGATCGATGTCTTTTGAGTTGTAAAATAGCTTCATCTGAAAATGTTAACTGCTACCAAAAATGTTAAGACTAGGCCTAGAAATCCATGGAGTTAGATGGTTTTGTAGTTTGCCTATCTAGTTTTCTCATTCTGCCATGGGAAGGGGAAGGATTGTTAACATTTTAACAGTAGTACCATGTGACTGTCCACAAAGCCCCTTGCTGATGCAACACTTACTGACCTTCTTCACAGGGCCAGTTATGCTGGAGAAACCCTCAAAAGGCACCATAAGACTGTCTTATGTAGACCTGTCTTCCATAGAATCCTAATGCAGAGGATCCGAAGCCATTTTCCACAGTGCACACTCACTCTGGTGAGGCACTGCCCTGGCCTATGGGCCCCACTGCTCCATTGCTACTAGAGGGCAGTAGTCTCCCATGGCCTCACAGCAAGGAAAGGGCAGGAGCGGTGTGCTGTCTGTGGAGAAACTGCTTGACAATTAGTAAGCTTCATATTGAGGAACCCGATAAGCTTCTGAGGGATTCCTAGTGTTCCATGGGAAAGAGTCTGCCATAGGGGAATAAAAAGGAATCCAGCAACCCTTACCAGGGTTCAGCACAGGAAAATGGAAGCAAGGGTGTAAACTTTCAAGCCTAGCTCAGCTGGTCACTCTCTAAGGAGGTTGGGCAAGTATATAAAATGTAATAAAGCCACACAGAACAAGTAGGGTGGCCACTTGGCCAACTTTACAGAGGACAGCCCCCTATATGAAGGGCTATCAGAGAGCAGTCCCCTATTTGTAGCCATCCTCTGTTTGAAAAGCTGTCCAGTCCAAGTCCATTTTAAAGATCAAGAACCATAAGAAAGGTGACCAGGGATCTTGACGTTGTTAATCAACAATAGCACCTGAACAGCAGACCGAGCAAGCACATAGGTTACCTAGGCGCAGTCTTTCACACTATGGCGTGATATATTGTACTTTATTTAAATTATAGCAATTATTTTGAATATTGAAGTTATAGACATAAGTTAGCATATGCAAATTTTATGCAAATCTATGTCCCCTTTTATCCTGTTTGTTGGTGATCCATTTCCTCTCTATTGGTGTATGAAGTTAAAGTCCTGAAATGAGCACAGCTATCCTAACTGGGCCAGTGAGTTACCTTCCTGCTCCTTCTCCAAAGCAAGCCAGCAGCTCACAACTGTGACCAACAGAACAGCTTTCACCAGGCAAGTAAGGCCTCACTTGGGTTAAAACTGAGGCAGAAAGCTTGGAACAAATTCTCTCTTCTCTCCACAGTCCCCATTTACCTATGGAACTCACTGAATGATCTTGGACCAGCTAGCTACTATCTCTAGCGCAGCCTTCCCCAACCTGGTGCCCTCAAGATGTGTTGGACTGCAACTCCCATAATTCCCAGTCAGCATGATCAGTGGCTGGGAATTATGGGAGCTGAAGTCCAACACATCTTGAGGGCACCAGATTGGGGATGGCTGCTCTAGCCTAACCTAACTTATTGGTTTGGTGTGCATGTAATAAAATATTTAATAAAAAATAAACAAAATTGGCCAGCCTGTATTTCCTGAATGAGTATATGTAACTCAAGGCCTTTATTTATGGATGCAAGTATATTCAGATCTCTGTGTATGGATGCAGACACTTTCGATGAGGAATTAAAAGGTGCGGGCATGATATATGTGTAATTCCCTCAGAGCAAACTCCCTAATCTCCACAATATCTTTGGCCTGTTTGTGTTGGGATTTTCATTCAGTATGGAAGAAAATAAGATCTTTTACAGATCAAAGTGAGGGACTGCTACTTCTGGACTAAACCCATAGACACAGGGACACGCTCAGGTTTTGGGTGACATAGACATTGATTGCTGAAATGAGATTTGCAAGAGGAAAGAGATGGACTAGCAAGTCAAATGCGGTAAGAGGCAGAAATGTTTTCTGGTGTGTGTTTGCACGTAAGAAAAAGGCAGAGTAAAAGAAAGAAAAAGTTTCATTAAGGTATTGAAGTGGTTCACTGCACTTGCATTCAGCGAACCTGTGAATCTGTTTTGCTAATGCTATTTCATGTGTGTTAAAAAGATTTCCATTAAGTCTAGTTCAGAGGGATGGATCCACGCTTGCCCCTTCTCAAACAGAAGGGCTCCTTCCTTTCCCAGAGGAAACTGGGATCCAGAGAAGGCTTCCCCTTGAAGGCCAGGAGCAGCGTGGCATTTTTTCCTGTTTTCTCCTTGGGAACATAAGAAGAGCCCTGGTGGATCAGACCGAGGGTCCATCTAGTTCTGATCATACAGTGGCCAACCAACTGCACACAATAAACCCACAAGCAGGAATGCAAAGCACCCTCCCACCCATGTTCCCCAGCAACTGGTGTACATAGGCATACTGCCTCTGATTCTGGAGGTAGCATATAACCATCAGGACTAATAGCCATTGATAGTCCTTCTCCCTACAGTTCCCAGAATCATCTCCCACCCTGTTCTGGAGAATCCCCCAAGCTTTCAGAACAGTGTGGGAAATGGTATTGGGAGTTGTATATGGAAAGAGAATTGGAGAAAATTGCTGCCCCGCCCCATTCCTCCAGTGCCAGCAGAACTCTGCTGCTTGCAAGTCTGGATCCAGGGGGCATTCAGAACTTTAAGCAGGCCCTTCTCCCCTCTTGCAGTGGCTTTTGACAGCAAGTAGAAGAGAGTTGTTGTACACTTCTTACTGCGCCCTGAGGATAAAATCCCAAATCCTAGATTTCTCTCCTAGGTCCATTAAAATACAGCACACAGTAAGGAAGAATCAATCAGCTGGCTGATGGCCCTCAGGCACAAAGGTCTAATTGAATGTATGCCTGTGATAAATATACCTATATATGAGAATAAAGTTTCTTTCTCTGTAGTGCATAAATTGTATATCCTAGGGTTAAATCCAATGTCATGCTAGCGGAAGCCGGACAGAACTACTAGACTTTCTTCCTCTCCCTCTCCCCACCACCTCATGCAGTGTTCTGGGCTGCCTAAAAAATTGCTTCAGGGGGTTTCCCAGCCTCCAGAGCAGATGCTGGGAGTTGTTGGGGTGTGTTTTTTTCTGTCTAAACATGCATAGCATTGAGCCCTAAATCGATGTGTTCCCCCAATTTCCAGAATTCTTGAATAAACTCCAAAAGTTCTGCTGGCAGCAACAATGTCCTGGATTGACCTCCAGAGTGAAGGCCTACAAGCATCCATGACATCCAGACTACTCATGGAGCTGTGCTGTGACAGGAAGTAGTTAAGAAGGCATTAAATAGCAGAATCAATACTGGCTGCTTTGCTGTATGATTCTTTGTGAAGTTCTACATGAAAGGCAATGATGCAAGAAGCTATTTGTATTATTTGGCAGTACAATGGAAATTTAATTGACAGGGAAAACTATTACCTCACATGCCTCATAAGAAAAATAAGTCCATCAATCCCTCATGTGAATGTTTGTCATGTTTAATCATCATGATTCGCTTTTCCAGCCAATTAGTTGGGTGAGCTTCTGAACTTAGGCACAACAAATCTTACTCATTTGATTCATTTTGAGTCTCAAAGGATGTATTGATGCTCAAGCCAAATTTTTAGGCTGGAATTTATTTTTAAAATGTAGCATTTAAAGATTTCCTCTGAATGAACTGGCCAGAGCGAATGTCGTATAACACCTTACGAAACTATAAACTGAATTTTTACACCCAAAGTCACTTGTTTTGCTGGTTTTGAAACATGCTGTAACACAGCCAAGAATTGAGGCTGGCTGGCTCCCAGGTGCTTTTTTAAAAGGCTGGTTGAAACCGGGAAAATGTCACAGAAATCAACACTGTATTCTATATCTGCTGAACTCTTTCCCCACTTGGCAAAATCATATTAGGACTTTTGGCTATCACTCCACAAACAAATACCAGAAGACAGTACATAAATAGCTGAAGAAATTCCCAAGTCCAGACATATGGGCCATATTTCAAGTGGTCCAAGTCTCTGGACTGGATTTAGCTACAGCAGATGTGTTGCCACTGCAACAACTAAAACCTGACAAAGAGAAGACACATAACAAGAGTACTTTATGACCAACAATCCCTGGAACATTTTCTTTGGCAAAGATTCACGTTGGGCACTAAATAGACAAGTATCCAAAGTGAATCTTTCCCAAAGAAAATGCCCCATAAAATACTATACATAAGATAAAAAGTGTTCCCTCTGGGAGTAACACTCACTCTCATTTTCTCCTCTCTTGTGTTCAACAACAACAAAAAGGCTGAAGAGGGATTGTTCAGTTCATGCAATGTTTGTTCCTTCTTATATCCTAGTGGAGATACTGCATCCATTTCAAAAGATTGTCACCTAACTGACTTTACAACAGTTCATATAAACTGTTCCCTCCTCCTCCATTCTTAGTCCCAACATACGTCTCCAGTTGCATGCACTGGAAACCTTCAGCCCAAGCAGGATGTCCAGACATGTACACAGCTGTTTAAAGATACAGGTATGTTGTCTTCACTTCATGTATTTGCTATAGGAAACACCAGTGTCACACTAGCAGCAATTGTGTTTGTGATATATAGGGTTGTATCCAATGTTAGTCCTACTTAGAGTAAACCCATTGAAATGAATTGAACTTAAGCTAGACTAACATTGGATACAACCCATATAGCGTAGAGCTCTTTCTGTACACTAGATGACAAGCTTGTCCATAAGATAAGCTTGAACACAATAGGCTACATGTACTTCATCAGCAGGACACAGCTTGTAGCCCCCAAATGACTGGATGAACAATACATTTAATTATCGCTGAATCCTGTGGCCTCATCACTGAATGGTGGATAATTGATATAGCTATTGCTGTCACCCGTATTTAACATACAATAATTGGAGATAGCCATACTAGTCCATTAGAAACAAAAAGCCCCAATAGGCTAATCATATCTTTATTAGGAATGACCATCAAAAAGTTGTGAGCGAGCTGTTGAGTTCTTTAAGCTGCATGTTGAACAAAACAAGAAAGACAGGAAGAAAAAGTAGGGCATGATGTTAAAACTCCAACATCTTTAGCTTGTACCAGCCTTAAAACAGAGCGCAGGAGAAGTTGTGCAGACTTCATTAGATTAGTCTCTGCTAAGTGATAAATACATTGCAGGACACACCCAAGGCTACTGGGGCAAATAATCAATACTAGCTGTTCCCACCTATTAAAAAAAAATCAAATACAGGGGTTACCTGGTTCTGTCACCAGCACTAAGCAAAAAAATACTGGGCCCTTATGACATCCAAGCTGAGAAAGAGTCACAAAGAACTTGAATATTTTGCTTATAACTTTGTGATATTTTGCTTGGTTCTCATAAAGGCATTGCTCTACTGTAGCTTTTGGGGTTTAACTATTTAACATGTAACAATTTAAACAGCGGTAATAACTTATAGCCATCACTGCTCAGTACATAGAAGTAGCACTATCCCCATGGGATCATTGTAACAATGTGGCATTCTAGGGATGAAATCCAATGTCATGCTAGCAGAAGTCTACTAGCGCAACTGAACTTTCTCCCTCTCTCTTTCCCCTGCAGCCCAAAAATCTCCTCTGGAGGGTTTCCCAGCCCTCCAGAGCAGATTTTGAGGGAAGGGGGGGGGGCTGTGTGTGTGTGGGTGAAATATGCTCCCCTCCGGTCAGTGGAATGACACCGTTGGCTACTACTCTCATTTTTTAATTACATTTAAGGTGGAATCCTATGCAAATTTAGACAGAAAAAAAGTCTACAACTCCCAGCATGCCCCAGCCAGAACGGCTAGCTGGGGCATGCTTGGAATTGTAGGCTTTTTTGTGTCTAAAGCTGCATACGGTTGCACCCTTAATTCTTTATTAGGCAGGACTTGATTAGGTAAATAAATAAATGAACAAATATATAAATCAAGGGGGACAAATATTTAGATCTCTATGCACTTTGTTTCAGAGTTAAGATGGTGATACAGTAAGCTCTTTCAGGTTAATTAAAACCAAACCATCAACATCTATTAATCCATCAAAACAAAATCAATGGAGAAACAGTTTGATGCATAATTTGGTTTGGAATACAAACCAAAATAGGTGGATACATAAAAGTGAGTAACTGAGATCAAAATACTCAGTATGCTAAACAAATGAAATGTGCAAGTATATTTAAGAACACTTTTACTAAAGGCTTTTAAAAATGCCTTCATATTTCAAGTCCCAGGAGATGGAAGGGCATATTGAGCATCACTGTATACCAAGATTTTAAAGCTTAGGATCTTATATGTCTACTCAGAGTAACCTCACTGATTTCATTACATGTGTATAGGATTGCAGCATCAGTAATATCTGTGCCTTATTAGAAACCCAGCTCTTTCCCACACATCTTGAGTTAATTCCTTGAACTGAATCTGGCAGGCAAGTGGCCAAGAAGTAGGGTCTACATCCTAGATGTAAATTTAAAATGAAGTTGACACATTTAACTGAGATTTTATTTCTAGTGTCACTCCCATCTAGAAAGACAGCCTCTCTAAGGAACACACTGAAATGTCCTCAAGGCAATTTGATTCTATTTGCTGTACTCTGAACAAGCAACTTGGGAATTCAATATTTCTCTCTCTCATATATGTTGATGTATATGTATGTTAAATGAACAATGTAAAGAAATTGAGGAAAACAACAGAATGGGAAAGACTAGAGATCTCTTCAAGAAAATTGGAGATCTCAAGGGAACGTTTTGTGCAAAGACGGGCATGATAAAGGACAAAGAAGGCAGGGACCTAACAGAAGCAGATGAGATTAACAAGAGGTGGAAAGAATACACAGAAGAATTATACAGGAAAGATCTTAATGTCCCTGATAGCCAGGATAGTGCGGTCACTGAACTTGAGCCGGACATCCTAGAGAGTGAAGTCAAGTGGGCCTTAGGAAGCATTACTAACAACAAAGCTAGCGGAGATAACAGCATTCCAGCTGAGCTATTTAAAATCCTAAAAGATGATGCTGTTAAAGTGCTGCACTCAATATCCCAACAAATCTGGAACACTCAGCAGTGGCCACAAGACTGGAAAAGGTCAGTTTACATTCCAGTTCCAAAGAAGGGCAATGCCAAAGAGTGTTCAAACTACTGCACAATTGCGCTCATTCACATGCCCGCAAGGTGATGCTCAAAATCATACAAGCTAGGCTTCAGCAGTATATGAACCAAGAACTACTGGAAGTACAAGCTGGGTTTCGAAGAGGCAGAGGAACTAGAGATCAAATCGCCAACATTCGCTGCATCATGGAGAAAGCAAGAGAATTCCAGAAAAACGTCTATTTCTGCTTCACTGACTACACTAAAGCCTTTGATTGTGTGGATCACAACAAACTGTGGCAAATTCTGAAAGAGATGGGAGTACCAGACCACCTTACCTGTCTCCTAAGAAACCTGTACGAGGGTCAAGAAGCAACAGTAAGAACCAGACATGGAACAACCGAGTGGTTCAAAATTGGGAAAGGAGTACGACAAGGCTGCATATTGTCACCCTGCTTATTTAACTTATATGCAGAGTACATCATGAGAAATGCCGCGTTGGATGAATCACAGGCCGGAATTAAGATTGCCGGGAGAATTATCATCAACCTCCGATATGCAGACGATACCACCCTAATGGCAGAAAGCGAAGAGGATCTAAAGAGCCTCTTGTTGAGGGTGAAAGAGGAGAGTGCAAAAGCTGCTTTGAAACTCAACATTAAAAAAACTACGATCATGGCATCTGGCCCCATCACTTCCTGGCATATAGAAGGGGAAGAAATGGAAGCAGTGACAGATTTTACTTTCTTGGGCTCCAAGATCACCGCAGACGGTGACTGTAGCCATGAAATTAAAAGACGCTTGCTCCTGGGGAGGAAAGCTATGGCCAACCTAGACAGCATAGTAAGAAGTAGAGACATCACCTTGCCGACAAAGGTCTGTCTAATCAAAGCTATGGTTTTCCCAGTAGTAATGTATGGCTGTGAGAGCTGGACTATAAGGAAGGCTGAGCGCCGAAGAATTGATGCTTTCAAACTGTGGTGCTGGAGAAGACTCTTACGAGTCCCCTGGACTGCAAGGAGGTCAAATCAGTCCATCCTAAAGGAAATCAACCCTGAGTGCTCATTGGAAGGACAGATACTGAAGCTGAAGCTCAAATATTTTGGCCACCTAATGCGAAGAGAAAACTCTCTGGAAAAGACCCTGATGCTGGGAAAGACTGAAGGCAAAAGGAGAAGGGGACGACAGAGGATGAGATGGCTAGATAGCATCACCGATGCAATGAATATGAACTTGAGCACACTCCAGGAGAGAGCGCAGGACAGGAAGGCCTGGCGTGCTATGGTCCATGGGGTCACGAAGAGTCGGACACGACTGAACGACTGAACAACAAGAAATGTATGTTAGAGTGTCAATGTAAAAGAGAATGGAGCTCCTGCATCTTTAATACTTGTATAAAAGAAGAAATTTCAGCAGGTGCAGCATTTGATGAGTATCTGTTGGCTGGCACCTCAATCCTAAACACATTTTGGGAGCAATCCTACTGGGATAAGCAGCCGCCTCCAAACTCGGAGGCGACTTCCTATCCAATGCAGGGCAAGAGAAGCACGGAGGGGATAGTCCCCTCCGCGCTTTAGCCGCCCTGCATTTGCAGCTAGATAGCCAATTTCAGCCATCTAGCCCCGGGAAGGCAGAGCGGGGGAAGCGGCTGCCAGACAACATGCTGGATGTGTCGTACCAGCATTTCTGCCTTCCCCATCCTGGAATGCCCCCCGGAACGCCCCATTTTCACCGCTCCATGCTCCTCTTCCAATCGTGGAGCTGTTCTGAGCTGCCTACAAGGCAGCGCGGGGGGGTGGGGTGAGGGAGGTCTGTTCTCAGGGGACCGACTTCAGCACGCGGGCTCCAAGGTCGGTTCCTGGAAACCGACATATCTTATGGCCATCTAGCCACTGATCAGCGGCCATGGGATTGCTCCCTTACTTTGGAGAAAATTAAACAAATTCAAAAGGAGCTCACTTCCAAGTAAGCATTCTTAAGATTGCAACCTAAAGGAGTTAAATGATGTGTGCAGATAGTCAAACCTAATCATACTATAGAAAAATGAGCCAGTTAGTTAAAAGTATTAAAGCAGAGTTTTTGAAAGGTCACTATCATTATCTCTCCCTCTCTTTCCCCTCCCCCCCCCCCGCCCCCAGTGAACATCTTGCTTTTATTCCTTCCATGTCATTATGTAACATCTAGTAAGGTACCCTCTAGGAAACATTGCTTGGCTTTTTAAAAACAGTAAATAGATGTTTAAAGTATGCCACAATTATACATATAAATACCACGGACCTAAACACATTTGCTTGAGAATCTAATTCATGAAATGCATGTAACTTACAATTTAAAATTCCTTGGAATGCAACAGGAGTTGCAGAGCTGTATACTATCTATCCATTTTCTTTCAAAATTTTGCATAAAGGATCAGTTAAAAACAAAACAATGGAAATTACATTTCTGAAACACCTAGTATGAAATTGAGCTGCAATGGACTTTGCATACATAATTGAAAATACATCCATGCAAGGATCTCAGTGTTAAATAAATGTACAGACCCCATTGTCATGATCCACAAGCCTTCATCACTTACCATGGCATGCAAATATAAAAGCAGTCAACTCTTCAATGGTCTCCTTTAGACACTAGTATTTGTATACTTCACAACATCAGTCCCAACCAGTTACACACAGCCACCCTCAAAACTAGTGGCACCTTATTTTATAAACTCCACATTTAGGATAAGTGCAATCAGTTAAACCCACACACATCATCCAGACTAGGGGAAAATAAATCTACACATACTGCAAGAGAAATGCTGGACAGACACCTCGTACAATTGTAAGGAGAGTTAAGAATTTGCTGGCCCCTCTGGATTTAACTTCAAAGGAAAGCAGGGCCTCCCAGTAGCCATTCAGCCTCTGGCATTTCCTTCCACACCTCCCCCATCCTTTGTGCCCGCTAAGTGTCATTTCCAGCACAGCCTGCTGACAAACAAATAAATGCACATAGCAACAATGACAGAACTTCCTATGAGCTCTTTCATTCCTCATTTCACAAACCTGAGTCCTCTTAATTCTGTAAACCCTCAGCAAGGTGCAAATTTATGTTGTCCCGCTCATTCTACCGCTAGAGAACCATAATTAGGTCTAATATATCACCCGACCAGTTTGTAATCCTGTACATACTAGTACTCCCTGCCCCCCCACCCCCGCTCCAAATATCCATTTCATTTCAACTGCTGTTTTTCTTCCAGATTATGACAAGTATTGGTGATAGAAGTAAAGGTAATAAATGCAATCATATGCCTCCTTACCTGGGAATAAGCCCCACTGGGGCTTACCTCTGAGTAGACATGCATGGAATTGTGCTGTAAAACTGTAATCCTGTGTATACTTCCTTGGAAGTAAGTGTCACTGTTTTCAATACGACCTACACCCTAGTAATTTTGTTTAGGATTTTAGCCTAAGGGAAGCATAAAACATTTTGCAGGAACAAAATGATTCAGACCAACTTTTACTTAACACTTTGTACTTGGGTATGGATGTCCAAATACAAAATACATGAGCTTCTCATCTAATATGAAGGGCAAGGCTCAAAAAGGAATACAGTCACTCTACAGATGAACCCAGTTAGGAATTTGGCCCTGGTGTATGAAAAGAATGATCTCTCCCCCATATTTTGAATGGTCATGGATTTTAAAAATATTAAATATTAAAACTTGAATATTATAGTTCTGCCAAAAGCAGATAACTGTCCCATCATACTAATACGAGGATTGTTATGCTTTATCCTATGTCAATAGACAGTTAAAAATATATTTCCAGGATATTTCCTCAAGATAATAAATCCTGAGTAGAACAAGTGTTTGATGACAATGGCTACAACCCTTATGAGACTTATTTCCAGACAGACATATTTAAGATCAGAATGAAAATGTCTTCATAACTCCCAGGTGAAACCACCCCGCTCCATCTTCAAGCTCTTCGTCACATTGCTTTTAGAACAAAGTATTTTTAAATTGTTTATATTTCCATTCAAATTTAAAGTGTAAAGGGGCTTCTATTGCTATTCCATAATAGGGGACAACCATAGCCTATATCTACAATCTATATATTATTCTATATTCTGCTTTCTGTATCTTTTAAAATGAGCAACAATGCTAGGAAGAACTGAAGCCAAAAAATCAGAATCTTGCCATCAGAAAGAAGAATGAATCTATTCTGTACAAAAACATAAATAAACAAATGCACTTATTGTTCATTTGTTTACTTCAGCTGTTTCATGACTATGCTGGTCTCAGAGCTCTAGAAACAAAGCCAGAACCCTGGGAGTGCTCATGGATGCTGTGAAAACACATTTGTTTTTCTCCTTCGTGTTGTGTTGTGGTAACAAATATTTGTAGTATAGCACATTTGTCAAATCTCCCATTTGCTCTATTGGTTGTGTGTTGTGGTCCTATCCTATCCTTAAGAAAAGACAGGCAGAGTTCAACAAGAAGCATAGTTACTCTACAGAAGTATGAAAATCAATTAACAAATCAGTTAAAAGGTCAGCACAGGCAAGTGTCCACACAGAGAAAGAGAGCCAGTGTGGTGTAGGGTTAGAGTGTTGAACTGGGACTGAGAAGTCCTGGGTTCAAGTTTCCACTCAGCCATGAAGCTCAGTGGGTGACTTTGGTTGTCACCAACTCTCAGCCTAAGCTACCTCACAGGGTTGTTGTGAAGATAAAATGAAGAGGGGAGGATTATGTATACAGCCTTGGGCTCCTTAAAGAAAAAGAGGGATATAAATATAACAAAGAAATAAACATAAAACCCTGTGCAATAAATACTGCGTCCCACATTAGCGTCCCGCGTTAGCATTGGACTGATGGTGTAGGAAGTCCAGGTGGGGCATGTAACCCTTCAGGAATTCTCCTCAATGGACACAGAAAACATTTCAGTTACCAGTCAGATTCATTTCAAAACTACATCACTAGCAGGAGTAAAATACCTTCCTATGGCTAAGTCTGCATTCCAAAGCGTGCATATCTCTAGCTCGCAAATTGTCAACACTCAGATTCATCTAAGAGCCCTGATTATGATTCAAAACACACACAGAGGAACTGAAAGTAAATCAGACAGCTCAGGAATAAATACTTTCAAGAAAAAAACACCACACCGCTGCCTGTAATTAAAACTATCAATAAAAACTTGCCCCTTTTATTTCTAAAATGCCTTTCGCAGTTAAGATATTTTGAAACTGCCACTGAAGGAAAAATAATATTTTCCTTTTATTCAGCTCAGCTCATATGAAAAACACATAGCATCCCAGCCTCAACCCCTTCCCTCCACCTAACCTGGACAGCAGGCCTATTTGTAATTCAGTGATCAGTAAACTGTGTGTATCATTCTATCAGGGTGTCAATAGTAAGAGTTAACACTGTGCTAATTTCAGGGCCAAAAACTGGGCTTTTGCTCTTTCTGTAATAAATATATATTATTACAGTGCTGTCCCAGATTACAACAGATGCAGAGTAACTAATGTATTTGTGTTTATTGGACAAATTTTTGTCAGGTGTAAAATATGCAAGCTTCTGAGATGGTTTTCGCTACTGCTGTTTAAATATGTATCGTAGTTTTGTATTTTCTAAATGACACATTTTAGTTTTTGGCTGATTTGTATTAATGGTTAATTTTATATTTAAGTTTACTGGGCTAAAACTAACATTAAATCAGCAGACTTCTGCTTGTGCAATGGGAATTTCCCTCTCCCTCCCTCCACCCTGAAGCCCCCTGCATGCCCCCAAAGGTTGAATTCCCCAACCCTCAAAGGGTGCACAGGGCACTGCAAGGGAGAGGGGGAATTCAATCCACTGGTGATGTCCATTGCCCTGGCGGAAGGGCACAGTTGGATACAATCCCATTGGTTTATTATTGTGCTTAAATCAAAGCAGGGATGGACAACTGCAGGAGGTCTGGGGGCCGTTAAGCAGCTGTGGAGGGCTAAAAGGGTCATTTTTTATTATTATTACTATTATTGTTACATTTCTAATCCACCCCACAGCCAAAGCGCTCTGTGCAGTTTACAAAGCTCTCTGGGCAGTTTACAAAAAGCAAGCAAGCGACATTGGACCCTTTCGGCACTCTATAGTGCTACAGATACCTTTTAATTTTTTAATCCCCCTGCCCAATTCAGCAGTGGGGGAAGCCAGCGAGGGACACAGCAGGGGTCATATGTTTTCCATCCCTGCCTTAAATGCAGCATACAAAACAGTTTTGTCCTTCACTAGAAGCTCATGGGGCTAAGCAACCCTGTGGTTGCAGCACCATAGCAAACCCCAAATAAGCAACTTGTTCCTACAATGTCCGGGGTTTGACTGAAGCTTTTTATGCCTCCAGTTCCAGATCACACCTCCTAGGCTCCACCCCTTCCTTGAGGGCTAGAAGGCCTCAAAGGGGCAGGCCTCCAGTTTGGAGTATAGCACTCCTCCTCCTCCCTGAAGAGTCCCTCCAGACTCAATCACAGGCCACATGAGGGTGCTAGAATCTGAGCCCAGGCTCCTGTTCAGGGTGGGGTTCCTGACAGAACTATAACTCTTCATTGGCCAGGTGTCATGAAGAGTCCTATATCGTTCAGAAGCACGTGTATGTTTGCATCAACAAAAAAAGCTGACCCCCAAAAACAGATGACTTTGCCCGTTTTGTATCTCACAGTAAAAATGTAATTTGAAATAAATAAACCCTCTTCTTCATCTGAACTTGTTAAAGGGGCGTAATGCCCCTTTAAAATTATCCCTGAACTAAATAGTCAGCAGCAGGGCTAGTGTGAAAATTATTTCAATCCCTCTCAGCATTAGTAGACCACGTTTCCTGCCAGCAACATTCAGTACAAATACTGTCTGGTAAATAGCAGCTGCGAAGGAAGAAGAATGATGCCAGGGTACACAGTGGTAAACACTCCTTCTCAGTGGCTCACTGTATCTTGGGCCAAGTAAGCTGAATATACATTCAAGACTTGCTTGTAAGACTTTTGTTCGGAGTTTCCCCCCTTTTTTTCTTCTATGGGGAAAATACAGATTGAATTTTAAGCACCTAATCAATTGACATTTGCAAACAGATATGAAATAGGAAGATTTAGATTCTTCTTGCAAAGTATTTGCCAAACAATTTGATTCAGCGTGTAACATTTATGACCTATAAAAAACCAAATGGTTTGAGCCCATTGTACCACTTGCTTCCTATGTGAAAGGCCCCCTAACACAACTCCTTTCTTCCCCCCAACCAAAAATATATACAACAGGTTCTCAAAGCAAATGCATAAGCAATTTTAAATTACAATTAGGAATGACTTAAAGGAGAAAAAAAGCATAATATTGAAAAATACCAATCGATAAATCATAATTCGTTTCTTTCTGCTGGGTAGTTTTATAGACAGTTGGAGTAATGGAATACGTATTGTAGACTCTGCCACCAAGGTAGCAGGCGCACAAGAGACCCCTTGCCAGATTCTTAGACACAAATTTAGTTTTAGTGCTTTTGTCTAGTGCTGTCGAGTTTGTTGGCATTCATTGCCTACAAGTAAAGACTGCAACGTCCTCAAAACAAAGCACAAAACATGGTCACAATGGCTAAACAAAACTGAGTTTGTGGGAAGGAGAACTGCTCTGGTGAAATTTTGACTGAGTCAGATAAACTGGGGCGTCTTCTCCCTAGGAGAAAAAACATTACTCTAATTAACGACAACAGGAATCAAGCATAAAGCACTGAAAATCCCACATTGAGGACCATTTCACAAGAGTTAGAAAGTATATGCTTGTATGCTGTGTGTACTATAGTATTTCTTATAATGTGCAAGAGACATGCTAATCTTTTTTTTTACATTCATACACCATGTGTTGGATCCAGATTTACTCATACTTGGAGCAGGCCCATAGAAATCAATTAAAAGTTAGTCACAACTGACTTAGCAATGGGTCTAATCTAATTACAATTGAGTATGGATCTAGCTCTTTGAGGGTGTTTCCACCAGTGATTTACTCCAAGCTGGCTGCGTGTTGAGGTCGTTAGGGATACATGACATCATGGCCATCCAGCAGTCACCCTGGAGTTTATCAGAGAAAAAACGGATTTCCTGAGACTGCTTAAAGTCCGATTCTTTTCCTTAAGTCAGGTTCTCCCCGGTATAGTTGCTGTGTGCCCCAACCCCCACATCTAGCTCGGGTATACTAGCCCTGCCCAGGGGTGTGCCTTTCACCCTGACCCCAGTCAAGGGGTGTTTCCTCCCATTGCGCTGAATGAGGCTTGCCCTCTCAATGACCACAGAAAAAACAGAAGCCCCTCAACTGGCACTGCGCATTTTAAAGCTCAGTTTCTTAAGTGCAATTAAGTTTGATCTTGAGGCTCCGATTCATTGCTTTAGGAAGAAAGTACTTCACAGATATCCTGCAGGTTACAATGGGGGCTGGTGTCTGTCTTTGTGTTTACTGCTCTCTTTCCCACAACAAACCCATTACTGTCTCCTCAGAAGTAACTCCCATTGTGGTCAATGAGGTCCTGCAGATTAAAATGGGGTCTGGTTTCTCTCTTTGTGTTCTCCCCCACTTTCCCAGCACAACCATGTGTGTGTCTACTCAGAGGTAACTCCCATTGTGCTCAGTAAGGCTTGCTCCTGAAATGCAGGTGCACCTGGCCTTTCAGGGGAAAGGAAAAAGGGGGGGGGTAGGGGGAAGCCTCTCTTATTGATTGAGCAGCCCCTGCCAGTCAGATGATGTTCACTCTAACCCCCACCCCCTCCAGGAGGTATGTTCGGTGAAATTATTTTTACTGGCCCAGATAATTTGCTTGTGGAACCCTGCACACAGCAAAGCTGATTCCTTTTTAAACATCCAGTACTCCTCCATTAGCTTCTCCTTCTGTTGTTGTGGAAATACGGCCTTTGTGAACATATGACAGTGGGCTGTTATTTCCCTGGGACTTCCACAGGATATATAATGTATGCACATTTTAAAAAGAAAAGTATAGCTCTCATATGTTACAGGGAACACCATGGTTATACCTAGTGTATCTATTATTTCAGCAATATGTAGCCTTGATAACTGAACTCACACATTGCTTTACGGCACAAACAAGCTCCTATCAGGCATTTACTAGCCTGCTCTTTACTTCCTAGGAACCATAACAGTTCCAGCTCTAAGGCCTAGGTCATTCAGACCACCAGAACCATTAGGATAGAAAAAGTTCTGTGGGGCAATATACAGAGTGGCCCAAAAGTAGGTATACAGTTGTTTAGAATGTTGATGGGAGGGGGAGAGAATGTGTGAGTAGAAGAAGTGTGGGTGGAGTCAGAATGACAGTTGGGAAGAGTGAGTGACAGGGAGTGACAGTTAAATCAGTTAAGTGTAGAGAGTGAGGGGAGTGAGGTCCTTAAGTAGGTATAGAATAGTTTTTTAGGTTCGTTTTTTTTTAACTGATATTGTGAATGATGGCAGCGAACTTGAGTCAAGAACAAAGAAAGTGGATTCTAAAGCAGTACTGGAAGACTGAAAATTCTCTCCCCCTCCCATCAACACTCTAAACAACTGTATACCTACTTTTGGGCCACCCTGTAGTTCTATATTGACAAGGACCACTGTGCAGGTCTAGCTAGAGGAAGAGTTTGCTTATAAAAGGTGGCTTTCTCTGAAATGCTACCTGTTCCACATGCAGGGCCAGCCAGACAGGTGAAGCTGAAGAGTCTCAATGTGTGGATGAGACTTATCAGCACTTTCAGGGAGTAGGGATGTCAGAGAATTCCGCCACGGATCTCGGGGAAGCCGAATGCCAGCGCATTTGGCCCCCCGAAATCGGTGGTGGAACGGTCTGCCCCCCCGCCCCCCCGGGACAAGAGTTATCTGGGGCGGATCTTCCTGGCGGCGGTGGCTCCGGTGGCGGCTCTGGCGGCCGGTCTTCCGACAGGCTGCCGCCGCCGCCATTTCCAGTTTAAAAAAAAAAAGACGTGATAGGCTACGTAAATGTTTACGTATCCTATCATGGCTGACTTAAAAAACAACAACAATGCGCGTACGCAAATGGCGGCGGCGTACGCGCGTTGTTTTTTTTTTTAATGTTTACGTAGCCTATCATGTTTTTTTTAAAAAACGTAGCCATGATAGGCTATGTAAACCTCTACGTAGCCTATCATGTTTTTGTTTTTTTTTAAACTGGAAATGGCGGCAGTGGCAGCCGGTCGGAAGACTGGCCGCCGCCGTGCCGCCGCCGCCAGGAAGATCCGCCCAAGGTAAGTCTCGTCCCGGGGGGGTGGGGGGGTGGCAGGCCGTTCTGCCACCGATTTCGGGGTGCCGAATGTGCTGGCATTCGGCCTCCCCGAGATCCGTGGTGAAATTTTCATACATCCCTAACAACAGTACTTTTTCAGCTGCATTGGCTGCCAGTCCATTTCCAGGCCCGATTCAAAGTGCTGGTATTAACATTTAAAGGCCTTAACGGCTTGGGGCCAGGTTACCTGAAGGATCGCCTCCTCCCATATGTGCCTGCCCGGACCTTAAGATCATCGTCAGCGGCCCTTCTCCGTGAGCCCCTGCCAAAGGCAGTGAGGCGGGTGGCTACTAGGAGGACGGCTTTTTCTGCTGTGGCACCCCGGCTCTGGAATGAACTCCCTAGTGAGGTTCGCCTGGCACCTACGTTGTATTCATTTCGGCGCCAGGTGAAGACCTTTTTATTTTCCCAGGCATTTTAGCATTTTAGTTTTCTAAACTTTTAGCTTTGCTGTTTTAAGTCTGTATTTTAAACTCCTGCACTGCTGCTAGGTTTCATTGTGGTTGTATTGTTATATTGTGGTTTTAATGTTCTATATATTTTACATTGTTTCATTGTGTGCTGTTTGGTTTTAATTTCTGTGAACCGCCCAGAGAGCTTCGGCTATTGGGCGGTATAGAAATGAAATAAATAAATAAATAAATAAATAAATAAAATAGTGGGCATAATGGAAACCTGGTGAAATGGAGAGAACCAGTAGATATAGTCATCTCTGGATATGAACTCTATAGGAAGGGCAGGGAAGGGTGTACTGAAGGAGGTGTTGCTCTGTACATCAAAGAGGGCATAGTGTCAAGCAGACTCCTCCCCAGAAGTACTGTGAGTGACAATACCAGGCTCCAAAAATAATCTCATACTAGGGACATGCTATTACCCCCATACCAGAATGCTCAGGGTGATCTTGAGATGGAAAATAAAATCAGGGAGGCATCCAAATGAGAAAGTGTTGTAATACTTTTTGATTTTAGTTACCCCCACAGCGACTGAATAAATGCATGTTACAGTCACGACAAAGAGGTTAAAGTTCTCAATGCCCTAACTGAATATGCTCCAGAACAGCTGGCCAAGGTACTAACAGAGGGAAGGCAACCCTGGATTTAATTCTAAATGGTGCTGCCCAGTGCAAGATGTGAGCGTGGTCAAATAAATTGGAAACAGTAACTACAGCACTATCAGATTTAATATATATTTAAGTGGAAAACTGCCGAGGAAGTCCATCACAGTCACATTTAACTTCATAACAGGAAGCCTCTCTAAAATGTGGGAACTGCTAAAAAAGAAGTTGAAAGGGGGAGTCAAGAGGGTAGAATCCCTTCAAAATGCTTGGAGGTTACTCAAAACCACAACAATACAAGCTAAGCTAGAATGTATACCACACGTTAGGAAAGGTAGCACTAAGTCCAAGAGGTCACCATCATGGTCAACCAACAGTGTCAAGGAACCTATTAGAGAAAAGAAGGCTCCCTTTAGGAAATGGAAGTCTTGCCCAAATGTGGACAACAAAAGGGATCACAAACTCACAGAAAGGAGATGAAAACAGACAATAAGGCATGCAAAAAAGGATTTTGAGGAGCATATCGCTAACAACATCAAGGTCAACAATAAAGAATGCTTATAAGGGGTGTACGAAACCCCGCTTACCTGGCTCCGCTGGGGTCCGCAGGTGGGGGGAGGCGATCTGTTCCTCCCCCCCGGAATCCTCTATGGGGGGGGAGGTGATCCATTCCTCCCCCCCAGAATCCTGCCCAGCTGGCTCCGCTCCACAGCCAGTCCGCGGAGCTGCTGGCCAGGCCAACCCGCAGCGGGGCCTCCAGCTGCTGCCGGGCTTCTGCGGACGCAAATGGCGTCCTGCGTAGGGGATGCCATTTGTGTCCCTACGCTGGCCCATGATAGGCTATGTATATCTTTACATAGCCTATCATGGCTACAGCGGGAATGCAAATGACGTAGGGGACGCCATTTGTGTCCCTGCTTTAGCCGTGATAGGCTACATAAATATATATGTAGCCTATCATGGGCTGGCACAGGGATGCAAATGGCAGCCGCTACTACGGCCACCATTTGCGGCCGCAGCAGGCCGGCAGCGGCTGGAGCCGCAGCTGTCGCTGTCACCGCCGCTTCATTCGCCGCCGGAGTTGCCACCGGAGCCGCTGCTGCTGCTGGAGCCGCAGCCAGGTAGGTTCTGTTTCGCGGGGCTTTCGCAGGGTTGTGGTTACTCCATTCTGCTACGGATTCCAGGGGGCCAAATTCACTGGAATTCGGCCTCCCTGGGATCCGTGGCGGAATTCTCTAACATCCCTATTATATATATCAGAAGCAGGAAACCAGCTAGAAAAGCAGTTGGGCTGTTGGATGACAACAGAATTTAATGAGTACAAAAGGAGGATAAGAAAACTGTGGAGAGGCTGAATGAATTATTTTCATCTGTCTTCTCTGCAGAAAATGTAGGACAGATACCTGTGCTTGAAGTGATGTTTTTAGGAAAGGTGTCTGAGAAACTGAGGCAAATAGTGTTGACAAAAGATGTTCTCATTGTTGTTGACAAACTGAAAGCTAATAAATAGCTTATATCCCTGCTTCCCCAGTCCCCTCTCCTCCCACCCACAGACCACCCCTTTCCCTCCTCTCCAAGGTCACTTTTGTGAGCTTGGACAGCCAGCCGGTGTGGTTCTCTCCATGCTGGCTGCAAGGAGGAGGGGGCAGGGACCTCAGACTCCTGGGTCTGAGGTCGGAGTGCTGTCTAGGGGCCATAGGACTGCTCTCTTAGAGTTATTAAAAAACTCAAATGTGAAATTGCTGATCTTCTAACAAAAATATGTAACATGTCCCTAAGATCAGCCTCTGTACCAGTTGACTGGAGAATGGCCAATGTAACTCCAAATTTTAAATGGGGATCCAAGGCGTATCCGGGAAATTACAGGCCAGTTAGTTTACTTTCTAAGTTAGCTTATTGTTCTTTTTATTACTATTGTATTGTTTTTTTTTATCACTTTTAATATTATAACTGTTTTTATGTATTTTATTGCTGTAAGCTACCTTGGGAAGGCAGCCAAGAAATGTTTTAAATAAAATAAATAAATAAAATAAAATAAATAAAAATTAAAAATAAATAAAATGTCTATTCTGAGTAAATTAGTTGAAAGGATTATTAAATATAAAATTAGTAAGCATAAAGAAGGACAAGCCCTGATGAAAAAGAATCAACATGGCTTCCACAAAGGTAGGTCTTGTCTCTCTAACCTGTCAATAAGCATATGGATAGGGGTGATCTGATAGACACTGTTTACTTGGATGTCCAAAAGGATTTTGACAAAAGTCCCTTGCCAAAGACTCCTCAGCATACTTAGCAGTCATGGAGTAAGAGGACAGGTCCTCTTACGGATCAGTCACTGGCTAAAGAACAGAAAGCAGAGAGTAGGAATTTATGGTAAATTCTTCCAATGGAGGGATGTAAACAGTGGGGTCCCAAAGGGGATCTGTATTGGGACCAATACTTTTTCAACTTGTTTCATAAATGACCTGGAATTAGGAGTGAGCAGTGAGATGGCCAGTGAGATGACACCAAATTATTTTGGGTGGTTAAAACAAAAAGGGATTCCAAAGAGCTCCAAAGGATCTCTCCAAACTGGGAGAACTGGCATCAAAATAGCAAACAGAGTTCAATGTAAGCAAATGTAGAGTGATGAAGTTGGGATTTTTTGTCCCAACATGCAAGTATAAGCTGATGGGATCTGAGCTAGCAGTGACTGACCAAGAAAGAGATCATGGGCTTGTGGTGGGTAGCTCAATGAAAATGTTGACCTAGGGTGTGGCTGCTGTAAAAAAGGCAAACTCCATGAGTGGCATAATTAGGAAAGGAATTGAAAAGAAAACTGCCAAGCTCATATGCCCCTTATACAAAACTATGGTGTAACCACATTTGGAATACTGTGCACAATTTTGGTCATTGCACCTAAAAAAGGATATTATAGAGTTGGGAAAAAGTGCAGAAAAGAGCAACTAAAATGATCAAGGGGCTACAGCAACTCCCCTATGAGGAAAGTTTACAACATCTGGGACTGTTTTGCTTAGAGAAAAGGTGAGTGAGGGGAGACATGACAGAGGTGTACAAAATTATGCATGGTGTGCAGAACGTGGATAGAGAGAAATTTTTCTCCCTCTCTCATAATACTAGAACCTGGGTCATCACATGAAGCTGAATGATGGGAGATTCAAGACAGAGAAAAGGAAGTACTTCTTTACACACTGCATAGTTAAACTATGGAATTCACTACCACAAGATGCAGTGATGGTCACCAATTTGGATGGCTTTTAACAGGGAGTGGACAAATCCATGGAAGATAAGCCTATCAATGGCTAGTAGTCCTGTTAGCTATATGTCACTTTCCGTGTCAGAAGCAGTATGCCTATGTACACCAGGTGCGGGGGAAGATGAGCAGAGGGTGCTATTACACTCATGCCCTACTTGTGGGCTTCCCACAGACAGCTGACTGGCCGCTGTGTGAACAGAATGCTGGACTAGATGGACCTTTGGTTTGATCCAGCATGGCTGTTTTTATGTTCGTAAGTTAAACCAGTTTCTCAGAAAATAAGGGAAAATGCAGTTACAGCTGCTGTGGAATGGAATCTAGGCTACAGCTTGATACACCTTTTCAGTACTATGACTCTGTGGAACCACAGTGTGTAGAATTTATACCACCTGCATTGTACTCAGGGTAAAAGAACAACCATTTTCCTGCAATTGTTTAATTGTATATTCATGCAAGCCTCCTGTTTTGCCTACTATCCCCCTCTGGAATATTCCACTGGATGTCTTTGCTTGCTCCACCACTCAATTTTCACTGCCAGACTGCTTTGCATCATTATAACTAGTGCTGAACAGATTCCCTAATACCTGATTTAGAACTGGCCCATTAAAAATGGATTAATTCAGGGAGCATCCACTGGACATCAGAAATTAATCAGAAGGAACAGTTTATTATGTAATATTCATTTAGGGTGCAATCCTATGGGGATAGTCAGCCGCCTCCAAACTCGGAGGTGAGCGACTGTCCAATGCATGGTGGGTGGAACGCAGAGGGGATCTTCTCTGCGCTCCGGCCGCCCTGCATTTGCAGCTAGATGGCCGATTTCAGGTGTCTAGCTGGGGTGGCTCGGAGGGGGGTGGGAGGTCGGACAGCACATGGGAAGCATCGTACCAGTGCTTCCGCCATCCCCTGCCCCAGAAACGCCCCCTTTCCCCCCTGCTCTGCGCTGCTCTTACAAGTGTGGAACTGGGGATGAACCGTGCCATCTAGGAGGCAGTCGGGGGAGGGAGCGGGGAGGCAGTTTTCTGGGAACTGACCTCAGAGCACTGGTTCTGAGCTCGGTTCCCAGTAGGGGTGCACGAAAGCCACTTACCTGGTCTCGCAGCTTGTTCGCGGTGGGGGGGAGGCGCTTTGCTGCTCCCCCCGAAGTTCAGGCCGGGGGGGAGGCTTCCCGCCTCGCCCGGCCGAAATTTAGGCCGGGGGGGAGGCTTCCCGCCTCGCCCGGCCGAAATTCAGGCCGAGGAGGAGGCGCCTCGCCCGGCCGTGAAATAAAAAGTAAAAAAAAACAAAACGCCCCCGTGACAGGCTACATGACGATTAACGTAGCCTATAACAGCTAGATCTGCAAAGTCAGCTGTGATAGGCTACATTAATCGTCATGTAGCCTATCACGGGTGACTTAAAAAAAAAAACGCGTACGCAAATGGCGGCCCCCATAGGGAGCCGCCATTCGCGTTCCTTATTTGGTCGCTGTAGTCTACGTAAATCTTTACATTGACTACGGCGAAAATAAGGGCAATGCAAATAGCGTTGCCCTTATTTTCGCCGTAGTCTATGTAATCTTTTTTTTTTTTTTAAAGTCACCCGTGATAGGCTACGTGACGATTTACGTAGCCTATCATGGCTGACTTTGCAAATCTAGCTGTGATAGGCTACGTTAATCGTCACGTAGCCTATCACGGGGGCGTTGTTTTTTTTTTTTACTTTTATTGGAATAGCGGCGGCGGCAGCCGGTCAAAAGACCGGCTGCTGCCTCTGCCCCTGTTGAAGACCTGACGAACCGCCGCCGGGACCCACCGCCGGGAGGGACATTCGGGAAAGGTAAGTCCCTTCCCGGGGGGGTGTGTGCAGGGGGCGGGGGGGCGGAGAATTTCTCCCCGAAACTACTTTGGGGGGCCGAACACGTTGGCACTCGGCCCCCCGAAGTTTCGGGAAAAATTCTCCCCCATCCCTAGTTCCCAGACAACGAAAAATCTGATGGCCATCTAGCTGCTGTCTAGCAGCGATAGAATTGCACCCTTAAACTATATCCTGCCTTTCCGCCAAAAAATGGCATTCAAGGCAGCTAACAATAACTTCCAGATTAAAAACAAAATCATAATTAAACACAACATAAAACATTCCAAATTGGTGAGGGCATTAGGTCCCAGTGTTCTCCCAATGAGACCATAGCTATTATACAGGGTCTTAGAAGCTTCCCTGCAGCCTGTACTCTAACTTGGACAGAACTTTTGCTATCCCCCACTATGTATTATTCTCTAGGTGAAAGATAATGGTGGAGAGGGTCCCATCCATGCCAGGAATTGGGGCACATGCCAGGAATTGGGGCACATGCTGTAGGCTGGCCTTAAAAGCACCCACTCAGACACATCCACATTCAATGGGGCCAAAATGAACATAACAGTACAGATTTTAATCCAATCCCTACCTACACTGGGAAGATTACATTTATCTATGTATTAATCATTTTTATCCATAGAACTGAAATAATGCTAATAATATGTGGAATGGTTCTGGACACAATAGCTTTTAGATGTGGTTTGGATGGGACCTAGTGAGGCATTAAAAAAACTTATGTAATATAGTTTGCATTTTCTTGTTTGGTGCATTTTTATAAGTGCGCATGCATTTTATATAAATATCACATGAATGTTTGATATTTATTTTTTTATATAAATATAAAATGACAACTCAGAGGAAAATCCTCTGTAGTTTAATTCCTCTGAGATAAAAAATCTCAGGAAAATCCTCTGTAGTTTAATTCCTCTGAGATAAACTTTATTGTGACCCAAATTAAGTCCAATATAATTCTAATTAATCTGGAATAGTTATTTAGCTCCTTCCGTGCATATGTTTTCATTTCAACCCAGATGTGGGCACTAGTGAAATTCCATGGGTAAACAACTTTATAATACCGTCCTAGGAAAATAAGATAGCCTGCAGTTACTACTTCCAAGGGTCTGCTTCAGGATCCTGAACACACGTGTAAATATCACCAATGATAGAAGAAACATGTTCATTCTCTAAACCTAACTGAATGTAAATTTTTTAAAAAATTTCAAGCATGTTCTTTACAAAAATGGTTGGACTTTAGGCTAGATAACATAAATTGTGTGTTCTAGACATATTGATCGATCTACAAACACTTGCATATTGTGTAAAAAGAGATGATAAACTGGGCCTTTCCCTCCCAGTGAGCCTGGTGACTGGAACTGATGCACTGTCCCTTGGCATCAGATGTGGAGGGCAGGGTTGCATTAGAGAACAGATGGACTGATTGTCCCAATCAGTTAGTTCTATTTTTTTGTGCTCCTGTCCAATGTGAGAGGATTAATCCTTATTAAGCGACTGTGATTGTTTTATCAGTTAGTGTTTGAATTATACAATTATTCTGGCTGTTCTGTATTTTGATCAATCCACTCTAATCTCAGGCTTATTTTCCAGAAATTATTGTCCAGCAACATTGGATTTTGACTGGTTTTGAATTTGCAGTGGGAAAGAAGAATCACAAGCGCCTCCATCAGTCTAATTCTGGCATAATACGTGTCCTGAGCAGCTCACTGTCATCCTTCAGCAAGGGATAAAGCAACTGCTCTGCTTATTGCTCTCTCCAATATGCACATTAGAGTTGAGCTGGGAAGCCACGCCAAACAGAGCTCATACAACATCTTATAAACTGAAAACTATTAATCTACATTTGCTAGAACTGTTCTTGTCTTTTCTATTTTATGACTAGATTCCTTAGGGAAATATAAGAATTGCAGGTTATTTTCATATAGTGAGCCTTAACTCTGTTCCAAAGTTTGCCATTTGCTTTAAAAAAAGAGGGAGATAAATCAAAGCATCCTGAGTGAAACCTAACCAAAAAAGTCCTTGCTTTTTGTGGACATTTTTGCATTGGGATGTATGTGGGTCTTAGGTGTTTTTCCCATGTGACACGAAAGTGCTTTTGAAATATCTCCTGTCCATTATGTAAATGAAAATCTAGCATGGCTAGAATGTACAGCCAATTTAAAAATGGCTCACCTACAACAGACACATAGGGAAGCAACATGGGGCCAACTTGGTTACCATAGATGTTGTTGTTGTTGTTGTTCAGTTGTTAAGTCATGTCCGACTCTTCGTGACCCCATGAACCATAGCATGCCAGGCCTTCCTGTCCTCTGCTCTCTCCTGGAGTGTGCTCAAGTTCATATTCATTGCATCAGTGATGCTATCTAGCCTTCCCATCCTCTGCTGTCCCCTTCTCCTTTAGCCTTCAATCTTTCCCAGCATCAGGGTCTTTTCCAGGGAGTTTTCTCTTCGCATTAGGTGGCCAAAATATTTCAGCTTCAGCTTCAGTATCTGTCCTTCCAATGAGCACTCAGGGTTGATTTCCTTTAGGATGGACTGATCTGACCTCCTTGCAGTCCAGGGGACTCGTAAGAGTCTTCTCCAGCTCCAGTTCGAAAGCATCAATTCTTCGGCGCTCAGCCTTCCTTATAGTCCAGCTCTCACAGCCATACATTACAAATCTTCTTTGCATTGTTCATTTAAGAAGGCCTTCTTGTCTCTCCTTGCTATTCTCTGGAAATCTGCATTCAGTTGGATATATCTTCCCCTTTCTCCCTTGCTTTTCGCTTTTCCTCAGCTACTTGTAAAGCTGCATCAGACAGCCACTTGGCTTTCTTGCATTTCTTTTTCTTTGGGATGGATTGAATTGCTGCCTCCTGAACAATGTTATGGACCTCTGTCCATAGTTCCTCAGGCACTCTGTCTATCAGGTCTAATCCCTGAAATCTATTCCTCACCTCCACTGTATATTCATAAGGGATATGATTTAGGTCATACCTGAATGGTTTAGTGGTTTTCCCTACATTCTTCAATTTCAGCCGAAATTTTGCAAGAAGCAGCTCATGATCTGAGCCACAGTCAGCTCCAGGGCTTGTTTTTACTGACTGTATGGAGCTTCTCCATCTTTGGCTGCAAAGGACATAATCAAACTGATTTCGATATTGACCATCTGGTGATGTCCATGTGTAGAGTCGCCTCTTGTGCTGTTGGAAAACAGTGTTTGCTATGATCAGCGTGTTCTCTTGGCAAAACTCGATTAGCCTTTATCCTGCTTCATTTTGTACACCAAGGCCATGCTTGCCTGCTATCCCGGTGATTTCTTGACTTCCTACTTTAGCATTCCAATTAGGGATGTACGAAAATCACTTACCTTTCGGGGATTATGCTGATGGTGGGGGGGAGGCGCTCCGTTCCTCCCCCGGAATCCTGGACGGGGGGGGGAGACACTCCGTTCCTCCCCCCCCCCCCGGAATCCTGGCCAGCCGGTTGTGCTCCGCAGCGATTCTGCGGAGCCGCTGGCCAGCTCCACCAGCAGCCGGACATCCAGCTGCTGGCTAGCAGGGACGCAAATGGCGGCAGCCATAGCTGCCGCCGTTTGCGTCCCTGCAGTCAGCTGTGATAGGCTACGTAAATGTTTACGTAGCCTATCACGGCTGATTTAAAAAACAAAACAAAACGCGCATACGCAAATGGCGGTGGCCATGGCCGCCGCCATTTGCGTTCCTTATTTTGGCACGTCTTAGTCTACGTAAACAATTACATAGACTAAGACGGCGAAAATAAGGGGAACGCAAATAGCGTAGTGTCTACACTATTTGTGTTCCCTTTATTTTCGCCGTCTTAGTCTATGTAAATGTTTACGTAGACTAAGACATGCCAAAATAAGGAACGCAAATGGCGGCGGGCATGGCCGCCGCCATTTGCATACGCGTGTTTTTGTTTTTTGTTTTAAGTCAGCCGTGATACGCTACGTAAACATTTACGTAGCCTATCACGGTGTTTTTTTAAAATGTAGCCATGATAGGCTACATAAAGCTTTACGTAGCCTATCACTTTTTTTTTTTAACCTGGAAATGGCGGCGGCGGCGGCAGCCAGGAAGATCCGCCCAAGGTAAGTCCCGTCCCAGGGGTGGCGGGGGGGTGGCGGGCTGTTCCTCCACTGGTTTCGGGGGGCCAAATGCACTGGCATTCGGCCTCCCCGAGATCCGTGGCGGAACTTTCGTACATCCCTAATTCCAATCCCCTATGATGAAGAGGACATCTTTTTTTGGTGTTAGTTCTAGAAGGTGTTGTAGGTCTTCATAGAACCGATCAACCTCAGCTTCTTCAGCCTCAGTGGTTGGGGCATAGACTTGAATTACTGTGATGTTGAATGGTTTGCCTTGGATTCGTACTGAGATCATTCTATCGTTTTTGAGATTGTACCCCAGTACTGCTTTTCCCACCCTTCTGTTGACTATGAGTGCTACTCCATTTCTTCTAAGGGATTCTTGCCCACAGTAGTAGATATAATGGTCACTTGAATTAATTTGTCCATGCCTGTCCATTTTAGTTCGTTGATTCCCACGATGTCGATGTTCAATCTTGTCATCTCATGTTTGACCACCTCCAGCTTACCTTGATTCATTGATCTGACATTCCAGGTTCCTAAACAATATTGTTCTTTACAGCATTGGACTTTCTTTTCACCACCAGACACATCCACAGCTGAGTGTCCTTTCGGCTTTGGCCCAGCCGTTCACTCTTTCTGGCGCTACTTGGAAATTCCCTCTGCTCTTCCCCAGTAGTATATTGGAAACCTTCTGACCTGAGGGGCTCGTCTTCCGGCGTCATCTCTTTTAGCCTTGTGATATGTTCCATGGGGTTTTCTTGACAAGAATACTGGAGTGGGTTGCCATTTCCTTCTCCAGTGGACCACATTTTGTCAGAACTCTCCACCATGACCTGTCCGTCTTGGGTGGCCCTGCATGGCATAGCTTATGGCTTCACTGAGTTACGCAAGCCCCTTCACCACAACAAGGCAGTGATCCATGAAGGGGTACCATAGATGGGTTACCTGTATTTACATCACAGCAAACAGGCTGTACCATTGCAGTTCTGAACATCTTCAGAAACAGAATTCCTGAGTGCAATCCATAGTTATGAAGATCTGTTGAGAGCTTTCCTTCACACTTGAGTGAAATGTAGGTTTCATTCTAAATGCAGGTCCATCCTAAATGTATAATCTAAAATTTGTGAGTATATCTAAAATACCCAAGGGATAGGCAACCTGATGCCCTTCAGATGTTTGGGACTATGACTCCCATAAGCCTCAGCCAGCATAGCAAATGGTAGGGACTGTGGGAATTGTAGTCCAAAACATCTTGAAGGCACTAGTTGCCTACCACTGATCTCACACACAACTAAAGAATGAATTAAAAACATGGGTGAGAAACTCAATGAATTCTGGTCCTAATTTTCTTTCTGGCTTAAGTGGCTCAGAAGAATGCCTTTCACTCTGTAGTTTCTGCTTCTTTATTGTCAAAGTAAGGAAGCATGCAATGGACTGCCTGCAATGTTTAAATTAATAAATGTTGAGTGTGGTCGATGCTCAAATTAATAAAAGAAATAGGGCACAGTATGTTACTCATAGATTTCAGTACATGAAATTGTTGCATATAGTTCATATTTATTAAACATTATTGTTTTTGACGTATCAGTGAAAGAACTATTAGTATTCTTCATTTTTCTCTTGATTTTTTCACTCAGTCTGCATTTTCACTAAATTAGTCAATGGGCATTCTTTGGAAACTTCAATCTCTGTATTTGTTGAGTTCAGCATATAGAAGATAAATGCCGGTCTGTATAATGAGATCGACAGAAACAAAAACATAGTTCAAAGAGTTACACACAAAAGAATGTGGTAATTTGAAGTGAAAAATCTAAAGATGGCTCCTATAGCATGCAAACTTTCAAAAACATTCTTGCTTTTTAATGTTATTAGCATAAATCGATCACTGTTTGTGAGTAAAATAACGGGCAGTCTAAAAGTAAAAGATGAGGCACATTAAGGGGGTCAACCATTCACAAATGGGAATGACTGTGCAAATAATGCCATTGACTTCCTTGTGAATTCTTCTGAGAGGTGACATTCTAATATGACTGCTATTGAGTTCAGCAGACACACAAAATATCACCCCAAGCCCTTCTAGAAACTAACCCAAAGAGTCCATATTAATCAATCAATCAACCAATCCTACTGGACAATAGGTCTTGTCTGATGAGGTGATTCCATTGGCTAAATGTATGCAGAATTGGCTGAACAGAAGCAGTTTCTGCCTCCTAAATAACATAATTGGATTCCAGAGTGAAAACAGAAATCAATTTTTACATCTTTGTATTCTAGCTGCCAGTCACAGCACAAGAAGAGTAAGGCTGCATTTTCTAAGCATACTTCTGTGGTAGCAAGGCCCATTAAACTCAGTCAGACTTAATTTCAAACAAATATGTTTTGGATCTGGCTTCTAGTGATCTTGAACATTTCACATGTTAGGGTTTCCTTTCTCTCCTGGTAGAGACTCCAGTTAGTTTCTAACTGGTAGAACAGAGGTCTTCAACCAGTGGGTTGGTAGTGCCCAGAAGAGACTCGTGAGGCCTCATCAAATGGGCCCTTTACCCTTCTTCCTGCCTGCATCAAACAACCCCCATACACAATAAAAGTGAACTCTTTTTTTTTACTGTATGTTTGTGTGGTGCCACACACACCACAAGTCCTCAGTGTCAGCCCTTTTATCAGCTCTTCTGATTGCTCTGCAATAACAACCCGGAGTATGAGTGGGTTTGGACAATACATCATGGCTCATTGTGGTTATTGCATATACATAACCCTGAAACAGGCCATGGGTTATGCGAGGGTTGTTTAGTCCTCGCATAACCCATGCTTGCCAGGTTCACACAACACGACAAGCCCCAAGTGGGGCTTGCATATTCAAAATGGTGGCCACACATGCCTTGCACACGCCACAGCTTCTCCATGGGTTAATTAACCCACAGTGGGTTGGTGTGTAGTGAGTTGTTGTTGTTGTTGTTCAGTCGTTCAGTCGTGTCTGACTCTTCATGACCCCATGGACCATAGCACGCCAGGCCTTCCTGTCCTCCACTCTCTCCCGGAGTGTGCTCAAGTCCATATTCATTGCATCAGTGATGCTATCTAGCCATCTCATCCTCTGCCGTCCCCTTCTCCTTTTGCCTTCAGTCTTTCCCAGCATCAGGGTCTTTTCCAGAGAGTTTTCTCTTCGCATTAGGTGGCCAAAATATTTGAGCTTCAGCTTCAGTATCTGTCCTTCCAATGAGCACTCAGGGTTGATTTCCTTTAGAATGGACTGATTTGACCTCCTTGCAGTCCAGGGGACTCGTAAGAGTCTTCTCTAGCACCACAGTTCGAAAGCATCAATTCTTCGGCGCTCAGCCTTCCTTATAGTCCAGCTCTCACAGCCATACATTACTACTGGGGAAACCATAGCTTTGATTAGATGGACCTTTGTCGGCAAGGTGATGTCTCTGCTTCTTACTATGCTGTCTACGTTTGCCATAGCTTTCCTCCCAAGGAGCAAGCATCTTTTAATTTCATGGCTACAGTCACTGTCTGCAGTGATCTTGGAGCCCAAGAAAATACAATCTGTCACTACTTGGAAATACCCTCTGCTCTTCCCCAGTAGTATATTGGACACCTTCCGACCAGAGGGGCTCATCTTCCGGCGTCATCTCTTTTAGCCTTGTGATACGTTCCATGGGGTTTCTTGGCAAGAATACTGGAGTGGGTTGCCATTTCCTTCTCCAGTGGACCACATTTTGTCAGAACTCTCTGCCATGACCTGTCCGTCTTGGGTGGCCCTGCACGGCATAGTTTATGGCTTCACTGAGTTACGCAAGCCCCTTCGCCACAACAAGGCAGTGATCCATGAAGGGGATATAGTGAGTACAGCCCCCTATGGGCTGAGTATGGGTTGTTTTTTAATTGTGGGTTGTTGTTGAATCATAGGTCTGAGGATACCACCACCACCACCACCATCATCTGTGTGGCTTGCAGATTCCCATCCCTCACCCCCGCCCAGCCCCCAGGAAAACAAAAAGTAAATTTGTGAAAGCAGGTCTGATGTTGCAGGTTGGGAATCAGAGGTGGGTGTCGGGTCTAGACAGGTTGAATACCACTGTGTTAGAAGATGCATAAAACTCTGACAAGTCCACAGTGGAACATACACTTTCCTTAGAAATGCAAATGTCTGAGCCCCCAAATCACTGCTTACAAAACAGACATTTCATGCACTCCGCTAGCAATTAGATTTATCTGCACTTTCTATTATCTGCATATGTAAAATCACCTATTCCCCATATGTCAGTAGGCATATGCATTTGAAATAACTGCTTGACTGGTTATTATTGACCTGGTTCCTCACACATTTGTCTTATGTCAAACACTATGCATGTGAACAAAAGTTAAAAAGCATGTGTATTGGCCTGTGTTTCTGGGCATAGATACAGCATCTCCATTCTGGAAATTCAGGATTTATACTGCCTCCTAGAGGACAGTTGGTCATGATGCAGCTTATTCTGGAAATCTCAAAATAAGAAATAAGGTGCAGTCAGAAGTAGGAAAACAAAATGCTAATGCTAATCTGATTTATGTCCTAAAAAATTGGTTTTAGTATTGTATATTAGTTTTTAGAAACTAGAATATTTTCAGAGTTTCTACTTGATTTTAAAAGATTTTATTAGGTGTTTAAAAGCTGCTAAGGAAAACGTTTAACTACAGAAGAACAATCAGTTCTTGGCTAAATTGACAACTGTTTTACTTGCTCTTATTCTCCCCTCACAGATCTCCATCTTTTTGTTCCCTAGAATTGTACTAATTATTTCTTCAGACATAAAAATAGCTTTGGAAGAGATTTCTTAGCCCATGTAGACACAATCTATTTAAAATATGTGTGTGAATTTGGAAGAGAGTGTAGCTCTAGCTCATGCTGCTTAGTACATTATTTTGTGTGCTTGAAGAGCTATATTTCATTTCCACATTTCTGTTTACTTGAAATGACTAAAACATTTGAATTAATAATTAATCTTGCTCTTTGTGTGTGTCACACTCCAGGCCCAAGAATACAATTTTTGCACCAGTGTGAATGGTGACTTTATCAATGAAGTTTGGAAGATTCCTGACCTAATCTCAGGGATTTCCAGAGCCTTACTGCAATGGAGTCTGTGGTGATGTATGGGAAACACGGGAGGCTAAAATTTCAGGGTCCCTGGAATTGGATACCTAGGCACACCTACTTTAAACAGCTTCAGTTTGGCCCTGATGTGGTAAGTGAGACCAGAGAGTTCACATTCACCCAGATTTACTTCAGTTCTACAAATAAGAACTAAAACAACGACATAAGCTAAATGCATTTATTAAAGAAAGATAAAAAATCAGTTTAACCTTCAGTCAGCAAAGCAAAAATAAACTTAATACTCACACTTCTAGCAGCTCTATTTATTTACCATTCATACAAGTTCTTTTACCAGTAAAAGGGACCCTTTCCTCAAAGAGAGACCCCGATCCCTTCCATGTCCAAACTTAAATACCCCTCTATCTTGATGTCCTCTCCTCTAATACATATTTCAAAAATTATCTTTTCCATTGGACCACATCACTTCATATGTGTATTTTCGTGACACATTTCCCAAATATTCCCTCCTACCTCTTATTTACTACGAAACGGGTCTAAGTTCTTCTTTTATGTGGTCAACAGCTCCTTTTTTCTTCCCTTTATTTCCAGACAGGGGAATCTCAAATCACAATGTGTTCTCATCTATGACCCCTTACTTTTTACCCAGTTTCCTTATAAGAAAGACACAATTGATAAGGTTGGAAGGCTATCAAAACATCTCTTATCAGCATCAACATCTAGCAAGCTTCTAATACAGAAGCTGACTCTGGGTCAGGGTTTCGTACAATTGCTCCCTCGCTGCAATCTATTGAAAGACAGTCCTTGACACAAGCTTTTATACAGTGGATTTTACTCCCCTACTTGCCCCGTTGCACATTAGCTTTAAACCCCCTGCCCCATATTGTATCCAAATGTAAATTGCAAGGCTCAAGAAAATCCTTACAGTGATTCACCTGAAGAAGCAGATCCCTCACCCACCTGCTGTTAGAAGATGGATGCCAGCCAGTAGAGCCTGCCTATATTTCCCTCTTATTTCAGAGATCTCTCAGACTCTGATTGGTTCTCAGCCTTCTGATTGCTGGAGATTCCTTCTAGGTGGCCGACAGCCCATAATAATTCTACCTACCTGAGGTCAACCTCAGACCAGGTATCAGCAAGCCACTGGGCTCCCTTGTTTGGACCTACCTGATCCTGCTTCTTCAGGCTTTATTTCAGAATCTCCCCTGTCTGACCCACATTTTTGAAAACTGAACCCAGCCCAGCTTTTGTAACAGAGTAGTCATCTCAACTCTATAAGTAATGAAAGATAAAATCCGATTGGCAGCCTCAGGCCTATAACTAGCTAGGTCACAGTCTGAAAGCAAGCTTCCTGACAAATGTCCAGACACAATAATGTCATCAGAAAATTCAATTCATTATAAAATATCGCTGTATTATTTTGCATCACTAAAGCTCATGATATTGTGAGTTTATGACTGAATCAAAATGAATAGTGGGTGAAGAGTAATTCAGCTCAAATAATCCTAGTCCTTTAAATATATATGCATATTTTAGTAATGCAGCTTCGCCTCAGAACTCAGCAAACTTTTTACTGCTGGGTTATGAACTCTTGAAATTTGAGGCTGATAACAGAAATACCAGCAGACAGATGCCTTTAACAGCAGGACTGCTGAGCACCACTATAGCCATCAGTTTTAATGAGAGCTGTTAATATCACCTCAATCAAAATGGCTGCCCTGGGCTGACTTCTTAGAACCGTGCACAGGTGCTCTCAGCCAAAAATGTAATGAAGGTTATTACATTATCAATGAGGCACAGATGTGCATTCTGTCTGAACCCAAGGTGCCGTTTATTGCCCAGTGCATAACTCTTTGAGCAGATCCCTGGTCTGTGTATCAATATGCTGTTCCAGCTCACTGAACTCAAGCACAGCCTTCTGCTTCCCTTGACATATACAGTCAGCTAGGAAAGAAAGGCAAAAAGAGAAAAAATAAAGAAATTAAGGTGGGACAGTTATATTGCAGGTGCTCACAAAGCAAAACAAAACAACAAAGAAATATGTAATGCTGGGTCTCTTTTTCATTCTTTTTCAAGATAAAATTGATTAATCTAGACATTTAAAAAGATTATCTTCTCTTTTGGGGTTTGCAAAGAAATTTGGCTGGCTTAAACTTCTCTCTGTAACAATTATTCTAGAATCTCTCACCCAAAAAAGTGATTTTCCCAATATGCCTGCTTGCTAGCACACATTAGTGAATGGGTATTAATACTCATGCACAGGTATACCAATCATGCTGATAAATCACCTACAACAAGAGCTGATCCAAATATCCACTAAAATTAGAAATTCTGCAAATCTCTGAATTTACCAGCTGATTTTTGAACAATACCATTGCAAGTCAATTATCAAATATTATTGCATGTCAACCATCAAACACTGTCAAATATGATGTAGTTTTAAAACTATTTTATGGAAAATCCTCAATTCTTTGAAAGCTTATCAGTCAATGAGACAGCTTGCCTAACATCACTGATCTGTATGTAATGTGCAACCATAAGAGTCTGTTCATTGGGTCTGTTTTAGGAAACATACAGTTCACAATGGCAGTGGTGAAACTGTGTGTGCAGTGCAGAACAGAACAGGATCCTTTGCAATGTGCAGTGCTCTGTGGCAGACATACAGTGTTTCCTTGATGTGGGAAGTTGATCTGGGAAATGATCACTGGAGATAGTTTGAAAACCATTGTGATTTGCTATGCTAATGAGTGTCAGCTATCTGTGTTAAGCATTAAATACCATTGCAAATCAATGCTAAAATACAGTCAAAATACCAACCATCAGATATCAAATTTTGAAATAGAATATCATTGGGTGCCAAATACAGCTTCCAAAAATGCAGGGAATATTTGGATACTTTATTTGATCATTTAGAGAATAATTTACTAAGGATAACAATGAGAATTTAGGGGGGGGGGAATTGTTTTCAGTTCTTCTACAAATCAACCAACTCAGTCACAGCTGTAGGCATGGCTAATAATTTCGCCATGCATGAATTTACCCAGCAAATTCTACTTTTGATTCTGGGTCAGAGATAGAGCATATCATCAGCCATTCACCAGCCAGGTTCCAGTGAGTGAGATCTCACTTTCTCAGCATTGGTTGCTCAATGGGACAGAGTAATCCAGGATCATTAATACAAGATGGAAATTATAGCCCCTTTCAGGCGTTTTAATCTCCCACATGATTTGAATCATGTGAGCGACTAGTTCCACTCTGGTGTCTGGCACACTGTTTCTATTGCCCTCCATGAGTTGGACGGCAACTGTCACCATCTGGGAGTCTGCTCTACATAAATACTTCCTGTGCAATTTAGAACCCTGATCTTCTTTATTGGATCGTTTTTATTATAACCTGTCCTGGGAGCGCTTGTTGCTGAAGGTGCAATTTAATAAACAAATAAACAAGGCTGGAAAACAGTTGGCCCAGCATGGAATTATGAAAATACGTTTGCTTGGAGGCTCTTAAAACTTTTGCACTGCTGGGTTTTATCTTTTTCAGCAGTTTTACATAAAAGGATGCAATCTGCCCGCCAGTCAGAATACATGAATAATTCTTTCTTATCACAAAGAAGCCACAACTTTCCTTGGGTTTCAGAGAAAAAGTTATAGGAGCTGATCCAATTCCCTACAGTAAAGGCAATCAGCTTACCTATTTTTTTTTTTAATATATTTTGCATTTTCAACTTTATTGCAGAGCCTCCTCTGTTAAATTCACAGGCATGAAAATGAAGTACTGCAAGACATACGCATGCACACACACACACACACACACTACAGAGTAAGATGTTTGGGATATACATGAATAATCCATAAGACCAATAGTTAAATACCCACTCATCTTCAAAAGAAGGCAAGGAATGCCAAGTTACTGAAGAATTATCCTGCCACGCTTAGCAATTTTTCCTTTGTTCTGCTAAGTGGCAGATGTGGATTTTGATGTGGCACTGATCTCTTCTTTCTATCAAATGCAAAAGCCTTCAGTATTTCAAACAACCTCAGAGGCGAAGCACCAGTATACTTCCTTTTTAAATGCTTATCATACATCAGTTATCACATTTGCACCATGGAGACATGAAATTTTTTGATTCCTCCCACCACCTATCATGCCCTCCTTATATTATGTACCTGGTAAGAACTAAACATTAGTCACTCTAAGGTTGCAATCCTAAATACACTTACTAGGGAGTAAGCCCCATTAGCCAAAGTGAGACTTACTTCTGAGTAAACGGTTGTGGAATGCCTTCCCCTTGGAGGCCCAATTGGAGCAGACATTGGTTTCATTTCAGCGCCAAGTAAAAACATGGCTTTTGAGGGTTAAATGCATTCCCTAAAGTAGCATGCTGTTTTAACTGTTGTATTGTTTTAGATTTTAATTGGTATTAGCTTGTTTTATGTATAATATGTTTTTAGCTGTTTAAATTATTTATTGTTTTATACTGTTTAAATCAATCTCATGTACGCCACCCTGAGATCTTAATGATATAGAGCAGGACATAAATGTTTTAAATAAAACAAATAAATAAGCACATAAATAGGCATTGCACTGTTAAGCCCTCTTGAATAACTAGTATGGAAGTTTAGTTGTGCGGATATTCTCTTGTTTGTGCACAGCTAATGACTTTGATTCACTGTGACATTGTGCAGCTGACACTGATATCCCAGAAACCTTTGGTCTTAGGGATAATGTGTGTTACTTTCTTGTCTAGCTTCACTGAAATCTTTAGCCTTAGGGATGATTGTACGTTGCTGCCTAATCTAACTTCAGTATGAGCTCAGATTGGTCATAAGGAAAGCATTTAAAACGTCCTTAAAATGCTGGTGCCAGAAAGGCAGATTAAGGAACTCTCATCTAAACCCTAAGGAAGTGGAAGAATGAAGAAGCCCACCTGCCATGTTTGGCATTAGCTGCTGTTGTGGAAGATCCATAAGAACAACATTATTAAGTGACTAAATGCCAGGATAAGGAACGCATAATTAGCACTTAAAATGGATCAAGCAACCCGAAGCCATCTGAAATGCTAAAGATTACACATTATTATAAGGACTTATTACGTGGGAAGGTTTTTTTCAAATTATTTGTGTGCAGCTAGTGTACACTGAAATTTAAATGCCACCACAAATCCATCTCTAGACAAGCCTTTTGAAGCATATCATGAAAAACACCATGGATGACTGCTACTGATCTATATGCAGGGCTAGAATAAAACCCAGGTGCCTGGTTTTGGCACATACCTAAGTTTTATGCTGTCATCTGGGACTCTGAAATGCATTTCCTACACATTATTGACAAGATTTTTTTTTTAAATGTTTGCAGTTTAGTCTGTGATATAAGGTTGTTATGTCATTTTAGCAAGGGTAATTCTTCAGTGATTTTGGGAAGACAGGGGTTAACAGGTTTAGTTCTGTGAAAATAAAACAAAGTAATCACAGACCATGAAGATTCTGAACAAATTCAAAAAGAATTTCCAGTATTTCCTTGTTGTGGTATTAGGCAGCTGTTTCTCTTGGGAAGGTTCCCAGAGGACAACTCAAATCAATGTAGGGTGACAGAATGTGGAGGAAAAGTAGCATTTACCCTCTACACAGGAAATACCCTCAGGTCCCCTTTGAGTCCGAGGACCACTGAACAAGTTCCTTCCACACCTTCTCTTCTACATCTCTGTGCTATTATGGCTAATCCTTTCATCAAGGTGAAGTCAGAATCATAGAGTGAGAAGGAACCTTAAAGGTCATCTAGGCCAACCCCCTGGCTCAATGGAGAATCTGCAGTGCAAGCTGCAACTACATCATCCCTGACAGATGGCCATCCAGCCTCCGCTTAAATACCTCCAGTGAAGGAGAACCCACCATCTCCTGTGGCAGTCTGTTCCGCTGTTGAACAGCTCATAACGTTAAGACATTTCTCTTAATGTTTAGCTTAAAGCCACTCCTCTGCAATTTCCATCTGCTCCATCTTCTGTGACTACCCTTCAGATATTTGAAGACAGCTATTAGATCTATCCTTAATCTTCTCTTCTTCAGGCTAATACGTAGTTCTTCCAACTGTTCCACATAGGAATTATTTTCCAGACCTCTCACCATCCTGGTTACCCTCTTCTGGAAGCTCTCTAATTTGCCAAAGTTAGGGGGACCACTTACACATTACCAAAAAGAGAAAATGCATCGTCAGTGGAAGACACAGATTCACATACCATTGTTGTTGTTCAGTCGTTCAGTCGTGTCCGACTCTTCGTGACCCCATGGACCATAGCATAATATGGACCATATTGTAAACAACACATACCATTAGCATCTGCTAATTTATATGTACAGATGCACATTTAGAAATAATGACTATAGTTTAGAAAGAAATACAACCATAGTGGGGGAGATGGTGACCAGGTGATCTATGTGCCTGTTCTGTCTGCTGTCCAGGTGCTAACATTTGATGGGCAACTTCAAAAGCTCTCTCCCTTCTTGGGGTTCTTTATCTTATGGTTCTTAATCTGGAGTGGGGGTGGAAATGTGGTAGAAGAAACCCCTACATTTTTTATTCAATACATAAATAGGGTTTTCCCATTCATATACATCATATACAACATACGTCATATACAACACTACACATAAATATATGCCTTATAAATACTTGACCCTCACCAGCATATAAAACCAGTGTTGATTATAAACTCTTTCATTAAGGCTGTGGTTTGTAAACAGTTATACAGACTCAACAAATGCCACAAGGCTATTAATTAGCATTTTCTTTTAAATTCTACAGTACTGATATTTGGGGAAAGTGTGCCACAACATGTGCCTATTTTTAACATCTAACAAGTAATTGTTTTTCATGCAGAATGTACAGGTGTATGCAATAATTGGCTATTGCTATAAACCACATAGAAAAAGAACAGGAGGAAACAGGGCTGAGGTAGATTAGTGATTTTATATTTGCTGGCCATAGTACCTTGTCATTTAGGATGTGCTTGTTTCCTGTAGTGAATAATAATTGCTTCCAGTTGATCAGACACACACTTTTTGCTGCCACAACTACACATTGTTAGTGGGGACAACAAAGCTGCATGTGCGTCTGCCATAGCATTTTGGCAGTTCTATGGTGTCATTCTATCTTTTTAGGCGTACAGAACTTTTGAGGAGAGACAAGATTGTGATGTATGCAGCAGTGTAGTGGTGGCGGGTGGTGCTGGGGCGTTGCTCCGACACTGTTTTGAAGCCAGCCCCCAGCTGGGTCACAGTCTGCTAGGGAAGGAGGAGGGAGCAGAGGGAGTGCGGCGGCTGCTGGCCAGACAAAGGGAGGGAGCGAGTGAGGGAGCCTGAGGGAGCTCTGCAGCCTCCTCTTGCCCCCCCCTTCTCCTCCTCAGCTCTTGGCTTCTCTGCCTGTCCCTGCGCGCCCGGCCACCTGTTCAGGGCTGCTGCTGCTGGCCATGACAGCAGTGGGGTGGGTGGGTGCTGCCACCATTATTTACTTATGGGGCAGAGCAGGTGGCTGGTTTGTGCCAGTTTTTAAGATTTATTACACAATCCTATGCATGTTTACTCAGAAGTCAGTCCCACTATGTTCAATTGCCAATTGGGCTTTCTCCCAGGTCAGTGTGAGTAGGCCAGCAGCCTTAGCTGCCTTCCCAAGATCTCTGTAAATTTAATTCGAAATAAAGACCCATCGGATTGCACTGTTAATTCTTGAACATTAATTCCTACAGTAAGCAGAATTTCCAAATGCAACATGCTCTGTCTGCTACACTTTTTGGTACAAGGCTGGCATGTACCTGGGCAAACAAACTCTGGTGGAGGGAAGGGAAACAGAAAAAAAGCAGTTGGGGGGAGAGGAGAAGGTAGGGGTGTGTGTGTGTGGTTCAATCCAGCTGGGCGTATGGACGTTTCTGTTGCGGGATGGGAGAGATATAATGAAGGAGCTTAGGAAACGCTAATGGGTAATGTTGGGGTGAAAAAGGGCTTTTTAAATGAGAGTCCATGAGGGCTGAATTGAGAGGCTGAAGCTTCCATAGAGTATCATGTTTTGAAAACCTAAAATGTTTGTGTTTGAGTGAGTGAGTGAGTGAGTGAGTGAAAAAGATTAACACCTCTGCATTTTTTCTCAGACATCCAATGGAAATATCTTTGCCTTACTCTCAGCTGCACTGTTTTTGGATCCCAGTTGAAGGCTATATATCTTACAAGGTTGTATAATCTTAGAAGAGGGTGTGGCTGTGAGGGGGCATGGCTGTGACTGTCATTTAGGGACCCTGCACTTCTGAATTTGCCACTACACTACTGGATATATGCAGATTCTACAGTACTGCCTTGTAGAACAGAACTATGGAGTTAAAAATTATTATTATTATTATTATTAAATTTATTAATTGCCCATCTGGCTGGTCACCCAGCCACTCTGGGCGATGTACAGCATATAATAAAACAGTTTAAAACAATAAAATTCTACAATAAAAACATTTTCTAAAATACCCTAACCCACCCCAAATGCCTGCCTGAACAACCACGTTTTTAATGCACGGCGGAAGCTCATGTGCAAAAAATGCACTGGCTCTTAGACAGGAGAATAAGAGAGCCATCCATGTAGTCATTATAACACTGTCCCATATTTAAAAGTGCGGTGCTGTGGAGGCTGCAAACTTGACTCTATCCCTTGTACCAGTCTTAGGGCGCAATTCTCTGCATGTTTAGACAGAGAAAACTGCATAGGATTGCGCCCTTAGTCGAGAAAAAAAGATTTGGGATAACCATGCTGGGGTGAGAGGTGGACTCTGGTAACTGTTAGCGGAAGAAACAGCAGTAGTAACATGGGGCAGGGAGGAACCGCACAGGAAGTTGAGGAGCTACGTTGGGTAGTTCATTTCAACATTGTTATAAATTTGAATGATCAAGATCATTTGAATTTGTGGATGGGAGGCATTGCAACACAGGAAAGATTTCCAGTTCATTGACACAAACGAAGCTTTAATCTAATTTTGTCATTTAGTGTCTTGTGAATGCTTGTTACCACAATGGAAGGGGAAGCTAACTCCCACCCCCCACCCCGGACTTCCTCCTGCCTTTTACCAGAGACGTAAAATGGCCTTTCCATGATGAAGGGCTCCATTAATATTAGTGCTACAAGGGAAAAATGACTTAATTGTAGATCAATTATTTGCTAATAAGCAAATTCTAAACAGCTCAAGAAGAAAGCAACTTTCTGCCAATCTTCCAAGACATAAATTATGGAAATTGCATTAGGACATAATTATGCTAATCAGTAATTATTCCATGGAAATGGTATTTATGGATTTGCACTTACTTTGACTATAACCCTAAAGTCCAAATAAAATGCTTGCACAATATGAGCAGAATCTGAAAATGCAGTGTTAACGCTTTTGTAGACTGCCATTATGGACTTCATTTCATTAAAATGGCATTCTAATTAAATTCAAAGTCTACTAAAAGATACTTTCTCAGCTTTTTTGCAAACAAACTTCTTGAGCAACTATAAGAGCCAGTTCAGATGTAGTAGATGTAGTATTTGTAGTATAGGATGTATACAACCAGGATACAGTATTTGGGAGAGAGCCATGGGATCACATGAACTCTTTCCCTTGCCTCCTTTCTTATCCATAATTCGTGGTGTGTTATGAATTTTACTTTGTTGAACATTGCCAATCTGTAGTTCAAGTATAGTAAAATTCATAACAGTGAGTTCTAGCTCACATTAGCAGCCAGCCCTTTAGCATCTCTGGTGGAACTACAATGGTGTGTTGCTTTCCTCCTTCAAATATTTAGAAGAGTGGATGGTGGAATGTGCAGTTCCAGGCAGAAGTGTAAGTCTATAAATGCAACAAGTCCAGGTAATGAAAGGTAGGATTGTGGGACTTCCCCTTCACACATATTAAAAATCTTTGCATTAGAGGAGGATTTTTTTTTTTTACTGGCACCTAGAAATATATGTACATATGTACGCTTAATTTATGCAAGCTGAATGTATGACAAGGTAGCATGGTTTGCATGTAATGACAACCCAGAGTATGAGTTGAATATAAGATGAGTAAAGGTTGTCGTTGAATCGTTGAAAGGTTGCTGTTGAATCATGGGTTGTCATTATGTGTGAACTGTGCCCTATGGTTTAACTATGGGTTGATAACCACAAACAACCCTGAGTTTACAATTCAACAATAAACCATGGGTTCTCTTCCTGGGTTGTTTGTGGTTAACAATCCATACTTAAACCATAGTGCAGGGTTCGCACATAATGACAATGCATGATTCAACAACAATCTGCGATTCAACAATAACCCATACTCAACCTGTACTCTGAATTGTTATATGTGAACCAGGTCAATATGTGTTTGTGTATGTATAGGCAGACAGACAGGCAGACAAATCAATGTATACAGTCTATGATATCAAAGTGTTCTTGTGCAGCATGAAAGTATCACCTTGAATTACCAATAACTAGTTTTAATGGAGACTGTCAAAGCCATATTTGATTGAAGATGAAACAGAAAAAGTAGCAAATGCTGATTTAAATTCTTGACTATCTCTTTTTCTGCCTACTATTACCACTAAGTATTCTTCTCTGATTATAATTGCTGTAAAATTGCATGTTTTTGCCTGTCCCTTTTGACAAGTGGGCTGAAATTAGTAGCTCTGAGAAGCTGCAGTTGACTCATTACAATCTGAAACACTTGGGCTGTGGGGCAGTGGGAGGGGGGGAGAGAAGACTAGGGGATTGGACCTGTTCTATATGACAGAGATTGCTGAGTTGGTTCTTAGACTGTGTAAATCCAATTGTGACTGCATTCTTTTCAAATTATACAGTACATAATCAATTTAACATGTGATACTTGGTGGAAAATAACTCCATGAAGGGTATAATAATAATAGTAATAAAAAACATTCTGTGGTGGGTTGAATGTTGCTGAGAACAAAATCATAGGAGACTAATACAGAAGACCAGCATGTGACATAACTTTTCTGGTTCTTGTCTACTTATCTTATTATTTTACTACTTAGATTGGATGAGATGTATTAGTAGGTTTCTCCATTTTTTTTTTTTAGGATGTGATGTCGGGAAAACATGCAGCTCTTACGACTGCTGTCAACTAATACACCACAAGCCAAGTTGCTTATATTGAGTTTGGATTGTCAACTTTTCTTTGCCATGTCCAAATATAGTCCCTGCAATAGCACTATAACATCATGTTTTGTAGTGTTTCACTGTCCTAGAATTGTGCAGGTTCCATCTTAAAGGAGTATACGTATATATCCGCAACATGTTTTAAAACTGATAATGCCCTATCAGTGTGTGTACTGCATGATGTCAGGCACCAGAGGGCCTGTTTCATAAAAGCACGTACATCTTTCTATCTCTTATCCCTTTAAGTCCCTTGACACAGCAGTGAACCATTTTCCCCCTGTACAGCATCCCTGGGAAGGATGTCATTGCATTTGCGACCCCATTTTCAGTATCTGCAGCAGGAGCCACAATTTCTAGCTTCTCCAAGTGGCTATTAGTTGTACAAAAACATAAAGGGATATTTTTTAAAAGTCAGACCTCAGAACACTTCATGACAAGGAGTAATCCCTTTTGTTTTGGGGTAGGTTGGTGGAATTTCATGTAGATGCCCCCCCCACACACATGCACATTACTACAGAAACAGGGCTCAAAAATGAAAGCCTTTGAATGTGACATGAATTGTAATTAAAGCGATCCATCCACCCCTACTGTGCATACATTATCTCAATAATCCTTTACAACAACCCTAAAAGGTGGGCCATTATTATTATTATTATTATTCCTAGACTCTGAGGCTGAGAGATGATCATGACTAAGGCTGCCTTATAAATTAATGGCTGAGGCAAGGATTCAGCCAGAGACGTCCTGCTTCACTGCTCACATTTTTAACCAATACACTGCACCAGATTCTAATGAGAGGCAGTATCCAGTTCAACACTACTGCTAAGGTAAAATTTGTTGCACCAGCATAAGCAACTGTAGCACAATACCAATAGCATTTGCTGGCTCAACGGGTTTTCTGGGGAAACCTGTTGCACCAGCAAACTCTATTGGTGTTGTATTAAGGTTGCTTAGACTAGTGCAACATAATTTACACTAGCAGTAGTGACAAATTGGATACTGTCCTAGGTGTTTGACTTCCACAATTGTTCCTAATACTGAGAATGTCGCACATCTACTAGTTACAAACATTCTTCTGGTCTGTCTATCTATCCATCCATCCATCCAAAAACGAAATGAAGGGTTATTTTGCTCACTGTTGAGAAAAGGAAATGTGTGACTTAACTGAAATATGAATATATATATATATATATATATATATATATGGTATTGTAAGTTAGATAGTTACTTATTTGCATATGTTTTAAAAGTTAATTTAAATGAAAAAGAAAGACATTCAAATCCAGGGGAAAAGGAATTGTCAACCTGACAGAAAAATAAGATTAGGTTGTAAAGATGTGAAAAATGCTATTACAGTTTGAATAAATTCTTTTCATTTATTATCTGCAGTAAAAATCCATCTTCCTCCAATCACTTTCATTTTATAATTTAAGAAAGTGAAAGATGATCCTGAAGATCAATTGCCCATTTGCTCCTCAAGAGATCCTTCCAGAAGGCATAATTTATGCACTTTCAAGAAGAGAGTAAAAAGTGCTCCTCAGTTTTCTCAAAAGTAATTTCTACACAGGGCACCCACTTATAAGCTAGCAAATGAAGGTACAGTATTTAATTATTCAAAACTAAAACTTCCTGTGAGGGCTAGAAAAATTCTTCAGCAATATACTTATGGTAAAAAGTGCCTCCTTCGATATAAAGTTTCTTCTCGCATAGCCAATTTTGATGAAGTTTTACTTTATAAGGGAGCAATTCTATGGCCATTAGCCAGTGGCTAGACAGCCATAGGATATGTCAGTTTCTGGGAACCAACCTCCCCCCACCCCACACTCCCTCGCAGGCAGCTAGGAACAGCTCCATGCTCTGCATTTGGAAGAGGAACGCAGAGTGGCGAAAATGGGGCATTCCGGGGGGCATTCTGGGGCAGGGAAGGCGGAAATGCCAGTACAACACATCCTATGTGTCATCTGGCAGCTGCTTCCCCTGCTCCGCCTTCCCATGGCTAGACAGCTGAAATTGGCTGTCTAGCCATAAATGCAGGGCAGCTGAAGCATGGAGGGGATGATCCCCTCCACGCTTCTCCTGCCCTGCATTGGATAGGCGATCGCCTCCGAGTTTGGAGGTGGCCGCCTATCCTCATAGGATTGTGCCCTCCAATTATTAAATAACAAGAGAACATAAACAAATCAGTATTTTCAAGGTTACTACAAATAAGGGCTATTACAGATGTTAGGTCATACTATCGCTAAAACATCCATAGTTATATTCTTGTAATTTTTTTGTCTCCAGTACTGAATATATTTATTCCATTATTCTACGGAATCATTTTTTGTATCTCACCCCTTCCAGAGTTTCTTAGAAAATGAAATCTTATGCATTCGTATTCTGTGCCAAATATGGTCCTGCCATTCTGCCATGGTTCTGCAAAATACGGTTCTTCAATCTGGTATTGCTTGTTTTTTCCAATGTTTTGCTATTAGTATTCGGGCCAAAATTAGCATAGTTGCAACAATGACTTTATTGTTAGGCACAACCAATTCCTTTAAACTGCCCAAGAGTAAAACCATTCAGTGGCAGCTGGTGACCATTGATGTTGGTGAGGCTGAGGTCACAAGAGGCCAAGCCAAAGTGTCACCAGAGGCAGAGCAGTCTTTTGAATCTGCAGCAGCTTGTACCACAGAAAGAGAAAACTGAGACACATGAACTTTAAGATATGAGTTCAAGGCAGGTGGGTGGGGAAATCAACACAGCTACATAAATAGTTATAATCATAGTAATCCATTGCAAAGGGGGATACTGATAGAGCATGCCTGCAAAGCTGAGTGTGCAGGTGATGAGATGAGATAATGCTCATGATTATAATGATATCCTCAGAGCCACAAAGAAAAACAGTATTTAGAACCTAGCAGCAAGTTCTGAGATCATCCACAATTTACTGCTGTGTATGTCCTCACAAAGCATCCCCTCAAACACTGCTCTGCAGGTCTACTCAGAAGTAGTAGTCAGAAGCAGCACAGAATAAAAATCCAGCTTATGCATATCTACTGAGGAGTAAGAAGGACTGAATTACAAAGGGGTAAACATGAGACAGAGAGCATATCTACAAATCTGAGTACATTGGAGTGGCTGGGTGGGTGAATAACAAAGGATTTAACAAAGAAAATTGCCAACCCCCACAAATCCAATACAAAAACTTTAAAATACCCCCAACCACCATTTTTTAAAAGAACCCTACCTTCCTCTGGTGTTTGGTCTGGATTCAATGAGCTGACCTCACACACACACACCCCAACCACATAGAGACCTACAAACTATTGACACAAACAGAGAGACATGCAAACACCTCTACACAGAATACTCACAAACATCCAGCTACCCACCACCACAGAAGATACCCTTATACTGGCCTTCCCCCATGACTTCTCTTGACTCTGCCTCTCTCCTTCTCTTCTCTCTGCCACCATGCTGCCTTCTGCTGCTGCTCTCTGGGCAGGCACTGACTGGAGCAATGCTGGTGGGTGGGTTTTCTGGATTGGTTAAGGGCTTCACAAACAGAATTGTAGGTCTTGCACAGGTGCAGGAGATCCAAAATATAGCTATACATGGGAGGCAGACAGAGCATCGCTTACCCATGCATTGCCTTCCTGCCCCCTCTGAAGCCTTCTAGCTAGCTCTGCCAATCTGGGGGAGCATTCTGAGCACATGTGACCACTGTGCATGCTCTGTATCCCCCCCCATCACATATTCTGACTAGATCTGAGCTTGCTCCAGTTAAAGACCTAATGACAGAGACCACATCTACAGAACATAATCCATCTGTAACCAGTTTAACTGTGTCATAGCTTCCCTCATGAAAATTTGGGAAATCTGATTTGTGAGGAAGCTGATAATTTTCTGTGACATGGGACTAGATGCTTGGAGAAAGGCAAACAGGCAGGCCAGCTTCTGGGAAGATCAACAAGAATCTAAACTGAAGATGCAGGCCAATCATAGCAGTTACATATGGCTTGATAGGATTCCATTCTGTTGGGCTTGAAAGCTGCAGTACACCCTCCAAGCCAACTGAGTGATGGCACTGTGGAGTAGAAGAGATTAGGCCAGTAGTTCCCTTTGTCTGCTAGCTGTGGTAGGGATGAAGGGAGTGAAGCATCAAAGACTTTCCGTTACTCTCATGTTTGAGACCCCTCCTCCTCAGGTCCTTTATACAGAACTACCATTTCCTGGTTTTCTTTGGGGAAACCATGAAATTTAAATTGGATTACACAATTACGCTAGCTAATGCATGTTCAAGACACTCTGAACTGGTTCCTTCTGTGGGCAGAAGTTGTAGAGAAATGGCAAAGTGGAGGGCAAAGTAGCATGGACACTAGGTGTGCCTACTGTTCACACATCTCACCTTGGAAAAGACAATACATCAGAAATACAAAATGTGAGTACGTGAGACACTTTTACATCCACTCTTTGTCATATCTGAGCAGTTTTATTATGCAGAAATAGAAAATGAATTTATACATCCTTTTTCCTACTCTACCACACTAAGTATGAATGTGGAAGGATGATATGATGGAGGGAGCAATCCTATGGCCACCAGATAACTGTCTAGAGGGCCATAGGTTTGTTCAGTTTCTGGGAACTGAGGTCGGAGCCAAGGCTCTGACTCCAGTTCCCAGAAACCACGCTCCCCTCCCTCTCCCCTTTGTAACCGGCATAGTTCTCTGTGCACCAGCTATGTTTCCATGCTCAGAAACGGAGCATGGAGATGGGGAAAAGGGGGTGGGGAAGGGAGAAGACCACAGAAGCTTCTTTACACAGCTTCCTATCAGATCTCTAGGCCCCTTCCCTGCCCCTCTGTGAAGCCATGACTAGACAGGCGAAATCACTCATCTAGGCAAAAATGCAGGGTGGCTGGAGCACAGAAAAGAGGATCTCCTCCATGTTCTGGCTGCCCTGCATACAATAGTTGGCAGCCTCCAATTTTGACTATCCGGATAGGATTGTGCCCTAAAGTACGTTAAGCCAACCTTGATGATAAGTACAAAAGTCTAACCAATTAAACACACACACAATTAGCACCCTATCTACTATGAGGCACCTTGTCAAATGTTAGTAAGGATGGGGTCCAGAGAGCTAGGTGAAGGGAACGAATGGTTCCTTATACCATATGAGTAGTTCACTGGTATGCAAGACTGTACTGATCACAAGCCAATATTAACGGCTCTTAAAAATCATATTAGTATGGAAGCAATCCTTAGTGACATTTTGAAATCTGGGAGGCTTGCTTTACCAGCATCGATATTCCTCTTATTTTTCGTAAACCACATGGGTGCAGATATTTTTCTAACTTTCAAATATTCTTCAGAAAGTGAGAGTTCACTTTGAAACCATGATTTTGAAATACATTTCATTGAAAGTCATTTCATTGTACTTCCAGGCATAAGGTGGAAAGCAGCCTAAGTAATATCGACAGAAAAAACAACAGAAAGAGATGGAAACGTTTGATAAAGAACTACAGAAAATATGAGGGAAAAGGACTACAGATCTTTGCTAGAACAGAGTGGTCCAGGATTTTTTTTTCCTTTTTGCATTAGATATAGGATTTGAAGACATATTTACAAGAGAGTAAATTTGTCTTAATAAATAGAGAGGGAACTGCATGGCAACAAACATGAAGGTGAGAGTGGAAGGAAGGAAAAATAGACAGTGCCAGATCAAAACGTTTTGCTATCTGAAGCAGAGCCCAGATGCTCCCGAACCCCACTAGGGCCAACGCTTTAAACAAGTCTTGCTGCACCATTCAGACCAGTTTTTACCTACATCTATTACCTCCCTTCCCCCCCCCCCTGCTGGGTCACCTGAAGCAAGTCACAGCCTGCTGCATAATAAGGCTGGCCGTGCTCCCAATATCCTAACTTTCCTTATTAGTTTAGTTAAGGTAAATATTAGTGACTGATTACTCCATGAAAATGTTAATCTATTAGGTCTGTTTAACAGAATCAAAGACACTGGGTTAGATCCAGATTTAGTTGAGCTTAGAATAGACCAGTTAAAATCAATGGGACTTAGGTTAGTCATGACTAACTTCTCTTGTTGATTTCAGCATGAGTAAGTTTGGATCCAACCCACTGGCTTTTAGTAAAGACTACAAAGAAAATGTAAATAATTTCCCAGTCTTATGGCACAGTACCATCAGTTCTCTCCTGAGACAGGCTAAAAAGACACCACAGTATCAACTTTCTTTTGAGTAGGCAAATAGTGTCATAAGGGCAATTGTGTTTTAAAGGAACAGTTATCAGCTTCCTGATTTTCTGAAAGTGAAATTATTTTCTGTCTGAATTAATAATGAACATCTTTTTTGAATTCATCACCTTCACTCAGTTTGTCACCTAAGAGCAATTGAGAGCAATTATTTATTTATTTATTTATTTATTTATTATTAAATTTATTAATCGCCCATCTGACTGGTCACCCAGCCACTCTGGGCGATGTACAACCCCCATAAAACAATTTAAAACAATAAAATTTTACCATAATTTTTTTTTTTAAATACCCTAACCCACCCCAAATGCCTGCCTGAACAACCACGTTTTTAATGCACGACGGAAGCTCATTAAAGAGGGGGCATGACGGAGTTTCCTAGGGAGGGAGTTCCACAGAGTGGGGGCCACCACAGAGAAGGCCCTCTCCCTCGTCCCCACCAGTCTAGCTGTCCTGGCTGATGGGACAGAGAGAAGGCCATCTGAGGCTGATCTTGTTAAGCGGCCTGTCTGGTGTTGCTGGAGGCGCTCCTTAAGATAGGCTGGACCAGAACCATATAGGGTTTTAAAGGTCAAAACCAACACCTTGAATTTGGCCCGGAAAACAACTGGTAACCAGTGCAACTCCTTCAGCACTGGAGTGATGTGATCTCGCCGGTGGCTGCCTTTAATCAGGCGAGCCGCCGCGTTCTGTACCAGCTGCAGCTTCCGAACCGTCTTCAAGGGTAACCCCACGTAGAGCGCATTACAGTAGTCTAAACGAGAGGAGACCAGGGCATGTACTACCGATGGGAGCAGATGGTCGGGAAGGAAGGGGCGCAGCCGCCGTATCAGATGGAGTTGATACAGCGCTGTCCGGCTCACAGCTGACACCTGAGCCTCCATGGACAGCTGGGAGTCCAAAATGACCCCCAGGCTGCGGACCTGGTCTCTCAAGGGTAGCCGTACCCCATTCAACACCAGGTCAACATCCCCCAGCCTCCTCTTGTCTCCCACCAAAAGTACCTCGGTCTTGTCAGGGTTGAGCTTCAGCTTATTCCTCCCCATCCAGCCACTCACCGTCTCCAGACATTTGGACAGGGATTCTACGGCCAACCTTGGTGAAGATTTGAATGAGAGGTAGAGCTGCGTGTCATCCGCATATTGATGACACTGCACCCCAAACCTCCTGATGATAGCCCCCAGTGGCTTCACATAGATGTTAAATAGCATCGGGGAGAGGATGGAACCCTGTGGCACCCCACAAGTAAGTGGCCACGGGTCCGAAACCTCCTCTCCCAGTGCTACCCTCTGGTACCTGCCGGAGAGGAAGGACCGGAACCACCGCAATACAGTGTCTCCAATGCCCATCCCCTCCAGGCGGTCCAGGAGGATACCGTGGTCAACGGTATCAAAAGCCGCTGAGAGGTCAAGGAGAACAAGGAAGGAGCATTCACCCCTATCCAGAGTCCTCCTCATATCATCCACCAAGGCGACCAAGGCCGTTTCTGTCCCATGCCCAGGCCTGAAGCCCGACTGAAATGGGTCTAGATAATCAGTTTCTTCCAAATGCTCTGTGCTCTGAAGTCAAGAAAAGAAGAATTGGAAACAGTTTGATATAATAGCTGAGGAGACTGTTAATTCATATGCAAAACAATTTTTTTTAAAGGAGATCTTTCAAATCTTTACAGCTGCTGTGGGGCTACCACCAGAGTGCAACCGCAAAATCTGATTTTAAAAAATGTATGCAGTGAACGAAAGATCCCTCAGAGACTTTCCAAACTGGGAAGCAGCAAGCTGCATTTTTCCCCTCTGAAGAAGATCTAGGTTAAATTCATCATATGACACATATAAAATGCAGCTTGTATGGTATGAATTTGTAGTGGCAAAGCATTCCCAGATAAGAGAATATTTATATTTGATTATTTATTTACAGAGTTTATTCCTAAATCCTGACCTATCCCAAGGGCGAGTTATAATTTAGATCCTAAGCAGTAGCTGATGTTGAGATTTAACAACTTGCCAAGGCCACTCAAGCTAAGCTGGACTCTTAGTGTTAACTTTTCAAGAGGAAAAGCTGCCCCTTCACAGTACTAAGAAAAATCTGCTAGACTGTTTGAACCACAGTGCAGTGCTGCCATTTTTTTTTTTTTTTTTAAAGCAAACCTATTTCACTTGCCAGAGAAATGGCAAGGGCTGAAAACCTGCATTTGATTTTTGTATATATTTTTGCTAATGAGAATGTTTAGAGAACTTTCCTTACAATCATGCCATCCTTCTCTGAATGTGCTTTAGTGAGATAAGTCCTAATGAATACAGGGTTTCAATTGTCTAACCCACTGGGAAAGTGCAGATGTGAAAAAATGGCCCCAGAAAACCCCTCAGAGGTGCTGAAATGACAGAGGCTTAAATGTCACTTCCAATAAGAAGCTTGGGTTTAAAGGGTAGGCATGCAACCTGTTTGTTTGTTTTTAATGTCACATGGGTGTTCTCTTGAAACTGAAGGAATTGAGTGGCATTGATAAATTACCCCATTCAATTGTGTGATAGTGGAATTCAGGTATTTACTGAAATGTCCTGTTAAAACCTGAAAAACAACAACAACCAGTGCCTCATAAATGGCTGGAAGTTGGAAATCACTGATGGCTGAAGTTGGAAGAGATGCCTGTAATTTTTATATTTATTTTATTAATTTACTTATTAGATCCTGCTTTTCCTCCAAGGAGGTTAAGGTGCTATAGATAGTTCTCTCTTCAATTTTAGTCTCACAACAATCCTGTATGCAAGGCTGACAGGGAGTCACTGGCCAAAGGTAACCCCGTGATCTTTATGGCTGGAGTAGGGATTTGAACCTGGGTCTCCTATGTCCTAGCCTGATATTCTAACCACCAACTATACCCATCTCAGCTCTTACATATGACAGAGAATAGAATTTTTTTAAAAAACTTAACCTTTACCACCTGGCAACTGATGAAAATGAAATAGTAGTAAACATTATTTACTACTGGTACTCCAGGGGATATACTTCATTCTGAAAAATTCCACGTCCAGGGATTCCTGTGGAGGATGATTGGGTCTTTATGCAAACTCCCCAGATTTTAAAGTCAGGCCTTCAAGTGATGCTGTCAGTTTTATGAGAGTAAGGGCATTTCTACACCAGACTTAAATCCTGCATTTAAAACCGGGCTTTCTGCTTCCGTTTTAAATGCAGGATCACCACTGACTCCCTTTACACGTGCTTCCTCCGCCCTCCCCCATCTGAGTCTTCCATTATCTTTCATTGATCTCGCTTCTCTTGTTGCTTTAACTCTTTTCACGGAGGAAACTGAAGCAGAACACAACGGGGTAATTTAGTGCAGGAGGGTCACGGCGTCATGTAAAGAGTCCACAAACGTCCGTGAAGGAGCAATCTCAATCACAGGATAAAAGCTCTGTGTGATGAAGCCCTAGAACTAAATAAGCATGTGATTGGGCATCAGAGGATCATGCTGATAATCATACTGATGAGTTACCCTGAATCAGGAATTCAGGATTAGCAGCTTCAGGCACCATGATCAGGTAGCTGATGAGGGCCCAATGCCACCTCCTTGCTACTGCCCCACCTCCTTCTCAGTAATGGTGTCACATCTGCCTCCTCCACCTACACCTCTACTGCTGTTGTCGCCTCCTCCTCCTCTCTCTCCCCAGTGAGCAGGGAGAATCTGCCCACCTGCCTGTCTACCAGTACCATTCTTTAATTAGATGGAGGTGCAAGACAATGAGAATGAGAAACTGGGATCATCCTCCCACCTGTTGCAATGGGAGTTCTATGGGTATGGTGGGGGCCTGATGCAAACCTGGAGCTGTCCCTGCCCATAACCATGAGACAATATTTGCAAACTGTCCCCAAATTCTAGTAAATTAGGCTCCAATCAAGGTAAAGTGTGCTGTGACTAAGGCCCATTAAAGGCCTATGGAACAAGTTAATCATGATTAAATCTCATTGCTTTCAGTGAGATTTAGTCATGACTAAGCTTGGCTGGAGTGAGGCCATTCTAATGCTTTCAGGGGGAGAAACACATGGTACAATCTCTCTGAAACTATACCACCTCTGAATGCAATAGTGGTATCCCATCACTGAAGGCTTTTCTACCTCAGCCAGTGGGAAGTTAGCTTGCTAAGGAGAAAGGCTTCAGCCTATCCTTCTCCCTGAGTTTTTTTAAATGAGAATTAGAAGTGTGACCCCAATGGCATTTTGTTTGTTTCATGCATTTCTACGCCACTTTTTAAACTATTTCTCCCCAAAGCAACATTAAAACATTAAAAGCAAAATGTCTACCAGCCTAACTGCTGCTAATAGCAGGCAAACAAGCAGGGCCCTTGTAGCAGATCTAAATGGTCAGGCAAATTTGTATGAGTGCAGACAGTTCTTTAAGTAACTTGGTCCCAAACCATTTAGGGCTTTAAAGCCTATACCAGTAGTTTGACTTGAGCTTAGGTGTATTAAATAGCCAGTGCAGCCAGTGCAAGTTAGGGGTAATAGCCCCTACCAGTATCTAGGCTACTGCCTTCTGCACTAGCTGAAGCTTCTGAACAGTCTTCAAAGACAGCCCCATATAAAGTACATTGTAGTAGTCTAGTCTGGATATAACCACAGTATGGTAACCTAGTCAAAATCCCACAAGAGAGAGAGCTCTATCAAAGGAAGGAAAACTCTGCCAGTTTCCATTTCTCCTGTTTTCTCATTTTTCCAATCTTAAGTTCAGCTCATCTCAAACTTTGAGAATTTCTCAAGTCTTAAAATCAGTTTATTCCAAACTTTGAGATTTTTTAAAAACATATACATCTGCATTAAAATTCATAAGCATTTTTGTGTAGATTTCTCCTAATACATACTTTTTGTATGCATTTTTGCCTAATATACACATTCTTTGCTTGCAATTTTCCTAATATAATAAATTTTTAAACATTATTTCCCCTAATATATGCACTTTTGCACACATTTTTTGATTGGAGAACTCCATTGCAAAATTTGAAGAAGAGCAATTTTCGAAGAGTAACTCAGGGTTGGTTCGCATAGTGGTTCGAAAGTTTAGAATTAAGTACATTTGCATTAAAATGCAATCTAAATGAATTTCTCCCCCATTCTTAGCTGCTGCATCATAGTTTTTCCTCCTGAAGGTGTAGATCAGCTGTGAATTTTGAATGTAAAGGAGGTTAGTTAATGTAGCAGATCTAGGCTGCAATCCTATGCACACATATCAGTAAATAAGCCACGCTGAAAACAGTAGGGCAGGGCTGGGGAACCTCTCTCAGGCTGAGGGCCAGATTCAGTTTTGGGGAAGCTCTCAGGGACCACATTCCAGTGGTGGACAGGGCCAAAGGCAAAAGGAATGCTGTCAAAAGAACTGCACTGGCTGCCTATTAGCTACCGAGTCACGTATAAGGTTATGTTATTGTCATATAAAGCCCTAAACAACTTGGGACCAGGATACCTGGCAGAATGCCTTTTCCATCGGAGAAGGCCTTGCTAGTCATTCCAAAACAAACAGAATGTCATCATGAAGTACCCTGGTGGCAGCCCTTCTTTGTAGTGGAAAACCCTAGAAAACCCTCCCTCATGCAGTTCAGGAGGCAGAAAACATGACATCTTTTAAATGCCTCCTGAAAACACTCTTGTTCACCCAGGCTTTCCCTGGGCTGTAAGCAAATTGATCATGTCACTCCACTTTACTGTTCCTTGAATTGGGTTTTTTTTTAATTGTAGTTGGAAGTGTTTTTAATGTTGTATTTAAATATACTTTAATATTCTTTGTGAACCACTGAGGGATTTTATTATATTCAGCAGTATATAAGTGTCACAAACAAATATACAAACATCCCAGCATATTTTAGCTTAAAGCTCTTCCTGCCAATAACTAAGCTTTAGGAGAGGCATTTCAACCTTTTAGAAAGGGGAAGAAGTGTACAAAAGCTGGGAAAGGCGGTGGGGCCAGGAGAAGGGTGTGCGGTCATCTGGGGAATCTTGGAGGGCCGCAGTGGGAAGCCAGGAGGCTGGATTTGGTCCCTTGGCCCGAGATTCCCCACCCCTGCAGTAAACGTGCACAGGATCAGGTTGCAGGCCTACTATCAACACAATCCCATTCCTATTTACTTGGAAGTAAGTTCCGCTATGTTCAATGGGGTTTACTCCCAGGTAAGTGTGTATAGGATTGCAGCCTATGTTAGTTAATGTAATGTTTCTTCTGTTTGTGTTCTGTTCTGTGTTTCTGTTCTGGCAGCACTTCTTATTTTTTTCCATAAATATTCAGTCCATGTGTTGTTTTCCTGACAAGCCTTTTGGTTTTTACTCCAGTATAAAAAGTGCACAACAGAAAAAATACGTTCCAAAGAAGAAAACAATGGACAGAATGTCGGCTGACAATTATGCTGCTTGGAATAAATCTATAGACAGCAGCTCCATCATCCAGTAGTTTCGCCTATCTCCAATTTGAGAAAACTCATCTCACATAACTGCAGCAGCTGTTACTGTTTGGATTTGAGAACAGTAATAAGCCATATGGTATGGCAACAAGCCCCTATACATATTCTCACATGGACAAATATTATTATTGCAGAGGATAAACACATTACTATATTGACTTTTCTCTGGGGAAGTATGCAGCCTTCAACCTAATTTTAAAAATATTGCCTGCTTCCCAGTGAGCCAATTGTCTTAAAGGAATGTACTCAGATATCCAAAAGAACTTACTTTTTGAATCAACAGGCTTGGTTTTCAGAGAGCTATCTTTAACATTTCTGATTAGGTTTCAGCATAATTGTAGTAAGAATTGATCATGAAGGCTTCAAAACTATGAACATTTACCTGAGAGTAAGTCCAACTGAACTCAGTGGGACTTGATTCAGAGTAGACATGCATAGGATTGCGCTGTAAGTAATTTCAGGCAGCCACAATGGAGAGAAATAGGCAAAGGGGAGAAGATTAAAGGACACTGCAAATTATTCCAGGTGCATGTTTATATTAGTAGCCTGGGTCAGGTAGATAGATAGTTAACTAAGGATATATTCTGCCCTTCTAATGCTTGTGCACCACTCAGGGCAGCTAACAACAATCAAGAGAGCAATCCTATGGCCGCTAAACAGCGGCTAGATGGCCATATGATATGCCATTTTCCGGGAACCAACCTCGGAGCCCGGTGTGGCTGGGGGCACTCCGGGGCGGGGAGGGCATAGCTGCGTGTATGACACATTCAATGTGTCACAGCAGCCTCCTTCGCTGCTCCATGCTCTTGCGGCTACATAGCTGCAATCGGCTGTCTAGCCAAAAAAGCAGGGCAGGAGTAGTGCGGAGGGAACAATCCCCTCCGTGCTTGTCCCACCCTGCTTAGGATAGGCAGTCACCTCCGAGTTCGGAGGCGGCCACCTATCTCGATAGGATTTCACCCTAAAACTATAAAATACAGTAACAATCCATAAAATAATAACAAAAGACAACAGGGACAGGTTCAGCAGATAAAGCAAAAGCATTAGGCATTGATGACTGAATTAGCTATCAGGCAAAAGCCTGCCAAAACAGAAAAGTTTTATTTTGACCACCTGGTGAAACACAGTGAGAGAGGGAGCCGACCAAGTCTCATGGGGCAAAGAGTTCCACAGTTTGGGGGTGGTGAGAGAAGGTCCTTCTTCTTGTCTCCATCAACTGAGCCTCCATAACTGTCAGTGACACGGGAAAGAAGCCTGCTACTAGATCTTACGGCACAGGCACATTGGTACAGGAAGAGAGGTCCTAAGGGATGAGGTGTGAGCTTGTGAGCATGGGCCAGCATGACTGCTCTACAGTAGGGAAGAGAAATGTGTGGCCCTCCAGATGATTTGGCCTACAATTTTCATCAGCCCTAGCCAGCATAGCCAGTGGTGGGGGATGATGGAAGTTATAGATCAAAACATCTGGAGGGCCCTATGTTGCCAACCCCTGCTGTAGAGGTCCACAGGCCAATGGCCAAAATCATGCATGCCTGTGTGTGTGACAATTTTCATACTTATATGTGGTATCACAGAATCAAAGTGTAGAGAGGGCAGGGGCTTTGGTTAATGGTGGCACACGTGGGCATTTAGATTGATTATGTCCTTTGCAGCCAAAGATGGAGAAGCTCCATACAGTCAGTAAAAACAAGACCTGGAGCTGACTGTGGCTCAGATCATGAGCTACTTCTTGCAAAATTTCGGCTTAAATTGAAGAACGTCGGGAAAACCACTAAACCGTTCAGGTATGACCTAAATCATATCCCTGATGAATATACAGTGGAGGTGAGGAATAGATTTCAGGGATTAGACCTGATAGACAGAGTGCCTGAGGAACTATGGACGGAGGTCCGTAACATTGTTCAGGAGGCAGCAACGAAATCCGTCCCAAAGAAAAAGAAATGCAAGAAAGCCAAGTGGCTGTCTGATGAGGCTTTACAAGTAGCTCACGAAAGAAGGGAAGCGAAAAGCAAGGGAGAAAGGGGAAGATATACCCAACTGAATGCAGAGTTCCAGAGAATAGCAAGGAGAGACAAGAAGGCCTTCTTAAATGAACAATGCAAAGAAATCGAGGAAAACAACAGAATGGGAAAGACTAGAGATCTCTTCAAGAAAATTGGAGATCTCAAGGGAACGTTTTGTGCAAAGACGGGCATGATAAAGGACAAAGAAGGCAGGGACCTAACAGAAGCAGATGAGATTAAGAAGAGGTGGCAAGAATACACAGAAGAACTATACAGGAAAGATCTTCATGTCCCTGATAGCCATAATAGTGCGGTCACTGAACTTGAGCCGGACATCCTCGAGAGTGAAGTCAAGTGGGCCTTAGGAAGCATTAGTAACAACAAAGCTAGCGGAGATGACAGTATTCCAGCCGAGCTATTTAAAATCCTAAAAGATGATGCTGTTAAAGTGCTGCATTCAATATGCCAACAAATCTGGAACACTCAACAGTGGCCACAAGACTGGAAAAGGTCAGTTTACATTCCAATTCCAAAGAAGGGCAACGCCAAAGAGTGTTCAAACTACCGCACAATTGCGCTCATTTCACATGCCAGCAAGGTGATGCTCAAAATCCTACAAGCTAGGCTTCAGCAGTATGCGAACCGAGAACTACCGGAAGTACAAGCTGGGTTTCGAAGAGGTAGAGGAACTAGAGATCAAATCGCCAACATTCGCTGCATCATGGAGAAAGCAAGAGAATTCCAGAAAAACGTCTATTTCTGCTTCATTGACTACGCTAAAGCCTTTGATTGTGTGGATCACAACAAACTGTGGCAAATTCTTAAAGTGATGGGAGTACCAGACCACCTTACCTGTCTCCTGAGAAACCTGTACGAGGGTCAAGAAGCAACAGTAAGAACCAGACATGGAACAACCGATTGGTTCAAAATTGGGAAAGGAGTACGACAAGGCTGCATATTGTCACCCTGCTTATTTAACTTATATGCAGAGTACATCATGAGAAATGCCGGATTGGATGAATCAGAGGTCGGAATTAAGATTGCCGGGAGAATTATCAACAACCTCCGATATGCAGACGATACCACCCTAATGGCAGAAAGCGAAGAGGATCTCAAGAGCCTCTTGTTGAGGGTGAAAGAGGAGAGTGCAAAAGCTGGTTTGAAACTCAACATTAAAAAAACTAAGATCATGTCATCTGGCCCTATCACTTCCTGGCATATAGAAGGGGAAGAAATGGAAGCAGTGACAGATTTTACTTTCTTGGGCTCCAAGTTCACCGCAGATGGTGACTGTAGCCATGAAATTAAAAGACGCTTGCTCCTTGGGAGGAAAGCTATGGCAAACCTAGACAGCATAGTAAGAAGCAGAGACATCACCTTGCCGACAAAGGTCCGCATAATCAAAGCTATGGTTTTCCCAGTAGTAATGTATGGCTGTGAGAGCTGGACTATAAGGAAGGCTGAGCGCCGAAGAATCGATTCTTTCGATCTGTGGTGCTGGAGAAGACTCTTACGAGTCCCCTGGACTGCAAGGAGGTCAAATCAGTCCATCCTAAAGGAAATCAACCCTGACTGCTCATTGGAAGGACAGATACTGAAGCTGAAGCTGAAATATTTTGGCCACCTAATGCGAAGAGAAAACTCTCTGGAAAAGACCCTGATGCTGGGAAAGACTGAAGGCAAAAGGAGAAGGGGACGGCAGAGGATGAGATGGCTAGATAGCATTACGGATGCAATGAATATGAACTTGAGCACGCGCCGGGAGAGAGCGCAGGACAGGAAGGCCTGGCGTGCTATGGTCCATGGGGTCACGAAGAGTCGGACACGACTGAACGACTGAACAACAACAAAAGCTACGAATACACACAACTTCTTAGAAAAGAATAAATGGTGTCCCCTAAGTGTTTGCATCAGTCATTTTAAAATAGCCAGTCACATTTTCTATGAATTTAGTTTCGACTGAGAAGAAGAGACAAATAAGCTCCCCAAACTATACAGGGGACTCATATGCAAGACTGAAAGTGCCATCTATTGATGATAAAGGCAGGGAGTTTATAACATCTCTCTCCAGCTCCAGTCATATTTTTCTTATGGCCAGGGCTGTGCATACACCACCCATTCACAGGTTACTGCTGCACTACTGTCAGGGTGGACACTGAGCCCATAGAATCCCAGAGTAGTTCTGATTCTGAGGAAGAGCAGTCACTTCTGGGAGAGGAGCGCGCTCCTCTTTCCCAGGGTCAACAGCTGACGGAGATTCTTCCCACCAGCATTCCTAGCTTAGATAGCAGTCCAGGGAGTGACAGAGCACGGATAGCAGACTTGGTGGACGCGCGACGCCGACGCAGAGAGTGGCGCCAAATGGAGGGCGCAGAAAGGAGGCGTAGTGCCCAGTTGGCGCGCAAACAACGGCTGCGCCCAGAGGATCCAAGGGAAAAGGGGAGGGACTCTCCCTAGTCCTTAAGTTCAGGGGTCTGCCAGTAATTCCCTTTCAAACGGGGACCAACTGTTCCAACTTAGGGCATAGGTACTGTGCTGCTCAGATCTAGTTGCAAACGGTAGAGTTGTTAAGTTGTAAAAGAAGAATAAAGCTTTGAAAGGAATCCCTTTGTCTGTGTCTGGACTTGGCTACTGGATTAGGCTGAGAGAGGCCTCCAAGGAGCCCTTGACAAGTACCTGGTATATGACGGAAGCCTAAGAATGTAGAGACTGTGCTTGGAGTTTTACAGGGCTGGCCCTACCACTAGTCAGAGTGAGGCAGCTGTCTCAGGAGGCAGATGCTGGTGGGGGCAGACAGGGGCGGGAGCAATGGCAGCTCACCAGCTGTCCTGCCTGACCTCCCCAGCTGTTTGCTCTGAAGGAGGATAGAAATGTGTGTGCCACTCAGCCTTCCTTGTGCCACCTAAACTAGGCTGCTGCCCTCAGGTGTAGTAGGGGATGCTGTCCTATCACCAGTGTTAAGAAAGAGTCAGTTGCAAGCCCAGTATGTAGAATGGGAGAGAGAGTCTCATTCCACATCCAAGACAGCAAAATGTCCAGACGTTTCCAGTAGGGCATCTCAAATTCCAGTAGGAACTCACATCTCATACCTTATGGACCACCTCTTTACTTACCAATCCACCTTCCCTCTATGATGTGGTAGAGAGGCCCTCCCTCCAAGAACTCTGCTACTTTAGTCACTGACAGAAGGTGCCAGATACTTTGACCTTATGGGCCACAATGCAGCATAATGGATCTGTGAGTCCCAGATCTACTTCCTACTGTCAGCTACAGGACAGGGTCTCATGCAGCTCTGCCATAGTCAGCAATGATAACCACAGATACATACAAAAGTTCATGATTACGGTGACAAACCCCTGAAAACAGAATGTGCAGTGAAATAGGTAAAATAGTTACAGATTGTTTCAGAGCAAAGGATTCAGAGTTTTTTTCCTTTAACATGTACATTGTCAATTACCCTGTTTAGCCTAGGAGGCCAAAAATAGGGAAGGAGGAGTTTGCATTTTAATTTGAACTTATTCTAATTTGCACTTCCTAAACAAATATTCAAATGGAAATGCAGTTATACCTCGATATTTACACTTCTCCAAATTTTGCAGTGCAGTTCTTCAATAAAAAGTATATACAAAAATGCATATATTATGAAAACATGCACATAAAAATGTGTTTATTAATTAAAATAGCATACAAAATGCATATTAGGCAAAATTGCATACAAAATGCTTCTATTAGCATTATATTTTAAAGATCGTGCAGATCTTTAAAATATCACACATAGCCATGAAAGGGACGAAGTGAACTTAAGACTGAACAAATGAGAAACACAAGCCCTATTCAAGTGTTATTAAAATTGGTATTATTCACCAAGAGAACAGGAACAGGGCTGTGCCATGTACCCCCCCTCCCAATGTTGTATCACCATACAGCTCTTCCCAAAGGCATCCACACATACAGCACAAACACCTACAGTGGAGAGGCCTCTGTGTGCACAGCTGTACGTGTGTAGGCTTCCATGAGAGTCAGAAATGGGGCTACTCAGCAATCTCAGAGTCAGCAATCAGGCTACTTGGCCCTACTCAGCACAGCCCCATTCCTGCTCATGTGGTGAGTAATACCAGTTTTAATAATGCCTACATAGGACTTGAGAGAAGCTGAAATTTTCAGATTGATCCACCCAGAGCCAAAAAATTCAAAGATATCCTGGATATATCAGTTCATGCCCCTGATTCCTGTGTTGCAAATGTCGAATAGCTGACTGGAATCACCTGAGTTTCAGAGCAGGATCTTTCAAGAAACATCTATACTTTGGATTTTCTGATTAAAAGAGAATCTAAAAAAATTGACCACACAGCCACAACACTGTAGCTTAGACTGAAAAATAGAACAAATGTCGAAGAACAATGCACTGTTTTACCCTTCCCAGATCTTGCTTAAACCTGTCATTTCTCTTCCTGAATGGCAAGAGACCTTTAGATGGAAAATTAATTCTGTAATGCATACTTAATGGGTACATCTGATATGATAGCCTGTAATTTACTATTGAAGCTAATTAAAGGGAAGGAGAGTTGTGCCCTTTGAACTGTTCATACAACAGTCAGTTTGGCACGGCTGGCTAGATTTTCTGCAGATTTTCATTGGGTATTTTCCTGAACTGCACTGAAGTACTGCCACTGTACTTCAGCGTACTACTGCCACTGTAGGGAGATATGATAAAGCAACATGACCTCTTCCCCTATAAACCAGTAAACATATCCCTGCAACATTTAAGGGGTAAGGAATTAACAGGATTGTTTTTGACACAACTCATACAATCACTCCGATGAGCCATTTTCTGAAGCAGTATGAGTCCATGGAAACAATGTGGGGAAAAATATCTTTGCCAGGTGTGAGGGGCAACTTGTTTTAAAGAGAATGGGGACAATTAAGACTTCATCTGTCAGCACACAATACAAAGCCTCACTCTGAGCCCCAATGATACAAAAGCAATGCTACCTGGAAGGTGTCAAGCACAGACTGAAAATAATATTACATATAAATCAATGGTTCTTTTTGAACCACTCAGGCCACCTACAGCAGGGGACGGCAGATGGTAGATCTCCAGATGTTTTGGGCTTCAACTCCCAGCATTCCTGATCACTGGCATAGTGGAAGGGACTTCTGGGAGTGGCGGTCCAAAACATCTGTAGGTCTACTTTCTGCCCACCCCTGACCTTTGGCAGGGAATACTGGAAATATTTACTGACTTCCCCAACCTGGTACCCCCCAGATGTGTTGGGCTACAACTCCCATCATGTCCAGCCAAATAGAAGTTGTAGTCCAACACATTTGGAAGGCACCAGGCTAGGAAAGGCTAATCTAAACTGAATTTTCCATCTCCAGACAAGGTCGATGTAGTTACACGCAACTAATGCCAGAGCAACACGGAACAACACATTCTGAAGGCCTTTCTGTGTAGTTTCTATGTAGTTCTACATGAAGAAACTGGACAACAGTACTTGCTCTCAGAGCTTATGTTCTTTTTCTTAGCCAGAAGCCTTAAAAAACAAACTAAAACTAAAACAACTTCAGACATGTTTCAGCCAAGCTTAAGCACCTTTAAATCCCATTGATTTCACACACTTATTTCCCCCCAAATGAAATCTATTTCACTTTGGCTAGATTGTACCCTTCCCCTTTCTTAGATAAAAAATAAGGCATTTATATTGCAGTTCAATATAACAGAACATAAAATTTAAGGAATAAAATTCAACTTTTTTTTACCTACTAATCTAAGAATGTAGATGTACATTTGTGCAAATGACCTGCTTCCATTTGATTTATAACTTTTCTGAAACATTGTTATCTTGTAAGTCAGCAACTACAATTCTCTATTGAGACTGTTTCTCCTTTGGATGTCTTGATTATAAAAAGGTAAAGGTAAAGGTGTCCCCAGCCAGTCGTGTCCGACTCTAGGGGGTGGTGCTCATCTCCATTTCTAAGCCAAACAGCCAGCGCTGTCCGAAGTTGCTTCCATGGTCATGTGGCCGGCATGACTGAACACCGAGGTGCACGGAACGCTGTTATCTTTCCCGCCGAAGCGGTACCTATTTATCTACTTGCAATTTCTTGCTTTCGAACTGCTAGGTTGGCAGAAGCTGGGACTGAAGACGGGAGCTCTCTCCGTCATGCAGCACTCGGGTCTCGAACTGCTGTCTTGCCGACCTTCCGGTCTGCAATTCAGCGTCTTAACCACTAAGCCACTGCAGCCCCTATTATATAACCTCCTAAAATAATCAGAAATATATTCAATGGATTGTATCCAATGGTGGCTTTGCCTTAGCAGAAAGTGCTTTGGCTTGCACAAGTTGGGTCACTCAACTTTCTTCCCTTCCCACTATAATGCTCTGTGCCAATCATTTCACTTCTTTTCTCCTAAACTAAAATATAGCCCATTCCTATAAGCTGCTCCACCTGTACAGCAGGTATATTTTTTTAAAAAAATACCTAGAATACCTTGTCTATTAGTTACTTAGAAAAATGATTAAACCAGATTTAATAAGAAAGGATACAGCTTATCCATATCATAAGCCACCTATTATATTTTATGAACCGTTTTCTCCCTTCAAATTTCTAGGGCAGAAATACCTGCTGTAGTGTCTACTATCTTGCTTTGGTCAAAACTGTTGTACTGTTAACATCAGTGACAGACTCCAAATGCTAGAAAAGCCATTTTTAACAGGTAATTAAGAAAAAACAACCGCAAATCATTTATAGATTTTCCTCAGAAACAACTACCACAACTATTTTCTTCAACAGTTTCATTCAGGCTGCTGAAAACTAAAACAAACATGCCATTTTAACACACATATAGACACACTGAGTTTTTTAAAGTTTCAATACAGAATCAGTTACTTCAATGGTTACATTCCATTCTTAACAGTCATTAGAGTACCACATTAGAAGAAAAATCTGTTTAGCGTTTCAGAACCAATGGAAAACTTAGTTACAGTGTTGTCCTGGAATTGAAACCAGAAAGAGCAGTTTATCTCCACTATAAATACACAGGAAGACTGATACCACTGTTTAGAGACACCCTGGAGCCTTTAAATACCATAAGCACTCTTATTTGAAATTTCTAAAACTTGTCAGAGAAAGAAAAAGAAAAAAAAAAACACTTTCATTCAGTATCCATTTTACTTACCGCTTCCCTCCCAAACACAGCCTTGTTTGCAAAATGATCCATAATGCAAAGAATGCGATGTATCTTTTCCTTCTTAGAAAGGGAACATTTTACTGCTAGAAGAGAATTATGAATGGAGTCTCCCGAGAACTTCCTGACATAAAAAGGCTCCGTGGCAAATGGGTAGTGGCATTTTATTTTGTGATTCAAATGTTAAGTATGTTTCACTTGACTGAATGTTTGCAAAACATGTAATAAGGAAACTAGAAAATGATACACGCCCCCTGGCATTATTCCTATTTGAAAATGTTCAGCTCAAGTTACTGTGTGTCACTCGAATCAGCCACTCCTAAATGTATATATCAATTGCCAAGTCCAATCTCCTACTGGATGTTTTGAGAAAGGAAACTGAAGGAAAGCAGGTTTCAGTCCAGAAGTTTGCAAGAGGAATTGTTTATATGTAAATGTTTAATGTGAATGAAATTACATAACATATCAACTGTTTTTATGCAACGTATACAAAGAAGTAATTTTGAATTTTGCATATTACCGCAGCTGTTATACCAGGCCTTTCCTCCTTTTTTACTTCCTATAAACTCCCTGGTTTAAACATTCCGTCCAATCCTATGCCATGTTCTAACTCCTGGAAAAGACTATTTCTTAATCACCACTATCAGCCTTTCATTAGGCTCTCTTCATTGCACCCATTTCCCAGCAGAATCTACTCTTGTCAGCTGTTTGGGGGCTAGTGAGGAGCTGATTCTGCTTGGAAACCAGGCATGCGGGGAGAGCTCACAGAATCAATTCTGCAGAAAACAAGCATGTGAGGAGAATCACTCCCACACTCCCTGTTTCCCAGCAGAACTGGTTCTGCAGGAAAAGGTGTTTCTGGGAGCAAGAGCAAGCGTTTCCCAGCAGAATCAGTCTCCCCTAAGCCCAATTTTGCAGCTACACAAGGTGTGCAGAGAGGAATCTCCTCACACACCCTGTGGAGCAGAGGCAGTGGCATGTGAGGGGGAATTAGAGGCAGGCCAGCTGTACAGGTGGCCTCCAGGGGCCTTATGCAGCCTATGGGCCACATGTTGCCCACCCTTACTTTTGATGTATTAGGGCCAAATTAGACATGCATTTGTTACAGAGTTTGTCCTTGTGTGGTTGATTTTTCTTTAATAAATAGCCAGGGAAGGCCGGGGGGGGGGCAGGGAGCTGGATTAGGACCATGCTGTGGCAGGAGAGGGTCTTTAACCCTTTGTCCCAGCTGCAGTCTTGATCACACACACACCCAGCACCTGCTATTCGCAGTGGAGGGAGAGCTCTAATTATTTTCAGTGATCCAGTTACCTATTCTGAGAAATTCGGAATAGGTAACAATTCCCAAAGCACATGGGTGGAGTTCAGGAGAATGTGGACATCCATGAACTCCAATGAAAGCTCGAAAAGAAAACTAATACACAAGCAGAGGGAGTGGTGCCTGCTGCTTTAAAAGAGGCGGTAATTAGACCACTCCTGAAAAACAGAAAAAGCCTAACCTGGACCCAGAGGATGTTAACAATTATAGGCCAGTGGCCAACATCCCCTTCCAGGGCAAGGTGCTTGAGCGGGTGGTTGTAGGACAGCTTCAGGCACTGTTGAATGAAACGGATTATCTAGATCCATTTCAATCGGGCTTCAGGCCTGGTTTTGGAACAGAAACTGCTTTTTCTGCTGTGGCACCCCGGCTCTGGAATGAGCTCCCTAGTGAGGTTCGCCTGGCACCTACATCGTATTCCTTTCGGCACCAGGTGAAGACCTTTTTATTTTCCCAGGCATTTTAGCATTTTAGCTTTCTAAATTTTTAGCTTTGCTGTTTTAAATCTGTATTTTAAACTCCTGCGCTGCTACTAGGTTTTATTGTGGTTGTATTGTTATATTGTGGTTTTAATGTTCTATATATTTTAAATTGTTTTATTGTGTGTTGTTTGGTTTTTAATTTTTGTGAACTGCCCAGAGAGCTTCGGCTATTGGGTGGTATAGAAATAAATAAATAAATAAATAAATAAAATAAAGCAGATCTTTCTCCAAAATGGTGACTGTTGCCTCTTTTGTACTGGCTAAGATTAATCAGCATGTGGAAACCTGTTTACCAGTGACAGTCCCTGGACTAGGGGATGGTATGTGGGTTGTGGCAGAACTAGAAGTTTCTGACCACAATATGACTCATGTGTACTCATGAGTAACTTAAGTTCCATTGATTTCAACAGGTCTACTTTATGTATGATTAAGTGTGGATCCAACCCTGTGTGTTTATCTCAACAGTTCTACAGTCCCATCCTATGCACTGCTGCATAGAGGCAGCAGGGTGTAGGATTGGGTGTAGGCTCCAAGTAGTGGCACAAGAGTAAACCTCTTCCTCTAGGTCTGGTGTTGAGAATTGGTCTTTCTCCCATCCACCAAGCAACAACTGTCATCATGAAGAGGAGGATGAGGTCTAAAGTGGTCCCATTGGTGGAATCTTCCACTGCATCCAAAGACCTATTAGAGTGATAGTAGCCCTTTAGCTATAGTACAACACTGAGTTACACTGAATGACAAGGAGTTTTAATGGGGGTTTTCAAGACAAGGAGGTCATTGCTGAAGACCTTTGGCCTGCTTGCTTGGGACAGGATTATACTAGAAGCGGCACATGTCTCTGCTTGCTCTGAAGCAGCTAAAGGGGATTATATGGTCAGGCTGTAAATCTCTTAATTGTTCATCCTGAACAGCCAGACATTTGTTAGAAAGGGGGTTCAGCACAGCATCTATAGACTGCTACAAAGCAAAGTCCGTCATTTGCAAAAAATGCTTATCAGGAAATGCATCTTTCCTTGCTGCCCCCCACCCCTCTTTGAAATCTGCAGCCAAGCTACTGAATCTCTCTTATTTGGCTTCACATTTTGCAAAACACAGACAACATTGTCTCTTTGCAAGGAATTGTGAACCCTCTGGCCTTGCCAATTACAGTCAGGATGTCTAGTGCTTTATTTATTGTTTAGAACTGGGTGAATATAGGTCAAAGAGTTTCAAATATTTCCTTTAATTCGGCTCTGTAGCCCAATCTCCAATAATTTGTATTCCCCCACATCCCTGTACCAAACTGAACAATAGTTCTTGTATTGTACCTTGTCTGCTGTTCTTTAACTGAACAGAGTATTGGTTTTCTTCATAGCACCAGTAATTATGTTTCGAAAAGTAAACACATAGATCTGTTCTTTAACTGGAAGCAATTTATTATAAAGAATAAAAATATCTATGCTTTGTTCACTATGAGTAACATGTTCTTGTTGTGCTTAGCAGTATAAAAAATGCTGATGAAAATAAAGCAAAATTGTCAGGCTGCAATCTTATGCACACTTACCTTGGAGTAAGCCTCACTGAACACAGCTGGACTTACTTCCAAGCAAACACTGTGGTCGGGATTGTGACAGATGACAGTGTATACAAGCACACAGTGTCCTTACTGGAGATGGGAAAAATTTCCATTGAGTGTAAAGAGAAACTGACAGTATGCCCCCAAATCTCCCAATTTCTCTTTTAAACCTGAGCTTCTCTGATGAGGAAACAGGTTATTTCCTCAAGATCACAGTGACCATCCATCAAACATCTTTTTATGCTTACTGAGAATGAGGCAAAGTAATTCAGCGAAAAGTGTGAAGTTCAATTGCAGCCTTTTTCAGAAAGCTAGCAAAGGCTGAGAAATAAATCATCTTTATGCACCATTTCTGTAGTACTTTTTTTTATCGATCTACTCACAAAAAGAGGCTTGAACACTTTGTATGCCAACTCAACATCTTTGATCATATCCAACTCTGAGATTCTTTAAACCCCTAGGATGCAGTTGCTTATACAAGTAAGAATGTTTAATCACTTCCCTCCAATTGAAGGGGGGAAGGTTCTTTTCAAAGCATGTTAAGGGCCAGTTCCCATGAACTTCAGTTATATGATGATCTTTCTTTTCCTATCAGAGATGACCAATCTTAGTTCATAGCATCATAGGGTTGGAAAGGGCCTACAAGACCATCCACCCCCCTGCTCAATGCAGGAAGCCTGAATCCCAGGTGGTCTCCTATCCAAGTACTAACTAGGGCTGACCCTGCTTAGCTTCCGAGATCAGACGAGATCAGGCTCAGTTCACCTCTAGTCCACGTCCTCTCAAAAACCAAACATAATATTTGAAGTCAAAGGAGGAAAACCTCTCACCAATTTTTATTTCTTTCTTCAAAATGTTTCTAGGCTGCCTTTCAGAGCAAAAGCCCTGTATACACTTTAAGGACAAATGTTTGCAAATGTAGTCAATTTTTTAATAATACATTACATTTGCATAATTACTGTTTTCTGGCTGCATTTCCAGAATCTTTAAGCACAGAGTTCTAATACTCTAGGAAATAAAGTAATCCAGCTTTTGAAAGGCAGGTGTTTGAAGTAGCAAAAATAGTTTAAAATATGAAATTCTTTTTACTACTGGAAAACAACAGAGTGCAACGACTGTTGTTTGTTTCTGGTTGCTGTTTAATTGCTTTATGCAAACAGACCTAAGTATACTAATGGCTGTCCTTTTGGCGGACGTTATGCTCCAACATCTCTGTGCACGCTGCTCTGCTCAAGCTCCCCACTCAACTGGTTCCTTTCACAGTCATTAACTGCATACTGCTACCAATGATCATAATTGTAATGCCCAGGCAGTGTCCTTTATTGATCCTAGAAGTGGAAGTGGTTTATATTCAAGAGGGACTCCCTGACAGGAAATCTAAACAGGTTCCTTGGACTATGGAATAAAGATTTTTTTAATATAAATAAATAAATAAAGTCCACTTCTCCCTCTCTGCCCCTTTTAACCGGCCATCTCATATTCTAAAACACTATTTGCTCAGACTAGTATAGCAGAAGCTTGCTGTGATCATATTAGCAGAGATGTCAAGCAGGTTGGGAAGACTTTCATGTTGCAGTCAAAGCATGAGGGATTGACGTGATGAAATTGCCCTGTCAAAATAAGGCTTAGTCATACATGTTAAAAGCAAAATCATTCGGATTGTTCACACAGCAAGTTACGTTCAGTCAAGGTATGTGTGGGGTGAGGGATTGTACCTGTTGGCCTGCCCTGACCTCTGCACATTGACTGTTTCTTGCAAAGGGAATACAAGAAGAGGAGGTATGGGACAGCTTAGATGATACAAAAAGAGGAGGCATGGAATGCTCAGGGGTGTGAAGAATTAGGCATCCTTTCTCCCTCAGTATGGCCTGGTCTAATCTGATTTTTCTCATCTGGATCGCATGAAGGGACAGGCCAGGCTTTGCTGACGGAAGAAGGGTGCTTTATGGAAAAGTGGGCTGTGCATAAATGTGTCTATGTCTGGCTATCTGTGTATGGCCTATCCCTGGAAACCAAAGACCCTTCCTGTCCCCAGTCATAACAAGCATTTTGCTTGTAGAATAATATAAATTGTGTGTATAGCCAGTTAGCAATAATGACTACTCACAGATATCTCTGTAGTGAATTTAAAAGAGAAAGAGAAATTCATTTTAGGAACATTTTTTTAAAAAAATCAAAGTACAATCAGTTTGGCAAGGCAAGACGAATGGATGAGCCACTGTTCCTTATCCTGACATTTATCTCCTTGGATAGCATGATGAGAAAAAGAGACAAAGTCTCAGGATGTGGAAAAATATATACATTATTCCTTGAAGTAGGTTAATGCATTTTGGCCCTTAACCAAAAAAATTGGGCCTTCTTCAGGGGCTTAAGACTTTTTAAAAAATTGCTTGTAGAGACTGGCTGCAGGATCCATCTTGGAGAGATACATTTTCAGAGATCTCTGCAGGCAATTTTTAAAAAATCCTTTAACTCCTTAAGAAGGTCCAAAATGCATGGTACAGCACTGAAAAGTGCTGGACCTTGGGGGAGCTGGGGGTGGCGACGGCCGACAGGAAGCTCTGGCATGGGCTGGTCCATGAAGTCACGAAGAGTCGGAAGCGACTGAACGAATAAACAACAACAACTTTGAGAAATAACCCCCCCCCCCACATCTTGAGACTATGTCTCTTTTTTCCATCAGGTTATTTTAGATGGTCTCCAGTTATATCTGACCCTCCTTGGATAGCAGTCACATTCCTGCTATCATGAGGAAGCTCCCTGCCCTCATGAAAACTTCTGAAGACAGAGAATATGACCATTCGGCTTCTGTCCACTTGGCAAGCTTAATGTTTCTCTCCAACATGAAACCTGGTCCATGTCTCCACAACAATGGAAGGAGAAGCGAATGGAGGAGTATCGGATTTTTTAAAAAGGAATCAGCTTTGCCGCACTTTGGTCCATGCAGGGCTCCCCAAGCAGGTTCTCCACACCAGTAAAACTTGCTTCACAGAACATACTTCCTGGTGGGGGTGGGAGTTGGAGTAAATGCTATCTGACTGGCAGGGACTGATCAACCAATAAGAGAGGCTTCCTTCTCCCCCTTTCTTCTTTCCCCTGAAAATCCAGATACACCTGCATTTCAGGAGCAAGCCTCATAAGAGCACAATGGGAGTACTTCTGAGTAGACACACATATGCTTGTGCTGGGAAAGGTAGGGGGACACAGGGATGGAAAATGAGCCCCTTTTCTAACTGCAGGATCTCTATAATGAAGGTGTGAAGTAGTTACTTCCTAAGGCAATAAACCAAGCCACAGAGAATCACAGGTTTGGTAAAACACTTTACAAGCTTCAGGGAATCCGTACTTTAAGCTCTGCATTCAATTCAGGGGGATCTCTGTAAATTCTGATGTGGGCATTCAGAGGGAAAGCCTCATTCAGCACAATGGGAGTTACTTCTTAGGAGACATTAATGGGTAGGTGTGTATGGATTCCCCACTGTCTGTTCTGGTGGGGAATCTGTGGGGGGGGAGGCGATCCATTCCTCCCCCCCCCAGAATCCTCCAGAGCGGTTCCGCTCCAGTCAGATTCCGAGGGGGGGGGGACTGGCTTGGGTGCTTACCTTCCCTCCTGCCAGCTAGAGCTGTTCACCTCCTCCCTGTCAGTTGCCATGCCTTAAAAAAAAAAAGGCGATCTGGAGGATGTGCCCATGGACTTATACGCAAATAGAGTCATGAATCTTGCATCTAAGTCTATGTGTCCATAGGCTTATACGCAAGATTCACCGCTCTATTTTGCGTATAAGTCTATGGGCACATCCTGTTGATCGCATGTGCCCATAGACTTATACGCAAAATAGAGCGGTGAATCTTGCGTATAAGCCTATGGACACATAGACTTAGACGCAAGATTCATGACTCTATTTGCAACTAAGTCTATGGGCGCATCCTCCCGATCTCCTTTTTTTTTTTTTTTAAAGACATGGCAATCAGCAGGGACAGGGAGGATGCGAACGGCTCTGGCTGGCAAGAAGCAGCCGAGTGCCATTCCGCCTCCAGTCCTCCTGGAGTGGAGGTAAGTGGTCCCAATCCGCTGCGGATTCCTGAGGCCAGATTCCAAAGAATCCGGCCTCATTTGAATCCGCAGCGGATTTCTCTGACATCCCTATTAATGGGTTTGTTGTGGGAAAGAGAGCAGTAAACCCAAAGAATGGAAACCAGCCCCACTGTAACATGATGCTGCACACAATCTTTATAACCAAGGGTTGAAATAGTTACTTCCTAAGGCAATAAGTCAAACAATGGAGAATCAGAGCCTTGAGATTGCACTTTACAGCACTGAGGGACTTGGGCTTTAAACGGTGCCATTTGAACTGAGAAGAATCTCTGTAAATTCTGATGTGGGCATTCAGGGGACAAGCCTCACTGAGCGCAATGGGAGTTACTTCTGAGCAGACACTCATATGCTGGTGCTGGGAAAGTGGGGGGAGGACACAGGGATAGGAAACCAGCCCGATGCTGCCCAGGATCTCTATTAGGAAGGGTAGAAGCAGTTGCTTGCTAAGGCAGTAAACCAAACAATGGAGATTGCGCTTTACAGCGCTTAGGCAATTGGGCTTTAAACTGTGCCATTTCAATTGAGGGGGATCAATTGAAATTATGTGGGCATTCAGGGGAGACGCCTCACTGACCATAATGGGAGTTACTTCTGAGTACACACTAATTGGTTTGTACAGGGATGGGAAACATACAGGAAAGGCCCCTTGACCGGGATCACAGTGAAAGGCACAGGCCTAGGCAGGGCTATCATACCTAAGGTAAATGCAGGGGTTGGGACACACAGCAACTATACTGGAGAACCCAACTTAAACACTTAAGAATCCGACTTGAAAGAATTGGACTTAAAGCAGTCTCAGGAAATCCAGTTTTTCCCTGATAAGCTCTGGGGTGGCTGCTGGATGGCCATGTTGTCATATATCCATAACGACCTCCAAACGCAGCCAACTTGGAGTAAATCACTCATGGAGACACCCCTCTGGTCTCTCGTCCTCTCTCAGAATTGGAAGAATAGCCAGCATGTTCTGACCTATGGTAGAAGTCAAAGGGAGCAGAATGAATATACTTTCTGAATCAGGGAATATCCCAGAGAAACAGGTGCAACTAAAATGGAACCCTTGACTCTTTGGTATACTTAGAACAATGGAGGACAGGCACACTTAGATTTGATAGATTTATTGGAAACTTCCCATTCTCCAAATATCTCAGGTACATTATATATGTCAACAAGAAAGAGAGCCTTCTCAGCTATGGCAGCCCAACTATGGAATACCCACCCCATGGAGGTATGACTGGCACCAGCACTATAATTGTGAAGGCACCAGCTCTCAAACCTTTTGGTTCGCAAGGCATTTTAATTGGCTGCTTTTGCCTATTTTATTGAGTTGGCTGGCTTTTTTGTTTTGTTATGATAATGACTTGCTCCTGCATTGAGCAGGGGGGTTGGACCCCTTCCAACCCTACTATTCTATGATTCTATGGCTGTATTGTTTTCATTATATTTGTACACTGCTCTGGTATCTGTTAAGAATGAAAAGGGTGGTTTAAAAATGTTTTAATAAAATAATGAATAAAAATTATTATACATAATGGATAGGATCCAACAGGGATCTACCGCTGGCAGTGAGCACTGCTGGTTCCCTACCACCAGTGGCAGTGATGTAGCAGGACGTGCCTTCCAGAAACTTGCATTTCCAGTTGTTTGGGGCTTGCCCCCAGAAGTGCTACATCACTGCCGTAGGTAGGGGCTGCTGCTGGTGGGGCTGGCCATGTGTGCACTGGGAACCTCCAGTGTATGCTGCCAGCTGTAGGTCCCTACTGGATCCTACCCAATGAGAGCAATACACAATTAGTGATAGGCAAGACGCCCACAGCTTACACTGGATGTATCTACGTTATTCCTTCCCCACACTGGGAAGTAGCTTAGCTTATTTCTGAGCTAAAGCTGAATTCCCCCCACTGTGAAGCCCCAAATTCCCACCCAACCCCCAGGTGCCTCTTTAATCCCCAGTTACTGGTTGGGCTGGTGGCAGTGGCAGCAGCTATGGCATTTCCCTGTGGGGAGTGGGAAAGTCTCTCCCTTCTGTTCCTCTTCAGTGCCAGGAAGCAAGGCCTGGGTTGCCCTTGTGAAATGTCATTTTTCCAAGGCCTACTGAACTTCCAGTAGCCTTTGGGATAACTACATTTCAGAAGGGCAAGCAGGGCCTTTTGTTCTGGCTCCTTCCCTCCCCTTGTAGCTGGAGCTCTGCCATTTCTGCTACTACTGCTAGCCCAGCTGAAAAACTGATTTTAAAGGGGGCGGGGGTAGGGATTCAGGGAGTGAGGACAGGAGTCAAATATGAGGAATTATTCTCTGGCTCAAATTTTAACCTGAACTGGAGAAGAATTTACAGCTTATACTTCTCTCCTCTTCTCTCCCCAGAACTTGTATCTAATCCTAGATAAATGAGTTTCATCTGCATTTCTACACAAAATACAGGAGAACCCCAGCTAAAGATACTGGGATGTTCCAAATCAAAGGAGTTGATGCCAATAACGATAAAATTTCCATCAAATCAAAAACTTGAGCAACCTTTTATTGTTGCTACTGTCTTGGAGTAGTATTTTTCTGAAGAATTTTCAAGGCTATAGTCTAAAACAAAAGAGTACCTTCTCAAAACCAGGGCATGTTTCTGCACAGAAATAACAGTTGTGTATATGTTTATAACTTTGCACATTTAGGTAACACAGTAGACATGTAAATATTTGTAATACTGGTAGCTTCCTTTTTATATTTGTTCTGAAAATGCAATTTGGATGTGAAAGGAGATAAACAAAAAGAGATTAATTGGAGTGTCTATCATGGTTAGAAAGCAAATGCTTTATGATAAAACTGGGATTTTTCATTTCAAAGTATTTCTTTTCATCGGGCATAGGTTTGCGATTTGATTGGGCATAGGTTCACTTACAGATCCTTCCCCTCATTTATGAGTGAAACTGAAATTATCACATTTTGTATGAGTTCTGCAATGTGGAACTAAATCTATCAGAAAAATATATTCTTCTAAACTCCCTACACTTCCAAATGTAAATCCAATACAGAAGCACTGTAACAAAAAGAAAAAAAGAAAGAAAAAGTTTCCTTTGTGTTTTGTAACAATGTAAAAAGTACAAGTGCAAGTACCAGTATTGGCGCCTACACATGAATGTGTGCAGCTGCAGAACAATTTGAGGATTACGCCAAAACTGCCAGTTGACTCAAGATATTAGCATAGCAACATGTATCAATGTTGCTGCCTTGACTATTAAACACCAGCTCCAAACTACAGAGCAGCTGCACATTGTTTTATTAATGGATTTTGAAAATTTATAATCCGTATCTCAATTATGACTTTAGGTGACAAGGGTCAAGACCTTGAATGGTCCATTTAAGAAACAGCCATACACTGTGTATCTTTAAAGCCACCACTGAGTAACATTGGGCCAGCTGTACATCCTAAGGACATAATTATGGTGAATTTTAAGTGACAAGGGGAACCACATATGGAACTGCCCAACTTGCTGCTCTTACACTGCCATTGTAGCCACATTGGCACAAACCCCTACCTGCACTGATCATGTCTCTAAGTATTAATAAAAGCAGGGTATGAACTTTCAGTTTTAACTTTAACTGATAATAGAATCAGAGCATAGCAATTCAAAAAGATTAAAATCAACCCTGAGCTATAAAACAACAAATTAAAATCCTTGAAATGTTAAAATCACCCAGCCAATCATACCGTTCTACGGATGAGCATAATAGCCACTGAATGCCAATCCAAACAAGCCATCTTTACAGGGCTTCCAGCAGGTGCTTAGGGCTTGCTGAGCAGGGCTGCTATCAGGGATTGGCACCTGCTGAGATTCAGGGGACCCACTTCTGACCCTGCAGCCTCCTGGCCCGGCAGATCCCCTTCCTTGTTGTGCTGTCCTAACGCAAATGGAGGCTGCTGCTCCATCTCTGCGCTCTAGTCACGGCGTGTGTGCAGTCAGAACGGACAGGGCAACCAGCACTGACCGCAAGGAGGGCGATCCACAGGGCAGTTGTGTGGACTGGGTAGAGAGGGAGAGTGCAAGGGAATGGGCTGTGGTGAGGCACGACGGGGGCCCATTCAGAAAAGGGGGACCCACTGAAGCCATTGTGCCCAAGAGCCCCTGAAAACCTGGAGCTGACACTGCTGTTGAACATCTCAGGAGAAGGAATTCTATAACTGTGAGGCAGCCACTGAGAAGCCTCCCTGCTGTCCTCCTAGTATGGATTTTGTCAGTGTAAGCTGAAAGCAACCAAGATGCACATGGATGGTAAAAGGTACATACTGCAGGTTGGGGGACTGCTCTGGCTGGACTAGTTAGAGCATAGGGAGCAGTTCTGTGTCAAGGTAATATAAGAAGGTCAATGGTGCAGAAGCAGATGGTGCAAGCAAATAGAGGAGTTTGACTACTGAGGAGTCTGCACTGAGCAGGGGGTTGGACTCGATGGCCTTGTAGGCCCCTTCCAACCCTACTATTCTATGATTCTATCATTCTATGACTAAAGATGACTGAAACAAGGACACAGGGAAGCAAGCAGGCAGGCAGACTAGAGGACCCAGAGATATCTAGACAAAGCCTAGGGAACCACACAGACATGCCCAGAGGCTGGCTGTGGCCCTGATACAGGCCTAACCTGGAACTGTTTTTGGCCAGGTCAGGTCTGGAGAAACCAAGGAGCTGCCTAGAAGCAGATCCATGCAGAGTCCTAGGAGGATAAGACTACCCCCTTTTCCACCCTACAGCCTTTAGTGGATTACTACAGGGGGAAGGCGTGAACCAATCAGGAGAATTTTGGTGCAAGTCCTGGCTGACCTTGACACAGTCAGATTAGACAGGAGTGTGAACTAATCCAACCTGGAGATTAATGTGGAAGATAGGGCAAAAAGGAGACTCAAGGTAACTTAGGGCTTCTAGAAGAAGCCTAGGTGAAATTCTCCCTCGTGGGAGTCAGGGCTGCCTTTGAGGAAGCAATATAATATGCTTTTAGCAATTCAAGCTCATTTGTAATTAAGCTGCTGTGTTCTGCACTAGCTACAACCTTACCTACCATATCCAAGCTATAAGGGAAAAAATAATAACAATTTATATGTAAATCTTTATAAGCCCTTTCACATTTTGCAAAGATTAAAGCAAAATTAAAGCAACTCTAGGGATGTAGGTTGGCCACTTTCACTAGTACATAGCCTCAGTAATGAAAATTTCATTTAGCTAATTATAGAGAATATAACCAGCATGCTCAAAAGGCCACTAAAGGCAAACAGGTGAACAACATCCGACTTTGCAGAGATATTAGAATTTATCGCTCTCCACTAGATGGCAGTAAACGTTTGTTAAGTTTCAGCGATAAAAAAACAATCGTAAACGTAAGTGTACAAAACGGAATTTGTTCTTCACAATCCTTAAAGGTTAATGGATTATTAAATTATGTTTACAATATTTACTATAAAGCTGTAAATATTGCACTTCCCATTTGCAAGACCATTTCTAGTTGCATTCATGCGCATGAATGAATATTGTTTGGTGAGGCAGAGGGGATAGCTCCAAAGCCCAAGAATGGTATTCAAAATTAAAATATCTTCATATGGCACAAAATTGTATAATTCACTGCAAACGCACCGTCCTCTTCAACAGCGCCCTTCTTCTGAGCCACGTAACATTCCCTCTCCATCCCACTGTTACTTCTCTCTCCCCCCGCTTTCCCTAAGCCATGCTCATATCACCTTAACTTCTACTGCCAAACAGACCATTCTCCTCCCAGGGTCCTCAGTCCTATGAGCCTTATACTGAGTGAGGCTACTGGTGAACCCAGCCAAACATTACCCCTTGTTTTCTACCAGACTAGACATATCAGCCCCTGTAGACTAGCCACACTGGATGAAGATACGGAAGCTGGGCAGGAGACACTGCAAGTCTCTCAATGTGTCTCTTTCTTGAAAAGATCAGGTATACACGCTTGAATTGCTAAGCTACATATGGCTCCCAAGCGTGAGTTCAGCCATCTGACAAAGTGGGCTCTGGCTTAGGATGCTTAAAGAAGTCAATCTTTGTAAATTCTGATGTGAACTCCAATATGCACAGCCTTGTCCAGTTTTGTTGGACAAGTTTCAGTTTGAACAGCTTGAGGACATTGACAAGGTGCTTGGACAGGTTCAAGCAACCCCCTCCCTGCCCGACCCTTGCCCCAGTCGGCTTATCAAAACAGGAAGGGAGGGAATAGCTGGCTGGACCAGAAAGGTGATTAATGCCTCCTTGTGGCAATTATTCCTTTCCTGTGCAAGGTCCTTGAGTGAGTGGGTGGCTGCCAACCAACTCCAGATGCTCTTGGATGAGACTGATTATCTGGATCCATTTCAGTCAGGGTTTAGGCTAGTTTTTGGCACAGAAACAGCTTTGGTCAACCTGTATGATGATCTATGTTGTGAGAGAGATGGGGAGTGTGACCTTGTTGATTATCATCGATTATTTTGATACCATCAACCATAGTACCCTTATGGGACAACTACCTGAGTTGGGAGTGGGAGGCACTAGATTGCAGTGGTTTCGCACCTACTTGGATGGTCGGCTCTAGAGGGTGGTGCTTGGAAAATATTGCTCAGCCCCGTGGATTCTCCAGCATGGAGTTCCACAGGGGTCAGTTTTGTCCCCCATGCTATTTAACATCTATATCAGTTTGATGAGTGGGTCATCCAAAGGTTTGGAGTGCATTGCTATCAGTATGCTGATGACATGCAGCTGTATTTCTCTTTTTAATCTTCATTTCATTTATTAAATTTCTATACCACCTCATAGCCAAAGCTCCCTAAGCGGTTTACAAAAATTAAAAACCATTAAAATACATGTGAAATATAAAACTATTCATGTAATGACATAGAACAAATAACACATACAACAGCACGTATCTAAAACAATGTAAAACCATCAGCCAGAGACAATCAAGAGCCTCATTATATGCTGCCAAATGCCTGAGAGAAGCAGGTAGTTTTAACCTGGCACTGAACAGATAACAATGTTGGTGCCAGGCAGGGCTTGTCAAGGAGATTATTCCATAAATGGAGAGCCACCACCAAGAAGGCCCTCTCCCTTGTTGCCGTCCTCCAAGCCTCCTGGAGGAGGGCTTTAGATACAGAGAATAGCGTACAGGTCATTTCATGCCGGGAAAGATGTTCTGTCAGGTACTGTGGTCCTGAGCCATGTAGGGCTTTATAAGTCAAAACCAGCACCATGAATTGGGATCGGAAGCATGTAGGCAGCCAGTGCAAGTGGGCCAGAATTGGTCTTATATGTTCAGACCTTCTGGTCCTTGTTATCAGTCTGGCTGTCGCATTTTGCACAAGCTGCAGCTTCTGAACCATCTTCAAAGGCAGCCCTACACATTGAGTAGAACACATTGCAGTAATGATCATCAGGTGAGGCTGTAGATATGCTAGATCAGTGCCTGGCTGTGACAATGGACTGGATGAGGGCTAATAAACTGAAGCTCAACCAGACAAGACTAAGACGCTGTTAGTGGGTGGTTCTTCTGACTGGATGGAGGGTGCTCAACCTGTTCTAAATGGGGTTGCACTCCCCCTGAAGGAGCAGGTTTGTAGCTTGAGGATTCTGCTGTAACCATCATTGCCACTTGAGGCTCAGATGGGCTCAGTGGCACCGAGTGCCTTCTACCAATTTTGGCTGCTCCCCTATCTGGACAATGATAACCTGGTTTCAGTAGTCAAGTAACATCCAAATTACATTACTGCAATATGCTCTGTGCGGGGGTGCCATTAAAGACTGTTCAGAATCTGCAGCTCATGCAAACTGCGGTAGCCAGATTAATAGCAGGGACCAGAAGGTCTGAGCATATAACACTAATTCTAGCCAGCTAACACTGGCTGCCTATACATTTCCAAGCCCAATTCAAGGTGCTAGTTTTAACTTTTAAAGCCTTAAACAGCTTGGGACCACAATTGTCCTGCTCTAGCTAAGTCCTGGCTCTTTGCTAAGCAAATACAGAGATGTCTATAATAGAGTAGTCAATTTAGCAGGCAAATGGTCAAGCAGAATTTTACCAGGCACCAAGGGTTTTTTCCAGAGCAAGGTCTGAGATACAGCCAGGAGATCAATCAAGTAAAAACACAGTCCAAAATCAAAGTCAGATAGAAGTCCAGGGGTCAATAGCACAAAGGTCCAAACACAGCAAGATCAGGGAGAAAACAAGATACAGAGACTAGAACTGAAGTTCAGACAATGTTTCCAGCACCTCCCAAGCTACAAACGAGAGCGGATATAACTAGAGCTACTAGAGCCCCATCCAGTGCTCAGTTCTATCACATTAGAGGCTTGTCAGATGTCGTCCTCATGAGGAGAGCCCAACCCATGAGTAGTCCTTTTCAGTAAGTGGGCAGTCCTTCGCCTGGCTGCCATCCTATTGTAGATCTTACGGTGCCAGTGTTCTTGGGGGTTAGGTGGTGGCCCAGCATCCCCCTCTACCTCAGAAGCTGAGTTCTCTGCCTTTAGAGACATATCCAAAGTCATCACCCTGAGGGTCCTGGACTGTCTTGAGTAGTGCCAGGGTCCTCTGAGGGGCCAACTGGCTCTGAAGGTTCTAGCTTCTCCTCTGAAGATGACTCTAGTGTTGACATGACATCTAGGACCATGACAGCAATACTCTGACACTATGATCTCTTCCAAGTACCTCCTCCAAGGGGTGTTGAGAGGAAGGCAACAAGGGAGAGGCCCTCTTGGTGATAGCCTCCCATTTGTGCGATGCTGTCCCCAATGAGGTTTGCCTGGCGCCAACATTGTCATATTTTCAATGCCAGGTTAGATCTTTTCTCTACTACCAGGCATTTGATGGCATATGGAGTATTTATGTCAGTTGTCTTATCACGCCTCAGTATCTTACTGTAACTGTTTTTTAGCTGTTTCAGATTGTTTCAAAAAATTTATGTTCAAGTTTTTGTATTATGTTTTTGTTATCTTGCATTTGTGGGTTAAAATTTCTGTGAACCACCCACAGAGCTTTGGCTATGGGGCAGTATAGAAATAAAGTGAATGATTTGACCTGGACTAATGTGACGATTGGAACAGTTACCAAATGGATTTTGCACTTCCCAAATGTTCTGATGCAGTTCTTGGCTCAAAAGACATTGAAAATATGTTTTAAAAACACATTTAAAATATTTATTTAAATATGTATTTAATGTATAGATAAAAGTGGAAATAGGCTAGAAGAGATTTTTGGGTGAATACAGGTGAAAGTGACAAGAAATGGATATAGGCTGATTTGCCTTCCCTAGGTCTGGCTCACCAAAGTTTATGTCACAATAAATGTATCAATCTTGAAAGTGACACAAACCCTTTTATTTCTCTTATGGAGCACAGAGACACAAATATGCATGCATATAGAGATTTACTCAAAATATGTCAAACTCAATTATTCTGGTTTATGAATTATAACAGTATATATTTATATATTTTTGGCTCCATTAATCTGAATGTGTAAGAAATGATAAAATTCCTGTTTTTAACTCTTGTAACTGGATTCCTATTTGCTATTCTTGATTATTTCAAATTGAGGCTATAGAAAGATCCTTGATTACCTTCATTGTGCATCTAACAGTAATGCTCATAAATGGATTGTGGTGTTTAAAAAAAATTGAAATAAAGGTTGAACACTACTATAAAAACACCTGCTTTTAACAGCTATACATTATAGCTGTACTGTGAGAAACACAGGTTGATTATATTTTTTTAAGAGACCTTTTAAAGAAAATCAAAGGCAGAATGCATAAAATGAACCCATTCAACTTACATACACTTTATTATACATATACATTGGGGCTTCCATAGACTCTTTTTCCATTTAATGCTATCAACATATATGACATACATAAAGCAGAAGTCTTTAATGTATGACTTTGGTAAAATGATTAGGCTATGTGTGAGTAAACCAACTTTAAGGGAGGTTTTGTATTGATATTATGAAACCAGCATTATCAGTCATCTGGATGTCATCACTTTCTCTAAACTTTGTGGCTGACAAACAATGATGGTGATGGTTAAGCTTACTTCAAAGCAAACTCAGAAATCCCACATGCCTCAGAGTGGAGCTTTTAGAAACTTCTTATACGATTAAGGCTTTGCCTTCTGGTTGATCTGGAAACAATGGAGGCTGGCTGAGGCTGTGTAGAGGATAACAGTAAGACTGACTTGGGGGATGCTATATAGTCTGAGCCCAGAGTCAGACTGATGTAGACAAGTAAGTGTGTTTAAAAGTTTCCCTGTTTTAAAGAAAGTACTGCAAACACTACTACTCAGGACTGGTACCAGGGCTCAGGAGGGCCTCAGGTGGGACTGTCCTTCTGCTCTTCCTCTCTACCTTCTGACCCCACAATCTCACCCAGACAAAGCAAGTGAGAGAAGCAAGGAGAAGCGGATACCTTCATTCATTCACACAAATGCTCTCTTTCATTCTCAGGGCTGTGGTGATGATTGGGCCTAAAGTGTCTGGTCCCCACCCTTGTGCCCTCCAGGAAAGAGGTAAGGCATTGGTGGCTACTCCTTGCAGCCACTGTCACCTTCGATTATTTGTCTACCAAGCTGGCCCTCTGGACAGCAGTGGGATTGTGCCATGTAGGCCAAATAATCACTACTGCCCTGAGGGCCAGAGCGGGCGGGGGGGGAGGCGGATAAGTAGAACCCATGGCTACTACTTGGAGTTGTCTCTAATCTATGAATTTTACTTTCAATGATTTTCTCATTTTTCCAACATTAAGTTCATTTCATCCCAGTTCTGCTTCAGTTTGCATTTTTTTAAAGACGTTTGCATGAACATTTGTGGAAGGCCAAAGGAAGAGGGGCCGACCAAGGGCAAGATGGATGGATGTTAGGGATGTCGGAGAATTTCTCCACGAATCTCTGGGAGGCTGAATGCCAACGCATTCGGCCCCCCCAAATTGGTGGAGAAACGGTCCTCCCCCCCCACCCCCGGAATGGGACTTACCTTTGTCGAATGTCCCTGGCGGCGGCGGCTCCCAGCGGCGGTTCAGCGGCGGCGGTGGCCGGTCTTCCGACCGGCTGCAGCCGCCGCCATTTCCAAGTAAAGCAACAACAACAAACGTGATAGGCTACGTAAAGATTTACATAGCCTATCACGGCTAGATTTTCAAAAAACACCGTGATAGGCTACGTAAATGTTTACGTAGCCTATCACGGCTGACTTTGGGGGAAAAAAAAAGCGCGTATGCAAATGGCGGTGCCCATGGGCGCCTCCATTTGCGTACGCGCTTTTTTTTTCTCCCCAAAGTCAGCCGTGATAGGCTACGTAAACATTTACGTAGCCTATCACGGCTGACTGCAGGGACGCAAATGGCGGCGGCTACGGCCGCCGCCATTTGCGTCCTGGCAGGACAGCAGGATTCGCGGCCAGAGGGATGGGCCACCTCCCCCCCGGCCAGAATTTCGGAGGGAGGGACGGAGCGCCTCCCCCCCACCGCGAAGCAAGCTGCGAGATCAGGTAAGGGTCTTTCGTCCATCCCTATGATGATATTGTGGATGTGACGGACTCGAACTTGGGGGAGCTGGGGGTGGCAATGGCCGACAGGAAGCTCTGGCGTGGGCTGTTCCATGAAGTCAGGAAGAGTCGGAAGTGACTGAATGAATAAACAACAACATGAACATTTGTATGCATTTTCATGTGCAGTTCTCTTAATATTTGCATTATTGTATGCACCTTTTCTGAATAAATGCATCTTTGTAAGTGATTGCCCCTAATACAACATGTTTTTGTACACTCGGTAATATACATTTTTTGTGCACATTTCCCCATAATATATGCATTTTTTGATTGGAGCACATTTTTTATTTAGCACATTGCTAAATTCAGACAACTATGAATATCTCAGTATAACTGTGTTTTGTTTCACATATTGGCTTGGGAAGTGCAAATTGGGTATGTTTGCATCAAAATGCAAACTGAGCAAATTTCTCCTCTAATGCTACTCTAACCCTGACTCGACTGACTGACGAGGTGGGCAAGCAGGATGGCAGCAAGATGTAGCAACCTCCGCTTGCTTGCCTGCCCGCTCCCTATGGGTGGCACCACCGTCCAATGGGAGAGGGTAGGCTGTGCTGCCTGCTCCTTGCAGACGTGCTGTAGTGGGGAATGAGCAGGAGTGACTGCGCTGAAAGGAGCGGCAAGTGCTGTGTGCGCCTATGCCTGGGTGAGAGAAAGGAGCTTCAGGTGACAGCAGTTCACCTTAGAGGAGCGGGCCTACTTCCTCATGTGGCCCAAAACCTCTAGGCAGGACTAGTCTTCACCAACAGGAGTGGTGGCTGTGGCTCCTACTGCTACTTGTCAGGGACAGCTGGGCTGGGCTGGCATCGGTGTGCTCTCCTGAGGGCCTCAGCAGTTGCCCAATGGTGCCAATTTCTGATTCCACCTCCCTCAACTCAATCTATATTTGGAAGTCCTGCTATGTCTCCAGCATGCAATTTAGATTACTCCTTACCCCCTCCCCATAATGGCTGAATTGAAGAAGTTCCTAGCCATCAGCAGGGTAGTATACAAACAGTCACTTTGGTTCTGGATGCCTTGACTTTATCATTTTCTCTGAAGTCACCAAGTTGTAGAAAACTCTACTCCTCCTAAGACAAAAACCTCCCACAACAATGCCTACAGAGCGGCTCACAAATATTTCAAATGTAGATGTATATTAAAACCTTATGAATAATGCAGGACACTTGAGAAGCATATCTTCGTGCAGTGTTCTGTGATACTGGCAGATATTCCACGACTACAAAGCTATTTTGTTTCATTGGCACTCCCTTTTGCAGCTTTCATCCTGATTTTGGGGTAAGAAGGTAAATAAAGCTCTAGGGCAGTATCCTATTTGGCACTAATGCTAATGTAAATTCTGTTGTGCTAGTGTAAGCTATCTCTAGTGCAATGCTGATGGCATTTGCTGGCACAATGGGTTTCCCCGCAAAACCCATTGTGCCAGCCAACGCTATTGCCATTATGCTAGAAATAACTTACTCTAGCACAGCATTATTTATGTTAGTGCTAGTGTGACATAGGATACTGCCCTTAATATTTTAATTTTACACTCCTAATAGCCTGAACAATCTCAAAGGCAGGCTTGTGCTGAAAAGAAACCTGAGCCCCAAATGCGTAAAATTATCGCTATATGCATTTACATTTAACTTCTCTATCTTTAGTTCCATTTGTGTGCCTTCTCTAATTACCATGTAAATGTATCAGAATTATATGTCTATTTTAGTCAAATCTCCATTTACAGTATTCACAAATTATTTCTGAGCTGCTGAGCATTGGAATAAAATTGGTGCCTCACCTTAAAAAAACAGAACACCTTAATTTTTATTTAAAATATATATGCATAAAAATACCTTAAGTATGGTCTGCAAAAATCCATTAATAAAATAATATAGGGTAGGTTGGGATGGATAGTATGAAGAGGGTCTATACGCCCTGTACCTCACTTACTGCTGTTCTTGTTGTTTTGTCCAGATATGTTTACAGCCCATTCCCCTGTCACGCTCAACTGATCATTGGCAGATCTATGTGCTGGTGTATTAACACAGCTGATCATCATTCTGTTCTGCAGTTCTGTCTAGCAAGCCTATACTAACCTGTGCTCTGTTGTTCTAAACCTGGGAAATCTCAGGTTAACTGCTATCTAGTAAATATTATTACAATGAGATATATTATTGTGTTTGTACTACAAATTGGTCTTTGCAAATGTGGTAATCCTACAGTCAGTGCACAAGCAAAGTATGAAGGTCAGATGCACACTCTAAAAATGCAGTCTGCTCATGTTGGGGAACAGCCAAGCAGGGCTCTCAAGCTCACACCTCCAGAATTCAGAAATACATATCTGCCCAGTGGTGCAGCTAGGTAATTTTAGAGTCTGGACTTAATGGTCTTATGTGGGCAGGGTGGCGGCTTTAGACAGCCATGTGTATTACTTCCGTTGTGCAGCATACAACATTTCTCTCCTCCCCACAATCGCTCACTACCATTCCATGCTTTACAACTGCTCCTACATTCGGACACATTAGAGCTACACACACACACACACACACACACCCCTGTTTGCTAATCCTGATAAAAAAAGAAATTCTCTGTGCATGTGCAGTTCCACATTTTAAACTTAAATCGTAACGCCATAATGACTGCAGGAATAAAATGGGGTTTGCCTCTGTTGATCTGATGCTAAACACATTTACTTGTGAATAAGCACCAATCTGTTGTAGAAAAGGATAATCTAGTTTAGTAAAAATAATAAAATGAGCATTTGTCACCACGTATGTGCCCAGCCAGCCACCTCCTGACTATAAAATGTTTTAAAAGTAAGGAGAAAGCAACCAGTGTCTGTCTCACTGAGCCCCAGCATGCCCATGCCAGCCCAGTTCAGATATCCAGGATCCCCAATCATGAGGACCAACACACACAGTGGTATGCGTGTTGAGCCCTTTCCCATGGAGGTTGGGAATAGGGCCAGGAGCACAAGAATAGATATGACAAGCCAGGCACAACAGCAAAGCTCATCTTGATCCCCTTGTAAACTCAGAGGAAGCTTCTGTTGGTCAGACATATGTAAAAGTTGCATTTCAGGCTATTGATCTTATCCTCTATTAATTTATCTAATAATTAAAAAGCAAACAAACTAGACACCATCACATCACCACAGGGCAATGAACTTCACAGTTCATTTATCTATTGTGTGAAAAAGCATTTCCTTTTCATCCTGTTAAATCTCCTGTGTATCACTGAATGAATCTAAATTTGTATATTTTGAGAATGAATCATTTTCCTCAGCCATTTTTATGTCACTCATTATTTCATCAACTTCTGTCACATGCCTTCTCAATTATCATTTCCCTAAGCTAAACATAGCTCCAACTGACTTAGACTTTCTCTGTAAAACAGACTGTTCACGCCTCAGATTCATGTATTTGCCCTCTCGTGTACTTCTTTCAGTTCTATATTTGTGTGAATGCCCCAGTTTCTACAATGGCATTATAATATGTGCGGTTTTCTTTTCAATTTCTTCCCTGAATTTTTTTTTTTAACATTCCACTTGCCTGTTCATCTCCACTGCTAGCAATGAAGAAGCCATTATACACACAGTGCTGTACACTACAGTTGTCAACACTGGGGTGGTGGTATTAAATATGATTTGTAAAGGCACAGAATGGCATAGCAAATTACTGACCTCGACAATTTAGCTTTGTATTTCTCCGAAAGCAGACGACAAAACATGAGCCAGAGTCCTGTTTAAAAGTCACAAGCTGCCTGACATCCTGATATTGCTTGCTACTGAAGTGTTTTGACACTATTTGAATAAATATGACACTTGGGCCTAGACTTTACACTATAATGCTACGTGCTCCTCTGCTTTTCAAGATCTATTATTTATTATTAATATGTATAAATTGCCTTATCTGCTAAAAAGCCATCAAGGTGGTGTACAACAATTTAAAGTAATGAAACCTTGCAACAATAAAAACAAGAACACTGAAAACATTAAAAACTACATTTTAAAAGGCTAAATTGAAAAGAAGTGTCTTCACACCCTTTCTAAAGGCCAAAAGAGTAGTGGTGAATTATACTTCTTGAGGGTGTGCATTCCATAGTTTGGGGCAACACAGGAGAAAGCCCTTTTACATATGCCCAGCAAAATGGCCTCTGCAGGTAATGGTGGCCTCAAAAGATCCTTCAGATCTTAGTACTTGGGGAGGTTCATAGCCAGACAGGCAGGTCCTTAGATAGCCAGGTCCCAAGCTATTTAGGGCTTTAAAGGTTAAGACTAACACCTTGACTTGGGCTCAGAAAGCAACTACTAACCTGTCCTGGTCTTTCAAGACAAGTATACTGGACCAGTGGTGTAGTGGAGGCAGGGCTTGCAGGGACGCAGCCCCGGGCCTTTTTCATTAGCAGGGACTCTGATGTCATCTGTCACCCCCCTCAGAATTCCCTGTTCCCTTTGAGGTTAGCTGTGATCCTCAGCTGTGGGGGGAATGAATTTTCTAAGCAACAGTATATTGTTCCACGTTGGAATGCAAAGTATTTCGGATGACTTAGTCTGGGGCGGGCAATTAAGACCTATTCACTTTACCAAAGACATGCTCCTGGTGGAGATGAAAACTCCTAGAACTGGTTTGTTGATATGGACTGACACAGCTGCCTGAAATTTTTGGACTGCCCTTGGACACTGTCACAATGAGCTCGTGCATTTCCAAATTTACCACTACACCACTGTGTGTGTGTGTAGTTCAATCCAGCTGGGTGGGTGGACGTTTCTGTTGGAGGGAGAGGGGGAGATATACTGAAGGAGCTTAGGGAAGGCTAATGGGTAATGTTGAGGCTCTAAGGGAGTGTGCAAGGGGGCTGTGAGAAGGGATCTGTCCATGAGGGCTGAGTTGAGAGGGTGAAGCTTCTATAGAGTATCATATTTTGAAAATCTAAAATGTTTGTGTTTGAGCGAGTAAGTGAGTGGGTGAAAAATATTTTAACACCCCTGCATTTTGTATCAGATATCCAGTTGAAATACCCCTGCCTTACTCTCAGCTGCACTGATTTTGGATCCCAGTCGAAGGCTGTATATCTTACAAGGTTGTATAATCTTAGAAGGGGGCGTGGCAATGACTCTCACGAAGGGACCCTACACTTCTGACTTTGCCACTACACTACAGTTCTGGACACTCTTCAGGGCAGACACCCATGCAGAGTGCATTGCAATAGCCTAAACAGGACGAAACCAAGGCATGGATAAGTGTTGCCAAGTCAAACTGATTCAGGAAAGATAAAGATCGCAGCTGGAGCACCAAGCAAAACTGCAAACACACTCTTTGCCACCACCGCTACCTGACAATCCAGGGACAATCGAGGGACAGCATAGGCTCAAGGAGCACTCCCAAGCTATGGGCCTGATCCTTCATGGGGAGCACAACCCCTTCCAGAACAGGTTGAATTCCATTCCACAAGTCAGACTTTCTACTGACCAAGCTCTGTCTTGTCTGTGTTTAACTTCAGCTTGTTACCCCCATTCAGCACATTATTCGAACCCAGGCAGGTTTCAACAGCTTCCTTGCTGTTAGATGACAAAGAGCAATAGAGCTGGGTGTCATCAACATGTTGGTGGTACCTTACTCCAAACCTCCAAAGGTCCTCTCCCAGTTTCATGTAAATATTAAACAACATGAGGGACAAGATAGAACCCTGTGGGACACCACAGGCCAATGGCCATGGAGTTGAACAGTAATGTCCCAGCACCATCTTCTGGAAATGGCCTGACAGAAAGGACTGGAAACACTGCAAAACAGCACACCCAAGGCCCCGCCCCACCAGAAGGTCTAGGATACTATGGTTGATGGTATCGAAAGCCACTGAGAGGTCCAGGAGAACTAACAGGGTCATGCTCCCCACATCCAGTCCCCAGCATAGGTCATCCACCAGAGTGACCATATCCTGGCCGAAAGCCCCATTACAGCTAGGGTTGTCAATGTTTGAGGTCTGGGATAGAGTTAAGCTGCAGAATGTTGTAGCTCTAAGAGAAAGAACCTAGAAATAGAACTGAGAATGGAGTTTACCAGCTTTTCAGACCCCCCAAATTATTAATAGAATCATAGAATTTTACAGGTGGAAGGTACCTCTGAAATCATCTAGTCTACCCCTCTGCTCAGTGCAGGATCTGCAATACAGGATGCAACTACAACATCAGTGGCAGAGGGCCATACAACCTCTATTTAAATACCTCCAGCAGAAAAGAGCCCACTACAGAAGCAGTCCATTCCACTGTTTAAAGCCTCTTTCTGGTAAGAAATTTCTCTAAAGTTTACTTGAAATCTACTTCCTTGCAATTGGTTCTAGTCCTGCCTTTTGGAGCCACAGAGAACAAGTCTGCTCCATCTCCTTTGTGAATAACAGTCATATCTACCATCAATCATCTCTCAAGCAGGCTAAACATACCCATCTTTTTCAATCATTCTTCATAGGACTTGGCTGCCAGCCCCATTATCATCTTGGTTGCCCTCATCTGGTCATCCTCCAGTTTGTCTACACATTTCTTGAAATATGATGCTCAGAACTGGACACAGCACTTATCTGAGAGTCCTATAAACTGGGACTTCTGATTAGACATGCATAAATTGCTCTACATTCCTCTAAATTTAAAATATTAGCAACTTCCTACAGATACATGGAAAACTATTAGTTCCAAATACTGAAATGGGAAGAGTTTTGGATACTTACTATAGTTTTCAGGGTTTGGGGCTCAAACTGTACAAAGATGAGAACATGCTAGTTTTGCCTCCAAGTAATATCTATTTGTTAAAAAGTCAAACATAACCAATGAAAAGATAGTCTGTGTCTCTAGAGATTAATTAAGATTCTTCTGCGGTCTTGTGTGGATGTTAAAGAAAGCAATACTTGCTTTTCCCTTATATTTATGGCTAAAGAATGAATCTTTGAGCACACAAAAGCCTTTTAAAAAAAAGAAACTACTGGCAACAAATAAGAGTCAGACTAAGGGATAAAACTAAGGAAAGGGGCACTATAATTTATATGATTAATATTCAAGGAAAGTAGCTCACACTTTAAAAAAATTGAAGCAGGGTGACTTAATTTTGCAATACCTTACAAAATCCCAGTCTATCTGTATGCAAGTGAAGCAGCTGAGACTATATGCATGCAGCTTTAGTCAGATAATCAGCAACTGAGCCCATCAGTTGTCCAGAAGCATAAGAGCATAAGGTGACCCATGCTGGATGAGACCAAGGGTCCATCTCGTCCAGCATTCTGTTCACATAGTGGCCAACTGGCTGCCTGTGGGAAGCCCACAAGTAGGACATGCCTGTAATAGCACCCTCCTGGCCAAGTTCCCCAGCAACTGGTGTACATAGGCATACAGCCTCTGATACTGGAGATAACATACAGCCATCAGGACTAGTAGCCATTGACAGCCTTCTCCTTCATGAATCTGTCCAATCCCCTTTTAAAGCCATCCAAAGTGGTGGCCATCATTACATCTTGAGGAAGAGATTTCCATAGGTTAACTATGTGCTGTGTGAAGAAGTATTTCCTTTTATCTGTCCTGAATCTCTCACCAATCAGCTTCATGGGTGATCATGGGTTCTAGTATCATGAGGGAGAAAAATGTCTCCCTATCCACTTTCTCCACACCACGCATAATTTTGTACACTTCTATCATGTCTCCCCTCACTCGCCTTTTTTTTTCTAGTCTAAATGATCCCAGCTACCTTTCCTCATAGGGGAGTTGCTCCAGCCCCTTGATCATTTTAGTTGCTCTTTTCTGCACCTTTTCTAACTCTATAATATCCTTTTTAGGTGCAGTACCCAAAATTGTGCACAGTATTCCAAGTGGGGTAACACCATAGATTTGTGTAAGGGCAGTATGATCTTAGCAGTTTTACTCTCAGTTCGTTTCCTAATTATGCCTGACATGGAGTTTGCCTTTTTCACAGCAGCCACACTTCAGGTCAACATTTTCACCGAGCTGTACACCACAACCTCAAGATCTCTTTCTTGGTCAGTCACCGCTAGCTCAGATCCCGTCAGCTTATACTTGATGTTGGGATTTTTTTTTAAAACTTGCCTATGTTGGGCAAATACAAAATGTATTTACCATTTTGATGCCAGTTTTCCCAGTTTGGAGAGATTCTTTGGCGCTCCTTACAACCACTTTTTGTTTTAGCCACCCTAAATAATGTGGTGTCCTTGGCAAACATGGCCATTTCATTGCTCACTCCTAATTCCAGATCATTTACGAATAAGTGCATGAAGAGCGGGCTGATTTAGTCCTTCCCACTCCAACCAATCGGTTGATTAGTACTGTTACCCATTATCTGACCAAGGCTCTATGAGTGCGTGACTCCCCCACACACCACCCGCTTGTGCACATGACTTCACATCCAGATAGGGTTACAAGTACGGAAACCTGCGTCTATGCAAATATGCTATTTGTTCAGTGGGCATGCATATGTGTAGCACTGGGTATTTCAGATTTATATCACTATGAATGACAGCTTCGTTGTGCAGTTCATGTTTATGCTGTTGGACATTTCAACGCTAGCATGAGAAAAGGGGACACTCAGTTAAAAAAATATTCTTAAAAATTGCCCAGTTAGATTTGATTATGTTTTTCTTAAGATAATGCTTAGGCATGTTTTAAGTACTAAAGCTCTGAAGACTCCCAATTCCTATAGTTATCTGAAGATTACAATTAGAATAATGTTGTTTACTAGCCATCTGGATAGTTAATATCTGTCTGTCTATTCATATGGGAAACAAATTGGATGGCTGTTTTTCCTGATGTGTTGCTATTTTGAAAATGGTTCCGAATTGATGTTTCCTTATGATGCTGCCATTATTTTGGCATCTGTGACTTAGAAATATCAACTGAATTAAAATTTTAAAGTTTATCATATGGTATGCCTAGAATAAATACATTTTAGATTATGATGTGTTTTGTATCTCTGTGACCCAATTTGACAATGTCTTGATTCTTCATACGTATCCAAATGCATAGATGTCAGCAATCCATCTATGTAACAGACATCATGCATTTAAGCAGCAATTTTAAATCAGACCTGCTTTAACCTCAATTCCTACTGTTAAACAGAAATCACCACTACAGAAATTGCTACGTGGTGGAATAGGAGACTCTGACAGGTGTAAATGAAATAAATAGAACCACAGTAATGACAGGTGTTTGAATCTATGTGGTTCTATCACAAGGTACGAAAATGAGTTGATATCTCACTTCCTGTGTTGGAAATAAGAACAAAGGTTAGGTGTACAGTGCAATTTATATCCAAACAGAGCACGGAGTGCTTCCACACTACTTCGCATGTATTTGTGCCAAACAAGTGCAACCAATCAGTCACTTCTTGCCATTTCCTCAACAGCTGGAAGGGAGAGAGTGGACACCATACATTCAATATTGGTGATAGTTTTGGTCCTGCTTTAACTTTTCTGCAAATCTTTGAGCTCCAGCCTTATCATGGCATCTGTATGCTGGGCTGAGTTGGAAAATAAGATAGAGATGCAAGCAAAACTTACTCATTTCTATTCAGTAAATATACAGTCAGGGCCAGAAATATTGGAACAAGGATAACTGTTTTGGCAGTTGGCCTCTGTACACCACCACATTGAAGTTGAAAGGAAACACACTCAGATGGGAGCGAAGTCAGGACTTGCAGCTGTAATTCAAGGGGTTTGACAAAAGTGGGGCACTAACCATTCAGGAAGGACAGCCAGTGGCATACACACACACCCATCGTTGGGGGCTCATAAGTAATGGAATGAATGGCTGACAAGCAGCTGCATGGCCACGTGTGGCCTGTTTCCTGGGCACCCCATGACCAATCAAGCAGATAAAAGGCCTGGAGGTGGTTCTGAGTGTTACACTGGCATTTGGTAGCTGTTCACTGGAACTCCCAACGTGAGGTCCAAAGAGGTGTCCATGTGAGTGAAGGAGGCCATCATTAGGCTGAGGAAACAAAATAAACCCATCAGAGAGATAGCAAAAACACTGGGAGTGGCCAACACAACAGTCTGGACCATCCTGAAAAAGAAGGAATTAACTGGCAAGCTCAGCAACAGCAGAAGGCCTGGAAGACGACGGAAGACAACTAAAGTGGATGACCACGGAATTCTACTCATGGTGAAGAGGAACCCTTTCACAACATCTAGCCAGGTCAAGAACGCTCTTGCGGAGGTAGGCATGTCATTGTCAACATCTACAGTCAAGAGACGACTTTATGAATGTAAATACAGAGGCTTCACAACAAGGTGCCAACCACTGGTAATGCTCAAGAACCGAAAGGCCAGATTAGCCTTTGCCAGCAAATACCTAAAAAGCCTGCCCAGTTCTGGAATAAGATTCTTTGGACTGATGAAACCAAGATTAACTTGTACCAGAATGATGGGAAGAGAAAAGTATGGAGAAGGAAAGGAACAGCTCATGATCCAAAGCATACCACATCATCTGTCAAACATGGTGAAGGCAGTGTTATGCCATGGGCATGTATGGTTGCCAACGGAACTGGGTCACTGGTGTTTATTGATGACCTGACTGCTGAGAAAAGCAGCAGGATGAATTCTGAAGTGTATAGGGCTATACTTTCTGCTCAGATTCAGATGAATGCTGCCAAATTGAAAGGACGCCACTTCATATTGCAGATGGATAATGACCCAAAACATACAGCAAAAGCTACCCAAGAGTTTCTCAAGACAAGGAAGTGGGATGTTCTTCAATGGCCAAGTCAGTCACCTGATCTCAACCCAATAGAGCTGTACTGACTCAACCCACTGGCTGTTCTTCCTAAATGGTTAGTGCCCCACTTTTGGGGCACTAAAAAATGCCAGGGCAAATCAAGAAAATAGGCTTCCAGTCCCAAGCACAAGGGTTGCAACATACCATCGTAAATGGGCAAATGTGAATTTAAATGCTTTGGAACGCTTATGGCATTCTGAGAATGTACAACTCTTGCTGAATACCCTGTCCTCTTCCAAAGAGATGGAAGTAGTACTAGAATGTTATGCCCAGATTACAGCAGCAGTCGAACCTCTCTTATTTTGGAAAGGCCAGTAAAAGAACCAGAGGCCAAAAGAGGGCAATCCATGGTTTGACATGGACTGTAGGAAACTTAAGCAGGAAATTAAAAGACAACATAAATTCCTAAGAGACAGAGGTATAGTCCCTTTACCACAGTCCTATTTGGCACTGCGTAAATTATATAAAAATACAACTAAAGAAAAAAAAGAAAGAGCATGCTAGGTTGCAATGGGTGGAACTAGCATCAGCACTCGAAAGAAATGATAGACCTAGATTTTGGCACCTTACTTCAGACTTAAGATACTCTGGGACTCCATCCATTGACTCTGTTATTACATCATATGAATGGGAACGACACTTCCATTCCCTCTTTTATGATGAGATGGCCTGTCTTCTCCCATTGCAGGAGGAAGACCCAGAATCACCTAGTTGGCCCCAGTCACCTGTGAGGAAATAGCTATGCTGATACGGAAGTTGAAGCATGGAAAGGCCCCCGGAAGGAGTGGCATTTACCAGATTTCTTGATCGATTATCCTTATTGGTGGAGCCCAATGCTAGCAACCTTATTTACACTTATTGATAGAACTGGGAAATTTCCCCAAGATTGGGCAGTGGCTACTGTAGTGCCTATTTATAAAAAGGGCAATCGGTCAGACCCTAAGAATTATCGCCCTATAAGTCTACTGGATGTTATAAGTAAGTTGTATGCAAGATATCTTTTAGATAAGCTGGAAAATTGGGTGCTCAGGGAGAATCTCCTAGTTGAAGAACAAGCAGGCTTCCGTTGTGGCAGATCTACAGTAGACCATCGTTTTCTACTAAAATATTTGGCTGGGAAATATACATCTCCCCCTTATCACTCACTTCTTGCTGCATTTGTAGACCTTCGAGCAGCCTTTGACTCTATATCTAGACCCCGCCTTTGGCAGAAGCTTACACTTTTAAATGTGGCTCATAAATTGCTCAGGAGAATACAGGGGCTGTATGAGAATTCTATCTTGCATGTGAGAGTGTCTTCAGGTGATCTTTCAGACCCCATTATTGTTAACAAAGGAGTGCGCCAGGGATGTTTGCTTGCACCTCTTTTATTCAATCTATATCTTAATGATATGGTTTCCTACTTATCTAATCCAGACTTCTTCCCACCTCTTTTAAAGGACAGGAATATTTCAGTGTTATTATATGCAGATGACGCTGTTCTCCTGTCATACACCCAGGTGGGGATGCGTCGGCTTTTAAGAGCCCTAAGCTCATATTGTGTGAGAGAAGCCCTTCAGGTCAACTATGAAAAAACTAAAATCTTAGCCTTTGGCAAAAGGAGGAAGAAATACCGATGGCAGCTGGATAACCACCTGCTTGAACAGGTCAATATAAATACCTAGGAGTGACATTTCAAAGTTCAGGATCTTGGTCAGAACACTTGAAAGCAATAGCCCTGACAACTAATGTAACTAGTAATGCCATTCTTCGTTTTGCTGCTGGACCAGGTGGTAAGATGGTGGCCCCTTTAATAGAGCTATACAAGGGCAAATTACTTCCCCAAATATTATATGGGGCACCTGCCTGGACCCATGCTAACATTGCTTCATTGGAGTCAGTGCAGCATAAATTTCTATCCAGAGTACTCAGGGTTCCCAGAACCACTTCTAAGGCCATTGTCCAACTAGAAACAGCTTGTCACTCAGTGGGAATGCTTGTCCAAAAAGCTGCCACTTTCTTCTGGTTAAAGATAGTATTCCAACTGGCCTCCCCCTTGGTCTTATTAGCAAATGAAGCTATGGGAAGGGGCTCATGGGCAGACAAGATAACCACATCTATCTCTGAGTTGGGCTTTTCACAATCATATTTGCTTGCGAGGGGCTATGATAGAGCTAGGGATGAGATTTCAAAGAGGTTACAAGATGTTGATATTCAAACAACAATGGCTGTCGCTGCTGAAAGTCGCTCTAACAAGATCTATAAAAGCATCATGACCTCTCCGGGGAAGGCTCCCCCGTATTTGATTTCAATCACCTCACATGAATTGAGATGGCTTATGACTAGGTGTAGACTGAACTCACTCCAATTAATGGAGGTGAAGGTACGTTATAGGACCCATCATGGCATGAGTGCAGATTGCCCAGCTGGTTGCCCCAAGGTAGAGGACATGGTACACTTTCTAGCAGAATGCCTATTGTATATGTATTTGAGGAAGCAATACCTTGAGCCCCTATTAGCTGTGCTTGAGGATACTTCTGGTGCAAGCATAACTCGATTATTATTAGCTGGAACAGATCATTATACATCATATAGGACTGCTAAGTTTGTCAGTCGAGCCCTGGAGAGGCGAAAGTCATTGACTGTTATAAAAAAACTAAATCCGTAAATATGGTAATAACATTCTGGCAGATATTGTTTTAGGATTTTAAAATGTTTTTAGCTCGCTTTTGTTAGATATTTTATTAATAATTTGTACTTCAGTCTCCCTTTTGGGTTGATGTGAGAATTCTATTTGTTTTGTGTGCAGATGGCCTGATTGGCTAAAAAGCAATAAACTGTATTCTATTCTATTTTATTCTATTCTATTCTACTTTTGTCAAACCCCTTGAATTACAGCTGAAAGTCCTGACTTCGCTCCCATCTGGGTGTGTTTCCTTTCAACTTCAATGTGGTGGTGTACAGAGGCCAACTGCCAAAACAGTTATCCTTGCTCCAATATTTCTGGCCCTGACTGTAGGTATTGTGAGATGGGTATTCTTATTCAAAATATATTAATGGGAAAATAAGACTTATGTTAAAAGATTACACATACATACTCACTTACCTGACAGTTAAGACTTTCATCACACTGTGCTCTGTATGACCACCTTCTGAGTGGTCTACACTCACCAAAGACTAGCAAAGACAGAAAAAAACTCCCATTGAAGTGAGTGGGAGCATCCCCCCCTGCAAATTGCAGGTGTAGATTTGGACTGGTATCGTGATGGGGAGCAAAGGCTAAAGTATCCTACCCTCCCCACTCCCCCCAGCAAACAATGTGACTAACATCACATGTAGTTTGGCCCTCAGTTCCATTTAATGGAACCTTAGTGCTTAACTGTGTACTTGACTGTACAATTCTATACAGGTTTAGTCAGAATATGGAACCACTGAGTTCAACAGGGCCTACACCCAAGCATAGGATTGCAACAGAAATCCCATTCATCCAGTAGGACTGAGCCATGCTTTACTTGTGCTGTATTGGAATATTGTGCCTTTTCTCACTTATGTTTGTGCATCACATCCACCATCCATGGCAATCAGAAGTGAAGTTACCACTTGCAAAGATTAAGGAAACTGTAGCTCTGGCAAAGGGGAGGATTACATGCTTTATGAAAGTGCATTAAATGTCACCATTTCTACAAAGGAAGATAATATTGCTGCACATTTGGCAGGGTTCGGTCATCATGTCATTAGGGGGCATGCAATGCATTGCATTTTCTGTAGCTGTGCCATGCTATGCTATCAAGTAATATTGTAGAAAGAAGTAATTTTAATGGTGCCATAAAGTAGTTATGGTGCTTTATGGGCATATAAATGTAAACTGTCTTTGCCTTAAAATTTTGCGATGACTGTTTATTTAAAACTACATAATGATTGGTAGAAAGAACTCAATAATTTGGGTCACAGATTGGTTTTGAATGTATTAGTTATGATTGAATAGATGTTATGCTCTAAACCATTTGACTTATTTTTATTATAATAGAGTGATATACTTAATTTTAAGCACTTAAATGTAAACATAAGTCTTTGAAGAATCCAGACCTAAAAAACGCAGCCATGGAAGGGTTTACTATGAGAAACAATAATCATAGCATCATTCAGCTTAAGTAACAAATCAGAGAATTATACAATTCATACGTTTAATTTAGTTTTAGTTTAATTTATATGGCACTTTTCCATGGTGGACTGTGCCTAAATCAGCTCACAACAGCCATAGTCATAGTTAATTTATCTGTATACATTTTTCCATAATATATTGTGCTCAAAGCAGTTCACAAAACAAATACTATTGTCAGGGTGGAAACTGAGCCCATAGAGCCCCAGAGCAGTTCTGATTCCGAGGAGGAACAGCAATCCGTGGGAGAGGAGCGCGCTCATCCCTCACAGGCACAGCAGCTGGCAGAGATTCCTCCTGCCAGCATTCCTGGGATAGATAGTGACCCTGGTAGTGAGAGAGCGCTGGAGGGGGGCTTGCTGGGCGCTCGGCGCAGACGCAGGGAGCGGCGACAGATGGAGCGCGCTGAAAGGAGGCGCTCCGCTCGTTTGGCGCTAAAACAACAGTCGCGTCCCGAGGACTCAAGGGTAAGGGGGAGGATCTCTCCCTAGCCATAAATTCAGAGTCTTCCCGTGGTTCTCCTTCAAACGGGGACCAACTGCCTTACCTTGAGCTTAGGCTACTCTGCTATCTATCCCCAGTGCAGTTCCTTGCTTAGTCGCTAGTGATTAGTATCTGTAACAGTCATAAAGTAATAAAGGAATAAAGCCTTGGAAAGAATCCTCGTCGTCTGTGTCCTGAGTTGGTTATTGGAGGGGGCTGCAAGAGGCAGCTAGGGCGCTCCTGATAACTATAGCCATAATTATAATACATTAGGATACAACATTAACTCAATCACAGTTCACTTAAAATTTAAATAAGCATAAGACATACCAATAGGTTAGTTAACAATATCCAGTACCAATAATATCAATATTATGCCCACATTAAATTATTCACTAAACCGTTAATTTTAAGAGACCTAGGCCCCATCTATACAGGGCTTTTACTCTGGGGCAGGTGCCAGTCGAGGTCCCTCATGATAGATGATGCAGTCGTGACTTCACTGCCATCCATGGCGTTCTCCCAGAAGATGCGGATTTCTGAGGAGGCATTTTGCTCCAATGTTTTCTGCTGCTGCAGGTTCAGGGTGGGTTTGCGCGCTGTATATCTCTGCCTTGGATTGACACTGCAGTTTGCGGTGGGCGTGAGGTAAGCTGTGTTACAGGTGTCATGTGTGATGCCTTCTCACTCCTCCCCTCCCTTTTTCCTCACAGCTGCGCAGTTACGGAGGCACAAAGAGAAACTAAGAGGTCTTTTGAAAGGGGTGGGGGAGAAAGAGAAGGCACCAACCCTAGACTGCTTTTCTCTTCAAAGGCAAAAAGGAGGGGGGGACGGGGATCAGAAAGAGAAAGAATTCACTACAGAACTAAGGAAGGAATTGATTTGATTAGGACGTAAAAAGCAAAGTGAGTTGCTGCTGCTGCTGCCCACTACTCTTAGGCTGATTTTCTCCACTGAACTCACAGCTTTCTCTCCCCTTCCCTAGAGCCAGCCAGTCACATGCACTTTATTACACACTTGGGTCTCCTTCCCCACAGACTCGATGCAGAATGTAGCCGGAGCCTCAGGAGAAAAAGAAGATTCCCCTCTTCCCGCCCCCGTCTCTTCCCTTAGTTCTGCAAGGTGGTGGAAATAGTGCTGCTGTCGCCGAAGCACCTCTCTTCCCGCAGACTCTCAGGAAGCCCCAGTGCCAACGCGCGACTCCTCTGGGTAGGTGAAGAACTTCCCCTGATGCAGCCCTCATGCTGGCGGGGTGCTCTTCTGAGCACCCAAACTGACGTGCCTTTGCTTTTCAATGAAACCCCTCACGCGGAGTAACTCACCCCCCGTATATCCAGGTATCTGGGGATCTGCAGCGCTGTTACTGCGCAGCTCTGACGAACGGATGCACCAAGTTGGTGCCATATAGACGCACCCCTAGTGATCTCTTATGTTGTAGAGAAAACCAAACATATGAAGATAGTTTTGAAAAAAGATGGATGTTATTTATTGCTTTTTGGATTGATAAACACAGAGATGACTTACATCCTTCTTCTTTATTTACTATGATTTGATGATTTGGTATTATCGCTATATACGTAAAGTGCTTTATGTATCACTGTGTGTTTACTGTAGGAAAAAAGAACAATTTCCTATTGAGACTGAGTAAGGGTTTTGGGGCTTCACCGCATGAAGCTAAAATCCTGCCTCCTTACCGGGGCTTTTGCTTCCTGATTCTTTGGCGGATTAAGATCAGCTCCATTACACCGGCTAACATGTGCTGTTTTTATTTCTCAGCAAGTTCTATAAGTTTCATTTTATAGCCACTAGATGGTGCTGTTGTTTTAGTGCCATTACAGAAGTACACCCAGCAAGTAAAGCACTTCGTAGTGCTTCCTAGAGAAAAATGACTTTCCCCATGCTTTACAAAGGCGGGATAAAGGTCATAAACCACGGGAGAGGGGGGGCTGGAGGTTGACAACATCATGTAAAGGGTCCGCAAACTTCTGTGAGTAACCAGTCTTGATCACACGATATAAGCCTCATATGGAGAAGCCTTTTAAAGCAATCAATGCAGTGCCAACGCTAGCATGGCCACTAACGGATCACCAATAAAGAGGAAATGAATCCCTCCCAAAGAGGACAAAGCATAACGCAGATCTGCATAAAATTTGCATATGATCATTTATAGATACAGATTGTGTAATCATTATTATAATTTAAATATAATTTGAACTCCGTCATGCCCCCTCTTTAATGAGCTTCCGTCGTGCATTAAAAACGTGGTTGTTCAGGCAGGCATTTGGGGTGGGCTAGGGTATTTTAAAAAAAAAATTATGGTAGAATTTTATTGTTTTAAATTGTTTTATGGTGTGTTGTACATCGCCCAGAGTGGCTGGGTGACCAGCCAGATGGGCGATTAATAAATTTAATAAATAAATAAATAAATAAATAAAATAGAAATACAACACATCTCACCATAGTGGGGAAGACTATGACCAGGTGAGCTATATGCCTGCTTAGTTTGCTGTCCAGGTGCTATCTCCTGATGGGCAATTTCAAGGCTCCCCTGCTCTCCCTTCTCATGGCTCCTTATCTTTACGACTGGGCAGCCCTTCAAATAGAGGATACCTTCAAATGGAGGACTGTCCTCCCACAGGATACATGGCTGTCCTAGCCAACAGCGGGTCCCAGCTGAGGCTGGTACATCAGCTGCAACCCCTCATGGGCATATTCATCCATGCTCTGGAATCATCCTATATGGATTACTGTAATACTTCGTACCCAGGGCTGCCTTGCAAACTGTTTGAAAAGTACAGTCAGTTCAAAATACAGTGGGTAGGCTGCTGACTGGGACTGGGCAAATGGCATATATTATGTTAGTTTTCCAACAGCTACACTGGCTCCTGATCAACTTTTGGGCATAAATAATAAAAAAGAGACCTAATGATAAACATCATTAATCAAGATGCAGCATCATTTTTAAAAAAATCTACAAAAAAGTCAAATAGAACAAAGTCAATAAGTTACATTCAATATTAACATTAAATGATATAACACAAAAACAAGATGAAAACCAACAGTTAAAACAGAAATAGTTAATCCAACTCCCACTAGTAGCGTGGGTCTTGTTACACTCCATGGGTCACAGCAGCCCAGTTTAAATAAGAGCTTGTGATCTTTGGGAAGGTGTTTTCTCAGCAGGCTGGATGGCTTGCAGCTAGCAGCTCCAAAGAGGCAGCTGCAAAGGGAAGGAGTTGGGGAGCACCAAGGATGGTAAGCAGAGTGTTATGCACCAGGCACTTAGAAGCACTTGGCCACAATCCACTGGAATGGAATCTCGCACTGACAAGCCCACCTAAAATCCATGGGAGCAAAACTTGTGAAAGGGAAGTGAATGGGGGAAGATACCTGGGATCAGTCTACTGGGGGCTTCGCTAAGTTAGGGCACAATCCTATACATATTGAGACAGAAAAAAGTCCTACAACTCCCAGCATGCCCCAGCCAGCCATGCCCATGGCTGACTGGGGCATGCTGGGAGTTGTAGGACCTTTTCTGTCTCAACATGCATAGGATTGTGCCCTTAATGAACAGTAAACAAATGGAAGGGGCTGGGGCTCGGGCTGGGGTCAGCGGATTGTGGATACTCATTTTCTAGTACTGTTTTTGTTTTTAATAGCTGTGCTGGATTTTAATTATTTTTATGTCTGTGGCTCCTGTGCTTTTAATGTTTTATATAGAGTACTATTGCATTTCTCAATTGTATGCTGCCTGGGAATTTTGCTCTGAAAGATGACCTAGAAATAGATCAAACAAACAAATTAAACATGGTCTGAGCAGGCAGCATGCCTCACAACTGTGCAGGTCAGCACAATTGAAGAGAGGTTCTCAAACAACGGTCTGTGAACCAGTGGTGGTCCACAAAGTCCATTTAGGTAGCCAGCAGAAAGCTTGCATAACAGTTGAGAATATCTGCACTTGGCTCTATATCTATACAATTTGGGAGGGTGTGTGTGTTGTGTTAACAGAGCTAACAGTTAAAAGGGCTCTAAGCTCCCCCCCCCCACTTTTTTTGGACAGTGTTTTGACTAGATCTGGATTGCTGAATATGGCTCTAGTCCAAGGCCTGTGACCCTTTCATGGATCACTGCCTTGTTGTGGCGAAGGGGCTTGCGTAACTCAGTGAAGCCATAAGCTATGCCGTGCAGGGCCACCCAAGACGGACAGGTCATGGCAGAGAGTTCTGACAAAATGTGGTCCACTGGAGAAGGAAATGGCAACCCACTCCAGTATTCTTGCCAAGAAAACCCCATGGATCGTATCACAAGGCTAAAGGAGATGATGCCGGAAGATGAGCCCCTCAGGTCAGAAGGTGTCCAATATACTACTGGGGAAGAGCAGAGGGTATTTCCAAGTAGTGCCAGAAAGAGTGAAGCGGCTGGGTCAAAGCCGAAAGGACACTCAGCTGTGGATGTGTCCGGTGGTGAAAAGAAAATCTGATGCTGTAAAGAACAATATTGTTTAGGATCCTGGAATGTCATCAATGATTCATGATCAATGAATCAAGGTAAGCTGGAGGTGGTCAAACATGAGATGGCAAGACTGAACATCGACATCTTGGGAATCAGCGCACTAAAATGGACAGGCATGGGTGAATTTAATTCCGGTGACCATGATATCTACTACTGTGGGCAAGAATCCCTTAGAAGAAATGGAGTAGCACTCATAGTCAACAGAAGGGTGGGAAAAGCAGTACTGGGGTACAATCTTAAAAACGATAGAATGATCTCAGTACGAATCCAAGGCAAACCATTCAGCATCACAGTAATTCAAGTCTATGCCTCAACCACTGAGGCCGAAGAAGCTGAGGTTGATCGGTTCTATGAAGACCTACAACACCTTCTAGAACTAACACCAAAAAAAGATGTCCTTTTCATCATAGGGGATTGGAATGCTAAAGTAGGAAGTTAAGAAATCACCGGGATAACAGCAGGCATGGCCTTGGTGTACAAAATGAAGCAGGACAAAGGCTAATAGAGTTTTGCCAAGAGAACACGCTGATCATAGCAAACACTCTTTTCCAACAGCACAAGAGGCGACTCTACACATGGACATCACCAGATGGTCAATATTGAAATCAGATTATGTCCTTTGCAGCCAAAGATGGAGAAGCTCCATACAGTCAGTAAAAACACGCCCTGGAGCTGACTGTGGCTCTGATCATGAGCTTCTTCTTGCAAAATTTCGGCTTAAATTGAAGAACGTAGAGAAAACCACTAAACCATTCAGGTATGACCTAAATCATATCCCTGATGAATATACAGTGGAGGTGAGGAATAGATTTCAGGGATTAGACCTGATAGACAGAGTGCCTGAGGAACTATGGACGGAGGTCCGTAACATTGTTCAGGACGCAGCAACTCAATCCATCCCAAAGAAAAAGAAAGGCAAGAAAGCAAAGTGGCTGTCTGATGAGGCTTTACAAGTAGCTGAGGAAAGAAGGGAAGCGAAAAGCAAGGGAGAAAGGGGAAGATATATCCAACTGAATACAGAGTTCCAGAGAATAGCAAGGAGAGACAAGAAGGCCTTCTTAAATGAACAATGCAAAGAAATCAAGGAAAGATCTTAATACAGGAAATTAACTATACAGGAAAGATCTTAATGTCCCTGATAGCCATGATAGTGCGGTCACTGAACTTGAGCCAGACATCCTAGAGAGTGAAGTCAAGTGGGCCTTAGGAAGCATTACTAACAACAAAGCTAGCGGAGATGACAGTATTCCAGCTGAGCTATTTAAAATTCTAAAAGATGATGCTGTTAAAGCGCTGCACTCAATATGCCAACAAATTTGGAACACTCAACAATGGCCACAAGACTGGAAAAAGTCAGTTTACATTCCAATTCCAAAGAAGGGCAATGCCAAAGAGTGTTCAAACTACCGCACAATTGCGCTCATTTCACATGCCAGCAAGGTGATGCTCAAAATCCTACAAGCTAGGCTTCAGCAGTATGTGAACCGAGAACTACCGGAAGTACAAGCTGGGTTTCGAAGAGGCAGAGGAACTAGAGATCAAATCGCCAACATTTGCTGAATCATGGAGAAAGCAAGAGAATTCCAGAAAAACGTCTATTTCTGCTTCATTGACTACGCTAAAGCCTTTGATTGTGTGGATCACAACAAACTGTGGCAAATGCTTAAAGTGAAGGGAGTACCAGACCACTTTACCTGTCTCCTGAGAAACCTGTATGAGGGTCAAGAAGCAACAGTAAGAACCAGACATGGAACAGCCGATTGGTTCAAAATTGGGAAAGGAGTACGACAAGGCTGCATATTGTCGCCCTGCTTATTCAACTTATATGCAGAGTACATCATGAGAAATGCCAGGTTGGAAGAATCACAGGTCGGAATTAAGATTGCCGGGAGAATTATCAACAACCTCCGATATGCAGACAATACCACCCTAATAGCAGAAAGCGAAGAGGCTCTAAAGAGCCTCTTGTTGAGGGTGAAAGTGGAGAGTGCAAAAGCTGGCTTGAAACTCAACATTAAAAAATATGAAGATCATGGCATCTGGCCCCATCACTTCCTGGCATATAGAAGGGGAAGAAATGGAAGCAGTGACAGATTTTACTTTCTTGGGCTCCAAGATCACTGCAGACGGTGACCGTAGCCATGAAATTAAAAGACACTTGCTCCTTGGGAGGAAAGCTATGGCAAACCTAGACAGCATAGTAAGAAGCAGAGACATCACCTTGCCGACAAAGGTCCGTCTAGTCAAAGCTATGGTTTTCCCAGTAGTAATGTATGGCTGTGAGAGCTGGACTATAAGGAAGGCTGAGCGCCAAAGAATTGATGCTTTCGAACTGTGGTGCTGGAGAAGACTCTTACGAGTCCCCTGGACTGCAAGGAGGTCAAATCAGTCCATCCTAAAGGAAATCAACCCTGAGTGCTCCTTGGAAGGACAGATACTGAAGCTGAAGCTGAAATATTTTGGCCACCTAATGCGAAGAGAAAACTCTCTGGAAAAGACCCTGATGCTGGGAAAGACTGAAGGCAAAAGGAGAAGGGGACGGCAGAGGATGAGATGGCTAGATAGCATCACCGATGCAATGAATAACTTGAGCACGCTCCGGGAGAGAGCGCAGGACAGGAAGGCCTGGCGTGCTATGGTCCATGGGGTCACGAAGAGTCGGACATGACTGAACGACTGAACAACAACAACCAAGGCCTGTGATATTCATAATATGGCACTGGTGCAGTCTACTAATTTTTCTCTAAAAGTTTACCAGTGACAGGAGCTCTTCTTAATGGCCTAGCATAGGCCTGTGATTTTCATAATACTGCACTGGTTTTAATTATGATACCGGTGCTGAAGAAAAAAATATTATTCAAATATGAGTTATCTATGTACTTTGATATATAGGACAAAAAAGAGAGGTTATTAAGTGGTCCACAGTCACGCCTGGCAATTTTCAAACGATCTGCAAGAAAAAAAAAAAAGTTTGCTAACCTCTGCCTAGTATGCAGACTTAAGACTATTTTCTTCTTTCCTCCCCTTCCTGTTAGCTCTTCTTCCATCTTTGCCCAGTGGTTCTTGGGGGGTGGGGGAGACTGTAATTCCAGATTCTTTCCTCAAAATTTCTGAATGGGAGTTCTGTTTGCAATCCATACGTTAGAAAAAATGTCGGCTCTTTTACTATGCATCCATTACAAACAGTGAACAAAACTACAGAAACCTCAACTGTGCAACAATCATTTTAGCAAAGTGATAAAGAAACATAATTAAATAAATAATCCCCCCAGCACTAATACTGAAGCTCTGTTATGATTCCTTTTCAGGCCTTTGGCTTTAGGTGTCATTGACAGTTGTGTTGATTATGCATATATGAAAAAAACTCTCTCTGTGTGCATATATATACAGACACACATACTTCCCGTTGCTGAATTCTGCACTAATCCATAATGACAAGCATGGCAGACAATTAGAGCAGCTTGTCTAGAGGACAAGGAACTGGTAGTTTATATCTAGAAATCCTTGGAAATTCCCTTCTGCAATAAAAGTGATCTATTTCCTCTCAAATTATATGTAAAGAGCTGTATGTCTTTTGTAAGAATGATGTGCTCATTTTAGAAAACAGTTGTGATATGTCAATTGTCTTCAACACTGATTATTCCAAAGGCATTACTGCCTCAGCCCACTCGCATTTCAATGCTAATTTGAAAGTCTTGTGCAGGGTGACAGTCATTTGCATAGGGGTGACAGTAAGTTTAATCCCTACACCCATGATTTACATCTTAGTTTCTAGAATGCCATCTTTTCTTCCACTGTAGACAAGCAAGGCTTGATTCAGTTAGGAGTCAGAATATTCCTGGGAAGACACTTTGGTCTAAATTAATAAGTACATTTTGTGAAGATTAATTCATTTGTGTAAGCAGAAACCATGCCATAAAGCGTATCCAACCCCCCCCCCCCATTGCTAATGCAGCTAGACCATTTAAAGCTATACATTTCTGCTTATTGCTGGATAAGGTTAAAAGGGTATGGGGGTGTATGTCTGTGTGAAGGTGGAAATGTAGAATGTGTCCCCCTCTCCTGCCACCAATCTCTACATACATACACTGCTGGCTAATGTGCAGCATTTCCAATTTTTTTAACAATAGGTGAATAGGTAGTAATACTTATTTTCCTATTTACTCATACAAAATGGCAACAAAAGCACCACTGAGATTAAGGGCACTGCTGTCCTCAATCAATTATATGTCTGTAGCAGACAGCTCCCAGTTATGCACCTGTTTTTCAATTGAATGCTGCTGTGCGTTCCTGTCTAAGAAGGGAGGGGATGGGTGATGGAGTGTGTGTGTGTGTGTGTGTGTGTGTGAAGTATAACTATAATTCTCCTGAAGGTCAAATAGGACATCTTATTAGTGTTCTTTGCTCTTTCCCTCACTGGCTGCTTCTGAATAGAAAATCAATTCAAATCTATTGTTATGATCAGGGGGAAAGCGAGTGGGAGATGGGAATCATATCAGAATAGAGCTTTTCGCATTGTCTTCTAGCTGGCTTATAATAATTTTGCATGTGTGACCAATTCACTATTGCAGAGCTCATCATGTAGAAGGACGGGAGAGATGAAGGACCTGGGGAGCTGGCAGCTTGATTTCATTACACCTTGCTTTGCTCTGTTATTAATTTACCCTTACTGTGCTCATATCGGCTAATATATCCAAATTCAAAGGATGTGGATACAAGATTCTCCCTCGATCCCAACTCATGGTTCTGCCCAAGTTAAAGAGTAAAAATAGTTCAGGTTTTTTAATTACTTGCATTCATTCAAATCAGATTGCTATGCCTAACAAGACTAATGTTGCTAAAAAAAAAAAAACACCTCTCACTGCAGTCCCTTTATTATCCAACGTGGTACAAATATTCATTCGTACTGTGGTTTCAAAACCTAAAATAAAAAGGAGGATATGAGGTTGCCTTATAGTGCGTCAGCTCACTGGACTATCTTCTAGACCAATATTGTCTACACTTACTGGCAGCATATCTCTCTAGGGTCAGGAAAAGATCTTTCTTAATATCTGCTGCCTGAGGGCCAAAACAGAAGATATTTCCTTTCAGCTTCACTCTATAGTTGGCACAGGTTTCCTGATCTGCGTTGGGACCCTAGCATGAGGAGTAGAGGGTTTAACACTCCCCTCAGCTATGGGCTGGATACATATTGAGGGCCCCATGCCTGCAATTGCTATTGCAAAATAGTGATCCAAACCACAAAAGGTTTACTGTTTTGCAATAGAAATTGCAGGGCTCCCTTCGCATCCAGATAGGAACCATAGCAGTGTGCGTGGTGGGAAAGGTTAAGCCCTCCATCCCTTCAAGCTAGGATGTTATACATATAAGGCACGAATCACTGAAGCATGGATCCTCCCCAACAGCTTCCAGCAAGGAGAAAACTGCTTGGAGGGAGTGAATCTGCAGGGAAGGAAACCACAGTGGCTGGTAGAGGGCTCTGCACTCCACACTTGCACATTTCCTTTGTCACCTCCCCAAGCTGCTTTTCAACCTGGGAGTTGGAAGTGACAGGAATATTTTGCATTAGCAGAGACAGGTCTCAGGTAGACACAGACATGCAGTCCTAGTAGCCATTTTACAATGGTCAGAAGTGCTGGGAGGTTGGAGGAAATGCAGAAGACTGAGCCACAGCTAGGGAAACACTCCATGTGATCCTGAGAAGAGGAGGGATCCAGAGAACTGCATTCATACCAGACAATTACTAGGCAAGAGAATTCAAGGGATTCGTTTCTTATTATTGTATATGAGGCTACTCATCTGTTCCAAAGGCAGTAACTTGTGTCTTCTATCAAGTAGCCAATTTGGGGACTGTAGCCCTGCTACTACCAGTGAGTGTGTGTGAGTGTGTGAATCTATCTCATAACTTTACCTTCTAAATAGGGCATATCAATTTATCTTTATTTTGGTGTCTTAGCTTTAAGCCATACCCAATTTTTGCAACTGTGAATGCTCTAAAGCCTTTTCTCTAAAATGTTAATGCTGACATTCTTGGTTTTTTATTAAGAGTCTTCAAGCTGAGAGTAATTGACTGGTATGTGCCAGGCTGTGACCTCTTCTTTAAGTCCAAAATGAGCACACGCTCCTCCCCAGAAGGTCCAAAGTAGTAGGGAAATGATGGCATAATAATTGACACTTATTTTGCATGTGCTACATTGGCACCATGGATAATTATTTGTATCGACAGGCCTGTCAAGCCAGCTTTTTTCATCATATCTATAAAGATATAACTATAATGTTGGAGCTTTTTAATGGGAAAATAGATGATAGAATACCAAATTGTGAATAGGATATAACTTTTAAATTTGACTAATCTGATTTGACTACTGATCCTAATTTTAATTTATTTTTAAAACGTATGGCTTGTTTTCCTATTAGAAATGTGCACAGTGGTGTACAGTAAAAATGACTGAGACTCTAACAAAGAGGCCATCTCTTTTATAACATGCCAGAGATAAAAATCATAAAGAAAGAAGCTTTGGCAAACACAAACAACAGAAATTCCTATTATGCTGCCCTGGCCTTGAGCAGCGACTGAGACAACCACTCCTAAGGAGGAGTGGAGTGCCAGTGAACAGTGTGTGTGTGTGTGTGTGTGTGTGTATGTATGTGAGAGAGAGAGAGAAAGAGAGATGGTCCTACAGCTCACGTTCTGGAACAGCTGGATACAAACCCCAAATAGATACTGAGACAACATTATTTATTTATTTTAAGCATTTAAGGCCCTTCATTAGACCAAAGGTCTTTAAAAGCAGCTTGCAAATTTTTTTGGGGGGGGGGAATCATAAAAAATGAAAGATAGGGGGAACCAACAGATTTTAAACAGAACCGCCACAGCGTAAAAGATACAAATGCCAAATGTAAAAGACTGATCTTAAAAGGCCCAGGTAAATAAAAAGCACTGAAAGGACAGCAGACTTGGGGGGTTTCTCCATGACAACGGAAGGAGACAGAAGGAGAAGCCAATTGTGGCTGACCTGGATTTTTCAAGGAGCCAGCTTTTGTCCATGCAGGGCTCCATGAGCAAGTGTATCGCACCAGTAAAAGTTGCTTCACAGAATATACAGGGTGGGTGGGTTGAAGTGAACGTCATCGGACAGGCAGGGGCTGCTCAACCAATAAGAGAGGCTCCCCCCTCCAGTCCAGGCTCCCCCCCCCCTTTCTCCTTTGATAAAATCCTGGGAGGTTTCCTCCCTTGTATCCACAGAAATCGCTGTCTTTCTCCCCCCTGCCCAGTAATTGCTTTCTTACAGCGACAATCATGAAAGGAACACAGTGTTCTCGCTGCCCTGCTGCAATCAATCGAAGTGTTGACTTTAAGGCTCTCTAAATGCATTACTTCGATTCATGAGAATCTCAGTAACTTCAGGAGTATGCATTTCAGGAACAAGCCTCACTGCCCACAATGGGAGTCACTTCCAAGTAGACACATATATGTTTGTGCTGGGAAAGACAGAGAAGGGAAACAAAGAGACGGGAAAACAGCCCCCCTTCTAACCTGATGCTGTGCAGCAATGAAGGTGTTAATTAGTTACTTCAGAACGCAATAAACCAAACAACAGAGAATTGTAGCTTCAGGAAAGCACTTTACAGCCTTTAGGGAATTAGTATTTTAAAATGTGCTATTTCGATTTAGGGGGATCTCTATAAATCCTGAAGTGTGCATTTAGGGGACACACCTCATTGACACTAAGTTACTTATGAATAGACACTAAGTGTGTCGGAAGATGAGCCCCTCAGGTCGGAAGGTGTCCAATATACTACTGGGGAAGAGCAGAGGGTATTTCCAAGTAGCGCCAGAAAGAGTGAAGCGGCTGGGCCAAACCCGAAAGGACACTCAGCTGTGGATGTGTCTGGTGGTGAAAAGAAAATCCGATGCTGTAAAGAACAATATTGTTTAGGAACCTGGAATGTCAGATCAATGAATCAAGGTAAGCTGGAGGTGGTCAAACATGAGATGGCAAGATTGAACATCGACATCTTGGGAATCAGCGCACTAAAATGGACAGGCATGGGCGAATTTAATTCAGGTGACCATCATATCTACTATTGTGGGCAAGAATCCCTTAGAAGAAATGGAGTAGCACTCATAGTCAACAAAAGGGTGGGAAAAGCAGTACTGGGGTACAATCTTAAAAATGATAGAATGATCTCAGTACGAATCCAAGGCAAACCATTCAACATCACAGTAATTCAAGTCTATGCCCCAACCACTGAGGCCGAAGAAGCTGAGGTTGATCGGTTCTATGAAGACCTTCTAGAACTAACACCCAAAAAAGATGTCCTCTTCATCATAGGGGATTGGAATGCTAAAGTAGGAAGTCAAGAAATCACCGGGATAACAGGCAGGCATGGCCTTGGTGTACAAAATGAAGCAGGACAAAAGCTAATAGAGTTTTGCCAAGAGAACACGCTGATCATAGCAAACACTCTTTTCCAACAGCACAAGAGGCGACTCTACACATGGACGTCACCAGATGGTCAATATCGAAATCAGATTGATTATGTCCTTTGCAGCCAAAGATGGAGAAGCTCCATACAGTCAGTAAAAACAAGACCTGGAGCTGACTGTGGCTCAGATCATGAGCTGCTTATTGCAAAATTTCGGCTTAAATTGAAGAACGTCGGGAAAACCACTAAACCGTTCAGGTATGACCTAAATCATACCCCTGATGAATATACAGTGGAGGTGAGGAATAGATTTCAGGGATTAGACCTGATAGACAGAGTGCCTGAGGAACTATGGACGGAGGTCCGTAACATTGTTCAGGAGGCAGCAACTCAATCCATCCCAAAGAAAAAGAAATGCAAGAAAGCAAAGTGGCTGTCTGATGAGGCTTTACAAGTAGCTCACGAAAGAAGGGAAGCGAAAAGCAAGGGAGAAAGGGGAAGATATACCCAACTGAATGCAGAGTTCCAGAGAATAGCAAGGAGAGACAAGAAGGCCTTCTTAAATGAACAATGCAAAGAAATCAAGGAAAACAACAGAATGGGAAAGACTAGAGATCTCTTCAAGAAAATTGGAGATCTCAAGGGAACGTTTTGTGCAAAGACGGGCATGATCAAGGACAAAGAAGGCAGGGACCTAACAGAAGCAGATGAGATTAAGAAGAGGTGGCAAGAATACACAGAAGAACTATACAGGAAAGATCTTAATGTCCCTGATAGCCATGATAGTGCGGTCACTGAACTTGAGCCGGACATCCTAGAGAGTGAAGTCAAGTGGGCCTTAGGAAGCATTAGTAACAACAAAGCTAGCGGAGATGACAGTATTCCAGCTGAGCTATTTAAAATCCTAAAAGATGATGCTGTTAAAGTGCTGCATTCAATATGCCAACAAATCTGGAACACTCAACAGTGGCCACAAGACTGGAAAAGGTCAGTTTACATTCCAATTCCAAAGAAGGGCAACGCCAAAGAGTGTTCAAACTACCGCACAATTGCGCTCATTTCACATGCCAGCAAGGTGATGCTCAAAATCCTACAAGCTAGGCTTCAGCAGTATGTGAACCGAGAACTACCGGAAGTACAAGCTGGTTTTAGAAGAGGCAGAGGAACTAGAGATCAAATCGCCAACATTCGCTGCATCATGGAGAAAGCAAGAGAATTCCAGAAAAACGTCTATTTCTGCTTCATTGACTATGCTAAAGCCTTTGATTGTGTGGATCACAACAAAGTGTGGCAAATTCTTAAAGTGATGGGAGTACCAGACCACCTTACCTGTCTCCTGAGAAACCTGTACGAGGGTCAAGAAGCAACAGTCAGAACCAGACATGGAACAACCGATTGGTTCAAAATTGGGAAAGGAGTACGACAAGGCTGCATATTGTCACCCTGCTTATTTAACTTATATGCAGAGTACATCATGAGAAATGCCGGGTTGGATGAATCAGAGGTCGGAATTAAGATTGCTGGGAGAATTATCAACAACCTCCGATATGCAGACGATACCACCCTAATGGCAGAAAGCGAAGAGGATCTCAAGAGCCTCTTGTTGAGGGTGAAAGAGGAGAGTGCAAAAGCTGGTTTGAAACTCAACATTAAAAAATATGAAGATCATGGCATCTGGCCCCATCACTTCCTGGCATATAGAAGGGGAAGAAATGGAAGCAGTGACAGATTTTACTTTCTTGGGCTCCAAGATTACCGCAGACGGTGACTGTAGCCATGAAATTAAAAGACGCTTGCTCCTTGGGAGGAAAGCTATGGCCAACCTAGACAGCATAGTAAGAAGCAGAGACATCACCTTGCCGACAAAGGTCCGTCTAATCAAAGCTATGGTTTTCCCAGTAGTAATGTATGGCTGTGAGACCTGGACTATAAGGAAGGCTGAGCACCGAAGAATTGATGCTTTCGAACTGTGGTGCTGGAGAAGACTCTTACGAGTCCCCTGGACTGCAAGGAGGTCAAATCAGTCCATCCTAAAGGAAAAAAACCCTGAGTGCTCATTGGAAGGACAGATAATGAAGCTGAAGCTCCAATATTTTGGCCACCTAATGCGAAGAGAAAACTCCCTGGAAAAGACCCTGATGCTGGGAAAGACTGAAGGCAAAAGGAGAAGGGGACGGCAGAGGATGAGATGGCTAGATAGCATCACGGATGCAATGAATATGAACTTGAGCACGCTCCGGGAGAGAGCGCAGGACAGGAAGGCCTGGCGTGCTATGGTCCATGGGGTCACGAAGAGTCAGACACGACTGAACGACTGAACAACAACAACAAGACACTAAGTAGACACTGGTTTGTGCTAGGAAACACAGGGAGAAGAAACCCACAGGAAACACCCCTTGACTGGGGTCATGGTGAAAGGCACACCCCTGGACAGGCTAGCATACCCGGGGTAAATGCAGGAGTTGGGGCACACAATTATACGGCCAAGAACCTGACTTAAGGAAAAGAATTGGACTTTAAGCAGTCGCAGGAAATCCATTTTTTGCCGTGATTAGCTCCAGGGTGGCTTCTAGATGGCCATGACGTCATATATCTGCAATGACCTCCTAATGCAGCCAGCTTGGAGTAAATCACTCCTGGAGACACCCCCATGGCATGTCTCCCTGAGAATGACATTTCATAAGCAAGCCACCACAAGAGAGGATTTTTTTTCTGGTCATCCTTCTCCTCTTTCCTGAAGGATCCAGATGTGCAAACTTCCAAAATCCCTTGAACCTAGACCTCAAGAAGAATAACCATGCCACGCACCAAAAGCATCATGACCCCTAGCTCCCTCAAGCAGGAAATAATGGAATGGCAAAGGAGTACAAGGCGTCAGGCAAGAAAGCTACTCTTTTAAGATCCCCATTACTCTGGAGGAGGCATAGATTGGAATGGGTAGTAGGACCAATGGTGACATGGGATCAGTCTGCAGATCCCTTTTCCAATGTGGCACCCCCCAGATACTGTGGACTACAACTCCCATCAGCATAGGCAGCACGGGTGGGCCATTGTCAGGGATGATACTCATCATCAAAAACATCTGGAGAGAAACACATTGGGGAAGGTTGTAAGATGTCTCCTGCCTGGGTATTGTCCTAGATACTGCGAAATGTGTCTCTGATGATGTTCTTCTCTATTTACGACTGTCTTTCTATCACTAATCTCATGTTGGGCGCTGCTCTGCCTGCCAGAAGAACTGCATTTTAAAATATTTATTTAATTCTAGACAGCTTTTCAACATCTGTTTTCAGGATGGTTTACAAAATTACAAGTTTAAAAGAAAAATATAATTTGTCTGGGGCCTCCTGATCATTTGTTGGGTCGACCACCTTCGTCCCTGTGTTCAGAGCTGCTAGCACTGCACAGATACTTTAGGCTGAAACGTGTGTGTGTGTGTGTGCGCGCGCGCGTAAGCCTTATTGAAATCAAATGACTTACTTTTGAGTAGACATGTGCAGATTACACTGCTAATCTAGTAAAATATTTGTTACTTTTTAACTTGAATGCATACATTATTACTTTTGATCTATTGAGCAAATTAGGACAGTTTGCTTTCCCCTCCCCATAATCTCTTCCACTAAACCTAAGAATTAAGGCGCAATATCACCACTTAGGAAGGAGTGGAACAGGGAACTGGAATGTCCCTGTTCCACACATTTGAGACAGTGGCAACAGACTTTGGCTTCCATTCAACACGTTACCCCTGATGTGAAACCACGACTAATCCAAAGAAAACTAATACACTCTGTGTATTGGACCCCACCACACTTAATGAGAAAAAAAAATGTCAGCCTCAGAGAAATGTTGGAGATGTGGCACTGTAAATCCATCACTGTTGCCCATGATGTGGGTGTGCCCTGTGGAGGCCCCCTTTTGGATGGCAGTTCTCACACACATTAAGTTTGTTTTGGATATTTCATTAGAAAGAAAAGACATACATTCACTCCTCAACTATATTCAAATGGTATGGAAACCAATGGAGGGAGATAGAAAATGGATACTAGAGGTCTTCATGATGGCTAAGTGGTTAATACTTCAAAACTGGAAAGAAAAATCCACACCAGCCATTATGCAATGGACAGAGAGTCTTACAACTCTTGCAACTTTTGAAAAAATATATTACCATTGCCTAATGTGCCCAGATGAAACATGAACATCTGGACAGCATATCTTGAACTATACGTGTAACAGGAACGAAGAGCACAAACTGATACCTGATTGTATTAATTTCTGTTTTACTTTATTGATGTTAGTCTATTTAGATTTGAGTATATATAAGTGTTCTGTTTATTTATGTTACAGAGATTGTAATAAAAATTGTCAATATATATAAAAAAGATTTAAGGAGCAATATCAATGATTCAGATGTGTACCTGATGTAAAATAGAAGCAACCCTCGATCCTACTGGTATAAAATCACAACCAGTTATTTAAAACGCTAACAGCACAATCCTATGCATGTCTACTTAGAAGTAAGTTTGAATAAGTTCAGTGAAACATATTCCCAGCTACATATGTATAGGATTGCATCCTAACTATTCATATATAAGACTCATTCTAATGAGAATACTTTCCATGTAAATACCATTTTAAATGAATTGGAGTTGCACACATGTCTAAATCTAGAGGATGCAGTGAGTGGAGTAGGATCCAAGACGCATGAAACATCGCTGCATGTGAGAGAGAAAAAACACTCTGCATGCAGACCAGTGTCCTGCAGAGCTTTGGACTGGGCTGATAATAATTTTGCCAATGCCATAGTCCAGGGAAGAATTCACCTGAAGTGGTTTTAAAAATTAATATATAAGCAGTCAGCAGGTAAAACGGACGGTGTATTAAAAATCTGAGGTTCTAAAAATATATTTCACTGACTAAAATATAATACTATTATTGCATGATCTGAGTTTCAGAAGTCTATTTACACCTTTCCAATAGCTGATATCATTCACTGAGCAGATGGGCAGCTTCCCAGTGTTACTTTAATTGTCACACATGGAATGAAAATCTCACACCTTATTTTCAGCTTGCTGCCAGAAATAGTTTACAATACAGAAAGACTTTTCCAAGCCAAGGACATTTGAAATGTGCTTTCGTTCTCTTGTCTTAGGAAAAGCTGCTCAATCTTTTCTTTGGAATATATAAATGGAGTTTACAAAAAACAAACAAACCCAAGAAATATTAAGTTATCTAGACTTTTGTCATGTTGGCAGCTAACTGTATTACAGCTTTTTTTAAATTGTAATTACATGCCAGTTCACATGTTGTTGTGAATGAGGCAGTGTGCTAGAACATGCTGCCTAATCACTCCCACTGATAAACAAACCATGGACTTTCTGTACATGGTTTGTTTAGCACTATGTGTGAACCAGACCTCTGGCTTGTCTTTCCATCAACAAGCCAGAGAAAGAACCCATGGTTTGTTACTGGATCACCACACCGTACATTGGTTTCCTATTTGCTCTTGTCATCAGTGCAAGTTCCTTGTCATTACCTTCAAGGCCTTCCATTGCTTTGCACTCCTTATCTCTCTAACCTCATATCTCTTTCAACCACAGTAACTCTTTTATCCTTCAGCCTCACCACCTTTAGCTATCCAAAAGTCTCCTATTCCCTTGAATGACTCCCATCATTTCTCAGTTGCTGCCCCTTATGCCTGGAACTCCACCCACAGAACACCTTTTATAAAGTTTATCATTCATATATGTTTATACATTTTTGAAATCGTTCACTGGAGATCATACTTACTTTGGATTATAGTCTATTCTGAAGGAGCATGATGATATTTTCTACCATAGTGTGTATCTTTACGTATGTGAGGGAAGGAAGACATTTTCTTCTCCATTTAAGCCCTCTTTGCTTTCAAAGAGAACTGAAACTAAATATGGTTCATACAAACCAGAATACTTGCAATGGGACACATATCCATGGAGGATTTTAAGGAGGATTTGATGTATATCTAGTGTCATGCCCTACCTGGAAAAGGATTCATCTGAGGAAGAAGAGGAGGGGGAGAGCCAGCACAATGGGCCCCAACCAGAGTTCAGCAAGGAACAGGAGGTCATGGCTGACAGTCCCCCTCTGGAAACATTACAGGAGCAACTGGGCCCCTCTTGAGCAGTTCCTGAACTTCCCCAAATGCTGGAAGCAGACTCTGGGGGGATCCATCCCTCTGAACGGAATAGAATCAGATGAGAGCAGAAAAAGAGCAAAAGGAAGTCACAGTGTGGGGCCTCCCTTAAAACCAACATGCTGACCTAATTAGCTAGCTGTACTGATTAACGAGCGGCTATAAATTCAGCCTCACCAATGCCAGTTTTTTGCTGCAAACAACAGTGCCTTAACCTTGGCTTTGCTCTCAAGATACCTGATCTGATAGGTTCATTTGGCTACCCGTATGGATAATGCTTTCTGACTGGCCTTGACACTTGCTAAAACAGACATTGGTGAACTGATGTCTGGACTGCCTTGACCTTGCCTGTGCCTGCAAACCCTCCTTGGAACTTCTGTGTATGACTTTGGACTGAACTGGTTGCTCTCTGACTGCTGCTCCTAGGACTATCTACGCCTTGCTCAAGGCCCTTGCCTGTGTTTAAACACGACATCTAGTGCTTACAGAACACATATGCTTGGGTTTCAGCATTTCTGGCCTGCTGATGGGGATGACGGTATGGCCAGCTCAAGCTATGTAGTACGCATATTGCAATGACATAGGAAACCCAACTGTATCTGTTTTTCCCAGTTAGACTTTGTATACTTCTAGTTTAGCATTCAGTGCTAAAACTGGGATTATGATGAAGATCTCTTACATATACATCCACCCAAATCAGCATATGTGTAATTAACAGCTGTGCTGTAATCCCTTATCTCAATAGGAAATTGAAATAGGGAAAGAACCAATGTTCATCCAAAGCCTTTGCCTGTAATTTACCTTAGCTTCCACTTAACCCCTTCATTGTGTTAACTAATCAGAAGCTAAAAAACCTTAGGGAGTTATGTCAAATAAACAATCTTGCAAATAGGCCCCAGACTCAAAATACATCACAGCTGTCATCTTAAAAAGGTCCAAATATAATACCTTGGTTTTCTTTTAAAAGATAGAAGCGAAGTATTTGTTATCTTTCATCTTCCTTTGCAAAAATGAAGACTTGATACCACTTGCCTTTTCTTCTGCTTACTTCTCATAACTTACTTCTCATAATGATCTGGCTAGACACACCTGTTACCTGGATTACTTGCAGAGCATGAAACCAGGAAGTATAACAGAAATGTCAAACCAATATGAAGCCAACAAGGAGTGCTATGACCTAATACACATCCAGCTGCAGTCAAAGGTAATTGGGTTTGATTAATTCCATGAAGAAACAGGGATCCAATTTGTTTACAACAATATTTATATGTAGTTTTTCTGCCACAAATGTGGCACCCAAAGTGGATTTCAGGATATCATCATCATCATCAGGATAAAATAAAATCCAAAACTAATAATCACAATAGTAAAACAAAGCAAACTTCATTTGAAAGTACAGCATCAAAACAAGAAACTAAACCAGGGTCAGATAACATTAAAAGAGAGCCAGCGTGGTGTAGTGGCTAGAGCACTGCACTGGGAGCTGGGAGATCCGGGTTCTAGTCCCCACTCAGCCATGGAAGCTCACTGGGTGACTTTGGGCCAGTCACAGACTCTCAGCCCAACCTACCTCACAGGGTTGTTGTTGTGAGGATAAAATGGAGAGGAGGAGGAGGCTAATGTAAGCCACCCTGGGTTCCTTGCAAGAGGATAAAAGGCGGGATATAAATGCAATAAATAAATAAATAAATAAATAGTGAGCTTGAAGAGGAGGAGTGTTTTCATAGCCCACCTAATGGCTGAAAGTGAGAGAGACTCCATGAGCTGAACAGTAGACCCTCAGCACCTTCTTCTGAAACCTGCCCTCCAGGTACAAACAGAATCAGCACAAAACCATGCCCTGAGTCCCAACCCAGCCAGGTGATTCAGAACCCAGCCAGGTTAATCTCAAAAGCAGCTGAGAGGTTCAGAACAACTAACGCTCCCTGTGCCCAGTGCCCAGCATAGGCTATCTACCAAGTTGACCAAGGCAGTCTCAGTCCAATGCTGGACCAGAAACAAGATAGGTATGGGTAATCCATCTCACTGAAAGCCATGGAGTTGAGCTGTTACTATACATGCGAGCACCTTCTCAAAAAAAGGAAGAGGAGTCCAGGGAAAGGCTTACACCAATGATCTAATCACTGCTTCCTTTATAATAGTTGTCACATTACCATCTCATAAAGAAATATTTATTACTTCCTCCACCCACTTGGCCAATCCCCCTCTGGCCCAAGCTTGGCATGGGTTGAGAGTGCAAGTAGTTGGTCTCACACTTTCAATGCTCTTGCCCACTTCCTCAGGCCGAACAAGCTGAAAAATGTCCATTTCAAGAGGAACAGGCCAAGCTGTGGGAAATATCACCTGAAAGATTTGAATACAACTAGGACTATTAATTAAATAGCATAGGGCTAAAACTCACAACCACAGGCCTTACATGGCACAGGAGAAAATTACGATGGCTAACCAGTCACCCAGTGGTCTATCTCTTTGTGTTGTGGGAAGCTCAGGGGCTGCAATATATCACTGGTGTAGTGTGGATAAGCCAGGAGTCAAATAGTTGGGAGCCTTCATCATGATTAGCAAAAAAATGACTCACATTTCATCATGATTAGCAAAAATATACAAAATGTTTATTTCCACAGGAATATGCATTTCCATTGGAATGAGAGAGTGGTCTACTTGTATATATTTAAACTGTTGTGAAAATTGTTCACACACTATACAAGGCTTGGAACAGTTTTGTAATGAAAAATGAGCATCACACAAAGCAGTTTCTCTTCAATTATGGTATATCACCTAATTCTCTGTCCACACACATGTAGCAGTTCACATTGCCCCACAGTAGTAACTCTACTGATTTAACATTTGCTTCTGAAATTGACTATCTTGGAACACTAATAACCTTAATACACTTATGATTCTAGTATCTCCAGATGAGTATATATCATGCACAGTACACTGTCTATCAAGACACAGTTCCACTGCAGAGTAAAATTTATATTCCTAAGCACAACCTTTGCAATGCTACTCCTCTGTATGCAAGGAAAGAGAAGCATGATTTGTGCTCTCAGTCTAAAATACTAGAATTTCTCTGCCCTTTTCTGCCTCCCCCGATTCTTATTATGCTTGTGGTGCTGCAGTCACTGTCATTTATACCAAAATAGCACAAAAGTAGCATAAACAGCAGTTCAACTAATACCCAAGGACTAGCAGTGCTAAATGTCTCCTTTTTCACTTTAACCTTTTCATTCATTTCTATGTACTCTGCTTTTCCTTTCATGCAGTATATTCAATCCATTTGAATCTATTGGCAGCCGCTCTATTATCTCTATTGTCTCATGTCCTAGCCAAAGCAGCACCATCTGTTGCACAGCTGCAATGTTTTCTGCATTGGCTAAAATATAAAGAATTCATTAAAACACTGAGCCTTTGCATAGTGGAACATTTGGACTTCTGTTGGTAACCCGGTTATGCCAATTTAGTTCCCTTTCTTCTCATTTTTGTACTGGGCTAAATTCAGATATGATACTTATTGTGCAAAGACGATGAAAGAAGATTCCCCCAGCAATCCTTCCTTTTTCACTGCTCCATTTTGGACTGCCATGTCATTTTACCCTGATGGTGTTAATACACAATATACTTTTGGACATGACCTTATATCACAATTAAATCTGAAGCTACAGTCCAATGCACAGTTATACTGAAATTCCTTTCAGATCAACAATAGTGCCCACACAAGGATAACAATGATTTACAACAATAAGCAACACTATGGAGCAATCCTCTACTCCAATTCAGGAGTGGGCCAGGGCCACACCAGTGTTGGGAGAAGATATGCAGCCTCTATGCTGGCAGAACAGCAGCCATATTCTGTACCTCAGGGGTGGATTCCAAAACTGAATTTGGGATTGACTGAAGAGGTCCAACACCCCTGCCATATGTGCTCAATCTGGGAGTAATTAAATCCAAAAATGGTAGCAAACCAGCAGCCACGTGTCCAGGACTCCTGCCAACGTCCAACATCAGGGACAGCCCACATGTCGCCCACAAACAGAGGGAGCCAATGAACTCATGGTGAAAAGAACACACCTCCAGCTCCATAAACACACACACACACACACCCAGTGGCACAGCTAGCAATGACCCCCTTACTGTCAGACAGGGGTTCAAGTCCCCTTATACTGCTCATAAATTTTGTGTGCTGCTTTGGAGAGCAGCACACAAAGGGAGGGAAGGCAAGCCCATACAACACAGCCCCTACATAACTCCCTCAGCAGGAGGCCTGCAGCGAGCACATGCAGCCCTCCTGCAGTGAGGGTTCAAGACCAACCAAAGGAAGAAAGGGTTATTTTGCCAAGCAGCTACAGGAAGGAGCCAAGGCATGCAACAAGGGGAATCACAAACACACATTGACAGCAGCAGCCTCCAGTGGCTCCCTGCGTAGGCTGGGAAGCAGGAGACGGGAGTTCAAGCGCACCAAGGGGAACAGGGGAACATGGTCCCACACACTTTTTGCATGCATGGTAAAAAAAAAAAAAGTTAAAAGAAACTGGGGCAGACAGAGCGCCCAGGACTCAGACCCACACAGCAAACACTGCAGAGCAGTTCCCAGCCACTCAGCCACAGCAGCAAACAGCAATAAGACACATCACAGGGCATTTACCTTGCCCCGCACACACAAAGCCCTAGTCATAGACACCAGGAGCACAAGGGCTGCAGGAGGAGCCCTCGTCTGGTAGAACAACTTATTTTTTACATGCAGGGGTTCCCAGCTTTGAATCCAGCATTCAACCCCATGCTAGGAAAGCTAAGGGTGGCCAATTGTGGACTGCCCCAAAAGAGGACACGTATCACCCCAAAACAGGACAGCATTTTGCATATGCTAATTTATATATGCTAATTTATATGTGTAGATGCAAATAGAATTATTATACTTTAAATAGAAATACAGCACATCTAATCATAGTGTGGAAGATGTGACCAGGTGACCTATGTGCTTTGCTTAGTAGGTGCTGTTGATGGGCAACTTCAATGCCTCCCCCTTCTCTCTGATGGTTCTTTATCTTTATACTGGACTTATAATGGTCTTCAGAAAGAGGATAGTATTCTGGCAGCCCTTCAAATAGAGACTGTCCTCTATAAAAGAGGGCAAATGGCCCCCCTAGGGCCCTCCACATACAGGCAATCAGAAGGTGTGCTGCATATACCAAGAATCCTTTTGGTCCACCCTTCCCTCTGGCAACTGATGTGACCAATCAATACCCCCCACCTCCGCAAAGCTTGGTTAGTAGGATGAAAGTGCACTTTTGAATTATTGTTTTTTTGTCTTGGATTTTTTGCTGGCTTTGGGGATGATAACTGAAAGTGCAACCTATGCACACTTAGCTGGGTATAAGCGACACTGAATTCAATGGGACTTACTTCTGAATAGGCATGCATAGGATTGTGGTGTAATTGGAGTTTAAGTTGCTTTTCAGATTTAAAATAGTTATCAACCACATTTTGGCCTCAGTCACTTTGCCTCTGGCGACTGCTGGAATGAAGCCCCATAGAGCCAAACTACACATTATGCTAACCACATAGTGTACAGCTGAGGCTTATCTTTCCATGGACTGAACTGTGGGATGGTTGGATGGTTACTTGTTACCCTATGATTCTGTGATTTATGCCAGCATTGGGTAAATTCCCCAGGCTTGTCATACCATGTTGTCAAGAACTCCTCCTAACCACTTTTGCATACCTCACTCTGTACAACTTCAGCCAAGCTGGTGATGCAGAAATCTTTGTTTAGCAAGGTATGGCATTTATATCTGGGACAACAGTTTTATTGCAGAAGTAAACACATTTGTAATGCATCATCAAAAATGTTAAATACCCATTATACAGTATCTCTAAACATACTGGGTTGGATCCAGAGAAAGCCTGTCAGAAGGGATGGTCAGAAGGTGACTTTTCCCCATGCCACTCTCAGCAGACCCCTGAAAAGCCTCTCCTGAGGGGCAGGTACGGGGAGCTGAGGGGGACAGGGAGAATCCCTGGTAACAGGACACCTCCCATGAATGGGAGTTCCACTCACAGAAGGTGCCTGTACCTGATTTTGGGGTGTTGGGGGCGGGGTCTGCCAGGGAGAGGAAGGAGTAGAAAAGTCACTTTCCACTCACCCCCTTCCAACAAACTTTCTCTGGATCCAACCCGCAGAATTTCCAGAATCTTCACCAAATCCACTTTGTTTCAGTCTATTAAAAACAATTCTTTTCTGACCAGTCAGAAATCAATAGTTGCATGACCAAAACCCATATAGAAAGAACTAGCCAGCCAGCTAATCATGTTACTGAACCACTATACTGCTAAATAGCAATGCCTTGTTCTTCACACATTAGACCAATACAAAACCTTAAAGCTAAAGTACAAACAACATTACTCATGGTGGCATTATAAGACTTTTGATTCTTATTTAATTGCTGACCATTACTTCTTGTGGAATTGTACAGCCCTATGTGAGAATCAGCTTCCATGGACGTGAAGGATCCCAATATATTTTGTTACATATGTAGAAGTTTCCTTTCTGACGGCTTCTACTTATAATCTGCTATTGCATTACTGGAGGATCACTCTAGCTGGCAGGTTTTTATGAATAGGCTGGTCCTGGGATTCTACTTTACCAATAAGGAATGCAGAAGAGCATAATAATCACAAACAATATTTTTTCAAAGAATATGAACCAAAGTAATGAAATGAAACTTTGCATTCATACCACGGTGCAATGTCTCTGGATGAAAACTGATTTTGCATGTGTGGTTGCCAGATCCTGTTTTCTGAGGGTAGAAAATCACAAATTTCACATTATGTTTTTCTGCTTCAATTCACATTTAATAAAACTGATCATTACATACGCAATCCCACTCCTCTTAATTATACAGAAGGCAATTTGGATGTCACTGACACTTCCATATTCTAGTTGTAAATGTCAACCTACAAACACAGAGCTTAATCCTATGGAAAGATTCAGAAACAAACTACACCAGCCTTCCCTAATCTGGTGACTTCCAGATGTGTTAGACTGCATCTCCCAGCATTTCCCAGCCAGCCACACTGACTGGGGGATACTGGGAGCTGTAGTCCAACACATTTGGAGGACAACAGGCAGGGGAAGGTTGATCTATGCACTAACAGGTGCTGTATAATGAACAAGGATTAATCTACACGAAGTCAAGCAACCTGAATTTTTCAGTGAGTTTTGGCATATTGAACCAGTCTTGACTTAGAGTGTAATCATGTCTACTCAGAAGGAAGTCCCACTGTATTACTTCCAGGTAAATGGGTATAGGACTGCAGCCTTAATATATGTACGGATCTCAAGTTGCTATGGTCTGAAAAAACTGGATTGAACCAGAACATTGGAGATACAATGAAATATTCACAAGACCAGTAAAACAAAACAAAACAAAACCATGGTGTGTACGGTTGCAGTCTTAGTCCAGTGCTATTAATGCAATTTGTTCTTGGAATGCAAAAAAATAAATTTAAATATACTTGGGAATGGGAGCTACTTTGCCTGCATTTCAAGCTTTTCATATATTCTTATCATGTACTTTACTGTAATTAGGTTTAAGATAATTAACATTTTCCTTAAAATCTGTCTTGCTATCTTTTAAGCCTTGTTACAGAACATTAAACTACACACAGTGCTATCTCTATTCTTTCTTTGGGAGAGGGTAAAGTAATAATTTTGAATAAAACTAATTTCAAAGTATTTGAAGGGAAATTGACTCTGCAATGCAGTTGCTTATATTCAGATTTTCTAAGATTTCTATGTGCATATATCTGACATGATTTTTAACTTTAATTAACTAAAACTGCACTCCTAAGCATATTTACCAGGAAGTAATTCCCATTGAACTCAGTGAGTAAACATGTCTACGACCAGGCTGTAAATATATCAACTTAGCTTTTTGAACAATGATGATGGGTTTGGGTTTTTTTAATGAAACTCATGGAGTTGTTTTCTTTTTATATTTTTAAAGATAACTTGTGAAATATCCTTATTGGATGCATATCTAATTGTAACTATGGGATATAAATGCACCAAATTTAAGTATGGAGGCGACTCAGATTCTGAGACAGAGTTTATTCTTCTACGCATTTAAGAATATACTTGCTTTAGGCTTACCATTAACAGTGCAATCCTATATATGTCTACTCAGAAGTAGGTCCCACTGTGTTCAGTGGGATGTATTACCAAGGTAAGAATGCCACATACTTTATTTGGGGGTAAGCCATATTGAACTCAATGGGACTTCTGAGTAGACAAGTATAGGATTACACTGTTTGGCTGGAACTAAGGAGTGCATGGTTACTCTGGTTAAATTCAGCAGCAACAATACAAAGATTAACCAGGACCCACTGATGGATTAATAAAGGGTTTTCTATAGGTGCAGCCTCAGAGAAGTTAAGTTTCCCACTAATAAAGTGAGCTGGAGAAGCTGACCCTTAAAAGATGGGAGAAAGGAACTGCAGGGCTATGGACATTGGAGGGCTTGAACTCAGCAGGTTTGTGGATCAGACTGTGAAGAAGAAAGGCAATGGTATATTGGGTGCAATGCATGGGGTGAAAATTAGAGAAAGTATATCAGTCATACTGATATTAAGTGGACAGAGCCACTCTCCAAGTGCCCGTCCCAAATTTACTACAAAGAGTTGTTTGAATCTTGAAAGGAACTCAGTCAGTACAGTGAGGATGAACTCTGCAGGCAAGATAAGACAGAGTAGGATTTCTGCCAGAACCTGAAATTACTTGGATTCATGTAGAATGTCTTCAGTATGCACACAGACAACTTTTTCTGGGCCCTGGATAAGGGATCTCTGGATGCTGGAAAAAGTCCAGAACAGACACAGAAAAAAGTAGAGAGTCTGATTAATTAGATTTATTATCATTAATTTTTCTTGTACGCCTAGGACTCCATTTTGGGTTATGAAAATAGAGCAAAATAAATCTGGCAGGTATCTGTTTGGAGAACACAGTTATGTGGCAAAGCTTAGAGAGATGAAACATACTATGAAACTTCTGTAAACCTGAATGAACGGCTATTTACCAGAAGTCTGAGGACCAATTCCTAAAAGACTTGTTGTACATGGATATAAACATGCAAGTACACAGTATCTAGTTGGTCTGCCAAATGTCAACCATTCATATGTGGGCTATTAGCTGTACTCCTCCTTACCTTAAGAACACGCCTATGGTAATTAGGTGAATGTCTGTTAAGGCAGAACAGGGATGACAAGAACTTTATACACAAAGTTGGTTCATATTTGACATGCCACTTTGTTTTGTTTTAATAGAAAAAAAATCTCATAGAAAATGGAACTAAAAGATTTTAATAACTGTATGAGACTCCAAGAAAAGCACAGCCATTCAACAGATGAATAGCTCTGGGAGATGAACCATTACTGTGTAAGATTTTCCATTTGCTGATGGAAAGAAGTAGCAGAACTCTTGGAGATAAACCATTATTACAGAAGTACTCTCTTTTATGTATGTTCAAAATACTACAAGGAGGTCAGTGTAATATGCCTTGGTCGCCCTGGTGGATGACCTTTATTGAGAGAAGAACAGGGGGAGTGCAACCCTGTTAATTCTGCTCGATCTCTCATTGGCTTTTGATACCATTGACCATGGTATCCTCCTGGATCGACTCCAGGGTATTGGAGGCACTGTGCTACAGTGGTTCTGGTCCTACCTATGGGGCCGATTTCAGAGAGTAACATTGGGTGACTATCCCTTGGCCCCTTGGCAATTGAGCTATGGGGTGCCACAGGGTACCATCTTGTCCCCAATGTTGTTTAACATCTATATGAAGCCACTGGGAGTGGTCATTACAGGATTTGGAGCTAAATGCCATCAGTATGCTGATGACACACAGCTCTATCTCCCTGTGACATCTGAATCAGGAGAGGCTGTGCAAGTCCTGAATCAGTGCCTAGACTCAATAATGGGCTGGATGAGGGCCAATAAACTGAAGCTGAATCCTGGTAAGATGGAAGCCCTGTGGGTAAGTGGTTCCTGGGTCTAGGAGATAGGCTCATTGCCTGTTCTGGATGGGGTTGCACTCCCTCTGAAAGATCAGGTCTGTAGTCTGGGGGTACTCCTAAATCCATCATTGTTGCTGGAGCCCCAAGTGGTCGTGGCAGCTCAGAGTGCCCTTTACCAGCTTTGGCTAGTTTGCCAGCTACAGCCTCTCCTGGACAGGGATAGCTTGGCCACGGTAGCACAGGCATTAGTAACCTCAAGATCGGATTACTGCAATGCGTTCTATATGGGGCTGCCCTTAAGGCTCGTCTGGAAGCTGGAGCTAGTGCAGAATGCAGCAGCTTGGCTGTTGTTGGGAGCTGCCCCTTTTCAGCATGAACTCCTTTGCTGAGGGAACTGCACTGGCTGCCTATTCGCTACCGGGCCAGGTTTAAGGTATTAATACTAGTGTACAAAGCCCTAAACAACTTGGGACCAGGATACCTGAGAGAGCGCCTCCTTCCTTACCAACCTGCCCCGTCATCAGAGGGCCTCTGAGGTCATCAGAGGGTTCCTGGTGGTTCCACATGGCCTCATGGCCCGGTTGGAGTCCACCAGGAAAAGAGTCTTCAGTGTAGTGGCCCCCTTCTTATGGAATTCCCTACCTTTAGAGGTCAGGCAGGCTCCAAGATTGTGTTCCTTCCGGCGCCTCCTGAAGACGTTGTTCTTTTAAGAGGCCTTCCTTGCATGACCAGCCGTGGTTTGTTAAACTCTACTTCGTTGGGGTTTGTCTTTTAAAAAAAATGTTTTAACTCTTTTAACCATTGTTTTATTCTTTTATCATGTTGTTCACTGCTCCGAAATCTTCTGATGAGGAGCGGTATATAAATAGTGTAAATAAATAAATAAATAAATAAATAAATACGGGCATTGGATAATTGAAATCAGATCCTTTATAGAAGTTCATATGTTAATGAATATTCTCCATGAAACACGTAATTTATTTTTATTTAAAATATTTCTTGGCCGCCTTTCAGGGCAGTAGCTCTCCCAAGGCAGTTTACAACAATAAAATACATAACCTGAATAGGTAACCTGAAAGGCATCTCATCAAGGACAATTTATTGCACACTTGGAAGTATGAAAGTTGTCATCCTTTTTTAGGATTATGTATATTTATACAATATTGTCAGAACAGATGTGGAATTTATTTCCACATCAGTATTAATCTGCATAGTAGGAACTGCAATGCATTATTCCAAGTGTAATGAACTGAATATATATTCTGCCTTTTGGTACACCATATAGGATTATACATTATGTGATTGTTTTTGTCTATATTTCACTGATAATACATTTGGCTCCTTTTTGAATTTTTTAAATATGCTTTTGTGGATTTCTATCCTTTGTTTTCTGTTGGTAAGTCCCGGGATGCATTTTCCAGCTTCCTTTTTGTCTTTAACAAAGAGGCCTTAACAAGACTTCTCTCTCTAAATTCTCATTCAAGAACAAAAATTAAACTTTCTTAGGGTGCTGATGTGTTGGCTTTGGACAAGGAAAACCTAAGCTTTTCAGAGATTAACAGTGCAATCCTACACATGTCTACCCAGCAGCAAATCCCACTGAGTTCAATTCGGCCTGCTCTCAGGTAAATGGATTACTTACCTGGGTCGGAAGAAGTATCACTGAACTCAGTGAAGCTTACTTCTGAGTAGATGTACAGGATTGTGCTGTCAATGAGGAAATAACTGGAAAAAAATCTTAGTTACTATTAAGAAGAAAGAATTCAAAGTTCTCTCATTTGATCTCCTATAGGCTAACTTCAATTTTTCCTAGTTTCCACCTTAAGGAAGCACACTAGTTCACAGTTGATCTTTGTGTATACTCTATAAGATTTATTTTGAGGAAAAAATGTTCAATGGCATTTAATGTGCACAGGCATTAGGCTGCTCCCTTCTGCAAAACTGAATTTCATTCAATTAGCCAGGTATGGGAATTGCAGTTAAATAAAAGTGTCCCCCTCCTGTAAGGTGGTTCATGTTTTTTTTCTTTCTGCAGATGATAAGACATATCATCCCTGGTAGACACACCAAGCAATTTTGCCAGCAACAGTGAAGGACTGAAAAACAGACATTCTTTCCTGACAGACAGTTTACAATGCAACCCTATAGATGTTTCCTAGGAAGTAGGCCCACTATGTTCAATAGGACTCACTGCCAAGGAAGGGTGTTTAGGACTCTAGCCTTGGAATACCATGCTTGGAGGACCTCACATCACATCCGAAGTAAGTGTCAGTTAGGAACATGGATCTCTTTAACCCATCTTGCACCTCCTACCTAAAAATTAGAGTAGGGCTCTCGGTTAGAAAGGCCCCTCAACAAATTCAACAACTGTAATCAAAACCTGGCTTTTACAAATGTAAACGTCATTACATTACAAAAAATTGACTCGGCTCTAGTTTCCAAAGAAAATTCAGTTTACAAGTTCACAAAAGCCCTGCAAAAGCCCAGCATCCAATTTCGTAGAGGATCTTTGAATACTCAAGTTCATATTTTCTGCCAAGTGGATATTTTTGTTAGCTATCCCACAGGAGACTTTGCTATGAATTCTCGTCTGAAATGGGATCCCAACACATAGATCATTATGTCAAAATTGCATGATGGTGCTCTCAGAAGAGGGAACATAAGAAAATTCATAACATGTATGAACAGCAAATCTGGTTAATAAATAAACCTGATTAAATAAATAAATAATAATAAACCAGCAAATTAATAAAATCAGTCTCATCCACTGTGAAAAATATAGATGTTAGATCATTGTTTCATTTAAAATGAGGTATAGTCAAATAGACAGAAAAAGCAGTGGTCAGTACAGTTTAGTAAATTAAAGTTTCACACTGCCTGTAGAGATACGCCAAAGGTGACTTAGAAAATATGTCCGCCTTAATAGTCATGCATTCAAACTCTTGCTTGATGTGTTATTATTAAAACCTAAGAAATTGCACAATCCTGTATGACTTATCTTTTGATTGTGATGAAGTATAGCAGATGCATTTTGAAATTGCTTTGAAATGTATTTTTAGATAAAGTCAAACAATCTTTAAATTGATTAAATAAATTTAGATGAAAACCCGCTTGAATCCAGACATCTGTAATCCTCCATTTGTCTGAACCTGGTAGACTCACAGTGGTTGCCAATATTCAGGTGTTCTCTTACGCAAGTAGATCAAACACATGAGGGGAGAGAATGCTCCAACCCCTCCCCCTTCCTTTTGTGTTGCCATCACCTTCCATTTGCAGAGGGCGATGTCTGAAGAGGAGAGCCTCCTGTATCCATGAGGCTCTTACACGAACCAGAATGCTGATTTTCCAGTGACCTGCAGTAAGGGGGGGGGGGGTTGGGGGCAAAAATTGGATGCCCCATCTTACAAAGCCACCACCTGCTACAACTTAAAAAGCTTAATAAAATGTAAATTAAATGTGGTAATTGCAGCTTTATACAAGAAAAATATGGTAATCTGTATTTAGCCAAGTGAGTGAGCTTTTGTTGCTGTACAACATAGAGATTTTTTTCTTTTGAAATTTGAAATAGTAACTTCATCCCTCAGAAACACCAAGATAAAACAAAACACTTGTATGCTTCTCTGTGTATGGCAAGCTAGGTTTCATTTAGGCTTATCTATAAGGCAACTGTGAGAATCAAGAAGTTAAGATATTTCTCTCTTCACAGAAAGAAAAGTCTGTTAACAGTTTAGAGGATGACACAGATAGGCATTACCTCACAAAGGAGGAGGATTTAAATAAAAAATAATAATAATTGATGCAGACCTACTGAAAGACAAACCATCTCTTCTGAGCTTTAGTTATACATTCTGGTGTGGAATAGTCAGTTCCAAACATAGAAGTTATTTTGCACACAACGAATTTAAGCATAAGTGGCACCGCAGGAGCAGTTTCAAAGTGCCCTTAATAAAAGCAAATGATACAGAAAACAGGAGCTGAAGAACTGATATTAATGGTTATAAGAAGTCCTGAAGGAATGGAGGTCTCACTGAGCCTCTGACTCCATTTTTTAAAAAAGATCTATTCATTCTAATTGATATAATCTGAGAGAGAAACCAGTAAATAAATCTAGCAGAAGAAAAGATGCTCAAACACTGAAAAATGTGAAATTTATCTAATGTCACACTGAGAATATACATTTTCATAGAATCTTATGATACTAACAAGGTGGTGGGATGTTTGCAACAAAGATTTGGTTTATTGGTATATTCTTCTGCAAAGAATAAAGTGCAAACTGTGAATGATGGCTGCATTTACATGTAATGTAAAGCCATAGGGCAGAATACAATGGGGCACCCCCACTGATTCCTTTTACACCCGCCGATTCTCTTCCACAAGCAGTGGGTCCCTATGATTCCGTTGCACAAGCATGACCCACCGCTAACACAAGGGAGATTTAGTTCTTCCTAGAGGAATCCCTCTAACAAGTGGAAATGCTTGTTTCTGGAAAAAAGGAAGGTCAGTAGAGCTCCCTTATATAAGCTCCACTGGCCTGCCTCCTTCAAGAAAAGGGCGTTTCTGCTCATTTCAGGTTGCCTTGGAGGTGCTAAATCTCTGTTGCACAAACAGTGAGGGCTGTTTGTGCAACAGAATTGACGGGGCATAAGAGAATCAGCAAGGGCATAAGTGCCCCATTGGATTCTTCCCAAGGTTTGAAATAAGGGAAATGAGCTCCGAGGACTTACCAGGATTTCTGATCCTGATTTAGCAGCCATAATAGACCTTGCCTCAAAGGTCTGAACAGCCAAATTATTATATGTGCTTGCCTGCAAGCCAGGACAGCAAACCAAGATTTGTTAAAACAAGCCCAACGTCCATCAGTGCTAATTTCTGTGTGAATGCAGCCAGTATCTGCAGAACAGAACAGAAAATAGAAATGGAACATAGGGGTGAGAATGATGGCACAGAGCTTTTGCAGCAGGTGGGGAGGTGTAAGTGGTCTTCGCATATGGATATTTTGGCATATCCAAATTTTTATTTATAATGGGTTGGATCTAGACTTAGTCATACTTAGAGTAGACTCATTGAAATCAATGGGACTTAAGTCAGTTGTGACTAATTTAGGTCCCATTAATTGCAATGGCTCTACTCTAAGTATGACTATAAGTGGATCCAATTGTATTTATATAATGCAATTTATGTATTTGGCGCTTTACAAAAACAGCTTTGACAGGTCACTACCACAAAGGGTTTCCAACCTAAAAATAGACAGAAGAGAAACAGCAGAGAAAGGGGAGGAAACTGGAAGCAGGGGTCAACAGGGGGAGAATATACTAGAATTTCAGCTGCACATGCTTTGGCTTAGTTATTGTGGAGCAGGGGTGGGAAATATTATTATGTTGAGGGCTGTATTCCTTTAGGGGTTATCTGTCACTGGCTGCATGCCAACAGTGGCTGGAGCCAAAGCCAATGGTGGGTGGAGCCAGAGCCCAAATTGACCTTTTCTCTCTTTCTACCACCCCATTCTCTCTCTCTCTCTCTCTCTCTCTCTCTTTATTTCTTTCTTTTTCTGACATCCTTTCTGTGATATGTATATGTGTATGCCTTATTTATTTACATTTATATCCCGCCTTTTTAATCTTCAAGAAGCATTTCTTTTCTCTCTTTCTCAGCTTTGGAGCTGAGGCAGTCTGGTGTGTGGCTCCTCAGGATTTAGTCTCTTCTCATATATACAGCAGTAAAGAATGCTATTGTGAGAGCTTCAGGGTCTGAAGGCCTAAAGGTGGGCTGCAAATTGAGCAGGTAAGTGCTCTCGCTCTCCATTTTCCTCTCTGCCCAGTGGGCTGTTGGGGTAGGGAAAAAGTGCTCTTGCCAGAGTTCTGAACTGATTGCTTTCAGAGGGCTTTTGAAATTAGTCCAAAGACTACAAGGTTGCCCATCTATACAGTAGGGTATTGGGACCAGGGGCTTGTTCCAAAGGCTTCCTAGAAAATGAGAGTTTCGAGGAAGTAAGCGATGCATTCCTTTTCAGGGCTGGATGGGAAACTGTATGGGAACCGCATGTATGCCAACCTCAGTTCCATTATGGAAGAAAGGCAAGACATAAATGTACCAAACACACAAATAACGGAGAAAGGCAAGAGTCATTTCAAGGAGGAAGCAACCTTCAGATACCTGAGGGTGGTGGAGAAGAATGAGCAAAGGTCAAAGGTAGAGATGAGACAGGATATGAGCACAAAGATAAGGGAGGAGCAACCAGAACTCTAACTAGGAACAGGAATTCAGGGAATAGCCTTTAATGTAATGTACATCAAATACTGAAGAATGAATATCTCTTATGCTGTTGAAGTGTAATACTGAAATACAGTTAAAGTTACCTAGAATTAGAAGAGAATATACAACCCACCCATTTGTCTAACTCATTTCCCCAGTATAATTACAAATTATGCATACAGCTTGCTGGTAAAGAACACATTTCAGCCTTATTTGCATGAATGAAGTGGGAGATTTCCAAAACATTTAGTAAATAAGATCAATGGGAATCACAGCTATATATGGGTGTACTGCGCAGTGTCTCTGATAGAGAAGCCTGTCTGCATAGAAACACGGTGGAGTTGGACAATTAGAATACTTAAGGCAGATCCAGATAATCCCTTAACAAACAAGGCCGAAGGTGATAAACTGGAGATGCCAGGGATTAAATGTGTAATAAAACACATGCTCTACCAACAGAACAATGGGCCCTGCTGTCACCATGTAGAAAACCAGAATGTTGGCTGTGTGGAACGGGGTTGTGAAACTATTACAGGCGCTTATTGGATATTCGCTGTGATGTTATTAGAGATGAGTGACAAAACGCTCCTGCCTGCCCTCACCATTTCATTAACGTCTTACAAAACTTTAAATTTTAATTTATTAGTTGCTATGTACACTGCAGCACGGCAGGGCCCACCCCTGCCCATTACCATTTTGTACATCTTCTGTTGCAATGTTTTAATTCATTGGCAACTGTTCGCTCTCCCTTTCCTGTGTTGGATTGTACATCAAGCCTAGGTGTTTTTATTTTTTTAAAAGGATACACACAGCAGCATGGCTAACATCTTACAGTGAGAATGTCTTACCAATGTTGGGTGGAATATTGCACTGTTGCCTTTGAATCAGAGCTTGAGGGAGCACCTTGCAAAAAAAAAGTTTTTATTGATATACGTTTAGCCTGACTGTGCTTAAACAGGATCAGCCTTGACATGCAGAACCATGAGGGAAGGATAGATGAAGGTGGGAAATTTGGCAATGGTACAGCAAGACTTTTTAAAGTGTTGAATGTAGCAGAGAGTGCCATTTGGGTATTGGTTCAAGCAGCAAAATGTCTTGGGATTGGGCAGGCTTAAAGGGCCATCCAAAATATCTAATAAACCTCACTACTCTGTCTGCTAACATAATAGGCCAGTTTGCATGACATGAGCGTGGTTAATAACCCATGGTGGCTTGTTAAGCATCCTGGGCATGCTGGTTGTGTGGCAGCCCAATTTTCATAATTATCCTCGCCAGGCTTCTAGAAACCAGTGAGGGTGGCTTGTTGGGATGGTTAACAAACCATCGAGAACTTATGGCCTGTTGTAGGGTGGTTTATTAACCACCCCAGCATGCCACCCGTGTCAGGTTCGGATGACACAAGAAGTCGCAGCAGGGGGCTTGAATTGGCAAATTGGCACCTGCAGATACCACACCCACCGTGGTTAAATAAATAAGCCACGGTGGGCTGCAGTGATTGTGCGAACCAGGTCAATGGTTAACCAGCTCTGCTGACAGACTTGGCTAATTGTGAAAGCATACCAGTTCAGCTTCATGGTATTGAGTTCAGAACCCCTTCATGGATCACTGCCTTGTTGTGGCGAAGGGGCTTGTGTAACTCAGTGAAGCCATAAGCTATGCCGTGCAGGGCCACCCAAGACAGACAGGTCATGGCTGAGAGTTCTGACAAAATGTGGTCCACTGGAGAAGGAAATGGCAACCCACTCCAGTATTCTTGCCAAGAAAACCCCATGGAACGTATCACAAGGCTAAAAGATATGACGCCGGAAGATGAGCCCCTCAGGTCAGAAGATGTCCAATATACTACTGGGGAAGAGCAGAGGGTATTTCCAAGTGCGCCAGAAAGAGTGAAGCAGCTCGGCCAAAGCCGAAAGGACACTCTGCTGTGGATGTGACTGGTGGTGAAAAGAAAATCAGATGCTGTAAAGAACAATATTGTTTAGGAACCTGGAATGTCAGATCAATGAATCAGGGTAAGCTGGAGGTGGTCAAACATGAGATGGCAAGATTGAACATCGACATCTTGGGAATCAGCGAACTAAAATGGACAGGCATGGGTGAATTTAATTCAGGTGACCATGATATCTACTACTGTGGGCAAGAATCCCTTAGGAGAAATGGAGTAGCACTCATAGTCAATAAAAGGGTGGGAAAAGCAGTACTAGGGTACAATCTCAAAAACGAAAGAATGATCTCAGTACGAATCCAAGGCAAACCATTCAACATCACAGTAATTCAAGTCTATGCCCCAACCACTAAGGCCGAAGAAGCTGAGGCTGATCGGTTCTATGAAGACCTACAACACCACCTAGAACTAACACCAAAAAAAGGTGTCCTTTTCATCATAGGGGATTGGAATGCTAAAGTAGGAAGTCAAGAAATCACCAGGATAACAGGCAAGCATGGCCTTGGTGTACAAAATGAAGCAGGACAAAGGCTAATGGAGTTTTGTCAAGAGAACACACTGATCATAGCAAACACTCTTTTCCAACAGTACAAGAGGTGACTCTACACATAGACATCACCAGATGGTCAATATTGAAATCAGATTGATTATGTCCTTTGCAGCCAAAGATGGAGAAGCTCTATACAGTCAGTAAAAACAAGCCCTTGAGCTGGCTGTGGCTCAGATCATGAGCTTCTTCTTGCAAAATGTCAGCTTAAATTGAAGAATGTAGGGAAGCCACTAAACCATTCAGGTATAACCTAAATCATATCCCTTATGAATATACAGTGGAGGTAAGGAATAGATTTAAGGGATTAGAACTGATAGACAGAGTGCCTGAGGAACTATGGACGGAGGTCCGTAACATTGTTCAGGAGGCAGCAACTCAATCCATCCCAAAGAAAAAGAAAGGCAAGAAAGCAAAGTGGCTGTCTGATGAGGCTTTACAAGTAGCTGAGGAAAGGAGGGAAACGAAAAGCAAAGGAGAAAAGGGAAGATATATCCAACTGAATGCAGAGTTCCAGAGAATAGCAAGGAGAGACAAGAAGGCCTTCTTAAATGAACAATGCAAAGAAATTGAGGAAAACAACAGAATGGGAAAGACTAGAGATCTCTTCAAGAAAATCAGAGATATCAAGGGAACATTTTGTGCAAAGACGGGCATGATAAAGGACAAAGAAGGCAAGGACCTAACAGAAGCAGATGAGATTAAGAAGAGGTGGCAAGAATACACAGAAGAACTATACAGGAAAGATCTGAATGTCCCTGATAGCCATGATAGTGCGGTCACTGAACTTGAGCTGGACATCCTAGAGAGTGAAGTCAAGTGGGCCTTAGGAAGCGTTACTAACAAAAAGCTAGCGGAGATTGTAGTAAAAATGTAACCTAAAAGCCATTGTATGTGTCTTAAGCAGCACATAGTATTGTAAGAGCTGCGCATGCTTGGAATGAGCAGACAGTAACCCTAAGATAAGGTTGCCAAGCAAACTGCTAGCAACCAATCAAAGTGACACGCTGGCTGAGGAATGCAAGCTGAGGTGATAAAACTGTAGCGCGGGGGTTGCCCAGGGTCGACTCTGCTTGGACCCATCCTGAAGTTGACTCTCCTCTTTGGGGCAAATTGGACTAGCCTCCAGGGGGCGAAACTAGCATTTTGTGCAACAAATTGGCGAGCAGTCAGGAGTCCCTTGGACCACCCTGGGGTCAAACGACAGAACCGGCAAAGGTGCCTGTGGGGCGTGCCGGACCACCTTTGAGATCTGCCACGGCACCAGAGAACGGGGGTCGGGACACCCAGGAGGTTAAAGGCGTGGACTCCATTGATTGAGTCAACCAGGCTGAACGGGTCTGAAGAGACGGCACTAGGGTGCTGGGCAGAGTAAGTACTTGATTTCCCTTCTGTCTTTCTGTTTGAGTTGCCCTCGGAGCGTCTGAGGTTTGTCAGACTCTGTGTAAACGTCTGAGGTTTGTCAGACTCCGTGTAAGTGTCGGAGGTTTGTCAGGCTCCGTGTATGGTTTCAAATAGAGGTAGGCACAATGGGGGCGGGTAGCTCCCGTTTAGAAAGCTCTGCCACTCCCTTGGGATGCATGCTAAAGAACTTTAGCAAAGTCAAGCGTCTCAGGTTTGTCAGACTCCGTGTACTAAGATGTCGAAAGGCAAGCTGATTACACTCTGTCAATTGGAATGGCCAGCATTTGGAATTAGTTGGCCAGACATAGGATCCTTTGGTGTAAATCTTGTAAATGCTGTATATAAAAATGTGGTGAATAATGGGCAATGGGATCAATTCGCCTATATTGATGGTTGGTTGAATTGGTGCGGAAAGAATCCCCCTTAGTTACAGAAGTGTAAATGTGTAAATGTGTTACTGGCAAAGGACCACAGGGGCAAGAGACCCCGGGTGGTGTCTGAATCAAGTAGTAAGAAATAAATTTGCCTCAGGGAAAGTGAGGTTATCAGCATTTGGATGAGTGCCAACCAAAATCCACTGAAGGCGAGAAAAGGTTGAATATAAAGTTCAATATTGTAAAGTCATGATGGTATGCTCCGAGGTGAAGCCCAAAGCCCCTGTTCTCCCTGATTCAAGCCCCACGGAAGGAGCTTGAAGACTGGGAGACCCTGCCCAAGGTGCCCTGAGCTCCCCCTGGTCTTATTCGGTCTGTTAGGTTGGGAGGAGAGGTTGTTGGGAGAGGGAGGGGGCCCTCCAGAGACAGTTTGTCTGCCACCGTATCCAAGTTTGTTAGAAGAAGCAAAAGCAGTTGAAAAACGTTGCAACTTCTGAAGAAAGAGATTTGTTTGACGTCTTAAAGACTGTGGCAAAATCAAGAAACAAAGACAGAGCAAGTTCTTAAAATATCAGGGTCTGTGTAAGCTTATCTCTGTCAGCCTGCTCAGAGCAGAGCCAAGGGGGACTTAACCCCCCTTTGCCGTGGCTGGTTTAGCCTTAGCAAGCAGAGAGGCTGGAAGGTGTCTGTGAGGACCTGACAAAAGAGTGAGATTTGTAAAAAAAAAAACAAGAAAAGCATCACAGCTGAAAAGCTGAGCAGCACTGCTCTGTTCTTATCTGTGGAGGAATCTAGAAGAGGTGTAAGGTTACACCTTCCCCATTCGAACTGATGAAGAGACACAGAGCTTTTGTTAAAAACATCCCTTCTTTATGGCCCAAAGCCTTCTTTGTTAGAGGCACTCTGCACATGGACTGGAACTTTGGACAGTTAAAGACTTGCCATAAAAAGTACTGTGAGGCTTGTCATAGCCTTAAACTCCCGTTGTTGTAGATTGTGTGTTTGTTTGTGATCAGCTCAGTGTACAGTTTAATTTGTGATTTCAACACTCAGATAAAAAGCTGCATTTGACTGAAAGAACTGGGTATATTTAGCCTTGAGAAGAGAAGACTGAGAGGAGATCTGATAGCACTCATCAAGTACTTAAAAGGTTGTCCCAGAGAGGAAGGCCAGGATCTCTTCTCAATCATCCCAGAGTGCAGGACACGGAATAATGGGCTCAAGTGACAGGAAGCTGGATTCCAGCTGAACATCAGGAGAAACGTCCTAACTGTTAGAGCAATACGACAATGGAACCAATTACCTGGGGAGGTGGCGGGCTCTCCCACCCTGGAGGCATTCAAGATGAGGCTGGACAGCCATCTGTCAGAGATGCTCTGATTTGGATTCCTGCACTGGGCAAGGGGTTGGACTCGATGGCCTTGTAAGCCCCTTCCAACCCTACTATTCTATGATTCTATGATTTCCAAGGCTTTGATTTCATTTACCCAAACGAAGCATACAGATACAAATTGCTAGAGATTCACAGACTACAAAGGAAACAGCCTTCAAAAAGTTCAAAGAGAAACTACGAAAGTTAGTTTCCCTTTAAAAAGGGGGGCAGCAAATTCTCTTAACTTAAGAGGTGAGAGGGAAAGAGTCCCCCACTCTCCTGTGATACTTCTAAGCCCAGCTGTGTTTCTGAAGCCTAAGAAAGTTCCTGCCCCATGTGTTCCAGCTCTTTCTCAAAATCTGAACTGTTCTGATGTTCCATTTGCTCAGAGGCAAACCTGACACTCTGCCAGAACTCATGCAGTGTGGAGTTGCCGATGCAAAAATGGTGGCTTGGAACTCTTTGCATGTATGAGAACGCCCTTCCCTTAATTTTGATGGGCCCTGACCATGCAGTCAGAGGAGCAGTATAATGGTTAGATCTGCTCTACCATGCCCTACTATACAAAACAAATGTTTTCCAGTCATGGTGTTAGATTTTAATGATATGAAAAAGGTATAAAAGAAGGCAGAAGAAAGTAGCAGACAAAAAGGCTTAAAAAAGAAAGAAAGCTTATCCCAAATGTGTGTCATTGAGATTAGTAAGAAGATCTAAGCAAGCGAGTCTCTGTCGAAGCAATGGCAAACAGCCTAACTTGCAGAGAAGACAAAGAGTTAAAACTGGTGCATGGCACAGAAAATGTAAAACATGATCTGCAGAACAGGCAAGCCAAAAGATAAGTGTGCCTGTTACAAGAGGGAGGCTATAGTCGCCATAAAAAGGGGTGAATCCCCCGTATGAAGCTTTAACAAAAATATTACCCACTAGAAGTGGACAATTAAAATAAAAAAGGCTTTTCTTAAATTGAAGCAAGCCTTAATATCACCGCCTGCTTTAGCCTTATCAGACCCCAGATCATGAAGTTTTTAGAGCTATGGTGCACATGAGAGCACATGAAAAGAGTGCCATTCCTAGAAAAAAGAAAAGGCAATGCTGGCAGCCACCATGGGCGGAGATATAAACCACAGCTTGAGAGTACAGAAGCGACCAGAGGAGGGGGGCAAAAAAGAAAAGGGCCGACCGGGGCTCAATAAATGTGCGTATTGCTGAGAGAAGAGACACTGGAAGAAAGATTGTCCAGAGCTGAAAGAAAAGAGAAAAGAGACTCACCCTGAAGGCTGCCAAATGCTGGCAGGGTCCTCCAGTGGGGGGGAGTCTAGCTGAAGGGCCACCACCCTACGAACAAACGCTCGGGAGAATCCCAAGGTAAAAGTAAGGGTTGGTGGCAAGGACTGTAAAGCCCTAGTAAGATACTAGAGCCACATTTTCTATGATCCCTATGAAGCCCCCCGGCGAGAAAAAGTGGAAAGCATGTAACTGTAAAAAGAATTAAAGGGGGAAAAAAAAACAAAACTAAATTGCCCATTTGTAAGCCCTTCCTCACAAAGATTGGAAATAACATACTGGAACATGCCTTTGTAGTTTCATCTGCATACCTGGTTGCCCTCTTGGGGCGGGACTTGTTAACAAAACTGCAAGCTAAAATCTTCTTCCGTGATAATCAGATTGTAGTACAGCTGCCAGCAATGCAGGGCTCAAATTATCAAATGGCCCTTCAAGCAATCGAGATTGTGTCAGAGGCCAAAGGGACTGAGATTTTAGAGAATGTTGATCCATGTGTGTGGGCAGACAGAACCCCTGCCTGAGCAAATGCATAACACCAGTTAAAATCTTCTTTAAAAAGGGAGAGCCCTATGTGCGTGAGGCAGTATCCTCTGAAGAAAGCCACCTGTGCAGGCTTGAAGCCGCTCATTGAGAAGTTCAGAAATTATGGTTAGCTAATAAAGGGATCATCCCCCTTTAACACCCCGATTTTGGGTGCGCCCGAGGCAGATAGCACCTCCTTCAGGTTAGACCAAGACCTGAGAACAGTGGCTGACTGCCCTTCGTGCCTCAAAAATGATTCAAAGATGTTTGAGCCCCCAGCTCAAATGAGAAGTCGCCCATGCGCTTACTATCCTTTTCAGAGATTTCAAATTGACTTTTCAGAGTTGCCCCAGACTCATGGCTATCGGTACCTGCTAGTAATGATAAAAGCAATTGAGTGCACCGCACAGACAGTAGCCAAGATCCTGTTAAAAAGTAATCCCTAAGCTCTTGTTACCTAAAGAGAGTGAATCAAATCAGGGGCCCCATTTTGTTGGACAAGTGACGCAAGTAGTGGCCCAGGCATAACAAACTAACTAGAAGCTACACCCCCCTTGGAAACCTCAATCTACAAGTCAAGTTGAGAAGATGAACCGCACCTTAAAGACAATGCTCATTAGAATTTGTTTAAAGATTAAGTTGAAAGGCCACAGGCCTTGCCAATCACCTTGACTCGAGTATGGTGCACCCCCAAGGGAAGTATTAAATTGACACCCTTTAAACGCTCCATAAGTGCCCACCTCAGATATTACCTGTGGCTGACAGCTTAAATGTAAATTTAAAAGTAAGAGTTTTAAGATTCAAGATTGTGTTACTGCCTTGCAGTCTGTTTTGTTTTCACAGGTTTGCGACACCGCACCAATCCTGGCCTTTAGATGCTCCAGTGCATAATCTCAATCCCAGCGATTGGGTGCTAATCCAGTCCTAGAAAGATGAACCACCTACCAAGAAGCAGAAGGGTCTGTTTCAGATCCTACTTACCACTCCCATTGCTATGAAAGTCGCCAAAGAAAAGAAGTGGATTTATCACACTGAATAAAGGCATCACCTGCACCAGAGAGGGTCACACCGGACGCTGGCCCACCTGAAGGTCACCGTTGGAATAATGAACCCCTGAAAGGACTCAAGTAGCTCTACAGAAAGAGGGCGCTCTCGTTTCAAGGGTTCCTGATGAATGGAACAAAACTGAGTTCCAAAAGTTCAAAAAAAAAGTGTTTTTGTTGTCAACATTCTAGTAGCTAAAACAAAGGCGTCCTAGGCCTCACTTGCTGTTTAGAGAAAACCGTCAATGCCACAGCGATAATAGTTTGCGCCTTTAAGTGCATAGTCCACCGCGGGACCAAAGAGAGTATAAATTTGAGAAAAGCCTTTTGAGGGGGTAATTGTAGTAAAAATGTAACCTAAAAGCCATTGTATGTGTCTTAAGCAGCACATAGTATTGTAAGAGCTGCGCATGCCTGGAATGTGCAGACAGTAACCCTAAGATAAGGTTGCCAAGCAAACTGCTAGCAACCAATCAAAGTGACACGCTGGCTGAGGAATGCAAGCTGAGGTGATAAAACTGTAGCGCGGGGGTTGCCCAGGGTCGACTCTGCTTTTGAGCGTGAGCTCCTTTGTCGAACTGTTTGCAAACGATAAAATCGAGTTGGACCAGCCTGAAGTTGACTCTCCTCTTTGGGGCAAATTGGACTAGCCTCCAGGGGGCGAAACTAGCATTTTGTGCAACAAGATGACAGTCTTCCAGCTGAGCTATTTAAGATCCTAAAAGATGATGCTGTTAAAGTGCTGCACTCAATATGCCAACAAATTTGGAACACTCAACAGTGGCCACAAGACTGGAAAAGGTCAGTTTACATTCCAATCCCAAAGAAGGGCAATGCCAAAGAGTGTTCAAACTACCGCACAATTGCGCTCATTTCGCATGCCAGCAAGGTTATGCTCAAAATCCTACAAGCTAGGCTTCAGCAGTATGTGAACCGAGAACTACCGGAAGTACAAGCTGGGTTTCGAAGAGGCAGAGGAACTAGAGATCAAATCGCCAACATTTGCTGAATCATGGAGAAAGCAAGAGAATTCCAGAAAAACGTCTATTTCTGCTTCACTGACTATGCTAAAGCCTTTGATTGTGTAGACGGCAACAAACTCTGGCAAATTCTGAAAGATATGAGAGTACCAGACCACCTTACCTGTCTCCTGAGAAACAAGAAGCAACAGTAAGAACCAGACATGCAACAACCGAGTGGTTCAAAATTGGGAAATGAGTACAACAAGGCTGTATATTGTCGCCCTGCTTATTTAACTTATATGCAGAGTACATCATGAGAAACGCTGGGTTGGATGAATCACAGGTCGGAATTAAGATTGCCGGGAGAATTATCAACTGGTTTTCCCAGTAGTAACGTATGGCTGTGAGAGCTGGTCTATAAGGAAGGCTGAGCACCGAAGAATTGATGCTTTTGAACTGTGGTGCTGGAGAAGACTTACGAGTCCCCTGGACTGCAAGGAAGTCAAATCAGTCAATCCTAAAGGAAATCAACCCTGACTGCTCATTGGAAGGACAGATACTGAAGCTGAAGCTCAAATATTTTGGCCACCAAATGCGAAGAGAAAAGTCTCTGGAAAAGACCCTGATGCTGGGAAAGATTGAAGGCAAAAGGAGAAGGGGATGGCAGAGGATGAGATGTCTAGATAGCATCACTGATGCAATGAATATGGACTTGAGCACACTCCGGGAGAGAGCGCAGGACAGGAAGGTCTGGCATGCTGTGGTCCATGGGGTCACGAAGAGTCGGACTCGACTTAATGACTGAACAACAACTAGTTCAGCATATCTCTGGGGTCTAAAGTCACACAACATGACAGTAACCCAATCCTTAACTGGTGCACCACATGAGGATTTCTACTGCTTCCTTTAGCTTTCCATACAGGTCGTTTCTTATACACCAATAAAAGAAAAATTCCTGCCTATCTTCAACAGTGATGTGGATTTTGAGGGGAAGGACCACTTCTATTTTAAAACTCTTTTCAAACATGGCTGGTGTATCATATTCTAAAGATTATGACGGCATGGAATATAACCTACATTTTTCTTGTGCCTTCTTTGTCTAAAATTGTGCCTTATTCTTTCCCTTTAAAAAAAAACTGGCTAAACTAAAATAAATTAATCATTTTGATACCAGCTCCTGAATAAATGGTGAGGTGCTGGTTGGCTGAAGCAGATGTTAAAATCAGCACACGTTACCACACGTGAAGAAACAAAATTATGTGATTATGATATCAGGCCTGTATCTAAATTAGTAATTGAGTCTTACACTTATCAGAGCCTACTGGAATAGCGAAAATATGAACGGACAAGGGATTAGTGTGAAAAGATCACGCAGTTCAGGTGTTATCTTGCATCAACATCTATAATCCCATTTTTGAAGAATGCATATGGATGCTGAAATTATAATGACACTAAAATGTAGAATGAAAACCTAAGCGCTCTGAACAGTCATATAGACAAAAATGATAAAACAATCACTTCTGTAAAATAGCTAACAAACGAAACATCCCCAGTATCAGGCACAAGGAAGCTGCAGAGTGAAGAAAAACTGTACCTCATGTTTTTCTCTTGCTTGCATAGGGACACACCCTCCTCACGTACGTCCCTACCTTTCTGAAATGTAGCATATCTCAATCCCTTTCCTGGCTTTTCAACTGAACTTTCTACTGTAAGCCAAACAGGAGTATTTCCATTTTAAAGGAAAGATTCAGAATCTAGAATTAATGATATGAAGCACACAACCAACTGCAGGAAGGAAAGACCTACTTTTCAGCAATATGAATGTGAAACAGCAGCATTTAATACTCTCTCACACACACACCTTTTTTCCTCCTGCAAGGAACCTAAGGAGCTTATATGGCCCTTCTCCTCTTCATTTTATCCTCACAACAACCTTGTGAGGTAGGTTAGGCTGAGAGTCAGTGACTGGCCCAAAGTCACCCAGTGAGTTTCATGGCCAAGTGGGACTAGAACCCGAATCTCTCAAGGGAAGCAGAGGGTTTGTGACAGAGTGGTGAAAGAGAGAACCTGTATTCTGGGCTGTGAAAACAGGAATGTGGGCTTAAGTGTAGGAGGGTCTGATAAACAGAACCGTAGCTGTTGGAAAAGTTACTTGACAAAGGACGTGAGTAGGCAGCTGTCCAGACCTGCTCCCACGTTATTGTATGGCTGGACCATCTCTATACTTTGTTCATTCAAATTTTATTCTTTATAGCCAATGCCCATTACAATATAAACACAAGAAAATATATTTATAAAATACTGAACAATCAATCTGGTAAAATACAAGTAGGGCCTTGGAAATACAAATAAAAGGTTTTAAGCATATGTTTAAATTAGAAAACAAAACTCCCCTTAGCTTTTGTCACAGATGTAATTCTGAAAGGCCACTCTTAACTTTGTTGCAGCTAGCATGAACAGAGCTACTCTGTAATAACAAATTTATCTATATCTACCAGCAGCCACCTGATCTTGAGAGGGAATTCTCCAGAAAAGTCTCTAAGAGTTTGTAATTGATAAAGACCTGTGTTGAAACAAGTTGGGAATTAAATTGGTGCAGCTGTTCCTTTTTTATTTTGGTTTCCAGCCTTACAGCTGTTTTGTTTTTTTCTGATCCCTACTGGTACTGTCTCTTAAAAATCCAACCAACTCCTACAGTGTACAGGGAGAGGGAGCCAACCACATTACAGGTCTTGTCAGTCTACTTAAGGTCCAGGTCGGTTTAGCTCCTTGCTGAGACAACATCTTTCTATAGCTATCTTAGTAAGTGGAGCTTCAGCCAGCAGACAGTAGGGCTCACATGGAGCTCTTAAATGTCCTGTTTTTGTCTGCCCTCTTCATAAGAGAGCTTCTGACTTTACTTTGTTCACTCTGTGTGGGCTTTACCTGCTTGATCTTATCTTGCCTGGCTTGACTTCATCAGATTCTACCAGCTTCCTCCAAGAACCTTCCTTATAGAATCCTTCAGTAATTAGAAGCAAAATCATATATACAATGAACTTGGCTGCCACCCCCCCACACACACTTAAAAAGACTTTCACACTGCCAGTTTATTCATCTACATTGCCATTTCTACATTTCTCTTTTTCATTAAGATAACTTTCATAGGCATTTACAAAAAATGAGTTTCTTTGTATTATGCAACTTTCTAAATAGAGTGGAAGATCTAATAAATGTTTAACCAACCAACTTTGGGAATTGGTTAATATATGTAAGCTTCTTTTCAAACTCATGGGATTTGCAATATGAATAATGTGAACTGCTGAATCTTTAATATTTCACACCAAAAGAAAAGCCTCAAGGTAACTTTTAGAACACTGCTGTAATCTTGGGAAATGAATTAATCATAATATCAGTTTCTTGTGCATATTGTAAATCTGATGTTTATTTCACATGCAGTGAAGTCTCCAAGTTCCATATTAATGGGTTCAAAAATCACATCCAAACAGAGATGTCCTGTAATTGGAAAGTAAAGATAGGACTTCAGAACATCAAACTGATCGTAACAGCCCAAAATTGGGCATAAAGAATGGGTCAAAAGAGGCCTTGGCATGCATGGAGCTTGAATAGATGTATGACATTAAACAGGGACTTGACAAACTGACTATCTGATCAGATTTACTACCTATTGGGCAGCATCCAACAGGGGCATTCTGCATTTGGCCCTTCCTGTTGATTCTATTGTGCAAGCAGGACCCACCACTTGCACAATGGAGATTTAATGCTTCCTATAGGAAGCCCTGAAATGAGCGAAAATGCTGGTTTCTGGATTGGCACAGGTTGGTGGAACTCCCTTATGCGAGTTTTGCTGAGCTGCCCCATTCTAGAAAATTCCGCTCATTTCAGTTGCTCCTTGAAGTGCTAAATATCCACTGGCAAGCAGTGGGTTTCACTTGAGGAATGGAATCAGCAGGGGCACAATGGAATTGATGGGAGTGCAGTGTGGCTGTTGGATTCTGCCCATTGTTTTGTTAAGTTCGTTTTAAAACCAGACATTTCACAATTTCCCTCTCTTCACCATGGCATCTTTCACTTTCTTTCATCCTTCTTGCTTTCTATTCTGGTTTTTCTGTCCTCCTTGCTTGTCCCGTATGTCTTGACATATTTTGATCTCACAATGAGTGTATGTTGAGCCTCAACTCAGGCTAGGGATGTTGGAGAAATCCACAATAGAACCAAATGAGTTCGGATTTTCATGAATCTGACCTGCATATTCCACAGCGGACCAAATTCCCCCCTGTTGGACAGATTCCAAGGATTTGCGGAATGTTTTTCTAACTTTCCCAAATTTTGCACAAATTTCCTCATAGAAAAATATGCATTTTTAAAAAAAAAACTGGCCAAAAATGCACATTTTCCCCCTAGGCTAAATTATGAAAACACACATTTTGGGGGAATTTGAGCATTTTCATATGTGTAAATTTGCGCAAAAGCAAATTTGAGCAAATTTGGAAACAAAAAGTTGATACTGGCAATGTGTGGACAACAGAACGAAAGGTGCCTGACAGTCCGCGAAACACAGACCAAACAGAGTTTACACAATCTGTACATCCCTCACTCAGGCACCTGACTGTTTTGTGGACAGTTTAGACTTTATATTATAAATATTGAGTTCTATAAGGACCCTACATGAAAATAAAGCCCCTCATCTAGGGCACTATGCCACTAGCTTTTAAATGAAAATTTGTGGGTGCAGATTGGTTGAACTACCTTGGAGATTCCTGTAATATTTTTAACACCAAAAACATCCTAGGGAATCTGCAATCTTCAGCAGAGAACCAGCAAGGACTGCTTAATCCTTTCCTCTCCTTTCCCACTAAAAAACACATCCCCACAGCCACTCCTATCTGCAAGGGAAAACACATCTGGCAGTGATTTGATGGGAAAAAATGGCTAGAGGGGAGAGTGTTAGAAACTTTTTTCCCTGGCAGCCTTCCTGTTAAGACTGATGCTTCCTGCGGATGCTTTTGATTTTTAAAAAATGTCAGGGGAAGATACACACAACTGCATCTCATGTGTAGTTACTTTCAGCCTCATAAAGTTGGGAATACTCCCAAAAACTAATCACACGTAACTCCGTTTGTTTGTTTTTTACATGAAGCCATCATGGTTGCAGACCTCATGGTTTCCAGTGTAAACATATTATTTCAGGAAAAATCAGCTTAGACTTACCAATGAACTGCCTTGTACAATTAAATTCAGACACAGAATACATTAGGCAAAGAGAGATCCATTCTTAGATAGAAAGTTATGATATGTATTGTGTTGGTATCTAATATCATTGTGGAATTAGACTCTCCAGTATTGTATAAATATGTGTTTATGAGTGTTTCCCTTCTATTGTAATAGGGGAATTCAAAATTGCAAGAAAGTAAACACCTTGAAGCAAAAGTGAATCTTAAATTACTGTCTGGAACAAATCATTTAGTGTATTCATCTCATAACTGACGTAAGTAGCTTTAAAATAAAATACTATAAAGATTTGAAAGATGTAGAAGCTGTATAATTTCTGTCATTTTAGAATCCATGAGCAGTCAGGCAGAAGTTAATATTCCTGTAGTGTATCATTACATTGTCTGATCCAGCATGATCACCAAACTAGAAATCCTACAAAAAATTTTTTAAAGATAGCATTATAAAATATGGAATTCATATCTGTATGAAGTTACAGACTTATGATTAATAATTCCTGATGTATTGTACATCAATAATTAACTATTATAAAGAAATATCAGTGCTTATCAGAAAATTAGCTAGTTGGAAATGCATTACAGTTATCACTTAGCTATTTTTTTTTAATCTTTAATGCCTGGATTTATCATCCTTTAAAAAAAAAAAAAAGAATGAAATTACTAATGGCCCTACATGTGTTTCAGATAACTGGTCCCAAGGAAGAGCTTGCCAGGTATGCTAAAGCTCTCCTTTGACTGGTTTACTCTAAAAGAACTGAAGTTGAAATCCTAGGAATGAAGCATGCTGGTATGTGAAAAAAACAGAAATGAAATAATCCTGAAACATCTACTATGATTATTACACCATATGCATATCAGAAAGTGCCAGGTTCAATCTATTGCACCTCCAGTTTGATACAGAGGAGTTTCAGTCACATTGGCTCTCTGACAAGTGTATTGTGCACTATGCATTCAATTGGTATTACCCTGACACCTTGGATCAAGAATCCATTTTGGTTCCAAAGGGCAGTATCCTATTCAGCACTAGCACTAATGTAAATTATATTTCACTACTGTAGACAACTCTAGCGCAGTATCAATACCATTTGCTGGCACAATGGGTTTTCTGGGAAAACCCATTGCACCAGCAAATGCTATCGGTGTTGTGCTAGAGGTAGCTTATGGTAGAGCAATACAGTTTACGTTAGCTCAAGTGCTGAATAGGATCCTGCCCAGGAGAAGAAGCATAGGAAAGCTGCCAGGAACATCATTGTTAAGGTTGTGGACAGCTGCAAAGGTACAGAAACCACAGTATGTACATGCTTCCTACATTGATTAAAGGTTGATCCCAGTAACCACAGAAACATGAGAATGCCTGCTTGATTGTCGTCCCATCCCCAAGCTGGAAAACCAACAAGTGATCCTTTGAATTGGCCTTGACAAGAAATTTGACACAATCCTGAAATATTTCCACCTACTAGATAGGTCAACATTCAGATACCACCTGGATGACCTTAATAATACCTTTTGTTTTTAATATTGTGCTATACCAGTTTGTATAGCTACCTAGATTTGAATCAATCAAGGGACAAGGAACCTTCCTGAGCATTCTTTTCAACCAGAGCCAAACTATTGTTCTCTTTACTCTGACTCATCCTGGGTCCAGCCTCTAAACTAACAAGCCTTTTGTACCCTTTGATTTGAACCCTATATCTGTCCTGGTGTTGGGCAGTCACTGTTCGCTCTTTCTCCTTGGTCATCATCTCTCACACTTGTGGATTTCAGCTCGAAGAATAACTTGGAATCTGATTGAATTTCAATATCATTCTTTGTGACTCTTTCCTAGTATGATTTTCTGTTCCACTCTGGTGCTATTCCACATTTCCAGGGCTTCCCCACTTTCCTATTGAATCACCTTGTTGTCATGTCTGCCCAGAGAGAGAGAGAGAGAGAGAGAGAGAGAGGTTTCCCTTGTATATGCAAATAGAAAGCATTAGCCCGTCACAGTGCCAGCAAGACACCATCCATGGGCCCTCTCCCTCAGTGAGTCTACCTTCGCACTGCTATTATCACCAGTTGCTCTTCCTCATCCTCTTCAATGCTACCACTTGCTTGCTTGGCAGGCAGGGAGCCACTGAGCAAGCAATTATGCAGTGCCATCTCTTGCTCCTCCTTCTCATCACCACCATTGTCTGGGTGTACCATTTCAAGCTATGGGTTCTGATGGAACTCTGTTGGGTTGCAGGGTTTGGCTACAGATCAGAACCAGAACTGGATGAAGGGTCAGGTTCCTCAGGAAGCAAGACAGAAAAAATCAGCACCACAGAAAGCTCCGGCTGGGGCAGGAAACCAGACACGTTGTCCCTATGTTGCTCCAACAAAGGTCAGAGAAAGACTGATGCTTAAGAAGGAAGTTATTAGCATCTAGGCTGTTAGTTCCACCTCTACCTGTACTGAAGCACTGACCCTTAAAGGGGCATGGGCTTTTTAACAGCTTCAGGCTGCGGTGACGTGGAAGTGATTGTAGCATGCTAGTGACTTCATGGCCTGAGTTCTCAAGAGTCTGAGGATGGTATTGGAGCCTCCCCTAGAAGCAGGGGAACTGCCCACTGAGGTTCCTCTGGAGAACTGGGTTCTGGGAGATAGCAGCCTTGCAATGCCTTTCTTTGGCTGAGTTTTCTCTTAACTGACTCCAGAGCCTCCTCTGAAGATGAGTGGCTGGAATTCTCTGAGGATGAGAGTTCAAAGTGCTGGTCCATGACACTGGGCCAGAGTGAGAGGCTGGTGAACAACCAGGTTGCAATGATGAAGAGGAGGAGCAAGTCCAGTGGCTATTGTCAGTGGGTCCCTGCTGGGGTCCCACTTTATGCCAGGCCTGCTCCTTCATAAAGGGCCCAGTTGAGTCTGGGGCCTGGTTCCATGCATAATGTAGCACAACTTGCTTGCTCCATCCATTCCAGGGCCTCACTGGGCTGTGACCTATGTGTGAATTGTCAGCTCTGAGTCTAAGGGAGGTGGTCATGCAGAAAGTCAAGAGCACTGGCTACTAAATGTCTCAAGCTGAATGCTCCATTTCTGAATCTCCTCCTGTATTTTTCTTGGCAAAAGTAAATCCACAGGGTGACTAAGGCAGTTTCTTTTCCAAAACCCAATTGAAAATTAGTTTCATCCAAGAGTGTCTGGAGTTGGTTGGCATGCAACCACCCACTGTAGCACATTGCCCAGGAATGTTAGTCACCAGCCTATAATTATTTATTTCTTCTGGGTCCAGGTTAGGTTTCACAAAAGAAAGTTGATCCCAACAGCAACAACCACGGCAACAACAAAAACAATCAAGTTAGGATATATAATATCAAATGAATAAATTAATTAATTCAATGAACACTATATAGATATACGTAACAACTTTTATAGCCTCACAATTAAAAGCAAGCAACTATATGCATCTCTTAAGTGAATAAAATGCTCATATGTGACAGACACAAATGCATGGCCTTCTTCCATAGCCTAATAATATCACAACCACCATTTCTCACAGACACATGTGTAAAAAATAAAGCCCTGCCTCTTAGACAAATCTACCAAATGAAGTGAAAATTAATATAACAGAAGTATCAGCAATTAAAAAACACTCTTATGCTCCTATCAAGGGCAAAGGTAATAGCAATATAAATCTGTACACTCCAATTTCTATTGGAACTGGAGCTCTTAGTGGTGTCCCACTGCAGCCTGTGGATATGTATGTTTTGGTACCATCTGTAGCTCCTGAACCATCTTTAAACACAGACCCAGATAGAGTGCATTACAGCTATCCAAGGGTATGTAACCCTCCAGATGTTTGGGGCTACAATTCCCATCAGCACCAGCTAGCATGGCCAGTGGTAAAGATTATGGGAGGTGTAGATCTGAAGGGCATCAGATTACCTACATTTGCTGTAGTCTAATGTGTATGTAATCAAGGCCTGAATGACTGAGGCAAGGTCCACTTTCTCTAGATAGGGTTGTAGCTGATGAATCAGGCAAAACTGATAAAAGGCACTCCTGTTAAACAATGCTACCTGTATCTCCATCAACAGCACCTTTTCCAGGGGGATCCCCAAGCCAGAATGTTCTCTGTTTCTTATAGCCTTGAGCAGTTGCTAACCAATCAACGGTGTCATCTGTGGCATCATCCACAACAAACACACTCTGCTAAAATTGTGTTTTGTTCCTGATCATTCTTCCAGTTCAAGTGACCTGTGAAAATGCTCTTGACTCTTGTTAGTGTGCATTTAATTTCCTTCCAGTTTAAGGATGCCATTTTGTATATATCCAGCAAAAACCAGAAGTATGACTACACTCTGGTTCCTTATCATGGACAAAACCCATGATGCCGAGTTCCACAGCAGGTGTTGCCTGGAAAGCTACAGATACATGAGACCCTTGCGTTTTCTATGGCTCTACTCCACGGGTGGACAACTTGTGGCCCTCCAAATGTTTTGGCCTACAACTCCCATGATCTGTCATCACTGGCTATGATGGCTAGGGCTGATGGAAGTTGTAGGTGAAAACATCTGAAGGGCCACAGGTTGCCCACTCCTGCCCTACTCCATCACTCTCTCTAATAGTAAACTCAGGTGGTGAGTGCTGACAGAACCGGAACCAAAACAAGGCCACTGAGGAACAAGAGGGAAGTATCAGCAAGCTCAAAGGAACCTCGATGTTTGCAAAAGTTCAAAAAAATATTGAAAAAACAAATGTAAGTGGGCAAACAATCCTAAAAAAACAGTTCAATGACGACTGAGCATGCTCAGTAGCCATAGAATGTTGACAGTTGGAAAAAAAAACATAGTAAATGGAGAGGGATGGAATGGAGTATCCTGGAGGACAGCATGACTGGAATGTTGAACAGGGACATGGTGTTAGTGAGGGTGCACTGCAAGCTTTTATTGCAGGCCCAATTCTTGTATTTTAATTTCTGAAGTCAAAATCCCAAGATTCTAGTCCTTTACAGACATTCTAACTGTGAGGAATATCTGATGTTCAAATGAATGTGTGTAGGTTAGGGCTGGAGGGTGCTGCTGTGACTCTGCAGACACACATATCCCAATGCATTCTAACCAGTTAGAATGTCTGTAAGAACCTACAGTCTTTGGTGAGCACCACAAGTGACAGGAAGCTCCATGGGAGTTTCTCTACTTTGGGATTGTTTGCCAAGCTAGAGTCCCAAATAGTGGCACTACAGAATAAGATGGAAGACCTGGGTTTTGGGGTGGGGGGGGTGAGATGACTTGTGCAAGTATTTAGGGGATTGATCCCTGTGCTTTTATGTATTGTGCACATTTAATATTGTTTTCATTGGTAGCATTTCCATTTTATATTTACATGAAGGCCAATGGCCTTCAGACATTGAAGAACTTTAGTTGCACCCTTCAAGTTGGCCTAAAATAATTTAAAATAAATACATAAATATAGTAATCTTAATAGTAAAAAATAAAATAAGCAAGCAAGCAATAGTTATTTTAGATTCCATGCATAGGGGTTTGCCCCCATGTCAGTGTGCCTAAGATTGCAGCCAAAGAATTTCCTCCTTCATGCATTTGTATGGTATATCAACACTACAGCATTCTGAGTCTCCTTCACATTACTTGCTCCCCCAGTTTTCTTTGTTCACTAAGAAAAAATTATAATGCTGCTTACCTTCAAAGCAAGAGAATAAATGTTCACTTTAGCCTCCTCCTGCCTTAAGCCTAGCCCCCATTTTTCTTTTGACTTTTTTTTTTTTAATTAACTATTGTTTGTTGCCCTCAAGGCAACTATTAATTAAAAGAGGATTTATAAAATAATTCCTTAAGGAATATCTAGAACTACTGGTACATCTCACTTTGAGAGGATGACTTCAAAAAATACTCAGTGATTATTATCTATGTTTGCAGCATCCTGTAGCTGACTTGATGTAGATATGAAACTTCTTTATGGCAAGGACTTCTCTTGATATTTTAGTAACATTTTTTTTTTGTCTCTCAGAGTGTAATGAAACCCCATTTTCTACCTGGAAGCAATTCTCGGGGGGGGGGGGGTCGTGTTCATGCACATACCTAGCAAATGAAAGGAACAAATAAATGCTTGGTTCTTGGTAAAGTTTCTATCCCATGTTGGGAAAACAATGAGAAAGAATGTAGTGCCTTTTCAAGTGAGCTGGCAAACATTTTGTTCAGTATATGTTTTCAAATAATCAGACTATGATTCAAAAGTTGTCATTGCTACTTTGCCAATGGAATTTTGATTTTTCAGTCTAAGACAAACTAATTTATTATAATTATTAATTATTTATTATTATATGTAATTCAAGTAAAATAATTATGATAACGGCCTAGTAAGAAGGATAATATTGTCCGCACCCTTATTTAATGCTATAAAAGCCTCATGAATCGAACACTTTTCTGCCTATAAAACTCTAAAAGGGTTGCCATTAAGGTCACTATTGTCAGTCTTTCTACTCATGCGCCATAGTATGTGGAATACCTTTAGCGTGCAATCCTATGGGATAGATGCCCATCTCGGAGCCTTCAGTCCATCTTAAATCCTGCCTGCATGAGCCCACCAGGGTGGGAGGAACAGCAGAGGCTTTCTTTAGCCTCTCCAACCTCTGAAAATGCATTTTATGTTAAATGGGCCTCTGAGCCCATCTAACTCACTCACCTTGCTGGAAGCAGGGGGGAGGGGGAGCGGGCTTTTGGTCTGATAGATACATGGCCCCTACCCTCCCACTGGCCTGCCTCAACTCACCCCTTTTCTTCCCTCCTGAGGTCAAGAACCATGAGCTGGGAAGGTCTGGGGGTGAGATGCACAGTCGGATCCCCTCCTCTAAGGTCAAAGCTCTCTCTTCAGCCCTGCAGGTGAAGATCTGTAGAACCCTATGGCCCCTCAGACACTGTCTAGGGGCCACAGGATTGCTCAATGATCAGAAGCCCCTGAACCTGGAGACTTCTGATCATCCAATGAAGGCTGGGAGGAACAGTGAAGGCAATCTTTGTCTCCCCATCCTTTCATCCTGCATTTTTTCCTAGATGGGCTTTTGTGCCCAAATTCTTAAAGAGACGGGAGTACCAAACCACCTTACCTGTCTCCTGAGAAACCTGTACGAGGGTCAAGAAGCAACAGTAAGAACCGGACATGGAACAACCAATTGGTTCAAAATTGAGAAAGGAGTACGACAAGGCTGTATATTGTCGCCCTGCTTATTTAACTTATTTGCAGAGTACATCAGGAGAAACGCCAGGTTGGATGAATCACAGGTTGGAATTAAGATTGCCGGGAGAATTATCAACAACCTCTGATATGCAGACGATACCACCCATATGGCAGAAAGCGAAGAGGATCTAAAGAGCCTCTTGTTGAGGGAGAAAGTGGAGAGTGCAAAAGCTGGTTTGAAACGCAACATTAAAAAAACTAAGATCATGGCATCTGGCCCCATCACTTCCTAGACAGCATAGTAAGAAGCAGAGACATCACCTGGCTGACAAAGGTCCATCTAATCAAAGCTATGGTTTTCCCAGTAGCAACGTATGGCTGTGAGAGCTGGACTATAAGGAAGGCTGAGCGCCGAAGAATCGATGCTTTCGAACTGTGGTTCTGGAGAAGACTCTTATGAGTCCCCTGGACTGCAAGGAGGTCAAATCAGTCCATCCTAAAGGAAATCAACCCTGACTGCTCATTGGAAGGACAGATACTGAAGCTGAAGCTCAAATATTTTGGCCACTTAATGCGAAAACTCCCTGGAAAAGACCCTGATGCTGGGAAAGATTGAAGGCAAAAGGAGAAGGGGACGGCAGAGGATGAGATGGCTAGATAGCATCACCGATGCAATGAATATGAACTTGAGCACACTCCGGGAGAGAGTGGAGGACAGAAAGGCCAGCGTGCTATGGTCCATGGGGTCACGAAGAGTCGGACACGACTTAACGACTGAACAACAAAGCAATAGCGCTTCAGAGGGGGGAGGGAAGGAGACTGGAGAGGCCTCAAAATAGCTTGTATCCTGGCCCCTCTGGTCTCCTCCTCTCCCTGCCCACTGGAAGCTCCCCTTTCCCCCTCTCCAAGGTGGCTTTTCTGATCTCAGAGGCCAGCTGGCACAGTTCTTTCCATGCTAGATACGAGGTGTCAGGGGAGGGGGGTCGGATCTCCAAGTCCCACTTCCGAGGTTGGAACAATGTCTAGGAAGGGGGAATCCCTAATATCCTAGGGCTCCTCAGACAATGTCTAGAGGCCACAGGATTGCTCCTTTAGTCTTGCATTTGAAAGGCCTGCTCTTGTAAGCCACCTTAGAAAGAAAGGGGGCTAAGGAATAAAATAAATAAACAAATGAACAATTAAATGTGTAGTGAGTTTATGTGATAGAAATTGTAAAATTTTAAAGCACAGTAGGAGTAAAAGAGTTTGCAATAAAAGAAAACATGATAATCTTATATTTTTTCTCAGAGCAATACATCAAAATAGGCTCTTCATTGCTGGCTTGGTTATGTATATTAAGCAGAATTCTGGATCATCAAGGCAGTAGCATGAATAGTGCTTCAAGCTAAACTTATGACAGCATAATTTCCAGTACCATTAATAAAACTGATATTTTAGTAGCACTAATTACATTTAAATAAATACAAATAATTCAGTGGTAAGCATTAAAATATCTCTGAAACAATTCAGTGTGGCAAACTGCTATGAAAGAGCAAACCTAAGTCCTTTAATTATGTTTTATTCTCATACTGTTATAGATTTCATACTGTTTATACATATTTCATACTATATCTCATACTGTTATATATTCAAACTAGCACAGGCTATGATAATGGAAAAAATCTTTTTCACTAAGGCATAGATCCTCAGATGATAGAAATGTGGTCTATTCCATGTTGATTTAATTAGAGAGATTTTCACTGGCATAGGAACTGAAATTTAGATGTGAGATGCTTTCAGTTCAACAGGATATTGTTCGATGTAAGTGTATTTACGATTGTTGTTGTTCAGTCGTTCAGTCATGTCTGACTCTTCGTGACCCCATGGACCATAGCACGCCAGGCCTTCCTGTCCTGCGCTGTCTCCCGGAGTGTGCTCAAGTCTATATTCATTGCATCGGTGATGCTATCTAGCCATCTCATCCTCTGCTGTCCCCTTCTCCTTTTGCCTTCAGTCTTTCCCAGCATCAGGGTCTTTTCCAGAGAGTTTTCTCTTTGCATTAGATGGCCAAAATATTTGAGCTTCAGCTTCAGTATCTGTCCTTCCAATGAGCAGTCAGGGTTGATTTCCTTTAGGATGGACTGATTTGACCTCCTTGCAGTCCAGGGGACTCGTAAGAGTCTTCTCCAGCACCACAGTCAAAATATGTACAGGCTTTCATGGATTTCCCAGTAGCTGATTTCTAATGTTCATAATTTCGCTGGCAAAGTTCTGTCTGGACAAAGTACTCATGCAAACACACAAACTTATGTTTAAACCAAGTGATCTAATTCAGTTCAGTTATTCGATGACAAAGACAACTAGCATCAACTTGGGTGAAATGCAAACTAAGAGGAAAACAGGATTTCTTTTTTTAAAGCAAACAAACAAGAAATCTTGTACGATGAAAGTAAATGAAATCTGTTCTCAGCCTTTCAACTCCTCTAAAGTGACAGGCAATAACAGAGCTGCCAAATCAGAGTAAACTGAAAAGAAACATTTTGTGGTCTGTGATTGAAAGTGAACATAAAAGAATGCCAGGTAGATGGATGCTTTATTGCTATTTCATATTTGAAAGTGGCAAACAAGGACAAAATGCAGCTGAAGATGTGAAATTGCAAGTCTTCCATCTATTTCAGAGGGCTTGGCAGATGCAGCTAACCTTGTCTTTTGATCATGATCACACCCCTGTGCCTTTCTACACATTGATCAGCTGTTCCACCTGATGAAAGCTTGTCACGGGGAACACTCTAGGGATTAATAGTTATATGCACAGATTTTCTCACCATTATATTTTTACTGCAAGCAAGCCATGCATGCAAAAAAGGAGGTTAGTAAATACAGTTGCACAGCAAGAAGTGAACTGATAACAGCCCTTGATGTTCAGAGTGGAAATCTTCAACTTCTGTTTTGTTTCTGAATTTTGAGCCATCAAAAATACATCCCTGGCAACTTCTTTATCAATTCAACATGCATGGCTTTCTCAACTTTTAGCACTGCCAAGTCTCATTGCCACTTCACATGTTTATTCTGTGCCCTTTCAGATCTTCACATTTATTCTTACAAAAAGCCCTGGGCCTTTAATTGGAACAAGTTCATTTCACTTATTATTTCTTTTCAAGAGACGACAATTGAAAAGAACAACATACAGAAGATCATGGCGGTAAGGATTTTCTCATGCTGTCTTTAGAAAGCAACAAGAAATATTAGATCACAGGATAGGAAGATTAACTCTAAATGTCACCTGTTACGTTCCCTTGGAGATACACAATTATACGTATGCTATGCCTGACAGATTGTTATCTAAACTATACCTCATTAAAAAAAAAGCCATCCATAATCTGCTTTGGTAACTTGATCTATTGCTTAATAAGCACCTTTTGACTAAGAAAACTGGGAAGAAGAAAAAATACAACAGTTGTATTATACTTAATATAAAATAGTTAGGTTTTTAAAGTTTAACTATGGCTTGGATCCTAAGTATGTGTTAGGGACACAAATGCACTTGCAGCAGAAGTTTTCACTGCTTCCCCCTCCCCATTCAGTGCTCTCCCCCCCAATTCTGGAGTGTCTTCTAGCTTTCTGGAGCAGATTTTGGAGAGCAAAAGAGCTGGAGGGGGAAATTAAAGAAAGCCGCCTTCACCTTTCCACTGGTGATAGCATCCCATAAGTGGAACTCTGCTCAGGGCACTGTCCTGCCAGAGAGCAAACTCAGGATCCCAGTTTATTCCGATTTTTATTTTTTTCAATAATGTATTTCAGAGAAACAAAAGTGTGTGAAGTAATATGAATAAAATAACTCCGGTCAATTCTGGCCTTTGAAAGTGAGTTGGAGCAAAGTAAATAAGAGTTCCTATTCAAGGAATTGCAAGTAGATCTATACGTTTTCTTACCTTAATTTCAAGACACTTGACTCCTGAATAGTTTTCCTGAAGTGTCAAAGTTATCCTTCCTCTCCGTGATGCATTTCCTTTTTCCTCAACCAAACACCAGTCTGGTTCTTATTCAGTGCATTGTGTTGAAATCTGATCCATGTTGCAACATTTTATACTCTCAATGTCTCTGTTTAAGCTATGACCAACCACATCTCTGTCATAAATTGGGTTTGACATTTAGGTTGGGTAAGTACAACAAAACTTCTATGTTTTGATTAACAGACTGAACTCTATGCCTCACTTTAGACACCATGCCATTCAGACATGCCAAAGCATGAATAAGGAAACTAAACATGGTGGAAGATTTTGTTCTCCTACAATATTCAGTTTCTGACCTCAAGTTCACTAAAGTAAAATGCATTTAGGGGTTAGAGAGAGGGAGGGTTTGCACATCATGCTAAGCCACCCTGCAAATAAGCCACCATGGGTTGGTTGTTTGCTTGCTAATCTGACAAATGATCGGGCATGCAGTGGCTTGTTTCCCCCCTCATTCCCCCTCAGTCGTCCCGACAGCTCCAGCATGTATCCCAGGTGCCCAGTTGTGGCAGAACACCTAGTTTCCTTGGTCTCTATCTAGGTTTTTGCTGCTCTGGCTGGTCAACTCTGTAGCTATTCCTGACAATCCACAATGAAGTTTCCCTGCTGGGTTTGGACAGCACAGTGTGTTTACAACAAGCCACAGTGGATATCAACAACCATAAAACAAGCCATGAGTTCTCAGGGTGGCTTCTTCATGAAAAATAAGCCACCCTGCAGACAACATGACAACCCAACATGGCTGATCAACCATGGTGGGTTGTGGTGTTGTGCGAACCAGGTCAGAGTGTGAATTTCTTAGCTGGAGTTCACTGAAAAATGTGATAGTGTATTTTCATACTTTAACCAGGACTAGGGTTGGCTAGGTCACTACTAACAGTAATCACCTCACATGTGGCATTATGCAGTTTGAACACTAGGCAAACGAAAGTTGGGTATGCTTGCAATTAAAAACTTCTGTGGCCCTATTCATACCCATTAATCGAACCTAGCTAACTTCAGTTGATTGGTTTGTGCATGGTATCTCCCTTTCAGCAGATGCTCTGTTATTGTTTAAAGCTTCCTTGGATAACAGTCTCTCACTCCACCTGGTTCCAGCATTATGTGCAAAGTATCTCTACTGTCCATGAATCTGATTAAGTATGATTTTGCTTAGGAAAGCTGATACCACAATAAGTTTGTTAGTTTTTAGCAAGCCACAAGAATGACTTGCTTTTACCAAATGTAAGCGATTGGAACGACATCTCTGTGGTCTTTTTGGGCCAAGGGCACATTTGGTAATTTGATAAATTGTCCTGGACACCACCACAAAATGGTTGCCATGGGACAAGTAACCTGCCCAAATGAGTGAGTACAAGGCAAAAGTGGAATATGAGCCCCAGCACACTAAAAAAACTCCTTTGAAACTAAAGTTTTCAGTACCAACAGAAATGTATTTCACCACAATCCCAGCTACTGGTAAGAAAATGTATTAATAAAACAAAATTGGCCTGGGTAGGGATGTCAGAGAAAACTGTTGCAGATTCAAATGAGGCTGGATTCTTTGGAATCTGGCCTCAGGAATCCGCAGTGGATTGGGACCACTTACCTCTGCTCTAGGAGGACTGGGGCAGAATGGCACTCAGCTGCTCTTTCCAACCAGAGCCATTCACCTCCTCCCTGTCCCTGCCGATTGCCTTTTTTTTTTTTTTAAGGCAATTGGCAGGGACAGGGAGGAGGCGAATGGCTCTGGCTGGCAGGAGGAAAGGTAAGTGCCCCCAAGCCAGTCCCCCCCCGGAATCTGAGCGGAGTAGAACAGCTCTGGAGGATTCCAGGGGGGAGGAACGGATTGCCTCCCCTCTCCCACGGATTCCCCACCAGAACAGACAGTGGGGAATCCATACTCCCCTAGGGCTGGGGCACCTTGGCAGGTGCCAGGAAAGGTGCCCATGGGTGCTACTTTGCCTACCCCTGTTATAAAGGAATTACATGCAACAGTTTCCATGCAGCTTTTACAAATTAAAAGTATGTGTACCCATATTTTTCCAGCAGAGGTAAAAAAAGAAGTGTGTGTGTGTGTGGGGGGGGGGGGGCTGGAAGAATAAGGGTTTAGCAGCAGCTCCCTTCACCACTCCTCTGCTCAAACTGACTATCACAGCTTTGTTGTTGTTCAGTCGTTCAGTCGTGTCCGACTCTTCGTAACCCCATGGACCATAGCACGCCAGGTCTTCCTGTCCTACGCTCTCTCCCGGAGCGTGCTCAAGTTCATATTAATTGCATCAGTGATGCTAAAAAACCATACTATTACATCTGTCTCCCATATAATATCTATCTTGCCCCACACATTTATCTTAAGTAAACAAAGCAGTGTGTATAATCCAGAAATGTCCATCAGCTCTGTTCCAGAGCTACTTACATGCATCAGTGAGCTGTAAATGCTGCCACATACTAGGATAAATGCTGCCACATACTTAGGGATGTCAGGGAATTTCTCCACGAATCTCCGGGAGGCCAAATGCCAACGCATTCGGCCCCCCGAAATTGGTGGAGAAAAGGTCCGCCCCCCCCCCCCCGGGATGGGACTTACTTTCGGTGAATGTCCCTGGCGGTGGCTGCTCCCAGCAGCGGTTTGGCGGCGGCCAGTCTTCCGACCGGCTGCCGCCACCGCCATTTCCAAGTAAAACAACAACAAACATGATAGGCTACGTAAAGATTTACGTAGCTTATCACGGCTAGATTTTCAAAAAACACCGTGACAGGCTACGTAAATCTTTACGTAGCCTATCACGGCTGACTTTGGGAAAAAAAATGCGTACGCAAATGGCGGCGCCCATGGGCGCCGCCATTTGCGTACGCACTTCCCCCCCCCCCAAAGTCAGCCATGATAGGCTACATAAAGATTTACGTAGCCTATCACAGCTGACTGCAGGCCAGGGGCGCAAACGGCGGCGGCCAGAATTTCGGTGGGGAGGGATGGGGCGCCTCCCCCCTGGCCAGAATTTTGGTGGGGAGGGACGGGGCGCCTCCCCCCTGCCCAGAATTTTGGGGGGAGGGACGGAGCGCCTCCCCCCCACCGTGAAGCAAGCTGCGGGACCAGGTAAGTGACTTTCATCCATCCCTACACATACTAGGATCTTTCCACCATCTGGGTGGCTCACATGGTCAGTTTTGACAGCACAGATCACCTGGTAGGAAAGCAGGAAGGGGTGCCTGTAAACAAGTTTCCTGAATGAGTGATCATAACAATGCAGCATGGATCACTGCACAGGCAGAAATGTAATTTCTGTCCCCAACGCAACACTCATTTGTGAATAGCGGATATGATCTACACAGGTGATCCATGTATAAAACCTATTTTTAAATGTTTTTTTATTTTATTTTTAAATGTTTTTTTTTTTACTCAGCTGTGATAGGCTACGTAAACATTTACGTAGCCTATCATGGCTGACTGCAGGGACGCAAATGGCGGCGGCTATGGCCGCCGCCATTTGCTGCCCGGCCAGCCAGGATTCGGGGGTGGAGGGACGGAGCGCCTCCCGCCCGGCCAGAATTTCGGGGGGGAGGGACGGAGCGCCTCCCCCCCACCGTGAATCAAATTTCGTTAAAGGTAAGTGACTTTCGTACATCCCTAGTCCAGGTACAACAGAGTTAGGGCAGAGTCCAACACCCCATAAGTGGACTTCCATTCATGTGACAAAGCTTCATCCTCCTTTCCTCTACCCCTCGAGCTCCCTTAAATGAATTTTGCTGACCTAGCCCATTCCAAATACATGGTGCAATCATACTGGGAATATAGATGCTTCTTCCAAGGGAGGCTCAGAGGGTGACAACAAGAGAGATGGCCTTCTTGGTGGTGGCCCCCCAAATATGGAATGATCTCCCTGATGGGCCCACCTGGTACCAACTCTGTCATCTTTTTGGCACCAGGTAAAAACTGCCCTCTTCTCCCAGGAATTTGGCAGCATATAAAGAGTTCTAATCACATCTTGGACTGTCTTTGGCTAATTGTTTTTTGTTTTGTTTTTTACATTTTTAGATATATGTCATCCATGTGTGTGTTATCTGTCTATATGTTTTTATGCAAATACTTTTTTGTACTTTGTGCAATGTATTTTAATTGTTTTTAATTTTTGTGACCCGCCCAGAGAGCTTCTGCTATGAGACAGTATAGAAATAAAATCAATGAAATGAAACAGAGTTCTGGTTACTCCACCTCAAAAAAAGTATCATAGAGATGGAAAAGGTACAGAAAAGGGCAACCAAAACGATCAAGGGGTTGGAACAATCCCCTATGAGGAAAGATTACAATGTTTGGGGCTCTTTAGCTTAGAAAAATGGTGAGTTGTGGGGAAACAAGACAGAGGTTAATAAAATTATGCATGGTGTGCAGAAAGTAGATAGTACTAGAACCCGGGGTTATCCAATGAAGCTGAATGGTGGGAAATTCAGGATAGCTTTAAAAGGGGATTGGACACATTCATGGAGGATAAGGCCATCAATGCCTACTAGCCCTGATTCTTATATTTTAACTCTGATATCAGAGGCAGTATGGCTCTGTAATGCCGGTTGCTGGGGAACGTGCTCAGGGAGGGGTGCTGTTGTACTTATGCTGGACTGTGTACTTCCAACGTGCATGTGATTGGCCACTGTGGGAGCAGAATCCTGGACAGAATGGGCCTTTGGTTTGATGTAGCAGTTTTTCTTATGTTCTTAAGTTTTGGGAATGCAGTTCAACTTACAAACAAGTAGTTTCACTTAAATGCATGGGGCTATTCTAAAACAGTTACTGATTAGACCATTCACGATACTGGTTTATTTATAGTCTCCATATTTTCACATTGATAATCTTGCAAATGATTAAAAACAATATTGTAATTTGTCACTTAGTATCATTTTCGAGGCACTCAACACCTTTGCACAGCCAATTAATTTTAGCAGATGATGATGATGTTTAATGGTAACAGTTTGCTAAGCACTGAATATATTGAAACGAATCACACAACATTATTTCTAGAAACCTTGAAGACATTCTAAGGCTTTTTATATTATTACATGTTGCCAGTTTCCAGCTGTCTAGCAAATCCTACATTGAAAGAGTGCTACTAAAAGGCAGAAGTCTTTTCTGTAGATAGGATGCCATTATCACTACCATAATGAGAACTGTCACATACTCTCATCTGTTCCTTATGGAAAACAGCTTTACAGCACTAATATATTGTTAAATTATGGTTATGTGTTTTTCTCGCTGACCTACTTTTGCTGCTCTATCCTAAGAAGAGTTTTCCTTTCCATAAAAATTGTTTTTTCCCCACAACTGAATTTTCATTTTTACTTTAGGTTGCGTTATCTTTCGATATAAACTATATTTGGACTGTGGACATGATCCAAAACTCTGGGTGTGCTTAACACACTGAGATTCTCTCAATGACTTACGTTGTGAAGGAACATCCAGTGGCAACACAGAGTCATTACTTATGTTGACATCAGTAGGGAAGTTCTTGCTTATGCAAGAGATCCACAGACACATTGGACCTGAATATTAAAACTGAATAAGGTGGTGATGCCCTGGGTCAGCTGGCTAATCTACAGTCTATGTTGCCTAAACTAACTTAGCCATGGTTCTTGATTATGCTATGAAGGAGATCAGCAATGTTTGGTCAAATAATTGGTTAGAGTAATTTATGAAAACTATTTTAATCAACTAAAAGACATTCCCAATTACTTTAGCAGCAGATTTTAAACATCTTTTTAAAATATTAACACCTTAGATGTAGGATCCCTCCTTCTCTCTGGGGCCTTTTCTAAAATGGTTTCTGCTGCAAAGCATGCATGCATCATCTAAAAATATATATTTATCCCCTTTGAAAGTATTGTTTTATTCACACAGACATGTAATTGCTTGACTAAAATTCAACAGTTAAGTCACTAAGGGCACAATCGTACTAGATTGCTGCCTGCTAGATGAAAGCCTCAGATATCAGAGGCTTCTGAGAATCTTATCCTCTGCCAGGCTGCTGCTAACAGGGTGAAAGGAATGATGGAGGCAATTTTTGCCTCTGTGTCTATGTTTGTACTGTTTCCCACTAGATGGGCGTCTGAGTTTATCTAGTCGAGTTGTGTTGCCAGGGGCCAGTTGGGTCTTTAGGAACTGGGAGATCTTGGCCTCTCCCCTCCCTGTGCACTGGCATTTGGTTTAACCCCTCCCCCCTTTCTGAGCACCACAGTCCTGATCCAAATTGGAGCTACACATGCTTACATGAGAGTGAAAAAACCCTATCACATATATCTCCACTATGTCTGATTAGCCAAACTTTTGGTTTGGGCCTGATACTGGCACAAATATTTACAAGTGAGGCAACGCTTCCACTAGGTATGTTTTATCCGAATTTAATAAATAGCATAATAAATAAATACTGCCATGCAAGAACTTGTTGTTTTGTGGGGCACTGACTACTAAGCAAAAGTCATGATGGGTGCTATATTTATTTGCTTTTAAAGTAAGAAAAATTAATTCTGCATGGAAATGTTTACTTCAGGCAAATAGCAAATATCTGAAAAATACAGATGCTCTGTTTGACATCTAATTCATCAAGATGGGAAAGAATATTCAAACTCTGAATATATCCCGTCAAAACTGAGGAATAGGTATAATTACAGCCATTTTTTCCTGTTGTATTGGATCTTGGTGTTGCATGTTCCTTCACAGATGTTATTTCAGATTAAACTGTAGGCTGTTGAGAGTGAAACTGTCTGTCATTTGATGAAATTACATTTCCTAACAATAATTTGTGGGAGCAACACTGCTTGCATAACAAGCAAGCTAATCTGATCTATTTAAGGGTACAATGGCAAAATGTATTACACTGCAGTCTTGCTGAGTTAAAAATAATAGGCAGGAGGGAGAGTGATTGTTGCCATACAGTTTATTCCAACTGACATTGAGGATAAGGAATCGTTTAACATATTATTTCAACAGCTCTTTGCTATTCAAGAGTTTTGTTTCACTGGATCATGATTTCTCATTTAGTTTTAGAAAAACTTCTGCAGGTTTTGACTGCAATTTCCCTAGTTTTTTTTTTTTACTATATATATGGAATGTGTAAAATGTGCCTGTAATTAATTTTTAGGCAACTATACAAACCTAAGTATAATATTGCAGCTGAAAAACCTATCACACAGAGACCAGTTCAATTCCGCTAAGAGATTCAACCAATAACCTAATCAGACATTAATAAAACAATTGTATTAATGTTTTAACAAGTCCTCTCATCCAACATTCACATAACAACCTATATAAATTAAAAAGAAAATAAATCACAGTGTGCATAGATGGCCACTACACTTTGCATGTCCTTTACATGTTGCAAGAGTTAGTTATAAAGTCAAGAGCTCTCATCCAAGGTTCTCTTTTCATCTACTCTTAGTAATTTATACAAAGAGTATAGGGTTCAACAATCATTTCAACCATCTATGATGAAATATGTAAACTGCCATGCAAATTCTATGTTGCCTTGGTTTGCAAGGGTCACAATTTTATTAATATGTATAGAATGATTATAGAACAGATTTTAACTCAATATTTTGATGGAGTTGGTATTGACTCCTGATGAGAACTTTTATAATTACAAAATGATATGGCCTGTCAAATTTTTTTTTTTTGCTGTAGTAATAATATATGTATGTCATAATTAACTTCTAAATAATTATTCTACTTGCGCCTTGGAAGCACAGCACTGCTTCTCAAACTGGAAGAAATGGGGGAACAAATGATTTTGCATGTCTTATGGGCATTAAGCCTACAAACATTGAAGGCTCAAGATTTTCCAAAGTGTGGAAGGCCCTATTACCATCACTGAAAGGAAAATGTTTGCAATCAGAAGTCTCTGTTGGACATGACAGTGCGCATAGGAGCCAGGAGGAGGAAGAGGCAGTAGGCTGGAGTGTAGAAGGGTGAATACAGAAGCCAGATACAGAAGCCAGGTTGGAAAGTTGTGTGCAAGTAGAATAGGAATTTTCTGGGTAAGGTATCTTGAAAGGAGAACCAGTGGTATAACGAATCCAGGGCTCACAGGGTCAAATCACCAGGACTTTTTGATTAGCTAGGATGATGATGTCATCTTCCACCTTCTTCAGGCCCTCCTGTTCCCTCTAAGCTTAGGTATGATCCCCACAGTAGCTTTGGGGAAATGGGTTTTCCCAGAAACAATGTCTTGTTGTGAGCTAACTCTGTTGTAATGCAAAGTATTTTGGTGTGGCTTGCCCTTGAATGGGCAATTAAGCACCATTAGCTTTACAAAAGACTGCTCCTGATGGAGGTAAAATTGCTAGAACTGATTTGTTGATATGGATCAACACAGCTACCTACATTTTTGGATTTTCCTCGGGGGTGTGGCTATGGAGACTGTCATGGTGAATGCCTTCACTTCAAAATTTACCACTATACACTGTGGAGAACAGAATAAACTACTAAGTTTAAAGAGGGATTTTGTTGTATAAGTTAAAGAGATACTGTATTAGCCATTCTCTTAGGATTGTTGGACAAAAATGGTTCTCAGCAGGTGCAGACAACCTTTCATCATTAAAAAGTGACCACAGTAAGGGCCTAACTATTCATCTGAGATTATGGGACTGATATTCTATGTTGTGGTTGCAGGCTCAAGGCAGATGCTATACCTGGTAGCTTTTGTTTTCACAATTTACAGACTCTTTCTGCTCTAAAATGGAAAATAGGGTAGGCTCCCAAGGCCACTGAGATTGAAGAAGTGGATAAAGGGGGAACAGTAGTGGACTTAAATCAGGATGATTACTGTGATGATGTTCTACAAGAATTACTGGACAACTCAGCATATGCTCCTTGTGGGCATGATCCTACTAAAGATATTTTAGCAGAGATTAAGTTTTTGTTGACTTGAGCACACTCCGGGAGAGAGCGCAGGACAGGAAGGCCTGGCGTGCTATGGTCCATGGGGTCACGAAGACACGGCTGAATGACTGAACAACAAAGTTTTTGTTGACAGAGGAATTTGGGTTATTTCTTATCAGCCGACTATAATTTTCTTCTAAATTTGAAGCCCAGAATACTATTATTTTATGTCCTGCCCAAGGTGCATAAACGTATTGTACCACCACCTGTTTGCCTCATTGTTTTGGGTAATCGGTCAGTATTGGAACCTATGACCTGGTTGGCATGATTGCAGGCTGGTTAATAAGCCTTGCTGGCTTGTTAACCACTCTGCACATGCTGGCCACATGCTGGGGAAGGGAGGATTAGCATAATTAGCCTCGGCAGCACAGCTTGTTGTGTAGTGCGAAGCTGGCCAGGGTGGCTTGTTGCTGTGGGTAACAAGCCACCCAGAACCCTACAACAGCCCATGGGTTCTGGGCAGACTGTTACCCACAGCAACAAGCCACCCTGGCCAATTTCACATGACACAAGCAGCTGCACTGCAAGAGTAATTATGTTAATCCCCCCAGCATACAACCAGCAGGTGCAGTGAGGGAAATATGCCACCATGGCTAATTTCCCCAGCTACGATTGTGCAAATGGGACCATTGTCGAAGTCGGGTTTGCCTCTGAGCACAGAGAGTGGCAGAGCAGTTCAGATTCTGAGGAACAGCGCAAAACGTGGGGGAGGAAGTTTCCCAGGCTTCAGAGGCACAGCTGGATGGAGAGGGCCCCTCTTCACACAGCCCTCTGAGAGATAGCGAACAGGGGGAGGTGGGGGTTGGAGAACCTGAATTCTTAGACACCAGGTGCAGACGCAGAGCCAAGAGAGAGATGGCAGGGGTGGAGCTTAGGCAGGCTGCTCGATTGGCTCCACGTCAACAGCTGCGCTTAGAGGTGTCATGAGAGAGAGGGAAATCCCCCCCCCCTTAAGTTAGGATAGTTCAGCCACCTTTTCTTCAAACGGTAGGCAACTTTTGTAGCTTTCCTTTTAACTCCCTGAAGGCGTTTCTTTTGTAGACTGTGGGCCACTGACCATTTTGCATCTGTATGACCCATTGAAGTAGTGGAGTAAAAGCCAAGAATTGAAGCCTTCTGTCTGTGTTTTGATTTGGGTTCTGAAGTTTACAGCAGGGGCAAAAGGGAAACCCAACAACCTCCATTTGTTGATTATTTTCTAAAACCATAACTTCCACTCACTCCTACATGTGAGCAAGACTCAACTAATTTCATTACTAAGATGCAAAATAAATACAGAAATAAATAAATCTGCAGGATCAGGACATCCGGATCACAATTGATGTCAGGCCCTTATATACTAATATCCTGCAGAAAGAAGCATTGGCAATTATACAGGACTGTTTAAATCAGAGATCTGATTTACATCCTCCCACACATTTTCCTTTGGCATTTGCAGAATTAGCATTACGCAACTACTACTTTGATAAGCTCTTGTACTGGCAGATAAAAGGAATGGCCATGGGGTGGGTGCCCAGTGGCCCCAGAAATGGCCAACCTGTTCATGGACTCTTTTGAGAAAAATTACATTTTTGCCCCAGGCAATCCTTTTGGGTTCACCGGAAGGGCTGGTGGCAGTATATAGATGATAACATAGATGATATATTTATCATCTGAAGAAGCTCATAGGACAAGATTAAAATTTTTGACACGTGGGTTAATTCCTGGGATCCCAGTTTAAAATTTGATATACATCAAGGTATAGTTCAGATCAATTTTCTTGATCTTATGGTTCAGAAAGAGTGTGGGAAATTAACTACATCCCTGTTTAAAAAGCCTACTCGTAAGAATACTTATTTAGGGTTTGAGATGAAATCTACCATATGGATGATTTTTAAGGGCACATCGAAACTGTACTAAATATAGGGATTTCCAAAAGGTATCCAGCAGCCTTAAATCCCAGTTTCTAGAAAGGGAGTACCTCTATGGGTTGGTATGTAGCAGCCATATCGGGGATCAGACTAAGTAGCCTCATGCAGTCTCATGCTTCATGTTCTTGCTGAGCTCTTTCTCCCTTGAATATATTGTTGTAAGCTGACGAGACACAGGAATTCCTTATCTTGTCAAAGGTCATACAATTGTATATCTTGTTCTCTGCTGTTCTCTTCTGTTCTCTCCTTATCATGGCTACCCTATAACCCAGTTCTTGTATTATAAACAATAGTGCTAAGAGAAGAAATGTTGAGGATTGCAACCCCATGCGGGAGGGGGAGGAGGAGCCGTTTCATATGTGTCACAATGTCTATAAAACCAATGTGCTAATGTAAATTGGGGCTTCTGGCTCTTTGGAAACGATTCCAGCCTTAAGCCCGCGCGTTAAATAAAGAATCTCTTTTTCCTTCACTCCATGGTCTCTCTGACTCTGGGTTCTGCAACATAAATGGTGCCGTGACTCGGATGTGGCAGGCTCTGAGCCAGACAGGTGGCAGTTGCCTGCTCTTGATCGCCGCACCGGGAAGACGAGCTCGGCGCATGCCTCCCTTTCTTGGCACCACCGACCTTTTTGTCGAGTGAATGGGAGAAAGCCTGCACCGGGATCGCCCAAACGGCAGCGAGCAGCAAGAGAACCTTGGGAAGCGGAGGAAGGAACTTGAGCCCTGCCTGTATCGCAGCTGCAATTGAGTTGAAACCCACATTGGAAGCCTTCAGGAGAAAGGCAAGTATATGGGAAAAAGAGGGCCCCGCCTTTAGGGAGAAAGGCCACTGGGCAGAAAAAAAGAGGGCCCCGCCTTATGAAGAAGGTCAGTGTTGGTGGTATACGTATGCAAAAGAACCTACTCCTTGCGGGTAGAAGGGGGGCCTGATCACACCCCCGAGTGGGCGCCAGTACCCAGCACGCCAGTACTCAGTAGGAAGCTGAGGAAGCTGGGGAAGCCGTTTTCCGCTCTGGTAAAAAGTGGGAAAAGTGGGTGGCAGGGACATATGGATGTAGTGGAGAGATTGATGATTGTGTGAGTGGCTACTGCGGTTTCTGAAGCATACCGTTGACCGTCCGGGTGCCCAGGCCAGTAGCAAAGTGGGTGGTGTGAAAAATCCTCTTGTGTCGGCCAGTGAGACCCCTTACTCACTGACCAATTCCCATTCCCTAATTGTGTCTGTCTTCAATTTAGGAGGGAGGCTATGGGTGGTGGGGGAAGCAAACCTTGCACCCCCTTGAGATGTATGTCAAACAAAGAAGGAAAAAGGTTTTTTTAAAAAAAGATTCAGAATAGAGAGAGAAAACAGCAAAAAGCTCAAGGTCGAGCTGAGAGGAAAAAAAACAAGATCTGAGGCTGTTAATTAGAAAAATGTTGCAGGACAGTCTGGCTTTTAACAAAGCATGGGAGCGTGAGAGTGTGAGGCCGAAGAAGTAGCTGTTAGCCTAGCGCGCCGAGAGAGGGGGGGCAGGAAAATTGCCCACAACGTTCTGAGTTGTGCAACATCATCACCTCGCCTAATTGAGATGAAATCCCTAAGAAATGGAAACTGAAAATGAAGACCCAGAAGATGAAGGCAAAATAGAAAATAAAGGTGAAGAATCAGCCCCCAGAGCACAGGCTAGACCCCTCTTCGAGTGAAAAGTGTGCCATAAGACTGTCCCAAAGCAGAATGAAGCGGAGAGACCATGTTGAAGATCTCTGTCAAGGTAACCGTGTTTAGCTTTGAACTGTGTTAAAATTGCATAGCTATATGATTTCTGAAGAGCGTAACCATTAAGCTTTTGCCGTGGGATTCCCTGCAATGAAGAAATCTCACTGATTTGAGTGTCCAGTGTTACACTGCCTAAGTGTGTGTGCTAAAGAGACCGAGAAACCAGACAGCATGTTCCTAGCCAAGCCAAAGTCGCGCTACTACCATGCTCCTGAAAGCTGCAATAAACTGTGTAAGCTGAAAGACCCAACCTGATTGAGAAGAAAATATTGGAGCAACTGTCTTAAAAAACAATGAGATCTGTGTAGCTGGCTGGCTGACGCTGTCAGTGATGTTACAACTTTAAATTAAGATTGTTTTCCTGTTTGAGACCCCAGTGAAGAAAGCTGACCCGAGTTATTTGTTGCCCCTGCCAAAGCAAAGATTTGGCTGCCCTGTACCTCATCGTGTCCTGTTTTAAGCTTGGGATTTACAAATACAGACAAACTGAGAAGCTTGCCTTTGAAGTCCTGCAAATCACCCCACCGCCTCCCCGAAAATTAATGGCTGCTTGAAAAATGCAAGTATAAAGCGATGCCCATCACCCCCCAGCGTCCTGAGTTTCAGCACTCAGTGTTTCAGTGCTTTCGTGTACCAGGTTAGAAGAAAAAAAAAAGAGTAAGTTTTTAAAATGTCTGTGAGAGAACCTGACAGAGGTAGAATAAAATTTACAAAGGAGTTGCCCAGGTTAAAGTGTCATGGCTAGAGAGCTGAGCTGTGCCGCTCTGTTTAAACAGAAGCCTTGCTAAAAAGTTAAAGGCCCTTGTCTGTCAGAAGGGGTGTAGGGCCACACTTCCCCTTTTTAAACTGATGCAAAAGTAGAGAGCCTTTGCTGGAAACATCACATCTTCATTGCCCAGAGCCGTCTCTGTTTGCTTCCATCAATGTCTGGGCTTTTTAGAGACACTCTGCACATGAACTAAAATTTTAAATTGTCACAAACTTGCCATGGACAGTGCTATGAAGCTTTTGATAAACTTGAACTCTCATCGCTGTAGACCATGTGTCTGTGTTTTTAGTCAGCTCAGTGTACAGCAGGCTGAGTTTGATCTATAACTTTTAGATTTCCTTCTGCCAGAACTCATGCAGCATAGAGTTGCCGATGCAAAAATGGTGACCTAGAACTCTGCCTGTGTGGGTATGCCCGTCCCTTGATTTTAATGAGCCCTGAGCTTTCAGCCAGAAGACCAGTATGATTGCTGGATCTGCTCCATCATGCCTTACCATGCAAGAAGTGTTTTCCATTCATTGTGTTAAATTGCAGAAAAAGTTTGTTGTGTATATTTTATGATTTCTTAGATATCATAAAATATATGTGATATTTGCAGATTAGTGTTAGTTGCAACTCCAAATGATACTAAGTGTGGTTCCCAATGGATGACAAGGAAAGAAAGACAAAAGCAAGTAAAAAAAAAAAATAGAGAAAGTAGCAGACAGATAGAGAAGAGGGAGGAAAAAAGAAGAAAGAAAAGGCAAGAGGCAAAGAAAAAACATTTGTAAAAAAGAAGCGTGGCCATAGTTGCCCCCAGGGTAAATTAAAAGCAGCTGATTGTGCCTGGAGCTTATTACCTGGGGTAAAGTAGCCACAATAATGTAATAGTTCTTTAAAATGAAGAAAATGTAACTAGAAGGAGAAGAAGAGCCTATCCCAAATGTGTGTCAGTGGGACTAGTGTAAGGCAGAAAAGTTTAAGTAAGTTTAACTTGAAAAAGACAAATAAAGAGACAAGGCTGGTGCATGGAGCAGAAAGTTTTATATAAAAAGTTTGAAACATGATCTGCAATACAGGCAGATCAGCAAAGAAAAAGAAAGCAAAAGAAAGAGAAAAAATTTGTCTTCCCATACTAATAAATAAAAAGTGTTATCAAGCACTTTGGGAAGCGAAGTTGTTTACAGGAAGCTGTGCCTGAGAACCAAACACTTCTAGCCTATGCTGAAAATGCTTGCTAGTGTTATGGGTAACATGTATAGTATAAAAACCCATTTAGCGCAATAGCTCGTGGTTCAGAGAAGCTGTCTGATCCAAAAATTAAGTACGCCTGTGTGCTGTAAGTTACCCAATAAAGTCTCCTTGTAAGTAACCCCCCCCTGCTGGAATCCCAAAACACAAGTTGGGCTAGAGCGCCTCACCCAGTATCAAACCCTGCTGTTAGAAGCCATGAAAGGCAGGTATAAAGAAGTCAGTTAATATGACCAAAGTGTCTAAAGTGCTGCAAGGTGCCACCGAGGCCCCAGAGCGTACTTGGAGCGTCTTTCAAATGCCTATCGCCAGTATACCCCCCTCCCTCAGCCCAGAGGCCCAAAAAGACGTGGACGAAAGAAAAGAAGAAGACCCGGCAGAGGCAGAAGATTCTTAAAAAAAGAACCAGTGTGCCCAGTGTGGACAAGATGGACATTAGTGGCATGAATGCCCAAATAAAATAAATCAAATACACAAAGGAGAAAACCAAAGGGGCCAGAATGGGCGAAGAGGGAGACAGCTTGAGAGGGGCCGTGACATTGACTGTGAGGGGCCGTGACATTGACTTCATAATTGACACTGGAGCAGCATCAAAAGCAAGCAAACGTTAGCCTTAAACAAGAAGTTCAAACACTGAGCAAAGTTCTTCAAGCCCAGCGTCGCTTTGTCTTAAAAAAATAAGCCATTCCCATCACAGAAGCTCATCCTTTCCAACCAAGAGTTAAAGTATGAGTTAAAGAGGGAAAAATAACCCTTTGACTCCCAGATGGAGAGGACTGAAAACTGTCATACTTTCCACCCCCGCAGCTATGAAAGCAGCTAGAGTTAAACCCTAGATACATTGGACACGAGTCAAGAGAGCGAGAGGGGGAGAGTAGACTGTAAACAGAAATCCTGAAAATCCTTTAAAAATCATTCTGAAAAAGCAGTAAGAAGATTCAGGCTAGACCTTACTGTGGACACACCGGGAAACTGTCCCCCTGCGTACGGTCAGACCTGCAACTGGAGAATTGAAGAAGGGGACTAGACCCTACTGCAGCTTGCCAGGTGAATAGCTGCCCAGCGTACGGTCAGATCCCAAAGAAGATCAAACATGCGTGTTGTAGTGTTAGTAGTGTTGCATTGTGTTTCCTTAATAAGGTGCAAAAAGGGGGGTCTGCCCCTGGAAAAAGAAGTTTGTCCCAGTGATTTGCTGATAATTACTGGCTTCACCTGGCTAACATCATGAAAATAAAACATTTTTGTTTGCCAAGAGGTATACCTGCAAACAGGCTTATTAGCTCTTGCCTAATACCTGTCTGTAGACATCCTGAGAAAATTCAAAAAGATACCATGTTAAAAGTTTATGGTGTAAGTTTAACTTATTCCCAAAATGCTAATTGGGGCGTGGTTGCAAAGATCCTACCCCCTACAGAGTTCACTCTACGCACCCCCATCATTGCTGAAACAAATGCTACGTGTGCACGAATGCTTAATTGTCAAAAAATTTTCCAGAAAATACAAAGCTATCCCTGGCCCCCTTCCACTGTAATAAAATTCAAAACATATCTTTTAATGATGCCCACATACTTTTGCCTCATGGATGGTTTTAGACATGTAATTCCCGCACTTGGTCATTCATTCCTGCCAACTTGTCTGATAACCACCCATGTTGCCTCAGCCGCCAATTGAACTGGTGCCAATTCTTCCCCTGTAGCCTGAGAAAATCCGTCAACGGCAGCCTCGAGCACTCCAACTAACTAAAAATTGTAATAGTCATGTGCAGTTATATTCTGACTCAGAAAAATTGGCCTTAGCAATGTCACTGGTTAAGGTTCCAGGTTTAGCCTTGGCTGATGGTCTGGAAATCAACCGGTTAGCTTGCAGCTTAGCCAAAAGCATAAATGCCACCTCACGAGCATTGTCATTGTTAAATAGAGAGTTGCGTGATCTAAGAGGTGCAGTTCTAGAAAACAGAGCTGGTATAGATTACCTCTTCCTTCTTCATCATTTAAGTTGTGAGACACACCAAAAGCTCTGTTGTTTTAACTTAACTAATAATGGCAATGCTGTAAATAAACAAATCAACAAGCTGCACAATATAGTAGCTAACAAAACAATAAAACAAAACAATTAGCTCAATTAGTTGACCCTTTGGCTTCCAGATCTTAGCTGGCTTGAAGCATTGTTCATCCTAATTCTACCAGTATTGTTCATAAAAGTTCTGTTATGTCTCTGCGTTCCTTGTCTTATGCGCTGTTTAACCAATCTGTTTTATGTCTCAGCTAGTAAAACTGCTGCCCTCTATGCTCTAATAGCCCAACAAGAGGCTAAGTAATATGTATGTCACAAAAAGCTTTGTATAGTTATCAGAAATGCTATAATTGTAATGAAATTATGCATTTAAGGGGGGAATGTAGCAGCCATATCGGGGATCAGACTAAGTAGCCTCATGCAGTCTCATGCTTCATGTTCTTGCTGAGCTCTTTCTCCCTTGAATATATTGTTGTAAGCTGACGAGACACAGGAATTCCTTATCTTGTCAAAGGTCATACAATTGTATATCTTGTTCTCTGCTGTTCTCTTCTGTTCTCTCCTTATCATGGCTACCCTATAACCCAGTTCTTGTATTATAAACAATAGTGCTAAGAGAAGAAATGTTGAGGATTGCAACCCCATGCGGGAGGGGGAGGAGGAGCCGTTTCATATGTGTCACAATGTCTATAAAACCAATGTGCTAATGTAAATTGGGGCTTCTGGCTCTTTGGAAACGATTCCAGCCTTAAGCCCGCGCGTTAAATAAAGAATCTCTTTTTCCTTCACTCCATGGTCTCTCTGACTCTGGGTTCTGCAACAGGTAGAGGATAGTTTGTAGAGAGCAGCCTCCCAGCCACGGGATGCACTTCTAACAAACAGGGCAAGGGCAGTGAGCAACAGGATCAATTGCTTCTTGTTGATGTTTGATTATGTATTTGATGCCCTTCAAAGTAGCATGAAGAGGTACTGGTTTCTTTTGCAAGAGACCCCAGGTTGCCAGGACAAGCCTCTTTGAAACACATGAGCAATGTTGGTTAGGAATGATTTCAGGTGGAAGGGAGGAAATGTATGTGGGTAAAACCTTAAGGGCCTTTAAACAAAGAGTGGGTGAACATTTGAGCAACATCAGGAATGGCAGGGAAGGGTCTCCCTTGGTACAACATTATCTTGAGAAAAGTCATACAGTTTTTGATGTGAAATTTTGAACAATGGAAAGAATGGACTGTGAAAATGGAAAACATGCTGTTAAGAAAAGAAATTCAATGGATTTTGGAATTGAGTAGTTTATCGCCGGAAGGGTTAAATGAGGAATTATAACTCCTTCCTTTGCTATGAGTTTTTCATTTGCTGTGTAATTAGTTTTTGTTTGTTTAAATGGTATCTGGAGATAGTCCCTGGGAAACAGTATGTGAAAAATGTGGTTGACTGACTTTTGAGAAGAGCCCTGGATGTTGATTATATCTCACTCCCATAGGTGCATATAAAGACAACTGGGGAACTTACTAGTGATGGCTTAATGGTCAGTTGTAGAAGTGGATATAGACAGTGCAGGTAAACATTATTTGGTGAACTGGCATTTCTAATGTTGGAGGGCAGTTTTATGTTTTTCATAATAGAATGTTATTCCTCTCAGTTGAATTTGTAGATGTGGATGTAATTATTTGTGTTTTGTCCATGGTGGCGTGCTATATGCCATTGGGTTTTTATGCAAGGGTGTTTCTAAATTTCTATATTTTGTTATGTTGAAGGCAGCCCCTGAAGAAGGAGACTTGTTCTCTGAAATGTTGGGCAAGCACACAGGCACTTTTGTGAGTCAGGACATAATCCTATCCTGATGCTTGTAAGCCTCTGAATTTGAAGGCTTACGGGCACTGCAAAGCTGGAACAGCAGCAGAGACAATCTTTACTTCCATGCTCCTGCCGCTCTGCATTTTCACTAGGCGGGCTTTTTTTTACCCGTATAGCTGGGGCGCTGCGGAGGGGGAGGGAAGGAAGCTGGAGAGGCTTGGGGATACTTCGTAAGCTGGCCTCTCCAGTCCCCTCTCAGCTCACAGAAATGCTCCCTTTACCTCTTCTCCAAGGTCACTTTTGTGAGGGGGAAGGAATGGGGGAGTGCGGATTCCTCAAAGCTACTCTTAGCTGCAAAGGGTAGGGGGCAAGGAGTGTGGATTCCTGGATCCAAAGTCGGAGAGGTATCTCCTGCCTTGGATCCAGGAATCTGAAATATCCTGTGGCCCCCTAAATGCTGTCTGGGGGGCCATAGGCTTGCTCCCTCAGTCACTTGATTTGCTTCTTCACAGTAAGTGCCTGCCCATTTGAGATTATGGGGCTGATATTCTATGCTGTGGTTGAAGGCTCCAGAGAAATGCTAGATCTGGTGACTTCTGTTTTCAGAACTTACAGATTCTCGCTGCTCTAATATGGAAACATAGGGTAGGCACCCCAGAGCAAAACTACTTTATCTTGCTGTTAATGCCTCAAATACACATTTACAATGATCTATTGATCCCTGAGTGCTAAATGTTTACTAAATTACATTTTATTAAACTATTCCAATGGATGATATTCTGGAAGTGACGGACTCGACCTTGGGGGAGCTGGGGGTGGCGATAGCCGTCAGGAAGCTCTGGCGTGGGCTGCTCCATGAAGTCACGAAGAGTCGGAAGCGACTGAATGAATAAACAACAACAAACTATTCCAAGGGTTAAGAAGTCCTTTTCAGCTTGGGCAGTGACTAAACTGACTTTTTTTTTTGGTGGAATTTCACGAAGCAAATGCGTAGGAGGGTAGGGTGTAATTCTTCCTTCCCAGTGCGCTCTGGTCCCGATCTGAATCAGAGCCATGTGCAGTTACTCTAAAGCTTTAAAAGATCAGGCTTAACTACACGCTTCACAATTAATGGACTATGTAGTTTGACCCTCAGTGAACATTTCTGTACTTTTAATGCATTTTTTCTCAGCTATCAACCTAGCCTATATTTTCATCCTATAGTGAGGCCAACAATAGCTTTTCTCCAAGAAGTCTTAGTGTATGTGTTAAAATGCAAATAATGTTCCTCCCTCAATCCTCAATGACACCTGAAGCATGTATGACTGACCTGGGAAGAGAAAAAGCAGAATAGAGGGCCTATATAATGCAAAATGTCTAGGAGGACACAATTACTGGGTTCGCACAATCATGGAGGGGGAAATGAGCCATGGTGGCGTATTCCCCTCGCCTGCCCTGTGCGCATTCCCATCACATTCCAGGGGGACTTACATAATTACTCTTGGCATCGCGGCTTGTTGTGTCATGCAAACCCAGCCAGGGTGGATTGTTGCTGTGGGTAACAAGCCACCCAGAACCCATGGGCTGTTGTAGTGTTTGGGGGTGCTTATTTCACATCTGTGATATTGTGAATGGGGCCAATGTATCTCTGTGCCCTCAGTCCCACAGTGCTCTGTGGGATCCCTTCTCCGAGGAGGCTGGATTCCCCTAGCAATGGTGATGCCAAATGTAGCACTGAATCACTCCAAAACAAAATAAATGACCATGAGTAGCACATCCATGTTATAAATTCTATCAATTAAATTTTTAAATAGATTTAAACAGTTCTAAAGACACACACACACAGATTTTAAAATCTAGAATGTTTTGATATAAAACACCAGCTTCAGTTACAAATAAGAGTATGCTACAATACCACTTATAAACTGAGCAGAGCAAGTATCAAGCAGGAACAGACCAAACTTCAGTGAGATCATACTAAAACCTTTTACATTTTAAAATCTCTCTCTCTCTCTCTCTCTCTCTCTCTCTCTCTCTCTCTGTGTATTTAGAAATGCTTAAATTTATAAATTTTATTTTTTTAATTTATAAAATTTATAAACTGGATGTGCTACTCATGGTCATTTCTTTTGTTTGGATTGCTGAATCATGCACATTGCATCGCCCGCATATCGATTGATTCGATATGCATCAGCCATTCATTTATATGGGAAAAATTCAAAGTGTATATTCTGGGACACCATTAGGATGGGGCTAAACCTGCATATAGTGACTTTGGTTTCTTGAGGAGAGCCCTTCACCCAACAGTTTTACTGACTATAGATCATTTTACTTTGGCCCCTGGAACTTAGTGGGAACCATTGGCACAGAGAGGAAAGCCAGGATCTCTTCTCGATCATCCCAGAGTTCAGGACACGGAATAATGGGCTCAAGTTACAGGAAGCCAGATTCTGGCTGAACGTCTGGACTCCCTGACTGTTAGAGCAATACAACAATGGAACCAATTACCTAGGGAGGTAGAGGGCTCTCCCACACTGGAGGCATTCAAGATGAAGCTGGACAGCCATCTGCCAGGGATGCTTTGACTTGGATTCCTGCATTGAGCAGGGGGCTGGACGTATAAGCCCCGTCCAACCCTACTATTCTGTGATTTTATGATTCTGTGATTACAATCTCCCCTGCTCCTAATTACATAGGCCCTTTCAAGATTCTGTTTCCTGCCCATGACATATAGTTTCTGGTATTCATGTTATTCTGTTTTAACTAGTATCACTCAATCCTCTATTGTCCTACACTAATTTTCAGCCTTAACCTTTCTTTCCCACTATTCATACTAGATATTTCCCTAAGCACACACTTGAGAACTTATGTCAGTACAGGCATTTATGTGACTCCAATGTTTGGATGTCATCCTTCCTAGGGAGGCTTGTCTATTTCACTCTCTAATAGATCTCACTATGAGGAAATGGCCTACTTTTTTTCTTTTGCTCAATTTCATCCCATTATTTCTAGTTATGGTATTTTTTTCTTGTCATGCTCTATAATGGCTTTGATTCCAGGGCACGAGTAGAAAATAGCCTTTAATGGAAACTTTACTCCTTCACTCCCCTTCTTCCTTGCAACATTTTAAAAATACGTAGGTCTGGAAGAAGGGACAACAACTGCAGTCTGCTAGAACCAGACTATTGCTACTTGATACCAGACCACTGCTCAGCTTTCAACCATAATAATGGAGTACAGACTTGAAGTAATAAAGGATCACAGCTATGGCATTATCTCTGAATAGAGACTATATAGAAGTCAATTGTGTAAATAGCTCAATTTTGTAAACAGATACTAATCACCTAACTGTAACATATCTTTAGCATTCTTTAGCTTGTCATTAAGTTTTCCATTATTATACAACTGAGGAATTATATTCAAACTGCAGTGTCATTAAATTGTAATTTTGGTGAAGGCTAATTTGCAGCCTTTGTTAGCTAACCCAAAGATAGTTACTTACTTGCTTTTTTTCTGTAATAAATTCTGTAGCATGCATCAACAAAATATAAGGGCAATATGATTCAGTATAATGCATCAAATCTACAATACAATAACATTCTATTTCGATTTAAAGGCAAAGGATATTTTGCATTGGGCCTTTCTTGGATTCTTACCAATCATAAGGGCAATGGACCAAACACCCTCTACTAGTTGGAGCACTGCCCACACCTCTACTTCAAATGTTACAGGAAAACACTTGGTATGTTGTGAAAATGCTCTTCTTTTTTTTGTAATGTGTGAAGTGGCCCAAGAAGTGGTTTCTGTATATATATTCCCAGATGTAGATATTGACCCTTTTGTCTCGTCTCTCTCCAACCTCAACTCTGCACTATATTATGAGCCATTCTTGGAATCCACCCACCTCCTAAAAATTACACAAGTTTCCTGCTATATGGCATACAGTCTGCTGTTTGTAAAGTGAGAGTTGAGATTGGGGATGGTCAAGAGATTTATCAAGTGTGTGCATGTAAGCCACAGCAAATTCTCTGAGTAGGTGACCATGGTTTGGATCTAAGCCAGAATTTGAGGGGTACTTCCAGAAATTCAGGCACATCTTCCACTTCTATTTATCTTTTTGGTCTCCACAGTTGCTATACTGTTTTGTTTGTGTGTGTTGTTTCTACATGTCATATTTCTGGATTGTTTCTTTTACATTTTAAGGACTTTAGCAAACTATGTTATACCATCATTTTAAAGAAATTCACACAGAAAGAGGACTACACAGTTCCACTGATAATATAGCTCGATGAAAGGTAAAATGAACTGAAGGTTCTATGACGTGACATGTAAATTGTCTGCCACAGTATTTACCTAGCCAATGCAAATTGGCTGTCTACTTTTGATGAGAAGGATTAGGGCTGTCCATATTGATGAGAAAAACATGTTTTTTCCTCTCAAAATATTGTCTTTTAAAAAAGAATTTAACACTGAGAAAACTGCTAAGTGATTTATGGCTATTTTAGATGAAACTTGTGCAATTGCAAATGTCAGCTTTTCTTTTTCTTTTTCTTTGAGTGGTGTAGGGAAGGATTGAACTAGACGGGAAAAAAGCGATACAAATAATGTTTTCTCTTCCATACGACCATATTATGTATTTTATCACCCAGTGGCTTTGTGTAATAACTGTTACTGAAAAGGCTAATTTAAGATCTAAATTTATTTTAATTAGGCTTTGTAATGCTGCAGCAGATGTTAGTCTGTTTAAAGACAAACCTGCACTTGTTAAGAATTTCAATGAAGCCTCAGTTTTTGATGCCACATTAGAATGCAACTAGAGAATAGAAGGAAGATATATTAGCATGGGGGGGGGGAGAAAGAGAGAGAGAGAGAGAAGAAAAAGAAGAAAGAGGGAAGGCTTATGGAAAAAGTAAAGCTTTTTCATTTTGTTAGACATGCCCTGTTATCTGTTCCAGTACCGTAAAGTTGGGGTTGCACTGCAGTATTAATAACTGCCAGTTGTTGTTAACTACTATGGAGCACTAGATAACCTTACTGGGAATCTATATCTAGATCTTAAGCAGCAGAGTAATGAGTCCCAGTGGACTGAAAGCACCAGCCTTCTTTGTTGTAGTTATTGATCTACTGTAGAATCCTGATGTGATTTAGATAAGAGAGGAAGAGATAATAGCATTGATTATTCTATTTAGGAGCCAGACGGACTAAACTCAGGTACAACATGAACACACATATACACATATGCACAATCCGCTTCATCGTTCCTTGTCTTTTCTCCACAGTGCAAGGCAAGGTGTCACAGTAACAGACAGGAGCATACATCTTGCTAAGCATGCAACTAAGCACTTTGATGGAACTGTGACATTTTGGTCCTCATTCTCCTTTTGCATAAGCCTTGCCTACAAAGGAGAGCACCAAATGAAGAGAGAGGCAGCTTCCTAGCAGCAAGGCTAGCTTCGTAGAAGCAGGTCTTCTGGGACAACAAAATATGCATATGTGATGTGTGATTTACATTCTCTCCATCCCATTGTGCCAGCCAGCCTGCTCAGTTAAAGGTTCAGTCTAAGTGCAGCACCTATTCAGCAAGGGACATGACAGAAACAGAAGAGAGAATGATGGTGACAGTTTATCCCTTTTCAGACATAGCCCCAAACATGTAAAACAGCATGATTAAGGTATCCCCTCACATAGAACACTAGGCTTAGTCCCCAACCACAATTTAGGACACTGCCTTGTTTTTAAATCTTATAAAGCCCTTTAAATAAGTTGCAGAGCTGCAAAACTTTCAACCCAACAAGCCAAAGGCAGCTATTAATCGTGTATTGATGGCCTGCCAGGTGCTTAATAATTCTTCCTTGCTTCCTTGTTTTGGCAACCCCAAGCAAGCTGCAAATTATGTATGTTTCTTTATTCCCTTGTAAGCTGCCATATATAGTTACTGGGCTGCATTTAGTTTGGTTGGTCACAAGTTATGCATGCCAGGCATTGGCCCCCTGCATACCTATGGAGTAGCCTCCACTCAGTGTCCTATCAAAACCTCTAAAATCCACCAAAAGGATTTCTAAGGGTGTCTCTACATTAAGCGCCCCCCTCCCGACAAAAACACATCCTTTCCATGGCTTTCTGGTTTTGCTTTCTTTGCAAGATTAGGATGGGCTTCTTTACACAGCAGACACATGGTTTGCATACAGAAAGTGCCTCCCTCCCCTCCTGGCATGTGTGCAAAGGAGTGGGGGCGGGAGAGTCTTGCTGTCATCATTTAACTTGTGCTGTACTGTTTCCTCTCAGCCCTCAGCACACTTACTTGGGAGTAAGCCCCACTGAAGTCAGTGGGACTTACTTCTGAGTAGACATAAGATCATGCTGTAAGTCAGCAACCCTCGGCACACTTACTTGGGAGTAAGCCCCACTGAACTTAATGGGTACTCTGAATCAACAGAGGACATTGATACTGAGCTTGGTGGGGTGGGGATCAGATGTGTCTCCCTTCGTTGCAGGGAGGCATTTTACCCTCTTCTTCTTCCAATCAGTGATAGACACGTGATCTGAATCGAGGAAAGCCCTTCCTTGGCAAGTTCATGGCACTAAGCCAGCATTATACACTGCCAATATGATGCCATTAACTTAACTTTTATTTATAACTTTTATTTATAACTTTTAGTTTATCTCCAATCTTTTTGAAAGTGCGATAAAAGGGGAAAACGTGCACTAGGCATCCTGGAGGTTGATGACGTTATGTAAAGGACCCGCAAAATTCTCTGAATGACCTATCACAAGCATGCAATAAATCACTCATGTAGGGACACCCTAAGTATCTAGAATGCAAGATGAAAATTCTCAAGGCTTTTTTGGGACAATTTGGATGTTTAATATTTTGGCATATTAAACCTTTTGGCGCATTCGGTTCCACAGGCAGGAACAAATATTTACCTGCAGTGGAAAGGATTTAAAACGTTGTTCAGGGTTCTAGCATTTGATAAATGGAGATATCCTTATTTAATGCTGCTTTGTTTCCTTTACTGCTGTAAGCCACTTGGCATTCTAATAGAATTATGCAAAACAACAACAACCAACACCTTTTAAATGCATAAAATAAAATACACATCTCTAAATATCGTTATAGAAGTACTGAGTATGTTGTTGTTGTTCAGTCGTTCAGTCGTGTCCGACTCTTCGTGACCCCATGGACCATAGCACGCCAGGCCTTCAATACTTTGGACTGTACTAAGAGTCTGCACTTAACTTAGTGGATATTTATTTATTTGAACAGCTGGCTACTGTGTGGCATCACAAATTGCTTTTGTATCTCCCTTGAATTTGAAAATGGAAAGTCTTTCTCTGCTGAATGAAGGTTATCATTCAAGAAAACCAAGTCTAAAGCACTCTTGCTTGGCAGAAAAAGGTATCTGGATCTTTGGATCCCAGTTTCTGTATCTGTCCATCGCACTGGAAACATCACAGTGTCAGTTTTCTCCACTTTCCTTTGATCTACTTATTTCTGCTGACATTTTAGTATTTGAAGTAGAGGTATATTTTAACAGTAATTGTAGCACTTCTGGGGTTTTGGCTATGAATTTTGAATGTCTGGGAATGAAGCTGAGGCACTAGATAGGTCTCTTCATGTCCAGATAGCTCCATGATAGACTCTGAAAAATCCAGATGGTGCTGAAACTAACACAGCTGATAACATCTTTAATATCATTCAAAAGCGTTCTTGCTTGGAGGCTATTTATAATGGAACATTCCATCGCCACCAGTAATTTTTCTTTTGCAGTTTGCCAAACTTCTTAAGGTTATTGTTTACAAACTTTTACATGAGATTTGTAATTAGTATGGAGAATAGCTAAACTTGACATTCCCTTTATTAAAATAGTTACTGAGAGGACCCTGACGATGTAATCTTTAGCATGTTTACTCAGGCACCAGCCCTAAGTGTATATAGGTTTGAAGCCTAACTGTGCACTTATATATATGTCTATTCAGATGAATACAGTGGGTTTACTCCCAGGTAAGTAGGCATAGGACTGCATCCTAAATCTATGTCATTCACCATCTATTCTTTCTTTGCCTAATACTAAAGGCTTTCTCTTTCCCTTCAGAACATTATCATATTGCTTTGGAATATTTAATTAATGTATTATATATTGAGAACAATGACGTTGATTTCATTTTAAATACACAAGGCATTCTCCCTTTTATCTCTTTATGTGTGTTCTATTACCTTTTTAAACCTAGAATGTAATGATGACTTTTCATTTTTGTCTCAGTGTAATTAAACAGTTGAAGTCTTTTTTAATCCTTTTATTTGCAACACAACTACAATAACAAAAAAGGCAGAAAAGGGGACAAAATTCTTATAAAACATATCAATACACAGTAATCATTAACATCTCTTTATATGCTAATTGATATAGCAAACAACAACAACAACAAAACCACAAAGGGGAGAGAAGGACTCCCATTCAAATATACACGTTAATATAAGCAGTCCATATATCTAAATAAGCATCCATATGACTTTGACGGTTGTAGGAGATACGCTCAAACGTAGCAAGAACAGTAAGATCTTCAGTCTATTGACTGATAGGTGGTGGGTGTTTTTCCTTCGTAGCTTGAAGTCCCTTTCAACTGTAAGGACTCTCAGTATCCTTACAGCTGAACGAGCTAAAAGGGCTGGTTCACATTACAAAATTCCTGCAGAGAATTACATGATTGCATAGGCGCACACTCATATATACTCATACTTTTGCTGCCCATTTGTTAACCCCCACATCACAGGGATGTAATTTAAAACTGAATGTACATCTGCTATTATCACAGAGCAATAACTTCCAACCCAAAAGAAGCCACTACAGGACATGTCCGCATCATATGCCTCAATGAGGCATTGTCCTCATTACATCACCAGCATCTAGCTGAGCTAGTCAGCTTCTTCTTCTTAAAAAGCCTCTTGGTGTCCAATATACATGAAACATCATTTTTTGTTAAATCAGTCTCAGTTTTAAAACAACAGAAATAGTACATATGGAAGCGAAGGCAACTTTCTATTAATTAGACTGTAAAGAGCATTTCAATTTATCATTCCATTTTTTTCTCTGACCTTCTGAACATCCCAGAGACTTCTATAAATGGCTATTGCAGGCTTCCCCTTCGTGGATCACTACTTTGTTGTGGCGAAGGGGCTTGCATAACTCTGAAGCCATAAGCTACGCTGTGCAGGGCCACCCAAGACGGTCAGGTCATGGTGGAGAGTTCTGACAAAATGTGGTCCACTGGAGAAGGAAATGGCAACCCACTCCAGTATTCTTGCCAAGAAAACCCCATGGAACGTATCACAAGGCTAAAAGATATGATGCCGGAAGATGAGCCCCTCAGGTCAGAAGGTGTCCAATATACTACTGGGGAAGAGCAGAGGGTATTTCCAAGTAGCACCAGAAAGAGTGAAGCGGCTGGGCCAAAGCCAAAAGGACACTCAGCTGTGGATGTGTCTGGTGGTGAAAAGAAAATCCGATGCCGTAAAGAACAATATTGTTTAGGAACCTGGAATGTAAGGTCAATGAAACAAGGTAAGCTGGAGGTGGTCAAACATGAGATGGCAAGATTGAACATCGACATCTTGGGAATCAGCGAACTAAAACGGACAGGCATGGGCGAATTGAATTCAGATTACCATGATATCTACTTCGGTGGGCAAGAATCCCTTAGAAGAAATGGAGTAGCACTCATAGTCAACAAAAGGGTGGAGAAAGCAGTACTGGGGTACAATCTCAAAAACGATAGAATGATCTCAGTACGAATTCAAGGCAAACCATTCAATATCACAGTAATTCAAGTCTATGCGCCAACCACTGAGGCCGAAGAAGCTGAGGTTGATCGGTTCTATGAAGACCTACAACACCTTCACCTACTAACACCAAAAAAAGATGTCCCTTCATCATAGGGGATTGGAATGCTAAAGTAGGAAGTCAAGAAATCACCAGGATAACAGGCAAGCATGGCCTTGGTGTACAAAATGAAGCAGGACAAAGACTAATAGAGTTTTGCCAAGAGAACATGCTGATCATAGCAAACACTCTTTTCCAACAGCACAAGAGGCGACTCTACACATGGACATCACCAGATGGTCAATATTGAAATCAGATTGATTATGTCCTTTGCAGCCAAAGATGGAGAACCTCTATACAGACAGTAAAAACAGGACCTGGAGCTGACTGTGGCTCAGTTCATGAGCTTCTTGTTACAAAATTTTGGCTTAAATTGAAGAATGTAGGGAAAACCACTAATGACCTAAATCATAACCCTTATGAATATACCGTGGAGGTGAGGAATAGATTTAAGGGATTAGATCTGATAGACAGAGTGCCTGAGGAACTATGGACGGAGGTCCGTAACACTGTTCAGGAGGCAGCAACTCAATCCATCCCAAAGAAAAAGAAATGCAAGAAAGCAAAGTGGCTGTCTGATGAGGCTTTACAAGTAGCTGAGGAAAGAAGGGAAGCAAAAAGCAAGGGAGAAAGGGGAAGATATATCCAACTGAATGCAGAGTTCCAGAGAATAGCAAGGAGAGACAAGAAGGCCTTCTTAAATGAACAATGCAAAGAAATCGAGGAAAACAACAGAATGGGAAAGACTAGAGATCTCTTCAAGAAAATCAGACATATCAAGGGAACGTTTTGTGCAAAGACGGGCATGATGAAGGACAAAAAAGGCAGGGACCTAACAGAAGCAGATGAGATTAAGAAGAGGTGGAAAGAATACACAGAAGAACTATACAGGGAAGATCTGAATGTCCCTGATAACCATGATAGTGCGGTCACTGAACTTGAGCCGGACATCCTAGAGAGTGAAGTCAAGTGGGCCTTAGGAAGCATTACTAACAACAAAGCTAGCGGAGATGACAGTCTTCCAGCTGAGCTATTTAAAATCCTAAAAGATGATGCTGTTATCATGTTATTGGGCTGCACTCAATATGCCAACACATTTGGAACACTCAACAGTGGCCACAAGACTGGAAAAGGTCAGTTTACATTCCAATTCCAAAGAAGGGCAATGCCAAAGAGTGCTCAAACTACCATACAATTGCGCTCATTTAATATGCCAGCAAAGTTTTGCTCAAAATCCTACAAGCTAGGCTTCAGCAGTATGTGAACCGAGAACTACCGGAAGTACAAGCTGGGTTTCGAAGAGGCAGAGGAACTAGAGATCAAATCGCCAACATTCGCTAGATCATGGAGAAAGCAAGAGAATTCCATAAAAACGTCTATTTCTGCTTCATTGACTACGCTAAAGCCTTTGATTGTGTGGACCACAACAAAAAACTCTGGCAAATTCTTAAAGAGATGGGAGTACCAGACCACCTTACCTGTCTCCTGAGAAACATGTACGAGGGTCAAGAAGCAACAGTAAGAACTAGACATGGAACAACCGACTGGTTCAAAATTGGGAAACGAGTACAACAAGGCTGCATATTGTTGCCCTGCTTATTTAACTTATATGCAGAGTACATCATGAGAAACGCCGGGTTGGATGAATCAGAGGTCGGAATTAAGATTGCCGGGAGAATTATCAACAACCTCAGATACGCACACGATACCACCCTAATGGCAGAAAGCGAAGAAGATCTAAAGAGCCTCTTGTTGAGGGTGAAAGTGGAGAGTGCAAAAGCTGGCTTGAAACTCAACATTAAAAAAACTAAAATCATGGCATCTGGCCCCATCACTTCCTGGCATGTAGAAGGGGAAGAAATGGAAGCAGTGACAAATTTTATTTTCTTGGGCTCCAAGATCACCGCAGACGGTGACTGTAGCCATGAAATTAAAAGACGCTTGCTCCATGGGAGGAAAGCTATGGCAAACCTAGACAGCATAGTAAGAAGCAGAGACATCACCTTGCCGACAAAGGTTCGTATAATCAAAGCTATGGTTTTCTCAGTAGTAAAGTATGGCTGTGAGAGCTGGACTATAAGGAAGGCTGAGCGCCGAAGAATTGATGCTTTCGAACTGTGGTGCTGGAGAAGACTCTTACGAGTCCCCGGGACTGCAAGGAGGTCAAATCAGTCAGTCCTAAAGGAAATCAACCCTAAGTGCTCATTGGAAGGACAGATACTGAAGCTGAAGCTCAAATATTTTGGCCACGTAATGCGAAGTGAAAACTCCCTGGAAAAGACCCTGATGCTGGAAAAGATTGAAGGCAAAAGAAGGGGACGGCAGAGGATGAGATGGCTGGATAGCATCACCGATGCAATGAATATGAATCTGAGCACACTCCAGGAGAGAGCGGAGGATAGGAAGGCCTGGCGTGCTATAGTCCATGGGGTCACGAAGAGTTGGACATGACTTAACGACTGAACAACAACAACCTTGTAGGCTTAGCTTTCTGTAAGTAACTGTAATTCCTCCAACAATGCAGGAAGCACTGAAACACTCATTGCTTATGTCCCGTATGTAGACGCCAACAAATGCTGAAGCTGAATATACTGTCAAGTAGCACTAGGAAGTAAATGAAATCTAATCTGCAATACTGAAAATGGTAAAAAAAATAAACAAATCAGCATCTGAACCTCTTAACTGATTGAAAGTATAAATTCCATTAACAGCCCAACTCCTCCACATAAAAAGTTGAATCTCTGTTTTCAAAACTGAATTCTCCCATACAGCAATTTAGCATGAGAATATGGATCAAACTGCAGCTGATGAAATATTGCATTCCAAGACTCTCTTGCTGCTAAAATAGTTAATGGAGTCATTCTTTTCTTTTTAATATACCTCAATCCTCATGCCATTGAGCCAGAAATGGGTACAAAATCGTTTGACTCCAAAACAACCCATAGAGGAGTATGAAAATAAAAAGTTGTTTTCCAATCATTAGTGCGGGTTAACAACTAAGCTTTATGATATGAACAAAGATCTGTAAAATTAAATTCACACTCTTTAATTGACAACTGCATCTTCTTCAATGAAAAAGGTGGAGGAGGCCCACCCCAAATAAACTTCCAAAACACTGCATAAAGTTTTTGAAAATATGTTTGGGGAATATATAAAGAAATATTACATCATGCATACATTACCTGTGGCAAGACATTCATCTTAAGTCTGTCAACTTAACCCCAAGTTCTTAAATTAAGCAATGCCCATCTTTCCAAGTTAAGAGATATTTCCGCCATTAATGCACTTATATTCAGTTCAACCGCTTGTGAAATATCTTTAGGCACTAATATACCAAAATACTTTATCATTTTTGGGCACCAATGAAATTGCCAATTAGTAAAGTACTTTGAGTATCTTGATACTACCTATAGGCATTAATTCAGATTTTGACCAATTAATATTATAATCTGAAAGTGTTCTAAAGGTATCAATTAATTTTATTAATTTCAGTATAGAAGACCTTAACCTACTAATAAAATATCTGTGTATAAAGCAGTTTTATACTCAACATGTTCATGCTCAAATCTGAAAATATCTCTATTCTGCCTAACTGCATATGCCAAAGGGTCCAAGCACAGATCAAATATCAAAGGAGACAGAGGACCCCGCTCCAAACTAAAAAAAAAAACCTTGAAAGAATTCCACTTATCAACACTCATGACACAGGAGAGAGATATAAAATACTTCTCCATTTTAAAAATTCTTGTGGAAATCAAAATTTTTCCAAAATTACATACATAAACTGCCAATATAATTTCTCAAATGCTTTATCAGCATTAAGTCAAATAATCACAGCTGAAGTCTAAGCCACCATGCTGTCTTTGCACTGGAACACAATTCATTGGTTGTTCCCTCAAATGAAAAACTCTTTTCCTCTTGTAAAAGGCAGCAACTACTTGTCACAATACCACATAAGAAACATGACATAGGAGTAACTGTAATACAATGTGATAATCAACAAAACTTACTGGGCTGTATCCAGTGGTGCTATTCTGCTTGCACAAAGCCTCTGTCCTTTTTGTCCTTGCACAAGAGACAAATCCAGTGCTCTGTTTCTGTTAGCGCAAGATGATGTACATGCACTTGCCAGTACAAGAGAACCAGTGATATTTCAGTCAGTTATTTAGGTGCCAATCACAGGTGCCATTAACAAGCAAAGAAGGAATAGAAGGAAAGGAAGTCACGTTGCCTTGAACAATGGTGGGCAGATGTCATGCTTATGGGATCACTTAGGGTGCTCACTTATACACTGTCAAAAAGAGAGGAATTGCATCAACAAAAAAAGAGGACACCAATCTGCATAACATTTGCACATGCAAATTTATGTGTACAGATGCAAATTTAGAAATAAGTATTATTTAAGTAGAAATACAAGTCTTCTCAGCATTGTGCAGAAGACTGAGCAGGTGACCTGTGTGCCTGCCGCTCAGTCTGCTGTCCAGGTATTCCCTGTTGATGAGCAACTTCAAGGCCTCAACTCTCTGTCCTTATGGTTCTTTTGACTTTAAACCAGACTTGGACTGGACATCCCATCAAATACAGGACACCTTCAAACAAAGGACCATCCTCTGCCAGCTCTCCAAAACATAGGGCTGTCCTCTGTAAAGTAGGACGCCTGGCTACCCTAGATCTATTTTCTTTTTACTAGAAGCCCGAGAACTCCAAAAGACACTTGAATTAAAAAATTCGGAGCTCAAGAATTTGTCCTTCCACATAAAAGTCCACTCCTGGTTACCCCAAGCTTTCTTTATTCAGCCACATAATTTGGGGCAGGAAAGGGGGTGTGTGTAATTTTGTTGCTGCAATTATTAAATGACTGAGAGTCAGAAATCCTTGCCAAGCTACTGCAAATCACCTGGAGATTTACCAGGAGATCCAGATCTACCCTCTGCTACCCCTGGCCTAGAATGCAGTGTATTTCACAACTCCAGGTACTCTTGAATGAACGCATCATCTAGATCCATTTCAGTCAGGCTTCAGGCCTGGTTTTGGAATAGAAACTGCCTTGGTCACCCTGTGGGATAGCCTTTGCTGGGAGAGGGAAGTGCGACTCTTTTGATTCACTTGGACCTCTCAGCAACTTTTGATACCATCAACCACCGTATCTTTCTGGATAGGTTGTCTGGGCTGGGAGTTGGAGGCACTGCGCTGCAGTGGTTCTGCTCCTGCTTGGATGGCCGATTCCAGAATGTGGTGCTGGGGGATTATTGCTCTGTGCCATGAAAACTATGCTATGGAGTTCCACAGGGCTTTATTTTATCCTTTATGCTGTTCAACATCTACATGAAACTGTGGGGAGGTTATTCAGAGGTGTGGGCTGAGGTGTCATCAATATGTAGATGACATCCAGCTCTACCTCTCTTTTTCATCAAATCCAGGTGAGGCAGTGGCTGTTCTGAATCAGTGCTTTGGTACAGTAATGGACTGGATGAGGGCCAATAAACTGAGACTCAATGTCCTGCTCTAGAGTAAGTCTTGGCTGTTTGCAAGCATGTACAGGGAGCAAGGCAATAGAATAGTCAAGTTAGTAAGCAAATGGTCAAGTATACAGGCTTCAGTCCAAGGCGGTTTAAGCTAAGACAGGAGTGGTCAAAATCCAGGCAAAGGTCAGAACACCAGCAGTCAGGCAGGCAACAAGGATCAGGCAGCAGCAGGAATAGTCAGGATAACGAGCAAGAGGTCAAACACAGTAAAGCAGTCAGGTATGTTACACAGCCCAGAAGCAGGGTTGTTGAGCAGTCCAAAAGGTCAGGAAACAGAGCATCAGACACAGGGCACAACTCAGGAGACAAGGTACATAGCAGAGGCTGGATGAACCAAGTTGTTCCAACACTGGCTGGGTTTCTAGTGAAGGCTTTTAAGCCCAAAGCCAGCCAGACCCAACCAGAGCTCAGCTGTAGCAATCAGAGCTCCAACACCTACTCCTGAGTCCCTTTCTCCTGAGGAGACCTCTTCTGGAGGTGAGCACTCCTTCACACAGGAGCTCTGTCTCTTGAGGCAACAACGCTCCTGGGGATCCGGGGGTGGCTCAGCCTCTGCCTCAGAGGCACAGTCCCTCTCTCCTGACAAGGATGGCCCAGCAGCCACTTCCCCCGAGGGTTCAGGCTCCTGTGGGTCTGGTGGTAGTCCCTGGTCTGGGGTATCCTGGGCTTCTGGGGCCTCTAGCTCCTCCTCTGAGGAGGACTCCTCCAGTTGAGGCATTACACTCAATCTGGTACTATTAGTGGGTGGTTTGTTTGCCCGGCTAGGTGATGTTCAACCTGTTCTGGAGGGGACTGCATTTCCCCTAAAGGATCAGGTTCATAGTTTTGGGGTGCTCCTGTCACTTGAGGCACAGGTGGAGTTGGTGGCACGGAGCACCTTTTATCAGCTTAGGCTGATATACCAACTACGCCCTTATCTGGATAAAGATAGCCTAGCTACAGTTATCCATGCTCTGATAACCTCTTGCCTGGATTACTGCAATGCATTATATGTGGGTACTCCAATGCATTATATATTGGGCTGCCTTTGAAAATGGTCTGATTCAAAGTGTTTGTATGAACATTCAAAGCCCTAAACGGATTGGGACTAGGTTACCTGAAGGATCGTCTCCTCCCATATGTACCTGCCTGGACCCTAAGATCATTTTCAGGGGTTCTTCTCCGGGAGTCCCTGCCAAAGGAATTGAAGTGGGTGGCTACCAGAAAGAGGGCCTTTTCAGCTGTGGCACCTTGGTTGTGGAATGAGGTCCCTAGAGAGGTTTGCCTGGCACCTACTTTGTACTCTTTCCGGCACCAGGTGAAGACCTTTTTTATTTTCCCAGGAATTTTAGCATTTTAACATTCCAGTCTTTTAGCTTTGCTGTTTTAAATCTTTTACTGGATTTTAAATCTCTGCATTGATGTTAGGTTTTATGCTGGTTATACTTTTATACTGTGGTTTTAATGGGTTTATATTTTGTACTGTTTTTATGCTGCATTTGTGGTTTTAATTTTTTTGAACCATCTAGAAAGCTTAGGCTATTGGGCGGTATAGAAATGTATGTAATAAGTAAATAAATAGTTCTCAGCTTGCCTAATGGATTGTTGAGGTCTGTAAGTCGAAGCAATGTGTTGTGCTAGGTCTTCCTTGTGCTAATTGTTCTGCCTGTACTTGTGCAACTATTAGTGGAACAACATGACACCATTTATTTATTTATTTTCCGCTAGCTTGCTGTTGGATAAAACCCACTATTCTTAAAAAAAAAGCACCAAAACCCAATTTCCTTATGAAACAATTATGGAAGTATATGAAAAGCGTGAAACAAAGACATTGGGAAGCATGATTATAAATATAATACTGTCATGCTTGCAGTAGATGAAAATATTATTAAAAATGTAGAGAATGCTCTAAGCTTAACATAACGATGCAAAAATTAATTTGCAACACTGACTAAAAGCCTTTTAAATTCACTTATGCTAATCAGGCAGTAAGCAAGTTCCTCTGCTGAGGAATTTTTTTATGTTGGCAGATAATGGGTGGTCTAGTCAAGCAATGTAAATTAATCACTTCCCTAATCCTACTGCAAATTGTGATATTTTTCATAGGGCTAAAAGAGCTGGTTCACATTACAAAATTCCTACAGAGAATTACATGACTGCATAGGCACATGTTCATACGTACTCATATCTATGAGAACCAGCAGCTCTAGGAAAGGCATGTTAATAATCTGAAGATGTTAGAAGCAAATGCTTAAAATATTGCATTCTGGAATATAAATGGGTTGGAGAAGTACACACTCTAGTCATCAAAGGAACAAGGTGGCTGCCATATGCCATAGGAGGGGTACAGAAAGACTGAAGGAGGCTGTATTTATTTAAAATATTTTTAGACCACCTTTTAGGATATAAAACCCACTCAACGGGCACAAGATAAAACAACACAACAATAAACATCAACATTAATAAAAGCCAAGAGCAATTATAAAACAGACATCCGACCCCCAAAATACTAAACCCAAAAAACAAGTGCAGTTACAACCATAATCAAGTTTTGTTTAAAAAAAAAAAACACTCAGAAGTATAGGTAGCCCTATTCTTTCCAAAATATGGAGTATAGCTGAAACATATTGAAGAAGTTTCTATCTCCATTGTTTAAAGAAGCTGTAAAATATAATTTGGTTGAATATAAAGATTTAAAGTAGCCATGTGATTACTCCCTTCAGATACAATTTTTAGGTCAATTGATTTAGGTCATTTGTTCGGATTTAATTCCGTTTAGTAGATACCTCCTATGTACAAAATATATATGAGACACATATTTCCCAGTGGGGACACATCTCCTAACTGAACATATCTGATGATTTTACATAGGAATTTTTCACTGTGTATAGATGCATATACATGCATGGGAGCCATGACCACTAGTGGATTTGCAATGTGTGTACATATACTGAAAAACCTGCATGTAAGATAATCAAATATGACAATGTATATGGGGGTTTCTGTCAGTTTTGTTGTATGGAAAGTGCTACTAAGCCATATAAGCTTTTGGCTTCTTAGAGCAAAAGGACTTACTTTAATCCTGGGATGGGTGAATCTGTGTATCTCCAATCCATGTCACGGTTGTACATGTTCACTACTGAGTCCATTGCATCCCGTTTGGCCATTCATCTGTGATTTTTTTAATGTCCAGATGGAAATTCTAATTTAAATACATATTTGAGTATATGTTTCTAAAAGTATTTTCTCTCAAAATTCTAAATGTATTTCTTTTTAAAATATGCACTCCTAACCGTATTTTCAACAGACACATTTTAAATGTATTGTGATACTTTTTTGAGCTAAGAACTACATTGGAATATTCATGAAGTGCAAAAGCTGGGGGATAACTACTTTCCAATTTTCACATTAGTCCCAGAGGTGGGGATCAGGTCAGTTCATATCAGAATTTGCAAATATCAAATTCCTCAAGCATTCTTAAGTCAATGAATTTGTCCATCTGCCACATTTATGGCTACATGCGAGGGCCCCTCACTACTATTAGGCAGAGTGAAGGAGTCACCTCAGGTGGCAGATGCTGTGAGGGAGCAGCAAAGTACTGGAGGAGAAAATTGTGGACTGCCTTGTGACCCCTAAGCCACAAGGGGCTTACTGCCTTCAGGTATGGTGGAGGATGCTCTCCCATTGTCAGTATTGAAGAAAGATTCATCGGCCAGTCTAGTCAGTTTTTGTACCTGGAATGGGAGGGGGTGCTTACTTCTTCACTTCAGGCAGCAAAATGTCTTGGGCTGGCCCTGCTACATGCTATTTAGAATAGTAACTTTTGCTGAAGCTTTCCGGTCTTTCGAGCTGTCAGTAGTTCTGACTAAACATAGCAGAGAAGCAAAGTGATTCTGGCAGTATTTCGACACACATTCCTTCAAACAGTTTTGGGCTTACTGCAACATTTAAGTCTCTCTTTGACTTAAATGGATTTTGGATCAAGCCCCTGGCCATGGAAGGAAGTTCTAATTAAATTTTTATAAGCTGAGAAGGGGAAACTGTTCTACTTGCCTATAGCCTGTTGCTGTTGCAAAACTGGAAACCTGTAGGTATTATAGAAAGGCAGCCTTCATAAGACAGTAGCAAAAGCCAATGCTCCATTTTGTGAAATGTACCAGAAAAACTCAGGAATTTAAGATACTAGAAATTATGTTTGATAAAAAGCCTACTTCGCAAAACTGGAAACCTTGCTCTAAAGCTTTGATACTTTTATTACTAAACATGAATATTCATTTCCAAAGAATGATCTGTGTAATGTGATATGTATAGGCATTCATATGCAATGGAAATAATAGAAGTCTGAATCCTTGAGGAACCATCTTTGTAGTTTATCACATAAGGACCACTACATAAATGAAACACTAACATTAACTGAAACCTAAAGGCCACAGAAAATGACAGATTCTACACAGAATATGCCAACTGCATTACATATGCAGGTAGAAAGATGTAGGGAAGAATCACAAGATACCATGTCTTAAGTTTAATAACCCATTTAATATTGCCTTTCAATTCCATTTCATGCTCAGTAAAGCAAGAATAACTGAACCTTTCACTGATTCTAGTGTCAGATGAATAGCTTTTGTTTTGAAAGCTCCAGTTACAATACCTTATCATAGTCAGCAATTAAGTCTACTGCTGGGGTCATATTGGTGTTTTCCAGTGATATATTCAAAGTCTGGCAAGTCGATCATTCCAATGACAGATGCTCATTTTATTCCTTTGTCTTAAATGATGGGGCTACACCTAAGTGCTTGCTTCAAGGGGATAATGTGCACACTTCATTCCTACTCCCACCCCATCATTTTTGTAGCAAGATTGTTGTTGCAAACTGGTGCAAGATTGAAGTGTTTGTTAGGCTGAAGTGAGCACAATCCAGTTCACTGTCCTGTTTAGAGAGGTTAATGGGGGTGGGGGGACAGAAAGCAAAGCATCAGAACTCATGGCATTGTAGAAACTGCTTTGAAAAGGTTAATGGTTATAGCTCACAATGTCTGCAATGTCTGTAAAGGGGAGAAAACCCAGTAAATTGGTATTCAGCCAACTAAGCCCCAATTTATTCATGAAATAATCAAGCTTTCCTTGGACTTCAGGCTGCAGGTGATTCTCACCTTCCCCACCCACCGACACACCAAAAAGCCTCTTCGCATGTAGAAACACTGTGTGTCAGGGCAATGGGTTCAGCTCAACTCTATCCTTAGCATGGTCTTTATTGTGTGAGGACTTAGTTTTTCCCCCCTTTACAGGCATTGCTCCTGTCCAAGAACAATTTTACCTCTTGATTCTGCCACATGTATAAAATGGGCCAGTGAGAACAATGTAAGAGGAGCAAGAAAGGGTTAGAAAGAACCATTACAAATCCTATCATCATCATTTTCCCTCCTTCATATTATACCTGGATAAAATATCAAGTTGTACAGGCTCACCATACAGCAAAATGAGCAAGGAAGAAAGAGTATAAATCCAAGCTTACTAGAGTTTAAATTCAGCCTTACTAGAAACTACACGCAAAATAACCCAGTATAATAGCTAAAACACTGACTTAGCTGGAGATGAAAGATGGTGGGTGTCGGAGAAAAAGGAGTGACTGCAAGAGTTCTTAGAAAGTTACCACTGGTAGTTGGCAAATGAGGGAAGTCGTGGTTCACATGGTGTGCCTTGTATGTTGTTGTTCAGTCGTTAAGTCGTGTCCGACTCTTCGTGACCCCATGGACCATAGCACGCCAGGCCTTCCTGTCCTCCGCTCTCTCCTGGAGTGTGCTCAAGTTCATATTCATTGCATCGGTGATGCTATCTAGCCATCTCATCCTCTGCCATCCCCTTCTCCTTTTGCCTTCAATCTTTCCCAGCATCAGGGTCTTTTCCAGTGAGTTTTCTCTTCGCATTAGGTTGCCAAAATTTTCTAAAAGCAGATGCCAGTTGCTCAATGCTCAAAGTGGGTGCCATGCCACTTCTTTTCAAGCCAACATATAGGGGGGTTACATCCACAATTTGAATGCAGGGAAGCTGCTGGCTGGGCAGGCTAGCCCCACCCAGTGCTGGAATCATACACCAGCTCCCATCTCCCAACAAACATCCAGTGGATGTTTGTGAAGAGGTGGTCTCTGCACGTATAGATCAGCTTGAGGAGTCACTTGAGCAGAGGAGCTGTCTGCGCATACATTTGTACATGCAGAGAATTACCGCTGGATTATCATCAGGAGAAGGGGGAAGTAGCACACAGTTCTGGAAGCGTGTGGGATTTGTCTTTGTAGCCCCATCTATGTTCAATGCACAGAGGGGTTCGTGTGAACTCCCGTAGTACCAGCCTACTTCTTTTCAAGGTTGTAACTGACTCTGGCCTAATTTGAAATGAAACCATCTGAGTTCTATTTTTCCTCACACTTCAGGCACTGAATAAAAACAATGTCATCATTAGCCATCACAGGTGGTTAGAGCACTTCATGTGCACGCACAGGCTAACTCTGCCTGTACTTCACAAACTGGGCTCTGTTTCACTTGGCACTTAGCTAAAGTGGCAAGATATAAAGACTAGGGCTCGGCTCCTTTCCCTAACTTTGCGGTTTCCTAGGGGCATTTTGGGAAAATCCTGGAACGGGGAGGAGGAGATGTAGCCAAAAGCTATTTGTGCCATTGGGGGCGGGGAGCTTCTTACCTTCCCCCTTTCCATTTTTAACTTTTAAAACTCACCAGATCTACGAATACATTTGCTGGCAAATAAATTTGTTCAGAGCTCTCACTGGCTGCCAAACTCCAGTCCTGCTGCCATGCTGCCAAAGTTACTGGATGACAGAACTGTTCTATTTTGTAACTGTTGCGCATGAAACTGCTCAATGGAAGACCAGCCAGCTAGCTCATTTCATATGGTCCTAGTAAGCATGGATCTCAATGCATTTGATGTATGCATTTGATGCACAGAGGGGTTCACTTCCCTGCTGTATGTTGGTTTCTGTGCTGGTCACCGAAAACTAAAATAATAAAAAAACGATAAGGGTGGAAAATGTGTAACTAGGTACAATGTTTAAGTTTTGTTTTTGTTTATTTACTACCAACTGAAGCTAGTGACCAGTTTCAGGAATGCAACACCTCACCAGTAAGTTCTGGTTTTTACAGCAAAAGAGATAAAGACCATGAAAATTACTAAAGCAGATAACAATTTTGTTCTGCTTTCCGTTCTGGCATTTACAAGTTGTTGTTTTAAAAGAGAAAATGCATGCAAAAATATTGGTAATACCACAGAAAATTCTTAAAAAACATTTTTCTTACTTCTTGGCCTCTGTCATTTAGTGCTAAATGCGCCTCTAAAAGTTGCCTTTAGAAGTGTGTGATTATCATGTCTCATTCCAGTACACTAAGATTTTGCATAACATGTACATCAAATAACATATAGGAGATAAAAGCTGTAACTTACAGATGCTTACTTCAAGAGATATAGCTTTGATCTCTAATCAGTTACTGAGAAAAGGTACTTCAAGAATTCCTATTTATTAAAAAAAACAACAACACACCCTTCAGATTAGTATGTATTATCAGAAGAAAAAATATTAGGAAGGATTTCATGGGCATAGTTGGATCATGAGTACTTTATGACTTTACACAGTCACATGGAAAACTTCTTTTTTAACCTAAGTGATATCAGATGGGAACACAATTGCTGTAATGGTTGTGTTTTAATACATGGTGGAGAGAGCAATCCTATGGCCGCTCGTCATAGGATATGTCGGTTTCGGGAGAACCAACCTCCCCACCACCTCCCGCACTGCCTTGCAGACACCACAGAATGGCCCTATGCTTGGAAGAGGAGTGCAGAGCAGCGAAAACGGGGCGTTCCAGGGCAGGGAAGGGAAATGCTGGTATGACACATCCTATGCGTTGCCCGGCAGCCACCTCCCTGCTTTGGCTGTCTAGCTACAAATGCAGGGTGGCTGAAGCACAGAGAGGATGATCCCCTCTGTGCTTCTCCTGCCTTGCATTGGATAGGCGGTCACCTCCAAGTTCAGAGGCAGTTGCCTATCCCCACAGGATTGCACCCTTAAAGACTTTATTTTATGACATTTCTATACTGCCTAAGAGCCAAAGCTTTAGGAATATAAGATGATCCTCTCTTATCTTAAAATATTTCTTGTCCCTTCCAGCTAATGGCAAAATTCTAAGCTGAGGATTTTGGAGAAGAAAGGCACAATAATAAAAAAAATCTCCTGCTCCACTTTTCCATCAGTTCACAATTTATTTTGCTAAATTCCCCTTTATCTAGTTAAGTGTTTTGCTGCAACTGCTTCCTTTAAATTTTTATGTGGGAAGAATACATATTTATGGAATGGTAGGGCTGCTTTCCCCTTCATGGATCACTGCCTTGTTGTGGCGAAGGGGCTTGCGTAACTCAGTGAAGACATAAGCTATGCCGTGCAGGGCCACCCAAGACGGACAGGTCATGGCAGAGAGTTCTGACAAAATGGGGTCCACTGGAGAAGGAAATGGCAACCCACTCCAGTATTCTTGCCAAGAAAACCCCATGGAACGTATCACAAGGCTAAAAGATATGACGCCGGAAGATGAGCCCCTCAGGTTGGAAGGTGTCCAATATACTACTGGGGAAGAGCAGAGGGAATTTCCAAGTAGCGCCAGAAAGAGTGAAGCGGCTGGGCCAAAGCCGAAAGGACACTCAGCTGTGGATGTGTCTGGTGGTGAAAAGAAAATCCGATGCTGTAAAGAACAATATTGTTTAGGAACCTGGAATGTCAGATCAATGAATCAGGGTAAGCTGGAGGTGGTCAAACATGAGATGGCAAGATTGAACATTGACATCTTGGGAATCAGCGAACTAAAATGGACAGGCATGGGCGAATTTAATTCAGGTGACCATTATATCTACTACTGTGGGCAAGAATCCCTTAGAAGAAATGGAGTAGCACTCATAGTCAACAAAAGGGTGGGAAAAGCAGTACTGGGGTACAATCTCAAAAATGATAGAATGATCTCAGTACGAATCCAAGACAAACCATTCAACATCACAGTAATTCAAGTCTATGCCCCAACCACTGAGGCCGAAGAAGCTGAGGTTGATCGGTTCTATGAAGACCTACAACACCTTCTAGAACTAACACCAAAAAAAGATGTCCTCTTCATCATAGGGGATTGGAATGCTAAAGTAGGAAGTCAAGAAATCACTGGGATAACAGGCAGGCATGGCCTTGGTGTACAAAATGAAGCAGAACAAAAGCTAATAGAGTTTTGCCAAGAGAACACGCTGATCATAGCAAATTCTCTTTTCCAACAGCACAAGAGGTGACTCTACACATGGACATCACCAGATGGTCAATATCGAAATCAGATTGATTATGTCCTTTGCAGCCAAAGATGGAGAACCTCTATACAGTTAGTAAAAACAAGCCCTGGAGCTGACTGTGGCTCATATCATGAGCTTCTTATCACAAAATTTTGACTGAAATTGAAGAACATAGGGAAAACTACTAAACCATTCAGGTATGACCTAAATCATATCCCTGATGAATATACAGTGGAGGTGAGGAATAGATTTCAGGGATTAGACCTGATAGACAGAGTGCCTGAGGAACTATGGACGGAGGTCCGTAACACTGTTCAGGAGGCAGCAACGAAATCCATCCCAAAGAAAAAGAAATGCAAGAAAGCAAAGTGGCTGTCTGATGAGGCTTTACAAGTAGCTCACGAAAGAAGGGAAGCGAAAAGCAAGGGAGAAAGGGGAAGATATACCCAACTGAATGCAGAGTTCCAGAGAATAGCAAGGAGAGACAAGAAGGCCTTCTTAAATGAACAATGCAAAGAAATCGAGGAAAACAACAGAATGGGAAAGACTAGAGATCTCTTCAAGAAAATCGGAGATATCAAGGGAACGTTTTGTGCAAAGATGGGCATGATGAAGGACAAAGAAGGCAGGGACCTAACAGAAGCAGATGAGATTAAGAAGAGATGGAAAGAATACACAGAAGAACTATACAGGAAAGATCTGAATGTCCCTGATAGCCATGATAGTGCGATCACTGAGCTTGAGCCGGACATCCTAGAGAGTGAAGTCAAGTGGGCCTTAGGAAGCATTACTAACAACAAAGCTAGCGGAGATGACAGGATTCCAGCTGAGCTATTTAAGATCCTAAAAGATGATGCTGTTAAAGTGCTGCACTCAATATGCCAACAAATTTGGAACACTCAACAATGGCCACAAGACTGGAAAAGGTCAGTTTACATTCTAATTCCAAAGAAGGGCAATGCCAAAGAGTGTTCAAACTACCACACAATTGCGCTCATTTCACATGCCAGCAAAGTTATGCTCAAAATCCTACAAGCTAGGCTTCAGCAGTATGTGAACCGAGAACTACCGGAAGTACAAGCTGGGTTTCGAAGAGGCAGAGGAACTAGAGATCAAATCGCCAACATTCGCTGGATCATGGAGAAAACAAGAGAATTCCAGAAAAACATCTATTTCTGCTTCATTGACTATGCTAAAGCCTTTGATTGTGTGGACCACAACAAACTGTGGCAAATTCTGAAAGAGATGGGGGTACCAGACCACCTTACCTGTCTCCTGAGAAACCTGTATGAGGGTCATGAAGCAACAGTAAGAACCAGATATGGAACAACCGATTGGTTCCAAATTGGGAAAGGTGTATGACAAGGCTGCATATTGTTGCCCTGCTTATTTAATTTATATGCAGAGTACATCATGAGAAATGCTGGGATGAATCACAGGTCGGAATTAAGATTGCCGGGAGAATTATCAACAACCTCAGATACACAGACGATACCACCCTAATGGCAGAAAGCGAAGAAGATCTAAAGAGCCTCTTGTTGAGGGTGAAAGTGGAGAGTGCAAAAGCTGGTTTGAAACTCAACATTAAAAAAACTAAAATCATGGCATCTGGCCCCATCACTTCCTGGCATATAGAAGGGGAAGAAATGGAAGCAGTGACAGCTTTTATTTTCTTGGGCTCCAAGATCACCGCAGACGGTGACTGTAGCCATGAAATTAAAAGACACTTGCTCCTTGGGAGGAAAGCTAGGGCAAACCTAGACAGCATAGTAAGAAGCAGAGATATCACCTTGCTGACAAAGGTTCGTATAATCAAAGCTATGGTTTTCCAAGTAGCAACGTATGGCTGTGAGAGCTGGACTATAAGGAAGGATGAGCGCCGAATAATCGATGCATTTGAACTGTGGTTCTGGAGAAGACTCTTACGAGTCCCCTAGACTGCAAGGAGGTCAAATCAGTCCATCCTAAAGGAAATCTATCCTGACTGCTCATTGAAAAGACAGATACTGAAGCTGAAACTCAAATATTTGGCCACCTAATGCGAAGAGAAAACTCCCTGGAAAAGACTCTGATGCTGGGAAAGATTGAAGGCAAAAGGAGAAGGGGACGGCAGAGGATGAGATGGCTAGATAGCATCACCGATGCAATGAATATGGACTTGATCATACTCCGGGAGAGAGCGCAGGACAGGAAGGCCTGGCGTGCTATGGTCCATGGGGTCACGAAGAGTCAGACATGACTGAACAACAACAAAAAGGGCTGCTTTTTTTCAAGTAAGAACTATCTTAGTTTTTTAAACAGTCACAATGACCATTTGTCCAAATTCCAGGTCTTAGGAAAAATAACCCCATTTGGGCTCACCCTGGCATGTGGTGAGCATCACTGAACACCATTCTCATGGCCAGGTCAATCTCTGCAGGACCGCTAAAAATTAGGCCCCAAACTGCAGTTTGCATTAAAAGGTCATGTGAATGAGCCTTTATTATTAGCCTTATTATTTAGTGGCCAGTGATCTTGTTAAACGTCAAGCTATATTATTAATTCCATACTTTTTTTGAGATTCAGGGCAACCAAAAGGATATTCTGGGTCCAGCACACTAGTTGCATTCAGCTATCCCTCTGAGTTCTGCCCCTCCAAGCCCTGGGACCCAACAGATGGTTTAATCTGTACTCCCTTGTCTTCTGTACTACGTAGATTTTTAAAAAATTAAGGCAACAGTATTGCGGATATTTATGGTCTCCTGAGGGCTATATACCTTAGGTTTCATCCACTAATGTTTTGATATTTCTCTCAAATAAAAATATTGTGCATGGATCTGAGGGAATGGCAGGGAATCTGTACAACTCTAAAGCATAACATTATTGATTTTTGTGTTTGGCTGCCATTAAGATTTATTAATCCTTGTGATCCAATAATGTCTTAGATTTGCCCCAATCAATACAACTTGTGCCAATAAATCTTAATATTGGAAACAAGAGTCAATATCTACTTAGGGTTTTTCAAAGTGGCAGTATAAAATGATGATGGTATAAAGTATGCAAAATTGTGATGGCAATTTCTATGTTTCTTTTTGGCATCCACTTTGATTTATTCTTCACAAGCCCTGCGGCTTTATGTGCAAAATTCTGAGTTCAGAGAACAAGTAATCTGTGGCTAGTAAATACCACCACCACCATTAATACTACTACCACCACTATAACAATAACAACAACAATAATGCTTTTTCTGTCCCAAACCTGCATAGCTTTTTTACTTTTAAAATATCTTATTGATACTTACATAGTGTTGGATCCATAATTGTGCTTCTATCCATGGAAGGCACTGGAATCCAGTGGAGGCTCCTACTGGAGGAATCGGGCGTATGTGATTTTTTTGCTGATTATTCCCTCTTCCAACAGCGCTGCCTGTTCTGGAGGGTTCCCAGCCTTCTGGAGCAGATTTTCAGTGGGAAGGAGGAATTAGTAAACATTGCCTTTCATGCTTCCTCCAGCAGGAGCATCCGATAAAGAGTTCACTTCTACTGGAACCCCAATTTGGGGAGAACCCTCTTCCCCCTCTGTCCCCTGCACCACAGCCCACCCCATTCAGCAGGGACCCCTGGCCCTCAAGAGAGATGTTTCAGGGAGCTTGGAGCCTGCTGGTGGGAGGTGGGAATTCAGCTTCTGACAGCCCCCTTATACATGATTTTCTTTGGCTCCAACTCCTTATCACAGTTATCCAAAACTCCTCCACCTCAGTTGAACATACATTTCTAATTACTGATATTTCCTGTAATACTAAAACTCCAGGTCCTCCAGTGAAGCTAAATGATGGAAGATTCACACAGCATATAGTTAAACTACGGATTTCGCTACCACAAGACGTAGTGATGGCCACCAACTTAGATGGCATTAAAAACGGATTAGAGGATAAGGCTATCAATGGCTGCTTACCTCCAGTATCAGAGGTAGTATGCCTCTGTATACCAGTTGCTGGGGAACATGCACCAGGATGGTACTATTTCACTCATATTTGTGTGCGTCCCATAGGGAGCTGGCTGGCCACTGTGGGAACAGAACGCTGGACTAGATAGGCTTTTGGTCTGGTCCAGCATGGCTGTTGTGTTCTTACCTTATTACCAGTGGTATGACTCCTGTCCGTAGTATGGAAAATAAAATGTTTTGTATCTCACTTTGTTCCACAAATCCAAAATATGCAGTCTGCAGAAATGCAACACAGAAGTCCTTACTCTCAGCAAGCAGTGGTATCAGCCATACTGCCCTCACCATTCAACTCCTTTGACAAGCTCAATCTTAGGCACCTCATGCCGTTGTTGAAATACTTCTCTACATGTACCTTCTTGTAGTCTATCCTCAATTTTGCAGTGTAATTTGTTGCTCGGAATTGTGAATTAATGTGTTGTATTTAATTAAATGAATCCACTATATGTAATTCCCGGTAAGATCTATATCCTCCCCCAAACAGAAGGTCTTCTACAATCCATACATTCTGTTTATATATTGCCAAGAATAAATGCTGTCAGCAAAGCACTCCAGATATACCACATATTGATAATAATTTAATTCTGTCTCCATTGTGCTGTACAACAATATACTGTTAAAGTCAATAGAGTAATGGGGAAACTGGAGTAATTACCATCACCCTAATATTCCTATTTAAATGCATGAAAAAGTGATTAGCTAAAGGAGACCCTATATATAGCAGAAATAGCATCTGCTTAATATTTATGCTAATTCAAATTCCATATTATACTAAAGGTTAAAGGTTACAGAAATAGTTTTCACCCAGACTATTTGAAAAAGCACCAATATTGATTCAGGAACAGACTTTTAATAAATGCCATACATGTAAAACACCATTGTTGGTGAGCATTAATTTGGGGGGAGGGGTCTTCAAGACAGCAGGCAGCATTCATATTCATGAGATGTTTTTATTAGCATTTTCACTAAAACACTGCTTGTAAGAGAGCATACTTTTGCAATGACTGTTATTTAAGTTAACAGATATAAGGATGGGGTGAATGGTTATACTTGGACAATGAGTAGTGAACAATAGTATAGGGGAGGGGTGGGAAACTTTGGAAAGCCCAGCAGCCAATTTCCGCCCCCAAACCCACCAGGTGAGTGCCTTGTTTTAATGCAAAACAGTGCTCCCAGAAGACCTGGAAAGCACAATTTTGCATGAAAACAAGGCATGCATTCCCAGTGTGCCTTTTTAAAAGGGAAAACGTGGGGGTCTTTTTGTTGCCATCATGCACCACCAAAATATGGCAGCAATTTGGCCGTGCAGCATCAGCAGCGATTTGGGTGGGGATGCAAAAAGGCCGCATATTGCCCACCCCTGGCATAGGACTAGCACGGCCACTAGAGACAAAAGGAAAGGCGGAGTATAATTTTTTAAAAATTAAATTAATAAAATAAATTTAAGTGTCTGCTGGGGGAAGAAGGGCTAGCCAAGCTGCCTGACCAGAATGGGGTTATTACATCACTTTTTTCTCCCATTTCTTATAGATGTTGGCAAAGGAGGACCTTCCCTACTGAAAAACCCATTCAGTACTAAAGGAAAATTATCTCCAGCTGTGAAGAAAGCCTGAGACAAGTAATGTGGATGTGGAGAATATGGAAGATGAATGTTAGGTTATCCTGAAAAGGCTCTGCTAAAGAAATGAGTCTTGCAAAGGGATCTTAAAGAAGGGAGAGAAGAGGCTTGAGGCAACAGATGTTTCAAACACAAGGAGTAGTAGGTCAAAATACATTCATAAGTGGGAAAGCGAAAAGAGGTATACAACAGCAGATAAGCTGTTGTAAAATTGGGAGAGTTGATGCAGGAGATATCGCTGGGGGAGAGATGTGGAGGACTTTGAAACAAGTTTAGAACCTTCGGGGAAGAATATCACCCCCCCCACACACATTCTCCATTTTTTGCTTGCAATTGCTGGTTCTAATCTGAAGTAAGCCTGGGGCACTTGCCCAGCTCTAGTGGAGAGTGTCAAGGATCTTAATATCCAATATCACTTTGATAGTAAAGGTGAACATTGATCAGGTGCATAAATGTCTGGAAACTGATAATATCTGGAAACAAGAGAGTGAACATCTCCCTTGGAGTTATATGGACTGTACTTCTAATGCAGTAGGCCAAGGGTGGGGGACCTGTGGCCTTTCAGATGTTGGACTCCCAGGAGCCTCAGCCAATGTTCAGGGATTATGGGAGTTGTAATTCAACAAAGTCTGGAGAGCCACAGGTTCCACACCACTGCACTAGACTATGATTTTTACACTCTTAAGGCTGTTCTCAAGAAATCATGCCATACTGTATTTGAGAACAGTGCTCATTATCTAAATTGGCCAATGGACCAACCTTAAACTTAGCATTAGTTCCTACTCTCATTGTTCACTGGAGTCTTTTTAGATGTTTTGACTTCAGAGCTGAATCTATGTTTCTATTTACGTGTTTCTATTTCATAACTTGAAATCAGTGTAGGCATGGGAATAATGTGAGTGATAACATATGCAATTTGTTCCTATGGAACACAATTCCACCTCCATTTTGGACCTGGACACCTTGGCTCTACAGCCTCCATTTTGCCTGGAAAATTTAGCTAATGAGTTAGGACAAAATGCATTGTAGTTCCCTGTGACACACAATATCAGAATGAACAAGGGGAGTGTTCAGGCCTCTATATGCTGGTGGCCTCAGATCTTTTAGACTTTCTAAAGCCTAATCTCATTTGCTTGCTCAGACCCTTTACATTGGTTTATGAAGCTGGGTGGTGTTGCTGCCTATTTTGTGTATCTTCTGCCTTTTTTTGTTCTAGTTTGCTGTGATATGAGGATTTTAAAATGTAATTACATTTTATGAACTGCCCTAGTATCACAAGATGAAAGGCAGTATATAAATATTTTAAATAATATAAAAATAATCTTCCGCTTCCTCCTAATTCAATCAATACAACATTGTATCACTTATCCATTAGCTATTGAAATCCCCAGTGACCTCTCAATTAATACTGAAAAACACTTGCCAAGAGCCCAGGACCTCCCCTTTTTATTAAACAGGCTAATCAATCATCCTTCCCCTTTGTGCACCTGGCAATCTTCCTTTCAGTTGCCATCCTATTATTTTTGTTAGTTTTGTCTTTCTAAAATGATCATTGGTCTTAGACTCCTGAACTCAGTGATATTCCAAGAGACTCCATGAAATCCCACAAGCAGTGCGATTTCTAGAGAGTGGTCTTACTGGGATAAACTCAGCATGACTTATTCCTTGAGCTGCCAGCTTTGGGTGCCTGTCCTCACACCCCCTCATCCAGCGATCCCTGCTTTGGAAAGTCTTGCTATGGCTGAGGAGTGCCTGTTTCTGCTGTCTCCTTTTTGGATTCGCCCTGATGCTAAGGAGTCTTTCTCCTGTTTCCTTTGCTATGTTTTTGAATAGATCATAAGAAAGAAAAGGTTTAACTTGACCTCCCTATTTCTCTCATGCCAGGCTTCCAGTTTCCACTGTTTTTATCCCCCTCCTTTCCCTGCAAACACTGGAGTATCAGCCACACTTGGTTCACTGCTGCTTCATCTGTCTGTCCCTCCCTCCATATATCTTGTCCCCTGTCCCTTCTGGGATAAGGCTCTAGTTATTTGCTTTGCAAATTGATTTTTGTTTTACTTTCCAATCTCTCCTTTTCTGGAAAAGCTCTGATCTTACCTCTACTGCTCTCTCCTGAATACCTTATGAAGGCATTCCGCTACCTAAACTAATGTTCCTAAAGCTGCTAGCACTATGTTCCTATGTCTTTTGGTAAACATGCTAGTTTCTGTACCTGCTCTACCAGACTGACAACAGCCTGTTTTCCATCAGAATAAAGTCAAGGCTGCATAGGGGGAAAGATTTTCCTAGCATTAGAGCTAAATTCCCCCAAGTCATTCATGTTCTGGAATAACTTTTTCTCTGAATATGGAAAAGCAGGTTGCAAACGTTGATAGAGACACATGTCCTGAGCAGGCCTGGCAACAGATTCCTTCAATAAAGTCCTGTCTAGAATAGGGCTCATGCTGATATTATGCCAACACTAGCAGTCCAGATAGCAAATTGACAATTTGAGCAGGGCCAGGTTAATTCTTTGGCAGGTGGTCCAAATTTAGCCTGGGGACTATCAGCTGCATACTGCTATTAGAAAAAGGGGGAAAGGTTTCAGCTCCCGAACAGAACAAATGTTGCCAGCATTCAGCCTGTATGAGAAATAGAATACATTCAGATGTTTAAAACATTCCGAATCAAATTTGTTGGGAGTGGCACTCAGATCTGAGAGGTTTCTTTATGCACTCATCAGAAATGAGATGATTCTTAAATAAAGAATAGTGGTCAGGAGTTCAATTAACTGTGCCAAAAGGCAGGGTGATGTGACTTAAAACTGCAGGTTTCTTTAAAAAGTTTACATTAACAGATGGAAATAAGTGTATTGGTTCAAACTGCCCTAACTCAATCCAATGAAGTGTGTGTTTTTCATTGCCAGCAACTGATGAGAAATCAGGTGTGGTTTTCACATGAGCATATTTTTATGCTGCCATTATTTTTCTCATGGAAAAAACAACAGCTGTTTTCCCCCTGGCATTATAAGCAAAAAGATTTTGATTTAAGGAATAACACTGGTTTTAATTTGGGTTTGAATTAATTTCTTCTATAAATCACAGAAGAGCAAAATGAGAATAAAAATAAACTTTCAAGACAGCATTTAACATTTTGTGTAATGCATAACTTATCTGATATATGTATGAACAATTTATTTTATATTACTACATTGTTGTCAGATGTTGTGAACCGAGGAAAACACTGGCTTGTTAAGGATGCAGTTTTTCATGGGGCCTAGCAAAACACAAACTTGGGAGAATATCCCCACTTTTTCTGTAGCATGAATCATTGCCTATTTAAGCAATCATTATACAACCTAGCTAGCCAAAATACAATATTTAAGTTAGCTGGCAATTAGTGTAGACATAAGCCCTCTTCAGGCATTCTACATAAGCCCTATCTGGGCCTAATAAACACGTGAAGAGAAGGACTATGCTAGCCCCATCTCCTCCATTGTTGCATTCATTGCCCTCTACGTGTGGAGGATGAAGAGGAGAGCCTCCTGTATCTGTGGAGGCTCTCCTCCAGATCTGGAATCCTGAAAAACAAGGCTCTCCCTTCAGCAGTGCAGAGTGGGGCTATCTCCTTAAAAGCTCAGTTCCCTAAGGGAGCAATCCTATGCACATTTAGACAGAAAAAAGTCCTACAACTCCCAGCATGCCCCAAGGGACCGAGCCAAACCATTCCCTAACAGTGACTACTTGGTCCTAAACTCCCAAAGTTGGGAGGAATGACAGGGTTGTTCCGAACAGGGTTGGTGAAATGGTGTGGCAGCCTTATATGGTCTGTAATTGGCTAGGCTGCACAAGATTCTTCTCCCTCCTCAGCTCACCAGAACAATTTCTATCAGACTCCACATTTTCCAATCATGGACACAAAGCTTTGCCTCTGCATATAGCAGGATGTGGATCAATCTGAATTCATGCCTAACAGAAAGTGGGGGATGCATCTGAATTCCCATATGGCTCATATTTCCAGAAAAAAACAAGACTAATAGGTTATCACATTATGTACTGAAGAATCAGTAACAAGCATTTTCTAGAATCCCATTCAGTCAGAAAGACCAGCACGGTTCACATGAGAGGTTCCGTATTCTTGAGTAATGAGAACTAATTGCACATCCAGGCCTCTTGCGTGCCCTTTACGTAACCTCTTTATAATCTTTCCAGCTTTGTGTCAGCAAACAATAATGTCAGAAGCTTAGTACTGACATTGCTGCAATAGGGCTGCATCAATCATTAGGCCTATCTCAAGGAAAACCATAAGGACCCTGGCCTTCCCAAATTCAGAAACAGAATTTAGATAAACCATTCTAATAAATATCACAAGAAAATATGCTCATCATCTGCAGATAGAACTGTGAGGAGTTCCCTCACGGGTTGTGCTGTCCAAATTCTATAGACGGGTGCTTGACGGGTTAACGAGATTCTAGTTTAGAGGTGAGGCAGAAGGGGTGTTGTTCTGTGAACTGTAAAATCAGCCTTGAAAGAAACTTGGCAAAGGGTCTTAGGCCCTCAATTAATTAAAGATGAGCTTGTTGTTCTGCTAAACGGCACCCAGTTGGGATTTGCTGTTTGCATAATTTACACTTACTGTGCTGGATGATTCTCAGTGCAGCCTCATGTGGATTTAGTCAAAAATTGCATTGTTGTTGTTCCCAAGTATCATGAAGTTTGAGTAATTAATACATTCAGCAAAACTGAGCTCTTAAATAACAGTACTTCAATGACCACTCAGATAGGTGTAGTCCCATTAACAGGACCTCACAAGTATAAAATATAGATGACTTTGTTCCACTTCCGTGGTTACTCATAATTTCTAAAGAAAGCCTTTATTACTGTTTTACATATCTTGCAGCAACATTCTCTTAAAATATGCATCAGAAATGTTGTAAGCACACTCATTGTTTATTCTCTAAGCCCAGAAATGTGCAAGTAACAGGGCAAACAAACAAACAAACAAACGTAGTTCTGAAAAGTATGTCTGCAATTTTATACCTTGGCATAAACATTATCAAACATTTTCAAACAGTTGAGTCAAAACCATACACTGTACTGGGAGACCTCCAAGGGTATGGCAATGGTCTGTAATAGCTGGGGCAGCCTACAAGAACAGCTCTCTAGATTTGTGCAGTGTTCTAACCTGTTGCACCAATGATGTATTGCTAAAAGGTGTAAGATTAATGGAGTTCTCTTTAATCCCCTTCATACCTTTCACCTTCCACTGCTATAAAACATATAATGTGACTATATGCAAATAAAGAAGTAAAAGGATGGCTTAAACCCAGTTATCGAAATGAGCAGTAAAACAACCTAATGTATGAAAAGGGAGGCCATAAAAGGCAAATATCAGCAGAAAATATTAATTTTCTATAGAGCATAAATCATGATTTACAACACAATTTTTGAAAATAGACTGTAGTTACTGAGTTGTTTTAACAGGTTAAGATATTTTATATGACTTTGGATCTTTCTTTAATAAGGCGGGAAAGAGGATTAATACTTGAACCTTGAGATTACTACGTTGTCATAGAACAAGGTGATTCGGCTTGTTTGAAATAAATTATTCTCCAAAAGCCATTCCCACGGCAGGAAAACTGCTATTGCTATCGATTTTTCTCTTTATATACTTTTTGCCCCCATTTCCATAGGTCACTGCTCAGACAGAAATTTTGCTTGCATATAAAGTGACTGATGTTGTAGCAACATTTGCAACCAATTTTCATAAAATACTTCTCTACATTTTTCACTTGTAACATAAGAGCAGATGGTAATGCAGACTGTTTTAGCAGCATACTTAAAGACGGAGGTGTTGTAGCTCTGTGGTAAAATGTTTTTCAATGCCTACCCCACTCAGCCCCCCATCAGGTTAAGTTTTTGCCATTTCCAGTTGAAAGATCTTGGGTAGCAAGTCTGTGAAGGACTGAGACCCCTCCCCAGACAGCTGTTGACAGTCTTGATCTAGATGGACCATTGGTCTGAATCGTATAAAGCAGCTTTTATAGCCTTGGGAAAAGTATTATAAATGCTTCAAAGACTTTGAACTTTTTCTACTGTTTTACTTCAAGGGATTTCTTTGTGAGAAATATAGCTCTAAGGCTCACTTGTAGTTGGAAAAGAAAAAAGTACTTTGTGCTTTTCACCAAAGAAAATTAGTTCACTCTAAATTAGAGCTGAAATAATTGTTAAAAGATGTGTACACTGACGATGAAAGATCTTCAGATTAATATGATTATATAAATTTTAAAAATATTATTACTGCTTTAGTTTAGTCATGTCATTCATACAGGTACCAATTTCTGGAGCATCCATAAAACTCAAGAAAACACCAGATTGCTTACCTGTAATTATAGTTCTTGGAATGAGCTGTACACCTGCGCAGAGGAAGATTTAGACCTTTCTAGAACTAGGCAGAAGCATTTTGGCAGGAAGCCAATCCTAAGGTCACATACCCAAAAGGACATGACCCCCACCTTACCCCTCAGTTCCTTTCTGACAGCCTGAGCAGTGAGATCACGAGGAACCTTCACTTTTCCTCTGAAAGAAAATGAGCTTGGCCCTTATTTCTTCATTCATTTCTATCTTCTCTCTCTCAGTCTCTCCCCTGCCCGCCGCCAATATTCTTCTTCTTTGTATATTTGCATTTTATCTTACTCTAGTTCAATCTGCGTTGGTGGGAGCCTTCACTACACTCAATCTGGAAGCGTTCTGCTTATGGTTGCAAACTACACTTTTCTGATGGGCGTGACTGCAGTCTCCTCTGCCTTGGCAAGTGGCACGAAGTGGATAAGTGCCTCCACTGCTAGCATTTCACCAGGAAGGCATGCCAAAACTGCCCATGTTGGCTATGAGTGACACTGTGAGAACAGGCCTTCTGGAACAAGCCTCCAGTAATTCACCTTGCAGCAGGTCCTCTGTTTTTGCTTTTCTGGAAAAGCGCTGTTTTTGCCTCCATTGTTCACTCTTGAGGATTTCATGAGGGCTTTGTGCTACCTAGACTAACATTCATAAAGTTACTCACACTGTAATCCTGTGTTTTGAGTAAATATGCTAGTTTCTGAGCCAGCTCTACCAGCCAAGGCTGCAGAGGTAAGAGGTCCTGGAACTAAATTTCCCTAGTCATTCATGTTCCAAAAGCTCTAATTCCCTGAACATGGAGAAGTAGGTTTCAAACCTAGTGTATAGTGATAACACTCCCCCCAACTCTGCTCTTTTGAAGTTCCTTGTCTTGAGCTACAGCAATTTAATTTTTTTTTTCACTTTGTATTTTATTGTCTTATGTTTCATATTTTTGATGAACATCATTTTGACATATATATTTTTTAAACCAGCGTACAAATGGAAAACAAAACAAAATAACATTACCCATTTTATACTAGGGATGGCATTGTATTTCAGTTTGTGGAAAGGGGTTATGGAAATGAACCTCCCCAGTTCAGCCAATTAATTACAATTCAAGACTATGGAGCACATGGTCTTCGAGGTCTATATACTAATGCCCAGAGTATGGGAAACAAACAGAACGAACTTGAACTCTTAACACAGGAGGGAAATTATGACCTGATAGGTATAACTGAGACTTGGTGGGATGACTCTCATGACTGGAATACAGCAATTGAAGGATATAACTTGTTCAAAAAGAACAGGAGGAACAGAAAGGGAGGTGGGGTTGCACTGTATGTGAAAAATACATATCTCTGCACAGAAATATAGGAGGATGAGCTTGGTAGCCCCATCGAGAGCATCTGGATCAAAATAAATGGAGCAAAGAATAAAAGGAACCTGGTGGTCGGAGTCTACTACCGGCCACCCAACCAAGGAGAAGACGAGGATGAAACTTTTGAAAAGCAAATAGCCAATGTTTTAAGGAAGCATGATGTAGTAGTAATGGGGGACTTCAATTTCCCCAATATTTGTTGGGAGACAAATCCTGCAAAACATGGCCCCTCCAGGAAATTCCTTACTTGTGTGGCGGATAACTTCCTCCTACAGAAAATAGAGGAAGGAACTAGAGGATCGGCTATCCTTGACTTGATCCTAGCCAACAGAGATGACTTAGTGGATAAAGTAGCAGTTACAGGAACTCTGGGGGAAAGCAACCATGTTGTACTTCAGTTCTTGGTTCTAAGGGAAGCAAAAGCCAAGTGTAGTCAAACGCGTACCCTGGATTTTAGGAAAGCTGATTTTTAATAAACTCAGAACAATGATCAGTAAAGTCCCATGGCAAGTGACGCTAACGAGAAAAGGAGTCCATGATGGGTGGGAGCTTTTAAAAAAGGAAATTCTCAAGGCACAATTACAAACAATTCCAACAAGAAGAAAAGGTGGAAGACAACAGAAGAAGCCAATGTGGCTTCACAAAAAACTTAGGGATGACCTGAAAACAAAAAAAGGACACATATAGGAAGTGGAAAGAAGGCCAAATAACAAAGGAAGAGTACAGGCAGGTAGCACAGAATTGCAGGGATGGCATCAGGAAGGCTAAAGCTGAGAATGAGCTGAGGTTAGTGAGGGATGCTAAAAACAACAAAAAGGCTTTCTTCAGCTACGTGCATAGTAAAAGGCAGAGGAAAGAAATGGTTGTTCAGCTATTAAATAAGGATGGCAAAATGATAACAGATGACACAGAGGTGCTCAATTCCTACTTTGGATCAGTCTTCTCCCAAAAGAGGGTCTATGACCCCCCTCGCAAAGGCCAAGTACAGGCTGAAGGGGCAGGATTGCAGCTTGAGATCGATAGGCATATGATCAAGGAACACCTAATGACTTTGAATGGTTCAGATCTCCAGGGCCAGATGAACTGCATCCTAGAGTAATAAAGGAACTGGCAGAAGAACTCTCAGAACCACTATCTATTCTCTTTGAGAAATCATGGAGGACAGGGGAAGTGCCAGATGACTTGAGGAGGGCGAATGTTGTCCCTATCTTCAAAAAGGGTAAAAAGGAGGAACCTGGGAACTACAGACCAGTCAGTCTGACATCAATCCCTGGGAAAATTCTGGAGCAGATGATAAAGCAATCCATCTGTAAGCACCTTGAAAACAATGCAGTGATTATTCGAAGCCAACATGGATTTGTCAAAAACAAGTCCTGCCAGATGAATCTGATCTCATTTTTTGATCAAGTAACCTCCCTTGTAGACCGTGGGAATGCTGTAGACATCTTATACCTCAACTTCAGCAAAGCTTCTGACAAAGTGCCCATGATATCCTGATGAGCAAACTAGCTCAAAGTGGGCTAGATGAAACAACGATCCGGTGGATCCACAGTTGGCTACAGAACTGGACTCAAAGAGTGCTTATCAATGGGACCTTCTCAAACTAGGGAGAGGTAACGACTGGGATACCGCAGGGCTCAGTCCTGGGCCCAGTGCTCTTCATCATTTTTATTAATGACTTGGAGGAGGAGGTGCAGGGAACGCTGATCAGATTTGCAGATGACACAAAATTGGGCAGGATAGCTAATACTTTGGAAGACAGAAACAAAATTCAAAGTGATCTGGATAGACTAGAGCACTGGGCAGAAAACAACAGAATGACATTTAACAGGGATAAATGCCAAGTTCTGCACCTAGGAAAAAGAAACCAAATGCACAGTTACAAGATGGGGGATACGTGGCTCATCAACACTACAAGCGAGAAGGATCTTGGAATTGTTGTTGATCACAAGCTGAATATGAGCCAACAATGTGATGTGGCTGCAAAAAAGGCAAATGCTCTTTTGGGCTGCATTAATAGAAGCATAGCTTCCAAATCCTGGAAAGTACTAGTTCCCATCTACTCAGCACTGATTAGGCCTCATCTGGAGTTGTGTGTCCAGTTCTGGGCACCACAGTTTAAGAAGGATGCAGACAAACTGGAGAGGGTTCAGAGGAGGGCAACAAAGCTGATCAGGGGACTGGAAACAAAGCCCTATGAAGAGAGACTGAAAGAACTGGGCATGTTTAGCCTTGAGAAGAGAAGACTGAGGGGAGATATGATAGCACTCTTCAAGTACTTGAAAGGTTGTCATAGAGAAGAAGGCCAGGATCTCTTCTTGATCATCCCAGAGTGCAGGACACGGAATAATGGGCTCAAGTTACAGGAAGCCAGATTCCGGCTGAACATCAGGAAAAACTTCCTGACTGTTCGAGCAATACGACAATGGAACCAATTCCCTAGGGAGGTGGTGGGCTCTCCCACACTGGAGGTGTTCAAGACGAGGCTGGACAGCCATCTGTCAGGGATGCTCTGACTTGGATTCCTGCACTGAGCAGGGGGTTGGAGTCGATGGCCTTGTAGGCCCCTTCCAACCCTACTATTCTATGATTCTGTGATTCTACACACTCTCCTCTACAATTTGGTTTAGTTTGTAAATAATTCAGCTTGGCAGCAACAGGCACCACCCTTCCCTGCCTGTAGCTTTGTGCCATGCCTTTCTCAGTCTTACCTTGCAAGGAGGATGTGGAGAAGGAAATCAGTTGCAGTACTGGGTGAGGAGAGTGAAGGGCCCAGCTTTAAGTTCCCACTGTATTCCCTTTAAAAGAATGGACCTTTTTGAGCATGCTCATAAGCCCCCATCACCACTGGGAATGCTGGGATGTGTAGTTTTAATTTTTCCTGGATTAACAGATTGAGCCAGGAAGAATTAAAACTATAAATCTTAGCATTTTGGCTATGCTTGGAAGCCACCATTTTGTCACTAGATGGGTTCGAGCTTTCATAGAATTTTCAGACAAAGCCCAAACCAAGATGGGCAGGTTTTACCTATCTTTATGCTGGTGTTAAGGGCCTGTCTCTGGGAAGCAGTACAATTATGCATACAAATCTGGTCAAAAGATGCTGACAGTATTAGATTAGTTTGTACCACAGCCAAATGTCAACTGCATTTTCCTATCACGCTACCCAGCAGGCTTCATCTTTGATCACATTTACAGAGACACCAGGATGTCACTGCAGGTTTAAATACATTTACTGAACCCAAAATGATTTCCCCCTAATCTTTAAATGCCTATAAAGTTTTCCCAGCTCAGCAAAAGAGTAAAATGTATGCCTGTTGTGAATAGTTGCATGCATGCACATACATCTCTGAACACTTGTGGTTGTCATGGGTTCAGCAGCATTTAAGAAGTATTCGCGATTTTTTTTCTAGCTATCTCATCTATATAGTTCTGCTTCACTTTTCTCTGAAATTCTAAATCACCTCAAATGACATGAGCTTTAAATATACACTTACCTATTTATAGCATAGAAAAGTTAGCAGATGGTCTCTTGGCAGCATCAACTACAAACACATTGTGACTGAATGAATGCTGCATAGAATTTATGCACAGCGAAGTCTTGGTGGCCTGGAAAAATGGGTTTCTAATCAAAATCTACTCCAGCTTTTACCTCATGCCTCACCAAGATGGCTAAGATGAAACTTAAGGGCAGTTTTGGATGCCCACTTCCCATTCCAAAAGTATCTGCTTTTGTTTGTGTCTGCTTTTTTGGCTAACTATTCTTTATTACCTTCAGGGGTGCAATCCTATTGCTGGTCCTGAGGAATAAAGAAATTGGAAACAGAGGCTGCTGCTGCTTCCCTCCCTCCACACTATATCATATGGGACTGGCAGCTTGAGTGAACAGAACTGAAGACGGGAATGCTCCTGTGCTCATCCCATAGTACTATTGACTTCAGCAAACAGAAGCGAATGGAGGAAGTTGTAGCTTTGATCAGAAGAGCTTCACAGTTATCATCGGTCCTGGATGTGTCTTTAGTTATGACTGCCTGTTTAGGTATATGTTGTTTGTGTATATCGTCTGTGTGCTTTTATGTTATACCTTATATCTTAAGGAGCGCCTCCAGCAACACCAGACAGGCCGCTTAACAAGATCAGCCTCGGATGGCCTTCTCTCTGTCCCATCAGCCAGGACAGCTAGACTGGTGGGGACGAGGGAGAGGGCCTTTTCTGTGGTGGCCCCCACTCTGTGGAACTCCCTCCCTAGGGAACTCCGTCATGCCCCCTCTTTAATGAGCTTCCGTCGTGCATTAAAAACGTGGTTGTTCAGGCAGGCATTTGGGGTGGGTTAGGGTATTTAAAAAAAAAAAATTATGGTAAAATTTTATTGTTTTAAATTGTTTTATGGTGGGTTGTACATCGCCCAGAGTGGCTGGGTGACCAGTCAGATGGGCGATCAATAAATTTAATAAATAAATAAATAAATAAATAAATGTAAATGGCTTTTAAACTTTGTATATTGTATTTTAATGTTTTAACTTTTGTAAACTGCCCAGAGAGCTTTGGCTATGGGGCGGTATAGAAATGTAATAAATCCTCCTCCTCCTCCTCCTCCTCCTCCTCCTCCTCCTCCTCCTCCTCCTCCTCCTATGTGCACATACCATGGAGTAAATCCTACTGAATGCAGTAGGACTTACTTCCAAGTAAATTGCATTGGATCAGACTGCACGTATTGCTGTATATGTGTTGTAGTGAGCACAAAGTTCATTTAGGGTACAATCCTATGCATGTTTCGACAGAAAAAAAAATCCTACAACTCCCAGCATTCTTCAGGCAGCATGGCTGGCTGTGGAATGCTAGGAACTATAGGATTTTTTTCTGTTTAAACATGGATAAGATTGTGCCCTTACAGTGTTGAAATCATGCTTTTCAACACTGAAAACAAACTTTGAAAGACACACTAGTAGTACAGAGTATGACTTCACAGCTCTTCATGACCATCCACAGCAGCATCAACAACAAAATGAAAATAAAATTTCCATTGAACCTTTCTGGTTACTCACCAGACAGATCTACCTAATTCTTTTGTGGTTTCTGAGGCATGACTGTCTCCACAATAATGGAAGGAGAAGCAGAGGGTGGCTTACCCAGATTTTTTCAAGGAATTGGCTTTGGTGTGCTTTGGTCCACGCCTGGCTCCACCAGAGTGTGCACCGCTCCAGTATAAGTCTCTTCACAGAACATACTTCTGGGCGGGGTGGGGGGGATTAAAGCAAACATCATCAGACTGGCAGGGGCTGCTCAACAAATAAGAAAGCCTCCTGCTCGCCATCCAGGCTCTCCTTTTTCCTTCCACAGATACTCCCGTAAAGTGATGGATGGAAGCTTAGCCTTTGACCACAGTTAGAGTTTCTTCTGAGGAGACCCCTTCCGCAAGCTATGCTCAGTTCTGCCAGTTGTTCCCCCTCTAAAACCACTATCTCACTTTGTCACTATAGTGTGATAGAGCTAATGTGCGACAGTGACACAGTGAGAGATAGGGGGCATAGCTGTTGCTAGACAGATGCGTGATAGTGACCTAGTGACATTGAAAACCCCTTGTAGGTGTGATTTTTTTTTTTTAACTTCTCTTTTGAGTTCTGGATGGGTGATTTCTTTCATGTCTCTATGTCTCTACCAAATAGCGCAATTGCGTAATAGAGCAATAGAGCACTTGCGTGATAGGGCAAATGTGTGATAGAGGCATAGAGACATGAAAGAAATCACCCATTCAGAAATGGAGAAGTTTAAAAAAATCGTGCCTACAAAGGGGTTTTCAATGTCACAAGGTCACTATCACACATTTGTTGAGCAACAGCTATGCCCCGCAATAGTGGCATTGTGAGGTAGTGAGATAGGGGATATAGCTATTGCTGGACAAATGTGAAATAGTGACATACTGAGATAGCGAGATAGGGTGTAGGTAATGCCAACAAAAGCGCTATTTAGGTTTAACACTTAAATTTTTAAAAAGAAGTTAGAGGCTGCCAGGAGCACACCTATACTTTGGGGGATGGCCACCAGAGTTTAGTGGTAGGCAAGGTGAAGTAAATGCCATGAGGTAACGCAGAACTCTGATGGCTAGCACTGAAATGGCAGAAACAGTGGGGAAACATAGGCAGTGAAAACAGTGGGGAAACACCCCTTGACTGGGGTCAGTGAGGTAAAAGACACACCCCTGGGCAGGGCTATCATACTTAGGGATGGCAGAGAATTCCGCCACGGATCTCAGTGAGGCCGAATGCCAGTGCATTCAGCCCCCCGAAATCTGTGGCGGAACGGCCTGCCACCCCCCTGCGGATCCCCCCCGGGACAAGACTTACCTGGGGCGGATATTCCGGGCAGTGGCAGCTCCGGCGGCGACTTGTCTTCTGACTGGCTGCCGCCGCTGCCTTTTGCAGTCTTGTCAGTTTTTTTTTTTTTTTACAAGACGTGATAGGCTATGTAAAGACTTACGTAGCCTATCACATCTGGCTTAAAAAAAAAAAAAAACCGCATATGCAAATGGCAGCGGCTACGACAGCCGCCATTTGCGTTACTTATTTTGGGCTGTCTTAGTCTACGTAAATATTTATGTAGACTAAGATGGTGAAAATAAGGGCAACGCAAATAGCGTAGCGGACGCTATTTGCATTCCCCCTTATTTTCTTCATTAGGAATACATGATGTCATGGCTATCTTGCAGCCACCCTGGAGTTTCGCGCTGAAACACCAGTTCTTCTCAGACTACTTTTAGTCCGATTGTTTTCCTTAATTCAGCTTGTCTGCGCTTCTGTTGTGGTGTGCACCACCCTCCGCATTTACTCCAGTATGATTAGGGATGTACGAAAGTCCCCTTACCTGGCTCCGCCGGGTTCCACTGGGGGGGGGAGGCGCTCCGTCCCTCCCACCGGAAACCTGGCCGGCCGGCTCCGCTCTGCAGGGATTCCATGGAGCCGCCGGCTGGCTCCGCCAGCAGCCAGACATCTGGCCGCTGGCTAGCAGGGACGCAAATGGCGTCCGCTACGCTATTTGCGTTGCCCTTATTTTTGCTGTCTTAGTCTAAGCAAATATTTACATAGGCTAAGACAGCCAAAAATAAGGAACGCAAATGGTGGTGGACATAGCCGCCGCCATTTGCGTACGCGTGTTATTGTTTTGTTTTGAAGCCAGATGTGATAGACTACGTAAGTCTTTACGTAGCCTATCACGGCTGACTACAGGGATGCAAACGGTGGCGGCTACAGCCGCTGCCATTTGCGTCCCTGCTAGCCAGCGGCCGGATGTCCGGCTGCTGGCGGAGCCAGCCAGCGGCTCCGCAGAATCCCCGCAGAGCAGAGCTGGCCGGCCAGGATTCCGGGGGTAGGGACGGAGCACCTCCCCCCCTCCAGCGGAACCCGGCGGAGCCAGGTAAGGGGAAATTTGTACATCCCTAATCGTACTGGAGTAAATGCGGAGGGTGGTGCACACCACAACAGAAGCGCAGACAAGCTGAATTAAGGAAAACAATCGGACTAAAAGTAGTCTGAGAAGATCTGGTTTTTCAGCGCGAAACTCCAGGGTGGCTGCAAGATAGCCATGATATCATGTATTCCTAACAACGTCCAAATGCAGCCAGCTTGGAGTAAGTCGCTCGTGGAGACACCCCCATGGACCCTAATCTATGCACGTCTACTCTGTTCAATCTTACTGAATTCAATAGCACTTTCTCCTAGGTAAATGTGCATAGGTTTTCACACTTACAGTCACATGAAAAATAACTAGTTTCCATTGGGTTGGTTTAACAATTTACAATTCAATTTACAGTTAAACCTTTCTTAAATATAAATTCTATGGCCACAATCTAGTACAAAATTATGTGCATTTCATTTTGATGAGACTTCAGTGCACATAATGATGCATTGGATTGTGGCCTAGGAATTTAATTAAATTACTAAGTACCTTCTGCTCTGCCAAATTATGATAGATGAGCATCTGCAATATTTGGAGTATTAGTTAACTTATAATGATGCATCCTTAACTATATCAGGTCCCCCCCCCCAAATGTAGCTGTTGTTAATAAGGTATAGGGAGAAACATGTTTTCAGACTTGACATAAAACCTTCCACAATAAAACCAGAAGCTCTGAATTTCATGCTACTTTAATATTGTCTTTGAAGTAATGGAAAAGCTATTTTCTAGCAATTGCTTCAAGGGGTCCTGTGATAATGTTTTTCACACAGGACCCATATTTTCATTAAACAAGAGAGTAGAGAGCATATCCCAAGTTTTATTGTCTTCTCTCTCTCTTTTATTTGTTGATGTATATATATGTAGAGAGAGAGCGAGAGAGAGAGAGAGCGCACAGAGTTACTTATTCCTTACTGAATCTTAATTTCCAGTGTATTCATAATTTAATTGATGTCAAATTCCAGTATAACAAGCTGTAATTATTAATGCATGAAATGTAGAATTCTGCTTTTGTATGTTGAAAGTGCAATCCTATACACGTGTGCTCAGAAGTTCAATGGGGTTTATTCTGAGGAAAGTTTGTATCCGATTGCAGCCTACAGATATAATCCACAAACCTTATGGTCAGGGCTAGCCCAGGATGCTCCCCCTCCACACAGAGAAGCTGACCAGACGGGCAGTTGAATCTTACTGCACCACTGGCAATGGAACAGCAGCATCCACTGTACCTGAGGGCAGCAGGCTAGATAAGGAGGCACAGGCCAGGCTGCATGGCACTCAGAACCTCACTGCCACTTGCTCAGTGCTTTGCTTGACACTTGCTCACCAGCAGCTCAAACAATGCGCCAACACAGTGCCAGTGTGTGTCCTATGAACAGACCAATGCATGCCAACACATGATGCCTCTGGATTGTGTGGCCTGGTGTCCCCTTGTCCAGTCGGTCAGTGGCCTTTCCCAATTTTCCTGTGATGCACTGGTAGAAAGCAGCTAGGCAAGCCAGCCCATGCCAGCAACAAGCAAGCAATGGGAAGAGAATGTAAGGAACAGCCTAGGGGGCTGCTGTCTTCCCCCAGCATCTCTTGCCTGAGGTGGCTGCTTCACTCTGCCTAATGGTAGGGCCAGCCTTGCTAAGGACATTGGATAAGTTTCTATAGATGTTAATGAGAAGTTTATGCCCAAGAGTTAACAGCTTGTAGTGATTCCTGCACTATTTGTTATGTTGGCAGCTGAAGATGTGCAAATACAGTAATAATATAAATAGGATACTGCACATTATTTTACGTGGACACACTTACACAGAAAAGGATTGCACTCTGTTTTGGAAAGCAATTCTTAAAATAGTTTAGATCAAGCTAAACATGGCAATTTACAAAGCTGCCTTGATAATAGGCACATTTCAATAATTAAAAAATTCATTTCAGCTACAGTGGCTGCCTGCAGGGTGACAAAATGTTTTTAGTATGCTGCATATGTGACACCCCAAGATCTGCTCATGTTGTGCTTGTGTGGCTTAGCCCTGTCAGCATGCAGATGGGGTACTGTCTGGAAGCCACATGCACAATGATTAAGAGCTAAAACAGACATGATGTGGGAGAGGCACATTTGGATCTCCTGACCTTTTTAAAATGAAGAAGTAGCCCCAAAGTAGATTTGATCATGGTGCTGTGGGCATTTAGCCCTTTCACTATACCATTTTTCTCAATCAAAATCCACCTCTTTCCCCAATCTGCTATCAGCACTGATTGGTGGAAAAATGCAGGTAGAAAGCCAAATTCAAACTGATAACATTGGGATTTTTTATAAATAATATAATATGGCAAATTTTTTTGTCAGTAAACTTAGTACTTTCAACTTCAAGTGCGTATATTTTATTATTCTAACTCATATGGTAGCGAGAAAATTTACAGATTCTAAAACAACAACAACAACAACAGCAACAACACAGTAGGGGTGTGCTGTGGATTCTGCCAAATCTCAAATGGAATAAGGTTGATTCGGACAGATTCTGGAGATGTCTGAATTGAAGTGGGACTCTTCTGAAACAGACAGAAGGACAACTATGCCTGCAAAGTTCATCCAATTCTGCCAAGAAATAAATAAAAAAAAAGATATCAACAGTTCCCTTAAAAAAAGAAGAGAAATCACAGTGTAAAGGTGTGAAGCACAACACCCTTGAACCTGTTTTTCAGATATTTGACAGGCGTAATTCACTCATAACGGACTATTATGCCTAGTGATCCAATTCTGACAAACAGAAAAAAAGCTATAGCTATTTGTTGATTTCCAATGATAAATCAATGGGATGCATGAAGCTTTGGATTTCTGAATCAAGATTCGGATTTGGACCCGAGTTGAAGCGGGTCTGCTTGGCCTGAGCTAACTTGGGCTATTTTCAAAATGCTGAATCAGGGTCCAAACCAAATGCTGTGGTTGGTACACACCCCTAAAGAAGAGTGCAATTCACAAATGACTGGAATAATTCAGTAGGGCTGCTCCTTTCGTCTTTTTTTTTCTCCTAGAGACAGACACTTCTTGTGAGCATAATCCAAACCCCACTCTTCTGGGTACATGTAGATTGCTATGCAGAACATATCTAGCAACAGGATAATGAAAATAAAGCTAAAATAATGTTAGTAAAAGCTATCACTGTGCTGAAACCCTTTTAAGTCTATGCTATTTTCTAGAAGAGTTAATGTATGTTAAATCTCTAGCCCCTTTCATGGAATGATTCACTAATTAAGCAGGTACCTTGTAGAAAGTTATTTAGGCATATGTTTCATCAAAATCGATGGGAATTAAGTGTGGATAACCATGTGTAGCAGCATTGATTGGTTTCCTCTCACTGACCTCAAGTATTAACAATAATTAATCTTTTGGTTAATGTCATAATCTTTTCTCCCTGGTTATGTTTGCATTAGGCAGCCATATTGATTAGGCAGGGAAGATATAAACAAAGCTTCTGACCTATGTTTCATGTTTCTTGAATATGCCTTAAGTAGCAAGTGTACTGGACTGACTGGAGAATCAGGAGAAGAATATGTCTCAAGTTGCCCAGCTTTTTACAAACTAGAGGAGCTATGAGGAAGTTAACACTGAGTAGTACACATACCTCATCCAAAACTCACACTGCCTGTATCCTTCCAGTTGGGCACTGTAGGATGCAGCCAGTAAAAAGTGCACTGGTATGCCAGGCCTTTGATTGATTTAATGTTGTTCTTTGGCTTGATGAAAAAGAAGGTTCTAGCTCTGCTTTTCTTTTACTGTTGTTATTTGTTGTTTTTATCATATTTGTTGTACTGTTGTTTTAAATTGTACATCATTTTCAGGGCCCTGTTGGGCAGAAAAGTGATACTTTGATAACTAATGTACCACACTTTGGGTAAGATCCAATCTTCCCTCTATGTGCAAGTGAGAAATGCTTCTGCTTGTGTACAAGGGGATGGCAAAAGTTCCTTCTGATGGCAGCTCTTTATCTTTTATGGGATGCTGCTCTGGACAGCCTCCTGACCTTGGCAAGGGTTTGTCGGGAGGTGTTTCCACTCGAAAGGCAGAGCTTTCTATGCTGGGTTGTACATTACAAGCATAGCTTTTTAAAAATACTGTTCCGCAAGCAGATAAGATTGGCAAACATATTGTTTTAAAATATTTTATACTGCTTATCCTGGCAACCCAATGCAGTTTACAACAGTAAAAAAAATTAAAATACAAGTAGGTGGTCAAACATGAGATGGCAAGACTGAACATCAGCGAACTAAAATGGCCAGGCATGGGTGAATTTAATTCAGGTGACCATCATATCTACTACTGTGAGCAAGAATCCCTTAGAAGAAATGGAGTAGCACTCATAGTCAACAAAAGGGTGGGAAAAGCAGTACTGGGGTACAATCTTAAAAACGACAGAATGATCTCAGTATGAATCCAAGGTAAACCATTCAACATTACAGTAATTCAAGTCTGTGCCCCAACCACTGAGGCCGAAGAAGCTGAGGTTGATCGGTTCTATGAAGACCTATAACACCTTCCAGAACTAACACCAAAAAAAGATGTCCTCTTCATCATAGGGGATTGGAATGCTAAAGTAGGAAGTCAAGAAATCACCGGGATAACAGGCAGGCATGGCCTTGGTGTACAAAATGAAGCAGGACAAAAGCTAATAGAGTTTTGCCAAGAGAACACGCTGATCATAGCAAACATTCTTTTCCAACAGCACAAGAGACGACTCTACACATGGACATCACCAGATGGTCAATATCGAAATCAGATTGATTATGTACTTTGCAGCCAAAGCTCTATACAGTCAGTCAAAACAAGACCTGGAACTGACTGTGGCTCAGATCATGAGCTTCTTGTTGCAAAATTTCGGCTTAAATTGAGGAACGTAGGGAAAGCCACTAAACCATTCAGGTATGACCTAAATCATATCCCTTATGAATATACAGTGGAGGTGAGGAATAGATTTAAGGGATTAGACCTGATAGATAGAGTGCCTGAGGAACTATGGACGGAGGTCCGTAACATTGTTCAGGAGGCAGCAACTCAATCCATCCCAAAGAAAAAGAAAGGCAAGAAAGCAAAGTGGCTGTCTGATGAGGCTTTACAAGTAGCTGAGGAAAGAAGGGAAGCGAAAAGCAAGGGAGAAAGGGGAAGATATATCCAACTGAATGCAGAGTTCCAGAGAATAGCAAGGAGAGACAAGAAGGCCTTCTTAAATGAACAATGCAAAGAAATCGAGGAAAACAACAGAATGGGAAAGACTAGAGATCTCTTCAAGAAAATCGGAGATATCAAGGGAACGTTTTGTGCAAAGACGGGCATGATAAAGGACAAAGAAGGCAGGGACCTAAGAGAAGCAGATGAGATTAAGAAGAGGTGGAAAGAATACACAGAAGAACTATACAGGAAAGATCTGAATGTCCCTGATAGCCATGATAGTGCGGTCACTGAACTTGAGCCGGACATCCTAGAGAGTGAAGTCAAGTGGGCCTTAGGAAGCATTACTAACAACAAAGCTAGCGGAGATGACAGTCTTCCAGCTGAGCTATTTAAGATCCTAAAAGATGATGCTGTTAAAGTGCTGCACTCAATATGCCAACAAATTTGGAACACTCAACAATGGCCGCAAGACTGGAAAAGGTCAGTTTACATTCCAGTTCCAAAGAAGGGCAACGCCAAAGAGTGTTCAAACTACTGCACAATTGCGCTCATTTCACATGCCAGCAAGGTGATGCTCAAAATCCTACAAGCTAGGCTTCAGCAGTATGCGAACCGAGAACTACCGGAAGTAGTACTGGGTTTCGACGAGGCAGAGGAACTAGAGATCAAATCGCCAACATTCACTGGATCATGGAGAAAGCAAGAGAATTCCAGAAAAACGTCTATTTCTGCTTCATTGACTACGCTAAAGCCTTTGATTGTGTGGATCACAACAAACTGTGGCAAATTTTTAAAGTGATGGGAGTACCAGACCACCTTACCTGTCTCCTGAGAAACCTGTATGAGGGACAAGAAGCAACAGTAAGAACCAGACATGGAACAACCGATTGGTTCAAAATTGGGAAAGGAGTATGACAAGGCTGCATATTGTCGCCCTGCTTATTTAACTTATATGCAGAGTACATCATGAGAAACGCCAGGTTGGATGAATCACAGGTCGGAATTAAGATTGCCAGGAGAATTATCAACAACCTCCGATATGCAGACGATACCACCCTAATGGCAGAAAGCGAAGAGGATCTAAAGAGCCTCTTGTTGAAGGTGAAAGAGGAGAGTGCAAAAGCTGGCTTGAAACTCAACATTAAAAAAACTAAGATCACGGCATCTGGCCCCATTACTTCTTGGCATATAGAAGGGGAAAAAATGGAAGCTGTGACAGATTTTATTTTCTTGGGCTCCAAGATCACCGCAGACGGTGACTGCAGCCATGAAATTAAAAGAGGCTTGCTCCTTGGGAGGAAAGCTATGGCAAACCTAGACAGCATAGTAAGAAGCAGAGACATCACCTTGCCGACAAAGGTTCGTCTAATCAAAGCGAACCTTTGGTTTTCCCAGTAGTAATGTATGGCTGTGAGAGATGGACTATAAGGAAGGCTGAGCGCCGAAGAATCGATGCATTTGAATGTGGTGCTGGAGAAGACTCTTACAAGTCCTCTGGACTGCAAGGAGGTCAAATCAGTCCATCCTAAAGGAAATCAACCCTGAGTGCTCATTGGAAGGACAGATACTGAAGCTGAAGCTCAAATATTTTGGCCACCTAATGCGAAGAGAAAACTCTCTGGAAAAGACCCTGATGCTGGGAAAGACTGAAGGTAAAAGGAGAAGGGGACGGCAGAGGATGAGATGGCTAGATAGCATCACGGATGCAATGAATATGAACTTGAGCACGCTCTGGGAGAGAGCGCAGGACAGGAAGGCCTGGCGTGCTATGGTCCATGGGGTCACGAAGAGTCGGACACGACTGAATGACTGAACAACAACAACAACAATTAATAAGATAAAATATAAAATAAGCAATAAGAATAAAAGTATTATAGGTTAGATTAGGGATGTTGGAGAATTCCGCCACGATCTCCAGTGGGGCCGGATTCTCTATCCCTGTGTGTGTGTAGGAATGGCGTGAGCATCTGGTTGGGGCTCGAAGCCCAGTGAGAAGTTGGCACTCCACCCCCCCCACTCAGACACCAGTTCTAAAGAATCCGGCCCCCCCGGAGTCCGTGGTGGAACGGACTACCCACCCGCCACCCCCCGAAATCCCCCCTGGAACAGACGTACCTGGCGGCAGCAGCAGCTCCAGCAGCGGCTCTGGGTTGTTTTCCGGCTGCTGTCGGACTGCAGCCGCAAATGGCAGCCGCTACACTGGCCACCATTTGCGTCCCTGCCAAGCCGTGATAGGCTATGTAAGTATCTACGTAGCCTATCACGGCAAAACGCAGGGACGCAAATGGTGGCCGCTACACCATTTGCGCCCCTGCTCTTTGCCGTGATAGGCTACATAAGTATCTGGTCATTTTCCCTAACACCAGGAGATCTTACAGAAAATGACCAGCCTCTCCTGCGCCACTGCCGCTGTAGCAATGATGGGGGGAGGACGAGAGGTGCTGCCTTCTTCCCCTCTTCTTGCTGGGGGAACCGGTGTCTGAGTGGGGGGGGTGGAGTGGCAACTTCTCACTGGGCTTCGAGCCCCAACCGGATGCTCGCGCCGTCCCTACACACACACAGGGATAGAGGAAGAGAGGGACGGTGGGTGGGGAATCAGCAGAAACAGGAAGAGTTTCTGCTCCTCCGATGAGAGCTGCCTTAAGAGCAGGAAAAGAGCACAGCGTTCAAGTGCGAACCGTGCTTGCTGATTCGATGAAGTACTGGAACGGGGAAACAGAGTGAATATGAATAATCACGTTTTAATGTGATGGCATTTAACTTGCCGGTCTATCGAATTCAATGCCTAACAGACACAATGTAAATCCTCCTGAAGACTAGATCTCATCCACAGTTAAGTACTCTTAAGACGTTTATGTGACAGCCAAGTGTCTTAAAATGCTGATGTCCAGTGTGGATGTTCACCTGAATTCATAATCCTGCATATACCATAATTCCTTGTAATATCAATTCTTCCTGTGCTCATGCTTACGTGGCCAATACTGCATAACCCATGCAAGAAGGAAAGGAGATGGGAAGGTTTTAACTCTTCCCTCCTGGTGCATGGTAATCTCAGTCCAAACTGGGCCCACCCACTTACTCTAGAGTAAAAAAAAAAAAGCCTAAGTAATACACGGCACAATTAATGGTAATGTGTAGTTTGACCCACAAAGAGGGGGGAAAAACCCTGGCATTTGCATGGGAGGGGGAATGGAATGGAGTGGCTGGAAAGGAGGAGGGAAAAGGGGCATGTAAATATATAAAGGGTAGCAAGAACCATTGCATAGTCTGGATAGATCATTTCTTGGTTCAGAGCTATTATGGATAGGCTATTTTGAAATATGCCCATAGAAATCAATGGAGAAATAAAAGATTGTTTGGACACTGCAACAATTTTATTGTAGGGCCTCACTTATTCTTTCTAATCAATGTTATACTTTCTTTGCTGAGATTATTATGTGCACACACACATGCTCCACAAAGAGGGAGTTGTTCACAAATTCTCCCCCCTATTTGTGTGCAAAGATATTGGGAGGGAGCACACAATTTCACTGAATTTCTCCAGGGAGAGGAGAAATTCTCAACAGTTTCTCACAGGTAGGGCTCACCATTGGCAGCGGTTGTAGCACAGCCTCTTCCTTTTTGTGTAAAGGTTTTGGGGGTTTTGTGCTGCCACTGCAAGTGGCAACAGCATCAACTCTATTGGCAGGCTGCCCCCTTCCCCATGCTCTTCTCAGGCTGCCTGCGCTTCCTGATTTGAAAATCCCCATGGGAAGAATTACCTCGTGATGTCTTCCCCTGGGCTTTAATGGAAGTGTGGGAAGCCAATGAGGCTACAGGCTGCTGGAGAGATGATTGTACAATGAAAAACAGGACACTTGTGCACACCTCTTAAGGTAAGCACAAGAAACCCAAACCCAACCCATGAGAATTTCTCCAAAATTTTCTTCACCATTGAATTTATTTTTGAAAACAAATTATTTTCTATCATATTGAATGAGAATGGTCAACAAAATGTGGGAGAAATTTTTGCCACAGCAACACTAATATTTTTTTTAACCACACTTAGTACATCCAGTTAATTTCAACAACAGTTAGTTTTGACTAAGCAGCCTATGTCCATTAAATACTAGACACACTGTAATGCTACAGCCAACATTAATATTGGGGGTGTCTCCATGACAACAGACAGAGAAGCAAGTGGTGACTTACCCGGATTTTTCAAGGAACCAGCTTTGGTCTGCGCAGGACTCCATGAACGAGTGCAACACACCATACAAGTCACTTCATAGGAACATACTTGTGGGTGAGGTGGGGAGATTGGAGTGAATGTCATCAGACTGGCAGGAGCCGCTCAACCAATAAGAGAGGTTCCTCCCCCCCTCCAGGCTCTACCCCTCTTTCTCCTTCCCCTAAAGCTCCCATAATGCGAAGGAGGGAAGTTTTGCATTAATTACTTCCTTACAGCAACAAAACAAACAGTGAAGAAACACAGCATCAGTATTTAGGGAACAAGCCTCATTGACCACAATGGGAGCTACTTCTGAGGAGACACCTGCTTCCCCAACCTATGCCCAATTCCACCATTTTTAAAATTTCTTTCCCTTTAAAACCACATCAGGAAGCACTACCCCCATCTCACTATCTCAGTATCTCACATTTGCCAGCAATTCCTATACCCCCCATCTCACTATTGCGCAATAGTGCTATTGCATCAAAGTCTATTGCATCAAAGTGAGGTAGTGAGATTGAGGGTGTGGGTACTGCCAACAAAACTGCTATTTCACTTTAATGGTTTACTTTTTAAAAAAAGTTAGAGGCTGCCAGGAGCACACCTATACTTTGCAGGGATGGCCACCAGAGTTTACTGGTAGGCAAGGTTAAGTAAATGCCATGAGATAGCTCAAAACTCTGACGGCCAGCCGTGAAATGGTGGAAACATCAGGCAAACACAAGCGAGAAAAACACTGGGGAAACACCCCTTGACTGGGGTCAGTGAGGTGAAAGACACACCCCTGGGCAGGGCTATCATGCTGGAGTAAATGTGGAGGGTGGTGCTCACCACAACAGAAGTACAGACAAGCTAAATTAAGGAAAACAACCACTAAAAGTAATCTGAGAAGAATCGTTTTTTTGGCAGGAAACTCCAGAATGGCTGCGAGATGGCCACAACATCACGTGCCTTGAATAACCTCCAAATGCAGCAACCTCACAGTAGATGGCTCGTGGAGACAACCCCATTGTTTATATTCTTTATACACCAACTCAGAACTCTTGAAGTTAACTTATTCCACCAAGTCACCGCTAATGATACTGCTTTCCCTTTTGATACACGATTTCCCCAAACTACATACCTATGTATAGCTAAACTCTGGATTATAGGAAATGAATAAAGATCTTTTTGGCCTAGGCTGTTCCTGTATCATTACCATCACATTGCAGAAATCTGTTATTTCTTTATATATGAAGATTAGGCTGCCATTGCCCAGTTGAGAATGCATTCAGTGTTCAATGTTCAGTGCTTTTAATTGTTTTGTAAATTGCCCAGAGAGTTTGGCTATTTGCTGGTATAGAAATGTAATAAATAATAAGAAATAATAAAGCACCATATTCCATTTCACAATCAGCTATCTCTTCACACTGAGATACATGTAGAGTTGTGTTCCAAAACATCTGGAATACACAATAGATTCTGAATGACATGACTAACTCAAGTTGTTCACTTGGGTTGGCACTGATTTTAGGGTGCAAATTGTCACATTCCTTCATCCTCCCCCTTCACAAACAACACACTCCAGGAAACAAGGCTTCAGGCTCACTACTTTATTAGTTAATGACTTGCTTCTTTACAAATGCAGATTCTAGGAAACCCTCAGACTGAAGTGAAACAGCTAATCTACACTTCTATGAATATCAATAGAAGAGCCAAAGTGGAAGTTAGAGAAGTTGCCAGCAGTCTGGGCAAGAACTTCTCAGCCAGACTAGTTTCACAGGGATGTCACTCCCTTAGGGTGGCTCCCTTCTGCATAGGCCTTCATGAGTGGCCAACCTGGTGGGGTGTCTGAGCTCTGCCTCTGCCTTTTCCTGCTTCGCTCTGCAACGGACAGTAGCATCCCTCAAGTAACGTCCCTCGCTCTCCTCCTCCCCCAAAACCTGGGTTCTCCTGAAGGAAGAAAGGGGGGTCCATTCAGGCTGAGCCATCTGTGTCTCAAGGTCTTAGGAAGAAAACCTTGCCATATCTGAGCACACTAGGGAGGGTGCCTCCCCCTCCTCTGGATGTTCCCATTCTGAATCCAAGCTGCTAGACATCTCCACATGCTCAGATTCATTCCTGACACAAATGAGGCAGAATATAATTTCAGAGGTGTGTCCCTGGATATCTTACGATGTTGCAGATGTACATGTTTCTGATTGTGTGATCCTTTGTCAGTTCCTCCATTCGGGATAGCCCTGAAATTACCTCATCCATGTCAGTGGAAATCAAGATTGAATTTAATTACTAATGGTACTAATTCTAAGATATAATAAAATATAACATTACCAAATAAGCTCTCCTGGCCAAACATTATTTAACCATACAATTTTTGACATTCCAATCATGCCAAACATGGGTTTTATCTTACTAGGAATGAACCAGGATATGTTATACAGTGAACTAATTTTTACAGATAGAAAATGAATATTTATAACTTTGTGGTTAACTTCATCACATCATTCTATATGGTTTACATTGGTAATGCCATATCATATATGCTATATCATATACGTTATACAGAAATGGGTTAAGAAACCTGAAACCACCAGAGTAAAAAGGCAACCTATATGATTAGTTAAACATACAAGTTAACAAGCATTAAAATGTGGCACCAAAGAAGCAGCCCAAATTAGACCTTTCAAAACACTTGTCATTAAACGATGGCATGTTGAAACTTCAGACAGGTTAAGCTTACGCTGTGTTTTGAGTGAAATAATTATCTTTCCAGGGTTGCAATTACTAGAGTGCTTAGTTGCCATGGGAACCAGGCAACATATAGATGTTGTCAGATGAAGACATCAAAGGGCAGACAGCGGATTTTCAAATCACTACATGGCAAGTGTCAGCTGTCATACATTTCACTGTTCAATTTTTAAGAAGCCAGGAGAAAAATAAAGAGAGAGAAAGAGAGAGATTAGCATTTCAAAACAATGTATTATTAGCATTAAAACTGTAACTCTGTATCCCACGTACCATAGAAATAGGATCAGTATCTGAATTTTCTCTCTCATTTTCTCTTGTAGCTAATGTTTATCAAACACACAGAGCAATATAAGGAATTAAGGGCACAATGTCAGCCTTAATTCTGGACTTACTTTGCTTTCCCTGCAACTTAAATCCTGCCTATTTTTCTGTGTTAAAATGTCCTGCTGCCTTGGGCTTTGATGCTTTTAGTGTGATGCCCCCGTTGACCTGTTCTCCACTTCCTTTCAAGCAAGTAAAAGACATAATAGGTCTTACAATCTGTCTATAACAACAAGAACAAGGACCTGTGCTGAGAATGCTCCCTTGATGTGAAGACTGCAAATGCTCCCAACTGTGATCTGTGTGTAAAGGATAAAAACAGATGGACAATCCAGTATTAATACAACCTTTAGTTCACCTTCAGTGTAAGGTATTTTATGGCTGATTTTGATTTATAGCTTCCTTTAACCAACTTGATGATGAAAGGTTTTCAGTATTCATTAATCCTTTAGCCACTAGAGTCATTAAAATGCATCCCAAGCCAGATCTTTGCTTTTTGACAAATCCACCACAATTCCAACATGAAGTAGAAATTAAAAGATGTTGTGAGCCTGAGCAAGGTGCTCTCTTTCATCTTCCTTCAGCTGGTGTTCCACTATTTGAAAAAAAGTTATTTGGAAACTAACTTTATTCTGTTCAAATAAAAAAAAAAAAATCAAAGCAACACAGATGCCCATAAGAAGTAATGAATACCTTTTTCCTCCTTCAACCATAACCCAAGACCCCCCTGTAATGGCTCCTAGAAGAATACCCATAAAATTATTTCATAAGAATGGGCCATATGCACCATTTTCTCCAAGACAGTTTTGTGAACTACTTCTGGAACCCTGGACTGAATATATCCATTTCACATCATGGGTTGTCTTCCAGAAAGTTGTGTGAATGTTATTTTATTTATATTAAAATTTATATCCCACTTTTCTAGGCAAAATGCTCACTCAAGGTGGTTTACAATGTCATAAGATTGTATGACATTGATTTTCCAAAAGAAAATATAAACAGACAAAATATAAACAAACAATAACACAACAAAAACACAGTTATGGAATATCTTCAAGGATATGAATCTATGAAAACCATACTAAGAGTAATCTTACAGAATCAAAAACTTATGCAAGAATTGTCCATCACCCAGTCTGGATCCTACCACCAAATGCAGAAATGTAAACAACAACAACAACAACAACCGCAAAATATTAGATCCTAGTCAATGCAAGGAATGGACACTTTTTTGGAAACAGAACTGTCAAGTTCTGAGAAGGAGCCTTGGATGAAACATTCATACTTCATGGCAGTTTAATGCTGTTTCCATTTGGTTCCTGTAATAAAAGGCAATTTTATCTGTTGTTTACACTCTCTCCTGTGGCTATGAATCTTTTGGCAAGCAGCTGCAGAAGCTTCTGAAATGGCTAACAAAAATAACTGAAAAGGCAGATAACTCCAAGACAGCTAGCGAATGTCAAGTGTGAGCTGACCTCCATGTCATGATAAAACCAGCAAGCCAACTCTGTACATTTTAAGGTATTTGCCAATACAGGAACGATGCCTTTAAACACTATTTGGCTTAAAAAAACATAAATGAATCAAGCCTGTTAGAAAATACCAAAGCCTTCATATAATTAGCACCCCTGCCCCCTAGATTCCAGAGAACAGAGGAGATTAGCAGTAGGCATATCATGTCTTCTGGTTCCTGGGATGCAGAGATAACTACAGATACCCAGATTCCTTTTGTCAAGCTCTTGCTGTCCTTAGGCAAAACAAAATGCAGGAAAGTCATGGAGCCAAGTTTTAGCTCAGTGATTGTAAAACTGAGACTAAAAAGAGGTACATATTCCCTTCAAATGCCACACTTTTAGCGAGTCACAACCCAGGTGTTTAATGTGCATCCATTAAAAGTGTAATGCATGAAGAAGCTCCAATGGTCATTTTGGAGGTGATGGGCAGCAGAGAGAATTTTTTAAAAATGAAAGAAATCTGACCAACTTTTGATGATTTATGTATATCACTAGAGGGAAAATGTATGCAACAGGTAGTCCATATCTGGTGGCCTTTTTTAGAGCCACTCTTTTTTCCTGTATATTTCAGCTGTATGGACACTTTGAAATTAAGTTCAGCAGAGGTCTATAAGTAATAGAGTAAATATTTCAATCTTCTTCCTTGTTTACACATTTAAATTGGAATAACCTTCTAGTTTGTATTTACTTGCGAATAAATATGGCTTGTGAAAAAGGAAGTCTTGAGCATTCACCAACAGAATGAATAAAAAAACTTAAAAAAATTAGAACACAGGCAAAGATATTGGTTCCATTATCCATGAAGCAGTTGTGAATTAGAACTACCATAATTCTTTCTCTGATAGGTTGTGTTAGAAATACCAGTCGAACTGCTGCAGGAGTTGCAAATGCTTGTTAAGCCACTCATGTTATAGTACCCTACTTGGCATTAATAACAGCAGTGAGATGGAAAGGGCTAAAGTTTTCAGCACTGTGCACACAAAAAATTCATTCGGAAAGGCAAATAATAAGAGACTAAAAGACATTCCAAATTATTCCCAGCACAGAACCCTGATCAATGCTCAAATGATCAACAGTAAACAAAACAGAAAACAGCAACAACAACCCAATAAAACCAGATCCTATAAATATGCTTTTTTGCAATTTTAGATCTTGTAGAGATCTATCAACATTGCAAATTATTAATGAACTAACAATGATTTTCTGGCCTAATCTGAGTAGGGGACACACATAGATGGAAGCCTTGGCTGGAAGCGAAACCACAAATATAAAAGGGTGTTGCATGTGTGTTTCCTACCCCAATGCACCGATTGTTGGTGTATATAGCATCCTCAGAAAACTGTTGAAAGTGCCAATCAGTTTTTCAGTAAGGGGCAGGACTTTGTCCCCTCTGCTCTCCACACTTGCCAATAGGGATGTCAGAGAATTCCACCACGGATCTCGGTGAGGCCGAATGCCAGTGCATTCAGCCCCCCGAACTCCGTGGCGGAACGGCCTGCCCCCCCGCCCCCCCGCGGATCCCCCCCGGGACGAGACTTACCTAGGGCAGATGCTCTGGGCGGCGGCAGCGGCGGCAGCGGCGGCTCCGGTGGCGGCTTTGGCGGAGGCTTCGGTGGCTGGTCTTCCGACCATTTGCAGTCTTGTCGTTTTTTTTTACAAGACGTGATAGGCTATGTAAAGATTTACGTAGCCTATCATGGCTGGGTAAAAAAAACCAAAACCCGTGTACGCAAATGGCGGCGGCTACGGCCGCCGCCATTTGCGTTCCTTATTTTTGGCCATCTTAGTCTACGTAAATATTTACATAGACTGAGACAGCTGCCATTTGCGTACGCGGTTTTTTAAAATTTATTTTTTTACCCAGAGTCCTCCGCGGCTGGAAATCCGGCTGCGGACGGCTCTGGCCTGGGCCTGGCCAGCTGCTCCGTGGAGCTGCCGCAGAGCACAGCCGGCCGTGGAGGATTCCGGGGGGGAGGAACGGATCGCCTCCCCCCCCCGTCGAGGATTCTGGGGGGAGGGACGGAATGCCTCCCCCCCCACCATCAACATAATCCGCGGAAAGGTAAGTGACTTTTGTACATCATATATCTTTGCTGATTTTCTGGAAGACCTGTGCTGCACATGTACACAGCTGGATTAGGGTATGATGTTTAGTCAGATGTATAGAATAGAGGCAATTTTATATGTAAGGCAACTGAATGTGTAGGTGAAAATTCTTGTTGTACTGAAACATGGCTACTTAAAAAAGGGCATGAAATTCTCAGGCCACCTTTCAAAATAGGGACACTGGTTTATGGTAAACGTTTTGAAATGGTGGGGGAAATGGACATTGGTTTTAATTATCTTGAAACCACTTTACCCCCACCCCCAAATAAACTGGATAAGGAATATTAGGTTGGATCCATCCAAACCTCACATGAGTGAAAGCTTGCTCATTCAATAGGAGTTCCACTTGCACAATGATACTCCATCCTCCCCTCCTCCTGCAGCCCCCTGAATGCCCCCAAATCTGCTCTGGAGAATCCCCCAACCCACTGCAGCAGATCTGGGAGCATGCACAGGAACTGAATGTGGAAGGGGAAATCAATTTCACCAGCATTTTCCTTCCATGACACCACTGCATAAAACCCTCTAAAATATTGCACTTATATAAAAATAATTGCAATATTTTCTATAACATTTTAAACTACCTTAAAAAACACTCTAGCACATTACTTCACTTTAATATTTGTTATAAAGATCCTCAGAGAAATAATTCATAACCCCCAAATTCTAGGATGGCACAGTTATAGATGGGGGGTTGGTTTGCATTTTAATGCAAACCTGCCTAATCAATTCATTGAACAATCTTTATTTTCTTAAAACCAAGGTAATCACAAAACAAGACAGAAGAAGAAACAAATCCACAATAGTCAAATCTGATAATCTGATAATAAATATGATTTTATACATAATTATGTCTACTTTTAAAAGCAGTCATTGCAAATAACAAAAATTGGTATGTAATATATTTGTTCTGATCAACTAAAAGCATACACATTTTCTCAAAATTTGACACCTCAGGGCAAGAACTACCAACTTCGGTTGGTGGCCCAGCTACGCCCCTATCTGGACAGGGATAACTTGGCTTCAGTTGTCTATGCTCTGGTAATCTCCAAGTTAGATTAGCACAATGCACTCTATATGGGGCTGCCTTTGAAGATGGTTCAGAAGCTGCAGCTCGTGCAAAATGCAGCGGCCAGATTGATAACGGGGACCAGAAGGTCTGAACATATAAGTCTGACTCTGGCCAATTGCACTGGCTGCCTGTATGTTTCCGAGCCCGATTGAAGGTGCTGGTTTTACCCTATAAAGTCTTGCATGGCTTGGGACCATAATACCTGATGGAGCGCCTCTCCCGACACGAATCTACCCATACACTACACTCAACATCTAAGGCCCTCCTCTGGCTGCCTACTTCGAGGGAAGCTCAGAAGATGGTGACAAAGGAGACGGTATTCTCGGTGGTGGCCCCCAAATTATAGAATGATCTCCCTGACAAGGCCTGCCTGGAGCCACCATTATCTTTTCTGGTGCTACGTTAAGACCTTTCCCTTCTCCCAGGCATTTGGCAGTATATGATAAGTTTTAATTGATCCTGGAATAGCTTATGGTTGTTTGCTTTTAGATTGCTTGTTTGAAGTTGTTTTAGATATATGTTCTCATGTATATTGTCTGTTCGTGGTTTTTTTTTTAAAATGGAATTGGCTTTTAAAATCTGTATACTATATTTTAAAACATTTTTCATTTCTGTAAACCGCTCAGAGAGCTTTGGCTATTGGGTAGTATAGAAATGTAAGAAAGAAAGAAAGAAAGAAAGAAAGAAAGAACTTTATAAAAAATCTTTCACTAGACGCCCTACGCAATAGGCAGTACAACAAAAAATGATAGATATCCTCCATCTGTCCCTGCCCCAAATCACAGAAATGTTGGTCCCATGGAAATTTAAGGAATGTTCCTTCCAAATAAGCACTAAGCATAGTTTGAAAGCACAGCTTGGGAAAAGCCTTTCTTAATAAAGGTAATATAAGCTTGCATAAATATTGCTCCAGAGTGTGATTAACCTTTGCATGCCTATAGCACCAGTGATGGCTGGTGGCACAGAGAGCAGGGTCAACAGAGGGTGGAACCATGGAGTCGGCAGCAGCAGAACAAAGGGGTCATCAGATGCAGAGCAGTCTTTTATATCTCCAGCAGAAGATGAAACATCCACAGAAAGGGAAAATTGAGCCACAGGAACTTTAAGACATTCTCCTGTTCCAACAGGAACTCACATTGCACAGAGAATCAAGTGACTTTAAGATCATGAGTGCAAAACAGTGAGTGATGTGTGGGGGGGGGGATCCACACAACCACACATAATGTGCACAAAAATGTGTACACATGTTTGTGTGGACTTATTTAAAAAAATTGCAAACTCATGTGGAAACAGGACAAAACAAACTTAAGACTGGAACAATGAATGACTGAGAGAAACCAAAAATGATAGATTCATTCATCCCTAGGTATGACTACCATTATTATGTATTAATTATCTCCCTACTTCAGATGCATTTAGATCTAATTCGACTAGCTGCTAAGTTAGTTCCTCAAGTGACTCAGAGTAGAGAGACTTAATGTCTATCCTTTGTTGCCTTAAGTGACATATTTGCTTTTCAAAGCAATGGCTAACAGCTACAGCACTCCTTAGAGTGCACTTATACCCAAGCAATGCAAAAGCACTCATGCCTGTTTATGCCATATGGGAAAGGATTTTCTCTTCTCAGCCGGAGGAAGGACATGCTACTCCAGATACTCATAATCTCTCTTCAGTTCCTAGAAGTGCCAACCTTGATTATCTTTATGCATACAGAACAAGAAATAACAAGTGACTTGGAATGCACTAGACAGAACACCTTGAGCTACAATGCAGCTGTTGATAATCTTTGGATATGATTTTTCAGATCCATTAAATTCAGTGCAAATTTTGACATTTCTGTAGGAGAATGTTTGCAACTGGACAACCACTTATGAATTAGTTGGCATGCAAATGGCATTTACAGAATCTAGGCTATGGAATTGTCTTGGCAGGGTCAGCTTTGGGGTTGAACCATGTCCAGGGTAGAAGCTGCTATCTCTGCCCCCGCCTCACCCCACCACTGGGAAATGCCTACAGGAATGTCACATATGCTTTAAGACTATTGACTCCAGCATGTGACACAAGACATAAAATTGCATTCTGTTTGTTTGTTATGTTTTACAAAATAAAAATGGATAAATTAAAAACAGAATGTAGGCAAAACACATTTTTATTCAAGCAGGCCTTTGAAGTATAAGCAAGTCTGTTGGGTTGGGTGCTGTTTTTATTCTCTTATTGTTGTGTTTTTAATGGTGTTTTAATGTATTTGTTTTATTATTGTTTTAATCAAGTTTCATTTATCTGTTATTGTAAGCCACGCTGAGTTCCATTTTCTTGGTAGAAAGACGGGATACAAATCAAATCAATCAATAGTTTATAGCGATGTCTATAAAATTCCAAATTCAGCTACAGAATTTGAGTGGCTTCTATATTAATACTTTCACATTGTGCAGGAGAATGAAATACTATTGTTAAGGTGATGCTGAGGTCTACTGAGTTAGCAGCTCATCTGCATACTCTCCTAGCAGCTTCTGCTGAAGACCCTGGAGGTCACTGCAAGATGACTGGAGTTTGTGCTTCTTGCCACCCTGCACTCTCTGCGCCAGTGGGCCAATAGGGCTGAAGTCTGGTGAGGTAGCAACATAAACTCCCAGGGGCCTCCGCTGAAGATGCTGAAGAAATCACTGCAAGCTGAGTGAAGCTTGGGCTTCTTGCCATCCTGTGCTCTCTGTACATGTGGGTCAAAGGGGCTAAAGTCTGGTGAGGTACTCTTCAACATTTTTTATCAGTGACTCAGATGAAGGGTGGAAGGAATCGTTATCAAATTTGCATAGGACACATAACTGGGAGGGACAGCTAAAACCTAAGAAGACAGGAATAAACTCAGTATGAAAAGTCAGTATGACCTTGGTAGAATGGAAAAGTAGGACAAAACTAACACAATGAAATTCAAGAAAGACCTTTGCAAAGTTCCATGTATGGAGAAGTTTAGTGATCAATGTAGACCAGCACCTTGGTGTTTGATAAGTACAGATGAAGCATATGAATTGAACTCGGACAAAAAAAGAAAAAAAAGTCAAAATTGTAGCTGGAGGTTGGTTGAAAGCCACCATTATGTGCTCTTTGTACTTCATCTTGGAATAACATCATTTATGTCCCTCAGTTTCTACTACCTCTTGCATCTGAACACTGTGATGGTAGAAAACTAAAAAAAAAAAAGTCCACTGTGATTTACAAAAACATTTTAGTATTGGATTTACAAGTCTTCCAATGGGAATACAGAAGTACTTATACACAACAAAGGTACATAGCAGGTAGTCTTTCAATTTATTCATCAAACAACCCACAGTGAACATTTGAAGACATCTGAATTAACAATAGCTATTCAATTTATTGCAGAAGCATTTTATTTAACTAAAATATATCCTCTTTTTGTATCTTTGTGCTTGTTTCATGTAATCTTTTTTGAACTTGCTATCTTTTACAGATTGTGACCACTAAATACAACAGTGAAAGCTGGTGAATAAAGAACATTAAAAAAAAAAGCTTTCTATTCCACTATTATTGTATCTCCAAAGGGCCAGCCAGCAGAACTTTCCAGGTGGTGAACAGCCTATTAAATCAGACTTCTCTCTGCAAAAAGAGAGAGATTTCTTTTTCCACTGTGAAAAACGTGCCTCCTGCATTGCAGATGAAATTACAGTGTATTTGGAATGATTGGGGGACCACTAGTTTGACAGTGCCCAAACATAGGGCCAATTTATACAATCAGCAGAATGACTTGCACTGCTTCAGGCTATAATGGGGAGAGCAGGCAGATTTGGGATTCAACCAAAGAAAATTCCCCGAATCACTCCAAAGCAAATCTTGGACCTCCCAAAGCTTTGGGAATGATTTGGAGATTCAGGGGGACACAGATGGGTTCACATGTCACGCTAAGCCACCCTGCAAATAAGCCACAGTGGGTTTGGTTGTTCACTGAACAATCTATGGTACACCCAACAGCTGATCAGGCTTGCCATGGCTTGTTTTCCTTCAGTCCTCCGGCTGGCTCCAGCATGTATCCCAGGTGCCTTTGAGGCACACTCCATGTTGTCTCCTCATCCCGGCCCACCCCCTACTCTGATTGCTACCCTTTTTCGTTCACCATCTTTAAAAACATTTTTTCAGTGCTTCAGGAACAGCAAATGTGCTTGTAATATTTAAATTATTATTTCCCCCCTGTTCTTTCACAAGTGTGCAAGCGCACACTTTCGCCTGAATGATATATGTAGTTTTGCCTGGTCAATTTCCTTGTATGTTGCAGGTGTCAACTGGAGCCCCGAAATGGAGTAGGTACCATACAAGGAAATTGGCAAAGTAAGGCTGCATACGTGCTAGTTTGTGCACAGTTGTGAAGGACTGGGAAAGTAGTAATAGTAAGAGAAAGGAGGGACCCACTAGCGCAATTCAGGAACACTGAAAATGGAAGGGAGCGGATGTGAGAGCAGTAAGTGCACCGAAGGGAGAGGACAGTATCTCCCACTTAGCAATGTCATCCTCTCATTTTAAAGTGTTGAACTGACAGTTATCATTATCTTTCTCCCATTCAGCACTTGATGGTCCCTCCAAAGTGCCATTTGGGCAACAGTGGAGGGGCAGTCACTGGCAAGAGAGGCTGGAGACAGCACCTAAGAGATTGTGAAGAGCAGCACAGGCATTTTTGCTGCTCTTGACAAGCAGTTCTGTAGTCAGTCCCAGTAATCCACAATAAAATTGCTTTCCCGGGTTCAGACAACACAACAACACACCATGCGTATGAACAACCCTATAACGTGCCATGAGTTTTCAGGGTGACTTGTTGGCGAAAATGAAGCCACCCTGCAGACAACGTGCCAGGTTTGGACAACACATTAACCCACCATGGCTGGCTGTCACATCATGAGAACCCAGCCAGAGGCAATGACAGTAAGACCTAGTTCTTGTGATCAAAATAAGCCACCATGGCTTATTTAAATCACAGTGTATGCCAGGCATATGCAGGGTGTGATTTCTACAATCATCACCTAGGCGCAGCTTGTGATGTCATTTGAACCTGGGTGGCATAGCTTGTTGGCGGGTTAAACAACCCTCCAATATCCTTTCAACAGTCCATGGGTTATTGGAGGCTTGTTTCTGGGTTATTGGTTATTGGAGGCCACCCAAGTTCAGATGACATGACAAGCTGCGCCCAAGCGGCGATTATGGACGTTGCACCGGGTACGCTCCAAGCACATGCTGTGATTTAAATAAGCTTATTTCGATTGGGCAAACTGGCCCTGCATATGCAAAGATAATATATTTTCCCCTGAGCTCTTCATAAAAGGAAAATGCCAGGGTGAAGAAAGAGGGGGGGTTGTTGTAGTTTTGTGACTGACAGCTCAAGCTCCCAACCAGGGAATAACTTTACCAAGGCTCTCCTTTTGGCTTTCAGTCACAACGCTTTGGAGAGAAATGTAGAAGCAGCTTATCAGGGGCTGCTAGTCCTGTTGAGCATTGTGACTGCATTGTGACTGTGTGTTTGTGGCAGCCGAGGCAGCAGCAGCAACATAACTCAAGGTTTCCAGGAAAGGGCTTCCAGGAATTAGAACCCACACAAACTTGCAGGTGGCCTTTGCTGCCTGTTTAGTGGGTAGTTGTTTCTGACGCTAACCTGGTATGCGGAGTTCTGCTGAGTCCCCAAAACTTGAGTCCAGAGTGTGTCCCCCACCCCCAGCATGTTCTGGCTGCTAATACATGGAAGGCAGGATGCAAGCAGTGGTGGCAGCCACTAGTGTTCTTGTTCATAAGCTAATGTATGTATGGTGCTCTTACATATAGGGAACTTGGCTAAAGCAGGCTACAAAATGCTTAGCCTCATATGTCCTGTATGTGGGTGAATACAGATGACCAGCTAACCAAATAATTGCAGAAAACAAAACTCCCAAGGGTGTTGGTGTTGCATGCCCCATTCCCTTGTTCATAATTAAATGACTTCTTTGGATTGCTTAATCACCACAGCCCTATTCAGTTGTTTATCAAGCAGGGGGACCAAACATGCATGGAGAAGGAGTGTGCTAGCCCCATCCCCTCCATTGTCACATTTATCACCCTCTACTCATGGAGGGTGGGTTTCTGAAGAAAAGAACCTCCTGTACCCATAGAGCCTCTCCACATGATCCAGAACCCTGGAAAACCAGCATTTGGGAAGAAAACATGGGAGAAGGGTTAGTGTGCTTCCCCTCTTCATGTGTTTAGCCCCTCCAGTTGATGAACAAATAGGGTTTATCTGTATCTGTACATTTATTTATACCGAATACAGTTAACTGGATCAGATCTGAGCACAGTTATTTCATGCTCAGAACCAGTGCAGACTTTAGTGTGCCCTTGGGATGGTGCCGCTGATGCCCCCCCGCCGCAACCTGGGGCCCTCCCCAGAACTGCTGTTGCCTGTGCTACCATCACAAGCCCTGCCCAGTGGTGCAGGTTGCTGCTGCCACTTGACTGTGTAAAATCCACTCCGTCTGTGTTCTGTGGATTGTCAGGCGCCTTTCATTCCGTCATCTTCCCACAGACGAATGCAAAAATTTTTTTGTCATGTGGAAAAATACAGAAATAATTGCGTAAATATTTACGTAAGTATATACGTAAGTTTTTACATAATTTACCTCAGTACATAACGTTTAGTATATTGTCCCCTATTCCATTCAACATTTCCTCAGCAGAAACGTACGTATTTTTCTACAGATTACATGTGTAAATTTCGGGAAAGTAAAAAAATCATCCAAAAGTCCACAGACTCCACATGGCCTAAGCCGGGTGCTCCACAGTAGATTCCGCAGGTTGGATTCTTAGAAATCTGAGCTCATTTTAGCCTATCTCGAATTTCTCCAGCATCCCTGCCAGTAACTCTGCCCTTCCTGGATATTTTTACCTGGCAGGTGGTGCAATTTGCTGCTGCCACCAGTAACTCTGCCCTTCCTTACATGGCAGGTGGGCAGTGGTACTTTTGGATGGCAACCAAGTCACCTCACAAGATGCCACTGAGCTATGAACTGGGGCAGGTGTCTGCCATCTTACATTTCCCAAATGGATTGAAGTCAAGTTGTGCCTGGAGACTTGGCATCCAAAAGTGTCACCATCCTCTGGGTAAACATATCTGGAGGGAGGGAGGGAGTGACAGGTGGCAGCAAGCAGTAGCACTGGATAGGGCCTAAGATGGTGCTGCCAAATACCAGATGGAGCTCCCAGTGGTAGGGTAAACAGGATTGATGAGGGGCCCTTCTCAGCACCAGGGCCATCAGCAAGTGCCTAACCATGCTGACCTTTGACACCAACCCTGGCAATGTTGTACCCTCTACTAATCTAGAGATACATTTGACATGAAAAGTGGTTTCTAAACTTAACACAGAAAGCTATGTTTTTAAACATGTACCAAATATCATTATTAATAAGGTGTCTACACTTAGTATGTCTGAAATTAGAAGGCAGTAGGATAAGCAGTAGGACAAGTTGTGTGTGTGTGTGTGTGATGGGGAAACCTTTACAGGGAAATTAAAACAACTTCATCGGATACTACTGATTAAAGAATTCCTTTCTAGAGAATTTTTGTTTTGATGTAAAAGAATAATTAATAGATAGGGGAACAATGACAAGATGAAAGTAATGTCTACTCCTAGACACATCTAGGAAACTGCAAAATTCCCTCCCATTCTCACAATCACAGAACGCATCATCTTCTAAAAATTGAGTATAAAACTCTGCTATATCAAATACTGTCACATTCTCAGTTCTAAGTGACTAATTAATACTTGTTAATTAAGTATCACTTTACAGCTTTATCTTTACAGGTTGCCACAGTAAGCCATATGTGTGAAAACACTGCTAATCAATGCCAACAAATTTAACAGACTGTTAACCTTATGCATTTGAAGTGCAACAGAATGTAGTGAGGTTTAAGAAAAACTAGAGATCTAATTTGCTAAGCTCTAAAGAGGGAAACTTTGAGCGAAAGCCTTAATCATTGGAGACAAGTATATTCATCCTCATTGTTATGCAACAAAGTACTGAAGACAAGTATACTCATCCCCATTACTTTCGTTTTCTTCTTTCCCATTTTCGAAAGTAAGTTCGGCTTTTCTCTTTTTAGATTCTTATCCAAAGATGGTGTTCCATGGTTCTTACTGTGACCAAGATTTCTACATCTACCATCTACACATGTTTACTAGGTATGTAAATATAGATGTGATTGTCATATCTGCCATATTGCTTACAAAATCTGAAGCTGTTCTTCCTTTTTTGAGAATCACATATTAATTTTCTCAGCTTTGTTTTACATTTGTTAGGTCAGCATGCTCTGACAGTATTAGCCACCGTATTCAATGTGGCTCTGGAAAATTCATGTTCAAGGACAATTTCTGCCATTGAATCATTGGTAACACTTGGTCAAGACATTGCCTTTTCATCTGAAGCTAGCACTAATAGTAACCTATGTCAAGTTCAGTTGGCAGCTAGATGCAATGGATATCCTCTAGAAGAGTTTTGCCCGCACACATACCTACTCTAAATACAAACAGGCTTCCAAATCCCCCTCCCTCATACACAGTTCTCCTGAGCAATACTAACAGAGAAAACTTAAGTGGGGTGGGGATTGGTGACCACCTCTAAAGGCCTGTTGCCACATGATTTTATTCACTTGGACACATAACACTCCCCCCAAACACCAGAAAATACCTTAAAACCTCCAGACAACATACACAGACACCCTCTCCCCAAACGTACACATATACAAGAGAATTCAGGCAACACAACACACACAGATGCCCCAAACATATACACACACACAGAACCACACAAACCAGGCAAACCCCTGAAAAAACAACAGACAACAGTCCCACAGAATGCCCCCCATAGAATGCCCCCTGCTGCCCTCCCTACCCGCCAAAGCTTACCAAACAGCAGTGGGGCCCCATATGGCACCGCTTTGACCCCCCACCCCGTCGCAACTGCGCAGCAATGCGGCTTCGAGTCAGCATGACCCGTGATACACTCACGATGTACTGTGCGCTTCCTTAAGAGACTCGCTGTGCCCTTTTTTATGCCATTATATTGAAATGCGCATCTGTGCAGTCCTATGAGTGTGGGGGTGCGACACTTCAGTGGCTCTTTTATATTTGAGGGGGTCTGCTGCATCTGTCTGACCCTGTTTTAGGTAAAAATTGGGTGTTTTGTGCTCCTTCATATACGCATCATCAGTTTGTCAGTTCCCCAGCCGGCGACTCTTGCGATGGTTCGCACTCACAAGCATGAGCGCAACATGCCTAGCCATCGCTCCGAAATGGTGCCTGGAGTGATGTTGTTCCTCCCCCAAGACCCCCACCCCCAGCCCTTGGGTACTGAGTCCGAAAGCAACTGTTGTGAAGATACAAAGCTACAAAAAGGTGCGAAAGTATGATTAAATAAATGAAAATGTTCCTATGTGCCTCTGTAACTGTGCAGCTGTGAAGGGATGGGGGAGTAAAGAGGCATCACAGAGTGACGCAGGCACTGCGCAAGCCTACAACATGCCCACTGTAAGGTGAGAAGTCAGTTTGGGGAAGGAACAGACGGCCTGCAGCCGCGGGGGGAAGCCACAGCAAGCCCCCCAAATGGAAGTAAAACAACTCCTTGGAACTCCGCTTTTTCTGGGCAAAACCCACGGATGGTTGCAAATTCGCAACGATATCATCTATCATGAGGGACCTCGCTTTGCACCCGCCTCAGAGTAAAAGCCCGGTGTAGATAGGCCTGGGTCTCTTTTTCTTTTTTCCATTCTTTCATTTAAAAACAAGCAAACAAACACCAGCTTCTCATCCTCTTGCTTTCATTTCCTGGGGAAAGGAAGCTGTACAATCCTGAACCAGTCTTATTGGAACGTGTAGCTTGTCCCTCAACCTGACTGAGCTCAAACTTGGGCAGACAGTCCCTTCATATAGTTTCTATACTGGTTAAATCCAGTGTAATGCAAGCACTAGTCTGCTAGCGCAGCAGGATGTTCTCCCTCTCCTTGCCCCTGCAGCCCACTGCGCTGCCTGAAAAACTGCTCCAGAGGGTGCATGGGGAGTAAGAATGATCCCCCCACCCCGATTCTGCTGAAGGAAGCAATTCACATGAATAACTCTATATACCCCACCGCAAGTCCACGTGACTGTATGTGAGACTACTACCATTCACATGGGCTTGGAAGAGTTACACTGAACATTTATAGGGAACATATGCTTCAGCAGAGAAACTCTTGGTTTTCATGAAATTTGTTTAGCTGTTCAACTATTTCTGTCTTAGAAGAAGAGCATAGTGTGATGAAAAGAATCCCAAATCCAGAGGAGTTCTGTCTCCACAAGCTAATTCTCAATAATTTTATGTCTAATATTCGACTGGTTTCAACTCCAGTTAAGATACACACATGTACATTTTGCTTTGTAACATGCTTATCTTGCTACTTGCTTTTGTGACCTTTGATTATTTGCCACATGCTGTGTTAAGTGATAAGTTACCGCAGAAGACTTTGGATTTCCTTTAGCAAAGAGAAGATTTCAAAAATACAACAGCCTCATGCAAGTTTGCATTTGGTAAGCATAACACATTCCCTGTAACAGAATCAATCCTTTTAGAGATATTTCTTTAAGAGACCTCTAGACAGTGTCTCTGCTGTCACTTAATTTGTACAAACACTTATTCATCATACTAGAGCAAATGTCATTCATGCCATTTGATGAATTATTTATTGCCCAGACACCAGCAGCTAAGGTTTGTTTGTCCCTGTAACACATTCAGACCATGTTCTTGCAAAACTGCAATATGCCCATTCTAAGAAATACTAATAGATCTGCAAATGTTTCAATTATTTCTGAATTCATTCTGAGAATGTACACTCCTGGATTTGTTACTTCACCATGTCCCTAATTTGAAGGGTAAATGTGACTTGCTCCAGTTGCTACTACGTCTGTGCAAACAAACATTACTAATGGAACAAAAACGTGTTGTTTTCTGTGTCAGCCTTTATTAGTGATGTAGCTGAAAGAAATGCAAATTCTATGAGCTAGATAATATAAAATGGGTTTCCAGTACATTTATTTCCAGTTAGTTATGCCCTGGATACATCTAGATTGGACTTCTGTAATGTACTCTATGTGGGGCTGCCTCTGAAGAAGTTTCAGTTGGTGCAGAATGCAGCTGCCCGGTTGCTTGTTGGGATCAGGCAATTGGAGCATATAACACCAGTTCGGTACTGCTCTTGCCAGTGCATTTCCAGGCTCAAAGTGCAGGTTGTTATCTTTAAAGACCTAAGTGGCATAGGATCAGATTATTTGATGGACTGCCTATATGAAGCTGCCCAGGCCTCACAAACAGGCTTCACATGTCCACTGCTAAGATCTAACAGGTTAGTGGGTAGAAGAGACAGGACCTTTTCACTAATGTCCCCATTGCTGTGGAACTACCTCCTTCAGGAAGTGTGTCTGGCTCCCTCATGGACTGCTTTTAAATAAGGCCTTAAGACCTGATAGTTTGAATCTGTTTTTAACTGGAACTACTATTAATTGCCTGGTCTGTAGCTGGAGAATTGTAATGATTGTTACCATTTTATTGTTGTTATTGAATGTTTTCTCCTTGTATTACTGACATTTTCTCTTTGTAATTGCTTCTTTTTTAATTTTGTAAACCATCTTGAGTGGGCTTTCCCCTGTTATGCTAATTATGCTGCACAAGCATTGGTTTACGCTAGTGCAATATTATTAGCACTAGCGCTGGGACATCATGGGATACTACCCAGTAATTCAGAAGATAAATATATAAACCAAACTCCTAATATATATATTTTACCAAATTTCCCAAGTTTATCAACACTGTCAACCCAATGACAACATTTACCAGTAACACCACAACTGAAAACCCAAAATTACCTTTCCTGGATGTCCTCTTAACCACTGAAAACCATCACATTGTTACAGACTTATATTGTAAACCTACAAATTACCACCTGTACCTTAATTTCCAGCCATGTCATCCAAACCATCTAAAGAAGAACATTATATATAGTTTGGCTCTTAGGATAAAACACTTTTCTAATAACAAAGAACACTTCTCAAGAAGATGTAACCAACTTAAATAACATCTCCAACAATGTGGATACCCTAGTCACATCATTGACTACAACATCAATCGAGCATCAGTAATATCCAGGGATACCCTTCTTGGTGATGCAAAGAAAATTGCACTGTGGACTGCCACCCTTCTGCCCCTAATTACCACAAGATAATTAAAGTCAGTTACCCTATTATATCCTATTAATTCTCCACCCCATCTGCGTGAATTGTTAGTTAAGGCTGCATTTAAATAAGGTACTTACAACCCAGGAGCAGACCACTGTAAATAGGGATGGACAAACTCGCTTGAGCCCACCAAGCACGGTGCTCACAGAATCCCCGCTGCTGCTCACCTCCATGAGCTGGGCTGCACGAGCCCTGGAGGCCTTGGCAAGCAGTCCAGGAATGTCCCGCAGCTCCTGCTCCTTGATGTGAGCTGCCATTTTTATGCAAGATGGCAGCTCACATCGAGGTATGGACGGCTGCAGGGGTGTCCCCGCTGCCGCTGCCACCACTGTGTGTGGGGGGGAGAGGATAGGTGCTCCCTTCTTCTCCCCTCACCCTTGCTACAGCAGTGGTGGCAGCAAGGGACAGGCTGGTCATTTTAGTAAGTGTAAGAGACTTACGTAAAACGACTAGCCTGTCCCTTGCCGCTGCCACTGTCGGGGGGGGGGGAGAGAAGAAGATAGGTGCTTCCTTCTTCCCTCTGCCCCCACCTGCTACAGTGGCCATGGCGGCAAGGGACAGGCTGGTCATTTTACGTAAGTCTCTTACCCTTATGTAAAATGACCAGCCTGACACTTGCTGCCGCTGCCGTGGCTGTAGCAGGGACGAGAGGGGAAGAAGGCAGCACCTCTTCTCCCCCGTCCCCTGCTACAGTGGCAGCAGCGAGGAGAGCTGGTCATTTTACGTAAGTGCAAAAGACTTACATAAAATGACCAGCCTGTCCTGCACCACTGCCGCTGTAGCAATGGAGGGAGGTGCTCCCTTCTTTCTCTCTTGGTGACAGGCAGCTCACTGAGGGACCAGGCACCCGCACACTTGCCTGACTCAGCACACAGCGAGTCGGGCAAGAGCTCAGGTCTGTGAACTGGTGTCTGGGGGGCCAAGCCAGTAATTTCTTGCCGGGGTTCAAGCCCCAACTGGATATCCATGCCATCCCTCATTGTAAATCAGCGCGTTGCATTACCTGCAGTTACCTCCAAGAAACCACTTCTTTCAGGAGCACAGTTACTAACAAAATTTATTGCATTATGCAATTGTTCACATGCACTGCTACTAATGTGGTTTATTTAGTTGAATGTTTTTTTTAAAAAGGATGTTGTATGCAATATGTAGGGAAAACTACAACAGACCCAAGAACAAGATTCTGTAACCACAAATCTGTGATTCTTACCAAAAAACAAAAAACACAAAAAACTGGAGCAGCCTGTTGCAAGACATTTCAACTCAACTTCACACAGTCTCTCAGATTTACAGTTGCTTCCAATAGAACAAACAAAAGACAATGACATGTTTGACAAAAGGGAAACTTTCTGGATCTATAGTCTGAGAACTCTTAGTCTCAATGGCCTTAATCTGGAGGACGATTCATAAGCATTATACCACTCATACCTCTATTTTTTCTCCTAAGGAACTTTCATCTCCAGGTAATTTAAACTCCCACTCCTGATACCCAGTTAACAGCACAGCTACTGATGAGGGCAGAAGCCGAAACATTTATCTGAAAAATATTTTTGAATACTCTGTTGTTAGTCCTCCTATCTTTCATTCACACACACACACACACACACACACACACAGTACACTGTTTCCTAAAAGCTACACTGTTGTGCACGGACTGTCTTGCTTTTCCACACCAAAATTAACTGTAGTCAAGTTATTAAAAGGAGGTGCAATTTTGGGCTTTCTTCAAAATACACAACAGAAAACCATAATTAGACTTGAGACACAAATGTCTTCTTTTCTTGGTGACTTTATTCATTCATAGAATGTTTTATTTAAAAAAAAAATACCTAAGATGATGAACAAAGATTTGTCTGGAGTCTAGTTGAAAAACTAACATCCTCCAAAAATGTAACTGGACATTTAGCAATGTTGGCTTACTTCACATATTTTAATATATGGGACTGTGTTATATTGAGTGAGTGAGGTGAATGATCTATTTAGCCTGTTATTATCTAGTCTGACAGGCAGCATCTCTCTAAAGTTACTAGCAGAGGACTTTCCAAGCCATATCACTTGAGATTATTTCAGTTGGAGATGTGCAGCAGTTGAGCTTTAAAAAATCAGCTCCCTAGTTTTCCAGGATGATGTAATGAATGGGACGTTGACAAGAGTGACATTGGTGGAAAACAAGGAACCAATCTGACTGAACATGAGCTAGAGCACATTTGAAAACCTACTCTGTGGCAGTGAGGGTAGCAAAGAAACTGTACTTCTCCACCCCCATTGCAAATACACAGAGTCGCCCAGCGGGGCTTGTTCAGGTGGTTGGAGGCCTCTTACACTCCGGCCCACAAGGAGAAAAGGTGGCCCACTCAATAGCCTGTTGTGACCAGTTTGCATGACACTTTGCAGATAAAATTGACCATATCTGTGCTGACCTGGATGCCATAGTTGATACAGCTCCAGTGGAGGCAACTGTGGGCCCTGCTTGTCCATTTATAATGGATACTGTTCAGTTTGTACAACCAGAGAATGTGGACAGGATCCTTGCAGAGGTGAGGTCTACCACTTGTGTGCTAGAACCTTGCCCTTCCTGGCTTATAAAAGCAGCCAGGGGAGGAGTGGCTAAATGGGTAAGGGTAGTGGTGAACACCTCTTTACAGAAAGGCCTAAAAGAGACAGTGGTAAGAGCTTTTTTTAAAAATCCCTCCCTGAACCCCACTGTACTGGATAATTTCCAGCCAATTTCCAATATTCCATTTTGGGCAAGGTGCTGGAGCAAGGGATTTCTGGATGAAGCAGATTATTTAGATGCATTTAAATCTGGCTTCAGGCCTAGTTATAGGACAGATGGGCAATTACACCACGAACTGGACAGAGAGGTGTATTCACGTTGGTTCAGCTGGACTTCTGGGTGGCTTTCAATACCATTGACCACTGTATCCTTCTGAGGTGTCTGTATGAGATGGGACTAGGTGGCACTGGTCCTTCTTGGAGGGGTAATTTCAGAAGGTGTTGCTGCGGGATACCTGTTTAGTGCCATGACCTGTGGTATCCCCGAGTTCCAGCTTCTCATCAATGCTATTTAACATATACATGAAACTGCTAGGAGAGATTGTCTGGAGTTTTGGGTTCAATGCCACCAGTATGCTGATGACACCTAACATACAATCTCTGTCTCTCTGTCTCTGTCTCTCTCCCCCATCTGAATACATCAATACAAGGAAGCTGTTCTAGTTCTAATTTGGTGTCTGATGCTGGTAATGGACCGAATGAGGGCAAACAAATTGAAGCGTAATCCAGACAAGACAAAGGTGCTCCTGGTTAGTCAAAATCAGACCAGGGAATAGGGACTCAACCTGTGCTGGATGGGATTACACTCCCCTTAAGACTCAGGCTTGCACTTTGGGTGTGCGTCTGGACTCGGCCCTGAGCCTGGATGCCCAGGTTTCCGTGGTGGCCAGGAGCGCATTTGCTTAGCCGAGGCCAGTGTGCCAACTGCGCCCATTCCTAGAAATGTCTGATCTGGTCACAGTCACACATGACTTTGTTAATCCTGTTTGGACTATTGTAATGTGTTGTACATGGGGCTGCCTCTTAAAATGGTTCAAGTACTTCAGCTGATCCAGAAGGTTGTGGCCGGACTGTTGACAAGGGCCAGTTACAGGGAGCACGCGACTCCCTTGTTACAACAGCTTCACTGGATACCAGGTTGTTTCTGGGCACAATCCAAAGTACTGGTTATAAAGCCCTATACAGCTTGAGGCCAGGCTACCTGAAAATCCACCTTCTCCCATACGGGTCTGCCCAGGTTTTAAGATCTTCAGGGGAGGCCCTTGTTTCGGTACTGCCACCATCAGAGGCATGACTGATGGCAACCTGTGAGAGGGCTTTTTTGGTGGCTAATCCCAGGCTGTGAAACTCCCTGCTGAGGGAGGCTAGGTTGGCTTCCTGTCTGCTGTCCTTCTGCCAGCAGGCAAATACATTTTTATTCCAGCAGGCATTTGGCATGTAAGTGGGTCTGTTGGGTTGGGTACTGTTTTTATTCTGATATGGCTGTGTTTTTAATTGTGTTTTAAATATATTTGTTGTATTATGTTTTAAACTTCTTTTTTTAACTATGATTATAAGCCACCCTGAATGCAATTTTCTTGGTAGAAAGGTGGGGTACAAATCAACTCAATCAATCAATCAGTAAGCTTCCACTGGTATCAATGGAAACCTAATTTAACGCCTAAGTGCTAAGGGGAGAAAAAATGGGATAGAGAAAATGGTATAAAGAAAGAGAAAGAAATGAGAAGAGAGAAAAGGGGCAAGAGAGAGAATTGGATGGATAGAAGGGAAGGATGAATGGGTGTGTGCGTGAGAGAGAGAGAGAGAGAGAGAGAGAGAACGAAAGAAAGAAAGAAAGAAAGAAAGAAAGAAAAGATGTCATGTCCTCTGGCACTGTCTGCTCTTTTGGAACCAGACCTGTTCACTTTTGGCTACAGTCCTGCCCACCACCAGAGCACACTGTTTACCTTATCATGAAAAATTTGAGTCTAGCTTTACAATAAGTTGGTGTTTTTTTTTTGGTTTTTTTTTACTCTTAAGTATACTGTTTTACCCCTTCATGGATCACTGCCTTGTTGTGGCGAAGGGGCTTGCGTAACTCAGTGAAGCCATAAGCTATGCCGTGCAGGGCCACCCAAGACGGACAGGTCATGGCAGAGAGTTCTGACAAAATATGGTCCACTGGAGAAGGAAATGGCAACCCACTCCAGTATTCTTGCCAAGAAAACCCCATGGAACGTATCACAAGGCTAAAAGATATGACGCCGGAAGATGAGCCCCTCAGGTCGGAAGGTGTCCAATATGCTACTGGGGAAGAGCAGAGGGTATTTCCAAGTAGCGCCAGAAAGAGTGAAGCGGCTGGGCCAAACCCGAAAGGACACTCAGCTGTGGATGTATATGGTGTTGAAAAGAAAATCCGATGCTGTAAAGAACAATATTGTTTAGGAACCTGGAATGTCAGATCAATGAATCAAGGTAAGCTGGAGGTGGTCAAACATGAGATGGCAAGATTGAACATCGACATCTTGGGAATCAGCGAACTCAAATGGACAGGCATGGGCAAATTTAATTCAGGTGACCATCATATCTACTATTGTGGGCAAGAATCCCTTAGAAGAAATGGAGTAGCACTCATAGTCAACAAAAGGGTGGGAAAAGCAGTACTGGGGTACAATCTTAAAAACGATAGAATGATCTCAGTACGAATCCAAGGCAAACCATTCAACATCACAGTAATTCAAGTCTATGCCCCAACCACTGAGGCCGAAGAAGCTGAGGTTGATAGGTTCTATGAAGACCTACAACACCTTCTAGAACTAACACCAAAAAAAGATGTCCTCTTCATCATAGGGGATTGGAATGCTAAAGTAGGAAGTCAAGAAATCACTGGGATAACAGGCAGGCATGGCCTTGGTGTACAAAATGAAGCAGGACAAAAGCTAATAGAGTTTTGCCAAGAGAACACGCTGATCATAGCAAACACTCTTTTCCAACAGCACAAGAGGCGACTCTACACATGGACGTCACCAGATGGTCAATATCGAAATCAGATTGATTATGTCCTTTGCAGCCAAAGATGGAGAAGCTCCATACAGTCAGTAAAAACAAGACCTGGAGCTGACTGTGGCTCAGATCATGAGCTGCTTCTTGCAAAATTTCGGCTTAATTTGAAGAACGTCGGGAAAACCACTAAACCGTTCAGGTATGACCTAAATCATATCCCTGATGAATACACAGTGGAGGTGAAGAATAGATTTCAGGGATTAGACCTGATAGACAGAGTGCCTGAGGAACTATGGACGGAGGTCCATAACATTGTTCAGGAGGCAGCAACGAAATCCATCCCAAAGAAAAAGAAAGGCAAGAAAGCAAAGTGGCTGTCTGATGAGGCTTTACAAGTAGCTCACGAAAGAAGGGAAGCGAAAAGCAAGGGAGAAAGGGGAAGATATACCCAACTGAATGCAGAGTTCCACAGAATAGCAAGGAGAGACAAGAAGGCCTTCTTAAATGAACAATGCAAAGAAATCGAGGAAAACAACAGAATGGGAAAGACTAGAGATCTCTTCAAGAAAATTGGAGATCTCAAGGGAACGTTTTGTGCAAAGACGGGCATGATCAAGGACAAAGAAGGCAGGGACCTAACAGAAGCAGATGAGATTAAGAAGAGGTGGCAAGAATACACAGAAGAACTATACAGGAAAGATATGAATGTCCCTGATAGCCATGATAGTGCGCTCACTGAACTTGAGCCGGACATCCTAGAGAGTGAAGTCAAGTGGGCCTTAGGAAGCATTAGTAACAACAAAGCTAGCGGAGATGACAGTATTCCAGCCAAGCTATTTAAAATCCTAAAAGATGATGCTGTTAAAGTGCTGCATTCAATATGCCAACAAATCTGGAACACTCAACAGTGGCCACAAGACTGGAAAAGGTCAGTTTACATTCCAATTCCAAAGAAGGGCAACGCCAAAGAGTGTTCAAACTACCGCACAATTGCGCTCATTTCACATGCCAGCAAGGTGATGCTCAAAATCCTACAAGCTAGGCTTCAGCAGTATGCGAACCGAGAACTACCGGAAGTACAAGCTGGATTTAGAAGAGGCAGAGGAACTAGAGATCAAATCGCCAACATTCGCTGCATCATGGAGAAAGCAAGAGAATTCCAGAAAAACGTCTATTTCTGCTTCATTGACTACGCTAAAGCCTTTGATTGTGTGGATCACAACAAACTGTGGCAAATTCTGAAAGTGATGGGAGTACCAGACCACCTTACCTGTCTCCTGAGAAAACTGTACGAGGGTCAAGAAGCAACAGTAAGAACCAGACATGGAACAACCGATTGGTTCAAAATTGGGAAAGGAGTACGACAAGGCTGCATATTGTCACCCTGCTTATTTAACTTATATGCAGAGTACATCATGAGAAATGCTGGGTTGGATGAATCAGAGGTCGGAATTAAGATTGCTGGGAGAATTATCAACAACCTCCGATATGCAGACGATACCACCCTAATGGCAGAAAGCGAAGAGGCTCTAAAGAGCCTCTTGTTGAGGGTGAAAGTGGAGAGTGCAAAAGCTGGTTTGAAACTCAACATTAAAAAAACTAAGATCATGGCATCTGGCCCCATCACTTCCTGGCATATAGAAGGGGAAGAAATGGAAGCAGTGACAGATTTTACTTTCTTGGGCTCCAAGATCACCGCAGACGGTGACTGTAGCCATGAAATTAAAAGACGCTTGCTCCTTGGGAGGAAAGCTATGGCCAACCTAGACAGCATAGTAAGAAGCAGAGACATCACCTTGCCGACAAAGGTCCGTCTAATCAAAGCTATGGTTTTCCCAGTAGTAATGTATGGCTGTGAGAGCTGGACTATAAGGAAGGCTGAGCGCCGAAGAATTGATGCTTTCGAACTGTGGTGCTGGAGAAGACTCTTACGAGTCCCCTGGACTGCAAGGAGGTCAAATCAGTCCATCCTAAAGGAAATCAACCCTGAGTGCTCATTGGAAGGACAGATAATGAAGCTGAAGCTCCAATATTTTGGCCACCTAATGCGAAGAGAAAACTCTCTGGAAAAGACCCTGATGCTGGGAAAGACTGAAGGCAAAAGGAGAAGGGGACAGCAGAGGATGAGATGGCTAGATAGCATCACGGATGCAATGAATATGAACTTGAGCACGCTCCGGGAGAGAGCGCAGGACAGAAAGGCCTGGCGTGCTATGGTCCATGGGGTCACGAAGAGTCGGACATGACTGAACGACTGAACAACAACAACAACAATACTGTTTTAGTTTTAACAAGGTTGAGGAGAAGTGATAATTAATTTCAATTTAAAAATATTTACATGTACAGAAAGTACTTTGTAATAGTATAGAAATATTTTCTGTGTTATAGGTAGAAGCCTGAGAATATTAATCTTATGCTAATGTAGTAACCAAAGTCCATGCTTTAAGAAGATGTTGTCATTCAAGGGCATTAAGCATTTCTGAAACAGCTCATTTTTGCAGTCTGAATAATACATTCTTTATGGATCATTAGGCACGTTGTGCTAAATGATTTATGGTTCCATACATAATAGCTGGATTCTGATGACTTAAAAAAACAAACACCCCCTCAAAAGTCAATTGAAGCTGTTCTAATGCACAGCAGTTGTACCAGAATGTATTGTGTAAATTTCTACCACAAAGGACAGCGCTTGTTCTGTCTTAAAAGCTGAAGTCATTGGTTCCTATGAGATGTTTTGTACTTAGAGGTGTGTATAATCAAGCATGAACCACACTTCAAACTTAGGTGCATCATTATTCCTATTCCTCCTACAAACACATGCACACAGGGTCTGGTCACTGCTCATGTGCACTCTCAGGAGGAATGGGGATAATAATACACACAGGCGTGGTTCCCATTTGATGCACTGTTTGTTTGTGTGTGTGTGTGTGTGTGTGTGTGTGTGTATGTATATATATATATATATATATATATATATATATATATATAAAATTTATACCCATGCAAAAATTCTCACAGAACTGGCTCCAGGTCTTTCCAGAAAAATGCATATTGAATGACATATTGCAACCTTTCCCACCTTGGTGCCCTTCAGATATGTTTGGCTTTAAGTCCCATCACCCTGGCCATGCTGGCTGAGAGTAATGGAAGTTAGAGTTCAACTCATCTGGAGGGCACCAGGTTGGGGAAGGCTGGCATATTGTCATATGCCTTATTCATGGCTTAGCAGGATAAGAAACCAGTTTTCAGTGCTGCTGAAAAAGCCCTGTCTTTACTTATCAGTGTCATACCTGTAGGCTGGAACGCTTGAAGAAGGGTTTCATCTAATAACCTGAGCACACATAGTGAATGGGCGGTGGAACAGTTAAATATCAAGGGAGTTGTTCCGTAAAATATATGGGGCCTAGACCATTTAGGACTTCAAAGGTCAATATCTGCACTTAAAATTGGAAAGTATCTGGAAGCCAGTGGAACCCCTTCAAAATCAGTGTATTATGCTCTCTGCAGCCAGTACCAGCTAACAACTCAGCCACTATGTTGTGGATCAGCAGAAGCTTCTAAACTCTTCGAGTGTAGATTACTATCAGCAGTAGGGAAGTTACCAAAGCACATCTGATGATGGCAAAATCATAAAAGTGAAAAATAGTGTCAGTATCTCTTTTTCAGATGAGATAAATATACATTTTAAAAACAGTACCAGCTAACCTTCCATCACAAATGCCCTTAGGGTGACCAGGTTTAAAGAAGAGTAAGTCCTGCAATATTATTTCTAATATTTAAACAAAAGAAGTAATTATGCATAGTATCTTTCACTGATCATGAAGGGTGTACTTTTGTGGATGGATGGGGGGAGAAATGACGAGACAACACAAATAGATTTGGGATGAAACAGAGCCACATTTATTGTAATATTACAATCTGCGAAGGAAGCACTGGCGGGCACGCGGCAAACAAATTAATTGTGACAGGTATCGAGTGAGGCATTTGTTGTCTGCGGCGAGGCGTCAACCATGGCTCCCTGCAGACATACCCAATTTTGGGCTGGAAGACCTTCCTCTGTCACCCCCCCCCCCGAGCCACGGATCCCAAGTGGGTGAGGAGGGTCGGCCTCAGAGGTAAGCCGTATCTCCCAACTGGAGCCACAAAACCCAGAGCCAAAAGCCTTGGGCCTTACCAGTCACCTGAAACGGTACCCATGAATGCTCACCTATCCTCTTCTCCAGGGGAGTGCCCACCCAGAACTGCCACAGGGGGGCGACAAGCCTCTGCTTACTCACCCCCCCCACCTGCACAGTAAAACCTCCAGAATGCCCCTTTGCAGATCTGCCAGAAAGACATCATTGCCTAGGTCAGTGAGATGAACACCATCTGTTCTGTAGAGCATCCCCCGGGCAGGAGAAATGTCGAGGTGGATGATAGTCCAATCACCCTGTTTGATTAGAAAGTTCCCGATCTCCCTGTTGACCTTCTTACAGGCCCTATCCATGGCACGAAGATCCAAGCCATCCCTCCAAGCCACTCTAGGTAGCAGGTTGGACCAAATGATGGCAATCCCAGGCCAGCAAAGCCGAATCAGCCGCAGATTCTCCCATGCTTGAAGAATCAGGGCCTTGCCCTTCAGCAGGCCCAAATCATTCCCCCCTAAGTGCAGAACCAGAATCTGTGGGGGAACCTTCACCAGCTCTCACTGGAATAACATGGGCAGGAGGTGCTCCCAACGCATGCTGCGTCTGCCCAACCACTGAATGGTGGCATACCGGCTGATCCCCAGCTGGGATCCCCAACTTGAGGAGGCCCTCCAACCAGCCCAGAAAACCATGCTGTGCCCGCAGATGAGCACCTGCAATGGTTCATTCACACTCCAGCCATCTAGAAGGACAAAAGACAAGCATGTGAACACCAGTGTCCTCACACCCTTAAAGGCCCAGCAGTGGCCTCACATAGGCCCGATACACCTTGGAGCGCCACCTGCCGACAGACTGCACTCTGTCCAAGTGAACCCCGTGGGCTGTGGAAGCGGCCCCAATCCGGAAGGAATGCGTGCCAAACGAAGTGCCAAACCCAACGTCCTTAGGGCCCGTTCTGTGACAACCCAAAATTGATATTTGGTTAGGGGAGAGGTTAGGGGACACCCCTCCCGGCCTGGTCAGTTATAGATTTCCTTAGCCGGATAAAGACCACCTGCTGCGAATATTGCAAGTCACTAAACTGCAAAGCCCATCCCAACAGGTCACCTCTAGCTGACACCACCAATTCGGAAATCCTAAAAGTGCCGAAGAATGCTGTAAGTGCTGCAGCATGAAACAAAGTGGCCTTGTGTGGTGAGTTACACAAAGAAAGCCACAGACCCCATAAACCCAGCAATATGTCTGGCAACAGAGGGCGTCTGGGGTCGGGAGGTGCCAGGAACCCCCTAGACCAACCCTGGAGCACCCGCCTAACCCGGAAGTCAGCAGTGTTATCAGCCACACCCTTCATTTTAGACCAGAAGGCAAGTGCAGCAAGCCTGCCCCTGATGGTCCAGGCAGAGAGACCCCGCCTGTGGGCATCAACACAAAACTGAAGTAAGCGGTCAACCAGAATTGGCCACAATTGCAGCAGATGCACTGCTACCCGGAAGGTAAAGAACTCCCTACCTGCTCTGGCATAAGAAGTTCTTGTGCTAGGGGCTAAGGCCTGCAGGATAGCCTGTTCTGCCTCCTCCAGCCAACCTCCCAAAGAGTGGCTGGCATGGTGTCCGGCATAGCCCGCACCCAGGGGGCCAGTTCTCAGAAACGCTGCACCTGGTTACGTGACAATGCATCAGCCATGGCATTGTCCAGGCCAGGAATGTGCCGTGCGTGGAATAAAATATTACACCAAAGGCACTGCAAGGTGAATGCCCAGACCAAAGCCATGACTCCATTGCTGTGAGATGACAAAGAATTAACGACCTGAACAGTGGCCTGATTGTTGCACCAGATATGCATGACGGAATTAGAGAGCTCTGCCGCCCACAGATGCGCAGCAACATATATTGGGAAGAGTTCTAAAAAGGTAAGGTCCTTTCCCACACCCTAATCTAGCCAATCAGCCGGCCACCTTTCATAGCACCAGCGGTCACAAAACACAACCCCAAAGCTCAGGGCCCCAGATGCATCAGAGTGTTCCACTTCCAATAATAATTCATGCCTCCAGAAGGAAACGCCATTGAGAGTGTTGAGGAAATGCAGCCAAACTGAGAGATCCTCTTTCATGGCAGACAATACCTGTATACAGTGGTGTGGCAAATGCAGGCCCTGCATAGCATTACAAAGGCATCTAAGGAAGGCCCTACCAAGGGCTATTACCCGACAGGCAAAGTTAAGATGACCAACTACTTCTTGCAGGGCAAACAGCATGACCTTCTTAGAATGCAGTATGCACAAAATCCTGTCTTTTAGAGCCTGTAGTTTGTTGGCTGGGAGCCTACAAAGCTGCTTTACAGAGTCCAGTTCAATGCCCAAAAACTTCATGGTGGGGGAAGGGTCCTCAGTCTTTTCCTCTGCCAAAGGTACACCCAGCTCATCAGCTAGGGCGGAATATTCCCACATTAGCAGCGTGCACTGGGGGGTGCTGGGTGGGCCCGCAAATAGGAAATTGTCAAGGTAATGCATGACACTATGGGACCCTACTCTATCAATCAAGGTCCATTCCAAGAAAGAACTGAACTTTTCAAACATAGCACAGGACACCGAACATCCCATGGGTGGGGCCCTGTCAACATAAAATTGTCCTAAAAAACTAAATCTCAGAAGGTTGAAGTTGGTGGTGCAAATTGGCAGGAGGCGAAATGTGGATTTAATATCGCATTTCCCCTTGAGGGCACCGGGGCCCAGCACCTTCACCATGGATACTGCTGTGCCAAAGGACGTGTAGTGCACCGAGCATAGGTGCTTGGGGATGGTGTCGTTCACTGACCCCCACTTTGGAGAAGGACAGGTTGTGGATCAGCCTGTATTCACCCATTGCCTTCTTTGGCACTATGCCCAAAGAAGAGACCCTGAGGTAGGGATGTATGAAAGTCACTTACCTGTTCGCGGATTATGTTGATGGTTCCTCCCCCCAGGAATCCTCCGCGGCCGGCTGTGCTCCGCGGAGCAGCCGGCCAGGCCCAGCCAGGCCAGAGCCGTCCGCAGCCGGATTTCTGGCCGTGGAGGGCTCTGGGGAAAAAAACAAACAAACCCGCGTTTCCGTAGGCTAAAACAGCGAATCGAAAAGGGACGCAAATAGTGCCTGATACGCTATTTGCGTTCCCCTTTATTTTCACCGTCATAGTCTACGTAAATATTTACATAGATTAAGAGGGCAAAAATAAGGAACGCAGCGTACGCGGTTTGTTTTTTTAACCCAGCCAGCCATGATAGGCTACGTAAAGATTTACGTAGCCTATCACATTGTGTGTGTTTTTTTTTAAACCTAGTCATGATAGGCTACGTAAATCTTTACGTAGCCTATCACGTCTTTCTTTTTCTTTTCTTTTACAAGAGTGGAAATGGCGGCAGTGGCAGCCGGTCGGAAGAGTCTCGTCCCAGGGGGGATCCGCGGTGAGTCTCATCCGAGAGGTGAGTCTCGTCCCGGGGGGGATCCGCGGGGGGGGCGGAGGGCAGGCCGTTCCGCCACGGAGTTCAGGGGGCCGAATGCACTGGCATTCGGCCTCACCATGATCCGTGGCGGAATTCTCTGCCATCCCTACCCTGAGGTCGGGTAAAGGGGGGAGTTGAATGGGCCAATGACCCTCCCCGCGGCCACCTCCTTATTGATCTTATCTCTGACTCACTGTTCAAAACCTTCAATAGATTTTTGATTCTGGGAAATTTGGGTCCAGTGCAGGCCTAGAAATAGAATCCTGAAACCCTGAAAAAATCCCTCCTCCAAATAACGGGCATCATTCCGGGGCAGGTATCGCTTCAAGAGACACCGCAAGGGCCCCAAATTAATTGGACTGGGCCCCTTTTGGTGGATGTTGTGGGTCACCGCCAGATTTTCTGCCACTCTGCCATTCCTGATTTGAGCCCTGCAGACCTTGGGCCTTTGGGCAGCCAATGAAGGCATGTTGTCCCCCCACAAATAGAGCATGCATGGCGAAAACTGCATGGATTCTTATGAACTCCCAGCAGAGTGCGCAGGGTTGAACCACCTGGAGCTGAGGCAGGCATCTGCTTAGAAATACTGTATCCACTGTTGGACCGAACTCTGAAACCTGGCCTGGTGGGTGTCATAAACTGCAGCCAAAGATCCTGGTCCTTGGCATCCCACCGCAATGTGGGGTCAAATGCAGCCTGCATATGAAAGGATTTGCCGCAGGCCAGCCAAGCTCCACCCTCATATTCAGTGTAGGCCCTGTATATTATATCTAAATACTTGGTGAGGACACAGCCATGCTCTGGGTGCCTCTGCTGTATGACACCCATATAAATTAAGAAACTGGGCAGCCAGTTGGCCCAAGTGCAGAACACCTTCCTACGCCTGACCCTCTCCTGATCCCTGTTGCCAGATTTCTCCCCATCCTTTGTTTCAGACTCTCGAAATAACAGGGAGAAGACGTCCACAAGTTCTCCCTTTAGTATTTTTTCCCTGGTGGCCGGCAATAGATAGTAACCCAGGGGGGTAGATGTTCCACCTGGGGATTGCCCCGTTATCCACATGAGCATAGGGATCACCATCGCTCACCCTGAGCGCAGCAGAGCCCTCTCCAATGAGGCCGCGCTACATGGCAGCGCAAGCGGCCATGGTGGGTGAGGTGTGTTGAGGAGCTTCCCTGTTGCTGGCTGCACGAGGCTCAGAAGCCGGAGGGGCTATGGGTGTTTCCCCTGCCTCCACCCTGCCTGCAGAGTCCGGAACCGGGCCCAGGGCACCGATAGGCTGGGCTGACACCGGGATGGCAGCTACCTGAGCAGCCCCGAATGGTGCAGCACCGCCTTGGGCCGGGTGCATGGATCCCAGGCCAAAACTATGTGGAGGTACACCCTGCAGAAGGAACCCCAGAATACCTTCTGTGGGGGTGTGGAATGGCCAACTTATCCCTGCCATAAAGGGGAACCACCCACATGGCGGGAACTGGCCCCAACCAGTAGGCGGTGCCATCCCACTGGGTCCTGAAACCTCACCTGAGCCAGAACTGGTTGCAGTGTCAGGAATCTGGCTGTCAAGGACAGCTGGAGCTGGCGCAGTGGAGGCCTGTGATGTACGCATGGCAGGGGGCTGCTCCATTGCGGATGCTGCTTGTCCAGAGGTGGGCCATTGAGAAGCCTCAACAGCTTCCAGCCTCTCTGAAACAGATAGCAACAAATGTGTACGGGCTTGCCCCCTAGTCACTCTTGAACCTGAATTCCGGGGAACCCACTTGGCAGGGGTGTTTAAGGTGGGGATACCCATGTCTTTCATGACAGCCTCAAACCTAGACAGGATGAGGGCCATGCCAGGATCCTCATCTTTGGATGAGGAAGGATCGGCCCTACGAAAATGGTGCTTAGCTGGGGGCAAGTGGCTTTGCCCTTGCCTTTTCGACCCCCTAGAGCCTTTTTGGGAGGCATCACAGGCTTTTTTAAAAAAAATGTATTTATTTATTGTAATATGTAATATGTATTATTTATTTAATTATTTTTATATTATTATTTTATTTTCACTTCCCTCCCTTCTCCCCTGCTGTAAACGGCCCCCGGGGAACCAGAAGGCCCTAGAGGTCGAGTCAGAGTGGGTGGTTTTTTGTTTTTGTTTTGGTTATCCCAGTGGCCCTACAGGCTTCAGGTGGCGTTGCTAGGCCTAAGCCCTTACTGGGCCAGGAGGCTGCGCTGCTACCTGCAGATAAAGTGGCTGGTTGAGCCCAGGAGCGCTGGGGGCTGCTCGGAGTGTGGGAAGACTCCCCCAAGCTCCCCTAAGGTGGCAAAGCAGGGGCTGCCGCCGGCACGGTCTGTGGAGCAGCGAGTCCACCCCACCCCCACGAGGGCGATCTGCGAGGCGGGAAATTCCCCCTCCCAAAAGGCAGCAAATCTGGTGCTGAAACCGGTGGCCAAATGGGCCACTCTGAGGCGTGGGAAAAAGCCCGCGAAAAAGGCAGCAATTAGGCGCTGGAAAACAGGGCGCAAGAGCCCCAGGTCTTGGGACAATTCCCCCCTACTCCCACGCGGGTGGCCAGGCACCGCTGCCCCCACTGCGGACAACTGCGGCCAGGGGCTGATCCGGGGTATGAAAACCCCTTCCCTCTGAACAGGCAAAGGCCCTAGTGGGCAGCTGCAGCAATCCGCGGCCCTCCAGGAAAGAAGGTGGAGCAAGAAACTCCCCCTTTCCTCTGGTGAAGGCTGACCTGGTCAGCCAGGCAACACCGCCGACAGCCACTGTGATCAGCAGCCCTAGGTGCAGGCAGGGGGGCGTGGAAAATCACCTCCCAACAAAACGTGTGGCAATGCTCCCCCTGGAGGTCGGGGCAGGAAAAAACTGTGGGTCCAGTGCATGGCATGGGAGGCGGGACCCCCCCAGGACAGAAATAAACAGGCGGGTCAGGGGCACAGGAAAATTCCTTCCCCCCACTCAAGCCTGTCTAGGGGGCAAGGAAAAGTTAGAACAGAACCCGGAACAGCAGATGCTGATGCTGTCGCTGCCGCCGCCACCGCCTGAAGCAACTCCTCGGCCAGGATCGTCACTGCCAATGTCAGGAGCAGCCTCTCAGCCAGGATCGCCGCTGCCGTTTCCTTTCTTCCTCCTCTCCTTGAGCTGGGTCCTTGGCTATCTGCTGCCACTGCTGCTGCCTCCAAGGGAGCTTTCTTCTTCCTAAATTCCAGCTTGAGAAACAGGACTGAGGAGGTTAGGGGGGGCGGCATGGCCTAAATAGTGGCCAGCTCTCCCCGCCCAATAGAGATGGAAAGAGCAAAGGCCAGTGGCCTTTGACCCTTGTCCTGGCCTTCCCCCCCCATCTGCAGCAGCCTCCCCCGTGGCCAGGCAAGCCAGGCACGGGGTGAGGGCACTTATAGAAATTGTGGCTTTTCTCTTCAAAGTTCCATGAGGGATTGTCAGCACCAATATATTGCACTAGGACATGTGTATAAATTGCAACTCTCCCCTTCAAAATACGTGTGAGCAGAAGCCCAGTCCATTCCCTGTCATGACTCATGTATACTATATGTCCTTGACTACATATATGCACATATGTATGTATTGGAATCTTTAACCAAAGTCATGGTGCGCCACAGCAGAAATTAAAGCAGCCAGGTAGGGGAAGGAGCAGAGACAACAAGCCTCAAATATGTGGTTTATTTCAAGAAAAGACAGACTAAGTACCTGAACAGCATTCAGACAGAACCAGAAATTATTTGGTTAAACCTATAGAAAAAGTAGGAGATTCTGAAAGGACTGAGTGAGACAGAGCATCATGTGATTCCCATAGAAAGGGAGAAATAGAGGAACTGATACCCCAGTAAGGAGGACACAGGAGTAAGATAGACAGTCTGGAAAAAAAGGATCCAAAATATATTTATAAAAAAATGTTGGTTTGAGGCAGCACAGGTAGCTGTTTTAGAACATATCAGTACTGACCAATGTCCAGTACTCTTTTGGAGTGGCTCCTATGTATTTTCTGCCCGCTTCTGAGTAGCTTCCAAGGATGAGGGAGGGTCAACCTTTATTCACCATTCCGGAATCTGTCTGCATGTGGAGCGGTATACAAATGTTGTAAGTAAGTAAGTAAGTAAGTAAGTAAATAAATAAAATTACAGAAAATGATACAGTTTCTATCATTACAGAAAGGATACAGAAAATATCCTTTCTGGCAAGGAGTTCAGGGTGGTGTGAAGATGAAATGAGAGAACTCCTGTGTACAACAACCCTGTGAGGCAGATTAGCCTGGTTCCTCCACACCAGCTCAGCCAATCAGTGTTGACACCCAATATGGCTGCACAGGCTGCTTGAACAAAAACTCATGCTTTTTTAGATATATGAGCTGCCCATCAAGCTGAAGGTACAGCATTAGTAGAAACAAACAAATTAGTAAGGAAAAGGTCAAATCACTTCCCAGTAAACCTTATAAGACTTTTCACTGTCATTAAGTCTCAGCTGAGAGCTTTATAACTTGGAAATATAATTACTGTCAGGAAACATGCCAAAGAAGCAATCAGGAGAAAGCAGAGAGCAGGAGGCCATGTCTAATTTTGACTGTGGTGCTAAAGCCAGTAATATATTCTTCTATTATGGCCAAAATGAGGTTGGTATTTAGTTCTGCCACATATGGAATACATTCACAATAGAAGATCACAGAGTGACTGATATAATATTACATGTTTATTTGTGTACATTTATTAAAAGAATGGTTTCTGATCTTTTCAACACAGCAAAGAAAATGAAAACAGCAGTCTTCGGATGCAACTCTATGCATGTTTAGACATAAAGAAGTCCTAGAACTCCCAGCATGCCCCAGCCAGCCATGCTGGGAGTTGTAGGGCTTTTTTCCTGTCTAAACATGTATAGGATTGCATCCTTAATTAAGATTAATTCCCAGATGATGAGTTGAGGACACCAGTATTTACTTTAACTCATGTTACCACCACAGAAAAACTCTTTTCCAATGTATGCACCTAGCAAGCTCTAAAAAAAATGCAGGAAACCTGGTAATGGGTCGATAGATGACAGGATGGAAAGCATTTTAGCTATTCACTTCAGGATGGACTAATCAGTGACAAGGGAAAAATCTAAAGCAGACTAATTTGCTCACATTAATATGAATGCCCTGCCAGAGTATCCTATTGGGTATGCTGTTAGAGTTTCATCAGGTAGAAATGTGTGACAAAGAGGGGAAAATTGAGCCCTGATCTTTTGAAAAGAGGCTGGGGTATAGCCTAGTATAGCCTGAAATATATGTCAAGGTAGACAACCTGGTGTCCTGCAGACATTTGGGACTACAATTCCTCTCAGCTCCAGCCAGCATGCCAATAGTCAGGGATTATGGGAGTTGCAGTTCAAAACATCTGGAGGGCACTGCTGTGTGTACACCTGGTCTACATGATCAGTAACTCCACATAGAGTAGAGGTGCAGAAATCCCAGCTCATGGACCTAATTTAGCCTACTGGACCCCCCAGTCTGGCCTGTGGTGCCTCCTGGGATTCTTCATGGGGGGAGGGGGGGCTTGAAGGGAATCCCTGCTATAATCTCCAGTCTGAAATTGGAGATAACAGTGTGGGGACTGGGCTGGCTGAGTCTGCCTTCACATGCCTCTTGCCACCTCTGATGAGTGGTGCACACTGTGATATGCATGGAGGAGACACACAACCCAGCTAGCACATCCCCTCTTCCCAGTGCCAGCTGAGTTAATTTGTATGCTGCTTGCCATCCCCATCGGGAAGACAAACAGCACGTGAATGCAGGGACTTGGCCAGTGTTGAGGAGTAACTCCTCCCAGCACTGGCTGAGTGCCTTCCTCGGTGCTGAGAAGCATGGAACTCCATGCCTCTCCTAAACATGAAGAAGGTGAAAATAGGTGGTGGAGGTGGGGCGATGACATCAGTGGATGTAATCACACTCACTGACATCATCCAGACTTTAGAGGGCCTGGTGGAGGGTAATCCAGCCCCACACCTAAAATAGTTTCTGCACCCCTGTTGTATAGGAAGTCATCCTAAGTGACAACTGGCCATGACCCCGCTTTCTCTGTGTGCTGCTCTGATGGCACCCTCAGCTTCTCGGTGTCAGGATTCCCCTTTTGCCCTGCTGAAAACTCCAACAGCCAAAATCAACACTCAGAAAAAGGCTGCATTTTCAAGGCTTTAATTCCATTTACCTAGGGATGTCAGAGAATTCCGCCACAGATCTCGGTGAGATCCGTGGCGCTGGCCAGTGCCAGTGCCTGTGGCACAGGCACTGGCATTTGGCCTCCCAAAATGTCTGGTCTGGTCGCTTCTTTTTTTTTTTACATAGATGTGATAGGCTACGTAGACTAAGACGGTGAAAATAAAGGGGAACGCAAATAGCGCCTACTACACTATTTGCGTTCCCCCTTATTTTCACCGTCTTAGTCTATGTAAATATTTACGAAGACTAAGACGGCCAAAAATAAGGAACGCAAATGGTGGCGGCCGTAGCCACCGCCATTTGCGTACGCTTTTTTTTTTTAAACCCAGACGTGATAGGCTGCGTAAGTCTTTACGTAGCCTATCACGGCTTAATACAGGGATGCAAACGGCGGCGGCTACGGCAGCCGCCATTTGCGTCCCTGCTAGCCAGTGGCCGGATGTCCGGCTGCTGGCGGAGCTGGCCGGCGGCTCCATAGAATCCCCACGGAGCGGAGCCAGCCATCGAGGATTTCTGGTGGGAGGGACGGAGCGCCTCCCCCCCGTCGAGGATTCCGGGGGGAGGGATGGAGCACCTCCCCCCCCTTCGTGAAAGATTCCGCGAAACGGTATGTGACTTTCGTACATCCCTAAATTTACCCTAATGAGGCATACAGATGCAGATTGCTAGAGACTCACAGACTACAAAGGAAAAGCCTTTAGGGAGTTCAAAAGGTGATCTCCGTTTAGGAAAAGGCAGCAAACTCTTTTAACTTAAGGGGTGGGAGGGGAAACTCTCCCTCTCTCCCGTGACACCTCTAGGTGCAGCTGTTGATGCTGAGCCCATCGGGCACAGCTCCTAAGTTCAGCCCCTGCAATTTCCCGCTTGTGCCTGCGTCTGCGCCTTGCATCTAAGAATTCAGGTTGTCCTTCCCTCGCCTCGTCCTGTTTGCTATCACTCACAGGGAATTGTGAAGGGAGGGCATCTCCATCCAGCTGTGACTCTGAAGCCTGGGAAAGTTCCTTCCCCACATGTTGCAGCTCTTCCTCAGAATCTGAACTGCTTTGGCACTCTATATGCTCAGAGGCAACCCTGACATGCGGCAAGCTGGTGGGCCCACATCAGTTGCCCCTGGTTCCTTCCGTAGCAGCTGGAACATGCTGCTAGCCTGGGTGGCTCTGCCAACTTGGAGGGCAGACGGAAGACATGCTGGAGGTCATTTATTGTAGACCTCATATAAGAAACTAAATGTGTTTTTCCTGTATATACTCAACCTGTACACAACAAAGAAAGGAACTCGTGGTATGTGTGATCTTACATAATTTCCAATAAAAATGACAACTTCTGTGTCTTAACACAACAATATTCTTTTTTTTTAATTTCTCTTGTAACACTGTTCACTAAAAATTGTTACATAGAACTAAAAGGGTTTTGCAAAGAGAAAAAGAAAAATCTCAATATATCATTAGGAACACATATATCACACTACCAACCAACAAGGCTCAAAGATTATCTACATAGAAAGTCTGATCTAATCATCCTGTTTGTGTACACAGAGTAAGAGCAAAGGTGTGGGGGCCTCCTCATGTACAAACAGGCCCTGAGGTCTAGGTTTGCATGCATAGAGAGCAACTTCCCCCATGCAACTGGTGTACCAACCATGTGCCTGCATAGTGGACCATAGTGCAGCAATGGGAGGTCTTTTGTACTAATGCTGTGCGGAAAATTTCTCCAACTTTTTTTCAAGCATTCTCATTCAATCTGATAGAAAAGAAATTGTTTTTGAAAATAAATTCAATACTGAAGAAAATTTTGGAGAAATTCGTATGGGATGGGTTTGAGTTTCTTGTGTTTACCTTACTTAGGAGGTGTGCACAAGTGTCCTATTTTTCATTGAACAATCATCTCTCCAGCAGCCTGTAGCCTCCTTAGCTTCCCACACTTCAATTAATACCCAGGGAAAGACATCATGAGGTCAGTCCTCTCACAGGACTTATTCAAATCAGGAAGAACAGGCAGCCTGGGAAGAGGCAAAGCAACAGAATAATTTCTTGTAATAGCAAGAAAACACACACGCAGCATCCTTGGCCACCTCACAGTTATTAGATAACAATTATAAAGCACTCTGAGAAAGAAGCAGAAAAACAGAAGCCTCTTTCAAGGGAAGAAAACTTTAGGGAAACTGGAGGACAGATTTTGGCACAGCACTAGCTCTACCTCTTGCCTGGAGCAACAGTGCTGCCCCCCTCGCACCTGCATCGTGGTGGATGCAAAAGGGGGGGCAGCCAGCCAACACAGTTGATGCTGTTGCCACTTGCAGTGGCAGCACAACCCCCCCAACTCTTACGTATAAAGAAAGAGCCTCTGCCTATGGTGAGCTCTACCTGTGAGAAATAGTTGAGAATTTCCCCTCTCCCTGGAGAAATTTGGTGAAATTGTGTGCCCCCCCCCATTTCTTTGTGCACAAATAGGTTGGAGAATTTCGAGAAGCCATTTGTGCACAGCTCTGTTCTGTATAACCCAGAAGGATATCTAGTTAATCCAAGTATACTAGATAAAAAGTATGTGCATGGGCTAGCTGATCCCAAACCTACTGCAACGTAAAAAGTACAGGATTAGAACTTTTCCCCTGGGAACAATGCTGTGGTGGCTCTAAAGTGTTAATTCCAATACATAATACAACATAATCTACCTTTCAATTGTTTCTGAGCCAGCTGACAGTAATGCACAACAGGTTTATGATCTTTTGCTGGCACATAATAAAATATTTTCAAGGTAGACCAATTACCCTAATAATTGGTCTACCTTGAAATTATGAAAACATAATTTCAGGGTATGGCAATGAGAGTTTGATTGGTACAAATTAGTGCAGGTAAATACCACTGCCTTTAGTAGAAACCCAATCAACTCTAAGTGCTATTGCTTAGCAAGACAATGTATCATTGCTAACTTACCACACACTGATTTTATCCATGGGACATTGAGCAAGCCAAGTAAAACAAGGCAATCTAAAATGTATCATTCAGCAGTTCAATATTATTGCTTTCCATACTGGTTCTATGCAGTGTAGCATGAAGGCACACGTCCCATTCTGAGGGCAGTGTGCATTCTTTCTTGGGATTATGCTAGCCATTTCCTTACAAAAATTAAGAACTACTTGGTAAGGGCAAAAAACTAAAGCTAAAACCTCATTATGAATCCTTTTATATTAAATTTTCCTGGTTTGCAGAGTACAGTGATAAGCCTTCTGACCTCAGTCCCTCTGGATGTGACTTCACAAATGAATGCAACTAATGTGCTTCTTGCGTTATGGAATGTGATTCAGGCTAATCCCACCAAAAATGTGATGGGGTGAAGGTGAGGTCATGGACTACAGGCAATAAAGACATGTGCTGATAGAATACATGTGTGTGCAAAAATCAGAGCAATACTTTAATGTAGTCTGTGAACAAAAAAGGAGGGATCTGACTAGATATCAAGTAAGAGATCAAATGGAATTCATCTATGTTGGAAAAATAAGAGAATAATAGGATGCTCTGCATCAGCTTTTAGCATGGAGATAGTTATTAACCAAATGCAAATAGGTTTGTCCAAGACAAGTCATGCCAGACTAATGTGATACAGATTTTTTTGTAATGTGAACTAATTTTTAGACAAGGGAAATACAACTGATATAATCTGTTTTTATTTTAAGAGTGCAGTTAATACAATTTCAAATAGGGAAATTATTACTTAAATGGGAAAAGATGTTAACCTGTACAGTTGTTGCAAGTTGGACAACAAATTTGTTTAAGGGATGGGAAACTGCCTTGCTAATAAAAGGTAAGCTATTTGATTGTGTAGACTACAATTACTACAGTTCCTGAGCCTTTCATGAGAAGCCAAACAATGAAAGAAATTGGATTGTATTTATTTAGAAAATGTTTGTAAACATTTTTACAGTAAGGATGCTGTACAATAATAAAAAACAGTCAATTTTTTTAAAAAAACTCATAAAACAAAGCAACAGAACCAGCAACAGAAACAAATCCATACAGTAACCAACTGTGCTCTACCAGTTGTTCTAATGGCGTTGTACAAGTGGAAACCAATGACTGAACAATGTAACTAATGCTTCCTAGGGCAATGGGAAAAAGTGACAATTTGGTGCCTAATTTCAATGGAAAAAATCACTGCTTTTCCCCATTCTAGTATGTGCTAGCTACATTGTGCAAGCATTGGTTTATGCTAGTGCAACTTCATCAGTGATAGCACTGGGGCACAGTTGGATACTGCTCATAAAATTCAGCAGAATGGATAAAATCTTAATTGCAAATTGCATGATGTCAGGGTGGACACTGAGCCCATAGAATCCCAGAGTAGTTCTGATTCTGAGGTGGAGCAGCTGCTTGTGGGAGAGGAGTGCACTCATCCCTCCCAGGGCCAACAGCTGGCAGAGATTCCTTCCGTTGGCATTCCTGACATAGATAGCGGTCCCAAATGGAGGGCGCGGAAAGGAGGCGTCGTGCCCAGTTGGCACGCAAGCAACGGTTGCGCCCAGAGGATCCAAGGGAAAAGGGGAGGGACGCTCCCTAGCCCATAAGTTCAGGGTCTGCCAGTGATTCTCCTTCAAACGGGGACCAGCCGTTCCAACTCAGGGCATAGGTACTCTGCTGCTCATAGCTAGTCGCTGATAGTAGAGTTGTTAAGTTGTAAAAGGAATAAAGCTTTGAAAAGAATCCCTTTGTCTGTGTCTGGACTTGGCTACTGGATTAGACTGAAAGAGGCCGCCAAGGAACTCCTGACACATACATCATTATTTATTATTTATTTGTTACATCCCACCTTTTCCTTCAAGGAGCCCAAAGTGGCTTACGTGATCCTCCTCCTCCTCCATTTTATCCTCACAACAACCCTGTGAAGTAGGTTAGGGCAAGAGTCAGTGACTGGCCGAAAGTGACCCAGTGAGCTTCACTGTAACCACTGCACCACCCTGACTTACATTACATACTGAAATGCCCAGACAAATAGAAAGACGTTTGCCTAGTGCCAAAATGACATCAAATTTGGTGACAGCACAGGCTGCCTGGGGAGAACATTCCCCAAATGGGGCAATGGAGCTCATATGCCTCCACTGAATTCAGCAGCCCCCCCCCCCCACACACACACACACTGCAAACCTGATCCTTCCGAGGGAGCATGACTCCATCCAAAACAGGATGAAAATCATGCCCACTGACAGACAAACTGCCTATGGTCAGAAAAAAATGCCTTCTTGTCTGGATTGAGCTCCTGTTTATTAGCCCTCATCCAGTCCACTACTGATCTAGAACATTGGTTCAGCATCTCAACTGCTTCACATGAGTCAGATGAAAAGGAAAATATTGAACGGGGTTTTCTCAACATACTAATATTCTCACCCTACATCTCTAGATGATGTCACTCAGCAGTTTTATGTCAAAACATGGAAGATGCAACCATGCAGGACCCCATACCACAAATGCCACGGGATTGAACAACAGCCTCCTAGCTTCTTCTGTTCCCAAGGACAAAGAAATGAATAGAGCTTGGAAGGAGTTATCATGGTGGGAAAAGCAGTGGAGACAATGGAAATCCGGAGTAGTGAGTATTGAACAAATTTTCTGATGAATATGTGTCTCTCTACTTGTTCAAAACATCATCATCATCAGCAGCAGCAGCAACACACTGGCTGTTCAAATATTAAGGTTTGCTTCAGATCAAAGGAGTTTAAAATCACCATTATGATTTTAGTTTGTTATGAGCCAGCACTGTATAAAATCCAGTCAAACATAAAGGCCAGTAAGATGCTTTCCCACAGAATGAAACCCTTTCATAGACTAACACGCAACACATGGCTCATGACAGTCCTGTGGGTAGCTGGACAAGCCAAATCCAGCTGATGTCTAGTTTGTCTTGGAATATTGGGCAGGTATGGTATAAAATAATTTGGTGACAATAACAGTTTCCTTCTCAAATGTTGAATGAAAGAAAATGCTGTCATGTCCTACTTGTTTAACAACAAATGCATTTGCATGCATGTAAGATTCATTCCAACTGCATTTAAGTTCAGAAAAGCAGAGTCCTGCTGTTTCTCTACCCCCCCTTCTTGCACCTACAGCGCTTAATGTATACAGGAAGCCAAATATATTAAACACATAGAACAAAATGTGTCAGAGCAACTAATGAATAATAATGTGCCAACACAAAATAACATGGGCTAGGACTCAATGAACCCTGCAGTGTTACATTAATAATATACTCATATTATAATTAAAAAGACACTATTTCTAGACAACAAATTATAAGGCAGACAGTCAAAAGCTGGCAACAGGCAATATATAGCCAATCAGAAGCAGTAATATGAAATCCATGGGAATCTACATGGGAACAGCTACTGCACTTGATGGCTGCTACCAAAAATCAGCAGTGCTGTGAGCAATATTCTGCATGCAGAGAACTAAATGTTAAAAGCTTTCCTTTCATATAACTAACAGGATTCATGGCATTCCAGTTTATTATGCTCAGAAAATCTTAGAAGACCAGCTGTGAATTTATATTTGAAGAATTCCAAAAGCAGCTCAAGAATGATAACATCTGTAAAGCTAAATACCAGCACAGACAAAAGAATTCAGTAAGCTTTAACTAGCCAAGCTCCCCAGACAGCACTAATTTATAGAGAGAAGCAGATCAGTATAATCACTCCATGAACAGCACTTACCACCGTAATCAAACATTCTCTCAGTAGCAACGAATGAGAAAACTTCCACTTACCTGGAAAAGAAAAGAAAAACTGTTTTAAAAAACAGCTCTTCAGAAGCAACATTTCAACAACAATGCAAAAAGTGTATGTGTGTGTGTTTTTGTTACCTAGAGGATTTATTTTAGCTTTACAATATATTTTCATAATAGCAATATGGGATATGATCCTAAGCTAAATTTATCTTTCATCTAAAGAGGTTTTAAAATGGTGTATGGAATACCAAGTGAAATGAAACACAGACGATCATAATAATAGCTGAACTGGTACAAACCTCTGCAACTGATTTAACCTTTCAGCAGTTTTGGGTACAGAGTCCTGTCCCCCCCATTACCCAACCCCATTGTCTCTGCAAAGGATAGAGACAGCAGGATCCAGGAAAGACTTACATGACAAAGTTGGAACTAACTGGAAAGGAGACTGCTTCTCCAAGAAGAGCAATGGCTGGTCTAAGTCCAAGAGGAGAGTGAAGTTCCATCCCCCTTTAGCACAGGAAAGTGTTAAAAGTCTAAAACTACTGGCTGAGACAGACAGTAAGTTTTTCAGGGCTCTGAAAGTGGTATGATAGAAGCAGCCTTCCCTGTGGTATGTACACATACGCCTCACTATTGTTTTTGGTCAAGCAGTAATGCAGGTCTTTGTATCACGTTAAAAATCTGCAAAACCTGTCAGAGATGATAGCAGGACAAAAAATGGTGTGCTCAATATGGGCAGCGATGGCTCTCTCCAACAGCTTCAACTCCTTCAAGATGACTGTCTCCTATCACAGCAGGAATCCTCCATTCTCGTGGGGGGTAAGTGCAGAGTATACATCAGACCTGCTGAAGCCTTGACATCAGCAGGGAACTGTCCACACAGTCCTTGTTACCAGTGGTGCTGAAATAAGCACACAGTCCTGTCCTGAGGCCCTTTCAGGCAGGACCACAAGACGGAAATACACCAAAGCATGTGTGGAATGTTGCTGCTTCTGACTCCTAGTTTTTGACTGTGATGAGAAAGAGCTGAAGAATCCAGTGTAACTTTCATAGGTTTAAATCCAATGTCACAGGCTTTCCCATCCTCTCCTCCCCCACTGAGCCCCCAAATCTGCTCCCGAGGTTCCTCCAGGGCAATGCAAGGGGAGGGGAAATCCTTCCACCAGCAATTTCAGAAGGTCACTCTTGGACTCAGTGCCATAGTCTGGCACTGAGCAAATAAAATGGCATGGAAAATATTGTAATGGGTGGAGGGCAGAGGAAGAGGTATGAAGCGCTATATGAACCATTCTGTGTTCCATTCAAAATAGTCTTGGGATCCCAGCCTTGGGATCAAACTACACATTATGTTAAATATGCACCTTGTAGTTCTCTTTGCTTCATTTTTTTAACTTAAAGTAAGCAGGGAAGGCAGTCCAGATTGGGACCACAGTATGCAGAGAGGTTTAATTCTTCTCTTGCCTGCCATGATCTACACAAAGCCCCCCCCCCCCCGGGGTGCTAATTAGGATTAGAAAAATAATCTCCCATTGGTACCAATGGGAGCCTGTCAGATGGTGGCGGTGGTCTGAAGACTGCAGCTGCTGAACCAAACTGAACCCTTCAGAGGAAGCTTGATGAACAACCTTTAAGATTTCAGGAGGATGTCAAACCCTACCAGAAAGATGACTTCCTTTGAAGCCTCCCTCATTGTTAGACCTGTGAGTTAACTGGGGTGGAGTGTGATAGGGGAATTGGCTTACATTCACTTAGGGTTAAGAACTGGGCCTTCTAATACCTGATTGGTGGTAAAAGTAACCATACAGAAACCCTGTTTTAAAGTAATAAGAGCAATTTTAATTAATAAGCTTTCTTTATTTACGTCTGTGTAATAAAATACTATATATCTTTGTTTACTTTCCTGGTACCTCTGATCTGTTTTGTCTCATGCCTAACGACCAGCTACCTTAGGGAAAAGGTGTATTTTAAATAAAGAGGTGTAGTTTAATGGTGAAAGTGGAAGTGAAGGGAGGGATTGCCCAGTTGTGAAGGGCATTTGTTAGCAGTGGGATTACCCTAGAGTAGAAGGTCCCACCGTAAGGTTCATAACAGGCAGCTACACACACTCTATTTTCTGGAGGATTCTATTACACAGATGTAGTACTGAATGTGATCATGCAGGCGTAACTCTGAATGGATTCCATCTTTTGTCAATGTTTAACTGAGACACCTCTGAGGATATGGTAAAACACTGAATCTAGGCAATTAGATTTTCTAAATACCATTTGAAATTTGTTCTGTCACAGCTTGCTGACCAGAGTTTACTAAGAGCCATTGACTGAAATCACAAGCAGCCTTGCTGAAATGTAATGAGGTAATCAATATAGAAATGTGTTTGCAGGGCAAACATATGGAGTTTAACTAAGCTTCAGAAGTCCAAACAAGTGTACAGCTTCCAAGATACATGGTTCTTTGAGGCAGGGATGAGTGGGGTATATTTTGATCAGCCTCCCAAACCTGATGTCCTCCAGATACATTGGACTACAATTCCCAGCACTCCCCAGCTAGGAGTAGTCAAACCCATCTGGAGGGCACCAGGTTGAGGAAGGCTGATTTAGACATTTCAAAAATCATGAAATTCAGGTCTGGTTTTCATGTTTCATACAGGCATAACTCTGCATAATGGGAGTTAGTTAGCTAGGTATCTAGTTAACTAGTTATAGGATTTTGGACCACCCTTCTTCAATGATTCCAGGGCTATTTATAAGCACACTGAAACAATAAAATACAATAAATAACTTGAACAATAAAAAATCAACAAAACATTAAAACAGCAGCAAATCAGCAATGGGAGAGAGTTGTCCCTGTATGTGATGTCAGCCTCAACAAATTCCATGGTATAAGTTCCAGCATTCACAGATCAGAGACAGCCATGAATTATTGTTTAACACATTTCATTGTTCCCATGGAAACATATGTGGGAGTGACTCCACATTATTCTCTTCATAGGAGCACATGGGAAAACACACACTAATATGAAAGGTCCAATTTTGTTTTCAAAATCATAACAACTGTAGTTATACTATTTTAATTAATTATATTTATTTTAATGTTGGGCATATATAAGACTGACTTTTGTTGAGCTTTACTAATGCAGGTAGGGCTTGACTGGTCTGTTGCTGACAGAATGAGGGATCAGTGGCAAGAAGCTCTTGCCCATGGAAGAATGTGAATGGTGGCTGGATCATGACCTTAGTATACTGTAGTTTATTTATTGTAACTGTTGCATTTCGTATTACTTGACAGCCGAGGCACTTCTCATTTTCAATTTGCTTGTGATTTTTCTGAACAAAAGAATACATTATATGAGAAGTATAAAAAAAGATTTGTCCTTAAAAAAAATAAAAGTATTAGTAATGGGATTGTATTTTCTTCTGTAAAATGCAGCTTTATGCTATTGAAAATTCTGTTCTAGTATTTGCGCAGAATATAGTTGACTCACAAAAACAAACTATTGTCTGATTATAAATTCAGGCATCCTTGAGAAATAGCCAATGTAAAAGGCATTTAAAAGGCTGACCAAAGTTGTTAATCATTTGCATATAATGTTATCTTTCATCAATTATAATGCTTTACGTCTAGCTTTCATGTTAGAATATATTTGAACCATGGAATTTTTTTAATTGAGAAAGTTTTTTCTGCATTTAGATAAGAATCTTGCAATCTCAGTTGCATGGAATCAAAGGATGGAATAGAATCAAACGATACTCGACCAGATATTTAGCCTATTAGGAAAACTGTGTCTGTCTCCAGAAGCTTTTACTGTAACATGGAAATAGATGTGTTCAGCTCATGTAGTATATACTTTCTAAAGTGCATTGAATCATTTTTTTCTTTTTAAAAAAGTAACAAAAAGTCCCATTATTTAAAGACATAAAATAATTTCAGTTTGAAGCTAGAACCATGAGTCTCATGCTGCAGTATGCAATTCTGTTTCTTTTCCTCATTACAAAAGAGAGAGGAAGATGAATTTTAAAGTGTCACAGCATGCTCTTCCATGATTAGAGTTTCAGCAGGCAGTTCCCTTAACAGAGCAAGGTTAGTTGCTTCAGACAGATGCAGTTAACCACTTTTCCCCAGGGAGCTTTTAAGCATGAAATTACCAGAGCAAAGTAGGCACACTGTAGGAGATACTTTCTACTCATAAAGTATGTTCAGTGAGTCCATCTTTCTTTGTTCCCTACCTGTCACTCAGATCATTATAAAGGCATTGGCAAGTTCTATGATGACTTTTCCCACCCAGCTCTATTTCTGAAGGCCAACAAAATCCTTCAATTGTCATTTTATGAACATTGGTTTGTCTTCAGTGTTTTGTTCATGATATTCATTAATAAAAAAAATGGGCAATGTTTTGCTTACATGTATTTGGTTCCACAATGCCTTGAAATTTTTGTTTAAAGCATCCTAAAGAAAGACTACAAATAATTAGGCCTTAATGTACAAAAGCCCTCTTAATGCTAAAAGGCTATTTTTATAATTAAGGATAATTAATCCTATGCATGTTTAGACAGAAGAAAGTCTTACAGCTTCTGAAAGCATTGATGCAGTCCTTCAGGTGGTGCTATCAGGAGCGCCTTGGCGGCCTCTCTCAGTAGAGTCCAATAGCCAACTCAAGACACTTTCCAACTCAAGAAAGTTGACGCTTTCCCAGACGAAAGGGAATTCTTTTCAAAGCTTTAATCCCATTACAACTTAATGACTCTTTCAGATGCTAATCACCAGTGGCTAAAGCAAGGAACAGCAGTGTGGCCTAAGCTTCAGGCAGGCAGTTGATCCCCATTTGAAAGAGAGTCACTTGAAGACCCAGAACTTATGGGCTAGGGAGAGATACACCCTCTTTCCCTTGGGTCCATGGGAGGTGGCCGTTGCTTGCGCGCCAAACGAGTGCTACGCCTCCTTTCCGCGCCCTCCATCGCTCGTCGCTCTTTGCATCTGCGTCAAGCATCTAAGAAGCCCCCCTCCCGCACTCCCTCACTACCAGGGTCACTGACTATCTCTGGAATGCCAGCAGGAGGAATCTCTGCCAAGTGCTGAGCCTGTGAGGGATGAGCTGGCTGCTCTCCCACGGACTGCTGTTCCTCCTCAGAATCAGAACTGCTCTGGGGCTCCCTGGGCTCAGTTTCCACCCTGACAGGCATCATCATTTGTTCAGGAAAAACCTGTGTCCCCGAATTATGGTGCACTGCTGACAAAGAAAGCTGAACTCAACAACAGCACAACATAATACTGTTGGCTTCTATCCATCAGGTCAGACTATCTAACAATGATTACTTAGCTCCCCTGTTAAAGTGTTGGCTCTCTTTCCTGAACTAGTCATTCAGTTCTGCTCAAGAACATCCAAGATATTATACATTTTAGATCATACAGGCTACCATTCTGAGGAAAAATTTGTAGGCTTTCACTTTTAATCTTAAAATTATTCAATATATGGCAAGTACAATTTTTTTCATATTCCCGTTCCAACAATTTTGAAAATAGGCTGCACCCTAAGTAATGTTAAAACAGGCTATTTCTTGATGAAGATCATCAGATCTATTCCTCTCCTGAAACTGACACAGCACTGTACTTCATTGGAAGTTTGACAAATACTCCTCCCTTCCTAAGGGGCTTGGACAATTCTCTGAGTAAGTACAGCAAGAAGTGGAGGTAGGCAATTTCTTTAGGGCTAACAGCAGGTCTGACAGAGATGTACATGTCTTGCTATTAACACTTTTTAAGCCATTAACTATAGTACACTGTAACTGTAGTACAGCCATTAACTGTAGGTTAAAGGGCCACAGAACCTCCCAATAAACAAACAGGGTACAATAAAGCCATTAGGTGACCCACACTATGAATTCACTTGTTTTATGGACATTTGTTGTTGTTGTTGTTGTTCAGTCATTAAGTCATCTCCGACTCTTCGTGACCCCATGGACCATAGCATGCCAGGCCTTCCTGTCCTGCGCTCTCTCCCGGTGTGTGCTCAAGTCCATATTCATTGCATCGGTGATGCTATCTAGCCATCTCATCCTCTGCTGTCCCCTTCTCCTTTTGCCTTCAATCTTTCCCAGCATCAGGGTCTTTTCCAGGGAGTTTTCTCTTCGCATTAGGCGGCCAAAATATTTGAGCTTCAGCTTCAGTATCTGTCCTTCCAATGAGCACTCAGGGTTGATTTCCTTTAGGATTGACTGATTTGACCTCCTTGCAGTCCAGGGGACTCGTAAGAGTCTTCTCCAGCTCCAGTTCGAAAGCATCAATTCTTCGGCGCTCAGCCTTCCTTATAGTCCAGCTCTCACAGCCATACATTACTACTGGGAAAACCATAGCTTTGATTATATGAACCTTTGTCGGCAAGGTGATGTCTCTGCTTCTTACTATGCTGTCTAGGTGTGCCATAGTTTTCCTTCCAAGGAGCAAGTGTCTTTTAATTTCATGGCTACAGTCACCGTCTGCGGTGATCTTGGAGCCCAAGAAAGTAAAATCTGTCACTGCTTCCATTTCTTCCCCTTCTATATGCCAGGAAGTGATGGGGCCAGATGCCATGATCTTCATTTTTTTAATGTTGAGTTTCAAACCAGCTTTTGCACTCTCCACTTTCACCCTCAACAACAAGGCTCTTTAGATCCTCTTCACTTTCTGCCATTAGGGTGGTATCATCTGCGTATCTGAGGTTGTTGATAATTCTCCCAGCAATCTTAATTCCGACCTGTGATTCATCCAACCCAGTGTTTCTCATGATGTACTCTGCATATAAATTAAATAAGCAGGGCGACAATATACAGCCTTGTCGTACTCCTTTCCCAATTTTGAACCAATTGGTTGTTCCATGTCCAGTTCTTACTGTTGCTTCTTGACCCTCATACAGGTTTCTCAGGAGACAGGTAAGGTGGTCTGGTACTACCATCTCTTTAAGTATTTGCCAGAGTTTTTTGTTGTGGTCCACACAATCAAAGGCTTTAGCGTAGTCAATGAAGCAGAAATAGACATTTTTCTGGAATTCTCTTGCTTTCTCCATGATCCAGCAAATGTTGGCGATTTGATCTCTAGTTCCTCTGCCTCTTCGAAACCCCGCTTGTACTTCCAGTAGTTCTCGGTTCACATGCTGCTGAAGCCTAGCTTGTAGGATTTTGAGCATCACCTTGCTGGCATGTGAAATGAGCGCAATTGTGCAGTAGTTTGAACACTCTTTGGCATTGCCCTTCTTTGGAATTGGAATGTAAACTGACCTTTTCCAGTCTTGTGGCCACTGTTGAGTGTTCCAAATTGTTGGCATATTGAGTGCAGCACTTTAACAGCATCATCTTTTAGGATTTTAAATAGCTCAGCTGGAATACTGTCATCTCCGCTAGCTTTGTTGTTACTAAGCAGGACAAAGGCTAATAGAGTTTTGCCAAGAGAACACGCTGATCATAGCAAACACTCTTTTCCAACAGCACAAGAGGCGACTCTACACATGGACATCACCAGATGGTCAATATTGAAATCAGATTGATTATGTACTTTGCAGCCAAAGATGGAGAAGCTCTATACAGTCAGGAAAAACAAGCCCTGGAGCTGACTGTGGCTCAGATTTCGGCTTAAATTGAAGAACGTAGGGAAAACCACTAAACCATTCAGGTATGACCTAAATCATATCCCTTATGAATATACCGTGGAGGTGAGGAATAGATTTAAGGGATTAGACCTGATAGACAGAGCGCCTGAGGAACTATGGACGGAGGTCCGTAACATTGTTCAGGAGGCAGCAACGAAATCCATCCCAAAGAAAAAGAAATGCAAGAAAGCAAAGTGGCTGTCTGATGACGCTTTACAATTAGCTGAGGAAAGAAGGGAAGCGAAAAGCAAGGGAGAAAGGGGAAGATATATCCAACTGAATGTAGAGTTCCAGAGAACAGCAAGGAGAGACAAGAAGGCCTTCTTAAATGAACAATGCAAAGAAATTGAGGAAAACAATAGAATGGGAAAGACTAGAGATCTTTTCAAGAACCAGACCCTGTGGCAAAAACAGATGACAACCCTCTTCCCATATCTACCCTGGCAACACTAATAATGGCACCCACAACATCAGGGATTCATAACCTTCTGATGTGATATATGCCATAATTTGCCAGCAATGCACTACTGCATTCTCCATAGGACAAACAGGCCAGTCTCTACACAAAAGAATGGACACAAATCAGACATCAGGAATGGCAATTTTCAGAAACCAGTGAGGAATATTTCGGCCTCCCAGGACACTCAGTCAATGACCTTAAGGTGGACATTCTTGAACACAGGAATTTCAAAGACAGATATCAATGTGAAATTGCTGAAGTACAGTTCATCAAGAGATTGAACTCAATTTCCTGTGGTTTGAATAAAGAAGAATAAAGATAAATAAAGACAACTTTTTAAAAAAATCACGCTATGTATGTTAATTGGCTCACCATTGCATTGTTATCACCCAACAACATTTTGTGAATGGCACCTGATAAGATAATCATCACTGTCTGTACTTTTTGCATTTCAGTTCCCTCTGACAGCACAATTCTCTCCCCTTCCCCGCTCAGCATATGCCAATGTGAGGTTAACACTTTATGTATCTGTTGAAGTGGACAGTGCCACAAAAGCTTATGACAGAATAGATTTCTTAGTCTAAGGCACCACAAGACTCTTAGTTGTTTTAGCTGGAAAAATGTCACACAGTATCAAATTCCAGGAGGGTAGCCATAGTAATTTTTGGCACCTTAAAGATTAGATATTTATTATGGCATAAGCTTTTGTGGACTACAGTCCACCACTCACTTCAGCAAGGTCAGATGACATTGATTAGATTGCTGACTACAAATTAAGGATTTGTTTTCAAACTTGACAATTGTTCCAAAGTTATCTACCATGTGATATGGGTGCAGGCAGGGACTCACATTTGAATACTAAAAGCTTATGAATCCAGTTTTTTGTGCATATTTTTAGTAGACAGTTCCAAGCTATCAGTCATCATGGGGACAAACAGACAAAGCACTTGCTCCACAGTGCCTTCCTTTATACTCTCTGCTGTTTCCCAATGCCATTTCCTCAATGCTTTTTACGTAATAGATGCCAGAGTGAGGGCATCCTGCCCTGACTCTGGATGTCTTCACAGTGATGCCACATGGAACCAGGCAGCAGCAAAGAGCATGAATGCCAACATCACCAGGGTTACATAAACAGGCAGGAGCTGCAAAAAGGCTGAGAGTGAGAAACACAGTTTCATGGAACCTTTAATCCCCCAGCCCAAAGCTTTGACTTCAAGCTGAAAAACTTCTCAAAAGAACTTTCAGAGCTAAGATTTAAAAAAAACAAATCTCCAAATTATTTCTCTTTCACTCATTGGACCTTGTATTAAATTACATTTAATAGCAAATTAAATTATTATTGTTTGTAGGGTGGTGTGGAGGATGTTTCTATGGTAACCCCATGCCCCACTGCCCTGGAATAAATTCAGAGGAAGCTATCATTGAGTCATTTTGAACAAGCCACTACAATAAAATATTATCCATCATAACTAAACATGTCAGAATACAATGTTAACTAATTAAATCCATATTGAGTATCATAGTCTATGCCAGATAGTAAAAATAAAAATGATATTATTATTACTTATTATTATTTTGACAAGAAGTTGTTCACCATAAATTTAAATGACAATTGATCTTACACTGGCAATTATACAGAATATTTGCCTGTCCTCAATTTTGCTTCCTATTATTTTACTTGTGGCCTACAACAGTTCATGATTAGATTGCATATCTGCTTTTAGAATTCCGCTTATCTGAGAAACACTATTCATCATAATTTTGATTATGAAGAGTCCTCACTGGAAGCGCATGTGATTTGGATGAACTCTATGTCTGTATGGCTTTTAGGGAGCAATCCTATGGCCACTAGATACTGTCTAGAGGGCCATAAGATATGCTCTATTCCGGGAACTGACCTTGGAGCCTGTGCTCCGAGGTCAATTCTTGGAAATCTGACCTCCCCCCTCATATGTGTTGCCTCAGAGGCAGCGCGGAGAAGCCCTGTCCTCCACGCTCGGAAGACGAGTGTGGAGCAACTAAAAAGGGGCGGGGCTGGGGGGAGTTCCGGGACGGGGAGAGCGGAGCTACGCATATGACACATCCTATTTGTCATACCGCAGCTTCCTCTCCTGGTCGCCCTCCCCCCCCCACTGCTAGACAGCTGAAAATGGCTGTCTAGCGAAAAAGAGCAAGGCAGGAGAGGTGCAGAGGGAACGATTCCCCAATGCCTTTCCTGCCTTGCTTTGGATAGGCGGTAGCCTTCGAGGTCAGAGGCGGCTGCCTATCTACTTAGGATTGCGCCCTTAAAGAAGTACTCATGGCAAGGTTGCCAATAGAAGAGGCAAGGATCCAAATATTCATTTGGAAGCTCACCACTTTTGCTCTGGTGACAGCACAGACTTGCAGAGAGCCCCTGTCCTTCTCTTGTGCCTTGTCTCTCTGGCACCTGACTTAAGTATCATGGGAGAATGGCAGGGGCTCTCCCCAATACTGCACTGAGCCTTGGAGACACTGAAAGCCTTGAGACTTCGCACTGCTTTCTGAGTGTCTGAGGCTTGGCCAAGAGCTGGCAAAAAGACAGGGGCTCAGTCACAACAGTTCTGCTAGGCCATGAGCTCAGTGTGTTGTCAGCAAACCCTGTTCTTCCTTCTTGGTGTGGGGCAGGGTGATGGCAAGAAATGTTTTGGGCTCGCTACCAAAGTCAACCAAGATTTGTTGACCTCTGGACAGGAGACACTAATTTTGTTGTTGTTCAGTCGTTCAGTCGTGTCCGACTCTTCGTGACCCCATGGACCATAGCACGCCAGGCCTTCCTGTCCTGCGCTCTCTCCCGGAGCGTGCTCAAGTTCATATTCATTGCATCCGTGATGCTATCTAGCCATCTCATCCTCTGCCGTCCCCTTCTCCTTTTGCCTTCAGTCTTTCCCAGCATCAGGGTCTTTTCCAGAGAGTTTTCTCTTCGCATTAGGTGGCCAAAATATTGGAGCTTCAGCTTCATTATCTGTCCTTCCAATGAGCACTCAGGGTTGATTTCCTTTAGGATGGACTGATTTGACCTCCTTGCAGTCCAGGGGACTCGTAAGAGTCTTCTCCAGCACCACAGTTCGAAAGCATCAATTCTTCGGCGCTCAGCCTTCCTTATAGTCCAGCTCTCACAGCCATACATTACTACTGGGAAAAACATAGCTTTGATTAGACGGACCTTTGTCGGCAAGGTGATGTCTCTGCTTCTTACTATGCTGTCTAGGTTGGCCATAGCTTTCCTCCCCAGGAGCAAGCGTCTTTTAATTTCATGGCTACAGTCACCGTCTGCGGTGATCTTGGAGCCCAAGAAAGTAAAATCTGTCACTGCTTCCATTTCTTCCCCTTCTATATGCCAGGAAGTGATGGGGCCAGATGCCATGATCTTAGTTTTTTTAATGTTGAGTTTCAAACCAGCTTTTGCACTCTCCTCTTTCACCCTCAACAAGAGGCTCTTTAGATCCTCTTTGCTTTCTGCCATTAGGGTGGTATCGTCTGCATATCGGAGGTTGTTGATAATTCTCCCAGCAATCTTAATTCCAACCTCTGATTCATCCAACCCGGCATTTCTCATGATGTACTCTGCATATAAGTTAAATAAGCAGGGTGACAATATGCAGCCTTGTCGTACTCCTTTCCCAATTTTGAACCAATCGGTTGTTCCATGTCTGGTTCTTACTGTTGCTTCTTGACCCTCGTACAGGTTTCTCAGGAGACAGGTAAGGTGGTCTGGTACTCCCATCACTTTCAGAATTTGCCACAGTTTGTTGTGATCCATACAATCAAAGGCTTTAGCGTAGTCAATGAAGCAGAAATAGACGTTTTTCTGGAATTCTCTTGCTTTCTCCATGATGCAGCGAATGTTGGCGATTTGATCTCTAGTTCCTCTGCCTCTTCGAAACCCAGCTTGTACTTCCGGTAGTTCTCGGTTCGCATACTGCTGAAGCCTAGCTGGTAGGATTTTGAGCATCACCTTGCTGGCATGTGAAATGAGCGCAATTGTGCGGTAGTTTGAACACTCTTTGGTGTTGCCCTTCTTTGGAATTGGAATGTAAACTGACCTTTTCCAGTCTTGTGGCCACTGTTGAGTGTTCCAGATTTGTTGACATATTGAATGCAGCACTTTAACAGCATCATCTTTTAGGATTTTAAACAGCTCGGCTGGAATACTGTCATCTCCGCTAGCTTTGTTGTTACTAATGCTTCCTAAGGCCCACTTGACTTCACTCTCTAGGATGTCCGGCTCAAGTTCAGTGACCGCACTATCATGGCTATCGGGGACATTCAGATCTTTCCTGTATAGTTCTTCTGTGTATTCTTGCCACCTCTTCTTAATCTCATCTGCTTCTGTTAGGTCCCTGCCTTCTTTGTCCTTTATCATGCCCGTCTTTGCACAAAACTTCCCTTGAGATCTCCAATTTTCTTGAAGAGATCTCTAGTCTTTCCCATTCTGTTGTTTTCCTCGATTTCTTTGCATTGTTCATTTAAGAAGGCCTTCTTGTCTCTCCTTGCTATTCTCTGGAACTCTGCGTTCAGTTGGGTATATCTTCCCCTTTCTCCCTTGCTTTTCGCTTCCCTTCTTTCCTCAGCTACTTGTAAAGCCTCCTCAGACAGCCACTTTGCTTTCTTGCATTTCTTTTTCTTTGGGATGGATTTCGTTGCTGCCTCCTGAACAATGTTATGGATCTCCGTCCATAGTTCCTCAGGCACTCTGTCTATCAGGTCTAATCCCTGAAATCTATTCCTCACCTCCACTGTATATTCATCAGGGATATGATTTAGGTCATACCTGAACGGTTTAGTGGTTTTCCCGACGTTCTTCAATTTAAGCCGAAATTTTGCAAGAAGCAGCTCATGATCTGAGCCACAGTCAGCTCCAGGTCTTGTTTTTGCTGACTGTATGGAGCTTCTCCATCTTTGGCTGCAAAGGACATAATCAATCTGATTTCGAAATTGACCATCTGGTGACGTCCATGTGAAGAGTCGCCTCTTGTGCTGTTGGAAAAGAGTGTTTGCTATGATCAGCATGTTCTCTTGGCAAAACTCTATTAGCTTTTGTCCTGCTTCATTTTGTACACCAAGGCCATGCCTGCCTGTTATCCCGGTGATTTCTTGACTTCCTACTTTAGCATTCCAATCCCCTATGATGAAGAGGACATCTTTTTTTGGTGTTAGTTCTAGAAGGTGTTGTAGGTCTTCATAGAACCGATCAACCTCAGCTTCTTCGGCCTCAGTGGTTGGGGCATAGACTTGAATTACTGTGATGTTGAATGGTTTGCCTTGGATTTGTACTGAGATCATTCTATCATTTTTAAGATTGTACCCCAGTACTGCTTTTCCCACCCTTTTGTTGACTATGAGTGCTACTCCATGTCTTCTAAGGGATTCTTGCCCACAATAGTAGATATGATGGTCAGCTGAATTAAATTCGCCCATGCCTGTCCATTTTAGTTCGCTGATTCCCAAGATGTCGATGTTCAATCTTGCCATCTCATGTTTGACCACCTCCAGCTTACCTTGATTCATTGAACTGACATTCCAGGTTCCTAAACAATATTGTTCTTTACAGCATCGGATTTTCTTTTCACCACCAGACACATCCACAGCTGAGTGTCCTTTCGGGTTTGGCCCAGCCGCTTCACTCTTTCTGGCGCTACTTGGAAATACCCTCTGCTCTTCCCCAGTAGCATATTGGACACCTTCCGACCTGAGGGGCTCATCTTCCGGCGTCATCTCTTTTAGCCTTGTGATACGTTCCATGGGGTTTTCTTGGCAAGAATACTGGAGTGGGTTGCCATTTCCTTCTCCAGTGGACCACATTTTGTTAGAACTCTCTGCCATGACCTGTCCGTCTTGGGTGGCCCTGCACGGCATAGCTTATGGCTTCACTGAGTTACGCAAGCCCCTTCGCCACAACAAGGCAGTGATCCATGAAGGGGGTAGACACTAATACCTCCGGGAAAAAAAAAAAAAAGAACAGTCTCTAATAAGAAAGGAGGAGGACAGAGAATGGGAAACCAGAAGGGAGGAACTGAGGAAGCTAATGCTCTCCTTCCCTCCATCTCACTCTCTGAGTGAGACCGAAGAAAGGGGCTCAAGCAGTAAGATGGAAAAAAGAAAAAAAACCAAGTTTTTTTTTTAATTCTGGTTCCTGGGGGTGGCGGGGTGGCAGCACCACTGAGAAGTTAGCTGTTTGCCACTCCCCTACAACCAGAACAAATGACCCATTTGCTGGATGGATGGCCTGATCCTGGAAGTGGAAGCGATTACAGCACCTGCTATCACTGAATAATCCAAAAGCAATGCCCTTTTACATGCTTAGAATAACGCGACATGGATTTGGCAAGGAAGGAAGGAGGAGTATAGATATTGGAACAGGCAGTACTCTGGGTATGAGGCAAGTAGCTGAAGTAGGCCGATAAGGTGTTATGAACAGCATCAAAGCTCACTCCCCTTTGAAGAGCCAGGTGAGCCTCTATCTAGCTTGCAAACTTTTTCCAGAAATTCTCAGTGCAGGGTTTTTGCGTGCGTGTGTGTATGCGCACAAAATGTAAGGATTAGACAACTGCTTTCAGGAAGAAGGCCTCCCCCCACTGGCCCCCAAAATAGAAGATGCTGAACTATAACATTCTGCACTTTCATGGCAGACATACAGACCATCAAATGTTTCCCTCCCTTCCATCAGTGGGTACCACCTCTACATTATCCAGCCATACCTTTCTCTAGCCAAAACTGGGCCAAGAGGTTGGGAGAAGAAGAGGGCAAACGGTCAAGCATTTTGCTACTTTGTGTCTTTTCACCTCCTTCCCCCACTCCTTTCCCACCATCCCCTTGCACCATAGCTGGGATGAAAAAAGGAAGAGGCATGCATGCTCAGTAGTACCTTTGACCCAAGAAAAGTGTCTGCCCTGAGACTGGGGAAAATGAGTGTATGACAGATTGTGGGAAAGGACAGCTGCCATAACAAGGTTTTTCTTGCTACCTCCTTGATCAAAACTCCCATCAGTGTTCCCAATGATCCTAACTCCATATCTGGGGAATGACAGCCTTAACTGGGGGGAAAGATTATCATCTCTGACTGACAAATTAAAGCTGTGAGCACTTCAGAGGAAGGTTTGAATTTTTAAATTTTCTTCTGGGCATCATTTTGAAGCATTTGGTTGAGCAAATTAGATACAGACAAAGCCATATTTATCAGAAGGCTTTAAGCCACACACATCTTAAGGAAATGGTAAAAATTCTTCAGCCACCGAACTATAATTCGGTTTGAATTATATGAATAGATAATTATCAAACATTCCCAAATTACACACCATAGGTAAGCCAAGCCCATTGTTGACATTACCTGAACTTTAAAAGCCTGTTCTGGTCAGAGGAATGAGTCTTGCTTTAATAAGCAAAGTGCTGGGTGATTCACACAAAACCCCAGCAAGATCAACAAACCCTTGCTAATTTCAACGTGTTTTCCTAAAAAAAAAAAAGTTAAATATAATAGGCACAATCCAGCCAGAGTTATGCATTTCTAAGTCCTACTGATTTTCATGAGATAGTTTTAAGCTTCAGTCCTAAAAACATTTCATAGGGAGTAAGCCTCACTGGACACAGTGTGCAGTATCCAATGGGGCACGATCACTAACATAAATTATGTTGTGCTAGCATAAACTACTCTAGTGCAATGCCAATTTCCCGGGGAAATTGGCATGTCAGCGAATGCTACTGGGTGTTGCACTAGAGTAGTTTATGCTAGTACAACATAATTTACATTAGTGGTTGCACCCCACTGGATGCTGTCCAGTGGGACCTACTCACAAGTAAACACTCATAGGATTGTGCTATTAAGCACATACCTAACTCTCCAGCTGAAATCAGCAAACTAAACAAGTGTTAGCCTTGGGTGTGCCCTCGAATTTATATTATATAGGGTACAGAAGTGATATTATTCTTAACCTACAGTAATTTTCTGTAAAAGATATATAATTAGTGCACAAATTTAGATGAGAGGTCTTCTCAAATGGATTACTGACAGCACTCATGCATAGTAACTAGCACCCCTGTAGCATAATAAAAACTGTACAAATCAGCTACTCATATCATTGTGTCTTTTTTCATGCTCTCCTGGGGTATTTTTCTGAGCTGGGACGAAAGCATTAGTGATCCATGATTACCCACTATATAATGACTGAGGCTGCAATCCTATACCCACTTATGTGGAAGGAAACCCAAAGGAGCTCAGATGGACTCGCTTCTGAGAAGACATGGATAGTATTGTATGGTGAGTCCTGGTTCAAATGTTTACCCATGGATTGTTGCTCTTCAGGAAGTGGGGGAGATCACACAAATAGGGCAGCCTCAACATGGGAGTGATCACGTCACACTCCGTTTTAGATGTGTGATGAAGAGAAGAGGTGGCCAAGCTACACAGCAAATTCCCACTGTTCCATTCCTTTAATTCGTCATGGGTTTGCTCTGCCCTGTGTTCCTCCTGAATTCCAGTTAAACTAACAGGATTGATAACATTAATTCTGGAACTGGAGCAGGAGCAGTTTGCCACTACTTCAAATTCATTTCGTTCTTTTGCATCCTTTTTGCTCACTCTGTGGTTCCAGTGGGCAAGTGCAGGTTGACAAAACATTGCAGAAAAAGCAGCTTGGATGTGATACGCACATTGATTTATTCATTTTAGGGATGGGTGTGTGTGTGCGCGTGCGTGTGTGTGTGCCTTTAAAGGTTACAGAGCTTTCCCAAGCCAGTTTATATATTAAAATAATTATAAAAACAAACAAAAATACAAAATCAATATCCACAGTTCAACAATACTATCTAAAACCAGCCATAAAATAATACAACGAGTAACAATTAATCTCCCCCACCCCCCAGGCAAACTTCATATCAATTAGATAAAATCAGTTGTGAACAACAAGTCTTCAAGAGCACAATCCTATGGCTGCTAATCAGTGGCTGGACGGCCATAGGATAGGTCCGTTTCCAGGAACCAACCCACACCCCCTCCCGCGCCACCTCGTAGGCAGTGTGGGTCAGCCCTGCGCTCCGTGCTTGTAAGAGCAGTGCAGAGTGGCAGAAATGGGGCATCCCCGGGGGTGGGCTGGGGCGGGGAGGTCGGAAATGCCGGTACGACACATCCTATGTGTTGTCCAGCTGCTGCTTCCTGCGTTCTGAGGTCCACTATGTGAACCACTATGTGAGCTCATTTATCCTTCAAAATGCACACTTCTTTGAATCTTGCAATGGATTTGTCCAATTAAAAATGCATACAACAATTTGTATATTATGGCGAATAATATCCAAATGCATTATTTTAGGAAAACTGCTTGCAAAAATGTGCATAATAGGAAAAAAATGCATTAAAATGCTTATGAATGTGCATGTGAATTTTTATTTTTTTTTTTACAAAATTCTCAAAGTTCAGGATGAACTGAATTTAAAACTGGAGAAATTCTCAAAGTTCGAGATGAATTTAACCTAACTTTGAAAAAATGTAAAACTGCAAGAAAACAAAATTAACAGACTTGTCCATTCCCAGTAGTAACTACACAAATCAAGTTACTTCCTGGTAAACATCTAAACCATACTCCTGGTCCAATTTTGTATTTATTTCTTACATGATAAAGTTTGCACATGTTCCTTATTTTAACATGAAGAGGCATTTTGTCTGAAATGACCACCCATTACCAAGTCAAATGCAAGCCTTCAAAAACAAGAATTTTTGTTGCTGTATCTCTTTGGAGATTTTCATATGGGGAATATTGTCAGACACGTGGCTGTTTCTGTTGAAAATTATATGGCAAGCAGACTTTACCACCTCTGAAATAAATGTACAAATTGACTTTGATGATAGCAGCTTCACACATTTTGGCTATCAAGTGATCATTGCAATAAACATATAGAAAGGTAACATGTGATCTCACCCTAAGTCTAAAAAGCATTTTAGTTCAAATTATGATCAATATAAATAAAGACCAAATAAAGTGTTTTCTCCCCCCCCTCCCCAGCTTGCTTCAGTTGTGCTGTTTGTAACACTGTCAGGCAAGGCAGCATATGTTCTGCGAATGATGTGGAAATAAAAGAGCAATAAAAGGAAATGTTATAGACCATTTGTTTAAAAATAAAGCTTCCCATTTGTAGACTGCTTTATTTGGGGATGGGAACAATTGACACTGATTCTGCCCCCCCACCCTGACCAAGATGTTATATAGTGTTTTGGTTCAAAGCTGAAACTCAGTATTGAAAAAACGGACTAACATCAAGATGACAAATACTTTTGTGTGGTCAGAACATCCAAAACATCCACAATTTATCACTGCACATCCTTATCAATCTATTTCTCTTCCCCCTCGTTAAATAAGTTTAAGACTGCAGAAATAACTTAAAATCAAACCCTGGATGAAACTAAAAATATGTCTGTAGAATGAAGATGGATGATGACCTCAGTTGCTGCTCTATTAGTTTGTTTGCATGTTGGATGTTTTTGTGATTATAGTTACTCTGAGATTTAACAGTAGGAGGCTAATGGAAATGTTGTTTGTTGCCGTGGCAGACTAAATCAGTGGGGGAAGAAAAAGAAATGTGTTTACACTTGAAGATGTCACATAAAGCAGCTGGAGGCTCCCAGTTCCCCAGTCCCAATCTTGTGTGTTCCTTGAAGAACTCATCTGCATTATTGCACACTTCTTCACACTTAGAAATCTATTAATTTACAATTAGTTGTATTGATTTTCTGAGTTCTGGCAGATTTGTAATTTCTGTAATAATCTACAGACTACCGAAGAAATTAACTATGTTCCTTAGAAAGATAAGCATTACTGAGAAATACAAGTGTGCACGAGTTATTGAACACATCATTGACTGTCTCTCTGCTTCAAATTCTACATTAATTCCAGCAGAACTGATTGGTGGTTTTTATCTCCTTATGATTCTGTCCATGCCATCAACCATGATCCTCTAGGGTCCTTTCTATGCCAGGGATTCATGTAGTTCAATACATAATGTGCTTGATTTGGAAGTGGAAGTGGAACAGAGATAAAACCTCTTAACAATGTGTTATGTTTTTAAAAATAATGTTAAAATACTTAATATTTTGTTATATTGTATATCCCCTGAATTGCACTCTGTATCCCCTTTGAGATAGCAGACTGTACAATCCATCAAGCAATCAGATTGTTTCATACCCCAATTTAGGTGGAGAACTTTTACTGAATTGGGATACCTTTGGGAACAGCAAAATGTACTGTATGTTTCCCTGTTAAACCAGCTGTCAGCATCTTGGCATTCCACCATGCTTGGACTGCCTTCCCTCAGGCCTCAGATATGTAGGGTAAAGGGTTAACAGAACATTAAGCCTTTTCCTCCATCCCATACTCTGTTGCTACCACAGGCAGAGCCATTTGTTAAGCCTCCTCATCAGCTCTACCACTCAGCCTTTTAAAGTAAACACTGCAAGCAGGACATACACGGAGAGGCCCCTCAGACTCACCCAAGGCAGCTGGGGCCCTCAGAGGTACTGGTTGCAGCAGCATTGCACTGGCAGTGTGACAGCCACCCAAACCACCTGCTCCTTGATGCCCATTACCATGCAGCCAGACTAGCCAGCAATTCTCCAGACTGTCTCCTGCTTATCGTTGATAAGAAAAGGGGCTACCTCCACTGTTGTCTTCTGCCCTCGTTCCCCCTGTTTGGGGTGTCGGTGCCAGGCGATGTCGGGGATCATTGTGGGGATGAGAGTCCAGACACCAGCTAATCAGCAAAACAGGATTAGTAGTTAATAAGAATCACAGATCCACAAATGTGTTAGCCAGGTTGCCACTGGTGACTATATCTTTTTAATCTGGCAAGCACCTGCCCTGGCAGAAAGTCAGAGATATGAGGTGGGCTGGGCTTATGTCTGCCCATATACTGGGCTTTGGAGGTACTCAGAAGCAGCAAGGAGCCTGGAACCCAAGAGAAGGATGAGGGCTCATCTCCACAATTACACTGGGTACTTGAATAATCTTGTGGATGGTTGCAGAACAGGACCACAATCTAAACAACCATTCAGTGAGCTTCATGGACCTAGAGGTATTTTGGAATTCTGTTTCTTTAACAGCAGCCTCCTAAGCCACACTCAGGGCAACTTCCAAAGGTGTTTTGTATAACAGAGGTTTGCCATTTCTTATAATAAAAAAAGAGGATGTGTGCAGGTCTGTCTCTCAGTGCCATAGCACCATGACCACGAAACATAGGCACCTGAAATGTGGCATGCACATGAAGGGGGCCCTAGGGGAGTGCACTTCAGTTGGGGTTATTTTGTTTTTAAAATGAATTTTAATGTGCCCATGTGTTTGACACCTTTCAGTTGCTAGGAAGACTTCCCTAACCAGCACATAGCTTTGCTGTTGACACGGTCCAAGGGACAGAGTTATATGGCTGACCCCTCCATGCTGCTGTAGGGCAGCCCTGCTCAGGGGAATGGATTGTGCAGACCCCTCCCCCAGGTGGCTCTAGGGGTTCATCATGGCAGGGGCTGTGGCTCGGGAGGCCAGTGGGTGCAGCTTCAGTCAGACAGGATGAGCACAATGTGTCCAACTCTGACACCTGCATAACTTTGCTTGAAGGCTTCACTGTGTCAAACTAAAGGCTATTCCAGCCTGTGCAAAGCTGGGGCCATTTGATAGCTAAAAATTCAACTGGGTGCACATGAAATGATTGCCAGATCTAAAGTAGCTGTCTGTTAATAAATGTTCAGTGTCTATAGTAACACTGCTAGATGCCAATAATTAAAATTGTTGTATGTTTATTAAACAATTTATTTACAGCTATTTTAATGTGAGGTCTTTATAGACATTACATCAGTTCCCAACATCTGCCTAGAAGTTACAGCTACATTCTACAGATGAGGAGCTAATGGCTAAGAGTAATAACAACCAAAGCTACGCAAAGAATCTATGGATGGACAGAGACTTGTAGGCCCATAATTTCCAAAAGTTCCATCTAAAATCAGATAGGAGAGGAAGAATGCACATCTGTATTGAAGGGTTGCACAATTTTGCTGTGTATCTAGCCTGCATGCACTAATAGCTTTCTTTTCATATATAGATGGTCTCTGCAATACTGAATTTTCAATAATCTTTGGATACCAGTGACAACAGTGGCATGAAGGTGAACTTGATGGACGGATTAGGAGATAAGTTCTGGTTCAACTCATCTCCTTGGTGCTTTCATCAGCTTACTGAGAGAGTGTAATGAGTTCCATAGAGGCACTGCTAGCACACACAGCGTGCCTTTTCATTTCTGTTGCTAGGTTTTTCATTTCATAACCAATTTTATCATTTGTGTCATTACATGAGGGAGCGTAACTTAGTGACTGCAAATATTTCTGGTAGTGCATTTTCATATGTCTTGCATAAACACTGTATAATCCTCCAGTTAAGGGGCATTTTGTCTACATAAGTAGGTCTTATTTGTTAACATAAATACGTTATATCTGATTCATTGCTACTAAAACCTATTCTTGTTACTAAAAACATCTTTACATTCACTCTGCAAAGGAGCAAAAAATAATAATCAGAATATATTCATAAACATTATTTGATAGTGTAATCCTGTATTATGCCAAGACCTGCTTCAACAGGACAAAATCATGTGTAGATGCCTTTGGTTTGACACAACACAGCTAATTACTACTTGCACAGTTTATGCTTGTGCGGTTACATAGATCCTGCATCGTACAATACAAGATGTTTAAATCCCAGAAAGCAGGAAATGTGCACAGAATGGGATGGAGGGTGAGATGGAAAAACTGCAGTCTTGGTTGGAATTTTAACCACCATTCTAGGATTAAGATAGCTCCTTTACTGGTACAGTGATGTGATTAGGAAACCTATAAGACATGTAGATGCTGAATAGCATAGGGGGACAAAGTGGAACTTTATAGCCAATGGCCACAGGGTGAAACAGAATTCCCCAAGCACCACCTTCTGAGAACATCCAGGAAGGACCAGAGCCACTATAACATTGTGCCTCCTATGCCCAACTCAGATAAACAAAGCAAAAGGATACCATGGTTGTTGGTATCAAAAAGAGGTCCAAAAGAACCAATAGGGTTGCCCTGCCCCCATCCATTTCTGGGCATACATCATCTACTAAGAAGACCAAGGCAGTTTCTATCTCAAAACTGGATTGGAATGGATTCAAACAGTCTGGATCATCCCACAACAGTTGTGTTACATCACTCCAAGATCAGAATCATATGCTGTCCATGTTGATATCAATTGTATTTTCCTCTTACCTTTATATGTTCCTGGTGCTAAATGCTATGGTTATAAGAATGTCTACTCCATCATTGAAGATCCCAAAGTGGCCATCCAGATGCTTCCAAGAAGCCCACAATAGGAATGTTGCTGGCACCTGATGTGGGGGTGGAATCCAACAGACTCCACCCCCCTTTGGCCCCATGGCCTCCTGTTTGCAGACTGTGTGGCAATCACTAGACCTGTCTACAAGCACCATGCAATTCACAAGTGTCCAGCAGCCTGCCCGCTCCTTCCCCCGAGATGCCATTTTGTGTAACAATGGCAGCTTAGGCATTCCTGAGAAGCGAATGTTGTGTAGATTGCAGCTGTAAACCATGATCTATGCAACATTATAGGCATTCACACTGGGAATATTGCATAGATTATCCTTTACGGCCACAACCTAGGCACCATTCCCTTCCTGGAAATGCCTGAGCCACTGTCCTGCTCTAGAACAAGTCTTGGCTGTTTGCAAGCATGTGCAGGGAGCAAGGTAATAGAGTAGTCAAGTTGGCAAGTAAATGGTCGAGCACACAGGCTTCAGTCCAACGAGTTTTAAGCTAAGATGGGAGTGGTCAAAATCTAGGCAGAAGTTAGAACACCGGCAGGCAGGCAGGCAACAAGGATCAGGCAGCAGCAGGAGTAGTCAAGATCACAAGCAAGAGGTCAAACACAGTAAAACAGTCAGGTATGTTACACAGTCCAGAAGCAGGGTTGTTGAGCAGTCCAAAAGGCCAGGAAACAGAGCATCAGACACAGGGCATGATTCAGGAGGCAAGGCCCATGGCAGAGGCTGGAAGGGCTAAGTTGTTGCAATGCTGGCTAGGTTTCCAGTGAAGGCTTTTAAGCTCCAAGCCAGCCAGGCCCCACCCAGAGCCCAGCTGCAGCAATCAGAGCTCCCTTCCCAGAGCTGGAGGTGAGCACTCCTTCGCACAGGAACCCTGATAGCCTGTCTCTTGAGGCGATTACACTCCCAGGGGTCTGGGGGTGGCTCAGCCTCTGCCTCAGAGGCATAATTCCTCTCTGCTGACAAGGATGGCCTGGCAGCCACTTCCCCCGAAGGTTCAGGCTCCTGTGGGTCTGGTGGCAGTCCCTGGTCTGGGGTATCCTGGGCTTCTGGGGCCCCTAGCTCCTCCTCTGAGGAGGACTCCTCCAGTCGGGGCATGACAGCCACCATTGTTATGCAAAATGGTGCTCGGGGAAGGAACAGACAGGTCTGTGGTTCTTGTCAGTTGCTCACTGAGCTGTTGAGGGGCTTGCATGGTGCAGAAAATGGGCATGGGCAGTGGTGGCGAGCAACCAACAGCCACAGATGGAGGTGAGTCTGTCCATCCCCAGCCCACAAACAGGGGATAAAGGCAATTGTCCTCAGGGCTGGCCCAACCTGTTTTACTGCCAGGGGGAAGGACAAGATGCCCCTTTCCTTTCCACATATTGAAGCTGACCGGACTGGCAATTGAATCTCACCTCAACATTGGTAACAGGACACACCTGAGGGCAGCAGTCTTGCTTACCTGGTGCCTAGCTTTGTCCTCCTCCAACACCTGATCGCTATTCACTCACTGCTCTTCCTTGTGCCTGCTTGCTGCCCATTCAAATAAGTGCTGCAATGCAGCAGTGGCACCACCATGCATCATGTCAGCACAGCAATGTGCTTGTATGCACAACGCCTGCTAGAGTGTGTGGCCTGGTCTGGCTGTCTCTTTGCCTCCTCACGTGGTTAGGGACTTTATCCAAAAACCGGTCTTGACATGTTGGGAGAAAGTGAGGTGAGACCACAGCAAGAAAACATTGCCTCTGCTGGGGGCACTGATCAGGAGGAAGTCAATGGCTCGGGGCTTTGGGGAATAACCACATGGGTGTTGCTGCCTCACTCCGCCTAATGGTAGGACTAGCCCTGATTTAGTTTTCTGCTACTGTTTTTACCCTCAAGCAACTGGCATTCAGTGGCCTACTGCCTCTGAGCATGGGCCAACACCACTCATATGGCAGTGAATTTAATACATTAAGGGAGCAATCCTATGGCCACTAGACAGCGGCTAGATGGCCACAGAATATCCTGTTTTCCGGGAACTGACCTCAGAGCCTATGCTCTGAGGTCAGTTCCTGGAGAACTGACCTCCCCCCACTTCCATGCTGCCTTGGAGGCAACGTGGAATAGCCCTGCCCTCTGCCCTCACAAGAGGAGTGCAGAGCGGCCAAAACGGGGAGTGTCTGGGGGCGTTCCGGGGCAGGGCAGGCGGAAATGCCTGTACGACACATCCTATGTCATACATCCGAAATCGGCTGTCTAGCCAAAAATGCAGGGCAGGAGAAGCGCAGAGGGAATGATCCCCTCCGTGCTTCTCCTGCCCTGCTTTGGATAGGCAGTCACTTCTGAGTTCGGAGGTGGCCACCTATCTGGATAAGATTGCGCCCTACATAAACTTGAGCTACGAAGCATATGAATCTCAGCTATCATTCAGCTTTCAAGTAAGCAATCAAAAGCAGAGCTGGGGCTGTGAAGCATTCAAACGCCCGATGACAGCCATGAGTTTTAGAGCTGCAAACCAGTGGGCACCACTATTAGAAGTCTGTGCAGCAGGTTAACAGAGGATGGCAGGCATCACATCCAGCCTGCCAGAAGGAAGGGTACTGGAACTTGTATCATATGAGCCTGGCCGATCATGAAGATTATCTTCAGAGGTCCTCTGTCTGTGCAAACCTATGTTTGGTTGCGCTACAGCCAGACCCTGCTTGGAGGTCTTGCCCCTTTATTTCCCAGCATGCCCCAGCCAGCATGGGTGCCCCAGCCAGTAGGCATAGGATTGCGTGTTTAAAGGACATTGTATTTTGGACATTGTCCTTGTATTACTGCTATGAAACTATTACATATTTGTTTTGCTGCTGTTTGTTTTCAATCTACTGACTTATTATTCTTGTTGGTTTTCTTTTTGTTGTTTTTTTAAATTTTATTTTATGACTCTTGTGTTAGCTGTGGCATGATATTGTTATGGTGCTTCATGGCTAAAGCGGCCTTCCCCAATGTAGTGTCCTCTAGATGTTTTGTATGACAACTCTCAGCATTTCTAACCCTGGCAATGCTGGCTGGGCCTGATGGAAGTTGAAGTCCAAACATCTGGAGGTCACCAGGTTGGGGAAGGCTGGGTTAAAGAGAGAATAGGAAGGTGAGTTCAATAAAGGAGGAACTCTCTCTTTAGGACAGGCACGTCAGTTCCTACTTCATCATGGCTACTGGTCTTTCTTTCATAGTCTCTACATTAGCCAGTTGGGCAATACAAGAATAGCTGGGTCTTTTTAATGAGCTCCTGCCTGGAAGGTGGCTGCATAAGGGTAGGAACCCTACAGGAGTTCACTACTACTCTCTCTTTGACATTTTTGGGAGACTGTTTCTCTTTTCTTTCTTTTAGGAAGAGGAACGGAAGTGTTTTCAGTTTTGTTTTGTTGATGTTATTAATTGTAGTCTTAAACCTTTCTTCAGTTGTATTGTAGTGTTTGAATTTTGTATTTGTATTAAACCTGGGGGCTTTGGCTGAAAGGCAAGATAGAAGTAAACTTTAACATAAATTCAAATAATTTATAAATAAACTTGGGCGGGCAGCCTGGTCATTTTTTGTTTTGCGCACACAAGATATTGGAGAACTGAGTCAAGCACAATCACATGCATGCACACATGCACAGATACCCAGCCTAAGTCTGTAAAAAGACATGCGTGCTTCACCCGCTAATCTAACAAAGAACTTTGGTTAGATTAGAATTATATTTCAGAAACAAATCTGAACTCCCTGTAGTCTACAAACCCCTGCGTTTATGTGCTACTAGCATCTCTAATTAGAGGAGATATACTGGGTCTCATGACTGCCTGGCATATACACCATCAGATTTGGAAGCCCTGTTCTGTTTTCCCAGAGGTTGGCAGCAGGCTTTGGTTACCCTGGGCTGAGGATAATGCACTCTGAACATTAGAGCTCCTTCTTTTTTTTACTGTTAAATCAAATTCCAGGGCTGAACCCTGCCATGGAAAACAGGTTGCAAAGCTGAGCACTGGCTATTGTGCTAATGAAGTTTGCTATTGCTATTATTACTGGACGGTTCTGGGAGCTTAGCTTCTTAACCTCTATTGTATACTTCCCAGTAGTACAATCCTGCTTATGTAGCTTGTTGTAGGTAGAGTGCATTGCAGATTGCACACACACACACGTATATGTTAACACAGCTACTGATAAGGGTGGAAGCCGAAACGTTTAGCTAAAAATATATTTTTAATACTCTGTTGTTAGTCTTTATATCTTTCATACACACACACACACACACACACACATCTATCTATCTATCTTACACTTTTCCTAAAAATAGACAACAGTGTGTTTAGTCACTCCATGAAATGGTGTGTGTTGCATTAGGTTTGGGAGAAAGCACTACTAAGTTTTGACAGTCTGTGCTGACCTTGCAAAATGGAGGTCAGTAAATGAAACAACACAAAAATGTGACACACTGTCACAAAAAAAGGTCATGCAGAGGGTCTATGGATCAGAGACCAGATAGGTGAACAAAGGAAGATGTTCCATATTCATTACTACTAGCTAGGAAAACTGAAGATGACACATTTAGCAGGGTAGTGAACAATAATTCTCTCTCTCTCTCTCTCCCCGCCCCCTCCAGGAAAACAGGCATTAGTCTGGGAAGTTCTTATACTGTTAAATGTTTTGTGAGCATTGTGAAACTACAAGATGTCTAATGCCTTTTATTCAAATATTTTTCATAAGTAAAATATTTAAAGGATTTCCATAGCCATTCATATAGAGTCCAATTATCCAACACTGATCACCAAAGTAGCCTTCCATGGACTGCTCAGTTACTACAAATATTTGCCCAAAAGGACCATGGTAAAAACCACTATTGTGTCTAATCTCTGAGAATTTGTGTAAAAGTGTAAAAGTATTTGACTGCCTCATTTCTCAATCTGCAATGCACTCTACCTACTTTCCCCATCACTCGTAGCCTCAGCTTTGCTGATCAATATTGAATGAGCTCCACATTTATAACAAAGGCTTATACTGTCCAAAATCTATTGCAGCTGAAATTACTGCCATTTTGTAGCTACTTCCAAGTTTAACTACACTGTGCATGTATATCAGCAACAACAACAATAAGAAAATATAGCATTTATATAGCTTCCCTCCCCAGAGAGATACAAATGACACCCTCAGTACTAAAATTTAAGGGGACCTTGAATACCCTTTTTTAAATTTCATTCCACGTTTGTTGAGTTGTTTCTTGAGTTTATTGCTCCTGCTTATTTAATTAGTGGGATTGTTAATAAATTGTTTATATTATGTGTGTCTCTGTGTGTGTGTAAGGGCTATGACCCAAAAGGTGGGTTAGAAAACTTTTAAATCAATCACTCGATAGAATACTGTTAAAGTTTCCAAAATGCTTCATATACATTATACTGTAATCATGACAGTAAGGCTATTTTATTAACCCCATATTGCAGATGGAGGGTCTGAGGCTGAGAAAGGATGGCTTTCCAAAAGCAACTAACAGGTTCATGGCAGAGGTGAGATTCACAACATTCTATACCACAACAGGTCTAATATTGGGTGATGTACACATATTTATGAGAAAATGTCTCTGGTCCATTCTCTATGGCAGTTAGCACCGAAGCACTTCAAGTATAAAGTAAGCAAAAGTTTTGTTATAGAAACACAGCTTTTAAAGGAACAGTTAACCTCTGAGCAGGTTAAGGGACAGTATGAGAAGGCAAGAAATACAAAGATTGTGATCCAGTGCGTGCTTCTTTCCAAGCAAGGATGCATAGGGTTGGTTTGTAAGCTGCAATCCTAAATCCAGTGCTAAGAGAACACACTTGTGTACTAAAACAGAAAACAGATGGATTATAACTACAAGATATAAAATTAACCGGCAGCTAAGATATTTCAGCACATAGCTTTTTTTCACTAAATTGAAGTATTCTCAAGTATCATTTGCTGCTCACAATGCATTGTTCTTTCTGTCCTCTGGGTAGAAAACATTCTCTGTCACAGGGCTGACCACACATATCTCCTATAAAGTCACATATTCATTTGTTCTTTGATCCAGAACTACTTTTGCCCATAGGATTGTACATTTATGAAGTACTAGTGGCTAAACTTAATATAGTTCTCTTGCAGTTAGCATATTATTTGCAAAATTCTTTAGCCCTTTCCTTTGGGTCTGACTGGTATGAAGACTGCCTGCTGAAAGGAAAAAAGAGCTGACTTCAAAAAAAAGAAAGAAAAAAGATCACAAAATTGCTGTCATCCTATGAAATCCGGTACTTACACCTGTTATCACAAATATGCAGGCTAGATTTCGGGGGGGGGGGCAGGGGGAGTGTCATGCTGTACAAAAATATGGGGTATGCCATTAAATTCTCCAAGATTACATAGCAACTACTAAGTGCTCTGTACTGCATTTTTGAAGGGGGGAAACTTTATTATTGTGGAAACTGAATATGCACTAAGCCATTTAGAACACCACTTGTAAGCAGCGTGTAGGAACTTGTTCTTCATATCACAAAGAGATGACTTAGTGGATAAAGTAGCAGTTACAAGAACTCTGGGGGAAAGCGACCATGTTGTACTTCAGTTCTTGGTTCTAAGGGAAGCAAAAGCCATGTGTAGTCAAACGCGTACCCTGGATTTGGAAAGCTGATTTTAATAAACTCAGAACAATGATCAGTAAGGTCCCATGGCAAGCGACGCTTACAAGAAAAGGAGTCCAAGATGGGTGGGAGCTTTTAAAAAATTCTCAAGGCACAATTACAAACAATTCCAACAAGAAGAAAAGGTGGAAGACAACAGAAGAAGCCAGTGTGGCTTCACAAAAAGCTTAGGGATGACCTGAAAACAAAAAGGGACACATATAGGAAGTGGAAAGAAGACTAAGCAACAAAGGAAGAGTACAGGCAGGTAGCACAGAATTGCATGGGATGGTGTCAGGAAGGCTAAAGCTGAGAATGAGCTGAGTTTAGCAAGGGATGCTAAAAGCAACAAAAAGGCTTTCTTCAGCTACGTGCATAGTAAAAGGCAGAGGAAAGAAATGGTTATTCAGCTATTAAATAAGGATGGCAAAATGATAACAGAGGACAAAGAAAAGGCAGAGGTGCTCAATTCCTCCTTTGGCTCAGTCTTCTCCCAAAAGGGGGTCTATGACCCCCCTGGCAAAGGCCAAGTACAGGCTGAAGGGGCAGGATTGCAACTTGAGATCGATAGGCATATGGTCAAGGAACACCTAATTACTTTGAATGAGTTCAAATCTCCAGGGCCAGATGAACTGCATCCTAGAGTAATAAAGGAACTGGCAGAAGAACTCTCAGAACCGCTGTCTATTCTCTTTGAGAAATCATGGAGGACGGGTGAAGTGCCAGATGACTGGATGAGGGCGAATGTGGTCCCTATCTTCAAAAAGGGTAAAAAGGAGGAACCTGGGAGCTACAGACCAGTCAGTCTGACATCAATCCCTGGGAAAATTCTGGAGCAGATCATAAAGCAATCCATCTGTAAGCACCTTGAAAACAATGCAGTGATTACTCAAAGCCAACATGGATTTGTCAAAAACAAATCCTGCCAGACAAATCTGATCTCATTTTTTGATCAAGTCACCTCCCTTGTGGACTGTGGGAATGCTGTAGACATCACATACCTCGACTTCAGCAAAGCTTTCGACAAAGTGCCCCATGATATCCTGATGAGCAAACTAGCTCAAAGTGGGCTAGATGAAACAACGATCCGGTGGGTCCACAGTTGGCTACAGAATCAGACTCAAAGAGTGCTTATCAATGGGACCTTCTCAACCTGGGGAGAGGTAACGAGTGGGGTACCGCAGGGCTCAGTCCTGGGCCCAGTGCTCTTCCACATTTTTATTAATGACTTGGAGGAGGAGGTGCAGGGAATGCTGATCAAATTTGCAGATGACACAAAATTGAGCGGGATAGCTAATACTTTGGAAGACGGAAACAACATTCAAAGTGATCTTGATAGACTGGAGCGCTGGGCAGAAAACAACAGAATGACATTTGATATGGATAAATGCCAAGTTCTGCACCTAGGAAAAAGAAACCAAATGCACAGTTACAAGATGGGGGATACGTGGCTCAACAACACGACAAGCGACAAGGATCTTGGAATTGTTGTCGATCACATGAGCCAACAATGTGATGTGGCTGCAAAAAAGGCAAATGCTCTTTTGGGCTGCATTAATAGAAGCATAGCTTCCAAATCTCGGGAAGTACTAGTTCCCCTCTACTCAGCACTGGTTAGGCCTCATCTGGAGTACTGTGTCCAGTTCTGGGCACCACACTTTAAGAAGGATACAGACAAACTGGAGAGGGTTCAGAGGAGGGCAACAAAGATGATCAGGGGACTGGAAAAAAAGCCCTATGAAGAGAGACTGAAAGAACTGGGCATGTTTAGCCTTGAGAAGAGAAGACTGAGGGGACATATGATAGCCCTCTTCAAGTACTTGAAAGGTTGTCACAGAGAGGAAGGCCAGGATCTCTTCTCCATCATCCCAGAGTGCAGGACACAGTATAACGGGCTCAAGTGACAGGAAGCCATATTCCTGCTGAACATCAGGAAAAACCTCCTGACTGTTCGAGCAATACGACAATGGAACCAATTACCTAGGGAGGTAGTGGGCTCTCCCAGACTGGAGGCCTTCAAGACGAGGCTGGACAGCCATCTGTCAGGGATGCTCTGACTTGGATTCCTGCACTGAGCAGGGAGTTGGACTCGATGGCCTTGTAGGCCCCTTCCAACCCTACTATTCTATGATTTTACAACATGGATTTAACTGCTTTAAGTACCCATAATTAGGATAGCTGAAGAGTCATTAGATGGGTAGATATTAATGTATTTTGTCAGAGAACTTTGGACTTCTTTTATTTCATTGTATTGGTTTTGTATGTTTGTAATATATGTTTGGGCACTATTATATTTCTGAAGATAATCAAGAAATGAAGTGTGAAGAAAAAAGGGGTACATGCTCCTTATAGCGTCTATGTCTTATGAAGTGATATTTCTATTCTATATCGATTAGGATCTCTGATGCTACACATATGCTTCAGCATATTTATCTATAATGCTCTATATCAAATCAGGCAAATAGCCCATGTAAAGTATTACTAGTAGTTGGATTCAGGTGATTTCTGTAGAGTCTTTCATGGTCTTGCTACCTAAAATCCTGTATTGCCTGGAATTGAATCTCATATATGAAAAACATGCACACTAGAGACGTTGGTGAAGTTCTTGGAGTCTGTGCTCAGAAATAAACTTTGGGGACTTGTGAAGCCCACTTATTACTGGTAAGCAGGCATATGCCAAATCCGGAATTTACACACACACACACACACCCCTTTGATTTCTACAGCAGATACTCAATGGTGGATTTCTTATTCATGCATTAAATAAAGAAGAATAAAACCATTCAATCAAGACTCTCAGACAGCAGATTTGATGAACCTGGCACAGATTATAAAGGCTGCAATCCACAAACCACTTACTCTGGAGTAGGGATGTATGAGAAATTCATTTCAGCTCATTTTTTATCAGGATTAAGAACATAAGAAGAGCCCTGCTGGATCATACCAAGGGTCCATCTAGTCCAGCATTCTGTTCACACAGTGGCCAACCAGCTGTCGACCAGGAACCCACAAGCAGGGCACTAGCGCAACAGCACCTTCCCACCCATGTTCCCCAGTAGCTGGTATTGTTGTTGTTGTTCAGTCGTTCAGTCGTGTCCAACTCTTCGTGACCCCAAGTAACTGGTATACACAGGCATAATGCCTCTGTTACTGGAGGTGACACACAACCATCAGGACTAGTAGCCATTGATAGCCTTCTCCTCCAGGAATTTGTCTAACCCCCTTTTAAAGCCATCCAAATTGGTGGCCATCACTACGGGTTGTGGAAACGAATTCCATAGTTTAAATAAATGCTGTGTGAAGAAGTCCTTCCTTTTCTCTGTCCTGAATCTCCCACCAATCTGCTTCGTGGGACTGACTGACCCAGTTCACACCTTCTGGACTGATCACAGACTTGGACACAATCTGCAGTTGGAATCTGTACATTTCCAAGCTTGCAATGTGATTTGCAAACCAAAAAAATGTGTTTGACAGCATGCATACATTTGAAAAATGTGCACAAAAAATGCGTCATTTTGAAAAATGTGCACAAGTGTGCTTTAACCAATGGGAGAAGAGTTTGTACATTTCAAAGATGTGCACAGTTGATGCGTACATTAGGAATAATACACACAAAATATGCATGGATTTTCATGTGAAAAGAAAAAAAGCAAAGCACATGATCTGATATGGACTTGAGTCAGAACAAGCTTTAAGATGGAAAGAGAACTTCGGTGAGCTCAGGATTTGCTGGTTCATGTATCCCTCCGGAGTAGAATCATAAGAGTGTCATTGAAGTTTCCAGGACTGGTGCAGAACATATGGTTTGAGAACTACAGCCATTAAAGGCTAATATTTATTTCTCAGACTAAAGGACATGTAAAGAAAACAATATTCTTTGGTGAAGTATCCTACATATAAAATATATATAAGTCTTCATCCAGATGGCATGTGATCTGCCTGAGCCTTCTTCGCACATAAATCCTTTATTGTTCTTCTTGATTAGGGAGATCCAATGGCCACCCTGGGTAGACAATCATTTCAGAGTCCACAGACTTCTTACTGTCCAGCAAAGAGACTGACCTCCCAGTTGCTTACCACATGGGACAACAGGACATAGGTCCATGGGTTTCTGGCTGCTCCTGACATCCACACATTAGATTAGGGGCTGCTTCTCATATTAAATTATTATACATGGAGGTCCATGAGGCTGTGTGTATTTTGTAAAGTGAGAACGGCCTCAACATCTGATTTTTTTCCCCCCGCCATAAGCTTCACATCATGAAATACAATATGCAGCTTCATACACATGAAGTGCGGGCTTGTGTGTATGAAAACATAGCATGAGCCCGAGTCCTAAAAAGTCAATTCCTGGGTTACTGGGGTAACTTGGGGTGACTGAAGGAGAATTCTGTATCAAATAGAACTCAAGAAGTAGATTTTCAATGACCAATTATCCTAACTTTTGCTCCCTCTTTTCACCCTCTCTTTCAGCTGAGAATAAGTGTGTCAACTGAGACAGTTTTCAGGTTTCAAGGAATAAGAAAATGTGCCTGAGTAATTCATGATGCACAGAGACAAACACTGAGCTGAACAGAGTAGTGATGACCAAGTAAAAGCCAGAAGAGCTAAACAAAATGATTTAAAGCCCAGCTCATGCTTACAAAAGGTGCTGCTTAATAGCTCAGATAATCAGTTATAGCGCTTTTCACAAACCCTGAGATGGACATCTATCAACAGCAGAGGGATTTAGGGTGGCAGGAGCAATTACTTGTACTTTCTAAGGAACTGGAAGGGCAAAGTATGATCCACGTAACACAAGAAAGAAATAATGTTGAACAGTTACATTCTTTTTTCAAGGAATTTGATTTATCCAGATCCTCAAAGGAGTACTTTTAACAAAAAGTACTTTACAGCCAAACCTGACAGGACAAGAGGCTTCTCTCAAATATCTGGACTAGTCGCCGTAGTAACTTGGTCTTCCATTGACCTTCTGCAACATTCCTTTTTTGTCTAGGACATTAAAAGGAGCGACCATTTTGGTTTTCTGCCATTCAGTCAATCTTTGTATGGTTGGCAATTGTACTTCTAACACGTTGCCTTTCAAAATTTACTGCTGACCCAGGGGTGGGCAACACACAACCTGCATGCAGTCCCCCCTGGCCATTTTTGTGGCTCCCTGCCACCCCTGATGGTTGCTGAGTTTTCTATTGTGTGGCAGTGGCAGCAAAAAGCAGCAATTTTGCAAGGAAACAAGGCACACAGGGGGTGTGCATTTTGTTTGCAAATAGAATCACACTCCCAGAAGCCTCCTCCTGGGAGAGCAATTCTGCTTGCAAACAAGGCATCTCTCTTCCCCTGCAAGGGTGGGATACTCATCAGTACTGTTGCCTGTAGCTGGTCATAGAGCCCTGTGAGAACTCTGCTGCCAATGCAGCTCTGGCCTGAGCAACCCAGACCAAGTTGCTAGGAAGACACATTCTGCCAGAGAGAGAGTCTTGAACACTGCTAATACTGGGTTTGAGGGGGCCGTAGGGAAGGTGACCTCCAGGGAGTCCGCATGCTGACCTTTGCTTTCTTCCTTCCCTCAATAAGCTTACAAGGCAGCAAGGGAAACAGGTGGTCTGGGTTTTTTGTTTTTTAAAAGCTTTTTACAGGCTGGCTGGGCTGCAGCACTGCACTGTCTGAGGCTCCACTCCACCCACCCACCTCAGAGTGCCTCTGGGCCCCATGAGCACCTACAGCAGGTTGGACAAGGCTGGCCTGGGGCATTCGGAGGAATGTAGGTGGCAGGCAGCTAGAGTCTGGGTGGTGTAGTGCTTCACTTTGCAGTGCACTGTGAGTGGCTGCTAGCCCTAACACCTGCCACTCATGGGGTGTGTGCGTGTGTCGTGATTTCTGCTGCAAAGCCAAAGTCTGGACCTAACAGCATCACTGCTGATGCTGAGTGAGTACACAAGGAGGCCAAGAGCTGTGCAGTCCCTCCACTGTCAACACCCACTCTTTTCTCCTCCCTGTGTCCAAGCCGGTAGCACCCTACGTAGAGAGGCAAGGGAGCAGGAAGCCTTGCGGTGATAAGTGAAGTGGCAAAGGGCCAGGAAGACAGGCTGGCAGGCCCCAGAGACTGCTTAACTTTTGCAGGGCTGAGCTGTGGCCTATGTCTACACACTTGCACATGTCAGTGTTATTTCTAAATATATAAAAATTAAAGGAAGTAACAACACAGGCCAAGGAGAGCCACACCACTGTAGAGAGCGCCCATTGAATTTTCAGTACCCCAAACAGATGCTTGTGCAGCCTTACAGTAGAGTCAGCCTTGGTCACATTGATTTTGATGGGAAAGTGATACTTAGTTCTCTCCCACTGAACACAAAGAGAGTTAAAAGCATCTTTTTAATTCTTTGTGTTTTGCTGTGTATGGTTTTAATATAAATTTTCTTGCTGTTTTGTTTTTTTGTACAATGCTTTGGAAGGATTTTTATTCCAAAACGCAAAGTATAATTAAACAAATTAATGAATAAATACATAACGTTAACTTTGGTTGAATAATATCTGGAGTTTGTAGTATAACTGTGCACCTCCATAATTTTCAGTGGAGTTGGAATTTCTCATTTTCTTTTCTATTTTTGAAGCTAAATATTATGTAGCATATTTTTAAAATGCCATCTTCCCATTTTTGCTTTTATCCCATCCTGTGTCTGCATTATGAGAAGATGAGGAAAAATCTTCCACAAGTCAGAATGAGTAGACATTGTGATGGGAATAGCAATAAACTATTTACACCTTTTACAGAATACTGCTCGGAGGTCCGTTATAGCCCATCACAGGTACTGCACATTGCTGGAGATTAAAGCTTTCCTGTCTGTTCTTTAACAATATGTATTTAAAGTGCAGCTGGTGTATCTCCCTCTTAATTTAATTCCTTTTTATGATACACTTGTGAGAGCGCTATCTATTTAAAGTCATTCACATTAGTTCAGGCTTGTTGAGTATCAGATATACTTGCAAAACAGTTGTTTTTTTTAGTTTTAGCAAAAATACTGATGACAAAGCCTCAGGAAGGTATATAAGTAGTATACATTTGTCTCAATAGAGACATTGCTGTTGTAAAGAAGAGGCAGCCTCACAGGCTCCCCATAATTGTGATCCACCAAATGTAACTGATCAGCTGTCAGGCACAGTGGTAAGAACATAAGAAAAACTCTACTGGATCAGACCAAAGACCTGTCTGTTCCAGTATCCTTTTTCCCACAGTGGTCAAATAGTTGGCCATGGGAAGTCCACAAGCAAGATATGAGAGCAAGAGCCATGTTGTCCCTGTGACTGATATTCAGAGACATGCTGCCTCTGATCCTGGAGGTAGCATATAACCATGAGGACTAGTAGCCTTTGATAGCCTTATCCTTCATGAATTTGTCTAATCTATTTTCAGACCTACCCAAGATGGTGGCCATCATTACATCCTGTGGAAGTGAACTCCATAGTTTAACTTTGTACTGTGTGAAGAAGTACTTTCTTTTGTCTGTCCTAAATCTCATTCTTCTTCATAGGATAACCCTGGGTTCTCATATTTTGAGAGAGGTACCCCAGTTGTTAGGCACAATGGTACCCCAGTGCTTTTTTACATTCCTTCCTCACCAGGAAAAAGAGGCACTAAGACCAGCATATCTGCCAGGCTCAGGCAGATCCCATACCATCTTGATGAAAAGGGCTTAACCAAACCAGTTCCATAAATAGTCCCCTCTTCGTGCGTCCCAATATGCATTTTTAGCCATGTAGTATTTTCCACTTGGGGGGGGGGGCAGGGATCCTATGCCTTTGACATCTCCATAAAGAGCAGAAACCATGAAGCTCTTCTTGTAATTTAATGCTGTTTCCAGGAGACCTTTTCATTTCCTGCTTTTTGTTACAAAGGTGGTCCTGGTGCTACACCACAGAAGTTGGCAACCCAATGACTGGTCCAGAATTATGAGAGTAGTTGTTAATTCTAGTATCACCACCAACCCAAAGTCTACACACCAAGGCCATGATGCAAGATCACTTCTGTCCAAATAGCTTTCAAATAATAGATTTTTGTACTTCTGAGCAAGACGCAACAGATGATTTCCACGAAAACAGAAAAGGGTTTTGCTGCATGCTTGCACTGGCAGCATGTGGTACACATGTCTTCATACAGAGCTCACACAGTGTGCCATTCTGTGTGCTCCTGTTACTGAAACTGGCTCAGGTTGTTTTGGGGTTAGCTAGAATGCAATGTGGTCAGAAAAAAATGTTGCCTTCTGATTGGCTGGAAAACAAGTCTATCAACTGATGTCATAAGAACAAATAGGATGACATATTCTGAAATGTACACCCCATTCTCAAGCCCACACATTGAGCAAAACCAGGCAGTCCTGCCCTACATCCTACTTACAGCCTCTAGCTGCAAGTGCAGCTGGTTATCTGCAGGCTCTGGCCACATTTTGAGGTGAGCCAGATGGACAAATCTGTCTCTTTCCAATCAGTATCACTCTTGCATGTTTCTACCCACACTTCTGATTGATTTCTACAGTCATCTGCAATTTTAAAAAATTCTTCTTAAACGATGTGTTTAAATATGTATTTTAATCTCTATTTAAATGTGCATTTTCCTCAAACATTATTAAATGCATATTTTTGCTCAAAATAAGTATTTAAATGTGTATTTTCTCCCAAAATGCATGTTCAAAAATCCATACTTTTCTACCTTTAAACTAAGCAAAATTGTACCTCAGTATTCAGAGAAGTATGAAATATATTTGATAGCCAAGTTCCAATCTACACGTTCATCCAAGAAGTGGAACAGGACATTTTGTATAGGAATTTGCAAAAATCAAATTCCTCAAGTATCCCTATGTACCATATTCCCCTGAATCACTTCCCCATGGTTCTGGGACGGTGTAGTATGATGTAGTAGTTTCACTAAACTCCAAGTTTTACCCATATTCCACTTTAAATATAATTTAATTTATAATTTAAAAGCAACCTTAATCTGAGTCAATATGAATATAAATAGGCTGACCATATTTCCTTGAGACAAAAACAGGATATTGGGATGACAAAAACAGGACGGGGTTATGTAATATTCCGTATTCATGAAAAACCACAATATAACAAAACAACTGCAGCTCCCTTTGTGGTCTCTCAGGCTATAAGAGACCTAAAAAAAACCAACCTAAACTCACTGCAAAAGAACATGGAAAGGGGTGCAAATGAATAACACTAATTTATTGCATATACACCAAAAAACCCACTCATAAATATACATATATAAAATATTTATAAAATATCACATGAGCAGTAAACAAATCTGTATGGCATACCACACTGAACACTAATGCAGGACTGCAAAAAATCATAAACATACACCAAAAAGAAAAAAAAGAGGAATGCACACCCTGACTGCTATCACAAGCCGGTATATGCTAATGTCCCACCAGAGAGTTCTGCTGTAATAAAAAAATAGCTAACAGCCTGTTGAACCGAAATATGAGTCTGAAAAGACCAAATCAAACTGAATGTAGGGCAGAAAGAATCTCTATGGGCAGAATGATGGTAGAAATAACAGTAAGACTCACCCTCCTGGCTCCCACACACTTAGCGACCGCCTCTTGAATTCCCTGCCAGTACAGACAAGCAAGGGGGCAGCGTCTGATCGTCGCTAGCTCAAGAAGCCTGGCCCTGACTGGATAAAGGAAATGGAGCTTCCTCTTTTGTCACACTAGTAGTTTTACTGGACACATTGATTAGCATAAAGCCTTATGATAAATGTGTTCAGTTTTTTACAAAAAATTAAAAACGGGACAAAATTGACATTTACATTAAAACGATGCGACGGTTGGGAAATATGAAAAAAAATGGTACTGTCCCATTTAAAATGGTACGTATGGTCAGCCTAATATAATGAATAGGCTACTAAAACATATCACAAGCTTTGCATTATTTGGGCCCAAACTGACATTACTTTAACTCTGCGTCTAGCAACTATGTCTAGTTATGCAGGGCCCCCAAATTGGAACTTAAAATCCCTCTTACCTCCCACACTAGGGTCCTGATCCAGATCAGGGGCCCTGCATCTACTCTACGGTAAAAATGAAAAAAGACATAAGCTGCTAGGTACAGATTTAAAGTAATGCCTAGCCTATTCAGGTATTCTGTAAGCTGCACAGAATAAATGTATGAAGAGAGGTAGCACTCTAGGCCCATCTCCTCCGTGAGCAGAGGGTGCTTTCTGAAGAGGAGAGCCTCCCTTATCCATGGAGGCTTTCTACACAATTGAGAATGTTGGAAAATCAGCATTCTGTCTTGTGTGGAGGGCCTTCATGGATACAGGAGGCTCTCTCCTTCTGAAACTCACCCTCCAGATGGAATCGTGAGAGGAGAGAGCATGGCTAGAGCATTCCCTCTCCTTGTGCATTTATTCTATACAGCTACAGAACACCTTAACATAACTTCTGTTTTGGCCCTACGTGGCAGATGGTGAGTCTGTGCTGTGCTCCTCTGAAAAAGAGGACAAGAGCAGACACTGGAGAAAATTCTGTGGCACTATGGGTTTGCTAGACATCTGATGGAGTGTTAAGGCTGTGAACCCTCAACTTATGCTCAGCTTGCATATCTCTGTAAATAAACCCTATATCACAGAAGTGATATATACCTTCTAAGGAAATGGAATCTTGACTAAGTACTGGAACCCCTGAAACTTCTCACCACTCCAAACTGGGGGGCAAGCACATAATCTTAGCCAACACAAGGACATATTGCTGAAAGCAATTCTTTGTGAAATAGAACCACTGCCCTCTATATCGAAGTCTGAATTATTCATAACAGGCTATTTATTACCATGGAGATGATGAAAATAAGGGCATCTGACCCATGCTTAAACACACACACACACACACACACACACACCCCTTCTTCTGATTTAGAATTGCTTGTTGGAGAAAAAATTATGTTATTCAGAATGGCTATGGCTGTAAGGTAAGTACAGATTCATTCCCACTCCCGAAGGTATGGTTAGTAATAATGGATAAAATAAAAGTGGAAGAGGAATATGGTCTGTAAAAGGAATTGTTTGCAAACAAAATGCTCTTCGCAGTTTTCCACAAGGTACTGAATTTGTAAGAATTAAGCCTCTAATGATGTAATAAAACCATTTCCTAATTGCTATGTGCCTAGAGTGTCTCTAAATAGTAGTTCAATCCTTAACTTGTCTTTAAGAGTCTATTATTATTAGGTCTTTTTACAATCAGGTATAAACATACAAAACAGGAGGCAATAAAATATCACTTTTCTAGACTTCTGTCATTCATGTTCTTCTGTATACTAAAATGTATTGCATCCTCTTCTCTCAAGACCACTATAAATGTATTCTTCCCTTCTATTACACAAAGGTAAGACTGGAGATGGTTTAACTTATGCTTACCTATTCCAGAGGAGTAGCTGTGTTAGGGCTGGTTTAGACCTTTATGAATTGCTCGATGTGGAATGGCCCAATTGTCTCTGGAGACCCAACCACATGAAGGAAGTAAACTCTGACTTTTTGCAATCTGAGATACACTTTTTGGCAGAGATTCACTTATGTCCATTGGTTGAATAATATGTAATCAGGCACATGTGAAAAGTAGCTGTATCTGGAGACATACCGGTTCATACATTATTTCCTTCACATGACCTCAAGCAATTGGCAAAGATTTCAATTATCCCTTAGTGCAAAGTGAAAAAATTGCAAAATAGTTCACAAAAGGCTTGTTTTCCTGTAGCATATTGCAGCTTCCTTAAACAATATCCTAATTCAACATATACGTGGAATAGTAAAAGAAATGAATGTTCATATACATTTCTGAACTGAGAGGTACAAGAATAATCACTTTAACAAGGTAAGAATTAATAACAAACAGGAATGTAAAACCTCTCTCTCTCTCTCTCTCTCTCTCACGCACATACACCAGCTTCTCATTCTACTTCATGCATTAGAAAAATAGGATATTCCCTATGGAACCTCAGGCCTAGGGAGGGGCAAACAAGCCATGTTCGAGATTGCCTGAATTCTCCAAATGTTGTCTCGTTGCTCGTCTCACGCCCGATTCTCATTTGTATTTGCAATCACTGCTTGCTCTGCGTAAACAGGAAAACTGTGCAAACCGAGCAGCGATTTAACGTGAGATGTGTGCAAATTCCCCTACATTTGCACAACTTTCTTCCATAGAGTAAAGAGGGGTTGATTCCATCTACGGGGGAAATTTGTGCAAATTGAACTGGGAAATTTCTGCAAATTGAATGTGAGCACATGTTCTGCAATTTGCTAACATTTTCGGTGGACATGTGCTCACACTTGCTATTTATTTCACCTTTTACAAAAAACTATACCATCTGCACTTGCTTTTCCATCATGTAAGGAAAAGGAGGTCTCCCATATTCTATCTAGCCTTCCATCTTCATTAGAGAAGATAGCCGTGTTTTCTGGGCTCAGGCTCAGACATCAGCTTTGGGAGCACAAAGGATAGGCCAGCTTTATGAGACCCCATTTTTTCCAACTTCTGAGCTAGCCAAGAATTCCCAATTTATTCACGGAGCTACCTGTTACACAAAGCAACTTCCCCACCAGGTGCCCAATCCTCCCTAAATGCCTCCACTTCCTTTTAAATGATTCTTAGCAGGTGACACAGTGGGAGCAGTAGTGGTGGTTGCACTTCAGCTGGGTTGGGAGATGACTAAGGTGAGGAGGAAGATTAGGTCTCTCTCTCACTTGCCTCTGTGGCATGCTAGTGTATCAGGAGAAAAGACGCTTGGGAGTTGTAGATTTTGCATGTGCTAGTGCAATGGCAGATTCCTGAAACTGAATTAGCTCAATAAACAAGCCAAGCTATTTCTGACTTTGGAAGTTAATAACTTGGCTTATTTCTGAGCCAATCCAATTTGAGCCAGTGGAAAGCTCACTCACCCTTAATCTCTATGCCTTCCAAGTTAATTATCAACCTGTACTGAACCTTTCAGCTTTTTTTTTTTTTTTTGGCAACAGGGGGTGGGGGTGGGGGCAACCCACTAGTAAAAGTCCCAAAAACGGATGTGAGGTGAGGGTTCTCCCCCAACTTTTTCATATATAGAGCCTCATCATCGCTCAAAGCAGCTCCATCTGCAGCTTCCTAGCTGCATTTCTGGGAGGAGCAGAATATTCCTGAGACTAACGCTACATGGTGATGTAACATAATTCCCAAGGGCATTCTTGGGTAAGCAAAAATAAAGAAAAAAAGATGCCTGTCCCCATGGGCAGTAGCAATGTTCCTGGGGCTACTCTGTCCCTCTAGGGATACATATCTAGATCTTTTTTAAAAAGTGAAAAAAAACAAAACAAAACCTTGGCCACTTCGTATATGTACTAAATTAAAGTAAGACCCAACCCGCCCACTCCCCCAATCTCATAGAAACTCACCTATCCCCCCCAAAGGACCCAAATTCCCCCTCCCTCTTTTGTGGGCACAAACGTGGGATGGGAATTTTCAGCCCAGAACTAGTTATGGTGCAATCCTTTGAATGTTTAGAAATATACAGAGAAAAAAAAGTCCCACACCTCCCAGCATTCCCCAGCCAACTGCCTAGGGTAAGCTGAAAGTTGTAGGACTGTTTTTTTCTGTCTAAGTATGCATAGGATTATACCCTTAATTGTGCTTTTAGCACTTGCAGCTTACATCAGGCAGAAAGAGACAGGAGAGATGGGGATCTGGGACATGTGCACAGACCTCTGATTGCCTTCACATCCATCACAGTGCCTGTTCTCATACATACACATATGATGGGTTTGTGGGGGTGGGGAGAGGAAAATAGGGCTGCATTAAGCCCTATCAAAATCCTCTTCAAAAAAACACTGCATGTGTTTATTTTACTTTGCTATTTGAGCAGTGATCAGTGACATTAGGGATGATGCAAACTTCTCTGTACTAAGATTTAATTAATAGTGACAGAATATAAGCAAAGGTGATGCAAAATCTCTTACTGCAATTATCACACTTTCTGAGTTCCTCCTTGACTAAAGTGGAGCTCAAATTATCTTCAAGATGTCCTTTCTCTAACTCTAGAATAAAATTGGATCAGTTCTCATCTGCTTTATAAACGAATTTCTGTTATGACTACCTATGACAAGACCACTTTAGATATTATATTACTGCAGATCAGTATTTCAGCAATAATGGCAGTCTTTGCTTGCATCTCTCACAAAAGAGGAAGATTTCCTTCTCCATGAGGTATGTTTCTTCTTTTTCCTCTGCCAGAAAAATTAAAGTATAGTTGAACTAATTCTTGTACAATTTCTCCAGATTCAGGGCAGATAAGAATTTGCTATACAATGTATTAAAATACAAATTGGGTTGGATTCAGACTTAGTCATAGTTTGAATAGACCCACTGAAATCAATGGGACTTAATTTAGGCATAACAAACAAGTCCCATTGATTTCAGTAGGTCTATCCTAAGTATGGCTAAGTCTGGATCTAACCCATTGCTTTACTGCAGGGCAGGCAACCTTTTTGGACCATGGGCACATTTGGCAATTTAAGAAACTGCTGCGGGCACCACCACGAACTGGCTGCCATGGGAGGCACGACCTGACAAAGGACAAATAACCTGCCTCAAAGACTGAGTACAAGGCAGAGGTGGGGACTGAGCACACTAAACTCCTTTGAACCCTGTTTTCAGCACCAACAGAAACCTATTTCACAGCAATCCCCTCTGTGACAATTACATTAAATCTGTCGATTTTTTTTTTTTAGTGGGAGGGTAGGGCACTTTGGTGGGCACCAAGAAAGGCATCTGGGGGCACACTGGTGCCCATGGGAACCACATTGCCTACCCTTGTTTTACTGATCGATTGCAATACTTGTAAGATAATATTCTGCCTAATTTCGAAGTATCAGTTTTCATGGGCACCTTGTAAAGGAGACAATGACAATATTTTGAGATGTGCATACAATGCTTAAAGTTCTATGTGTCTGAGGGGAGGATAGAAGAAGAGAAACTCGGTCCAGGGAGCTCATGCTATCAAGTTTTGAAGAGTCTACTCAGTGTCTGAGGGAATTCTCCAGTTTTGTTTTGAGTTTTGGTTTTTCCTCTCTTTTTTAAAAAAGTATTTTAAATTATACACTACCTTGAGTGCCTTGGTATATCAGAACAGGTAGTAAATAAATAATAAACAACAATATAACACTACTATCTTTAACAGTGTCTCCTTTTAAAAAAAAACTCAGGTTCATGGGTTGATTCATAATTCTAATCCATATTTTCAAACACAGCTTACAGCCTGATTCTATAGACGTTTACTCAGAAGCTAGCCCTGCTAAGTTCAGTAGGATTTACTATCAGGTCAGCATGCATAGGACTCTAGACATAGCTTTGGCTATTGTGATGCTGTAATAGCCTCATATTCAACTTGATTTTGTAATGTGTCCAAGGTCAAATCAATCATAACCTCTTCCCCAGTCTCTCAAACCTCTGATGTTTAGATCATCATGCAACTCCTGCCCCCACCCCCAATTTTTTAATTTTATCTCTGTGATTGGCAGGGAAGCCTAGGGATAATTTCTCTTTATTACTTCCATTTGCACAGTTTTATAGCACCAGGATAATGATAGGTATAAGTAAGGAGCAGGAGAAGCCATATACAATATCATATCTTGGCCTGCCCTTTCTTCTTTCTTACTCATTGCTGGAAATGTCTCTCTCATTGCTTTTAGCAAACATGTTCCAGCAATAGATTCTATTTTCATTCTCATCCTCATTTTTCATTCTACGGAGTCACTATGTGGGTAGCCCTGACAAGAATACATTTATGAGAGAGAAAGAAACAGGAAAGCCTGAATATATTTTAGTTACAGGTCCTCTGGGGCAGTAGCAGCAGCCACGAACAACAAAATAGTTCTTAAGTCATTCCTTAGCACTTCAGAAAGGATATTTTCTGGAAGCAAGAGAAAGTCAGGGCGTAGTATTTTAAAGCATTGAACAGCTTAAATGAATAAGCATTAATCCCACCAATAAAATTAGTGGAAGCCAAACCTCCCATAGTTTATTTGCTTCAGGCAGAAATATCTCTTATTGGGCTTTTCTCATCTAAAAACTTTTAGCCTAAGCCCACAATGAAAATGTGTTACTTCATATGCTTTGATCATTTCATTTCATTTGGATTCTAGTTCAGTCTCTTTTTCACTTATGCTTCTCTGTGAGGCACAGGTGCAAAAGGCACCATCCAGAGAGAAAATACCCCCAGACTAGAGAGGCAAAGCTTCTTTCTTTTTTATCCTCCCCCCCGATTACTTAGCATTAGAAATAATAAAAAAATAATGATGTTGAAACATATTGGCATCTATAAGAGTCCATTTGCATGGGCAAAGCTAGTAGAAGAGCCTGCGTAAAAATCTAAAACAAAGTGAGGATAATATGGAGTTCCGCTCTGTTTTCCTGGATCTGAATCCTGGAACTTTGTGCCTATGTGATACCAACCTCAGACTTTGTACAGGCTGATTAAAAAACAGGTTAATTCAAAATGTGGTGAGACATAAATGCGAACATACAGAGATGCCTCCTATCTCTGCTTTTTATCCGACAGCTAATTTTCAACGGTTCATGTTATTGTGTTTTTATGATGAGCTCGCATTTTGTATTCTTATTTTATTCTGTCTTTTAAAATCGTTGTAAGCTCTTTTGTGTATCTCTGATTCTAAAAAGTGGACTATAGAGCGTAATCCTAACCTGTAGAGCTCACTCGCTGGAGAGGGTTAGGACTGGGCAGAGGTATCCCTCTGAAAGCCTCCTCAGGCAGAGAGGAGCTCTCTCAGTGGTAGGATGGACTCTCTCTCCACCCAAGCAGACCCATGGGTGGAAATTATTGCTTATGTTGCTCCCACCAGAAGTAGCCAGCAGATTGTTCCAAAACAGAGTGTTGGGGGGCAGGGTGCCAGAAGCATTGATCCCAGGGTCCCTCAGATACACCATCCTGGAGCTGATATAGCAAAAAAGAAAAAAAACACACACACCTTCTGCCCTTGACAGCACAAGCCAGCGGGGATCAGGATGTAGCACTGGATGTGCTGCTCCACTCCTCCCCGACTCCCCTTTGGATTGCTCTGCCCATAAATAATTTAAATATAGGGGAATATTAGGGGTGGGGGGAAAGTATGAGTATGGTGAATGAGTAAGCTCACCATAATTGCAGCTGAATCCAGAACGGTCTGAATCCAGAAAGATCTGAAATTCTGGTGGTCATCTGCCAGAAGATCATAGTAGCCACAATTGGCTCCCTTCTGTTTATGGTCTGTAACTCTGGGATGATCCTATTTTATCAGGGCCATTTGATGAGAAAACATCAACCTCCTTTCTCTGATTCAGCCACAGAATCTGCTATTCATGTCTTCCTATAGGCCACTTCACATATTACAGCAAGATACAGAACCCAAAAGTTTGGATCCAATGGCAGTCATCTGCTAGTGGAATGGAAACCATTAGCGGAATAGATTTCTCTCTTAAAGCCGCTCATGTCCCCCAAATCTGCTCTGGAGGGTGGGGTGACCCTCAGGAGTAGATTTGGGGGCATGCATGGGGGGCTACAGGGGGAGGATGAGGATATCCCATTGCACCAGCAGACATCTGCTCACATGGTGTTGACTAATGTGTTGGTTGGATCCTTAAGCACCATTCTACTTAAGGGATTTGATAACTATGCAAAATTGTTTGTGTATATGTGTGGTGACTGGTATTTTGTTATGGATGTGTACTCATTTTAAACCACCACTCCTCCCACATCTGTGTTTGGAATGAGAGACCAATACTGTCAGGATGAGATCCTGTATTTCAAGGTGACTCAGAATAAATACAACACTTAGCAGGGTTACAGCTTTCCATTTATGACTTCATATGGAATAATGAAATTTAGTATCACTGAAGGGAGGGAGGGAGGGAGACATAAAGTTGGGGAAAACAATGAACAAAAGCTTATGCACCACAACGGACACAACAACAGCTCCAATAGTGCCCAATAATAGTCTTCACAAACATGTAGGAAGAAAGCCAGACTACAAAGCACATGGTCTTCGATGTCTATATACTAATGCCCAGAGTATTGGAAACAAACAGAACGAACTTGAACTCTTAATACAGGAGGGAAATTATGACTTGAAAGGTGTAACTGAAACTTGGTGGGATGACTCCCATGACTGGAATACAGCAATTGAAGGACATAACTTGTTCAAAAAGAACAGGAGGAACAGAAAGGGAGGTGGAGTTGCACTATATGTTAAAAATACACATCTCTGCACAGAAATACAGGAGGATGAGCTTGGTAGCCCCATCGAGAGCATCTGGGTGTCAAGGGCTCCTTGGAGGCCTCTCTCAGTCTAATCCAGTAGCCAAGTCCAGACACAGACAAAGGGATTCTTTTCAAAGCTTTATTCCTCTTTTACAACTTAACAACTCTACTGTTAGCAACTAGATATGAGCAGCAGAGTACCTATGCCCTAAGTTGGAACAGTTGGTCCCCGTTTGAAAGGGAATCACTGGCAGACCCTGAACTTAAGGGCTAGGGAGAGTCCCTCCCCTTTTCCCTTGGATCCTCTGGGCGCAACCGTTGCTTGCGTGCCAACCGGGCACTATGCCTCCTTTGCGCGCCCTCCATTTGGCGCCGCTCTCTGCGTCGGCGACGTGCATCCATCAAGACTGCTCCTACGCTCTGTCACTCCCAGGACTGCTATCTAAGCTAGGAATGCCGGTGGGAGGAATCTCCGTCAGCTGTTGGCCCTGGGAAAGAAGAGCACGCTCCTCTCCCAGGAGCGACTGCTCTTCCTCAGAATCAGAACTACTCTGGGATTCTATGGGCTCAGTGTCCACCCTGACATCATCCCCGCTCCCATGAGGCCCCCCTCATGCTCCTCCCCTGGGGCCCCGGGTTTGTGGGGGTACAGCTGGTGGAAGCGCCTCAGCAGCAACGGAGCATGCACATTTTCCGCGGGTTCCCAGGATCGCTCATCAGGCCCATACCCCTTCCAGTCCACCAGATATTGCAAGCGGCTGCGAGAAAGGTGGGAGTCCAGAATCTCCGCGACCTCAAACTCCCCCTCCCCCTCCACCAGCACTGGCGGCGGGGGGGAGCCAACTGAGCAATGAGGGTCACCAGAAACCAGGGGGGACAGCAAGGACCGATGAAAAACAGGATGGATCTTCATGGAGGGGGGGAGAGCCAAGCGAAAAACAACAGGGTTAATCTGGGCTGTAATCTGGAAAGGCCCCGTGTGGCAAGGCGCGAGCTTCCGTGCGGGCGAGTGAGAGGGGAGGTATTGGGTGGACAACCAAACCCAGTCCCCTGGTTGCAGAGACGGACCCGGCTGGCGCCGCCGGTCTGCAGAGGCCTTGTAGGCTGTCTTGGCTTGCTCAAGGGAGTCCCTTAAGAGGTGGTGTACTGCTTGCAACTCCTCTAAAAAGTCATGGGCCGCTGGCACCAAAGAGGGAGCTAGGGTGGACGGGAAAGCCTTGGGGTGGTAACCAAAATTGGCTAAAAATGGAGTTTGGCAGGTGGAAGCATGGCAGGCATCGTTATAAGCAAATTCTGCGAGAGGCAGCAAGGAAAACCAGTCATTCTGCTGGTAATTGACATAACAGCGCAAATATTGCTCCAGAGTCGCATTGGTGCGTGCGGTCTGACCATCCGTCTGTGGATGGTGGGTGGAGAAAAGACGGAGCGTCACATGGAGCAATGCAAGTAGCAACCTCCAGAAATGGGCAGTGAATTGGGCCCCCCTATCCGAAATGAGACCCTCAGGCCATCCGTGGAGGCGGAAAACATGCGCCAAAAACAGCTCTGCCATCTCCGTGGCTGTGGGCAACCCAGAGCAGGGGATGAAATGGGCCATCTTAGAAAACAAATCCACCACCACCAGAATGGTGGTCTTACCATGTGAGTGAGGCAAGTCAGTGATGAAGTCAAGGGAGAGCAGTTGCCAAGGTCCTGAGGGGGTAGGCAGGGGGTGAAGCAAGCCTGTGGGCTTGCCTGAGGGGGCCTTTGCCCGCTGGCAGGTTGGGTAGGAGGTGACATAGGACTTGACATCCTGACACACACGAGGCCACCAAAAATCCCTCGTCACTCCATGCAGGGTCTTGGTGACACCAAAATGCCCAGCTGTGGGGGAGTCGTGGCACTGATGGAGGACCTTCTCGCGGAGGGGTCTAGAAGGCACATAGACCCGGCTGGAATGGTAAAGCAGGCCACCTCACAAAGAGAAGGGGATAGAGTGGGGGGGGCAGAGGCTAGCCCCAATTCCTCTACCTTTGTGCGAACAAAAGCATCCTGAGCCTGTGCAGAGAGAAGGAGCTCCTCCCAAGAATGAGGCACCGCTGCTGCCGCCAGGCCTTGGGGAGGAAGAATCAGAGGGGGGGGGGATTTTCCTCACTCCCTGGCTGGAGGTCAGGCTTACGAGAAAGAGCATCCGCTTGTAGGTTGTCGGAGGCTTTCACATGGCAAATCTTAAGGTGGAACCAAGAAAAAAAAAGCGACCACCTAATCTGCCGCTGGTTTAAGGCACGGGCTGTCTGAAGATGTTCCAGGTTGCGATGGTCAGTTCTAACTTCAACTGGGTGCTGTGCCCCCTCCAGGAGATGACGCCAGGTCTCCAAAGCGGACTTGATGGCCAACAGTTCCTTCTCCCAAATGGTATAATTCCTCTCAGACATGGTCAGCTTCCTGGAGTGGTAGGTGCAGGGTTGCAGCCCGCCGCCCTCCCGATCTGGCTGAAAGAGCACCGCCCCCACCGCAAAGTCAGAGGCATTGGTCTGCACTACAAAAGGCTTCCTTGGGTCGGGATGTAACAGGATTGGCTCAGAACTGAAAAGCTTCTTAAGTTCCTTGAAAGCCTGTTGGGCAGATGCCGTCCAATGAAAAGGAGATTTCTTGCCCTTTAGGAGGTCCGTGAGAGGCGAAGTCAGCCAAGCAAAACTGGGCAGGAACTTTCTGTAAAAATTAGCAAAACCCAGAAAACATTGCAAGTCCTTCTTGGTGGACGGAGCCTGCCAGGAGAGGACAGCCTGGACCTTTGCAGGATCCATCCTGATACCGTCAGGCAAAATAATGTAGCCAAGGAAATCCAAAGAGGTTAGGTCAAACGCACATTTCTCCAGCTTGGCATAAAAATGGTTCCCGCGGAGGCACTGGAAGATGGCGGAGACATGACACTGATGGGCGTGGGGGTCCTCAGAAAATGTAAGTAAATCATCGAGATATACAATGAGGAAAGTGTCCAAATAGTCCCGGAAGATGGCATTCATAAAACGCGAAAAAGTGGGGGGGGGGGCGCAGGCGAGCCCAAAAGGCATTACTAGGTATTCATACGCTCCGTACCGGGTCCCGAAACAGGTCTTCCACTCATCCCCCTCCCGGATGCGAATGAGATTGTATGCACTACGCAGGTCCAACTTTGTGAAAATCTTGGCTCGCCCCAGGCGCTCCAGCATCTCAGGTATGAGGGGGAGGGGGTACTTGTCAGGGATGGAGACCGAATTTAGATTTCTGAAATCGTGCACCGGGCGGAGCTCTCCAGATCGTTTGGCCACAAAGAAAGTAAGAGTGCAGGCGGGGGAGGAAGACGGGCAAATGAAGCCGCGTTTGAGATTCTTGTCCAAAAACTCCCTCAGAGCTCGAAGTTCCGGCTCCAACATCGAATACAGCTGGCCAGCGGGGATGGTCGCCCCCGGAATGAGGTTAATGGCACAGTCAAAAGGGCGGTGGGGGGGAAGCTGGTCAGCCTCCTTCTTGTCAAACACATCCCGAAAAGCTGCATACTTCTCTGGGAGTATGATGGTAGCTGAAGGACTGCCAGAAGCAGACAAGGAGAGGGAGGAAAGGGTTAAGGCCTGGGCTGGGACTGGCGCCTCCTCCGGGAGGCAATGCTCCCGGCAGTAGGGAGACGCAAACTCCACTTGCTGAAGCCCCAAGAAATCTGAGGGTTGTGCTTAGAGAGCCAGGAAACACCCAGCACGAAAAAAATTGGGAGCTTTTAAAAAAGGAAAATCTCAAGGGACAACTACAAACAATTTCAACAAGAAAAAAAAGTGGAAGACAACAGAAGAAGCCAATGTGGCCTCACAAAAAGCTTAGAGATAACCTGAAAACAAAAAAGAACACTTACAGGAAGTGGAAGGAAGCCAAGCAACAAAGGAAGAGTACAGGCAGGTAGCACAGAATTGCATGGATGGTGACAGGAAGGCTAAAGCTGAGAACGAGCTGAGGTTAGTGGGGGATGCTAAAAGCAACAAAAAGGCTTTCTTCAGTTACATGCATAGTAAAAGACAGAGGAAAGAAATGGTGGTTCAGCTATTAAATAAGGATGGCAAAATGGTAACAGATGAGAAAGAAAAGGCAGAAGTGCTCAATTCCTACTTTGGCTCAGGCTTCTCCCAAAAGAGGGTCTATGACCCCCCTGGCAAAGGCCAAGTACAGGCTGAAGGGGCAGGATTGCAGCTTGAGATCGATAGGCATATGGTCAAGGAACACCTAATTATTTTGAACAAGTTCAAATCTCCAGGGCCAGATGAACTGCATCCTAGAGTAATAAAGGAACTGGCGGGAGAACTCTCAGAACCACTGTCCATTATTTTTGAGAAATCATGGAAGACGGGTGAAGTGCCAGATGACGGGAGGAGGGCTAATGTGGTCCCTATCTTCAAAAAGGGGAAAAAGAAGGAACCTGGGGACTACAGACCAGCCAGTCTGACATCAATCCCTGGGAAAATTCTGGAGCAGAGTATCAAGCTCAATCTGTAAGCACCTGGAAAACAACACAGTGATTACTCGAAGCGAACATGGATTTGTGAAGAACAAGTCCTGCCAGACGAATCTGATCTAATTTTTTATCGCCCTGTGGACTGTGGGAATGCTATGGACATAATATACCTCAACTTCAGCAAAGCTTTCGACAAAGTGCCCCATGATTTCCTGATGAGCAAACTAGCTCAAAGTGGGCTAGATGAAACAACGATCCGGTGGATCCACAGTTGGCTACAGAATCAGACTCAAAGAGTGCTTATCAATGGGATCTTCTCAAACTGGGGAGAGGGAACTAGAGGGGAACTGCAGGGCTCAGTCCTGGGCCCAGTGCTCTTCAACATTTTTATTAATGACTTGGAGGAGGAGGTGCAGGGAATGCGGATCAAATTTGCAGGTGACACAAAATTGGGTGGGATAGCTAATGCTGTGGAAGTTAGAAACAAAATTCAAAGTGATCTTGATAGACTGGAGCTCTGGGCAGAAAATAACAGAATGACATTTAATAGGGATAAATGCCAAGTTCTGCACCTAGGAAAAAGAAACCAAATGCACAGTTACAAGATGGGGGATACTTGGCTCAACAACACTACAAGTGAGAAGGATCTTGGAATTGTTGTTGATCACAAGTTGATTTTGAGCTAACAATGTGATGTGGCTGCAAAAAGGGCAAATGCTATTTTGGGCTGCATTAATAGAAGCATAGCTTCCAAATCCTGGGAAGTACTAGTTCCCCTCTACTCAGCACTGGTTAAGCCTCATCTGGAGTACTGTGTCCAGTTCTGGGCACCACACTTGAAGAAGGATGCAGACAAACTGGAGAGGGTTCAGAGGAGGGCAACAAAGATGATCAGGGGCTGGAAACAAAGCCCTATAAGGAGAGACTGAATATCTCTCAGGGCATGTTTAGCCTTGAGAAGATTGAGGGGAGATATGATAGCGCTCTTCAAGTACGTGAAAGGTTGTTACAGAGAGGAAGGCCAGGATCTCTTCTCCATCATCCCAGAGTGCAGGACACAGTATAATGGGCTCAAGTTACAGGAAGCCAGATTCCGGCTGAACAGCAGGAAAAACATCCTGACTATTAGAGCAATACGACAATGGAACCAGTTACCTATGGAGGTGGTGGCCTCTCCCACACTGGAGGTATTCAAGACGAGGCTGGACAGCATTTGTCAGGGATGCTCTGACTTGGATTCCTGCATTGAGCAGGCAGTTGGACTTGATGGTCTTATAGGCCCCTTCCAACCCTACTATTCTATGCTCTATGATTCTATGATTCTATGAAGGCCAGCAGGCCATTTTAAACAGGACTCACAAACAAAAGGAGTAGTCAGCTGCTAAAATATGCATATGTGATGCTAGATAAAATAATAAGCACCTTGAATCTTCCTTCTGGAATTCAAGAACTACCTCAAGTCTCTCTCTCTCTCTCTCAGCATGCATTACTTTCACATACTGTCCCACAATCCTTTTGTCATTTGTTGGCTTAAAGGCACAGGGCCAATCTGGATACACAAATTGTACTTCAAGGCATTCATCACCAAAGGTGCATGATGCCTCACAGCTCAGTGCACAAGACATACTGGGCCTCCTGAAGCCAACATATGGATTAGATGAATCTGCACATGCTGCTTATACTGACAGCAGTACACCTCAAGCCCCAAAGCATCTGCCTTCACCATCTCTGCTATTGGGTTTGATATGCTACTACTTGCAGGTGTCTGTACAAGAAAAAAACCCAGAGTTTTCATATTCCCAGATGGGGAAAATCAATTTCGGTGCCCCAAATGAAGGAAGCACTGATGTGGAATGCCTCTAAACACTATGTGTTCTGTGGGGTTGATGCCGTAAGGGAGATGAAAACAACACAGAGATAAAATCTTGTCATTGAATCACTGCTCTGAAGAATTGCACAAGAGCAAACAGAAGAATTGGAGGGGTGGAAGACATGGGAAATGTACATTTTTCCTCTTTTTTTTTTTAGATTTGATAAATTTGTTAAAGAAAAAAATGTAGCCATAAAATAGCCACAAACGAAAGAAAGCAGAAAATCAGATGTGTAACCGTTATGCTCCAGGTGTTTCTTGAAAGCAGGCCTTATTCCTATGGGGAATTAAGCATTATAGTGTGGCCAGTTAAATCTCCTTTGAGAGATCCCGGTGACACATATAGATACCTTGTGCCTCAATATTAATAGGGAAGAAACAGCGCAATGATGTTTCACCCTCATTAAAAGAGCTTACCAGCAGTTTTGTATCACAGCATTTAAATATACTTCTTATTGGTATTTTATTTTTTACATTTGGGAATTTGAGCCAATTATTCCTTTTTGGTGGAGGTGCTATTTTTATCTTTTTAATCCATGAGTATCAAAGATGCATGTTCCTTCAGTATGCAGCCAATGGTCTATGTACCATGAATAATAACGTAATGCTAATAACAGAGCTGAAACTCCAGCACATTTTAGTGTGCATGAAGGCATCGCTGATGTGTAACTCAATACAGCTCAGAATACATGCACAAGATATTTTCCTTCATGTTCTCCAGTTCTGTCAGATCTTGTAATGATATCATGGGTATCTCACAATATATGGGCTTTTAATTAAAGTCACGGTTCATATAACCATTAATCCTGGCAGTCAGAGGTGTAATATATTAAGTTTGAGAAAAGAGTGGAAGCCACAATTTTACTACAAAGAGCCAACACTACACATTTAAAAGCAAAACACAGACATTTAGAAGGCATTCCATTTTTGAACTTACAATATTTGATTACTGGGGCAAAGAGGGGTTTCTAGCTCCCCCAGCGATCAGCTTATTTATCAGCTCTCCCTTGCTTGTTGAATTTGAAGCCAAAAGGCACCATCCCCTGATAAAAATTTGACAACACTAGTTGCAAATGCTGCAGTATGATTGTTTCTTAATTTGCAGTTTACCACCATTCGCATGTTTGCTCCTTTTAATCAGAAATCATATGCAGTCATTAATTTAAAAATAATGCATCTGAGACAGTATGATTATTCTCACAAAAACGTTGAGCCAAATGAGACCCTTCCTTTCCATTCCTGATATTACTCAAATGTTCTCCCAGTCTTTTTTTTTAGGGGCCTAGAGATTTTTCCCTCATATATATTTTTTGCATAGGCACTGGATAACATAAATGATATTGCTACTATTACAGGTTATGAAATGGTTTAAAATATACTTTTTCATTTTGCTGATTAACAAAAGTTCAACCTTGCACGTATGTTTGCAGTACACACATCTCCCACATGGATGATGACTCCTCAAAATAGGATGACCTAAGGTAGTTTGCTGACAATCACCCTTCTGCCTCCCCAAATCACTTTTAGGGTGTAATCCTATTGATTGTGCCCTCAGCGATCAGAAGCCCTAAACTCGGAGATGTCCAATCATCCAATGCAGGCCAGGATGCACAGCGGAAGCAATCTTCACCTTCTTGTCCTCCTGCCCGGCATATTTTTCTAGACAGTCATTTTGCTAGACTCATGTAGCAAGGGTGCTTCAGAGGGGAAGGGTGGAGGCTGCAAGAGGCTCAGGATAATTAATATCCTGGCCTCTCCAGTCTCCTCCCCTCCCTGCCCATCAGAACACCCCCTTTCATCCTCCTCTGAGGTCACTTTTCTGACCTCGGAGAGCAGCTGGTATGGTTCTTTCCACACGGGCTGTGAGCGGGCGGAGGAGGGTGGTCGGATCTCCGACTACCCCTTCTGAGGTCAGAGCACTGTCTCCGACCTTGGAAGTGGAAATCTGAACAGTCCTATGTTCCCTGGGATGCTTGGCCTGAGACCACAGGATTGCTCTCTTAACCAGCATATCTTTCAAATTCCTGGTGTGCTTGAAAGAGATGAAAAGCTTATCTCAGCAACCTGGAATATCTTGTAGGAGAAACCAATATCTTCTAATAACTCTGTAGGGCACTGGACACATGGTTGAATGTGAACGTAGAATTTATTCTGTTACTCACAATGCTTTTCCTATTCCTCAAAAGCAGGCTTGTCAGCTGTTGGTGGCTACCCTCTGTCTAGTTTCCTCAGCTAACCTCTCCTGATATCCCCTTTCAGGAACTGAGTTTTAAGAAAATTTGATTCCTGTTGAAAGTCCCACCCTTTGTACAGTTCCATCATACTCATAAGAATTGTCTGTATGGTAAATTACATCTGAGGGACAATGGATGAGAACTATTGAATCTTAAAGATGTATTTTTATCAGTCGTCTTTTTATACAGTGAAGTTATCAATTTCCCTTTATGTACAATATGATCAAAGAAATTGACCTGAGCCCTATCCTGATGTGTATCAGAACTTATATTTGGATCAATCTCTAGTATTGATCCATGCATAGAAGTCTCTGATCTTATCCTGTGAGCCCCTCCAAATGATGGAAATGTCATTGTCAGGGTTCCCCTTATGACCTGGACCCCCTGAGCAACTCCTTAAGGTTCTCTTGCCTCCTTAAGAGTCCCACCTTCCTTCTTTTAAACCTCCCCTTCCCAGTAACGTGGGGTCTAGGCTGTAGATGTGGGGTGACTGACACTCTAGACACAGGGTTTAACCACTACAGATAAATGCAATCACAACTAAAGGTATTTACATAATAGAGCTGAATGATACTAATGGCATTAAAAGAAAATAAAAGTTGCAGAATGCAAGCTCCCTTACCCTAGGGGTCCTTAGACTTTTCTAGGATGCTTCTTCCTGCTCCCTCTTCAGGCTGTGTTCTCCCCAGTGATGCTCTTACTGGCTGTCTCACTCTGTTTATATACCCTTCTCCCTCTAAAGCGAAAGTACTGTTTCAAACATGAAGAAATGAAATTTAACTGGGGAAATGAAACTGAAACTTAACCAGAGAAATGAGACCAGTCCTCTCAGGGATAGCCCCTCCCTACAAAAAACCCAGGCCTCTAAGCCTGACCTTTTTTCCCTTTGCCTTTGTAGGCCTCAAACTTTCACAGTCATCTATATATTGCCATTGAGATGTTCTTTAAAAGGATTAACTGTACCAAAAATATGGGTGTTCCCCCTCTCAAAAATAACCCATACAAAGCTTAGCCACCTCAGGTGCAATGGGGCATTCAATGGCTACCCCTTTCCCTTTCCAGCAAAAATTCTTATCCAAAATAATAATTTTTACATAATGACAATTCTGCCAATGACACCAAGAAATGTGTGTGGGATGAGAATGAAGATACGCTCTCTAATCTAAACAATCATGTATAATACGGAGTGCCTCTTCTTGATGAATATTATTGTATAAGGAACTGAAATTCACCATAATGTGGATGTCTTGATCCTACATGCACTCCTTTGCATCTTGTTAATGAAGTCTGCTGCATACCTCACATATGTTGGAGTCAAAGGTATGAATGGTTTCAAAAAATAATCTATGAACTGAGCCAACGGTTCTAACACTGACGCACTATCTGAAACAATAGGGCAGCCAGGAGGTCGTAAAATACCTTTGTGCACCTTGGGAAGAATGTAGAACAGTAGTGTTCTAGCGCTCATATTCAAAAGTAAACCACACTCTGTTGTTGAAATAGAACCAAATGATAATGCTTCTTCCAATAAAATCTTGACCTCCATCAAGACGTCTTTAGTTGAATCACACATGCAAGGAACATATACTGATCTGTGTGATAATTGTCATAGAACTTCATTACAATAATCTTCCTGATCAAATACCACAATGGCACCCCCTTTATCTCCCTCCTTAATTTAAATAGCCATATCATTTGTCAATCCATAAACTGCCTGATGATCCTCGTGACTAAGATTATACCAGGGATGTTGCTTCTTATTTTCAACCCTTTCCAAATCCTGTGTGATTCTGTGCTCAAAGAGTTAAATAGATGGATCCACTGGACCAGGAGATATAAAGTGAGAATGGACACCTAAAACAAGACTTAGAATCTGTGAATTTTGAAACTGATGCTTGAAAGAATTGCCTCAGTTTGATATTTCTAAAAAAACTTGAATAAATCCCACCTGATTTGGACAGGATCATGCCACAAGGTGGTTACAAACAAGAAGCCTTTATTGAGCACAAACATTCCTGTGTCCTTAAAGGCCTTTTGGAGAGATTAATTACCACAGCCTCCTTTGGGGCTGATTCCATAATGGTCTGTCTTCCTGAGGCAATGTTGGGCAAGTTGGCACAAAATAAATTGTCACCTGTGTGATCCTGTATCAATTTTGTTGGATTTTTTTGACAACTATTAGTGCCTCCCCATTGTTACCCTGTACTAAGGCATCAATCCTATACACACTTACATTGTAGTAAATGTCATTGAACTTAATGGACTTACTTCTGCGTAGACATACGTAGGACTCACATGTTTAAGATAATGCAGTCCACACAAGCGCCTACGGTTTTCTCCATAGTTACTACAAGCAGCTGCTTGCACCAGCTGATAGACAAACTTCAAAACCACATTTTATGTCTTTGTACAAACAAAACAAGCAGCACGGGGACCCTAAACGACTATGGGAGCAATCAGTTAAAGAGAACTGCTTTGCAAATGCCAGTCATTCCAATTCAATTAATAATAAAAAAAATTGGTTCGATATTTTTTGTTAAGGGCTTTTCTATGCTTAAAAAAAGAAGAAAAAAAGAAATACTTTGAGCATGAGCAGTTCTGCATTTTGGAGTCACTTAAATCATGGCACATCGTGGCTATTGAAATAAAATTTAGTTTGCTTCTGCTGCCCTTATGTTGAACTCGTTTACTTGGGAATAAGCATCATTTTGTTGTAGAAAATGATCTAATATTAAAAAATCAGGTTTGCAAGGCTCCTCCTAGTAAAGTTGTGGACTACTATTGGCCACTGATACCATGTGTGGTGAAAAGTGAGTAATCTGTCTATTATGAACTTAGACAAAACATTTTTTCACCCTCCTTTCTTACACACTCTCTTTAATTGACAGAGCAGATTCTGGCCTAAGCATCTATAGACATGATGACTACCTAATAACTTTAAGCAGCATTTGGCAGGGATACTTGGACTCCTAACGTCTTCTGTGCTTGGTTTTTCAGTTGTTCCAGTCATTCCAGCAGGGGAGACTTGAGACCCCAAAGCCATAAGAATAAAAGCATCAATTCTTCATTAAATTATGGAGGGGTCTCCATGGTAGAGGACTACCCGGAACATGGAGTTGTAGAAGACTAATTTTTTTTTGGTGCTGTTGGCATGCGTTTGATCCCACCTGTCAACAGTAGGTTAAACATATGTAGGGATGTGGGAGAAATCTGCAATAGAACCAAATGAATTCAGATGTTATGAATCCAACCCATGGATTCCTCAGTGGACTGGCTTTCCCTGAGTCGCACAGATTCTGTGCGGACTGATTTTTTAATTTTCCAGAATTTTACCCAAATTTTGTTGTAGAAAAATATGTAAAATAAAAAAACCCACCAGCTTAAAATGCACATTTCCCCCATAGGCTGAAGCATGAAAATGCTTATTTGGGGAGGATTTGTGCATTTGGAGGAGGATTTGAGCATTGGGGGAATTTGCACATTTTCACAGGTGTGAATTTGCACAAATGCAAATTTGTGCAAATTCAGGAAATTTGAAAAAATCTGATTCTGCCAATGAGTGGATGACAGAACGAAAGGTACCTGACAATCCATGAAATGCAGACAGAATTTTACAAAATCCCTACATCCCTAAACATATGCTCATACTAAATGTGCTGCACAATCCCATTTTACAGGAGACTTTGTAAAACAATAGATAGTCTGTGGTTTTTATAAATTAAAGTTTAAAAGAGATTCTATGCAAAGGACCTTTAGAAATTGGATATTTATCTCTGTTTTCTTATTATTAATAATTATTTTGTATTTTATTTAGCTATAAGGGCAACCCCAGAAAAATGAATGACATGGTAATTCCGTACCCAAAATGCAACTAATTTAAAGATCAAATGTAAAATGTAAAGGTATTTTCCCCTTACTACTAGAGTAAGGGGGAATGGGTCTTATAGGCCCCTTCCAACCCTACTATTCTATGAGTAAAAGAGTATTTTAGTAAACACTTTGTTTTCTGCTGCTTCCTGGACTAAAAAACAAGGAGTGTCTAGCTTTAGTGCACATTTTAGAATGCTTCATTAGGGATGGGATTGTTTGCTATCTGACAGAAAGTCTCCTATCCATCAATCATTCCATTCTTAGCTTGTAAATGATCCATGGGAACTAACCTGAGGTCGGAAGATTGTTCAGTTATATAATTACTTTAGGGAAACTGTTACTGGATTTTGTCAAAATTCTGCTCAAAGGCAAAGGAAAAGGCCAAAAATACTTTTAATGTCACACATATTTAGCACAAGAGTCAACCATAGCAATTTATAATTACACAGGGCACAATACAGCCAAAGTTAAGCACTTTTAAGTACAATTGGTTTCAATGGGCCACTGTTAATAATCTCATTAACTCTCTCACTGAAATCAGAAGGATTTTAGAGTGATTCTCTTTATCAGGATTGTGTCCATGTCTTAAAACATTTTACTGCAATACTAGGATAAAAATACAATCCTTATGAAGCTATGCAATCAGTAGCTGGAAGAAGACATGGGGCCGTCAAGAGCTGTGATTGGACAGGAGGGAAATACAAACACCGCTGCATATGGACAGGCGGGGGAGGGGACTACGACCAGATATGGTAGCGAAGGCGGAAAATCAGAGCACATTAAGGGGAAATACTGGGATATTAGGGTATTGAAAGCGGGAGCACAGAAGTGGGAAATTCCGGTTCCAATTTGAGACGGCTACTGTGTAGTGTGAAAGGCAGGCGGTAAAACCTCATTGGAAGCAAAAAAAGGCGGTAAGTGTAGATCCAGCCATTGATTACCTAAGGTGATACACAAAAGCAGGAGTCCAAAATCTGGCAATAGCATCAAGAACAACCCCTGACCACTAGAAAGCACCCAAATTGCCCTTTCTAATTCTTAAGAAAAGGCATAATTTCATAGATGGCCTTATCAGGGAGGTGAACATTTCATTCATTTTCATTTCCTATGGGCAGTATCCAATACTGCTGCTCCGCCTCTGCTCATTCTGTTGAACCCACAGTAGCAACCGCTAGCATGACAGGAAGCTAATGCTTCCTAGAACAACTCTGGAAATAAACAAAAATGTTCATTTCCAGACTGGGACAGGTCAACAGACCTCTCTTCTGCGAGCCCCACTGACCTGCCCCATTCTGTAAATGAATGTTTTGGTTTGTCTCCAGTTGGTTCAGGATCCACTACCTTCCCATTATGCTAGCGGTGGGTCATGCTAGTGCATGGGGAACGTTGGATGCTGTCCTATATTTATATAGGTTGTCCAATAAACTATTTACCCATATAAGTAAGGGCTAACATTCTTGTAAGAACACTGGTTGGTAGTTGCAGAAAACTAAATTTTAAGTTTGATGGTGTCTTATTTTTATGTAGCAGTACAAATAGGTAATAATTATATTTAATATACTTCTACATCAGCATATTCATTTCTGTGTTAAATCCTTCAATTGTGGGATAAGAATTTGATGGAAATTAGCACAGAAATGGCTGCTGGGCTATAGTCTACTACACAATATCACCAACTGTGGATGGTAGTGAGTCTGGGAGGCTGGCAAAGTCCCCCACACCTGGCCCCCAGAGCCCACTTGCTGAACTCCAGGGCACTCATGGGCCCAGCCAATGAGTGTCCTGGAGCTCAGCGAGTGGCTGGGAACAGGTTGGACTTGGACTTGGCCAGTGTCATGCCCCAAGAAGAGGAGTCCTCCTCAGTAGGGATGTACAAAAGTCACTTACCGTTTCACAGATCTGCTTCGCGGTGGGGGGGAGGCGCTCTGTCCCTCCCCCCGGAATCCTGCCTGACCGGCTCCACTCGGCGGGGATTCTGCAGAACCGCTGGCTGGCTCCGCCAGCAGCCGGACATCCGGCCGCTGGGCAGCAGGGATGCAAATGGTGGTGGCCATAGCCACCGCCGTTTGCGTACCTGTACTTAACTGTGATAGGCTACGTAAATATTTACGTAACCTATCACAGCAAAGTAAAAAAAAACGCGTACGCAAATGGTGGCGGCTATGGTGGCCGCCATTTGCGTTTGCTATTTTTCACTGTTCTAGCCTACATAAATATTTACGTAGGCTAGAACGGCGAAAAATAGGGAACGCAAATGGCGGCCACAGTAGCCGCCGCCATTTGCGTGCGCTGCGCCCAGCCGCGGCTGGCCAGGAGACCAGCCGCCCCTGCCGCTGCCCCCGCCGCTGCAACTGCCGCCCCTGCCGCCCCTGCCGCCGCCCCCATCGCCACCGCCACCGCCCCCGCCGACACACCTGCCGCCCCCCCCACCGCCGGACCTTCTGCCGCCGCACCTTCCAACGCTGCTGCACCTGCCGCCCCCGCCACAACTGCCTCCCTCGCCACTGCAACTGCTGCCCCCGCTGCTGCCCCTGCCGCTGCCCCTGCCACCACCCCTGCCGCCACTGCCACACCTTCTGCCACTGCTGCACCTTCCGCTGCCTCCGCCCCTTCCGCCGCTGCCTCCGCCCCCGCCCCTGCCACCCCCGCCGCTGCCCCTGCCACCGCAGGTGCCGCCCCTGCCACCGCTGCCCCTTCCGCTGCCATACCGCCACACCTTCTGCCGCCACCGCTGCACCTTCCGCTGCCACACCTGCTGCCGAAGCCACCACCGCATCCGCTGCATCTGCCCCAGGTAAGTGCCGTCTCGGGGGGTTCCGCGGAGCGGGCGAGGGGGCGGCAGGCCGTTCTGCCACGGATTCCAGGGGGCCGAATGCCAGTGCATTCAGCCTCACTGGAATCCGTGGCGGAATTGTCCGCCAACCCTACTCCTCAGAGGATAAGCCAGAAGCCCCAGAAGCCCAGGATATCATTCTGGAGCAGATGATAAAGCAATCCATCTGGAAGCACCTTGAAAACAATGCAGTGATTACTCAAAGCCAACGTGGATTTGTCAAGAACAAGTCCTGCCAGATGAATCTGATCTCATTTTTTTATCAAGTCACCTCCCTTGTGAACCGTGGGAATGCTGTAGACATCATATACCTCGACTTCAGCAAAGCTTTCGACAAAGTGCCTCATGATCTCCTGGTGAGCAAACTAGTTCAAAGTGGGTTAGATGAAACAACGATCCGGTGGGTCCACAGTTGGCTACAGAATCGGACTCAAAGAGTGCTTATCAATGGGACCTTCTCAAACTGGGGAGAGGTAACTAGCAGGGTACCACAGGGCTCAGTCCTGGGCCCAGTGCACTTCAACATTTTTATTAATGACTTGGAAGAGGAGGTGCAGGGAACGTTGATCAAATTTGCAGATGACACAAAATTGGGTGGGATAGCTAATACTTTGGAAGACGGAAACAACATTCAAAGTGATCTGGATAGACTGAAGCGCTGGGCAGAAAATAACAGAATGACATTTAATAGGGATAATTGCCAAGTTTTGCACCTAGGAAAAAGAAACCAAATGCACAGTTACAAGATGGGGGATATGTGGCTCAACAACACGACTAGCGAGAAGGATCTTGGAATTGTTGTCGATCACAAGCTGAATATGAGCCAGCAATGTAATGTGGCTGCAAAAAAGGCAAATGCTCTTTTGGGCTGCATTAATAGAAGCATATCTTCCAAATCCTGGGAAGTACTAGTTCCCCTGTACTCAGCACTGGTTAGGCCTCATCTGGAGTACTGTGTTCAGTTCTGGGCACCACACTTCAAGAAGGATGCAGACAAACTGGAGAGGGTTCAGAGGAGGGCAACAAAGATGATCAGAGGACTGGAAACAAAGCCCTATGAAGAGAGACTAAAAGAACTGGGCATGGTTAGCCTTGAGAAGAGAAGACTGAGGGGAGATATGATAGCACTCTTCAAGTACTTGAAAGGTTGTCACAGAGAGGAAGGCCAGGATCTTTTCTCAGCCATCCCAGAGTGCAGGACACGGAATAATGGGCTCAAGTTACAGGAAGCCAGATTCTGGCTGAACATCAGGAAAAACCTCCTGACTGTTTGAGCAATACGACAATGGAACCAATTACCTAGGGAGGTAGTGGGCTCTCCCACACTGGAGGCATTCAAGAGGAGGCTGGACAGCCATCTGTCAGGGATGCTTTGACTTGGATTCCTGCATTGAGCAGGGGGTTGGACTCGATGGCCTTGTAGGCCCCTTCCAACCCTACTATTCTATGATTCTATGATACCCCAGACCAGGGACTGCCACCAGACCCACAGGAGCCTGAACCCCCAGAGGAAGTGGCTGCTGGACCATTCTTGTCAGGAGAGAGGGACTCTGCCTCTGAGGCAGAGGCTGAGCCACCCCCGGATCCCCAGGAAGCGTCGTCACCTCAAGAGACAGGCCGGCAGGGCTCCTGTGCAAAGGAGTGCTCGCCTCCAGAAAAGGTCTCCTCAGGAGAAAGGGACTCCTCAGGAGTAGGCTCTGGGAAGGGAGCTCTGATTGCTGCAGCTGAGCTCTGGGTGGGGCCTGGCTGGCTGGCCTTTAAAAGCCTTCACTGGAAACCCAGGCAGCATTGGGACAACTTGGTCCTTCCAGCCTCTGCCATGGGCCTTGCCTCCTGAATCATGCCCTGTGTCTGATGCTCTGTTTCCTGACCTTTTGGACTGCTCAACTACCCTGCTTCTGGACTGCATAATGTACCTGACTGCTTTACTGTGTTTGACTTCTTGCTGGTTTTCCTGACTACTCTTGCTCCTGCCTGCCGGTGTTCTGACCTCTGCCTGGATTTTGTCCACTCCTGCCTTAGCTTAATACTCCTTGGACTGAAGCCTGTATGCTTGACCATTTGCTTGCCAACTTGATTACTCTATTGCCTTGCTCCCTGTACTATTTTGCAAACAGACAAGACTTGCTCTAGAGCAGGACAGCTGGGACCCTGGCCATTAGCTGCCTCCTGCTCATGAGGAAGAGATAGCTAGTGGCTGGGGTGTGCACTGCACCTCCTGCTGCTGCTGCCCAGTCAGGCAGGAGGAAGAGGAGGAGGTGCCCCGGCCACCTAGCCGTTCCTTGCTCATGAGCAAGAGATGGTAAGCAGCTGGGGCATGTGCTGCGCCTCCTCCTCCTGGCTGCCACTGGGGATGTCACAGGCACCCTCCTGGACACTCCACACACTCTCCTGCCCCGTATGGAGAGCACCAGCCATTTTGCTGACTTGGTCTTTTTACAAAAAAGGGAGCTAAACAATGCTCTGCATATTTAAATGTGTGCACTTTTTAAAGCTCCCTTTTTTGGGGGAAAGTAAGCTGTCAAAATGGCAGGCGCTCGCTGGACGGGCCCAGGGTGAGTGTGCATGACTCGCTGAGCTCCTGGGGGCTCGAGCACAGGTCTGGGGGGGGCGAGCACGGGCGGCACTTTGGCAGATACCTGGAGAACCTGAATGGGTGTGGGTTTGCACATCCCTAATGGTAGCTACCAGTTCACCATGGGGCAGGTGACTCAAGAGCTCACATAACATCTGAATCTGGCATGGCCTAACTCCTAAATTTGTACAATTCATCCCGACAACAGATAGAAAAAGAAAAGAACAAAGAAGAGACTGATGTCTTATTGAAGACATCTCGTATGCAGGTATGGATTCTGCTTCCCATACATTAGATATAGAACAGCTCTAGTTTTTAGGGATAAACTTTGAATTAGCACAACTATTTCCCATGTTTTTATGGTCATTTTGTTTTTATGCAAAAAGTATCCCTGAGGACCTCAGAAAAGCAGTTATTTGTGTCAGTCTAGAAAGGGTTACAAAACCATTTCTAAAGATTTGGGGCTCCACCAATCCACTGTCAGACAGTCTACAAATGGAGAAGGTTAAAGACCGCAGTCACTCTACCCAGGAGCAGTCATCCTACCAAAATCTCTCCAAGACCAAACTGGTGCATCATCCAGGAAGTCAAGAAGATCCCAGAGTAACATCCAAGGATCTGCAGGCTACTCTCACATTGGCTAATGTGAGTGTTCATGACTCAATGATCAGAAAAAGACTGAACAAGAATGGTGTTTGTGGGAGGATAGCCAGGACAAAACCACTGCTTTCTAAGAAGAACATCGCTGTCCATCTGAAGTTCACTAAAGATCACATAGATGATCCCCAAGACTTCTGGAACAATGTTCTCTGGACAATAAAACAGTTAAAACAGTGTGCAGCTTTAGAGAATTCAATTAGCCCTCAAAGGCTTTGGTGAAAAACCATGTTTTTACTTGGTGCCGAAACGAAACCAACATCTGTGCCAATCGGGCCTCCAAGGGGAGGACACTCCACAACCAGAGTGCCACAGCAAAAGAAGGCCTACTGGACCGTTATCTAAGTTCTGTTTCTAATCTGAACCTGTAAGTTCCTTTATAGAAGCACTAGCAAAATTCCCTTCATTATGATAAATTGTGTATGTCAGGGGTGGAGAGGCATCAGAGATATGTTCTGATTTTTGCCCATACAACAGCATCTTTTCCCAACCTAGGTCTCTCCAGATGTTTTGGCCTATAACTCCTATCATTCCTGATAATTGCCTATGCTATAGGCCTAAACATCTGGAGGATACAGGTTGGGGAAGGCTGCACTAAAATGTTAGGATAGTGGAGCAGAATGTTGGCTACTGGGTTTTCTAAAGATAGGTAGAGAAATACACCTACTGATGATATCCTGGGATGGTGGGTTTTGGTAACTATAATTACACTTGCAAATTCAGTAATAAGACTCCCATGGTAATTTGCAGAACAGACCAAACCCCAATGAAATGTTTTGGTGGGATCTGAAGCGAGCTGTTCATGCAAGGAAGCCCTCAAATGTCACTGAGTTGAAGCAGTTCTGCAAGGGGGAATGGGCCAAAATTTCTCAAAACCAATGTGAGAGACTGACCAACAGTTACAGGAACTGCTTACTTGAAGTTATTGTTGCTCAAGGGGGTGCTGCCAGATACTGAATCAAAAGGTTCACATACTTTTTCACACATGGATATTGAATGTTGACTCAGTTGTAGATAAATAAATGTTGGAAAAGCTTGTTTGTGTGTCATTCATTTAATCAGGTCCTCTCTGTTATTTATCTGGGATTGTGAGGTTAGATTAAGATCTAATAATATTTCAGGTTCAACATATGTGACAATTCTGAGGGGTTCCCATACTTTTTCTCACCACTGTATTACTACACTGAATCAAACTTCCATAATTTTTGCTGATGAAAAAATTAAGTTGTCACAAATTGGATTTTAATGAGGGGGAGCAAAATAACAGAAGATCAGCTTATTTCAGTAATATATCTTATTTTACTTTACATTTAAAGACTGTTTTGTACCATATACTTGCATCACTGTATTTTATCTGATCAGTGATTTGGAAAATAAGGTAACAGGAAAATGTTATTAAACCATGTCAGAAACTAGCCATTTTTTTTCCAATTCAGTGACCACTGGAGAATAGCAAAGATATATAACCAGGAAAACAGAGTAACATCTTGAAGACAGCTTCTAATTTATCATACTCAAAATAAAATAGTAGAACAGTAAGTGTTTTCCCAATGGGAAGAATTACCCTGGAAAATGTCATCCACAAAGGACAGGTTAGCTAGTGCAATTATCATCAGGAGAAAAATTCAACCCATTAGGGGTCATTCAATGGAGTTCAAGTCTATTCACCTCAGACACTTTAGAGCCAACTTGGTCTCAAAGATTTCAATTGTTCAACAAATTACCAGAGCCTTAATATCATAGATACAATACAGTGAAGTTTCATTGTTATAATCAGCCATTTTAATATTTTCTTGCTGGCTGGTTTTTAAATGGCCATATTTAGGCACTCACCTAGTTTTTATTTCTAAGCTGAATCGCAATACTGGATGAATAAAAAAAAAATGCAAACAAGCAAAGAAAATGGATGAAAAAAGGCTAAAAGCATTTGAGATACATGGTGCTGGTATGGATGAAGACACTGGACTGTGACCGTGACACTGGATTGTAATCTAAATTCTATTTCTAATCTGAACCTGTAAGTTCCTTTATAGAAGCACTAGCAAAATTCCCTTCATTATGATAAATGGTGTATGTCAGGGGTGGAGAGGCATTGGAGGTATGTTCTGATTTTTGCCCACACAACAGCATCCTTTCCCAACCTAGGTCTCTCCAGATGTTTTGGCCTATAACTCCTATCATTCCTGATCATTGCCTATGCTATAGGCCTAAACAGCTGGAGGGTACAGGTTGGGGAAGGCTGCACTAAAATAAAATGTTAGGAGAGTGGAACAGAATGTTGGCTACTGGGTTTTCTAAAGATAGGTAGAGAAATACACCTACTGATGATATCCTGGGATGGTGGGTTTTGGTAACTAACTATAATTACACTTGCAAATTCAGTCATAAGACTCCCATGGTAATTTGCGGAACATATTTTACATCCAATTTGTTTTCTTCCCTGACTACCTTCTCCACATTTATCCGTTCCCTTTGCTGTCTCTTTCCATTGAAGATCTGCCTTTTGAATGTGATTCTTTTGTCTGGGTGTAAATACATATGAATGAAATATATATGAAATATGATATAGGTGTTTGAGTATAAACTATCATTATCCTGTATGAAACTAGCTATTAGGTAGTAGTGATGGCTGGCTTGATGGGCAACCAAAAACAGAAAGACAAAAACAGGAGCAAAAGACTTTGAAGCAGAATACACTTGCAAAGAGATTGGGGCAACAGCTTTTTAAGAGTTCATCAGAAGATGCATAGTTATTAGTAGTGATAGGCAAGCCTCCCCATTAATTAACTTGGTTTTTCTAAGCTTTATTGGACTTTTTTTTAAAAAAAAGAACTATTTGTAGGAATTTTCAGGAGAAAGACAGAGTCCTACCTGTAATTGTAGTTCTTCGAGTGGTCATCTGTGCATTCACACATATGGGGTCTGTGTCTGCGCGGAGCCTCGATTCGGGAAACTTCTAAAGCTGAGGAATTTTGGCAGAAACCCTTTCCCCACTGTCCAGTGTGCATATTCCTAGCAGCTTCCAGCCTCTTTCCCTCAGTTTTTTGAGACCGACATTGCGGCCTTGCAATTGAGAGAAGTGAACACTTTGATACACAACATCTAACTCAAGCATGACACCGAAGTGGGGACGGTGGGTGGGTTGTGTGAATGCACAGATGACTACTCAAAGAACTACAGTTACCGGTAGCAACCTGGCTTTCTTCTTCATGGTCTCTGTGTATCACGCATATGGCTGATTAACAAGCTCACTTACAATGGAGGTGGGTCGCTGTCCTATTACAATACTGATGAAAGGACGGCACGACCCAAAGCACAGTCAGCTCTTGCCTGAGTGTTCAATTTGCAATGTTTGACAAAGGTAGATGGTGTTGACCATATAGCTGCATGGCAGAGTTCAGAAATAGAAATCCCTTTGTTGAATGCGACAGACGTCGCTACCACACAAGTAGAATAAGCTTTAACTGGAGCAGACAGCTTGAGTCCAGCCAACTCATATGAAAGCTTGACAGCTTAATGATCCAAGAAGCAAGACACTGTGTGGACAGACCTGGCCCTTCCGCTTGCTGCCATAACAGACAAAGAGACGAAGTGACAATCAGAATTGTTCAGTTCTCGCCTTGTAAAAAGCAAGGGCATGACGCATATCGAGTGTATGTGTAAAGTCAATTCTAAAGGTGTAGATGGGGAGGCTAAGAAAGCTGGCAGAACAATGTCCTGGTTCAAATGAAACTCTGAAACAACTTTGGGCAGAAAAGCCAGGTCAGGTTGCAGCACCACTTTATCTCGATGAAAGACTCCCTTTGTCTAGAAGGGTTTGAACCTCTGTAAGAAGAGTTGTAGACAGAGCAGTAACCTTCACGGTACCAAGTGGAGGGATGGCATCGAATTCGATGTGATATCCTTCCTGGACTGTGGTCAACATCCAAGCAACCATTGTAATGTCTCGCCGTGCCTAATGGTATTGTGCCAGGCCTGTCCCAAAAAACAGTTTGCCGGTTGAGTGGCAGAACAGGCAGTGAGTCAAATATGTTGTTTGCCCCTTTTGTCCAGTTTCCTACAGTAGTCACGGGATCTTGAGAGCTGGAAAGACTTTCCTTGACTGTTAGGCTGTGGCCGTTGCTGACCTATTCCAACATTATACGGTTGATATCGAGGAGTGGAAGATTGGTACCAACGTCGATACTGAGGCTGTTGTTGGTGCTGCTGTGGTTAAAATCCCATCCAATGGGCTGTACTCTGAGCTTTTTGGACTGTGTCTAATCCTTAATCTGTTTTAGTATTAAACAGACCCAGGCCATCAAACGGGAGATCTTCTATCTTTGCCCTTGTTTCCTGAGGAAGGGCAGAGGATCAAAGCCAGGCATGATGTCGAAGAGCAATTGAGGACTGGAAACAAAGCCCTATGAGGAGAGACTGAAAGAATTGGGCATGTTTAGCCTTGAGAAGAGAAGAGTGACGGGAGATATGATAGCACTCTTCAAGTAGTTGAAAGGTTATCACAGAGAGGAAGCTCAGGATCTTTTCTCAATCATCCCAGAGTGCAGGGCACAGAATAATGGGCTCAAGTTACAGGAAGCCAGATTCTGGCTAAACAACAGGAAAAAATTCCTGACTGTTAGAGCAATACAACAATTGAATCAATTACCTAGGGAGGTAGTGGGCTCTCCCACACTGAAGGCATTCAAGATCAAGATGGACAGCCACTTGTCAGGGATGCTTTGACTTGGATTCCTGCATTGTGCAGGGGGTTGGACTCGATGGCCTTGTAGGCCCCTACCAACCCTACTATTCTATGATTCTATGAGCTTACCAAGACCTTCAAATTACACTCTGTCTGTTGGCGAGATGTATTTATCTGCTGTCTCGATAATTTTAATGCTTCAGCTCTAAAAAGGCGACCCACCTCTTTTTTATCATTGGGCAAGAGGTCAAGAAGCTTGCCCACCTTGTCCCACAGGAGGAACTGGTAACCCGACATTGCCACTTGATAATTAGTGATTTTTAAACCCATTGCTGCAGACAAATAAAGTCTCCTTCTGAGTAAATCCAGTCTCAATCCCTCCTTGTCGGTGGGAGGTGAATGAGTTTTCTTGACATGCCCTCCAACTGCTTCGATGCCGGAGGGACCATGGAAAGGGTATTCCAAGACTGTTTTATAGTTTTGTTAAGAGTGGACAGTAGAGAAATAGCCACTAGCTTATGTGCTTCTGTATTGATGACGTCAAATACAGGATCCTGGACCGATGGTGCAACTTGCTGTGTTTCAAGTCCCAAAGCCTGTGCCATTCTAAGAATCTGTTCAGCAAATTGACCCAAATCCTCAGAAGGAGAAATGGATTCATTGGTTTCCACCAAAGTATCTGGAGAAAAAAGCAGCAATGGATGGGATGACTCAAGAGGAATCTGATTCATAACCCTCTGTTTCAGACATGAGAGGTGGTGATTTAGAAGCAGGCTGAAGTACTGTAGCTGGAGGAGGTGGTACAGTTTGAAACAGGGTTTGTGTCAAATTCTGTTGAAGTGGTGCTGGAGGCCGAATCAGAGGAGACCTATGCACAGGGGAGGCAGGGGAACTTGTGGAAAATGCTGCACAGATTCTGATGCTGGCAGCAAAGGCTCCTTTGGAGCCATCGAAACGGTAGCAGACGGATGGCAAAGAGAATGACTCTCCTCCCATCCCAGGCATTCAATTAAAGGAGGATAGTGTCTACCACTGTTGACATATTCGACCCACTGTCTTGGGCCTAGAGAACCATACTGCATAGTAAAGTTCTGTCTTTAGTCATATAAAGACAGAACAATGATAGAAAGAGAAAAGATAGAATAAAAACCTCAGCTTTTCCTTTATTCTAAAGGCGCCTTGTCAAAGACAAACAGAAAGAAGTTCCTATGAGGCACATGTAATGGCAGTTGAACGAGAACTGAGGGAAGAGGTGGGAACCCACTAGGAATATGTGCACTGGCCGGTGGAGTGAGGGTTCCCACCAAAATTCCTCAGCTTTAGAAGTTTCCTGAATCGAGGCTCTGCGCAGGTACAGAACCCATATGTATGATGTGCAGAGACCACAAAGAAGAACTGTTATTTTTCCCAACAGTTCTCTAAGAACTCCCAGAATTGGGGGGGGGGGATCTGTTGGAGCTCCCTGTCATCCCCTTTCTAAACAATCTTAGCGTTGAGAAGGCAGAGTGGTTACACCAGAGGGGAAAGCTGGCTGGTGATGCTGGAGTCATTATAAGCCTCATCCTTGATGCTGTGATGCTTTTAAAAATGTATTTCATTTCTCTACCGCCCAATAGCCAAAGCTCTCTGGGTGGTATAGAAATAGCCGAAGCTTTCTGGGAGGCTTCTGCTGCTAGGATTCATAGGAACTGTCTGTCATTTCCAATGCCTCCTAGCTCATTTCATTTGAGCTCAGTTCAGTGCCAGATGTTGGAAAATACAATTCCCGTTCCAGCCCAGTGTGAAGGGATCAAGTTCAGAAGCATCCAGTCCTTAATGATAAAGCCTAGGAGGTATATGCCATTGTCAGCCGGACCTTTCTGCCATTGGTTCCCTCCCACCATTCATTCCCACCCCTTTGCAAAGGTTTGCTTAGAAACTGAGGTGGGGGGACCAATGAAAAGAGCAAACCTTATGACCTGCCCCTGAACTTCAGTAAAGTCGTGGACTTGATTTGTAATGGTGGGGGGAGCTGGGGGAGGGAGTGAACTCTTGTTGTTGTTGTTCAGTCGTTCAGTCGTGTCCGACTCTTCGTGACCCCATGGACCATAGCACGCCAGGCCTTCCTGTCCTGCGCTCTCTCTTGGAGCGTGCCAGAGTTTGTTGTGATCCACACAATCAAAGGCTTTAGCGTAGTCAATGAAGCAGAAATAGACATTTTTCTGGAATTCTCTTGCTTTCTCCATGATGCAGCGAATGTGAGCTCCCCATTTCAAATTTCAGTGGCATCGATATATATATATATTACCCTAGCAAATAGTTCAAGTCTGACCACTGTTAACTACAGTGTCTGATTTTTGTCTGATTTTCGGGTACGTTGGGCCTACACAAATAACAATTTTACAAGTTACCTCATGAGTGAAAAAGCCTACCAGAGGGTAGTTTGGATATCTGTATGGGCTCATTGTGGAGTTTGATTCTCAAGTACATTTAAGTGTGGTTTTTGTAATCAGACTAATGTACATAAGTGTGGTGTTGCAGGGAGGGAGAAGTGATCCCTGAAGGATTTGTTATCTCTTCTTTGGTTTCCATTTCATCACACCATTGCTTCAACGGCTTCTACAAGCTGTTGAAGCTTGCCCTTTCGTAATGTACTCCTCATAATTTTACTCCTCTCCAAACCTTTCCTAGTGCAACCACTGCTTTTGAAAAAGACTACTATGATATACTATACACTTGTGTTGATAATTTCCAGAGGTGATTGCACTCCTGTTCTGAATCAGAGCCCCAGGCTTCCCACCAAAAATGCCCTGCTATCTGCTTCTAGAAGAGTAGTTTAGTCTTTGGGGCTTAGATCTCACCTTGTGCTCACTTCAGGGCCAGCTCTCCCATGAAGCAGGTTGAGGTGCCCACCTCAGGCGGCGGAGTGGGAGGGGCACTCTTCCCCCCACTGCCAGGATGACCTGCCTCCCTCCCACTCATTGCCTCTACGTTTCCCACCACCCTCCTTACCCCTTTGCCACCACCCACTCTGCAGACCCTCTCCGAACAAGCAGCAGGCAGATGAGCTCTCTGAAGAGCCATCTCAGTGAGAAAAGCGGCCAGCTTGGCTCTTGAGAGACCCAGCCAAGCCCAAATGCCTGGCTCGAGGAGTCCTTCCTCAGAACCAGGCACAGTTGAAGGGGTGTCCTGGAGGCCACCTGTACCACAGGCGATCTCCAGAGACAACCCCTCCCAGAATGCCTGTCAGGAAGGACCCCTTGAGCCAGGCATTGGGCCCTGGCCAGGTCTCCGAAGAGCCATGCCAGCTGCTTTTCCAGCTGACACGGCTCTTCAGAGATTGGCAATAGGGTGGGAGACATGGCGCCAAAATGCTAAGTGGGCTGAGTTGGACTGGTGTGGGGCAGGAGGGGGACAGACACAGTGAGCACATATGCAGGGAAGGGGGAAGGGGGAACCAGGGGGGAGTGGGAAAGAGGGTAGATGGACATGGCTGGTGGGGGAGGGGGAAGAGTGGTGACAATGGAGAGCAATGGCGGCAGCAGAGGCAGCACATGTTCTCTCCTGCCTCAGGCAACGGGAGCGCTGGTGCCGGTGCCAGCTCAGTTTGTGGCCTTAGGCAAGTCATTTTATCTCCATCTAGTCAGGTACCTTGTTTCCAACAGGGGTTAGCCAAATGCCTCTGGCATTTGCATGAGGACAATAATGTTTCCCTGCTTTTGTCCCCTCTACTATTCTTTAGGGGCATTCGGACTCTGAATATGGAGGTTCCGTTTAGCTATCTTGGCTGACAGTAGACAGCACTGATGTGTGGCAGGAAGGATCTGCTTTAGATGGGCGCGGGGAGCCAGGGGAAGGTCTGTGTGTGTGGCAGTGGCTTGGCAGGATGAGGAAACATAGCACCACCACTTTGGGAGTCACTAGCTGCTACTACATGAACTTTGATTTTTCTCACACTCCTGAATGGTGCATGTTCTCTCTTGTTAGCTCGGTGGTTTTTCATAATGATGACTTCATTCCGCTGGCTTTTGTAGTAGACAACCTTGAATTTACCTCCCATTATTTTATCTGTCACAATCCTGTTTACTCTTTGCTTCCTGACATGGCATTCTCTTTCAGTAATTATTTATGTTCATCTCACTGACCTGATGAAGAAGACACACTAAACAGATCTCCAAAAGTGTGCCAGCTGGTTGAAAACATTCAAGCCAATAATTTTCCTAGTTACATTAAGTGTTGCTAGACCTTTTCCACCCTCTGATTATTATTATTTTTACAACAAATGAGAAAAATAGGGCACATTATATTCCTTTTAGCTGTTTTGTGATTCTCCCCACACAATGGAATACATTTCATTCTTAGAACTGCTCTTTCCCTTTCTCAGTCCTGAGGGTTTAAACTCTTATTTTTAGCCATTCTGAATTTTCCGATCTAATGCATTTGAATAATCCACAGCAGATGTCCAGAACCTTGAAGGTAATTAATTAAGTCCCACTGTTTCCACACTACACAAAAACAATTTGTCATTGCATGTAAAATTGTATAATTGAGTATTATAAATGTTTTCAGGCCAAGTCGTGCGATGAATTATTTAGTTCATCTGTACTAATTAAAAACCTATTGGAGGATTAATGTCCCGTAACCTGACAAACTACTTTACTAAGTAACAAATTATCCATCTAATGACCTCAGACAAAATTTATAGAAACCAGAAGGTAATTTATATGAGTATACAAAACTGGTTTCAATGGAATATTGTTCTCTAAATATTCATATCAGCCTACAATTTAAGTAAAAATGTGTTTGTATCAAATATAAATCACCCACCAGACATTTATTAGCACTCTGTACAAAAGTTAGTTCACACATTTTATCTCTATGATTACTAATCAAGGAAAGATTTAGCAAATTTATTTTATGTAGAGGTTAACCGCTTCCATTCCAAGGATTAAATTTGAAATTTCCTGACTACTGCCAATGGCTTCACTATGACACCCATATGCCTCTGCTATTCCTTTTTGTTGGTCCCATGGACGAATAAAGGCAAATATTGCAATGTCATTTGTAAGAAAAATGGTAATCTATGTGTAACTTTGCCAGAAGCAATGAGAAACCCTGCATAACCTGCTGACATGATTTTTTCTAAAAAAACAACAACAACTGCAGACCTGGAAATTCTGATACTGTGTCTATGCCAATCTAGAGTTCAGCTTTGGGTTGGATCCAGAGATCCTATGAACTGAGTTCTGCCTCCACACACAGTAAAGTGGGGAGACCTTTTTCGCCAATTTCTGCTTCCCTCTGATATCTCTTCCCCGCTGCATCATCCAAGAATCTGCTCCAGAGGGTTGGAGGATCCTCCAGAACAATGTGGGAGGTGGCAAAGGAAGCTGTAGGATGATGGGGGAATAGGAAACAAATTCCCTCCCCTTCATACTTCATGAATAGCAGCCTCTGCTTGGCAAACAGGAAGAACCCTTCCATTATAGAATCATAGAATAGTAGGGTTGGAAGGGGCCTACAAGGCCATCGAGTCCAACCCCCTGCTCAATGCAGGAATCTGTCAGAGCATCCCTGACAGATGGCTGTCCAGCCCCATCTTGAATGCCTCCAGTGTGGGAGAGCCCACCACCTCCCTAGGTAATTGGTTCCATTGTCGTATTGCTCTAACACTCAGGAAGTTTTTCCTGATGTTCAGCCAGAATCTGGCTTCCTGTAACTTGAGCCCGTTATTCCGTGTCCTGCACTCTGGGATGATCAAGAAGAGATCCTGGCCTTCCTCTCTGTGACAACCTTTCAAGAACTTGAAGAGTGCTATCATATCTCCCCTCAGTCTTCTCTTCTCAAGGCTAAACATGCCCAGTTCTTTCAGTCTCTCTTCATAGGGCTTTTTTTCCAGTCCCCTGATCATCTTTGTTGCCCTCCTCTGAACCCTCTCCAGTTTGTCTACATCCTTCTTCAAGTGTGGTGCCCAGAACTGGACACAGTACTCCAGATGAGGCCTAACCAGTACTGAGTACAGGGGAACTAGTACTTCCCAGGATTTGGAAGCTATGCTTCTATTAATGCAGCCCAAAAGAGCATTTGCCTTGTTTGCAGCCGCATCACATTGTTGGCTCATATTCAGCTTGTGATCGACAACAATTCCAAGATCCTTCTCGCTTGTCGTGTTGTTGAGCCACATATTCCCCATCTTGTAACTGTGCATTTGGTTTCTTTTTCCTAGGTGCGGAACTTGGCATTTATCCCTGTTAAATGTCATTCTGTTGTTTTCTGCCCAGCGCTCCAGTCTATCCAGATCACTTTGAATTTTGTTTCTGTCTTCCAGAGTATTAGCTATCCCGCCCAATTTTGTGTCATCTGCAAATCTGATCAGCATTCCCTGCACCTCCTCCTCCAAGTCATTAATAAAAATGTTGAAGAGCACTGGGCCCAGGACTGAGCCCTGCGGTACCCCACTCGTTACCTCTCCCCAGCTTGAGAAGGTCCCATTGATAAGCACTCTTTGAGTCCGATTCTGTAGCCAACTGTGGATTCACCAGATCGTTGTTTCATCTAGCCCACTTTGAGCTAGTTTGCTCATCAGGAGATCATGGGGCACTTTGTCAGAAGCTTTGCTGAAGTCGAGGTATATGATGTCTACAGCATTCCCACGGTCTACAAGGGAGGTTACTTAATCAAAAAATGAGATCAGATTCATCTGGCAGGACTTGCTTTTGACAAATCCATGTTGGCTTCGAATAATCACTGCATTGTTTTCAAGGTGCTTACAGATGGATTGCTTTATCATCTGCTCCAGAATTTTCCCAGGGATTGATGTCAGACTGACTGATCTGTAGTTCCCAGATTCCTCCTTTTTACCCTTTCTGAAGATAGGGACAACATTAGCGAGGGCTAATGTTGTCCCTATCTTCAAAAAGGGTAAAAAGGAGGAACCTGGGAACTACAGACCAGTCAGTCTGACATCAATCCCTGGGAAAATTCTGGAGCCATCTGGCACTTCCCCCATCCTCCATGATTTCTCAAAGAGAATAGACAACGGCTCTAAGAGTTCTTCTGCCAGTTCCTTTATTACTCTAGGATGCAGTTCATCTGGCCCTGGAGATCTGAACTCATTCAAAGTCATTACGTGTTCCTCGATCATATGCCTATCGATCTCAAGCTGCAATCCTGCCCCTTCAGCCTGTACTTGGCCTTTGCCAGGGGGATCATAGACCCTCTTTCGGGAGAAGACTGAGCCAAAGTAGGAATTGAGCACCTCTGCCTTTTCTTTGTCCTCTGTTATCATTTTGCCATCCTTATTTAATAGCTGAACCACCATTTCTTTCCTCTGCCTTTTACTATGCACGTAGCTGAAGAAAGCCTTTTGTTGTTTTTAGCATCCCTTGCTAACCTCAGTTCGTTCTCAGCTTTAGCCTTCCTGACGCCATCCCTGCAATTCTGTGCTACCTGCCTGTACTCTTCCTTTGTTACTTGGCCTTCTTTCCACTTCCTATATGTGTCCTTTTTTGTTTTCAGGTCATCCCTAAGCTTTTTGTGAAGCCACACTGGCTTCTTCTGTTGTCTTCCACCTTTTCTTCTTGTTGGAATTGTTTGTGACTGTGCCTTGAGAATTTCCTTTTTTAAAAGCTCCCACCCATCTTGGACTCCTTTTCTCGTTAGCGTCGCTTGCCATGGGACCTTACTGATCATTGTTCTGAGTTTATTAAAATCAGCTTTCCTAAAATCCAGGGTACGCGTTTGACTACACTCAGCTTTTGCTTCCCTTAGAACCAAGAACTCAACTACAACATGGTCACTTTCCCCCAGAGTTCCTGTAACTGCTACTTTATCCACTAAGTCATCTCTGTTAGTTAGGATCAAGTCAATGATCCTAACCATTAGTAGACTGGCATCCAAGCTCAAAATCCTACAAGCTAGGCTTCAGCAGTATTTGAACCGAGAACTACTGGAAGTACAAACTAGGCTTCAAAGAGGCAAAGGAACTAGAGATCAAATCGCCAACATTTGCTGGATCATGGAGAAAGCAAGAGAATTCCAGAAAAATGTCTATTTCTGCTTCATTGACTACTCTAAAGCCTTTGATTGTGTGGATCACAACAAACTCTGGCAAATTCTTTTCAAATTCTCTGGCAAAGAGATGGGAGTACCAGACCACCTTACCTGTCTCCTGAGAAACCTGTATGAGGGTCAAGAAGCAACAGTAAGAACCAGACATGGAACAACCGATTGGTTCAAAATTGGGAAAGGAGTACTACAAGGCTGTATATTGTCACCCTGCTTATTTAATTTATATGCAGAGTACATCATGAGAAACCCTGGGTTGGATGAATCACAGGTCGGAATTAAGATTGCTGGGAGAATTATCAACGACCTCAGATACGCAGCCGATACCACCCTAATGGCAGAAAGCAAAGAGGATCTCAAGAGCCTCTTGTTGAGGGTGAAAGTGGAGAGTGCAAAAGCTGGCTTGAAACTCAACATTAAAAAAACTAAGATCATGGCATCTGGCCCCATCACTTCCTGGCATATGGAAGGGGAAGAAATGGAAGCAGTGACATATTTTACTTTCTTGGGCTCCAAGATCACCGCAGACGGTGACTGTAGCCATGAAATTAAAAGACGCTTGCTCCTTGGGACGAAAGCTATGGCAAACCTAGACAGCATAGTAAGAAGCAGAGACATCACCTTGCTGACAAAGGTTCGTATAATCAAAGCTATGGTTTTCCCAGTAGCAACATATGGCTGTGAGAGCTGGGCTATAAGGAAGGCTGAGCGCTGAAGAATTGATGCTTTCGAACTGTGGTGCTGGAGAAGACTCTTACGAGTCCCCTGGACTGCAAGGAGGTCAAATCAGTCAGTCCTAAAGGAAATCAACCCTGAGTGCTCATTGGAAAGACAAATACTGAAGCTGAAGCTCAAATATTTTGGCCACCTAATGCGAAGAGAAAACCCACTGGAAAAGACCCTGATGCTGGGAAAGATTGAAGGCAAAAGGAGAAGGGGACGGCAGAGGATGAGATGGCTAGATAGTATCACGGATGCAATGAATATGAACTTGAGCACGCTCCAGGAGAGAGCGGAGGACAGGAAGGTCTGGCGTGCTAAGGTTCATGGGGTCACGAAGAGTTGGACACGACTTAACGACTGAACAACAACAACATCCAAGCCTTTGTATTAATGATTAAGGTGTCATATAAAATGCAGATGTAATTTACAACTTTTTAACACTCTATTATAAAGAATTAAATTATCACCTTGTTGAGTCAGGGATTTTCATTCCATTTACCAAATAAAAGCAACTAATAATTTAGATAAAGTAGTTGCTTATATTTGCCGAATTTATTGGAGCTCCCTGACTCAACAAGGTACTAGTAGATACTGGTAGCATTCAGCCAACATATATTCCTGTGGCAACTGAAAATCCTCACTCCCTCAATCCAGAAGTGTTAAATTGTGTGAAGGAAGAAAGCAATTCTTTTCCAAGTACAGGTTGTCCTGGTCTCAGACACCCCCAGTCTGAGGCTGGTTTGAGCATATGAAGGGAAAACTCCTATGGTCCTGTGTTTTGTCCATGTAGAGCACATCTTTCTCTATGCTGGAGTGCTCACTGCTATTATGAGGCACACTTTGTCTTCTGAATGTCAACTATTAGACATTAAGAAATCCCATTTTCAGAGGTAGTTGAACAAAATCATTCACCCCCATGTGAAAATTATAGAACTTACAATACCACAGCGAAGGATAATTTTCAATGTCAATACCACATCAAAATTACACGTAAGGATTGGGCCTGATTCAAATGTTCAGCTTTTAAGAATAACATAAAGTGCCTGGGCTATTCGGCCACAGTAACTACCACTCCCTCAACTATTTTACCCCCACCAATAGAGGTATTTTCTTTTTTTTAAAGGAGAAATCAACAAATATATGCCCAGTAGGCCCAGAAAAATGAAGCTAAAAGTATAACTATGAACTGTTAGATAGTTACAAATAGTCTATTTTGAAATTCAAGGTCAAGTCCTTCAAGTGAAGTAAAGTTTACTCAGACTTATTCTGATCAATATGACAATTGCACGTTGAGATAGAAAGTAGAAGGAAGTCCTCACCTAGAGGGATAAATATTTTGACTTTGAAAATGTAAAAAAAAAATCAATGTTGCTTTGCCTTTTGCATTTAATGTCTGTTCATATAAGACAATGACATTCCATTCTAATGGTGCTCCTCATCCACATCAGAATTGATTTTGACATTCTACAAAATGTACTCACCAAATAAAGATAAATAATATAGCAACTAACAAAATGCAGAATAGAAATAGAAACAAAATCCAGAGCTACACATTCTAAAGATACAAGATACTAATCAGGTAATTAACTAAGTGCTTTACTGATTAAGGCTTAATCAGTCAGGGGGAGTCTGCCACAACTACTGCTGAACTTAACCATGAGTGGATGCAGATAACTATTCTCCATACTGCAGTGAACTTTTGCAATCACTCTTCAGTGGGATCTACAGGGAAATAAGTTGTTTAAATAGATCCAGCTTGGGATTGGCATCTAACTTTTATTATCAGGTGATGGGAACCATTACCTGAGAAGCCAAAAACACTAGCCCTATTTGGGCATTCTGTACCTGAATAGGGCAATTGCATGAGGAGAGGGAGTGCTCCAGCCCCACCCCTCTTCACTGTCACATTCATCACCCTGTACTCATTGGGGGGTGACTGCCTAAAGAGAACAGCCTCCTGTATCCATGGAGGCGCTCTGTGTGAACCAGAATGCCAGTGTCTTATGAATTCTTATGGTCTTAGGAATTCTGATTTGAAAATGTGATGTATTATGTTAAAATATTAACATGCACTTTATTTGGCAATTATTAAATTAGATGTTCAATTTGTCTATATAAGCATAAAGAGCATAAGCACCTTTAGTTTCAAAATGAAGTACTGCTACAAAAAGAAACCAATCATGGGCTTTCTATTGCCAGCTACAGAACAGGAAAGAGCCCTGGGCACTTGGCTGGGATTTCTCCTACAGCTAGTTATGGGAGACCTATGCATATGTGGGCCTCTGCATCAAAGCCCAGATGTGAAGATTTTCATATGTATATCTATAAGTGTATGTTTGTTTGTTTGTTTGTTTATTGTATTTCTATACTGTCTTTCTGAAACCAACTAAGGCAGTTTACAAAAAGTTCAGAAAAATAGTTGAAAACAACCTTAAAAACCCTAACTGTGGTGTGTGTGAGAGAGAGATACATACATACACACACACACACACACACACACCCATGCATGCGCACACACAATTTAAGGCTGCTCTGGCTCTCTGTTAGTATTGTTAACCCCAAAGGAGTAAAAATACAGAGTAAAATATCAGTCTGTTCTGAGAAGTCCCATTAGTATACCAGAAGGTAGGATTTTGCTCCCTTTTATTCAGAAATACATGCAATTACATTCCAGCTTAAAGAGCAACCATGCATTCAGAGACTCAGAACTAGACACACATAACTTCACCGACCACGCCTTTGCCTTTAAACCTTCTAATTGAATCCTACTTTTCACTTAAATAATTCTAAGTCATGTAGGATATCATAGAAATGTCAGCTGATAATCAAATCAAATTGCTCTAGGAGTTTAAATGGCAAGTGCCTCAGGCAGGAGCTGACAATAGCTTCTCCCAAAGAAGCAACTCATCTGGACACCGGAGTCTGCATTATTGGAGCTAGCTGTCATGCAGCTCTCTGAACTTTCTACATTTCTGTTAGCTGAGGGTATTGGCCCAAGCTGACCTTCTGTACTCCGCTGGAGGCAATCACATCAAACTCCTTTTCTGATGATTGAAAGTGATTGGCACACAGCTAATGAGGCTCTGCACTAAGGTTCAGATTCATCACACTCCTGTCCAAAGAAACTGCAGATCCCCATATCCTTTGCCCACAATTAATTAAATCTTTCCTGTTCAAATTTCCATTCCCAGTCTTATTGCTAATTCCCAGTATGTCAAGGGAATAGATGGCCTGCTTCAATAAATCTATTGGCTTTTAATTGGTTAACCTTAAAAAAAAAAAAATCACTATTTTGGGCACTATGTCTTTTCTTTTTTCCTTTTTTTTTTAAGAGCCACTAATCAGTAAAGAGTAAAGAGTAAAGAATCCATCAGTTGAAAGATCTTGTGCTTTTCACATGCAGATTATTTCACATACACAAGAAGAACAAGCTTCCTTATAATCCAGTGATTTCATAAAAGAAATAAGAACAGCATTTACTTCAGCACTGACGTAGTGTGCTGGCTGAGAATGTGTTCGGGGACATCTCCAGTTTAAATCTCACCTCAGCCATGAACTCTATGGCTGGCTTTAGGCAAGTCAATATTCTCTCAAGTCTCAGCCCCTCATTGGCAATATGGAGGTAGTATAACAACTCAAGAGAGTTGTTAGAAGCATTACTGAGATGATGTCTGTGAAGGGCATGAAAACTTGGAATGCATTACTTGTTATTCTACCTGAAGTTATTCCCCTGACCCTCTGTGTAGAACGATTTCTTATTACTAATGCAGCTACAACAACGACGATGGCCACAATCATTTGACATGCACACTACATAGCACTGTGCAGCTTGCTGTACACAACCCAGAATTCCCTGCTTAGAGAGCTTACAGTACAGAATTCCCAACTGTATTCCCAGCATTATTTTTGAAATCCTAGAAGTAATTAACATGTAACATTCAACAAGCCAACATATGTTGGGGCTTAAATGAACTACTAATGTGCAGAATGTTCTCAAGAATATTGTATTATCGATTAAGAATTAACATTTTCTTGCTGAAGAGCAATTAGTGAATATGTAGGATAATTAATATTTATAAGGCTGTTCTTATCCTTAGATCCCAATCTCTCTCTTAGCTGTCAATTCCCCCACATTTCAACATAGTCCTATTATTTTCATTTTCTTTTGAGAAACATCTTTCTTCTTTGCTACCGAGGTCTGCGTAAGTGGGACAAAGAACAGAAGCTGTAATGTTGTTGTAATGGTATTTTCAAAAGAGCATCAGGAAAGGCCAAGCTAAATTTCCTGCTTATGCCATCAATGTGCCATCTTAACGGCATTTTAGCCACTACAGACCCATCCACATCAGTGCAAATCCTACACACCCAATATCTGGTTGATTAAAAAATGATAATTGGATTGAAACTAAAAGGCAGCAAAGCAGGACTGTACTTAGCAATATGATGCTGCTGAAGTTACCATTGTGCAATCTACCCTAGCTAGTGTGTGTGTGTGTGTGTGTGTGTATCTATATCTATATATATATGAATGATCATAGTGGGAGATGCACATTAAGTATGCTGAAAAAAGTGCTTTACTTAAAGGGAGACTGTGTATGAACCTGTGGGACCTCTGATTTAAGAGAGCTTAAATGGGTTAAAGATGCTTTTTAAAAAATCTGCCTTGGTCATAAAAGACAATAGGGAGAAGCAACTTCAGTGCTGTACTTAATTTATATAGTATTTTCTATGTGAAAATACTTTGCAACTGTTTCCTTGTTCATTGTCTAAGATCCCTTTGGAGCTTAGCCCTACAGTAAGTCTGACTAAGAGTGAGTGGTGATGACAGCAAAGAGCAGTTGCTGCCAAATCACCTCCCAGTTCCCTCTAGGTGACAGTACAGATAGGGTCCCCACAACAACCGAGAGGGAGGAGGGCAGGTGGAAGAACCTGCTCCTTGCTATTGTTGCCTCAGGAGCCCCAGCCTCTAGATCTTTGTGTGCAACGACAGGCCATTAAGGTGTTGTTGAATGTGAGGATTTACCTAAACACCCCCCTTCCCTCCAATGGCGGTCAGTACTAAATGCTGAATAGTTCTATCTGTTAAAACAGTGCTAATGTCTTCCAGATGAGTATGGAGAGAGAGAGAAACTCTGCTACATCAGCATTTCAGAGTTTTCTAACTTATTTAAGAAAAATGTTATATATCAGATGCTGCTTACTTTCCATGTTTTATCATAGGCAATTCTAGAAGGATACAAGTTTTAAGAACCTGCATTTTGCATACCTCCATCTGCATTTCAGAAATGGTTACACAGAAGGTTGTGGGAAGGTTATCCTTATAGTATAAAAGAGAGAGAGAGAGAGAGAGAGAGAGAGAGAGAGAGAACATGTGGTTACTTTCCAATAACAGCAAAAGGAGGATCCTTACAATTCCACTGAAGGTGAATAGCATATTTTCTATAAGTGTTTCTGCCTGAAAATATGTGGTAAACACATGTCCATGAGCTTTAGTCAAGCATGGCTCCTAGAGACGTTTACCACATACTGCCTTTTTCAGTTAATAGAGAGACAGGTTGCCATGTGGCCTGTGTAGAGTTTCAATAGAAAAGGTTAGATCCCAAGATCTAAATTAGATGCAGGAGAAGACTTCCTTGCAGGCAAAGATAGTTTCTCAAAGCAAACTTCATATGCCATAAAATGTGACATCCAAGATACACAAATGCTAAATGAAATAAATTTGCCTCAAAACTCATCATCATATTTGTTAATCAACCATAGCTTAGTTAGCCAAATTAAAAACCAGCATTAACAACATTGACCAGATTGCCTCTTATTAAATGAATTCAAACACATGACATCCAGTACTTAGCCAACCTTTCTTGAAAACTGGATTTTGAACTTCCTTGGTCTTACATGAAAACAGGAGGCTTTAACTAAACCTGGCTCCCTCCAGATGTTTTGGACTACAATTCCCATAATCTTTTACCATTGTTCATGCTGGCTGTCGATGTTGGGAGCTGTAGTCCAAACCATTTGGAGGGGCCCAGGGAAGGCTAATTTAAGTATAGTTAGTCTGATTCAGGAGTGCCACCATCCTTAATTCAAACCAAATCTGTCCCTTGTGTGGCTGGACTTGCTTATTTCCTTTTAAAATTCATCTCTGGAGATAGTAAATGAATTGGTGCCTGGCATCAAGATGTCTTGCAATGTAAACACTAAGACTTATCACTATCTCACTGAATTTTGCAGATTTAAATAAACAACCTCTAGGTATATTTAGTGGTTTATACCATAAAGAACAGCTTGTTTTGACAGGTGCATGCAGAGGGACTCATGAGTATTTATTAAAATAAATCAATAAATGCTGAAAACATTGATTATCCATCCACTGTTAATTTTCTTGCAGTATATCCCAAACTGTTCTGTCTCATTTTAATGCTATTTCTTGATGGCCTCATTTATGTTAACCATCTCAATTAGTCTGACACATTAATACAGTCAAATAGAACCTTTAACAAAATGAGGAAAATGCCGTTATCGTCTCAATTAAACACACCTTAATTAAAGGGCAAAAGTGAGTGGCCAGATGCCATGCCTATTTATGGCATGGAAGACAAATCAGTCTTCAAAAAACCTTTCTACAATCACAGCTTCTTAATATATACTGTGAGATATATACAACATGTATAACAGAGAACCACTTTTTCTCCATTAATATTACATTTTATTAAATATTGCAATAACCTCTGCAGTTATATGATGTGTAATCTCTTTATCTGAAATAGTATTAAAGCTAATAAAATAAACTGTATATTATCTATGTAATGTATCAGTTATTCTTTACAATGATTTAGGAGGGATGATCTGCTAGAATGTTTTGCGACTCCAAATTCCAACAACAACGTTAAATATAGTTTTATGACTTTTACAAATAAAATTCCAACAGGAGGTCAGAGCTGAGTAGTGTAACCTGCTACACTCAGCAGTTTAAATGCAAATAGATCAAATTCACTGCAGGTGGTGCTTCAGTTCTCATTTGATTTGCAGGAATTGGAATCCCTGGCTGTGTGAAATGCCATCAGTCACAAATAATGGCATTAGGTACCCTTTTCAGTTTGGTAAGAAGAAGAGTGGGCAGTGATCTTCTAGTATGTAGGCCTAATTGCTGAATGCAATTTCTTCTCTCAAATCTCGGCTGTAATCCTAGGGCCAAACTATATGCAATGTTAATCACATGATTTGTCCTTGAGTGTGTTAATCTTTGTAAACAACCCAGAGAGCTTCTACTGGGTGGTATAGAAATGTATTAAATGAAACGAAGTAAGTGAAATGCACAATTAGCCAGTGCAGGAGGGGGCAATACAGATCAGCACCCTGCCACCCAATGCCTGCTATTTGCCTGGGAATAAAAGCTCCCATTAGCATGCAAATAACAGGTGCAAGGCCCCAATCTGGATCTGGACTATAGCAGCAGGCAAAATATTAGATCCCCCTACCCCCGCCCCCATGTCATGCTTCTGCTCTGGATCAGGTTACCTGCAATGGCAATTTGGGAAATTCAGGGCCAACTGCATGATTAATGCCATGTGGGCCATAAACAGCAATGTGATCAGGCAGAGCAAAAGCATGCATATAGTTCATTCATTTGGTACATTTGTATACTGCTCAGTAGCCAAAGCTCTCTGGGCAGTTTACAGCATGATAAAATATAATATAAAACCTGTAACATTCAAAAATTAGAACAGTTTGGAAACAAGTTAAAAACAATTAACAATAAAACTACCAGGACCTGATGATGATGATGATGATGATGATGATAATAATAATAATAATAATACTAAAAAGCCCCATCATGTGCTGTCAAATGCCTGGGAGTAGAGGTGCTGAAAAGATGACAATGTTGTCACCAGACAGATCTCACTGGGAAAAGCATTCTACAGTTGAGCAGGTGGGCACCACCAATAAGGCCATTTTCCCTACTTGCACATATAGTTGGTGGGGGTGAGGGTGGGGGTTTACAGCAACTTATCACCCGGCAGAAAAGACAAACTGCTTTTCTATTTAAAACTGGCTTTCCTGTTCAGGCAGCAGATTGACTTTAGTAAAAACATTCTAAACTCACTGGTAAATTGCATGCTTTTTCCCTGCTTGCACATATATCTGTCTAGGATCATGGCCCATTTTTTTCTCATGTTGAAAGTATCTTTTAGTATTTATTTATTTATTTGGTTTGTGTGTGTGTGTTTTCCCTTTATTTAAATGATAATACAATCTTGCAAAAATATTCTCACATACATGGTCCTAGCCTTTCCTTGGAATGAGGAGATGACTCAGGCCATCAATCACTCCAAACATCTGCAGCTGAACTTTTGAGCCTTCCCAGCTTGGTATACTGAGGTGCTGAGGACATGGCAATGGCTGGGTTGAGAACCAGAGTGTAAACGCAAAATACTCAAAATGAATACAATTGAACACAGGCTAGAGCCCATCTTAGAGACTACTCTGTATGTATTTTTTATTGGATGCTGTTTGTATTATGTTATTTATACTTTGTTTTTAGCATTTCTTTAGGAGGGCTTGGCCTAAAAGAAAGAGTAGAAATGGGCAAATAAAGAAATAAACTGCTGAAAATAAAGTAGGGTTGTAATTGTTTTGTCATTTCTTTTTAATAACGAGTTTTGTATAACATTACACTTCATTATGATTTGTGTAATACTGTCAATAGCGGCTGGTGACTCAAGTTCTGGAGGGGCTGTGATTCCATTCAGGGTTTTAGTTACCACCAGGAAAAAACCCTAATGGTGCTATCCAAGGTGCTAAACCCATTTTGGGGATATGGTTCAGCACCTTGGATAGCACCTTTCAGCACCTTGGATAGCACCATGAGAGTGTTGGCTGGTGGTAACTAAAACCCTGAATGGAATTATAGCCCCTCCAGAACTGGAGTCACCAGCCGCCACTGAATACTGTCACTATGCAACCTTGTATTGAGATCATCCTGTTTATGACAACCCTGTGAGTAGGTCGCTTTTACTCCCATTACTGGGGCTGAGATAATGACTATGACCCAGCTGACTTGCATCCATGGCTGAGATGTGACATGAATCAAGGTGTTTCAGAGTTCCACCTTGCTACCATTTGGATCATACCAGCTTTCCTTAAATGGCGCATCTTATGTAGGCACTATATCTTGCCCTCAAATATTATTTGCTTTAGTTTTTTGCATGTCCTTGCCCTAAGCAACAACAGTCAGTGTGACAACGATCAAACCCACTACATGTGCACACCTTCTAATATCATATCTTCACTACATATTGGGTTTCTGATTTTTTTCCCTGCATGTAAAGGTGTTTTTTTTTTAAAGGAATGGGCTGCTTCTGTGAGCAGAAGATTCCACCCAGTCTCAGAATGTTTGGAATTCCTGTGCAGCATCATAAATAATGCTGAAAACTATGAATTGAAAAATCTGACATATAACTTGTCTCAGAGATGCACAGCGAACTGACTCACCTGCTGCCACCATAAAATGATGAAACATTCCAGAAGTGAATGACCCTTCTGTTGGCATCATGGTTCATACCATCTTCTAGAAAATCTCATTTAATAGAAGTCCTTCGAGGTTGCTTTTTTTAAATCTCAGATTTGTATTTTTTTCGGGACACACACATCTTGGATTGGTTTCAAAGAGTGCTATAGAAACCTAAGACCTCCCTGTAATGAGGAAGTCAACTCCAATTTCTATTTAGACACTGCATGTTGGCCAAATTCCCAGCTTGTTAACCACCCTATTCATTCAGATCCATCAGTCTCAAAGGGTGAAACCAGTACTGACGCTAATCACTCTGCATCCAGTGTGTGTGTGTTTTTAAAAGATGCTACTACTGAATGGAGCTATAATGAATGCATCAGAGTCCCCTTCTCTTCTTAGCAAAACACAGCTCTCAATGGGAATATTTTGATGACTATGCAATGACAATACTATTTGGTATTAAGAAATTGTCAATTCAGTGTTGAATAAAAAATCATATTTTAACACAAAATCACTTTCATCCTTCAGATGTGGTTTCACAAAGTTTTCTAACATTGAATGGTCTTCTGAATTGTCATGACTTCTGAAGGTTACTTGATGATTTTTAAATAGTTACTTGCTTAGCTCATAATTGATCTGCCATCTTGGATAAACCATTTATCTCTGCATGTGTTTATATCTAGCAGCAGCTATTTTACAGCATAGCAGGTGCTTCTGAATTTGTGGATGTTGTAGGAAAACAGTACATGACAGCAACAGGGAACCCGACACAAACTCAAACTTCTAAATTAAAATGCTACAGCTAAATATTCTGCAAGATTTATATGGAAGAAGAAAGAAATTATGACAGCTCTATATTAAGGATGGATGGGCATTTTTGTTTCAGTTCAGTTTTGATAAGAATTTGTCAAATACTTGCAAACCTCTCCATATTCAGGACAAAAAGAACCTGACATTTAAAAAACAACAACTGAATGTGGGAGAAACCAAACCGATAGATTCGTCCATCCAGGCCTACTGCTACAGGTGCTCTAGATTTGAATCCCAGTGAGTCAACCATGTCAGTGCTTAAGCAGGGTTGCCACCCCTTTCTTCTGGCAAACTCCTCATCTTCAACAGCTATATGACAGGGCACCTCATATTCCTCTCCATGCTGGCAATGGCAGTACCTACTGAATTTGGCTGGTGCAGATGGGTGGGAATTTAGTTTCAGTTTGTTGTTCTAAGAATTTACCAAAATTCACAAAGTTCTCCAAATTTGGGAGAGAAAGAACTTGAGATTTAAAAAATGAATGTGGGAGAAAGTGAAACTGACAGATTCACCCATCATGACATATGACCACCATTTATTGAATATGCAGGAAAAAAAGCTTAATCCAACACTGAATATACACATATTACACTATAGTGGTGAATATATCTTATAGGAATACACATTAAGGAAGTCTCTGTACAATACTAACACATTTAAAAATATGAAGGGAAAACCTAAGATAGGATATTTATTTAATTGTATGTGTTTCTTTATAGCTAAAAAGAAATAGCTGGATCCAGACTATGTTAGTCACACTTTGCTCCCATTGAAATTAGTAGGCCTTCAGTCAGTCATGACTACCTTGTCCTGGTGATTTCAATGGGATTGAATATGACTAATTTAGTCTGGATCTTGTCTGGTTGACAGGAGACATTGTTTATCTGTGAAATAGTTTCTAACACTTGACCAAAATTTTAATTTAATCTGGAAAAAGAGCCAGAATGAAGACAATTCAGCCCCGTAGACACTAAACAGACTGAACATTATTGTTGTTGTTGTTGTTGTTGTTGTTGTTATTTCTGTACTGCCCCATAGCTAAGCACTCTGGGTGGTTCACAATAATTCATAAAAAATACACCAGCATTACAAAATACAACATAATAAAAACAGTTTGAATTTTTAACACAGAAAAATTAAAACAATGTAAACTGCTAAAAGCAATTTAAGTAAACAATATTTTCCATAACAGACCTGTTCAAAAACAGCAGACATAGATGCTCCATCATATACCATTAAATGCCTGGGAGTAGAAGGTGGTCTTTACCTGGTGCCGAAAAGATGACAGTGTCAGCGCCAGGCAGGCCTCGGTGGGGAGCTCATTCCATAGTTGGGGGCCACCACTGAGAAGGCCCTCTCCATTGTTACCACTTTCTGAGCCTCCCTTGGAGATGACACTCAGAAGAAGGCCCAAGATGTTGATTTTGGTGTCTGGGTATGTTTAGGTCAGGAGAGGCATTCCATCATGTATTGCGTTCCTGAGCCATGTAAGACTTTATAGGTTAAATTTAGCACCTTGAATCGGGCTTGGAAACATTCAGGTAGCCAATGCAAGTAGGCCAGAATTGGTCTTATGTGCTCAGATGTCTGAGTTATTAATCTGGCAGCTGCATTTGTGCATTTTGCACAAGCTGTAGTTTCTGAACAGTCTTTTGCAGACCCATGTAGAGTGCATTACAGTAATCTAACTTGGAGATTACATAGATTACTGAAACCAGGTTATCCCTGTCCAGATAGGGGTGTAACTGGGCCACCAGCTCTAGCCAGTAGAAGGCACTCCATGCTACTGAGGCCAACTGAGCCTCAAGTGACAGAAATGGCTCCAGGAGAACCCCCAACTATGAACCTGTTCCTTCAAAAGGAGTGCTGAACATGACTGAAAACCTACAAAAATCACCCCACTGCTGAGCTGAGGGTTCTTTTCCATTATGTATGCTTTAAGGAACCAGGAATGAGAGAGAGTTCTTAAATCTAAGTGTCAAAACAGACTTTACTTTAAATGTGTGTCTAGTAGCTACTTCTCTCCACCTCCATTTTTACTCTAGAGTAGGTACTGGGCTCCTGATCTGGATCAGGCGCCCTGTGCCTACTCTAGAGTAAAAAAGAAGAAGACGTAGCTGTTAGACATACATTTAAAGTAATGCCTGTTTTGGCCCTAAGAGTAAGAAAAGACTGTAACATTTTTTGTAATGTTATCGGATTTGCAAAACCTCCCAGTTAAACTGTGTCGGATGCCAACCAGTCCATGAGAGGCATTTGTGAAATTAGCATCAGGGAATTAAATCTTGGTATGATCAGTTCTAAAGTAAAATCAGATCCAGGATGGAAGGAACACAGGCTTTGGTCCAGGAACACCAGGGCATTCAGGTAGTGACAAGGTATTAGTGGCAGTAGGGATGCTGGAGAAATCCTCTGCAGACTCAAATGAGGCTGGATTCCAAAGAACCCAACCACCAGATTCTGTGGCGGATGGGGTGCACTCACCTCCATGTCCACAAGAATTCCCACAAGGTGGCTCTCCAGCTTTCGAAAAGACATGTTAGAAGCAGCTATTAGCCTACTGCGGGAAAAGTACAGCCATAAATGGCCTATTTTACATCATTTGCAGCCGTAAAGCACTATTATGTAAATACAGCCGTAATTTCCCCATGATAGGGTAATGGCAGCCCCATTAGCCTATTGTGTCTTTTGGAGAGCCGCTCTGTGAACTCCAGCAAATGTGGCAGGGCTCTGGAGAAATCCGTGGAGCCCCAAGCAGCCTGGATTTCCCTGAGGTGGACCCCCACCCCAGACCAGACATAGGAGGGTTCGCCCATCCCTAACTTAACAGACAATACATGGTAACCAGGGGGAAAAAAACTGATCTAGAAAAGGGAAAAAGTGAAGCGATGGTGCTGAAATTTGGAACAGGGGGTGTGTGGTTTTGGAAATGGAACTCTCCCAGTTCAGAATATAGAGTGAATTATGTCCAGGGACCAAAACATTCTGAATTTGGGCTGGCTCAGTATTGTTTACAGTGGTACTGCAGTAACTGCTAGTGCTTTCCTTCCCCAAAGGAAAGGTAAGGGGAAGGGCTGGAGGCAGGGAGGGCTGTGTGGAAGACTTCCAAGATGTCATGTTTAAGGAATAAGTGCTGATAGTTTTTACCAGCTTAAGACTGAGAAATAACGTGTCTAGTGCCTAATGGCTGAATGGATTGAGCTGGGAGACATGGAGGAAGCTCATTTTCCAGGATTCACAGAGCTAAGCTCATTAGGTCTCTAATACCATTTTAAGATGGGAGGAATCTGCATATGGGCTCTCCCATGACCTCTCCCAAAAATATTGCTGGCTGTGTTTTTTCTTCTCCTTATTCAGCCTTTTACCATGCATGCTCAGGAAACATCTCTTTAAACATGCCTGTACAGTACTTCGCCATGTTAATAGAATAAATCCTCCTTGGAGGAATTTGTATCAAATGGTGTGCTACAGGAAAACTCTTTCCAGTGCCTAATGGCAGTCCAGTGGGATTTTGGCTCTTTGTTGTTGTTCAGTCGTTCAGTCATCTCCGACTCTTCGTGACCCCATGGACCATAGCACGCCAGGCCTTTCTGTCCTGCGCTCTCTCCCGGAGCGTGCTCAAGTTCATATTCATTGCATCGGTGATGCTATCTAGCCATCTCATCCTCTGCTGTCCCCTTCTCCTTTTGCCTTCAGTCTTTCCCAGCATCAGGGTCTTTTCCAGAGAGTTTTCTCTTCGCATTAGGTGGCCAAAATATTTGAGCTTCAGCTTCAGTATCTGTCCTTCCAATGAGCACTCAGGGTTGATTTCCTTTAGGATTGACTGATTTGACCTCCTTGCAGTCCAGGGGACTCGTAAGAGTCTTCTCCAGCACCACAGTTCGAAAGCATCAATTCTTTGGCGCTCAGCCTTCCTTATAGTCCAGCTCTCACAGCCATACATTACTACTGGGAAAACCATAGCTTTGATTATATGAACCTTTGTCGGCAAGGTGATGTCTCTGCTTCTTACTATGCTGTCTAGGTTTGCCATAGCTTTCCTCCTAAGGAGCAAGCGTCTTTTAATTTCATGGCTACAGTCACCATCTGCAGTGAACTTGGAGCCCAAGAAAGTAAAATCTGTCACTGCTTCCATTTCTTCCCCTTCTATATGCCAGGAAGTGATAGGGCCAGATGCCATGATCTTAGTTTTTTTAATGTTGGGTTTCAAACCAGCTTTTGCACTCTCCTCTTTCACCCTCAACAAGAGGCTCTTGAGATCCTCTTTGCTTTCTGCCATTAGGGTGGTATCGTCTGCATATCGGAGGTTGTTGATAATTCTCCTGGCAATCTTAATTCTGACCTCTGATTCATCCAACCCGGCGTTTCTCATGATGTACTCTGCATATAAGTTAAATAAGCAGGGCGACAATATGCAGCCTTGTCGTACTCCTTTCCCAATTTTGAACCACTCGGTTGTTCCATCTCTGGTTCTTACTGTTGCTTCTTGACCCTCATACAAGTTTCTCAGGAGACAGGTAAGGTGGTCTGGTACTCCCATCACTTTAAGAATTTGCCAGAGTTTGTTGTGATCCACACAATCAAACGCTTTAGCGTAGTCAATGAAGCAGAAATAGATGTTTTTCTGGAATTCTCTTGCTTTCTCCATGATGCAGCGAATGTTGGCGATTTGATCTCTAGTTCCTCTGCCTCTTCGAAACCCAGCTTGTACTTCCGGTAGTTCTCGGTTCACATACTGCTGAAGCCTAGCTTGTAGGATTTTGAGCATCACCTTGCTGGCATGTGAAATGAGCGCAATTGTGCGGTAGTTTGAACACTCTTTGGTGTTGCCCTTCTTTGGAATTGGAATGTAAACTGACCTTTTCCAGTCTTGCGGCCATTGTTGAGTGTTCCAAATTTGTTGGCATATTGAATGCAGCACTTTAACAGCATCATCTTTTAGGATTTTAAATAGCTCAGCTGGAAGACTGTCATCTCCACTAGCTTTGTTGTTAGTAATGCTTCCTAAGGCCCACTTGACTTCACTCTCTAGGATGTCTGGCTCAAGTTCAGTGACCGCACTATCATGGCTATCAGGGACATTCAGATCTTTCCTGTATAGTTCTTCTGTGTATTCTTTCCACCTCTTCTTAATCTCATCTGCATCTGTTAGGTCCCTGCCTTCTTTGTCCTTTATCATGCCCATCTTTGCACAAAACGTTCCCTTGAGATCTCCGATTTTCTTGAAGAGATCTCTAGTCTTTCCCATTCTGTTGTTTTCCTCGATTTCTTTGCATTGTTCATTTAAGAAGGCCTTCTTGTCTCTCCTTGCTATTCTCTGGAACTCTGCATTCAGTTGGATATAACTTCCCCTTTCTCCCTTGCTTTTTGCTTCCCTTCTTTCCTCAGCTACTTGTAAAGCCTCATCAGACAGCCACTTGGCTTTCTTGCATTTCTTTTTCTTTGGGATGGATTGAGTTGCTGCCTCCTGAACAATGTTACGGACCTCCGTCCATAGTTCCTCAGGCACTCTATCAGGTCTAATCCCTGAAATCTATTCCTCACCTCCACTGTATATTCATCAGGGATATGATTTAGGTCATACCTGAACGGTTTAGTGGTTTTCCCGACGTTCTTCAATTTAAGACGAAATTTTGCAAGAAGCAGCTCATGATCTGAGCCACAGTCAGCTCCAGGTCTTGTTTTGACTGACTGTATAGAGGTTCTCCATCTTTGGCTGCAAAGGACATAATCAATCTGATTTCGATATTGACCATCTGGTGATGTCCATGTGTAGAGTCGTCTCTTGTGCTGTTGGAAAAGAGTGTTTGCTATGATCAGCGTGTTCTCTTGGCAAAACTCTATTAGCTTTTGTCCTGCTTCATTTTGTACACCAAGGCCATGCCTGCCTGTTATCCCGGTGATTTCTTGACTTCCTACTTTAGCATTCCAATCCCCTATGATGAAGAGGACATCTTTTTTGGGTGTTAGTTCTAGAAGGTGTTGTAGGTCTTCATAGAACCGATCAACCTCAGCTTCTTCGGCATCAGTGGTTGGGGCATAGACTTGAATTACTGTGATGTTGAATGGTTTGCCTTGGATTCGTACTGAGATCATTCTATCATTTTTAAGATTGTACCCCAGTACTGCTTTTCCCACCCTTTTGTTGACTATGAGTGCTACTCCATTTCTCCTAAGGGATTCTTGCCCACAATAGTAGATATGATGGTCACCTGAATTAAATTCGCCCATGCCTGTCCATTTTAGTTCACTGATTCCCAAGATGTCGATGTTCAATCTTGCCATCTCATGTTTGACCACCTCCAGCTTACCTTGATTAATTGATCCGACATTCCAGGTTCCTAAACAATATTGTTCTTTACAGCATCGGATTTTCTTTTCACCACCAGACACATCCACAGCTGAGTGTCCTTTCGGGTTTGGCCCAGCCGCTTCACTCTTTCTGGCGCTACTTGGAAATACCCTCTGCTCTTCCCCAGTAGTATATTGGACACCTTCCGACCTGAGGGGCTCATCTTCCGGCGTCATATCTTTTAGCCTTGTGATACGTTCCATGGAGTTTTCTTGGCAAGAATACTGGAGTGGGTTGCCATTTCCTTCTCCAGTGGACCACATTTTGTCAGAACTCTCTGCCATGACCTGTCCATCTTGGGTGGCCCTGCACGGCATAGCTTATGGCTTCACTGAGTTACGCAAGCCCGTTCACCACAACAAGGCAGTGATCCCCGCTAACCAAAATACACAGCAGCTGTAACTGGGATCATTAAGTCTTGATAAAGCAGTGCTCTTGTAAGGTACTCAGGGAGCAATGCAGACAAAAGAAAGCTTTTCCAGAAATTAAATATTTTATCGAAAGAATACCCTAAACAGCAATTAAATGGTTGGCTGTGAGGCTTCTCAGGAGAGAATGAGAGAGAAAAGAAAAGAAGGAGGTGTTCTGGGGTGAACTGATGGCACAGCTGCACAATTTAGCTTCTGCTTGGACAATAAGAGAGGAAGAAGGGTGGCAGATGCAGGAGGATGGAGAAAAAGGCAGAAGAATAGGGCTAGAGAATAGGATTCAGGGTTGAACACAGGAGAAGGGACGATGATCCCAGGATGCAAGGTGAACAGCAGCCATCAGCTCACAAGCTTGGGAAAGGAGGCTCAGAGAAATAAGCAATGGAGCCTGAGGGTGGGGGTATGAGTGTAGCTCAGGAACTATGGGAGAGAGAGAGAATGGCTGGTGTGTCAAAGCAAATATAGATTTGGACACTGAAGAACTTACAGAAGAAAGGGGATGGGTTCTGCACTAAGAGTGCTTCTCATGTATAACAGAAGAGAGACTTTGGTCCTAAGCCTGATTGGCCAGAAGAATAGTGGTCTTTCCACTGAATTTCTACAGTGGGATTATCTCCTTGGATTTTTTTCTACAGTGGAATGCTTCTTGTATTATACAGTACTTCCTGTACAGTGTCTTTTACTTCTTCAGGGCTCTGAACAGCCAATCAACAGGTGAGACTCTGATTAGATATGAAGTGAGTAGAGGTAAAGCATATACACATTCTAGAAGTCCCATGGCTACTAACAAGAGGATGGGACCACTCCTTTTGTAAATGTCAGTAGAGGAAAGCTTGCAATGCTTACAACTTTATTTGCCCTATGTGACCAGTCTATCATCTTTTCAAGCAAAGTGCCTGAGAAAACACGCAAAATGGTAGGGAATATGCTCTCTTGGCAACAAGCCTGAGGAAGTGATCTGTGTTACTTGAAAGTTCACTCAGTATTCTGTGAAGTCTGATTGATCCTTATAAAGATATTATTTTACTGTAAATATTTCTGATTGATCCTCATAAAGATCTTATTTTACTGTCCCTGCCCTACTTGTCCATTGCTCTAACCGGCAAGCTCAACTACCTGTTTGTTTTTCTGTGTTCTTTTGAATAGTATTTTTCTAGGTTTAGCATCTAGCCCAAAATATACGAGGGAAAGTGGCAAAACTCATTCAGTCTCTCAAGCCAACAAAAACTCTTCTGCAAAGATCAAAATGTAAGGTCAGTCTTCACCTACAGTAAGCAAAATGAAATGTACATTTAGGCGACCTTACTCAGCATATTCTGCCACTGACAACCTCTCCTAAAAGATACAAGCTATTATGCAATCTTATCCTTGTCAAAAAATGTACATACTCATTTTACTATCATAATATGCAGCCTGTTGTTAAGTAATACAGCAGAGAATATAACCAGCTTATAAAATGTTAACGTGTACAAGCAAGAAAATGCCTGTTATTTATCTTCCATACAGTATTCAGACATTCATGAAATTGAAAGTTAATGTACCAGAGACTTTCATTATCTGACCCATTCCATTCTAGCCATTAGAATCCCATAGTATTGAGAGAGAGGACCAATATGTCACCAGCACAAGAGACATAAAAGGTCACCAAAAATAAGCATCAATAAAGCATTACCTCTGTATTAAATTTCATAACGCTCAGCAGAAAATACATTTGCTGAACCCAGAACATTTCATTATGTAATGCTGCAATCTTGAGAATAATATATGTTTACCTATGCAATAGGATAATGATTAGTTGTCCAGTAAAAATAATGGCTTCTTTCTCCCAGTTCCCCTATTAAAGACATTTTGTTTGCTGAAAGGAACTATGTATTGCTTTCTATTTTTAATGGTAATATAAACACATACTTTTTCATTTGACTACAGGTAATTGGAGGTTTTTAAATATTTGATGGCATGTTGTGAAATACACAACTATGATCCCTTTTCACCATGTTTAGTGGTACAGCATTTTTTGTTTTTATTTTTAGAATTAAGTAGTGTGTTTTATTAGCCTTAACATAAAATTGATGTCTTTAAAGGATTGCACACATATCCATAGAACTGAATGGGCCTCTGAAGTAATATAGTCTTCCTAGACCCTGACCTTTGTCCTTTCTGTAGATTCATTAAAGTATAATTTGATATGATTTCTTACCGATGTTTGGGGAAACAGTTTGAGTATATCTTATACAGTAAGGGATGCCCTTTTTTTTAACAGATACTTAGGTAGAAACTGATGAAAAATCTAATTCTCGAGTCAAACTGGGGGATCAGATGGGAAGGACTTTGGTTTATAGATGGGTCTGGAAGCAGAGTTTCAAGTATTATCTCTTTTTGGGGGCAGGGGGATAACTGCCCAGTTTAGACATACCACTAGCTGTGAGTATACTAATAATAATTTGCATGTGTTTTATCAATACATTGGCATGTATGTATGTATGTATTAGATTTATTAGCTGCCTATCTGGCTGGCTACCCAGACACTCTAGGCAGCATACAATACAAATAACAACACAAAATACAACAAATTTACGTGATCAACTAAATAAAACAATATTGCCCAAACACCCACCTGAACAGCCAGGTTTTCAAAGCCTGGCAGAAGCTCATCAAAGAGGGGGCATGGCAGAGGTCACTAGGGAGGGAATTCCACAGAGTGGGGGCCACCAGAGAAAAGGCCCTCTCCCTAGTCCTCACCAGCCTAGCTGTCCTGGCTGATGGGACAGACAGAAGGCCGTCCAAGGCTGATCTCATTGAGCGGCATCCCTGGTGTTGCTGGAGGCGTTCCTTAAGTTAGACTGGGTTGGAACTGTATAGGGTTTTAAAGGTCAATACAAACACCTTGAATTGGGCCTGGAAAACAACTGGTAACCAGTGCAAGACCACTGGAGTGATGTGGTCTTGCTGATGGCTGCCTTTAATCAAGCGAGCCGCCGCGTTCTGAACCATCTACAACTTACAAACTGTCTTCAGGGGTAACCCCACATAGAGCACATTATAGTAGTCTAGGCGAAAGGAGACCAGGGCATGAACTACTGATGGGAGCAGATGGTTAGGGAGGTAGGGATGCAGCCGCCATATCAGATGGAGTTGGTACAGTGCTGCCCGGCTCACGGCTGACACCTGAGCCTCTAGGAACAGCTGGGAGTCTAAAATGACCCCCAGACTGCAGACCTGGTCCTTCAGGGTCAGCTGCACCCCATTCAACACTAGGTCAACATTCTCCAACCTCCCCTTGTGTCCCATAAAAAGTTATTTGGTTTTGTCAGGGTTCAGTTTCAGCTTAGTCCTTTCCATCCAGCCACTCACCGACCCCAGACACTTGGACAGGGTTTCTACAGCCAATCTTGGCGAGGATTTAAATGAGAGGTAGTGTTGCATGTCGTCCACATATTGGTGACACTGCACCCCAAACCTCATGATGATAGCCCCCAGTGGCTTCACATAGATGTTAAAAAACATTGGGGAGAGAATAGGACCCTGTGGCACCCCGCAACTGAGCAGCCAAGAGTCTGAAGTCCCCTCCCCCAGAGCTACTTTCTGGTCCCTGCCAGAGAAGAAGGAGCAGAACCACCGTAATACAGTGTCCCCTATGCCCAACCCCTCCAGGCGGTCCAAGAAGATACTGGGGTTGATGGTATCAAAAGCCTCTGAGAGATCAAGGACAACAAGGAAGGTGCATTGGCCCCTATCCAGAGCATTGGCAAACTAGTCAGAAATATTAAAAGCATATTAAAAAGGATAAAAATGAATGTAAGTACATGAGGAGAGCAATCCTAATAGTCCCGAGATAGCATCCTAGGAACCACAGGATTCATCAGAATTCCTCCTCTGAGGCCATAGACACTGCTATGACCTTGGAAGGGGGACTTCACTAAGAGGTTGGGAACCTATGGCCCACCAGATGTTGTTAGACTCCAACTTCCATCAACCCCAGCCAGCATGGCCAATGGTTAGGGATGATGGGAGCTGTAGTCCAGCCACATCTAGAGGACCACAAATTCCCCAGTGTTACAGATGAGTTCCAGGTGTTCTGGGTCGATGGCACATATAGTGTGCACTATGGTATTAATTGATACTACCCTGATACCTTGGTTCAAGAATAGTGCTTATATCCAATCTGTGCACCACACCTCAGGTTAATGGTCCCCTTAGTCATGTGTTGCCATTACATGTGCATGCACACAAGTTGTGTGTATATGTGAACAAGGACATGTGAAGCAACACCAGCCATGCTATACACACTTGCCTGGTAGTAAGTCTCATTAAACACAGTTGGATTTACTTCTGAGTAAACCTGCATAATAGTGCTCTGTAGGAGAGGCAAGATCTTTACCTAGGACAAAGGCACATCACAATCCCCACCTTGAAAGTTGAGGCCAGCCTCCCCAGTCTGAAGGCAAGGGAGAGATTTTGTCCTTTCATAGAATCATAGAATAAGTAGGGTTGGAAGGGACCTATAAGACTGTTGAGTCCAACCCCCTACTCAATGCAGGAATCTAAGTCAAAGCATCCCTGACAGATGGCTGTCCAACCTTGTCTTGAATGCCTCCAGTGTGGGAGAGCCCACCACCTCCCTAGGGAATTGATTCCATTGTCATATTGCTCTAACACTCAGGAAGGTTTTCCTGATGTTCAGCTGGAATCTGGCTTCCTGTAACTTGAGCCCATTATTCCGTGTCCTGCACTCTGGGATGATGGAGAAGAGATCCTGGCCTTCCTCTCTGTGACAACCTTTCAAGTACTTGAACAGCGCTATCATACCTCCCCTTAGTCCTCTCTTCTCAAGGCTAAACATGCCCAGTTCTTTCAGTCTCTCTTCATAGGGCTTTGTTTCCAGTCCCCTGATCATCTTTGTTACCCTCCTCTGAACTCTCTTAAGTTTGTCTGCATCCTTCTTAAAGTGTGGTGCCCAGAACCACAGTGCTGAGTAGAGGGGAACTAGTACTTCACGTGATTTGGAAGCTATACTTCTATTAATGCAGCCCAAAAGAGCATTTGCCTTTTTTGCAGCCACATCACATTGTTGGCTCATATTCAGCTTGTGATCGACAATTCCAAGATCCTACTCACTTGTAGTGTTGTTGAGCCAAGTATCCCCCATCCTGTACCTGTGCATTTGGTTTCTTTTTCCTAGGTGCAGAACTTGGCATTTATCCCTATTAAATTTCATTCTGTTGTTTTCTGCCCAGCACTCCAGCCTATCCAGATCACTTTGAATTTTGTTTCTGTCATCCAAGGTATTAGTTATCCTGCCCAATTTTGTGTCATCTGCAAATTTGATCAGCATTCCCTGCACCTCCTCCTCCAAGTCATTAATAAAATTTTTGAAGAACACTGGGCCCAGCACTGAGCCCTGTGGTACCCCACTCATTACCTCTCCCCAGTTTGAGAAGATCATACAATAGTAGGGTTGGAAGGGGCCTACAAGGCCATCGAGTCCAAGATCCCATTGATAAGCACTCTTTGAGTCTGAGTCTGTAGCCAACTGTGGATCCACTGGATCGTTGTTTCATCTAGCCCACTTTGAGCTAGTTTGCTCATCAGGAGAACATGAGGAACTTTGTTGAAAGCTTTGCCGAAGTCGAGGTATATTATGTCCACAGCATTCCCACAGTCCACAAGGGAGGTGACCTGATTGAAAAATGAGATCAGATTTGTCTGGCAGGATTTGTTCTTGGCAATTCCATGTTGGCTTCGAGTAATCACTGCATTGTTTTCAAGGTGCTTACTGATGGATTGCTTTATCATCTGCTCCAGAATTTTCCCAGGGATTGATGTCAGACTGACTGGTTTGTAGTTCCCAGGTTCCTCCTCTGTGCCCTTTTTGAATATAGGGACAACATTAGCCCTCCTCCAGTCATCTGGCACTTCACCCGTCCTCCATGATTTCTCAAAGAGAATAGACAGTGATTCTGAGAGTTCTTCTGCCAGTTCCTTTATTACTCTAGGATGCAATTCATCTGGCCCTGGAGATTTAAACTCATTAAGAGTAATTAGGTGTTCCTTGTAGGGATGTCAGAGAATTTTGCCACGGATTCCAGTGAGGCCAGATTCTTCAGAATCCGGCCCCCTGGAATCCGTGGCGGAACGGCCTCCCACCCCCTTCCCCCCCCCGTGAAATCCCCCCACTACAGAACTTACCTGGGGCAGATGCGGTGGTGGCGGTGGCTCCGGCGGCAGTGGCTGGTCTCCCAGCTGGCCGCAGCTGGGCTGCTGCGGCTTCCATTTGCATCCTTGCAGCCATGATAGGCTATGTAAGTATTTACATAGCCTATCAGGGCAAACAGCAGGGACGCAAATGGTGGCCGCTACGCCATTTGCACCCCTGCTCTTTGCCGTAAATACTTACGTAGCCTATCACAGTAAAGGCAGCCACGCAAATGGCGGCCACTACGCCATATGCGTGGCTGCCTTTACCGTGATAGGCTACGTAAATACTTAGGTAGCCTATCACAGCTGCTTGCAAGGACGCAAATGGTGGCCGCTATGACGACCGCCATTTGTGGCTGCAGCAGCCCGGCCGGCAGTTCCGCGGAGCCACCGCGGAGCGGAGCAGAGCCAGCCAGGGAGGATTCTGGGGGGAGGGACGGAGTGCCTCCCCCCCCACGGATGCCCCTACACGGAGCCAGGTAAGGGATTCATACATCCCTAGTTCCTTGACCATATGCCTATCAATCTTAAGCTGCAATCCTGCCCCTTCAGCCTGTACTTCGCCTTTGCCAGGGGGGTCATAGACCTTCTTTGTGGAGAAGACTGAGCCAAAGTAAGAATTGAGCACTTCTGCCTTTTCCTTGTCATCTGTTATCATTTTACCATCCTTATTTAATAGCTGAACCACCATTTCTTTCCTCTGTTTTTTACTATGCATGTTTCTGAAGAAAGCCTTTAGTTGCTTTTAGCCTCCCTTGCTAACCTCAGCTCGTTCTCAGCTTTAGCCTTCCTGTCGCCATCCATGCAATTCTGTGCTACCTGCCTGTACTCTTCCTTTGTAGCTTGGCCTTCCTTCCACTTCCTGCATGTGTCCTTTTTTTGTTTTCAGGTCATCATGTCTAAGCTTTTTGTGAAGCCACACTGGCTTCTTCTGTTGTCTTCTGCTTTTTTTTCTTGTTGGAATTGTTTGCAATTGTGCCTTTAGAATTTCCTTTTTTAAAAACTTCCACCCATCTTGGACTTCTTTTCTCATTAGAGTCGCTTGCCATGGGACCTTACTGATCATAGTTCTGAGTTTATTAAAATCAGCTGCAGCTGGCCAGGGCCGTCCGCAGCCAGATTTCTGGCTGCGGACTGGCTGGTGCGGATGCAAATGGCAGCCGCCATAGCGGCCGCCATTTGCGTCCAGCCAGGAAGCTGTGATAGGCTACATAAGTCTTTGCATAGCCTATCACGTCTGGGTAAAAAAAAAAAAAATGGCGTACGCAAATGCGTTCCTTATTTTTCGCCATTTTAGTCTACGTAAATATTTATGTAGACTATTACGGTGAAAAAAAAGGGAACGCAAATAGCATAGTGGGTGTTATTTGCGTTCCTTTTTTATTCGCCGTTTTAGCCTACGTAAATATTTACGTAGGCTAAAACGGCGAGTAAAAAAGGAATGCAAATAGCGCCCACTATGCTATTTGCATTCCCCTTTTTTTCCGCCGTAATAGTCTACGTAAATATTTACGTAGATTAAAATGGCGAAAAATAAGGAACGCAAATGGTGGCCGCTGTAGCCGCCGCCATTTGCGTAAACCGTTTTTTTTTTTTTTTTACCTGGACATGATAGGTCACGTAAAGACTTACGTAGCCTATCATGGCAAAGACCAGACTGCAAATGGCGGCCACGGCAGCCGGTCGAAAGACTAGCTGCCGCCAAAGCTGCCTCTGGAGCTGCCGCTGGAGCCGCCGCCGTCCAGAACATCTGCCCCAGCTAAGTCTCGTCCCAGGGGGGATCCGTGGGGGGGCAGCAGGCCATTCCACCATGGATTTCAGGGGGCCGAATGCCAGTGCATTCGGCCTCACTGAAATCCGTGGCAGAATTCTCTGCCATCCCTACTAAAATCCAGGGTACATGTTTGGTTACACTTGGCTTTTGCTTCCCTTCGAACCAAGAGCTCAAGTATAGGGATGTCAGAGAATTTCGCCACGAATCTCGGGGAGGCAGAATGCCAGCGCATTCGGCCCCCCGAAATTGGTGGTGAAACAGTCTGCCCCCCCGCCCCCCCCGGGACAGGACTTACCTTGGGTGAATCCTCCTGGTGGCGGCGGCTCCGGTTCGGCTGCCGCTGCCGCCATTTCCAGTAAAATAACAACAACAACAACAAAACGTGATAGGCTACGTAAAGATTTACGTAGCCTATCATGGCTAGATTTTTAAAAAATACCATGATAGGCTACGTAAATGTTTACGTAGCCTATCACGGCTGAGTAAAAAAAAACAAAAAAACCCGCGCGTACGCAAATAGCGGCACCCATGGGCACCGCCATTTGCATTCCTTATTTTGGCACGTCTAGTCTACGTAAACATTTACGTAGACTACGGCGAAAATAAGGGGAACGCAAATAGCGTAGCGTCTTCGCTATTTGCGTTCCCTTTATTTTCGCCATAGTCTACGTAAATGTTTACGTAGACTAGACGTGCCAAAATAAGGAACGCAAATGGCGGCGCTCATGGGCGCCGCCATTTGCGTACGCGCTTTTTTTTTTTTTACTCAGCCATGATAGGCTACGTAAACATTTACATAGCCTATCATGGCTGACTGCAGGGACGCAAACGGTGGCGGCTATGGCCGCCGCCATTTGCGGCCCGGCCGGCCAGGATTCGGGGGTGGAGGGATGGAGCGCCTCCCCCCCCGGCCAGAATTTCGGGGTGGAGGGATGGAGTGCCTCCCCCCCGCCAGAATTTCAGGGGGGAGGGACGGAGCGCCTCTCCCCCACCGCAAATCAAATTTCATTAAAGGTAAGTGGCTTTCGTACATCCCTACTCAAGTATAACATGGTCACTTCCCCCAGAGTTCCCATAACTGCTACTTTATCCACTAAGTCATCTCTGTTGGTTAGGATCAAGTCAAGGATAGCCGATCCTCTAGTTCCTTCCTCCACTTTCTGTTGGAGGAAATTATCAGCAACACAAGTCAGGAATCTCTTGGAGGGGCCATGTTTTGCAGAATTTGTCTCCCAACAAATATCGGGGAAATTGAAATCCCCCATTACTACTACATCATAGTAGTATGATGTTGAAGTAATGAAATCTTCCTTGAAACCTTGGCAATTTGCTTTGCAAAAGTTTCATCCTCGTCTTCTCCTTCATTGGGTGGCCGGTAATAGACTCCAATCACCATGTTCCTTTTGTTCTTGCTCCATTTATTTTAACCCAGTTGCTCTCAATGGGGCTACCAAGCTCCTCGTCCTATATTTCTGTGCAGAGATATGTATTTTTAACATATAGTGCAACTCCACCTTCCTTTCTGTTCCTCCTGTTCTTTTTGAACAAGTTATATCCTTCAGTTCTGTATTCCAGTCATGGGAGTCATCCCACCAAGTTTCAGTTACACCTATCTAGTCATAATTACCCTCCCATATTCAGAGTTCAAGTTAATTCTGTTTGTTTCCCATACTCTGGGCATTAGTGTATAGACATTGAAGACCATGTGCTTTATAGTCTGGCTTTCTTCCTACATGTTTCTGAAGACTGTTATTAGGTGCTATTAGAGCTCTCTATTGTGGTGCATGAGACTTCATCCATTGTTACCCCCAACTTTACGTCTCCCTCCCCTTTCATATCATATCAGTGTTGAATTTATTTTTTCCATAGGTGTGAATGATAGCCACTCACTTATATTGGAAGAAGTCAAGATACATATCAGGGACACTATTGGGGTGGGAACTTAACCTGCTAAATCTGCTTAATCCTTCTCCATCTCCATTGTTCCATCCTGGGTCCTGTTTCTCAGAGCTAGTTCATGTGTTCTCTCATGTGTACCTATGAAGACCATCTACTCTGACATACTCTACAGGCACATATTCCTTGAAACTGCTATAAGAAGAAGAAAAAGAAGATACTGCCTGTCCTGGTGAATGGGATCTGGGACTGCTTGGACAGCATGTGTCAACCCAACTATGCCCCCCATCATTTCTCTGTGCTGTGGAAACGAAATTGCTTTCTTGGAACTTAACTGTCGCTTCTATCTACTGCCAGGGCATTTCATTTACAGAGAAATACTCCTAGTGTACCTTAACCTGATATATATATATATATATATATATATATATATATGCAAAAGGAGAGTACATCAATCAAAGTCATTTAAACCGCTAGTGGCAATTATTTAAGTCTGGGAAGACTTTATTACAAGGTACATATTTATTTATTCATTCATTCATTCGTTCGTTCATTTCATTTCTATACCAGCCAGTAGCCGAAGCTCTCTGGGTGGTTCACAAAAATTAAAACCACAAAGCACAGCATAAAACAATAGAAAATATGAAAGCTTAAAACCACAGTATAACAGTATAACCAGAATAAAACCTAGCAGCAATGCAAAGATGTAAAATACAGATTTAAAACACCAAAGCTAAAAGACTAGGACTTATTATTATTATTATTAATAATAATAATAATAATAATAATATTTCTATACCGCCCCATAGCTGAAGCTCTCTGGGCAGTTTACTAAAGTTAAAACATTAAAATATAATATACAAAGTTTAAAAACCATTTACATAAAACATACGGACAAACAACATATAACTAAAAATAACTTTGAACTAAAAACAATTTGTTTAAAAAAATCCAACAATAAAACACAGCTTAAAATAACACTGCTTAAAATAACACTGCTTAAAAATAATATACAACAGTCAGCAAAAGGAACAGAAGTTCTAAAAAGGGAAGGCCTGCTGGAATAATATACAACAGTCAGCAAAAGGAACAGAAGTTCTAAAAAGGGAAGGCCTGCCGGAATAACAGAGTCTTTAATGTCTGCTTACAAACCTTCAGCGAGGTCAGCAGGCGCATTTCAACTGGCAGGTCACTCCACAACCGAGGGGCAGCAAAGGAGACAGTCTCTTGCGTGTGGCTGCCAGTCTCACATTAGGCAGCCGCAGCAGAGAGCTGTCAGAGGACCTTAGGTGGTGGACTGGAACACAGGGGAGAAGGTGCTCCCTAAGGGAGTATGTATATCACACACAGACACACGCATGCACACATACACTGTAACAAAGTTCTCAAGATGGTTTACATAAGAATAAAAGCAAATTTAACATATATACAGAAAAAGAGGTGAACAGCAAAACATGTAAAGGTAGCATAAAAATAAGTAGCAAAGGTAAAACTGACTAGAGCTGGGGCAGATTAAAAGGCCTAGGAAAATAAAATGGTCTTTGCCCACGCACTGAAATTCCACCAAAGTATGTGCTAGGCAAGCTTCTCCAGGGCAGGCATTCCATAGTTTGGGCTTCACCTTTCTTCAGTAGCTTTTCCCCAGTAGCCACCTGCCATACGTCATCCCACAGGAAGCCCAAGGAGGGTTTGGTGCCAAAATCAGGGTTGGGACCTGACTGAAATGGATCTGATATATTTACAAATCTCAATGGAAGTGTCCCATGCACATAAAACATGATGCCAGATTGACAGTGAAACATGGGGTTGATACTAGAAGAGTTTCATTTTTCAGTTGCTGCATCTTAATCTTCAAGTGCCAAGTTGCTCTAGACCACTGACATAGCTGCTGCCAGAGGACATCTTCCATGGGAGTGTGGTGCCTTCAGAGTGCTGCTGTCACACAACTTTAGCTCTTCATTAGACCCAGACCCTGCAGTTTTGGAGCATACTCAGTATCTAGCTATGGTTGAAGACTGGCTGCAGGTATACCAACTGAAGGCAATGCCAACCAAACAGAAGTAAAGATGGCTTCCCTGGTCTTTCAGATATGCACCTTTGAAAGGACAGATCTGCTGCTACTGCTGCTATTAATACTTAGCATTTATATAGTACATTTCAAATATCCAAAGTGCTTTACATACAGTCAAGGCCAGAAATATTGGAACAAGGATAACTGTTTTGGCAGTTGGCCTCTGTACACACCACCACATTGAAGTTGAAAGGAAACACACCCAGATGGGAGCCAAGTCAGGACTTTCAGCTGTAATTCAAGGGGCTTGACAAAAGTGGGGCACTAACCATTCAGGAAGTACAGCCAGTGGCATACACACACACCCATTGTTGGTGGCGCATAAGTAATGGAACAAATGGCTGACAAGCAGCTGCATGGCCAGGTGGGGCCTGTTTCCTGGGTACCCCATTGTCAGGGTGGAAACTGAGCCGATAGAACCCCAGAGCAGTTCTGAGGAGAATCAGCAATCTGTGGAACAGGAGCTAGCTCATCCCTCACAGGCACAGCAGCTGGCAGAGATTCCTCCTGCCGGCATTCCTGAGATAGTGATCCTAGCAGTGACAAAGTGCGGGAACGAGGCTTGCTAGATGCTCAACGCAGACGCAGGGAGCGACGAACGATGGAGGGCGCGGAAAGGAGGCATAGCGCTCGTTTGGCGCGCAAGCAACGGCCGCCTCTCGTGGACCCAAGGGAAAGAGGGAGGATCTCTCCCTAGCCCATAAGTTCAGGGTCTTCAAGTGACTCTCCTTCAAACGGGGATCAACTGCCTACTTGGCGCAAAGGCCACTCTGCTGTTCCTTGCTTAGTTGCTGGTGATTAGTATCTGAAAGAGTCATTAAGTTGTAAAAGGATTAAAGCCTTGAAAAGAATCCTTTCATCTGTGTCTTGAGTTGGCTATTGGAGTCTACTGAAAGAGGCCACTAAGGCGCTTCTGACACCCATAACCAATCAAGCAGATAAAAGGCCTGGAGGTCGTTCTGAGTGTTACATTTGCATTTGGTAGCTGTTCACTGGAACTCCCAACATGAGGTCCAAAGAGGTGTCCATGAGAGTGAAGGAGGCCATCATTAGGCTGAGGAAACAAAATAAACCCATCAGAGAGATAGCAAAAACACTGGGAGTGGCCAACACAACAGTTTGGAACATCCTGAAAAAGAAAGAATTAACTGGCAAGCTCAGCAACAGCAAAAGGCCTGGAAGACCACGGAAGACAGCTAAAGTGGATGACCGCAGAATTCTGCTCATGGTGAAGAGGAACCCTTTCACAACATCTAGCCAGGTCAAGAATGCTCTTGCGGAGGTAGGCATGTCATTGTCAACATCTACAATCAAGAGACGGCTTTATGAATGTAAATACAGAGACTTCACAACAAGGTGCAAGCCACTGGTAACGCTCAAGAACAGACAGGCCAGATTAGCCTTTGCCAGCAAATACCTAAAAAGCCTGCCCAGTTCTGGAATAAGATTCTTTGGACTGATGAAACCAAGATTAACTTGTACCAGAATTATGGGAAGAGAAAAGTATGGAGAAGGAAAGGAACAGCTCATGATCCAAAGCATACCACATCATCTGTCAAACATGGTGGAGGAAATGTTATGACATGGGCATGTATGGCTGCCAATGGAACCAGGTCACTGATGTTTATTGATGATCTGACTGCTGAGAAAAGCAGCAGGATGAATTCTGAAGTGTATAGGGCTATACTTTCTGCTCAGATTCAGCCGAATGCTGTCAAACTGATAGGGTGCTGCCTCATATTGCAGATGGATAATGACCCAAAACATACAGCAAAAGAGTTTCTCAAGGCCAAGAAGTGGGATGTTCTTCAATGGCCAAGTCAGTCACCTGATCTCAGCCCAATATAGCATGCTTTTCACTTACTGAAGACAAGACTGAAGGCAGAAAGACCCACAAACAAGCAGCAGCTGAAGGCAGCTGCGGTAAAGGCCTGGCAAAGCATCTCGAGGGAGGAAACTCAGCATTTGGTCATGTCCATGGGTTCCAGACTTCAGGCAGTCATTGACTGCAAAGGATTTTCATCCAGGTATTAAAGGCAATCCTTAAGTTTGAAATGATGTTGGTTTGTTCCATTACTTATGAGCCACCAACGATGGGTGTGTGTGTGTATGCCACTGGCTGTCCTTCCTGAATGGTTAGTGCCCCACTTTTGTCAAACCCCCTGAATTACAGCTGAAAGTCCTGACTTCGCTCCCATCTGGGTGTGCTTCCTTTCAACTTCAATGTGGTGGTGTACAGAGGCCAACTGCCAAAACAGTTATCCTTGTTCCAATATTTCTGGCCCTGACTGTACATTATCTCAGCAATTCTTGTAAGTAGGTCTGTATTATCTTGATATTGGGTTGGATCCAGGATCTGTTAGAGGAAGGGAACTTCTGCAAGAGGAAACACTCAGCTTGTAGAAGGTCTCTCCTCCTGATTTGGGGGGATTCCCCCCTTCTCCCCATACCACAATACATCCCATTGAGCAGGGCCTCCTGACTCTCTGTGTAGCACTTTCAGGGGGCTGGAGGGCCTGCTGTGGGAAGGGAGGGCCAGGGAAGTCTGTTTCTGCCAGCAGAGTTGACCCAGTGTAAATCTGGATCCAACCCATGGTAGATGGAGGGAGCGAGTTGGCCTTAAGAGTGGAAATTAACTGATAATCTCTTTAGCTAGCTAGTACATACCTTAAACTCTTATTAATCTTAGAAAAATAAAATTCCTAAACTACTTTTTAGCACATGGTGATTACATATCAGTAGTTCATAGGATTCACAAACCAGTGAACGTTGCACTGAATACTATGAAAGTCGGACAGGTAGCACAGGAAGTAGATTCCATGTAAAAGCCAGTCAAGAGAATGATCTAATTCTGGCACTATTTAAAAGGTTTCTGCATGTCTCCCAAAAATGTGCTGCTTTATGAAGAGCATATAAGTGCATCACTAAAGGGTTAAAACCATTTAAAAAATTCAATTAAAATTAAGAGCAATACAGTATTATGGTTTGGGCAAGAAAATGAAAATTGCAATACTAACTCACTATTTATATAACTTGTTTCATTTTATTGCTGTTTCCAGTGACTGCCATTCCAGTGTTAAGTAGATCTTCCTGCCAGCTTTTATTTTAGGAAACCTGGCACAGCAAAAAAAGTAATAAATGTAGCTCATTCATAAATTGTTTTAATTTACTTGCTCTTCAGATAAAAGAAATGCTATTTCCTGCTTCTGGAGCTCATTGTTAAGAGGTTGTAGAGGTAGCCAGAAAATCCCTCTGACATTACACAAGCAGTAGTGGTTAATTTCTTGAAAGGAAGGAAGGAAGGAAAGAAAGAAAGGCAGGTAGGTAGGTTCTTGGATGCAAAACTGCTTGAAATCTACAACATGTGTGGATGTCATGCCCATAATCCAGATAAGTGGGGGCTGCTGGAGTGAGGAAAATGCGTAAGGTCAGAACGATTATTTTCAAGGTTGAAACCCTGGCATTGAAAAAGTATGTCCTGTTCTTAAAGAGGTGGTGAAAACTAAAGGGTTCAGAAAGTTTGAGACAGCCAGGGGCTGAAGCAATAGAATGGATCCATAAAACTAAGGCTGAGGTTAGTTGGGAGATGAAACAACAGAGCTTGTTACAGTCAGGCAAGGATCGAGAATTGAGCTACAAAACAGTCTGCTGGTAGGCAAGGAGCCAAGCAACTGAGCTGCTGCACCAGCAGCGGTCTGCCTCCAACAGATATCTTACATCAGGTCTGTACAAGTTGGGACCCAGCCAAATGTTGTGTACAAACCAAATACTGTGGCCCACCGGCTGTTTGACAACCCCCTTGTTTTTACAGTCCCTGGGAAGAGACAAGAACGAGAGTTTTACTGAGTCATCAGTGGACTCCTGTACATATTTAGTAGGAGCCCTTAGCCTAGATGGGTCATACACTGTGCAGACCTGCCTTGAGCCTCCTCATTCTCATCCCCTGAGCTCTGGTAGTTTAATAAAGCTCAAGTACTTTGGTGTTTCTGCAAGACCTCAGCCTCATTATCCTTCCACGCCCCACTATGGATCTGGGGGTTCAGCATGTGTATTTCCTCTAGGACAGGAGTGGACAGCTTGTGGCCCTTCAGATGTTTTGGCCTACAACTCCCATCAGCCCTCACTATTGTCTATGCTGGGTGCTGCTGATGGGAGTTGTAAGCCAAACATCTGGAGGGCCACAAGTTGCCCACCCCTGCCCTAGGATATCTCTGGATGGGTATGACCCAAGACTGAGAAGAAGCTCCTCTTCTGTTCCTCAACTTTCATGAACTGACCCAATGAAAATTACATGTACTGAAAATCTGCAAGATTCTGCCAGGCAGTATCAGGATGTGTGAGAACCCAAGACATGCCTGCCCTTGAACTCCCAGTATGGTTTTAATCTGATGCTGTGTTGGCAGATGCCAGATGATGGTTGGTTCATGACAAATGGCTTCAGCCAAGGCCGAACAGTGTGAGCCTCAGCTCAAACAATGGACTACTTTAAGTATGCTTAGGGGTTGAGCACACACACACCCCGGGATTTTTAAAAAAACTTTTCTTTGATTACTTCACACCATGCCAAATCACAAACTGCTTTTCAAAGTTTCCTCAGTTTCAAAAAGTTTGCCAGGCAGCGTGGGGGGCTGCTTTCTGAGAAATATAAGCTCAAAGCTGCCTTGCATGCACAGAACTAGCCACATGGTTCTTTGGATACAAGCCATTCTGTGGTGCGTATTTATCACATAAATCATATGAGATACATAACATAAATTATTTGAGCTGTGCATGTTGGCTCTTTACACCCTGCATAAAATTTTCAGGTAACCATGAAATTACAAGCAGAGATTTCAGTCACAGAGCATAATTCACCAGGCACCTATCCTGTTCAAACTCCACTGAAATTAATAGCAGTTGAATAAGTGTCAAATCATGCATCTACCACTCATTATAATGGGCCATGTGTAGGAGAAGATGGTTTTTTCGATTGTGCCCATAGTGAGGGAAAAATAATTTAAAGTATCACTAGACTGGTAATGAAGTATGGATTTTCCACCTCCTAATACAATCTAGTTAGATGCTGGCTAAAATACAAAACTGAACATTGTTTAGTGACCTTTGTGAAAGAGAGAGACCAAAGGATTCAGCCACTTGCAAATGTATATCTAAAAAATGACAGAAGAAAATATGTAACCAGTGCCCAGGAAAAATAACCAATGAACTATTATTCAATTATCCAAGAGATAAACACACACACACACACACACACACACTTAAAAAAAAACATTCTTGATATCTGACTGACAATTTATGGATATGTGCGCTTTTTCAAAGTTGAAATATTCCTCGTCCTGAAAAATCACTTAAGATATACTAAGAGCATTCATATGAGGAGCTTTTCCATAGCAATGCCTGTGCTGGCTTGCTCTGTGGATGAATAACCTCTGGGGATATCAGCCCAGCTCCAAAGCAGTGTCAGTAAAAATTCACCTTTCTGTGTAAATGAAGAAATTTCTGTAGTTGAGCTCCCAGCTGACTGAACTGTGAAGGTTGGAAAGCACTTTGATTCTGGCTAAGAATAGAACCAAAGAAAATGTAAAATGCAGTTGACGAAGTTAACCTAGTATCTGTGCCTAAAACAAATTTATATTCACCCAGTGCCAAGACTGCAACATTTAACATGACAATGTATTTTCCACTTGTGCCTGACATCTGTCTGATCACATTTTTTCTCATGTCTAGCAGGATAATTTCTTCAACTGTTCTAGATTTTAGATCCATGTAAGAAAAAAAACACACAAAGAAAATAGAAGCGATTTATACAAGAAGAACAGAAGCAATTAATCTCTAAACAGATTTTACAAAGCACTTGTGACTAGGTGCTGGCATAGAAAGCAAATGTTACCTTCTCATTTACATCCTAGCATTTGGTGTAAGTTCTATATTTTTTGTGTGTTAACTTGCTGGAAAATAATTATGTTCACATTTACTAGCATGTAATAATGGGCAGTATCCAATGGGGTGCAACCGCTACCATAAATTCCGTTATGCTAGTATAAAGTACTCTAGTGCAACACCAACAGGGTTATCTGGCACATTGATTTCCCTGGGAAAGTGAGCCGCGGTAAACCTCCCACCACCATTTTGTGCAAATTAACTCTGCTGCTGTGCACAACTGGATCTTTCTCCCTCTTCCAGATCCCAAATCTCATCCCCTCTCATCCTCCATTTTGCACACAGTGGGGCCGCCTACTGTCATTCTCCCTCCCAACCCCTCTCCTCCTCCCATCCTGGCTCCCCCCTTCTCCTCCTGCAATGCTACCATGGCGGCGGCAGCGACAGCACAACAGCAAGGACAGGAGGACGCATGAGAGGGGTTCCCTCTCCTTCCTGCCCTCACTATTGTGCCGCCAGAAAATCTGCCAGCTGCTCCGACTCGGCGAAGGCCAAGTCGAGTCAGCTGGCAGATGGCTGGGTTGGAGTCTGGGGATACAAGCTGGAGAAAGCTTGCCAAATTCTACCCCCAAACAGATTTCTCCAACACCCCTAGCACCCACCACTTGTGGAATGAAGATTCAGTGCTTCCCAGAGCAACCAGAAATGAGTGAAAACGTTCATTTCTGAAATGGGGCAGGTCACTGGAGCTCACATAAGGGAGCTCTGCTGACCAGTCCCAATCCAGAAATTAGCATTTCCACTTGTTTCAGGGCTTTCTCTAGGAAGCATTAAATCTCTGTTGCTCAAGCAGTATGTCCCACTTGCACAATGGAATTGTTGGGACTCACCTCTTGCACAACAGAATCGGCAGGGGTGTAACTGCCCCATTGGACACACCCTACTATATACTAAGAAATAATATGGTCTCTTCTAAGATGTTGAAGACAGTTCAGTAAGCTATGAGCAGAGAGCATCCCCAACCTGGTGCCAATGGGCATGCTGGGAATGATGGGAAGTAGAGTCCAACACATCCGGACACCATCAGGTTGGGGAAGGCTGATATAGGACAATGTGCAGCTGCCATTACCGTTTCGCTTGGAGAAAGACGTAAATAGAGCTGTAAACGGCTGCGATTAGGTAAAACTCAGGGCTTTACGGCCGCAAGTGGCATCCACTACACCATTTGTGGCTGTCTTTCTCCAAGCAAAACAGTAATGGCGGCCGCCATTGCCATATCGCTGAGGATCCAGAGCAGGAGTGCCGGTCTGTGGGGGATCCTCGGGAGGCGGCGGTGAGTGGTGCCGTTGTGCGGCAGATTCCGGAGGCCAGATTCCAAAGAATCCAGCCTCATTTGAGTTCGTGGCAGAATTCTCCTCCATCCCTAGTACAAACTGATGGATGTCTGTAGGGGAGACAGGGAAGGCCTTGCCTGGGCATGTACTGGTTTGCTGCAATATTGGAGCATGAGGTTAAGAACATAAGAAGAGCCATGCTGGATCAGACCAAGGATCCATCTAGTCTCGCATTCTGTTCACACAGTGGCCAACCAGCTGTCGACCAGGAACCCACAAGCAGGACATGAACACAGCAGCACCCTCCCACCCATGTTCACCAGCAGCTGGTGTACATAGGTTCACTGCCTCTGGTACTGGAAGTAGCACATAGCCATCAAGACTAGTAGCCGTTGATAGCCTTTTCCTCCTGGAATATGTCTAACCTCCTTTAAAACCATCCAAATTGGTGGCCATCACTACATCCTGTGGTAGTGAATTCCATAGTTTAACTACGCACTGTATAAAGAAGTACTTCCTTTTATCTCCAACCAATCAGCTTCAGAGGATGATCCCTGGTTCTAGTATTTTGAGACAGAGAGAGAAAAATATACAACAATGGAGGCTCCTACTCCGGAGTAGGGATGTACAAAACTCCCCTTACCTGGCTCCGCCGGGTTCCGTTGGGGGGGAGAGGCACTCTGTCCCTCCCCCCCGGAATCCTGGCCAGCCGGCTCTGCTCCGTGGGGATTCCGCACAGCCGCTGGCTGGCTCCGCCAGCAGCCGGACATCCGGCCGCTGACTAGCAGGGACGCAAATGGCGGCGGCTGTAGCCGCCGCTGTTTGCGTTCCTGTAGTCAGCCGTGATAGGCTACGTAAAGACTTACGTAGCCTATCACGTCTGGCTTAAAAACAAACAAACAAACACGCGTACGCAAATGGCGGCGGCTACGGCTGCCGCCATTTGCGTTCCTTATTTTTGGCCGTCTTAGTCTACGTAAATATTTATGTAGACTAAGACGGCGAAAATAAGGGGGAACGCAAATAGTGTCCGCTACGCTATTTGCATTCCCCTTACTTTCGCCATCTTAGTCTACGTAAATATTTATGTAGACTGACGGCCAAAAATAAGGAACGCAAATGGTGGTGGCTGTAGCTGCCACGATTTGCGTATGCATTTTTTTTTTAAGCCAGACGTGATAGGCTACATAAGTCTTTACATAGCCTGTGACGTCTTGTAAACCCGCCCGCCCCCCCCCGACAAGACTGCAAATGGCAGTGGCGGCAGCCGGTCGGAAGACCAGCCGCCAACACTGGAGCCACCGCCACCCGGAAGATCCGCCCCAGGTAAGTCTCGTCCCGGGGGGGATCCGCGGGGAGTGGGGGGGTGGCAGGCCGTTCCACCACAGATTTCAGGGGGCCGAATGCACTGGCATTCGGCCTCACCGAGATCCGTGGCGGAATTCTCTGCCATCCCTACTCCGGAGGGAAATACTTCTATGGTCAACTCTTAATGTTGTTCTGTGTGTGGGAGGCCAGCAGGATTTCACTCCATGATTTGAAACCAGATCATGCCAAATCCTCTGATCCAGATAATTCGGTTAAGGAAGAAAAATCAATCTCTGCTTCAGCTCTTCGCTCGTTTGTCTAAATGCATTCAGAACGCATTTGCTTGCTCTAATTCTTCTAGCTTTTTAAACTTTTCCCTTCCCTTCCTCGGTTAAGGAAAATGATCTGATTAAAGCTCCTTTATGAGCTGCATAGGCTTCTTTTGTACTTTTGCAAAGCTGAAAATGATTGACAAGACATTAATAATAATAAACCATAATGTAGCCAGTCTTCATACTGCTAGCAACAAGAGTGGCTGGTACAGAGCCAGACACCATTGCTTGGAAGTAATAATGTGCCCACATAACTGGCAGCAACGATGGAACACTCACTGATAGATGGGAATAAATATGAAGGCTGATAGTACCGTAATAAAACAATGATGATAGCCTAAAATTATTTATTGCAGGTCAGGAATACTGCTGCTTGTGCAGGCAAAGCTATTAATGGGAGTTGGCATCAATGGATGACTTGGAGGGAGAAAGCATGGCCTATTTCAATTGGGGAGTTACCATTTCATTTGGTTTAGAGTAAAAGCTATTATCAAGGTTGAACTCAACATGTTCTTCACTGGCTCAAATGATAAAGTTAATGTCTAACCCACTATACCTTTTCCAGTAGCTTTTGTAAAGTAATGAATGACTTTATTTAGACAATGAATGTCTAAATATATCAATGAACATTAAAAACAAAACACCTTTCTCCTAGAATTTAAGTTCTTCTTCTTCTTCTTCTGTAAAACTTCAAAAATCTTTATATTAAAATATTATGTTATTTAAATGGATGTACTTCCAAGCAAGTGTGGATAAGTGTTGCACTGTGTAAAGTGCTTTATTGTTCCTCATTAAAGCTTGCCATTGTAACAGATGGGCAACTGAGGCTGAGAGACAATGGGTGGTCGTGGTATCCAAATAGTGTATCTTCACTGATGGAAGGCACCCATCAGTGGAATAAGGAGGCAATTTGGTGTAATTCCATCTCTCCCTGCAGCCCCCATGCCCCCAAATCTTCTCTGAAAGACCTTCAGCCCTCCAGGGCAGATTCAGGGAGGAGGTTTGCAAGGAGCCACAAAACGCCCTGAAGAGGAAATGCCTAAAACCACACCCCTTCCCATTCTGCTGCTGGATGCCCTCCATCAGCAGAGGGACACTAGTGGCATACCATTCAATGACATGGCCCCCACTCCAAATTTCAATGTCTATATGAGAGAGGAAGGGACAAAATGCACAACATGTTTCATAGGCCTGTTCTTAGGTATATTAAATGATAGACCTCACTGGGGTTATTGTTTTCTCCTTTTCATTTTTAATGTCTGACTTTCTCATACTTCCTTCCCTTTCCAACTTTATCTGTCCCCATAGATTGTCAATATCAGAAATCTCTGATGTCTCCTGGAGTGCAAGAGATAATCATCAACCCAGTCAATGAACTGCTAAGCTGCCTCTAAGGACCTCTACCAAAGTGCAGGCAGTGGCACTCTCTGCCAGACATTTACATAGGTAAGGCAAGTACTCCAAGGGTTTTGGGACCCAGGTGGTTGTCTATTTGCTTCTATCGTTGGGACACAGAAAAGAAAGGCAAAATAATGCAATCTTATTTTTGATGCACTGTGGCAGTAGGTAGTAAATCTGCAAACACATCACTTTGGGGCAGTTCAGATGTAACAATCTTGGTCTAATAAACCCTGCTTGGTCTAATAAATCCTGCTCCTTCCCTTCTCCATTTGCTGATATGCCACAATAGAAGACTTCTGAGGTTTATTATTAGACCGAGAGAGTCTAGCTGGCCCTGTGAAGAGAAAAGCATCACTACTCTGATTTACATCCCCCTACTTGCTACTTATAGTAAAAAGCAAACCTTTGGTGCTGTCTTCATGGCTCATTCTGTTCAAACCATCAGGCTTGACCAAAAACATTACTGTGGAAAATGTTTGCTTTGGGTGCTTAAGGCACGTCTACTTTTACAAAATAAAAAATAAAATAAAAAAGGAACCTTGGAGGTAGCCATTTAAATTGCCATGGTAACATTCTTGTTCAAAGGCTAAAGAGCCTAACCAGTATTTATCAATATGTCTCCAGGAGCAGTAGGCCAAAGTGAAATGCCAGGAAATAACTGCATATATTTAATGTTTCAGTAGGGATGCTGGAGAAGTCTGTTATGGACCCAAATGAGGCCGGATTACTGAGAATCCAACCTGCAGAGTACACAATGGACCGGTGCTCCCTGCTGGTATGTTCTCTGGATTTTGCAGAGTTTGTTTTTGTGCAAACAGGGCAAGATACGCCAACTGTGGCCGCAATTGGTATATATTGGGCAAATTACAGCCATCTAACTAAGCACTTTACATATAATTAACCACTTTACAGCAGCAAATGTCGTAAAATATGCTAATTATGGCTGTAATTTGCCCAAGATACACTAATTGTGGCCGCAATTGGCATCTTGCCCTGTTTAAAGACAAAAACAAACTGTGTGAAATCTGGAAGATGCAACTGGGCTCCAGGAAAATCCACTGAGCTGCAAGAGGTCTGGGTTTCCCCATGATGGAACCCGCCGAGACCGGATGTTGGTGGGTTTACACATCCCTAATGTTTCAGTAACCATTTTTGTGTGATTATGATTATGTCACTGATTTTGTGATCAGTCCAATGAGGGCATATTCTCTGAGGAGGGAGCATTGGACAACTCACTCTTTATCATAGGGAGAAGACAGACTGAAGTAATAAGAGCAGCTACAGTTCTTCCTGCCTTTACAACTGAAATGTCAGATAACCATATCTGTGAATCAAACATCAATCTTACTCTTCCTTGCCTACTCTCTCATTTACTAGTACCTCCTCCAGGGGGAAATTAAAAAAGCATCAGCTTGAGTGCCAAATTCAATTTCAAAGAAGCTCCTGGTGGCCACATTCCAGTGGTGGGTGGGGCTGAAGGCAAAGGGTTGGGTCAAAAATATAAAAACTACCAGTGTATTGTAGCTTAAACCTCTTATTGTCAGTAACTAAGCCTTAGGAGAGGCATTTCAACTTTTTAGAATGGGGAAAAAAAATGCATAAAAGCTGGGAAACCACCAAATGATTGATGGTTGGAGAAAAGGGGGTGGGGCCAGGGATATCCCCATCTGGGGAACCCTAGAGGGCTGCAGTAGGACCCCAGGAGGGCTGGATTTGGCCCCAGGCCTGAGGCTTCCTGCCCTTGTTCTAGGTGGACTACCGGGCTGGCTGTTTCCCCCAACTCAAGTTATCTGCTTCTTGAGCTATTGTAAGTAGGAACGTACGGATCCCCTTACCTTGCGTCCATGGAGGGGTCTGCTGGGGGGGGAGGCAATCTGTTCCTCCCACCAGAATCCTCAACGGGGGGGGGGAGCGATCCGTTCCTCCCCCCCAGAATCTGAGCTGGCCGGCTCCGCCCCGGCTCCTATCTGTGTAAACAGTGCAATCCGGATGCAAATGGTGTCAGCTACGCCATTTGTGTCCCTGTTTTTTCACATGATAGGCTACGTAAGTATCTACGTAAATAGAGACGTGTAGCCTATTGCGAGGAAAAACGGGGATGCAAACGGAATAGCGGATGACATTTGCATCTGATCACTTACTTCCGGGTTCCACACAGACGGCGGAATGGAACTGGCTGGGGGCCTATTTATGAAAATATGTGTTAATTTTGATATGTTCTGATCAGAAGTGAACATAATAAAACTCTCACCCGTTTGCACCAGCCAAATTCAGTAGGTAGAGAGCGAGTGTGGTGTAGTGTTGGACTGAGTGTTGGACTGGGAGCTGGGAGAACTGGGTTCTAGTCCCCACTCAGCCATGGAAGCTCACTGGGTGACTTTGGGCCAGTCACAGACTCTCAGCCCAACCTACCTCACAGGGTTGTTGTTGTGAGGATAAAATAGAGAGGAGGAGGATAATGTAAGCCGCCTTGGGTTCCTTGCAAGAGGGAAAAAGGCAGGATATAAATGCAATAAATAAATACACACATACGTACATTTCTTCTTAGCGTGGAAAGGACCATGTTGTTCCTGCCTTCCATGTACTAAAGATGAGGAGCCCATATTAAAAAAGAGAGGTGCTAAGCCTAATTCATTATCACAAACATGATTGAATACACAGGGATTCAAACCCAAACCTTTAAGAGCTAAACATTCAAAGCCTTCTGCCTGGATGGATGTATCTGTCAGTTTCGCTTCCTCTGACATTCAATTTTTTTAAATCTCAAGTTCTTTCCAACCCATTCATGAAGAAATGGCAAATGTTGGTAAATTCTTATCAACAAAGGAACCAAATGAATTATCATCCATTCCTTGTGTAGAGTGATTAAGGGCACAATCCTGTATTAAAGAAACACTAGCTAAAAGGTGATAGGATGTGGCAGAAGCCCCATTATGCAACACCGCATATGTCACTGCCACAAAATATATTCTAGTGCAAATTGCTCACACACATCAGAGGAACATGCCAAAAGTGTAGCTGCTGAACCAGTGAAAATGTACCAATGGAATGGCCAAAATGGGGCAGAGTCATGGGCAGGAGAGGGGATGACCACATTTATGCTGCATACAAAGGTTAGGCAATGTGGTGACCAGCAGCAGTGAGCAGGATGCTCCTGGCTTTTAACCTGTAGGGTTGCTAACCTGTTACTCCAGTCAGTCTCCTGCATGCTTGCAAACTTCATGGAAGACAGTTTTGCAGCTGCTGAAGCTGTTCATAACATGGAGATGGAGCCATGATGGGCACTACACCTGTCAAGCCAATTCCAAGGTACAAGAGCCCTGTTGGGTAACCAGAAATTCCACATATGTGTCTTTTCCTTTCACCATCTACTCCAGCGGTTCTTAATTTTTAATCCATCAAGTACACCTCATTATCACTGAACAGCCCTTAAGCCACAAGTAAAATATTAGGACATAAAAACAGTACTCCAGACAAACCAACTTTATTGTTATTTGTATTTATGATATATGCATATGATACACAGATCTCAGGCATGTGAACCTTGTGCCTGATGGCCATCAGCATTATTTATTTATTTATTTCTATACCGCCCAATAGCCGAAGCTCTCTGGGCGGTTCACAAACATTAATTCACAGCATTAAAGTTGATGTGATCCTTATCTTCATGTCTTGCTACCAACAGCCTTAGAATGTACTCTCGAAAGTGTCCATGAGACACTGGTGAATCCTAGTTAAAACTGGCAGGTGCCTAGCAATTCAGGTATTGCCTATATTAAGGCTTTTTACCAAGAGCCCTTCTATGTGGCCCAGATTTTAGCCTTCCTTTAAAACAAAACAAAACAATATATATTAAGTCCTAACAGTTGTCAGCGCTGTGCTACTGAACACAGGATAAATGTGGGCCATCCATGTCATACAGCAGAATCATACAAAAAGAAAAAGTGACTGCATGTTCATAGAATCATAGAATAGTAGGGTTGGAAGGGGCCTACAAGGCCATCGAGTCCAACCCCCTGCTCAATGCAGGAATCCAAGTCAGAGCACCCCCGACAGATGGCTGTTCAGCCCCATCTTGAATGCCTCCAGTGTGGGAGACCCTACCACCTCCCTAGGGAATTGATTCCATTGTCGTATTGCTCTAACACTCAGGAGGTTTTTCCTGATGTTCAGCCGGAATCTGGCTTCCTGTAACTTGAGCCCATTATTCCATGTCCTGCACTCTGGGATGATGGAGAAGAGATCCTGGCCTTCCTCTCTGTGACAAACTTTCAAGTACTTGAAGAGCACTATCATATCTCCCCTCAGTCTTCTCTTCTCAAGGCTAAACATGCCTAGTTCTTTCAGTCTCTCTTCATAGGGCTTTGTTTCCAGTCCCCTGATCATCTTTGTTGCCCTCCTCTGAACCCTCTCCAGTTGGTCTACATCCTTCTTAAAATGTGGTGCCCAGAACTGGACACAGTACTCCAGATAAGGCCTAACCAATGCTGAGTAGAGAACTAGTACTTCCCAGGATTTGGAAGCTATGCTTCTATTAATGCAGCCCAAAACAGCATTTGCCATTTTGCAGCCACATCACATTGTTGGCTGATATTCAGCTTGTGATCGACAACAATTCCAAGATCCTACTCGCCTGTAGTGTTGTTGAGCCACATATCCCCCATCTTGTAACTGTGCATTTGGTTTCTTTTTCCTAGGTGCAGAACTTGGCATTTGCCCCATTAAATGTCATTCTGTTGTTTTCTGCCCAGCGCTCCAGCCTATCAAGATCACTTTGAATTTTGTTTCTGTCTTCCAGAGTATTAGCTATCCCGCCCAATTTTGTGTCATCTGCAAATCTGATCAGCATTCCCTGCACCTCCTCCTCCAAGTCATTAATAAAAACGTTGAAGAGCACTGGGCCCAGGACTGAGCCCTGCGGTACCCCACTCGTTACCTCTCCCCAGTTTGAGAAGGTCCCATTGATAAGCACTCTTTGAGTCCGATCCTGTAGCCAATTGTGGATCCACCAGATCATTGTTTCATCTAGCCCACTTTGAGCTAGTTTGCTCATCAGGATATCATGGGGCACTTTGTCGAAAGCTTTGCTGAAGTCAAGGTAGGGATGTATGAATTGTGTACCTTCCGTGCCGCTTGACTTCCGCAGTTTGCGGCCAGTGCTCCCTATTGTCGTTTGCAAGCCCCCGGAATTCTCCTCTTTTTTTTCCCCTCCGAAAATTACGAAGATAAATCCGTACCGACAGCCGTAATTCTGCATAACTTCCGTAAGAAAGGCTATTTTTCATAGATATTTACGTATTTTTCCCCCTGCCCTAAGACGTGCAGTAATTACTTTCAGCCAAAACACTTCCTCCTCCTTGGGGCTTCCCAAAACGAGGCTGCCCTAGGTGTGCCTGAGCAATGCACTCTTTGCTTAAAGCAATGCTGTTTGAAAGAAAGAAAGAAAAAACCTTTTAAAATGACCATGCCGGTCTGGAGCCCTGCACAAGGTATTATTCCCCCTGCTAGGCTTTCTATTTCCACATCCAGCCTTGTTGGTGACGTTGTGAGGCTAAAATGGAGAGGAGAACCAACTCTGTGCATGTCTACTCAGAAGTAAGTCTTATTGAGTTCAATGCAACTTACTCCTAAACATGTCAGCACCCCACTTGCCCCCAGCTCAGCTTTGTATTTCCACATCCAGCTCATTAGCAAACCTGTTAGTTATCTCTCTGGGTGACTGGGTGAGTTGGTGACTGCTTCAGAAAGAACTTTCCATTATACTGTCTCTTTTTCTTCATGAGTTTCCTAACAGAAGTATGATCTAGTGGTTAGAGTCCAGCCCAAAGTCACCCAGTGAGATAACTAACAGGAGGTTTGATAATGAGCTGGATATTTACGTATTTTCCCTTTCTGTGTCTAGCTTTCTGATTGTTCTAGACTAGCCTGTGCCTGCTCCTCTACTCACTAGAGGTTAAAAGCAGAGTCCCACTGGTGTGGAAGTGTGTGTTACAAGAAAAATAATTTTTAAAAAAATGTTAGGGGCCTCCCCCTTTGGCCTCCCCTGCTGAACTCCCCTGGCCAACTCCTGTTTGCTCCCCCTGTTTGCTCGCTCTGGTCACTCGCTCTCTGGGAGCTTGCTTACTTCTGTAGTCCCTGGACCAGCTGGAGCAGCTTCCTCTGCTCTGCTCAGCTGGGAGGTGGAAAACAGACTGAAGCTTCCTGCCCACACAGCTGCTGGGAGTACTCAGGCCACCCCCCCCCCAATGCAGTTGGAGCTCTCAGGAGCACCTGGTGTGCTCACAGCCACACAGAAGGAAAAAGGACAGCCCCTTGGGCTTCCTGCAGCCCACTTACCTCTTTGCCTCTGACTCCTTTGTCTCTTCACTTGGTGAGCTCACAGCCACTCAGAGGGAAAAAGGACAGCCCCTTGGGCTTCCTGCAGCCCACTTATGTCTTTGCCTCTGTCTCTTTTGTCTCTTTTGTCTCCTTTGTCTCTTCTACCACTGCAACTCCCCTGGCCAACTCCTGTATGCTCCCCCTGTTCACTTGCTCAGGTCGCTCACTCTCTGGGAGCTTGCTTGCTTCTGTAGTCCCTGGACCAGCTGGACCAGCTTCCTCTGGTCTGCTCTGCTCAGCTGGGAGGCGGGAAACAGGAGGTACCCACTTCCCACATTTCTATGTTTCATCTTCATGTACTGAATCATGAGCACAGTACGTTGACATGTATATGCCTTAAAAGGGGAAGCCTGTATCCAGCTCCTCCCTGATCTCAATCAATGGAGGCAGGCCAGGAGAGTAGGGATGTCAGAGAAATTCTCTCGAAAGTGAAATGGGCCCGAAATCAAACACATTCGGCCAGCCGAACCCTCTCCCGGGACGGGGCGCCTCGGTCTACCCGAACCAGAGATCACGCGGCACTTTTTTTTTTTTTCTCTGTCGAAAATTTTACGAAGGTATTTACGAAGGAAACTTCGCAAATTTGGACGAAAGATGGCGAAAGGGGTTTTATGAAACTATTTAATAAACAAGCAGTTTCCTGCTACAACAACGTGGCTTTCTTTCGCTGGGAGGGACGGGGTCACGAAGTGCACGTAGCCTGCCTGCCCTGAGGCTGAGTCACGACCCCTCATCTTTTGTTTTATTGTCTGTGTGAGGTCAGGTTCAGGTCAGGTGAGGTCAGGTGAGCGAGATCCCTCCAGGCCACCCCCCCCCCACCCCACCAGGAAGATGACGTCATTGAGGGGAGGGAACTCATCGACCATTTATCCCATGGATTTCCCGCCTTCAGTTCACATAGGACGGCGGTCGTGTATGTCCAGCAGCCTCACTTGCTCCAGGCCAGAGACTCCAGAGTCCAGACAGACGAGAACAGGCACCGCTGCTGCAGACAGAGTGTCCGTCCCAGCTGCTGCAAGGAGTGTGTTTCTCTGCATCCCCGCGTTCTACGGCACTGCAGTTCAACCTTTATTACAGTGAAGGTATGTTTACTTTACCTGAATGTGTCCCTATGCTTAGTGATTTTGGGGTGAGATGGAGGAGCAGGGGGAACTGGGTGGGAAGGCATCCTGCAAGGACTCCATCCCCCATCCTCCTGGGCTTTCCAGGATTAATCCATGTGCCTGCCTATGTGGGCTGGGGCAGGGGGAGGGGGGACTGGCCTGGGAGGGGGGGGAAGCCATGCTCCAGCAGCCATTGCTATTGCTAGTCCAGTCTGCAAGGCAAGGATTCCATCCCCTATCCTCCTGGGCTTTCCAGGGTTAATCCATGTGCCTGCCTATGTGGGCTGGGGCGGGGGGAGGGGGGGACTGGCCTGGGGGGGGAGGCATGCTCCAGCAGCCATTGCTATTGCTAGTCTAGTCTGCAAGGCAAGGCAAGGATTACATCCCCCATCCTCCTGGGCTTTCCAGGATTAATCCATGTGCCTGCCTATGTGGGCTGGGGCGGGGGGAGGGGGGGACTGGCCTGGGGGGGGGGAAGGCATGCTCCAGCAGCCATTGCTATTGCTAGTGTAGTCTGCAAGGCAAGGCAAGGATTCCATCCCCCATCCTCCTGGGCTTTCCAGGATTAATCCATGTGCCTGCCTATGTGGGCTGGGGCAGGGGGAGGGGGGGACTGGCCTGGGGGGGGGGAAAGGCATGCTCCAGCAGCCATTCCTATTGCTAGTGTAGTCTGCAAGGCAAGGCAAGGATTCCATCCCCCATCCTCCTGGGCTTTCCAGGATTAATCCATGTGCCTGCCTATGTGGGCTGGGGCGGGGGGAGGGGGGACTGGCCTGGGAGGGGGGGGAAGGCATGCTCCAGCAGCCATTGCTATTGCTAGTGTAGTCTGCAAGGCAAGGCAAGGATTCCATCCCCCATCCTCCTGGGCTTTCCAGGATTAACCCATGTGCCTGCCTATGTATTTCTTTCCGGGGCGGGGGGAGGGGGGAACTGGCCTGGCCTGGCCTGGGTGGGGGGGAAGTCATGCTCCAGGCAGCAGTCATTGCTAATCTGCAAGGCAAGGATTCCATCGCCCATCCTCCTGGGCTTTCCAGGATTAACCCATGTGCCTGCCTATGCATTTCTGAGTGGGCTGGGGTGGGGGGAGGGGGGAACTGGCCTTGCCTGGCCTGGGTGGGAGGGAAGCCATGCTCCAGGCAGCAGCCATTGCTAGTCCGCAAGGCAAGCATTCCATCCCCCATCCTCCTGGGCTTTCCAGGATTAACCCATGTGCCTGCCTATGCATTTCTGAGTGGGCTGGGGCGGGGGGAGGGGGGAACTGGCCTGGCCTGGCCTGGCCTGGGTGGGGGGGAAGCCATGCTCCAGGCAGCAGCCATTGCTAGTCTGCAAGGCAAGCATTCCATCCCCCATCCTCCTGGGCTTTCCAGGATTAACCCATGTGCCTGCCTATGTATTTCTTTCCGGGGCGGGGGGAGGGGGGAACTGGCCTGGCCTGGCCTGGCCTGGGTGGGGGGGAAGCCATGCTCCAGGCAGCAGTCATTGCTAGTCTGCAAGGCAAGGATTCCATCCCCCATCCTCCTGGGCTTTCCAGGATTAACCCATGTGCCTGCCTATGCATTTCTGAGTGGGCTGAGGCGGGGGGAGGGGGGGGACTGGCCTGGCCTGGCCTGGGTGGGGGGGAAGCCATGCTCCAGGCAGCAGCCATTGCTAGTCTGCAAGGCAAGGATTCCATCCCCCATCCTCCTGGGCTTTCCAGGATTAACTCATGTGCCTGCCTATGTATTTCTTTCTGGGGCGGGGGGAGGGGGGAACTGGCCTGGCCTGGCCTGGGGGCGGGGGAAGCCATGCTCCAGGCAGCAGCCATTGCTAGTCCGCAAGGCAAGGATTCCATCCCCCATCCTCCTGGGCATGGATGGACCACATCCTCCGTCCTCAGCTTTTCAGCCTAGTCTGCTGTACAATATGCCCCTATTTAGTTAGCATTGAATGGCTGGATTGGTGGGTAACTACTTCTACACTGTACTATATCTGCAATTGTAGGCTGTTCACATGATTTCAGCTTTGCCACATGCATTTATGTCTCCTTCTGCCCAGAGACATGAACATGGAGAAAAGAGGAACCCGTGGTCAATCCAGCACTCAAAAGAGGCGTGGACGCCCGGCAAGAACATACACCGCTGAGGTTGCATTTCAGCGATATTTTAATAATGAGCTGGAAGCGGAGGAAGCCCAAGGTGTGACCAGCAGCCCCAGCCCCAGTCCACCCCGCACCCGTAAGCAGCGCACACCACCAATTTCCGCTACAGAAAGTGGCACAGGCACAGCCAGCCACAACTCCAGAGGAAGAGGAAGAAAGTTCTTGGATGGTGAGCGGAAGGGCAGTGTCTCCAAACCCAAAGCGGATGAAAATGTTCCCAAGGAGACTCTACAGCAGCGGGATGAAAGTCAAGATATCTACCTCATTCCAAAGGATGAATCTGGTAAGACTCTGTCATCACAGGTGCTTGTAAATATCTGGATACAAATAAATATCTTCGAATATTTGAATAGTCCCTACATTAGCCTTCTGCAACCTGCAGCCTTCCAGATGTTTTGTGCTACAACTCCCAGCATTATTGACCATTGGTCATGCCGGCTGGGCCTGGTGGGAGTTGAAGTCCAAAACCTTTGGAGGGGACCATTTGGGGAAGGGATCTTCTTCTTCAACACAACAAAACATACACGACTGTTTTACATTAATTCATATTCATTGCTGTGAACATAGTTCATATTATTTAAATGTTACATGGTGCTCCAGTACTAAAGAAAACCCCAAGTCTTTAAAAGAACTGCAATACTTTCTCAAATGATACACCTTTTCAGTGGGAAAACACTTCAGTGTTTTGTGCTTGCTTTGTTTCCAAAGCCATTCAACATAGTTTGCTGTCTTGTTTGGCCTTGATCTCTTTCAACTAGAGCTGCAATGTGAATTGATTAAGCACTTACATTCCTGAGGATGGTTTTTAAAATGTTGCAGAAATCTGAGTCAGAGACTTATTTAGTCTCTTTAGTCTGACCCCCGATATGGCTACTACAAAAAGAGGGCCTGACTAATCAGGCACTGCTCCCGGGGGACCACAAATGCACCCTGGAAAAAGGCAGTGGGATTTGCCAAGTATGTGCTCAGGTCAGGACCAGCCCTATCGTTAGGTAGCAGCGAGGTGTTGTGGCACAGAACTGTGGGTGCTCCTCAGACTGCCTTGTAGCTCCTCAGCCAGCTTGTTGTCCTCTGGTATGGTGGAAGAGGCTCTCCCATTGTCACTGTTCAAGTAAGATTCAGCTATCGCTCTATGTAGGATGGAGGGGTGCCATTTTACCCTTTGCCTCAGGAAGCAAAACGCTTTGGGCCAGCCCTGTAGGTGATGAGTCCCACACAATGGTATAATAGAGCTGATGAAAGGATTGGACCTTGCAAGGGAGCCAGATATCTCCTCCCCCATGCTTTTCAACTTTCACCAGTGAGGACACGTTTAGATAACTCTCGTTGAGTCTCCAAGTCTGTACAGTACATTTTTTTTTTTGCACCTAATGTGTTTTCTCAGTGCTCGCTAGTGCAGGAGTAGCTTACATCTGCACCTTGTGTCATGTTGATTGATTGCAATTCCTCCAAGCTATGTTTCATAGATTTCTACAACTACACAGTTTTATTCTCTTGGCTATTACTCATGTGTAAAAGTCGCATTTCTCATGAAACTCTGCTTCTATCTATTTCGAATCTTTACAGAGACGCCCACAACAGTCCTCCCTGCATCAGACAGCGGAAGTGGGACAGGTGAACCAGGTCCACAGCTGCCTGCTGATAATCACTTCGTGGGCGGCGGCTCATGTGATTTTGAAAAAAAGGCCGGAGGACTTAACGTCATCAGTGATCCGGACAGCGAAGATGATGAGGAGCTCTTCTATATCAATGATGTCCCTGCTGAGACTGGCTCTGACTCTATTCTCCACTTCCAGCCTTCTGGGTTCTGTGGGAGCAATCCCAAACCTCAGGAACAAACATCCCCTGCTAAGCACTGGTCAGCGCCATCAACAACACCGACAACAACACCATCCATGGATGAGCGGAAACGTGCAGCTCCTGATGCCACCTCATCTGGAACTGATATCCCCATTCCCCAAAGAAGAAATGGTGGTGGCAGGGTGAGCTCCTATGTGTGGCGCTTCTTCAAATATGCAGAGAATGACCGCTATTTCGTGATTTGCGATATTTGTAGAAGCCGTGTGCGGCTAGGAAAAGAAGGGGGCTGTCCACAAGTGGCCACGTCTGCCATGAGGCAACACATGGAGGTGCATCATCCGCTTCTTGTGCCCAAAGATAGCAACGGGAAGCCACAACCATCCAAAAAGAACAGTACCGCCTTCTTTGCCTCATCTTCCAAAGACCTCACGCAAAGTGGTCTGGGTGAGAAGGGCACAGAAGGAAGCTTCGCTAAGAGGCAGGTGTCCCTGGAGAAATGCCTCGCGCTGACACAGAAATTCCCCTCTGACAGCACCCAGGCACGAATGTGGACCCACCACCTGACAGTGGCCATTGCAGCACGTATGCTTCCCTTCTCCCTGGTGGAAGATGAAGACTTTTTAACCTTCATTAAGAGCATGTGCCCTCGGTGGGATGTCCCCTCTCGTCACTACATTAGTGGCGTAGCCATTCCAGCCCGGGCTTCTGCAATCAGATGGGTGCTCCAAGAGGATTTGAAATGTGCAGTTGGAGGAAGTGTACATTTAACGAGTGACACATGGACAAGTAACCAAACAAAGTCTTATCTGTGTGTCACCATGCACTGGGTATTCATCAGTGCGAGCAGCCGACTGAGTCGTAGAACAGCGACATTGTCCCTCACAATGCTCTCAGGGACACACACAGAGGAAAACATCAGCAGCAGCATCAGTGGTGTTGTTCAGTCCTGGTTGGCCCCATTAAATCTAACAGTGGGCTGTGTAGCAACAGACAATGCCTCAAACTACCTAAAAGCAGCCCGCATCGCACGGCTAAACCACGTTCCGTGCGTTGTGCACTGTTTGAACCTTGTGGTGCGTTCTGGATTGAGCAACGCCTCTCCTAAAATAGGCAAGCTACCCGATCCATTTGCACCCACTTCAGGCAGTCCTGCTCAGCAATGGAGGCAATCGGCGCCATCCAACGTAGCCGTGGCCTTCCAGAACACATATTCATTTTGGATGTGTGCACACGCTGGAACAGCATATTGCATATGCTTCAGAGACTCTGTGAGCAGAGACCAGCTATAAATGACTACATCACTGAGAAACAACACCACTCCAAATTTTTTGTCACACCACATCAGTGGCTCTGGATGCAAGACCTGGTGGACATTTTAAAAATTTTCGATGAATGCACAGCGGTACTGAGTGCAGACTATGCCACACTGGGCCAAGTGCTACCTGTGCTGAGGATCATAGAGGGGGTGCTGAGAAAACGCCATGCTGAGATTTGTGAGCGCACCAGTGCTGGAGGCAGTCAATTCCCCAATCCTGCAGTTAGGCTTGCAGAATTCCTTCTGCAGGAGCTGGGCACCAACAAACACATCACTTCAATCAGGGGGGACATGAAATACGTTGCTGCTGCATTCCTTGAACCACGGTTCAAGGATAGCACAACAAGGGCGGTGCCTCCAAACGACAACCCTGACTTCCAAAGTGTAAAAAAATATTTCACTGAGAAAGTCATGGAGTGCTGCCAGAGAGATGGGCTGGATGAGAAGGAGCTGGGGAAGAGTGAGGCTAGTAGGACTACTACCTCCCCTGAAGATAATATCTGCAGCAGTAGCACCATCACCAGCAGGAGGGGCGATGATGACGCCACAGCAGCTGCACCACCAACACAACAAACAGAGTCAGACACAGGGGCATCTTGTCTCAAGTTCAGCTTTTACTCCTCAATGGCAGTGGAGCTCGGTGTAAGTGGGAGCAGGCAGGGGGAATGTGCCAAAGCAGCCAGGAAAGGATCAGCCTATGATGTGGCTGTCCAGGAACTGGAAGGTTATTCAAGAGGGAGTTTCTCGGGAACACAGATCAGCCCAGAGAGTGATCCTCTCCTATACTGGGATACAAAATGTGGCATTTGGCCACATCTGACCAAAGTCGCCATTTGGCATCTATCTTGCCCTCCCTCGAGTGTGGCCTCTGAAAGGCTTTTCTCCACCGCTGGCAACATTGTCACCACCAACCGAAGCAGACTCACACCACAACATGTCTCCAGCCTCGCCTTCATACGCTCCAACAGGGGATGGATTCCCAAGGAGCACCTCCCCCCCCCACCAGCTGTCAGCAGAGTAGAGCAGTCATCAAGTGACGAGGAAGACCCCTGGGATGATGACACTGCTGCTAATGTGAGCCAGAGTTCTGAGGGAGAATGAGGTAGAATGATATAATTTGTGAGTGTGGTCACACTGAGGTGTCCCTCAGAACTTTGTCCAAACAAGCAGTCCCTGTCTGGCCTGGGCAGAGCCCAAAGCACTGGTGATATGTGGCGGAGCTTTATAATACCTCACATGCAGAGTCCAGTTGCGCTGCCCGACTGTGTGTGGCGGACTATGCAACAGCGTACATCCCTACTACACACACACACACACACACACACACACAGAGTTCTCTATGCATCCCAGTGTACTTTGCTATCTACTGTATATGTGTCTTTTACCCCTCTGAATGTTAGTATGATTCTGATTCCCCAAATGTATGTATAGTTGTAATTCTCTTGATGCTGATGTGTGCTTTTAATTCATTTAAAATTCTTTCATAAATCAAGGAATTGCTTTCAAAGATCTTGTTGTGTTCTCTCCCTGGACTCCCTCAGCTTTTGGGTTTTCCTAAGCACCGAGAGTTCTATGTGAAAAGATCCCTCTGGTATGCGTCCAGTTTACATGTATGTGATATGCACCTCCACGTAAAACAAAGCATACTTCATAGAATCGTAGAGCCACAGAATCATAGGGTTGGAAGGGGCCTACAAAGCCATCGAGTCCAACCCCCTGCTCAATGCAGGAATCCAAGTCAGAGCATCCCTGACAGATGGTTGTCCAGCCTCGTCTTGAATGCATTCATTCATAACATCAGGGATGCTGACTGACCATCTCCCTATGAGGGAAGCTTACCGCAGCTGTTCTTGTTTGGCCGGGATTCTGGGGAGGCATTGTTGTTGCGGTTAACAGTAAGCAAACACAGAGATCATTGTGTACAATGATCTAGATTTAAAAAATTATATCTGTGGACTTGAACCAAGGAATTGTTACCTTTTTTTTAGAAAGAACTTTATATACAAACAGAACAGATCAAAACAAAACACAGAAACAATTGCAACGTTGGGCTGGCTGGCTGCAGGCCTCAGCTCGTAGTAGGAGGATGCCTTTCCCGCTCCAGGGCCTCCACCCTTCTTTGAAGGTCGTCACCTGTGTGTAGAAAGAGAAGAATAAAGCACAATGGTAATATGCATCTTGCAGGCAGAGTTGTTAGTTCAGGTCAGGTGCCATTCTGTTGCACTACTTACAGGTCCTCCTGAGCATCTGGACATCTGTCATCAGATGAATCAGGATCACAAGAGGAGGGGCTTGATCTGTGGAAGAAGGGTGGTCTTCCTCCACAGATGCTGCTCCTGTTGCTGCTGGCTCTTCCTCCTCCTCCTCTTCCTCCTCCTCCTCTCTTCCTCTTCCTCCTCCTCTCTCCTCTCCCTCTCTGCGGCCCTCAGTGCCTCCTCCGCCAGCAAGGCACGATGCGCAGCTGTGGGATGTCACAGTAACAGAATGAATGCATTTATATATGTGGCGAGTGAACAAAACCACAGTCAGTGATTGATCTGTCTATCACCATCCCCACTACCATAAGAACCACTGATTCTGTCCTCCCACCACAAGGTCTAATGATGAGGGGATAATTAGGGAGGCAGATTATGCAGTACTGACAGTTTTGGTGTGATGGGGATGGTTGGACTTCTGTAAACATGCACAGGATTGCACTTCTAGTCACCCCATTTCTACATTTGCAATGCCATGGTATCTGTTTATTCTATTGATGCATTGCATAAATGCCACCTTTTTTCCTAGCGCAAGGAACCCAAGGCGGCTCACATTAGCCTCTTCCTCTCCATTTAACGCTGAAAACAACACTGAGGTAGGCTGGGGCTTTCTGACTGGGCCAAAGTCACCCAGCGAGCTTCCATGGCTGAGTGGACTATACCCAGATCTCCAAGCTCTCAGATGAACACTTGCTCATGAGTTGACTTGAGTGCCAATGTCTTGGTAGAAAGGTGGGGTGGGTGGGGTGCAAAAATTCAGCAATCACTACATGAAGAAGGAAGACACACCGAGAGGCTGGCCCTGTTGCTGCTGGGCTGGTGCCAGTCCCCCTGTGTGCACGGCAGAGACCAGCAGCAGCAGCATTTCCCTGGAAATGGACAGCATGTCAGTGTGTAATATGTAGCCAGGCCCGCATAATCCTATGCATGTGGTTGTACAGGAAAAAACAATGCAGTTCCCAGCATCCCTTCAACCAGCCAAAGTGGCTGGAAGATGATGGGACCTTTTTCTGTCCAAGTTCAGCAAGCATAGGATTGCAGGCTAAATGTCAGGATTTGTTTGTTTCTGCATGAGACCACAAAGAGATAGCTTCATTTTCGGTACACATCCTTGTCTCCATATTTAGTTGAGCTTGATGATGGGATGGGATAACTATAACTTACCAGGCATATACCTCTGCAAAAATGGGGGCCGGCCCGCTTTGACTCACACTCTGTGGATGCGCCAGTAGTAGGCGGGGGGGTTGGACAGCGGTGCCCTCCGCTCGGCGGCAGCAGCAATCCCCTCTCTGACGAAGGACTGCTTGAGTGCCTTCCATTTGGACCTCAGTTGTCCAACTGTGCGATGGTGGCCCGCTCACTCCATCCTCCTCTTTATCTGGGCCCAATACAGTTCATTGCGGCAGGAGGAGCTGCCAAACAGCACTGCCACCGCCTCGCTGCTCTTAATGTTGATGAGGAGGGCCTTGGTCTCCTCATGGTCCCACCTCCTGCCACGCACTGGTGCAGCCATTTTGCACACAAACACACACACACCAAGACAGCCACGCACAACCACCACTTAACTACACACACACACAGACCAAACCGGACAAAAACACCACAATGCACAACTACACACACACACACACAGACCAGACAAAACCACAACAATGAACAAACAACAGAAAAGCCACTAAGCACCACCACTAACACACCACCACCACACCACCACAGAACTCGACCCACAAATCCCCATGCAGACGCAAGCGCAAATGCAGACGACATTCAGGAAGTTAGCAGGAAATTGATGACAGATTTTGCGGAAGCGGAGCTGCAGCCCCATTTTTTTTTTATTGTGAGGCGGTTAGGTTAACAAGACCAGTAAATGCGAGGATCATCAAGCACAAATACACAGAAATTAATAAAATCACAGTCCCTATCCCTGTCCGAGAATACAAGACAGCGGGGGAGCGCACAGAAGGCGGGAAACATATTTCGGGAAGCAACGAAAAAAATACGTAAATAATTACGAAAATAGTGGAAAAGTTCTGGCCAAGGCAATCCACAATGGCGAAAGTACGGCGGAAGCAACGGGGGGATTCCCCCCTATGGAGGAAATACGTAAGCAATCACAACGTAATATTTACAATTACGTTGTGATTGTTAATATTTACATAGACTACGGCGAAAATAAGGGCAACGCAAATAGCGTTGCCCTTATTTTCGCTGTAGTCTACGTAAATATTTACGTAGACTACCCCTGCCCAAATAAGCAACGCAAATGGCAGCGCCCAGGGGTGCCGCCATTTGCGTACGCGCTTCCCCCCCCCACGTCAGCTGTGATAGGCTACGTAACGATTTACGTAGCCTATCACGGCTGACTGAAAAATCTAGCTGTGATAGACTACGTAAATCTTTACGTAGCCTATCACGTGGTTTTTTGTTTTTTACTTCCTCGCTCTTCCCAGAAGAACTTTCGCGGCCGGGGAGACAGGGCGCTCCCCCCCGGCCTGAATTTCGGCCGGGCGAGGCAGGACGCCTCCCCCCCTCACCTGAACTTCGGGGGGAGAAGCGAAGCGCCTCCCCCCCCCACCGTGAAGCCAAGCTGCGAAAAGATAAGTGACTTTCGTACATCCCTACAGGAGAGGGGCATCCATCTCAGTTTACATTTTCCAAGCATTTTCCAAGAAGTCCATACAGCCTTCCCCAACCTGCCCTCCTGTTGTTTTAAACTACAACTTCCAACATTCCTGGTCACTGGCTGGGGCTGATGGGAGTTGAGGTCCAAAACATCTGGAAGATACCAGGTAGGAGAAGCCAGACATAAGGAATCATATGATACTCTTGCACAAAAATTAACTGCACTGGCAACATACTTTTCAGGTTACTCTGATTGGTTTTGGAGGTTGTTTTCCTCTCAGAGAGGTCTTGCAAAGTATTGTCAGTGCTGGAAGATACATTGCCACAAAGTGAGCTGTGCACATGAAATTGCCCCTGTTCTGTTAATTAGCTACTTTACAGAGTGGGCTCATGTCTCTCTACAAATCTTCATGTTGGCCTTTTTATTCTCTTTTGCTACTTTCCTTCTAGCTCTCCATAATGATTTTAAGAATAATCACTTCACAGATTTCAGTTTCTATAAGTCAATAGCGTCTCCTGTTCAAAAGTAGTGTTGTTGTTTTTTAAGTGAAGAACCTTATATATCATAACACAGCAATGCATACTATATTACTGATACTGCAACCATGGTTAAACATTTATTGAGTGGCAACAGTCTATAATGCTCAGGTAAGGTACATATTAGAGAAGATATATATTACACATGTCCTAGCCTGACAGGAAGATTAGTCAGTCATTGACAAGGGTATCTTTTGAGAGTAATTTTAATGTATAGATTGATCTAGATTTATAGACCTTATTCCTTAAGCTCAGGGCAAATGGCAGCAATTTGGCTTTAAAGACCGACCCTAGTCTCTGAAGAGTTCATTTATTTATTTATTTATTGCATTTATACCCTGCCTTTTTTCCTCTTGCAAGGAACCCAAGGCAGCTTACATTATCCTCCTCCTCTCCATTTTATCCTCACAACAACAACCCTGTGAGGTGGGTTGGGCTGAGAGTGTGTGACTGGCCCAAAGTCACCCAGTGAGCTTCCATGGCCAAGTGGGGACTAGAACCCGGATCTCCCAGCTCCTAGTCCAGCACTCTTGCCACTACACCACACTGGGACAAGAATTATCACTGTAAAAGAAATACAATAAAAATGATTGCTTGCTAGTAGTTTGTATCTCAATTTCCATTCTGACCTAAGTATGTTTTACAAAATGCAGATATATTTATTATTATTATTATTATTATTATTATTTTATTATTATTAAATTTATTAATCGCCCATCTGGCTGGTCACCCAGCCTGCTGCTGCTGGGCCTGCTGCTGCTGCTGCCGCCGCCACCACCACCACCAGGCCTTCCCTGTGGACTTCTGCCTGGCAGACCGCCAGTCCCTGCAGGACCAGGCCCCCAGGTACCGAGCCAGCTGTGCTGCTCCACCTGCCCCTCCCTGGAGGGGCTACATAAGCTGGCTGGCTGAGGTGGCCTGGGAAAGCCAGGGGCTGTAGGAGAAGCTGCCGCCGCCGCCGCCGCCGCCGCCGCCGCCGCCGCCACCACCACTACTACTACTACTACTACTACTGGGGAAGAGGCGTGCCTGCTGCTGCTGGGCCTGCTGCTGCTGCCGCCGCCGCCGCCGCCACCACCACCACCACCACCACCAGGCCTTCCCTGTGGACTCCTGCCTGGCATTATTTTTAAGGGGATTTTTAATTGTTTTGTTTGTTTGTTTGTTTTGTTTTGTTTTTTTCTGGGGGATTTTGTTGTGTTTTTAGGGGTGGGTAGCCTGCCTGATAGGCGGGAGCGAGGGGGCATGTGTCCACCTGATGGAGGCAGTGGGGGGAGTGTTGGGGGCCAGAACATACTGAGGCTGGGCGGCAGGCGCTGGCGGAGCACTAGGGGCAGGCCATGCCAGGTAAGGGGAACAAGGGAGAGATGTGTAATATCTGTCCCCTGCTCCGGGCCTGTCCAGAGCCAAAGGATGGTTGGGGGAGGTGTGACCCCCTCTTCTGGCCTTCGTTTGCTGCTCTGCAATGCCAGGTCTGTTACCCAGAAAACCTCCCTCATCCATGACATGATCCTGGATGAGGGTGCAGACCTGGCATGTATTACGGAGACCTGGCTGGCCGAGGCTGCTGCTCCAACCCTTGCAGCCATGTGTCCAGCTGGATTTTCGTATGCACAGCAGCCGAGGGCTGGGGATCGGGGAGGGGGAGTGGCTGTTATCTACCGAGAGTCCTTGGTCTTCACCAGACCCCTCTCCGGGAGACCAAGGTTGCTGAGTGCATGTACTGGAGGTTGGGCCCGAAGGGCAGTCTGGGGATTCTGCTCGTGTACTGTCCACCCCGCTGCACGACTGACTCCCTGGCCAAGGTGCTTGAGGTGGTCTCTGATGTGTGTGTACAGTCCCCTAACTTATTGGTGTTGGGGGACTTCAGCGTACATTCGGAGGCCATCCTCACAGGAGCACCTCGAGACTTCATGGAGACCATGGCCTCCTGGGAGCTGCACCATATTCTAACTGGGCCCACCCATGTAGCCAGTCATGCACTAGACCTTGTGTTTGTTTCTGGAGAAGCGGGGAGTGATCTGGAAGTCGGGGGTATATCCACCACCCCCTTGTCATGGTCAGATCACTATCTGGTGAAGTTGGACGTTTCGGTTCCACAGCCCCTCTGCAGGGGTGGAGGACCCATTAAAATGGTCCGCCCCAGGCGTCTTATGGATCCAAATGGATTCCTGAACGCGCTTGGGGATTCTCTGGGGCATGCCAACGGCCACTCGGTCGAGACCCTGGTGGGTGGCTGGAATGCCGCAATCACTGGGGCATTAGATCAGGTGGCTCCGAAACGCCCTCTCCCTCTGAACAGGGCTCAGACTGCACCATGGTTCAATCTGCGGTTACGAGCTCTGAAACAGGAGGTGAGACGGCTAGAGCGCCAGTGGCGGAAGTCTCACTCCAAAGACGATCAGACACTGGCTAGAGCTGTATCTTCAGCCTATCACGTGGCGGTGAAGGCAGCAAAAAAGGAATATTATGCTGCCTCTATCGCGTCTGCAGAGTGCTGTCCCAGGAGGCTGTTCCAAGTGGTCCGGAGCCTGGTTGGTCCTGTGGCTCCGGAACCACTGGAGCATTCTAAGGCCTCCTGTGAGGCCTTGGCAAGGCACTTTGCAGATAAAATTGATCAGATTAGGTGTGTTACTCCGCACGCTGTGGATACAGTTAGTGAGCAAGAGGCGGCTTGTGGCAAACCAGTTTTGTGGGATCAGTTCCAGCTTCTTCCTCCTGATGAAGTGGACAAGGTGCTTTCATCTGTACGGCCAGCCACCTGCTTACTTGATCCTTGCCCATCTTTGCTCATTATGGGCTGCAGAGAGAGACTGGGTGAGGGGATCAGGGCGGTGGTGAATGCCTCCCTTGAGGAGGGAGTGATGCCATCAGCCCTCAAGGAGGCAGTGATAAGACCGCTCTTAAAGAAGCCCTCCTTGGATCCTCAAGTTTTGAACAACTTTCGCCCAGTCTCAAATCCGCCATTTTTGGGCAAGGTGATTGAGCGGGTGGTGGCGGTGCAGTTGAAGGCACACTTGGAAGAAACTGATTATCTAGACCCATTTCAGTCGGGCTTCAGGCTTGGGCATGGGACAGAAACGGCCTTGGTCGCCTTGGTAGATGATATGAGGAGGGCTCTGGATAGGGGTGAATGCTCCTTCCTTGTTCTCCTCGACCTCTCAGCGGCTTTTGATACCGTTGACCATGGTATCCTCCTGGACCGCCTGGAGGGGTTGGGCATTGGAGACACCGTATTGCGGTGGTTCCAGTCCTTCCTCTCCAGCAGGTACCAGAGGGTAGCACTGGGAGAGGAGGTTTCGGACCCGTGGCCACTCACTTGTGGGGTGCCACAGGGTTCCATCCTCTCCCCGATGCTATTTAACATCTATGTGAAGCCGCTGGGGGCTATCATCAGGAGGTTTGGGGTGCAGTGTCATCAATATGCGGATGACACGCAGCTCTACCTCTCATTCAAATCTTCACCAAGGTTGGCCGTAGAATCCCTGTCCAAATGTCTGGAGACGTTGAGTGGCTGGATGGGGAGGAATAAGCTGAAACTGAACCCTGACAAGACTGAGATACTTTTGGTGGGAGACAAGAGGAGGCTAGGGGATGTTGACCTGGTGTTGAATGGGGTACGGCTACCCTTGAAAGACCAGGTCCGCAGCCTGGGGGTCATTTTGGACTCCCAGCTGTCCATGGAGGCTCAGGTGTCAGCTGTGAGCCGGACAGCGCTGTATCAACTCCATCTGATACGGCGGCTGCGCCCCTTCCTTCCCGACCATCTGCTCCCATCGGTAGTACATGCCCTGGTTTCCTCTCATTTAGATTACTGTAATGTGCTCTATGTGGGGTTACCTTTGAAGATGGTTCGGAAGCTGCAGCTGGTACAGAACGTGGCAGCTCACCTGATTAAAGGCAGCCGCCGGCGAGATCACATCACTCCAGTGCTGAAGGAGTTGCACTGGTTACCAGTTGTTTTCCGGGCCAAATTCAAGGTGTTGGTTTTGACCTTTAAAACCCTATATGGTTCCGGCCCAGCCTATCTTAAGGAGCGCCTCCAGCAGCACCAGACAGGCCGCTTAACAAGATCAGCCTCGGATGGCCTTCTCTCTGTCCCATCAGCCAGGACAGCTAGACTGGTGGGGACGAGGGAGAGGGCCTTTTCTGTGGTGGCCCCCACTCTGTGGAACTCCCTCCCTAGGGAACTCCGTCATGCCCCCTCTTTAATGAGCTTCTGTCGTGCATTAAAAACGTGGTTGTTCAGGCAGGCATTTGGGGTGGGTTAGGGTATTTTAGAAAATGTTTTTGTTGTAGAATTTTATTGTTTTAAACTGTTTTATTGTATGTTGTACATCGCCCATTTACATCGGGTACATTGGGTTTGACCATCAAAGTGCATGGGGAGCTCCCAGAAGTGCATGAGAAGTGCCCCCTTTTTAAAAAGCTAAAATCTTGCCGAATAGCTTCTTGGCAGAGAAAGGAACTAGAATCTACTCCCCTTCCCGAACAACTACTTGACATATTTTTTGCTTTTCAAAAAAGGGCTTTGCACTCAAAACTCCCATACCTTTCAGTCATGGACTCCCACCTGCAGAACCTACTTTCAGGTGAATGTAGCTCCTAGCTGGATTTAGGTAAAGGTATTTTTGATATTGTAGGTAGAACTTGTGAGATTGTTTCAGGTTCTTGCCTTATTACACTGCTGCCTGTGAGTTTATATGTACAGTAGCATATTTCCAATACCTTCTTTCCAATACCTTCTTTCTTTGCAAGGTATTCTTGAATTCCCCTGTCTGGAAGCAGACCATGTTTGTTAGTGGCATATAAAGCTTTCTTCTCTATTGCCATTTTTCTTTGACCTGTTAACTACTGAAAACAATCTGTTTGGGGGTAAGTTTTTGTCTTTTAAATGAAAGTAAAAATAATGTAAATCTGCATATACCGGTTTTAATATGTAAATGATTGTTTTGAGAAGAATAAAAGGTGATAAATATTTTGAGAAGTGGGCCCCCAGTGCCTCTTAAGGATTCAAAACTGCTCCATGTGCCAGGTAATTATGTAATATATAGTAAACCAGCTGGTCTGAATTGTTCTCAGGGGGGTTGGATGCTATCAAAATGCTCCGTTCTCCCAGCGAGAGCTATAATCAAGCAGGCAGTACCATAAAGTCAGACCAAACTGACATTGAGTTGTTGGCTTTTAATGTATTTTAAGGCAGATGTTAAGCTATACGTTGCGATTCTGAAAAAGGATTTAAAGAAAATAAAACATTGTTTCTATGACAAATTGATACTACAATATTCTGCTGTGTTTGTCATAGAAAACAGTTTCACATGTTCTTAACCAATAGCTCAATGCTGATTTTCCTGCTAGTGTAAAAAGAAACTTAAGGGACAAATGTGTGCATGTCTGTTACCATATGACCCTGGTCATCTATTAGTTTTCTGGAGAGCTGCGGACAAGGGAGGAAGCGGATGGTCAGGAACCCAACTAGCATGGTGCCTAGCTCCATTGCCACAGACATTGCTCATTTATGCCACTGTCTTGCCTCTGGGTTTGGCAGTTGCAGGAGAAGGCAGATGGCACCATCTAAGGAACCAAATTGGTCTGGAGGCCACCAGTTACTGAACCCTGGTGTGCTATCTAAGTGAAGAGTAGAATTTGCCAAGGTATCCCTAGTGCCCAAGCACTATTTGAACTAAGGAGTGGGAATTGGGAATAGGGATGTCATGTCTGGCAGACTCCCTCCCCCCCGGACTCCTGTCTGTGGACTGCCACCACTTACCCACACTGTTTGGTTCCCTGGGCAAGCCACGGGGCAGTCCGTGGGCACCTGACTCCTCGGTGAGCTGCCATTTTGCACAGAAATGGTGGTACGTTGTTTTCCATAAAAGATATCTTATGCAAATGGCAACTGTAAAGCAGCCATGTACACAAGATTACAGGCATGAATGGACCATTCCATTCAATCCAAACAATGAGCTGCCATTTCTCTGCAAAATGCCAGCTCACTGAAGAGTCAGGTGCCACGAATGCTCATTGGGTGCCCACGGACGCCCAGCAGTTCACCCAGGGAGCCAAACAGGGACAGGTAAGTGGTGATGGTTTGGTGAGCTGTGCACGGGGTGGTTCATCCATCCCTAGTTGGGAATGGTGATCACAATGATCATTGTAAAGAAATCCTGTTGTTGTTGTTGATTACATTTCTAGACCACCCAACAGCTGAAGCTCTCTGGGTGGTTTCCAAAGAGGAAAAAGCATTAAAATACAGTATACAAAATGTAAAAACTATTTACATAAAACACACAAACATACAGTATACACGGAGACAACATATATCTAACAACAACTTTGAGCTGCCAAGTACCTGAGAAAAGAGATAGGTCTTAACCTAGCACCAAAAAGATAACAGTGTTGGTGCCAGGCAGGGTTCATTGGGGAGATTCCACAGTTGGGGGGCCACCACTGAGAAGGCCGTCTCTCTTGTTGCCACTTTCTAAGCCTCCTTTGGAAGAGGCACCTGGAAGAGGACCTTAGATGATGAGTGTAGAGTGTGGGTAGGTTCAGTTATCAGAATGGCATTCAAAATATGAAATAAAATCTTCTAATGTGTGGTTATTAAATTTCAATAAAAGTGTTGGTTGTTTCTTTTCAATGTCCAACAAAGCAGAAGTAATTTAAATATTTTTTCAAAACTAGGAACATGCAGGACTTACCCTTTATTGCCAGTTTTCCACTGTTCTACCCCATAGCATTGAATATCTATGGAAATACCACCGAATGTCATGAATATACACAGTTTCAACAGAACTTCTGTGCATGTATGCATTTTTCCTTATAAAAGAGCTATGCAGTGGCCTGCGCATCCAACTGCCAATCCTGGAAAGTTCAGTGCTAATTTTGAATTGCCTGACTCCATGCAAAGCCTCCATGTACACACTGCTGCAGTGAGCTGGAAAAGTCGTTTGTCGGTTTCACCCTTGCATCGCAGGGGCTCCTGCCCATTTCATCTTGTCCATACTACGCTTCATAGCCTGTGTGATGGAGATGAGAAGATGTACAGCATCTTCCTTAAACTGGAACACACACACACACACACACACACACACACACACACACATATATATATATATATATAGGCTGCAAAGAGTAACAGTGCAACTGGCAGGATTTAGCACCCAGCCACGCAGTGAGTAGAACTTTTACTGCAGAAGTGAAAACAGTAATGGTTTTAAAACTAAAGGCACCTTCCCCACATGATCTTGATTCCATTGCAAAGGTCGGGAGAGGGAACAAGGACCAGGGCTGGTGTTAAGGTGAGGCATAGTTGGGCATCTACTGAGGGCGCACATCCCAGCAGGAGCCCACTGACAAAACCTCCTGAAATTACTTCTTCTCTTCACTATTGAGACCTGCTTGTTCAGCTGCCTCTTGCCAGACAATGCTGGTGGGGAGAAGGAGGGGCAGTAGATGCCACTGCCCAATTGCTCACTGGGTCTCTGCATGTCAAGCGAGCAAGTGGAAGCAATGAAGGGAAAGAGAAGGAGCAATAGCTGCTGGTGACAATGGTGGTGAGAAGGCAGACTCACTGAAGGAGGGGGCCCATTGACAATGTCTTGCCCAAAGGCCCTCAGAAACCTGGAGCTGACATTGCCAAGGACTTTGGGGGTGGGGTGGGGGTAGGGATTTTGTAAAGTCTGCTCCATCTGTGTTTCACGGATTGTCAGGTGCCTTTGGTTCTTTTGTCTGCTCCTTGGTGAAATCAGATATTTCCCCCCAAATTTGCCCCCCCATTTGCAAATCCCCCCCAAATGTGCATTTTCAGGCTTTAGTCTATGGGGGAATTGCACATTTTGGACCAGTGTTTTTTATTTTATGTTTTTCTAAAACTAAATTGGAGTAAAATTCTAGAAGGTAAAAAAAACCAGTCTGCAAGTCCACAGAATTTGTGCAATTCAGGAAAAGCCAGTCCACTGTGGAGTCAATTGGTCAGACTGATAGAAATCCAAACTCATTTGATTCCATTGTGGATTCCTCCGACATCCCTAGTGCAGTGGGTAATCGCTTGGCTTTTGGATGAACTCCCTTTCTTTGGCTCAGGCACCATACTCTCTCAGGTGGTGCAGTCTGAGGAGCTGTATGTGCTGCCTCTCCCAGACTTTCCTAGTGGGAGGGCATGTCCTGGATTTGAACCTGGGACCCCCTGCATTTGAAATATGAGCTGCTCCACTGGCTAGGGCTCCTTCTGCAACCCCTGTGATCCTGGTGGCTGTCAAATGCTCCATGATACATATATTTATTTCTTTAGCTTATGGTAAAATTTCTAACCCACTTTTCACCAATAGAGGTACTTAAAGCAGCTAACAAAACATAAAATGCCACAAAAACAAAAATATTCTGATAATGAAAACAAATAAGCACATAAAACAACACAGTCAAACCCACATTTTAAAAAAGCAAGAGAGCCATAGCTAAACATACAAAAACATAAAACAGCATTTAAAGCAAAGGCTTCAAACACCAGAGGAACACACACACAGAATAACATCTCTTGGGGGAAGGAGTTCCACACACGGAGTGCTGCCACAAAGAAGACCCTATGTCTACTGTTGCAGGTGAAGGGGTGGAGAGCTTCGCTGTGGAGCTTACAGTGTGAGTTTAAACTATGAGAGCTCCTCCTTTGCCTCTGGCATGACTTTTTTCTGAAAGGGCATGCAAAAGGTGAGTGGGGCTCTGTTCCTCCCATTCCCCCGTTGAGATCTGAACTCACATTTCTTGTTTCCCAAGGTCACATGCTACGCAGTGAGCTACTGGAGTGTGGTTGTGGGTTCCCTTGTTCCACATTCTCATCCCTCCCTTTCCCTGCCCAGAAACAGGCTCCTCTCCTCCTTGGTGGGTCTTGTATTCTTGTGCCAGGCAGACCCTGTGTTTTCCCCCTGTGAGCATCCAGCCAAGGGAGTTATGTAGGTGCTGTGCTCTAAGTTACCTCCCTCCTTCTTTTGTGTTGTGCAGTCAAAAGGATGATTCTGAGCAGTATGTGTGTGTGGTATAACGGGACACAAACCACTTTGTGAAGGATTCCTGAGGACCCCCACTGGCTGGGTCATCCCTGCCTGTGCCACAGACACTCACTCAGAGGACAGCACTCTGTCATCATGCCTGACAAAATGTCTGTTGTGAGTGGGGTGGGAAGGTGTCTTGGGGAGTGCCCCATCAGTGAGTGAATTTTCTCTTCCCCAGAAGAGCAACATGGAGGCATTGTCAGTGGTACTGCCCATGATTGGTGGTGGTGGTGTTTCCAAGGATGCTGGGGTCGTAGTGTTGCTCTATTCCATGTTCTTTGCTGCAGCATCCCCTCCCCACTCCAGTTCTGTGCTGTATAGGATATGGAATAGGTTATACCACCATTGTGGTATAAACTATTCCATTGTACTGGTATAAGTGCTCCCCTACCCTGCCCGCAATAACTGGAGTATATGATTGCTCTTGTATAAACATCACCACTAAAAACATATTTGACTTCCAAAATCAAATCAAACAATTGTAAACCAGCAAAGAGACAGCCAGCATAGAGCATGGTATCTGAATGTCTGGAAGAATAAATCAGTTTGCAAAAAAAGAAAAAGAAGAAAAGTTCCAGACCCAGTGAGTGCAGTTAGGGAGTGGGTTTCACAACTGAATTGGCTTATTAAATGTATATGGCTTCCTATCAAAAGATGTTGTCTGGACAGCTTACAGGTTAAGAAAAACAAAACAAAGTGTTAAAGAAATATACAAAACATCATAATTAAAAACAACAAACCATAAAAATGCAGCATGAAACAATTAGCAGCTCTGATTAGAAACCATACTAAAAACAGCAAGAGCCCAAGGAGTGCTTAAAACTAGGGATAGGTGGATTAAAACTAATAGATAGATGGATTAAAACTTAAAACTAGGGATAGGTGGACCTGCTGGTCCGGGTGGGAATCTGCCCTTGTGGGGAGTCGATCCGTCCCTCCCCCCGGAATCCGTCTGGGCTGGCTCCACTCTGCGGCAATCCTGTGGAGCTGACCACCGGGTCCGCATCGTTGGCGATTCAGCCAGCCGCCATTGCCATGCCGTATCGCTGGGTTAACTCCAGATGCAAACGGCGTCCACTATGCCATTTGCGGCCGTAAGGCTAGCCTATCGCGTGAAAAACAGGGACGTAAATGGCATAGTAGATGCCATTTGCGGCTGTAAAGCTGTTAGATTAACCTAAATGCAGCCGTAAATGGCTGCATTTAGGTTAACCTAAAGCTTTATGACAGCAAATGGCGTAGTGGACGCCATTTGCGTCCAGAGTTAGCACAGTGATACAGCACGGCAATGGTGGCCAGCCGTATCACCAGCGATGCGGACCCAGCAGCTGGCTCCACAGAGTCGCTGCATGGAGGAGCCAGCCCGGACGGATTCCAGAGGGAGGCAGAGGTGAGTGCCCTGTTCCGCCACAGACCCCAGAGGCTGGATTCTTTGGAATCCAGCCTCATTGAGGTCCGTGGAGGAATTCTCCGCCATCCCTACTTAAAACTGCAGTGACAAAGTCCAGAATGACTTGAGAGAGTGGGGGGTGGCCCTATCGTTAGGTAGAGTGAGGCCATGACCTCAGGCAGCAGATGCCAGGGCAGGGGGAGTGGTGGCAGCTTCCTGGCTGTTCCTCCTGAACTCCTCAACATTCCCTCTCTGCTGGAGGGCAGAGCAGTGTATGCCACACAATCCACCCTGCGCCCACCCCCCACAGCTAGCCTACTGCCCTCAGGTGTGTTGGAGGACATTGTCCCATTGTGGGATGCGGAGGGGTGCTATCTTGTCGTTTGTCCTGCCAGCAAAATGTCTTGGACTGACCCTGCAAAGAGAGAGCAAGCATGCTTATATATAACCTCAGGTATGCTGGACCCAGAGCTTTTCAGGATTAAAGGGTTAAAAACAGACATCTGGTGGAACCATTGTTGCTGCAAAAACTGGTGTTATGTATTCCCTGTACCCAGCCCTAAACAAGAGATGGGCTGCTGCAGAAACAATAGTTTTGGCATCTGAACTCTCTTCTCAGACAGTACAGTGAAGAGTGTGTGACACTAGCCTACACACCAAGACAGAAAAGCAGGTGTGAAGGCACAGCCAGTGAAGTAGCTCATCACTATAGCTGCCAACCATCTGGACATCCTGGAACAAAGCCTGTCTGAAATATCTCCAATACTGTGAATCTGTTCTTCTAATATTTTTGTGTGATCCCATCAAGAATAGGAAAATTCACCTCCCTTAAGTCATTCCTTATTTCACCTATTTACTTTAGCAGAAAAAACAAAATTTCTGCAAGGAAGCAGCTGATATGGCATGCAAGAACACTGCACCTTATTGTCTAATCAATACACAACAAACAGGCTTATAGGTTTGACAAGACGATACTTAAAACATTGTCTAGAATTTACAAGTGTAAAGATTCTGCTAGGGATGTATGAGCATTTCATTTCAGTTTGCAAAACATCCAAGCTTGCCCCATTCGCAACCCCACACATGGACAGGAGTGCATTTTTTTGAAAAATGTTTGCAAATCCTAAACTTGCAACCGTGTTTGAAAAATGTGTAATTTGTTTAAAAGGTGCACTTTGAAATGCACTTCTTTAAAAAAAAAGCATTTTCATGCTTTAGTCAATGGGGGTAAAGTGTGCACTTTTGAAAAATGTGCAAAGAAATGCACACTTTCCCCATTTAAAATGTGCACTTTTTCAACAAACTGAAAAACAGGCCACAAATGGAAATAAGACAAAGCTGAACCAACCGTTGAAGTGAAGTTTGGAGAATTTCAGCAAGCTGAACCATCCCTAGTTGTTCCATTGCTAGATTCCACATATCAGAATGGTATAAGAAATGGGGTGCTTCCAGATAGAGGGCTCCTAGCACTACTAATGGCAAGGCTTTATGCAGCTATTCCATCATTTCTTCCTTAATTAATTTTCTGCTGTAAAGCAGTGGGAAAACACAGGAGGGTTATGAGTGGGATATGTCGTCATCTGGTCTGCTTGTAAACTTCAGTGAATGAGGCAGGGCGATAGCACCATAAAGAAAGCAGCCTAGGACTCTCTCCAATTCCATGGTATCTTTATTCATCCCATAACAAACTCAACTTTATTTCAAGGAGAAAACCAGGGCAAGCATCTTAATGCATTATTAAAAAGTACATTGACAGAACAGAAGAAAGTTATTCCTAAATAACCCTGGCAAATGTGCATAATAGTCCCCTATGTTTGTGTAAACATTGACAATGTGTTGTTGTCATAATGGCTTGGAGCCTGTTCAAAGTTTTAGATACAAGGCCTGCAATTACTTTAACTCCAAGGCCTGCAATTTTGTATAAGTGTTGAACCTGTTGACATCATACCTCGCTATTCCTGAATGATACTAAATGCCATAGTATTTAGAAAGGTTCCGAAGTTGGGGTTTAATACCAAATAAACAAAAACATACAATCCTACGTATCTGATCATAAATATGCACCAGCAGAGTTATAGAGGAACCCCACCAAATACAAGCAGTTACTTTCAAGATGCACATGTAAAAGAGTGAATTTACTAAATTGCTAAGAGAGATTGTGGTGAAACAGTTTGATTTTTTTCTTCTTGTGATGCAACCTGCTTGGAATTTGGGGACTGTCATTGTCTGTGTAGAGCTGCCCGCTCCTCAGTAATACCTGTTCAAGTTGGAATTAAGATAGTGATTGGCTGTTGGCACATATCCACTGCCAAGGACCCACTACATGATCGGTTTCATGGCACTAACACATGAGGCATCAAATGGTCTAGGAAGCCAAAGGGATGCTAAGGTCATGGGCAAGCTATTGCAACCTTGTACATATCATTCTTGATAATGGTGGGGTGAAGAGTATATGTGGACACGGAGATGGCTATGCCTCACTTGCTAGCTATCAGGTGCTCCTTTGGTTGCAGGGGTGCAAACTACCATTTATACTAGTGAGGTTGAAGTAGTCCTGTGGGTTCAAACTATCATTCATTCAATTTCACACCACTCAATTCATACATCTAAGACAGTGCTCCAGCTTCACTGACCTGTCCCAGTAAGGGGGACACTGGCCTGCACTAGCTTGCCCACTGTTTTCAGTAGATGGATTAGCAACCTCACTGAAATAAATAGACATCCACTGCACATGATGTACAAAGGGGTCTTTACAAGTGTATATGATCTATGGATGGGGGCTGTAGTCTCCAGTAAAAGCCATCCAACGTTGTGGGGGAAAAAGACTTTGCAGGGAACTCTTATACATACATAAATCAACTGAAATGGCTGCAAATGGGCAAATGATTAGCTGGATTTGCACTTTCTAATTAAAGTTTTATAACACAGAATGCCAATAAGAAAAGTATAATGAAATGGATTAGTATGGAATTTACTGCAAATGTTTTAAAATGGAATTAGAATTCCCTACATCATCTGTTTCCCTTTTTTTCTTTAACCAATTACTTAATTTGCAAAGGAGAATTGGTTAAATAATTTTAAAAGCTCTATATGACATTCACCACATTTGTTGACTCTTTTATGTAAAATTATTTTTTCCTCCACCAAAAATGGCATCAAATATCCTAAGGCATACAATTTGAGAAGTTATGACAGCTGATATTTTAGAGGTTGGACAGATATCTTTTTAGCATCTTGCAGATGGATTTAATCTCTTAGTCAATCATTTTTACATCTATCTGTCCTTAAGATTGAACATTCTAGTTGTCCATTGATAGGAAATAATATCTGAGCTTTCACCTTATTCTTCCACTATACACCAACCTGAGGCTTGAGGCAAACCACAATACATTAAAAGCACATTGAATAAAACTTTGAGTGTGCCTCAAAGTCATACTGCACAGGACATAGGACATTCAAGTTATTTAGATAACTTCGGCAGAAAATCCCATAAGCACCTCTCCATCTCCCTGGCAGTAAAGTACAACTTGGATGGGCTCCTTAATAGTTCCTGGGGACTGTGTCATTTGTTCTGACACTGCACATGCCCTGGGTTGCCATTTGGAAATTTAGTGGACTAGCAGGCAGATCAGAACGCTGCCTATATTGCTTTTAGGTGTTGGGTGTAGAGAAGAATATAGTAAAAAATATATTAACTAGGGCATATTCTGAAAATTAAGCATATTCAGCTTAATTCTGAGTTCATAAACTAAGTGAAAGCAACATGTATGCCAAAGGCAGACACCCTAGCTCCACAAATACTCAAATATTCTTCTTCCTGATAAGCCAGGGCAGCCTGTCTATCAGTGTAACATGTTTGGGAGCATGGAGCGCCTTTATTAAAACAACTGCACTGGCTTTGAATTTGTTTCATCATGGCCCAATTCAAAGTGCTGGTGATAACCTTTACAGTTTGGGACCAGGTTACCCATCTGAGCCTGCCCACCTACTGAGATCTGCAACTGAGGCTGTCCTGTGTGTCCTGACATCGCTAAAAGTACTTTTCATTGGGATGAGGGAGAGGGCCTTTCCAATGGCTGTGGCCAGGCTCTGGGCCCCCTCCCTGTTCCCCTTCTTTAATGTCCATCCACCTGGATGTCAAAGTGTTTATTTTGCTTGTTTTAATTTATTCTTGTTAGCTGCCTTGAGGAAAGGAGGAGGATATAAATGTTTTACATAAATATTTTTTTCTGGAGGACAGATAGTAATCACTTTAACACTTTTGTTCCTGGGTGACAAATGTTTTCCTATCTCCTGTAAGACATGAAAATTTGATAAAAGCTTTGCCTTAGCCCCAATTCCCAGCCTTTTCTAGAATCACATGGGCTGAGGGGAGGGTTTACAGAAAGTATATAAAGGAACTGTGCCCTGGCTTCAGCCTGTTTAGGTCTAGGAACTTTTTGCAGCTTGATCAGACAAAGTCAAGGAGTGCAAAGTCAAATCCCAAGACTTGAAAGCTTCCCCAAGATGTGGCCTCTGCCAATAGCACTGGGAACTCTACAGTTCCGCGAAGCCTTAAAAATTAGACTTTGGAGGCTCTCGTAGAGCACTGTCTTACGTTTTGATTAGTGTCTTAAGATGTACATGAAAAACAGATGAAGTTTTGAAGCCTCCCCGCACCTGCGAACCCCAGCGGAGCCAGGTAAGTTGAGTTTCATACACCCCTACTATCTGGATCCCTTTTAGTCTTGGCTTCAGGCATGGCTATAGGTCTGAAATGGCCTTGGTCACCTAATAGATTATGTTTAGCAGGAGCTGGATAAAGGGAGTGTGTTGCTATTTTGTGGTGACTCCAGTCCTTCCAGGAACGTTGTGGTTCTCTGGGAGGGACTCATGCTTGACCCCTTGTCAGGGGCAGACAAGATGTAGCCTGTGGGCTCATTGTGCCCTCCTGCTCCTCTTCTTGTAAGTCCCATCACCCCACCAAAATTCATAGGAGTGGCAATAAACAAAATTGGTGGTTTGCCTCTGAAATTTGGTGGCAAATCTCTACAGAGCCTTAAAAGGGACAAATTTAGCTTTTATTTTCAAGATAAATGTGTCCTTTTTAAGGATCCATAGCAGTTTGCTGCCAAATTTCAGCAGCAAACTAGCAGGGATATGCTGGGAGTTTTAGCACTTTCTTCAGTCTAAGAATGCAGAGGATTGCACCCTTAGTATGTTCTGCGAGAAGATCTCTAAAAAAGGCATGGTAACTGTAGCCAGCTGAGACACCAACATGTTTATTACTTCCAGCTCTGTTTCAAGGAATGAACTGTCTGCTTCATCAAGTGGAGAAATACTGTTTTTGTGTTAATAACACTGGCTGCAACTCACAGTAGCACGGAGAAACCTTTGTATATATTTGTCTCATGACAACAGTTCATCTTAATATAATCTGGCTGCAACAGCTACTGCAGAAAATTGTTCGCACTTTGCTGGCACCATGGGAGACCATAGTTACTCACAAGATTGAGAAAACCATCGATGACAATTCTGGGCTTTGTCTAACTGTGAGATCTAAGTGTTGCTCTGCTTCTTATATATAATAGCAATGCCAACTTCTCACATCTCTTTATATTCTCAATCGGTTCAATTGATCCTTGGCTTAGATCAACTATCACAGAAATAAAGGTTTCAGCTCCATTGAATTCAGTGTCAGGAGTCATCATGATATAAGTTTTGTACCATATATTTTAGAAATCCTAACAACTGCTACCTTTGTATAGCTAAGGAAAAGGAGTATTGTTTGTTTTGGACATCGACCTGCATACACCATAGCTCCTCAGGGCTAGCTGTTTTGCATGATGTTAGTTCATTTTATTTTTTCACCAGGAATGTTTGGCAGACATAAATAAAGCAATCTCATCTACCTATACTATACCTTTGTTTTAAAGGGTCTGTTTATAGCTGAATTCCAATATCAAATGGCAGTAGACTTTTATTCACAGGAAAATAAATCTGTAAGGTTTATGATCACATATTTTTCATTACTATACTGTAAAACCTCACCTGAAATAACCACACTTTAACTTAACACTCCTATTAAAGTCACAGGAAAGACTTGCTTTCACTTTGTCTCAAGTCCTTGGAGCACCTGTGCTGTTGGCAGGGCCCAAGCATAATTTTTTTGTGGTGGGCAGTATACACTTGTAATACAACCTCTCTTCCACACACATACCATGATCCCATAACATACATACAATCTCATAAATTATGAAAGAAAAGTTTCTATTTTAATTTTCAAGTTTCATTTTCTACATTATTGAAATCACACCATTGCCCACAATGTGGCTTTTCTACCATGCACTCGAATACACACTTCCTTTTTGCTATTTTTGTTTAACATAAAATTTCCCTGGTTTTTAAAACAGAAAATTATTAATACATTGTTCTGAAAAAGCACATACTAAAAAACAAAAGACAAACAAGTCATTATGTGAGTAGATGTGTACCAATGAATAGTTATATCCTTGTATGTTTAGAGAAGATTACTTCTGAGTAAGCCTACACAGGATTCCAGTATAGCTTTTTCCTTTCCTACCTACTGTTCATCAGGGAGGCAGAATGTCTCTCTTAGCCCCTCAAAATTTCATCACTCTTATCTCGGTTGACAGTTTCCACTACCCCTTCCCCACTGTCAGGATGCTGTCAGGAATGGTGGAATTCCTCTCAAAACACTGGAGTGTACTGGCAGAATTCTAGCTTCAGAGTCAAAATGAGCATGTCCAACATAACTTTGCCATGGGACAGAAAAACCTTGATAAGATTTATACTGCTGGTCAGAATTTCACCAAACCAATGAAAGGCACACCTTCTCAACAAGCCTGAATAAAGTACATGGGTAATTTTACCCAGAATATGAAAGAAATATATGATATGCTGAGCCACAGCTTGTGTAAAAAGTACAAATGTATTAATTGTCAGTACTTTTTAACTTGCTGTATTTGCGGCAATTTGTATCTGCTCAGTTTGACATTTTGCATGACTGTAGACCTCATCAGTTAGATTATGGTTCCCAAGTTTCAACATATTAGCTCTACAGGTGTCATCTGTATAAGCAGTGGACATTTGAAGCTTATAATGGTGGAAATGTTTTTTGGCAACTCATCTTAACTAAAGGGGCACTCCCATTTCTCTTTAATGTAAGATCAATGAATCAAGGTAAGCTGGAGGTGGTCAAACATGAGATGGCAAGATTGAACATCGACATCTTGGGAATCAGCGCACTAAAATGGACAGGCATGGGTGAATTTAATTCAGGTGACCATCATATCTACTACTGTGGGCAAGAATCCCTTAGAAGAAATGGAGTAGCACTCATAGTCAACAAAAGGGTGGGAAAAGCAGTACTGGGGTACAATATCAAAACCGATAGAATGATCTCAGTACGACTCCAAGGCAAAGCATTCAACATCACAGTAATTCAAGTCTATGCCCCAACCACTGATGCCGAAGAAGCTGAGGTTGATCGGTTCTATGAAGACCTACAGCACCACCTAGAACTAACACCAAAAAAAGATGTCCTCTTCATCATAGGGGATTGGAATGCTAAAGTAGGAAGTCAAGAAATAACTGGGATAACAGGCAAGCATGGCCTTGGTGCACAAAATGAAGCAGGACAAAGGCTAATAGAGTTTTGCCAAGAGAACACGCTGATCATAGCAAACACTCTTTTCCAACAGCACAAGAGGCGACTCTACACATGGACATCACCAGATGGTCAATATCGAAATCAGATTGATTATGTCCTTTGCAGCCAAAGATTATGTACTATGTACTTTGTATGTCAAAGCCAAATTATGAACAGATTATGTACTTTGCAGCCAAAGCCAAAGCTGATCTCTTCAGCAAAGGAGATCGTTACCTTGTCGTGGTGCTGGAGCTTGAGCACCTCAATGACGTCATGAGCTAAACCGTGAAGGGACACCCAAGACGGGAAGATCATGGCAGAGAGGTCAGACTAAATACGATCCCTGGGGAAGGAAATGGCAACCCACCCCAGTATTCTTGCCATGAAAACTAAATGGATCAGTACAACCAGAGATATGTCGGTATACCATCGGAAGATGGGACTCCCAGGTCGGAAGATGGCCAAAATGCTACTGGGGAGGAACACAGGATAAGTTCAACTAGCCCCAGATGTGATGACGCAACTAGCTCAAAGCCGAAAGGACGGCTAGCAGCCGATGGTGCTGGTGGTGAACGACGAATCCGATGTTCTAAAGATCAACACACCATAGGAACCTGGAATGTAAGATCTATGAGCCAGGGCAAATTGGATGTGGTTATTGGGGAGATGTCAAGATTAAATATAGACATTTTGGGTGTCAGTGAACTGAAATGGCCTGGAATGGGCCACTTCACATCAGATGACCACCAGATCTACTACTGTGGACAAGAGGACCACAGAAGAAATGGAGTAGCCTCCATAATTCATAATAAAGTGGCTAAAGCAGTGCTTGGATACAATCCAAAAATTGACAGAATGATCTCAATTCGAATTCAGGGTAAGCCATTTAACATCACAGTGATCCAAATATATGCCCCAGCCACAGATGCTGAAAAAGCAGAAGTAGATCAGTTCTATGAGGATCCGCAGCACCTACTGGATAGTACACCAAAAAAGGTGTTATTTTCATTATAGGAGACTGGAATGCTAAGGTGGGTAGCCAAACGACACCTGGAATTACAGGCAAGCATGGTCTGGGAGAACAAAATGAAGCAGGACATAGGCTGATAGAATTTTGCCAAGACAACTCACTGTGCATAACAAACACTCTCTTCCAACAACCTAAGAGACGACTTTATACATGGACTTCACCAGATGGTCGACACCGAAATCAGATTGACTACATCCTTTGTAGCCAAAGGTGGCCGACATCTATGCAGTCGGTAAAAACAAGACCTGGAGCTGACTGTAGTTCAGATCACGAACTTCTTATTGCACAATTTAGAATCAGACTAAAGACAATAGGGAAGACCCACAGATCAGTTAGATATGAGCTCACTAATATTCCTAATGAATATGCAGTGGAGGTGAAGAATAGATTTAAGGGACTAGATTTAGTAGATAGGGTCCCGGAAGAACTATGGACAGAAGTTCGCAACATTGTTCAGGAGGCGGCAACAAAAAACATCCCAAAGAAAAAGAAAACCAAGAAGGCAAGATGGCTGTCTGCTGAGACACTGGAAGCAGCCCAAGAAAGAAGGAAAGCAAAAGGCAACAGTGATAGGGGGAGATATGCCCAATTAAATGCAAAATTCCAGAGGTTAGCCAGAAGAGATAAGGAATTATTTTTAAACAAGCAATGCGCGGAAGCGGGAGAAGATAATAGAATAGGAAGGACAAGAGACCTCTTCCAGAAAATTAGAAACATCGGAGGTAAATTCCAGGCAAAAATGGGTATGATCAAAAACAAAGATGGCAAGGACCTAACAGAAGCAGAAGAGAGCAAGAAAAGGTGGCAAGAATATACAGAAGATCTGTATAGGAAAGATAATAATATCGCGGATAGATTTGACGGTGTGGTCAGTGAGCTAGAGCCAGACATCCTAAAGAGTGAGGTTGAATGGGCCTTAAGAAGTATTGCTAATAACAAGGCAGCAGGAGATGACGGTATCCCAGCTGAACTGTTTAAAATCTTGCAAGATGATGCTGTCAAGGTGATGCATGCCATATGCCAGCAAATTTGGAAAACATAAGAATGGCCAACAGATTGGAAAAAATCAACTTATATCCCCATGCCAATAAAGGGAAGCACCAAAGAATGTTCAAACTGTCCAACAGTGGCACTTATTTCACATGCCAGGAAGGTAATGCTCAAGATCTTGCAAGGTAGACTCCAGCACTTCATGGAACAAGAATTGCCAGATGTACAAGCTGGGTTTAGAAAAGGCAGAGGAACTAGAGACCAAATTGCCAATATCCGCTGAATAATGGAGAAAGCCAGGGAGTTTCAGAAAAACATCTATTTCTGTTTTATTGACTATTCTAAAGCCTTTGACTGTGTGGATCATAACAAATTGTGGCAAGTTCTTGGTGGTATGGGGATACCAAGTCATCTTGTCTGCCTCCTGAGGAATCTGTATAACGACCAAGTAGCAACGGTAAGAACAGACCACAGAACAACGGACTGGTTTAAGATTGGGAAAGGAGTACAGCAGGGTTGTAGACTCTCACCCTACCTATTCAACCTGTACGCAGAACACATCATGCAACGTACTGGGCTTCATGAAGCCAAGGCTGGAGTTGAAATCGTTGGCAGAAACATTAACAATCTCCGATATGCAGATGATACCACTTTGATGGCTGAAAGTGAGGAGGAGCTGAGGAATCTCATGACGAAGGTGAAAGAAGAAAGTGCAAAAGCTGGGTTGCAGTTCAACCTCAAAAACCCCAAGATTATGGCAACCAGCTTGATTGATCACTGGCAAATAGAGGGAGAAAACGTGGAGGCAGTGACAGACTTCGTCTTTTCTAGGCGCAAAGTTTACTGCAGACGCTGACTGCAACCAGGAAATCAGGAGACGTTTACTTCTTGGGAGGACAGCAATGACAAATCTTGATAAAATAGTGAAGAGCAGAGACATCACACTGACAACAAAGGTCCACATAGTTAAAGCAATGGTATTCCCCGTAGTAACCTATGGCTGAGAGAGCTGGACCACAAGGAAGGCTGAGCGAAGGAAGATAGATGCTTTTGAACTGTGGTGCTGGAGGAAAATTCTGAGAGTGCCTTGGACTGCAAGAATATCAAACCAGTCCATCCTCCAGGAAATAAAGCCAGACTGCTCACTTGAGGGAAGGATATTAAAGGCAAAACTGAAGTACTTTGGCCACATAATGAGAAGACAGGATACCCTGGAGAAGATGCTGATGTTAGAGAAGGTGGAAGGCAAAAGGAAGAGGGGCCGACCAAGGGCAAGATGGATGGATGATATTCTAGAGGTGATGGACTTGACCTTGGGGGAGCTGGGGGGGGCAATGGCCGACAGGAAGCTCTGGCGTGGGCTGGTCCATGAAGTCACGAAGAGTCGGAAGCGACTGAATGAATAAACAACAACAACAGCCAAAGATGGAGAAGCTCTATGCAGTCAGTAAAAACAAGACTTGGAGCTGACTGTGGCTCAGATCATGAGCTTCTTATTGCAATATTTTGGCTTAAATTGAAGAACGTAGGGAAAACCACTAAACCATTCAGGTATGACCTAAATCATATCCCTTATGAATATACAGTGGAGGTGAGGAATAGATTTAAGGGATTAGATCTGATAGACAGAGTGCCTGAGGAACTATGGACAGAGGTCCGTAACATCGTTCAGGAGGCAGCAACGAAATCCATCCCAAAGAAAAAGAAAGGCAAGAAAGCAAAGTGGCTGTCTGATGAGGCTTTACAAGTAGCTGAGGAAAGAAGGGAAGCGAAAAGCAAGGGAGAAAGGGGAAGATATATCCAACTGAATGCAGAGTTCCAGAGAATAGCAAGGAGAGACAAGAAGGCCTTCTTAAATGAACAATGCAAAGAAATCGAGGAAAACAACAGAATGGGAAAGACTAGATATCTTCAAGAAAATTGGAGATATCAAGGGAACGTTTTGTGCAAAGATGGGCATGATAAAGGACAAAGAAGGCAGGGACTTAACAGAAGCAGATGAGATTAAGAAGAGGTGGAAAGAATACACAGAAGAACTATACAGGAAAGATTTTAATGTTCCTGAAAGCCATGATAGTGCGGTCACTGAACTTGAGCCAGACATCCTAGAGAGTGAAGTCAAGTGGGCCTTAGGAAGCATTACTAACAACAAAGCTGGTGGTGATCACAGTATTCCAGCTGAGCTATTTAAAATCCTAAAAGATGATGCTGTGAAAGTGCTGCACTCAATATGCCAACAAATTTGGAACACTCAACAGTGGCCACAAGACTGGAAAAGGTCAGTTTACATTCCAATTCCAAAGAAGGGCAACGCCAAAGAGTGTTCAAACTACCGTACAATTGCGCTCATTTCACATGCCAGCAAGGTGATGCTCAAAATCCTCCAAGCTAGGCTTCAGCAGTATGTGAACCGAGAACTACCGGAAGTACAAGCGGGGTTTCGAAGAGGCAGAGGAACTAGAGATGAAATCGCCAACATTCGCTGGATCATGCAGAAAGCAAGAGAATTCCAGAAAAACATCTATTTCTGCTTCATTGACTACGCTAAAGCGTTTGATTGTGTGGATCACAACAAACTCTGGCAAATTCTTAAAGAGATGGGAGTACCAGACCACCTTACCTGTCTCCTGAGAAACCTGTACGAGGGTCAAGAAGCAACAGTAAGAACCAGACATGGAACAACCGATTGGTTCCAAACTGGGAAAGGAGTACGACAAGGCTGTATATTGCCGCCCTGCTTATTTAATTTATATGCAGAGTGCATCATGAGAAACGCCGGGTTGGATGAATCACAGGTCGGAATTAAGATTGCCAGGAGAATTATCAACAACCTCAGATACGCAGACGATACCACCCTAATGGCAGAAAGCGAAGAGGATCTAAAGAGCCTCTTGTTGAGGGTGAAAGTGGAGAGTGCAAAAGCTGGTTTGAAACTCAACATTAAAAAAACAAAGATCATGGCATCTGGCCCCATCACTTCCTGGTATATAGAAGGGGAAGAAATGGAAGCAGTGACAGCTTTTATTTTCTTGGGCTCCAAGATCACCGCAGACGGTGACTGTAGCCATGAAATTAAAAGACGCTTGCTCCTTGGGAGGAAAGCTATGGCAAACCTAGACAGCATAGTAAGAAGCAGAGACATCACCTTGCCGACAAAGGTTCATATAATCAAAGCTATGGTTTTCCCAGTAGCAACGTATGGCTGTGAAAGCTGGACTATAAGGAAGGCTGAGCGCTGAAGAATCAATGCTTTCGAACTGTGGTGCTGGAGAAGACTCTTACAAGTCCCTAAGGATGGACGAAAGGGACTTACCTGGTCCCGCAGCTTGCTTCGCAGTGGGGGGGAGGCACTTCGGTTCTCCCCCCGAAGTTCAGGTGAGGGGGGGGAGGCGCCCCGCCTCGCCCGGCTGAAATTCAGGCCGGGGGGGAGGCACCCCATCCCTCGCCACCAAAATTCAGGCCAGGGAGGAGCGCCCCGTCTACCCGGCCGTGAAAAAAAAAGGAAAGTAAAACAAAAAACACCTGTGATAGGCTACGTAACGATTTACGTAGCCTATCACGGCTAGATTTCCAAAGTCAGCCGTGATAGGCTATGTAAATCGTCACGTAGCCTATCACGGGTGACTTTGAAAAAAAAAAGTGTACGCAAATGGCGGCGCCCATGGGGCGCCGCCATTTGCGTTCCTTAGTTTGGCACGTCTAGTCTACGTAAAGATTTATGTAGACTACGGCAAAAATAAGGGAACGCTATTTGCGTTGCCCTTATTTTCGCCGTAGTCTACGTAAATCTTTACGTAGACTAGACGTGCCAAACTAAGGAACACAAATGGCAGCGCCCCATGGGCGCCGCCATTTGCGTACGCGCTTTTTTTTTTTCAAACTCACCCGTGGTAGGCTACGTGATGATGTACGTAGCCTATCACGGCTGACTTTGGAAATCTAGCCATGATAGGCTACGTAAATCATTACGTAGCCTATCACGGGTGTGTTGTTGTTTTTTTTTACTTTCCTTTTTTATTTTGCAATGGCGGCGGTGGCAGCCGGTCAGAAGACTGGCCGCCGCCGCCCCCCCCGCCGAAACGCCACCAAACCGCCGCCGGGACCCACCGCCGAGAGGGACATTCGCACAAGGTAAGTCCCATCCGGGGGGGGCGGGGGCCGGCGGAGAATTTCACCACCAATTTTGGGGGGCCGAATGCGTTGGCATTTGGCCTCTCGGAGATTCGTGGAGAAATTCTCCGCCATCCCTACGAGTCCCCTGGACTGCAAGGAGGTCAAATCAGTCAATCCTAAAGGAAATCAACCCTGAGTGCTCTTTGGAAGGATAGATACTGAAGCTGAAGCTCAAATATTTTGGCCACCTAATGCGAAGAGAAAAGTCACTGGAAAAGACCCTGGTGCTGGGAAAGATTGAAGGCAAAAGGAGAAGGGGACCGCAGAGGATGAGATGGCTAGATAGCATCACCGATGCAATGAATATGGACTTGAGCACACTCTGGGAGACAGCGGAGGACAGGAAGGCCTGGCGTGCTATGGTCCATGGGATCATGAAGAGTCGGACATGACTGAACAACAACAACAACAATTTCAGCAATAATAGGTCTAAAGGCAGTTTTAATGCCCTCTCCATTCATAATTAAAGCCACAAATATCTAAAAAATAATCCAATAATCTCAATCCTACAGATTTGGCTATAGTCTTAAATTGGTTGTGCAATAATTGATTTATCCCCAGGAAACCATGGTATGGATGTGTGATGCTGGGTAATTTGTTCTGTTTAAGCCCGATGGATTTCTTCAGCATTTCCGGTCTGGAAAGTGGGGGTGGACTCTGTGAAGATGGATCTACCAATACCATCTCATTACACTGCTTAATCAGAACTTTAGATTGCCATCCTCAAGAAATGTTCTTGATCAATCTTCGAGAAATTTGGGAGATATTTTTTAATTGCATCCAATAGTACAATATTTTTAAAGGCAATGAAATTAGTCTTCAGTACCTGACAGAGTTCCCCAAAAGATATTACTAACCCAAACCAATGTGTTCTTGGAAGAACTTCATTTTCTTCTAATAATTCACTCCATTTTTGAAATGCAAGATCCCAGTTTTTATAAATTATATTTTATTAGCTATTTTAAAATGTGAAGCTATATAAAATAATTTTCCATAAGCCTTTTAATGTGATCTTTGAGGGGATGGAAAAAATAGTTCAGAACAATTATCCATTGATCAGTGTAAAGGAACTTCAATAATCTTGGCTTTGACTAGGTCTGTTCCCATAATCAGAGAACATTGCTGCTGCTTGACCATATTTGTGTACCACTTGCAATAAGCTCAAGGTGCCAGAGTTGATTACAATTTCTCAAAGACAAGAGCAATGGGTGTAATCTTTCAAGCACTATCTCTTCATAGCTTCTCTTTGTCTAAAGGGGCTTGAATGGCCTGGAGGTTACAAACCATCGGTCTTTGGAAGATTGCACCTGTTATCAGTAAATCTAGACACAAAAATACATTGGTTTTAAGATTGTGGAGAGAGGCACTGCCTTTCAGATTCAGTTAAATTAACTGCAAATGCTGTCATCTTTAAAAACTGCTCAGGCAGCTTCTAACAAAACTGCACATAAAATGTGATAGTTCCCTGACATTATACAGAATTTAATATGCACAGATTCATTTTCTTGAGGAACACGTGTTCTTACTTACACACATAAATCGTGCTAGGACTAACCAATTATATATCTTGGCATTGGAAAAGCATGACTGGATAGCATACACTGTGTATGTTAGATGGATGCATCCTACAGAAGGTTAATGAAATGTTGCGTTACATCAAGCTATTATAGTGAAAATGCCAGGACAGTGCTGTTTCTATGCATCCCCTGCCTCTTTCATCAGAGGGCAGAGAATTAGCTTTTTCTATGGGTCTTGCTTGCTTCCCCTTCCCTATGCTAATGTTTTCTTTAGCGCGGGTGCTTGTTCCTAAACACTACCAACCCCACTCACTCCTTTTGTGACAAGAATAAAATGCCTGGGGCAGCACATGAGTGACTACTGGAAAAGCACCTCAGCTACAGAGGGAAGTATTAACTAAAAGGAAAAGATATCGCTTTCATGATGCCATAAATTTCTACCAATATATACACTAGGGCGACAACCAAGTTCGTTCATTGCTCAGGTGTTACTTAGGTCACTAGTCTGTTCTTGTCAACAGCCTGTAGAAACCTGAATCTTATCTCTTTGGTCTGAAAGAAGGGCTTGCTTGTTTTGTAAGCTGAGTAAATATTACCAAATACCATTGTTTATAGCTACAAACCTGAGGGGCCTGCTCTGGAACCATGCCATTTATCTCTAGCAGCTCAACAGCTGGTGATTTTAAAAACAAGATGGTAAAACACCTTATAATTGTCTTACATATGATTATTGTGTACATTATTATAATGGTGTTATTTTATTAATTTTTTTTACCCCCCTTTTAAACCAAAAAGACTTCTAGAGCAGCTTATATATCAATTTTAAAAAAAGCCAAGTCAGTGTCCACATGAAGAACTGTAATTCATATGCATTATATTCTGTCACAGAGTTGGTGAGGCATCTCCTGTTCTATTTTCCTTCCATCATTGGGACAGACTCAGTCCTGGGGCACACCATAGGGCATATCCGCTCAGCAAACTCAGAAAGCAGGCAAAGATAAGAAGCACAGTATCACTGGTCAAGAAGAAGGGGAGTCCAAAAGCAGGGTCTGAGGCAAAGCCAAAGTGAAACACAGGCAAGCAGTCCAAATCATGCACAATCCAACAGAACTGGGTCTTATGAGGAGGCCAAGGGTCAACACCATGAGACGTCAGTCCAAAGAAGAGCCTGAGTCAGGAAAGCTGCATTGCAAGACATTTGGAACTGAAATAAAGGTGTTGTTCCAGCAACAAGCAGATCTAAACTGAGAGCTTACATAGTCAAGTCTCCAAGGCCACACCCAGGTGCTGCAAGCTGACCTTGAAGGAGACCCTTTCTCCTGAGTAGATCTTTATTCTCAATTAACCTGGTTGCTTTAGGTGGTGAGACACTTTCCATGTTTTTTTTCCCCCAGTAGGTGGCAGACATGGGGGCTTTTTGGCCTTGATCTGCCATTTAATCCCAATCGAAGAAGTCTTGAGGCACTTGTTTGTTTCATCTCTGAGTGGCAGCCTGTGACTCCACCTTCTGGTACCAGCACACTCTAGGGCTGGGTGGCTGCTTGGCCTCTTTCTCTGATTATATAGGGGAGGTATGGTCCTCAGAGTCCACCATTTCTGGAGGTGTAGCTTCTCCACTGACACTGCAGGTGCCTAGGCTATCACTAGTGCTGGGGGACAGGAACCCACAGGGTCTTTAGAGTCTGTGTTACCAAAGTGTTCCTTCCCATGGTATCCTGGCTGGGCCTGGGCCAGGCATGACAACAATGACCTAAGGAGTGAGCATGACCTTTTTTTTTAATTTTTGAGTCATAGAAATTAGGGAAACTGTGTAGACACCATCCACAAAGAGGCACCTCTTCAGACAAATTCCACCCCCACATGCACACAACCTGCCTTACATACTGTTGGTGTCATTGTGTGGGGCCTGCTTCATATATGAATTGGCTATCAAAACACAAAATTCTTAAGGAAAATTTGACCACACAAATATGAAAGTATTTACTATTTTTCTTTAAATGATATTTACAATTCACACTGTCAGAGCCAGTGAGCTCTAACGATACCTTTTCTGACTACTTCTGAAGGTATGGGTGCACTATCATGAGTCACCCGCCCCATGAAAATCAGAGCCATAATACATTTCTGAGTGGAGACCTGAGTATACTGTGAGGCCATGGAGGCTACCTTTCTTTTAGGCTACCACTTCGTTACTTTTTCCTGACATATTATACCCATATTGGATGGGTGGGTGAGGAAGGATTGTTCAGTTATATGTATTCTCACAATATATTTTCATATATCTTAAAATATATATAGTTTCAGATGCAAGTATCATTACAATTATTCAGCTTGATACATACCAACACAGCAAATATTTGACTAAAAAGATAGGAATGTACAATACTTAGCTTTGGCTGAATTCTGAGATATGCAGCAGAATCCTACATATCTCTACTCAGGAGCAAACTCCACTTTGTTCAAAGGGACTTGCCCTCAGGTAAGTGTCCATAGGATTGGTCCCAGAATTTGTGAACTTACTCAAACATAACAGATTTCATCTCATTGACTCGGGGGCAAATGGGATCACTGCTGAAATTGTAGACAACCCATACTTGCATTGAGATTCTGTTTCTATGATCCTTTCCAAAATTCAAAGTAATCTTTAGAAGGTGAAATTCTATTCATGTTCTGGAACCAACCCAACACATAAAAAGTTACACTGAAATATTTAAATATATTCATTTGTAATTACTTCAGTGGGATTAATTGTATAGCTGTGAGCAGAATTATTATTTATTTATTTTACAAAAAATACCCTGATAAAGCAGCGTGTGATATAGCATTTTATTTGCTGGTTCAGACTCTCATCAGGAAATGTGCAACTGCTGAATCAGGAACACATCGTAAAAGCAGTCCTAACACTGGATTAGTTCCAGTCCAGCTTTTTGTCTCCTTTCTGAGTTATGTGACATGGATTTCTTTAAAACAAAAACAAAGCCTTTGCTGCCTGCCATTAATCTTTTCACATAAGCAAATCAGCAGTCTCTTTAATCACTAGGATTGATACTACGATTACTGGTAAAGCATCAGATGCCATCTGCCAATTTCACAACCATCAGATCCATGACAACAGGAAAGCACAAGATAAACAGCATCATAAAGCATGCCGCGGTTGGAATTAAAAATTAGAGCCATCAGAGTGGAGATGGATTACTGTTTTATTGTACTATAATCCATACTGTAGTTAAATCTGGACATGCCATTCCTACTATGGCATCTTTCATTTCAAACTGCACTTTTAAGCAGATACACATGAATGAGTTTCTGCTTTTTCAGTGATCATCAGAAAGGAATGTAGCTACATACACTTTTCAAAGATAACAAAAAAGATCTACTCTCTGCCTTCCTGTTTCTTATTTGCAGCCACAGTAAGCTTTTAACCAAAGTAAGATAATTAACAACCATCTATTGGCATCTATAGGCATCTGTTCTAAAAGTTAATAGCCTCTCACTTGGATTGAAAATGCAATAAGAATTGCAAATTACTTTATATACTCTAATGTGCTATAGAACCTAATAATCAATCATTATATTTAAATTAAAGCTAAAGAAAACCATATATAATTAGTTCATTTCAGGTTAATTCAAATAACTAATGCTCATTACATACTGACAGCTGTTTCTTACATGATAGAATTCAACATGACATATATTGGGTTACCGTGAGGTCTTGCATCCAGGCCATCAAGACTTGCTTAGTTTTAGTAAGTTTGTAGCATGATACGCCTCCATGCAGTGGGTCCTTTATTAGAATCCTGTAGTATCCAGGGAAATCGGGGTGGGGTGGGGACTATCTGGTATTATTTTAGACCAGTTGGCAGGCACAAAAGATGGGCATTTTCAGTGGCGCTGTCATCATTGTGGAACTCCTTTCCATGGGTGGTGTGTTTCACTACAACTACAAAAAGTTGTAATGCCCTGCCTATTCAAATCTACTTTTAATTGAATAATGCTGCTAGTCTTTTTTAAGCTGTAATTTGTAACTATTGCTGCTAGGTTTGGAGTGAGTTATGGTGAGATTGTATTGTATAGTGAATTTCTAGTTTATATTTTAAATCAGAACCTCAGGCCTAGGAACAAAATCTAGCTCTCTGGGAGTCCCAATCCAGCCCTCTAGGGTTCTGCAGATCTCTCTGTCCCATTTCCCTGGCACCAACTTTCCCTCAACCAATGATTCTTTGGTGGTTTCCTGGCTTTTGTGTAGTTTTTCCTCATTCTAAAAGGTTGAAATGCCTCTCCTAAGGCTTAATTACTGGCAATAAAAGCTTTCAGCTAAAATATGCTGGTATTTTTGAACCTTACTGGTGGTGGGCAGAGACGGCGAAACAGAGACAATAGGATCCTGTGGATACATGCTTCTTCCCTCCCACCAAAACACCCCCTTCTTGACATCTTTGAGGTCATCTGGGATCACTGTTGCAACGTTAGAAGAGCAGCTGCTGTGGTGGCTGCAAGGGTGATAGAATGGCCCAAAGAAGAGTTTACGGCCTTAGGAGTGGGAATCCACTATATCCTATAGTCCCTGGGATGCATAATGTTGCTCTGTCAGTTACTGTGGAAGTTTCGAACCTGTTAGTTCTACTTAAATGTAGAGCTGCAAATATTGTCTATGTTATAGTTATCTATATTGATTCTTCTGGATGACATCGATACAACAAAGTATTCGTTTTGAAAATGTATTGGTTTTCTATTTTACAGTTTTCTACTTTTATATTGTGGACTATTTAATGCTGTACTTGCTATTGTATTGCTTGCTTGCATTAATTAAGTAATTAATTACATTTCTATACCGCCCAACAGCCAAACTTCTGAGTGGTTCACAACAATTACAGCCATAAAATACAAGATGATAAAATACAATATAAAAGTTTAAAAGTTTAAAACTACAGTATAAAATAAAAATAAAAACCAAAATAAAACCTAGCAGCAGTGCATGTATTTTCTGTATTTTAAATACAGAAACGTATTTAAAATCACAGAAATGCCTGGGAAAATAAGGTCTTCACCTGGTGCCAAACAAAGACCACAATGTAGGCTCCAGGCGACCCTCTCTGGGAAGCTCAATCTACAGCCAGGATGCCACAACAGAAAAGGCCCTGTTCTTAGTAGCCATCCACCTCACTTCCTTTGGTGGGGGCTCCCAATAAAGATGATCTTAGGGCCCAGGCACGTATATATGGGAGGAGACGATCCTCCAGGTAACCTGACTCCAAGCCCTTTTGGGCTTTGAATGTTAATATCTGCACTTTGAACTGGGCCCAGAAATGGACGGGCAGCCTGTGCAAATGGAAAATTACTGGCATAAAATAATCATTTTGGCCAGTCCCCATTGGCAATCTTGCTACTGTATTTTAGATCAGCTGAAGTTCCCAGACCATTTTCAAAGGCACGCCCACCGTTGCAGTAATCCAGATGAGAGTTTACCAGAACATGGATGACTGTAGCTAGGTTATCTCTGTCCAGATAAAGATTTAGTTGGTATATCATCCTAAGCTTATAAAAAGTGCTCCATGCCACTGATTCCACTTTTGCCTCTAGTGACAGTGCTGGATCCAAAGGCACCCCCAAATTATGAATCTGATCTTTTAGGGGGTGTGCAACCTCTTGTAGAACAGGTTGAATATCTCTTAGCTGGGCAGAATAGTAGTAGTACTTATAAATAGTAGGTGTTGTGATTTTAAATGATGAATATTAGATGTCCTAAGCAGAGGATAAGGACACATAGAAATATTTTAAATAAATAATATGCACATCCATGTACATAACTATTTCTATGGTGTAATGTTATATTTTTAGATGGGGCCTGGATCAGGTAAATTCAATTTTGATTGTCTGGACATTCTAGCTAGATGGAAACAAGCAGTTGGGAAATGACAGTTCACAGTTAAGGAGTTGAGAGTTAGGGAGTCAGGGAGTCAGTTGTTAGTCAGGGAGAAGGTCTGCTGGTTAGTGGGTGGTGTTATAGAAAAACGAGGAGAAAGCTGAAAAGAAAGTGAATAGTGAAGGTCTTAATATTAAGGTATTCATTCTCTGTAAGATAACCATACGGAATAGGGAGGAGGTGGCTGTGTTATGCCAGAAGGCTGCCCTAAGATCATGCCAAAAGAAGGTTACACAAGGAGGCATTAAAATCCAGATAAATGGTCCAGGCAGACAGAAATACAACAGGAAGAGCTTTGGGAGTGAGAGGAAGACTGTACCCAAGAGCGAAGTGTATTCGGCTGGGGTGGAGGTCTAGAGAATTTTGTCTGAGGTAAAAAAAGTCATTAAGAGGCTTCGAGTAGCAACAGTGTCTCTTGAGTCTTTAAGGAGTGTCAGCAAGCATTCTTTTAAAAATCCCAAAGAACGTATTAGTATTCCCTTACATACAAATTTTCCGTTTAATAAACCAACTTGTTTCATTAGGGATGGGCAAACTCACCAATGGTTGCCCTGTGTGCTGCTCGCAAGACCTCCGCCAGACACCTGACCCTGTTCACCATATAGGGCAAGCCGCCAGATGGTTTGTGGGTGCCTGGCGAGTGGCGTGAGGCATCCTGCTGCTCTGGAGGCTGGCATTTTGCACAAAATGTTGGCTGCCAGAGTCCCTGTCACAGCCCACCAATCCCTCATTCTCTCCTTGCAAGGATGGAATGAAGTCTGGCAGGAGGCACGGGACTCCTCCCCTCCCCCCCGGCAGCCCCTCACATTCTCCTTGAGAGGAAGGAGAGCACAAGGAGTTGGCAGACAGCAGCAGAAGGAGTCCCTGTCACCACCCACCAACCCCTCGTTCTCTCTAGTGTTGTGTGAACCCACCCCCATCTGGGTTCTCCAGCCACACATCTAGCCCCTGCCCCTGCTTGCCGGTCCCTGGACTGCGCTCGAGCCCCTCCTGCTCTCAGCGACAGCCCGCACTCACCCTGGTAGCCTCATCGAGCACCATGGTTGCCATTTTTTGAAAAACAAAATGCCGATCGCAAAAATGCGCATATTTGCATATGCACAAAAATGCGCATTTTGCAAATGTTCATATTTGCGAATGCGTGAATATGCCCATTTGTGAAAATGTGCATATTTGCATATGTGTGAATATGTACACTTGTGAAAATGTGCATTTTTTTTGCACATGCAAATATGAATAGGGCAGAGGCTTGGCAAGCAGGGCTTGGGGGGGTGGACAGGGGCGGTGTCTGCCGGATTCCTGGATGGAATTGGGCACCTGCACCAACCCTAGTTCTCGCCTCCTTGCAAGGAGAGTGCAAGGGGTTGAATCAAATCCCCCATAGTATTACTGAGGTATATTGAATAGATTATGAAGGGTGAAAGAATTGCTACATTCTGTACTTACAGAATGGGGAAAACTAATTTATTGTTGGAATGAGACTCTTGATGCTATACTTTGAACTAATAAAAGATGGAAGGGTAGCAGATTGCAGGAGATATTTCAAGGAGAGCGACAGTACTTCTGATTTAGATTTGTCACTGACTGAAACACCTTGAGGGCTCTTTCTGAAACAGTGTTATGACCTAACCATTGAGTTGAGGGCAAGGTGCTAGCCATACAGGCTCCCAGAGTTCATAAGAGGTGTGTAGAAAAACATATCTAAAATATAGTTTCTATTGGTGAATGGAAGAGGCTAGAGGAAAATATTTTTTCTTTAAAAAAAAACTAACAACCCTGAGATTATATTGAGGCTCAGTGAAACACAGTAACAGTTTAATGGCCCTCTAAACAGCGGCCCCCTGGACACTACTTTCTTAGACTTAAGACAGGCAGGGGAGCTTACTATAGATTTTCTCTCCTTACTGCCATTCTCATTTTTATTTACAACAGTGCTTAGTAAAACACAGCAGGCTACATTTTACTTGGGTTATTATTCTATCCTTGTGAAGTGCCCTATCCAGCGTAACAGCAGCTAGCTGCACAGTTTTCTTCTCATTTTAAAAAATATTTTAATTAATATATTGGCAAAATCTAGTCTTAAAATTAAATGCACAATAGCTTAGTCATAGCAAAACATCAGGAGCCAGATTGTATTAAGCTTATTTTATTCCTTATCTGGGAATAAAGTCCTCAGATAATTAAATGTATTCACGCCTGGCTCCTTCACAAATCTGTACAGCTGCCAAGCTATTTTCAGAATTTTGAGTTTACAGGTAGATTGGGAGCCAGATATATAAAACCTATTCTCAAAAAGCTGTTTAGCATGTATGGATGCACAGAAATAAACATCCAATATCTGCAATATCTTCTTATGGGAAGAAGAAAATGTCTGCTTCTACTCAGGACTTTTGTGTGATTAAAAGTTTAATATACTTTTGAGAAGGTACATGTTCTCCCACCACTGGGAGAAGCAGCTTTTAAGCTAGCTAGCTAGATAATTAGATAGATACTGAGATATCAACTAAAGTTGAGAACAAGATACAAGATATAAGTTTCCCAGCCTGGTGCCCTCAAGATACGTTCCTGGGAGTTGTTGTCCAACCCATCTGGAGGCACTGGGTTAGCGAAGGCTGATATAAAATGTTTTGGGTATGTTGCATTTTGTAAGTACCAGCCAGATAGGGCCATCTGTCTTTTTGAAGAACTTTACAGTTTACTCAGAACATATTTATAAGATGAATAAACATATTTACAAATCACATTGGCTCATTTGGGTTTAGGGTTACAACCTTAGACACTTTTATTCAGTGATATTTTGGCAAATGTATTGTATAATGAGTGGATAGTTTGATCATATTTGTCAGTGCTAGCTATGACTAAAGTGGACCAGGAATTTAGAGTAGAGATCTGGATCTGTTTTGGCAACCCTTTCCTGTGTACCACTCTCTCTCTTTGAAGCTTCACTACAAGAAAAGGCCGGTGCAAATCTCCAAAACGTTCATGAATTCCATAAAGTGCAGTAAAAGGAAAACAGAGGGGAATCTACTACCTCCTCAGCCAAGCCATGTGACTGTCCTTCTCTGGCACAACTGTGTTTATAGCAAGCGTAAGTAATATTCACTAGCAGAGAAATACCAATGGTGGCTACAGAAGCCCTGATAATGGGCATCATGTAAAGTTACAGCACTAGCAAGAAGATGCTTGTTGTGTTTCTCATATCTTTATACAGGATCCTAGGATCAGCCCATATATACGACCTAACTGTTGAAGAGTAGATTATAATATATGCCTTTAAAATAGAGGCCACTCCCTGCCCCATGAAGAGAGATAATCCAGTTTGATTTGAATTACAAAAAAACAGAGGGAAGTAGCACAGTGTACAGATAAAAAGAAATGCCATTCACAATGAGCTCCAGCCCCTCTGGATGTAAAAATGCAAATATTTTTTAAAAGGTTTACTAAAATGGTTTCAGTCATTTAAATGCTCTGGTTGGTTCATTAAGGTGTTACACAGGGTAAATCTAAATTTCTAGATAATGTCCCTCATCATGAATACAAAATATAAGTTTGCTAACTGTTTGTACTCAGAATTATTTAAGGTAACAAAAAATGGGCCAGATGATAAGTGTTTGAAATTATTGCGATGTTTTGATGTTATTTCATGGCTCCAGTGCGTTGAACCTATCTCTGAATTATTATTACATGGGCAAATCTTCAATAGCTTATATAGAATTCTAAGCCATTATGAACTGGAACCAGACCAGTTAAATAACTGAAATGGCACGTTTCATTCACGCCCCTTGGCTAATGGGTCATTTTTAACTGTATTCCAACTACTAGGCAATATGTTCCAAGTTGCCCTTCACAGAGTGTAGAATTGGGTTACATTAAGGCCACAGATATCTTTACTTTCTTCTGCTTCAGCATGATGTAGATAAAGCAATTCAATCATGTAAGGTCTGCCTTCCAATTATTTTACTGATTGCTTGTGATGTGGAGAATGGACTGTTATCTTCCACTTTTGAGATGCTTGGTGGCTTTATCATTCATTTTACAGTTGTGTACTCTTTACAGATGGAAACAGCTTCAGTTCTGCAAACCATGTCTCTTTGGGGTATTTGCCTGAGGGGAAATCATAAGAAGCATTTTCTTGTTGAAATTGACTTGTTCTGTGTGTGCCAGCATGTGTACAGTGTCTCTGTGTGTGTGTTTATGGAATTTCACAACAAAATCCACAGCTTTCCTCCCTAGTAAGATCCCTTATAATTGAAAAAATGTAAAATAGTAATAGATTAGTTGTTTCTTATTTACAGCTATGAGTCTGATAAAGACTCAGTTTTCAATGATGTGTTCTAAACTTAGGTGGCAAGAGGACATTAAAACCTGGCTTCAACGTTATGAGTGTCTCCCTATGTGTCCTTGATGTTCACGAAGATCATGGGTTCCCAAATTTTCTACCCCAAGAGCCCAGTTGAGAATGCTGAAAATTACCGAGACCCACCAGTAACAAAAGGGCAGGCAGTCACAAAATGGTAGTGGATAGAAGTGGAGTTTCGCACAATTAGCTGACAATTGCTGACATTTTCTATCAATATATAAACTCTTTGTAAATTACTACATTTTTTTGCCACAGCAATTTCCTTGTGCAGGATGTACCATAGTTCAGCTTTTCTCAAGTTAAGTACAGACATTGGTTCTGGAGGTATTGTGACTCATCTGCCCCATTTTAAGCAGAATGTACTGATCCAGAGACTGTAATCAGATATGGCTTCTTTATTTTCTATTTTTTCCTCTCCCCAAAACACACATTCCTCTCAATGTATTTGTATTTATCTCCTGTTATATCTTCTCCCTTCTCCTTTCACCTTTTATTCGTACACTGTTCATCTCTTACATTCACTCTTCCTCCAACAACAGCTTCCCTCTCTTATCTCCTTCCTATATATTTCCAATGTTTATTATTACTATTATTATTATTTTAATAATAGTCCCCCATCAGCTATGCAGGAACATTTTCTCTCTCCCTGTCTCTCCCTACACACACATGCACGCGTACACACACACACACTAACTAAAACACCACAAACAAACAAAAAAGAATCTTGATACAATCACATGTACCCTATGTATAATATCACATCAAGATTGATAAATATGCACAACAACAACGAAGTGCATGTTTGCAGCAGAGTGTGTGTGTGTGTGTGGGGGGGAAGCGAAAGAAGATTCAAATGAACTGAATGAGCTCAAAACTGCAGCAAAGTGTGCATGCTCCAATTCTTTAATTAATTGCAAAAATTCTCTCAGTTAAACTAGAATTCAATTATCAAAAACCCTGCCAGTTTAAGACCAGAGTTAAGGCTATCTCATGTTGGCTCAAGCTCCACAAATCCAGGAAATTGGAAGACATGCTCTGTAATCAGTAATGATGTTGTGAAATGTCACAAGTTGTGCTTGTTTACATCTTACCCTCTATGCACCCACACTTTTCCTTCATCTTTCAAGCTCAAATCTATATGGGGAGGGTGGACTGCCTGGGACCTGCAAAGATTCCCCACATTGTCCTGGTCCTGTATAGCTTCATGAAGCATCTGATTGTAGAGCTCAGGTGTTTCTACATTAAGCAAAAAACCCGCAAAAATCCACATCCTTTCTGGAGCTTCCTGCTTTCAGTTTCTTTGCGGGATTAGGAAGGGCTCCTTTACATGGCAGATACATGGTTTGAACTGAGGGGGTGCCTTCCTCCCTCCCTGGCATGTGTGCAAAGGAGTGGGGTGGGGAGTGGTGGTGGGTTCTTGTTTCCGTAGCTTAACTTCTGCTGTACTCTCTTCTCTCAGCCCCCAGAAAACCTCTTACTTCTGAGCAGACATAAAATGTAAGATTGTGCCATAAGTCTGCATAAGTGAACAACACCAACACCAGCATCAGCACCGTCCACTGCTAGCCGTCCTTTCGGCTTTGAGCTAGCTGCGTCATCACATCTGGGGCTAGTTGAACTTATCCTGTGTTCCTCCCCAGTAGCATTTTGACCATCTTCCGACCTGGGAGTCCCATCTTCCAATGGTATACCGACATATCTCTGGTTGTACTGATCCATTTAGTTTTCATGGCAAGAATACTGGGGTGGGTTGCCGTTTCCTTCCCCAGGGATCGTATTTAGTCTGACCTCTCTGCCATGACCTTCCCGTCTTGGGTGTCCCTTCACGGTTTAGCTCATGACGTCATTGAGGTGCTCAAGCTCCAGCACCACGACAAGGTAACCATCTCCTTTAGGTAGAGATATACAGAAGAAAAGATATGAAAAGGTGTGTCCTGCTGGTACTTTAATCAGCTGATTCAGCTTGGGCTGGGAATGCTTCAGGATTGGGCCATGCTTTCCACTAAGGCTCTGGATTGGTCAATTTACAGATACCCTCATGTCTGGATGGGGTGGTAACTTTATAATCAGGTAGGTATTTTCATGTATCTGAGTCCCTTTAATTTAATCAGTGGAGAGGACATACATAGGTAATTAGGCAATAGCCCCTGCTACCATTCGGGGCTCCCTCATTCCTAGCAGGCTTCAAGTCTCTTGTAGGCTTTCTCAGAACAAAATAGATGCTTTAGCTGAGATGGTCCAGTGTGGGGCAATTACTGGAAAGGCCCTCTCATAAACACCTGACCCACTCTAGAATGCAGGGGAAAATGGAATTGGGCCTCCAATGACAATATGATCAGGCAGCCTTATTTACTATAGTACATATTCTATGGAAGTTAAGATCAAATACATCAATTCACAAATTATTCTCAGGTTACTTTTTAAAGATTTCTTTTAAAGTACATTTTTAAAATGCTTCTTCTGTACATGAAAATTGATACATGGGTTCAATTTGATTCATGTATACAATATATTATAATGTATATTGCTCATTTATTTTCTGTACAAATTGGCAAGCCAATTCCCTCTATGCTATGTAACATGCATTTGAAAGAAAGCATATACACATACAGCCTTTCTCAGATTACATTATACAAGTTTGATGGCACGCCTCTCCTGAAATGAACCCACCTGTACACTATGATCAGCATCTAAGGTCCTCCTCCGAGTGCCTCCTCCAGGAAGCCTGGAAGGCAGCAATGAGGGAGAGGGTCTTCTCAATGGTGGCCCCCATCTGTGGAACAAGCTCCCTGAAGAAGTCCGCCTGGCACCTATATTATTATCTTTTCGGTGTCAGGTTAAGACCTATCTCTTTTCCCAGGCATTTGGCAGCACATGATGAGTTTTAATTGGTCCTGGATGTGTCTTTAGTTATGACTGACAGTTCAAAGTTGTTTTTAGTTATATGTTGTTTGTGTATATTGTCTGTGTGCTTTAATGTAAATGGATTTTAAACTTTTTATACTGTATTTAACATTATAACTTCTGTAAACTGCCCAGAGAGCTTTGGCTATGGGTTGGTATAGAAATGCAATAAATAAATAAAAGTTTATCCAAAAGTAACATGAGCATCAGTTCTGAATCAAAATCTGTGACAATAAGCCCTTAACTTGCATCCATCCTGTGCCATTCCCTGTGCTGCAAAAGAACTAAACCCAATGTAAAAATCTTTCCCATGGGTTTCTATAATTAAAGCACTGGTGATAGTAATAATGATTTCAGTTATTCAAAACAACACCTGTCATGTTGGACTGGTGTGCTGGCCAGCAAGGTCTCTCTTGTAAGATTGAATTTTTAGCTCCTTCAGTGGGATCCAGCCTTTTAACATTTTTACCCCCTCCTTCTGTAACAGGGAATTCTGGATTAACTACTGGTCCCACCCATCCCCTCCAAACCTCAAAGCATAGGGATCTTCCCTGAATTGAGCAACTTTTGCAGGATAAAACACTAAATACTACTGCTACAAATGAATGTATTACAAAAATTAGTAGATACTCAAAATTGAAAAAAAAATTATACTTACAAACAGAGAAGTAAGTGGCAGTAAAAACAGTTCAAATAAATTGCCATTATGATAAAGAATGCTATAAATCTTTTTTTTTTTCTTTATGGAAAACTATTAACCACTACGGGCATCCATAAATAAAACTGGCTGGCACCTTCATGGCATGCCATAATATGGTACATCCTGCCTATGCCATATAGTTATGTACTTGCTTTACAGCACAGTGCCAATGTGATTTATGACTGCTGGATATCTTTTAAATTAAGATTTCTATGATTGTTTTTTTCCATTAAGGTAACTACAACAATACTTTTCCTTTTCAAAACAAATGCATTGCATCCTAGAGAATCCTTCAGCCACTCAACTGGGATATGACCATGATTAATTTCCAATGATGAATTCCTTACTTCCAATAACTAATTTAAGATAGTCACCACTTCTTCTTTTTAATAACAAAAGGATATAAATTCTGCAGGGTATTTATGCTTAGGTAATTGATATAACATCTTCATATTAATGACTATAAATTATGAGTCTTATATAAACCTGTCACACAGCAAGACTCTTGGAGAACACAGTATCACAGCAAACCGATGTGTGTGTTGGTGCATAACATTTATACTATTAAGAAAACACTATAAAATGAGAAAATATTTGAGAAAGATACAGGGTATCTTTTACAGAGTAAGAAAACTGTTTTCATTTTATTTAGGTAATTAGTTTTTGAGAAGGTTCTGTCTGTTCTGAGAAATGTATTGTACGTGATCGTTATTATTTATGCATACATTTCCATATACCATAGTTCTAAAGGGGGGGGAAGTGTCCTTTGTTTTTAGATGCTGCATCTTAAAAGAGGCATCCCCCCTGCTTTCACCAACAGAACAGAATGCCTCTTCAAAGCTGGTACTTGCCATCTCTGATTTTCATAAGTACTTATATGAAAAATAAAAACATGCTGCTTGATTAATTAGGGGACCTTTTTAATCAATAATGTTTTTAATTAATTCATCTGTTTACATATTGTAGTCCCTAGTAGTTTTCACACATGAAGCTTAAACCAGCTTTAGTTTCAATGGAGTTGGATTTGTACTGTGAATGTAAAACCTATATTGGCATGCATTCATTTACATTACAGATACTCCATTTTTTCTGCCACATTAATTAAGAATGATCTGGCATATGCAGGAGAAGCTCAAGAATGGTTTAATGATATGCTTACTGTTTACAGATCTTTTTTTTTTTTAATTAAGGCGTTATCCTCACAGAATCGGGGCTTCTCCACGATGGTTTTTTGTCTAATTGAGGCATGATCTTTGAAGATCATGCCTCAATTAGGAAAAAAAAACATTGCGGAGAAGCCCCAATTCTGCGAGGATAACTCCTTAATTTTTTTAAAAAAACATCCGGAGCGGGGGATAGGAGGGGGTAAAACTTAATCTCATTTGAAGAGATACAACAACCCCCTGCTCAGTGCAGGAAGCCTGATTCCCAGGCGGTCTCCCATCCAAGCATTGACGGGGCCGACCCTGCTTAGCATCTGAGATCAGACAAGCACGCGCAGGAAAACAACAGGAAAACAGCACAGCGCTCGAGTACGAACTGAGCTTGCGCATTCGATGAAGCACTGCAATGGGGAAAATAGGTGAGTGTGAATAATCACGTTTTAATGCGAGAGCGTTTAACCCGACGGGACACCGAATTCATTGCGATGGTGGGCGCAATGTAGATCGGCCCACACACACACTCACACACACACACACACACGTCCTGATTCAGATTGGGCCTACTCTAGGTTAATGTCTGTTTTGGCCGTCAGCACATGCAGGGATATGAGATACAATGGGACACTGCAAATTTGATTAGGTCATCTATAATCTAGCATGGGTCTTTTTCACTGTATTGGAAGAAGTGAAGAAACAATTCTCAAATCTTGTTGTCTTTGTAACAGTTAAAGTATGTTTCAAATCTTGGGCCTCCTTAAATTTATTTATTTATTTATTTATTGCATTTATATCCTGCCTTTTTTTCTCCAAGGAACTCAAGGCAGTGTACATGATCCTCCTCCTTCCTCCATTTTATCCTCACAACAACAACCCTGTGAGGTAGGTTGGGCTGAGAGTCTGTGACTGGCCCAAAGTCACCCAGTGAACTTCCATGGCCGAGTGGGGACTAGAACCCGGATCTCCCGACTCCCAGTCCAGCACTCTCGCCACTACACCACACTGGCTTTCAAACGTTATTCTACTCAATGAACTTTGCCAGGCACAAAGCAGTAATCTGTAAGTGCTTGAAGGGAAATCTTTTGAATTCACACAGTTTATTATTGTAACAAGAGGCCTAAATTCCAAATAAATGTTGCAGAGTCTCAGATCTGCCACTGAATTAAGCCTTATCTACTAGGGTCAGCTACTGCCACAGTGAGTCTTACCACAGGTGCCACAGTTTGCCAGAGTAAATTTTTTTCCCTCACCCCAAAAGGGATGTTGTGTGGCTTAACTATAGCTTTGTGCCTACTATAATCATAAATAATGTCTAATACTCTAATGTCTAATACATTACTATGTAATGTACATTATAACAACTGTTACTTTGCAGCAGTTTCAGAACCATAATTTGCAAGCGTTTGTTTTTCCCACCAAATAGCATGTTTTAGAGTATCATTTGTCCAATATTATCATTATCACTTTCCCTGTGTAACAACAGTTCTGACCCTGTTGCTTAGAAAGGTTCAGAGAACAATAGCAGAAGGGGAAGGAAGAACTAGAAGCACACAGGCCAGGTTCAGACCTTGGTTTAACTCGTGCACTCCCTGTCCCCTTTTCTCTGGTATTGCCATGAGGAAATCAGAAGCATCGGCTTCTACTTTTAAACTAGCCAGGGTTTATTGTTGTATCCAAACTGCGGCAGCTCTGGTTAGTTTAACATATGGTTACTGAATTTGCTGGGGAAGTCTTGCAGACCAGTTAATATACTTCTGTTTTCATTCTACAAATTAAACTGCATTCATAACTCTTTTTTCATCAATCCTAGCATTATTGCCGAAACCAGCGGCATATTATGAAAATCACAGACCCTAAGCCAGGGCCTTGTTAGCCTGTTTGATAATCCAGCCCTGGTCAATATGACCTCAATTTCCATTGTCATAAAAAATAAATCAAGAACAGGGCAAAGTACAGATATTCTCAACTTTCTGCAACCTTCCATGGAACCCCTGAATGGAACTTGTGAACCACCAGTGTTCTGCAGAGAACCTCTGGTTTAAATTGACCAGAGTTCACCCACATTCGGAAATAATGAAAAACTCTGGTTAGTTTAGAGCAGGACACTTCAAATCTCCATGTGCTGCACATGGAGGAGGGTGTGTGTGTGTGAGCCCAAGACTGCAAAGTTTCTGAAGGATAGGTGCAGCAGTTTATATAGCAATGGAGTCCTCAGATATGGGGCAGGTGGGTGAGTGGCTCACTTCCCCTTCCCTCCCCCCCAATGGTTTTTTTGGGGGGAGGGGGAGATTTTATGAAAATGACACACATCATTGAGGTGTTTCCAGGAAAGAAATGGTCCAAAGGGGGGCAATTTGGCTCAGGCTTCAGCTGAATGCAATGCACATCCCTAATAATCAAGTATGAGTTGATCAGACTTGAGCTGGTGGACTATTTTAAATAGCACCAAGGGTCATAATGGAGATGTGTCATGAGGATGGAAAACTGCAACTAGTTTGCATAGTTTGTTTCCAGTCCATTAAAATTAGACCTGGAACTGAAGGAGTGTTGCTTATTTCCTCACACCACACTTTACAATACAGTTTATTCAACCAGAAGAATAAAATACATGATCTTTCAGATTTTAGTATATCAAGGGCAAAATGTAGATGGAGAGATATCTGGGAGGATTAACAGCAGACTATCAATATATCCAGTTAAACTGAAAAAAATCTGTCACCTTACATTAATGGGGCAAAGAGCACATTTGTTTCATATACTTTAGGTCAGGGGTGCAGAACCACTTTTAGGTGGAGAGACCAATGTCCCCACAGCCAGCCCTTGGTGGATTGTATGACATCAAGTGGGCATAGCAACACCCACCTTATGGCATTGGCTACCTAGCCCCAAATCATCCAGCCAGTGATTGGGCCAGGGACTAGGTTTTGCTGTGTATAGGCATTCCCATTTTGGGAAGCCTCGTGTGCAGCACAGCTGACCCAGACCAGCCCCCGTTGCTCCTCCCATGAGCAGCAATGGAGATTAATTCAGCTCTGCGTTATCTTCACTTCTCCACCTCTTTGCTGCAGTGGGGCAGGAGGCAAAGCTTGTGAAGGAGAAGCAGTTGAGTCCCCTTTGCTTCCCCAACAGAGCAGTAAAGGGGACTCGGTTGCTTTGTACCCCACCTCCTTCCCAGGGAAGGAGGCAGGATGTGCGAAGGAGAAATGGCTGAGTCCTCTTTGCTTTGTCAATGGAGAAACATAGGGGACTCAGCCACTTTGCCCACCCTGCCTCCATACCCCATTGCAAGAAGAAGGCAGGGCAAGCTAAGCAGAAGGGGAGTTGCCTGCATGTAGGGAGAGCAGCTACTTTCCCTGGCACGAGCAAGCCCCAGTGCTCAATGACCCTAATCTCTGCTGCTATCTCCTGTTGAAATCGGAGTTAGCAGTGGGGATGAGGAGCATTGATACATGCCCACATGTGGGGAGAGTGGCTGCTTTGCCTGGAGCAGGTGATTCCCAAAGCCTGCTATCCCTCATCCCCCTGTTACCTCTGATCTGGTGCTGCTGGTGCATGTCAGAAAGGGAATCCCCACTGTTATATCTTATTGCAGATCAGAGATGTGGGGGGATACCCTCTGAAGGGATTCCTCCATGGGGTGGGGCTTGGAGCCTGAGCCCGTCCCCTGGAGGAACCCCAAGAGGTTGAGTGGGGCAAATTAGGCCCATGGGTTGGCAGTTCTGCACCCCTGCTTTTGGTATTCACTTTAGGGATAGAGAACTTCTACGTTCTCAGGAGAAGCCCTTCAATGTAAAGGATTAATTATACCATTTCATACTATAGCTAAAACAGGCTTTTGCTCTATGTTAATATTTTGTATCTTGTATGTTTTATCATATTTAAACAAGTGAATGTTTGCAGAGCTGGGCAATTAATTTTAGGGCATTTAAATATGCTGCTGTTTATTTGGTCAGTCGCTTCTGACTCTTCATGACTTCATGGACCAGCCCACGCCAGAGTTTTCTGTTGGCCGTCGCCACCCCCAGCTCCCCCAAGGTCGAGTCCATCACCTCCAGAATATCATCCATCCATCTTGCCCTTGGTCGGCCCCTCTTCCTTTTGCCTTCCACTTTCCCTAGCATCAGCATCTTCTCCAGGGTATCCTTTCTTCTCATTATGTGGCCAAAGTACTTCAGTTTTGCCTTTAATATCCTTCCCTCAAGTGAGCAGTCTAGCTTTAGTTCCTGGAGTATGGACTGGTTTGATCTTCTTGCAGTCCAAGGCACTCTCAAGTTTGTCTGGTGTAGTGCAGGCAATTAGGGATGTGGAAACCAAGCAGATGGTCAAAATAAAAACAACTTACTTCCTTTCTTGCATGTTATTTCTTATGCTAATTTCCTTCATGCTTTAGATCTGGTGTTGCCTACCCTGCATCAACAATGAACAGCCTAGCCAAGTCTATATTATTTCACTGCTATAGATAATAGTTCTTACTACTCATTTTAAGTCTTCTCAGTTTAGTCTTCTCACAAATTAAACCAAATTATTCTCTGTTGCATGTCAGTGGACATACAAATATTATTAAAATAATGCTTACATAAAAACAACATGTAGTTTAGTAGAACCTTAAAGACAAACAGATTTAAACTTATTTATTATTTTTGTGGACTAGAGCTAACTTCATCTAGAGTTCACTAGATGTATGAAGTGTTATCCTCTGTTGCAGGGCTGTAGAATGGCAAGCTGTGAGGTCAGAAGGAACTGAAATGCAAGGAAGTAAAGACAGTGATAATTCAATTAGAGTGTGAATGCACATATAATAAGCACAGTGATCCTTCACAGCAGCAGTCATAGGTGGTAACACAATCAACTTAGCCGTGCTGTTAATTAATAGCCACAATGGTGGAATGGTAAACTTTATCCAGGTCTTTATCCAGATCCAAATAAATAGAATTGATGAATTGTAGTTCATTTTCATGTTGGACCCTTTGTCTGAAATTCCTTTGTTCAAGGATGGCCACCTTTAGATCAGTAGCAGAGGTTCCTGGTAGACTGAAATGAATACTCTTTTCTGAATATTACTGTTACTGATGTCACATTTGTATGCATTGGTTCCTTTCTGTCGGGAATGTGACTGGACTATTTGTCCTATGTAGAATGCAGAAAAGGCATTTCTGGCAGATGGTAGTGTATGTCACATTAGAATATGAGCAGGTACATTTATTTATTTATTTATTACATTTCTATACTGCCCATTAGCTGAAGCTCTCTGGGCTGTTTACAAGACAAAACTTAAAACCATAAAATACAATAACACAATAATAAATAGGATGGCCATCATGGGTAAATCCAGCCCTTTGGGAGCATGCAGGATTTCCCCGGAGCCCCCAGCTCGGCTTGCATTTATGAGCTGAGCCACGAGCTTTTTCCTGAAATCTGGAAACTTTCTCGGGGTGGCGGTGTCCCTTCTTAAAATCACCATTTACACAAATTGCAGCTGCAGTTTGCATAATTTATACACATTTTGGCCGTACTTTGCATAATTTGTGCAAATTATGGCAGTAACATGCTTAATTTTGCGCAAATTGCAAGCACAATCTCTGTACAGATTGGATTGTAATTGGTATATCAGCTGAAGCTGATAAAAGGTGCTCTGTGCCACTGAGGCCACTTGTGCTTCAATGGCAGTGCTGAATCTAAGCGCACCCTCACACTATGAACCTGATCCGTTAGGGGGCCTTCTAATCTGTTTTAGGTCCTCTAATGTTACCTATGTAGATAGGGGAACAGAGCTGGCATCTGGGGTTGTTGTTGGATCTTGTCCTTGTCTCTGTTATGTGGCCTGTTGCTGGTGAGTACCAGGTTTAGAGAGCTGTCTGTGAGAACATAATGATATTAGGTAGCATCCAACAGTGACCTACAGCCGACAGCAAGCACTGCTGGTTCCCAGTGTGTATGTGGCTGGCCCTGGTGGCGGAAGCGCACATGTGGCCCCTACTGCTGGTAGCAGCAGTGTAGTGCTTCCGGGGGCAAGCCACCAATTGGCTGGAAATGGAAGTTTCTGGAAGGGGCAAGGTTGCCTTCCAGAAAGTTGCATTTCTGATAGTTTCAGGGCTTGCCCCTGGAAGCGATACATTGCCGCAGCCGGTGGTAGGGGATGCGCATGCCAAGGCCGGCCACACATGCACTGGGAACCGGTGGTGCTCGCCACCAGTGGTAGGTCACCATTGTATCCTACTCCATGACTATTATTTGGCATAATTATTAGGGATGGCAGAGAATTCCGCCACGGATTCCAGTGAGGCTGAATGCACTGGCATTTGGCCCCCCAGAATCCGTGGTGGAATGGCCTCCTGCCCCCCCCTGCAGAACCCCCTGGGATGGCACTTATCTGGGGCAGATGTGGCGGCGGCTTTGGCAGCGGGTGCGGTGGCGGCTGCGGTGGAAGGTGCGGTGGTGGCGAGGGTGGCGGAAGGTGTGGCGGCGGTGGCAGGGGCAGCGGTGGGGGCGGTAGGTGCGGTGGGGGCGGAAGATGCAGCGGCGGGGGCGGCAGGTGCAGCGGCGGGGGAGGCAGGTGCGGCGGCGGGGGCAGCGGAAGGGGCGGGGGCGGTGGGGGTGGCGGCGGCTGGTCTCCTGGCCAGCCACGGCTGGGCGCAGTGTACGCAAATGGCGGCAGCCACGGCGGCCACCATTTGCATTCGCTATTTTTCACTGTTCTAGCCTACGTAAATATTTACGTAGGCTAGAACAGCAAAAAATAGTGAACGCAAATGGCGGCCGCCATAGCCGCTGCCATTTGCGTCCCTGCTGCCCAGCGGCCGGATGTCCGGCTGCCGGCGAGCCAGCCGGCTGGGCAAGATTCCAGGGGAGGGACGGAGCACCTCCCCCCTGTCGAGGATTCCAGGGGGAGGGTCAGAGCACCTTCCCCCCCACCGCGAAGCAGATCCGCGAAACGGTAAGTGACTTTCGTACATCCGTAATAATGATCACCGCTGCAGTGCTATCAGAACTGGGCCATGGGTAGTGAGGCAGGAGCTGGAAATCAGAAGTCCATACTGAAGAACAATCAGGGGGCAAACCAGGAGTCAGGACCAAAGAGCAAGACCAGAAACACAGGACACAGCATAGAGCTCAGATAGACCTTGCTGCTTGAGCAAAATTCCTCTTCTTCCTTGTTTTCCTCTTCTTCCTCCTCCCAATGGTGGATCAAGGCCAAAAAGATCCCATGACCCCACCTATTAGAGAAAAGGTGGAAAAACCCACAGCTCATTCTCACAAGCGGGCATAGATGCCAGTAACTTTAATAAACTCCCATAACGTTTTAAGTACTGTGTTCCTAAGATTCTTAATTTGGAGAACATACTCCAAAGAAAAACTTTCAATCCACAAATTCTGAAGCTCATTAACAAGAAAATCCCTTCCTGCACTGTAAGTTAGACAGTCCCAAAAAATATGATTTACCGTTTCGTCCACCACAAAGAACAGAATCAGATTTTCCCAAGACAAACAGATTACTACATAAGGCACAATGGCCAGACAAGACCTAAAATATAGCAACCTGCTGAATCTGACCACGTTGATTAAAAATCCAAAAATTATCCAAACCCGGACAAAAAGAACAAACTCTCCTTCTAACAAATCCATTCTTCCAACATTTCTGCAAGACCTGTTTGATTTCATGCTTAACCCAACTTTTAACTTCTGATGAGGACAAAGGAAGTTTAATATGATAACATCATGCCCCAATGCTTCTTCAGCTGCTTGATCTGCCATTTCATTACCAAAGATAGCCACATGAGCAGGGATCCAGAGAAACCTTTAGAAACCATATCTCATTTACAAGAGAGACTCACATCCTAAACCTCTGTGTTGGATTGCCAACAAACCTGATAAAGAGTCAGACTAAATTGTCTCCCACTCCAGTCTGATATCACATTCTACTGCCAGCATAATACCTGTCAGTTCAACTGTCATTATATACACTCAACTGGATAAGCAATGTTTTTTCTGCACATCAAATTCAGGAACACAGAATGCAGCAGGCAGCCACCCTCCCATCTTGCATGATTTTAGATCCATCTGTTAAGATCTTGCAGTGACTACCCCAGCAAAGTTCCATTGACACAGAAAGCCCTATTATTCTATTTCCTGCCCAGGATGAACCAATGGCCAGCCTGACCACTGGAGTCAGTCTGGAAGGTTCTTTACCAAGAAGCTGCAGTAACATGGCTCACCACATGGAGCAGTGGTTAGATTTGTCAATACTTCCATTCAGTGCTGTTTTCCAAAATCCTCAAAGATGCTCCTAGATTGAAGGATTATAGTTTCTAAATAGAACTCTTTGATATATCATAATCTGACCTGGATCATATTGCTTTCCGGGTTGATGAGGCTCTTGAAAAAGGGCAAATGACTACAACAAATTAGTATCAATTAATTGTGTGGCATCTGTGCTGACCATGCAACAACAGGTCTCATCTTTCTTGGAACCATTTATATTCCTTTACTGTCTGTCTCAGTTTTAGGCTCAGACTTTGCTATCAGAAAAATAACAAACTCCAAAATGCCAGTGTTAATATAAATTATAGGCCAGTGCTGCTTTTGCAATAGAAATGTTACATAGTGTAGGGACTTTACAAAATCTTAGGGCCAAATTCTCTCTTTTGCTGTATCTAGAGGCAATAGGTCTGACAAGAGTTTTTTCTTGCTTGACTGGTTCTTTCCTCAACATCTGGTAAGCTTTACAACCTACAGCTTGCTTCGTCTCATCTAGTTAGTTTAAAAGCGTCAAGACTCCTATTTTTACCTTTGAGCAGCTTTTTCTGTATTAGTCCTAAAAATAGGTCCCACAACAGTAAAATCAAGCTATTAAACAAGTATTCAGCAGTAAGACAGAAGTGGTAAGGGAGGGGAAAAAAAATTGTTCTGAGAGACTGCCATATTTGTGCTAGTCAATTAAAATGGAAAAAGGTAGTAACGTAACAGCTGGGCTGTACTACTAAAATACACAATATGTTTCCCCTCTGGCTAGTGGGTAAAGATTTGCTGTTCAGGATGCACTATCTAAATGCTCATGGTATGCAGAATAATATATTTTCCAGTTATTTTCTAGCTAACATACTATCAAAACAGAAATTGTCATAACTTTTTTTTTAGGTGTTGGTGGTGGTTGTGTGTCTGTAATTGATTTTGTGTATATCTGTATGCAGAGAAATAGAAAGTATTATATTGCATACAGATATATACAAAATAAGATGTAGAACACACACACCTCCACCACCACTTTTAAAAACTGCTATACCAATTTCTATTCTAATTGTATGTTAGCTAAAAAACAGCAGGGAAAAATCAGATCATATAGAGATCAACTTTCAAACCATCAGCCCGCTCTTTAAAACAGTACATTTTGACAACCGTATGATGAATCCAATTTTTCATCACGCAAGAACGCCATGGCCAGTGCTGCCTGTTAATTTCCTCAGTCACAGAATATAGTTCTGATAATAATACTCAGTAAACAATACATCATATAATCTAAACCTGATGTATAGTTCTGATAATAATTCTCATTATTATGAGTAATAAGCAATATATAATATAAGCCAAACAAGTTTGTCAACAATACACAAATCAACATTGTCTGGTATTACAAATTAGGACCGCTTTGTGAATCAACACCTTAGTCCCAACACAATTCCCCGAACCCATTACGTACATAAAACCTGCATGATCACAGCTTCAGCAGGCTCGGAGGGATATAGTGCCTTTGCTTGTTTATTAGCAGGAACACTGACATCATTTGCCAGCCCTCTCAGACTTCCTTGTTCCCTCTGAGCTTAGCTTCAATCCTCACAGTAGCTTGGTAAGGCAGGGACTAGACATGTATTGGTGGGTGCTGGATAGAACTTCTCCTCACCCCACAGCAGGTTGTGCCCTTAATTCAGCAGATCTGCCTATGGAAAGATGTTTGGCTCCAGTGGGATGGGGCACATGAATTCAAGTTGTCTCATGATAATATAAAGAAGAATCAGAGTCTTTATTTTAAACAAGAGGGTGGGAAACTGTATAATGTTTATACAACATGGTATTTATACAACAATGTTGAAAAATGGCAGGGAGAAAATTAATCATCAGTTCTGAATGGAATAATGTATTCCATTTCCACACTGAATAATTGGTGTAATGACAAGAGAAGATGTAATGTACTCAAGAAAACCACAATTTTGTGTGCAGAAGTCACACCAAATTAAATAAAGGTGGATGACAAAAATAGTACAAGCATAAAAGAAAGAACAACAGCCCTGCAAGTGATCAACATACTGAAGAAACGGGTTAAGAATGCGCCATATAAAAGTATTATTTCACTGTATGTCTTATTCAGTGATGTGGTCCAGTAACAAGTCCCAGACCTTAAGAAAATGGTGTACCATGAACCCACCTATCATTGGCATTCTTGGAAATATGCACTATCCCAATTTAGTGCCGTCCAGGTGTGTTAGACTGCAACTCCCATCATCCCCAGCCAGCACAGGCATTGCACCACCACTTCACAAGTTTGGCTACGCTGGCTGGGGTTGATTTCCAAACTATCTGGAGGGCATCATGCTGGGGAAGGCTGCACTAGGGAGTCCTTGGTTCTGCTCGAACATCCTCTTCTCTCCCCCACCCACAAGTATTTCAGCATGTATCAAAATTGTAAGACGCTTTGGAACATGAAATTACTTCTCCCTCATTTTTAATATAGTAGTGTTATTTCCTATGTAGCTATAGTCACTGACTTTGAAAGGACTAGGGTAGCTGGAGTAATACTGCTATGTATAAGAACATTTTTTGTATTAGTAAAGCCTGTCATATCATTGCCCCTGCCCATTCACTAGCTAAACAAGGTGTTTATACAGTGAGGGTGAGGGTAGGGTAGAGAAATCAGTTCATGGGACATGTCAATATATCTCCTTACAGCTAGAATCCAATAGCATGGGGTTGAAATTATTAAATTCACAGCTTCAATAAACACCACACAAATTACCGCTTGAAGAGAGCTGCATAATAATACCTGAAGCGTAAAGAGAGAAAATGGAGTTTAATTAAGTGTTGCCCAGCTAAATCATACCAAGGGAAAAAAATTACACACCGAATGGGGAGAATATAGAAGAGTTTAGTTCTGCACAATATGGGGATATTGAGTATCCATGTAAAAAAGCTGACTGAAAATGTGCTGCACCTCCTGTGGGTCGCACATCAGTGGCTTTCTGATGGGTAAATGTGGTCCTTTTTATCTCCCAGTTCACCTTCACCTACCATACCTTCTTTTTTTCAGTATGCAGCCTGTTAGAAAAAGTGAACCCGTGTGTGTGTGTGTGCGCGCGTGCGCGCACATGTTTATTTTAAAGGAAAAAGAGAGAGAAAACCCTTAACAATAAAGGAGAAAAATGAGCAGGACTAAGCCTAATTCATGCTCAGGCTGTCAAAAGTACAAAGCAATGACAAAATAAGTTTTTATTTAGATAGGAATGGAGGCCTGAGAACAAAGATGACAGGAAAATTAGATGGATGTATAATAGAGACGGGTCAGACTGGGAGAAAGGGAGGCTGAAAGGAAATGGCATTAGTCAAACTCTGCTTCAGAGATGTGTTTTATTAAAATGAGCAGCTGTGATATTAACACTCCAAGCATGATCTCTTTGCACTTTTGAAGATTACTGATTAAGGGTGCCTGGCAGCAGAATGGGCCAAAGAAGACCACACTGGTTTACCTACAAAATTTCATTTAGGGATGGCTACAAAAGCATTTATAATAGTACTTTCTACAAACAGATGAGAATTATTCTGGTAAAGTATGTTCTCATGTACTATATTATCTGGGGGACCTAAAATGAGATTTTAATGGGTTAAGTACTGCATCTATCAATAATCTTTGACTCAAGCCATTAAACTTTTCATTAATGTTTCTTTGCCCTACATAATTAAGCTTTCAAGAATAGACAATAGATTTAACACCATTACCTGATTTTAGCAGTTTTATTTTATTAATGTTACTCATCCTGGCAACATCTCCAACAATGAGAGAGGATGTAATTCTCTAGGCTTTCATTAACATTAGATTTTAATGTTAATGAAAGCCTAGAGCTCTACATCCTCTTCTGAAGGAAAAATGTATGTTAACTGTGGATGTAGTTGGAAACAGGATCAACCACTAAGAAGCAAGGTAAGAGCACAAGAGCACTGAGCACAAATACCATAGACATTCAACCAAGGTATCCCTATTTAATTTGCTTCCATATGGGTATAACGAACAGTATTTTTTGACTATTGTTATTTTCACACCAAGTAACATATTCAGTAAAATACAATGTTCAGGATACAACCACACAACTAGATTTGTGCACTCAAGATTTAGAGTTGTGCTCTTCAAGCAAATCCCCTTCTCCTTGTGGCAAACCTCTTTTGAAAAGGTCAGGGGTTGTTCAAAGGAAAAAAGTGGAGGAATCCCATTGGGAGTGTCTAAGTCCTTCAAGTAGCACTGAATTCTATCCAGTAAATCTATTTTTTTCTTTCAAACTGAAATGTTTAACTTTTTTGTGTGTTTCCTCTCTAACTAAACAAATAATAACTAAAGGATTATCCAAAGAAGTCAGTGTACATACATTCTGGCAGTCACTACAGGCCAAGTAAAACAAAATAGGAACTACATTAGTGTACAGCCTATGGTGATTACACAAACAAAAAAAAAGCTGCTAATTAACGATACAATAATTGAATATTGATCACAGTTTGTCAACTTAAAAATAATTACATTCCCTGCTCTTTCTTTCTTTCTTTCCTTCTTTCTTTCTTTTAAATTCACCGAGAAATCATTAATGATTTTAAGGTAAATGATGAGTTACTCTTTCAGTAATGCTTAGTAATTTCCTGAAAGGTATATTTTACTTTAAATAAATATACATTTTGGACGATGCTCAGTTCTTATAATGAGACATCTGAGATTGTCTTGGGCATAGAACTAAATATCTGCAACTTTGCATTTTATTATTATTGTTATTGTTATTATTTTACAAAATTCTAATAATTTAAGAGTGCAATCCTATGGCTGCTAGTCAGCAGCTAGAAGGCCATAGGATAGGTGAATTCCCTGAGGACATCCCCCACCCCGTGCTGCCTCTGGCAGCACAGAACGGCCCTGTGATCCACGCTCGGAAGAGGAGCGTTCCTGGGGGTGGGTCAGGCCGGGGAAGTCGGAAATCCGGTAGGACACATCCAACGTGTTGTTCAGCTGCTACTTCCCCCGCTCCAACTTCCTGCAGCTAGACAGCTGAAATTGGCTGTCTAGCTGCAAATGCGGGCGGCTGAAGCACGGACGATCTCCTCCGTGTTTCTCCTGTCCTGTTTTGGATAGATGGCCACCTATCCCAGTAGGATTGCTTCCTCCAGGAACTAACAAGACAAGAAATGTCATCTGGACTCAAGAATAATGGTCTAGTTCAGCTTTCCCCAACCTGGTGTTCTCCACAATTCCTAGGATTCCTGTCTTTTGGCCATGGTGGACAGGTCTGATGGGAGTTGAAGGTCAAAACATTTAGAGGGTACCAGATTGGGAAAGGTTGGTATAGCTAGATCAGCTTTTGTTCTTCCATTAATAGCCAGCTAGCTTCCAGGGGGATGTTTGGAACCAAGGCACCACAATGATATTCATCGTCTATAGTTAGTCTCCTGCATCTAGCAGTGGGGGTTTGCCCTTTGGATACCATAGCTACCACCTACCAATAAACCCATACTCCATGTAATTATCCAATTATTTTTTGAAGCTATAGTGGTAATCACAGCACTCTGCTGCCATGAATTCTAAAGGCTAATTATATGTTGAGAGGGTGAATAATTCCTTTTGTCTGTTTGAAACCTCCTGGGTACTAATTTCAGTCCAATGTTTCTGTATCTGGTCATTCAATGAATAATTTTTCAGTGGCACTTTAATATTAAATATAAGTGCTTCCTCTCTTGTCAATTTTTTGTATCTTTTTACATTTGTTCTTGCTTTTAACCAAACATTTTAAAAGTTCAATCCCATGCATATGTACTCAGAAATAAGTCCATGAAGTTCAATTAAAATTACTCTGAGATAAGTGTATATGATTGCTGCCTCAGCTTACTATTTTGCCATTTTTCTAACAATTTTGACCTAGTATCTTTTTTCTAGCTCAGCATATGGCAAACATGTCTGAAAAATATGATAGCCAAAAGCTCCTGGGTCCCTTTTTTCAGAAGGAAAATTAGGTGATCACTTGCTGAAAATGTCGTTTTTGCTGCACAGAGAGGATGCTTTGGTCCAGAAATGATATTTTCAGCCAAAGCTTCATTCTACAGTAATGAAATAAAAAATTAATCAGATCTCACACTGTTCTTTTAGCATTCAGCATCTAGTAATTTTTATAGCAAACTCTGAACACTTATACAAATAAAACTTCTCATGCAATGTAAGTTTACTAATGCTATAATAAGAGAATAGAGAATACAACAATTGTTAACAACTATCAAAATTCCACCAGGAGAATCTGGTAGCTAAATGGATTATTCATTGATATTTCACCTTTGGGACTTGAGCTCTGCATGAAATGGCTGAAAATCATTCCTATCAGTCGAGTGAAAAAAAAAAATAGACCAGAGTGAAATTAAGTTGATGGTTTCAGTTATTTCAGTTCTCGAGTTCTAAATAATACTGCTTTTAAAACCATCCACTCGACAAAATGTAATGGGGAAAAAGTCATATTTGGAGACACAGTGTACTTGCATTGATGCATGCGCACGTGTGCGCACACACATACACACACACACTGAGGACAACCTAGACTTCAACATTGATGGTTTTGTTGAAAACTGTGTTTACAACACTGAATGCTGTTTCACACATTATGATGGCAAATCTGATTTGCCACAGCGAGTATACTCAGCTGGCGGCTTCAACTAATTACTGCTCAATGATGACTGTACATGCATGATTCAAATGCCTGTCAAATTCTCATTCTAAAGTGTTAGGTATATATTTCATACTAGTGATGTATGAACTCTCCCTCAACTCAGTTTAGAACAAGATCAGCTAAAATGAGCGATTCCCCACCCCCCTCCTCACATCAGAAAAATAATTCATTTTTCCAACACTGAAATTTGGACCCTGTCACTCTCCTCCTGGTGATATCAAACGTCCCCACAAGCTTCATGAGCATCCCTAAGTTCCCATGAGCACCTCAGCCCTGCTTCACTGCCCCCTTTGTTTCACCAAATACTTACTTGGCAATGCTAGTAGTAGCAACAATGGGGAGACCCACAGAAAGTCTCTTCCTCTATTCCATCTTTCCCAAACATGGTGCCGTCCAAATGTTTTGGAATACAACTTCTAGCATTCCTGACCCTTGGCCATGCAGTCCAAAACATCTGGAGGGAACCAGGTTGGAGAAAGCTGTTGTATTCCTTCCTGGCATGTGGGACTCTAGGTAATGTAGTTCTCCATTGCACCCAAGTCCTCAGTATGGACAACAGATGCCCTAGAAATGGCATGTCCTAGGGGTCTTTGTACAAACGTGTCTGTACTCAGCTGCCCTAGAATGCAGCATTTCTCAGTATTCCTGTGTGCCTGGGTCATTGCCATTCAGCATTCAAGATGGAATGGAGGCCTTCAAGAGAGGGCTCTCCACTGTTGCATCCACTACTAGATAAGTTTTAGAGGAAGGGAGGGGGAGACTGGAGTGGTGGGGATTCATGGTTGTGTCAATTAGCTCATTACAAGTTGGATACAAATGTCACTGGAATTTGGGCTTAGCTAGTAATGAGTACAGGGTGTTGAAACTCTCAGGTATGCTATTATGATCCCTCCAGTTCCAAACCTCATGCTATTACTATTAAAAATATCTTGGTACACTCATCAAAGTGTGAAGTGGGCCTTTGTAGATTAGAGTTCTGTGTAAGAATTCATTGTAAGGGTGGGGAAAAGTAGCTTTCAATAGTTCTTATTACCTCTATAATTAAGAACTAGTTGACACATTATCTTTTTCTACAAACATTCATCCTGTGACATAGTTTCATCATGTTGGTTCTCTGCCTAATATGGTGGTGGTGGTGGTAGTGATGATGCATCACATATTGAGTTAATACATGCTACCAAATGAGACATAACAATGGTATGTCCATATCTCTGAATGAGTGTTTATCCCATTATGTATAAAGTGGGGACACAGATTTACTATCTTCTTCTTCTTCTTCCTCTCTCTCTCTCTCTCTCTCTTTAATCTGAAAGACAGAGTAACAAGCATTTGGTTACATACCTGAAGGTTGCAGCTTTCAGAACACTCAGATGAACATATACCACATCCATTTAGTTCAGGAAAGCAAACATATTCTGACTGTAGAATGGGGTTTCTGAAACATTGTCATTATGACAAATCCAATACAGTCTGAGTGAAATAATTTGCCTTTGTTGTTCTGTAAACCTCTCTAGTTTACTCATTCTTTGCAGGTTACTGCATTTTCTTCTTAGAGATTCTACCATGTGAAGCTGCTTGAAAGAGAAGGTATTGGCTTGGTTCACTTGACATACCATGCTCACTGGGAGTTGTTTAACCCCCAGTGAGCCTTGGCTAAGCATATATGAGAAATTTGTTTAAGTTCATTTTTTTATCAGGACCAGTTCGCACCTTCTGAACTGAACAAAGACTCAGGCACAATCTGCCGTCAAAGTCCGTACATTTCCAAGCTTACAATGTGATTCGTAGACCCATACAAATGTGTCCAACAGCTTGCATACATTTGAAAAATGTGCATGAAAAAATGCATACTTTTGAAAAGCTGCACAAGCTTTAATCAATGGGGAAAAAATGCATACATTTCAAAGATGCACACAATTGATGTGTACATTTGTAAAAATATGTATGAAAATATGCATGGATTTTCATGCGAAAAGAAAAATCAAAGCTCACAATCTGATATTGACTCGAGACAGAATGAGCTTCAAGATGGAATTCGGAGGACTTCAGCAAGCTTATGTTTTGCTGATTCGCACACCCCTAGCTGTAGTGCATGCCAGATAACATTTATGCAATCCCTGTTCGGGGCGATTGGGGGCTGGCCATGTCATGTGAACCCAGCCACTGTGGGTTATTTGAGGGTTAAGCAACCCTCGTATAACTCTCAGTTTGTAGTAGGGTTATACAAGCGTTATTGAAGCCTCAAATAACCCACAGTAGCCAGGTTCGCATGACACAGCAACACCCTAATCAGGGGTTGCATATTTAAAATGTTGCCTGGCACATGTCATGACTCATCGTGGGTTGAACAACCCCTGATAAGCATGGCATGGTTTTTGAACTGGGCCATTAATTAAAATTAACTTTCTTCTGCACTCTCTCCAATGCAGCTTTACTGTGTACTCTAACCAAAAGAATAAACGTATAAGATGACAGAAGGGAAGCACTGGTATGTTCCAGATAGGCATTGTATATGCTCTATGTGATTGAGATATTTTTTCGGTCAAGACTAGAGTCACATTGTGTCCTATTTTACAGACAGTTCTGTATTTTGGAGGCATCCTCCATTTGAAGTTCCCAATCCACCTGGTTTAAAGATGAAGAGCACAAGAAGGGAGAGCAAGTACCAGGATAACAGACTGAGCAGGCACACAGCTCCCTGGTCATAGTCTTTCCCTCTAGCAAAACGTATTTAAAAAAAATTATAGTTCCTAAATTTGCATCTGTATGTAACAATTAGTATATGCAAATATTATATACATTTGTATCCTCTTTCAGCCTCTTTTTTGGTGATCCATTTCTTCTTTTTGGGTAATATATAAGTCTAGACACTATTATTCTTGGCACTGAATCATCTTTTTATTATTGACAGATAGGTTTCAGTGATACAGAAATTGTGCAATCTTAAAAAAATGTCTACCCATTATTAGCATTCTTTCCCTTTCCCCTACTCGATGGTCTTATAGGCCCTTTCCAACCCTATTATTCTATGATTCTATACTTTCCCAGAGCAGCTGGATTAGAAGGCATGAAAAAATGGAGTTATGATTCTTTGTTAACCTGTTTTAGAAAAGCCTTTAATTTTCTGACATTTTTGTGGACCTCTTCAAAGTCTACTGCAAGCCCATGAATCACAGTTTAAAGAACACTGTCTTCTTTTTGCTTAATATTTTTAGGGTGGCTATTCAAAGAGAAGCTCTCTGTTTAGTCTGTGAATCTCTCATGGATATGGAGATTTATTAATTGTACAAAATTGGATTTACAGTGCCTCACATAGGAGATTATTAAAATGAACATTACCATCTGACATCTCCCATATTATGAAAGTATCTGTAAACATTTGTTCAAGAGCTACCACAATTTACTGTCGCAAAACATTTTTATTTCTTAGATTAGAGCAACATACATTCTGTTCTCAGAACTCTCCAATATTATTCCACTCCTAGCAACCTCCCTCCTAAAAATTGCTATGCTCCATTTAATGAGATTAGAGGATATTAGCAAACCTGTTATTCTAAACCATTGTGTGGGAATGTGTGAAAAAAATTAGAAGCCACCTGAAACATCCTGCATACATAGAAGATTTTCAAATATGGTTCACTGCAAAAGGCTTGATTAGGTGGATATGTTTGCAATCACTAATTCTCTTCAATGGGGTCATAGAATTGGTTCAGATGCTCAGGAAATTTCAATTACAAAGCAAAACAGGCTACATCTGCCACCAGTCTTTTCCCATCCACCCCCTTCAAATCTAATATTGCTTTTAGCAATATTGCTTTTAGCAATATTACATTCCATTGGAGTTCAAATAATTGCTTTCTATCTGATTGCCATAATTTCACATTCATATCTCTTCAGGATTTAGCCTACATTTTAAAAAAAATAACATGCTTTTCAAACATACCTGTAAAAATTATGTTTAGCTAGAAAATTCAAATTAACTTCTATAAATCTGAAAGCCTACAATCATTAAAAAAAGATTTGATATTTACAACATGATTCTTCCCAGTCCCTCTTTGCAGATACACAACACATAGGTTTGTTGCAAATTTTCTGGACAACTGCTATTCTATCAGTACATCACAGAAGCAGATTCAGGAAATTGTCTCCACACACTGAACTGGATTGGAATTAGCATTCTCATTAAAAGAATTACATGATTTCCCCTTGAACTGCAGTAGAAGCAACAGTTTAGAAAAAAACTTGAAATTCCTTTTCAGTAAATGCAATTGGTTAATTTTTTTAATACCAAGTTTGAAGCTGCTCAGTATTACACAAAATCTACTACTTACCAGGTGCCACAGGTTTCAGACATGGGTTTGCTGCACATTGCCTATGAAACTATCCTAAGGTGCAATGTTTTCCTTAGACATGCCTTATGTCTTCTCAGCTAGGGAACTGGACTAGTGGACTAGGAAGCTATAAGGGATTATTTTGTTGTACTTGCCCATATAAATACAACTGCCTGCAACACAATGCTTTACTAGGGCAATTACCTGTTTAAAGAACTGCTACTTCTTACTTAGCCAGTACCATTGATCCTCTGTTCTGAATAGAGATGTCTTGCCACGTCTAGACTTTTTCTTCCTCAAACCCAGACCACTCAGTGTTCCTGTTTGGGGCAATATTTATTTATATAATGGTTATTAAAATCTACATTCACTTTTGTTTTATCATACCACAAATAACCATGCCACCCATATCTCAATTCATATCCTTCTAGTTCTAAAAGTCTTCTATTTTTCAACGTCACCCATTCCTTCATCCACATCAAGCAGCAGGCAGAAAATTAGGTTTTAAAATCTGGTAATCCCAAACCACCTCTTTCCTTTGCATCTTGTAAAAGTTTTATTTTAACTGTTGGTTTTTTTGCTTGCCATATAAACTTCATTATATCTCTCTGCCACTGCTTAAAAGGTAAATCCGAAGTAATAATGGGTATCATTTGAAGCAAAAATAACATTCTAGGTGATACATTCATTTTGATCATTACAATTCTTCCCCAAAGTGATAGTTGTAATTTTTCCCATTTTAATAGGTCTTGTTTAATTTCATTCCACACGTTAACATAGTTACTTTGAAAAAGCATACAATTCATATTTGTCAAAAGGACTCCCAAATATTTTACTTTCTTTTCAATTTGGAAGCCAGTCTTATCCATCAGCATTTTTTTTCTTGAACATTCATATTCTTTGTTAAAAAAATTATTTTCTGTTTATTAACTTTGAACCCTGCCACTGCTCCAAATTCTTTTAATTCTTGCATTAAAATTTCAGTTCCCTTTAAGGGTTCTTCCATCATAAACACCAAATAATCTGCAAAAGCCCTCAGCTTATATTTCTCCTTTTTAATCTTTGTTCCTGTAATTTTATCATCTTGTCTTATATCTCTGTTCAATAACTCTAAAACCAATATAAACAGTAGCGGTGACAATGGGCAACCTTATCTTGTTCCTCTTTGGTGATTTGATTCAAGCAATTGATGTCTTTGTTTTACCCCATCCTGAGTCCAGCCCAGAGCAATGGATACTTTTGTATTCTTTCTTTGAAGTCTATAACTGCTCTTGGGTTCAGGGCCCCAGTGCATTCTTTCAGTGTCCTTCCATAATTGGACTTAGAAAAAACAGACTCTCTGTAAGAATTGTCCAGGGTTTGCTTAACTCTGGAGCCCATTCATTGTGATCCTTTGTAGTACTCTCCCTTCCCTACTCTGGTCCACATTTCCAGGGCCAGAGTTTCTCTCTCTTTCACTTGAATTGCCTCACTGCCTTATTTTCCCAGAGAGACCAGAGGCATTGCATACTGACATGGGGCATCACACCATGGTGAAACACCCACTGAAAATCTCTAGTCTGCTTCAACACACAGCACAGCCTTACACTAAATTGCAGGCCCAATACTTTGTTCCAGAGAGGATCCATATCTCCCAGAAGGGTGTGCCATCCCATATGAGTTGATGACTCTGAGACCAGTGGTGCATTCATTTGGTGAACAAGTGTGGAGGCTTGGACATTTGTGCTAAGGTTGTCCTAGGGTCTTGAGTCAAGCACAACCATCTACATATCCATGCTCTTAGCTAGTTGCTCCACTCTTGCCCAATTTCTCTAGTTTCCTTACCTCATTGTTATTTTCCTTGGAATAGTCAGGGTTAGGGATGGGGGAGAATTTCTCCCCGAAACTTCGGGGGGCCGAGTGCCAACGCATTCGGTCCTCCGAAGGTTGTTCGGGGAGAAATTCTCCGCCCCCCCGCAGGATGGGACTTACCTTTCACGAATGTCCCTCCCGGCGGCGGGTCCCGGCGGCGGTTTGGCAGGTCTTCATCAGGGGTGGGGGCGGCAGCTGGTCTTTCGACCGGCTGCCGCCGCCGCCATTACAAGAAAAGTAAAAAAAAAACAAACGCCCCTGTGATAGGCTACGTAACGATTAACGTAGCCTATCACAGCTAGATTTGCAAAGTCAGCCGTGATAGGCTACGTTAATCGTCACGTAGCCTATCACGGGTGACTTAAAAAAAAAAAGCGCGTACGGATAATGGCGGCCCCCATAGGGAGCCGCCATTCGCGTTCCTTATTTGGTCCCTGTAGTCTATGTAAAGATTTACGTAGACTATGGCGAAAATAAGGACAACGCAAATAGCGTTTGCTGCAAAGTGTGCAAAGTGCAAAGTGTGTATTGCAAAGTGTATACACCAAGTGTATTGGTGCAAAGTGTGGGTGCATAGAGGGTAAGATGTAAACAAGCACAACTTGTGACATTTCACAACATCATTACTGATCAGAGCATGTCTTCCAATTTCCTGGATTTGTGGAGCTTGAGCCAACATGAGATAGCCTTAACTCTGGTCTTAAACTGGCAGGTTTTTTGATAATTGAATTCTAGTTTAACTGAGAGAATTTTTGCAATTAATTAAAGAATTGGAGCATGCACACTTTGCTGCAGCTTTTAGCTCATTCAATTCATTTGAATCTTCTTTCGCTTCCCCCCCACACACACACTCTGCTGCAAACATGCACTTTGTTGTTGTTGTGCATATTTATCAATCTTGATGTGATATTATACATAGGGTACATGTGATTGTATCAAGATTCTTTTTTGTTTGTTTGTGGTGTTTTAGTAAGTGTGTGTGTGTGTACGCGTGCATGTGTGTGTAGGGAGAGACAGGGAGAGAGAAAATGTTCCTGCATAGCTGATGGGGGACTATTATTAAAATAATAATAATAATAGTAAAAAACATTGGAAATATAGAGGAAGGAGATAAGAGAGGGAAGCTGTTGTTGGAGGAAGAGTGAATGTAAGAGATGAACAGTGTACGAATAAAGGGTGAAAGGAGAAGGGAGAAAATATAACAGGAGATGAATACAATAAATACAACAAATACATTGAGAGGAATGTGTGTTTTGGGGAGAGGAAAAAATAGAAAATAAAAAAGCCATATCTGATTACAGTCTCTGAATCAGTACATTCTGCTTAAAATGGGGCAGATGAGAAACAATACCTCCAGAGCCAATGTCTGTACTTAACTTGAGAAAAGCTGAACTATGGTACTTCCTGCACAAGGAAATTGCTGTGGCAAAAAATGTAGTAATTTACAAAGAGTTTATATATTGATAGAAAATGTCAGCAATTGTCAGCTAATTGTGCGAAACTCCACTTCTATCCACTACCATTTTGTGACTGCCTGCCCTTTTGTTACTGGTGGGTCTCGGTAATTTTCAGCATTCTCAACTGGGCTCTTGGGGTAGAAAATTTGGGAACCCATGATCTTCGTGAACATCAAGGACACATAGGGAGGCACTCATAACGTTGAAGCCAGGTTTTAATGTCCTCTTGCCACCTAAGTTTAGAACACATCATTGAAAACTGAGTCTTTATCAGACTCATAGCTGTAAATAAGAAACAACTCATCTATTACTATTTTACATTTTTTCAATTATAAGGGATCTTACTAGGGAGGAAAGCTGTGGATTTTGTTGTGAAATTCCATAAACACACACACAGAGACACTGTACACATGCTGGCACACACAGAACAAGTCAATTTCAACAAGAAAATGCTACTTATGATTTCCCCGCAGGCAAATACCCCAAAGGAGACATGGTTTGCAGAACTGAAGCTGTTTCCATCTGTAAAGAGTACACAACTGTAAAATGAATGATAAAGCCACCAAGTGGGTGGCTGTTTGGGGCAATATTTGCTTCCAGCTCTTTTATCTCTATGATCATTGCCCTTCTGGAATTTTAATTGTCACAATCTGTTGCATGTAATCCTGGTAGAACATGCTACCTAAACTGCTACCTGCGTCTGCTCTCAGGTCCATCCCTGGTACTTATAAAACAGATACATGGAAGTTGACTGGATAATGTGTTTTTGAACCACCAATATTGTTTCTACCTTGGAGCTTCTATCTAGCGAGCCCAGTTTGGCCATGGGCACCAGCAACAGTGCCTGATTGCTAAGTCTCTACGGGTGAATTCAGTTTATATTATATGGTGCCCACTTATAATCTTACTTCAAGATGTCACTGAAAGTTCATACTTCCTTAGTTTGTACCTTGGTGACTAGTTATGTTTCTTTAAAGATTATGCAATTACAGCCTGAATTCCCTGGCTTAGAAGAACTCACCTCTTTCCCAATAGAACTACTACAGACAACTTGCTTCCCACAGGGATTTTAAGTATATAATATTATGTAGCTACCACCCATGCCAATTTTTTCACTCTCCATCCATAATATATAGCCCAACTGACCATATACTCAGCCTGATTGCATCATGCTGTGTGTTTTTTGTTCCCTCACTAACAGCAACCAATGATCTGGAGTGGAGCCAAGAAAATACACAGTATGATGACACAAGATACATTATACCCCCTGGTACAAAGAGGGAGAAGAAGAATTCTGCATAAGGCTGCCATTTTCAGGGCCATTCCCCTGTTTCTCATAACATATTGTTCTGCCCCCAGTGATGGATGTCATAGCAATAATTTACAACTGTTTCAGCCCACATATTTAGAAATGAATACCAACAAATTCTCCAGGACAGGGGCCACTTTGTATTCTTAATATTGAACATTTCCACATTATGGAAAATGTGTGAGTCAGTGCTGTACAGTGGACACATAACTTTATCTGGACTTGATAGCCTAAATGGCCTCTTCCACCTATATGACTTTATGATCTACTTTAAAAACATGTGAGAAATCACTTTTCTCTAGTGATCTCACCATCGGCTGCTGCTGGTGGAGCCAGGAAAACAGAGTAATGATGTCGGGACATGGGATAAGAAAAACTATATATTACAGCGAGAGGAAGAGAAGAGCTACTTTTTGGTGGCAGCCCGCAGAGTATTTGAGCACTAAACAATTCCATGCAGATGGATAGTAGACTGTTACTTCTGCCCACTAGTCTTGAACAAAGTCATAGCAATGGCTTGAGTGTATTGTTACAGAAACTATGTTAAATACTTGGCTTACAAAATGCAATAAAATTTATGATCCAGAAGACTGAGGTATGCTATTTATCATTAATCCACACTCTTAGTAACTCAATATCCAATTAAAAAGAGATATTGTAACACGGTTTCAACTCTTCTGAAATCCTAGGCAGTCACTGGAATAGAAACTGACCGATAAACATTGTTCTAGTGTTGTTCCAAAGTGTTACACAGTTCTTGAAGCACATTCCTTAAAGCAGAGGAGTAATTAAAAGTGTCAGTATCAAAGATGTAATGAAAAGCCAATTCAATGCAATAAACAACATTTAAAAATATGTTTGGGTGACTGGGATAGATTCCATTTTGAAATGTGAAGTACCTGGTAATCTACTGATACAATAGTCTTTCACAAAGTTCTTCACATCCAGTTTAGAATTATATTTATGAAAACTCCATCTGTGCTTTTGCCTGTAAAACATATTAAGTTGTGGCACTGACTCTTTTTAAAGCACCATGCATTAAACAAAGCAACCTTGAATATTTATGCCATGACCTAAAATAAATATATATTGTCTCAACACTGAAGCGAACAGGAGGCCAGTCCATTGGTCTACAGAATTCAAGAAAATAGAAATGGGCAAGATATTACTGGCATATTATTTGCATATGGAATAAAACCATTACAAATTAAAGAGAACAAGGATAACCAAAGTAATTCCATAATGAATTAGAAATATTTAGGCATCTGTCCTCACAAAACAAGCAGAACAAAAAAAGTGAGAGTATGATGAATGAGAGAAGCATCTTAAGAGCAGGGAAAAAGTGGGGGAGATTTAAAAAAAATCTGAGGGAGGAGCTCTTCAGCACTGGTTTACTAAAGAGCTAAGGAATAGATATCCCAGGGGTGGGGAATCTGTGGCCATCCAGATGATATTAGCCAGCATGGCCAATGGTCAGAAGGCCACAGGCACTTCATCACACTGGGATATTCCATATCTCCAATGGTAGAAAGAAGAAGGTATAAAGGAGCCAACAAGAAGAAAACAGTATTGGATTGCTACATGGGGGAGATCACTGTTTACTTTGTCCAGCCATTCTCTCAATTACCTTCACTTGCCAGTAATATAATCATGAAGCCAACTCTGATTGGCTAGATCCCATTTTGATTGAATCCTTTTAACTGAAAAAGAATCACCAGTGACAAGGAAAATGGCACCAAAGTTGTAGGATTAGCCAGTGAAACAATGATGCTGAGCATGATCCCCCCCCCCCCCGGTCGACTTTTAAAAGGAAAATATTCAAACATTTAATTATTTTTTAGGGAAATTTTTTATGCTTTTGAAATAACTGTTTATAACAACAACAGCAGCAGCAACAAACTGGTGAATATTGAGGTCAATTTAGCCATGTCAGATTATATGCAATTATTTGCTGAATATCAATTGATTCCAACAGATAGTAAAGACAGTTCATGGGGTATTCTATGTATTTCTTTATTTAATATAATCTACAAATACATTTAAATTATAGCTACTTTATACAGATAGAGTCTGCTGGAAATTATACAATACTGTAGGAAGCTTTTTTTCTGACTTATCCCATATTGATTTTCATAACTGTAGTTAGAAACATCATGCATTAATAAACAGATAATGATCACATATCCAAACACAGTGAAAATGTTTAGCATGCTACTTATAAGTGTAGCTTTTTGACTCCATCTGTATTAATAACAACAGTGGCTGTACAGAGGTTAAATTACTCAGAGGCACATTCTGAATTTGTCCCACACACAGCCATTAAGAAAATCATTTTCCATCGATATTTAAGCCCTTCTAGTGCCTCTTTACATTTAAGGCCATATTCTCATTAACTTTTTTCTTACCATGATATTAAGTTGGATCCAGAGAGAGTGAGTGCAATTCTCCTTGTGCAAAAGGGCTTTCCTGGCTCCTCCCCCACTACTCCCCACTGTGCCCCCCCCCCCCAAGCCACTCCTCAGGGTCAGTAAACCTTCTGGAATGGTGTGGTATGAGGCATAGGGAAACACAGCAGAATGGGGGAAGCAGAGGAATTTGGCAGGGCTGACTTGCGCATACAGAAGTGCAACGCTGAATTGAAGCCATTATTTTTTACCCAGTAATTCTGTGGTTATACTTGTTCATTAGGGTCCTATGAGACCAGTGCCATTAAGACCTCATTTGGAGCACTCCAAAGTTTATGAAGGATGTTGAAATATTAGGAAGGCTTAAAGCAAGAAGCAGAAGATGGGTAACAGGATAGGAAGATAGCAGTTTGTATACTTAAAGAACTGATCCTATTTGGCCTAGAAAAAGGAAGTACTGTGGGAGGAGATGGCAGGACATGCTTACAAGTTTCAAACAAAGCATGCTCGGAAGGAGAGGGAAAACTCTATTCAGTTTGTCCACTGAAAATAGGACAAGAAATAATAAATTCAAATTACAAGAATGTAGGTTTAAAATAAATATAAAGGAAAATGCACAAGGATTAGGATACTATTTGGGCAGGAAGTAGCTTAGGTCCTTTAACACTTACTACACTTTTTATTCCCATTGATGTATACCCATATAAATAAAGTAGTAAGGCCTTTACTATGATAGCTCAATTTCTCTGGAATCTCTTATGGAAGCATATCACCGCTCACCTATACTTGCCTTTAAAAGTCAAGCAAAGTCATTTTTGCATAGGAAAGTTTCCAATGCCATATAAGAGTTATTACCCATTAGCAGGCTCTGCTTTATTGACTTGATTTTGTGGTTTTTAAAATATTATGCATTTACTGTGGTTGTTGTTTTAAAAATGGATATTTCCACTATCGGAAGTGACCAAAGCAGTAGGGAGTGCTATACATATTTTAAGTAAGTAACAAATATAATGCAATATATCCTCAAGGGGCATATATAAGGGAGTATGCATATCATAAGAACATACATTCTGAAAGCAAAATATAACTGTCGCAACATGAAATTGAAATTTAAAATATATAGATTCCGTTCATAATATTTTACACTGGTGTAATAGTGCTGTCAGTACATATTTCTGAAGCACTTTTGGAATGGAAGGATTACTATGACATTAACAAAACTTTTGTATAATAAAGTCCATGGAAGTAGTGTCTGTCTTTTTACTCCTAATTTGACTGAAAACATCAAATTCTTTTCAGTATTATGACCCCAATCCTTTTCAATAAGTTCTAAAATCATTCATGTTGTTGTTCAGTCGTTCAGTCGTGTCCGACTCTTCGTGACCCCATGGACCATAGCACGCCAGGCCTTCCTGTCCTCCGCTGTCTCCCGGAGTGTGCTCAAGTCCATATTCATTGCATCGGTGATGCTATCTAGCCATCTCATCCTCTGCGGTCCCCTTCTCCTTTTGCCTTCAATCTTTCCCAGCACCAGGGTCTTTTCCAGTGACTTTTCTCTTCGCATTAGGTGGCCAAAATATTTGAGCTTCAGCCTCAGTATCTGTCCTTCCAATAGGGGTGTACGAAACCCCGCCTACCTGGCTCTGCCGGGTTCCGTTGCGGGGGGAGGTGCTCCGTCCCTCTCCCCGGGAATCCGCGTCAGGGGGGAGGCGATCTGGTCCTCCCCCCTGGAATCCTCGAAAGCCGGCTGTGCTCTGCGGCAGCTCCGCAGAGCAGCTGGCTAGGCCCAGCCCAGGGCAGTCCGCAGCCGGATTTCCAGCCGCGGAGGGCTCTGGGTAAGGGGGGGGGAAACACGTATGCAAATGGCGGTGGCTACAGCTGCTGCCATTTGTGTTCCTTCTTTTTCTTCATCTTAGTCTATGTAAATATTTACGTAGACTAAGACGAAGAAAAATAAGGAACGCAAATGGCGGCGGCTGTAGCCGCCGCCATTTGCGTACACCTTTTTATTTATTTTTTTACCCAGATGTTTTAGGCTACGTAAAAACTTACGTAGCCTATCATGTCTGGGTAAAAAAACACACACAAAAAACATGTACACAAATGGCGGTGGCTACGGCCACCGCCATTTGCGTTCCTGATTTTTCTTCGTCTTTTTTTTTTTTTAACGGAGACATGATAGGCTACGTAAAAACTTATGTAGCCTATCACGTCTCTGTAAAAAAAAGAAAAAAAAGACAAGATTGAAAATGGCGGTGGTGGCAGCCGGTCGGAAGACCAGCCACCGCCGCCGCAGCCGCCGCAGCTGCCGCCGGAGCCGCTGTTGCCCAGAATATCCACCCCAGGTAGGTCTTGTCCCAAGGGGGATCTGCGGGGGGCGGGCGGGGGGGCAGGCCGTTCTATCACGGAGTTCGGCGGCCAAATGCACTGCCATTCGGCCTCACCGAGATCCGTGGTGGAATTCTCTGACATCCATACCTTCCAATGAGCACTCAGGGTTGATTTCCTTTAGGATTGACTGATTTGACAACCTTGCAGTCCAGGGACTCGTAAGACTCTTCTCCAGCACCACAGTTTGAAAGCATCAATTCTTCGGCGCCCAGCCTTCCTTAGAGTCCAGCTCTCACAGCCATACATTACTACTGGGAAAACCATAGCTTTGATTAGATGGACCTTTGTCAGCAAGGTGATGTCTCTGCTTCTTACTATGCTGTCTAGGTTTGCCATAGCTGTCCTCCCAAGGAGCAAGCGTCTTTTAATTTCATGGCTACAGTCACCGTCTGCGGTGATCTTGGAGCCCAAGAAAATAAAAGCTGTCACTGCTTCCATTTCTTCCCCTTCTATATGCCAGGAAGTGATGGGGTCAGATGCCATGATCTTAGTATTTTTAATGTTGAGTTTCAAACCAGCTTTTGCACTCTCCACTTTCACCCTCAACAAGAGGCTCTTTAAATCCTCTTCGCTTTCTGCCATTAGGGTGGTATTGTCTGCGTATCTGCGTTGTTGATAATTCTCCCGGCAATCTTAATTCCGACCTGTGATTCATCCAACCCGGCGTTTCTCATGATGTACTCTGCATATAAGTTAAATAAGCAGGGCGACAATACGCAGCCTTGGCGTACTCCTTTCCCAATTTGGAACCAATCGGTTGTTCCATGTCTGGTTCTTACTGTTGCTTCTTGACCCTCATACAGGTTTCTCAGGAGACAGGTAAGGTGGTCTGATACTCCCATCTCTTTAAGAATTTGCCAGAGTTTGTTGTGATCCACACAATCAAAGGCTTTAGCGTAGTCAATGAAGCAGAAATAGACGTTTTGCTGGAATTCTCTTGCTTTCTCCATGATCTAGCCAATGTTGGCGAGTTGATCTCTAGTTCCTCTGCCTCTTCGAAACCCAGCTTGTACTTCCAGTAGTTCTCGGTTCACATACTGCTGAAGCCTAGCTTGTAGGATTTTGAGCATCACCTTGCTGGCATGTGAAATGAGCGCAATTGTACAGTAGTTTGAACACTCTTTGGCATTGCCCTTCTTTGGAATTGGAATGTAAACTGACCTTTTCCAGTCTTGTGGCCACTGTTGAGTGTTCCAAATTTGTTGGCATATTGAGTGCAGCACTTTAACAGCATCATCTTTTAGGATTTTAAATAGCTCGGCTGGAAGACTGTCATCTCCACCAGCTTTGTTACTAGTAATGCTTCCTAAGGCCCACTTGATTTCACTCCCTAGGATGTCCGGGTCAAGTTCAGTGACCTCACTATCATGGCTATCAGGGACATTCAGATCTTTCCTGTATAGTTCTTCTGTGTATTCTTTCCACCTCTTCTTAATCTCATCTGCTTCTGTTAAGTCCCTGCTTTCTTTGTCCTTTATCATGCCCATCTTTGCACAAAACGTTCCCTTGATATCTCCAATTTTCTTGAAGAGATCTCTAGTCTTTCCTATTCTGTTGCTTTCCTTGATTTCTTTGCATTGTTCATTTAAGAAGGCCCTCTTGTCTCTCCTTGCTATTCTCTCGAACTCTGCATTCAGTTGGATAGGTTTCTCCCTTTCTCCCTTGCTTTTCGCTTCCTTCTTTCCTCAGCTACTTGTAAAGCCTCATCAGACAGCCACTTGGCTTTCTTGCCTTTCTTTTTCTTTGGGATGGATTTCGTTGCTGCCTCCTGAACAGTGTTACGGACCTCCTTCCATAGTTCCTCAGGCACTCTGTCTATCAGATCTAATCTCTTAAATCTATTCATCACCTCCACTGTATATTCATAAGGGATATGATTTAGGTCATACCCGAATGGTTTAGTGGTTTCCCCTACATTCTTCAATTTAAGCCGAAATTTTGCAATAAGAAGCTCATGATCTGAGCCACAGTAAGCTCCAGGTCTTGTTTTTACTGACTGCATAGAGCTTCTCCGTCTTTGGCTGCAAAGGACATAATCAATCTGATTTCGATATTGACCATCTGGTGATGTCCAAGTGTAGAGTTGCCTCTTGTGCTGTTGGAAAAGAGTGTTTGCTATGATCAGTGTGTTCTCTTGGCAAAACTCTATTAGCCTTTGTCCTGGTTCATTTTGTACACCAAGGCCATGCTTGCCTGTTATCCCAGTTATTTCTTGACTTCCTGCTTCAGCATTCTAATCCCCTATGATGAAAAGGACATCTTTTTTTGGTGTTAGTTCTAGAAGGTGTTGTAGGTCTTCACAGAACCAATCAACCTCAGCTTCTTCGGCCTCAGCATAGACTTGAATTACTGTGATGCTGAATGGTTTGCCTTGGATTCGTACTGAGATCATTCTATCGTTTTTGAGATTGTACCCCAGTACTGCTTTTCCTACCCTTTTATTGACTATGAGTGCTACTCCATTTCTTCTAAGGGATTCTTGGCCACAGTAGTAGATATAATGGTCACCTGAATTAAATTCGTCCATGCCTGTCCATTTTAGTTCACTGATTCCCAAGATGTCGATGTTCAATCTTGCCATCTCATGTTTGACCACCTCCAGCTTACCTTGATTCATTGATCTGACATTCCAGGTTCCTAAACAATAGTGTTCTTTACAGCATCGGATTTCTTTTCACCGCCAGACACATCCACAGCTGAGTGTCCTTTCGGCTTTGGCCCAGCCGCTTCACTCTTTCTGGCGCTACTTGGAAATACCCTCTGCTCTTCTCCAGTAGTATACTGGACACCTTCCGACCTGAGGGGCTCATCTTCCGACGTCATATCTTTTAGCCTTGTGATACGTTTAGGGATGTACGAAAGTCACTTACCGTTTCGCGGATCTACTTCGCGTTGGGGGTGGAGGTGCTCCGTCCCTCCCCCCGGAATCCTCGACGGGGAGAGGCACTCCGTCCCTCTCCCCCGGAATCCTTGACCAGCCAGCTGTGCTCTGCGGCAGCTCTGCGGAGCAGCCGGCTAGGCCCAGGCCAGAGCCGTCTGCAGCTGGATTTCCGGCCGTGGAGGGCTCTGGGTAAAACAAAAAACAAAACCCGCATACGCAAATGGCGGCGGCTACTGCCGCCACCATTTGCGTTCCTTATTTTTGGCCATCTTAGTCTACGTAAATATTTACATAGACTATTACAGCAAAAATAAAGGGGAACACAAATAGCGCCCGCTACACTATTTGCGTTCCAATTTATTTTCGCCGTAATAGTCTATGTAAATATTTACGTAGACTAAGACGGCCAAAAATAAGGAACGCAAATGGCGGCGGCCGTAGCCGCAGTCATTTGCGAACGCACTTTTTTTTTTAGCCTGCCGTGATAGGCTACGTAAATACTTACGTAGCCTATCACGGCCTCCGCAGGGACGCGAAAGGTGTCCCTGCGTTAGCTGTGATAGGCTACATATGTATTTACATAGCCTATCATGGCATGAAAGAGGAAGTGAGTCGCAAGTCGGTGCTGACGGGAGCAGGTAAGTGCTCTGTTTCACCCTATTTTCGTGGGGTGGGGGCTTCGTGCCGCCCGACTTTTGTGGGTTGGGGGAGGCGGGGGCTTCGTTCCACGATGGATTTCGGGATCCATCACCGAGATCCGTCGCGGAATTCTCTGACATCCCTAGGTACATTCCATGGGGTTTTCTTGGCAAGAATACTGGAGTGGGTTGCCATTTCCTTCTCCAGTGGACCACATTTTGTCAGAACTCTCCACCATGACCTGTCTGTCTTGGGTGGCCCTGCACGGCATAGCTTATGGCTTCACTGAGTTATGCAAGCCCCTTCACCACAACAAGGCAGTCATCCATGAAGGGGAAAATCATTCATATGCAGGTGCAAATTAAAACAACTGGCAGCATTTAATTAAACTTCAATCAGTAACTGGGTAACTGTATTGTGCAGCCTTACACACAAGCAATTTCACAGAGCATCCCATAGGAATATATTTTGTGTTGTGTGAGGTTTCACCTCCTCTCTCACCCTTTCTGTCTCCCTCCCTCTCTCTTTGGCATTTTGACTGATTAACACCAAATTAATCTTGGCATGTTTGCTACTTGTAATGCAAAGGATATAAAACAATTACTTGAATTCCCTCAATATTTTAGTGATATAAATATTGCTTTGAGTTTTTTTTCCAGAATAAGGGGATTTTTAAAATTAGTTTGAAAGACTGATGATAATCAGAAGGGAATCAGATAAAAAAAAAAAAGCACATAAGCACCAGAGACAGGAAGGCCAAAGAGTCTACGTCCATTACAGACCTGTCAATGCCGAAAGCAAAACATACTTGGTGGGGATCCCAGAAGTGCTGAGCAGAATCTGCTTAGCTGAGGTGCCAAGTTCAACAGGGCGGGTGAAGCAATTCAATAAGGTTATCTTGATACTTCAGACAAACAGTCCCAAGGGCAGGGTAGGGCTGTCTCGGTAAAAGCAGCCCAAGCTTTTTCTGAAGACTTTCCACTGAAAGAGAGGAAAGAACGCTCATTGGACTGCTTTTCTCTCCCCCCCCTCTCTCTCCCCTTCTTCCTTGGAAGCACTCTGCCACTTCAGCCCCTCAGGATGAAGCCTTTTCCTTCTTGTTTGACCCTTCCAGTTTTCTTACAGTGTGAAAAGCCCAAATAACAGATCCGAAGCAAGCACTTTCCTAGTGCCTATCTGCAGTACTATTTTTCTTCAGATACTACCATTACTGCAATGGTTGTATTTGCTTGGTTCACTCCTGACCCCCTCGACTTACATGGGACATGTGGTTGTCTGTATTTCAGTTTAACTGCAATAAATATACAACTTCTTCAGGGATTACTGCTGAACCTGAACTAAGCTTGAAGCAGCTTTTCCAAACATGAACATTTATATGCAAAATTTAATCTACAGAAAGATCATGGATTAAAAAAAATGGCACATGCATCCGAATCCAAAATAACAACACTATAAAATCTGTTTTGAATGATCATGATATATATTCAAAAGCTAAGAGATTTATGGTGAGTGCCACAAAACAAATGTTGGTTTAGCCACTATGTTTCCCATTTAAGATACCTAAAGGAAAAACAGATTACTTACCTGTAACTGTTGTTCTTTGAATGATCATCTCCGCAGTCACGTATATGAGTTCTGCGTGTGCACAGATCTTTACTCCAGAACTTTGTAGAGCTTGGCTAGCATTCTGGTGAGCACCCCACCCCCACCACCCTCAATGCACTTGCTCAAGGAAGCATTTCACTTGCCATCCTGCTCAGTTCCTAATGGTCTGTATGCATGGCTTATATAAGGAAGCACTTAGCAAGAACAGAGAACACTAGCACCTGTAGCAGGGCAGGAGGCTGGGCTGTGTTGTTGAAGATTTAAATGGGCTTACATTTATATAAGGAAATGCTGACATATATTCTATATAGAAATAATCACATATACTCAATAGTATAGGTTAAAGGTTATAATGGCTTATTTAAGGCCTCATAAAGAATCACAGCAAAAGAAAAGTTTTCTCATGTTAGATTGTTTCTTAAATGTGTTGGAATTTGGAAAATTACAAAAGAAGTAATAACTAGCAAAGTACAAGAACAATTTTGTGGTTAGGGCCAAATTTACAAAAATATCACAAGTAGAGTTCAGGAGGTCACAATGGAAACCAATACTATCTGAAATTTGAGGTAAACAAACTGGGGAGGGGCCATAGCTCAGTGGTAGAGCACATGCTTTTCATGCAGCAGGTCTGAGGTTGAATCTCTGGCAGGAAAAAATCCTGCCTGAAACCCTGAAGAGACGCAGCTTACAGGACTGATTCTGAGCATATGGAGATAGTTACCAGTTCAGACTCAGAAGGGGAACAGCCGGAACCGGGGGAGGCATCTTCCCGAGCTAGTTCAGATATGGATAGGCATGCTTCTCAGGATGCTAACACACAGATGGCTGGGCCTGAAGTCCCCCTCCTCCTCCGTGAGAACCTAGGAAGAGGAGGAGGAGGAGAATGTGGGGTGTGACCTGAGGGATGCTAGTGCAGGGTGAAGAGTGAAAAGTTAGAGACAGAGCTCCAACAGTCAACCCGGTTGGCTATGCGTGAGGGTCAATATAGGGGAGCATCACTGGAAGGGAGGGGCATCCCTCCCTAAGTCATTCTAGCCGGCAAGTTCTTGTTTCAAACTGCTGGCAATATTGTAGCTCCCATTTGGATCCCCTGTTGCCATTCGTAAATGAAGCAGCTGTATTCCTTTGTGGCCTGAGAGTCTTCGAGAATTCGCATCTGTAATGAACCTGTTGATAGTGAATTAAAGGTGTGAGACTGAAGCCTCTCTTGTGTGTGTGCATGAGGAAGGAGAGGGCCAAGGAAATGTGACAGCAGCCAGTAAGTGTTGACAATAGTGGGCTAGATGGAACAGTGGTCTGACTCAGTACAAGGCAGCTTCCTGTGTGTGTAGACAGAAGGTCTAAAACATAGGAAATATTTAATACCTTCCATCTTGCTCATGTCTGTTCTCCTGCTCCCTTTATTGAATCTACATTCAACTGTGATGTTTTTCTGCATAAAACCTCCTCTTGTATATGACACAGTGAATATGGTATCACAGACAAAAGTTGGGTGGAGGATGTATGCAGTAATGTATAGGATATAGAATACAGGATGAAATAAGTTTCATGACTAGGGATGTATGAAAATCACTTACCTTTTCGAAGGGTGACATTCGTGGGGGGGGGAGGCGCTCCGTTCCTCCCCCCAAAATTCACCCCAGCCGGCTCCACTCCGTGGTGACTCCGCGGAACCGCCGGCTGGGGCCGCCCGCAGCCGGACATCTGGCCACTGGGCAGCCTGCACAGGGACGCAAATGGAGGCTGCCGTAGCCGCCGCCATTTGTGTCCCTGTATTTTGCTATGATAGGCTACGTAAATATCTATGTAGCCTATCATGGCAAAAAAAAAGGCAACGCAAATGGCTGCCGCCGTAGCCGCTGCCATTTGCGTTCCCTTTTTTTTTTTTTGCCGTGATAGGCTACGTAAATACTTACGTAGCCTATCACGGCTTCCACAGGGATGCAAATGGCGTCCCTGCATTAGCCGTGATAGGCTACGTAAGTATTTACATAGCCTATCACGGCTATAATGAAGAAGCGAATGGCGGCCGCAGATGTGGCCGCGGCCGCCATTAGCAAAGCAGCACGAACTGCAGCAGGTAAGTGCTCCGTTTCACGTGCCTTTCACGGGGTGGGGGGGCAGGGTGCTTCGTTCCGCCATGGATTTCTGGGGGCCAAATGCACTGGCATTCGGCCTCACCGAGATCCATGGTGGAATTCTCTGACATCCCTATTTGTGACTAACATATGGTTTAGGTCTACATCATAGAATCATAGAATAGTACAGCTGGAAGGGGCCTACAAGATCATCGAGCCCAACCCCCTGCTCAATGCAGGAATCCAAGTCAGAGCATCCCCAACAGATGGCTGTCCAGCCTCCTCTTGAATGCCTCCAGTGTGGGAGAGCCCACGACCTCCATAGGTAATTGGTTCCACTGTCATACTGCTCTAACAGTCAGGAAGTGTTTCTGATGTTCAGCTGGAATCTGGCTTCCTGTAACTTGACCCCATTATTCCATGTCCTGCATTCTGGGATGATCGAGAAGAGATCCTGGCCTTCCTCTCTGTGACAACCTTGAAGTACTTGAAGAGCGCTATCATATCTTCCCTCAGTCTTCTCTTCTCAAGGCTAAACATGCCCAATTCTTTCAGTCTCCCTTCATAGGGCTTTGTTTCCAGTCCCCTGATCATCTTTGTTGCCCTCCTCTGAACCCTCTCCAGCTTGTCTGCATCTTTCTTAAAGTGTGGTACCCAGAACTGGACACAGTACTCCAGATGAGGCCTAACCAGTGCTGAGCAGAGGGGAACTAGTACTTCCCGGGATTTGGAAGCTAGATGCCAGGGTGGAAACTGAGCCCAGAGAGCCCCAAAGCAGTTCTGATTCTGAGGAGGAACAGCAATCTGTGGGAGAGCAGCCAGCTCATCCCTCACAGGCTCAGCACTTGGCAGAGATTCCTCCTCCCGGCATTCCAGAGATACTTAGTGACCCGGGTAGTGAGGGAGTGCGGGAGGGGGGCTTCTTAGATGCTTGACGCAGACGCAAAGAGCAACGAGCGATGGAGGGTGCGGAAAGGAGGCATAGCGCCCGTTTGGCATGCAAGCAACAGCCGCCTCCCATGGACACAAGGGAAACAGGGAGGATCTCTCCCTAGCACATAAATTCTGGGTCTTCAAGTGACTCCCTTTCAAACGGGGATCAACTGCTTGCCTGAAACTTCGGCCATGCTCCTGTCCTTGCTCTAGCACCTGGTGATTAGCATCTGAATGAGTCATTAAGCTGTAATGGGATTAAAGCTTTGAAAAGAATTCCCTTTCGTCTGTGTCTTGAGTTGGCTATTGGGATCTACTGGGGGAGGCTGCCAAGGCATTCCTGACACTATGCTTCTATTAATGCAGGCCAAAAGAGCATTGGCCATGTTTGCAGCCACATCACATTGTTGGCTCATATTCTGCTTGTGATCGACAACAATTCCAAGATCCTTCTCGCTTGTTGTGTTCTTGAGCCACGTATCCCCCATCTTGTAACTGTGTATTTGGTTTCTTTTTCCTAGGTGCAGAACTTGGCATTTATCCCTGTTAAATGTCATTCTGTTGTTTTCTGCCCAGCACTCCAGTCTATCAAGATCACTTTGAATGTTGTTTCCGTCTTCCAAAGTATTAGCTATCCCGCCCAATTTTGTGTCATCTGCAAATTTGATCAGCATTCCCTGCACCTCCTCCTCCAAGTCATTAATAAAAATGTTGAAGAGCACTGGGCCCAGGAGTGACCCTTGTGGTACCCCGCTCACTACCACTCCCCAGTTTGAGAAGATCCCATTGAGATGCACTCTTTGAGTCTGATTCTGTAGCCAACTGTGGATCCATCTGATCGTTGTTTCATCTAGCCCACTTTGAGCTAGTTTGCTCATCAGGATATCATAGGGCACTTTGTTAAAAGCTTTGCTGAAGTTGAGGTATATTATGTCCACAGCATTCCCATGGTCCACAAGGGAGGTTACCTGATCAAAAAATGAGATCAGATTTGTCTGGCAGGATTTGTTCTTGACAAATCCTTGTTGGCTTCGAGTAATCTGCATTGTTTTCAAGGTGCTTACAGCTGGATTGCTTTATCATCTGCTCCAGAATTTTCCCAGGGATTGATGTCAGACTGTCGTTCCCAGGTTTCTCTTTTTTACCCTTTTTGAAGATGGGAACAACATTAGCCCTCTTCCAGTCATCTGGTACTTCACCTGTCCTCCATGATTAGTCAAAGATAATAGACAGCGGTTCTGAGAGTTCTTCTGCCATTTCCTTTATTACTCTAGGGTGCAGTTCCTCTGGCACTGGAGAGTTGAACTCATTCAAAGTAATTAGGTGTTCCTTGATCATATGCCTATTGATTTCAAGCTGCAATCCTGCCCTTCAGCCTGTACTTGGCCTTTGCCAGGGGGGTCATAGACCCTCTTTTGGGAGAAGACTGAGCCAAAGGAGGAACTGAGCACTTCTGCCTTTTCTTTGTCATCTGTTATCATTTTGCCAACACTATTTAATAGCTGAACCACCACTTCTTTCCTCTGGCTTTTACTTTGCATGTAGCTGAAGAAAGATTTTTTGTTGCTTTTAGCATCCCTCGCTAACCTCAGCTGGTTCTCAGCTTTAGCCTTCCTGTCGCTATCCCTGCAATTCTGTGCTACCTGCCTGTACTCTTCCTTTGTTGCTTGGCCTTCCTTCCACTTCCTATATGTGTACTTTTTTGTTTTCAGGTCATCTCTTAGCTTTTTGTGAAGCCACATTGGCTCCTTCTGTGTCTTCCACTTTTTTTTCTTGTTGGAATTGTTTGTATTAGTGCCTTTAGAATTTCGTCTTTTTAAAAAAGTCCCACCCATCTTGGACTCCTTTCTCATTAGAATCGTTTGCCATGGGACCTTACTTATAATTGTTCTGAGTTTATTAAAATCAGCTTTCCTAAAATCCAGGGCTCCCCTGGCCAAGGAGTATCCTCTACTGCATTTTTCCTCACCTCAGCATTACCCACTTCTGCCTCAGCTTGCTGTTGCTCTTTTACCTTCTGATCTTCGCTTTGCTGCTGTAGTTCCACCATTCTGTCCAAGAACTCTTCATGTTCTCTTATTCCCTGGAGGGTCAACACTTGCTGCTCCAGTCCTCTTACTTTTTCTTCCAATAGCACGATCAACTTGCACTTGTTGCACATGTAGGCCATGTTGTTCTCAGGCAAGAAAACAAACATGGCACACACCTTGCAGGTCACCACCACTGGAGAGTCTTGTCCTTCCATAGCCTCTTTTCCCTTTTTGTGTCTAGCTTCCTGGTTGTTCTAGAGTAGCCTGTGCCTGGTCCTCTACTCTTTGCCTTTGTCTCCTTTGTCTCTTCTGCCACTGCAGCTCCCCTGGCCAACTCCTGTTTGCTCTGATCGCTCGCTCTCTGGGACCTTGCTTGCTTCTGTAGTCCCTAGACCAGCTGGATTAGCTTCCTCTGCTCTGCTCTGCTCTGCTCAGCTGGGAGGCAGGAATTCATCGGTTGATTCAATTCTGGAACAGGTATGTATGATAATTTTGTTTCTGTTCACAAATAATCTGAACTTGCCCCATTGACAACTGCGAACTTGCCCCATTCATGGAAACAAAAAGGAGCACATTTTTTCAGAAATGTTTGCACATTCTCAAACTTGCAATCATGTTTGAAAAATGCTTACTTTTAAAAAAATCTGCACTCTGAAATGCACGTTTTTCAAGAAATACAGTCATTTTCCACTTTCAAAGTCATAAATGACACAGCTGTTGCAAAGGTGATTTGGAAGATGTTTCATTGACATTTGTCTGCTCAAGTGGCTATAGAAGCAAATACACAATTGGATGCCACTGGAAATGAGGTGGTGGAACATTGGACTGGAGCAAATAGTAGTATAAGTTAAAAAAAAAAATCTAACCACTTCCATTGTATCTTCAAACAGAAAACATATAGATAGCAGTACCCCATGGATAGTAAAATATATACCTGTGATAATAGCGGCAACAATTGGGACATTATGGCATCCAGTGTCTCAGTACAAGTTGTTCTTTTTAAGGCAATGTCCATGGACATTTCATGAGAATCCTATGGCATTGTGTCATACAGATTCCCCCAAGAGACTGCAGACAAGTTGTACTGCCTATAGTTGCTACCTCTCTGGTTAGCTATGAAACTACCCCTGCAACGGACATTTCACTAATCTCAATCACAGATCATACTCTGGGTGGTAAAAACCTCAGTCAAAGAAGCTTCATGCACCAAAGCAGGGGAATGTCAAGTATTTTTCCAGTGAGCTGGAAACGACACACAAGCAAATTAACAAGCCACTTGCTTCCATCCTGATCTATCACACTCATCAATTCCATAACTTTTATTTCTGCCTTAGGGTTGGTCTGTGCTCTACTTGCTGGACTGCTCTACCAGTGAATCTATTAGCTAGAGATGTGGTATAATTTAATCAGTTATTTCAATTTACCACCAGGAAACCACATTTATCACAATCATATCCAATAGTATTGCTTCCAAGTACAAAGTGTGCTATTTTATCTCACTTTTAAATACTCCTTCACCTAGTGCCATCATGACAGAACAGAATGGACCATCTTTTGTATCTTTTTTCAATCTGTCCTCTATTACTTTACATCAGTGTTTCTCAATTTTTAAAATCTTTCTGGATAAAAGGATAAAAAGTCTGAAGATGAATAATTCACTCTGCCCCAAGTATAACAGTGGGCTTTTCTAATTGATCAGTTCAAAGCATGTTTCTGTTGTGCTTTAGCTCTTGCAGAATAGAACCACAGGGCCTAAACTGAAAGAGGTTTCACAACAGACTAGCATTGCTGTGGGAAGTGGATATTCATGATTGTGGTTTTCTCTCACCCCCAGCTTTTTAAAAAGAATATAAAGAGGAGATGCTTAGCATATCAAGAGGGGACTTGCACAGGAACATAATATGACTAGACTTTGCAAAATCTGCATAAGTCTATTATGAGGAATATTTAGATATTATGGCTAACAAACTGAAGTTGCCCCAAAGTGCTTAGCTGTGTTGGCCTTCCACGTGGCAGGATTAATGTCTAAAAGATCACAACCTTCTAGGGATGTCAGAGAATTCCACCATGGATCTCAGTGAGGCTGAATGCCAGTACATTCGGCCCCCCAAATCTGTGGCAGAACAAAGCCCCCCGCCCCACCACCCCACGAAAGGCGCATGAACGGAGCACTTACCTGGTGCCGTTCACGCTGCTTTGCGAATTGCGGCCATGTCTGCGGCTGCCATTCGCTTCTTCATTTTTGCCATGATAGGCTACGTAAATACTTACGTAGCCTATCATGGCTAACGCAGGGATGCCATTTCCATCCCTGCGGAGGCCGTGATAGTCTACATAAATATTTACGTAGCCTATCACGGCAAAAAAAGGGAACGCAAATGGTGGCTGCCGTAGCCGCCACCATTTGCGCCTCTGTTTTTTTGCCGTGATAGGCTACGTAAATATTTATGTAGCCTATGACGGTGAAAAACAGGGGTGCAAATGGCGGCCACTATGCCATTTGCGCCCCTGTTTTTTTTTCTCTGTAATAGGCTACGTAAATATGTACGTAGCCTATCATGGCAAAAATGAAGAAGTGAATGGCGGCCGCAGACACGGCCGCCATTCGCAAAGCAGCTTGAATGGCACCAGGTAAGTAGGGATGGCAGAGAATTCCGCCACAGATCTCGGGGAGGCGTAATGCCAGTGTATTCGGCCCCCAAAATCTGTAGAGGAATGGCCTGCCCCCCCGCCGCCCCCGCGGATCCCCCTGGGACGAGACTTACCTGGGGCGGATCTTCCAGGTGGCAGTGGCTCTGGCGGCAGGTCTTCCGACCGGCTGCCGCCACCGCCATTTGAAGTTTTTTTTTTTTTTTACACAGACGTGATAGGCTATGTAAGTTTTTTGTGTACGCTTTTTTTTTTTTTTTTTTACCCAGGCGTTTTAGGCTATGTAAAAACTTACGTAGCCTAAAATGTCTGGGTAAAAAAAAAAAAAGGCGTACGCAAATGGCGGCGGCAATGGCTGCCACCATTTGCGTTCCTTATTTTGGGCCGTCTTACTCTACATAAATAATTACGTAGACTAAGACGGCAAAAATAAGGGGAATGCAAATACCGTCCGCTACGCTATTTGCGTTCCCCTTATTTTTGCCATCATAGTCTACATAAATATTTACGTAGATTAAGACGGCCAAAAAGAAGGATCACAAATGGCGGCGGCCATAGCCGCCGCCGTTTGCATACGTGGTTTTTGTTTTGTTTTTTTACCCAGAGCCCTCCGCGGCCGGAAATCCAGCTGCGGACGGCTCTGGCCTGGCTGGGCCTGGCTGGCTGCTCTGCGGAGCTGCCGCGGAGCACAGCTGGCCACAGAGGATTCTGGGGGGGAGGAATGGAGTGCCTCCCCCCCGGGCAGGATTCCGGGGGGAAGAACGGAACGCCTCCCCCCCCCCCATCAGCATAATCTGTGAAAGGTAAGTGATTTTCATACATCCCTACAGGTAAGTATGTAAATATTTACGTAGCCTATTACAGCAAAAAAAGAGAACGCAAATGGCGGCCGCCGTAGCCGCTGCCATTTGCGTCCATAGGCTCTATACACCTGCAAATGCACCCAGCTGGCGGCTCCACAGAGTTGCTATGGAGCGGAGCTGGCTGGACTAGGATTTTGGGGGGAGGTGTGGAGCGAATCACCCCCTTCGAAAAGGTAAGTGACTTTCGCACATCCCTATGACCTTCTGATTCATTAGCATGTACACATGCATTGTCTGGTTGCTAGTGTTGTCACTACCTGTAATATGCAATGGCAGCATGCAGCGACAGCATGCTTGAATCAAGCATATGGATTTAATGCCTTTTAATTTTATGTAATGTGTGGAGCAACCTACACAGATAAGTGTTTTTCAGTAGCCTCCACATGGGGGCTCTATAATTTAAATCAGCTTCCAGTTTCCCTTGTATCTGATTCAGCTAAAGTCAAGGTAAAAAGAATCAAATGCTTATGGCTTATGGGTGAAAGTGACATGCAGCTTCCCCATACTTTGCTTTAAGATGATTCTGTTTCAGCTCATGCGTGAATCCCGACATTCAAGGCTGGATGCTGGTGTTAGGGTCAAAATATGGTGTAGACACAATGGAGGGTTGTGTGGCTTATCATCAAAGATGCCCATTACATTCACACAATCATATTCCACACAGGGAGACAAATCACAATGATCCAGGTAAGTCGGGGAAAGAGCTGGATTTTCCTAGCAGCAATATATTGCAGTTGGAATACTGGGAAATAGTGCTATTTTCTTTTAAATTGAAATTTGGCAAACAAAAGACAATTGCTTTTAAACTGAAATTTGAATTAATTTTGACAAACTTTCAATTAAAAAAAAACATCGGGAAAATGTGACAAACCAGAAACAGAATTGTTCCTTGAGTAACAATGTACATATCCTACATAACTAATGAACAACAACTGAACAATGTAATTTGATTGTCTAGAAAAGATCTAAGATAAAACAAAGGCAACATGATGAGCAGAACTCAGTTTCTAATGCAATCAAGCAATTATAATTTAGGAAGCATATTGTGAATGCTGGTACCAACACAGTCACGTAGGCCACCGGAAGTTTCTCTGTATAACCCAGATCTCAGTTATGCCCCCCATTTATTGTTCCCATCAACCACGTTCTCCCATCATGTAAGAAGGGCTTTACCTCCATAACAGTGCACCTGCTTTGCATGTAGAAAGTCCAAGGTTCAATCCCTGGTATCACCAGGTAGGGCTGGTAAATCTCCTGCCTGAATCCTGGAGAGCCACTGCCAGTCAGTGTTACAATACTGGAGTAGATGGACTAATGGCCTGACTCCTCATAAGGTAGCTTCCTATGTTCCCAACCTGTTAACAGATTTTTCTCAGAGCTGGCTGTAACCAAGTCTCAATTTCTGTTCATGCAGTAAATGTTGTATTAAAACACTCCTAATGAATTCAATAGAAAGGCAACTAATAACACAAGAAGAGCCATGCTAGATCAGACCAAAGGCCTATCTAGCGCAGCATTCTGTTTACACAGTGGCCAACCAGCTCCTTGTGGGAAGCCCACAAGTAGAACATGAGAGCAACAGCACCCTCTCACCCATTTTCCCCAACACCAACTGGCAGACAGAGGTGGAAAATCATGGCTTTTCCCATTGCCCTAGGAAGCGCTAGTTGTACAAGAGTTGGTTTATTTCGATCCAGAGCAGGAAGATCAGGTGTTCTTCGGCATCCACTGGACAGGTGTTCAAGGACTTTGGGGGTTCAGGTATGTCCAGGCCACAGTACAGCTTCCACTAAGCAGAAATAAGTGGTAAAAGAATGTAAAGACAAGGTCTAGCAGAGAGTTCTGAGAGTTACTTAGACAGATAGCGGTACTACTTTTGAAAACACACTTAGTGCAGGACTCAAAAAGCAATTATACAAATTTTAAAAACCAAAGACAAGGGTGTGTACTGAAAAGGGTTTTTTTTTCTGGGGAAAGGGGAGTGTTGTAGATGCTTAATAGGTATTTTGGATACTAAATAGAAAGTCACAAAGGCACTTGGAGCTCTCAGTATTACCAACTGAGAGGCAGGCTGTTCCTTTGGTTGCATTAGGGCTGTGTACCATTTCAGGCTGCGGGTTCTGTCAGTGCTCTGAGATGTAGCCTGCATTGCAGGATTCTGCTATGGGTTAGATATTTAGTAGGTTAGGTCAGATTTCATCGGGAACCAAGACATGAAGATAGCAGTACAACAGAAAACTCCAAATGGTACTAGGGCTAGAAGCCAGACAGGGTTGTCTATATGTTGCTCCAACAAGCAGCAGATCAAGACTGATCCTTAAATAAGAGTTTGGCTGACTTTAGGCTGGTTGACTTTGCCTCCATAATGACTGAGGCTTTGTCTCTTAAAGAGTCCTGGCCTGTTTTAGCAGCTTCGAGCTGTGATGACATTGGAGTGGTTGTGACGTGCAAGAGGCGACCTGCTCAGAATGCAGGGGAGCTGAACCACGGATCTTTCTGGGGGAGTCTCTACATTAAAGGAAATTACGCAGCCTTACCAGGGCATTTTGCTTCTGTTCCCTTGGCATGATGAGGGTGTGTTCTTTCACAAGGCAGAAGTGAAAACACCATTTCCTGGCAGCTGTACTGGGCTTCCCATTGTTTGTAATGGAACAGCGCCACCTAGTAGCTGCTGAAAACCCACTTTTTTTTTTTACTTCCAGCTGATTTCTGTTTTTGTTTTTTATTGCAAGATTACCAGGGGAAGGGACAGGAGATGACCTGGAGGTTGACAATGTCAATAATGGATCCACAAACTTCCATGAGTGGCCAGTCATGAGTACACAATAAATGCCTCATGTAGAAATGGCCTGGATCCGGGGGAGATGGAAGCCTTGTGACACCTTTCTATGACTGAATTTTCTCCCAGAACTGTTAACTTTGTAGCTTTTCTTCAGAGGACACGTAATTGGGATCCTTTGAGGATGAGGGTTCGGGGTCCTGATCCATGACAGGCTGAGGTCTCCAATGTGGTGCCAAGCACATCATTTTGAAATGCACCCAAATGTCCAGAAAAAAGGGTAAGCTTAGAGGCTAGAGAGGGTGGTAGAAAATCTTGGGAGGCTAGCAGGATAGTGGGGAGTGAGGGTGTGTGTTTTTCCTGTGCTGTGTAGGTGTGCACACTCATGTGTCCATTTTGTCTGTTTTTTCATGTAGTGTATGTGTTTTATTTGATCAATTGATTTCTTTTTGGAGTGGTGTGTGTATTGCCTGGGTGTATTTCTCTGAGCATTACCAGTTTGCCTTCTGTGAAATGGCCATTTTGTTGAGCAATGTGGGGGCAAATATGTGATTTGGCATCTGGGGCTCAGACCCCACCTCTGCCTTGTACTAAGGTTCTTGGGTGAATTTCTTTTCTTTTAGCCTAATCAGTTTGCCATATGGGAAACAGGAGATTTGTGAATGGTCATGCCCATCATAGCAGCCATTTTGTGAATGGGCAAGCCACCCTATGGCAGCCATTTTGTGAAAATCCCATGATACTTTCAAAATTCTAAATGTGCCCACTGCCCCAGAAAGGTTGGGGCAGCCTAACTTATGGTATAGCATATCCAGGAGTACTATGGCCAAGGACATTCAGATGCCAGGACATTCTACTCACCATTTTAATGGAGGGCATAAGTTGATGCTGCCAGGTAATGCCAGCTAATTGTCAACTTGGCAGTGTGTGTGAGAGAAAAACAAAATGGAGGTATGAGACAAAATGGAAGCAATCTGGCAACAAGCTTTAGGTAGTTCCTCCACTCTTTCATTTGCAGATCAGAGCTTGAAATACCTAATAGGGTGCAGCATGACATAGAGCATTTTACCAGTTGGATAGCACAAGGATGGCTCCATTTTGCACAGCAAGCTGTGTTCCTTTGTGAAGGGTAAAGAGAGCACACTCCACTTTACCATTTAGGTGTTTTTAAAAGCACTCCTGATACTTTATGGAGCATGTCAACTTCATTAGTCTCAAGAGGGTGAGACTGCCTTGATTTAAGTTTCATTTTCTGTAATAGTGCAAATTGGTAAAGCTAAAATAGCAGCTACTCAAGCATATAACCTTTTCCTGGGCACCTGCTTTCAAGTGCTGTCCCTGCTACATAGCTTCAGATTTTCTATGCCACCCTTACCCAATCTGGCACCCTCCAGATGTGTTGGACTACAACTCCCATCATCCCCAGCCAGCATGACCAACATCTATAGGGCATCAGGTTGGGGAAGGCTGTGCTATGCAAAAGCTATCATTGAGAACTTCACAATTTAGATGATCTGATTTATAACACTTTATTAAATGAGTGATGAAGCTCAAATATTTTGGCCACCTAATGCGAAGAGAAAACTCTCTGGAAAAGACCCTGATGCTGGGAAAGACTGAAGGCAAAAGGAGAAGGGGATGGCAGAGGATGAGATGGCTAGATAGCATCACTGATGCAATGAATATGGACTTGAGCACGCTCTGGGAGAGAGCGCAGGACAGGAAGGCCTGGCGTGCTATGGTCCATGGGGTCACGAAGAGTTGGACACAACTGAACGACTGAACAACAACAAACACTGAATTCAATTGTGTTTCATCTTTTAAAAACCGTAAATAGTTTAAAATTAATTGGTACCATCAGTATGAAACATAATTCATATTTTACAGTGTGCCATTTATTTCAGTGTGCTTAGAAAAAAGTGTTATTTTCTCAAGAATCTACTAGATGTTTCTAGGTTTTCCCATTTCCTTTCCCCCCTATAAAATGCATGGTATTTACTAGTAAATGATTGGTAATCATCTTCAAACAAAATGCATGGCCTTGAAATTACACTGTGATGAATATCTTCAATAAAACTGAATAGTACCCTTAACAAAAAAAGGGATCATGTTCTCATGACACTCAAAAGTGCGAAGAAACCCTTTAGCATCCAATGACAGATCTTTCCTCAAAAATAGGCATAACTTTTCACAAGTGAATAATACACTAATTTGCAGATGAGTATCCTATTCTAATAAAGTCAGTCCTTGTTGTTTCTTAATAACAAGATGTCAGACAGCAGCCTTACAGAGTTTGCTTAGATGTCAAACTCCCTCATCCCAGAAGGCATCCATAGATATGAGAGTCATTCCACTGGGATATTTTGATTCCATTGCTTGTAAAATGGAATTTGATATTATATGTAGTACAAGACAGCTCCGGGACCCTTAAAAATAATTCTGTGCCAGAAAAGAATGTAGGGGAAGCTACTTTGCAGTCAAACAAAATCACATCACTGCGTCATGTAACTAGATTATTATTTATCAAGAGCAGATTTCCGACCCATCTAGTACCCTCTCTCTTTTCCCCCTTGCCCCAGGGCATAACACATTGCTGTGCAGCATATTGCCTTATGAATCTTCTTCAAGTACCCAATTATCCTGGTGCACCAGACTTGTCATTATCATGACAGCTGTGTGCAACTTACAGTACATGTTGTCAGAGGTGAAAGATGTGCACCAGCATCCTCATATCCCTCACTGAATTTCCATTATAATGTGGAGAAGTGAAGGAAAGTCGAGGGAAGAAAGAACACGTTAAGAAAGACAGTCACACACATAGACTCTGGAGATCATTTGAAAAATCAGTTAGGTTAAAGTCCACTTAAAAGAAATGACTGTGTGTGTGTGTGTGTGTGTGTGTGTGTGTTTGAATGGATTTCTGAGTAGATCTATTCCTAACCGACTCAGATTGCACTCCTACGCACATTTGAGAATAAGCCCCACTGAATTCTGCTGGACTCACTTCCAAGTAAACATACATAGGACATGGATGCAATTCTAACCAAATTGGAAGTAGGTTACAAACACTGTTCAAAGCTAGTTCAAATCAACTTTTTTATAATATAACAATGTGGAATATGTCTTATAAAGTTGAACTATATGATTTCATGTGACACATGTATTACTTTATATATGTTATTTGAAATAATATTTATGTACTACCCATAAGGAATTAATAATTAGAAAAATTATTCTGCCTCACAAATGACAGAGGATCTGTCTGCCATGTTAACACTCCAGGAAATCGTGTTAGACACCCTTGAGCAATGTTCTTGCCTCCCCGGGACAAATTTCTGGTCCTTCGGGCACAGCTCCAGGCGGTATTGCATCTCCCTAAGTTCTCCCTTGTGGGGCCCCTGCAAGACTTTGTGGGGTATTTAAAAAAAAAATTTCCCATGCAGGGTAGTAGCCCCTGGCCATGCCTTCCTACGCTGGCTGTTGGACACTGCAGGGTCTGCAGCTGCCACCCAATTGGACCAGGGCCCCCTCTACTGTGTACATGGATCCGTGGGTATGGCTTCGATTTTCAGGACTTTTATGGTGTCTCCTCCTGGAGGCGTGGGTTGCTCCTCAAAGCTGACTCACAGGGTCACTCAGGCGCCACCAGCACCCTGGATTTCATATCCTTCAACAGGTCGGCGGTCCCCCAGCAGGTGGCCCGAGTGTTGTGCCACCACCAGTATTTGTTTGGACCTTACCTTTCCGGAGTTCTTTCCTTTACCTAGCCATGCCCATTTGGGCCGACATCATAACCAAGTTGGTAGCCCTCTTTTGGTATAACAATATGGCCACTAGGTATGCTATTAATGCACTATCCCCCAGAAGTCAGGGGTCCTGTCATTGGTCAGAGCATACACGTCCCAGTGTCTGCATCATAACACCTGGTTCCGGGCCCGCCATGTGCCGGTTGGCAAACCCACTTGCCGATTCTCTGTCACGAAATCAGACCCACAGGCTTTGGGCCTTAGCCCCGTGGGTGCGTCCATTACCTGAGCCCAGCCTTGCAGTACTATTGGGGACCGGCATACTGAAGCTGGGCATGCCATCCTGATTTCCATAGCTCCCAGTACTGGAGTCGCCTACAAAAGAGCAGGTACGGAGTTCCACGCCTTAGGGACGAACTTCAGTCACGGGATTCATGGCCCTTACCTAAATCATTTCTGCACTCTTCAAGGGACAAGGGGATAACTGCCGGAGCCATAAGTGGCTAGCTGGCTGTTTTTAGTCTTCTTGGCCATAATGAGGGGAGTTACTGACTCCAAGTCAGATTTCAGGGCTAGGCGTGCAGTGTAGGGTTCCGGCACGGATGCTGCCCAATCTAGCAGATTCTAGGGCCCTCTCTCTCCAGCTGCCCTTCTTGGGTTCCAAGGTTATGTCCCTCCATTTGCCCTCCCCAGTATGATGTTTTCCTGTTCCACGAGCTGGCCTTAACGGCCTTCTTCAGGGCCCATTGAGATTTTAGGGTCTTTTCAGGCTCCCAAGTTTGACTTGTCTGGGAGGACCTTTAGATACTATGATGTACAGGTCTGTTCAACTGTAATCCACCTCCGCATTCATAGGTCATAACTGATGGATGCGGCAAGGGCATGACAGTGGCCCCACAGCCAAGAGTAATTCGATGGGTGATGCCCTGTCAGGGTCCTCTCGAGTTTTTTTTTACTGGAATGCTACGGATCTGGGAGAGACCCGTGCTTCGTCACTCCATCGGTCCACCATTGTTGAAATCTCAGTCTGGGCACTCAACACATTAGCCCCAGCATGCTAGGCCTAGGTAATTTTCGATTCGGACCCTCTCTTTCTGCATTGAAGAGGTCTCCATGGCAGCTGCTTCAGGTTTATTTCACAGGTGCATTGTGATGATGGGAAGACTGTGCTGTGGGGTATCCTGGCCTTGCTTTCCCAATTTGACTGCTTCCCCCGATTCATTTTCCATTCGCTCGTCCTAATGTCCTTATTCCTTAGACCGTCGGATTCGACGTACGCTGTACAGGTGCTCTTACGCGGGCATGATGGTGATTTGGCTGCACGAAGGGCTTCTCTGTCGGCCTTCGGATCTCAGCTTCTGTTATCCTGACACATCACAATCCAGTGGTCAGCAGACGGCCGTGCAGTGGGAGTTCCTTATCCACTCTGTTTCACCCAGGTTTTTGTCAGTCTTCCTCCGCAGGTACAGGTGCTGCACATTGGAGGGAATGACTTGGGCTGTAAGCCAGGCAAGGACCTGACCGAACAGGCCTTGATTAATGTGCAGGTGGTCTGGCATACCTGGTTGGAAGTAGCCATATTGCAGTCCACTGCTCCCATGGATCAATTGGAAGGCTCGGAACGATGCTGCCATTGGCAGGGCACGTCAGTGGTGGACAGAGAAATGGCTTGGCCTATGTGAACGAGGTGATGGATTTACCACCCACCAGGAAAATCCATGGACAAGGAGGGAGCGTTACAGGCAGGACAGTGTCCACCTGTCTAATGTAGGGTATAATGTATTTTCATTTGATCTGCAAAGGGGCCTGCGGGAAGTACTTCTACACAGGTGGGGAGAGTTTCACAATTTGACTGCTTCCCCCGATTCATTTTCCATTCGCTCGTCCTAATGTCCTTATTCCTTAGACCGTCGGATTCGACGTATGCTGTACAGGTGCTCTTACGCGGGCATGATGGTGATTTGGCTGCACGAAGGGCTTCTCTGTCGGCCTTCGGATCTCAGCTTCTGTTATCCTGACACATCACAATCCAGTGGTCAGCAGACGGCCGTGCAGTGGGAGTTCCTTATCCACTCTGTTTCACCCAGGTTTTTGTCAGTCTTCCTCCGCAGGTACAGGTGCTGCACATTGGAGGGAATGACTTGGGCTGTAAGCCAGGCAAGGACCTGACCGAACAGGCCTTGATTAATGTGCAGGTGGTCTGGCATACCTGGTTGGAAGTAGCCATATTGCAGTCCACTGCTCCCATGGATCAATTGGAAGGCTCGGAACGATGCTGCCATTGGCAGGGCACGTCAGTGGTGGACAGAGAAATGGCTTGGCCTATGTGAACGAGGTGATGGATTCACCACCCACCAGGAAAATCCATGGACAAGGAGGGAGCGTTACAGGCAGGACAGTGTCCACCTGTCTAATGTAGGGTATTATGTATTTTCATTTGATCTGCAAAGGGGCCTGCGGGAAGTACTTCTACACAGGTGGGGAGAGTTTCACAAGCAATAGGCTTGTGATTCCTGTGGCGGCTAGGACGGGCAAAAGCAGAAAGAGATTAGGGATGGTGTGCATGCAGATGCACCTTATGGTGACAGATGACGCCTGAGGCCCCCCGAATGGGTTGTGCGGCTCGGCGGGGGGATAAGGGTTGCCTGGGAGACCAACCCTCCTCACTCACCCAGGTGTTGTGTGGCACCGGGAGGGGGTGACAGGGGAAGGTCTACCTCCCCCACAAGGGGCAGTCCAGAGGGGTGGCAAGATCGATGCCACCCCTCAGGCTGGGTGTATTTTCGCCCAAGAAGTGCCAGCTAGTTGTTGGCACAGTCAGCTGCCCATCCTAGGTACCCCTTTGCAGATATATTTTCAATAAATGTGGCCCAATTTTCAACCCAAGCCTTGTTGTTTGACTCTTCTTTGACCCATCTCCGCTCGCAAGAAGAATGTAAAACTGAGTATGTTCTAAAGAAGAAAGGACAGGAAATCGCTTACTTTCCTTTAGAGTCCTCACTTTTGCACAGATTAGCAACCAGTTAGTCTAGCCAGTTGGAATATCTCCTATTAAGGCTCCATTAAAATAATGGGCTTCTGTATGCTGTTCCATACATTTGTCTGGAATTTTGACAGCATATGCTCTGAGAGCATATAGATTGCACCCGAGACTCAGAGGCATATAGTGCACCTTTATTGTTTTCTCCACATAACATGCTTTAATTTATTATTACTATTATTTATTACATTTCTATACTGCCCCATAGCCAAAGCTCTCTGGGCAGCCTACAAAAGTTCAAACATTAAAATACAAAATACAAAGTTTAAAAACCATTTACATAAAAGCATACGGACAGTATAGAAAAACAACATATAACTAAAAACAACTTTGAACTAAAAACATTTTTTTAAAAATCCAACAATAAAACAACACAGCTTAAAAACAGTATACAAAAGTCAGCAAAAAGAACAAGAGTTCTAAAAAGGGAAGGCCTGCTGAAATAATAGAATCTTTAATGCCTGCTTAAAAACCTTCAAAGAAGCCAGCAGGCACATTTCAACCAGCAGGTCATTCCACAACTGAGGGGCAGCAAAGAAAAAGGCCCTCTTGCATGTATCTGCCAATCTCACATTAGGCAGCCGCAGCAGAGAGCCCTCAGAGAACCTTAGGTGGCAGACGGGGACATAAGGTACCTTGGATCTAGACCGTGTAAGGCTTTAAAGGTAGGAACCAGCACTTTATATTTTGCTTAGAAACAAGTTGGCAGCCAGTGTAAAGATCTTAAAACTGGTGGAATATGGTCTCCATGAGATGTCCCAGAGACCAACCTGGCTGCCATAATTTGTACCAGCTGAAGTTTCCAAACTAAATATACAGGTAGCCCCAAGTACAGTGTATTACAGAAATCAAGCCTAGAGGTTACCAGCGTGTGCTGAGAATGACTGGAAATGGCTTTGCAGACTGGGAAAAAAGGAGGAGGAAGAGGAGTCAGAACTATGTTAATGTTATTAGGCAGGAATGGGGGAGAAATTGGTTTGGTTCACATTTTAATACAAATCGGCCTAGTTGTGCTTCTTAAACTGGTATGTGAACCAGAACTCAATTACCTTTCAGTTTCCACATTTCTCTAAATTTTGTAATACACGTCCCTAATTAAAAAATGCATGCAAAAATGTGCACATTAGGGGAAATAGTATACAAAATGGCATATATGAGGTGAAACTGCATATAAAAATGTGTACTAATTTTCATGCAGTCTTTAAAAAATTGCAAATTGATGCAGAAAGAGGACAGAAGAAACTTGTGCTTGAAAAAATGCAAATGTTACAGAGATCTAAACAGACAGTTTTAGCCATGGCTTTTATTGGAGGAAAAACCACAGGACACAAAGGAACTAACAATAATCCTAAAGAACTGAAAAGAAGAAAAAAAGAAAAGAAGATTTATCGGTTATATAGTAGTAAAAGATTTCGCAAGGTTATAAAGCAAACAGTTAATCTGCTAACCATAAAAATATGTACCTTTTTATCAGTTGTTATGAAGTATTTTGCTCTTTTATAGCAGAAGACTTTGAATTTCAATAGATTTTACATGGCTGAAACAATTTTTATAATACAACAGTTAATGTTATGTTACAAGAGTAGGTTGCTTTATTCTTTTAATGACAACATTCCTGAAGCTCTTTCTTTTCGTTTTTATTGAAGAACAATAAAATAACACCAAAACAGTGTACTGTTTAAAACAAAAATGAAAAGTATATTCAGTTTTACAGCACACTTGAATATCTGATTTTGAGTTCAGACATAAAATGCAAACAATAAGATCTTGCACAGTAAATGGCTATCATAAATGTCTGCAGTAATTCAAAATGCTAGTTTGGCAATTTCCCTCATATTTATGTAGTTCTGGCATGGCCTTGCATATGCAGCTCTTGTGGAATGATGGGCATGACAACAATTTGGGAGACTTCAGTGTCCACCATAGGATCATCTTGCTGGCTGCAGCTCAGGACTTCATCCCCTCCATTAAAAGCATGAGATTTTCCAAATATGTCAGCAGCATGCACACTTTACCTAATAGCCTTCACTGTTAGTGGAAGTTTCTACAAGACCCTTGTCACTGGCAGATCTAGGGTGGCCGCTTGTGATCTGTCAAAAAAGAGGACATGTATCACTAAAAAAGAAGACAAAAGAGGACACTGATTTGCATAAAAAGTGCATATACTGATTTATATGGATAGATGCAAATTTAAAATGTTATAATTTAAACAGAAGTACAGAATATCTTACCATAGCGTGGAAAACTATGACCAAGCGACCTGTGTGCCTTCTCACTCTGCTCTCTAGGTGCTGTTTATGGGCAACTTCAAGGCCCAGGTCTTCCTTCTGGTGGTCCTTTTGGACTTTTTTCATTTTTATGATATTGGTATTTTATGATGGTTGTTTATTGCATTTTGTTGTTTTGATTTTATTGTATGACTATTTCTTGCAAGTTGCTTTGAGTTTCCTTTTGGAAAAAAATATCTTAACTAGACAACCTATTGAACAAAAATATGTCTGTGGATATATTCGGCAATGGAAATCTTCATACTTATTGCATTATAAAATGGAAACTTTTGGAGGCGTAGAATCCTAGAATAAGCAGGACAAATGAAATATACAAGCTACAATCAATACAGTACCCCACTGTTTACCTCAGGACCATGCTTAGTGGACAGTGCCAGAACTTTGTCACATAGTCCTCTCATAAAATGTAATGAACTCCTGATATACAAAGTATATAAACATTTCACAAAGTATATGAGCACAATACAACGTTGTGGTTTGTTTTAAAGAAATCGCATTTCTTTAAACCTATCACATATTTTTCAGTATGTATGTGTATATGTATGTGTGTGTGTGTGTGTGTGTGTGTGTGTATATATATATATATATATATATGAGAGAGAGAAACTGATTTTATGTGCTGCATTCATGACTGACTTCTTTTTAATAAAGTTGAAGAAAATCCCTCTAATGCACTTTCAGGCCAACAACAAGATGAGAAGAATTGATAGGCGCTATTTTCTAAGTCATCTCAGGTGGCAGCAAATACACGGCTTGTGTAAAGAGGCTGTTAGAGGCTTTCAGAATCATTTATTAAAACAAGTAATGCCAGGACATAATACATTATGGTTCTACTGGGAATGTAAAATATTGAGACTGATTATATATTCTACCATTTCAAGTCCCCACATTTTGCTTATTTTTACTTCCTTTTCGTTGTAAAGTATACAATGATTTTTCTTAGCATACTTTAGTATTGATTAATGTGTATACATTCAAGGATTCTGTGTGTGTGTGCAGACATATTACATGAGCACACTTAATACCAGTGAAAAATACATGCATATGTTTGTTCTCCTAAAGTATCAAATGGTTCTTGCTCCCTGACATGCACATTTCCCCACCCCTACTCATTTTAAGCAAATGTATTTTGGAGGCTGATATATATATATATATATGGCACAGGAGTGCCCCTTTAGTTAAGGTGAGTCACAAAAAAAGTTTCACCATTATAATCCTCAGTATTCTACAGTTTATAAAAATGATACCTGTATATCTAAGAACTTAAAACCTTGCATCCATAATCTATTTGATAAGGTCTACAACCATGCAAAATGTCAAAATGATCCAGTACAACTTGCCACAGATAAAAAGTGCTGAAAATTGGAACATTTGTACTTTTTACTTAAGCTGTGGCTTGGTATATCATATATTTCTTTCAAATTCTGCGGGAAATTACTGAGATACTTTATGCAGGCTTGTTGATGAGGTGTGCATTTCATTGGTTTGGTGAAATTCTGAGCAGCAGTTTAAAATTATCAAGGTTTTTATGCTCCATGAAAGCTTAAGTTGGCAACTGCTGGCAAGGTTATGTTGGACACGTTCAGTTTCACTCTGAAGCTAGAATGCTGCCAGTACGCTCAGTGTTTTGAATTTCACTGTTCCTGTCAGCATTCTGACAGTGGGGAAGGGATAGCAGAGAACTGTCAACTGAGATGAAGTAATTTTGAAGGCTGAGGGAATCACTCTTACTGATGAAGATGGAAAGGAAAAGGGAAAAGCTATGCTGGAATCCTGTGCAAACTTTCTCAGAAGTTATTATGAAGATACAGGGACATATCTATTCATTTGTACATATCTACTCAGTTAATTACTGCTTTGTGCTTTGTGTTCTGGGTTTTCCCCCCCAGAATACTTTAATAATCCATTTCCATTTTAAAAACCAGAGAAATTCAAATATGAAAAAAACCCTATCAGTTTAAGTCCAGAGTTAAGGCTATTTCATGTTGGCTCAAGCTCCACAAAGCCAGGAAATTGGAAGCAAAGGATGATGCCTTAACAAACGTGCCCCATGATCAAAAATGATGTTGTTCAATGTCACAAATTGTGCTTGCTTACAAGCAACCAACAGGCATGGGGCAACTCATAAGATGGTTCCTCTAACAATACAGTTAGGTTCAGATGCTTCATAAAGTAATACAGGGCCAGGACAATGTGGGGCATCTTTGCTAGTCCCAGGCACTCCATCCTCCCCATCTAGATTTGGGCCTGAAAGACACAGGAAAAGTGTGTGTGCATGGAGAGTAGGTTGCAAGCAAGCACAATTTGTGACATCACACAACATCATTGTATACCAGTTAAGGAATCAGCCTGAGCTTCCAATTTCCTGGCTTTGTGGCATTTGAGCCAACATGAGATGGCCTTAGCTCTCGTCTTAAACTAGCAGGTTTTAAAAATCTTTTAATATATATTATGTGCACTAAAACTTCACACTAGATTTTTTTCTTTTAAACTGCTTCCAAAAGTCCTGACTGCAGATGCATAAGCAACAGAGATGTTAGTTTTGCTTACTTAGCATGTGTGTGTGTGTGTCTTTCAATTCCTCTGTAGCTCCAGGACAATGCATCATATAAACCTGCTGCTCCAAAACAATTAGACAGCTGCAAATATTTATGGACTCATCTTCAAGAAAGTTTTGCTATGTTGAGAAAGCATTCATTCATTCTGGATAATTCATATCTTACAAACTGGCATTCAAAATGGAGCAGCATGGAAAAAATACACTAACCAGACACTGCAGAAGTAATTAAAATAAAAGCATTTTTTTCCTGGCGCTTGCAGCAAGATCATATACTTGGCTGTGTGTGTTTTTCTGAACACAGTCCCACTGTGTTGAATGGAACCTACCCCAAGGGCATATACAAAGGACTACATATTGTAAGACATTACACTGTCTATATTAAAGACAGGAGTTTAAGAACATCATTTTTTTACCACATTTGTAACCAACAGTTGAAATAATTTTAGTGTTAAAAAAAGATTAGGTTTGTGGCTCTGGGCTTGGATTTTATATTTTGTTTCCAATTCAGGAAGAAAAGGAGGAGGGAAAAACACAATTTCTCTATATTAGATTAATTACACCTAACAAATGGCAAAACAAATTGTGACATGAACTTTACGTAGCCCAATTGCTTTTCAGTCACGGGCTGGGGCAAAGTGTCATTTGCCTATTTGTTTCACACTAACAGTTGGACACACTTTTCCATGGTAAGCTGCTTTCCTAATAAATGATGTTTGACAGCATAATTTATAAACCTTCCCTGGAAATAAAATGGAGGCACTATATAAATGGACAAAATTGATCTTTCCCTTAGCAAGGTATAAACAATAACGTGTTCTATGACAAAACTTAATATATGCATTCACTATGTACATCAAGCAATAAGCATGCACTCTCAAAAAATATTTTCCTTGCACCTGTAGAATCCAAAACACTGACTTTATCCATCTTCAGAAGCAAAAAAATTTCTGAAACTTCTTTGAAAACTTACATTGTTTTGCTCCAAATTTGTTGGTTTTTTTGCAGTATAGTTGACTGCAGCAGTGTTACAATATATTTGAAATAAAGTCCTTCTTATTCCTAGTAACAGGTGATCATGCAACCAATCAGGTTTTGCTATGTGATGATGCAGATGAGGGCAAACAAAGCTAATTCACAGTGAGGACAGTGCTTTCTGAATAGGCATTGCCTCGACTCTGAACTAGTGGAGGGAACAATCCTATGGCCACTAGACACTGTCCAAAAGGCCATAGGATTGTTCAGTTTCTGGCATCCGAGGTCAGAACCAGGGATCCCCTCCCCTGCCCCTTCGTAGCCAGTGTGGTTCTCTCCATGCTAGCTACTTCTCCATGCTCAGAAATGGAGTGTGGAGACAGAGAAAAGGGGATAGTCCCAGGGGTGGGGAGGGGAGGAGACTGTGGAAACTTTTATGGAGCCTCTTATCTGGTCTCCAGGCCCCTTCCCTCCCTGCCCCAAAGCCGTGCCTAGATGGGAGAAATTGTGCGTCTATCTGAAAATGCAGGGTGGTCAGAGCACAGAGGAGAGGATCCTCTACGTGCTCCAGCTACCCTGCATAGGATAGTCAGCAGCCTCTGAGTTTGGAGGCTGACAACTATCCAGATAGGACTGCGTGCGCCCTTAATTTGCTTTCAGTGACTTAATGATGTAACCAAATCTGATTGGTTGTGTGACATCACTGTTAATAGGAATTAGAAGGGCTATTTTTCAAATAAAAAATTGTGTGAAAGCTGCAGCCATTGGAGATGTGAAGAAGACTTAAGTGGGAAAAGTGTTGATACCACCTGAATGGCAGCTATGGGACAGGCTGCAGCTCTCCTGAAAATGTATTGGGATGGTGAACCTTCCCTGTGAAAAAAAATATTAGCAAAGGCTCTTGCAAAGTTCTCGAAACTGGGGGTGGAGGATTGGAAATTTTACACTGGGAGAAAATGTTCATGAAAGGTGTCCCCTCCTCAGCCCTAAGTCACAACTTATGCAGGGTTGTTTCAGAGAAAAGTTGTCTGAACACACTGTGCACTGGCCTAGCTGCTGGACTGGGCCTGGAACACAGTGAGCAGCAGCCATTTGAGCACACTGAGGCCAGCCCAAGACATTTTGGTGCCCCTACCCATCCGTCAAAGTGCATAGTATGCTAACCTGTACTAGTTATTTTGGCAGAAAATCCCACAAGCACCTTTCTCCATCTCTGGCAGTAAAAATATAAATAAATTAAATAACTACTAATTTGCACTGCTACCAAGCAGAGGATGCTATTGCACTTATTGGAAGATGGTTCAGAAGCTGCAGCTCATGCAAATGTGGCAGTCAGATTGATAATGGGGACTAGAAGGTCCGAACAGATAGGACCGACTCTGGCCCACTTGTGCTGGCTGTCTGTATGTTTCTGAGCCCGATTCAAAGTGCTGGTTTTAACCTGATCCAACAGGTCTCTTCTTATGTTCTTACCCTTTCACGACACCCAAAATGTGCTCCCTAATGTGGCTGCCACTCTGTAGGGCTGTTGCTGGAGCATATGATTCCTCGACAAGCAAAAGATGTTTCTTCCTGCACATGCATACCCCTAAGTGCACTGGGCCAATTTGTTTGTGTTTTTGTGTATATATAAAAAATAGAATGCATAACACGTCCACCAGGATCCTAGGACTGATTGCTCTACCATACTGTTTATATGTCTGTTTGCCATCAATTATTGTATGATATGAATATACAGTGGAGGTGACGAATAGATTTAAGGGATTAGACCTGATAGACAGAGTGCCTGAGGAACTATGGATGGAGATCCGTAACATTGTTCAGGAGGCAGCAACTCAATCCATCCCAAAGAAAAAGAAAGGCAAGAAAGCAAAGTGGCTGTCTGATGAGGCTTTACAAGTAGCTGAGGAAAGAAGGGAAGCGAAAAGCAAGCGAGAAAGGGGAAGATATACCCAACTGAATGCAGATTTCCGGAGAATAGCAAGGAGAGACAAGAAGGCCTTCTTAAATGAACAATGCAAAGAAATCGAAGAAAACAATAGAATGGGAAAGACTAGAGATCTCTTCAAGAAAATCAGAGATATCAAGGGAACATTTTGTGCAAAGATGGGCATGATAAAGGACAAAGAAGGCGGGGACCTAACAGAAGCAGATGAGATTAAGAAGAGGTGGAAAGAATACACAGAAGAACTATACAGGAAAGATCTGAATGTCCCTGATAGCCATGATAGTGTGGTCACTGAACTTGACCCGGACATCCTAGAGAGTGAAGTCAAGTGGGCCTTAGGAAGCATTACTAACAACAAAGCTAGTGGAGATGACAGTATTCCAGCTGAGCTATTTAAGATCCTAAAAGAAGATGCTGTTAAAGTGCTGCGCTCAATATGCCAACAAATTTGGAACACTCAACAGTGGCCACAAGACTGGAAAAGGTCAGTTTACATTCCAATTCCAAAGAAGGGCAATGCCAAAGAGTGCTCAAACTACCGTACAACTGCGCTCATTTCACATGCCAGCAAGGTGATGCTCAAAATCTTACAAGCTAGGCTTCAGCAGTATGCGAACCGAGAACTACTGGAAGTACAAGCTGGGTTTCGAAGAGGCCGAGGAACTAGAGATCAAATCGCCAACTTTCGCTGGATCATGGAGAAAGCAAGAGAATTCCAGAAAAACGTCTATTTCTGCTTCATTGACTATGCTAAAGCCTTTGATTGTGTGGATCACAACAAACTCTGGCAAATTCTTAAAGAGATGGGAGTACCAGACCACCTTACCTGTCTCCTGAGAAACCTGTACGAGGGTCAAGAAGCAACAGTAAGAACCGGACATGGAACAACCGATTGGTTCAAAACTGGGAAAGGAGTACGACAAGTCTGTATATTGTCGCCCTGCTTATTTAATTTATATGCAGAGTACATCATGAGAAACGCCGGGTTGGATGAATCACAGGTCGGAATTAAGATTGCCAGGAGAATTATCAACAACCTCAGATACGCAGACAATACCACCCAAATGGCAGAAAGTGAAGAGGATCTAAAGAGCCTCTTGTTGAGGGTGAAAGTGGAGAGTGCAAAAGCTGGTTTGAAACTCAACATTAAAAAAACTCAGATCATGGCATCTGGCCCCATCACTTCCTGGCATATAGAAGGGGAAGAAATGGAAGCAGTGACAGATTTTATTTTCTTGGCTCCAAGATCACCACAGACGGTGACTGTAGCCATGAAATTAAAAGACGCTTGCTCCTTGGGAGGAAAGCTATGGCAAACCTAGACAGCATAGTAAGAAGCAGAGACATTACCTGGCCGACAAAGGTTCGTATAATCAAAGCTATGGTTTTCCCAGTAGCAATGTATGGCTGTGAGAGCTGGACTATAAGGAAGGCTGAGTGTGAAAGAATCGATGCTTTCGAACTGTGGTTCTGGAGAAGACTCTTACAAGTCCCCTGGACTGTAAGGAGGTCAAATCAGTCAATCCTAAAGGAAATCAACCCTGACTGCTCATTGGAAGGACAGATACTGAAGCTGAAGCTCAAATATTTTGGCCACCTAATGCGAAGAGAAAACTCCCTGGAAAAGACCCTGATGCTGGGAAAGATTGAAGGCAAAAGGAGAAGGGGACAGCAGAGGATGAGATGACTAAATAGCATCACCGATGCAATGAATATGGACTTGAGCATACTCCGGGAGAGAGCGGAGGACAGGAAGGCCTGGCGTGCTATGGTCCATGGGGTCACGAAGAGTCGGACACGACTGAACAACAACATGGCCCCAATCCACCAGGTGTTTGGTACAGATAAATATTTTGGTAGTTTTTCCAATAGAAGCTTACCCTGAAACTATAGTAGGCCATGAAGTGTACAAAAGAAGGCTGTAAAACTGAAGGAATTTTGATCAGAATTTTAAATCCCTATAGGTTTATATCAATAATTAAACAAATATATGAATTAGAAAGAATGCCAAAGTAAATACACCTGTTTTTCTACTTGTTTCTCTTCTTATATTTGAAGGGTGTCATCCCCCTCCATCCCCAGGCTCAGTGGCAACACTTCAATGAACCCTTTGTGCATATGCTACACCTCAGGGGCCTAACCATGAATTAATTTGATTTTTTATTTTTACATATGGATGGCCATATGCTTTATCAACATATCCATATGTTTTTCCTTTGGCTATGCCTCAATATTTTTTGTATTTTTTTAGATGACAAGGGTTTATTACTATTCATCCCATATGCCACAAAAGATGATCAAGAAAATCCACAACAAATCTCACACACTTTAAAAAAGATCATTTGGACGGTTTCTTGTCACTAGTGTTGCCTTCCTCCATATTTACAATGCAGACCACAACATTTGATTATCTATTAGGAGCTTGGGGGAAAAGGAGCAAGAGCAGGTGGACTCTCTACAATTTACTTCATAAATAATTCAGAGCAAATTGTTTATATTTCTGGATGTCTGTTACATGTCTGGAATGTTTATCTGGCCTCTATATTGGCTTTGGAGGAGATGCATGGACAGTACAATGGTGCCCAGGGGTGCCAGTCCTCTGAACGTGCTCCCTCTTATTCTGGGTGAAGCCATTTTGGCTACATAATGATTGGTGTGCAAACTTTTGAATAGGAGTAAGTGGGACCTGAAACAAAATGTTGCAGTGTATCCCCTTAAACAGGAACACAAGTGCTCCTGTTTAAGGTGCCAGCTAGCCAGCCATGAAGTACCTCCTCCAGGGCACTTAGGACATAGGAAGCTGCCTTATAGCCTTATACTGAATCAGACCATTAGCCCATGTCGCCCAGTATTGTCAGCACTGACTGGCAGCAATGCCTCTCCAGGGTTTCAGGCAGGGTTTATTCTTACACTACCTGGAGATGCTGGGAATCGAACCTTGGGCCTTCTGCCTGCAAAGCAGCTGACCTATGGCCCCTCCCCATTCCATTTCCTGGGTCTCAGTTTTCCATTTTTGTTTCTCAACTGGCATTCAACATTCCATGAATACACGGCGCATGCCCATTGGGCTGTTTTGGGGGTTGTTTCCTCCCTTAGGATTTTTTTTTTGCTTTTTAAATGATTTTGTTTTTTGTATTTCTGAAACCATTGGGGTACTTTGGAGGATTGTGATACTTCCTTCTTGTTTCTCAGTGCCCCTGTTTTGGTTCCAGTCCTAATGGCCTGAGTTTGCTGTATGAGGGAGTGATAGAATGAGGGAATACTATTAATTTCTCACCACCAATCCACTGAAAATGAAATCCCTTCAACTGGGAAAACTGGAAGTGCTATTCCATAACTTCTGGACCCACTTGTTCAGAAACAACTTGCGTTGCTTCCTATCACACATTTAGTGGAGTCTTGTTGCTCCTGATAAGCTGGAGACAGCTGGTGGAAGGTGGGGGCAGCTACTGTAATTTCTTCAGTTGCTCAGCCATTGTCACTGGCAATGAGTGTGGGGCCCATAAAGAAAAATATATTTTCCAACTGTAATAATATTTTGACCCCTGATGGTATGGAAGGGCCCAGACACCAGCTGAGGTCTGTCCACATTTCCTCTCCCTAGCCAATGTGTCTCTCCTAATCCCAATCCCAGCTGTGTCCAAAGTTAAATGGCATATAAAGGGATTCTACCTAAGCTCTAGCTCTGTCAGACTGAGGAGCTGTCTCAAGCTTGGTCAGACATGTTTAGGGATTTCATAGCTTTCTAGGCCCAGAAACCTTCCTAACATGGGCATCTGCTCACAGAGGCAAGGGAGTGCAGCTTCTCCCCCCCACCCCCAGATTCCAGTCATGACATCATTCTGAGAGTAGCAACAGTGGCTGCTCTGCTGCACCTGCTCCGTTTATCTCTACTTTCAGTTTCTAGCCACACAAGCAAGGCTCAGGACAGGACAGGACAGGACAGGTCAGTAAATTAAACACAGAAGAGGGGGATGCCCTTGAGTTTAACCAGCAATGCTGTCAGGATTCCCTTTTGTCCAATGCTGAACTTCAAAAGCCAAATCAAAACAGAGACAAGAGGCTTCTATCCACAGCTCTTTAATCCTTTACTTCAATGGGTCATACAGATGCAAATTGTCAGTAACTCACAGCCTACAAAGGAAAAGCCTTTAGGGAGTTCAAGGGGAAGCTACCAAGGTTGAAAGTTGCCTACCATTTGAGAAAAGGCGGGCAGGCTATCCTAACTTAACAGGTGGAGGTGGGGGGATCTCCCTCTTATCTCGTGAGGTCTCTACGCATAGCTGTTCCCGCCGGGCCAACCGGGCAGATCGTTTAACCTCCGCCCCCGCAATCTCTCTTGGCTCTGCATCTGTGCCTGGCGTCTAAGAATTCAGGCTCTCCAAGCCCCACCTCTCCCTGTTCGCTATCTTTCACAGGGTGGTGTGAAGAGAAGCCCTCTCCATCCAGCTGGACTATTGAAACCTGAGGAGTCTGTCTCTTCCTGTCTGGAAAAGTCTGGGAAAGTTCCTCCCCTACGTTTTGCGGTTCCTCTTCGGAATCTGAGCTACTCTGCCACTGCCCATGCTCAGAGGCACCCTTGACAAATGTAGGAATGCCTCCTCATAAGGCAAAGAGATAGCAGCAGGCAGCAGCACGAACAGGCTCCTCCATGCTGAAGTAGCTCCATTTTGAGAGAGGCAACAGCACCTTGTGCTGTGCATGTCTGCCCTGTCTATCTCTACTCTCCAGTTCCCCACAACATAGGCAGGCAAGGCCCAGCCAGGGTACGTCAGTACATGAGGGTGCTGAGGGTGGTGAGGTGGGATTCCATTGAGTGTAGCTGAGAGTGGCTATAATGCAAATGGTAGAATGTGGACCTGGAAGGGGCAGTGAGGGCCTGTTAGGCCCTTGGTTCGGTAACCTGTGGGAGGGGGGAGTGTCTGCCTCATAAAGCAAATGAGCAGTAGTATGATGGGCTCCCTTGCTGACTGTGACTATGCAAATTACTGACTTCCTGTCCTGTTCCACCTGGCAGGGGGACCTGGCTGAATTCATTTAAATTGAAAGTAAACTAATGAGTAGGGATAGGGGCCGCGGTGGCTTAGTGGTTAAGACGCTGAACTGCAAACCGGAAGGTCGGCAGGACAGCAGTTCGAGACCTGAGTGCTGCGTGACGGAGTGAGCTCCCGTCTTCAGTCCCAGCTTCTGCCAACCTAGCAGTTTGAAAGCAAGAAATTGCAAGTAGATAAATAGGTACCGCTTTGGCGGGAATGGTAACAGCGTTCCAAGCACCTCGGTGTTTAGTCATGCCAGCCACATGACCACAGAAGCGACTTCGGACAGCGCTGGCTCTTTGCCTTAGAAATGGAGATGAGCACCACACCCTAGAATCGGACATGACTGGTTGGGGACACCTTTACCTTTAATGAGTAGGGATGGTGGTGGAGTCCAGTTGGGGGCTTGAGCTCGGCAGACTACCGCCCACCGGACTGGAGTCCATGGACAGCTGCACTTGCCCGACTCAGTGCTGAGCTGCCATTCTGCATAAAATGGCAGCTCAACCTTTTCAGTAAAGGCCAATTTAATGTAAATGGTGGCCATAACGAGGCCCACTTACACAACATTACAGGTGCAAATTGTCATTCCAAATTTCATCCATGCTCATGGGCATCTGCAGGAAGGGGCAAGGAGGGGCAACTGACTTCCTGGAGATAAGCCATAATCTCCAGATCCCCAGCTTTCATTTAAAAAGCAAGTCTCTAGCCCTTGTAAAACCTGAGATATGAGGCCAAGTGTGCAGCCACGATTCTGCCTATTCATTTCGTGAGAAACTAGCCTGTTCCACCTTTTACTGTTCTTAGCCAATGAATGAAATCACAGCAATGGTTAACATGTCTACTATCCGGGTGTATTAACCCTGCTGGATGTGTAAAGCCTTTTTTTGGGGGCGGGTCTTCACTGTTAGGAAGTAAGTACAGCCTTACAAAGCTATTTAGAAATCCAGGGTTTTGTTGTTGTTGAAGCCCTCCACTCCCAACAGGACATAGGAAGGAGATCCTCTGAAAGCACAGGATTGCTTTATAAGTAACTTATCTTTTTGATTGTTACTCTGAGTATCAAAGGTATGATAAGAATATATAACAAGAATATAACAAGCAAAAAGAATTTATGAATATGATAATGGTTTTCTATAAGATTTGCAGTTAGGGGTCATTCCAAAGAAACTGTGAGGGACAAGTGGTTGCCCCAATCATGATTATGTTTATCAAACTTTGATAGTCTGTATGCCGAGTTCTACAGTCAACCTCACTTACAGATTTGCTGTCAGGATTCCTTTTGCCCCCACTGAACCTCAAACGCTGAATCAAACACAGACAAGAGCCTTCGGTCTGTAGGGATGGACGAAAGTCACTTACCTGGTCCCGCAACTTGCTTCGCGGTGGGGGGGGAGGCACTCTGTTCCTCCGGCCGCGAATCCTCCTGGCCGGCCGGGACACAAATGGCGGCGGCTGTAGCCACCGCCGTTTGCGTCCCTGCAGTCAGCCGTGATAGGCTATGTAAATCCTTATGTAGCCTATCACGGCTGACTTTGGGGGGGGGGAAAGCGTGTACGCAAATGGCGGCGCCCATGGGCGCCGCCATTTGCGTTCCTTATTTGGGCACGTGTAGTCTACGTAAACATTTATGTAGACTACGGCGAAAATAAGGGCAACGCTATTTGCATTGCCCTTATTTTCGCCGTAGTCTATGTAAATGTTTACGCAGACTACACGTTCCCAAATAAGGAACGTAAATGGCGGCGCCCATGGGCGCCGCCATTTGCGTACGCGTTCTTTTTTTCAAAGTCAGCCGTGATAGGCTACTTAAGGATTTACGTAGCCTATCATGTTTGTTGTTGTTGTTGTTGTTGTTTTACAGGGAAATGGCGGCGGCAGCCGGTCAGAAGACTGGCCACCGCCGCCGCCGCCGAACCACCGCCGGGACCCGCCCGTGCCAGGGACATTCGCCAGAGGTAAGTCCCATTCCGGGGGGGTGGCGGACCGTTTCTCCACCAATTTCGGGGGGCCGAATGCGTTGGCATTCGGCCTCCCGGAGATTCGTGGAGAAATTCTCCACCATCCCTATCGGTCTGCAGCTTTTAATCCATACTTCAAAGGGTCATACAGATGCAAATTCTCAGTGACTCTCAGCCTACAAGGAAATGCCTTCAGAGGGTTTGAAAGGTAGCTAAGAAAGTTGCCCTTCGTTTGAAAAAAAGGCAGTCTCACTAGCCTAACTTAAGGGGTGGGGGGAGGTCTCTGTCTCTCTCGGGAGGTTTTTAGGTGCAGCTGTTCACACAAGGCCAATCGGGTAGACCATCTAAGTTCTGCCCTGGCCTTCTCCCTCTTTGCTCTGCATCTGCGCCTGGCATCTATTAATTTAGATTCCCCAAACCCCACCTCTCCCTGTTCGCTATCTCTCACAGGGGGTGTATGAGGAGGGACCCTCCTACTCCAGCTGGACCTTTGAAACCTGAGGAGCCTGCCTAGCCATGTCTGGACTAGCCTGGGAAAATACCTCCCCCATGTCTGACAGTTTTTCTTCAGAATCTGAACCACTATCCCACTCCCTGTGCTCAGAAACACTCTTGTCATCTGCCAAGCATTATATATTTTCGCTCCCTCTGCCTCTCCATTGGCCACAATGTCCTATTAAACTAAAGCCTTCTGGTCACAATGAGCAGGTGCTACAAGAAATGCAAAGCCACATGTCAGTTCATGACAACCTTGAAATCAAGTGTCCTTTTTGTAATGAAAAGGGCCAACCTAGCCTTTTCCGTTACGCTTGCTTCAGGGTTATTTCTATAAACCAGCATGGCCTTTTCTAATTCTTACAACCCATGAATACCCATTGGCAAGTGAAGAGGATTATAATAAATTGAGTAGAGAGTGCTAAGGGAAAATAAATGGTTGTAGGGGGAAATGCAATCTAGTATAAAACCGTACAATATAGTAGTTCACATTCCAATTGGCTCTGACATTCACCACACTTTGTTTAAACCTTTTAACATGAAAGAAAAAATGATGCTGTTAACAAACGTCATGTTTTTCACTTTTAAAACCAGGGCACAATACCCTGGGGATTTCCCTCTCTGAAGTGCCCTTGCAAGATGTAATGAAATTGAGGGTAGAAGTCCAAGAGAACAGTTATTACTTCTCACTTCCCCTTGAGAAAAGGAAGGCTATTGACTGCTTGCCTTCCTTCCTGCTCATTTTTGAGCTTCTTTTCGAGATAAGTGGCCCGACGCATCACACTCAGGGATATCTAGAAACATCGCCTCAGGTCAGAGCCAGCACTATCACTAGGTTGACTCAGGCAGTCAATTTTGAATATCATGAAAAGGCAGAAAATTGCTATTTACGTCATTATTATAATTTTACTGTCAGAGAAGGGTAGAGGCACTTCTTGGATTTTCTGCTTCAGATGCCAAAATATGTTGACTGGCCTTGGGTAATACGCTCGCTGACTTGGGGAATGGGGAGAGGAGTGCTGTTTGCTGATCTGCCACAGGCAGCAAGATGTCTTGGACAGGCCCTGCTTCAGGTCTGTGACTATAGCAACTGCATCTGCACACATGCTGAATGGTTACAAACCCCAGAGAAATCAGTGGAACTGCAGACTTTAACATTAACTTTGTGTAAGGAAAAACTGCCATGAACTGAGAATGTTTTTATTATCCAGTATTTGCATGGTATAAGACACCAACAAGCTGATGTGGAAGTATCTCACACTTGTATTTTATTAAAATATCTACTGTAATACAGATCCAGAATGGGAACTTGCACTGAGGTGTGCCATAGGCAGTATTCAGATGAAAGCCTTCTTCTCAATAAAGCAATACATTGCATCTTCCATTTTAACTTCCATTTCTATGGTACTAGAAAACTAGATTCTGCTGATAACCTTTCCCTGTATATTTTGGGTTGAGGTTGACCAATACATGTACAAGTATAATTGCATCATAAAAACTCATTTTATAAAATCTATAGTATTTGCCATTGCCTTGTCCAAAAGCATATTCACCAGGAAAACTGTCTCTATCACTGATAGAACTCATATACATGCATTTGTTGAAATGCATTTTTAATATACACCTACTTATTTAGAATGTTGGGTAGAGTCTTTACGCTATTGTCCCTTTCGTTTCCAAAGCACTGCTAAATATATATATATATTTACATGCAATTGCTGTTCTGTATCATACATTCATGAAAACATTAGTATCCCTTGTGTTAAAAAGCAATCAAGTGCCATAGACCAAATGCATAATGTTATTGTGGGCAAAGTAGGATCAATTTGAAAAATCACATATGTTTTATTATTTGTGTTTATAGGGAGAGCATATGCCACAAGCTACAGTATTGTAGAGAATCGTAGAAAAGTGGGCAGTCATGCTGCCATTTCAGGTTCCTTTAAAATAAAATAAAAAGTCTGGTAAATGCATGTTCACCTGTGCATAGGGATGTACGAAAGTCACTTACCGTTTCGTGGATTCATTTGTGGCGGAGGGGAAGGTGCTCCGTCCCTCCCCCTGGAATTCTCGACGGAGGGGAGGCGCTCTGGTCGCCCCCCCCGGAATCCTGCCCGGCCGGCTCCGTGGCGATTCCGCGGAGCCGCCGGTGGGCTCTGATTGCGGCCTGACATCCGGCCGCTGGGCAGCAGGGATGCAAATGGCGGCGGCCGTAGCCACTTGCGTCCCTGTAGTGAGCTGTGATAGGCTACGTAAGTATTTACGTAGCCTATCACGGCAGGCTTAAAAAAACCCCAACGTGTATGAAAATGGTGGCGGCTACGGCCGCCACCATTTGCGTTCTGTATTTTTCACCGTTTTAGTGGCGTAGTGGACACCATTTGCGTTCCCCTTTTTTTTGGCCGTAATAGCCTACGTAAATATTTACGTAGGCTAAAACGGCAAAAAATACAGAACGCAAATGGCGGCCGCCGTAGCCGCCATTTGCGTACGCTTTTTTTTTTTTAAGCCTGCCATGATAGGCTACGTAAATACTTACACAGCCTATCATGGCCTCTGCAGGGACGCAAAAGGGGTCCCTGCGTTAGCCATGATAGGCTACGTATGTATTTACGTAGCCTATCACGGCCGTGAAGAAGAAGCGAATGGTGGCCGCAGGGCAGCTGCCATTCACAAGTCGGCAGCAACGGGAGCAGGTAAGTGCTCTGTTTCGTGCGACTTACGTGGGTTGGGGGAGTGGGGGCTTCGTCCCGCCCAACTTTCGTGGGTTGGGGGAGGCGAGGGCTTCGTTCTGTGATGGATTTTGGGGGGCCGAATGCACTTCCATTCGGCCTCACCGAGAGCCATCGCGGAATTCTCTGACATCCCTACCTGTGCACGAATGCAGCTTTTAAAATAAAAAAGACTGTGTAGTTATTCACAGCTCTGCTACAAACCTTTGATGTCAGGGCACAATTATTTCCTGAAAAAACATTGTTCAGTTGCCTTATTGGTATTATTTTTATATATATATATATATATATATATATATATACACACACATACACACACACACACACACACTTAGTCAAGAAATAAATAAAAAGCCAATTTGATTATAAGCCTACTCAGTTCTTCATAGAACAGTTGCTCACGTTTATTTTGATCACCTTGTGCAGATTCCTGCTGCTAGAGTGCAATGCAAATTAATTAATTTGATACAAAGCGTGTAGGTGTTTGCAAACCTTCTTGTTTATTTGACATGGCAAGTGGAGAGAAAAGGAGAACCAGAACTGCAATTAACAAATTATATAAATGTTATGATGGTGATAATTAGGTACTACTAATACTTATTTAGTATCACAAAAATGAATACTTCTATTTCATGAATTTCTTTCCTACCCAGCTGAAAAAATGAATGAGTGCACTGCTTGATTTCAGCTGTATCGCTTTACCCAAAAGGTGGATCTAAATTGTTTTTACAAGACCATCTACTCTAGATTTCTGTGAAAGATTCTAGTAGAGTGTTGAATTGCTTTCAGTTTGTTTTGCTTCTTTGAAATGCATTTCAGTTCAATATTGTTAACTGCAGAGAAATCAAATATATTTGATTATAAAGCAGAGCCTAATGTAATTCTGCCATTTCTTTTTGTACAATGCTGAAGTATTTTATGTAAAATAGAATATTAGAAAAAGCCAATGTAACCCCCCTTTTCAAATCAAAAGCATAGGCAAAAGACAGCAGGAAGATTAATGCAGGAGATATTTACTCTGTAGGCTAGGACGCAAGATATGTTGTGTACCCAAAAGGATGCTCTTGTAAGTGGAATGTGACAACAAATTAAGCAGAAAGGATAGTTGCTTGACAATGATTGCTGGAATCTTTAAAGCCCTGAAGGAAGAGGGTCTTTCAAACCACATTTCTTTCCTTTTTAGGTAATATTTTTCCAGGAAAAGGTCAAGACACTATGACATAAAATCATTTCAAGTTGAAGACCATTAGGGCTAGTCTTTGTGTCAAGAAAGCTAGCCTTTAAAACAGACAGACATAAAAAGAAAGGCAAGGAAAATTGCTGTAAAGTATAATTTCCTTCCAAAAGAGCATACTTCCCCCACCCCCTGAAGGACATTAGTATAGATTAGGTAACTGCACTCCGTAAATGCATGAAAGTTCAGCTAAAACAAACCAAATATAAAGGATCATCATTGCTGCTCAGTCTGCTGGGGAAAATGAATATGGGGCTTGAACCAGCTACTGCCCCTCTCACAGAACAGGTGATTGAAAGCATAATATTTGACTGTCTGGGATCTTTCTATACCTACCCACACACCCCCATCTGAAGATACTAAAAATGAGGCAAGCAATAGCTTAAAGAAGAGAAGTATGAAGAAAAGTGCTAGACACATGCCAGTTTATTTGTTCCCTGTAGTATAGTGAGCATGTTGTGCCCACCCCATGATTCCTCGCATTTGCTACATATTAAGGTAGGAAATCTGTGTGGGCTGAGCATGAGTGCTGTTGGCTTGTGGGGAACAGTTGTACTGAATGCTCACTAGGGATGCTGGAGAATTTTGTTTGGTCTGCATTTTTAAGTGAACCAACCTAATTTGAACTACCTGGACTAACATGCAGGTTGAAACACAGTTATCCTTTGGATTCTGTACTTATCCAGATTTTGTGATGCCATACTCAGCTCAAAAAGTGTATACAAAAACATGTATGTTAGGGAAGGTTACATACAAATGGCATATATTAGGGAAAGATGTATAAAAACGTGTATATTAGGGAAACATGCCTACAAAGTGCATACGTTAAGGAAAGCAACATATAAAAATAAATGCAGATTCCCATGCAGTTTTTAAAAAGTTGCTGAATGATGTGAACATTGGATAGAACAGACTTATGGATGAATACATATAAAACTGACATGGAGCGGCGATAGAATCATTGGTCCATTCCTAATGCTTACACGCAGCATCTGAATAAAGAACCTATAAAGACATACCTAAATTGTCACCTGCCCTTTATTTAATGCTCCTGACATAGCTCCAAGACACATACATTTAATCAAGTTTCTTAAAATCTGAATCCTTTCCTCAGAAAGAAATGTGCTCTGATTTGCAAATCAATGGAAATGATAAATTCTGACAAAAATGGGGTGGGCTGCAACCTACCCAGCTTCAAATTATGTTACTTTGAACTGTTAATGAAACTCTTTTTATAACTCTCCTGCATCGGCCTGAAGCCATGTCTTTAAATTGCCATTTAATGGAAAATTGAAGAGAACAGCATGCAGCCATGAAGTCAGTCAAATTTATCCTCCTTCTAAGGATGCATGCTGTATATCAATGGGCACTGACAACTTCATATTCAATGGTTACCTCTAATCCTGGGTGCAGGAACAGAGTCATTAACAATTAAGTGACTATAAAGGAAAGCTTGCAGACCTTTAATGATAGAACAGCAAATGAGCCTACCTAAATATCTGAAAACAAATATAGGAAGATGGGGCAATCATGAAGAATGCATGAATAGCAATGGGGAGTGCTTGAAAAGGTTTCAATACTGGCATGAACACTGGTTTCTGGCATATGTTCATTAACATTAAATATGCTAATATTTAATCCATAGCAAGTATTTCTGGACCTCCTTAGAAGTAATGGCCATATCTGAACAGAGTTCACCTGCATGCCGCCACTTTACTTCTTTCTTTGTGCAAGTGGAGAAACAAACCAGGAAGCAACACCTAAACTTAGCTTCCCCATTTTGGCTTGTTTGGAAGTCATTAACCATGGTTTTCCAGTTCAGATGTAAATGTAGGGACGTACGAATTGTGTACCTTCCGTGCCGCTTGACTTCCTATAGTTTGCGGCCAGTGCTCCGTTCCACCATTCAAAAGCCCCCAGAATTCTCTTTTCTGCTCTGAAAATTACGAAGATAAATCTGTACCGACAACTGTAATTCTGGTGCCCAGCCATCTCCGTGAGTCTGCATAATTTCTGTAAGAATTGCTAATTTTCGTAAATATTTACGTTTGTGTTTTTTTAATTGAAATCCTCCATTTCCGTTTACTTTCAGCCAAAACACTTCCTCTTCCTAGGGGCTTCCCAAAAGAAGGCTGTCTTAGGTGTGCCTCAGCAATAAACTATTTTTTAAAGCAACGCTGTTTTAAAGAAAGAAAAAAACTTTTAAAATGACCATGCTGGTCCTGGAGCAGCATGGTCATTTTAAAAGGTTTTTTCTTTCTTTAAAACAGCGTTGCTTTAAACAAAGAGTTTATCACTCAGGCACAGCCTTCTTTTGGGAAGCCCCTAGGAAGAGGAAGTATTTTGGCTGAAAGTAAACGGAGACGGAGGATTTCAATTTAAAAGGAACACCCACAAACAAGGCAGTGAGCACAATTAATTTTTTTTTTAAAAAACTCATGTTTTTATTATCAGAATATACTACACTGCGTTTTCATTTACGAAAATTTCGCAACTCTTCGCAGACGACAAAAAAAAAAGCCGCATGACTGCTGACTGCATGGTTGTGGTAGATAGGCCATGAGTAACATGCAGCCTAGGTTGAAAAAAGGTTCAATGGTGAGAAAAAGTTTGTGAACCCTAATGATAATTATGGAAATTCCATAGTTTTACCATGATGGCCTTCGTGAATCAAAACCAGTCATTTTCTAAATATCCGATAGGGTTTATATTAACCAATTCCGTGTCTTGTGAAATAAATTGATGTCTAAATTAGGCAAACAATGAGTACTTAAGAGACAGGGTAAGTGCAAAAGTAAGTGAACCCATGGTTGCATCAGCTCAATTAAAGGGAATAATTAGAATCAGGTGTTTAAATAATTTGGTAGATCTTCAGGGGTGAGTTTGGAAGGCCCCACCATATAAAGGGATCAGAAACTTTGTGAGTTTGGTCTTCACCATACTCAGAAAACTCAGAAAAAGAGTTACTGCTGATGAGTTATTGCTCATAAGTCTAGAAAGGGGTTACAAAACCATTTCTAAGGATTTGGGGCTCCACCAATCTACTGTCAGACAGATAGTCTACAAAAGGAGAAGGTTCAACACCACAGTCGCTCTACCCTGGAGCGGTTGTCCTATCAAAATCTCTCCAAGAACAAACCGGCGCATCATCCAGGAAGACAAAAAGATCCCAGAGTAACATCCAAAGATCTGCAGGCCACTCTCGCCTTGGCTAATGTGAGTGTTCATGACTCAATAATCAGAAAAAGACTGAACAAGAATGGTGTTCATGGGAGGGTAGCCAGGAGGAACACTGCTCTCTAAAAAGAACGTTGCTGCCCGTCTGAAGTTCACTAAAGATCACATAGATGATTCCCAAGACTTCTGGAACAATGTTCTCTGGAAAGATGAGTCAAAGGTATAACTTTTTGGCCTCAATGAGAAATATTATGTTTGGCAAAAAAAAAAAGTGAGTTTGAACAGAAGATCCTTATCCCAACCGTCAAGCATGGTGGTGGGACTGTAGTGGTTCAGGCCTGCTTTGCTGCCTCAGGACCTAGACGGCTTGCCATCACTAACACAACCATGAATTCTGGAGTGTATCAGAAGATTCTAGATGTCAGGCCAACCGCCTGTGCGCCGAAGCTAAACTGGAAGGGAGTCATGCAGCGAGACAATGATCCTAAACATACAAGCAGATTTACAAAAGAATGGCTGCAGAAGAAGAAATTCCATGTTTTAGAATGGCCTACTCAAAGTCTGGATGTAAACCCCATCGAAATGTTGTGGCAGGACCTGAAGCAAGTTGTTCATGCAAGGAAGCCCTCAAATGTCACTGAGCTGAAACAGTTCTGTAAGGAGGAATGTGCCAAAATTCCTCAAAACCAATGTGAGAGACTGACCAACAGTTGCAGGAAATGCTTACTTGAAGTCATTGCTACTCATGAGGGTGCCACCAGGTCCTGAATCTAAAGGTCCACACACTTTTTCACACATGGATATTGAATATTGAATCAGTTGTGGATAAATACATGTTGAAAAAGCATAATGTTTTTGTCATTTGTTTAATCAGGTTCTCTATTGTTCTTTATCTAGGATTATGGGGATAGATCAAGATCTAATAACATTTTAGGTTGGAAAGTATGTGATAATCCTAAGGGGCTCACAAACTTTTTCTTCTCACTGTAGCAGCCAGAATTTCCACTAAGCACACTCTTGCACTCCCTCAGAACATTCATGCTTTGGAGCAGAGAAACTGATGCACCTCTCTGAAGGCATTTTCATTTCCTTGTATTCTGCAAGCCTCGTTGAGGGCCAGCCAGCAAAAAGCTTGGTGCTCCGATGAGAGTTTGATCTCTATGTTGTCTTCCTTCATTTCAGCTATCCAGTAGATGACTGTTTTCAGTTTGTTTTTTACAGTGTAGTTCAGTTCCCTCTTAAACCTGTCAATGTTTGTGAATTGAGTGGGTCCTGCATCTCCCAGACGGCTGTCTGCAGGTCGTCTTCCCCAGGGTCAGTGTAGCCTTTTGGAGCGGTCCAGTGAGTCCCATAGGATGTCTGCAGAAGGAGGTACCCAATATTGTTCCCAAGAGCAGAAACAGACGATGTCTCATGCAACTTCCTGAAGGTAATCAAGCCACATGCTGTTAAGGTCATGATTATTCTACTTGGGCAGCCAGTCCTGCTGGGATCAGTGGGCTTCCTCACAAGTAAAGGTCTCTAGGCCCGAGCAGTCAGAAAGAGAGGCACATACGTCATAGCCCCCTTTCCATGCCAGCCAAGCGGGCGCTGACTGGAGAGTCTTTCCCAGGAGCGGTCTGGCTGCCTTCCTCATCGCAAGGCAGCCAAAAAACAAAACAAAACCCCTAGCAAAATTGTGCAAACGGGGTTGTAATTTTTAATTTTTTTATTTTTTGTCGGTCTTTTTCAAGTGCACAAGAGCTCAGATTCAGCTGTCTGCTATGTGTAGTCTTGACTGGTCAATTTATTTGTATGTTTCAACTGTCAAAGGGAGTGCTGAAGTGGACCAAAAGCAGGGGTAGAGGATAATATCTCCCACTTGGCAAAGTAATGCTCTCACTTTTAAGTCTTGAATGACACATCAGCATTTTCCGCCCTTTAACACTTCCCCAATTCTCCAGCTAGTCCAGAAATGGGAGTTATTAACTCCACCCCTTTTTCATGGCTCCTTTTCAGAGCAGTTACTGCAGTTGTGCAAATTTCCCTTCTGTTTACTTACCAGCCTTAAATTTGCACAAATATTTCCAACATTTTTTTTTAAAACCTTGAGCGTGGCTTAACGGGATGGAGCAAATGGGGCACCCACACCAGCAGTACTTAAACCTTCTCCCCAGTGGGGCCCCATTCACTCCATCCCATTCATCCACCTTCTAAGGTGTTTTTTTTTTAACTGTCTTGAAAATTTGTGCACCTCCACTGAAGTGCAGTAACCACTGCAGTAACAGATCTGAAAAGGGCAGCTGAAACATACAAGGAAATTGACCAGGCAAGACTACATATAGTGGACAGCGGAACCTGCACTCTTGTGCACTTGTGAAAGACCAACAAAAACCATTTTTTTTAACAAATTATGACCCCATTTGCACACATTTGAGGCACCATTTTTTTTTAAAGAACAACATGGAGATCTAGTGATGGTCTTTCCAAAGTACTCTTTGGGCATCAGTGGAGGGGCGGTCACTGGAAAGGGAGGCTGGAGGTGGCACTGGTAAGATCATGACGAGCAGCACGGGCTTTTCTGCTGCTCTTGCCAAGCGGATCTGTAGCCATTTGGCACAAGCTAGGGTGCCAGGTTTGGATGTAACAAAATCCACCTAGAGAAAAAATTATTCTCAGCAACCCTACTACAAGTCATGGGCTCACAGGGTGGCTTGTTGCCGAAAAACAACCCACACTAGATTGCCCACATTGGGTTCAGATATCACAATAAGCCACACTGACACTAACATGGCTCATATACCACCGTGGCTTATCATGACATGTGAACTCTGCCTCTTTCCCTATCACCAAAACTTACCATTTAGCAGTAGTGATTGGGGAGGGTGGGGGAGGCACAAAGTGGATATCCACTCCTTAAGTCTCCATTAGGCCTGAAAGCCTTACCAACAGGTAGAGTGCCCAGTTACACATCTCCAGAAAAAGAGGGCAAAGGAGAACCGAGATTTGTGTAAAAGTTGCATGTGCTAATTTATATGTAGATGCAAATTTAGACATAATTACTATGATTTTAATAGAAATAGAATGCAACTCACCATAGTGGGGAAGACTGTGACTATCTGACCTGTTTGCCTGTTTAGTCTGCTGCCCAAATGGGCAATTTTAAAGCTTGTTATATTAATGTATGTGTTTGAATTGTTAAATGTGACCCAGGTAAGATAGAGTGTTAGGGAGTGAGTGAAAGGTGGGAAGGGCGTGTGTGTGTGTGTGTGTGAAGATTCTGGGGTTTTAAAAGGAGAGAGCTGACAGTTTGAAGTCAGATAGGGCCTTAGGGATTGAGAAAACGACATCTAGTGAGTGGGGTTTGCGTACAGGATTTAGAAGGGGTATAGTAGGCAGGTAGGTTAGGACCAATCATAATTTGATTGATGATAATAATCTTCTTGTTTTAAATAAATTTCTATCTGTTTTATTTTTAACTACAAAATCCGACCTGTTGGTTTGTCTTCTCGTATTACCATTAGTAAAACATATTTCCTTGTTGCTTCACCTGTATTGGGTAGAGGAAACCAATTAAGCATATTGGGTGTCTCTAACCCAGAGAGAGAAAAAGGGCTGAAGCTGTGTGTGTCAGTGAGGACAACCAAAAGCAGACATCCCAAGGGGGTTTTCTTCTCGGTTTCATCAGGTGGAAGCTGGAGAAGGCAGAACCCAGGGCAGGAGTGTCACACTCTGCTTCTCCTTTCTTATGGTTCTTGGACTGGATAGCTCTTCAAATAGAGGACACTATCAAATACAAGACTGTCCTAGGATAGCCCTTTCAATGGAGGACCACCCTACAATAGGAAGTTTCCTGCAGCTTGAGAATAATTATTTTCCAGGACAGGACCTCAGGGTTAGTGGCATGAGTTTTTTCTAAGAAATTTCTGAAACACTCAGAAAGAACAAGCCCATTCCAAATTGAGATGTGGGAGTTTGCTCATCTCCAAGTTAAATTGTACTGCACGGCAAGTGGAACAGATACGAATGATGAAAATTAGAGCTGTGCACCACCTTGGTATGAAGCCCAAATAACGAGGTGAAGGGCTGATTCGGTAGTGCCTCGTCATAATACGAAGTGGATCAGACCAGCATCGAAGTAGGGATGGTGGAGAATTCCTCCACAGACCCCAGTGAGGCTGGATTCTTTTGAATCTGGCCTCCAGAGTCTGTGGAAGAATGGAGTACTTACCTCCGCCTCCCTGAGGAATCCTCCCTGGCTGGATCCTCCTCGCTGCTGGCTCCGGAGCACCAGCAATACGGCCGCCATTGCCATATCGCTGGCTGAGGCAGACTGACTCCGGATGCAAATGGCGTCCACTATGCTATTTGCAGCCGTAAAGCCCTTAGTTTAAGCTAAATGCAGCCGTAAATGGCTCCATATCACTGGTGCTCCGGAGCTGGCCGGCCAGTGGGGAATTGCCGCAGAGTGGAGCCTGCTGGCGAGGATTCCGGGGGGAGGGAGGGATCGCCTCCCCCCAAGAGCGGATCCCCCAGAGGACCAACAGGTAGGGAATCCGCCCATCCCTACAGTGAAGTGTCCTGAAGCGAAGCGGCTCCTCCACGAAGCAGCTTGTCTGCCTCGTATATTCAGAGCTCTTCTTATGCCCGATGAGCAGCCTAGACAGGCTGTCTCCAAAATGTATCAACTTTTGAAAGATCACATGGAGGGGCAGGAGGAGGGAGAGGGAAGCAAGAGGATGCAGAGGCGCCAAGTGTATCAATTTCAGAGAGATCGGGCCACCGGGAGAGGTGGGGGAAGGGAAGGGGAAAGGAGGCGGAGGAGGAGGAGAAGAGAGTGAGCTTTGCTGTGAGTCAGCCTCCATTTGCTCATTGTGAGAGAGGTGGTGTTACTGGAGCGGAGAGGACTGTCTGAATGTTATTTGGTTGGTCTCCAAAGTGGGGTGCATGCACCCCAGGGGGAGGCGCAAGACGATCCATTGGGGTACGTGAGCCGCCTGATAACAGCCTCCTGTTCCCCTGCCAAGCTGCCACTGTGTGCAATTATGGTGGTGGTGGCAGCAGGATGGGATGGGAACTGAGAGGGAAGTTCCACGGCATTTCTTTCACCACTCCAGTCCTAGCCACTGGGAGCAGCTGCCCCAGTCTCTTCCAGGCATGACAGAGGAAGTCTCAACCCTTCCTACTCTCCTCTGGAAGAACAAAACTGAGAAGAAAGTGCATGCTATGAGGACTGGGTAAAACAAGGATCCATAAAATCAAAAAGGGATCCTCATGTTTTCATATGATTTTTGCATAGCAAATCCCCCAAACCACCAACATATCACAGAGCACATCTGCCTCCATGTACTGAAACAGAAAAATCATGGATCCACCACTCATGGGCGCAGCCACGGCACAAAAACATGGATCCTTGGCAAGGATTCTCTTGATTTCATATGATTTTTGCACAGCAAATCCTCCAAATCACAGATCTGCCACTCGCAGGCACAGCCACAGTGCAAAAACAGGGGGAAATGACTCCCCCCATTCCCCAGAACAAGACAGCTGCCGGCACGTGTCCAGTGGGCCTAGGAGCTGGTGGTGGCAGTGGAGGCAGCCCGCCCTCATTGGCAGGAGTCAGCCTCCAACTGGGCACCCTCCCCTCCTTCCAAGGAAGGGAGAGAGCGCAGTTGGAGGGTGACTCCTGCCTCCATCACCTGACTCAAGCCTTCACAGGCTCCTTGCAAGCAAGGAACCCATAAAGGCTTGAGCAGAGGCAGGAATCGGCCTCCAACCAGGCACCCTCCCCTCCTTCCAAGGAAGGGAGAGAGTGCAGTTGGTGGGCGACTCTTGTCGGTGGTTGGCGGGCTGAGACAGGCAGTGCCTTCCCCAGCAATGTTGGCAGTGGCTTCCCCAGTAGCACCATCAGCAGAGGCGGAGGCAGCTCCCCTGGTGGCGGCACCCCCGCCAGAACAAGGGCCCAGGTAAGGAGCTGAGGTCTGGGTGGTGTGTTGGGGTGGCCGAAGTGGGATTCGGATGTCTGAATCCCCCTTTGGCTTCATAGGCCGAGGCAGGTTGGGGCCCCTCCGAATCAGCCCAAGCCGAATCACGCCAGCCTCGGACGCCCCGAAGTGGCTTCCGAGTCAGATCAGATGCACAGCCCTAATGAAAATCTACAATCAGGTGAAGAAGCAAGGGACAATTTAATGCTTTTCAGTTTGATGACAAAGCAAATACAAGATTCAAATCAATTGTTGGATATCAAAATTACTTTTCTCTTCCCCTGCCCATACCACACAGGATTAAGCAACATAATTCTCAAGTTAACTAGCTAAAATTTGTATTTTATTAAGACGTAACTGGGTAAATCAACACATATCAATTTCTGAATGGAAGGTCTGCTCATCATTGACATGATAGCTTCCATCAAGAGTAATACTGAATCATGGATATAATTAAACTGAACAATAATTACTCGAATTAAACAAACAGAAACAAAAATAAATAAATGCATTCAAATCAATACTAAATTATTATTATTAATTAGGATACTATGAAGAACGTATTTGTCATTAACAGTATGCAGGCAATAAAAAATGAAAGCAAAATCTAAATCCTAATTCACACTGAATGAATAGCAGCTGATAAATCAGCAGCATGTGAATGAACTCTAAACAATTTCTACAAATGATCAGAACTGAAGTGTATATTCTAAAGTAAGAGAGAGATTGTACGATCAGGGAGCGCTCCAAGATCAGAACAATCCATTCCTTCTTATGCCCTCTCAGCCCTTTCTGGCAGGGCAAATATCAAGAGGAGGTGGGGTTTCTTGCATTTTTTTTTCCATCTGAGGATGGAAGAAAAATAATTAGACATGCTCTTGATAACTTTTAAATGTTTTCCCAGGCCAGTGGTATGACTGAGAGCTTGGGGGGCTTAGGATCCCCCGGAGCAGATAAAATTGCTCGTATTCATGCCGACCCGGATGCCATTGCTTTGACAGAGGCTGAAATGTGCTGGTGCACCAACTAGTCATGTTATGGATACCTTCTGGCTTGTGCAACCTGAGGATGTGGACAAACTGCTTGGAAGACTGAGGCCTACTACTTGCCCTTTAGATCCTTGTCCATCTTGGCTTGTGAAATCTGCCAGAGCTGGGCTGGTTATCTCCAAGGTGCTAAATGCTTCCTTGAGGGATGGTGAGGTCCCTGCAGACTTGAAAGAAGCTGTGGTGAGGCCCTTGTTGATCCTATGGTTTCAGATCCTATGGAGAAATTTAGATCCCATGGTTTCAGATAACTACTGCCCAGTATCAAAATTGCCATTCTTGGGCAAGGTACTGGTGCAGGTGGTGGCCTCCCAACTCCAAGCCGTCTTGGATGAAACTGATTATTTAGATCCATTCCAATCAGGTTTTAGGCCTGGTTATGGGCAGAAACAGCCTTGGTCACCCTGGTTGATGACTTATGCTAGGGAATGGATGAGGGGAGTGCAACCTTGTTGTTTCTTCTGGACCTCTCAGTGACTTTCAAAACCATTGTCCATGGTGTCCTTCTGGATTGTGTATCTGGACTGGGCATGGGAGGCATGGCTTTAAAGTGGTTCCAATCATTTCTGGAGGAGCAGTCTCAGAAGGTGGTGCTGGGGGACTTCTGTTCCACCCCATGGCCATTAGCCTGTGGGGTGCCACAAGGTTCTATCTTGTCCCCCATGCTTTTTAACATCTACCTGAAACTGCTGGGGGAAGTCACAGGAGGTTTGGGCTAAAATGTCATCAGTATGCAGATGATACTCAGCTCTACTTCTTGTTTCCATCTGCACATCCCAAGGAGTTGCACAATGTGCAACTCCTGAACCAGTGTCTGGAGGCTGTTTTGAGATGAATGTGGGTGAACAAGCTGAAACTTAATCCAGACAAGACAGAGATACTGTGGGTTGGGAAACCAGCTACTTTGGATGGAGGTTTACAACTGGTCTTAGATGGGGTTGCACTCCCCCTAAAAGACCAAGTGCGTAGCATAGGAGTCCTCCTGGACTCTGTGCTGACTGGGGAAGCCCATGTGGCTGCTGTCCAGGAGTGCATTTTACCAGCTTAGGCTGGTACACCAGCTGCAGCCCTATCTGGAGAGGACAGACCTTGTCTCAGTTATCCATGCCCAAGTGATGTCCAGGCTGGACTACTCTAATGAGCTGTACGTGGGGCTGCTTTTGAAGATAGTTCAGAACCTTCAGCTGGTGCAGAATGCAGCCTCCTGAGTGTTGGTCGGGGCAAGGCAATTTGATCACATAATGCCTATACTGTGCCAGCTGCACCAGTTATTGGTGTCTTTCTGAGCCCAATTGAAAGTGCTGGTTTTGACCTTTAAAGGCTTAAATTGTTTGGGACCAAGTTACTTGAAGGACCGCCTTAACCCATATCAGCTGGCCCACATGTTAAGATCAGAAAGAGAGGCCCTTCTCATTTGCCCACCCATGAGAGCAGTTAGTGGGTGACCACACGTGAGAGGGCCTTCTCTGCAGTAGCCCCATCTGCCACGCTCCATCATTGCAGACTTTTAAGAAGGCCTTGAAAACATATTATTTTACCTTCGTCTTCCCTTGATATGCTTTATATTGTTGCTGTTATTGCTATTATTGCCATTATTGTTATTGCTAGCTTCATTTTTGGCTCTTTTTTTGCTGTTATTACTCTTTTATTGTGTTTGTTTCTATCGTTTTTAATATTTTAACTATTTTATGTATTTTATTGTTTTAAACCACCTTGAGAGGACTTCTTCCCGGAAAGGTGGCCAAGAAATATTTTAAATAAATAAATAACATAAAATAAATTTTGACCACTCCTTCCCCACCCACCAGAACTCCCCAACACACCCATTTTCTCCATCTGTGAAGTTGGCGTTTCACCCTCATAGGGGGAGACACCATGGAAACATCCATGGTGGCTGAGCAGAGCCAAAATGAAGGCCAACTAAAACCTAGGAGGGGGTTTCCTGCACAATCCTATGCCCCAGAGACACTGTCTAGGGGCCATAGTATTGCTCTCTAAATGAATTCAAAATTCAAAGCCACACCACTAAAACCACACCACTAAAACATAGCTAATAAGTAAGTAGCAAAGTAAAATTGTTGATTTAAATATGGCAAAATGGTTTTCATAGAAAGGATTAAAAAGCATTTACACTCAATTTTGTCTCACCCCATTCTAGCTGTCTGTCTGTTTTTCCATTCATCCATCCATCCATCCGCCCACACACATACTCACAGATATACATAAAAAAGGGAAATAAAGGTGATTCATAGAAGAGAGGAATTAAAACCTCCAAGGTTTATTAACCTTAAGGTAGCTATGACAGGTGGCTTTCAGTTTTCATTCCCTGCAAGCAATTAACTTGAGCACACAGTCCTAACAATAAGTCATAAGTTGTTAAGAGCAATCCCTGATGTAAAGAACTGAATGTCAATCTGGACTCAAGAGAATGGAAAACATCAACACAATCACACACCAGTCACTCAGTCTTACAATCATAATCATATTTTTAAAGGAGGAATCCCCAAGATAGCTATATAGTATAAAAGAAAGAATGAAAGAAAGGAAGAAAGGAAGAAATTAAAATGAATCAGATAAAACTGCAGTTAGGAACTTTATAAATAAGAATAGAAACACATAGAATTTTCACTCTATCAGGGAGAGTTCCATCCATTTATTATTTTATTTAAGAAACATATATGTACCATCTTCAGAGGTATATAACTGGAACACTGGGGCTAGTGGACAAATAAAGTAACCTATCATCATCATCATCAATAGCGATCTTAGTTCTCTGAGTACCAGTTCTTATGGAGCCAAAATGGCACAATCTACACACGAGAGGAAGAAATCAGCAGGCCCAGAGGAACTCCAAGGTTTGCAGAACTACAAAAAAAAAACAAAAAACATTTAGGAACAAAAAGGGAGAATCCCAAAAAGTTCTAAGGAGGAGAACCTGAAAAACAACCCAATGAAGACTGAGTATTCACAGTGGCCATGAAATGCTGACTGACTGTGGGGGATGGGATGTAAAACCAGGTGGGAGAGGAATGGAATGGAGTACCCTGAACAAGAGCACGCCACGCTGCAACATTTTGTTGCAGGTCCTGCTTTTATACACTAATAGGGATCTCAGTTCTACCAGTCCTTATGTAACTAAAATGACACCACCCATATATAAGAGGAAGGTTTGCAGAAGAACAAAACATATTTAGTTAAAAAAAAAACTCACACAAACAACTCAGGGGGGTTCCCCCCCCCTCAAATAGCCAAATGGCGACTGAGCATGTTAAATGGTCATGAAACGGTTACTTACTGTTGGAGATAGAAAACTGGGAGGTGGGGGCAGGAAAGGGAATGGAGTGGCTAGAATGCCGAACGAGGTGCGCTCCACACTGTAACACATTGTTGTAAGTCCTACTTGTCCATTCTGTTACCCATTCAATCACACCTCTCACTAGAATGTGGTTTCAATCCAATAATACTATTCCACCCCCAACCCCACAAATAGGAGGCAGTATCTAATGTTGCCTGTCCACCTCCACCTATTATATTGCACTAGTGGGATCCACTGCTGGTGCAACAGAAAGCTAGTGCTTCCCATAGCAATCTCGGAAATTAGCTGACCACTCATTTCTGGAACTGGAAAGGTCAGTGGAGCTTGTGTAAATATTTCCTTGTGTAAATATTGATAAATAGCAAAATTCTGAGGGGCCCATATAAATAGATGGGTAAATCTAACTCAAGCCTCATTCATTTTAATAGGTCTTTTATTGGGTACAACCTGAAAGGAATATACAGATAGCAGCATGTTGAGGCAGGTGAAAAGGAAGTAGGAATTTAAGAATTAATCTCATTCAATACTTCTTTGCCATTTGTAGAACGGTATTCCATTCCTATTAAATACAGCCAATATATTCTGAAAGTTGTGCTAGGTGGGAGTTGTAGACCAACACACCTGGAGGGCACCTGGTTATGTTCAAATATGTGGAACTCTCAGCCCCTTGAATTGTTTTTTCCTCTGTGTGGCTTGATTTGCTGGCTTCATATCAAGGGCTTCATGATATATAATATGCATTTTCCAAATGCTTATCTTCAGTTATCTGTGTACCACATCCCAACTGTCTGTTGAATATTTTAACAATGTTGATATCAACTCCATAAGTGGAGTGTGGCTGAAGAATCTGTATAAATGCATGATTCTTTGTGTACAAAACACTGGGCATTTTAGGGTGGGTGGAAACAAAAGCCAGCAGGTGGAAACAATGCAACACACTAACTATAATTTACTGTGAAAACAATTTCCACGATCCTGTTAAGATGTAACCAGAGCTCCCCAAAGTAAATGTGTTAAATAGCACAGCCTAGCAGTATAATAAGCAGATGGGGGAAATTTCTTCTTCATGGTAGTTTGCTAATTGATTTGTAGGGGGAAAAAATCTCATTAGCCAAGACTTTTTACCAGTGGCAATCCCAAATGCACATTCATCATCAAATTCTGTGTCCCTGTCAGTCAGTAGCCCACCTGTTGGCTAAAAAAACCCAAACCCCTGGCTGATACAGATGCTAGAGTATTTTCAGCCTCTTAAAATAACATTGTTATTCAAAAGCCATAAATAAGACCAATAGTCATACTTTAGTCAGCTTTCAGTGTAAATAGTATAGATCCCATTTTATACTTGCTGCAAGATTTTGCTGAACTACACTATCCATTTGGCAGACAAGCACTGACGTTCACCTTATTAAATGGTGCTTCTGCCATTTACATAGGCCATCCAGATCTCTATGCAAGTTGGACATAAATTGGACATTAAAATTGGTAACACTCAGAAAGAAGTCATGGAGCATTCTGTAGTAGACCTTGAAGTGCTCATACTTCAACAACAAACCAAGGTTTAAAGTAAGAATCCAATGTAAAACTGCTGAATTACAAGTCATTAGCAATGTTACAGTGTGGCATTTGGCCTTGGCAAATCCCGAGAATGGCTCGTCCACAGCAGAAAGTTGCTCTCTTTCTTAAGCTATTTATTTATTTACATTGGGTTGGATCTTGAATTCTCTTCCACAAAGAGAAGAGATCCTTCCATCCACAAAAGGAACTCTGATCTAGTGGAGGATTCTGCTAGAGGAAGGAGGAGGCAGGCAATTTTCACTTCTGCTAAAGCCTCCTGTGCCCTACCCCCACATACACTGTTCTAGAGGGCCCCCTCAACCCTCTAGAGCATATTTTTGCAGGTGCCATGAGATGCAGGGGGAGGATGAATTGGCAAAAATTGCCTCCCCCCTCTTCTGCCAGTGGGAGCATCCCATCAGCAGAAGTCCATTGTGGGAATGTTCCCACCATTAGAACATTAGTTAGGATTACTCAGGATGTAGTGATTGTAGTAATTTAGAGATATTTCCTTACAAGAAACATTGGGATGGGAATTTGGAGATGGAGAGTGGGGTGAGGGGGTGGAGCCTGGACTGGCTGGGGAAGCTCCAGCAAAGAACTGCTTGTTGTTACAATCCTATTTAATAAAAACCACCACGTTATCTTCTTAAGATATGGACCCAAACTTATTACATGGTGTCAGAGGTGGAGGCCACAAGGCCTCTGAAGCTGTGTAGCCTTCTGCCTTGGGCCAGCTGAGTGCTGTGGGCAAGAAGGGCCCTACCCAAAGGCCAGTGGCCTGGCCTCTATTTAGCAGCAGAACCACCAGCTTCTACAGCACAAAGGTACCTATGGCACTGTTACAACCCCCATCCAGCCTGCAAATATCCCCATCCAGCCTGCAAATGTCTGGGAATGTTGCAGAAAACTGGAGAAAATTCAAGCAAAGATTTGAACTCTATTTGGCAGCCACAGGGGCTGAAGGGAAATCTGATAATGTAAAATCATCAATACTGCTTCATGTTGTGGGGAGGAAGCATTAGAGATTTACAATAACTTCCAGTTTGCAGAAGGGGAAAACATGAAGTTCAGTGCAGTAACGTTAACATTTGAGGAGTATTGTATACCCAAAAAGAATGAGACCTTTGAAAGGCATAAATTTTTTACATGCATGCAGAAAATGGATGAAAGCATAGAGCAATATGACATGGAGCTCAAAACTCTTAGCAATACCTGTGCCTTTGGGACTCTAACAGACTCTCTGATCCAAGAAAGGATTATTTGTGGTATTAGGGAGAATGCAATACAAGAAAGGCTATTGCATGAAGAAGATCTCACACTAGAAAAAACTCTCAAGATATGTAAGGCAGCAAGGTAGTGATTCTGAGGATCCTCTGGCACGAAATACTCAGAAAGATCCATGAAGGTCATCTAGGAATTGAAAAATGTAAGAAGAGGGCATGGGAGGTCATGTATTGGCCACGGATCAACCAGGGTATTACTAACACAGTAGCAAGCTGCTTCACTTGTTTAAAGTTCCAGCCATCCCAGCAGGCAGAGCCTCCGCATCCACACCCTGTCCCACTAAGGGCATACGCGAAGGTAGGCACCGACCTCTTCACTTGGAATTCACGAACATACTTGATCGTTACTGATTATTACTCTCTGTATCCAGAGATCTGCAATCTGAATGGTACAAGCAGTGTGTCAGTGATATCCAGCCTGAAGGCAGTGTTTGCAAGGCATGGAATTCCACGTGAACTGTTTAGTCACAATGCGCCCCAGTTTTCCAGTTCAGAGTTTAAGCAGTTTGCAAAGGACTGGGACTTTCATTACAGTACATCCAGTCCCCATTACCCCCAATCCAATGGTCTTGTGGAAAGGTCCATCCAAACTGTTAAAAACATGATGAAAAAGGCAGCTGACAGCGGAGGGGATTTATATAAATTGGCTTACCACAGTACACCACTGGACAATGGCTGGTCCCAGTGTGGTGTAGTGGCAAGAGTGCTGGACTAGGAGCTGGGAGATCCGGGTTCTAGTCCCCACTTGGCCATGGAAGCTCACTGGGTGACTTTGGGCCAGTCACACACTCTCAGCCCAACCCACCTCACAGGGTTGTTGTTGTGAGGATAAAATGGAGAGGAGGAGGATAATGTAAGCTGCCTTGGGTTCCTTGCAAGAGGAAAAAAGGCAGGGTATAAATGCAATAAATAAATAAATAAATGAACTCTTCAGAGACTAGGGTCGGTCTTTAAAGCCAAATTGCTGCCATTTGCCCTGAGCTTAAGGAATAAGGTCTATAAATCTAGATCAATCTATACATTAAAATTACTCTCAAAAGATACCCTTGTCAATGACTGACTAATCTTCCTGTCAGGCTAGGACATGTGTAATATATATCTTCTCTAATATGTACCTTACCTGAGCATTATAGACTGTTGCCACTCAATAAATGTTTAACCATGGTTGCAGTATCAGTAATGGGGTGTGGCCTGAGTACTCCCAGCAGCTGACTGGGCGGGAAGCTTCAGTCTGTTTCCCGCCTCCCAGCTGAGCAGAGCAGAGCAGAGCAAGCTGCTCCAGCTGGTCCAGGGACTACAGAAGCAGGCAAGCTCCCAGAGAGCGAGCGAACAGAGCGAGTGCACAGGGGGAGCAAACAGGAGTTGGCCAGGGGAGTTCGGCAGGGGAGGTCAAGGGGGAGGCCCCTAACATTTTTTTTTTAACTAACTTTTTCCCATTTATTTGTCTTGTAACACACACTTCCACACCAGTGGGACTCTGCTTTTAACCTCTACTGAGTAGAGGAGCAGGCACAGGCTAGTCTAGAACAATCACAAAGCTAGACACAAAAAGGGAAAAGGGGCTATGGAAGGACAAGACTCTCCAGTGGTGGTGACCTGCAAGGTGTGTGCAATGTTTGTTTTCTTGCCTGAGAACAACATGGCCTACACCTGCAACAAGTGCAAGTTGATCACGCTGCTGGAGGAAAAAGTAAGTGGACTGGAGCGGCGACTGTCAACCCTCCGGGGAATAAGAGAACACGAAGAGTTCTTGGACAGAATGGGGGAACTACAGCAGCAAAGGGCAGACCAGAAGCTTGAAGAGCAACAGCAAGATGAGGCAGAAGTGGGAAATGCTGAGGAGAAGAAAAATGGAGTAGAGGATACTCCTTGGAAAACGGTGACAGTTAGGAGAAGAAGAACTAGACGCCACTCTGCACCAGTGGAAGCGGTGGAGCTGTGGAACCGATTCCAGGTACTTGCAGATGAGACTGGAGGACAGCCTGCAGAGGAAGAATCACAGGGGAACCTGCATGAGAGTGAGCAAGAGGCTAAAGGTCAGTCAAACAGAGGCGATGAAACCCAGGCCTACAAGAAGAAGAAGAGAAGAGTGGTAGTAGTGGGAGACTCCTTGCTGCGTGGGATCGAGACCCAAGTATGTCGCGAAGACCCGTGGACTCGCCAGGTATGTTGTCTCCCGGGAGGACAGATTAGAGACGTGACTGAAAGGTTGCCTGCACTCATAAAGCCCACTGACAGGTATCCCTTTCTTCTCATCCATGTGGGAACAAATGATACCGCCAAGCGGAGCTACGAAGAGATCACGTCAGACTTTGAAGCTTTGGGAAGGAAACTCAAGAACTTTGGGGCCCAGATAGTTTTCTCATCCATCCTTCCAGTAGTTAGAAGAGGGATAGAAAGGGAACGAAAAATACTCCGGGTGAATGACTGGCTACGAAGGTGGTGCCGACGAGAGAGATTTGGATTCTGGGACCACGGGCTATACTTCCTGGAAGATGGGCTGTTGGCTAGGGATGGGTTGCACCTCACAAAGGCTGGGAAGAATGTGTTTGGACACAGCATGAAGAACTTCATCAGGAGGGCTTTAAACTGAATCCTACGGGGAAGGGAGATGTAATGTTGGGGGTAACAATGGACGTAGGCGCATGCACTGCAATGGAGAGAACAGCGCTGATAGCGCCCAATAATAGTCTTCAGACACATGTAGGAAGAAAGCCAGACTATGAAGCACATGGTCTTCGATGTCTATATACTAATGCCCAGAGTATGGGAAACAAACAGAATGAACTTGAACTCTTAATACAGGAGGGAAATTATGACTTGATAGGTATAACTGAGACTTGGTGGGATGACTCTCATGACTGGAATACAGCAGTTGAAGGATATAACTTGTTCAAAAAGAACAGGAGGAACAGAAAGGGAGGCGGGGTTGCACTGTATGTGAAAAATACATATCTCTGCACAGAAATACAGGAGGAGGAGCTTGGTAGCCCCATCGAGAGCATCTGGGTTGAAATAAATGGAGCAAAGAATAAAAGGAACCTGGTGGTCGGAGTCTACTACCGGCCACCCAATCAAGGAGAAGCCAAGGATGAAACTTTTGAAAAGCAAATAGCCAATGTTTTAAGGAAGCATGGTGTAGTAGTAATGGGGGACTTCAATTTCCCCGATATTTGTTGGGAGACAAATTCTGCAAAACATGGCCCCTCCAGGAAATTCCTGACTTGTGTGGCGGATAACTTCCTCCTACAGAAAGTAGAGGAAGGAACTAGAGGATCGGCTATCCTTGACTTGATCCTAACCAACAGAGATGACTTAGTGGATAAAGTAGCAGTTACAGGAACTCTGGGGGAAAGCGACCATGTTGTACTTGAGTTCTTGGTTCTAAGGGAAGCAAAAGCCGAGTGTACTCAAACGCGTACCCTGGATTTTAGGAAAGCTGATTTTAATAAACTCAGAACAATGATCAGTAAGGTCCCATGGCAAACAATGCTAGCGAGAAAAGGAGTCCAAGATGGGTGGGAACTTTTAAAAAAGGAAATTCTCAAGGCACAATCACAAACCATTCCAACAAGAAGAAAAGGTGGAAGACAACAGAAGAAGCCAATGTGGCTTCACAAAAAGCTTAGGGATGACCTGAAAACAAAAAAGGACACATATAAGAAGTGGAAAGAAGGCCAAGTAACAAAGGAAGAGTACAGGCAGGTAGCACAGAATTGCAGGGATGGCGTCAGGAAGGCTAAAGCGGAGAACGAGGTGAGGTTAGCGAGGGATGCTAAAAACAACAAAAAGGCTTTCTTCAGCTACGTGCATAGTAAAAGGCAGAGGAAAGAAATGGTTGTTCAGCTATTAAATAAGGATGGCAAAATGATAACAGATGACAAAGAAAAGGCAGAGGTGCTCAATTCCTACTTTGGCTCAGTCTTCTCCCAAAAGAGGGTCTATGACCCCCCTGGCAAAGGCGAAGTACAGGCTGAAGGGGCAGGATTGCAGCTTGAGATCGACAGGCATATGGTCAAGGAACACCTCATTACTTTGAATGAGTTCAGATCTCCAGGGCCAGATGAACTGCATCCTAGAGTAATAAAGGAACTGGCAGAAGAACTCTCAGAACCGCTGTCTATTCTCTTTGAGAAATCATGGAGGACCGGGGAAGTGCCAGATGACTGGAGGAGGGCTAACGTTGTCCCTATCTTCAAAAAGGGTAAAAAGGAGGAACCTGGGAACTACAGACCAGTCAGTCTGACATCAATCCCTGGGAAAATTCTGGAGCAGATCATAAAGCAATCCATCTGGAAGCACCTTGACAACAATGCCGTGATTACTCGAAGCCAACATGGATTTGTCAAAAACAAGTCCTGCCAGACAAATCTGATCTCATTTTTTGATCAAGTCACCTCCCTTGTAGACCGTGGGAATGCTGTAGACATCATATACCTCGACTTCAGCAAAGCTTTCGACAAAGTGCCCCATGATATCCTGATGAGCAAACTTGCTCGAAGTGGGCTAGATGAAACAACGATCATGTGGATCCACAGTTGGCTACAGAATCGGACTCAAAGAGTGCTTATCAATGGGACCTTCTCAAGCTGGGGAGAGGTAACGAACGGGGTACCGCAGGGCTCAGTCCTGGGCCCAGTGCTCTTCAACATTTTTATTAACGACTTGGAGGAGGAGGTGCAGGGAATGCTGATCAAATTTGCAGATGACACAAAATTGGGAGGGATAGCTAATACTTTGGAAGACAGAAACAAAATTCAAAGTGATCTGGATAGACTGGAGTGCTGGGCAGAAAACAACAGAATGGCATTTAATAGGGACAAATGCCAAGTTCTGCACCTAGGAAAAAGAAACCAAATGCACAGTTACAAGATGGGGGATACGTGGCTCAACCACACTACGAGCGAGAAGGATCTTGGAATTGTCGTCGATCACAAGCTGAATATGAGCCAACAATGTGATGTGGCTGCAAAAAAAAAAAAAAAAAAAAAAAAAAAAAAAGGCAAATGCTATTTTGGGCTGCATTCATAGAAGCATCGCTTCCAAATCCCGGGAAGTACTAGTTCCCCTCTACTCAGCACTGGTTAGGCCTCATCTGGAGTACTGTGTCCAGTTCTGGGCACCACACTTTAAGAAGGATGCAGACAAGCTGGAGAGGGTTCAAAGGAGGGCAACAAAGATGATCAGGGGACTGGAAACAAAGCCCTATGAAGAGAGACTGAAAGAACTGGGCATGTTTAGCCTTGAGAAGAGAAGACTGAGGGGAGATATGATAGCACTCTTCAAGTACTTGAAAGGTTGTCACAGAGAAGAAGGCCAGGATCTCTTCTTGATCATCCCAGAGTGCAGGACACGGAATAATGGGCTCAAGTTACAGGAAGCCAGATTCCGGCTGAACATCAGGAAAAACTTCCTGAGTGTCAGAGCAATACGGCAATGGAACCAATTACCTGGGGAGGTGGTGGGCTCTCCCACACTGGAGGCCTTTAAGACGAGGCTGGACAGCCATTTGTCAGGGATGCTCTGACTTGGATTCCTGCATTGAGCAGGGGGTTGGACTCGATGGCCTTGTAGGCCCCTTCCAACCCTACTATTCTATGATTCTATGATTCTATGGTCCCCTGCACCATTACTCATGGGAAGAAAAATACGCTCTACACTACCCATAATTGAGGAATTACTTACAAGGCATGACGATATAGATGTACGAAGAAAGAAAGAAGTTCTGAAGCAACTGCAAAAACATCATTTTGGCAAAAGAGCAAAAGATTTCTCTGGTCTGCAATCAGGTGACAAAGTGTGCATGAGAAATTACAGCTCCGATATCTGGGATCAGAGGGGCACTGTCCAGCAGCTAGTGATCATATTTAATTCAGAGAGATCAGGGAGAGACTTTTCGGCATAATCGTCTGGATCTCCAGGCACTCCCAAAAAATTATACAGGTGCTCCAGCAGGTGAGAACAGAGCAGACCATATATCAGCACCACTTGCATAGTTACAGGAGCAGGATGAAAAAGGGGTTGTTCCTCAGCATGACATTATGGAAGACAAAGTGAAGGAAAGTGAGATGCCCCGGCGGTCAGGAAGGGCGGTGAAAGCTCCACAGAGACCTATAGAAACTTGCTGAGCAGCCTGGTATAGAGCAGGGAAGTGAATGGTAAAGACTCACTCTAGAGTGATGTGCTAGTAACCTCTCCTCTACAGAATTTAGTTCAGAGTTGACTGTTGGTGTTTGTTACTGTTGATTGAGAAAAAAGGAGATGTAGTGATTGTAGTAATTTAGAGACATTTCCTTACAAGAAACATTGGGATGGGAATTTGGAGATGATCCCTGGAGAGTGGGGTGAAGCCTGGACTGGCTGGGAGAGCTCCAGCAAAGAACTGCTTGTTACAACTCTATTTAATAAAAACCACCATGTTGTCTTATTAAGATATGGACCCAAACTTATTACACAAGCCACTGCTGATCTTCCTATGCCTATTAATCATCAGTGGCTACTAGGGTATGATTGGTTCTTGCATTCATTTTATTGGATTCTGCATTTATTTGTGCTGCATAGTACTGTAGCACATCTAATACTATCTCCTGCATTGCTTGACTTTTTGATTTTGCTTTCTTCTTCACCCTCTACTCAGGGTACATACCTACATCCTTAGGTGACCATGCATCTGACAAAGGGTGCTTTTATGGTGCCATTACCATTATGGCGCCATTCATTGAATTCTATGGGGAGTCCAGACTTTGTCAACTTCCAGTCATAGCCCTCCCATATTTTACCACCCCTTCTTCCATCTTTTTTTCTTACTGCAGAAAAGCTATTAAGGAAAACAAGATGAAATTACTGTGAACTGCCTGGAGAGCTTTGAGTATTGGGTGGTAAAGAAATGTAATAAATAAAATAAAATAAATTGCTGCACAATTAAGTCTGATTGGCAGTGGTAGGAGCCTCTCCATCTGGAAGCAGGTAAAATAAAAGCTGATGCTGCAAAAAAAAGACTATTACTCTTGATTTTCTTGTTTTTGCTGCTATAGAGCAGGAGTAGGCAATGGTCCACGGGCACCAATGTGAGCCCGGGCATCTTTCTTGGCATTAGCCAAGGTACCCTACCCCTCTCACTTAAAAAAACACACCAAACACCTGTAAAATTAACTGCCAGTAAGAAAATTAATTTTCTTACTGGCAGCTTGGATTGCTGTGAAATGGATATCTGTTGGTGCTGAAAACTGTGTGTTCAAAGGAGTTGTTTAATTTGTTGGTCTCAGATCTCACCTCTGTCTTGTACTCAGTCTTTTGGGCAGGTTAGTTGTCCTTTGTCACGTCTCCTATGGCAGCCATTTTGTGGGAGCACCCAGGAGAGTTTCTCAAATTTCCAGATGTGCCCAAGGCCCCAAAAGGTAGTCTACCCTTGCTACAGGATAACATGGCTCCCCTCTAGTTCACCTTATGCTCATGTAAAATGTAGTTCATCCTCCAAACAACCGATGTGAATTATTTTTGTATTACATTACTGATTTAGAAGACTTGCGAGCTGTGTGAGCCATTTCTGATTTCAGTGAACAACCCAGGAATTCCTTGTTCCTGAGCTGTTTTGTGACATCCAAAGCCAGAAAGTCTGAGTTGTTTATGGGTTAAACAACCCAGAGTTAACCCAACAACAATCCATGGGCAATTGCTGGGTTAACTCTAGGTTGTTTACCCATAAACAATCCTGACTTTCTGGGTTTGGATGTCACAAAACAACCCAGGAGTAGTATGTTCCTGGGTTGTCAATTGAAATCAGAAATGGCTTGCATTCTTGCTCATCCCCAGCAATTCCTGGGTTAAACATCCCTGTATTGCCCCTGCAGTGGGCTTTGAACTCTTAGTTTAGAAGTGCCAATATAGTGATAAATCAGATCCAGGTTTACTTACAAGGAGATACTTTATTGAGTAACTTACAGCACACAGGCGTACCCAATGGTTGGATCAGACAGCTTCTCTGAACCCATCTAGCGTTCATTCCCAGCATAAACTAGCCAGGCTTGGTTCTCAGCACAGCCACCTGCAGTTCAGCATAAACACATAGCTTCACTTCCCAGGCATGGCCTGATAAGGCCCTCTACTCATTAGTAAGGAATGTGCTGAGGTGGCTATTATCGGCCTTTGACTCATCTTCACATGCTCAGAGGCTTACTAGCAAGGAAATTGCACCCATAATGAACTTAAGCAAGGCATTATGGATCTCTAAAAAGGTAAAGGTGTCCCCAACCAGTCGTGTCCGACTCTAGGGTGTGGTGCTCATCCCCGTTTCTAAGCCGAAGAGCCAGCGCTGTCCGAAGACGCTTCCGTGGTCATGTGGCTGGCATGACTGAACACCGAGGTGCACGGAACATTGTTACCTTTCCCGCTGAGGCGGTACCTATTTATCTACTTGCAATTTCTTGCTTTCAAACTGCTAGGTTGGCAGAAGTTGGGACTGAAGACGGGAGCTCACTCCGTCACGCAGCACTCAGGTCTCGAACTGCTGTCCTGCCGACCTTCCAGTCTGCAGTTCAGCGTCTTAACCACTAAGCCACCGCGGCCCATATGGATCTCTAGGCCCCTCTAACACTACAAGTGACTTGGTTACACTTCTGGGGCCAATACACTGCCGTGACATGAGACTTTTTGGTGGCAGTACCCTTACTGTGGAATTCACTCCCTACGGTGCTCGGTTTGCCCCCACCTTTTCTTAGCTTTAGGCAGGCTGTATATGGGTTTTAAAATTAGATTAATTCTGCCTTCTGGTATGTTTAAGGACAGTTCTGTTCCTAGTTTTTGATTTGTTTTGTATTACATTGTTTTAATGTTTGTATATCGCCTGGGGGAGTCGATATACAAACATTATATCTAATGTTTGCCCCTAAGGGAGCCCTTAGGACAAAAAGGAATTTCTTATTAATTAATTAATTAATTAATTAGATTTATTAGCAAACGAACACGATAGCATCTATCCACATTTCTATTTCCCACTTTTGCACACTGTACAAACTAAGGCTTTGCACTCAATTAGCAAGTCTTGCAGACAGAACACCTTGCATCACATCAGACTCTCCCCTCCACCCCCAACCCCCAAACTGCTGATTCAGCTGTTTGCCAGTTCATAAAAGCTGTTTGCCAGTTCATAAAAAGAAAAGGGGGGAAGCGTCTTATGCAGTGGTTATGCAGGGGAAGCATTTGCATCTATTATATATGATAGATTCTACAATTATATTGTTTCAAACAAAAATATGTGGTTTTAAAATCTTCTCCCCAAAGTTATACAATATCTCACTTTCACTGTTCTTTTCAATTATGGGAAAGGGGAACAGGAAATCAAGTGGCCACGAAATTGCAGTAGCACAAAACAAATTCCTCTCAAGGTTGACAGCTCTTCTGATGCTGCCGCCGCATTTCAGATAAAACTCCAACTTTTCAAAAATGTTGTAATTTATCTCCCACCCCTAAGTATGTATTGCCTTCTCATGCCCCCACCCCAAGACTCCTTGAATTTCTGTGAAAATGTACACTTTCAGCCTGTCTCTAGATTGGACATATAAACAAGCCAGAGTTGAGCTAAACAAACCATAGCTTAGCATTATATCTGAACACAGCCAGTGTAAAGACTTACTGGTTTCATGACATTTTGTTAGACTACAGACAAGACAAACCTAAACGCTGCTTCAAGTTTTCAAACAGCTTTTGAGTTCTTCCATGTTTTATCATGCAAGTCAAAAGAGGCTGACTTTGGATATCCCCCTCCACACAAGCACCCAACATTCATATCTACAAATATTCAGGTGGCTATTATGGGAAGTTGTAGGTCTCATGGTGGATGGCTTTTGAAGATAGTTATGTGAACTCTTTAAGCCATAAACAAAAAGAAGGCTATTAGATGGTATTAGTAATTTGGTCAAAGCTGTCCTTTTTCAAAAGCAATCCACATCACTCTCCACTCTGCCCTTTTCAATCATAGTGGCTCCATTATGTTTTCAGATACCAGCCATGGGTAGTGCACACAATACTGTCAGGAATATAATGGGCAAAGCAGTGTGTGTGTGTGTGTGTGTGTGTGTGTGTTCCACAATGGGTTTTGTTTGTCAAGAGAACGGTGCCAGGGATCTGCTAAATTATATCATTTCCTTCAATGAAAGTGGCCTAATAGGAAAATGAATCATGGGAATGGCAAAAAAAAAAAAGATTGAAAGAGAATGAAAAGATAAACTATTTTATATCCACCCTATTCCTTCCGGTATCTGTGCCTGGAAAAAATGTAGCAACGAAAGCATAATGAATTGCATTCAGTCTTGATCTAACCGCCACCACCATCCTCTCCACATAAAAACCCTAAAGAGTTAATCTGGCTCAGTGTCAACATATCTCTTTGGCAGTGTCCAATAATACATTAGCGTGTAAGGATATGTTAATCACTTAGATTTCTCTTTGACATCAAAGCACTGTTCACAAAGAATTTATCTAAACTGAAAATCTGTATACATTTGTTGGCACTAAATAATAACGATAATCCACTTGTTAGAAATCTTGATGCTTGAAATGAAGTCAGCACTCTGGCCAAGCTGCAGAATATCAGCAATAACAAATTGCATTAAAAACAAATAGTGACAGTACAATTCCACTGGCACAACAAAGCAGAACACAGCCTCTTCTTCTGCATAGTGTGTGTGTGTGTGTGCGGGGGGGTATGGATTACAGTATCACCAGGCAGTGCTATGGTTGAGAAAGGATTTGCATAATAAAACTCTATGTCAGGCACTTATCCTGGAAATTTAGCCTTTGGGTTGAAATTGTACAAGCTTTTTTACATCTTAAAATGTGGCAGCCTCTACTTATATATTCTTTGTTAAGAGGGAATGAAATTATATGTAATTCTATTTTTGGTTATGTTATCCACATATGGAATAAATTGATAGAGAATGTTACCAATTAAAGTTTTGTTTAGAACAGGGGCTCTACAGATCTTGTTGGACTCCAACCCATTAGCCAAAGCCTGCATGGCCAATGGTGGTCTGAATGCAGAGCTTGGCAATTTTGTAAAGTACTACAAGCCTAAACTTCAATCCAGGAAATTTTGAACTTGGAGAAAGCTACTATCTCCAATAGATAAATTGCTACAAATTCAGGTTCAGGTACTATATTCATATTTATTAAGTCTTCCCTATGGTGCTTAACTCCCAGGGAGCTAGTAGTAGTATATTTTTCTTGCAACTCAGGCATGAAAACTATCTGCTCACTTAAGGTGTATTCACTACAGTGAGAATCCTTGTGAATAAGTGCCTTCAGCAGTTATATTAGACTTCAAAGGATAAAAATACAGGACAATAATATCATCTACAATGAACTTTACATCTATATCCATATCTATATCTGTCTGTCTGTCTCTATCTATCTATGGTCTATCTGAAAGATATACCAAGTTATTGGGTGTCCATATATGCAGACCATTATTTGAACAGTCAGAAATCTATGTAACAGCAGAAAGGGTGGGCAGAAACTGTTGGTGTATTCAGTAAAACAGAAAACACCATTACTAGAATGATGCATCAGAACCACAACAATCACTCTTAAACTTTGTCACAGTGATCTTTCCTAAGGGCCAAACTATGCATGTCAGAGAAGTCATTCATGTGTCCGGCCCATTCACATATATAGAAGGAGTGGTGGCATGGGGCCTATGTTTTCAATGAAAAGGAGCATGCAAGGTTGGGAAGCATAAACATCCCCATACCCATTTCCACCTTATTTTGCTGTACTCCATTGGTCTAAGCAGTTTTATTCCAGCCAAGCTCCAGTACCAGCCGTGAGCCAGGCTGGGAGAAAACTACTTAATGGAGCATGTTGAAATAAGGTGGGGGAAGCTCTACAGGCAAAAGGTCTAAGGTTCAATCCTTGGCATCTCCAGGTAGTACTGGAAAATACTTCTGTCTAAAACACTGGGGAACCACTGAACTACATGGACCAATGGTCTGACTTGGTATAAGGCAGCTTCCTATGTTCATGCACTCTATTTCATGGAAAGAAAACACCACCACATCTGTTTTATATATAAATAGAGCAGATATGTGGATAAAATACATGTGGCTGATCCATCATGTCTAGCTTGGCCCTACATCAAGATGTCACTATAGCAGAGAGAGAGAGAGAGAGAGCGCGCGCTCTGAAGTATAGCTAAAACAAATGGTTACACAATGCTATTCATCTCAGGCTTGCAAAGCAAATGTTTAATGTGATCTTACAATTGTGGATCATCCTTCCCCTAGAGGTCCCTAAAGAGCAAGCCTGTATATTACGGCTGAGCCACTCCTGAACTAGTAGTCACCATATTTTCCCAGAAGCCCCATAACAATGCTATGTCCAGAGCATTCGGGGGGTGGGGTGGGGGGATGGCAGCCACTGGGCACCAGCTACACAGGCAGCTGTGCTAAAAACACACAGTTGTGCCCCTGTTGCTGACAAACATACACTGCCCTGAAAATTTTAAATAATTCCACCCTCCCCCCACACATCGAAATGCCCTCCGAAAAATTTACCACCAGCAAATAGGGCACCAAATTCATGAGGAGGGCATTTTTGCTTCACCCTGCAATACTTTCCAGAAGAGCTGCAAAACTTTCCTCATTGGGTTGGCATTCAATAGCCAGGATTAAACAGCTGTTAGGTAACTGTAATTTAATTGGGTGCTTTGGTTTTATTGTGGATGCTGAATTTTTAACTGTTACCTTAAATGACCCAGTGGGAAGGGGCAGGATAGAAACAAAGCAGTCAATCTTTATTTTCATTTTTTTAAACCAATGTTAGCATGCAAATATACCAGTTGCCCATACTATTGGCTTTTCCTTGTTAACCAAAAACAAGCTGCATGCACCTTTGCTATGTCCTGATAGTGTATTACTGTAGTACACACATAATAAAAATACTTTTCTTTTTTTCTATCTTTTGACTACTTTTTAAGGCATTCCTAGCATTTGTTCCTCGACTGGATTATTTCACTTCTCTTTTCCCCAGGAGGCAAGAGAAGGTCACCCTGTTTCAAAAACAGCTGCTCCAGGCAAACTACAGTTTCCTTCTCTTGTTAAGGACCACCCAGACTTTACATAGTGAAATGCTTTCTCCTGCAAACACGTAAGTTGACTTCCCAGCATAGTTCTTATCAGACTGAAACAAAATGTCATCTCCCAATACATGTATCATTACCAACTGCTACTGGTGCGTAAACAGAACATACTGAATAATGGCCTGTATTTACACAAGCATAAAAGGCAAAATGACCAGAAAAAGAACCCCTGCCAAATCCAAACATCTAAAAATTATTTTCTTCCTTGTTTCCTATTATGTCTCTCTCCCTGGTGTAATACTACTGGGAGCTAAATTCTGAATAGATGATTATTGCCTCTTCTTAAAAAACAACAACAATAACAATAGGGGAGAGACTCTATCTTTCCTCCTACTCAACTTTAGCAAGCTCTTTCATATTTTGTCTGGCCCAATACCATGTACCCCAGGATAAGACATCGGCCCTGCATAAACAATTTGATTTTATATTGGAAAATTAGAGTCCTAGGCCAGATCTACATGGAAACGGAATAAGAAGCAATTTTCTGTTATATTCAGATTTTCATTAAATTGCTTCAGTGTCAGGGGCATACGAAGCAAGAAAAGTGGAATATATGGTACCTAAAAACCTGCTTTCACAGGTCATACAGGACTTGCCCATACTTCGAGTTTGGGTGGGCAGAGTAGAACTGAACGTCATCAACCCGGTAGGTGCTGCTCAGCAAATGAGAGAGGTTTGTTCCCCGCCCCTGTCCATGCTCTTCTGCTCAGGGGAAGTGTACTGGAAGTGTCGAATTAAGTCCTGCCATAGTTTACCCCACACCTCTCCCCTCTCATCCACCACTGGGATATTGTGAAAGATTAAAGATTAAAACTGGGCTTATATGAATGGGGAAAACAAGCTGCATTCTGTGAATAAGTAAAGCTGGTATTGTGGTATTCTGACTCATTGGAACAGCGAAACTGCAGTTTTATGATCTCAATGGGTAAAACAGCATGTGAATGATTGAAACAGTGATACCAATATTGTGAATGGGAAAAAGAGGCTATGCTGAATGACTGAAACTGCCAAGAGTCATTAATGTCCTTCATAGCTTCGTAAGAGTAGAGCTTTGAAGCAACAAGCTTGCCCACCCCCTTATGTTTTTGAGGATCGCTCAACAATGAAGGGAAGAAACTACCAAGAGGCCGGGAGGTGAGAGGAGGGGGAAGAAGAAAATGGCATCCCCTCCACCGCCCAGCCAACTCCAGGGAATTATTAACCACTTGATGGGGACAAGGGTGGGCAGGAGGGAGAAGACAAGTCTTCCACTCCCCGCCCTCTGGTTGGTGTCTAAATACTGGAAACCAAAACAGGCAGGAGGTCTAAATGCTCCTAGGGGAGTCATGGCTGTGCTTGTTTAAAGCAGGAGCAGCAAAGAAATGGGCAGCTAAGGTGAGGCGGAGGCGGCAGAAGACTTCTACGCGCATTTGCTGATCCAGACATTTAAATTTTCTGAACCCCTCTCTTCTCCCATACTCAGCAAATGCAACTGAGTGCAATGAGTTACTTCAGAGTAGCCATAGCCTTGTGTCCACCCTTTCAAGATGCAAATGGAGAAAAACCTGTGTCCCAAAAGTGCACTATTGCCAATGCGGAAAATAAAGAATTGGGGGGGGGGAGATACGGCTCCACCCCTTGACAAAAGATCACAGCCAGGCAGAGACATACCCCTAGGCATGCCCAACATGCAGGATTTAATTTGGGTGAATGGGACACACTGCAGCTGAAGCATGCAGGAGCCGTGTTTAAGGAAAAATATGCACTAAAACGACTTTCAGAAAATGCATGTTTTTAAGGGGAAGCTGCGGGATTGCTGCGGGGTGGTGACAACATCATGTGTTGTGAACAACCCTGAAGTGCTGTCCCTCCACACTAAATCACATGTGTAGATGACCCTCTAGATTTCAAGAACTGTTACTTCAGAAACTAACAAATTAGATTTACAGTACAATTCTGAAAGACAGCAACAGTTGAGATGATGCCACTGAACTAATGTCCCACATGACATGGATTACTGTGATCATGTCAAGATCTTCATGCCCCTATGTAGGAACAGCAGGAACATCCTGTAGAGGCATGTAAATTCAATATTATGACTTTGATCTATGTAGTAATGGGTTCTAAATGAATCACTTGCCTTGGGAATATATACTCTGGTCTAGGGATTACTTATGGGAGTAGGAATTCTGATATGAAGTTCCTTGAATTACAAAAGCTTCCTATTCTTGTCAAAAGACAGGACAACTCTGCAGACACTAAGGATGGATTTGCAGAATTCCCCTTCCCTTGTACCTCATCTGCTGTTGAAGGAAATAGAGGCACATTTTCAGAAGCTCCTTGTGGAGCACACATGTGTTTGGAACCAGAGTTCCACTGAGCAGAGTTCTGCTCAGGTAATGTTCCCATTAGCAGAAGGGGATCAACCAATTCCCCCTTCTCCTGCACCCTCCTATGCCCCTTCAGAGGACTGGGGGAACCCAGCACAACATTGTGGGGGTGGCGCTGTGAACTTCTAGAGGAGTCTTTAAAATTAATCTCCTTCCCTTCCTCCAGCAGGGGCCTCTGCTGCATTGGAGACCATTCTGTGAATGGAAGGAGCCCTCTGTTTGAGGAATAACATGTCTGGATCAATCCCATGGAGTTGTGTTGATTTCAGTAAGTTAAATTTTTATTTTGACTACATTGCTTGCCTTCTGGGTAATGAAACTTCCCTTACCCTCTTTGTGCCTACTACTTGTCTATTTTGAAACCTTCAAATGAAACATATGAGGGTTATATGTTATTAGTATTTTTATTAGCCCTGCTAATGAGAATTTGAAATCTGCATACATTAATAATTTACTAAGTAAGGGATAGAGGCTTTTGCATTGCTTTGCCTGAGCTGTGATTAGTCTCTAAGAGTCAGATTAAAAGCAATTTAATTGTCATGCCATTTGCTTAGCTGCTCAACAAAAGTATCTCTCACATCAAACTTGCACATTTTTTTGCAAAAATTGAAATTCATATGGAAAGTCAACTCACTTTGATTCAGAATTACTGTTGTGATCTTTAGACAATCTGAAGAGGATCAAAGGGCCAAACTACATATGATGTTAACACTTGGTTTGCCCTTGGATATAGGATTTTTCTTTCACAAATGGATGACATTTTTCTTTCCCAACTGGATGCTCCAGTCCAGACTGAGACTCTGGCATGGGGAGTGGGAAGGCTTTAGGTCTTTGCTTCATGCTGTAGTCCTGATCCAGATCAGACTGCCTGCACTAGCTATTTTTTAAAGAAAAATCCTACCCTTGAGGGCAAACAACATAATTAATGTCACATGTAGTTTGGCCCTAAATTGCATCAAAACCAATTGTATTCAGTAATGTAACATTCCTTTTCTAATTACACTATTGTTAATGCAAATATTTTTTGCAATATAATTCAACATGAATACAATGAGAATTCATATGTAATGAAGAAAAATGTAAGGCGCAAAGAAAAAACACAGTCCACTTTTTTCTGCAAACAGGAGTGAATATCCATCTTCACATAAATATAGAGGTGTCAGAAACCATCCCAACTGTGAAAGGTCAAATGTGATTAGATTTCCCCCCACCTACAAAGATTAGAAAGAATTTACCAGATGACCTGCCAATACTATTTCAGCTGATTCTCAATTTACTCTTAATATGACAATCTGAAGAGAAGAAAAACGCCATAATGTAATTGTGTTTGATAAATTATTTTATACTGTAGTCTTATAGCTTTTTTGTACTATTCATATAGATTACTGTTACAAAAGTGTGTGTGTGCAAGTGCATGTATGCATGTCTCCATATATATATTCATTAAGTTACTCAGCAGGAGATTTGCACATTTCAATGCAGCAGGAAATATTAGAACTGGTGAGGTTACACTTTCCTTTTTGAGAAAGAAAAGCAAAGGAAACCACATGATTATTTTTATAATGCCAGGGAAAAGATGGGCCGTACTACCTACAGATGTAGCTTAGTAAGCAATTAGTAACATGGATTACAAGGGCTTTTTGATATTGTTTCAATTGTTGCTTTTTAAGCAGACAACAATTGAGACAATTCTTGAGGTCCTTATTGTTATATGCCTGAAAATTAATGGCACAGAAATACTAAAGGAGTGGAAACAAAGTAAATTTAAAGAATTTAGTGGCTACAGGGACCTGTGTGCACAGACTGAACAATTTCAGTATGAAAATATTGTAAAATAAATGTAACACCCACCAAATGGAGAGGACCAGCTGGTCTAGGGGCTATACAAGCAAGCAAGCAAGCTCCCAGAGCAAGCAAACAGGAGTTTGGCAGAGGAGTTGCAGAGGAAGAGGAGACAAAGGCAAAGCAGTGAGTGGACTGGAGTAAGCCCAGGGACTTTCCATTCTGAGTCGCTGTGTGTTCACCATGTGCTTCTGAAAGCTCCAATTGAATTGAAGGGGCACGGCCTGATTACTGGCCTGATTACCCTCAGCAGCTGTGTGGGTGGGGAGTTTCAGTCTGTTTCCCGTCTCCTAGCTGAACAGAGCAGATGAAACTGCTCCATCTGGTCTAGGGGCTATACAAACAAGCAAGGTCCCAGAGAGCGAGCAATCAGAGCGGATGAATAGGGAGAGCAAACAGGAGTTTGGCAGGGGAGGTCAAGTGGGAGGTCCCTAACAATTCTTTTTTAAAAGAAATCTTTTTCTTATAACACACACTTCCATACCAGTAGGACTCTGTTGTTAACATCCAGTGAATAGAGAACAAAGCACAGGCTATCCCAGTACAATCAGAAAGCTAGAAACAAAAAGGGAATAGAAATTATGGAAGGAAAACACTCCCCAGTGGTGGTGACCTGAAAGGTCTGTGCAATGTTTGTTTTCTTGCTGAGATCAACATGGCCTACACGTGCAACAAGTGCAAGTTGATTACACTGTTGGAAGAAAAAGTAAGAGGACTGGAACGGCGAGTGTCAACCCTCCAGGGAATAAGAGAAGATGAAGAGTTCCTAGACAGAACAGTGGAACTACAGCAGCAAAGCCAAGTGCAGGAGCTAGAAGAGCAATAGCAAGCTGAGGCAGAAGAGGAAAATGCCAAGGCAAGGAGAAATGAAGTAGAGGATACTCCTTGGGAAATGGTGACAGTTAGGAGCAGAAGAAGTAGAAGCCACTCTGCACCAGTGGAAGCAGTTGAACTATGGAACCATTTTCAATTATTTGAGGATGGGACTGGAGGACAGCCTGCAGAGGAAGAATTACAGGGGACCCTGCTTGAGAGCGAGCAAGAAGCTGAAGGTGTGTCAAGCGGAGGCAGTGAAACCAAGGCCTACAACAACAAGAGAAGAGTAGTAGTTGTGGGAAACTCCTTGCTGTGTGGGACTGAAATCCAAGTATGACGTGAAGACCCATGGACTCGCCAGGTATGCTGTCTCCCAAGAAGATGGATTAGAGGTGTGAGTGAAGGGTTGCCTACACTCATAAAGCCCACTGACATGTATCCCTTTCTTCTCATTCATGTGGGAACAAATGATACTGTTATGCGGAACTATGAAGAAATCATGTCAGACCTTGAAGCTTTGGGAAGGAAACCCAAGAACTTTAGGGCCCAGATAGTTTTCTCACCCATCCTTCCAGTAATTAGAAGAGGGATAGAAAGGGAAAGAAAAATACTCTGGATGAATGACTGGCTACGAAGGTGGTGCCAATGTGAGAGAATTGCATTATGGGACCACGAGCTATACTTCCTGGAAGATGGACTGTTGGCAAGGGACGGGTTGCACCTCACAAGGGCTGGGAAAAATGTGTTGGCCACAACATGAAAAACTTCATCAGGAGTGCTTTAAACTGAATCCTATGGGGGGAGGGGGGAGAGATAAAAGTTGGGGGTAACAATAGACAAAGGCTCATACACCACAACGGAGAGAACAGCTCTAATAGCAGCCAATAATAGTCTTCAAAAACATGTAGGAAGAAAGCCAGACTATAAAGCACATGGTCTTCGATGTGTATATACTAATGCCCAGAGCATGGGAAATAAACGGAATGAACTTGAACTCTGAATATGGGAGAGAAATTATTACTTGACAGGTGTAAATGAGACTTGGTGGGATGACTCCCATGAGTGGAATACAGCAACTGAAGGATATAACTTGTTCAAAAAGAACAGGAGGAACAGAAAGGAAGGTGGAGTTGCACTATATGATAAAAAATACATATCTCTGCACAGAAATACAGGAGGAGGAGCTTGGTAGCCCCATCGAGAGCATCTGGGTTAAAATAAATGCACCAAAGAGTAAAAGGAACATGGTGGTCGGAATCTACTACTGGCTACCCAATCAAGGAGAAGATGAGGATGAAAGTTTTGAAAAGTAAATTGCCAATGTTTCAGGGAAGCATGATGTAGTAGTAATGGGGGACTTCAATTTCCCTGATCTTTGTTGGGAGACAAATTCTGCAAAACATGGCCCCTCCAAAAAATTCCTGACTTGTGTGGCAGTTAACTTTCTCCTACAGAAAGTGGAGGAAGGAACTAGAGGATCGGCTATCCTTGACTTGATCCTACCCAACAGAGATGACTTAGTGGATAAAGTAGCGGTTATGGGAACTCTGGGGAAAGAGACCATGTTATTATACCTGAGTTCTTGATTTTAAAGGACGCAAAAGCCAAGTGTAGCCAAACCCGTATCCTGGATTTTAGGAGAGCCAATTTTAATAATTTCAGAACAATGATAAGTAAGGTCCCATGGCAAACGATTCTAATGAGAAAAGGAGTCCAAGATGGGTGGGACTTTTTAAAAAAGACGAAATTCTAAAGGCACTATTACAAACAATTCCAACAAGAAAAAAAGGTGGAAAACAACAGAAGGAGTCAATGTGGCTTCACAAAAAGCTTAGAGATGACCTGAAAACAAAAAATGAACACATAGAGGAAGTGGAAGGAAGGCCTAGCTACAAAGGAAGAGTACAGGCAGGTAGCACAGAACTGCAGGGATGGTGTCAGGAAGGCTAAAGCTGAGAACGTGCTGAAGTTAGCGAGGGATGCTAAAAGCAACAAAAAGGCTTTCTTCAGATATGTGCATAGTAAAAGACAGAGGAAAGAAATGGTGGTTCAACTATTAAATAAGGATGGCAAAATGATAACAGATGACAAAGAAAAGGCAGAAGTGCTCAATTCCTACTTTGGCTCAGTCTTCTCCTGAAAGAGGTCTATGATCTCCATGGCAAAGGCAAAGTACAAACAGAAGGGGCAGGATTGCAGCTTGAGATTGATAGGCATACGGTCAATGACTTTGAATGAGTTCAAATCTCCAGGGCCAGATGAACTGCATCCTAGAGTAATAAAGGCACTGGCAGAAGAACTCTCAGAACCACTGTCTATTCTCTTTGAGAAATCATGGAGGACGGGTGACTGGAGGAGGGCCAATGTTGTCCTTATCTTCCAAAAGGGCAAAAAGGAGGAACCTGGGAACTATAGATCAGTCAGGCTGGTATCAATCCCTGGGAAAATTCTGGAGCAGATAATAAAGCAATCAATCTGTATGCACCTTGAAAACAATGCAGTGATTACTCAAAGCCAACATGGATTTGTCAAGAACAAATCCTACCAGACTAATCTGATCTCATTTTTTGATCAGGTAACCTCCCTTGTAGACTGTGGGAATGCTGTGGACATAATATACCTCCACTTCAGCAAAGCTTTTGACAAAGTGCCCCATGATATCCTGATTAGCAAACTTGCTAAAAGTGGGCTAGATGAAATAACTATCAGGTGGATTCACAGTTGGCTACAGAATTGGACTCAAAGAGTGCTTACCAATGGGATCTTCTCAAACTAGGGAGAGGTAACAAGCGGGGTGCCGCAGGGCTCAGTCCTGGGCCCAGTGCTCTTCAACATTTGTATTAATGACTTGGAGGAGGAGGTGCAGGGAATGCTGATCAAATTTGCAGATGACACAAAATTAGGTGGGATAGCTAATACCCTGGAAGACAGAAACAAAAGTCAAAGTGATCTTGATAGGCTGGAGCACTGGGGAGAAAACAACAGAATGACATTTAACAGGGATAAGTGCCAAGTTCCGCACCTAGGAAAAAGAAACCAAATGCACAGTTACAAGATGGGTAATACTTGGCTCAACAATACTACAAGTGAGAAGGATCTTGGAATTGTGGTAGATCACAAGCTGAATATGAGCCAACAATGTAATATGGCTGCAAAAAAGGGAAAATGCTATTTTTGGTTGCATTAATAGAAGTATTCCTAAAGGAAATCAACCCTGAGCGCTCATTGGAAGGACAGATAACGAAGCTGAAGCTCAAATATTTTGGCCACCTAACGCAAAGAGAAAACTCTCTGGAAAAGACCTTGATGCTGGGAAAGACTGAAGGCAAAAGGAGAAGTGGACGGCAGAGGACGAGATGGCTAGATAGCATCACCAATGCAATGAATATGAACTTGAGCACACTCCGGGAGAGAGCGCAGGACAGGAAGGCCTGGTGTGCTATGGTCCATGGGGTCACGAAGAGTCGGACACGACTGAACGACTGAACAACAACAAATAGAAGTATAGCTTCCAAATCACATGAAGTACTAGTTCCCCTCTACTAGGGATGGGCGCATCACTTACCCTGTTCCGGGGAGGGGAGACCACGGGGGGGGAGGTGATCTGTCCCTCCCCCCGGAATCTGTCCAGGCCGGCTCTGCTCCGCGGTGATCCTAAGGAGCCGGCCGCTGCCATTGCCGTGCCATATTACTGTGCTGCATCTGGATGCAAATGGCATCCACTACGCCATTTGCGTCCCTGTTTTCATGCGAAAGGCTACGCAAATATCAACGTAAATATAATTTGCATAGCCTATCGCATGAAAACAGGGATGCAAATGGCGTAGTGGATGCCATTTGCATCTAGACTTAGCACAGTGATAAGGCACAGCAATGGTGGCCAGCCAAATCACCAGTGCTGCGGAGCCAGCAGGTGGCTCCACAGGATCACCACTTGGAGGAGCCGGCCTGGACGGATTCCGGAGGGGCACAGAAGTGAGTGCTCCATTCCGCCACGGACCCCAATGGGGCCGGATTCTTGGAAACTGGCCTAATTGGGGTCCATGGAGGAATTTTCTGACATCCCTATCCTCTACTCAGCATTGGTTAGGCCTCATCTGGAGTACTGTGTCCTGTTCTGGGCACCACACTTTAAGAAGGATGCAGACAAACTGGAGAGGGTTCAGAGGAGGGCAACGAAGACTATCAGGGGACTGGAAACAAAGCCCTATGTTGTTGTTCAGTCGTTCAGTCGTGTCCGACTCTTCGTGACCCCATGGACCACAGCACGCCAGGCCTTCCTGTCCTGCGCTCTCTCCTGGAGCATGCTCAAGTTCATATTCATTGCATTAGTGATGCTATCTAACCATCTAATCCTCTGCTGTCCCCTTCTCCTTTTGCCTTCAGTCTTTCCCAGCATCACGGTCTTTTCTAGGGAGTTTTCTCTTCGCATTAGGTGGCCAAAATATTTGAGCTTCAGCTTCAGTATCTGTCCTTCCAATGAGCACTCAGAGTTGATTTCCTTGAGGATGGACTGATTTGACCTCCTTGCAGTCCAGGGGACTCGTAAGAGTCTTCTCCAGCACCACAGTTCGAAAGCATCGATTCTTTGGCGCTCAGCCTTCATTATAGTCCAGCTCTCACAGCCATACATTACTACTGGGAAAAACATAGCTTTGATTAGACGGACCTTTGTCGGCAAGGTGATGTCTCTGCTTCTTACTATGCTGTCTAGGTTGGCCATAGCTGTCCTCCCAAGGAGCGTCTTTTAATTTCATGGCTACAGTCACCGTCTGCGGTGATCTTGGAGCCCAAGAAAATAAAATCTGTCACTACTTCCATGTCTTCCCCCTCTATATGCCAGGAAGTGATGGGGCCAGATGCCATGATCTGAGTTTTTTTAATGTTGAGTTTCAAACCAGCTTTTGCACTCTCCACTTTCACCCTCAACAAGAGGCTCTTTAGATTTCTTCGCTTTCTGCCATTAGGGTGGTATCGTCTGCATATCTGAGGTTGTTGATAATTCTCCCGGCAATCTTAATTCCGACCTGTGATTCATCCAACCCGGCGTTTCTCATGATGTACTCTGCATATAAGTTAAATAAGCAGGGCGACAATATGCAGCCTTGTCGTACTCCTTTACGTTCCATGGGGTTTTCTTGGCAAGAATACTGGAGTGGGTTGCCATTTCCTTCTCCAGTGGACCACATTTTGTCAGAACTCTCTGCCATGACCTGTCCGTCTTGGGTGGCCCTGCATGGCATAGCTTATGGCTTCACTGAGTTACGCAAGCCCCTTCGCCACAACAAGGCAGTGATCCATGAAGAGGAAAGCCCTATGAGGAGAGACTAAAAGAACTGGGCATGTTTAGCCTTGAGAAGAGAAGACTGAGGGGACATATGATAGCGCTCCTCAAGTACTTGCAGGGTTGTCACAGAGAGGAAGGCCAGGATCTCTTCTCGATCATCCCAGAATGCAGGACATGGAATAATGGGCTCAAGTTACAGGAAGCCAGATTCCGGCTGAACATCAGGAAAAACTTCCCGTTAGAGCAATATGACAATGGAACCAATTACCTAGGAGATAGTGGGCTCTCCCACACTGGAGGCATTCAAGATGAGGCTGGATGGTCTTATAGGCCCCTTCCAACCCTACTATTCTATGATTCTATGAAACGCATGCAAATGTTCATTAAAATTTTATGCAAATTACATTATCAGATCATATGAGCCTGCCAAAGTACTGTGCTCCACTTTGAAGCCCACAGAAGAAGTATGACTTGTGGATACCCAGGAGAGGGCTTTTTCATCTATAGTGCCCAGGACTTGCCTCCCCAGAGACATACACCTAGATCCTCCACTGCCTGGTTTTATATAAAGACAATCTTACATTGTCAGGATTTTCTAGAAGTGTGTTTGAAATTTTCATTTTCATTATTATTATTCTTTTTGCTGCTGCTATCTTTTTAATTTACTATTTTAATTATTTTAGCCTGTTCTAGTTTTTCTTGTTGATTTTAAACTAGGCCTTTAATTTTGTACTCTGTATTTGTATTGTGTTGTTTTTAACTTTGCTTCAAGCTGCGTTGGCTTCAGTGGAAAGGTAGGACAGATAACAAGTGGTGGCAGTGGCAGCATTGGTAGGAGAGATTGCTTTGTATCTGCATACACACAGCATGCATCATTCCATAGCACTTGTACATATCTGTATTGACTTCTATATACATCAGAACTCCTTGAATCTATGTTCATGGCCATTTTATTTAAAAAAAAACTTCACTTACTCTCATTCATTTAAAAAAATATTGTATCAGTATAACTTTTGACATTAAAACTCATAGATGTGTAAAGCTATAATATTTTTATTTATTATATTTTTAGATTAATCAATTTACATAAGATGTAGAATGATAATGGAGGTACCTAATCACTCCTAAATATATGAAAGTATGTCTTCTCCCACATGAACCTGCCTATATGTTACAGTCTTCCTCTGAGGCTCTGCTGTAAGGCCCCCACCAAAAGAGGGGAAGTGAGACCTTTTTTGGTAGCAGCACTAAAATTGTGACTTTTCTTCCCAACAGAGGTTCATGTCAGGGTAGAAACTGAGCCCATACAGCCCCAGAGCAGTTCTGATTCTGAGGAGAAACAGCAATCTGTGGGAGAGGAGGCAGCTCATCCTTCACAGGCACAGCAGCTGGCAGAGATTCCTCCTGCTGGCATTCCTGAGATGGATAGTGATCCTAGCAGTGACGAAGTGCGGGAACGAGGCTTGCTAGATGCTCGACGCAGACGCAGAGAGCAACAAGCAATGGAGGGCGCGGAAAGGAGGCGTAGTGCCCGTTTGGCGCGCAAGCAACGGCCGCCTCCCGTGGACCCAAGGGAGAGAGGGAGGATCTCTCCCTAGCCCATAAGTTCTGGATCTTCAAGCGACTCTCTTTCAAACTGGGATCAACTGCCTATTCGAAGCTTAGGCCACTCTGCTGTTCCTTGCTTTAGTCGCTGGTGATTAGCATCTGAAAGAGTCATTAAGTTGTAAAAGGATTAAAGCTTTGAAAAGAATCCTTTCGTCTGTGTTTTGCATTGGCTATTGGAGTCTACTGAAAGAAGCTGCCAGGGCGCTCCTGACAGTTAGACTGCCTCCAAATCTGCTTAGTTTCAGGTAAGCAGTAAGAACTTCATTAATCTGTACAGACTTTTTTTTTTTTAATGAGACTGAAGATGTTGATTCTGCTCTTTTTGGCTTTAAAATAGCTCAGTTTTTTTTCTGGTGTATTTTTAAATTTGAGTTTAATGTTTTATTTTTATATGCTGCCTTGGGGTCCCTTGCTGGGACTGAAAGGCAGATTGTAAATTAGGGCTGTGCAGGGACCACCCGATCCAACTCAGAAGCCGCTTTGCAGCTTCAGAGGCGGGCCCAATTCATCTCGGGGTGATTCGGGGGGGCCTCCGACCCAACTCGGACCTAAAGCCAAAGTGGGATTCAGATACTGAACTCTGCTTCAGGTCCCCCCCCGATGCCCCCACGCAATCCTCCAGCTCCTTTCCTTGCTGCCACTTTCTCGTCCTCCGACCATCACCTTCTCCTCCGCCACCATTGCCTCCTCTGCTGCTACCTTCTCCTCGCCGCTACCTTCTCCACTTCAACTGGGTGCTGTGCCCCCTCCAAAAGATGCCACCACGTCTCTAAGGCCGACTTTATGGCTAACAGTTCTTTCTCCCAGATGGTATAATTCCATTCAGACACGCTTAATTCCCTGGAGTGGTAAGCACAAGGCTGTTCCTGCCTGGAAAAGCACAGCCCCCACTGCAAAATTGGAGGTGTCTGTTTGCATTACAAAAGGCTTCTCTGGGTCGGGACGTAAAAAGATCAGCTCAGAGCTAAATAGCCTCTTTAGCTCTTCAAAATACTGTTGGGCAGAGGCAGATCAGTGAAAGGCAGTTTTCTTGCCTTTCAAGAGGTCTGAGAGAGGAGTTGTCAGTTTTGCATAGCTGGGCAGGAACTTTCTGTAAAAACTGGCAAAGCCCAGGAAACATTGTAAGTCCTTCTTGGTAGATGGAGCCTGCCAGGAGAGGACCGCTTGGACCTTCACAGGATCCATCTTGATGCCTTCCACTGAAATAATATAACCCAGGTAATCCAAGGATGTCAAATCAAAAGCACATTTCTCGAACTTAACAAAAAGATGGTGCTCCTGGAGGTGCTATAGGGCAGCTTTCACATGTTGTTGATGAGAGTGGGAGTCGAAAGAAAATATAAGTAAATCATCCAGATATACAATAAGAAAAGTGTCTCGGAAGTAGGGATGTCAGAGAATTCCGCGACGGATCTTGGTGAGGCCAAATGCCAGTGCATTCGGCCCCCCGAAATCCATCGCGGAATGGCCTGCCACCCCTCCGCCCCCCTCGGATACCCCCCGGGATGAGACTTATCTGGGACGGATGTTTCGGATGGCGGCAGCTCCAGCGGCGGCTTCGGCAGTGGCGGTGGCTGGTCTTCTGACCGGCTGCCACCGCCGCCATTTGCGTTCCTTATTTTTCGCCGTCTTAGTCTACGTAAATATTGACATAGACTAGGATGAAGAAAAGAAAGGGGAATGCAAATAGCGTCCAGTACGCTATTTGCATTCCCCTTTCGTTTCTTCGTCTTAGTCTACGTAAATATTGACGTAGACTAGGATGAAGAAAAGAAAGGGGAATGCAAATAGCGTCCAGTACGCTATTTGCATTCCCCTTTCGTTTCTTCGTCTTAGTCTACGTAAATATTGACGTAGACTAAGACGGCGAAAAATAAGGAACGCAAATGGCGGCGGCTGTAGCTGCTATTTGCGTACGCGGTTTTTTTTTTTTTTACCCAGAGCCCTCCACGGCCGGAAATCCAGCTGCAGACAGCTCTGGCCTGGGCCTGGCCGGCTTCTCCGCGGAGCCACCGCGGAGCACAGCCGGCCATCGAGGATTCCAGGGGGGAGGACCGGATCGCCTCCCCCCCATCGAGGATTCCGGTGGTAGGGACAGAACGCCTCCCCCCCCATGAACAGAATCCGCGAAAAGGTAAGTGACTTTAGTACACCCCTACTCAGAAGATGTCATTCATAAATAATCTCGGAAGATGACATTCATAAAATACGAAAACATAGAGGAAGCTGATGCCAAGTCGAACAGCATGACTAAGTAGTCATACAATCCATAATGGCATGAGAAACTGGTCTTCCACTCACCCCCTCCCAGATGCGAATCAGATTATAGGTGCTGCGCAGGTCCAATTTAGTGAAAATCTTGGCTTGCCCCAAGCGCTCCAGCATCTCAGGGATTAAGGGAAGGAGGTATTTGTCAGGGACAGTAATGGCATTGAGGTTCCTGTAGTCATGGACGGGACGGAGCTCCCCTGATTTCTTCTTCATGACCATAGTTGGAGCACTGGCAGGGGAGGTGGAGGGAAGAATAAAACTGCACTGCAAGTTAGTGTCCAAAAACTCCCACAGAGCTCGGAGTTCTGGCTCTGACATAAGAGTACAGTCGCCCGGCAGCAATGGTAGCTCCCAGGATCAGGTCAATGGTGCAATCATAGGGGCGGTGGGAGGGGGGCAGTCAGTCAGCTTCCCTCTTATTGAAAACATCCCAGAAATGCATATTTTTCAGGTAGGTTCACCGGAGCAGAAAAGCTGCTTGGGGAAGACAAAGAGGGAGAGGAAAGGGTTAAAGCCTGAGCTGGGGCCACGCTAGCTCCTGGGAAACAATGCTGTTGACAGCTGGGGGAGGAAAAGTGCACTTGATAAAGTTGCCAAGAAATCCGAGGATTGTATTTAGAGAGCCAGGATATGCCCAGCACAATTGGATATTGGGGCAATTTGGCCAGGTGAAACTGAATTTGTGCAATGTGCCCCGGGGAACATAGGGTGACTGGAGTTGTAATCGGAGTGACTGATTCAGAAGAGAGAGCATGCCTGTTGACAGTCTCTACTTTCAATGGGGCAGGCAGGAGCAGAGCAGAAATGTTGCGTTGCTGAGCAAACGTTTCATCCATAAAACTGGTAGTAGCCCCAGAGTCCACTGGCACCATGACATATTCCCCCACCCCCACTGGGAAGAATGGAGGTGCACAGGAAGCAGATGGGGCAGGGGAGAGATGTGTGGGAGGCGTACCCTGGTTGTGGATGGTCCCTCCTCACTGGAGACACCCAACAGACTTGGGGGTGGCCTAGGCAGGCTTGGGGGGCAGGAGGTGGTGAGGGAGGTGGGGCTGTTAGTCGGGACCAGCAGAATCTGGCAAAGTGACCTTTCTTTCCGCACCTGAAGCACCGACGTTCGGCGCGCCACCGTTCCAGTTCTTCCGGCGAAAGCATGGATCGGGTTGCTCCCAGTTGCATTGGGGTCTCCTCCACCCCTGCGGCAGGGCTGTGGGGGGAGGGGCAGCGGCCACGGGGGAATGGGAGGAGGGAAATCCCAGCTAACAGAGCTCTTCTTGGCTTGTCGGCACCCTTCCAGCTGACTGTCGATCTGCAGGCATGGCTGGATGAACTCAGCCAGCACTGGTGGGCGTGGCACCTGCACTAGCTCATCTAAGTTTTCGTCATTCAAGCCATCCAAAAATTGGGCCACCAGAGCTGCATCATTCCACTGTAAATCCTGCATCAACAAGCGAAAACTGGTCGCGTAACCTGAAACAGAGTCCTTTCCTTGCTTGAGGCGGCGGATATCTCGGGGCGGCAGATATCTCGGGTCGCCATCTCCGCACAAAGGGGGTCACCAACCCCCCCACCGCATTCATGAAACTCTAGTAGTCTGCCAGCAGGGGGTCATTAGCGAGGAGAAGCGCTGAAGCCCATTTAGGTGCCACGCCTGAAAGCAGGTTAATGATAAACCCCACATGAATCCGGTCCATCTGGAAATCCTCTGGCTGGAGGCACATATACAGTTCTCTCTCTTTGCTCTGCGCCTGCATCTGGCATCTATCAGGTCATCCTCCCCAAACCCCGCCTCCTCCTGTTTGCTGCCTTTCACGGGGGGGGAGGTGAGGAGGGACCCTCATGCTCAGCCATCTGGACATTTGTAACCTGAGAAGCAGGCCTACTCATATCTGAACTAGCGTGGGAAAACACCTCCCCCATGTCTGATGGTTGTCCTTCAGAATCTGAACTGCTAGCCCACTCCCTGTGCTCAGAAACACCTTTGACAGCCATTTTTAAAATGGCAACTCCCTGCAATACGAGTTGGCACGTCCAGGCCTCAGGACCTGGCAGTGGCAGCGATGGTGGTGACGATGGCAGCGGAGGAGGAGAAGGTGGTGGCAGTGATAATGGTGGCAGCAGCGGAGACGGTGGCAACAGCGGAGATGGTGATGACAGTGGCGGAGAAGGTAGAGGCGGCGATGACAGCAGCGGAGGAGAAGGCAGAGGTAGCGATGACAGCGGTGAAGGAGAAGGTGGCGGTGCGGTGGAAAAGGCAGCAGCAGCAGAGAAGGCAGCGGTGGCAGTAGCAGTGGAGGCGGTGGCGGAGGTGGGTGGCTCAGGTAAGGACCTGGAGGCACCAGCATGGCTGGGCTGGGGATGCTGAAGCTCTGAAGAGCTCCAAGCGCTTCAGAGAGCCCCTGACCCTCTCCAGGTCACTTCGTGCCCCCTCTGCTCTGCTTCGGAAGGGGCTCAAAGTGACCCTAAGCAGCCCGCTTCGACTCGGGGTTTGGGCCTCAGGACAAAGCAGTGCACAGCTCTAGTTTAAATGCTCTTCTAAAGAAATAAAATATTGCTTGATTCAAAATAAAATTTAAACAGAGGAAGGCAGTATCTATTTTGGGCGGTGTAAATCCGATATAACGTTCTCCTAATTAACCTTTTTTCTTAAAGCAGAACTTGGAAAAAAGTGAGAAAGTGAAAAGGATTTTTTTTACAGAGCATTTCTTTCACTGAATCTGTCCTGGGTTACTAACCATTATGCCTTTAAGGAATAATAATAAGTACCTCAGATCTGCAACTCAGCTTATGAGAAGGAATTAGGTCTTCCCTTGATGCCCACATTTCAGCATCTAATATATTATGATCTGTGCCAGTATTTATTGTTAAGGCTTCAGCCATAGAGGATTTTCAGTATTCGTTATTATGATTAAGAGCAAGTTATTTGAGAAAAATTAAATGCTTAGAAGTAGCTGCCTTATAATATTAGCACTATTTATATATTAACACTCCTTTGAAATCACATCACAATTCCCCTTATCCAACTCCACCCAAGTTACTACTATAATTGTGGACGTTCTTATAATGTGTCTCTTTCTTAATAAGATAGTCATTAAATCACTTCATTTCCATTATGTTATGAGTTTAATTTTTAATTTTTTTTAATTTTTAATACCCCTTCATGGATCACTGCCTTGTTGTGGCGAAGGGGCTTGCGTAACTCAGTGAAGCCATAAGCTATGCCGTGCAGGGCCACCCAAGACGGACAGGTCATGGCAGAGAGTTCTGACAAAATGTGGTCCACTGGAGAAGGAAATGGCAACCCACTCCAGTATTCTTGCCAAGAAAACCCCATGGAACGTATCACAAGGCTAAAAGAGATGACGCCGCAAGATGAGCCCCTCAGGTCGGAAGGTGTCCAATATGCTACTGGGGAAGAGCAGAGGGTATTTCCAAGTAGCGCCAGAAAGAGTGAAGCGGCTGGGCCAAACCCGAAAGGACACTCAGCTGTGGATGTGTCCGGTGGTGAAAAGAAAATCCGATGCTGTAAAGAACAATATTGTTTAGGAAGCTGGAATGTCAGATCAATGAATCAAGGTAAGCTGGAGGTGGTCAAACATGAGATGGCAAGATTGAACATCGACATCTTGGGAATCAGCGAGCTAAAATGGACAGGCATGGGCGAATTTAATTCAGGTGACCATCATATCTACTATTGTGGGCAAGAATCCCTTAGAAGAAATGGAGTAGCACTCATAGTCAACAAAAGGGGGGGAAAAGCAGTATTGGGGTACAATCTTAAAAATGATAGAATGATCTCAGTACGAATCCAAGGCAAACCATTCAACATCACAGTAATTCAAGTCTATGCCCCAACCACTGAGGCCGAAGAAGCTGAGGTTGATCGGTTCTATGAAGATCTACAACACCTTCTAGAACTAACACCAAAAAAAGATGTCCTCTTCATCATAGGGGATTGGAATGCTGAAGCAGGAAGTCAAGAAATCACCGGGATAACAGGCAGGCATGGCCTTGGTGTACAAAATGAAGCAGGACAAAAGCTAATAGAGTTTTGCCAAGAGAACATGCTGATCATAGCAAACACTCTTTTCCAACAGCACAAGAGGCGACTCTACACATGGACGTCACCAGATGGTCAATATCGAAATCAGATTGATTATGTCCTTTGCAGCCAAAGATGGAGAAGCTCCATACAGTCAGTAAAAACAAGACCTGGAGCTGACTGTGGCTCAGATCATGAGCTGCTTCTTGCAAAATTTCGGCTTAAATTGAAGAACGTCGGGAAAACCACTAAACCGTTCAGGTATGACCTAAATCATATCCCTGATGAATATACAGTGGAGGTGAGGAATAGATTTCAGGGATTAGACCTGATAGACAGAGTGCCTGAGGAACTATGGACGGAGGTCCGTAACATTGTTCAGGAGGCAGCAACGAAATCCATCCCAAAGAAAAAGAAAGGCAAGAAAGCAAAGTGGCTGTCTGAGGAGGCTTTACAAGTAGCTCACGAAAGAAGGGAAGCGAAAAGCAAGGGAGAAAGGGGAAGATATACCCAACTGAATGCAGAGTTCCAGAGAATAGCAAGGAGAGACAAGAAGGCCTTCTTAAATGAACAATGCAAAGAAATCGAGGAAAACAACAGAATGGGAAAGACTAGAGATCTCTTCAAGAAAATTGGAGATCTCAAGGGAACGTTTTGTGCAAAGACGGGCATGATAAAGGACAAAGAAGGCAGGGACCTAACAGAAGCAGATGAGATTAAGAAGAGGTGGCAAGAATACACAGAAGAACTATACAGGAAAGATCTGAATGTCCCTGATAGCCATGATAGTGCGGTCACTGAACTTGAGCTGGACATCCTAGAGAGTGAAGTCAAGTGGGCCTTAGGAAGCATTAGTAACAACAAAGCTAGTGGAGATGACAGTATTCCAGCCGAGCTATTTAAAATCCTAAAAGATGATGCTGTTAAAGTGCTGCATTCAATATGCCAACAAATTTGGAACACTCAACAGTGGCCACAAGACTGGAAAAGGTCAGTTTACATTCCAATTCCAAAGAAGGGCAACGCCAAAGAGTGTTCAAACTACCGCACAATTGCGCTCATTTCACATGCCAGCAAGGTGATGCTCAAAATCCTACAAGCTAGGCTTCAGCAGTATGTGAACCGAGAACTACCGGAAGTACAAGCTGGGTTTCGAAGAGGCAGAGGAACTAGAGATCAAATTGCCAACATTCGCTGCATCATGGAGAAAGCAAGAGAATTCCAGAAAAACGTCTATTTCTGCTTCATTGACTACGCTAAAGCCTTTGATTGTGTGGATCACAACAAACTGTGGCAAATTCTTAAAGTGATGGGAGTACCAGACCACCTTACCTGTCTCCTGAGAAACCTGTACGAGGGTCAAGAAGCAACAGTCAGAACCAGACATGGAACAACCGATTGGTTCAAAATTGGGAAAGGAGTACGACAAGGCTGCATATTGTCACCCTGCTTATTTAATTTATATGCAGAGTACATCATGAGAAATGCCGGGTTGGATGAATCAGAGGTCGGAATTAAGATTGCTGGGAGAATTATCAACAACCTCCGATATGCAGACGATACCACCCTAATGGCAGAAAGCGAAGAGGATCTCAAGAACCTCTTGTTGAGGGTGAAAGAGGAGAGTGCAAAAGCTGGTTTGAAACTCAACATTAAAAAAACTCAGATCATGGCATCTGGCCCCATCACTTCCTGGCATATAGAAGGGGAAGAAATGGAAGCAGTGACAGATTTTACTTTCTTGGGCTCCAAGATCACCGCAGATGGTGACTGTAGCCATGAAATTAAAAGACGCTTGCTCCTTGGGAGGAAAGCTATGGCCAACCTAGACAGCATAGTAAGAAGCAGAGACATCACCTTGCCGACAAAGGTCCGTCTAATCAAAGCTATGGTTTTCCCAGTAGTAATGTATGGCTGTGAGAGCTGGACTATAAGGAAGGCTGAACGCCGAAGAATTGATGCTTTCCAACTGTGGTGCTGGAGAAGACTCTTACGAGTCCCCTGGACTGCAAGGAGGTCAAATCAGTCCATCCTAAAGGAAATCAACCCTGAGTGCTCATTGGAAGGACAGATAATGAAGCTGAAGCTCCAATATTTTGGCCACCTAATGCGAAGAGAAAACTCCCTGGAAAAGACCCTGATGCTGGGAAAGACTGAAGGCAAAAGGAGAAGGGGACGGCAGAGGATGAGATGGCTAGATAGCATCACGGATGCAATGAATATGAACTTGAGCATGCTCCGGGAGAGAGCGCAGGACAGGAAGGCCTGGCGTGCTATGGTCCATGGGGTCATGAAGAGTCGGACACGACTGAACAACAACAACAACAAATGAGTTTAATTGGAGTTTTTGAAAGACTTTGGTGGAACAGTATGACACTTTAGGCTCCAATCTTAAGTTACTTGGCAGTGAGTCCAACTGAACTCAGTGAGAATTACTTCTGAGAAGACATGTATAGCATTACAGTGTACATGTGTTACTGATTCTGTTCCATTGTTATCTATAAATTCTATACAATTTTAAAATAAATCTGCAATATATATTTATTTGATGGATGGGAGGTAGCAATTGATAGGGATAATTCAGGCCCTAAATTATGGGACTTGAGAAGAAAAATGTAGAGTTGGATGAAAAGAAGCAGCTCCATTAAGTGAAAGATGCAACAGACATTAGCTCTTTCTTGGTGATCTCCATGCTTGTCATGATTCATATCTGCTTCAGTAAACATGCATAGGATTGTGCCGCACATTGGCTTATATCTGGAAATGCTCTAGCAGAAGAAATTCTGGCAATGGTGCTCTTCCATGAAGTGCCGTGCAACTGTGAGATGCTGTGTGAGACCTCGTGTAAGAGATTGTTCAAGACCTTGTGAAAGAGATTCTGAAAAGCCTTTGTTAGCACAAATCTTGAGATGCTCTGTAAGACCTTGTGCAAATGGGAGCACACCTCTGGATTTCAGTTCTATTTCTTGTACAAGGAACATGCCCTAAGTCATAAAAGATCGTCTGCTTAGAGAAGAGGCCTTCCACTTACAGAAAGGCACTTCTGGATCCAAACCATTGTCTTTAGTAGTGCTGCTCAGAGTGTATTTTTCTACTGAAGGGCTGACACAATTTGTATAAATAAAAAAATAAACAAGATTATTCACAAAAGATCCAAACAATAATAGTAACTACTTAAGGATGGTATCCAATGTTAGTACAACTCAGATTCCATTCATTTCAATAGGTCTACTCTAAGTAGGACTAACATTGGATATAACCCTAGGCACCCAAGACTTTAATCCTATGCACAAAATTAGCACCACTGAACACATGAGTCTTATTTCCGCATAGACTTGCACTGGGAGTGCTGTACAGTCTTTAAAAAAATGGGAATTGAAAATTCCCAAAGGATCACAATTTAAACTAGAAGACAAATAAATAAGGAAGTAGGAAAAAGAGGAAAGAGAAGCGGGGTGTGTGTGTTAAAATATATGCGAAGGCTAGTTCTTTTATATTGTGTTTCTCATAAAGGTTGTTGAACTTAATGCATTTTGTGATCATCTAAGATTGTAATGGGACAATTATTTATTTATTTATTTGATTTATTTATTAGATAAATAATCCTTTAAATAAATCAAACAAATAAATAAATAATTGTCCCATTACAATCTTAGATGATCACAAAATGCATTAAGTGCAGACCAGCTACCCAGCCATTCCAGGTGGCATACAATACTAATAACAAATTTACGTAATCAACTGAACAAAAAAACATAACAAAACAACTCCCTAAAAAACCCTAACCCACCACAAATGCCCGCCTGAACAACCAGGTTTTTAAAGCCTGGCAGAAGCTCATCAATGACATCATGAGCATAGAAAGAACTTCAGTGCCTTAAAATATAGTTAAAGATCATGACAGTAAGATTACATGGCACAGTTTAATGCAATTATTTTATTAAAAAATGCTATGAAATTCTGTTGAGACATAAAGTTGCATTAAGCAATTTTATACTTATTAATTTCCTTGTCAGAATCTACATATTAAATATGTGATAATATATTACAACAGTACTCAAGGCCCAATTCAAATCTGTTGCTATGAAATTAGCGTCACCGGAAGTACTATGCTGAATTTTTATCCTTAAAAAAAACCTGTGGTATTCTACATACTGTTTGTTTTTGTTTTATTATGATTTGTGTTGATGTTTTCACTAAAAAAAATGTATGCACTGCTCTAATAGTTTTACTGGTGGGTAGGCTTGCCAGGTCTCTAGTCCTTGCCCAAAGTCTCCAGTCCTCGCCATGAGTCTCTGGGTGGGAGGTGAGTGGCTGAAATCTCCAGGAGAGAGCTCTTTGTCAGCTGTGGGTTTCTTTTCCCGGAGCAGAAGGAGGAGGAGGCAGATGCGAAGTAAGGGAATGGAGGGAAGGCTGCCCCTGTGTGTGTCAAGTGCTTTTAAACGATGGGATATATACAGCAATCCTATGTAGGTCTACTTAGAAGAAGGTCTCACTGAATTCAGTGGGACTTACTCCCATGTAAGCATGTGGATATGTATGAGAAACAGTTCCCCCCCTTTCCTCCCCCCTTTGCTTTCAACGTTGGAGAAGCCCATTCTGCTAGAAATGGTTTTATCTGTGTTGTTACTCTGGATACATTTGGTAGTAGGTGGCGGAGGTTGGGGGTTGGGGGTGGTTGGTTGGGGGGTGGGCTCAACTATTTGTAAATTTGGGCCTGGAATCCATTTTGTTTTCCTACATAATGTATCTGAGTCATGTTGTGAACATGTGGTTTTAAAAATCCTTTCCTTTTGGCAGTGCAAATCAACACAGATTCCTGGCTAAATTCCTCCTGTTTAATGCTGGCCTATATTTTTAAAAAAACAAAAAACAACCCTGTGATTATGTACCCCAAACTCCCTCACAGCTATTGACTCTGAATTGTCTGCTGCCTCAGTTTGCCTTTGTGTGAAATGGGTTTCCTGGTCTCCCATCTCCATTTAATTTAAATATTGGAGAAGTGGGCTTCTCTACAAATGCCTTGCTCTGTGTTGTGACATAAATTGGGGTTTTTTAAGCCACTTTTTTTAAAAGCCTGCTCTCTGTTGGTTCTGTAAACTGCTATTAGTGTGCTGCAATTATGTAACCCAAACTCACTCTCTGTCTTGCAGCCACTGTCTTTAATTGCCTGCTGCTTCAGTTTGCCTGTGTGTGAATTGGGTTTCTTCCTTTTCTGCCACCCCATTGCTTTCAATAAGTGGGCTCTGCCTCAAATTGCTTTGTCTGTGTTATTATTCTGAAGAAATGTCTGGGATAGGGGGTTGGTGGGTTGAACTGTATAGCAAAATGTTTGTGTATAGCAAAATAAGTGCCCTTGGGTCTGCCTCTGGTGACCCCCTGTGACAACACCAGGGGTCGCCCCGTGACATCACCAGGGGCTTTCCCTATGTTTCAGGTTTGGGCTCTGAAATCTCAGGGCCTGGGATGTTCCAGACCTGGCAACCCTACTGGAGGGCCTAATAGCCTTTTAAACAACAGTCTTTTGGCCTAACAGTCTTTTAAACAAATAATTAAATTAAATACTAAGGCTGCAATCCTATAAACATTTACCTGGGAATAAGCCATGTTGAACTCAATGGGGCTTACTTCTGAATAGACATGTATAGGATTGTACTGCTATACAATGTAGTAGTGAACAGATAGAAGAATACACCAGCACCCAGTCCCTTTCAATTATATTTAAAATGAATATAAAACCTAAAGATTAAAATTTAAGATCCCTTTGCAGATGAAGACAGAAGCATAACAGTAGATGAGATCATGGTTCTTTTATACGAACTGATATTTTATTATTCATATTTTATTTTATTTTAATAACAAACAGCAGTCAAGAACAGAAACAAGAGTGTATTTTATAGTCCTCCTCTCATGTCAACTTTCCTGCCCACCAACCTCACCTGAGCTGATCTTTGTTTCTATTTTACAAGAGTATTATAAGAAAGAATAACCAGGGTGGGGAAAGAAAGGGGTAGGATAAGAGTATCTACCCTTAAGAACATAAGAAGAGCCCTGCTGGATCACACCAAGGGTCCATTGAGTCCAGCATTCCATTCACACAGTGGCCAACCAGCTGCCTGTGGCAAGCCCAAAAGTAGGACATGGGTGCAATAGCACCCTTTGCCTCAATTCTTAGATGGTGTACACCTTTAGAAAATTGTCCCCTACTTCTGTCTTCTTTCTCCCTTTTGACCAATGCTCCCTACTTGTGTGCTTCCTGCTCCAATAGATCTTGGATCCAGATCTTGGACTGGGAATGTTTCTGTGTTTTAAGAACTGCTTGGTGACCAGTGTTGCTCCATGGAACTACAATCACAGCAGAACCACAAATCACAGCAGAAATGGAGAAAATATGCCCCAAACAGTGTCATGGAGACTTTGCAGCGGGTTGGGTGTGGGTTGAGAGAAACTATCATATTTTAAGGAGAAGGATGGCTTACAATAATAGATATGATACAGCACAGATTCACAGTCTTCCTTTCGCTGAAAAAAAAGCTTTGCCACCACTTCAAGCAGCGCCAGAGCTGTGCAATCAGCAGCAACCCAGCAACATTCTAATGAAGAATGGCCCAATTGGATGATGAAGCATCATTCCCAGGGTTACTCTTGGTTAAAAAATAAATAGATAGGCGCCCACCTCGGACAGTAACATTGTACCCACTGGGCCATTCTCAAGGAGGAAAATCACTGGGCTGCTGCTTATTGCATCTCCACCATGGCTTGAAATTCTCCCAACCCCCAAGGACAATCAAAATATTCAAGGGCCAAAGAATTCACTCTGTCTCTCTCTCTGTTACACACACACACACACACACACACACGGAATGCTGAAAAAAGTTTGGGCAAAATATTTCGGCCAAGCACTAGTTTGTGTACTGCTGGCTGGCCTGCTGGCCTCTGCTATTCCACTGATGTCTGCTGCTGTTCCATCTCTAGTGTCCACAAGCCTTACCCCCCATGTATTGGCAATGGGAAGAGATTGTGAGAGGAAGGTTTGAGATGTTCATTTATGGAGAGGCTCTATTTTGTGGAGATGCCTGCAGGGCGCACTGGGTGCTTCCAAACTAGGCTTTTACGGCACTAGCACTCTGTTCATTTACCAAATTTTATGGGTGGAGTGGGGGGTCCAGACATCATCTTCGACTCATAACCCACCCATGTTTTCCCACCACTTCTTTTGTCTTTTCTCTTAGCACAAATGTCCTCCATCTGGAAGCACCCATTGTGTGCTAGCTAAGTTGTTTTTGTATTCCTGCACTTGTGTATGTGGCAAGTATTATGTGCATTCATTTTCCTCATGATTCTGCAATGATGTTAGGCTTATGCTTTGAGTGAATCCTTTCATTGCATATGGGATGCCAACAAGCATTGCCACTCCTATGTCCCTCATATGCTATGTATTGTCTCTATCCATTTTGTAAGTGTACAAAATCTTGCATGGTTTAGCTGCACCACGCAATTTCCTCGCAACAGTACAGGGATTGGGCCCATACTGGTGGATATAAAAACTAGGATGCTTGTGCTGATGCAAGGACACATGTTGTTACCATGGATACTCTGCTTGATAGTGGACAGAATGGGTGGTAAACCTTTTTGAAAAAGAATTATTTGGATTGTATAGTATTTGAAAAAAGAAGGCTTTGGATTACATGGCATTTTTTAAAAGTTCCTTTTAAAATAGCTTGATAATTAAATAAATATATTGGTATTATCTTGGTGATATTGGAGTCACACAGTAGGAACCTGTCAGCCAACTTTTCATTTTGCCTGTCTCTTGAATTGTACATTGCTACTTTCAATTTTAGTTGTCTCTTCCTTTATTTTACACTCTTTGTTATTTAAAAACACACACAAAATTAAGGTAATACTCTGATAGTTCAGAAAAGACATACAAAGGATTGCACTAAGTCTTATTAAGTTTAACAGGACTTACTCGCAGATAAGTAAGGGCGCAATCCTATTGTCGCTAGACAACAGCTAGACAGCCATAGGATTGTTCGGTTTTCAGGAACTGACCTCGGAGCCTGCGCTCCAAGGACGGTTCCTGGAAAACTGCCTCGCCGCTCACTCCCTGCCACCTCACAGATGGCTTGAATCGCCTCTGGGCTCTGCGCTCAGAACAGAAGCACCGAGTGGGACAAAAGGAGGTGTTCCCGGGGTGGGGGGGGCAGGGAGTGCGGAAGTGCCGGTACAATGCTTCCTATACATCATCCAGCTACTCCCCCTGACCCCCAGCTCTGAAGTCCCGCAGCTAGATAGCCAAAACCGGCCATATACCCACAAATGCAGGGTGGCTGGAATGTGGAGAAGACCCCCTCTGCACTCTGCCCACCCTGCATTGGATAGGCGGTCGTCTCTGAGTTCGGATGTGGTGGCCTTTCCCAATAGGATTGCTCCCTAAGTGAGTAAGGCCATTGACCAAATTGGGACTAACATCTGAATAAACATACATAGGACAGAACTATACAAAGTAGGACTAGCTTCTGAGTAAACATGCATAGGATTGCACTGTGAAAATGCCCTACAAATTCTGCACATGTGATCCTGAGTATTTCAGGTGTTATCTCTTAAAGTGTTGAAATTGTTAGAGGTTTGTATCAAATACATGGAAGGGGAATATGCTGTAGCACTGGCTGCAGTGAGGGTGTCACACTGAAAGCTTGTTCAGTGCAATATTTACTCATAGCAAGAGTGAAGTAATGCTCCCTTAGGAAAGGAAAGCAAGTACACTACCTCTGTAGGTAGCTACATATAATCACCTTCAACTGAAAGGGTAGTAGTAATGACACACAACCTAAAATGAAAATTCAGGAAGGGTCCTTAGGGCTCTAAAGGCTTCTCCAACCCAAAGGAAGTAAAGAAGCCATTCCAGTTTCTCAGTTTTAATCAAGTCAATTTTAAATTTGTCCCAGTGTCCTAATTTTGTTTTCTAAAGATGCATTATGTACGTAAGATCCCACAATGACATCTTCTGAGCCAATCAAGGGAATTGCAGCATTGCAAGCTGGTAACATGGACTTTGTATAATAACAATTTATATTCGTCAGGAATTAGGTCTAAAAGATTCCTCTGTTTTTTGGTGTCCAGCAAATCTTTAAGACTTGAAACATGGCGAGTGGGGGTAGGGAACCATAAAACAAATGAACACAATATCATTATTTCAGCCTATGGAAAAAGTAGCACAGCCAACAAAAATGAACATTTAAAATGTAGATTTTTTCAACCAGCATGTTCAGATGAGGAAAAGTATACAAAATTCTACACAGTGATATAAATATGGTTGACCATATTTAGTGCCGCATGTGTTTGTAACAGAATATGCATGTTATATGTGTACCAATCCCTTTTGGCTATAATCCAAAACTGCAGGAACAATACAATACTTGGAGTGTCCCACAAATAACAGCACACATGCACAAAGAGGGCATGTGGATTAGTATAAAAATTGTTAACATGGCTAAAGGCAGAATCTTAAGTATCTGCATGTCGTATTGCTGATCAGCACATAGTATCTTGTTTCTTCATATGTATTCTCCAGATGCTGGTGTCTAGGCGCTGCTCTTACTTGTCTACCTTCTTGAAATTCAGGCAAGTCATATCCAGGTAATGATAAAAGACTGTAGTTTATGAAGATGGCAGCCTAGGCACCAAACTATTTTTATTTATTTATTATTAAAATTATTAAACGCCCATCTGGCTGGTCACCCAGCCACTCTGGGCGATGTACAACATACAATAAAAATAGTTTAAAACAATAAAATTCTACAATAAAAACATTTTCTAAAATACCCTAACCCACCCCAAATGCCTGCCTGAACAACAACATTTTTAATGCACGACGGAAGCTCATTAAAGAGGGGGCATGACGGAGTTCCCTAGGGAGGGAGTTCCACAGAGTGGGGGCCACCACAGAAAAGGCCCTCTCCCTCGTCCCCACCAGTCTAGCTGTCCTGGCTGATGGGACAGAGAGAAGGCCATCCGAGGCTGATCTTGTTAAGCGGCTTGTCTGGTGCTGCTGGAGGCGCTCCTTAAGATAGGCTGGGCCGGAACCATATAGGGTTTTATATGATGAGATTTGGAGATCTGTGACTGGATCTCCTGTCTCTTTTAATTCCTTTAAAGGTAGTTATGGGGGGAAGGATTGAATCATTATCATGCCATTAAGGGGGTTTAGCCCTTTTCCCCTGTACCATTTTACTAATCTAAATTGTCATCATCCCCCTACTGTTATTCACCCTGTTAAGAAAAACATAACCATACATGGCTAGTAATTTTTTGTTAATGTAATGTATTAATATATATTATATTGTGTATAATATATACATAATATAATACTGATACTAATAGCTACAAGTGCAAATTTTATATCTGCAGAATTCCAAATAACATTACTAGCAGGGCTGGCTCTACCATTAGGCAGAGTGAGGCAGCCACCTCAAGCATTTAGCGATGTGCAAATCAGCAAAACTCGAGCTTGCCAAAGTTCTCCAAATTCCATCTCAAAGCTTGTTCTCACTTGAGCCCATATCAGATTGCAGATGTTGTTGTTTTTTCTTTTTGCATGAAAATCCATGCTTATTTTCAGGCATAATTTTCCAAATGTACTCATCAATTGTGCGCATCTTTGAAATGTACGCATTCTTCTCCCATTGATTAAAGCATATTTGTGTGCATTTTTCAAAAGTACATTTTTAATGAACATTTCTCAAATGAATGCATGCTATAAAACACTTTTGGGGGATCTGCAAATCATACTACAAGCTTGAAAATGTAGGGACTTTGAGCACAGGTTGCATCCTAGTCCATGTCCAGTCCAGAAGGAGTGAACTGAGAAAATCCTGACCAAAAATGAAGTGAAATTTCTCATCCATCCCTACAGGGAGCACATGCTGAACGTCAGTCTGGACACCCTGGCATTGCTGATGCTTGCTTGTGTTGGATGGCTGTCTCACTTTGTCACCTTCTCCCAATGTCTCATAGGAAAGCTGGCAAAGGCACCTGATTGAGCAAGCAGGCAAACAGTCATCCAGCCCAGGCCACAAACTCCAGCATTCATGATGCATATGCCTGCTCTGCTGTGCTCACATGATGCACACTGGTGCCACTACTGCATTTAGCTGCATTGTGAGCAGGTGCCAGGTGGAGTGGTGAGTGAGCATCTCTGAGTTACTGAAGACAGAACTGTGTGTGCCATGCATCCTTCCCTACACCAACTAAACTAAATTTCTGGCTGCTTCTCTCTAGCATTGTCTGCCTGGTTGCTAGTTGAAGTAAGATTTAGCTGTCAGCCCAGTCAGCTTCTGTAGGAAGAATGTGGTGGGGTAGGGGAATTTTGTTTTTTATTTTTTCTAATTTTAAGGGGTTTTAAAATTTTCGTCTTTCACCTCAGGCAGCAAAATGTCTTCGGCTGGCCCTGCTGGTTAGAATTTAGCTGTCTGTTGCTTGGCCAAATATATATCATATCGGCAAGACACTTCCAATTTGCTGTCACAATGTCAAGATACAAGTACTGATTGATTTGACTCTTCAAGTCCCTTCTTGTTTCATAACTGAGTGCAAATTCAGCTGAAAGAGGCAATTGACCAAAACTCTTCTTCTCGTGATTTTTTTTTAATATCACGTATATGAATCCCTTGCTTCCTGGCAGCTCTTGAAAAATCTGAAGTGTACTGTTATAAAGCAAAGCAAAGCTACTTTCAGAACCAATATGACTACACAACCAAGATATGAAGCAGATAGTTTCCATCGGTACAATTTAAGATGAGACAGATTATTATTTTTGCTGAAGAAGGGGGGGGGGAGATGGATGGCAAGACGATGGTAGCACATTCCAAGTGATCTCATATATACATATTATATATACCAAAAGTCTATTTAAGCTATTTTAGACTTGTTACATCACTATAGGTATCTTCACATAACATTTCTACTCAAAAAGACCTCATGGAAATGTTTCTTACTGGTTAAGACGTAAAGTAGTTTATAAGGCTTGCTTATAAACTATTACTGTGGCTAGGGCATTCTCACCTAAAATTATTTATATGCATGATTTAATTTCCTTTACCAACACTGGACATACCTTACATTTTCAACATGGTCCAAGGAAATGAAATTGTGCAAAATCACCATTATAATCATCAGCATAATTTGTTTTAGTCAATCATATTCTATAAGAGCTATTGTGATCACCCAAGAATCACTAAGGGCACAATCATATGCATGTTTAGACAGAAAAAAGTACTACAACTCCCAGCATTCCCCAGTCAGTATGGTAACATGGGGACTCAGAGGCCTCTGATATTCCTATGCCCTGTTGGGCTGAATATGGCAAGGAGGGAGGAGTGATGGAGGTGATCATCCCTGTCATCCATCTTTGACAATTTTTGTTAGATGGGCTTTTCATGGGCTCTCTGGTCTCCCCCCCTCCACTGGAACATCCCCTTTCCTCTGCCTCCAAGGTCACTTTTCTGACCTTGGAGTGTAGCCAACGTGGTTCTTTCCATGCCAATTGTGAGGGGTTGGGGGGTTGGATCTCCAGCTCACCCTTCTGAGGTTGGAGTGCTGTCTCTGACCTCGGAAGGGTTTTTCCAAGCTCTCTCAGGGGCCATAAGATGACTCTCTAGAATATAAATACCTGCAGCTAACCTCTGATTACTGAAAAATATGAAGGCTTCTTCTTGACAGTCAACAGTAAAAAGAAGCTGGGGAGGCTCACTTTAAAGTTGCATTGAGTGGGAAGGAGATGCAGCTGGCTAGCAAGCTTTTGCCTCTAGTAATTGTGCTTGGTTAACCTCTCCTGCTCCACAGCTCCAGCTTTCCTCCACTGAGGAAGCCCTCAGAATTGTCTGTGATCAGGGCCAAGCTGTGAGACACTATGTTCTATGTTCTACTCAGAGCAATTAAAATGTTCCAGTTGCCACCTAGAGGCTGCCATCTTACTACACAGAACTGAGCTGATTGTGTGGAGAATCCACATCAACAGTAGCTACCAAGAATGTGCAGTGTTGGTTTAAAAGATCTCAGCACATTCGGTGATCTTTATAATGCATGGCTCTTAAATATAATGGTTCCCATGTGGAGCCACTGTGAGTGCTAGCTACAACATTTGAATCAGGATGTACATTCTTAACCTATCCTTTTTCTTTTACAAGTGCTTGAATTACATGGAGGGACAGGCCCCATCCCCCTTACTTGTGTGACAGTTCCCTTAGCCACTATTTTTAGAAGGTTACAGAAAGGCCATAAGTTGGCTAAATTTGGTGGAACTTGGGGGGCGGGTTACCTTTCTTCCCATAATTTGAACAGTGCTTTTGATTAGTCGGCAGAACTAACCTTTCATATAAGAGGAGCAGAATGGTATCCAAAAGTAGTGGTTCGTGAATGCAAGGTTGTTCCTTGAGTTACAGGATCAAGAGGATGGGGTACTACTGGATAATAAATAAATGCAATCAGATCTACAAACTACACATTTCCATACAGTCGCAGAGTTGTATGGAAAGACCAATGCTATTCAAGTCACTCCCCATTACACATCAGCTTCTTACAACATGTTAACCAACATAATCCAGACCAGAAGATACCACAAGCAGAGCCTGAACACAAACAAGATGAGCTATTGCCATAATGCCTGAGGAGCAAATAGTTCCAGGTGATTCACCTATAGCTCAGTTTTGTGCTGAAAAATCTTAACAAGATATCAACTTGGAATCCAATGAGTTTAGCTGAAAGCAACTTTGTTTTTAAGCCACTAATTTGTAGATTCAATGCCTCCACACAACTGGTATTCCTGTACACTCTTGCAGCCAAGCAAATGGGGTTGTGGGGAGAAACCAAAAAGCTGAACTGGACCTCTCAAGCAACTTATCTTCATGTGGCTGTGCCCCCCCCCTGCTTATGTGCTGTCCCCCCAAGAGCTTATCCAAGTTACCTATGGCAGTGGAAGGAGGAGGCGGGCCTCCAACTCCTTTGTGGAGCAATCTTTCCCACTGAGGGCACTGGAATTACTGGCAGGAACATAACACTATTGTGTCAGTCACTACCAGAGATTGATACAAATTGCATTAGTTTTCCACTTTGCACTTGTAGTCCCAATGCCTTCCTTGGTGAGAAAGGATACCCTGCCAAGAAGCTGGAGCTGCTACATTCCCCTTCTCCTGTCCCAGATATGGTGGCTGGGCCCTTGTAGGGTACGTGGGCACTAAACACAGAGTATTTAGTGTGCGCTTGCTTGCAGCACACAAAACTTTGCATGTGTGCTTTGAGAGTGAGCAAAGAGTTGAGGTTACTACATGGGGTTACCCTTGAAGACGGTTCGGAAGCTTCAGCTGGTACAGAACACGGTGGCTCGCCTGATTAAAGGCAGCTGCCGGCAAGATCACATCACTGCATTGCTGAAGGAGTTGCACTGGTTACCAGTTGTTTTCCGGGCCAAATTCAAGGTGTTGGTTTTGACCTTTAAAACCCTATATGGTTCCAGCCAATGCCTATCTTAAGAAGCGCCACCAGCAACACCAGACAGGCCGCTTAATTATTATTATTATTATTATTGTTATTATTATTAAATTTATTAATTTAACCTGGTGGTGGTGGTGGTGGTGGCGGCGGCGGCAGCAGCAGCAGCAGGCCCAGCAGCAGGCCCAGCAGCAGCAGGCACGCCTCTTCCCTGGTGGTGGTGGTGGCTTCTCCTGCAGGCCCTGGCTTAACAAGATCAGCCTTGGATGGCCTTCTCTCTGTCCCATCAGCCAGGACAGCTAGACTGGTGGGGACGAGGGAGAGGGCCTTCACTGTGGTGGCCCCCACTCTGTGGAACTCCCTCCCTAGGGAACTCCGTCATGCCCCCTCTTTAATGAGCTTCCGCTGTGCATTAAAAACGTGGTTGTTCAGGCAGGCACTTGGGGTGGGTTAGGGTATTTTTAAAAATGTTTTTATTGTAGAATTTTATTGTTTTAAACAGTTTTATTATATACTTTGTACATCGCCCAGAGTGGCTGGGTGACCAATAAATTTAATAAATAAATAAATATTGAGCACCTTTGAGATGAAAGAATTTACCTGTATTGACAAGCTAAGCATATAGACAAATAAAGCATTTGTTTTTATACTCCAGTCTTGCTTTCTTGCTAAGACATGCTGCTTCTACTGTACTAATGTCAACAGAGTTCTAATTTGTGTTTTCTTTCCATCTCTCTATATTTGACTTCCTAAACAAACCAGATGCTATATCCAGTAATCTCTTTTCAGGAGGGCAGTAATTCTTAAATGCTACTGGGTTTGAATACTAAGATGATTCTGGTATAATTTGATTTATTCATCCTAAGAAGGAAACTGCCTTGTTCTCCAAGCTGTGCCAGACAGCATTTGAGAAAGTTCATCAGGGCACTAGTGGTCAAAGGTAGTTTCAGTACACTGAATTTCTCTTGCACTGAAGATAAAACCAAATTGCTAGTACAAATGTAGATATTGATGCATACATAACACAGAATATATTATCACAAAGTGAAAGGAAAAAACAGAGCAATATACTCTGCATATGTACAACGTGCCATTACTAACTGATTGTTTCTAATTGCTATGTATTATTTTATATTAATATTGCTGTAACTAATTATGCTAAAAGATGCTCCCCTTCACTCTACTCCATGTTCACACACACATCATTTTTGCAAGTGATGCTCTTATGGGGGGCAAATTTAATACCGAAAAGTAAACTGTCTCCCTTCTGTCTAACCCTCATCATCTAGTCATATGTCAAGATGGAATGTCGGTGTTGTACTATGGAACAAGGACCAAGAATCAGGAAGGAAAAAATGGCTACAACATTATTCATCAGAAGAAACACAACATACAATTTCTTAGGCAACACTGTATAACTGGCTCTCATTGTCTCCTTCTCCTATTGAAGGCCGTTTCCAACAACCCCACTTAATAAGCAACTGTAATGAACCAGAACCCCATGGATGGTGATTGCCTTGATTAACATTATAAGGCAGTAGGTAACTTCTTCTGGCAGCCAAGATGTATGGTGGCAGAAAGGGATTGGTCCCAGCACTTACATCCCAATTTGGGGAAAGTGGTGATTGGGACTGTCAAGAATTCTATTTCCTTTTGAGTTTGAGCAGTTTGTAAACTCCCATTTTGCAAAGGCTGGGTCTGCATGTAGTGGGTAAACCACCTGTGTGTCATCTCATGAAGTCTCCAGTCCCAAAAGAAGAATAAAGCCTGGCTAATTGGACTGAGCTGCATTCCCTGCTTTAGGGGCCTGAGAAAACTATTCTAGCCAGCCTGTGATTGTCTAACAGGGATCATCTTTGAGTTGCCAGGGGCTTCAGCATATAATCAAAGGGTTTACAGGTATCCATTGTCTTTGTCTTCGGTTTCATCTACATCTTCAGTTTCAATTGTCTCCCTTTGGCCCTGTCCTTCTGAAGACCTGTGTTTTGGTACATATACACAGGTTTCAGCCAGTTCTGTTATTTTGCCTTGCAGGTACTATTTCCAAATATTGCTCTGTTTGTTGTATCTCTTTCCCTTTTTGTAAATTTCTATATCTCTATCTCTTTCCCTTTTTGTAAATAAATTTACTATCTATTATAACTGAATGTGTGTGCTTCATTCCACTTAAACCTTGGTAAAAAGTCCGCAACTTTTCTCTTGGTTATTGCTACTGTTTAAAGTTTCAGGATTAGGGCTTTGAAACAGAGGGTGCAGCTTGGACCCTTGTTTCATAAGCCTTAAGGGTGTCCTGTAAGGTCTGAGAGCCACCTGGCTCAGGCTGAGTTTACGTAAGGGGCAGTGGCAGTCTGCCATGCTGGGTCGGTGTTCAATCCGAACCACCTTTTATCCTTGTCTACACTGCTGGCAGTTAAGTTACCCCCCCCCCCCTTCCTCACTTCACAGGGACAGTTATTTGCTATTGGCTATCTTAATTGCCCCCAAATGATGGCAGTAGTAGAATTTGGGTCATTCAGTAAAGATCAGTTAGCAGCAGATTTAAGGCATTAAGGATTAAGATTAAAGAAGGACTTCTTTTCAACATACAAAATTAAGTTATGGAATTCACTATCACAAAATATGACAATTGCTATGTAGTAGAGAGGTTTAAAAGGGATTAGACAAATCCTAAGGAGCCAGAGCCTGCAGGAGAAGCCACCACCACCGGGGAAGAGGCGTGCTTGCCGCCGCTGGGCCTGCTGCTGCCGCCGCTGGGCCTGCTGCTGCTGCCGCTGGGCCTGCTGCTGCCGCCGCTGCCACCACCACCAGGCCTTTCTTGTGGACTTCTGCCTGGCAGACCGCCAGTCCCTGCAGGACCAGGCCCCCAGGTACCGAGCCAGCTGTGCTGCTCCACCTGCCCCTCCCTGGAGGGGCTACATAAGCTGGCTGGCTGAGGTGGCCTGGGAGAGCCAGGGCCTGCAGGAGAAGCCACCACCACCACCGGGGAAGAGGCGTGCTTGCCGCCGCTGGGCCTGCTGCTGCCGCCGCTGCCACCACCACCACCAGGCCTTCCTTGTGGACTTCTGCCTGGCAGACCGCCAGTCCCTGCAGGACCAGGCCCCCAGGTACCGAGCCAGCTGTGCTGCTCCACCTGCCCCTCCCTGGAGGGGCTACATAAGCTGGCTGGCTGAGGTGGCCTGGGAGAGCCAGGGCCTGCAGGAGAAGCCACCACCACCACCACCACCGGGGAAGAGGCGTGCTTGCCGCCGCTGGGCCTGCTGCCGCCGTCGCCGCTAGGGGTGAATGAAAGTCACTTACCTTTTCTCGCAGCTTTTTCGCGGTGGGGGGGAGCGCTTCGCTGCTCCCCCCGCGAAGTTCAGGCCGGGGGGGGGAAGCTTCCCGCCTCGCCCGGCCGAAATTCAGGCCGGGGGGGGAGGCTTCCCGCCTCGCCCGGCCGAAATTCAGGCCGGGGGGGAGGCTTCCCGCCTCGCCCGGCCGAAATTCAGGCCGGGGAGGAGGCTTCCCGCCTCGCCCGGCCGCGAACACGAAAGTAAAAAAAACAAAACAAAAACGTCCCCTGATAGGCTACGTGACGATTCACGTAGCCTATCACGGCTAGATCTGGAAAGTCAGCCGTGATAGGCTACGTGAATCGTCACGTAGCCTATCATGGGTGACTTTAAAAAAAAAAAAAGCGCGTACGCGAATGGCGGCCCCCATAGGGAGCCGCCATTCGCGTTCCTTATTTAGTTGCTGTAGTCTACGTCAATGTTTACGTAGACTACGGCGAAAATAAGGGCAACGCAAATAGCGTTGCCCTTATTTTCGCCGTAGTCTATGTAAACATTGACGTAGACTACAGCGACCAAATAAGGAACGCGAATGGCGGCTCCCTATGGGGGCCGCCATTATCCGTACACACTTTTTTTTTTTAAAGTCACCCGTGATAGGCTACGTGACGATTCACGTAGCCTATCACGGCTGACTTTGCAAATCTTGCCGTGATAGGCTACGTGAATCGTCACGTAGCCTATCAGGGGACGTGTTTTTTTTCTTTCTTTCATTGCAATGGCGGGGGCGGCAGCCGGTCGAAAGACCGGCTGCCGCTCCCGCCCCGCTCGAACACGAACCGCCAGCCGGACCCGCCGCCGGGAGGGACATTCAGGGAAGGTAAGTCCCGTCCCGGGGGGGGGGCGGGGAGGATTTCTCCCCGAAACTTGTTCGGGGGGCCGAACACGTTGGCGCTCGGCCCCCCGAAGTTTCGGGGAGAAATTCTCCGCCATCCCTAGTCGCCGCTACCACCGCCACCAGGCCTTCCCTGTGGACTCCTGCCTGGCATTATTTTTAAGGGGATTTTAATTGTTTTGTTTGTTTGTTTTATTTTGTTGGGTGGGATTTTGTTGTGTTTTTAGGAGTGGGTAGCCTGCCTGATAGGCAGGAGCGAGGGGGCATGTGTCCACCTGATGGAGGCAGTGGGGGGAGTGTTGGGGGCCAGAACATACCGAGGCTGGGCGGCAGGCGCTGGCGGAGCGCTAGGGGCAGGCCATGCCAGGTAATGGGAACAAGGGAGAGATGTGTAGTATCTGTCCCCTGCTCCGGGCCTGTCCAGAGCCAAAGGATGGCTGGGGGAGGCGTGACCCCATCTTCTGGCCTTCGTTTGCTGCTCTGCAATGCCAGGTCTGTTACCCAGAAAACCTCCCTCATCCATGACATGATCCTGGATGAGGGTGCAGACCTGGCATGTATTACGGAGACCTGGCTGGCCGAGGCTGCTGTTCCAACCCTTGCAGCCATGTGTCCAGCTGGATTTTCGTATGCACAGCAGCCAAGGGCTGGGGGTCGGGGAGGGGGAGTGGCTGTTATCTACCGAGAGTCCTTGGTCTTCACCAGACCCCCTCTCCGGGAGACGAAGGTTGTTGAGTGCATGTACTGGAGGTTGGGCCCGAAGGGCAGTCTGGGGATTCTGCTCGTGTACCGTCCACCCCGCTGCACGACTGACTCCCTGGCCGAGGTGCTTGAGGTGGTCTCTGATGTGCGTGTACAGTCCCCTAACTTACTGGTGTTGGGGGACTTCAACGTAGTGAAGTCCACCAACACTTCCTGTGAGGCCTTGGCAAGGCACTTTGCAGATAAAATTGAGCAGATTAGGTGTGTTACTCTGCACACTGTGGATACAGTTAGTGAGCAAGAGGCGGCCTGTGGCAAACCGGTTTTGTGGGATCGGTTCCAGCTTCTTCCTCCTGATGAAGTGGACAAGGTGCTTTCATCTGTAAGGCCGACCACCTGCTTACTTGATCCTTGCCCATCTTGGCTCATTATGAGCTGCAGAGAGAGACTGGGTGAGGGGATCAAGGCGGTGGTGAACGCCTCCCTTGAGGAGGGAGTGATTCCATCAGCCCTCAAGGAGGCAGTGATAAGACCGCTCTTAAAGAAGCCCTCCTTGGATCCTCAAGTTCTGAACAACTTTCGCCCAGTCTCAAATCTGCCATTTTGGGGCAAGGTGATTGAGCGGGTGGTGGCAGTGCAGTTGAAGGCACAGTTGGAAGAAACTGATTATCTAGACCCATTTCAGTCGGGCTTCAGGCCTGGGCATGGGACAGAAATGGCCTTGGTCGCCTTGGTGGATGATATGAGGAGGGCTCTGGATAGGGGTGAATGCTCCTTCCTTGTTCTCCTCGACCTCTCAGCGGCTTTTGATACCGTTGACCACGGTATCCTCCTGGACCGCCCGGAGGGGTTGGGCATTGGAGACACTGTATTGCGGTGGTTCCGGTCCTTCCTCTCCGGCAGGTACCGGAGGGTAGCACTGGGAGAGGAGGTTTTGGACCCATGGCCACTTACTTGTGGGGTGCCACAGGGCTCCATCCTCTCCCCAATGCTATTTAACATCTATGTGAAGCCGCTGGGGGCTATCATCAGGAGGTTTGGGGTGCAGTGTCATCAATATGCGGATGACACGCAGCTCTACCTCTCATTCAAATCTTCACCAAGGTTGGCCGTAGAATCCCTGTCCAAATGTCTGGAGATGGTGAGTGGCTGGATGGGGAGGAATAAGCTGAAGCTCAACCCTGACAAGACCGAGGTACTTTTGGTGGGAGACAAGAGGAGGCTGGGGGATGTTGACCTGGTGTTGAATGGGGTACAGCTACCCTTGAAAGACCAGGTCCGCAGCCTGGGGGTCATTTTGGACTCCCAGCTGTCCATGGAGGCTCAGGTGTCAGCTGTGAGCCGGACAGCGCTGTATCAACTCCATCTGATACGGCGGCTGCTCCCCTTCCTTCCCTACCATCTGCTCCCATCGGTAGTACATGCCCTGGTCTCCTCTCGTTTAGACTACTGTAATGCGCTCTACGTGGGATTACCCTTGAAGACGGTTCGGAAACTGCAGCTGGTATAGAACGCGGCGGCTCGCCTGATTAAAGGCAGCCGCCGGCGAGATCACATCACTCCAGTGCTGAAGGAGTTGCACTGGTTACCAGTTGTTTTCCAGGCCAAATTCAAGGTGTTGGTTTTGACCTTTAAAACCCTATATGGTTCCGGCCCAGCCTATCTTAAGGAACGCCTCCAGCAACACCAGACAGGCCGCTTAACAAGATCAGCCTCGGATGGCCTTCTCTCTGTCCCATCAGCCAGGACAGCTAGACTGGTGGGGACGAGGGAGAGGGCCTTCTCTGTGGTGGCCCCCACTCTGTGGAACTCCCTCCCTAGGGAACTCCGTCATGCCCCCTCTTTAATGAGCTTCCGTCGTGCATTAAAAACGTGGTTGTTCAGGCAGGCATTTGGGGTGGGTTAGGGTATTTAAAAAAAAAAAATTATGGTAAAATTTTATTGTTTTAAATTGTTTTATGGTGGGTTGTACATCGCCCAGAGTGGCTGGGTGACCAGTCAGATGGGCGATTAATAAATTTAATAAATAAATAAATAAATAAATGATCCTCATGGAGGATACATATATCACAGGCTATTGGCCACCATCGCATCCATGGTTCAGAAGCAGTATAGCTCTGATGTCTAGATGCTGGGAGCAGGCAATAGGGGATGTTTAATAATGTGAAGAGAAAAGTCACTGGAAAAGACCCTGATGCTGGGAAGGATTGAAGGCAAAAGGAGAAGGGGACAGCAGAGGATGAGATGGCTAGATAGCATCACCGATGCAATGAATATGAACTTGAGCACACTCCAGGAGAGAGCGGAGGACAAGAAGGCCTGGCGTGCTATGGTCCATAGGGTCACGAAGAGTCGGACACGACTTAATGACTGAACAACAACAATGCATGTCAAACAGAACATATGGCACATACCCACACCAGAAACTGCCAGTTTCTAGGAATGGGAAAAATTATTTTGTTTCACATTTTAGTATGAACTGAGCTAATTCACACTTCCTGAGCTAATACATAAATGATGTCAGGGTGGAAACTGAGCCGATAGAACCCCAGAGCAGTTCTGATTCTGAGGAGGATCAGCAATCCGTGGGAGAGGAGCCAGCTCATCCCTCACAGGCACAGCAGCTGGCAGAGTTTCCTCCTGCCGGCATTCCTGAGATAGATAGTGATCCTAGCAGTGAGAAAGTGCAGGAATGGGGCTGGCTACTAGACGCTCGATGCAGACACAGGGAACGACGAGCGATGGAGGGCGCAGAAAGGAGGCATAGCACCCGTTTGGCACACAAGCAACGGCCGCCTCCCGTGGACCCAAGGGAAAGAGAGAAGATCTCTCCCTAGCCCATAAGTTCAGGGACTTCAAGTGTCTCTCCTTCAAACGGGGATCAACTGCCTACTCGGAGCATAAGCTACTCTGCTGTTCCTTGCTTAGTCGCTGGTGATTAGCATCTGAAAGAGTCATTAAGTTGTAAAAGGATTAAAGCCTTGAAAAGAATCCTTTCATCTGTGTCTTGAGTTGGCTATTGGAGTCTACTGAAAGAGGTCGCTAGGGCACTCCTGACAAACGGGAACACAATTATCCTTCAGTTTTCATACTTCTTCAAATGTTGCAATGCAGTACTTCACTTAAACAAATGTATACAAAAATGCATATATTAGGTAAAATTGCATACAAAAATGTGTACCAAAAATAGTGTACAAAAAGACATCTTTTAGGGGAAATTGTTGCAAAAATGCATATGAATTTTTGCATGCACAAAAATAGATATGAATTTTCATGCGGACTTTAAAAAAAAACAGCACAAACTGATGCAGAAACAAGATGGCCAAACAACACAGTACGCTAATCAAGTAGTGCGTAGCTGAGGATCAGCTTTTTCTTTACTCTGTGTAAGCAGCACACAGAGTCCTAATTCAGATTGGGACCACCATGAACCAGGAGGGAGGATTAAACCTTTCTCCCAATTGTTTGCTTCTCAACCTCCCCTAAAAGGGGTGGGGGGTTTAACAAAAGGAAAACATCTCAATTGATGACAATGAAGACTTTTTGTTTGTTTTATTAATCCACACCCCATGAGGTAATTTTGGAACCAAATGGTGGGGAAAAGGTTTAATCCCTCCCTCCCCACCGGCACACAGTGGTCCCAATCTGAATTTGAGCAATGTGTGATTACACTAGAGTAGAGAAAAGGCTAATCCTCAACTACACGCTATGCGATTAATGTAACATGTCGCTTGGGTCAAACTTGTACTTGGAAAAAATGTGAACAATCTAGAAGGTGAAACAGACAGATCAACCATACCAATTTCCAGACAACTGTGGTACCTGCATAAGAATCCAACTGTCCTATGTGCAAATCAGTCCAGATGTTAGTCCAACCTCACAGCACCCCAGTGCAATGGAGGTGACACTGCCAATTTCATTCATTCAGGGCACAATCCTGTCGGGATAGGTGGCCACCTCCAAACTCGGAGACAGCCGACTATCCAATGCAGGGTGGGCAGAGCATGAGGGGGATCCTCTCCTCCGCACCCTGGCTGCCCTGCATTTGTGGCTAGACAGATGATTTTGACTTCAGAGTGGGAGGGGGGAGGCTGCATGGCACAATGTTTTCCTCAGCTTTAGAAGTTTCCCAAATAGATGCTCCATGCAGGTGCAGAGACCATATGTGTGATGCCCAGAGACCACGAAGAAGAATTGCGCCACCTGTGAGGCAATGGGGGAGGGGGCAGGGAATGCAGTTTTTGGGAACCGAGTTCGGAGCCCTGGCTCGAGCTCAGTTCCCAGAAACTGAAAAATCCTATGGCCATCTAGACACTGTCTAGAGGACATAGGATTGCTATCCCCTTCATTCATTTATTACATTTCTATACTGCCCCATACCTGCTAACAACAATACTTTGGGAAATATGACCCTGTGTCAGTGAAATAATAAGGACCCAACAGGAAATAAAAAGTACTGTTCTTCTTTCAGATGGAAGAACATTTGTTTGCATGCTAATGACTGCAGGACAAGTCTTAAGACTCCTTTCTTACCTGTGACCTTTATAGATAGATAAAGACATGTTTCATAAATGACAACAAACATTTCCCATGAAGATAAAAGTCAAGTATGTTGTCTCATAAATAAAAAATAGTTAAAACTGTCAAAACATGTTAGTACTAGAAGAGATATCATTTTTAAGCCCATTAGAGTTAGCTCCATATGTAAAGAAAGAAGAATGTAAGTTTATTATCAAGGGCTGAGAAAAATATATATATTCAGCAGATCTCATATGAAGTTGTTTACAAAATTTCTCAAGATGGACTTTCAACAACGTGGATGCAGAAATAGTTTCACGGGAATACAAAACAAATCCTGAAATATCTCAAGTGAAGCCACTCTTCATCATGAGATATAAGAAGTTGTTTTTCATTAATGAAATTTCAAGTTTATCTGTGAAGCTGCTTTTGGTGAGCCTTTCTTTCTCACACGTATGTGAAAAGTAGGCCAGTTAGCCATTCCCATATCTTTGTCTTCCAAGAGATCTTGTTATTCATACATTGTGACTGCATTCTACTTGACTTTTTTTTTCTAGTGGTGTCATTTTCTCTCTTTGCTGTTCTAGGAAGATAAGAGATTGACTAAAGACTACAATGTGGTATTTCAGCCCTGACATGTTCCTGAGCCAGCTAGGTGGAAGGAAATGCAAATGTTAAAAAAAAAAAAAAAGTTAGAAGGGAAAATAAAGGGAATTTCAAAACATGACAGCTTTCTCCTGGGTATTTTTTTGGTTCAGTTTATAGTCTCATCTAGATATATGGGCCTGTTGTTTAATGAAAGCACAAACTGTGCAGAAAAAATGTGAATGTCCAACTTGACAGGTTTAGATAATATGTACAATTATTTGAATGGATTGTCAGTATCTCTCTCCAACAATGATTCATTAATGTAAAATGAAAACTATCCTGGGTGAGGCGAGTTCCTAATAAATATAATGAGTAAAAGTCATTACTTGTTATATTTCAAAAAAACAACAACAGCATAACACTGCTCCTAATTTACAAACAGATTTAGGAGGAAGAAGAGAGGGCATTATTTTTGGGGTGGGATGTCTGTTTTATTATTGTGGTGTTTAGTAATTCTAATGTTTATTATTGTACTATGAGCTACCTTGTGACTCATAGTTTTGTACCTAAAGGTGGCCTAAAATAGTTTGAATTAATAAATACTTGCAAGCCTGAATTCAAGAACAGGAAGATGAAAGAGGAACTCCCAAGTGTAATGAGTGGCTCTTCAGCGGTATCAGGGCTGGTACCTGATGGATTCATTCCATTCCACTTTGGAAGTCTTCGGCAGATTGATTATGCCTAATCTGTTTTGCTTGCCCTCTGATTTTTCATAGGAAATGTATATAGTTAATTCCAGAAGAGTTGCATTCACTCTCCCTTTTTGTAAGGTGTTCTTGCTGCAGCTTTCTCTTTCTCATCTAACAAAAGGTTACTTTGGTGGTGTGGATATGTAGTTCACAGCAATCACTGACAGTTTCATTTTTTAAAAAAGTGTGTGCCTGCACCTACAAAGCAATGTGGTCAGCCTGTAAGCTGATCACACATGTACAGAATCTCATTTTACCTTCCAAGCCAGAGAATAACTTCCAGGGGAAATAACAGACACTTTGTAATACAGCTGAGTATTACAAGCTTGATGGATTCCTTTACTGAACCAGGAGCTTACAAACTTCAGTGACTAATAATTTGCTACGTTTGTATCCCAGCCTTCTCCAAAAGAGCGGTGTTTTAGCCCCTCAATAGCTCTTCTGTCCATGGAGGCAGTGACTTACTCAAAGCTATCAAGTAAGCATGTGAACTTCTTAGCTAAACAGGGATTTGAAGATGAGTTTCCCACATTTGATTCCAACAACTCCAGGCACACACTGCTGGCTGGTTTATCGGCAACATTAAGAATTCTTTTAACAGCTGCAACAGTTACCTGCCATCAAAGAGTGATGATGATAATGACGGTTATGTGCTAGCAATTTTTTTAGCACAATTTAGCGGCAGGAAAACAATGATGAGTCCCAGGAGATGATTACCTAGCACTCTACGGCCATGAGCTCTTCCTTCACAAACTATGCTCTAGATATCATAGCCTGAAAAATCCTAAGAGTATATTATTGAGAGAAGACTGAATAGGGTGAAACAAATCAGTTTATTTTTGTCTATTATTTCTAAGAATGTTTGCTTACTGCATGTTGAATACTGTAGCAATATCATTCCTACATATCTAATATCAAATCCAGGTAGTTGAGTGGCAACAGGATTGGAGCCAAGACAGCATAGCTGGCTGGCTAGAACCCTGAACAGCAGCACTTTATTCACTCACTAGTCTCTGTGTCCTTCTTCTAAGTACTATGCTCAGTTATACATAGTGTTACCACCATTACTGATAGCAGTTCCAAGGTAACTGCAGATTTCTGTGCAATGGGGCTCATGTCAGCTCAAGGCAAGCAAAACAGTATTCTGCTTACTCATTTTATAGAGATTTTCCAGCCATAAGAACTGCTGTATCAGAGCAAAGTAGTAGTGGGCCAAAAGGCCTTCCTCATTTTTGCAGGAACATTCACCCAGTGAGTTTGTTTCTGGTCACAACAGGACATATAACAAGAATACAAACAAAGGACTGGAGCCTGAACCAAACCCAGATGCCTCATATCTACCCTGGCAACACTCTTATAGCACCTAATAATGTCAGGCACAACATCAGGGGCTCATTCACTTGCTCATCTCCCAATGTGATATATGCCATCTTCTGGAATCAATACACTCTACTTGGGGCAAACAGACCAGTCTGTATGGAAAATAATAAATGGACACAGAAATGACAATATTCAAAACCAGTGGGACAATATTTCAGCTTCCCAGGACACTCTGTCACTGTCCTCAAAGGGGCCATTGTGGAGCAAAGGAACTTCAAAGCGAGATTAAAATGAGAGAGTGCAGAATTAGAATTCATCAACAGGTTCAGTTCTATTGACAGAAGTCTGAATCAAATAAAGGATTTTTATAACATGTTTGTGCTATCAGCAGCTACTGTTTTGTGAATGGCCATTGTTAATAATGTGATTGCCACTGTCATTATTTTCTGCATTTAATTTCCTTCTGACCTCACTGTTTACAATTCTCTTCCCCCACCCTACCATATGTACTGAATATAAACCTGAAACTCTTAATAACATTTCCTGCATCTGATGAAAGTCTACAAAAGTTTATGCCAGAAAAAATTTGTAAGGCTTTAAGGCGCCTTTAAAGTTCGTTGTTGTTTTATCTGCAATAGACTAACATAAGTACCCCTCTAGACTTTTTAAAAAAATATATATAATTCTAAGCTAGTGGTGCCCTGATTTAGATCAGGACCACAGGGTGCGTGGTTCTGATCCACATCAGGGGACTCACACACAGCAGTTACACTTAGGAAAATATGTCCCATTGGGATGTGCATACAAGTAAAATGAGTTTGTTGAAGTTCTACAAATTTCACTCTGAAGCTTGTATCCTTATTAGATTGCAATCTTTGTTTTTTTTTCTTTTCAAATGAAAATGTGTGAATTTTTTGTGTGTATTTTTCCAAATGTACACATCAGTTGTGCACATCTTTAAAATATACATTCTTCTCCCATTGATTAAAGAATGTTTGTGCGCGTTTTTCAAAACTATGCATTTTTATGTGCATTTTTCAAATGTACACATGCGGTCGAACACATTTTTTTTGGCCTACAAATCATATTGCAAGCTCAGAAATGTATGGAGTTTGATTGCAGATTGACTTTGAGTCCATGTTCAGTTTGGAAGGGGTAAAATGGGGAAGTCCTGATGAAAAGTGTACTAAAGTGAATTTCTCATAACCCCTACCAATGAGAAATGTTTTCCTAAGTATTTCTTGCCATGTGTGGGACCCTGATTTGAATCAGGTCTGCAGCACATGGGGAAGGGAAAGTTAACCCTTCCCTCCTCAGCCACAATCCCAATCCAAACTGGCCACCACATGTGGCAGTTACACTTAGGAAAACATGTCCAGTTGGCATCAATGGGAATTGAGTTTTCCAGGCAATTTCTTTTCACTTCTCACCCCCGTGAATGGCTAAAAACAGCTGGGCCAAAAATGTTGCCCAGTTCTAGAGCAAAGTTTCTAGAGGTAAGTCTAGATTACCATTACCAACATAATCTCTAGAAGCTCAAAAGCAGCACAGCATGAAGATTAAAGGGTGGCCATGTGTCCTACTTTACAGTGGACAGTCCTCTATTTCAAGGCATCCTGTATTCAAAGGGCTATCCAGTCTTAATCTGGTAGAAAGTTAAAGAATCATAAGAAGCCAGGAGTGCAGGGCCCTTGAAGTTGACCATCAATAGCTAGCACCTGCTCAGCAGACTGAGCAGGCAGGCACACAGGTCACCTCATCACAGTTTTTCCTTTATGGTGAAGTATATTGCCAGCAAGTTCATGCTCAAAACCCTACAAGCTAGGCTTCAGCAGTATGTGAACCGAGAACTACCAGAAGTACAAGCTGCGTTTCGCAGAGGCAGAGGAACTAGAGATCAAATCGCCAACATTCGTTGGATCATGGAGAAAGCAAGAGAATTCCAGAAAAATGTCTATCTCTGCTTCATTGACTATGCTAAAGCCTTTGATTGTGTGGATCACAACAAACTGTGGCAAATTCTGAAAGAGATGGGAGTACCAGACCACCTTACCTATCTCCTGAGAAACCTGTACAAGAGTCAAGAAGCAACAGTAAGAACCAGACATGGAACAACTGATTGGTTCAAAATTGGGAAAGGAGTATGACAAGGCTGTATATTGTCGCCCTGTTTATTTAACTTATATGCAGAGTACATCATGAGAAACGCCGGCTTGGATGAATCACAGGTTGGAATTAAGATTGCCGGGAGAATTATCAACAACCTCCGATACGCAGATGATACCACCCTAATGGCAGAAAGCGAAGAGGATCTAAAGAACCTCTTGTTGAGGGTGAAAGTGGAGAGTGCAAAAGCTGTTTTAAACTCAACATTAAAAAAACTAAGATCATGGCATCTGGCCCTATCACTTCCTGGCATGTAGAAGGGGAAGACATGGAAGTAGTGGCAGATTTTATTTTCTTCGGCTCCAAGATCACTGCAGACGGTGACTGTAGCCATGAAATTAAAAGACGCTTGCTCCTTGGGAGGAAAGCTATGGCAAACCTAGACAGCACAGTAAGAAGCAGAGACATCAACTTGCCGACAAAGGTCCGTCTAATCAAAGCTATGGTTTTCCCAGTAGTAACGTTTGGCTGTGAGAGCTGGACTATAAGGAAGGCTGAACGCTGAAGAATTGATGTGTTTGAACTGTGGTGCTGGAGAATACTCTTACGAGTCCCCTGGACTGCAAAGAGGTCAAATCAGTCCATCCTGAAGGAAATCAACCCTGACTGCTCATTGGAAGGACAGATACTGAAGCTGAAGCTCAAATATTTTGGCCACCTAATGCAAAGAGAAACTCCCTGGAAAAGACCCTGATGCTGGGAAAGATTGAAGACAAAAGGAGAAGGGGATGGCAGAGAATGAGATGGCTAGATAGCATCACTGATGCAGTGAATATGAACTTGAGCACACTCCGGGAGAGAGCGGAGGACAGGAAGGCCTGGTGTGCTATGGTCCATGGAGTCACGAAGAGTCAGACATGACTTAATGACTGAACAACAACAATATTGTATTTCTATTTAAATTACAGTATTTATTTAGAAATGTGCATCTATACATATCAATCAGCACATGCAAATTTTATGACAATTGATATCCTCTTTTGTCTTCTTTTTTGGTGATGCATGTAATCTTTTTGTATATGTCTACTCTAGGAGATTAAGTTGAGAGCCAGTGTAGTGTAGTGGTGAGAGTGACGGACTGGGAGCCGGGAGATCCGGGTTCTAGTCCCCACTTGGCCATGGAAGCTCACTGGGTGACTTTGGGCCAGTCACAGACTCTCAGCCCAACCTACCGCACAGGGTTGTTGTTGTGAGGATACAACGGTGAGGAGGAGGATAATGTAAGCCGCCTTGAGTTCCTTGTGAGAGGGAGAAAGGCGGGGTATAAATGCAATAAATAAATAAATAAGTTTGCTGCCTGCTAGCCTTTCTGGTCTAAGATCCAGAGGCAGACTGTCTATGAATATGAAAGTTCTGTTTAAGCATCATGGCTAATTTTCAGCAATAGGCTGATCCTCCAGTCTTCTCCTAGAGTCCTTGGACACTGGTTCTCCAAGCTGGTAGTTCTATACTTATGCAACATTAACTGACCACAGAAATTCAAATTAGCATTATCTTGTGGAGAAAAAAAGCATATTTACTTACTGAGTACAACTATCCAAAACAGCAGATGCCCTGAGCTTAACAGCTGAAGAGTTTCAAATAAGATTAAAAACAGTGTTTTTAATACCCTTAAAATGGTACATGCTGTTATAAACTGTTTACAACTGACTAAGGGACTATTATGTTGGTCCCAGAGGAAAAAGCAAATTAAATATCTAATACTATTACATTTTCATTAACTATTCCACTGGGAAGTTCACTTGTGCAAGCCCCATTGAATCTGAATGGGAGGTGTGTAAAACCACAGTAGTTGAGTTAGGGAGATGTGGGCAGAATCCATTCTTGGAATTTCTGCAGTATTAATTAATATGCAGTTACTATTCAAGAATACACAAAAACAAAGGCCATAAGAAAAAATCCAAAATCCATGTCAGCCTAATACCTTTATTAGGCCAACTCCATGTCACAGAATAGTGTGGAAACTTTCAAGTTCTTCAGAACTCTTCATCAGGCAAGAGGGTAAACAAAGCAAAAAAGGTTGGGTGTGGGGAGGGGAAAAGTTGCGCATGTTGAAGCCATGGGTCTGCATTTAATTATAGTCTTTAAAAAGAGTGTGGGAGGAGACTGTAGACATTCAAATTAGGCTCTACCATGTGCTGAGATGGTTAAGACTCTTCCAATGGCTGCTGGGATGAAGAAACAAACAATGGTTGATCCCCCTTTTTTTAAAATACAACCTGAAACCATCTCAGCATCCAGTAGAGCCAAATCTGAATGTCTGCAGCTTCCTCCCACACCCCATCTTGAGACTATAACTAAATGCAAGGTGCTTCCACATGAGTCTTTTATTGTGCAATCACATTGTCTCATTCATTGAATGTTATGGGGTTCTAGATGTTGTCTTCCATTTGTAGCCCTCCCATGTTTTCTTCCACCTTTTTTCTTACCAGAAAAAAACTGTTAAGGAAGAAAAGATGGAATAGTTGCACAATACTTTTTGACTCTTAGTGCTAGGAGCCCTCCATTGGGAAGCACCCGCAAACTCCATGGCTTGAACACCAGCCATTTTTTTCCATATCCTTCCCATCTTGCTTTGTTTACCATCTTCGCTGATTAAGAGTTCTGAAACCTTGCATACTATTTTGTGACCTTGAGTTGGTCACAAAAGGTATTGTCCTAATATGGACTTATGTATTCAAGGAAATAAGATCCTGGCTTGCTCTTACTAACCATAGTTTAAACAAACAACAGTTCCCTGAGTTTGGACATCACAGGAAACGAGGAAGAAGAGAGGAGCAGGTGATCCTGAGGCTTGCCATGGTTCATTCTCATCACAGGAAAATAAGGGCTGCTGCAATATCTGAACTCAGCCATAAAGAAGCAAGGAAACCCTAAGTTACATTCAGCAAATTATTTACACAGTGCTTAGGACCATGACCCCATCCCAAACATCTCCCCCACTCCACCCTAGCCCCAGTATCCAGCTTGAGGAAGAATACTTTGCAACATTTGAACTTGCATTTTTAACGTTATAAGCATTTTTAACACTAGTCAGTCCACATAAAAAGCATTGTCTCATCTGCTTTATGGGTCTAAGACTATAGTACAAGGTAAGTAGGTCTTGGAAAATATAATAGAAACATGGCTTTTCATAATAATTTTTGCAAGCACTGTTCTATAACGTTGAAGGGAAAATATATAAACAACTATTTAGACTTTATCACAATATTATCAATTTACAGGCATATCAGCTTGGATGAGAGAAGTAAGCCATTGTAATTAAAATATATTTTTGCTGACAGAAAAGGAAATAATTATGTCTTAAACTATAGCTAATATCAGATTTACTGCTCATTTAAAAAGATAACTAATCCATACATTTCTTCTTAAAAGAAAAGACCAACAACTAATGTTGGTCAAGGGACTCAAGGGAGTATATCTCAGTAGACAGCTGGAAAACTCACTGATTAATTAATAGATTCATTAATTAGACAGCTGTACTGTTAAAAGAGAATTTAATTGTATGGATTAATAACCCTTCTAATTAATCCTAAAGAAAATCATCAACCTTATAGCTGAGAAAATGCTGACTTCCTAAATGCCCATCTGTGTAATTAACATCATTATTTGGAAACATACTAGTTAACTAGAGACTGACTTACAACACCATACGCGAAATGGGAACACTGTTGCAGAAACCCTTTTAAAAGTGGTCATGACCTTTGTCTTCTGAACATGCAAAAACAGTCCCACTGCAACTGTGCAATGCTTCTATCTTTGTGCTTAATGATTTTCCAGAATTGCAGCAATATGGGAATCAGGCAGAGGGTGAGGGGAAACAAACAATGAAAATCTTTTGGAGATTATATATATATATATATACACACACACACACAGAGTCTGTGTGCAAACAGCATTAAGACATAAGATCTTACAATAACCTTTTCTAAGGATCTTTTCTACATAACTTTGAGAGCTCTGACTATATACATATACACACATGATATATCAATAAAGGGGTGAGTCGTTGTTGTTATTGTTATTATTATTACTAAAGCACTATCATAGAGATAGAAGATAGGTCCTTGTCCCCAACCAACGACGACAATATTCTAGTAAAGGTACAACACACAGTGGAACTTGATCAAATGAGCTTACCAAATCACCAAATGAGTTTACAAAAATACTGATATTTGTTTGTTTGTTTTTTAAAAAAATTAAGGGTTTAAAAAAATACAAATAGTACCAAACAAGATCCCATGTTCTATGTGAGCTTGATCCTTTGTAACGGAACACACATGGATACTCCCCCCAATTATTTAAAGTAGTTATTTTTCTTGAATGATCCTGTCATACCATCACTCTTTTCTAGTTTCTCACCCATTAATATTTGTTTGTGAAATATCCCTTACTTCTCCCACAGAACTAGAACTCTCTATGGTAGAACCAAAAGAATTATGGAAGAAGCAGCTATTTAGAAGGCTATGCAGGCATCTCTTTCTTCTGAAAGAGTGAACAGTTGTTTCCTCACTAGGGCCTAGATTACACTGGAGTGATGAATCTGTGTCTGAACTACATCTGCTCCAGACTGCCGGTGGGGCCTGCCTAAATTCACTGAATGAAAAATCCTGCATACTGAAAGTGATATGTCAGGGATAACCTTTCTAACAGGGCTGTGTACGGATCCCCTACTTCGCTTTGGATGCTGATTTGGACCTTCCGAATCAGCCCCACTTCACTTCGGACCAATCCGAATCCCATCAACTTCACTTTGGATTCGGATCCGAAGCGAGATTCAGATATCCGTATCATTCTGATATAACGCTTTCCTATTGACTTGCATTGGAAAACAGAAATGGCCATAACATTTTCAGTTTTCATGAAATTTGGAGACCTGTCAGCCCACATGGAGGGGATCCTACCTGCCAAATTTCAGACAGTTTGGCACAGATAAAATTTGATTTTTTCAACAAAAATTCTCAAAACCATAAGTTTTGAGAATTTTCACTAGTTGCACAGAAGTGCATGACATTTGGGGACCTGTCAGCTCCCATTGAGGCGATTTTGCCTGCCAAATTTCCGACAGTTTGGCCCAGTAGTTTTTGTGCTAGGCACAGGTAAAGTGTGTTGTTCTCAAAAACTCTAACCAAAGGTCAGAAGGGATAATCAGAGAAGTAAGGTGTTGAAGCGGTGATTAGGAAGTCACTATTCCTAATCTCTGCTGTAGGTTTCTTTGAAGTGCAAAATAACCCCTTTTCCCTAGTACTATTTTCCTGTTCACAGTCGATGACCTCAGGCTGTCTTTGGCTGAATGGAATACACACATTATGGCAGGGGGGGGGGGGAACGACACTGGCTGGTAGGCAGGCTGGCAGAGTTGTTTCCTATGTGCTTTTTTCAACACAAACTCTCAAAGCAAAGAACTATAACTTTTCTCTGGTTGCACAGAGGTGTATGAAATCTGGGCAACGGGAAGCCATTATGCCAACACCTTGAAGATGCCTCATATTGGGCTTGCTTTGCCACACAGTGTAGTATTATTTAAATAATAGGCATTATGTGTGTAGTGCTTTGCCGACTATATTTTGAAATGTGGACATGTGTAGTGCTTTGCTTGACCACACCAGAAGCACACACACACAGACACACAAGAGCAAAAGAAAAGTAAATACAGAACTACCTACAAGCAAAAAAAAAGGGGGGGGGGTTATTTTATTTTTTATCTTTTTAGGGAAAAGGAGTTCAGAAATGGGAAGGGAAGGAATACAGGAATTGAGAGGAGGGAGGGTGAAGCCAAGAACAAGGAAAGGAAAGGAATATACATATACATACATACATATATGGCTCTAGCCAGAAAACTACAAAGAAAGAGTTACTTGAGAACGGGTGGGGTGAGGAGAGCAAGCCAAAGAACAAGGCAAGGCAAGGCAAGTACTTTTTAAATATTTCTTGTTGTTGTTTTATAAAGAATCTAGAAAGAAAGACAGAAATAACTAGAATCATAGAATCATAGAATAGTAGGGTTGGAAGGGGCCTATAAGACCATCGACTCCAACCCCCTGCTCAATGCAGGAATCCAAGTCAAACCATCCCAGACAGATGGCTGTCCATTCTCATCTTGAATGCCTCCAGTGTGGGAGAGCCCACCACCTTCCTAGGTAATTGGTTCCATTGTTGTATTGCTCTAACAGTCAGGAACTGTTTCCTGATATTCAGCTGAAATCTGGCTTCCTGTAACTTGAGCCCATTATACCGTATCCTGAACTCTGGGATGATTGAGAAGAGATCCTGGCCTTCCTCTCTGTGACAACCTTGCAAGTACTTGAAGGGCGCTATCGTATCCCCCCTCATTTTCTCTTCTCAAAGTGTCAGGAGTGCCCTTGCTGCCTTCTGAAATCCTCAAGTAGCCAGAATCAACACACAGATGATAGGGCTCTTTTCCAAGGCTTTATTTCTATTTAACTTAATGACACTTACAGATGCTAATTGCATGAGCCTAATGAGGGAAACTTAAGAGAGCTGCCTACTTGGGGTTCTAGCCTTAGTGAATCAGTTGATCTCCATTTGGAGGGTAAAGGCGGAAAGCCTATGAACTTAAGGGCTATGAGGCGAAAGTCCACCCCTTTCCCATTGGGCATCGGGGCTGTAGATGTCGCACCAAGCTGTTGATGTCGCACCAAGCGGGCTGAGTGCCTCCTCTTGGTGCCCTCCATTTCCCACTTTTCCCTATGCCGGTGCCTAGCATCCCGAAGCTCCAGTTGTCCCTCCTCCTGCCTGCCAGGGTCGCTACCTCTCTCAGGAATGCAATCAGTGATCCAACCCTGACACAAGGCTAAACATGCCCAGTTCTTTCAGTCTCTCCTCATAGGGCTTTGTTTCCAGTCTCCTGATTATCTTCATTGCCCTCCTCTGAACCCTCTCCAGTTTGTCTGCATCCTTCTTAAAGTGTGGTGCCCAGAACTGGACACAGTACTCAAGAAGAGGCCTAACCAGTGCTGAGTAGAGGGGAAGTAGTACTTCATGTGATTTGGAAGCCATACTTCTATTACTGCAGCCCCAAATAGCACTTCCCTTTTTTGCAGCCACATCACATTGTTGGCTCATATTCAGTTTAAACCAACTAATAAGATGGTTGACTAATTCGGGGGCAGGGAGGGAGAACAAGCCAAGGAAAGGAGGAAACTAAACTACTCAAGTACTAAATGTTTTTGGTTTTTAAATGAATAATCTAGAAAAGAAAGCAAGGTACTAGTTGAATTGAGAAGGGCTGGGTGGGAAAGAAGCAGTGGGAGCTGCAGCACACCACACAGACACAGACACACACACCATAGATCTACCCAACTAACGTTAACAGTTCTGTCCAGTAAGCACCGCCTCTAAGAGCTCTCTCTTTCATAATGAACAAACGCAGGATTTTTTCTCCAATAAATACAGTATTCCCCACCCCTTCCTCCACCACTGTCTCCACCACTGTCACTGATTGGAGTCTGCGAGGTTATGTTCAGCCCTAATTTGGCAACTAGAGTTGCCATTTGCCAAAGCTCATTCCCTTCTGCTTCTCCTCCTCTCCCCCTCCTTGATCTTTCACAAGTTGATACATTTTGGAGACAGGCTGCCTGGGCTTCAGAAGGCATCAGAAGAGCTCCAAATCTCCAAGCTGGACTGAGGTGCTTCGGTGGTAATCCGCTTCGCTTTAGAGCACCTTGGTGCTGTTCTGATCTGCTTCAGATCTCACCGAGGCACCCCCGAAGTGCCCTGATTTGCCTCGGTATTCAGATTCAGCACCGAAGCGATGCACAGCACTACTTTCAACCAAGCCTTCTATCTGACATGCTTGTTTTCTATATGCTGGATTTTTGTGTATGTGGTATTCAGTGGTACAGTTCAGACACAAGATTATCATTTCAGTAAGAGCTAGCCCCAAGTGCTACACTATAAAAGCACACAGAAATACAATAAAACAATTAAGGGCCAAAACAGACATTACTTTAAATCCATATCAAGCAGCTACATCTTGTTTCATTTTTATTCTAGAATAGGTGCAGGGTTCCCTGTTCCACATTGGGACCCTAGTATGGAGGGGGGGGGGGCTTTTAAGATCTGGATCCAGTTCCCTACACCTACTCATGAGTAATTTTTTTTAAAAAAAAGACATAGTATCCAGATATGAATGTAAAGTATTGCCTGTTTTGGCCTTAAGAGTATTAGAACATCAAGCAAAAAGGAGGTCAGATAAACCCACGTATACACCCTAAGGTGTCTGATCCCCATACCCAGGTAATCATCCACAAATATATAAACACAATTGACTGTGTAATATAGGGATCAATGGCTTTAAACATGCCTATTTCTCTGCTAGATTGGAGCCAAGCTGCAAAAAATGTTTTATAAATCAAGTAAATGCAAGGATTAGTACATATATTACTTAATATTATCAGAAGAATGACCATCTCTGAGTGTAGCTGAACAATTCATAATTCTAAACCAATTTCTGATTCTTTCTGCCCTGTTGGTTTTCAGTAAACTTCAGCTATAACAATAATGCACTGGTGCAATGATGGCACAACAGGAGACCAGAGGGTTCATCACACAAGGCTGTTTATTTCGCAATCTACCCAGACTTCTGTTTCTGCATTCTAAGTGAGATAAAGATCAGGTCTTTACACAGGCAAGTTGTCTGCAGCCTCGGGGCAGAGACCAAGCGGTGAATCAGTGAGTCTCCTGAGAGATTCAAGTATCTCTCACTTGCTCTCTCGCTCTCTCCTTACTTTCCAAAGTGATTTTCAAGACACAAACTCTCTTGGCATTTAGAACTAGAGTAGTATCCAATACAACTGCTATGCTCCCCCTCTTTCTCTTCTGCTCATGTAACAGAAAGCTAGTGGTTCAAAAAGCAACCCCAGAAACAAGCAGAAACACTTATTTCCAGAGCAAAACAGGTCAGTGGAGCTTCCTTCTGCAAGCTCCGCTGAACTGCCCCATTCCAGAAACAAACAATTCTGCTTATTTTTGCTAGCTTTTTTAACCACTAGTTCCCTATTGCGCTAGTAGTGGGTTCCAGTGGTGCACAGCCAGACTTGGATACTGCCCCTAGTCGTATAATACTTTGGATCCCAGGCAAAACAAATAAAACTCCTGCAGGACTGGAAGCTCTAGTTTCACCTGGATCAGGTATAAAGGAATATGAACAACCAATCCTGTAGTCAACAATGACAATACTTTAGCAAAGGTACAACACACACTGGAGCTTGACCAAAGAAGAATGTAAGATTTACACTTCTTCTATGCTTACCATTTTAAAGGCAACATTCAGAGATAAGAAGAAATTATGGTTTAAATATAATTCACTGATATTCTTGAATGCAAGAAATAGGGATGGACGAATCAGTCTATCTCTGCTCTGTGTCAGCTTCACATGTATTCAATCATAAGTTTGTTCCATCCAATTTCCGTGTCAGTTTGTGTTGTTTTTTATTTAAAAACCACACAAAGATTTGCATTAGCTTTTGTACACAACTTTCCCTAACGTATGCATTTTTGCATGCAACATTCCCTAATACATGCATTTTTGTACACAATATATAAACTGAGAACCACATAGCAAAATTGAGAGAAATCCCAAAGACTATAATGAAGAGTATGCGAATAAACAACAAAAAAAATGTATACTTCAACAGCAAACTGTAGAAAGATGTTTGTTCATGACATCCCTACACGGCGAAAATAAATGAAATGTCATATATAAAATGTCATCATATGAGGAATGATCTTTGCTGACTTTGCCAATATTCTGAAATTGAAAATTTCAAATTTGGTTTAAGAAAATGGATGCAAGATTTATTTCAAGGATATCTCCCCCAATGTCTTATTATTGTGCTGTTAGGCAAAGACAAACACCTACTTAGAGTCTTGTGACTGCAGTCAATAAATGTATTTCATCACTACTCTTGCAATAACAAATATCCTTCCAGAAATGCCTGTGACAAGCATAAAAAGTATTAAGAGAAAATAGAATGATTTATTGCTTGCATTAGATTGACCACTGAATGAAACTCAGAACGATAGCCCAGCTGGGTAAACTGGTGAAGAATAAATCAATGATATAGCTCCTTTAAAAATAGATTCCCTTAACTCCTGACTTCGAATGCTTGACTCTCTGTTATATTCACACCACATTATCAATCATGTTTATTGCAGATGAGTTGGAGGCCCAAACTGGGTGCTTATTGTGCAAGGCCCTGTACAGAAACAAAACAAGAAATAGTTCTTTCTCCAAATAATTTATTTACAGTTTAACATATATACACAAGATGTATACCAATGAAAAGAGTTAGAAAATACAGGCAGCATGAACAGAGTGATGGCTCACCTAAGCTTCCAGGTATCAACCACTGCAGCGTTATGAGAGGCCAAGGTACATATTTCAAATATCTCCCTTAGGCAAAGGAACTCTTTAGATGTGTGTGGCAGCTCTTTGGTAAGTAAAAAGATATTACATCTATAGGTCTGAGACAGATGCACATGTATGGTTTTGAAGATTTTTAGTACGATTTCTTTGGACATTGAACATTTAGCTAAATTTAATGTAGGCCCATACAATACGACAAGGAAGAGAGAAGACAACAATGGGATACCTTATACCTAGAAGTTAAAAGGAAGAGATTTATTCCAATTTCAAATTGTATCTGTACACAAGTGATCAGATTTGGTTTTTAAATCCAAATCCTCAGATACAGGTATTATACATTCTAAAATGTTATCCAGAGGAACTGTGGCATCAACAGGTATGCTAGATTACAATGAAGGCCAGGTTGAGTAACATTGGGAATGGGCAAAAACACCAAAGAATTTCAGTCCCACCCATCCCAAATCACATTTAGTATGCACAGCTCTAATTTGAATGTACTAGCACATATCAATAAGTAGAGGATATAGGGTATGATACAATGGTGCCCTTCCGCTGGTGGCAAGCAGCACCAGTTCCTGGTGTGCACACGGCCCCTACCCACTGGTAGCGGCAATGTAGTGCTTATGGGGGCAAGCTGCCTAATGACCGGAAATGCAAGTTTCTGGAAGGTGTGACCTGCCCAGGGCTAGCTGCACATGCACTGGGAACAGAGCCCTTATTTTGCCCTTCCCTTCCAGAACTGACATAAGAACTTTGAAACTAAGTATTTATGCCTGAGCTTTGGCATTTTTCCTCCTCACTCCCAATCCTTCTGTGTTATGTCTTTTAGTTTGTAAGCCTGAAGGCAGGGTCTGTCTTATTAATCTATGTAAGCCGCTCTGGAAGTCGGTTTTGGCTGAAGATAAAAATGCTGTAAATAAATAAATAACAATCCAGCGAGATGTGTTTAACAGTGAGGGTAACACTACAAGGCATGCACATGGTTAGGATTCTCCCCTCAAAAGATACTAATGGGTAGGGACTCCAAGTCAGAACAACTTCCTTCCTTCTGTTCTTAAGTGACATATTTGATCACAATTAAAGTACAATTAAATTTCAAGTCAAGACATTTACTTTTAGTCTGGCCTTCTCACAACTCTTGCCACTGGTCAGGAAAACATAGAACTGGTTCTCTTGACACCCTAAGATAAGGTCTGCAATAGCTGTAGGGTGCCCAAGGTGATTAACAGAGCACCCTCTTCCTGCTTTGTAGATCCCCGGCAACCTAGTTTACAAAGGAGCTGGGAAATCTCAAGGTGGCAGTGAGATGACTAGAACACTAATGATGGAGAAGTCACATAGTGTCTGACCAAGCATGGCACAGAGTGCATTTGACTTGGTTATGGGCAGAGATGGCTTTGGTAACTCTGGTGGATGATCTATGCTTTGAGATCAACAGTAGAAATACCTCCCTGTTGGTTCTCTCAGTGGATTTCAATACTATGGATTTCAATACTGTACTATTCTTTTGAATTGTTTAGAACAGCCTTTCCAACCTAGTTCCCTCGAGAAGTGTTGGACTACAACTCCCATAATAAACAAGCTATGCTGGTTTTGGTTTATGGGAGTTGTAGTTCAAGACATCTGGAGGGCACTAGGTTGGGGGAGGCTGATTTAGAACATCTGGAGGTAGTTTCAGGGCTAGCTCTCCAGCATTTTGGCTTTTTTTGTCACATCACACACAGAGGGATGTCACTGGGAATGCCAGCGCAGCCTCTTCTGATGTAATATGTGGGGTTATACAGTGAATGGTATTGTCACTGATATTGTTTCACATCTATATGAAACTGCTGAGTAACATTATCAACTGTTTTGGGACTGGATATGTTGATGATACCCTGCTCTATACTTAATTGTTGAAAACACACAGGACAAGTTATCTATGTTTTGAATCAATATCTGAAAGCTGTGGTTGAATGGATGAGGATTAGCATATTAAGGCTGAATTCAGAGAAGTGAAGGTGATGTTGGTGGAAATATTTTGAGTCTTTGAGGTACCCATTTCTGGTGATGCAGAGTAGCTGTATCCCCATCTGATCAGGGATGCATTAGAACCCTAGAGATTCTCTTTGACCTGGCCTTGCGGTCTGAAAAGAGGGTATTGGCTGTTGCTAGGAGTGCTATTTATCAATGACATCTGTTCAGTAGGTTCAATTCCCTTCTACATAGAAAGTATCTTGTTATGATGACCCTTGGTCTTGTAATGTTCAGGCTTGCTTACTGCAATGCAGTCTACATAGGGCTGATCTTGAAAATTACTCTGAAACTGGTGCAGAACGCTGCTCTCTGTCTTTTGAGAGATGTTGGGAAATGTAAGCATATTCAACCAGTGCAATATCAACTGCACTGACTGGCTGTGCTCTTCTAGGTCCAAATCAAGGCACTTGTCTTTCCCTATCAAGTCCTTCATGACTATATACTTGAAATACTTTCTCTCTGTGTATCAGCCTTTGCCCTAGCTATGATTGTCATCTCTGCAAAACATAAAGATTTCAATAAGGAGTGTGTCTTTTATCTAGGGATGTATGATATTTTCATTTTTGCTTGCAAAATGTGACAGCATGCCCCATTCGAATCTCCAAACATGAGTGCAAGCATGTGTCTGCTGAAAATATTTGCAAATTGCCGAACACATACTTGTGTTTGTCTTGTTCCCAATTCCCAGTTTGATTCGTGGAAATTTCCTCAATAGACTGAACCAGCTCCACTTTAGTCTATCAAGGAAATTTGCACAAAATAGGAGATTTGTGCAAATTTTGGGAGATTTGCGCAAATTTGGGGGCTTTGTGCAAATTTCCCATTCGAAGACTCCTCAATTTGTGCAAGTTTCCCATTCATACAGAGCAAGCAGCAATTGCAAACCCGAATGAGAATTAGGCATGAGATGAGCAGTGAGACGATGTTCAGAAAATTCTGGCGATCTCAGATATCAAATATATCAAAAATTATCTGAACTATGCAGTAGTGTATAATGCTGATGTCATGAGAGCCAACAGTAAGTTGCCCATGAACTGAATGAGGCTTCTGTGTCAATACCACATGAATAGGACAGAAAAACCATTTTTAGCTGCTGATACATACATATATATATATATATATATACATACATACATACATATACATACAGTCTCAAGAAAAAAATAATTCTCACTGAAGATTGAATTCATTAAAGTTTGAGTAATTGTTCAGCTTTAGGAGATTACTGGTCTGTTGAACAAGATCTCAAGGCAATGCCAAGGGCTTTAAATGGCATATGAAAGAAGTTAATTATCATAATAAGGATGGATATGGGAGTACTGCTGCTCTTACTATTAGGTTAGTTGAGAACTGAATAGTTCTAAAAGTTTTATAATGGATATAATTTCAAAAGCTTGAATGTACAAGCAGCAAAACCTTCCACATTTTATAAGGTTAGAAAGACACTTTTTGTAATAAATAATTCTCTACTTTAGAAAATAGGTAGGCATGGTTCGTTCAAGAAACCAATCTGCTTTGTTCTCAAATTACAAACATAAAATGAATTCACAACATATCAGTATGAAGTAATCTCACAGAATCACTTTAAGTGAGTCTTTGGCTTAATCTCACAGAATCAGGAAATGTCTCACATTTAGATTAATGCAAGATTTCCAAGGTTCTGCCAACTGTGAAAGGAACTGGGAAGCATGCAAGGCCAAAGATTCTTATCTTATGATTCAGGTAGAAAAGTAACAGCTGAACAAGTCCTTAGTAAAGAGACTGGGCTTTACACCTAATGATTTTGAAAGCTAGTAATACAATGGTAACAAAATGTATTGGTCCAAAATTATATTTTTATTCAACACTCATGAAATTATGGAACAGCTATTTAACAGAAGAAATTTAAACTGGCTGAACACAGTTGACAAAAGATTTAGCCTGCTATATTTCTCTTCTTGCCAGAGTCCAGAGTCCACTTTTCTGAAAATCACAGTACGTTTACAAGCAATGGGATCTGTATGAGAAAACACGGAAGGAAAGGAAATTGAACGAGACCCAAGAGAAACCTCTTTGTGAGAACTGTTCTTCATGTTCCAAATCTGACTGTTTCTAGCAAATATGAAATTTCTCTTCTGAGAATATAGCTATATATAGTTATATATATGTAAAATGAATTTTAATCAAACTAGCAGCCATTTCATGTTTATAGTTGCTGTCAAAATTTTATTATTTTGACCAATAACTCCATCTATTGGCCTAAGGCAGGGGTGCAGAACTTCAGGTCTGCAGGCCAAATCTGGCCCACATGGGTTCCCATTCTGGCCTTCTGGGGTTCTCCATATGGCCATGCCCTTTCCTCTGGCTCCACCCTCTTTTTCCTGACTGCAGATTGTCTGGTGGTTCCCCGGCTTTTGTGTGGTTTTTCTCCCATTCTAACAGGATGATATGCCTCTCCTAAGGCTTAGTTACTGGCAGTAGGAGTTTTAAGTTAACATATGCTGCTACTTTGGCCCAGTTTTCTATGCCTTTGGTCCCACCCCATTTTTCCTTTAGCCCCACCCATCACTGGAATGCAGCTCCTGAGACCTTCTCAGAAATTGAATGTGTGTTTGGGCTGAAAGAGGTTCAACACCCCTTCCCTATGGGCTGGAACTGCTGCCAGCAGTGTTCCTGCTTGTGTTAGTACTGAAATTGAGTATTTGAAGGGTAGTGCAGAGGTGGCTTTGGATCTAAAGCCCTCCAATCTCCTCAAGGACTCTGAGCTCAGGCCCTCAATTATGGAATCTGGAGCTGGCATACTTAATTCCCCCCCCCCCGTAATTTTAGTAGGGGTTGTTTAAAAACAACAACCCAAAACATGCAGCCCACATGCTGGGAAAAACAGGTGTGTTCCCTCTCCATAACCTCATGCCCTGATGGTGTGGCCCAGCTTCAGCTCTGCAGTGAGCCTTATAGTTTATAACCAGAAGTTCATCAGAAGCAGTCCAGAAATGCTTGGGCCTATTCATCCTGTGGAATGTCAGAATAAGTGGGAGCCTATCTCTGTCAGTGTTCTCAGAGAAAAGAAGATAGGGGTTAAGTTACTCCCATCCAGCTGCTAGCTTTGGCCTTGACAGTGAAGGAAACTGGAAGCCTCTCTGTGAGAAACTAACAGAAGGGGGGTGGGGGCTCAGAAGTGTCACACAGGTTGAAGCATCACCCTGAAGGGCAGGGGCCTCATTGCTGGACTAAAATCCCTTGTCAGTTAGTAATTCAGGAGGAGAGCTATTACAGCCACACCTTTGTTTTTAAGCAGGTGATCAGGCTGGGAGATTTTGCTAGGAACATTCTCATCTTCACTCCCCAAAATCCTCTCTGTTTGAACTTAATACCATCTGAGCCTTTTGAGGCATTCTTCACATGGACTCTCCATCCAATTTGAACTCTTGTCTCTTTGAACTTTGTACTGTTAAGAACCTGCTATAAAAAGTTCTGCCATACTTTTCATAGACCTTGAATTCTTGTTTGCTCAGGATTTGGACCCATGTTTCATGGAGATACCAAAAAGGAAACTGTGGTTGTCAAAATATGTGCATGTGAGGGATTACTATGGACTTACTCTTGAACCTGTGTTGACTCTTGAATTTGATAGGCTTGTAGCGTGGAGGTTCCAATGAAGATTTCAAGGTTAGACTAAACTTCTGCATGTGTGGATTTGATTAGGTCTTTTTCTAGAACCCTTGTCTTGGATTGCCTGGGATGGATTATGTCAGGAATCCTCTGAGCCGCCTGTATTTGGAAACCCTTGTTTTGGATTACCAGGGACGAATTACGCCAGGAATCTCTCAAGCCCCTTGCCCTGTATTCTGAGCTGTAGAGACTGCAACAGTGAAACCGAGTTGTATGGCGCCTATAGATAATTACCATCAGCTATGTGATTTCTGAAGAGTGTGACCATTAAGCTTTTACCATGGGATTTGCTACAATAAAAAAAGTCTCACTGATTTGGGGTGTCCTGTGTCAGAATACCAGGCTGTGTGCTTGAAGGATCAGGCCTATGACACCTGGGCAGGATGAACTTGCATTGGTTTGGAGGTGGCAAAGAATCCTCCATTTTGCTTTTCCCACTACCCCTCTCAGGATTGCCCTGTAAGTCAGTGCTCTTGCTCTTAGGGAACTAAAGGGTAAATGCATTCCAAGGATACAATGCTGTTCTAAATTCTGCCTTCATAAGCACTAGCATACATTTTCTATAGAGCTCTCATTGCAGTTTGCTCTAAAACATTTGCTTGCCATCTCATTGGTATGTTCCTGAGATGAGGGATGTGTTCATCCTGCATCTCTAATCAATTGCATTTAGAATTCTGCAAGAGTCCCAACTTGAAATTTCCATGAAGCAAAAATCGAACAAAATATCTACATGCACCGCTACCCTCTGGAAGTCAGCTAATCCTTCACACAGACACAGCCTTTGGGATGTAAATGCCCTTCTTAAATAGCTGAAAAAGAAGTCTAAAAAGAAGAGCTGGCTGATTAAAAATACACTTTAAAAACAACACAGGAGGGAACAGCTACTGTTGCTTCTTTACAAGCAAATACTGTTGTTTATAAAGAAATTTGAATGAAACAGACATTCAACATTGTTACCAATTTAATAGGTAATACAAATGTAGAACTTCTCTGCCCCATAAGGATTGGGTTAAAATCATCATAATATAAAAAAGTACTCTGATCATTGAATGATGGATATAAAAACACACAAAAATCATTACAAAAGCTACACACTGCTAATGCTATTTATAATTTTGCTCCCATGTTCCCATAACCTTCAGAATTTATGGTAAAACTTTCATATTTTGTCTTTTGTACAGCTCTAACAATACAAGCCAAAAAGCATACCAACACTGTGGATATTTGATAACAGTTTTTTAAATATAGTATTACTTTTTAGCTGAAATTTGTATCAGAAAGTACACATTTTAGTTCCCTCCCACTGCACCTCTGGTTGAGAAGGAAAATGGGCTGGATGCCCAAAATCAAAGAGGCATGTCGGTGTGTCAAGTGCTGCCAACAGAGGTTGTGAAAGCATGCTGGCTGCAATCATATGATCAGTCTGGTAAAACAACCAAAGCATGTACCCTTTCTATTCACAGTTGGCATAGAACCATCCGATTGACAGCTTAGCTGCCTTAATTAATTGGAAAGCTGTATGCTTCCTGCCCCTCTAGAGACTAAGGATTGTCACAGAATACCCACTGCTTACCTTACCTTCAGCCCTATCAACACTTTCTTGTGAAGGAGTTTGTAGCTCAGTTAAAAAGGAGACAGGTCCACAGTCATTAGACAGTTTTTAGCCTAGTATCCCCAACTGTCCATCATTGTATCTTACTTTCAAATAAATATGTTTAAAGACCAGACTGTTAGTTATGCAATATGACTGGAGACATTTACCTGTAAATATATAAATATGTGGCTCACCTGCTACCTACATTAACAATGTTTAAAAAGTTATTTCATTCTTAAACCACCTTTTTCTGTCCATTACCAACTTCAAACACTGATGTAGAACTGGAACAGCTACCTTGGATTTAGACGGAAAGGAGAAACAAAGCTGGGTGTCACCAACATACTGGTGACACTGAACCCCAGCAGTTAAATGTATATGTTAAATAGCTGGGGGATAAGATGGAACCCTAAGGGACAGCACAGGTGAAAGGCCATGGCATCAAACAGGAATCCCCCAAGACCACCTTCTGAAATCACCCCTCTGAGAATGACCGGAACTACCCAGTCCCATCTCAGATGCCCAAGAAGGATGCCATGGTTGATGGTATTGAAAGTTGCTGAGACATCTAGCAGAATCAACAGAGACACACTCCCCCTATCCAGTTCCTGGCACAGAATGTCCACCAAGGTGACCAAAGCAGTCTCTGTCCCATCACCAGGCCTGAAGCCAGACTGAAATGGATTTAGATAATCTAAAGCCCTTATATGTTAAGAAATAGGACCAAGAACATATTAAGGATATAATAAGTCTACAAATTGTGACTGGACTTACCAGCCAAGCTTTATTGTCTAGTAGCCAGTTGTGTCATCCAATCCTATCACAATTCAGTGGGCCTTACTGCTAACTTAGAATTGCTAGTAGTACTTAAGTGCTTAATTAATAAATATTACTGCTTTTTTAAAAAAAACTTACAGTATACATTTTGGAATGAAAATGCAGGAAAAGAAACAGAATAATAAATTTCCCTTTTTGCTTTGATATACTTCTATTTGTGTTTCTCCATTCATAACTTAATTAATGAAATTCATAAGAAGGTAAGAACATAAGAAGAGCCATGCTGGATCAGATCAAGGGTCCATCTTGTCCAGCATTCTGTTCACACAGTGGCCAACCAGCTAGCAGTGGCCAACTTCCTAGCAAAGAGATAGTCAACTCAAAACAGGTGAATTAACTTCTAAAATCTATCAAATAATTTCCATCTTTTAAAACTCAGCATATGCACACACATAACCATCCGAAATCATGTTCATCATTACCATGTCTGCCCTTATTAAATGCATCAGACAGGAGTTAGCAGCTGGGTTATTCCCTTATGACTGCTGACCATAATCAAATCATAGGATTACTATACTAATCAGTTAACACCATTTTCATATTCTTAATTAATATTCTTTATCACCTTCTATGGCACAAACCAAATCATATGTGCTTTTATAAAAACTGAAACTATCTCTTTAGTAACACAAAGCATACATGATAGTGTAATGTGAAGTAAAATACTATACTAATTATAAACTCAACTGAATCATTACATTAATGGAGGAAGCAATCCTACGGCCCTTAGACAGCATCAGAGGGGCCATAGGATATTTTGGATACTCCAGTCCAAGATCAGAGACAGCACTCCAACCTCAGAGGGGGTAATCAGAGCTCTCACCCACTCCATCTCACAGGCAGCATGCCAGCTGCTTTCCAAGGTCAGGAACTCAACCTCAGAGAAGGGGGCATTTCAGTGGGTGGGGAGTGGAAGAGACTGGAGAAGCTGGGATATGAGCTATCCTGAAGCCTCTCCAGCCTCCTTCCCTCCCCCTCCAAAGCCCCCCACTAGATGGGCAAAAAAGCCCTTCTAGTGAAAAATGCTGGGCAGGAGGATGTGGGGAGGCAAAGATCATTTCTGCTGCTCCTCCCACCCTGCATAGGATGATTGTAAGCTTCTGAGTTTGAGGGCTTACAGTCATTGAGGGAACAACCCATAGGATGGTGCCCTTAAAAAACAAAGGTAGCCATGCTAGTCCATGAGGAAAAAAAGCCCCAAATCCACAATTGGTCAATAACTTTATTAGGACCAGTGAAAATCCACAAAATGTTTTATCTTTCAGTTGTGTCTATCTAAACTGCAGCTGCCATGGCTACTGACTACAGCTCTCATGGTCAAATTTTTGGACTTTTCTGTTTCTTCTCCCATCCCCTTCTTTTTGCATCACCTAGAAGTGATACAAAGTGGAAGTGTCCTGGTGAACTCAAAATCTTGCACATTTTTTGGATTTTGGTTGATCCTAATGAAGATATTGCTCAAATGTGGATTTTGTGCTCAAATTTGGATTTTGGATTTTAAATTCAGTTTCAGCAGAAAGCAAAACTAAACTTAGCATAGGTTACCAAGCAATCACATACACATATTTTGAGAAGTGGTAAATTAAAGACCCAAATCATTTTCTCAGGAAAAGTTCCAGTAGTTATGGTAGGATTACTCCAGATGAAACATATTATGGATTGGAGTTTAACAGTACAATCCTACACATCTCTACTCAGACTTACTCTCAGCTAAGTTGGTATAGGAGAAAGAGTTCGCAGTTATTTTAGAAACAGAAATATAAAACCCTATGTACAATATTTATATTGTCAATTTCACACACATTCCCTTGCATTAATTCCTTTCTTATTTAAATCGGGATAGATCCAGAGATCCCATGAGCATTGTTCTACTCACAGAACATCCTGCTCATGGAAGGAGGAGAGGTAATTTCCTTTGATTCCTCCTCCTTTTTGCAGCCCTCTGGGCTCCTCCAAAGATATCCCCAGAGCAGTGGAGGACATTCTGGAACAGGATAGAATGTGGCACAAAATGTTGCAGGGGGAAGAGGAAAATCAGCAAAAATTGCCTTCCTTCCCCAACCCATTCCTGGACTCACAGCCCCTAATATCTGAAATTTTATTCTTGAGGCCACTGCACAGTTTAACAGGCAAAGAAAGAAGAGATTTTTAAAAAACTTTAAAAAAATCTTCCATGCACATTGTTGGATGCATAATACTTTCCCATTGACAAAAAGCAAAATAAACTAAGTAAAGGAAAAGAAAAATAGGATCATTGGCATGTCAACATGGCAATGTAGCTTGGATCTCATGGGCATTTGTGGCCCGATTTCCAAAGTGTGTGGTAGCCAAGTGCACAGCCAATCCTTGGCTTGGCTTTTAAACTTTAAAAGAAAGGGGGAAACTTTAAAAGCCCCCATCTAAATGTCTGCCCCTTCCCTGTTTTTTTCCTTGCCGTTGATGATCAGACAAAATTAAGTGTAGTTCTAAAGACCAGTCAATAAAGACGAGGACCTATAAAAACAGAAGCAATTGCTATTCAGAGGCATGGTGCCTCAGACACTGGAGGTAGCATAGAGCCACTAAGACCCCAACTAGTAGCCATTGCTTGTGGTTTGTAGATAAAATTCAATACTTATATGCAATTCACATTCTGCATTAATCACTGGTTGTCAGGAGTTTCCAACTCTTTAATACTTTGATTCTATTTAAACGGAATTCCTGCACTGAACAGGGAGGGGTTTGAACTTGATGGTCTAAATGGCTCCTTCCAAGACTACAATTCTATGATTCTACCAGGGCTAGCACTGGGAAACTTCAGTTCAGTATCGGCTGTCCCAAATAGTGGTTAACTATCATATCTGCAGCTTAGAATATCTTCCTGTCAGTGAAGTATTCTCAGGCTCTGGACTGGCTCACCCAGCTCAGCCATTGTACCATCCTGAACAGAAAAAGCAACAGAAGGTTGCCTGTTTGGGCTTGGATCTTGCCTGAGCAAAAATGTTTTCCTGGATCTGGTGTGATTATGTGTTCCTTGGCTCTGACTCTTGGCTTTGTTCCTCTGCTCTAACTCTTGGCTTAGCGCTTGACAGCTGCCCATGGCTCAGCCTTGACAATGGCTATACTGCCAGTGATTATAGTGCTCAGGCCAATAAAATAAAAAATCAAATGTATGTGATATTCCAAATTCTCCATTAGCCCAGGTACAGAAACAGATATTTGCAGGCCAATCCTACCCCCCCCCCGCCCCGAAATTAGCAAGACTTTTGTTGCTGTTGTTGCAGGCATGCTTAGTATTGCTGTCTTGATGAAAAATATAAAGGGAAGAGACACAAGTGAAACATGATTAATTTAATATTATTGTTTACCAAATACTGGATTAGCCAATTATGCTTTCTCCTCAAGGAAAAAAAAAAAACATTTTCTCTAGGCAGTTTTGTACAAGGTAGGTGAAAATATGGAACACAGGTTTTTCATTTATATGTTTACAAAACACAGTGCAACTGTATTAAAATTATTTGAAAGTTCAACTAGATGTGATGCAGGAATCCATGGTCAGGATCTCCTGGATTTTTTTTTAAGTTAATAGCAGCTACATGGTGCCTATGTTTTCACACAATTGGTCAAAAGCAGCTTTGGGAACATGCAACTCTTGTGTTATATCTATTTGCACCCTGAGATATGCTGATTTACAGTTAAATCCTATGCATATTTACTTGGATGTAAGTCTCCAATATTATGCCCACTTACCTGGGTATAAGCCCCATTGAAATCAGTGGAACTTACTTCTCAATAGACATGTATAGGATTACAGTGTTTCTGTGCGTCAAATATTCATACATTTCCAAATACACATTGACTCCAGGAACATATATAGGAAAACATATGCCGGTTTGAGTTTAAAATATTCAGAGAATCAGTTTTTCAGTTTAAAATGACATTCTTGTGTAAACAGAATCTTTCTTTCTTTCTATGCTTCAGAACAGTTTCAAAATAATTTATTTGGTATATCGCATAATCCAAAAGTAGCTAATTCCGCCTTATAATAACATTGTTTAAACATTTATATCCTGCCTTTCCAAAAAATTCCAGTTTGGGTGTGGCCACTGAAAAGGCCCTCTCCCAGTCAACACACAGGTGCATACTGGAGAAGGTGGTTCTTCAAGTACCCTGCTCCCAAACTATATATAGGGCTTTAAAGATCATAACCAGGACCTTGGATTGTGCCTGGAAACCAATTAGGAGCAAATCCAGCTGTTTCAGCAATGCTCCTAAAATCTGGCTCCAGTTAATAACCTAGCTGCTCCACTCTCTATGTGGGAAGCCCCACACAGAGTACACGTCAGTAACCCAGATGTGATGTATGGGTCACCAGATCTGCCTTTTCCAGGAATGGGCATATTGGCAGAAGCACCTCTGGCCACAGCTGTTTATTAACTATAGGTCAGGGAAGTTGCATTTTTGTACTGCTGAAATGGTATAAAACTCATTACCACTGATTACAATACAATGTAAATGACAGCTACTATTTTGATTAGGAACAGAAGAATTTGATTTAATGCAAACATTCAGGATTCAACTAGCTAGCAGAGACAAAATCTGCCTAAAATTCTATAAACATGATTGCTACAGACTATTTAACATAATAGTATCCATTCAACATTATGATTTTTCAGGATGGGCACAGAAGGGTGTAAATATGCAAAGTAGATGCATCAAAGTAGACCATCAATCACTCCTTAATTCTACATGTGTTCCAAATGCATTTTCAACTTCGTAAAAATATCATATGTAAAACATGCTGTGTTAAGCTTTAAACATCCTTGATTTCATTCTTATCTCAAAGGAAAATACTGTGAAATGCTTGTAAGCATCCATGGGATATTCAGTTGCTTTTTAAAAAATGTGAGTAAGATGTTTCTGTTATCGATTTTTCAAACTGAGGAAGGATAGGTGTCAATTGCAACATATGAAGATTATAATTTATAAGGCTTTATCAAAACCACTCTTCCCTCTTTCTCAGATGAAGCACTATATGTTTTATTTCTTCATTTCCCAAGCTAAAAGGTAGTAATCTTAATTCAGCAGCAAACTTCATAGGAAGCACCAGACTGAATTAAGCCTCAGCTAATTCAGCCCCTGCCTACACCTACTAGAAATTTATATTATTAAGAAACTCCATTTTATTTCTTATTTATTTATTACAGTTCTATACTGCCCAATAGCCAAAGCAATCTGGGCAGGTCACAGAAATTAGAACACAAGTACAGCATAAAACCATATAAAATATAAAAGCTTAAAGCTACAATATAAAAGTACAACCAGAATAAAACCGAGCAGTGATACAGAGATTTAAAATACTGATTTAAAACAGCAGAGCTAAAAGACTAGAATGCTAAAATATGAAAATGCTGGGAAAATAGACAGGTCTTCACCTGGCGCCGAAAGGAGTACAACATTGGCCCCAGGCAAACCTCTCTAGGGAGCTCATTCCTCAACTGGGGTGCCACAGTAGAAAAGGCCCTCTTCCTGGTAGCCACTGCCCGTTGCAGATAAGGACCCCTGAAGATTATTTTACGGTCCAGGCAGGTATATATGGGAGGAGACCATCCCAAGCCATTTAGGGCTTTAGATGTTAATACCAGCACTTTGAATCGGGCCTGGAAAGGGACTGGCAGCCAGTACAGCTGAGAAAGTACTCTTACAAAATGATCTTGTTAGCCAGTCCCCATTAACAGTCTCGCTGCCCTGTTTTGGACTAGTTTAAGTTTCCAGACCGTTTTCAAAGGCAGCCCCACATATAATGCATTGCAGTAATCCAGATGAGAGGTTTAGGCTATCTCTGTCCAGATAAGGGCATAGTTGGTATATCAGCCTAAGCTGATAAAAGGTGACTCCACCTGTGCCTCAAGTGACAGTTCTAGGTCCAAGAGCACCTCAAAACTATGAACCTGATCATTGGAGTGCAACTCCCACCAGAACAGGTTGAAAATCACCGAGCCAGGCAAACAAACCACCCACTACCAGTACCTCTGTCTTGTCTGGATTGAACCTCAGTTTATTGGCCCTCATCCAGTCCATTACCATGCCTAAGCATTGATTCAGAACATCCACTGCCTCACCTGGATTTGATGAAAAAGAGAGTTAGAGCTGGGCGTTATCCACATATTGATGACATCTCAACCCATGCCTCTGGATAACCTCCCCCAGAGGTTTCATGTAGATATTAAACAGCATAGGGGACAAAATGGGGCCCTATGGAACACCACAGCATAGTTGCCAATGCACAGAGCAATAATCCATAGCACCACCTTCTGGATTCGGCCATCCAAGTAGGAACGGAACCACTGCAGCACAGTCCTCCAACTCCCAACCCAGACAACCTATCCAGAAGGATACCATGGTCGATGGTACTGAAAACTGCTGAGAGTTCCAAGAGAATCAACAGGTCTCACTCCCCTTGTCCCTCTCCTGTCAAAGCTTATTCCACAGGGCAACCAAGGCAGTTTCTGTTCCAAAACCAGGTCTGAAGTCTGATTGAAAGGATCCAGATAATGAATGGGATTTCTTAACTTGGACATTATGGTGCATTATATAATGGATATAAGCCAGAGAGCTCCTTCACATGCAGCCCAAGGGGCCCAACATATACTCAGAAGGACTTGATTTCTCCTTTCATTAATGAGCATCTGTCTCTCTACGTTCCCAAAGTCACTCTTGTACCTTTTGCTCCATTACACATTGCCTCTGACATTCCTGAAATAAAACCCAAATGCAACAGAGCTTCATGCAAGTAATCTCAAGAACTGAGATTTAAAATCTTGTTTAAAATGTAAACTAGAGATGACTTACTGTTCTCCTTGTGGAAAAGGTAGCAATCTTTGTCTCAAGAGGTATAGGTCAGTCCACACATTCACTGATCCAATGATCCTCTCAATGTGGTGGAGCAAGCATGTGCCTTCTCCACACATAAAAGTTAAGGTGCGGCCCAAGTATTAAACATATAGAAATATACTTGCGTATGCTTCATTTGCATGATCATTCATCCTATTTTTGAGGGGGAAGATAGGCACAAAGGAAGCCTTCAGACATACATGTGAATGAGTAGAGTGACCAATTCAGATGGTATCTTATATGTATGGTACAGAAATGTGTGACTGCTTCTCCAACAAGATGACAGGATTGTTAGCTGGATGAGGTTACACTAAGTTCAGGCCACTACTAGCTGAGAAAATCACTGATCTGGGTCTAGCCAAACCAAATTGCAACCTGACAGGCTCTCTAGATTGATGATGGGCAAACATGCCTCACACCCCAAAAGGCCAGATTATTGATCCCAAACAGACCATATACACAATCAACAAAGATCAGCTCTCTCCCCTCATTTACTCGGTTACTTATTCAGCCTAGCAGTAGCCCAAAAGCTGACAGTAAATAATGTAATCAGTATACATTCTGCAAAGCGTCAAGACTATTTTCTGACATATAGCCCTTGCACATGACTGAGCTTCTCAATGGGGTACCCTATTATAAATAAATAGATGTAGAAAAATACAGATAACCTAGCCAAAGTTAAGCAGTTGTGAATCCCCGCATGTGTGCTTAACTTGTAGCCTCTTTATTATTGCTAAAATACAGGAATAGGTCTTGTAATAATAGGATTCATTATCAAATCAAACCATATATATTTGACATGCTTACTGAAAATGTTTAATGATTATAACGAATATAATTTATATTTTTAATTTTTTAAAATAAAAGTCACAGTAAAAAAAAAGGAAACTACAAAGAAACTACATGCAAGATTTTTCCAGTCTCACATTTTGTTTAGAAGTATATTTCCTTCCTAACATTCCATGAAATGGCTTTTGGCAGACTAGCTGGAAAGTAAAAAAATAGACTGAAATGTAGATTTTAACCCATTGTCTCCATTACATATTGTAACACAAATGCACATTACTATAAATACCATCTCTTTTCCAAAGGAGCAGTTTTTAAATCTCTCCTTTTCACCATTTATTAATATTTATATATTCAGCACTGAGCAATTCTTTTATCATTTATGCAGCATTTTATATCTTTTAATGATTTTTGATTTGTAATCAATTATATTGTTCTTTTTTGTTACACTTCTATTGTTTATATATGTTAATAAAATATCTGATAAAACCAACTAAACATTTAAAAATATTTAGGGTGTATATTTGTATAAATATTGAAAAATGTATACACTTATGTTTCAAACAAAATGAAGTAACATATTCAAAATATATTCCATATGATTATTGCCATTTTTATACAGATTACAATCATAATATCAATATCCTTAGAAAAGGTATGATCTTGGTTAGTCTTAGTTGCCCCGATAAAGATGTGCATCTCTACTAACAACCAAAGACACAACTAGCTAGTCTAATTCAGCCTTGATGAGCATCTTACTGCAAATGTAGAATGAGTTGGATCTTTCTCCCTTCTGCGCAGGGATTTTCTTCTGTGTGGGTGCAGCGCTGTGTACATGCCATTCCAAGTACAGGGAATGGACTAAATTGTCCTCTGTGTCAGCTGTAGCAACTCTGTTTCCAAACACAATGGTCAATCACTCGCCCATCTACAGACAACTTCAGTACTTGCAGACTAGATTTGACACCAGTTCACATCCATATTTTGACATTTCCATACAAAGATATAAAACATCCTACAATTTGTCCAGTTATTCCAATAACACTTCCTGGTATGTTTTACTTTTATAGCCTGAACAGTGAAATCCTCCCTTCCAAATTAACTCTCTTCCTATCTCAATCTTTCCAATGCCAGATACAAATTTAACGTCCCCTCTAAGGAATTCCAGGTTACTTACAAGCTAGAGCACTGCTTATCTATACTGAATTTTACAAATGTCCTAGTAGCTATCCAAGGCTGCAATTCTATAAACACTCACCTATGAGTACGTCCTATTGAACTGAATAGGACTTACTCCTTAGTTGACATAATTTTAAAGGGGACATTTGCGTAAACTAAATTACAAACTTCTTATTGCAATTGGAATGCAATATAAAATACAGGTGCACATAAATAATAAAATGACTGTAAGGCTGAAACAGAAGAGGCAGAAATACATACAAACTTGAATATAAGTTTTACTTATAGCAGCACTAAAAAGGTAAAGGTGTCCCCAACCAGTCGTGTCCAACTCTAGGGTGTGGTGCTCATCTCCATTTCTAAGCCGAAGAGCCAGCGCTGTCCGAAGACGCTTCCGTGGTCATGTGGCCGGCATGACTGAACACCGAGGTGCAAGGAACGCTGTTACCTTTTCCCCCGAAGTGGTACCTACTTGCAATTTCTTGCTTTCTAACTGCTAGGTTGGCAGAAGCTGGGACTGAAGACAGGAGCTCACTCCGTCACGCAGCACTCGGGTCTCGAACTGCTGTCCTGCCGACCTTCCGGTCTGCAGTTCAGCGTCTTAACCACTAAGCCACCACGGCCCCATATAGCAGCACTACTGTTTCCAAATAAATGTTTAGGGCTTGGTGTATATAACAGTTTGGATCCAAAGAAACACAAGTGGAACTCTGCTTGCACTATGAGATTTCCCCTCCTCTTCACTGCATCTTCCTGTGCCAAACAAAAAGTCATTCCTGAGCATCAGGGGACCTTCCAGAATGGTGTCGGATGTGGTGAGGGCACTGCAGTGAGAGTGGGGAAATGGCGTAAATCAGGAGGCACCTTGTATAAATGGAAAGGCCCTCCACTCATGCAAGTGCAGGTTTGGATCCAAGCTATTGTCTATTTAGACCATGGGTGGGGGAAAAATTATGGGTGTGGAGTGGAATGACCCCTCCCAACTGGTCCTCCATGGTTATGTCAGGGGGTGTGGCCATACATCCCAATGTCAGGGGCATAGCCACTCCCCTGGTTTCATCCAGTCCTGGCCAAAGCACTGGCTGGAGCACCAGCCAGTGCTTCAGCCAGGACTGGTTTTGCTGCACATAGGCTTTCGCCAGCTGGGGAAAGAATGTGTATAGCGAAGCTGACCTGACCAAAGCGGTAGCTGGAGTGCTCCATTTTCTGCCTTGGCCAGGGATACTATGCTGCTTCCCACACCACATCCTCCCCGATGGGAGAAGGCCCAACACAGGCAAAGCAGCCCCAACCATGGCAGTGCATTGCTGGGAAAGGGGGGGGGGGGAGTGCCATAGCAGGGCCCAGAGTAGTACAGACGGCAGTGATCCTTTTCCACTCCTCAGCAACAGTGGTATGGGATAGAAGCCAGCCTGTGGGAAGACCTCCAGGATCAGAAGCAGCATGCCTTTTAATACCAGTTGCTGGTGAACACAAACACGTTCTGCTTCTAGGCTTTCCATAGGTGTCTGATTGGCCAGTGTGGGAAACATAATGCTAGACTAGATGACCTTTGGGCTGATCTAGTATGGCTCATCTTACAGAACTGAGAGCATGTATTTATCTGATTCAGCATGTTTTTTACACCAAGGATTTAAAAAATGTCACTCACTGTTGTCTGGCACCAATTCTCACAAGTTCCTAAATTCATCTGTAATTACCATTATGTCACATTGACCCAATGCTTTGAAAGTCATACATTTTTTATTATTATTACAATATTTGTATACCACTCCATATCTAGAACACATTTCAGAGCAGTGAACATAAGAGATAAAACAGTAAAAACAGTTTTGCAACAAATGCATGCAATAAAAGGATATTAAGAAATCTGTATGGTGACAACCATATTAAAAGGTAAGGACATGATCCACAAGATAGTTCTCCTGCTGTCCTGAGTCAAATGAACAGGAGTTAAGCAAGAGTGCTCTTGACAGCTCCAATGATTTCAAAGGGCCATGCACATGGCATAGTGTATCTCTTAGTATCTATTTGTTCTCCTAATGTACATAATTTGTGCTTGTACTGTTCAGTCTGACAGCTATTCACCCTATTGCTCTATTGAGGGTAGCTTTTTAGTGTTCCACTTTTACAGTATCAGTCCTTTTGGAACACATGGCACACATTTAACCTACTTGTGCATTTAAATATTAGTGGTGTATTTGAAAGCGGGTGGAAGAGCTTCTTTTGCTCTTCAAAGCAATCTGCAATCACCATTTATATCACTGGAATTTGTGATAAATACATTTAGTTGATATAGGCTGCTAACCTAAACAGTTACTTCAGAAGAATATGCTTAACTTTGTGAATTGAAGAAAAGCTACATGTTTATTTTATAGTTACCATCATTTTAATAAGGGGGAAAGACAGAAGTATTTTGTCGCTACTCTTGACGATCTGAACAGACATGGCATAATAAGACTAACCTCTTCTCTAGTAAAGTCAGAGAAAGACTAATTTTATTAGAGCAGGATTTCATTCCTACAATGTGCAGCGAGAAAAATAATGTGAGCATAAGGAATTCCTAAACCTGCTATATTTATTCTCATCATAATCTCTCCCCCGCCCCCCTCTGTCAAACAAGCAGCTCTTCCTATTGAATCAGCTTTACTAATTATAAATACGCCTTTGGATATTTTTTTTTTAAAGTAGATCTAGAAAGCAGAGTTTGATGCTGTAAGCAATCCATGGGCCAATCTACACTTATGGTTTTTATGCTTCCAATCAGGTTTCGTCCCCCATGTTTCATATTACGCTGTACCTGCTTCGTATTGGATCCGCAATTTTCCACCTCCCTGCTACCACTTTCAGTACCCTGATATTCCGGTATTTCCCATTCATGTGCTCTGCTCTTCTGTGTTCGTTACCTTATAAGGTCATAGTACCCTCCCACGCCTGTCCATATACGGTGGTGTTTGTATTTCCCTCCTGTCCAATCACAGCTCTCGATGCCCCCATCTGGTCTTCCAGCTACTGACAGCATAGCTTTCTCAGCACTGGAAGTTTTCTCAGTAACAACTAAAGGGCTGGAGGTGCCTGTTCTTGTCTGATCTGGGAAGCTCAGCAGGTTCAGCCCTGGTCAGAACTTGAATGGGACTGCCTGGGAATCAGGCTTCCTGCATTGATCAGGGGATTGTTCTCTCCCTTCAAATGACATTAACTTTTACTTCCTTCTATCCCCAAGCATCTCCTGCCTCTGCATTTCTCAATCAGAGCGAGAAGAGGTAGTGGGCTCTCCCACACTAGAGGCATTCAAGACGAGGCTGGACAGCCATCTGTCAAGGATGCTCTGACTTGGATTCCTGCATTGAGGAGGGGGTTGGACTCGATAGCCTTGTGGGGCCCCTTCCAGCCCTACTATTCTATGATTCTGTAAGAGGATAAAATGCCTCCTTGCAATGAAGGGAGACACATCTGATCCCCCACCCCACCAAGCACAGGAGCAACGTCCTCTGTTGTTTCAGAGCGCCCTATTAGGTTCAATGGGGCTTACTGGAGGGATGCAGAGTTACAGGGCGATCTTATGTCTACTCAGAAGTAAGTCCTATTGAGTTCCATGTGGCTTACTCCCAAGTAAGTAAGTGCCCAGGATTGGGGCCACAAGAAAACAGTACAGCAGTAGTTAAGCTACTGGGAGAAGGGGGGGTAAGGGAGCATGTGTAAAGGCAGTCAGCTGTGATCCTGCATTTAAAAGGGAAGCAGAATTTTAAATGCAGGATTTTAGGCTGGTGGAAGAGCCATATTTTTCAACTTCAGCCCATGGAGGCAGGTGTGCTCTGTGATATGAGGATGTTTGGGGGTATGTGTCTCGTTAAAATCATAAGGATCACTGGGGATCCCTGCCTCAGATCCCTGCTTTGGAACTGTGGCTGCACATACAGTGGTTGGGGGGGGGGGGTCTCCCTTTTAAAAATCATATGAAATAATGAGGATCCTTGTTTTACTTTCTTCCCATTGTGTTTACTCAGTGTACTTACAGCCAATGTGTTTACTCAGAACTAAGCATTGCTGTGTTCAGTGGGATCTCGGAGAAACCTTGTGGAATTTACAGCTTAAGCCTGTGCATGTCTGCTCAAAAGTAAGTCCTATTGATTTCAATGAGAGTTACTCTCGGGTAAGTGTGTATTAGATTGAAGGCAAGAATGCTGTCAATGGGTGTTTCTTCTCTCTGCAGGCAACCTTCCAGCAAACAACCTTTCTGGAATGCCCATGAAAGGATATGAAATTCCAGGAACTGCACCTTCTCGGCCACCTCTGCCAGGGTAACCTAGAGCAGAAGCAGTATTGTCCAGTTTCATTCCAGAGAGCCTTCACTGGGTCCCACGTACACAGGCACAGGTGCACACATACACAGGAAGACGCACATGCACACACACACACGCAGAAAATAGGGAAGACTGACAGCTAAAAATACAGCCAGCCATGTACAGATTCTGATCTTCATATCATGCAAAAAAAATATGGCACACGGAAGGAGCAGTCCCTCAGAAGGATTGACGTTTTGGAGAATTAAGCTGGCAGGAAAGAAAAAAAAAATGGGGCCAGGTGCTGAAACAGTTAATGTTGAGGTCCGTAGAATAAAGAAGGAGGGGAAGAGGGCTGGGAATTGGGAGAACCAGTAAAAAGGGCCTGCTCCCCTTCCGCAATCCGCCCACTTCTACCACATTGAAGACTTTCCGATTGAACAGTATGAATCAAGGTTAGGGTTTCAAGGAAGTACTGAAACAGGGAAACAGAGTGAGTGTGAATAATCACGTTTTATTGCGATTGAATTTCTACCGACTTCTTTGCGCTAGCGATCAAAATGTAGATCGGCCCTAACTATCTTGAAACAGCATTCAGTGGGTTTCACCGATAGTGTATTGAAAGTCACTCTTGTCCTGGTCTTTGCAGTTTGGTGGTACATTCATTATTTCCAGAACGATTAGATGTAGATAGATTTAGGCACCTTTTATTGGAATCATGATCCCTACTAAAATGAGATACAAGAAGGAGTATGACATTTACTGCTCATCTGTCAAGCTCTTAGGAAATGTTGAGGGTACCATAACAAACATTTCCTTGATGGAGAGAATAAAAGAAAAAAATCCAAAATATAAAGACCTAGGTAAGCATATTAACACTGGCTTCTTCCAGTACCGATGAGAAGAAACTTACTTCCACTGTGTGGTTTTCATGGTTGTTCGTGAAAAGTGCAACATAAAGCTGTTAGCAAGGGTTATTGCTGTTAATAACAAGAGTTTAAGTGGGCATCATACAGTACAGAGAAAAATCCACAGGAATAACAAGGAATTTCGGAGTAAATATGGTACTGCAGTCCTACCATGGTATCTAGTCAAAAGTTGCATGTACTATTATGTATGTATTTATGTATGTATTTATTATATTTCTATACTGGCCAATATCCAAAGCTTCTGTGTGGTGTGTGTGTGTGTGTGTGTGTGTGAGAGAGAGAGAGAGAGAGAGAGAGAAAGAGCGCGCGAGAGAGAGCGTGCTATACAGTATAATGCATGTCAGCTCCTAGCATTTGGTTCAGAATTTCTTAACAGGAAACACAACATTTTAGAAAATTAGTCTCAGGCATATGATGCAAGCATCTCCTTTTCTAACACTTTAAGGATTACTTTAAACTATTTTAGGCTCTCTTTAAGAGTAGAATCCTTTTGAGGCAGCATAAATTGTAATAAAAATTGCAATATAAAACAAAATTGTAATTTTAATAAAAACAGAATTGCTCTATGAGAAAGGGGGAAATACTAGTTGCTGATGTCAGTATCCTGTCAGGGTGTAATTAATTGGATAGTCCTATTTCTTTGATATAGTTTCAAGGTACTGAAGGATCAGACTGGGTAGTATATTTAATTATATTAAGTTTATGGCTTGGATCCAGCTAGGCTTCAGCAGACAGAAGGGCTCCTTCCATTTACAGAGAGGACCAAGATCCAATTGAGGATGCTATTGATGGAAAGGGGCAATGTTTGCCTATTTCATCCTCCACCTGCACACACACACGCACATCCTATACATACACTGTTTCAGAAGATCCTCCAGCCCTCTGGAGCAGATTTTCAAGGGGCACAAGGGGCTAAAGGGGAAAGGGGGAATCACTGAAACTTGACTGTCTGCCTTTTTTGCTGTCAGGAGCATCCCAGGAGCAGAACCCTGCTCAGGGGATGTTCCCACCAGCAGGAGCCATTCAACTCTAATATAGCCATAGTACACAGGACAGGTTACTGTTTTCCCATATGCATCCTATAATTGATCTTTTTCTTCTATGCAAATGCCATATAAATAGGAAATTCCAGTATGCCTCTGTGTACCAGATGCTGGGGAACATGAGTAGGAGGGTGCTTTTATGCCCATGTCCCATTTGTGGGTTTCCTACAGGCAGCTGGTCACTGTGTGAACAGAATGCTGGATAGGCCTTTGGTCTGATCTACCATACTTTTATTGTTCTTATTAACAATACTCATGTTTGATAAAATTGTAATTTCAGTTCTCCAAAGCACTTCAGTGTTGATGAAGTGGGAGGTTCTCACCCTCTCTTTTTCTTTATCCTCAACTATAATAGAGACCTACAAGTAATATAATATCCATACGAAACTCACCCAGGTTGATTGATTGTACAGATGGCACAGTCAACACAAGAGAATTGGTATTGGGGTTGTCAGGGTTGAATGAAAATGTTCCCCCCCCCACACACACACACACACAAATTTGCTACCCACTCACAGGCAGCAAAGGGGAATTTGGTGCTTTGGGGAAATCTTTTACAAGATGGGGAGTTTAACAGTTGGAGAAACAGTGACATGACCTTCCTTTGCTACTTTATTAGTACCATCTGTGGCAGCATCAGCAGATCTCCCCGCAGCGGTTGCCACTTATGGGGGGGCACCATTTTTCCCAGAATGCCCTTTACATAGCATAGGTATGTGACATTCTGGAGAAAAAATGGGAGCTGCCATTGATAGCAACCATTTTTTTTCCTCAGAATGCTTTGGAACAACAATAGGCACAGTTGTTGTTCAGTCGTTAAGTCGTGTCCGACTCTTCGTGACCCCATGGACCACAGCACGCATTCTGTTAAAAATAAATTGTGGCTGCTGCCAGCCAGCCAGGCCATTCAGAGGACCTCTGCTAAAACCACAGATGACACTAAAATAGTAAAAGGAGAAAAGGATTAGTGTCCTGCTACCACTGCAAATGTTAAACTTCCCCTGAATGTTTTGAAGAATCCCCCATCACGTTCACACAAACACACACGAATTTGAGTTGAAAGTTCTTGCCAGAGAAACTTTAGCTAAGCACTAACTGATGCACAGTTACCTTTTTCCTTACAGTTACGGTTACTGAAACATGCATATCTAATTTAGCACAACAATACTGAGCAGGGAATACAGGATGATTCTCTGTGAACATACCTCAGAAGAACACAGAGTAACAACCATAAAGAGCCATAGTTCTGAATCAGTGCCAGATCAGATATTGAGCCAACAGGGAAAGAGAACAGTCAGCCGCATATATTAAGGGAACAGTGGACCATGGCAAGTATTCCCATTGCTGTATATACAGGATACGACCAAGTCCACATTGTGAAGACAGTCATGACACCATTCTCTCAGCAGCCCCGGACCAAGGTCTCTCACTGCCTGAGGCATCCATTTCTGTTTCTTAAAAAAATAAATCTCATGCCTGCATGCTTCCTACCATCACTACTCTCTTGTCTGTCACAGGTAGGCTGCTGCTGATGGAGAAGATAACAGGTTTGAGTTCACTGACTTCCACTACAGTTTGCCAGGCACTTCTTGTGTCCTAGCTGTAGCCTGGAGTTTTTGTCTCTGCCTATTATTCCTCTGAAAGATTGAAGGCAAAAGGAGAAGGGGACGGCAGAGGATGAGATGGCTAGATAGCATCACCGATGCAATGAATATGAACTTGAGCATACTCCGGGAGAGAGCGGAGGACAGGAAGGCCTGGCGTGCTATGGTCCATGGGGTCACGAAGAGTTGGACATGACTTAACGACTGAACAACAACAACAACAAATTATTCCTCTGCAGTTGGTTATCTTGGGAAGCAATCAGGTTTGCAAGCCACATCCTCCCAGATGTGCAAGCCACATCCTCACCGGTACAGGACTGATGAGAACTGGCCAAGACCAGTAAAAAGACTGGTAAAAAGTAGAAACACAGTTGTGTGCTGGGACAGCATATTTCCTTTGGTAATATTTGCATACTTTTATATATATATTGAGGGCCGCGGTGGCTTAGTGGTTAAGACGCTGAACTGCAGACCAGAAGGTCGGCAGGACAGCAGTTCGAGACCCGAGTGCTGCATGACGGAGTGAGCTCCCGTCTTCAGTCCCAGCTTCTGCCAACCAGCAGTTCGAAAGCAAGAAATTGCAAGTAGATAAATAGGTACCGCCTCGGCGGGAAAGGTAACAGCGTTCCGTGCACCTCGGTGTTCAGTCATACCGGCCACATGACCACGGAAGCATCTTCGGACAGCGCTGGCTCTTCGGCTTAGAAACGGGGATGAGCACTGAACCCTAGAGTTGGACATGACTGGTTGGGGACATCTTTACCTTTTACCTTTTTATATATATTAATTATAATTACTTCAAACTAGAATGGAGAGGTGATGATTTGAGTAATATACTTCAGCACTTTTCTAGCACAGACACAGAGAATTGGTTCTGGATGGAGATGGAGACTTTTTCAATAATATTAGAAGGCTGGCACCACTTCATTCATATTTTAGGGGCAAACAATCAAAATACTCTAATATCTCTCCATAACTGGTTCAGCAACTTCATCCCTGGGATAGAAATAATAAAGAGCACTTTAGGAGCCGGGGAGAATAATTCCAGCTTTAATTATTTTAAAACAAGCTTCCAGTATTAAAAACCTCAAATATAGAAAAATACATTTTCATTGTAAATAGCACCATTTATTTCTAACTCACTTGCAACTTGCCGGAAAAAACAAAAACAAATTAGATGTCTTTTTTTTTTTAATCCAGCCAAATAAAAAAGTAATTGGGGCAATTTGTGTATCTTTCTGTTTTGAGAACATGATTGCAGATAATTTCAAAGCCAAGAAACTAATTAATTCATCACAGCCAGTTTCTCAAATCCCCTGAAACCTGACTAGTGGAACATTAAATACTAACTTAAAGCCATTGGTTCCTCATACTACAATAGCCTAAAAAAGAGTGGTAACTATTTATCAGAACTGAGTACCTAACTCATGATGACCAAACACTCAAGTAGAGCAGTTTGTGTTCTTCAGGATGTTAATCTTTTTTATAACTTTGGGATACATTATTAAAGTATTGCCTGCAACCCACCCTAAAACATATTTATGCTTCTTTATTCTCTCCTCCCACCAAAATCACATTCTCCGTTATTCAAAAACCTGGCTACCTTAACTGGACAATTGTTAAGGTTTTAAATATCAGATCCTCCACTGGGCAAGGAATTGGACTGGATGAACTCTAAGGTTTGTTACAACTCTATGCTTCTATGATTTTATTCACAGGAAAGATTGGAGAGGACACTCAATTGGATTTGGAGAGAACATCACACTCAGCTTATTAGAAAAATTATGTAAAAGATTAATTATGTACAATAAAGGGCAGAAAAATGTTTGTTCAAATACTCTTAATAATGATCTGAGGAAGGATTAGAAACTAAGCAAAAAGCAGGGACACAGATTAGCAGCTGCACATGAATGCAGATTGTTCAAATGAATGACTCATCTAACAAGGAAGGCCAAAGCAAGACATCAATAAATTCTGATTTTTCCAGAAGTGAAAACAATACCAGTCAACAAAGACAAAGGGTTTAATAGCTATTCCATGTAAAGTGCTACCAAGCAGAAAGGGACAATGGCTTGGATTCAGAAGGCACTACCACTCACACAAGATGGCCCACCCCAATTTCCAATTCTCCTTCCAATGCAGTCCTCTGGAGAGTTCCCCAACCCTGAAGAACAGCTTTTTGCACACAAGGAAGCCTTGTTTCGTGAGCAGAGCTTAAGTTGTGGGTCCAAGCCTTCAGGCATGGTATTGGGGCTGTTTGCACACAGGCAGCAAATCGTGGGTTAATTAATCCATGATTTGCCGCAGCATGTGCCGGGCATGTTCCACGACTATTTTGAATATTCAACCCCCAATTGTAGGTTAACTATGCATTGTTTAACCCACGATTAACCTATAGTGTCTGGATTCGGACATCAGGTGGCAACCCCAGATACGCCCAATCGGGGTTGAATATTCAAAATGGCCATGAAATGGCAAATTGTGGGTTAATTAACCCACGATTTGACAGTGTTATGTGCAAACTGGGTAACTGAGTTTGAAAGGAGTTGGGAAGATTATTTATTTTCTTTTCACCTCATATCCCTTTTGTTTTCATTCATTCATAATACCATTATTCTAGCTGTAATTGTTGCAGACGAAACACTGACAGTACAACTGAACATGTACGCTGTGAGGCCTGTCAAACTCTGCAGGGAACTTAAACAATAATTGTGGATGGCATTAACAATCCCTGGGTTTTCCAAGTTTTAGAAACCACAGGCTTTCTGGGGCCATAGCACTTTTGCTATGGAGCTGCAGAGTCCGGAAATGAGAAACAACTGTTATTTCCTACAGAGCCCTGGAATGCTTGGGTATTTTTAGAAAATAAATTTGGGTGGAAAATTCAGTAGAGTTTCATTTGATTTCCCCCTTAAAATGTTTTTCTATCTTTGTGGACACTCCCCACCACCATTGAAAAGAATGAACATATGAAAAGAACAAACAAAAGAAAGAAAGAAAGAAAGAAAGAAAGAGAAAGAAAGAAAGAAAGAAAGGGAACAGAAGATAATGTACTTCCAATGTGTATCATGTTGATAAGTTTTAAGTGTATGACCTCAGTGAATAAGGATACTTCTTTACCCTAAAATTCCTCAACACAATATTGTTCAGACTGTCAGTCAAATCAATATTTCGGTGTTCCAGTAGGGTGGCCATGTGTTCTACTTTACAATACGCTATTTGAAGGGATGTCAGAGGACAGTCCTCCATTTGTAGGCATCCTCTGCTTAGAGGTTGTCCAGTTCAAAGATCAAGCACCATAAGAAGGGAAAGCAAGGACCCTGAAGTTGCTCATCAACATTTAGCACCTGGACAGCAGATTGGGGGCACACATAGATCACCTGGTCACAAGTCTTCCGCACTATGGTGATATGTATTTTATTTCTACTTAAATTATAGTAATTATTTCTATATTTGCATCTCTACATATAAATTAGCATGTGCAAATTTGATGCAAATCTGTCTCTTTGTGCTCTTTTTGGGTGATGCTTTTCATCTTTTTTGGCTACACATAAATGGCAACTCTAGTTTCCAGACAAGGAGATGTCAAACTAAAATTAATGTCTTTCCTTAGCACAGTCCTTCCAAACTCAGAAAAAAGAAAAAGGTCTGCTACTCAATAGGTAAAATATTACCTAAACATGAACACCTCTATGGAGGTAAGCGAACAATCTATTTTATTATATACTAGCTGATATACCCAGCGTGGCGCAGAATGTAATTTCTTCATAGGCACTATTTGTTAGAAACACATTAAGATAGGTTTCCGCTTCTCGGAAAGGCCCCATAAGAAAGGTGAAAAGTTGAATCCACCAGACTTGATTAAAAAAGCACAACAATTATAATAATGAGCAGATTGAATAAAAAACACCACTAAAAATGCAAGAGACTGAATCTGTAAGCACTACTACAATATAATCCACACTGAATCTCATACCACTATTAAAATGTTCAGCAGAGGCTTCCTTGCTGGATATTGCAGGAACAGGGGAGAGAAACTAAATGCTCTCCACAGTCAGAAAAGAAACCATGAGTAAAGGGGAGGGAACAAACGGCAGCCAGCCAATCCAAGGTGAAGGAAGTCAGAGTGAATGGGAGAGAGACCAATAGAATGAAAGATGGCCAATAGGATGACCGGTAGCTGAAATCAGAAACCTGGCCTGTAACATGATTGAGAGGGTATACTTGTTAGTAAGGGAAAGTATAAAGAAAATAATAATGTAACCCAGTGACTCCTGTCATACACTCCGGCAAGTGAGAATGTGAACTAAAAGCGGTAGGAACTCTAGGGTAGGGGTGTCAGAGAATTACTCGCCAAAACTTCGGGGGGCCGAGTGCCAACGTATTCGGCCCCCCGAAGTAGTTTCGGGGAGAAATTCTCCGCACCCCCCCGTGCCCCGCACCCCCCCCCCCCGGGATGGGACTTACCTTTCCCAAATGTCGCTCCCGGTGGCGGGTCGCAGCGGCGGTTCGGCAGGGCTTCGACAGGGGCGGCAGCCGGTCTTTCGACCGGCTGCCGCCGCCGCCATTCCAAGAAAAGTAAAAAAAAAAAAACCGCCCCCGTGATAGGCTACGTGACGATTAACGTAGCCTATCACGGCTAGATTTGCAAAGTCAGCCGTGATAGGCTATGTAAATCGTCACGTAGCCTATCACGGGTGACTTAAAAAAAAAAAAAAGCGCGTACGGATAATGGTGGCCCCCATAGGGAGCCACCATTCGCGTTCCTTATTTGGTCACTGTAGTCTACGTAAAGATTACGTAGACTACGGCGAAAATAAGGGCAACGCTATTTGTGTTGCCCTTATTTTCGCCGTAGTCTACATAAATATTTACGTAGACTACAGCGACCAAATAAGGAACGCGAATGGCGGCTCCCTATGGGGGCCACCATTATCCGTACGCGCTTTTTTTTTTTAAGTCACCCGTGATAGGCTACGTGACGATTTACGTAGCCTATCACGGCTGACTTTGCAAATCTAGCCGTGATAGGCTACGTTAATCGTCACGTAGCCTATCACAGGGCGTTATTTTTTTTTTAACTTTTCTGTTGAAGTTCGCGGCCGGGGAGACGGGGCGCTTCTCCCTGGCCTGAATTTTGGCCGGGCAAGGCGGGAAGCCTCCCCCCCCGGCCTGAACTTCGGGGGGAGAAGTGAAGCACCTCCCCCCCCACCGCGAAGCAAGCTGCGAGACCAGGTAAGTGACTTTCGTACATCCCTACTCTAGGGCCCAAATGGCAGGCTCAGTGGCCCCTGCAGTGTGATTAGGCCCAGGGCAGCTCCCCTTTATGGCCTGTCTTACAGACGGCCGTGCAGCCAGCCACAAACACACAAACCCAAAAATCTTCAATTCAGCTACACATAAAACTCCGCTGTTTTGCCCTTCATTTTGCAACTGCCTTCTCAAGTCACCCCAGTTCACTCTTTTATGAATAAAGCCCTAAGTCTCCACTCCACTGTGTCATCCCAGTCCCTCAGACAGACAAGCACACACTGCACCACATTTCACATTAGTGTTAATCACACACTACTAACAGATACATCTGGCATTAAAAGAGGTAAAGATATTTAACACTAACTTGCTTGCTTGCTGGATACTGCAGGAAGAGGGGAGAGAAACTAAATGCTCTCCACAGTCAGAAAAGAAACCATGAGTAAAGGGGAGGGAACAAACGGCGGCCAGCCAATCCAAGGTGAAGGAAGTCAGAGTGAATGGGAGAGAGATCAATAGAATGAAAGATGGCCAATAGGATGACTCATAGCTGAAATCAGAAGCCTGGCCTGTACCATGATTGAGAGGGTGTACTTGTTAGTAAGGGAAAGTATAAACAAAATAATAATGTAACCCAGTGACTCCTGTCATACCCTCTGGCAAATGAGAATGTAAAGTAAAAGGGCAAATCAACCCTGAGTGCTCATTGGAAGGACAGATAATGAAGCTGAAGCTCCAATATTTTGGCCACCTAATGCGAAGAGAAAACTCCCTGGAAAAGACCCTGATGCTGGGAAAGACTGAAGGCAAAAGGAGAAGGGGACGGCAGAGGATGAGATGGCTAGATAGCATCACAGATGCAATGAATATGAACTTGAGCACGCTCCGGGAGAGAGCGCAGGACAGGAAGGCCTGGCGTGCTATGGTCCATGGGGTCACGAAGAGTCGGACACGACTGAACGACTGAACAACAACAAACTGTAGGGCCTAAATAGCAGGCTCAGTGGGCCCCTACAGTGTGATTACACCCAGGTCAGCTCCCCCTTATTCCCTGCGTTACAGACGGCCCTGCAGCCAGCCACAAACACACAAACCCACACACAATTTTTGACTTTTATATGTACAGAAGAAGATAGAAATTTGTTCTGGAAAGATCGAGAATTTGAATGTTCCCAAATTCCAAAAGAAAGACTTTAAAGGAAATGCCAAATTCCAAAAGAAAGACTTTAATGTCACCAGGCATTATACATGTGAAGGGGGCTCCACATGAAAGGGCAGTGAGGCCATGCTGCTGGGCCCACCTCCAAACATTGTGTGGCTTCCCCAACCCTGACTTCAACATACATGCATTACATGAAAGTATCTGCAGTGGGGAGGAATACATGCATAGATTTTTCATCATGTATGGTTCTAGCTTCCAGGGAGGCTTATCCATGTTGCCTAACACATGGATGGGTAGCAGGGTAGAGGACAAGCTGCATGATCTCACCATAGTGCGGAAGACTGTGACCAGGTGATCTATGCGCACCCTCAACCTGCTGCCCACAGCAGGGCCAGGAGCATCACCACATTTAAATCACATGGAGCCTTCACATGTATAATGTGTGAATGGGAATCTTGTTGTTGATCTCTGTACATTTCAGAAAAGAAAAACTCTTTGGACCAGTATAGATGTTTTTCTATACTGGCAGCTGCCAACAACCTTTCTAAGCATAAATGAATATCATTGTTGTTGTTGTTGTTCAGTCATTAAGTCGTGTCCGACTCTTCGTGACCCCATGGACCATAGCAAGCCAGGCCTTCCTGTCCTCTGCTCTCTCCCGGAGTGTGCTCAATCAGCAGTCTTTAATCTATCATATCATAATTCTTTGGAGTCCTTGAAAATGATTTCCAGGTTTTGTGAACAACCTAACTGTTTGCAGAATTATATAACACACTATATATATCTAAGCATATATAAAAGTTTGAATGCAATTTTTCATTTATTATTTTGTCCTCATTCATGGAATGTCCTTGGCAACTAGTGATTTACTACTAGTGATTTACTACTGTTCTAGGAACCAAAATGAACAATTCTGATTGACTGTAATAAATTACCTCAACATTCAGCTACACTCCTTCACCCATATGGCTCCTGCATGATGCTCATAACTTACCTACAGGATTCTACTCACTGAAGCCAGGCTGATAAAGTCTCATATGCTCATGTGCTCATATCCTAAATGGGCATTCTGACTTATTTTAAGTGGTAACATTTGAAACCATATGAATCTGAAATAATAAATGCAGAAGCTGCCAATGTATGCAGCAAACCTAAGCAAATTTATTTAGAAGTAACTTCCACTGTAGTAAATGAGGCTTATTTTTAAGTAAATTTAAATATAGGGCATTCACCTCAGAGTAGATCATTTGCATATGGCTCTTTATTATTGTTTATTTGTGGTATTCATATCCTGCCTTTCAAATCTTCAAGACTGCCTACCCTAAGAGAATACTTTTCTAGCTTGTTTCATAAGTATTACATCATCTTCTTTAAAACAATAACTATCTCCTGCTTATGATCTAAAACTTTCTAGTACATTTTAACTGCTTTTAGTTTGCTGTGGTACATAGGCCTTCCAAAACTTTGATGTTATATGTAACATATGTAGAAAGTTCTCAGTCTTGTCTAGCCTAAGTTTCAGCTTGTTTGCCCTCATCCATTCTCAAACCGCATCCAAACACTGGTTCAAGAGTTGTGTAGTTTCCTTAGTATCATTAGATACTAGAGATAGAACCAAGGTAGAACCGAGTGTCATCTGTATATTGATGGTACTTCAGCCCAATTCTCTAACTTACTTCTCGTAGTGGTTTCATATAGGTGTGGAAAAGCCTGAGGGACAAGATGGAATCTTGTAGCACCCTGCATTGACCATGGGGTGGAGCAGAAGTCCCCAAGCACCACCTTCTGAGACCATTCATCCAAGAAGGACCAGAACCACCATAACACCATGTCTCCTATGCCCAACCCAGATAAACGATTGAGAAGGATACCATGGGATAACAAAAGGATCAATAAATAGTCTGACTCTGGGGAATTAAAAATACTTAGGGAAGAAGACCTCGCTTCTTGACTGGGTTAAACCTGGGTGACTGAGCATTACAAAAGTCATGTACCAGGGATACATGAAAATGGATATTTATCAAGCCATCTAAGTACAGCTGATCATTGCCTCAGAATTTTCTGAACATGTGTCAGAATTAAACTAATCTCTCTCTTCAAATATTAATTAACTAGTCATGTGTGTGTCTAAAGCCTGAGGCCAGCTGTCTTCAAACAGAACAATAAAGAATAACTTTCACAGCTTAACAGGTTGGCATGATTGTATAATGCTATTGTGAACTAGGGATGTACGAAATGTACTCACCCGTCCGTTCCGGGGCATCAGCGGTGGGGGGGAGGCGCTCTGTTCCTCCCCCCAGAATCCTCCCCAGCCAGCTCCGCTCTGCAGGGACTCTACAGAGCCACCGGCCGGGGCCAGGCTGCTGCGGCTGCCATTTGCGTGGCTGCCAAGCCGTGATGGGCTACGTAAGTATTTACGTAGCCTATCACAGCAAAAGCAAGCCACGCAAATGGCCGCCGCTGCACCATTTGCGTGGCTGCCTTTTTCCGTGATAGGCTACATAAATACTTACATAGCCTATTACGGCAAAGAGCAGGGGCACAAATGGCGTAGTGGCCACCATTTGCACCCCTGCTCTTTCCCGTGATAGGCTACGTAAGTATTTACAGAGCCTATCACGGCAAAAGGAAGCCACGCAAATGGCAGCCACTATGACGGCCGCCATTTGCAGCCGCAGCAACCCGGAAGCAGCCAGGAGACCAGCCGCAGCCGTCACCAGGTAAGCTCCGTCCTGGGGGATTCCGTGGGATGGCAGGTGGGGAGGCCATTCCGCCACGGATTCCGGGGGGCTGGATTCTAAGGAATCCGGCCTCACTGGAGTCCATGGCGGAATTCTCTGACATCCCTATTGTGAACACAGGAAAAATACTGGACTGAAAGGCATTGAGAACAAGTGATTTGAAGGCAAAATTAGTCCAACCTGACACTGTAGTGTAAACATTATCTTAAGCTGCTAGGTGATCTGATGTTAATTATTTCTTTAGAAAGAATCTTTTTCATATTTCATAATAACAACAAAGCACCTTGGCTTAAACATGAACTAAGATTAGATCGTGATGCAGTATTACAACAGCAGGTGTAGTAACTTAAGCAGCCTGCCACAGCACTATTCCTGGTCAGTCATGGTTTGCCAGATGAGGAGATTCAAATTGCATCCATGCACTGGAATCTGTGCTGTGGCCTATACAAGATAGCTCTGATGGATCACTTATACTAATGGCTGCATTCATGGACTATTCTATCCCATCCCATGCATAGAATCATAGAATAGTAGGGTTGAAAGGGGCCTACAAGGCCATTGAGGCCACCTATATAAACAAGGCATGTTTATATAGGTGCAACCCCTAATAGATTCAGTAGCTTTTGCACCTATTTAGGTGTGCATATGATTGGTGCCTTGGTGCTTATTCATGCCTTACAGTGTGTTCCAATGGTGCTGCCTTCTTTTTCCCAGCATATCCACCCCCTACCCCTATACACACTTCACTGTGCATGTGGCTGTTGGTGTGTTTCATTTTCCCAGCTGCTTCAGAGCATGTTGTTCCTATCCCTTTGTAGTCCTAATTTGTTGTTGTTCAGTCGTTCAGTCGTGTCCGACTCTTCGTGACCCCATGGACCATATCACGCCAGGCCTTCCTGTCCTCCGCTGTCTCCCGGAGCGTGCTCAAGTTCATATTCATTGCATCGGTGATGCTATCTAGCCATCTCATCCTCTGCCGTCCCCTTCTCCTTTTGCCTTCAGTCTTTCCCAGCATCAGGGTCTTTTCCAGAGAGTTTTCTCTTCGCATTAGGTGGCCAAAATATTGGAGCTTCAGCTTCAGTATCTGTCCTTCCAATGAGCACTCAGGGTTGATTTCCTTTAGGATGGACTGATTTGACCTCCTTGCAGTCCAGGGGACTCGTAAGAGTCTTCTCCAGCACCACAGTTCGAAAGCATCAATTCTTCGGCGCTCAGCCTTCCTTATAGTCCAGCTCTCACAGCCATACGTTACTACTGGGAAAAACATAGCTTTGATTAGACGGACCTTTGCCGGCAAGTTGATGTCTCTGCTTCTTACTATGCTGTCTAGGTTGGCCATAGCTTTCCTCCCAAGGAGCAAGCGTCTTTTAATTTCATGGCTACAGTCACCGTCTGCGGTGAGCTTGGAGCCCAAGAAAGTAAAATCTGTCACTGCTTCCATTTCTTCCCCTTCTATATGCCAGGAAGTGATGGGGCCAGATGCCATGATCTTAGTTTTTTTAATGTTGAGTTTCAAACCAGCTTTTACACTCTCCTCTTTCACCCTCAACAAGAGGCTCTTGAGATCCTCTTTGCTTTCTGCCATTAGGGTGGTATTGTCTGCATATCGGAGGTTGTTGATAATTCTCCCAGCAATCTTAATTCCGACCTGTGATTCATCCAACCCGGCGTTTCTCATGATGTATTCTGCATATAAGTTAAATAAGCAGGGTGACAATATGCAGCCTTGTCGTACTCCTTTCCCAATTTTGAACCACTCGGTTGTTCCATGTCTGGTTCTTACTGTTGCTTCTTGACCCTCGTACAGGTTTCTCAGGAGACAGGTAAGGTGGTCTGGTACTCCCATCACTTTCAGAATTTGCCACAGTTTGTTGTGATCCACACAATCAAAGGCTTTAGCGTAGTCAATGAAGCAGAAATAGACATTTTTCTGGAATTCTCTTGCTTTCTCCATGATGCAGCGAATGTTGGCAATTTGATCTCTAGTCCTAATGGTGGATGGTTAATTGTAACAGCCATTTGGGGGAAAGGGAAGAAACTAGGCTGCAGTTGGGGCTTGTCTATGGGATTCTAATGACTTGGTGTTATGATTGGCTGTTGGTTGCTCTTTGCCTAATCTCTTCGTGTTCCCTATTGTGAACTGGCTGTACCTACTTATGCATACTTGCCTTTGTCCTTTTTATGAAGGACACTGCTCCTAACATAGATTAAGGGGAGGTTGTTAAGGCAATCACAATTTCTCCATATAACAAGAAGGACTGAGAAACACTGTGTACTCATGAGTGTTTAAGTGCTCCGCACTCCTTTGGATGCTGGAAGAATGGTGGCAGTCAAACTTTGATATATGGTTCCCCTCCCTGATGAGGCCCTCCCTAGCTTACCATGGGCTTGTAGTCCCAATTGCAACAGTGGATTTATGTTCTTGGTGAGTGGGTATGAGTGGAGTAACTACTTGTATTTTGATATGCATCTGCCCTTATTTCCATTTTGCTCCCCTTGGCTGTTGGCTGCTAGCTCCCCACAACCAAGTCCCCATTTCTGAGATCTTGTGAGATATGGGCATCGATAAGGTGGCCCCAAGTTACATACCTTGATATTGTGCTTTGTGCTCCTTTGCTGGATCTTATGTAGTTGCAGAATTAGTCATAAAGAATCCTGGCTAGGGAGCAGAGAGAAAAGAAGTGAGGGACAGTAATCTGGGGTCTCCAGTGGCACTCTTAAGTTATGCATTCATTCATTCATTCATTTATTCATTCTCTTGCTCTCTATTTTGTAGTACCTGCTCAGACGTAGGGATGTACGAAAATCACTTACCTTTCGGGGATTATGCTGATGGTGGGGGGGGAGGCGCTCCGTCCCTCCCCCCGGAATCCTGGACGGGGGGGAGGCGCTCCGTTCCTCCCCCCCCCCCGGAATCCTGGCCGGCCAGCTGTGCTCCGCAGCGATTCTGCAGAGCAGCCGGCCAGCTCTGCCAACAGCCGGACATCCGGCCGCTGGCTAGCAGGGATGCAAATGGCGGCGGCCATAGCTGCCGCCGTTTGCGTCCCTGCAGTCAACCGTGATAGGTTACGTAAATGTTTACGTAGCCTATCACAGCTGACTTTAAAAAACAAACAAACGCGCGTATGCAAATGGCGGCGGCCATGGCCGCCATTTGTGGTCCTTATTTTGGCACGTCTTAGTCTATGTAAACATTTACGTAGACTAAGACAGCGAAAATAAGGGGAACGCAAATAGCGTAGCGTATGCTATTTGCGTTCCCCTTATTTTCGCCGTCTTAGTCTACGTAAATGTTTACGTAGACTAAGATGTGCCAAAATAAGGACCGCAAATGGCGGCGGCCATGGCCGCCACCATTTGCGTAAGCGCGTTTTTTGTTTTTTGTTTTTAAAGTCAGCTGTGATAGGCTACATAAACATTTACGTAGCCTATCACGGTGTTTTTTTAAAACCTAGCCGTGATAGGCTACGTAAATCTTTACGTAGCCTATCACGGTTGTTGTTGTTTTTAACTGGAAATGGCAGCGGCGGCAGCCGGTCAGAAGATCGGCCGCCGCCGGAGCCGCTGCCGCCAGGAAGATCCACCCAAGGTAAGTCTCGTCCCAGGGGGGCGGGGGGGCAGGCCGTTCCGCCACCAATTTCGGGGGGCTGAATGCACTGGCATTCGGCCTCCCCGAGATCCGTGGTGGAACTTTCGTACATCCCTACTCAGACGCAGCAGAAGCTCTCTACCTTTGCCTTGTTGTTTGTTTAGTGGTGGGCTGACTGGTATGATCTGGGCTACCATAGGAGGCTTCAGGGGTGGGTACTCAGGAGCCCTGCCACTCATAAGTTGTAAGGGGGCTGGCGGGGGGGGGGCAGGGAAGAGAAGGAGGCCAACCGGCAAAGAGAAATCTGATTGTCTAGCTGTAGTGGTACACAGCGCAAGCACTGGAGGTGGAGGGGAAATCGAATGTGTGGGTGGGAGAGAGGGAGCAATGTGAACTTCTGCTAGGAGATTTTGCAGCAGTGACTGGAGCACAGGAGTCTGTGATAAGGAAAAGATCCATCCAGTCTAAAGACCAAATGAGTCTGTTTGAATTTGCCTACCTGATGACTTAGTAACTGACTGAGTAAGTTAGAGATCATCCGAGAGACCTTGCTCGGATGATGTGGAGAGAGATAGGGAGGAAAGCCTGAAAAGGCCTCCAGTCAAGTCCAGCACACGGTACTGCCACTGAGGGGGGGGGGGAGAGCAGAGCACAGTCCATGAAAGTCTTCAAGTGGCCTCAGTGGTGGTGCCTAGAACCAAAGTGGCTCCTGCTTGAAAAAATAGTGGAGATTATATTACAGCATCATTAGATGGCAGGACTAACTCCTGATCAAGCATAAATTTCTAACTTCCACTCCTCACCATGCTTAGAAGTTTTCCAGTTGTCCCACTTGCATGGGTTAAGTCCTGCTGGTAAAATTGTTATGTTGGTAGAAGCTTCCCATTGGCACACTATGGTAGTGCAGCATTTTTTTCTGCTCATATAGCATTGTGCTCTACAACAGGAGCTAAAGGGGATTCGGCAGCATTCTTAACTTGCCCAGAATTCATAACTCAAGAAAAGGATTCCACTGAAAAAAGACTCATTCTCACTTATTATTGCAAATCGGGGTTGGACTCGATGGTCTTATAGGCCCCTTCCAACCCTACTATTCTATGATTTTACTATTCTATGAAATCCAACATATAACAAATATGTTTTTAAAAAAATACAGTCCATTAGCAAGGCATTTTATGTAGGCTGCAAAAAGAACATCCAGAATTTGGGGGTATTTTTAGGGGGCAGGAGGGAGCATAACCATGAGCATGAGAATCTACATGTCATGGAAATGACTACTACAGGCAACATTTACGAAGTGGTAACAATTAATAAAAGAATATGATTTATACCATACTGGGTGTTATAATCCTGTCACTTCACTTTAACTTTCAATTAATTTCTCATAACAAAAGGAGATGTAAAAGGATACATATGTATTCTTTAATGTACAAGATTGTAATTAATATAACATTTGTTTCAAATTTATTATTATCTATTAAAGAATAAATAATTTTACAGCTTTCTAATGTATTCCTCTTAAGCTTTAAATCACTTGACCATAACTAATAAGCAGTGTAATATCAGGAGTACTGTAACTACAGCCTTAGACTGCACTTTTTTGGAATGTAAATCATCATCAGTTTTAATGCAGAAGCAACAGCAAATCTCTATAATTACTGGGTGCATTTTGAATCACTTTTATGGCTACTGCTCAAGACCCATTAAAAATCCAAAACACTGCACTGCACAGGGTATAAAGCTGGAATTATGATGCAGTACAAGCTGTAATTGAAATCCATAAATTTCCTTACCAGTATTCAAACTTATTTTGATGCCAGAAATTGCTGTTGTGCAGAAATGACTTTGAAAACATTTACTTTGTCTTGCAAAGTGGTTGTGGCAGCAGAACCTGTATTCCACTTTGGTATTTTGATAAGGTAAAAGTGTACAAATAACTTTTGTGATTTGTTTCTAAACCTATGTTTAACATGAGTGAGTGAATTTGCTGAACCAGAAGCAATGCAGAAATTATACCACTTCAGACGGCCCTATCTATGTTCCAAAGTCTTTTCTATGCTGTGATTCAAAAAAGACATAAAAAGAAAAATCTAATCTAAAATTTGAACCTAATGTGTGAAACTTTCTATACATTATTTAGTAACTACTACAATTTAATAGTTAAGGATGACCCATAGCCTACTTGACAAGATGGTAGATAGCTGCAAACTTGAAAGTCAAATTTCACTCAATTTCACTAGTGTGTTTTTTCTTGAAGCACATTGTGTTAATTTCATCTTGAAACTGTTTCTCTTTACAAATATATTGTTTAAAGTACATGCTCCCCTCCCCATTTTTGCAAGAAGAGTCTTTCTTAAAGAACTACTACTGAGATACATGATATGCTCTTGGGTGTAGAAACCACTTCCTGGAGTGTAGGAGTGCATAAGAGGGCAAGAGTGGGCAAATGCCCAGCAAGAAAACTGCCTTTCCTTTGTCACTGTGCTCCCATACTACACAGTTGGCAAAAGAATATGGCAGAATGCAATTCACAGCCATTCTGACTATCTTAGCTGCTGGCTTGAACACAGGCAGAATATACGTTTTATGAGCAAAACATTAATCCCCTTTGCTGATAACTACTGGGTAAAATGTTCCAGGTACGTTCTCAGTTCTTGTCAGTCAAATTAGCTTCCCCAGGCACTGACCTGGTTTGCACATAATGCTAACCCATGATTTAGTCAACCCATTGTTTGCTGAATTCTGGGTTATCATGTTGTGTGAACCCAGCCATGCTAACAAACCATGGTTCCTTAACCATGAACAAGAAAGAGAATCAATCGTTTGTTGTTGGGTTGTGAACTCTGGGTCATTTAAACCATGGGTTGTTGTTACGTGTGAGTCCAGAACTATGGGATGTTCATGGGTTGTTCTTCCAGGTTACAGAGGCATTGTGCAAGAGAGGTAAAAGAAACCCAGCCAGTCTACATACTGGTACTACAGCACTGCAAAGGCATTTGGGATACAGGGAGGGAGTGGGTAAAGGAGGAGGGAAACAACCCAGGGATGGAGAAAACAAACCACAATTTATTCGATTGTCTACTAGACAAAGCCCAGGTAGCCATGAGTTAGCCATGGGTTAAATAAACCGTAGGTTAGTGTTATGTGTGAACTAAGTCACTGTCTTGATTCAAGAAGGAGGTATAAAGGGGTGTAGCACTTCTCATCAACCTCTTAGTACATCCTGTTCTAAATAGAGGGAGCACCATGAACAGTTGGGATGTTTAATTATAGAAATGTTAAATTACAGAAATTCTATTTTGTCCTGTAGTATTTGGTATGTGAATGGGCCATTTCTAAGGGGCAAGGTTGCATACAGCTGCCCTTTGTTTCATTCCAGACCGTAATGATATATTGGTTAAACAAGACAAGCCCTAATGCCTAATACTACAGAATGACCTCAGGATAAGCTTAGACTTGCTCTGCAAGAAAGTCCCAATGTTTTCAGTGGTGCTTAAAAAAAAGGTAAAGGTAAAGGTATCCCCAACCAGTCGTGTCCGACTTTAGGGTGTGGTGCTCATCTCCATTTCTAAGCCGAAGAGCCAGCGCTGTCCGAAGACGCTTCCGTGGTCATGTGGCCGGCATAACTGAATACCGAGGTGCACGGAACGCTGTTATCTTTCCCGCTGAAGCGGTACCTATTTATCTACTTGCAATTTCTTGCTTTCGAACTGCTAGGTTGGTAAATATTCATAAGATTGTAGCCTCAGTTTATCATGTTCGGCCTGGAGTGCAGGGTAAAAAGTGGGAGAAAGGCTCTCTAGAGGTCCCCAGAGACATCAGAAAGAAACATGGATGAGTTTGAAACAACAGACAAAGGAGGTGGATGGAAAAGCTCCAGCAACCAATAGAGAGCCTGCAGGCCCAAGACTACAGGGGCTGTCTTCTCCAGTGCAGCTGTAGTTCTTGACTCCCTCCTCTCACTTCAGCTAGCAGCTTGACTTCCAGGCTGGGATAGTCTGGAGCCCCTAACTCTCCAAGACAATTCAGGGTCTCCAAAGGTTTGAACACAGAAGGACTAAGGTAAATTACCCTCAAAAACAGGGTAGATTTTTTAAAAATTGAATTAAGGTAGCCAGATACAAAAGAGGACAGAGCTCCCGCACCTTTAATACTTGTATAAAAGAGGGAATTTCAGCAGGTGTAAATTCCATCTTCGACACAACTATTAAAGGTGCAGGAACCCTGTCCTCTTTTGCATTAGGCCACCTAAAGTTGAATACATAGTAAAATAATGTGATTCTGCATGTAAGTGGATTTCCCCCACTCTTTCAGTGCATGTTAAATTTTCATCTCTCTCTCTCTCTCCCCCCCCCTTCCCCTCTTCACCTCAGTACTACCTTTTCTTTCTCTCTGAATAGTATATATAGTTAGGACTGAGCTGAAATCAGGCAGCAGCATGAAACTGCTATGAAACTTTTATCTGGCCCCCAAGTTGTCCTTTTACCCCAAATATTTTCATTAGTGAACATTAAGCATGTGTCCAGTGTTTCCTTATCCTCATTTTCTTAATGCCCTGAGATGTATTGATTGGTTTACTTACTTGAGTCATATGGATTATTTTACTGAACTATTTCTCTATGCACTTCTGATAAGCTGGTATGTATAATTGGAATCATTTTTTCTGCCAGGGCTTCTGCACCTAACAGTTACATAACAGGCAGAAATTCAATAAATGAATGTTCCATTACTGTATCCACGTAATGGGAAAACTGTCTCTGATTTTTGTCATGCAGCTGTTAAAAGCAGACTTTTCGTCTGCACAAGACCTGCTTCTCCAAGATAGATCTGGATATTTCTAGCTATATAGGAAAAAAAAAATACTTGCATTTTAGCAGCAGAGACAACTACATAAAAAAATAAAATCTTAAATTAGTACTTTAAGGAAGCAAATCCTTAACATACATGCAGGATTGAAAGCAGTGTAATTTATCTCTGAATAAGATTAGGAAGATGGCATGTATAGAAAAATTACAGAGATGTTTCTGTTTGAGAAGGTTTAATATGTAAGACAGAACTTGCCACACTAAAATCTGCTTCACACATTTTGCACCACCACAGGCTAGAAGAGGAGGTATGACTGAGTGCAATCTTGATGCGAGTTTCTTATAGAAGTTTTTTTTTAAAGAAAAGTTCTCTTATAAAAGTTTGGAATATAGTTCAACTGAGGCAAGGGCCTTTTAAACAGAGGCATTAAGGTTCTGAAACTGCATTTGTAGCCCAGGACCTACCATAGACCTCCCCCCGCAATAATGTGCAGAGAATGTTGAAGTTCGTAAGTATTTTAGTTCCATATAGGAACACATTTAACTTGGGCAGACATGCCCATTATAGTGCATGAATTCTGTAGCTGCCATGTTCCAAGATGGCTGGCTGACATGTGAATGGGGGTAAGCAATAGCTCATGAACTAATGCATGTAGAAAGCTCATTTTAGTGCCAAAATATAGGGGTTTTTTTTAGTCAAGATGGATAGAAGGACTATTACTGGTCCTTGTTACCACCTGTATGCTCTAGGTAGAATGCTGGACCAGGAACAGGAAGAAGCAGGTTCAAGTCCCTGCTCTTCTTCAAAGCTCACTGATTGCACTTCAGCCAGTAACTATCTCTTAAAGTAACCTACCTCAACAGGATTGTTGTGAGGATAAGAAGAAGGGAAAGGGGACATGTATCTCACCCTGGGGGGGGGGGGGTTGGAGGAAGAGTGGAATAAAAATTAATATTTAATTCGAATCAGAGATGACATTCAAACTATAGCATACATTTTTTTACTGATGACTGCAAGTACATTTTTGTACTTTAGCTTGCTATTTAAGATGCATTGTGACACAGCTTTTCACACTGGGAGGAAGTTTGTTCCACTCCCTTTCCATTGGCTTTTTAGACTAAGCAAATTTCCCCTCTCCCCCCGAGGTTAAATGGATTCTCTTTTCTGGTTGCTCTGCTAATTGGTTGGGGGGGCAGGGTTGCCCTTGTTTTCTGCAACTTACAGTCAGGGCCAGAAATATTGGAACAAGGATAACTGTTTTGACAGTTGGCCTCTGTACACCACCACATTGAAGTTGAAAGGAAACACACCCAGATGGGAGCAATGTCAGGACTTTCAGCTGTATTTCAGGGGGTTTGACAAAAGTGGGGCACTAACCATTCAGGAAGTACAGCCAGTAGCATACACGCACACCCATCGTTGCTGGCTCATAAGTAATGGAACAAACCAACATCATTTCAAACTTAAGGATCGCCTTTAATACCTGGATGAAAATCCTTTGCAGTCAATGACTGCCTGAAGTCTGGAATCCATGGACATGACCAAATGCTGAGTTTCCTCCCTCCAGATGCTTTGCCGAGCCTTTACTGCAACTACCTTCAGCTGCTGCTTGTTTGTGGGTCTTTCTGCCTTCAGTCTTATCTTCAGTAAGTGAAAAGCATGCTCTATTGGGCTGAGATCAGGTGACTGACTTGGCCATTGAAGAACATCCCACTTCTTTGCTTTGAGAAACTCTTGGGTAGTTTTGCTGTATGTTTCAGGTCATTCTCCATCTGCAATATGAAGCGGCGTCCTATCAGTTTGGAGGCATTCGGTTGAATCTGAGCAGAAAGTATAGCCCTATACACTTCAGAATTCATCCTGCTGCTTTTCTCAGCAGTCAGGTCATCAGTAAACACCAGTGACCCAGTTCCATTGGCAGCCATACATGCCCGTGCCATAACACTGCTCCACCATGTTTGACAGATGATGTGGTATGCTTTGGATCATGAGCTGTTCCTTTCCTTCTCCATACTTTTCTCTTCCCATCATTCTGGTACAAGTTAATCTTGGTTTCTTCAGTCCAAAGAATCTTATTCCAGAACTGGGCAGGCTTTTTAGGTGTTTGCTGGCAAAGGCTAATCTGGCCTTTCGGTTCTTGAGCATTACCAGTGGTTTGCACTTTGTTGTGAAGCCTCCGTATTTACATTCATAATATATAAAGCCGTTTCTTGACTGTAGATGTTGACAATGACATGCCTACCTCCACAAGAGCATTCGTGACCTGGCTAGATGTTGTGAAAGGGTTCCTCTTCACCATGAGCAGAATTCTGCGGTCATCCACTTTAGTTGTCTTCCGTGGTCTTCCAGGCCTTTTGCTGTTGCTGAGCTTGCCAGTTAATTCCTTCTTTTTCAGGATGTTCCAAACTGTTGTGTTGGCCACTCCCACTGTTTTTGCTATCTCTCTGATGGGTTTATTTTGTTTCCTCAGCCTAATGATAGCCTCCTTCACTCGCATGGACACATCTTTGGACCTCATGTTGGGAGTTCCAGTTAACAGCTACCAAATGCAAATGTAACACTCAGAACCACCTCCAGGCCTTTTATCTGCTTGATTGGTCATGGGGTGCCCAGGAAACAGGCCACACCTGGCCAAGCAGCTGCTTGTCAGCCATTGATTCCATTACTTATGAGCCACCAACGATGGGTGTGTGTGTATGCCACTGGCTGTCTTTCCTGAATGGTTAGTGCCCCACTTTTGTCAAACCCCTTGAATTACAGCTGAAAGTCCTGACTTCACTCCCATCTGGGTGTGTTTCCTTTCAACTACAATGTGGTGGTGTACAGAGGCCAAGTGCCAAAACAGTTATTCCAATATTTCTGGCCCTGACTGTAGTTAACTGAAATGGTTATTGGTTGGTTTTTTTGCATTGTATATTTTAGTTTTGTGATGGTTTTTTATTATTATTATTAGTATTATTATTATTGACTGCTTGATTTAAAGGCAACTGTAATGGTACTTTGGGAGAATGGTCAAAGGAGATAAACAGAAATAAGGGGAAAGGAAGGGCAAGAGAGTACTGGTAGACAGATGGCAAAATATGAAGAAAATGTTATGTCTCTTGACAGCAATTGACAATGAGCAATAATGGCAGATATCACCAGATCAGTTTTGGAAATAACACAAAACAGTGATGGTGCAGTGCAGATATGTTCTGAGATATGCTAGGCATCACCTTGTATTCTCTGAAGCCACCAGAGCAGTGAAGGGACATGGGAACATAGGACGCTGCCTTATACTGAGTCAGACCATCAATCTACCTAAGCCCAGTATTGTTGATACTGAACTGGTAGCAGCTCTCCAGGGTGTCAGGCAGGAGTTTGTCAAGCCCTAACTGGAGACACCGGGGGCTGAACCTGAGACCTTCTACATGCAAAGCATGGGTTCTACCACTGAGCTACAAAGCCCTTTATTCCTGCTGAAGGTCTCTGAGAATGCAAAGTGGGCATAGTATAATATGTTTCCAGAAATGCTGCATCTATCAGAAACTTAAGTTCCAGCCCAGATTTCAATTGGGGTAAAATTTGATCCCACCCTTATAAGGCATATTCATTGAAGTTTTTTCTTTCTTTCTGCCTTGCCTGCATCCATTCATGTGGTCCGGACTAGATAAATCAGCCTTGTATATACTATATAAGCACTGGCCTAGAAGCCATAGGCAATAAGGAATTACACGATGGTGAGTGCATAGAATTCCATGCAGAAGAGTGAGCAGGCTGGCAGAGAAGGGATGGAGCTTTTAATCTGTCCTCTGTGCCCAGCATAGAAACCAAGTAGGCTGCGAGAGGAAGGAAGCCCCCTCCTTCCCATCTAAAAAAGAACTCAATTTCTCCCCCCCCTTCCTTCTTGCTTGTGTGTTGTGTCATTTTTTATTGTAAGCCTGCAGGAACAGGCCATCTTGTTTAACTGATTAATGTAAGCCACTCTGGGAGCCTTTTTGGCTGAGAATCTGCATAAAAATGCGTCAATAAATAAGTTGCAGTAGGTTGCTGCAAGAGGGAGAGAGCTCTTTCTCCCTCCTCTTCCAGCCCCCCACAGTCTAATAAACATTTTTGCAGCCTTGTGGCTTTGGTGGGCTTACTTACTAGACTGGCATTAACTGATCTGTCGTGGCCTGGCAGGCAGATGTTCTAGCTTTAAAACTTGGTTCTTTATAAATTGACTTTGGTTGCAAGCATAATTCTATGATCTGGGAAGCAACCCTGTCCCAGAACCAATTTCCCTTGCCTGCATTGAAGTTCTTCACATAGATAAAATCTGGCTGGCTGTTACTTCTTATACTGTACCACAGTCTTAACCAGAGATGTGGAAAATAAGCCTCTATGAAGACTAGAGCAGATTTACTGTGCCTCTTTGATACTTTAAATTTCACATGAAGAAATATGTCACCAGCTTCAGGCACAGAAAACTAATAAGCTGAAGCAGGGAAGACAGTCTTCCTTCTGAGCTTAGGATAAGAAGAATAACCAGAGGAAAAGGTTACCCAGTGGCAGCAAGTGATCAGGATAACTATCACGCTTTTATTATATGATTTTTCTTTTACGGTTTATTTATACACATTTCCTCAATTATTTAAGATTTTCATTCTCTTTATCTCTATAATCAAAAACAGAAATACCAGAGCAAATGCTGGGACACAGACTCATAGCCTGAGAATATACAGAATTTGCTGACACACAATTAAAAGATAATTAAAAAGGGAAAGATGTTGGATAAAATTAATTGTCCTTCATCAGCATAAAATCCTTGGTTCTTGCAATATGAAATGAACCAATTCCAAGTGGGAGAATTCTAACTTGTTAAGGGAATAGTTATACAATCAGTTCCTTTGAGATAACTGCATTGACTTCAGAGTGGTGGTTATGTGTATGGTTGTATGTGTGTAGTAGGGGTGACCTGGAAAGTAGCGTTGAGCCCCTCCAAAAAATTCTGAGAAAATTTCTAAGATTTTTGTTTTTCTCACCCTCCTAGAAAAAGGTAACTTCATAGAATTTTCTCTGAATATTCCCCACCAATCTCCTTTGTGGCAGCTGCCATTTTCCTCCCCATCCCCCATGCCCTCGAATGACTCTAGGTCTGGGGCATTGTGGAGGATGCAAAATGGCTGCCAACACAACTGCTGCTGCTACTGTCACTGCCACTTGCAGGGGGCGGGGGAAACCTTAGGGAAAAAAGAAAGAAACCGTGCTATTGTCTTTGCTAATGGTGAGCTCCATCCTCGAGAAACTACTGGAGAATTTCTTCTTCCCCCGGAAAATTTAGGTGAAACATTCCTCCGAATTTCTATGCCCTGAAATAGGGTGGAGAATTTTGAGATACCATTTGTTCACAGCTCTAGAAGTGAAGAAAAGATATCTGGTTAATTTATGGCCTGACTCAGTTCTTTGCCTTCTGAGAAGCAATAGTGTAGACCGGGTGGTGGGGAACCAAGGGTCGGATTCCATTTTGAAGAAGCTCTCATGGGGGCCACATTCCAGTGGTGGGTGGGGTCAAAGTGGGCATGTAGGGGTGAAAAAAACTCATCCCCCTAAAAAAGTTCCATTGTTAGCACTTTATATTAGGAAGCATATCTACTCACAAATAAGCATGAGTAACACATCTACTCACAAGTAAGCAGGACAGGTTCCCCTTTTCTGTGCTAAGCAGGAAAAGCACTTATCTGTCTGCTGCTGATTGGAGATCAGAGTTTTCCCCTGTGAGGCAGAGGGGAGGGGACCATGGGAAGAAGCTGCCAGACTGGATGGGAAACCCCCACAGGCCTTATCAGACAATACTTTGGTCATCATCGTGGGTATCCACAAGTAACTGGAGTTAACATTCACTAGCATTATCTATCACACCTACACTTCTGCAGACTAGTTGAACTGTAATTCCATCCCAAAGTGAATCCCAGGAGCTGTAGTTCTGTGAGGAACTAGGAATCTCTAACAAATTTTTTGCAGCCACAATCCTTTACATTTGTTACATAGATACACTCCCCCAGAAATATGATAGTGAGAAGTGGTGTTTTCTGCAAACATTTTAGGGATTCTTTGCCTTAAGATTCACCACAACAAGTCCAGTATAGACATATCATAAGACCTCACACATCTTATAAAGAAAGCAGCAATAGTCATGCTTTAAAAAAGAACAACAAGCACACACATCCAAAATCAGGGGATACCATTGTCCTTCCAAGTCTCCTCTCACTTCAACTTTACTTATTGTATTCAGCAGCATTTCCCAAACACACATAACATGATGACATATAAATCCACTTATTACTAAATAATAAACTTGAAACGGAACTCCTCTCAGAGATCATAATTTTATAAGAAAATATCAATGCTTTCAGCCTAGTCTATATATGAATAGGTGAAATGCTGTTAATATAAAAAATTGCAGCCTCTCGTGTCAGCAGTAACTTCATCTTTTATATTTAGATACATTTGGAAGCATTAGGAATTCTCCCTGACACACACTTTCTCTCTCTCTCTCTCTCTCTCTCTTTATTAAAAACCCTCTTCCTAGAAAGAAATCAGAATGGCACAAAAGATATAACTGGCAAGTATAATTATTCTTCATGCTGCTGCTTCATCCTCTGATCATTTGCTCTCATGAAAGAAAAACTGACCCCTGAGGATTTTATTATACCCTTTGCTACAAATGTGAGCAGCAATTTGACCTTGGAAACCAGGACACTCTATCTGCTTCTCTCTACAGGGATGTTGTAGAGCTTCCGAATTTGTCTATATAGAAGTCTCCTTTTTAATGGAGGCGATCCAATTCGATTTTACAGCTTCTTTCTTGTGGCATGAAAAGCTGAATTACTATATAATTTGTAGACTGCAAGAAAAATAGTTTAGTTCAACTTCTGCCTTTTCTTCTTTAATTCCTGAGAAGGAGGTCTTTTGGTTTTATATATATTTTAAAAACATTTGAAATTGAATTTTCTTGAATGTTTTTCCTTAATCCTGCCAACAAAATGCTATGTTTGCTTGTTGTGGGGTGAGAAGAAGAGAAAAAAAATAGATGTAGAAGAAATTGTGTTTTTTTGATTAAGCACTGTGTTTTAAAACTTATACATGCATTTATTTGCCTTACAAAGCAACCCTAAGGGCAAGGATCCCTATCAACTGAGCTCTCTAATTCTGGGGGGTTTGTCCTGTGCCATGTTCTACTGGGCAGTTGCCAGCAGGGGAGGAAAAATGGGGGAGCCATTTTTTGCCTCTCCTTTCTCTGGAAAGGGAATTTCCATTAGACTGATGTCAGAGCCCATCTAACTTTTCCTCTGGCCTAGAAACGTGGTTGTAGGAGGGGAGGACTTAGAATCCCTTGGATCCTCTGCCATTCCATTCCCACTCACTGGCATGGCCCCGACACTACCATTTTGTCAGGAGTGCCCTAGCTGCCTCTTACAGTCCCCGCCAATAGCCAACTCAAGACACGGACGAGGATTCTTTCCAAGGCTTTATTCCTTTATTACTTCATGGCTCTTACAGATAATAATCACTAGTGACTAAGCAAGGAACTGCACTGGGGTAGATAGCAGAGTAGCCTAAGCTCCAGGTAAGGCAGTTGATCCCTGTTTGAAGGAGAACTGCAGGAAGAATCTGAACTTATGGGCTATGGAGAGATCCTCCCTCTTTCTCTTGGGTCCTCGAGACGTGACCGTTGTTTTAGCACCAAACGAGCAGAACGCCTCCTTTCAGCGCCCTCCATCTGTCGCCGCTCCCTGCGTCTGTGCCGAGCATCCAACAAGCCCCCCTCCAGTGCTCGCCAGGGTCACTATCTCTCTCAGGAATGCTGGCAGGAGGAATCTCTGCCAGCTGCTGTGCTTGTGCAAGCTCCTCTCCCACGGATTGCTGTTCTTCCTCAGAATCAGAATTGCTCTGGGGCTCTATAGGCTCAGTTTCAACCCTGACACATTTCTTCCCCTCTACAATGTCAGGGTTCCAACCTCATAGAGGAAGCTACCACAGAACCCTCCACAGTGGCTGAAAGGAGGCAGGAGTGGAGCTCTGACTTCAGAAAAAATCCTCCGAGGTCACATCTCTGTCTAAGACCTTGGAGGAGTTTCTAGACAATCCTATAGCTCCTGGGATGCTGTCTGGGGACCATACAATTGCTCTATTAGATTTATAAATATTCAAAGCTAAATGTACACAGTAGAATCATTAACTTAAAAAAAAAAATCCATTGATCAATGCCCTGCAAGCTAGAATAAAACTTGGGCAGACTTCATCAACATAAACGAATAAAATAAAAACCGATGTAAATGTATATCAGTTACAAGTGTTCATACATATTACAGCCAAGGGATGGAAAAGCTCACAATAGGTATAGTGTAGCTCACAAAATTCAAGGAGTTTTAGTGGGAATTTGCTGGTTTTCATTGATGATGTGGCTGAGCCAATTGGCTATGTGTCACTAGCCATGATTAGGAAATGAGGGAGAAAGGAACAAGAGTTTTTCCCCCAAAACAAATTTGTTAAACATTTTTGTAGTCTATGCAATCTTCATATATGTTTGAAACACAACAGTGTGAAATCACTGGTGACTATTACTAATATTGGCAACTCAAACTATCATATTATTTTGCATAACTAGCCAATACATTTATCATTGGTGAAACTGAAATTCTGTGCTATTTTTAAAAAAACTCTGATCAGGAATTTCTACTGCAATATATTGAGTAGATCAAATGCTCTTTCAGTTACTTAGACATGCCTGGAGAATTTGGTTCTTTGGTGGGGATATAGTAGAAAATGGAATGTTCTTCCCATTTTTGTCACCAGCAAAGAAAGAATGGCTGAAACTCCTACAGCAATGGGTGTGCAGGTGCATCTGGAAAGAGTTGTGGTGGGGAAAGCAGAGTGTTCATACATACTACAGCTGGAGTATATTTGAAGGAATGAATTCAAAGTCTGTAACTGCTGGGAAGCACCACAATGACCTTCCACCAGTTTCTAAGCATTTAGTAAATACTGTTTGCATGTTGTCTACTTTTATTTACATAACATGAAGTTTAGGAAATTTGTATCAGCCAGTGTGGTGTTGTGGCTAGTGATAAACTTAATCTGGGGAGACCTCGGTTCAAAATTCCATTTAGCTTCAAGGTTTACTTGGTGACCATGGGCCAGTCATCTTGCCTTCCTCACAGAGTTGTTGTGAGGTTGATAAATTGGTGGATGATACGTAGATTGCCCTGAGGTCCTTCAAGAAAAGATGAGATACAAATAAACATAACAAATATATTTAAACTAAAAATGAGATTCTCTGGATTCTCCTACCAGCAACAAGATTCTGCATTAAGAGCTAAATTCCATGCTTCCTTGCATGATACCGTTGATCATTCTTAAGATTTCGAGGCACGATATTTTATCATCAGTGTCAAAACTGAATGCTGTGGGTTTAAGCTTGATACCTTGTGAATAAAGGGCAAAACACGCTGAGGAATAAAAAAACAAAATGTAACTCTTCTTGATTGCATAGTCTCAGAGATTATTTACCCGATAGACCTATTCTTGGTGTTCACACCCAACTGGCAGTCTATCAGAGAGTGAATTTAAGTGATATGTTAAATGCGTAAATGCATTTCATTCAGCTATAAGAAGGGGAAACCCAATCAGGATCAAGAGGGAAGCAAACTTCTCCCCACCCCCAATGCTGCAATTCCAGTGAAAATTGCCACCAAAGCTGCTGTTTGGCCCAGGAAATTAGCTACAGTTGGGGAAAACAGCAGCTTCGGGTGGGGTGGAATGTAGTGTGAGGAGAAAGCTTTAAGACCCCCTGCCTGCATTCTGCAGTTCAGATCCCGGTCTGCCCTCCCTTCCCCATAGCTGTTATTTTCTTTAAAAGATGTGTTAAATGCATTCACACATTTAACACATCATCTAGTTTGCTTTAAAGGCTGAGATTAATCTCCTTGGTCCATGATACAAAAGACAGACTAGCCAAGTAATATGTCATTCATTAATGTCGTACATTGTATCCCCCCACCCTTCTCTTTCGTCCGTGAATAACTGCAACAATACTGTCTTGGCTTCCAGATATATAGAAGACAATGTACAGAATAGAAGTTTTACTATAAAACATTCTCCACAGAGCCAAGTTAATATATCTCAATGACAGCATTTTGCAGTATTTGCCAACAGTGTCACTACAGTTTTAGTGTATGGGCAGAGTGGCAGAGCTGGAAATGTTTTACACATCCAGTACATTCTGGTGCAAAGTATGTCTTAAAATAGAATGCCTACGCTAAACATAGCACCGCCATGATGTTTTAATAAATGGGAATCTCTACAGAGTACACAATCCCTCACAATTTGTCAAGACAAGTATATCAATGTATGATGACACATTATCCTAGTCAGAAAGACTGACCCAGATACGCTATTTTAAAAATAGCTGCCTTATTTAAACTGACCAAGCAAAGAACATTTCAAACTTGAAATTCATTCTTTACTCTTCATTCTCATTCTCACCAAGCACTTTAGGGAGCATGACAGCACTATTTAGAAATGAACTAAGCTCATAACCCTGTTTGTGGTTATGATATTCCTCACTATGGAAGAACTCTACAAAGATGCACTTTGCATGTTTCAAGAAAGGTAAATGTGTCACAGATTAACATTCTTTGGTTATGGCTAGTTATTCCAATAGAAATATAATATAAATAGCATGCAAGTACTAGGATGACAAGGGAAGAGAAGTTTCTTGCTTTAAATCTTCTGTATATGTCCCAATAATTGATTTAAATCTAGTACAGAATGTGCAGAATGCTATATTTAATAAATTGTGAGAATGAAGAGGAAGGAACCGAGTTATTTAAAGAAGATATCCATTTTTAACTTCATTAAGTTAAAATTAATCCAGGGCTCCATGCCCATGGAGATGCTTCATGATCCGTTTCAGGTTTAATCCAGAGTTTCATCAATTCGAGTTTGCTGCTCCAGGAGCACACAGTAGCCAGTAAGTGATGTAGAACAGCTTGCACTAGGCAAACAGCATCTAAAGCTGCATCAGTTTGGGCTTGGGCGGGTGAGTAGAATGACCTCATGAATTGCGTAGGTGTGGAGCAGCGAATGAATGGAGGCTTGCTCTCTGCCCCTGTTCTCCTTTCCCTGCTCAGTCAAGCGCAACAGACATGCATGACTTACTTCTGAGTAGGCACATTGAAGATAACCCAATAAGGAACCTTAATCCAACATATCAGCTGTGTGCGCAATTCTGCTATAACCACAGCACCATCTAGTGGCTGTAAAATGAAACATATAGAACTTGCAGAGAAAGGAATTCCCCAATTCAGAGCATGTGTCCACCTGTGTAAAGGAGCCAGTCTTAATCCTGCAAAGAATCCAGAAGCAGAAGCCCCGGTAAGGATGTGGGATTTTAGCCTCCTGTGGTAAAGCTCTAACTTACTTGCTCATTAGCATTTGTGGACAGTGCTGTGAATGCATGCAAGTGCAATGTCACATATTCCTGGGTAACTCATATAGTTTTATCTTCAATAAATATTGAAATCTTCATTAATTTATGTTTACTACAGCCAAACAAATTTTAAGTTGACATGGGCTTCTTTAATGTGTGCATCTGTTTTAGCAATTTTATTTTGCATGTTCTCTGTACAATTCTCCATGGAAGAAAAATTGAATAAAATTCCTCAAGAATAGATCAGGTCAGGCAATTTATTTCAATTAGAAGTCATAATGAAATTTCACTAAACCATCATTATTATTATTATTATTATATCCCAGCTTTTCCCCAATACTGCGACTCAAGGCAGCTTTACAACATTAAAACTTGTACAATTAAAACCTATTAGATACTAGGTAGTCCATATATAAAATAAATAGAATGCTTAATTCCTCTTGGCATGTCCCACACTTATGCAACCCTGACTTTCTAATACTGACATTAAAAATCACCGACTTTCATTCAGTTTTAATACTTTGTTAGCCATTTTAGTAATTCTTCATTACCTGTATAATTAATTAGTCATCAGCTGTGCAGATTCCCATCACTTCTACTTTTAAAATACAGTACAGAATGGTATGCTTTGATCTAGAGTGAAACTGAGTACGCCATACCTTGATAGTTGACTGGCACTGTCCACCCCACCCACATCATCTCCTTTATTTAATATCAACCTTTGATTCCTCGCATTCAACACACTATTTCTAAGGAAAGACATATCCCTTTCCAGTTCATCTGAAGTGTCTTGAAGCAGAATCCTTATTGCACTAATTTACTTTTGGAAATCCTTTTATTTCATGTCTTGCTTAAAATAGACCATAGTCAAACCAGTACAATCTGCTAGATACATATGTTTTGAGCCCTTTCTATGCTCCTGTTCATGTTGTTTATGAAATACCTGTTCCTATCACCACAGCCTACTTGCTCTACTGAAATAGACTTCTGACACAGACTGTTTGATAACAGCTGGAGCCCAGTAAAATGGAGGAAAAGGGTTCCTTTAAATGTATGTTCCTATCTCTGAGGCCAATGGAGCCACACTCACAGAATAAAAAAAAAAAAGAAGAAAAAGGCCCACATCCCAATCTTAGGAAATATCTATTTGTTCCCCTAGCAGCTAGCTGATGCTGGTGTTTAGGGTTTTGTTACTTTTAATTTTACATTTTGGAGGATTTTCATCTCATCTTAAACCCCTTATTTTTATATTAGCTATTTTTATATTAGCTTTATCTATATCCTTGTTGTTCTGTACTTATGCTGGCAGTTTGGGGGCACAGGGGTAATTTTAATGAAATAAAACAGCAATTAACCAGATGTTTCTCAGGAGCATCTTATATTAGGCCTTTAATGTTATTTATTTATAGCATTCTTGTAAGCTTCCTCTAGGAAGTCAAGGCAGCATACATAGTCCAAAACAAATATTCTTCTAACACAATTTTTTTTTAGAGTGGGGTTAGCCTTCGCTTTAAATGTGTCTTGCAATTTTTTTTGCCAAAGAAAATATTAAGGTTGCAATCCCATTCAAACTTTCCTGGGAGTAAACCCCATTGAATGCAGTGAGCCTTCTTTCTGAGTAAAGCTGCATAGCTTGCATTGTAAATCAGTATTCCACACTGTAATAATTCCTTACACACACACACTGAAGCATTTTGTTTGTTTTTTATTTGTAACCGTGAATGCAAAATTCTTCACCGAGTTACCATATCTATAAAATGCCACAGCCACTGTGGAGGAGGAGGAAGGAACTAGGAGGGGGTGGGTGGGATAAAAAACTTATTTCGCTTACATAAAAACTCTGTTGGCAAAGAACTCTGCGGGCAACAAGGTATCCCAAGCCTTAAGACCAGCCCCGGTGCAAACTCTCCCACTGCCTGAGGTGGGAGAGCACAGCTCATGTGCTGCCACCACTCTGCTGCTGCCACCCCTATCCCTTTACCACTGCCGTGGCACATCCCCCCACCCCACTGCAATCTCCTGGGACATCCCTCCCACAATGCCTGGCTCCAAGGAAGGATCCCCTCAGATCCCCTCAGGATCCTGAGGATCCCCTCAGACCCAGATATTTTGGCCTGGCCAGCTCTCTGAAGAGCAGCCCCGGCTGCTTCCTTTAGCCAATGCAGTTCTCCAGAAGCCTCTCCTGCCCTCTGGATTGTGCTGAGAGGATTCTCAGTGCAAGCCAGAGAGTGGGTGGCTGATGGCAGCTCAGAGTGAAACAGACAGTGGGCTACTGCTCGAAAGAGCCCCGCTGGCTGCTCTTTCGCTCCGGCATTTGCGACAGTGGGAGAGTGGGATCGGCAGGGCTCTTTAGAGCACCCGCTAGTGTCACCGACTGGGCAACTGGTCTGGATAGCCCTGCTGATCCCGCTCTCCTGCTGTGGCAAATGCCATGGTGAAAGAGCACCTGCTGGAAGCTGTAGCAATGGGCCCTCCTGATGGGGGGGCAGCAGGGGGTGCGTAGTTCACTGCTTTTCCCACTCCGCTGCCTGAGAAGGGGAATTCACTCTGCCTCATGGGAGGGGTGGCCCTGCTTAAGACTACTTGCCATATTAGAAGATCCCATTGCTTATCAATGGGGTCTTCTCAAACTGGGGAGAGGTAACGAGCGGGGTACCGCAGGGCTCAGTCCTGGGCCCAGTGCTCTTCAATGTTTTTATTGATGATTTGGAGGAGGAGGTGCAGGGAATGCTGATCAAATTTGCAGATGACACAAAATTGGGAGGGATAGCTAATACCCTGGAAGACAGAAACAAAATTCAAAGTGATCTTGATAGGCTGGAGTGCTGGGCAGAAAATAACAGAATTAAATTTAATAGGGATAAATGTCATGTTCTGCACCTAGGAAAAAGAAACCAAATGCACAGTTACAAGATGTCTCACAATATACTAGGCTTGACAATACTACAAGCGAGAAGGATCTTGGAATTGCTGTAGATCACAAACTGACTATGAGCCAATGATGTGATGTGGCTGCAAAAAAGGCAAATACTATTTTGGGCTGCATTAATAGAAGTATAGCTTCAAAATCACATGAAGTACTAGTTCCCCTCTACTCAGCACTGGTTAGGTCTCATCTGGAGTACTGTGTTCAGTTCTGGGCACCACACTTGGGATGCATTCAGGGATGCATTGACTTGGATTCCTCAATTCCTGCATTGAGCGGGGGGTTGGACTCAATGGTCTTATAGGCCTCTTCCAACCCTACTATTCTATTATTCTATTCTATGATTCTCAAATACATGCAACATCATATCTTTAGGCAGGGGTAATCAGACTTCAGGCTTGTTGGATCTATTTTGTTTCTTATTAGAACCCTGATGTCCACCAGGTGCAAAATAGTGGCTCAGGTGAGTGGACGTACAGTGAGAATGAAGGAACAGATTGATTGCTTCTGAGCACACTCTCAGCCCAGGAACTTGTGATCACTACTAGAACCAAGCTCACCTGTTCTTTCACACACAAAATCCATTCCTGGTTTTGTTTTTCAGCAACCTAATTTAGAGGAGCAGGGGGTCATTTTGGTTGTTTCTTTGTTGCAGAGCTGGCCTGAGGTGGAACTGGAAATGGCTGTCCCTGCCGCCAACTCAAGGTGCATAGCCATCCAAGGCCAGTCAAGTTATTTTGGCCTCTGAGGCAGAAAATCCCACAACCACCTTGACTTCACAGTAAAGATACAACAATAATAAATTAAATAACCATTTGTTGCCTTTTCATGACACCCAAAATCAGCAGCCTGAGGGGGCTGCATCGCTCTGCCTGATGAAGACTAGTCCATTGGGAGTCAGAACCCATGACAAGCTATTTCACATAACCTAGAGATCTACCAGATCCTGATCTGCCTTCTGCCCACACCTGTCTTAAGGTATAGGCAAATATAATCTAGAAATGTTAACATGTCTATTTCAGAAGGAAGACTGACATCTAAATGATATTTTCATTTATTTTAAGTCATGGAGTCAGACAGCCCTATACACTCATATATCAAAATGCAAAATACAAAGAGGCAGCTGGATCATGCCTGACCCACTCCCTGGGGTCCAAACTGTACTATTACACTAAAATATAATCTAAAACAAACCAAATCCAAAGAAACATGACTACCAAAAGAAGGATCAGTGTGTTCCATAAAACCTTTCAGTTAAAAGCCAGAGGAAACAAATGATTTTTTAAAAAATCCCTCTTAAAAGCAACAACAGATAGTGTCAAGGGCTCCTTGGAGGCCTCTCTCAGTCTAATCCAGTAGCCAAGTCCAGACACAACCAAAGGAATTCCTTTCAAAGCTTTATTCTTCTTTTACAACTTAACAACTATACCGATTGCAACTAGATCTGAGCAGCACAGTAGCTATGCCCTAAGTTGGAACAGTTGGTCCCCGTTTGAAAGGGAATTACTGGCAGACCCCTGAACTTAAGGACTAGGGAGAGTCCCTCCCGTTTTCCCTTGGATCCTCTGGGCGCAGCCGTTGTTTGCGCGCCAACCTGGCACTACGCCTCCTTTCCGCGCCCTCCATCTGGCGCCGCTGTCTGCGTCTGCGTCGCGCATCCACCAAGTCTGCTATCTGTGCTTGGTCACTCCCTGGACTGCTAACTAAACTAGGAATGCTGGTGGGAGGAATCTCCTTCAGCTGTTGGTCCTGGGAAAGAGGAGCGCGCTCCTCTCCCAGGAGTGACTGCTCTTCCTCAGAATCAGAACTACTCTAGGATTCTATGGGCTCAGTGTCCACCCTGACAGATAGGGCCTTCTCAGTGGTGGCCCCTACACTTGGAATTCCCTCCTTATCTGGCTAGCCCTCTCTCTAGTGCATGCCAATCTTAGAGAATGTAATGGCTGGCCAGCAAGTACGGTCTCTGAAGATTAATTTAATGCATGGACTAGTTCATAATGGTGTATGTGGTCCTTCAAATAACTTGGACCCAAACCATTTATGGCTTCAAGCGTTAAAACCAGCACTCTGAATTGGGCTGGGAAACACACTGGCAACCAGTGCAACTAGTACAAAATCAGCTAGCCCCAGCAAGGACTTCAGAGGGCACATCCTGTACCAGCTGAAGTTTCTGAGTTGTCTTCAAGGGCAGCCGCATGTAGAACACATTACAGTAGTCCAGTCTGCATATAACTAGTGCATGCATAACTAAGGCTAGGTTTGCTTTATCTAGATAGTATCACAGCTGACCTACCAAACAAAGTTGGTAAAAAGCACTCCTGGGTACCTCCACCACCTGTGCTTCTACAGACAATGCTTAATCCAGAAGCACCTCCAAGCTATGATCTTGTTTGTCCTCGTTGAGGAGTTCCACAGCCTCCCTGGTATGGTGGAAAACAGTAGGCCAGTGAGTCATCTCCATACTAGTGATATTGCAGTTCAAATCTCTGGATGGCTTCTTCAGCAGTTTCATGTAGATGTTAAATACCATGAGCGACAAGATGGAACCTTGGGGGACCCCAGAGGCCAAAGCCACGGGGCAGAGCAGAAGACCCCCAGCATCAACTTTTGAGTCTCATTGGTGAGGTAGGCTTGGAGGGTATGAAAAGCTGGTGAGAGGTCTAGGAGAGCTAAGAGGTTCACACTCCCCCGTCCATTCCCCAATGTAAATCATCCACCAGGTTAACCAAGGCTGTTTCTATCTCAAAGCCAAGGTTGAACACAGACTGGAGACTGCCTGGATTTGTCCACCACCTCCTCCAGAAACTTGATCAAAAATGGAAGTTTAGACACAGTTATGCTGAGATAATTTAAGTCAACCTTCCTCAACCTGGTACTCTCTAAATGTGTTGGGCTGCAACTCCCATGATTCCCAGCCAGCATGATGGAAGTTCTTGTCCAACACATCTGGGTGGAGAAGGCTGTGGGAAGTGAAGCATACTGAAGTCCTTTGAATAATTGAAATGTGCTGTATAAATACTATGTATATTTTCAATTACTAGAAATAATAAAGCCACAAAAGTAAAATATTGTATCAGTTGATAAAATAACCAGGCACATTTAGGTGATTTATGTTCAGCATGCTGAAACTGTTATAGCCCTGTGTGCTACATTTAAGCTAACTATTCCTTGCTTTATTTACTGGAGTAAGCATAATTGAACATATTGTAGAAATGAAGTGGAGTAGGGCTTGTCTAACAGTGTTAGTTCAGTGTTTTCCATATGAAAAATGTAAGGAATGTTAAAGAAGCAAAAGCAGCAATATTTCTCTAATTTTCTGGATAGTGTCCAAATAAATCATAGTGCTCTATCATTATCATAAGAGGAAATTAGTGGAAGAGACACAAACTTGAAATTGCAAATATCTTTATATTCTCTAGTAATAACAAATAGCAAGATGTCATCCAGAAAATGGATACTTTATATCTCCAGTGACATTTTCCAAGACAACAATAGAAAATTTTGTTTAAGTAGAAGGGCTGTATTTGTTTTAAAATAAACCTGCTGCAGAAGCAGTTTACTTTATGTGGCTTTATGTTGTAAACATACCTATTTAAAAATAAAATAAATTGACTTACATCAGATAACAGATAATTTGTTTCAGAAGGCGATTTATTTGCAGAGGATGCAAGAGTTCACACACTTGTCTTTGCCAGTTAATATGAGACTTCCAGTTCATTGCCTGTGGTTTGCTACTCCTGTCAGTAGCTACTCCCTAACAAAACCAATCTATACAATAGTGTCATGGGATGAAAGCAAATACTTTGTTCCTTGACCACTGCATATTTTTAATGACATGATACACAATAACCTATTCTACTAGATATAGATTTCCATGGTTGAGGTGTGTGGGTGTGTTTTGCTCTTATTTCTGTATTCAATTCTGACATATATTTGGAAACCAGCATGGTTCTTCCTTGACACTTTCTCATTTAATCTACAGCTTTCATAATATGAAACGGCCAGCATTGTCAATAGCACACCTCCATTTAGTGTACAGTTGTTTGATAGGTTGATACTATGATGTTTTTTCTACATGTTTTTACTTCCAGATGCATGCATTCTTCTATTTGCATTTAGAACTGTTTTTGCTGCATGCTGGCCAGTCATCATCCACTGTGATGTCCATGATGACTGTGAAATATCTGTTTTGTGAGCTCAAAGCCTATCTATGAGAAGCTATTATAGAATTACATTACAGACAGCATATTACAGATAACAATTTCACCTGTCATCCACGTAAACCAATTTTGCAGTGAAAATAGACTTAAGTTTCTGCACAGTGCCATTCTGATCATCAGAAAACCCAAACCCATTATCCTGTTGTCTGCTCCTCTTGCAAAAACATGATCTTCAAAAAGCCTATGAATTCAAGGCAATTACCGAGTGTAATGGAAGACCTTGTGCTTGGCATTTCCTTTAAAAATAATTGCAACAGGTATTGACTATCAAGAGTCCCAGTGCCTCCTCTGAGGTATTTAACATTGACCTCTTTGCTCACAAAAAAAGGGAACAAACATGGGACATAACACTTGCCTGAGAACCTACCTATGCATGCTTCCTTGGGAATAAGTTCCACTGAATTTAGTGCCACTTACCTCTGAGTAAGTATGCATAGAACGAGGCTCCAAGTTTCCCTTCATTTTAGGAGCAACTGAAAATCCATACTGTACTACAACTTTTTTCCTCGACTCCACAATTATTTGTCTTTCATGTTATATTTTTAGAGGAGACCTTACAAAAGCTCTTTGAAAATCCAAGATTTCAAGATCATTTTTGTTGATTTCAGGCTTTAGTCACATACATCTCTAGAAATGTTTGTATCTTACATTTTCAGAGTGTCATGGAATTAAGAAGACATTTCTCATGGCTTATTAATAACAGGCATTGTGTCTTCACAGACTATTTCCCTCCACCAAGAATTAAATGGAAATAATAAAAAAATACATCACCACTGTCATCGCCATCATCCTGTCACCTTGTTTCACAAATATTCCAACTGTAAGACCAAGGCACTAAAAAGCCATCTAACTAATATGCTAAGACACACTGACTATCTGTATGACACTGAACAACTCTCCAAAGAGAAAAAGAACTATTTTGAATCCTCTCAAGTTCTGTAGTCAGACTTTAACACCACATGGCAGAAAGGTTCTAGCCTTTTTTTTTTTTTTTTTAACCAACTACTCCCTCTTCAACTTCCCTGCATTTTTCAGCACTTCATGTACGAGAGCAAGCAAGTCCCATTATCAAACTCTAGGCAAACTTAAAGCAAGTAAACTCAAGTCTCAAGGAGGAAGCAGAGAAAGTTCCAGTTCACTCACTCTTTGAAAAACTTGTCCTATGTCAAATGAGGTATTAGAGCAAGGAAAGCAAGAGAGTTCATTTAAAAGGAGAGAAAGACACACAGCAGCATTGCTGTTCCTTACCTTGCTGGAGTAGGGAGGCTTGCTGAGATTGATCCCATCCCGGATGAGTTTATCCCTAATCATGATTTTCAGTTTGAGTTTTGGGTAAGCAATTAGCTCCTTGCTGCAGGGGCTCACTTTCCTGGGGACCCCCCTGTTTCCCGAAAGGAGGGGGAGAGGCTCTTTCCAGGTCTTGGCCTCATATTGCTCCACCAGGTGGCTAGTGTAGATCTCTGGCGAAGGCGAGCCCCGCTGTGGCGGCTGAGGCTCCAAGGTGAAATAGAGCCCGGCGTTGCTCTCGTCTTCCTCCTTCAGCCTCTGCACGGCTTCGAGGAGCCGGCGCCGGTGCTGCGGCATCGTGACCCCGATCGCATCCAGGTCTGGGTCCCCGATTTGCTTGCACACCTCCAGGTCGTCATAGCCATTATCCACAAAGGACTCGGCGTACTGCGAGAGCTTCAGGGTCTTCAGCCACTCGTAGACTATGTTGGCGCACATGATGGAAGGGGACGGGAGAATTAGGACCACACTGCAACTTTTGAAACCCTCGGCAGCTCCTCTTGCGGAAAAAGAAACCCCCGGAAACAAAATCTAGATGCAAGAGGCATCAAGGGAGGGAAACGCTGAAACCCGCGGGCAGCAAAACCCTGGGGAGAAGCGAACATTACATCCCAAAGCAGCGGCAGCAAATCTCAGGCGATGCTAAACGAATCCTCTGTCTTAGTCCCTCTTCTCTTCAGCCATCAAATCTGGAAGCCTTTGGGTCTCAAGAAGGGTTCCCTGAGCGGCCATCCATCCCGCGGAGCTCCCTACCCGGTCCCATGATCTCCCCGGGCCAAGAGACTGGCTCCCTTTGCCAAGCACTTGCGCTCACTGCTTCCCTTCCCGGGGGCTCCCGCTGTCCTCCGGCAACGATGCTTGGCTCCGAGATACTTGCCTAGTCGGGCTCTCACCGTCTGTTTACTGTATGCTGTGCTGTGCGCGCGCCTACATTTTAGTCTAGTAGCACCACATTAAGGTGGGGAGGGAGGACCTCAGCACGCTCTCCCGGCACTCGCCTGCTTGTGCAACAGCCTCGCTGCCAGCTGTCCCTCCTCATCAGTCTGCGCAAGGAACGAGAGCTTCAGACCTCCTCTCAGGTCCACCCCACAAGCCCGCCACAATTTCCCAACCTTCTTTTATGAGTCTTCTCCCTGAGGTCGGGGCGGGGAGCAACGGGCGTTCGCTACGCACCAAGCAAAGGCCAGCAATTCAACAGTTTCCCAGGCTCCCGCCTTCCCCACGTTTCATACTCCCACCTTACTCCTCGCGGCTCACGGAGAAGGCGCGTCGCCATGCCGCTCTCCTCAGTCAGGCTTAACCTTCGGGGCGGGGGGAGCCACCAAAAGGTGGCTGCTCAGTGTTTGAGAATGGGTGCTTAGCGCTGCCTTTTTTATGCTGAAGGAGACTGGTGAGGAGAGACAACCAAACTGTAAATCTCTCCTTTACTTTTCCCCTGCCCTGCAGCAAATACTAGAAAACCGCAGGTGGGGGGGGGGCGCCCCAACCAGGCAGCACTTGGACCCCCCCACACACACCTGCAGTGCCCCCTCCCACCACCTCTGGGGGAGGCAGGGAAGTGTGCAAGCAAGAGAAGGCGGCACCGGCAGCAGCTCCTCCTACCTCCTCTCCCTTGAGGGGTAGGTTGTTCCCACGGTGCTGTTGCCCTAGAGCAGTGGTCTCCAAACTTATTTGCTCATGCACCCCATCAGTAAAAACTTTTTGAGCACCCCCCCGAATATATGAATATTTATTTATTTATTTAATGTACTAATATATTATGTACATTATAAAGCATACACAAAAAATAGAAAGTAAAAAGGTTGAGATAATGATGGAATAAACAATATTTTATTTTATTTTTTATTAACGGTACAAAACCCCTTTTTGGTCTCACTAAAATAAATATTATTGTCCATTTTGTGAGGGTTAGTTTAGTTAATACTAGATAATATAATTTGTAAATCCACTTAACTGGGCACATGTTGTGGCAATATGCAGAAAGCAAACAATAGAGAGAGGGCACCACTGTCAACGTGCAAGGAGGGAAAAGGTCTCCTTGCAAGGAGGGGAAAGACACGCTTGGCTGGGCTCTTGCCTGCGCCAGAGCCAGGAGTTGTAGTTGCTGGCAGTGTGCCCTGCACAGAGTCGGACAAATATGACGCCCCCACTCCTTGGCTAACGGGCGCCTTGGCCTGGGCTGTTAACACTTCCCACTCTTCTTCTGCAGGATGGCAGCTGATAGGAAAGCCATGCTTTCTTCTCTGCTTCATTCTGCCAAAGGAGAGTGGGAAGGGTTCATCTCCTCCCCGCTCTCCTTCAGTAGGATGGCAGCTGCTCCAGTGCCATGGCAGAGCAAGCAACTGCGCCTTCCTTTGCCCTGCCTGGCAGAGACTGCAGCAGTTGGCTGACGGGGCAATGGGAGGATGCTCAATTATCAGGCGGCTCACCCCCCCCCAGGGATCATCTTGCACACCCGCTGGGGTACATGCACCCCACTTCGGAGACCACTGCCCTAGAGGCACCCAGACAGCTGCCTCAACCTTCCATCACCTTCTCCCTCCCTGTCTGGGTGGTGCAGAATACAACCACCCCAATTGCCCACCCCAATTCTCCCTCTGAAGCAGCACAGTGGTGGGCATTCTGCCCAGTTAACCAAATCCTCCCTGCTGTGCCACTCATATCCTTATGCTCAGCCTTTCTTTCTCCTGATAGCAAGGACTGGGCAAGTGTCTTTCTCCAATTGCTCCCCTTCTGCAATGCTCTACTTGCTCATCCTCTCTCTTTGGGCAGTGCAGTAAGAAGAATTGGGCTTAGTGGGGCCATCCAGAGGGAGGGAGCAAAAGGAGGTGGTGGTCTGCTCACTCTCTCCTTTCCTTGCCCTTTCTCACTGGATGGTGTGGAGCAGAGGGAGAAGAACAAGAGCAAAGGGTGGCTGAGGAAGCAGCTGCTATCTCTGCCTGCCCAGTATCTTCTCCCAGTGGGTGGTGTGGAGGATTGGGTTAACTGGGTCCAAATCCCACCCCCTTCAATAAGAGGGAGAGTGCAGGTGAGTGTGATGATGAGGCAGCTGTTTCTTCAGTTACCAGCTCTCTATGCTGCCCTGTACAGAGATGGTGAGCAAGTGGCCAAAAGGCCTCTCTCTCTCTCAGTAGCATTGTAGGCCCCATCCTCCCTGCTGTGGTGCTCAGGGAAGGTGAGGAAGATAGTGGATGTAGGAGCAACTGCTATCTTCTCTTGCTTGCACAACTGTTTGCTAAGCAAAGCTCAGAAGAAGAGATACCATATGGGGGGGAACCCCGGGGCTTCCCTCCCCCCTGTTCTATTCCAGTCTCTGCTGAAGGGGCAGTGGAGGGGAGAAAGCATTGCTATTGACTGTTTGTTTCATTGCCTCCTCACCCAGTCAGCTGCTTGACCTTCAAAACAGAGGCTACAGTGCTAGGCACTCCCCCCCCCCTTCAAATATATGTTTATGGTGCAGTTCGGGCCTTCGTTCTTCTTACCCTGCTCACAACTTTCTTGGGACTCTTGGGGTGGGGAGAGGGGCAGGAGAGATATAGAATATATATAGCTTTATCCCTCCTGTTTAGGTTTAAAGCTGCAGGGTAGAAGTCAGGGCCTGTCGGTGGCTTGCTTCTATATACCAAAAAGGAGAGGGAGAAGTGGGTGCTCCTACAGCTTAGAGTGATTCTGTCAGACCCCCGCCATTGGATGTACCAATGGTGCCCACTGGTTCAGGAAAGAGGAAAAGAACTACTCTCCTTTGGACCGTCCTTGCGACTGCTTTCTGGTATAGTTGCTCACCCTTTATTCTTTCTCTTTTAATTACCCGCCCGCCTCTCTCGACAGAACCCCTTTTCTTTTCTTTAATTCGCCCCATCGCCGTCAGCCCGTCGCTTCTCTCTCCCTTTGACTCCACGAACAGCAACAACCCGGCCTTCTCACAACTTCCTCGGCCTCGCAAGGGAGAAAAGCGCGCGAACCAACCGAAGGCGCCTCGCGCGTGAGGCGGAACGAAAGGACGTTTCGACGGCCGTTGCGCGAGCAGCAGCCGCTTGTTCAGGGGGCCGCTGAGGGGGGTGGGGCGCAGCTTAACGGCCGCCGCCCCGGGCGGAGCTGCAGCGGCGCCACGGTCAGGCGAAGCAGAGACGGCGCGTCCAGGCGGAGACCGTGTTTGCCACCCAGAACGTCTGTGGGGCTCCTCCGGAGGTTGCAGTGACTGCCCCACTCCCTGGAAAGTCACTTTCCCGCTCCCTTGTCCCACTTCGCTAGAAGAAGAGAAACACACTGGATCTCCTCTCCTCCTCACCCTCAGGAAACGGCCTCCGCAAGCAGGTCACTGCACAGGAAAACTGTGGCAGCCTCTTGGCTTCCTCCCTCCCATCTTAGTCGGGCTACTAGTAGTAGCGACCACCGAGGCTGTCCGTTTTTCACGCGGAAAAGCTGAGGAAGGGTAAGGCTGTAACGGCAAGAGCCTGTGGCGATTATTCGGATGCGTCTTTCTGCCTCTCTCGGCTTCGACAAGAAACGCTTGTGACAGAGGCAGAGTCTTACGAACACAGCTAGATTTTAGGGAGCGGGGTGGCGAGGGCCGAGAAAGCCTTCCTGCCTCCGGTTGTCTTTCTTGGGCCAGCCGAAACGATAGGAAAGACGCCGTGGCGTCGCTTGGAGGGGGCCCTCCGCTCTCCGCAGCGCGGCCGTCGCCCGCGTTTGTGTTTCTCTCGCCAACTCTGGGCTCGCAGCGCCCCCTGACGTCCCTGCTGAAACGTAGCGCTGTCTCCCACACGCCAATCTCCTTTCAGCTTCGCTGAATGCCGCCTGATTTCCACGCCGGCGGGGCTTCCGTACAGGGGAAAGGCAGGGGGAGAAAGCGTGGTGGGGCCGTGTGCAGTTACCACAGTAGATGTGATAACTGCAATGCAGCGAAGTCGGTTCATTTGCATTTCTCACATTCGACGGGGCATGCATTGATTTATCTGTTACATTTCTATAGCGCTCAATAGCCGAAGCGCTCTGGGTGGTTCAAAACAATTAAAACCACAAAATACAGCAAAGCTACAATATAAAATTTGAAAGTTTAAAACTGCAGTATAAAAGTAAAACCAGAAGAAAACCCAGCAGCCACGTAGAGACTTAAACTACTATAACAGATTTAAAACAACGGAATATTTATTTATACACAATTCCTTGCATCAAATTACAGGAAATGCATTTAACCTCAAGGATGCCTCTATCCGTAACAGGCCAGTGCTCACTGAAGTAGTTCCTTTGATTGTGTTTTAGTGGTGGATTGGATCAGGCCTGTAGCTAGGGATGGGCCATGGGGGCCCTTGTTGTTGTTCAGTCGTGTCCGACTCTTCGTGACCCCATGGACCATAGCACGCCAGGCCTTCCTGTCCTGCGCTCTCTCCCTAATCCCCGCTAAATTTTCTCCCCCCCCCCTTACAAACAAAAAGTTTACATTTTTGTCTTTAAAAGGCATGCAAAAAAGATGAACTGCCCCAGGCCTGGATTGGATCCAGCAAAAGCCTCCCCCAGATGGAAGGGCTCCAGTCAGCCAGAGGCTTTGTGTCCAGCAGAACTTCTCTGCTGGGAGGGAGGGAGCGGGAGGCAATCTTCATTGATTCCTCCCTCCCCCTGCAGTCCCCATGCCCCTCCAAAATCTCCAGAGGGTTGGGGGACCCACAGCGGAGGAGGTGGTACTGGGAGCTGCAAAGGGAGCTCCCAGTAATCAGTGAAAATTGCCCCCCCCCCATCCTACATTCCACCAGTGGGAGTTCTGACTAGAACTCTGCTCAGGGATTCTTCCCCGAGTGGAATGAAAACTAGATCTAAGCCACTGTTTTTATGATATTTGCAATTTATTGTATTTCTATTTTTGTTAGCCACCTTCATCTTTTTAGGGAAGGCACATGTAGTAATTAAAACAACAACTAAGACATAGTTTCTTAATAGTTTATAGATATTTATTTGCTTCCTTTCTTGGTTTTTCTTTCTTTTATACACTTATTCCTGTAGGCACATCTTCTCTTTTTAAAAGTTTCATCTTGTGTTTTTAGTGCTAGTGGTTTATTTGAACTAGTTAAAATGAATACTTGGGACTTATTCCCCTGCTAGGATAAAAATAGACAAGGAGAGAAAATGCTATGCATTAGACACTACTTTCAGTTCAACATATTTAACAATATATGCCTACTCTCTAAGGCTTCTGTTTTATGCCCTTAAATATCAAGTTATTGCATATCTAGGGCCCCATCTACATGAGCCATTTGCCCTGGTGCTGCTTCGAAGGGAAGATCTTTGCAACAGATGACTCACTTGCCACTTCGCAGCCCAGTCACAGTTTTCACAGAAAAATCCGGGTTTTCTCAGAGTCCACTTGCTGTGAAGTTTTCACTTGCTTTGGGTTCATTGCAGGGTGTTGGTGTTGAGCTGTCTGTCCCTTCCTGGGATTGAAATCGCAGGCCATTAGTGATGCCCCTTCTCCTTCGAAGCTCTGCAGTTACAGAGGCATGAAGAAGCGGGCTGGTGGAAGCTGCACTGATTGGTGGAAAGGAAAGTAGGTGGGGGGGGGAGAGCAAAGGGGCAAACATGTCTACGGGGAAGTAACTCATTGCCTTCAGTTCCACATCACTGCCTCTCTCACTTTATGAATCCAGCTTGAGAGTGGAGATGTTCAGCTACAAAGGAACACAGCTGAGAAACAGTGGATGCCTGTGGATCCACAGCTGTGAAGTTGAGAAAGGGTGGGTGCCGGGGCGGATGATTTTCATAAACAAGTACTCAGAAGCACTTCATTGAGCCTGTGTTTGTGGGGTGGGGGAGCCTTTTGATTGGGCAGTTAAGAGACTACATGCTGCTCACTCTGTCCTTCTCCCCAGCTCCGCACTCTTTGCTCTCAGTGCAGGCTCAGTCTCCCAAGGCAGTGGCTGCCTGCTTGCCTGCCCACCTTAGAAATGTGTATGCAGGGTTTGTTATGAACATCTGTGAAATATGAATTTCAATTTACACAGGACCACTCAGTTGATCAGGCTGAGAGGTTTGGGATCTTATGAGGTGGAGAAGAAACGCACACAATCCATGTAGATGCAAGAAAAGGAGATTTATTGAAATAAAAGAAATAAGTAGAAGGAGAAACTCCCCAGAGAGTTGCACGCTCTCTGAGGCTGAAGAGGCTACACACCTCTCAGGCACAAACTTAATTACAAAGAAAGGCTCTCTGAAACTCAAGACTGAAGAGGTTACATGCCTCCTAGGTACAAACTTAATTACAAAGAAATCTCAAAAGAGTTTCAGGCTCTCTGAAGCTCAAGAGATTGCACGCCTCTTAGGTAGGAACTTAGTTACTCAAATGTGGTGCATTAAATGACTAAATATACAGTTAGTCCCTGTTTGTTGCTCAGCTCCAGATCGGTCCACACTGCAAATGGCCCACTGAGGCAATGGTGATACATTGACAGCCAGGCCCAAGCCTAAGCCTGCTGTCTTATATCCTAAACCCAAACAGTTAAGTATGACAGAACAAAGATAACTGCACCCATATCTAAGCCCTGGACAGTAAAATCCTTTCCCTGAATTTTACCCAACACATACTCACCACAACACTATCAAGTACTTGGCCAGAGCACTTAATACGTGTCCCGTGGATCGAGGGTACTGTTGGTATGTGCACATACAAACGATCCAGATGCAACCACGCCCCTCCTGAATAATGGAAAGCTTTGGTGTTTTATACCCTTTTTCCTCCGTTGGGGCTCATGGGATCAAAGAGGGGTTCAGTATGCTCTCTGTTGATAATACATCATGTTTCCAATTTCCAGGATTGACATTTGTGGTAGACAGCCTGCACCTCCTTCCGACTCCCCGACATCTCTATGGTCATAAAGTGTCATCGTTGTTATCAGAACATCTGCAGATACCCCTCTTTTATTGGCCCATGTCCATCTTCTGTAACTGATACTTTGGCAATCTTCATCACATACCAGAGCACCCTCATCTGGCCCTCCTGCAATAAAACCATTCTCCATTCACACCTCCCCTTCCTGATCTGGGCTAGAATATTTCATATGCACATGACATGGAATGGTTAAAAGTTAACCTTTTCACATTTCATGATGTTCTCAGTGGACACTTAAATGTTTTGGGTTACAAAATACATTTCAGGATGTTTACAATTCAGGCTTGTATTCAGGGTCAAACTTTGCATTCAATTTTTTTCACACCACGTTTGTTACATTGCAAAAGAAAACAAAGAGTACACTGTGGCACCTAAAGTCTACAAGGTTATCTACTACAAGCAGAAAGAGAAGTTATAGGAAGTACAATCTTTATTGACAAAATCAAGTAAAGGTGGATTTAACCAATGAGAGAAATTAATAAAAGTGATAAGATATTAGAAGTAAGATATAAACTTAACTATTTAAGGGAAATATTTGAAGATGTGAGGAGATACAGGGAAGTCAACATGAAAAAATAGGAAAAATAAAATCACACTGTGTCACGTCTACTCACAAGCAAGTCTTACTAGTTGCACACCCTCCTCCCAAGCTCTGCGCTCTCTGCTCTTCCCAGCTTGGGAAGCCCGCTTTAACCCTCTCATCTACCGCACCAGTTCACAGCACTAATACTGCTCAGCTTTGACGGAACGAACAATGAAATTGGCGCTATGTAGATGCAGCCTAGGATGGTGATGGTTTGGCTGTGCATCTCAAGGGCTTGTTCTCTTTTGTATAGATAAAAAAAAAACACAACTAAGGATGACCCAGATTCAGGCATCTGGACCAGCCCAGCAAAAGCAGGGTCAGATACTATGTGTGCAAAAAGGTAGGATGCTGAGTGAAAATTGATGGCAGGGACCAAATCTTTCCAATACCACCCCGTCTTCTGATCTGGCAATCTTTTTTACTTAATGTAGGGCAATAGTCTTAAGTACAATGCTGTGCATGCCTACACAGAAGTAAGCCCTACTGAGTTCAATGGGCCTTACTTTCAGTAGGTATGTATACCCACTTTCCTAGGAGTAAGCCACACTGAATTCAGCGGGCTTACTTTTGAGTAGGCATGTATAGGTGTGCATTCTTAATATAACATTCAATTCTATTCAGTGATGAGGAAAATACACTGTGAATCTGCTCAGAGTCATTTCCATCTATTCTAATTCTAAATTTGTTCTATTCATCTGTAAACATCAGTTAATATATTCCAGGGTAGAAGGTTGTGTGCATAGAAATCTGTGTATGTATCTGTGGTCAATACTGTTAGCTATAAAAGTCCTGGGGAAAGTCAAAAATAGGTCTAACTTATTTGAAAGAACAGCAAATTGTACACCTCCACTGAACTGTGTAAGTCTTGTGTGGAAAAGAAACATGATTCTCCCATGTACTTTTATCAGAGACAGAATCTGTGGGAATCCTAATCATCCTAAGAGCAATGGCCTTGAATGTACACTTTATTTATTTATTTATTGCATTTATATCCCACCTTTTTCCTCTTGCAAGGAACCCAAGGTGGCTTACATTATCCTCCTCCTCTCCGTTTTATCCTCACAACAACAACCCTGTGAGGTGGGTTGGGCTGAGAGTCTGTGACTGGCCCAGAGTCACCCAGTGAGCTTCCTTGGCCAAGTGGGGACTCTCCCGGCTCCCAGTCCGTCACTCTCACCACTACACTGGTAATACTGTTTGTGTGTTGTTTTCAAATGGAATCTTAGTGAATATATCTGCTTCTTTTCATACTCAGCTATGCTAATGGGCAAAAGCAATTTGAGGCCCTGCTGCATTTGGGGGGATATTATATTAAGTTCATTTAAGCATAATATAGATTAGATTCTATTTGGCTCCTATTAGTTTGTCCTCCTGCATAAGATCTTTTATTTTTTCCAAAGCTGGAGTCACAGATACCCATTAATTAAATTTTCCCTGGTAAGATGCTGCAACTGCTTTTGCAGAATTGCAAACTAATAGGCCAAGCCTGAAACTGGTAGAAAACAATTGCAACTTAATTTTTAAGAAGACTAAAGCTTTCAAAAAATATTGTTTGGCTGATTTCCAGTAAGTGTTGTTTCTCATATTCAGACTGCCACATCACATGGCAACTGCAAACAGCCAAGTTACAACAGCAGTCATCACTGCTTTGGCCCCCCCTAAAGTCACTTATATGGTGCAGTCTCTATTGAATTTAAGACACCAAGTTATTATTTTCCTATTTAACCAAGCCTTGAATGAGCAGTAATTGATGTGCATTCAGCTTCTCTCTGTTTTAGAGTCTGCTGTTTTTTTTTCATTATCGCAGTTATACAGGGTGTTTCAAAATGATGGACCCAATTTCAAAGCAGTATATTTCACGATGGCAACATGTTACAATTACAGCAAAAGTTACAAATGGTTTAATGAGTTATCAAGTTTTACTAATCATTTTATAAATGCTCTATGTGCCCTCCACCTGCTGTACAGACAATATCGAGACGATAGTTGAATTCGCGGGCTATGCTGAAAACTCTCTTGAATTCTTCTCCCTTTTTCCTCTGAAGTGCGTGGTCGCCCTGTGCGCTTCCCCTTACATAAACAGCCTGTTTCCTCAAATTGTCGGTACCAACGACGAATGCTCTTTGACATTGGCGGATCAATGCCAAAACTCCATTGAAATGCACGCTGCACCGCAATTACGGATTCAGTCTTGCTGAACTGCAGAACGCAAAACGCCTTGTGTTGTGGGGTCGCCATCTTGCGAATGACTGAGGCTAGTGGCTGTTTGTGCGCTGAGAGAGGCATCTAGCGGTAATCATTTGAAACTCTATGCCCCACCCTTTCAAGTGGTAAGAGTTTCATTCATGGGCGGTTCGTGGTTGCAGAGATACAGCGATTTCAAATCGGGTCCATCTTTTTGAAACACCCTGTATTTACTATTCTTCTGAATTTGTATTATTTATTGATTTAATGTAAGCCACCTTAGAAATTTTATTGAAAGTTGGGATACAAAGGTTTAAAATGAAGTAAATAAAATATATTAATTCACTTTACCTTATCTGAGTGTCTAGCAGTGGATGTAAGTAGTAAGTCCCACAGTACTCAATGTGGCAATCTAGAACAATCGGAGTGCATAGAATTTGAAGGAGTTGGTACTTTATACAAAGTAATTTTCAGACAAGTTATACAAAGCGGCTTCAGGATTTTTAAAAGCTATTTTATCTTAATAACAATTAAATTTTATAAAAACACTTATTTGAGATATTCTAAAGTCATTATTGATTGATTTTAATTTATTAAAAAATCTTCAAGTTCTTGTTCATAGAGTATTGCTACACTGTATAACTCCATGTGCTTTAGTAATCTACAGCATTTACTAAATAGCCTTGGAGTATATCTATTTTGGCAAGCAAACTTGTGTTGAAAACAGTCAGACTATGTGATCCTGAGTGTTGGTCTAATGTGTCACTGGAAAGCCTTCTGAGTCTCCCTACATTGACAATATACAATGCAGTAGATGTCATTGAACTCATGAGCCTATCATTCATAAATATTCCAAAAGTAGTTTTGTTTGTTTGTTTTTAGAACATGAAGGGGTAGTGGGGGTGAAACTACCACCAATCCTTTTCTTAGGATTCTAGGGATTGTCTTTCAGCCTTTCTACCTTATTTATGGAGTAATTAACAGTTACTCCATATTCTGTAGTATCAGCAGGACTTAAAACAGAGCTTCGGCTATTGGGTGGTATAGAAATGTTATATAAATAAATAAAGTATAGCAGTTTTAGTGGGGCATATTTGGATAGCAAAGTTCTACTGTATTGTAATGCATACAATACTTCTTTGGTGGCTGTTGATTTCTCTTTGTTGGGTGACTTTTCCACCTAAACGTATTCCACATTTTCTTTGCTTAAGAATTTCCTAAGCATTATAGCTATCATTTATCATGACAAAGAATATTGGTTCCCCCCCTTCTTGTATTAATTGGTGCTACAATTTCTCATTGATGTGAAATTGTAACAGCCATCTGTCAGGGATGCTCTGACTTGGATTCCTGCATTGAGCAGGGGGTTGGACTCAATGGTCTTATAGGCCCCTTCCAACCCTACTATTCTATGATTTTATGATACCCTATAGGCCAAAGGCCATGGGGTCCCCCAGCATCATATTTTGAAACCGACCTGCTAGCAAGGATTGGAGCCACTCTAATACCAAGCCCCCGAAACCCCAGCCAGCCAGCCAATGAAAAATCACCAGTTTACATTGCCCCTGTCTATTCCCCAGGATCTCTCTCACAAAACCAGGCCAGATCCCAGACTGGAGTGGATCCAAATAGTATCTTTCAAGACTTTCAATTTGGGGCAAATCACAGCCCCACATTAGATCATCAAAGAGAAAACACCCAAAGGTGCGTTCCAGAGCTCAAAACTACCTCTTCCCCTTCTATCTCACTGCCCATGCTTCTATTGTGCTTTCTTTCACACACAGATCTTGTTCAGCCCTTCCTTTCAGCTGGTGGGGGGCAGGGGAAAGATAATGGCTCATCTTTTCTGGGTCCTAATGGCTCACAGTCCTTATAGAACATTCCAGCATGATCTCTGTATCAAGAAGCAGCCTTCTAAAGATTAGTGCTCAGTGAGAGACATCATCTGAATATCCCAGACTATTAATATTCCTTTGTTCAACCCCAAACTGGGATTCAGCATTATTTCAAGGCAAATGCACAGTGATAGTATTGTTAGGCTTTGCTATCAGATTACTGTGAACAGGACAATATCAGGACTTAAATATCATGTGGACTTACCCATGTGTTTACACAGATGTCTAGAATACATCTCTACCCATACCCCTTTATGATCTTGAGAAAGAGAGGGAGAGAGACCAGAGCTCAACTGTTCTTGGAGCATATTGCTGAGCTGGAATCTCTGCTGCACAATCAAAGCAGGGGGTTGGCTGTGGTTGGAAAAAAAAATGGTCTTAGCACATGATCATATTACTTCACAAGTCCCAGAGCTCAAATCTCTGCTGAGATAATCTAAAAGTGCCTTTTTTAGTGGATCATTCATGTATCAGTCCTGTAGGCATCTCAGCCAAGACTTTCCAGTTACTGAATTCCCTTTGCCTGGATGCTGCCCAAGGCAGACTCTGAGCAGTCATCTTCTGGCACCAGAAGGCCTTCTGCCTTGGGTCATCTGCATATGGCACAGCTAAGCTGCTACAAGGTAATTTAACTGACACATGATTATATTCTAGGTCATAAATTTACCCTTTGCTTTAAGGAATCACTATTCCATATAGAAATGTATACAAATAGTTGGGGTGGGCGAGTAGCAAGTAACAAAATATTTCAAAGATGAAGTCTAAGACTCAAGGCAATGGAGTACAAGCTCCTTGCTGGGATATACTATGAGTGGCATGCTGTATATGCAAAACACTACACAAAAGCAGAAAAGTGTTCAAAATAAAGTGAGAATAATTTAGGAGAGAGAAAGAAGCAACAAATCTAAGACTTGTGGCTCTTGTCCAGCCATTGGAGAACATGTACAATTTCTCTCCAGGCAGTGTCAAACCTTATGCCACTCTCCTCCAGATTCCCGGAGCTAATGACACCACTGAAGAGAAGGGAGGATATAGCAGCCCCGTGGCAAACATATGTGGGCTAAACTTCAAATGGTGGAGTAAATCAGCAGGAAGGGGAGGCAGCTACAGCCACTCTATTCCAGCCTTCCCCACCTGGCACAGTCCAACACATCTGGAGTGCACCAGGTTGGGGAAAACTGGTCTATTCTGACTGATTTATCTTTCTATGCTGTTCCTGTGTCTCAAGTTTGCCTAAATAAATGGTGCTACATAGAATAGAATCATCCCTGACAGATGGCTGTCCAGCCTCATCTTGAATGCCTCCAGTGTGGGAGAGCTCACCACCTCCCTAGGTAATTGGTTCCATTGTCGTATTGCTCTAACAGTCAGGAAGTTTTTCCTGATGTTCAGCTGGAATATGGCTTCCTGTCACTTGAGCCCATTATTCCGTGTCCTGCATTCTGGGATGATCGAGAAGAGATCCTGGCCTTCCTCTCTGTGACAACCTTTCAAGTACTTGAAGAGCGCTATCATCTCTCCCCTCAGTCTTCTCTTCTCAAGGCTAAACATGCCCAGTTCCTTCAGTCTCTCTTCATAGGGCTTTGTTTCCAGTCCCCTGATCATCTTTGTTGCCCTCCTCTGAACCCTCTCCAGTTTGTCTGCATCCTTCTTAAAGTGTGGTGCCCAGAACTTGACACAGTACTCCAGACGAGGCCTAACCAGTGCTGAGTAGAGGGGAACTAGTACTTCCCAGGATTTGGAAGCTATGCTTCTATTAATGCAGCCCAAAATAGCATTTGCATTTTTTGCAGCCACATCACATTGTTGGCTCATGTTCAGCTTGTGATCTACAACAATTCTAAGACGGTACTGCAAGGTTCTATCTTGTCTCCCATGCTATTTAACATCTACATGAAAACGTTGGGGAAAGTCACCCAGAGGTTTGGGCTGCAATGACACCAATATGCGTATAATACATAGCTCTACCTGTTTCTTTCATCTATTAATCCCAAGGAGGGTATGGAACTCCTGAATAGGTACCTGGAGGTGGTTTTGGGATGGATGAGGGCAAAGATGTTGAAGCTCAATCCAGACATGATGGAAGTACCAATCTGTGGATATGGATAGAAGGATTCATCTGGTATTGGACAGGCTTGCCTTCCCCCTAAAGAATCATGTTTGTAGTTTGGGTGCACTTCTGGATTCAGATTCAGCACAGATGGTGGAGGTAGGCAGGAGTGCCTTTTATCAACTTTTGTTGGCATGTCAGCTGTATCTCTATCTAGGGAAACAGACTTGGCTCAGTTTTACATGCCCTCGCCAGAATAGACTATTGCAGCCTTTCCCAACCTGATGCTCTCCAGATGTTTGGACTATAACTCCCAGCATTCTTGACCATTAGCTGTACTGGGTGGGACTGATGGGAGCTGAATCCCAAAACATCTGGAGGGCACCAGGCTGGGGAAGGCTGGACTACTGTAATGCACTCTATGTGTGGCTACCTTTGAAGAAAGTTTGCTGCTACAGAATGCAGCTGCTTGAGTTCTTGCTGGTGCTACACTAGCTGCACTGTCAGTGCATTTTGGGGCCTAATTAAGATCACTGATTTTGATCTTCAAATGGTTTGAGTCCAAATTATTTGTGGGTCTACCTACACTAGGGATGTACGAAAGTCACTTACCTTTTTGAAGGGTGACATTAGCGGTGGGGGGGAGGCGCTCTGTCCCTCCCCCCGAAATTCTGTCCGGCCGGCTCCGCTCCATGAAGATTCCGTGGAGCTGCCGGCCGGGGCCGCCCGCAGCTGGACATCTGACAGGGATGCAAATGGCGGCTGCCATAGCTGCCGCCGTTTGCGTCCCTGTATTTTGCCGTGATAGTCGTCGTAAATATTTACGTAGTCTATCACAGCAAGCAAAAACAACAACAACAGCACAGGCAAATGGTGGCAGCTACAGCGGCCGCCATTTGCGTTCCCTTTTTTTCGCCGTTTTTTCGCTATTACGGCGAAAAAAAGGGGGTACGCAAATGGCGTAGTGGGCGCCATTTGCGTTCCTTTTGCCCCCGCCATTTTAGCCTACATAAATATTTACATAGACTATCACGGTGAAAAAAAGGGAACGCAAATGGCAGCCGCCGTAGCTCTGGGGCTCTATGGGCTCAGTTTCCACCCTGACACTTTCCCAGAAGCCTGCCACTAAGCTGTTCACTAATTTTTGTGAACTGCCCAGAGAGCTTCGGCTATTGGGCGGTATAGAAATAAATAAATAAATAAATAAATAAATAAATAGCATGTTCTTTAAGATTGGTGGGGACTAGAAATAGGGCCTTCTCAGTGGTAGGCCCTATGCTGTGGAGTTCCCTTCCAAAAGATATATGGCTGGCCCCATCTGTGGCTGCTTTTAAGAGTTAAAAATGCATTTCATTGTAACTGGTCTATTTAAAATAGTTGTTTATATTTAATATGATTTTATGAATATATTAGATGTTGAATTGTTTTTATGCGGTAAGCTGCCTTGGGAAGATGACTAAAATAGATTACATAAATAAATACATGAATAAACAAATGAATAAATTAAAGATGATGGGTTAGCCTTTAAAGCCCTAAAGTTTGGAACCAGCGATTTGGAACCAGCGCTAGCTTATAGAAAAGGCCACCTGCACTCCTATCAACCTGCCTGAGCCTTGCAATTGTGTTCTGAGGCCCTGCTTGCTGGGTCCTTCAGCAACAGCTATTAGGCTGGTGAGTGCCAGGCACAGGGCCTTTTCTCTGATGGCCCATCACCTTGGAACTAACTTCACAGGGATATGTATAACCCCCTTACTGAGTTTTAGGAGAATTCTAAATACTTTTTAAAAAATTCTGATCAGATTTTGGATGAGTTCATTTAATAGCTATTTTATCAGCTGTTGTTACTTTATATTCTTATATTATATGATTTAATAATTTGTAATTAGTATTGGTTATTGTAAGCTGCCCTGTGACAGTAGATACCCTAACGGGTGGGATATTAAATTAAATAAATAATCTTTTGAATTTGGAGCTCCAGGAAATTGAATGGAAAAGCTGCAAGCATATGCATAGCAACATTTAGCCTGTGGTGAGATGCTGGCTAAATGGTTTTGGAATTAGCTGTAATAGATGTATATGGAGTGGGGCAGGGAGTGAAACTGAATCAAGCAAGAATAAGAGTATTCTTATTCTTTTCACTATCATCATCATTAGATAGTATCTCTTTATTGTGTTACTAGAGGAATCATGCCTATGATAATTCCAACTTGGAATTAATTTTAGACAGACTTTTTGCTTTAATATGGGCTGTAACTAATAATAGAACTAAAACGGGAGCTTCTTTTGATGTGAAATTGTTTCTCAATTTGAACTTCGTAAATTTTAATTTATTTATCTTCCTGTTACATTGTAATTACGATTTTATTTTTAATCTCAATTTTATTGTTAGCTGCCTTGAGCACCATTTTTTGGTGGAAGGGCAGCCAAATAAATAAAAGATAAATTTACAAGGAATATATCCACTGAATAAATGTGCAATTATTTTAAAATATATACACAGCAATGAAGCCTTCCAGACTAAAAGGCACTCTGTACCTCAGCTAGCGTCACTTGTGAAGTTGTTCCAAGTGGTTTCATACTCTACGTAAACTAAAGCTGTGTCTAAACTAGCTGTTCTCATATATTGCTTATGGATATGTTTTCAGGTGTTTTGCACAGAGAGTAGAAAAGCTAGTTTAAGGGCTAATGGTTATGAGTACTAATAGAGGAAAGACAGCAGAAATAGTATAATGACAGGCACCCCTTACTCTAGGGGTGGGGACCCCTGCCCCACATCATGCCTCCCAACCCAGCTCTCAGAAGCCCCTGGTGAATTCCCTCCCGATCCTGAAGCCCTGTGCTTCCCCCTCCCCAAAGAGGCTCTGCATGCCTCTCACCCTTCCCCATTAGGAAAGGCAAGAGACATTGTCCTTGGGAGCCTCTATTTCAAGGTGCCTGGAGTGCCTTGAAGCAGGGGTTTCTGTAGGCCTGGGAGTACCTTCAAGTAACCATTCCTGAAGAAGAAGGAGGTCCCTCTTCGCTGCAGCAGCAGCTCTCTGTGTGTAGGAAAATGGTGTGTGTGATAGGGCTGTGACCACAGCCACTGCTGCCATGTGGCCCCTGGGAAGTTTCCTGGTGGCAGTGTGGCCCTTGGGCTGAAAAGGTTTCCCCACTCCTATATTACCCCCTCTGTCACTCAGGTGATCGTTAAACAATGAAGGTCAGAATAATATTGCAATCCTGTCACGCCTTGCAGTAGCAGTGAAATGGAAATCTGGATTTTTAACAAGTTTTTAGTGAACACAGTATGGCACACCCAGTCACTGTTTACATCAGGGGTGGGGAACCTCAGGCCGTGGGTCCAAATCTGGCCCTCCTGGGGGTTCCAAAACTGGCTCTCCAGGGTTCCCTGGATGTCCGTGCTCCCTTCCCCTGGCCCCAGCCTCTTTTTCCCAATCACCAAACATCTGGTGGTTTCCTGGATTTTGTGCAGTTTTTTTTTTCCTCCAGGCTAAAAGGCTGAAATGCTTCTCCTAAGGCTTTAAACTATGATATGCTGTTTGCCTTTGGCCCTGCCCCTTTTGCCTTTGGCCACACCCACCACTGGAATGTGGCCCCCTGAGTGCTTCTCCAAAATTGCATTTGACCCTCAGGCTGAAAGTAGTTCTCTCACCCACTGAAATAATCATTAACAGATCTATTCTCTAGCCCAGAGCTTTCCAAACTTTTCATGTTGGTGACACACTTTTTAGACATGCATCATTTCGTGACACGGTAACTCAGTTTTACTAGCAAACCAGAGGTTAAACTAACCCGTTATAAGAGATACGGACACATACATAAATTGTAATAACGAAATGTATGGGGATACAACATATCTCATGAAAACCTTTCATTTATATTTTTAAAAATATGATTTGTAAGATAATAATATACATTGTTGTCATTTATGAGTAACAGTATGTAAATATGTGCAAGAATTTTAAAAAGTTGAATAACACCAATAACTACTTACCATTTTAATGGGATGTATGAGGTTGATGGGATGAACACAGCTTTTCAATATTTGGTGGAATATTAGATAAAGACACTCGCATTTCATCATCAAGCATTTTTAAGCTTCCACATTTCAGTGTCTTTAAGTTTGCCATCGTTGAAAAGGATACTTCACAAATGTATGTAGTACAAAACTGCAGAAGAATTTTTAATGCTTTTTTAGCTATGTTTGGATGCATTTTTGAAATGTGAATCCAAAAGCTGTCTAAGTCACCCTGTTCATGCATCATTAACAGATTTCGATCATTTTTTATGTCAGCTAATTCTTCTTCAATAAGTGAAAAATTCCTCATTGCAGTTGAAAGAAATGGATTTCTAATCCAATCATAGTCTTGGATTTCAACATTTGGGAAGTAATGATGAACTTTCTCTCCAAGCAATGTTAAATGGTCAACAATTAGCGAGCTGATATCACATACCAGGAGAAAGTGTGAAAAATAAACAAAATTAACTAAAGTATTTACAATACATATTAGGACACATAGGTCCAGGTAGGAGCTCAGCTGCAAAAACACATGAAGTAGAGAAGCAAAAGTCCAACAAAAATGGTGTAAATATATATGTCTCACTACAAGGCTGTACTGCTGTAAATATTTACAATGCCTATGTCCAGAGTCCAGTTCCAGCACTCTCCGGTGGTACACTGCCAGTGGGTGGTTAATCCACAATTATAGCAGAGTAAAAATAAAAATAAATGGCAGAAATCAACTGAGCTCCGTTCCGGCTGGCCAAGATGGCGGATAGCCCGCTCGGTGCAGTCCCAGTTGGCGTTTCCACCTGTGTGGTACTTTGGCCAGAAGTTCGCGAAGGGCACGCCTGAAACCATGCAGGGCTGGTGGCCACTGCCAGTTCTCCACGCCGGTGTCGGCCGAGCTCTGCTCCGAGGACAGTGCCTCCCTTCCCCTCTCTTCGCCCCGCGCCTCTTACCTTTCTGGGGAGCGCAGGCTCGAAACTCCTCACCTGTGCGGCGCAGCCCTCCCTGCTCTGGGGGCGTCCAGTGGGCCGTTGTTCTCCCCCGCTGCCCTGCAGCCGCACCGAGGACGTGGGGAAGCCTCTCGCCCGAGCTGATTGCAAATTGCTCAACTAATTGCTCGGCTAACTTGAAATTCTCCATGCTCCTCGTGCAGCCAGCATTTCCACACTCCTCGCCGTACTGCTCCAGCACCGCCAGTCACGTGCGTCCTGCATCAAGACGCCACATGATCCTAAAGCAGCTAATGTTAAAGCACCTAAGCCTTAGCAGCTAAGCTGCTTTAACATTAGCTGCTTTAGGAAGTTCCGGGGGAGGGACCAAGCGAAGCAAACGTGAGTAAGGGAACTCCGCGGTGCCCTTCCGCACAATTTTCACGCGACACACCTACACACTGCTGGCGACTCACTAATGTGTCATGACACACAGTTTGGAAAGCCCTGCTCTAGCCTATCTAATTAGATGCATTTAGATTTTAGAAAAGTGTCTGACATAATTTGACAACACTGCCCAATTAACACCAGATGTTTAATGGAACTCTAAAGACCTGTGAAAAACAAAAGGTGTTAAAAGATTGGAAGAACTTCTCAGGAGAATTTTCAGAAGGCTACATGAGGACAATACCTCAAACTAAATAAATATGACAGATAGGATCCAAACCTGTGTAATTTTATTGACAAGAGTGGTGGGGAGGAGGTGAGCTTTTGGGTTGTATGGGTATCAACCCACTCTGGCAAGTTAGATGAATTGCCTTTGGTATGTACTCCATTAGAGGTTTGCTTTTAACCAGAAACCTTCAAACTTAATTTGGCATTCAATTAAACTTTTTTAAAATGAAATTTTACAGCCCCTAAGACCACTCAATTTCCCCACCCCATATTTCATAGCAAGCACATAAAATACTCTATTATCTATTGTAGCATTCTGGAAAACCATGACAGATGATTACTAACCATGTATTATTTGAAGATAACATTCTTCCTTGCTCCCATAACTCAGCAAAGTGGCAGAATAAAAAAAGACAACCGAACCTACAAATCTATTTTTCAAAGAGAAGTATTTCTTGGAACAAAATTTGTCCTTGATTAAATCAATACATTGGACTGAAACAGAGACAGAGGGGAAAGAGAGATCTTCTATGAAACTGAAAGCCCTATTTCATTTTTGTTTGTGGCACAAAAATGTTTGTGGCAGGGATTGTGCAGAGATGTTTATGATTTTCCATTTACCAGCCACTCATCATAATCTCTTGTATATAAACAAGTCCTCACTATGCGAAAGTAACATTTTCCTTGTCAGCTAGCCGTTCAACAGCCTCAGCATATGTCTGCTACAATTTACAAACTCCATCTGGGGTGTAAGAATGGCATTATTCCTGTAGCTCCAATCCTTCCAGTTTATGCTATTGATTTGACAAACCATGTATTGATCTAGTGCTGCTGGCTGGTAATTCTGATGTGACCTCTTCAGATTTGAAAGGGTTCAGGACTACTTTTATTGAGGTCAATGTCCAAACTACCTTCTTTCTTAAAGCATCAATCTTAGGTCCAACTTCAGATTTAAAAAAGAGTTTCTTGTTTCCTAGAAGTTAACTAAATACTTTTTTAAAACTCCAGTTCTAAAGCAAATTAAAACAACAACTACTACTACTATAGTATAGCCCTGGTGTTGACCCTGATGCTGGGAAAGACTGAAGGCAAAAGGAGAAGGGGACGGCAGAGGATGAGATGGCTAGATAGCATCACTGATGCAATGAATATGGACTTGAGCACGCTCTGGGAGAGAGCGCAGGACAGGAAGGCCTGGCGTGCTGTGGTCCATGGGGTCACGAAAAGTCAGACACGACTGAACAACAACAACCCACGCAACCTCCTATATAAGGAAACTAAACATATTTGCCATGGTGAAGAACATGTTTGTATGGACTTAGTCTTAAGTAATAAAAATGTTAGGGCTGCCACCCTGTGGCAAAAATATGAATTAGAGGATTTATGTTTGACCACAGTGGTAGCCACTTGCATATTGCTATGAATATAATTGGATACAATTGAATAGGAAGCTGGACAAGATAGAAAGGAAAAGAGAAATGAGAGGATGATAAAGGCTTTCAATCATATGAGTACAGACAGACATAGTTGGGCTGTTAGTTCATGGAAAAAACAGCAATTAACAGAAGTATAAATTTAAGAAAGTACAAAATAGCCAATCTAAATGTTTTGGGGGATCTTTTACTTTAGAGTTGCTTATAATTACACGTAGTTCTGATGAGGCTGTCTTTTAAAAATACCTTTACTAGCTTCCAGCCAACTTTATTGTATTGTTGTTGTTCAGTTGTTAAGTTGTGTCCGACTCTTTGTGACCCCATGGACCATAGCACGCCAGGCCTTCCTGTCCTCTGCTCTCTCCCAGAGTGTGCTCAAGTTCATATTCATTGCATCGGTGATGCTACCTAGCCATCTCATCCTCTGCCGTCCCCTTCTCCTTTTGCCTTCAATCTTTCCCAGCATCAGGGTCTTTTCCAGGGAGTTTTCTCTTTGCATTTGGTGGCCAAAATATTTGAGCTTCAGCTTCAGTATCTGTCCTTCCAATGAGCACTCAAGGTTGATTTCCTTTAGGATTGACTGATTTGACCTCCTTGCAGTCCAGGGCACTCGTAAGAGTCTTCTCCAGCACTACAGTTCAAAAGCATCAATTCTTTTGCGCTCAGCCTTCCTAATAGTCCAGCTCTCACATCGTATGTTACTACTGGGAAAGCCATAGCTTTGATGATATGAACCTTTGTCGGCAAGGTGATGTCTCTGCTTCTTACTATGCTGTCTAGGTTTGCCATAGCTTTCCTCCCAAGGAGCAAGTGTCCTTTAATTTCATGGCTACAGTCACCGTCTGCGGTGATCTTGCAGCCCAAGAAAATAAAATCTGTCACTGCTTCCATTTCTTCCCTTCTATATGCCAGGAAGTGATGGGGCCAGATGCCATTATCTTAGTTTTTTTAATGTTGAGTTTCAAACCAGCTTTTGCGTTCTCCGCTTTCACACTCAACAAGAGGCTCTTTAGATCCTCTTCGCTTTCTGCCATTAGGGTGGTATCATCTGCATATCTGAGGTTGTTGATAATTCTCCCAGCAATCTTAATTCCGACCTGTGATTCATCCAACCTGGCGTTTCTCATGATGTACTCTGCATATAAGTTAAATAAGCAGGGCGACAATATACAGCCTTGTCATACTCCTTTCCCAATTTGGAACCAATCGGTTGCTCCATGTCCAGTTCTTACTGTTGCTTCTTGACCCTCATACAGGTTTCTCAGGAGACAGGTAAGGTGGTCTGGTACTCCCATCTCTTTAAGAATTTGCCACAGTTTGTTGTCATCCACACAATCAAAGGCTTTAGCTTAGTCAATGAAGCAGAAATAGACGTTTTTCTGGAATTCTCTTGCTTTCGCCATGATCCAGCGAATGTTGGCGATTTGATCTCTAGTTCCTCTGCCTCTTCGAAACCCAGCTTGTACTTCCGGTAGTTCTCGGTTCACATACTGCTGAAGCCTAGCTTGTAGGATTTTGAGCACAACCTTGCTGGCATGTGAAATGAGCGCAATTGTACGGCAGTTTGAGCACTCTTTGGCATTGCCCTTCTTTGGAATTGGAATGTAAACTGACCTTTTCCAGTCTTGTGGCCACTGCTGAGTGTTCCAAATTTGTTGGCATATTGAGTGCAGCACTTTTAACAGCATCATCTTTTAGGATTTTAAATAGCTCAGCTGGAATACTGTCATCTCCGCTAGCTTTGTTGTTAGTAATGCTTCCTAAGGCCCACTTGACTTCACTCTCTAGGATGTCCAGCTCGTGACTGCACTATCACGGCTATCAGGGACATTAAGATCTTTCCTGTATAGTTCTTCTGTGTATTCTTTCCACCTCTTCCTAATCTCATCTGCTTCTGTTAGGTCCCTGCCTTCTTTGTCCTTTATCATGCCCATCTTTGCACAAAACATTCCCTTGATATCTCCGATTTTCTTGAAAAGATCTCTAGTCTTTCCCATTCTATTATTTTCCTCAATTTCTTTGCATTGTTCATTTAAGAAGGCCATAGAATCATAGAATAGCAGGGTTGGAAGGGGCCTACAAGGCCATCGAGTCCAACCCCTTGCTCAATGCAGGAATCCAAGTCAGAGCATCCCTGACAGATGGCTGTCAAGCCTCGTCTTGAAGGCCTCCAGCGTGGGAGAGCCCACCACCTCCCTCGGTAGTTGGTTCTATTGTCGTATTGCTCTAACAGTCAGGAAGTTTTTCTGAACAAGCCTCCTGAACAATGTTACGGACTTCTTGTCTCTCCTTGCTATTCTCTGGAAATCTGCATTCAGTTGGATATATCTTCCCCTTTCTCCCTTGCTTTTCACTCCCCTTCTTTCCTCAACCACTTGTAAAGCCTCATCAGACAGCCACTTTGCTTTCTTGCATTTCTTTTTCTTTGGGATGGATTGAGTTGCTGCCTCCAGAACAATTTAACAGACTTCCGTCCAAAGTTCCTCAGGCACTCTGTCTATCAGGTCTAATCCCTTAAATCTATTTGTCACCTCCACTGTATATTCATAAGGGATACGATTTAGGTCATACCTGAATGGTTTAGTGGTTTTTCCTATGTTCTTCAATTTAAGCCGAAATTTTGCAACAACGAGCTCATGATCTGAGCCACAGTCAGCTCCAGGTCTTGTTTTTACTGACTGTATAGAGCTTCTCCATCTTTGGCTGCAAAGGACATAATCAATCTGATTTCGATATTGACCATCTGGTGATGTCCATGTGTAGAGTCGCCTCTTGTGCTGTTGGAAAAGAGTGTTTGCTATGATCAGCATGTTCTCTTGGCAAAACTCTATTAGCTTTTGTCCTACTTCATTTTGTACACCAAGGCCATGCCTGCCTGTTATCCTGGTGATTTCTTGACTTCCTACTTTAGCATTCCAATCCCCTATGATGAAGAGGACATCTTTTTTTGGTGTTAGTTTTAGAAGGTGTTGTAGGTCTTCATAGAACCGATCAACCTCAGCTTCTTCAGCATCAGTGGTTGGGGCATAGACTTGAATTACTGTGATGTTGAATGGTTTGCCTTGGATTCGTACTGAGGTCATTCTATCGTTTTTGAGATTGTACCCCAGTACTGCTTTTCCCACCCTTTTATTGACTATGAGTGCTACTCCATTTCTTCTAAGGGATTCTTGCCCACAGTAGTAGATTACTACTATCTACTACTAGTAGTACTATCTACTACTATTACTATCTACTAGTAGTAGTAGTAGATAGTAGGTCACCTGAATTAAATTTGCCCATGCCTGTCCATTTTAGTTCGCTGATTCCCAAGATGTCGATGTTCAATCTTGCCATCTCATGTTTGATCACCTCCAGTTTACCTTGATTCATTGATCTGACATTCCAGGTTCCTAAACAATATTGTTCTTTACAGCATCGGACGTTCTTTTCACCACCAGACACATCCACAGCTGAGTGTCCTTTCGGCTTTGGCCCAGCCGCTTCACTCTTTCTGGCGCTACTTGGAAATTCCCTCTGCTCTTCCACAGTAGTATATTGGACACCTTCCGACCTGAGGGGCTCATCTTCTGGCATCATATCTTTTAGCCTTGTGATACCTTCCATGGGGTTTTCTTGGCAAGAATACTGGAGTGGGTTGCCATTTCCTTCTCCAGTGCACCACATTTTGTCAGAACTCTCTGCCATGACCTGTCCATCTTGGGTGGCCCTGCACGGCATGGCTTCACTGCGTTACGCAGGTCTCTTTGCCACAACAAGGCAGTGATCCATGAAGGGGAACTCTATTGTATAGGATTGGTAACATCTGGATTTGCCCTTTAAAAGGAGCTCAGCTCTATTGTATACTAGATCCCTTAATGAGCTTCTTTCAAAGGGCAAATCCAGATGTTACCAATCCTGCCAAAAGCTAGCTTCCATTTGTGGCTTCCATTTGGCTGGGGCACCAGGTGGCTGCAGTAATGCCTGAAAATTTGGAATCTGAACAATTCCATGTGGGTCACCTGTGTGTCACAAGTGTGAAAAATGTGGGTCACAAGTGTGAAAATGAACATTTTATCTGGGGGGGAAATGCATTTCCAAGTGAACATTTAAAAAACAACACGTTTTTTGAATACGATTGCAAGTTTGGGAATGTGCGAACATTTTCCAAAAATGTAATGTCTGAAAAATTGGACTGTAGGTGGCTGCAGTAATGCCTGAAAATTTGGAATCTGAACAAGTCCATATGGGTCACCTATACAGTGCTAAGTAGCCACACCAGTAATGTGGGCTTCCAGGATGTCAGTAACTAATGTTACTGCTGTAACCTAAGAGCTGCCGTAATACAAGGGTGATTTTCAGCAGTAATCATATCATTTGGTAATATTTACTATATGGTGAGCACCAGTTTACCATATATCATATGCCTGCAGCAAAAAAGCATATTGTACTGATCTGAGTAGCGGTGCTCATCTTATGGTCTAGTTTGGTGAACTGAGTGTTGCCATCCTGGCCTCCGTCAAACAGGAGTTTAGCAATGTCCAGCTCAGCACATGATCACAGCCTGATAGATTGAGACAACAGAATTCAGCAATACAGAATTCTGAAACAAAATTCACCAATATCAATAGTAAGGAGCAATTTTTGGACCTTACCAGCAACTATATTCTATAGCAGGTGGGCAACACATGGCCTCTGGGTCACATTAGGCCCCTGCCACCCCCAGTGTAGCCACCCACTGCTGCCCAGTGCAACCCATTGCAGCCCACACCTCCCCTCTGCCCCGAAAATGTTTTTTTTTAAAAAAACTGTAAGGAAAAAAAATAGGCATAGCACTATGGAGCACCAAAAAGATCACATTTAGCTTCTTGGTGATCTGTAGTGCTATGGCTGGCTGGTTGAATATGCTTTACAGCTCTCCACAGCTAAGGAGGCAGGTTGCACTATTCTTGCTGCCTGCTGTTTCTGAATAGTCTCCAAGAACAGCCCCATGAGTTGTACATTGCAGTACTCAAGCCTCCAAATTACAGAGGCATGGGTGAATGGGCAAAGACTGAGCTGTTCTGGAAAGTGCACAGTATTATCATTGGCAGTTGATTAAAGCAGCAGGGCTGCATGCGTCCTGGAGCACACTCCCCTTCCGAATATACTTGTTTTGATAGGGCTGTTGTCATCCATTTCAGTAACATGTACGTTCACCTCCCTAAGTGCCCCTGGCTTCCCCATTGCTGCCTGGATTCAGATGAAACCTATTGATTCTCCCTCATCCACTCAATTATGGTCCAGTTCAAGTATCTGAATGGTGGATGAGCAGGTATGCACAACCACCCATACGCTACAGATTGTATGCACAGCAATTTACATAATCTCCCCCCTTGTAGTGGAAATGTGGAAGACAGTTGTTATTTTGAGGAGTTAGTGGTGGACAACAAATAGCTCCTTCTGTGCCCAGACTTCCATTTGGGCCTGTTTGCTTTAAGTTGTTAGCTTATTATTATTTCCCAGAGTCAGCTATCTGTTTGTGACGGTATGAGTCAAGAGGCTATTATTTACCTCTAGATAGCCCTTGGCTAGATTTCAGGGTCTACCACCAAGTATGGGTGAGAGTGTTTGGGATGGTCATATGGCTATCTATGCTGGCTGCTTGCCACTTGCTAGAGCTAATCTTTTCACTTTGCAAGAGTGTGTAAACGTTCTCAAAGTATAGCCAGAACATGGGTGGGATTAATATGAGCATAATAGTATATATGAATCCCTGAGATACTTCCAAGGTGGAACCTCAGTGCAAACCAACCGGGGAAAGTGTCAGGTGCTTAACTCTTGGCTTTTTTTGTAGTCACACAGTCATATTGCTAGACAAATGCTTTTATTATGCAGACTAAAGACAGACCAGCATTGTTTTAGGCTACAGAAGTAATCTATATGCCAAAATCATGAGCAGACTTCTCCAGCCAGCTTTGCATAATAAAGAACTACTTAAGCTGCAGTTCACTATTAACAAGAGTTGCAAGGAAACTGTCAGTAGGCCCTTCCCAACCTGAGGAGTCTAAGTCTTGGCTTCAAGTAGGGTCTTTCTAGAGCTCTTTGGCTGCCAGCCTCGAAGAATGTCTCACGACTCAGAGTTTTTCCTCCCTTCTCATGAGACTTTCACCTTTGGGTCTTTTACAGCCAGCCCTCCTCCTCGTTAGGATCTTGTATTCTCAGCGTTTCACAGGCTTCTGGCTGGCTATTATTCAACTGATTAAACTGCACCTGGGCACCCTCCCCTCCGTCACTGCCATTCTTAGTGATCTCTTGCTGCTGCCAGCTTGGGCCTTCAACAGCACCTTCCCCCTCCTGCTCTGACTCCAGTTCGGTTCCCAAGTCTGCTTGGGGTGTGCCTGCAGAGGTGCTGGGCCCAGTCACTACAGAAATTTCTTTCCGCTATGTCAGAAAGAAATTTGATGACAAATTGCAGCAGTGCATATTTATTATGCACATTACGAAGAATAGTTACAGCCTATAAGACAGGCAAAATGGATTGATGTAAAGAACTTGCACTTGTCCTGAAGAACGTGGAAGGTACAATTCATATTAAAAAAAAAAAATCCTGGTGTGCTCAGGTTGTACTTGATATGAAGAGCCTTCAAGGCCCTATGTTCCTTGGAGAGATGAAATTCCTTGTGTTAGGAGACTGACAGGAGATGGACTCCCAGGACCACACTTTTATAAGAACATAAGAACCATGCTGGATCAAACCAAAGGCCTATCTCATCCAGCATTCTTATTGCACAGCCCTCTCCTGCTTCTGTTCATTAGAAACTCATATTCATAGCCATGCTGCCTCTGATAACTGGAATATATAGCTATTATGACTAGTAGCCATTGATAGCATCCATGGGTTGGATCCAGACTTAGTTATAGTTAGAGTAGATCCATTGAGATTAATGGAATTTAAGGTAGTTGTGATTAATTTAAGTCCCACTGAGTATGACTAAGTCTGCATCCAACCGCATGTATTTGTCTAATCCTCTTTTAAGCCATCCAACTTGTTGGCCCCCACTACATCATGTGGTAGCAAATTCCATAGTTTAATTATGCACCGAGTGCAGAAGTACTTTCTTTTATCTGTCCTGAATCTCCCATCATTCATCTTAATTGGATGACTTGGTATCTGGTATTATGAGAGAGGGACAAGCTATGCACTTTCTCTACACCATCCATAATTTTGTACACCTCTATCATGCCTCTTCTTACTCCCCTTTTTTCTGAGCTAAACAGCCCCACACATTGTAACCTTTCTTTCCTCTTCAGATAGGATCACAATTGGCATACCACCCTAAGCTTGTCAGGGTGGAAACTGAGCCCATAGAGCCCCAGAGCAGTTCTGATGCTGAGGAGGAACAGCAATCCGTGGGAGAGGAGCTCGCTCATCTCTCACAAGCACAGCAACTGGCAGAGATTCCTCCTGCCAGCATTCCTGAGATAGTGACCCTGGCAGTGAGAGAGCGCTGGAGGGGGGCTTGCTGGATGCTTGGCGCAGACGCAGGGAGCGACGACAGATGGAGGGCGCCGAAAGGAGGCGCTCCGCTCGTTTGGCGCTCAAACAACGGTCGCGTCCCGAGGACCTAAGGGAACGAGGGAGGATCTCTCCATAGTCCTTAAGTTCAGAGTCTTCCCGCGGTTCTCCTTCAAACGGGGACCAACTGCCTTACCTGGAGCTTAGAATACTCTGCTATCTACCCCAGTGCAGTTCCTTGCTTAGTCGCTAGTGATTAGTATCTGAAAGAATCATTAATAAAGGAATAAAGCCTTGGAAAGAATCCTCATCTGTGTCCTGAGTTGGCTATTGGCGGGGACTGTAAGAGGCAGCTAGGGTGCTCCTGACAAAGCTGGTAAAAAGTATGCCTGGGCACTGCTGCCACCTGAGCTTCCCCAGTTAGCACCGCTTCGAGGTGCACTCCCAAAACTTCTGGGGGAGTGCAACCCCATCTAAGACCAGATGTATTCCTCCATCCAGATTGGCTTGTTTCCCTACCCATGGTACCTCCATCTTATCTGTATTAAGTCTCAGTGTGCTTGCTGTCATCTATCCCAAAACCACCTTCACAACTGGTTCAGGTGCTCAACAGATTCCCTAGGATCATTAGATAGAAACTAGAGGTAAACTGAGTATCATCCACAAACCTTCAAATGACCCCCCCCCCCAGTTTCATGTAGATGTTGAAAAGCATAGGGGACAAAATGGAGCCTTGTGGCACCCCATAGACTATCAATTACAACCCTAAGATCTCTTTCTTGGTCATTCACCACCAGCATATACATAGATGTTGGTCAATGTGGGTAATTATTTTACTTTTGCTTACATTGAACTGCATTTCCCATTTTAATGCCCATTCCCCATGTGAGAGATCCTTTTGAAATTTTGTGCACTGCTGATGGGAGCACAATACATATGTTCGTCTGATACCTCTGAAAACAGCCTCCCCTCATCCCCCATGGCACCTCCCCTCCCTGCTGTAATATGTTGACATATCCCTGACATGGATTGGGATCATCACATTTAATGTCCATATTTGTGTTGCACATTCAAGGGACAAGCAGTCCTTATAGGGAGTTTTTAATAGCATTGCTTTAGTAAAGGTAATGTATTTTCTAGCTCTTAGTCAGGTGAAGATGCTAGCAGAAATGTGGCATGGAGGGAATATTCGCTATGGTTTTCTCCATCTCCTGGTCAGATTTCAAATATTGCCCAGTCTCAGAGCCAATTATAAGGTTATAGCCATCACAGAGGATTAAAAAAAAAATGCTCCCACATGAGGTCCATAAAACTATGCAACAACCAGCCACCATGTAGATCAGCCCAATTGTGTGGGGGAGAGGCAAGTGCTAACATTAATTTGGAGTACCATCATAGAGATTTTCCACAGGTTTGGGCCAAGCCACACACAGCTTAAGCATTACATGGAAGCATATTTTTTCCTTTACTCTTTTTAGTCTGGTTTGAAAATGGAATAAGAGACTACTGTACTTCTGGTGGATAGTTTTCATCTAGTGATCGACAAGAGCCATACCTCTCTCATTAGAACTGCCATCTTTCAATACAGTAGACCACAGTATTCTGCTGGATCAACTTGAACATTTGGCAGGTGTTTCAGGGAGTGCGCTCCAAAGGGTTTGCACTTTAAAGGGTAAGTGGAGATGATTTATCAGCTCCCTGGGGTTATCATGTGGTGAACCACAAGGCCGTGCTATCACCTATGCTATTCAACATCTATATGAAACTGTTTGCAGTGCAATGTTCATAGCTTTGGGCTTGGGTGTCATCCATATGTGAATACCCTAGGTATCTTTAAGCATCCTGAAGCAGCTATCTCTGGCCTGAACCAGTATCTAGAGCCTAATCACACTGGTGAGTTTCAAACTGAAACTGAATTCAGACAAGTTGGAGATGTTAGTAATGCACAGCCATAGCTTGGAAGCATAAATTTGCTTGTGTTTTCTGCAACCCATTTTTATCAGATAAAGAGCCTGAATGTCCTGGACCTAGCACTGCCCTTTGAGAAGTTAGGTGGAGTGATTGCAAGAAGTGTCTTCTTTCACGTAGAGTTAATATGGAAACTTTTCCCTTGCTAAACAGTATAGATCTTGCTATGCTTATTCATGCTTCTGGAATGAGTAGGTTGGATTACTGCACTGTAGGGTTGCTATTGAAGGTAATTCAGAAGCTTCAACTCCTATAGAACACTGCTGCACATCTCTTAATGGGCCCCCAAGAGATGTACATATATTCAACCAGTTTACCTTAACAAGGTTTAATTTACAATGGTTTTGCGGCTGTTGCTGATTGTACATATTTAAGTTAGTTGTTTTGATTTTTTTTACTGCTATATACTGCTTTGAGCTTGCAGGAAAAGTGGCATAAAAGTATTTTAAATATATTTCCAGTGGCCTCTATATGGCAGTTGTAATATTTGAATTGGTTTTGAACTTATGGCTGATTGACACATTCAGCCTTCCACAACCTGGTATGTGAGACTACAACTCCTAGCATTCCTGACCACTGGCCATACTAACTAGGGCTAATGGGAGTTGAAGTAAAAACATTTGGAGGGCACCAGGTTGGGGAAGGCTTCCTGTCAGGAGTGCCCTGGCGGCCTCTTTCAGTCTACTCCAATAGCTAACTCAAGACACAGACAAAAGGATTCTTTTCAAGGCTTTAATCCTTTTACAACTTAATGACTCTTTCAGATGCTAATCACCAACGACTAAGCAAGGAACAGCAGAGTGGCCTATTCTCCAGGTAAGGCAGTTGGTCCCCGTTTGAAGAAGAATCACAGGAAGACCCTGAACTTATGGGCTAGGGAGAGATCCTCCCTCTTTCCCTTCGGTCCTCGGGACGCGACCGTTGCTTGCGCGCCAAACGAGCGCTACGCCTCCTTTCTGCACCCTCCAGCTATCGTCGCTCCTGGTGTCGGCGTTGAGCATCCAGCAAGCCCCCCTCCCGCACTCTCTCGCTGCCAGGGTCACTATCTATCTCAGGAATGCTGGCAGGAGGAATCTCTGCCAACTGCTGTGCCTGTGAGAGATGAGCGAGCTCCTCTCCCACGGATTGCTGTTCCTCCTCAGCATCAGAACTGCTCCGGGGCTCTATCGGCTCAGTTTCCACCCTGACGCTTCCTTAGGTGGAAGTTGCTTGTAGAGTAAGGTGTGAACCTGGACCTAGCACTTCTCACAGATGACACCTACAAGATCTAATCACTCAAGCTTCAAAATATATCAAGATCAGAGACATATCTGTCTGCTAGACATTAACATATGAGCACCGGTTAGGCTATAATATTATGCAGACCTACTTGAGGACATGTCCCATTGAACCCAATAGGACCTACTTCCAAATAAACAGTAGGCGGGCTGCATAGTGATTGAGACATTTGCAGAAGGTTTAAGGAGCAAGGCTCAATGTTTTGGGTATTGCTCAAAGTGTTAGCAATATTGACTGAAGCTTCAGTTTTAGAAGGGCAGTATTTGGTCAATAATGCAAGCCTACCGTATAGTATTTTATATAGCTGTGTACCAAGATTGTGTGCTCAAACTTTCGCTGGAGGTACTTTCTAAAGAACAACACATGCACTCCTGAACTTAAGAGCAGCAGTACAAACAAATGAAAAGGTGTCTCTCACACACATCCAGCTCCAACCCAATGTCTCCTGGTAGCCCTGCCTCAATGTAGCTGGGAAGGAAAGGTACATTTCAGAGTAGATTGGCAGCAGCACACACAAATGAAATACTCTCTCACACACATCTCTGGCTCCAGGTGTTGTTGTTGTTTTTTACATATGAAGAAAATGGAACATTAGCTATGTAGGAATTAATTTTTATTTCATGATCTTTTTCTGTTATGGAACTGCTGATTCAGGAAGATTAGCACCAATAAGATTGAAGGTTTATTCAGGGAGAGGCATCTGTTTTCTCACTTTTAATATTTTTATACATCAAGGCATCTTAACATACTACTTTTCATGGAGCGACACATTTCCTCAGATCCATATAGTCAAGGGAAAGATATAGAACATTTTTGTTATTTAAATACTAAACAATGTAGGAAGTCCTGAAGTCTGCTCAACATTATATTACAAAACATGGAGGTGTCGATGGTAGTGGTGGTGGTAGGGAAGACACCTCCTTTGGCCTACCTAAATGGCTCCCCTGACCATCTTGTTTCTCGTTATTGCTAGTAGAGTCTCTTGAAGTGATTTGGTGCATAATCTTAAATCAACAAAATCAATGAAAGTGAAAAACAAATAGATCACTCTCAAATGCACAAATTAAACAGAAATTGGTGGATACAGAAGATCCTGGAGACAGCTCGTGTGTTTCTTGTAACACTAAGAATGGCAGACCCACCTCAATTATGTACTACATTAAGAAAGGGAAATGATATATGAAACAAAAACTAGGTTTGTTTTGTTTCAGGAGAGATTTGAATAGTTTATTTTGCCCAGTCAGAGCCCTTCAGCATAATGACACATTCATATACACATATGAACATTATTTTCTGAAACATTAACGTATAGTACATTTTTCCTTTTAAAATACCAGCTGCACAGGTATTTTTTTATTTACAAAAATATCCCATACTTAATTTTAATGTTATGACATAGTTTAGGATCAAGTACATTAAGTAAAATAACTATGCAGTCTAACATTTCCATTTGTAATGGTATGGTTTGCAGTTCATACGAAACTATATTTGTAGACAGATGAATTTGCAACCCTATCCTATGATGCATTTCCCAGTTTCATCTTCAGAACACATAGTGGGGCTCCGCAAGACTGACATTAACAAGTGGTAGTGAGCAATAAAATAAAAAGGGCAATGTACAGAGACTAAGATACATATAAGCTAGAAGTTCTATAACAAGCATGCTTACCCAATGAGTAATGTTAGAAACATTTACCAATGCTCATTTTTTTCTCTTGGTGCTTGCATAACGAAACAGCAGCGTAACCAGAAAGCAGAATGTTCCTCCTAGGTCTAACCAATATGAATACCATTGTATGAGTCTCAGTAACTTAAGTACAGTTTATTTACACATTTTATTAAAAAAGGGAGTTAATACTTGACAGTTTCCCCACTTTGCATTACCCAGTATCAAATAGTAACTCCATGGATGATGCCATGATTTTATCCAAAATCAAATTTCTGTTAATATGTAAAAAAAAAAAAGTAGTGGTCAAGAACATATTACAATTCTTGAAGTTTAGAAAAGGTCAATCTGTAAGTGCTTTATCAAAAAATGCTAATACTGATTTAGTTGCATCTTTGATTTCTATAATCAAAACTATACCCCAAATTAGTTTGAAAATTAAAAATTACACTCATCTGTGGACTTGAAACAAACATGATTTACATAGGAAACATGTATAATAGTATCCATGCACTTTTCTTGGTTTGATTCTCAATGCATGTTAAACAATGTTTAAGTTCAGATAATTCACATGTACTGGACATTTAGCTGTTTACCACCCACCACCCCAAACTATAGAATTCATTCAACAGGATCTTTATTTTTGTTTTGGCCGCAACATCACTAACATTCACAAAGAAATAAAATTCACAATACTTCACAGATAAATATCTAGACTGTGGGAGCAAGTGCAGCTGAGAATTTGTACAGTAAACAAAGGCAAACCATGAGCACTTTTCAATCATTGGGCACACCACAACTACACTACAAGTGCAGTCATATTTTCATCCATATGCATCAGAGCACTAAGAAATAGGATGGTTTATCAGCCACAGGAATATGCACTTTAAAAAACATTCTGAGGACAATTAACATTCAATGAGTATAAAACATATGCAGAAACGAGAACTTCAAAATACAAAAGGAAAGCTGTAATTGACAAAAATACATGGAATTCACTTTTAATTTTTGGAAATTTATTTTAAAAGGCTGAAGAAAATACCTGAAAATCTAGAATTTTATAGATATATATATATAGTCATGAAAAACAAGAGTTATGATAAATATCCATCCACAAGCTGCAGCTATTCCAAACAGGTTTACAATTTAAATGGAGTATATGTAAAAACACTATTCTCCTCCTGGAGCATGTATTTTAGATTAAATCATGGTGTTCATTTAGGCTAGTTACTGTACAGCAGGGTTGAGCAACACATGGTCCGTGGGCCGCATGTGCCCTCCCCCCAGACAAAATTTGCAGCAGCAGAAAAAAAAAATCGTTCTGCTCTCAAAAATCACCCGCAAACTGCTGCAGAATGCAACAATGGTCAAATATAGCTTGTTTTCAAGTCTTAGGCTGCTAAAAATCAATGGAGAATCAGCATTTTGTTTTAGCGGAATTCCCTGTGGGATTCCATGGAGTAACAGCTACAGGAATATGCCCACAGAGGGTCTGGGGGGGAATGGCCCCTGGATCTCCTGAAGTTGCCCACCCCTGCTGTAGAGTATTTCTAATCAATCAAGATGGGTTAATTTGTTACTCTTATCTCGGTATGAGATTATTTTTTTCATATTATAAGCTTAATTAACTTCTTATGTATTATATATACATTAAGTTATTTGACAAATGTAACACAAGTTTTATTTAAAATTAAAAGATAGAGTATAATAAACATATTTTGTTAACAAACTATATTCTTCTAGCATTATGTATAAATAGGCTATCACTGTGGCTACAATCCAGCCATCATTACCTGTGCTTAACTTGCACTCGTTTCTATAGAACCAAAGTACATCTTATTGTATACAACATTGCAGTTTTGGGTGATCATTCAACAAATCTGAAAGTGTTTCAGTATTTTAAAATTAAAAATGCTAAGAAATTGTCTTTTGTTCTTATACTCAATCTTCCTGATCCAGTGTTCTGTTCCTGGCGACGGAGCTCTAGTACACATATGGACCTCCTGTACCTGCTACTTTTCTATTAATTTTGATGGAGGAAGAAGTCCATGTATGTAGTTTATACTTTTTCTTTCACTGGCATGGAAGCTCCTGTCCACAAGAAATCTAACTGTACAGAGGATGCACAGCAATTTATATACAGACAGGCAATTTGCTAGAAGGTACTTTCTAAACTATATTATATACAGATAGGTGGATTTCAAACTCAGATGTATGTAAAAGAATGAAGTACTCAAGATTACATTACTTAAAGTGCAGGGAAAAGAAATTCAAGTTTATAGTTCAGATTAGATCAGTGCTATAGAAAGCAAAAACGAAAAGTCACTGCATCAAAAATCACCTTTGGCTATAGCTTTCTAATATGTATTGTCACATGAAGGATAGATACCTGAAGCAAAAAATGTGCAGTGAAACTGTACAAAGAGTACAGATAGAAATCAGCTTGATAATTTTATACCTACTGTGCTATAATGAATGCTAGTGGTGACACACTTTCAGACTTGCTTTAAATACATGAAATATTTACATGAAGTAACATTCAGAAGTTATAATTTGGCAGTTTTCTGACTAAAGAAATATGTCTTCAGTTTATTATAATCAAACATGGTAACATTACATGAAAGACAAATAGCAGCAGTTTGTTTGCATTTTATCAATATAAAAACAGTAGTTAACTTAGGCTGTGTATAGATGCTAAATTCTCTGGAGCAATGGCAGCAAATTAACCCTACTATCATGGAACAAGCCCTGACCCAGCAACAGCAGCTTGATGATTGTACAAAGGTCATGGAAAAGGAACCTTTATACGGCTGACAATCTCCTGTTTTTGTAATTCCTAATTTCAGCGGCTTCCTCTAGGCCCATTCACAAGCAGCTCTACCTAGCCATTTCACTCCCAAGGAAAACTGCATTCCTATTTCTCTGCCTTTAAAAATGCTATATGAATGCCCAGTGTGGATCCCATACTTTGATGTATTTTTTAAAAAAACTTTTAATAAGTCCAAAAGCAATCCAGGCATTGACAGGGTAATTACATGTATGAGAGAGAAGTTATTGTCACTAACCAATAGGTTTCCACAATAGTTCACCAAGTTCACTTTATTCACACTGTGATAAAGTGCATGAAACATCATACCTCTCAATGGTGCTTGTAACATCACTGGTGTATTATTTTGGCTCTCTCGGGATACAGCTTGAAGTGCTAGAAAAATGAATTGAAACAGAGGTCATGTTTTGTGAATATTTTCTCCTGCCACAAAACATGCTTCCCCATTTTGCCATTTTTTTAGATAGGCTAAAAAAAAAAAAAAAGTGGTGAAAGCATTCAAGTGTCCCTACACCGTTTCTCCTGCAGAAACACACTGTCTCCTACAACTTCAGCATTACCCAGTAGCTGCGCACTCCTTTTCAGATTTCTCCTCAGTTCTTTATAAAGTGTGTCTGTAGCCCCTATTAACTGCTGCTTCAGGGCCATTTAGAAACAGTGAGATTGTCTATGTAGCCAGAGGAAAAAGTGTATATGGTGTAGGTCCTCACACTCAATAGTTTTGTTTGCCCTCCTAGCCAAATCTGAGTAGCTACATGACAACCTCTCCATTTCTAGAACGAAATATTTTTTCCCTCTAAATGTCAATTGATAAGTGCTGTGAACAGCAGCGAACTGGTATGAAAAGATAGGAGGGTCTTTCAGGAATCTTCACTCACTGCCCAAAGCCTCCCTTTTCAAAATTCAAACCCTGAGAAGATATAGCACTACGAAAAACATCCACAACTAGTTTGACCAAATATCAAGGGAGGCATCCCTAAATGAATGTGTATCCCATGGCTAGCAACACCTTACAAAGTACTGTCTCCAAATATCTGTATCATCTGTACACAGCCCTATTCTGATAGTTTGGTCAAACACAACCAAACTGAAATGCCAACCAAGATGATAATGGTAATTCTCCCAAATACTACACCAAACAAACTATACAAAGTAAATTGTCCTACAAGTACAACTGCATCTTGCTTCAGTGGGAATGACAAATATTGTTGAACTGTTGAATTGATAAAACTGGACAAATTGCACATTTATTTGCCAGAGTTCAATTTCTGCAAACATCTTCTAGTCAAATTATTTATTTTATTCATAAAATGTGAAAACACATATACATTACAAATGTTTGCTGACACATCCTTTGTGCTAGCATGGACTTCCTCATTCTTCATTTGTTGTCTGTCAAATACTTGCTGCTCTGAAAGCTAAGCAGCTTCACCTCAAAGCTTTTTTGTCTCAAAATGATGTTGTAAATTCACAAGGAGCATACCACTTCTGGGATTTCTCACAAAGGAACACTGATGCCAATAATTCTTGATTCATCATCGAGTTCCCTTGTTCTGGCCATTTCTTATTGTGGACAAAATCATTATTCTATTTAACTTTTAACTCTGTTTTAAAGGGGAGATTCCCACCCCTTTTTGTTTTCTTTAAAGACCAATAACATTTTAGTTTAATTTTTATTGGATTTTGTGCTTCTGACTTCAAGTACAAAATACATACTGTACACAATCCAGCCAAAGACAGAAATCAAGAGGTTATTCTTTTAGTATGTGCTTAAATATCTCCATCTTAAATCAATGGGACTTAAACATGCTTAACTTTGTTTGGATTGTGCCATTTGTACACAACAAATTAGCATTGGAAAAATGAAATTACTAATGCACAGAGAATCACAATGTACAGGTATTACAGCTAGCACTTTAATGTCTAGATCACTTACTATATTTTTTATTATTTGGCTTATGGATCTCATTTAGTGTATTCATATATAGCTAAATGCAACTCAGGTAAATAAACACAAAAATATTCATATATTTTCAGGCAGCAAAATGTAAAAAAACAACAACAACATCCCATCTTTTTAAATAATTGTAGTCCCTAATGTTTGCTGCAGTGGATTTGCTGCCACCCAAATGCTTCTGCAGGCTCAAGGCATCATATGGTTGCGAGAATATTTGAATCTGCTTCCCAGTTAGCCAACTAATTTTTCATTTTCATGGCAACCTGTCCAAAGCTGCACTGCATACTTGTACTAAAGCTGGTACAAGTACTTAAATACACTATTTAGCAGCCCCATATGAGAAGCAGATTCAAACATACCTGCAGCTTATAGAATCTCCCCACCCCATCCCAGAAGTGATTTTTGGTTGCAACCAGGCTGCTGCAGTGGCTCACTTGCATTAAAATTTCAAGTAGGTTTAAATCACATTTATTTAAAAGCATGTGTAATTATTTTAAAATACCACACTGTGCAAGGCCAGCCAGTAACATTTTCAATCTAGATTACACCATACATAGGAGGAATGCTCATCCAAATAATTTGTTTAGAGCAAAAAGAAATTTTGTACACCACTACTGAATCTACGCCAGGGAATTTTGTTTCGGCTTAAACTGCAGTCTGTGTTCATCACATACAAGTCAAACAACCCATTCAACATATGCACAGCACAGTCAAGTTTAGGAAAATAAAACTCAAACCTCTGGCCATACACTGGCACTTGCATACAAATATAGCCTAAACTAGTTAAGACTCTCTGCAAATGATCACAAATCAGTCATTATTTCCAGCTTCCTACATGACAAAGACCTCTTAATTATGTATTTTCCTAAATATTTTTCAATAAATCCTTTTATTATGGCTTTGGTGCAGACTTTATTAGCTAAAAATATACTGATTCAATTTGGCACATCTTAAATCCCTCCTCTTTTACAAATCTATGTGGGGATCTACCAGTTGCTAATGTGGTAAAATATTGAGGTTAAAGTTTTGTTTTTAGTACTTTGTTTGGAAATAGGTTACTCTGACTTTACCTTCATTCTGTAGTTCATGCAGTGAACTTAAGGACACTTACATGGAAGAAAATTCCAATCAAATCAATAGGACTTGCTTCCAAGTAAATGTGCACAGGATTCTGGAGGCAGCCTCTTTGCTGATAGGTTTTGAGTTTGAATTGTTTCTAGAAGTGCTTTACTCTAATGCGATTGATAAAAAAAATGCTTGCTATTATCCATCAAGTTGTATCTCAGAGTTCAGAAATCAAGATGATTTCACCTGGCAATTAGGTTCTGATTGGGCATGTGAGCTAGCTATATATATGAGAGATCTTATTTAAGTGCTTGCACAAATACATTCTGTTAAACACACAAAATAAGATGTACAGCATGAATTAAACTCATAACCATTTAAAAATATTTTATAAATTGACCCAACTGTATTTGCAGGAAAATAAAAAAATATAGTTGGCTGAAAGATGACAAATGTTTTTTCTCATTATAATAGACATCTTTACTTTTCACACTACACAGCCATAACACAAATGAAAACTTCCAGCATGATGTGCAATTCAATCACTTCTATATTTTTTTTACAATGCAAAAGTAACTTATCCTCTTGTTTTGCACTAGACATTGGCTGTGTTCTGATATCATGATATACCATTTATTTATTGTAACAGGAATAAGCTTCAGCAAGCCTCAGGTTTACATGCTCCCGCTGTCCCTTTCTCTCCTGGTATAGGCATGAGAACACTGGAAATTTTAGGTTTTGATTAACTGCAGTTTAGTTTTGTATCTGAACCCTAAACTTAGCTATGATTTGTTGAAACAAGACTTGCTTAATCTTAAACATGTTTTGTTGAAACAAGCCAATGAAGCTAGCTTGCTTCAAGCAAACCATAGTTAACATTAACCACATTTTGCTGGGTTCAGACAAAACAACAAGCTGCATTTAATTAAAAAAAACTGAAGTGAAAGCTTCTGATCTCTTCACAGCCGGTGAAGAGGGGAGCGGGGAGTGTATAAGCCCAAGGCTTGCTACAGCTCGTTCCAGTCATGATAAGCCATGGTTTATCATGAAGTCTGAACACAGCAACAGTATGATGATGCAAATACAAGAATACTAGATCAGGGGTCCAAGAAGAGACTATGTGCATGTTAACTATGTATAGATTCAGGATGGAACTCATGTACTTCCAGTTTGTCAGATCAGAGAGGTGGTAGCAGAAGAAGTCATTTCCAGTAACAGCTATTATGACGTGCTCTAAGTAGAGAAAGTCTAGATCAGCTACTAGTAGTCCCGTAAGTTGAACAACTTTATTCTAGCTCTTGGACCCCTGATTTATTGCAGCCTCCCACAGGAGGGTGAAACACTGGCAGCAACAACAGTAGCACAAAACCTTTTGGCATATGAAATATTAACACAGGATAGATCCTGCATTGCCCCTGCTCATCTGATACCAAATTTTCCTTTTTTGTCTATGTGTTCTCTTTGTTATCAATTCTGTTCTCAAGCTCCCAGTCAGCCCACAGGTAAGACACACATACACACTGTATGGGTGTCAGTTTTAAATATAATGATCCTCAGTTAAAGCTGTATGACTGAGGTAAAACAGTGTGTAATTTGTGCTAGGAAACATCAGTATCCCTTCCAGTTTTGCTGGTCCTGCAGAAGTTAATGAAAAGGAGATTTTTCTTCAAGGTAAAGTTATAGAGATGTATTTGAAAACGCGTTGTCAGAACTGGTACCATTTCTTATCTTTGCATTTTAACATCATCTAAAAAGAAAACAAAGGAACATACCATAGTCATGCTTCTGACAGTATACACAATACAGTTATTTTTATAAGAATAGGGAAAAACCTGTTAAGAAAGCAATGCCACTATAAAGGAGGTAAATAATTAAATGATTAAGGAGATCATGAGCCTTGGTGGTTTTCTCTCTGTGGAACTCCCTGCCTCTGGAGGTCAGGCAGGCAGGCACCACATTGTTCTGTTTTCAGCGCCTGCTAAAGACATCTTTATTTCAAGAAGCCTTCCTTGATTGATCAGCCATGGTTTTTATTGGTATTCTGTTTTTAAAATGTTTTAATATGACATTTTATTTTTTATATGTTTTAATATGGTGCTTTTATTCTTTTTTTTTTTTATTGTTCACCACTCCAGAATCTGTTTAGATGTGGAATGGTATATACATTTGTAAATAAATAAGTAAAATAAAAATCATGGATACATGAACAAGTGGATATAAGCTGTGCGTAAATACATCTTTTTTCTATCTGCTGTGTCAATCTAATTAGTATTTTCCTCATGTGATCAGCACCCTGCCAGTAAGGATGTCAATTAGATGAGAAGGATGCAGGTGGTCAGCCTTGCTTACACGGTGGAAATATTAACATATCTTTGCTAGAATATTCACACACCTTCCTACAGGGAAGCAACTGCTGGATTTGCATGTGAGAGAGTAAACGGGCAACAGGGTTAGGCAATCATTTTTCTGTTGAAGGCCACATTCCCTTAGGAGTAATCCGTCAGAGTCCATATGCCAGCGGTGGGTGGGACTGAAACAAGTAGTGGGCAGGGCCAGAGACAAAAAGGCAATGCAACAACTGGGTTGGGCGTACAATATGTATAGCAAAATTTAATGATAAAGTCTTTTTATCTGTGTGCTAACAGCAGCACTTTGAAAAAAAAAATTATGTTTGGCCATTATGTGTTTGATTGTTGTTAAACTGGTGATGTTTTTAAATCTGCTGATATCAGTTAGCTTTGGATGAGTGCTCTTTAAAGAATTAATTATGACTATCAGGCTTCATCCCCCACACCTGAGCCTTTGTAGACGCAATCATTTAATTGAGAGCTCCAGGCATCCTCAGGTTGAGTGGATAGCTTGAAGGCCCCCATTTGGGCAGTATCCAGAGCTACCCTATTATCTTATCGGCTAACTGCTTATATGCGAGTATATGGTCTTTTACATCTGAACCTTTGTATTTATTGAATTGGCAAACATTTATTTCCATGTATTTGCTTCCAGGACCATTGCAGTTCCTTGCAACCTTCAAAATAGTTGCTTATAGTGGAGCCTTTGGTCCCCTTGCAGTTTATTCATTATCATACATGTATAACATGTATACACACACACACCTTGGTTGGTACATGTACTAGAGCAGTGGTCTCCATTGGGGTGTGTGAGCCACCTGATAACTGAGCAGCCGCCCACTGCCCCGTCAAGCTGCTATTGTGTGCAATGATGGCGGAGGCAGCAGGACAGGACGGGAGCTGAGAGGGAAGCTCCATGGCATTTCTCTCTCAGCTCCAGTCCTATGCTGCCTCTGCTGCAGCCACTGAGAGCGCCAGTCTGGCTCTGCCAGGCATGGTAGAGGACGGTGCAGTTGATTGCTCAGCTGCAGCACTGAAGCAGCTGCCAAAGGAGAGCAAATTTGTTCCAAATTTGCTTACCTTTTCTGTGATAAGTGGCTATCAGTAGGATGCTACCTAGCAGATATTTTTGAAAAAATAAACACACTTAATCTGTCCCTTCAAGGTAAAGGTGACGCTTTAACAATGAGTGAGAAAGTAACTTCTTTCTGAAAGAAACTCATGCTATGGAGAGAGCATTCTGAAAATGGATGTTTGGAAATGTTTCCATCGGTATGTGATTTTGTTGCCAAAAACGATGTAAGCATGTCACCGATAAAAACTCTCGTATCTGCACACTTAAAAAACTTGGAAACTGCATAGTCTAACCTGTTTAAAAATCTTCCAAATGAAGACTTTCAGGGAGTTTTAAACCCATTTGTTAAGGCAAACAAATAAAAGTGCAACACCTTCCGATTAGTTTGCAAGAACAACTGATAAACATCAGGGAAGATGGAAATTACTAGCTGAATTTCAACGAAAAGCTTTGCATAATTGGTGGATGGGACTGAAAAATGAATATTATGATTTAGTAAGTGCAGCCAAAGATGCACTTCTTTCATTTGGATCTACGTATCTTTGTGAAGTGTCTTTTTCAGCTATGACAGTCATAAAATTGAAATAAACTGAATTTAGAACCAGACCTTTGAATTGCTCTATCACAAAATGGTAAACAAAATTTTTCAAAAATAATGAAGCACATTCAATTACATTGCTCTCATTAATAAAAAATTATTAATAATTTTTAGTGACAGCAAAAAGGGGTTTTGTACCGTTAATAAAGAAAATAATTTTTTAATATTGTTTATTCCAACTTTATCTTTGTGTATGTTTTACAATGTACATAATAGTACAGTAGTACATGTATATCATTTATAAATAAATACACATATATTGGGGGTGCATGCTCAAATTTTTTTACTGATGGGGTGGACGATCAAAAAAGTTTGGAGACCACTGTACTAGAGGAAGGGTTGGCAAGACTTATAAGTTGGTGAGTTTTTAAATTTTTAACAAAAGTTTTTTGTATATTTTAATACATCCCTAAATAGCAGTTTTTAATCTTAATAAAAAAATTAAACACAATATTGCTTTTATATTCACAGATCCAAATACTGCTGTGACCTATGTTGGTAATTGTGGGGAATGTGTAATATACAATGTGGTTGTATATATATGTTTGTTTACTTTTAGGCATATCTTTTATACACTAGACCATGTCCTTTATACTAGACCATGGAAGGAGACTTTTATGTCAAAACATGTTTGGTTTATTAGGTATTGATTATCTTTGGTATGGTTAGGCTTTTACAGCACAACAACACTGTAGTCTCTCTTACTGTTTTGATGTATATTTCTACACTACACAGATAAAAAAACCCTTTATCATTAGATACATATTTATTATCACCAGTAAGCCCAACCCAATTGTTTCTTTGCTATATTGCTTAGGATTGGGGAATATTTCCTGGTTTTGTTTTATCCAGAGCCAAAAGGGGGCAGGGCCGCTCCTTCTCTCTCTATCTCTCTGCTACCCCATTCTTCTCTCCCCCCACCCCCCACTTCCTCTTTTCAAAGCAGGCTGCTGGGAAAGGGGCAGATCACTGTTGGAAGAGGTCCAAACTGATCGCTTTCAGATGCCTTTTGAAATTAGGCTGAGAGCCACATGCGGCCCTTGGGCCACAGGTTGCCTACCTCTTGCTTTAGAATGACTTACCTCATGCGCATGCTTTGAGAAGGAATCAGCACTGGCTAACATAGCTGCTGTTCGTTCTTCCAGTTCTCCCAACTTCTGTCCTCTTTCATCCAGTGCTATCCTGGCTCGTGCCAATTCGCAAACTACTCCAGATGCTGCTCCTTTGACCCCTTCAATACCACCAGGACCTGGAATATGCTGGGCAAGGCTCCTTGATGCCTTTCCAGCAGCCGATTCTCCAACTAGTCATGTCAAAGGAAACAACAGCCACCAAATGATGCTTAAGGCCCTTCAAGACTGTAAACTGTCACTAGCAGAATTAGATGTTGGAAGTGATGCACTTTGTGATAAAGCTAAATGAAATTAAAGTGTCATGCATATTAAGACTACAGAATGTATTTAGCATCAAAATAAGGACAACTGATTGGATATACTTCCCATGGTTTTTTTTACCCTAACATTTGAAACTTTTCAGAGGAAGTTACACCGAGCCAATGTACTATAAATCTGTCCCATTTACAATGAACTAGGAAGTTATTGACCAAATAGTGGGAACCTGTATGGAAATGTGTCTATGAAGACGAGCTGTAACTGAGTTGGTGGGTGAGTGCCAGCCCAAATTGCCTTTGTTTTCATGAGAAACAACATTGGAAATTGCCTTTGGTTTCATGAAAGAGCTTTTGGTATTCAGTAATACCATTGCAATATTTTGTCATGTGAATCATTGCATTTGTCATTTTATTTCTCTTTTCAGGTTGCTGTAAGTTCTTGTTGTAATCTGTTCCATTAAAGTCTAAAACTATTAACAAAGAAAGCATTTTCAAACACACAACCTCTGGTATCCCCCATGCTGGCTTGTAAAATGTGCAACACTCTCAGTACTGCATCTTGTGATGCCATGTTGAAAATTAACACCAAAAGCTAGGCAGTCTTCTTGTATTTTAATGTAATGCTACATGATGTAGTGTTTAAGGTTATTCTTTCAAAATATATATGGGCAAAATTGGTTGCAATTGTAAGATAACAGTTAAGACTCTTACAGATACTTGAGTTTTAAAACAGGTTTTAAAATTAGTTAGGGAGCTAGATTCACAACTGACAAAATTTCCTAGCTTTCGGTGTGCTGTTCAAGGCTCAGTCCCACAAGTTTGTATGAAAAGAAACAGGACTTTGGCACTTACCTAGATAATAGATCAGCAGCATACTATGTAGATTAGGCATGCCTAAACACATTGAAGTCCATGGGTTTATGTACATCTAATTCTGTTCTAATCTATTCCAGACTGTCGGATTCCCTGGTTTGGGAAGTTCATTTGGTGTCCTTTCCCTTGATCTGCTGTCATTTATTGAAGATACTTATCTTCCAGACAGGCTTTTGGCCTACTGGGCTGAATTATTTTAATGTAGTTTAAATTGATTGACAGTCAAATCCTATGACTACTCATAAATAAGCCCCAATTAAATTCAATATACACACTCAGGTAGGTGTGTACAGGATTGAAGCCTGATCTGTATTAGATGTTTATTTCTGCTGCGTCTCTATTTTCATCCTGTATTTTTACAAGAAGCAGTGCTTCTCTGTGAGCCCCTGCCAAAGGAAGTGAGGCAGGTGGCTACTAGGAAGAGGGCCTTTTCTGCTGTGGCACCTTGGCTGTGGAATAAGCTCCCTAGAGAGGTTCGCCTGGTACCTACGTTGTACTCCTTCCGGCGCCAAGTGAAGACCTTTTTATTCTCCAAATATTTTAGCATTTTAGCTTCCTAGTCTTTTTGCTTTGGTGTTTTATATCTGTATTTTAAACATCTGCATTGCTGCTAGGTTTTATTCTGGTTGTACTATTATATGTGGTTTTAAGCTTTTATATTATATATTGTTTTATTATGTGCTTTGTGGTTTTAATTTTTGTGAACTGCCCAGAGCGCTCTGGCTAATGGGCTGTGCAGAATTAAATAAATAAATAAATGACTTGTTATTGTTTTAATGGTATCGTTAATTTTATCTGTAATTTTAATGTTGTAATCTACTCTCTGTTTCTCTGTTTTGTGATTATAGTAAAAAGATAAAGTATAAATTATCTTAATAAAAATAAATGATTTTGCAGTAGGATTGGACAAAGTTTTATATCCTTAGCATTCCTATCTAATTGAGAAAAATGGCTGGATGGTACTCAGAAAATGGGCATATAGTAAATGCAACTATATGGATTCCGCATTAATCCATATAGTTTATGAAGAATTTTATCAGGAAGAATTTTATCAAAAATAGTTGAACCTGTAATAAATATCTGCAATGAGAAGCAAATAGTGAAAAAGTGGAAGTAATATCTTGCACTATTCTCAATTAGTCCCTAACACCTTTGTGTGCTTCTTTTTATAACTGAGTAGTTTGGTAAATTCTGCCTTCCAGTCTCCTCATGTGAACATTTAATTTTTTAAAAAAGTAATGAACTTACAGAGTTCCTCTCTGTCAAGCGATTGTGCACCACCTCCAAACAGGCCTTTGAAGAATCCCCTATTTGGTGCTTCTGGTGTTTCTACTGGTGTGAAGAGTTCACCCAACATTTCCTTTAAAGAAAAGTCATTTTCAGCCATATCAGAAAATTCTATTTCCATTTTACACCAGAAGTTAAAAGCACTCCCAGTATACTTTCACTATGGTCTCACAATTTTAGGAACTTATCTGTCAATGTGCTCACATAGCTCAACACTGTAGATTCCATCATTTTGCTTCAAACTAAGGCCTACATCCAATGTACCATTAATGGAAGAAATTGCTGTGCTATCAGAGCTCTGCTGTTTTTTCCCACTGCTCAAGTGGTTGCACAAGCACTAGCAGACCATTTTGTAAGCACTACGATCTGCAAGTGATTACACACCAGAACTTTAGCTGCATTGTCCCCTTGTGCATACTTTTGAACTTGGTTTCTGTTAGTGAAACATCATTTGCGCTAGCAGAATGACACTATTGGATAATAGCTCCTAAAACACATTATGATAGCTTTATATCAGCTTTCTTTCAAATGGAAATGTAAGCTGCTTGAAGAAAATGAAGGCTTTAGAGGCAAGCTAAGCAAGAGATGTTACGTAGTGCATTACATTTAGTCTTACTGTATGTCTATGTGTATTCAGATTACACTAGAGCAGCCTTCATCAGTCTGGTGCCCTACAGATATTTTGGGCTTCAACTTCTATCAGCACCAGCCAGCGTGTTCAATGGTCAGCAATTCTGGGTATTGCAGTCCAAAATATCTGGAGGGCACCAGGTTGGGGAAGGCTGAACTAGAGTATGGAATACAACTGATAGCAGATGTATAGAAACGCACTGACAATTTCTGCACTGTAGGATTCATGAAGAAGCATTTATATAACTGTCTCATTATGTGCCCACGCACTGGTTAATGGTTTAGGATATGAGCTGGCAACTGCAGGATCTGAGTCAATGTAGACATCTGACTGCAAATGGCAAGATATACATCATGGTAAGTTACACCTTGCCTCATTGGTTATCTGTATGAACTCAAATCTTAATGCAGGGCTGAATTCCATTTTGGAGAAGCTTTCATGGGCTACATTCCAGCCTAAGGCATAAGGGCAGAGCCAAAAATACCAGCATATTTTAGGTTAAAGCTCTTACTGTCAGTAACTAAGCCTTAGGAAAGGCATTTCAACCTTTTAGAATGGGGAGAAAACTGCACAAAATGCAGGAAACCACCAAATGATTGATGGTTAGGGAAACGGGCCTAGCCATCTTGGAAACCCTGGAGGGCCACACTAGGACCCCAGGAAGGCTGGATTTGGCTCCTGGCCCAGAGGTTATGCTCCCCTGTCTTAATGTAAGATAGAACGCCAACCCTTCCACCTCCTCTTATCGATGAGTAAAAAGTTGGGTGGTGGGAAGGCCTGTTCTGATTCTGCTGCTTGTCTCTCAAAAGCAGAGTCGCACGCATCCAACCAAAATGTGCAACATCTTTGGCCCAATCGAACTTAATATGACTTGTGATGACCCACCTAATCAAATGTAGTTTTTCTCAGGTCTTCAAGATCACCTCATCCGAAGTTATTAATCCTCTCCTACCAGTAAAAACAACCCTGGCAAAAATAGGCTATTTCAAGAGTGATTTCCAATTTAAAAAATACAGCAGCATTTTAAATTTTTACCTGCAAATTTTCACATGTTTCTTGACTGTAAGTGATTCTCTGGATTTCTGTAGGCGAGACAAGATACAATGCCTGCCCGTTGTTGGTGAAGCAAAATGTTCTGGCTATCCGCATGTTGGTAAGTGGTAAGTAATATACATCCAACAGTGGCCTTAAACTTGGCAAACTTGAGAGAAAAGAATTTTAAAAATTGTTAAAATGAAACAGAACCTAATCCAAACTTTCTTTAAAAAAATTGTTATAGTACACTCAATTTTCTTCTTCCTCTTCTTCTTCTTTAAAGTTCTCCAAACATAAGTTTTTCAAAATATGTAGGCCTATGCAGATTTGAAGCATGTTTGCCCTAGATGTTCAGCCTAACAAAAAGAGTAAAAATTTGTAACACACTTCTGTTTGAAGCCCAAAGCCTCATTGGGCACGCAGTACTAGTTGTGCAATTCTTTGTATCCTGGATAGTGCACAGAACACCCCTGTAGTGTTTCTAATTCAGGGCACACTCCCTTCACTCTCTCCAGGGATGTAACACCAACTTCATACCACATTAAAGTTAACAGATGTTCCTAAAGGTTGTATCAGGGAAAAGCAGCAGGAGCTTCTTTCCTTTTAGATGATAACTAAGAACCATTGCTAAGCCCTGCCTGGGAATAGAACGCACTTCAAAAGTAAATGGCAAGAAAAGAAGATCGCCAATAGCAAAATTATGCCCCCTTAATTGGTAAAATTAATCACACTTTTTCAAACATAGTACAATAATTATTGTTAAGCAAGTGCTCCCAGTCATTCTTCATGGTCATGGGATATAGAGCCTTGACGACCTTCAAGGTAAGACCTTTAACCTGTTTAGGGTTTTATAGGTCATACAAATCAACCCATACATTTCCTCCAAAATTTCAAATTTCATGCTAGTGGTGATATTCTAGATGTATATGGTGAAGTGGTGTAGTGGAGCCAGGGCTCACAGGGACACACTGCTTTTTTATTAGCAGGGACACTGATAATAATTCTCCACCCCTCTCAGACATCCCTGTTCCCTCTGAGCTTAGCTGCAATCCACACAGTAGCTGGGGAGAAATGAACTTTCCCAGCAACAATATATTTTTCCCTGCTGTAATGCAAAGTATATTAATGTGGCCTGGTCTTGAATGGGCAATTAAGACCCATTAGCATTACAAAAAACCTGCTCCTGGTGGAGATGAAAACTGCTAGAACTGGTTTGTTGATACAGATCAACACAGCTGCCTGAAATTTTGGACTTTCCTTGAAAGCAGGGTTATGGGGACTGTAATGATGAGCACCTGCATTTTGACATTTACCACTGATCAACTGGCCAAGAAATGTCATTAGGCAGATATTTAGCAGCTTATTAGGAGGTATAGTAACAAAATATTAAATCACAGTACAGTCTTCACTAGCACTACTCTAAAACTCCTGTATATCTCTAAATTCTAAAGCATTCTAAAACTCCTATATATCTCATATTTGAACAAAGAAATAAAAAGCTTTTGACAAACAAACTCTTAACCACTTAAAGGAATTTATGACCTCGTTACCTATCTGTCAGCTAAAATCTATGCCAATGCATATCATGAAAAACAGTGGTTTACTTCAGACATCGTGCCAAACCACAGTTAAGGAAGTTTAAGTATGGTTAGTGGAACAAACCATGGTTGGCATCTGGGTGGCAAATAAGGACAAACAATAGTTTGAAATGGGTTTGAAAACATGAGGCAGGATTCAAATGGATGCATAAGCGGAAGGCCGCTTGTGTAACCAATTGCTCTCCTTCCCCACAAGATCTCTGGAGAAGCCCTCCAGAAAAACGTGGGCTGTGTCACAAGAAGCTGTAGAGGAAGGGGGAAATCACCTCAGATCAGGTGGAAAGGCCTTGCACCAGGAGGTAGAATTCAATCTGTTGATGCAAGCGTCTTCCACCTGGTTTGGAGTGCTTTCCCCTCACACAACACAGCCCACACTTTGGGAGGGCCCCTTCCAGAAAGGCTTTCCGTGGGTGAAGGGGGCTACAGAGGAAAGAAAAGACAGGTTGGGTGAGCAGCCTTCTGCTTGTGTAACCCTTGGTACAAACAGCTTGTGCAAACTATGGTTTGGTACAGCATCTCAACTGACAAAACAGAGAACGCTGAATCAGATGGAAAAGGGAAGCAGACAAAACAGTTCTAAACAATGGCTTGCCTTTCTGTTTGGAACCTATAAAAATGTCTAGATTCTAAACCTTGGTTAACGCAAACCATTATTTTGTATGATGTCTAAACCAAGTCTAAATTGAGCCTAAGGCATAATCCCAAACATAATGATTTTAAATGGCACTGCACTACACTCTAAGTAGTTATGAGAATTAGTCAAGTCCCCACACCCAAAGAAGAAAAAAGAAAAAAAAAAAAGACATTTACTACCAAGTTATTAAAGAAGTGTGTTAGATTATGCAAGCAGGCAATCTACAGCCTGGTTTACAAACGCAGGTTGGCCAGCATATAGGTTACATATGAGGAATGGCAAATTATTGCATTTCCTCCTCTTCACTTGTACAATGTTCAGTGTAAACTGAGGGAGGGTCTGGTCCCATGGCTCATTGCAGACAGTACACATGACACTGTTACAACACCAACAACTTTTTAAAATCAATGTAAAAAAGCAGAATAGAAATAAAAATATTCAACTATACTTTCATTTAAATATCTATGTGAAGGGTTTTACCCTTAAAAATCCCTCTGAATATATTTTTCTAAAGTAGTTTATCTGTTTTCAGCTAACATACATCTAGTAATTATATTTTCTCCTTTTATTACTTAATACCGTACCTAAAGGTCATTATATGTCCATTGGCACAGAAACAAGCAAGGCAGATACTGTTACTCAGTGCCACTATATCTCCACGAAGGACAAACGAAGTCTCTGTTATATTTTGCTTATAAGTGCAGTTCTGTGAGGGCAGTGAAATAACTTTTGCTTGCTTTTCAGAACATATCACTGCATATTGGTTTTCACTGATTTCCTGAGAGGAGGATGGAGACACTGAGACAGGCCGACGCTTTTTCAACTTATCCTTTTCATCCTTGTCTTCAGGAACATTGGGTTCTCTCCAGGGTTCATATGCTGCTGGAACTAATGATCCTGTAGTGTCCAGAAAAGCCATTCTCAGGATTGCCCCTTTAAGCCTCAGAATGGTTCCTAAAACACAGAAATTGATAACTTTTCTAAAATTTCTATACAATTTATAACTGGTCAAAAATGTTCAGCCAAATGTGTTCTGTACCAATTCAAAGTGTATTTTAGTATGTACTTAAATAAATTCCTACTTTGCAAAGCACTCTTAAAACTACTTATCCCAATAGCACTATGCTATGTCTGCTTAGGCACTACTCTTGAAAAAGGGACTTTCTGAATTGGAGTCCTCAAGCAGTACATGTAAGTAAATGACTTGTTTTTTTAAGCGAGCGTCATGCTGGAGAACCCATGTGAAAGTATATTTACATAAAATGAACTTCCAAAGTTTGAGCATCTCTAATATTTTAGCCCTTGTTGTTACAGGAAACATTCAAATGATACTTCTAGCAGATCTGCTTCGCATTAGGAACATTAGATTATTTGCTACAAACTAAAACCTGCAAAATAGACCAGACCACAGATACGTTTTTGGGGACGCTGCCCCGTTCCTTGAAATTGGCTTTGGAAACAAGCTCAAGTGTCACTACTCATCCAAATCAATGGATGAAACTATTCATCCAAATCAATGGATGAAATGGATGAAATTTGCATAAATTTGAATATTTATTCAAATTAGCTATAAATCTTCAAATTAATGTAGAGAAAAATATTGTATAGAATTTTGTCTCCTATAATTTTTTTTCATACAGGAAGAAACAGATACTGAACAGAAATGTTAAAAGTCTCACTGGTGCACACACTCTGTGACTGCAATATAATTGCAGTCACAGAGATGGGATACTCCTGGTGGTTCCACATGGACCTATGGCCAGGTTGGAGTCTACCCACAACAGAGCTTTCGGTGTGGTGGCTTCCTTTTCTGTAGAACTCCCTGCCTCATTGTGTCACTTTTTGTGCCTGCTGAAAACATCTTTATTTCAACAAGCCTTCTGTGCCTGACTTGCCACGATTTGTATTTGTATTCTGAGCAGTGAATCTGTTTAGATGCAGAGTAGTATATGAATGTTGTAAGTAAGTAAGTAAGTAAATAAAATTGTACCTTTTTAGTGAAATGTGGGAAATTGGCATTGTACTAAGATATTGGCTGTTTTTGGACTGCTTCAAGTTACAATTTATGTTCCCTTATTTTGACTCTCACTTATTTCCCCTCTCTTCAATCCTGTGTTGAAAAGAAGAATGTTGGCAGCACATATACGCAGCCAACATTTGCTGCTGATTTGGGAGTGGGGGTGTGGGGGCGGTTGGAGAGCATCAGAAGTTTGTTACAGCAGGATTTTCTTGCACACCTCAAAAGGTCCTTTGCATCTATGGGAAGGAACCAGCCCTGTTCCTTCCCATTTTAGTGTCTAGAGTATTTTCTCATGGGATATCTATTGTATTAGTATGGGATATGATCACGATAAGCTCTGTGAGCTATGTTGGTGTACTCTGAGCAAACATATGTAAGGTTAGTTCTCTGATTGGGAAGATCTCTGCCTGAAGTCTTAGACACTTGTGCCAGTTGTGAGACATTGGTCTAATGAAGAAGTAAGCAAACTGGTGCCCTCCAGATGTTCTGGACAACAACTCCCACAGACCCTGGCCATGCTGGGAGTTTTATTTTATTTAAAACATTTATATCCCGTCCTGTATCATTAGGATCTCAGGGCGGCATGCAGATTAAATCAATTTAGACAGTATAAAACAATAATTTAAACAGCTCAAACATATTAAACCATAAAGCAAGCTAATACCAATTTAAAATCTAAAACAATAAAACAGTTAAAACAGCGTGCTACTTTAGGGAATGCATTTAGCCCTCAAAGGCTTTGATAAAAAGCCATGTTTTAACTTGGCACCAAAATGAAACCAATGTCTGTGCCTATCAGGCCTCCAAGGGGAGGGCATTCCACTACCAGGGTGCCACAGCAGAAAAAGCTCTCTCCCATGCTCCACCATAGCATATGTGTCACACTGGTGGGACGCAGAGGAGGGCTCCTCCAACAGATCTCAATCCTCGGGCAGGCACTCCCTCAAATATCGAGGTCCCAAGCCGCTAAGGGCTTTAAATGTCATCATTAGCACCTTGAATTCCGACTGGAAGCATATCGGCAGCCAGTGCAATTCCTTTAAGACTGGTGTGATATAACCTTTGTAAGATGTTCCAGTCAACAGTCTAGTTGTAGCTGTAGTCCGAAATATCAGAGAGGGACCATGTTGCATCTATCTATCTATCTATCTATCTATCTATCTATCGACTGATCTATCAATCGATCTATCGATCTATCTCATTTAAGCATGGTTATATATACACATACATACACATATATATTACTTGTTATTTTCTTTGAGCATATAAATAAGATTTAAGGCAAAAGACTTTTGCTTGCCAGTTTCCTCAGTCAAAAGCTGTTGCATAAGGATAGCAAAGTCTACAGCTTTTCCATTGCTCTGCTCTTAAACAGCATGTACGTGTACATTTGTAGAAAGCACAATATTGCCTAGCTATATGATTTTCCTTTTTAATACGTGTTTAAAATGAATTTTGTACACAGATTTCATTTGATTTAACTCTGATAATTATGCAGTTTGTTGATTTCTCTTCCTTTAACTACTAGTCTTTAAAGCAAATGTACTTTAAACACAAAATTTAAAGTAAATTTTCATATTCCCAAGCCAAATTGGTGGAAAAGGTAGGTTTATTTTTTTTTTAAGATCATCTTTATTTTTAAGAACATAAGAGCCATGCTAAATCAGAGCAAAGGCCTATCTAGTCCAGCATTCTGTTCACACAGTGGCCAACCAGCTGCTTCTGAGATTTTATAAACTGAACTTTTATCTAAGTATAAACTAAAATTGAATGTGCTGAATACATTATAGGAGACACCAACAATCACAATTCTCACACAAAAAAACTTTTCTGCAAAATATATGCTGAAACAGCCAAGGCTAGAATATTTTTGTTGCCATTCTATTGTGTTCCTCCCAAGAGTGATAAGTCTTCTTGCTCTGTCTGTGCAGGTTACCATCATCATCATAACAATCATTAATAATATCTAATAAAACACAGTAAGAATTACAAGCACACAGTATCTTGTGGATAATAATAAAACCACAGTCTTGGTAGCTCATTGATTTATATTAAATACATACCACTGGGAGATACAATTACTGGCTGAAGTAGTCTTTGCTCTCCTCCTGGGGGTAAATTCAATGCAATGACTAAAACTGTGCCCAAAGTAGTCCCAACCCACAGGCATGGTGAAGGCGCCGTATCAGCTTTTCGAGTGAAAGTCTCACAGAAGTGAAGAGCTGAAATTGCTTCTCGGGATTCCTTATCAATGCTGGTTACACTAGAACTCCTGGATCGGCTGAAGGAGTTGTCTCTAACATCTGAAATATTTTATATTAATTAGATACACTGCAAAATAACAGTACAGTCTATATTTCACACTTTGCAGATGATGTTACGGATTGCTTCATTACATATGGCATCTTTTAAAAGTCAAGTCAGTAACGTTAGGTCCGTTTCACACATTAAATTTGTAGGTGAAGACTTAAGACTTTTAAACTGCACACCTAAAGACAAAGTGTGAATGAAAGGAATGTTTGGAAACAGAAAGGTACACTTATGAGAGAGTAAACAATGACTACATGTTCCTGTCAAGTGTAGACACAATAGCAAATCTAGATATTTTGCCATGTACATGAGGAATGGCTACAAGTCTATACTGTACTTTAGTTCATGCACAGTTACCTTACTGGACAGGACAAAAGACAACTGTGATTGAGTAACTGTTTGTTTTTTTATTTTAAAGAAAATAGGTTATAAAATTGCATGATGCACCACTTCAGACCTTCTCAGCCATTTTCTGACTGGTGATACTAGAGCAGGGGTGGGGAACCTCATGTCTGGGGGCCAACTCCAGCCCTCTAGGGTTCTCCATATGGCCATGCCCCCTTCTCCCAGCTCTACCCTCTTCTCCTTGACCACTGATTGTTTGTTGGTTTCATGGCTTTTCTGCATTTTTCCCCCCATTCTAAAAGGTTGAAATGTCTCTCCTAAGGCTTAGTTACTGGCAGTGAGAGCTTTATGCTAAAATATGCTGGAATTTCTTATATTTTTGGTCCCATCCCCTTTGCCTTTGGACCCTACCCACAACTGGAACGTGACCCCTGGGAGCTTCTCCAAAATTGAATTCGGCCTTCAGGTTGAAAAAGGTCCCCCACCCTCGTGCTAGATGTTATGCAGTATAGCAGAAGACGGTGCAAACTTCTTTCAAGTCTCATTCTCATTCTCTCTTTCACACCCACACCTACGCAACACGCACAGCTATTAATTCCCGTTTTAATCGGATTAATAGTTTTGACCGTTTGTGTTTTGTTAAGCTAATTATTGTAGTTTTACTAGAGGGAACCAATTTGCCGATGCGAATTAGGAAGAAAATGATCATATGAATAAATATTCATTTGGAAAAAAGCACAAAGCAAAGCAAAATCAAGACAGGTTCGCAGAAGAAAAACTAAAACCCAAATACTCCAACATACACACTCACAGCCCAACCACCCAAATATCCTACTGAACATGGATTTTTAAAGGTGGCGAGATAGGCGAAAGGATAGCGGCAGAGTAGATGTAGGACATAGTTGTCTAGATAATAACATTAATACAATATAGCTAGCATAGCTGGAACATATTTAAAAAGAATTTAAGTGACAATTTGTCTGAAGTCACTGCAAGGCAGGAAGCCAGTTACTTGTTCACCATCTTCCTGAAGTCCCCTGCTAATTCTAAGTTACTGCAAGCCTCAGAGTCTCTCTCTTAGGCATACTGATTTAATCTGTAGGGAATTGATCCCATCAATGCTATGGACTATTTTTCAGAAGCAGTGCTTGTTTTACTGTTGTAATATAACATTAAAAACATGGTGGCAGTATTTGATAGTACACTGGCCAGGGCCTTTTGTGTGGGGCTTTTTCCAGCAGGTTTTGTGTTGATTATGTTTTTAACTGATCCTGCTGCTTCTACTGATTTATTATATTGCTTACTTGTATTACTTAGTTCAAAATTGAGGTTTTAATGTTCTTACAAAACTGTGGTTTTAATGTGTATGGCAGAAGACTCGACAAGGCTATTAAAAAAATAAATAGATACTTCTCAACTCAACTCAGTAAGCAGTGAGATTCCCAAATGGTGTGATGAGCCAATACTAGTGTGCCTCAAGAGGAGTCTGTGCGTCTTGAAAAATTAAGCCTTTTCTGGATATGCCCACCACTCTATGCTGATGCAGCAAGAAGAGCCCACACAGCATTGTTCCCCCACCCAGTGCCAATATATGGACAGTGAGAGCAACCCTGGGATTTTCCGATATAGCTCAGTCCAAGTAAAAATATTGTTGAGATCTTACACAGAACTCCACTGAAAAATATGAACAGAATTATTTCTGGCCCATTACTAGTGCCTCTTCAAAAGGTTGCTTGCTTTAAAATCAAATTCTAGCATCCACATTTTATATGTGATATTATTGATTAGTGTTTTGTTGCATTTAGCAAGCATGTTTGTAAAAGAAGAATTACATAAAAAGCAAAGAAGTCAGTAAAAGAAATGTGAAGAAATACTAAAATTTCAAGATAAAATCTTGTACAAACTTATAAACTCACTGAAATTAGGGGATGATTGTGACTTCTTGAATTCTGCCTCTTTGACTTTTAGTTTGCATGTACCTTTCTTGTGTGCTTTATAGGGTGAGAGCGCTCCACTTCCATTTTCTGAGCAAAATAATGAGTGTTTCAACAGGGCATGTAAATTTGCTGATACATAGTTCAAGAAAGAAACATTTTAAAATGAGTGTAGCCCACTATCCTATTAATATGTACACATGGATTTAGTTTAAATGCTAATAGTCCAATCAAGATCAACAGAATTGCACAACAAAGGTCTATGTTCAATTAAATTTCCATGGATCTTAAAACCAGAGGCCTTACTAACTGAGGCCAGGTTCTGAAGAACCATGAAATAGTCCCATAAGTTAAATGTACTTAAGATATATATTTTTGAACTGCATTCTCCATCTCTCTCCAGAATAGCAAACTACCTTTGAAACTATCAAAGGCAACTGTCTGGATCCTTGTCTAAGTTTATCAAATAGTTTATATATCACTGCAACAATATACTATTGTGATGCACATAGGAAAGAAAGATGTCAGTTGTCTTAACAGGTAGGTAGTTGTTCACCAAGTATACACTCTACATAATTAAGGCCCACTTGTGTAATTAGTAGATTTCATTGATATTTATTATGTACCCTAAGCAGCAGCCTGCTTATGCATGTATAGTATTATATTTATACCCTGCCTTTTCTCCAAAGAACTTAAGGTTTCATATATGATTCACCCCCCTGCCTGATAATTTTCACAATAATTCTCTGGGACAGGTTAGGTAGAGAGAGAGAATGACTGATACAAGGTCACCCAGTAACCCTTATGGCCAAATGCAATTTGAACCTGGATCTCCCCAGTCCTAGTCTGATACTCTAACCATTACACCACACTGGCTTCGAAACCACATTGTACCATTTGTTTATATCATTCTTGTCATACAGTCTTCTAACAGGTAATAATGTGAATTATAGAATTTTTAAAAAAATCCACGATGGACAAAATTAAAGGACTTCTGTGGTGAGATTTCAAACAGGAACATAAAAAATAGTTCCAGGCACAGATTAAAAAAACAGTTTGCAAGCATGCATTGTATATAGACAAATATTGGAACTGTTGGAAGGTAAATGGACATTTTCCTACTTAAGAAGTTAAAGCTCAGTTATCACTATGTGTATTTAGTCTCTCATAGCCTTTTCAAAGATTATAAACACCATTAATACAGGCTTTGAACAAATACTTACCTAACTCAGGTTTCAGTTCAGTTGGTAAGCTTAATTTTCTAGACATCTTTGCTGAAAAATAATGTATAGTTTTATAATAAAGCTAGAATGATCACATTTTAAAAGAGTATATGAACGAATTAAAACCGTCAGTTTTCAAATTAAGAATTCATATACAATAGTTCTAAGCAAGGAAGGTCTGCAAATTTATACATACATTTGTAGTAAGTTTTAATTACAAGTGTGCTATGAGAGTATGACAATTACCTTCTTTGGAATTATGACCAGTTAGGGAACACTAATATGTAAGATTCTTAAGTTCTCTAATGTCTTTATTGTGGTGTGTCATGACATCATGATTCTGTATGGATTTCCCAAAAAACTAACCTTACATTAAATGGAAGTCAAGATGGAATCAAGGTTATTTAAACTTTACCAACTGCCTCCCTCAGCACACAGGAATACTGACAGGGCAAAGATCATAGAAAAGTGCCAGGAGGCTGAGCCACAAATAGAAAATAACATTTTAGAAAAAATCATGGAATTACACAGGAAAGTTAAAACGCCACAAAGAGTGGAGTATAGGCGACATCCCTGAGGCTAGTGGGGACACACTGGGGACAAACTTGCATAGCTAACTTGCATACGTTTATATACTATGCTTCTGGGGAGGGATTGCTTTTGCCCCCCCCCCCCCCGGGCAAGGCCAAGACGGCCATTAGTGACATTGGCAAAGGAAGGGAGGGATTCCATCAAGCCCCCTTTCTATGATGATTTTATCTGTCATCAAGCAGAACCGTCAAACACAGGGAAGAACTGGTTGGCAGAAGCAGCCTTGACCTGATTGGGACATTGATATTTCTCGTTTTCTCCTAGATTTGGTCTGGGGAGGAGCTGTGGATGTTTTCAGGGAGAGGTTGCTCCTGGCCCCATTGCCAAGGACAAGACAGGCAGAACCTGAGTAAACATCAGGCATATGATGGAGTCAGTTCATTCTTGAATAGAAGAGGTACATGTGGAAGCCCATACTTACTGAGAACGTAAACTACTTTATTCAAAGCACTGCAAACTGCTTTGAGAACTTTTTGCTGAAAAGCAGTACATAAATATTATAAATAAACAAACAAATACAGCAATACTGTGCTGCAAGTAAAAGGGGCAGGAATGCTAAAAGTTTCTAGAAAGGTCAACACCTAAACTTCAAAACACCCATAAAGCCCTATACAATCTGGGTCTGGGGTACCTACAGGGCTGCCTTTTCCCATGTGAACCTGCCCCCCCACACACAGTCATTTGAGTCCCTGTCGTCAGATTAGGAAGGCAGCTACTAGGGACTTAACCTTTTTGCTAGTGTGCCCAGAATTATGAAACTCCGTACTGATGAAGATTTTTCTGGCTCTCCTCTCCTTCAGGAAACTGGTTAACATAATTCAGTTTAGGACAGGGTTTTTTGGAAGGGGGGAAGCTAAGGTTGCTATGTGCTGCTGCTTTTTGTTTTTGTTTTATTTAGGTTGTTGTAGGCTGCCGTTTTAAATTGTATTTTTATGTGGTGTAAAATTATTGTGCTTTGTATTATATTTGTGTGGTATTGATTTTAATTTTGTTAGTGAAAAAATCAGTTTTGAGAAGGACTGTAGTCTTTAATATGCTCACTGTAATATTACATTCAGATATTAAACTTAATGGTCACTTGTAAAAATAAACATAATTTAGACTAAAAAATTATTTTTAATTGTGTATTTATTTTTGGTTTTTAAGTATCAATTTTTATCCACCCGGGTCACCATGAAGACCGACAGACAGGCACAGTGACATGTGCACACACAAAGTTTTGAACTCACAGTTTACAAAGTAAATTTTAGTGATCACTGGAGACCTGAACATAGGAAACTGTAGAACTCATTAGTACTTAAACATTTTCATCCACCTCCCCATCAGAAATTTCACTCCACACCAGTCAGTAGCAAGTATTCAAGCACAAGGCACCCCAACCAGCAAACAGCTCACAAAGAAGGGCTGGAGGGATAGAAAAGTCCAAATCTAGGAGACACCAACATGTAGAAGCAGCGGCTCTCATGGGGTACAGACAGCGCACACATGCCTGTATCACCAAGGATGCTGGTGTTTCCAGCACAACACTGTCTATGGCAATAGCATCTGGTTTTACCATACACAGATCTCCAGACCACATCAAATGAGGAGAAAGTGACATTGCTTATTTCAATCAAAGGCATCACTCACTGTTTAATATTGTCACGCACCATACACAGAAGAACCTACTTGACAGGGACCTCGCTAGGCCAAACATGACATCCAAAGAGTTTAGTACTGAATTATAAACAGTCAATACAGATTCAAATTGTGTGGAAGCTGGAGCTAGTGCAGAATGCAGCAGCTCAGCTGTTATCGGGAGCTGCCCCTTTTCAGGGAAATGCACTGGCTGCCTATTTGCTACCAGGCCAGGTTTAAGGTTTTGGTACTAGTATACAAAGCCTTAAACAACTAGGGGCCAGGATACTTGATAGAGCACCTGCTCCCTTACCAACCTCCCTTGTCACTGAGGCCATTGGAGGCTTGCTCTTGGTGGTTCCACATGGACCTATAGCCTGACTGGAGTCCACCCCGAGAAGAGCTTTCAGTCTGGTGGCCTCCTTCCTATGGAACTCCCTCCCTCTGGAGTTCAGGCAGGCACCAATACTGTGTTATTCTCAGCACCTCCTGAAAACAACTCTTTTTCAGGAAGCCTTCCTTGGATGAACGGCTACAGTTTAATTGGCTCTCTGTTTTTTTAAAAAAAGAATAATTATAATATTGTGTTGTATTATTTTTCTCTTTGTATCATTTTATCTCTTGTTGTTCACCACTCCAGAATCTGTTTAGATATGTAGTGGTATACAAACGTAAATAAATAATACCAAGTAGTATTGACAACAGTACATAACACACAAAGCAGGAGAGGAAATTTAAACAGCCATCTGACTACCACAGCACACCTATGGGCAGGTGGTCTAACTCTTATTCACTGAAAATATTTACTTCGACAATAATGGTACCAAGTATTATGGATCCAACAAGTACCATTTTTACGAGGGTCTCTTGAAAGAAGGTCATGTATTTTAATTTGGGGGGGGGGAGTTGACACTGTCCATAAACAACTGCTCAGAAGGTGCCCTACTTGCCCCTTTTATTTTTCCTGTCTCAAGCCTACACAACCTGTGACATACCATGTCAAGCCAGCTCTCCATCTTCCTTCTTAAAATCAGCCGGGAGAATGAGCTAGCCGCACATGTAGTAGTACCTGCTTATCATCAGAAAGCACTATGCAAGGTGCTTTTATGGCTCCTTCCTTCCTCCAACCTAATAGTCCTGTACAGGCCAGGCACCGTCACCAAACACTTCCTCCTGACAAGGAGCTTGCTTGGCCCCCTCACTGCTGGGTTTAGATATGTTAACAAACTTTCAGAGGGCATTTGAGATAACTGATACTCATCTACCTTTTCTTTTTTTATTGCTGTTTCTGCTGTGGATTTTTTTTTTTTTTTGCTTATATTTATTTGACTTATTTTAATTGTTTTTTATATTACTGTTAAGCCACTTTGCTGATATTTTTGAATGGGAAGGTGGGGGATACATATTTTAAAATAAAATTGAGTGTTTCAACATTCCTGCTACTATTTTTTGTCATTTGTGCAAGCCCAGCAGTTACCACAATACAGAATAAAGTATTCTTGTCTGTTTTTTTTTTTTTTTTAAGGTGGATCTCAGTTCTTTTGTACCAGATCTTTTTCTTTTGGCACTTGGACCAGTTCAGTAATGGTTAGCTAACTGTGCCAGTAAATGAAAGACACAGCTACAGTCAGTTACAGTCCTATGTCAGCTACAGTCCTGGACAACAGTACTGAACATTCAGCCACTTTTAAATTCCTAACCAAAGTACTCAAGAGGTTTTCCCTGAATTTTTGGTAAAACTGTATAAAAAACTGCAAGCAAGGACAACTTGCACTTTTCTACGGATGATCCGAAGATTTGTAGCTTGACAAGAAAGGGTGCTTGACACAAATTCCTGAACTATCAAACAGGAAAGTGTGAAAGTGCTCCATTAAGCCTTGATTGGAGTTCTTATTTATAAATATATCAAGATAAAGTTGCTAAGAAGAATGAATAGTTTCTGCGGGCCACTGACATAACCCCTAGAAGCCTTCTTCCCTCATCTTGATAACATGCTTCGACTTTGTATACAAAGTAGCTAAGATAGTTGAGGCAACAGAGAAGGATATTGAGAGTGCAGATAGCAGAAAAAGAGTGTTGAATACAAATATGCATAACTCAGAGACCAGATTGGGAGATTGCCACTACAAAATAGTTCTCAAAGGGGTTTTACCCTCTGTGTTATTGTATCCATGCAGAATCTTATGGTGGATGTATTCCCGTGGTCTTCTGTTTCCACATTCATCCAGGATGTGGAGTCATCCGCAACCCACAGGGGCATTTTTGCTAGTCGCTTTGCAAATAAAACACTTGCATTGATCCAACTTGATTAGGGCAGAGGCTGCTCTTGCTTGGACTTAGTTTTGTCACTCTCTGATGCTGACAGGATGCTTGGAGAAGTGCATGCAGTCACATGGATACTGGATTCATAACTTCCTTGGCTGGTGACGGCTATTAGAGATAGACTAGCACTGAGGGAAGTAATATTCCCCTGCCAATCTTAACGGCCCTCTAATGGCATTTGATACAGCTGGCCAACAAATACTGCTCAGTTGTCCCAGAGCTCTGGTGGGGTGCAAAGTATAAGCTTTGGTTTATATCTTTTAAATATTATTTTTTTTACTGTTTGTACTCAGTTGGTGAAATTGCAGCAGCTTTATACTGCTATTTAATCTGAACCTGGCAGCATTTGATGGTACATGTGGATGTGTGCATCATGGAGTAATATTATACGATAACGCAACTGGAGAAATAAGTAGTTTATGTCCATTTTAATCAAATCCCCATTTTAATCAAAACAAAAGAACTGCCATGCAGGATAAGACAAATAGTCCATCTTGCTCAGTGTTCTGTCTTGTCTAACATAGCCAGCCAGTTCCATTAGAATACAGGAGTTCATAAGCAGGGTATGATGACAACATCCATCTCCATCCTCGGTATGCCATGTCTCTGAGAACAGAACCTACACTTTTGGCTATCATATCTAGCACCTATCAATAGACCTGTGGAGTCTTCTGAATTTTTTTTATAGCCATTTGTGCACAATGTCGCGTAGCTTAGTTATGCTATGCATCGCACAAGTTCTTCCTTTCATCACAGACTTGCTGCTGTCCATTTTACTGGATGACTGTTTTTGTGAGAATTACATACTTTTACTTCTCTCTCTGTGCTACTAAGTCAAGACAAAATGCACCAAGTAAGTAGAAATTTCCTTAATTTGATTTCTGATTTTTGTTCCAATTCATACCTGAGTAGTATGGATGCAACATCTTTGAAGGCAGATCCCTCATTGCTATGTTAACAGTTGAATGACAGCATCACATAGGATGAGCATTACCAGCACCGCTTCATCTTGGGGGGCAGGGGAGCTGAAATAGGAAGCTTCCCACTTGATCAACCCATCCCATGCAATTCTCTTGCTCAAAATTATTGGAATGACATGGGATCCACTAACGAGGAAGTAGAAATCACACAACTCTGATAAGGTATGACTCTGTCTTTAATAAACCAGAGTATTTAAGTTACATGTGACAGAACGTATGAATAAATCTAGATCGTTTAGTTATTAAAATATTGTATTATTCATTGTGGTTGTATATGAAATATACCCAATTCTGATAGGGTGTTTATCTAACCATTAACACTGTTAGCCTGATTTTTAAAAAATGTTCTTTCAAACAACTGTTATAGTACAAATAATTTCAACCTAATCTTCCTACTGAGCTCTAATTTCAGAAAAGCCACAATGTAAGAAAAGCACTTAAAAGTAATGCTGTGCCGAATCCTGCCTCCTATTTTTGGGAACTTTTTCTGTCCCTGAGAAAAAGGCATTGTTTTTTCTGCCTCTTTCACAGGGACGGGGAGAATTTCCTCCTTGGGGAGGGGGACAGGGTTTCCACATAGCTTTTTTTAAGTGTAGGCAATTCTTGAGGGGTCTTCTTTCTATTTTTAAAAAACACCCCTTGCACTTGCAGGAACCCAGGACTCTTCTCCAGCCGGGAGCTCTTCCTAAATGCCTACTGGAGAGGGCGAGGTGACATGGTCTCCTGGGAGTTCAGAACGAACTGCTGGGCTGGAGAAGAGTCCTGGACTCCTGCAAATGCAGGGTCTTTTTTTTAAAGAATAAAAAATAGAAAGATGCCTCAAGAATTGCCTGCACTTAAAACGGTATGTGGAAACCCTGTCCCCCTCCCCAAGGAGAAAATTCTCAGAAATTCTCACCTCTCCCAACTTCTTCTGCCAGAGTTTTCATTACGCCCTCAACCCCCATGAAATGCCAAAAATGGGAGAATCAGAATTTTTGGCACAGCACTACTTAAAAGCACTCAGCAAGTTAATAGTTTCCTCACATTTACAAACATAAAATTTCCTTTGACACTTTGGATGTGGTAGTAAATTGAGGATATTAAAGAAGAAATGTGATCAAGAAATTATCAATTTATTATACAACATGCTGTGTAAATGCACAATTAGAAGGGAGATAAACCAATGTGAAAATATACATTCCTATACATAGTTAGTAAAATCTCACTACAAGTAAACAATTAGAGAAAGATCACTAAACAGTAAAAACAGTGCAATCCTATACATGCCTACTCAGAAGTAAGGCCCACCAAGTTTAATGGGTTTACGCCCAGCTAAGTGACTATAGAATTACAGTCTTAATTTCTGCTTAAACAGAAGACCAATATATTTAACAAATATTATACTCTTAACATAAAAAGCAGAATAATCATCATCCAAGAAAGAAGGTATACCTTACTGACCCATATGTTAATTCATGATCTACCTTATTTATGTTCTTATAATAGGAGGGTTCAATCCACCGTATGCATGTACTGCAAACTTGTTAAGTCATTTGCAAATTATGTTCAATTATCATAAGTTGGTTAGCAATAAGGAGCCAGTGGTAATGTACTTATTTCTGAAGTACAGGAATAAAAATGTGACATACTTTCCCCTGAAAAATGAAAACAATGATAATTTCAGCACTGTGGAAATAGCATTAAACACTTGGTGGAGCTACATATGTTAAACATCTGCTTATGCAGCAGTGCTTACAGGATTGAACCCTTTCAATGTGACTGAATAGAAACCAAAACCTTTGTAGAAGAATGTGTATATACAATTGGAGAAAATTAAGATCCCAGTCTCCTTGATTGTGTTAATCATTGAGCACAGTATATTAGTAAAGAAGCAGCCCAAAGGAACACCACTTATGGTTAGGAGAATATTAATTTAGCAAATAAGGCAATGCAGCTTGCATTGTTTTACTGCAGAGTTAAGCACTGCACAGAGTAAGGTACTGGGTAAGGGAGCAAAGGATAATTTTTCTAGTTCCTACCTATATCACTGGCTACCATCTTGGAAAACTTTCTGCTTTTGGTTTTCACTGCAAATAATATTTTGATACAAAATGTCAATTTACTAAAAAGTTGAGTTATAGAAAAGAATGATAATACTCTTAAAAATAAAAATACTATACCCTTTTCTATAAAATTATTCATTTTTTGATCATCATCAGAATTGTTGGGAGAACCAGAACCTACATGAGTGAAGACAAGAATGAAAGGGACATACAAAATGGATATTCACACAAACACAAAAAGGATGCATACAAAACAAAAGATTGTGACAGATTACAAAACTACAAAGAGATGTCCTAATCTGAATCAAATGCAATGATAAAGCCCCCACTAAATAAATACCTCTGTTGACAGTATAGATGACTCACAGATTCCAGACTTTTGCAAGAGTAGACAGTCTGTGTACAGCAGAGATCTTCAACTTCTCCCACCCCTTGATGAGGACATCTGACTTATAGACAGATAGACCTTTGACTCTCCCAAGTTTTAGTTGCATCACACACATGGCTTTACTTCTGCAACATTATACAAGCCCCACAATTTTCTAGTAAAGGCAAGACCACGCAACCAAAGGGCAGCGCAGATAGCATACGTTTACTTACAGCTACTAGAGAAAAAATATGGTTTGGCAAGAGTGCTTGTTCAGATAAACAGAAACGTTCACAGGCTAATGGCAGGAAATACAATTCACATTTTGGATTCCATTTGCTGTTATTACATATGTGGTCAGTTTAATTCAGAAGGAAAAGCAGGCTTCATTAAGGTGAACAGTGCATTCCTTGTGCTTCCAGAGAAAGTTTTCTTGGCTAAAGACAAAGTGCCACACTTCATCTGAAAATGCAATGGGTCTCTGCTCTTCTTACGTTCATAGCAGTTTTACTGATGTTATAACAGTGAGAACATGAATGGGAGAACTGAGCATTAGTTGGTAGCTAATGTCCCCAGCCTCACATGCCACGTAATGGTGACAGAAAAGGAATGCTGTTAGGAATTGATTAGGACACAGTTTGCAGCACCAAATAGATTTTTCCCATTTTTCAAATGAGGCATCAACTTCAACCCTACACCGTATGCACAGGCAGAAGACCTCTCATTACCCTATACTGGAGACAAGGAACAGGGATGGCTATTTCCCATCTTACTCTGCTTGTGAGCTTCCCAGAGACATTTGAATGCTCACTGTTGGAGACAAGAGTGGTGGACAAAACATATTCCCAGTCTGATCCTGCACAGGCAGTACTTATATTAATGACAAGGAAATAAGACCTATTAATTTCAATAGGAGAGCTTACTATTACAAATCATTAAGTTATCTAAATTAAAAACAACTATGAATATATGCAAGTTCTTATGATTCACATATCACTGAGATAACTAAAATCAGTTATTATTTTACATAACTGAAAATGAAAAATGCATCTATACTTTTCAATCTTCTCTAAACTGGAAAAGATTTAGAGTGTAGTTGCTTCCCTATGAATTACTTAAACATGGTTTAGAAATATCCTTTACTTACCTGTAACATTCTACTTCTGAAAAGAATAATTCCTGATGCAAGTGTCATCTTGAACTATTACTTGTTGCATTTCTTGTCTCTACTAGTGATGTAGAGGCCTTCACACCCCAAATTAGATCCATAACTGGGCTCAGCAATGTAAGATATTACCATTGAAATGGCTTGATTTAATCCCAATTACATCATAGGAGCACAGTGTCATCTGTGAAAGCCACAGCCCCTCCTTCCCTGGATCCTACATTGTTGCCATGGCAGTGTTCCAGGCAGCAGGGAGGATGGTGGCGGCAAGACTGTCTTTCCTCTTTGCTGATGCTGCAGCAGCTGCCTCCATCACTGGACTAGCGGTCAGGTTAGTGAGAGGGCCTTCTTTGTGAGCTCCAATTAAAATCTGAGCCAGTGAAAAACTCAGAGAACATAATGTTCACCTCACATTTAGGAAGACATTATAGGTCATTAAGTTTCATATAGTGAACCAAGGAATGATGAACTTCACAGTGCCTGCCATCACACTATTCTATCTAGTCTTTTTTCTTCTCCTTCCCCATTCCTATCCCAATCTTCATTTTACCAGTGATAAAAGCAGCATGGCCTTCTGCTAATTTCCCTTCTGCTAATAAAATGTTCCTACAATTCTGGGGACATAGCATTCAGATATAAATTGGAGTCTGTAACAAAGTATGCCTCAGACTCAATTGCAAACTACAGTTTCTGATGACGTTAGTGCTAGATCATTAGTGATAATAAGCGTGACAGAATTCTTATTTTTGAGTATTTATAAAATATTCACCTTAACTCATAGTTCATGCGGTTGGAGATGACTGCATGCAGTTTCTGGGACCTATGGGCAGGACCCAGTGCTGTATCCAGAAGCCAGCTAGCGCTTCCTAAAGCAATGGGAAAGCAGCCAAACTGCTTGCTTCTGGAACAGATCAGTGGCGCTCTCGGAAGGGAGCTCTGCTGATGTCCCATTTTGGAAACCATCGTTTCAGATCATTTCCAGGATTGCTCTAGGAGTGCTAGTTTCTTGTTGTGCTAACAGTGTGTCCCTTTGGCACAAGACAAACAGTGGAGGCACAGTGGCAACACTGGGCACTGCCCTGTAACTTTACTGGGAATAATCTCTTCTCGAAACTGGCAGCCCAAGGAAACTAAGGCTGCAGTCCTATGTATACATACCCAGAAGTAAGCCTACTGAACACAGTGAGACTCACTTCTGACTAAACATGCATAGAATTGCAGTTTGAAATACTTTCCCCTCGTACATAATATTTCCATTGGCAAAGCTGTCTAAACACTATAAAAAATAGTGATAAATATATAAGAATGGATAAGTGAGTAACCCAGGCTTTGAGGCAAATTTTAAGCCAACATCAAAATATTCACCTAGTAAAGATATTCGTAAGTTCATGTACATGTTCGAATCGTCAATATAGAAAACCTTTGCAAAGTTCAGTGGTGTCTTAAAAATACTTCCAGAGCACTAAAACTAAAGCAGAGAACTCTGTCTCAAAGTGTTTTGAAGGACCACTGGGCTTTAAAGTGTTTTCAAGAACAATTAATTACCTGAGGTGGGTGACTTGCAACGATCCTCTTGTACTGTTGCACCTTCATTAATATCACAAAGACCTGCTGTAAAAGACAAAGGACACTTTAGATTTTTTGTTTGTTTAAGTTTAACAGTTGTTGATAATTTTCAATGCTGGACATTGAAACAATACACAAGAAGATTGTTTCCATTAGGGAACAAATTTGATACTTGGTGACAATTTTTGCTAAGAGACTTGACAAACATGCTATGCTGTTTGAAGTGCCACTGTTAGGGGGAAAAAGCTGATTTACGAAGATTTACAAAGAGAGGGATAGAGTACAGATGTGAATAAAAGCCATTTTCACTGCAGATTTTTGAACTAGTATGCCTATGTAAATGTAATTGCACATATCTAATTTGAAAATGCATGAAAATACATGCATTGAGAATAAGACATATGAAACTAAGGTATATAAACAAGGAACAGTATGTGGAAATCCTTTCCCTTGAAAAGAACAAATGAGTGACATATTGCTAAAAATATTAAACTATCAAAACAACCTAGAATTTGAAGTCTGCTTTTCTACTCACAAAGGCCCCCATAACAGATCAATTGATCACAGAAGTCCTAAAAGCACAGCTTCACCATATATTAATCTAGTTGGAAATTACCAATACTTATTTTTACTCATATCATAACTAATAACATTTTGATTGTGCATCTGGGCACCTGGTTGGTAGACGATGAGATTTAGAAATCAATCAATCAATCAATCAATTAAAAATCAATCAATGATAAATAATCACATATAATTAATTCCTTGCTATTGTAGAGATAACTGAATCACAAAAGAACTGTGTTTTTTATCGTGATAAAAGTCCTATTCAGGCTTTCCTTATTAAGATAGGGACTAGAAAACCAGCGTTCTAGATCACAAAGAGTATCCCCACGGACAGCAGAGGCTCTCCCTTTTCAGGAAGTTGTTTTCTACATGTGGAGGGCAACTGAAATGTGTGAGGAGGGGGTGGCGTTAGCACATCCCCCCTCCTCACATGTTTAACCTATCCAAGGAATAGGAGGAATCCGATAAGGAACGCCTGAATAGGGCTTTCGGATTACTTTACATTCATTTTACAGAGTCATAAAAATAATTTGATTCTGATAATATACGTAACATATAGTCCAGCTTTCCCGCCTATCATCACCATGAGACCATAGACCAGATTTCTGTTCTTATTTCTAACATGGCCCTTCTAATAGCACAAAGTACTGTACTTGTGAAAAGGCAACACAAACTGGCAATTGTAGTTTGATAAACTTGAGGACAGTATGAAAGAGGGGCACAATTCACCACGGTTTTCACACTGATGGTCAGACAGATTTTGCAGGGGTTTGATGCACTACAAACACCTGAAAAGCCTGTGAAGAGAGATAAGGGTGGAATGAATTTTTCCACCATGGGCAAATACCTGACATTCCACCTTCAATTTGGTGAAAATATTAAAATTGTTTGCAGCCTGGAGAGCAGGAGCAACAGGTAAAAAAGCCTTATGGAGTTCACAGATCAACTATGAAATTCTGTGGCAGTGCAAGAACTGTGCAAGTAAAAAGCCTGCAGAACAAGAACCAGCAAAGCAAAACCTTTGGGCAGAGGAACAGGCCTGTAGAGGAGACTGCGGCATTGCAAGTGGAGGTAAGAACTGATACTAGTGTGTTTACTTGATGAGGGGAATCTAGAATAATCACCAGCACGCACTTCCCGTTGGGGCACACAGAGTTCATCTCTGTTCAGCAGCAATAATAACAGTTGAATACTGCAAATTGTATTATTCATTAACCGATAATCTCAACAGGGGTTTTGGAATGCTCCTTCTTATTTATTTTAATGTAGATGACATAGAAAAAGACAAGAAAAGAAGGAAGAGGTACAGGGTTTTGAGTTTTCCTTCACAAAGCCCTCTACTACCACCACCACTTGCTTCTCAGCAAAATCACTGTGGTTTTGTGCAGGGAGATGTATAGCCAGCCTTAAAGCCTTAAAATCTAGGGATGGGTGAACCAGGGATGTTCAAGCTCACAAAATTCTCCAAGCTTTACTTCAAAGCTTGGTTCAGCTCATATGCACCATGACAAAAGCTCAAGTCATTTTTTCTAAAATTGTATGGAACTATGAAAAGGGCTTTAAATGAAAAATTAGAAAAGTATGTTGAGCTCTTTTCAGAATATTTATGTACAGAAGATCTAATTCTGAAACAAGTTTGTAATCTATAGTAATTGCTCCGAAGTACTAAAGATGTAATAAAATAAAATATTAGTCAAGATTCCAGGTCACTGTGCTAAGGGCTTCTGCATGTACAGTTAGGCTTCAGAACCAACACCCCATGCCCCTTCTGGTGCCAATCTTAACAAGCTCCCCAAAGTTGGAAAGCTTTCAAGACTAGGGGTGGCGGAGAATTTCTCCCCGAATCTTCGGGAGGCCGAGCGCCGACGCATTCGGCCCCCCGAAGTTGGTTGGGAAATTCTCCGCCGGCCCCCTGCCACCCCCGGGGACGGGACTTACCTTCGGCGAATGTCCCTCTCAGCGGCGGGTCCCGGTGGCGGTTCGGCGGCGGTTCATCGCGGGCGGGGGCCGGTCTCCCGACCGGCTGCCGCCGCCGCCATTGCAAAAAAAAAAAACTAAAGTAAAAACAAAACAAAACACCCGTGATAGGCTACATAACGATTTACGTAGCCTATGACGGCTAGATTTTCAAAGTCAGCCGTGATAGGCTACGTAAATCGTCACGTAGCCTATCACGGGGTCTTTTTTTTTTTTTTTACTTGTTTCGCGGCCGGGGAGACGGGGCGCTTCTCCCCGGCCTGAATTTCGGCCGGGTGAGGCAGGGCGCCTCCCCCCCGGCCTGAATTTCGGCTGGGCGAGGCGGGACACCTCCCCCCCCTCACCTGAACTTCGGGGGGAGAAGCGAAGCGCCTCCCCCCCACCGCGAAGCCAAGCTGCGAAAAGGTAAGTGACTTTCGTACATCCCTATTCAAGACTAGTCACTAATTGAGCGAGAGCAACTGCAACATGATACAGAAGTTTGTGAGACCCTGGTGCCTTCATGGAAACCTGGGTGCCTGCCTTGGTGTGGGCCTCCCTTTTGTACCTAGCATTGGGGGGGGGGGGGCGGTGGAACGGGGGAGAAAAGACAGTTGAATGGGGTCAGGTGGGCCTTGTGTGGCTGGAGGCATCTGGCATGCACACTGCTCTAAGACACATGTGCCCTCTGAACCAATCTGTATAGGCTGGGTGGCTAACATTTTCAACCACAAGACTAAACGACGGCACTAGGTGATATGCATTTTATATCTGTAATGAGAAGTAGATGTTCTGATGGGATGGCCTATGTAAACCTATGCAGAGAATGTGGTTCTTTTGGGTTGAGCAGTTGCATTACACACCACAGAGAAGACATTGTGAACCTAATGTTGCTGTACACACTACCGAACAGGTTTCTGGAATACCTATACATTCCATATAGCACTCAAGGCAGCAACTGACAGGTACTAGTATAAGAAGAGGATGTGCACCCTTAGGCAAATGCAAGAGGGAAAAATAATTGTCCAGCAACAAAAATAATGTTGCATTAAAAACAAAGTACAAAAATAGTTTAATAAGTAATCAGCTACCAAAATGGTTACTCCTCTACAAGAGTACGCCTTCCATCAATGGACTAAGAATTTGGGAAGCAAAGGAACTTGTATATTATATATTAATGTCACTTTGCACGTTTACCTGCAAAATAGATGAACCTGCAATGTGGGTGGTGGTGATGGAATGGGAGCGGAGGCTGAGGAAGGCTAAAAAAATGGCCACAGCTTTAATTTGTTAAAGCTCAGAGTTTGGTGTGACATAGGGCAAGAATCCAGACAGCCAACTGCTGACCAGCACTACCAATTCCAGCCTGCATGTTGTGATATGCTGATAGGAGTGCAGAAATCTTGTGCCCATCATAGTGCAAATCTGCAACCTGGTGTGTGGCAGACATGCCAGCCTGTGAGCTAGGCTGTGGCCTTGAAGCAACAACCTAAGATCCATTATGGCAGGAATTGGGAACCTGTTGCTCTCTAGATGCTGTTGAGCTCCAGCCAGCATGGCCAAGGTCAGAGATGATAGGGGCTGTAGCCAAACATCTGGACTACAACAGGTTCCCCACACCTGCCTTATGACGCCTCTCCAGTGAGGAGCTGGGAGTCCACCCCTCGCTTGTCCTGGCTGTGGATCTGGCCCAATGCCCCAAGTGCCTGCAACAAGACGTTGTGACAGCAATACAGAACAATGCTATTAACAGCAATGTAGCAGTATTGCTATAAGGAAAGCAACCCCCCTTCCCACACTGCAGAAATCAGTAACCAATGTCAGTAAAAGCCCTTCCCAGTACTATCAACAGGCAGCTAATCTTTGTCCAGCACAAAATAGGGAGAGTAGGCAGGATTTGGGTAATGGCAGTACTGAAACGGCGTACCAGGCCCATTATTTATGGGCCTAGGAGCAGACTAGAGGGGGAAGGTTTCGTCAAGTCTGTTCCAAGGCCCTGCTCCTGGAGGTCACCTGATACAGCTGACTGGCTCCAGGAGCCAGATCTGGGCTCCAGTGTGGCCAGGCAGCGAACTGGATCAGTATGCCACTGGTTTCACACCAAGATGAATCTCAGTGGCTCCCCCTCTCCTGTGACAAGCACAAAGAGAGGCCCCTAGTAAGTTTGGACCCAGAGCATCTTCATCATATTGGTAGTATAACAACAACTACAGTACATAACTGTACAAAAAGTATAAAAATCAATCTTTGCCAATATATCAGTGATAAAAGCTTAACAGAAAGGTTTAATGTAAAATACATTTCAGGACGAATGAATGAATATAACCCAATGAATGAATATAACCCAACACAACACAACCCATAACAATGTTGTTATGAGATGACTTACTTATATAAGAGGTGCGAAGTTTTTTCACAGACTCTGAATATAAGCTAGAGAGGCCGCACATGCAAGAAGCCACAGCCAGCATGCCTTAATGAAGCAATGAGAAAGGAAAGACAGACACCAACACAGTATGTTTGAAGACAGGAAGTTCTGCTGCAGAACTAGGAGATTTTAGTACACTATGTATTTGTCACAAATAGAACCTGTTAAAAAGTAACTAAAATAGAACAAACTTTTTTTTTAATCGGCAATCCTATGCACCTGGGAGTAAGCCCCACTGAGCACAGTTGGGCTTACTTCTGAGTAAACATTCATAGCATGGCTCTATCAGTGTTTTAAAGTTATGCACACAACAAAATTCACACACTGAGTTTACAGGTTATCTTATATAAATATTAAACATGTAGGAATCTTTACATTAATACGACTCACAAGATGTTAATGACAGAACAAACAAACCCCAGCAGCTAAACAGCTGTTTCATTTATGAGGATTTACTGTGAATATTCTAAAGCATGCAGACTGACTGACAGACAGTCTTTTAAGATGAAGGATACAATTAGTGAACTTGACTTTAATATGAAACTACGTAGTAGTATTGAGCTGCAACCTGGTGTGACAACCAGGTTGCAGCAATAGCAACAGCTAAAAAAAGAGCCAGAACTGCTGTACCTTCAATAGTCTTAAGAAGATTTTACAGTCATAAAAACAGGTAACACTTGGGATATTGCAGTTTACATAACTGAAGATTTTGCAGTGTCCCATTTGTATACACAAAAATATTCTCCCTCCTCTACCACAATCCTCCACTGTAAAGTTTAGTTTCTTGTTTCAGGCTTTGTCTGCGCCAGTACTGTTGTCATAATTAATGTCACTTTGTTTATCACTGTCCAGCATCAAGACTTCACACTCTGTGTGGCAGCCTGGTGTGCCATGGCAAATGTGACATATGAAGGGTACACTCACTTTCCCAAACACTTGGGGATTCAATTTGGGAAGAAGCATGTTATTATCATTACACTTTACTTGGCTACAGCAGTCAACTCCTGTAGAACACAGGTGTACTGGAGCTACTGTATAGAGTAAACCAGCTCTAAAATTTCCTTTTCAGACATACTTTGTCCTCTCAGAACTGTATGCTTGTGGTTCTATGACCACTCCCTAAAATTGCTGAATTTGTGCAACTGAACTAGTGACCTGGTTCGCAAGTCATGCTAACCACAATGGGTTGTTATCATGGGTGGTTGCTGGGTGGCTTAGCGTGAAGTCCGAACTGGGAGTGTTTTTTCTGTCGTGGGTTGTTTTTTTCTCACAACCCACCCTGAGAACCCACGGCTTGTTGTAGGGTTATTTAGGGTGGCTTGTTCTCAGGGTAGCTTGTCATGACATCCGAAGCTGGCAGTATGATTTTATTGTGGGTTGTCAGGGATACATAGACAGCTGTCTGGCAAGATTGGCGAAAATCCATGCCACTCCTTGCAGTCTCGCCATTGCCGCATTCTCCCTCATTTCTTCTCAGCGCCCTCTGCCTCAGAATGGATTTTTAAAATGCATAGAAAACTTGAAGAAAGAACACCAGAGAGTGTACAGAATTATGTTTGCAATGTTTATTTTTGTTATATTTGGTCCTGCGCAAGTGTGCAGGAATGAATGCCACTGCTAGGAATTTTGTGTAATTTTTCCTTCGGTTTTACTGCTCTGCCATGAAAGTTGCATATTTTTAGTGATCTGCCTCACTTGTCTGCCTTGAAATTTGCATTTCTTTACCCACTCAGTCCCTATTCTATCTTGACATTTATGGATGTTTAGCAATCCCACTCACTGCTCTGTAACACATGTGTATATCTGACAGCTAACAATGGAGACCAGTGGAGGGAAACAACAAGCACGAAAGAATGGGGTGGGGGGAGCCGAAAGTGGTTGACAGATGCAGGAGAGAAGTGTCAGGAGCGCCCTAGCTGCCTCTTAAAAGTCCCCTCCAGTAGCCAAAACAAGATGCAGACAAAAGTGATTCTTTCCAAGGCTTAATTCCTTTACAACTTAATGACTCTTTCAGATGCTAATTGCCAGCGACTAAGCAAGGAACTGCAAAGGGTATTGTAGCAGGGTAACCTAAGCTCCATGTATGCAGTTGGTCCCCATCTAGAGGAGAAGGGCGGGAAAGCTCTGAAACTTAAGGGTTAGGAGGGGAGGTTCCCCCCTTACCCGTGGGAAATCGGGGCGCAGCCGCTGCCGTAGCGCCAAGCGGGCTGAGCACCTCCTCTCAACACCCTCCACCTTGTACCTCTCTCTGCGCCAGCGCCTTGTGTCTAGCAACAACCGATCTCCCGCTCTTTCGCTGCCAGGGTCCCTATCTCTCTCAGGAATGCGAGCGGGGGGGTCTCTCCCTGCAGCTGCGCCTCTGAGAGACGAGCGGGCTCCTCTCCCACAGGTTGTAGCTCTTCCTCAGAATCAGAGCTGCTTTGGGGCTCTATGGGCTCAGTTCCAACCCTGATATCATCTCTGCTCCCATGAAGCCACCCCTCATGCTCCCCCCCAGAGCCCCAGGTTTGTGGGGGTATAGCTGGTGGAAGCGCCTCATCAGCAAAGGGGCATGCACATGTTCAGTGGGTTCCCAGGAGCGCTCATCTGGCCCATATCCCTTCCAGTCCACCAGATATTGCAGGTGCCTGCGGGAAAGGTGTGAGTCCAGGATCTCCGTGACTTCAAACTCCCCCCCCCACCAGCACTGGAGGTGGGGGGGAGCAGACTGAGTGATGAGGGTCGCCAGAAACTAGGGGGGGAAAGCAAGGACTGATGAAAAACAGGATGGATCTTCATGGAGGGGGGGAGAGCCAGGCGAAAACGAACAGGGTTAATTTGGGCCATAATCTGGAAAGGACCCGTGTGACGGGCCACGAGCTTCTTCGTGGGAGAGTGAGAGGGGAGGTATTGGGTGGACAACCACACCCAGTCCCCCAGTTGCAGAGACGGATCGGGCTGGTGCCGCCGGTCCGCAGTTGCCTTTTTGCTCACTCGAGGGAGTCTCGTAAAAGATGGTGCACTGAGCGCAGCTCCTCTAAAAACTCATGGGCCACAGGCACCGAAAAGGGACCTAAGGTGGATGGGACAGCCCTAGGGTGGTACCCAAAATTGGCAAAAAAAGGAGTCTGGCGGGTTGAAGCATGGCAGGCATTGTTATAAGCAAATTCTGCTAGAGGCAGCAGGGAAAACCAGTCATCTTGTTGGTAGTTGACATAACAGCACAAGTATTGCTCCAGAGTCGCATTGGTGCGTTCGGTCTGACCATCCGTCTGGGGAGGTGGGTGGAGGAAAGACGGAGCATTGCACTGAGTAGCCCAAGAAGCTCCCTCCAGAAATGGGCAGTGAACTATCCGAAATGAGACCCTCGGGCCAACCACGGAGCCAGAAAACATGCGTCAAAAAGAGTTCTGCCGCCTCCCTGGCTGTGGGCAACCCGGAGCTGGGGATGAAGTGGGCCATCTTTGAAAACAAATCCACTACTACCAGAATGGTAGTCTTACCGTGTGAGCGAGTCAAGTCAGTGATGAAGTCAAGAGAGAGCAGTTTCCAAGGGCCTGAGGGGGCTTTTGCCTGCTGACAGGTTGGGCAGGAGGCGACATAGGTCTTGACGTCCCAACACACACAAGGCCACCAAAATTCTCACGTAACTCCATGCAGGGTCTTGGAGAAGCCAAAATGCCCAGCGGTGGGGGAATCGTGGCACTGATGGAGGACTTTCTCGCAGAGGGGTCTAGAAGGCACTTTGTCAGGAGCGCCCTAGCTGCCTCTTGCAGTCCCCTCCAATAGCCAACTCAGGACACAGATGACAAGGATTCTTTCCAAGGTTTTATTCCTTTATTCCTTTATGACTCTTACAGATTCTAATCACTAGTGACTAAGCAAGGAACAGCACTGGGGGAAAGATAGCAGAACAGCCTAAGCTCCAGGTAAGGCAGTTGGTCCCCATTTGAAGGAGAACCACGGGAAGAACCATGGAGAGATCCTCCCTCTTTCCCTTGGGTCCTCGGGTTTGAGCGCCAAAGGAGTGGACTGCCTCCTTTCGGCGCCCTCCATCTGTCGTCGCTCCCTGCATCTGCGCTGAGCATCCAGCAAGCCCCCCTCCAGCGCTCTCTCGCTGCCAAGGTCACTATCTATCCCAGGAATGCTGGCAGGAGGAATCTCTGCCAGCTGCTGTGCTTGTGAGAGCTGAGCGAGCTCCTCTCTCACAGATTGCTGTTCTTCCTCAGAATCAGAACTGCTCTGGGGCTGTATGGGCTCAGTTTCCACCCTGACACACATAGACCCGGCCTGAATGGTAAGCAACCCACCTTGCAGAGAGAAGAGGTAGACGGGGGGGGGGCAGAGGTGAGCCCCAATTCCTCCACCTTCATGTGGACAAAAGAGTCCTGAGCTTGTTCAGTGTGAAGGAGCTCCTCCCAAGAGTGAGGCACCGCTGCCACCGCCAGACTGTTTTTGGGGGGAGAATCAGAGTGGGGGAGGGACTCTCCTCACTCCCTGGCTGGAGGTCCGGGTTACGAGAAACAGCATCCACTTGTTGGTTGTTGGAGGCTTTCACCTGGTGGATCTTAAGGTGGAACCGGGGGGGGGGGGAAGCGACCACCTAATTTGCTGCTGGTTTAAGGCACAGGCTGTCTGAAGATGTTCCAGGCTGGGATGGTCAGTTCTATCTTCGACTGGGTGCTGCGCCCACTCCAGAAGATGACGCCAAATCTCCAAGGCAGACTTGATTGCTAACAGTTCCTTCTCCCAGATGGTGTAATTCTGCTCAGACACGCTTAACTTCCTGGAGTGGTAGGCACATCGTTGCAACCCGCCGTCCACCTGAACTTAGGGATGTACGAAACCCCGCTTACCTGGCTCCGCCGGGTTCCGCTGGGGGGGGGAGGCACGCCATCTCTCCCCCCGGAATCCTGGCCAGCCGGCTCCGCTCCATGGGGATTCCGCGGAGCCGCTTGGCGGCTCCGCCAGCAGCCAGACATCTGGCCGCTGGCTAGCAGGGACGCAAATGGCGGCGGCCATAGCCACCGCCGTTTGCGTCCCTGAATTCAGCCATGATAGGCTATGTAAAGACTTACGTAGCCTATCACGTCTGAGTTTAAAAAAAAAACAAAACCGCGTACGCAAATGGCGGCAGCTACAGCTGCCATTTGCGTTCCTTATTTTTGGCCATCTTAGTCTACGTAAATATTTACGTAGACTAAGACGAAGACAAGAAAGGGGAACGCAAATAGCGTAGCGGACGCTATTTGCGTTCCCCTTTATTTTCACCGTCTTACTCTACGTAAATACGTAGACTAAGTCGGCAAAAATAAGGGGGAACGCAAATATAATTTACGTAGACTAAGACGGCCAAAAATAAGTAACGCAAATGGCGGCAGCCGTAGCCGTCGCCATTTGCATACGCATTTTGTTTTTTAACCCAGACGTGATAGGCTATGTAAGTCTTTACGTAGCCTATCACGAATGGGGGGGGGGAACAGATTGCAAATGGCAGCGGCGGCAGCAGCCGGTCAGACGACCAGCCGCTGCCGCTGCCGCCGAAGCTGCCGCTGGAGCCGCCGTCATCTGGAACATCTGCCCCACGTAAGTCTCATCCCGGGGGGGATCCGCGGGGGGGGTGGCAGGCCGTTCCGCCACGGAGTTCGGGGGGCCGAATGCACTGGCATTCGGCCTCACTGAGATCCGTGGCGGAATTCTCTGACATCCCTACCTGAGCTGGCTGAAAAAGCACAGCCCCCACTGCAAAATCAGAGGCATCTGTTTGTACTACATAAGGCTTCCTCGGGTCGGGATGTAACAGGATCGGCTCAGAACTATAAAGCTTCTCAAGTTCCTCAAAAGACTGTTGGGCAAATTCAGTCCAATGAAAAGGAGATTTCCAGCCCTTAAGGAAGTCCATGACAGGAGATGTCAGCCAAGTATAGCTGGGTAGGAACTTTCTGTAAAAATTAGCAAAGCCCAGAAAACTTTGTAAGTCCTTCTTTGTGGATGGAGCCTGCCAGGAAACGGCGACCTGGACCTTTGCAGGGTCCATCCTGATGCCGTCAGCTGAGATAATGTAGCTGAGATAGTCCAAGGGTGTCAGGTCAAACACACATTTCTCCAGTTTGGCAAAGAGACTGTGTTTGCAGAGGCGCTGGAGGATGGCCGTGACATGGCGCTGATGGTCATGGGGGTCCGAGAAGAATATAAGTAAATCATCGCAATAAACAATGAGAAAAGTGTCCAAATAGTCCCAGAAGATGGCATTCATAAAGCGCGGAAACGTGGGGGGGGGGGTGCAGGCAAGCCCAAATGGCATCACTAAGTATTCATACGCTCCGTACCGGGTGCCGAAACAGGTCTTCTACTCATCCCCTTCCTAGATACGAATCAAATTGTGGGTGCCACGCAGGTCCAATTTGGTGAAAATCTTGGACCGCCCCAGGCGCTCCAGCATCTCAGGGATTAGGGGGAGGGGGTACTTGTCAGGGATAGAGACCGAACTGAGGGCTCTGTAGTCATGACCGGGCCTGAGCTCCCCCATCTTTTTGCGAACAAACATGGTGGGGGCGCAGGCAGGGGAGGTGGAGGGGCGAATAAAGCCATGGCGGAGGTTTGTGTCCAAAAACTCCTGGAGAGCTCAAAGTTCTGGCTCCGACATCGAATACAGCTGGCCTGCTGGGATGGTGGCCCCAGGGATCAGGTTAATGGCACAAAGAGGCGGGGGGGGGGGAGTTGGTTGGCCTCCTGTCAAAAACATCCCGGAATGCCGCATACTCCTCTGGGAGGATCACGGGAGCAGAAGAGCTGCTGGGGGCAGACGATGAAGGGGAGGAAAGGGTTAAGGCCTGGGCTGGGACCAGCGCCTCGGTTGGGAAGCAATGCTGCCGGCAGTAGGGAGACGAGCTCCCCACTTGATGAAGCCCCCAAGGAATCTGAGGATTGTGCTTAGAGAGCCAGGAAACGCCCAGCACGATTGGGTATTGAGGAACCTTGGCCAGATGAAACTGAATCTGCTCAACGTGGCTCTGGGTACGCAGAATGAGTGGAGCTTTAATGCGAGTAACCGCTCCCGAAGAAAGAGGACGCCCGTTGATGGTCTCCGCTGCCAAGGGGGCAGGAAGACGCAGAGTAGGAATATTGTGGAGGTGAGTGAACGCTTCATCCATGAAACTAGTAGTCGCCCCAGAGCCCACCAAAGCCAGGGCCTCCGCCCCACCCCACTGGGAGGAGTGGAGGTGAACAGGCAAAAGCAGATGGGATGGTGGGGGGACCTGAGGAAGGCGCCCCCCGGTTGTGGAGCAGACCCCCTCACTGGAGACCCCCAACAGGCCTGGGGGCAAGGAGGAGGAGGAGGATGAAGAGGAGTAGGGGGCAGTGGGACTGCCAGTCTGGTGTGGCAGGATTTGGCGAAATGACCACACCAAAAGCACCGGTGCTCCATGCACCGCCGTTCAAACTCCTCCAGGGCAGCCGACCTCGGGTAGTTGCATCAGTGTCTCCTCCACCCCCGCCACAGGGGCAGGGCGTGAGGGACCGGCAGTAGCCATGGGGGAATGGGAGGGAAATCCCGGCCACCGGCGCTCCGCCTGGTCTGCCGGCGCCCCTCCAACTGACTATTGATCTGTAGGCAGGTCTGGATAAGCTCCTCCAAAGTAGGCATGTGGGGCGTGCGCGCCAACTCATCCAAGATCTTGTCGTTCAAACCGTCCAAAAATTGGGCGTCGAAGCCCATTTAGCTGCCATGCCTGAAAGCAGGTTAATGATAAAGCCCACACGAACCTGTTCCATCAGGAAATCCTCAGGCTGAAGGCACATGTACAGCTCTGATGGGGCATGGAAAATTTGAAAGCGTCCTTTCTCACCAGAAAACTTCTCTGGCAGAGCCACCAGGCACTTGCGGTGGAGGGGGAATAGGAGGCTGCGGGGGTTGAGCGGCAGCTTTCAAGGCTTGCACAGCAGTTGTCAGTTGGGTAAGTTGATCACGAAGACCCTGGTTCTCTTGTGCCAGAGCCTGCAACGCCGGGTCCATAGTGCCATCCCAGAGGCAGTAGGAGAAGAGAATTTAAAAAAAGAGATGGGGACCAAGCTGTCAGGATCACCCTAGCTGCCTCTTAAAGTCCCCTCCAGTAGCCAAAACAAGACGCGGACACAAGGGATTCTTTCCAAGGCTTTATTCCTTTACAACTTAATGACTTTTTCAGATACTAATTGCCAGCAACTAAGCAAGGAACTGCAAAGGGTATCTTAGCAGGGTAACCTAAGCTGAAGGTGAAGACCTTTTTATTTTCCCAGGCATTTTAGCTTTCTAGACTTTTAGCTGTTTAAATCTGTGTTTTAAACTCCTGCACTGCTGCTAGGTTTTATTGTGGTTGTATTGTTATATGGTGGTTTTGATGTTCTATATATTTAAAATTGTTTTATTCTGTGCTATTTGGTTTTAATTTTTGTGAACTGCCCAGAGAGCTTCAGCTATTGGGCAGTATAGAAATGAAATAAAATAACAACAACAACAACAACAACAACAACAACAACAAAGCTCCATGTACACAGTTGGTGTCAGGGTGGAAACTGAGCCGATAGAACCCCAGAGCAGTTCTGATTCTGAAGAGGAACAGCAATCTGTGGGAGAGGAGCTCACTCATCTCTCACAGGCACAGCAGCTGGCAGCGATTCTTCCTGCCAGCATTCTTGGGATAGATAGTGACCCTGGCAGCGAGAGAGTACTGGAGGGGGGCTTGCTGGACGCTCGACGCAGATGCAAGGAGTGACGACAGATGGAGGGCGCGGAAAGGAAGCGTAGCACTCGTTCGGCGCGCAAGCAACAGTCGCGTCCTGAGGACCCAAGGGAAAGAGAGAGGATCTCTCCCTAGCCCATAAGTTCAGGGTCTTCCCGTGATTCTCCTTCAAACAGGGACCAACTGCCTAACCTGGAGCATAGGCTACTCTGCTATCTTTCCCCAGTGCTGTTCCTTGCTTAGTCGCTGGTGATTAGCATCTTAAAGAGTCATTAAGTTGTAAAAGGATTAAAGCCTTGAAAAGAATCCTTTTGTCTGTGTCTTGAATTGGCTATTGGAGTAGACTGTAAGAGGCAGCTAGGTCCCCATCTGGAGAAGGGCGGGAAAGCTCTGAAACTTAAGGGCTAGGAGGGGAGGCTCCCCCCTTACCCATGGGGCATCGGGGCGTAGCCGTTGCTGTAGCACCAAGCGGGCTGAGCGCCTCCTCTCGGCGCCCTCCATCTTGTGCCTCTCTCAGCACCGGCGCCTTGTGTCTAGCAACAACCGATCTCCCGCTCTTTCGCTGCCAGGGTCCCTATCTCTCTCAGGAATGCGAGCGGGGGGGTCTCTCCCTGCAGCTGCGCCTCTGAGAGACGAGCAGGCTCCTCTCCCACAGGTTGTAGCTCTTCCTCAGAATCAGAGCTGCTTTGGGGCTCTATGGGCTCAGTTCCAACCCTGACAAGAAGGAGCTTTAGGGGCAGGTGTTATTACTTCAGCAGAAAGTGAAGCAGCGTCTAGAAAAAAAAGGGTGTTCACTAGTAAGGGAAGCACCAACATGGAGGATGAAATTGAAAAGGCCATTGACAAGAGGAGATATCAGTACACTGGGTTCTATAGCAGACAGGCGGTTTTGCAGTCCTAGGCAATTGTGGAAGAGGCCTAAAATGATTTTTTTTTTAAAAGTTTATGAATGCATGTGTTCATAAAGGCTCAGAAACTTACATCCCATTGGTGGCGGGGGGGGGGGGGTAGTTTCGCGCGTGAGCTGGCAACCCCAGTGGACCAACTGAAGAAAGGCTGCTGATGTAGGGAACAAAGAAATGAGGATTTCTGCCAGAAAGACCCCTGGAATACATGCCGACAGCAGCCAGGAGGACTGAGAGGTACTGAGGGAGAAACAAGCCATGGCAAATGGCTGAGTGGGCAATCGACTCTTGGGAATAACCAACAATTCACCCACCCACCGTGGCTTATTCTCAGGGTGGCTTAGCGTGACGTGCGAACTCACCCAATGCATCAATACTTGCCCTACTAAATTAAATTTAATATGCAGAAATACATTTGTTCAAAAAGGAGGGAGGGACGTTGAGTGGTATTGCTAAGTAATTAGTTCTGCCATTTTTGTATGGAAAATCATTAAGCAGCATACGAAACTGGAAGGTGATGGACTACAGAATGTGACACAAAGTGTGCCATTGTTTGCACAATGGATCAGTAACAGATCGTGCCAACCTAGACTGGGGTTTGCGCTGCTCTTGCCGAGCGGCTCACTACTTGACGCCCTTTACCCACGATGGACTGGCATATGATACACCAGTGCAGGTAAAACAACCCATTCTACAGACTGGGTTCTCAGGGAGTTTTTATAGGAAAAACAACTCACCCTGATAACTTCGGTTCAGGTTCACGTGACACATTAATGAACGATGGTTTGTTCAGGAAAACAAGCCATAGTTGGTTGGTGTGTCATGAGAATAGGGATGACTCCCTTACCTTGAGTCTGTGGGAGGGGGGTCCGCGGGGGGGGAAGGCAATCCGTTCCTCCCCCCCGGAATCCTCGCTGGCTGGCTCTGCTCCGCAGTGAGTCCACAGAGCCGCCAGCCGGCTCCGTTCCACAAGCGATACGGCCGCCATTGCCGTGCCATATCACTGCTGAGCAGAAACAGGAAGTGATCCAGATGCAAATGGCATCCGCTACGCCATTTGTGTCCCTGTTTCTTCTCGTGATAGGCTACATAAGTATCTATGTAAATACAGACAGCCCATCGTGAGCAAAAACAGGGATGCAAACGGTGTAGTGGACGCCATTTGCATCCGGAACACTTCCTGTTTCTGTTCAGCAGCAATACAGACAGCAATGGCGGCCATATCGCTTGCGGAATGGAGCTGCTAGCGAGGAGGATTCAGCTCTGCGATGGTCAGTCGGGAGGCAGAGGTGAGTGGGATTGTTCCGCCACAGACTCCGTAGGCCGAATTCTCTGGAATTCGGCCTCATTGGAGTCCGTGGCGGAATTCTTGGACATCCCTACATGAGAACCCAGTCATAGTCTTAGAAACAAGACAGTCTTTTTACCACAGTTAGATGAGAGTTCTTCTAGGAAAAACTACAGAATAATGATGTTCTCAACATATACAGCCTTTGATTTTTACTTTCAAGGAAAAAGCTAGTCATTTCCATGTACAATCGGGCAGATGAAGGAGCAGTACACTTAAAAAAAAAATTAAGTGTTTGTAGCTTACCTCCAGATGGTTGTCTACTTTTACGTGGAGATCGAGGTTCCCTCCTATAAGGATCATTAGAACCATACAATTCAATGGTGCCAAGGTTTAAGAGCGTTGTCTTTTGGATATAATCAACCATTGCGATACCATTACAATTTCCAAAAACTACTCTGAAAGAAGATTTGTTGGAAAGAATAAATTCCAATGAATGGTTGCTATCCAAGTATATACTGACATTATAATTTTACTGAAATCTGCAGAATATATTCTTAAGTAAAATTCTGAAAGCAGGTTTACAAGGAAAAAAATATGAAAACAGTTTGCTTTATTACTAGTAGCTGGAACAGTAGCTGAGAATAAAAACAGAACTCCAGTTGACCCATGAAACAGTAGATCTGTGACTTTAACAGTGCAGGAAGAAAGTAACAGCTGCCCTGTTGAGTTGTGGTAGACTTGGGTTTATTTATTTTATTATTTATTTCCAATAAAAATAGCTTAGGACAATAAAACCAAAATAAAATACAAAACCTGCACAATCAGCAAGATAAAAACAGCAGAATCAACAGACAGTGAAAAAACAACAGTGGGTTTTAGTTTTGAACTATGATGATGACCTGAAGAAGCACTTCCACATCCACATAATGGGAGCTTGGAGCAATCCACCATCAGACTGTAGTAGCGGAATGCCAAACCCCAATCCTCTCTTTTCCTTGTTGCTACACTTGAGTGTAGCACTACACTCCATTACCACTGAAAATTCCTTGCTCATATTCTTCCCTCTTATCTCTGGGTCCACTTCAAACGTTTGATTACCTGGTTTGATAGTCCAAGCTACATTCTCCAGCCTTCTGTTCTGCGAATGCCTAAATCTTTACACCTGTCAGTCCCATATTGATCTACTTCATTCTCTCTTTTTCTCTGGCAATTGACTCCACCTGTCTCCCTTGCCAAAGCAGCACACCCTTGCATCTTTCTCTGAACGTCTTTCCCTATGCACTCTAGTCTGCCTGGTTCTATTTTCTTCTTCTCCTTTTCCCTAACAAGGGCTTGGGCTCCTGTAAATACCTCCTTTTTACAGGCGCTCCAAAATGTATAGGAGATTACTATTGTTTTTTAAATGTATAGGAGATTACTATTGTTGGTTTTTCAGACTCACCACCCAAGCTTCCTGATTAGTAAGGGACAATGTACTTGCTTACGGTTTCAATTAGAAAAATGTCAACCTAATACATGTTTGATTATATCACAAGATATGGCTATCAATCACATCAAGCTTTTATTATTTCATCAAAACTAACTTATACAAATTTCCATTAACTCATTATATGTAATTTTTACCAAAGAGAAGGTGAAGCTCAACTTAGAGAGGCTGTTTAGATTCATTTAATTTACTTTAGAAAAAATGAAAAAGAAACTACTTTATATTTAAACAAATAAACAGAATATGAATTACTACACATTTATAGCAGCATGGTTTGGAAAACATTCTTTGGAAAGTTTACCAAAACGGAAAAAATTGCATTATTATATTTTTCTGCTAAGAATTTTTTAAAGTCCACTGTTTACAATATTATCAACCTAATGAATGGATACAATACCAGTCAATTTGGGCAACTGAAATGTCAAATCTAAAGTTGTAATCAATTTTTTTCAAATGACTCTCAAGAAAGCACCTGAATTTATGAGCATAGCTCTTCAGATATGCTAAAATTAATGTGAATAGTTTTCAGTGTCTGCGTTTTTCCTTAAAATCTAAACAATGTACAAATAGTATATACTATTGAGTTATGTCTGAAAACATAATTTCTACGCTTAGCTATGTATTTACCTGAACTACGGAAAGTATAATTTATTTATTTCCTCCCCTAAGCAGATATTTCAGTTCAAACTGCTGAGATATTTATATGGCATGTAAGATTAACATGCCGTACATTTTTAGTTTTGATTACCAAGTCTAAGTCAAATATACATGCTCAATTTTTTAAGGGGACCACATAATTTTCCAATTCAAAATTTTCCAGAAAACCCACTTAATTGTACATTTCCAGCCTTTTCACACTGTCATCGTACTTCATAATAAATGTTCATTTACTGCACATAGTCCCCATATCTTCCATCATGCATTATCACAGGAATAATGCATTTTCAGGATACAAAATGTGTAATACTGTGTACCTAGAAAAATGCTAAGCTTATTTTAGATAATCATTTATTTTAAAACTGTTTAGAGACTGCACACACCACTGCTCTAGAATTTGAATTTGTGAAGATAGTCCTTTTATTAAGGTGTTACACAACAGCAGGGCTACCCATTTTGTGAACCTTTTTTTATCTTGTTAATACCTCCAAGGTAAGACAAGTTTCTGTACAACATGGCTTAAAGTAAAAAAATACGTATTACAAAAGTAGAATGGAAGAAGGGATGTGGCATTTTAGAGGCTTTGTGTTCTATCTTGGGCAGCTCATCTTTCAAGCATTTTCTGAAAGGGCTATCTAAAGTAAGCTTAGCATTTTTCTAGGTGTGAAGTATATACCTAACATGAGACATTATTCTCTCCATCTATTATACAGAGATGTAATATGACATTATTATAACAAAGCTACTAAGCTAAGTCTAGACCCATTCCAGTCTGGGTTTCAATCTGGTTGTGGGACTGAATCAGCCTTGGTAGCCCTGATGGATGACCTTTATCGAAAGAGGGACAGGGGGAGTGCAACCCTGTTAATTCGGCTCCATCTCTCATGGGCTTTTGATACCATTGACCATGGTCTCCTGGATCGACTCCATGGGATGGGTATCAAAGTGCTGCAGTGGTTCTGTTCCTACCTACAGGGCTGATTTCAGAGAGTAACATTGGGTGACTTTTCCTTGGCCCCTTGGCAATTGAGCTATTGAGCTATGGGGTCCCACAGGGTACCATCTTGTCCCCAATGTTGTTTAAAATCAATATGAAGCTGCTGGAAGCAGTCATTAGGGGATTTGGAGCTAAATGCCATCAGTATACTGATGACAGGCAGCTCTATCTCCCTGTGACAGCTGAATCAGGAGAGGCTGTGCAAGTCCTGAATCAGTGCTTAGATTCAGTAATGAGCTGGGTGAGGCCAATGAACTGAAGCTGAATCCTGGCAAGACAGAAGCCCTGTGGGTGAGTGGTTCCTGAGTCTGGGAGATAGGCTCATTGCCTGTTCTGGGTGGGGTTGCACTCCCTCTGAAAAATCAGGTTCGTAGTCTGGGGGTACTCCTAGATCCATCACTGTTGCTGGAAGCCCAAGTGGCCACAGCGCCTCCGAGTGCCCTTTGCCAGCTTCTGCTGGTTCACCAACTACTGCCTCTCCTGGACAGGGATAGCTTGACCACTGCGGTACAGGCACTAGTAACCTCAAGACTGGATTACTGCAATGCGCTCTATGTGGGGCTGCCCTGAAGGCTGGTCCGGAAGCTGGAGCTAGCGCAGAATGCAGCAGCTCGGCTGTTGTCAGGAGCTGCCCCTTTTCAGCATGAACTCCTTTGCTGAAGGAACTGCACTGGCTGCCTATTCGTTACTGGGCCAGGTTTAAGGGATTAGTACTAGTGAACAAAGCCCTAAACAACTTGGGACCAGGATACCTGAGAGAGCGCCTCCTTCTTTACTAACCTGCCTGGTCACTGAGGTCATCAGAGGACATGTCCCTGGTGGTTCCACATGGACCCATGGCCCTGTTGGAGTCCACCAGGAAAAGAGCCTTCAGTGTGGTGGTCCCCTTCCTGTGGAATTCCCTGCCTTTTGAGGTCAGGCAGGCGCCTACGTTGTGTTCCTTCCAGTGCCTCCTGAAGACACCGTTATTTCAAGAGGCCTTCCTTGCATGACCAGCCATGGTTATTAAATTTGACCTTATTGGAATTTGTCTTTTAAAAAAATGTTTTTAAATTGTGTTTTATTCTTTTATCTTTGTTGTTCAGCACTCCGAAATCCTCTGATGTGGAGCAGTATATAAATATTGTAAATAAACAAATAAATAAAATGTAATTGCAACAAAGGCTAAATACAATTCTGAGTATATCTGAGTAATTGTTTACTGTAAGCAGCAGGATAAATGCTATATCAAAGCAACATGGATCGTGTAGTTTAACAGTCATGTCATATTGCTTTTGCAATATGATGAAAGGTTTTAGGAAAATAAAATGCAACATCCAATATACTTACAAGCCATAGGCAGAGTTGATTGCAAGGCTCGTTATTTGCTGAGGAGGTTCCCCACTCACCCATACTAACTGGATAACCAGCTCAACCTGATAGCCTGGAGACTGTTTGAGGGGAGAGTTTTTAACTCTGCAACATAAATGAAAGGCAGACAATATTCACCCTTGTGAAAGTTTGCCAAGAAAATAAAACTTTCTTAAATTTTATCAAAAAGGGAGTATTTCATAGCTGGTTATATTTGTTACTACAACTTAGTACAGCTGCAAATGTTTACTCTGGAACAGACTCATTGATATGGAGATTTTTGGAGCAAGCAACCATGTTCACATGTTGAGCATCAGCCTGCATAAGCACTGGGCTTGCACACTTCTGCTGTCCTTGAGCTTGTATGTACTGATTGCTTAATCAACCGCATTTAATAAGGCTTCTAACCTTGGTTTGCGGGTTAACTGTGGTTTGCACAAACCACAGTTTCCTCAGTTCAAATGAAATGGGAAATTATAGTTTGCTGAGAATATGGACACATGTTAAACAGCTGGTACACATGAGGGACTATACATGAGGAAAAGGCCCATGCCTGCTTATTCTCCTAATTCCAAACTATAGTTTGATTTTACATCTGAACATGCCCATTATTCTTGACTACTATGGATTACATCCACTGTGTTAGAAGACAAGATTGATAATATTACAATTAGTAAAAAGACAGAGTTTAAAGACTAAGGAAAAACACCTCATTATAAAACTAGAAGTGCATTATAGTGGTTACCACCATATCTTTATGCAGCATTTTATTCCAAGAACTCAAAACACATAGTACACATTATATCGTTGTTACAATAAAGCTGAACAGTAGCCAATGTGTTATCGTTAGGGGTGGGGGGCGAATTATGGTAGCAATTCCAGATGCCATGATTTACTCTGGAGTTTTGCTGCAGTGGAATTGATGCTGCTGTCTGCTTAAAGTCAGCAGAGAGGAATCAGGTGGCTCCACCCATTAAACATCATCATTTAACTAGTGAACTGGGCCTGAGAGTCGGTAACTAAACTGGAAGAACTGAAATTTGAAGCAGGGACTTCAAGCTCATAACTCTTAACTAGTACCTTCAAAATGAAGGGATAGGAAATAAAATAGGAAAAGGCACAGGAAACTGAGGTAAGGCAAGAGAGTTCAAGGTGAAATGATTCCAGTATAAGAAAACTCCCAACGTTCAAAAAGAATTATGGCTATTGGCATCCAGGTCTCTTTGAAAGACTGAGAAACAACGTATGATTGATTGATTGATTGATTGATTGCATTTCTATCCCGCCTTTTTTCCTCCAAGGAACTCAAGGCAGCGTACATGATCCTCCTCCTTTCTCCATTTTATCCTCACAACAACAACCCTGTGAGGTAGGTTGGGCTGAGAGTCTGTGACTGGCCCAAAGTCACCCAGTGAGCTTCCATGGCCGAGTGGGGACTAGAACCCGGATCTCCCGACTCCCAGTCCAGCACTCTAGCCACTACATGCTGAAGCCATACAGCAGTTTATACCTGCCAAAATATGTGTTGTAGACTTGTTAGCTGGTATGTATTTGAAGTGTACAAATTCCAAAAAAGCATTAATTTTGCTCAACACATTTACCTTTGACTAGTTACTAAAAGGGAGGAAGTTTTAGGTTAATCACTAAGTTTAATCTGTTTAAAGATATAAAAGTTCAGCATGAAGAACCTAAACCTGTTGAAGTAGAACATCTGCTCAAGATGCAGCTGCTTTAAATCAAAATTTCGTATGTAGAGCTACTGAAGTATAGGGACTGTTTCAAGTGTAATTACATTGTACAATGATACAAGCACAATACAGATGTTTTCTATTAGTGTACCTTTATTATACCATGTACTTGGAGAAAGTATGGGTAACCATATCTCAAAGCAGTGCATGTCAAAAGATATTAATGTCTTTTTACATTAAAGCCTTTTTTACGACCAGATTAAATAGCCTACAAAAACAAGATATAATATTTAGAAACACACTATACTTACTTTAAACATGGGACATTATCACGAAGCCCATCAGATGAGCTGCTGCTAGTGGATGGATGAGACTGGGGAGCGATGGATTGAGGATTAGAACCTGTGCCAGGAGTAGGCAGTGGTGGCACTTGCTCAGCATCTGGAGATTCTATATAATTTATTTCATACAATAGCCGTACTTCGAGCATCTGCAAATGACAGTGAAGCAGACAGAACACACACAATCCTAGAGTTATTGGTAACTGCAAATACGCTACTTCAGTCCCAATAATTATTTATTATTTCATTATTATTATATTTATATTTCACCATTTTTCCTCTTGCAAGGAATCCAAGGAGGCTTACATGGTCCTCTGCCTCTTCATTTTACCTCAGAAATGGAACTTGGTGCAGCTGAGTTTGAAAAAATATTCTCCCTATGGCCCATCCTTGTCAACAGATTAGCTGAGGCATTCTACACTAGCTAAGGCCTCTGAACTACCTACAGACAGAACACATTGCAATAGTCAAATCCTTACCTTAGAGAAAATAGTGACTCACAGCTAACTCACCAGTCTAAGTTGGTGAAAAGGCACTCCTGGCGGCTACTGCCACCTGAGAATCCAGGACTACCCCCAAGCTTCTTGTTTAGGGGCAATGTAACTCAATTTTAATCGTATTTGTAAAAAAGTAAGCCCACTGATTTGAATAGGTCTTATTTCCAAGTAAGTGTGCATGGGATAGTAGCCTTCAAAGCACAATTGCCTATTTAATGAACTTCAGCCTCAGTTTGAACTAGGGATGGCGGAGAATTTCTCCAAGAATCTCGGGGAGGCCGAATGCCAACGCATTCGGCCCCCCGAAATTGGCGGTGAAATTCTCTGCCCCCCGCCCCACCCCCGGGATGGGACTTACCTCCCTCGAATGTCGGAGGGTCTTGGCGGCGGTGGTTCGGCGGGGGCAGGGGCAGCAGCCGGTCTTCCGACTGGCTGCTGCCACCATTACAAAACAAAGTTTAAAAAAAAAAAACACACACCCGTGATAGGCTACGTAACGATTTACATAGCCTATCACGGCTAGATTTCCAAAGTCAGCCGTGATAGGCTACGTAAATCGTTACGTAGCCTATCACGGGTGTGTGTTTTGTTTTGTTTTTCACTTTGGTATTTCGCGGATGGGGAGACGGGGCGCTTCTCCCCGGCCTGAATTTCGGCCGGGCGAGGCGGGGCGCCTCCCCACCCAGCCTGAACTTCGGGGGGAGAACCGAAGCGCCTCACCCCCACCACGAAGCAAGCTGCAGGACCAGGTAAGTGCCTTTCGTACATCCCTAGTTTGAACCCAGGAATGTGCTAAAGAACATATTGTCATTTTATGGCTTATGAGAAGTCCTATGTTCTCTGAACTCAGAAGAAGAAATTGGAGAAAAAATATTCAGGTTAATATTGCTAGATTATATACTGTCTACATACAGGAATTTTGATAAATATATACAAATAGGTCAAATAAAGATAAATGCCATTTACCGGAATAACTTCTGTTGTAATCTCTTGTTTGCTGAATCTGTAAACAATGACATGTGCAGAAACTCCTGCTATGCACAGCATCCTGCTTTCTGGACACCATGAGATGATCTGAATGGCATATGGGTCTTCGTCCACTATGTCTGTGCTAAGCCTGTCATCTTTATTTCGAGATTTTTCAAAGACTTTAGCTGTTTTTAGTTTGTATAGCACTTGCAATGTTACTAGGAATTTTAAAAAAAGGTGGTTATATATGCACATCATTTTTTGTAAAATATCTTCCTTTATATAAAAAAATACATTGTTCACAAAAGGCAGTTCTGAAACAAGGGTTCTTAGCCTGTACTCACATTTCCATTTATACAGACTGGGATCCAGAGTCTGGTACGCAAATATAAAACTTCTCTACAGGTGGGATATATATGTGTGTGTGTGTGTGTGGGGCGTGCGCACCACCAATACCGTGGGAAACCAGATGACCCCCCCCCCCCCAGCAGCTCTCCACTGGCCAAGTTATGTCAGGATGCATAGCCATGCCCCAGATGTATAGTTACATCCCCTGATGTCATTTGGTCACAAGCCCATGCTCCCACTCGTGAAGTGTCTTCACTTGACAATGGCTTCCCCCATTGGGGAAGGCCCATATGCAGCAAAGCCATCCAGGAGTGCAGTCCCCTTCACACATGGATTCAATGGGGTTTCCTCAAGCTGGGGAAAGCGTCTGTGCACCAAAGCCTCCCTGGCTGAAGTGCTGGATGGAGGAGTGATCCTCTACCCACTGCCTCCAGCAGGGGAAGCACTTAGTGCAGGCACAGACCACGTGGCACCCACAGGCACACCAATGTGCTCCTGGACACCTTTCCAGGTGTCCACCAAGGTGCCCTACCCCTCCCACTTAAAAAAAAATTAACACATTTTCATACCAGCAGCCAGGGTTGCTGTGAAACAGGTTTCTGATGGGAATCCTGCTGTTATCTGCAATGTGTGACTGGAGATGAAGTAGGGATCCCACTCCACACTGCTTGCCCTCCCAACTGGGAGGGGGAGCAGCATACAGGGGCATTCCTTTTTCTCTCCAATCACAGATCAGAGATAACAATGGGGCTTCCTTTCCCTGTCTTTTCTGCAAGCCCCTGGTAGCTTTCTCAGAGACCCATAGAGGGAACCTTCATTCCCACTTCATTGTATACATTTAGACACCAGTTTAAGACCTTCCTCTTTAAGCAGGCATTTAATTTTTAATCTGTTGTTTGATTATTAATGTTACTGCTGGCTCCACAACGATTTGAGTATTTTTAGTGTTTTTAATGTTTAATATTATACCATTATTTTTGTTAAGTTGTTGTTTGGTTTGTAAACCTCCCTGAGGGCAAGTGCCAGTTGGGCACTATACAAATCTAAGAAACAAACAAACAAACAAACCCAAACCTCTACAGGATCACTCCTCCATCCAGCACCTTGGCTGGGGAGGCTTTGGTGTGGACATGCTTTCCTTGGCTGGAGGAAGCCCCTCTGGGTAAGAGTGTTTCAGAGATTGTTCATGACAGGTCAGACCGCTAATATGTATGGTTATCTCAAACTAACTACCCAGTCAAAAATTTTAACTTCATCTCCTTCATCAACTTGCTTAATCCCTGCCTTGGATATCAATGTTTGGTTCCAATACAACCAAAGTTAGTTGTTCGCAAGTCCTATTCAAATCAGACAATTTCATCAAAACTAACTTGAGCATTTCAATGGGACTTAAGCATGACTGACATGAGCCTTAATATTCAAGTGAACAAGGCAGAACGGAGACAAATAATAGCAGCGATAACATTCATAATGCAACAGCTTTATAGCAGCATGTAAGTTTGAAACGTTTTTATTTCTATAGGAACCTTACATAACTTGGCAAAGCACTCACTTGCAGAAGCATCCCAAAACTTGATTGATCCATCCGCATGCCTATTAAAACAGGAAATATCTTTAGAGAATGGATAGCAAGAATGAGATTTAGTTAGTTATATGAAATTGATAATACAAAGCCATATGGCTCTACTTGCTTCTTAGCTTCATTTTACTAGCAAAATGCCCAGCATTACCATGGGTAAGCCCAATGTTAAGGTGAGGCTTGTTTATTGTGTAGAATCCTGGAAAGAGGCAATACATCTGTATGCACAATGAATGCAATGACATTTCATGCTTCCAAGAGGTTCCTGATGGTGCAGTCCAGGATATACAGTGTCAGGTCTGCAGGGAAGGTTTTGCCACCAATGCAATGTTGTTATACGTGGAGTTTTATTTTTTTTCAATAGGAGTCAATGCTAGCCATATGGGAGAGACAAAGCGTTGCACTTGAGGACACCACTAGGGTGTGGGCTAAACTCACCCTTGCCCTGGTGACCTTAGAATCTGGGGAGAATACCAGTTTTTCTCCCTTTTAACTGTGTAACAGGCTGTAGAGTATTTATTTTGCTCCACAGAACAAATGGATGCCAGTGGAAACTAAGGGTTGTATCCAATGCTGTCATTCCACTAGTGCAAATGATGATGTGCTAGTGGAAGCCAAGTTCCAAACTATGTACAAAGGGAGAATCCAACTGAAGTTCTGCTTGCAGAAGCAGTTACACAGCTGCTTGCAGATCTTAGGTTTACAAAGGAGTCTCCTTGTTCAATGGGAAAATTCAAAAATTGAATGATAGGATTTATAATGGAAATCAGAAAAAAATATTCAATTCCATAGTAAATTCTTATCTTCTGATATACAATCTTATCCTCAGATTTGAGATATGGTAATCTCTTCTGCCATTTTACTTCTGTATTGAACAACATTTATATTCCTAATAAATGCTGGTCTTTATATCAGCAGTAGGTAAAGGCTTGTAAAATTTCCAAGGAAGGTGGGCATTTTGGATGGGAGGACTACAGCCCTTCTCTAGTCCTGTTCTCTCCTGATATATTGCTTTCCTCCCCATGAAAAATGGTCCAGGGGTGGGGTGGTGGGGCAAAGGAACAGAAATTCATTGTCCTCCTCCTTTTCACAAACCAAGTATTGGTTTTTGATGCATTGCCTTCTTCACCTACCCCAAATTGGTTCCTAACATTCTTTCTCACTCTGCGCATGATAGCTCATTGATACTACTACCCTAAATTATTTGTGGATTAAAAAAATATGCAACTTTACATATTATAATCTCCTTTGCTCTTGCAACGTCCAGTGAATGCTCATCTTACTACTTACCCGGTAATAATGATCTCTGGATAACTCTGCGTGACCAAACCCCAGTTTCCACCATTGATAGGCCATTCCTAATTTGAAAAATAAGTAGATTAAATCCAAATACATGGAACCCCATTCCCTAGAAATAAGGATATTATCTTCTTTTGGTACCTTCTTACTATAACCTTGACGCTTCTGCCGAGCCCCAACTGAATAAAGTGCTGGAATAAGGTCCACAGGACAATCGGCAAAATATTCACAACAGGTGACTGGAGATTCATGTATACTCAAAGGATAGGGATTCTCAAATATAGGATACCTTTAATGAGGAGATAAAAACATGAGGCTAGTTATTTTATGTATACATTTATGTAGACATTTTGGTATCATTTTTTTCTCCAAAGTGGTTTTCAACTATGACAAAAATGTCAACAGAAGAGAGCAAAATAAAATAAAATAAAATATTGGAGGCTTTTTTCAATGGTTCCTAAAGAGTTCAGTAGGTCAGGTTCATACAAAATGGACTCTTAGGGAGCAATTGCTCAGAAGACCCCAGACTCGTAGGCTTTTGAGTTTCCTATGCCCTGCTGGGCTGAAGCCAGGAAGGCAGGAGGAGGAGCAGAGGTGACCGTTGCCTCCCTGCTCTCCAATCTCCAGTATTTTCACTAGATAGGCCTTTCAGCTTGTCTAGAGAGGGAGCTTCAGAGGGGGAGAGAAGGAGCCTGGAGGCGGCTCAGGATATCCTAGTCTCTCCCGTCTCCGCCCCACCCACCAGAACGCTTCCTTCCCCCCTCTCCGAGGTAGAGATTCCAACATCCAAGAAGCAGCCAGTGTGGTTCTTTCCAGCTGCAATGGGGAGGGATCTGGGGTCAGATCTTTGGCTCCCCAGCTTCCTTGGTCAGAGATTTGGGCCTCGTAGGGGTTTTACAAGCAATCCTATGATCCCTGGGATCCTTGCCCAGGTCCATAGGATTGCTCTCTTAATGACTAAACAATATCTACAATAGCATGTAAGAAACGGACACCTCAGTAACATCTCATTATATCCTGAATTCTTACCCATTTTGTGCAAGATCAATAAGTACTAAATCTTTTTCTAGAAGAACAACCACAGCATATGGCTCTTGGAAATCTAAAGAAAAAAAAAAAAACGACGAAGAGGAAAACCAATTACTAATTTGCTTTTGATAAACATTTATCCTGATTTATGCTGATTTAAGTTTTTGTGAGGTTTGATTCAACATACTGGCATAAATTAGTAAAAATAAGAGATTTTCTACCTGAATGAACACATTAGAAAAGATCAGAAAAAAGCTTACACTGAACATCTCATTTATTTATGACATCTTGTACCATTTCTTACCAAATCTTTAATACTACTTTCTAATGATCCCAAAGCAGTGCATAATTAATAAAAGCAAGAACTATTAAAAATAGTCCAATTGAGCAATTAAAAATTACTACCATAATACACAGTCATAAACAACTCTAACACATGCTTTTCAACTCTTAAAAGCACAACTGAACAAGAGCAACTTCATCTGTCCACAGAACAGCATCAATGAGAGTGGCAAAGAGGAAGAATGAAAACAGATCCCCAGCCTTTGCAAGCAACCTCACCAACACACACACACACACACACACACACACAGTTTTGGTAATTTGGGAGGGGGACAGGACTGCAAAACCTCACCCATCTTATCTAGGAGAAGATAGCAGCAGTCACAAGAACAGTCCCTCCCTTCCCTCCCCTGCCAAATAGTAGATCCTTCCACTATAATCAAGAGCAGAGGCAACGAGGAATAAAGAAGCATTGTTTTTGCCAATTCAAGTAATATTCTTTGACAATGATGTTATTACAGCACAGAATCTGATTGACTATTTAGTATTGTGACATCATCATATTCACAATGTAATCCCTGACTGGCTGCGAATTACACTGTCAGGAAGAAGCAGCCCTTGCGGAAGAACAAGAATGGTATCAAAGCTGCAAACAGTGGGAGAACAGGAAGAAAGGAAGAAAGCTGGGGGCGGGGGGAGGTCTTGGCACCTCAAAAGAAACCTTTTCATGCCAATGGTGTTTATATGCAAACATTTAGAATAGCCCTAGGCCAAAATGAATTCACAGAAGGGCATTCTAGAACTTGGGGACTACCATGTCTTGTGGATGCCATTTTGCCTAATGTATGCAATTTTTTGATTAGAGAATTGCATTGTGAAATTTGGAGAAGTGCAAAAACCAAAGGATATTTGTCTTCTGGTTTATGTATTAGTTCATAAATTGCAAATCAGGTCAGTTCATATTAAAATGTAAACCAAATACATTTCTCCCCCATCCCAACAACATACTGGTAGCACTGGCTTGTCTTAGTATAACCTGTGATCATAATACAGTAGCATGCTGCAGAGTTGGCTTCCATGATGCCAGGAACATCTTTATTTCTCTCTCCCTCCTGCCTCACCTCCACTTCCTTTTCCTCATTTTAACCACTGAGCCTGAGGATCAATCCTGTGAAACTCAAAAGGTAGCTCATTGCTTTGTGATCTTTGGTTCATCTAATATTATATTGTTTCACTGTCCCAGCAATAAAAGGTTTTCAAATGGCCTGAATGTTTGACCCAGTCTCAAGCCACCATCTGGCACCGACTTCCCCAACCTTGTACCCTCAATATGTTTTGGACTTTTAACTCCCATCAGTCTGAGCTCAGAAATTCTGTGAGTTCCAGTCCAAAACATTTGGAAGGCACGATGTTTGGAGAGGCTGGTCTGGAGGATTGGGAACTTGCCATGGATTTGCATACTTCCCTTTTCCTACTCCATCATGTCAATTCTGTCCATCAGTAACCAGACTTCCAAATCTAGCATCTTTGGTTACCCCTACTCTCCAAATTATGGTCTGCAAACTCACGTCAAATCATTTAAAACAAATTAAAATTTGTATAATTATGACTTTTGAAGGAATGTTGAAGGCAAAACATAACGTGTAATAAGGACTGAGAAAAAGCTGCAGAATCACATACATTTCCCTCCTGAAATTTCCCCTCCCTTTGTATGTGAAATTCTGCAGAATGCTTTACCTTGTATTAATATTACTTGTGACCTGAAGGTGGAAGAAAAAAATGCTAACAAAAGAATAAACAGAAAAAGGTAAGAAATTCAGCTCAATGCTATTGCATCAGTTGAAGAGAAAATGAGTAGAGAGATGGGAGCCATTCCCAATGGGCATGCACTGGAGGCAACAGGGTGGGCTTCCAACCCAAAAAAGTTCAGTTCTAGAAAATTCCCAAAGGCACAGAACCCATATGTGTGATGGACAGAGACTACGAAGAACTCAGAGCTCTTACAGCTTGGTTCTAAAATGAATTTTGTAAGTTACCAAGTTTCATTTTAACTTGGATTAGTAATGGCCACAAGTAATACTGAAATAGGGCAGAGGTTGGAGATACTTGCACAAGGAGGAGGAAGGTGGGGACTTATATAAATCCTTGGCCTGCCCCATGCCTGTACATCTGAACTGGGAAGACCTCATTTTGCCCCTACAGTGATACAAGCAGGAGAGAGAATTCTCAAACTGGAGCAGTAAGTCAAAAAGGTAAGAAGAATTTGTTCAGAACCTACCATTAGGGTATGGAGTTTCACAGAGGGTTAGAAAATCAACTATTGAGTAATCCATTTCTAAAACAGCAGTGCTCTTTCCATGCATAACTGTTAAACAGGGTCTTCTTCCTACAGTGTCATATGATAAGCCACCTGACAAGATGATAAAAGGTTCTCTGGAAAGATAGATAAGTACACAGTTAAGATTATGAAAGACTTTATTAGAAGACTAATGAGTATATTGTCATCAAGCTATCAAAGATCAAGAGAGTAACCAAGAGCAATATACACACACACACACTACATACACACACACACCTGCTGTGCAAGAACACAAGCTTGCCTATTTTAAAATACACTGTATTACCCCACATTGCACTGATCTGTAGAGTACTCAGTGGTGATGCTTGAGCTATTAGCTAGCAGAAATTCAATATTTTAAACAGTATTTTAATAAAATTGTAAACACAAAATACTGTTCTGATTCAGAACAGAAAGTCATGTAGTGGCAAGAGTGTTGGACTGGGAGCCGGGAGATCCAGGTTCTAGTCCCCACTCGGCCATGGAAGCTCACTGGGTGACTTTGGGCCAGTCACACACTCTCAGCCCAACCTACCTCACAGGGTTGTTGTTGTGAGGATAAAATGGAGAAGAGGAGGATAATGTAAGCCGCCTTGGGTTCCTTGCAAGAGGAAAAGAGGCGGGGTATAAATGCAATAAATAAATAAATAAATAAATAAATAAATAAGTTGCACATACTGAATTCTCTTAAGAAATGCCACTATTCTTATTAAAACTCCAGACAGAATGGGGCGGCAGGGGGCAGTATTGGCCACTGGATGCAAACCTATGTTTTTGTTTTCCTTGAAACGTGTTGGATGTTTCATCCAAGCATGAATCTCAAAACTCTTCTCAAAATTTATCTTAAGGCAAAATTTGGTGGCAACAACAACAGATACACACAAAACAGCTTCATTCCATCTCATCTATATGAAGGTAAACAAGTGTAAAATATGTTGTTTATGGAATTATCTCCCTAAAAAGGCTTGCCTGACACTTGTGTTAATGCCTTTCCGGAAACAGTTTCTTAATTTTCTCAGGTTTTCAATATCTTTTATTAACTGACTGTTTTATCGGCAGTTGTTGTTTTATTGCATTTTATTATTTGGTTGTTTTTAATCTTGTGAACTATCTTAGTAATATATACTGAAGGGCATTATACAATTTATTAAATAAATAAATAAAGACACATTAGGTTGCATCCAGATTTAGCCATAATTAGAGTAAAGACTTTGAAATCAATGGGACCTACATTAGTAATGATTAATTTAAGTGCTAATGATTTCAGTAGGTCTGCTCTAAATATGACAAAATCGGGATCCAACTCTAGACTGAAACTGTTTACTTAGCTTTGTGGCCATTCTCCCTCATAGTATCCTGGATTTGGGGAGAAATTCTGGTCAGTCTTGCATCCCCTAACCCAAATTCCCTCCCTTAATCCAGGTAACCGTAACCTGTAACGGGTTTGATCGGGCTAATTTCATTTTCCTAAGGACGTAAGAAGATTTGTGCTGGATCAGTTGAAAGGCCTATCTAGTCCAGCATTCTGTCCACACAGTGACCAACCAGATGGCTACAGGAAGCCCTCAGCAGGACATGAATGCACGAGTACTCTTCCTACTTGAGTTTCCCAGCAACTGTTATACACAGGCAAACTTCTCCATTCTCCTTTTATTTTTTCTTCAACTAATGCTAAAAAATTCTGTATTCCCCTTTGATGACATGAGCAGGTAGCCCTTGTTGGACCAGGGTTTTTTTGGGGGGTGGGGGGCTTTTCCTTCCTCTTTCAAAGAATACAAACTATTATTTTTCTGCATACCTCGGAGCCACCTCTCCCTTTGTCTATGGACAGTCCCATTTTGCTGTCCTATTGGTCAGTGTCACTCACTATACAATGAAAGCAAATTAATGTATCTTCTGTAGTTTCATATTACCGACGTCCCTGTATTTTCAATTACTGCAAGGAATCCTCAAGTAATGGAATAAAAAGTCTTAAGAATGTATATTCTTTTTTGTGAAGGATGTCTGAAAGATCAGGTTCCTGGGAGCCTGAGAAACCATGTACTTTCATACCCATATTTTTTTATGTAGCAAAATACATTTCTGGCTGCATAGAACAGAAAAGTTCATGAATGTACCTGTTGTTGTTGCCACATTTTAAATCCATAGAAGCATTTCAATAGATGTTTTCTATGTTTTTCCTTTCCAAAGACTGAGTTGAATCCAGACAACCTTCTATTTCGGCAAGAGGCTAGGACCCATCAGATGCTGCCATGGGAGAAAGGGGGAGGCTATTTTCGCCAATTTCCTCCTTCCCCCAGTAGCCCCCTATGCCCCACAAAAGCTGATCTAGAGGGACAGGGGACTCTCTCAAACAGCATGGGAGTGGGTGCAGGGGATGCAGGGGAAAGAAGGAAACAACAAAAATTGCCTCCCTTCCCTCTTCCAGAGGAATATCCTGTGAATGGAACTCTGCTCATGGGAAGCCTAGATTGCACTCTCCATGTTTATTCACTGCAAATATGCAAACGGAATTAAATAATTGTTTCTGAATTCTTACCCAGCTCTGGTAGTTTTGTATTCCACTTTGAGAATAGGTTTACAAGGCTCTGGCTTCTTTCCATCTTTTACCTGCTTTCCTAAAACAAAATATTTTCTTAATTACATTTAAAAATAATTTGAAAGATATCAAAATCTTAAGAATGTTCCATATATTAGAAAGCTTATATAAATAAATAATATATTAAATTACCAATATTATTCTTGCAGATTTAATTCAAGTAACTTAATTATGTATATTATAAACATTAATATTTGTCTGGAATAATCTTCAGCAGTCCTGTATGCTATTACCTGGGAGAAAGTCTCAATCTATTAAACTCAATGGGGCTTACTTCCATGTAAATATGCACAGGATTTCTCTGGAAAACTAAAGAATAAAGAACTCTTTTCCCTGCATTGTAACTCTGATCGAAAAACTATTAATATTTGGACTTCTTTCGATTGAAGATAGAAACCAGGTTTACCATTTTAACAAAAACTCTTCTCCAATATATAAATGCACTTATAATGAACTGAAATAGGATAGTTACTTTTTGCAGTTACTTATTTTACATAGCGATCACCCTTTCATGACTCTTAGCCTAAATACGAACGAATTTGTTTTTAATATCTAAAAAGTAGAGCCACGTTTGACAGTACAGAATGCAGTGCAAGACAGGCAAAATCTAGATACTCTGTTTTTATATCAATGTACAATTCTGATAACATGCCACTGGAGACATCTTTTTGTAAATACCATGGTAAGATTATATTATACTGTAAATTTATCTTCATGGCAGTAGGAATTGTACGAGGTACAGAAACGGAGCCTTGATTTTTTCCTGCTCATTTTACATTAAACGTACTACAGTGTCTATACTTAAGATGTGAGCAAACCATCTTACAAGTTACAGTGGTTTTGAATTGGCTAAATATAGACTATGTTTCTTCTTCCTCCCCCGCTGGTTCCTTTCTCCATCGCCAACATTAACTTAGTAGATCCCACGCCCATAATAACTAGGCTTGCTAACTTTTGAACTAGCCCCATGCAGCTGTTTCTTTAACAAGTTTAATTTACAGCAACTAGCAGGTGACAGTCTTTAGCTCCATGCCATGAAAGGCTTATTTGCCTGACTTCTGCATTCTTCTGTTAAATGTGGATCAGGACAGCCTGTCCCCCTCCACACACCAGTTGGTAATCCAAACAAACAAACAAACAAACATTCAAACACAGCATATCAACTCCATGATCCTAGTGCTAGGTCACAGAAAGTACACCTAGAGTAGTATATACTGTGATTCTTCCTGGCATAATAAAGGCAGAAGTTTCCATTTAGTCCAAAAACAATGGAATGTCAAAACCAAGTCTTGATTACAAGAGACAAGACAGATGATATAAGCAGCAGAGTTGCAAGAGAGGGGTGTGTGTGTGTGTGTGTGTGTGTGAGAGAGTGTGTGTGTGAGAGAGAGAGAGAGAGAGAGAGAGATCTTCTGCTCTGTGAATGGGATGGGTGGGCTAAAGAAACAGCTGTCAAAACAAGTAAATATTAGTAGGTAACGAGTTTAGGTGACTTAGCTTGCAAACCACTCTAATAGTGCAACCCTATGCATGTCTACTCAGACACAGACACAGTTACTCCCAGTTACAGTTAAGTAGAATGTCAACCTAAAGCATAGAGTATAGACTCTATTAAGTACAACACACATCCATTTTGAACTTACCATGTGGAGTGATTGTCTGCAATGGCTTGGTAGGGTTCCTTACATTCCATATAGTCAAGGTGCCATCTGAATGGCTACAAATAAACTGTTTTCCTTCATGATGCCAAGCTACAGAATGGATTGCCTGAGCAAAGAAACCCCCCAGAACATATTCAAAGTATTAAGCAGAAATATAACAATAGTTCAATGTTTATCTAAACACTCACATGTTCTTCATGTGATTATATCTGCCATAAATAATATTTTAATGCAGTCCTGTAACACTGATTCTCAAGAGAATTTGTTTTCTTCTGTAAAGAACGGTATTATGTGTGTGCTGTGCAGCAGTTATACTATTTAATATCTGTCTATTAAATATCTATTTCATATCTCTTCAGTATACTGTTTAAAAGTGATGTGGAAACCTAATGAAAGTGTTGCAAATTACAAAAATATGTAAGTATTTATTTCCAATTGCCTAAGCTGCACTAGTCAGTTAATTGAAGCATGCAATATCTTTTATTCTGGCTACAATTAAATATTGCAGCCTCAGTTTTACACTGGCATGTTTGCTTGCACTGTTGGTGAAAGATTCATACACAGTTATCATAGCTTGCCCACAGTGGTATAGGCATTAGTAACCTCAAGACTAGATTACTGGAACGTGTTCTATGTTGGGTTACCTTTACAGATGGTCCAGGAGTTGCAGCTAGTACAGAATGCAGCTATTGTCAGGAACTGCCCCTTTTCAGCATATAACTCCTTTGCTAGGGAACAGCACTGGTTGTCTATTTACTACCGGTCCAGTTTAAGGTTTTGATACTAGTATATAATGCCCTAAACAACTTGGAACCAGGATACCTGAGAGACCGCCTTCTCCCTTATCAACTTGCTCTGTCACTGAGGGCAACAGATGAGGCTCTCCTGGTGGTTCCGCATGACCCTATGACCCGGTTGGAATCTACCTGGAACAGAGTCTTCAGTGTGGTGGTTCCCCCTCTGCAGAAGTCCCTGCCTCTGGATATCAAGCAGGCACCAACATTGTTTTGTTTCTGCTGGTACGTGGTGAAGACATTTTTATTACAAGCCTTCCCCGGTTAATCTGCTGCATGGTTTTTATTGGTACTCTGTTTTAAAAATAACTGTTAATATTGGGTAGTATCCAAGTGGGGCCTTGCACGCATGGCCAGCCCTGCCAGGCCCTGGTCCGTGCACAGCCATGATATAGCGCTTCTGGGGGCAAGCTCCGAAATGAGCGCAAATGCTCATTTATTTTTAGTTTTTATTGTTCACCACTCTGGAATCTGTTTAGATGTGGAGCAGTATATAACTGTTGTAAATAAATAAACAAACAAATAAAGTCATAGTTTGGGATGCTATCCTGCTCTTGCAGAAATGTACTCTACACTAAGTTCTTTTTAGCTAATGCATTCATTATGTCTTAAGTTTTAGTTGTCATGGCCAACTATGCTTTTCAAGAACGGAGCTAGCCTCAAAAGTCTTTCCTGTATCATTGTTTTCTAAAGACTGACACATCAATTAGAAAGGCATTATGTGATCATCTGTCAAGCTACTAGCTGATCAAAACAATAAAAACCCCAGTGGGGAGAGAGAGAAAAATTGATGTCAAAAGTATGCACTTTTAATCAAGTACTGCAAATTACCTTGATAATACCAGCATTTATCAACACCTTGCTAATTATTCACAACAAGAAAGAAAGCCACTGATTTTACAACAAACCTGATTTGTACTCAAATGAGAATCAGTCAACATATAAGAAAAACGATCTGCACTCCAACAAAATTACCACAATACATTGTTATTTGTAAAATAATGAATCCAATTTCTAAACGTAATGAATAGATTGCATAAAAACACATAAGTATAAAATATGTAGCTTTTTATTTCCTTGTTAGAACATTTCTGCAGATCTTAAACTGCTGAAGTCATATACACAAATTGCAGTACCAGCTCCACTTTACAGAACAAGTGGAAGTGACAAGATTTTTGGCTGTAAGCGACAGTGATCAGCTAACACAGCATTAAGGTAATGTGTATGGCATAAACTGCAACCTTGTGTTAAACAGCTAATACTATTGAGATTTCTATAACTTGGATGAAAAGCATCTCTAGAATTTAGTCTTTAGAAATCTATTACTACATTGTGAAGCTTTGGTAGAATATAGTAATAGTTTTTAGCTTTCTACTGTTTCAACTCCTTGTCTACTAAGGAACCCTCGCATGTCTGCCACAGAAGCCTTGCACAGGGCAAAACATTTTATAATGTTTTGGGGTGTATATTCTATCTGTGGTGCTACAAGAGCCTAGAACATAACCAACACTCCCCAGGGACTGCACACAGCAGAGGAGAATTGCCTACCAGTACCAATCTGTCTTTTCAAGAAAGCTTAACCACAATAACTGATCTTCTAATTGACGAATCACTGATAAGCTTTCAAAGAATCCCAGAGGTCCCCAGAGCACACTTTGAAAACCAATGGAATACAGCATTAACTTCATTACAATACTAGTAGACTTGAAATTTTGGTATACAAAAACTCAAAGCCAGTGATATTACAGAATACAAAATACAATAAAAAACAGGCTGAAAACAAACAGATGAGCCTTCTTCCCTGAATATTCTAGCCAAATATACATTACCTCTGCATCATAAAGTACTAATTAACGAAAACAAGCAAGAACAGACATCCAGTAGTGGTTTGTTGTTGTTTTTTACTTTTTTCTTCATACTTAAGCAATCACCCATTTCCTAAAATGCCTGCAATGTAACTTGTGTAACAAGAGAGCCAGTGTAGTGTAGTGGCAAGAGTGTTGGACTGGGAGCTGGGAGATCCAGGTTCTAGTCCCCACTCGGCCATGGAAGCTCACTGGGTTACTTTGGGCCAGTCACACACTCTCAGCCCACCCTATCTCACAGGGTTGTTGTTGTGAGGATAAAATGGAGAGGAGGAAGATAATGTAAGCCGCCTTGGGTTCCTTGCAAGAGGGAAAAAAGGCGGGATATAAATGCAATAATAAATAAATAAAATAAAAATAACTTGATGCCTTTCCAGGTTTCTTTCAAGTCATCTCTATTCTTACTGAAAATTATGTGGTTAATAGCTACTCCCCCAAAGCTAAAGAAATACCCTTCCTATATTTCGTTCATTTCTATCAATATAGCTTCTCAAAACAGTAAACCACTTTGCTGCAATATCAGCAACTTTGATACCAGATTTTATACATTTGCATTCATAACATCAAAAAAGCCATGAAAGAGACAGATCTAAAATAAAAACATTACAAACAAGCCAGGGGCAAGGAGCAGAAACCTAAATGACTCAACAGCAACACTGTAATAGTGGTCGAAAAATTCTCTTTAACCCGTATAACCTACTGTTTAAGTCTTCGTCTAACTACCTTGTTCTCGTTCATGGACTGAGTGAAGAATAGGATGTTTTATCATATCTGGAAAATGAGAGCAGAGCTTCCATGGTGGAAACAGGAGCGAGTGGTGGGGCTTGATTTGTAACAGTAGATTTGGCTTAGCTTCCTTTTCACCCAAAGCCATGGAAAATGTGTCCTCAAGGGTGCATTCTGTTATGTTCTGTACCATTATTATAAATTTTACTGTGAACCTGCTAAGCTGCAACAAGTCAAACAAGGCACCGAGCAGTAAACCTCTTTCTGCAAGACCACATAGACAGAACAGGAAAATCTCCTTTGCTTCCAACCTATAACAGCCTATCTAGTTGCAGTCCACAACAATTCCTAGCTTGACAATGCCTTTTATGATATATCGCCACACAACTTCAGAGTGCCAAATGATAGAATGTCTGTTGATCCCCTCCAGTGCGAAGGGAAAATATGATTCCAGTTTTACAGAAGAAAATTTAACCTTCCACTCATGAAGTTGCTTTTCTTTGTTTCTCCTTCAGGAGTGTAGTATTTAGTAGTTCAGGGAAAAGTGATGTTTCCACATGTGTGCTTATAGCAGAATACCACTAACTGTCTAACAGCTTGACTTGTAATTACTTATCTGCATTGCAGAGTTGGTGAGAGCCAGTGGGTGCAGTAATTAGTATTGGAATGGGGCTCAGGAGGTCCTGGTTCTAGTCTCCACTTGGCCAAGAAGCTCACTGGGTGACTTTGGGCCAGTCACTGACTCTTAGCCTAACCTACCTCACAGGGTTGTTGTGAGGATAAAATGGAGAGGACTATGTGTATTCCACCTTGGGTTCCATGGAGGAAAGGTGGAATATAAATGTAACAGATAAATGATATAATTAATATAATATAGAGGTTTAAGTTGATTATTAAAATATGCATTTATTTCTGCAAATTTCTTCTACAAGGATGAGGTATATTTTCTGGTTGTTGTTTTTTAAATAAAGCACATCGGTTGTGTATTCTGTGAGGGCAACCAGCCTACCAACACTGACAGTGGGTAGTATAGGTTTCACCAGATACACATTGCAGTCCCTACAATAGATAGGCCCTACACACACACACCCGCCATTATTATGCATTTTTCTAGAATATATCCAACATCTCTGTCACATTTTGAGAGTATCAGAGAGATAGAAATGCAAGGAACCAATTCAAATGGGGGAAACAATGAGTCAAAGATACAATGCCCCAAAACTGGGACTGTGCCTTGGAACAGGTTTTCAATGTTTTATCCCTCTCCAAACTGAAGAGGTAGCTTCAGCAGGGAATGAGAAAAGTCAAGCATTTTGTCCCATCTAAACCAAGTTCCTTGCAAGGTAGGCAGCAAATAATTCTTGTCTACATCACAACTATGTCTTGTAAGTTTGTGGTGGGATCTGCCATAGCATGACGACAGTGGACTCCCATCCTTCACTGATGCCATTGCCAGAGGTGGAGCTAGATCTTCTTCAGACTTGTGCATATAATAGGCAAATCCTCAGTTCTCTAGGTCATACCCCTGTGCAAACCAACAAATTGAAGGAAAGGACCACACAGAGAAGTATTAGGTAGATTTGCATTGACTTCTAAAATAAATGGACAGTAATGAGGAATTGATAAAAAGGAAGGCGAATCTCAAAGGACTGGTTCGCATGTCACGATATCCAGAACAAGGCAGTGTGCTGCAGTATGCTGCACGATCGCTCCTGCTTCAAGTGAGAGTGGCTAAACAAACCCTGGACTTTCTGTGCATGGTTTCATTAGTGTTCTGTGTGAACCAGGAACTCTGGCTGATCTCTCCCCTAACAAGCCAGATAAATAACTCAGTTTGTTCTTGGCTTATTTCTCTGGCGTGTCTGAATTTTTTAAAATTCTGTGTTATTGTGACATGCAAATATGGCCAAAGAATCTATTTAACCATCTAATATGCCCAGCACATTTCAGAATATCACTTTCTTCAAGGGAACAAGAGATAACTACATAGAATATTATAACATACTTACTTATGAATACACACACTAAGATCCCCAGTCTTTACTGTTTTTGAGATTGTGGATATTATACACAATTTGCTTATGTATTTGATACAATGTGCATAATTTTATATACGTTTATTATTTGATGCTGCCTTTCTCTTTTTTGGTCACTAATCAGGCAGACTGTTGAGGCAGGGTGAAAACCACTCAACTTAATAATAGGGATTACTGTGAAAAAGAAAACCGATTTAGTCTCTACGCCAGTATCACCGTGTACATACCTTTACTTGGGCCTGTGTTAAAATGATCAACTGTTATCCCCCCAATCCAGCTAGCACCTTCCAAACCACACATAGATATTGACGAGGTTCAGATGATCATGGCGGGAAGCCACCGCGGCTTCTTTCCCTGCCCCTGTACATGCCACACACGTGATTGTCATTTGCATAATTACCCGCGACAGTGCATGGGTTGCTGTGTCATCTGAACCTGACGTAGTGCATGGCAGGGGTGACATCTTACCCAACCCGCAGCCCATGGCTTGTAGTAGGGGTTGTGGAGTGGGTAAGAAGCCACCCGGCATGCACTGTGCCAGGTTCGGGCGTTGTGGTAATTATGCAAATGACGGTCACATGTGGAACACACGTGAGGCAGGGAAAAGAAGCCATGTTGGCTTCTTCCCCCCTCTGATCATCCGAACATAGCCAGTATGTAAGACATCTGGAATTCCACCAAAATGATCTTAAATTTTTACGAAGTATTGATTTTTGCGCTTGTTTTTATATTCTACACTATTTCTCAGTAAAGACTAGTATTTTTACAGTGAAAAAAAATCACTCTAAATTGTGTTACTATTTCCTAATCCATAAATTGCAAACTATTACTCCCACTGGACTGTGAGACTGAGTGTTTCAATATCTGCATACTTGAAGCTTTCATAACGTGAAGAACTCTAGAAATATTGCTACTTTTTAATTGTCCTTTTAAACCAGGCATTACATTGACTTCCGGCAAATAGTGCCGGAAGTCAGCTTCCTTAAAAGGATGTTCCAACTTGTACTGCATGGACTGTTAATTTAAATTCAAATGCTTCCCCACTATCCATTAGGTCCTTCAAATGTTGAAATGTGTAGAACGTCTAAGAAAAAGATATCGGCATAGTACACTCCTGTAGACTACACAGAGTGTCCAATGAGGATACTAAATAGTAACTACATTTAACTATGAACTCCTAACCTAATCACACTCACTAACCTTTGGGTGTAGGACAAATTCCAGTCTTGGGGTACAGCAGAGGGCCACATTAGTGACATCACACATCAAAAATAGGCTTCTGCCTCCTGAATGGACTGAAGATTCGTCATAAGATGTCCTAAAAAAGGAAAATATTTTCTCTCTTTTATAGAATGCTCCCTTAAAATAGCCAATATGCTCCTTGGTTGGTGTAATCATGGTTACTAGGGCAGCATCTAGTATGAAATACCAGAAATTGGTATATGTCTTTAAATGTCATTATGATCAAAGAAGTTGATAACAATTTACCATCTTAGTAGTCATGAGGGTTTCAGTATGGCTGCAAGTGGGATTGTGAAGAATAAGGACTGCTCTTTTGACAGAAGAGGGTACAGCTCAATTTCCATGTATATGTGGTTTTTGATATACATCTGTATTGCATAGAATTGTGCACTCCTAATGAAAAAATGTGTTTCATGAATTCATGTAAATAAAAAGGGGAAAAGCTAAGGTGTTTTTATTTACTGTTGACCAAGGTATTAGCAAGTTTCATTTGGTAAGCCTTTAAATATAATCACACTAACTTTTGCTTTGTTTCATAATAAATGGGGTTCAAAAGATATTATTATGTCAGCCACCCCTGTAGGAAACAATGTTTTGCTGCATTAATGGCTATTAAGATTTGTTAAGACAAATATTTAAAGGTGCTCGACATTTGGTTCCATCATTTCTGACTAGCAGTTCACTTTCAACTCATAAGACTTACTGATAAAAATTTAGCTGTAATCCTATCACAGAGGCATAAATAACGATGGGTTATATCTCCCTTCCTCAGAAATTCCTGGTGACAGAAAGTGTCATCATCTGCAGTCTCCTGAAGTTCTCTACCCAGAATAAATATGACTTGCAACTGGTCAAGCAGTCCTCCAAGTCCATCAATGCAACAGACAGAAAATCCCCTATTTAAAAGAGTTATAGCTCTGCAATCAAACTAGAGTGTCTCACTGAGCTGAATAGAAGTGCTTTTTAACAGGGTTATCAAACTGATCTCTGTGAACAGAAGTTATGAGAAGGCCCAAAATGTATCATCCAAAACAAATCTCTAAACAGCATTTTCCTACAGAATTAGAGCAGAAAACACCTTCTCTGCCACCATAGTAGTCTAATCAGCCTTAGCATGATTTAAATGCTGTCTGTGTACTAGATGTCCACCTACCTGGTTGAACTTACTTGCATAAAAAAACACACCCCAAAAAAGAAGAGGTAATCATACCTAACTATGTGTATATAAAAATCCACCCTAAGATGATCAAACAAGCCAATGAGATACAGAACATGTAAAGACCAAATCTATAATATTGTCAGGGTGGAAAATGAGCCGATAGAACCCCAGAGCAGTTCTGATTCTGAGGAGGATCAGCAATTCGTGGGAGAGGAGCTCGCTCATCCCTCACAGGCACAGCAGCTCCTCACAGGAGATTCCTCCTGCCAGCATTCCTGAGATAGGATCCTAGCATAGGATAGGATCCTAGCAGCGAGAAAGTGCGGGAATGGGGCTTGCTAGATGCTCGACGCAGACGCAGGGAGCGACGAGCGATGGAGGGTGCGGAAAGGAAGCGTAGCGCCCATTTGGCGCGCAAGCAACGGCCGCCTCCCGTGGACCCAAGGGAAAGAGGGAGGATCTCTCCCTAGCCCATATGTTCAGGGTCTTCAAGTGACTCTCCTTCAAATGGGGATCAACTGCCTACTTGGAGCATAAGCTACTCTGCTGTTCCTTGCTTAGTCGCTGGTGACTAGCATCTGAAAGAGTCATTAAGTTGTAAAAGGATTAAAGCCTTGAAAAGAATCCTTTTGTCTGTGTCTTAAGTTGGCTATTGGAGTCTACTGAAAGAGGCCGCTAGGGCGCTCCTGACAAATATTTTAAATTAAAGACAACATACTGAAGCGATACAGTGAACAGCAGAGGAAGGCACGTTTTGTCTATAGCCCCCACTCCCTAAAGCTGTTTGAACCTTCTGAAAACCTGCTCCAGAGGGTTGGGGACCATTCACTTGTTAAGTGAAATCCACCAACCTACAGCAATGATAATGTTGCTTGAAGTTTCTTAGGCAGCAATCCTATAGACACTTACCAGGGAATACGTTCCACTGAATTCAATGTGTCCCACTCTGGAGTAGACAAGTTAATGAGCTCCCACATTCCAGAAATCATAATGTTGGATTTTGCTCAACTATTGCATTCAGTTAATAGCATTTAGGGATAGTGACAGTTACACAGCAATGTTTGTATGCGGTATTGTTTTAGATAGTCTGTATGTGTACTATTTGATTAACTCAAGATCAAAACCTTCTACTGGTTCACTCTCTTAACATTCCTCTGCTGGGATAAGAGGAATCGAATATATCAAAAGGAACTCATTTAGACTGTAACATATGGCAAAGTCATTAAAACAGAAATTATTCATGGAAATGTTCCTCCTCCACGGAGGATAGCTTAAGAGTAGTCTCAACAAGGTTAACATTATCATGATGCTTTAACTGTTACATCTGTGAGATGAAATATTGTTAAATTGCCATGAAATGATGTGACAAACTGTAGAATTTGTGATATATATCTATACTACAAGATAGGGATGGAGAGATCAGTCTATTTCACATGAGTTCGTTCATTACATTTCTTCTGCAATGTTTCCACAATAATGTGTGATTTTTTTAAAATATGCACACAAAAATTGGTGTATAAATACTTGAATAGGTATTTGTAAATGTTTCTCACAAAATACCCTTTTTTAAATATTTTATTTAAATGTACACATTTATAAATGTTTTTTATCTTAAAATTTGTGTTTTAAAACACATTTTAATACATTTTTGAGCTGACAATTGTACTGCAAAATTCTGAGAAATGTCAGATCCAAATAATTTGAAATCTGAACTATGTTCCAATCTGCACATTAGTCTGGGAGGTACAGATCAGGTAACTTTGGAACTCAAAGATCAAATTCCTCAAGCAACCTTACTCCAAGATTGACAACTTTTGCACTTTTACATGTGTTTTCCTCTCTGTCATTCTGGGAAGTCATAACTCACCACTGCATTGACCACTACAGACTGCACTTACTAAGGATTGGTCTGATAATACACAAAAGTTTAATCTAGGAACATAGGAGCCTTATACCAAGTCAGACCATTGGTCTATCTAGTTCAGCACAGGGAACTCAGACTGGAGACAGGAGTATTTCCCAGCCCTACCTGGTGATGCTACGGACTGAACCTGCAACCTTCTGCATGCAGAGCACATGCTTTACCACTGAGATAGCACTCTTCTCCTTTCAAGTTAAACCTTTAAAGCCATGTTCACCCTTAGGGTTAAGTGAGGCAATGCACCGGGGGAACTGCATTGTAACCTTTACAGAAGCTAACATTATTAAGCTAACAGGGCTCAGATTTACCCCACTGAAATGAATGGGAGAGTGAAACTACCAAAGCTAACTGAGTCCATTCTATCCCCAACAGCTCCTCAAAATAGGGTAGGAAAAATGACTTAGCATTTTGCCTGTATCATAAATTTTATTTTGCTGTTTACACCACTTGGAGAGCACTGGAGTAGATGTTTTCTGTTTTTGTAATATTTGTCTGTACATTCCTGTGCATCTAGAAAACCCCATTACAAAGCAATACAGGGGTCTACTGGACTCAAGGGGTAAATTTTATCCTAGAGGATGAATTCTGCTCCAAGTTGGTTTTATCTTCATGCTGGTGTTAACAGGAGAGTATCTTCATACAGGAGTAAACCTGCAACACTGATTTCTTACTTGCAATGTTCGGGGGGGGCGGGGATATGGCAAAATCCAACACTGTATGAGTGAACTTCATCTTGCATGATGGGACTTTTACCTCGCCCCTGCACTCTCCTGCACTCACCAATCCTCTGGAGCAGATTTTGAGAGTCCCTGGGAGACTGCAGGTGGGAGGAGGAATTGCCTCTCCCCATTCTGCTGATGGAAGTTGTTCAGTCCACAAAAGCACTTAATTGGATACAATCCATATTAGAATATGTTGGATTCCTTCCATTGTTTACTATGAACCCAGAATTTCACCTATGCATCTCTGATTTCTAGTCCAGGGGTTCCTGGTAGTCCAATAAAGAAATTAAGTTAATATTGTGGGGTCCAATGTATCCCAGTAGCTTTTGTGTAAGGTTACAGGTTGTATATAATTAGAACATAAGAACATAAGAAAATGTATGCTAGATCAAACCAAGGAGCCATCTAGTACAGCATTCTGTTCACACACTGGCCAACCAGCTGTTGACTGGGAACCCACAAGCAGGACACAAGTGCAACGGCACCCTTCCTCCCATGTTCCCCCGCAATTGGTGTTCATAGGCATACTGCCTTTGATACTGGAGGGGGCACATAGCCATCAGGACTAGTAGCCATTAATAGCTTTCTCCTCCAGGAATTTGTCTAACCCCCTTTTAAAGCCATCCAAATTGGTGGCCATTACTACATCCTGTGGTAGTGAATTCCATAGTTTAACTATGTGCTGTGTGAAGAATTACTTCCTTTTATCTGTCTTGAATCTCCCACCACTCAGCTTCATGGGATTACCCTGGGTTCTAGAATTATGAGAGAGGGAGAAAAATCCACTTTCCCTATCCACTTTCCCTATCCACTTTCCCTATCCACTTTTCCTCCCTATCCACTTTCTCCACACCATGCATAATTTTGCATAACCTCTATCATATCTCCCCTTACCCTCTTTTTCCCCCAAACAAAACAATCCCAGCTGTTGAAACCTTTCCTCATAGGGGAGATGCTCCAGCCCCTGATCATTTCAGTTGCCCTTTTCTGCACTTTTTCCAGCTCTACAATATATATTTTTAGGTGTGATGACTAGAACTGGACACAGTATTCCAAGTGTGGTTGCACCATAGATTTGTATAGGGGCAGTATGATATTCACAGTTTTATCTTCAATTTCTTTTCTAATTACACCTAACATGGAATTTGCCTTTTCTTTTTCTTTTCTTTTTTACAGTGGCCACACATTGGGTTGACATTTTCATCGAGCTGTCCACCAGAACCCCAAGATCTCTTTCTTGGTTGGTCACCGCTAACTCAGACCCCACCAGGTTATACTTGAAGCTGGGATTTTTTGACTCAACGTGCATCATTTTACACTTGTTTACATTGAACCACACTTGCCAATTGGATGCCCATTCTCCCAGTTTGGAGAGATCTTCTTGGAGCGCCTCACAATCCCTTTTTGTTTTAACCACCCTAAATAATTTGGTGTCATCAGCAAACTTGGCCACTTCACTGCTCACTCCTAATTCCAGATCATTTATGAACAAGTTGAAAAGCATTAGTCCCAATACAGATCCCTGTGGGACTCCACTATATAATTCCCTCCATTGGGAGAATTTACCATTTATTCCTACTCTGTTTTCTATTCTTTAAACAGTTACTGATCCATAAGAGGGCCTCTCCCCTTATTCCATGATTGCTAAGTTTGCTTGGGAGTATTTGGTGAGAGACTTCGTGAAAAGCCTTTTGGAAGTCCAAGTAAACAAAGTCTACTGGATCAACCCTGTCTAAATGTTTATTGACATTTTCAAGGAACTCTAAAAGGTTAGTGAGACAGAACTTACCTTTGCAAAAGCCATGTTGATTCTTTTTGAGCAGGGCGCTTTATATGCTTACTAATTTTATCTTTAATAATGCTTTCAATCAATTTACCTGGAACAGACGTTAAGCTAACTGGCCTGTAATTACCTAGATCCCTGCTGGATCCCTTTGTAAAAGTTGGTGCTACATTACCCATCTTCCAGTCCTCTGGTTCAGAGGCTGATCTTAGGGACATGTTGCATATTTTGGTTAAGACCAGGAATTTCATATTTGAGTTAAGAACTCCATGATGGATACCGTGTGGGTCTGGTGATTTATTTACTTTCAATTTATCAATAAGGTTGAGAACTTCATCTTTTCTCACTGCTATTTGCCTTAGCTCCTCAGACTCCCTTCTTGAAAACATCAGTTCAGGCACAGGTATCTGTCCTATATCTTCTGCAGTGAAGACAGATAAGAAGGATTCATTCAGCGTCTCTGCAATCTCCTTATCCTCCTTTAATACTCCTTTAACTCCATTGTCAGCCAACAGTCCAACTGCCTCCCTAGCTGGTTTCCTGCTTCTTCTATATTTAAAGATTTACTGTTGGCCTTGATATTGTTAGAAATATGCTCTTCAAAAAGCTTTTTTGCATCTCTTGTCAGCTTGCATCACCTTTGTGCAAGCTTGTGCTCCCTTTTGTTTTCCTCACTTGGGCAAGATTTCCATTTTCTGAAGGAAGCCCTCTTTTCTCTAATAGCTTCCCTGACACTGCTTGTTAACCATGCTGGTGACCTCTTGGACTTGGTGCTACCTTCCCTATCCTGTGGCATACATTTTAGCCGAGCATCTATTATTAGGGTTTGGTGTAACCTCCAAGCATTTTGAAGGGATTTAATCCTCTTGACTCTCCCTTTTTCCTTCCTTTTCCCCAGCTCTCTCATTTTAGAAAAGTTTCCTCTTTTGAAGTCAAATATGATTGTGTTGGAATTCCTGGGTAATTTTCCACTTAAATAAATATTAAATCTGATAGCACTATGGTCACTGTTTCCAACTGGTTCAACAACATTTACATCTCATACTAGGTCGTGGGCGACACCACTTAGGATTAAATCCAAGGTCACCTTCCCTCTGGTCTGTTCCATGGCCAACTGTTCTTGGGGACAATCATTTAGGGCATCAAGAAATTTAACCTCTTTGTCATGACTGCTATATGCATTTATCCAGTCAATGTGGGGGTAATTGAAGTGACCCATTATTATAACACTTCCTCATTTGGAGCCCTCCCTGATTTCATTTTCCATCTCCCATCTCAAGGTCATCCAGAGCATTCTGATCAGGGGGATGATGGTATGTTCCTAGCACTAAATTAGTTTTGGAGCCCAGTATTGTCACCCACAGCGCTTCTGTGGAAGAGTCTGCCCCTTTTAGATGTTCTAGTCTGCTCAACATTATTCCCCCTTTGATGTACAGAACAACACCTCCCCCATTACACCCTTCCCTGTCCTTCCAGTACAGTTTATATCCAGAACTGACCATATCCCACTGGTTCTCTCCGTTCCTCCAGGTTTCTATAATGCCCACAATATCCAGGTTCTCCTCTAAAGCCAAGCACTCCAACTCTCCCATTTTGGTTCAGAGGCTTCTAGCATTTACATAGAAACACCTATTCATAGTGTCCTACCCCAGACGTCTCTGGCGTGTGCATCTTTTGCTACAGCACTCAGGCCCCTTTGACTGGCTGTCACGTTCTCTCATATATTTGTGGCCTCCCTTCCTACATTTGGGCAACTGAAAACATTTTCATCTTTATCCCCTTTGGATGATTTAACCTGAAGCGGATGCTTCCTAGCTCCTGTTGGCTTTCCCCCAGGGTTTAGTTTAAAAGCTGTGTCTTCCTGCTGATAGAACTGCTTCGATCAGTGGTATGTGGAGGTGGCAATTCCCCTCCTCCCTCAAAATCTACTCAGGAGGCTTCGAGGACTCATCCAGAGAAGGTTTTGCATTAGCAGCATGGGGAGAGGCAAGGAAGAGAAGTTCCCATCACATTAGCAGAATTTGGTCACACAACCTTGAATTTCATGCCATGTTTTTACTGTGGTACAAATACAATCTATTTTTATGATAAACTGAAGTTATTTAGAAATCAATCATTAACTTTTTTCCAGCAAGAACTTTAAAGGGGTCCATTGGACACTGCAAAAAAATAAAATGAAAACCAAGAAAGGTACAAGGGTTAAGTAACTATGCCAGATGGAAGTTTGACCTTTAAGATTTTGTGTATATATAGTGCTACTTACTTTCAGAGACATAGCTTGAGCTGGAGTGTAGGTAAGATCTTTATGGGGCTGTTCACATGACACAACAGTCCTCCATGAGTTATTTAAACCATGGTGAGACTGTGACATGTGTAGCTGCCATTTTGAATATGCAACCCCCTGCTTGGGGGTGTTGTGTTGTGAGAACTCTGTGAGCATGAGTTAGGCAAAGGTTAAGCAACTCTCGCATAGCCCATGGTCCGTTTTAGGGTTATGTAAGGATTGTTTAACTTGCCAGGTTTGTACAACACGACAATCCCTGAGCAGGGGTTGGATATACAGTCTGGCGCCAGCGAGCGCTGAGGCTCATCATGGGTTAAATAACCCATGACAAATAAATGTCGCCCAAATCCAGTCTATGTATTTAAGGCAGGGATAGGCAAGTTGTAGTATAAAACATTTGGAGGACCACAACTCCCATTATCCGTCAGCACTGTCTATGCTGACCAGAGCTGATGGGATTTGCAGGACACAAGAAGTTATCCACCCCTGGTCTAAGAGATGGAAAAAGAGGGGTAACAGCTGGGAAAAGGTTAATTTAGATAGTAAAATGGATAACTGGTGCATCCTGTGCCCAAGTCCTTATACTGACTCACTAAGTAATTTGAAACCTTACTGAAAACATGGACTTAGCACCTTATTCTATATTTCGATTTTATTATGAATTTGACTTTATACAAATATTTTGTTTAAACCTGAAACATCCAGAATAAATGTTCTTAATATTTTTGTAATATGTTCAGGAGATATTTTTATACTTTAACCTAAAAGCTCTAGCACTTTAAAGCTATTTTGTAGGTCAAGAAGCTAGGAATGATCACTCATGAATATATAATGCAGATAAGATTAAATTCTTGCATGTTGCAAAATAGCTGCAAATGCAGAAGTTGAAACACCTTTGGCCATTCTCATTGGATCAAACAGACGTAAAACTGGGAACTGACTGATTTGCAAAACTTTTGTTTCAGCAGTTCTTATAAGCTCAAGTTAACTTCTACAACCAAATTTGGGGTGGTGACTTGCCAATCATTGCTTTAAAGATTATTTTCTTAAAAAATGATCAGGGGTTTCTAGGATAACTATATACCTTCCCATGGTTTATATCCCCAAACCCCATTAGCATGGTATAATTTTTTTTTCCTGTTTCTATCCCGTTATGTGCTGGACAATGGTCCAGGTGTGCAGCTTGTCACTTCAGACCTGTGGCCTTGGTGATTTACTGCACCTTTCATCAGAGTCGGATAGTTAGTCAGTTGTGGTCTTCTCTGAATAGCGATAACCTGGCTATAATATCTATTATTATTATTGTTGGTGTTGTTTCTATACCACCCCATAGCCGAAGCTCTCTGAGCAGTTTACAAAAGTTAAACATTAAAATACAGTATACAAAGTTTAAAAACCATTTACATAAACATATGGACAATATATACAAATATGTAACTAAAAACAACTTTGAACTAGAAACATTTTTTTTAAAAATCCAACAACAAAACACAGCTTAAAACAACTGCTTAAAACAATATACAAAAGTCAGCAAAAAGAACAGGAGTTCTAAAAAGGGAAGATCTGCCAGAATAATAGCATCTTTAATGCCTGCTTAAAAAACCTTCAACGAGGTCAGCAGGTGCATTTCAACCGGCAGGTCATTCCACAGTTGAGGGGCGGCAAAGGAGAAGGTCCTCTTGCGTGTGGCTGCCAGTCTCACATTAGGCAGCCATAGGAGAGTCCTCAGAGGACCTTAGGTGGCAGACGGGGACGTAGGGGAGAAGGCGCTCCCTAAGGTACCTTGGACCTAGACCATGTAAGGCTTTAAAGGTAAGAACCAGCACTTTTTTATTTTGCTCGGAAACAAATTGGCAGCCAGTGTAAAGGTTTTAAAACTGGTGTAATGTGGTCTCCACAGGATGTCCCAGAGACCAATCTGGCTGCCATATTTTGTACCAGTTGAAGTTTCTGAACTAAATATACAGACAGCACCAAGTACAGTGCATCACAGAAATCTAGCAGAGAGGTTACCAGTGCATGCACCACGGTTACCAGGTCCACATGTTCCAGGAATGGGCATAACTGGCATATCAGCTGAAGCTGGTAACAGGCACTTCTCATTGTTGCCTCCACCTGGGGTGCCAGGAGTAGGTTTGGATCAAGAAGCACCCCCAAGCTACGAACTTGCTTCTTCAGGGGGAGTGCAACCCCATCCAGAACTGGTTGACATTCCTTCATGATGAGCACCTCTGTCTTGCCTGGATTCAACTTCAGCTTCTTCTCCCTCACCCAGCCCATTACCAACTTCAGGCAGTCATTCAGAGGAGTCATACCTTCCTTGGATAAAGATGTTAAGGAGAAATAGATTTGGGTGTCATCAGCATACTGATAACACTCAGCCCCAAACCTCCTGATGATCTGTCCCAGCAGTTTCATGTAGATATTGAACAGCATCGGGGATAGAATGGAGCCCTGAGGGACTCCACATAATAGTCCTTTTCGAGGAACAACTATCCCCGAGCAACACCATCTGGAACTGTCCTGAGAGAAAGGAGTGGAACCACTGCAGAGCAGTGCCCAACTCCAAGTCCCAACTCCCTCAGACGATTCAGAAGGATACCATGGTTGATGGTATCGAATGCCACTGAGAGATCCAAAATAATCAATAGGCATGCACTCACCCTATCAATTCCCAGGCAAAGATCATCCACCAAGGCAACCATGGCAGTCTCAACTCCGTATCCCACTCTGAAGCTGGTTTGAAATGGTTCTAGATAACCAGTTGCATCCATGACTGCTTGAAGTTGAATGGATACTGTCTTCTCTATTACCTTGCTCCCCAATGGTAGATTACTTACTGGCCTATAAGTACTGAAGTCTAGGGGGTCAAGAGAAGTCTTCTTCAGAATCATCTAACAACTGCTTCTTTTAGACATGATGGAAAATTACCTTCCCTTAGGGAGGCATTAATAATATTCAGCAAAAGTTGCTTTACCATCTCCCCTCTCTGGTAATGTCTAGATTGGATTGCTGTAATACTTTATACATGGGGCAGCCCTTGAAAACAGTTCAGGTGCTCCAACTAGTACAGAATGTGGTTACTAGAATTCTGGCTAGTTTACCTAGGTAAATGTAATGTGCGAGCCTCCAGAAAAAAGCCAACTGTAGTCAAACGCGTACCCTGTATTTTAGGAAAGCTGATTTTAATAAACTCAGAACAATGATCAGGAAGGTCCCATGGCAAGCGATGCTAACGAGAAAAGGAGTCCATGATGGGTGGGAGCTTTTAAAAAAGGAAATTCTCAAGGCACAATCACAAACAATTCCAACAAGAAGAAAAGGTGGAAGACAACAGAAGAAGCCAATGTGGGATGACCTGAAAACAAAAAAGGACACATATAGGAAGTGGAAAGAAGGCCAAGTAACAAAGGAAGAGTACAGCCAGGTAGCACAGAATTGCAGGGATGGCGTCAGGAAGGTTAAAGCTGAGAATGAGCTGAGGTTAGCGAGGGATGCTAAAAACAACAAAAAGGCTTTCTTCAGCTACGTGCATAGTAAAAGGCAGAGGAAAGAAATGGTTGTTCAACTATTAAATAAGGATGGCAAAACGATAACAGATGACAAAGAAAAGGCAGAGGTGCTCAATTCCTACTTTGGCTCAGTCTTCTCCCAAAACAGGGTCTATGACCCCCCTGGCAAAGGCGAAGTGCAGGCTGAAGGGGCAGGATTGCAGCTTGAGATCGATAGGCATATGGTCAGGGAACACCTAATTACTTTGAATGAGTTCAAATCTCCAGGGCCAGATGAACTGCATCCTAGAGTCATAAAGGAATTGGCAGAAGAACTCTCAGAACCGCTGTCTATTCTCTTTGAGATATCATGGAGGATGGGGGAAGTGCCAGATGACTAGAGGAGGGCTAATGTTGTCCCTGTCTTCAAAAAGGGTAAAAAGGAGGAACCTGGGAACTACAGACAAGTCAGTCTGACATCAATCCCAGGGAAAATTCTGGAGCAGATGATAAAGCAATCCATCTGGAAGCACCTTGAAAACAATGCAGTGATTACTCGAAGCCAACATGGATTTGTCAAAAACAAGTCCTGCCAGACAAATCTGATCTAATTTTTTGATCAAGTAACCTCCCTTGTAGACCGTGGGAATGCTGTAGGCATCATATACCTCGACTTCAGCAAAGCTTTCAACAAAGTGCCCCATGATATCCTGATGAGCAAACTAGCTCAAAGTGGGCTAGATGAAACAACGATCCGGTGGATCCACAGTTGGCTACAGAATCGGACTCAAAGTGTGCTTCTCAATGGGACCTTCTCAAACTGGGGAGAGGTAACGAGTGGGGTACCGCAGGGCTCAGTCCTGGGCCCGGTGCTCTTCAACATTTTTATTAATGACTTGGAGGAGGAGGTGCAGGGAATGCTGATCAAATTTGCAGATGACACCAAACTGGGCGGGATAGCTAATACTTTGGAAGACAGAAACAAAATTCAAAGTGATCTGAATAGACTGGAGCGCTGGGCAGAAAACAACAGAATGACATTTAACGGATAAATGCCAAGTTCTGCACCTAGGAAAAAGAAACCAAATGCACAGTTACAAGATGGGGGATACGTGGCTCAACAACACGACAAGCAAGAAAGATCTTGGAATTGTTGTCGATCACAAGCTGAATATGAGCCAACAATGTGACGTGGCTGCAAAAAAGGCAAATGCTATTTTGGGCTGCATTAACAGAAGCATAGCTTCCAAATCCCGGGAAGTACTAGTTCCCCTCTACTCAGCACTGGTTAGGCCTCATCTGGAGTATTGTGTCCAGTTCTGGGCACCACACTTTAAGAAGGATGCAGACAAACTGGAGAGGATTCAGAGGAGGGCAACAAAGATGATCAGAGGACTGGAAACAAAGCCCTATGAGGAGAGACTGAAAGACCTGGGCATGTTTAGCCTTGAGAAGAGAAGACAGAGGGGACATATGATAGCCCTCTTCAAGTACTTGAAAGGTTGTCACAGAGAAGAAGGCCAGGATCTCTTCTTGATCATCCCAGAGTGCAGGACACGGAATAATGGGCTCAAGTTACAGGAAGCCATATTCTGGCTGAACATCAGGAAAAACCTCCTGACTGTTAGAGCAATACGACAATGGAACCAATTACCTAGGGAGGTCGTGGGCTCTCCCACACTGGAAGCGTTCAAGACGAGGCTGGACAGCCATCTGTCGGGGATGCTCTGACTTGGATTCCTGCATTGAGCAGGGTGTTGGACTCGATGGCCTTGTGGGCCCCTTCCAGCCCTATTATTCTATGAACATCTGGAGGTCCATACAGTCCCCACCACTGACCTAAGTGGAATCTTATTATATGAGTTCTGAAGGACCTACTTTGGCTATCTATTCATTACTGAGACCAATTCAAGGTGCATACCTTAAAGCTTACCAAGTACCTAAGGAATGCCTCCTCCCCTATCAACCTGCCCATGCGTTAACATCATCATCTGAGGCCCTTCTACATATTCAATCAATAAGGGTATGTCTTTCATCTACAAAAGAGAGGGCCTTCTCTGTGGGTGCAGGCTTGACTTTGCAGTACCCTCCCTGCAAGGTACACCTGGCACCAACACTGTACTCTTTTCAGATTTTTTGTGGAAAGAAAAAAGACAGAAACAGCAGTCGGAAAACACAGACAGTTTACAAATTGAAGATGATATCTTCTGGACCTCTTACAAAATTCTATGAATGAGGCAGAATTTTTTCAAAATAAAATCCTCACCTGGAATCACCTTAGGCTTCCAACTAGTTTGGAATCTTGACTACCTTTACTCTGTTGAAAAATGTTTGTGAGACCTACAGCTAACGCTATATGTAGATACATAATTTAGTATTTCAACTAAAATCCTCTTCATAAAAATATTTTAACTGTTAAATCACTTAGAACTGGCCAGAGAGCTTCGTCTATTGGGCAGTATAGAAATTAAATGAAATAAATGAATAAGCAAGGTCAACAACAAATAGTCTTGTGGCACCTTAAAGTCAAATGCATTTATTCTGCTATAAGCTTTCATGGACAGCGTCCTATTCATCAGACAAGGTATTTGCTAATGTTTGCCTACAGTAACAGCAGAACTAGTGATTGCAATTTATCTGATCAGAAATAGCAATATAAATATTCATAGTGAATATAATAAAACACAGCTGAAGATAAAACCAAAGGCCAAATATATTCAGGAAAATCCAAGTTGACCAAAATATAGAAAACACAGACTTAAAATTCTATGTTATATACCTCTTAAAATCTTTTAAGTGTTACGGTACAAGAAATAGCCTTTACTTGTACCAGTGCTTGACCTGGAAGTTCTTCTTGCTGAGCATGATGCCCAGTAATAAACATAGCCTTGGATTCCTTTCATTCACAGAAAGGCCATTGATATAGTGGAGCATCCCGCTGGTGCAAAGGAACAAAGCTTTTCTCTCTCTTTTTGCCAATTCCCCCTTCCTTCTGCAGCCCACGAGAATCTGCTCCAGAGGCTTGGGAGACCCTCCAGAATAGTGTGGGAGGTGGCAGAGGGGCACGTAGGAATCAGAAAAAAATCAGCTGCCTCTTTTGCTAGGAGAAGCCTCCACTGGATCAAAGGCTCTTTTGCAAAAGGAAGGAAACCTTCTGGATGCAAGCCAATGCATGCGTGCCAGTTCTGCCATCACAAGGGATATGCTGGTGCTAGCATACATAGCCAACACAAAATTGGTGATACACATAATGAGGAAAACTTTCTAATGTTACCACTACTTCCACATGAAGCTTATTTTTCCGCAGCTCCAGACCTACCAAAGCATGTATACACAAACACACGCATACACCTTCACAGCAAGCAGATATGGTTCTGATAAAAATTCCCAAGTCCGCTGCAATATCTTTCTCAGAAAAAATACTACTACTCCACACCCACCATATCTTGCTCAGAAAAAAAGAAGTGACCCACAACACTTGCTCAGAAAAAAATCACTCACAACCACCACATCTTAGAAAAAATGCAATGGGTCAGAGTAATAACAGTACTCACAGTCATCTACTTCCCCATCCCTTGAATAAAGGGAGGAAAAGAACTACATATGGCTCTGGCTGGCTCTTCTCAACTGGGCAGAAAACTTAGGGGAGAAAAAAAGAACTTTGCTAACAAGAAGGGCACACAGATACGCTCACTCTCACTCAGTAACACACAGACTCATCGAATCATAGAATCATAGAATAGTAGGGTTGGAAGGGGCCTACAAGGCCATCAAGTCCAACCCCCTGCTCAATGCAGGAATCCAAGGCAGAGCATCCCTGACAAATGGCTGTCCAGCCTCGTCTTGAAGGCCTCCAGTGTGGGAGAGCCCACCACCTCCCCAGGTAAACACACAAAACTCACTCACACAAAATCTTTTTTTTTTTTTTAATTTAATCCAAAATGAATCTTCTGAGAAGTGGGGAAGATCCAATCCATGGCCTTCATTCAGCAAAAGAAAGTAAGTTGCTCCGCTAGCCAGTCCCACAGCCATTGTCATTGGCTGGTTGGCCCATCCCCTAAATGGCATGGCAGCACCCATTCTTCCTTCCAACTTTGTTCCGATTTGCGAGGAGGTTGCTGGACAATGTAGCTTCCTCTTTTCTTTTTTACACACTTCCTGCCTATTGGGAGGAGCATGAGTAAGGTCACCCAAGGAGGCCTCCCCAATGCCTTTTCTGCCTCATATCTTTCATGAGGAAGTTTTTCTGTTCTTGCGTGCTGCACACCTATGCACCAAATAAGATAAGTGAAGCTAGCACAGAGGGAAAGTACTCCCCAGGGATAACCAGAAAGCGCATTCATCATGCTGGTGCTGCAAGAAGAGAAAGGTGGACGTGCGACCAGGCTAGATGTTATTTTGTCCACGGGTGACAGCAGGGGGAGGGGGAACACGGCCACTGTCAGATGTTCGGTGCTCCTCCAGCCCAGCTGTCCGTGTGGCCATGGCAATTCATGCATTGGTAATCTCCCAGTTAGATTACTGCAATGTGTTATACATAGGGCTGCCCTTGAACACTACTTCTGTGTAACAGCAACCTGGCTGTTGAACTCTCTTTCCAGGGAGAACAGTTTGGCTCCCTCATTATTGACCTTTAGATAGCTGGTAAAAACTACATTGTTCCGCTAAGCTTTTCCTTACTAAGGCTGCTCTTTGATTCTAGAAGTGTTCATTGCTTTAGTGTTATGCATTTTATCAGTTTTCAGTTTGGTTTGAAATTATTGTATTTTATTGTGTTTATGGTTTTATTGTAAATCACTTCAAACACTCATTGAGTGGAGAGCAGATTCAGAAATATTTTAAATCAAGTAAATAATAAATATATGGAAGCTTCAGCTAGTGCAGAAGGCAGTCACCAGACTGTTGACTAGTACAATCAGATTTATGCATAAAATAACCAATATTGAAAGAACTCCACTGACTACCTTTTCGTTTCTGGGGCCAATTCAAGGTGCTGATATTTACTTTTAATGTAAATAAAACGCGGTCTCAAAATGTGTTTTGGGACTTAGATATATGCAGAAGTGCCTCTTCCCATATTAATCTGCCCACGTTTTGAGACCTTCTGCTGAAGCCTTCCTTCAGGTGCCTACTTTATTGGAGGTACAGTATTCAGCAAGAAGAGAGATGGGTTTTTCAGCAGTGAGATGCTGGCAACAGAACATCCTCCCTAGACTGAAATCCACCTGGCACCAACATTACAATCTTTTTGGCAAAAATATTTCTATTTAGCCAGGTATTTTAACGTTAATTTTTATGGATTCTACTCACTGTTTAGTTATGATTATTTATTGTACACCACCCTAAAATCCAAAAATTTGGAGATTTTTTGTGAACCACCCAGAAAGCTTCAGCTATGGGACAGTTTGGAAATAATAAATGAAATGTAAAAGGATGAAACATTAAATAAACAAACAAATAAATTCCATTAGTTTTTGCCAGGGGATATAGTGAGATTATTTTTGTTAATGTTAATTTGTGTATGGAAAATGTTTAAATAAAAAAAATCTTCAAGATTGCTCAAGTCCTGATATATAATCATGAATGGGTAAAAGAACTACGGTTAAAATGAATGACCTTCCTAATCTTTCTATTTATGGCTATTCAAACAAGTCCTGATGCCCTTATTAAAAAACAGCAGAACTGAATTTGGTTATACATAGAAAGGAAAGTGGCTTATGGCTAGGGATGTCAGAGAATTCTGCCACGAATCTCGGGGAGGCCGAATGCCAGCGCATTCAGCCCCCCGAAATCGGTGGCAGAATGGTCAGCCACCCCCCCGCTCCCCCCGGGACGGGACTTACCTTGGGCGGATCTTCCTGGAGGCGGCGGCTACCGGTCTTCCTACTGGCTGCCGCCGCCGCCGCCATTTCCAGTTAAAAACACACACACACACACACACAAACGTAATAGGCTACGTAAAGATTTACGTAGCCTATCACGGCTAAATTTTTTAAGAAACACCGTGATAGGCTACGTAAATGTTTACGTAGCCTATCATGGCTGATTTAAAAGAAAAGAAAAATGCGCGTACGCAAATGGCGGCACCCATGGGCGCCGCCATTTGCGTTCCTTATTTTGGCACGTCTTAGTCTACGTAAACATTTACGTAGACTAAGACGGCGAAAATAAGGGGAACATAAATAGCGTAGCGTCTACGCTATTTGCGTTCCCCTTATTTTCGCCGTCTTAGTCTACGTAAATGTTTACGTAGACTAAGACGTGCCAAAATAAGGAACACAAATGGCAGCGCCCATGGGCTGCCGCCATTTGCGTCCCTGCTAGCCAGCGGCCGGATGTCCGGCTGCTGGCGGAGCCGGCCGGCGGCTCTGCAGAATCCCTGCGGAGCAGAGCCGGCCAGCCAGAATTTCGGGGGAGGGACGGAGCGCCTCCCCCCCCACCTCGAATCAATTTCGCTAAAAGGTAAGTGACTTTCGTACATCCCTACTTGTGGCTTCATCTTTCATCTTGAAGAAGCCAACAGAAACAGAAGGGATGTTAGTTCAAAATCTTATCTTGTATTACCATGCAACGAACATTGCAGCTGCCTCAGACTGATAAAATACAGATAAGGGATTAAGTTTGGAACAATGCTGATCCACCATACCATTGAAGTACCATTTATTGCACATGAATAAAGCTTAAAGAATGTGTAAGAATGAGCCATGGCAAGCCTTGGGCTTGCACACACTCCCTCTCCTCCTCTTTTGTGCCCACAAGGAAATCAAATGCTCTCACTTTTTATTTTAAACTATCCACAATTCCCCATGCAGTCTGAACATGCCAGGATCTGAAATCATAGTTTAATCCTGACTTGTTCTCCCTAACCATAGCAACAAACGAGTTTCCTCCAACTCCAGATGTCAAGGGAACTATGGCTATTTTAAGACTGAGAGCATCTTCTCATGGACACAAAAGAAGAGAGAGCACATAAAGTTACTGAGGTTCACCACTGCTCGCTCTCATAGACTATGACATAGATAAAAATGATTGTTTTCAGTTACATTTGAAGCAAGCCCAATTCCACTCTAAAGCTAAGTTTAATCATTGCAAACAACAACAAACCCCTCCCCCTTTAGCTCAGACATAACTGAAATTTCTTATGTATCCTATTAGAGCTTTCAATATAAAGTAGTGAAGGATCAATGTCGTATTTTCACTGTGTTCTTTTTCTGTTTTCTTCCCATCCCTCCGTATCCAAACTTCCTGTATAGACTACAGACTTTTCTCATTCTCATTAATATTAATATTAGAATACTATATCTATATATAATAGATAATATAATTCTATATGTAATAGCTGCTTTGAGAGATTCTAGAGGACTAAGATGAGGATATACATAAGCAAATATTAATTGTATATGTTATTCAGCATTGCAGTATATAAACTTTAGATTTTCCAACATAAACAGGAACTGATTCAGATATCTCAAAACATATTTTCCTGTGACTCCAAAATGTCACCTGCACATGTGTACATCTCCCTTTCACACATTTACTGTGGCAAACAGTCAGCAGTGCTGTGTAAAATGGCTCTCAGTACCTGAGTTATGATGTAACTCCTTACCTAGGGAGGTAGTGGGCTCTCCCACACTGGAGGCATTCCAGATGAAGCTGGACAGCCATCTGTCAGGGATGCTTTGACTTAGATTCCTGCATTGAGCAGGGGGTTGGGCTCGATGGTCTTGTAGGCCCCTTCCAACCCTACTATTCTATGATTCCTCAAGACTAAATAGAGGAATCTAGCAAGATGTAATATGAATATTGAAAGTTTCCCCATGTGAACCTGAGGGAATTTGTTCATATTCATTTCTTTCTTAACTGGTGTTTGTATGCCACCCTTCATACAAATATATCCCAGGGTGGTTCACGCTAAGAAAATAAAATAGTTTACATAATTAAAATACTACAGAATACAACACAAAAGCCCAAATTCACCACAACTTTAAAACTAATCCAGACAGCAGAATGGATGACCCAATTACAGTGTTTAAAAGATTGTTAAATTTGATGAAAAGGAAACTAATGTATTTCATTTAATATGCAGATGTGCTGAGCTAGTTACTGTACCTTTCCTGGCCCAAACCACTCACTGTTCAACCCAAACACACAAGGATCTGATGTGTATTTCCAAGTTTTCTTCACTCATGGCATTTATACAATTCAACTACAGCAACAAACCATATTTGTCACTCACTGTGTTTAGTTTCCTGGAGACAGATCATTAAGGTTCTACTAAAGCAAAGTGGGACCTGAATTAGGGTGTGGGCGTGTGGCAAGGATTCTTATTCCTTTGTTGTACTTCTTTCTTCCCATTTTTAGAGACTAGGGCAACTCTCCTATTCTTCCCCAAAACTCACTCGTGTACCTTTAGCATCCTCCAACACTGAATTTTAAAAATAGATAAATATTCAATACACCCATGTTGATGTCCATATATGGCATGGAAATTTAATAACCTCAAAACTTTATTCCCCACTTCTAAATTCCTATGTCATTCAGTAAATCTCATCCAGTTACTGGGTCTCTCGTGTAGCTTCTCCAGTCCTGCTTCAACACAATGAATAATGTATGAATCTGAGTGACTCACATACTCACATTCTTGCTCTCACATTCAAGACTAGCATGAGCAATAGTTACTGATCATTAAAATAGTGGCTACGCAATCACATTAATTCTAAAAGAATCAATGGAACTATGACATAAAAAGTCTTTAAGATGCGTGATTTCTGATTACCTCATCATGGGTGTATCTGTATTCTGCCTTCTTGGATTTGAGGTCCCATAATGCCACTGTTCCCGATTCAAAACCAAGCAATAGCTGTAATAAATTATAACAGAATATATTAATTTTCTAAGGATGAAAAATAAGTTACTTCCAGTATGTAAAACACATGTGGTCCAATTATAAGACTTGCTGCACATGGATAATAACTACACAAGCATAACACTAAAGAGATTATCCCACCAGTACTACCAGACCCACCAAAAAGATGGGATATCATTTTGATATACTAAAATCACTATTTGGGACATGCTAATTGGTTGAGTGTTCTGACACCAAAGAAATATATACTCTACAGCATGTCCTAGAAAGCATCCAGTTCAGGATTACGCACAAATACTAGGATATCCAATCTCAACAAATGTCTTATTTAGAAAATTCAAGTGTACACCACACACAGATCATTTAAGGGCTGCTTCATAGTTCAGAGTTGTATGAATCCACCCACAGATGAACACACAAGAGACATTAAAAGCTATGAAATAAAACTGAAAGCCAGAATAGGGTGTGTATCTGCCCTTTCAGCTCGTGCAGAAGCTTCCCAGCTTGTGTTGAACCACTGATATGAAGCAGATGCCGTGTACTTTACAGAATTATTTTGCATGCATAATTTAATTATTACCCTGAAGGAAAGCTGAGATGAAAAAGTGATACAAGCTAATTTTGGGAAATAAATTATCTTTGTCCCTTTGTGGTTTGCTACTATTCTTTCCCCAAAATGGTTTGTCTCCTTTCCTTTTTGGAGCACATAAACTGACCTGCAATTCTTCACCTTACAACGGGCTTAAAATGTAGCATGTAGTGCTAAAATAGTCATTCAGTGCCAAAATGTGCAAAAGAAGAAGATTTAAGAACTAATTCAGATGTTCAGAAAGTTTACCAGGCGCTGCTAGACTACTGCATTTTTGAAAGTAATCCTCTAGAAAAACACATCCAGAACACAGGAAACTAGCATGAAAGGAACAGGCTTTACACATGCAAGCAGTTTGTGCTTAAGACAGAGAACAATTCAAATTAATAGGAACCTGGGGCCCTCCATCCAATCTGCTGAAAGACCAGCTGCATTAGGTTCCTTCCTCCCTCAATCATCACCTAGCAGCAGCTATTCCATCAGACTGCAGCACAGGGAGAAATAGGAAACAGAACCACTCCAGGCTCTGCTGAGACCCAAGCTACTTTTGGCTCCTCCTCTCTGAATGGTTTCCATCACAGCTGGTCATTAGAAGAACTTTGTAAATGTAAGAATTGGGATCTGGGTCTTCTTGTTTTTCTCTTCCTTACCTTTTTTTTTCTGTTGTTGTTGTGTCTTTTTATATTGTAAGCATGAGGGCTGGGACTGTCTTGTTTTTAAATGTTCTATAAGTCGCCCCAGTAGGCTTTTTGGCTGAAGGACGGGGTAGAAATGCTCCAAGTAAATATATCTGACTAGTATCTCAAGTGGTATGGTCTAGAATAGATTGCACTCAGTACCTTTTCTCCATATTTAAATAGGCTCTAAAATAATAATCCTGTTTTTGTGCCTTAGGTTTACCACAATGTATTGACTAGAATGCTGTTTTTGACTTGAAGCCTGCATGTTGTGCAGATCTAAGTTCCCTATAGTTTTCAAAAGAACAGATATAAAACCAGATAGCCTCAAAAAAGCAATTCTTGAATTGAACTTGGAAATATAATGGAAAGCTATTAGACAGGAATCAAGAAAACAGTAGCAGAAAGCAACACCAGGGTCAAAATACAACCAGGAATACAAGTGATGGTTGAGTGGTGTTATTCACTCACACCACATGCCCTTTCAGCAATCGTCTTCTACTATCATGGAGGAAAACATTACATGAGAGTGTGCTCATCTGCATAGAGAGAACTGTCATTAAAAGAAATAGACCAACATCCTTTGTTTTCCAGATCAAATCAGTTTGGTTACATTTGTAAATATCCAGTGTGTGGAAGACCACTATATAATAAAAATGCAAGTCTAAAAGGACCAAGATAATTCATTTTTAAACCATTTATTCACATCAAAAGTATTAAAAATGAACACTGGAAGTTTATTATATCTATACTTCAGATTTCACAAAATGCCTGCTGTTGCTTGGGAATAATCTTCACCAATCTGGTATGCTCCCTAGTCAAAATTGTTAACAGGTATTATATAAATCCTTCTTTTGCATATAAATATCTTCAAGATCCGGTTTTAATCCTAGTATCAGAAAATCAGACAGGATTTCCTAACGTTTAAGATTTATAACATAATCCTGCCCCAAAACATTATGAAATACTAAATTCCATTTAATCTGGTGAATGTGGAAAATTAGAAATCATTCATTCACACACACACACACACACACACACACACACATATATATATATATATAATATTCACACTATGTAAAAATGTCATTGACCATAAGCAAAATTTTACACAAAATTTTACAGCTTCACTAATAAAAAGGGTAAGGTAAAGTAAAACATTTGGGCTCTGAGTATAGGTTCCATACATGTATTTTTGAAACAGCAGTGTGTCATAAGCTACTACTAGTACAGTGTGAGCATCTATCAAATATCTATGCTTGCATGATAGTCCAAAAGTTGAAAGTGATTTAATTGCCAGGAACTACCATTTTTCTGGTGGATGTGGTTTGAAAGAGAAATCCCTAGGACATATGATGAGACATTTATGTGTTCCTATTGGCAGATAACAAAATTATACACAGATAATGAAACAAACGATGGAATCAATTTTTAAAAAAATATTAATTCCCAGTAACAGCCTCTGGGATGATTGACTCGGGGATGTTGAACCTTCAACTGAATGTTCCCTTTCAGGGTTTGGTGTTTTTTTTTAAAGGTAGACTTCTAAGCCCTTCATTTATGTCAGTAAATAAAAGCATAGAGGCAGGCCATCTTATGCAATAGCCCATTACAGACGGAAAAAAACTAGTTTTCCAGTGTTCTGGTCAGTGAGAGTAAAGGCACTGTCAAGCATCTGGATGCTTCATTTTAATTTTAGTCAGTTATATAACGTTAGCCAACTATATTCAGGCTGGTGCTTTACATTTATTTATTTACAATATTTATATACCGCTCCATATCTAGAACATCTTTCGGAGCGGTGAACACAAAAGAAAAAACAGTAAAAGAATGAAAGATTAAAACACGACATTAAAGATTAAAACACGACCCCCAGAGGCAGGGGATTCCAAAGAAAGGGAGCTGCCACACCGAAGGCTCTTCTCCTGGTGGACTCCAGTCGAGCCATAGGTCCATGTGGAACCACCAGGGGCGAGCCCTCTGATGGCCTCAGTGACTAGGCATGTTGGTAAAGAAGGAGGTGCTCTCTCAGGTATCCTGGTCCCAAGTTGTTTAGGGCTTTGTACACTGGTACCAAAACCTTAAACCTGGCCTGGTAATGAATAGGCAGCCAGTGTAGTTCCCTCAGCAAAGGAGTTACATGCTGAAAAGGGGCAGCTCCTGACAACAGCCAAAGTGCTGCATTCTGCACTACCTTGAGCTTCCAGAGCAGCCTTAAGGGCAGCCCCATATAGAGCGCACTGCAGTAATCCAGTCTTGTGGTTACTAGCGCCTGGACCACTGAGGCCAAGCTATCCCTGTCCAGGAACGGCAGTAGTTGGCAAACCAGCTGAAGCTGATAAAAGGCACTCCAAGCCGCTATGGCCACTTGGGCTTCCAGCGACAGTGATGGATCTAGGAGTACCCCCAAACTACAGACCTGATCTTTCGGAGAAAGTGCAACCCCATCCAGAACAGGCAATGAGCCTATCTCCCGGACTCAGGAACCACTCACCCACAGGGCTTCCATCTTGCCAGGATTCAGCTTCAGTTTATTGGCCCTCATCCAGCTCATTACTGAGATGACACACAGCTCTATCTCCCTGTGACATCAGCATACTGATAGCACTTGGCTCCAAATCCCCTAATGACCACTCCCAGCAGCTTCATATAGATGTTAAATAACACTGGGGACAAGATGGTATCCTGCAGAACCCCATAGCTCAATTACCAAGGGGCTGAGGAATTGTCACCCAATGTTACTCTCTGAAATCAGCCCCGCAGGTAGAACTGGAACCACTGTAACGCAGTGCCTCCGATACCCATCCCAGAGTCAATCCAGGACGATACCATGGTCAATGATATCAAAAGCCGCTGACAGATCAAGCAGAATTAGATCCCCTTGTCCCTCTCTTGATAAAGATCATCCACCAGGGTGACCAAGGCTGATTCAGTTCCATAACCAGGACGAAATCCAGATTGAAATGGGTCTAGATAATCAGTATCCTCCAAGAGTGCCTGCAGTTGCTCCGCCACTACCCTCTCCAGAGCCTTCTCTAAAAAAGGGGTATTTGCAACTGGGTGGTAGTTGTCTAATATCCTTGGATCCAGAGTAGGCTTCTTCAGGAGTGATCACACTACTACCTCCTTAAAGATAGAAGGGACCACCTCTTCCCGAAGGGAAGCATTCACCACACCCTGGACCCACCCAGTCATACCCCCTCAGCTAGCTTTTATTAGCCAGGAGGGATAAGGGTTGAGAGGGCACATTGTCAGTCACACTGCTGCCCCCACACCTATAACATGGACTTAATGAAATGAAATGTTGAATCTTTCTGTAAAGTATTACTAGCCTGTCTACCCTATGTGGTTGCTTGACCAGTTGCTGGAGGCTGAAATAATTCTGTAACCTTACAAAAGCACATTTTCATATGCAAGGTCACCAGTGCCATTTTTAACAGCAAAGCAGCTTTGGGGGCAGTTGCAGAGTGAAGGAGGATATTTAGAGTACATAAGCAATAAGAGGGGGAGTATTTAACCTTGTCATCATTCAGTCACCCCAAAACTACTGCCCACCTGCCCCCTGCCCCGGTTGAGTTCCTGATATAATCTACATGTCTTTAGACATAGTGGCCACTTCTGCAAAGGACAATTAAATACACTATCCAAATATACAGTTATAGATAATGCCATCTTGCCATAGATTTTTATTTCTAAACATAGTATTTTTTCACCAGATCTGCTAAGTTGTATTCCTTTCTTATACAAGCTACTAGCATCTAAAAAGGAGTAAGCGGAATATTTTAATACTAAGATGTAATAATACCCTAAACAGTTGTTCAGTGGGGTTTTTTTTGTTTTTTTTAAGTTTTAACTTACCTTGCCTTCATCCATTGGATTGTCACTAATATGGACAACAGGTCCAGGATGGGACTTGGATGACCTGAAAATGTAAAAATGGTCTATTTATAAGATCTAAAAACAGGGATGTAGTTCCACAAAACAATTACGATGTTATAGTCTAGTACCTGGGTGCAATGTTTATAGCACCCAGGCACCAATATGCCCCCAGACACCTTCATTTGTGCCCATTACTCTTCCCAGATTTTATTAAAATGTGTTTATATTTTCTTACTGACAGGTGGGATTGCTTTAAAGCAAAGTGGGATCCTCTGGCTGCTGGCATCTTAATTTCCCATGAATACCTCTGGGTAGGTTACTTGTCCTTAGTGACTAGCCATGCCCACCCATGGGAGCCATTTTATGATGGTGCCTAGAACAGTTTCTCAAATTTCCAACTGTGCTAACAGGCCGCAAAGGCTGCCTACCCATGGTCTAAAAATACCTGCACTGCAGTACCACAGATAAGCAGGCACCAGTTATCAATAAGACAATTCTGAAGGAACTACATTGACTTCCTATTCACTACTGAACCCACTTCAAGGTTCTAGTGCTTACCTTTAAAGTCCTAAACAGCTTGAGGACCCACATATCTAAAGGAGCACCTCCTTCCTTACCAACCTGCCATGCATTAAGATAGACAGATGAGGGACTTCTCCATCCTTAGGAGAAGTGCATTATGCATGTACAAAAGAGAGGGCCCTCTCCACGGTTGCACCACAACCTTAAAATGCCCTCTTGAGGAAGTATACCTGACGTCGACATTGTATTTCTTCCTGCACCAGGTTAAAACCTTTTTATTTGCCCAGGCATTTAAAAACTATTATATTTTTAGCACAGCATGGAAAAACATTACATTTTCAATGTAGCATTAAGAACAGAACACATCCAATAAGAAAAGATTGATATCTAGAAAGGAAAGGTCTTACTAAGTGACCAGTTCTTGCAAAAGGTACAGTTAAAAAAAAACGTTTTTTCTGTGTGTGTGTGTGTGTGTGTGTGTGTGTGTTTTAAGCGGAAATTTGGGGGAAATAGAAAAATAAGTAATACTTTTTTAAAATTCTCTTTACAGATCTAAAGTCACTTTGTTGCTTTAGGACAGCCTTCCCCAACCTGGTACCCTCCAGGTATTTTGGACTTCAGTTCCCATCAGCCTAAGGCAGCATGGCCAACAGTCAGGAATGCTGGGCATTGTGGTCCAAAACATTTGAGGGCACTAGGTTGGAGAAGGCTACTTTAGGAACATAAAAGCACACTTTATGTTCCTAAAGTTATATTATGTATAACTTGGTTTGCTCATAAAACTATAACTATATTTAAAATTGTTTAAAAGTAAATTCAGTAAATTTTTAATTAGTCTGAATAAACTATACTTTTCAATTTAATATACCAAACATGAGAATTTTATTAGCAAACCAAGTTATACGTAACATATTTTAGGTTCCTACTTTATGTCTGAACACAGGGAACTTCAGCAAGTAGTCCCTGAAACATCTGAATCACCCTAGAAGACAGGAGAAGCAGGAAGAACTGGAGGCAAAGAAAGACTGGTATACTGTATCTGTTCCTGTCTGGGAGGACATTCAGGGAACTTCCTAAGCCTGTTCCTGTTTATTCTGCTGACAGTAGTTAATGGTTTTATAGCTGAGGTGGCATTCCCTTGTGGTGAGAACTTTATTAAAAACTATGGCTGTGACTTCCATAGACCCAAGCCTCAAAGTTAATGTTTTAAAAAGGAAGAAATATAGGTGGGATAACCCACATGCTGTTCTGTTGCATCTGGTGACAGTGATGGAATAAACTACAGAACTTTTTTTCACGTGTGTTTTAGATTAGAACTACATTAATTGTCTTCTACAGCATCTCAGCAGAATAAGCCCAGAAACACAGGACTCTGTAGAACAAAACTCAAAGAATGCACATTTTCTTCCAGATTATGATATGGTGACTCTACACACATGTTGGGAAACAAAGCATCATTTGGAGCATCCCTAAATCTCTATCAGTAAAAGATACATTAGATCAATAATTTTAATAAGGAATGTAGGATTAAAAAAACATTTTCCCCATGGCTTCACTATTTCCAAATATTTTATATCTCTGGTCTTTCTATAAAAGTCTTCTTATTACATAGTTTGTATAAATTATTTGCAGGAAGTAAAAACTGAGTAACAATACATAAACACCTTATCTTAAATTCTGAAAGAAAATATGTCATAATCGAAGGCTGTTCAATTTTTCAGAAAAGACAAAAACAGTCCTGGGGGAAAAAATCCCCCCTTCCCCCCACCCCTAATTTTTCTGGGGGGTTTTCCCCAGGCCTTCACATATCTAGCTAGGATTATTAAAAACATAGCACCATTCAAATCAGAAACATTCTGATACGTAAGACCTATGGCATTACCATCAAGGAAAAGCTATGACTTTTTTGTATGGAGGAGCACTGAATTATGTGAGGACCAAGCTACGGTGCAAAGTGGTACTGTCCAGACACAGGTTTACTACCTCAAGTGCTATCTGTGGGAATGATGTCAGTGCCTTGAGCACAACATATTCAAGTGGGACCTGCAACAAAATGTTGTAATGTGAAGTGCTGTGAAGTGTTCAAGCCAGCCATTCAGCCATCCCTTCTTTCAGGGTACATCATTCCTCTCCCCACCCACCCCCAACCCCTGGTTTTCTATTCCTTCCCCCAGGAAGACATTCAGCTTTCTGTGGCCAAAGGGAAAGGTTTTGGAAAGGTTTTCCACTTAGGTTTCCCCCAAAAAGTTGTGTTCTACTTCTGCAAATCTTGGGGTTCATCCGAGCATGCTCATACCTCGCTCTTGTTCCTCAGTAGTTCTGCTTTGGGTACACAGCTATCATAACTCTGCATCTGAGTTTGTTATTAGTATATAATATAGAAAGGACAGGTTGCTTACCTGTAGCTGTGCTTCTTCAAGTGGTCATCATACATATGGGTTATGCGTCTACAAAGAATAGCCATTTGAAACACTCTAGAGATAATGTGGAGGAATGAGAGAAGGCGAGGCATTGAAGTGGGGAGGAGGGTGGGTTGTGTGAGTGCACCGATGACCACTCTAAGAACCACAGTTACAGGTAAGCAAACTGCAACTTATTTGTGGTCTCTGTGACTCACACATATGGTTGGCTGAAAAGCAATATGCTTACCTGAGAATTGAAGAGAGAACCACTCTGCCAAAAGCCACATCAGTGCGAGCATAGATATCCAGGCAGTAATATTTGATGAAGGTAGAAGGCTGAACCCAGGTAACTGCACTACACAGTTGCAGAAGTGAAATACCTCTGAGGAAAGCAGCAGATGATGCTATAACTCTAGTCAAGTGTCCCCATACTTGTTGGGGGTGGGGAGGTAAGCGAGCCAGTTGATAGGTGAGAAGTATGGGTGAAACCACCCACTTGGCGAAGTGTTGTGATGACATGGGAAGACCCCTTAGGCCAAAAGGAAGAACCTTGTTGACCAGGGTGAATCTGAGGAAAGGGCAAAAAGCAGGGTGTACAGAGATGTAGAAGTAAGCATTGGGAAGATCTATTGTAGTGAACCAGTCTCCCTGGTGCAGGAGGAGAAGAATGGATGAGAGTGTAGTCATCCTCAATTTCTTTGGTGGACGTAGCAACTGATGTCCCGAAGGGCGAGGACCCCCATCCTTTTGGGGGACTGTGAAATACCTAGAGAAGAAACCAGTGGTCTTTTGAGCAGGGTAGAGTTCTTCTATCATGCCCTTACTCAGGAGGGTCTTGATTTATTCTCCTAGGATCCAAGTGGAACAAATAGAGCAGAAGACTCCCATAGCAGGGGTGTTTTCAAATTCAGTGGAATAGCCATTGAAAGATAGCGAGTGCCATGGCCTTGGAGCTGCAGTCAGCCATGTGGAGGGCTGTGTTAATTTGCTGGCCTGCGAGCCTCTGGGCTTCAACTAGAAATATTGTTGCTAGGTTTTTGACATCTTCTGGGAGACGGTTAAAGAAGGCTGTCACTTTTTCCCAGAAGAACTGTTGGTAGGCTGCCATGCATGCCTCATAGTTAGCCACACAGAGTGTTAGGGCTGTGGTGAAGTAAATTCTGCATCCTATCAAATCTCATTTTCTTCCCTCTGAGTCTACTGGGGCAGAGTGAATCTTTTTGTTTCGTCTTCGATGGGGATGCTTCTACAATTATGGAGTTCGGTGTGGGGTGTTTGAATAGGAAGGAACAGTCCTCTTTCTGAACACTATATAGGTTTTCTGTCTTCCTAGACAAAGGTGGGAGAGTAGAAGGCTTTACCCCGGATTGCTTGATCAACAAAGATGATCAGGGGACTGGAAACAAAGCCCTATGAAGAGAGACTGAAAGAACTGGGCATGTTTACCCTTGAGAAGAGAAGACAGAGGGGAGATATGATAGCACTCTTCAAGTACTTGAAAGGTTGTCACAGAGAGGAAGGCCAGGATCTCTTCTTGATCATCCCAGAGTGCAGGACATGGAATAATGGGCTCAAGTTACAGGAAGCCAGATTCCGGCTGAACATCAGGAAAAACTTCCTGACTGTTAGAGCAATACGACAATGGAACCAATTACCTGGGGAGGTGGTGGGCTCTCCCACACTGGAGGCCTTCAAGACGAGGCTGGACAGCCATTTGTCAGGGATGCTCTGACTTGGATTCCTGCATTGAGCAGGGGGTTCGACTCGATGGCCTTGTAGGCTCCTTCCAACCCTACTATTCTATGATTCTATGATTCTATGATTACATGCAGTAGTGTTTGAAGCACTGGGGTAGCAACTGGTGGAGCCAAGTCTGCTTGTACCCTTTTAAAGACCAGATCCATGACCAGAACCAGGGGGAGCTTTATCTCTAGTCCAATAGATTTTGCCATTCTGAGGATTTGTTCCACCTATGGCCTCATGCCACCTGACAGGGAAAGTGGGCTTTGATCCCCTACAGCGGCATCCGGGAGCAAGTCGAAGCCTGAATGGATGAGGTGGAGAACGAGTCTGAGCAACAGTTCTCCTGAGCCGATGAAGGGTCATTAACCAGTGTCTCCATATTAGGGGCCAAAGATGGTTGGGTAAGTTGCAATGCTGGCAGTGATTATGTAGCAGCCAGTGGTTCCAGGCATTTTTTCAGGACCACATCCTCAAAGAAGTTAGCTGGAAGAGGAGGGCAGAGAGCAAGTGGTAAACTCATAAGGCTTGGTACCATGGTAATTTCCGGTAACAGAGCACCAGCTGGGTTTCAATACTGTCTGAGATGGTACTGCACAGTTAGAAGTTGCGTTATGTTGTTCTAGAAAGTGGGGAGAACGAGAACAATGGCGATGGAAATGGAAATGGTAACACAGAAAGTCTCTATCCCTGTATGTAGTGGTGTCCTTGACATGGTGAGCAGTCCTCATAATAAGAGATAGGAGACCTACAGAAGGGGGGTAGTCTATGGCTCTCTCATGGCATATTGTAATGACAGTGAAGAAAACCTCACGAGAAAGCTGGTGAGGTCTGTCAGTATCTAAGGGATCTATACCTCCATGCAGAACAGACTCTAGAAAGGTGATAGTACAGTTCTAACAAAGAACGTTCCCTGGATTCATCCTACGATACTGAGCCTAGACACTAGATATTGTCTGGGGAATTACGGTGCCGTGGGAGTTGTAGTTTCTCTAGGATCGGTGTTGGTAATCACATAAGAGTTTGAGGCACCGTCTGTACTAAGGGCGGCTTATTTGGAACTGGCATAGGTTTGGGTTTGATGTCCGACTCTATCCTAAGAGCTGTATTTTCTTTGTGTTTTTCGGTCCCAGAGCCCAGGGGTTAGCGGGGTATTTATTTCAGGACTTGATCTATTTGTTCTGTTCAGTCTTGACCATCAGTATTGAGGGCTGGTTTCAAGTTGCTGGTCTGAGGGGATGGCTGTAGCTGTCGGTATGGCAAGGGATGGTACTCCTGATACTGGGGATGGTTGCCCTGAAGCACTTTCCATAATAGTATGCGCTGGGCGAAGCTGAAAGAGAGCCGGAGCTGGGTTCTTGCAAATGGATGCTGAAGCAGTATGCAGAGGCTGCTTCAGTGTGGCCATGTCTGCTGCCTTGAGAGCTTGTTCCCACAACAGAGTCCAGAGGTATGCCATTCTGTTTCTCCTGGCCTGCTTCATAAAGGCCTGGCAGTGGGTACAGGAGTCAACATTGTGTACCTCTCCATGGCAAAGAAGCCAGTTGGAATGCCTGTCAGTCAATGGTAACTTCCCACCACAGGAGGTACAATTTTTGAAAAAGGCCTTGGAAGCCATGTGCCCCAAAGGGGCAATGAAGAAAAAAGGAAGAAAACTCAGAGAAGATAGGAAAGGAAGAAAAAGGAGAAAGAAGAACTCTGTTCAGCGTCCCAGAAGGGGACAGTAGGATTTTTAGACAATTTTTTGTTGTGAGGCAAAGAGAACTTTCCAAATGCTGCTAGTTGCTGTGGCAGACTAAAGGAACTGAGAGGCAGTTCCTTTAGTCTGCCTGGAATGTTTGCATTGGTGGTGGGCAGGACTCCCACCTAAAACTCTGTTTAGCTCTAGAATGTTCCGAATGACTGTTCTGTGCAGGCACATAACACATATGTGCGAGTCACAGAAACCACAGCTAAGAAGCTGGCATGTAGACAGTGACTGCGCCTTTTGGAATGCTCAGCAGTAATTTGAGCAGCACTGTCTACAGCTAGACAAAACCAGAAGAGAACTTGTCCAACACTCTGCTAAGAACTAGGACTACCATGGACCACTGGCCCAAACAAAACATATAGACTCCAGACCACTGTGCCACAAGCAGACAACAGGTGTACACTGTAATTTTTCTGCAAGAAGACACAACACCTGAAAGTACACAAGGAACTCTTACACATCCCCTTCCAAAGGAGGCCCCTTCTTTCCTACTGAAGTACTGGTCATCTATAAGAATATTACCATCTCTTGCCTACTCTTACATTTTTTATGGTCTTGTAATACTGGTGCTGAAGGAAAGCAAAACAAATGTTTCTTTTATGTGGGATGTCCAGAACGTAGTACCTGGTCTAATTAAAGGGCTTCTTTTTAAAGATGCTTAACTTGATATATTAATGAATTAATATACGTTTTAACCAAATGTAAATATTTTATGTAGCTATCCGATCCTCTTTCTGAAAATCACGTCTCTATTAGTATTATACCTTCCAGTCTTTGTTCTATGGATTTTAAAGTATTTGTTATCGAACAATGCCTCAAGTCTTTTTTTTTGCTGTCTAACCCTGTTTTCCCATATACCTTTGCAATACAGACAGTATAAGAGTTATATGCCAGCAAACTATGTGTAACTTAGGAGCTTGCTTAGTTTCAGTTCAATAAATTTTTCTTGACAGACTTAGAAGTGTGGTCCTTATTCTATATTCAAATGACATAACTACTCGCTATAACTAGCAGTAGCATCTCAAATTATTTATTTACAATTGGCAACTAATATTATATCCGAAAACATAATAGAAAATACACGCCAAGCAAATATCTCCAGCTGACTCATGCAAGAGAGTTAAAACATATCCTACAGAGAAATCAAAGCTGCTTTCAAGAATAACTCAATTACAAGTCCATATCACACAACACTGACTGTCCCTGCTAATGTAAAGAACCAGCACACACATTAGGGCTGATCTCCTTTCTCCTCATTGCAGTGTTTGCCCAAATTGGGGGGAAGCATTTGGTAAACCCCAAAAGAGGGAGTAGGGGCACGGTGCAAAGGAATTTGCACTGTAGAGGTGAAGGCTTACCATAGCTTCTTATTTTGTTCTCTCTGCAAATGGGATGGTGAATTGGGTGCGGCCATTTTGGTCCACCCCTATGTGACACACAAGCACAAACACAAGAGACTTGAGCTTTAAAGAATTAAAATTTCAATGTGTTGTATCAAAATATGAAGTTTTACACAATCAAAAACACAAACTTTTTTGAAAATTAATGTGTCAGCAGTATTTGCCTTACAAATTATTATCTACTTTCCCTTCTTCCAAATATCTCCCAACATTGGATTGTATCCAGTGTTGTACCCAATTCTACTCATGTACCATGAGTAGAAGGAAGATTGCTGCTAGGAAGATTGCACAAATGTTTGTGCAAAAGTTAATGTAGTACTATAATAAATAGGGTTCTATAGTCGCTAATATTTATCATTTATAAAGTGCCAAACATTTTCTTAGAGCTGTACAGAGATCTAAAAAACAAGACAGTCCTTGTCTTGCATACAAACACAATACAAAAGGAAAAATGAATTGGAAAGAAGTAAACAAAGTAATTTAGAAATCAATTCTTAAAGCAACATAAAATTATATAACTGATTAGACAATAACCAGCTGAAATAGTCAGAGGAGACCATTTGGTGAGAGGAAGCGCCAAAATGGCAATTGGTCCCAGCTGACCCAATGAAATGGGAGTTCTTCTGGATCCAGGCTTATGCCATCATTCCTAAGCAGCAGCTAAAACCCTACAGCAACTACAAACCTGCAGCAACCTTCCCAAACCTGGCACTTTTCAGATGTGTTGGACTACAACTCCCATCATCCCCAGCTAGTTACAGGTGTCTGTAACCATAAGTCTGTACAGCAGAATTTTAGTCCATAGTTTGTTACCACCACTTTTTAACTACAGGGATAATATTTCAAGCTACTAATGAAAACCATGTGGGAGCTATGGTTGATGTAAAATCTGGCAGCCTATCTTAACTAGGCCGATGATGCCATAAACGTAGAAATAGTCCCTTTTTAAAATTAAAGAATTTGACATCTCTCTACTAGTGCTCAATGGGTCACTTTATATACATACATGCACACATACACACACAAACAGAAACAAAACCACACATTGAACAAATACAATGTTCTTTTGCTAATCATGTTTTTCAATTAGTTATCCCTCTCCCACCACATTTCCAACAAGGTCATGACTTGGGGAGTACTATCTTACGTTTTGGCACCACAAGGAAAGAGCCCTTCCCAAGCATCTTCCTTCAGCAAGAGAGCAGATGGAGCAGGAACAAGGGGGCTCATACATGAGAAGGCTTTCCTACAGTTGTGGACCATTTAAATAGCACCTTGAATTGAGTCCAGAAGCCAACAGAAATGAGCCAGAACAGGAGTACTTTACTCTCTGCAATCAGTCACAGAAAGCACGTGTACGGCAGGTTTACAGCAAGGATGTGTACAGCATGCAATGAAGCTTCTGAATATTCTTCTTGGGCAACACCATATATGGCGTGCTGCAGTAGTCTGAGAGGTTACAAAAGTAATTTCATAACTGCACTGGCTCCAGATTAGTTTCTGAACACAAAGCCTTAAATAGTCCGAGACTTTAAGAAGGTCCTTTGCTCACCGGAATCTTCCTCTCAATTAAGAAGATCAAGCAAGGCATGGTTCTGGATACTAGCCAATCTTCCCCTGCCTCAAAGTAACATCAATGTGGTAAGAGGCAGGATATTTTAAATGGTAAATCTGATCCTCTGCATCTTCCCAATGAGAACCGCATTTAGGCAAGCTTTGGTCTTCAACTGATTGCTATTTTAGTTGACTTAATTCGCTATGTTACTTTTTAGTTGTTTACCATAGTTTAATTGTTACTATTGTTTTTAATTGTTTACTGTTGTTTTAATTGCTTACTATTGTCTTTAAAATATTATTTGAAGGCCTCCTGATTTCAAGAAGCATCAGATCTAAATATTTTAATATACAGTCAGGGCCAGAAATATTGGAACAAGGATAACTGTTTTGACAGTTGGCCTCTGTACACCACCACATTGAAGTTGAAAGGAAACACACTCAGATGTGAGTGAAGTCAGGACTTTCAGCTGTAATTCAAGGGGTATGACAAAAGTACGGCACTAACCATTCAGGAAGGACAGCCAGTGGCATACACACACACACACACACATCGTTGGTGGCTCATAGGTAATGGAACAAACCAACATTATTTCAAACTTAAGGGTCGCCTTTAATACCTGGATGAACATCCTTTGCAGTCAATGACTGCCTGAAGTCTGGAACCCATGGACATGACCAAATGCTGAGTTTCCTCCCTCCAGATGCTTTGCCAGGCCTTTACTGCAGCTGCCTTCAGCTGCTGCTTGTTTGTGGGTCTTTCTGCCTTCAGTCTTGTCTTCAGTAAGTGAAAAGCATGCTCTATTGGGCTGTGATCAGGTGACTGACTTGGCCATTGAAGAACATCCCACTTCTTGGCCTTCAGAAACTCTTGGGTAGCTTTTGCTGTATGTTTTGGGTCATTATCCATCCGCAATATGAAGTGGCATCCTATCAGTTTGGCAGCATTCGGCTGAATCTGAGCAGAAAGTATAGCCCTATACACTTCAGAATTCATCCTGCTGCTTTTCTCAGCAGTCAGGTCATCAATAAACACCAGTGACCCGGTCCCATTGGCAGCCATACATACCCATGTCATAACACTGCCTCCACCATCTTTGACAGATGATGTGGTATGCTTTGGATCATGAGCTGTTCCTTTCCTTCTCCATACTTTTCTCTTCCCATCATTCTGGTATAAGTTAATCTTGGTTTCATCAGTCCAAAGAATCTTATTCCAGAACTGGGCAGGCTTTTTTAGATGTTTGCTGGCAAAAGCTAATCTGGCCTGTCTGTTCTTGAGCGTTACCAGTGGTTTGCACCTTGTTGTGAAGCCTCTGTATTTACATTCATAAAGCTGTCCCTTGACTGTAGATGTTGATAATGACATGCCTACCTCCGCAAGAGCGTTCTTGACCTGGCTAGATGTTGTGAAAGGGTTCCTCTTCACCATGAGCAGAACTCTGCGGTCATCCACTTTAGCTGTCTTCCGTGGTCTTCCAGGCCTTTTGCTGTTGCTGAGCTTGCCAGTTAATTCCTTCTTTTTCAGGATGTTCTAAACTGTTGTACTGGCCACTCCCAATGTTTTTGCTATCTCTCTGATGGGTTTATTTTGCTTCCTCAGCCTAATGATGGCCTCCTTCACTTGCATGGACACCTCTTTGGACCTCATGTTGGGAGTTCCAGTGAACAGCTACCAAATGCAAATGTAACACTCAGAACCACCTCCAGGCCTTTTATCTGCTTGATTGGTCATGGGGTACCAAGGAAACAGGCCACACCTGGCCATGCAGCTGCTTGTCAGCCATTTGTTCCATTACTTATGAGCCACCAATGATGGGTGTGTGTGTATGCCACTGGCTGTACTTCCTGAATGGTTAGTGCCCCACTTTTGTCAAACCCCTTGAATTACAGCTGAAAGTCCTGACTTCGCTCTCATCTGGGTGTGTTTCCTTTCAACTTCAGTGTAGTGGTGTACAGAGGCCAACTGCCAAAACAGTTATCCTTGTTCCAATATTTCTGGATCTGACTGTAAATGTAAATTATGCTGAATATTCTGTTTCAATTTGTTTCTGCATGAACTAAAGAATAGATACAACCCTTGATGAGCAGTAAATACTGTGCAAATAAATTCTATGACAATTATGCCATCGCACATGGACCAGAAGGGCTACTGAAAATCTGAAGAGACATTTACATTGCCAAAATAAACATACTTGAATTTTTTTAAAAAAAAAAATCTATCCCACCTTTCCTTAAAAATTCAAGACTGCTTACAACATGAAACAATAAAACATCCAAATTGGATTTTTTAAAAGAGATAGAAGCCACTAGCTAACACAGAATAAAAGCAAGACAGCCTCAATAAAAATAACATCAGTACCAGAGGAGCAGTAAAGTTCAGATCAGGTGTGGAGAACCTGTAGCCCTCCAGTGTTGAACTGTAACCCCAATTATCCCTTATAATTGGCCATGCTGGGGGGGGGGGTGGCTGATGAAGTCCAAGAACACCTGTAGGGACATAGGTTCCCCACACTTATCTAAATCATCATCTTTAAAATCTCAAAACATAGACCATTAAAGCAGCATTATTGTTCAAACTCCTTGGAAGTTTTCTTTTCATACAGGCAGGATTTTTTCATATAGCAAGATGACATTAGAAAGCAACTCAGGCTTCCCTCTCAGGAGGGAGCTACCAACCAACTGTATTTCAGATGTTGGTGGGACACACAAGAGGGCCTCTGTTGATAACAATAAATGGGCAAGCTCATATTGGATGAGGCATTCTTTCAGATATCATGGTCCTAAACTATTAGGGACTTTAGGAACAGCACTTTGAATTGGGCCTGAACTGTTTCAGAAGCCACTACAGCGGTTTCGACAAAGGAATAACATACTCCCAATAAGTAGCTCCAGCTAACAACCTAGGCAAAGTAACTGAGTCACTGCCCAAAGAAAAAATTAAGAACTGTTAGTAGTAATGGTGCAGAAACAAGAAGGCAAAGACATTCCATCAGCACTGGCAGGACATAGATTAGTACACAAATCACTCTGAAAGACCTACATTGATTCAAAAAGGTGTCTACTTTCCAGGATGTATTATTTGATTTCTAGTATCAGTTTAGTGGCTTTCAGAAATTGGACTGGATTCTAACTTAGCCTTCTGTGAGCAGAAGGACTTGCTCCATCCATGGAAGGCTTTTGATTCAGTGGAAAATCCTACTAGCGGAAGGGTGGGAGGAGGGAGAGAGGCAAAGTTCCCCCCATTCCCCTGCAGCTCTACACAGAGTTCTGGAGGGTCCCACTATTCTCTGGAGCAGATTTTTGGAGGGTGCAATGGGGAAGTTGGAATTGCATGGGGGCGGTGGACTTGGAAAAAATCACACACAGCCCTTCCACTGGCAACAGTATCCCCTTAAGCATAGGGGTGGGCAACATTTGGCCCACAGGCTGCATGCAGTGCTTGCCTACCCCCTGGTGTGACTGCCACCAAACTGCTGAAATTTGTGGCAGCAAAAAAATTGGCGGTTGGCAACAAACTGCTATGGAAGGCTAAAGCAGACAAATTTAGCTAGACAACAAACTAATCTTGTCAATTTTACCCCTCCTCAGCAGTTCACTCCTGAAATTCAACAGGAAACTGATTATTTTGCCACTGGATGTGGCAGGAGTGCAACCCACAGTAGGGTCCAGGGGATCAAAAGTGGTCCTCAGACCCCCCCGAACACTGCCCACTCCTACCTTAGTGGAACTCTGCTCAACAGATGCTCCACCAGCAGAAGCAAAGTCTAGATCCAATCAAATCTCTTTAAATCAGTGAAATTTAAATTGCATTTCTGATTTTTTAGAAATACCTTGCTACATATGATAAATTAACACAAAACAAGTTAAACTGGGCAACGGGAATGGATACAATGCTAGGCTTTTCAGGTTATTATCCCTAGAAAGCAAATAAAAATAAATTTCCAAGTAACATTTTAACCACACTATTTATTTATTCATTTCATTTCTATACCACCCAGTAGCCAAAGCTCTCTGGGTGGTTCACAAAAATTAAAACCAAAAAGTACACAGTAAAACAATATAAAATATAAAAGCATTAAAAGCACTGAGTGCACAATATTTTTTTTCCCTAACCAAGTATTTCAGTTGAACTACTTTTGACTATTAAAAGAACTTTTCAGATATTTACACAGTATGTATAATATGACATACTTTTTTTTAGTTCTGTTTACTAAAAGATGATGCTCTAGAAACAACAAATTAAATATCCACTGATTTAAGGCAATGGTATTTACAGAAAAACTATATTACTCTATTTAGGTCAGAGATCTTAATGATATAGGGTGAGATACAAATGTTTTAAAATAAATAAATAAATAAATAAATAATATTGTCACAATAAGCAAGCACACGCACTGTCTAAACTGCACCTAGTTCTCATTAAGGTGGTAATCTAGGCTGCATGTAGATGGGAGTTCACAAGACTGAATGTTCCTGCATACAGGAAAAAAAAAATCCCTGCATGCAGAAAACCCAACATCATCCTACCTTTGCCTTTTGTCCAACGTCTGGCTTTTTATGTGGAATGAATTTGTGTGAAATGTGTCTACTTCTGTGTGTGTGTGTGCGCGCACGCGCGCGTGTGTGATGGTATACACACACACATATCTATATCTCTATATATGTACAGAGAGAGAGAGACAAACAGAGAGAATTCGGTCAACTGCTGTAGTACAGCCCAGCACTTCAGTGACACCTTGGCCCTGGTGTGCAAACTGCAATTCAGACCAATAACCAGTGGGCCTACATTAGAGGATGGTGAATATTTTCTCTTATACTATCACTTAGAAATCAGTCTCATACTGCAATCCTATACATGTCTACTCAGAAGTAAGCCCCACTGAGTTCAATAGAACTCACTCCCAGGTGGGAGATAGGATTACAGCTGCAGTTTTGTTTTTCTTTTCACTGAATAGACAAATCAGTGCAGCCTGATTTGGGTCAGGCAGATGTGCTATATTCCCACATGGACTGAAACTGATTCAAATTATGAAAACCTAATTCTTTTTTCCAGACCAACACATACAGTCAGGTTTAAGTGCTGGAGTGTTGGAAAATATGAGCATATAACATTTCTCAAAACAAGACAAGTCACACTTTTATCTTACACCAAGCCAGGACATAACAAACCAATACCTTTCGAAAGAACCAAAAACTCCAATCTGAAAGGTAAGTATGATAATACAGAATTTAGTTTCTGATCTAGTAATCCAAAAAACTTAGGTAGAAGGGAAAATGATTACTCAGTTTCACCATCTTGATGCCTGAAGTAGGGTAGCTTATCTAATTCCCCAAAGCTAAGTAACTAGACCTTCACATTAATAAAAATAGCAGCTCTGAAACAGACATACTAGGTTTGCATTCTAATGTACCTCAGGATAAGCATTTACATCAATCGGTAAAAATAAAATGTGCATTTCTGGAACTTCTATCCCAACTTTCCAAGTTGTCATCCAGGAAGCTTACAAATATTAAGATAATAACACAATCTAAAACCAGCAGCAGCAGCAGCAACACAACCCTAAAAACAATGTCCTCAGAAAGACTGAGGTTACTGGTTGAAATAAAATTATTTTTGGTCTTCACTTAAAGGCAAACTGCAGTTGAGCCAGGTATCCCTCTTTAAGGAAACTGTTCCAAGTTCTGGGCATCAAAAACAAAGCAACTTTATCTCTGGTGACTGCCTCTGGAAATCACACAGCAAGGGACCAAGAAAAGGGCTTTTGAAGTACAACAGAGTTCCCATGGTTCCCAGTTCATATCAGCAGAAGAAATTATGAATAGTGGAGAAGGAAGGCAGCAACCCACCACCCCCAACCAACACGGCCGGTACTATGATATTTTGTCCCTGAAATTACAGGAAACATGGTAGTAAGTCATACACCAATCCTGGGAAGTTAAATATACAAATTAGGTTATAGTGATCATCAAAAAGCATAATTTAGCCATTTTAGCTTTGTTTATTAATGCAAGAGTGAAATTCAAGGTGCATAATATACATAAATGTATTCTGCGTGTACATAATTATATGTATGATACTTACGTTTCTGTATAAATATTTATAATGTATTTAGATATGGTAAGTAATAACAGCAGTAACAAAAATGATTAAAATAGTTGGAGCAAATACAAGCCATTTTATCTGCAAAACGTCTTGCAAATGTTTCCCGCCTCCCAGCTGAGCAGAGCAGAGCAAGCTGCTCCAGCTGCTCCAGGGACTACAGAAGCAAGCAAGCTCCCAGACAGCGAGCGACCAGAGCGAGCGAATAGGGGGAGCAAACAGGAGTTGGCCAGGGGAGTTGCAGTGGTAGAAGAGACAAAGGAGACAGAGGCTAAGAGGTAAGTGGGCTGCAGGAAGCCCAGGGGGCTGCCCTTTATCCTTCTGAGCGGCTGTGGGCTCACCAGGTGCTTCTGAGAGCTCCAACTGAGCTCTGAGTACTCCCAGCAGCTGAGTGGGCAGGAAGCTTCAGTCTGTTTGCTCTTCAGAGCGAGCGAACAGGGGGAGCAAACAGGAGTTGGCCAGGGGAGGTCAAGGGGGAGGTCAAGGGGGAGGTCAAGGGGGAGGTCAAGGGGGAGACCCCTTTTTATTTTTTATTTTAACTAACTTTTTTTCATTTATTTGTCTTGTAACACACACTTCCACACCAGTGGGACTCTGCTATTAACCTCTACTGAGTAGAAGAACAGGCACAGGCTAGTCTAGAACAATCACAAAGCTAGACACAAAAAGGGAAAAGAGGCAATGGAAGGACAGGACTCTCCAGTGGTGGTGACCTGCAAGGTGTGTGCAATGTTTGTTTTCTTGCCTGAGAACAACATGGCCTACACCTGCAACAAGTGCAAGTTGATCACGCTGCTGGAAGAAAAAGTAAGTGGACTGGAGCAGCGACTGTCAACCCTCCGGGGAATAAGAGAACACGAAGAGTTCTTGGACAGGATGGGGGAACTACAGCAGCAAAGGGAAGACCAGAAGCTTGAACAGCAACAGCAAGATGAGGCAGTGGGAAATGCTGAGGTGAAGAAAAATGGAGTAGAGGATACTCCTTGGAAAAGGGTGACAGTTAGGAGAAGAAGAACTAGACGCCACTCTGCACCACTGGAAGCAGTGGAGCCGTGGAACCGATTCCAGGTACTTGCAGATGAGACTGGAGGACAGCCTGCAGAGGAAGAATCACAGGGGAACCTACATGAGAGTAAGCAAGGGTCTGAAGGTCAGTCAAGCAGAGGCGATGAAACCCAGGCCTACAACAAGAAGAAGAGAAGAGTGGTATTAGTGAGAGACTCCTTGCTGCGTGGGATCGAGACCCAAGTATGTCGTGAAGACCCGTGGACTCACCATGTATACCGGGAGGACGGATTAGAGACGTGACTGAAAGGTTGCCTGCACTCATAAAGCCCACTGACAGGTATCCCTTTCTTCTCATCCATGTGGGAACAAATGATACCGCCAAGCGGAGCTACAAAGAAATCACATCAGACTTTGAAGCTTTGGGAAGGAAACTCAAGAACTTTGGGGCCCAGATAGTTTTCTCATCCATCCTTCCAGTAGTTAGAAGAGGGATAGAAAGGAAACGAAAAATACTCCGGGTGAATGACTGGCTATGAAGGTGATGCCGACGAGAGAGATTTGGATTCTGGGACCACGGGCTATACTTCCTGGAAGATGGGCTGTTGGCAAGGGACGGGTTGCACCTCACAAAGGATGGGAAGAATGTGTTTGGCCACAGCATGAAGAACTTCATCAGAAGGGCTTTAAACTGAATCCTACAGGGAAAGGAGATGTAATGTTGGGGGTAACAATGGATGTAGGCACATGCACTGCAACGGAGAGAACAGCTCTGATAGCGCCCAATAATAGTCTTCAGACACATGTAGGAAGAAAGCCAGACTATGAAGCACATGGCCTTCAATGTCTATATACTAATGCCCAGAGTATGGGAAACAAATAGAACGAATTGAACTCTTAATATAGGAGGGAAATTATGACTTGATAGGTGCAACTGAGACTTGGTGGGATGACTCTCATGACTGGAATACAGCAATTGAAGGATATAACTTGTTCAAAAAGAACAGGAGGAACAGAAAGGGAGGTGGGGTTGCACTGTATGTGAAAAATACATATCTCTACACAGAAATACAGGAGAAGGAGCTTGGTAGCCCCATCGAGAGCATCTGGATCAAAATAAATGGAGCAAAGAATAAAAGGAACCTGGTGGTCGGAGTCTACTACCGGCCACCCAACCAAGGAGAAGACGAGGATGAAACTTTTGAAAAGTAAATAGCCAATGTTTTAAGGAAGTATGATGTAGTAGTAATGGGGGACTTCAATTTCCCCGATATTTGTTGGGAGACAAATTCTGCAAAACATGGCCCCTCCAGGAAATTCCTGACTTGCGTGGCGGATAACTTCTTCCTACAGAAAGTAGAAGAAGGAACTAGAGGATCGGCTATCCTTGACTTGATCCTAACCAACAGAGATGACTTAGTGGATAAAGTAGCAGTTACAGGAACTCTGGGGGAAAGCGACCATGTTGTACTTCAGTTCTTGGTTCTAAGGGAAGCAAAAGCCAACTGTAGTCAAACGCGTACCCTGTATTTTAGGAAAGCTGATTTTAATAAACTCAGAACAATGATCAGGAAGGTCCCATGGCAAGCGATGCTAACGAGAAAAGGAGTCCATGATGGGTGGGAGCTTTTAAAAAAGGAAATTCTCAAGGCACAATCACAAACAATTCCAACAAGAAGAAAAGGTGGAAGACAACAGAAGAAGCCAATGTGGGATGACCTGAAAACAAAAAAGGACACATATAGGAAGTGGAAAGAAGGCCAAGTAACAAAGGAAGAGTACAGCCAGGTAGCACAGAATTGCAGGGATGGCGTCAGGAAGGCTAAAGCTGAGAACGAGCTGAGGTTAGCGAGGGATGCTAAAAACAACAAAAAGGCTTTCTTCAGCTACGTGCATAGTAAAAGGCAGAGGAAAGAAATGGTGGTTCAGCTATTAAATAAGGATGGCAAAACGATAACAGATGACAAAGAAAAGGCAGAGGTGCTCAATTCCTACTTTGGCTCAGTCTTCTCCCAAAGCAGGGTCTATGACCCCCCTGGCAAAGGTGAAGTACAGGCTGAAGGGGCAGGGTTGCAGCTTGAGATCAATAGGCATATGGTCAAGGAACACCTAATTACTTTGAATGAGTTCAAATCTCCAGGGCCAGATGAACTGCATCCTAGAGTCATAAAGGAACTGGCAGAAGAACTCTCAGAACCACTGTCTATTCTCTTTGAGAAATCATGGAGGATGGGGGAAGTGCCAGATGACTGGAGGAGGGCTAATGTTGTCTCTATCTTCAAAAAGGGTAAAAAGGAAGAACCTGGGAACTACAGACCAGTCAGTCTGACATCAATCCCTGGGAAAATTCTGGAGCAGATGATAAAGCAATCCACCCGGAAGCACCTTGAAAACAATGCAGTGATTACTCAAAGCCAACATGGATTTGTCAAAAACAAGTCCTGCCAGACAAATCTGATCTCATTTTTTAATCAAGTAACCTCCCTTGTCTACAGCATTCCCATGGTCCACATCATATACCTCGACTTCAGGAAAGCTTTCGACAAAATGCCCCAGGATATCCTGATGAGCAAACTAGCTTAAAGTGGGCTAGATGAAATAACAATCCAGTGGATCCACAGTTGGCTACAGAATCGGACTCAAAGAGTGCTTATCAATGGGACCTTCTCAAACTGGGGAGAGGTAACAAGCGGGGTACCGCAGGGCTCAGTCCTGGGCCCAGTGCTCTTCAACATTTGTATTAATGACTTGGAGGAGGAGGTGCAGGGAATGCTGATCAAAGCCCTATGAGGAGAGACTGAAAGAACTGGGCATGTTTAGCCTTGAGAAGAGAAGACAGAGGGGAGATATGACAGCACTCTTCAAGTACTTGAAAGGTTGTCACCGAGAGGAAAGCCAGGATCTCTTCTCCATCATCCCAGAGTGCAGGACATGGAATAATGGGCTCAAGTTACAGGAAGCCATATTCTGGCTGAACATCAGGAAAAACCTCCTGACTGTTACAGCAATACGACAATGGAACCAATTACCTAGGGAGGTGGTGGGCTCTCCCACACTGGAGGCGTTCAAGACAAGGCTGGACAGCCATCTGTCAGGGATGCTCTGACTTGGAGTCCTGCACTTAGCAGGGGGTTGGACTCGATGGCCTTATAGGCCCCTTCCAACCCTACTATTCTATGATTCTATAAATTTGTTATAGTGGGCTTCTGCAGGTTCAGCCACATCTGTAACAATCCTCTCACCACTCATAAAAGCTCCACCGGGTACAGGTGCAATGATGATAAAGAAGAAATATTTCTTCACCGCTATCTCCTCACAGAGCAGACCTGTGTTTAGTAGGACCTTACTCGTGTTTTCCACCAATTGTGTTCTACCTGTTGTCATGTTCATTACTCTCAACTCAGAAAACCAAGAAAGATGTCTAGCTTGGCGAGGAAGGAGAGAACATGTAGGTGCAATCATTTAGACAGCCTGATTTATCTTTGCATTCCAAGGGGCAGGAGACAGGACTGCCAACTGTATCAGGTGGAAAATCCCCCAAAGACATCAGGAAACCATCTGAATCCATGAACATCTGTGGCAGACCATTCTAATAGGTCCCCGATCTCTGCATCAAGGCTCAAGTTGGCACTAGTCTCAATCTAACTAGGTAGTGATCTGTCCATAACAGGGCAGGCCCCACCTTTAGATGGCAGCTTATAACAAAACACAGTAAAAGCAATAAAAGAAATGTAATAAAAACAGCACAACTAAAACTATCTATAAAAGCAAATCAGCATATACAGATTAAAGAAAAACTAATAAGAGGCTTTCTGAATAAAAATGTTTTCCAAAACCATGGTTAAACGCACAAAGAGAGAGACAGCTCATTCCACTTGTCAGTACAGAAAACCGTCAAGATTGCGACCTGCAACATGCGTCAGGGCAGACAGAATCTGAGACAGGTCAATGGTTGTTATGGCAGCTATGAAATCCTGAGCCATTCCTAACAAGATGGCACCAGCATGGATGTTGAAGTCCTCCCAGACAACAGCCGTATGGATGTCCAACACCACAAATTAGATTAACTCCATCTGCTCAGGCAGGAGACTGTTAGGCAGTGGGATGGATACCAACCATACGGAGCCCCTACATGTGAGCAGCTGCTTGTGCATTGAGACTCCTTTGCAAACAAGTGCTGCTCAATTGCACATGTCAGAGGCCAGATGCACAATGTCAGGCATGGGGCTAAAAGCACTGTTTCAACACAGTAATGCCCTACCTGCTCCTATTTCAACACGGTAAGGACCGACATGCAAATAACAAGTAAATAGGGCTAGTGTTAGGTATGATGTGCATGAGAAAATTCTAGCTACATGAACTGTTACACTTACTCAAGCCTTACCGTAACACTTACTCAAGAGCTTTAAGATCACATGAGAAGGAAATATGGAATCCATGAGTCAGACTAATGAGCAATTGATTATATTTTTTGAAGATAAAATGATAGGAAACATCATTTCATTTTGATTTATTTCTCAGAAAAGAAGTTCCCTGTTCCCAGAGAATTACATTAAATGTAATTCAAAAACTATAACCTGGTTTAAATGTATTTTCTAACAGCACAATCCAACAGGATTGATGCTTGTAGAACAGAGTTCTTCCTAAACACTGTGCGAGGAATGACGGGAGGGTTTTATGTCTCCCGTTCTTCCCAAACACCATTTAACATTATATAGGCTTCTGAGCCTATTGTTGGTGGGATGTAATCTGAGAGCCCTGTGGATTCAGCAGATCCATGGCCTCTTTCTCTTCTGCCCAGACACCACCACATACGCCTTCCTCCCTACCTATGCTCTTCTTAGGTTGCAACTCTGACCTTGAGAGAATGGCCGCCACAGAGTTTTTTGCAGCAGCTAGGAGACATGGAGAGGTGGGAAAATTCCTGCTCCAAAACTTCCTCTCTGCCCCCCACCCCTCAGGTCATTGCTCTGACGCTATCTAAGGGCCATAGGATTGCTCTTTAAGCTACTCAATAAACATATGTTCATACTGAGTATGTACTGCTCTAAACATTCTAGCCATGAATAAAATAGCTCTTATAAAATGTAATAGTTCATTATGTACTGGAGGTACTTTTCCCCATATTAGATAAACATTTTTAGAAAAGTATTTTGCAAGTATGCTGAAACTATGATTCTATATAATACAAAGTATGACTACGTCTCTAATCATATCTAAACTCACCTAGGAATAAGCCCCATTCAATACAGCGGGGCCTACTGCTGAAAAACATGTATAGGAATATAGTGTACCACACCAACTTCAGTTAATGAAATCACAATGATTTTCAATGTTTTACAACATTTATTGTAAAAACAGTGATTTTTTCCTGAAACAAATTATTATTTTCGACAATACACATACATAGCTGACAGATCAGTAGTCAAATTTCACAACAGCAACAACAACATTTGTAAGCATTTATAGTAGTTGCGTTTTGTTAATTGAGAACACACCTATAGAACAGTGTCCAACCGAACCAAATTTCTTTCCACCTAGACCATACTCACAGTTCAATGGCTTTATTCCACATTATGACATAGCCTGAGAGTGTGAAGGACTCCACATTCACGATGTGTATATTTCCTCTTTCAGTGCCCACATACAGCCATTTACTCTGGAAAGGCAGATGGCAAAATGTTATCCTGAAAGAGAACACATCCAAAAATGGAATTAAAAAAGACAACTCCTCTAAATCTTAAAACCAATTAAAAATAAGGAAGGAATATATTATTGTACTTGATAAATATTTTATCAAATTCACAACTAGATAATTCAATCCTATCTAACCTAGATCTATGTTTTTCCAAGCCATGCAGAATTAAAATAATTTCCCAATCCCATCTCAAAGCCATTTTCAGAATATACATCCCTGTTAAACACACAAACACATTTATGCGTGCACATGCTAGCGGCTCACTCCCTAGTCAGGACTGATCCAAAATGCCTTTAAATGAGGAAGTATGTGGAACAGTTCTATAATCAAGACCATACCTAGTAATATGTAAAGATACATTTATTCCAGTCTGCATTTGGTACTTAAAAATCATTAGGGATGAACTGTAATTCATATGTTCACTTTTTTATAATATTGTAAGCCACCTTGTTATGGTGGTGCATCCTACAAGGCAGGTGAAAACATTTTAGTAGCAGTAGTAATATAATACATGAAACAATTCAGAAAATCCAAAATGAGTGATTCTGCAAACATGTACAAGACATTTAGCAGAGATTGCTATATAAAGATTAAAAACTGACTCTTAAAATTCTGTTTGCTCTCATCAAAAAACAAAAAACAAGGGAAGCCAGAGCCAAGAGCAGCTACTTAGCAAAAAAGCCTTAATTTTCATTGGATAAAGCAGAATATTTGTAAAACAGACTCCTTCCATAAAGAGAAAACTGAAATGCCCACTACTCAGAATTTGTTTCAAATATTTGCATTTTAGGCAGCTGTGCAAGAACAGTTTCATCCAAAAAACACAGGACTGGAGTTTGAGGATTTATTCCCTATACTGTAAATCAAGGGTCCAAATCCAGCCTGCCTAGAGTTCCCAAATGGAAATGCTCCCTTCCCCTGGACCTACCCCAATTTCCCCTGACCACCAATCATTCAGTGGTTTCCCAGCATTTGTGCAGTCCCCAGCCCCCCAATACTAAAAGGTTGTAATACCACTTGTAAGGCTTAATTATTGGCAGTAAGAGTTTTATATTAAAATATGCTGGGGTGGGGTTACCCCTGCCCCTTTTGCCTTCAGCCCTGCACACCACTGGAATACAATCCTCAAGAGCTTTTCTAAAATGTAATTTCAGTGTCAGGCTGAAAGAGGTTTAATACCTTTGTTGCATATAGATCCATGTTTCTTAGAACTTTCTGATTTATTTTAAGTAGTGTGATGTACTCAGTAGAGTAGAGACCCCTCTACTCAGCACTAGTTAGGCTTCATCTGGAGTACTGTGTCCAGTTCTGGGCACCACACTTGAAGAGGATGCAGACAAACTGGAGAGGGTTCAGAGGAGGGCAACAAAGATGATCAGGGGACTGGAAACAAAGCCCTATGAGGAGAGACTGAAAGAACTGGGCATGTTTAGCCTTGAGAAGAGAAGACTGAGGGGAGATATGATAGCACTCTTCAAGTACTTGAAAGGTTGTCACAGAGAGGAAGGCCAGGATCTCTTCTCCATCATCCCAGAGTGCAGGACATGGAATAATAGGCTCAAGTTACAGGAAGCCAGATTCCGGCTGAACATCAGGAAAACCTTCTTGACTGTTAGAGCAATACGACAATGGAACCAATTCCCTAGGGAGGTGGTGGGCTCTCCCACACTGGAGGCGTTCAAGACGAGGCTGGACAGCCATCTGTCAGGGATGCTCTGACTTGGATTCCTGCATTGAGCAGGGGGTTGGACTTGATGGCCTTGTAGGCCCCTTCCAACCCTACTATTCTATGATTCTATGTGCTAGTTAAGTATCCCAGATTTTCAGTTTCTACATCCTTAAAAGCTACAATTTTGTTGGACTGTAATCTCTTGGCAATAAAGGACACCATAGGCTCAGTACTTGGATATCTGCCTACTACATGCTTAATGGTAAGCAGGAGTTCAAGTACTGTTCGCTATATTCATCTTTTAAAGAAAATCTTTATCTTAGATTGGTATTTGTGGACATAGCCCTGCTAGTAAAATAGTAGTCTAAAGTGGGGCTGCCACAGTACAGTATTAATCCAAGCAAACATTACTAAATGCCTACTGAGTCTAAATGCAATTTGCATAATTACTTATGTATTAATAGTGAACAAGGTCACTTGAGAGGCAATTTGCAGATGCTTGCAAAGGATTTCCTTTGCTAGTTGTAGGCCATATGTCTCCTCTGATAAAACTGTCAAAGCTACTTAAGTGAAACTTTTATCATGATTTGTAAAATCTAGCATGGTGCATAACAATTAAACAAATAACATGATTGACTAAAAGAATCTCAAAGACGGAGACTGGGTCTGCATGATCACCGCAGCCCACCATGGCGTATTTGAGCCACTGTGAGTTGTGGCATGTGCCAGTGTGTGCTGACCAACTTTTGAATATTCAAGGCACAACCATAGCTTGTCATGTTGTCCAAACTCAGTGAAGGTGGGTTGTTGACATGGTTAACAAACCACCTAGAACCCATGGGCTGTTTTAGAGTTGTGGGTGGTTTGTTAACCATGTCAACAACCCACCGTTGCAGGGTTTGGACGACATGACAAGCAGAGGTTGCAGGTTGAATATTCAAAATGGCCACCCGCTCACTAAAATAAGCCATGGTGGGCTGCTTGATCATGCAAACCGGCCTAAGGATGTCAATCAAGAAGGGAAGCTAGTTCACCTGCTACCATTTGGTTAAAACAATTTCACTGAGGTTTTTAATTTGCTGACCATTTATATCTAAGTCAAGCTATTCCTGCTATGCTGTTTTATATTTTTATTTGCTGTTTAATTGTAGTTGGTTATTTTATCTTGAATGCCACCTTGACAAGTTTACCATTAGAGGTGGCCTAGAAATACTGTAAATTAAAAGAGAAAGAAACAAGAGTGCAAGGAGATCCACATGTGTGGCAGGTCTTTTTCCACACAGCTACCACATTATATACCCAGCAACATGGTGCTGAGTCTGCGTATAAAGGTCCACACGAGCCCAAATTCCTGAAATTAACTGCATATGGGAGGTAAGAAGTAGCGGATTTCAGGGACACAGAAAGCTACAGAGGGATAGCTAGTGGCAGTACAGACAGAAGAGTATTATCAAAAGCCGTTTTGATATAGAATGAAATGCAGACAATATTTCTTCTGCAGAGACATTATTTCTTCCACAAATTGCATGAAGCAATTTTGCAAGCATTTAGGTTGACGTTTATTATCCTAATAATCTGGATTCCACCCAAAATTTTGTTTTAACTCACAATGTCTTTCAATATTCTAGTATCAGAAGGCAGAAGTTCAGTCACTGACTGATTACATTTCTATACTACACAATAGCTGAAGCACTCTGGGCAATTCACAACAATTAACACCATAAAATACAGCACAATAAAACATAACATAAAACTTTTAAAAGTTTAAAACTACAGTATAAAACCAAAGTAAAAACCAGCAGCAGTTGTGAAAATACAATAACTGATTTAAAAGCAACAGAAACAGGAAAACTGGAAATGCTTGGGAAAATAAGGTCTACCTGGCACCAAAAAGATCACAACATAGATGCTGGCAGCAAGCCTCTTTAGGGAGGACATTCTACAACAGAAAGGGCCCTCTCCTTAGTAACCATCCACCTCACTTCATTAGGCGGGGGTACCCAGAGAAGGGCTTCTGAAGATGATCTCAGGGTTTGGGCAATTCACAACAAAATAGGGCATATATGGAAGGAGATGATCCTTCAGGCAACGTGGCCTTAAGCCATTTAGGACTCTAAAACTTAATACCAGCACTTTGAGTTGGACCCCGAAATGGACTGGCAGCCAGTGCAATCACAAAGCACTGGTGTAATATGTTGATATTGACCAGTCCCCATTAATAATCTTGCTGCCCTATTTTGGACCAGATGAAGTTTCCATATGGTTTTCAAAGGTTGTTGTTGTTCAGTCGTTCAGTCATGTCCAACTCTTCGTGACCCCCTGGACCATAGCACGCCAGGCCTTCCTGTCCTGCGCTCTCTCCCGGAGTGTGTTCAAGTTCATATTCATTGCATCGGTGATGCTATCTAGCCATGATCCAGACAAGAGGTTACCAGAGCATAGATAACTGTAGCTAGGCTATCTAGATAAGAATATAGTTGGTACATCAGCCTAAGCTGATAAAAGGCACTCAGAGCCATCATGCCTCTAGTGACAATACTGGATCTAAGAGCAGCCCAAAACTACAAACCTGATCCTTTAGGGGGAGTGCAACCTCCTCCAGAAAAGGTTGAACATCACTTAGCTGGGCAGATGAACTACCTGCTATCAGTACCGCTGTCTTTTCTGGACTGAGTCTCAGTTCATTGGCTTTCATTCAGTATGTTACCATGCCCATGCACTGATTCACCTGGATTTGATGAAAAGCAGAGATGGAGCTGGGGCTCATCTGAATATTGGTGACATCTCGGCCCACATCTCCAGATAACCTTCCTCCAGTGTTTTCATGTAGATATTAAAAAGCATGGGGGACAAGACAGAGCCCTGTGGAACCCCATAGCGTAGCTGCCAAGGCAACGGGCAATAATCCTCCAGGACCAGCTTCTGGAATTGGCCATCCAAGCAGCAGAGGAATTACTTCAATGCAGTGCCTCCAACTCCCAACCCAGACAGCCTATCCAGAAGGATACCATGGTTAATGGTATCAAAAGCCACCAAGAGGTCCAAGAGAATCAACAGAGTTGCATTCCCCCATCACATATTGTCACATCACATAAAGGTATGCATAGTCCAAGTGTTCTCCAAAATAAATGCTGCTGGTATAGCTGTTGAAGGACTTAATGGAATCAGGACATTGGCCATCCAATGTTCCAGTACATTAAAAGCCATCTAGGAGACTAGCTACCCAGGGACCCCAGACAGTAAGAAATAAAAATGGGACAACCTTTCTAGAATAGCCTAGTGTCTCTAGGTAGATATGCAAGGCTATGTGGAAACATCAAGGGGAAATCTATGCAATTTTTCTGGGATTTAAGCATGCAGCAGAATGGTGGAAGGCAAATATTTACCCTGTGGAACAGACAAATGAATAGAGAACAGGTATAAAATATATCTTTGGGAAGCACTGACAGAGTTTCAGATGTGCACAAAGCTGAGATTTCTTTAAAGGAGGCCTATCACCTGCTGACATGACACTCATATGTCTTTAGGGAATAAATCCTCATAGAAAATAGAATGTCCAAAGAATTTTGGAGCACAACCTAAGCACTACCTTCAGCCAGAAGAGCTAGAATTGGCCATATGATGGTACAACCCTCTATAGTGTCCTTATGTGGCATTAGGGCATAGGGCTATGTGTTACATGTCTTCAGTATACTGCTTCCAGTTGTACTTTTTGCAGAAACCAAAACCCTCTAGCAATGCAGCAACACCAAGCTCCATGCTGCACCCAACTGCAGAATCTGGATCTGTGTGTGTCTATTTTCCATTTAGAGGCTACAGTGGCTTGCAGAACCCTTTCCAAGTATCCAAGGGACTCTTAAGCCTCTGATATATTGTCCGCAAGAGGCTAGCGTTTCCGGATCTGTTTCAGGTCTTGGGTTAGGCCCTGGAATACCAAAATGGGATTATTTCAAGGTATTCTGCTCTAAGCCCCTTGACCTGTAAGAACACATAATGGCAATAAAGTTTATCTGGTCTCTGTACTTTGACCCTTTGCAAAACTCATGAGTGGCAGAAGTAGGGAGTCAAAGGAGAGGGGTATGGGACAAGACACAGCATTCAAAGCCTCTACCCAGTTCCAAATATATCAATATGAGCTTTACAACCCAGTATTAATCTTGAATACAACCATGACTGTCATTGTCTCCACATGTCCAAACTATGTAATGGAATATCCTGTTGAATCTAAGGCATTTTTATTCTACCCACTGCAGAAACAGGTCCACCTCCATCATTGCTGTTGATCCTGATCCTGCAGTATATCCTATCAATGTATATTACAAAAAAATGTTTGTCAGGTTTGAAGTTAAAGCTGCCAGAGATCTCAGTCATATCCAGTAAATGGTCCCTGAGCCTGCTTATGACAGTGTCTGTGTGAATGGTCAAGTTTTCCAACATAAGACCAGGTTAAGACATTGGTAGCTGCCTTTTAGATAGTTAATAAGAATGTGCAACATAAGCTTAACTCAAAAATTAAGCTTACAAAAAGAAAATCCCTCCAATTGAGATTTTTCTTTTTTCTTTTTTAGCTATTGCACCAGTGGTGGTGGTCGGTGTATAAATTTAGCTGGGTGGGAAGGCTTAAACCTCCCCAACCAAGACATGTTGGTCCTGACTTGGACTGGCCCCAAACTTAGGGTTAAAAAAAAGTGAGGGTCAGCTGCACGCTACATATTTAACATAGTGTGTAATTTAGCCCTCTGAAAAAGCTCTCTCCCTGATCCCAACTAAGTATTTTTCTTGGGATATTTAGACACAGAAGATCCTTTTTTTTTTAAGGAAACAAACTGGAAGCCAGTGCTGTTGTTTCAGTATAGGAGTTACATGTTTCCAATACACGTCCCCCATTAATAGTGCAGCCACTCCATTCTGAACCAATTGTAGTTTTCAAGCACTTTTTATAGAACATTGCAGCAATCCACACGTGATGTAACTAGGGCATTGTGTCAGCTATGGCCAGATCTGCAATCTCCAGGGCTAGGCACAGTTGGTGCACAGCCTAAACATGCAAAGGCACACCTGGCCATAGCTGATACCTGAGCGTCTAAGGTCGAAGCTGGGTCAAGAACAACTCCAGACTATGAACCTGTATTTATAACAAAAAATTAATAAAAAACAAAACAAAAAACCCACTGTGTTTGTGGGTAGTACTACACTACCCAACACTGGTTTAATCTTTATTCCTGGGTCAGCTCTGTTGACCAGGATTGCCTATGTCTTATCTGGATTAAGCTTCAATTTGCTTTCCCATATCCAGGACCTCTATAGCCTGCTTGGAAAAAAACAGAAAGGAGAACTGGGTGTCATCCAGATAACAATGACAACAACAAACTTCCAGATGACCTCTCCCAGCAGTTTCATGTAGATACTAAACAACATGGGTACAGGATGGACTCAGGAGGACCCCATGGGTTAATGGCCAAAGTGTTGAATAGGAGTCCCGCAGCACCACCTTCTGGAACTACCCATCCAGGAAGGTCTGGAGCCACCATAACACTATGCCCCTAAGTCTCAGGCATACAGTCTAGAAGATACCATGGCCATTAGTACTGAAAGCCACTGACTGGTCCATGAAAACCAACAGGGAGATACTCCCCGCCCCCCATCCAGTTGTCCACATAGATAATCCACCAGGGTAATCAAGGCCATTCCTATCTGAAAATCCAGCCTAAAGCTATATTGAAATGGATAGTCCATATCATCCAGAAAAACCTAGAGCTGAGAAGCCATCACATGCTCAAGTACCTTGCCTAGAAATGGAGTATTACGGACAATTGCTTTGCTTCTGCAGACTCTGCACTGTAAAAATATGACTGTCAAACACATAGGATAGAAAAGCATGCATGCAACTTGAAATCATGGTTTACCTGTACATTTGGAAGCTCCTAACGTGCTTTCTGAACCATTAGTGCAACTTATGATTTGGTGTGATATTGGAATTGAAATGCACCAGAAAACTACACTGACTTCAAGAGCTACATTAAGCAGAAAAAGCTAGTTTGGAAAATAAAGTATTGTTTTATAGAGCACACTTTAATATACACAAGAACTTGCACTTAATGTTTTAAATTTAACATTAAACCATTATGTTAATAACTTATGGAAGTTCAAGTAGTGAACGGTGTTTTAATTGATTTATTAAAATGCAGAGTCAAGCATTTATGATGTTTCTTTTATTTAAAAAATGTACAATGCTAGCTAATGGAAGGTACTGCAAACTAGGTCATAATCACATCTTTTTTCTTCAGCATTCTTCCTTTGTATCAGTTTTCCCACATTTCTTTAGACCCAAATGTTCACAGTTACTCAGTTTTATTAATTTTTCAGGACACTGAAGTATTCAGGAGGAATAAGTTAAATAATATTTCCGTTTGAATGCATGGAATAAAATTGTCATTCTGTTCAAATCTAGTAATCAAGTTCCATTCCATGGCAATGACAAGAAGCTGCAAGGCTTTCATGGTAGCCACCTTCTCCAACCACATAAACGTCTACTCGTATCCCTTTTATGGAAGATAAAGATAGAAGAGCATTCTCTCAAGGAATAAAGGTTTGAACCTTTACTGATCTTAGTAATATTTTCACCCTGAAAACATAGTTTTCACCATGAAATTGAAGTTAGACTATAAGACTATATATCCAAAACTAGAAAGGTTATTCTACATTACATATACTGTCTGCTTTCAAGCCATGAAATAAGTGTTTTTCATGGCTAATTTAAAATTAATCTAGTCAACTCTGGGCAGAGATATCAATAGGAGAAAGTGCGCAATTATTCATTTACCTCTGTTGCAACCTAAGAGAATATTGGGTTCCTTGGAGTCCTCTTACAACACCATGTACAGGAACATGTATACTCTCTGCTATTAAAACATCCAAATTCTACAACAAGTAAAGCTAAGTTCTGCGACTGGTGTAAGTTATACAAATTTTCATAGTCTTCCTTATTTTCCATAATATATTCAGGTTCTGGTACTCATAGGTAAGGAATACAAGGTACTGAAGTCTAGCTACAATAATGAGGATCTTTTTAAAAAACAAGCGTAAAGCCAAAAACCAGAGCTAGGGAAAACTGAGGCTCAGAAACATACCATTTGCCCAGGCAAGCACTTTTACATAGGATTGCATATGAAAACATTTTCAGCCCTGCCACATCAGTGAGAAAGCAGGCTAACTGCCTGAACCTATGCATTTTACTCAGTTATTCAAGTAACTTTGCAGTACATACAATTGCAGCTTCAGAAGTTAAACAAAAACAAAGCTAACACAGTTACTGTGAAGCTTACTATTAAGAATGAATTGGTATATTACCAACTATACTTCGCTGTTCGATTATCTATATGGGACAAAGATCTGGGAAGAAAGCAGGTGGTTGTTTGAGAGGTATTTGGAATATATTTTAAGGGATGTGGACTGCAAAGGCTTTTCTTTTGAAGCTGAATTCCAGGAAGACCCAATAACTGGGGCAGGGAAGTAAAAGACACCGAATCCAGAAACGGACTAGAGAGAAAGTAAAAAAGCACAGTGTCTTTTCTAATTCCATGTGTGTCTGCTTGCACATGGACAAACAGACACCTCTCATATTTGTTCCCACCCTCTGCTGGACTGGCACCTCTTACGACGTGGGAAGAGTGAGCAGGCTGACAGGCACAAGCAGTGCTATCACCACTGCTTCTTCTAGTGTTTTCCTCCTCTCATCTTGTTCTTTCCCACTGGTGCAACCCCACCTCTTCAATATGGAGTCAATAGGAAGCAATATCCAGGCTCAGGTGTAAATGGAGGAGAGAGGGGAGGCAGCAGACAAACCAGAAATGGAGGCAGCTGGGTGGAAAGGTGGAGCTTGGGGTGTAAAGGATCCCGACCATCTGCTGCCCTGAAAAAGGTGCTGCCAAATCCTTTGCCTGAGGTGGCTGCCTTGGTTTGCCTCATAGTAAAGCCACAGAATACTGTGGTCAAGAATCTACACAACCTACACTGTGAATTGGGTCCACAAAGGTACCTTTCTGTATAAGGAAGATGCCTTCTGCTCATGGAAGGGCTAATTTACACCTCACCCTAGAGTATTCTGTCAAAAACCGCTAATTTTGATGAACATTGTAGAAGATGAAAGCATCAATTCTTACCTTTCTCTATTAAATTTCAGAGAGTGCAGTATAGCAGGCCTCTTCTGACGCAAGTTCCATAAGTGTAAGGTATCATCAGCCAAGGCACTCACAAGGGCTCCCTTAAAGAGAGAATAGGAAGCTTTGTCAAGAGAACCTGAAGAGATTTGTGGGGTATTAAGACTTCTGCAAGATTTTTAGGAGTATTAGAGAACTAGTTACACAAGAGATATTAGAGTCATATTCAATACCATTTACAAAATTTTGCATACAGTTCAGTTTTGCATCACAAAAAGGCACTCTATCCATTATTATTTTTAAAAGGCAAGCGATTCATTATCCTTTTTTCTGTTATGCTCATTAGATTCTATCAGTACCCAAAGGCTGTAAACCAGGTCCCCAAGGAGGTCTTGGACAAAACAGCAAACTATGGTTTGCTGCAAATCAAGAACAGAAGCTTCTAACCTCCACGCACAGATGGGGAAGAGGGAGTATGTAAGCCCAAAGCTGCTTGTGCTCCTAACAGCAAAACATGGCTTTGCCATTAAATCTGAATGCAGCTTTCACCATAAAACAGTTGTCTGTTTTCAAAAGTAATAGATCATCCTGCCACTCGTTATCCCACTGTTGGTTTAGCTGTAGCCTTTTGCACTAAACAACTTTCCTTCTCCTGCTTTAAACACATGCAATCTTTCTATATGCTAAATGACACATATTAAACTTTTTTTTTTTTTTACTTATTTAGACATTTCTGAACTACCTTTTAACAAGTTGTATGCAAGGGATTTGTCAGAAGAACCACACAAAACAGATGACAAGTCTACCAACCTCATTGATCAGAAACTGAAGCTGGATTACTGCAGCACCACTATCATGTTGGCAATAGCATTCAACTCCTGGCCGACCAAAACTGGCATTAGTTTCATTAAGGAATATTGGCTACATATGAATTTGTATGGGAAAGAAGGAAGAGTTATGCAGAGCTTTCTATGTTTAACACATTTCTTTTCACTACTATGTTAAATAACAGCATCTACAATGTCAGTTATAACCTAGTGCTACTTTCAGGGAACCCACAATGAAACTGTGAGCTCAAGAGAATGTTTCCCCGTATTTGTTAAGGATTGAATTGTAGTTCATACTTGAAAGTTTGATATTAAGCCTATTTAAAATGTAAGCCTCATTGTTACCACTGGTTTTGGTGAGGTGAAATCACCAGTTTTCAACCGATTTTCAGTACATACATAGTAATTTGATATTCTCACATAGGACAACTGTGGCATTAATAGTTTATCACATATAAAAGTGAAAGGTTAAATAATCACAAGGTGATTGATTTTAAAGGTTTCAAAAGTGGTCATAGCCCAAGTAAAAATGAAGTGAAATAGATAAATACTCCAATATTCTGAAGAAATATGACAGAAGAAAACAAGAATTTCTATTAAATGTAGGCTTCCTTAGCAGTAGCACAGCAATGAAAAGTACAGTCTCAGTAATTAATGTTTTTACATTTCAGACTCCTTAACTGAAGCATTTTCTACCAGACACTCATTACAGAAAAAAACATCCACCATCTATGTATAAAAGAGGCTTTAAAAATGATTTTAGGGCAAAATCCTATGCAGCCTTAATATTTTTTTATAGTTTTCTAATATTTGAATAGAATGGTAGAATGTCACAACTGAATATTTCTTGGGCACAGTAAATATCAACTATAAAAAATGAATGTGCTGTCAAAAATAATATTTTTTAAAATATATCATTAGAAGTACCCTTACCAGCAATAATTAAATAGCAAAAACTTGTACTAATTTTATTTAAAGTAAAAACAAGATATACTAACAGCATACATACATTTAATGTATCATCTGGTTTGGTTCTCAAAGGGTAGAAAATAGGAGAGTTATTGCTTAAAGTATAGGGACTGCGGTGGCTTAGTGGTTAAGATGCTGAACTGCAGACCAGAAGGTCGGCAGGTCAGCAGTTCGAGACCCGAGTGCTGCGTGACGGAGTGAGCTCCCGTCTTCAGTCCCAGCTCCTGCCAACCTAGCAGTTCGAAAGCAAGAAACTGTAAGTAGATAAATAGGTACCGCCTCGGTGGGAAAGGTAACAGCGTTCCGTGCACCTCGGTGTTCAGTCATGCCGGCCACATGACCACAGAAGCGTCTTCGGACAGTGCTGGCTCTTCAGCCTAGAAACGGGGATGAGCACCGCACCCTAGAGTCGGACACGACTGGTTGGAGACACCTTTACCTTTTTATTGCTTAAAGTACCTTGTATAATATTGTATTATGCCGAAAAGAAGGTCTCACATTTATATACAACACAAAAACATTTTCTCATCCCTGCAAATACTCAAAACTTATTTTCAGGATTATGACCTGACAAATATATATTTACAACTGATGAAGGATTATAAAAAGAAGAAGAAAACAAACTCTGCTAAGGCTAATAGTAAACAAAATAATAAAATACTTGCTTTATCGTTTTGGAACAAGGCAGGCCAGGGATTCGCCTTGCTTCATGGTAGGGCTGGCCCTGTTTTGGAAGCTCACATTACAGTGACACCCATTCCACATGATGCGGGAGGCATCAGATTTGCCTGCACACTGAATCCAATCAGTGTACATGCTGTATGAAGTATCTGCTTTCAAAATATGTTTGTTGCATTTATACTGTACATTTTCTGTACATCTAAAAAAATAAAACACATTATACACAAAGCAGAGTTATAAAGATTCTTTCAAGGTTACCTGCAAAAATCTTTAAATCTCTACAATTTCTTTGAACTAGTTTTAGCTTCAGAACTTCCTCTGAGGTAACAAAAGCGATAATAGTTTCAAATTGCAGGCCTCGTAAAGTCCATCCAAAGTGAAGTTAACATATTAAAAGGATAATGACAGATTATTTATTGTATTCCACTGTCAGGCTTATGCAGTGGACATCACCAAGCCAATCAATTGCTTCCTCCTCAGTTCTGAGGAAAGCAGTGTAACATTTACCAAGAGTAGGAGACAGCAGCAGACTAGGGCTGGTGCTCTTTTTAAAACTTTCAAAATACTATTAAGGGAAAGCATAGCTAAACTAACCTTTCAAATTAAAATCTACTTCAATATGCATAAATACTGGCTTCAATGCATACTGGTTCATAAACCATGTTGAAAAGATAAAGGAATTGATGTTTAACAATTTGCTAAATGATGCAAGACGCAATGAACAGATGTCAATGAACAGAATCCACCATCCTCCATAATGCCAGTTTTAGTTTACAGCGAATTAATAGTTTGCCAAGAAGCAACTGTTAGGTATATTATGCATTTCAGGTATGTTTGGAAATTCTGTGATCATGGTTTCTATGAGAGTAGTACTGACTGAAGACCAAATTAGACACAACACTATTAGGATCTCCCATGATCCAGTTCTGAGATTTCCCACTTAAAAAAGAAGTAAAACTAAACTAAATAGTACATCCAATAGCACAACATAGGCTCTTTTCAAGAATGGGGGAAAGGCACTCTGGAGAAGGCTATTTAATCTATTTCCCTATTTAAGTTCTCCCCAAAGCTCATAGTAGCTTTGAAAACACCCTGTGAGCAAAGGGTGTTCCAAAGTTTGTGTACTCCACAGACTTGCACAGACTCCGTCTTCCAAACAAAGTTTTATTTAAACAAAGCCTTTCCGCTGAGCACTCTCAGGAAGTGGCCTTTCTTTCCTCAGGCCAGAAGAAGTAGGTGTTGCCCTCCACCACTTCCTGGTTCCTCGCAGGAACCACAACCCACTCAGGCTGAATCCAGTACTTCTCTTATATTGTTACACAGTGGTTGGGGGGGGGGGGTGGAGGCAATGGAGAGAATAAGACAGGTGCAGATGCTGTAAATATTCTTTATCTTGAAAGCATGGTGCTATTAATTAGCTTTTTAAAGGACAGCATGGAAAATCCAAATCACGAATCACCCTACATATCTAGTACAGCCCTGAGCTTAATGAACTTGCTCCCCAGTATGTTGGAGCACTACTGCAGTAATGCCCTTAGCCCAAGCACACTTACACTAACAACATTCTTTTTGTTAGCTGATTTGTAAAACTTTTCAATGTGGGGTGGGATCGTTTTTTAAAAACAATAAATACAGTCTAGCAAAAGCAACAAGACATGTTTAAGAGGATGTGGTTAGGGTACTAATTTAGTGTCTCTCCCCCCCACACACACATCTTTCAGAACTGCATTAATCAATTAAATTACCACAATTTATTATGCAGGTACAAATATACCAAGCGAGAAACTGAAGATTTGAATGTATACACAAATAAGGCTGCAATCTTGTATTCAGTTACACTGTAATAAGACCTACTGAACTCAGCGGGACTTATTTCCGTGTGAACATGCATAGGATTGGACTGTACATATCAAGCTTTTTAAAATAACAACTAGACTATTCTATTGATCATTTATCTAGCACCAATGTGCTACATTATGTACATAATAAGGCACCTTGAGTAGCGTTAGAATGCTTTTGCTTTCAGGAACTCAAGCAGTTCAAGATGTTCAAAGTGAGGTTAAATTCAAATATCAAACACTCAAAATATGCTATAATGAATACTGAGCTGGATATTATATTTGATGAAATATTTCAGTGATTACAACTCAAGCAGAAAGGGAAGTTAAATTACTAAATTATTCAGTGTGAAAGCATTCATTCAGCTCTGAATAATACACAATTATCAGTAGTGCTTTTGCATAAGCAGCTTTATGATTTAGCACAGTCCTAACTTTAATAGCAGAAGAAGCCGACAACTGGACTTCTAGTATGAGGCAGTGTACAGCTGGCATCTGGCCTTAATTATCAAAATGTTAACTGATGCAATGTCACTCTGTAACGTACAACTGCAGATATACAATTACTAAGAACTAGAAGAGAGAGACAAAGTGCAACGCACTCCACATATCTTCTGCTATCCACAGAAAAGTACAGACATCATTTTTCACTTCAAAAGCACAGACATCACTTTTCACCATAATCCAAAGCATATTTACCCACAACTATTCCATTTTGTTCAGTGGGACTTACAACAAGCATGCTTAGTACTGCAGCCTTTGTCTTCTCAAAACACGTTCTGGTAATACTGCAATAACCAAACTAAATGTTCAAGAACAATTTTTAAGCAATAGTTCCACACATCTGAGCAAAAATCTCCCATTATCACAAAGCAGCCGGCTGGATCAACTGTAGAGCTAGGCCTCTGGACAAATTGCTCATCTCAGGGACTGAGTAAACACCAACAAGTGATGCAAACATAGCTAGATGGTAATGCTTTTGGGATTTCTTTGCTACCCCATTACAAGATACCCTGCCACAAGTACAATTAGTTACTCATGCTATGATTCTCTGAGTTTGCCATTAGAAACAATGGCACAATATTCCAGTGCAAACAGTGGATGTTGTATCGCTCCATTAAAAACATTAAGGCAAGATTCTTGTCATTTTAAGCATAATGCCTGAGCTAAAGTAGGCTGAAAGTTATGACTTTAATGCAAACCATCCTATACTTGTAAAAGAAGAAAAATCCCAAGATTTCTGCAAAAACCTCCCCAAAGTAACTATTTTAAAAAGGAAAATGTACCTAGTGCACATTTTAGAATATTAATATTTTATTCTCTGGGCTTGCTTATGAATGAAATAAACAATTTCACTAAATTAATCAGAAAATGCTTATGTTAACACACATGCACACACCTCAAGGGCAATAACCTCTGGAGCACAACCACTTACAGTTACACTGCACTAACATAAACCACGCTAGTGCAACACTCATAGTGTTAGCGATTGTGGCTCCGGTCCAAGAAGGACAGTGCCTCCCACTCCCATCTCAAACAGATGTTCCAAATGGTACTGAAAGCTGCCAAGAGGTCCAGCATTAACAACAGGGACATGTTCCCCCTTGTCCAGTTCTTGGCATAAATTGTCCACAAAGGTGACCAAAGCAGTCTCAGTCCCATAACTAGGTCTGAAGCCAGATGGAAATGGATTTAAATAATCCACCTCATCCAGAAATCCCTGGAGCTGAGAAGCCACCACACACTCCAGCACTTTGCCCAAGAATGGAATATTGGAGACCAGCCAGAAATAATCCAATACAGTGGGGTTCAGGAAGGGTTTAAAAAACAAACAAACAAAACAAAGGTCTGACCCTACCTCTTTTAGGCAAGCTGAAATCACACCTTGCCATAAAGAGGCGTTCACCACTACCCTTACCAACTCAGCCATTCCCCACCCCACCCCCTGGCTGCTTTTATAAGCCAGGAACAGCAAGAGTTCTAGCACACAAGTAGTAGGCCTTACCTCTGCACAGAATTGGTCCACATCCTCTGGCTGTACAAACTGAAAAGTATCCATTATAACTGGACAAGCAAGGGCCACAGTTACATCCATTGGACATGTATCAATTATAACACCAAGTCAGCATGGATACAACTGATTTTACCTGCAAAGTGTCATGCAAATTGGTCACAACGAGCTATCAAGTGGTCCATCTTTTCTTCTTATGGGTCAGTGTGTAATAGGCATCTGACCACCTGAAAAAGCTCTGTTGAGTGACCCTATGCAGATGTAATGGTGGCAGAGCAGTATAGTTTCTTCGCCACCCTCAAGACCACAGAAGACGCTTTCAAATGAGCTTTAGCCCATACTCGATCAGACTCGTTCTGAGTTTTCCGCCAACATCACTCTAGTCCCCCTCATTTCCTCACCTTGCAGTGCTCTGGAAAACCAGGGGCCTCATTTGGCTCCACTCTGTGAAAGGATGCTCAGGAGCGATTGTGTCAACTGCCCGGGCCATTTCTCCATTCCAGACATCAACCAAGGCTTCCACAGAATTGCCTGCCGAGGTGACAGGAAAATCTCCAAGAGCCATCAGAAAACCATCCAGATAGATACATCAGTCTCCTGGGGTGGACCATCTTAATTGATCCCCTGCCCTTGCAGAGTGTCTGAGTCCCCTCAAGTTTAAACCCCATCAGGTAAGTGATCTGTCCATGACAACAGAACTATGGAAAGTTCCTTCTCCCCGAGATCACCATCATCTCACCCTACACAGAAAGCCAGATCCAAAGTGTGCCCTGCTAAATGAGTGGGGCCAGATATTAATTGGGACAGACCCATGGTTGCCATGGAAGCCATGAAGTCCTGAGCCACTCTTGACAAGATGGCCTCAGCATGTATGTTGAAGTCCCCCAGTGCAACAAGCCAAAGAGACTCCAACACCAACCCCGACACCACCCTGGCTAGCTCAGGAAGGAAGACTGTTGAGTAGCAGAACAGGAAATACCCAAACAAAATACCTGTTCTGTCTCAAACAACCACCTTCAGATACACACACTTGAAACTGGAACACTGCAGGATGGGGCACCTGGACAGAGTGATAGACTCACAATAGACAACTGCGACTCCACCTCCCCAGCCCCAGGTCTTGCCTGCTATATACCCAATATTGCTACAAACACCATATGTGGAAACACCTATGATGACACATACCTATAGTCACATCACATCCCAGTTTATGTACATATACTCCATTCTATTTGATCACTGAGCCAGAAGAATATTTACAAGTCACAATAGTTTAGACAATATATTTGTCTTACGGGTGGTCATATTAGGTTGGTGTAAACTATATACCATCTAGATTAAATATATACTAATATCAAACTCATTCTCTTCAAGTGTGGATCCTTACATAATCAAAACTGCGCCACCCACAAGAGAGAGGCATCAGCAGGCTTGGTGGAACCTCAAGGTTTGCAGCAGTACAAACAGAAGAATTAAGGGAGAACCCCCCTCAAAACAGTCCAATAATAACTGAGCATACTCAGTGGGAATTGAACGCTAACTGACCGTTGGAAAGGGGACAGAACATTGGGGTGGGGCGGGGGGGGTGTTGGAAGAGAAATAGAATGAAGTACCCTGGAAATCAGTATGGCTGGCTGGCAGGCAGGGGCACCTGGACATTTTGTTGCAGGTCCCACTGGTTATAGATTAAATTCTCATTTACAGTTTCCTCATATGCGCAGTATATTCTCAATCTTGTCTATTTTCACATGTTCATTTTGCGCTATTTATATTTGGGTTTATTTTTAACTGCATCTTGATTATTATTTCTCATAAAATACTTATAAAATCCTTGATGAGTCTTAGCAACAAGGCACAACTAATAAAAAAGCAGTTTTAAATTCACAAATCGATATACTAGCTTTATAAATTATTCGTGAATTGTTCATAGCACTTATCATGCATAACAGCTTAAGATGACAGACTACCACACATCCAGTATAGTTCTATATAAATATTTCAGCAACAGATATTAAGCACATAGTATTTGTAGAATATTTTTGAATGTTCAAAATACTTCACATCATATTATTTATTCCTATAACACTGCTGTAAAGATGATTATATTGGTGTGTGTGTGTGTGTGTGAGAGAGAGGGGGGGGGAGGACTTAAGGCCACCTAATGAATTTGTGGCAGAGATCAGATTTGAACCAGAGACTTCTTGAGTCTTCACCACTATCTATACAAGTTCTCATCAGATCTGATCCATGAAGTATAAATTCAAAGGTTATATAATATATACAGCCCCAATCCAACCCTCCAGGATTCTCCCTTTCTTTGGTCCACCCATTTCCCCCAATTGCTGATTGTTTGGGGGTTTCCTGGCTTTTGTGCAGCTTTATTCTCATTCTTTAAAAATGTATTTAGAGTATTTTTACTCCTTTCCTCAGCCAAAAAAGCTCCCAGAGCAGTTAACAAATAATCAGTAAAAGAAGACAGTCCCTGCCCACAGGCTTACAATTTAAAAAGACACAATGCACAACAAAAAGGGAAGAAGGAGGGAAAGGAGGGAGGGGGGATGGCTGGCCAAGTTCCCATTGAAATTCCTCTCGTAAGGCTTAATTACGGGGAGTAAGAGCTTTAAGCTAAAATATGCTGATATTTTTGGCCCTGCCCCTTCTACCTTTAGCAGCCCACCACTGGAATACATCCCCCAAGAACTTCTACAAAATGGAATACAGCCCTTGAGCTGAAAGAGATTTAACACCCCTGCCTTAAAAGAAGTGCAGTTCTTCATGCTTGATTAAGCACATGCACATCCAAACAGTAATGCCATCATGTCTCATGTGCACAGTGATGATTAACAATGTTTAGCTCTTCCCTAAAAACTGGTCACTCTTATAGCTGGACATTAAAAAAGGAATAGAAGTCACATTTAGTAAAGAGCTTATTGCAATGAATAAATAAGGATTATATGAATATTACTAATTGCATGGCTTAGTCTTTTATGAGGTTAAGGCAGTGGAGACTGGCGGCTCCTATTTTGGTGGGGCTGTGAATCCACGCTGGGTTTCAGTCAGAACCAGACAGGACACTAAACGAGCTATCCAAGGTACTGAACCCATTTGGGGGATATGGTTCAGCACTGTGGATAGCTCCTTTAAAGTCCTGGTTGGTTTTGACTGAAACCCAGAATGGATTCACAGCCCCACCAAAATTGGAGCCACCAGCCTCCACTAGGCTAAGGATGTTTTTCTTGCCATCTTCAGCTCTGTTCACTTATTACACATGCTCCTTTATTACTCCCCCTGAATGGAATATGTTTATTTTAACCTAATCTCCTTGATCAGCCAAAAGTCTCTATTGGTTCCTGGGACACACTGAGTAGCCAGTGAGATACCACAATTATTTCCCCCTAAAATTGGGACAGGGGCGTGAAGAAGCCTGAAACGCATAGAAAGCGGAGAATTTTCTCCAGAACGTAAGTGAACAGGACTCCTGTCTCTATATTATATACAATGAGCATCATCCAGAAAGCTCCTTTCATATACATCCCAAAGCCCACATGCACCCAACAGGCTACTGGAGTTATTTCATGGCATTCTTCCCATGTTCCATACAATGCTAGATTCAAAATGCTTCTAATATTTCAAAGGCAACATTATGAAGGGCTTTTTTCAAAAAGAAAAAAGCGAGATCAGAAACTTCAATTGGCACAGTAAGTTACACATATCTAGATGTATAGCAAAACAGATTTCATGATCATATCAATACCAATATTAGATGGCTCTTAAAAACAAGGCACAAAGCTACCTCAATGAAAAGCTTATCATAAAAGCCCACTCTGGGGTTTTCTTTTCTTTTACAAAATTCAGGTGCATAGGTCACATCACTGCAACCAGCCAAAACAAGACATAGTAACTTCCTAGGTACCAGTTCTTCTGTTACTCCAACCACTACTATTATTTCACTCAACCTCGAAAGCTTGCACATTTTTGGTAACCTTTCAGTTAGGCTAATAAAGGGATTACCCTAATATGGATTTTTTCTTATGGCCGACATGGCTACTTTTGCTTTTACTTTGTGAGTTACCTATGGGAAAACTGACCCACAGGTCTGTGTTAAACCTCAAAAAATGTACATCACTTTTGTATATAATAAAAAAAATAGAAATTGGGAGTGATAGTTGATTCAGACTTTTCTTTCCTTTAGACTCATGAAGGGTGCAATCCTATGCACGCTTAGATGGGAAAAAAAACCCCAACAAATCCCAGCATTCGCCAGCCAGCATGGCTGGCTGGGGAATCCTGAGAACTGTAGGACGTCTTTCCTGTCTAACTATGCATAGCATTGTGCCCTAAATAGGATACTGCTTAAAAGGTTTTGCAAGCTCCCTAGAGCCTTCCATTGTATAGTCACTAAAAACAATTAATAAGTCAAGATGGTTTGTCATGGACAGAATTTCAAACTGTAAATAATCAGAAAAGCACTACCCAATCCAAAACCACGTGAAGGAATATATTTAGATTGCCCATTTTTAGATTGAGGTTTTGGGTATTGTTAGTTTGCCCAGAGAGCCTTACACTGCACTTTTCTAGAGTATATACACTGGTGTTCATTTCCTCAAAAATAGGAGTTAAGAACATGTGTAGTTATTGTGCATCTGCTTGGGCATGATCCTAACTTCCATGAGGAGCCCCTTTATGCCCCCTCTCTGTTCCTGAGAGTTGGGAGGACCATCCAGAAGAGAATGGTACATGGCAAGGGGGAAAATGCTGAAAATTCTGGCTTATCAAGAAGTAAGCAAGAGTTCTCATGCACACTGCTCAATCATTCCTGCTTGGCTGCTCCTGCTGGCCAACCTCCATCCATGGTTTGTTTAGGGTAGCATTAAAACTAGGATCCCTGACATTGGCTCTCCAAACAAGGCCTGGGTTGTGATCCTTTGTCCTGTTACAAGAACAAAACGCCAGGGATCCCAGTTTGGATGCAATGCTAAATAAGTCACACATAGAGGTTGCCTGGCTTACTTAGCTGTTCTGGCTGGCGGGAGGAGCCAAGTGGGAGTGATTGAGCAGAGTGCACCAGCATGCTTGCTCATTCACAATAAGGAAGAATTATTAGCAATTCTGGCTTACTATGACGTGTGAATTGGATGCCCATGTTTTGTTCCAATACATGGCACCTACTTTTTCCATCTGGATTTATGTATGGTGCTTTCAGATGGACTACCAATCAAAAGGTACTGTGTATCTATTCCATCTTTTCCTCCTTAACAGATTTGTGTGGTAAGAAAATAATATGTAAGTGCAGGAGGGTTACAAATGGAAGACAACATTGTCTAGACCACTCAAAAAATTCTGCAAATGAGGCAGGATAATTGCACCATAAAAGCCTCATCTGAAAGTAATCAATAGCCCTACAGACCTTGGCTAAAGGTTCTGAGGTTTTTTGTTAGGATATGTGTTGTTAGGGAGGATACATCCTTGATCTGTAGACCCACCTTGGTCTATAGGCTCCATAAAAGTCACAGAGCTCAAGGTGTATTTAAACAGAAATTTTTAAAGTAAGATCCAGTCTAGTTACAGCACTGGCCTCAACTCCCTTCAGTAAGTAGTCTTTTCCTCCCTGTTCATCTCTTGGTCACATTACCATGATCAGGGAGTGGATCCCCTTCAGGTTCCATGCCTAAAGGGATGGGGCTCTTCCCTTATGGGTTCGCTCCCTTGACTCAGACCATAAGCAATTAACTCCTTTTCCTGAAGCTTGCCTTAGTGTTTCTCCTCTAGAAGGGGATCTCTTCCCACCATCCACTGCCTCCACTCTTGACTATAGAGGCTTGGGGATTCACAGTCAGGGTTCCCCCAGCAGGCCCATCGTTCTTCTGTTTGGGTTGCTTGTTCCTCTTCCAAAGAGGGTTGATCACCAAGACTATGCTCCCACAAAGCCCTGGCCTCCCTTCCCCTGGGTTGCCACTAAGTGAATGCAGAATGGTTTGTTAATCTCTTCTCTCCTTTCTTCTTGACTTCTCTCTGTGCTCTCTCTCTCTTATTTGCCTCCTTTCTCCTTCACCATCTCTTCCAAGCCCTCTGGTTGCTTTGCCTCTGACCTTTCCCATTTCTCTCTCCAACTCTCTTTCTCACCTTCTTACATTTCCTCCCCTACCTCTCTCCCTTTTGTATTCACCTTATCTTCACCTTCAGTGTCTACTTGCCACTCAAAGCTCTAAGTCAGCAAGGCGGTCAGGATGGATCACAGAGGAGCAATGGCTGACTCATCAGATGGGGCTGTTGCCACCTGCAGCCACCCTGACGGGACTGATGGGAGGAGGCAGGCAAGCCCCAGAGGATCTTCACAGGGTGTTCTCACTATCCATGCTGCTAATATGGGGCAGAAGACTAGCTCAGTTTGGCCACATTTTTCTTGTTCAGCCAATAGCCTTTATGCAGCTCATTCTTTCTTCTTGGTTATTGCCTTTGACTGCATATGGACTGTAACTCATCTAGTTATCTATGAAGTGTAAACACTGCTCTTAGGAGAGCTACAGATCTCTCATCTCCAGCTCATTTCCTCTTTGAACACAAAACGCCGTAGCATATCCTTTGATCAGGACATCTGACTGACTCTGTACATATCAGAACGGGGCTTACTACTTGCCCTTGCATGTCCTTGTCTTTCTTTCCACAGCACCCAAAACCTGAATGAAATACAAAATATGTGTGTCAGACAAACTTTGCAGCATTGGACTAGTAAGGCAGAAGGGGAATGCATGCAATGTAAAGAGGAAGACAGTAATCTACAAGAAACTTTTCTGCTAACAGAAAAAATGTCCACTGGGGTGTGGAGGGAGAAAATACATTAATAAGTTACAAGCAAATTACTTTAGAAATAGCTTGCAAGGCACGGAAGCAGCATAAAGAAAAGAGAAAGCAGTAGGTACCTTTGAAGTTTAGTTTGCAATTTGGGAAATGATACCAGACTAAGGGAAAAGCCAAAATCCCTTTGCAGTGCTTATTCCCAATAGGTGATAAAACACAGTATGAAAGTGGTCTGAGATTAGGTTATTCTCTCTTTAACTACGTTTTGTGAATTTGTGTCGATTGTTTTCTGCTAAGCAAAGTAATGTTTAGCAAACTGCTGGCTTCCTGTAGTCCTAAATAATAAACTGGATACGAGTTTACAGCAGACATCCTCAATGAGGCACCGTCCAGAAGTGTTGGCCATGCTGGATGGGGATGATGGGACCTAGAGGGCACCAAGATGGGGAAGGTTGGTTTAGACACATATGAACCTAAGACTAAGCCCATAATCACACACCAAATTTTAAGAAATTTCTAGAGCCATTTATTCTGATCTTTCAGAATAAATGAAAGATTCAGATTTATTCGGAAAGATCAGATTTATTCTGATCTTTCAGAATGAAAGATTCATGCACCTTTTCTACTGCATTCTGCAATGTCTCCAATTCTGGATTTGGCAACACTGATTCTTGGTTTTGGATTCAGAGATTGAAGAGTATTAAAAAAAAAAAAAAAAAAAAGCAACTTGCTACTGCCACTTCTACATTCATTTAGTTTTTACTTTTAAGATCATCCCTCACTACACTTGGGGTGGGTAATAACATTTTTTTGTTTTGTTTTCTGCAAGGCTGCAGCTTTGTTCTGGACAGGTTATGCAGTATAGATTTCTCAGATTTAATGTATCATCCCATGCAAATCTATATAGAAGTTAAACCCAATCGAGTTCAAAGGGAAGAAGTGTGTGTAGTATTGTTTTATTTTAATATTTATAGACTACATTTCTATAATTGAAAACCCTCAAGAAATAAAAGATATAGATCACATTTACCTGCATGACTCATTTATTAAGTGCCAATAAATAAAAAAGTAATTAAGATTACAGTTTTAAGAATTTCACAGGACAATCCACATCAGTAAGATACATTTAAATTTATCTCAAGTTTTTATTTGTAGGAAAACACCACTTGTTTAAAGCTCCTAACAAAGCTAGCAAACTATTTCAATCTATAAACCTAGACAATTTTTGTATTAGTTTTATTTGACATATATTTTGCCTTTCAACAGGTTCCCAGAATGTCTTACAAAAAGTAACAACGAAACACATAAGCTTCCTCACTGTAGTTTTGCAAACAGCCAAAATTCAATATGCACTATACTAGCCAGTACATGCAAAAATACGGTCTATACTGGCAAAAAAACTCTTACAATCAGTTTCATTGTAAAGTTCTATTGCCACATTTAACTGCACTTTAACAATCATCTGGTAAAAAGAAACAACGTATATTTGCAGGAAAGTTATGACTTTTGAATACTGTGCATTATTCATCCCTTCTTACCTTTGCTTCCTTTCATTTCCTTCAATGACTCCCACTATCAAAATTTTAGAATCTGAAGAGGCAGTTTTTACAATATAAAAGGCCATTACTCAATAGAAGATAGAAATAGCAAATTAAAAAATGGGGAAAGCAGAGCACCAAAACAGAAAATAAAATAAAGGCAATGAAAAGGATCTCAAATATTATTAATAGCACAAAAGAACAAAATGGGACATCAACAGACACCTAAAAGATCATATAATGAAGGTCCCAGGCAAAGATGTCCAGGAAGGGAATTCCAAAGTGTGGGTGGTACCACAAAGACGGCCCTCTGTCTGGTAGCCTAACCTCGGGGGAGGGGGGTAATCCAGGGAAGGGTCCTGGCAAGATCTGATTCAGCAGGCAGGGCCATGAGGAAAGGATTCCTTATAGGCAGGGATGCAGAACGTATGGTCTTCCAAATGATGTTGGACTACAATTCCCATCAAGCTGAGCCAGCATAGCCAATGATGAGGGATAATGGGAGCTCCAACAACATCTAGCGGGCCACACATTCCCTATCCCTGCTTTTAGGTATCATCCTACTCCTATGGTATTTGATTCAACTATGCACTTTGCTATATAAACAAAATGTACTAAATACCTTTTCAGGAACATTGACCATATAATTGTTACACTTGTGCTACTATACCCATAACAACAAATTTAAATCCAAACCCCACTATATAACGTATTGATACAAAAAGTTAATTACATTGAAGAAGTTACTTCAAAACAGATGACAACACAATCAGAGCCACCCAAATAAGCTGGTGCACTCACAAGGACATACTGATCTTTCAGGCAAGTGGAGACCACATACTTTATACTGATGCATTATCTCTCTCAGTAAATAAGTCATTCTTGCTTATGCAGCATCTTCTATTAAAGTTAAATCAACATGACTTGTCAAATGGTGAAAATGCACAGTCATCTGGTACTACAAATGCAGAAGGAGCAGCTGGACTATGACCTACCATAAAACAAATAAACTATCTTGAGACTTAAGGCTTTGAGGCATTAAATACTCTAAAACTTTGTGGTGAGGTAGCTGCACTAGCAACACAGCAGCATGTCACATAAGCAGAGGTGTCACCTTCCTGACAGAGGATGGCTGCACTACAGGGCAGAGCCATAGTCCATTTTGTTTCCCCACACCTGCCTCCCAGTCAAATGTATATTGCAGCACTGGAGGGGCTGACTTCATTTAAAAAAAAGGTTCTCAAAAGGCTCCATTTTGGCAGGACAAAGCAGATAAAAGCCTCTGATCTCTCATTTATTTTAATAGTCCATTCAAGTCAAACTGCCTTGTCATCTGAATGAGTATTAGTGAATTGAGGAACGCGACCAGAAGGTCATAAAGAACTGCAGCTTCGTATACTTTGGGAGCAACACCGCTACAATCTGAGTGACTTATGTTAAATCCGCTTGCCCTTACATCATGCATTAATCACATATACTTTAGTGACATTAAGACTGGATTACTGTATCTGCCCTTCATGAGGCTGCCTTTGGGAACTACAACTGTGCTAAATGCTGGCAGCCAGGGTTGTGACTTGATCTCATTTTTTGCAGCATACAACTCCATTGTTATATAAGTTTCTAGGCTGAATTCAAAGCGCTGGTGATTACCCTGTGCCCTGGTTACTTTTAGGATCACTTCCTGCCACATGGAACTGCCTATTTGCTTAGAGACTAGGCAGAAGCACTTCTGCACTTTCCTCCACTGTCAGAGGCAAAGCTGGATGGTAGGAGGGCACTCTCCTTTGCAGCATGAAGGATATGGCACTCACTGCCTCAGGAGATGCATCAGCTCCTTTTTAATGGTGATTAGGCCATTGAAGAGTTGATACAACAGGCCTCTGGCTGAGCTGGCTGATAATGTATCATCCCTAGACATACAGAGTTCTATTTTATTTTTATTTTATATTTTTATTACTTGTGCTGCTTTGGATGCTTCAGAAAGAAACAGAAAGAGAGAGCCAGTGTGGTGTGGTGGCTAGAGTGTTGGACTGGGAGCCGGGAAACCCGGGTTCGAGTCCCCACTCAGCCGTGGAAGCTCACTGGGTGACTTTGGGCCAGCCACAGACTCTCAGCCCAACCCACCTCACAGGGTTGTTGTTGTGAGGATAAAATGGAGAGGAGGAGGAGAATGTCAGCCGCCTTGGGTTCCTTTGCAAGAGGAAAAAAGGCGGGATATAAATGCAATAAAATAAAATAAAATAAATAAATAAATAAAAGAAAGGTGGGATATAAATATCTTCATACATAAATAAATGCACATTTACTTCCAACACATTTCATCTAAGTGGCGTCCCCCATATATATGACTATAAATGCCCAGATATCATTCCCAATACTGCATATATAAATGGTATGGGGTGGGATACAAGTGTCAAGTAGGAATTTGCATGCATTCAACTTCCACCAGTTGTCCTATATCCACCCAGCACACATTCCATAACCATATCAAGACCTCCTAGAACTGAACAGAATGACAATGGGGTCAATTAAGCATAGCAGGATTATATTATACAGAAAAGAGAGGTTCAATTTTCTATTTCCTATGGGAAAAGCTTGTAGATCAGCATTAGACAGACAACGTGACCAGTGTAGTCATAGTGAACATTTTCTGGGAAGTGATAGAAGGAAGTGGTGCAGGTAGCAGCCTACTACAGATCTGTACAGATCTGTACGCAAAGGCTCTCAAATTTGATAATTTGAGAGCCTTTGAATGGAAACCCTAAAACTCCGTGGCAAGTATAGTTCCAAAATGCCTCAATGAGCCTCCAAAACCCCTCTGAAGACAAGTGAGCAAATTTAGATTGTAAAAAAAGGAGGGAAACAAAGGTTTGGGCAGTCACACAATAGAGACTAGCATGTCTTTCGATTTTTAAGATTTACTGAAGCATTACTTTCACTCTTTTTATAGCCTCCATGTTTCTTATCCCCAGCTGGTTAAGACATCTGGCTACTACCTTCCAACTCCACTTCTTTCTTCTATGTCTTTTCAATAACCAGCGTTGCAGGACTCAGCAAAGGTAATGGACTATGTAGCTTTCTCCATTACAGTGGTTTTAATAATCTCCCCACTCAGGCTTTTCTTGTCACCAACTCCTGGCTGGGAACTGGCTTCCAACTCCTCAGCTTTCTCCCCAAACTTTAGCTCAGATTTTGCATTGGAGTTGTCCTCATTTACTTTAGCCAGGCATCCACAAGAGTTATACATGTTCATTTTAATAAACTCATGCTTGAACAGCAGTTGTTTCAGAAACAAATATTGACATTTTTAGGTCTCAAACAACATGTAGACATTTCATATTCTGTGCTTGCTTTTCAAAACATTCCATTGTGGATTCTGAGCATATTGCTGTGTGAGAATCTTACTTAGACTTTCCCCAGTTTCCTCCACATGGTTTATTTGAAGCACTCCAAAAAATATAATTTCATGCCGAAGTTTAATTTCTATCGATTTAAATATAAACAACAAAGCTGGTTACTTCCTTGCTATTACTTTCATCAAAGTATTTAAAGAAGGAAAATAGTATTTTTTTCTGTACAGAAACAAATAGGCAACATTCCTTTCTCAGGCATTTGTTAAATCAGATAGCATTACGTTACCAAAGAAAACACATGCAGACAGTTAGGGTATGCCTTTGCAGGAAGCGTGCCAAGCATTACATGTGCAAAAAGCATGGTGTTGGCTTGATAAGTGCACTTCCACAGCTAAGAGAAGCTATGCTTAAAAACAAAAAGGACTATACTCAGCCACAGTGTCAATTTCTGCAAGTTATCTGTTCCAAACAGTGACCAAACCTAGATTCAGGAAACGTTAACAGTACAAAATATAAAGTACTTCCAGTCAATCGTCAGTAGTCCACCTTTGTTGATTTGTTGGTGTATGATCTATCCTTTTGTTGTTGTTAGATTCCATTTGTTGCCATAACGTATGGACTGTAATATGAATCCTGTGTTTAAAAGATTTAATACACACTGCCAGAAGTATCTGATTAATCCCCCCTTTTTTATATAAAACCAGTTTAAGAGTATCCTAACTGTTCTCTATTGTTTTCAAAACAAATTTATTCACATTAAAATATAAAAGTAGAAGTTTATAAAGTTCACAACTAGATTTTTCAAAATTCTGTTTGTGGATGCTATTAGATCTCATTTGATCTTGCTTTAGAGAGTTTAGACTCTCTAAAGTGGGAGTATTTGGCAATTTGAGAAACTGTCCTGAGTGCCAACACAAAATGGCTGCCATGTGAGGTGTGGCTAATCACAAAGGACAAGTAACCTGCCCAAAAGAGTACAAGATAGAGGCAGGGTCTGATCCCCACTAAACAATCCCTCTGAAGAGAGTTCCCAGCCCCAACAGAAACCTACTTCACAGAACTCTTTTTTCTCCTGCACCCCGCTCCCCCTGCTCTGCTAGCCAACTGGTTTCCATTTCTTTGTCTCTCACACCCTTGATGACCACCAATACACAAGCTCCCTTTCAAGATTTATTTTTTTAAATAAAAAGTAGGAGGAGTAGGACACCTCAGCGGGTGCCAAGGAATATGACCAGGAGCTACTGGTGACACAATGTTGCCTACCCCTGGTTTAGTTCCATTAATGTGTTATTTGATTTGGCCCTTTTGTTCATAGTCTATCTCTGCCTTGTTTTCTTTTATCTATTCAAGCCTGGAACCATGTTCACATGTCAGAACTCTGACTTGGAACATTCAGAATGATTAAGAATAATACCACTGAGCATCCATTCATTAGGGAATAGGACTTCCAGGTCAGAGGGTATGGATTACCAGGCAGGCTTTTGCCCTACAACCTCTTAATTTCTAAAATAGCCACTGCATTTATAGCATGAGTATGCATGAGATGCAAACATAACCAAGCCAATATATGATCAGAGTAGAAAAATTTTATCCCATTGCGAGTTGGTACCTCATCCCTCTTCAATAACTTCCCTCCATCCTTAAGGGCCAAAAGTTGTTAAAAGCAATAAGTCTAATAATATTATCATAAGAACGCCTTCCCCAAGCTTCTAAATCCTGGGAATCCTTCCTCAACCCTCATAAACAAGGTGTTTAAACTAAGGGTCTGTTTCTTTAAAGGGAATGAGTTATCAGCAACATGGGGCAAGGCAAAAGGGGGAAGCAAGGAATTTTAGTCTGAATCTCACAAAAAGTATTTCAAGTGAAAGTAGAAAGAGGCTTCCTTTAGTGCATTTGTTAAAGCACCATTTTAGTTACAATAGTTAATTTAAGCAAATAAGGCAAGCTGTGCAGGGCTTCACAAAAAATCTTTAGTAAAAAAAACATTAGTAGCCAAAATTGTGGTCACCAGGACCTTGCCCCTCTCCTTTTCACTTCCCTTGCATTATGCCACAAAGTATCTATCGCTGCTTCCCTTCCCACCTCCATTTTGAGGTGGAAAGGGCTGTGGGAGGCTTACAGATATAGCTGCTGTGTGGGCAAGGTACTTTGGGCAGCTGGGGCATGGAGTGGCCATGGAAATCCCCCTTCCCTTCAGGGGAGGGAGTTTGCTGGTCTGGGATCAGCACAAAACTGTACAATCCACATCCACCTCTGTATTTCCAAGGTTGGGCAGAAGATGGGGCAGATCACATCAGAGGACAGTGGCACACCAATCATGGCAAGCCTGAAGTTGTGTTTAAAAGGCTACACTTTCCAGAGTTATAATTTGTGAAGCCAGAATTCTACAACCTGAGGCTGCTACAACACTTCTGATGCAAAAACTAAGGACAAATAGACTAAGGCCAGAAAACAGGTGAAGTTAGGAAGACAGAAATGGCCTGAGAGAACAGCAAAACCTCTTAGAATATAGAGTGTAAGTTAATCAAAACTTTAGCTTGCTTGAAGAAACAGTTTATTTTACACCATAATAGAAATTTTAAATGAGCTTGGTGAAGACACTGGGATGATGGATGCTTCCAGACAGACAACTCCTAGCACTAGACAGATGACTCCGAGTAAATCACTGCTCTTCCAATGTAAGCTGCAAGTGAAATTTCAACTTACTTACCACACTATGTGGGGATATTATGTATTTTCTATGTGTATATCCTACTATGTTCCAGTCACACCAGTGCCCTTAGCACTACACTTCTATCTTTAAGGGGCAGAGGTTTGACATGAGTCATGACATATCAGGCAGCTAAACCTATCACAGCTCACTACATATTCACTATACCCATTATAGCAGGCATCATTTTTATCAACATTAATTTTTAAAAACTTGACCTTCTAAGTAGCACTAACTCATTTTTCTGGCTATTTAGAAATATTAAAATAGTAAAATACAACTTAAAAGAGTGTCATAACACTGTACACCTCTCTTCCTAGTCACTGCCATTTTAAAATGGTGGTTTATGGAAGAGGTGACCAGAAAGGCTATAAAAATAATTTTCAAAAGTAGGCTTAGAGGTACCATGCTATACTTCTATAATGGTCCAATACTTTCTCTCTAAAGTAGCATTTCTCCCTACTAGACAGCTATGTATGCATGACCTGTAAGAATCCATTCCTCCTCCTTTGCATTAGGGACTTGAGAGGGTAAAGAAATTAGCATACCACCTTGGTAGAAGGGACACAGTTGAGGATCTATGCCTGAAAAGTGAATGGGCAACACTATTCATTTGTAGGAGGAAAAAAGAGACCATGTGTGAATGACCACAGAAATTGAAGACAACCTTCAGATGGTAGTAATACAAATCAACCATAGTGCTGAAGGTGAGCAGAAGAACTAGAAAAATGCAGGTGGTTAAAATGGGTACTTCATGTAACTGTTTGGATACAGTGCTTTATACATAATCTTTAAACTACAGCGGTTCAGTGACTGCTGAGGAGATTTTCATTGCTGAAAGATACTGCATAGGGAGAGCTCAAATAGTAACTTTTGCATTAGAGACGAAACAACTGAAGATCAGGATTGTCCCCTATTAAAAAAAGGGCTAAAGATTAGCCATTGAGTGAGAGAACTGGAAACACTACAAGAATCTAATCTGTTTGTAAGAGCAACATCACTGGAGATTACCACCAAAACACAAGTTCACCAGACTTCAGGTATAGTATCAGCAAAGATGCATGCTGGGTTAACAGTTACAGTCACAATTTAGGGAAACATTCTAGATTATAAAAATTGTGAAAACTGATAGCAATTTATTAGGATACAGTATGCAAAATTATCAAGCACAATGAGGAAAGAGGTGATTGCCTCACAGTCTGAAGACAAACTCCAGGAAGCACCACCTTCGAAAAGACTGGAGTGAATTTTGCTAACACTAAGGCAAAGAACTCAATGGGAAAAGAATACATGGCTTTTTTTTTTAACTTGTGCTGTGACCCGAGTAAGTACTTTGGAATTAGTCTCAAATCAAGGTACAAAGTGTTGTGTTAGCACTCTTTGCTGCTAGATATGGCTTAAGTATTCCAATAATACCAAAACCTTTAAAACAGCCAATTAAGATTTGACACCACTTTGTCAAAGACCACAAAGCTTCAGGAAGAAACATTCCAGGGATGTAACAACAAAGTCCATTCATATGCTGTGCATGTGCTATCAAATGTAGTCCTGAGAACAGTTGTTAACCCGTTATAGCCAGTGCAACTTTAATAGGTATGAAGCTCATTGAACTTCATAGGCCAGAGGATGTTGAAACAAGAAGTTTGTTTAAGAAAAATGGATTAAAAGAGGAATGGGTTAAAAAAGGGAAACAGCAGGAGATTTTTTATTCTAACTCTCAGGAAGTATTATAGGTAAAACTAGGAAAAAAGCTTTCTTTGGCACAGTTGTTAAAGCAAAGCTGGCTGGGACATACCGGGAATTGTAGCCCAACTCATCTGGAGGATACCAGATTGGGAAAGCTGCTTTAGGGAATAGGAGGAATATATCTGTATCCAAAACATCTTCCTGGACTTCAAAGGCCTATTGTCCATTCCTCCTCCCTTGCATTAGGGACTTGAGAGGGTAAAGAAACAAGCATACCAAGTTTAGTCTTCCCCCAGACTTGTATGTATTCTTGTACAGAACTCTCAACAGGCACTACTCCTACCCTATAAATGTGCTGTGCAGCCTCTTCTGTCTTAGGGGTATTGATAAGAAAGCAAAGAAGAGGGCAATTGTCCAGATGCACTTCTACCATTTGTTAAGGGGGGTTGAAAAAGCATGCTAGGCCACTCTCCCCAGGATCCAAAACTATTTTTTCTACAAATGTGATAGCAAGATATAGCATCTTTCAGTACCCATAATGCTCATCAGCACTGTTCCAATGGGAAGACTGAACAGAGGCATAATCTGCTGAAAGCTGGTCGCTGACATCAGTGGGCATAGACAATTCCAAAATTTGTTGCTGTTTCATCCAGTCCCAGAGTATAAACATGAGCAAGATTTGAAAATAAAGTTTTTCATCAGGGAAATATTTCAGGATTTAGGGCTGATCTACAGTGACTCAAACTCCTGTAATTCATCAGCCCTTCTATAGCATTCCAAAACAAGTAACAGACCCCGTTCCACTAGAGGCAGTGCCAAAAGGAGACTCTTCCATAATGGGCCTACTTACTGCTTGCCTTGCCCCATGTTGAGCATCAGCATCCACACACCGACCAGCCTTCAATCTGAATCAGTCAGTGTGTGAAGGCTGATTTTCACCCTCAAATATCAGTGAGGTTTTAGAAGCAGCCACATCTTACTGACTTTGGCAGCAGCAACTCTTCCGTTAGGCAAAGGCAGCCGCTGCCAAAGTAAAGCTGCTGCACATTGTGCAAACTGAGTAATGTTTAGTCTGTAAAGAGAAAGATGGATTCAATATTGGAAGCATGAAACTTGCACATGAAAACACGATTTAGAACCTATTCCTTCTGTCAGATGTACACTCTGGCTTGGAGCCAATGTCACATGAGCAGGTGTCTGCTCCCACAACAGAACTTCCCTGTCCACTACTCCCTCCTCACACACCCCAAATCAGTTCCAGGGGGTCTCCTAACTCTCCAAGTAGATTTTGAGAATGCACAATGGGGTAAGGTGGGGAGGGGAAAATCTATTCCACCAGCAATTTCCCTTTGCTGACGGAACACCTCCACTGGATACAACCCAATGATTCTAACAATGCTTACTCAGAAGTAAGTTTTTATTTTGTAGCTAGTAAAAAAAGTAAAACAATATTGTTACCACCTTGAATTGGGGTTATCTTCCGTTAAATGTATATAGTGTTGCAGCTTTTGTAATTTTGGGTGCTGTCACAGCTGAAGACATCATTACTGTGTATTTACACCATCCCCAAAAGAATTGGTTTTGTTTATCTCAGTACTAGCTTCTACTGAAAAAATGCCACCATTTATTAATAACTCAATCTACTCAACTCACCTGTGTAAACAAGCTCAACAACCCAAAAGTTTTTCCATAACACAGTAAATTATAGAGTCAATTAACATACAACCTAATCCCTTAACTATCAATAACTGTACATATAAAATATACTAAATTTCACAACTATTACTATGAAATCAAGCTTTTTTTGATGCGCATTTTACCAATACTAGTAGCAAATCATATGCAATACTTCATCTGTTTTCTTAATTGTTTCTATTCAAGTTCAGCTATGAAAAAAATGGTCTTAGTAATTGTCAATTTTGAGGTTTGAAGCCACAAGCACAAACTATTATTTTCTTTACCATAAAACGGTAGCAAAAGAGGAAGTATTTTACATATCAACAAACATCATAAAATGATTTTATAGTAAGAACACTGTGTTAGTCAAAAATATAATACAAACTCTTCTAAACGCAAGATAAATTTTAATTGCAAATGAAATTCAGATTAAATCATTGCTGTACTGAATCTATCTATTCTGCCGTAGAACCATTATTAGTTTCCTTAAAAATGAGGAATCATTACAGCATTATAAGGGAATAACAGACTATGAGGGCTTTATTCGGGTTTCCAGTTTATAACATAGAAAAATAACTACTCTTCATTATGCGCCACAAACAGACCAGACAGCCAGTTAGCTCAACTACTGGAAAAGGAAGAAGTCAGCATGGTTTCCCAGAAAATATTATGATATATTTGATGAACTGGTACACTCACATCACACAGACAGACAGAAGTAAATGCAAACGAACAACAACTTCCCCCACTCAAATGCATACCTGACTCGCAGAGTGCTTTGTCACAGTAACTCCAGTACTATACAGTACGTAAGGATAGTCTTCTTAGTAATTTTCTTTTTAGAAAATAATAAAAGGATACAGCCTTAAAGCACCAGTCTGAGTTCCAATGGCAAGTATCTTCTGAACAGGATCAAAAGCCAAGGCCGAAGGCTGATAGGGGAAACCATGGCGTACAGTCTGTCAAGTCAGAGCAGTGAAGAAATGGTGGATCAGGCAGCAGCAGGAAAAAAAATATTGGGAAGAAGTGATTTCATTTTACTTTCACTTAATTAAGTAACCACAAGTATTTAAGAGAACAGACTGATCTAAATGGCTGTTTATTGAAGAAAAATGGCTGCAAAGTTTATTCAAGCCTCACTGAACAAAGAGACAGTAAAATGAAACTTTAATTTGATCCTACTCAAGTATATTTAAACTAAACAATCCACCCATTCATCTTTCACCTTTATTCTATTCCTAGCCTAATATGTAATTCTTCCCATAAATAGTAGTGGTTAGGTCATCTGAATTAAAATCAGAGACAGTCCCTGGAAAAAGTGATGATGCAACCAGTCCTGTAAATTAAATGACCACTAATTATTAAAATGGCTCTTCAGAGAGCTATCACTGTTTCTCAGCAGCAGGCCTTGAATGACATAAACCTGCTACTCCAGGGTAGATTAAAACAAAAAACTCTTACACATACTTCTGCAACTATGAATTGCAATGGAAGCTCATGTCTCCCCTCCCCTTACAATTAAATAAACAAAATGTGTCTCAGCTCAGCATTTTATGGCATTGAAATGTTCTAAAGAAAATTCCCACATATACAGGCTTATTTTAATGAAATACAAGTGTCATAACTGAATCTTCAATTAGTCTAACTGGTGTGAGGTTATAGGGAGGAAAAGAGCACAACATAGGTAGCGCTAGTCAAACCAGAATGCTTTTTTATCTTCAAGATCAACACCCACTACCACTCCATGATTTAGGAAAAGTATTCAATCCACAAGCAAGCCAAGTTACAGCTGCTTTGGCCACAGGTGTGTAAAGGTAGAGATGAGCATTAACATGCACATCATTTTGCATTTCAATTTGGCACAGCTGGTGAATTAATGTGCTGCATCATCATTTTGGAATTTAGACTTCAACTGCATTTACTGTACCTCATCTAAACAGAAATGTTATTTTTGTTAGTAATAAACAACTCTTCCACCCCCACCCTAAACATTATTTAAAGAGCTATTGCACTTGTCTGTTTGGTGAACTGAATTTGCAAAAGCCTGTTAAAATGCCTATACAAAGCTTGTGCTGCCAATAATGCAGAGAATTTGGTACCCTGTGCCTTTATCCCATCAAAATGACATTCTGGCAGTGTTCAGCATCTATGCACTCATTGCATGCAAGTAAAATATACGTGTCTATTTTAGGAACAGGCTAAAATACAGATGGGGTAAATTGTCATTGGAGAAGATGCTTCTAAATAAAAGCCTAGAGTCCATCATAGCGTCATCAACGTCGTCGCTCCCCCCCCCCCGCCTCCCCCAAATAAAAAAAGGTAAATTGACAGCTTTAGAAGCATACGAGTCCAGAGCCTGCAGAACCCATCATGGCTACATCATTCTCCACTCTCTCTCTCTCCCCACCCCCATTTCTTCCCAACCGGCTGTTAACGGCTGCAGTATTCACCTTGCAGAGCTGGAAGTGCTCGGACTGTAGGGTCTCCTGGATGTCGTTCTCCCGGGTTGCAGCCTGCTGCTGTTGCGTGGAAGAGGAAGCCGAAGAAGACGACGACGAGCCCGCTGTCAGGCCGTCCAACACCTTCCTGATGTTAAATTTCCTCATGGTCTCTTCGGCGGCGCACCCTGTTCTTCTCCCCCCTCCGCCGCCGCCTCCTCTCCCTCCTCCCCCTCTCCACCCCCCTCTTGCCGTGGCTCCTACTCCCGCCTTATCACACACACCTCATACAAACCACAGCAGAGGAGAGCCGAGGGAGGAAAGAAGCAGGCGGGCAGAATGTCGGGTCGGGGGGGGGGGGCAAGAAGAAGCGTCTCTCTCTCTCTCTCTCTCCTTCGCCTTCATCCAATCCTCATCCTCATCATGTACATAGATTGGGAAGGGAACAACGAGGGCCGAAAGAGGCTCCCAAAGCCAGGCACAAATCACAGGGGCACAAATCAGCCACCCTTCTCAGGTAGGGGAGGGAGTGGACCTGATCAAGGAAGAGGAAAGAGCCACAACAGGAAGGGAAAGGAAGGAAGGAAGGAGGGAGGGAGGCACGGAGTAAATAAATATAGCGCGAGATTAACGCAGCAGCAGCGCTTCCTCCTGCTACTGCTCTAGACGCGCACAGGCACACTCACAGGCAGGCGAAGCCAAGAAACGGCGGCTTTCCTTTCCTCTCTCAAATCCCCGCCAGGAGTGCTACGACCACTGCCAGCGGCGGCGGCGGCGCCCTCCCTTTCCTTTAGACTCCTGGAAGGCCTCTCAGGCCACCTCTCGCAGGCTTCCCCTTCCTTGCCTCACCGCGCCTTTCCGTCCAAGCCCTAATCCTGGGCCCTCCTCGCCACTGCCTCAGGCCCTCCTCGTCCCGGCTTGGTGCTGCTGCTGCGCGTCGGGCGAGCCCGTGTCTGCCTCTGGCTCGCCGCCTCTTCCTCCTCCCCGTCCGCTCGTGCGGCTACGAACCGAGAAGTGACCGCGACGACAGGCTCAGCTCCTGCCCACCCCTTTCCCCTCCTGCCAGTCTCGCATAGTGGGAGCAGCGACGGCCGCGGCTGTCATCCAGCCATGTGCCCCCCGCTCCTCTCCTCCGTCTCCCTCGCGCTCGCTCTCTGCCTCAGACGCCGCTGCGCCTCCCCCGCGGACGGCGGCCTCCCCTCGCCAGCAGTGCTCCCCCCTCAGCGCGACTCTTGCCCCGGGAGCGTCACCAGCGGCGCTTCGCGGCGGCGGCGGTGGTGGTGGTGGTGCCGCCGGCTGCCACACGCCCCCACAACCATCCTCTTGCGAAGCTGCGCCGGCTGCCGGTGCCTCCTCCCTGCCCTGCCTATTCCCGCTTCGCCTGACAACACCGACACGCAGCCCGCGCCGTGAGAACGCAGTGGCGGCGGCACCGTCTTCTTCCTCCCCGCCACCACTGTGGCAGCTGCCGCTGTTGCCTCCTTAAACTGCTTGCTGGTGGTGGCAACGCTGAAGCGAACCCCGCGGAGCATGCGCGCTCAAAGGCCTCCAGCAGCACCCGGATGTCGCTGCTTTTGGGTGGCTGTCTTGTTTTGCGTTGCGTTGCTCTACTCTGCTCCTTCATGCCCGGTCCTGGCAAAGTGAAGAAAGTGCTTTGGGGGGCTGTAATTCCCGGGGCATGCTGACGTTGGGCATGAGCCCGATTTGATTCAGAGGCACGCACTTCGAATAAACATGCAGCGGGGCGGGCTGGGCCGAGCACTGCTTTTCCTCCTGGCCAGGCTGCACAATCCTATGCACGCTCACCTGAGAGTAAGCCCTGTGGAACACAGTGCGGACTTGCTCTAGAGTAAAAACGTGTAGGGTCGGGCTGCATCTCACTAACCCGCAGAAGAAGGGCTAATCGTGGAGGTCCAGCAAAATACTGATCATCTCAGAGCCATTCCTCATGTGGATTCCCCGCCCCCAGAGCTTGCATGCGCTGATTCAGCGTATTCTGGTCCGCGTCCGCCAGCCGCGGATGCTACAGAGCATTGTGATGGCCCTCGGGGTGATCCCGCTAGTCCGCAGGGCAGCCCGGGGACATCACACGGTCAGTACCGGTGGAGCGCGTGTAGATATCTATGTTCTACTGCTTTCCACGCTTCTAAGGTTTGTAGTGCTCCAGAGCTGGAGTGGAAGGAGCTCCTGTGCGGACGAGTAAGGAAACACTGAAACAGCGAAAATGGTCTCGGCTTTGTGCGCTTGCTTGTTTCAAGGGATGCCAGTGTTGGGGTGATGCTCTTGAAAGATCCCTCTGGCATGAGGGATGAGGAAAGTGTCCTGCAAGAAGTAGAGAGGGTTAAACGGGAGATTGTTTTTCCTGGATGGAGTAAAAGCAAATCGAGAGGCAAAGGTCTTGGGCGTGAGCGACCTCGGTTTCCTAAAAGCAGCTTCAACGACAGAGTTGACTAGACTGACCTTGGGCAAATCACTGACCCCTAAATCGGAGGGATCTAGAGATAACAGTTACAAAACACTTTGTACACTAAAGTGATACAGAAGATATTGATAATGGCTTTTCATCTTGTGATGTTTATTGGCCATGCTTTGAAACTGTCAGTTTGGGCCAAGCATGTATGCAAGTTATTGCTTTCTTCAAGTAGATTTTTATCCCACCACATCTCAAGGGCTCAAGGCATTTTTTATAACACAAAAGCAAACACAAAGTGTACAATAAAGTAGAAAGAAAACTGAAAATGCTAAGACTAAATAACAAGACTTGTTTCCATTTCAAACAAGAACTGATTTGTGTAGGGACAACTAAAGACTGTTACAAGTCCTGTTCTTTGAATGGCATAAACATCACAGATGCTTAAGGTGTTTCCAGACAGAGGGCTCCCCAGCATTAACTCTGAGAAGGAGGAGGTTATGGGGCAGAAACACAGGATAAAAGCCGGGTTGTTGGAAGCTCAAAAGGGAGAGGAAAGACAGACAGGGCTGGATCAAAGAAGCTCAGGAGGAGTGGCTGGAAAGAGCAACAGGAAAGGGGAAAAGAACAGAAGGAACAAAAGGGGTTAGTAGGAAGGGAGGGAAGAGCAGTTGGCTCTTTAGAAGGCCAAGTGAAGCAGAGGACTGGCTGCTAGGAAAGACCTTCCAGTGTAGCCAGCAGCAGTCAGGAAAACACAAGAACGAGTGGACAAGAAAAGACTTCCTTACTTCCACAGCAAACTCAGTAACAGATTATCCTGACTCTACAGCTACTTATCTATGTCTAGCATCATTATGTAGGCATCTGATCCTGCAGCTACTTACCTGCACCTTGGACTTTCATCCTGATCCTGTCTATAGGAAACTTACCCTACCAGTAGGCATCCAACCCAATCCTGCAGCTACTTAGCTTACTCTTTGAATATTTATCCTGATCCTGCAGATACTTACATATATTGCCCTGTGAGCATCCAACCTGGTCCTGCAGTTACTTATCTCACTCTAGGAGCTTACATCCTGGTTCTGCAGCAGCTTACCAGTATTGTTCCAGGGGCCGTTTTTGCCTTATCCTGCAGCTAGTTGCTACAGTCCCCAAGAAGTAAGTCTGATTCTGCAACTACTTTGAATGGTCCTGTGCCGTAACAAGGATTGATAAAGTCTATAGTTCCTGCATTTATATGGTCATGTCATTCATTTGAGATGAGAATAGGTGAAAGAGCCATGTTCCCCCCATTCTGGGAAAAGGGGGCATTCCTTGTGACAGCATCATACAAAACTGCTGTTAATTTACATCAAATAAAATTTCCATTCCATCTGCAGTAGGTCTTATATTCATGTCAGGCACCAACAAAAAACAAAGCCAATTTAAGCTTCATATGTGAAAAAACCCTCAGGCCATTTATGTGATTGAGGCTTATACTTTATACATTGGAAGTACAATCCTGACCTGTACATGTCTACGAATAAGCCCCATTGAGTTCATTGAGACTTACTCCCCGGTAAATTAGTATGGGATTGCAGCCTAAAACCTTACTTTTGCACCCAGGTGACATCCAAGACAGACTTTGTTGTTGTTCAGTCCTGTCCAACTTTTCGTGACCCCATGGACCATAGCACGCCAGGCCTTCCTGTCCTCCGCTCTCTCCCGGACTGTGCTCAAGTTCATAAGACAGACTCACACAAATATAAACCAGTTGAAATCAATGGCTACAAGCATGTTTAACTCTTTGCTCTAGTAAACTGCATCCTGGCTAAATGGTACCTGAGCTTTTTAACAGTCAGTGCTATTTTTCGCCTAGAGTTTGTCAGACACCCAGCTGTTAACTCTTTTAAACATGAAACTGAATGGTCTGAGGCCTGGTTTAGATTTACACCAGAATGAGGTAGGATTAAAGGAACAGCATCCTGAAATGATAGAGTGACATGCACCACTTAAACTGTAGGTGCAGGATCACATTTTTGAATGCTCCCATTTTTTAAAAAAAACTTACTGCAAGAAGAAACTAGCAGAGAATGGAGCAGAAAGGGTCAGAAGTTTTCTGCCTAATTTGCTAGTACATACCAGGTTACGGTAAGAGGTGTAGATGCAGTCACTTGAATAACAAGGCAAAGTGTGTTTAACATCAGGGAAATATTACTTAAGAAAATTTGAGATATTATTTCTTTATTTTTTTCTATACTACTCAACAGCCAAAGCTGTCCAGGTAGTTCAGAAAAATAGTCTTATGAGAGTCTTAAGACATAAAACAAAGAAACAAAACATAGAAACAAAAGCCTTTCCCTTGTTAGGTTTTTGGAATTTGGAACAAAGTACATTTTAGAATTAAGAGAAGACCAGTTTTGGTGCAAAAATTCTGCCTCTGCCACAGAAAGCAAGCAATAACAATGTATCAACCATCACGAGTCTCTTATACACTCCAGTCTAGGAATACAATAACCATTTATTTATTTGTATGCTGCTTTTCCACAGCACTGTGTCTAAATGTTCTCACAGCATAAACAATGACAATAAAATTAAAATATTTTAAAATGGGAAGACCCTAAATATATAGATCTAGTCAATCAAAATTAATCATGATTAATGCCTACAGATGTTTAGCATTTAGCACATGCTTAATTCTGTCCTATTGAAATCCATGACTCCCCGTGCGATCCTATGCTTTACTCAAAAGTAAGCCCCAGTGACTTCAATGAGACTTCTTTGTAAGTGTGTTTAAAATTGCAGCCTTGGTGCAACCCTATACATATCTACATAGAAATAAGTCCCTTTGAATTCAATAAGAGGGTAAAGGACTGCAGGATTAAGTGCTCAGCTTTGCCTGGATAATGTGCACAGTGACTACGGGGATTGAATCCCATTAGTGGTGGGTGTGTCCAGCCCCCCATGTCATAAAATTGGTAGATTATTGTTGTTGTTGTTGTTGTTGTTGTTCAGTCGTTCAGTCGTGTCCGACTCTTCGTGACCCCATGGACCATAGCACGCCAGGCCTTCCTGTCCTGCGCTCTCTCCCGGAGCGTGCTCAAGTTCATATTCATTGCATCCGTGATGCTATCTAGCCATCTCATCCTCTGCCGTCCCCTTCTCCTTTTGCCTTCAGTCTTTCCCAGCATCAGGGTCTTTTCCAGGGAGTTTTCTCTTCGCATTAGGTGGCCAAAATATTGGAGCTTCAGCTTCATTATCTGTCCTTCCAATGAGCACTCAGGGTTGATTTCCTTTAGGATGGACTGATTTGACCTCCTTGCAGTCCAGGGCACTCGTAAGAGTCTTCTCCAGCACCACAGTTCGAAAGCATCAATTCTTCGGCGCTCAGCCTTCCTTATAGTCCAGCTCTCACAGCCATACATTACTACTGGGAAAAACATAGCTTTGATTAGATGGACCTTTGTCGGCAAGGTGATGTCTCTGCTTCTTACTATGCTGTCTAGGTTTGCCATAGCTTTCCTCCCAAGGAGCAAGCGTCTTTTAATTTCATGGCTACAGTCACCATCTGTGGTGATCTTGGAACCCAAGAAAGTAAAATCTGTCACTGCTTCCATTTCTTCCCCTTCCATATGCCAGGAAGTGATGGGGCCAGATGCCATGATCTTAGTTTTTTTAATGTTGAGTTTCAAACCAGCTTTTGCACTCTCCTCTTTCACCCTCAACAAGAGGCTCTTGAGATCCTCTTCGCTTTCTGCCATTAGGGTGGTATCGTCTGCATATCGGAGGTTGTTGATAATTCTCCCAGCAATCTTAATTCCGACCTCTGATTCATCCAACCCGGCATTTCTCATGATGTACTCTGCATATAAGTTAAATAAGCAGGGTGACAATATGCAGCCTCGTCGTACTCCTTTCCCAATTTTGAACCAATCGGTTGTTCCATGTCTGGTTCCTACTGTTGCTTCTTGACCCTCGTACAGGTTTCTCAGGAGACAGGTAAGGTGGTCTGGTACTCCCATCACTTTAAGAATTTGCCACAGTTTGTTGTGATCCACACAATCAAAGGCTTTAGCGTAGTCAATGAAGCAGAAATAGACCTTTTTCTGGAATTCTCTTGCTTTCTCCATGATGCAGCGAATGTTGGCGATTTGATCTCTAGTTCCTCTGCCTCTTCGAAACCCAGCTTGTACTTCCGGTAATTCTCGGTTCGCATACTGCTGAAGCCTAGCTTGTAGGATTTTGAGCATCACCTTGCTGGCATGTGAAATGAGCGCAATTGTGCGGTAGTTTGAACACTCTTTGGCGTTGCCCTTCTTTGGAATTGGAATGTAAACTGACCTTTTCCAGTCTTGTGGCCACTGTTGAGTGTTCCAGATTTGTTGGCATATTGAATGCAGCACTTTAACAGCATCATCTTTTAGGATTTTAAATAGCTTGGCTGGAATACTGTCATCTCCGCTAGCTTTGTTGTTACTAATGCTTCCTAAGGCCCACTTGACTTCACTCTCGAGGATGTCCGGCTCAAGTTCAGTGACCGCACTATCATGGCTATCAGGGACATTCAGATCTTTCCTGTATAGTTCTTCTGTGTATTCTTTCCACCTCTTCTTAATCTCATCTGCTTCTGTTAGGTCCCTGCCTTCTTTGTCCTTGATCATGCCCGTCTTTGCACAAAACGTTCCTTTGAGATCTCCAATTTTCTTGAAGAGATCTCTAGTCTTTCCCATTCTGTTGTTTTCCTCGATTTCTTTGCATTGTTCATTTAAGAAGGCCTTCTTGTCTCTCCTTGCTATTCTCTGGAACTCTGCATTCAGTTGGGTATATCTTCCCCTTTCTCCCTTGCTTTTTGCTTCCCTTCTTTCGTGAGCTACTTGTAAAGCCTCATCAGACAGCCACTTTGCTTTCTTGCATTTCTTTTTCTTTGGGATGGATTTCGTTGCTGCCTCCTGAACAATGTTACGGACCTCCGTCCATAGTTCCTCAGGCACTCTGTCTATCAGGTCTAATCCCTGAAATCTCTTCCTCACCTCCACTGTATATTCATCAGGGATATGATTTAGGTCATACCTGAACGGTTTAGTGGTTTTCCAGACGTTCTTCAATTTAAGCCGAAATTTTGCAAGAAGCAGCTCATGATCTGAGCCACAGTCAGCTCCAGGTCTTGTTTTTACTGACTGTATGGAGCTTCTCCATCTTTGGCTGCAAAGGACATAATCAATCTGAATTCGATATTGACCATCTGGTGATGTCCATGTGTAGAGTCGCCTCTTGTGCTGTTGGAAAAGAGTGTTTGCTATGATCAGCATGTTCTCTTGGCAAAACTCTATTAGCTTTTGTCCTGCTTCATTTTGTACACCAAGGCCATGCTTGCCTGTTATCCCGGTGATTTCTTGACTTCCTACTTTAGCATTCCAATCCCCTATGATGAAGAGGACATCTTTTTTTGGTGTTAGTTCTAGAAGGTGTTGTAGGTCTTCATAGAACCGATCAACCTCAGCTTCTTCAGCCTCCGTGGTTGGGGCATAGACTTGAATTACTGTGATGTTGAATGGTTTGCCTTGGATTCGTTCTGAGATCATTCTATCATTTTTAAGATTGTACCCCAGTACTGCTTTTCCCACCCTTTTATTGACTATGAGTGCTACTCCATTTCTTCTAAGGGATTCTTGCCCACAATAGTAGATATGATAGTCACCTGAATTAAATTCGCCCATGCCTGTCCATTTGAGTTCGCTGATTCCCAAGATGTCGATGTTCAATCTTGCCATCTCATGTTTGACCACCTCCAGCTTACCTTGATTCATTGATCTGACATTCCAGGTTCCTAAACAATATTGTTCGGATCGGATTTTCTTTTCACCACCAGACACATCCACAGCTGAGTGTCCTTTCGGGTTTGGCCCAGCCGCTTCACTCTTTCTGGCGCTACTTGGAAATACCCTCTGCTCTTCCCCAGTAGCATATTGGACACCTTCCGACCTGAGGGGCTCATCTTCCAGCGTCATCTCGTTTAGCCTTGTGATACATTCCATGGGGTTTTCTTGGCAAGAATACTGGAGTGGGTTGCCATTTCCTTCTCCAGTGGACCACATTTTGTCAGAACTCTCTGCCATGACCTGTCCGTCTTGGGTGGCCCTTCACGGCATAGCTTATGGCTTCATTGAGTTACGCAAGCCCCTTCGCCACAACAAGGCAGTGATCCATGAAGGGGAGATTATTGTTATATTACATTATATAGTATGCTAACCCCAGGATCTTTTTGTACCATAGGTATTTGCAAAAGAACAATTATTATGGTCATAACTTTTCCTGTACTCTCATTTGTTAGAATTTGGAATTATTCCCCCCCCCCGATGATTCTCACCACCACGAAATTCTTTAAATAGAAGAACGTATGCAGAAAGCTATTACTCAGAAGTGAAATATATGAATATAGGCATAATCAGAATCCCTATATTTTTTAAAAAATGATAATAATTTTAATGAGCTGTACTGAACATGGACCAATGCCATATATTTTATGGGAAGTTGTTACTCTTAGACCTATATAATGTATATATTGTAATGTGATGTTAAAACATCAAAGGCAATGCATTCATAACCCCACAGTGCACTTTATGTGTCTTGAAAAAAACGGAATTGATCCAGTCTTGTGAGCCACTGCAAGCACAAGAACTGGCTAGGCTAGGTGATACTGCAGCTCCAGAGTGTAGTAAACCTACATCACTTTCTTTAGGCTACTTGAATTCATAACATCTGCAGGAAGGGCCAAGTGAGTGCAATTACCAGCACAACCACCCCTGCATGGACGGATCATAATATCCAGGTTCCCAGCTTTCATTAAAAAAAAAAGTCTTTAGCCCTTGTGCATCCAGAGATAAACGGCAACATGTGCAGCCTCTATTCTGCCTGTTTGTTTTGAGAAACTAGTCTGCTCCCACCTTCCAGTGTTTTCAGCCAATAAACGATGCCATAGCAATGGTTAACACCTCCACTATCTGAAGAAAGAACTTCCTTGTTCATTTTGTCTTTTTGTGGTCTTTCCTGTTAGGAAGTAATTGCAGACTCTTAAAAAGAAAAAAAAAGTTTAGAAATCCAGGAGTTCAGTGTAGCTGAAACTGGTCAGTAATGTGCGTTATCAAAAAACAAAAGGTAGCAGGAAAGACAGGAGTTCATGAACTTTTTAACTAAGGTCCTGTTAATAATTCTTTCTGAGCTTATAAACATTTCAAAAATTACCTTGACAAGGGATGCAGATAAAGTTCATCATTATTATACCCACATCTCAGGAGGCAGGGCTATGGCTGAGTAAGGGTGGGTTACACTAGTCCTGCAAAGTTGCCTAGTGTTGTTATTCCCATTTTGCAGAGAAGAAGGGGTACAATAGTGTGCAACAAGTCTGAAGTATAGTCCAGTGTTGTTGTCCAGTCTTTTGGTGCGTTGGTGTTGTTTTAGAGTAATGCAGATGGGGCTGTGAAGTTATATAAGCTATCATTGCAGCAGCAGTGCAATTTATTAAGGGCTAGAGGGGGTTGTTGTGATGTATATAACTTTAAGTGAACCTGCCATTTTTCGCTCTTGCAGGAGGCCCAAGTAAGCCTTTCCACATCACCCTCTCTCTCTTAATGCAGGCCTTGGAGCTGAAATGGTGTGCTATGCATCTCTGTAAGCATTAGTGTTTTCTCACGTATTGTAGTAATACATAACCTGGTTGTATAGGTATCTGAATCTATTATGTGTTGCTTGCAGAGCAGAGCCTAGGATTGGACTGTAAGGTGACCAGGACACACAAGCACCCATATTAACCATACCTTTCAGCCCTGTAATGGTCATTGGCTCAAGGGCAGTTACAGGGTGAAAGGAGACAGGGAAAGAATTGATGGTTTCAGCTGCAGGTAGAAAGACATTGCCCAAACACCAGGTCTACCCACTGAGAAACAACAGAGGGGTAGACCTGGTATACAAATCTCTCAGAGGCCAGACTTTGTCACTGTTCAGTCACCAGATCTACCAGCAATGCTGGATCTGTTCTCTGATGCTATTAGGGCTTTTTAAAAATGTGCAACTACGCAAAATGTGCAGTTCCAGGAAAAATATGCAATTCCAAAAGAACATTGCTGCAGTTCAGAATTCAAGCCATGCAAAAATTATATTGTTAGCTGATGTAAAAAGTGGCTGATAACAACGTGAACAGTAAAGTGAGTAGTCCAGGCTCCTCTAGAACCCTAATCAAGCATGCCCATTTCCCCTCCCACTGCTAAAGACACTCCCCACAGACTTGACTGCTACTTTCTAGAGCCTCCTTTCCCAACCTGGTGACCTCCAGGTGGTTTGGACTTCAGCTCCCCTCAGCCCCAACCAGCCAATGGTCAGGAATGCAGGGAGTTGTAGTCCAAAACATCTGAAGGTCACCAGGTTGGGGAAGAGTAGTGATGCCATAAAATGTCCAATATGATATTCTTAAGACAGCTGTATTGTGTTCATGCATTTGTATTTTTTTCTCTTCTTCTTAGGTATGTAGTTTTTTTATCCCTCACTCTAAGCAAAGTTTTGGTGGAGTTCATGGTGCTTCTTGAATCTAACACTCTTCTGTATTAGTGCTGTTCAATTCCCATCTTCTACCAGTCTGTGTAGGTTTCTAAATGTTATGGAATGTGACACTAAGCAACGAAGTGCACACAGAAAGAATGTATAGGTGGGTTGTAGTGGTATGGCATGCACTATGCATGTGAACTGAAACCACAAACTGCTGTGCAGCTTCCCTCACCCGCTTTAGAAAGATACCTGCAGACACCCATGCTTGGATTGCATTTATATAAGTCTCAAAACTGCTAGAACAGTGGCTATATGTCCTCTTCCCTCCCCCCACCCCCACCATCATTTTATGTCAGTCATGTGCAGGGACAATATGGGCCAGCCCGCTAGAAACATCAGACTGTATGCTTGTATTCAATTTTCCCCCCCCACCCCCACCCCCAAACACCAATTCATTTGTCATTTTCAGTGTTTTCTCCAGGATTTAAGCTTGATTGCCTTTGCAGTGTATTCCCTGAGGTTTGACTCTGGCTATTCCTGTAATTCTATCAGTGTTTGAAGGAGTAATTTATTTTTCTGCTTATCCAAATCTTCTTTTGGCCAGTGCAAGGACTTAATTTCCTTCCTACAGTCCAAAAATGCACAGTACTCTGTTTCCTTTTCCTTATTCACATAGTCCATTGAGTTCGGCTTTCTGTTCTGTGTTCCACTAAATATCTGCTTTGGCCAGCTTGGAATTGACAAGGACAGCTTTTTCAAGGGAGTATCTGCTTCCTTTCCTGTCCCCAATAAAAGTTTTGTGTCTGACTGCAGCAGTGTCTAGATATAACCTTCAGTTTTGGTTTAACATATATTGTGCCTTTATCAGTACTGCAGAGCGCATCTTACACGGACAGTTCAATACTTAGGCACATCCATCAGTTGTCAAATGAGACTTAGCCTAGGTTTGAAATTTGCAGTTGTTTGGTTACATCTGATTCTTTGAGCAAGTCTTATCAAATTCAGGCTGCAATCCTATGCACACTTAACTGGGAGTAAGTCCCACTGAACTCCAAGGAGCTTACTTCTGAGTAAACTTGTATAGGATTTGATGACACATAATCAAATGATCAAAACACCCATCAGGTGAATGCAGATTGGGCAGAAATTTTGGATTTCTCAAAACCTGGGAACACGACCCTCCAAAATTTGAAATACAATGTTTTTATGTTTTGGTTTTACTGCTGAATCTGTGTCCTTGGGTGACTTTTATATTACTGTTTTTATGAAACTGTATTAAATGTTGTAAGCTCTCTTAAGTGGTGCTAGAAATGCCTTAATAAATATAAGTAAATACATTTTAAAGGAGAAAGATGTCTGCCAGCATTTGCAAAGTGGTAGCAACTGGGCATTTTGAATTTCTTATTCCTTGTCTTTTATATTTACATGTTTGTATTTCTGGTATCATTATATTGCTTGATTATTGTAGCCTGTATTCAAGGTAAGGCAAAATTTGGAAATATTGTTATAGGCTGAGCATTCTTTCATTTAGATGGATTGCTAGGAACTCATGTAGGCAGGTTTCATCAACGGGAGTGAACAGCCCTGGAGATGGTCTCCAGACAGCTGGATTGGGCACCTATCTGTGTTTCTGAATGATATACCTATCAGAACATGGAGGAGGTGTTATTCCTCCAGCTGAGGCGAGAGGGTAAATGTGTATTTGTGAGATAGCATTGGGCAGTTTTGAGGAGACACAGGTCATTTCCACACTAGGGCTCTTTTTATGGCTGTAGAGGCATTGCTCTTCTACAATCAGTTAGCAGCAGAACTATAAATACGATTCCACACAGTACTTAATATAGTACTATATTCCCCATTTAACAAGAGTTAAATTTCAGGGGGTGCTACAGCTAGATCTTTCAACCAATGCAACAACCCCTCCCCTATAATATATAAGATTCCTTTTGCTTTTTAACCCTGTAAGTGGTGGCTATTGGTTTTGGGGTGAATTCAGTCCCAGCAGTAGTGCTGGAGTAACTTGACACCCATCTAATCCAGTGTACCAAGTGACTTCTGGGGTGCCAGGTTAAGGAGAGAAGGCTGTCCATATGACCCTAAGGGTGTCACACCAAGCTAGTCTCTATCAGCTGAATTCTTTCTCATGTGATACAACATTCAGAGAATGGGGCAGAATGTTTTAAAGTTGCTGAGATACTAATGTACAGTCAGGGCCAGAAATATTGGAACAAGGATAGCTGTTTTGGCAGTTGGCCTCTGTACACCACCACATCGAAGTTGAAAGGAAACACCCAGATGGGAGAGAAGTCAGGACTTTCCGCTGTAATTCAAGGGGTTTGACAAAAGTGGGACACTAACCATCCAGGAAGTACAGCTAGTGGCATACACACATCCCTGTTGCTGGTGGCTCATAAGTAATGGAACCAACCAACATCATTTCAAACTTAAGGATCGCCTTTAATACCTGGATGAAAATCCTTTGCAGTCAATGACTGACTGAAGTCTGGAACCCATGGACATGACCAAATGCTGAGTTTCCTCCCTCGAGATGCTTTGCCAGGCCTTTACCGTAGCTGCCTTCAGCTGCTCCTTGTTTGTGGGTCTTTCTGCCTTCAGTCTTGTCTTCAGTAAGTGAAAAGCATGCTCTATTGGGTTGAGATCAGGCAACTGACTTGGCCATTGAAGAACATCCCACTTCTTGGCCTTGAGAAACTCTTGGGTAGCTTTTGCTGTATGTTTTGGGTCATTATCCATTTGCAATATGAAGCAGTTTGGCAGCATTCGGCTGAATCTGAGCAGAAAGTATAGCCCTATACACTTCAGAATTCATCCTGCTGCTTTCATCAGCAGTCAGATCATCAATAAACACCAGTGACCTGGCTCCATTGATTAGCAAAGGCTAATCTGGCCTTTCGGTTCTTGAGCGTTACCAATGGTTTGCACCTTGTTGTGAAGCCTCTGTATTTACATTCATAAAGTCGTCTCTTGACTGTAGATGTTGATAATGACATGCCTACCTCCTCAAGAGTGTTCTTGACCTGGCTAGATGTTGTGAAAGGGTTCCTCTTCACCATGAGCAGAATTCTGTGGTCATCTACTTTAGTTGTCTTCCGTGGTTTTCTGGGCCTTTTGCTGTTGCTGAGCTTGCCAGTTAATTCCTTCTTTTTCAGGATGTTCCAAATTGTTGTATTGGCCACTCCCACTGTTTTTGCTATCTCTCTGATGGGTTTATTTTGTTTCTTCAGCCTAATGATGGCCTTCTTCATTCGCATGGACACCTCTTTGGACCTCGTGTTGGGAGTTCCAGTGAACAGCTACCAAATGCAAATGTAACACTCAGAACTACTTCCAGGCCTTTTATCTACTTTATTGGTCATGGGGTACCCAAGAAACAGGCCATACCTGGCCATGCAACTGCTTGTCAGCCATTCGTTCCATTACTTATGAGCCACCAACGATGGGAGGGAGAGTGTATGCCACCGGATGTACTTCCTGAATGGTTAGTGCCCTACTTTTGTCAAAGCCCTGGAATTACAGCTGAAAGTCCTGACTTCGCTCTCATCTGGGTGTGTTTCCTTTCAACTTCAATGTGGTGGTGTACGGAGGCCAACTGCCAAAACAGTTATCCTTTTTCCAATATTTCTGGCCCTGACTATATATGATACATCTTGATTAGATGTAACAAACTTCTATCATCTGGGTTATATATCTGCCAACTCCTCCCCACACTGCCTTTAGTATAGTAAGGACACAATGCTATTGCATGTTTAGACCAAAAAAAAGTCCTACAACTGCTGGTTGGGGAATACTGGGAACTGTAAGATTTTTTTCTGTCTAAACTTGCATAGGCTTGCACCTTAAGCAACTTTATGGCAAAATCACTGGATTTATCTATTTCTAAATGGCTATCATGATATGTTTTGAAAGCATTGTTCCAAAGCCATATTCATCTCATTTTTTAGAATTTTACACAAATTACACAATTCCAGATTCACTAGTGACTGTAAACAACTACCTACATGATAAAAAAGAATATCTAGCACTATATTATTCCCCCTGTAATTGTGACACATTTCATTAACAATACCTTATGGCACTGTTGTTTCAGTTGGTGTTTACATATTATAGAAATATTTTTTTCATAAACAAGTACCAGTGGAATTTCTGTACAATATTCACTAATATATTATAGTGCTGCTTTAAAGTTTTAATCATGAGTAGTTCAAACCAGAAGGTTAAAATAATACAAGGACAGGATATTAATGATGTGGAATACTCCAGGTTACATAGCAACCAGACCATGATCGTGAGTTGTGTGAAGAAACCGGCAAAGACTTCCCAACCACAAATATGGAAATTACAGCATCAAAGCTGAACACTACATCAGATGACTAAAATGGTAAAAGAAGTAGCTCCTTATTTTAAAGTCCATGATTCAATTTTACATGTGAAGCATCAAGATAACAAGGACCTGCTGGTTCACCTTTTCAGCATCTGTGTCAGTGTTTAACAATGTGAAGTGTTCTTGGATTCTTCTGGGAATATTTTCTACATACGATGCATTCCTGTAATGACCATTGGTTATTGCGACGACTGCAATACAATCCTTACCCTCAGTATCACTCTCTGGAGGGGGCTAGAACTGGATGGAGGTGCCCCTCACCTGGTGGAGAGGAGCTTCACTGGAACTGGGGGCCAGTTATGCCTGTGGAAAGCTCTGCCAGTGGTAGGCCCCAAAACAGGGTGTTCTGAAGGTGGAATAGAGGTGGTCTTGGGGGCATAAGTATTTTCCCCTCCCATTAGAACCAACAAGAGGGATTAAAAACAATGTTGGAGACTGGCGTATATTCCCATCTCCATGTCACCCAGCCTTGCCAGCATGAGCCAGCAGGTTTTGGGAGTGACTTCATTCCCACCTCACTTAGCATTGCTGTACCTGCTGTTAATGTTTCAGGAAGATCTGCTGTGTGTAAGGTTGGGTCCAGATGGAAGTCTTAAATGCAACCTCTCTCAGGGTGAGTTTTCTGCATAAAACAATGAAGGATCAGGAGCAACATAACTATTCTCAAAAAGCTGTTTGCTTAGATGGGTACAATAAACCTTAGTAGCAATATTTTACTGTATCATCTGAGGCAGCTATGTTTAATTAAGATATCTATGCATCTATCAGTAGATAGGTAGATAAAGCACCTTAAGTATGCAAAGCACTTGGTTTCTGGCTTGTTAATCTTCACTGTTAATATAACAGCACAGCATGCTCTACTCATCTATAACAGACAGCTACTTCTACAGCTGGTCATAATGTTGCTATAGATTAAGATTGATTATAATTTTATATGTGTTTGCTTTGCTGCCTCATGAGTCCTTGTGATAAACATTTAAAATAATTAATATAAATAAATAGATGGTAGTGTCTAAAGTTGGATCTGCATAGCATCTTGAATCAGATGTGCATCCAATGGACATTGAAACTCCATCCACATTTTACATGCATTAGTGACTTCAAGCTCTGTTTGTGCTCAGCTTATGCTCAGAATTCAGCTCCACAGTACAGACAGAAGTAATTGGTGGGATCAGCACAGTATGTGCAACTCAAATGACCAAATCTAGATGTTTGGCAGTGGAGGCGGGAGGTTCTCTTTGCACCTGGTACCTGCTGTGTCCATTTCCCATGTTTATGGTTTTGTGTGAAAGAATGAACAGATCTATTCAAAGGGTATTTAAAATACAAAGGAGTAGTAAGGAAAAGGCTGTGGAGCACATGGTTAGTATCCCTGAGGTCTCAGGTCCAGTCACCGACAATTCGTGTTAAAACAATCTTACCAAGGAAAGATCTTGGAGAGCTATTCCCCATCAAAGTAGACCCAGTAGACTAGATGGATGAAGACAGCTTTATTTTATGCCATCTAGCTGTTATAATAAAGAGGAATTAATTAGTTTTGATGTCCCATATGATGTGCATTACATGATGGTGGTGGTAGTGCTGCTGCTGCTGATAGCATGGGTTTTATTCTAAATGTAGATGACACTTAAAAATGCTGACAAGCCAAGACCTCCCTACCACTACACTAATACCTAAAGCTTTGTCTATGAGATCCAAGTCCAGCATATTATCTGACTGGACAAATCAGTTCTCTGTTTACAATAAAACTTGATTTAAATTGTTAATCTCTAACAAACAAGTCCACATCTCAGTCCCAGAATCTTTTTGGCCCTTTTTGGCTCTGAGCCTTTCTAGTCACCAGAGGAGAAACCATTCATTGTTTCTCTCCACCCAACCCCTCCTGGCACTGAAGAAGTGCTAGCTGGAGTCAGTGTCCATCCTGTCCTTATATAGGGGGAAAGGACACCTCTGCATCCAGGGTGAAAGTTCTATGGAGTGATACCCAGTGCTTGAGATGGAACACAGAGCCTCCAAAGGGCTTGGAGGAACAGACAAAAGCTTTAATGAGATGGTGCAGCATTATTACACAGGGGAGGAGATGGCCTTGGTGGAGTTCTCACTTTTTTTTGTTTAAAGTGATGCCTAAGCACTTCATTTTTGAGTAGTGCACGTACAGAGTGCTGACCTTCCAAAGTTCTTCTAAGAACAAGGATAGCAAAGGAGAAAGGAGATGCAGGGATACTCTTCATAAGGAAAAAAATGACCTACGTTGGGAAAGGCTTGGGCTGCTTATCACAGTGATGGCACTCAGACACTAGCCAATAGGCACCGAGAACATTCACATATCCACATTCCACAATGCATTTACACTTGCAGTTATTATGCTTGCTGGTAGAAGTGAGGTGGGCAGAGCAGGGGCCTGTCTTCATGGGTGGTTTGCTGTGGACTGGAACCATTTGAAGTCCTTTGTGGCACATGACGTTGTGGCCAGTCTGCAGTCATCCTGGAGTTTACCTGTGGGGAAACCATATTTTTTCAGAGTACTTTTACTCTGTTGTTTTTCTTTAATTCAGCTCTCCTGCAGTTCAGCTGCTGTGTGCCCATCCCTCTGCTTTAAATTGGGCATTCCTAGGGTATGTTTTTCACCTGGCTGTAACCTGGGTAACCTAGGTAACTAGAGTAACTAGCTTGCCTTTCCAACTCATCAAAGCGCTAGAGCACTCTTCCATGCCTTCAGAATCACGCTGTACTTCCTTTTCACCAGTGGGAGTAACTAGCCTCAATTTCCCAGCCCAGCCCCATTGAGAGCTGTGATTATGCGCTTCTCTGATGCTTGTATTTCCCCACTTGGCTGATGCTTGTGTTACTTCACTACTTCTCTGCATGGAGGAAAAGGGCTGGCTGGAGTTGCCTCCCTCTGCTAGCACTGCTGCCTCTGCTGGCTGCTTCCTCTCCTGCATTCTTTAGTTTTTACTGTATCGCCATATCAATACAGCAAAATACCCGGGCTGCAGGCTCCTGCTCCTCTTTCTGCCTCCCCTCGTTAGATGCCTAGTCCTTGAAATTGCCCTGGTGGAATGCTCTCATGAGGAGCCTTCAGATACGTTCAGGGATAACGTGGTAGCCGGGGGGAGCCTGGACAGGGGTGGGAAACAGCCCTCATTGGTTGAGCAGTACCTGCTGGGTTGATGACGTTCAGTTCTATTCCCCCCACCCAACCCGGAAGTAAGTTGCTTTCAAGTGCTGTGTGACCTGTGAAAAGTGGATTTTTAAGATAGAGAACGCTCAGCTTTTCATGCTTCTTGTGTCCCTGATGGACAAAGCTTATTCCATGGAAATCCAGATAAAATTCAATGCATTTCTCATTCCGTTGTTGTGAAGATCCCCCCCTGTTAAGGGAGGATTGTGTTTTCCCAGCAATAAGATGTTAGAAAGCAAATGTGATTTCCCACATTTTTCTTACATAGAATTAATCTCCATGTATGTCAAAATTATGTACATATTCATATGTTCCTTTTTATGTGCCTGTTTTGCCACGGTACTACTGGAAGCCACGGTTGTGATTTTCACACATGATTCCCCCATATCAGTAGCCATATTGATGTTATGACCATGCATGAAAAGTGGCATAGTGTGTGAAGCAATCTTGGGTTACCTGTTCACTTCACAATAGAAGCTGTCGAACACTGCAAATACATGCAAATCATTTTCACTGATTTATTTGCCTTGAAATGATGGTAATACAATTGCACCTAAACAAGATTATTGTAAATTTTAGCTTTAGCTCTACGGACTTTTTCTATGTAGGTTTTAAGCTTCTACCCTAAACATACTAACATAGAAATAACTTCTACTGATATCTGTTGGGCTTATTTTTCTGGTAAATGTGCTTGGTGTTAGAAGGTATTATGAGCACTACTTCAAGTATCATTATTTATTACATTTCCTTTAAAGAGCAATCCTATGGCCCTTAGACAGCATTTGGGGAGCCATAAGATAATTTGGATTCTTGGATCTGAGGCTGAAGACATCGCTCTGACCTTGGACCCAGGAGTCCGAGTTCCCCTCCCCCTCCCCCTTGCAGCCAGTGTGGAGAGAACTGTGCTGGTGACCTCGGAGAGGAGGAAAAGGGGACGGGTCTGTGAGCAGGGAGAGGCAGGGACTGGGGAAGCTGGCTTATGAAGAATCCTCCGGCCTCCCCAGCCTCTTTCCCTCCTGCTCCACAGAGCCCCAGCTACACAGGCAAAAAGGCCTGTCTACCAAAAACGCAGAGTGGGAGAAGCACGGAGGTGAAGATCAGCTCTGCGTACCTGCCGCTCTGCATAGGATGCCCATCAGCCTCCAAGTTCAGAGGCTGGTGGGCATCCCGATAGGATTGCGCCCTAACATCCTTTCCTCAAGAATCTCAGGCAGTATATGGGTTGTCCCCAACGGTGTCATTCCACTAGCACAAATGATGTTGCACTAGCAGAAACCAGGTTCCAAACTATCTGCAAGGGGAGAATCCAATTAAAGTTTTGCGTGCAGAACTGGTTGCCAAACTGCTTGCAGGTCTTAAGTTTACTAAGAGGTCCACCAGCACTGCACAACAGGAAAAGGCAGCAAAGCTCTGCAAGTGCAGCAGTTTCTTCCACTAACAGTGCATAGCTTTTAGGCCAATGAGTTTTCTCTCACTTTCCAGGCATTCTCACAACTATCAAGTGTGATAAGTTAGGCTACGGCTGCATTCCTATCCTCATGTATCTGGGAGTCCCATTGAACTCAATGGGGCTTACTTCTGAATAGACCTGTATAGGATTGCACTATAAGAGACTGTCTCTGAATTGAGGTTGGAACAGGTCTCCCCAGCTCAGACCAACACTCTATCCTCCATCCCCCACTGGCTCTTAAAAGCCCTTAAAAAGTTGTGCTTATCCAGTGATCTCCAGTATGTGTAAATGGCCTCAATGCATGCATAGTGCTCTTTTGCCCATCATCATGTCTCCATTCACTGCAATGTTTGGGCAGTTCTGTACTCAGAGAGGGGTGAATGTCTGGAGTGTTCTCCATTGCAGTGAATAGGAAAACCTATGTATGTGAGGGAACTGTGTGAGCATCAGAAATGGGGAAAGCAACCTTTACGTATGTTATCTGTTATGAATGAAGGAGGTTTTAAGAAGTAGTAAGGCATAGCTTATTTATGCCTCTGTCTACTCTTCTGTGTCTATAAATATACCCATGAAACAATACACTATATTTGTTGCAAAGGTACCTTTTGCTTTGGTGTGTGTGTGTGTGTGTGTGTATGAGAGAGAGAGAGAGAGAGAGAGAGAATGAGGGAGGGACAGACTTCAAATATTATGATCTTTCTACACATAAACCACACTGGTGTAGTGCTGCTGGCCAAAGTTGTACTTTCAGGGTTTAGGTACATATTTCACTGGCTTATACTGCTTGTGTAAAAGAAGAGGCAAGTATTAGGAACTTCTCCACCTCAGATTAAAATCCAACCCAAAGAAGAACTAATATTTAAGTCCCTTCCTACCCATTCAACTCCCAAATCCTTGATTTTTTTGGGAATGGCTCAGGTTATCTCCGAACCAAGTTATCTCCGAGTCAAGACTTCACCACAACATAATTGTATGAAAGAACATGAAACCTGTTTGTAGATCATCAAACATATGCAACAAAATTGCATGTGCATCACTTCTGCTGCACATATGTACAACAGATACATGCTGGCAAACCTTGGCCAACTCCCTTTAAATACCTAGTGTAATCTCCCAGAGTAAGGGACCTGTTTTCTCCTCAGTGCCTTCTCAAACCTGGTCTCCTCCATATGTTTTGGACCCATCGTCCCCACCCAGCATGGCCAATGGTCAGAAATACTGGAAGTTGTAGTCCAAGAGATCTGGAGGGGACCAGGTTGGGAAAAGCTGGATTAGGTGATCCTTTGCATCATTGTCAGGAGGCCTGTTCCTGTATTCTACTGCCACTTATGTGCCTATGAGTTTTGTCTAAACACTCAGGGTGACGTCAAAGGTTGGCATACTCGGGCATTTGCAGAGGGCCCTCACCTTATTAAGGGGCCCACTGACAAGAGCTCCCTTGACCTGCTCCTCCTATTCACCATTACAACCTGCTTGTTCACTCACCTTCTGCTTTGCGCCGGAGGGAGTGAGCAAACACACAAGTAAGAAAACAAACAAATGGTGAGAAGTAGTGGTTGCTACCACTGCCTGCTTGGACTCTGCTTGGCAAGCAAGCAGAAATTATGAGGAAGAGGACAAGCAGCAGCTGGCAACGGTGGCAGTGAGGGAGTAGTGGGGTTAATCTCTCCCAGCTCTGCCCTCCAGGGTTCTCTACCAGCAGCAGGCAAGACCTGGGGGGCAGGGAGGTAGAGTGGCAGTGGTCTATCGGGATTCGATCCCCCTGACCAGGTGCCCTGTCCCACAGTCTGCTGGGTTTGAGTGTGTGTATCTGAAGGTGGGTGCCCAGGACAGAATAGGGATTCTGTTGGTGTACCATCCACCCCGCTGCTCAACAGTCTCCCTTCCTGAGCTAGCCGGGGTAGTCTTGGGGTTGTATGTTTCTGCAGGCAGGCAAAAACTTTTTTGTTCTGGCAGGCCTTTGGGGATGGATAGTCTGGACCTAGAAGCATCTAATGGATTGGTACTATTCTTTATATTGTTGTTGTTGTTTAGGCATTGAATATTCCCCGAGGAGAATTTCCAGTTCCGGTCTGCACGTGACGAGCAGCAATAGTGTTTATAGCTCCTCAGTTTGTTTGTGTAAACTTTAATTGTTTTAAATTACTACGATGTGTTTTAAGTTTTAATTTGCCAGTTTAAATCTTTATTATTGCAGTACATGCCAGGCCACTGTCATGCTTTGGCTGCTCTAAGGCTTAATCAGTTTAAGGTTATCAACTGTGAGGAGGCAACGCGAGAGCGTTCAGTGTTTGGATTAAGCTTTGAATTCTTCTGATAAAGGATAGAGAAGATAAAGGCCTTGCAGATGTGTACTAACTTCAGGGGCATATGAGAATATTTGCTTCATAGCTTTGCCAATTTCACTGACTTTTATAAACTTTACCAAGTGGAAGAGGTGACAGAGTGGTGTTATTTTGAACTATTTGGGTTTTTTTTTACTCTCAACCTGCAATGCGCAGCAAGAAAAAGAGGCAGAGAGACCAGCTAGAGTCCCCAACACTCCCTGTTTCAAAGCAATCTAAAATTGATAACTTCATGCTTCGTAGCTCTGATACCCCAGGTGAACTTCCAATTTTCACTACCAACCGATACTCAATCCTGGCTTCCCTTTTGGAGGAAAATGATGAGTACCATGAAAGAAAAAAGGAGGAGCCTCAGAAATGGAGAAAGGAGGAGATGCAGACAATTACCAGGCTGAACACAGAAGAAGTGAACATGGCAGCCACTGATACCATGGCAGAACAGTGCCTGTTAATTGCCAAAACCTTAAATAATATTTTTGGATCAATTGAAGCCATATATGACAAACTAACTCCTATTGCTGGATATACAAAACAATTTGATGAGATTATACAATTCCTTAAGGAACAGGAAACCAGAACAAAACAAGAAGTGGAATTAGACGCAAAGCAGAAAGATATGACACCTCCAGCCCTACAACCTATTCAGGTTTTGGCCCCTTCAACTGCATTTAAACATCAGAACCTCCTGAACTCTGCAGATTGTGGAGAACTTGTATTGCTGAAGAATTGGGACATCAAGGGGAACTTAATCTTAGCCCCAGACCAGGTGGCTTTTGAAATATCACCATTATCAAATGGGGTCCTGCCAAGTTGGTGGGGGAAAAACAGAGTTGTGCATAATCTTAATATATTGCTGAACTTAAGAATCCATGTAAGAAATATTAGATATCTGCATATGCTCCCAGGCTCTCTATATTTACAGAGATGTATAATAACTTTTAACTCGTCAATGTTGGTTAAATAAATTTTTGCTGCGAGGTCCCAGCTGGGTAAGTATGGAGTAAGGGTTAGAAGGGGTTTTAAAAACCCCTCTTTAACACCATTATTTAAACAGATACCCAGAAGGAAACCCATAGACCAGTACGCCCCAGAAATAAGCGGACTACATAACCTTTTGAAACAGTCAAAAAATGAAATGCTTAATGACCTTATAATTCAGGAGATGGATGCTGGGACCACTGATATAGAACCTGTTGACCAGGACGCACAGTGAACAAACTATAGGACTTTATGCCCGCCCAGCTCTCCACTCAAAAGTAATGTTTTGTTAGACCCTGAAATCCCTTTAACCAATACTGTAACTAATCCTAGTATTGATAATTTTAAGTTGATACCGAAAACCCCCCAGAAAACAGTGGTGGCTGAAATCAACACTATAGTAGTCACAATAGCAAAAAATTCTCAAAGGAAACGCATGACTCAGGACCCCAAATGGTGCCAAGCAGCTTGACTCCTCAATAGATCAAATTATACCTGAATGCTCTTCCTGACAAAATAAGGCTTCGAGGAGCTCACTTAAGTGTGTCTCCTGGAAAATTTCTGGATGGTCCAATAAAAGGGCAGATAACTCGTTCAGAAGGTACCTTAGATCCTTTGACACCATGTTCCTACAGGAAACATGGTGTACCGGGGAAATTCTTCTGAGTTATTATAAAACCTGTGAAATCCCTGCAAGCAGACCTAGAGGCATGGGGCGCCCGTGGCGGGGCGGGGGGGGGGATTAGCCTGCTGTATATCAACCTCACTGGAAGGGGAAAGTTATCTTATTAGCAAATTACAGTCTTGGGCTCTGGCTGCATTTTTCAAAACCAATTTAACATCATACATTATGGTAAATGTGTATATTCCTCCCTGGAAATCAACCTGTCACAGCAAAAATGTTTGGGAAAGCCGTACAGATTATATACTTGGCCTCCAGACCAAACTACCAGAAGCTCACTTGATATTAGTGGGGGATTTTAATGCCCAGATTGGCCCAAACTGGGATGCAATAGAGCCAGTATCCAATATTTCCTTGGATGACTTCCCACTGATAAAGGACAGACAGTCAAAGGACCACACAATTAACATCCAAGTTGTTTATTCAAATGATTTTTCAATCTGGACTTTTCATTCTGAATGGCTCTTTGTCTGGGGATCTGACAGGGGAATACACTTTCACCAACCATCTTGGGGTTAGTGTAGTTGATTGTATTGCAGTATCTCCTGCTGCACTGGGGCTGATTAAGCTTTTTAGGGCAGATTCATATCTATGTAGTGATCACCAACCTTTGACTGTACAGCTGGAAGGTTTTAAAAATGTCTGGGTAAATCAAGAAAATAAGTTCCTAGTCCCAAGCACGAGGGATGCAACATACTGTCGCAAATGGGCAAATGTGAATTTAAATGCCCTGAAATGCATATGGCATTCTGAGAATGTTCAACTTTTGTTGAATACCCTGTCCTCTTCCAAAGAGACGGAAGTAATATTAGAATGTTATGCCCAGATTATAGCAGCAGTTGAACCTCTTTTATTTTGGAAAAGTCATTCAAGGAACCAGAGGCCAAAAGATGGCAACCCATGGTTCGACATGGACTGCAGGAAACTTAAGCAGGAAATTAAAAGACAACATAAATCTCTAAGAGATAGAGGTATAGTCCCTTTACCACAGTCCCACTTGGCACTGCATAAACTCTACAAAAAAATAATCAAAGGAAAAAAGCAAGAGTATACCAGGTTGCAATGGGTGAAATTAGTACTAGCACTCAAAAGGAAAGATAGATCCAGATTTTGGCGTCTGACCTCAGATTTAAGATACTCCGGGACCCCATACATAGATTCCGCTATTGCGACATGTGAATGGGAACGGCATTTTCATTCCCTTTTCTATGATGAGAGGGCTTGTCTTCCCCCACTGCAGGAGGATGACCTAGAATCACCTAGTTGGTCCCCAGTTACCTGCGAGGAAGTAGCTATGCTGATACGGAAGTTGAAGCATGGAAAGGCCCCTGGAAGGAGTGGCATTCCACCAGACTTCTTGATTGATTATCCTCAATGGTGGATTCCAATGTTAGCAGCCTTATTTACATTTATTGACAGAACTGGGAAATTTCCCCAAGATTGGACAGTGGCTATTGTAGTGCCTATCTATAAAAAAGGCAACCGGTCAGACCCTAAGAATTATCGCCCCATAAGCCTACTGGATATTATACGCAAGTTGTATGCAAGACATCTTTTAAATAAGTTGGAAAGCTGGGTGTCTGGGGAGAAGCTCCTAGCTGAAGAATGTGGCAGGCTTTCAATGTGGCAGATCTACAGCAGACCATTGTTTTCTACTAAAATTTGTGGCTGAGAAATATATATCTCCCCCTTACCACTTACTTTTTGCTGCATTTGTAGACCTTCGAGCAGCCTTTGATTCTATATCTAGACCCCATCTTTGGCAGAAGCTTAAAATTTTAAATACTGATCAAAAATTGCTTAGGAGAATACAAGGGATGTATGAGAACTCTACCTTGCTTGTGAGAGTGTCTTCAGGTGATCTTTCAGATCCCATTATCGTTAACAAAGGAGTGCACCAGGGATGTTTGCTTGCACCTCTTTTATTCAATCTATATCTTAATGATATAGTTCCCTACTTATCTAGCCCAGACTTCTGCCCACCTCTTTTAAAGGACAGGAGTACTTCAGTGTTACTATATGCAGATGACGCTGTCCTCCTATCATATACCCAGGTGGGGATGCAAAGGCTGTTAAGAGCTCTAAGCTCATATTGCATGAGAGAAGACCTTCAAGTCAATTACGAAAAAACTAAAATTTTAGTCTTTGGCAATAGGAGGAAAAAATACCAATGGCAGCTGGATAATCACCTGCTTGATCAGGTTAACAAATATAAATACCCAGGAGTGACATTTCAAAGTTCAGGGTCTTGGTCTGAACATCTTAAGGAAATAGTTCAGACAACTAATGTAACAAGTAATGCAATACTTCGGTTTGCTGCAGGACCAGGTGGTAAGATGGCGGCCCCTTTAATAGAGCTATACCAGGGTAAATTACTTCCCCAAATATTATATGGGGCACCTGCCTGGACCCCTGCAAATACAGCTTCACTGGAGTCAGTGCAGCATAAATTTCTTTCTAGAGTACTCGGGGTTCCTAGATCTACATGTAGGACCATTGTACGACTAGAAACAGCTTGTCACTCAGTGGGAATGCTTGTCCAAAAAGCTGCCATCTTCTTCTGGTTAAAGATAATGTTTCAACTGCTCCTCCCCCAGTTCTATTGGCATATGAAGCAATGGGAAGGAGATCGTGGGCAGACAAGATAATTACATCTATCTCTGAGTTGGGCTTTTCACAATCATATTTGCTCACAAGGGGATAAGGTAGAGCTAGGGATGAGATCTTAAAGAGATTGCAAGATGTAGATATCCAAATAGCAATGGCTGGTGCTGCTGAAAGCTGCTCAAATAAAATCTATAAAAGTATCATGACCTCTCTGGGGAAGATTCCCCCATATCTGATATCTATCACCTCACATGAATTGAGATGGCTCATGACTAGGTGCAGACTGAACTCACTCCAACTGATGGAGGTGAAGGTACGTTACAAGACCCATCATGGTATGAGTGCAGATTGCCCAGCTGGCTCCCCCAAGAAAGAGGACATGATACACTTCCTAACAGAATGCCCACTGTACACTGATCTGAGGAAGCAATACCTCGAACCTCTATTAGATGTGCCTGAGGATACCTCCGGTGTAAGCATAACATAATTATTATTAGCCGGAACAGATAATTATATATCATATAGGACCGCTAAGTTTGTCAGCCGAGCCTTGGAGAGGCAAAAGATATTAACTGTTATAAAAGAACAAAATCTGTAAATATGGCAACAAGATTCCAGCAAATATAGTTTTAAGAGTTTTTTTTTTAAATAATTTGTTTTTATTAGCTATTTATTAACAATTTGCATCCTGGTTTTTTCTCTGGATGTTATGGAAAACTGTGCCTGTTCCTCTATGCGGATGGCCTGGTTGGCTAAAAAGCAATAAACTATGTATGTAAGTTGTTGTTTAAATTCTGATATTTTATACAATTTTAATATTATTGATGATTTAATTATATTTTTAACTTTTGTATATTTCTATTTCTTTGTTTTAACTGTATAAGTTTTTAATGTTGTAAAGCCGCCTTGAGTCCCAGTATTGGGGGAAAGGCGGGATATAAATATAACAACAACAACAACAATAATAGGTTCACTGAGTGAGTGGGGACCATTGAGGGTGTCTTGGCCAACCCCTCCCCCCAAAAACGGGCCCAGCGCTGCCAACACTATTTTCCTTTGCTGTTCAAGTAGGTGTATTGATATGGAACAAATAAGCAATGAGGACCAATATTAATCCTCTCAACTCCTTCATACTCTTAAAAATTTACTGATTTTCAGTGCAGCCATTTGGCTACAGGAAGGCCTGAGAAAGATATTAGCTCTGCAACATGACCTGAAGGTCAATAAATGCAGGCTCCAGTGAATTAACTGAGAAAGCAGATTCTAAGGCAGAAGAATGCTGCCTTAGTATTGAGAATGCTTTGTGTTCCTCCTCCTTCTGATTAAAACGGGAAGGCTGTGACTTCTAACACTTTGGCTGATCCTCTGTGGTATTATGAGAAGATGGAGAGACTCCCCAGCCCCTCCTCTCTCATACTGAGTATTAGTGATGTGCAAACTCCTTGGCTCACCGTGACTTACAACTCGCCATTTGCGATCTTTCCTTGTGAGCCCTAAAAAGAACACCACCTTGAGTCCATTTGAACACTCACAAAAAGACTGCAGAAAAGAAGCGGATCATTGATTTGGCCTTGGCCAAATCACTTCCTCAGTTTTAGCCTTCCTTCTCATTCTGTATAAGGGATTTAACAGTAAGTCATAGAACGCTTTTGTTTAAAGATTTTCTGCCACAGATTTAGTATGTGGCCTTATTGGACAATATACTTTCCCACAACCTTACTTAAAGAATGTGGGAGAAGCTTGAGTTGAAGGACTGATGTGTGGAAAAAGAGTTGGGGTGGGTGAGACTTGGGGTAGAACCAAGGTAGGGCTTTGAGCAGAGTACTGCTACTCTTGGGGCAGGGGGGTATACCAGCCAACCATAACTGCTGTGTGACACCAGAATAAATTATAGAGAGTTAGGCTTTAGTTACCGTTATTGTATTTTGACTGGATGTTTTATAGATAAAGACCACGAGTGGGGAACTGTGGCCCTCTAGGTGCTCTTCTACTCCAGTTCCCATCAGTACCACACAGCATGTCCAATGGGCCAGAATGATGGGAATTGTAGTCCAACATAATCTGGATGGCCACTGATTCCCCACCCTTGATATAAACATATATGTAGAATGTTTTATTATGTGGTTTATAATTGTATTCATTTTTGTTGTTATGTCCTAGGTCTAGTCAAATAAACACATTGCCTTAGGGACAGATAAGATCACACGTTAACATAAATGAGTACAGATTAGTCCTACCACTCTGCCTACACAATTAAACCAAGATCCATTTCAACAACCATTCTTTCTGCTCTTAAGTTTGTTGCCATGGGTATTAGGTAGCAAAGGAGACAGAACATTGTTTCTTCTGTTTGTTGGTTTTTCCCGCAGAATTTAAGCAAGCAAGCCATTGATTTTTCATTCTTTCCACAAAGCACCTTGGACATCATGAACAATTTTGTGTATTTCTGTAAATAATACTAAAAGGCCACCTTCCCCCTGATATTAAACATGATCTATGAAATTGTGGAAACAAACACACAAACAACAAGAGTATTCCAATATAAAAGAATGGAAAATAAGTCCATTAGATACAATCTGGAGGCTATATCAGTTTGAGAGTATGGACCTGTTATGTGGCAAACAACCCAAACAATAAACAAAACACCATCCGCATGGTCACCAAGCTTAATAATGTATTAGATTAAAACACAACACATAATTATCAACATAAGCATCTTTGTGTACAGTATTCCTAAAACTACCCTCTAAGGCTGCAATTCTACGCACACTTGCCTAGGGAGTAAATCTTGTTAAAATCAGTGGGACTTGGTTCTGAACAAGCATGCGTAGGATGATGTTACACAAGACTTAAAGACTCTCCATGTGTTTCGATAGTACACAATGGGCGATATCCAGTTGGACACTAGTGCTAACGTAAATTATGTGGTGCTAACGTAAGGGCCCTCTGGAATGACATCAGCAGTGTTAGCTGGTGCAATGAGTTTTCCAGGGAATCCTGTTGTGCCCGCTAAAGCTATCGGCATTGTGCTAGAGCAGGAGTAGGCAACATGGCACCCGCTGGCACCTTTTTTGGTGCCTGGCTAGGTGTTCTCCTCCTCCCCTTTTTTTATTTTTATTAAATACCAAAGTTTCTTACTGGCAGTATCAGGATCTGCTCAGTCTGGGAAGCTCTGCAGTGCCACCTGAGGGCCAGAGATAGAAGACAGCCTGGCTCACAGTATTTGCAGGATTAGGCCCTGGCCCGGCAGGTGCTCCCAGGTCCTTTAATGCAGACCAGCTGGGAGCCTCAGGGAGCCCTATAAAGAGCTTCCTCCTCCTTTCAAGCCTTGTCACAGCAGCAGGAGTCATTCTGGTGGCAGTGTCTGTCCCAGTTGCTTGTCCCTGATCTTTGCTTGTTTGGACTCTGCTTTTGCTTCTGGCCCTGCCTTGTTTGGGTCTGACCCTTGCATAGGGAACCTGTGCTCTCTGCCCACCTCCATCCCTCCTGGTCCTGGTGTTCGTGCCAAGGATGCACGCCACCCACACCTTGATCTGCCAGGCAGCTGAAATTGCTAAAAGCCAAGTTAGGGCCTCTAGCTGCTCCCATCTTCTTTTCCCATGAATGCCTCTGGGCCACACAAAGGGTTCAGAGACATTCTTAGGAAATGAAGATGGCAGGCAGCTGCAGGCTGCCGCTTTCATCTGCAGTGCCTCCATTTTGTATTGGTGCCCAGGGTAATTTCTCACATTGCAAAAACGGGCCCAAAAAAGATTGCCTACCACTGTGCTAGAGATCTCTTAATTTACATTAGCACTGTGTTCAACTGGGTACTGCCCATAATTGGATTGTAAATAATTTTATGTGCACAGGTCCAATAAGCTGCACTAGATAATGTGTTGTTGTTGTTCAGTCGTTCAGTCGTGTCCGACTCTTCGTGACCCCATGGACCATAGCACGCCAGGCCTTCCTGTCCTGCGCTCTCTCCCGGAGCGTGCTCAAGTTCATATTCATTGCATCCGTGATGCTATCTAGCCATCTCATCCTCTGCTGTCCCCTTCTCCTTTTGCCTTCAGTCTTTCCCAGCATCAGGGTCTTTTCCAGGGAGTTTTCTCTTTGCATTAGGTGGCCAAAATATTGGAGCTTCAGCTTCATTATCTGTCCTTCCAATGAGCACTCAGGGTTGATTTCCTTTAGGATGGACTGATTTGACCTCCTTGCAGTCCAGGGGACTCGTAAAAGTCTTCTCCAGCACCACAGTTCGAAAGCATCAATTCTTCAGCGCTCAGCCTTCCTTATAGTCCAGCTCTCACAGCCATACATTACTACTGGGAAAAACATAGCTTTGATTAGACGGACCTTTGTCGGCAAGGGGATGTCTCTGCTTCTTACTATGCTGTCTAGGTTTGCCATAGCTTTCCTCCCAAGGAGCAAGCGTCTTTTAATTTCATGGCTACAGTCACCGTCTGCGGTGATCTTGGAGCCCAAGAAAGTAAAATCTGTCACTGCTTCCATTTCTTCCCCTTCTAGATGCCAGGAAGTGATGGGGCCAGATGCCATGATCTGAGTTTTTTTAATGTTGAGTTTCAAACCAGCTTTTGCACTCTCCTCTTTCACCCTCAACAAGAGGCTCTTGAGATCCTCTTCGCTTTCTGCCATTAGGGTGGTATCGTCTGCATATCGGAGGTTGTTGATAATTCTCCCGGCAATCTTAATTCCGACCTCTGATTCATCCAACCCGGCATTTCTCATGATGTACTCTGCATATAAGTTAAATAAGCAGGGTGACAATATGCAGCCTTGTCGTACTCCTTTCCCAATTTTGAACCAATCGGTTGTTCCATGTCTGGTTCTTACTGTTGCTTCTTGACCCTCGTACAGGTTTCTCAGGAGACAGGTAAGGTGGTCTGGTACTCCCATCACTTTCAGAATTTGCCACAGTTTGTTGTGATCCACACAATCAAAGGCTTTAGCGTAGTCAATGAAGCAGAAATAGACGTTTTTCTGGAATTCTCTTGCTTTCTCCATGATGCAGCGAATGTTGGCGATTTGATCTCTAGTTCCTCTGCCTCTTCTAAACCCAGCTTGTACTTCCGGTAGTTCTCGGTTCGCATACTGCTGAAGCCTAGCTTGTAGGATTTTGAGCATCACCTTGCTGGCATGTGAAATGAGCGCAATTGTGCGGTAGTTTGAACACTCTTTGGCGTTGCCCTTCTTTGGAATTGGAATGTAAACTGACCTTTTCCAGTCTTGTGGCCACTGTTGAGTGTTCCAGATTTGTTGGCATATTGAATGCAGCACTTTAACAGCATCATCTTTTAGGATTTTAAATAGCTCGGCTGGAATACTGTCATCTCCGCTAGCTTTGTTGTTACTAATGCTTCCTAAGGCCCACTTGACTTCACTCTCGAGGATGTCCGGCTCAAGTTCAGTGACCGCACTATCATGGCTATCAGGGACATTCAGATCTTTCCTGTATAGTTCTTCTGTGTATTCTTGCCACCTCTTCTTAATCTCATCTGCTTCTGTTAGGTCCCTGCCTTCTTTGTCCTTTATCATGCCCGTCTTTGCACAAAATGTTCCCTTGAGATCTCCAATTTTCTTGAAGAGATCTCTAGTCTTTCCTATTCTGTTGTTTTCCTCGATTTCTTTGCATTGTTCATTTAAGAAGGCCTTCTTGTCTCTCCTTGCTATTCTCTGGAACTCTGCATTCAGTTGGGTATATCTTCCCCTTTCTCCCTTGCTTTTCGCTTCCCTTCTTTCCTCAGCTACTTGTAAAGCCTCATCAGACAGCCACTTTGCTTTCTTGCATTTCTTTTTCTTTGGGATGGATTTCGTTGCTGCCTCCTGAACAATGTTACCGACCTCCGTCCATAGTTCCTCAGGCACTCTGTCTATCAGGTCTAATCCCTGAAATCTATTCCTCACCTCCACTGTATATTCATCAGGGATATGATTTAGGTCATACCTGAACGGTTTAGTGGTTTTCCCGACGTTCTTCAATTTAAGCCGAAATTTTGCAAGAAGCAGCTCATGATCTGAGCCACAGTCAGCTCCAGGTCTTGTTTTGACTGATTGTATGGAGCTTCTCCATCTTTGGCTGCAAAGGACATAATCAATCTGATTTCGATATTGACCATCTGGTGACGTCCATGTGTAGAGTCGCCTCTTGTGCTGTTGGAAAAGAGTGTTTGCTATGATCAGCATGTTCTCTTGGCAAAACTCTATTAGCTTTTGTCCTGCTTCATTTTGTACACCAAGGCCATGCCTGCCTGTTATCCTGGTGATTTCTTGACTTCCTACTTTAGCATTCCAATCCCCTATGATGAAGAGGACATCTTTTTTTGGTGTTAGTTCTAGAAGGTGTTGTAGGTCTTCATAGAACCGATCAACCTCAGCTTCTTCGGCCTCAGTGGTTGGGGCATAGACTTGAATTACTGTGATGTTGAATGGTTTGCCTTGGATTCGTACTGAGATCATTCTATCATTTTTAAGATTGTACCCCAGTACTGCTTTTCCCACCCTTTTGTTGACTATGAGTGCTACTCCATTTCTTCTAAGGGATTCCTGCCCACAATAGTAGATATGATGGTCACCTGAATTAAATTCGCCCATGCCTGTCCATTTGAGTTCGCTGATTCCCAAGATGTCGATGTTCAATCTTGCCATCTCATGTTTGACCACCTCCAGCTTACCTTGATTCATTGATCTGACATTCCAGGTTCCTAAACAATATTGTTCTTTACAGCATCGGATTTTCTTTTCACCACCAGACACATCCACAGCTGAGTGTCCTTTCGGGTTTGGCCCAGCCGCTTCACTCTTTCTGGCGCTACTTGGAAATACCCTCTGCTCTTCCCCAGTAGCATATTGGACACCTTCTGACCTGAGGGGCTCATCTTCCGGCGTCATATCTTTTAGCCTTGTGATACGTTCCATGGGGTTTTCTTGGCAAAAATACTGGAGTGGGTTGCCATTTCCTTCTCCAGTGGACCACATTTTGTCAGAACTCTCTGCCATGACCTGTCCGTCTTGGGTGGCCCTGCACGGCATAGCTTATGGCTTCACTGAGTTACGCAAGCCCCTTCGCCACAACAAGGCAGTGATCCATGAAGGGGTAGATAATGTGTACAAAATGGTAACTAACTTAGGAAAGAACTTAGGAAAGGTAGGTAGGGGTGTTTGCGCGCGTGCAGGCGCACGCATTTGTGTGTGTGTGTGTGTGTGTGAGAGAGAGAGGGGGGGGGGAGTTCCCTAGGTCAGCCATGAGTAAAAGAAAGATAGATGATTTCCACAAAAAAGACTGAGTGAATTGCACCAGACTGTCTGACATTAGTTACCATTTTTTAGATAATGTGTACAAAATGGTAACTAATGTCAGACAGTCTGGTGCAATTCACTCAGTCTTTTTTGTGGAAATCATCTATCTTTCTTTTACTCATGGCTGACCTAGGGAACTCCCCCCCCCCTCTCTGTCACACACACACACACACACACACACACACACACAAATGCGTGCGCCTGCACGCGCGCAAACACCCCTACCTACCTTTCCTAAGTTCTTTTCTGAGTCAGAAATGCCTGTCCAAGATAATTATTTTTAATGACAACAATTTATATCCCTCTGAATGGCTGTAGGAGTACTTATCTTCCAAGCTAATACAAATTGGAAAAGGTCTTACTAAAGATCTGGTGGAGTAATTTAAAACTTGCTAAATATTAATATTTGCAAATGGAGTGTCTGACATTTAAAATGTTATTACTGTTTGTACTGGGATTCTAGAAGACAGCTTAAATTTATGCAGTGATTTTGCCTGGACTTCTGCAGAAAGCTATTCTTAGGAATGGAGAAGTTGCTTTATCTATGTAGTACTTCCGGAATATTGATCTAAGACTAGGTTGAAGTACATTTCAGATTAGTATACTTTGTGAACCATAATTATTTTTGTAATAAGAAATCTAAGAGCACGAAGGTGAAATTACAATGGCTAGGATCCTAAGTTATTCTTCTGCATCTATGAAGGGGGAGGTACGGAAGCCCTGTTGTATGAATGTCAACTCTGTTCTGTTCATGGAAGGGTGGCCAGGCGCTCTGCTTTACAGAGGGCACTACTCTTTTTAAAGAACTGTCCATCTAAAAATAAAAGTATTCCAAAGAAGGGAGAGCAGGGACACTGAAGTTGCCCATCAGCGGTTAGCATCTGGAGAGCAGACTAAGTAGGCACGCAGGGCTCCTGGTCACAACCCACTGGACTCTGGTGGTGAAGTATGATTGATTTCTATTTCAGTTATAGCAGTTATTTCTATATTAGCATCTGTGCATATAAATTATGAGATGCAAATCTGTCTCCGCATTTATCCTCTTCAGTGGTGATATGCTTCCTCTTTTTTGGCAATGCATAAATAGGTGCCCTTAGGCTCCAAACCAAGATGGGTTTCTTATTTATTTCTTATTTTTTTTACTTGAGGGTGAGCGGAATTCCAAGTGTAAAAGATAAACAATGCACATTGTAAGTATTACCGTATGTTGACCCCATCCCTTTAAAGTCAATTTGTTTCAAGATTACAAATCGTTTACGGACAACATGGACCTGTATAGCTGTATTACAGTGGAATCCTAAGTTGGGCTGGGGAGGGGAAAAGCAGCACGACTTCCTCTTCCCAAGCCCTGTCAGCTTGCCAGCAAGGATGGAACCCACCCCCCTTGAATCTTCCCCCACCCTTGCATTGAAAATGTAGCCATGCAAGCTCCAGTCTGGCACACCTAAGGGACCCAAACATTGAGGGGAACGGAACAGCTTAGGATCCAGTGGATCCGAAGCCAGCTCTGACTTGCCACTGGAGCATCCCATTTGGGGAACACCCTCACTGGTAGCTTTGCAGCTGTGTGTGTGTGTGTGTGGGGGGGGTTCTGTGGCAGTGGAGCCTCCCCCATACTGGTGGAGCTCCTCTTCACTGAGAAGAGTGGAGGGACACCTCGGCCTGATCCTAACCTTATCTAGCAAGCTGAATCCAATCCAGGGGTTAGGATTGTCCTGCCTGGCATTAGTGATGGTGCATTTTACACACTAATTGATTATTATAAATTTTGTTAGAATTAAAAAGGAATAGATATCTGATGCTTTTTTGCTTCTCAGTTTTTCACTGTGAATGGCTTAAATCCATCCAGATTACGAAAGATCAAAGACAGCAGCAGAATGCAAACACTCATCAATATGAACCTTAGCCACCTTTTAAATGTTCTGAGAATATCCTAGCAAGGTAATAATTTGAAAGATGGTTGACATCTGAAGCTATTTTAGAAAAGGAGAGGTCTGTGTTCTCTTCCAAGTGCTCTTTTGAAATCATCAAAAAAGGTATCTGTCTTTGTTGATGTTTTCATAAAGTTGTAGACATATTTTATACCCTTTTTTGAAAGCCATATTATCACTCACCATGAAAGTATTAATATGTACATTATAGAAGTTATGAACAGATTTATAAAACAATTACCTTAAAATTTTGACTTTTCCTTCTTTGGATTTTAAAAAAAGTTTCTTTGAGATTCTTTACCATTATTTGGTATAAAATGCCATTTTGGATGTACACATTTATTCCCGTTGTTTTCCACTAGAACTCTCTCAGATTACTTTATTGTGTTATGTGCTCCCCCTGAAACTTGAAATAGAAATTAGTTTTATTTCTTGTGTGTTTTCATGTAATTTGTATGTCACTGGCCCTACTGGAACTACTTAGGACTAACAGTGTAGTCTTATAGCTTTTTACTCAGATGTGAGTACCGTTATGTCCTTTGGGGCTTACACTCAGGTTAACATGTTTAAGATTGTAGCCTAAAAGAGTGTGACACACCGCATAATACACAAATACCCATTTCCACGTGAAGGTCAGATTATACAACCAACAAAATCAAGTGGTAAAGCTTTTCTTGGACTGTATTACTTCAGGGGACATTGTATGATTTGAATGCTCCGTTAAAAACAAACAAAGCTCTCCTGCCCTTGCACATGGAAAGCTACAACACCAGGGGGAGGGTTTAACCTAGCCTTCTCACTGACATGCTTATTTTCTACGTGCAGGGAGTCCCACCCCCCAGGGAGGACCATTAAAAGATGTGATACCTCTCTGCAGCCTGAAGAGCTTCGGTCCAGAAAAGTCTTTACTGCTTGATACTGCTGATAATATATATTTGTCCTTAATTTGCTGTGAGTGTAATCACAGACAGGCTATCCCACTACCCTGCTTGGTTATAAGTCCTACTGAAGTCAGAATAAAGTGTATATCCAGCATGTATGTATCCTTGCTTCTTATCATTTTCTAATGATGCCCTCAATGACATAGGGCTTTTTTCTTAGGAGGACAGAGGCAATTCTTTGCTATAGAAAGAGCAACACTTTTCACTGGTGTAGAGATAATTTTTTATAAACCTGGAACCTAGGTACATTTATTTTAGGGTGGCCGCTTAGCATTGCCAAAAAAGAGGGCACGCCTAACCAAAGAAGAGGATAAAAGAGGACACATATTTGCATCAAATCTCCATATGCTAATGTATATGTATAGATACTAATTTAGAAATAAGTACTATAATTTAAATAGTAATGGAATACACCTCACCATGGTGAACCGGGGGCGGGGGGGGGAGGAGAGTGTATGTAAGTAGGGGACTGCAGCAAGGAGAGGGAATCCATTCTGTCAGTGGTGTCTGTTCTGTTGGCAGTCAGACATCATTGGAAACAACACTCTGTGTGGCTGCTCGGTCTCCTGTCAAGGTGCTAACCGTTGATGAACAACTTCAAGCCCCCTGTTCCCCCTTCTTCCCATCATACCTCCTGCTACATTAAGGGTGCAATCCTATGCATTTTTAGACAGAAAAAAGTCCTACAACTCCCAGCATTTCCCGGCCAGCATGGCTGGCTGGAGCATGATGGGACTTGTAGGTTTTTTCACTGTCTAAACATGCATAGGATTGCATCCTAAATGAAACGGTTACATTATGTGAGTTCTCTGCATCAGTGTTCACTGCTAAAGATGTTGGGCAAATCTCCGTGCCTGAATATGCCTTTTCAGAGGCAACCTGTGAAGAATTCAGTCATATAGAGGTGACAAGAAATGTAGTTATAGAACTAACTTGAGAAATTAAAAATTAACTAGTCTGGGTGGAATACACCTGAGAGTACTTAAAGAACTCAAGTGTGAAATTGGCAGTCGATTCAGGGGACAGGCAAAAGAAAGTACTTCTGCACACAACCGGTAATTAATGTATAGAATTTCCTTCCATAGGTTATAATGATGGCCACTGATTTAGATGTCTTTAGATTTAAAGGGGACTTAGACCAATGAAAATTGATTTTGAGAGCACTCATGATATTAGAAAAAAGATGTATTCTTCAAAACTGGAAGTCCAAGTCCACACCATCAGTTCTTCAATGGACTGAGGACCTCATGCCCTTTCTGTATTTGACTGTGCAGCTCACTACAGACAGTCGTCTCCAGACACAAATTTGGACATTTGGACAGCATACACTGATGTGTGTGCTATATAAATAGATATAGATATTATGTTGCTGCCCTGTTTTATTATTTTACTGTAATGTTTTAAAATATTGATTATTTTTTATTTTTATGTTATGTTGTATTTTTTAATGTGAACTGCTTAGGAATTTTACTATATTAAGTGGTATAAAAGCATAACAAACAAACAAATAGAAAACAACATAATTTTCATGTATTTGTTATTACATTTATATCTCACATTTTTCTTTTGAAAGGAACCCAAGGAGTCTTACATGGTCCTCCTCCTCTCCATTTTATCCTCACAACAACATTTATTCTGTGAAGTAGGTTAGGCTGAGAGTCGGTGACTGGCCCAAAATCACCGTGAACTTCATGGCCAACGTGTGTGAACTTCATGGCCGACTAGGGTCTAGAACCTGGATCTCCCAAGTCCCAGACTAACAGTCTAAACACTACACTGCACTGGCAGATAATTCATTCTCTCTCCCACCCACCCCCCGCCCTTTGCCAAGTTAAAATAACATTGAAACTGCTGATTTTTTTCAATTGAGGAAACTATCTAATTATGCATCTTTAACAGGCCTGTTATTAATGAGAGCTGATATGTTTTCAAATGTGTACCAAATTTAGTTCCACCACTCCACCCTCTCCCCATATCTCATTTGTATTGGTTAAATGAATTTTTTAAAAAATAAATTACTAATAAAAGGGATGGGGCTTAGACAAAATCATGGACCCGAAGATCTATCAATTATTATTAGTCACAACAGCAAAATTGTATAGGTGATATACCTCTAAAGTCACAATCCTAGCATTGGTATTTCCTCTAATGACAGAATTTCCAACATTCCCCAGCCAACATGGCTGGCTGAGGAATGCTGGGAGTTATAGGACTTTTTCCCCATCTAAACATGGATGGGATTGTGCCTTAAATTCCAGTTACTGTGCATGGGGTGGGGCAGTAGGGAAGGGCTGTTGGAATCATGGTTTGTTTTAGGTCTTCCCAGAAATACCTTGTTGGTCATAATGGACAAGATGGGCCTTTGGTCTGATCCAGGAGGACTCTTCTTTTATCCTCATGTTTCAGGGAGAAAGTGCATGTCTGAAAGTGCCCTTTGCTTCTATCTGCTGCCAGAACCAAGTTTCTATTTGAGGCTTCAGCCCACACTTAAGAAATATGTGCATTTTCTTCGTTAAGTGTTTCAAAATTCTTTAAAGAGTCATCATGCCAAAGTGTCAGGTCCTTCATACAAAATAAATAATTTTTCGAACAGAATGTAGTGGCTGAGGTGCAAGTCAGTCTGTGTATGTTTCTTTAAAAGTGTCTGATATCTTGCATTATATACTAACAGTCCAATGTGAGGCAAGCTTCTTCTGAAGGACAGCTGTAAAGTTTGTGTTCAAAGACGTATTCCATGAAAAAGAAATCTAATCAAGATACTGTAATTGCTTGCAATTATGTATGTTCTGATGCTTTTGGTTATCTTAAAGATAAAATATGACATCAATGCTATTTCAGGAAAGTAGATCCAATTGCCTTATTGATGTTTTGTTTACTGCCATCACAAGATGAAAAACATCACCATTTTGCCAAGTAATGTGGACACAGTCATATTAATTAAACATATAGGATGGTAATGTATTTTCCAAGGTAGTCTTCCTCCCCGCACCCACCACTGTAGCCCTTTTTCACTACTGCCTCTTTGTGCTGGCTGGGATTGATATATGCCGTAGTGTCCATGTGGAAGGTGTCTCAAATTGCTTCTGTGTAATGCTGTAGGGGCTGTAATATTGGCAAGACTATTCTCATTGCATGGGCTGGCCTGATGATATGGTGAATCTACACAGCAGCAGCACCAGTGGTTGCCAGCGACGGGTGGTAGTAGAGAAGTGGAACTGCCCCCATATGGGATTGTATCCAATGTTTAAATTAAGGATGGTGCTGGATGGGGTTATTCTCCCGCTGAAGACACAAGTTCGCAGCTTGGGTGTACTTCTGGATTCAGCCCTGAGCCGGGATGCCCAGGTTTCAGCGGTGGCCAGAAGTGCATTTGCACAGTTAAGGCTAGTGTGCCAGCTGCGCCTGTTCCTTGAGATGTCTGACTTGGCCACAGTAACACATGCCTTAGGTACATCCTGTTTGGATTACTGTAACGCGCTCTACATGGGGCTCCCTCTGAAGAGTGCTCGGGAACTTCAGCTAGTTCAAAGAGCTGCTGCCAGACTGCTGAATGGGGCTGGCTACAGGGAGCACACAACTCCCCTGCTAAAACAGTTTCACCAGCTCCCAGTCTGTTTCCAGATCCAGGCCCAATTTAAAGTGCTGGTCATGTCCTATAAAGCCCTATATGGCTCGGGTCCAGGTTATCTGAAAGACCGTATTCTTCCCTATGAGCCTACTTGTGCCCTGAAATCTTCAGGGGAGGCCCTTCTTGCCGTCCCACCACCATCACAGGCACATCTGGTGGGAATGCAGGAGAGGGCCTTCTCGGTGGCTGCCCCAAGGCTCTGGAACTCCCATCCCAAGAAGGCGAGAATGGCACCCTCCTTGATTTGTTTTCGCAGGCATGTAAAAACTTTCTTGTTCCAGCAGGCCTTTGGGGATAGCTACTCTGGACCTGTGAGAGTAGGATGGATGGATACGGTAGTTCTTGCTGTCTTTTAACGTTTTGATATTTTATACAATTTTAATATTATTGATTTAATTATGTTTTTAACTAGGGTTGGACACGACTTAACGACTGAACAACAACAACAACAAATTTATAGGTTTTAATTGTACAAGTTTTAGTTTTGTAAAGCCGCCTTGTGTCCCAGTATTGGGGAAAAGGTGGGATATAAATAGATGTAATAATAATTCCAACATGAAGTACCAACATTGCATACAACCCATGGAATGCTACGACATGGAAGCAGTTTTTATTGTCCTCCATGGGTGAGCAGGCGAGCATAAGGCAACCTGGTGCCCTTCAGATGTTTTGGATCACATCTCCCAGCATTCCAGATCATTGGCCATGCTTGCTGTGGATCATGGGAGTTGTAGTATAACACATTTGGTGGGCGCCAGGATGAGGAAGGCTAGCATAAAGTAGGAAGAGACCCTTAACTTCTGTATGGTTTATTCATTTCCTTATTACATTTCTATACCACCCAACAGCCAAAGCTCTCTGGGCAGTTCACAACCATTAAAACCACAGAATACAAGATGATAAAATACAATATCAAAATGTAAAACTACAGTATCAAAATAAAAAAAACAGCAACCCAATAGAACCTAGCTGCAGTGCAAAGATTTAAAATACAAACCAGGTTTAAAAGAGAAACTGAAAAACTGAAATGCTTGGAAAATACTGCTTGTTACCATATATAGCGCTTTATGTCCAGTATTCGAAGTTCTTCTTGTTACATTACCGCAGTAATCCTCACAATAATTCTGCAAAGTGTGTCAGTATTTATACCCATATTGCAGATGGAAGGCTGAGAGACTATGGCTTGCTTAAGAGCGAGTGCCTTCAAGGATAAGGGAGGACCGACCTCACAGCTTCTGTCACATGCTCTTAGCCACTACAGCGTACTAGCCACAGTATCAGTGTTTGCTGAGCGCTAGTTTTCTTATTCTGTCAGTCTCCAAGATCACCGAGCCCTCAGAACAAGCTTCCTGGAATGTAGCTGATCTTGGTTTCTCTTGCGCTGCTTATATAGCACAATCTTGAGAGTCTTGATTCAACCTGACAATAGCTTGATAATTAGGGCGTGCTCTCAGGGTCAGTTCGCACAGTCTCTGGGGCGTGTAGCCAGCCATGTCTTTTCCCTCTGGGCTGACATTTTCATCAGCCCGCACTCTAGCACGTTCCTGTTAAAGCGGGCCATCCAAACACTGTCAGGAGCACAGATCCTGATTCAACATCATTGGGAAAAAACACAATAAATCCTGTTTAGCAGCACAACACGATGGATCTCTGTTTGTCCCAGGGGCTGAGGGAATCGGATGACTGCTTCACCAGGGACACACCAAAATTCAAGCTGACAGAAAAAAGGCACAGCTAGAAAAGAGGTGGCCGACAATGCATGAAGAGACATGTGAGTTGGCCCTTGTGCCCACCCTCTCCCGCATAGCGCAAGAAGCACTGAGGAGCCATTGAGAGCCAATGCTACTGCACATGGTATGCTGACCACATTGCAGCTAATTGAAACTGCCTCTGCATGGCAGCTGCCCAGTATGTAGCTGCTTCATGTCATGTATAGCTTGCCACATGGATTGGCTCCCGTGTTTCTGTCACAAGACCAGAAAGCCAACCAGTCCACACAGGAGAGGTCGCTGGGTTGTGTCCAGTGGTGTCATTCCACCAGCAGGATGGAACGTAATGGATTTACCTCTCCCCTCTGCAGCCCTCTACACACTCCCAAAATCTGCTCCCTCCAGAACAGATTTGGAGTGCATGCAGGGGCTAGAGGCAGGAGGAGAGGATGGGGGATCCAACCCACTGCATGGAGAAGCTACCCTATGGATTCAGTCAGCTTTCACATACTGGCTGTATTGCGTGAAGGTGGTCTTAGACTGGTTGGATACAAATGGCTTTGCCTCACAATGGCCACTTACTGAGTCACTGAAAGGCACCGTGAGACTGGTATGTATCATGCACCCGTCGACCCATGCAATGATGAGGTGAGTCTTACCATGGATTGTAATGCCATTGTGCTGGTGGGAGGAGTTCCATTTCCACACCTGGTAATTCCCCCTCCCTCCTGCAGCCACTCACACACCCTCAAAATCTGCCCTGGCCCTTCAGAGCAGGTTTTGGGGTGGCATGGAAGTCTGCAGTGGGGAGGGAGGAGAGAGGAAGAAAGTCCCGTAGTGCTAGTGGACGTCTGCTAGCACAATGTTGGATTCACCCTCATGTCACTGCAATTGACTTGGAAATGTGAGGCCTTGAATGTGAATAAATTTGCTTTCTCACATAGTCAGATGCTACAGATAGCCAGCAACTCATAAGACTGCTGTTGCCTCAAGATGACTTTCAGTAGGGGAAACTGACTTCGCATTGTGTGGTGGGCGTGTTGGTGTGCGTAGTACTTGCACCAGTCTGTGATGCCCGATGACTTCCCCTGTCCCTTCGCAGCTCCGCAGTTACCGAGGCACAGAGAGGCATTTTCATGTATTTAATCACACTTTCGCACATTTTTGCAGCTTCGTATCTTCACAATGGTTGTTTTGGACTCAGTGCCCAAGGGCCGGGGGTAGGGCAGTCTTGGGAGTGTACCAACTTCACTCCGCCACCATTTCAGAGCAATGGATAGACAGGTACTGCTCACATGCACCATCGCAAGAATCTCAGGCTGGGGAACTGACAAGTAGATGGTGTGGAAATGAAGGAGCACAGAACACCTACTTTTTACCTAAGGAGGGATGGAAAGACACAATAGAACCCATAAAATACAAAACAGACACTGCAGTGTTGCACCCCCATGCTCACGGGACTGCACAGCTGTGCAATAAAGTATAATTGCGAAAAAAAGGGCACGCAGAGTCTGTTAGGGAAGCACGCAGTAAATCACGAATATATACCACCAGAAGCTAATTTGAAGCTGCAATGCTGTGCAGTTGTGGTGGGGCGGGTGTTTGTGTGTGTGTGTGTGTGTGTGTGTGAAAGCAGTGGTAGATGGGGCCTGGGTTTATTTTGCACACTACTTAGATATTTTGAAACATTCAGCAGTTTATAAATATTTTTTAAATAAATAAAACATATAATATCCACTCCATGCCAAATTAATTCTGGATTGCTTAGCACAAAATGGGGAACTTTGCAATTTTTATTGTTTTATTGCTTATTATGGTGCTATGGTTTTTACTGACACCTTGCCATCACTGTATTTGTTACTTTCTTCTCTGTGGGGTTTCAATTTTCAGAAAAGTTTGCAGGAAAGATCTGCTGCATTTTTAATTTCACATCAGCCAAGACGGATGCCAAGAAGCTCCTCCACCCACCTTTGGTCAATAAATATCATTACTGCAAACAAGCATGAATTGGAAAAGCAGAACAAATCAAGAAGTGCTTTTGACAGGCTTCCCTGGCTGTGTAGGAGGATAGTCTACAACTCTAAAAATACCCTCAGCAGTTTTCATAGACAATTTACAATGTCTCCCTAAGTTCTCACTACAGAAGATGGTCCCAGAGCCCACATGCTGAATCTGACAGATGGCTTATAACAATCTTTTTGAGCAATACATTATTTTCTTATATTCCAGCTGAGAAGCAGAACAAAAAGATCAGCATTGTTTCATCTCCTCAGGAGATGACCCTTAGATGTACATAAGCCCTCAAAACTCTCCAGTCAACTGAGTCATTGCACCTTCCCACTAAAATCCACCTCACATCATCAATGTGTCTGCACCTTTCTCTGCTACTCCCAAAGGTTGCTGGGACCCAGTCCTGGTTGCTATGTTTCTATGTTGTTTGTTGCCCAAAAGCACCATTTTTCCTCCTCCATTTTGGCTTCATTTTGAAAGAATGAAGAAAGAAAGTCTTCATTTCATTTGGAAACATTAGCTGTCTAACAAATTAGGGCAGGATGTGTTCAGCAGGTTGAAATGGAAAAGAGAGTGTGCCATATACTGGCCTTGGCATTCCTGAAGGAGCAAAAGCCAAATCTCCCCCGTTTCCTAATTCTATCATGACAACACCATATCACTTATCAGTTGGCCATGGATTTTTGTGCGACCTTCCAACCAGCCCTGTTTTTTAGTGTGACCTTCCACTTAGTACCAAAACACACCTACCTGGCGGCAAGCTTGCCCCTTTGTCAGGAAGGATAGTCGTTCATCCTCCCCTTTCGTGCACCTGGAAGTCTTCCTTCCAGTTGCCACCTTAGTCTTCTTTAACTTGGTCCCTTGAAGTCAATATGACTGCAGGAGAGCCGACTTGCTGAAATAAACTCAGCTGCATTACTCCTGAGACAGCTAGCATTGGGTGTCTTCTTTTACATCCCCCTCATCCAGTGATCCCAGCCGAATAAACCCTTGCCAAGGCTGAGGAAAGCATGTTCTTCCTCCCTTCTTTTTGAACTCACCCTGATGGGAACTCACCCTGATGGACATAAGTACATGGGAAGCTGCCTTATACAGAGTCAGACCATGGATCCATCCAGCCCAGGATTGACTGGCAGAGGCTTTCCAGGGTTCCAGGCAGGATTTTTTCCTACCTGGAGATAGGGATGTCAGAGAATTCCGCCTAGGATCTCGGTGAGGCCGAATGCCAGTGCATTCGGCCCCCCGAAATCTGTGGCGGAATGGCCTGCCCCCCCCGCCCCCCCGCGGATCCCCCCTGGGACGAGACTTACCTGGGGCGGATCTTCCGGGCGGCAGCAGCGGCGGGTCTTCTGACCGGCTGCTGCCGCCGCCATTTCCAGGCTTGTGGGGAAAAAAGGGGGGAAAAAGACGTGATAGGCTACGTAAATCTTTACGTAGCCTATCATGGCTAGGTTTAAAAAAAAATAAAAAAAAGTGATAGGCTATGTAAATCTTTACGTAGCCTATCATGGTTGGGGGTGGGTTTAAAAAAACAACACGTACACAAATGGCGGCGGCTATGGCCGCCGCCATTTGCGTTCCTTCTTTTTGGCCGTCTTAATCTATGTAAATATTTACGTAGACTATGACGGCGAAAATCAGGGGGAATGTAAATAGCGTAGCGGGTGCTATTTGCGTCCCTTTTTCATTCACTGTTTTAGCCTTTACATAGGCTAAAACGGGGAATCAAAAGGGGACGCAAATGGTGCCCGCTACGCTATTTGCGTTCCCCTTGATTTTCGTCGTCATAGTCTACGTAAATATTTACGTAGATTAAGACGGTAAAAAGAAGGAATGCAAATGGCGGCGGCCATAGCCGCTGCCATTTGCGTACGCGTTGTTGTTTTTTTTACCCAGAGCCCTCTGCGGACGGAAATCCGGCTGCGGACGGCTCTAGCCTGGCTGGGCCGGGCCTGGCCGGCTGCTCCGCAGAGCTGCCACGGAGCACAGCCGGCTGTTGGAGGTTTCCGGGGGGAGGAACGGAGCGCCTCCCCCCCCCATCAACATAATCCGCGAAAGGTAAGTCACTTTCATACATCCCTACCTGGAGATGCTGGGGAATGAACCTGGGGCCTTCTGCATGCAAAGCATTTGCTCTACCACAGAGCTGTGGCCCCTTTCCATACTCCCTCCCCCTCACTTTGGTATGTTTTTAGACAAAGTATATGGAAGAAAAACTTATGACTTGCTCCTTCTCCACCCCTGTCACTCTCATTTTCCTGCTTCAAGTATTGCCCCCTCCTTAGTTTGCCACTGCCTCCTGTCTCATTCCCACTCAATCCCTCCTGTGATAAACTCCTGATAAAGTCCTTCTAAGCCAATTTAGCATCTGTGCAATCCTTGAGAGAGCTAAATATTTCCCAGCCTCTCCTTGACCTAGGAGAACTAACCCATCACAGAGGCCAAAGCTTTTACAATACCCCTTCCCCAAGCTCAATCAACCCCCTAGCACTGTAACCTCCATCAATACCCAGGAAACAATACTTGCCTTTGGTCCTCACCAGTCTCCTTCACCACATGGACTTCCAGGCTTCCAGCTCCTGCTCTTCCCTGCCCCTCTCCTATCACTCCCATGCTGTTTATATAGCAGCCTCTATGGCTTGGCTCACTGTTCATCCCTGGTGTCCCACTCCCACCCATTTCTGGAACCCCATAATCATTGTCGGGCTGAGCAATATTGGCAGCAAGCCCAGCCAGATCTCCACCCTTGCACGATCTCCCACACTTCCCTTCTCACAGGGTAGGTCTGGCTATCTGAACATTGCATTGAATTGGACTGACAAACTCTATGAAAGATATGAATCCCCAAATCTATGTAATGCACACTAGTGTTACCATACATTGATATGATTCTACTCCTCTGTTTTTATCATAAATTATTAAATATAGGTTGCAGAAAAGGGCAACCAAAATGATCAAGGGGCTGAAGCAACTCCCCAGTGAAGAAAGGGTACAATGTTTGGGGCTTTTTAGCTTAGTAAAAATTATTCATGGTATGAAGACAGTGGATAGGGGGTGTCATCCCCCCGCCCCACACACATATACTTTCTTATAATACTAGAAACTGGGACCATCCAATGAAGCTAAATGGTGAGAGATTCTGGACAGATAACAAAACAACAGCTTTGTACACAGTACATAGTTCAACCATGGAATTCGCTACCACAAGATGTAGCAATGACCACCAACTTGGACAGTTTTAAAAGGAGATTAGACAAATTCATGAGGGATAAGGCTGTCAGTGGCTACTAGCCATGATGGCTATGTGCTGCCTCCAGTATCAGGAGCAGTACCCCAGTTGCTGGGGAATCTGAGCAGGAGGGTGCTATTACATCCATGTCCTACTTCTGGGATTCCCACAAGCAGCTGCTTGGCCACTATGCAAGAATACTGGACTAGCTCTAGTATGGCTCTTCTTATGTTCATGAATTTGGTGATACTTCCAGCACCATTTGAAAAAATACATTTAAACATAACAATTTTGTTCTGTAACTTTTGAGGTAATAGTAAAACCCAGTATTGGGTCTAATACTTTATTAAATAGAAGAGACAGTTGATTCTAGAGTCAGTATGGTATCTTACTACCAGAAAAGCAGATATAAAGTTACAGAACAGAACAGCTATGGGTTTTTTTAAAAGTATTTTTCATATGGTGATAGAAACGTCTCCAGAAGGCAATCCAAAATGTATTACAGCTATTCATCATATTCTGCCGAGGTTCCCACTGTGCCAATAATTTAATTAATCAGTTTGGATAGAAACAGCTTATTCATTCATGCACATTGTCACTATTCTGGAGCCAGATTGTTGGTGTTCTATTGTTTCGACTAAATTAGCTTCAGGAGTACCAATGATGGATATGCCAACAACTCCTCTGGGAAACTGCTTGACAGCATAATGGAAGTCAAAGACAATAGATTTTCTTTCTAGTCAACAGTGTGATCTATGAAGGGTGGGCTGTTCCGATCTGTCCACAGCAGATACCCACAAAGTAGCAAGGCAGGCCAGATGTGTACACATCATGGAAAGCTCTAAGTGAGCAACTTATATCTTGAGTTATTGGGTTATTTATTTCTAATACTTCTGCTTATTAAAATAAAACCTCTAAGTGGTTCACACTAAAATGTATATATAATACTTATGTCGAATCTATCCCCGCTGGAATCTCTTTGCTCCCTGCTTTTGGTGCCCCTGTTTCTCATATTCCAGCACTTTGCTGTTTCAGCCAGGCTATGGAGTTATCTCCTGGTGGAAGTCCCACTGAAGATAAGGAGGCCCGGCCTGATGGAGAGCAATGAGGCTTAAGACTGTATTTCCACCCATTAGCCAAAATTGCTCAGATAAGTAATGAATAGCACAAAGTAATTTCCATTTGCTTGAGCTTTATGACCAACAAATTAGAGAACCTTTGTTAAATATCAGGCTTTCCCCCCCCCAGCTTTCATTCAGCCAAGCTATGAGTTCAGGACTTTTTCAGCTCTTTTACAGCATAATCCTAAGGATCTGTATGTGAAAGTAAGTCCCACTGATTTCAACCGATGCTTGTTTAGGATGTCAGCCTTAATTGGTCATAGGAGAGCTGAATGCATGAAGTTTAGTTTCATGGTATTCGATTCCTAGGAGTAATAGAATCTCTGTAAGTAATTCCAACTCATAAATGAAGCCATAGCCCAGCCTTCCCCAACCTGGTGCCCTCCAGATGTTTTATAAGACAATACCCATCATTCCTGACCATTGGCCATGTGGCTGGGGCTAATGGAAGTTGTAGTCCAAAACAGCTGGAGGTGCCAGGTTGGGGAAAACTACTGGAGGCCATACCTTGCCTTACCATGAAGTGTCAAGAAGCAACCTATTTCAAGGGGGCACATTCCAGACGAGGCAACAATTTCTTTCAGGTGCCAAAATAACTTGGCTGGCCTTGGGTTAAGAACATAGGAACAGCCTTGCTGAACTAAACCAAAGGCTGATCTAGTTCAGCATTCTGTTCACACAGTGGCCAGCCAGATGCCTATGGGAAGCCCACAAGTAGGATATGAGAGCAACAGCATCATATCATTCATGTTTCCCAGCAACTGCTATTGAAAAGCATACTTCAAGCTATAAGTTCCAGATTATTTGTTGTGTCAGTTCTTAAGAAATGTGCCTCTTCTCTGAGGAGTGCTTCACATTGACTCTGCCTTCTGTCTCCAAGGGGAGGGATTTCCAAGAGAATGCCTTCCTGCTACTTCCTGAAATGAAAATTAACAGTAATAGAATGTTACTTTGTTCAGCTTAGTTTTCACAGTGGAATTTCATTTTACAACTCATAAGAACATAAGAAGAGCCATGCTGGATCTGAGTAAGGCTCCATCTAGTCCACCATTCTGTTCACATAGTGGCAACAAGCTGCCTGTGGGAAACTGACAAGTAGAACATGAATGCAATAGCACCCTCCCACCCATGTTCCCCAGCAACTGGTGTACATAGACATACTGCCTCTGATACTGGCGGCAGCATATTTCCATCAATACTAGTAGCCACTGATAGCCTTATCCTCCATTAATTTGTCCAACCCCCTTTTAAAGCCATCCAAACTGGTGGTCATCGTTACATCTTGTGGCAGTGATTTTATTTATTTTATTTATTAATTAAATTTATTAATCGCCCATCTGGCTGGTCACCCAGCCACTCTGGGCGATGTACAATAATGCAACAGTTTAAAACAATAAAATTCCACGTTAAAACATATTCCTAAAAATACCCTAACCCACCCCAAATGCCTGCCTGAACAACCACGTTTTTAATGCACAGCGGAAGCTCATTAAAGAGGGGGCATGGCAGAGTTCCCTAGGGAGGGGGTTCCACAGAGTGGGGGCCACAACAGAGAAGGCCCTCTCCCTTGTCCTCACCAGTCTAGCTGTCCTGGCTGATGGGACAGAGAGAAGGCCACCCGAGGCTGATCTTGTTGAGCGGCCTGTCTTGTGTTGCTGGAGGCGCTCCTTAAGATAGGCTGGGCCGGAACCATATAGGGTTTTAAAGGTCAAAACCAACACCTTGAATTTGGGCCGGAAAACAACTGGTAACCAGTGCATCTCCTTCAGCACTGAAATGATGTGATCTCGCCGGCAGCTGCCTTTAATCAGGCGAGCCGCCGCATTCTGTACCAGCTGCAGCTTCCGAACCATCTTTAAGGGTGACCCCACGTAGAGTGCATTACAGTAGTCTAAATGGGAGCAGACCAGGGCATGTACTACCGATGTGTAGGGTCGTTGAAGAATTCCACCACAGATTCCAGGGAGGCCAAATGCCAGCGCATTTGGCCCCCTGGAATCCATGGCAGAACGAAGCCACCCACCACCCCGCAAAATGGGCCTAGAACAGAGCCTACCTTTGTCGGCCGTTCTGGTGCTCCTCGAATGGCGTCTGCAGCCGCTATTCTCTCTTTCGAAAGGCCATGATAGGCTACGTAAGTATTTATGTAGCCTATCACGGCTAACGCAGGGACGCCATTTGCGTCCCTGCGGAGGCCATGATAGGCTACGTAAATATATACATAGCCTATCACGATAGTAGGAAGGAACGCAAATGGTGGCCACCGTAGCCACCGCCATTTGCGTCTGTGTCTTTAGCCGTGATAAGCTACGTATATATTTACATAGCTTAAAGATAGGGGTGCAAATGGCGTAGCGGCCGCCATTTGTGCCCCTGTCTTTTGCCATGATAGGCTACGTAAATATATACGTAGCCTATCACAGCTAAAGACACGGATGCAAATGGCAGCGGCTACGGCAGCCGCCATTTGCGTCCCTGTGCAGCCTACTGCCAGATGTCCGGCTGCGGGTAGCCCCGGCTGGCAGCTTCGCGGAGTCGCTGTGGAGCGGAGCTGGCTGGGGAGGATTCCGGGGGGAGGGACGGAGTGCCTCCCCCCCACCATGGATTGCCTGGCACGGAGCCAGGTAAGAGTTTCGTACATCCCTACCAATGGAGCAGATGGTCAGGAAGGTAGGGGCGCAGCCGCCGTATCAGATGGAATTGGTACAGCGCTGTCTGGCTCACAGCTGACACCTGAGCCTCCATGGACAGCTGGGAGTCCACAATGACCCCCAGGCTGCGGACCTGGTCTTTCAAGGGTAGCCATACCCCATTCAATACCAGGTCAACATCCCCCAACCTCCTCTTGTCTCCTCTTGTCTTGATTTCCATAGCTTAACTATATGCTGAATGAAGATATCTTTCCATTTATCTGTCCTGAATTTCTCACCATTCAAGTTCATGGGATGAGCCCGGGTTCTAGTACTATGAAAGAGGGAGAAAAACCTCTATGTGCCTTGATTTGGAGGGTGGGGGTGGCATCATTTGCCTCAGGCGCCAAAATGTTTTGGTTGGCACTGGAGTAAAAGTTTAACCTTTTACCTTTGCTAAGATCTTGATAAAAATTGCCCTCCCCCCTCCCCACCTCACTGCTATTTGCACTGGGAGGAAAGCTTTCATTGGCACGGATGGAGATGGTTCTCTCAATGCAAATGGCAAAATTGGGGTGACAATTTTCATCAAGATTACAACAGAGGAGAAAGGATTAAATCTGCCTCCCTTCCTGCCATGTTCCCAATCCTGCTTAAGCCTCACATCTGTGGCTATTTGCATTTTTGAAGTGCTCATTAAATGAAAAAAAAACCATATTTAATATCACTTTTAGTTAGGCCCTATCTAAAGTGGAATATTACTTACTTGAATGAAGGGATGGATCATATTTATGACAGTCGTATAAACCGCTGAAATTGAAATATACAACACTACTAAATAACAAAAAGAAAACAGGGAGACCATATTATTTATCCAGTTTGACTAATATAATCAAGCAGTTGAGCTCTTTATACATAGAGCATTAAAAAAATAGCCACCTGCTCAGTAATAGATGGGATGTTTGAGAATCAATGCATAACCAGCTTCTTGTCTGCGTACTCTGATAAAGTGGTCAGAAGAGGGTGAATTATATGTCTCCAATCAGAATAAAAGTCCCAGTAGAAAAGCACACATATTAAGGTTTCAGGGACTCCAGCATGACGAACATGACATGGACCAATCTATTTTGAAATGGAATTCTCAGAAATCTGCCCTGGAGTACTGCCATGGGTAGAACATTGAGTCTTACAAGTATAAAGGCTCTGCAGGCTTGTGTTATTTTATGGGAAATCAAATAAGATGGAGAAGTACAATTGCGATTCAATTGCATATTTATTTGTAAGTTCCATTTAGAATAATATTAAAAATAAAGTTCTAAGTACTTAAACTCTTTGACCTGTTCCAATGTATTCTCCCTTTATGTGCAATGAAAACTTTCCAATATCTGTTTTGGAGTAGAGCAGGAACGTGATTTTAGACTTTACAAAGTTTACAGTCAAAATATCACAATAGCCTGAATAGGCCCTTAGCAGCTGCTTTAAGCCTAATTGGTTTAGGAATAGTATTGCAGCAATCTTGGCATATAAAAGCAATGGAATTTGCCTCAAGCCAAGCTTTGGAGGGTGACCCATCATCAATAAAGATAAAACTAGATCATTCAAAATAAATTGAATAAAAATGAGGCAAAGACGCACCCCTTTTTAACACATTTAAGGGGGCAATCCTATGCATGCTGAGACAGAAAAAAGTCCTAAAACTCCCAGCATTCTCCAGCCAGCCATGCATAAGATTGCATCCTTATTTGTCATGATCTCATTTGACATTTGTTGACCACAATGGACTTGGAAACATATTTCAGTATATAATCAGTAAGAGGAAATCAGAAACCCTTTATCCATATATTTTCTCTCTCTAATTTATCCCACAATATCTTACTGGAGATAATATCAAAAGCCTCTTTCAGTCAATTGCTGCAAACAATTTACCCCTATTTAGATCAGTGTATTCCTTTGCTGAATGGGCCAATACTGTAGAATGGCCCCACGTAGATTTATCAGGGCAAAACCCAATTTGTCCTTGTCCCAGTATGTCAAAAGCCTCTATCCAACTTTACAACTCATCAGGCAAATATTTTCTTATATGGACATAAGACTTATTGGGTGGAAATCCACTTAATTAGTGGAAACTTCAGATCTCCTTTTTAAAAGTCAGGAACTATGGTTGCCTGCGTCCACACTTCAGGGAACCATCCAGTCTGATTATTTACTTGTCTTTAAAATTCATAATCAAGAGTGCAAGGCAGTGGAACAAATGAAAAAAACAACATAGGGAATGATCCAACCGTAGTTCATTTTTAAGCATTTTTAAGCCTGATTAATTTCAGTGGAAGAATTAAGAACATGCTAAAATATTTTGTATTGAAATCAATTGGATCTAAAGGTGCTTAAAGTGGACTTAATTATGCCCTTTATTTGTTTTTGTTGTTTATTCGGTCAGTTGCTTCCAACTCTTCGTGACTTCATGGACCAGCCCACGCCAGAGCTTCCTGTCGGCCGTCGCCACCCCCAGCTCCCCCAGGGTCGAGTCCGTCACCTCCAGAATATCATCCATCCACCTTGCCCTTGGTCGGCCCCTCTTCCTTTTGCCTTCCACTTTCCCTAGCATCAGCATCTTCTCCAGGGTATCCTGTCTTCTCATGATGTGGCCAAAGTACTTCAGTTTTGCCTTTAATATCCTTCCCTCAAGTGAGCAGTCTGGCTTTATTTCCTGGAGTATGGACTGGTTTGATCTTCCTGCAGTCCAAGGCACTCTCAGAATTTTCCTCCAGCACTACTGTTCAAAAGCATCTATCTTCCTTCGCTCAGCCTTCCTTATGGTCCAGCTCTCGCAGCCATAGGTTACTACGGGGAATACCATTGCTTGAACTATGCGGACCTTTGTTGTCAGTGTGATGTCTCTGCTCTTCACTATTTTATCAAGATTTGTCATTGCTGTCCTCCCAAGAAGTAAACGTCTTCTGATTTCCTGGCTGCAGTCAGCGTCTACAGTAATCTTTGCGCCTATAAAGACAAAGTCTGTCACTGACTCCACGTTTTCTCCCTCTATTTGCCAGTGATCAATCTAGCTGGTTGCCATAATCTTGGTTTTTTTTGAGGGTGAACTGCAACCCAGCTTTTGCACTTTCTTCTTTCACCTTTGTCATGAGGTTCCTCAGCTCCTCCTCGCTTTCAGCCATCAAAGTGGTATCATCTGCATATTGGAGATTGTTAATGTTTCTTCCAGCGATTTTAACTCCAGCCTTGGCTTCATCAAGCCCAGCACGTCGCATGATGTGTTCTGCGTACAGGTTGAATAGGTAGGGTGAGAGTATACAACCCTGCCGTAATCCTTTCCCAATCTTAAACCAGTCCGTTGTTCCGTGGTCTGTTCTTACCGTTGCTACTTGGTCGTTATACTGATTCCTCAGGAGGCAGACAAGATGACTTGGTATCCCCATACCACCAAGAACTTGCCACAATTTGTTATGATCCACACAGTCAAAGGCTTTAGAATAGTCAATAAAACAGAAATAGATGTTTTTCTGAAACTCCCTGGCTTTCTCCATTATCCAGCGGATATTGGCAATTTGGTCTCTAGTTCCTCTGCCTTTTCTAAACCCAGCTTGTACATCTGGCAATTCTCGTTCCATGAATTGCTGGAGTCTACCTTGCAAGATCTTGAGCATTACCTTACTGGCATGTGAAATAAGTGCCACTGTTCGATAGTTTGAACATTCTTTAGTGTCTCCCTTTTTTGGTATGGGGATATAAGTTGATTTTTTCCAATCTGTTGGCCATTCTTGTATTTTCCAAATTTGCTGGCATATGGCATGCATCACCTTGACAGCATCATCTTGCAAGATTTTAAACAGTTCAGCTGGGATACTGTCGTCTCTTGCTGCCTTGTTATTAGCAATGCTTCTTAAGGCCCATTCAACCTCACTCTTTAGGATGTCTGGCTCTAGCTCACTGACCACACCATCAAATCTATCCCCAATATTATTATCTTTCCTATACAGATCTTCTGTATATTCTTGCCACCTTTTCTTGATCTCTTCTGCTTCTGTTAGGTCCTTGCCATCTTTGTTTTTGATCATACCCATTTTTGCCTGGAATTTACCTTTGATGTTTCTAATTTTCTGGAAGAGGTCTCTTGTCCTTCCTATTCTATTATCTTCTTCTGCTTCCGCGCATTGCTTGTTTAAAAATAATTCCTTATCTCTTCTGGCTAACCTCTGGAATTTTGCATTTAATTGGGCATATCTCCCCCTATCACTGTTGCCTTTTGCTTTCCCTCTTTCTTGGGCTGCTTCCACTGTCTCAGCAGACAGCCATCTTGCCTTCTTGGTTTTCTTTTTCTTTGGGACGATTTTTGTTGCTGCCTCCTGAACAATGTTGCGAACATCTGTCCATAGTTTTTCCGGGACCCTATCTACTAAATCTAGTCCCTTAAATCTATTCTTCACCTCCACTGCATATTCATTAGAAATATTAGTGAGCTCATATCTAACTGATCTGTGGGTCTTCCCTATTGTCTTTAGTCTGATTCTAAATTGTGCAATAAGAAGTTCGTGATCTGAACTACAATCAGCTCCAGGTCTGCATAGATGTCCGCCACCTTTGGCTACAAAGGATGTAGTCAATCTGATTTTGGTGTTGACCGTCTGGTGAAGTTCATGTATAAAGTCGTCTCTTAGGTTGTTGGAAGAGAGTGTTTGTTATGCACAGTGAGTTGTCTTGGCAAAATTCTATCAGCCTATGTCCTGCTTCATTTTGTTCTCCCAAACCATGCTTGCCTGTATTTCCAGGTGTCATTTGACTACCCACCTTAGCATTCCAGTCTCCTGTAATGAAAATAGCATCTTTTTTTGGCGTACTATCCAGTAGTTGCTGCAGATCCTCATAGAACTGATCTACTTCTGCTTCTTCAGCATCTGTGGTTGGGGCGTATATTTGGATCACTGTGATGTTAAATGGCTTACCATGAATTCGAATTGAGATCATTCTGTCATTTTTTGGATTGTATCCAAGCACTGTTTTAGCCACGTTATTATTAATTATGAAGGCTACTCCATTTCTTCTGTGGTCCTTTTGTCCACAGGAGTAGATCTGGTGGCCCATTCCAGTCCATTTCAGTTCACTGACACCCAAAATGTCTATATTTAATCTTGACATCTCCCCAATAACCACATCCAATTTGCCCTGGCTGATAGATCTTACATTCCAGGTTCCTATGGTGTGTTGATCTTTAGAATATCAGATTCGTCGTTCACCACCAGCACCATCGGCTGCTAGCCGTCCTTTCGGCTTTGAGCTAGCTGCGTCATCACATCTGGGGCTAGTTGAACTTATCCTCTGTTCCTCCCCAGTAGCATTTTGACCATCTTCCGACCTGGGAGTCCCATCTTCCGATGGTATACCGACATATCTCTGGTTGTACTGATCCATTTAGTTTTTATGGCAAGAATACTGGGGTGGGTTGCCATTTCCTTCCCCAGGGATTGTATTTAGTCTGACCTCTCTGCCATGACTTTCCCGTCTTGGGTGTCCCTTCACGGTTTAGCTCATGACGTCATTGAGGTGCTCAAGCTCCAGCACCACAACAAGGTAGTGACCTAATTTCTTTTTTATTTTTAAATCACCTTCTTGTTTATACATTCATGTATTTATTGCTAGGATTTGTTACCTGCCCATTCTGAAGGTGTGAGAGTATATACATATATACACATAGTATATATAGACTGGATTCACATGATAACCCATTGTGTCATGCCAACCTGGACTGCTTCCCACAGGGCGGCTTATTTTGGGGTAACAAGCCACCCTGACAACCCATGGCTTGTTCTAGAGGTTGTTTTATATAGTGGTGGTGTTCAGATGATCAGAGGGGGAAACAATGTAGCACTAGTTGTTTCCCATGCCTCTATGTGCTGCTCGCGCAACCAGGATTACCCCAATTACCCACACCGCATCTCAGGTTGCCGTGTTGGCCAAGCCCACCACATGGCAGTGGGGACTTTTCACCCTTCCTACAGCTCCTTCTGCAAGCCAAGGGTTGTAGGATGGGTGAAAAGTCAGCATTGTAGTGCTGTGCACTGGGTTCAGGTGACATGACAACCTGCGACGTGGTGCAGGTAATTCGGATAATCCTGGTTGTGTGACTGACATGCGTGGGGGCAGGGGAAACAACTAACGCTGCATTGTTTCCCCTGGTGACCGTCCGAACCCAGAGAGTGTGTCTATATAGAGTACACACACACACACAGTGGAAACTGCAACAAGATGTTGCGATATGGGGTGCTCCTGTTCAGGATTTCAGCCATTCTGACAGTATGCTTGATCCTTATTGGGCTGTCTTCATGTGATCCCTTCACCCTTACATGGGGGAGAGGTTCTAATTTTTTTTGTACTTCTGCAAATTTTGGACTTCCCCCAATACCTCTTCTTGTGCATCGGTTGGATCCATTTTGGCTACATAAGCAATTGCAGTCACAGCCTGAACATTGGAAACAGAGGAAATAGACAGTTGAATAAATAGATGCAATGTGAAGCAGGCAGCTGTATGTATTTTATTGTGTGTATGAACAAGTCTGGCAAGTTTCCATGGGGAGAAAATTCTACTGAGGTTCAGCCACCCACCAAAATCCCTCTTTGTATGCCATTCTAATCGTAACTTGGTGCATGGATAAGTTTAGGGATGTATGGAACTCACCTTCGAGTCCGCTGGTAGGGTCCGTGGGGAGGTGATCCGTTCCTCCCCCCGGAATCCTGCCCGGCCGGCTCTGCTCCATGGCGAGTCCGTGGAGCCGCTGGCCGGGTCCATCTGCTGCCTCCCTGCCTGTCTTCGGACGCAAATGGCGTCTGGCATAGCAGACGCCATTTGCGTCCCTGCCGTTTGCTGTGATAGGCTATGTAAATCTTTACATAGCCTATCACAGCAAAGGGCAGGGACGCAAATGGCGCCCGCTACGCGGGACGCCATTTGCGTCCGAAGACAGGCAGGAGCAGACAGGACAGGCAGCAGCGGCCGGCTGGCAGAAGGGAGGATCCGGCCCCGTGCAGATTCCCCCAGGTGGCAGAGGTTAGTCTTTCGTTCCAGAATCTGGCCTCATTGGAATCCCTGGAGGAATTCTCTGCCATCCCTAGATAAGGTTGAGGGGTGGATTTGGGGGTGATTTTGTTGTTGTTGTTCTTTTGAAAGGTAGTCTCATTTGATCTTTGATGCTTGATGGGCTATAAAGATGGAAATTATTTCTTGGGGGAGTCGGACCCATGGTACTTAGGATCTGCTGTTCCATGCTCAGCTTACACATTTGTAACCCTCCCCCCCCAATACCTTAAATCTCCAGTATTCTCTTGTCACAAGGCAACTTACACTGTAATTTTTTTTTAAAAAAAACAATCCCCTGAAACTTTTAGTTTACTGCATGGGAAATGTAGAGAGTGCAAAACTGTAAAAATGGAGACAGTACCTTGTTTTTTCTGTATCTGAGACTCATCTGAGGAGAAACACTCTCACATGCCCTTTTCCCTTAAGTCCACCACTGTGGTAGTTAAGAAGCTCCTCTCTGATGAGTTCTACTGAATAATATTTAATTCGACTATTGGTATAGAAATGTAATAAATAAATAAATAAATATTGTGCAAATTTAAGTAATATTTCCTGTAAATAGGACCAAATTGACTTCCTCATGAAGTCAACCAAAGAAGAACCTTACCCAACCTTATTTGGCAATATGCTTGAATTATTCCATATTCTCTCTTCCCTTCTCTGCATTGTTTAAATCTGCAGCTTAGTTTTGAGCAATCTAATTGTATTCGGGCCTGACTGCTCTACAGATTGAACTGTATATAGTCCAATTAGTTGGAGGCCTCCTAGGAAGAAATGTGCAGCATGACACTAAATTAGGGCTGCTGTGGCTCTGAATCAAGAAAGAGTGAGGAAAATAACACATGTCGCTACAGTACTTGTCAGTTCCATGGCCTGGTGATTCGAGGCAGTGTCCCTAAAACCGGGGCAAGGAGCCAGATGAGAGACAGTCTCCAAAATGGGTTATGAAAAGCTGGTTAATTTGAGACAGTTCTGATTACTTTGAAAAAGGCTCTCCATCGGAACAAAGGTAGAGTTTCTATTTTTAAACTGAACAATACTTTTCCAATTCCACAGACCTTCACACCCCAATCACAATTGCGTAACATCTGCAAACTTGTGTGATTAAAAGAAAAGCCAATAAATGAAGTAATGTGGGGAAATGAATATGGCCTGCAGGGTTCTGGATGGAAGCATCCCTTCCTGACTTGTCATCGTATGCACAGCATAATTGTTGAGATTTATTTCACAGGGTGAGATATTTCTTCTGAAGTATTTCTTGCTTCAGGAGAAGGATTTGTTGGCTTCCCTCAGGCCAGGCCACCGCTGGGGGCAGTGTGCTGTGTTCGATGGGGGCATGGCCAGATCAAATCCTACAAACATGAATTTTAATTCTCATCAGATTGTTATGCTACCATGCGTTGTATGGCAAAAGCAGTAAGACAGAACTTTTAATTTTGCTTTCCTCTTAATAATATCCTTCATTTCACAGGGATGGGTTAGGGTTCTTAGGCTTGAACTCCTGCTCAGCTGTGAAACTCACTCAACAACCTTCAGCAAGTTTTCTTGTTTTAGCTTAACATACAAGGTTATTGTGAGAATAAAACAGGAAACCATATATATATATATATATATATATGTGTGTGTGTGTGTGTGTGTGTGTATATATATATATATATATATATATATATATATATTCATGCTGCTTTAAGCTCCTAGAAGGAGAAAAAGGATGCAAGTGTGATAGATACAGAGATAAATAGATGACAGACAGATAGCTAATAGATAATCCATAGAATAGATGCACTTTTGTTCTTTCTGAAGTTCTGATATTTATTTATTATTAACAACATTTATATGCCACCCAGTAACAAGGTTCTCTAAAAATCTTTCAATAAGAACAATGAAACATTAAAAATACAAGTATAAACCTCAAAAGCAAAAAAGAAAAAAAGTCAGCATAAATCTCAAGCAGCAGAAAATGAAATCATTATTATAATATCCTCAAGCCTTCAATAGCACAGAGAGATGTTTAAACGATTTTAAGAGAGTAAAAACGTCTTCAGAAGACCCTTTAACCCTCTTTAAAAAGCTGCTTTTAAAAAAGTGTCTTCACTACATGCCAAAATGACTGCAAAGTAGGTACCAGGCAAGCCTCTGTGGGGAAGGCATTCCACAGGGTTCCACCTCTGGATGGCCTCTCTCTCTGGTAGCCAAAGAAGGGGGCTGTAGCTCATTGGTAGAGCCCCTGCTTTGCATGCAGAAGGTGCCTGGTTCAATCCTTAGCACATCCATGTAGGGTTGGAAAAACTCTTGCCAGAAACCCTGGAGAGCCGCTGTCAGGCAGTGTCGGCAATACTGGACTAGATGGACCAATAGGCTGACTCAGTCCAAGGCAGCTTCCGATGTTCCTAGCAACCTGCTGCATCTCCCTTAGTGGGAGCACTCAGAGAAGGGACTCTGAAGATGACCTCAGGGCCCAGGTAGGTACATCTGGGAGGAGACATTCCTTCAGGTAACCTGGCCACAAGCCAGATCTTGGGCTTTAATATTAAAACCAGGACTTGGAAATAGGAAGCCAGTATAGCTGATGAAGCACTGGCATAACATTATCAAATTATCCAGTCCCATTTAACAATCTTGTAGTCTAGTTCTAGACTACTGAATATATTAATTTCATAGTGCCCCACAAATATATGACATTAATTTTCTGTCATAATTAGTCTCCTAATATAGTTAGTGTTTTTGAGTAGTACCCAACTGTGCTCCCACCAGTCAGAACCAGCCAGAACTCTAAAGGACCTATCCAAGGTACTGAACCTATTTTGGGGATAGGGTTCAACACATTGGATAGCTTCTTTAGAGTACTGGCTGGTTCTGACTGAAACCCAAAACGGATTTACATCCCCACCTAAATTGGAGCCATGAGCTTCCACTGGAAGTAAGTCCCATGGAGTCCAGATAAGCAGATATAGGATTGCAACCGCAATTCCTCTTCTAGCAGATTTGGCTGTGGTGTGGAAAGGATATTCTTGGAAGTAAATGTCATTGATGTATCAGTGAGGGGTACTTGCAAATAAATGGAACAAAAATGGAATGAGCAAGAGTGGATATATATGTTATTTCATGTGTTCTATTCTGCAGGCTCTTTTTGTTAATTGCATTGAATAATATTTTCTCCCTGGCTTTAGTTTACTGATGTCTAGGAAATAGAGATGAGTTCCTTTGGTTTATGCCAACCTTCCCCAACCTTCCCCTGGGATTATGGGAGTTGTATTCTAACACATCTGGAGGGCACCAGGTTGGGGATCCTTGGCCTATGTCTTCTCCTTGCCCCCTTTCTGTCTTCTGCTCCTCCCACCGTCTTCTCTTTTACCTTTTCTCCTGCTGATACCAAGGGTTTTTTCCCTTTTCTAATCTTCACCCAAACTGTTCATCTAGGAATCACCAAAACCAGACCCTGAGAGTCAAGGCCTCATGCCCAATCTGAATTCCAATTGTAAAATGAAATATCAGTCTCTGATCATGTGGACGCCAGAAACTATGCGACATGTGCCTTTCTAAATCTGGGCTGGATCTACACTAGTGTTTTTAACAGTATTGAAGTGCACTGATAACTTGTTGGGGCACATGATGCATTACATATTCTGTATACCGGGTTTCTAGCGTTTCCCCTCCACTTTTTATTCCTTATCCAAAATACTGCCACAGATGTAATTGTGCTGCTATGGAGGTATAAATGCGCAAGAGGGATATAGCATCATCTAATGGGATCATATCAATATGATACAAAGCATAGATCTGGCCCTGCTCACTTCAAAGGGAAGGAGATACTGAAATCCAGTGTTCATAACTGGCAGCTGCCTCATATTCTGAAATGGATTTTCTCTGGCTGTTGTTAAACACGTTTGATGACTTACCATATCCAGGAGGCCTGGAGGAGAAACAGTTGTTTAACCCTCTGTCAGCCCTACAGAAACTACTGTAGACACTGAAAGAAGAATAGATCTTATTTTGCTAGTTCACTACATCTTTTTTGGTCATGAATTTGATCATATTCTCTAGTCAAACGTCTGTCAAATTTCAGTGTCTGTCTGTCTGTGTCTCTGCCTCTCTCTCTTACACACACACACACACACACACACACTTCTAGTTTGACTCCCTGCAATAGCAAAGCAAATGATTTACAATATTATTTGCATTTATCAAGAAAACCTCAGGCACAGTATTTGAACTAAACAAACCAAGTATGCACCCTGTTTGTAAACTTTTACTTTAACTATACTCACATGCCATTTCCCATAAAATGAGAGGTAGAAAGAGTTCAAAGGAGCTTTGGCAGAAGATTAGAATCAGCATGAATGATAGTTTATTGGCAGTCATGCAGCTCAATCACGTTTATATGGCATTCCCAGGCAAGTGTTTACATTGCAAGGCAAATATACATAAGATTTCTGCCCTAGAGGCAACCCCGCCTCCCCAGCTCCTGTTTTGAAGTCATGGGTAACTTATCTGGGTCTGTATTATACAACAAGCATGCAAAGCATTTTAAAACAACCAAAATACTTTAGCAAATTATAGGTTACACCAGCCTTTCCTAATTGCTGGACTGTAGTTTTGAACTACAAGTCCCAGAATTCCTGACCATTGGCCATATGGGCTGGGACTTATGGGAGTTAAAGTACAAACATCTGGAGGGCTGCGGATTGGGGACAGCTAAGGTTACACACTCTGTAACTGTGTTACGTATTTTCCCACCTGAAGTAAATGTCACCAACACCAACCCTACTATGAAAATACTTTTTTAATTCTATTTTTATCTTTATCAATGAAATAAACAGTATCAACAACCTAATCATTATCTACAGTTTTCCAACAATCCAGTATTCTTAGGAGGACACAGCAATAACGAAAAAAAGAAAAGAAAACAAGAAGGAGAAGGAAGAAGAAAGCAAGAAAGAAAATGAAAAAATATAAAGAAGTTACTTAAAAGGATTAAATTTAAACTCCATTACACACAACCTTCAAATACCATTCTACTTAAAAGTTATACCTATAACATTGCCAGTATTACAATTCAGCAAAGCATAGATAATCAACCTTACATTTCAATATCATATCATCAGTCTTATAGCAAGAGAGCAGGCCTACAATTCATTTCCAATAACCATACATTGCCCTTCAGTTAACGTAGAGCTTAACAATTAATAGTAGAGCTTAACAATTTAACCAGCAAAAAATATTACTAACCAAAGTCTCATAATAATAATAATAGTAATAATAATAAAAAGGAAGGAAATTAGAAAGGATAAGTAATAATAACAACAACAACAACAACAACAACAAATCACTAATAAATTTTATGCTGTTATCTTCTATATATATAAACGTCAAAAATTGTGTGTGGGTTTGTGTGTTTGTGGCTGGCTGCAGGGACGTCTGTAACACAGGGCATAAGGGGGAGCTGCCTGGGGTGTAATCACACTGTAGGGGCCCACTGAGCCTGTCATTTGGGCCCTACAGTTGCTGCCCCGTTTACTTCACATTCTCACTTGCCAGAGTCACTGGGTTACATTACTACTTTGTTTATACTTTCCCTTACTAACAAGTACACCCTCTCAATCGTGGTACAGGCCAGGCTTCTGATTTCAGCTATGAGTCACCCTATTGGCCATCTTTCATTCTATTGGTCTCTCCCCCATTTACTCTGACTTCCTTCACCTTGGATTGGCTGGCTGCCGTTTGTTCCCACCCCTTTACTCATGGTTTCTTTTCTGACTGTGGAGAGCATTTAGTTTCTCTCCCCTGTTCCTGCAATATCCAGCAAGGAAGCCTCTGTTAAACATTTTAATAGCGAAGGGGCTTGCGTAACTCAGTGAAGCCATAAGCTATGTCGTGCAGGGCCACCCAAGACGGACATGTCATGGCGAAGAGTTCTGACAAAATGTGGTCCACTGGAGAAGGAAATGGCAACCCACTCCAGTATTCTTGCCAAGAAAACCCTATGGAATGGCCACCTAATGCGAAGAGATGCAATGAATATGAACTTGAGCACACTCTGGGAGAGTGCAGAGGACAGGAAGGCCTGGTGTGCTATGGTCCACGGGGTCACGAAGAGTCGACTTAACTACAGAACAACGACAACAAAACAACTCTTCCCCCTCCCTGGAAGTAAACATGAAATGATAATACATCATTATCATCCATAGGAGCAATCCTATGGTCCCTGGGAGGGTGTCCCAGAGGCCAGAGGATATGGTGGATTTTCCTTCTGAGGGCAGGGAGATAGGTCAGCCATCAGAGGGAGTGATCCAGTCATGGGTCTCCTCTGTGGTGACTTCCTCGCTGAGGTTGGAACTCCAACCTCAGGGAAAGGGGGGAAAGAGTCATGTCAGGGGGGGCATGCCAGTTGGTGGATCTGCAGCCCTCCCAGCCCCCAGCCACATCCCCAGTATGAGGGAATGATTAGACCAGATCTGGAATGATCATTTATTTGCAAGAAAAACCTTGTGGAGGAGAAAAGGATTAAAACAACAGCTCCGTATTCTCTTCTACCATGCCTGCAACAGCCTGACAGGACTTAAGATGTTTGGAGGCTCTGTTATCAGAATAATCCATCAGAGAGTTTAGGATTGCTGACTAAATAATGAGCAATATGCTGCCCTTTAATGGGACCCCAAACCAGCTGCCTGAGCTGGCTGCCTCACACTGCCTAATAGTAGGGTCAGTCCTGTATAACCCTGCCTGCCATGTTCCCAGTCCTACTCAGACCCTGCAGCCACAGCTATTTATGTTTTTTTTTAAAGTTCTCATTCAATGCGAACACACATTTAACTTCATATTCTATTTAGCCCTTAATTTCTTACAAATATTGTGCACTGTGGCTCTCAGTTGGGGTGAGTGATGGTGACTGACAGTACAGGATTTTCCATCCAAACAGCTAATAATTCCTGTTGTTTGTTTATGTTTTATTGTTCATTTATTCATGCCCTCAGTTTTCATCCAACATATTGGAAACCAGTTCCTTTTTTTTTTTTTTTAATGAATGGATTTAGTATATAACTAAAAACTGAGGCAGTGCTTATAGACTCATGTGAATGGAAGGAGGCTGCTGGAGTCGCCTAATTCTTTTTCTGCCAGCGAGGAAAGTTCTATTTGACTCTTTGCCATCTCACATTTTGGTTCCCATTTGTATTACTTTTTAATTTTAGATAGCAGGCAGTGCTGGAGGGCTGTCACAGATCAGGCTGTTCAGGGAAAATGTATTTATATCAGCTTCTTCAAATTATATTGTCAAAGGAGTTATATCCCATTCCCGTGAACCTGCTTTTGCTATAGCAGTGCAAACAGGAGTTTGCATGCACAAAGGACCTCTTCACGTGTTACTATTTTATTTGTTCAGCGGAGGTTTCTTTTTTTATTTTTAAAGAATACCCCTGAAATGACTGTGTGTATGATGAAAAGAGAAAACTCCCTGGAAAAGACCCTGATGCTGGGAAAGACTGAAGGCAAAAGGAGAAGGGGACGGCAGAGGATGAGATGGCTAGATAGCATCACGGATGCAATGAATATGAACTTAAGCACGCTCCGGGAGAGAGCGCAGGACAGGAAGGCCTGGCGTGCTATGGTCCATGGGGTCACGAAGAATCGGACACGACTGAACGACTAAACAACAACAACAATGATGAAAGCATGTGTATCACACAGGAGCATTTGTCTGTAAGCCAAGACTGGCTGCAACTTCTTGTGAAGTGTACATCCATGAACCATATGAAATGCCCCTCAAGCAGCATATTGTCATTGGAAAGTAAGGCAGAGGCATTCAGCTCTGTTCTACTTGCCAATACACCCCCCAGCAGCAGCAGCAGCAGCAGCTTATACTTGTCATTAGATGAGGCCATGTAGATATTATATATGATTCTTTCTTTCTTTCTTTCTTTCTTTCTTTCTTTCTTTCTATCATAGCCTCATCTATCAACAAGTATAAGAATATGGGCAACGGTGGAAAGAAGTGCTTATTGCTGTGGATTCCCTTTGGCCATCTGCCACCATGTACAAATATTTTTGTATGGCATTTTTTATGTTGTAACTCGATTGCAGTCTGTGTGTGACCGATGGTGTAACAGTGCCAAATTTGGCTAAGGGTGGTCTAGCAGCTCCTTGGTACAGGGTGAGTGGGAGAAGCAATGGACCATCAGATGTCTATGTCTATGTATGTGCTTGTGTATGTGATATTCCCCCCCCCCCCACACACACACAGGTCTGTGAGTCTATGGGAGCCTAAAGGCTGACCTGGGTCACTGTGAGTCTATGGGAACCTAAAGGCTGTCCTGGTTGTCTGGGTTGGGAGTTGGAGGCACTGCACTACAGTGGTTCCGCTCCTACTTGGATGGCCGATTCCAGAAGGTGGTGCTGGGGGATTATTGCTCTGTGCCATGGCAATTGTGCCATGGAGTTCCACAGGGCTCTATTCTATCCCCCATGCTGTTTAACATCTACATGAAACCGCTGGGGGAGGTTATCCGGAGGTGTGGGCTGAGGTGCCATCAATATGCGGATGACACCCAGCTCTACCTCTCTTTCTCATCAAAACCAGGTGAGGCAGTGGCTGTTCTGAACCAGTGCCTGGGCACGGTAATGGACTGGATGAGGGCTAATAAACTGAAACTCAATCCAGACAAGACGGAGGTACTGTTAGTGGGTGGTTCGTCTGCCCGGCTAGGTGATATTCAACCTGTTCTGGAGGGGGTTGCACTCCCCCTAAAGGATCAGGTTCGTAGTTTGGGGGTGCTCTTGGATCCAGAACTGTCACTTGAGGCACAGGTGAACTCAGTGGCACGGAGCACTTTTTATCAGCTTAGGCTGGTATACCAACTACGCCCTTATCTGGACAGAGATAGCCTAGCTACAGTTATCCATGCTCTGATAACTTCTCGTCTGGATTACTGCAATGCGTTATACGTGGGGCTGCCTTTGAAAACGGTCCGGAAACTTCAGCTGGTCCAAAATAGGGCAGCAAGATTGTTAACAGGGACTGGCCTGCGAGCTCATATTACGCCAGTACTTTTCCAGCTGCACTGGCTGCCAGTCCATTTCCGGGCCCGATTCAAAGTGCTGGTGTTAACATTCAAAGCCCTTAACGGCTTGGGGACAGGTTACCTGAAGGATCGCCTCCTCCCATATGTGCCTGCCCGGACCTTAAGATCATCATCAGCGGCCCTTCTCCGTGAGCCCCTGCCAAAGGAAGTGAGGCGGGTGGCTACTAGGAGGAGGGCTTTTTCTGTTGTGGCACCCCGGCTCTGGAATGAGCTCCCTAGTGAGGTTCGCCTGGCGCCTACATTGTACTCTTTTCGGCGCCAGGTGAAGACCTTTTTATTTTCCCAGGCATTTTAGCTTTCTAAATTTTTATCTTTGCTGTTTTAAATCTGTATTTTAAACTCCTGTACTGCTGCTAGGTTTTATTGTGGTTGTATTGTTATATTGTGGTTTTAATGTTCTATATATTTTAAATTGTTTTATTGTGTGTTGTTTGGTTTTAGTTTTTGTGAACCGCCCAGAGAGCTTCGGCTATTGGGCGGTATAGAAATGAAATGAAATAAATAAATAAATAAATAAATTAAATCCCCAAGGCTTTCCAATGCACCATAATACAACAGAATATGAATACAGTGACAAAGAACCACATGGTAGACATTTTGCTAGGAAGTGTAATGGTGACAATAGAGTCTCAGACATCTAAAGCAAAATCCCAGTGGTTGGGCCATATCTGAAGTCATGGAGCATGATGAGACATACAAATAATTACACACTCTCCATTTTGTTAAAGAGAACATTTCGACAAAAGAGTAGGAGAGGAACCAAACATACTGAACACTCTGAAAATAGGTCCACAACATTGAGCCATGTCCCATTTAAAAACGTATATGGCTCCTTTTAATAAAATCCAGAGGCATGACAGGCCCAAGAAGTACAACGGTGTTCTAAAGGAAGTTAGGATCTTGGATTGAGGGTCTGAATTATGTTTGCCATCAAGGCATTATGTGATGGAAGTCTGCTTTAAATCATAGCCAACTACAGCATGCAACACCCCTTAAAATGCCCTCTATTTTGTAGCCACCCATTTTGCCTCATTTGGTGAGGGCACCAAATAAGAGGAGAGCCTCAGATGATAATCTTAGGGTCTGAGTAGGTAAATATGGGAGGAGACATTCTGCCAGGTAACCTGGGCCCAAGCTGTTTAGGATGTTAAGGTTAAAACCAGCACTTTAAATTGGCACCAGAAACTGACTGTTTTTAGTCTTCTTGGCTGGAAAAAAGTTTGATTAGAGAGTCTGCATATCAAAGCATACTTTTAGGCCATTCCAGTCTTCTGACCAGGACTGGTCCTCTCAAGCAGCAATTCTTTTGCTGCTCCAGTTGAACTTCCTATCAACCTATTTCTAGACTCAGTTCAAAGTAGGGATGTGAGAACAAGGGATGTGCAGAATTCTCTGAACTTCACAGCTTGATCCAGCTCACTCCCTTTTTTGTTTGCAACCTGTTTTTGGTTCATTCCAAAGGCAGAAGTGTGCACTTTTGTGTGCATTTTTCAAAAGTATGCACTTTTCCCCATTGACTAAAGCATGAAAATTAGTATGGGGGGGGATGTGCATTTCAAAGTGCACATATTTCAAATGTAATTGCAAGTTCAGGATCGTACAAGCATTTCTCTACGAAGTGCACTCCTGATCACATTTGTGTTCAGGGTTGTGAATGGGGCAAGTTCAGATGATTTGTGAACTGAAATTAAATTGTCATATATCCCTACTTCTGGGGATGGTCATTATCTTTAAAGCCCTAAATTATTTAGAATCAGGATACCATCTTTAGGCAAGAAAACAGAAAAAGGTAAGCATCCAAAGTAGATCACAACAAAGAGAAAAGGGTTCTCAGGATGCAAAAATAAATTTTATATAAGAAGCCCATCTTTAGGCAACCATAGTTCATTTCATTCCATGTTATTTATTATATTTCTATACCACCCCATAGGCAAAGCTCTCTGGGCAGTTCACAAAAATTAAATTCCATTAAAATACATTATATAAAGTATAAAACCATTCACATAAGGATATAAAACAGATACTGCACACAGAACAACAACAACATATATCTAAAACAATTTAAAACAGTCAGAGACTATTCAGGACCTGATCAAAAGACTCGTTATATGCTGCCACATGCCTGAGAGAAGAGGGCAATTCTAACCTGGTGCCAAAAAGATGACAATGTTGGCACCAGGCGAGCCTCGTCAGGGAGATCATTCCATAAATGGAGGGAGGGGCACTCTGTGGTTGCCGCCCTCCAAGCCATAGTTACCATATGATTTGTGACTGCTCTTTGAGGTTAGCCTGGGGGGCTCTTTTATATGTTCCACCTTTATCTGAGTCACATTCGGTGGGGACATGTTTGAGAGACTTCTCCACAGTTGAACCCAGGTTGTGGGACTCCCAGGTTGAGGATGATCCATCTAGTTTCTTCCTTGATGGCATTTCATCACTTTCTTTGTGACGCGTTTATTTCAGCAGGCATTTAACTTGGCTGGTTGATTATTCTTGGCTGTCTCTATGTTTTGGTTATCTGCCATTTGTTCTGTACTACTTTTGTGTTTTTTCTAGTAAAGATTGCCTGCTTATTTTAAAATTTGTTTTATGACTGTTAGCCCAGCTGCCTTTGAGCGCTTTTCAAAAGCAGAAAGGTGCAATAGAAATTATCTTATAAATACATACATACTTAGTAAAAAGAAAGTCCCGAACTCAGGTCCCTTCTCACAAACTCAATATGTGGGAACTGCTTCCATGTGATGCCATTCCAGCCTGCTGGGGAGTATGTGTGACTATTCCAACCACTTGATTGCAGGGCCGGCCATACCATGAGGCAGCGTGAAGCAGTCATCTCAGGTGGCAGAAGATGGGAGGTGGCAGCAAGGTGTTAGAGGAAAGACCTGTGTACCATATAGCCCACCCTATGTACCCTAAGTTAGCCTTGTGTCTTCAGGTGCAGTGGACCATGCTGTCCCATCTTTCACTGTCAAAGACAGATTCATCTGCCAGTCCAGTCAGCTGAGTGGGGAACCATTTTGTTATTCACCTCAGGCCCTGCCTGATTACAAGTGTCTTTCAGCCCAATTGGGCACTTTACAGCTGGGTGTTGACTGAGTAGGAAAGGCCCTTTGGATGTGATTTGAGTGTAGTGGGCTTACACTAGAGCATCTATCATACTGTGCATGAGTTTGTAGGGGGCTTTCTTTCAGATGAACATGTTTAAGACCAAGCTATAAAAGCTGCAAATCTGAAATTATTTTTTCAAGCACTTAAAAACGAACTATAGTTTTAAACTTACGGTGCTGTCTTTTAAATAGTCACCTGTTTTAGAGTGCTTTAATTAAGGATTTTGAAACTTCTGTACACTCCAGAGCATGACAGCTAGCAAGTAATCAATCATTTTAAATATAGAGATGACAAAATGATCTTTAGTTATATGATATGTCAAAACAGCAATCCCCAGGACAAAAACATGTTTTGTTTCATTTTGTTTTTTAAAATGAATAGTATAACATTATCCAAATGTAAGTTCTGTGAATCTCTTTGTTATGTTCTATATTCTAAACATACTAACTACAAAGTAATTTCCATTGAATTTCATGGGACAAGATTTTACGTCTGAATAACTGATTAATAGTGAGCACGGGTAGTTAGGAAATCAGAGATTATTTCAGCTTGTGACTGTTTTAGCTCATATGAGATCATTTTACATTTAGAACATCTTTGAATGATTAGATACAATTTAGAGAACAGTTTTATGGCCCAGTCCTGAATCTCAGAGCAGGATCCAGGTGTCATACGCAAACCTGAAGAAATACTGCAACATCTTGTAAAACCCATAGATCTGTTTTGTGTATGCAGGCATTACACAATTCCTTTACAGTTCTGAGGAAATGCTGTGGCTACCACAGATGACACAGACAATGGAGAGGGGGCAGGAAGGTTGCTGGAGATTGAGGCAAAATGCTTTGGTAGAGGCAAAATAATAAACCCAACTAGCTGTGAAGAAAATTCTGAAATTCAAATTTCTGATTTAGAGCTTCAAGGTTAAAATACTGCCAGGTGAGCATGGACACATACAGTATCTGTTCCCAATGTGAGTGTATTGTTTGCATAGCCATATTCTCTGATTAGGAATTCTCTATTAGTTTAGTCTTTGTTCCTATTTTAAAATAGGCCAAATCCTATTCATCAAATGTAACAGTCTTCTTAGATCCTGAACTGAGAAATACACACAGAGACAAGGATTTTAAATTAATAATATGGCATCATCATATTAGCCTACTTCAAATGTAATAAAATGTATTAGCTGTGCTGGGGTTAGGTTTTTAATGAGATATTAAAACGTCTTTTTTTAATCTGAGAAAGTGGAAAAAACTAGGCTGTGGACTGTACATTTAAATGTTACTTAATTTTTCATTAGCAGCCCCTTCATAAAAGAGAGCTTAGTTTTCTTTCTTTTTTCTTTTTCTTTTTATCAAACATCGGCATGATTAATAATCACCCTTTTTGGACATTTGTCAAAGGACCATCTCCCATTCCTTTCAATACATTTGCAGGACATTTCAGCTACCTGGCATTTTCTATTTTGAGCCAAACTGTTGCTCCTCGTATTCTGATTTCAACAGTAATAAAGCCTAGTTCTGGATGAACCAATTGCTTTTTAAGACAGTGAGCTACACAAATGAACTATGTGGATTCCAGAAACTAGCCCAAGCTCCAAACAGAATCCAGATTGGCCACTAAACCTAACTGCACATGTACAGAGGGTTCTGGTACACACATGGCATGGCTTCAGTATGCCTCATGGGTGTACTGAACCTAACTGGGCCTGCTCAACAATATGGTGCAATGATGTAAACATGCCACATCAGTGCAAAGTCTTTCTGCATACCCACGTGAAGCCTACCATAGGCTCAAAGATCTGTACCAGAATCAGAGCTCACCAGGAACTGCTAAGTTCCTTTTCCTGCCCAGAAACAATTCCTCCCTAACCTACACTCCAAAATCCAATCCACAGTGCTTATTAACACACTGGTGCTGCTTACCACATTGGACACTGGTGCTTCTTATTCCACTGTTTATTCACTCTGGTTTTTGCTTTGTGCAGCAGCCTTTTGAATGGGCAGTTGAACCGATCTGCAACTTGTTTTTGTCTGTAATTAGTTCCCTAGATCAGAGTACCAGGCTTCAGTTGAGAGAAGTTTGTGCACTGCCAGGTCCAGTTCTTTAATATGGAGGGTTAAAGAAGTTGTCCCATGCCAATGCATAGTGAACTACTGGGATGCAACCTACAACTTGTACTTTTTCTGCTAAAATTTCTCAGGAGAATTTATAACCATGTTCAGCAGGAAAATGCCAAAGGCAAGTAAAAATGGCTGTGACTGGGAGCAAGGGGGGCAACTTCCACTGAGGAGCAATGATTCAAGGAGAAAGAAATTAGAAATATGAGAAACTAGCTTTGAGACACATTACCAAAATCTGCTTATCAGAGTTGGGCCGTATCTATATCTTGTGTCATATCATTATGATCCCTTCATGGTACCGCTATATCCCTCTTGAGCATTTATACCTCATAGGACACAAAATGACATTTGTTGCGGTATATTGGATAATGTGGAATAAAAAGCAGGAAATAACGCTACAAAAGAAGTATATCAAATGTGTAATGTGCTGTAACAGTTATCAGTGCACTTCAGGACTACTATAAAGCAGTAGTGGAGATCTAGCCTTGGTAACAATGATGGAGTAAATCCATTGTTTTCACACTGCATTCGCCTTTTTAAAGCCCCTTTAACATTATCTGTCTTCTCTGTTAGCCATATGCACATGTCTCACAAGGTTAGAAAACCAGAAGTTTTTAATAATTGTGTTTCTAGTAAACAGAAATAATTTACTGCTGCAAGAAGCATCATGTCAGTCCCCCAATTCCTGCTGAAAATGTCAATAATCCCCTATGATGCAATTCATTAATATCCCATGAAACACCTACAAAAATGCTATGAGGCATGTCTGTTTTGAAAACTTTAGGATACAATCTAGTTATGATTATAAATGCTTCCCTTCTGAAGTTAGTGAACGGAAGGAGCAATCCTATGGCCACTAGTTAGTGGATATGTCGGTTTCTGGGAACCGACCTCAGAGCCCGCGCTCCGAGGTCGGTTCCTGGAGAACCGACCTCCCCCCACCCCCGTGCTGCCTTGCAGGCAGCTCGGAATGGCCCTGTGCTCCGTGCTTGGAAGAGGAGTGCAGAGCGGCAAAAACAGGGCATTCCAGGGGGCATTCTGGGGATGGGAAGGTGGAAATGCCAGTATGACACTTCCTATGTATCGTCTGGCAGCTGCCTCCCCTGCACCGCCTTCCTGCGGTTAGACAGCCGAAATCGGCTGTCTAGCCGCAAATGCAGGGCGGCTGAAGTGCAGAGGGGACAATCCGTGCTGCTCCTGCCCTGCAGTGGATAGGCAGTTGCCTCCAAGTTCGGAGGCGGCCACATATCCCCATAGGATTGCGCCCTTAATTGTTGTTCACCATCTACGGATTTAATCCACAGAATTAAATACATTTGCAATGTCTAAGTGAAGTGTGTAAAATGAATGAATGAATGATCTGTGGCTATTTACTTTCAGTAACAGTAGGCCTTTACCTGCTAAAGTTAAACTTTTAAAATTAATTCCCAAACCTTTTCATAGATTCCCTGAGGAGAGAAATATTATTATCTGATTGGAAAATCTACTTAACTTGGGGATGAAAGAAAAGCAGAACCATCTTTTATTTTTTTAAATGCAAACACAACAACAACTTGACATTCTTATTTCTGCAAATCACAGGGCATTGTGAGCCATACAGACAAACATTGATTGCTACAATATAAGAGCCATACAAAAGAAAAGCAATTTTTAGAATTCTCCAAACAGCACCATCTACAATGGATAGTCTTCAGTCACTCTATAGCACTGATGCACTGAGACTACAGCAGGTATTATATCATAGCAGCTATGGTAATAACAAGAACAGATTAACTCTTAAGAATTCATTTTAAGAATGTTATGAATTGTACTCATGCTTGCCTAGCCATATCCTTCGCCAAACAAATTGTTTGTTGATGACCCAAGATGACTGGGGAATAGTTCCTTGGTACAGCCACCATTTTGGGATTCCTGGAATGTGAGAGCCAATGGGGGAAGAAGACACAACTTTCTTGTCCCCCACCTGGCTAAGGATGATGTAAGCTCTGTGTGTGTATGTGTATGTATGTATGAGTGAGTAGGTGGGTGAGTGGGTGGGAAATAGAGTCAGGTTTTTGGAAACACTGAGGCAGACAGAATCTGCCATTTGAAAAAAGAATGAGCGAAAACTTGGAACTGTATGCTAAAATTGAGCCAACAATGTGATGTGGCTGCAAAAAAGGGAAATTTTGGGCTGCATTAACAGAAGTATAGCTTCCAAATCATGTGAAGTACTAGTTCCTTTCTACTCAGCACTGGTTAGGCCTCATCTGGAGTTCTGTGTGCAGTTCTGGGCACCACACTTGAAGAAGGATGCAGACAAACTGGAGAGGATTCAGAGGAGGGCAACAAAGATGATCCGGGAACTGGAGACAAAGCTCTATGAGGAAAGGCTGAAAGAACAGGGCATGTTTAGCCTTGAGAAGAGAAGACTGGGGGGAGATATGATAGCGCTCTTCAAGTACTTGAAAGGTTGTCACAGAGAGGAAGGCCAAGATCTCTTCTCCATCATCCCAGAGTGCAGGACACGGATTAATGGGTTCAAGTTACAGGAAGCCAGATTCCGGCTGAACATCAGGAAAAACTTCCTGACTGTTAGAGCAATATGACAATGGAAACAATTACCTAGGGAGGTGATGGGCTCTCCCACACTGGAAGAATTTAAGACGAGGCTGAACAGCCATCTGTCAGGGATGCTTTGACTTAGATTCTTGCATTGAGCAGGGGGTTGGACTTGATGGTCTTATAGACCCCTTCCAAGCCTACTATTCTATGATTCTATGACTCTATGAAAAGCATGTAGGAGTGCAGGAGTGCCTCTGTCTGGAGATCTGATGTGGAAGCAGGAGATTTGCTGCTTGCCAGATTGGTATGCTGTTGGCCTCCATCTATGGTCACCTTGCATATCTGTAAATAATTCCAAATACCCCAGAAACAGGTAGGCCCTGTGATCTCTCCTTTCAATGGGAACTAAACCCAGATATGCACTGCCCCTGGAGTTTCTCACCATTGGGGCAATTGCTTGGTCAATATGTAAAAATAATAAATAGACTCGTGGAGGCAGAAACAACACTCAAATAACCCTACAACATACTATTTTATGTAATCATTTTTACTGATTAAAACTGGTGGTGTTCTTTAATATTAGATACTCTAAAGATAAAAAGTATGCCTCCATTTTGGAAACACCAAGATATACTCTCCCACTCCTGCTCCAGCCACTAGTGATAAATCTGCATAGTAAAAACTTACTAATGTAAAATGCCAAAATCCATATTAGGGTAATACCTTTAGCAGACCATTGCAATGTCACAGAAACATGCATAGCATTGTGCCCTAAGTATATATACTTTAAGGAAATAACACATTGACACAGAAAGGAGAACCTACGTTTCTAAATAGAGAACTGTAAAAAAAAGTGTTTTAGCTATCTCAGTTGTGTGCTATTTAGCACATTTTGGTTGTCTTTACTTGCAACAGTGCCTTTATTTTGTTTTGGAAGACATGAAGTGTACATGGTCAGAGACTTAAGATGAAATGGGAGAGGTGGACGGCTCTTCTCTTTTTAAAGCTAAATCTATACCACACATGAAAACTGGGTGTTTATGACAACCCTCTCTTTGTGGTCAAATGGAATATGCAGGGATGATTGTCTTTGGCTGATAATGGGCAAAGGAGTGCTGTCTTGAGAAAGGTTTCCTTCCAACCAGCAACCACTTGGATTCTGCTTAACAAGCAGAGTAGTCTCCCTATTGGCTTTCAGCTGCTAACACCATCCATTTTAAAACCAGCTATTAATCATTACCTGCCTGGGTGAGTCTTTTGTTTCAGTTCACTCCTGTATGTTGCTGTTGGCTCTCCCAGGACTTTCAACTGCTGCATTTTTGCTGCCAATGCCATTGTAACTCCCTCTTTGGCTCTGGCTGCACAGCTTCTGTTTCTCCCCGGTACCACTGGATTTATGGTGTTGGTGAATTCCTTCACCTGACTTGAAAACCAAAAACAAAGAATGGACTGATTTCTTGTGCAGGGGCTAAAAGGCCTGCATGATGCCAATTTAATTGCATGTACTGTCTAGTTTTCCTTGATGCCACTAATTCACATACCCTTTAGCTGAAGATTTAAGAATAACGAGGATTCAAAAGTCATACCAAAAGAGTCCACAGCGTATTTCCAATAAAATTGGTTGAGTCTATGGACAAAACTAAATATGTGGTTACCTCCAATAGTGGCAGCACTGTATCTAGCTGCCTCTCTAATGTCCAGTAGAACTTACCTATTGCTTGATGTCACAGCATTCAACTTTTCATCATATCCCATCAGTGGCAATGCTATGGACTGTCAGAACAATCCTAAGTGAGGTTGTGGGGTGGGGCTGGGGGGAAGGATGGATCCTCTGCTGCTTCCAAAGACCTGCCAACTCATGCTGGCCAACACAGGCATTAGGGTGGCCATGTGTCCACTTTTACAGACCCTCTGTTTGAAGGACTGCCAGAGGACTGTCCTCTGTTGTGAACGTGTCCTCTGATGGAAGGGCTGGCCAGTCCAGGTCCAATTTAAGAATAAAGAACCATCAGAAGGAAGAGCTGAGCCTTGAAGTTGCCCATCAACAGAACCTGGACAGCAGACTGAGCAAGGCATACACTGGTCACCCATCACAGTCATCCAAGCTATGGTGACATGTACTGTATTTCTATTTAAATTATAATTATTTATATGCTATACATATAAATTAGCATATGAAAATTTGAGCAAATAGCTGTCCTCTTTTTTAGAGATTCACATGAGGCCACCCTAGCAGGAAGTGTGGGAGGTAGCTTTCCTGGACTTTCCAGACTGGCTCTCTCAGGGGGTCAGAGGGGCTTTGTATCCAGCGTATACAAAGCTGCCTGTGTTCTGCCATGCCCTGTTTTGGGACATGTCAGCTAGGGCACTGCTGGGGGCAGATTTCCTCAAGCAGAACTAGGGTACAGGGGTGGACTGAGCCCCTTGCCTGCAGAGCTCCTCCCCGATGGGAATTCTGGGAGTTAGGATTGCTCTGTTCTTTGGGATTAAGTACCAGTGAAATTGGTGGGACTTGCATCTGATTAAACATAGATAGGCTCAGACTGTGTAACAGGTACAACTAATCATTTTTGGCCAATCAAATCAGAACAACTGTTGTATAACACCAGAACAAAAACAACAGACATCTTGTCAAAAACGCTAGTTAAGTGTTAGGGAAAATAAAAGTATTTGGGAGAAAAATGTTTTGTGTTGACTTTACTGAATCATATTAATATTCATGGATTTTTTTGATGAAGTGTATCTACTTTTGCAAGTAAAAACAACAAATAAAAGCGTTCTGAGCTGAATATCTGTACCAAAGGCCCTGAACATAAAATACAAAATACCAGTATAGTAAATTTTGAAAATAACCCACCAACTGCCATCTGTCTGGTTGATGTTTCATTCATATTTTCCAATACTGAGCATTTGTAAGCAATAAATTTGGTTGTTGTGTAAAAAAAAGGAAAGAAAAAGCCAAATGTGGTATCCAATAAATAGAGTGAGTTGTTTTACAGAACTGGCTGCAGTCCGACACATGTCTTCTCATTGAGCATTTAAGTATGTGTTGTAAGCACACATAATTGCACACTGAATTGTATCCATTACCATCTTCTGGGCTTTCACGACATATGGCCTGCCAGTGGAATGGTGCCCCTTCTGTCAGCTTCTGGGGCCTGCAGCGGTTCTTCAGCTCCATTATGCAGTCCACCAACTATGAGGTGGCCTAGGGCAGTAACATGCTGGAGTTTTCTTGGAAGTAGCACATGCTCTCCAAGGAATGCTCCTGTGTTCATTCACAAATCCATTCTGTCCCATTTTCTTATTCATCTGCAGTTTTAAAAATCCATATGAAATGTGAATTTAAGTGTATCTTTTAAATGCTTTTCTAGATGTATGTTCTCTCAAAACATATATTTCTAAATGTACCTTATCCTAAAATATCTGTTTTTATATATGCATTTTGAGGTGCACTTCTTTGGTACATTTTTCAAGCTAAGAATTTGGAGAAATGCAGAATCCAAAAAATAATTGCATTCTCATGAGCACATTAGTCCAGGAGGTGCTTGAAAAGCAGAGTGAATGGAATCTTTAAGCATCCCTGTTCTGCACATTCTTTTCTCTACATGAAGGTTGTACTCCATTTGTTCTTATGCATTGCTAGGAGTGGTGTGTGGGCTGAGAATCATGCTCCTGCTCCAGGATCAGAGTGGATGTGGGCTGAACTTGCTTGTTCAGTTCCGCAGTGCTTCTTCCTTGCATTTTATTAGCATTAAAAGCTTTCTTTCTTTCTTTCTTTCTTTCTTTCTTTCTTTCTTTCTTACAAAAAATCATTTATATTCCACCTTTCTTCCACAATGAAACTCATGGAAGGGAGCAAGCGAGAGAGAGAGCTTTGGCTTTGGATATTGGGCAGTATAGAAATGTAATAAATAAATAAATAAATAAAAAAACCAAACAAACACCAAGGTAGTTTACATATGGCTCCAATGAGGTCATCCATGCAGGCCCAGAACAGGACCAAATATCAGCAAAGTTGCTGCATTACATGCCTCCAGAGCATGCAGCCCTAGGAATGGGTGAAGAATGGCACACACAAAAATATGAATGGCAATAAAATAGTCTTCATTGGGGACTGAGTTGTACGCCCATCACCTTTTTCTAATACATTGTTGTTTTTAAAAGTACCGTCGTCCATACCTATCCTATCCTGAAGTAAGAGAGGGTTCTATTCTTAACGACAGCCTAACCTCATTTTAAATAAATAAATAAAATAAATAAAAACCACACGAGCACAGAAGCTGTCTTCTTGAAAATAACTTCCTGGTTTTGCTGCTGCCATGCCGTTTCATTGTGGTTAAGGATTTTTTACATGGTGAAATATAAAGAACAGAGCTTTTAGAAATCCTTAAACATAGCAATGCTTACCATGTTTTCAGTACTGCTGGTTATCGTATATTATCCAGGGTAGTTTTGCTCTCATTGCACTATGCATGTTTTCCTGAAATGTTGAATATTTATGATGAATGGTATTTTCTTTCTTATATAGGAGGCAATTGCTGATGGACTTCTCACAGTTTGTCTTGCATAAGCACAAGGGAAGGAAGTGTCTCAATCCATGGTTGCCAACAATATTTCAGTCCCAAGGAGCTCTGTGTCAAATGTCACTGTAAACTCATAATATTTTGTTTATTTATTTACAATATTTATATACCACTCCACATCAGAAGATTTCAGAGCGGTAAACAACACAGTAAAAGAATAAAACAGCAGGTTAAAAGAGTTAAAACGTTTTTTAAAAAGATAAACCCTAACAAAGTGGAAGTTAACAAACCACAGCTGGTCATGCAAGGAAGGCCTCTTGGAATAACATTTTCAGGAGGTGCTCGAAGGAACACAATGTTGGCGCCTGCCTGACCGCTAAAGGCAGGGAATTCCACAGGAAGGGAGCCACCACACTGAAGGCTCTTTTCCTGGTGGACTCCAACTGGGCCATGGGTCTGTGTGGAACCACCAGGAACATGCCCTCTGATGACCTCAGTGACTGGGCAGGTTGGTAAAGAAGGAGGTGCTCTCCTTCTTAATACAAACCAAATGAGACAGTTACCTGGTGCTATATAGTTATTCCTAATTTATATCTGGGGACAACATTTGTACTATTGACAGCTGGAAAGTAATGCATATTTTTTTCATATTTTTTGTTGTTTTTAAGCTCGCATTGTTTTTTTCCAGCAAAAATAGCCCAATGTACATGAAATGCGATGTTTAATTTTGAACTAATCAGATTCTTGGGTGCATTTTGAAACATTGTAACTGATGTCATATGAGCATCTGAAGCTCACCATTGTTCATTCTAGTCCAATATTGCCTGTTCCCAAGGTGGGGAACCTGTAGCCCTCTAGTTGTTGTTGAGCTCCATTTTCCATCATGCTTGTCCATTGGCCATATTGGCTGGGGCTGATGGGAGCTGATGTCCAAAAACATCTGGAGAGCCACAGGTTCTTCACAGTCTATTCTAACTGGCACTAAATCTTGAAGCTGTTGGAGGCAAAGGCCTTATTCAGCTCCGCTATGTGACACCCTTTCAACTGGAAATGTAGGGATTTAACCTGGGCTCTCTTAGATGCAAAGCAAGCATCCTACCACTGAGCTATCAGCCCTTTCCCGATGTCCTATGCACTGCACTTGCTTTTCTCTATATTTACTTGACTAATCCAGTAGATAGATATTTTCAGCACCACGACTGTGTTTATCTTCTGAGACTGCAGTACCATCATAGCAGCTGGTAGAGGTGGCCATTATACAAAACTCATAGAACACCTTGGTAAATTGGTTAGTGGTGCTCATGCGTGGCCATTATACAAAATTCATAGAATGCCTTAGTGGTGCTGCTGTAAAAGACAGGCCAGAATAAAAATGCAGCTGCTGGTGAAGTGGAATGAATGACTTAATTCTCCTGAAGAGAACATACTGGGACAAGAGTGGTAGCAAAGTGTCCATAGGCCACATTGAGCACACAGCAATGGCAATATATGTGTGCTGAATGCCACTGGCAAATCACTTAATATTTCCTGAGCCCCTATAGCTTTTCAGTGGTGTGGTGGTGGTTCTTTGCATTTTCATTTCAAACAGCCTTCTGCAAGCATCATGCTCAGAAAATGGTAACTGGGCTTTCAGTGCCCAAACACCAGCATATTTTCTGTTTTTGTGGATATAGCTGGGAGGCCTAATTTGTTGCTTTCAAAAGTGCACCACTTTGAAGAGGAGCAGATGGTCCTGTTAAAATGTAACAAGTTACAAAAATATGCAGAGATCATCAGCTGAATTGACCTCTTACCCGGCCATCCTGGGGTGAATACAGATGACGATTAATAATAACTGATCACGGTGTACATGCAAGCACTCAGCAAGCCAGCTGTCTGCATTGTTCTGCCAAGAGTTGAGGAGCATTTTGCCCCCTCCCTGCCCCCTCGGGTTTCTGGTCAGGTGTAGTGTGGCAAAATTCTTTTCATCACTTCACAAGAAGAGGCCAGACAGATGGCAAGACTATCCCAGGGTGAACACTGGGGAAACTTCAGGCATAATTCTATGGCCTCTAGGCAGCATTTGGGTGGCCATAGGATTTTTCATTTTCTAGGAACCGAGCTTGGAGACAGTGCTCTGAGGTTGGTCCCCAGAAAACCTATTCCCCTCCCTGATCCCCACTGCCTTGTAGGTGGTGAGGTTTATCCCCAGCTCCACGCTCAAAAGAGCAGCATGGAGTGGCTGAAAAGGGGTTGTTCCTGGGGGTGGGAAGGAGATAGTATGGCAGAAGCATCATTATGATGCTTCCTATTATTGTTGTTGTTGTTATTTTATTTAGTACATTTCTATACCACCCCATAGCTGAAGCTCTCTGGGCAGTTTACAAAAGTTAAAACATTAAAATACAATATACAAAGTTTTAAAACCATTTACATAAAAGCATACGGACAATATATGCAAACAACATATAACTAAAAACAACTTTGAACTAAAAACAATTCTAAAAATTGTTTTTTAGACAATCCTTGGTCTTCACCAGACCCCCTCTCCGGGAGACCAAGGTTGTTGAGTGCATGTACTGGAGGTTGGGCCCGAAGGGCAGTCTGGGGATTCTGCTCGTGTACCGTCCACCCCGCTGCACGACTGACTCCCTGGCCGAGGTGCTTGAGGTGGTCTCTGATGTGCGTGTACAGTCCCCTAACTTACTGGTGTTGGGGGACTTCAACGTACATTCGGAGGCCATCCTCACAGGAGCACCTCGGGACTTCATGGAGACCATGGCCTCCTGGGAGCTGCACCATATTCTAACTGGGCCCACCCATGTAGCCGGTCATGCACTAGACCTTGTGTTTGTTTCTGGAGAAGCGGGGAGTGATCTGGAAGTCGGGGGTATATCCACCACCCCCTTGTCATGGTCAGATCACTATCTGGTGATGTTGGACTTCTCGGTTCCACAACCCCTCCGCAGGGGTGGAGGACCCATTAAAATGGTCCGCCCCAGGCGTCTTATGGATCCAAATGGATTCCTGAACGCGCTTGGGGATTCTCTGGGGCATGCCAACGGCCACTCGGTCGAGACCCTGGTGGGTGGCTGGAATGCCGCAATCACTGGGGCATTAGATCGGGTGGCTCCGAAACGCCCTCTCCCCCTGAACAGGGCTCGGACTGCACCATGGTTCAATCCGCGGTTACGAGCTCTGAAACAGGAGGTGAGACAGCTAGAGCGCCGGTGGCGGAAGTCTCACTCCAAAGACGATCAGACACGGGCTAGAGCTATATCTTCAGCCTATCACGTGGCGGTGAAGGCAGCAAAAAAGGAATATTATGCTGCCTCCATCGCGTCTGCAGAGTGCTGCCCCAGGAGGCTGTTCCAAGTGGTCCGGAGCCTGGTCGGTCCTGTGGCTCCGGAACCACTGGAGCATTCTAAGGCCTCCTGTGAGGCTTTGGCAAGGCACTTTGCAGATAAAATTGATCAGATTAGGTGTGTTACTCTGCACACTGTGGATACAGTTAGTGAGCAAGAGGCGGCCTGTGGCAAACCGGTTTTGTGGGATCAGTTCCAGCTTCTTCCTCCTGATGAAGTGGACAAGGTGCTTTCATCTGTAAGGCCAACCACCTGCTTACTTGATCCTTGCCCATCTTGGCTCATTATGAGCTGCAGAGAGAGACTGGGTGAGGGGATCAAGGCGGTGGTGAACGCCTCCCTTGAGGAGGGAGTGATGCCATCAGCCCTCAAGGAGGCAGTGATAAGACCGCTCTTAAAGAAGCCCTCCTTGGATCCTCAAGTTCTGAACAACTTTCGCCCAGTCTCAAATCTGCCATTTTTGGGCAAGGTGATTGAGCGGGTGGTGGCGGTGCAGTTGAAGGCACACTTGGAAGAAACTGATTATCTAGACCCATTTCAGTCGGGCTTCAGGCTTGGGCATGGGACAGAAACGGCCTTGGTCGCCTTGGTGGATGATATGAGGAGGGCTCTGGATAGGGGTGAATGCTCCTTCCTTGTTCTCCTCGACCTCTCAGCGGCTTTTGATACCGTTGACCACGGTATCCTCCTGGACCGCCTGGAGGGGTTGGGCATTGGAAACACTGTATTGCGGTGGTTCCAGTCCTTCCTCTCTGGCAGGTACCAGAGGGTAGCACTGGGAGAGGAGGTTTCGGACCCGTGGCCACTTACTTGTGGGGTGCCACAGGGTTCCATCCTCTCCCCGATGCTATTTAACATCTATGTGAAGCCACTGGGGGCTATCATCAGGAGGTTTGGGGTGCAGTGTCATCAATATGCGGATGACACTCAGCTCTACCTCTCATTCAAATCTTCACCAAGGTTGGCCGTAGAATCCCTGTCCAAATGTCTGGAGACGGTGAGTGGCTGGATGGGGAGGAATAAGCTGAAGCTCAACCCTGACAAGACCGAGGTACTTTTGATGGGAGACAAGAGGAGGCTGGGGGATGTTGACCTGGTGTTGAATGGGGTACAGCTACCCTTGAAAGACCAGGTCCGCAGCCTGGGGGTCATTTTGGACTCCCAGCTGTCCATGGAGGCTCAGGTGTCAGCTGTGAGCCGGACAGCGCTGTATCAACTCCATCTGATACGGCGGCTGCGCCCCTACCTTCCCGACCATCTGCTCCCATCGGTAGTACATGCCCTGGTCTCCTCTCGTTTAGACTACTGTAATGCGCTCTACGTGGGGTTACCCTTGAAGACGGTTCGGAAGCTGCAGCTGGTACAGAACGCGGCGGCTCGCCTGATTAAAGGCAGCCGCCGGCGAGATCACATCACTCCAGTGCTGAAGGAGTTGCACTGGTTACCATTTGTTTTCCGGGCCAAATTCAAGGTGTTGGTTTTGACCTTTAAAACCCTATATGGTTCCGGCCCAGCCTATCTTAAGGAGCGCCTCCAGCAACACCAGACAGGCCGCTTAACAAGATCAGCCTCGGATGGCCTTCTCTCTGTCCCATCAGCCAGGACAGCTAGACTGGTGGTGACGAGGGAGAGGGCCTTCTCTGTGGTGGCCCCCACTCTGTGGAACTCCCTCCCTAGGGAACTCCGTCATGCCCCCTCTTTAATGAGCTTCCGTCGTGCATTAAAAACGTGGTTGTTCAGGCAGGCATTTGGGGTGGGTTAGAGTATTTTTTTTAAAAAAAAATTTATGGTAAAATTTTATTGTTTTAAATTGTTTATGGTGGGTTGTACATCGCCCAGAGTGGCTGGGTGACCAGTCAGATGGGCGATTAATAAATTTAATAAATAAATAAATAAAAAACCAACAGTAAAACAGCACAGCTTAAAACAACTCTGTTAAACAGTATACAAAAGTCAGCGAAGGGAACAAGAGTTCTAAAAAGGGAAGGCCTGCCGGAATAATAGAGTCTTTAATTCCTGCTTAAAGACCTTCAAAGAGGTCAGCAGGCGCATTTCAACTGGCAGGTCATTCCACAACTGAGGAGCAGCAAAGGGGAAGGTCCTCTTGCATGTGGCTGTCAGTCTCACATTAGGCAGCCACAGCAGAGAGTCCTCAGAGGACCTTAGATGGCAGACTGGGATGTAGGGGAGAAGGCGCTCCCTATGGTACCTTGGACCTAGACCATGTAAGGCTTTAGAGGTAGGAACCAGCACTTTATATTTTCCTCGAAAACAAATTGGCAGCCAGTGTAAAATATTTTAAAACCGGTGTAATATGGTCTCCATGGGATGTCCCAGAGACCAACCTGGCTGCCATATTTTGTACCAGTTGAAGTTTCTGAACTAAATATACAGACAGCACCAAGTACAGTGCATCGCAGAAATCAAGCAGAGAGGTTACCAGTGCATGCACCACTGTTACCAGGTCCACATGCTCCAGGAATGGGCATAACTGGCGTATTAGCTGAAGTTGATAACAGGCACTTCTCACTATTGCCTCCACCTGGGGTGCCAGGAGTAGGGTTGGGTCAAGAAGCACTCCCAAGCTATGAACGTGCTCCTTCAGGGGGAGTGCAACCCATCCAGAACTGGTTGACATACCTCAATACCTGAATTAGGACCCTTCACGATGAGCACCTCTGTGTTGTCTGGATTCAACTTCAGCTTGTTCTCCCTCATCCAGCCCATTACCAACTTCAGGCAGTCATTCAGAGGAGTCATACCTTCCTTGGATAAAGATGTTAAGGAGAAATAGATTCGGGTGTCATCAGCATACTGATAACACTCAGCTCCAAACCTCCTGACGATCTCTCAGAGACCACACAGAGACCAGGGATTTGACAGGGATGGTGGCCACACCAGCCAAGAAACCCGTCAAGGCATTTTGGAATTGCAATGGATCCTTCAGGGGCAGACCATCTTAATTGGTCCTCCACCCCTGTGGAGGCAGGTAGCAGCCGTGATACCAGCCCTGACCAGACAGTGATCCGTCCATGACAACATGGAGACAGATAAAACCTCCACCCATGGATCATTCTTCTGACTAGAGCAAAAGATCAAATTGAGCATGTGACTAGCTTCATGTCCCTTGACCACCTGGGACAGGCAAATGGTTGTCATGGTCGCCATGAACTCCTGAGCTGCACCTGGCAAGCTGGACCTGAGGGTGATGTTGAAGTCACCCAGGACTAAAAGCCTGGGCGGCTCCAACAACAGCTTCGAGACCAACTCTATGAGCTTAGTTAGGGTAAGGTAGCGGGGTGGTTGGTACACTAACAGAATCCCCAATCTGTCCCTAGTCCTGAGGCTGAGGTATACACACTTGATATGAGGCACTTCCTTCACAGTGAGTCTGGTCTGGGGGCTGTTATCACTGTGGACCACTACTATGCTGCCTCCCCGTCCACTTCTCCTTACCTGCTCTACCACGGAGTACCCGACCGGGAGAAGCTGCGTCCATACAAGTTCAGTTAACTCCCCCAGCCAAGTCTCCATGATGCATATCAGCATCAGGTCAGCCTTTTCATCCAAGATTAAACCATGGATGGTTTCAATCTTATTCCAGACTGACCTGGCATTGAAAAGGAGCAGGCAGAGATTCTGCAGGTGGCTTGGCCCTCTCCCCAAGGTACCTGGGCTGACAAGGCAACCAGGAGGCTGGACAGGTGTAAGATACCTGCCCTCCCTTCTATGAGTTTTTGCTCTGCCAGCACCATATCTCCTCATGCCCCCCCCATACACATAATGCTGACTTTGTCTCAGAAAAGACATCAAATTCAGCAGAATGTTCCCATGCACCATATGGCCTCCCCACCCCCACCCCCTGCTCTGAGGCACCCTGGCTAGACAGCTGAAATGGGCCATCTAGCCATAAATGCAGGGCAGCTGGAGCACGGAGAAGATTCCCCCCATGCTCCGCCCACCCTGCATTGGATAGTTGGTCGCCTCAGAGTTCAGAGGCAGCTGACTATTCCCTTAAGATTGCACCCATAGATGCCTGTATCATTCTGTCATGTAGTAAGAAGGATTTTTCTTAAGCCATACATCAGGTATAGATGTGTGCTACAATATATAGTAGAATGTATGGGAAATAGCCATCTTGGACTGCAATCGTATGCACAGTGACTTGGGAGTAATTCCTATGCAACTAACTTGGACTTACTTCTGAGTAAGCAAGTTAGAGCCCATAGAGATGAGAAAAACTCATAACTCTTGCCCATGGGTAGCTTGGTCAGCTGCATCATCCTGCCAAGCGATACAGAGAATTTTACAGTGTTGTGTCAAATGATCATCTGTATCAGCTTGCTCAGTTGGCTTACCACATGGTTACATGCTCAAAGTGTCCAGTTGCCACTTGATCAGTGCATTCACCTGTGGGCTATACTTGCACTGTTGGCCATTTGCTTTCATCCTTGCTGTTTTTATCCATTTTATCTATAAAAGTGTCTTTTATCAGCCAAGCCTGTTTACCACTTGACCCATATGTATGTGTGTGAGTGTTTTGCCTTACACACCTATTACATGGGGATACAAATAAACCATCCCCCTCTCTCTATTTTTTGGTTAAATCGGTTGATGCATAATCCTTAGCTGTAGTCTAGCAATCCATAGTAGCAGTGGGTCAAACTAAATGTTAACTGCGTACATACATTTAATGTATTTTAATGTACGTACATTTAAAAACAACAGTTGGGGTAGGGGGAGCTGTTAGAATCACGACCATGACATACAGGGAGGGGGGATTTCAAACTTTGCTGCAGTCCTGAGGAAAATTTCCTCCTCCCAAGAGTACAATATTGCCACAGGAGCACACCAAGATTGGGTTCACACAACACACTAACCCATGATGGTTTATTTTCCAGAACCACCCATGATGGGTTAGCATGTTGTCTGTGGCATGCCCCCCCCCCCACATACTGTGGGTTCTTTCCACCAAATTAGCCACACTGAGAACCTATGGTCTGCAGTAAGGGTTATTTTACTTATGGTGGGCTAGTGTGTTGTCTGTCATGCCATTGTGGGTTCCAGAGATTGCCTACAGAGCTGTTTGGCAACAGCAGCCAAAAATGTTGCCACTGCTCTGCTCCTCTCAAGTGATTTCTATTCCTGCTGCAAAGGAAGCTGGGATATCTGCCCGGCTTGGAGGAGTAAAAGAGGAGGAGGGGCAAAGGGGAGGTGAAATAAACTACTCTGTGTAGCCTGTTTGCCTGTTTGACAGGAGTACAGTAAGTTGTTTGCATGACCACCTACCCTGCGTAGCTTGCCATCCACCATGGGTTAGTGTGATGTGTGAACCCAGTCCAAGACTCCATCTTAAAAAGTGGCAATTTGGCATGGGTGGGGGGATCAGAGCCAAGCATTCCAACATTATCAGTGTCACTCTGACCATTTGGAATCCTAACAGCTAGAGAAAAATGTTGGCATGATAAAAATTCATCCCTACTTTGAATTCTGATGAATTCTTGCCTTCACTCTCCCAATCCCTATAGAGTCTCTGACTGGGTTTGCACAACATGCTATTCCATACTCAGTGGTTGAGTGTGGGCTGTTGTTGAACTGTGGGTTAGCATGTTGTCTGAATCCAGGACATTTTCTGCAGGGTGGCTTGTTAACCATACAGTGTGGCTTATTTTTCTCAAACAAGCCACCTTGAGAACTCATGGTTTGTTGTTGGGTTGTTCAGGGTGGTTAACAAGCCACACTGCATGGTTAATAAGCCACCATGCAGAAAATGTTCTGGGTTCAGACAACATGCTAACCCATGGCTCAACAAACAACCCACAGTTCAACAATACCCCACACCCAACCACTGACTGTGGGTTAACATGTTGTGTGAACAGTCCCTCTGTGGGTGTCTCTTAGTGGGAACATATACTATGTTCTGTTACCCAACCTGAGGCCTCCAGATGTTTTGGATGACCAAGCCTATCAGCCACAGGCAACATGGCTAATGGTTGAGGGTAATGGGAGTTGTGAGGCAAAACATCTGGAGGTCATCAGGCTGGGTGAGACTGCAAGATTTATTACCTGATCCATAGCAATTCCAGCTGAAGGTCAGTACCTACTAGGTACTGGAGGTCATCAGGTACTGGAGGTCATCAGCTGAAGGTCAGTACCTACTAGGTCCTGGACGTCATCTGACTGGGTGAGGCTGCAAGATTTATTACCTGATCCATAGCAATTCCAGCCAAAGGTCAATACCTACTAGGTTTGGCACAGAGCAAGGGTGGGAAACCTCAGGCCCAGGGTCCAAATCTGGTTCATCTGGGGCCGCAATCCAGCCTTCCAGGGTTCCCTTGGCCCCACCTTCTTTTCCCCAACCACTGATTGTTTGGTGGCTTACCGGCTTAGGTGCATTTACCCCATTTTAAAAGGTTGAAATGCCTCTCTTAGGGCTTAAGTTACTGGCACGAAGAGGTTTAAACTACAATATGGTAGTTTGTATTTTGGTATGGTTTGTATTTTGGCGGTAGTGTTGATCTCACCGCTTTTGTCTTTGGCTCCACTTACCACTGCAATGCAGCCCCCGAAAGCTCCTCTGAAACTGGATTCAGCCCTCTGTCTTTAAGAGGCTCCCCACCCCTTGGTTAGGGCTTGGCAAGCTCATAATAGCCTGGCCAGAGCAGGGCAAAAACTGGTTTCCTTGGCATGCTTGCAGTGGGATTGCATGATGAATTTGAACAGATAATTTATGCAAATGTTGTAGCTTAGTGACAACTTGGTTAATATCTAGTGCATCTTGTGCTCAATTGTTTGACAACGTGGCTTCATCAGTCTCCTGAGCCATCGGACACAGCGAACCACTTCTTGGAGCGCACATGCATGAATGGTTCAGTTGATTCTCGTATGTGAATGTTTGGATGACGAAACATGGAAATATAGCTAAAGATGCAGATAACCAAACCCAATTATGCTACATTGTTTCCACGTTCTTGACTTCAGCATTTTTAATTGTTTTTCTGTCACAAATTCTAGAAAACAAAGGTCAGCATGAACATGAATTATACCATGTCGTGCTGCTCTTGCTAGCCCGGAAACTGGTTTGTCAGCATTTTTTGTGAGCAGCAGCTGTATGGGGGGGCTAAATGAAGCAAGTTTTTTCTTCCCCTTCAAAAAATGCCTTAAACCATCTATGTAGGATTTTGGAACAAATAGCTCTGGGCTAATAGTAATGTCAAGTCTATTTCTTTAAATGCTGGAATCAGTTTAGTCTTATTTTAGCAACAGTAATATTTACATTGATCTTTTCTATGGTCAAAGGAGAAAGTAGATTATATACAATGAAATTTGGTTTCTTGGCAGAAAGAAAATATAGTGATTATGGATGGTGAATGCTTGGGGCTTCTTAAATAAATACTATAATGAATGAATTTGTGCACAAATAGTGTGATCACACAGATATTTACTCAACCTTAGGCTGCAATCCCATGCATATTTACCTGGAAATAAGTTCCATTGAACTCAATGGGGCTTATGTCTGAGTAGTTATTAATGAAATTGCCCTGTAAATTGTTTATAGATTGGTTATTGCATTCAGTTATCTGAATATGTGAAATTGCTGTCATCCGTTTTGCAGGTTTAGCTTACCCAACTAATCATGAGTTTCCCAACTATGTAGTAGGAGGAAGCAATTAGGGCTTTGCATTTCATGTGACATGGTTTTAAGGAGTGACCCAGACACCAGCTCAGAGGAAAATGTTGTTGCCTTCCTAGCCCTGGGTAATGATTCAGATATGGACCAAGAGGATGTTGAGTCAGAAAGCTTAGATCAGCAAGCAAGAGACTCCCATACTAAGTCTAGAAACTCAGAACACCCAATCAGCCAGCCCAAATTTTCTGGGCCCATTAGTATCATCCTTTCATTCTTATTTTTAAAAACACTTTACAGTCATTGGGTAGCTTGCCAGGTGTGTACCTGGTTACAGATGGCCATTTTATTATTTTCAATTTACAAATATTTTTCATTTTCTACAACAAAATGGTGCTTAGTCTCAGTTAGATGTGTTTAGCATTAGGTGAGCAGAAGCAAACTCCATTTTCTTAGGGATGACTTTATTATGGCCAGTGGAGGTTGATGGCTCTGATTTTGTTGGGGCTGTAAATTAATTCTGGCTTTCTGTAAGAACAAGCCAGAATGCTAAAGGAACTGTCCAATGTACTGAAACTATTTTGGTAATAGGATTCAGCACCTTGGGTAGCTCCTTTAGAGTTCCAACTGAAACCCAGAATGTATTCACACCCCCACCGAAATTGTATTGGTGCCTTTCTATTGCTGGATTATGCTCAGAATTTTAACTTTTCAATAAGTAAACACTCTTTATATTTAGTGAAGCTTTTCACTCCTATGAAATGTTTACATTTCATAGATTGCCATCTGGGTAGGAACAAAACTTCATTCTTTCCATTTCTTAGCTGACTTTGAAGACTATAGTCTTCCCAAGGTGACTTAGGGTATAAAAACAACACAAACTTATTTGTTAAATCATATTAAATATGAACAATTTCAACTAAACCAGTTTCAATAAATGCAGTTTCACAATATTCAGCAGCAGAAAATAAGATAACTTTTCAATTAAAAGCCAGGGAGAACAGATGAGTTTTTAGAACCTTCTTAAAAGCAGCCATGGATGGAACCAGCAATATCTCTCTTTGGAAGGAATTCTACAGAGAGGGGGCCACCACTGAGAAGGCACTATCTCTAGGGCATGCCAGTCTTACTGATCTTTGTGGGGGCCAGTGAGCATGGCCTCTCTGAAGATTATCTGCCCTAGTTTTTCTTCCCAAATCAGCATCACAGGTTTTTTGCAAAAAGGACAATGTACTCTTTATACTCTTGCCTTATATCCCTTCTGAATATACTCAGGTTTTTCCCAACCCCTGCTCTTAAGGGATGCAATATGTCCTACAATGGAACTCAAAACATATGTTCAACCTGCAGACATATTGGTCATTGCAATAAAAGTTCTTTAATCCCCAAATTCAAGATGACTAGGACGCTCTTTTGTGGGTCTTTTTGTAACAGTCTTCTTGCCTGTGACACCAGCATAATGCACAGTGATATGAAGGGACCATAATCTTTTCTGATGCCAAGAAGATCCAGCTTTCCTGCCCCATTGTACTCCAGCTAAAGGATTTATTTGCTGGCACTACAATCCTTAGAAGCAGACTATACTAATATGACAAACTTTTAGAAGGATCTGGTTTCACATATTATCTTACTGGTTCCAGTTGCAAATAATTATAGAATTTATGTTTGCTTCCAGATTTCACCATCATTACAGACTGTATGCTCTGCCATCTGCAGTCACAACACTGTGGCATAAAATAAACTATGAAAACAACACCATTCTGATTCATAAGAAAAAAATCATAGAGTTGACTTATGCTCATTGGGTTTTGAATCTTTCTTTATTTTCTGCCATTTGCCACTACAATAAAATACACATGATTGCAACCTAAATATAATTTGCTTTTATGACAAAGAAAGCATATACATAGTGGAAAAAATGGGGAAAGAAACACGTTCCATCTACTATGCAATAGGAAACAAAATACTGGAACACTGTGAGGTCATGAGAAAAGTAACACAGCAGCTGTATATGGCAAGAAATCCCCAGAAATGGATCTGTTTCTTAGACTGGAGATGGATGGATGTTTTTAAACAGCCAATAGTGGTTTGAAAATAAGTTGCTGCTCCTGACATTACATTTATCCCACTTTCAGCTCTGGTAAATTGGGATTTCAACTTTGTGTATCATTTCCAAAACCTGCCAAACCTGTATGCCACAGGAAATGATGCCCCTCAGAAGCCACATTCCACTCTCTTAAAAACTTTTGCCTCTGGGGCGGGGGGGGATCTCCATGACAACAGAAGGAGAAGAGAATGGAGGATTACCTGGATTTTTCAAGGAATCGGCTTTGGACCATGCAGGGACCCGTGAATGAATGCACTGCACCTTCTTAATTCTCTTGGCAGGAACATACTCCTGGGTGGGGTGGAGGGATTGGAACTGAACATCATCAGAGTGGCAGGGGCTGTTCAACCAATGACATAGGTTTCCCTCCCTCCAGGCTCTGCCCCCCTTTCTCCTTGTCCCTGAAGTTCCCACTCTGCAAAGGATCTGAAGGATCGAAGCTGCACATTAATTACTTCCCTACAGCAGTCAACCAATCATCAAAGAAACACAGCTTCGTAATTGTGCTTCGTGGGGAAGCAAAAAAGACAGCTTTTATGGGAGTCACTCCATTCTGCTGTTACCCCTATAAATGCTTGAGTTACTGTGGCTCCAGCCAGCCTCTTCTAACCCCCTTTCTCCTTGCCCCTGAAGCTCCCATTCTGAGAAGGATAGAAGCTGTGATTAATTACTTCCCTACAGCAGCCAACCAAACATCAAAGAAACAGATCTCAGTAACTTCAGAAGTGCTCATTTAAGGGACAAGCCTCATTGATCACAGTGGGAGTTACTTCTGAGTAGACACTAATTGGTTTGTGTTGGGAAACACAGAGGTGGGATACACCCCTTGATCAGGGTCATGGTGAAAGGCATACCCCTGGGCAGGGCTAGCATACCTGAAATAAATGTGGGGGTTGGGGCACATAACAACTATAATGCGGAGAACCTAACTTAAGGAAAAGAATCGGACTTAAAGTAGTCTCAGGAAATCCAGTTTTTCCACAAAAAGCTCCAGGGTAGCTGTGGGATGGTCACAACATAATATGTCCCAAATGACCTCCAAACAGAGCCAGCTCACAACATATTGCTTGTGGACACACCCCCTCTGTCCCATCAGGGGACATGGGCACTAAGACGAGTGGATGACTAGGGGCATCTCTACACCAGCCTAAAATCCTGCATTTAAAACAGGGCCTTCTGCTTCCATTTTAAATGCAGGATCACAACGACCCTTCCCCCCCACAGTTCCTCCCCCCCTCCTCCTTCTCCCCGTATCTGTGTCTGCCATTATCTTTCATTGATCTCACTCCTCTTCTTGCCACTTTTCCTATTTGCATGGAGGGAACTGAAGTGGAACACAACGGGGTAATTTGATTGCTTTTTATCTGAGATCTATTTAAAAATGGAACAGAAGGCATTTAGTTCAGGAGACGCCTTTGATGATCACAGCATCATTTAAAGGGCCTGCAAATTTCATGAAGGAGTAATCTCAATCGCAGGATAAAAGTTCTGTGTGAAGGAGTCCAAGGAAGGACATCTGTATGTATAACAGGATAAGACGTTCATGAATTTGTGGAACACCGGAACATACAAGACCTACACAACTAAGACAGAAAGTTAGGCTGCAATCCTATACGCACTGTGGGGATAAGTCCCATGGAACTTACTTCTAAGTAGACATGTATAGCTATTATGGAGCTTGGGATTTTTATGGGCATTGTGTTTGGTTCATTGTTGATATTGTTTGTTCTCAAAATTAACAAAAAGCAAGAATATTGCAGCTTTTGGCAGCAAGCTCTTGGCAGCAGGTATAACACGAAATCTTATGACAGACTGATTTCTGTGTTCTTCTGATGTAGAACTTACCAGAAGGAAAAAGAGAAGTCTTAAATACATTAGCTTTGAACTTGTGATAGTGAAAGTAATATTGATATTCATGCATCTGTGGGTGGGAGGGAGTGCAGAATGGACAGCATTCAAGCAGCTTGTAATTTCTCAGGTTCACCAGGGTGAAAGGAGAGAAGAAAACGAAATTATCTAGAATTGCTGTCTCGAGTTCTAAGGGCATCTCATTAAGCTGAACTGTTCCCATGCCCGGCCTAGACTGCCAAAGGTTTCCTCTACATATCTCCTTTATTTTCCTCATTCAGGCCAACAATGAAAATGAGATAGTGGCCAGTCAGTTAACATGAGAGCCAGCTGTGACTGTGTTTCCTTGAGAAACTAACTGCAGCAGTAGACAAAGGCAGACCTGTGAATCTCCCATTCTGAAAGTGCAGCAGAAAGGCTGCCCTGCCCTTCACAACCTCCTCTCCACCCAGCAAATGCTCATGCTGACTGGCAAGGAGACAAGCGAAGTGATCAAACACCTCCCATTCTGTGCCAAACAGTAGGCACAGCTGCATGCTTGTTGCTATACTGCTTCCTTTGCAGAGGGGGAGGGGGGGAATCAAATGTCATTTAGTTGACTCTGGCTGGGCTGATATTTCACATCTTGGTGGCTGTGACTCTCCCTTTTTTCCATCTTCAATCTATTGAGTGCGTTTCCGTCTGCAATAACAAGGGAGCCTGCTGAGGAGCAGCAAGCGAGAGAACAGTGTGAGGCAGGTTTCATCATAATGGCAGGGTAATGGGGTCCCCAGAGGCCTAGGCCGGAGTCTGTTGGGACTCTCTCACGAGGTAGACTTTCCTGTGAAGTAGCAACTCATCCTCTCAAATGTGTAAACAGACTCAGGGAAAATCTTTGCCTTTGCTGGTTGGGGAATCTGCATAGTGCTCACCAAATCCCAGTCTTAGCTAAGTAAATAGCAGTGTGGCCCATTGTCTTCAGAGGATCAGAGTCCATTTGCCATTTACAAAGCACACATCCAGAATACATCCCTTCCCTACAAATTCATTTTAATGTGTTGTCTTTTAGCGCAGAGTGTTTTTCTATATTTCTTTCCCTCTCAGTACGTACACACACATGTATATCAACATTTAAGACACATGCAGCCATTTTAGGCAGTAGGGGGTTATATATTTTTCATTCATAGAAGAGACAGTTCACTTCAGACAACACAGGAGCTGATTCCTCCTGATTAGGTGGCAATGAGCCAGTGCAAATTCATTTCTGTAATGGCTTTAAGAGAGTGGGGGGGAGGGAGAAGTAGTAGTAGTAAATACTACTAAAAACAGAAGCAGAGGTAGTGCAGCATTTGGAAACAGGGTAACTTGAGGAGAATCAGCACTGCCCTCTGGATGACTTTTGCATTCAGGATGGAAATATGTTATGTTCAGAAGATGATTCACCATTACGGATTTGAGAGAGAGGGAAATGGCTTTACAGTACCAAGTTGTGAGGTAAACTTTGTTGTTGTTGTTTCTGTTTATTTCTAGAAAACAAGCACGGTCCTTTACATTTGGGCACTATGGAATTGTATTTGCAACCAATTTTCCAGGGTTCGAAATGAGGATACAAATTAAATTCCCTTCAAAAGAATTTTTGTCAAAGACAGCAATCCTGGGCCCGGACTGTTCAGAAAAGCAGAGGTTCTGTATCCCTGCTGTGGACAGACCTATGACATCAGGGTGGGGTTATGTGGGAGTCCCAGCCTTCCCCCTCAGCCACTGTGGAGGTTTCCACAGTAACTTCCTCTACAAGGTTGGAAACTGGGCTTTCTGGGGGTTATCCTTATGAACAGAGAGGAGGAATGAATGAATGAATGAATGAATGAATGAAATAGCTTGGAAACATAAAAGATACTTAGAACATGTCTGCAGCAAATATTTCGATATGCTCAAGAGTATGTCTAAAGGTTTCCCTCCCATTGCCAGCAATGGGAGGGAGTTATTTTTCTTCTGTTCACAGAAGAAAAATACAAGAAGCCCAGCCTCTGTCCTGACTTCCACCCTACTTGGCAAGAGCCGACAGGGCATAGGAAAGAGTGGAGCATTCGATATCAGAGATCCACTCTGAGAGCATTGGTTTGCTCTCAAAGTCATCTCGTGTACAATGCTATGCATGTTCAGACAGGAATGCTGGGAACTGTATGACTTTTTTCTCTCTAAACATGCTTAGGATTGCACCCTTAATGTGTAGGAGCCTAGGGAGGGACGATAGCTCAGCAGGAGAACAGGTGATTTGTACAATGAAACTTCCAGGTTAAATCACTGGCATCGCCAGTCAAAAAAGGATCTTGGGTAATATTGCTGGGAAAGATCTCTCCTTGGAGAGCTGCTTCCACTGAGGGCTGAACTACACATGAAACCCATGTGCTGTTGTATGGATACCTTTTCTTTACTGCGGGGGAGAACCACTAATTTTATTTCCCTAATGGGCTCCCCTCCAAAAGCTGCTGTTAGTACAGAAGATAGGTAACTATCTTTTTGCCCACTGAGGCTAATATTAGTTGGGGATGGGGTTGATGAGGGAAAAAGGCTTTTAAAATGCGCGTGAGTTCCTCTGGAAGCACAACAGACTAAGCTTAGCTTGGCATGGCTAAAATGACATTTTATTTTATTTTATTTCCATTGGTCTCCCAAGGACTACAGTAAAAAAAAAAAAAAAGTGTTTCACTGCTTGGCTAAATGTACACCTGAGCCCTTCTGGGAGCTAGTTTTAATAATGTGTAGGAGCTTTACCACTTTCAAATTTAGCTTTAGTCTAGGTTTCACAGAACTTCACTTAATCAGGCCTGGCTGCCATAGCAGAGCTGAAATGCTATAAGTAATGATGGAATTATCTTCTCAAGGCTCATCTCTTAATGTGTGATTCCTTTAGTTTAGCGCGTGCGCGCACGCACGCACACACACACACACAAACACACACGTTGATATTTTGTCATTGAAGCTGTGGCACTCTGTCTCCAGCGCTTTGTAGGGAATGAGCCATAGCTTAGTGGTACAGCACATGCTTTGCAGGCAGAAGGTCTCAGGTTCAATTCCTGGCATTGCCAGGAAGGGGCAGGAAAAAATCTGCCCAGAACCTTGGGGAATTGCTGCCAGTCAGTGTCAACAATACTGGCCAAGATGGACCAATGATCTAACTCCGTATAACAGGGGTGGGCAGAAGGTAGATCTCCAGATATTTGGACTCCAACTCCCAGAAGCCCTTGCCAGCATGGCCAGTAGTCAGGAATGCTGGGAGTTGAAGTCCCATCTGGAGATCTGCCCACCTCTGCAGCATAAGCAAATTCCTATGCTCCTCATAAACTACCTCTAGATATATACCTGTAGCTATAGTCCCCCTCCCCCTGAATTCATGCTGTAAACAATTCAGGCAAGAGATCTCAATTCAGTGAGGGTGTGTGTGGCTAGCTTGCAGTCCCAAGGTTAATGTAGGGATGTACAAAACACTCTCTGACATCCCTAGGTTAATGCCTTCTAGCCAGATGTGTGGACAACTTCCTCATACAGAGGAAGAAGAGAACAATCCCTTAGGTGAGACCCATTTCCTTGGTGACAAACTGATATCCTCTTGTGTCAAGGATACACCTCTAGTGCTAGGATCCTGGTAGTAGGATAGTTAGGAACATAAAGAGAAACATTTGTGATGGGTATGTTGACCAAAAGTTGACTTGCCTGCCTGTTTCAAAGGTTGCAGATATCACATACCACGGGGACAGGCTTTTTGACAATGCTGGGGAAAAGTCATTGTCTGGGGTAAATATAGGCACCAAGGACATTTAGATATGAAGCTGTGAGGTCCTGGAAGGACAATTTAGGTTGCTACATAAAGATGTTGAAATCCAAGACCTCCAAATATCATTTTCAGAAATGCTACCTGACATGTTCCATGCATTAGGCCAGCTAGACATGCAGAGCTGTGGGGCATCAATGTCTGGATGAGACAGATGTCAGGAAGAATGGATAAGATTTGTTAGGCACTGGGGAATATTTTGGGACAAATCACAGTGGAACAAGACTGCTGGTGCTTAACATTTGAAAGCTTGTAGAGCAGCTTTTGAAATGACCTCTGGGGAAAACCAACAGTAGCTGGGGAACATCAGGTTCAGGCTAACTCATCCCTTAGGGATGATGGTGGGAATGTTTTAGACCCTCAAGATAAGTAGAAATGGGTAGTTAATATACAGAAACTAATTACAGGCACTTAAAGGGACCAAAGAATCAGAGGAACATTGCACGCAGAAAGGACATGTGGAGAGGGCTGCATTAGGAGCTGGACTTTAATTTTCCAAAGCTAGAAGCCTCAAACCAAGAAGGGGTAATCAGACAGCATAGTATGAAAAGTGAACATAGACTTACCAGAAACCTGGTTACAGCAGTGATAGTCAATGGGACAGGGTTATCCCTAGATAGAAGATCCATAGAGAGTCAGTTAGGTGTAGTGGGTTGTGTGTTGGACCTGGACTAAGATTCAGGTTTCTGCTCAGCCATGAAGCTCACTGGGAGGCTTTGGACCAGTCACTGTATCTCAGCCTAACATATCTCAGTTGTGATATGTTAGGTTGTGAAGATAAAATGTGTGAGGGAACGTATATCACACCCTGAGCTTCTTGGAGAAAGAATGGGATAAAAATAATGCATTTCGAAAAACCAAGAAAGGCTGCATTAGGGATGGCAGAAGTCCAAGAAGAGCATAAAGTCTAAGAAAACTTAAGAAAACAAACTTCCTCACAGAATCACTGTAGGTGGAAATACAAGGCCTGAAAGGTAACCAAGTATTGGGGGTAAACTATTGCCTCCCTGACCAAACATCTGAGGGCAATCTTCACATGGAGAAAGAAATCAAGACAAAGGGAAATATATTTTAATAATTTGTGACTTCACTTACCCTCATGCTGGTTAAAAGTGTGTTCAGATGAATCAGATCATGAGAAAGAGAGAAAATTTCTAGATAAGATAAATGGCCGCAGCTTAGAACTGTTATTAATGGAACTAACTAGAGGTGAGGCTCTCCTGAGGGGTGACCGGGATCTATTTTTATAAACTTCACAGAGGTTTATAAAACTAGGAACAGTGTGGAGAAAGTAAATTAAGAATTTTTTTCTCCTTTTCTCATACTAGACCATGGGGTTCTCAAATTAAATTGATAGGCGGTAGATTGAGGAAAACAAAACAACAAATAGTTCTGCACAAGATGTATCAAATTTACCTCCACAAGTTGATAGCGACTGGCTTAGATTACTTTAACAATGATGGAGGATAAACCAGCAGCTATTTGGTATGATGAGTAACTGAAATCTCTCCGTTCAGAAGAAGCATTCTGCCTCTGAACACCAACTGCTGTGGCCAAACAATGGTCCACTTGCTCTACCTTTATGCCCTGCTTGGAGGATTCCCAGAAACATCTGGATGGCCACAGTTGGGATCAGGATGCTAGGCTAAATGGGCTGCTGGTCTGATCCAGCAGCGCTCCTCTGTTGTTAGACCTTCTGAGCAATGGTCCCATGGGGGTTCAGAATCTAAAAAGGCACAATCTAAGAATATTCCGCTGTGGTCAAGGCTCAACAACTTTTTAACTTGTCCATCAGAATGGTGAATGGAAAGTACAATAACCTTCCCCAGGATTACTTGGGAGAAACAAGCAAAACCATTAGCCTTTTGAGTTGTCCCACCACAACTGCAGGTTTTTCCAGTGCCGTGCAAATCACAGCAGCAAGATATTCAAACATGCACATTTCTCCCAGAATCAGGCAGCCTGGCAAACTGATGGAAAATGTTCAATTGGCCACCCACCACAATTTTCTCCCTCACCCATCCCAAGTTCGATTTTCTACTGTGAGGATGTGTGAAGGGGTGTGTGTGTATATATGTGTGTGAGTGAGTGAGAGAGAGAGAGAGAGAGAGAGAGAGAACACTGAGCATTAAAAAAGTTTTGGCAGCTGTCACAAGATCCTGCTAGGTCTAAATTCTTCCTCTGTCCCTGTACAGAAACCAGGGGGAAAGTCTCAGTTATACATGTAGATTTTGGAGTAGCAGCCACTGCTGTTATTTATACGTAACTGATTATTAGTATTACTGTCCATTATTGTTATTATTGATTACTGATTACTGTTCATTATTAATCATCTATATGTAAATTAAGTAACATATTAAGTAGAAAGCCAAAGACAAAAATAATACATTACCTAATTATTTGATTTTCTAGTTTATGAAATAACTTTTGTGTACCACTGTGTACATAATGTACTGAGTATAATTTATGATGCAACATCTGATGGAAAGTGCATCAATACACATACCTAATGATACTCCATTATTGATGCTGCTCTGGAGGTCTCAACAGAGATTTCAGCACTGGCTTGGTAGAAATGTTGACCCAGTGAGAAGTGTCTGTTGTGTTATGATCTGCAGCTGAATCTGTGAACTGACTCCCATGAAGAATGTTTTATTTGGTGTTTGATCTGGATCCCATGCCAACATATCCCTTTGGCTTACAGAAGCAGTGTCTGTTACAGCCAGGTAGGGCTAGAAGTCTGTTGTTGTTCATCTTCAGCTGTTCTTTCACATACTCTACCTGTTCTGTGGGGATCTACCTCTTGTGTGCCTATCATATTCTATCTGCTCTGTGTGGCTGATTCCTGCCACTGCCAGTAGGTTCCGGGGCTGTCTCATCTGAAATCAAACTCTTTAAAGCCCCAGAGAAACTGTAATTATGTGATTTTGAGGCACAGCAGCCAGAATTAACTTTGCCTGCTTTGTGCTTAATTATTTCTGTAGCATCTTCCAATGTTAAAACGGGTCTGAAAGTATTTATCAGATTTTAGTTAACCTTTAAACAGAACTTCTGTTGTAAAAAAGATGCTTAATGCTGATGGAATTACTGTAAAAGATCTCTCTGTGTCTCTTAATTCAGGCATTATGTTAAGATTCTTTAACCAATAACAAGTGGTAGGTGTTACTTAGCCAAGACAAATAGACACAACATGTCTTCTGTAGAGGGATACTATAATATTTATTTTAACCTCTGAGTGAATGGATCAGTAAAAAGCAGCGAATCACTCATGGCACACCCCTATACATGTCTACTCAGATGTAGGCCCCATTGAATGGGACTTACTCTCAGGTAAGTGAACATACGATTGCTCATCTGAATAAAAGTAGTTGGAAACATACAATTAAATACTAATTGAACGTTATATGATTGATCAGTTGTTATCAAGGTAGACTGTCTAACAGGTCATCCTCAGCAGTTTAGCATGCTCCTTTTAAGGCTCTGCCTTCAGCTTTTCTTTAACATTTTGATTCTTTTAGCATGTTATGGGTTAAGTGCAAATGATTCCATGCTTATTCTTTGATACATATTTGCTAGAAGAGGTGCTCCCTAGATCATTAACTATGCACAGATTTAATTGCTTTGAAGCTTTAAAGCAACTACTTGATAGATCACCACATTAGTACTGTCACATTGACTTTATTAACGTCACACTTTGCAATTGGTACCACTTCTCATAATAAAACTGCCTATTCTCAAAGTTAGCTAAGAAGGTTTCCTTCCTAAAAGTTTCAGGAACTCTATAAGGTTTGTCTATATAGAAAGCATCCAACTTGGTAGATGTTAGAATTGTTAAATACTAAAGTTTGGTGATTACCTTATCTATGCTGCATGGTCAATAACAATGGAGAACAGGTGAAATAATCATGCACCAAATTGTAATTGGCCTTAAAGGTACCACGTTCGGTTCTTTTTTGAACTGTAAAATACAGACCAAAGAAAATGAATGTAGTTGAAGGGTAATTACTTTATGTGGATGCTAAATTGCTCAGACAATTTACAGCCCCTGTACAATACATCTACAGTAATAGTTGCTACCAGTGGAGGCTGGTGGTTCCGATGTCAACGGGGTGGTGAATCTGCTCCGGGTTTCAGTCAGAACTCTAAAGGAGCTATCCAAGGTAGGGATGTCAGAGAATTCCGCCACGGATCTCGGTGAGGCTGAATGCCAGTGCATTCGCCCCCCCGAAATCTGTGGTGGAACGACCTGCCCCCCCACCCCCCCCGCGGATCCCCCCGGGACGAAACTTACCTGGGGCAGATGTTCCGGGTGGCGGCGGCTGCGGCTGCCATTTGCAGTCTGGAGGGTTTTTTTTTACAGAGACGTGATAGGCTACGTAAAGATTTACGTAGCCTATCACGGCTGGGTTAAAAAAAAAATGTGTACGCAAATGGCGGCGGCTACAGCCGCCGTCATTTGCATTCCTTATTTTTGCCATCTTAGTCTACGTAAATATTTACGTAGACTATTACGGCGAAAATAAAGGGGAACGCAAATAGCGTAGCAGGCGCTATTTGCGTCCTTTTTGATTCGCCATTTTAGCCTACGTAAATATTTACGTAGGCTAAAACGGCAAATCAAAAAGGAATGCAAATAGTGCCTGCTACGCTATTTGTGTTCCCCTTTATTTTCGCCGTAATAGTCTACGTAAATATTTACGTAGGCTAAAATGGCGAATTTTAGCCCGTAGACGCCGCCATTTGCGTATGCTTTTTTTTACCAGAGCCCTCCGTGGCCGGAAATCCGGCTATGGACGGCTCTGGCCTGGGCCTGGCCGGCTGCTTTGCAGAGCTGCTGCAGAGCACAGCCGGCCGTGGAGGATTCCGGGGGGGAGGAATGGATCACCTCCCCCCCCGTCGAAGATTCCGGGGAGAGGGATGGAACACCTCCCCCCCCCATGAATATAATCCGCGGAAAGGTAAGTGACTATCGTACGTCCCTAATCCAAGGTGACTGAAACCTGGAGCGGATTCACCGCCTCATTGACATCAGAGCCACCAGTCTCCACTGGGTAGTAGGGCCTCTGAGGTTGCTTCCATACTGGTCTGCATGCATGAAAGACTCTGCTTGTGTGTGTTAGCTTCCTTCTATGTTTACAAGGCATGTAGGTGATGCAGTTTGGCCCTCTGGGAGGTCCATTGCTGCATAGCTTGTAAAGATAGATGGTCAACTGAACCACATGGGAAGATGTCTTTACATATATCTAGATCGGCCTGGGAATAATCTTGGGGGCAGATGCAACTATTACAGTAATGGGATACGTAAAGGTCATTGTCTCATAGAATCTTCAGCAGGACACAAAACTATTTTGAAATACTCAGACAACAGCATATGCCATGTGCTGAAAGGATGTTGCTTCTGCCTAAGTAAAATGAAAATGTACGTTTCTTCAGTCTTGAAATATATGGAGACCATCACCAAGCCATGTCCAAAGAAAGGAAGTACAGGTTGACCAGCCAAAAGTGTAAAAAGATCTTGACGTGTTGAAAAATAGACCAAGGCTCAACATACAACAAGGTCTCAAACCTATACAGTCTTCCAGGTCAAAACTGCCCTTTGGGTTTAAGCAACGAAAGGACTCAGTTTGCTGTTGTTCTTTTACAGACTTAGCTTGACTTTTAATTTACTTTGCCTTTCCAGTCTTTCTTCACCTTGCCTCTTCACAGCCTTTATTCTCCACGTGTATAGTACTTGGACAAAAGAAATTTAGGGTATTATCCAATGCGACACCACTAAATTATGTTGTGCTATTGGAAGCAACCTCCAGCACAACCATAGGTGTTCGCAGCACATTTCATTAGAGTGTGCATCCAGCGAATTAATTTTTTTTAAAAAGGAGAACATTTATTGAATACTTAGTCATAAAGGACATTGCTTTTATTCATCAAACAAACTTAAAAAAACCTAAAACAAAACTTTTTTAAAAAAATTAACAACTAAACTTTACTTTAAAAATACAAACTTAAAAAATGAAACACAAAATGCCTTTTTTTTTTTTTTTGCAGGTTAAAGAATTTTCTAGATTAGTAGTTGTAGGGGGAGGGGACAACCAATGGTAATGTGGCACCGCAGTAATGGGGATGCATGCTGCAGGCGAATGCGGGCTTCCTATACATTTTTACAACATCTATATTATGCAATGTGGCACTTATTACATAATACAACAATCCATACTTTAAAACCAAAAGAGTGCATCATGCAATTAAATTAAAAGGCAAAACCACTTTGGTGGTGGTGGGGGAGACATTAGGGTGTGCCTGGGCACACCCTGTTCGCACACCTATGAGTGTAACACCAATGGCGCTTGCTGGTGCGACTGGTTTCCCCTGAAAACCTGTTGCGCCAGCAAACGTTGTTGGTGTGGTGCTAGAGGTCTTTATGCTACCATGACATAATTTACATTACCAGTAGCATGCACATTATCTTAGCATGCACATGGCCAACAACGGCTCTACCGACAACTCTCTCAAAAACACGTGTCTGTTCCCAGTCTCAGTTTGTTCTTTCTGAGCCATGCTTTGGGCAAATATATTTGTCATTGGTAGCCAGATTCACATGACTATCAATCTAAAGATCAGCCAGGACGTCTACCCACCTGCTTTTCTTAAGGTGCAGTTATTTGCATGGAAAACAGCTGAGGAGAGTCAGGTGGCAAAAGATCCATACCCCGTCCTGTTTAAATTTGGAATCAATAATATCGATGTGCCCTTACTGCAGAGTTTCCCATGTTGCAGGCTGAGAGAGTGATTAGTGTCAGTTTTATTTCCTTGGAGGTTTTGTTAGTCAGCCCATTCTCTTCTGTGGTCAAAGGGCACAATCCATAGAAAGACAAGCATGTCTAAGTCTTACTGAATGTAATGGCATTTAGGGCACAATCCTATGATTGTTTAGATAGAAAAATGGCCTACAACTCCGAGCATGCCCCAGCCATTTGTAGGCCTTTTTCTGTCTAAACATGCATAGGATTGTGTCTTTAAGAGCTTAATGAGAGCCAGCGTGGTATAGTGGCTAGAGTGTTGGACTGGGAGTCGGGAGATCCAGGTTCTAGTCCCCACTCAGCTATGGAAGCTCACTGGGTGACTTTGGGCCAGTCACAGACTCTCAGCCCAACCCACCTCACAGGGTTGTTGTTGTAATGATAAAATGGAGGAGGACGAGCGGTATGTACGCCGCTTTGGTTCCTTAAGGAGGAAAAAAGGTGGGATATAAATGGAATGAATGAATGAATGAACTGCATGTTTCAGTCTCATCAACTGCAGTGGTTCTTAGGATATGTTTCTTTGGATTGTTCTCAAGGATTCCAGAAATATTACCTAATTTTTATTAGCTCCAAGGTTCCCATCCCCCAGTTCATGTTCCCTTTTCACTTATAAGTTGCAAAGAATTGCCTTAAACCTCTACTGGAAGGTTGATTCAAAGCACTACATCATATCGGTGACAGTTTCCTTAAGTGACATCTCATCCAGTTGGATCTAGTAACGCTCATCCTCGCCTGTCATGAGTATTGACATGGGTTGGTATTATGCCTGTGGCCTGGAGTTAGAAACCGTGAAGCCAAAACTTTGCAACAAATGACTAATGGCATTGGGAATGGTACATTGAAGGCCAAATGTCCTACTACAGGACTTGTACTGGCAAGATTATGATGTGAAGAGATGTAGTAGGAACAAAATAGCATTGTTGAAAGATTTCATGATGAAATGACTGTAGCAAGATGACATGGGACCTCCACTGCTAAGACTGCTTTGGTTCTTCAGTCAGTCTCTTCAGAGAAAAGCAGGTGGCTTTTGGGTAGTATCAGACTGTGTCATTCCATTAGTGCAAATGATTTCTGCTAGTGAAAGTCAGTTCTGAACTATGCACAAGATGAGAATCCAACAAAAGTTACATTTGTGGATGTGGTTGCGCACTGTTTGCGCAACCCATGCAACTCTTGTGCAAACAGTTGTGCATTCCACGCATGGAACCCCTTGTGGAATTGGTTGTGCATCTGCTTGCACACCTGGTTGTGCAAGTGTAATGGGTAACCGCTTGTGCAACGGAACAATTCGGAGGAGCTCCACTAGTGCTATTTGAGTTTGTGGGATGACACCATTGGATTCTGCCCATATGTGCGCCAGTACTCATATCATTGATATTTTCCAGATCTTCACAATGGTCCTTGATAAATCTACATGATGTGATGGAGTCCATACTGCGTAAGCAAAGGTTATCCTCTGTATAGCACACTTTTAGCAAAATGATGTTTCTGCCATGGTAACCTTTAGAACACCTTCTATGCAAAGAGAAACTGTATCAGGTTCTTTCCAAAGATCACAAGACTAACTGTAAAGCCACTTCCATAGACAGCTTGAAACCAGAGAATGGTTTCTTTCCACCCTTTCCACTCCCTCTGTGCAACGATGCAGCAAATTTCCAGGTAAGAGAATACATCCAAGCAGAGGACGTCCTGCCTTGTAGATCACGTTGGTATTAAAGCAGGATATCCCATTTCAAAATGTGTGTCTTCTTAAATGAGAGGGCTGTGATCCAAAGCGGTGCATCTCAACACACACACATACATTGTTGTTGTAGACTGCAATTCTATGCAGACCTACCTGGGAGTAGGTCTCATTACTTACTCCTCAATGGGGCTTACTTCTGAGTAGGCATGTATAGGATTGCACTGTTATGTATATGGGGCTGGGAGTAAGCCCCATTGAGTTCAATGGGATATACATATGAGCAGACATGCATAGGATTGTGCTGTTACTAAATTCCCCAAATGCTACTTAAACTTTAAGTTTAAAAAACTGGTCGGAAACACCCTAAAGGAAAACTTTGTGCAGGGGTTGAGGAGAAAAATACCCCAGGCAAGAAAAGCAGGGGAGGAGGGGAGGGAGGGAGAGATCTTTGGATGCCACCTTTTAGGGCAGGGATGTTGAACTTGTTTCAGCCTGAAGGCTCAATTCCATTTCACAGAAGCTCTTGGGAGTCACATTCTAGTGGTGAAGGCAAAGAGGCAGGGCCAAAATACCAAAAATGTCAGCATATTGTAGCTTAAAGCTCTTACTGGCAGTAACTAAGCTTTAGCAGAGGCATTTCAGCCTTTTAGAATGGCCGGGGTGGGGGTTGCTGCATAAAAGCCAGGAAACCTCCAAACAATTGGTGGTTGGGGGAAAGGAGGTGAGGCCAGAGGGCGGAGAAGGGGCTATCTGGGGGATCCTGAAAGGCCAGATTTGCCCCCCAGGCCTGAGGTTTTGCACCCTGTTTGGGGTCATGGCCCTCATAAGGCAGATTACAGGTTATACTAAGATATAAAATACGATTTACGTTTTAAATGCTTATGCCAAATACTCTGTCTAACATTTGGAGAACTTTTTCGGCAGCTACAGAGAGGGAAAGTGCCTGCACATATGTGCCCTTTAGAACATGCCAGCCTGTTCTCAATGAAAGAACCCGTCATCTTAACACCTGTTCACGCTCCAGGCCAAACTACAAGCATGACTTTTTGAGGGCAAAAAGCAGCCAAAGGGAGGGAAGATTTGGGGCAAGAATGTGTCATGGGGCTCCAATCCAAATCAAGAACATGTTTCAAATCGGGCCCCCGTGGCTGCTTTTTCTTCGGAATAAAAGTGGCCAGTTCAAGCTCGCCTTTAAAAAAGCATGAATAATGCAACGTGCTATTCATCTTCAGTTCAGGTGCCACCCAAACTAGTACATCAACCTCCCGCAACCCAGTGCCCACCAGATGTTTTGGATCTGAACTCCCATCAGCCCCTGCCAATATGGCCAATCATTAGGAATGCTAGAAGGTGTAGTCCAAAACATCTGGAGGATGGCAAGCTGGGGAAAGCTGTAGTACCTAATAGGAAACTCACAGTGGTGCATAGGTAAGGAAGACTGCTCTAGGAGAACCTTGACTTGTAGGACACTCATCATGCAAGCACCTACCTTAAGCTAGGTTTTCTGTTGATAGTAAGAGGTTTCTGGATTCTCCACAGGAAACAGCAGTATGAGGTGATAAGTCAGCAAGTCTGGGCATCATGCAAGGTCTAGCTAGCTAGCTATCCTTTTCTGCAAGACTGTTGTAAAACTGCTGTAAACTCAGTCATTCTGAAAGGCAGACATTCTGTTATAAAGCAATAGAGCTGTAAGGCAGCCAAGATGCATTAGGGACTTCTATCAGACTGTTCACTCTTTAAAAAGTCGGTTCTATGCACTGCATTCTGCACGGCACATTTTGTGATTTATTCACCCACACTTTATTCATTTTATTCTGCCATGCCAGGGAGGGTTTCTGGAAATGATTCAGACTAGCCTGAGAAACCATCTAGAACAATTGGGATGCCTGAAAGACAGATCATTCCCCTGTGAAATCTTTTGAAAATCCAAAACAGATTCTAAGCTAATAGTTGATCAAATACAGCTATTGGTATGTTGTCTTCATGCCCCCTTGGGAGTCTGATGTCCCAGATCTGGAAGAACACAGCGATGCTGGCATCATTTAGGGATAATGATTAAGGCACAAAGGGATTTCCTGGGGAATCAATAACCCACTAGGGAGTTAATAGTCCAAGCTATGATTTGGATTATTAAACTCAACCAGTTATTAATCCCTAGGTCATGTTCTGTGCTGAGGCTGTGTCTGCTGTTTTGAAGTGAAAGCCGTTTCCATTCTTTAATTCTCCATTCAGACCTAATGAGTGTTTTGGGATGTAATGTCATTATGGATCCAGATGGAGAAAGTCTGTGGAGATGGATCTTTGGAAGGCAATGAAACCATATTCTGCTTCTGTCGCTGAAAAAGTCAGAATTATTGAATAATATATGTGGAATGCTTTGAACACTCCAAAGGGTTATATAAATGCTAAGGCCCAATCTAGCCTTTCCTCTATATGTACTGTTACACATGCACAGCTCTCTACACATGGGGTGGTGGTAGTTTGGTTTGGGAACCAAACTCTATATGGTTCTGGCCCAGCCTATCTTAAGGAGCGCCTCCAGCAACACCAGACAGGCCGCTTAACAAGATCAGCCTCGGATAGCCTTCTCTCTGTCCCATCAGCCAGGACAGCTAGGCTGGTGAGGACGAGGGAGGGGGGCCTTCTCTGTGGTGGCCCCCACTCTGTGAAACTACCTCCCTAGGGCACTCTGCCATGCTCCTCTTTAATGAGCTTCCACCACACATTAAAAATGTGGTTGTTCAGGCAGGCATTTGGGGCAAGTTAGGGTATTTTTTAGAAATATGATGTTTAAAGTAGAATTTTATTGTTTTAAAATTGTATTGCTGTACATCGCCCAGAGTGGCCGGCTGACTGGCCAGATGGGCGATTAAGAAATTCAATAAATAAAGAAATAAATATAATAGTGGTGTTTTTAGGGGAAGAGGCGCTGGTGATTGTTCACTCTCAGGCACAGAACAGCTTCCATGCTAATTGTTGCTTGTGTGCAGGAAAGGGCACCAAAGCGCTCAAAGGGCTGCTCCCCTGCAAAGGAAAGTTACATTCCAGGCTGATCTGTCATAATACTAGAACCTGGGGGCCATCCCATGAAGCTGATTGGTGGAAGGTTCAGGTGAGATAAAAGGAAGTTCTTCACGCAGAGCATAGGTAGACTATGAAATTTGCTACAACAAGACGTAGTGATGGCCATCAACTTGGACAGCTTTAAAAGGGGATTAGACCAGTTCATGTAGGATAAGGCTATCAATGGCTACTAGTCCTAATGGCTGGATGCTACCTCCAGTATTAGAGGTAGTATGCATCTGTATGGGGATGTCAGAGAAATCTGGATCAAAGTGACACCAGATTTCTCTGAATCCGTTCCTCAGAATCTGCAGAGGACTGGCTTTTCAGAGTTGCATGGATTCTGTGGACTTGCAGGCCATTTTTTAAACATTCCGTAATTGTATACAGCTTTGGTCATACAAAAATAATTATTGCACACAAATACAGTAATGTACTGTATAAGCCATTAAAAACAACCACACCTTTTACACATCTCTGATCTCTCTTTCGCCTCTGCAGTGTGGCAATCTTTGTTTTGTGCTCTCTGCTCATTGATTTTACAGTAAACTAAGAAAGGTATCCCAAATATTATGTACCAGCACAAGTTCCATAAGTTCTGATGGATCTTTTTGGGTACTTTTCCAGAGGGGGAAAAATTTGCATCTGTCAATGAGCAGATGGCGGAGCAGTCGATGCCTGACACTCTGCAAAACATAAATGGAGCGGATTATATCAGATCCTTACATCCCTACCTCTGCATAGCTATTGCTGGGGAACATGAGCAGGAGGGTGCTGTGGCACTCATGTCCTACATGTGGGCTTCCCATTGAGGCATCTGGTTGGCCACTGTGACAACAGAAGGCTGGGCGAGTCGAGCCTTTGTTCTGATCCAGCAGGGCTCTTCTTACGTTCTTATAACTCAGGTGCCTTCAGGCTCCACAGTTTGGGCAAGGATTGAGATTGCAGTTTTCCCCTCTTCATATAGAAATGGTGGAAAATGCAGAGCTATATCAACATGAAATCTCCTATCCACGCAGGTTTTTATTTAAGTCCTCCAGTGTATAAGCTTGACTCAGTCTTTCAAGAAAGGGGGTTCTGCCCTATGTTCTTCTGTGCTTTTTTTATTTGTTTAAAGAAAAACATATCTCATTACATGGCTATTTATAGAGAAAACATAAATGTAAAAAAAGCAATTGATTACCAGGCTGGTGCATCTTTGAGATAATGACATGCACAGTCTTTTATAGGTTCTGAATGGAAGTGGAAGCACTGTGCTTTAATTTTAGCCAGCCCAATAAAAATAATTGCTTGCAGCAGTGTCACTCATGCACACATTTAATTAGTGTTTGGGGGCTATACACCTGTTGGAAGCTCACACTAGGCGGAATAGCTCATCTTTCACCTCCTTCTACAAATACAATCTTTTAAGATCAATATTAACCAGCACCGCCCCTCCAAGCTTTTGAGTTGAGCTAGACTAGGCACAAATCTGACCATGGGATGAGTATGAGGTACATTCTGGATGTTAAGACATAGCTAATGTCCTGTTCCTAAAGGTGCATAGAGTTGCACAAAGTGTCTTGCACAATCGTATCTATAGTTCAAGGGTGCAGAACGTCTTTCAAGCTCAAGGGCCAAATTCCATGGAAGAGAAGCTTTTGGGGCCATATTCCAGTGGCAAGTGGGATCAAATGCAAAAGGGGCAGGGCCAGTTGCAAAAGGGGTATGGCTAAAACTACCAACACTACCAGCGTATTTTAGCTGAAAGCTCTTACTGCCCGTCACTAAGCTTTAGGAGAGGCATTTCAACCTTTTAAAATGGGGGCAAAAAACTGCACGAAAGCCAGGAAACCATCAAATGATTGGCAGTAGGGGCAAAGGGGATGGATCCAGGAGAAGAAGCATGGCCTTCTGGCGGATCAGAGGTTCTGCACCCATGCTACAGATAACACCGATGCACCGGTCCGACACACAAAGCTGTATGTCATTTCGAATTGTTCTTGTAAAATGGACAGGCTTCGATTATATATAATGAGTGATATCCAATGCTGCCACAGTGCTAGCACAAACTAATGCTAGTCTAGTATAACACCATTAGTACTTGTCTGGCAAAGGGGGGAAGCGGCAAACTGCACTGCCGAAATCCGGCAGCAAATCGCTGTTTTCTCCCTTTGCCTAGCAAGTGCAAATGATGTTGTGCTAGCAGTGCGGTAGTCTATTCTATATACATTTGTGCTGAAATATATGGATCTTTAGTTTTTGAAATGTACATAGGAACATTGTTCCATTCTTTCTTTAGTCAAGTTCCTTTCCTCATTTTAAAAAAAAGCAAAACTTCTTTGGCATAGTGGGGAGAAGTAGGTTAATGATCACGGTCACGATCCATTCGCTTCTCATGACCCTCACCCCAAAGTGTACAATGCTTATTTCAGAAATCCCACTTGTTCTTTTGGGGTTTAGATTCTGTTTTTTAGGGTACAGCTGGAAGTGCTACCCTTATGTATGTATGTATGTATGTATGTATGTCAGCAAAATGAGGATACTACAGTATTTCCTCCATCTCTCCAAAAAGCCATAAGCTGTACACAGGCTCAGTATCTCTCCCCTGCCTGCATGATACCGTAATGAATGATATGGTAACCTTTTGGGGAACAAATTGCTTCCCAAACTGCCATGAATTGCTTTTGGCAAACTGATTTTAATCAGAGCAGCTGCATACTAAGGCCAACTGGTCCAACAAGAGGGAAATTCTCTTGTGTGTTGAGATATTATGATGAGCTACTTACCTCATTCAAGGAGCTTGTGCTAACTTAATCTATACACTTCTTTTCTTTGAAGAGCTGACTCCCATGCCATATCATGTTGTTATGCAAGTGTACCCACTCAAGAGCGGTGAGAGTTTTCAGGGCTTCCAGCACTTACAGAGTTCAGATTCTTTAAAAGGAAATCACTGGAGAGTTGTAGAATTTCTGTGATACAAAGTTTATGTACACATATATACAGGTTGAAAATAAGATGAAGGTTCATAGCGTTAACACTCCCAACAGATTCAGGTTCCCCATCAGATTTCTAGGGAAACCCAGAGTATCATAGAATTCCCTACAGAGAGCAAAGTCAGCTCTCTGCCTCCTGCTCCATCTCAGTTCCATCACAGGCTGATTTCCTGTTAAACACAGCCCTTGCTTGCTCTTCCCCTTGCCTAGAGGGTTGGGGGAGAAGAAACCTAAGTCATCTCTGCCTATCACCTTCTTGGGCCATCCTGGATCTCATTGAAAAACATCAACAGAATATTACTGGCTATCATCTGTCCTTTCTCAGATCTTGTGTGTTCTCCACCCTCTTTCCTGAACCCCACACCACCCTGATCCTTGCCCCCCATGGTCCCCTCTAGTCACCATGTTCTTCTCCCTTCCCCATCTGCCAGGTCACTCTGCTATTCCTCCTTCCCCTCCTCCGGCTTCCCCTCCTCCACCTTACTTTCCCTCCTTCCTTGCCAGTCACTCCTTCCCTCTTCCCCTTCACTCCACTTCCCCCTCTTCCTTTCAGTGTCCTTACTCGAGTGGGCAGTGCTGCTTCAGGAGGATGGGAGCTCCCATACATAAGCGCTGTGGTCTCCTCAGGTGAGGATGACTGGGGAAGCAGAGGGAGCAAGATCCTCACAGGTGCCAGGACATGGCCCTGCAGCTGCCACAATGGGGAAGCCAGGGCTAAACAATTGCCACACAAGGTTTACAAGTGAAGATGAATTGTCTGGAGTAGATGGCCCATGACCCCAGTCAATGTCCTGCTAGTAGCAGTGTAGTGGAGGCAGGGCTCACAGGGACGCAGCACTGGCACCTTATTATCAGGGACGATGATGTCATCTCCCCCCACCCTCAGAATTGCTCCCTCTGAACTTAGCTGCAATTTTCACAGTAGCTGGGGGAAAATGAATTTTCCCAACAACTCTATATTGTTCCCTGTTGTAATGCAAAGTGTTTTGCAGTGGCCTGGTCTTGAATGGGCAATTAAGACCCTTTAGCTTTACCAAAGACCTGCTCCTGGTGGAGATAAAACTGCTAGAATTGGTTTGTTGATATGGATCAACACAGCTGCCTAAATTTTTGGACTCTCCTTGGGGGTGTGGCTCTGGAGGCTGTCATGATGAGTGCCTGCACTTCAAAAGTGACCACTACACCACCGCCTGCCACTACATTTTGCTCTGGGTTCACAAAACTAGTTTTGCTTTTCTTTAAGATTTGCTTATGTAAATATGCTAAGGACACAACAACTGAAACAGTACAGTTTTGTACTGGAATTGTTGTTGTTGTTGTTGTTTGTATCTATACTCTCCCTCTAAAGAAATCAGCATGAAATTTCACTTCACCATGAACTTGTAAGCTAAGTTAGATTGATAGAGAGTAAGTTGTCCAAAGTGATTCAGACAGTATCATATTTCAGTGGGGATCAACATCTTTTTCACATCACACTGATGGTCAGCATATGCTATAGATTAACCAATATACCTTCAGTGGATCTTAAATGTGTATAAGGTTCAGTTCATATGTTATGGATTTCTTGCACAACTGTCAATTCTGTGAAGGAAACTGCACACAGCTTATCCATGTGATGCATGGACACACTTAACTACTTTACTATGCACTTTGATATGTTCTTTGCTGCCTTGTAAACCATCCACAGAATGTCTGTTGCACGGCAACCTATAAATTACATGTATAAATGCATACATATAGGGCCAGTCTATACCCCACTGGAACCAAAGGCAATGTTCCAATAGCTTTCAGCTATTTTGAACTGTGCTTTAAAACAATATATACTGACGTTAATGAGTAAATATAAATGGTAAGCTCTTACATTTTCAGAGAACAAAATATGACACTTAAAAAACCTACTGTTTGGAAAGTAATCAGATCAAGTTCTCCACAGCCTGCATTGTTGCTACCATGATGTAGCGTGAAGCCTCCAGTACTAGAGTTCCAATTAGAGAGACTTGTCCAAACAGTCTAGAGTACCAGCTACAGCAGGTGACCTTTCATTGCCTTGGTTTTCATTGGCTATATATAGATGATTGCCTTGTAGACAAGGTATTTAATTGCTGCTACATTGATTCATGGAAATAAAAAGGGTAAACAGATTAAAGTCTAACATCTAAATATAATACTTGACAGGCAGAAGCATGCTGCTGAAATTTACCAGCAGAAACTTTGTAAGGCAGAGTTCTTTAGATAGCTCGAAAGAATCCGACTAATGTGAAATTATTATTTCTTATTTTTGCAGAATCAAATACTTGCCACTGCACTTCTCACTGTACTGTAGTGCGGCATGATACAAATGCAAAGTGTCCTTGTTTTCCGAAAAGCTCAGAATACTGTGAAAAAGACAGACCATGCGCAATAAACTTGAAAACTGCAATCTCAAAAATACAGCGTCACATTATAACTTTGCTCAATGAATGGGCGTGTGACTACATCCATAGATAATTTTCTGTCATTGAGCGTGTGTATATAAGAGTGCTGATACCCACTTCCCTGTTGTCCACAGGCTTACCAAGACACGTGTAGAGGTCCCTCTGAACAGGGCAACAAACATGCCTTTCTGGTATAGAAAAGGGCACAGAGAAACAGTAACCAACAGGGAAAGGCCATGGCTCAGCGATAAAGCACATGCTTTACATGCCAAAGGTCCCTGGTTGAATCCCTGGCATCTCCAGTGGAAAGATAGCAGGTTGTAGGCGATGAGAGAGACCTCTGGCCAAGACCCTGGAAATCTGCTGCCGGTCAAGATGGACAAAACAGTCAGGATAAGGCAGCTTCTTGTATAACCCAGCATCGCTGCAAATGGAATGAAGGCTAGGATGGCAATAAGGCAGGAGAGAGGATACCTTTGCACAGGTGCAAACTGGAATGCAGTGACTGTTGCCTTAGAAGCAGAAAATCAATTTGCAACTCTATCTGATGTATCCCCCTTCAGATACCAAGCCTTTACCAGCAGACTCTAATCTGAAACATACAGTATTGGTCCTTTAGCAAGGAAACCTTAACAAGTAAAATTTCAGACAAGGAATATGAAGACAAAGCTGAGCAACAGTACAACAAAGCCAGTGCACTATCTTTACTAACTCCAGTGCTCATTGCTAAGGTTAGAGAACAGAGGCAGCTCAGGGCATTCATACAAGAAAGATATTTGATTCTGTCTCAGAAAGTCGCTGAATAAGAAGCATGTGCTCTCCCTCTATGATATATGGGCATGTCAATAACTCATGATCAACATTAAGAAAGGCAGCTGTCACATGTAATAATGTCAGCAGGGACACCTGAGTTATCACTGCAAACTGTAGGCCTTGCGTTGTCTTCAAGATGATAAGTTCAGCTATATAAATTGGAGATATGTAGACACTGCAAGAGTGACAGGGGGACTCATAACAATAAATGCCAGGCTAAATGTATGATCACCATTGGAAAGATTCACAAAATGAACGCTGGTATTTTTTTTTTTATACCCTACTTTGCGGGACATTAATATGGTTGAGCAGGGTTGATGTTATGGGACATCTTGGCATTTTATATGTTTATATTTTAGAGTACTGACTTAATCATGAGAGCTTTGAACTGCACATACACTGTGTGCGTGTGTGTGTGTTCATGCCCCATTCAAGTTTACAGTGGGTTAGCTTCACAAGTGCAGCAGATAGACTATGACTTGTTGGAGTAGACTGAGGTCCATTTAGTCCAGCATACTGTTTCCAGTGGGAGATAATCTGGACATGAAGGTCATAGCTATCCCCTATCATTTGACTCTTTTAAACAGCCTCTAACATGGAGCTATCTTGCTAATTTCAGTTGGTATAAATACCCTCCATACTTTGTATGAATGATGAAACCTGTGCACACAGCAAATCACTAAATCAGGGCCGTGTTTCCACGACAATGGAAGGATGATGCAAATGGAGGGATACCATATTTTTCATGGAAACGGCATGGCTCCGCACAGGGTTCCATGAAGGAGTACACTGCACCATTATAATTCGCTGACAGAAACATACTTCTGGGTGGGGTGGGGGGATTGGAAATGAATGTCATCAGACTGGCAGGGGCTGCTCAACAAATAAGAGAGGCTCCCCCCTCCAAGCTCTACTCCCCTTTCTCCTGCCCCATGAAGCTCCAGTTAGGTGATGATGCAAAGGATTGAAGCTGGCATTAATTACTCCTGAAAAACCTTGCACCAAACAGCAGAGACACGCAGCTTTGGAAACAGTACTTCACAGCCATTAGGGGAGTTACTATGCCTTTCACCCGATGAATACATTATGTACCCTAGGCCTACTTAGTGTTTCTGGCTTAATGGCAATCACAGTAAATTTGAGAACAAGCCTCATTGACTGCAGTGGGAGTTACTTCTGAGTAGACTTCCCCAACTAATGCTTGGTTCCTCCCATTTCCCCCCCCCTTTCCCTCTAAAGACCGGGCTTCCGCATTAGCAGGCACCCTGAACAAATGTGCTAATACGCAATAGCACTATGGTGCAATATTGCAAATGCGTGATAGTGCAATTTTGGGAACAAGCCTCATTGACCACAACAGGAGTTAACAAGAACCCCTGAGCTAATGTGCTATCGTGTGATAGCACAAATGCGTGATAGTGTAATTTCGAGACAGAGTTGTACAGTGACAGTGAGATACTGATGGGGGGGTATGCATATTCCTGGAGAAATGCAAAAATGGCAGAAACATCAGGGAAACACCCCTTGACCAGGGACATGGTGAAAGGCACACTTCTGGGCAGGGCTAACATACTGGAGTAAATGCGGAAGGTTGGTGTGCACCACAACAGAAGGTCAGACAAGCTGAATTAAGGAAAAGAATCGGACTATAAGCAGTCTCAGGAAATCCATTTTTCCCGCAATAAGCTCCAGTGTCTGCTGGATGGCCAAGACATCATGTATCCCTAATGACCTCCACATGCAGCCAGTTCTGAGAAAAATGCTTGTGGAAACAGGCTTCAGGTTTCTATTGAGTTATTTCTTCCTTGCCACAGATGTTTATAAATGGTAATCTTATTCATCGGTATCACCATTGAGAGGGAGTGAGAATAAGGAGTGATTTCCATGATTTTTGCCAGTAATATGTAGTCATTGTTAACATATTTATACTATGGTTTCTCTTCAGGTCATATAAACATTTTCACCATTTTATAATCACTATTTACAGGCTGACAAGGAAAAATGCATAGCAAAGAAAATAAAAGATTTCTTGTTGGAAATCAAGACTGAAAGCAGACAACACAACAGTAAGTCAGATTGTCTGTCACTTCGTCGATTACACAGAATGACACGCAACTAGTAAATCCTATATTTTATTGACGCAGTTAATTGAAAGTGCAACACTGTTTCAGATCAAGTCAGTGCTGGGGTCTCTGTCAGTGCTTGGCCCAAGACATTTTGCTGCTTGTGGTGGAGTCCAAATACCCTCCTTTACTAGGGCCAACACTTTAAGAAGTCTGGTTTCTCCATCCAAGCGCCAATTCCTGCCTTCACCTAACTCCACCCACATGGCAGTGCTTGAAGGAGGCCACTACACGCTATTGGAATTCAAGGCCAGCCCTGCTCGGCCTTCTTTCCATTTCTGGTAACTGTCCCACACATTTCATTTATTCTGGAGTGCATGATTGCATTACCACCTATTTGTCAGCAATCTCATCCAGAACTTGAAGACTGGACAGTTATGCGTTACTGACCTTGTCACTGCATTCCTGCTTTCTCCTTTACGATTATTCCTCAGTGAGCAAAAATAAAGTGTATATTCCTTCCTACTGCATAGGTAATCCAGAAGAAAAACAGATCCTAAACGAAAGAAAAATGTATACTAAAAAAAGTTGTCACTCTGTCAATTTGTTTTTTGTTTTTTTTTCAACCTGGTGCCCAAAGCCCTCTTGGCACAAGCTTTCATACTGTCCAGATGGTCTCATTTCCACTTCCTATGCATGCAACCTTTTATTTTTGCCAGTCAGTGAATGCCAAGTTTGAAGTTTCTGGTAACAACTTTAATTCATTTATCTAAAAGGCTCGTGAGATCTTTCTTTTAATCCCCTTGACATGTCATACTGCTTACAGGGAAAAGTCATTGCTAGAAAAGCTTCATTTCATTTTTGTTTTTACTTATATCCTACCATTTACAGCAATAGAATCAAAGAAAAACAGGAAATAGAGAGAGAGGGTATGATCTAGCAAAAGTTACACATTTAGAAATTCCACTGAATTTCCATGGGCAAATCCCACAAAGATGTCATGCAAAGGCCCAGGCATTTGTACTGGAGCAGCTGGTCAAGCAGCCTGCCTCTTATGTGGTGAAACTTCAAGGAAATCTCTGGACGTTTTGCATTTTACTCCATTATTTTCATTTATTAAACTCAGAGCACTTGGTTTTGAGGAGAATGCTGGATGAGATGGACCCTTGGGCTGATCCAACGTGGCTCTTATGTTTTTATATTCTAAAGGGCAGAATCCAACGCTGCTGTTTCACACTCGGCCAGCCCCACCAATTCTGTTCTACAACGCTGCTGTTGCAAGCACTCGGCCAGCCCCACCAATTCTGTTCTGCCAGCAGCAGTTCCCACCACTTGCAGAACAGCAATTTAGTGCTTCCAGGGGCAACCCCCAAATGAGTGGAAAGGGGCGGGTTGGTGGAGCTCACATAAGGAACTGGCAGCCAGCTCAGCTAGAAGATGGGCAGCATCGGATTCTGCTCAAAGTGCTCCATGGTCCACTGAGAGCTGATTCTACATTTCTCTTCTGACACAATATTTTCTCCAGCATTTGCCTGGTATAGATGTTCATTCAGTGCATCCAGCCCGTGCAAAGTATGTGATTTTGATTTTCGGCCCACATTTTAAGTGAACTTCCCAGAGAGCTTCAGCTATTGGGCGGTATAGAATGAAAATAAATAAACAAACAAACAAACAAACACCTTAACCCTTTTCAGTGCAAGAGGGAATCAGGAGCTCATCATAGGTGACATATAACCTAACCAGGGAAAAGAGCCGTGTTGACAAGGTAAACCATGTGCTACGTTGCTTCTTGGGGTAGTGGTTGCAGGGGGTTATTGGTTCCTAATGAGCGGAATACACTCTACAGGAAGTTTCATGATGAAATGCCCTTATGCAGGGGTGGGAAAGCATTTTCAACCCAACGGCTAAATTGACCCTGGCCTGGGATGTCAGGAGCCACATGCCAGCAATTGATGGAACCACTGCCAAACGTGGGCAGAATGAGCCCCTGCTGGCATGCATATCCCCAATTTACATTCACACACCCCCACACAGAAAGAGATACATTCTCACAGACACAGTTACCACATTCATACACACACAACCTTCCCAGACCCCGCCCCCCCCCTTCGACTGATGCACGCAGATCAGTTGAGAAGGTGGGGCATTTTCATCCCCATCATGGTGCACTGGATGGGGTGGTTTAGGCCTCCCCGCCCAGCCCACCATGATGGTGATGAACGCTGTGGGCCCTCGAAACGTCTAGTCCATTAGGGCTTAAACAATTATGCATGGTGTCAGGGTGAAAACTGAGCCGATAGAACCCCAGAGCAGTTCTGATTCTGAGGAGGAACAGCAATCCGTGGGAGAGGAGCGCACTCATCTCTTACAGGCACAGCAGCTGGCAGAGATTCCTCCTGCCAGCATTCCTGAGATAGTGACCCTGGCAGTGAGAGAGTGCTGGAGGGGGGCTTGCTGGATGCTTGACGCCGAGAGCGACGACAGATGGAGGGTGCGGAAAGGAGGCGTAGCACTCGTTTGGCGTGCAAGCAACGGTCACGTCCTGAGGACCCAAGGGAAAGAGGGAGGAACTCTCCCTAGCCCATAAGTTCAGGGTCTTCCCGTGATTCTCCTTCAAATGGGGACCAACGGCCTAACCTGGAGCATAGGCTACTCTGCTCTCTTTTCTCTAGTGCTGTTCCTTGCTTAGTGGCTGGTGATTAGCATCTGAAAGAGTCATTAAGTTGTAAAAGGATTAAAGCCTTGAAAAGAATCCTTTTGTCTGTGTCTTGAGTTAGCTATTGGAGTAGACTGAAAGAGGCCGCCAGGGCGCTCCTGACAGCTTGGTTCCCGTTCCTCTTTTTTTTCCCCTCTCTCTTCTCCTACTGCCAATGGAGGTTGCCAGGGACCCGGCGGTGCAAGCTCTGGCGCAAGAGAACCAGGCTGTTCGTGATCAAGTGGCTCAACTGACGACTGCCGTACAGAATCTGCAAACTGCGGTTCAACCCCCACCACCTCCGACTCCCCTCTGCCGCAAGTGCCTGGTGCCTCTGCCAGAGACGTTTTCTGGTGAGAAAGGACTTTTTCAGATTTTCCGGGCCCAATCGGAGCTGTACATGCGCCTCCAACCTGAGGATTTCCTGACAGAACAGGTTCGTGTGGGCTTCATCATTAACCTACTCTCAGGTGTGGGGGCTAAATGGGCTTCGAGACTTCTTTTTGCTAATGACCCCCTGCTCGGGGACTATCACGGTTTCATGACAGCGATGGCCAGATTTTTCGGTGACCCCCTGCGCACGCAGACGGCTTCTCGGGAAGTTAGCCGCCTCAAGCAGGTCAAGGACTCAGTTTCCAGCTACACGACAACTTTTCGCTTGCTGATGCAGGATTTACAGTGGAATGATGCCGCGCTGGTGGCTCAGTTTTTCGACGGTTTGAATAACGAGATCTTGGATGAGTTGGCGTGCACGCCTAGCCCATCTACTTTGGAGGACCTCATCCAGACCTGCCTCCAGATAGATAGTCGGCTGGAGGGGCGCCGGCAGACCCGGCAGGGCACCGGGGGCCGAGATGTCCCTCCTCCCATTCCCCCACGTTTTCTGCCCCCTCCCCCACCCCTGCCCCTGCGGTGGGGGCGGAGGAGACCCTAATGCAGCTGGGAGCTACCCGAGCCCCGCTGCCACCGGAGGAACTAGAGTGGCGGCGCGCAGAGCACCGATGCTTTTGGTGTGGAAAGCTGGGACATTTCGCCAAAAACGTGCCACGCTAGACTCGCAGCCCCACTGCCTCCCCCTCCTCTCCTTCCTCCTCCTCCTCCTCCTCCTCGTCCCCAGGCCTGACTAGGCTGCCCTCCAAGCCTGTTGGGGGTCTCCAGTGTAGGGGTCGGTTCCACATCAGGTGGGTGCCTTCCGCAACCCCCCCACCCTCCCATCTGCTATTGTGTGTTCAACTCCGCTCCTCCCAGTGGGTTGGGGTGGAGGCCCTAGCTTTAGTGGACTCTGGGGCTACGACCAGTTTCATGGACGAAATGTTCGCCCTCTTCCACAAGATTCCTACCCTGCCTCTTCCTGCCCCCTTGGCAGTGGAGACCATTGATGGGCATCCTCTTTCTTCTAGGGATGTCAGAGAATTCCGCCACGGATCTCGGGGAGGCCGAATGCCAGCGCATTCGGCCCCCTGAAATCGGTGGTGCAACGGTCTGCTCCCCCGCCCCCCTGGGATGGGACTTACCTTGGGCGGATGTTCCTGGCGGCGGCAGCGGCTGCGGCGGCGGTTCGGCAGCAGCGCGGCGGCGGCCAGTCTTCCTACCAGCTGCCGCCGCCGCCATTTCCAGTAAAAAAACCACAAAAAAACATGATAGGCTACATAAATGTTTATGTAGCCTATCACGGCTGATTTAAAAGGGAAAAAAAACAACGCGCATATGCAAATGGCGGCGCTCATGGGCGCCGCCATTTGCGTTCCTTATTTTGGCACGTCTTAGTCTACGTAAACATTTATGTAGACTAAGACGGCGAAAATAAGGAACGCAAATGGCGGCGCCCATGGCGGCGCCCATTTGCGTACGTGCGTTTTTTTTCTCTTTTAAATCAGCCGTGATGGGCTACGTAAATATTTACATAGCCTATCATGGTTGACTGCAGGGACGCAAACGGCAGCGGCTACGGCTGCCGCCATTTGCATCCCTGCTAGCCAGCGGCCGGATGTCCGGCTGCTGGCGGAGCCGGCTGGCGGCTCCGCAGAATCCCTGCGGAGTAGAGCCAGCCGGCCAGGATTCGGGGGGAGGGACGAAGCACCCTGGCCAGAATTTCAGGGGGAGGGATGGAGCGCCTCCCCCCCCACGAATGTCACCCTTCGAAAAGGTAAGTGACTTTCGTACATCCTTACTTTCTTCAGGTGAGGTGACCCGGATGACAGCTCCACTCACTCTGCGCGCCCAGTCCCACGTTGAGCAGATTCAGTTTCACTTGACCAAGGTTCCCCAATACCCAGTTGTGCTGGGTGTTTCCTGGCTCTCTAAGCATAATCCTCAGATTTCTTGGGGGCTTCAGCAAGTGGAGTTTGCGTCTCCCTACTGCCAGGAGCATTGCCTCCCAACTGAGGTGCCAGTCCCAGCCCAGGCCTTAACCCTTTCCTCCCCCTCCTCATCTGCTTCTGGCAGTTGTTCAGCTACCGTGATCGTCCCAGAGAAGTATGCGGCTTTTCGGGATGTTTTTGACAAGAAGGAAGCCAACCAGCTCCCCCGTCACCGCCCTTTTGACTGTGCCATTAACCTCATTCCTGGGGCGACCATCCCTGCTAGCCGGCTGTATTCGATGTCGGAGCCGGAACTTCGAGCTCTACAGGAGTTTTTGGACACAAACCTCAGACGTGGCTTCATTCGCCCCTCCTCCTCCCCCGCCTGCGCCTCTACTATCTTTGTGTCCAAAAAATTGGGAGAACTCCAGCCGGTTCACAATTACAGAGCCCTCAATTCGGTCTCCATCCCTGACAAGTACCCCCTCCCCCTCATACCTGAGATGCTAGAGCGCCTGGGGCAAGCCAAGATTTTCACGAAGTTGGACCAGTGTGGCGCTTACAATCTGATTCGCATCCAGGAGGGGAATGAGTGGAAGACCTGTTTCGGCACCTGGTATGGAGCGTATGAATACCTAGTGATGCCGTTTGGGCTCGCCTGCGCCCCCCCCCCATGTTTTCGTGTTTTATGAATGCCATCTTCCGGGACTATTTGGACACTTTCCTCATTGTGTATCTTGATGATTTACTTATATTTTCTGAGGACCCCCCACGCCCATCAGCACCATGTCTTCACCGTCCTCCAGCGCCTCCACGAGAACCATCTGTATGCCAAGCTGGAGAAATGTGTGTTTGACCTAACCTCTTTGGACTATCTTGGCTACATTATCTCAGCTGACGGTATCAGGATGGATCCTGCAAAGGTCCAGGCTGTCCTCTCCTGGCAGGCTCCATCCAACAAGAAAGACTTGCAATGTTTTCTGGGGTTTGCTAATTTTTACAGAAAGTTCCTGCCTGACTTTGCTTGGATGAATCTCCTCTCACAGACAGGAAATCTCCTTTTCATTGGACGGCATCTGCCCAACAGGCTTTCGAGGAACTTAAGAAGCTTTTTAGTTCTGAGCCGATCCTGTTACATCCCGACCCGAGGAAGCCTTTTGTAGTGCAAACTGATGCCTCTGACTTTGCGGTGGGGGCGGTGCTTTTTCAGTCAGATCGGGCGGGCGGTGGGTTGCAACCCTGCACCTACCACTCCAGGAAGCTGAACATGTCTGAGACGAATTATACCATCTGGGAGAAGGAACTGTTAGCCATCAAGTCCGCTTTGGAGACCTGGTGTCATCTGCTGGAGGGGGCACAGCACCCAGTTGAAGTTAGAACTGACCATCGCAACCTGGAACATCTTTAGACATCCCGTGCCTTAAACTAGCGGCAGATTAGGTGGTCGCTTATTTTCCTCCAGTTCCACCTTAAGATTTGCCATGTGAAGGTCTCCGACAACCTACAAGCAGATGCTCTTTCTTGTAAGCTGGACCTCCAGCCAGGGGGTGAGGGAAATCCCCCCACCTCTGATTCTGCCCCCCCAGAGCCTGGTGGCAGCTCTGGTACCTCACTCTTGGGAGGAGCTCCTTCACTCTGCACAGGCTCAGGATGCTTTTGTTTGCAGAAAAGTGGAGGAACTGGGGCTAGCCTCTGCCCCCCCTCACTCTACCCCCTTCTCTTTGCGAGGTGGCCTACTTTACCATTCTGGCTGGGTCTATGTGTCTTCTAGACCCCTCCGTGAGAAGGTCCTCCATCAGTGCAACGACTCCCCCACCGCTGGGCATTTTGGCTTTGCCAAGACTCTGCACAGAGTTACACGGGATTTTTGGTGGCCTCGTGTGTGTCAGGATGTCAAGACCTATGTCGCCTCCTGCCCAACCTGCCAGCGGGCGAAGGCCCCCACAGGCAAGCCCACAGGCTTGCTTCACCCCCTGCCTACCCCCTCAGGACCTTGGAAACTGCTCTCCCTTGGCTTCATCACTGACTTGCCTCGCTCACACGGTAAGACTACTATTCTGGTGGTGGTGGATTTGTTTTCTAAGATGGCCCATTTCATCCCCTGCTCTGGGTTGCCCACAGCCAGGGAGATGGCAGAGCTTTTTTTGGCGCATGTTTTCCGGCTCCACGGATGACCTGAGGGTCTCATTTCGGATAGGGTCATAGGGGGGCCCAATTCACTGCCCATTTCTGGAGGGAGCTACTTGGGCTTCTCCATGTGACGCTCCGTCTTTCCTCTGCCCACCACCCACAGACGGACGGTCAGACCGAGCACACCAATGCGACTCTGGAGCAATATTTGTGCTATTATGTCAATTACCAGCAAGATGACTGGTATTCCTTGCTGCCTCTCACAGAATTTGCTTATAACAATGCCTGCCATGCTTCCACCCGCCAAACTCCATTTTCTGCCAGTTTTGGTTACCACCCCAAGGCTTTCCCGTCAACCCTAGCTTCCTCTTCGGTGCCAGTGGCCCATGACATTTTAGAGGAGTTGCGAGCGGTACACCACCTCTTACGGGACTCCCTTGAGCAAGCCAAGTCAGCTTATAAGGCCTCTGCAGACCGACAGCGCCAGCTGGGTCTGTCTCTGCAACTGGGGGACTGGGTTTGGTTGTCCACCCAATACCTCCCCTCTCACTCGCCCACAAGGAAGCTCGCGCCTCGCTGCACGGGGCCTTTCCAGATTACGGCCCAGATTAACCCTGTTGCTTTTCGCCTGGCTCTCCCCCCCTCCATGAAGATCCATCCTGTTTTTCATCAGTCCTTGCTGTCCCCCCTGGTTTCTGGCGACCCTCATCGCTTGGCTGGCTCCCCCCTGCCGCCAGTGCTGGTGGAGGGGGAGGAGGAGTTTGAGGTCGCGGAGATTCTGGACTCCTGCCTTCCTCGCGGCCGCCTGCAATATCTAGTAGACTGGAAGGGGTACGGGCCAGATGAGCAGTCCTGGGAACCCATGGAAAATGTGCATGCTCCGTTGCTGCTGAGGCACTTCCACCAGCTGTACACCCACAAACCCGGGGCCCCAGGGGAGGAGCATGAGGGGGGGCCTCATGGAAGCGGGGATGACGTCAGGGTGGAAACTGAGCCGATAGAACCCCAGAGCAGTTCTGATTCTGAGGAGGAACAGCAATCCGTGGGAGAGGAGCGCGCTCATCTCTCACAGGCACAGCAGCTGGCAGAGATTCCTCCTGCCAGCATTCCTGAGATAGATAGTGACCCTGGTAGTGAGAGAGCGCTGGAGGGGGGCTTGCTGGATGCTCGATGCCGATGCTGGGAGCAACAACAGCTGGAGGGCGCAGAAAGGAGGCATAGCACTCATTTGGTGCGCAAGCAACGGTCGCGTCCCAAGGACCCAATTATTATTATTATTATTATTATTATTATTATTATTAAATTTATTAATCGCCCATCTGGCTGGTCATCCAGCCACTCTGGGCGATGTACAGCATACAATAAAACAATTTAAAACAATAAAATTCTACAATAAAAACATTTTCTAAAATACTCTAACCCACCCCAAATGCCTGCCTGAACAACCACGTTTTTAATGCACGACGGAAGCTCATTAAAGAGAGGGCATGGCGGAGTTCCCTAGGGAGGGAGTTCCACAGAGTGGGGGTGGGGGAGGGAGTTCCACATCCCCACCAGTCTAGCTGTCCAGGCTGATGGGACAGAGAGAAGGCCATCCGAGGCTGATCTTGTTAAGTGGCCTGTCTGATGCTGCTGGAGGTGCTCCTTAAGATAGGCTGGGCTGGAAGCATATAGGGTTTTAAAGGCTGGGCCGGAAGCATATAGGGTTTCAAAACCAACACCTTGAATTTGGCCTGGAAAACAACTGGTAACCAGTGCAACTCCTTCAGCACTGGAGTGATGTGATCTCGCCGGCGGCTGCCTTTAATCAGGCGAGCCGCCGCGTTCTGTACCAGCTGCAGCTTCTGAACCGTCTTCAAGGGTAACCCCACATGGAGCGCATTACAGTAGTCTAAATGAGGGGAGACCAGGGCATGTACTACCGATGGGAGCAGATGGTCGGGAAGGAAGGGGCGCAGCCGCCGTATCAGATGGAGTTGATACAGCGGTGTCTGGCTCACAGCTGACACCTGAGCCTCCATGGACAGCTGGGAGTCCAAAATGATCCCCAGGCTGCGGACCTGGTCTTTCAAGGGTAGCCGTACCCCATTCAACACCAGGTCAACATCCTCCAGCCTCCTCTTGTCTCCCACCAAAAGTACCTCGGTGTTGTCAGGGTTCAGCTTCAGCTTATTCCTCCCCATCCTGCCACTCACCATCTCCAGACATTTGGACAGGGATTCTACGGCCAACCTTGGTGAAGATTTGAATGAGAGGTAGAGCTGCGTGTCATCCGCATATTGATGACACCGCACCCCAAACCTCCTGATGATAGCCCCCAGCGGCTTCACATAGATATTAAATAGCATCGGGGAGAGGATGGAACCCTGTGGCACCCCACAAGTGAGTGGCCACGGGTCTGAAACCTCCTCTCCCAGTGCTACCCTCTGGTACCTGCTGGAGAGGAAGGACACCACTCAATACGGTGTCTCCAATGCCCAACCCCTCCAGGCGGTCCAGGAGGATACCATGGTCAACGGTATCAAAAGCCGCTGAGAGGTTGAGAACAAGGAAGGAGCATTCACCCCTATCCAGAGCCCTCCTCATATCATCTACCAAGGTGACCAAGGCCGTTTCTGTCCCATGCCCAAGCCTGAAGCCTGACTGAAATGGGTCTAGATAATCAGTTTCTTCCAAGTGTGCCTTCAACTGCATCGCCACCACCCGTTCAATCACCTTGCCCAAAAATGGCAGATTTGAGACTGGGCGAAAGTTGTTCAGAACTTGAGGATCCAAGGAGGGCTTCTTTAAGACCGGTCTTATCACTGCCTCCTTGAGGGCTGATGGCATCACTCTCTCCTCAAGGGAGGCATTCACCACCGCCCTGATCCCCTCACCCAGTCTCTCTCTGCAGCCCACAATGAGCCAAGATGGGCAAGGAGCAAGTAAGCAGGTGGTCAGCCTTACAGATGAAAGCACCTTGTCCACTTCATCAGGAGGAAGAAGCTGGAACCGATCCCACAAAACTGGTTTGCTACAGGCCACCTCTTGCTCACTAACTGTATCCACAGCGTGCAGAGTAACACGCCTAATCTGATCAATTTTATCTGCAAAGTGCCTTGCCAAGGCCTCACAGGAGGCCTTAGAATGCTCCAGTGGTTCCGGAGCCACAGGACCGACCAGGCTCCGGACCACTTGGAACAGCCTCCTGGGACAGCACTCTGAAGACGCGATAGAGGCAGCATAATATTCCTTTTTTGCTGCCTTCACTGCCACATGATAGGCTGAAGATACAGCTCTAGCCCGTGTCTGATCGTCTTTGGAGCGAGACTTCCGCCACCGGCGCTCTAGCCGTCTCACCTCCTGTTTCAGAGCTCATAACCGCGGATTGAACCATGGTGCAGTCCGAGCCCTGTTCAGGGGGAGAGGGCGTTTCGGAGCCACCTGATCTAATGCCCCAGTGATTGTGGCATTCCAGCCACCCACCAGGGTCTCGACTGAGTGGCCGTTGGCGTGCCCCAGAGAATCCCCAAGCGCATTCAGGAATCCATTTGGATCCATAAGACGCCTGGGGCGGACCATTTTAATGGGTCCTCCACCCCTGCGGAGGGGTTGTGGAACCGAGAAGTCCAACGTCACCAGATAGTGATCTGACCAGGACAAGGGGGTGGTGGATATACCCCCGACTTCCAGATCACTCCCCGCTTCTCCAGAAACAAACACAAGGTATAGTGCATGACCGGCTACATGGGTGGGCCCAGTTAGAATATGGTGCAGTTCCCAGGAGGCCATGGTCTCCATGAAATCCCGAGCTGCTCCTGTGAGGATGGCCTCCTAATGTACGTTGTACATATGTTACCCAAGGGAAAGAGGGAGGAACTCTCCTTAGCCAATAAGTTCAGGGTCTTCCTGTAATTCTCCTTCAAATGGGGACCAAATACCTAACCTGGAGCATAGGCAACTCTGCTATCTTTCCCCAGTGTGGTTCCTTGCTTAGTGGCTGGTGATTAGCATCTGAAAGAGTCATTAAGTTGTAAAAGGATTAAAGCCTTGAAAAGAATCCTTTTGAGTTAGCTATTGGAGAAGACTGAAAGAGGCCGCCAGGGCGCTCCTGACACATGGGCAAGATAGACTCAGTTGGTTATGTACTTCTAGAGCTTTTCGTAACTTAAAATGTTCAGGCACAGACTCAGTCAGGCATGCAGAACTTATGACCTATTATGCTAAAGGCCATTTAAGTCCCATTGATTTTGATGAGATAAGCATGTGTTTAACTCTCCCATTGAAATCAATGGGATTAGATTTTGTACTGTGTGATAAACAGTTCCTATCCCTTAACTATCCTTTTAAAAGTAATTCTTATCAAAATGAATGGAACTTGCACTGTAAATAGTTTTCATGGCCTTTGGGGACTTAAACTTTTAATTCCTCACAGCTATGTTAATTGCTATATTATCTCAAACTATTGAAATTATATTTTGATGCTGTCTTGTGCCCTTTTATTCTTTCTGTTTACTTTGGCTATTGTGCAGAAGGGGTCTAGGTCACAAATAACTTCCACATTGGGGGGGGTGGATTTGCTCAGTATCAATAGTTTATACACATTAAGGGCTCAATCCTGTGGCTGCTAGTTAGCGGCTAGACAGCCATAGGATAGGTGGGTTCCCGGGAACCAACCTTGGAACCTGTGCTCCGAGGTGGGTTCCTAGAGAACCGACCACCACCCCCTCCCATGCTGCCCCATAGGCAGCGTGGATCAGCCCTGCACTCGTTGCTCGTAAGAGCAATGCGGAGCAGCGAAAACGGGGCATTCCCTGGGGTGGGGTGGTCAGAAATACCGGTACGACACATCCTATGTGTCATCCAGCCACTGCTTCCCGCGCAGTCCTGAAGTTAGACTGCCAAAATCAGCGGTCTAGCCGTGAAAGCAGAGTGAGGGGAGTGAGGAGGAGACCTGCTCCTCATCACTCCTCCCAGAAGTGCTCAATTCCTACTTTGGCTCAGTCTTCTCCCAAAAGAGGATCTATGACCCCCCTGGCAAAGGCCAAGTACAGACTGAAGAGGCAGGATTGCAGCTTGAGATCGATAGGCATACAGGCAAGGAATGCCTAATTCCTTTGAATGAGTTCATATCTCCAGGGCCAGATGAACTGCATCCTACAGTAATAAAGGAACTGGCAGAAGAACTCTCAGAACCGCTGTCTATTCTCTTTGAGAAATCATGGAGGACGGGTGAAGTGCCAGATGACTGGCCGAGGGCTAATGTTGTCCCTATCTTCAAAAAGGGTAAAATGGAGGAACCTGGGAACTACAGACCAGTCAGTCTGACATCAATCCCTGGAAAATTCTGGAGTAGATTATAAAGCAATCCATCTGTAAGCACCTTGAAAACAATGCAGTGATTACTCGAAGCCAACATGGAACATTCAACATTGTCAAGAACAAATCCTGCCAGACGAATCTGATCTCATTTTTTGATCAGGTCTCCTCCCTTGTGGACCATGGGAATGCTGTGTACACAATATTCTTTGACTTCACTAAAGCTTTTGACAAAGTGCCCCATGATGTAAGGATGAGCAAACTAGCTCAAAGTGGGCTAGATGAGACAATGATCTGGTGGAGCCACAGCTGGCTATAGAATAAGACTCAAAGAGTGCTTCTCAATGGGACCTTCTCAAACTGGGGAGAGGTAATGAGTGGGGTACTGCAGGCTCAGTCCTGAGCCCAGTGCACTTCAACATTTTTATTAATGACTTGGAGAAGGAGGTGCAGGGAATGCTGATCAAATTTGCAGATGACACAAAATTGGGCAGGATAGCTAATACCTTGGAAGTAGGGGTGCACGAAAGTCACTTACCTGGTCTCGCAGCTTTTCGCGGTGGGGGGAGGGCGCTTCACTGCTCTCCCCGTGAAGTTCAGGTCAGGGGGGGGAGGCTTCCCGCCTCGCCCAGCCGAAATTCAGGCCGGGGAGGAGGCGCCTCGCCTCGCCCGGCCGCGAAATTAAAAGTTAAAAAAAAAAATGCCCCCGTGATAGGCTACGTGACGATTAACGTAGCCTATCACGGCTAGATCTGCAAAGTCAGCCGTGATAGGCTATGTAAATCGTCATGTAGCCTATCACGGGTGACTTAAAAAAAAAAAAAGCACGTACGCAAATGGCGGCCCCCATAGGGAGCTGCCATTCGCGTTCCTTATTTGGTCGCTGTAGTCTACGTAAATCTTTACGTAGACTACAGCGACCAAATAAGGAACGTGAATGGCGGCTCCCTATGGGGGCCGCCATTATCCGTACGCGCTTTTTTTTTTTTTTTAAGTCACCCGTGATAGGCTACGTGACGATTTACGTAGCCTATCACGGCTGACTTTGCAAATCTAGCCGTGATAGGCTACGTTAATCGTCACGTAGCCTATCACGGGGGCATTTTTTTTTTCTTTTATTGGAATGGCGGCGGCGGCAGCTGGTCGAAAGACCGGCTGCCGCTCCCGCCCCGGACGAAGACCCGACGAACCACCGGCTGGACCCGCTGCCAGGAGGGACATTCAGGAAAGGTAAGTCCCGTCCCGGGGGCGGGGTGCGGGGTGCGGGGGGGTGCGGAGAATTTCTCCTCGAAACTTGTTCGGGGTGCCGAACAAGTTTCAGGGAGAAATTCTCCGCCATCCCTACTTGGAAGACAGAAACAAAATTCAAAGTGATCTGGATAGACTGGAGCGCTGGGCAGAAAACAACAGAATGACATTTAATAGGGATAAATGCCAAGTCCTGCACCTAGGAAAAAGAAACCAAATGCACAGTTACAAGATGGGGGATACGTGGCTCAACAACATTACAAGCAAGAAAGATCTTGGAATTGTTGTCGATCACAAGCTGAATATGAGCCAACAATGTGATGTGGCTGCAAAATGGCAAATGCCATTTTGGGCTGCATTAATAGAAGCATAGCTTCCAAATCCTGGGAAGTACTAGTTCCCCTCTACTCAGCACTGGTTAGGCCTCATCTGGAGTACGGTGTCCAGTTCTGGGCACCACACCACACTTTAAGAAAGATGCAGACAAGCTGGAGAGGGTTCAGAGGAGGGCAACAAAGATGATCCGGAAACAAAATCCTATGAAGAGAGACTGAAAGAACTGGGCATGTATAGCCTTGAGAAGAGAAGACTGAGGGGAGATATGATAGCGCTGTTCAAGTACTTGAAAGGTCATCACAAAGAGGAAGGCCAGCATCTCTTCTTGATTATCCCAGAATGCAGGACATGGAATAATAAGCTCAAGTTACAGGAAGCCAGATTCCGGCTGAACATCAGGAAAAACTTCCTGACTGTTAGAGCAATTTGACGATGGAACTAATTCCCTAGGGAGGTAGTGGACTCTCCCACACTGGAGGCATTCCAGATGAGGCTGGACAGCCATCTGTCGGGGATGCTCTGACTCAGATTCCTGCACTGAGCAGGGGGTTGGTCTCGATGGTCTTGTACGCCCCTTCCAACCCTACTATTCTATGATTCTGTGACACCCTGCACTGGATAGGCAGTCGCCCCCGGGCTTGGAGGCAACCACTGATGCAGATAGGATTGCTCTCTCCAATACCTTTTGACGTGCTAAGTAAGAATAAGGAAAAAGTATTGGAAGTGCTAATCTTGCAAGACATTTTAGACCAATAATCAATTGTAAGTACAGACTGAAAAAGAGGCAGAAAAAAACTGTGAAACAATTCGATGAATCTGACACTTGCATGATGCCTTCACATTGCAATATTATTTTAATGTCGCCCAATTGCATGCAATTTTTAAAAGTAAGGGCACAATCCCCTGTGAAGATCTCCTTCACAATCCCCATTGAAATGAACAAGAACAGTGCAAGGGCTCCTATTCATTTCAGCTGGCTTGTGTGGGAAAACCTTCCAGAGAATTGTACTGACTACTATATCGCTAGTGTTTCCACTCAGCAGCCCTATTAGCCCTTACCTGCGACAAGCAGCCTTTTCATCAACTTCTAGATTTGGGCAATTACTGCCCTCATTCTTTTGTTCCGCCCATAACGCGACATTGCTTAGACTTTTTATAGCTTCAGGGATAATCCGCTTGTAATGTTGTACAGTTTCCCCCAATAAAGCCTCATGACAGTTTGAGATGGTGCAAACTGATGCAGATGGGAACACAGCACCCCAAAATGCCATATTCCCCTTGCTTAGAAACTTCCGTGGCCACAGTCATATTTATGCAGACTGCATTGTACTGGATGACATAGTACTCTCTTGGCCTTCCCTTAAGGCGGTACAGGGGCCTGTTAGCACTTTTACCATGTGACGTCAGATGCTGTGTGATCAGCTTCAAGTCACTTCGTTTTGAGTTCAAGTTTTCTGAATTTCACTCTGGGCTATTTTGTTGATTCTGTTAAGCTTGAAAGTCTTTCCCTTTTGAGCCTGAGACTGATGATGAACTCACTAGCTATTTTAAAATATTTTAAATATATATATATATTTTGAAGAGCCACAAATCCTTCCACTATACAATATTTTTGGTGGCAACCATTATAAGATGTGTTTTATCCTTATTCAAGAAGGATATGGTTATGGCTTTCAAAATCCAGCTTTTTGGAAGAAGTCGTATCTTTTTCAAAAATCACAGCAAGCCTCAGGATTCAGTGAAAATCTGGTGTAACTACCCAGTTTTACACTCTCTCCATTTTTAATTGTACACTCCCTTTTATACTCAACTCTCTCACTGTTCTAAATAGGAAGGCAATATTCGCCACCTGTTCACCTTCCATTCCAATATTAAACTTAATGGGATAATCACCAGAATATTTCAGCAGTACAGATGGTAAAATAGTTAAAACGTGCTTCCATGATTGTTAAAACATTTCATGGCATCTTCTAAATCATTGGATAGCATGGGAAAAGCTGTCACAGGCAGACTCAGGAAAGAAAAGGTTGATCCCTGCTTGATACGACATATTTTAGCTTTGGGATGGGAAATTTGTTCAGCACTGAGGGCCATTTCAGAAATGTATTGTAAGCTGAGGGGTAGCAGCTTAGTACGTATTTTAATTGCATCTAATTATTTGCTTGTCATGACTATGGCAGATGTCAAGCTACAGTTGGTGGACATGCTGCAATTACGCAATGCTATTCTCATTCAAAACATGTTAACATAAATATCTGACCTGGCTACTCAACTTGTAACCATTTGAGGCGGCAATCTGAAACATGTTTTCTAGGGAGTTAGCCTTACTGAATACAACAGAACTTATTTCTGTGTTGCCATGCATAGGATTGCACTCTTGGCAAATGTATTTAAAAACCATGAGACCTAAAAACAAAAATCAGAAAGCTTCTGTTTATTTGGGTTTCTTGTTTCCAGGCCCTTAGGATGTCATCACATTTTCAAACTTTTCTTAGCAGCCGTGAGGGTTTGAAACACACACACACAAACACACACACTGTCTAAGAGTTTAAGAAAACACTTAACTCATGCATCACCGAAAAGGAGGAAATGCGTCGAAGGTAAGAGTACAAAAAAGGGCACAGATTTGTATAAAGCCTGCCTAAATTTGCATCTATACATATTAATTTATATGTATAGATGCAAATTTCAAAATACTTGCTATAATTTAAATAGAAATACAATACATCTCATCACAATGGGGAAGACTGTGATTAGGTGGCCTGTCTGTCTGCTCAGTCTGCTGTCCAAGGGCTGATGGGACACTTCAAGGCCCCTGCTGTCCTTTCTAATGGTCCTTTATCTTTAAACTGGACTTAGGCTGGACAGCCCTTCAAATAGAGGACTGTCCTCTGTACAGTAGCCTTGGGTATGGCATGCTACCTGCTGGCTCTACACCGAACACCCTAAGAGCAATGGTCCATCGGACAGTGGGTATGCAAGACTCTGCTAGCACTGTACAATGGTGGCCACTGAGGGACAGCCACTGCACTTGTCAGCAATTACCAATAAGAAGTGACGAATACTTTTGCTTGTTATAGAAGCAGTTTCCTGAGCTTTATCATACTGAACCTCCCTAAGTCAAAGGATTGTCAACAATTGTTTGGCCTTGCAGCTATTAACCTGCAAGCACCCTTTCTAGTTCTTGGCCCACTCAGAGGGACACATGTCTAGGAGCTGCTATTATAATGTTGCTCTAGGATAATTTATTTCATTACACATAGCCGTTACAAAGAATGTGTATAATCCTGTATCAATAGTATCATACGATAACTAAAATTATGACAATTCACAAACTGGATAATCTGCTTTGTTTACATTGTGGATCCAGGGGGAAGGATTTTCTATACACCTAGTATTTTTGTGAAGTAATCAAACCCTATTGGCTTACTGTAGAAGATGTTATCCAAGAAATGTTGAGGAAGACATTAATTTGTATTACTAAAGGTGTTTTAAAAGAACAATTTGAGAAATGTCTGTAATAGAAATAATGGTATATTGACAAATAATCTGATAGCTGCAGTAAGGATATTGATGACTAAATACTGGAAACCTCCTAAATGTCCATCTTTGGGCAGAGTCTTTCCTTGATAAATGATAAGTATTCATTGTTTATTGGAAGGAAAGATTTCTACAAGTCAATGCAAAAATGCAATTGCTGGTCATGTTATAAAAAGTTTGCTAAATACTCCTATCTTTGCCAGGTTTGGACAGGGGTAGTTGGAATTAATGAGTATTTGCTAGGGTGGATTCCCCCCCCCCCTTCTTCCTTGTATTTCATATTACTTTCTTGGGACACAGCGATTAGAAAGAAGATCTCTGGGAACTTTTTGTGCCTGCACGGTTCCGAGAAACTGAATCACTGCTATGTGAAGTCAAGATGAAATACATAAAGGAGGCTGGAAAAAACTCTGTACCCTTCCTGCATGGACATATTTTTCCTATCAAAATGTTGGCAGCCAGATATCGTGCCAAGCTTTTATGTCGAATGAATTGGAAAAGTTAAATATCAAGCAGGCTGAGGTGAAAAACCCATGGCAACTGACAAAAGAGGCACAACACACAACAGAGTGTCTCTGCTTATAGGAAATGCAGTATCTAGCAGATCATTAGACCAGCTGCAGCTTATTTCAGGTCATACATCTCTTCATTAACATCAGGCCCTCACCACACAATCTGCCTGCAGTGGGCTGCTTGCTTTTCAATTTGCTTAATGTCTGGGTGAGAAACAAAAATAATATAGACAGTCAGGCTGGGAAGGAGATGTTTCAAGTGTTAACCATAGTAGAAGATCCCCTTTTACTGTTTTGTATAAGCATTCTTAAAATGTAGGGATGTGGCATGAAGTGGCTGGAAAGGCATGCGCCTGTGTAATTTCTGCATAGTTCAGAAATATATGAGCCTGTTAGATTAGAAGATGGTGGGCAGGTGAACGCGATGCCATTTGCTGGTTTGCAAATTACATAGATTCATCCTTCATGGAGACAGGGCTCCATAGTCTCCTCCTTGCCATGCGTTCAGGAAAGTAACATAGAGAGGGGCTCTTCTGTTAATATGATCTGAAAGAGAGAATATTGTTGTGGCCTTGGCTTCAAACTCCTACTGTGCTTCAGATTTTGCCACTGGGCAAATCTTTCTAACTTTGCCTCCAGACTGGTGGTTTTTTGTATGATCTGGTGCAGAAAATCACATGAAGAGCTGGAATGATCTAACATTGTTTGTACTCCACCTTTTTTATAGCCCCCTAAAAGATGTCCAAACTTTGATGGAATTGCTTGGGCAAGAGGGTTATATATACTGATGGTCTTCCAAGCCATTGTCCTGTCCTTTATCTATTATGATTGGAACCTTTTTAAAAAAAGCAGATTTGTATCATTGCACCAATTCACAATAGACAACTTGTTAATTCCATCTCCAATGTTGTCTAAGAACTTCAGAGGGGCCCTGCTGGATCAAGCCAATAGTAGTCTAGCATTTAGTTTTTGACGTTAGCAAGCTAGATGCTGTTTAAATTACCAAAAGAACTATATATCACAGTGCTGAAAAACTACTGTGAGATCTTATTCAAGAATAAGAACTTATAACCCTTAGATTGTTACAACCCTTAGAGTGTCAAAATGATAATTCTTGTGCTGGCCTATTGCTAAAAGCAAGAACATTTGTATGTAAAATGAGAATTCTCTTTTCAGTAATTCTGGACATAATTAAAGAATATAGTGCACTCCCTCTTCTATACTTTCTTCTAATAAGCCTGTATTTTCTTCTAATAAACTGATGAATACATCACTGTTGGAAGAGGTTTGTCTCTCCAAAATTCAGTCTGAATCAATCAACACTGACATTAAAAAAAAAAAAAAATCATAATGTGATTTAACTCAAGATTTTGGAGTTAAGTTTAGACAGCATTTTTCTTTTCTTACACAGCATGGACAATACTTGGAATTTCTATTAATGGTTTCAGTTAACTTGGAAGCTGATAATGTAATTTTCTGGCCAGCTACCTGGGCTAGCACGCCCTTCCAATTCACGTTAAAGTAACAAAGATAAAGAGCATGAAAAGCAGCAAGAGAAATTTCCTTTCTGGGCCTATTTCATACCCAGGCATGCAAAGGGGAACCTACATATATAAAATGCCAAGGGCTCACTCAGCAATCGAGAAGACATTGGAGATTTTTTTTAGCATCAAAATAATAATTTCCCCAAATTTTGTCTTGATGATTTAAAAATTCCATTTCCCACAACGTGTATAGGTTTGCAGCCTGAATTTCAAACTGTGCTCATTATCACATAATTATCTCAGATATCTCTTAGAACTTTCATCAGTTAACCTTCTATCCCTTTACTTGGCAGTCAACAGCTATGCTTAATTCATAGTTCCTCCTATTATTAATTACAATGCTTTCTTTAAAAAAAATTCTGGAAAAATTATATGCAAAGCCACGCAAAACTAATTATGGAAACTAGACAAAAGTGGGCAATGTGCCAAAGAGATTTGAAAAACATTAGTGTTTCCCAATGAGTCACTGGCACAAGTGGTGGAACAAAGAGACAACTAAGACTGAGCGCCAGTGTTTTCCCTACCCCTCTGTCAGGGGAAAGGGCTGTGGCTCCGCACTGGGGCACATGCTTTGCATGCAGAAGGTTTCAGGTTCAATCCCAGCATCTCCAAGTCAGGCTGTCTGAGTCTGACAATGGCAATGAAGAATGAGGGGTAATTTCCCTTTTCCCTTTCAGTGTGCTTATAAGGGTCTGAAATATTTGGGACTCATAGACACTGTCTATGAGTCCACCACCACTGTGGTGGACAGCTCAATGAAAATGTCAACCCAGTGTGCGGCAGTTGTGAAAAAGGCAAATTCCATGTTAGGCATAATTAGGAAAGGAATTGGAAATAAAACTGCCAAAATCACACTCCTCTTATACAAACGTATGGTGTGACCACACTTAGAATATTGTGTACAATTCCGGTCACTGTACCTTAAGCAGCATATTGTAGAGTTGGGAAAAGTGCAGAAAAGGACAACTAAAGTGATCAAGGGGCTGGACCAACTCCCCTGTGAGGGAAGGTTATAACAGCTGGGATTGTTTAGCTTAGAAAAAAGGAGGGTAAGGGGAGACATGATAGAGATCTACAAAATTATACATGGTGTGGAGAAAGTAGATAGGGAGATGTCTCTCTCTCTCTCTCTCTCTCTCTCTCATAATACTAGAACCTGGGGTCATCCCATGAAGCTGATTGCTGGGACATTCAGGACAGATAAAAAGAAGTTCTTCTTCACATAGTGCATAGTTAAACTGTGGAATTCAATTCCACAAGATGTAGTGATGGCCACCAATTTGGATGACTTTAAAAGGGGATCGGACAAATTCATGGAGGCTATTTATGGCTACTAGTTCTGATGGCTCTATGCTACCTCCAGTATCAGAGGCAATATGCCTATGTACACCAGTTGCTGGGGAATACAGGTGGGAGGGTGCTGTTGCACTCATGTCCTGCTTGTAGGTTACCTGTGGGCAGCTGGCTGGCCACTGTGTGAACAGAATGCTGGGTTAGATGATCCAGCATGGTTCTTCTTATGTTCTTATGACAATGGGGCAAAAGGATCTTGTGTGAGAAATGGAGTTTTTCAGAATAAGAACAGAATTGGTCAAGTGGTTATTAAATCCTGTCATGATACCAGACCACATGATTTAAACTAAGCTCAGTTGACTGTTAATGAGATTGAATATGAACTTTCTTGAAAAGACACTGGAGAACCACTCCCAGTCAGTGGAGATGATACTGACCTAGATGGGGACCAAAGATCTTACTCAATTCAGGCTAGCTTCCTATGTTTCTACCTTCCCTGGTTCTTCCCTTAAATCATTCTATGCAAGCACAATTATGCAACTTCAGAAGATGTTGTGGGTTTTTATCGTCCTTGAGTGGTGTCCTCTGTATACTTCTGGCCCATCAGAACAGCAGGGGCTGACAAAGTATGTCCTGTCAAAAGGAAGGGATAGGGGATTTCTTGGAAGCAGCTAGCTCTGCCCTTCTTTCTTGGTATAGTAACTATGTATAGTATGCTTCAGTTGTTAAAAAAAAGAAACAATCAAAACTCGCATATTGTTAGTGCTTCCATCACTCAGTTTTCTGTATTGTTTTAGTTTATTTTAGGCCCAGGATATGCATGTATTTTGTTAGTTGCAGTCATTCTGCATCATAGATTTTATAATCTTAAATCTATGCAACACTTAAGTTGGTCTTATACATAATATTTCACTTGACTTCACATTGTATTGAGGCTTTTGTCATTTTTAAGCATCTGTTCTTCTGACTCTGAAAAGGAACAGAAATGAGCTGTGAAATTAATGTTCAAATTTTTAAATGTCTCAACTTGCTTTGAAAACATGATATTCCAGGTTTGGATACGATTCTATGAGGTGGTTTGGCTATAATGTTTTGGGTTTTTTTAAGTGAGAATACAGATAACGTAAAAGTACAAAATGTTTATTGCTGGGAGGTTGAAGGCACAAAACACTTCCTGGATCTATGTGTAGTCAGTTTGAGGCAAGTTCGGTAAGGCTGCCAACTCTTTCTGCCTCTTTACTGATCCATAGAATGGGGTCCATGGAGCACCTTCAACCATCTTAACAAAACCAAATTATATGCAGTCAGTTTATAATCTGAAGCTCACAATTAAAATGCAAGTTCTGCACTGGACATTTTGTTAACTGAAATACATTTATGGGACTTATTAGTATTGTAGGTATTAGCATGGAATGGCAGTCTGCTGTTCTAAAAGAGAAGGAGATGTTGAAGGTAGTGATACTATTCCAGTGTGTATCCTAGGCCTATGGGCTTTAATAATTACTAAGAAGCCTGGCATGAGCTTTCACATTTTTAAAGACAACTCTCTACACTGTTTCCAAACTGAATTCCTCAAACATTTGATGTTCAATAATCGATTTTTTTGGTCATCCTTAACCACAAAATTAGATGCAAATTTCTGTAGATTTTCTCTTCCTTCCAGATTTTAATCAGAGCATTAATGCAGCCTTGAGGCCAACTAACTTTCAAGTTCAAAAAGTGCTCACATTTTGAACAGCATTAGCCTCACATTGAGATTATGGTAAAACTGTTCTTTTGTCTCTTTTCCACTGGAAGTTCCTCTTCCAACTCTACAGGAATTTATTATTGGATCAAGCATGAACTAAGGCCAAGAAAAACAAGCCAACACATAGTCCCCAAAGTTTAACTATAAATAATTTACGGTATCATTGCAAGTGCAAGACATAAAAGTAAAAAGGTAGTCAAAGCTGAAACCCAATTCCACTTGCTTGTAATCTTTGTGGCTCTTACAGAGCACATAGACTCATGAAGCTGCTGTGTTTCTAGAAAGATCATTGATCCATCTAGCCCAAAACTAGATTTCAGTTTGGAGGATTCCGTTCTCTATGGTCTCTGGCAGAGCTCTCATCTATCCCAGCTATCATACACAAGATCCTTTTTTAAATTAGACATTCCAGGAATTGAACTTGGAACCGTCTGTCTGCAAAGCAAGAAGCAGAAGAAGGGAAATAAATATGACCTATATCTCAGAAATATAATAAAGATTATTCCTGCCTTGCCTGAAGCTCTGATATCCAGTAACAAATCATGTTTACCTGTGGCATTAAAAAATATACACCCATCATAATACCAGTCAATATTGAAGACAATTTCCTATGACAAGGTCTTGTCAGCAATAATAAATTGACTTTGTTAAATTTTGGTATTAGTAGTGTGCAAAATGTAACCTGTAACTGACTTTTTAAACCCCCCAGAGCCAATAATAAATATATAATAAGTCCATTAAAAAGAGTTGTTGGTGGTTAACTCATTTGAATTGCTGATAGTACTATAAAGGACAATTTATTTATATATCAATACTGACGGGTATACTGCATCATGCTGCAGTAATAAAATACACTTGAGAAAATGAAGTCTTACTGCATTTGTCTGGTTTTGAAGCCTGTCTCATCCCATCCTTCCATTTCTGTGTGGAAATAACTCTGGATGCAATGTTATGATAGGTCTGTTCTTTGCAGATTGTTATTTTAAAATCCTAGGATTTTAACAGTTATTCTGCAATTATATGGGGTGCTTTTAAAAAAAGATTCTACTTTAATCATAATCAGTGGCTTTAATCATTAAGCCACTGTGCTTCAGTTTAAATTCCTGATATTCAGATTTAGGCAGGTCAAATAGATAATGCTGCGGATTGCACTGGAAGCCAGAAGAATCAATGTTTGGCTCTAGTAATATATTAAAATAGTCAATGCCATTGTTTATGTGCACTTGGGAAGTGACACCTTGCTAGCTTCACTGGGGGATCGATTGACAAACCAGAAATTGACCCAAGGAGAAAAGCCTGTCAGAGATAGAAAACAGGGAAAAGTCTTGTTACTGCCCATTTGGGAATATAAGGAACAAGTCAGATAGGCAGTGGGCAGCATCCAGTGGTGTCATTCCACTAGCACAAATGACGTTGCGCTAGTGCAATGCACAAGCACTTTTACAACTGGAAAATTCAGAGGAACTCCGTTAACACTATTTGAGTTAGCAGAACGACACTGTTAGATACTACCCAGTGAAAGAAAAGAGGGAATGGCAGTCAATTTTGGAGACTGAGGAGTGACTGATAATGCGTAACTAACAATGGATTACGCACACAAAATATTGTTTTTCAAAAAAATCAAGGAACTTGGTGAAAAAGCCGTGCACATCCCCATAACATGAGACACAAACACTGAGTATCGGCAACAGTCTAATCTTGTGGTCACAGAAATAGAACTGGGATGGAGCAATACAGTCTGGCTGGGATTTCTGAAAATGTGTTAATGCTAATACTTAATTTCCAGTACATGTTCAGTGATAATAATGTTAAATCATGTCTTCCCATCTCCCATTGGTCAGCCAGTAGAATCAGTCCAAAGCCCCAAACTCAGCATTACAGCTTTTTTCCTCTTCTTTTTTGTCTTGAGCTGTTCAGTGTTCTTTAAAGCGATGGGAAATTCAGAGGCTTGAAAAATGTCAGCATGCTTAATCCAAACGACAGTTGTTAAAAATGAAAAGCTGTAATGTAAGCCCGAGACGTTCATGGTCAAAAATAAACTGGATGGTTATGTTAGACATAGGTTGCAGTTGTTTAAGAACCGAATGAAGTAGCACCTTGGAGACTCGCTAGTGGGATACAGCAGAAGCTTTCATAGGTTAGAGCCTAATGAGTCTCAAATGATTCAACTTGAAAATAAATAGCATTTGTGGTCAAGTCGCATAATACGTGATCAGCAGTGATAATGAGAACTAATGCTCAGTGGATAGTCTTTCATGCACTGGTGTGGGCATCAGACACCACTTTTTTAATCTCTTTTGCTATGCTCATGGACATTAATACATCAGAAATTGGAATTTGTCAGGAAATGTGATTATATTTCTTGGAGTTTGAAATCTGAATAAAACCTGTCAGTGGCTCCCCTACTACAAAAAGCAAATTTTCTGACTTTTAGCTGCATACTACATATATTGTTTACCATTCCAATAAATCAAAGCATGCTATTTTAACTCTGGTTCATAAGCCACAATCTTATTCTCACTAAACTCAGTGATCTCCAAAAACATGCAAAAGATTAGTCGGACACTTTCTTAATTGACTTTTCCACCCATCTGACATTAGTTTTACTTCATTTTCATTTTGTGAAATGATGTAGGCTGTTGTCTGTGAAAGTTCATGCTATAAGAAAGCCCGATTGTATGCATATTACTTAGAAGTAAACACACATTTGCAGCCCCACAGGGATACTTAGGATTAGGGAAACAACTAGCAGAAAGGGGTTAATCACTCCTTCCACAGTCCCATCTCTCCTCTAATTCCAGTTGCCAACTTCTGGTAGCAACTTTTCCAGTTCAGGTCGGCAGGAGACTGTTAACACGTGTTTGCATGTAACATGTAGTTTGGCCAAAAATATTACCTCTTCAAACTTTACCACAAAAAACCTTTACCACAAAGTTAAAATGGCCTCAAAAACACCGACAAATTGCAGCAATATTGATGCCGCTGATAACAACCATTTATTTATTTATTTATTTGATTTGTACCCTGCCTTTCTACCAAGAAAATAGATAGCACTCAAGGCAGTGTATAATCATAGATAAAAATTTGATTAAAACAATAATAAAACAAATACATTAAAAGCACAATTAAAACACAACAATAACAGTCACCGAGAAGGCCCTTGCCAAATGCTGTATTTCTTGAAACAAGTAAAGGAAAAAGAAGAAATAGTATTTCAAAAGAGAAGGCCAAGTTCTGCCCCACATATCTAATAAGAATGGAGCAAAGCATGGACAGGAAATAGGAGAGGGTTCTATCCAATGTTGCATGATCAGATTCTGCTCATGCAATGGGACTTCCCCATTCTCTCCTCCCCAAGCACCCTATATCCCCAAATCCACTCTGGAGGGTCCCCCAATCCTCCAGAGAAAATATGGGGTGCATGCAAGAGCCTGCAGGGGAGAAGGGGAATCCATTCCATGAGTCTCAAGAACTCCACTTTTCAGAAACAAAGTTTCTGGCCCTCAATACAGAAATACGCCTGTACAACAGAAAAACGCTAAGGGTTTTAAAATAGTGGTATTAAAAATGTCAAAAAAAAATTTTCAGCATACCAAGATGTTCAGGGTTCCCCCCTCCCCCAAAAGATTTGAAGGTGACAACTGCCAAACAAAATACTGTTCATTAATTGAAACATGCTAAATAGTATTTTTGGAGCTGTTTTGTTAACAAGCAGTCTTATTAAAAAGGCAGATTACTTTTGTCCTCTGGCTCAGTTTCAGATGGTCATTGGTATCAAATGAATTGCCCACCTGGCATAAACCTTAACAGACCTTTAAAGGGAAGATTACTTCTGTTTTGCATCATCTTGTTGATATTTCTTTGATCTAGTAGTACATTGCGATTTATTCCAATGAATATTTTTCTCCAAATTATAAAAGCAAATAAGTATCATCATATCCCAGTCCACTGCTTTGGCAGTTTATGAAGTCATGTCTTTACCCAGAGACAAGCTATTCACAGTCCTTCTTTTCAACATTCTTTCCAACCTTCTGAAATGGGGGTGGGGGAGGGAGGGAGAGAAAGTGCACTGTCCAGGCTGATCATGCAGGCCGGCAGAGTGTCCTCTCATATCTGCTGACAAAAAGGTCACTTTGCTAGCTTCTATTATTCAGCTTCCACTCCAGATCTTGATTTTTAACTTGACACAAATAAGTCACTTCATGCTCGCCAGATCTCCAAGGTTGCCAAGCTGTTTTTGGATTATTTCAGATAATTTATTTTGAAGGCAGCCTGCTGAGTCTCTTTCCGTGCACTGAGAATATTTTAAGGCTGTTTTGACTGTCACCCAGAAGAAAGAGGCTGCAGACCTTCACTCTCTTATGTCTGATTGGAGAAATGTCGGAAGCGAAGAGATTAGTTTCCCTCACCCCCGCCTATCGTACTTTGCCTTTTTGTTTGACAGCATTACAGAGGCTAGCTCACCACCTACTCCACTCCAAGTCTCCAGCAGTTATCAAAAAGAGATGGTTGCTAACTGATCAGGAGGCAGAGTGAGGTGGCCACCTCAGGTAGCAGGTACTGGGTGTGTGTGGGAGGCAGCAGCAGCCCCGCCAGCTATTCGTCCTAGGCCCCCTGGCCGTTCTCCTTTTCCAAGGACAGGCCTCTGTGTGCAGCGCAGACTGCGCCCCCCAAGGAAGCTTGTGGTCTGGGTGGCCACTCATGAATGGCCAGAAAAGAGGAAACACATCACCCCATAAAGAGGACACCAATTTGCATTTGCTAACTTGTATGTATAGATGCAAACTTAGAAATGATGGCTAGACTTGAAATAGAAATATAGTCCAGATTGTGAAAAGGGGCGTGTACACCTGCCTGTTCAGTCTGCTGTCCGGGTGCTAAGTTGTTGAGGGGCAACTTCAAGGCCCCCTCTCTCTGTCCTTACAGTTCTTTGACTTTAAACCAGACTTGGACCACACAGCCTTTCTGGGCCTCTGACAGCCCTTCATGGTCCTATGTAATGTAGGACACATGGCCACCCAAGTGCTCCCCAAAACCTGGAGCTGGCACTGATGGAGGTATTAATTCCTCCTGGCCTTGAAAATTGATTATAATAACCATCAGTAGAGGCAGAAAATGAATAACACATCATAACACTGTGTCTATTTTAAACATAAGGTAAAGACCTTTTTATTTTCACAGCATAAACTTTACCATAAAGTCAAAATGGCCTCAAAAATACTGGTAAAACGCAGGCTCTCCATGTTAGTTGAAACTCTGAACATAGGCACTGAATATCCATGTTCAAAATTCCATGGGGAGAGCCACCATGGATAGCGGAGCCTCTCCTTTTCAGAAAGTCGCCCTCTGTGTGTTGAGGGTGATGGAAAAATGACGATGGAGGGCTGGGGCTGGTGCGCTTCCTGCCCTCCTTGCATATTTAGTAAGCACAGATGAGGAACCCCTGAATAGGGCTAGAGCCAATCAGGATCCATGTAGTAAACATGTGGCAAATCATAAAGCTACATAGCCAGACAGATTTGCCTACATGACAACATTACTAAGGGCAAGTGAAGCTAAGAGAGGCTTGAGGCGATGCGTCCTGTGTTGGCAAACATTTTCAAGCCCCTTTGAAGCAATCCATTAAAAAGCCGCCAAAGTGGGAAGGGCAGCAATTTTTGACAGTATCAAAAATGTTTGCAAATTGTGCCCCACTTTGGCTCAGTCCTAGTCAAAAGCTTCAGCGATCTATACATGAAACTCTATATACTGATATGTTATGAACCGCCAGTCGTGTTCCCTAATACGGTTTGCTGACAGCTAAATAATAGCCCTGAAGTTGTACATTTCAGAAGCTTTCAAAACTACTTCAAAGCATCAAAAGTGTCAATACTTATCTTGATCAAGGAACAAAGAAGCCAACTTAAGCAAGATCTGCATCTCTTGATTTATTTTTGTTTGTTTGTGTGAGGGATTTTTGTACCACCTCTCCATACCAATGGTCAGGCCGGCTCACAATGTTAAAGGAAGATGGCAAAACAATAATTAACAACTGACAAAAGACACAGAGACAGGAAGCACATTAAAAATAGGCCTGGGAGATTAAAATCATCAGCTCAAAATGCCTGCCCAAAAAAGGTTATCTTCACATGGCTGAAGATAAGTCCCAGTCATTTGTAAGTACTGTTGGTGGGACCCCAACCAAAGCACCATTAGTGCAGCCACATCGGTGCTTCCCTTGTCCCTGACTGTATGGCAGAGATACTACAGTGCCATGCTATCAGTGCAGCCACACTGCCAAAGCGGCTTCCTGCATTTTGTGCAAATGGTGGCTGAGGGTGAGGAGCAGAAGGAGGACCAGAACTACCTCCAGCTCATCCACTTTGCCTGGTATGCATAGCACCGGATACAAGAACAGCACTGGCCCCCTAATTTGTGCTGTGTCATAGTGTGTCTGTCTGGTCAAGATTTGCAAATCATGGGCTGAAAACCACTGCCACAGAATAACTCGGAAATCTGAAGGCTGTTTTGTTTGGCAGTAAAATTTCTTCTTCTCTCTCCTTCTTCTTTATCTTTGGTGTTTTTCATGAGAAAGATCAAACTGCTGACAGATACATCAGTAATTCCCATAACAAAAATATTGTCAAAAGTAGAAAACACAAAGGCATGGTTCTGTATGACAATTGGTCTTTGGATATGATAATAACAAGTATCTGTAAAAGAAATGTGTATGCCCCAACAACAGGGCTGGGGAATGTTCCTGTAGCCCTCCTGATGCTGTTGAACTACAGTTCCTATCAGCCCCAGTCACCATGGCCAAAGGGCAAGGTTGATGGGGTTTGCAATCCAAGAACATCTGGAGGTTCTCCAGCCCTGATTTAAAAGAAGTTGTGAATGGTTAGACTCTGTGAAGGAGAAGAAAAAGAAGTGGATCAAATGAACAAGCATCTTAATAAAATGCACAGCTAAAAATGGAAAAAGACAAGAAGGAGATATAACAGGAGAGTAAGGGTCAGTGATGAAAGTCCCCCTGCTTCCAGCCAACCCCCCCAGGTTATGTTTAACTAAATGTCTCTAGAGTGTCACATTAAATTTCCCTCACTTTGTACAGTCCTTCGCTCCCATGGAAAAATAAAAAGCTTATTGGTTTGGCAGTGAGGCCCTCTGTTGAAGCAAATTTAAATGTTAGGAAAAAAGTTTTCCTTCATAGAAACAGTTTAAACTCCTTAGCTAGAAGAAAAGGTTTATGACATTTTTTTTTCTGCACTGGAATGTGGCCAAGTATAGCTTAAAATAGATATTTTTAGGCTAGTGACCATGTGTTTCAGATGTCCATAGTCCAAGCACATCCACGTCCCACCACCAAAAGGAATGAGGTAACAGAAATTACATTCTCATGGATATTTCCCCTCAGAGACTGGAATGTTTGAGCCCTTCTAAATCAGAGTTCTCTCAAGTCTTCTTAAGGGCTGTAGGTATTTGTTGGTTCAGCTTCTCCATCAGAAGAAAACTTAAGTTCTAGTGCTGGGCCAAGAGGGGGCAGCCATATTCCCCCCCTCCCCAGAATGCCCCTGGGAACAACGCAACATCATCATGATGCGGTGTCACTCCCGTTGATGTTTTCTGTCCCAGGATCAGTGCTTACTGCTGAGGGCAGCAAAATCACTCCTTGAAGTGGTGGCAATGCTTTTGTGTTTTTGTTGTTAAGAACGGAAAATCCTTAGCCTCCTCATTTTTCAAAGTAAGATCTCCCTACCCCCAAATCCCTAGAATGCCCTCTCAAAAGTAATTGAATATCCCCCCTGCTTTCACAGAGAACAAATAGTCCCAGAGAACAAATGGTCCCTTAAAATGTAAGCTGCCTTGGGTTGAAAGAGGAAAAAAGGCGGGATATAAATGCAATCAATCAATCAACAAACAAACAAACAAACTGGGGATATTCAGCCAACCCTTACTTCAAGGTAGGTTGGAGCAGCATCACTCCCCAAACAGCCTGTGTTGAAACCCAAGTTCTCTGTCCCTGGTCTCAGGACTGGAAAAGTAGGTCTGCTTCACAACTAAACCTTCCTGGCATCTTAATGCTCCCTCCCCATTCTGCAAAATGACAGGTCCTATAAAGACCCAAAAGCAAAACACCCATTATGTGGAGCAAGGGTATAGCCTCACTTCCCCTGGAGTTATTTTCTGTTGAAATTGGCCTGTGCAGAGGTATGTATGCCTTGCAGAACTTCTGGATCCTCAGTGTATTGGATCAACATAAGAAGAGCCATGCTATGTGCAGAACCTACAGAACCAGAGGCAGTGAGCTTATGTACACCAGTTGCTGGGGAACATGGGTGGGAAGGTGCTGTTGCACTCATGCCCTGCTTGTGGGTTCCTGGTTGACAGCTGGTCTGTGTGAACAGGATGCTGAACTAGATGGACCCTTGGTCTGATCCAGTGTGGCTCCTCTTATGTTCTTATGGATCAAGCCAATGGTCCATTTAATCCAGCATTCTGTTCACACAGTGGTCAAACAATTGCTTGTGGACTCATGTCCACAAGTAGGACATGAGTGCAACAGAACCCCCTCCCCCCAATTATGTTCCTCAGCAACTGGTATTCAGAGGCATACCACCTCTGATACTGGAAGTAGCATATAGCCATCAGGACTAGTAGACATTGATAGCCTTATCCTCCATGAATATGTCTTATCCCCTTTTAAAGCCATCCAGGTTGGTGGGCATCACTACATCTTGTGGTAGTGAATTCCATAGTTTAACTATGCATTCTTGTTTGCACTGTTGCTTGTGTTACCTAGGGTGGCCATGTGTCCTCTTTTACAGATGACAGTCCTTTATTTGAAGGTGTCCTCTACTTGAAAGGGTGTCCTGTTCCTTTAAATTCCAGTTTAAAGATAAAGAACCATAAGAATATTTGCCCATCAACAGTTAGCATCTGGACTGCAAACTGACAGGCAGACACACAGGTCACCTGGTCGCATTCTTCCACACTTTGGTGAGATGTATTGTATTTCTATTTAAATTATAATAATTCTTTCTAAATTTGCATCTAGGCACACAAATTAGCAGATGTCAATGTTATGTAAACTGGTGTCTTTTTTGGTGATGCGTTTTGGGCAGGGACAGTGATTCATCAGTGGCTACCATAGATACCACAAAGCGACAAGTGTTGCAAGATGGGCTTTTGCGTGGCCTTGGCTCCACTCCCTGCAGGAGCCAAGAAACAGAGAGCTGGTGTCACTCACACAAACACTAAGGGCACAATCCTTTGCACGTTTAGAGAGAAAAAAAGCCCAACAACTCTAAGCATTGCCCAGCTGGCCTAGAGTGCTGGGAGTTGTAGGACTTTTTTCTCTCTAAACTTGCATAGGATTGCACCCTAAGTGACCATTTAAATCAGAGGTCGCCAGCGCAGCACCCCTGGGACCATGCCATCTGTGGGCACTTCCAATGGCACCCACGAAGGGGTCCTCAATGTGGAGTCCATGGGAATCTGCCAATGTTTGTTTCCAATTTTTAAATAGACATAAATGGATTTGCATGAAATGCAAACAACTTTCTAGCAATTATACCTAGGCTTCAATAAAAGTGGACCAAATATCCAAATAAGTATCCACGTGAAGGTGGTATCTATATGCCATCCATTCAGATATTGAAAGCATTGTATAGTCCTCAATCCATTGCATTACAGGTGGTGTTTATCCTTCCAATGTTGTAATATCAGTCTTTTAGCCGTCAAAAGTGCACAGAGAATCCATTTGTTAATTTCCATGAAGCAGGTAAATAATTTAAAAGAGCGTGTACATCAGTGAATATTAAAGACTGTTCCAGTACAAAATGTATCTGTGTAATAACTTCCCTCCGCAAAGAAGCAACTACTGGACATTGCCAAGACATATGTTTAAAAGAAGCATTAGCTGTATTGCACCACCAGTGATTACTGAATTATACAATCCCTTATTAAAGAGATGTTGTGGTGTCCAATAGACATGAAACAGAAGTTTTTGCTGAATAAGATGCAGCCTAAGATCCATAGACACAACAGGTAGATGCCAAAGTAGCAATCTACTGATTTTGTAGTGGTGCCCACAGCAGTTCCTCAAATCCCCTAATGTGCCCACAGGGCCAAAAAGGTTGGGGACCCCTGATATAAATACACATCTGGTGCTGCTATATTGTGCTATACCTAAGATACAGCAAGCATGGTGAAGTTATAAAATAGTCCTTGTGTGGAAGAATTTGTTCGGAATCACAGAATCATAGAATAGTAGGGTTGGAAGGGGCCTACAGGACCATCAAGACCAACCCCCTGCCTAATGCAGGAATCCAAGTCAGAGCATCCCTGACAGATGGCTGTCCAGCCTCGTCTTGAATGTCTCCAGTGTGGGAGAGCCCACCACCTCCCTAGGGAATTGGTTCCATTGTTGTATTGCTCTGTCAGGAAGTTTTTCCTGATGTTCAGATGAAATTTGGCTTCCTGTAACTTGAGCCCATTATTCCGTGTCCTGCACTCTGGGATGATCAAGAAGGGATCCTGGCCTTCTTCTCTGTGACAACCTTTCAAGTACTTGAAGAGCACTATCATATCTCCCTTCAGTCTTCTCTTCTCAAGGCTAAACCTACCCAGTTCTTTCAGTCTCTCCTCATAGGGCTTTGTTTCCAGTCCCCTGATCATCTTCGTTGCCCTCCTCTGAACCATTTCCAGTTTGTCTGCATCCTTCTTAAAGTGTGATGCCCAGAACTGGACACAGTACTCCAGATGAGTACTATGCTGAGTGGAAGGGAACTAGTACTTCACGTGATTTGGAAGCTATACTTCTATTAATGTAGCCCAAAATAGCATTTGCCTTTTTTGCAGCCACATCACATCATTGGCTCATAGTCAGCTTGTGATCTACAACAATTCCAAGATCCTTCTCGTTTTGTAGTATTGTTGAGCCAAGTATCCCCCATTTTGTAACTGTGCATTTGGTTTCTTTTTCCTAGGTGCAGAACTTGGCATTTATCCCAATTAAATTTCATTCTTTTGTTTTCTGCCCAGCGCTCTAGCCTACCAAGATTACTTTGAATTTAGTTTCTGTCTTCCAGGATATTAGCTATTCTGCCCAATTTTGTGTCATCTGCAATTTTGATAAGCATGTTGGAGGAATGTTGGAGGACGTGCACATATATACATCCAAAAAGGCCACAACAAGATTATTTCATTCTAACAAGTTTTTTTTAACAGTAGAAAGCATAATTTCAGTTTCTCCAAGTATAACATTAGACCTTACAGCAATATGACTTTCTGAGGTTATAAACTTCTATTGATTATAGAAAAGGGGTAGCAAAATTGTATCACACAGTTGAGAGATTCCAAAGTAACACATGCTATTTACAGCTCATTTTAAAGAGAAAAGAGGCAGCAAAAGGAAAATAATTATTCCGAAAAGATGCTGCTGAATAGGAAACCCTAGGAGATATATTCATTTTTGAAGGCACTGTCATACAGGGTCACCTCTACACTACAGAGAGATTGCTTTCTCTCTGTAAGCAATGCACATCACCATCAAAGAAAGGCTGGAGTTCCTTAAGTGACTACTAGCTCCATCTTGAATTGCTTAGGGCATTAAAAAGGGAATTGAGTTAGGTTTCCCCCCCAGAGTGCACTGGGCCAAAACCATAGCTGCTCTTGGAAGTCGCCAAAGGGTCATGTTCTCCTTCCCTACTTTTAAAACGTACATTTGAAAAAGAGGTAGAAGGCCTGGTATTTACCTCTTTTTGAAACCCTTCCAGAGGTGAAAAATACAATAAAATTACACTATAACTTTAATTCTCTGCATGAGAAAAGCAACCCCCAAGAAAGCTGGTTCCTGTTGCTGCTCCTTGCCTGAAGAGCAGAGGGAGCAGGCAATTGCGAGAACAGCTTTTCTCCCGACAGTCCTTCCCTTAGCACATCCAGGAGGAAAGAAAAGGAGGTTCACCTCCTGTAAGGCCGCATAGGGGCGGGGAAAAGGCCAGTTCTTCTGCCTCCCCACTCAAGCTTCCTAGACAGTTTGTATCCAGGGATAACTGTATCTCACTGATTTTCTCTATTCCACCTAGTTATCTATGCTTTCTTTTAAAAAACCAAGCACTCCAGCCCCACGGGATTCAATGAGCTTAATTCCCTAGTAAGTGTACATTAGGACTGAAACCTACTCACATCACGTAAGCCTCAATGCATGTAGGCTTCTATGGGAGTGGGAACCTTAAGTGATCAAGGGTCCAGCTCCAGATCTCTGCATATATGGCTTCCCCAGCTGAGACTTCACATTCAGTATGTGGACACTGGAGATGGAGCTGTGAAAGGGGCTTGTAAACAGCTGACAGCAGTATGAAGGCATCTCTACACCAGCCTAAACGGGGCTTTCTGCTTCCATTTTAAAATGCAGAATCACGACAACGCCCCTTTTCACATGCTTCCTCCCAACCTCCTCCTTCTCCCCATATCTGAGTCTTCCAGTGCGTTTCATTGATTTTGCATTTGCTCCTCTTCTTGCCGCTTTTCCCCTTTTCACGGAGGAAACTGAAGCGGAACACAACGGGGTAATTTGATAGCTCATGATCTGCCATCTATTTAAAAACAGAACGAAGGGCATTTAGTGCAGGAGATGCCTTGAATGATCATGGCGTCATGTAAAGAGCCTGCAAACTTCCGTGAAGGAGCAATCTCAATCGCAGGATAAAAGCTCAGTTCGAAGGAGCCCTGAGACAAAGGTTTGTCAGATGCTTCCAGATGAAGGGGTCAGAAGCTCTTCCACTGTTTCTTACTTAATGGGTTTTTCTCAGAAAAAAGGTGGAAGAAGCCAGTGCCTGCTCCAGGTTTTTGAGGGCCCTTGGGAAGACACCCGGTATGGGCAAGACACCCCTCCTTCACTGAGTCTGCCTTCTCACCACCATTGTCACCAGCAGCTATTGCTCCTTCTCCTTCCCATCGTTGCCTCCACTTGCTTGCTTGATAGGCACGATAGCCAGGGAGCACGAAAGTGGCGGCATCTACTGCTCTTGCTTCACACGGCCACTATTACCTGGGATAGAGCGAGAGGAGGGTGCGCAAGCAGGTTTCAGTGGTGCAGAGGAGCAGCAACTCCAGGGGGGCTCTTATGAGTGGCCCTTGCTGGGGTATGGCTCCAGCCATACCTACCCTTGATGCAGGGCCTGGAAAAAGTAGTGGGGGCGCTACAAGTGCAAGACGATGTCATCTGAACCCCTCCCCCCTAAAATCCTGGGAATGAGGCAGGGTGATGGCATGATAAAAGCCTCATCTGGAAGCACCACATGTGCCAGCTGGGGGCGGGGGGAGAAAGGAAAACTGAGGGCCAAGAAGGAAGGGAAGTGTTCTGCTCTTGCCCCTGATAGACTATAGTATGTCAACTGGTGGTGGTGGCAGTGGTGGTGGTTAGGATTAGGGAATGCCTTTCCCATCTCCAGAACTACACACATAACACACACACACACACACACACACCACTATAAAAAAATCAGGTATGGAGCTGGCAGCCTTCCAGCACTGTATAGCACAGCAGAATAAGGCCTTGTGGGAGGAGGGAAGGCCAAAGGGGCCCTCCTCCTCTCCTGAAACTGGTAATCTCTCAGCAGAGTAGAAACATAGAAACATGAACCCAGTAGCTAAGCTTAGCTGGTATCAGAGGATTTAAAACTATCAGTACAGTGAACTAGTAAAATGGGGAGAAAAAAACAAGTTTACCTTAGGAAATCATATACAGATGGCAAGCCAAGAAGACCAACTAAAATAATATGCACTAGAATATAGCTAAAAAGCAAAATGCCCAGGATGGTCAAAAGGATAAGGCCTCTGTGTCCTTGTGTAATTCCATAGGCCTTAAGGCCCATTTTTCATTGCCACTTTCCAAGGCCTGGGACAAAAGGAAAGGAACCCCAGGAAGGTGGAGCACATGTTTGTAGGGGGGGGGGGGAGAGAGAGAGAGAGAGGCACGGAACAAGGAAGTTGCTCCTCTGCAGGGAGGTCCTAACTGAAACTGAATCTGAATCTCCCAGAGGTAGAAGCCTGACAGGAAAAAAGCTGCCTGGATGTGGAGAAATGTTGGTCACTTGCTTGGGCAAGAAGCAAGGTACATGAAAAGTCAACCAGGGCTGTCGTGCATCAGAGCACAGAACATCTGCCTGGCAAGATGTTAGCATTTCAAATGGGGGAGTATCCCATCAAAGCAGGAGTGGGCAACGTGTGGCCTTCCAGAGGTTGTGGCCTACAACTCCCATCAGCTATAGCCGGCATAGCCAATGGTGAGTTGTAGACCAAAACATCTGGAGGGCCATCAGTTGCCCACTCCTGCATTAAAGGAGGCAGATTCTACAGATCTGGCATCCTTCAGATGTATTGGACTACAAATCCCACAATCTCCAGCCAACTATGATTAATGGGGATTATGGGACTTGTAGTCCAACACATGTGGAGGATGCTGGGTTGGGAAAGCATACTATTAAACAAGAGCTGTTCAGGGAGAAGGTGTGTGGTAAGCAAGATTTTAGGCAAGGGAATGGGACACATATTCATTTACTAGTTGGAATTAGCTTTGCTGGCTTACTGATTCCAGAACAGAATTTGGGACTTGTTGTAAAATGGAAAGGAAAAAAAATAGACCACACCAGAGAAGACATGGTGATTATAGGCCTGGTTTATGACACCTAGCAATAAAGTATTGTTGTTCTTGTTCTAGAAAGAACAGATCAAGTGCTACCTTGAGGGGAGCTATGTGGGTCTCGCGTCAAAAGAGAAAAGAAAAACGTAACAACAGTGTCTTTTCTGCCTGAAATAAAAGAGCTGTGTGGGATTGTCCCTGGTCTCCCCACCTAGGGGTCAGTTCCTCTGCCCCCTTCACTTGTCAGCACAGGGCTTCTGATCTTGGCCTTTCAGACTAGTTTGCCTTTCCTGTGTTCTGAACAACCAGAGTGTCAAAGAAATATGCCTCCTGGACACTTCCTGAACACACTCTGAGTCCATGTAACTCTTGAATTGCTACTGCTGTGCTCCCCGCCCCCCTCGAACTGCAGGAAAAATTCAAAGAATGACTGATGATATCAAAAGAGTTGTCAGCACAGTTTAGGTCCAAGGGCAGTAATCCTTCTTTTCCCCCTCAGGCACTCCTCTGGTTGCTTGTCCACTTCTGGTGATGGCCCATTAGTTAGACCAAATGATCTCAGATGGATTAAGACAATACAGCTCAAACATGCAACATATCAGATCATAAAACAGATGTATCAGTGCCCCTAACAGTGCTGTCGAATAAGACGGCAAATTCTTATTAGTCGTTGCAGCTGTAACTCAGCTTCCCATCCCACGTTGCATATCTCAATTCTCAATGTCGGGTTTCAAGCACAGCATGACATTTGCAGAAGGAGAAATGAGACACAGTCGTACATCATAAAACTGGGGGATGATGTCCACTTAAAGAGAACAGACTTGCTGGGCTGGGTGTCCATTTCTAGACAGCACTTTTCTGTGTCTGTTGCTGATAAGGCCAACATAATATGCATCAACTAATGAGGAGCCCTTATTTGTATCAATCAGAAGGAAGTCAGCGGGTAACATTGATCCTAGCATCTGCCAAAAAGGAGATGCAATTTATTAATCCAAATTCAGGCAGAAAATCAAGCTTCTTCTGCTGATGAAAAGAAATCTTCCTTATCTATTAAATAACAAACCTACTCGGTATTTAGAAAAGAAAGCCAGTTCCTAGGTCTGCAGCCGGTAGGCATGGCAGGGCAGGGAGCAGCAACGACACTGCCCTGTGTCAGGTTCATACTTCCTACCTGAGCCAGTGTGGTGTAGTGGCGAGAGTGTTGGACTGGGAGTCAGGAGATCTGGGTTCTAGGCCCCACGCAACCATGGAAGCTCACTGGATGACTTTGGGCCAGTCACAGACCCTCAGCCAAACCCACCTCACAGGATTGTTGTGAGGATAAAATGGAGGAGGAGGATTACGTACGCCGCCTTGGGTTCCTTAAGAAGGAAAAAAGGCGGGATATAAATGTAAATGAAATATGATTTTTTCCCCTGCAGTTTCCTCAACAGATTTTTTTTCTTAGTAATAATTTTATATTTCTAAAACATCACATATTCACAAATATACCTTAGGGCCAAAGCAGACATTACATTACTACATCTTTTTTTCTTTATTTTTATGCTAGTGTAGCACAGGGGTGCAATCCAAATAATAAAAGCCCCATAGCCCTCACGCTTGCACCTATTCTAAAGTAAAAATGAAAAAACAAAACACAGCTGCTAGATATAGATCTAAAGTAATGTCTATTTTGGCTCTTAGTAAAACATACATACTTCCTTAAGATGTTATATTGTGAAGGGCTTTCCATTATCTTACAGAAATTGTAGGGTCCATTAGAAAAAAAAATCCAAAAACCACAGTATAGTAATACTGTTTTGAGGGCCAACCAAAATGTCACAAATTTGTGAGCAAGCTTTTGAGTTCTCCAAAACTTTTCATCAGGATGGATGTTAAACAAACTGGTGGAGGGGGCAGGGCAGGGGAGAGGGGAAAAGCTGGATATGATGTTGTTGTCCTAAGGTTTGTCATTTGTAACAGTCCTAAAATAGAGTGTAGGAAGATCTCTACAGCCATAACTGAATTAGCCTTACTAGGTGTTAAACAGATTGCAGGATCCATCTAGAGCAACTGAGACAAAGAAGCAGTAATGGATGTTCTCCCGTGTTTTAAAATATAAAGTCTGGTAGCTGCTGAGTTCTGCCCCCAACATTACCTCAGTAATCAGGGGTGTTAAACCTCAGGCCCAAGGCCCAAATCTGTCCCTATAGGTTTCCCCAGATGGCTACACCCCTTTTGCCCCAACTGCCTATCGTTTGGTGGTTTCCCAGCTTTTCCGTGATTTTTGGCCCCACCCCCTTTTTCCTTCAGCCCACCCACCCCTGGAATCAGCCCACTGAGAGTTTCTCCAAAACTGAATTTGAGCTGAAAGAGTTTCAACACCCCCGCCTTATAGCAATCCTGTATATTATGATATATTAAGTATTTCTCCCATATTGCAGATCACGGCTGGTAGCAAAGTAGCTTGCCTAAGGACATATTCAACTTGATGCTATCTATGTTTACCCATCCATAAGTCCCACTGAGGTCAGTGGGGCCTTACTCCCACAACTGTGCATACATTTCAGCCCTAGCGAATTCAAAGCTGAGATAAGGTTTGAATTAAGAACTTCCTTGCTCACTGTTTACACTCATACCAGCTCCGTTACAATACCTCAGCAATTTGCCTTAAGAACTGTATCTACTTTGTTCCTGGTCAACAGGCTTCTGTGCCCTTCCCATCCTGGACCCAGGTCTTAGCTACAGGACTATTATATGTTCATATGATATGTAACACTTCCAAGCCTTTTACTGGGGAATGCTGGGAACTGTAGGACTTTTTTCTGTCTGAAGATGCATAGGAATGTGCCCTAAGTCACTTCCATTGCTTTTATGCTGTCTGTGAAAAAAGCAAGTGCGTAAATACGTTGGATAAAAGACTGTCCTGCAAACTCCATCCTCCCTGGCAGCCATCCGCAACCTGGTGCCCTCCAGATGTCTAGGACTACGACTCCCATCAGCATCATCCAGCACGGCCAATAGTGATGATTGGAACTGCATAAAATTGGATTATTTCTAGTGTATTGTGACTAGGAGTGCATGCTGGCAGGGAAATGCTGTCTGTCTGAACTATGCAGTACTACTGAAAATACAATTCTAGGGATATTCTTTTTACTAGTTAATTGGTTTAGCTGAAATAAGAGCTGTCTTGCCGGCAGGGAGACAATGAACTCACTAGGGGCTTTAGGAAAGCCACTCTCTCTCAGCCTTTGCCCTCCCATCTGAAATACGGAGTATAATAGTACCTTGCATGGTTGTTGTAAGCAGGGGTGGGCAACTTTGGGAGGCCTGGGGGCCATTCTGAACCCTCCACATGGGTCACACTCCTGCCACTGCTCCCGCCGTACTGCTAGATGCAGCGGCAGCAAGCCCCAACCCCCTTCCGTTACATTGCCAAATTTGTGGCTGCAAACTACTATGGAGGGCTACATTTGTCCCTGTTTAACCCTCTGTAGCAGTTTGCCACCAAAATTTGGTGACAGGCCACCAATTCTTTTGCTACCACTTCCACTTTTGGTAGTGCTGCGGCGGCAGTGGGCGCCACATCAGGGAGCACTTGGGGTCACAGTGGTCTACAAGTAGCATGTTGCCCACGGCACAACTAAATAATGCACATGAAGTGCTTTGGACACTTGAAAACTCAATGCAAAAGATGGTGATAGTGATGACGGAGCCGGAGGTCTGTTATTTATTTGATTTGCACCCTGCCTTTCTACCAAGAAAAATGGCACTCAATTCCTGTGGCACTTGGAGTTGTTTTCTCTGCTTATATGTAAAAGAAAGACTTGCCTGGTATTTTGTTCTGCTAAAGCATTCCTTTCTTAGAAACTTCTTTTGATTTTTCTTTGTCTAGAAGAGAACACACCATATTAATGTGCTCTAGGAATCCAATGCAGCATTTAGAGCTTTGAGATCTAGCAGATGGAGACACTGTGCTGCTTTTACAAAGACCCTGCTGTCAAACAATTTGGTAGCCCTATTATTTACTTGTATTAAAGCATCTGGCATCCTGCAACATATATTAAAGTATCGAACAGCAGCTAAGGAACAGCAATATGCAGCAGCAAAGATTTTAAATTTAAAATAGTATGGGGAGGCAAAGGGCGAAACCTTATCTATCTTGACACTCGCATCCAAAAAAGAAACATGTTGAAAGGGGAAATGCAAGTGGTTGGAAACTCTCCACCAGTTCCTAAGGAGAGGGATCAGTGTATTGCAGTAAAATGAAATAGAGAATTCTACATGATCATAAATTAATTTACATGTTGTTACATTAAATTTTCTGTGATTTCAAAATTCTGGATGTGACTTATAAACATAAGCAATCTCAAATCCATATTCATTCCTCCCTAAGAACCAATATATAGGGCTAGAAACAAATGAAAATCTGCTGTTGAAACAAATTAGAAAAGACACTCAGGACAGCTACCCTAGATGGCTTTAAAAGGGAATTAAGCAGCTAAGAAACTAGTGCCGGAATTGGCTTGTCCCCTCCTCCCTCCCAATCCCCCTTCCTTTTGTGTTGTGTCTTTTAGACTGTAAGCCTGTGGGCAGGGACTATCTTATTTCTTATCTTCAAAAGCCACCTTGGGAGGCTTTTTGGCTAAAGGGTGAGATAAAATGCTATAAAAGTGTAATCCCCATGCACCTCTACAAGGGGGGGGTACTTGGAGGAGGGACCACTCGCCTATACCTTACATTGAAAAGGAGCATAGACCAGGGGTCATTTACATAAAGTGGGATTTGTTTGGGACAGTGGTACTTAAAGTCTGTGGAATCAAGAAGTAAAACAATAACAACTCTGACCAGTAGAGGGTGCTGTGGTGTTAGGGGTTGCACAAAATGGTGGATGGTCACAAAATGGCCACCATTTGAATCCAAATCCAAAGTTTGCACACCCCTAGTTATTTGCCTTATTTATTAATGGAGAAATGAAGAACCCACTCTACCACCTTTTATGGCTTTGAATAAAGCGCCTGTTAGTTGCATCCTACTAACTAGGCTCCTAGACCCATTAGTGAGTTGAGAATCATTTGTATACAGCATTATATATACTACTAGTGAATGAACTTTGGTGCTACATTATTTATTTATTTATTTACAATATTTGTATACCGCTCCATATTTAAAACAGATTTCGGAGTGGTGCACATAAAAGGTAAAATAGAAAAAGGATAAAGAGATCAAAACACCATTTTAAAATTATGCTTTAAAAAAACAGAATGCCAATAAAAAATGTGGCTGGTCAGTCAAGGAATGGTTCGTTCCTGGAACAGTGTTCTTTTCAGGAGGCGTCAGAAGTGTTGGTGCCTGCCTGACCTTCAGGAGTAGGGAGTTCCAAAGAAAGGGGGCCACCACACTGAAGGCTCTTCTCCTGGTGAACTCCAATTGGACCATAGCTCCATGTGGAACCACATGGAATAGTCTCTGATCACCTCAGTGACTGGGCAGGTTGGTAAGGGAGAAGGCGCTCTCTCAGGTTATGATGGCTGTGTAGCCAAACCAGAGCTACTGAGAAACAAGAGGCAGTTATCAGCAAGCTTGTGGGAACCCCAAGGTTTGCAAAAATTGAAAGAATCTTTAGAGGAGAAAACTTAAGGGGGCATCTTCCATCTGAAACAGCCCAATGAGAACTGAGCATGCTCAGCGGCAATGGAATGCTGAGTGTCTTTGTTGGGTGGGGTGGGGGGAGGAGGCAGGGAAACGGAATGGAGTATCCTGAAAGAAGGCATAGCTGGCTGACAGGCAGGCATATTGAACAGGACCACTACACATGACCCCATTGAGTGTGTGTGTGCACACATGTGTAATGTGTAATATACAAATTGATGGATGGCTGTAGCTCAGTAGCAGGGCACATTTGTATCCAGAAGGTCCCATATTCAATCCTCGGCATCTCCAGTAGGGCTAGAAAAATTCTTGCCTGAAACCCTGGATATCCGCTGCCAGTCAGTGTGGACAATACTGGTTAGATGGACCAGCGGTCTGATGCAGTGGGCAGGTTTAAACATCACACTAAGCCACTCTATGAATAAGCCATGGTGGGTTGTTTGTTCACTGAACAACCCACAGTGTGCCTGACAGATGATAGGGCTTGCCGTGACTTGTTCTCCCCCTCCTTCCCCTGGCTCCGGCATATATCCCAGGTACCTTTGCAGCAGAACCCATCTTGTCTCCTCACCCTGGCCCCCTCTCCAATCTGATTTCTACCCCTTCTCATCCACCATCTTTTTCCTCCCCAGTGCTTCAGGAATACACAAATGTGTTCATAATGTTTAAAATTAATTTGTTTTCACCGTTCTTTCGCAAGTGCACAAGAGCACACTTTTGCCTGTCCAATATGTGCAGTCTTGACTGGTCAATGTCCTTGTATGTTGCAGCTGTCAACAGGAGCACCGAAGTGAGTAGGTAACATATAAGGAAACTAACAAGATGAGGCTGCGTTCAGGCTTATTTGCGCACATTTGGGAAGGAGGGACCCAGTAGCATAATTCACAAATGCCAAAAATGGGAAACTGTTTTGAACTGATGTTTATCAGTGTTATCTACATTTCAACATTTCTTGCTGGAGTCTCCCACCACTCCAGAAAGGAGAGATATTGACTCTGTCCTTTCTGCTGCTCCTTTTGCAGTTACTGCAGTTGCACAATTCCTCCTCTCTGTACTTCCCAGCCCTAGAATTTGAGCAAATTTCCCCTCCATTTACTTCCCAGACTTTAAAATTGCTCAAATATTAAAGGGTTGTTTTTTTTAAAAAAACCCTTTAGTAGGAACGTTGCAAGTGCCCGAGAGTGGGGTGGAGTCTGATGGACTCCTGCTCACCAAGCAAACATGCTCGCTGAGCACCACATGGTCTGGGAGCACCCTGCAGCCACCCGGTCCTCACTGCAAGCTGCCATTTTTATGCAAGATCAGGGCTTTGTAATTTCTGTATATTTAATCTTGTGCAAAATGGCAGCTGTACAGGGCCATCTCCGCAGCCTTAGCAGGTGGCTGAATGGGATGGAACAAAAGGGGGCATCTGCACCAGCAGTACTTACACCCCCCCTCCAATGGTGCCCAATTCATTTCACTCTGTCCCATGCAGCCACCTTCTCAGGGTTTTTTTTTTTAAACTGTCATGGAGATTTACTCACATCCACTGAAGTGCAGTAACCACAGCAGTAGCTGCTCCAAAAAGGAACAGCAAAAGAGGAGGGAGTTAATATCTCCCCTTTCTGGAATACTTGGGCACTCAGGGAAGTGTTGACAAGTGTCAGTTCAACACTTGAAAGCAAGAGGATCATATTGCCAAGGGGGGGATATTGTTTCCCCCCCTTTGGGTGCACTTACTCTGTTCGCCTTCCCCCACCCCTCTCTTTTTTTGGTGCTTCTGAATTGTGCTACAGGGTCCTTCCTTTCTCTTACTCTTATTTCTCCCACGGACCTTCACAACTGTGCGCAAATTAGCCTATATGCAACCTCATCTTGTCAATTCCCTGTATGTTACTTACTCCACTTCACCACTCCCCTTAACAGCTGAAACATACAAGGAAATTGACCAGCCAAGACTACACATTATCAGATAGCCCTAAGTGTGCACTTGCAAAAGAGTGACCAATAATGGTGGTAATAATAATAATATATATATTTTAAATTACAACCCCATTTGCACAATTTTGAGGCACCAGAAAAAAAAGTGATGGATGAGCAGCGGTCCTTCCAAAGTGCCATTACAGGCAGCATCGGTAGAAGGGCAGTCACTGGTGAGGGAGGCTGGAGGCAGCACTGGAGAGATTGCAAAGAGAGGCACAGGGTATGAACCCTACAACAAGCTGGTTTTAGGAATATTTGTTTCTGAACTGGCTGGCTGTCACATTTCAACAGAGTCCTTTGGGATGGCATTTGGGTGGGATGAAGGGAGAAGCCTCTATTTGTATTCAACTTTCAGGTAGGTTATAGTTACATAAAGAGCAGTAGGACCTAGAAGGGGGGAATTATTAGCAGAAGGATTTATAGTAAACTCTTTCCAAGAATCCTGCTGCAAGCTAAATCATCTTTGTGTGTGTGTGGGTTAATAGATTGGTTGCCATTCTGGAAATATGGACCAGGGAGTCTCTAAGAAATGATCAGGCTGCCTTTTTGTCTACGTACATTCACAGAACCTTTTAACATGCTGCAAACACTGGTTAGATGCAGACTTAGCCATACTTAGAGTAGACCCACTGAGATCAATGGGACTTAAGTTAGCTATGATTAAATTAAGTCCCATTGATGTCAGTGGGTCTACTCTAAGTATGACCAAGTCTGGATCCAACCAACTATGTGGCTTGGTTTTGAATTTACAAATTATACTAATACAGAATGATTAAAGCATATTTATAATACTATATGTAAGTCACCCAGCAAACACTGAGTGTAACCAAATAGTCGTTCCATCAAACTTTTAATAAGCACTGTTTGGACAAATTAAATTGTTTTTATACTAACCATCCAACCTTCGAACATTTACTTGGCAATATTTTCCACTGAAATCTCTAGGATCAGGGTTTAAGAATGTTTGATATGTTCATTAAGGAAACCATTTGGAAAAGCTAATTGTGTATATCCTAGTCATCTAGAAGAGGAAAGCTTTCTTTGGTTCCTTTTTTGAAAATGTTCACTTTTTAAATTATTATTAGCCATTATTGCCCATTGTGAATGCTTTGATGACTGCTTAGTCCTCATCCCCAGTCCAAAGTTATAAGGTCTAAGTAGGAGGGTTTGCATTTGCTTGCTTAGATCCCTTGTCAGTCTTACCTCTACCTTTCCTCCCTTTCCAATGTTGTCAAATGTTAGATTCATGGACTTTCCCTCATTTGTTTATGATACTTCATGGGTAACTAACTTGTAATATGTATTAGAGGTATACTGAATTGACAAGCACCAATTGACAAGAAAGGCAACATTCTTTCTTTCTTTCTTTCTTTCTTTCTTTCTTTCTTTCTTTCTTTCTTTTTTTAACAGGGTGGGGGTGGGAAGCAAATTAGAGCACACACACCCTGAAAGCCCTGTTCTGAATTCTTAGGTGTATTTTGGGAAACTCAAATGGTGAACACCATTAAAAATGGCTGCCTCTTTTGTCGCTCATGGGGGCCTGCCATTATAGTGGGCAAACATTGAATATCTACAGAAAACACACACATAGTTTTGCCCAGGAGATGGATTGTTCCTCCAGCAGCTTATTTTCTTCAAGAGGTGCAGGGTTAAATACCCGAGCAGTGATTTAAGCAGACTCGTTAAAAATATAAAGTCTCCATGGGCAACCGTATTCTTAGACATGAAACACCACAAAAAACTTCTTTAATGTTTGGATTTCTTTCTTTTAAAAAAAAATACGAATGTCTTGAAAAAACTCAAAGATCCTGAATAAAGGAAAGCAGACCCAAAAGTTTAAAAGGCATCCGTTGTCATCCTTTGGGGAGGGGGGGTGAGTGGGGAATCTGAGATTAACAATGCAATTGTTAATCTTCTTATTAGACATCCGATGTATGTTTAATAAGAAGTAAGCCCTATCAAGTTCAATGGGACTTACTCTTCAGTGAATGTACTGATGAATAGGTAAGGTTATTCAGTTAAAAAAAGAAAATGAAATAAAGTGTGTGGGGGTGGGAATCTAGCAAAACCATCTCTCCTTGAATTACTTAGGGCGCAATCCTATCAAGATAGGCGGCCGCCTCCGAACTCTAGTGATGTACGAAAGTCACTTACCTGGTCCTGCAGCTTGCTTCGCAGTGGGGGGGAGGCGCTTCGGTTCTCCCCCCGAAGTTCAGGCTGGGGGGGGAGGCACTCCGTCTTGCCCAGCCGAAATTCAGGCCAGGGGGGGAGGTGCCCCGTCTCCCCGGCCTCAAAATACAAAAGTGAATTAAAAAAACAACCAAACACCCGTGATAGGCTACGTAACGATTAACGTAGCCTATCACGGCTAGATTTCCAAAGTCAGCCGTGATAGGCTACGTTAATCGTTACGTAGCCTATCACGGGTGTTTGGGTTTTTTTTACTTTATTTTGTAATGGTGGCGGCAGCAGCCGGTCGGAAGACCGGCCGCTGCCCCCGCTGAAATGCCGCCGGGACCTGCCGCCGAGAGGGACATTCGAGGGAGGTAAGTCCCATCCCGGGGGGGTGGCGGGGTGGTGGTGGAGAATTTCACCGCCAATTTCGGGGGGCCGAATGCATTGGCATTCAGCCTCCCTGAGATTCGTGGAGAAATTCACAGCCATCCCTACCGAACTCGGAGGGGAACGCCTATCCAAAGCAAGGCAGGAGAGGCATGGGGGGGATTGTTCCCTCCACACCTCTCCTGCCCTGTTATTTCCCGCTAGACAGCCGTTTTCTCCTCCAGGAAAGGAGGCTGCTGTATGGCACATTGGATGTGTTGTACATGCAGCTCCACTCTCCCCGTCCCGGAACGCCCCCCCAAAGTGCCCCTTTTCAGTTGCTCTGTGCTCCTCTTGCGAACGTGGAGGATGGGACTTCTCCGCGCTGCCTCCGAGGCAGCGTGGATCATGTGAGGGGAGATCAGTTTTCCAGGAACCGACCTCAGAGCCCGCACTCCGAGGTTGGTTCCTGGAAAACAGCATATCCTATGGCCCTCAAGGCAGTGTCTAGTGGCCATAGGATTGCCCCCTAAGTCAATTTCATTACTTTGGGGTGAAATCGCTGTTTCTCTATTGCTTCCCTAGTATCTGTGCAGTATACCACAACTGACACAGACAGTAGTGGTTTGAAGAATTCTGCTCTTCCTTCCTTCCAATTTAATATGGAGAATTTCTAAAACTAATTATGGAATTGGTGCATGTGCAGTCTGTGGCAGATTTCAGTTGCTTCTGTACATTTCATATCTCTTTTCCCATTCAGGTAACTGAGCTGCACATGATCCTGTGTGCTCCGATAGAACAACTGTGCAAAAAAGAATCTTTCTGAGACTGTATGTTCCTTTGTGTTAAGAGCCCTTTCAGGATTGTTTTTCATCAATGGGCACCCAACGCACTCATAATCTGGGCTGTGTTTCCACCAGCAACTTACTCTGAGCCGGCTGTGTGTTGGGGTCATTAGGAACAGATGAAGTCGTGGCCATCCAGCACCCACCCTGGAGCTTATCAGGGAAAAAAAAGGATTTCCTGAGGCTGCTTAAAGTCTGATTCTTTTCCTTAAATTGGGTTCTCCCCGGTATAGTTGCTGTGTGCCCCAACCCCTGCACTGTCCTCGGGTATGCTAGCCCTGCCCAGGAGTGTGCCTTTCACCGTGACCCTCATCAAGGGGTGTTTCCTTTCTCCCATCTCTGTGATCCCCAGCACAAATCAGAAGTGATGTTGTGCTCAATTAGGCTTCTTTCCCAAATTCCCACATTGGAAGTAATTCATTTCTCCCACCCCATTAGAGCAATCAAGCACAGCAACAGGAGAGAAAGATTAGAGCTTGTCAGGCGGCTTCTTCTTCACTTGTGCACATAGGAAGAAAGCGGGGGAGAGCCTGGAGAGGGGGAAGCCTCTCTTACTGGTTGAGCAGCCCCTGCCACTCAGATGACATTCACTCCAACCCCCCCACCCCACCTGGAAGTATGTCAGGAGAAGCAACTTAAAATGGGGCAATGCGCACCCCCGTGGAGGCTTGCCCGGACAAAAAGCAGCTCCTAGAAAAATGTGAGTAAGCCACTCTTTCCTTCTCCTTCCGTTGTCGTGGAAACTGGGCCCTGGATCGGATGTGGGTTGGAGGGGAAGCTATGAAAGAAAAGAAAGTGACTGAAACCTGTAGCAAACTCCAGAAATCAAAAGTAGAAGAATAGCAGATTGCTGGCACATAGTGCCATGCCCCCAAGAAGACCAAATCAGTCAGAAACCCAAAATCCAGAGAGTAGTTTTGACGAGGAACCTTTTGTAAGCATCCGAACAACTGCAAGCTGTTTCAGAGCACCCAGAAGTGGAGCCAATGTATGACCTATGAGGAACATTCTAGGACACATATTTTTCCCGTGTTATTATAGTGGATTAAGATTAGATCCCATCATTTCCATAAATGCAACTTGTTCATGTGGCAAAAAATATATATATCTGAAGTCACAAGGAGGTTCATATCTGGGGCCATTATTCTCAAAGCTTGAAAAGAAATCTTTCCTTTGCAGATGATGTAGAATGACACTGGAAAAATAAAGAATTATTATAGTGAAAGCTGGTCTTCTTGGATGCATTTGACTTGCCTTTTCTGCAAGTATCCATAACAACCATGTTTGAAAAGTCATACAAGATTTCATCTACAAGAGGAATTATTGTATTCACAAGCCCTTGTTTAGTTCAAGTGATGAGACTTTGCAAGTGTATATGACATGGCCAAGTGAACTGAAAACAAATAGCAGAGAAAGCAATTGCGGACATGTAAAAGATTTATAGACAAAGCTACAGAGCCAGGTATGGATTTACACAGTAGATTATATAATGGAATTGCAACAATGTACTATTTATTTCTTTGGTGTCAACAATCTTATGGACAAGGATACACAGGTCTTATATTTTCCTTAATGTGAGGCTCAGAGTCCTTTTGAATGTTCTGCTATTGGAACACATTTGTGATGATGAGGAAACCCCCCAAAACAACCTACATTGACATTCTGTGGTTGCTGCCTAAGTCCTCATTCATTCTTGATTCTCCTTTGTGGAGATAAACTGCTGACCCAGTTCCATTGCACTCTGGTAGCTGGGTAAGTACAGGCGGGAGGACAACAATGTCGCTATGGTAGCATAACAAGGAGATCTCAGGCAAAGAGATTTTTCCTTGTCATGGTGTTTTCAATATTCAGGAATTGCAGGTGTATATAAGAATATAAATGATGGGAAATTATGCAAAATGTCTTAAGGACATATATGATGCAATTAGGGACATGTTACTCATGGAAATGTAACAAAACAAGACTTACACTGTGTTTGAAATAGCCTTCACAAATGTGCAACTGCACATTTCATAGGGTGCCATAGCAAATGCACAGGTTGAGCAAATAACTAAAGCCATCAGACCTACCCTCCCCCTGCCTGACTTAAGAAAGTCACAGCAAAATGTGGTTTTGTTAGGGTTTTTTAAATTACTTGCTGCTTGTGTGAAGTCAAGTGGGCCTTAGGAAGCATTAGTAACAACAAAGCTAGTGGAGATGACAGTATTCCAGCTGAGCTATTTAAAATCCTAAAATATGATGCTGTTAAAGTGCTGCATTCAATATGCCAACAAATTTGGAACACTCAACAGTGGCCGCAAGACTGGAAAAGGTCAGTTTACATTCCAATTCCAAAGAAGGGCAACGCCAAAGAGTGTTCAAACTACCGCACAATTGCGCTCATTTCACATGCCAGCAAGGTTATGCTCAAAATCCTACAAGCTAGGCTTCAGCAGTATGCGAACCGAGAACTACCGGAAGTACAAGCTGGGTTTCGAAGAGGCCGAGGAACTAGAACTCAAATCGCCAACATTCGCTGCATCATGGAGAAAGCAAGAGAATTCCAGAAAAAGGTCTATTTCTGCTTCATTGACTACGCTAAAGCCTTTGATTGTGTGGATCACAAAAAAACTGTGGTGAATTCTTAAAGTGATGGGAGTACCAGACCACCTTACCTGTCTCCTGAGAAACCTGTACGAGGGTCAAGAAGCAACAGTCAGAACCAGACATGGAACAACTGAGTGGTTCAAAATTGGGAAAGGAGTACGGCAAGGCTGCATATTGTCACCCTGCTTATTTAACTTATATGCAGAGTACATCATGAGAAATGCTGGGTTGGATGAATCAGAGGTCGGAATTAAGATTGCTGGGAGAATTATCAACAACCTCTGATATGCAGATGATACCACCCTAATGGCAGAAAGCGAAGAGGCTCTAAAGAGCCTCTTGTTGAGGGTGAAAGTGGAGAGTGCAAAAGCTGGTTTGAAACTCAACATTAAAAAAATCATGGCATCTGGCCCTATCACTTCCTGGTATATAGAAGGGGAAGAAATGGAAGCAGTGACAGATTTTACTTTCTTGGGCTCCAAGATCACCACAGACGGTGACTGTAGCCATGAAATTAAAAGACGCTTGCTCCTTGGGAGGAAAGCTATGGCAAACCTAGACAGCATAGTAAGAAGCAGAGACATCACCTTGCCGACAAAGGTCCGTCTAATCAAAGCTATGGTTTTCCCAGTAGTAATGTATGGCTGTGAGAGCTGGACTATAAGGAAGGCTGAGCGCCGAAGAATTGATACTTTCGAACTGTGGTGCTGGAGAAGACTCTTACGAGTCCCCTGGACTGCAAGGAGGTCAAATCAGTCAATCCTGAAGGAAATCAACTCTGAGTGCTCATTGGAAGGACAGATACTGAAGCTGAAGCTCAAATATTTTGGCCACCTAATGCGAAGAGAAAATTCTCTGGAAAAGACCCTGATGCTGGGAAAGACTGAAGGCAAAAGGAGAAGGGGACGGCAGAGGATGAGATGGCTAGATAGCATCACCAATGCAATGAATATGAACTTGAGCACGCTCCAGGAGAGAGCGCAGGACAGGAAGGCCTGGCGTGCTATGGTCCATGGGGTCACGAAGAGTTGGACACGACTGAACGATTGAACAACAAAAGCTGTTTGTTCAAAAGTTCACATCATGAACTTGAAGAGATGTGTGGCCTCCTTTTATATTGGGTCTTGTGGTTTCCAACTAAAGTTTTCTTCTCTGGGATATAACATCATGGTAATTAGCTGCCATCAAACCCCTAAATGGCTATTTCTCCCCCAAGGTAGGGGCTCCCCCTTAAAAGGATAAATCAGGGGCAAACCAAACAGATAGTGGAGCTATGTGTGCTAGTTTACTTTACCTCTGTGTGAGTGCGTGCGGCCCTGATTCAGTTCAGGACAGTGACACTCCAGAAAGGGGGTTAAACTTTCCCCATCCATTTTTTCATGACATTCCACGCCACCCACCATGGGTAGGAGTAGGGGTAAAAAAGGGAGGGAAGTCTCCGTTGAGTCCAATGGACTCTTTACTCCCTTTTTAAAAACACCTTCCCCACAAGACAGGGTGGAGGGAAGTGAAAAAAGCAGGTGGAGGGGGAGTCTAACTCCCCCCTGCCCCAGACTGCCATGGCCCCGATGCCCTCTGTGTGCAAGGTCTGTTGGACGCGCTCATGATGGCTCTGGCTTTTCCAGCTTTTCCTCCTCAGGCCAGTAATTTTACTTTACCATCCAGGAACACAGGTTGGATCCAGAGTGTTATGCTGCTGGAGGGTGTGTCCCTGAGCTAGGGGTGTATGAGAAAGTAGTTTCAGTTCACTTTTGACCAGAATTTACCCAGTGGCCACTTCCTGGAATCGAATACAGACCGGAATGTGATCTGCGGTCAAAATCTGTACATTTCCAAAGTTGGAATGGGGTCTGCAGAACAACCCCAAAAAAGGCTTTCAAAAAAGGTGTACAGTTGGAAAATGTGCATGAAAATGGGTACTTTTGAAAAATGCACACAGAAACAAACCTTGAAAATCTGATATGGACATGAGTCAGAATGAACTCTGAGCTGGAATTCAGGGAAATTCAACAAGCTGGGGCTCTGCTGACTTGCACGTCTCTCCTCTGAGCACAGTTCTGCTCAGAATACTTCCAGTGTGGAAATGAAGGCAATTTTTGACAATTTCCCCTCCCTCTGCAGCCTCCAGTGGCACCCCTCACTGTTTCAGATGGTCCCCCCAACCCTCTGGAGCAGGTTTTGGTGGGATATAGGGGACTAGAGGGGGAGTGGGAAATCAACAAAGATTGCCTCCTCCGCTATTCAGCCAACAGAGAAGCTCAGCTAGATCAAAAGCCTTATGCTGGAACCAACCCAGCATATCTCAGCTTGCAGAGTTACATCAATCTCAAGCCTTTAAACAAGAAATTGTATTTTTACTGGTAATACACAGAGGAAAAGGCACCAACAATACAGACAATTTAGGAAAGATCCCCCCCACCCCTGGCATTGATTGTACTTTACAGAGAAACACCTAAGGAATTTAGAAAGTTACAAGAATAAGAATTGGCATCCATATAACCAACTGAATCAGGGCCATGAAGGACACCACTTTTCCCTGATGGACGATTTTCGACCTGGGCCCATGGGAAATTCTTCTATTCTTTAGGGCAAAATTTTCTTCAGGGACTGGGGATTGGACTTAGTTAGTGTTGCTTGCTTATTTAAGACCAAAAATAAGAAAGTTATCTTTATACCTAGCATTGCCAGGTGTGGGTGTAAATTACTAAATATACTTTATCCATCTGGAAGGATGTATGTATTTATACTTACTGGGACAATGGGTGTGAGAATATAAAACCAGTATATTTGCTGGTTCCTGGGATGTGATTAATCCAGCATGAATGGTCCTCTTGCAGGCAGTTTTTGAATGTGCAGATAGCTTGGGTATAAAAATGTATCCAAAAGGGGGTTTCTTCATCAAACTGCTCTTTTGTATTATAATTATTTTTAAAAAAATTGAAGAATAGGAAGAATAAGTTAATAGAACATGAAAATCATTACAGGGATACATTATAGCAATAATTTGTCTGAAGGCACTTGAGACAGCCACCTTGCTGAATCTAGGCTGGTCTGGGCCTGTTCAGTGCTTGGAGGGGAGACCACTTGGGAACCACATGTAGCCACCTTGAGTTCCATGATGGAAGAAAGGTGGGATATAAATGTAATAGTAGTAGTAGTAGTAGTAATAATAATAATTTGAAATCATCAAACTATGAAACACCTGTCATTTGTAAACAGTCCTAAGGAATAGGGCACTAAAATCCATAAATAGGGCTTAGGTATGATGGCCAGATGGCAACATTCTACCCACTACGTAGACAAAATAGAATCTCCATTATGTGTTGTAGGTCTGTCTATAACATTCCAGAAGAAGAGACATTCCTTTAAAATTCCTTGAGGGGAAGAGCTGCGCCACGTGATTTGCATGTAGAAGATCCTCAGTTCAGTTGCTGGCATCTCCAGACAGGGCTGTCAGCTAGTATAGACAAGAGACGGACTCATGTTCTGAGTCCAAATAAGGCAGCTTCGAATAAAGGCCAACCCTACATGCCACCATGTAATCTGATTAAGTTGTGAGTTCAAAAAGCCTATCTTGATTTTGCAATCAGTTGAATATTTCATCATCCATGCCTAATATGTAATCCTAATATGTAACCCCATATGTAATCCTGCCATATTGGTTATTAGTCCTGGATATCAGTGACCCACCCCCTCCACCGCAATATTCAGTTTTCCTTAGTTTTACCCACCAGGAATCTTAAAGCGTACTGTGATCTTCTGTAGCCTTGCAGTCTCTCCTTTTCCTCATTCCCCTGATATGAAACAAAACTCAGCAATGTCAGACTTCGAGTTTCTACATGAGGCTGTTAATCCGCTGTATCTACTTTTGGTTTCTTTTTGGATTTTAGGACTGCACCTTAGTATTATACTAGAATATAATTTTAAGACAAGGTTTAAATATAATTGATAGCTAAAGTTATAAAGGACAAGAAGGAAAGGGAGGCTTGGGTTTTTAATGAGCACAAATATCATTTAGACATAACTTCCAGTTCTCATAGGCAGGCACCTATTTGAGGGTTGATGGTACCCCACCCTTTACATAAATTGTTAATTACAATTTAATCTCCCTATGAAAACCCAAAGAACAAAGCATTTTTATATTTAACATAATATAAACACAGAGTGGGTGGGGGAGATACCATTTTGGGCATGTGAAAGATGTAAAACAGGAATTCTGTCAGGCAGTTTTACAGTTTCCCTTCTTTGTTGCTGTCCACCCAGGCAATCAGTGGCATATAAGCCTCCTCTGTTCCTTCATATCTTTGCCCTAAAAATCAATTACATTATTGTCTTGATTAGCCAGATGATAATAATGGAAGATGGCATTGCCTTTCAGAGGACACCTCCTTCCTCCTCAATATTAGCTATGAAGTACTCAGAAAAGGTAGTGACTGATTTGATAACACAATAACCTAAAAATATATAGAGCCTATTTAAAGAATTCCTTCTGTTTGTCCAGATTGGCTGCAAGGTAATGCCAGTTTTCAGCACTTTGCTGAAATCCAGATGAAAGTGGATATCCTTCAGATTTCCACGGGGCACAGAGTCTCTGTTATGTTCCAAGTGGGATGTTGGCTATCTTTCAGAAAATAAAGAGATAGAAGACAGCAATTTTTAAAAACAAGGGTCAAATAGCTTAACTAATTTCATGAGTATGTTAAATTATTGACTGACATGATATGTATGAAGACTTAGTCATTTCTATCCTTAACGATCTGTAAGTCTATAGAGGATAGTGTTGGAAGCAAATGGATCATCTAGTCCAAATAGTTGCCCTGTTTGGATAACCATCCCTGACAAAAGCTCCCTTAGGGCACAATTCTATGCATGTTTAGACTAGGGATGTACGAAAGTCACTTACCTTTTCGCTGATTCTGTTCATGGGGGGGGGGAGGCGTTCCGTCCTTCCCCCCAAAATCCTCGACGGGGGGGGAGGTGATCCAGTCCTCCCCCCCAGAATCCTCGACGGCCAGCTGTGCTCCACGGCGGCTCTGCAGAGCAGCCGGCCAGGCCCAGGCCAGGGCCATCCGCAGCCGGATTTCTGGCCGCGGAGGGCTCTGGGTAAACAAAAAACAAAAAAAATGCATACGCAAATGGCGGCGGCTATGGCCGCCGCCATTTGCTTTCCTTATTTTTGGCCGTCTTAGTCTACGTCAATATTTACGTAGACTAAGACGAAGAAAAGAAAGGGGAACGCAAATAGCATAGTGGGTGCTATTTGCGTTCCCCTTTATTTTCACCATCTTAGTCCACGTAAATATTTACGTAGACTAAGATGGCCAAAAATAAGGAACGCAAATGGTGGCGGCCGTAGCCGCTGCCATTTGCGTATGCATTTTTTTTTTAACCCAGCTGTGATAGGCTACGTACGTCTTTACGTAGCCTATCACATCTATGTAAAAAAAAAAAAGACGAGACTGCAAATGGTGGCGGCGGCAGCCGGTCGGAAGACCAGCCGCCGCCGCCGCAGCCACCGCTGGAGCCGCCGCCATCCGGAACATCCGCCCCAGGTAAGTCTCGTTCCGGGGGGGATCCGCGGGGGGTGGGAGGGTGGCAGGCCGTTCCGCCATGGATTTCGGGGGGCCAAATGCACTGGCATTCGGCCTCACTGAGATCCGTGGCGGAATTCTGTGACATCCCTAGTTTTGACAGAGAACAGGCCTACAACTCCCAGCATTCCCCTGTCAGCATGGCTGGCTGGAGAATGCTGGAAGTTGTAGGTGTTTTCTCTGTCTAAACATGCATAGGATTGCACCCTTAATGAGGAAACAGATAACCACATACCACATGGCCGCTGCGCAAAACGCCGCAATATCATAGCTCTAATGATGTGACAAACTAGTGTTCTGAAGGCTAAAGCCACACTTCATTGATAAATTGTGAATTCCTTTAGAGAAAGTAGCACGTTCACATGAAATGGAAGCCATAACTTAGGTAGCACTTAACAACAACAAAAAGTATTGAGATGAGGTTCAATACATACATGGGCAGATTGACAAATGTTCATAGCACGTCTGTGAGAATGTTTAAACACCGGGAGCAGGTGGGAGCTGCTGCTCCTTTCCATGCCGCCATTCCTGTTTCCTGTCTGAGGAAAGTATGCCTGGAAGAGTGGCAGCAGAGTGGAGCAAGCTGCCCCCTCTTGCTCACTCACCATCAGCGGGGTAGTGGTGACAGGCCGCGCCGGGGCTTTGCTCCCTGCCAGGTCGCAGTCTGCTAGGGAAGGAGGAGGGAGCAAAGGGAGTGCAGGTGGCTGCCTCTTGTCTGCCTCTCATCTACTACGCAGAGCCAGCCAGACAAAGGGAGTGAGCAAGCCTGAGGGAGCTCTGCAGCCTCCTCTTGCCCCCCCCCAGCTCTTGGCTTCTCTGCCCATCCCTGCTCCGTGCCTGCGCGCCTGGCGCTGCCCTCGTCTCCTGCAACACCGGCCACCAGTTCAGGGCTGCTGCTGGCCAGGGCAGCGGGGGGTGGGGGGGTGTGCACTGCCACCATTATTTACTTATGGTGCAGGGCAGGGCAGGTGGCTGGTTTGTGCCAGTTTTTAGGATTTATCACACAATCCGATGCATGTTTACTCAGAAGTCAGTCCCACTATGTTCAGTTGCCAATTGGGCTTTCTCCCAGGTAAGCGGGCATAGGCCTGCAGCCTTAGCTGCCTTCCCAAGATCTCTGTAAATTTAATTCAAAATAAAGACCCATCGGATTGCACTGTTGATTCTTGAACATTAATTACTACAGTAAGCGGAATTGCCAGATGCAACCTGCTCTGTCTGCTACACTTTTTGGTACAAGATTGGCATGTATCTGGGCAAACAAACCTGGTGGGGGGGGGAAGGGAAACAGAAAAAAATCAGTTGGGGGGAGAGGAGAAAGAAGGTAGGGGTGTGTGTGTGTGGTTCAATCCAGCTGGGTGTGTGGACGTTTCTGTTGTGGGATGGGAGAGATATAAGGAAGGAGCTTAGTGAAGGCTAATGGGTAATGTTGGGGCGCTACAGGAGTGTGCAAGGGGGCTATTTAAATGAGAAGGGACCTGTCCATGACAGCTGAGTTGAGAGGCGCTTCCATAGAGTATCATATTTTGAAAACTTAAAATGTTTGTTTGTGAATGAGTGAGTGAAAAAGATTAACACCCCTGCATTTTTTCTCAGACATCCAATGGAAATACCCCTGCCTTGCTCTCAGCTGCACTGTTTTGGGATCCCAGTTGAAGGCTGTATATCTTACAAGGCTGTACAAACTTAGCAGGGGGCGTGGCTGTGAGGGGGCGTGGCTGCGACTGTCACGGAGGGGCCCTGTGCTTCTGAATTTGCCACCACACTATGCTCACCATCTCTGTTTGACCAGAGGTGCAGAATCTTTTTCAGCCCAAGGGCCGACTTCCATTTTGGAGAAGTATTCAGGGGCTGCATTGCCAAAGGCAAAAGGGGCAGGACCAAATACCCACATACTTTAGCCGAAAGCATTTACTGCTAGTAACTAAGCCTCAGGAGAGGCATTTCAATCTTTCAGAATGGGGAAAAAACTGCACAGAACTAGGGAAACCACCAACCAATGGGTGGTTGGGAGATGGCGGTGGAGCCAGGAGAATGGGGTGTGGCCATCTGGGGAACTCCAGAGGGCCAGATGGGGCCCCAAGAGGGGCAGGCTTGGTCCCCAGGCCTGAGGTTCTGCACCTCTGCTCTTTGACCCTGAGGGAGAAGCTGACTGAGTGACAGCAGCAATGGTGGTAAGGGGGATGAGGAGCAGCAGGGGTTGTTGCCACTGATAACTCACTCATTCACCTTTCTGTTCTGGCGCAAATTGAGATCGCGAAAAAGCAGGCTGCTGCAAGGGCAGAGAGGAGATGGTGGGCATTTTGCAATGCCTGAGCCAGCAGTGCACCTGAAGAGGGATTTTTTAAAAAGTTTTAGATTTTGCTGAGTTAGCTCGGGGATGTTCCACTGCTGCGGGACAAGTACCGCCTGTGTGCTGGCATCAGCAGCCTTGCCCTACATGTATGTGTGCAAATAAATCAAGAAACAGACTGTATTACAGCATTGTACTGCCACTCCTTGGCTAAAGGGAAAAGCCACTACGTTCGATGCTTGGTTGCACACCTAACGTATGAAAATTCTTATAAGGGTTTCAATTTCAAAAGAATTGTTCTGCTTAGGCTACCATGGTTAAATTCTTTACATCTCTAGATCTTGCTCAGATATGACCTCAGGATTTTCTAAACTTATAATTCAGTGATGGCAATCTAAGCAAGAAAATGGATAGAAAGCAAATTCCTAAAGAATCCAGTTGTCATGAAGAAACAAACTGCATTTTGACAGAGAATTCGAGAGACGTAACCAAGATTCTGCAGCTGGGGGATTTAAATGAAATGATTCTATAGCAGCTTGGCTAACAATTACTAATCCAGTTTCAGGGAACAGAGCATTTAGCTGCATGCCTACACTGCTCAATCAGCAATTCATGTTGACGTAACCTTTAGGTTGAGCTCTTGGTCCATTTTGCTGTGCTCATTATGATATTAAGGAACAGGATTAATCCACTGAATGGTTTCCTCCCTGGTTCAAATTAGACAGATGCCAACATTATCAGAATTGTAAAAGCCAGAAGTTTGTTGACGGACATGTCTTCTAAGACTGAGCCAACAAAATGAACCATAATTCAATAGGGCACCTAGAATGGGGTCTGGCATGTTCTGACTAGGTGCACTGTCCCCTGGTTTAAGCCTAATCTTCCCACTTGTACCATCCATGCCCACAAGAAGAGGTCTTTGTGAGTTGGGGCCTCTTCGATGGGCTTCTCCACACTGGGCTTTTTATCCCATAACATTACCGGGGCTTCTGCTTCCAGATACTTCACGGGATTATGACCAGCTCCTTTATATGGGCAGACACATGGTTTGAATCAAGGAAAGATCTTCCTCAACAAATTCTGTATGTTTCTATAGGTTTCATTTTACAGCCACTAGATGGCACTGTGATAATAGCACTTTGCCATCATTACACACAGCTGATAGAATAGTTTAACGCTCCTTGTTGAAAGCGGGATAAAGGGGGGAAAGTGCAGGAGATGTCCTGGAGGTTGTCAACGTAAGAACACGCAAACGTCCGTGAATGGCCAATCACGAGCATGCAATAAATTGCTTGTGTAGAAATGCTCTAAATATCTGCAACCTGTATTAGCTAACCCCAAGCTTCTCCACCAAATATAAAAGTATGCTCTTAACCAGCTCACCTTTGTGATTGTTCTTCCATGGCTTTCTATGCAGCAAATCCCAGGTTCAATCCCTAGCATCTCTAGTTGGGTTGGGAAAGTCCCCTGTCTGTAACGCCAGAGCTGCTGCCAGTCAGCATAGACCCAAGGTGGTCAACTTGTGGGGATCCAGGGGCCAATTTTGCACCCCCAGATCCCACTAAGGGGCCAAACCCCTGTCCCTGCCCCACTGCTGAATTTGCCTCTGAAATTGGGGGTTGTGGCAGCAGGAGCAGGGAAAAAATTGATGGCATGCTGTACTGGAGTTTCAAACTTTTAAAAGTTGTATATTATGTATTGTGTTGCTGTATCTTATGGTTTTAACTGTTGTGAACCATCCAGAGAGCTTTGCCTATCGGGTGGTATAGAAATGTAGTAAATAAATAAATCATTAGGCCATGTGGTGGCAAAAAAAGGGCGTATTTCACTTTGATTTAAAGATAAATAGGCCCCTTTGGCCACTGCCATGCCATATTTTTTTTTTTTTGCCACCACTGCAGCAAATTCAGTGGCAGCAGGGAGCAGTGGGGGCTGTACAGAAGGGTGGGAGAGGGCATGCGGTCTGCGGGTCATGTCTTTCCCATCCCTGGTGTTGACAATACTGAGCTAGATGAATGGATGCTCTCACTCAGTACAGGGCAGCATCCTGTGTTCCCATCTCACAAAGAGGGTCCGACCTCCTCCCCCTCGGTGTTCCTCCATGTCTGTACCAGTCCTTCATTGTAATGTTACAATTACACATAAACCAGATATTTAGCCAAATTGAACAACCCAGATTGAACCAAATACCCAAACCTAACAGCAACAACTGTAAGGGAACAAAACTAAGCTGAATGGGTCATGTCTTGCTCATCTGTAGAGGCCCAATTTGAAAATCTCACTTGAGATTTCAGGCAAAGTTCAATCTTGGTCCAGCAAATCATGTCTTCAGACCTCGTGAACTTTTGAAAGGCTTCAGAACCTTGTCATCTTTAGCCCCTCCCATACAGCTTGTTGGTGTGTGTGTGTGGGGTGTGGGAGTGTGGGGCGGGGTAGGGGTATTCCTCCAGAAATGAGGATTTGTTTCTATCTATAACTGAGATAAGAACTTTGGGCCAGTTTTTGCATGGGCCTTAAACAAAGAGATTGTACGTAGGGATGTACGAAAGTGACTTATCTTTCGCGGATTATGTTGATGGGGGGGAGGCGTTCCGTCCCTTCCCCCGGAATCCTGGCCGAGGGGGGGAGGTGCTCTGTTCCTCCCCCTGGAATCCTCGAACGGCCGGCTGTGCTCCGTGGCAGCTCCGCGGAGCAGCCGGCCCGGCCCGGCCAGGCCAGAGCTGTCCACAGCCGGATTTCCGGCCGCGGAGGGCTCTGGGTAAAAACAACAACAACAACAACCACGTATGCAAATGGCGGCGGCTACAGCCGCTGCCATTTGCGTTCCTTCTTTTTGGCCGTCTTAATCTACATAAATATTTACATAGTCTATGACGTCGAAAATCAAGGGGAACGCAAATAGCGTAGCGGGTGCTATTTGCGTCCCTTTTTGATTCCCCGTTTTAGCCTACGTAAATCTTTACGTAGGCTAAAACAGCGAATCAAAAGGGGACGCAAATAGCGCCCGCTACGCTATTTGAGTTCCCCTTGATTTTCGCCGTCATAGTCTATGTAAATATTTACGTAGATTAAGACGGTAAAAAGAAGGAACGCAAATGGCGGTGGCCGTAGCCGCCACCATTTGCGTACGCGTTTTTTTTTTTTAAACCCACCCCCAACCATGATAGGCTATGTAAAGATTTATGTAGCCTGTCATGTCTTTTTTTTTCTTCTCACAAGCCTGGAAATGGCGGCGGCGGCGGCAGCCGGTTGGAAGACTGGCTGCCGCTGCTGCCGCCGCCGGAGCCACCGCCGGAGCTGCTGCCGCCACCACCTGGAAGATCCGCCCCAGGTGACTCTCGTCCCGGGGGGGATCCGCGGGGGGCGGGGGGGGTGGCAGGCCTTTCTGCCACTGTTTTCGGGGGGCTGAATGCGCTGGCATTCGGCCTCACCGAGATCCATGGCGGAATTCTCTGACATCCCTAATTGTACGGTGGCAGCTGCCTTGAAGAGTGCGCCTCTGTGAAATCTGCTTTAGCCTACTCTTGTTCTATGTTGTTGTTCAGTTGTTAAGTCGTGTCCGACTCTTCGTGACCCCATGGACCATAGCACGCCAGGTCTTCCTGTCCTCCGCTCTCTCCTGGCGTGTGCTCAAGTTCATATTCATTGCATTGGTGATGCTATCTAGCCATCTCATCCTCTGCTGTCCCCTTCTCCTTTTGCCTTCAATCCTTCCCAGCATCAGGGTCTTTTCCAATTACTTTTTTCTTCGCATTACGTGGCCAAAATATTTGAGCTTCAGCTTCAGTATATGTCCTTCCAGTGAGCAGTCAGGGTTGATTTCCTTTAGGATTGACTGATTTGACCTCCTTGCAGTCCAGGGGACTCATAAGAGTCTTCTCCCGTACCGCAGTTCGAAAGCATCAATTCTTTGGCGCTCAGCCTTCCTTATAGTCCCCTTCATGGATCACTGCCTTGTTGTGGTGAGGGGGCTTGCGTAACTCAGTGAAGCCATAAGCTATGCCGTGCAGGGCCACCCAAGATGGACAGGTCATGGCAGAGAGTTCTGACAAAATGTGGTCCACTGGAGAAGGAAATGGCAACCCACTCCAGTATTCTTGCCAAGAAAACCCCATGGAACATATCACAAGGCTAAAAGAGATGACGCCAGAAGATGAGCCCCTCAGGTCAGAAGGTGTCCAATATACTACTGGGGAAGAGCAGAGGGTATTTCCAAGTAGCACCAGAAAGAGTGAAGCGGCTGGGCCAAAGCCGAAAGGACACTCAGCTGTGGATGTGTCTGGTGGTGAAAAGAAAATCCGATGCTGTAAAGAACAATATTGTTTAGGAACCTGGAATGTCAGATCAATGAATCAAGGTAAGCTGGAGGTGGTCAAACCTGAGATGGCAAGACTGAACATTGACATCTTGGGAATCAGCGAACTAAAATGGACAGGCATGGGCGAATTTAATTCAGGTGACCATCATATCTACTACTGTGGGCAAGAATTCCTTAGAAGAAATGGAGTAGCACTCATAGTCAACAAAAGGGTGGGAAAAGCAGTACTGGGGTACAATCTCAAAAACGATAGAATGATCTCAGTATGAATCCAAGGCAAACCATTCAATATCACAGTAATTCAAGTCTATGCCCCAACCACTGATGCTGAAGAAGCTGAGGTTGATCAGCTCTATGAAGACCTACAACACCTTCTAGAACTAACACCAAAATAAGATGTCCTCTTCATCATAGGGGATTGGAATGCTAAAGTAGGAAGTCACGAAATCACTGGGATAACAGGCAGGCATGGCCTTGGTGTACAAAATGAAGCAGGACAAAGGCTAATAGAGTTTTGCCAAGAGAACACGCTGATCATAGCAAACACTCTTTTGCAACAGCACAAGAGGTGACTCTACACATGGACATCACCAGATGGTCAGTATCGAAATCAGATTGATTATGTACTTTGCAGCCAAAGATGGAGAAGCTCCATCTTTAAAAACAAGACCTGGAGCTGACTGTGGCTCAGATCATGAGCTGCTTCTTGCAAAATTTCGGCTTAAATTGAAGAACGTAGGGAAAACCACTAAACCATTCAGGTATGACCTAAATCATATCCCTTATTAATATACAGTGGAGGGGATGAATAGATTTAAGGGATTAGACCTGATAGACAGAGTGCCTGAGGAACTATGGACGGAGGTCCGTAACATTGTTCAGGGGGCAGCAACTCAATCCATCCCAAAGAAAAAGAAATGCAAGAAAGCCAAGTGGCTGTCTGATGAGGCTTTACAAGTAGCTGAGGAAAGAAGGGAAGCAAAAAGCAAGGGAGAAAGGGGAAGATATATCCAACTGAATGCAGAGTTCCAGAGAATAGCAAGGAGAGACAAGAAGGCCTTCTTAAATGAACAATGCAAAGAAATTGAGGAAAACAACAGGATGGGAAAGACTAGAGATCTCTTCAAGAAAATCAGAGATCTCAAGGGAACGTTTTGTGCAAAGACAGGCATGACAAAGGACAAAGAAGGCAGGGACTTAACAGAAGCAGATGAGATTAAGAAGAAGTGGCAAGAATACACAGAAGAACTATACAGGAAAGATCTGAATGTCCCTGATAGCCATGATAGTGCGCTCACTGAACTTGAGCCGGACATCCTCGAGAGTGAAGTCAAGTGGGCCTTAGGAAGCATTACTAACAACAAAGCTGGTGAAGATGACAGTCTTCCAGCTGAGCTATTTAAAATCCTAAAAGATGATGCTGTTAAAGTGCTGCACTCAATATGGCAACAAATTTGTATACTCAACAGTGGCCGCAAGACTGGAAAAGATCAGTTTACATTCCAATCCCAAAGAAGGGCAATGCCAAAGAGTGTTCAAACTACCGCACAATTGCGCTCATTTCACATGCCAGCAAGGTGATGCTCAAAATCCTACAAGCTAGGCTTCAGCAGTATGTGAACCGAGAACTACTGGAAGTACAAGCTGGTTTTCGAAGAGGCAGAGGAACTACAGATCAAATCGCCAACATTTGCTGGATCATGGAGAAAGCAAGAAAATTCCAGAAAAAGGTCTATTTCTGCTTCATTGACTACGCTAAAGCCTTTGATTGTGTGGATCAAAACAAACTGTGGCAAATTCTTAAAGTGACGGGAGTACCAGACCACCTTACCTGTCTCCTGAGAAACCTGTACGAGGGTCAAGAAGCAACAGTAAGAACCAGACATGGAACAACCGATTGGTTCAAAATTGGGAAAGGAGTACGACAAGGCTAAAATTGGGAAAGGAGTACGACAAGGCTATCAAAATCTTGATAGATTTTATTTTCTTGGGCTCCAAGGTCACCGCAGACGGTGACTGTAGCCATGAAATTAAAAGACGCTTGCTCCTTGGGAGGAAAGCTATGGCAAACAACCTAGACAGCATAATAAGAAGCAGAGACATCACCTTGCCAACAAAGGTCCGTCTAATCAAAGCTATGGTTTTCCCAGTAGTAATGTATGGCTGTGAGAGCTGGACTATAAGGAAGGCTGAGTGCCAAAGAATGGATGCTTTCGAACTGTGGTGTTGGAGAAGACTCTTACGAGTCCCCTAGACTGCAAGGAGGTCAAATCAGTCCATCCTAAAGGAAATCAACCCGGAGTGCTCATTGGAAGGACAGATACTGAAGCTGAAGCTGAAATATTTTGGCCACCTAATGCGAAGAGAAAACTCTCTGGAAAAGACTGTGATGCTGGGAACGACTGAAGGCAAAAGGAGAAGGGGACGGCAGAGGATGAGATGGCTAGATAGCATCACCGATGCAATGAATATGAACTTGAGCACTAGGGTTGGTGGAGAATTTCTCCCCGAAACTTCGGGGGGCCGAGCGCCAACATGTTCGGCCCCACGAACAAGTTTCAGGGAGAAATTCTCCGCACCCCCCCGCACCCCCCCCAGGACGGGACTTACCTTTCCCGAATGTCCCTCCCGGCGGCGGGTCCCGGCGGCGGTTCGTCGGGTCTTCGTCAGGGGCGGGGGCGGCAGCCGATCTTTCGACCAGCTGCCGCCACCGCCATTCCAATAAAACTAAAAAAAAAACACGCCCCCGTGATAGGCTACATGATGATTAACGTAGCCTGTCACGGCTAGATTTGCAAAGTCAGCCGTGATAGGCTACATAAATCGTCACGTATCCTATCACGGGTGACTTTAAAAAAAGAAAGAAAAAAGTGTGTACGCTAATGGTGGCCCCCATAGGGAGCCACCATTCCCGTTCCTTATTTGGTCGCTGTAGTCTACGTAAAGATTACGTAGACTACGGCGAAAATAAGGGCAACGCTATTTGCATTGCCCTTATTTTCGCCGTAGTCTACGTAAAGATTTACGTGGACTACAGCGACCAAATAAGGAACGCGAATGGCAGCTCCCTATGGGGGCCGCCATTTGCGTATGCGCTTTTTTTTTTTAAGTCACCCGTGATAGGCTATGTGACGATTTACGTAGCCTATCACGGCTGACTTTGCAGATCTAGCCGTGATAGGCTACGTTAATTGTCACATAGCCTATCACGGGGGCGTTTTTTTTTTTTTAAAAAACTTTTTAGTTCGCGGCCGGGCGAGGCGCCTCCTCCCCGGCCTGAATTTCGGCCGGGCGAGGCGGGAAGCCTCCCCCCCGGCCTGAATTTCGGCCGGGCGAGGCGGGAAGCCTCCCCCCCCGGCCTGAACTTCGGGGGGAGAGCAGCGAAGCGCCTCCCCCCCACCGCGAAAAGCTGCGAGACCAGGTAAGTGGGTTTCGTGCACCCCTATTGAGCACGCTGCGGGAGAGAGCGGAGGACAGGAAGGCCTGGCGTGCTATGGTCCATGGGGTCACAAAGAGTTGGACATGACTGAACGACTGAACAACAACAACAACAACTTCCTTATAGTCCAGCTCTCACAGCCATACATTACTACTGGGAAAACCATAGCTTTGATTATGCGGACCTTTGTCGGCAAGGTGATGTCTCTGCTTCTTACTATGCTGTCTAGGTTTGCCATAGCTTTCCTCCCAAGGAGCAAGCGCCTTTTAATTTCATGGCTACAGTCACCGTCTGCGGTGAACTTGGAGCCCAAGAAAATAAAATCTGTCACTGCTTCCATTTCTTCCCCTTCTCTATGCCAGGAAGTGATGGGACCAGATGCCATGATCTTCGTTTTTTTAATGTTGAGTTTCAAACCAGCTTTTGCACTCTCCTCTTTTACCCTCAACAAGAGGTTCTTGAGATCCTCTTCGCTTTCTGCCATTAGGGTGGTATCGTCTGCGTATCTGAGGTTGTTGATAATTCTCCCGGCAATCTTAATTCCGACCTGTGATTCATCCAACCCGACGTTTCTCATGATGTACTCTGCATATAAGTTAAATAAGCAGGGCGACAATATACAGCCTTGTCGTACTCCTTTCCCAATTTTGAACTAATTGGTTGTTCCATGTCTGGTTCTTACTGTTGCTTCTTGACCCTTGTACAGGTTTACTCAGGAGACAGGTAAGGTGGTCTGGTACTTCCATCTCTTTAGGAATTTCCCACAGTTTGTTGTGATCCACACAATCAAAGGCTTTAGCGTAGTCAATGAAGCAGAAATAGACCTTTTTCTGGAATTCTCTTGCTTTCTCCATGATCCAGCAAATGTTGGCGATTTGAGTTCTAGTTCCTCGGCCTCTTCGAAACCCAGCTTGTACTTCCGGTAGTTCTCGGTTCGCATACTGCTGAAGCCTAGCTTGTAGGATTTTGAGCATCACCTTGCTGGCATGTGAAATGAGCGCAATTGTGCGGTAGTTTGAACACTCTTTGGCATTGCCCTTCTTTGGAATTGGAATGTAAACTGACCTTTTCCAGTCTTGCGGCCACTGTTGAGTGTTCCAAATTTGTTGGCATATTGAGTGCAGCACTTTAGCAGCAGCATCTTTTAGGATTTTAAATAGCTCAGCTGGAATACTGTCATCTCCACCAGCTTTGTTGTTAGTAATGCTTCCTAAGGCCCACTTGACTTCACTCTCGAGGATGTCCGGCTCAAGTTCAGTGAGCACACTATCATGGCTATCAGGGACATTAAGATCTTTCCTGTATAGTTCTTCTGTGTATTCTTTCCACCTCTTCTTAATCTCATCTGCTTCTGTTAAATCCCTGCCTTCTTTGTCCTTTATCATGCCCGTCTTTGCAAAAATGTTCCCTTGAGATCTCTGATTTTCTTGAAAAGATCTCTAGTCTTTCCCATTCTATTGTTTTCCTCAATTTCTTTGCATTGTTCATTTAAGAAGGCCTTCTTGTCTCTCCTTGCTATTCTCTGGAACTCTGCATTCAGTTGGATATATCTTCCCCTTTCTCCCTTGCTTTTTGCTTCCCTTCTTTCCTCAGCTACTTGTAAAGCCTCATCAGACAGCCACTTGGCTTTCTTGCATTTCTTTTTCTTTGGGATGGATTGAGTTGCTGCCTCCTGAACAGACTTCCGTCCATAGTTCCTCAGGCACTCTATCAGATCTAATCCCTTAAATCTATTCGTCCCCTCCACTGTATATTCATAAGGGATATGATTTAGGTCATACCTGAATGGTTTAGTGGTTTTCCCTACGTTCTTCAATTTAAGCCAAAATTTTGCGATAAGAAGCTCATGATCTGAGCCACAGTCAGCTCCAGGTCTTGTTTTTCCTGACTGTATAGAGCTTCTCCATCTTTGGCTGCAAAGTACATAATCAATCCGATTTCGATATTGACCATCTGGTGATGTCCATGTGTAGAGTCGCCTCTTGTGCTGTTGGAAAAGAGTGTTTGCTATGATCAGCGTGTTCTCTTGGCAAAACTCTATTAGCCTTTGTCCTGCTTCATTTTGTACACCAACGCCATGCCTGCCTGTTATCCCGGTGATTTCTTGACTTCCTGCTTTAGCATTCCAATCCCCTATGATGAAAAGGACATCTTTTTTTAATGTTAGTTCTAGAAGGTGTTGTAGGTCTTCACAGACCCGATCAACCTCAGCTTCTTCGGCCTCAGTGGCTGGGACATAGACTTGAATTACTGTGACATTGAATGGTTTGCCTTGGATTCATACTGAGATCATTCTGTCGTTTTTGAGATTGTACCCCAGTACTGCTTTTCCCACCCTTTTATTGACTATGAGTGCTACTCCATTTCTTCTAAGGGATTCTTGCCCACAGTAGTAGGTATAATGGTCACCGGAATTAAATTCGCCCATGCCTGTCCATTTTAGTTTGCTGATCCCCAAGATGTCGATGTTCAATCTTGCCATCTCATGTTTGACCACCTCCAGCTTACCTTGATTCATTGATCTGACATTCCAGGTTCCTAAACAATATTGTCCTTTACAGCATAGGACTTTCTTTTCACCACCAGACACATCCACAGCTGAGTGTCCTTTTGGCTTTGGCCCAGCCACTTCACTCTTTCTGGTGCTACTTGGAAATTCCCTCTGCTCTTCCCCAGTAGTATATTGGACACCTTCCGACCTGAGGGGCTCATCTTGCGGCGTCATCTCTTTTAGCCTTGTGATACGTTCCATGGGGTTTTCTTGGCAAGAATACTGGAGTGGGTTGCCATTTCCTTCTTCAGTGGATTTTGTCAGAACTCTCCTCCATGACCTGTCCGTCTTGGGTGGCCCTGCATGGCATAGCTTAAGGCTTCACTGAGTTACGCAAGCCCCCTCGCCACAACAAGGCAGTGATCCATGAAGGGGCTCTTGTTCTATCCTGTGTGTTAAAAAGTCAGAATGATTTGGTAAGTGTCAAGCATGTACGTGACCCTTCATTTGCTTATACAAGCTTCTACTCACATTGCAGTATCCTGTTTTTATCCACTTGGGGTCAGTTTCCTCTTAGAACATACGTGTACACACTGGATATAAGCTATGCTGAGTGTTCATTGTGGGCCTAACTATATATTATACACAAACACATGTCATTGTTATTTGTCCATTTCTTTTTAAGGATTGGTTTATTGTGATTCTGCTTTTTTGCATTTTATGTTTTATTAGCATCTTCATTGGAGGAGAAAGGTAGATTAGAAATTGTACTACAAGTAAGTAGATAAAACAGAATGAATACCTGAGATTTGGAACAGAGTAGCAGCGGGAAGAAAGGCTGATTAACTCTTTCCCCACTTGCTGCTTTTCCTCTTCAAATCTCTGCTCCAATCCCATTCCACCCCCAGTACATTCAAAATGCCTTCAAAAAACCTGTCACCAAGCATTCATTCCCTGAGTTCGTATTGACCTAGCTAGTCCCTGAGATTTCCTGTAATTTGCCCTCAGCATGCATGTCACTCACTCTCATTGCAAATTCTTCCCACTTTGGGAAAACACAGCTTATTCAGTTTTGACACTTTCAATCTGTCCTGGACTTGAACCAGCAACCTTAGGAATGAAAAGTTCATATCTGCACATGGTGAAGGAAGCAAAGAAAAAGACAAATAGCATCTGCCAATATGCTGTAAGAGTACAGCATTTTTTCAAGCACTCCAACGATGTTTTCTGGCAACCACTCTGCACTGATTATGCAATGTAGAAGGATTAAGCAAACTGGCATACGGTTGCTTTAATTCTTGTGAGTGCCTGTGTCTTTAATCCTAGACTGTCTATTTATAAGACTTGAACATAGTTTAATCATAAATGGGGGGCAGGGTGGATTTCTCTTATTTGGATGGAAAATAAGAACTTTATAAAGGCACTACATCAGCAGCTGGAACTATTTTAAACTATAGTTTTTAACATACCTCATGCTCTGAATGTACTCAAAAGAATACATCTGGACTTCTGATTCAAGCTTTGGATTCGTGTCACCAGTTACAAGCAGATTGTCCGTTATTCTGTTTTTTTGGAGGGAAATGAAAATCAATATTACTTGTGTATTAATTGATTCAAACATTGGTATCCTGCCTTTTGGTCTAAAAAGATCTACATTGTGGCTAACAAAACTTAAACATTCATAATAACATGCAGCACAATCTTACCCCCTGGGTTCTAAATCGTGGGGCAGGGGTGGGGGGTCCACAGATAGAGGAGACTCTGCCCCCTCTGCAGACAGCCATCCTCTACATGAGGAAGCCAACAAGTACAGCGATGGAGGGGGTTGGAGCTTGTCCCTCCTCTCCCTCCTCACATGTAGAGATGCTTTTTGGACTCCTGAAGAGGACTCCAGATATGGCAGAATGGCATGTACGGCTATTATACACAACTGGACTACTAAAGACATTCTACTACAAATGTCCAAACAACCTCTCCCAGTGGTTCCATGTAGCTGTTAAGCATCATAGGGCACAGGATGGAACCTTGCAGTATCCTGCAAGCCAGGGGCCACAGAGTGGAGCAGCCGTCTCCTGGCACCATATTCCAAGATCTACTTTACATGAGGCACCAGAACCACTGCAAAACAGTACTTTAAGTCCCAGGCCTGTAAATTTTCTCTGCCCCCCCCCCTTTTAAACAAATAATTAAAAAACAGTTTACAATTTTGTCTTTAAAAGGCCTGCAAAGCATATGAACTCCCCTCCCTTTTTGGCACCACCCCCAAAACTTTTCAGCTGGCTATGGGCCTGCCAAGTCCTGTCCCAGCAAGGCAACCCAGAAGCATAAATATAGGAGAATCAGCAGGGATACACTCCCCTATCCGTATCTTGGTGCAGGTTGTTTACTAGAACAACCAAGGCAGTCTCTGTCCACAAACTAGATCGAAATCCAGACTGAAAAGGATCACTATCATCCAAGAATTCCTGGAGCTTTGTCACCAGAACCTACTAATGGCTGATGCTTGCAAATTTATGGTCTCCCAAATAGAACCAAAATATGTTTGTTGTGATTATGAGTGGAGGCTCAATAGATTTTGGCAGGTTCTGATATCTGTAGGTTTTGTGGCATAATATAGATTCCCAGAGGATAACGTAAATATTGAAAACAGGATTTTTGCAGTGATTTTGAAGTGTATGCATATAATATGATCATCCACACAGTTTGTTCATAGATGATTCCACTAGCTGAGTCTAACATCCTAGTTATTTCCATGTTGAAGGAATACTATATTTCATATTACATGACAGATATCAAAATGGTAACTGGATGCTGGGTAGGTAGTGCAGGTCAGTGTTTGATACTGATCATCCACATCCATTCACTTTCTGTTTGCTGTTTTGACACGTGTTTGCCATTGATTAACAAACAGAATATTCAATCCAACACACAATAAAAGCTTTTAGATGTGGCACAGGATTGTGAGCTTTTCTACACAAGGCTGTTAATCAGCTGTTAATCCGCTGTATCTATTTTCGGTTTCGTCATAGAATTGAGATCTAAGCACTACACGAGGAGTGTTTCCTTTCCTACTTTTCTACTACATAACCAATAGATGGCACTGTGGTATAGCGGAATAACATAAATACACAAGAGGAAATTGTGCTTTCTTTTGCTTTCACAATTAAGTTCCGCATTTTCTCTGTTCTAAAAAACTCACCAAAAGTGCTGGTTAGATGCAGAAGTGAAACTGGAGGGTCACGACATCATCTAAAGAACCTGTAAATAACCATGAATGATGACTGAACAAGAAATGCCTCATGCAGAAAAGCTCTGAAAGTCATGTTGTTGTTTGGACTTTAAATTTGGTTGTTACAAATAGAGTTCTAGAGCAAAGTTTAATCAGGTTTATTCATCCTGGAAATTACTTTATGACCTACTCAAAAACCATCAAAAGCAACCTGATTCTAGTAACAAATTAGGTTTTTACTTTTTAAAAAAGTCACATTTGAGGACCCTACCCTAAATTGCTATCTTATTTTTTTAACCACAACCTTACAATTAGGGATGTATGATAAATTCACTTCAGTTTGTGTTTGATCAGGATTCCTGGGTTGAATATGGGCTCAGGTGGAACCTGCCATTGAAGTCCATACATTTCCTGAGCTTACAATGTCCTTCATGGACCTCCCCACCCCCACCAAATTTGGCAGCATCTGTACATTTGAAGAATGTGCATGAAATTGCGTACTTCTGAAAAATGCACACACACATCATTTAAGAACATAAGAAGAGCCATGCTGGATCATACCAAGGGTCCATCTAGTCCAGCATTCTGTTCACACAGTGGCCAACCAGCTATCGACCAGGAATCCACAAGCAGGACATGACTGCAACAGCACCCTCCCACCCATGTTCCCCAGCAACTGGTGTACATAAGCATACTGCCTCTGGTACTGGAGGTAGCACATAGCTTTCATCAGTGGGAGAAGAATGTGTACATTTCAAAGATGTGTGTAACAGATGTGTACATTTGGAGAAATATGCATGAAAATATGCACAAATTTTCATGTGCAAAGAAAGAAACTAAGCTCACAATCTGATACAGACATAAAATGGAACAAGCTTTGAGGTGGAATCTGGATAACTTTGGCAAGCTCAAATGTTGATGATTTGCACAGCCCTACTTACCATGAGCTCAGTTTAAAGTGTAATTGTGCAGCACAAACCTATGCTTGTCTTCTCAGAAATAAGTCTTGCTGTGTTCACCTGGACTTACTCCCACATAAGTGTATATAGGTCTGCAGTCTTAGAAACATTCAAGCACAGAGCTTACTCAACAACAATGGCCTTATAAACTGCCTCACACTCCAGTCTCTGAAAAGAATGAGGACCACATTGTTTGCATAGCTCGGGCCTGAAAGGAGATGGAACTGTGTAGCTGTCTTATTTGTTTACAGAGCCAGATAAGGGTCCAAAAAGTGGAAAGGTTAGACCACTCCGAGCCATAGTAGACACTACTCATAGCTAAGTATTCTCTCAGCATATATAATTCTTTTAGTCGGAACAAGGGCGCATAGCTCTTCCTTTCTGAAATAAATGAGTGCGCATCATAGGCTTTTAAGTCCTTCAAGCAGGCAAACTGAACCCTGCCACCATAAACGATAATGAGAAAATAAAGAGAAAAATATGCAATTTCTTCCCCTGGAAAGCAGACATAACAGATATTGAGGAGTGCTAGTAATAATAGCAATTGGTGGCAACATTTCTTTTATTATCCATATTAAATTAAGCTGTATTCAAAGATACCCTCAAAGTCCTCTCTGCTCTTCTGAAAGCAGATAAGAAGCATGTTGCCTTTTTTAATATTTAATTTTACTTCTTCAGCAGAACCCAAAAATAAATCCAACCCACAGGCTTGGCAGTGTTTGTGAAACCCAGACTCCAGTCTGCTTCAGGCAGTTCACTGTGACGCACCAAGTCTATCGATGCTCACGGCCACACATTGTTCAATATGACCATGTGTCACAGCACAGAGTGAGCATGACAGGGGCCATTTTAATCATTTGGGTCTCCCCTGCCCTCTGGCATGCCTGTTCCCCCCGCTCCAAGTCCAAACATGAAAATACTTCACAAGAAAGAAAATGAAAGCCAGTGCCCAGCCCACATGTGCAATAACACCAAAGACCCCAGGCAAACACACACACACACACACACACACACACACACACAAAACGGAGAAAGTCCTAACACATCTTATTCCAACTATGACTAAACAGTGCCTGCATTTCCATGAGGTGTTTCGCCTTAGGACAGGCAGTGTGCAAGGAGTGTGTGATTCATCTCACTCAGCAAGAGACAGATAGAGGGTGACAGTGAGAAGCTCTCACTCCTCTGCGCAGCCACAACACAAGAGGGGAAGAAGCACCAAACAGCTTTGGTCCTGTCACAATGCCCATTCCTGCCCCCACCCCCCCACAGCAATATGGGCTACTCGTAGCTTGGAAAAGGTTCCTTTGCCTTTTCTTGCCTCACTCTGAGCTATAGCTATGAGAAGTGGTGGAGCGTAGTGGCTAAAAGCTCAATCCTAAGCACATTTGGACAGAAAAAAGGCCTACAACTCCCAGACGTTGGGAGTTGTAGGCCTTTTTCTGTCTAAACGTGCATAGCATTGTGCCCTAAGAGACCAAGCTATCTATCTATCTATCTATCTATCTATCTATCTATCTATCTATCATCTGTTTCTATACCACCCAATAGCCGAAGCTCTCTGGGTGGTTCACAAAAATTAAAACCAAAGAACACAAATAAAACAGTACAAAATATATAAAACATTAAAACCACAGTAAACAATAAAACCAGAATAAAACCTAGCAGCAGTGCAGGGATTTAAAATACAGGTTTAAAACAGCAAAGCTAAAACTCTAAAGAGCTAAAATGCTAAAATGCTTGGGAAAATAAAAAGGTCTTCACCTGGCACCGGAAAGAATACAATGTAGGTACCAGGCGAACCTCACTAGGGAGCTCATTCCACAGCCGGGGTGCCACAGCAGAAAAAGCCCTCCTTCTAGTAGCCACCTGCCTCACTTCCTTTGGCATGGGCTCATGGAGAAGGGCCTCTGAAGATGGCTATGGAACAGGATGTTTCTGGTTTGAATCTTGCGTCTGCCATGAACAATTCTCTCTCAGCTTCCTTCAATCTTTCCCCTCCCATCTGCAATATGGAGGATAATAATGCCAACTTACCTCCTAAGTCGGGGAACATGTGGCCTTCCAGATGTTGCTGGACTGCAACTCCCATTTGTCTTAGCCAGGATAGCCAATGGGAGTGATGGGAGTTGTAGTCCAACAACATCTGGAGGGCCACACACTCCCCATTCCTTTTACAGGGCTACAACTAGATAATGTGTGTGAAGAGCTTTGAAGACTCAAAAGTGCTATTCAAATGCAAAGTATTATTATGACCAGATTAAAATGTCATTAAAAGGGGTGATGCGAAAACTACAATACATGTGAAGGTGCTTTATACTGTGGCATCTCATTGGTTCATCTGTCTGAATATTGTCATTCTGCCTGCTATCAGCTCTCTGTTGTTGGCCCCGCTACCCGACAATGATTTCAGCCGAGCTCTGTCAGCTTCCATTGCCTGTGGTTTTTATTGCTAGAGGGTAAAAGTGGTTTTACCTTGAGGTCCAATATCTCTGTTAGTTTTGGTTACAAACAGGAAGGCAAAGTATCCTGGAGAGAGCAGGGATTGGGCCTGTCTGGGGACAGAGGAGTGTCCCTTGGGTAAGACACTCTCAGTGGGCACCATCCCCTCAGTGAGTCTACCTTTTCACCACCATTCTGACCAGCTGCAATTGCTTCTCATCCTCTTGCTTGCTTAACATGCAGAGGGCCAGTGAGGAAGGAGGCAGCGGCATATACTGCTCCTCCTTCTCACTGTTGTCTGGGCCAGAGTGAGAGGCAGGTGAACAAGCAGGTTGCATTGGTGAAGAGGAGGAGCAAGTCCAGGGTGCTCTTGTCAGTGGGCCCCTGCTGAGGGCCGGACCCTTGGCAGATGCCCAATCATGCCTACCTTTGATGCCAGCCTTGCTTATGTATTTGCAAAATATTTACTCAGTTACTCTACCACTGAGCTCTGGGCTGATAGCTGAATAGTAGAGTTCAGAAACAAGAATGTAGAGACCAAAGAAAATGTCTGGGGAGGGAGAGTCTACCTGGAACAGGAGCAGTTGTCTGGTATCAACATCAGCTACGTCCCTCTCTCCTGGAATTCTACCCACAGGGCAGGTGATGGGAGATGGCCCTGGGATGGGGGGAAAAGGAAAAGTCCAGCTAGAGCAGGCCCTGAGGTCTGGAAGCAAGGTTGGCATCATGGGTAGTTATGGCTGGGCACTTGCCAATGCCCACACCCCAGGAAGGGCCCAATGCAGGAGGAGCAGGAGATCTGTCAGGGTGGAAACTCAGCTGATAGAGCCCCAGAGCAGTTCTGATTCTGAGGAGGATCAGCAATCCGTGGGAGAGGAGCCAGCTCATCCCTCACAGGCACAGCAGCTGGCAGAGATTCTTCCTGCTGGCATTCCTGAGATAGATAGTGATCCTAGCAGTGAGAAAGTGCAGGAGGGGGGCTTGCTGGACACTCGACCCAGACGCAAAGAGCGATGAGCGATGGAGGGCGCGGAAAGGAGGCGTAGCACCCGTTTGGCGTGCAAGCAACGGCCGCCTCCCGTGGACCCAAGGGAAAGAGGGAGGATCTCTCCCTAGCCCATAAGTTCAGGGTCTTCAAGTGACTCTCCTTCAAATGGGGATCAACTGCCTACTCGGTGCATAGGCCACTCTGCTGTTCCTTGCTTAGTCACTGGTGATTAGCATCTGAAAGAGTCATTAAGTTGTAAAAGGATTAAAGCCTTGAAAAGAATCCTTTCAGCTGTGTCTTGAGTTGGCTATTGGAGTCTACTGAAAGAGGCCGCTAGGGCGCCTCCTGACAAGATCCCACTGCCTAGTTGTTCACTGGTTTGCTGCCTGTAAAGCAAGCAGGTGGTACCAGTGATGGGAAAGAGGAGGAGAAATAGCAGCTAGTGACAATGGTGGTGAGAAAGTAGCCTCACTGAGGAACATAGGCCCATGGTGGATGTCTTGTCCAAGGGCACTCAAAAACTTGGACTCGTCACTGTTTGAAAGAAGGCACGGGGGGCGGGGGAGTAGACTGGCTGAATCTGTTTATTAGGAGAGAAGTTCTGCCCTGTTGCAGAGCATGATGGTACAAAAGGCTTTCTTTTACTTGGATATGGCAGGCCCTACCTCGGAGCAGCTACAAGAAGCAATGTTTTCCTCCACAAGTAGTTTTTATTAGTTGCCTCCATTTTTAAAGAAATGAAGCATCCTGGCTGATATTATAAAATGTACAGAGTGCCCTGAGTCATCACATCACAGGGAATTAATCTGACCTTTGTAATTTTGTGGGCACAGAACTATTATTTTCCACATGCCACTTAGCGAGCTGGGGGATGGGGGTGGCTGCCTTTCCCATAGCATTTACACTGGCATGGATTAGACAGCACTACAAAATACACAAGAAAGTTTCTCTGTGGAGCAAATATTTGACATCCTTCCATTTCTGTTACTAAACATCCTGTTGGAGCAAGGGTGCAACAAGAGCCTGAGTGAAGAGGCAGGAGAGTGGGGTTTAGATACTCTGGAGGTCAACCCATCATGCCCCCATGTAACATGTCCATGCGTAGAAATAAATAATATGAATTTTGAAGAGGAAAGGGTGACATTTCTAATGAACTGGTTATAGGAAGGCTCTTAGTGTTAACAATTAGAAGGTATTGTGCAGCTATTTTGTCTTTGCTTCCTTAACGGATTTTTCGGGTAAGAAAAAAGATGGTGGGAAAACATAAGAGGGTTGCGACTGGACGATGACACTGTCTGGACCCCTCAAACATTCTGGGCTTCATCACATGGAGCTTTTATCCTGCGATTGAGATTGCTCCTTCACAGAAGTTTGCAGGCTCTTTACATGAGACCATGACCCTTCCGTGACCCTCCTGTGCTAAATGCCCTTTGTTCCGTTTTTAAATAGATCGCAGATAATGAGCTATCAAATTACCCTGTTGTGTTCCCTCCATGAAAAGAGGAAAAGCGACAAGAAAACCAGCAAGATCAATGAAAGATAATGGAAGACTCAGATACGGGGAGAAGGGCTGGGAGGGGGAGGAAGCACGTGTAAAGGGAGTCAGTTGTGATCCTGTATTTAAAATGGAAGCAGAAAGCCCTGTTTTAAATGCAGGATTTTAGGCTGGTGTAGAGATGCCCTGCCCTCTGTGAATGAAGCAGGGTGATGGTACAATAAAAGCTTTGTCTGGAAGCATCCTTAGTCATAAGGCTGCAAACTGAGTGCTAGGATATGGTGAGGCAAAATTCAGAAGGCTCTAGAATACAGTGATCTCTACATGAGTGTGATGGTGGTGGTGGTGGTAGGCGACAGGGTTCTTTGAGGGAAAGCATTTGAGTGTATTTTGGTTTGTTTGTTGTTTAATTAAGAGATGCATTAGCTGCCTGTCAAAATGAGATATTTTCCCAAGTCAGCATACAATATGTAGTAAAAGCGATTAGAAACATATAGCAACATTAAAATTAACAACAGCACAACTGCGATGGGCAGAAAACAATAAAATCAGCCCATTTCATTCAATTTTAGCCAGCCAAGATCTAAAAATAGGGCCTCTAAAGGTCAAATACAAATGTAATCCACCCTTTCAGTTAAAAGACTTCTCTAACAGCTCAATGCACAATCTGGTTAAAATGAAGATGATGATGACGATGTGGTGCTGCTGGTGGTGGTGGTGATTTAACCCAGTTTTAATTTAACTGCACTGAACTGAAATCCTTGACTTGAATGAGGTGCGGATAACCAGTACAAGAGATACAATTTCTGGAGGTCAGTGGAGCAGTCATTCTTTCCATCTCCCAGAGTTCAGAACACATGTGATTATTTTTCAGGAACACCTACATTTCTGGGAAACTCATTGGCTGTACATACTGCCTACTGTTCCAAACAATATATATCACTATTGTTATAAACCATTAAATACCACTATATGACATGTATGCATGACAAAGGCTCAAAGGGCGATCGGTATTGATTGTTTAATTATTTTATACCTCAAGGTAACAGTGCTAGAGTTATACTGAGGTATACAAATGTTACTACAAGAAATGTTCATATATTTTTGTGAATATATCCAAGACCAAGCCTTTGAACCTCACTGAGAATATTGCCCCCACCTATTAACTCTTCCCCCTAACACACAGAGTCCCACATACACAATCTCAAAGGGTGCCCTTGACTGATACAAATTCAAGAGGCATATTCAGAAATCCTGTATACTGAGTTCCAATGTCTTGCAATGTTATTTTGCCTGCTCTACTCCCCCCTGCAGGCATCCACGTATGTCCCAGATCTGTTCTGGAGGGTTGCCCAACCCTCCAGAGCAAATGTGGGAGGCTGCAGGGGAAAGGGGGAAACTGTTCAGCCAGTAGTTTCTGTCCCACTGGCAGGTAGACAGGATGTAACCCATCGGCTGCTATTGTTGTGATTGCAGTACAAATAATAATCGTGCTTATGGTATGTTTTGGCTGTTCCAGTCTGGGCAGGGGAAACAAGTGAATTTGAGGATGATTTTCTATTGGAGTCCCATAAAATTAAACTGTGATTTGCAGTGCTGTGTTTCAGCCTTTTGTGTGTTTAATTTGCGTATACTGCAACCAGCAGAGCACCTCTGAGTGATAATGCTTTTTTATTGTTAGGGCCTTAAAAAAAGAAAAGAAAAAAGGACTGTGCTATTGCAGTATTCTGCACTCCTTCTGCTCTTATCAGTCCTGATCCCTTTGCCTTCATTAACTGTTAACCTTTCCTAGGATAACAAGAGGAGACTCTTTAATTTTCTTCTGCCCGATGAGAGAGATTTGAGAGGCATACCAAGGCCATGCATTTCACTTCCCCTGGAATCTTCCCCTTTCAGCTGCTAGTTATTGGCACAGTTTATGCCTGTGACATTTTCAAGGAAAGATAAGGCCACTCAAAATGGTGACACGTTTGTGCTCGGTTCACTCATAAGTTGCTCTGCTCTGAGCTAGAAGTGAATCAACAGAATCTGAATAAATGCCATCTCCCTTATTTCTCTCCTGAGTAGATTCTCAAAGCTGCTGCAAGACTGAGCAGACTTACTTGGAAGTCAGGCTTGTTTACACAGATTGGGCTGCTAGAATTCTAAAGTGGAGCTGAGTATAGCTAGAAACAGCTGGACAGGCAGATGTCTAAAATGGTGGGTAATTTTGAATGGCCAAGCCTTCCTGGGCCTCATGCTTGGCTACACACATTTTCACTGAACTTGTTATCTTTTGTAGAAATCCATCAGAAATGCCTGCCGTTGCAGAAGGTCATCTATAAAGGCTCAGTGACACTATTAATAAGGCGCATGAGGTGAATACTGGGGCTGTCTGTAGGCTTTTTTAAACCAGCAATTAATTAATTAATTAATTGATGATTGAGAGAGAGAGAGCGAGATTGAGAGATGCGAGGGCTCACGTTTGTCTTAACACATCACCCTCTGATCTTGTTCCTGATATTTAATGAAGGCTCTCTTTAGGGTGTAATCCTATGCACAGGATTGTGCCCTTAGTTACTTAGTGGTAAGAGAAATGTACCCTGCCACTGCTCGGGGATACCTTCTTCTATTTTAACCTCATGTTTCAGGTTTGAGTTCAGGCATACCAAGATTGAGTCCTTGCACAAATTAAGCTCCGTTTCTGGTCCAATCCTATGAAGATGGAAGATTGGCTCTCGTGAGTTGAATGCAAAAAGTCACCTTGCAATGGAAAACAGATCATGCGCATCTACAATGACCATATGGTGAGTCACAGCATGATTACTTATTTTATTTATTTATTAAATTTCTATACTGCCTATTTGCTGAAGCTCTCTTATTGAAGCAGGGGAGGGGAACCTTTGCCCATGCGCCTAATCTGGCCCCATGAACATTTGCCATTTGGCCTGCGGAGGCTTTGGCTCCCTCCACAGGCCCCTCCTCCTCTTCAAGCCCTCCAAGGGTCTTGTAGGGACTTTGGATAGTGGCAGGAATCCCCGTTATCTCTGCTTATTGACTGGAGATAACAGGGGATTCCCCTCCCTGCCCCCTCCCCAAGTGCCCTGGAGGCTACCAGAAGTTTCTCCCATCAGGGATGACGCAGTGTGGCAAAGCAGCCCTGACAGTGGTGAGTGGCCATGCTGCATTAGGCCATCTGGCTCATGGAGGGCTGAGTCAGGGGATCACCTAGCCACCCACCCAAAATAATTTTCCCACTCCTGTGTTAAACCGAGGTGTGTTGATTCAGTGTTCACCATAAGCCCAGTGACCCACATTCTGACATGCTATGTGGGTGGTGAACATCCCCAGACCTATCCCAGACTGGATAGGGTTCTTGTACAGTTAAGGATCTTTAGGAGGAAACTAGAGGGGAGGATGAATAGGCTGTTCCTGGCGCAGGGTAGTCTGGCCATGAGAGCCCCACTGAAATGCAGCAACGTCGTTATAGAGAGCCAGTTTGGTAGGAACACTAAAGCTGCAATCCTCCACCCATTTACTTGGAAGTAAACCCCACTGAATTCAATGGAACTTACTTCTGAGTAGACATGTACAGGACTGTGCTGTAGGTTGAGATCCAACCCAGTACTGGGATAATAGGGCCTAGTATGGACCAAAGGTTTGAGGAAATGCTGGTCCAGAAAAAGTTAGAAATACGTGCACAATAATACATATCGATTGTGTGGAGGCAGGCTTGGAGTAGGCAGAGATTCAGTGGCTGAGTTTCATGATGGATCCTTTTTCTCTGCCAGCTTCTGTGTTCCTGGGTTTTGGTGCCACCCTTGCGAGTGCACACAGACAAGTGGCAGGAAAATGACTGTAATTTTTTTGCATTGTTCAAGGGCAGGCTCAAATTAAATTGTGCTGGATGCCCCTCTATTGTCACCCACACATCTGTTCATTTCATCCTATAACTGCCTTCAGAGACAGCTGGTACCTCCGATTCTTACTTGTATTCCTCCCAATGAATCAGCCGGCCCTGAGAGACTGAGATCTCCCCAGATTTCCATCATTAAGAGAAATGTCACAGTAGCCACAATATGTGGCATTACCTGTCTACAGTGTTCCTGCCCAATTACTTCTCCAATGATTAAGGTTAATGCCAAGCACTGATGTTGCTTTGCCTTCATTATCTATCTCATTTTCTTTTTCTTCTATGGCTAATATTAGAGCAAAAGCTTATGTAGATCCAATATACCCACTCGGGGTTTAATATAACTACACTAGATTGCGACGGATTCAGCTTGGGAACAATCCTAATTATTCTGGCAGGAAGACTGACGTAATTAGAAACATGCTTTGGCATTGTTTGTGTATCATTATCTGCAATATATCTATTATCTGTCCATTTAATGAATCCAGATTTGTGATAAAAATACATTATTTTAATCAGATCAGGTAGAATGAGATTAAGGGGGAAATATGTCTAATTGTTTCTCATAACAAAGATTTGCCGTCCATTGTAACACAATGATGTAGCACGTTTGTCAGCCGCCTTCCATCCAGCCCTGGCAGTTAGTGGTGCTGCTGGAATTCAAGCAGGCTGTTCTGCTAATTCAGCCTTCCACAACCTGGTGCTCCCTAGATGTGTTGGACTACAAGTCCCATCATTCCCACTCAGCATAGCACCAGCTTGGGGCACCAGCTTGGGGAAGGCTGCTCTACTTCTGACGGGCTGACTGGAGGTTGGCGTAGTCTGCTCTGAGCAGGCTGTGCTTGCCTTGTTTCTGCTCACATCCCCTAATCCAAAGGTGGGCAGAAGGCGGATCTCCAAAAATGTTTTGGATTTCAACTCCCAGCATTCATGACCACTGGCCATACTGGCAGGGGCTTGTGGGAGTTGAAGTCCAAAACATCTGGAGATCTCCCTTCTGCCCACCCCTGGCGTTTCAAAACAAGCATGAGGCTGCTCACCTATCTCAATTGGAACGAGCATGGTGATGCTTGAGGTTGTCATAGAGAGGAAGTCCAGGATCTCTTCTCAATCATCCCAGAGTGCAGGACATGGAATAATGGGCTCAAGTTACAGGAAGCCAGATTCCGGCTGAACATCAGGAAAAACTTCCTGACTGTTAGAGCAATACAACAATGGAACCCATTTCCTAGGGAGGTGGTGGGCTCTCCCACGCTAGAGGCATTCAAGAGGAGGCTGGACAGCCATCTGTCAGGGATGCTCTGACTTGGCTTCCTGCATTGAGCAGGGGGTTGGACTTGATGTCCTTGTAGGCCCCTCCCAACCCTACTATTCTATGATTCTATGATTCTATGCTGGCTTCAGCGTGCACATCCCTGTTGGACTGGGAGTCATGTAAACAAACAGATGGTGCATATGTGGTTCCCCATCCCAGCCACATCTAACTCCCAGGATAGCATGCTCACCTTGGTGGGCAGGGATGGGGTAGCGAGCAGCAGAAAGCTTCCTTGAAGATGGGAGGAGCCCACCAAGCACAGAGCACCTGCTTTGCAGGCAGAAGACCCAGATTCAGTCCCTGGCATCTCCAGGTAGCACTGGAAAAAAGTCATGCCTGAAACCCCAGAGAGCTGCTGCCAGCCAGTGTGGACAATACTGGGCTAGATGGACCAGTGGTCTGGCTCGGTATAAGGCAGCCTCCTGTGTTCCTTCACCAATTCCTCCAGTGGTTCTTTCTGGAGGTAATGTCAGGAAAATGAAAACCTCTGACAGGTTTCTGATTGTTTGAATGGAGTCCTCAAAGGGCCAGATGCATTTCAGAGCAAGCATGAAGCTACTCACTGATCTTGAACAGCAATGAGTGTGCTGATGCTAGGGATGTTGGAGGGATCCAGTTGGGGGTGGAGTTGGCCCTCCAGGCTCCATTCCTTCTACCAGCAGCTGGCCCGACTTGGCGTGCAATGAGTTGGGCCAGCTGGTAGGATTTCCCGGGCGGGCGGGGGGGGGGGTGTTGCGTAAAAAAACAGTTGCGCAAATTACAGCTGTAAATTGTGCAAATTTGAATACTTTGCACATATTGCAGCCATATTTTGTGCAAACTATGAAAGTTTGCACAATTTATGGCCATAATTTGCACAACTTATGCAAATTTGCACAATTTGCTACCTTAGTTTGTGCAAATCTCTATTTGTGCCAATTATGGCCAAGACAAAAAAAATGTGTTAAAAGTCCCTGGAACTCAGCGAAACCATGTGGTTCTGCTCACCAAAGCAAGCCAACTCGGGGGTGCTGCGGAACTCTGGTGGGCCCCAAAACAGTGGATTTCCCAATGACAGAGTGATCCATAGTTGATGCAGGCTTCGGCATACACATCCCTGTTGGATTGGGAGTCATGTATGCAAACTGATGCTGCATATGTGCTTCCCAGCCACATCTAACTCCCAGGATTGCATACTCTTTGTATTTTTTCCCCTTGGGTTGAAGGTACTGCTGTTGAATGCCAGGCTGGTGAATGGGAAAACAACAGCCCTTCAGGGCTTGATCCTGGATGAGTGTGCCCCCCTGGCCTGTATCACAGAGACCTGGTTGGATGAGACTGGGGGAGCAAATCTTTCCCAGCTTTGCCCATCTGGGCTTTCTGTGCTGCAGCTAGGGATGGCAGAGGAATCCGTCTGGGGAGTCAAGTCTGCCGAGCTCATGGTGGCTTGGCCCCCCGGACTCCAGGTCGCTTGTCCTTAAGCTGGCCCAACTTGACTTGTGTCAAGTCGGGCCAGCTTGTGGACTTCTGCCACCAATACCATCGCTGGCTTCTCTAGGCAAGCCTCTTCTTCTCACTCCCGAGGCCTGGGAGGAAGAAGGAGAGACTTGCACACAGAGACCCACTGTGGCTGGGAGCTGTGAGTTTTAGGAGGGAGCCACGGCTTGGCTCACAAATGCAAGATGAGCCAGGGGCTCCGGGGAAATCCATCGAGCACCAAGAGGGCCAGATTTCCTTGTGCTGGACATCCCTAGTTCCAGCAGGAAGACCTGGGGGGCAGGAAGGCAGAGTCACAGTGGTCTATCATGCCCCTGTCCAGGTGCCCCATCCTGCAGTCTTCCAGTTTCGTGTGTATTTATCTGAAGATGGTTGTTTGGGAGAGAATAGGGATTCTGTTTGTGTATTGCCTGCTCCTCTGCTCAACAGTCTCCCTTCCTGAGCTAGCCAGGTAGGGATGGCGGAGAATTCCGCCATGGACTCCAATGAGGCCGGATTCTAAGAATCCGCCCCCCCCAGAGTCCACGGCGGAACGAAAGACTCACCTCCGCCACCCGGGGGAATCCACGCAGGGCCTGATCCTACCTTCTGCCGGCCGGCCACTGCCACCTGTCCCATCTACTCCTGGCTGTCTTTGGACACAAATGGCGTCCGGCATAGCGGATACCATTTGCTTCCCTGCCATTTGCCGTGATAGGCTACATAAATCTTTACGTAGCCTACCATGGCAAAGAGCAGGGACGCAAATGGTGCCTGCTACGCCATTTGAGTCCCTGCTGTTTGCCATGATAGGCTACGTAAATCTTTATGTAGCATGTAGCCTATCACGGCAAAGAGCATGGACACAAATGGTGCCCGCTACGCCATTTGAGTCCCTGCTGTTTGCCGTGATAGGCTACGTAAATCTTTACGTAGCCTATCACGGCAAAGAGCAGGGACGCAAATGGCACCTGCTATGCTGGACACCATTTGCGTCTGAAGACAGGCAGGGTGGCAGTGGACGGACTCGGCCGGCAGCTCCACAGACTTGCTGCAGAGTGGAGCCAGCTGGGGAGGAATCCGGGGGGAGGAATGGATTGCCTCCCCGCCCACGGACCCCACCCCGGCGGACTTGGAGGTGAGTTTCGTACACCCCTATAGCCAGTGTGGTCTTGGGGTTAGTGCCGGAGTCTCTTTGGCTTGTTGCACTGGGGGACTTCAACATACATGCTGAGGCCACCTTGTCAGCAGTGGCTCAGGACTTCATGCCCTCCATGGCAACCATGGGTCTGTGACCATCTGTCCCAAGTAATATCTGGCCCCACTCATTTAGCAGGGCACACTTTGGATCTGGTTTTCTGTGTAGGGTGGGATGATGGTGATCTCGGGGTGGAGGAACTTTCTATAGTTCTGCTGTCATGGACCTGATAGAGTTTAGACTTGCTGGGACTCGGAGCCTCTGTAGGGATAGGAGACTGATTAAGATGATCCACCCCAAGAGACTGATGGATCCAGATGGCTTCCTGATGGCTCTTGGGGATTTTTTTGCCACTTCAGCAGGCAGTTCTGCCAAAGCCGTGGCTGATCTCTGGAATGGAGAAATGGCCCGGGCAGTTGACACGATCGCTCCGGGCATCCTCTCCCACGGGGAGGAGCCAAATGAGCCACCTTTGTCTTCCAGGGCACTGCAGGAACCAAGTGGGACGTCAGCTAGAGCGACATTGGCAGAAAACTCAGAATGGTTATGATTGAACACAGGCTAGAGCTCATTTGAAAGCCTACTCCGTGGCAATGAGGGTGGCAAAGAAATTGTACTTCTCCTCCACCATTGCATCTGCTCAGAGTTGCCCAGTGAGGTTTTTGGATGGTCAGAGGCCTGTGACGCTCTGGCCCAAGTGAAGAAGAGGTGGACCACTCGATACCCACTGTGACCAATTTGCACAAAACTTCACAGAGAAAATTGATCGTATCCATGCCCACTCGGATGCCACAATTGATACAGGTCTGATAGATGTAACTTTGGCTCCTGCTTGTCCAGTTACAACAGATTATTTTCCATTTGTACATCCTGAGAATGTGGACAGGATCCTTGGAAAGCACTTGTGTGCTGGACCCTTGCCTTTCCTGGCTTCTAAAAGCACCCAGGGCATGGGAGGACGGGGCTGGCTGAGTATGCTGATGACACCCACCTCTCTCTCTCTCTCTCCTTTCCATCTAAATCCAAGGAAGCTGTTCCGGTTCTAAATTGGTGCCTGATGTCAGCAATGAACTGGATGAGGGCAAACAAATGGAAGCTTAATCCAGACAAGACAAAGGTGCTCCTGGTTACTCAAAAGGCAGATCAGGGAATAGGGATTCAACCTGTGCTGGATGGGTATTGACTTGTCCTGAAAACTCAGGCTCACAGTTTGGGTATACTCATGGACTCAGGCCTGAAGCTGGATGTCCAGGTTCAGGCAGTGGCCAGGAACTGAGGCTTTGTGCCAACTGCGCCCATTCCTAGAGACGTCTGATCTGGCCACAGTCACACATGCCTTAGTTACATCCTGTTTGGACTACTCTAACATGCTCTACATGGGGCTGCCTTCGAAAACTGTTCAGAAACTTCAGCGGGCACAGAATGCTGTGGCCAAGCTGTTGACAGGGGCTGATTCCAAGGAGCACGTGACTCCCTTGTTACGGCAGCTTCTCTGGCTACCATTCTGTTTCTGGGCAGAATTCAAAGTGCTGGTTATGACCTTTAAAGCCCTATTTTGCTTGGGACCAGGCTACTGGAAAGACTGCCTTCCCCCAGTTCTTCAGATCTTCTGGAGAGGCCCTTCTTTTGAGACTGCTGCCTTCAGAGGTGTGTTTGGTGGCGACTCAAGAGAGGGCTTTTTTGGTGGCTGCTCCCAGGCTAGGGAGGCTAGGTTCGTGCCCTCTCTGCTATCTTTCTGGCAGCAGGCAAAGATGGCGTTATTCAAGAAGGACTTTGGCCTGTAAGTGGGTCTCTTGGGTCGGAGGCTGCTTTTTATTTTTATTTTTTCTTCTGTAATTGTTACTTTTGTATTGTATTTTAATGTATTGTTTTAATCCTTTTTAATTGTGCCTGTAAGCCGCCTTGCCACTTTTGGGTAGAAAGGCAGCGTACAAATCAAATCAATCGATCGATCGATATCACCAGACCAGGAGCTGTGAGCATAATCCTAGTTAGGAAGGTTGGTGCCATCAGCTCTGATGCCACTGAATCACTTGTTTGGGACTAAAAGGGACTGAGGCCCCCTCTCCTCTCCTCAGCAGGAAATTGGTGCTTTATTTATTCATTTCAAACATTTCTGTACCACCCTTCTTCATACTAGATTTGGGGGCGATGTACAAGAAAATGAACAATACAATAAAACACAAAAACAGAGATCATAGAGCTAAAAGCAGCACTGAGTGACTTGATCAGCAGGAATGTACATGGAAGCACACACAGCTACCTATGCACAGAGCTGGATCAGGGTAACTGCTTTTAGGGCGCAATCCTATGCACGTTTAGGCAGAAAAAAAGTCCTACAACTCCCAGCATTCTCCAAGCAGTGTGTGTGGCTGCGACATGCTGGGAGTTATAGGGTTTTTTTTTCTGTCTAAACTTTAATAGGATTGTGGCCTTAATCTGGCTAGCAACCCTTCTTTAAAAAAAAGGTGCAAAAAACCCCATACTAATATCTATCCAGAAAAAAAGTTAGTTGTGACCAATTATGTCCCATTGATTCCATGGCACTTAAGCATGACTAATGCTTTCTGAATTATGGCCATGAGGTTTTGTTTATTGGTTAATTTTCATTCATCAGTTGTTTACAATACTTCATTCCAGAAATAAACAGCAGAAGTTTGGGCATCCAAATAATTTTTCAGTTTCCCCTTTCAAAGGGAAAAATATACATCAAAGGTCAAAGAGGATGAAGAGAAAGAAAATTTAAGAATTCATTTATAGTGCATGTATACGGCAGTTCTAAAAGAAGAGGTGTTGTTGCTCCATTTTCTTTTTGAAAATACAGCTCAGTAGCCCACATGCTGCCTGCAATCAATATGCAATTGTATAAAATAAATTGGTATTTACAAGGAACGTCTAATAGCCTCATCTTGCACCTTAACAAATGAGCTCATAATGTTACACATCCTGTACATCTATAGATAATGATGCTTCACCAAGTTGGGGCAGACAAAAGGTTAGTATTCCCGAATGACATACAACTGTGTAGCCTCATTGACGTCAGTAACATTACACTTGGGAAAGCGGTTGGAGCATTGCACTCACTTGACTGTGGCTGAGGAGCATTGATGGTGCTCTCGTCCTGGAGATAAGCTTCCTTGTGAACAGACAGAACACTGAGTCATTTGAAAATGCCTCCCATCAGCTGCAATGAAGAACAGTGCTGGGGGTTCCCATAAATATGTTTTCCTTATGTACACTATTCTTATAGAAACTATTGAACAAAGGCTTGGATCCCAAGCACTCATGTGCATGGGCCTTTTCAGCTCAGCCTTCTGGCAGCAGTCCTTTGCTTGCTCCTGAAAGCCTTCTGAAGGTGCAAGGAGCTGCCACCAGAAGGAATAATGAGGACCCACACAGGTGAGCACATGCTGACACACTTTGTTCATATACACATGCACGTTGGATGCCAGCCAAAGTTATATCCAACATTAGTCCTACTTAGAATAGATCCATTGAGCTTTCTTACATGAAGATTGGAACAATTCCATGTGTAAAGTGGTCCTAAGAAGCTGACACTAGAGGGGAAAGGTGAACTGTTAACCAGGGCTCCGGAAAGCCTGATCCTTTGGACCCCACCCCCATTCTCTCCTCATTGAAAAAGTCCCATATATAGCCCGTCTCAATGTGCAGTCTCTATGCCTGCAGTGGGGAACATGCCTTCCAGATGTTGATGAACTGCAGTTCCTATCAGCCCTAGCCAGCATAGCCAATGGTGAAGGATGAGGGGAGTTGCTGTTGAACAACATCTGGAGGGCCACATGTTCCCCATCCTTGCTCTAGGCAACCTGTTCTCCATCTATACCATCTCAGCTTCAACAGTGCTATTTGGCTATTGCAGGAGTCCTCACAATTTTGGGATCAGTGGGCACATATGGAATGTTGAGAGAATGTCTTGGGCACTCTAAAAAAAATAGCTGCCGTAGGGGGCTTGCCCATTCATAAAACTGGCTGCCATGGTGGGGGTGTGGCTGCTCATAAACATACATTTCCTAGAAGGCAAACTGGTGAGAAAGGTAACTTGCCCAAAGAAAAGTAAGTTGCCCAAAAACCTAAGTAGAAGGCAAAAGTGGGGTCTGAATCCCAAAACACAAATCCATTCTTTTGAACCCACACATTCTGCTCCAACATTCTTTCCACAAAAGGCAAACTGTTGGGATTCAGAGATGTGGGACTCAGAGACATTGTTGGAAATACAGATGGCCACACTTTGACTTGCAGCATGCCAGCCTCCCAGTTAAAATAATAATAATAATAATAATTTTCAGGGGAGGCTTTGTTGTCCATGCTGTGACCTGTGGATTTCCATTTGGCAGTGTCATGGAGATGAGTCTTCTCTGCCCTGTGCCACCTACCCTGTGGACAGATCTTCCCTCTGAAGTACATCAGGTCTCAACACTGGTGTGTTTTACATGTTTCCTGAAAATGTATCTGTTTACTTTGGCTTTCCCCCAACCATGTTCTTTGAACCAGCCTCTAATATGATACCACTGTGTATTTTTGTATTCTTTTTCTAAAAGAGGGATTTATTCAAATGGGAAGTGGAATATAAATCTTGCTAATAAATAAGTAATAAATAATCTTTTTTTAAAAAAATCTTTAAATATAAAATAAGAATCCGGAGGGTTAGGGAGCCTGGCAGGCGCCAAGAGAGGTGTCCACAGACACACTGGTGCCAAAGGCACCACAGTGGAAACCCCAGGCTTATGGCGATAAGTGTGTTGATGCAGGTTTCTTCAGCTAGAATATTTTCCTTGCTATCTTAAGGGGATTTATGATAATAGGACGAAGATTTGGCATAGAACAGGTTGCTTGGAGAAGATATAAGGTCACCTCTGGAAGCTTTTTCCTGTAAGAAAGGGCCATAACCAGCCACCACTTTAGAACTGGTAGAGATGGATTTTAGGAACCTTGTCAGTGTCAGTTGTTTGGACTCTTAGAACCTCGAGGCACTAAAACTTTAGGACGATGGTTTCATGCCATGCACTACCACGAAATGCACGTGCACGCGCGCACACACACACACACACAGCCAATGCTGACTCAAGATTTTTTTGCCCACCCTAGTTGGAGTAACACAGTGCATCAGCTGTTCAGCGGCATCCCCTCCTAACTGGGAAGCACTCCAAGGGCACAATCCTATGGGGATAGGCGCCTGCCTCCGAACTCGGAGGTGACCGGCTATCCAATGCAGGGCAGGAGAAGCACAGAGGGGATTGCTCCTTCTGAGCTTCTCCTGCCCTGCGTTTGCAGCTAGACAGCCAATTTTGGCTGTTTAGCTGCGGGAAGGTGGAGTGCGGGAGGAGGCTGCCGGACAACACACAGGATGTGTCGTACCAGCATTTCCGCCTTCCTCGACCTGGAATGCCCCCTGGAATGCCCTGTTTTGGCCTCTCCATGCTGCTCTTCAGAGTGCAGGGCTGTTCCACACTGCCTGAGAGGCAGCGTGGAAGGGGGGAAGGTCTGGCTGTCTAGCTGCTGACTAGCAGCCATAGGATTGCTCCCTAAGAAGCTTGGTTATATCACAGAGGAGTTTGTGGTACCCTCTCAGTTTGTGTGGTGGTGAGCTAGCTGTTCTAGAAGCAGCGAAAGAGCATTGACCCATGAACTGAACTGGGCATCGTGGGTGCCATTTCAGTTGTGCCACACCTGGCAGTCACTTTCTCTTCTTGGATGATGGAGCCAGCCTGGGCCACACAGTCTCATCACCTAAAAAGAGAAGAGGGCAGAAGCCGCTGAAGTGAGGAAAAAATTAAGTGCTAGAAACATGCGGAGCACTGGGTTCTATTTCTCTGAAGAGTAAGATGGTTTCTCATAATGCCTCTTCCCAACCACAAGACTGAGGTAAGCATTTAAAGCCTGCCCATAAGGTACATTTTATGTATTTATTATTTATTTACAACATTTCTATACCGCCCATCAACAAAAAGTTCTCTGGGCAGCTGACAAACACGTCAGCCCCGCATATCAAACAGTTGTGTGGTGTGCTCCATGGTACAGGCACCTGTCATTATAAATATCCCTATAAATAGGAGAATAATCAGAACAGTAGCAGCTGGATAATTTATGAGCTAGCAGGCAGGTTTACGCTTATGATTCTCCCAGAGGATCTGCAAAGCTTTTTGCCAAAATGAGCAGTCCTTAAGACAATCCTTAGCTTGTCTCAGCCAAGCTTTCCTCTAGGCTTGTTAGCAAGAAAGAAAGCAGGGGGGGGGCACACACCCCAGCCCACTCTATGTATATTTCATAAACAGAAACAATGAAGGCTGATTTTCCTGCAGGAACACAGCATTTGTTTCTGACAAGGCAAATGCAATGGATCATCAGGCAGAAACGATCTGCAGCACATCCGTCTGTACGCTGTGCAAACAGCCTGGAGGCAATATTTGTCCAAGAATCCAGTCCTGGTGGCTCTACCCACACTTTGGCATCTCACACTTTGCCCTGAGGAGGAAGACCGCATTGCTGTGGGTAGCAGAAGAGGGTGTTTTCATGAGGCGTGCCAACAGCCACAGGTAACCTAGAGTAAGTCACTTTTGAATGTTGCTTACTGGTTTATTTAACAAATTCTGTATCTTGCCTGATCTTTTACTTTTACTTAGAAGAGTCACCACTCTTCTAAGTAAATCCTGTTAATGTCACTAGGGCTTACTCCCAGGTAAATCGGTATAGGATCACAGTTGTAATCCTAAACACACTTACCTGGGAGAAGTCCCATTGAACTCAATAGGGCATTCGTCTGAGTAATTTAGTCCACATATGGAGGAGTCACTGTAATGGTTTCCTCTCTTGCCTCACAATGAACTTCAGAAGAGACAGGCAGGATCTGAGGTGTTCTCAGACAAGAGAGCTGCCTGGAGGCAGTGTCTCCTGCCTCAGCAATGTCTACTCGATGTCAGAAGAATGTCAGAAGAGCCATTCTGGATCAGACCAAAGGCCTCTCTAGCCCAGCATCTGTTCCCACAGTGGCTAAGCACATGCCTATGGAAAGTTCACAGGCTTGACGTGAGTGCAACAGCAGCCTACCACTCATGTTCCCCAGCAACCGGTAGTGGGAAGCATACTGCCTCTGATACTGAAGGTAATGGATAGCCCGCAGGACAACTCGTTGCCAGTGATAACCTTATCTTCCATGAATTTGTCTATTTCCTGTTTAAAGCCATCCAAGTTGGTGGTCAAAGCTTACCTGTGCACTGTATGAAGATGTTCCTCCTTTTGTCTGTCCTGAATCTCTGACCATTCGGCTTCCTGGGATGTCCCTGGGTTCCAATCTTATGAGAGAGGGAGAAGATGTCTCTTTATTTTATTCACACCATGCCCTTACTCACCCTTTTGAGCTAAAGAGGTTGCAATCTTTCCTCACAGAGGAGTTGATCCAGCCCCTTGATAATTTTGGTTGTCCTTTTCTGCACCTTTTCCAGCCCTACGATATCCTTTTGGAAGTGCAGTGATGAGAACTGCACAAAGTATTCGAAGTGTGGTTCCACTCTAGTTTGTGAATTGTTTTAATATCGGCAGTTTTATTTTTTATTCCTTTCCTGATGATCCCGGACATGGAATTTTCCTTTTTCACAGCAGCAGTGGTGTTGTGCTTTCTAATATTTGTGTGCACCCAGTATTTTGATAGTATAAAGCCCAGAAACAGAAAGAGCTGCTGATATGAGAAAGGAGGACAAATAAGAGCATTTGAAAAAAAATAAATAAGAGAATCTGGTTTTGACATTCTGACCTGCTGGGCCTTGCAGACTAGAAACAAGGGCCTGTAAAGCCAGGCTTCACGCTTTTGGCAAAATCCCGAAAGCTGTAATTCACCAGTGATTTCTCTTCTATCACTTTCAGCTGAAAGCAACAAAAGAAACGATCATCAAGAGCAGTTAACTTTTCTATCTGTCAGCTTGTCTTTCGTTCTCTCTTTTTAGAAGGGGAAAAAATTGACCCAGGGGCTTCTGCAGGGAGCCTTAGTCTGCCTGTCTGCCTGCATCAGCATTAATGAAAGGAACTCAGCTGCTGATCATCACTGCTGATATCATCTTGGTAGAAATTAGAAAGGCAGGGTCCTGTTTGTAAGCAGAGAGAAGGGGCTGAAGGAAAGCAATCACAGGAGCAGTGAAGAGGGAAAATTGAGAATGTAAGAGAGAGAATAGGAAACTGACAGATTCAAGAAGCATATTGTTGGGATTGATTGCAAGCTCAGTGCAGTACCTGTAGCCGGTCCAAATCTGTGTGGACTCAATGGGAAAGATTACTTAGTGGTTTTGAATTCAGCATGTCAGGGGGAAAGGTTTATAGGGTTGCCAGTTTTGGCTCCAGACTTCCCAATCATTGCTCTTAAAACAACAACAGCACAACACTATGGGTAGAATCCTGACTGTCTGTCTACACAGAGAGAAGCATAGAGGATGGGAAGCCAACAGGGTGTAGCAGCGGTGGAGGGAGAAGGTGAGGAAACCGTAGGGATTCCATCCTCCTCTCTGCCTGATGGCAGGGATATGGATCAATAGCAGAGAGGAGTGGTGTGTGGCAGCCAAGAAGGGTTGGGAGGAACGGGGAAGCATGTTGCCAGAGTCTGAGCATCTTACACAGGGCAAGAGAAAAGGTGAAACACAAGTCGCTCGTACTGGCCGTCCCTTGGAGCAACATCTGAAAGCCATCGTGGACTAGTGTGTTTTTCCCAACATGAGAATAACTAATTTTGCCTGGGAAGGTAAATACCACGCCAATCCTGGATTTGGAAGAAAAACAGGAGGGCAGGAGACACCAATTTTCTCGGTCTTATCAGTCTCCCTCTTTGCCCTTTATCTTTCTGCTGTCCTTCATCTTTCTTCTCCTGCTCTCTTTTATCCCTTAATCACTTTGTTCTTTGCCTGCTTGTCTGTCTTTGATTTGTTTCAGTCCATGCTGTATCTCCCATGAACCAATTTTATGTGCCACACTATTTACATGTTTGCTTCTACCCCATCCCAATCAAAGTTTCCTCGAGAAATGTATAGCTGCATTTATGCCTGAGTGTCATGGGGCTTCTTCAAATGGAGCTTTTATCCTGCTATTGAGATTGCTCACTCATGGAAGTTTGCGGGTCCTTTTCATGACGTTGTCAACCTCCAGGGCACATCCAGAGACATTTCCTGGTTATTCCATGTTTAAAAGATATGGAGAAAATGAGGTATCAAAATTATCTAGGATTGGTGCGCTATTAAAAGAGCCACTAGATGGCGGTGTTTCATTGAGTTCTATGGAACCTTGAAAACTAAAAACTTCCCCTCTCTGCAGTCATATGGTTGCCATCTGGGAGCCTGTGGTAAACGTGGAAAGGCTCCACAACAGGAGGACTGCAGGTTTTTCCTTTAACGTAAAGGCAGCTATGAGCTCCACAGACTCCAGCTGAGGGCATATGGTTGACTGTGAGATAGGCTTCATACAACACAGGACTCCAAACTGTTAAAGTATTTCTAAAGAATTATGTTTGCAAAGCACCATGCTTAACCTTCTACCCCAGGCAGAGCAATGTCAGAGGTTGGCATGCTCAGGCCCCTGCCAAGGGCCCACACGTTGTCAGGGGGCCCACCGACAAAAGCCCCCTCAACCTGCTCTTCCTCTTCAGCATTGCAACCTGCTTGTTTACTCAGCTCTTGATCTGGCCCAGAAGGACTGAGCAAGCAAGCAAGCAAACAAACAATGAGGAGGAGGAGGAGTGGTGGCTATGACCGTCTGCTTGCTCACTGGATCTCAGCTGGCTAAGGTAGCAGAAACGAGGAGGAAGCAGAGGAACTGCAGCTTGCAACAGTAGCAGTGCAGGAGTAATGGCACTGACTGCATGAGGGGGAGCACTGACCCAAGGGCTTCCCAACACCTGGAACTGGCATCGACCCCAGGCAGGGCCTCTAGGACTGCTGCTTTTTACTAGCATGCTGACATACTGATATCAATCAGGGAAAGCTTTTCTTACCACTTAGCTCCATGCCAGGAAAAGAAAAAGTGTTATTTGCTTAATTTCTGTTTATCACGTTGAAGCAGGGCCAGTAAAACAGACAAGTAGGCAAGCATAAGGGCCTAGCCTCCATGAGTCCCTCCCTGTTTGTCTGTTTTCTGTTGTATTCAAAGAAATACACGTGTCATGGAAAAACAAAGTGTCAAATTAAAAGTATCAGATTGCACACTGCACGACATTCCTGTGTCAAATGGGAACTAAAGGTCTGCTAAGAGCATTAATTGTAAAGGTGCTACCAAGCTTCATGGCTGTCTTCACACCCTGGTTTTTTAGCATGGTCAGTCTTCTTTAATCACTAGTTTTTGTGGGAGCTTTAAATGACGCCACTGCTCTCCTGCTGCTATCTCACAACTTCCTCTCCCTCTTCCTGTGTTATCTGAGAACAGGGAAAACCTGGCATTTTCTGTGCTTGTGATGGAGATGGCTATTTCCCCCCTGTGTATTTCCCCTTTAGTGCTTTGTCCCACTTTGTGTGGGCATGTGCTAGGGGGTGTTGCTGGGCGGTGTTGAATAACACTGTCATGACAGCAAATCGGTGTGTGTGTGGGGGGGAGGTCACTGACCACACTTCCAGTGACAGTTTCTGTCTCTCTCCCATTCCACTATGGGCACTTGAACTGTAAAGTGGTTAACCATCCCAAATGCTTCTCAAAGATCCCCCATAACACAGCAATGCTTACTTCTGAGGAAACTCATTGGCTGTAAGGCTTTCCTTTCCTGGGAGTAAATGCCACTGAAATATGTGTGGCTTGCTTCTGAGTAGACATGCATAGGCATGCATTGTAAGTCTACTTATAGTAGCAGTCTTAAGGTCTCCCATCCCCTTCAGTGCATTTACTTGGAACCTCCCCCTCCCATTGACTTCACTGACTGCTTCTTCTCCCTTTTGCTCACCAGATTGATGGGCTTTTTTCCCCACAGAGTGGATGGGAGAGTCTCCCTTTTCAGCCATGCTGGAGAAAGGCTTGACAGTTAGGATTTCAATGGGTATTAAAAGTGCCTTTTCTCCTCATGCAAAACTTGGAATGGTAATTTTTAATGGTTTTGTTTTTGCGTGTGGAGTTGTTTTAGATAAGGCAGTAATGCTGAGGGGGTTTTCCATAGTACTCCCTCCCAGCTAGCCAGCCACTATTTCTTCTCCTAGCCCATCTTGCAGGGTCATTTGGAAGCCAGAATAAGGGGGAAGAGCAACAACAGCACGCCGGGGGGGGGGGAGTGAACTGGGTCTAATAAATGTCCTCCATGGTCGCCGGAAAGCAGGGGGGGGGGCTGCTAGGGATGTCTTGGTGCATTGATTGTATACAAGTCTGTTCATGGATTTCTTAGTTCTCTAGTTGGGAACCCGGAAATCGGTATACACTTCAAACTCAGTAGTGTAAGCAATGTACTGCATTTGGTTCCATCACACACTGACATATTTAGCAGAGAAGGTCTAGCAGTGCCAGCAACCTTGGGGTAAGCCACCAAGAAGACTCTCCCTCGCCACAAAGTCAGACAAAGGAGGGGGGCAGGGGACCAGCTCCCACAGCCCACTATCCAGGTCACTAGAAGGGCTTCCAGCTTCCCTACTGCTGTGGAGGAGTGGAAGGGCAGGCAGAGCCATCAGTCATGTTACAGGAAGCACTGGTCAGGGAGGGGAGGGGGCATTGGGCCAGCAGCCCCCTTCTGTCCTGATTGTTCCATGCAGCTCCACTCAGCCATGAAAAGGTATCGAGTGGAGGCACGCGCTAGGAGAGATGCCTGTATACAGGGCCAGTCTAAATCCCTGAAAGGTTCTGGAATCAAAAGGACCAGTTTGTAGTGGGATACAATGCCAGATGTGAAGAGAGCCCATGTCTCTCTGCTGAATTTCAAAGCAAGCTTTATGAGCTAAGGAACCCATATTTTTTCAGCAACCACTAGATGTCAGACTAGTCTTTAGAAATCATGCTCATACTGAAATACACTGAGCTCTTGCTAGGACTTCTAAAATCGTTTAATCATGTAATGAGGCCTTTACATCTCAGATGTGAGGGGCATAAGCCATTCACCGTCAAGTCAACTTGAGATGAAAAGGTAACGTTTTTATGACAGGTGCACAGCCCCAGAATCTGTCTTCAGTCGTGTATCTGATTCTAAAGCAGTAATAAATTAAGAAAAATAAGTATCTGACCATGAATAACATTGGCTTATCACTGAGTATGTAGCCACAATTAGCCCCTTCCATATGGGAATAGAGACAAGTCTTCTGAACGTCAAAGGGCAGCATCAAGAGAGTGGGCTATCTATCTATCTATCTATCTATCTATCTATCTATCTATCTATCTATCGATTTCATTTTGATCATACTCTTCCTTCTATCCTGCCCGTTTTATCTTCACAACAACCCTGCCAGATTAGGCTGCCAGATGAATCTCACCAACTGAAATGCATGAATGAGCAGGGATTTGAACATAGGTCTATCCAGTCCTAACCCTAACCACTACACCACACTCTTCCTGTGGCTGCTTCCACCCTTTGTCTCCTCAGTTTTTTTATTTGTCCTGTTTTAGGTCCTTATTCTGTCCTTATTTGCAGTAAGAAGTAGGACCCTTATGTTTTGCTAGTTGAAGGCAGGGAGGAGGAGAGGACTAAGGAACTGACGGACGTAGCCACAGCTATTTCATTTCCTACCTTATCGGCATATGTGTTTATTTTCTGGATTGCAACTTGATAACCCTAACTGAGTTCATGAGGTTTTGCCAATTTTGCTTATATTAGGGTTGTTGTATCTTTTTCTTACAGAGGCTTCTGTGTCTTGAAAAGCTACACAGTTGTGAAGAATTCAGCAGGTAGTTTTTCTTGTCATAGAGACATCATAAGAACAAAATAAAGAAATAAATACCTATTCATTTGTATTTATGAAGGTATTTATACCTTGCTTTTTGGCCCTTACAAAGTACCCCCAAAGTGGCTTACAGTAAAATACAAACTAACAGTTAATTAAAATCCAAAACATGGATAAAAATACAGTTAAAACTAAGAACAAATAGAATAATACAATCAACCAACCAAAGGAGAAAATAAACTTAGCCCAGTATAAGGAGCCAGACACATTTTTAAATGTCTTCACACTTGTTGAAGGCTGTTTCTTTAAAATCTCAGGGAAGCAATGTCCAGGTGCACTGAAGCCTGAGAGAATCACATAAATTGCAGCCAAAGTAGAGTATCCAGAGGAATGAAATACTGCAATTGAATAGATTTTCAGAAAACTGAATAGTTATGTGGTTTGACTTTTAGATAAAGAGATTATGTGGCTGGTCAAGCTGAACAGAATCTGGCCAAAGTAAATGCTAAACATCTTCACCTAGGTTAAAAAACCAACATCTAGGTAATCATCCTTCCTTACACAAGAATAATCTACTTGAAATGGAAACCCAGAGCTTATTTACATAATGCCCGAGGCTGCTGAATCAGGGTTTAATTCTGAATCAGTCATCTCTATAAATACAAGCAGGGAACCTGAGGGTTGCTTTAGCCACACACGCATGCACATTCTTGCATGATGCGGTGCGGCTGCATTTCTTGTAGGGTTGCTTTGGCTTTGTACTTCAGTAGCCGTGTGACAGATAGACATACAATAAGTGAGCCTTTTTCCCCCCCAGCACAAAGAAACTGTGAGAAGAACACTGCACCTGTTACAGTTCTGCTTGTCGTACAGTTGTTAAAGGCATGGACACATTGTCAGAAAGCATTAATCCAGAGGAACTGCAACAGCTACTCATTCTCTGTGTGCCAAAGACAACGCTGAAAATGGTGGTGAGGATGATATGCACTCATTTATGCCAAGAAAGAGGTGCATCCAGAATCCTTAATTCTCCAGGTATGTTTTTACAGTTTGCAGCTTCTGAGTTACCAGAGAGTTTTGTTGTTCTGGACAGAATGGAAATAGACCAAAGCAGGGGAGGCTGGTGGCTCTGATTTCAGTGGGGCTGTGATTCCATTCTGGGTTTTAGTCAGAACCAGCCCAAACTCTAAATGAGCTTTCCAAGGTGCTGAACCCCATCCCTAAAGGGGATTTAGCACCTTGGACAGCTCCTGTAGAGTTCTGGCTGGTTCTGACTGAAACCAAGAATGAAATCATAGCCCCGCCGAAATTGGAGCCACCAGCCACCACTAGACCAATGAAGAAATACTGAGGACAGGTTCGCATTTAGCTGTTGGATGCTTTATTCATTCAGTGTAATGTATAGGAAGCTGCCTTATACCAGGCTATTTGTCCATATAGCTCAGCATTTGTCTTCTTTGATTGGCAGGAGTGCTCCATGGAGGCCTTTCCATTACTTGCTACCTGATCCTTCTAACTGGAGGTGCCAGTGGTTGAACCTAGGACCTTCTCTATACAGGCATATGATCTGCTACAGAGCTGTGATCCCTCCCCAGCCACTGAGTTATGGTCTTTCACATGCACACAGCACTGTGTGAGCCCATTTCAGATCTCAGTTGTGGCCACATCTGTGATCTTTAAAATGGCAAAACATGCCTTTGAAATTCTCAAAGGGACCATGGTTGAGAGCTGTGAAGTCCTAGCTCACATGTTAGAAGATATATGGAAGGAGATTGCTCCCAGGAATGAAGAAAGTCACCAACAGTAATGGGACTGGCCCTATGTGTTTCTTCTTATCAGGGGTTGGATCCAGATTTAGTCATACTTGGAGTAGACTGACTGAAATCAATGGGACTTAAGTTTGTCATATGACTGTAGGTCTGCAAGCCCACCAAACTGAATGCATGCCACCAGCCATGTATTCTGTGTTCGGCCAGATACTTAGCAACCTCCTATTCTTGTACATAACAAAGTTTATTGAGCCTCTGGTGGATTGTCACGTAAGGCTCAATGAAGATGTCATCCCAGTGTGCAGCCACTGTAAAAAAGGTAAACTCCATGTTAGGCATAATTAGAAAAGGAATTGAGAATAAAACTCAATCGTGCTGCCCCTGTATTGTGCTGCCCCTATACAAATCAATGGTGCGACCACACTTGGAATACTGTGTACGGTTCTGGTCAACACACCTAAAAAAAGATATTGTAGAGCTGGAAAAAGTGCAGAAAAGGGCAACTAAAATGATCATGGGGCTGGAGCATCTCCCCTGTGAGAGAAGGTTACAACAACAGGGATTGTTTAGTTTGGAGAAAAGGAGGGTAAAGAGAGCCATGATAGAGGTCTACAAAATTATGCATGGTGTGGAGAATGTGGCTAGGGAGACATTTTTCTCTCTTTCTCAAAATACTAGAACCCAGAGTCATCCCATGAAGCTGATTGGTGGTAGATTCAGGACAGATAAAAGAAGTACTTCTTCACATAGCACATAGTTAAACTATGGAATTCACTACCACAAGATGTAGTGATGGCCACCAATTTGGATGGCTTTAAAAGGGGGTTGGACAAATTTCTGGAGGACAAGGCTATCAATGGCTACTAGTCTTGATGGCTATGTGCTACCTCCAGTACCAGAGGCAGTGAGGCTATGTACACCAGTTGCTGGGGAACATGGATGGATGGGTGCTGTTGCACTCATGCCCTGCTTGTGGGTTCCTGGTTGACCACTGTATGAACAGAATGCTGGACTAGATGGACCCTTGGTCTGATTCAGCATGTCTCTTACGTTCTTAAGGCTGGTGTGCTAAATTCAGCTTTTGCTCACATGTTGACTAGGCCTGCTGTACTGTAAAATGTTGGCAAGAGTCAAACTTCCTTTGGTAAATATGGAAACTCCACAAGTGAAAGTGGCTGAAGAGGACCATAAAGAAATGTGGTCAGAATAGCCACACTATCTTATCATAACCTCCTGATATACCTCTTAGCAGAACCCGAGTCTTTGGGCATCCATACTAATTCATGGTGACAATTCTGGAACATTTTTGTCCCATTATAAGTAATTTTAAAACCCTTCAGTTTTCTTGTTTAAAATAGGAACAGCAGATCTTGCCTTCACAAGAGGCACAGATCTTGCAGCAACTCTTGCTGCATGGTGTCTTGATAACATATCAATAATCACATCACAATCTCAGTATGCCAGTGCTAAAATGGACACAGAGTAAAACTAACAATTAATCAGCTCTCTCAACAAGAACTTGTACTTTCCAACATTTTTACTGTACTGGTACAGGATAATTGGCTATCAATATTCCAGCATGAATCTGTACTGCAGTGAGATCAATACCATGTATTATTGTCTAGTGTGTTAGAAGAAGGGAGGTCATCTAAGACGTTACTCTGCCTGGGGACAAAACAAAAAAAAGCTACTAATTATGTTCAGTTCTCAGAGGTTCATGGCAATTAAATTCGAGGACCATAATTTTTCAAACCAAGAAAGTTAATCATATTCTCTGTTTGATATAACAGATCTCCTTGGTATTCCATATCGAGTAATAATTACATACATGTTAGAGCAGCTCCATGTGTCATATTTCTTTTGCTGAAGGTAACCTGGTGTTTCCATTCTGCAAATATGTAAAACGTGTCCAATTGATGAATGTCCATAAACACCAGTGTACACACATTTGGGAGCCCAGCTTAGGATGGATGGCTGATTCTGTGCTGCACAGCTGAGTGGTGTTCAACCTGTTCTGGAGGAGGTTGAACTTCCCCTAAATCAGCCCCCCCCCCTGTTTTTTCAGTTGGTGGGCACATTTGGAATTTTGAGCATCATGCTCTCAGAAAATAGTTGTCATTTTGGGTGTGGCCAATCACAAAACACCCATTTCCCAGGAGAAAAATGGTAAGACTAAAAGAAAAATAACTTGCCCAAGAAGCTAAGTACAAGGCAGATGTAGGATCTGAGCTCTAAAACACAAAACCACACTTTTAACTCACAGTTTTCTGCTTCAACCCCTATTTCACAGAAGGCAAAAGAATGAGGCTCGATGGGCAGGATCCAATGCTGCCCATCCACTAGCAGAGCTGGCCGCCGATTCCGGTCTGCATGTGGCCAGCGCCACCACTTCCAGTCCGCAAGCAACCCCTACCCCTTGCAGAACAGCAATTTAGTAGTTCTGGAGGCAAGCCCTGAAACAAGTGGAAACACTTGTTTCTGGAAGGGGGCAAGTGTGTCAAAGCTCCATTTCAGGCCCAATCTGTACATCTTCACTGCAGTGCAGGAGTGACATCTGAATAGTCAAGCCAGGACCATCGCCAAGGGTAGGCATGATGGGGCACCTGCTGAGAGTCCGCCTCCCAGCAGGGGCCCGTTGACAAGACCACCTGGATTGCTCCTCCTCTTCATCATTGCAACTTGCTTGTATACCTGCCTCTCTACCTGTAACCACTAATTGGGGGCCCTCAGGCCTCCCAGGCACATGACCAGATTTTAAGAGGAAAACCAACCCCCACCCCCAGAATTGTAAAAGCCAATCAACCCGATGTTAGAGGGGTGGCCCTTGCACTTGCATCCCCCCAAAAGGCATGATCCCCAAAGGGGTGACCCTCTTTCAAATCTCCCCTTCAGTGTTGCCGCTGAGAAGAGCTGCCCCAGGAGACAGATGCAGCTGGCTTAGGTTGGCGATCAGCCCAGGAGAGTTTCTTCTTCTTTTATTGGCTCTGCTAATGATGGTGGTCTCCCTCACAACATAAAGTAGCAAAGCAGCCTAGGGCGGGGCCTGTGAGATGGTGAGTGGGGCTTGGTGAGTGGGGCTCACCTGCCTGTATGATGTACTGGCTGACTTTCTCTGTTGCTCTTGGGCTAAATAGCCCCACATCGGGTCCTGGCAGATAAGAGCCGTCTCAGGAGACAGACATCATTTCCTGTTGTTGCTTTTATTTTTGGTTTTATGCAGTTGCTGGCTTTTTTTTTCTGTTTTAGGCTTCATGTTTATATTTTACTTCTTTTTAATGCTTTTAAACTTTTACTCTAAACCACTCAGAGAACCTTAGTTATTGGGCAGGATTTGCTGTTTATTCATTCAGTCGCTTTGTGACTTCATGGACCAGCCCACGCCAGAACTTCCTGTTGGCCATCGCCACCCACAGCTTCCCCAAGCTGGAGTCTGTCACCTCCAGAATATCATCCATCCATCTTGCCCTTGGTTGGCCCCTCTTCCTTTTGCCTTCCACTTTCCCTAGCATCAGCACCTTCTCCAGGGTATCCTGCCTTCTCATGATGTGGCCAAAGTACTTCAGTTTTGCCTTTAATATCCTTCCCTCAAGTGAGCAGTCTGGCTTGATTTCCTGGAGTATGGATTGGTTTGATCTTCTTGCAGTCCAAGGCACTCTCAGAATTTTCCTCCAACACCACAATTCAAAAGCATCTATCTTCCTTCGCTCAGCCTTCCTTATGGTCCAGCTCTCGCAGCCATAGGTTACTATGGGGAATACCATTGCTTTAACTAAGCGGACCTTTGTTGTCAGTGTGATGTCATTGCTGTCCTCCCAAGAAGTAAACGTCTTCTGATTTCCTGGCTGCAGTCAGCGTCTGCAGTAATCTTTGCGCCTAGAAAGCCAAAGTCTGTCACTGCCTCCACGTTTTCTCCCTCTATTTGCCAGTGATCAATCAAGCTGGTTACCATAATCTTGGTTTTTTTGAGGTTGAACTGCAACCCAGCTTTTGCACTTTCTTCTTTTACCTTCGTCATAAGGTTCCTCAGCTCCTCCTCGCTTTCAGCCATCAAAGTGGTATCATCTGTATATCTGAGATTGTTAATGTTTCTTCCAGCGATTTTAACTCCAGCCTTGGCTTCATCAAGCCCAGCACATCGCATGATGTGTTCTGCATACAGGTTGAATAGGTAGGGTGAGAGTATACAACCCTGCCGTACTCCTTTCCCAATCTTAAACCAGTCCGTTGTTCCATGGTCTGTTCTTACCGTTGCTACTTGGTCGTTATACAGATTCCTCAGGAGGCAGACAAGATGACTTGGTATCCCCATACCACCAAGAACTTGCCACCATTTGTTATGATCCACACAGTCAAAGGCTTTAGAATAGTCAATAAAACAGAAATAGATGTTTTTCTGAAATTCCCTGGCTTTCTCCATTATCCAGCAGATATTGGCAATTTGGTCTCTAGTTCCTCTGCCTTTTCTAAACCCAACTTGTACATCTGGCAATTCTTGTTCCATGAATTGCTGGAGTCTACCTTGCAAGATCTTGAGCATTACCTTACTGGCATGTGAAATAAGTGCCACTGTTCGATAGTTTGAACATTCTTTAGTGTCTCCCTTTTTTGGTATGGGGATATAAGTTGATTTTTTCCAATCTGATGGCCATTCTTGTGTTTTCCAAATTTGCTGGCATATGGCATGCATCACTTTGACAGAATCATCTTGCAAGATTTTAAACAGTTCAGCTGGGATACTGTCATCTCCTGCTGCCTTGTTATTAGCAATGCTTCTTAAGGCCCATTCAACCTCACTCTTCAGGGTGTCTGGCTGTAACTCACTGACCACACCATCAAATCTATCCCCGATATTATTATCCTTCCTATACAGATCTTCTGTATATTCTTGCCACCTTTTCTTGCTCTTTTCTGCTTCTGTTAGGTCCTTGCCATCTTTGTTTTTGATCATACCCATTTTTGCCTGGAATTTACCTCCAATGTTCCTAATTTTCTGGAAGAGGTCTCTTGTCCTTCCTATTCCGCTTCCGCACATGGCTTGTTTAAAAATAATTCCTTATCTCTTCTAGCTAACCTCTGGAATTTTGCATTTAATTGGGCATATCTCCCCCTATCACTATTGCCTTTTGCTTTCCTTATTTCTTGGGCTGCTTCCAGTATCTCAGCAGACAGCCATCTTGCCTTCTTGGTTTTCTTTTTCTTTGGGACGTTTTTTGTTGCCGCCTCCTGAACAACGTTGCGAACTTCTGTCCATAGTTCTTCCGGGACCCTATCTACTAAATCTAGTCCCTTAAATCTATTCTTCACCTCCACTGCATATTCATTAGGAATATTAGTGAACTCATATCTAACTGATCTGTGGGTCTTCCCTATTCTCTTTAGTCTGATTCTAAATTGTGCAATAAGAAGTTTGGGATCTGAACTACAATCAACTCCAGGTCTTGTTTTTACCACCTGTATAGATGTCCGCCACCTTTGGCTACGAAGGATGTAGTCAATCTGATTTCGGTGTCAACCATCTGGTGAAGTCCATGTATAAAGTCGTTTTTTAGGTTGTTGGAAGAGAGTGTTTGTTATGCACAGTGAGTTGTCTTGGCAAAATTCTATCAGCCTATGTCCTGCTTCATTTTGTTCTCCCAGACCATGCTTGCCTGTAATTCCATGTGTCGTTTGACTACCCACCTTAGCATTCCAGTCTCCTGTAATGAAAATAACATATCTTTTTAGTATATTATCCACTAGGTGCTGCAGATCCTCATAGAACTGATCTGCTTCTTCAGCATCTGTGGCTGGGGCGTATATTTGGATCACTGTGATGTTAAATGGCTTACCCTGAATTCAAATTGAGATCATTCTATTGTTTTTTGGATTGTATCCAACCACTGCTTTAGCCACGTTATTATTAATTATGAAGGCTACTCCATTTCTTCTGTGGTCCTCTTGTCCACAGGAGTAGATCTGGTGGTCATCTAATGTGAAGTGGCCCATTCCAGTCCATTTCAGTTCACTGACACCCAAAATGTCTATATTTAGTCTTGACATCTCCCCAGTAACCATATCCAATTTGCCCTGGCTCATAGATCTTACATTCCAGGTTCCTATGGTGTGTTGATCTTTAGAACATCGGATTCGTCATTCACCACCAGCAAAGGAGATTGTTACCTTGTCGTGGTGCTGGAGCTTGAGCACTTCAATGACACCATGAGCTAAACCTTGAAGGGACACCCAAGATGGGAAGGTCATGGCAGAGAGGTCAGACTAAATACGATCCCTGGGGAAGGTAACGGCAACCCACCCCAGTATTCTTGCCATGAAAATTAAATGGATCAGTACAACCAGAGATATGTTGGTATACCATCGGAAGATGGAACTCCCAGGTCGGAAGGTGGTCAAAATGCTACTGGGGAGGAACGGAGGATTGGGCAGGATATAAATATATTAAACAAAGAAAGCATCAATCTGCCCATCAAAACCTGCTGTCCATACCATGTCAACAACTGAACCCAGGAAGACATCTGCATAGAAGGGAAATAAAATCTATGTTGTGGGTAGAATCATCACTGTGGCTGGTGGGCAGGAAGCAAATTGGCTGAACTGTGGATTACTGAAATGTCGTGTTTCCTCTTAAGGTGACACTTTAAGGTGTAGATCTTGAACCCCAGGTGCCCAACTAAAATGGTGTGAATGCTTGCTTGGTGGTGGTAAGAATCAGGAAGAGGAGCAGTGTGAAGAGGAAAGGGCTTCAACAGATGAATGGCAGATCCCCGAGGCTGAGGTCTACGTGAGAGATCGAATAGCGGCATGGGGAACGGCTGTGCCAGAGACCAACGTAGGCTCAGTTGCTACTGCTGTTTGTATGTAAACAGAGTGGGGGAGCAGAAAGCAAGGACTATGGGATGGTTTGGGGTTAGGAATTGTTGAATGTAGCCCCAGCTGGACCACAGAACTCCAGATAGGAGGGAAGAATCAGTTCTGGTTTTATTGCGGGTGTTGCAGTAGGAATAGATATAATCTGCCAGTTTGTTTGGGGTACCGGTTGCCAGACGGAGGATGGCTGTGTGTGTGTGTGTGTGTGTGTGTGTGTGAAAAGTGAGCGGTGTTTACCATTTTAATTTACTGTTTTTGAATGTTCAAGTCAATTTACATATATTGTTTTAGCAATCTCTACAGCAACTGTATATGGTAGGTAAGGCGATATTATTATGCCCAAACTGCAAGAGGAGAGGCAAGTAGCTGAGGAAGAGAAATAGTGGCTTGCCTCAGGCCTCCTCCTGACCTGAGTTCATAGCTGAGGCTGATGAAAGGGAGTCTGAGATTTCTGTTGATTCTTTAGTGTTTCCTTAAATCCCTCTAAATTGCCATGTTTTGTCCCAAGATAAAAGACCCTGGGGTTTTTGCTGACAGGCCTGCTGTTGATGACCGCAAGATGCCAATGTCGGGTTGGAAGGAAAGGAAGACATCCATTCTCTTTTCCATCCTCTTCCTATCAAGAAGAGCTGCCCAAGGAGACGAGGAAGGAGCACAGTCATAGTACATAGACACCTGAGTGCGGAGGCTTTATGCCTATGAAAATAAGGTCTCCCACTGGTCAAGATAGAGTGCAGCTTTCAATGGGCTGGAATAGCATCAGACTTTTGCTGTTTTGCCAGCCAATGCCTGTCCACGTTTTTTAAATTATTATTTAGTGATTTTTTAAAAATTCATCTTTTTATTTATAGCAACTACTAAGCACTGACTACAAATGTAGGGAAACAATGAAACTCAAAAACTATAGCTAGCTGTTCTGCCCAGAGTGCATCAGAACCAAACCTACATTTGATTAGGGAAGGCGGAGAATTCTGCCACGGATTTCAGTGAGGCCAAATGCACTGGCATTTGGCCCCCCGAAATCCGTGGCGGAATGGCCTGCCACCCCCCCGCCACCCCGCGGATCCCCCCCAGGACAAGACTTACCTGGGGCAGATGTTCCGGATGGCAGCGGCTCCAGCAGCGGCTTCGGCAGCGGCTGGTCTTCCGACCGGCTGTCGCCACCATTTGCAGTCTGATCTTTTTCTTTTTCTTTTTTACATACACGTGATAGGCTACGTAAAGACTTACGTAGCCTATCACCTCTGGGTTAAAAAAAAAATGTGTACGCAAATGGCAGCGGCTATGGCGGCCGCCATTTGCGTTCCTTATTTTTCGCCGTCTTAGTCTACGTAAAATAAAGGGGAACGCAAATAGTGTAGTGGGCGCTATTTGCGTTCCTTTTTGATTTGCTGTTTTAGCTTACGTAAATATTTACGTAGGCTAAAATGGCAAAATCAAAAGCTAAGTAAAAGACTTAGTAAAAGCTAAGTCTTTACATAGCCTATCACGGTTGAATACAGGAACGCAAACGGCGGCGGCTACGGCAGCCGCCATTTGCATCCCTGCTACCCAGCGGCCAGATGTCCAGCTGCTGGCGGAGCCAGCCGGCGGCTCCGCGGAATACCCGTGGAGTGGAGCTGGCCGGGCAGGACTCTGGGGGGAGGGACAGAGCACCTCCCACCTGTCGAGGATTCCGGGGGGAGGGACGGAGCGCCTCCCCCCCACCGCAAAGCAGATCCGCAAAACGGTAAGTAACTTTCGTACATCCCTACATTTGATACGGAATCAGCTTCTCCCCTCCCCGCCCCCATTTTTTTTTGGGGGGGGGGCTAAGCAGCCTTAGCTCACTTGGAGAAAAGTTCACTTGCCTTTGTACACAGGGAGGCAGTAAAGAATGGAAGAAGTCATTTTGTGCATTAATCAACCTTCAGGGCTTAACGTAGTCAAAGCTTTTATTGTCACCAATAGCTCAATGTATGCAGGAAAAGTGTTAACTGTACAGCTGAAAACAGACAGGGCTTTTCACTGTAAAAAACAAAAATGCTTTTGGAACAAAAGGTGTTTCTCTGCATGGCCTATACAGAAATACCTCCCTCTAGTGACTAAATATGGTTATTGGTGTCATTCTTCAACAAGCCACCTAGAAAATTAAATGCAAGCACTTAAATTTAAGACTGTGTGTTAGGCCTCCAATGAGAATAAGGGTGTAATCCTATGCATGTTTAGACAGAAAAAGGTCCTACAACTCCCAGCCTCCCCCAACCAGAGTTGTAGGGCTCATTTCTGTCTAAATATTCATAAGACTGCACCCTAAACTATTTTAGATCCAAATACTTCAGCTTAACTTGGGTACCAAGCTGCAATCCTATACATTTGTTTGGGGGTAAACCTCATTTAACTCAGTGGAATGTACTTCTGAGTAGACACATGTAGGATTGCACTTTAAACTTGGTTGCATAAAACTTCCTGGGAAAAGGTCCATCTTGAAATCCATTTTTCTAACCCACAGCAATGAAGTTCACCAGGAAATTCATTTGCCCTTTCAGATTTCAGCCAATCCTGCTGGTGCTATCATATGTCTGACATTGTTATTTATTTACTTTTGATATGTCTGTGTCCTGCCACCTTTCAGTTTTAAGAATGCCCAGGGCAGCTCACATAATTAAAATAATAAAATAGCAAATAAACCTCAAGAATTAAAACCGCAACAAGAGCACAGCAGTGATAAACGAGCAGAACCAATTAAAAAATCCATCACAACCAGTTGCAATAACATGCTGGGATGCCTGGGCATTTTTAAAGAAGTATTTGCATGGCACTGGACAGACATCAAATCTGGTGCCAGATCATAGAATAGTAGGGTTGGAAGACCATTGAGTCCAACCCCCTGCTCAATGCAGGAATCCAAGTCAGAGCATCCCTGACAGATGGCTGTCCAGCCTCCTCTTGAATGCCTCCAGCCGTGGGAGAGCCCACCACCTCCCCAGGGAATTGGTTCCACTGTCGTATTGCTCTAACAGTCAGGAAGTGTTCCTGATGTTCAGCCGGAATCTGGCTTCCTGTAATTTGAGCCCATTATTCCGTGTCCTGCACTCTGGGATGATCGAGAAGAGATCCTGGCTTTCCTCTCTGTGACAATCAGTTTCCCTGGTGTGCCATCATTACAAAAAAGTCCTCTCTGCGGCCACCAGCTGATGGTACCTAATGTCTGGGCAGACTTGTGTGGTAGAAGGTGATCTTCGAGGCACCTGAGTCCCAAACTGATTAGGGTTTTAATGGTAATCACCAACACCTTGAATTGAGCTCGGCAATTGTTGAAGAACTGGTGAAATACATTCCCCGTGGCCAGACCTGGTTAGTAGCCCAGCAGCCACATTTTGTACTAACGGGGGTTTCTGAGAAGTCTTCAAAAGCAGTCCCAAGTATAACTCAATCGCTCATTGCAACTACAGGCCCTGCATGGATTTCACTCAGTTATATAGTCATATGTAACAGTTGTGGCATGGGAGTCCTGCTTTCACATGGTCTAGCAGTCTCAAGTCATGCCAGAAGTACCTGTAAAGGGGTTCTTGCAAATAATGATCTTTCCCATGCCACTCTTGTTCCTCCTTGGGGGTCGGTGATAATCGCAGGGAAATAATAGCCATGTCATTTCTCAGCCCACATGAACTCCTAAGAACAACAACAACAGTTTATTCCCTGTCCTTTTTTCCTCTTGTGTCATGTCTTTTAGATTGTAAGCCCAGGGACAGAGACTATTTTATTTTTATTCTGTGGGAAGCACCTGTACATTTTAGGAATCATCATCACCATCAGCAGCAGCAGCAGCAGCATTTTTAGAATGTTCCTTGCTCGTGTTATATGGCATTTTTAGTTTTCAAAGTGCTTTGGATCCATTCGTAGTCCTGATAAGGCTGAACCAAAAACAACCTTTGGCTTAAAACAGGGTTGGGCGGGGAGGGATTCTGACTGCTCTGAACTGGGGGAGGCCCAAAATTCTTCCCCCAAATCAGGGAAGGGGATTACAGTTGTCAGTATTGTGGGTGTGGCAGTCGTGGTGGCAGTGTATTTTTGTGCCACTGCTTATGCTGGAGGAATTCCTTTTGAAGGATAACCATCTAGCCGCCACTATTGTTCCCCAGACTGCCCTGGCTGTAATGTTATTCCAGGGCATTCTAGGGGAATAATGGTGGCTGCCAGTTGGTGGCTGCTGAGAGTGGCTTCTTGGGTGCTGTAGGCAGTGGCAGTAACATACAGCAAAAGCAACAAACAGGACCATTGCACCACTGCCGGCAATATTTGTGAACACCCCTGTGAACGTTTTGAAGAGTTTCCCCAGAAAATGGCCCAAAATCCCTCCTCCCAAATTTTCTGCCTGCGAATGGGAGGAGAATTTGGGGGAGGGGCATTTTTGCTCAGCCCTATGACTGAGCAGATACTGTGCCAGGGCGGTATTTGTTTCTTCCATATTAAAGACTGGGGAGTGAGACTGCAAGGGTGGTGGTACGCCTAGTACTTTCTAGTGAGCACATGGCTGAGGTGAGATTTGAAGTGAGGAGTTTCCTCTCTTAGCATTGTGCTACATGAACTCTCAGGTTTTCTCAGTGCAGCATGAGGCTGGACTCAGTTCTGGCTCCAGGTTTTTGTGGGCCCTTGAGCAAGGCACCCTCCATGGGCCCCTCCCTCAGGGAGTGCACCTTCTCCCCGCCATTGTCACCAGCTGCTATTGCTCCTCCCCTCCCCCTCTTTCTCATCATCGCTACCATTTGCTTGCTCAGCAGGCAAAGGGCCAGTGAGCAAGCAGGCAGAGGCATCCGCTCCTCTTCCTTCTCACCACCATTGTTGTCTGGGTCAGAGCAAGAGGCAAATAAACAAGCAGGTTGCAGTGGTGAAGAGGAGGAGCAAGTCCAGGGGGTCTTGTCAACAGACCCCTGCTGGGATGTGGACCCTCAGCAGGTGCCCAACCATGCCCACCCTTGACAATGGCCCTGACTGGAGTATTCAGATGCCACTCCTACACTGCCAGGAGGATGTACAGATTGGGCCTGAAATGGAGTTCAGGGCCAGGTGAAGGGTCGCCATTTTATTTATTTGTTTGTTTGTTTGTTTATTACATTTATATCCCACCTTTTTTCCTCTTTAAGGAACCCAAAGCGGCGTACATAATCCTTCTCCTCTCCGTTTTAGCTTCACAACAAGAACCCTGTGAGGTAGGCTGGGCTGAGAGTGTGTGACTGGCCCAAAGTCACCCAGTGAGCTTCCATGGCCAAGTGGGGACTAGAACCCAGATCTCCTGGCTCCCAGTCCAACACTTTAGCCACTACACCACATTGGCTATAGACGTAACACTCCACTGTTAGCAATTGTGAGAGACTTGTAAATACACTTATGAGGATGACTATATTATTGAATTTCTGCTGGAAGAGAGGCAAGAGAGACCTGAAAGAAACAAGTCTAACTAGCATATTATCTTCCACTAGAGCATCTTTCAGATGTAATAGGGATAAATTATACCTTTAGAGAGCATCAATTATAACCAATTACTCACATCTAGAACGTAACGAGGATTACGATGTTTTAATCAAGATGTAATTTTTTTTATTAAAAACCGTGCAAATTTCTCATAATTTAGGAAGCTGCACAGCTGTGTAACATACACCAGAGAGGTATACTGATAACGTACTCATTTCAGCCTACTGATGTTGATACTTTATTATCATAGGCACATACGTCCCTTTTCTTTAGGAAAAAGCAGCTGCTGTAGCTTTGTTTGGTGCATGAAAAATGTCTGCTGACATTTTTCGTGGTAAATGAAGGTTGCAAGCAAGTAAGAGCTGTTAGTGCGCCAAATATTCTTTCACTGTAAGCCTGAGGGCAATGATGGTCTTTTAATTGATCTTTGTAAACCACTCTAGGAGGCTTTTTTTTTTGGCTGAAGAGGGGGATAATAATGCTTCAAATAAATAATAAATAATAACTTCAGAAATCACATCCTGTGGACATGACAAGGAGCTACAGGAGTTGTGTAAGGAGTTATTAAAAACGCTGGACTAGGGCACAAAGCCAGCAAGCTGCTTTTGTGGTAGTTTAATTAAGGGTTAGCGTAAATGTGAAGCAGCAGATTCAGGTTTCCAGAGAGGAGCTCATTTCCATGCCTTCATCTATACCATCACTAAAAGTGAGCAAAGAATGGGTCTGATTTTAACTACTTGCATCAGGCTTGGTTCTAGTTATGGAAAGTGAAACCTGTTAATGTTTACACTCTTCCTGCCATGCTCTCTCTCCTGCTTATGGAGGATGTGGGTGTGTTTCACCCAAGGCCATTAACAGTCTGATCTTGTGGCAGAGGAACACTCATGAAAACTCTGTGATATATAGAAAAACAAACTGAGTTAAATAATGGTTTGGGTTACCCGAACATTCCACTAAGCCAATAATATGAAAATAAGCAATCAACTCTAGAGATTAATGACTGTTGTATTTAATAATGTATTTATGGATGGATGGGTGGATGTATTTATGTATGTATGTATGTATGTATTTCTATACCACACAATAGCTGAAGCTCTCTGGGAAGTTCACAAAAATTAAAACCACAAAGCACAGCATAAAACAATATATACACTATCTATGAACAGGGCATAGGTAGCCTTGTCTTTTGAACTGTAATTCATTTCGTTTTTCTGAAAACATGTTCACCAGCACCTGCAGATACATAATTTTCTTGTGGACTGTTTGGCTATATCCATACCATCACGTATGACATCTCTATGTTTTGTTTTACGGAAGACTGTTGCTATGCTGTGTTAATAGATATTTATTACTCACTGGAGTCAACTGGATATTTTATTTGGGTCCAGAGTCAGCTCTTCCTTGTGCCAGTGTCGGCAATTGGGGCAGCTCATTTTTGCATTCCCTTTGGTGGGTTTCTGCTAAACGTTCTACAGGAGGTATAGGGTTGGGCCCGAGGACTTCGTAATGGAACTGGTAGTAGAAACACCCTTGAATTCCATGCTGAATGTAATTCAGCAGTGAATTTGCACTAGTGATATGGCAACCCCAACTCGGCTTGAATCACATTTGGCCTACTAATTACAAGCTTTATGAATGGGAGGGGGAAGCTTTTATCCTGAGGACTCTAAATTGCTTTCCAGTGTTTTGCCCCTTGGGAACAGTAGTGTAGAGGTGATTAGATAGTAGAACATTGCCTCAGCATTGGTTCCTCAGGCACCATAGGCCTTAATGCTCTGGTCCATGACTGGAAGCTGGAATGTGGAGGAAAAGGAGGAGGACGCACCAGCAGCTATGGAGGTGTTAGCGGCAGTAGGGATGTAGGAGAATTCATACCTGTTCACAAATCATGTGATCATGTCCTGTTCTCCTAAAGGAAATCAACCCTGAGTGCTCATTGGAAGGACAGATACTGAAGCTCAAATATTTTGGCCACCTAATGCGAAGAGAAAACTCTCTGGAAAAGACCCTGATGCTGGGAAAGACTGAAGGCAAAAGGAGAAGGGGACAGCAGAGGATGAGATGGTTAGATAGCATCACTAATGCAATGAATATGGACTTGAGCACGCTCCGGGAGAGAGCGCAGGACAGGAAGGCCTAGCGTGCTATGGTCCATGGGGTCACGAAGAGTCGGACACAACTGAACAACAGCAATGTCCTGTTCACAATCCTGAACGTGAGCAGGAATGCTGTTCTCGGGAAACAGGAGCAGGAACACAATTCTAGGCAACTTGTGTTCAAAACTGTAGATTTGCACAAATTCCATTTTGGGGGGTTGGGAAAATGTGCATTCCAATTGTGAAAAATTGCACGTTTTTAAAAATGTGCCTTTTTCCTGACTGAAAAAAGAGAACCTTGTGATCAGGAATGCAAATGAGGCAAAATGAGCTTCAAGGAAGAGGTCGGAGTATGTCAATAAACTCACACGTTGCATGTTTGCCATCCCTAAGTGGCAGCAGTTTTGCTAGTTACATGGCAGGTGGATCAGGTAACTGGTCACCATACCTCACCCCCCTCAATCTTCCTTCCATGTGGAAGTAGAGCCTATGGTGAAATGGAGGAGTGTTTTATTTAGGGCTGTCCCCTGCTTTGGCCCAAAGCCTGAGCTCCGAGTCGAAGCGAGCACTTCGGGCTGCCTCCAAGGTGAGGCAGAGGGGTCACAAAGCAGCACAAAGCAGCTTGGGGTCGCTCTGAAGCACTCTGGTGCACTTTGGTGCCATCTGGAAGCTCAGCCCAGCCCCACCGTTGCTGCCCAGCCTCGATCTTCTTACCTGGGTTCTCTGGACGCACACCGGCAGCTGTATTGTTGTTCCGGGTGTGAGGAGTGAGATACCATTGTGTATTCTGGTCACTATTTTCTTGCTTTTGGGAGAATGTGCAACGTTGTTACTGCTATTTCACAAGAAAACTAAAGATATTGTTACTTATCCAGGGGGATAATAAGACTGGACTGAACAACAACAACAACATGCAGCTAGAAGGACAAAAGGATGTTTTATCACTGAGGCCAAGGCAGGGGTTAAAGTAATCAAGTTCTCAGCATGTACCAACAGTGGTACCAGCCTCGTCAGCCTGGTGTGATGAATGCTAACCATATAGGCACAAAAGCAGGACATCCACTTAAAATAATCTCCTTTTTAATTGCAAATTGTCAGCACACCATGTTAGCACAAGAGGCTTCTGCACATGTTTGGTCTACAGCTTCAGTGAAGCCTCCCCCAACTTCATAGCTCACACAGATATAGAAACATCCTGGAGCAGTGTGGCATAATCTATGTCAGTGGAGCTGCCAAAGCCAGTTAGTTCATGGTGGAACTGGATACCTCAAATTGACAATAGATTCTGGAATGGATGGCAGAACATCAGCAGAATGTCAGCTGATGAAAAGGCTGTGTCTGCCCAACCTTTGTCTGGCAGCACCAGATGGGTCCTCCCTTCTGGAATGACATTGCTGGGAAAGTGTGTCATTTTATTTAGGAACAAAAGAAGTGCAATAGGTTGGCAGAACTACCAAGACATTGCCCTTTCGGTTACCAGTCATTAAATATTTGTAACAATACCATTGGAAAGGCTCTAGTTGTATACAGAGACAAACCTTGACAAATGTCAACATAAGTACACTATGATCAGGTCAACGGTAGATCAGATTTTTACCCAGAAACAGCATCTGACATGAAGAATGAATATGGTTTATTATTTAATGTTTATTGAACTGAAAAAAAATCATGGTGAATGAACAAATGCTGTTCTTTGGAACAACCTCTCAATTTGAAATGAAAAAAATTTACTACAAGCAATTCATTATAGCAATCTGGTTTAGCTTTGCATCATAGTAATAATAATTATTTTAATTATTATTATTATTATTATTGGCATTAAACTGAAAGATAAATGCCAGATATTTTCATAGGCTAAGAATACAAATTTAGTAGCCCCAAATGTTGCTTTCCCTATTGCCCCAAACCAGGAAGGGAGATGAGAATGTAGCGGTCCATCTTGAAGTGCAGGTGCTTATTATAACAGTCCCCATAGCTATGCCCCTGACAATCCCAAATGCAGGCAGCTGTGTCTGATCTATATCTGCACGCGTGCATACACACACACACACACACACACACACACACGGCATATGCCCTGGTCCTATTTCTTAAGAAACACTCTCTCAGACAAGGTTTGTCTTTTTACTACAAGAGTAGTAAAACAGTGCTAAATACAAAAGCTTATGCATGCAGAAATTCAAACACATGAAGCACTCAACATCATTCTAAATAAGGCTTCTAAGCAGAGTCAAACACAACTGCTAGTTCTCAATAATAATACCATGCTTACCAGACTGATTCTACAGGCAACATGCTGGGGAAACTGATCCAAGAGGATAGCTCCACTGTTGTGCATTCTGAGACTCTTTTTTATACTTTTTGGACGCTATAAAATACGTTCAAACTATTTTTGCTATTTATTTATTTATTTTACTTATCTAGCAATTCCAAATATACACTTCTGCCTTAAATCTTCGCATGTCCAAATAAGATTAACTTTCTAAGCTTCTTATCGAGATAAATGACCATAATAACATACTTATACAAACGTGTTAGTTTTCCTTGATATGTTACAGGTGTTTATGCCCCCAAAATATTTCCTTGGTAGCTTCCTGTCTTGTGAGCTTGTTTTCTTATTACTAGGGCTGTGCACCACTTTGGCTCTGGATCCGAATTCCAAGCCAAAGTGGGCTGATTCAGACTGTTTCAGTCCTGATCCGAAGTGAGTCAGGATTATTCCAAAATTGGTCAGATTGATCCAAAGCGCTTTGGACAGCTGCCTGCCCAACCAGACGAGCCCCCTGCCCCTTACCTGGACCGTGGGGAGCGCCTGCAGCTGTCACCCTCTCTGATCTCTGGGATTATCTGAGGGAGCACCTCTGAGGGTGCCATGTGCTCCTGAGGTTCACCTCAGGAACACTTGCAGCTGAATGTTTGGTATTGCAGCCACCACAGTTCTGATGTTTAGACGTCTTCTTAAGACCCATCTCTTCACACAGGCTTTCCTTGAAATGTGACCCAGCCAGCTGTTGTCTGCAGCACACAGCTGAGTGTGCAATTTAAGTGCTGATTAGGATTTTTATCGTGTTGTTTCATTGTTCTACCTTATTGCTGTTTTGATGATATATTTTATGTCAATCACTTTGACACTTCTGCAGAAAGCAGTATATAATTTTGAGTAATAAATAAATACAATAAATAATAAAGTAGCACACACAACCACCCTAAATCTCATTAAAAGCAACCTATTTTTTTAAAAAAATCAACCTAAATATCTCTAAAAAAGAAAAACATCTGAAACATGACCATTACAAGCAAACATTAATTGATAAATGGGCTGTGTTAGCTACTAAACCCCCAAACTAATAATTCTTCCAGATATATGCCAAAGTTTTGTAACAGTCTTGTGCTATTTTGTGGCACAAATCCCCAGTTTTGTGCCATCACCCACAAATGTGTACTGATACACCTGACGTTTTTGCTGCCATCCACAAGTATGTACTGCTACATCACGCACAAGTATGTACTGTTTTTGCCGCCACCCACAAGTATGTATTGATACGTCAAATATGGGAGTTAACACAGAGAAAAAATCCACATTCTCATATCACTTCTGAATGCATGTCAAAGTTTTGTGCTGCTACTATTTACTTAAGTCTTGCTGAGTTCAGTGGGGCTTTCTGCCTCATGAATAAGGGAACAGTTTCACCTTTGCAAATGAACGTTTTAGTAATTCAGATATTTTAATAATAATACAACTCACTTTGTGGATTTTTTTCATTCGCCAGGCCTCACCGAAAGGTATGTCCTATTCATGCTTTTGGAGGTGGCACAAAACTCGGAATTTGTGGCACAAAATAGACAGAACTGGCACAAAACGTGGCATATGTTTGGAGGAGAAACTAGTTTGCGGGGTTCTTAGTTAACAGAGCCTGCCAAATGTCTGATGAAATAGGGAATTTTCTTCAATTTTCTACAAGCTAAGGCAGAACTCAATAAGCTTCTTTGGGAAAGGAATTCCTCACTACTGAAAGGGCCCTGTTTATTGTTGTCATCAGTCTTACCTCTAATAAAGAAGGAACGCAGGCGTCATCTGAAGATCTTGGTGTACCACAGTAACGAGGGGGTCTGATAATAAAGGAAACTTTTGGGAAGGGAAACTTTTGGGAAGGAAGATACTACAGGACATTTGTCCAGACTAATCTTGGAATAGACTATACTTCTGTAATGAGGTACTGACATTTGCAGGGGAAAAAACTCTCAGGCCATGGAGCACTAAACAGGAGCAGTAAGAGACAGATCACTGCAAGAGATCTGGATGGATGGCATCAGATCCTTGTGCGCTTTTGAGTTACAGATTGTGCAAAAGTGAGCTGATGGAAATATACCATTGAAGGCATTCTTAGAATCACTCATGAACATTTCTTTAGTTAGCACACTCGAGATTAGGAGAGACCTCTGGACTTTAATATCAAAATCTTTTCCACCATTTAAGTAGCAGAGACCTGGTAGACCTGGTAAAGTCTGTATGACTTTACCCACACACATACCCTTCTATTATCCCTTCACTATCATGGAAATCCCACATTTCTTTTTCTTTTTCTTTTTCTTTTTCTTTTTGTTAAGTTAAGGCTGGCCCATATCCTTTTACTGATCCTTTCTACAAGAGTGAAGGACAAAAGTGACCCACAATTCCAATACTGAGGGTTCCTTAAGAACCCATTAACATTCCTCTGCCCTGTCGTGTGTCATATTTCCTGTTTCCAAGAAAGCTCCAACTGCATGTCTATATCCATATATATTTTTCTTCTGTAGTTACGCTTACAACGCAGGAGCTTCTAGACTTGATATTGCAGTTTGTAAAATCCATAAACGTATGGCAAAATGGCAATCGGGAACTGGCAGATGGTCACATTTGCCCTGAAAAAACGATACAAAATGAAAGATTTAACTGGTATTACCAGGTCTTCATAGCACACCCAGTTTCTTGGCCCAATAGAATAACTGAAGATGGTAGCTAAGGAACTATTCTCTCCAACCTTGCTACATGTTCTTCTCGTTGTCGTCTTGTTTGATTTTATTCATTCTAAAAGCTGGCTGACAGCATTGAAAGGCATATGAATAATTTTGTGGCAAACATTTATTGCCATTAAGACATAAGATATAGCGCAAAACCAATGGTAAGGTTAACAATATAATTTTAAAATCAGTGACGTGTTAAAAATGCAATATTAAATGGATTCCAAAATAACACTTTGAAAAAAGACAGAATTGAATTGTCCTGTGCTGCAGATATGCACTCTGAAAAATACTGCAAAATGGATGCATTTTTCTGATCAGTAATAAGTTCCTACAGTTGCTATTTTAGGCAAACTTATTTTTTCTTCTTTCCACCTTTTCCTCCCTTTTTCTTCTGCACGTCTGGGGTTTTCTTCTCTTGTTCTGCTCGAAGGGCAGCTTCTTCAGCTGCTAGTGCCTCTTGTCTTAAACGCTCAGCCTCTAGTAGCTTAGCTCTGTATGCCTCCCGGACGCCAAGAACCCTGCCTCGTGCCTCGTCTAAGGATGCCTGTCCAAAGACAAATACAAGCATCCCATGCAAAATCAATCTCTACTTACATAATTATATAATAAAGCAAGGTGTCTCTCTAGTAAGTGGCCCACTTATCATTCATATATATATATATGTATGTATGTATGTATGTATGTCTTATCCTTTATCCAATTGCACACTTAAAACATCGTGGGTGTTCACCTTAAAACACACACACACAATAACATGGGTCCTTATGTAAGTGGTACTTACTATATTTGTTTGAAAGTTAGAATTATAAATATTTTAAGAAGATCTCAGTGTTTAAAAAAATACATCCCTCACTTCACAACCAAGAGCAGAGCACAGTGACTTCCCCTCTGTTATCTATTACCAGGGCTGTGTTTCCATGACAATGGATGGGTGACGCAAATGAAGGAATACCGGATTTTTCATGGAATCAGCATGGCTCCGTGCAGGGTTCCATGAAGGACTGCACTGCACCATTATAAGTCGCGGACATAAACATACTTCCGAGTGGGGTGGGGGGATGGGAAGTGAATGTCATTAGACTGGCAGGGGTTGCTCAACCAATAAGAGAGGCATCTCCCTCCAGGCTCTACTCCCCTTTCCCCTACCCCCCCCCCCCGGTTAGGTAATGATGCAAAGGATTGACGCTGGCATTAATTGCTCCTGAAAAGCCTTGAGCCAAACAGCAGAGACATGCAGCTTTGGAAATAGTGCTTCACAGCCATTAGGGAAGTTACTATGCCTTTCATCCGATGAATACATGATGTACCCTGGGTGTACTTAGTGTTTTTGGCTTAATGGCAATCCCAGTAAATTCGGCAACAAGCCTTATTGACCACAACGGGAGTTACTTCTAAGTAGACTTCCTGGACCTATGCCCGATTCTGCCCATTTCCCCCCCATTTCCCTCTAAATACTGGGCTTCCTCATTAACAGGCACCCCTGAATAAATGTGCTGTTGCACGATAGCGCAAACACGTGATAGTGCTCTTTCAGGAACAAACCTCATTGACTACAACAGAAATTAGCAGGAGCCCCTGAACTAATGTGCTATCACATGATAGCACAAATGTGTATTAGTGCTATTTCACTATTCAATGACAGAGTGATTGCAAGATAACTGACATAGGGGGTATGCGCACTGATGGAAGAAATGTGCGGTAGTGTTAAAATAGCGAGGGGGTGCTGCTGGAGAGGTAGGGGTGCTGCTGGAGAGGAGGAGGTGCTGCTGGAGAACTGGGGCTTTTTTTTTTGCTGTGGAGTGATAGTGATGCCTTCTAAATGCGCAACTGAGTATTCTGCAGTAACTACTTCTAGAACTGTGACCTGACAGGGAACTTATATATGCACACCTCACCCCACAGCTCTTTTAGTAGTGTAAGCCTTAGCCCCTAATATAGTAATGACTTTAAATGTCCAACATCGATACAGTTGGTGGCTGGTGAATGGGGAGTACTTCTGGTTTGCGATCTAGCGCTAAAGTGCTATTTCAGTTTAATCCTTTACTTAAAAAAAAAAAAAAGTCTGGTGGCCAGCAGGGAAATGGCGGAAACTTCAGGGAAATGCAGGTGGGGAAAACATGGGGGAAACACCCCTTGACCAGGGTCACGGTGAAAGGCACACCTCTGGGCAGGGCTAACACACTGGAGTAAATGTGGAGGGTTGGTGTACACCGCAACAGAAGCGCAGACAAGCTGAATTAAGGGGAAAAAATCAGACTATAAGCAGTCTCAGGAAATCTGGTTTTTCTGTGATAAGTTCCGGGGAGGCTGCTGGATTGCCATGACGTCATGTATCCCTACCAACCTCCACACACAGCCAGTTTGGAGTAAATCACTTGTGGAAACAGGCCCCATGTCCTCTTTGCCTCTGGAAAAAAACTCTGTTTTGTGATGCAGGAATGTTAAACTGCAATGAATGTTTGCTAATTTAAATTTACTATTTGATTTTTCCCCCATCTTACAACAATAAGCTGCCATTTCCCAAGAGTCAGCAATGCAGGTGGGAGTTAACATAATAACCGAATTAACAGTATTATCTAATCAATATATTGGTATATGTAGTTTTTAGAAGCTTTACCTATAGCCCAAGTAGATTTTCTTACAAAATTATTGTGTGCCTTATAAACAGAACAATTATATTGAATGTTTTTAGATGTGTGCCTAAGGACTGTTTGTTTATACTTTACTCTTCTCTCTCTCTCTCTCTCTCTCTCTGTCACTATAATGACATATTATAATTCCTCTCCCTCCTCAGCATGTCAAATTTGGATAGATAGGAGTAAAAGGAAATCTAGGAATTCATAGAGAAAGATACCAACTGGTTAAGAGCTGCCTAGTAGAAACGTAATTGGTAAGCATGTCTAATAGGAGGAAGTCACTTCAATTAATTAGCAGAATTAAGTAGACTTACTTGCAGATTTTCATACATTTCAAGTACATTTTGCTTCAATTGATTCCTAACCATGTGTTCTTGCTGTCTGTGTTCCAGCACCTGCTCCCGAAATTGTCTAAAGATATTGATTTCTTCTGCCTTACGCATCTCTTGCTCTTGAATAATAGACTCATTCTTCAGCACAGGCTCAGGTAGCATTTTTCTGAGTGTAGAAGAGATTACACAGCTTTCTTTAAAGGGCTGCTTAGTGAGAGCTGATTTGAGGACCTCAATATCTGGGTATACTCCATTCCTACAGGAGATGCTTAGATATTAGACTGTGCACAAAGGTAAAGACACAGTGTGTTGCTAATTTTACAAATGCAAATATGGAGCTTTTAAAAATATTTTTTAACTTCTATAGTTTGCATTTTTTAACTAAAAATTGAATTGACCTAACTTTATAAAGTGACACATGCTAAAATTTACCTAATGTAGGGGGTGAGGTCTAGACGCTCCCATTCCTTTCGCTGAGTTGCTGAGCCTGTCTCTGCGGCTACTGGAGGTGATACTATTAGTTCAGAAGCAGGAGAGGCTGTTCCTGGCAAAACAACAGCAACAACAACATCAAGATTCTTCGGTATAGTGAGGGAGTAGCATTCTCCTTTTTAACAGAGAGTATTTTTTAGGCACCTGTGCTTTTACGATGGGACCTTTGATCATCTACAAAAGAAAGACTAGGAGCGGGGAAGGAGGAAGAAGAAAAGAAGAATCATGACTGGAAATGGCGGGGGGAGAAAGCGAATTCCCGTAGCCAAATGGCTCTTTTCAGAGGAATTTGAAGATGAGGGGCATGAGAGGGTTCTACCTTAATTCACTTTATGAGGGGAAGTGACTGAGGGATTTTTCTTGTTTTGTTTTTTTAAATCTGTAATGTGTATTTAAAAGTCCCATGCTTACTGGTAGAGCCATGAGGCACCCTACATACAGTCTCCCCAGCACTTCCTGGAACATGACATCACATAGGGCATCTCTACACCAGCCTAAAATCTTGCATTTAAAACAGGGCTTTCTGCTTCCGTTTTAAATGCAGGATCATGACGACTCCCTTTTTCACGTGCTTCCTTCCCCCCTCCCCACTCATCTGAGTCTTCCATTATCTTTCATTGATCTCACTCCTCTTTTTGCCACTTTTACTCTTTTCACAGAGGAAAATGAAGCAGAACACAACGGGGTAATTTGATAGCTCATTATCTACAATATATTTTAAAATGGAACAAAGGGCATTTAGTGCAGGAGATGCCTTGAATGATCACGGCGTCATGTAAAGAGCCTGCAAACTTCTGTGAAGGAGCAATCTCAATCTCAGGATAAAAGCTCCATGTGAAGGAGCCCATAGTTTAACCCACCTTTTGGTATAATCTGCTGTCTGCAGCAATATTGAGGTGGAAGATGGGATAGGGGAAAAATAAGTTTGTGGAGGCTAATTAAACCTCTGCTGTGATGAAGCCAGGGGGCTTCTGCAAAAGCCAAACATTCTAGTTTGCAGAAGTGAAATCAGATGTGGTGTGAAATACTAGTATTTCACAGGGAGCTCTTTCCCCTCCCTCCTCAAAACTGCATTGCAAGTAAGCCCCCAGCAATGGGCATGCAAGAATAAAAAGATAGGGAGAAAAAAAATGATGAGCAGACTGAGAAGGAAAGATGGCAGTGTCTCCTGTAGTTTAAAAGGCTGCTGCCTTCATGGTATACTTTCTACTTATCTGCTAAGAGAGTGAATCCTAAGATCTCCCAGTCAATGCAAGGTTATTGAACTCAGAGGGAAGAGACAAGCTTGTGCAACAAGCTCGAAAGATTTGGGGCACGTGTCCTGCTGTGCCTTCTTTCACTCTATCTATGGCTTGAACACTTAAAAAGAGCCACTGAGCTCCTGCCTGTGCTTCCACCTCCTCCTCCCCATTTACCCAAGAAGGAGGAGGTGACAGCAGGTGCTCACAGGTGTTCTTTCCTGCCATGGACTGGGATTTGACTGTGGCCCAGTACTCCTGATGGGAAAAGACACTCTGTGTCTGTGTGTAATTTGGTGTCAAGGCCACAGGGGAATCGTCCTCCCTTATTCTCTCCTGGGCCAAATAGTATCTTGGGTAGAGTGGGAGAGCATCCACTGGGAAAATAACATGGAGTGGGAGAAGAATCCCTCCCCGCTATGCTGTAGTCCTGACCTGGATCAGGGCTCCCCATGGCTATTTTTAACCATTTAAAAATACACAAATGTTGTTAAGCATGTTACTGTATCATCTACTTTGGCCCTCTGTATATTTGCTAAGCTGGATTTCAAAAACAAGACAGATTCATATGACAGAACAGCACATGATAGAAAATTTGGCTAAGGCTGGATGAAATTCGCACCCTAGATTCCCCAAAACATTCTCCCCCTGTGAAAGGAGGGCCAATTTCTATTGATTCCTTCAAAGTAGCGGGGGGGGGGGGATTTCACCAAAATGTTCAAAGAACATTGTGGCTTACTTTACTTAGCCTTATGAGGGGCTCAAGATTTTCCATTCTTCCCTTGCTTTTTATCCTTTTTCAAAAGCCCCATGCTGCCCACAGAGGCTCCGGGCTGTCTCTGCAGCTTCCCGCTGGCTCCACTTCTTCAAATGCCTTGAAGGTGACATGACATCACATGACACTGCGGCCAAGGCATTCCAGGAAGCGCAGCTGGCGGGAAGCTGCAGAGACAGTCTTGCTCTGCTGTGAGCAGTGCAGGGCTTTTCTTCTCCTTTTAAGTTTAGAAAGTCAGAAAATCCTCCTAAGGTTAAGGTAAACAGCACCCGCCCCTGACATTTCAGATAAATGTCTTTCATCTCCATGAGAATAAAAGGAGAATTGTTTTATCATCTCCCAACAAATGGTCAAAAATAAATGTTCAAGATTTTTGGCCCAGCCTTAATTTTGCCTATATTTTAATCACAAACACAAACGATGTGGAGACCAAGAGACATGCAACATTATCCTTCCTATGCATTTCTAACCTCAGTGAAAATTCCACACCTTGACAGTCTTTCTTCAAGGTTTTCATAGGGAAGAAAGATTGTAATGAGGAGGCACATGCATACCTGTCTCTCCAGAGCCCACTGCAGTGCTGACACTTTCAACCTCAGACTCAATCAATCCTTTCCGCATACATTTGTTAATACACTGCATGCGTTCCTGAGCAGCCTGGGGGACAGAAATTAATTGCAAATAACTGAAAAGCAAAACACTGCAAGCTATATTAATTATCAAGCCATTTTTATGGGGAAACATTTTAACACTGACAAAAGTTTTGTTGAATAATACACGAATTGTACAGATGCAACAACCTGATTTTTAGCCTAAAAGACATAATATGATCATAAAACCTCTATGCATCTCTGCATTCTCATGCTTTTTAGAAGGTGCTTTCAAAGCCAGTAGCATGATTTCAATGCCCAGTCTGCTGACACATGAAGAGGATTGGCTTGACCTGTAGCTGAGCTGGCATTTCAAACAGACTTGGGAGGTCAGGTGCAATAGGGTGCTCTACAGTGCCAACTGGTGACTTTCTTTGAATTGCTGGGAATGTAATTTTTAACCCAAACTTCTTTTCCAGCACCGAAATGTATATAGCTCTTCTGAAGTAGAGAGTAGCTTTGAACATGTGCAGACTACCATTGTCACCCCATTGAGAAATATCAAGAATTCCGTCTTTACCATGGATAGGAGAAGGCATGACCATGTTTAAGATGAGGCTGAACCTTATCACCTCTCATTTCAAGAGGGGCAGGTACCTATCATGGCTGAGGGATCAGTATTTATGACACCTGCTGTTAATCTGGTGGTGAGAGCATCTACAAGATCTGCTATAATTTCCACCTTTGTACTTTCTTCTTTGGATGCCTGATGGCTCAGGCATCTTTTATCACTATATCCCTGATCCATTGTAGAATGACTGGATTCAGGGGCGGGGGAGAGAAGACAGTATGGAACAAGGTGGTGAGCTCTCCCGTGGCCCCTGACAAGTACTCACAGCTGCAGCCTGCTCCTTATGACCACTAGATGGGGAAGTGCCTGAAGAACTTGCTTGACGTGATGCCTTTGAAGCCACTGAAATGGAAAGCGCTGTTGCAGAGTCTACTGCTGGTTGTGGCATGTCCATTGCTTAGTTTCCCACTGCAAGAGCGGGGAAAGGGGAGTTGGGCACACAAATGGAAACTCCTCTCCCAAAGAGGACCTCTTCCTTGCCTCAAAGTGTCAGGGGAGTTTAGCTAGAAAAAATGCTACTTTGTGTGAAGCATCATAAGCTCCTCCAAAGGTAGAGAAGCAGAAGGAGAACACTTGTTTTCCCACTATAAATGAGGCCCTCTGAGGCAAGTGGAAGGCCAGGGAGAAAACCGCCAAATGAAACCAAAGAAGCTCATGATTAGAGCCTAAAGACAAAATTCCTCCAAGTCCACTGTCAAAGGTTGTTCGGAAGGAAAACAGAGAAGAGATTGCTAATTGGGGGGGTGGGGGTGGGGGGCTTTCCCAGGACCTTGCTAGAACACTACTGTCTCGCTTTGAGACAAGGCTGATCTGGACAAGTAGAATTCTCCACCCTCTGGATGACATCATCAAATTAAACTATGTCAGGAGGAGGTGCCATCCCAGCTGAAAGATTGCTCTACTCCCAGAATAGGTTGTCAGGCAATGTGTCATCCAGTCAGGCTTGAGACCCTACATTTTTCATTTTAGAAATCTACTGACAAAGCAGGCTGTCAAAGATACCTACAAAAACCCAGACAATAGAAAACAAGCTGTAACCTCAACCACCAAGCTTGTTGCCTGCAACAGGGAAGGAGTAAGTTATCACTTCCTTTCTCTTACTTATACAATTTTTCTTTAAAAAAAAAATTAAGTAAGCTGGGAAGCCACTACTCTCTTCTCACCACAAAGAAGTGAAACTCAGCGCAAGCTGACTATCCCATCTGGAGACATCCATTTAAATTACAAAGAATATTAGGAAAATGATCTCAATATCTGCCATCCAGATGGGACAGGGGGAGGTCTGGCTGCTCAGGTAGGCAACACAGGATAGGGTTCGAAACTGAGGCAGGCTGGAAGCAGGTCTGGTACATAGTTCAAACTCAGGCAGGGTGTCCGGGCTCCTTCAACAGTCATCTCGTAGCTGCCATTCCATCAGGCTACAGCAGAGGGTGCAATGGGCATGTGGAGCTACTCCCACAGCTTGGCTGAGAGACCAGCTCCATTCGAATCCTCCTCTCCCTCTGTTTCCATTCAAGCCGGTCATAGTAAGAACTTTGCAATGTTAAGAACTGCCGCCTGCGTTCGCTTTCCCCCTTCATCACCCGCTTTTATTTTTACTTCATGTCTTTTAGCCATGTCATGCCTATCCACAGCAGGTTCTGAAGGGAATCCTTCTTCTAGGCACACATAGCCCTCCTCTGCAGCGCAACACCCAACGAGCATTTTAACCACCAGAGATCTTTCTACACCATTGCAAACCAGCACCCCTAATATCTGGTAGTAGGCTGTTAGAATGGGCTGCCAAGTGATATGCAGGCTACAGGCAGGACAGTAGCTCAGGGATGGAACATAGCCTTTGCTTGCAGAAAGTCCCAGTTTCAGTCGACAGTGTCTCCAATGAAAAGGATCCGGTAGCAGCAGGGGATGGGAAAGATCCCCCGTCTGCCTGGGACTCTGGAGAGTTGCTGCCAGGCAGAGTTGACAATAATGAGCTAGATGAACCAATAGTCTGACCTGGCATAAGGCAGCTTCCTATATTCCCTATGCTGTCACCATAGATACATTGGTGCATACATGTGGTTGTGGTGGCATACTAATGAACAATATATTTAGAATTGGGTGAACATTGGTAGTATGTAGTTGTTGTACACCAACAGCAACACAGAACATATGGTATGTCTTAGATTTTGGGCTGAGTACTTCAATTATTCTAATATGTGATGAGGTTTTGCCTTACAACTGAAAGATGAGTCACTGAATTAAAGTACACACGTGGGTGAATGATTCATGTCATAACATTTAGCTGCAGTGCTTGGAATGACAGCAGCAGAAACAAAAAAAATCAATATTTCCCCCTTAGATTATGTAACTAAGACTTGTTTAAATGCCAGCAGTTAAATAACAAAAACAACTTTTGGTACATTAAAAAGAAACATGCACACAATAAAGCAAAATATTTTTTAAGCAATTGCAAATGAGTGGATTAGCAATGCTTATCAAAAGAAAAAACTAGTAACGTCACAGTGTTTGCAACCTTAGCATTGTTTCATTTTTGCAGTAAACTTGAGGCTCAATTAAGAATGTAAAAAGAGCCCTGCTGGAATGGACCAAAGCCCCATCTATCAAGCATTCCAGGTGCAACAGTGACCAGCCAGATACCAGAGCACTGGGACTATTAACTTTAATGAGTGATTGTTTTGCAGTTTTTATACAAACGGCTGCAGACAACAGCTAAACTAATGGTTCAAATCAGAAAACAGGATGAAGGTCAAGCAAGGAAGACAACACCTTAATGGTTAAGGAGGAAGTTGGTCATATAATTAGTAAAGGTAAAGGTGTCCCCAACCAGTCGTGTCCGACTCTAGGGTGCGGTGCTCATCCCCGTTTTTAAGCCGAAGAGCCAGCGCTGTCCGAAGACGCTTCCGTGGTCATGTGGCCGGTATGACTGAACACCGAGGTGCACGGAACGCTGTTACCTTTCCCGCCGAGGCGGTACCTATTTATCTACTTGCAATTTCTTGCTTTCGAACTGCTAGGTTGGCAGAAGCTGGGACTGAAGATGGGAGCTCACTCCGTCACGCAGCACTCGGGTCTCGAACTGCTGACCTGCCGACCTTCCAGTCTGCAGTTCAGCGTCTTAACCACTAAGCCACCGTGGCCCCCATATAATTAGTAGGCTAAGCTAAAGTAGTTAGCTTAGTAGTTAAGAACTGTGGAGCTAACTTAATTAACCACCACATCAGATGTTATCTATATAAAGGTTTAAGTAACAATTTTATACAAAATTTTAGTACAGCACAGTTTTACACATGTTTGTTCAGAAGTGAGTCTCACTGAGTTCAGTGGCCCTTACTCTCTAACAAGTGTGTTTAGAAATGTGCAGCTGCATTATATAAAGCCCTTTAACTTAATATAGAGCTTAAACATCTTTTGCATTCAGTGTACAAAATAATATTTTACATCAGATAACTTTTATAAATAAATGATGCTCAGGCTGCAGTGCTGAATAAAATAAAATAACAATAAAACAAAAAGTATCAAGGAATTGAGATTGCAATCCTATGCACTATTACATGGGAATAAGTCCAATTAAAATTAGGCTTTACCTCTGAGTAAACATGTTCACGTTTGAGCTGTTAAATTGTTCTTTACGTGTTTATTAGTGTAAAATGTAATGAACCCCCACCCAGCTCTCTCAAAATTGTAAATGAATTCTTATTTTCTGCCATCAGTAAAATCACAATTGCCATCACCATCAGCCTAGGTTATCTCCACAAATAAAAGAAACAGCTACAGTCAGCTTCACTGTTTTGCCTATTTGAAATTTAGATCTTGCTCCAGCAGTCAGTGCCACTCAAGCACAAAGATGGAAAATCAGGGCATACACGACATATTTTCCTACTGTTATTTATCTAAAGTAGTCTCACAGTCCAGTCTCAGCAATCCTGAGTCTTCAAGAACTGTATTTACACCGACAAATCACTCCAGGGATTTGACTTTTGGGATGGCACTTCGACAAGGCAACCCCTGCTAGCTCTCAGAACTTTTCATTTTAAATGTAAGTGTAACAGGATAAGCCCTGGTTACCTTGACAGCTCGCCCTGGCTCTGCAGCCTCCCATGCTTGCTTCATAGCTTTGATCTCATCTGCTCTCTCAGTGTCCTTCCTGAAATCCAAGGCTTCCACCTCATTTTGCTCAGTGACTAGTCGCAAGATCCAGGAGGGCTTGTTTGGATCAGATTGCTGGAAATGAAATGTACAGCAGAAAGAGTGTATGTTGCTTTGGATCTATAGGGTAAAGCAAAACTGGAGAACATCCAAAATGATCCAATGGAATAAACAGAAGAAGTCTTAGGATGCTGAAAAAAATGTATGTGGTTTTATTCCAAGTAGCCCTGCACATTTTGCCCCTGAGTATGGGCTTTCTTCAGGGGCTGGATTAGAGAAACAAGAATGGACAAAAGCACATAAACTTTTTTTAAAAAATAAAAATTTTAAAAAATAAAACATCAGTTTTAAAAACATGGTGATAATGCTAATTATCACACTGCAAAATTGCCTGTGATTACTTACTCAGTTTTAATATATATAAATGCCTGCAGAGATCTCTGAGAAAGATCTCCAAGATGATAAGTCTCCAAGATGAATCCTGTGACTGGTGACAAATTGTGATATGCCATAGTTTTTAATACATTTTAAACTAAATTTTACAGCTGTATCCATGTAGGTTGAAGTTAGGCTCAAGGCCTCCCATATCACATGCAAAATATTCCATGGGAGTATCTCAACATTCAAGTTCTTTTTTAAAAAGGATCCTATTGTCAGTTGTAAGGACATTTTGCAAAGCCCAGAACCTTACATGTTTTGCAGAGTGGGGCTTTGTTCTGCAAAATGCCCTACCAAAGGAGTACCTTGTTTCTAATATCGTACAGATGTTCACCTATCCGTATTTTTAAGGGCCTGAATGTTTTACCCACATAGAGTTTGTTACAGGGACAGAAGACGGCATAAATCACCACACCCAACTTATAGTACAAGGGGTGAATTGTTTCAGGGTTGTTTTTTTCCAGTTGATCATACCTTTAAATCTGGTCATCTTGCAAGTATATATGCAATATACACAATGTCCAAAGGGGTGGTGTCCTGTGGGGGATGTAGCACCATGGGGACATTGTCATATGTATTAAATTTGGTGTTATTGGAACTTGTTTCTTTTAAAATGTTTTAATTGTTTTAACATGGTGTTTTATTCTTTTATTTTTACTATTCACTGCTCTGAAATCTTTTGATGTGGAGCAGTATATAAATATTGTAAATAAAATAATAATAATAATAATAATAAATAGTATGTCTGCTTGTGCTCCCTAAACTCACTCCTTATTAGCATGTCCTTAATATTCTTTTGAAGGAAATCATAGGCATTTCTTGGCACCCACTAATGTTTGTTATAATGTGCAAATTCTTTCTAATGCTTCCCTGAAAATTATTTGTCATATGATTAAAAGTTAAACTGCAGTTTATCTGACTAGAAGATGTTTCTTTTTGTTTTTCCAGAAGATCAGTGTGTCTTGTGTGCCATGCTCTGCAAAAGTTGATCTACCATTGCCCTTGGATATCCTCTATCCAGCAATTGTTCGCTCAGTAAACGAGATTCTTGTACAAAATCACCTTCCTTGAAACAATTTCATCTTAATTCAAGAAACTGCCCACATGGTAAATTCTGTCTGAGCGGCCTAGGGTGCAAACTATCATATTTCAAATAGGCATTTTTATCAGAAGGTGATAGATAGACAGACAGACAGACAGACAGATGATAGATGGTTTCCAGATTTTTTTATAGGCAGATCCAGAAAATGGATCTCTCTGGAATTAGAGTGTGTATCAAATTTTGACACCTACCCATCTGAAGAAGTTCTGCAAATCACCTTCACTCCCCCCATATAAAAAACACATCATCAATATATCTATACCAACAGATCAGATTTTCTGCAGAAGAATTTTCAGGGAAAACCATATCCCTCTCAGAGATCTCCATATACACACTGGCAACCTTTGGAGCCATGGGGCATCCTATGATCACACCTTTAGTTTGCTAATAAAAGCAGTTAGCTAATTTAATTTTATTTTTTTTGCTTAAAGCTATTTCTTCCAATGAAACCAAATAAAAAGTAGGAGGAAGTTTTTCTATTCTTTTGTCAAGTGTTTGATATATCAGTGTTAAAGCTTGATCCTGAGGTATATTGGTATAGATATCAGAGAGATGTTACATCCGTAGTGACCAAGAAATCTTTTTCAGTTCTTGTAATGGAGTTACAAGTTACAACTTATCAATAAAATCTATGGAGTCACATATCTATGATGGAATTCTAGGAATGAAGGGTATGAGAAAATGGTCAACAAATAAAGACGGTGGCTCTAGGACAGACTTACAACCCAAAACTATAGTGCGACCTGGTGGTGGAAACACCCCCTTGTGAATTTTTGGTAGAATGTGAAAGAATGGTGTCCTGGGATTAGTATTCATAAGAAACCTGTACTCATTAGTTGTTATATAGCCCAGGATTACCCCTTCTTCCAGAATAAACTTGATTTCCTTAGCAATATAATTAGTCGGGTTGTTAGGACATGGCATGTATGCAGGGTGATAATTAGCATTATTATGTTTTTAAATGGATGTTTTATTATTTAATGTATTTTTAAAAAATACATTTATGTGAAATAAAACCACATATATTTTTCAACATTCTGAGACTTTGTCTCTTTATTCCATTGAATCACTTTGGATCTATAGCCTGTCAAATGGCTGATAGTGCTGATACATCACTGAGAAGCATTGAAGTAGACTGTTATTGCCAAATAATGTCAAATGCAACCCTCTGATGTCCTTTGATGCACCCCAGCTTTGCAAATGAGTCCACAAAAGTTATTACCTCAAAAACTAGCCTGGTCTGCCCATACATTATTTGTTTGTTTGTTACATTTATATTCTGCATTTCCTCCAAGGAGCTCGAGGAGGTATACATAATCCTCCCCCTCTCCATTTTATCCTCACAACAACCCTGTGAGGTAGGTTAGGCTGAGAGTCATTGATTGGTCCAAAGTCACCCAGTGAGCTTCATGGCCAAGGGGGACTAGAACCCAGGTCTCCCAAGTCCCAGTCCAACACTCTAACCACTACACCACTACATGCTTTAACCACTGCTGTCAGTTGAAACTCTTATATGGCAACAGTAATGAATGATGGACGGCTGGATATGCAATTAACCTAAATTTGAGTTCTAGTTTTAAAACCTGGTTTTCAAATTGGGGTTTAGGGGTACCCTTAACCATGGTTAGCAAAGGACCAACATAATGCCATAACATGGCTAAGATTGCTAGCAGGAATTTATACATGGTAGGTGGTTAGTGGGGAGGAAAGAGAGTGCATCCAGTTCTAGTGTTTGAACAGCATTATGGGTGGTTCTACATTAAGCAAACCCCCCGCAAAACCCCACATCCTTTCCGGAGATTCCTTTCGGTTTCTTTGCAGGATTAGGAAGGGCTTCTTTACACAGCAGCCATGTGGTTTGAACTGAGGAGCGCCTCCCTCCCTCCCTGGCATCTGTGCAAAGGAGGGGGGCGCGAGTCTTGTTTTCATAGCTTAACTTCTGCTGTACTATTTTCTCGCAGCCCCCAGGAAACCTCTGACTTACTTCTGAGTAGACATAAAATGTACGATTGTGCTGTAAGTCTGCAGCCCTTGGCATACTTATGTGAGAGTAAGCCCCACTGAACTTAATAGGATGCTCTGAATCAACAGAGGACTTTGCTTTAGAGCTTGGTGGGGTGGGAGATCAGATGTGTCTCTCTTTGTTGCAGGGAGGTATTTTACCCTCTTCTCCCTCCAATCGAGAAATGCAGAGGCTGGAGACACAATTGGAAGATGATTCTTGCCCTTTCTCCTGTCAATTCTCATCCTGACCATGCCCCCAACAACTGAAAACAAACATCCACAGCAGGCAGACACGGCGGTTTCTTTCAGCTTTTGGAGAATTTTGCAGGGAGGTCATGGCGCTCCTGTTCCATGGGCTGGAAAAAATACCACATTTTTTGCATTTCGGGAAAACATAAGATAGACTGGAGGAAATGACAGGAGACACCCTGGAGGGTAACGGCATCATCTAAAGAGCCCGCAAACTTCTGAGAGAGAGCCATCTCAATAGCAGGATAAAAGCTCCATGTGATGAACCCCTATGTCTACACTGGCCCCTAATCATTTGTGGGATATTAGTGGCCTGATAGAGAAAAAGAATCACCACTTTTCCAGTTTACAAATGCCTGTTTCCCTGCCTAATCATTTGAGAATAATTGTTACTTGCCACAGGCAACCAGGCAAGTGGTTACTTACAAGCTTGGCATAGTCACCAATTACTGTTTGAAAATATAGTAATTTAAAAAAAACCCTAGAATATAATCTGAATTTTAAAATATATGTCTCACTTATACCATGTTCCCAAAGGTACAGAAATGTTGGAAGCCACTCAGAAGCTATTGACGTCATATGGTTAGGGCAATTCAGATTCTTTTCATTGTTATCCTCCATTAATATTGCCAATATATTATATTATGGTCTCCCCAAAGAGGGCCACCTGAGGCCCTAGATAGGAACAGAAAACCCAGAGGGAAGCCGAAAGGGCTATTATGTAAAATTAGAATTGCTTGTCCTACCTGGGTTATCATCAATCCACCTGAAAAAATATGTAAGGAAGCTGGTAATGAAAATAAACCCAAAAATAGGACACTTGAATTGATCCTAAGTAGATGGACAGAAGGGAACACCCTGCAAAGTAGGGCAATGTATTTTCACCCAACTAGTGCTGGGGTAAAGAAGGGGGAATCTAAACCTATTAAGGGCTATATAGTCAGTGGGGGGTAGATGGTTATGGAAGAGCTGAATAAAATATGTACTTGGCTTATGTATGTGAGTAGGTGGGGGTACTGATTTTCATACTGTGACATTAGTGATGCAAACTGTGGCGTGTATTAATATTTCATTGCTCCAGCAAAATTAAGAATTAAATCATGTGCTTTCAAACAGGAGAACATTTGCATTCCATTCCATTATTCAGTATTTCAAGGTAGCTACTTAGCTAGCTAGAGCTGAACTATGGAACAAGATAGTATGAGTTTTAGCTGTCATACCAATATGAAAAAAATAAGTGAAAATATCACGTTTTCTCTGTATCCATCCCTGGGGGCAGGGGTCGACGACGACAGAAGCCTACCATGTAGAATCCCAAGAAATCTACCATATAGAACACCATACAGAACACTGTTACTGCATTTGAACATGCACTTCACAAACATATTCATTTATTTTTACCTGTGATTCTGGTCTAACAGCAGATGGAGGTTTTTCTTTAGCAATCTTTTCTGCCTTGTCAGCTGTTTTTTCCTTTGTTTTTCGAGTTGTTTTGGAAGAGCCTGCAGATTTTTGTCCATCCAAGTTGCTGTGAATCTCTGGACTTAGGACTGATATACTCTCTTCATGTTTCTCAACAGGATGAGCTGTGCACAGACAATTGTGTTTAAATGGCAACAATGACAATCTAATTAACAACATTACTTCACACATTACTTTACTGGGACTAATTCACTTTCATTTAGACAGACGGTATTTTAATTAAGATTGCCACTCTCATCTGAAACATTTGTTCTGGCCTATCTACTATCAGACCAACAGAACACTGGTACACTGAAAGTTGGATGGGGCTCCATCCAACATCATGCCAGTGATCTTCTACCTGCTCAACAGGACATTCCCTTCCTTTCTTCCAACCTGCACCCCTCTGTGCTCCCTAAATCTGATCCTGAGGGCCCACTAACAATCTGGAATAGATTTGAGGGGCATTCAGGGGGCTTCAGGGTAGAGGCAGAATCCATTTTGTCAGTGGTACCTATTCTGCTGGTGAATAGATACCACTGGATACAACCCATGGTTTCTGATATTGTGTTGCTGACATACTGTACATATTGGTATATGCAACCCCAAACACTTATGCTACTATTGCAAGATCAAACTAATTAACACTGTATCAAGAATGGCCCATGAAACTGACAGAAAACCAGCAATTCATGATTCAAGATTGGTTACTCTTGAGCCAATAGAAATACTCTCTGTATGGAACACAAGAACACTCCAGCACAGAATTATAGGCAGTTGAGTATGTGTATCTCTTTGAGTACTTACAGGTACTTGTTTTCAAAGAATGACTTGGCTTGGTCGCCTTGGTAGATGATATGAGGAGGGCTCTGGATAGGGGTGAATGCTCCTTCCTTGTTCTCCTTGACCTCTCAGCGGCTTTCGATACCGTTGACCACGGTATCCTCCTGGACCGCCTGGAGGGGTTGGGCACTGGGGACACCGTATTGCGGTGGTTCTGGTCCTTCCTCTCCGGCAGGTACCAGAGGGTAGCACTGGGAGAGGAGGTTTTGGACCCGTGGCCACTTACTTGTGGGGTGCCACAGGGTTCCATCCTCTCCCCGATGCTATTTAACATCTATGTGAAACCGCTGGGCTTCACATGGCTATCATCAGGAGGTTTGGGGTGCAGTGTCATCAATATGCGGATGACACGCAGCTCTACCTCTCGTTTAAATCTTCACCAAGGTTGGCCGTAGAATCCCTGTCCAAATGTCTGGAGATGGTGAGTGGCTGGATGGGGAGGAATAGGCTGAAGCTGAACCCTGACAAGACCGAGGTACTTTTGGTGGGAGACAAGAGGAGGCTGGGGGATGTTGACCTGGTGTTGAATGGGGTACGGCTACCCTTGAAAGACCAGGTCCGCAGCCTGGGGGGTCATTTTGGACTCCCAGCTGTCCATGGAGGCTCAGGTGTCAGCTGTGAGCTGGACAGCGCTGTATCAACTCCATCTGATACGGCGGCTGCGCCCCTTCCTTCCCGACCATCTGCTCCCATCGGTAGTACATGCCCTGGTCTCCTCTCATTTAGACTACTGTAATGCGCTCTATGTGGGGTTACCCTTGAAGACGGTTCGGAAACTGCAGCTGGTACAGAACGCGGCGGCTCGCCTGATTAAAGGCAGCCGCCGGCGAGATCACATCACTCCAGTGCTGAAGGAGTTGCACTGGTTACCAGTTGTTTTCCAGGCCAAATTCAAGGTGTTGGTTTTGACCTTTAAAACCCTATATGGTTCCGGCCCAGCCTATCTTCAGGAGCGCCTCCAGCAGCACCAGACAGGCCGCTTAACAAGATCAGCCTCGGATGGCCTTCTCTCTGTCCCATCAGCCAGGACAGCTAGACTGGTGGGGACGAGGGAGAGGGCCTTTTCTGTGGTGGCCCCCACTCTGTGGAACTCCCTCCCTAGGGAACTCCGTCATGCCCCCTCTTTAATGAGCTTCCGTCATGCATTAAAAACGTTGTTGTTCAGGCAGGCATTTGGGGTGGGTTAGGGTATTTTAGAAAATGTTTTTATTGTAGAATTTTATTGTTTTAAACTGTTTTTATTGTATGTTGTACATCACCCAGAGTGGCTGGGTGACCAGCCAGATGGGCGATTAATAAATTTAATAATAAATAAATAATAAATAAAATAAAGGAAATTAAGGGCAGTCTCCAATGGAGACTGCCTGAGACCAGCCAGCTCCATTGATTCCTTTCTGCAAGTGGTGCCCTCTGCTTGCAGAATGGAGATATAGCGCTTCTGGGGGCATCCGAAACAAGTGGAAATGCTCTTTTCTGGAATGGGATAGGTTGACAGAGCTCTTTTATGTGAACTCTGCTGGCCTGCCCTGTCTGCTCATTTCGGGTTGCCCCCAGAAGCGTTAAGTCTCCATTCTGCAAGCTGTGGGTGCCACTTGCAGAAGGGAATCAGTGGACCTGGCCATTTCTGGAACAGAAGCAGTGTTGAGCCCCACTCATGGATGGACAGAATTGAATACTGCCCACCATGTGCATAAAAGGGCACTGTTTTGCGGCTAATAGGTTCTGTGCTACTTTTCTTCTTCCAACAATGTTTTCTACAGCCACTGGCAGGTACAAAGGAACCAATCAACCCAAAGTTAGACATGTTTAAGTCTCATTTATTTCAGTGAGTGAAACTTAAGTGCATCTCTTTGAAATCAGCAGGGGATAAGCATGCATAGATGTGGCTGGGTTGGATCAATGCGTTGTTCACTGCTACCTGACTTCAAGATATTGCTTTATGTGTATTGGAATAGGCTGAGTGATAGTGGAGATAACACAACCACATTTATTTATTTTTTAATAAGCATTGGAGTGTGTGATAATTCTATTTGCTAGTGAATCTTAACCCTATACTCACTTATCTGGGAGTAAACCCCATTGAACTCAGTGGGACTTACCTCTGAGTAGACATGCACAGGATTGCACTGTTAGTATTGACTTTGATTAGAAAATCACTGATTACTTCTGGTCTATTATAGCAATTTCAAGCACTGAAGTCAAGAGGAAAACATCCTAATTTTGTTAATCAGTTTAGGAGTTTTGTTATAAGCAAATGTCAACTAGGAAATATAGCGCGGTATGGTTTTTATGGTTTTTCCAAAAGCATTATCTATGGTTAAATAATATACATGAGGTTAGCATCAGTAAAGAAAAAGTGATTTACTGCTAAGAATTGTTTTTAAAATTGAAGCAGTCATTCTTATTGAAAATAAGAAAAAAAATAACTATAGGGAAAATGTTTATGTGAAAAAATATTGATGGTATAATTCAATTGAACAATGTGATTACATATATAACTCTTTATTTCATTTTATATAATCATGGTATGTTGTCACGATAAATCAAGCTGGCACTGTCAACTATGTAGTGAATTATTAAATTCTGAAGATTAATGCATGCATTAACCAGTGGGTAATGCATGCATTACTCTAGGGGTAACCAGTGCTAAAACTTAATGAAGATATATGGACCTATTCAGATCTTGGAATATTCATATTTCTGTGACTTCTTTTAAACACATTTCAGGTGCCAGCAAAGACAATTCTACACAGGATAAGGCGAGAGTCCCATCTTTTTATTATGCATCAGCTGCTAGACATGCATAGGATCCAAGCACTGGGGTGGATGGGGATGGTAGACTTTACTAGGGCCTGGGGGTGCAAGGCACCTTAGCCTAGGCTAAATAAAGATGCTAAATAGTATGTCATGCTTGAGAACGTTTGTGCAGACTTATTTCTCTGTAGCTATGTGGTATATCGAGATGTTGTAAGATTTTGTGAGATTTGCTGGAGGGAGGAGAGAGGGGAGGCACACGCAACACCATAATAATATGACATGTTGCGATCCCTGGGTTTGTGGGAGACAGCATTCCTGCTCTAATTTACAGGTCCCAAAACACATGCAAGTAAATGTATTAGGTTTCTGGTCTCCAGAGAGCATAGAAGAACATTAGATCCCAGGCAGAGGGAAACATTTATTCTAAGGGCCAAGACTGATATATCAAGAAGAGGTTCAGAGTGCTGTGGAGGCACTTTGTTTTTGTTTTGTTTTTTAATGTATGTGTGTCTGTAGCATAACAGTAAATTCAGAGAGGCTATGCTACAGCCACTTGGTTGGCTGTTCTGTGGATGCTGCTGTCTCTTCCTCCTCTCTCTTTGGAAACAAAATGCCCTGCAGTTGCTTACTTGAAATGGAAGGAACTTGTGGCTTTGGGATACTGTGACAAATATTTGCCCCAGAAGGCCTTGCATCTAGCAAGACTCCTGCACCAACTGGCATAATAGGCTACTGTGCAAATATTTATCCAGAATAGAGTTATTGGTTTTCCACATTTTCCTCATAAAGTGCAACTCTCCCAAACTACAATTTTCACAGAGAAGCAAATGATATATTGAGAGGTATTCCTAAAGTTTGATTCTAGTAAGGTGTTCTAACAGAAGCATTCATGCTAACTTGCTGTAACTTTTCCCTCATCTCTAACCTTGCTAACATTGTAAGGTAAAATATTTTCCAAGCTAAACTCAGGACAAGCAAGGTTTCTCACCTAAAGTCAGGAAAAATGTGCATCAGATAAAAAAGTTGGGAAAAGGATAACTGCTTACTGGACTGTTGTCCACATGCCTGCTTATGTGTAGTTATGACACAAATAAGTGAACATAAAATATTGTGGGAAGTAAACAGAACTAAGAAACACTTAAGATTTAAAGTACTGAAACAATAAACCTGTGAAAAGAAGCAGATGTTACCCTGTTTTGTAAAAAAGTATGGCTCAGAAAAGCTGACAAGATATGAAGTAAATATATTACTCTTCAAAATCACAGCTGGAAACTTTGAAAAAAATAACTAATGGTTAAAGAAATTCCATTCTATAGACATGTAAGCAGTGTTAATAAAGAATTATATAAATATGAGGGGGAACTTCATGCCAGGACTTCAGAACCAAACATTGGTTCTCATCAGGACATACCATCTGTCCTCAACCACAACCAAAACACCTGTTTCACTGACTTCTCTGCTCCATTTTGCTACGAGCTCACAAATGTTATTGGGTGAGGTTTTTTTTTTACTGTTTTAAAGGAAACACTTCTAAATTATTCTTTAAAAGCTTAAAAGATGTGTTTTGCCTGCAACTACTGTGTATTCTTGTATGTTTAATGCTCTTATATCAAATGTGAATCATGAAATGTAAACACTACCTATGATTTTAAAGTAAAAGATGAAAAGACACACCTGATCTCAGAGTCCTCTGTCTAAAAACACAGTGTATTAATACCAGGTATTTTATAAACTTACAAATTCCATGATGACACTTTGTGCCTGGAATATGGAATGGCTATGTTAATTGCTGATCCATGATCAAACTAAATACAGAAAACCCGTATCATAATATCCCTAGACAAGGACAAATCTATCACAGTAGGTTTTTGCCCAGCGGTTGTAGCAGCAGGAAGCGCCAAAGTTGGATGCAGTGAGTTCCTGCTAGGGTGGCCATCTGTCCCATATTACAAATTTCCTTCTTCCATCTCATGTGATTTCCTGAATGGCATTCATTCCACAAGGGAAGGGAGGAGAAGGAGGAGGCGGAGGCAATGGAACAGTCAGCCAAATAAGCTGTAGCATAACAGGTTTCAATTTGCTGCTATACTACAGTCACATATACCTTAAAAAGTGATCTCAGTGCACTTTCATGGTGTTTTGATCCACTTTTTTATATACAGCCAGCTCAGCCCTAAAGGGCATTTGTCAGTACACTCATGTAAAATTTATATATCTCTATATATCTCATGGCATGACATGTCTTAGTCGAGGGCTGAATCAAATGCCCCCTCTGTTTTGCTGAAAGGTCTTTGGGAACTTAATACATATAAACCATTCAGCCAAAGCCATAAGGAACTTAAAACAAAGGGAGCGAAAAGAAACTAAGAGACACCACTCTGTCATCCTATTTTTCAAAACAGGCAAGAGTCTGAAGGAAGCAAGGAAGAAGTGGCCTGTATCACAACTTTGCCCCAGGCCTAGAAAAATGATGGTTGTGCACTGCACGTGTGTCACTTCCTCTGCCCAGACTGCCCACTCCCACACCTTTCTCTGTCCCGCCCCCCGCCATCTTCCAGCCTCTTGAAATACCTGGTAAAGGGGCTAGATTTTGTCTGTAGCACAACAAATGCCATCTGCTAGGCAATTTATTCCAACATATTGCTTTTCCAGATATATTTTGGAATGAACAAGACATAGCCAGGTATAGTTTGGAGTGAGAAAGCCACCCATTTACTATTCTGTCTGCTGTTTCATCATTCTTGTCAATGAGTTCTGTTAGTGTTCAAACAAGTATAATTTTCTGGATGACCAGGATTATGGTTTTGTTAAGGTACTTGCTAGAAATGATAATTGGAATGAGAGCAGAATGTATTTGGGATTATTGTTTCACATCATGAGACAGGTCCTGATCTTTCTTAACTATTGCCATTGCATTTTCACCCAATGTTGATAGAGCAACCAGCACAACATGAGGCCTCTCCTAGGTGGTATATTATTTTATTCCATATCAGGGTTATTATTGTTGTTGCTGACAATAATATGCCCATCCCTTCAACTACAACTCAACGTTCTCCTGTAAATTGCAAAAGTAGGGCTTTAACGGGCCAAGCCCTCTATGTCAACTATCAAGGATTTGCAATAGCCCTCAAATTGTCTAAGAATTACTGCACCAATCCACTATTTACAAATCCTTTTATACAAGGCTTTAGCCAGAGATATATATTTTAACATATTTGGAAATGTGATACATGGCAATCATAATGGCTCAGATGGTACTACAAGTACTAGAGCCTTTCTGAAATAAATTTAGAGTTTTAAAGAACCCCTGTGTTCCAATATGGACCACTAGCGGCATGTAGAGTGTGTGGAATCAGGGACCCCAGCTGGGAATGAAGTTAATATCTTTGGATTTAAACCCAACCCACTTTCCACGTATAATCCCCCTTTCACAATAATCACCTGGTCAGAAATTCAACCAGTTCAGCTGATTAAGAAAGTGGAAACAACAAAGTAATTTCTAATTGCCAACCCAAACCACTACAACAGAGATGGAGCGGATTTTGTGATTGGTTCGCTCAAATCTCTGAAAAAGGATCGGCTTTACTGGTCTCAAATTTCATAAATGTGTAGAATATAACCACAGTGCTTGGTCTGCTTTGGGAACTACCTGTTCTGAAACCCAAAGTTCTACTGTGAGAAGGAAGGGAGGGAGGTGTAGAGCCATTCTAGCAGCTGGTATCATGTTTTAACAATTCTGACTGGCTGGATCAGGTACTGCAATGGTTCATATTTAATTAGGGATGGCGGAGAATTTCTCCCCGAATCTTCGGGGGGCCGAGCGCCAACGCATTCAGCCCCCCGAAATCGGCGGTGAAATTCTCTGCCCCCCCCGGGATGGGACTTACCTTTGGCGAATGTCCCTCCCGGTGGTGGGTCCCGGCGGCGGTTTGGCGGTGGTTCGGTGCGGGCGGGGGCGGCGGCCGGTCTCCTGACCGGCTGCCGCCGCCGCCATTGCAAAAAAAAAAAAAACTAAAGTAAAAAAAACCCCACACTCCCGTGATAGGCTACGTAACGATTTACGTAGCCTATCACGGCTAGATTTCCAAAGTCAGCCATGATAGGCTACGTAAATCGTCACGTAGCCTATCATGGGTGACTTTGAAAAAAAAAAAGCGCATACGCAAATGGCGGCTCCCATGGGGACCACCATTTGCGTTCCTTATTTTGGCACGTCTAGTCTACGTAAAAATTTATGTAGACTACGGCGAAAATAAGGGTACGCTATTTGCGTTGCCCTTATTTTCGCCATAGTCTATGTAAATCTTTACATAGACTAGACGTGCCAAAATAAGGAACGCAAATGGCGGCATTTGCATATGCGCTTTTTTTTTTCTAAAGTCACCCGTGATAGGCTACGTGACGATTTACGTAGCCTATCATGGCTGACTTTGGAAATCTAGCCGTGATAGGCTACGTAAATCGTCACGTAGCCTATCACGGGGTCTTTTTTTTTAACTTTTTGTTTCGCGGCCGGGGAGACGGGGCGCTTCTCCCCGGCCTGAATTTCGGCCGGGCGAGGCGGGAAGCCTCCCCCCCGGCCTGAATTTCGGCTGGGCGAGGCGGGAAGCCTCCCCCCCCCTCGCCTGAACTTCGGGGGGGGGAAAGCGAAGCGCCTCCCCCCCACCGCGAAGCCAAGCTGCGAAAAGGTAAGTGACTTTCGTACATCCCTATATTTTTGGAGGAATTATTGGAGACTATGCTGCCAACTGCTGGACCAGTATATATTACAACACTCGCAATTTTAATGTCCTCAGTTTTTCCATATTTCAGTATTCCCTTGTTTTGCATCTTGGCATAGGACGCAAGGGAACGCATGCTGAGAGAGGCATACAGCTCAGTGCTTCTCTTAGTACAAAGAAAAGGACACAGCTAGCTCCTTGAAGAGCAGCTCCTCCAAGTGCTGGCCAAGTCAGGTGATTCTTTCACGCACTGCTCACCATTTGCATGGGGTGGCAAGTGGCATGTGAAAAATCACTTGGCTGGTGCACAGAGGAGCCAAGTTGGGCACCTCCTTTGTGGCCCACATGCCGTCCTCATGGGGCCAGTGAGTGTTGTGTGAAGGATCACTCGGCTGGTGCACAGTGGGCAGCTCCTTTGCATGCTATGCACCAGTGCCATGGGGCAGTACACAAAAGCAACCCTCAGTGTTATTTCCAATTGGAGATAAATTTGGGGATTATTTTCCTGCAAAGGGGCAGGCCTGGGGAGGGACATGGGAGGAAATCCTTCATGGCTGGATTGGGACTCCCAGTGGGCTGGAGTAGGCCCACAGACCAGAGGTTCAACACCCCTGCCTTAGGTATTGTACCCAGCCTTGGGTTCTGACCCAAAATTTACAGAAAGCTTGGCCAAACGCCTCCCCACTTTCTCCAGAGCATAGCGAGGGGCTTTTTCTGACCATTTTGGGTGGTTGGTAATGAATTCTAAAAATTTCCAAGGCTTACCATTTTGTGAAGAGGTGGCAGAGAGTTCCATTTTATTTATTTATTTACTCAAAAAATCCTTTGCTGCTATTTCAAGTGACAGCAGTGGTGCAAACTGCAACCCAGCATCATGGCAACCTCCTTCTACAAAATGGCTCAATGGGACTGACGCTATATCATGGCACAGCATTGTTCCCATTGGACCATTTTTAAGAAGAAGACTGCCATGCTGCTAGGCTATTTGCAGCCCTGACAAGCAGCCTGAAGCAACGGCACACTATTTTGAGTCCAAAAGAAGTGGAACCCTCTATTGCCTCTTTCCACCTGCACCTTGGAACCACCAAAATAATGCAGGTATTTGGCATGCCTTTGCAGCTCAGCCCACCCCCTGAAATTGGAGAAAAACTCTGGGCTGGATACTTTGCTCCAGTACCAGTTTGAAGGCTGTCAATTGCAAATAAAAAATAGTGGAGAAGTTGAGACGATGTGAGCATTTCTGAGCAAGTGTAATGTCACAGAGTCTAAAGATTTTCTTCAAGGGACATGTCTACGATAATTCTTGGGAATTTACAGTTCAACACTATGCATGTTTACTTGGAACTAAGTTCCACTGTTTTCAATGGAGCATACTCCCAGGAATACTTCTAGGACAAGACAAGAATTCATAACATTATTTTGGCATAGTTGCTATTCCCTATCTTGAACAAACATTTACTGGCATAACTGCATAAATTTGCTGCTGGGAGGAAATCAAGGACACATTTTAAAATGTATGCCTTTATTTCTTTGTCTAAAGTAAGTCCTGCAAATGTCACTTAAAATGTGTTCTGCTCTAGCTACTTAATCTGGACACTAAAATCTACTGCAGATGGCACTGTTGTCTTATATTATGAAGTATGAAGAGCTAGAGGGTTGACACAGAAATTTTCTATCAAATTTTCTGGAAATTACAAGTGAGAAGTACTTTTTGGCCACCCAGGAGTATATCAGTATTTCTGAATGAAAAATCATTCTGACTGTTTATCTGGCATGTTTGCAACGCTTCTTGGCAATCTCTTTCTGAAATAAAGGAAAGCTTTCATGGTCTAACAGTACTGTGTTTTTCAAATTATTTTAATGGTAGATTCCGATGCAGATTTTAAAGAGCAAACAAATACAAACACAGTGGCTTGGGTCCTAGGAATGGCAAGTGGAGTTCCACTTACAGAACAGGGCTTTATCACCAAAAAGCTACTCCTGACTGTCAGGACCTTCCAGAATGGCATTCAGTACAGCACAGAAGGCTGTAGTAGTATACCAACAGGGACAGCTTAATTTCGGAAGTGTTATTATCTTTTTAATCATCATCATCGGCAAATAATGTATTCCTCTGTAGGACCAGGAATCTTTCTAAACAAGATGATGCACTGATTTACTTCAAATCTCATCACCTCTACTAAATCTTCATCTCTTTGAGATGCCTTTGACTATGTTATCATGTGCAAGTATCATTTGCATTGAGACTGAAAAACATTTTAGAATACTGACTTTAAAATCCCCAAATGATTTATTCAGTTTGGAAGCACTGCTGTTGAGTGGGAATAATCCCTAAAATTATTCCAGCACAGATGTTAGGTTAAAAAGGACCTGGTTAAAGTTAATGCATTCTTTAACTATGGTTAAGGCAAAAGAAGCAGATTCACTTCTTTTGCACTGGAGGCTGCCTTGGAGGCAGCGCGGAACAGCCCCATCCTCCACGCTCGCAAGAGGCGTGCAGAGAGGCTGAAAAGGGGCATGGCTGGGGGCGTTCTGGGGCAGGGAGGGCAGAAATGCCTGTACGACACATCCAATGTGTCGTACAGCAGCCTCCTCCCCTGCTCAGCCCTCCCGTGGCTAGACAGCTGCAATCGGCTATCTAGCCAAAAATGCAGGGTAGAAGAACCACAGAGGGAACAATCCCCTCCGTGCTTCCCCTGTCCTGCATTGGATAGGCAGTCGCCTCTGAGTTCAGAGGCAGCCACCTATCTGAATAGGATTGCGCCCACATTTGCTTATTTAATACATGTATGCCACCCTTCTCAATATTCTCAGGGTGGCACTCATGGCATTTATTTGACATAATTAAATCAGAAATTTTAATGTCGTCAGCACAATTCTGATAATGTTATGCAATTAGTTTAGCTTACTGAATTTAGAGAAATGTGTATTTTGGTTAAGACACTTCACAACAAACATGACATGCAACGCAGTAACTTACCTTTAATTTCATTTTTTTCTAATTCTTTCAGTGCCTGAACAAATATCAGTTGGCTTTCAGTAAGCGGCCAACTATTATGTAACACTGAGGCTTGTATAATATACTTGTGTGGCTGTAAAATCCAAATGCAATACGTTACGGATTCATAAGTCATTAGAAGTTGTTATTCTAAATCAATCACATGCTCTTAACCATCACCCCCTTGCTAGCTGTCTTGGATCCCTGTGGCTTTGAGGAAAAAGAAGGAAAGAAAGGCCAAAGTCGTGGCTCTTATCCACCTTTTTGAGATACATAAGCTGAAAAGAATCCAAATCAATTGGACAGGCCACTGCACTGCCAAGATTACATCCCACTGATCTCGCCCAATGCTGGAGTCCAAATCAAGGCAAATCTGAGCAGCCTTCAATACCATCGACCATGGCAACCTTTTGGACCAACTGGTCTCCACTCTCTCTGCATTCAGGAGGGAGGTCAGTACACATATTAAGTCAACTTTTTAAATCATTATGGTTTTTAAGGGTTTTTTTAACGTTGTACTGTGTTTTTATTTGATTGTTTTTGGAACCTTTTGTAAACCATCTTGGTTTCAGAAAGGTAGTACAGAAATACAAGAAAGGTGGTATAGAAATACAATAGCAATACAATGAATGAATAAATAAAGGTGATGATTATTTCCATAATTCCATTTCCAAGACAAAAAAAACCCTTTGGTTTAAGAGAAAACTTAAGAAAAGAAGAACAGAAGAAGAGCCATGCTGGATCAGACCAAGGATCCATCTAGTCCAGCATTCTGTTCACACAATGGCCAACCAGCTGTCTGCAAGCAGAACATGAGTACAACAGCACCCTCCCGCCCATGTTCCCCAGCATGTTCTCCCATGCGATCTAAGTCCTAAGTTAGGGTTCCTGCCTTAACTCCTATGCCACGTAAGCAGTCTAATATATTGTGCTTGCTTACTACTTAGGCTTCTTTGAGTGCTTTCTGACTCAGCACTGCTTTTCAACAAACAGCAGGTTGATATGTGTGCTTTTTATCAACTACATTCATTGTTCAACAAGCTCAACTGTTCTTGGACAGGGGGAAACTTGCCATGCTGATCCACGCATTTGTAAACTTCAGGCATTACAACTTTAACATGATTCATGAGGGGCTGACCTGAAAGACAACTTGGAAGCTTCAGCTACTGCAAAATGTGTCTCTCCAGCTCCTCATGAATATTGGGAGAGTCACCTGTTCAACCTATGTTACGTCACTTGCACTGGTTGTCATGATGCTTCAGAGAATAATTTTAGGGGCTGGTTTAACCTTTACAGCCCTTTATGGCCTGGGACCCACACTGTTGTCCTGGAGCCTGATAAAGCTTGCTGTCCTAAAGATCATCCTGGAAGAGACTAAGTAATAGGCTGGCCTGAGCCATTTTACCACCTGAGACAAATCCCACTGTCACTGTTCCACCACGCCACTGGCAGCCACTACTTATCACATGTACCACAGCACTGGCCGTCAAACCTGTGCCAGAATTTCATGAGAATTTGCCAAGCCTGTGGTGAAATCTCACAAGACTAGGTCTAAGGCTAAGCCTCACAAGACTAGACTTTGTAACATCTCATGAGGCTTGACTGGCCTGGCAAGACTTGGGGCAGGCAAATATAAGATGGGGGAGGCCTTCAGTCTGTGAGCAGCTGCTGCTTGGTCTGGTGCTCCAGTTGCCAGCCACCTGCATAGCCGGATGCGCGTGGCCATGGAGCACCCCACCGGACAGCCGCCATCACTTGCTTCCTCTTTTGTTTGAAGTGTGGCAGCTTCTGCACTTCAAACAAAACAGAAAGCAGCCCACCAGTAGTGCTCCACAGTTGGCGGGGTGCTGGCCTGTCTGTGGAGCGCCTGGCCAGACACAGCTGCCAGGGGGGGAGCGGCTCAACAGGTGCCACAGTAGCACCACTGGCCTAGCAGAGTGCTGGCCTCACTGGGTGCTGGCCTGACTGTGGGGCTCCCAGCCAGATGCAGCTGCCAGTGTTGGGGGTTCAAGCAGAAGAGCAGTGGCCAGTGGGGCTGTGCGTGCTTGTTTCAGTGGAGAGGTGGAGGCTTGGGCAGTGGAGCAGCAGGGGCTCAGGCAGGCTGCAGATGTGCCCATTCCTCTGCCTGGGAAAAGAGTCTCATTTGGTCTTATGGTAATGCTTGTCTTGCTGAGTAAGGACCAGCCCATGTGTTTGTGCTGAGACCCACGCACTTGACGATGCAGGCCTGCTGTGTGAGTATAGCAACTTCAGGATGGACAGCTTATTCCCCCCAGAAACAACTTAGCAGGAACTTTTCATCAACTTGTCTCAAAATCTTTCCACAAATTTATTGAAAACCTCTGACCTGCTGAACTAAATTTTCATCGATGACGGGCATAGCAATAGGTTCTTCTTCTGTTGAAACTGGACCTTCCTGTGAAGCCTTGGCCGAAGACTTGACATTTTTCTGAGCTGCTAGAGCACCTTTTTTCTTAGGGACAACTTCAGGTTCCTTTTTGGGAGCACTTTGGACAACCCCACCTTTACTCGCTGTAGCTGGGAGAGGGATATATGCTTTAACGAGGATTTTTAGTGCCTACTAATTTCAAAACAGGTTCTTAAGAACTTTCATTTTATATGTTTTATATCAATCTCTCCCTCTCTTATCGGTCTACCTGCTTAGTCTTTCTAAGGATTTAAACCCTGCCCTTCATAAACATCCCCAGGGTGGCTTACAGAACATAGTAAAAATGATAATTATAATAATAAAAAATAGATAAACAACTCTCATAAACCTAAATGACAATGAAGTAGGTGCCAGGTGAGTCCCTCTGTGGAGAGCATTCCCTAATCAGATGCCACCATAGCAAAGACCCACTCCCTGGTTGCCATGGCATACCTGCAGTACCAGGGACTCCCAAAGATCAAGACTCTGATGAAGATCACAGGAAACAGGCAAGCCTGTATGGACATAGGCAGTCCCATGCCATGAAAGACATTTCATCATTCACATTTTAAAAGGGTATTTGATCACTGTGGTCTTTATTCTTGTTGTCCATGTCACATCTTGCAGAGTTGCACCTGGCAGCAACATGTCAGTGGGCCTTCTTTTTGGTGACACCTTCCCTCTGGAATAACCTCCCCTTGGCAATATGTCAGGCACTGGCAATCATATGCTTTCAATGATTATTAACTTACTTGTTTACCCTGGGTTTTCCCAACTATTAACTTGCCTAAGACAGCAACCCTATGGCTGTTAGACAGCGTCTAGATGGCCGTAGGATTTTTCAGCTTCTGGGAACTGAGCTCGGAGCCAGGATTTTCAGCTCAGTTCCCAGAAACGGTGCTCCCCACCCCCTCCGTTGCTGCCTCATAGGCAGCATGGTTCTTCCCCGTCTCCACGCTTGTAAATGCAGCACGGAGCGGGTGAAAAGAGGGCGTTCCTGGGGTGGGGCAGGGAGGAGACTGTGGAAGTGTTGTTACGATGCTTTCTATGTGCTGTGTGGCCTCCCCCCTCCCCCTCTGAAATCCCCAGGTAGACAGCCAAATTGGCTTTGTGGCTGTCTAGCCACAAATGCAGGGTGGACAAAGCGTAGAAGGGAGGATCCCCTCCGTGCTCCACCTGCCCTGCGTTGGATAGTCGTCTACCTCCGCATTCAGAGGCGGCCGACTATCCTGATAGGGTTGCGCCCTAAATGCTGTCGGGCATTCGTAATGATGTATTATTTCATACTTTTTGTATACCACATCAGGATTTTTAAAATGGGAAAAGGGTATATAAATACTGCAAAATAAATAAATGAATAAATATTTTATTTCCTGTAGGAATATTTGAATCATAATTAACCCAAGTGAAGAGCTTAGCCTCATACTCAAAACTCTTTATTCTATTTGAATAAAGAGGAAAGAAATAAGAATTAGTCTTGGCAAAAATTTTGCTTGATTGGAATCTTGTGAGCTCTGTGTAAAACACAACAATAAGAATCTGGAAGTGTGTATTTTGCCTTTTTTAGTGTATTCTAAGAAACACCCATTTTCCAACAGTGAAACCATCTGTTCACTAGAGATTAGACAAATAATACTGGATTAAATATCAGGGTTTTTTGTTCTTTTTATTGGCCAGGTGGGTGGAATCTGAAAACTGACACAAAGAGGTGGTAAAATATATGAAAGATTATAGTCTGCAAAAGATGAGACAAATAAAATGTAAGGTAGGTAAAGTTATTTTGCAAAGAATTTAGTGTTTGAGAAAAATTCTACTGGAGCAGATCACTGGATTATTTCTGTCACGGAGGTGTCATTTCTCTAGCATTATTCAGTGTATAAGTGCTCAATGACACAAAATTATGGGTTGGCTCCAAAGTTTGCTCCAATGAGTGTTCCACTTGGGACACTCTGGCCAGCAGGAAGGGGAAGAGGCAATCTTTGCCAATTCTTCCTTCCCGCTGTGGCTCCCATGCCACTTCCTGTGCTGTTCCAGGGGATCCCTCAACCTTCCAGAGCAGATTTTCAGGGGAGAATAGGAGTCTGTACAGGAAGTGGTCAAGTCTCCATATTGCTGCAATAGCATCTGGCATCAGCTTCCCACATGGGTCAGCCAGACTGCATGGTGAATACCTGGGCCACTGCATCCCTCTTCCTGTACACTTGAGGTTCTGGCAGGGATACTTAACCTATCATCTGGTTCCATATGTGTGAAACAAACATCAGTGGTGCCATGTGGATGTGTGATTACCCACAGTGATTTTCAGCAACAAGCATAACAAAGCAATAACGCTTAAGCAGGTCTTTGGCACTTTATACAAATTCTCAGTGAAGAAATTATTGTCTCTTTGTATGAAATAATCATAATCCAGGATACAACATATTGTACTTACACTGACTACTTAAAGGCCTCTCAGCAGATATGAAATGAAATGCAGGAATGACAACATGGCCCTTCCCAACAGAGTATACCATTTCTTCCTCAGAATCCAGAACTTGTAGTTTGACGATTGCATCTAATTTAGAGGTCTGTACCTGCACAGTAGCAATCAGTGGCATTGTGACCTTTACTGAATATCTGATGGGGACAAAAATTCAAGACAGATAATTAATTGAGCCAGATGGTATTATATTCAGCAAGTCAAATATCTCAGTTCTTAAAAGCATCACTATTCAGGAAAGTACACAGTTATCAAGCCCTGTATCAGTAAGTTCGGACATGGAAGTTACCATGGGCGTTTAGAACACGTTATCTGTTGATATGCAAACTAACATGAGGAAACCAAGGTTATAAAAATGAAACTGGAGTTGTAATTCTAATATTAAGCTAAGCAAAACAAAAGGTGACCATTCTCATTATAAATGTGTTCTTATGGACTCATCTGAATATGGAAATGTGGCCTGATTCTCCCTTTTACTTAGATCAGTTGTACACTGGCATAGTTATTCATTTATACACCTTGCCTTCTAATGCTGCAAGATTGAAACAAACAGCTAGCAATACTCCGTAATATTTTATGATTTATTATTAGAGGTAATACTGGTAATATTATCTTTGATTTGTATACTTGAAGTAAAAAATGGATTGCTTTTTTTAATCACACAGGTCAGGCAAGTTATGAAAACTGAGCCTCATTCAGAGTCCCTTATGGCACAACATTACACACATTTGCTCAGAAGAAAGTCCAGTTGCGTTCAGTGAGGCTTACTTACTAGAAATAGTGTTTAAGATTTCAACCTTAACAAGTATTTGTTTTATTTTCTAGACGTAGTCAGCATCTTGAGATGTCTTTGCAAATGTAAAAGAAAAAATGGTTTCCATGCAGAAAGACCAGGACTTGACCTGGTATTTCTAGGATTGCCCATTTAAGCCCGTTTTGCCCTGGACCAATATAGAAACACATTTCTCAACAAAGCATCAATATATAATATCCCCAAAGAAACATGTATACACATGTGTACACTCAAAAACGGATACCAATGCAAACATGTTGGCCATTTTTCCAGTTTTACCTGAATATAATATGCTTATCATTTGGTACATAATAGTCTTTAACTTCTTTAATGGAATATAAATTGTTTACAGCTTCACGAGAGAGAACTGGAAGGGGATTGTAGGAACTTATGAGCCGAAGCCTCCATTTCCCAGCCATCACAGGTGATTCGCCAGTTTGAACTTCAGCCATGAAAGTATATCCTTTCTGAAATTAAACAGTTAATTCTTTCAGAAATTAAAACAAGTAAAAATGATGCTTTATATATAATAAGCATGGATAAATAGAAAACAAATATTATAACTGGCGCTGATAAGACACTGTGTGCCATTATGGTCCTACAATAGTTAAGATTTAAGTATTTTATAATATCCAATTTGGGAAACATTTTCAACAAAGCAAATCCTATTTGTTAGAGACATTGGGTGCAATCTTTAAAACTGTTGTCAGTAGTTGCTGTCACTTCAGAATAATAATGAGTTTTTAATCTTTGTAAACTGCCCAGACAGCTTTGACTATTGGGTAGTATAGAAATGTAATAAATGAAAGGAAATAATGTAGTTATGCAATATCAAGATTCTTAAAAATAACTGGACTATTTTGCATGTTAAGAACATAAGAGAAACCATGCTGGATCAGACCAAGGGTCCATCTAGTCCAGAATTCTGTGCACACGGTGGCCAACCAGCTTGCCACAGGAATCCCACAAGTAGCACATGAGTGCAACAGCACCCTCCTGCCCATGTTCCCCAGCAACTGGTATACTTAGGCATATTGCCTCTGATAATGGAGGAAGCATATAGTTATCAGGACTAGTAGCCATTGATAGCTTTATCCTCCATGAATTTGTCTAACCCCCTTTTAAAGCCATCCAAAGTGGTGGCCTTCACTACATCTTGTGGAAGTGAATTCCATAGTTTAACTATACACTGTGTGAAGTACTTCCTTTTATCTGTCCTCAGTTTCCCACCAATCAGCTTCATGGAATGATGACCCCAGGTTCTAGTATTATGAGAGAGGTATGGGAGAAATATTATATAGTGTATTTGCTTTCAAGTAAGGCCAATGGCAAATCGATGTTATCTTGTATCCCTCTGTTGTCACCCTGTACCTGCTGCCCACTTCAGCCAACATGTTATGTTTGTAATGTGTATTCTCAAAAATTATACTTTATATAAAATTAATAAAATTAATTCAACAATGTTCACATACTGAATATATAGTTATACACACACACACACACACACACACACAACGTGAGCTCAGTACATACAACCCTGAGCCCCAGGGCCTCAGAGGACCCAAGCCCAAGTTCAAATACAAGTAGTGACATTTTGACTTTTATTTCACTTCCATAAAAAGAAACACTTTGACCTGAACACTTTGACCTTGGGACAATCTTACATGATCCTTCTAATTATATAACCATTATTGGAAACTCTACTGATTGCATTTATTCTTATTTACTAATAAATACAATTTGCATTATATATCATAGATATGTCCTTGGCTGTCACTCCAACAATTAAAGCCATACTTTAAATTCCTTGTTCTTTAATTGATCTTCAATTTTTTGATAGCTTATTTTCCATAAAGTAACAGGCACACCTTCTACAGCAGCTTTCTCCAACTTGGTGCCCTCTGGATGTTCTGGACTTTAACTCCCATGAGTTCCAGCCAGCATCACCAATGGTTTGGAATGCTGAGAGATGTGGTCCAAAATATCTGGGGGGCAACAGGTTGGGGAAGCCTGTTCTATAGTGTCTATAGACAGCATTATAGACCCCATATCTGTATTAGATCTTTCTAATAATCAGAGTGTCTTGGACTATGTAAGTTCCACATTTTGGTTTTGTATCTGTCGTGATGGTACCCTAACAGTTTTGGTACTCTGTCAATCATTAAAGCCCAGCTGTCTTTATCTGCAGGAATGCCCATTACTAATACTACAATTACTACCAAGTCATTTATGTTTCTCACCTTATTCTTTGTGTAAAGATGTGGTGCAACCCTGAGAAAAACCCGAGGTATTTCCTCCAATGTGTCATTGTCTACGACATGAAGTACACAGGTAGGTATGGCTGAATAAATCTTTGGCACTATGAACATATCTTCTGGAACAAAAAATACTTCCCTGCAATAAAAGGGAGAGGGAAGGGGTAAACATCTTGTAAAGGAGGAATTAGTGAATTGTCTAATTCTAATCCACGTCAGTTTTGCATGTTTTACCTATAATTCTGTTCCATCTCCAAATTAATCTGCAATTTAAAAAAAACCCCTCTCAAAATACTCATTTAAATGAATATTTTAAAGATTTAAACTCCCAAGGACTGCATCACAAAATTCAAAGAAGTGGAAAATCCAGTAGGTAGCAAAGTTCTGATCTCCACATTAGCCCAAGGACTATTGTGGAGATCAGAGCTAGTTATTTAATATAAGAATTCACAAAGATCAGATTCGTCAAGCATCCCATTTTAAAAATGGTTTCATGAATGTCCTTGTCCCAGATCAGTAGCTATCAGTTAGAGATAGCTGTACTTTTTAGGATCTGAGTGGCTGAGAAATCCATTAATAATACGCTTCTGTTTTCAACACCCCATTCTTAATTAGCTTATGATCTGCCAGAAAGGTTCACCATTTCATATTTGTGGGGTGGGTGGTGAGGTGAAATAAAAGTAATCTGGGAAAGGAGACTGTAGACACCCAGATCAGAAGGTACATATGCTTATTGTTATAAGAGAACGCATACAACTTCAACATGTGAATTCTTGGATTTGAGTCATGAAACAAATTAACAGTAAAAAATTAAGTAATGGGTTATGATGATAAATAGTTCAAGAAACTCACCTGAAGACCACAAACCAAAAATTTGATGGCTGGTCCCCATACATTACAGTATAATCAGCAAAAGATGTCTTAGTCCATTCATCTTCATAGCAATGATATTTTTCAACTGACTTACAGTTACTTTTAAATATATCTCTGCATAAGACAAGAACAAATATAAAAATACTAATTGAGGTAATTATAAATACTACTGGGTTTTAAGCTGTCACCATCATAGCATTCCAAATATTAAGCAGTGGTAACTGTATTATGAGAAAATGCTTTCCCCAAACTATTTGTGGCACAGGCAGACCAGTGGGTTTGCCCTAATCACATAAACAGATTATGTGATTAGGGGTCAAATTTTAAGAGCAAACAGGACATATGAGTAAGGGATGCTGAACTGTTCCCCAATCTGTGGCTTTCTGCAGTTGTCCCCCAATGCTATTTTTCTGTCAGTTAGGCTCTGATAATAAAAGTGAGCCCAGCCACGAGAAAGCAACTGAGGCAAAAAGTGGATGAAGGTATTGTTTAATCTAGGGACAGTGCGAACAAGCGCTGTTCATCTTCACCCAGATTCTCTGAACATTGGTTTGATGCTCATCTCTCCTCAGTTTGCACTCATAGTTACAATCTCTGTTCATTCTGTGTGAATGGGGCAACTATACAAAATGAATGTGACAGAACGTGAAAATTGCACAAGCCCCCTCAAATTTGCGCAAATTTCTTCCATAGACTAAATTTCCTCCATAGACTAAAGTGTGAAATAGTGCATTTTTAAAGTTGCACAGTTGTGAACTTTTTTCTCATCAAAATTTGCTTATTTTTTAATGTGAGCAGATGTTCAAGCATTTGCTAACATTTAGGGAGAACATATTCTTTTGCTCATGCTTGCATTCACGGTTGTGGACAGGACATGCTCGCATGTTTTGCGAGCAGAAATGAAATTCTTGTACATCGCTAATTCAATCGGGGATCCCTAGATTTCCAACTAGACCCACTGAAAGATCAGAAGCACTGGCAATGTCTTTGCAAGCTCCCTAGTTAGACAGTCGCTTCCCCTCACCAGTCTCCGAGCAACCAAGCTGAGACAACGTGGGGGGAGGGGAGTAGATTTTTAGAATGAAGAAGTGTTATGAGAGCAAAAATAATGTCAAGGCCCAGCTTCAGTAATGCAGTGAGGCCTTGTAAGTTATAGCCAAGATTTGATTAGAAGTAGCCTAGAAGGCCTATTCAGTTTTTAGAATGTTAGAGTCTGTGTGAGCTTATCTCTGTGAGTGTTCTCAGAGCAGAGCCAGGGGGAGTCACCCAACTCCCTGTCTGCTGCTGGTCTAGCCTTGGTGGGCAGGGAGGCTGGAAGATGTCTGTGAAAACCTAACAGAGGCAGAGTGGGATTTGCAGAAAGGTTGCCCAGGTTGAAGTGTCACTGCTAGAAAGCTGAGCAGTGCTGCTCTGTTGAGACAGAAGCCTTGCTGAAAAGACTAAAGGCCCTGGTCTGCCAAGGGATCTGGAAGGGGTGTACAGTCACACCTTCCCTTTTGAGCTGATGCAGAGGCAGAGACCCTTTGCTGGAAAGATCTCGTCTTCATTGCCCAAAGCCTTCTCTCTTTGGATCCATCATTGTCTGGGCTTTTAGAGACACTCTGCACATGGACTGGAACTTTGGATTGTTAAAGACTTGCCATGGAAAGTACTGTGAGGCGTTTCATAGACTTGAACTCTCATTGCTGTGGATTGTGTGTCTGTGTTTGTAGTCAACTCAGTGTACGCTGAGTTTGATCTACGACTTTTGGACTTCCCTCTGCCAGAACTCATGCAGCATGGAGTTCCGATGCGAAAGCGGTGGCCTCCCCTTGATCTTGATGGGCCCTGATCATGTAGCCTGGAGGAGCAGTATGATTGCTAGATGTGCTCCATCATGCTTCACCATGCAAGAGGTGTTTTCTGCTCATGGTGTTAAAATTTCAATGAAAGTTTGTTGTGTGCATTTTATGATTTCTTAAATACTACGTGATACCTGCAAACGTCTTTAATGTCAGATAAAACTCTGAATGATACTGAGTGTGATGCCCAATAGTTTGATGTCCGTAGCACCCAGGACAGAGCCTTCAGAGGCAGAAGGCAAACCAATCCATGAGAATCAAAAAGAAATTTGAGCAATTGCACGATGGGATAGGATGGCTTACCCCCTTAAAGGTGTATGCCCCACCACGGCCATTAGTGTGTTGGGAACAAGTGAGACACAACAGAGTAGTACCACGCTTTCAATGACAAGTGGGGTTCAGTAGGGAGTGCCAGACCATACATGCATGCCCCGGTGATAATGCCCAAGGATGGGTGTGCACAAATTGGAAAGAGCACCCTGGCATTAACTGGGCCACCCCTAATGGTACTTATTGGATCTGTAGAGAAAAAGCATGGCCGTGGTTGCCCCCAGGGTGGATTGGAAGATGCTCCCTGGACTGTTGTGGGGACCCTATAGGTTTGTGGATACCTTGAAGAGCCCTGCAGTAGGTAATTACAGGGCTTGGAAGGTGAGATGGCAATGAAACATCTTCAGTTTGGCTGTTTATGCTTGGAGCTTATTACCTGGGGGTGGAGTAGCCACAATAATGTACAAAGTGAATATTTTTGGAAGGGCAATGGAAACGGTATTGAACAACACTGCTGAGGCACTAGAAGCCATTGGGAGAGAGATGACAAGCATAAGAACTGCTGTTCTGCAGAACCGCCTGGCCTTAGATGATTACAGCGGCCCAAGACAGTATTTGTGCTATGTTGCAGCAAGAATGCTGCGTATACATTCCTGACAAGCAGAGTGTGATAAATCACAGCATTAGGGCTTTATATGTGCAAAGTGAGAAGATATATCACCTAGAAGGGGAGTCCCTCTTTGAACTGATTTCAGACTGGTTTCAGGGAATGGGGGGTGGGGGTGGAAGCAAGTGGTTGCAATAATTCTGACTGTTATTGGCAGCTTTATAGCTTTGTGTGCTTGCTCATATGGCTGTCATATTTTAAATACATTTACATTCAAGTAGCTATCAACCCCCTGGTGATGAAATGGCAGGGCAAAGAAGATCCAGCCCTCTGGGCAAGAAGGGATTGTGATACAAAGATTTAATCACCCTTTGATCATCTGGGGGGAGGGGTGGAATTTAAGGCCCCAGGCTTGAACCAAGTTATTAGTAGTTTTAGAGGGGTTTAGATGATCCATAATGGTTTCTGACTTTGGTCAAGTTGGCTGCTGTTTTCCCTAACAGGCCTCTTGATTTACCAGGATGAGTCAAAGGTTGATAGTGCAGCGCACATTCCATACTAATGAGCTAGAGGGTGTCTTATCAAAATGTGCCTGGGAAGTGAGGCTTGTTTGCCTTAAAGCTGCAGGTGTCTGTGCTGGGAAAGTTTCCTTCTGACCAAGCACTGTTAGCCTATGCTAGGAATGAACGCTAATGAACGCTCGAAGTTGTCGTGCTACCTCACTGCTAACATGTATGGTATAAAACCCATTTTATCCCATGGCTTTGGGTTAAGAGAAGCTGTCTGATCCAACCATTGGGTACGCCTGTGTGCTGATTGTACTCAATAAAGTACTCCTTGTAAGTAAACCTGGATCTCATTTATCACTATCTTGGCACCTCTAAATTAAGAGTTCGAAGCCTACTGCAGGGGCAATACCCAGGCCACATGTTGCCCACCCCAATTTAAATGGAGGGAATTGAAATAAATGATTTAAATGAGCAAAAATCAAGTTACGCATTGATATTTCTTCATATATTTCTGAAACATTGGTCCAATAAACAATGTTAATTTCACAACTAAATAGAGTATTATTTACACTTTTGTTTCATCCTTACAATCAAGCTTTGTTCATGTGTGTCATTGTATATGTTTTGAGTGCTTTCCTTTTTTACCTATGGCGGGACTGTCTGTAAAATAATTTCATATAGGCTCTTTCTTACCACCAGCACCCATAACAGTTTGTGAGGTTAAGAGAACAATCCTACAGACAAGGAGCTATTGTGGGCTGCTTTTGTTCTAGGCTGGAAGTTGGGGGAGGGGGTGATTTTGTGTATTGTGGATGAACACTTCGTACTGTATTGTTTTTATATTATGTTTTTATGGTGCTCATTTTTATTTTCATTATTATGCTGATTATGGTTTATATTGATTTTTTACTTTTTTCCTGTAATATTAATTATACATTTCTATACTTCTGTGTGTAAATTGCTTGGAGACTGCTGTCTGTGCTGGGAAGTGACACATACATTTTAATAACAAGAGTAAGAACAACAACAACAACAACCAATCTGACCCATATGAAGCAATACTGTAAATACACTATTGCCTCCAGAAAATAAAGCTACTGTTTTGGCTCAATTAGTGGAGATGTGCTTTAGATAAACATTTGACAACACAATGCCCCTGAGCCACAGACCACATCTGGCCCAACAAGGCTTTCCCTATAGTGCATTCAGAGATGCAGATCAGTTGTTCCAGGAGAAAACAGAAGAAGAAAGCATGCTTTTCTGAGGCAAAACATGGATTGATATATTTGGGTATTGCAGAAACCATGGGGCATATTACCTCAATAACATCAAGGAACATTGTTCAAAATTTGGCTCTATTAGAGCCCACAACTTTTGAAGTGTTTCTTTGACTTTAGCATTCTCCTTTGTACCTGAAATTTAACAACAAAAAAGTTAGGTTATTAGTAAATATGAGGTGACCAAGAACTATGAGTGTTCTTGCTTTCACTTAAAAAAAAAAAAATCTTAGTGTTACTCACCAGCACTCTGTAGCTTCCCCCTTCTTCCTGGAATGCCTGTGAGGGGACATCATGATGTCTTCCCATAAACATTTCAGGAAGTGAGACAGCTGGGAGAAGCTGTCTGTGGCGGGCCTGAGAGCTAGGGGTGTGCTAATCAGCAAAACTTGAGCTTGTCAACGTTCTTTGAATTCCATCTTAAAGCTCATTCCAACTCAGGTCCGTATCAGATTGCGAGCTTTGTTCTTTTCTTTTCACATGAAAATCTGTACATATTTCCATGCATATTTTCCCCAAATGTACACATCAGTTGTGTGCATGTTTGAAATGTAGTCATTTTGAAATATATGCATTCTGAAATGTATTCCTTTTGAAATGTATGCATTTTTAATATGCTCATTTTAAGTGTATGCATTCTTCTCCTATGATGAAAGTGTATTCATGCACATTTTTGAAATGTAGTCATTTTGAAATATATGCATTTTTGAAAAGTACACATGCTGTTGAACACATTTTGGGGGTGGTAGTCTGCAAATCACATTGGAAGCTCATAAACGTAAGGACTTCAACCACAGATTGCATCTAAGTCCGTATTTGGTCTGGAAGGTGTGAACTAGGTAAAATCCTGATCAAAAACAAACTGAAATGAATTTCTCATACATCCCTGCTGAGGTCTGCACTTTTTTTAAGTGAAGAGGAAATCTGCAAACTTTCCCACTGTAATGCCAGTGGGAGGATGTCATGATGTAATGTTCTCACATGGGCACTACAGAAAGCATGGGAAATGGCGAAGTGCCAGACAGCAGCACAATTTTTTAAAGATTCAAAGGAAAGTACCCTCAACTCTCAGCTACCTATAACTTTAATGATTAAGGTAAGTGCACAAGCCCCCCTCAAACAAAAATTTCTCTGAAAATTCTTCCCTCCCTTATTTTCAGACTGATTTCCCACCCCGATTCCCCCACATGCACAACTGGCTGAAAATAAAAATCAGCCAAATTATCGGAGTGGCCTTACATTAAACATCTACTTTAAAAACAGGTGATTAGCAGGCAAGGGTGGAGGATCCTGACCTGGTTTTCTGCCATTCATTAATAGCCTGACGTAAGTCCCCCTCCAGGCAGCCTGAAGTTTAACTGCAGCTTCTTCTTCTTCAGGTGTGGGATCTTTGTTCTGCCAAAGAACAGCATTCATGTCTGCCAGCTCTGAAAAAATAAATCAGTACAAATTTAACTGCTAGCGAAATCACAATACTGATGTCTCGTTTGCCAAAAGCAACAGTGTGGTTTGGAGCAGTATGTTTTTTATTCTGTTATATCTTTTAAATTGTTCTGTATTCTTATTCATGAACCAACCTGAGATGACCTTTTGCTCAGAAAGATACTGACCTGGTTTGCATGGCACAACAGCCCACCATGGCTTAATTTACCCACAGGGGCTGTCGCGCCGTGCTGGGCACCCGCAGGTGCCATTTTTGCATGGTGCAAGAAGGCGCCAGGTTTGCTGAGGCTTGTCATGTCATGCAAACCCATGCAGGAGGGGTTGTTCAAGACTTCGACCACCCTCAAATAACCCTAAAACAAGTCATGGTTAAATTAAGCCATGGTGGGCTGTTGTGTCATGTGAACCAGGTCAATTAAAACATATCTAAACAAATAAGTGCTATTCCATGGTTTTACAATGTAATGCAGACTTAATTTTCTAAGCCTGGATCCTTATTTAGCCAAAAAAGTACCATCCATGCACAAGAGGGAAGTATCAGCAGGCTTGGGGGAACCCCAAGGTTTGAAGTGCAATGTTTTTAAAGGAACACTAATGGGAGCGTAACTATCAAAACAGTCCAATGGGGACATAATATGCCATAGAATGCAGGCTGGAAACCCAGGGCTGGGGAAAAGAATAGATGATCCTGGAAGAGGACATAGCTGGCTGGCTGTATTCCTGAACAGGAGCGCTCAACCCTGCAACATTTTGTTGTAGGTCCCACTTGTGCTTTGGGGGCAGTGTGCCCACCCCTGTTCTAGCCCTTTCAGTTCTCCATTTTTGTCAGGCTCATACCCAGGTATAGTAGAAGTGTTAGAGTTCAACAGAAATGGACTACTAGCTTTTTCCTATCTATCTATCTATCTATCTATCTATCTATCTATCTATCTATCTATCTATCTGGAACAGTGTGCAAAGAATTAACAAAGACATATTAATCGCATTTAAAAGGATTCAGGATCATCCACGTCCAGATTAGATGGCCTGTAGCTCAGATGGTTCTTTGACAAATTCACAGAAAATATATTAGTTGCTTTTAGCCATGATTGCTAAAAACAGAAATGGCTTATTCAGAGGCAATATACCGGTGATTTTCAGATGCATGTAGCAAACAACAGTGGGTGCATGTAACTTTATGGAGCTCTGGCTGGTAACTTCTAGACACAAAAGGCTGGACCTTTTGCTTGATCCAAATGACCTCAAAAGAGTCAACTTGGACAGTTTCATTCTCACATCAGGTGTAATGTATTCACACTTAGTAGTTTGTGAACATAAAATGCAAATTGAATTTTCACTAAGTTTACTTTTGTATTGAGTGCGAGACTCATGTCTTGCAAGTTTAGGTAAGTGATGTGCTGTTCTCTTTGTGTCAGGAACTAATTGAAGTTCAAGAACATATATATATATATATATATATATATATATATATATATATACGCGCGCGCTTCCTTTGGTCTTGCTGAGTATTTGAATGATTGCACTGATGATGGAATAATTGAAGTTCAAAGAAAATAGGAAAAATTGGTGAGATATTCTACGATGTGGGAAGGTCACAATTCAAAATCAAACTTCAAGACCTGAATTAACATCCATGGATGTTTATTCTATGTATTCAGCATTAAAAAAGGTCATGGCTTACCCTAATTATTCTTAGCTTTACTAATAATACTTTATCATGTTTAGTATGCTCTGTGCATCCTGACAATAATACTATATGGGGGACCACTAATACCCTCAACAGTTTGGGTGACAAGGTAAGTATGAAGGTTTTCATTTTTGTAAGAAGGGTTTTTGCTCCATCATCACACCTAAGAGAATCAACAATGCTCAGATGTTGCAGGGCTAATGTTGCCTAGTATTCCTTCATTTCCATCTCCGCGATGATGCTAGGGTAATTGCTTGAGACTCACTACTGGCTTTTGTAATTAAATGAGAAACTTCAAGCATCACACACACACACACACACACACTCACACAAATTTAATGGCATAAAGGTGTTTTAATAATACAAAATAAAATAACCCACATTATGTTACCTCTGTTGTATGAGGTACAAAAACATGGGAGCCATCAACTTCATGAGGGAATTGCTGCCTAGCTATTGGGTGCAGTATTTAGGAATGGCTGGACTTTGCAACATTCAGCTGAATTTTTCTTTAATCCTATATTATCAATAGACTATGTAAAAACAAATATCGCTCATAAATTATTTTACAATTTCATATACTACCTGAGGATTCAGTATCTTCAACCAACATGTCACTGTGTTTAAAATCCAAAGTGAAACTTCTGTAAGCAAATTCATAGTGGGGAGGAATATTCCCTAATATTTGCTTCATCAAATGCCAAAAAGCATTATTGAAAGCCTAAAATATAAAAGAGAAATTGTCAGCAAATTGTTCTAAATGGATATTTTTATATTTTCTACTCATCATTTTCAGAGAAAATATAGCCAAAGACTAGGGATGTCCGAAACACTTACCTGGTTTCATCCAGGGACATCCGCGGTGGGGGGGAGGCACTCTGTCCCTCCCCCCGAAATCCTCGACAGGGGGGGAGGTGACCCGTTCCTCCCCCCGGAATCCTGCCTGGTCAGCTCTGCGGAGCCCTGGCCAGGGCCGTCCGCGGACGGAGTTCCGGCCGTGGACGGACTGCTGCGGACGCGAATGGCAGCCGCCGTACTGGCCGCCATTTGTGTCCAGCGGAGCTGCCATGAAAGGCTAAGTATTTACGTAGCCTATCACGGCAAGACGAAAAACAAAACAAAACAGAACAGTGCACGCAAATGGCGGCGGCTACGGTGGCCGCCATTTGCGTTCCCTATTTTTAGCCGTTATTACGGCGAAAAAAAGGGGACCGCAAATAGCGTAGTGGGCGCTATTTGCATTCCTTTTCCCCCCCGCCGTAATAGCTTACTTAAATATTTACGTAGGCTAAAACGGCGAAAAGAAAAGGAACGCGAACGGTGCCCACTACGCTATTTGCATTCCCCCTTTTTTCGCCGTAATAGCCTACATAAATATTTATGTAGGCTAAAACGGCTAAAAATAGGGAATGCAAAAGGCGGCCGCTGTAGCCGCAGCCATTTGCGTACGCTTTTTTTTTTAGCTTGCCGTGGTAGGCTACGTAAATATTTACATAGCCTATCATGGCTATGATGAAGAAGCGAATGGCGGCCACAGGGCAGCCACCATTCGCAAGTCAGCACAGACGGCAGCAGGTAAGTGCACCATTTCGCGCGCCTTTCGAGGGTTGGGGGGGCGGGGGCTTCGTTCCGCCATGGATTTCGGGGGGCCGAATGCACTGGCATTCGGCCTCACCAAGATCCGTGGAGGAATTCTCTGACATCCCTAACAAAGACACACACCAACCTATATGTTCACATACCAGCCTATATGTTTGAGTATTAGATACATCGGGTGAGTAGGAACTATAAAACCTACTAAACGAGATTTCTTTTGGTATCACCTTATCAGTAATCACCACCTTATGTGATTACTGTCTTAAGATCTAGTGAAAACATAAATGACATTTATATATCTGATCACAGTATAAGATATATACTACTACTACCAAAACTTTTAATTAACATAACTTCTAAACAGCAACCAGCACAAAAAAATGTACCATTTTAATATTAGTCACAGGGGCCCCATCTACACGAGCCTTTTACTCTGGGGCGGCTGTGAGTAAAGGTCCTTTGAGACAGATGACACAGTCACCACTAGGGATGTACGAAAGTCACTTACCTTTTCGAAGGGTGACATTCATGGTGGGGGGGAGGCGCTCCGTCCCTCCCCCGGAAATTCTGTCTGGCCGGCTTCTCTCTGCAGAGATTCTGCAGAGCCGCCGGCCAGGGCTGCCTGCAGCCAGACATCCAGCTCCTGGGCAGCCTGCAGGGATGCAAATGGCAGTCGCTGTAGCCGCCGCCATTTGTGTCCCTGTATTTTGCCATGATAGGCTAAGTAAATATTTACGTAGCCTATCACGGCAAAAAACAAACAAACCAGCGGACGCAAATGGCGGTGGCTACGGCGGCCGCCATTTGCGTTCCCTTTTTTTTGCCGTTTTAGCCTATGTGAATATTTACGTAGGCTATTACGGCAAAAAAAAAAAAAAGGATCGCAAACGGTGGCCGCCGTAGCCGCCGCCATTTGCATTCCCTTAGTTAAGCCATGATAGGCTACGTAAAGACTTACGTAGCCTATCATGGCTTCCGCAGGGGCGCAAATGGTTTCCCTGCGTTAGCTGTGATAGGCTACGTAAGTATTTATGTAGCCTATCATGGCTATATGGAAGAAGCAAATGGCGGCCACAGACGCGGCCGCCATTCGCAAGTCAGCCCGGATGGCAGCAGGTAGGTGCTCCATTTCGCGCGCCTTTCGTGGAATGGGGGGGCGGGGGCTTCGTTCTGCCATGGATTTCGGGGCGCCGAATGCACTGGCATTCGGCCTCACCAAGATCCGTGGAGGAATTCTCTGACATCCCTAACAAAGACACGCACCAACCTATATGTTCACATACCAGCCTATATGTTTGAGTATTAGATACAGCGGGTGAGTAGGAACTATAAAACCTACTAAATGAGATTTCCTTTGGTATCACCTTATCAGTAATCACCACCTTATGTGGTTACTATCTTAAGATCTAATGAAAACATAAATGACATTTATATATCTGATCACAGTATAAGATATATACTACTACTACCAAAATTTTTAATTAACATAACTTCTAAACAGCAACCAGCACAAAAAAATGTACCATTTTAATATTAGTCACAGGGGCCCCATCTACACGAGCCTTTTACTCCAGGGTGGCTGCGAGTCAAGGTCCTTCGAGACAGATGACACAGTCACCACTAGGGATGTATGAAAGTCACTTACCTTTTCGAAGGATGACATTCACGGTGGGGGGGAGGCGCTCCGTCCCTCCCCCGGAAATTCTGTCCGGCCGGCTCCTCTCTGCGGAGATTCCGCAGAGCCGCCGGCCAGGGCCGCCTGCAGCCGGACATCTGGCTGTAGCCGCCGCCATTTGTGTCCCTGTATTTTGCCATGATAGGCTACGTAAATATTTACGTAGCCTATCACGGCAAAAAACCCACAAACCAGCGGACGCAAATGGCGGCAGCTACGGCGGCCGCCATTTGCGTTCCCTTTTTTTTGCTGTTTTAGCCTACGTAAATATTTACGTAGGCTATCACTGCAAAAAAAAAAAAAAGGGAATGCAAATGGTGGCCGCCGTAGCTACTGCCATTTGCATTCCCTTAGTTAAGCCGTGATAGGCTACGTAAAGACTTACGTAGCCTATCATGGCTTCCGCAGGGACGCAAATGGTGTCCCTGCGTTAGCCGTGATAGGCTACGTAAGTATTTATGTAGCCTATCATGGCTATATGGAAGAAGCGAATAGTGGCCACAGACGCGGCCGCCATTCGCAAGTCAGCGCGGACGGCAGCAGGTAGGTGCTCCGTTCCGGGCCCATTTCGTGGGGGGGGGGCTGGGGGGCTTCGTTCCACCACGGATTCCGGGGGGCCGAATGCACTGGCATTCGGCCTCACCGAGATCCGTGGCAGACTTCTCTGACATCCCTAGTCACCACTTCGCAGCCATCCATGGTTTTCTCTCGGAAAATGCGGATTTCCAAGGAGGCATTTTGCTGCAATGTTTTTTGTTTGCTGCGGGTTTCCCGTGGTTGTGAGCTGTCTGTCCCTTTCCCAAACTGATTTTGCATTTTGCAGTGGGTGTGTTGTAGGTATGTACAGTGCTTGCATCACTCTGTGACGCTCCTTTACTCCCACCGTCCCTTCGCAGCTGCGCAGTTACAGAGGCACAGAGAGGCGTTTTCATTTATTTAATTACACTTCCACACATTTTTGCAGCTTTGTATCTTCACAATGGTTGCTTTTGGACTCAGTACCCAAGGGCCAGGGGGGTCTTGGGGGAGGACCAACTTCACTCCAGCCACCATTTTGGACTGATGGATAGGCACATACCTCTCATGCCTTGTGAGTGAAAACCATTGCGAGAGTCTCAGGCTGGGGAATTGACAAATGGATGGCATGGAAAAGAAGGAGCACAGAACACCCACATTTTACCTAACAAGGGACGGACAGACACAACAGAACCCCTAAAATACAAAACAGCCACTGAAGTGCTGCACCCACATGCTCACGGGACTGCACAGCTGCACATTAAAAAAACAGTGGCAAAAAAAGGGTACGGTGACGTCTGCTAGGAATCCTGCAGTAAATTGCGAGTGTACCGCAGCAGAAGCTAATTCGAAGCTGAAATGCTGCGCAGTTCCAATGGAGTGAAGGGTGAAAGTGGTGCCATGTTGACAGGGCCCTGGTGGGGCAGTTCAAATTTTAGGCAATAATGTAAACATTTGGGGCAGTATACAACAGTGCCATTCCACAAACTCAATTAACACTAGTGGAGCTCCCCTGAATCTTTTTGTTGTGCATAATGCACAACCGCTTGCCCAGAAGGCTGGGCAAGCGTAACTTTAGTTGTATTCTCCTCTTGCGCATCGTTCTGAACTAGTTTCCATTAGTGCAATGCCATTTGCACTAGCAAAATAACACAGTTGGATACTGCCCATAAGAAGACCCATGCTGGATCAGACTAAAGACCTATCTAGTCCAGCATTGTGTTCCCACAGTGGCCAACAAGATGCCCATGGGAAGCCCACATGTAGGACATAAGTGAAACAGAACCTCCCACTCATGTCCCCCAGAAACTGATACTCAGAGGCATATTGCCGTTTTTAAAAACTTACAACTTAGCAGTAATTATAACAATAATGTTAATAAATGAAAGCCCAATCTAAAGCCCAGTTCACTTGAAGTATTTTGCTTTAAGAAATTGAGAGTTCAGTCCCATTAGCTTCTGCAGAATAAGAACATAAGAAGATGCTGCTAGTTCACACCAAAGTCCTGTCTAGTCCAGCATCCGGTTTCCCACAAAAGCCAAGCAGATGCCCCAATGGGAAGCCCACATGCAGGGCATGAATGCAACAGCATCCTCCTGCTCATGTTTCCCAGCAACTGGTATACAGAGGCATATGTGCTCTGATAGTAATATATACCCATCATGACTAGTAGCCATTGATATCCCTGCCCTCCATGAATTTGTATAATCCTTTTAAAGGAGCATTCCCTCACATGCCCGGTATGGCGTACCCTACCTTACTTCACTTCTCTATTGTTGAAAAAATGTCTTGAGCAGTTAGAGGAGAAGGACCTGTCCTGAAGACTCTGCAATTAGTCCTCCCTCTGTCTGCATTATTCAAAAATCCCCTGTGTGGCACACTGGAGCAAGATTATTATTTATCATTTATTAAGAGAGCAAGCCACTGTCTAGCAGGCCATAGGATATGCTCTATTCTGGGAACCGACCTCCCCCCTCGTCCATGCTGCCTCGGAGGCAACGCGGAGAAGCTCCATCCTTGACACTCGGAAAATGAGCACCGAGCGACTGAAAAGGGGCGGGGCTGGGGGTGCAGAGCTGCGCATACGACACATCCTATGTGTTGTATGGCAGCTTCCTCTTCTGGCCAGCCCCCCACTGCTAGACAGCCGAAAATGGCTGTCTAGTGAAAAAGAGCAAGGCAGGAGAGGTGCGGAGGGAACAATCCCCCCATGTCTCTCCTGACTTGCTTTGGATAGGCAGTTGCCTCCGAGGTCGGAGGTGGCCGCCTTTCTACTTAGGATTGCATCCTAAGTGTCTAAGAACTAGCTGAGCTGATGAAGTATCACCTTGCCTGGAGAGCATAGTATTCTACATTCTGATTCTCCATTCATCTGTCACTGAGCAGCCAGAGCACAGAAATCAGTGTAGTCAAGTTGACTTACACCCCTATTAGTTCATTTTAACAGGGTACAGTGTTAGGCTTTTTGTCAACACTGAGGAATACTTAGACATTTCAAATTACCTGTAATGTAATTAATAAGAACATGTTTACCTGAGTGCATGTTTACATGTCATTACATGGGAGACAAACTGAATTTTGGTAATTATGCGATTCAGCTAATGGGCTTCATTACAAAAACATCATTTGATGAACACATACAAGCTATTCTACAGTTTAAGAGAAGGTTTAGGTACTTGTTTTTCACCTTGAAGTGTTCTCTAGCTATTCCTGTGCCACAGAGGCCAGGAGGGCAGTGAGTTAATTCCAGGGCTCTCATGGCTTTGGGTAGGTTTTCTGCCTGTCCAAAATTAATTAGCACAGTTCCAATAGCTTTCATGATAGCTGCAGCTTGCTCCATAAACCGGTAGCTCTCCTGGGGAGAAAATGCAGACAGAACTATTGAAAGTTTATTAATACTCCAAAAGCATATATATCTTAAATTCAATCCACTAGGAATTAGTGCTTAGCACCTATGTTACTCATGATTATGCTCTTAAATCATACAGAATTGCTAGCATGTAAAGGAGCTGAAGGTACTTGTACAGGCTGAAGTGAATGAATAGCAGCATGAGCTATCTTCTATATATACATTTATTTGCTCACGCTGTCAGTGTTACTGAACAAATCCACTGGAAAGAAAATCCTGCAGAAAGTCAGCTCCAACTGCTCATTTGTTGAGCTTGTCAAGATCCTCATGGAGTTCATACTGCAATTATTTTGCAGGATTTTCTTCCCACAGGATTTGGAGAAAAAAAGCTGGGCACTTGCCCTTGGCCAGTAGTATTAAGAAAGGCAGCAACCAAATTTTAAATTCCTCATTGCAGTTTGCACAAAGAACTTCCTGTCATTGTGGTATTTGGGGTGGAGGAGGCAAGATGGCGACGGTAAGGGTGTTTCATTAGAGCTCTGTGTTTGTTTCAGTTTGTTTTAGCTTTATTTATTGTTTTTCGTTTTATTGTTATAAGATTTGGACTGAATGGTCTCACAGGGACACCCACTTTAGATACTGATGTGTATTACTTCACTGACTTCAAATGGCAGCCAGTTCTCTCCTCCTCACTCCCTACTTCATGCTTTACAACTGCTACATTCCTGATACGTTGGTGGAGATGCGGGCTTGTGAGATCTACTTTGGTTTCTACTAGAACCCTGAGATCCACCAAATGGAGCCAGATCCAAAATGGTAGCTCGGGGGTGGAGCCAATTACTGAAGGAGTTGCACTGGTTACCAGTTGTTTTCTGGGCCAAATTCAAGGTGTTGGTTTTGACCTTTAAAAATCTATGCGGTTCCGGCCCAGCCTATCTCAAGGAGTGCCTCCAGCAGCATCAGACAGGCCGCTTAACAAAATCAGCCTCGGATGCCTTCTCTCTGTCCCATCAGCCAGGACAGCGAGGCTGGTGAGGACAAGGGAGGGGGCCTTCTCTGTGGTGGCCCCCACTCTGTGGAACTCCCTCCCTAGGGAACTCCGCCATGCCCCCTCTTTAATGAGCTTCTGCCATGCACTGAAAACGTGGTTATTCAGGCAGGCATTTGGGGTGGGTTAGGGTATTTTTAAATAATGTTTTAATGTATAATTTTACTGTTTTAAATTGTACCATTGCACATCGCCCAGAGTGGCTGGGTGACCGGCCAGATAGGTGATTAAGAAATTTAATAAAATAAATAAAAAATAAAGAAATTACCTACTCCTGCACCTCATGAGCCATATATTGCAAATACAAACCTACAGTTGAGTTGCTACAGATTAGAGATTATAATAGCCTACTTTAGAAGGATGGGGGAGATGCCTTTTTGTTGATTTGTTATTGTTAAAAAATAGGGTGTCAGAAATCATGTTGATCTAATGCAAATCATCCAGTGATCAACCAATAGATCCTGAACTACCTTTTCCCCACTCCTGTGTTACAGCAAAAAGCAAACAGAACATTGGGCAACCCTCATAAATGAGACTCTGCTCATGTGCAGAGCTTCATATTTTAAACTAACTTATTGTCAGGACAGAGTGCTTCTGAGTGCAGAGAGTGGGAGAGTAGTTCAGATTCTGAAGAAGAACTGCCAGACATGGGGGAGGTATGTTCCCAGGCAGTTCCAGACAAGGCTAGACAGGCTCCTCAGGTTTCAAAGGTCCAGCTGGAAGAGGAAGGTCCCTCTTCACACACCCCTGTGAAAGAAAGCGAACAGGGAGAGGCGGGGTTTGGGGAATCTGAATTAATAGATGCAAGGCGCAGATGCAGAGCCAAGAGGGAGATGGCTGGGGTGGAACTTAGAAGGTCTATCCGACTGGCCCTGCGTGAAGAGCAGCTCTTAGAAGCCTCTCTCTCTCTCTCTCTCTCTCTCTCTCTCTCTCTCAATCTCTCTCTCGACCTCCCTCCACACTTCAAGTTAGGCTACTGAGACCGACTTTCTTTCAAATGGTGGGCAACTTTCATAGCTATCTTTTGAACCCCCTGAAGGCATTTCCTTGTAGACTGAGAGTCACTGAGAATTTGCAACTGTATGACCCTTTGAGGTAATGGATTAAAAGCCATAGATTGAAGCCTATTGTCTGTGTTTGTTTTGGCATTTGAAGTTCAGTGGGGGCAAAAGGAATCCTGACACTTATCTCCTGTGGCTTTAGTTCCTTCCAGATGCTGCTGGCATAGGGGCATTTCTCTGTGGATGTACTTCCACTGACACCATAACAATTATGATGATGGATTTTTATTTTCTTATTCTGCCACTGCTATAGCACAGATTGCATTCCTTTGGTTTTCCAGAGTCATATTACCCTCTTCCAGGTGAAACTGGTGTTTTGGCTGTTCTCAAATAATCAAAATAAGATGTATTTATTCATTCCTTACATGGAAAACAAATTCAATTCATAGGGCAGTATCCAACGGGGTGCTGAGCCCCAACTGTTTCCGTTGCACCCCTGCCAATTCTGATTTCATTGCACCACCACTTGTGCAACTGATATTTCACGTCCAGGAGCAACCAGAAACAAACAGAAATGCTTGTTTCTGGAATGGAGCAGGGCAGTGGAACTCACATCAGGGAGCTCCACCAATCTGTCCCAATGCAGAAATGAGCGTTTCTGCTCATTTCAGGGCTTCCCATAGGAAGCGTTAAATCTCTGTTGCATAAGTAGTGGGTCCTGCTTGTGCAACAGAATTACCAGGAGAGGCCCCTTGCATACTGCCCATGACTTGAGGGTATCTGCTTTGGGGAGTTAGTTTCTCAAGCATTTTAACCCTTTCTGCAGTGATAACTGTGCCTGCCATCCACACCTGAGAATTCTCTAACTCGAGGTGACTTGTGTTTCTCAGGCAGGAACCCACTAACCCACCTGGCAAACTCCTTTTGAAACTGTGAAGTCTTTCAAAAACAGTTTGCTATATTTTATTGGGATGTGTAGCTCTGGTAAAGCCAAAGATCTGTCTGGGCACGCCTAAAGCCATTGTTCTAATTATATATTTGTTTATTGGTCACCTTTCATAACATAGTCCTTCCAAGGCAGCTCATAACAATATATAAAACATAAAGCACAGTAAAACCAAAAATAAATCTAGGCAGCCACACAAAACTGAATTATAAAGCATAGGTCCGTTAAAATAATAATAAGAGCATGCCTAAACAAATGGAAATGCCCAATCCTTTAAGCAGCACATTAATTTTAAAACTGCAAAGAGAGTTCCAGTTTACAAGAAAGTGACCTGGATGTAACCATATTTTCTAGGGTCACCTCTGCTATGCTGTTGGACATTTTGCAGATAATCAATTGTTGTGAACTTTATTACTGCAACATCTAACCATTAAGAAAAACCTTCTACTAGTGCCAATGATATTACATTTCTTCTGTTTTAATATAAATTAATTATACATGGATAAACGTTTATATTCTGTGACTGTGTAAGCATGTATATGTATTAACAGTGATTATTATAGTATGTAATCCTTCCTTATGTTTAATATAAAATGGCGTCTAGGACAATACTGCTGCATGAAAACTTTGCCGCATTGTTTTTGAAAGCCAAGCACTGAGATAAGAAAAAAATGTTAGAGCTCTTTAAAGTCAATGGTGATCAATGGGAAAATAGCTGCAATTGCTATGGTAACAAATACCTTGTCAAGGTTTGGCAGAACAATATCCTCTTCACCAAACACGCATGGCACCATACTACACAGATGGATATGGTGCCCTATGGGAGAACTCGCAGTGAAGAGTAACACGTGGCGCCTACATTTAAAAAGTAAGCACGCTAATGAGCCAAATAGCTGAAACATAACAGTAATTCTAAACACTCAGTGCAAGCAAAACTCTTTCATCTATTTTTTGGTTGCTTGGACCTCAGAACATTTAACACTTAGAAGACTTCCTTTTGTTCTATGACTATTTGATGGATCACAGATGTTTGTAACCCTTGAAAGAAGCTATACGTGAAATTGTGCTAAGGCATACTGGTATTTCATCTACCTCCTGGCAAATATAAGTGTAGCTCATTTTGCAAAATAAGTATTCATTGCTATATAAATGTGATGCCTAACAGTTTAGTGCAGTACCTAAGAGTGTGAACTGGGAAGCTCCTGATTCAAATGTTAACCCAGCCAGCTACTCATTAAGTGATCTTGAGCAAGCCACTATTTTCTTAGCCTTATCTTCCCTATCTACAATATGGGGGTAATAAGATGATCCTACCTTACAGGGTGTTGTAACTATTGCTAAGGTAGAGAGCTAATTCAGAATAGTGACTGAGGCTGCAATCCCAAATACACTTACAAGGGAGTTCATTCTATTAAACACAAAAATTAATAGAAATTACTTGTAAGGAAATGCACATAAGATTGAGCTGTAAAAGTAAAAGACTGAACTGGGAATCAGTTACTTTCTGGTGCAAATCTCAGCTCTGTCATGAATTCATAAGGGAGTCTTAGACAAAACACTTATTTCTTGGCCTTGGCACCCCTCTCCCCTGCAATATGGGAATAATGGCACCAACAGGGTTGTTGTAAGGATTATGAAATGATGCGTGTAAAGGCCTTTGAACATTTCAAAACGCTAATGCTAAGGATTATTACTTCTTTAACTGCTGAGTTGGAAAGGTGTAGGAGACTGGCACATACCCAGCAGGAAGACTTATCACAGCAGCTTTAGTGGCATATGTATGGATCTTTAGGATTAATTTTCCTGGAGCTAGATTCTTCCATGAGAAACTTTCAACCATGAGTATTCCCTTGGGCAGAACGTGATCTTCTTTTTGTGCAACAGCTATAAAAAACAGTGCACAGATAAATTATTTCATGATTGAACTGTAACCGTATCTATCTTTATATATGCCAAGATGCAACCCAGAATTTGTTGCTCTTAAATATTAAGGAATTTAATTATTAGCTTATAAATACCAGTAGTCTTCTAATACAATAGACTATTAAGCGAAAGAAAGAAAGAAAGAAGTTCATCAACTTCTTTTTCATTCTGCCAGAAGCAGCTGTGAATTATAGTTTGCAAGCACTCTCCCAGCTTCAGCGGCATGGACTACTCAGGAATAAGAAAGCCTTACAGTGCAATCCTATACATGTCTTCTCAGAAGTAAATCCACTGAGTTCGATGGGGCTTACTCCCTGGAAATGGGTACAGAATTGCAGCCTAGCACATTTTTCTTTAGGGGCTTCTTGCTTTGAACAGTTTAAGACCTTTACTATTCAAGGGAATGAGAAAGGCAGTAACATGTCCTTTGTATCCCTAGGTCAGTAAGGTCTCCATTTATAGTTGGATGTCTTTTTTCTTTTTTTCTTTTTCATTTCTATACCACCCAATAGCCGAAGCTCTCTGGGCAGTTCACAAAAATGTCATAGAGAGACAATTCTCTAGTGAGAGGAAAAAGGATTCGAACTAATGTTGCTTAACAAATTTTGTATACCACCCTGGAATGCACTAATGAAACGCAGTACAGAAATATTTTAAATAAAATCAAACAATAAATAATAACCTTCAGGGATGTAGTCATTTGTATTACCACTTTGGCTATCATGTAAATATGTTCTTACATATTAAAAGATTTAAAAGAGCATTAAAATAGCATACATTCATAAGTGAAGTTCTTTAATAGAGGCATACACGCAAACACAGAGGCAACTTGACTTCTTGAAAATTCCCTTTCAGTTCTGTCTGTGCACACCACTAGAATGGTTAGTTCTTTTTTATATGCCCAAATCAACAAAAACAACCAGCTCCTTCTGCCATGAAATAGGAGTGTGGCAGAATAGGAGATCTATGTAGAATATAAACACTGGGAAGGGTTTCACTAAATTTTTAGTCTAATGCAAAATTCACAGTGCAATCCCATGTAGGGATGGGAGAATGAGCTATGGTAGAGCTCACAAAGGTTCTCCGTTTTCCACTACAATGCTCATCTCGCTTTGTTCTCACTCCTGAATGAGAGTGTCTTTAAAAAAAAAAAAAACCAGAAAAAGTGCACATTTTTGAAATCAAACAATGTGCACTTTTCCAAGCACTCACCTCAAATGCACATTTCCCCCATAGGCTAAAGCATGAAAATGCATTGGGGGGGGGGGAATGCACATATTCAGAAGTGCTCATTTGCACAAGTGCACACTTTTGAATGCAAATGCAAGCTCAAAAATTGTTAAAATTTCCCAAGAATTATGCTCCTGCTCACGTTCGTGTATGGGGATGCAAATGGGACACATTCACGATTCACCAATAGTAACAAAATTCTCATACATCCCTAACCTATGCATGTCTGTTCAGAAATAAACCCACTGATATCCTACTAGTCAAACCAAGGGAAATTTTCTGGTAATACAATACCGATTTACTCCTGGAACCTGTCTGCTTTTCTGACGCTCAACTCTACCAAAGTGTCCATGCAGGGAGCAAAATCTGGAAGCTGGAAGTAGGTGCATGGAAGGGCGTATTCTTTGATATCCAAAATTGTGTTTTGCTCAAGGTCAATTAAACTGATTTGAAAACAGGCATTAGAAAAGCAGTGTTCAGTATAGTTTGCAGGAAAAAAACATCAAAAAAGCCAAAAAGGATAATAATAAGGAAGTCATCTTAGTAGACCTAAAGTACATAGATCTGCTAATATATTGGTTCTCAAGTAACACAGAGTTAGTGATAAAACTGAAGTAGACAATGGCTTCATACAAGATGACACCTTTTAGAATAGAAGGGTTTATTCCCATAACAGTTGAGCCATATAAAGGTGTTATTCTCCCATATCCCTTGAGGGTAGGGGTGGGCACTTTGTGGGCCTCCAGATGCTTTGGCCTACAACTCCCATCATCCCTCATCATTGGCTATGCTAGCTAGGGCTAATGGGAGTTGTAGCACAAAACATTGGGAGGGCCACCCCTGCTTGCAGGTTTTCAGCAGTGAGTTTTGGCAAACCATAGAATTCCTTCAGAGTTATTACAGATAGAATGATGGTTGAATTATCTGACTTTTTTTCTTAGATGAGTGGGAGATAAAAGCTGCAATACTAAGCCCATTAACATGTATAGTTCCATTAAAGGCTCTGAGCTTAAACATTTAATTGCAAACAAGATTTCCACCAAATACTCTTGGTAAAAGGACAACCTATGCATCAATATATAGGAAAGTAGAAATATTGCAGCACAAATGCAATGGTGGGCAGGCTTCAGATTTGCAGTGACTACTTTTGCTTCTTACGAAAATCCTGAGATCCACCAGCTGGAGCCTGGTAGAAAAAGCATACACTTAAGATTAAAGAATTCTGAGACCAGGAAGAATTCAGAATTTTATGTGGAGGGATTGTGACTGGTGTTATCCCCAGCTTTCTTCATTTCAGCAGTATAATTTAGGGCAGGGAGGGAAGACATTTGTTGGTGCTATTGTTAAATAACTGGAGTCAGAAATCCTTGCTGGTCTACTGTAAATCACACTGTGATCTACCAACAGATCCAGATCTACATTCTGCCCACCCCTACTCTAATTGAGTTTTCTTTATCTTTGAGCACCTCTGGGAAAAAATCCAATTTTAACATTCTTTTTCTGCTTTGTACTGATCTTACCTCCTGACTCTCCCCAGTGCACTAATGCAGAAAAGCTAACCAGGATATCAGTAGGCTTCAAACTGTCCACACATAAATAATATGAGACATGATCATCTAGCATCTGTAAGGAGAAAAGATTCATATTTAATTTTTATCTAGCCTTGCAACAAACTTGTATTTGGCAGCATTTGAGTTGTATTTCAAACAGTATAGTTCACAGTATGGTATACAGTGAAGAATGAAAGGTCTCCAAAGCTTTATCAAAGCTTTCGGTTTTACATGAATATTAGTGTAGTAGCCAGTGCTGGAAACTACCCATTAGGGCAGTATCAAACTGGAAACCAACTGTAATTGCCACTTCCAGAATGGGACCAGCCAGCGGAGCTTCCAGAAGGAAGGTCCACTTGTCCCATTCTGGAAGTGGTAGCTTTTGGTAGTTTCCAGTGGAGACTGGTGGCTCTGATTTTGGTGGGGCTGTACATCCATTCAGGTTTTCAGTTAGAACTAGCCAGAACTCTAAAGGAGCTATTCAAGGTGCTTAACCCTATTCCCCATATAGGTTCATCACCTTTGATAGCTCCTTTAGAGTTCTGGCTGGTTCTGACTGAAACCCAGAGTGGAATCAGAGCCCCACTGAAATCAGAGCCACCAGCCTCCACTGGTAGTTTCTTGGGTTGTGAGCTAGGAAGCGCTACTTTCCCACTGTGCTTGCTACTGCAATGTATTTAGAGCTGGTGAATTGCCAGCAGTGGATACTGCCCTATGTATTTTAAAAGAGAAAACACAGAGAAGAATAGTTATCATAATGAAGTTTATGAATTCTGCAACTGTATTTTAATTAATTAGAACATATTGCTTAAATTCCACACAAGTTTTGAAGCTAAAAGGGGTCTGGAGCACAATTATGTTCACTCTTGGCAAATTTGTTATTTTCATTCACTTAAAATAAAGGTAAAGGTAAAGGTGTCCCCAACCAGTCGTGTCCGACTCTAGGGTGCGGTGCTCATCCCCGTTTCTAAGCCGAAGAGCCAGCGCTGTGCGAAGACGCTTCCGTGGTCATGTGGCCGGCATGACTGAACACCGAGGTGCACGGAACGCTGTTACCTTTCCCGCCGAGGCGGTACCTATTTATCTACTTGCAATTTCTTGCTTTCGAACTGCTAGGTTGGCAGAAGCTGGGACTGAAGACGGGAGCTCACTCCGTCACGCAGCACTCGGGTCTTGAACTGCTGACCTGCCGACCTTCCAGTCTGCAGTTCAGCGTCTTAACCACTAAGCCACCGCGGCCCCCTTAAAATACCCTGACAGATTTTCTTATAAAGTAAAATTAGGGTGCATAGTTTAATTCCACATAACTGAAAATCCCAACTGAATGCTGAATGTGAGTAAACTTGTTAACTTGAGATATTAATGATATTTTACCCAGTCCAGAGCTCCATACAGTGCTATGCATGTAGTGGGGATGTGTGAGTGTATGGTGCAATTCCAGTTCATGGAAAACTCTATATGGGCATTGGAGGGTCTGACTGCACTGCACACTGCAGGTAGGGGCATGGAAGAATACCCCCTTCCAAACTGAATCACTTCTATCATAGCTGACACAAGCCACAGAACAGGGCATAGACATAATGAGTTAGATGCAGACTCTGCCATACTTAAAAATAGACTCAATGAAATCAGTGGGACTTAAGGTAGTCATGACTAAAGTCTCATTGATTTCAAAAATCTACATAAGACTACATCTGAATTCAACCCAATATTCTGATCAGGGTTTGTGATATTATGTGTCGAAATAACTGACTTCAGGTTGATTAAATAGTAATCTATTGTGTGCAAATAAAGGTGCATCATATAAAACATGTAAAACCACTGCAAATGTAGCATAAAGCCAACAGTGGTAGATTATCAATAATCAATCAATAGGATGGTAGTATACGGATCAGTGATAAGTTGTATAATTAACAGAGTAATCATATGGGGTGGGAGAGGGAAAAACTGTGGCAGAGGAACCACCAATTCCTAAGCCTTGTTGAGCTCACTTTAAAACCCTTTTTTTCTTCTTGGTTTGTCTTAAATCCCCCATTGCTTCTATTAGAGGGACAAATAACTATTCCAGCTTCAGAGTTGGCAAAGTTCCACCCCCCACCCCTGTTCTGGGGGCACATCTAGGGAACAAGAAAGCTTTGGATCTGTTAGATCCAAATCCTACCCCAATTCACCCGTGACACCCCCATAAATGCCCCCTTTTTGCCCTTCCCACTGTTGGAGCAGCCACTGTGAAGTAGCCACAGTGGTGGAGCTTTCCAGTACTGGTCAAGGGAGAACCTCTGCAGTGGGCTTTCCTCCCCTGAGTGAGCCTCCATCTTCGCCCGTGGAGGGGAAGGTCCACAGTATCCTACGGTCCTTCAGACACCCAAATTTGGCAGTAAGGACCTAAATGAACTCTTGGGCTACAAAGAATAATTGAATTGGCTGAGTGCCGAGTCATTAACTTTAGTCGACTGTATTACAAATGTAATTTGCAATTATACTGTTGACAACATTTGCTTTTAGAAGTATACTTTTGATGCATTACATATCAAATTATTATTAGATCTCAATTAAAATCAAAATCATGTAGTATCTCTTATCTCAAAGTATTATGATAATGCTTTTAATGGAAATTATTTGTGTTTTTAGTATTTGTATCAATTTTTTCGGTAGTAGCATTGTCTTGACTAATATTTTATTGGTGAATGCAAATGTTTACAGAACGTATGCAAAACTGAGATGTATCCGGATGCATAATACCCTTACAATTTACAAAAAGAAGAATAAATCATGCAGTCATTTCACTTACCCTAAAATCTGACTTCTGATAGGTGTAGATATAGGTATTTGTTTTGTGGAAAACATACAAGTTTCTAAGAAAAGTGAACAAGATTATTTTAGCAACAATTATAAAGAATTCTCTCCCTCACACCGTTGAATAATAAGAACACTGAAACTAAACAGTTCCTTCATATTTCTTGGATAATTACTCAGTATTAGATTATTATTGTTATTAGTAGTAGTAATAGTAGTACTAATTCATTTCCAAATATATGCCTCCTAGAGAAATGGAAACATGTAAATAATCTGTGTCCATTAATAGCTACTGACAGACAAATTACTTTGTTTTGGTTCTAAATGCCTATTGTTCATTTAAAGTCTTAGCAACATTATTTCTTATCCTATTTGGGTTGGTAGCATTATTTTATTTATTTATTAATTTCATTTATATCCTGCCCTCTTTCCTCTTGCAAGGAACCCAAGATGTCTTACATGGTTCTCCTCCTCTCCAGTTTATCCTCACAATAACCCTGTGAGATATGTTAGGCTGAGGGTCAGTGATTGGCCCAAAGGCATCCAATGAACTTCATGGCCAAGTGGGGACTACAGCCTAGATCTCCTGAGTCCCAGTCCAACACTCCAACTACTACATCACACTGGCTCTCCGTTTTCTCTTCAGTAAAAGCAGATATATAAAAACAAAGGCAACATCATGGGAATTGTTCTGTATTCAGAACTTGTTAATGTTTCTGTGTATCCCTGACTGTATTTGGAAGAATGTTATCTAGGTCCTAAAAACCCTGCATTGCAGGTTATTCAAAGGATAACTTTGCCACCATGAGCTCAGGTAGCCAAGATGAATGCAGCTTCACAGTCTCCTTTGCTATTGTAAGCACTTATTGAGGCCGATAAGTTATATCAACTCACGATCCATGTTTATAAATACTTAATATTGGTGAAATAAATATGATATATAGGTCTTAAGCAGAAATGGAGCAGGGAACTGCACTGTTTTATTCTGCTAGGTTTTATTCTGGTTGTATTGTTATATTGTGGTTTTACGCTTTCATATTTACGTTGTTTTATGCTGCACTCTGTGGTTTTAATTTTTGTGAACCGCCCAGACAGCTTCGGCTATTGGGTGGTATAGAAATCAAATAAATAATTTTTTTTAATGGTCCCATTTTGCCTAATCAATGGATCGCCACTTTAGTGTCAGTATCTGAAGTGTCTATGGACCTCAGGTTACACTTATTCAGCAAAAACTCTTGTTCTACTTCTATTGGATGCCACAATGTCTCTTTAATAAGGGTTTGTCGAAGTCAGCTAATTGTTGGAAGTGTAACGTAGCTAATACTACTTTTAACCATATGTCCTGGCAATGCCAAATAGTTGCCTCTTTTTGGGAAAAGGTTACTGTACGGATAGTCTTTGTATTGGAACACTCTTTAATATTTACCGATGTACATGTCCTTTTAAATTATCTAGTTGCTTCCTGGAAGTTAATGCACGATCAGCACAAACGGATTCTCTGTGCCCTTTTGACAGCTAAGAGACTGACATTACAACATTGGAAGGATAAACACTCACCTCCCATAATTCAATAGATTGAAGACCTTACAACACTAACATTTGGACAAGTGGTGTATAGACGCCACCTGTGAATGGATACTTATTTGGATATTTGGTCTGCTTTTGTTGAAGTTTACATATAATTCTCCCAAAGCTATATTTTCAATCATATTGAAATTGATATATTCAAATTTATGTAGCTACATTTTCCCTCTTTTTTTTTTGAGGTGGTTGTTTTGTGCTGTATTGTAGAAAAGTTAAGAATAAATAAATAAGATGAATGTGCTGATCTGAAATGTCTAGGCAAGGAAATGTGGTTGGCTGCTTAGTTTCTATCTGGGTTGACATAGAATAACGGTGGTGTACTCGTGCTGAAAGTGGTTGCCTGAACTCTGTTGTCATGGACACAAATTAAAGTTTCATATATCACAGTGATTGCATCCATAACAAAACTCTTCCATGTTTCCTTTATCATGTTCAGGCTAAACTCGGGATCATAACAAACATTAACTCTGATTTACAAAAATACAGTTCTGTGCTCAACATGTGCCCATTATGGATAAAACTGCAATATCGATTAAGTTCACCAACATGCTAAAAATGTTATGCAAAATGACCATATCACTGTGCATTCATTTCACTTCACTCTAACTGTGTTTTCATAGTTTGCTCTTATTTATTTGATCTGAAATGTTGAATATCTCATTGTCTGGTGTCTGGTAAAAGCACATCCCTGTGTGAGTAGTTACACATATTTTGCCAATGACTTAGGATTCCCAGTCAGAAGTGTGGGACAAGGACTTATTTTATTTAGAGAAGAAAGCAAAGGTAGTTGTGTTGACCAAAAGAAAAATTCCAAAATCCATGTTGCTGTAATACCTTTATTGTGCCAACCAGAAGATCAGCCCCAAATTGTGATCTTTTGATTGGCACAGTAAAGGCATTACAGCACAGTAAAGGCATTTGGAATGTTATGAGGTTCAGGCTTATTGTTCAGTGCATCCTGCTAAATCCTGACTCATGCTGCACCCTGAATGTCTCACCCTCCATTGGTCTTTAGGGAGAAAGCTCCACTGACCCAATAATTGGGCTTGTAAGGGTGCAGATGTTGTCTCCACCTTAGCATAAAGGTCTGCCTGGTCAGGTACAAATTCACCCTTGCCTTTGCAATCTCCACTCCTCTCCTTCTATGCAGAGCTCTTGTGCTCTGCATTTCTAGTCCCTCTGACCCATCCTTGCAGCAAGGTTCTTCCATGTTAGCTTGTGGCCTTGGGCCACCCACCTATGAAATCAGACCCAGATGTCAGAGACCTCAGCTGAAGACTCAGTGACTCAGTGTCGGCTCCAGGTTTTTGAAGGCCCCTGGGCAAGGAAACCTCAATGGGCCCCCTCCCTCAGTGAGCCTATCTTCTTGCTGCCATTACCACCAGCTGATATTGCTCCTCATCCTCTTTCTCTTAATTGCTACCATTTGCTTCCTTAACATGCCGCGCCAGCGAGGCAGGTGAAAATGCAGGTTGCAGTGATGATGAAGAAGAAGAGCATGTCCAGGGGGCACTTGTCAGTGGGCCCCTGCTGGAGTGTGGACCCTCAGCTGGTGCCCAACCCTTGACACTGGCCCTGGGTCCACTGAATGATTAGTGGCCCATTGGGCCCATTCTACACTTGTACATAAAGAACTTGACTTGATATGTGTCCAGCTACAGCTTTCTGTAACTAAGTAGCTTTTTGGCAAAAATTATTAGCTTCTCCCAAGGTTAGACCAAGGAGAAAAGCTACTTTATTTTGCTAATATCGAACAAACCAAGCTTAACTAGATGTCAAATTTAACAGAGGAGCTCACCTGATATCATAGACATGCCCTTTATTGTCCTTAAGCAAAAGATAAAAAACCAAAAGCCAGCAGATAGCAGTATTGTGGGTTTATAAGAAAATCTACTAGTATGTACTACAGCAAGACTGGTATACACTGCAGTGACTGAGAATGCTTTTTATGTAGCAACCATGAGCTGCCTTCACAAATATGCCTGTTTAGAAGATTCTGTAGGCCAGAATATTCTGTGGATCCAGAGCAAGTGAGTGAGTTGCACAGCTCCCATCAAAATCAATGGGACAAATTAGTCATGACTAATTTTTACATTGCTTTCAATGGGGCTTGTGTAACTAACTTGCTCTGTGTTTTTAGCACAACAGTCCAATGTATTATATTTTCAGAGATACAGGCCCCACAACAAAAAAGCACTTCTTACTGGAAACAAATACAGAAATCTTCATAGTCCATCCAGATTTCCTTGGAAATTGGGTTCTTTTCAGACTCAATTTCTTCCTGAGATTTATTTACTATTTGGCTGCTGAAAGCAGGTTCCGTCGATTCTGGTATCTGAGCTACTTCACTACTTATTTTTTCAGCTGATTCGCCTGCACAGAAGAAAATGCAGAGAGATTTCCTCAATTTAAGGATATGCTCAGAAAAAAATATATGCTGCTTTACTGGTGAACGTGTATAACACAAACAGGGCAAAATCTGTTTCTCTTAATATTTTAACAAAATAAGACAAAGTAAATGAGATGTCAAATCTATATCTGCAAATGCCTAAACTCTCATTGTTTGCTCTGAAACTACATGAACTACAAAGCCAGCTATTTTTTGTTGGTACTTGGGCATAAGTTTTCTTCCTTCCTTCCTTCCTTCCTTCCTTCCTTCCTTCCTTCCTGATATTATATTTTGCCTTTCTAGGCAAAATGTCTACTCAAGGTGGATTACAATATCATATATAGAAAAACAAGATGAGATATAAACAAAGAACAAAGCAACAACAAAAACCCATGAGATCACAGGCTGCATTAACAGCAGCAAAGTATCATCACAGGAAGTAATACTGCTGTTCTATTCTTTGCTGGTCAGGCCACATTTGGAATACTGTGTCCAGTTCTGGGTACCTTATTTTAAGAAGGACATAGACAAACTGGAATTCATCCAGACAAGGGTGACCAGGATGATGAGGAGTCTGGAAGCCAAGTCCTATAAGAAATGGTTGAAAGAACTTGGTATGTTTAGCTGGAGAAGAGAAGATTAAGGGGAAACGTGATAGCGGTCTTCAAATACCTGAAAGACTGTCATGCAGAACAGGGAGAAGAGTTGTTTTCCCTTGCCCCGGAAGGCCAGATTAGAATAAATGACAGGAAATTGGAGGGAAGAAGACTATGGCTAAACATTAGGAGAAACTTCCTAACCATGAGGGCTGTTAAGCAGTGCAATAGGCTGCCTCAGGTGATGTGGGTTCTCCTTCACCATAGGTATTTAAACGAAAGCTGGACAGCAATCTGTCAGGGATGCTGTAGCTGCATCCACACTGGAGATCCTGCATTGAGCAGGGGGTTGGAACAGATAACTCCTAAGGTCCTTTCCAACTCTGGAATTCTAGGATGCTAACAAGAATAAAAATAGCAGAAACTGAAGAGCAAATAAACCAATCAAAAGAGAATAAAGAATGCCTGCTGAAACGAAAATGTCTGTATTTTTCAAAGCTGAATTAAAAATGGGCAATGAGGGGCCAGGTGAGCCTCTCCGGGAAGAGCATTCCATAATCTGGGTGCCATGATGGTACAGGCCCTCATCCTCACTAAATGAACTTCAGTTGGACAGGTGTGGGGAACAACAAGAAGAGTTACAGAAGCTGACCAGACTTCTCAAGCAGTCTCATAGTGGAGGAAGTGATTTAATGATAACCCCTTGCTCTGGATAAAACTCTTGTTTTTAAACTACATGACCAGACCACCTGATCAAACAGTCTTTTATTTGATTAATATCTTCTCTCTGTTGGGTTGATTGCCTTAAATATTCCAACATTTTATGTGGTTGTTCCTCCACACCCCTATTCAGATCTAAAACCCAGTCTTGTTCCTTGGTGTGTGCTTGTTTTTACTGGGAGGGCTGGGGTGGGAAAGAAGCTGTTGCATTTACATTTCTCAGGAGGAAATTCATTAAGGCAGGGGAAGGCAATGGGGTGTCTGTGGGCATCTTTCCTGATGTCCACTGACATGACCTACCCCTCTCACTTCTTAAATTATCAAATTTTCTTACCGGCAGCTGGGATCACTTCGAAGGAAAGTGAGGGTCTGCCACCATCTTCATTTCCCATGAATGTCTCTGGGCTGCAGGTGGGGCTCAAAGACATCCTTAGGAAATGAAGATGGTGGCCAGCTGCAGGCTATCACTTTCCCCTGCAGCATGCTCAGCTACCAAGAAAAAGAAGAGGGGAAAGAAAAAGCGACCTCTGCAAAAGAGATAAAAAGAAATAGGAGGAATGAGCTGGCTGGCAGAGGGGTGGGGGAGAAAAGGAGTTTGCCTTCAGGTTTCTCTTGGCACTGCAAGTATGTGTCCAAAGGAGTTATTTAGAGTGTTGGGGCTCACATACCCCCTCCACCTTATTCTCAGTCTTTTGGCCAGTTTACTTGTCCTTTGTGATTAGCCACACCTCCCATGGCAGCCATTTTGTGATGGTGCCCACAATAGTTTCTCTAATTGCCAAATGCGCCCATGGGTCCAAAAAGGTTGCCTACCCATGCAATGAGGCATTTATGTTCATCACCATAAACACACATGCACAAACATTACAAGTCAGTAGAGAACTCTTGGAAACACCTTTTTTTTCTCCTGAATGCTCATCAAGAAAGGTTCTGTACGAATCTGAAAAGAGCCAAGGAGAACTTCCCCATCACTACTTGAAACAGGACCCTAGAACTACCATATTGTTCTTATGCTGAAGATTATATTCATAATCTTTAAAACAGAAGAAACGTTCTGTATGTCCTTATTTTGAAAGCCATGAATAAACTGAAATAAAGTTTATGAACATTAGGTCGAATGCACAAAAATGCTAAATCAATGAATGAAAACCTTCAGATAATTTTTTCACCTCTAGAGGTCTCTCTAGGTCAGCACTGAAGCATACTGGATCAGTCTGGATGCTTCTTTATATTACCTATTTTCTAGTAAGGAAGTTACAGAATATAGGGATGTCAACATGCATCCTTGAAACTGCCTTATATCCCATATTTCAAAATGATTTGAAAGTATTCAAAGTATTTTGAATTTAAGTATTTAAGTATTAAGTTAACCTCCTTTAAGTATTCCCAACAGATGTTCTGAATGAATTATATTTAGAGATATTTGAGGTGGTCAATCTGTACAAATTCCAATAAGAACTGATCTGATCCACATCTCCCGACCAAAGTGTCGATCAGAACTTAGTTATCCATTGGCTTTTGCACTTCCCCAGTGTTCTGATGCAGTTCTTGGTTCAAAAAATGTATCAAACTAAGGTTTGAAATGAGTATTTTGAGAGAAAATAAATATTTCATTTTTTAAAGCTTTTGTAGATTACTGTGGGGATGGGATGGAACAAAATTATAAGTGAACATATGTGAATGAACTGATTCCTCCATCCCTAATTATGTTACTGCTGTGTGATGCTTCTATTACCATAGAATAGGGGTGTACAATCTTTTCAGTCCCAAGGGCCTCATGTGATGAAATTTAATGGAAGTACTGTTTCTAGTATTACTGTGGTTACCAGAAGGTATGGTGAACTTCTGGATAATGTGGCTCCTCCAGCTTATGCATTTCTGTCAGCTAGGGATGAAAACCCATTTCAGGATGATAGCACACCATGGTCCCTTCTAATTATTTTCTATAGCAAAAATTTGAGCAAGGGTACTTGCATATATGAGTACACCTCTCTGAAAGCTTACACGCAGGATCAGGGTGAGCTTAGCCCTGCTCACAGCCCATGATGGTGCAAGTCACTGCTGCTGCCTTCCCCTTCCCCTGCCAAGGACTAGAAACATATCTTGGGGCAGGGGAAAATGGCAGCAGAGGCAGAACCTAGCAGTGCTTTTAGGGCTCTAACAGAGTATATTCACCACCAGGGATTGGGACTGTAAATGCCAATATCCCCAATGGCAATTGATGCGACGTGTGTCATTTTCATCAAGAAGAAGCACCTGCTACCAGCTTCGCTGAGTCTGCCACCTCTACCTTCTCCTGCCGCAAATTAAGTTTCTGGACTTAGGGCAGGGGAATGGGGAGGCAGAGGAATACCTGGCACTTTGTGAGCACCCCTGATCTTTTTGTAAACATTTGACTGGAACACACACATAGACCTGGATTGCACTTAACGGCAAGCCACCATGAGTGAATTTCCCCATGCAGCTTGCCATTTTGCATTTTGAACATTCAACCTGCAGCGGGGACACACCGTGGCTTGTTGTTACATGTAAACCCGGTGAGGGTATGTTGTTGGGGTGGTTAACAAGCCACTCAGAACCCATGGCTTGTTTTAGGTTTGTGGGTGGCTTGTTAACCACCCCAACAACCCACCCTTGCCGGGTTCGCACATAACAACAAGCTGGGTGCACCCTCCACCACAGCTTGAATTTTCAAAACGGTGGCTGGCGCTGCAGTGAGAAGCCTGATGGGGAAATTCACCCATGGTGGATTCTTGTTACATCCAGGTCAGGGAGAGTAGTGGGAAGCTTGTGCATCCCTAACATGCTGTGGAAATAATTTCATTGTGTTCTGGTATATTAGTAGGTCAGTTGTATAAAACAGGTAGGCAGAATAGACCATGGCCCCACCATTGGATTACTGGCCAGCTTTTAGTGGACCATATAGTCCTGATTGCTGACATTCTTGTGAAGGAGGTTGGACTTGGTATATCTTGATCTGAGCCAGCCAGGCATATCATAGATATATTAATAATCACCCAACACAGATTAGTTATGCTTTATTGTTTATTTATTTATTTATTTGATTTGTACTCCACCTTTCCAACAAACAAAATGGTGCTCAAGTTGGTTAACAGTAATAAAAACCAACTTGGTTAAATATACTTGGTTAAAACAAATCATAAAACCAAATATTTTAAAAACAAAAATAAAAAACACTACAATAAAGGAAATAAAAACAGTGCCCAGCCCAATAAAACCCTCTTCAGCAACAGCTTACATGCCAAAGGCCTACTTGAACAGAAACATCTTTGCAGAAGGAGGGGGCCGACCTAGCCTCCTTCGGCAGAGAGTCCAAGAGCCCCAGAGGAGCCACTCAAATGGCCCCCTCTCTCATCCCCACCAAATTTGCCTTTGATGGCGAGGGGACTGAGGGAAGGGCCTCCCCAGAAGATCTGGGTAGGCAAATATGGGAGAATCTAGTCTTTTAGGTAGCCTGGCCTCAAGTCATATAGGGCTTTATAGGTCATAATAGCCAGTTGTTTGAATTGTGCCTGGAAACACTGGAAGTGAGAAAAGCTGTTGTAATGTGGGAGTCACATGTTCCCCAAAACCAGCAGGATCAGGTTTTGATCCTGATCAACAGTCTGGCCACAGCATTCTGGAACAGCTGAAGTTCCCAGACAGTTTTCAAAGGCAGCTCCATGTAGCGCCCATTACAATACTCCAAACATATGTAACCAAAGCAGGTGTCACCATGGCCAGATCAGACATCTCTAGGAATGGGCATAGTCAGCGCACTAGCCTCAGCTGTGCAAACACAATCCTGGCCACCACTGAAACCTCCTGGTTCAGGGCACAGTCCAGCAATACACCCAAACTGTGAACTTTATGGATAAGAGATCCTAAGTATGTACTCTAGCTTTGTAAATTTAAAGATAATCTATAGTAGTAGTGGTCCAGAAAGCTGTGGCCAGACTGTTGACAGGAATGGCTTTAGAGCGCACGTGATTCCATTGTTACAACAACTTCACTGCTTACCAGTCTGTTTCCAGGCACAATTTAAAGTGCTGGTTATGACCTATGAAGCCCTATATGACTTGAAATCAGGCTATTTGAAAGACCACATTCCCCCCTTATAAGCCTGCTCAATTTTTAACATCCCCAAGAGAGGATCTTTTCCTTTGCCCCATTACCTTCAGAGGCACCTTTTGATGGAGTCTTCATGGTAGGCTCTATAACCCCCTGCCCAAGGGGGGCAAGGCTAGCTCCTTGCCTCCCTTGGGCAAGGTGTTACAGAGCCTACCATTATTACAGAGTCTGCCATTATTGTTCTACTGCAAGTAACATTTTTATTCAGGCAGGCTTTGAATTCTTAAGCTGACTTGTTTGCTGAATTAGATTTTCTGTTTATCTCTTTCTAAAAGAAGTTAGACAGGTTGGTGCTCTTTATTTCTTATTTCTTTCAACTGATGTGTTTTAATGTATGTTCTAATTCTCTATCATTTTATCTGTATTTTATTATTGCGAGCTGCCTTGAGCACTATTTTAGTGGAAAGATGGGATATTAACTAACTAACTAAGGGTGCAATCCTTGCTCAGAACCAGTCCTATCAATTGCGGTCTCAATGATTGTAAGCCCCTGAACTCGGAGGCTTATGATCATCCAATGCAGGGTGGGAGGAGCAGCCGAGGCAATCTTCGCATCTTGCCCTCCATTTTTTGCCAGATGGGCTTTTTTTGCCCATCTAGTGGGGGACTTTGGAGGGGGACGGAAGGAGGCTGGAGAGGCATCAGGATAGCTCATATCTTGGCCTCTCCAGTCCCCTCCCCACCCACCAAAATGACCCCTTTTCTCCCTCTCTACAGTCGCTTTTCCAACCTCACAGAGCAGCCAGCATAGTTCTTTCTCCACCAGCTGCAAAGGGATGGGGGGAGGGGGGCAGATCTCCGACTCCCCTTTTCTGTCTCCAGCCTTGGTTGGAGGAGGGACTCCAAACAGTCCTATGGCCCCTCAGGTGCTGACTAGGGGCCATGGGATTGCTCCCTAATAGTAGTAAAAAAAAGAAAGTACATCTCACAAGACCGGACAGCTTAGCCCTGGTATCAAAAATTTAACCACTTCTCCATATTATCACTATCTCTCACTTTAAGGAACAATGTTCTTTAAAAAAGCATTGTCATCACCCTTCTCTGCAACTAGAACTAATGTAAGAGCCAAAAGAGAATACCTGTTCAACCTCTGTTACTGAGTGCAGTCTTGAGAATCAGAGACTCCTGGAAAGGAGAGGAAGTCACTTCCATCTCCTGCTGTGTGACTGCCTTTTGTCCTTGTTCTCAGTAGGTTATTGTAGATAGAGCTGCATTAAGGCATGTGTGCTTAGCAGACTTCAGTTATCAGTATAGCACTGTAGCACAGAAAGAACTCCTTTAGGAAGAGGCTTTTCCCCACATTTTGGGGACAAAAACTTGGTTGTACAACTAGCCTGGCCATTGTTGATCTCTTCTTGTATTGTAGACTGTCAGGGGCATGGGGGAAATAAGCAGAGAACCAGTATCTCTGTGCATGGACACTCTATTGTTCAGAAGAACATCAGAAGCACTTTTAGACAAAATCTTTGTGGGGATACATCCTTACAAAGCTTACAAACCATCACTTCTAAAAGAAATTAGACAGGTCAAAATATAGAGTTCCAGAGCAAATGCATCTAAACCATACTATTTCCTTAATAGTCTGTACTTGCTAGGAGATGTGTCTTCTTCTGGGTTTTGACTTTTCTCACCCCACTTGAGGATCTTTAATCCCATAAGATGGTCTTTCATCCAGCCAAGTGGATGCAGAATACAATTGACAATGAATAGAACCAAAATGACTCAAATAACTTGGTCTCCTCAAGCCAGATAATCATACTTGGTTGTCATGGAAATGAGTGGCCTTTGCTCAGAACTAAGCAAGTGTATAAGTTAGTGTTATTTTCCCTATCTTGTATGGTTTTCATAGCACATATGTGTCAGAGCCCAGCTTCAGCACTGCAGCGGGCTTTGTAGGATGCAGCCAGGTTTTGATTAGAAGTAGTCTGGAAGGGTTTGGGCCTATTCAGCCTCGGGAATGTCCGAATCTGTGTGAGCTTATCTCTGTCAGTGTTCTCAGAGCAGAGCCAGGGGGAGTCACCTTTCTCCCTGTCCACTTGCTGGTCTGGTCTTTGCAGGCAAGGAGGCTGGAAGCTGTCAGTGAGAACCTGTCAGAAGTGAGGTGGGGTCTGCGGAAGGGTCACTCAGGTTGAAACATCATTGCTTGGAGGGCTGAGCAGTGACATCCCATTTGGAGAGGCCTTGCTGAAAAGTCAAAAGCCCTTGTCTGTCAAGTGGTCAGGGGGAGGTGACTTACAGTCACGCTTTCCCCTTTTAAGCTGATGCAAAGGTGAAGAGCCTTTGCTAGGAACGCCTCCTCTTCATTGCCTGTAGCCTTCTCTGTCCATCATTGTCTGGGCCTCTGGAGGCACTCTGCACCTGGACTTCCCTGGAAGTTTGTATCGCTAAGGACTTGCCATGAAGAGTACTGTGATGCTTTCATTAGACTTTGAACTCCTGTTTTTGCTGTGGATTATGTGTCTCCTTTGTTGTCAGCCCGGCAGGCTGGATTTGGTCCTGACTCTTGGACTTTTCTCTGTCTGAACTCATGCAGTGTGGAGTTACCAAGGCAAAAGCTGTGGCATGGAACTCTCTGCTTGTGTGGACTTACTCTTGGACTTAATAGGCCTTGCCTGTGTAGCACAGAGATCCCAACAAAGGTTCAAGGTTGGATGAAGTCTCTCTCTCTGTGAATTTGTCTGGGCCTTTTCTCTTGCCTTTGATTGCCTGGGAAGGATGATCTCAGGAATCATTCCAATTCCTTGTGATGTTTGTGGAGATTTGTATCTTTGCCTGGGAAGGTTGACCCCGGGATTCATTCAGGTTACTACTGGTTATTGTCCTCAATTGCCTGGGAAGGATGACCCGGGGAATCATTCCAGTGCCTTGTGATGTTTGTGGGGATTCGTATCTTTGATTGTCTGGGAAGGTTTGACACAGTGTGATTTTATTTTTCCTATTTTTCTCCAAGTTATCTTTCTAATGTCTCCTCATATCCACTTATATTTCCCTTAAATATTTACTTCTAATACATTATAACTTTTATTAATTTCTCTTATTTCTTAAATACACCTTTACTTGATTTTTGTCAATAAAGATTGCTTCTATCTATAACTTCTCTCCCTGCTCATAGTAGATGATCTTGTAGACTTCTGGCACCTAATGTACTCTTATTTTCTTCTGCAATGTAACAAATGTGGTGTGAAAAGAAATAGAATGCAGAGTTTGACCCTGAATACAAGCCTGAATTGTAAATATCCTGAGATGTAATCTGTATCTGAGTGTTAATTCAGAACACTATGAAATGTTAAAAGGTCAACATTCTAAACCAGTCCATGTCATGTGAATAGCTCAGATCAGGAAGGGGAGGTGTGAATGGAGAATGGTTTTATTGCAGGAGGGCCAGATGAGGGTGCTCTGGTATGTGCTGAAGATTGCCAAAGTATCAGTTACAGAAGATGGACATGGGCCAATAAAAGAGGGATATCTGCAGATGTTCTGATAACAAGGACGGCACTTTACGACCATGGAGATGTTGGGGAGTCGGAAGGAGGTGCCAGGCTGTCTACAACAAATGTCAATCTTGGAAATTGGGAACATGAGAGCCAGTGTGGTGTAGTGGCAAGAGTGTTGGACTGGGAGCTGGGAGATCTGGGTTCTAGTCCCCACTCAGCCATGGAAGCTCACTGGGTGACTTTGGGCCAGTCACACACTCTCAGCCCAACCTACCTCACAGGGTTGTTGTTGTGAGGATAAAATGGAGAGGAGGAGGATAATGTAAGCTGCCTTGGGTTCCTTGCAAGAGGAAAAAAGGCAGGATATAAATGTAATAAATAAAATAAATAAAACATGATGTATTATCAAAAAAACCACACTGAACCCCTCTTTGATCTCATGAGCCCCAATGAGGGAAAAAGAATATAAAACCCCTGAACCTGCCATTGTTCAGGAGTGGCGTGGTTGCATCTGGATCGTTTGTATGTGCACATACCAACGGTACCCTCGATCCACAGGACTCGTATTAAATGCTCCGACAAAGTACTTGATAGTGTTGTGGTGAGTGTGTGTTGGGTAAAATTCAGGGAAACGATTTTACTGTCCAGGGCTTAGATATGGGCGCAGCTATCTTTGTTCTGTCATAATTAACCGTTTGGTTTAGGATATAAGACAGCAGGCTTAGGCTTGGGCCTGGCTGACACTGTATCATTGTTGCCTCAGTGGGCCATTTGCGGTGTGGACCGATCTGGAGCTGAGCAACAAACAAGGGCTAACTGTATATTTAGTAATTTAATGCACCACATTTGGGTAACTCAGTTTCTACCTTAAGAGGAGTGTAACCTCTTCAGCCTCAGAGAAGGGTGCAACTTCTTGAGGTGCATTGGTTTTGGGCTCTTATCTAAGAGGCGTGCAACCTCTTGAGATTCAGAGGGCTTGAAACTCTTTGAGATTTCTTTGTAATTAAGTTTGTACCTAAATGGTGTGTAACCTCTTCAGTCTTGAGTTTCAGAGAGCCTGAAACTCTCTGAGATTTGTTTGTAATCATGTTTGTGCCTGGAGGTGTGTAACCTCTTCAGCCTCAGAGAGTGTGCAACTCTCTGGGGAGGTTCTACTTTTGCTTATTTCCTTTATTTTCAATAAATCTCCTTTTCTTTCATCTACATTGGTTGTGTGTGTCTTCTTCTCCACCTCATAAGATCCCAAACCTCTCAGCCTGATCAACTGAGCGGTCCTGGGAAAATTAAAATCCATATTTCACAGGTTGACCTCAGGATTCATTCAGGTTACTGGCTATTGTCCTCGATTGCCTGGGAAAGATGACCCCAGGAATCCTGAGCCCCTTCTGCTGTGTTTTGAGCCTCAGAGATTTCAGTGGGAAACTTGTTGTGTGGATCTCTGTCATGGTTGCAGTTTTTATCTTTTAGCTACTGACCATCAGCTATATCATTTCTGAAGAGTAGGCTTTCCTGCAAGTCTCACTGATTTGGGTGTCTGGTGTCAGATTGCCTGAGCGTGTGTGCTTGAAAGACTGAGAAACCTGACAATATGAACACTAGCTATGCATGATGGCCATTCTCTTGCATAACTTCATTCATTTCAATGAGGCTTATGATTACTGCTGTTCCCTTTTTTGATTGTGAATATATGAGCTTCTGATTTTTTTTCTTATTTAACTGATTTCTAGGCTTGTTATATTAGCTGCTGTTTTCCATGATAACTGTTTTATGTACTGTTGATCTATATATATATATATATATATATATATATATATATATATATAATTTGGCCATTTTATTGCTGAAAACTGCTCTCAGTTCTTTTTTGAAATATGTGGGTATAAGTTTTAAAATAATAAATAAATAAATAAATAAATAAGCAGGAAAACTTCCTGGAGAATGTGCCATAGAACATTAATACCAGAAGCATAATTAAACATCACTACTCCAGTTACCGCTGGGTTGGATGAATCACAGGTTGGAATTAAGATTGCCAGGAGAATTATCAACAACCTCAGATATGCAGATGATACCACCCTAATGGCAGAAAGCGAAGAGGATCTAAAGAGCCTCTTGTTGAGGGTGAAAGAGGAGAGTGCAAAAGCTGGTTTGAAACTCAACATTAAAAAAACGAAGATCATGGCATCTGGCCCCATCACTTCCTGGCATATACAAGGGGAAGACATGGAAACAGTGACAGATTTTATTTTCTTGGGCTCCAAGATCACCGCAGACGGTGACTGTAGCCATGAAATTAAAAGACGCTTGCTCCTTGGGAGGAAAGCTATGGCAAACCTAGACAGCATAGTAAGAAGCAGAGACATCACCTTGCCGACAAAGGTCCGTCTAATCAAAGCTATGGTTTTCCCAGTAGTAACGTATGGCTGTGAGAGCTGGACTCTAAGGAAGGCTGAGCGCCGAAGAATTGATGCTTTCGAACTGTGGTGCTGGAGAAGACTCTTACGAGTGCCCTGGACTGCAAGGAGGTCAAATCAGTCCATCCTAAAGGAAATCAACCCTGAGTGCTCATTGGAAGGACAGATACTGAAGCTGAAGCTCAAATATTTTGGCCACCTAATGCAAAGAGAAAACTCTCTGGAAAAGACCCTGATGCTGGGAAAGACTGAAGGCAAAAGGAAAAGGGGACGGCAGAGGATGAGATGGCTAGATAGCATCACTGAGGCAATGAATATGGACTTGAGCATGCTCCGGGAGAGAGTACAGGACAGGAAGGCCTGGCGTGCTATGGTCCATGGGGTCACGAAGAGTCGGATATGACTGAATAACAACAACAACTCCAGTTACAATGGTGGCAAGGTCTGGCACCGTCTGGTCCAGTTTTATTGGATGAGTTTCAGTTATTGAGGCCTGAGGATGCAGACAAGGTGCTTGGCCAAGTCTGATTGACCACTTGTGTGCTTGACCCTTGCCCTTCACGGCTTATTACAGCAAACAAGGAGGGGATGTCTGGCTGGGTTCAGGAGGTTGTAAATTCTTCCTTGAGAGAGAGAATGATGCTGGCCTCTTTAAAAGAGGGAGTAATCAGCCCACTCCTGAAAAAAACTAACCTGGACCCAGAGGTTATTAACCATTATAGGCCAGTTGCCAACACCCCCTTCCTGGGGCAAGGTGCTTGAGCGGGTAGTTGCAGGACAGCTCCAGGAACTCTTGAATGAAACAGATTAGATCCATTTCAATCTAGATCCATTTCAATCAGGCCTCAGGCCTGGTTTGGGCACAGAAACTGCCTTGGTCGCCCTGTGGGATGACCTCTGCCAGGAGAGGGACAGGGGGAGTGTGACCTGTTGATTCTCCTGGACCTCTCAGCGGCTTTCGATACCATCGATCATGGTATCCTTCTGGATAGGTTGTCTGGGTTGGGAGTTGGAGGCACTGCACTGCAGTGGTTCCACTCCTACTTGCACGGCTGATTCCAGAAGGTGGTGCTGGGGGATTATTGCTCTGAGCCATGGCAATTATGCCATGGGGTTCCACAGGGCTGTATTTTATCCCCTATGCTGTTCAATATCTACATGAAACCACTGGGGGAGGATATCTGGAGGTGTGGGCTGAGGTGCCATCAATATGCAGATGACACCCAGCTCTACCTCTCCTTCTCATCAAACCCAGGTGAGGCAGTGGCTGTTCTGAATCAGTGCCTGGGCATGGTAATGGACTGGATGAGGGCCAATAAACTGAAACTCAATCCAGACAAGACAGAGGTACTGTTAGTGGGTGGTTCGTCTGCCCGGCTAGGTGATATTCAACCTGTTCTGGAGGGGTCGCACTCCCTCTAAAGGATCAGGTTTGTAGTTTGGGGGTGTTCTTGGACCAAGAACTGTCACTTGAGGCACAGGTGAACTCAGTGGCATGGAGCACTTTTTATCAGCTTAGGCCAACTACACCCTTATCTAGACAGAGATAGCCTAGCTACAGTTATCCATGCTCTGATAGCTTCTCATCTGGATTACTGCAATGTGTTATACGTGGGGCTGCCTTTGAAAACAGTCCAGAACTTCAGCTGGTCCAAAATAGGGCAGCAAGATTGATAACAGGGACTGGCCAGTGAGCTCATATTATGCCAGTACTCTTCCAGCTGCACTGGCTGCCAGTCCATTTCTGGGCCCGATTCAAAGTGCTGGTATTAACATTCAAAGCCCTAAACAGCTTGGGGCCAGGTTATCTGAAGGATCGCATCCTCCCATATGTGCCTGCCCGGACCTTAAGATCATCCTCAGCAGCCCTCCTCTGTGAGCCCCTGCCAAAAAGTGAGGTGGGTGGCTACTAGGAGGAGGGCTTTTCTGCTGTGGCACCCCGGCTGTGGAATGAGCTCCCTATTGAGGTTCCTCTGGCACATACATTGTATTCCTTCTGGGACCAGGTGAAGACCTTTTTATTTTCCCAGGTATTTTAGCATTTTAGCTTTCTAGTCTTTTAGCTTTGCTGTATTTCAAATCTCTGCATTGCCGCTAGGTTTTACTCTGGTTTTATTCCCATTGTATTGTTATATTGTGGTTTTAATGTTTTTATATTTTATATTGTTTTACTGTGTGCTTTTTGGTTTTAATTTCTGTGAACTGCCCAGAGAGCTTCGGCTATTGTGCGGTATAGAAATTAAATGAAGAAAGAAAGAAAGAAAGAAAGAAAGAAAGAAAGAAAGAGGGTTTTTGTTTCGCTTTTTATGGGGGAAAAATTTTAGGGACACCCCCCCAATTCTCAGAATTCACGTACTTGGGGGCATTTTCACCTCTCCAAACCTACAAAAATTGCTGGGCCCAATACTTTATCTCAGCAGTAGTTAATGAACTTGAACTGTGACTGCAAACAAGTTATGAGTGGTTTTACTTTCTGCTCATATAGGAAAAACTAAAGGACAACATTCAAAGCCAACATCAGTTAGATAATATAAAAAAAAAGCCAGCTCAGACTTTCAGTTTCTTAATAATCTTAAAAGCATTTCCAAATGTGGCAGGGAGCATGGCGGCTGCCAAGGGAGGTATCTGTGAGTCCCCCTGGCCACCGTGTTGGGGATGCCAGGATTAGTATATTACTCCTACATCCCCAGTTTTTGGGTTTGTAGAACTCACTTACTTCTGCAGCACAAAGTTTAATAAGGGGTTTAAAAATTGTTTTCTCTAATACTGAAGCAAAAGGGCTTACACTCAGCCTTCAACCAGCACACATTCTCTGCAAATGCTGGTTCAAGAATGTATTTTGGGAGTATAGGTGATCTCCATAATGGATTGTAATCTATACAATGAAACAATGAGTAACTGTGAGGTAGTTGAGAATTAGACTCTTAATCAGCTGCAAATTAAGCCTGAGCCCATTATTTGTTGACTGAACACTTCTTTAAGTTTTAAACTGTTGCTTTCAGAACACTGCTCTTAAATAAATTACTTTAAAATATAACGTTATTCAATTTTAAATTCTGAATATTTTTATTTTGGTTTCTGATTTGTACTCTGACATTTTCTATGAAGCTGGAAAAGTTACAGCAAAGTATTTTGAAACAGTACCAGTTGCCCGATTCAGGCTGATGTTATGTAATACAACAATGCACACCATTAAGTCAAAATACATTAAGAAAGAAGCCTTAAGATTATGTTCTTTAGAAATGCCACATTTAAAAAACAATATTGTGTAAGGAAAGGAACTCATATAACAGTGGGTAACTATTCAAATATTAAGAGTAAATAATCCATTGCATTACTTCAGGAAAGCACACTAAAAACTATTACCATAAAGCCATCAGTAAGCTATTCCACTGGTTTTAGAAGCAGCAATATGTGAATACATGTAAGTGTGAAAGCTTAAATATATGTAAGATTGTTAGTGTTATTATCTTAGGGAGCTATAGGCTGCTTACTAGTTCTGCTTCTAATAATAATACTTAATAATTTTTAACATGTGTATAGTGCTTTCAAGTATTCAAAGAACTTCACATGCATTATCTAGTTGTAAGTCAGTATTATTATGGTCCATATTGCAGATGGGGGAGCTGAAACTGAGAGACTGTGGCTTGCCTAAGGCCACCTAGTGAGTTTATGGCAGATGTGAGATTCGACCTCCTGATTCGCAGCTCAGTCTCTTAGACACTACGTTTCATCAGCTAACAGAGACATTTCAGTGGTGGCATCCAAACTGTGAAACTCTCTCCCCAGACATGTAAGCTTGGCACCTTTTAGATGTCAGGTGAAGTCTGTCCTGTTCTTTTATGCCTTTAAGGGCTTTTAATATCAGAGAGCAATATCCAACACCACATAAGCAGACTTGTGTTAGGGATGGCGGAGAATTTCTCCACGAATCTTGGGGAGGCCAAATGCGTTGGCGGTGAAATTCTCCGCCACCCCCCCCCCCGGGATGGGACTTACCTCCCTCGAATGTCCCTCTCGGTGGCGGGTCCCGGCGGCGTTTCAGCGGGGGCAGCGGCCGGTCTTCTGACCGGCTGCCGCCGCCGCCGCCATTACAAAGTAAATGTAAAAAAAACACACACACACATGTGATAGGCTATGTAACGATTTACATAGCCTATCACGGCTAGATTTCCAAAGTCAGCCGTGATAGGCTACGTAAATCATTACGTAGCCTATCACGGGTGACTTTTGGGGGGGGGGAAAGCGTGTACACAAATGGCGGCACCCATGGGCCTGAATTTCGGCCGGGAGAGGCAGGGCGCCTCCCCCCCCAGCCTGAACTTCGGGGGGAGAACCGAAGCGCCTCCCCCCCACCACGAAGCAAGCTGCGGGACCAGGTAAGGGACTTTCGTCCATCCCTAGTGTTCATACAATGCCCAGCCCCCACCCCCAGTCATTTTTAGTTTTGTATTGGAAGCCACCTTGACATTAGAAATGAGGAGGAAACATTTCTATAAATAAATAAACTGAATCAATAAATGAATACTCTATCATTTTCTATTAAGGCAAGCATAAATCACAATCATGTTTACCTCTAGTGGATCCTTCTATGGTATGTTGTGGAACTAAAGTCGATTCCTAGAAAGTGGAAAAAAGTTTGTTTAGAAATATGTTGACATAACAATAGGAAGCAAGATAAATTTGTTTACTATGACATTTAAATGTTTATTGCATTTCATCAATTCTTGTCCTTTTTGTGTATCTAGAACCACTTTCCCCTCATGAAACTGGCCTCAAAAATTCAGGGTACTCTTGGCTTACTACAAAAAAATCCCAAAATATTTGTTTTATCATCAGGCCTGCACAACTGAAGCTAAATGCAGTCCAGCATGATAAACCTCCTGATTTTGTTGCCTATCTGGGTCTGCAATGAAGAAACAAACAAGCAAAAACAGAGGCACTGACAAACCTCCACAGAGCACAGTGCATGTCTGGGCTTTGTGAATCATAAGCTGTACAGAACTGATATAAAATTTTTGTGAATGTCATCAGGACTAGACATTTGAGTCTTCAGATTTATTCAGATGCAAGAGAAAGAGCTTTTTTTAAAGAGACTTATTGGACTTAAGGACTGTTTATCTTTCACAACCTTCCCTGTGTACAATTGGGTGATCTGAAGTGAGTTGGATAGGTCAGGATGACAACAATTACAAAATAAAATCTTAACCTGAGAATTCTCTTCTGTGCTTGTGGGATTCGAATCTCCATAAATGTCAATCATGCTTTCATCATTTTCAGTGACAGAAGAAAGTGTGGAGGCTGGAAGAGATCCCTTTTTGAAGGTAGATGGTGGCAAATGGCTAAATAAAACACAAACAAACTCTCATCTCTAAAAATAAAAATTAAAGCATGCTCAGCCCTCACTGGCCTGTTCTGAGGCTTTAACAGCCTCCCCACCCACTCCAGTATTCTTGCCAAGAAAACCCCATGGAACGTATCACAAGGCTAAAAGATATGACGCCGGAAGATGAGCCCCTCAAATCGGAAGGTGTCCAATATACTACTGGGGAAGAGCAGAGGGAATTTCCAAGTAGCGCCAGAAAGAGCGAGGCGGCTGGGCCAAAGCTGAAAGGACACTCAGCTGTGGATGTCTCTGGTGGTGAAAAGAAAATCCGATGCTGTAAAGACCAATATTGTTTAGGAACCTGGAATGTAAGATCAATGAATCAAGGTAAGCTGGAGGTGGTCAAACATGAGATGGCAAGATTGAACATCGACATCTTGGGAATCAGCGAACTAAAATGGACAAGCATGGGCGAATTTAATTCAGGTGACCATCATATCTACTATTGTGGGCAAGAATCCCTTAGAAGAAATGGAGTAGCACTCATAGTCAACAAAAGGGTGGGAAAAGCAGTACTGGGGTACAATCTCAAAAACGACAGAATGATCTCAGTACGAATCCAAGGCAAACCATTCAGCATCACAGTAATTCAAGTCTATGCCCCAACCACTGAGGCCGAAGAAGCTGAGGTTGATCGGTTCTGTGAAGACCTACAACCCTTCTAGAACTAACACCAAAAAAAGATGTCCTCTTCATCATAGGGGATTGGAATGCTAAAGCAGGAAGTCAAGAAATCACTGGGATAACAGGCAAGCATGGCCTTGGTGTACAAAATGAAGCAGGACGAAGGCTAATAGAGATTTGCCAAGAGAATACGCTGATCATAGCAAACACTCTTTTCCAACAGCACAACAGGCGATTCTACACATGGACATCACCAGATGGTCAATATCAAAATCAGATTGATGATGTCCTTTGCAGCCAAAGATGGAGAAGCTCTATACAGTCAGTAAAAACAAGACCTGGAGCTGACTGTGGCTCAGATCATGAGCTTCTTATCGCAAAATTTCGGCTTAAATTGAAGAACGTAGGGAAAACCACTAAACCATTCAGGTATGACCTAAATCATATCCCTTATGAATATACAGTGGAGGTGAGGAATAGATTTAAGGGATTAGACCTGATAGACAGAGTGCCTGAGGAACTATGGACGGAGGTCTGTAACACTGTTCAGGAGGCAGCAACTCAATCCATCCCAAAGAAAAAGAAATGCAAGAAAGCAAAGTGGCTGTCTGAGGAGGCTTTACAAGTAGCTGAGGAAAGAAGGGAAGCGAAAAGCAAGGGAGAAAGGGGAAGATATATCCAACTCAATGCAGAGTTCCAGAGAAAAGCAAGGAGAGACAAGAAGGCCTTCTTGAATGAACAATGCAAGGAAATCGAAGAAAACAACAGAATGGGAAAGACTAGAGATCTCTTCAAGAAAATTGGAGATCTCAAGGGAACATTTTGTGCAAAGACGGGCATGATAAAGGACAAAGAAGGCAGGGACCTAACAGAAGCAGATGAGATTAAGAAGAGGTGGAAAGGATACACAGAAGAACTATACAGGAAAGATCTGAATGTCCCTGATAGCCATGATAGTGCGGTCACTGAACTTGAGCCGGTCATCCTAGAGAGTGAAGTCAAGTGGGCCTTAGGAAGCATTACTAACAGCAAAGCTAGCGGAGATGACAGTCTTCCAGCTGAGCTATTTAAGATCCTAAAAGATGATGCTGTTAAAGTGCTGCACTCAATATGCCAACCAATTTGGAACATGCAACAGTGGCCACAAGACTGGAAAAGGTCAGTTTACATTCCAATTCCAAAGAAGGGCAACGCCAAAGAGTGTTCAAACTACCGTACAATTGCGCTCATTTCACATGCCAGCAAGGTCATGCTCAAAATCCTACAAGCTAGGCTTCAGCAGTATGCGAACCGAGAAATACCGGAAGTACAAGCTGGGTTTCGAAGAGGCAGAGGAACTAGAGATCAAATTGCCAACATTCGTTGGATCATGGAGAAAGCAAGAGAATTCCAGAAAAACGTCTATTTCTGCTTCATTGACTATGCTAAAGCCTTTGATTGTGTGGATCACAACAAACTGTGGCAAATTCTTAAAGTGATGGGAGTACCAGATCACCTTACCTGTCTCCTGAGAAACCTGTACGAGGGTCAAGAAGCAACAGTAAGAACCGGACATGGAGCAACTGATTGGTTCAGAATTGGGAAAGGAGTACAACAAGGCTGCAGATTGTCACCCTGCTTATGTAATTTATATGCAGAGTATATCATGAGAAACGCCAGGTGGGATGAATCAGAGGTCGGAATTAAGATTGCTGAGAGAATTATCAACAACCTCAGATATGCAGATGATACCACCCTAATGGCAGAAAACGAAGAGGATCTAAAGAGCCTCTTGTTGAGGGTGAAAGTAGAGAGTGCAAAAGCTGGTTTGAAACTCAACATTAAAAAAACTAAAATCCTGGCATCTGGCCCCATCACTTCCTGGCATATAGAAGGGGAAGAAATGGAAGCAGTGACAGATTTTATTGTCTTGGGCTCCAAGATCACCGCAGATGGTGACTGTAGCCATGAAATTAAAAGACGCTTGCTCCTTGGGAGGAAAGCTATGGCAAACCTAGACAGCATAGTAAGAAGCAGAGACATCACCTTGCCGACAAAGGTCCTCATAATCAAAGCTGTGGTTTTCCCAGTAGCCACGTATGGCTGTGAGAGCTGGACTCTAAGGAAGGCTGAGCGCCAAAGAATCGATGCTTTTGAACTGTGGTGCTAGAGAAGACTCTTACGAGTTCCCTGGACTGCAAGGAGGTCAAATCAGTCAGTCCTAAAGGAAATCAACCCTGAGTGCTCATTGGAAGGACAGATACTGAAGCTGAAGCTCAAATATTTTGGCCACCTAATGCAAAGAGAAAACTGTCTGGAAAAGACTGTGATGCTGGGAAAGACTGAGGGCAAAAGGAGAAGGGGACGGCAGAGGATGAGATGGCTAGATAGCATCACCGATGCAATGAATATGGACTTGAGCACACTCCAGGAGAGAGCGCAGGACAGGAAGGCCTGGCATGCTATGGTCCATGAGGTCACAAAGAGTCAGACACGACTGAACGACTGAACAACAACAACAACCCCATTTTGGGTTTTTGTGGTGGCTGGTATCCAATCCTAGCTCCATTAACATCCTTGATTTCTCTACTGATGTCTATTATTATTATTATTATTATATTTATATCCTGCCTTTTTCCCAATACTGGGGCTCAAGGCAGCTTTACAATGTTCAAACTTATACATTTAAAACCTATAAATAGAAATACAAGTGTACAAAAGTTAAAAATATAATTAAATCATCAATATTAAAATTGTAATAATATCAACACATTAAAAGATGTCTACATGCTGTCTATATGGGCAGCAGCTTACATGATCCTCCTCCTCTTCATTTTATCCTTAATGAAATTAACTTCAGAAATGGTGTTCCATTATACTTCAAAAGTACTCCTTTGCATGCTGATGGGATGTCAGTCAATACCATTTTTTGGCATGTGCCTTACTCATGGAGTGTTTAATATTTTTATATGTTTCTAGAAATGGAGAACTCTTGAAGTATATTAAAAATATTTTTGAAAAAGACTTTCTATTCTGAAAACAAGCGGCTCTTTAAAAAAACCAAAACCCTGAAATGTCATATTGGTATAAAAGTATCTGGAGTTGAAGAAATCCAACTCTGGAGGCCAAGTAATACAGAATTTCAATTATTAAAAAATATAACCACACAGTGCTGATGGCATCCTGTTGGAGTGCACGAATAATAATGAAGTTTAATGATGAGCCATAATTTCTGTGAGTTTCATTCTCTTTTGGACACTTAGGAAGTTTATATTTCTCAGTAGAATTTTTTATCATTTTATTGTATTTTTACACTGTTGGAATACAATTAACCTGTGAAGCAGACTAATTCTCTCTCACCATCTTTGGCTGCAAACCCATATTTTCAGTGCTGTTCTGTTATTAGAATCACTTTTGAAAAAGCAATCATATGGTTGCAGGGGCCATAGCATATGGCAGATTTCCCCCTCCAAGGGTGATCCACCCTCAGAGAGGGAGATCTGACCATGGATCCCCCCACTCAGGCCCTTTCAACTACTGTGGAAACCTCCATGCTGGTTTCCTCCTTCTTGAGGTCAGAACTCTGGGATCAAAGCACTCCATCAGAGAGCTTAGGGTTGTTCTCTTATTGTATAACTTGCCACAATTCAATACAGAGTTAAATTCATTAAATTCACTGATCTACTTACTGATCTACTTACGTATCTCTTGGAATAGGTATTGGAGAAAGTCTGAAGTTTAGAAAAGGACTAGCAAGCTCAATAAATTGTTCTGGCTTTTTGATCACAGGTTCTGAAAGGTAAAGGAACAAAACAAGGTGATAACTGGAATTCAAGAAATAAAGCTCATATAAAAGGTAATGGCCTCAATCAATCCAGGGAATATATTCTCTAGAAGTTCTTCAGACATATGGTGCTTCTGATTGTAGGGTGGCCACTTCCTCAAAAAAAAAGAAAAAAAATCATCACCAAGGGAAAATACAGATCTGCATTAAATATGCATATGTTGATTTATATGTATAGCTGCAAATGTATTAATAACTACTACAATTTAAATAGAAACACCACATCTCACCATAGTGGGGAAGACTGTGACCAGGTTGCTAACTGTTGATGGGCAATTTCAAGGGCTTTGCTCTGCCTTCTTATGGTCCTTTATCTTTAAATTGGACTTGGTCTGGTAAGCCCTTCAAATAGAGGATGCCTTCTAAACAGAGGACTGTCCTCTGTAAAATAGGATATGCGACAATCCTGCTCTGATTCAGGAGATCGAAATGCAAACAGTTGTGAAATGTATCTTCCATGGTTAACAGGTTAGTGTTAACATGTTAACTTGGAGACTGAAGAACACATAACAAAAATCCTTAATGTCACAGAGTAGATTATAGCTGTCACAGTAGTGACAGATATTGTTAAGGCCATCAGTAAAAAAAAAGTTTCACCATGTAAAATGGTCAGTCATTCTAACCTTCATAAAATCAAAATAGTTTCACCAATCTGAGTCAGAAAGAAGTGTCAGTTCTACATAATCTGACAAGTGGTGAAATATTGAGGAAGAGCAGTTTCAAGAGAAAATGCAAATAAACCCTTCCTTCTGTCAAAACTCAAAAGTGACTTTGACCATTTATAGTGGTGACCTTTTTTGCCCAGAATTTCTGAAAATATCAAATGCTTTTTTATTGAAAACATTGATGATTTTCTATTCTCTTGCATTGGGGTTCATGGAATACCATCTTTTTTTTCTTTTAAAATAAACTTTTTAACAAGCAGTGAGAATCAATGAGACTCATCACAAGCCCACACAGACACAGAAGCCTCCCTTGCGCCTTATCACCTGTTGATTTAGAATGTTAGGGGGAAGGGGAAAAAACCTGCTGCCTTTTTAGGCCTTGTTTTCATTGCAGTGGCCATTAGTTTTTCTCATCATCACACATTTTCTGGTGTTTTGAGGGGAATCAATATGGCCACTGCCATAAAAAAAGGCTGCTTTATCTTTTCTTCAGGCAAGATGTTACAAAAGGTAGAGGGGTGTAAGATAGGGAGAGGGGAAAGTGACTAGATTGTGAAGTCACATTATCTGCAAGTCCAGACTAGTTAGTCCCAGGTGTAGTGTGGGAAGGCTCTGCAGATCAGCTAATCATGTGATGGTTACAATAAGATTCTTCTGCCTTTCGGTTATGCTAGGAAGAAGCGGGGTGGAAAATATTGCAACTGCCAAGCTGGGGAATACAAAGGCCAGCTATTCTCAGGGATGTTTTCTATCCTGGTTGAAGCATACAGGCTTCTTTTGATGGTGGATAACACAGGGAAATTAATTAGGCAGTCTTTATATTAACAAAGCATACTCGCAGTTGCAGCATCTGTTAGTATCTAGGTTTGGTCCAGCCGCTTTTACAGCATCATTATTGCAAGCAGTTATGGAGGCTGGTCAGGCAAAGTGGCACACGATTCATGTCTTTAAATACCTGTTATTAATGAATAAATACGATATACAGGAATGAATTTTAAGCAGGAATGAATAGGGAATTGGATTGTCCCATTCTGCCTAATTAAAGGATTAACGCTTGGCGTCTATACTTATCACGTCTACTGATCTTGTTGTTGTTCAGTCATGTCCGACTCTTCGTGACCCCATGGACCATAGCACGCTAGGCCGTCCTGCCCTGCGCTCTCTCCCGGAGCGTGCTCAAGTCCATATTCATTGCATCAGTGATGCTATCTAGCCATCTCATCCTCTGCTGTCCCCTTCTCCTTTTGCCTTCAGTCTTTCCCAGCATCAAGGTCTTTTCCAGAGAGTTTTCTCTTTGCATTAGGTGGCCAAAATATTTCAGCTTCAGCTTCACCTTCAGTATCCTGTCCTTCCAATGAACACTCCGGGTTGATTTCCTTTAGGATTGACTGATTTGACCTCCTTGCAGTCCAGAGGACTCGTAAGAGTCTTTTCCAGCACCACAGTTTGAAAGCATCAATTCTTTGGCGCTCAGCCTTCCTTAGAGTCCAGCTCTCACAGCCATACGTTACTACTGGGCAAACCATACCTTTGATTAGACGGACCTTTGTCGGCAAGGTGATGTCTCTGCTTCTTACTATGCTGTCTAGGTTTGCCATAGCTTTCCTCCCAAGGAGCAAGCGTCTTTTAATTTCATGGCTACAGTCACCGTCTGAGGTGATCTTGGAGCCCAAGACAATAAAATCTGTCACTGCTTCCATTTCTTCCCCTTCTAGATGCCAGGAAGTGATGGGGCCAGATGCCATGATCTTTTTTTAATGTTGAGTTTCAAACCAGCTTTTGCACTCTCCTCTTTCACCCTCAACAAGAGGCTCTTTAGATCCTCTTCGCTTTCTGCCATTAGGATGGTATCATCTGCGTATCTGAGGTTGTTGATAATTCTCTCAGCAATCTTAATTCCAACCTCTGATTCATCCAACCTGGCGTTTCTCATGATGTACTCTGCATATAAGTTAAATAAACACGGTGACAATATTCAGCCTTGTCGTACTCCTTTCCCAATTTTGAACCAATCGGTTGTTCCATGTCTGGTTCTTACTGTTGCTTCTTGACCCTCGTACAGGTTTCTCAGGAGACAGGTAAGGTGGTCTGGTACTCCCATCTCTTTAAGAATTTGCCACACTTTGTTGTGATCCACACAATCAAAGGCTTTAGCGTAGTCAATGAAGCAGAAATAGACGTTCTTCTGGAATTCTCTTGCTTTCTCCATGATCCAACGAATGTTGGCGATTTGATCTCTAGTTCCTCTGCCTCTTTGAAACCCAGTTTGTACTTCCGGTATTTCTTGGTTCGCATACTGCTGAAGCCTAGCTTGTAGGATTTGAGCATGACCTTGCTGGCATGTGAAATGAGCGCAATTGTACGGTAGTTTGAACACTCTTTGGCGTTGCCCTTCTTTGGAATTGGAATGTAAACTGACCTTTTCCAGTCTTGTGGCCACTGTTGCATGTTCCAAATTGGTTGGCATATTGAGTGCAGCACTTTAACAGCATCATCTTTTAGGATTTTAAATAGCTCAGCTGGAAGACTGTCATCTCTGCTAGCTTTGCTGTTAGTAATGCTTCCTAAGGCCCACTTGACTTCACTCTCTAGGATGACCGGCTCAAGTTCAGTGACCGCACTATCATGGCTATCAGGGACATTCAGATCTTTCCTGTATAGTTCTTCTGTGTATTCTTTCCACCTCTTCTTAATCTCATCTGCTTCTGTTAGGTCCCTGCCTTCTTTGTCCTTTATCATGCCCGTCTTTGCACAAAACGTTCCCTTGAGATCTCCGATTTTCTTGAAGAGATCTCTAGTCTTTCCCATTCTGTTGTTTTCCTCGATTTCTTTGCATTGTTCATTTAAGAAGGCCTTCTTGTCTCTCCTTGCTATTCTCTGGAACTCTGCATTGAGTTGGGTATATCTTCCCCTTTCTCCCTTGCTTTTCGCTTCCCTTCTTTCCTCAGCTACTTGTAGAGCCTCATCAGACAGCCACTTTGCTTTCTTGCATTTCTTTTTCTTTGGGATGGATTGAGTTGCTGCCTCCTGAACAATGTTACGGACCTCCGTCCATAGTTCCTCAGGCACTCTGTCTATCAGGTCTAATCCCTTAAATCTATTCCTCACCTCCACTGTATATTCATAAGGGATATGATTTAGGTCATACCTGAATGGTTTAGTGGTTTTCCCTACGTTCTTCAATTTAAGCCGAAATTTTGCGATAAGAAGCTCATGATCTGAGCCACAGTCAGCTCCAGGTCTTGTTTTTACTGACTGTATAGAGCTTCTCCATCTTTGGCTGCAAAGGACATCATCAATCTGATTTTGATATTGACCATCTGGTGATGTCCATGTGTAGAGTCGCCTCTTGTGCTGTTAGAAAAGAGTGTTTGCTATGATCAGCGTGTTCTCTTGGCAAAACTCTATTAGCCTTCGTCCTGCTTCATTTTGTACACCAAGGCCATGCTTGCCTGTTATCCCAGTGATTTCTTGACTTCCTGCTTTAGCATTCCAATCCCCTATGATGAAGAGGACATCTTTTTTTGGTGTTAGTTCTAGAAGGGTTGTAAGTCTTCACAGAACCGATCAACCTCAGCTTCTTCGGCCTCAGTGGTTGGGGCATAGACTTGAATTACTGTGATGCTGAATGGTTTGCCTTGGATTCATACTGAGATCATTCTGTCGTTTTTGAGATTGTACCCCAGTACTGCTTTTCCCGCCCTTTTGTTGACTATGAGTGCTACTCCATTTCTTCTAAGGGACTCTTGCCCACAGTAGTAGATATGATGGTCACCTGAATTAAATTCGCCCATGCTTGTCCATTTTAGTTCGCTGATTCTCAAGATGTCGATGTTCAATCTTGCCATCTCATGTTTGACCACCTCCAGCTTACCTTGATTCATTGATCTTACATTCCAGGTTGATCTTACATTCCTACTGATCTTAGGCTGCATCTTATTGAGCAAAAAGTTCTGTTTCGTGTCTGTTGGACACTGCAATGTCTCTTTAATAAGGGCTTGTCTAATTTGGGTCATTGCTGGCAGTGCAATGCAGCTAAGGCTCTTTTTAAACATATGTTTTGGTAATGCCTAGTAGTTTGTTTTTTGAGGAGGAGATTATACAGATAAATTTTGTACTGGAAAAGTCTTTAATATTCACTGATGTACACACCCTTTTAAATTATTTACCTACTTCATGGTAATCAACAAATGGTCAGTGCAAATGGATTCTCTGCACACTCCTGACTGCTAAAAGACTGATATTATGGCACTGGAAGGATAAACGCTCACCTCCTATAATGCAATGGATTGAAGACTTTACAATGCTTTCAACATTTGAACAGATGGCATACAGATGCCACTTTGAAACTGATACTTATTTGAATATGATCTGCTTTTGTTGAAACTTATGTATAATTGCTAGTAAGTTGTATTTTCATATATATGCATTTCATATGTATTCATTGCTATGGATATATACCAACTGATATATGTGTAATAAAACTATTTTTTTTAGAAAACTATTAAGAAAGCAGGAGGTTATTTTAGATGCTGTTACGGGCAATTAACATCCATTGAACCCAATTAACATCCATTACCTGGTGCGGGGGGAATGAGCACAACACCACAAACAGAAATGTGGTGTTAGTTTTTAACATGAAAAGGACCCAAGTTAGAAATAGCATGCACCTCTGTCAGAGATCGCTTTCTCCCTTTACCAGCAGCTGCTTCTGTGGTGGGTGCTGAGAAGTCTTTTTCTCAGCATCCAGTACAGAAATTGGGCTGAGGGCCAAAATACACATTACATTAAATCTGTGTCTAGCAGCTATGTCTTTAGTTCATTTTTACTCTATAGTAGGTGCAGTGGACCTGATTCATATCTTAAAAGCCTCCCTGTTTCTCATGTTAGGGTTGTGATCCGAATCAGGGTCCTGCACCTATTCTGCTACACTGAGATTTAAAGTAACGTCCAATTGTAGTTTAATTGTGACTGAAACATGCCAATCTCCTACTTGAAGGTGCAAAAAGGGAGGAGAGGGCAGGGAGAAGCATATAGGCCCAAGGCTGCCTTGAGTGCCTTTTGGGAATAAGTAGGGATATTTGAAGAACTGCATGGTAGTGTGGGTACAAAGATCAGGAAGCTGCCATATGATTTGGCTTAAACCCACACACTTATTATTTAATATTTTGTCGTCATCCCCCTCCCCTTTTCAGCTGACAGAGTGCCCAGAATGGCAAATCTAAAAGGAATACCAATTGAAGAAATTTCCTTTCCAAAAACCAGGGAAATTCAATGATAAAAAACCTACCAGTTTAAGTCCACAGTTAAGGCTATCTCATATTGACTCAAACTCCAAAAAGCCAGGAAATTGCAGGTTAAGGCTAATGCCTTAACAGACACTGAATGTAGCTGAAGTGTTAAACACTATTTTTTAAATCACTGATTGTAGTTGAAGTGCCTGCTGTTAATATTACAGTCTAGCTTCCAATTGTTTGTATTCTTGAGTAGCAGACTGTAGCTATTCAGATGTAGCAGTATAAGTGAGGGAAGTAGCCCCTGTTACCTTTTTTGGACCTGAAAAACAGATTTGTCTTTACCCTGTGACTACTGCCAGAAAATAAAATGAAATATTACCAAAAATTTAATTTTCAGCTGACTATCTACCAAATTTTATATTTCGCAACTGAGCACATCTATTTCTATTGGTTTTGAAAATATAGAAATAGTTTATTACATACAAATAATTTTGAAGTGAATATACTCAGCCATGTAAATACATTTTTCACATTTTTCCCAATTAATGATATGGGGAATTCCAATTTATTTAAATTGGCAAGGGTGAGTCATCTACTTATTTTTTTCTTTTGTAAATTAAGCCTACCTTTCTATAAAATCATATTTCAGTATTAAAACTTGCTAAAAGTATTTATAGACAGAACAATCCTAACCCCCTGACCTAGCTTGCTACAGGGGGTTAAGAATTGTCAGAGGTGCCTATCTGCCAGTGGAGAGGAGCTCTGACAGTGGGAAGGGAGACTCTGCTGCCACAGAGGTCCCTGCTATACCTGTAGAGAGGTCCCTGGGCATAGTTGTACCTCCAGTGGCATTCCTATGGCTGTAGCTGAGAGAAGGCCCTTAAATGGAGGATTCTAGGGACAGGAAGGAAGCGACCTTGGATGCACCAGATCCAGAGTCCTGTGGCTTTTCATTTATTTATGTTTTTACATTTTCCTTTTCATTGCATAATTCATTTTGTAAACCACTCTGGGAATATGATTGAAGGGCAGTATAATACATACATACATATATACATATATACATATATATATATATATATATATATATATGTAATAAATAAATAATAAAAAGTTAGACACATAACAATGAAGACATACAAAAATATCCTAAAGGAAGTAAAATCACAAGGAACGGCATAAAAAGAATAAAAAGAACCAAGAAATGACAGAGAGTAAGTGCAAGATGAGACTCACTGAGAAGCATTTCACAAACTGGGTGCCACAACTGAGAAGCCACCCACCATACCTTAGATGGCAGCCAGAGGGTCGACAGACCCAGAGAAGGGAATCTGATAAAGGTCTTAAGGCACAATCCTATGCATGTTTAGACAGAAAAAAAAGTCTTACAATTTCCAGCATTCCCCAGCCAGGCATGCATGGTTGGGGAATTCTGGGAGTTGTAAGACCTTTTCTGTCTAAATATGCATAGCATTGTGCCCTAAGTGTATGCAGAGAAAGAGGATCATTTAGTTACTCTTCTCCTAAGCCATGAAGGGCGTGAACAGTCAAAAACAGCACTTAGAATTGAGCCCAGAAACAGACTGGGAAGACAGTGCAATTCACACAGCACCATTGTAATATAATCATAATGCCTAGTCCCAGTTAGCAACCTAGCAGATGTATTCTGAACTAACCACAATTTCCAAACTGTCTTCAAAGACAGCCTCTGTATAATACATTACAGTTGTTTAACCTGGAGGTTATTACAGCATACATATTTTTTAAATAAATTTAAAAAGAGAGGTTTGAGGATAGTTTTGCACACTTGCAAATTGCAATCTTCATAAAGACACAATAAAATAGGCTGTATCCCACAACAGCTTTTATCATAATACATGTGTTTGTCTTCAAGGTTCCATGAGACTGTTTTCTTAGAAAAACTGCAGTGTTTCCTAGTGACGTAAGTGCTACTGCTTGATAAGCACACATGCAAATACATCAAATAAAATTAGCATGCAAATTAGATAGCAAAAGTGTACACTTGATATTCTCCAGTCAGATCAACTAAACGGTGCCAGCATATGTTAGTCAAAGATCCAATTAAAGATCCATCAAATACCAACAACCTTTCCCCCTTCTTTGTGCTGGTTATCCCATCTACCCAACAAAATATACTCAGCTATATTATATCTCTATATTATAATAACAACACTTATCATTTATACAACATTATATTCAAAGAGATTCATATACTTTATCTAGGGCATTCTTGCAAACAACCCAGTATTATACTAACCCGCATTGCAGAGCTGGGTGTAGCAGAGGCTGAAAAAATAGTGGCTTGCCTAAAGCCAGTTCCTGAGTTCAAGGCAGAGGTAAGAACTGAATGAGGAACTTCCTTGCTCACAATTCAGTCCCCATACTATATTGGGTTGGTAGTGGTGGACACATAGGCACTGAACCCACATCTTTCTTTCCTCCTCCCTGGTAACATGTAAAAAGGGACATGATGACATCAGGTGAATGTTTTCCTATCCTTCCTTGCTCTGTTTCATGGCCTGACATTTGCACAGAGTTAGAAAATGCTAACACAATGATGTCCTCATCGCTCACAGCTACATGTTACTGGACAGACACAGGGGGAGATGTGAGTCAGTAGCACCCATCAATTCCTTGTTCTACATAATCTACATAATTAACTCCTAGCACATCGTATCTGTATTAGAGAAATGACTCTCTTCAAGTGATGAACTGAGGTTAAATCTTGCTAAAACTACAAAATATGAGAATTACCTATATAGTTTTAATCCATGATGCAGCAAGCACCTGGGAAAATTTAAAAACAATTCACTGTGTGTCAAAGGGTGAACAGGTTCTGCTGTCAGAAAAAGAAACATCAGGTAAGCTGTGTATGCAGTTCTCCCCTCATACTGTTCTGGACCAAACAGTATAATTTTCGTACATGTAATTGTTGTAATAGCAGTGATCATTTAAGAACATTAATGTACTTGTTATGTCAAAGGTTTTTTTCATGTTGCAAGTATTTGTGCCATACCAGAGATGTTATTTATTCATTTTATTTATTTTAAAGCATTTATGCCCTGCCTTATCTCCAAGGAATTTTAGGTGGCTTCCAACAAACTCAATAACGTAACAATTAAAAACATCCTTCCAATTGACAACGTAACATAAAACACAAAAACAGCAGCAGAAAACAACACAACAGCAATCAAAATATTTAAAGTATTTAAAAAGTATATTGAATGCTTTCCTTAAAAGGAAGGTCTTTATCAGCTTCTGGCAGATCATTAATGAGGAGGTAAGATGGGCCTCCCTTAGAAGCTTCCAGAACCTACACACAGCCATCACAAAAGGCCCTCTCCCTATCCAGGGGTGGGAAACTGAAATTGGGTGGAAGACCAGATTACTCCCCAGTCAGCCTTGGGCAGGCCGGATGATGTCAGGGATGGGGCCAACCCCCCTCCTGCCCCTGGTATCACCTGGTCCCTGGCCAAAGCGATGGCTGCAGTACCTCCAACTGGCACTTTAGGCAGGGACCCATCTTCACCTGCCCCACAGCTTTCCACATTGGGAAGAAGTGGGGTGGGTGAAGTTGCCCTGACCAAAGCACAAAGTGGAAGAGTGCTCCTCCAACCAGCATCTCGGCCAGGGCAGCTTCTCCTGCCCCGCATCTTCTCTACTGGGGAGAACACAGGATGTGCTAAGGGAATCCCCATGGTTATTTCTGATTATTGTTTCCTTTAGCATGCAGCTTCCAGTGGGAGTGGGGCACAGGTGAATTCCCACTGTTATTTCTGATCACAACTGGAGATAATGGTGGGAATTCCTCTCCCCACAATCCCTGCCCTACTCCCAACTGAAAGTATTTCAGGGGATGTTTGGACATGCAAGAGAACCTCTAAAGATGATCTCAATAGGTGGGCAGGTCAAATGGGAGAAGGCAGTCCTTCAAATACCCTAGTCCTAAACAATTCAGGGCTTTAATGTGTTTTATGCTACTTCTTTAAATATTTAAATTACTGTACCTCTAATTTATTTTGAAGATATAATCCATCCTGTGGCTAAAACATGAACATGGAAAAGACTAGAAGCACTCACCAAGAAGCACAGAATAGTATCCATTTCATCACTAGATTAGGCCACTAATATAATATAGTACAAGGCATTCTTCATTTTCCTATATGATTATTTTGATCCCCAAAATGGAAGTCTGGGTGATATCAATGGAGACAAATGCAAATATTAAACATTGGCTTATTGTTAGTTAAAAACATAGTAAAAGCCTGAAAAGACAAACCTTGGGGTTCATCTGTCACAATAGTTTCCTTTTTCTGGCGGATAAGTTTCCAACGAGGTATCGGTGGCAGTTTTGGAGGGGCTACCAGGGGACCTGACCTTATTCTGGTTAGCAGTGCAGGATGGCTATATATGTGGGAAAGACCATATTCCCGTAACCTCTCAGAAGAATCTGCCTGCAGAGTACACAAAGGAGGCTCTGTTAGAAGCAAAAATATAAAAAGACAAAACATTCTAATTTTGGCACAATTATAAGATTTCTTAGGATATTAAGAGCTCAGTCCAATGCTCTGCTCTGCAGCAGGCGAGAAACAGATCAGGTGCTGCGTATTTGAGCTGGGTCAGGAAGATACCTCATCAGTGCTGGTGTGCCCATGCTCAAAACAAGCCTCAATGTGGGGCTACCCAGAGCCATAAGATGCATTGGAGTGGTCCTATCCTTCTAGCATTGACAAGATAGTAGGAAGTAAAAGGGAGTTACAGAGGCATGTGGGGAGAATTGGGCAGTGTTGCAACCTATACTAAGGCCCAGGATGGGGTATAAATAATATAGTAACTTCAAGTTGACAACTTCTCTTAAATATGGTCAGCAAACAGGGCTGGTCAGCAGGATAATTACACTGTGGTCTCCCTTGGGATTATCCTTCATAGTAATGAATATCCTGTACTTGGCATGTTCCCACATGGGAAGTCTCCAGTAATAGTGGGCAGATCTCCTTGTCAAAAATAAGGATACTATACATGATGGACTTCCAGGTATTCATACAGTGCTGTAGCAGGCTTGCAAAAGAAATGTTTATGAAATATGTATTTCATCTTTACAGGTCAAAGTGCTATCAGGTTTCTGAGAATTTGAACTATACACAGGCAGAAAACCTGCCTATAAAGCAGTCCTTTTCAAAGTTATGTTTCTTGTTCTGAATTGTTATATCCCTTGTCTTTATCCAGCTGTTAGTTCATATTTAAAAGGCAAAGTATATACATCCTTACCATTTTCTCTAATACAAAGATCTTTTTTTCAGACACATAAAGAGGCATATAGCAAGCATACGCTACCATCTGTGGCTGCAGTGGTGCTGCAGAACCTATTAAAAAGAACCCATTAAACCTATTAAACAGTTAAAAATGAAATAATGCTGTACATAATAACATAATATTAACAGATAATACTCCTTCTTAGGTACTATGTTGCTACAAAGGCAAAAACAGAGTCATGAAAATAACTTTCTTTTATGTGGTTCCAATTAAGTAACCTATTCTGAAACAGATGTATTGAGCTACTTCAGAATAAGTGGTTTCAGTGTACCAGGCATGCTCAGTTAAGGCTTTTCACTTAAACTGCACACATTTCATTCATGCTGAGAAAACCAATGCATTGAGGAGTGGAGGGAATGGATGCATTTAACTGTTACACTAGTTAAAACCATTATATATGCTTTCACTTCTGGGACTTGGGAAAAAAGAAAAGAAAAAAGCATTTTCCATAACTTAGTGAACAAATATTTCTTTTTGCATGTTTCAATGTTAAAATTACGTTTTAATTTTCTTTGAGCTTCTGTTAAGGTATTTTCCATGAATAAACCATAACTGAGAATGATTTACTATTCAAAACATTAGGCTCCGCTGATTTCATTTGCTATCTCTAATTGCTAATCCTCCATAGCAAGTAGAAGGCGAAAGGGCAGAAAAGGTCACCATGTTAAAGATAGCAAAAGAAGAGCTTGGCCAGTGACCTCTATATCAAGAAGTTGCTGCTGCTGAGGATACATAACTGACAGCTGAGTGGGGGAAAGACTGAAAAGCAAAGGAACCCTTAAAGCATCTCCAGTTTTTCCTATCTAAGGAGAGAGGACAGGAAGTCTACAGAATTCCAAGCAGGCAGAAGAGGGCTGGCCTTCCCATCGTCACTGATTTGGAGGGTAGCACGTGACCCAGTCATTAACGTCGGCAAATCCAAAACGTTAGCAATGTGTTCAAGATTGCAGTGCACATATTGTATGTCTGAAACAGGGGTAAATGTCTTCCCATATAGAAATATGGGTCGATATTCACATTCCATGAGGTTGAATATATTGGTAAAATACTTCCTGATTGCTTTTGACATTCATTTGTATTTCTTGAAGTCTGCTATCTCCTTCAGAGGACTCATTTAGCTGAACAAAATGCTGCAGTTCTTTTAACAGCCATGTATATTATTATGAGTTAAAATCAAATATATGTACAATATTAAAATTAGCTGCTACAACATATGCCTAGGAACATTTCTAATTTACCATCAAGAAACATCTGAAGAGAACTTTGAAAGTCAGAAGACAATCGTCCAGAATGAGGCCCTGACTTAATTTTATCCTTTTCGCCATCTTTACTTCTCTTCTTTCCAAGAAGGTCTGGCTTTTCTGCCAAAAGAAAATGAATACATGTGTCAATACTATTATACTTAAGAAAATAAGAATAGCCCTGCTGGATCAGACCAAAGGCCAATGTAGCCCAGCATTCTGTTCCACAGTGGCCAACCAGATGCCTAGCTGAAGCCTGCATGCAGAACATGAGGGCAATAGCACCCTCCTGCCAAGGCCTCCCAGCAACTAGTATTGAAAGTTATACTGCCTCTAATACTGGAGATTATAGTCATCCTGACTCATAGCCATTACTTGCCTTATCCTCCATGAATTTGTCTAATCTCTTTTTAAAGCCATCCAAGTTAGTGACCATCTTTACACTTTGTGGTAGCAAATTCCATAGTTCAACTATGTGTTGTATTATCTGTCCTGAATCTCCCACCATTTTGCTAATTTGTACGACCCTGGGATTTAGTATGATTCATTTTCTCCACTCCATGCATAATTTTATACACTTCTACACACTCTCACCTTTTTTCTAAGCTAAAAAGTCCGAAATGTTGTAACCTTTCCTTATAGGAATTTGGCCCTAAAGTAAGACTTTCAAAGAGAAAAATATACTGGAGAGGTGGTTAATACAATTAATGCAGAATAGGGCATAGTTTTAGAAAGAATTAAAATTTATCCCTGTTCCTACAACGAGACGTATGCATCTTAATCCAGTGCACTCAAGTTCCATTGAAATCAATGAGGTTTAAGGCCACCTACTCTCAGTCCTGAATTACAGAAATGCTCTGCATGTTTACTTAGAATTAAGTTCTAGTATGTTCAGTGGGGCTTAATACTACAGGACTGTAGTGTTACTCCTTAATCTAGTACACTGGATATTTAAAGTCCATTGATTTCAATGGGAATTAAATGCACGTAATGATACCCTGGAATATTGAGCCCAAATTCCGCCTCCCTGTAACACCTTTCAGGACTGGTATCCCCCTCTGCATACTTAAAGTATTTAATATGCTTACTTGAAGGTATATAGAGAAAAAGGCAAAGAAATAAAATTTAGCTCTGAACACAGAGCATTTTGTTAATATTCAGGTGGCTGTCTAAGAGTTGTTAGGATATGGCAGAGGTCTGTTCTGCTGGTGGAAAGGAGCTCCATCAGCAATGTGTGTGTGCGTGTTGCACGTGTGTTGCAGCCCGCACTCACCCCGGAGGCCTTGTCAAGCTTCATGGTCACCACTTTGAGAAATAAAATGGTGATAGCAAAAATGTGCATATTTGTGTATGCACAAAAATGTGCATTTTGTGAATGTGCATATTCCCATATGCAAAAATGCACATTTTTGCGAGTGCACATATTTTCAAACATACACAAATACGTGTATTCACAAAAATGTGCACTTTTGCACATACACAAATATAAGCACTTTGCGATAGCCATTTTATTTTCCAAAAAATGGCAACTGCAGAGCTCGACGAGGCTGCCTGGGTTAGCATGGGCTGCTCGCTGAGTGTGGGAGGGGCTCGAGTGCGGTCCACAGTCTGGAGAGTGGGGGCTGGGCAGGGTGCCCAGAGAACATGGACAGGATTGGGTTCACACATCTCTACTTAGGACCATCCATCTTTTAAGGCTGCATACCATTTACAGTCCGTATGATTTCATACCTTTGCCTGTTTTCTCAGCTTTTTCTGCCTTTTCTGGTTGCTTAATTACAGGAATGTTGTCATTTTTAATCTCAGAAGCTTTTAGATCTTTTTTTGTATCTTGAAGTGATCCTTCGGGTTCAGGAGGTAATTCTTCTGGTAACTTAAACTCTGGCACCACATCTTTTAAGAATTCCCAAACTTTATCCAAATATCCGGACCTTTAAAAATATAGACAATCATTTTAAAACATAATTACTACCTCCTGTTCATTTACTGCAAATGCACTGTACTACTCACAGTTTCATTTGCGGGGGGTGGGGCGGGCTATGGGAGTCAACTAAAGAAATATCCAAAGTATATTTTGCTACTATTTAAGTGGTGCAATTATGACTGGAATAATTGTTATAACTTGTTATCACCCTCCTGACAGCAGTTTCTTCTAGCGTAAACCAGGAAGGTACCTACTCTTTGAAAAGAAAGGAAAGCATGGAAACAACCTAATTTTTTCTAGAATACTGAGGGGGGAAAGCAAATAAACTCAAGAACTACCATTTGCTAAAATGCAACCAAAATGTAGAAATACATGAACATCAAATGAGTTGAACTGAGAAGGTTCAAAGTAATATATTTTAAAACTATCATTTGATACAATAAAATATAGTCGTCCCCCCATATGCTTTACATGAATTTCACATGGATACCAATTACCATGACAGACTCAACAAATCAAACTGATGTGTACAATAATTATTTTAAAAGGTAGTATCTGGCTAAAGCAAGCATAAAGAGCGTCAACAGTGATAGCTTCACAAATGAGTGTAGAGCAGGGCAGACAGTAACACTACGGTTGGGTTGGATCCAAACTTAGTCATAGCCATTGATTGCAATGGGTGTCCTCTAACTATGACTCAGTCAGTATCCAACCAATTAAAATGACTTCAGCAACAACACACATCAGAAGTCCTGATTTTCAAAGACACAAAGCACTTGAGCTAAAAATATGGCTTTCACAGAACTGATTTTGATTGCTTTAAAGGTCTGAGTCAAAGTGTAAATCTATTTTCCCCCCAAAGGCCTGATGAACCAAGTACATGGGAATCAAAAAGAAAGGAACTCCTTATAAAAGTTGAACTCACTGGAGAGGCAAAATTTCTGGTATCCATCCAGTAAGTGCATGTAGAACTGTGAATTCACCCAATTCTCTTTTTCCAATTTCATTTATACTACAAAAAATACAGTTATACATATAAGCACACCAATATAATATTCAGATTTTAATTCTATCTCTCCATTTACCATATAGTGTCCTTCCCAATTTTCCATATGCAATTTTTACCACTGGGCCATTTTATTCGCAAGTAAAAATGAATGCTCAGAAATCTAATAATTGTATAGTCATAAATAGTTAAAGGACTACAGTTCTCTTTTCCTATCTTCCTAGAAACAACAGATTGCAACAATCACAAGTCTAACGAGATTAGTATGGAAAACAGGGCCAGGGTCCTTTCTCTTAGAATACAAACTGCTGCAGGTTAGTGCACAGACTAAATTATGACAAATTCTGAAGGGGCAGTCTTGTTAGTAAGTTGCTGCAAAAACAGTGTTTTAAGGTACCTGAGAAATGAACAGATTTATATTAGGCATACGTTTTGTGTATATGGGCTCTGGTGCACAAAAGACATGCCATAATAAATCTGTTTGTATTTTTGTTTCAATTTAACTATATATGATGGCATATTGCCAGTCTGCATCCTCTCAGTATAATTCTGCAGCTATAGCAAATACTTTTCTTTAGAAATGTAAAAAATAAAAAAAATTGTTGTCAGAACATTTGCTCCAAATCTGTGTAATTCAATACTATGCACCTGAAATATTAAGTAACTGAGAAGCATAAAATAATGGAATTAATGGTCAACAGGGATAGATATGCAAGATGGGAAAGCCGTAGGGATGTACGAATCTCCCACCTGCTGGTCCGAGAGGGGTCCATGGGGGGGGGAATCCGTTCCTCACCCCGGAATCCTCGCTAGCCAGCTCCGAACCGCCAGTGATATGGGCGCCATGCTGTATCGCTGGCTGAAGGGGACTTGACTGACTGCGGACACAAATGGCGTCCAGGACGCCATTTGCGGCCGTGCTTTTCATTCATGTGATAGGCTACGCAAATATTTGTGTAGCCTATCACGTAAAAGCAGGGACGCACATGGCGTCCTGGACGCCATTTGCAGCTGCAGTCAGCCCCCTTCAGCCAGCAATACAGCATGGCGGCCGTATCACTGGCAATCCGGAGCCAGAGGATCCGGCCAAAGACGATTCTGTGGGGAGGCAGAGGTAAGTCTTCCATTCCACCACGGACTCTGAGGTTTCTCACTGGAGTCCGTGGTGGAATTCTCCGCCATCCCTAAAAAGCCACAATACTTGATGCTATGGTTATTATGTTAGCTTTCCAATCACTAAGACCATGCCAAGATACACAGTGACACCTATAACATGTTCTAATTCTAACACCAGGAATATTTTCCAACATTACGATAATTTCGTTGCTTTGGTGGCCTTGAGTTTTGAAAAAAAGGCTATGACAGTTACACCTCTGAACAAAACGGAGACTTCGAACCTAAAACTGCAAGGGGAATTTCATATATGGAATGGGGCTTTCGCAACTTCTTGTTCCTATTGCAGCTTTCTATGCACCCCAAAAAGCCACTCCTGATGGTTGAGGGGCCTCAAGAATGATATGCAATGTTTTATGGGAGGCTGCAGTAGCATGTGTGCGTGAAAGGAGGAAATCAGAGACCTTCCCCTGCCCAACCCCTGCCAGGGCTCTGATGGATCAAAGCCAATATTTTTTTGTTAATTAGTATAAACAAACACTGCCTTCTACTGCATCCAAGGTTCTTTCTTTGTTAATTACAAGTTTCAAAAAGACCCACTACCGGTATAACAAACAAGCATTCACCCTATATATTAGATTCAGGTTTTCTTGCTTATTGCTCTATTTTGATCTCAAAACAGACAGACAGGAAGCTCAGAAAACATACTCATTGTTTGCTAGTTTAATTATGGCTTTAGATAATATCAGTGGCCAAAGTTCTATTTCACATGTTGTAGTTGGAAGCAGCATGTCATTGTCTTCATTGAAAGGTATACTATCATCCACAATGATCTTTCGCCAGCTGCCCTATAAAAGAAAAAGGGGTGTGGCAATAAAAAATAGAGTTGGTATGAAAATCTGTGAGACCTTCCAATAACATGACCTGCATTATAGATAATGTTAATAAATAGGGAGTACAAATCTGAAAGACTAGTAGATTCCATCAGACAACAGTACAGCTACAGCTAGTACTTTGGAAATCCTTTGCAAAGTATTAATGAGCTATTCCTCAATTGCCAGCAGTCATATGGCTTTTGCTAAGGGAAGAATATGCTTGTAAGATCTAAAATGGCTAGCTGGAACATTCTTATGTTATAAAAGCATAATGAGGAAAATAGTTTGTCATTATTTATCATTATTACATTACACGGTGGAAATGCTTGGTGGAGACCGCCAGTCCCTGCAGGACCAGGCCCCCACGTACTGAGCCAGCTGTGCTGACAACCTCCACCTGTCCCTTTCTGGAAGGGCTATATCAGCTGGTTGGTGGAGATGGCCTGGGAGAGCCAGGATTTGTAAGAGTACTTGCCTGGGGGTTTACCTGCTTGCTGCCACTCCCCCTGTGGACTCCTGCCTGGCAGTATTGGTGAGGGGGGTGTATTGTTTTGATTTTTGTTTAATTGTTGGTGGGGGTGGGATTTTGGGGGATTCTGTTGTGTTTTTAGGAGTGGGTAGCCTGCCTGATAGGCGGGAGTGAGGGGGCATGTGTCCACCTGATGGAGGCAGTGGAGGGAGTGTTGGGGGCCAGAATATACAGAGGCTGGGTGGCAGGCACTGGTGGAGTGCTAGGGGTAGGCCATGCCAAATAAGGGGAACAAGGGAGATATGTGTAATATCTGTTCCCTGTTCCACGCCTGTCCAGAGACAAAAGATGGCTGGGGGAGGTGTGACTCCATCTTCTGGCCTTCATTTGCTGCTCTGCAGTGCCAGGTCTGTTACCCAGAAAACATCTGTCATCCATGACATGAGCTGGCATGAGGGTGCAGACCTGGCATGTATTACAGAGACCTGGCTGGCTGAGGCTACTGCTCCAACTCTGGCGGCCATGTGTCTAACCGGATTTTCATATGCACAGCAGCTGAGGGCTGGGGATTGGGGAGGGGGAGTGGCTGTTATCTACTGGGAGTCCTTGGTCTTCACCAGACCCCCTCTCCGGGAGACCAAGGTTGCTGTGGGCATGTACTGGAGGTTGGGCCCGAAGGGCAGTCTGGGGATTGTGCTTGTGTACTGCCCACTCTGCTGCATGACTGACTCCCTGGCTGAGGTGCTTGAGGTGGTCTCTGATGTGCATGTACAGTCACCTAACTTATTGGTGTTGGGGGACTTCAACGTACATTCAGAGGCTGTCCTCATGGGAGCACCTCAGGACATCATGGAGACATGGCTTCCTGGGAGCTGCACCCTATTCCAACTGGGCCCACCCATGTAGCCAGTCATGTGCTATACCTTGTGTTTGTTTCTGGAGAAGCGGGGAGTGATCTGGAAGTCGGGGGTATATCCACTGCCCCCTTGTCATGGTCAGATCACTATCTGGTGACATTGGACTTCTCAGTTCCACAACCCCTCCACAGGGGTGGAGGACCCATTAAAATGGTCCGCCCCAGGCGTCTTATGGATCCAAATAGATTCCTGAACGCGCTTGAGGATTGTCTGGAGTATGCAAACAGCCACTTAGTCGAGACTCGGGTGGGTGGGTGGAATGCTGCAATCACTGGGGCATTAGATCGGGTGGCTCCGAAACGCCCTCTCCCCCTGAACAGGGCTCGGACTGCACCATGGTTCAATCTGCGGTTACAAGCTCTGAAACAGGAGGTGAGATGGCTAGAGTGCCAGTGGCAGAAGTCTCACTCCAAAGACCATCAGACATGGGCTAGAGCTCTATCTTCAGCCTATCACGTGGCGGTGAAGGCAGCAAAAAAGAAACATTTTACTGCCTCTATTGCGTCTGTAGAGTGCTGTCCCAGGAGGCCGTTCCAAGTGGTCCAGAGCCTGGTCTGTCCAGTTGCTCCGGAACTGCTGGAGCATTCTAAGACCTCCTGTGAGGCCTTGGCAAGGCACTTTGCAGATAAAATTGATCAGATTAGGTGTGTTACTCTGCATGCTGTGGATACAGTTAGTGAGCAAGAGGCAGCCTGTGGCAAACCGGTTTTGTGGGATCGGTTACCTTCCCAACCATCTGCTCCCATCGGTAGTACATGCCCTGGACTCCTCTCATCTAGACTATTGTAATGCGCTCTACATGGGGTTACCCTTGAAGACAGTTCGGAAGCTGGTACAGAACACGGCGGCTAGCCTGATTAAAGGCAGCTACTGGCATGATCACATCACTCCAGTGCTGAAGGAGTTGCACTGGTTACCAGTTGTTTTCCGGGCCAAATTCAAGGTGTTGGTTCTGACATTTAAAACCAAATACAGTTCCAGCCCAACCTATCTTAAGGAGCGCCTCCAGCAACACAAGACAGGCGGCTCTACAAGATCAGCCTTGGATGGCCTTCTCTCTGTCCCATTAGCCAGGACAGCTAGGCTGGTGAGGACGAGGGAGAGAGCCTTCTCTGTGGTGGCCTCCACTCTGTGGAACTCCCTCCCTAGGGAGCTCTGCCATGCCCCCTCTTTAATGAGCTTCCACCACACATTAAAAACGTGGTTGTTCAGGCAGGCATTTGGGGTGGGTTAGGGTATTTTTAGAAATATGATGTTTTAATGTAGAATTTTATGGTTTTAAAACTGTTTGTATTGCTTTCCATCACCCAGAGTGGCCAGATGGGCGATTAAGAAATTTAATAAATAGATAAATACAAATATGTCTTCTCTAGTGAGGGGTCAGAGTCATGTTTTTCTGCTCACAGTGGAATCTGTCCAGGGACTGATGGCCAGTCATGGTTTCCTAAAATATGTATATAGGATGTACATTCAGTCAAAGATGGATAAAGCTCCGATGCCTACAGCAAACTCCTTCAGTATACAGGACTTATACTGATTACTTCTGTAAACTGGCCCAGGTCAAGTATACATAAAATGTATTTATTTAAATAAAAATGATATTCTAACAATAATATAGTAAAATAATTTCTTAACAGCAGTCACTGTCCTCTAATTTGGGGGTGGGTGGGTGGTTTTATAGGGGAAAATGTCATGTACACTTTACTAAATAAAAAGTATGCAAATAAAAAGATAGAGTACTTACCATCCAGTACAGTTTTACCACATATTTTCCATAGCTGTTGTACAAGGGCATATGTCCCTTGACAGCTTTGCATAATGAATATATATGTTCCCATGGCTTCCACAAAAGCGGAGATATTTCATTGGCTGCTTTAGCATCAGCACTTAAAACACTTGCATTATATAGTTTCCAAACGGCATAGATTTCACTTATTATCCATCTCATCAGCTAAAGCAGGGTTTAGGGTGGTGGTGGTGGTGGAGGAAATAACAAAGGTCAGCTGAGCTTCTTTCACAATCTATAATTTCCAGCTCTTCTTTATAATGAAATACATAATAACAATGCCAAAAATTATTTTATGTATATAAAAGGTAGTAAACTAAGCCTCTGCCGTTCCTCCCATCCTGCTTGCAAGGGACTGGCAGGCTGTTGAATTCTCAGAGCACTCTGACATCTGAACACTTTAGACATGTATAGGATTGTGCTCTAAAAGGGCAAAAATTAGCAAAGAGAAGAAGCAGGGAATGCTTTTTCAGTTAGTGTGGGCTCACTTCCTGCATCATTAGACAGTAGGAAATATCATTTCTGAGAAAATGAATACAGAATATAGTCACCCTAAAATAGCAAGAATGATCCATTTGCAGAAGAGTACCATGAGGGAGAAGAAGCAGAACCCCACATTAACCACCTGGGAGAGCAGAGTACTCCTGTACCATGAGCGCATCTCCAAATAGTTGTTCACTACGGTCACCTCTGGCAGCATTATTTTTAATTTTGTTTATTTTAGTCATTTTGATCCTGCTTTCCCCTCCAAAAGAGTAGCTCAAAACAGCTTCCAAAACATGAAAACAATAATAAAACACATTAACAAGTTAAAAGCAGCAGCAAACATAAAAAACAAAATTATCGGCTAATAATAAAATTAAGCAACAGCACAGTCAAATATAGAATACTGAAAATTCTGCTAGAATCTAGTGACTGACTAGACAGTGCAAAAATTCAGATAATTTTAAAAAGCAATTTGAGGGGTTTAAAGGATCATACCCTTAAAAGGCAAGTTCTTAGATAAGAAAACCTGGGAAAAATCCAGTGTGAATTGCAACCACTCTGAATTGAAGCCAATAAGACAGGTTTTTAATCCCTGTGGAGACAGTCACAAAACGTGTACAACTTTACATATGGCGGAAATGGAATTCCATTCTCTGGTCTAACCCTTTATGAATTATTTAATTTAACATATTTATATCTATGACAATGCTCAGTCTGTGTAGAAGCTCCCATAGGGTCTTAACACACATACACCAGGGTATGTGTAGGCTCTGTATGCATGTTCCATACACTTGAAAAATGGAGGCTATAGATCCTACATTTGGAGCTTACACATGTTGGGATATTAAAATGTAGACGTAGAGGTGTAAAGGCCATGGAAAAAGTAAGGGGAAACCCAGAAAAAAAAAACATTTTTTCTTGGCCCTTGACATCTGTAGGCTTCTGTACAGATGGATCCTCAAGCACATCAGGCACAGTGGCTGGGAGGCAGCAGATGCACTCCTCTGACCAAGCAGTTCTTATCTTTCCTTTGACAGGCTTATCTGAAGTATGCTCTAACACAAAAACAAATTCTCATTTACCGTGCTTTCAGTGATGGCCCAAGGCATTTTGTTGCCTGAAGTGATGTCCATTCCTGCCTCCATCAGTTCTTCTTTCCATAGTACTTCCTGAAGAAGGTGCCTCATCCTGCTGCATGTTAGCACCAGCCCTACCTGCTTTTCAGATCTCCTCTTTTGTAACAACAAATGCCTTTTCTATTTATCTACACAATTAATATGCTTTATTGCTAATTAAAGGAGTGATTGTTCACATACCTCACTGCCCATTAAATGTTCATTGGGTGAAAAGAGGTCAAACCAAGTTTCATTTTTTACTATCACTGGCACCTAAAAAAAATAAGACTTAATTATTTTCATTAAAATATTTATGAAAAATGATTAATGACATCAGAATAAAAGTTTTATACATGTTTCAAATCTTGAAATAACTCGTTAACATCCTACAAAGTCTATTTCAAAAGAAATGTAAGTGATTTTTTGAAAATCATGGTTAAAAGGTTGAAAAAGATTGTGAAACTGAACTGAGTTACCAATAAGACATTAATGGAATTGTCAGTGGGCAACAGACAAGTCTTAGGCTGGAGACAGACAAGAGTTTGTAAAAGAGTTGAAAATAAACACTTGAGGCATTGTTTCCTGTGGCATATGTGCTCCTTTCTTTTGTTCCACTGTTATACTTTGGCAAGACAGCTTTGGGAAATACTTCAAAAAGCTGAAAAAGCTTTGAACAGATATGATAGTGGGATGAATATACAAACCACACGCAACAATACCTATGTCATCACACCTTGAAATCTCTGAAAAGAAATATAGTCTGTCCCTAGCCTTAGATGAGACAGGAATGGTTCTCTCTCAGCTAAAAAGAGTATCAAATTAATAAAATATTTTATTTATTTATTAAATTTCTTAATTGCCCATCTGGCCAGTCACTTGGCCGCTCTGGGTGATGTACAATAATACAAACAGTTTTTAAAAAATAAAATTACACATTAAAACATCATTTTCAAAAATTTCCCTGGCCTACCCCAAATGCCTGCCTGAACAACCATGTTTTCAATGTGTGACAGAAGCTCATTAAAGAGGGGGCATGGCGGAGCTCCCTAGGGAAGGAGTTCCACAGAGTGGGGGCCACCACAGAGAAGGCCCTCTCCCTCGTCCTCACCAGCCTAGCTGTCCTGGCTGATGGGACAGAGAGAAGGCCATCCGAGGCTGATCTTGTTGAGCGGACTGTCTTGTGTTGCTGGAGGCGTTCCTTAAGATAGGCTGGGCCGGAACTGTATAGGGTTTTAAAGGTGAAAACCAACACCTTGAATTTGGCCCGGAAAATAACTGGTAACCAGTGCAACTCCTTCAGCACTGGAATGATGTGATCACACCAGTGGCTGCCTTTAATCAGGCGAGACATTGCATTCTGTACCAGTTGCAGCTTCCGAAATATCTTCAAGGGTAACCCCACGTAGAGCGCATTACAGTAGTCTAGACGAGAGGAGACCAGGGCATGTACTACCGATGGGAGCAGATGGTCGGGAAGGTAGGGGCGCAGCCACTGTATCAGATGGAGTTGGTACAGCGCTGTCTGCCTCACAGCTGACACCTGAGCCTCCATGGACAGCTGGGAGTCTAAAATGACCCCCAGGCTGCGGACCTGGTCTCTCAAGGGTAGCCGTACCCCATTCAACACCAGGTCAACATCCCCCAACCTCCTCTTGTCTCCCACAAAAAGTACCTTGGTCTTGTCAGGGTTCAGCTTATTCCTCCCCATCCAGCCACTCACCATCTCCAGACATTTGGACAGGGATTCTACAGCCAACCTTGGTGAAGATTTAAACAAGAGGTAGAGCTGCGTGTCATCTGCATATTGATGACACTGCACCCCAAACCTCCTGATGATAACCCCCAGCGGCTTCACATAGATGTTAAATAGCATCTAACATCTAGGGGAGAGGATGGAACCCTGTGGTAACTCACAAGTGAGTGGAGTCCAAAACCTCCTCTCCCAGTGCTACCCTCTGGTACCTGCTGGAGAGGAAGGACCGGAACCACCACAATACGGTGTCTCCAATGCCTAACCCCTCCAGGCAGTCCAGGAGGATACCGTGGTAATTTTTTCAGTAAATATATCTTCATTTAAAATGTCTTCTCTCATATAAAAACCCTGCAAATGGTTTTCCAATAACAAAACAAAAATAAATATGCAATTTTGCAGCAGACCAATCAATGAGCAAAGCCATAAGGATGGTGATGAAAAGAATGGTACTTGAGTTATAGATGGGAAAACTGTCTTCTAACTTAAATTGTGCCCTATTCCTGTAAAATCTCATTTGGGTGATCTGCAAATCCACTGAGGATACGTATATTTGTTCTGGACTAAATTGCAAATTTGAGTCATACTATATTGTGCTACACCAAGCCCTTTGAGCACAATGAACCACAATCTAGTTTAGAAATACACTGTACCAAATGCTGATGATCTACCAAGCAAACAGCCTATTTTGCTATTTTTTGCTCATTTTATATTCTTTCAGTTGTCAAAATATCCTTTTGGAATAATTATTTATTTGCTTTGTTTAGGGGAGGAATTTTCCTTAAGATCGAAAGAGAAGTTGGAGGGGATATAGGTGATGTAGGTAGGGTTTAATTTTTATCATGAGTGTCTAATACAAAAAGGTGCAGAATGCAAGAGGGAGTTATGTGCATAGGTCCCTAATATTGATGGATGGGTGTTAGTGGGTGAATACATCCTGTACTAAGAATGTGCACTGACCACGAGATTTGGTTTGGACCTAATTTGGCAATTTTGAAAACAGCCCAATTTGCCTCAAACTGATTTTGAGGCTGCCTGATTTGACTCAGGGGCTGAATCTGAATCTTGGTCTAAAGCTGGATGCTTCGGCTAAACTGGCATGATACTCACCATGAACACTCCTTTCTCTGTAAAATACAGATAGATACATGAGGTTATGATTTTGGCATTTGGAGAAAATGAATGGTGTTGGGCCAGATAAACAGTTTGTATTAAAGATTATTAAGCAGCTTTGGAACATTCCCTTTTTTGTGAAAGTAAGTGCATCCGTCTTCATTTTTGTTGGCCTTCCCTGTAAGCCATCCAACCAGTGCTACTGTGTGGTACAGTTGAGCTGCAGATCAGTTATGGAATGATTCTGAAACCTTTTTCAGCCCAAGGGCCAAATTCCCTCATGACTCATATTCCAGGAGCTGAATGACAGCAGTGAGAGAGGCTAAAGCAAGAAGTGGCTGGGATCACCGCACACGCACTCTGTCGTACACCCACCCACATTCACAGGTATTCACACACAGAAGACATGTCCATAGTATTATGTGTTCTTAAAAACAATAAGGTGGGTAGCTCTGTGATGAATAGTATGGCAGCAAAAAAAAGCGCTACTCAAAAAAAAAGAGCAATGCAGGAAATTAAAAGGGAAATAAAAACAGCTTTGCCTGGCACTGAAAGGACAAATTAATACCATGCAAATAATTAAATATATTGAAGTATCAAGCCATCAAAAATAAAACAGACAAGGCTGCAAAACACTTGCAAACAATGAAAAATGTGGTGGGGGTGGAGGAGAGAAAAATTAAAGAAAAGCAGCTTTTAGTAGGCTGCTGCCATCAACACCAGGCATAGGGGCCTTGCTACACAGCTGTCCTCAAACAGGATCTGATGCCTCTCACCCATCTCTGCAGTCATTCCTGCAGCAATGGACATTACATTAACCAGGGCAGGACTCTCGTTGTTATGCACACTTCCTTCCCACTCTGCTCCACCTTTCCCCTCATTCGAAACATGCAAGGTGTTCCTTTCATCTCTTCCTCACGGATTGCCATAGCTAAACAGAAATGAACTCCCATGGATGCTGCTCTGTTACTCTGTGTTACATAATTGTCCTGATGCTGGTGACATATGCCTGGTTGTGTTACATAATTGTCCTGATGCTGGTGACATATGCCTGGTTATAGCAGGCTTGGGACCAACAGGTACTATTCCCTGCTCGTTCCTGATTTACTTTTGTGAAAAACAGGAGATCAATATTTTAAACTGATGATTACAGGCTGTTGTTTGTTTTATTGTTTCTTACTTGAATGGTTTTTGTTTTCTACAGATTAAAACAAGTATTCTTACCTTATTGATTAAAATTTCTTGTGGCCTTTTCCAGAAACTCACTTTTAAAGAAGGAGGAAGTTCAATTTTTCCTTCTGGATCTTCAAAGACATGCTGTATAAAGCATTATTTTACAAAAATTAATATCGAAAACTATTACAGTTTGAATCTAGACTTATTCATGGCTTAGGGCAGGCCCACTGAAATCCCTGCTTTTAGTTAAGACTAACTTGTCCCATTGATTTCAATAGTTCTACTCTAAGCATGACTAAGTCTGAATCCAGCCCTATATGCTTATCCTTAATAGATTCAACACAATTTAAAGATAAGCTGGTGACTTCCCAACCATGTTATTTCTTAGAAGCATGTCTAATATAGTTACCCGTGGTGAGGCTGTGGCATGTGCAGGGCCATCATTTTGCATATCCAATGTCTGCTCGGGGGTTGTTGTGTCATGTGAACCTGGCGAGCATGGGTTATGCGAGGGTTAAACAACCCAGACAACAACATGTAGGTCTGACTCAGTATAAAACAGCTTCCTGCATTCCTACAATGTTTTGCCTGGCCACAAGGATCAGCCAAAATTTGAGGAGCCTGGTTTGAAATCCTACTGATTCTAATGTAAGATAAAAATGCGGATATAAGCACCTTTATATATATAAGTGAAATCAGTGAGACTTAAAAATGCTTAACTTTGGCTGGATCCTACCCTATGTCTTCACAAGGTATTCAGAATAATGAAAAATCTATTTCAATAGTTCTACACCCTAAATATATTGCAATAGTTCGCTCTTTCTTGAACATCCCCCATATAACTCAAATTTAGTAAACACATGTCTCCTACTGCTTGCTTTCACATAACCTAGGTCCCATTGTCATAAAACCAGAGATTAATCCTGTAAAGATCAGGGGTGGGTGATGCACCAGCAGAATCCCTAATCTGTCCTGAATGCTCAGGAAACCTGGAGAATGCCAAAGCTTAATACCTGGAGGATGCCGAGCTTTAAATGTGTGCTTAAAAAAGTACAGTGTTAATAAATGCACTGATCAATCTCCTACCGCAAACTTACTAAAATAGGACTTCTTCCAGCTTTATCTTTTTCCTTTCCACCTTTTCCTGCATCCCACTTTTCTACATTGATGTCTGCTTCATTCCATTCTGGCCAGATAGGAAATCTTCCCTTTCTTGCCTCTATTGAAGCACCTTGAGGGTTTACAGAAGAGGCTGATCCAGAAAGAAACCAAAGGCTGAAATAAAATGTGCACGTGAAAATAAGCTGCATTTTATTTTAAGTATTACGGAACAATAAGCTTTCACATTTGCATATTCTAAAGTCAACTAGTTTAATGTTGCTAAAAACAACTTTTTCCATTGTTAATTCCATGTAACTACTATCTTTATAAGAAAAACAGGAATGTAGTTGGGGCATGCTTTGCTTAAGCAGTCTGCCGAGGTCCCTCATATGTAGGGCACCCTAAGGTCATACACAGTTATCAGTTCCACTGTCAGAACAAGAAAGAATCATGTGGTAACTTAAAAATTAACAAATGTATTGTGGTAGTAATTGATGATGATAATACAAAGATCCAAGCTAATACCTGTAGTTTTAATCTCCATTCAATTATCTCAATTCAATCCAGAGGTTATCATGAACAAAAAGTATACTGTGTGAACCAGCAGAAAAAACAACAGTTTTGTGGCACCTTAAAGACTAATACATTTATTCTGGCATAAGCTTTCATGGACATGGAAAACTTTCACATTACTATGGGCGAGTTCACATGTCTCGCATGTCACGAGTTCGCGTGTCATGAAAATAAGCTATGGTGGGTTGGTTGGTTGCTCACTGACCCATGTTACTCCTAGGGATGGGAGAGAAATCCTCCATGGACCCCAGTGAGGCTGGATTCAAAAGAATCCGCCCCCCTGGAGTCTGTGGAGGATCGGAAGACTTACCTCTGCCTCTAGGAGGAATCCTCGCCGGCTGGATCCTCCGCACCAGCTGACTCTGGAGCGCCAGCGATACGGCCGCCATTGCTGTATCGCTAGCTGGGCGGATTGACTGCGGAAGCAAATGGCGTCCACTACACCATTTGCGTCTGTAAAGGTCTTAGTTTAAGCTAAATGCAGCCATTTACGGATCCAGCAGAGGAATCCCACTAGTGGAAAGAGCAAGAAAGTTATTTTCATCCATTCTTCCATCCCTCTGCAGTACCCTATGCTCCCAAAAACTGCTCTGAAGGGTTGAGGAACTCTCTGGAACAGATGGGGAGATGGGGGCTGCGGGGAAAGTTGGGGATCACAGTAGTTGCAGTGCAACACATTTGGAGGGTACCAGGTGAAGTCTGATAGACAATAGTGACCTAGATGGACCGTAGACAGATCATATAAGAAAGCTTCTTGTGTATTTAAATGCTTAGGCGACATTCACAATTAATAGTATAGCATGTGTTTTTTGCTCTCTACATCTGGGTACTGCTTTGTTTCAAAAGCTAAAGTGAATCAGCTCTCACTTGTGCAACGTGACAGAAAAATAGCAAAAACTTTCTCCACCAGCAGGAGCATTCTGAGCAAAACTCAGTTCAGGGAATGATACTGCCAATACAACTATACTCTGAACCCAACCCAATGTACACATAATACAAAAATACAAAATCAGTGTGAAATCTAAAGATATAACATTGGAAAGCTATCTGTCCTCTGTGTTTGGTTTGTAATCTTAGGGTCTGGTTTGGTCTGATAGTTATAGTTTTACTATAGCGCAGCATAGTCAAACTATGGAATTCACTACTACAAGATGTAGTGATGGCCACCAATTTGGATGGCTTTAAAAGGGGGTTAGACAAATTTGTGGAGGATAAAACTATCAATGGCTACTAGTCATGATGGCTATAAGCTACTTTCAGTAAGAGAGGCAGTATGCCTATGTACACCAGTTGCTGGGGAACATGGGTGGGAGGCTGCTGTTGTGCTCATGTCCTGCTTGTGGGTTCCTGGTCGACAGCTGGTTGGCTACTGTGTGAACAGAATGCTGGATTAGATGGATCCTTGGTCTGATCCAGCATGGCTCTTCTTATATTCTTGTGATAAAGAATATAAGAAAAATAAAGATCTATTCTCAGAGGAATTCTTTACTAAGTCCTCCTAGGTCTGCAAAGCATAAATATCCACAGGCTTTTCCTCCCAGGCTTTGATTTTTTAAAGAACAACCATGTATTCTCTGCTTCACCATCTTACAGAATGATAAAACATATATTAGTCTAAACTCAAGAGCTCTTAACAGTCAGTTATGTTACCCCCCCCCCCCACACACACACACGAATTGCAATGGACTAATGGAGATGCAAGTACACTTAACTAACATTGGTATTCCCACATGTTTGAATAGCAATGAAACATGTCACAATAGCACAGACTTCAGCTTTGAGGTCTCCAATTTAACAGGTCAGAAAGTTCTTTCTCAGTCTGACAAGATGTCTTCAAACTTTAGTATTTTTTTTAAGTTTCCAAAAAAATGATCCCAATGATGCTTATAGCATCATTCTACAATATGTTACATTGTAATACATTGACTGTGTTTTCTGTGTACATTGCACTGGTGCTATGTAGTTGCATGTTCCTGTTTACTTTAGACTAAAAAAACCCTGCATTATTTCCATAACTTCTCTTCCTAATACCCCTACATAGATTTGTTGTTGTTGTTTTTAATATCAGGACAAAATGATCTGATAGATGATGGTAGAGATCATGATGGAGTGATTTACTCTCCTCCCCAATGTCATGTGGGTAAGGTAAATCATAAGAAAGAATGGGGAGAGAAGATGGCATGGAGAGGAAATGGAAGTAGTCACACAGCCAGGGGCAGAATAGCCATCTTGAACAAGTACCCAGACTCAAACAATTAGGCTGCCCTGGTGTTTAGCAACCTGTTTTTAATGAAATGATATGGTAACAACTATATAAATCAGAGGTCAAACAATATATATAAAACAAGGAAAGGAAAAAGGAAAGGCTCCTCCCGTGCAAGCACCGGGTCATTACTGACCCCTAGAGGGATGCTGCTTTTGCTGGCGTTTTCATGGCAGACTACAGTGGGGTGGTTTGCCATTGCCTTCCCCAGTCGTGACTACCTTTCCCCCAGCAAGCTGGGTACTCATATAAAACAAAACTTAGTATAAATACTAAGCACATACCATCAGTGATAAAAGTCTTCCAGGGCAAGACAATAGCTCAAGCTATATATAGATCACAACCGTGCATATACAAAAATTTTCGCCGCCTGGAAGCAATCCAGTCCAAGTTTTTGCAGACTTTCCTTGGTGTTCCACGTTGTCTTCCTAATGCTTTGCTTAGAGTGCAATCTGGAATGGTCCCACTTGAAGCACATGCCTGGCTCTATGGAATCAGCTACTGGCTCAAACTAAATCTTACCCCTTCTGGATGAGCCCCCCTAATCCTACTAGATAATTTCCCCTCTAGATGAGTGAGAGCTGTTGAGGAGAAATTACAGTGATATGGACTCTCTCCCCAGCTCTATTACACCTGGAGTTCTTGAGAGCCAAAGAAATAATTAAGCAATGGATTTGGGATGTAGCCTTACAGGAAGAAAGAGCGAGGGCTCAGTACTATCCGGCAGCTGGAAATTATAATAAGAACTTTGCCCCACAGACTATCTTTATGCTCTTGAGCTTTTACCTTGGCCTGTGTTAACACTTTACCATCAGCTCTTTTGGAAGGGAGATATTTACGAATCCCTCATTCTCAATGTGTTTGCCTCTGCCAATCGGGCATGGTTGAAACAGTTGAACATGTTTTATTATACTGTTTAATTATAAGGACATTTGCTCCCATTTTATTGCTGTAATTTTAGTAAAGTTTCCAGGCAGACCTGATAAGTTTTACTCCTCCCTTCTTCCTTCAGATTCCACCAATGAATTTACTCTTAAGGTAGCAAAATTTTGTGCCTGGGCATATTCCATTAGGATTCAGATGGTTAAATGTCATTATAATTCACTTTAGTACTAGCTGATACTAATGGATACTGTCATCAAAGTTAGTTCTGATTGATGAATCTGCCCTTTTATGTATATTCTGCACTTGCAGTTTGTATTTGTATTTGTCAGCTTGATTTCATATTTTGTATTTTCAGTGGCTGCTCTGTGACCATAATTCAATAAAATTCAATTCAGTGGTATAAAAACTAATAGCAAATTCAATTCTCCAAGTGCCAGCCTTTATTTACATGTTTCAATTATATGCAGACCAGCTTTCACCACAATTGGATCCAGAGCAGTTTACATAATTACAATGTCACAGGAATAAACGTACATAAGTTTAAACGTACCCCAAAGTTTGCAGAAGGGCAAAAACAACAACACTCTTAAAAAAAAAAAAAAACCTATGGGTGGGGCGGGCCCTAAAGCAGCCCAATGGGGCCTGAGTGAGCATGAAATGCTGCTTGTCTGTTGAGGGGTGTGTGTGTGTGAGACAGAAAACCAGGCTCCTGATTGGCCATCTAGAGATCTAAGAAGGGAAAGCTCCAAGCCAAAGCACTGCCACTACTGCCAAACACCTCACTAGCGTTGGTTAAGGTTAGGAATCTGCACCCAGAATTTGCATATGGACTTTTGCACGTGGGCTCTTTACACTCTGCACTTTCGTACTCACCACCTATGGGAAGTTCACTAGCAGAGGCATTGCTAGACCAGGGCCACTAGTACCCTGGATACCCCTTGCCCCTCTTTTGATCTTGGGGGTAACCTGTCCCCTAAACCAAGGTCTTAAAAAGAATTATTTCCATTAAGGGTACAGTTCATGCTACCCCTTTCAGAGAGTTCATGTCCCATAGTCAGCTTTCCACCACTATTGTCCCTCCTACCTCCCTTAGCCTTCCTTCCTCCTCAAGCTCTATGTTTATTATTTTGTACTTGGAAAGTTAGGACTCAAGGGGACCTAAGAAGGCATCACCAGCCTTCAGTCCCCCATCATTGCCTGTCTGTGCCCTTAACAGTGTACTTTGAGTGCCAGGATACTCAATGAACCATAATCTTTAAGGATCAGTCCAGTGGTGTAGTTAGGGATGGTTTGAGGGGCCAGGGCCCACAGCCCTGGGAGCCTCCAGTGCTCACTGAGAGAGCAGCAGGTGATGAGGGCATCAGGGCAGAAGAAGCAAACTTCATTTTATTCTTGTAATCATGATAATACTATGATTTAAGTGAGTTTAAAATGCAAAACTGCACATGCTCAGAGCATTATTTTTTCTAAAAAACAATCAGGGTTAGCAAACAGTTTTGTTGTTATTGTTCTAACTTATCTGGAATGTGAAGCAACTGAAAAGCACGGAATGGCGGGGGGGGGGGAGAGAAATGTACTGAATACACAGACCATCTAGCGCCCCTGCCCTGAGACCTCCCCTGAGACCATTAGGTCCAGGGTTTATAATTACCTAGTTGTGCCACTGACAGTCCCTATAACTCTGGTGTTCCGGTCTGTAAAAACAAACTCCTAGATCACAGCATACACTGAAGAAAAAGTCCCTTTATTCTCTTTGCCTTGAAATCCATAAATACTTGTTCTCTCTTCAGTCTTTCTTCCCTGGGTTTACCCATGTCTCCTCAGGTCTAGTTATCTGCATGCAGGTTCCTATCACAACTCCACATAGACCCCTCACGGGCATATGCACCCCTTGTGCCCTCCTGTCTATTTGAGGAAGACTCTCCCCCTGCCCTGCCGTCTAATTCCCTTACATGCCGTTCTGTCTATCTTATTTCTCTCCACCCCCAGACTCCTCCATGGGCCAAATATGTACTGGTTATATTTGAATGTTGCCTGTGCATATACTCTGTTTTTTAAAAATAAACTATACTAAATTATTGTAATTCCTGGTTCTGGCCTCTTGCTAATTCTCCATTTTAGAGAGCCCAGTTTTAGGTCTACTGCTTGTCCCCACTTAGGCATCCCAATTCCTGCCACTGCAAGTCAAAAATCTAGATAAATACCTGAAAAACATGTGTTCCTCCTTTACAGAAAAACATTACACATTTGGACAAGGACACGTGGTAACATGAGTACACCCTTGACAGATAAAGAATTTAGGGCAGTCAATTCAGGTATGAATTTACATTTGCACAACCAAAAGGGTTTGACCTGGACAGTAGGTTCATCATTACTGAAATAATGTATGTGAAACACAATATAATATTTGAACATTATGGTTATAATTAAAATAATACAAAACTGAATTCCTGATCCTACTACTTTCATTACCTAGAAAAATTCCTAAGCTCCATTTCTACATAAGGTAGCCAGTTCCAGTGTACTCATCTCTAGTTTCAGGTTTAGAAAAGATTCCAAGCACCTTCCATAAAAACACATTTCTATATAAAATGCTCATAAAGGCCATAAGAATCTTTAGCATTTCTCCATCCTGTGCCTGTAATTAAAATTCTCAAGTGAAATTAACAAAACAGGTGAAGTGCAACATAGTAGACAAATAGATTTTTCATTATTGCCCACTGTGTAATATTTTGTAGGGTTGTAGTAATCCATTTCCCTCTTATATCAAATAGTGGCAACTCCATAGATAATAATTTATATCTTTATTCATTTCACGCGGAGATGTTGAAGAGCTGGAAAAGGTGCAGAAAAGGGTAAAGATGACTTTTAATGTCTATACCAACTAGAAGAGACTACAGCCATACTAAGGCATTTGGCTACTGTCAGATCCAGAGTGCTGTGATCCATGGATCTTTGGCCTGAGCCTGGTCCAGCACTTCCAGAAAACTGCAAGGTTGGTCAGTTTCCAGGGAGACCATCCTGAGATGCCTCCTGGTCATATGGTCAATCTATAAGGCAAGCCTTTCTTCTGCATGGGAAGACATTAGTATTCAAGGCCCAAGAAATATACAAGAGAGCTTTCTGATTTAGTAACTTATTAAAGTCCTAATTAGCGGGAAGGTGATCTAGCAGGAAAGTAATGAAATGGGCTGGCTATCTCCACTAACATTAAAGTACTGGAACGTCATGTGACTTTAAATCAACAACAAAGATGGTACTATCCACAGCTTTTGAAAGTAAAGTTATTTCTGTGTGGCGTAATTAATTCCCAGAGGGATCCAATTATTTTTTTTAAACCCAGCTTGGTATACTCATCCAGAGTTCCCTAGAGACTGATGTGTCATCTCCTCTTCTATCTTATTGAATAGGTTTTTATATACCTCAGTAACGAAAGTGTTTTAAAGCTATCTAAGAGAGCAACCATCACTGCATTTTGTGGTAATGAATTCCATATGTTAATTATACTTTTATCTATCGTGAACCTACCACCAGTCAGTTAAGAGCCTCCTCTTCCCACTTTGTGTGCTCCCCTCAAGGAAAATGCCTACAAACATGGCAAACACAACTACTCCTGGGAAGTATGAATCGGCCCTCAGTGAGTCTAATAAAAAAGAAGTAAAGATGGTGATTGTTTAATAAGGAGCCCCTTATTAACCCCCTCTGCTCTAAAGCATAGAAATCATTCTGACGCGGTTTGCTTGGAGCAGAGTACAACTCCTTGTAGCGAGGCTAAATATTCAAGACACGAAAAAGTCAACAGCATCTACCTTTCAGGAAAAGTAGTGTACTGGAAGGAGGGCTGGTCATACAGTGGAGAGATCCAGGTTCTCTAATCCCCACTCATCCATGACACCCACTGAGGCCAGTTGGTGTGTCTCAGGCCTCAGCCTAACCTACCTCACAGTTTTGTTGTAAGGTTAAAATGAAAGGGAAGCCATGTATATCACTGTGAGCTCCTTCCAAGCTGCTTGAAGGAAGGGAAGATGGAAGGGCTGATAAATAAAAAAAAATATTGCACAGAGCTTTTAAACCCAGTAGCCAAAATCATTCAAGGATCATGTGAGCTTTAAGTCCCAGGTGATCAGGTACCAGAGATTCTCAAAAAACAAAGGTATCCACTAAAGAGCTGCAAAGTATATATGGTGGATAGCAAAGCGCTTAGCAACAAGAATCAAAGAAATGTTCAGAAGCAACTGTTAGTTATTATATATCTAAAGACAAGAGAAGAAAGCAAGCAAGCAGGCACGCACGCACTGTCGGCCTTGGGAGCGCTCCCCATAATCCCAGATATTGTGTGGTGTGGAAAGGGGGTATTGGCAAAGACAACACACTCTGCTAGTGGAGGCTGGTGACTCCAATTTCAGAGGAGCAGTAATTCCATTCTGAGTTTGGGTTAGAACCAGCCTGAACTTTAAAGCTGCTATCTAAGGTGCTGCACCCTATCCCCAAAACGGGTTCAGCACCTTGGATAGCACCTTTAGAGCTCTGGCTGATTCTAACTAAAACCCAGAATGGAGTCACAGCCCTTCCAAAACTGGAGCCACCAGCCTCCACTGCACTCTGCACAAACTCAGAAATACTCTTTTCAATAGTATTATTTCACATGTTCCTGGAGTGAGTCCTCACCTTAAAAAGAGAGGTGTACTTTTAAAAGTTTTTCTTTTGGGGGGGCCGACTCTGAAATTTGGGGGGGCAAGAAAAGGGGGGGATTTTTTCCCTGCGAAGTAGGAAAGGGAGGCGGGGGAGGGACGCTCCTCAGAGATGATAAGAGTCTTACTCTTTAGTGGGGGGGCCTGTCTGGAGAACGTTGTTGCTTTTCACCACCTCCTTCTTTTTGGGCAACTTCGACATGGCCGGATCTTTAGCAGAGCTTCAGCCCCGCGATAGTCCGCCTCTCTCAGGTGGCGACATCAGCGTCCACTCCGTTGCTAAGAGACATTCCTGGGATGAGTTGGCCACAGAGATAGAAAAGAAGTTAGACTGACACATAGCATGTACTTCCGTTGAACGAGAGCTAGAAAACGGATGCGCTCACCCCTCCCACCGCAGTCCATATCGGCACTTCCGGTCTGCACTATTATTAATTCCAAAGCGGAGATTTTACCATAGAGATGCCAAGGGATAGAGGGGCACCACTCTGAGCCCATAGAGATAGTAACAAGCTCCCCCTAGCCTCGTGTTTACTTTGGTGTGTGTTTTTCTTTTAACACCGTTACACAGTTGGCTGCGTACGAGTGAATGGAGCACAGCAAGCAGCCGGGGTTTATATTCGACTGAGCAATGAGGGGGTGGGCGGAGGTGACAACGTAATGACAATTAAATGAGATTTACCTTTTCTGTCACCTGAGGTTATTTGCGGGATGGGTTTTGTTCTGTTTCTAACATGACTGTGATTTCAGGCAATTTAGGTACACGAACACTGTTAACACAATGAAATGTATCTGTATGTCCTGTGTAAATGTTCCGCTGTCTGTCTGTATCGAGATAACATATGTAGAGACTCTATATTTGTGCCTCTACATCTCTGTAGATATAGTGTCGCAGGTGTGTGAGTGAGTGAGAGAGAGAGAGAGAGAGAGAGATTTTGCCATAAATATAAAGAGTAAGGAAATGACAGCTCTTAAAGCCTGTACTAGAAAGCTGTTGTAAGCGACCGTCTATTAGGAACTGTCAGACCACTGGTCGATCTAGGCCAGTATTGTCAACGCTAACTGGCAGTTGCTGTCCAGGGTTTCAGTCAGGACTCTTTCCGAGCTCTACCTGAAGATGCTGGGATTGAACCTAGGACCTTCTGCACATAAAGCATATGCTCTGCCACTGAGCTATGGCCTCTCCCATGGCTACAACTTCTTCGTCATCTGATATATGGAGATCATAATACACAGAATAGTTGTGACACCCTCCCACCCCCTGCAATGTGAAAATAACAATAGTAAACTATGTTACAAGGTTGTCGGAAGCCACTCTTAACTTCAGCCCTCCACCACACATGTATGATGTACAATGGGAAAGTGGCATTGGACTATATCTTAGGGTTGTAGTAAGCCATACTCTAGTACTTTATTTCTATGCTCAATATGGGCAGTGAGTGATGGTAAGACTGGAAGGGATGGAGAGAGGTGCAGCCTTAAGCAGACACAAATGAAAGCAAAATTAAATAGGCACTGGCAGCTAGATCAGGGAATTGAAACAAACTTCAGCAAAAGGACTTAGAGCTCTGGCAGTTCAATTTCAATTGAAAGGCAGGATATTTTTTTAATAAGTAAACAAAAGAAAACATGAGACTCTGGTGTGTAACAAGGTTACCCTTTTTATTCCAGATTAATCGATGCATCCTTTCACAACTCTTTGTGACTAGGAAATGTTTGTTCAATTACATTTAGAGTAGACACTAATCCATGGTTAGAGATCCAGAGCACATCTCTGAAGTGTGTGTCTGTGCTTCATGCACATATGTAATATGGTATTATGATAGGTGGCATGAGTTATCCTGTCAGTACCCCAATAAGGGAGGGCCTCTGCCTTGAAAGGCAGCCAAAAAATATTTATAACAACACTAATGATAATCATAATCATAAATGTAAAAACTGTGACCGTATCTTGCGCTATGTTGAAGAACTGCTTGGTGAGTGAGGTACATAAGGACCCAAACATTACACAAGTAATTCAGGTTTGCCACTGAATCTCATTCTACACATAGAACAGAACAGAACAGAATAGAATAGAATGCACCAACACAGACTACACAGGTGTGATACACTTTTGAAAACTTTCTCATTGGGGAAAAAAAGCCTTCAAACAGAAAACTGGCATATCACAGAGAAAGGTTCTAGCTCAATCCTTTGCCAGCCATGCTGGTCTCCTGTTTGTATAGAGATGTTAACACAGGGCAGCATTCAAAAATGTGATTTTTCCCACCTTCACTCTGAAGTTGTGCAGTCCATTTTAGAGCCTCAGCATGCTGCCACCTCATTCTGCTGCATGTGTGGATCAGTCCTGAATGTACACAACAGGGAGTTGCAGCCAATCCCAGCTCTCTAACTGATTAAGTCTCCAGTGAGATACTGCTTTTTGTGTAAGATTTAATGTCCCTGTATTATGAATTAGTTGTTTGCCTTGTTTGATGTATTTTGTTTGATGTATTTTGTACAGTCACAGCTTCAGTTGTAGTTAACTGAGAGAAAAGTACATATTCGCTCACCGTTTGCGGCTTGTCCAGTGATAGCTCATGATGCTCAATGGAAGCCTTCATGGAACTTTAAGGAAATAGTGCAACTTCTAAGAAATAATAAGGCTACTCCAGAGTATCCCCACTCATTTTAATAACAATATTCCAAACAAATCAGCAATGGATTCAAGGAAATGAAGGGTCCAATCAAATCCATACTCCAGGGCTCCACACTTTTCTCTCCCATAGGCAACACACTTTCATTCCCTTTCAGTTACAAAGAAGACCGTTTCATACATTATGCAGTAACAAACCTGGTTATACCAACAGGTGCACGCCCAACAAGGAGTTGGAGTCAGTCATTGTATGATAAGCTGGTGTTTGAAACAGGACTGGCCCTATGATTAGGCAGAATGAGGCAGCCACCTAAAGCGACAGATGCTGCAGGTTGAGGAGTAATGGAGGACAGAGTTCTGTGTGCCACAGAGCCTGCCCTGTGCCCCTTAAACTAGCCTTTAGAAACCTTCTGCCCTCAGGTGTGTTGGAGGATGTCTTTCCATTGTTACTGTTGAAATAAGATTCAGCTGCTAGTTTAGACAGCTTCTGTACATGGAGTGGGGTGGCATCTTGTCCTTTGCTTCGGGTAGCAAAATGTCTTGGGCCAGCCCTGGTTTTGAAAATACATGCATCACGTTCACATTATAATTTTAGGTGCCCACCTAAAACATAGTATGCCAACTGGCTCTTTACTTTTCTTTACTTTACTGTACTTTCCTGAAAGCCCCAGACCACTGAAATCATGCTGGGCAAGATTTCACCAGTCATCCCAGTGGGAAATGATATTTAAGAAACCTAGCAGAGAGCATAGCATATAAACATAATCCTAGACAGTTAAGACTTTACAGAAAAAAAAAATCCAGTCCATGTTCTGTTCTGGCCTTTCATGACCTGACCTGCAAAATGTACTGTATTTGAATTCCCAAACCTATACTTTCACACACCTACCCACCCAGCCCCCGAAACAGTAGTGCTCCAGGCAGAATTGCTGTGATGCTTAAGCCAACGTGGGCAGATGTTACAAAGAAAATGAAATTTAACTTGTGTTAGATGCAACTAACTTGTCCTGCCCACACTACTTTTGTTAAGGCATAATGTGGTAACGTTTATGATTAAAAATAATGACTACTTCTTTCATATATTCAGGAGTGTGTTTCATTTTACTTTTCATGAATCTAGCCTTGAAAAGGGAAGCAGAGCTGGAGGTGGGGGGGATACAAAATGTGAAACATGCATTCTGGAAGAATCCAAAAGGTCTGCACAGATCTGAATACATGCATTCTGCCAGACGGCATGGTTTAACTGTTTTAACCATTTATCTGTTAAATAACTGTTACATAAAACCTATGCAGTTTTCAGAAAATCAGTGAAATATAATAATCCATCAAAAATCCCAAAATCCAAAAGATGACACCAGTATAGGTATCCCCCTTCTACACCAATGACAGGCCTGTGGCCATGGCTAATTGTGCAGTACCTTCCATGTCTTATCTGCAGCCTCTGGAGGAAATTCCAAATACCCACTGTTAATGGCCTTTTCCAGACCTTTGTGATGTGTTTCGTAAGGCCCACCCAAACACATCAAAAGTGGAAGTGGGAATGTCTGATCACTATATCTGCAGTGTTCCTCCTCCCCCTAGATTCAGAGTCACATGGTGATGTTCATGCTAGTTTTTCCAGCTGTTTGTAGCCAGCTTATTATACATATCTTCAAAAGCTAAGCAAACAAAGTAGGTTTTAACAATGCCTTTTAAACTGTGACAATATTGGGCATTTCAGGCCTCTTCTGGGAAAGTGCTCTGTGATGCAGGGACCACTGTAGAGGAGGCCCAGCTTTGCATCCTAGGAAATAAAGTACCTCAGTAGGTAGCACTTAAAGAAGCACCTCTTTAGATGATTGTAACAGCTGGGAGCAGGCTTCCAGATGTTGGACTACAACTCCCATCATCCCTGGCAATTGACCAGACAGGATCGGGCTGGTGGGAGTTGAAGTCCAGCAACATCACAAGTTGTCCCTCCCTGACAGTCAGACAGATGGTATGCAGGATACATGTGTTCTAGATCCACCAAAACCCTTCAGACGTCTCAAGATGCATTGGGTTAGATCCAGTTTAATTCCACTAGTGGGAGTGTCTGCCAGAGTTCAGTTCAGAATGACCCTGCCGTTGGAAATACAGGGAAGGGTTTTTCACTAATTCCCCCTTCTTCTGCAGCTTCCAGCATCACCTCCCCACTGTCCCAGGCCTCCAATACAGATTTTCAGAGAACATAAGGGAATGGAGAGGCAGGGAGAAACAGTGAAGATCACCTCCTCCCCCATTCAGTCAAAAGCTCCACTGGATCAAAAGCCTCTTGCTGATGGAAAGAACTCTTCTGTCCGTAGTAAGCTTTTGCGGAATCCGACCGATTAGTCTGGTGTTACTCTTTTCCCTCATTCTCAACTTGTGTCTCTGAGCTGCCCCTCTCCTTGTTCTTGCAAGAGGTCCAGAGGGACCTTTACGTAGTAACAGCAATAAAATATGAACCCTGTGGAGGTCATGGTATGATTTTACTGCCTTCCTGAAATACTAAAAGTCAGAAACTGCACCTGCTGCAGCATACAATGGCCACTTATTAGTCACTGTCAGGGGTAATGAGGTCTCCGTCACTATGGAGAACAATGGGCCCAATTTACAGAGCAATAATGTGGGCATATGGCTCAAATCTGAGGCCACTTATACTGAAATATTGGCTCCCAGCTACCTACAGAGTCAGGTTTATCCTACCACTGAAGACAAGTGAGACAAATGCATAGACTAAAACCTTTATTTATACAAAAAATAAAGAACACACAGGAAAACATATTTTACTAAACAAAATAGTGCTGGAAGTAGTAAGAATTAGTACACAGAAGAATTGATCCCATTATATAAGCATAAGACCCAGACATCATTTGTTTGTGTAAGAACAGTGTTTTGAGTGCAAGTCTGCTTCTTCTGCTGCTTCTTGTTTGAGTGCAATTGCTTTTGAGAGAAAAGGAAAGAAAATTGTACCCAATAATTGTACACCAAACGTTTAATACTAAATTCAAAGTAGAAAATGTAACGAAAGACATCTTTCTCCCCCTTTAAAGCATTTTCCTAAAAATAAAGAGTGTATACTAGTCCCTAAATAGGCACAAAACCTACACATCATGGTTCCCATGGTGTTCAATACAGCCATATTTCCCTGCTCAAGAGTAGATGCAAAGGGCGGCATGGGATGGATGTGGATATGCAAGGTGTTTCCAGAAATGGCCTGGCTCACTGCTTGTTCCTGCCCCCCATGTGCTTACTCTGAGCAAGAAGACATGGCCCTATTGAACCATATGTGGACACTGCACCCGTTTAGGGACTGGATTATGTCTGTCGTGTGTGAAACATATATTTTGTCCTGTTTTAAACAGCCATGATCAGAAGCCACAACAAAATTCAGCAGAGCCCTAATTAGGGATAACGCACAAGAAGACATACGGAACGTAACAGTTGCTGGTACAGCAACAAACATATCCTGTGAAAAACAGTTGGTATGGACACAGCCTAAATATGCCTTCCGCCCTCTGGGTGTGTTGGACCAAAACTTCCATAAATGCCAGCGAGTACATTGGCTGGGAATGATGGGAGTTGTAATCCAACACATCTGGAGTGTAGCAGGTTGGAGAAAGCTGACCTAAATATTCTCCTTGTTTCAACTGTAGCTTCAATTCACTCATCTCATGTATATCATTCAAAACAGGTTTCACACTTTATTATAGCAGACCTCTTTTAAGTATAGCATCCTACACATACACTTACCTGGGAACTTACTTCCCACTGAACTTACTGGGACTTACTTCTGAGTAAACATGCCAAGGTTTGTGCTGTTAAAACCTAAGGAAGATAGATCATTTTGACTTGCTTACCTCCAGATGAACAGAGGAAAATATAGAGAGGTACATTTGCCCATTTTAATATCTGGGAAGACTAGTCATCAGGAAATAAAATTCTTCACAGGAAGAGACTCTTGTTTTACTGACTCTCCAGTACTAGGAATCAGCACAGGTGATGTGACATAACACTGATTTAGTGTACATACAGGTGTGTGTGTGTGTGTGTGTGTGTGTGTGTAGTGTTATAGCATTCTGCATCTTGCCTCAAGGAAGAGACCAAAAATGAGAAAACGAAACAGGGCTATGACTGCACCTGACCATTTTGAAAACCCTTGAGTTAGGGGCGCCTCTCAATTAGATTGTTTTAAATGTTAAAATCAGTCATGTATATCTTGTTATGAAGTGCCTGTATTTTAGACTAGTTTCTGCAGGATGGTGCTAAATATATTTACTCAGGAGTAAGGCCATCCAATTTCAATGAGATTTGCTCCCAAGGAAGTGGTATAAGATCACTTATATGCCCCTGAAGCAGGTCTTGACTTGCTAAATCTCATTTCCTCCCCACTCTTTTCTAAAGTCCTTTATAGATGTGGGGTACTAATAACCTCTTTTGTTGACTATTTAACTTACAGCTTCCAATTGGGAATCCTGCATGTTATATTTAATACTTGCCCAGGCTTGCCCCCTGCCCTTCCTGTTAAACATTGGTTTGGAGACAAAGTGCCATTCTTAAAAGACAAACTGATTTAATGCAGAATAAGAACTGTTAGTAAGCTCTTGCTTACAAAGCTTGTGCTGCACTAGGGCAACCTTCCCCAAGCTAGTGTCCTCCAGAAGTGTTGAAGTACAACTCCCATCATGCACAGCTAGCATCCCCAATGGCAATCAGATTGGAGAAGGCTAGCCTAAAGTGCCACACAACCCTCTGAATCAATATTAATTTGGAAGTGTAGAAAATACCCAAACCTGAATGGCTTTCTTTACCACATATTGTCTGTTCCCAGAGATAAATGAAGGCAAGTTTCATCAACATTTTGGACTCAAGTCCTCTTTTTAAGCCTCTGCATTTTGCTCCTTTCTCTACCAAAAACTTTACTTTGTTATTAACAGATTTGTTTGTTTTTAATTGCTGAACCTAAAAAATAAAATGCTGCAACTGAACACAACTACAACTATTCCTTTTAAGCAATTATATAAAGTTGCCACAATTCTATCCAGCCTGAAGACAAACGAATAGGCTAGAAAAGAGATATGAACATAGGAAGCTGCCTTATATCGAGTCAGACTATTTGTCCATCTAGCCCAGTATTGTCAACACTGACTGGCAGCAGATCCCTGGGGTTTCAGGGAGGAGTTTTTCCAGCCTTATTTGGAGATGCCGGGGATTGAAACTGGGACCTTCTGAATGCAAACCAGGTCCTCAACCACTAAGCTACAAACCCTGTTTTTAACATGGATTAAAAAAAAAACTTTTCTAATTTAGAAATAATGGGCTAAAAGTACTAGAAATGCAGGCTATAAGGCTGCTGCTTGCAGTCACATTTAATAACAAAATAAGAGCGACCCTGCCCACCTACCCCCTCCCCACCTTCCTAACAGGATCATAGATGCACAGTCCAAGAAATGTACTGCAGCTTCATGTTTCTCATCTACAGCAAGGAAGACACAGGGGGAAAGAAACTCTACTGATTCTACTGGGTCTCTCCATAGCTTTCAGTACTGTCAATTTTTCTAGACTGCTGCACAGATTGAGAGTAGGAACACTGCTTTTCTCTCAGTGGTCCATTCCAGAAGGTGGTGCTAGAAAGCTACTACTCTGTCCTGTTGGACCTGCAGGGTGCCCCTAAGGTTCTGCCTCACCTCCCATTCTTTTTAATATCTACCTGCAATAGATATTGGCCAATGGCATTTGGAGCCTGGCATCATCCATATGCAGATGACATCCAGTTATGCTCAACCTTTCCCCTGGTGTCATGTGTAGCGGGATAACTTCATGAATAACTAGTCTGGGAATGGACTAGATAAGGGTGAATAAACTGAAGCTTAATCTAGCTAAGTTGTGAGTAGGCAATGGTTGGCTGACTTACAGATAAAGACACAGGGAATATTCTGTTCTAAATAGGATCACGCTCCCAGCTAGGGAATGGCCCCGTTCCTATGTTACTTTTGGATATTTTGGTGACATCTGTGGCCTACAGTGTGCTTTCTCTGCTTCAGCCAGTATGACCGCTGCTCTCTATCTGGAGAATAAGGATCTAACCACTGCCTTGCACACCCTTCTCAACTTGATGACTATCCTTGCAGGCAGTTTGTAAATGTAAACGTGTCCAAAATGTGGCAGTTAGAACACATCTCTTGCTCACTATGTGAACTTTTTTGCTTGCTAGTGTATTCCAAGGCTAAATTTAAGTGGCATTTTGACCCTTGGAGCCCTTAACCTACTGAAATTGGATACCTTCGGGAGTACCTTTTCCCATGGGTATCCTCTCCAGGAATTACAATCATGAAGGAGACATGGGTGCCTCCACTTAGGACCACTCTTCTTAAGGAGATACTTCAGAGCATACTACTGTTAGCCTTAGAAAACCATTTCAAAATTTCATGGCATCCTTCCTTTAATGCTTCTTGAGGTTTATTCTGATTGGTGTTTTAATTATACAGGGCTCATTCATCAGCTTGGACCCATTTTAACTGTGGCTGCAAAGTGCTTTTGTTTAACATGCACTGTGCTGAGAGTTCTTAAGGCAGAAAAGTTGCTAATTCAAAAATAAATTTAAGTTGATGTAGAGGGGCCTCATACTACATGAGACCACTGATCCATTTTTCCTGTTAGTGCTTACACAGAGCAGCAGGAACAGCAGCTACCGCCACTGCCCAAGCTTTCAGAGAGAGAGAGAGACAGACAGACACAGAGAGAGAGAGAGAGATTGGGCCTCCTCAGCCCCTTGTATTGAGATACTTAGGGCCAAAGCAGAAATAACTTTAAATTCATAGCTAGCAGCCATGTCTTTTTTTCAATTTTACTCTTGAGTAGGCACAGGGCCCCAATCTGGATCAGACCCCTAGTGTGTGGGGTAGAAAGGCTTTAAAGATTGAAGTTCCCCACCCCCACCCCCATGCCCACTCTAGACTAAAAATGAAAAAAGAGGCACTGTTTGATGTGGATTTAAAGTAATGTCTGTTTCAGCCCTTAACTGGAGATTCTGGGACCTCCTGCATACAACTACTGATGGCCAAACTGGCAACACTTCAACTCCTCACCAAGGGAATGAAGGACTCATTGTGCAGCTTGAAAAACATTAGATTAAGTGGAAGAGAGTTACTCTGTTAGATCTGAAGGGTAAATAAGACCATGATTGGGGCAGGGGCTTGCCTGGACTTTGACACAGAGGGGCTCACTGGGGGAACTGTTGCAATGCTTGCCACTTGCCTTCATTGGACAAGACGATGATGTTGAGTCCCACACAGCAATTCAAGTTTACGATTCTGAAATTATGGTTAAACGCTATAGAAAGAGATCAATCTGTCAATACCTGTACATCACGTAGGACACAATCCTATGCATGCTTAGACAGAAAAAAAAGTCCTATAACTCCCAGCATTCCCCTGACAGCCATGCTGGCTGGGGCATGCTGGGAGTTGTAGGACATTTTTTCTGTCTAAACATGCATAGGATTGCACTCTTATTCTGCTAGTTATTGGGAAGGTAAGAAGCTGTGCAGGGCACTAAAGTCCTCCTACCTGCCAACTATAAATGTTATGCTATAACACTTCTGGCTCTTGAGCTTCACCAAACATTACCCACAACTTTAAGCATAGTTACAGAATGTGTGTGTGTTTGTTTTTGAAACTGAGATTAAGCAGAATGCTGCAGCTAATACCATAGTCTACACTATATGGACAGACCCAGGTGTAACACTGATCAGGAGGGCAGTCTGTATAAGCTCCAGTTCTGAAACTGACCATCATTCCTTCATGATTAAAATCTCTACACCTAACTAGAAAGGTTCTTTATCCATAGACTCCCCCATAAAAAGAAATGGTTTTTGAACAATTAAACTTGCACACTAATCAATATTTATTTGTAAGCATGTGTTGATGGCGTGCGCCTGCCCCTATCGCAGAGACAGCAACTGCTTCTCTCTCCATTTGGTACATTTCTAATGAGTAAGTGATCCTTTAAATTGCATAGTACAGAAGTCTTTTCAGCTGGCAAGTGTTCACCGTTTTCTAACTTGATTTCATATGCCATGGTTCTACTTTCACCATCTGTTTTGTGCAGTTTTTAGAACTTGCCAGGACAAAGGCACACAATTTTGATGTAAGGCCTCCCAAGATGACACAGCATGGTGAAAGGTAGTTATACTATTCCACTCTTTCCTAAAGTTGGGGACAAACACTGTTCCTTTCCATTCTAAGATTCTTAATGCTATATTCATCTCTCCAGAAACGAAGTATTAAACTTCTGAATGCTAAGGTTATTTTAGAATTTTTAAACTGATCAGACAGATTTTGGAAAAAACTTAACACTGTAATTGGACATAACAAAATTCATTTAAATAGTTAATCATGTGAATAAAGTTTAAAAAGTGATAGATTTCCTTATTAAGAAAGAGCAGTATCATAATTTCGCACTGAAGACAATACACACTGGAGATAAGCACAGAAAACCTTATTTTTTCTTATAAATTGAAATAGTAACAGCTAGACAAGTATCAACAAGTAGTATAAGGTATCCATCTCATTCACAGTACATGAGGTTCTTATGGCTATACAACTGTAGATCTTTTCTGCCCTGAGGACTGCTAATGTTAAGTAGCACATTGGATGCCTGGTGAAGGGCTCTTTAGATACTCTGTAAAAACCACATTTTAGTTTCAAGGACTTAAGCTGAGGTAAAGTGAACATGCATGTTTATGAGATATATAGAAAGGTTTCAAAGGTTTTCTGTTTCTCACAGCCTCTGCATTGATTCATTTTCCTTTATAAAGCATATTTTGACTTAAAAAAAAAACAACTACCATAAGTTACTTATGCTCAGTTTAGAGTATGCACTTAATGTGTTGCAGATATGTTCAACATTTCCTTTATTCTGAGTAGAAAAGTAAAAAGGAATCATAGAACAGTTAGGCAAATCAAGATTAAAAGGAGTTTGACCTTTTTGGAATGTCAATGAAGTTAGTGTAGGCCTAGAAGATTGGTAACATGAGATGTGCTCTTTGGATTCTTTTTTTTAAGTGACAAAGTGCCTGAATGTATCTATAAAAACCCTAGATATTTGCATTAAAAACACTTATATGGCATTAAATCTAGCTTCAGGTACATAAAAATGTGACCAGGTTTAAGCCTGAAGAAGGTTAGACCAAAGTATTTCAGGATCTGTAGCAGCTGGCCGGCTATACCACACGAGTGTAATGTGCCGAGGACAAAACAGGATCCACAGATTTAACATTAACATGCAATGAGAATGAAAGTGTTTCTCAGGAGCCATTCCTCCAAACTTCCTTCCTTTACAGGTGCCATCAGAAACAGCAGTCAAGGTATCATTTTCTTCTTTTTGTACAGCCTTAGGGCTGTCAGCAATAGTTATAAATCAATAATACATTAGCAAGTCGTTCAGGTGCATGGAGGTGACACACCCTTATCAAGTCTGACTCCTTGGGGAGTATCCAATGCTGCCGCTGCACCTCCAGGTTTTGTGTTGCGCTAGCAGGACCCACAACTAACACAACAAGAAGCTAGAGCAACGCTGGAAATGAGCCAAAATGGGTCAGGTCAGTAGAGCTCCCTTCTGCTAGTTCCACTGTCCTGTTCCATTCTGGAAACTAGTGTTCTGGCTCATCTGCAGTTGCTTTAGGAAGCGTTTGCTTACCATTGCATTAGTGGTGGGTCTCGATGGGCAGCATTGGATACTGCCACTTGGCTTGAGAAGTTATGAGGAAAAAGGTACAGGTAATCTAGAAGTAGCATGACTAAGAAAAGGACTTTACTAGTACCACCACCTATACACTAAAGGTCAAGAGGAAGACAGTTTTCTGTCTTGTAATCTGGTTTCATAAAACAATGCGACATTTTAATCAAGGGCATTTTTCTCTTTTGGCCTAGACATAAGAAATTTTGAAAAGGATTGTGCTTGTGCAAGAGGAGATAATTTGTCTTTAAAGTTTAATTGTGCACATTATTACTTATCATATGCAAGTGTACCAGGTTTGTTGTTTCCATTACCTGAAGTAAAGAGAAATTAATTGTTGCTCATTTGTTAGATGGATAGCCCTGACTTGGCCGCAATACTTTTACACCACTTAATCTTCCCATCCCTACTTTCCAAGCCCTGAACTCTTTTATAGTTTAAGGGACAGTATACTTAAGAAATGCCTGCCACTGCTTAATATCAGTCCTGTGTTATTCAGAAATAAAGGGTTTATTGGCTGCCAGGTATGCCATAAGGATTTGGTTTGGGGGTCCTAGTGCTGAACAGGGATGAAGGAGAGAGAAGAGAAGCAAACAAAAGTATGTATATTAAAAGAAATACAAGAAAAAATAGTGCTTATGAAAATGAACACTTCCATTCAGACTGACATTCCTGTTCTAGTTCTGAAATTGCACCGTGAAAGATAGTGTCAGGATCAAGTCTCTCATACTGACCCTTGCCTTGATACCTTGCAGGATGAGTATTACCTTCTTCTTGTTGGATGCCAGCTTTGGACTGTGCTAAATGGTTCACAAACAAAGACATCATGTATAAGGCAATTTTGAAGTCCTACTTGACAAGAAAAAAATGTGTAAACGCCTGGGAGTGTGACCAACTCAAAGAAAACAATACCCCACCAGGATTGTCATGATGAAGCACCATAGCAGCTGTCCAATATGAGGAACAAGCACCTTGTTGCTCTCACAGAGTATGTCAATGAAAGATAAAATGTAATTAACAGCACTGAGATTTACTTTCGGCTTTCAGGGGATCCGGGTCCAGTTTTATTTTTCTGACATCATTCTCCTCATTAGGGAAGGTTTTGAGGTTTGCAAGGATGTTTTCCACCAAGAACCGAGCAGCTTCATCAATGTTGATATTATCCTGAGGAGACCATGACACAAGTTAATGCTTTCCTGTATAGAAGAATCCAGATGGTCCAAAATGCCACCCCTTCAACGCACAGGTCTTGTATACATCTGCACTTTGTAAAAGGTGCATTGATACTAGTTTATGAACAAAGCACTTTACCATCCTAATTTTTGGCTTTTGTGCAATTGGCTTAGGATTAAGGCCTGAAACCTGACATATAACCAGTGCTCTGCTGAATGTGCAATTTTGAAAGAGGGGTGCAAAAAGACACATGAAAAAACTTCATCAGTTGTCAGTCACCTTTTTTTTCTGCATCCCTGGTATGTTGCTTTTAGGGCTTCTGCACTGCATGAGCCCAGCCAAGGAGGGGTCACACACTGAACATGATCAGATTTCATGACATCAGCATCATCGCAGCCTTTCCCCCACACCTGCCTTTTGTAACATCTTCTGAAATGAAGAGATCTAGAGAACTTGAAAGCCTGAACATTTCTTGTGACCTTGCACTAGACTACTAAAGGTAGGCCCCAGTGTTCCCATTCTGAACTGGGAAGAAGGGAACACAACTCTATCTTGCTGTGCTGGCAGTTTCATTGCCTGCCAGTGTTGCGGGACAAGACACTATAATACACTGAAAGTAATGCACTGTAGATGGATGACATCTGCAACTGCATGCATATCTTTTGATAGGATGGACAGATATGAATCCCCAACCATATTCTGCCCCAATTAGTCGGCTAGGTGTGGCTGGATCAGGTGGGAGCACCAGCCATCAAGACTAAAACTGGCCCCTGTGGTATGCCAAGGGTGTGCTTAGCCACTGAGTTATACACCCTCTTCAGGAACAGGCCCTGAGTGAACACCCAGACATGAAATGGAAATCTCTTGAACTGTAAGTGAAATGCTCTACCACTGATCTAAGTCTCCTTACATGTTTGTTTATTGTGATTAGTTAAATGTTGTCCAAAGCAAGCAGAAGTGTGGTTACCATTTCTTCTAAGATTCACGTGTATTTGAGCTTTCAAACAGCATAATTGTTTCAGGCTCTTTAACCAAAGGGATAGCCTAGACTATGAAGCTGGGTCTGGATTTTCTGTTGTCAGAATTTGATGGTCTATTCTCATCCTTCTCCATGTGACTGAACACATGAGCATCAGAAGCCACAGAGTTAAATGGCAAGAAGGTAATGTGTGTGTAGTAACTAAGCCAACATATAAGCATTAAGTTAGTGTAAAGGAAAGTTAAGATATCATTAACTGACAATATGAGATGAAAACTTGCGAAGGAATAGCTTGCTATCTCTCTGGCTGGCATGAATTCATCTATATGCTTGTCAAGCAGCATTAAGCACATTTGGCAATGCTCATTTAATCATTAGTACATTTTTGAGCCAAGCAGTCAAGATTTTACCCAACAACTGTTCTGACAAATTTGAGGGCAAGATGTAGACACCATAATGCTGTCTATCAGGTACCTATTTTCCTTGCTGTTCTTATACAGCAGGGGTGGCCAACTTGTAGCCCTATAGAAGTTTTGGCCTACAACACTCATCATCCCTCACCATTGGCTATGCTGGCTAGGACTGATGAATGTTGTAGCCCAAAACATCTGGAAGGCCAAGTTACCCACTCCTGCTATATATTTTAAAACTTAATCCTGTACTCATTCACATCTCACCCAATGTTTAGCCATCTAACTAGAAAAGGCAAGGGTGGGGGAGCATAAAATTCCACAAGAGCCTTGTCAGAGCAATATCATTTAAGGTTTGCATGCTGAATCAAGGTGCTGACAACATAAAAAACTGTTTGGTGAACTAGAAAATGATTGTTACCCAGCAAAGACAGGCAAGGACATCTTGGACATTTGGCTTTTCACATTACCAAAACTGACTTCAGTGCTAAATGACATTGAGGGTAAGGAATTAGCAATTCTTTAAAAAAAAATGATCTAGGCAAACATTAAGAACTCGATTAGGAGTTCACACTTTTATTAAGGGAAGTAGGAAAGAGCCTGGTTCTATTGAATTAAAGTCATTTCTAACTGGAGTCCAAGGCAGTGTTCATAACGTTTACCACCATACCATGAAATGTAAAACAGAGTCTATCCACAATATCCATTTGTTACAGCTATTGATATACGGCAGTTTTAAACTCCCCTCCTAAAAGAGGGCAGTGAGGTAGCTTGGAAGTTCTCCAAACCCCATTTTAGACCAATGTAACAAATAGCCATGGACATGCAGTTTTATAGGCTAAAGGGTTCTGTGGAATAATTAGCATGTCTGTGCTGCTACAGTACGCCAGGTTTATTTATCACAGATACACACTTAAAATGCTTGACATCCTCATCCTATTTTAGGAATATTCTTACCTTAGCAGAGGTTTCAAAACACCCAGCAAAACCTTCATCTTTGCAAAACTGGTCCATCTGAGAAGGATTTTGGCCACTGTCTTTCTTCTGGTCACATTTGTTGGCAAGTAGAACTGCAGGGATCGGACTGCCATCTGGGAGAAGCACTTTACTGTCCAAGTCATGCTTCCATTTGGAAACTGCCTCAAATGTTGACCCTCTTGTGACATCAAAGACCACAAAAGCACCTACAGCCTCTTTATAGTACACTCTGGTCATATTGCCAAAACGTTCTTGACCTGAAAGACAAAATGGACAAGTATTATGGAGGACAGTACTAACTAAAGATTGTCTCCTTGAGGGCAGCATATTTATGAAAAAGCTGTCCTAATTTTTTATTTCATATCGATACATGAGGTACGCGGACACCTTGAAGAGGGCCAATTGCTCCTCCCCAGAATATGTATGGCAACATAGAGAGTGATAAGTGCATGCCTTACTATCCTGCTAGCACACAAGAGTCAGAGGTAGGCAAAAGAATTCTGTGCAAGTCCAGCAACACAAGATTCTGGGGAGATAATTTGTGGAACTGGAAGACCCAGCAATCCAGCAGGTATCCACCCTGGACCTGTTCTACATTTGACGGTAAATCACTGCTCTTTTCCATTGCCCTAGCAAGTGCTAGTTACATTGCACCAACATTGCTTTACACTAGTGCACTGCCATTCGTGCTAGCGCTGGAGTATAGTTGGATCCTACCCTATGCCTCTGTTGTCATCTCAGATGTGCATTGGCCCAGCAAGAGAGTGTTCATCATTTTTACTGTTTTATTCTGATATCTTAAATGAATTTAAGACAGGTTTATTCAACATATCTGATCAAGGTCTGACTTTGAAAGAATTTAGTCTGTAGATGTTTATGGTATTTTATTTTTATCTTGCTTTTCAGACAAGTATTATCTCCCTAAGTGGCTCACATCAATAAGAGACAGTCCTTGCCCTCAGGCTTATAAACTAAGATTACAAGGGAAGGAGGAGTGGAAAGAAAAAGGTAGGGGAGCTCATTGATTGCAATTGTGTAAGTGCTATCAACCTGTATGTAGCTTGCACAGCAATTAAAGTAGAAAGAAAGAAAGAAAGAAAGAAAGAAAGAAAGAAAGAAGCGATTGACAGCTTGCAGCATTACCTGTCCTGATAACTATAATATATGGAAGGTTCCAAGTAGCATTTGGATTTAGTATTATACAAAAAGAGTAACCAGCATGAATCTTACCAGGTCTTTGGGATGGGATGTTACGTTTTACTATACTATTTCATACAGGCTTCAGTATTTGAGCTTGACCACTGGGCCAATGTCAAGAAAAGAAAATGTCAATTTTCTTTTCAATTCTTGAAAAGAATGTCAAGACATTCCCAATGGAAACTTATGCAAAGCCAAGGAGACAAAAATAAATTGAAATTAAGGGACTGTTTTGGCTAAGGGCAAATTCATACTTGCCAATAGCCTCCACACAAGCATCTCGGGAGCCTAACTGATTTAGGGGGTTTAGATGTAAACATCAAGTGGAGGGAGAGTAAGTTGACGCTGCCAACTTATTGCTGCCTGGATAAACACTAGCATGGCCCTTTTGCTTGGCCAGCTGCATATTAGATTGGGGCCTGGCATGGAAAACATTAGGTCTTTCGTTTAACTTGCCTGTTTGGTACTCTCTGCAAGACTATAGCTTTCTTTAAAACACTGAGAAATCAGAAAAGTGTGTGTGTTTGAAAGTCCGTATTTCAAGTTCACTCATTTTTCAAGGTAGGCTGAAAGACATAACACAGTAACGTGATAATCACCTCCAAGAACTAAAATTGGAATGAAATTTGGTATATGCATCCACCAAAAAAAGGAGAAGACGCATCTCTTGAAGTTTGAATGCTTGATTGATTCTAACTCCCCATTTTTAAGGGGGCGTTGTAACATAGTATCTAAAAAGACTGTTCTCAAATGTTGGTCTTTAAAGAAAACTGTAACATTATAGCAATTTGTATTATGTGCAAAGTCTAATACATCTCCAACCTTCACTTTTGGCATAGACTAGAGGCCACAGGCCATCTTAAATGAATAACTAAACCTGCCTTTTGAACGTCCCCCCAAATTCACACCCCATATGTTCCTGCTGATAGGGGATGTGGGGGGAGCCCCAGTGAAGAGCATGTGAGTATATTCTTAAAACCCAACATGCATGATCAGTGATTCACAAATCCACAATACAAAGACTACAATATTTCCACCTGCAAATATAAAACATTTAATTTAAAAGCAGCTATTGAACTTACTAAAAAGAAATTTACAGAAACAGGCAGATGTATAATATGTACACTCACTCATCCATTCAGGGCTCATACTCATAGACCTTGCCAAACCAAAAATTAATAAAAGTGCATGTGATTATGCAAACACTGTCAGACTGCTAAGAGCCTTAAGCTCCACTGCAAATTTATACCTCTGGAAAAGGTTGAGTGAATTATTGCAAACCAGCATGACTTAAGATTAGAAGGCATTGATTTTTAAAATTTTACTTTTGGCCTACTGAGAGCAAGGTGTTTAGCTAAGCCATCAGCTAAAGCCCAGTATGTGTGTTTCTTCCACTGCCAGGGAATTGCTTTGAGTCAGTGGATTTAGGTAGCCAGTAGCCCCAGTGATCTTTGGGATTTAGAAGTTCCACAAGATTCCCTACAGTTTGTTAAAAAATATATACAAGGCTTTTATTTTATTCCCAATTTAAATTTTATTGGATTTTTGCAGCTTACAAGAACCATTATATGAACCAATCCCTCCCCCACCCGATTATATATTCCATGTTGTAGCTACGTAGTGTCAACCCTGTACAATTATAAGCAATTCCAGTCATCTCATCTTATTCTCACATGCATATGCACACAACTCTTCTCTTTTGTAAAGACAAAGCATCACAATGCCTAGTAGAGACTATGGACTGGACTCATGGAGCTCTGAGGAGCAGGACAGGAAGTAGTTTGTGGCAGGGGTGGGAGGGAAGGGACAAGAGAAATGGGCTTCCTTCCTTTCCTGCACCCGCCGAGAGAGAGAGAGAGAGAGAGAGAGAGAGAGAGAGAGAGAGATTGATTTCAATGTAAGAATTTTGTCAAAGTCTTTGGCAGGGATAGTGACAGAAAGTGGCTTCAAATTTACAATCCATAAATGGTCTGCAAATGCAAACTTCAGGGAAAAAAGACTTCTACACACAGTTTTGTTTTTAGCAGTAACTTCTTACGAGGGCTGCTGCACCTTGGCAGTGTTTCAGCTAGCGCCCTGATCAGGTGGCTTGTACTGGTTTAATAATATCCACAAGCCCCCATGCCCCGATTCCTCCCCACCCCTGCCCACTTTTAGTCAAATCGTGACATATCCCGATGTGGCTTGCATCTGAGTAAACACATGTATCTTTTTGGTCCTTTGGAGTTCTTGTTAGCTGATTACAGACTGCTGTCCTATGCACAATGACCTGGGAGTGAACCCCACTAAACATGGTGGCAGTTGCTTTTGAATAAATATGTGCTGGATTGCACCATAAAGGAATTTGAAAGAGATGTTCTTGAGTTTGTTTACACTGGTGTACGTATCACATTTTTATTTGGGCACAGACAAGTCTGCTGGGTGTTTTGTGTAAAGGGTGTTCACAGAGAAGAATTTTAAACCACTCTCATTGTTAGAGATTACCTTCATGTTCGAGTACCTTTACATGTTACTGTATAAGCTTACATGCTTGTTTATTAGCATTCTTCAAATGAAGATTTCCCCTTTAATATGCACGCCTCTAAGCATGTATAGAACGTCCTTCCTATAGTCACATAGAATTGCAATTCAATACCAGAGAACTAATGCCATGATGCTTCATGGCATATTTCAAGTATTCAGAGTGCTTCATGTGCACTATCTTAAAAATCCTTACAACAGCGCTACGTGGTAGGCAGTATTATTTCCATAAGCAGGTGGGACAGAGGCATCAATTTACATACGATGTGCTGGGCCCAGACAATCCTATTCACACCCAGGCCATTACTTTTTTTAGCACCAGCAGCAAGTGTTTCCTGGCCAGAGAGCCTGGTCAGTCTTGGGGTGCTGGGAGTGAAGCAAGAGGCTTTGCAAAAAGTTGATCTTTTTTCTTGGATGTGTGGGGCAAGCACAAGGCATAGAGGGGCTTGGGAGCAAAGTGACCTGATGGAAGTTGTTTGTTTTGTACTTTGGAGAGGGTAGCATGCACAGTTCCTGTGAGCCCTGGGCAACTGCAAAGAAGAGGGGAACAGAGAGGGGTGTTTATGTAGATCAGGGGTGGGCAACGTGTCTCTCTTCAAATGTTCTGGCCTACAACTCCCATCATCCCTAACCAGCATAGCCAATGGTGAAGGATAATGGGAGTTGTGGCCCTCCAGATGTTTTGGCCTTTAAGATGTCCACCCTGATGTAGATGATTGATGGATGGAAGGCAGAGAGAGTGTATGTCCGCGCGCGCACACAAGAAAGAAGGTATGGGAATGGATGGGGGCTGTGGGGAGTGTGTGGGGAGAGAGAGGGAAGGGTGGCGCAGTGAATGTATGCAAGAGAAAAAGTTAGAGGGGCATCATTTGTTGTTCCACCTTAGGCAGCAAAACGTCTTGGGCTGGCCCTGGTGACACACAAATGGATTTCAAGCAGTTTGCAGCTTCCCGTGAAATTACACACATTTGTTGTTGTTCAGTCGTTAAGTCGTGTCCGACTCTTCATGACCACATGGACCACGGTACGCCAGGCCTTCCTGTCCTCCGCTCATACATGGCCACAATTCAGCATTTTGCTGTCAACTGAAACAAGGTCCATCGCCTAAGCTGAAAGAGACACTGGACAATATCAAACGCTGCCCACACATCTCTGCTGATACGTTGCACCAGAAGGACCCACCACTGGCGCAACAGGAAGCTAGAGCTTCTCAGAGCAACCCTGGAAATGAGCCAAAACACTCATTTCTGGAATGGGACTGGTCAGCAAAGCTCCCTCCCATGAGCTCCGCTGACCTGTTCCATTCCAGAAATGAGTGCTTTAGGAAGCACTAGCCTCCAAGTGGATCCAGCTAGCACATGGGCAATGTTGGATACTGCCCATTGCTTCCAGCATGTACCCAAATCCATCCCCAGATGAAGCCAAGGGCCAGCACACACAGAATGCCTTGCCATATGGATCCTGTGATATTCTCTGCAACATCAGGTGCCTCACAGAAAAAGCAAGCCCATGTTACATGCAGCTAGCCATTGTGCATACACGGCTGTTAAAAGGGAAGTCACTATGTATGCACCAACTCTGACAGCACATTCTCACATGCACATATACTACCCAATACCTTCAAGTTCATGATGATGTGTGTATATAGAATAGACCCAAAAAGAATTCATGTTTCATCTTCAAGTTGCAGATTACTTTCAGAGGAGGCAGTTCAGCTGCAAATCATCAAGCAATATGTCCAGCTCTGAGTGGAGATGCAGAGTAACTCAAAGAAACACAATTTCTTTTCTACATCATTCAGCCTATATAAAGCACAGACAGAAATTGATTTGCTGTACTTGTTCTGAACACATTTCTGCACTGTTGGCCAATCCACTTTGAAGCAGATAAAGTTAGTAACAGACATTATCAATATTTAAAGGATGCCTGCATTAAACCAGAATGTTACTTCAGGCATGCATGGAATCTGCTACAGCTGTCACTATGGAAGTGTTCAAAGCCTTCTTTGATTGATTTTTTCCCCATTTTCAGTCATATCTAGCAGGCCCACATACTAATGTGGACGTAACGTAAATGCCCAATCGCATGTCAGCACACAAAACCAAACAGCTATCTTTGAAACCAGACATTGTAATTATGACTCTTCACAAGCCATATTTATTCACTTGTCTGCTTTTACCACCATTCCTGAAAATACGGCTAACACTCTACTTCCCTGGCCACTAGCCTCTGGATATCCACAGATCAGCACAAATATCCAGAGGACAAGGCCAGTGCCACACGTGATACTGTGGGCAGGCCCAGTGGTGTGGATCTACTGCCCCCTTCTCCATGCGTAACTCCTTTGTGTAGAGAACTACTGAACAGAGCTTGTTTGCAGTCAGCAGTAGCAACAACATATATCCCCCCTGAAAAACTCTGCAGCACACATCTGAAATGCTGGCTGATCATCACTGGCTACAAACAAACTAACATCCCCCCATACACACACACACCTTCATTTTGCAAGCCATTGTGTCCTGCCTTCTTGTTTTAGCTAAACCCCAAACTGAAAGGAATATCTAGGTCCAACGAGGAGTAGTGACAACTGCAGTGGAACAAGCAGAGTTCCAAACGCCTCCTCTTCTCATTACATTCCCTTTCCCCATCTGCTCTCTGCAAGTTGGCCTGGGAACCAGCCAAGACTGCAAAGTAAATCCAACATCTCTGCACATTACTATGTGGCATTTCACAGCCCAGACTGAAGCAGCCCTCGTTATTCTGCTCCAGCAACAATTCCATATCACAGGTTTTAAGAAACGTTAACCTCTAAACTGGCAGGTATGCCACAACCCCAATTTATTTTTCTTCTGCCTGATGAAATATAAAAGGCCATTAAAGTTCTGAAGCAATAGAGGAATATTGGCTGAACCGTTAGAGGAATGACCCAATTTACACTGGAGAGTGTTGTAACCTCCAGTATGCACTTCCTCTCCGTTTCCGTTCTATAAGTTATCTGGCATTTCTGTGTCTAGCAGAAGAACTGCAGGGCAAGAATTATATGCTATTTTTTCTGCCATCAGGGTTCTCATTGCCTTGCCAAAGCAGTTTACACTAATATGAGGCTTTGTATTCAATCCAATTAGAATTTGCCCCAAACCACACAAGCCCTTCCTTTGGGAATACAGAACCTAACAGAAACTCTTTGCAAGAGTTAGAAAGCAGTGAGCTCTCAGAATAAGTCTTACAGGTTAGGTTGCCACAGCTTTTAGACCAAGATGGTAAGATGGACTGAGGGTTCTGCACTCCTCTGACTAAATCACATTTTACCTAATAAGTAGTCAGAATCCTGGAGAATCCTGCATTTCTTTCACAAGCATCATGCTCAAACACATGGCCCAATTGCTCCCATTTAGATTCTCCTGCCAGTGGGAGCTGCTAAAGAACTAACCAGAGCTAAGCAGGAGACCAAAAACTTAGTGTTACTCCAAACTGGGATTCCTGGCTTGTCACTCCCAAACAACACAAGAGTTGGAAACCAACTACAAATCCTAAGTTCAGATTCTGCCTTGTTAGGGAGAAACAAACCAGGAGCCCTGCTTGGGACATAATGCTTTTGGTTACTCTGGCCAGTAGCCACTCCTGCTGGTGGGATTAACCAAGTAAGAGCTATTTGGTAGCATGCAGTACAATGCTGCTTGTAAACAGAAAGCCAGGATTCTCGTGAGTTCTGGCGCAGCATTATGCAGAGGTAGCATTATGTTGCTAATACGTGAAAAGCATGTCCCTCCCCTCCAGGCCTCCCACCAATGCCCTCTACCACCTTTTTTAAGGATGATGGCTGCTGCCCAAGATGCCTTCACAGCTTACATTCCAGCTAATTTCCTCCTAGTTTCCCATGGAGGACTGGGTAACTAAATGTTTTTGTGTATTTATTACACTCCTAAATCACCCAGTAGCCAAAGTCCTCTGGGCGGTTCACAAAGGTTTGGGTGTTTCTATACAAGTGCTTCTTCCCAACTTGGGTGGTGCTGCAGCCATTTTAGACAGATGCAATAGTCATATGAGAAGCAGGCTGTAGCTGGGGAAAAAGTAAATGCATAATTTCTAAGACAAGTGGGAAAGCGTTGGGGTGGATGGACACAGGTACTGCACTTTTGAGTGCTGCTCTCTACAGCCTAATTTTTTGTAGCTTTTGTTTGCCTGTAGTGGATAGGCCTCTAACACTGGGAAAACAGGAAGACTGTATTGAACAGCCAATACCAGCAGACTGGCATACTGCAAACTTGAATATTGGGAACACAAGAAGCTGCCTTATACTGAGCAGGACCATTGGTCCATCTGGCCCAGTACTGTCAGCACTCCAGGGGTTCAGGCAAGATTCTTTCCTAGCCCTACCTGGAAATGCTGGGGATTGAACCTGGAACCTTCTGCATGCAAAGCAGGTGCTCTACCACTGAGCTATGGCCCCTGCCTGCTATACAGCTGGTGAAGAAGAATGAGAGCATCCTGCAGAACTCAAGCAGGGGGTCCAGTCCACCTACCTGCTCCATCAGATCTTCAGAACTACTTCAGGCCATCTAACTGCCCTCCCTAATATATTTCAAGAAGGATGTATATTTCTGTTTTAGAGGAATTCAGTTTCTACTTCGAAATTGAGTGTGAAAGATATTACACATTTACACAGAACATTTCCATTATATTTTGCTTTGTGAGAGGAAATTTGAAATGGACTGAACTTAATACAAGAGGATTGCCATTCACAACTATTTTCTCATGTGATAACAGAATGAGTAGTCACTTCTGCATTTTACCATGTCCTTCCACAAGTGTGAAACAAACAGTCCAGTGTTACTTTAGATATGTAGTATACAGCTGACCCTTTGTTGTTTTACTCACAAGTAAGAATGTAGAGCCTGGATCAAGATTGTGCCTGGGCAGGGGATGTTAAAACCTTCCCCAACCTCTCCCTGAAATTCATCCCGCTCCCACCGGGATGGGTGGTGGTGGTGGTGGTGGAGAAAAAAGCCTCTACCCCTACACATGCATGGTGATCCTGATGCATGGAAGCTGTTTTTCTTTTTTAACCACATGTGGTTAGGGGTAGATGCACGGGGGGAGGGATTTCAGAAGACAAGCAGATTTAAGCCTCCTGTACCCATGCATCATGGTCCTGATCAAGACCAGGGTTTCATGCACTTACTTGTGTGTAAAAGAGAGAGCAGGTCAATTCACACTACATATTTAATGTATTATGTAGTTTGACCGCAAAGCTACAAGCCACAGGAATTCCTTGGTACTGCACGCAATCATTGTTCAAGTATGTCATCTTGCGTTAGTACAGCCTCCTCACTTGGAGGTGTCCCATTGTGATAGCAACTATCTGTGCTCAGGTACAGATTTGGTCTTGCAGAGTCCACCATCACATGTTAAGCAGGCAGATAATCTGTGCCAGGACCAAAAGACATACTTGGGAGCTTGCATGCACCCAGAAATAGTTTCCTCAATCAATCAATTCCCATGCCATGCCAAGACACGTGTGGTGTAGTGGTGACAGTGTTGGTCTGGGAGCCAGGAGATCCGGGTTCTAGTCCCCACTTGGCCATAAAGCTCACTGGGTGACTTTGGGCCAGTCACAGACTTTCAGCCCAACCTACCTCACAGGGTTGTTGTTGTGAGGATAAAATGGAGAGGAGGAGGATAATGTAAGCCACCTTGGGTTCCTTGCAAGAGGAAAAAAGGTGGGATATAAATGCAATAAATAAATAATAATAAATAAGACATTCAGGATACATAGAGACATATGTAATTTGAACCAGAAATCCACTATAGATGGGGCAGTCACCATGATTTATTGAAATGTACAATCTTCATTTCAGGATAAAGTACAAAAGGAAAATCAGTAGTGTTTTAAAGCAGGAAAAGGTGGAAAGTGATGTCATTAGCCGACATCTCTCCCAGAGCAGAACTTTCAAATGGGGAGCAAGGCAAACAAGCACACAGCAATTTACAACCTACCTGAACAATATGGGTGGTGGTGACAATATGCAACTATTTAGTCACTGTTCAATTAATTGGCCAGTATATCTGTCAAATATATTGACAAGACAGAGAGGAAGCCAGGCTTTGTTATTATTTGCAAATATAATAATAAAACAAAAAACAAAAAGGGGGAGGAGTCACAAAAAAAGAGGGGGGAAGGGGGGTGAACATATAAAACATATCCACACACAATAATCATTTACATCATCCGTAATATAAAAAGAAAAAGGCAAAAAGAAGAATGTAACACAACCATTTCAAATATATACATTAATATAAGCAGTCCATATATCTAAATAAGCATCCATATGAAATTGATGGTTGTAGGATATAAGTCAAGATGTAGCAAAAACGGCAAGATCTTCAGTCTATGGAGTGATAGGTAGTCGGTGTTTACCCTTCCAAGTTTAAGTCTCTTTGCAACTGTAAGGGCTTTCAGTATCCACTTCTGCTGTCCATCTGTTAATCCCCAGATCACAGGGATGTGATTTAAAAGCACATGGGCATTCACTATTATCACAGATTTTTCAAGAACAAAACGTATATAAGCAATGACTTCCAGCCAAAAGGAAGACACTACAGGACATGCCAACATCACATGCCTCAATGAGGCATTGTCCTCATTACATCACCAGCATCCGGCAGAGCCAGGCTTGAACTGCACTTCACAGGACAAGACTGCAAGGAGTCCCCATTGGCATAATGCGTGTTCATTCATACCCTCAGTTTCAGAAATGTGGTTTCCTATTTGGCACATGAGCGATTTGTGTCCCTTGAACAGCAGTCTAAAGTCCAGGGTAAGTGGACTTTAACTGCATGGTCCTGTGGATCCTGGCTAGGTCTTTACTTCAGCAGGGCACTGGGATTAAACCCCTCTCCAGATCTGAAACTTCACTCCTCGCTCTTTACATTTAAATAGCACACCAATACATTTCTCCAGAAGTTTAGAAGGGAGACAACTGGGAGCATCCGCCCTGGAAGCGCAATCGCTGTGGCTCCACACCACATGGAACAGTTTCCACATCCTGTGGTGTCCATTGCCACGGTGGAAGCAGCTTTACAGTAACAGCCTAAGAACGTTTATGCAGGAGTAAGTCCCATTTGGTGGAATGGGACTTAATCCTTTGACAGTGTGCTAGGATCACTGCCTTACAAAAAGAGCCCTGTGGTTGTGCTGCTGAACAGCAACAAACATGAAGACTAGAGGAAAACAAATATGATGCGTTTTCTCCATCTGGTTCCCCTACCCTCAGCTTCTTGCTGCTTCTATCACCCCCCAGACAGAAGACGCACAGTGAACTACTCAAGGGGGCTCCGCCATCAATCAACCCCTCCTCCTTGTCTTTCTGCATGGTTTGCAGCCAAAACAGTCACTCATTCAGGGATCCTCTCATCACAAGGAAAAAGGAAGCCATTAGGCAGAAGCTGCAAAAGGTATTCCTGATGAGTTGCATTAACCTATTGCCTGAACTCACTGCAACAGTCTAGCAACACAACTGTGTTTACGACCCCCGCCCCCCTGCCCCCCCCCCCCCGACCACAGATGAGGCCTGAGATAGGAAGGAAGTAGCCGCTCAGGAAACAGGGATTTACAACATACCAAGACCAACCTTGTCTGGATACACTGTCAAAAGCGAGTGACCTAAAGAAGGCAATTCCGAAAAAGAGGACTAGTGTGGATTGGTTCCGTCTCAGTTGCTTGAACAATCAGTTCAATCCCTACACTTCTCAGAGGATTGTTATCCCCGCCACATTTTTATATAGGAAGTTTATCACTCTCAGGAACAAATGCTGCCACTAACATGCACCTCCCTTTGCAACAATGTCTTGTAGTACACAATGTCTTGTAGAAGGAAGCTTCCCCTTCCTTGGCCAGAACTGTAAGGGACTTCTGAAACGTGCTACAGCTCCCAGCACTCCACAGACAGCATGGCTGGCTGGGGAATGCTGGGTGTTGTGGGACTTTTTTTCTGTCTAAACACGCAGAGGATTGCTCCTTTAATTTGGTGAACACTTCGGAGGCCGCTCTTATGTGGAGGAGGCCAATTACTTTGATAGCACCCTGAAGAACAGCAACACAATTCTGTACCAAGATGACCCACCTCATGTGCCAGCAGTGACTGTTATGGGGATATTGAAATAAATAGTCTTGTCTCAGTCTTGACTCCCAACTAAGAGCTTAGTCATTCATTTCCTTTGGAAAATAAATTGTTGGTTGTTGTTTTAAAAAGTCTTTAAAAAAATAATTAAAAGAAAATGGTCACATTTAAGCAAGCTATAAATATGAACTTGGACATTTTCTCAATATGCAACCTTTATTTTATATAAAAAGAGCTATTCTTCTATTTGCTTCAGAGACCTACATTTCCTTTCAAAAACAAAATCTAAAGTTACCTTTTGCCTGTCCCCACATATCTCAATTTTTGTTTGAGCTGTAAAGATAGAAGATTTGAAAAGTTAAAAAGAATGACCATCACATGCTCAAGTCACACCCATTTACCAAATTAGAAGCTTTATTAAGAAGTCACACATTTAGTTCATGAAGGCATTTGCTACTAAAACCCAGCCATAAGAATATTTTGAACCTTCAATGGATAATTTCTTTATGTGCCACAATATAAAATCACATAATAGATTTACTGCTGTGAGACATCTAGCCTGCAAGTAGCTTAACACAATTGACAATTCTCTTAATGCAGAAAATATTTCAACTAAACATTGATCCGAGTAGGCATGGTTAGGACTGCAGCCTATAATTCTTCTAACTGTAGGCTGCAAGAGCACTTAAAAGGATAGTCTCAAAGTGTGGCATTTTAACACTCTTTTGGGTCTCTAAAATCTCAAGTGTTAAGGAGCATTTTTAGAATGAGACTACTGGGAAAGCTATGGCAAACCTAGGCAGCATAGTAAGAAGCAGAGACATCACCTTGCCGACAAAGGTCCGTCTAATCAAAGCTATGGTTTTCCCAGTAGCAACGTATGGCTGTGAGAGCTGGACTCTAAGGAAGGCTGAGCGCCGAAGAATTGATGCCTTCGAACTGTGGTGCTGGAGAAGACTCTTACGAGTCCCCTGGACTGCAAGGAGGTCAAATCAGTCCATCCTAAAGGAAATCAACCCTGAGTGCTCACTGGAAGGACAGATACTGAAGCTGAAGCTCAAATATTTTGGCCACCTAATGTGAAGAGAAAACTCCCTGGAAAAGACCCTGATGCTGGGAAAGACTGAAAGCAAAAGGAGAAGGGGACGGCAGAGGATGAGATGGCTAGATAGCATCACCGATGCAATGAATATGAACTTGAGCACACTCCGGGAGAGAGCGCAGGACAGGAAGGCCTGGCGTGCTATGGTCCATGGGGTCACGAAGAGTCGGACACGACTGAACGACTGAACAACAACAACAACAACTGGACAACACTGTAGCCTCATTTACCTTCATTAGGAAAATACTTTTGAGAATGGAATAAATCAACTCTACTGCTCTCTACTTATATTTCATGCTCTGCACTTTCTCTATGAAACCTTTTCTCAAAAACTTCCTGTTAGCATGAGGAATACTGTTCTTTGATGCTGTCAGGCCTCTTTTTTTTTTTTTAGGTGAAACCATACACAAAATCAACTGAGGATTTTGGACTAACCAAAATTCCACAAGATTGGAGTAGATAGAAGATAGGTCTGGATATAGATCTTTGAGCAATTTGCAGTAGATCTAAAGTTCTAAATTTCTGACAACCAACTGTTTAGCAACAGCAACAACAAAATAAAACCTTCCCTGCCCCAAATTACACTGCTGAAATGAAGAATTATTGGGATAACCAGGTGTGGATTTTTGTGCGGCAGCACTATGAGTTCTATCTAGTCCTAGTAGTCACAACATGTTACTGCTTTCAGAATTCTTTAAATCAAAGAGTATGTATTCTGCATAAGTCTCCAATTGGTGGAGTAGATCCTGCAAGAAATCCTTCCTGGGGAAAGAAATAAAAGTCCAAAAATCTGGCCAGATGTGGCGGGCATGAGGTCTGCAGATAGACCCAGTCTCAAAATGGAGATCTGCAGTCTGAATGAATTTGTCAGTAGCTGTTGCATGTATCCTGTTCCTCTGGTTTCACCCTTACCATTAATTCATTCACACTGCAAATTTCCATGTTGAGACTGGCTCTATCTAAACTGCAGACCTCATGGCCATTAACAACTGGCCAAATATTTGGGCATTGTTTCTTCTCACATCCCCTGCTTTTTCTACCAGCGTGATGAAGAGTTCTGGAGAACTTGCAAGCTTGCACAATTTTGTGGAATTGTGGTTGGTCCCAATAAAGGTATTGCCTAACTGTGAATTTTGGATTTTTTCCTCACAGACCAGCATGGCTATTTTTGTTTTGTTCTATAGCATATACAAAATGTGCAGTTCCAGGAAAAAATATGCAGTTCCAAATGAACATTCCTGCAGTTCAAAACTCAAGCCATGCAAAAGCTATATTATGTGGATGTAAAAAGTGGCTGATAACAACGTGAAAAGTAAAGTGAATAGTTCAGGCTCCTATGGAAACCTAAACCCTGATCAAACATACCCACTTCTCCTCCCCCTACCAAAGATACTCTCAATAGACTCCACTGTTCAAGCATTCACCAATACTTTCAAGATGAAGGAAGCCCCTTCCCCTCCATGTCCTGCTTGCCTGGCCATGGGGAGGGTTTTGTGGGGGAACACGTTTGGTGTTCCCTGGGTGGCACCACTGTGGAGGGGAGGGGCCTACTGGCCATTTTACTCCTTTCCACCTCTTTGAAGTGGATGCATCCTCCCTGGATGCAGCATGGGTTTTCCTGGTCACCCTTTTGGGGGCCGAGTAGGAATTTTGGCTCATAGTCTGATTGGCCTGGGCTGTGTGTCTTTTGCTTACTTCACACTGTAAGTGGGGTACGGGAGTTTATTAGGTTGTTGTGGTTTTATTTAATTACCTGGGTTAATTGGTCACATTTAAATAGGCGGGTATGTGGGGGCATCTTGGTGGGTTTTAGAGTTGGTGAGCATTCGGAGGCACCATTTCAGGTGACTGGTAAAGCCTGAGGCTTCCAGCTAAGGGTTTTGCGGCATCAGTTGGGAGACAGGGATTACCTTTGAGGCCAACTCCTCTCATCCACTATGAGTTTTGTGGCTCGAGGGGAGGTGACAGGGGAAGGCCTCCCAACCCAAAATTGGGGGTGAATGTCTCGCCCAATACTATGCCAGGCTATGCTGGCTTTGAGAAGGTGCCCGCTTAGTTCCCCCTTCACAGATCAAAGAATTTCAATGAATGTGGCCCAGACTTGTGACTCATCTCTTTATGTCCCCCTCCTTACACCTGCAAATCACTCTAGAATACTCATGTGAAGTTGTCAATGTTATGATAAGGACAGTGATGCCATAAAGCATCAAATATGACATTCTTTAAACTGCTGTTCTGTATTTGTGCATCTGGTTCCCCTGCCCCCCATTCTTACTTTCCTTTATATCTCTTTCTTGCTCCAAATAAAGTTTAGTTGGAGTTCATGATGCTTGACTAGAATACTCTTCTGCATTCGTGCTGTGAAATTTTCCAGGATTTTCTGCCACTCTGTGTAGGCTTCTAAATGTCATGGAATATGACTCTAAGCAACAAAGCATGTCCAGACACACAAGGGAAACGCACAGCTGTCTTGTAGCAGCATATACTATGCATGTGAATTACAATCACACACAACAGTGAAGCTTTGCCCCCCCCAAATTCCTGCAGACACCTACGAACAGAGCAGATGGAAAAGTTCACCCTTCATGATAACAACAGTCTATGCCCTGCAGCAAGGCTATCCTAGCTGCATGTTATTTCAATGGCAGTTAGCCTTGTGTGACTTTTGCTAGCTGGAAGGATTGTGGGAGGGCAGGAGAGAGGATGAACAGGTAGGTCCAGGTACAGTTTACTACTCCTCTGCTCCCTGCCTGTAAAGCAGAGTGTGTGTGTGTGTGTGTGTGTGTGTGGGAGGGGGGGGGGAGATCCTTAGAGCAACAAAGGAAAGCATTCTTCTGCATCAACAGCAACATTGCACAGAAACACAAACTGTGACAAACTAACTTTAAGATCATGAGCTCAAAACATGGGGGGGTGGGGCAGGTTATCATCTCATAAGCACTCCCTAGGAGCCAACATGTTTTTCCTGGTACAACCCCCCATTGCACAGAAAAGAGAAGCTGAGGCGAGTGACTTGAAGATCATGAGTGCAAGTGACTTGAAGATCATGAATGCAAAGAATAGGAGGTGAGATCCAGACAGCCATACGAAAGCACTCCTTTGGAGCCAAATAGTTCTGTTCCGGCAACAATCGCCATTCTACAGAAAAGGGAAACTGAGGGGTGGGGGAAAACAGTCTCTCTCTCTCTCTCTCTCTCTCACCCCCCAACTTTCTCTCTCTGCTGTTTCTGCTCACTGCTGTCAAGAAAGATTGAAGAAAGCTGACCAAAGGTTTGCTCCACCCCACGTTGCTGTAGCTGCTTAGTGTGTGCTCACTGCCCTCACCACATAGGAGTTAAAAAAAAACCAAAACACATTACTAGTACTTTTGGTATGGGCATTCAACTCTAAGCACTATTCTAAAACTAATTGCTAGGTACCTGGCACAGGCAACCCAATCATGCCCATATTTGGGAGACAGGCAATGTAGTCCTCATAGACGCCCTGCCTGCCCCCTCTACTAACTGCACTGCTGGCTGGCAGAATGTTCTGAGCATGGGCACCCAATGTGAATGCTCATTAACCCAGCCAGCTGTCCAGATCCAGAGACTGGTTGAACAGAGAACCGAGTAAGGTAGGGAAAAAGCAAACAAGAGCACCAGAACTGCATATCACACCACAGTGGTAGGTAATTACATTAGAACTCACTGGGAGGGGACCAACAGGATGAGTCGCTAGTTTTTTGTGGACTGCCAGAGGCAGGGGAGTGGTGCCCTCCTTCCCCACACACACAGTATAGGACCACCACTGGAACTGACAGGATGAGAGGCTTGCCCTAGGCCATTCCTCTAATCGAAATATGACCAAACACATCAGTCTAATTAATGCTGCTGGTAGATTTAGTTCATTTTCTGTGGCAAATGCCACAGAAAGGTTTGCAACCGTGTGCTATCATTTTAGACACGTATGCGACTAAACAAGGATGTTATGATTTTTCTTTCATTAGGCAATAGCTGTAATACAGGAATTACAGGTGTTAAAGGCAGTGCTTTGTTAGCTGTATTACATTTTCCTGGTTATGTAAACATCCAGATAACAAGTACCATTTTGATTCTACTGGTGGAATGGGAACAGCCTTGGCAACAGAAATGCTCCCTATATTAGTGATAGCTTTGGTAACACAAATGTATGAACACAATGGGATGTTAGTAGCTCCCATTTTGAAGTAACTCCCAAAGAATGGTCATATTTTTAGTAATAAGAATGTAGAGGAATCTGCAGATCAACTAATCACCTTGTTAAATCAGTCATCATGGTTCTTTTTATAGGCCAGAATTTGAAGTTGAGCAACTTCTTTAATAGCAACCAGTACACTGGTCTTATGCATACAAAGTTCTGAAGTGATACTATAAGCAATCTGCCCTATTCTAATATGTCATCTGAGAGCCTACATATGGGTTACCTAAAGTTGCTTGTATCAGTTCACCTAACTTAGAGTGAGAAGAGCAATGGTTCTGCAGTAATTACAGCATGAATGATTTTTTTTAAATGCAGTTTTTAGCAGCTAGCTCTAATTCTCCTGCTCTTTCTGTAAGAAATAGCTTTGTTGTTGTTCAGTCGTTCAGTCGTGTCCGACTCTTCGTGACCCCATGGACCATAGCACGCCAGGCCTTCCTGTCCTGCACTCTCTCCCGGAGCGTGCTCAAGTTCATATTCATTGCATCCGTGATGCTATCTAGCCATCTCATCCTCTGCCGTCCCCTTCTCCTTTTGCCTTCAGTCTTTCCCAGCATCAGGGTCTTTTCCAGGGAGTTTTCTCTTCGCATTAGGTGGCCAAAATATTGGAGCTTCAGCTTCAGTATCTGTCCTTCCAGTGAGCACTCAGGGTTGATTTCCTTTAGGATGGACTGATTTGACCTCCTTGCAGTCCAGGGCACTCGTAAGAGTCTTCTCCAGCACCACAGTTCGAAAGCATCAATTCTTCGGCGCTCAGCCTTCCTTAGAGTCCAGCTCTCACAGCCATACATTACTACTGGGAAAACCATAGCTTTGATTAGACGGACCTTTGTCGGCAAAGTGATGTCTCTGCTTCTTACTATGCTGTCTAGGTTGGCCATAGCTTTCCTCCCAAGGAGCAAGCGTCTTTTAATTTCATGGCTACAGTCACCGTCTGCGGTGATCTTGGAGCCCAAGAAAGTAAAATCTGTCACTGCTTCCATTTCTTCCCCTTCTATATGCCAGGAAGTGATAGGGCCAGATGCCATGTTCTTAGTTTTTTTAATGTTGAGTTTCAAACCAGCTTTTGCACTCTCCTCTTTCACCCTCAACAAGAGGCTCTTGAGATCCTCTTCGCTTTCTGCCATTAGGGTGGTATCGTCTGCATATCGGAGGTTGTTGATAATTCTCCCAGCAATCTTAATTCCGACCTCTGATTCATCCAACCCGGCATTTCTCATGATGTACTTTGCATATAAGTTAAATAAGCAGGGTGACAATATGCAGCCTTGTCGTACTCCTTTCCCAATTTTGAACCAATCGGTTGTTCCATCTCTGGTTCTTACTGTTGCTTCTTGACCCTCGTACAGGTTTCTCAGGAGACAGGTAAGGTGGTCTGGTACTCCCATCACTTTAAGAATTTGCCACACTTTGTTGTGATCCACACAATCAAAGGCTTTAGCGTAGTCAATGAAGCAGAAATAGACGTTTTTCTGGAATTCTCTTGCTTTCTCCATGATGCAGCGAATGTTGGCGATTTGATCTCTAGTTCCTCTGCCTCTTCGAAACCCAGCTTGTACTTCCGGTAGTTCTCGGTTCGCATACTGCTGAAGCCTAGCTTGTAGGATTTTGAGCATCACCTTGCTGGCATGTGAAATGAGCGCAATTGTGCGGTAGTTTGAACACTCTTTGGCGTTGCCCTTCTTTGGAATTGGAATGTAAACTGACCTTTTCCAGTCTTGTGGCCACTGTTGAGTGTTCCAGATTTGTTGGCATATTGAATGCAGCACTTTAACAGCATCATCTTTTAGGATTTTAAATAGCTCGGCTGGAATACTGTCATCTCCGCTAGCTTTGTTGTTACTAATGCTTCCTAAGGCCCACTTGACTTCACTCTCGAGGATGTCCGGCTCAAGTTCAGTGACCGCACTATCATGGCTATCAGGGACATTCAGATCTTTCCTGTATAGTTCTTCTGTGTATTCTTTCCACCTCTTCTTAATCTCATCTGCTTCTGTTAGGTCCCTGCCTTCTTTGTCCTTTATCATGCCCGTCTTTGCACAAAATGTTCCCTTGAGATCTCCGATTTTCTTGAAGAGATCTCTAGTCTTTCCCATTCTGTTGTTTTCCTCGATTTCTTTGCATTGTTCATTTAAGAAGGCCTTCTTGTCTCTCCTTGCTATTCTCTGGAACTCTGCATTCAGTTGGGTATATCTTCCCCTTTCTCCCTTGCTTTTCGCTTCCCTTCTTTCGTGAGCTACTTGTAAAGCCTCATCAGACAGCCACTTGGCTTTCTTGCATTTCTTTTTCTTTGGGACGGATTTCGTTGCTGCCTCCTGAACAATGTTACGGACCTCCGTCCATAGTTCCTCAGGCACTCTGTCTATCAGGTCTAATCCCTGAAATCTATTCCTCACCTCCACTGTATATTCATCAGGGATATGATTGAGGTCATACCTGAACGGTTTAGTGGTTTTCCCTACGTTCTTCAATTTAAGCCGAAATTTTGCAACAAGCAGCTCATGATCTGAGCCACAGTCAGCTCCAGGTCTTGTTTTTACTGACTGTATGGAGCTTCTCCATCTTTGGCTGCAAAGGACATAATCAATCTGATTTCGATATTGACCTTCTGGTGACGTCCATGTGTAGAGTCGCCTCTTGTGCTGTTGGAAAAGAGTGTTTGCTATGATCAGCATGTTCTCTTGGCAAAACTCTATTAGCTTTTGTCCTGCTTCATTTTGTACACCAAGGCCATGCCTGCCTGTTATCCTGGTGATTTCTTGACTTCCTACTTTAGCATTCCAATCCCCTATGATGAAGAGGACATCTTTTTTGGGTGTTAGTTCTAGAAGGTGTTGTAGGTCTTCATAGAACCGATCAACCTCAGCTTCTTCGGCATCAGTGGTTGGGGCATAGACTTGAATTACTGTGATGTTGAATGGTTTGCCTTGGATTCGTACTGAGATCATTCTATCATTTTTAAGATTGTACCCCAGTACTGCTTTTCCCACCCTTTTGTTGACTATGAGTGCTACTCCATTTCTTCTAAGGGATTCTTGCCCACAATAGTAGATATGATGGTCACCTGAATTAAATTCGCCCATGCCTGTCCATTTGAGTTCGCTGATTCCCAAGATGTCGATGTTCAATCTTGCCATCTCATGTTTGACCACCTCCAGCTTACCTTGATTCATTGATCTGACATTCCAGCTTCCTAAACAATATTGTTCTTTACAGCATCGGATTTTCTTTTCACCGCCAGACACATCCACAGCTGAGTGTCCTTTCGGGTTTGGCCCAGCCGCTTCACTCTTTCTGGTGCTACTTGGAAATTCCCTCTGCTCTTCCCCAGTAGCGTATTGGACACCTTCCGACCCGAGGGGCTCATCTTCCGGCGTCATATCTTTTAGCCTTGTGATACGTTCCATGGGGTTTTCTTGGCAAGAATACTGGAGTGGGTTGCCATTTCCTTCTCCAGTGGAAATAGAAATAGCTGCTGGACCCCAAAACAGCTGAACCCAATTATGATGGGAGTGGTGTCGGGAAGAGAATGCTGACTCTATACTGGAAGATTGTCAGATTGGTAAAAGAAAGAAAAAATCCTTCTTTCAGCTGCTTTATCAAGTGGCAGAGCAAAATGGAAGCTGACAGTCGTCTAAAGGAAAAGGGAAGCCAAAGGAAGTGTTGAAATGAATTGTAAAAATCAGCTTCTCTTCCAGGAGATCATACTTACACAAAGTAACTATGTAACTAAAGAAACCCCACATCAAAAACTCCCTGGAACTTACAGTTGCCAGAAGTTAGAAACAAAACACAAAAGAAAGCAAGGTGTTTTAAAACTTCAGTACTACCCTTTATTTAACAGCATAGTAGTTACCACAGATCACATTTCAGAAATCCACTATTATCAAACACACCACCAGAATGTTGCTAGCTGTTGCTGTTTTGGGAAGAAGAAGACCACACAAAGAAATCCCTGATGTTAAGCTGTTATTGAGAATGTCTGGAAAACTGCAGGTGCAACACAAAAGATTAGCAACATCTCCCCTTTCCACAACTGCAAGACATGCAGACAAAACATTCAATCGCTGAACTTTTCCCATTACTATCAATGCCAGGAGGAGTTTAACTTCTTGAAATCCTGCCTGCCATATAGCTGTTGGAAAAACAGAAGCTCTGCAAGAAATTAAATCCCCAACCTTAACAGAATGTTACAAAGGCTGTGAAAATCTAATGCTTGTGTCCATGTTTTACATTTGTGCCAAGGCTCATTAGGACTTAAGGCCTCTGCTTTGATGTTATACCTACATGAATGTCACTTCTGTTTTTTTCTACATAAAAGGGTACACACCACCCTTCCTAATTTGGTGCCCTCCATGTTTTGGACTATAACTCCCATCAACCCCAGTCAGGATGGCCAATGGTCAGGGTTGATGGGACTTGTCATCCAAACCTCTGGAGTGCACCAGGTTGGGGAAATCTGGTACGTACCATATGTGAAAACCCCACATGTATTTTGGTCAATGTACACATTATGCAAATCTACACAGAATCAAAGCTGCCAACTGACACAACAAAACAGACATATGGATTCATCCCAAGAGAGAAAGTTGTGCAGATATATTTGAAGCAATAGCACATGGGAAGTGGCTCTTATTCCCAGGACATCATATTGTGTATGTTTTGTTTTTAAAAAAGCCCTCCTCTCCAAGGAGTCCAATCCAGTGTATATAATTTCTACTTACCTCATTTATCCTCATGTTTAACCCTGTTAGGGGAGTTAAAGTTGGGAAAGAAAGCGAGAACGTGGTTGCCCAATGTCACTCAGTGAGCTTCGTGACTGAGCAGGAATTTGAACTCTGGCAAGTCCAAGTCCAGCAGCCTATCCACTCTACCACACTGCCTTTGCACTGTAGAAATCACATTTAAAAAACAACACGTGTCTACCCAACAACATGCAAACTCATAACAAAACTCTTAAGAGGGTGCTTCTGAACATACGCAGAGTACCTTTTCCTCACGACTGAGATAATCACAGCCGGCTCACAGGTCACACCTCTAGCCTGATTTTGGAGCCGCGCTGCTTTTGCAGAGGGTAAACCGCGTCGCCTGCGCCCCAGCCCAGCTTCTTGTGCATCCTCACCTGCGATGTCCCAGAGCTGCAACCTCACCAGGGTCCTGCTATCCCAGTTGAGGACTTTGAGGGCGAAGTCCACGCCGATGGTGGCCCGGTAATGCTGCGAGAAGAGCTGGTGGACGTAGCGCTTGATGATACTCGTTTTGCCCACTCCTAGCTCACCGATGACTAGAACCTTGAACAGGTGCTCCCGACTTTCGGGCGCCCCAGAGCTGCTGCTGCTGCCGCCGCCTTCTCCTTTCTCCCCGCCAGCCATTGTCACTCTGCCGGCTCTCCCCGCAGTCTCCACCGTCCAGCACTGAAAGGAACCCCGCGGGGAGACGCAGGCCAGGCAGGGACGACACAGGAGGGGCAGCGGGGCGCTCGCTAACGTTCCTCTGGCACCTCAAGGAACTTTCTTTGTCCGGCTCCGGCCCTTCGGTGGAAAGGTGCGTCCGTCTGCAGGCGCAGAACAAGGCACGGGAAGGAGGGAACCACCTGACCGGAGTCACAGGACGCGGAAACCCTGCAAGTTATAAAACTCCAGAAAGGGGGTGGAGGCCGCCAAGGCCGAGGAGGAGCATGGCCGCGGCTGGCTGAACTCGGCGCGGCCCCTCCCTCCGCGAAGTTCAGTTTCCCCTCCCGGCCTCTGAGGGCTTCGCCACATATGACGTTAAACGCATGTGGGGGCTCAACACCGCTCCTTCTTTTTTGGAAGGAAGAGCAGCCGGTTGGGTGAAAAGAGGCACTCGGACAGGAAACAAGTCAATATAGGGGGCGGTGTAAAAGCCGGAACGCAACCGGCCGGCCCGAACGGCCCCTGTATTTAAAAGAACCCACACTCGCGCCAGACCCTATGGCATATGTCACGAGACACCCGAGAACAACACTGTAGTTCAGAAACCGTTGAAAAATTATGTCATGATTAGCCCTTGATGCCCAGAACACATCTGGAACGGAGCGGCCCAGAACCGCCACTTCCAAATGAGCCAAATCAACCAAATTCATCAGTTGCACATAACTGCATGGGACTGATACAATAAGCCACAAAACTTCCGCAGAAGCTACGTTCGGGTACCCTTTCTGGGCAATAGTCCATGTTATAAAGAAATGGCTTGGAACCGCCACTTCCAAATGAGGCAAATCAACCAAATTCACCAGTCATACATGACTGTTTGGGAGGGATGTAATAAGCCGCAAAACATCCACAGAAAGAAACCATGTTTGAATACCCTTTCCAGGCAACAGGCTGTATGGCCTGGAATGGCAACATCCAAGTGAGCCAAATCAACCAAATTCATTAGCCAGACATAACTGCATGGGACTGATATAAAAAGCTACAAAACTGCCATAAAACCATGTTCCACTTCCAGTACCTGTTTCAGGCAACACTCTGTATTTTCTAAAATGGCCTGAAATGGAAACTTCCAAGTGAGACAAATAAACCAGATTCATCAGTTGCACATAACTACAGGGGTTGCTGTTGTTGTTCAGTCGTTCAGTCGTGTCCGACTCTTCGTGACCCCATGGACCATAGCACGCCAGGCCTTCCTGTCCTGCGCTCTCTCCCGGAGCGTGCTCAAGTTCATATTCATTGCATCCGTGATGCTATCTAGCCATCTCATCCTCTGCCGTCCCCTTCTCCTTTTGCCTTCAGTCTTTCCCAGCATCAGGGTCTTTTCCAGGGAGTTTTCTCTTCGCATTAGGTGGCCAAAATATTGGAGCTTCAGCTTCAGTATCTGTCCTTCCAATGAGCACTCAGGGTTGATTTCCTTTAGGATGGACTGATTTGACCTCCTTGCAGTCCAGGGGACTCGTAAGAGTCTTCTCCAGCACCACAGTTCGAAAGCATCAATTCTTCGGCGCTCAGCCTTCCTTAGAGTCCAGCTCTCACAGCCATACATTACTACTGGGAAAACCATAGCGTTGATTAGACGGACCTTTGTCGGCAAGGGGATGTCTCTGCTTCTGACTATGCTGTCTAGGTTTGCCATAGCTTTCCTCCCAAGGAGCAAGCGTCTTTTAATTTCATGGCTACAGTCACCGTCTGCGGTGATCTTGGAGCCCAAGAAAGTAAAATCTGTCACTGCTTCCATTTCTTCCCCTTCTATATGCCAGGAAGTGATAGGGCCAGATGCCATGATCTTAGTTTTTTTAATGTTGAGTTTCAAACCAGCTTTTGCACTCTCCTCTTTCACCCTCAACAAGAGGCTCTTGAGATCCTCTTCGCTTTCTGCCATTAGGGTGGTATCGTCTGCATATCGGAGGTTGGTGATAATTCTCCCAGCAATCTTAATTCCGACCTCTGATTCATCCAACCCGGCTTTTCTCATGATGTACTCTGCATATAAGTTAAATAAGCAGGGTGACAATATGCAGCCTTGTCGTACTCCTTTCCCAATTTTGAACCAATCGGTTGTTCCATGTCTGGTTCTTACTGTTGCTTCTTGACCCTCGTACAGGTTTCTCAGGAGACAGGTAAGGTGGTCTGGTACTCCCATCACTTTAAGAATTTGCCACAGTTTGTTGTGATCCACACAATCAAAGGCTTTAGCGTAGTCAATGAAGCAGAAATAGACGTTTTTCTGGAATTCTCTTGCTTTCTCCATGATGCAGCGAATGTTGGCGATTTGATCTCTAGTTCCTCTGCCTCTTCTAAACCCAGCTTGTACTTCCGGTAGTTCTCGGTTCGCATACTGCTGAAGCCTAGCTTGTAGGATTTTGAGCATGACCTTGCTGGCATGTGAAATGAGCGCAATTGTGCGGTAGTTTGAACACTCTTTGGCGTTGCTCTTCTTTGGAATTGGAATGTAAACTGACCTTTTCCAGTCTTGTGGCCACTGTTGAGTGTTCCAGATTTGTTGGCATATTGAATGCAGCACTTTAACAGCATCATCTTTTAGGATCTTAAATAGCTCAGCTGGAATAATGTCATCTCCGCTAGCTTTGTTGTTACTAATGCTTCCTAAGGCCCACTTGACTTCACTCTCTAGGATGTCCGGCTCAAGTTCAGTGACCGCACTATCATGGCTATCAGGGACATTCAGATCTTTCCTGTATAGTTCTTCTGTGTATTCTTTCCACCTCTTCTTAATCTCATCTGCTTCTGTTAGGTCCCTGCCTTCTTTGTCCTTTATCATGCCCGTCTTTGCACAAAACGTTCCCTTGAGATCTCCGATTTTCTTGAAGAGATCTCTAGTCTTTCCCATTCTGTTGTTTTCCTCGATTTCTTTGCATTGTTCATTTAAGAAGGCCTTCTTATCTCTCCTTGCTATTCTCTGGAACTCTGCATTCAGTTGGGTATATCTTCCCCTTTCTCCCTTGCTTTTCACTTCCCTTCTTTCCTCAGCTACTTGTAAAGCCTCCTCAGACAGCCACTTTGCTTTCTTGCATTTCTTTTTCTTTGGGATGGATTTCGTTGCTGCCTCCTGAACAATGTTACGGACCTCCGTCCATAGTTCCTCAGGCACTCTGTCTATCAGGTCTAATCCCTGAAATCTATTCCTCACCTCCACTGTATATTCATAAGGGATATGATTGAGGTCATACCTGAATGGTTTAGTGGTTTTCCCTACGTTCTTCAATTTAAGCCGAAATTTTGCAAGAAGCAGCTCATGATCTGAGCCACAGTCAGCTCCAGGTCTTGTTTTTACTGACTGTATGGAGCTTCTCCATCTTTGGCTGCAAAGGATATCATCAATCTGATTTCGATATTGACCATCTGGTGATGTCCATGTGTAGAGTCGCCTCTTGTGCTGTTGGAAAAGAGTGTTTGCTATGATCAGCATGTTCTCTTGGCAAAACTCTATTAGCTTTTGTCCTGCTTCATTTTGTACACCAAGGCCATGCCTGCCTGTTATCCTGGTGATTTCTTGACTTCCTACTTTAGCATTCCAATCCCCTATGATGAAGAGGACATCTTTTTTTGGTGTTAGTTCTAGAAGGTGTTGTAGGTCTTCATAGAACCGATCAACCTCAGCTTCTTCGGCATCAGTGGTTGGGGCATAGACTTGAATTATTGTGATGTTGAATGGTTTGCCTTGGATTTGTACTGAGATCATTCTATCATTTTTAAGATTGTACCCCAGTACTGCTTTTCCCACCCTTTTGTTGACTATGAGTGCTACTCCATTTCTTCTAAGGGATTCTTGCCCACAATAGTAGATATGATGGTCACCTGAATTAAATTCGCCCATGCCTGTCCATTTTAGTTCGCTGATTCCCAAGATGTCGATGTTCAATCTTGCCATCTCATGTTTGACCACCTCCAGCTTACCTTGATTCATTGATCTGACATTCCAGGTTCCTAAACAATATTGTTCTTTACAGCATCGGATTTTCTTTTCACCGCCAGACACATCCACAGCTGAGTGTCCTTTCGGGTTTGGCCCAGCCGCTTCACTCTTTCTGGCGCTACTTGGAAATACCCTCTGCTCTTCCCCAGTAGCATATTGGACACCTTCCGACCTGAGGGGCTTCAGCCTTCCGAAGCTGAAGATGTGACCTTCCGGCGTCACATCTTTTAGCCTTGTGATACGTTCCATGGGGTTTTCTTGGCAAGAATACTGGAGTGGGTTGCCATTTCCTTCTCCAGTGGACCACATTTTGTCAGAACTCTCTGCCATGACCTGTCCATCTTGGGTGGCCCTGCACGGCATAGCTTATGGCTTCACTGAGTTACACAAGCCCCTTCACCACAACAAGGCAGTGATCCATGAAGGGGAACTACAGGGGACTGATACAATAAGCCACAAAACTTCCACAGAAGCTACGTTCGGGTACCCTTTCTGGGCAATAGTCCATGTTATTAAAAAATGGCTTGGAACCACCACTTCCAAATGAGGCAAATCAACCAAATTCACCAGTCACAGAAAGAAACCATGTTTGAATACCCTTTTCAGGCAACAGTCTGTATGGCCTGGAATGGCAACATCCAAGTGAGCCAAATCAACCAAATTCATTAGCCAGACATAACTGCATGGGACTGATATAAAAAGCTACAAAACTGCCATAAAACCTGTTTCAGGCAACACTCTGTATTTTCTAAAATGGCCTGGAATGGAAACTTCCAAGTGAGACAAATAAACCAAACTCGCCAGACACATGGCTAGATGGGAGTGATACAATAAGCCATAAACAAACACTACCACTAAATATTAGAATTAAAAACCATCTTTAATGTATATTACAATAAGAGAATCAAACCCACCTCAAAAATGCCGATCTGTGTCTTTAACTTTTAGCCCTACCAAGTAACATTTGACGTAATCAAATTAAATTTGTCTATTGTTTAGACAGCGTAATTTATATTCAATAATTTTTTAAAAGCCTGTTGGTTTAAGACCAGAGTTTAAGCTATCTCATGTTTGCCGAAGGTCCACAAATCCAGGAAAATGGAAGCTAAATCTGGTGCCTTAACTGATATGCCCTGTGATCGGTGATGATGTTGTACAATGTCATGAATTATGCTTGCTTACAATTTACCCTCTGTGCATCCACATTTCTCCCAGGTCTTCCAGGCCCAAACCCACACGAGGAAGATGAAGTGTCTAGGACCAGCAAAGATGGCAGATGTTGTCCTGGCCATGTATTGCCTTATGATGCAGCTGAACCGTACTCTATTACTAGAGAAACCCTCCTGTGAGTTGAGCCAGGCCTATTCATTAGTTACATCAGTAGCTGGCAGGATGGTTTAAACAATGAGAGGGAGACCCCTTCTAGCAGTAACGCTAGATGCTTCATAAAGCAATATAGGTCTAGGACAACATGAAGCATCTTTACTGACCAAGAAGAAGTGTGGGTGCATGAAGTGAAATGAAATGGGCATACGCAGAGTGTGAATGCATGTTCAGTGTAACATGTGAATATAGCGTGAGATACAATCCTTGCATGTCCTTTCCCCACCACACAGAAAGTAAGAGCAAGGATTGGGGTCCTTGTACTGCATTTCTGCTTTCAGAAAGGTAGTATGAGGTCCTGAGCCTTCTGCCCCCCCCATCTGTGCATTCCATCCCCACCCCTCCCAAATTATCTGAGGGTCAAACCTCATGTTTCTGTAAATATGGAGCTAGGTTTTCTTTCTTTTTTACTCAAAAGTAAGCTTATAGGACCTCATATGGATCAGGACCCTAGGCTGGTTGGTAGGGGGCTTTAACCCTTTCCCCCGTGCCTGCAATTTACATTGCAACTTCATGCCTTTTTGGCAATGTAAATGGGACGCATCGGTGGGGATATATGAATTTTCTTAAATCTGTTCAGTCTATGTTTCATGGATTGCCAGGCATCCTTTGTTTTGTTATCCACTCATTGAAGGAATTGGACCCTTCTACAAGAATTTCATTCATTTACAAATGCACATTAGTGCCTTGCATGCATGCACACGTGTGCAAATGCACAGTTGCACAAATCTCCCGCAAAAGTAAAAAAACAAATAAACTAGACTGTAAGAGCGCAATTCTGTTAAGATAGTTGGCAGCCTCTGAAGTTGGAGGCTGCTGAGTATCCAGTGCAGGGCAGCTGGAGTCTGTGTGCTTTAACCAGGAGCACTCTCCTGGCTAGCACGCCACCCATCAGATTTCCCTTCCGGAGGGTGGGGAGAGTAATATAGAAAGAGAGGCCCTCAAAGCCCCACCTCTTTCCCCTGGGTTGTATCCAACTGTGTGTATCCACCAGCAAAACAAGACACTGCTAGCAAAGCAGATCCCCCTCTCCTTGCAGACCCCCTGCTCTCCCACATTGGGGGATACTCCAGTACAGATTTCAGGGGCACTGGTGGGTGCAGTGGGGAGGAGAGGAAGGGGAGGTTCTGTTGTATGAGCTGTTCACATGATGTGGATGTCATCCTTTTACTCTATAGAAAAAGTCCTGTGGGCCTCCTTACTCCCTTAGGGTTAAGGAGAATCTATGTCCAGCCTATGCTGAGCCATTTTTGGCCTAATCAGACTGGGTGCAGAACAGAGGCAGGTACTAGTCAAGCCAGTCTCCCACAACATCCTTCCCATTTACTTACTTACTTACTTACTTACTTACTTACTTACTTACATTTATATACTATGCCACATATTAACAGATTCCCATGTGGGCTAGCAGTGTCTTGTTTTACTAGCACTGAGGAACTTCTGGGCAGATATTGCACCAAGCAAGAAAAGTGGCTGGGAAGCACAGAATCATGCATCTCTGGTTTTGATGTGCCAAATCCCAGTTTTCATTAACTGGGGGCTTTAGAGGCCCTAATTTAAAAGAAAACTAAGAAGCCTTAGTTTAAAAGAAAATGAGTTTACGGTCCTTGCATTAGCACAGAAATGAAGCAAATTGAAAACAGAGGGTCACTTTGAGTTTAAAATCAGATGGAAATACAGGGCTTGGTCTTCTATAGTAATTTCATGATTACTCATATTGGAGGATTTGGGTTAAATCTCATTCTCAGGGTTCTGCCAGATTTTGCGTGGCCAAGAATCAAGGCCAAGATGGAAATATGCAGATAGAGCAACATTTGATTCTCATTGGATGGGGTGATTGAGGTAAGCAGGGAGCACGCTTAGCACTCAAACCATGCCAGGGTGTCCCCAAATGCACCCTTTCACTTTCTTTCATATAAGGGAATGGTTGCAATTTATTGGTATTTAGAAAAAGAAAAGACTACACTTGGGGGCTGCTGCTGCAGTGACAGCACAAAACATGTCTTGCGTTCTAGACACTGGGTGGCCCAGGTCTCACTGATAAGGATCTATAGGGTGTTGTGGTGTGCATTCCCCAGAGTGGCCTGCAATGTGCTCATCCTATCGTCCCTCTACAGGCCTCAGCTGCCATAATGACTGGTATTTGCTAGTCCTTGAATAAATACAATTGCCTAGCAATACAAATTGACACAGAGTAGGATATTGCTGTTGCATATGCATCATGATTCCATCCCATTATTGTGCTGGCAGGTTCTGTGCTCAACCGTCAGTGCTATCCTTGCCCAGCTTAGAATGTAATGCATCCTTCTGCATATAGGGATGCTTTGATTTAGATTCCTGCATTGAGCAGGGGGTTGGGCTTGATGGTCTTATAGGCCCCTTCCAACCCTACTATTCTATGATTCCATGATTCTAGTCCCATTTGGGAAGTCCTGAAAGCCTTTCAACTGCATTTGCTGTGCGTGTGCTTTTTCTGAATTCTTCTGCCCACTGTTATTGGATTTCATTTTCTTCAGAGTAGGAGAGAGAAACTGCTCAGCACTCATGGATTAAGTAAATTCACTGTGGCTTCCCTAGTGGTTCATCCATCTTTTTGAACAAGGTCAGTCCATGGACATGGGCTGGGAGGAAGGGGGATACTCAAGTCATCTTGTGTCTTGCTTTAAGGCAGGAGAACTAGAAAATCACAACCCCTAGCAGCAGACTGCTACCTCCTCTATTCTCAAATTGAGTGTGACCCTTACTCTGGTAGGGAGGACAGAAGGTAATGCTTTCAGAAAGTAATGTGTTGCTCATGTGCTAGAGTAAAGGGTTTGAAGTGACTTATTTCCTGCCTTCCAGTCCAGGAGGGATCATCTAACCTCCAGCAATAATTGGGGGGGGGGGGAGGAACTATATTTTAATTTCCTCTGTTTTGATTTCTGATCATTATAATTCCTTTAAGTTGATATTTAGCCTTCTAATTTGGTAGTCATTTGGAGACCCAAATCCAGAGTGAGATCAGGTGCCTTTACATGAAAGCATATGAAAATAGATGTAGAGAAACAGAAGAATTACAAACAAAACAAAACAAAATACATACCACACCTTGATGACAAATGGGCTTGCTTATCGCTTCACTTATTTGGATTATTAAATGATTATTGTGGGTTTTCTTTGGCAGTAAACATCTAAGATGACAAAGGAGCCTAAGAACCTGGCAACAAATGTGGTACATGAAGGAACATGAGCAGGGAACTATCTGGGTATATCTCTTGCACAGCAGATTAATATTATTTGCATTTCATTGCCATCTACAGCACTATGTAGAACATTTCCAAGCTGTGATTGTGAGTAGAGGAGTCTCATGAGCCCCGTCCAGTGATCCTTCCTTCCGGGGCAGGATTGCAGAGGTGGAACATCCAGGGATGGAGTCAGACTTCCAGCAGGAGTGGGGCTAACCACTTGTCACATTAGAATAATGATGTGATGATGTAAAAACATCAGTTTGATGTGATGTGACCTTTTCCACTACTGTGTGTGTTGTGCCCTGTGAGTGTGTGGGGGAATAAGGCCTCTCTCTACCCCATTGCAGGCTGAATCAGCCACACAGATGGTGTTATTATGGGGCAGATCAATGGGGCACAGGGGAGAAGGGGGCACAGCTCCAGAAAAGGGAAGACCAATGACTAGGATGGCTCAGAGTGCCTGGGCATCTCTTTGTGGACTGGAGGGAGGTATATTGCCCAGAAAGGCAGTTTTAGAAGTGAAAGGCAAGCTGAAACGGAAGAGTCCTCAAAGGCTCTGCCAGCCTTCTTAATGCTTCAGTTGACTACAGTCCGTCACTGTAACAATGGCTCCTTGTGGGAGAAACTTCGCATCAGTCGGCAGTTCATGCACTGCGCTCTCCAAGGTCTTGCCTTGCCTCCAGCCTATTCTCCAGTCTTGCCTCCAGCCTTGCCTGATGTGGATACTGCCTTGCTCAGAGTGACCCAGAACAAAAGTGAACACTGTGGGCAGACCACTTCCCTTGGGCCTGACATCTTGCCAGGAAATGCCAGTCTAAAAGCTTCAGGGAAAGCGTTCAAATCAAATGCCCTTTCTTTCATCTAGTTCACGTGAACATCTCCTCCCTTCAATTCTATCCCCAAGTGGCACAAAGAAAGGTGCTTGCACTTGGAATTTGGTGAGCCTGTAATGGGAGACAGAGTGCCGAGGTCAAGTGAGTATTGAAATAGCTACCTCACATCTAACTCTTAGCCCTGCCCCTTATTCAAATGTGACAGGTGGTTTAGCCCCACAACTGCCAGAAGTCCCACCCCATCCCTGGAAGTCCCATTTCTGAAAGTCCTGCCCAGATGGAGGCATCACCTGATGGGGGTCATGCGACTCCTCTATGAATTTGTTGGTTTAGCTCTTGCCATACATGTGGGGGATTGGAAGAAGTTAGGTACAGGGTTCAGGCTAAGGCAGGAATGGTCAACATAGCACTCAGAGGTGAAAACACAGTCAGACTGTCACATACATTACACAGTCCAAAGCAGAGTCACAAATCCATCCAAGGGTCAATAGAACAGAGCATCAATCACAGGGCAAGGTCTGGAAGGCAAGGTAGCAAACACCGGATCATTTTCAACCCCATCCCTGGAAGTCCCAGGTCCAGAAGTCCTGCCCTGGATGGACAGTTTACCTGATGGGATCATGTGACCCCTCTATGAACCCCTCATGCTACTGTAGCTGAATAGGAAGAGGTGGCATGATGAGTTTGTAGATAGGTCACATGACCTCATCAGGGGATCCCTTCTTCCAGAGTAGGACTTCTGAGCATGGGGTTGGAAATGACCCTATATGGTCACTTTCAGTCCCCCACATGTATGGCAGGGGTCTACACCCTCAGACTATTGATCCATGGTGGCATGATCAGTTCCTAGAGCAGTCACATGACCCCCATCCGTTGATTCCTCTTCCAGGGCAGGACTCCGGAGTTGGGACATCCAGGGATGGGGTTGGACTTCCAGCAGGGGCAGAACTAACCATCTGTCACAGTAGAATAAGGTGCAGGGCTTTCAGTTTGATGTGATGTAGCTTTTTTCACTAATTATCTCTATATTTTGCCTAGTGGGTGCATGGGGATCTCCCACCAATAAGACCTCTCTCTGCCCCCATTGTATGCTGAACCAGCAAAATAGATGGTATCCTTATGGGGCATATCAATGGGGCACAGGGGAGAATGGGGTGCAGAAAACACCATAGGAGAGGAACTACTGCCTTATCCTGACTGTATTGTCTACTCTGACTGGCATAGCATCTAGGCAGAGATTTCTCCAGCCCTGCTACCTGATATCCTTCTCAAGGGGGAACTAAACCACAAACGTTCTCCATGCAAAGCATGCCTTTCACCACTGAGCTCTGACCCCATCCCTTCTTGGCTCCTCGCTAGCTCTCCCCAAGCCCTTCCCAAACTGAAAAGCGCCTCACCTCTTAAACCACTTTCCCGGAGCCATCACCCCCTGCCTCACCTCCATGCTAATACGAGAGCAGACAGATCACTGAGCCATCCTTAGCACCAATAGTCTGACAGGGCTACTCACTATGCCTCACTTCTGAGGTCTCCCAGAAATGAGATACCTAGCTGTGACACTTTTCAAAGAAGCCCAAATCCAAAGCTGCCACTGAAACCAGGGGGAGGAGTAAACCCTCTTCACCTCTGGGAATTCAACTGTCAAACGTTTCAAGAAGGGTCCTGCTTGAGGTTATGTGAACACTGTGCTTTGCTTTGCTTTAATTTGATGTGGTGTCGATTCTCATTGTTTACAGTGCCTTTGTATCTGATGGCCTCAGTCTTCTGTGTGCTTCCATATTATAAGCATATTGTGTTTCCAAAATATTTGGGTTGTCCCAGGGCAATCAGGCATAGATATGATTACCTTCCATCCTCCTCCTAGCTTCTCTTCCCCCAAATTTTACACTCTTTTACACACACACAAAAGCTTCATGTATGTTCGTGTGCCAATGTGCTCTCATGTATGTTATGATTTCCACCCTTTTAACAGCAATAATAAAGTTTTAAAAAGTTATTCTGCCCTCTTTATGCCTGCTAAATATATCCACATTTATTATGAGAATCCAGTCTTAGGTCAACTTAGTGCTTGACCAGGACATGACCTGAATGGTTAGCTTCAGGCAAGGATCAAAGCACCATACTCCCAATGGGGAGGTCAGTGAGTGGGGCAAAGCAACACCCATCCTAAGGAAGGATAGCTTTAAGAAGTGTTGATTTTCTTATCCTGTTCTGAATCAGCACACCTTAGGAGACATTTCTCACTACTCTGGATAACAGGAGCAGGACTTCCAATTCATGGCAGTGGAAACAAAACAGAACAAAACAGAACACTGCAGAACAAAACAGTTTTGAACAATTATACCAATTAATGCATATAAAAATGAACAGAAAACCTACCTGTACAAGGTACACAGAACTAACACACTCATAATATTCCCTTGTAATTAATAAGGCTGGTTTGAGAGTTGAATTTGTTCACAACAGACCTAGGCTTTGAGGTGGGAAGGCAAATTGGTGAGGCTAAAAGAAAAGTAACTTGCCAAGAACTTCAGTCTAAGGCAGAGATGCAGTCCTTCTGGGAACAGGGTGTTTTGTGACCGGTCATGCCCACCATGGCAGCCATTTTATGAATAGACAAGGTACCCTTGTGGCAGTCATTTTGTGAGAGAGCTCATGACACTCTCAAATTCCCAAATGTGCCCACTGACCCAAAAGGATTGGGGACCACTCGCTATTGCTGCTGCTTTTTCCTGGTCTTTTCTCAGTCTCCTCAGTACCTCTCTTTTCTGTCACTCTCTTTCCCTTATCTGTTTCCTCAGGACCTTTCTTCACCATCTCAGTCTCCCCTTTTCTCCTCAAAATCTCCCTTCCTCCTGTAGCCCTTCAGGATCAAAAAGGAATCGTACTCTATAGATATTTCCCCCTGAGGACCAAAAAACAAACTAAAAAATGTGATAGTCTATCACGGCTAAATTTTAAAAAACATGATAGGCTACGTAAATGTTTACGTAGCCTATCACGGCTGAGTAAAAAAAAAAAAAGCGCATACGCAAATGGCGGCGCCCATGGGTGCCGCCATTTGCGTACGCGCGTTTTTTTTTCTTTTTTACTCAGCCGTGATAGGCTACGTAAACATTTACGTAGCCTATCACGGCTGACTGCAGGGATGCAAACGGAGGCGGCTACGGCTGCCGCCATTTGTGTCCCTGTTAGCCAGCGGCTGGATGTCTGGCCACTGGCGGAGCCAGCCGGCGGCTCCGCAGAATCCCTGCAGAGCGGAGCCAGCCGGCCAGGATTCGGGGGGGGGGAGGGACGAAGCGCCTCCCCCCCAGCATCAGCATAATCCACGAACAGGTAAGTGACTTTTGTACATCCCTAATCTGGTATTTGGTAACACCTGCCAAAATTTCAATGGCCTGGAAATGGCACAATCCTCCATATAATTGAATGAATGTTTGCAGAAAACATGGTGTAGGTAGCGTTTAAGGACAACATTGACTGGTTTTATGTCTCTACAAGAGGCAAAATTACAGCATTCATTATCCAAAAATACTTCTGGGCATGGGCAGTGTAATGGAGGCCACCTGCACATGGGCCCTGGATCTTCTGAGCTGTGTCCCAGATATTTAGAGCTGCCCCGATTGCCATCATCTGCCTTAATACAAGCCTGCTTCTTCCCTCTGAACTCAGTAGCCTTGCAGTTGCTAGCAGACATCAGGACTCACTCTCTTAGCAGACTAATAGCAAGTGTAGCATGAAGGCACTAGCCTTTTAAACTGGAGGGGAGACTGCCACCTTTCCTTCCACAGCCCGCTCATTATTTCCATTAAGTCCACAGTGCAAAATTGCCTAACAGCACCACTGTCACCAGACCTGCCTGGGCAATTGCTCTTGTGCCCTGGGCCATTGTAGGCAGCAAGGCTCTGAAAAGGGGAAGAGCAGGCTCATTGGCTGATCATACATCAAATGGAGTGCCAGAGGACTTCTTCATCTGTTCTTCCTCCAAGATGGCCCAGACCCATTACCTTGAGGAAAACACAAATGGGTTTGCTGGCAAAAAGGGTTTGAATGAGCAGCAGTGTCTGAATTAGGGATGTACGGACTGTGTAAAATCCACTCCATCTATGTTTTGTGGATTGTCAGGTGCCTTTGGTTCTGTCGTCCGCTCACAGATGGATGTGAATTTTTTCCCCCATCATGCATAAAAATAAGCAAATAATTACGTAAGTAGGATAATTACGTAGGATAGCCTATTGTGGGGAAAAACACAGATGCAAATGGCGTAGTGGATGCTACTTGTGGCTGTAAAGCCCTTAGTTTAACCTAATTGCAGCCATTTACGGCTGCATTTAGGTTAAACTGAGGGGCTTTACAGCTGCAAGTGGCGTCCACTGCACCACTTGTGGCTGTATCCATTTGCCAGGCCAGCAATATGGAGCTGGCTGCTGGCCTGTGGCTCGACAGAATCCCTGCAGAGAGGAGCTGGCTCACAAGGATTCCTGGGGGAGGAATGGATTGCCTCCCCCCATGGGTGGATTCCCCACGGACCGGCAGGTAGGGAATCCTCCCATCCCTATTCTCGAGTCCTGAGGTTTCTGTCTGGTGCTTTTGTGCTTGTTGGTTAAGGGTGGGGGATTTAATCTGAAGTAAATCCCACTATGCTTAATGGGAGTTACTCCCTATTAATTGTGTATGTTTGCAGCTTAAGAGTATGGGTTGCTATGGTCTACAATACATTCCTGTACTCACCCTTGCCAGTGTGCCATGTTCAGTTTGCTATTATTCGGTAAATGTTTAAAGTGCCATACAGCTTGGAGGGGTGGGGGGGTGGGGGCTCTTGTGAACTCACAGCATGGAGAACAGGAAATGGACTTTTTCTTCCTAGATGTCGATTGAAGGATATATCTTACACATTTACTGGTAAGCCACTATCCTTTGAAAAATGGGGATTTTAACTCCCTCCTCTGAAACTGTGTCATAATAAGAATGTATATCTGAGGAGGCATGTTCCAGCAACTCCTCTTTTCAGTGCCATGATGTTCAGTTTGCAATTTATCTGTAAAAGTTTAAGGTCACCTCGCAGTCCAGGTGACACAGATATGAGGACTGCCTCCTCCTCCTCCTCCCAGATTTGAAAAAAGAGAAACTTGAGGTAAGACAGGCCAACACAAGAGGCAAACACAGAAATAATGGCTCATTTGCTGCCCTATGCAGCACTCTCTCTCTCTCAAATGAGGAAGTGTGCAGGCAAGACCAGGGCCGGCCTTAGGGGTGGGCAAGCTGGGTGATTGCCTGGGGCACCAAGTTGAGGGGGGCACCAAGCTGAGCTTAGTGGCTGTGGTTTTTTTTAATGTATTGTCTGCAGTGAGCTAGGGTGGCAAAAAGCAAGTGTCTGTAACCTTTCTTTCAAGGTTCTACAGGTTGTTCAAGTACTAACTACAAAAATGATCTTCCTTCAATTAGCTTTAAAGTATGTTTCTTTTTCAGTTTCCACTTTGATGTCATTTGCGCTAGGTAAAAATCAGTAAAACACAGCTTTACTTGGAGGCAATGTTACCGAGCACTTAGCACTTCAAATACTGTAAACACTATATAAGCACTATATAAATAACAATAGCATTTTAGCTTCCTAGTCTTTTAGCTTTGGTGTTTTAAATTTGTATTTTAAATCTCTGCACTGCTGCTAGGTTTTATTCTGCTTGTACTCTTATATTGTGGTTTTAAGCTTTCATATTTTATATTGTTTTATGCTGCACTTTGTGGTTTTAATTTTTTGGACTGCACAGAGAGCTTCGAATATTGGGCAGTATAGAAATGGAATGAAATGAAAGAAATGAATGAATGAATGAATGAATGAATAAATAAATAAATAAAATAAAGCCGTAAGCTGTAAGAGGTCCACTGGATACCTTTTTTATTTATAACCTTCCTTTATTATCTTTAAGGATTAAAAACAGTGGATATGCTAAAATAATGAATGCTTGCCAAAAGATAGGAACTGCTACAAAACAAAAAATATTCTAAGTAAAACCTGTGCTAGTTCTGCTGTGTTGCATAGTGCACTGCCACTGCTCAGAATGTGGCTTTTCAAACTTTGGCTTGTGCAGACTGCGGCACAGTGACTGAGAGATCAAGGTTTTGAGCAATGTCATTCTTGATGGACATCACACCTGCACCAGGCCCCATAAATCCTCCGGGTGGCCCTGCAAAACTGACTATGAGGGGTGGGCGGAACAAAGACACTCCTCGCCCAGGGTGCTATTTATCTGAGGGCCAGCTCTGGGCAAGAGAAGGCAGTGGCTGCTCTCACCCCTTCTCTCTTGGTCACCTATCTGGGCACCATAGCACCCTTTTTGGGCACTGCAACATACAAGGTTGGTTGGTCATGGGTGGAACTGCCAGCTAATCGCTTGCTCACCTGAATTCTCCCTCTGGCACCACAGTGATGGGGATCCTGCCTAGTGAGCCAAATCCTGCCTGCCGTACCACCCAGAGAGAGAAGGTGAGCGAAGGAGCTGCTGTGGCCTCCACATGACTGCTTGGCTTTTCTTTCTCTCCACACCAAGGATTGGGCAAGCCATCGTTGCCACGGTCTCTGATGGCTCACCTGCCCCCTCGCACTGCCATGCTCTGCCTACTTGCTCATCCTGACTCAGACCCTCAATCAATCAGCTCAGTGTTTCACAGTTCAAACACATGAGAAAGTGCTTAGGAAATGTCCCCAAGCAACTAGGGGTTGTGTTTAAAAGGGCCCAAAGTGTTCCCAATGAAGCTAACTGAGATGTGCTGCCGTTGGCTAGAGTAGAGACCAAATGTTTGATCTCAGCTTCATTTTTCTTTTATTATTGTTCAGTGCTGTCATGTCTAACCTTACGCAGCAGAGTATAATGCTCTCCTTCGTATTTACAAAATTTGCACTTGTCATATTTAATTAACAAATGCTATGAATGCGCTCATGATTTCTGTTTTGTGTATCTTTGCCACAAAAAGCATCATTTGAGATCTAGTTTCACAGTGGCAAAGATATACCAGAGGACAGATGAGAAAACGAACTTGCCAGTTTTAATTATGGCCATTTGCTTGACAACAGAAAGTGATACGAATTTTGGAGGTTAGCGTGTTGCATTCCTAATGCCTAAAGCCTTTGATGTTCTGTCCTGTACACCAAATTCCCATGCTTCTGGAATTAATTGAGAACTTCAAAGGATCTCACCAGTTGTCCATTCACTCTCTTCCCCTGGAGCATTAAAATGTAGTGAAATATAAATATGGCTTTTCTGCATTTGAATGATACAAATGAGATAAGACACTCTACTTGAAATGAGAATAATAGAAAATAAGTACTAAACAAATCACCATCTGCACACCCTATAGAATAATATTAACATAGAAAGGCTGATCAATGTAATATTGATACTATTTAGAGAGATTCCCAAGCAAACCTGCCACTGCAATCACTGCAGCAGCTGATACTTGGATCTTTTCCGAAGAGACTGCTGTCACCTAGTAAGCTGTGTACTGACAAATTCTACTAATTTTATTGAACTCTATTTGCTTTCCCTTAAAGTTCCTAAGATGTTTTGTCTAAGCAGATAACTCTAATTTCACCTTAAATTTCTCTTTAGGTGAATCTGATGGCAACCTGAAGGTGTATGGGTTCCCTCCCCACATATACACATTTCATTACTTTGTTGAAACTCTTTCAGCTTCTCTCAAATTTCCTCAGATGTTTTGCCCAGGCAGAAACTTCAGAACCAGCCTCCCCCAAGCTGCCCCTCCAGATGTGTTGGCACCACAACTCCCATCATCTGCATACATGGGTGGGGATGATCGGCATTATGGTGCCAACACATCTGGAAGGCCCCAGCTTGGCTGTCTAGTGGCGGGGCAGGGGGGCTCTAAATTCCATAGCAACTTCATTGAGATGGATCATGCTCTCAAAATGTCTTTCATAAGACAATGCTGTTTTAAGTATGGGCACCCTTTGTAGCAGCCATATCGGGGGTCAGACTAAGTAGCCTCATGCTTCATGTTCTTGCTGAGCTCTTGCTCTCTGAAATATATATTTGTAAGCTGACACAGGAATTTCTTATCTTGTCAACAAAGGCTAAGGTCATAGAATTGTATATCTTGTTCTCTGCTGTTCTCGTCTGTTCTCTGCTTATCATGGCTACCCTATAACCCATTTCTTGTATTATAAATAATGGTGCTAGGTGAAAAAATGTTGAGGACTGCAACCCCACATGGGAGGGAGAGGAGGAGCCGTTTCCTATGTGTCACAATATCTATAAAAACAATGTGCTGATGTAAATCGGGGCTTTTGGCTCTTTGGAAATGATTCCAGCTTTAAGCCCACGCGTTAAATAAAGGAACTCTTTTTCCTTCACTCCATGGTCTCTCTGACTCTGAGTTCTGCAACATAAATGGTGCTGTGACTCGGATGTGGCAGGCTCTGAGACAAAGAGGTGGCAGTTGCCTGCTCTTTATCGCCGCACCGGGAGGGAGAGCTCGGCACATGCCTCCTTTTCTTGGCGCCACCGACCTTTTTGTCGGGTGAACGGGAGAAAGCCTGCGCCAGGACCGCCCAAACGGCAGCGAGCGGCAAGAGAACCTTGAGAAGCAGAGGAAGGAACTTGAGCCCTGCCCATACTGCAGCTGCAATTGAGTTGAAACCCACATTGGAAGCCTTGAGGAGAAAGGCAAGTATATGGAATAAAAAGAGGGCCCCGCCTTTGGGAGTAAGGCCACTGGGCAGAAATAAAGAGGGCCCCACCTTCGGAAGTAAGGTCAGTGTTAGTATACATATACAAAAGGTGACCCACCCGATTGGGGGTGGAAGGGGGGACTTGATCACTCCCCCAAGCAGGCACTAATACTCAGCAAGGTGCTGAGGAAACTGCTTCGCTCTAGTGGAAAAATGGGAAAGTGGGTGGCAGGGACATATGAATGAAGTGATGAAATTGATGATTGTGTGAGTGGCTACTGCGGTTTCTGTTGCATACCGTCGACCGTCCGGGTGCCCAGGCCAGTAGCAAAGTGCGTGGTGTGAAATTCCTTTTGTGTCAGTCAGTGAGACCCCTTACTCGCTGACCAATCCCCTTCCCTCTTTGTGTCTGTCTTCATCTTAGGAGGGAGGCTATGGGAGGTGGGGGAAGCAAGACTTGCACCCCTTTGAGATGTATGTTAAAAAAAAGGAAAAAGATTTTTTTTTAAAGGATTCAGAATAGAGAGAGGAAACGGCAAAAAGCTCAAGGTCGAGCTGAGAGGAAAAAAAAAAGAACAAGATCTGAGGCTGTTAATTAGAGAAATGTTGCAGGACAGCCTGGCTTTTAACGAAGCGTGGGAGTGTGAGGCTGAAGAAGTAGCTGTTAGCCTAGCGCGCCGAGAGGGGGGGCAGGAAAATTGCCCAGAACGTTCTGAGTTGTGCAACATCATCACCTCGCCTAATTGAAATAAAATCCCTAAGAAATGGAAACTGAAAATGAAGACCCAGAAGATAAAAGCGCAAAATGGAGAATAAAAGTGAAAAATCAGCCCCCAGGGCACAGGCTAGACCCCGCTTCGAGTGAAAAGTGTTCCATAAGACTGTCCCAAGGCAGAATGAAGCGGAAAGACCACGATGAAGATCTCTGTCAAGGTAGCCGTGTTTAGCTTTGAACTGTCCTAGAATTTCATAGAGCCTGTAGACCATCAGCTATATGATTTCTGAAGAGCGTAACCATTAAGCTTTTGCCGTGGGATTCCCTGCAATGAAGAAATCTCACTAATTTGAGTGTCCAGTGTTAGACTGCCTGAGTGTGTGTGCAGAAGAGACCGAGAAACCAGACAGCATGTTCCTGGCCAAGCCAAAATCACGCTACTACCATGCTCCTGAAAGCTGCAATAAACTGTGTAAGCTGGAAGACCCAACCTGATTGAGAAGAAAAGAAGATATTAGAGTAACTGTCTTTAAAAAACAGTGAAAATTGTGTAGCAAGCTAGCTGACGCTGTCAGTGATGTTACAACTTTAAATTAAGACTGTTTTCCTGTTTGAGACCCCAGCAAAGAAAGCCGACCCGAGTTATTTGTTGCCCGTGCCAAAGCAAAAATTTAGCTGCCCTGTACCTCATCGTGTCCTGTTTTGAGCTTGGGATTAGAGGAATGGCGGAAAATTTCTCCCCAAATCTTCGGGACGCCGAGCGCCGAGGCATTCGGCCCCCTGAAAGTGTTGGGGAAATTCTCCGCTGGCCCCCCGCCCCCCCCGGGATGGGACTTACCTTCAGCGAATGTCCCTCTCGGCGGCGGGTCCTGGCGGCGGTTCGGCGGCTGTTCGGAGGGGGCGGGGGCGGTGACCAGTCTCCCGACCGGCTGCTGCCGCCGCCATTACAAAATAAAAAAGTAAGTAAAAACAAACAAACACACACCTGTGATAGGCTATGTGACGATTTATGTAGCCTATCATGGCTAGATTTCCAAAGTCAGCCGTGATAGGCTATGTAAATCGTCACGTAGCCTATCATGGGTGACTTTGGGGGGGGAAAAAAAAAAAGCACGTACGCAAATGGCGGTGGCCCATGGGCGCCGCCATTTGCATTCCTTATTTTGGCACGTCTAGTCTACGTAAAGATTTACGTAGACGACAGCGAAAATAAGGGAACGCTATTTGCGTTGCCCTTATTTTCGCCGTAGTCTACGTAAATCTTTACGTAGACTAGACGTGCCAAAATAAGGAACGCAAATGGCGGCACCCATGGGCCGCCGCCATTTGCGTACGCGCTTTTTTCCCCCCCAAAGTCACCCGTGATAGGCTACATGACGATTAACGTAGCCTATCATGGCTGACTTTGGAAATCTAGCCGTGATAGGCTACGTTAATCGTTACGTAGCCTATCATGGGGGGGGGGGTTGTTGTTTTTTTACTTTTTCTTTCGCGGCTGGGGAGATGGGGCGCTTCTCCCTGGCCTGAATTTCGGCCGGGCGAGGCGAGGCGCCTCCCCCCTGGCCTGAATTTCGGCCGGATGAGGCGGGATGCCTCCCCCCCCTCGCCTGAACTTCGGGGGGAGAAGCAAAGCGCCTCCCCCACACCGCGAATCACCCCTGCGAAAAGGTAAGTGACTTTCGTACATCCCTAGGATTTACAAACAGAGAAGCTTGCCTGTGAAGTCCTGCAAATCACCCCACCGCCTCCCTGAAGAAGATTAATGGCTGACTGAAAAATGCAAGTATAAGGCGATGCCCATCACCTCCCAGCGTCCTGAGTTTCAGCACTTTGCTTTCGTGTACCAAGTTGAAGGGGAAGAGAAGAAAAGAGGGGTGTGTGTGTGTGTGTGATGTTGTAAATCCCTGGCTAGCTTGTCTAGTGATAGATAGCCCCGAGAGCTCCCCCCCCCCAATTGCTGGATCTGCTCCATCATGCCTTACCATGCAAAAAGTGTTTTCCATTCATTGTGTTAAATTGCAGAAAAAGTTTGTTGTGTATATTTTATGATTTCTTAGATATCATAAAATATATATGATATTTGCAGATTAGTGTTAGTTGCAACTCCAAATGATACTGAGTGTGGTTCCCAATGGATGACAAGAGAAAAGACAAAGATAAGTAGAGGAAGACAGAGGCAAATAGAAAAAGACAGAGAAATAGAGAAAGTGGCAGACAGATAGAGAAAGGAAAAAAAAAAGAAGAAAGAAAAGGCAAGAGGCAAAGAGAAAGAACATTTGTAGAGAAGAAGCATGGCCATAGTTGCCCCCAGGGTGAATTAGAAGCAGCTGATTATGCCTGGAGCTTATTACCTGGGGTAAAGTAGCCACAATAATGTAATAGTTCTTTAAGATGAAGAAAATGTAACTAGAAGGAGAAGAAGAGCCTATCCCAAATGTGTGTCACTGGGACTAGTGTAGGGCAGAAAAGGTTTAAGTAAGTGAGTTTAACTTGAAAAAAAAAGACAAATGAAGAGACAAGGCTGGTGCATAGAGAAGAGAGTTTTATGTAAAAAGTTTGAAACATGATCTGCAGTACAGGCCGATCAGGAAGAAAAAGAAAGCAAAAGAAAGAGAGAGAGATTTCTCTTCCCATACTAATGAATGAAAGTGTTATCAAGCACTTTGTTTGGGAAGCGAAGTTTGTTTACAGAAAGCTGTGCCTGAGAACCAAACACTTCTATCCTATGCTAAAAATGCTTGCTAGTGTTGTGCTGTAAGTTACCCAATAAAGTCTCCTTGTAAGTAACCCGCCCCCCTGCTGGAATCCCAAAACACAAGTGGGGCTAGAGCGCCTCACCCAATATCAAACCCTGCTGTTAGAAGCCATGAAGGCAGGTATGAAGAAGTCAGTTAATAATATGACCAAAGTGTCTAAAGTGCTGCAAGGTGCCACCGAGGCCCCAGAGCGTACTTGGAGCGTCTTTTAGATGCCTATCGCCAGTATACCCCCCTCGACCCAGAGGCCCAAGAAGACGTGGACGAAAAAAAAATAGAAGAAGACCCAGCAGAGGCAGAGGATTCTTAAGAAAGAACCAGTGTGCCCAGTGTGGACAAGATGGACATTGGTGGCATGAATGCCCAAATAAAATGAATCAAATACACAAAGGAGAAAACCAAAGGAGCCAGAACGGGCGAGAGAGAAGACAGCTTGAGAGGGGCCGTGACAATGACTGTGAGGGGCCGTGACATTGACTTCATGATTGACACTGGAGCGGCATCAAGAGCAAGCAAATGTTAGCCTTAAACAAGAAGTCCAAACACTGGGTAAAGTTCTTCAAGCCCAGTGTTGCTTTGTCTTAGAAAATAAGCCCCAATTCCCATCACAGAAGTTCATCCTTTCCAACCAAGAGTCGAAGTATGAGTTAAAGAGGGAAAAAATAACCCTTTAACTCTCAAGTGGAGAAGACCGAAAACTGTTATACTTTCCACCCCCGCAGCTATAAAAGCAGCTGGAGTTAAACCCTGGATACATTGCACACGAGTCAAGAGAGCGAGAGGGGGGGAGTAGACTGTAAACAAAAATCCTTTGAAAGGATTTCTTTCCTTTTCAAAAATCCTTTAAAAAATATTCTAAAAAAGCAGTAAGAAGACTCAGGCTAGACCTTACTGTGGGCACACCAGGAGACTGTCCACCCTGCGTACGGTCAGACCTGCAACTGGAGAATTGAAGAAGGGGACTAGACCCTACTGCAGCTAGCCAGGTGAATAGCTGCCCAGCGTACGGTCAGATCCCAAAGAAGATCAAACATGCGTGTTGTAGTGTTAGTAGTGTTGCATTGTGTTTCCTTAATAAGGTGCGAAAAAGGGGGGTCTGCCCCTAGAGAGGGAAATCTGTCCCAGCGATTCGCTGATAATTACTGGCTTCACCTGGCTAACATCACGAGAGTAAAACATTTTTGTTTGCCAAGAGATATACCGGCAAACAGGCTTTTTAAAAATCTTTTTCTCCTCCATCATTTAATTTGACTAATCATAGTAATGCTGTAGATGTTCAAATCAATAATCTGCATGCATAATATAGTAGCTAACATAACAATAAGAAAACAATTAGCTAAATTGGTTAACCCCTTGGCTTCCAGATCTTAGCTGGCTTAAGGCATTGTTCATCCTAATTCTACCAGTGTTGTTCATAGAGATACTGTTATGCCTTTGCATTCCTTGTCTTATGCGCTGTTTAACCAATCTGTTTTATGTCTCGGCTAGTAAAACTGTCGCCCTCTACGCTCTAATAGCTCAGCAAGATATTAAGTAAAAGGGTTGCTGTAACAATCCTGTGCTATGCTTTGCAAACCAAAATGTCTATTTGCGTAATGAAATACTATAATTGTAATGAAATTATGCATTTAAGGGGGGAATGTAGCAGCCATATCGGGGGTCAGACTAAGTAGCCTCATGCTTCATGTTCTTGCTGAGCTCTTGCTCTCTGAAATATATGTTTGTAAGCTGACAAGACACAGGAATTTCTTATCTTGTCAACAAAGGCTAAGGTCATAGAATTGTATATCTTGTTCTCTGCTGTTCTCGTCTGTTCTCTGCTTATCATGGCTACCCTATAACCCATTTCTTGTATTATAAACAATGGTGCTAGGAGAAAAAATGTTGAAAAAATGCAACCCCACATGGGAGGGAGAGGAGGAGCCATTTCCTATGTGTCACAATATCTATAAAAACAATGTGCTGATGTAAATCGGGGCTTTTGGCTCTTTGGAAATGATTCCAGCCTTAAGCCCGCGCGTTAAATAAAGAAACTCTTTTTCCTTCACTCCATGGTCTCTCTGACTCTAAGTTCAGCCACACCTTTGTGTCTGGAGGTTTATCCCTGACCAGTTAAAACTATAACCATACAGCATCACAAGTGCTCAAAGCATATCACATTCTCTGTCAATGGGCCTTTGGGCAAGACCACATTTCTAGCAGCTTTCTGGAACAATGTTATGCTTATTTGCACTGTCCTTTAATGGCATAACCACTATAATCACATTTTCAAGTTCTCATTGACTTTAGAAAGTTTTTGAACAGATGCCTCAGAAACTTCTGGTGCCCTGATTTAACTGGGCTCGGAAGTGGGTGGAAGTATTTTGTGCACCAATTAAAAATTCCTTTTTCCCCAAACAAAGGATCCTTTAGGAGAGAAACTGGTGTTACTGAAAGGGAGAACACCGTTACTGAGTGTTTTGTAGGAAGAGCAGACATAGAAATGTGTAACAATCAGGCCTGGTACAACCTGTCTTGCCAGAGGCAAAAAGCTACCACCTTCCTTTCTGGCTGTGGGGAGCTTGCCAGGAGGGCAGGTGACTGCTCCAGAAAGCCCTGCTGGCCACTCTCTCACTGTGGCAAATGAAGAGCACCCCCTGGAAGTGGCCACAGGCCCTCCTGGCAGGGGCGGGGGGAGTGGCGCAATTCACCAATCTTCCCCCTCCGCCACCTCAATCATTTGCCTCAGTCTGCCTAATGAGAAGGCCAGCCCTGGTAACAATCATGTAGTCTGAAGGGAAGGATGGTCAGACTGCTGCATTTCTTCCCCTGTTTGAATGAGAAAACCAAGATTTCTTTCACCCTGGAAGCAGCTATTCCATATTGCTATTAACTCACCAGCAGCAGCCTTTCCAGCAGGCTGCAGTAGAGGGAGATGAGACGGGCAGCAGGCTTTTACACTGGCCCTGCTAAAAGACCTCTTGGTTTTCTCCTCTTCCCTCCCCATCCTTTGTTCCTTTTGAATCATGCCTTTTGAGATCGTCAGCTTGTGGGCAGGAACTGTCTTGTTTTTATTGGTTGTATGTAAGCTGCTTTGAGAGACTTTTGGGCTGAGGAGTAGGATAAAAATGCTTTAAATAAAGAAACAATCTTTGCCAGTCAGTGCAGTTTCCACTCAGCTCTACCCATTAATGTATATAAAGCAACACACAGGAGAGGACCTGACTGTGAACTGCTACCAATCCCATGCTAGATATGGAGGCTGTGTATGATCCATGGTGGTGCATTTTTTTACATTATTCATTGTATTTGTGATTTCTTTTTCACTTATTCCATTTTAACCAAAATGGCAGCATTTTCAAAAAACCATCAAGCATCAGCTGAAAACTGCAGTACATGGACCTCTAGTGACTAAACTGTCAAGAAGCATTCAAATGAACCTTCAAATGAAAAAACAAACAAACCCTCATTGGTTTAGGCTGAAATCACATCTGATAAAGTACAAAAGTTTTCCATAGCGTATATCCAGAGCAGAGGTCTGCTTAAAACAGTGACCAGGTTCAGATGAATTGCTGTGACTTGTTGTGGCAGGAGCCAGGTTGTATATCCAACCCCCGCTTGGAGGTTGTCATGTCATGCAAACCTGGCAAGCGTAAGTTATAAGAGCGGTAATCAACCCTTGTATAAGCCACACTTGCTGGGTTCACACAACACAACAACGTTGATGAGGGGGTTACATATTCAAACCGGCGGCATGTGCTGCAGCCTCACTGTGGATTAAATAACTCGTGGGCTGTCATGTTGTGCAAACAACCTCAGTGAGTCACAGACAGACCCGGTCTGCTTATTCCATCTTTACTAGATGTTCTCATAAGGGACTTCTCTTCATGATCTGACCCCCACCCCCATTCACATGGCCTACATGCCTTCATTCAAAGGAGCATTTTTTGTTGTGTGGATATCACATTTTACAAGCATTCAAAGACACAATATTTTGAACCTGAGAAAATGCCAGCTAAAGGTTAATTGTTATAATGTTGTGATTGCTGTGTGGAATGTGTTTTTTCAAGTGGGAGGGCTACCTACTGGATATTGCTTGTGATGGACATAGCAATGAGTAAAATTCCCCACGCTCATGCAGTTTTTAGCATTTCCCCCATAAATTGGTTTAGCTAAAGAATAATTCTCTGGAGGCCATGTCTAGCTGATGTTCGGAATTTGTAACTTCACAGTATGAATGCCCCTCATCCAGAATTTCCAGCTAATCATACCCAAGCCCAAACCTCTCTGTAGATTGCTCTCAGTTTATAATTAGCCCAACCCTCTCTTTCTCTGCTGCCAAAGCTTCCCTTTCCTCCTGCTGAAACTTATCACGGATGTTAATGAGAAGGACTGCTGCATTAATCAGGCCCTGCAGCAGCAGGCACCAAGACCTCTGGGAAATGTATTTTCCAAGTGCCTCTGGCTACTTATTAGGCCTCTGGAGCTCTAGAAAAACCACCACAGTTTCCAGGATGCTCTGCCAGCAATGTTTTAAGGCCTAATCAAGATTCAGGAAAGAGAATGGGTCATTGGAGGGAAGGTTAGGGGCTGGGGCTCTGGAGGAGGCTGGGGTGGAGAATCATTCAGACCATGTTCCATTCCCAGTCAGGAGCACGATGAAACCTGGAGTAGGGATGTATGAGAATTTCATTTTTGCTCACAAAACATGCGAATAGGCCCTGTTCAAAGCCCTGAGCATGAGCATGAACAGGCCTCTGCTGAAAATGTTCATAAATTGCCGAACATGTGCTCACATTGGATTTGTACAACTTTCCGAGTTTGAGTTGCACGAATTTGGGCATATTCCCCTGTAGACTGAATCAGCCCTGCTATGGAGGAAAGTTGTGCAAACTTACAGACATTTCCCATTTGATCACTGCTTGATTTGCACAATTTCTCTGTTTAAACAGAATGAGCAGTGGTTGTGAATGGGAATTGGGCAAGAGATGGGTGGCAAAATGATGTTCGGAGTATCCTGGCATCTCAAACATCACTCGTTCAACCCATCCCTAACCTGGAGCTTGGAATAGGACCAAGCTTAAAACAATCTGAGTTAGACCTGAGCCAAATAGAGCCCCAATTCAATTGTCTCTTTTCAATCATACATACATATGTACAATTTTAGGCAAGCCCAATACAGGGGAGCTTGTCTATCGCTAGTTCTGGCCTTTTGTTCTTGATGTCAACAAGTGGAAATTATGTAAAGAAAAAGTACCTATAAAGATATTTAAAGAGGATGATATTTCTAGCTCCTTCTCCGGTTTAATATCACATAAAAATTAAACGATTCTCTAATGGCAACAAATTAAAGGATCCAATTAAAAAGCTGCATTTAATTACTCTCAGGGGTTGGGCAGCACCAAAGAGAGAGTGATAATTCTGCTGATTCCAGTAATAGTATCATCATATGGACCTACTTAGTGAATTATTTAGTGAGGATTGCATCAATATTTTAGGAATACTCTCTTCCAGCAATCTACCAAAAAAAGAAAAAGTGACATTATTTTCTCACCATATAACTGTGCTTCTTTAGAATTTGTTTAACCTTCTACATTCTGCTGTGGTAGATCAAGCAAATCGTTCATATTTGCATGATCTTACCCCTGCTGCTCAATTAGGAAATTCTATAATTAAATGCCTCCAAGAGAATTCTGGAATTAAAAAAGGGATTCCAGTGCCTAATACCATCCAGTATGGTCTTCTCACCCAAGAATAATTAAAATGTCTTATCTCTAAGGTTTGCCAGATGACAAACAATTGTTCCAGGCTATTAGAAATAGATCATTAGTATCCTTTTACTGTTTAGACAGGAATCCAGATAAGGAGGTATCAGTGTTAAATTTAGGATTATGACTTTCACTTAGTTGTTGTTGTTCAGTCGTTCAGTTGTGTCCGACTCTTCATGACCCCATGGACCATAGCACGCCAGGCCTTCCTGTCCTGCGCTCTCTCCCGGAGCGTGCTCAAGTCCATATTCATTGCATCAGTGATGCTATCCCGCCATCTCATCCTCTGCCGTCCCCTTCTCCTTTTGCCTTCAGTCTTTCCCAGCATCAGGGTATTTTCCAGAGAGTTTTCTCTTCGCATTGTTGTTGTTCAGTCGTTCAGTCATGTCCGACTCTTCGTGACCCCATGGACCATAGCACGCCAGGCCTTCCTGTCCTGCGCTCTCTCCCGGAGCGTGCTCAAGTTCATATTCATTGCATCGGTGATGCTATCTAGCCATCTCATCCTCTGCCGTCCCCTTCTCCTTTTGCCTTCAGTCTTTCCCAGCATCAGGGTCTTTTCCAGAGAGTTTTCTCTTCGCATTAGGTGGCCAAAATACTGGAGCTTCAGCTTCAGTATCTGTCCTTCCAATGAGCACTCAGGGTTGATTTCCTTTAGGATGGACTGATTTGACTTCCTTGCAGTCCAGGGCACTCGTAAGAGTCTTCTCCAGCACCACAGTTCGAAAGCATCAATTCTTCGGCGCTCAGCCTTCCTTAGAGTCCAGCTCTCACAGCCATACATTACTACTGGGAAAACCATAGCTTTGATTAGACGGACCTTTGTTGGCAAGGTGATGTCTCTGCTTCTTACTATGCTGTCTAGGTTTGCCATAGCTTTCCTCCGAAGGAGCAAGCGTCTTTTAATTTCATGGCTACAGTCACCGTCTGTGGTGATCTTGGAGCCCAAGAAAGTAAAATCTGTCACTGCTTCCATTTCTTCCCCTTCTATATGCCAGGAAGTGATGGGGCCAGATGCCATGATCTTAGTTTTTTTCATGTTGAGTTTCAAACCAGCTTTTGTACTCTCCTCTTTCACCCTCAACAAGAGGCTCTTTAGATCCTCTTCGCTTTCTGCCATTAGGGTGGTATCGTCTGCATATCGGAGGTTGTTGATAATTCTCCCAGAAATCTTAATTCCGACCTCTGATTCATCCAACCCGGCTTTTCTCATGATGTACTCTGCATATAAGTTAAATAAGCAGGGTGACAATATGCAGCCTTGTCGTACTCCTTTCCCAATTTTGAACCACTCGGTTGTTCCATGTCTAGTTCTTACTGTTGCTTCTTGACCCTCGTACAGGTTTCTCAGGAGACAGGTAAGGTGGTCTGGTACTCCCATCACTTTAAGAATTTGCCACAGTTTGTTGTGATCCACACAATCAAAGGCTTTAGCGTAGTCAATGAAGCAGAAATAGACGTTTTTCTGGAATTCTCTTGCTTTCTCCATGATGCAGCGAATGTTGGCGATTTGATCTCTAGTTCCTCTGCCTCTTTGAAACCCCGCTTGTACTTCCAGTAGTTCTCGGTTCGCATACTGCTGAAGCCTAGCTTGTAGGATTTTGAGCATCACCTTACTGGCATGTGAAATGAGCGCAATTGTGCGGTAATTTGAACACTCTTTGGCGTTGCCCTTCTTTGGAATTGGAATGTAAACTGACCTTTTCCAGTCTTGCGGCCATTGTTGAGTGTTCCAAATTTGTTGGCATATTGAATGCAGCACTTTAACAGCATCATCATTCAGAACTCTCTGCCATGACCTGTCCGTCTTGGGTGGCCCTGCACGGCATAGCTTATGGCTTCACTGAGTTACGCAAGCCCCTTCGCCACAACAAGGCAGTGATCCATGAAGGGGCTCTTCGCATTAGGTGGCCAAAATATTTGAGCTTCAGCTTCAGTATCTGTCCTTCCAATGAGCACTTAGGGTTGATTTCCTTTAGGATTGACTGATTTGACCTCCTTGCAGTCCAGGGGACTCGTAAGAGTCTTCTCCAGCACCATAGTTCAACGTTCCCTTGAGATCTCCGATTTTCTTGAAGAGATCTCTAGTCTTTCCCATTCTGTTGTTTTCCTCGATTTATTTGCATTGTTCATTTAAGAAGGCCTTCTTGTCTCTCCTTGCTATTCTCTGGAACTCTGCATTCAGTTGGATATATCTTCCCTTTTCTCCCTTGCTTTTCGCTTCCCTTCTTTCCTCAGCTACTTTTAAAGCCTCCTCAGACAGCCACTTTGCTTTCTTGCATTTCTTTTTCTTTGGGATGGATTGAGTTGCTGCCTCCTGAACAATGTTATGGACCTCCGTCCATAGTTCCTCAGGCACTCTGTCTCTCAGGTCTAATCCCTGAAATCTATTTGTCACCTCCAATGTATATTCATAAGGGATATGATTTAGGTCATACCTGAATGGTTTAGTGGTTTTCCCTATGTTCTTCAATTTAAGCCGAAATTTTGCAACAAGAAACTCATGATCTGAGCCACAGTCAGCTCCAGGTCTTGTTTTTACTGACTGTATAGAGCTTCTCCAACTTTGGCTGCAAAGTACATAATCAATCTGATTTCAATATTGACCAACTGGTGATGTCCATGTGTAGAGTCGTCTCCTGTGCTGTTGGAAAAGACTGTTTGCTATGATCAGCGTGTTCTCTTGGCAAAACTTGATTAGCCTTTGTCCTGCTTCATTTTGTACACCAAGGCCATGCTTGCCTGTTATCCCAGTGATTTCTTGACTTCCTACTTTAGCATTCCAATCCCCTATGATGAAGAGGACATCTTTTTTTGGTGTTAGTTCTAGAAGGTGTTGTAGGTCTTCATAGAACCGATCAACCTCAGCTTCTTCGGCATCAGTGGTTGGGGCATAGACTTGAATTATTGTGATGTTGAATGGTTTGCCTTGGATTCGTACTGAGATCATTCTATCATTTTTAAGATTGTACCCCAGTACTGCTTTTCCCACCCTTTTGTTGACTATGAGTGCTACTCCATTTCTTCTAAGGGATTCTTGCCCACAGTAGTAGATATGATGGTCACTTGAATTAAATTCGCCCATGCTTGTCCATTTTAGTTAACTGATTCCCAAGATGTAGGGATGGACGAAAGGGAGTAACCTTGTCCTGCAGCTTGTTTCGCGGTTGGGGGAGGTGCTTCGCTTCTCCCCCCGAAGTTCAGGCGAGGGGGGGGAGGCTCCCCGCCTCGCCCGGCTGAAATTCAGGCCGCGGGGGAGCGCCCCGTCTATCTGGCCGCGAAAAAAAAAAGTAAAGTAAAAAAAAAAACACCACACCCGTGATAGGCTACATAATGATTTACGTAGCCTATCACGGCTAGATTTCCAAAGTCAGCCGTGATAGGCTATGTAAATCATCACGTAGCCTATCACAGGTGACTTTGAAAAAAAAAAAAAAGCACGTACGCAAATGGCCGTAGATGTGCCAAACTAAATCTTTACGTAGACTAGACCCCATGGGCGCCGCCATTTGCGTATGAGCTTTTTTTTTTTTTCGAAGTCACCCGTGATAGGCTACGTGACGATTTATGTAGCCTATCACAGCTGACTTTGGAAATCTAGCCGTGATAGGCTACGTAAATCATTACGTAGCCTATCACGGGTGTGTGGTTTTTTTTTTACTTTCCTTTTTTATTTTGCAATGGCGGCGGGAGCAGCCGGTCAGAAGACCAGCCGCCGCCCCTGCCGAAACGCTGCCGGGACCCGCCGCCGAGAGGGACATTCGCACAAGGTAAGTCCCATCCCACGGGGGGGGGGGAGGGCGGCGGAGAATTTCACCACCAATTTCAGGGGGCCGAATGCATTGGCATTCGGCCTCCTGGAGATTCGGGGAGAAATTCTCCGCCATCCCTACCAAGATGTCGATGTTCAATCTTGCCATCTCATGATTGACCACCTCCAGCTTACCTTGATTCATTGATCTTACATTCCAAGTTCCTAAACAATATTGTTCTTTACAGCATCAATTTTCTTTTCACCGCCAGACACATCCACAGCTGAGTGTCCTTCCGGCTTTGGCCCAGCCGCTTCACTCTTTCTGGCGCTACTTGGAAATACCCTCTGCTCTTCCCCAGTAGTATATTGGACACCTTCCGACCTGATGGGCTCATCTTCCAGCGTCATATCTTTTAGCCTTGTGATACGTTCCATGGGGTTTTCTTGGCAAGAATACTGGAGTGGGTTGCCATTTCCTTCTCCAACCAGATACCACTTAGTATCTTAGTATCTTAGTATTCACTTGGTAGAGTCTTGTAAAGTTATTAGGTCAGATGGGCCATCCGATAAGTGACCAAGAGACCTCACTGGAGACTGTAAATATGTAAGACAAACAAGCTCACAAGATAGGATGAGGTCTAGTAAATATGTTTGTGTCAAAAACATATCTGTAACATGTCAAAGAAAGCTAAAATGTTTAGATAGGTATGTTGGTATGCACATTAATCTAGATAAGAAATTTTAAAATTCGAGAATCTTATTTAGACATATGAAGATTTGGAGTAGAAAGGTTATCTTTGGAATTCTTGGATAAGAAATAAAAGCTAGTAAAAATAGTTTAGACATATTTTATAGCATCCAAGAAGTATATAGTGGAGACTCAGAACATGCAACAGTGGAAGCTATCCTTTAGGATCAGTTTTCCCTAACATGTTGCCTGTAGAATCAACCTGGTAAGCTTGATAATGATTATCACTGAGAACTATCAAATGTACTTGACTCTGCTTAGAAGCCTTGTAATGATGTTAGATGTTTCATGTGTTTGAATTTATGCATGCATAAGCTCTTGTATTTAGTACTGTTATGCTAATACTTTGTAGTAAAAGACAAAAAAGACAAATCTTGTCTGAGAGAGTGCTTCTTAAGAACTAGAATTCTGTATTACCTATATCAGAGTGAAGTATTGAACTGGCTTTAGATGGTATCTGGTTGTAAGAACAATCTGACTGTATACACAGTAGACAGGTGATCAGTGGTTGCCAACATACTGTCAATATAGTTTGAGAGAATCCCTGGACCAGGGCATGTGCCACACTGCCAGATGATGTAGACTGGTACAGCAGTATTGAAACCAAATTACCTCTTGTCTTGCTCTCGTTGTCATCGTCATCATCGTCACCATCATCAAAGGAACATATTCTTAATCCACAATTCATGTTGGTATAATCCATGAACATACGAAAAGCAGTATCTGTTAAAGTCATATAAAACAAAAAGGTGTATGTGACATCAGTGAGGAGGACTACTTTAGAGAACAATCTTATGGTCCCTGGAAGAGTGTCCTGGGGACCATAGGATTGCTTGGAAAACCCCTTCCGACGTCAGAGACAGTGCTCTGATCTCGGAAGAAGGAGGCAGAGATAGATCTGACCTTCCGCCCACTCGCAGCCAGCGCAGAAAGTCTCTTGTGGAATCTGACATCCTGTACCTAATCCCTCACAGTGTTCCCTAATATTGTGAGATGTACTCTATAACAATTATTTCTTAATTTGCCTCTAAACATATATATGAACACATGCAAAGTTTGCAACTGTGTGCCCTCTTTTTTGGTGATGCATTTCTTCTTTTTCGGTGATCCGAATGTGGACACCTTAAAACAAACAATATAGCAACATTTTTATTATCTTTCATGGCAGTTGTTATAAAACGGCCATGACAGATAATAAAAAGTTGCTTCACTGTATGAAGATGTTCACCCAAACCAGTGAAAGGTTCTGCTCTTTAATCATTAAGTCCCTTGCCTTTTTAAAAGGAACATCTTGTCAAAAATCACAGCTGGAGTCTTGAGTCCAATGAGCTGATTTGTTTTGATTACTTCTATTTTCTGTCTACATCTATTCATTTATCTGTAATAAGACAGACTCCAGGAGCTTTCTAACTGTTGAACAGTAAACCTCACAAATGCTAAGTGGTCTGGAATGCTAATTTGATTTTTAAAAAATCACTAAAGACACCAGAGGGGACTCAGTTTTTCCACCCATAATGTTACTTATAGCTGCTGGACTTTACTAAAAGGGCCTACAACCAGGCCTGGCATCAGGGGATGGCATGAGTGGGCAGCTGCCAAGGGCCCAAAGGCATGGAAGGACCCATCCCTACCCATGAGCGTGTCGCAACAGCTGCTGCCATCCTCCTCCTCACTCGCCAGCCACGTCAGCAAAAGGAAGTGCCAGGGCTGAGCCTCAAGGCCCTGCAGTGCCCCATTTGAAAAGGTTTTTTCGAACATACATTTTGAGTAGCAATGACCTGAACCAATAAGACACTTCCTTTGGGGGGGGACAGCCAATGAGGGCACAGAGTGGTCTTTATATCGCTCATGTGCCCTCCCTGGCTGAGTCCACCCTAAAGGCAGCATCTGATTGGTTCGGATCACCGCTACTTAAAATGTAAGTTTTAAAAAATGCAGTCATGCACTGCAGGGCCTCCTTGCTCGGCTAGCCAAGTCTCATGGTTCTTTGCCAGTGGGACGATCAGGTTAGGAGGAGAAGAATGAGCAGCAGCAGCAGGAGTTGACCTCCTCATCCCCCACCCTCCACCAGGTAAAAAAAAATCTCCAGAGGGCATGTTGTCTGGCTGACTAGGTGGTGTCACGGACAGATATCTGTTCTTGTAGATTGTATGCTTATTTCAGAGGCCTTCATTTCTTTCCACTGATTGTAATATTTTCACCTGTTCTTGGGAGAGGTAGATAAAATTAGTTATATTAGATGGCCAAACATCCACTTGTAAACCATTAGTTATACTATCTTTATGACTACCCAGAATTCCTCACTTGTAGCCATTAACTTGCAACCTAATGCTCATGCCGAGTCCTCTGAATAAACTGTTCTCATTCCCAATTGTATCTTATTGCTTTTGAAATGCTAAACTGCATCTTGCTTTAATTACTTGGTCTAACATCCTTCTGCAACGTTTAGGGATGTTAGTGAGAGTGTTTTGTGTGTGTGTGCGGTTTCTCTCCCTACAGGGAAGGCCATAAGGATTGGGAGCGAGGCTGCTTGAAGACTTCAATCAAGACAGGAGAACGTAGTAATATAGGAGATGAGATGGGAGCTCTGGAAAAGGGTGCAAAGGACACTGCTGTAATGTACCATGCATAACAAGATGTGCCATGCAGCATTGAAAGAGAAGCGCCAGAACGCTGTAAGATGCAAAGGGTAACAGCTCCTGGGAACTGGCTCCGGCTAAGTGTAAAGACAGGCACCTTCCAAGAGATTGAGTGTGAGACTCAAAGGAAGCCCCCCCCCCCATTCTGGGAAGTATAAGAACCCTGAGGACCCAGAAGTGTGGGAGATAACAGCAGACCCCAAGGACAGCAAAGCGGGCTTGTTAGCACTCCCGTCCTATGCTATACCCTGGCCTGGCCAGCTTGGCTTGAAGGTGTGTGTAAGTATGAATGGATAGTTAAATCATGTAGCTATTGCATTTCCCTGCGAGTTTGGGTGGCATCCCATCCTATCTGCTGTCTAGGAAATAAAGCTTTAAACGTTCTTTAAACTTGGTGTGTTCTTTTCAACTCCACATTTCTGGTTTGGTGCAGATCTTGTCACAGTGGTGGGGGTGGTGGGAGGGAGGGTGGCTCTGGTGGGTGGGCGTCTTGGGCGGGCATCTCCGGTGGGCGGTGGGGTCTAGTGGACAGGGAGCTTGACAGTCAACAGGTGGGCTTTGGTGGTGGGCTGGCTTTGGCAGAGGCGAAGGTGAGCCCCTGCTTGGGCAGCCAGTGGGTGGGATTTGGTGACAGCAGGTGGACAGGGGGCTTTGGCAGGTGGTGTGGTGGGGGCAGCAGTGAGGGGCCCATTGGCAGCACTATGCCAGCGGTCCACTGGACTGTGGCACCAGCCCTGCCTACAGTGGACATGTTCAGTGCCTTTTACTGAGGAGGGAACTGCAAGGTATGGCCCATAACAAAAGGAAGACAAAAGCAGCTTCCCAGGTAAGGGGATTGGGAGTGGAGGAATGGTAGAAGAGTGGGGGTATTTAACCCTTCCGCAACCAGCTGCTTCTTTGCTCAAAATGGCTACGTAGGCTGTTCCGTCACACCCCCAAGATGGGGAAGTAGCTAAAAAAAGATCATCTGTCAGGGAATGGCTTCTGCTCCACCCACTTCTCTGCCCCAAATTCCCATCCTAAAGCTGCTGTCAGATTTTGTTACTTGAATTTGCATAGGACATGGATTTATGCCCTGCAATTCTAAACACACTTAATAGGGAGTGAGCCCCACTGAACATTGAACACTTCTGAGTAAATGTGTGTAATAAATTTAGAAATCAGTAGTATGGCTGTATAATTAAGACTGAAGGCAACATGCTGAAGGCATGTCAGCATTAGCAACCTCGGTACTAACCGTGATGGTTTCCAGCACTCAAGCTGACACATAAAGTTAACAAACAACAGGTGATTGAATGGGATAGGTAAAACAGGGCAGGCTTTCAGCCATTCCAAAGGAACCAGATTAAAAATGTAACAGTTCAGGCTTCTGTGTTTGTCAGTGAAACAGCAGGCCTGTGCAGTTTCAGCCATGTGTTAGGTCTTTCTATTCCAGGGCTTTTCCTACCATCCAGTTTTACAGTATTAGTCCCACAGTTGATCTACACCTTGTGTCATATCATTACGATCCCATCATGCTGATGCTATATCCCTCTTGCACATTTATACCTCATAGGACACACAATGACGTTTATTGCAGTATATTGTATAATGTCGAATAAAAAGCAGGAAATAACACTTCAAAAGTGGTATATTAAATGTGTAATGTGCCCCAACAGTTATCAGTGCACTTCCATACCGCTATAAAGCAGCACTGTAGATCTAGCCTCTGTTCCAAACTGATAAAAAGGATCTTCTGCCCGCCCCCAAGTCCCCCACCCCGCCCTAGCTGTAGTCCTTTTCTCTGTGTGTGTCTCTCCTGCTCCGTACTCTCCTCCCTCATTGGAGGGCAACCCTCATAGATGCCAATCTCAGCAGGGAAGGGGGCCTTGGAAAGGCTGTTCCAAGACTCCACAGACCCATTGTACATGTATAGAACTGTGCTGCCCATTGGGCTATCTAGCCTGGACATGCATCCTGCTTTCCAGAGGAGAGTCCGCTTTTTGTAGGCATCCTCTTTGTAAAGGGCTGTCCAGTGTAATGATCAAGAACCGCGAGAAGGGAGAGCAGCAAGGGCCTTGATGTTGCCCCTCAACATTTAGCACAAGACAGCAGAGTGAACGGGCACACACGTCACCGGGGGCTTATCTACATAAAGGTTTTTTGTAACGCATGGCTCACTGGTGCCTCACACATCCCTAACCATCCTCCTTATGCTATTTCTGCCTCAATATTCCATTACTTTCCAAACTACAACTGTTTTTCTGGTGCTTGTGGTTTCCATGTGCTACAAAGACATGTGTTCCAACTAAGTGGTATTATAACTCTTACCAGCAGTAGTGGCTAGTGGGGCAGTGGGACTGGTGGGGCAGGCAGAGGGTGGGTCAGCAGAGGCGGAGCAAAGGGTGTCGCTGGAGGTGGAGCAGTCTTTTGAATTCTCAGCACCTCATAACCCAGAAAGGGGAAAATGAAGCACATGAACTTTAAGATCGTGAATGCATGTGAGGTGGAGTGGGGTGGGGGGTGGGTGGGAGAGGATCCCTTTGGATCCATATCATCCTGTTCCAGCAACAACTTCTAGTACACAGACAATCAAATGACTTTAAGATCAGAAGTTCTCACACACCATTCACACAGACAGTCAGGCAGGCACTCCCAAATCAGTTTAAGAAAAGAAACACCAAATATGGTTGACTGGATTGCTAGATATCTTTTACAACTCTGATAGGGATTCTCACAAACATTAATAGACAAACTACATAATTTCAAACTACTATTTTGTTCAGGAGCAGGCAGAAGTAGTGCTCCAAGCCTTTAAAGTATTTTATAAAGAAATACAATTCTATGTTGGAGAATTTCCAGTTCAATTTCCTGCAGTTTGTGAGATTCGGAATGCAATGGGAAATGTCAAAATGGACCATTAAAAAGAAATGCTAACTTTCCCCGCAGAATCAGGCCTTTCGTTTTGCATTTTAGGTTGGAATCTTCACTGAAAAGATAACAAATACTCATCTTATTCCACCATTTATTTGTTCCTAATACATGTACCCTCTCTATTTCAATAGTAATGTTCTTACTACTCATAGATTGTTGTAATCTTATGCACACTTACCTGGGAGTGAATTCCATTGAACTAAATGGGGCTTACTTCTGAATAGAAATGTGCAGGATTGCACTTATGTAATTATATACATACATACATACATATACATACACACAGAGAATCTTGAAAATTCTGTTTTGGAGGGCACCTGGAACACTGCCTTCCATGGCTCCGTCTCTGTCCCCCATTAAATTCTCTCTTCAGTTCTGTGCATGCGTGCTGAGTGCACATGCCCAGTTTGTAAAAAGGATGCTCCCAGCTGGGAGTTTCCTAGACGATGTCAGGGTTGGATCGGAGCCCAGAGAGCCCCAAAGCAGTTTGATTCTGAGGAAGAGATAGAAACCGCGGGAGAGGAACCCACACGCTGTTCAGAGGAGCGGCCGGGGGAGAGCCCCCCGGTACACATTCCTGAGAGTGATAGTGACCCTGGCAAGGAGAGGGAGGCGCAACAGCAGTTTCTGGACGCTAGGCACTGGCGCAAATGGCCGTCAGTTAGCCGTGATAGGCTACGTAAGTATTTACGGCAAAAATGGGGAAGCGAATGGCGGCCGCAGATGCGGCCGCCATTCGCCAAGCAGCACGAACAGCACCAAGTAAGTGCTCCATTTTGCGCACCTTTCATGGGGTGGGGGGGCTTCGTTCCGCCACCGATTTCGGAGGGCCAAATGCACTGGCATTCGGCCTCACTGAGATCCGTGGCAGAATTCTCTGACATCCCTAATCATGGCAAAAGCGGGGACACAAATGGCAGCTGCTACGGCATTTGCGTCCCTTTGCTGAGCCGTGATAGGCAACGTAAATATTTATGTAGCCTATCATGGCAAAAGCAGGGACGCAAATGGCGTAGTGGCCGCCATTTGCATCCCCGCTTTTGCCATGATAGGCTACGTAAATATTTACATAGCCTATCACGGCTCAGCAAAGGGACGCAAATGGTGGCTGCTACGCTGGCCGCCATTTGTTTCCACAGACCTGCTGTGCGGATGCACCCAGCTGGTGGCTCCATGGAGTTGCTGCGGAGCGGAGCTGGCCGGGGTAGGATTTCATGGGGAGGTACGGAGCGCCTCCCCCCGACCGTGAATGTCACCTTTGAAAAGGTAAGTGACTTTCGTACATCCCTAGGCAGGGGCAACCTCCTGACAGACAAGCGCAGAGCAGCAGCCGCCCCCGGCAGTTTCCTAGACCAAGCATAGTACAGCAGCAGCTGCCGCCACAGCAGCCAGCAACATGATTTGCAATGGCTGCTGCTGTGCTGCAGAGAGGCAGGAGTTTTTGGTGGGGGAAGAAGCAGTAATTGATAAGCAGGTCATTGCCCCCGAGCCCCTCTCGGCTAGCTGCCACTGCTTACTGGTAGGAGTGGCTTTAAAGCTTTTCCTGTCCCACCGCTGACTTTCTCCTCCTGTATGTTCCATGCTCTTTCCTCACACTGCTTTTAATGGGATTTGTGGACAGGAACCCCACCCCATGACCCTCGCCGCTGCCATCACCAAGGAAAGAGCAGGGAGCAAAAGGAGAAGGAGAGAGACATGGGTGGCAGCAGTGGCAAGGGGCCATTTTGCTAGGTGCTGCTGTGTGGGAGTGTGTGAGCAAGGAAGAGGGCTTTGGGGGTTAGTGCAGGGGATCTATATGATAGCGCTCTTCAAGTACTTGAAAGGTTGTCACAGAGAGGAAGGCCAGGATCTCTTCTCGATCATCCCAGAGTGCAGGACACGGAATAATGGGCTCAAGTTACAGGAAGCCAGATTCCAGCTGAACATCAGGAGAAACTTCCCAACTGTTAGAGCAATACGACAATGGAACCAATTCCCTAGGGAGGTGGTGGGCTCTCCCACACTGGAGGCATTCAAGATGAGGCTGGACAGCCCTCTGTCAGGGATGCTTTGACTGGATTCCTGCATTGAGCAGGGGGTTGGACTTGATGGTCTTGTAGGCCCCTTCCAACCCTACTATTCTATGATTCTATGATTCTAAAGGTATGAGCAAAGGATGAGAAGGCTGCTGAAATACCTCGAGGGCAGCCCCCCCCCCCCATCCCTCTGCTCTTCTTCCTCCTGTCTGTGTATTTTGACTGCACACATGGTGGAGCAGAGCTCTGAGTTGTTATTTTTAAACCTCTGCTGCTGTGCACCATTGAAGGTGCACATTCTGTCAGTTGAGTCAAAAAAGAAAAGCAACCAGAGGCAGCAACTCTCATTTCTGACACAATCCAAGCTTTACAAAGAACATGTGGCCCAAACGTGCATCACAAAGTGACACAACTACACTCATGTAATAGTTCAGTCTCCTCCGACTTCTCCCACAATTAGAACACTACGCAATTTTGTGTGGCAAGAGATCATGTTATAAACTGAGATCATTACTAATACTTAGGCAGACAGTGATCACTGCTGGGTTAAGTGCAAGAGGTTGTCCCCACAGGGGATTTACTGAAAGTTGCATTTGGAGGTTGTTCGGGGCAGATGATGTCGTGACCATCCTGCAGCCACCCTGGAGATCTGCACTGGAAAAACCAGTTTTCCTGAGACTACTTTTAGTCCAACTGTTTTCGTTAATTCAGCTTGTCTGCTCTGCACTTCTTGTGTGTACCAACCCTCCATATTTACTTCAGCATGATAGCCCTGTCCAGGGGTGTGTCTTTCACCTGGCCGTGACCTCACTGACCCCAGTCAAAGGGTGTTTTCCCAGTGTTTCCTGAGCTGTGTTTCCCTGATGTTTCTGCCATTTCACGGCTGGCCATTCAGGAGTTCTGCGCTACCTAACAGCATTTGCTTCACAGAGTTTGCCTACAGAGCTTGCCTACCACTAAACTCTGATGGTCGTCCCCACAAAGTATAGGTGTGCTCTGCCGAGCAGCCTCTATTTTTTTTTTAAAAGTAAGGCGTTAAAGCGCAACGTCAAAATAGTGCGTTAGTGCTACATCGTGAACCCAAAGTAAGCTCTCCAGGTTCACCAACCACAGCGGCCTGTGGACTGTAAAATGTTATCAGATCTTGGATATTTAAAGTCGTTACTGTGGGAGCACGCTATTTATTGGGCAAGCTACTACAGAGGGTTTCAGGGGCTAAGGCTTACACTGGTAAAAGCGCCTTGAGGGAGCGAAGACTCGCAGTGCCCCCACATGCTGCTCTAGGCGAGGGAGCTAGGCCAGATCACAGTTCCTGAAGGAGTTCCTATGGGAAAGAAGAGGAAATTGGAATGCCAAATACTGAAGATGTATTTAACATGAATAGCTTTAGGAAGCAGCTGTTTAGTAAACACTACACATCTCATGAAATGAATGGGCTTGACCATGAGGCAATTTGCCAAGAAAGGCCCTTAAATGTCTGAAAACTGTTGGGCATGTTTGAAGAGCTACAGCAATAACATTTACACGTGGAATTGGCTATCAATGTTTATGGCAGAAAAACACTCATGTATTGTAGTCTCTCATGGTTAACATTAGACCACACAATTCATGGCATCATGTTTTTGAAACCTGTGGAACTTAAATAACTGATAAATAAAATGTATTGCCAGGAATGGACCCTGAAGAGTTAATTCTTTGGCGATATTGGTGTGGCTCTGCATTATTCTCATGTAGAGCTTTTAGGCACGTCAATTTGGTTGCTGGGATATTTTGGAACCGAGCATCCTGAGATAGTTTATTTTACAGGTTTATTATCTGGATAATATATTCTTTCCATTTTTTCCCAGAACTGAGTGCAGCACTGCCTTATACTCTCCTAGTCCTCTGTATTGTGTGAGATTTGGTATTTTGAGACACTTTGGAACTAGTTGTGCTGGGTCTATTTTGATAAATTCTTTGCTTTCTGAGGCAGACCTGGATGTTGGATTCTTCAAGATGTTGGTGTGGCCCCACTTAGTCCTGTGTAGCAGAACTAGGGATTCTGGGTTGTTGTTTTTAACTGCCAGGAACAGGCCTGGAATGTGGATGTTTCAGAGGTGAGGTGTGGTTCCAAATCATTTCCATCTTGTTCTAGTAGCTGTAGTTGTTTCAGATGACCCAGAAGTAGGCATTCTATTTGTTTGTTTGTTTGTTGTTGTTGTGAAGAGCCCAAACTTGAAAATAATTTCTTCAAGGGTTGATGCAATACCACATTATTCTTACATACAGTGCCATTTTGTTTTGGGAGTGACTAACATGCCCTGTAATTGGATTTCACAGGTCGTAGTTTTACTCATCTTCTTTTACTATTTCATATTTTTACCTTATAGGGCATATTTAAGGTCTTTTTTTAAAGCCTTTCTGGGAATTATCTGTAGTAACTGGAGGAAGCCAATCCTGAATGTCTGTTGACAGATAATATCCAATCTACTCTAGTTGCTCAACTTTTAAAATGAACTATGATAGAAACAGGGTATGTCAGACTGTCAGACTTGATTAATTGTGATGACAACAAAAGAACAAAAGAACATCATTTATATTGTCAAATCACTCTAAAACAAATAACTTCCTTTTTGTAAACACCTCACAAAGGAACAATAAGTGCTGACTGGATAACAGACAAATACAGAAAATCCACATTTTACATAATAAGTCCTATGGTAATCTGCATGTATAATTCTCATGTTCAAGAAAAATGAAAGAAGAAAAAGGTTTATTATTGAGACAATCTGTTTACAGCACAACAAATGCACAGTAGTTGTTCATTTACTATGTGGGGGTAGGGATGTTGGAGAAATCCTCCGCGGACTCCAATGAGGCCGGGTTCTTTGGAATCCAACCTCCAGAGTCTGGGAGGATTCCTGCCGGACCGGCACACCTGCTTCAGATCCTCCGCCGATATGGCAATGGCAACTGCCATTGCCATTTTCCTTTTAGAAAGACAACTGTAAAGCCCTGAGTTTTACATAAATAAAGCCATAAATGGCTGCAAGGGCTTTACAGCCACAAGTGGTGTCCACTACGCCATTTGTGGCTGTCTTTCTCAAAGCAAAATGGCAATGGCAGCTGCCATTGCCGTATCGCCAGAGGATTCGGAGCAGGCGTGCCAGTCCATGGAACCCAACGGCCATGCAGGCGCTCAAGATGATCCTGGGTCGGGGGAGGAACAGATTGTCTCTCCCCCGTGGAAGCCCCCCTGGAACGGAAGGTACGGGTTTCATATGGGTTATGTTTTTCCAGCATTCAAAATCACATTATATTGTTTGTAAGAATATAATGCTTTCACCAGCTAGAAGAGACTTTGAAATTCAGTTTGCTGTCTGCAATATTTGCATGACTGTGGTGGGTGCATATTGGACTGTACCAGAGTCATCATTCTTGTAAGCAGACTGTGAGAGAAGCTTGAGCTTGAGGAGGGGAGTTTTGCCTTTGAGGAGGAAGCTGGCTGACCACCTAGCCCCCAAGAGTGTTTTCACCTCAAGAGGCAGGCCAATAGGGCTCCTTTAAGTGCTCAAATAGAAAGAAGAACTCAGGAGGAAGGGACTCCTTGAGAGCAAGGCCTGCAATGAACTGCAGCTGAGGCCTGGGTGGGGCTCAGGAAGCTCTGGCAATATAAACCTGCAGTATCAGTTTGGCCATTGCTGGAAACAATGTCTTCTATCAGTGCCTTCTACATTTGACCTTGCTCCATGATTGAACCTCCATGCTGCTGACTTTGGACTCCTGCTTGACTATTCTCCTTGGGCTGCATATTGTGTTTTGACCTTGGCTGTTCTTCATACCTCTGTTTTGGAACTCTCCCTCTTTCCTGAGAAAACTGTACTTTGACCATTGCCTTTAGCACGCTTTTGGGTTGGCCCTTAGTTTAACCTGACACTGAGCCTGATCCAGCCAAAGCAGGAGACGGTGTTGTACTGGGAAGAAACACAGAAAATCACATTGCCCAGCAAAAGATTCAGTTTGCTACAACTGCAAGAAAAATGGGCATTTTCCAAAGATGCGTTTTTAGGAGTTCCAGTAGGGTGAATTGCAATTACCTCAACCGGCTTTCTTGGATCTGTGACAGAGTCAGGACATGAGGATACAGAAATGGACAGCAAAGATGGACATCCAATGGAATTTTGGTTGGACTCCGCAGTGGATGGCCTCCTATCCTGCAGATTTCTTTAGACTACACTCAAGGCAGAGATTGCAAAAGTCAGACAAGAACTGAAAGAGGCCATTGGGAGAATACCTAGTGGAGTGGTTCACAGCAAATATGCAGTGTAATGGGGAAGAAGGGAGGGGGCTGGTTTATATGATAATAGGCTTAGAACAACCCCTGCTAGGATTCTGAACATGTGACAGCCTAGAGTTGATTAAATGCCTGAGATACAGGGCAGCAAACATGGCAGCAGTTAATCCACAAGCAGAATACTCCACATTCTTCCAGGGTCTTGGCCAGATGAAGACACCATATGAGATTAAATGGAAACTGGAACCTAATCTTTTCTCCCTTAGTGTTCCCAGCTGAGTGCCAATTGCATTGCTTGAAAAAGCCAATCAACAGCTGGGGTGGGGGGGGAATGATTGAAATGGATATTATTGCATTAGTGGATGACCCCACAGAGCGGTGTGCTCAAATGGTTATCATGGGTAAACCAAATGGAGACGTACATATCTGTGTTGATCTGACCCAGCTGAATAGCAGTGTTGAAAGACAACTGCATCCCATGACTGCGGTGGAGCACGCACTGGGGCAACTAAGCAAAGCCCGATTTTTTTTTCCAAATCAGAGGCCAAGAGCAGATTTTGGCAAATAGTATTGACCGGAAGCTCCATGAAGCTAACTCTGTTTTTACTCCTCCTGGATGCTGCTGTTTTAAAAGACTCCCCTTTGGAGTCACCTCAGCTGCTGAACACTTCCAAAAGAGGATGAGCCATTTGCTTCAGGGTATTGAGCATGCTCTTTGCCACATGAACAATATTATAGCTGCAGGAGTTGCTATGGAACAGCACAATATTCAACTGTGACAGTCAAGTATCATCAACTGGCTCCAGGAGGATAAGGTCACACTCAACAAGAAAAATATGCATGTTTGGTTCCAATGTGTGTATTTCCTGGGGCATGTGATGGATGGAGATGGTATCCACCCTGACTTGGAGAAAGTACAGGCAACTGAGAATTTTTCAACCCCCAAATCAAGCATGGCTGTCCATCAATTTCTAGAAATGGTATATTTTCTGGGACACTTCCTGCCTCATCTCTTAAATCTTGCAACCCACTGAATGAACTGTTGAAATCAAACAATGAGTTTGTCTGGGACCCAAGTCATGATCAAGCCTTCTGGGAGATCAAAAGGCGTTGACTATTGTGTCCATTCTAGTGATATTTGATCCAATGAGATGCACTATTATTTCAGCAGATGCCTCATCCTAGGGACTAAGGAGCAACAAGAACAAGACGATGGCCACTTCATCCAATTGCCTTTGCCTGAAGGACATTGTCAGTTGCAAAAAAGTACTATGAACAGATCAAAAAAGAGGCACGGGCAATCACATGGGCATGTGGATGACTCCAAGGAGCTTTTCAGAGATGCCTTGAGACTAGTCAGTTTAAGTTCTTACAAGGCTCCCCCTTTGCAGACTGAATGCTTTCCCTCCATTTTCAAGATCTACAGTATCCTTTTTGAGGTGTTGTGATCAGAATTGTAGCCAGTATTCCAAATGTAGTCATGCCATAGGTTTGTATAGAAGCATTATGCTATTCACAGGTTTGTTTTAAATTCCTTTCCTAATTATCCCCAACATAGACTTTTTAAAGCAGCTACACTTTCAGCATTTTGATAGAGCTATACTCCAGCACCACCAGATCCATTCCCTGGTAAGTCACTGCCAGAGCTCAGACCCCTTCAGCATATATTTGAAGTTAGCTCCATTGTGCATGACTTTTGTTGTTGTTGTTCAGTTGTTCAGTCGTGTCCGACTCTTCGTGACCCCATGGACCATAGCACGCCAGGCCTTCCTGTCCTGCGTTCTCTCCCGGAGCGTGCTCAAGTTCATATTCATTGCATCTGTGATGCTATCTAGCCATCTCATCCTCTGCCGTCCCCTTCTCCTTTTGCCTTCAGTCTTTCCCAGCATCAGGGTCTTTTCCAGGGAGTTTTCTCTTCGCATTAGGTGGCCAAAATATTGGAGCTTCAGCTTCATTATCTGTCCTTCCAATGAGCAGTCAGGGTTGATTTCCTTTAGGATGGACTGATTTGACCTCCTTGCAGTCCAGGGGACTCGTAAGAGTCTTCTCCAGCACCACAGTTCGAAAGCATCAATTCTTCAGCGCTCAGTCTTCCTTATAGTCCAGCTCTCACAGCCATACATTACTACTGGGAAAACCATAGCTTTGATTAGACGGACCTTTGTCGGCAAGGTGATGTCTCTGCTTCTTACTATGCTGTCTAGGTTTGCCATAGCTTTCCTCCCAAGGAGCAAGCGTCTTTTAATTTCATGGCTACAGTCACCGTCTGCAGTGATCTTGGAGCCCAAGAAAGTAAAATCTGTCACTGCTTCCATTTCTTCCCCTTCTATATGCCAGGAAGTGATAGGGCCAGATGCCATGATCTTAGTTTTTTTAATGTTGAGTTTCAAACCAGCTTTTGCACTCTCCTCTTTCACCCTCAACAAGAGGCTCTTGAGATCCTCTTTGCTTTCTGCCATTAGGGTGGTCTGCATATCGGAGGTTGTTGATAATTCTCCCAGCAATCTTAATTCCGACCTCTGATTCATCCAACCCAGCATTTCTCATGATGTACTCTGCATATAAGTTAAATAAGCAGGGTGACAATATGCAGCCTTGTCGTACTCCTTTCCCAATTTTGAACCAATCGGTTGTTCCATGTCTGGTTCTTACTGTTGCTTCTTGACCCTCGTACAGGTTTCTCAGGAGACAGGTAAGGTGGTCTGGTACTCCCATCACTTTAAGAATTTGCCACAGTTTGTTGTGATCCACACAATCAAAGGCTTTAGCGTAGTCAATGAAGCAGAAATAGACGTTTTTCTGGAATTCTCTTGCTTTCTCTATGATGCAGCGAATGTTGGCGATTTGATCTCTAGTTCCTCTGCCTCTTCTAAATACCCTCTGCTCTTCCCCAGTAGCATATTGGACACCTTCCGACCTGAGGGGCTCATCTTCCGGCGTCATCTCTTTTAGCCTTGTGATACGTTCCATGGGGTTTTCTTGGCAAGAATACTGGAGTGGGTTGCCATTTCCTTCTCCAGTGGACCACATTTTGTCAGAACTCTCTGCCATGACCTGTCTGTCTTGGGTGGCCCTGCACGGCATAGCTTATGGCTTCACTGAGTTACGCAAGCCCCTTCGCCACAACAAGGCAGTGATCCATGAAGGGGGTGCATGACTTTACACTTGTGTATTAAAATGACAAATGTAGTTTAATTTGAACATTTCCCCAATTTGGAGAGATCCTCTTGGAGTATTTAACTATCCCTTTCTAGTTTTGTTAGTGTAAATAATGTGTTGTCATCAGCAAATTTAGCCACGTCACTGTTCACTCATCACTCCTACCTCCAGATCATTCATGAATAAGTTAAAAAAGCATTGGTCACAATACAGATCCCTGGGAGACGCCACTGTTTACATCCCTCCATTGTGTGAACTGCCTATTTATTCCTTCCCTTTGCTTCCTGCTATCAGTCCATGAGCGTACCTGTCCTCTTATCCCATGGCTGCTAAGTTTGCTCAGAGAAGTAATCGATAAGGAACTTTGTCAAATGCCTTTTGAAAGTCCAGCAATGTCCACCAGATCACCCTTCTCCACATGCTTGTTGACAATCTCAAAGAGCTCCAAAAGGTTAGTGAGACAGGGCTTACCTTAGCAGAAGCCATGTTGATTCTTTTTCAGCAGGATGTGTCCTTTTATATGCTTGATAATTTTTATCTTTAATAATGCTTTCCACCAATTTATCCAGAAGAGATGTTAAGTTAATCACGCTGTAATTTCCTGGATCCTTCTTTTTCATCAGGAAAAACTTCCTGAGTGTCAGAGCAATACGACAATGGAACAAATTACCTGGGGAGGTGGTGGGCTCCCCCACACTGGAGGCCTTCAAGGCGAGGTTGGACAGCCATCTGTCGGGGATGCTCTGACTTGGATTCCTGCATTGGGCAGGGGGTTGGACTCGATGGCCTTGTAGGCCCCTTCCAACCCTACTATTCTATGATTCTATGATTCTATGATTCTATCTATGATCCCTTTTTAAAAATTGGCATTACATTGGCCACTTTCCAGTACTCTGGTACAGAGGCTAATTTTAGGGACATATTCCATCCTTTTGTTAGAAAATCCGCATTTTCACATTTGCATTCTTTAAGAACTCTTGGATGGATACCATCTGGACCAGGTGATTTGTTTGATTTCAATTTGTCAATAAGGTCTTGAACTCTTGTCACCACTATTTGCCTCAGTTCCTCAGACTCCCTTCCTGAAAATATCATTTCAGGCATGGACATCTTTACATTTTCTACAGTGATGACAGGTACAAATAATTCATTCAGCTACTCTGCAGTCTCCTTATCTTCCTATGGTACTCCTTTAACTTCCTTGCTATTCAACAGTAAAACTTATTCCCTAGTTGGTTTCTTGCTTCTGATGTATTTAAAGCAATGTGCTCCTCATTTTATTTTTTTTATTTTTTTGGTATCCCTTATTGATTACTTGCATTTCTTTTGTATGAGTTTGTTTTCCTTTTTGTTCTCCTCTTTTGGGCAAGACTTCTGTTTTCTGAAGGAAGCCCTCTTTTCTCTAATAGCTTCCTTGACATGGCCCATTAACTGTTGACATTCTGGACTTGGTGGTACCTTTACTGTCCTGTGGTATACATTTTAGCTGAGCTTCTATTATTGTGGTTTTGAGTAACCCCCAAGTGTTCTGGAGAGATTTGACAATTTTTACTTCCCCTTTCAACTTCCTTTTTACCATTCCCTAATCTATAAGAAACATTTTCTTTTGAAGTCAGTTGTGATTGCATAGGACTTTAGATACCTGTACTCCAGAAATGGGGAATTTGTGGTCCTCCACATGCTTTTGGACTTCAATTCCCATCAGCCCTAGGCAGCATAGCCAATGGTGAGTGAAGATGGGAATTGCAGTCCTACAGCATCTGGAAGGCCACACATCCCCACACATGTAGTCAGTGGGATCATCTGCACAATCCTGGGATCATCTGCATGCAAAACATGTGGTCTATCACTGAGCTATGAGAAGGGAGAGAAGACACAGTTTTGCGAAGAGTATCACTGAACTAGAGCAAAAGCATTTGTTTCCAGGGATAAAAATTTATGTTGGAAAACCATTTCTATCCACACTTATGGAATGCCTTTCTGTCTTCACCCCCAAGGGCCCTTAAGACACAGCCTAAATCAGCTTGAATCGAGAAATTTTGGGGTATCTGAGTTGTGAATGGCAGTGAACTGAAATCTCTTCTGTGGGGAGAAAAGAAAGACCCCTTTCTTCTGAAAATATGTGTAGAAATCTGTGATAGCTACCACAGTGAGAAAATAAAATCTGAGAGAACGTTAATAAAACTGGCTGAACTGGTTGCCTAAGCTGAGGCTTCACTTCACCATATCTAATACCTGCCAACAGGCAGATACAGATATACAGAGAGAAGCTTGCAGTTTGCACCTGAAGGGCTTATGAGGACTCCCACCACAGAGCCCTTTGGAGAAAAACACCTGATCACCTTTCCATTTCTGCAATATCCCCTGTTCTTTTTTATGCTCTCTGGATTGTGTCCTTCACAAGAAATAAAGTGCAGGGGACTTGTCAAATGTAAATACCTGCATTTTTGTGTTGTACTAACCCTTTAAATATAGCATCATGTTGTGAGTAGATGCATTAGCTCAGACTGAGGTGGACAACATGTTCTCATCCTATGTATTGTGTACCATCAAATAGTTAAACTTATTTTTGCAACCATGAAAGCTAGAAAGATGGCGATGATTATTATTAATTATTATTTTATTATTAAGAATGAAAGCTGGGATTCTTAGAATTCTTCCAATGGATTGTATGAAAGAGCCTCCGAGGCTTTGTGCTGTGCGCTTTGTAGTTTGCAGCTCTCTGTATCCTGCAATCCACAAATTACAAGTGGGTGTTGTCCACCCCTGCATTTGCTGAAGTGTGGAATCTTACGTGGTATGGGGCAGAGTAGCCAGCTGGAGGAAAGTAGTTCATCCTTAACACATGATGAATGAGTCACACTCAATTTCTCTTATTGAACACCCTTCTCACATTTTGTTTCTCTTGCACAGCTTTTTAGAAACTGGGGAAAATAAACCACTGAGGTCTTATTTAATGTATTATAGGGAGGAGCAAACTGGTATTCTGTGTACATAAAATATAATTCAGTCCTCTCTTTTAAAAACAAAACAAAAAAAACCTTGTGAATTATTAATTTAATTCCCCTTGGGGATTTGTGAATCTTGCCAAGCTTTTCCTGCTGAGCTGGGCTGGTGGAGGAGGGTGACAGAAGAGGTGCGGGGAGACAATAGATATATGCAATCTTACTATCAGGAGTGTTAATCTAGCCCCAAACTCTCCTGCTTTCAAAAGGGCAAATCTGTTTTATGATGGTTAGTGCCCTAGTAATAAAAGCCCACCTCTTGGGAAAGCACAAATGTCACTGGAGATATTTTGAATGCATGAATTGTTAAAGATTTTCTGCCCAAGGCAACAAACAGGAAGCAAAGAAGCTGAGAAACGAGCCTGAGGTGTGTTTGTGTAAAGGCAAGAAAGACAAGAAGAAAGCAGTCTTATCCAGAGCTTTTCACTATACACATTCTTATGCTACTCTCAGCAGGAACAATATGTTTTTCTGTGAGCATTCTGGAGGAACATATGAGAGGTGAATAGGGTGAACACTTATGCATCTCCAACAAAGGGGACATGCATTGCTAAAAAAGAGGGCTAAAGATGGCACAAATTTGCATAAAATTTGCAGATGGTAATTTATATGTATAGATGTACATAGAAATAATGATTATAAATTTAAACAGAAATGCCATTTCACCACAGTGGGGACGACTGTGGCCAGGTGACCCATGGGCTGGCCTGTTCAGTCTGCTGTTCAGGTACTCCCTGTTGATAGGCAATTTCAGGGCTTCTCTCCCTTCTGATGGTCCTTTATCTTTAAAATGGACTTGAACAGGACTCAGGACAGCCTTTCAAACAGAGGACACCTTCAAATAGAGGACTGTCCTCTGTAAAAGAGGAGACAGGGCAGCCTTTTTAGGACAAAGGCAATTTAAGGCCAGTTTGGGCATTACATGATTGGAGTCCTTTCAAAAGCCTTTTTTCTGACAGAAGTCTGGTGCCTTTAACAACAGTGCAATTAGGGATTTTGGAGAAATCTGCCATGGAACCAAATGAGCTCAGAGTTTTATAAATCCAACATGGATTCCACAGTGGACCAGCTTTTCCCTTGCTGGGTGGATTCCACGGACTTGTGGATCATTTTTCTAACCTTCAGGAACTTTGTGCAGATTTTGTCATAGAAAAATATGCAAAAGTTTAAAAGCCCAGCTGAAAATGTGCATTTCCCCCATAGGTTAAGCATGAACATGCCCATTTTGGAGGGATTGGTGCATTTTGTGGGAATTTGTTCATTTCTGCATGTGCAAATTTGCACAAATTTGGAAACCACACCTCCCCCCCCCCCAATTCTCTTGCTGGGTGGACAATGGAACAAAAGGTGCCTGACAACCTGAGAACCACAGACTGAATGGATTTTACATAAACAGTACATCTCTAGTGCGAGAGAAAGAAATCCAGGTGTGGCTCTCCCCTCATCCCCCAGTATGGAGATATGCTGATGGGGAAAGTGTAATCTGTTTTCTGTGGAGTCAGTGTGATACTTAGAGCAGGGAGAACCTAGGTTCAAACCAACCCCAGCTCAACTGAGAAGCTCATTGTGTGTCTGTGGACCAAAGTCTAAGTCTTAAGAGTCTGAGACTCATGCAGGTATAAGATCAAGCCTGGCACTAGCATGTGGCATCCTCAGGCAGTTCCTGGGACCTCAGCACCCCTAGCAGGCCTCACTGCTATGTTGACACCTGCCCTCCCCACCCCCTCAGACTAATGGGTTGGGGAGCCACCAGGGTACTGTATCGCTCTGGGGCATTGTGGGAAATTAAAATGATGGTTCCAAACTGCTTGGTTCTCATTGCAGCATTGTTGTTGCTGTTGTCCATCACTACAAGGCAAGCCCCCTGGGACCCACCAACATAGGAGGGGGGGCACCTGTTTACTGAGGATACCCCCAAACGTGGAGCTGGCCCTTCATTGGATAACCGTGTTCATGGTGCTGTGAGCTTTGATAAATAAATCTGTTGAACTGCTGCCTGTTATGAAATAGTTAAAAGTTCAGGTACCCTCATCTGGAAGAAAAATGGTAGCAACCTTCCTTATGAAGGCTCATTATAGTACCACCCGCTCCCGCGATTATTGTAATTCCAAGGACACCTATACAATGGGCCCATTTGCAAGACAGGAGGGTGGTTAATAAGTCACAGTGGCTTGTTAACCACCCCTGCATGTGCTCCTTGCATGCTGGCTGATTTCCCTAATTACCCTCACCAGGCATGGCTTGTCATGATGGCCAAACCCAGAAAGGGTGGGTGGCTGGGGTGGTTAAGAAACCACCCAGCAACCCTACAATACACCGTTGGTTCTGGGTGGTTTGCTAACCACACCAGGCAGTCACCCACCCTTGCCAGGTTCAGACATCATGACAACCCACGCCCAGCAGGGTAATTAGGGATAATCAGCAGGCACGCAACTGGCACACATGGGGGTGGTTACAAACCTGCCCTGTTCCTAAGGTCTTCTAGAGAGGCCCTTATTTCAAGACTGACCCCTTCACAGGTGCATTTGGTGGCAAACCAAGGAAGAATATTTTTGGTGGCTGCTCTCAAGCAATGGAACTCCTTCCCAAGGGATGCTAGGTTTGCTGCTTCCCTGCTGTCCTTCCACTGGCAGAGCCTGTAAGTGGGTCCGGTGTCTTGGGGGCTGTTTTTATTAATATTTTTTCTGTAATTGTTATATTTTTATTGTATTTTAATGTATCCCTTGAGGGCGCAGTCCTATGGAGATAGCCATCAGCCTCTGAACTCGGAGGCTGATGCCTATCCAATGCAGGGTGGCCAGAGCACAGGGGGAATCCTCTCCTCCATGCTCCGGCTACCCTCCATTTTCAGCTAGACACACAATTTTGTGCGTCTAGCCAGGGGCGTCAGAGCAGGATGGAGGGAGGCTGCACAGCACATAGGAAGTCTTGTAAAGAGGCTTCTGTGATCTCTTCCTCTTCCCGGCCCCAGGACCGCCCCCTTTTCACCCTCTCCATGCTCTGTCCCCAAACATGGAGGAACAGGTGGCACAAAGAACTGCACTAGCTTCGAGGAGGAGAGGGCAGGGAGCACGATTTCTGAGGATGGAGCTTGGAGCCCTGGCTCTGAGCTCAGTTCCCAGAAACTGAAAAATCCCATAGCTTTGTAGACAGTGTCTAGTGGCCATAGGATTACTCTCTTCATCAGTTTTAATTGGTTCTGTGAGCTGCCTTGAGTGCCATTTTTTGGTGGAATAGTGGGGTACAAATAAACCAACCAAACAAATAAGTCACTGTGGTTTATTAACCACCCTCGTGCAAACCCGGTCTATATCTTTGCTGGCTTCTTACTGGGGATATTTACCAGAGGTTTTTGATCCTGTGGAACTTTTCTGCTGACTGAATGGAGGACAAGGAGGTGATCTTGGTCCATTCCTCCCTCTTACTGAGGTCCCTTGTGTTCCCTGGAAATGTCCTCTGGAGGGCTGGATGACCCTCCAGATCTGTGGTGGAGGCTATACTGGGAGCTGCAGAGGGAATTGACAGAAACTGACTTCCTACCTCCTTTCCAGGAGTGTTTGCACAGAACTTCGCTTGGGGATGCTCCTGCTGGTGGAATAAAACTGGATCCAGCCCACACTGTCTTAGGCAGCATATGACTTACAAGAGTGTCACAGATGGTTAGTCCTCTGTAAGCTGAAATAAGGAGAAGGGCCGTAGCTCAGTGGTAGTGCACATGTTTTGCATGCAAAGGGTCCCAGGTTCAATCCCTGGCAATTCTAGGTAGGACTGGAAAATACCCCTGTCTGAAACCCCGGAAAGCCACTTCCGGTCAGTGTAGACAATACTGAGTTAGATGGACCAGTGGCCTGGTTTGGTATGTCAGGAGTTGATCCTGAGGAGACAATTGACCCCCTTCAAAATGATTGCCAGTAGATCTTACAATATAATCACTGATGGACAGGGCATTTTCACACATCTTAGTTTTTTTAAATAATATTCTTGAAATATGCTTTCTTCAGTTCTTCATGCCTTACATTAAAATGACATTTGTATGTGTATACATATATAACTGTCTTAGTTTCCCTGGCCTTACAATGTCCCATTCTGCTAATTGTCTGATGTTTTTCAGAGGGTAATATATTCTTTGTGGAGGCATGATAACAGACTGCAGTGGCAGACTGGGGGGTGGGTGTGAAGGGGAGCCAAGTGGATGATATGGTCTGTTTTTTGTGCTTTGCAAACAAACTTGGCCTGGATTTGTGCCTTATCTCTTCTATTGGGGTATGTGGGCCCTTCTGAAAAAAGAAGTCACATTGCTAACATCTGGTAACACATATCTGCGACCACCCATGTTTATCTTCTTTAAGGTGTCAACTTAGAATGTTTTGAATCCTGTTTCCCACCTCCTAGCTGAGCAGAGCAGAGGAAGCTGCTCCAGCTGGTCTAGGGACTATAGAAGCAAGCAGGCTCCCAGAGAGCGAGCGATCAGAATGAGTGAACAGGGAGAGCAAACAGGAGTTGGCCAGGGAAGTTCAGCAGGGGAGGTCAAGAGGGAGGCCCCTAACAGTTTTTTTTAATTATTATTAAAAAGTTTTTTTAAAAATATATATTTTTCTTGTAACACACGCTTCCATACCAGTGGAACTCTGTTTTTAGCCTCCAGTGAATAGAGGACTAAGCACAGGCTACTCTAGTACAATCAGAAAGCTAGACACAAAAAGGGAAAAGAGACTATGAAAGGACAAGACTCTCCAGTGGTGGTGACCTGCAAGGTGTGTGCAATGTTTTTTTTCTTGCCTGAGGACATCATGGCCTACACGTGCAAAAAGTGCAAGTTAATCGCACTGCTGGAAGAAAAAGTCAGAGGACTGGAGCGGCGAGTGTTGACCCTCCAGGAAATAAGAGAACACGAAGAGTTCTTGGACAGAACGGAGGAACTACAGCAGCAAAGTGAAGAACAGAAGCTTGAAGAGCAACAGCAAGCTGAGGCAGAAGAGGAAAATGCTGAAGTGAGGAAAAATGCAGAACAGCATGTTGTTCAGTCATTAAGTCGTGTCCGACTCTTCGTGACCCCATGGACCATAGCACGCCAGGCTGTCCTGTCCTCCGCTCTCTCCTGGAGTGTGCTCAAGTCCATATTCATTGCATCAGTGATGTTATCTAGCCATCTCATCCTCTGCCATCCCCTTCTCCTTTCGCCTTCAATATTTCCCAGCATCAGGGTCTTTTCCAGTGACTTTTCTCTTCGCATTAGGTGGCCAAAATATTTGAGCTTCAGCTTCAGTATCTGTCCTTCCAATGAGCAGTCAGGGTTGATATCCTTTAGGATGGACTGATTTGACCTCTTTGCAGTCCACGGGACTTGTAAGAGTCCTCTCCAGCACCACAGTTCGAAAGCATCAATTCTTTGGCGCTAAGGATGGACGAAAGTCCCTTACCTGGTCCCGCAGCTTGCTTCGCAGTGGGGGGGAGGCACTTCGATTCTCCCCCCGAAATTCTTGGCAGGGGGGAGGCGCCCCGCCCCTCCTGGCCGAAATTCAGGCTGGGAGGGCGCCCCATCCCTCGCCGCCGAAATTCTGGCCGGGGGGAAGTGCCCCATCTCCCCGGCCGCGAAATAAAAAAGTTATGGGGAAAAAAAAACATGATAGGCTACGTAACGATTTAAGTAGCCTATCATGGCTAGATTTTCAAAGTCAGCCGTGATAGGCTACGTAAATCATTATGTAGCCTATCACAGCTGACTTTGGGGGGAAAAGCACGTATGGAAATGGCAGCGCCCATGGGCGCCGCCATTTGCGTTCCTTAGGAACGGGTAGTCTACGTAAAGATTTACGTAGACTATGGCGAAAATAAGGGCAACGCTTATTTTCGCCGTAGTCTACGTAAATCTTTACGTAGACTACCTGTGCGTGCCTAAATAAGGAACGCAAATGACGGTGCCCATGGGCGCCGCCATTTGCGTATGCGCTTTTTTTTTTCAAATTCAGCAGTGATAGGCTACGTAACGATTTACGTAGCCTATCACGGCTGACTTTGAAAATCTAGCTGTGATAGGCTACGTAAATCGTTACATAGCCTATCACGTTTGGTTTTTTTAAAATTTTATTTTACTGGGAAATGGCAGCAGCAGCAGCCGGTCAGAAGACCGGCCGCTGCCTCCGCCCCTGCCGAAATGCCGCTGAAATGCCTCCGGGACCCGCCGCCGAGAGGGACATTCAACAGAGGTAAGTCCCATCCCGGGGGGGTGGCGGAGAATTTCCCCACCGATTTCGGGGGGCCGAATGCATTGGCATTTGGCCTCCTGGAGATTCATGGAGAAATTCTCCGACATCCCTATTTGGCGCTCAGCCTTCCTTATAGTCCAGCTCGCAAAGCCATACATTGCTACTAGGAAAACCGTAGCTTTGATTATATGAACATTTGTCGGCAAGGTGATGTCTCTGCTTCTTACTGTGCTGTCTAGGTTTTCCATAGCTTTCCTCCCAAGGAGCAAGCATCCTTTAATTTCATGGCTACAGTCACCGTCTGCGGTGATCTTGGAGCCCAAGAAAATAAAATCTGTCACTGCTTCCATTTTTTTCCCCTTGTATATGCCAGGAAGTGATGGGGCCAGATGCCATGATCTTCGTTTTTTTAATGTTGAGTTTCAAACAGGTTTTGCACTCTCCACTTTCACCCTCAACAAGAGGCTCTTGAGATCCTCTTCGCTTTCTGCCATTAGGCTGGTATCGTCTGCGTATCTGAGCTTGTTGATAATTCTCCCGGCAATCTTAATTCCGACCTGTGATTCATCCAACCCAGCGTTTCTCATGATGTACTCTGCATATAAGTTTAATAAGCAGGGTGACAATATACAGCCTTGTCGTACTCCTTTCCCAATTTTGTACCAATCGATTGTTCCATGTCCGGTTCTTACTGTTGCTTCTTGACCCTCATACAGGTTTCTCAGGAGACAGGTAAGGTGGTCCGGTACTCCCATCTCTTTCAGAATTTGCCACAGTTTGTTGTGATCCACACAATCAAAGGCTTTACCATAGTCAATGAAGCAGAAATAGACGTTTTTCTGGAATTCTCTTGCTTTCTCCATGATGCAGCGAATGTTGGCGATTTGATCACTAGTTCTTCTAGGGGTGCACGAAAGTCACTTACCTGGTCTCGCAGCTTGCTTCGCGGTGGGGGGGAGGCGCTTCACTGCTCCCCCCGAAGTTCAGGCTGGGGGGGGAGGCTTCCCTTCTCGCCCGGCCGAAATTCAGGTCAGGGGGGAAGCTTCCCGCCTCGCCTGGCCGAAATTCAGGCCGGGGAGAAGTGCCCCGTCTCCCCGGCCGCGAACTTCAAAAGAAAAAAAACAAAAAAAACCCCGCCCCTGTGATAGGCTACGTAATGATTAACGTAGCCTATCACGGCTAGATCTGCAAAGTCAGCCATGATAGGCTACGTTAATCGTCACGTAGCCTATCACGGGTGACTTTGGAAAAAAAAAAAAAAAAGCGCGTACGCAAATGGCGGCCCCCATAGGGAGCCGCCATTCGCGTTCCTTATTTGGTCCCTGTAGTCTACGTAAAGATTTACGTAGACTACGGCAAAAATAAGGGCAACGCTATTTGCGTTGTCCTTATTTTCGCCGTAGTCTACGTAAATCTTTACGTAGACTACAGGGACCAAATAAGGAACGTGAATGGCGGCTCCCTATGGGGGCCGCCATTAGCCGTACGCGCTTTTTTTTTTTTTTTTAAAGTCACCCGTGATAGGCTACGTGACGATTAACATAGCCTATCACGGCTGACTTTGCAAATCTAGCCGTGATAGGCTACGTTAATTGTTACGTAGCCTATCACAGGGGCGTGTTGTTTTTTTATTTTCTTTGCTTGTAATGGTGGCGGTGGCAGCTGGTCGAAAGACAGGCTGCCGCCCCCGCCCCTGACGAAGACCTGCCAAACCGCCGCTGGGACCTGCTGCCAGGAGGGACATTCGTGAAAGGTAAGTCCCATCCCGGGGGGGGGGATGGGGGGCGGGGGGGCGGAGAAGTTCTCCCCGAACAACCTTCGGAGGACCGAATGCGTTGGCGCTCGGCCCCCCGAAGTTTCGGGGAGAAATTCTCCCCCATCCCTAAGTTCTTCTGCCTTTTCGAAACCCAGCTTGTACTTCTGGTAGTTCTCAGTTCACATACTGCTGAAGCCTAGCTTGTAGGATTTTGACCTTGCTGGCATGTGAAATGAGCGCAATTGTGCAGTAGTTTGAACACTCTTTGGCATTGCCCTTCTTTGGAATTGGAATGTAAACTGACCTTTTCGAGTCTTGTGGCCACTGTGAGTGTTCCAAATTTGTTGGCATATTGAGTGCAGCACTTTAACAGCATCATCTTTTAGGATCTTAAATAGCTCAGCTAGAATACTGTCATCTCCACTAGCTTTGTTGTTAGTAATGCTGCCTAAGGCCCACTTGACTTCACTCTCTAGGATGTCCAGCTCAAGTTCAGTGACCACACTATTATGGCTATCTGGGACATTAAGATCTTTCCTGTATAGTTCTTCTGTGTATTCTTTCCACCTCTTCTTAATCTCATCTGCTTCTGTTAGGTCCCTGCCTTCTTTGTCCTTTACCATGCCCGTCTGTGCACAAAACGTTCCCTTGAGATCTCCGATTTTCTTGAAGAGATCTCTAGTCTTTCCCATTCTGTTGTCTTCCTCTATTTCTTTGCATTGTTCATTTAAGAAGGCCTTCTTGTCTCTCCTTGCTATTCTCTGGAACTCTGCACTGAGTTGGATATATCTTCCCCTTTCTCCTTTGCTTTTTGCTTCCCTTCCTTCCTTAGCTACCTGTAAAGCCTCATCAGACAGCCACTTTGCTTTCTTGCATTTCTTTTTCTTTGGGATGGATTTGGTTGCTGCATTCTGAACAATGTTCCAGACCTCCATCCATAGTTCCTCAGGCACTCTGTCTATCAGGTCTAATCCCTGAAATCTATTCCTCACCTCCACTGTATATTCATCAGGGATATGATTTAGGTCATACCTGAATGGTTTAGTGGTTTTCCCTATGTTCTTCAATTTAAGCCGAAATTTTGCAAGAAGCAGCTCATGATCTGAGCCACAGTCAGCTCCAAGTCTTGTTTTTACTGACTGTATGGAGCTTCTCCATCTTTGGCTGCAAAGGACATAATCAATCTGATTTTGATATTGACCATCTGGTGATGTCCATGTGTAGAGTCGCCTCTTGTGCTGCTGGAAAAGAGTGTTTGCTATGATCAGCGTATTCTCTTGGCAAAACTCTATTAGCCTTTGTCCTGCTTCATTTTGTATACCAAGGCCATGCTTGCCTACTATCCTGGTGATTTCTTGACTTCCGACTTTAGCATTCCAATCCCCTATGATGAAGAGGACATCTTTTTTTGGTGTTAGTTCTAGAAGGTGTTGTAGGTCTTCATAGAACCGATCAACCTCAGCTTCTTCGGCCTCAGTGGTTGGGGCATAGACTTGAATTACTGTGATGTTGAATGGTTTGACTTGGATTTGTATTGAGATCATTCTATCATTTTTAAGATTGTATCCCAGTACTGCTTTTCCCACCCTTTTGTTGACTATGAGTGCTACTCCATTTCTTCTAAGGGATTCTTGCCCACAGTAGTAGATATAATGGTCACCTGAATTAAATTTGCCCATGCTTGTCCATTTTAGTTCACTGATTCCCAAGATGTCGATGTTCAATCTTGCCATCTCATGTTTGACCACCTCCAGCTTACCTTGATTCATTGATCTTACATTCCAGGTACCTAAACAATATTGTTCTTTACAGCATCGGATTTTCTTTTCACCACCAGACACATCCACAGCTGAGTGTCCTTTCAGCTTTGGCCCAGCTGCTTCGCTCTTTCTGGCGCTACTTGGAAATTCCCTCTGCTCATCCCCAGTAGTATATTGGACACCTTCCGACCTGAGGGACTCATCTTCCTGCATCATGTCTTTTAGCCTTGTGATACGTTCCATGTAGGGATGGCGGAGAATTCCGCCACGCATTTCTGTGAGGCCAAATGTACTGGCATTCGGCCCCCCGAAATCTGTGGCAGAACGGCCTGCCACCTCCCGCCCCCCCGCCACGGATTCCCCACTGGACGAAGCTTACCTGGGGCGGATGTTCCGGACGGCAGCGGGTCCGGCAGCTGGTCTTTTGACCGGCTGCCGTGGCCACCATTTGCATCCTGGTCTTTGCCGTGATAGGCTACATAAGTATTTACGTAGCCTATCATGGCAAGCCAAGCAAAAAAAAAACAGCGTACGCAAATAGTGGCGGCTATGGCGGCCGCCATTTGCGTTCCTTATTTTTCGCTGTTTAAGCCCACGTAAATATTTACGTAGGCTATTAGGGCAAAAAAAAAGGGGAACGCAAATAGTGTAGTGGGCGCTATTTGCGTTCCTTTCCCCCCCACCATTTTAGCCTACGTAAATATTTACATAAGGTATTACGGCGGGAAAAAAAGGAACGCAAATAGCACCCACTACACTATTTGCATCCCCCTTTTTTTTCACCGTAATAGCCTACATAAATATTTACGTTGGCTAAAACGGCAAAAAATAGGGAACACAAATGGCGGCTGCCGTAGCCACCGCCATTTGCATACACTGTTTTTGGTTTGTTTGGTTTTTTGCCCAGCTGTGATAGGCTACGTAATTACTTACATAGCCTATCATGGCAGCCTGGCTGGACGCAATTGGCGGCCGCTACGGCGGCCGCCATTTGCGTCCGCAGCAGCCTGTCCACGGCCAGAAGTCTGGCTGCGGACGGCCCCGGACAGCTGCTCCGCAGAGCCACCGCGGAGTGCAGCCGGCCAGGCAGGATTCCGGGGGGGAGGACTGGATCGCCTCCACCCCGTCAAGGATTCCAGGGGGAGGGACAGACCACCTCCCCCCCCATGAATCAATTCCACGAAAAGGAAAAAGACTTTCGTACATCCCTAGTTCCATGGGGTTTTCTTGGCAAGAATACTGGAGTGGGTTGCCATTTCATTCTCCAGTGGACCACATTTTGTCAGAACTCTCCGCCATGACCTGTCCATCTTGGGTGGCCCTGCATGGCATAGCTTATGGCTTCACTGAGTTACGCAAGCCCCTTCACCACAACAAGGCAGTGATCCAAGACGGGTTTAGTAGAGCACACTCCTTGGAAAAGGGCGATAGTTAGGAGCAGAAGAACTGGAAGCCACTCTGCACCAGTGGAAGCAGTGGAGCTATGGAACCATTTCCAGGTACTTGAGGATGAGACTGGAGGACAGCCTGCAGAGGAAGAATTACAGGGGAAACTGCATGAGAGTGAGCAAGAGGCTGCCTCTGCTTGACTGAACTTCAATGAAACCAAGGCCTACAACATCAAGAAGAGAAGAGGAGTAGTAGTGGGAGACTCCTTGCTGCCTGAGATCGAAACCCAAGTATGTTGCGAAGACCTGTGGACTTGCCAGTAGGGATGTACGAAACTCCCCTTATCTGGCTCCGCCAGGTTCCGCTGGGGCGGGGAGGTGCTCCGTCCTTCCCCCCGGAATCCTGGCTGGCCGGCTCCGCCAGCAATGACATCTGGGATTCCGTGGAGCCACCAGCCAGCTCCGCCAGCAGTGACATCCGGCCACTGGCTAGCAGGGATGCAAATGGCGGTGGCTGTAGCCGCTGCCGTTTGCGTCCCTGTAGTCAGCTGTGATAGGCTACGTAAAGACTTACATAGCCTATCACGTCTGGCTTAAAAAAAAAAAAACCATGCTATTTGCGTTCCCCTTATTTTCGCCGTCTTAGTCTACGTAAATATTTATGTAGACTAAGATGGCCAAAAATAAGGAATGCAAATGGCAGCGGCCATAGCCGCCGCCATTTGCGTATGCGGGTTTTTGTGTTTTTTTTTAAGCCAGATGTGATAGGCTACGTAAGTCTTTATGTAGCTTATCACGTCTTGTAAAAAAAAAAAAAACCCTGACAAGATTGCAAATGGAGCAAAGAATAAAAGGAACATGGTGGTCAGAGTCTACTACCGGCCACCCAATCAAGGAGAAGACGAGGATGAAACTTTTGAAAAGCAAATTGCCAAGGTTTCAAGGAAGCATGATTTAGTAGTAATGGGGGACGTCAATTTCCCTGATCTTTGATGGGAGACAAATTCTGTAAAACATGGCTTCTTCAAGAAATTCCTGACTTGTGTTGTGGATAACTTCCTCCTACAGAAAGTAGAGGAAGGAACTAGAGGTCGGCTATCCTTGACTTGATCCTAACCAACACAGAGAGATGACTTAGTGGATAAAGTAGCGGTTACAGGAACTCTGGGGAAAAGTGACCATGCTATACTTGAATTCTTGGTTCTAAAGATGCAAAAGCTGAGTGTAGCCAAACCCGTACCCTGGATTTTAGGAAAACCAATTTTAATAAACTCAGAACAATGATAAGTAAGGTCCCATGACAAACAACTCTAACTAGAAAAGGAGTCCAAGATGAGTGGGAGCTTTTAAAAAGGAAATTCTAAAGGCACAATTACAAACAATTCCAACAAGAAGAAAAGATGGAAGACAACAGAAGAAGCCAATGTGGCTTCACAAAAAGCTTAGAGATGACCTGAAAACTAAAAAGTACACATATAGGAAGTGGAAGGAAGGCCCAGCAACAAAGGAAGAGTACAGGCAGGTAGCACAGAATTGCAGGGATGGCGTCGGGAAGGCTAAAGCTGAGAACAAGCTGAGGTTAGCGAGGGATGCTAAAAGCAACAAAAGGCTTTCTTCAGATATGTGCATAGTAAAAGGCAGAGGAAAGAAATGGTGGTTCAGCTATTAAATAAGGATGGTAAAATGATAACATATGACAAAGAAAAGGCAGAAGTGCTCAATTCCTACTTTGGCTCAGGCTTCTCCCAAAAGAGGGTCTATGACCCCCCTGGCAAAGGCGAAGTACAGGCTGAAGGGGCAGGATTGCAACTTGAGATCGATAGGCATATGGTCAAGGAACACCTAATTACTTTGAATGAGTTCAAATCTCCAGGGCCAGATGAACTGCATCCTAGAGTAATAAAGGAACTGGCAGAAGAACTCTCAGAACCGCTGTTTATTATCTTTGAGCAATCATGGAGGACGGGTGAAGTGCCAGATGACTGGAGGAGGGCTAATGTCATCCCTATCTTCTAAAAGGGTAAAAAGGAGGAACCTGGGAACTACAGACCAGTCAGTCTGACATCAATCCCTGGACAATTCTGGAGCAGATTATAAAGCAATCCATCTGTAAGCACCTTGAAAACAATGCAGTGATTACTCGAAGCCAAGATAGATTTGTCAAGAACAAATCCTGCCAGACGAATCTGATCTCATTTTCTTTTATCAGGTCACCTCCGTTGTGGACTGTGGGAATGCTGTGGACCTAATATACCTTGACTTCAGCAAAACTTTCGACAAAGTGCCCCATGATATCCTGATGAGCAAACTAGCTCAAAGTGGGCTAGATGAAACAACAATCAGATGGATCCACTGTTGGCTACAGAATCGGACTCAAAGAGTACTTATGGACGGGATCTTCTGAAACTGGGGAGAGGTAATGAGCGGGGTACCGCAGGGGTCAGTCCTGAGCCCAGTGCTCTTCAATATTTTTATTAATGACTTGGAGGAGGAGGTGCAGGGAATGCTGATCAAATTTGCAGATGACATAAAATTGAGCAGGATAGCTAATACCTTGGAAGACAGAAACAAAATTCAAAGTGATCTTGATAGGCTGGAGTGCTGGGCAGAAAATAACAGAATGACATTTAATAGGGATAAATGCCAAGTTCTACACCTAGGAAAAAGAAACCAAATGCACAGTTACAAGATGGGCGACACTTGGCTCAACAGCACTACAAGCGAGAAGGATCTTGGAATTGTTGTCGATCACAAGCTGAATATGAGCCAACAATGTGATGTGGCTGCAAAAAAGGCAAATGCTATTTTGGGCTACATTAATAGAAGCATAGCTTCCAAATCCCGGGAAGTACTAGTTCCCCTCTACTCAGCACTGGTTAGGCCTCATCTGGAGTACTGTTTCCAGTTCTGGGCACCACACTTTAAGAAAGATGCAGACATGCTGGACAGGGTTCAGAGGAGGGCAATGAAGATGATCAGTGGACTGGAACCAAAGCCCTATGAGGAGAGACTGAAAGAACTGGGCATGTTTAGCCTTGAAAAGAGAAGACTTAGGGGAGATATGATAGCGCTCTTCAAGTACTTGAAAGGTTGTCACAGAGAAGAAGGCCAGGATCTCTTCTCGATCATCCCATAATGCAGGACACGGAATAATGGGCTGAAGTCACAGGAAGCCAGATTCTGACTGAACATCAGGAAACACTTCCTGACTGTTAGAGCAATACGACAATGGAACCAATTCCCTAGGGAGGTGGTGGGCTCTCCCACACTGGAGGCATTCAAGACAAGGCTGGACAGCCACCGGTCAGGGATGCTTTTTCTTAGATTCCTGCATTGAACAGGGGGTTGGACTCGATGGTCTTATGGGCCCCTTCCAACCCTACCATTCTATGATGCTATGAATCAATCAGTCTCACAGTAGGACAGTTTGTGTGAAAGTGGAACGGTATTATTCATATATTCCAAATTTTGATTGCTTGTGTTGTTGCAGTCGTTAGTTTTTAATTGAAATTTATCCTGAAAAACCATTGCACTAAAGTGCACATGAGTTTGGTTTTCTGAATGTAAGGTCTGGTTTAAACTAGTACTTAGGCCCAGGAGCTTTATAATGAGATGATCATTAGAAACAGAATTTGTATCAGAAATAGAATACTTTGACCCAATACATACAGTTTATACATTGGAATCCACTGACCATTTGATAGAGATAAAATAAAACCATGTTCAAATTAAATAGTGGTGTGTGTGTGTTTGTGTCTGAGTCTGTGATTGTGTGTGTGTGTCTGTCTGTGTATAGCATGTTAAAATATCAAGTGGCTGTGCTTTTACAATGGGTTATATCCAATGTTACAGTAGGAGAAAAATTGGCATTGTTGCAACAGTGGTTGCACAACTGAGATGAGAACTAGAACAACTAGTGCAAGCAACACTCTAATGAAGTCATAATGAGTTGTGCAATGTCTTGTGCAACGATTTGTGGAACAGCTTTCACAACACCTTGTGCAAAGGCTTGGGCCTGAGTTGTGCAACAGCGTGCACAAGGGGAATTAAAGTATTGGATTTGACACTTATAAAAACAGAATTTCCGCAAGTGGTAGAAGCTTTGTGGAAGCAGAATGACACCATTGGATACAACTCATTGCTTGAAGTGTCCCATCCTAGTCAGTTGTATGTGCTGAGATCCAGTTTAGGTGTAGTCTGTTACAATCAGTTTTTATAACAACACGTTACCGTAAACCATTCTTATATGATATATGTGTTCTGCAATTGTGGAAGTCATGCTGATATGCAGGCTCAACCTATGCATGTTTCCTCAAAAAAGTGCCACTAAGTTCAGTGGGAGTTACTCCTAGGTAAGTGCCCAGAGGATTGTAGTCCAGGACCCAACTATGCTATGTGTTTCACCATGCTCCTCCTCTCTCTTTAAGAATGGAAATCTAGTAATCCAGATAATTTAAGTCCTCTTTTTGTATCAGATAACATAAGACGTGTGCGTGTGTGCGTGTGTTGTAAGACTACATCAGATATTTGATATGACAATCCCTTTATTTACATGAGATGTTGGGGAATTGTTGCCAGTCAGAATGGACAATATGTAACTAGACGGAGTAGTGCTGGTGACCCAACATGGTGCCTGTGGGTGCCCACAGACACCACTCGTACTGCCTGCAGCTCAGATTCCACCTCTGCCTTGCAATTAGGATCTTGGGCAATTTATTTTCCTTTTTGTCTCACTAGTTTGCCTTCTGAGAAATGAGCCTTTTGTGAGCAGCCATGCCAGAGCCATTTTATGAATAGCCAAGCCCACCCCCCACCCCCAGAATGGCAGCCATTTTATTGACTGTGACATGCTCTCAGAATTCCAAAGGTGCCCACTGACCCCCCAAGACAGGGGAACCTTAGACATAAGACAGCTTCATATGTTCATATGGGAATTATTCATCTTCCTTCTAATGCTGCAAATTGGTCTGTGTGGACTGTTTTTGTACTTCTGTTAGTCATTTCATCCAGACAATGAGCAAGACATGCTATGGAAAAGGCCATCTTTTTTATTAGACTGACTGCTGTTAGTTAGTTTGTGAGCTTTCCAAAGAGAGCTCTCTCTAACATCTCATTTGTGAAAATAGCTGAGTTCTCACGGTCTCTGGGCTCTTCTCCAGAAGACGATGCTGTAATAATGAAACAGATCACTTGCCAGCATGACATTTTTTTTTTTTAAGTGCCTGTTAAATACCTCATTAGGAGAGACTTGCTGCAGGTTGGTTGCTTTTTTCCCTTCATAGAGTTGCAGACTGCTGCTTGCCAAGTATCATTTCACTGATCCATTTATTTAAACATACCCTTTGAGAGGTTGTTATGATAGACTTCCAAAGATTTCAGCTCAAGTAGTTGAGCAAAGTCTAACATTTGTGTTCTTTCAACCTTTATTAAAAAGTTTCCTTTCTCTCAGCTGATTTAAAAAAAAAAAAATGAATTCCATTTAAATTCCAGGAAGTTGATTCTCCAGCTCTCACTGCTGCCCTTTCAGATCTAGGGCCGATCTACATTGTGCCTGCCATCGCAACGAATTTGGTGTCCTGTTGGGTTAAACGGTCTTGCATTAAAACGTGATCATCCACACTCAGCCATTTTCCCCGTTGCGGTGCTTCATTGAATGCGTGAGCTCAGTTCACACTCAAGCGCTGTGCTGTTTTCCTGCTCTTAAAGACGGCGACTCTCATTGGAGGATCAGAAACTCTTCCTGTTTGTCCCAGCATGGTGTAGTGGCTAGAGTGCTGGACTGGGAGCCAGGAGATCTGGGTTCTAGTCCCCACTCGGCCATGGAAGCTCCCTGGGTGACTTTGGGCCTGTCACAGACTCTCAGCCCAACCTACCTCACAGGGTTGTTGTTGTGAGGCTAAAATGGAGAGGAGGATTATGTATGCCACCTTGGGTTCCTCAAAGCGGAAAAAAGGCGGGATATAAATGTAATAAATAAATAAATAAATAAATAATAATTCCACGCCCACCGCGCAGCAGTGATGCGGGAGAGGCTTGTCATTTTCCGCATGTTTTCCTGACCTTGGGGAAAATGACCAGCTTGTCCCTTGCCACCGCTGCTGTAGCAGGTGGGGGTGTAGGGAAGAAGGAGGCACCTATCCTCTTCTCTCCCCACCCCTGCTGGAGGCCAGGGCGAGCAGCTGGGGGGTGTCTACGGATGGGGAAGAATCCTCCACGGATTCAAAAGAATCCGCCCCCCCCGGAGTCCGTGGAGGATCGGAAGACTTACCTCCGCCTCCACGAGTAATCCCCACTGGCTGGATCCTCCCTGCCAGCCGGCTCCAAAGTGCCAGTGATATGGCCACCATTGCTATATCACTGGTGGGCCGGATTGACTGCGGCCGCAAATGGTGTCCCAGACGTATCGCTGGCACTTTGGCAGCGCTGTGGACTTGCTGCGAAGCGGAGTCGGCCGGCAAGGATTCCGGGGGGGAGGGACGGATCGCATCCCCCCGCTGAGGACCCCCATGGAGTCCAGATAATGGGGTCTCGTACACCCCTAGGGGTGTTGGCGAATGCTCTTTTCCCCATGCCAGCCCTTGACAGCCAGCGCGAGGAAGAGGGGCAGTGGCGGCGGCACCCAGCACTTGCGTTTTGGGGGGGGGGCTGCTGGCATCTTCGAAGATTCGAAGCTTCACGTCGGCCCGGTCAGTAGTTGGATGGGCAACCTCCTGGGAATCAGGCTTCCTGCACTGAGCAGGAGGTTGTTCTATCTCTTCAAATGAGACCAAGTTTTACCCCCTTCTATCCCCCGCTTCAGCTTAAAAAAAAAAAAAAAAGGCGTTATCTTTGAAGAATCGTGGCTTCTCCACAATTTTTTTTCTCATTCAGGCATGATCTTTGAAGATGTGAAGCTTTGAATCTTCAAATCTTCAAAGAACATGCCTGAATTAGAAAAAAAAATCACAGAGAAGCCACGATTCTTCGAAGATCGCGCCTTAATTTTTTTTTTAAAAGCCGAAGCGGGGGATAGAAGGGAGTAAAACTTAGTTTCATTTGAAGGGATAGAACAACCCCCTGCTCAGTGCAGGAAGCCTGATTCCCAGGCAGTCACCCATCCAACTACTGACCAGGGCCAACCCTGCTTAGCTTCCAAGATCAACCAAGCACACGCACATCCAGCCCTTTGCTTGTTGCTGAGGAAACGGGGGCTGCTGAGGAAGCTATGCGATCAGTAGCTGGAAGACGGTATAGGGCCGTTGAGAGCTGTGATTGGACAGGAGGGAAATACAAACACCGCCATATATGGACAGGCAGGGGAGGGGACTACGACCAGATACAGTAGCGAAGGCGGAAAATCAGAGTACATTAAGGGGAAATACTAGGATATCAGGGTATTGAAAGCAGGAGCACGGAAGTGAGAAATTCTGGTTCCAATTCAAGGCGGCTACTGCGTAGTGTGAAAGACAGGCGGTGAAACCTCATTGGAAGCGAAAAAACCCTTAAGTGTAGATCGGCCCCTGGTGTGCACTAGTGGCAGTGAGAATGAATGCAGTGATCTCGCTCCTCTGTGGGGTGTTATGGTTTAGAAATCACCCATCCTGGAAAAATGCTGTCCATTGGCTCATATGGACACGTGAGGGTCTGAATGCTGAATTATAATCAGACACGGGCTAGAGCTGTATCTTCAGCCTATCACGTGGCGGTGAAGGCAGCAAAAAAGGAATATTATGCTGCCTCCATCGCATCTGCAGAGTGCTGTCCCAGGAGGCTGTTCCAAGTGGTCTGGAGCCTGGTCGGTCCTGTGGCTCTGGAACCACTGGAGCATTCTAAGGCCTCCTGTGAGGCCTTGGCAAGGCACTTTGCAGATAAAATTGATCAGATTAGGTGTGTTACTCGCACGCTGTGGATACAGTTACTGAGCAGGAGGCGGCTTGTGGCAAACCGGTTTTGTGGGATTGGTTCCAGCTTCTTCCTCCTGATGAAGTGGACAAGGTGCTTTCATCTGTAAGGCCAACCACCTGCTTACTTGATCCTTGCCCATCGTGGCTCATTATGGGCTGCAGAGAGAGACTGGGTGAGGGGATCAGGGCGGTGGTGAACGCCTCCCTTGAGGAGGGAGTGATGCCATCAGCCCTCAAGGAGGCAGTGATAAGACCGCTCTTAAAGAAGCCCTCCTTGGATCCTCAAGTTCTGAACAACTTTCGCCCAGTCTCAAATCTGCCATTTTGGGGCAAGGTGATTGAGCGGGTGGTGGCGGTGCAGTTGAAGGCACACTTGGAAGAAACTGATTATCTAGACCCATTTCAGTCGGGCTTCAGGCTTGGGCATGGGACAGAAACGGCCTTGGTCGCCTTGGTAGATGATATGAGGAGGGCTCTGGATAGGGGTGAATGCTCCTTCCTTGTTCTCCTCAACCTCTCAGCGGCTTTTGATACCGTTGACCACAGTATCCTCCTGGACTGCCCGGAGGGGTTGGGCATTGGAGACACCGTATTGCGGTGGTTCCGGTCCTTTCTCTCTGGCAGGTACCAGAGGGTAGCACTGGGAGAGGAGGTTTCGGACCCGTGGCCACTTACTTGTGGGGTGCCACAGGGTTCCATCCTCTCCCCGATGCCATTTAACGTCTATGTGAAGCCGCTGGGGGCTATCATCAGGGGGTTTGGGGTGCAGTGTCATCAATATGCGGATGACACGCAGCTCCACCTCTCATTCAAATCTTCACCAAGGTTGGCCGTAGAATCCCTGTCCAAATGTCTGGAGACGGTGAGTGGCTGGATGGGGAGGAATAGGCTAAAGCTGAACCCTGACAAGACCGAGGTACTTTTGGTAGGAGACAAGAGGAGGCTAGGGGATGTTGACCTGGTGTTGAATGGGGTACGGCTACCCTTGAAAGACCAGGTCCGCAGCCTGGGGGTCATTTTGGACTCCCAGCTGTCCATGGAGGCTTAGGTGTCAGCTGTGAGCCGGACAGCGCTGTATCAACTCCATCTGATACGGCGGCTGCGCCCCTTCCTTCCCGACCATCTGCTCCCATCGGTATACATGCCCTGGTCCCCTCTCGTTTAGACTACTGTAATGTGCTTTACGTGGGGTTACCCTTGAAGATGGTTCAGAAGCTGCCGCTGGTACAGAATGCGGCGGCTCCCCTGATTAAAGGCAGCTGCCGGCGAGATCACATCACTCCAGTCCTGAAGGAGTTGCACTGGTTACCAGTTGTTTTCCAGGCCAAATTCAAGGTGTTGGTTTTGACCTTTAAAACCCTATATGGTTCCGGCCCAGCCTATCTTAAGGAGCGCCTCCAGCAGCACCAGACAGGCGGCTTAACAAGATCAGCCTTGGATGGCCTTCTCTCTGTCCCATGCCAGGACAGCTAGACTAGTGGGAACGAGGGAGAGGGCCTTTTCTGTAGTGGCCCCCACTCTGTGGAACTCCCTCCCTAGGGAACTCCGTCATGCCCCCTCTTTAATGAGCTTCCGTCGTGCATTAAAAACGTGGCTGTTCAGGCAGGCATTTGGGGTGGGTTAGGGTATTTTAGAAAATGTTTTTATTGTAGAATTTTATTGTTTTATTGTATGTTGTACATCGCCCAGAGTGGCTGGGTGACCAGCCAGATGGGCGATTAATAAATTAAATAATAAATAAAATAAATAATATATAATCAAGGAACTTTAAAAATCTTCGAGCCAGTTGAGCAAATTTACATGCAGAGACAGAATAGAAAATTGCTGTTTATTTGGGGGGTTCTTTTCCAAATTCATAGTTGCTGTTGCTCTTGGTGTTTACCAATAAAATGTGTGTGTGTGTGTGTGTGTGTGTTTAAATGCTCTAAATCAGTGTTGTTCAAGCAGATGCTCAAGTAATGTTATGAGTCTGAAGAGGAGTAGGTACCATGCAAGGTTGGAAAGCTCCCCTCCCCATACAGAGAGTGGAGGTCATAAACCTATAGTAATGTCGGGAGGTCGCCCCTGCCGCCTTCTGAAATCCTTAGGTAGCCAGAATCAACATGCAGACAATAGGGCTCTTTTCCAAGGCTTTATTCTAGGGATGTACGAAACACCTACCTGGATCCGCACCAGGGAATCCACGGTGGGGGGGAGGTGCTCCGTCCCTCCCCCCCGGAATCCTTGACAGGGGGAGAGGCGATCCGGTCCTCCCCCCCGGAATCCTGCCTGGCCAGCTCTGCTCTGTGGCCAAGCTGCGGAGCTGCCAGCCGGCTCCAGCCGCCCGCAGCCGGACATCCGGCTGCTAGGCAGCCCTGCAGGGATGCAAATGGCGGCTGTCGTAGCCGCCGCCATTTGCATCCCTGTATTGAGCCGTGATAGGCTACGTAAATATTTATGTAGCCTATCATGGCAGGGGGAAAAGCCCCAGCGTACGCAAATTCCCCCCCCCCCGCCGTGATAAGCTATGTAAATATTTACTTAGCCTATCACAGCCTCCGCAGGGACGCAAATGGCACCCTGCGTTAGCTGTGATAGGCTACGTAAGTATTTACGTAGCCTATCACAGCTATGAAGCGGAAGAAGTGAATGGTGGTCGCAGGACAGCTGCCATTCGCAAAGCAGCATGGACGGGGGCAGGTAAGTGCTCCATTTCGCATGCCTTTTGTTGGTTGGGGGCGGCGGGGACTTTGTCCTGCGCACCTTTCATGGGTTTGGGGGGCGGGGGCTTTGTTCCGCGATGGATTTCGGGGCCCCGAATGCACTGGCATTCGGCCTCACTGAGATCCATCACGGAATTCTCTGACATCCCTACTTTATTCCCATTCAACCTAATGACGGTTACAGATGCTAATTGCTTGATCCTACTAGTGAGACTTAAGAGAGCTGCCTACTTGGGAGTTCTAACCTTAGGAATCAGTTGATCTCCTTTTGGAGGGGAAGGTGGGAAACCTCTGTATTTATGGGCTAGGAGGAGAGAGTCCACCCCTTTCCCGTGGGGCATCGGGGCGCTGCTGTTGCCGTCGCACCAAGCGGGCTTAGCGCCTCCTCTCAGCGCCCACCAAATCCCGCTTGCCACTGCACCAGCACCTAGTAGGGATGGGGGAGAATTTCTCCCCGAAACTTCGGGGGGCCGAGTGCCAACGCATTCGGTCCTCCGAAGGTTGTTCGGGGAGAAATTCTCCGCACCCCGCCCCCCCGCCGGGATGGGACTTACCTTTCATGAATGTCCCTCCCAGCGGCGGGTCCCGGCGGCGGTTCGGCAGGTCTTCGTCAGGGGCGGGGGCGGCAGCCGGTCTTTTGACCGGCTGCCGCCGCCACCACTACAAGAAAAGTAAAAAAAAACCAAACGCCCCTTTGATAGGCTACGTAACAATTAACGTAGCCTATCACGGCTAGATTTGCAAAGTCAGCCGTGATAGGCTACGTTAATCGTCATGTAGCCTATCACGGGTGACTTAAAAAAAAAAAAGCGCATACGGCTAATGGCGGCCCCCATAAGGAGCCGCCACTCGCGTTCCTTATTTGGTCCCTGTAGTCTACATAAAGATTTAGGTAGACTACGGCGAAAATAAGGACAACGCAAATAGCGTTGCCCTTATTTTTGCCGTAGTCTACGTAAATCTTTACGTAGACTACAGGGACCAAATAAGGAACACGAATGGCGGCTCCCTATGGGGGCCGCCATTTGCGTATGCGCTTTTTTTTTTTTCAAAGTCACCCGTGATAGGCTACGTGACGATTAACGTAGCCTATCACGGCTGACTTTGCAGATCTAGCCGTGATAGGCTACGTTAATCGTTACGTAGCCTATCACAGGGGCTTTTTTTTTTTGAATTTTGCGGCCAGGGAGATGGGGCACTTCTCCCCAGCCTGAATTTCGGCCGGGCGAGGCGGGAAGCCTCCCCCCCGGCCTGAATTTTGGCAGGGCGAGGAGGGAAGCCTCCCCCCCCGGCCTGAACTTCGGGGGGAGCAGTGAAGCGCCTCCCCCCCACTGCCAAGCAAGCTGCGAGACCAGGTAAGTGACTTTCGTGCATCCCTAGTGCCTAGCATCCAGAAACCGCTGTTACGCCTCCCTCTCCCTGCCGAGGTAACTATCACTCTCAGGAATGTGTACTGGGAGGGGCTCTCCCCCTGGCTGCTCCTCTGAACAGCGTGCGGGTTTCTCTCCTATGGTTTCTATCTCTTCCTCAGAATCAGAACTGCTCTGGGGCTCTCTGGGCTCCAGTCCAACCCTGACAAGTAAGTAAGTTGCCTTATATTGAGTCAGACTATGGGTCCATCTAGCCAGTATTGTCAACAGTGACTGGCAACAGCTCTCCAGGGTATCAGGCAGCATTTTTTCCCAGTCCTACCTGGAGATACCAGGGATTGAAAGTAAGACCTTCTGCATGCAAAGCAGGTGCTCTATCACTGAGCTGCGGTACTTCCTCCTTGAAGGGGTATGTGTGTTAGCTATATCTTGGACAGGGGTGGGCAACCTTTTTGGTCCTGTGGACTTACATGGCAAATTGAGAAACTGTTCTGGGCACCACCACAGAATGGACATGTTGTAAATGAAAGCATCAGGCTGCAGCCACCTTCCATCTTCATTTCCTAAGAATGTCTCTGAGCCCCACGTGTGTCCCAGAGGCATTCATGAGAAAAGAAGGTGGAAGCAGCCTACCCCTGATTCCAAAAGAATCTTCCAAATGTGATCCCAATACAGGTCTGGTGGCAGAGAAGCAACTCTCTGATAAATCCCCGTGCAGATTTTAGGCAGGACTTGGCAGATGGTATGCAAAAGGAGTTATCAAACCCTATGAAGTGAATAAGTTCATGGCAGAGGCAGTTTTACACATTGAGCTAGGTCAGCCTAGGGGATGTTGCAGGAGTCTGAGAAGTGGGTGGAGTTTGGCGGATTCCCCCACACTCGGCATCCTGGACCATGCTCGCTGAGCCACTGCACTTACCGGACCCACTGGCTGAGTCGCTGTGCAGTCCATGAGTGCCCGGTGGCTGCCCATTCCCTCAGCAAGCCGCCATTTTGTAAAAATGTAATATATTACATAAATGACGGCCAGTTTCGAGACCCGAGTGCTGCGTGACGGAGTGAGCTCCCGTCTTCAGTCCCAGCTTCTGCCAACCTAGCAGTTCGAAAGCAAGAAATTGCAAGTAGATAAATAGGCACCGCCTCGGCGGGAAAGGTAACAGCATTCCGTGCACCTCGGTGTTCAGTCATGCCGGCCACATGACCATGGAAGCGTCTTCGGAAAGCGCTGGCTCTTTGGCTTAGAAATGGGGATGAGCACCACACCCTAGAGTTGGACACGACTGGTTGGGGACACCTTTACCTTTTCACCTTTAATGTTGTGTGAATGGCCCCTTTACAGCCTCTATTTATGCAACATTACATTTATGGAAAAACGTGAGCTGTCATTTTGCGCGCACCCCCCCCCCCCCCAGACACACACATGGCAGCTCGCTGAGGGAACAGGTGGCTGCCTGAAGCTTGCCAGGCTTCCACAAACCATGCAGCAGCTCGCATGGTGAGCAGGGGCAGGCGGTGGGGGTGAGTCTATCTGTCCCTAGCTCAGCCTTCCCCAACCTGATGTTTTGGACATCAGTTCCCATCAGTGCCAGCCAGCATGGGCAATTGTCAGGAATGCTGGGAGTTGTAGTCCAAAACATCTGAAGGGCACCAGTTTGGGGAAAGCTGAGCTAAGTCTTCTGTCACACACTCACCAAGTCACATGGGAGCAAAACAGTGTCTCTGTGGTTCTATCCTATGTGCAGTGGAGGATCTTGTGTGAATGCCACTAGCACATAGCAGGGACCAATCTGATGGGTCTGTCACCATGCAGGAAGGCCCCACATGCTCATCCACACACACACGGTTGTAGTTTTCACACAGAAATTGCAGTTGAATGGAACAGAACCACCAAAAAGAGGCTCAGCATAGCTCAGTCGGTGTGTGCAGAGGGCTTGAATTATAAGTCATCAGGTCATGAAGTACTGAGTGATGTACATGCATGTGTGAATCATCCCCTAATTACAGAAGTCCAGTATGCCGAGGGACTGCAGTCCTGGAATGATATTTTTTCCAGATATGCAGGTTGTATTTTAAATTACGATAATCTAATGGATTAAAAATTAAAATCTTCTTTCATAAGAAACATAAAATACTTATTAGACGGTATTATAAAGACAATTTTAATGAACCATATGATAGATCCCAAATAAAACTTTTACAGAAGTCTTAAACATTTGTACAACCACATATTTGGTGAGATCGTGCCCTTTGGATAGACATTAGTAGCTACGTATCAAGTTTCCAATTTTAGCAATTACAGACTAAGACCTACTATATGGAGCATCAATAAAAATGTTACTCATGGGTATTTATGTGGAATGAATGCTTGTTATGTTGGGACTGGCCAGGCCAGAATACAAGTTGCCACCTTTAAATAGGTATAGGTAATGGTATGTGACGCCCTTGTTCCACATCTTTTGCATTACTGATTTTCTACAATTCATAACTGTAATACAATTAACCAATTTCAAATGATGCTTTCACAGTAACTAGAGGCAGCCTTCTAGGAAGTTCTGATCAAGCAACGTCTCTGCATTTGTGGACCCAGATCTATTAAAAACTTATATCATTATATATTATACAACAACATTTATGTGATACCCTGGAGAAATACAGGGCTTCTTCACATGGAGCTTTTATTTTGCTATTTAGATTGGTTGCTCACGAAAGTTTGCAGGTCCTTTAGATGATGTCGTCAACCTCCAGGGTGTCTCCCGCACTGAATGACCTTTATTCCATTTTTTAAAATATCAGAGATAATGAGCTATCAAATTACCGCGCTTCAGTTCCACTTGCATTCCCTTGTGAAAAGAGGAAAACCTGCAATGAGCTAGACCACAGCGCCATTTAGTAGGGGTCTAATGAAACATATGGAAGATCCAGATAAGAGGGAAAAGGAGGGGGGAAGGAGACGCGTGTAAAGGGAGTCCCTCATGATCCCGCATTTAAAACAGAAGCAGAAAGCCCAGTTTTAAATGCAGGATTTTAGGCTGGTGTAGAGATGCTCATATTGTGAACTTGTTGCCCAGCATTCATAACTTACATAATTTAACTAAGGTAACCTTTTTTTTTTGGCCAATGAAGTATATTGAGTTGTATCCAATTAGCATCTCCTACCAATGGAAGGACTTCTGACAGTGGAATGAGGAGGGAGGGAGCAATGTCCCTTCTTCCCTTGCATTCCCCCCACCGCATCTGCTTCAGAGGATTGGGAGATCCTCCAAAGCAGATTGGGGGGGGGGTGCAAGGGGCTGCAGAGAGGCAAAAGGGGGAGGGAAAGTTCCAGTGCATGAGCGGAAGTCTGCTTGTGTGATGTCAGCTCTCACCCACGCTTTTTTATGGTTATACTTTATATATTATGTTTATATTTACTCCATTTGCAGTGGCTGGTTAAAAACTGAGGATGGTATATATCAAAATAAATGCAGTGAATTGTCAAGACCATATATCAATCAAGAGATGGGACTTTTTGGTCTTCTGGGACTGAATTTACTCTTCTAACAGTATTTCTGTTGGATCTATAACCTCAAGGCAGACTCTCGTACACTTGTACAGAGGCATGGAAATGAGGTGTGGGGGATTGCACTGGGGGGCGGGGGTGTGGGAATTCGCCCAAACTGGTAAGAGACAATTTGCATGGGTGAATGGGTGAGCACTCACTGAGCTCAGTGACAGCTGAGCAGCTTAATTCCCCAGAACATGGCAGCTGGCCTCCTGAGGGCAGAGTGCAACAAGCACATCAGTTCAGTCCTCTAGTATCTACACTGGCTTATGGTTTCCTTTTCTCGTCAGAATGATTACGGTGGCTGGCATTCTTCTTCACAGAGGACAGTCCTCTGTCTGAAGGCCTCCTTTATTTAAAGGGAACAAGAACCATAAAGAGGAAGGCAGGGACTTTGCCGTTGCCCATCAACACTTCGCACCCAGAGAGCAGCAGACTGAGCAGGCACACAGGTCACCTGGTCACAGTCTTCTGCACTATAGTGAGATGCATTTTATTTCTATTTAAATTATAGTAATTTCTAATTTCTATTTCTATTTAAACTATTTAAAAATTTATTTAAATTATTACTATTTAAATTATTTTATTTCTATTTAAATTATAGTAATTCTTTCTATAGTAACATCTATACATATAAATTAGCATATGCAAATTTGATGCAAATCTGTTTCTTCTTTTTGGGTGATGTATTTCCTCCCTTTTGGTAATGCACAAGTAGCCACCCTAGTTTTGACTTTGAAAGGCCTAAGCAGCTTGGTGCCAACATGCCTCAGGGACTGCCTCTACATCAGGGGTGGGGGACCTTTTTTCTGTTGAGGGCCACGTTCCCTCAAGGGTAATCTGACAAGGTCTGGAGCCAGTGGTGGGCAGGGGTAGAACCAAAAGTAGCAGGGGACACCCCTTCTCTCTCTCTCTCTCTCTCTCTCTCTCATTCTCTCATTCTTTCCCTCTCACTATTTCTTGCACCCTCCCTCTTCCTCTTCTTCCACTGTTGCCAGAGGCCTGAACTGACTGTTTGTAGAAGGTTTTTGAAATCAGGCCGAGGTCCACATGTTATTAGGCCGAGGGCTACATATGGTCCCAGCGCCTCAGATTGACCACCCCTTCTCTATCTCCTTGTCACAATCACACATTTACCTAAGGGCACAATCCTATGCATAGACTGAAAAAAGTCCTACAACTCCCAGCATGCCTCAGCCAGCCATAATGGCTGGGGTATGCTGGGAGTTGTACTTTTTTCTTTCTAATCATGCATTGGATTGTGCCCTAAATGTATCCTCTTGGACTGCCCTGAATGTTCTCCAGTGGTTTTTTTTTTTTTTTAAATTCCCTTAGGCTGTGTGGACATTATATTACCTCACCTGTTCAGTGGCAACATGTTGGCTGCCACCGCCGCTGCTTCAGTGCCATTTGCTCCCTCTAGCCTGTGCTTCTTTCCCCTTCTTGAATTATTTATGTGGGTGACCGGGCCAATCAGGAGTCACATAATGACTGGGATTACATCACTGTGCTATGTAAACCAATCAGATTTGGTAGCATGATGACATCACTGAGGGCATAAGAAGTAAACTGACAGTGAAAATAAGAAAGGGTGATGTAAATGAGTAGACTAACATTTTTCCAAGGAGTGCCCCCCCCACACACAAAGATCACTGAAAAAGAGAGGGAGTTTTCAATACTGCCAAAAATGTTTTCTAAAACCCCACTCAAACCCCCAACTGTGGTTGGTTTTAGCTCAGTTCTGGTAATATCACCTGGGTGACATGTTCAAAGAACCGGTCCAGGGCATCTTGAGAGTCATTTTCAGCACTTGCTCCCTAGATGTGTGACCCTGGGAATTTGCCAAAGCTAACCCAAAATATATTCATGCAAGGCTGCATCACTTGAAGAAGCATCTAGTGACATGGTGCAAGTGAAGGGCTTTTAGTTGGTTTTGTAATATTTTAAGCTTGTCCTGAGCTGATGTGGATATGTGTTTTAAAATGGATGGATGGATAAACATTTAAATCAGGCTAATCTTAAATTACCACCTTCAGCACAATGGACTGTATCTAAAGAAGTGCAAGTGTAAGGATGTAGCATGAAGGAAATTTCTCCTTTTCTCCTCTCCATTGCAGTCCCCTTAGTCCCTGAGTGAGAAGCTGCTTCTGAGAGCTGGGCGGACTCTCCAGAATGAGGTGGGATGGGGTGCAGAGGCTGCACTGGGAGGGTGGAACTGGCCAAAATCGAGTGAGTCAAAGGAAAGCACCTCTGCCTGATTTCAGCTGATTTCCCCCTCCCACTGTAGATCCTGTGCTTCCTGATCCTCACTGTTCTGGATGTTCCCCTGACCCTCAGGCGGTGGTGTAGTGGAGGAGGAATGTGCGGGAGCCCAGCTTCGGGGCTATTTTCAGAGCAGGAGCAGTGATGTTATCTGCCAAAGCGGCATGGTAATTGGCAGACAACCCTTGCTCTGGCCCGTGAATGAGGTTATAACAAGGCCCTCCAATGTTACTATTGTTGGTGACAGATTAGCATGTACGAAGTCAGAGAATGAGGAATATAACTAAGCAGAGGCTGGACGCTTTTCCATTTCTTTGATGGAGTGCCTACTTCATGCTAGCTGTCAGAATGGAACCTGGGCTCCCTTGTTTGGTTTCAGATTCTGAGTCAGATTCAGAGGCAGAGCTAGAAGAAGCCCAGTTAAGACAGAGTGGGGGAGGAAATTCTCCAAGACAATCCAGGAGTCAGGGGTGAATCTTCCCAGGAGCTAATCGAACAGGAGGCCCAGGTTCAGAGATCACATTCCCTCTGCCCCATCATGGGAACTCGCTCGGAGGGGGAAGGAGCACCAGAATTGACAGTTCCCAGAGTCCGCCACAGGGTTAAGTAGGCAGAGTTGAGGGGAGGTGGGAGGCGGTCCACCAGATTGGCTGCCCATCAGAAGTTGGGTCCAGAGGGCCCTCCCTGAAGGAGGAGTCCAGTAAACGCCTGTTGGGCACAGCAGGAAACTGTCCATTTAGTAGATAGGCAACTGCCTTGTTTGGTTTAGTTAATTAGGCTTAGAGGGCAGCTCCTCACCTTCACAGATGCTACAGGTGTGAAGACGTGTTTTAACTGAACAAAAACTTTCTGGATTGGACAGTGAGTCTCTGTTGCTTCACTATTCAGTAGGAGGGCTTGAAACCCTGATATTAGCTATTTGCGAGGCTGTTTGCATTTCTTTCTAATAAAAAGCTAAAGGTTGCATTTCAGCTTGCTCATTGTGTTAAAGCTCAATGTGTTTTACAAGCTGAAGCCATGATGTCAGAAGTAAGCATCACTGAGTTCAGTGGTGCTTATTTATTCCCAGTTAGCTATGCACAGGGTTGCAGTCATGCTGATCCTAATAAACTGGGTATTATGTTATGACATGTTGTGCTGCTCTTTGGTGTGCATGCGTGCGTGCATGTGCAAACACTCTGTCATGATTAGCTCCTGCCCTTCAAAGTTTACCACTACATCACCCACCTCAGGAGTAGTTTCTAAGGGGGCACAGGAGACTGCAGTGGGGAGCAATAAACAGGAAAGTCCCCTTGCAGAAGCATCTGTACACTCACTCTTCTCTGAATGCAACTCTGTATTTTTCCATGGCACATTCTCTAATTATTTGGATTTCAGTTTCACTTTAGCTCCCTCTCCCATACATGACAACAATGGAGGTGGAATGCAGAAAAGGAATACAAAGGCCTATCAAAGCATGATAAAAACTGAAATTATTTCCATTATTAGAAAGGAGATTGAGGAAGGACAAAAGATTGAAATTGAGGGAGACATAAAAGAGTATGAGAAGAAAAATGGCAATGGCAGATGGAGTCAGGGGAAGGGCCATGCATAAAGCACTGAAGAAAGTTCTTTGCTATGGGAAAAAACATCTTTAAATTATATGAAGGAAGTAGAAATGGTTCAAATACTTTTTCCGAGTTTGCATTTACAGTTTTAATACTGGCATGTGCAAGATTACTAAAAGAGATGCATCCTTTATTAACTACATTTGTTTAAAATACATGAAATAACAAATTATTGGAGCACAGGTTATTCTCAACAGCATAATTCAATATGGCAAAAATATCAGCAAAATCAAGCACCCTATTATAAGGGAAGGCATAGCTTATTAAAAATTTTCAGCACAGCGTACAAACCTCCAAAGATCTATAGTATATTTTTAAACAATGCAATATAAAACATAACTGAAACATAAAAATATCAATAATATACTTGAAGGACAATCATCCAGTGGCAGTTATTAGATGTTACACATCACATGTTCTATACAGGTACAGGCACACACACACACACACGCGCACGCACACGCACATACACTCACTCTCTTGCCTCTACCATGAATCTAATGAGCCACGATTAAGAATTGCTTTTTGCTTTTCAGTAGTAATTGTTGCTCAAAATATATAATTATTTTATATGTAGTTATTTCCATAGTAGCACAAACAAACGATGTAACCACATGGAAAATGCATCAGATTATGAAAGTTGAGTTGGTAAATATTGTTCTGCTACAGGGAATGTTGAGTTAACAGTATAGTCACCTGGCTTGCAATCTTCTACAAAAGGGCAAATCTAAGGTTCAGTACTACAGGGCTTTTGCCTCTGTCCATATCAGCAGACCATTTGTGTCTTTGTTGTGTTTATTTTGGCCCTTTTAAAATCAGCACAAGAGGGAAAAAATCTAAATCAGATGTTCTAAACATTCCATTTGAACTATCTGCTCACATACTGTTTTGCTTCTCCAACACAAATGTCAGAAGACAATTTGATATTCCCATCTGAAAGCATAACAAAAGATATACCTAGGTGTACAGTGTACAGTGAGTCCTTCCTTCCTTCCTTCCTTCCTTCCTTCCTTCCTTCCTTCCTTCCTTCCAAAGCGAATGTTGCTGCATTAGAGTCTGCCGCATTTAATGATGATGCACAGCCATGAGATGTGCTAATGCCTTCTCTGTGGTTGTGTTATGCAGTCATATTCAAGTGTTGCTAAGAGAGTGTGTGACAGTGTGTGTGAACTGTGAACATTGTATATTTTGTTATCTTTTTAATTTTTCTTTTTGCTATAGAAGTTGTATATGGGGTTTGTGCTTTTGTCAAGATTCCTATTGTCTTGTCAGAATACTATACTTTTTGAATACAATACAATACTTTCCTTTTTTAAAAAAACACACACAACAGGTAAAGAACTGGAGCCCTCTAATGGATTTAGTGCAGGATACAAATCCCCTCCCCTCGTATACACAACACCACATTTGTTCGCCTTCTCTTGCCCTCTGATGGCTTGTGCTGGCTCTCCCCACCAGATCAAAGCTGACAGAAGAGACATTGTCCATTTGCTTTCATCACAGCATCCTCTGTTCTACAGGGTGGATGAGCTTTGCTTATAATCCCTCAGGACAACAGAGGCATAGGTTGCATTGGGAGGTGTGCAAAGCACTGATTCTGACACAGGGGAACTGGGCACAGAACTGCCTGAAGCCACCGAATCTCGAAAAGGAGATGGAGGCGTCAGTGCTGGTGAGTCTTCGAGAGTCAGTTTGCTGGTTGCCTGCTCCTCTTCCTCATCTTCATCCTCCTCTAGGTTCCCTGGCCTCTCATACACGTACTCTTGGATGAGCTTAAACTTTTCACTTTCTTCTTCTTCTTCTTCTTCCTCCCCCTCCGCTTCTTCCTCAGCTGGGGGTGAAACTGGCTCTCTACTGAACGTGCCCATTGGGAGTGGCAGCATCTGCTGCTGGGTCAACGGAGGATGATAGATAGACCTCACGCCATTGCCTGCACCAGTCACAGGGATCACAGAGTTGAAGTCAGGAATGCCAGTGGCAAATTTGTTGACCACTCCTTGCAGCTGCTCCATAATGGATCTCTGTGGTGGTGGTGGTGGTGGTGGTAGCGCTTTGGGACTCTGTTCGGACAAGAACAGGCGGGTTTCCTCTGCTGCTGCCTGCAGCGGAGGCGTCACCACCACTCGTCTATGCACAACCATGGAAGGACTATTCAGCTGGCCGAAGCGGACTGGCTCGCTCTCTTCCTCCTCCACCACATTGTACAGAGTCTTACTGCTGATGTCTGAAAAAGTCAGGCTCCTGCCTTGGCCAGGGTAGCTTTTGGTTAGGGGCTTGATCACTGCGGTCTGATTGCATCCTGGCTCCTTGCTCTTCACATGCACTGAGAGTCTGTGCCACATATGTTGCCCCTTGGGAACTTGTCTTCCACCTGGTTCAGACCATGACACAGACTTGCCATTGGAACTATGAATAAAATGAAGACGGGTATATTTACATTTATGTTAGGCACATGTAGGTAGCAATCACAAAACTATCTGAGAGAATTCCTTAGATGTGTTCAGTCATATTGGCTCCCTTCAGAAGCAACTACAATGAGAAGCAATGAGTAAACAATCTTAAATCTGACACTTTTTGCTGTTTGTAAATGAAGTTCAATTATTCCCTGTTGGCTTCAGATGTTGTGGGTGGAGCAACATCTTACAGAAACTTTGTGGCTGCCACCAAAAACAGAAGCCTGCCAATTCTTCCTTCTCTCCCCCTGTGAGGTTAGTATGGCAAAGCACATGACATGATGCCATATGCTCCGAGTTTTCCTATTCCCAATCTACTTCACCCAATGAAGTAGCAGGGGAGAAATGTGGATAGCAATGACAACTACACATCCCTCTTACTCTATAATACCAGGGATGAACTGAATAAGAGATATTGTTGTTGTTGTTTTTTAATTACAGCAGCACATCTTCTTAATGTGTACTTACACTTATAGCTAAAGCCAAAAGACTTGATCATCAGGGTGGGCAGGGAACTGAAAATGTTAGGAACCATTTGGATGCTCGTAGTTACTTTGGTTTCGAAGGTCTCTCACAGCACCAAGGAGTTTCTAATCAATGTTGACACCTTTCATGAAAGTTCTGGCAGATGCAATTCAAAATCATTGGAGTTGGAATTGCATTAAATTGGGTCTTAAAATAAAAACAGCTGAAGTTATTGTTATTGGTTTCCCATCATTAAAATGTTTAAGGATATATTTCCAAGTGCCACCCACTTCACACTCCCAAGTGTCATTCAACCTTTTATTATGTGTTTGCTCTCTCACACCTGTCAGGCAATTCTCTGATATAGAATCCCAACTTATTTAATCATCCTTTTTTGTTTTTAAAATTAAACTGTAAAGAAGGAAGTGTTCAATTCATTCATGTTCATAATATCCTAAGAGACTAGACCTAAACCATATCTGACGTTAATGCGATATTTTGAAAAAGCTCCAAGGGAAAAGATACCACTATTTCTTTAGACAATTTATTCCATGGCCAAAATGACTTTATAGGTTAGGAATTGCTTCCTGATATTCATAAAAAGGCAAAGGTAAAGGTGTCCCCAACCAGTCGTGTCCGACTCTAGGGTGTGGTGCTCATCTCCATTTCTAAGCCGAAGAGCCAGCGCTGTCCGAAGACGCTTCCGTGGTCATGTGGCCGGCATGACTGAACACCGAGGTGCACGGAACGCTGTTACCTTTCCCGCTGAAGCAGTACCTATTTATCTACTTGCAATTTCTTGCTTTCGAACTGCTAGGTTGGCAGGAGCTGGGACTGAAGACGGGAGCTCACTCCATCACGCAGCACTCGGGTCTCGAACTGCTGTCCTGCCGACCTTCCAGTCTGCAGTTCAGCATCTTAACCACTAAGCCACCGCAGCCCCCCTGATATTCATACTAAATCTGTTTTGATGCTACATGAATCCATCACAAAAAGTTGCTTTATCTCTTCCTTATGGAAGCTTTTAGGTTGTTTTGAGAACTGCTACCATGTTCCATTATACTCTCCCTCCTCTGTGCTTTATAATTACCACAGGCAGTGTTTATTATCCTTTTATTATCTTTTTAGGCATCAAAAAGGATTCAGGCCAGTCATGATTGCTATTTTAAAGTGAATGCCAGAATGTTACCTATACTGTGAAAAGTGGAGGACCTTGCAACAATGTACTAGGTTATTTTCTTCAGATCTTCACTAACCCCCTAACCATGTTCACTTGGACTTAAGTCCCATTTACTGTATTTCAATGAGATTTACTTCCAACAGCCTTAGAGTGAATTCAGATAAACTCTTGACAATCTATTCATGTAGAGATAAGTTCATCAGCAATATCCTTTCCGATGGTGGCTACTGCCGCCTTTATCTTCCGAAAAGGCTTAGAACAAAGATGAGATGGAGACTTCCAATGACTTGGCTATCATGCAATAACACAAATACCAAATTAAAACCATGGTCATGTTTAGGGCATCCAGTGCAAGTCAGCAGTCTGCAACATCTATGGTGTGTATTTGATCTGCATCTGATTTGTATCACCTTTCAAGACAACATATGGGAATTGGTTTGGAAGTGGTAAAAATAGTAATGGAACACTTCTGTGGTCCAAACTATGTGCAGATTGGAATTCTACCAATCAGACATGCTCTTATTCATCTATACCACCTCCCCCATTAGAAACATCGGAGCTTGAGGAGTTCCCCTCCTCTCCTTCTACCACTCTAGACACATGCTTAGTATGATTAGATTCCACTGCACAAATTCAATCCCAGTAATCACTATGATGAAAAATGTATTGAAATACAAATGCAGACATCGTTGATACCTGTGAATACACAATACATTTTTGTGTATGTAAAAGATTGTAAAGTTTTGTGGAAGAGAAGCGCGGAGGAGGATGGAAGGTAATCATATCTATGCCCAGTTTCCCTGGGACAACCCAAATATTTTAGCAACACAATATGCTTATAATATGGAAGCACGCAGAAGACTGAGGCCATCAGATACAAAGGCACTGTAAACAATGAGAATCGACACCACATCAAATTAAAGCAAAGCAAAGCACAGTGTTCACATGACCTCAAGCAGGACCCTTCTTGAAACGTTTGACAGTTGAATTCCCAGAGGTGAAGAGGGTTTACTCCTCCCCCTGGTTTCAGTGGCAGCTTTGGATTTGGGCTTCTTTGAAAAGTGTCACAGCTAGGTATCTCATTTCTGGGAGACCTCAGAAGTGCGGCATAGTGAGTAGCCCTGTCAGACTATTGGTGCTAAGGAGATGGATGGCTCAGTGATCTGTCTGCTCTCGTATTAGCATGGAGGTGAGGCAGGGGGTGATGGCTCTGGGAAAGTGGCTTAAGAGGTGAGACGCTTTTCAGTTTGGGAAGGGCTTGGGGAGAGCTAGCGAGGAGCCAAGAAGGGACGGGGTCAGAGCTCAGTGGTGAAAGGCATGCTTTGCGTGGAGAATGTTTGTGGTTTAGTTCCCCCTTGAGAAGGGTATCAGGTAGCAGGGCTGGAGAAATCTCTGCCTAGATGCTATGCCAGTCAGAGTAGACAATACAGTCAGGATAAGGCAGCTTCATGTATGTTCATTTGCCAGTGTGCTCTCATGTATGTTATGATTCCCGCCCTTTGAACACCAATAATAAAGCTTTAAAAAATTATTCTGCCTTCTTTATGCCTGCTAAATATATCCACATTTATTATGAGAATCCAGTCTTAGATCAGCTTAGCGCTTGACCAGGACATGACCTGAATGGTTAGCTTCAGGCAAGGATCAAAGCACTATACTCCCAATGGGGAGGTCAGTGAGTGGGGCAAAGCAACACCCATCCTAAGGAAGGATAGCTTTAAGAAGCCTTGATTTTCTTGTCCTGTTCTGAATCAGCACATGTTAGGAGACATCCCTCACTACTCTGGACAACAGCAGCAGGACTTCCAATTCATGGCAGTGGAAAATTCTCTGTATGAGAAAATGAAGCAAGCTCCAGCTTTTGATTGGACAATGAATTAGGTGAGCAAGAAATACTTAGTATGGAAGAAAATGACCAAAGATGTTCTGTAGGATGTGTGGGACTATCTCAGCCTTCCCCAACCTAGCACTCTCTAGATGTGTTGGACTAGAACTCTCCTCGTTTCCCAGCCAGCATGGCCATTCAATGGGAGACAATACACACTGCAGAACAAAACAGTTTTGAACGATTATACCAAGTGATACATATAAAAATGAACAGAAAACCTACCTGTATAAGGTACACAGGACTAGCGCTCTCATAATTTTTCCTTTTAATTAATAAGGCTGGTTGGAGAGTTGAATATGTTCACAACAAACCTAGGCTTTGAGGTGAGAAATCCTATTTGTTTTAAGAATAGCAGGAATTTTAATAGGGAAAAGTCCTATATAGGTTCCCTTAGATGAAATGCACCATGACCTGTTTCCTAGCAAACCATGTTTTACCTTGCACAGAAGCAGTGCCTGTTGGATTACATCCTGTATAGCTGAAATGTTGTGTTATAGTTGGAGCTAGGACGTTTTCTTAAATGGTGTTTCAGTCACTAAAACTGACATTTTGTTATATGCTGAAAATCTAGGGGCTTCCAGTAAATATTCCAATACTTGCTTAATTCATTTCATTCAGAATATTTTATAAGTATTTTATATGTATATTTCAAAACTGTACAGGAGAGCTTGTTTAACTTTCAGCTATAAAACTCAGGCATGGAACCTGATTTTTGAGTGGTCAGTCAAGTTCAGATTAAGTTTTCCAGACTTGAGAAATTTTGCTAGCCTTATTGAAACTCCTGTTGCTTCCCACTGGGATGTTTCTCCCAAGAATAAGCTCAGAATTTTATTTTAGGTGAAATTTGGTGGCAACTACAGATTCTAGATTTTAATAACTTTGCCAATTGCATGGAGAGGTTCGTCACACTGTTTGGACTCCCAACAGAACATTCAGCAATGGTGTGAGGTTGCCCACTGGTGTGAGGTTGCCCACAATAGTGCAACCATGCTACTATGGATTCCAGATTGGGATGCATGGACAATCCCACCTGCCCCAGAAATAATATCAGATTTTCCCTGCCTTTGTTTCACTCCACCTTCTTTGAAAGTTTTGTCTGGGTAAGAAATTCAACATTTGCTTTGAATGTTTTCTTTAAGTAAATCTGAGGGCAAAACTGTTAAAATGTTGAAGTGACAGTTGTACCTGTGAACTATCTTCATTTTGGCGAATTGTTGTTTCACCGCTTCTGTATTATATTGATAATACCTATACTCTGTTTTTTTCAGCAGCATTGCCTTCCCCTTGCTTCTTTCGTCTTTTATCAGTTTCTCTGTGTCGAATTTGCTATACTTTTCCCAGCCCAACTTTTAGATCTTCTAGTGATAGGTTGGTTTGAACTTCACTTATCTACTTAGGACCCACTTTCTAACACACATATAAAATTAGAAAACGTAGGCTTCCACTACAATGAATGTTTTCCCCGTGAACATAATTCTACTTATTAAATAGATTTTATCAGCCCCAAATCTGTGACTTTTAGCACCTACTAAGCTGTAAACCTATTTTGATGATGAGAATCCTATTATGATGAGAAAGAAAAAACCAACAGGGTTTAATTACTACTTTCAAAAGTAATAATTAAAATCTTCCATCTCATTACTTTAATTCTCTTCCAAAATGCCTGTATGGCCAACTAGTTACTGTAATGGTAGTCAACATGAAATTCTGTATTTTGTACACTCCACCAAACCAGTGTTTTGTGAAACCCTTCCCAATGTGCAGCCAAAGTTCATGAACCAGGGCTGCAGGAAGAACTTGGCACAGAAAGGTGCAGCAGCCCTTAGAGAAAATGTAAAGCTGTCTCTGAAAGAAGACAGGGTAATTTCAACTTCATGCAAAACTGTGAACTGGGAAAATGTGTTAGCGAAAGGTAAAATGAACAAGAAAAGGGGGGGTATTTTGTTTTTCTTTTTGCAATTCTGCCAGCAGATGTTGAAGTGACAACCATGAAAAACAAAAAGCTCTTTCAAAAAATTATTCCACAGTGTCCTTTGAAGAATATATGGACAAGCAAGAGTCAAGGCAGTGTGAAAAATGGGACACACACGTAAGCGTTCCATCATTAATGGCATGCACCACATTTGTCCCATTATCAGAAATGAGAAAGTCATGAGAAAGAGAAAGCAATGGGTTAAAAAAAAATACACCACTGTTTGTCATGCAGCTTCTCTTACACATTCACTGCAGTTTGGGGGTTTTCAAAGCTGCACATGTGGCGACGGACACTGGCTGGTGGGCGAGAATTCTGGCTGCCTCTTCCTGAGGATTGAAAAGAAAAAGACACCCAGTGAGTGGTTATCCACATGCACATTCATGGCAGTTGTACCACTCAGTCGGGTGCTTGTCCCTGATCTATGTCCAGCCTTGCTTGTGCCTCTTCAGATTGCTTCTCCGTGTCTGCATTACTCATGCTTTAACTCCTTCCTTGGTCTGAGATGCTGACATCAGAAGTTCTCTGTACAGCTTTCCTTTCTTCTTTCCCTACTGACCTGCTATGTGTTTAAAAACCAGTGTGGCCATGCAGCTGCATTTGCATGGGGCAGCCTTCCCCAACCTGGAGCCCTCCAGATGGCCTGGACTACAACTCCCATCACCCAACTTCTGGGGATGATGGGAGTTGTAGTCTGAGATGTCTGGAGGGGCCCAGGTTGGGGAAGGCTGACATGGGGGCAGCTAGGGTGAAATCCCTGCTCTCCTTAGAAACTTGCTCAGATGATGCACTAGCCCCCTTAGCATAACCTCCTGCCCTGTTGTGGTGCTAAGTGAGAGAAGGGTAGCCTTGTGGCCCAGACCAACAAGAGCAGAAAAGAAATCTTAATGCAATACGAATCTAGCAAATGAGAATGGTGCTGTGCATGAGCCGAAATGCCTCTCTGTCTTGCTTTAATAGCTTGCAGTTAGCTATTTGTGTGCTTGTCTGCCACAGAGAGAAAGACCCAATCCTGGGCAACCAGACAGGGAAGCATTTGTACATTGGAAAAGAGTCAGTTCTTCTCTTCACCAGGGCTACAGATGTGCCATAAATACCTAGCATAATTAACATATGTGGGAAACCAGGCCTTGGGGGGGGGGGGGAATTGGGCGTCTTACTTTGTGGCTTTATTACATGCCATATTGACACCGGAATTTGCATGTCGTATGGAGGTTCTCTGGGGCTGGGGAATGCCGGGAGTTGTAGGCCTTTTTCCTGTCTAAACATGCATACGATTGTACCCTTAGTGGCTGAACTTGTGCCCTTAGTGGCTAAACTAAAATTCTTGTGGACAGGAATGTACCAAACTGTATGGGTGACAGTCAGGGTATCCAAGCCCTATTCCTTTTCTTTTCCCCCCTTTCCCCTCCCCGTGTGTGTGTGTGTGTGTGTATGTATGTGTGTGTGCGTGTATGTGTGTGTGTGTGTGTGTGTGTGTGTATATATATATATATATATATATATATATGCTTTTGATAGTAATTCATTATAATTGATGTATATTTGGGATGTTTTGTGTTATATTGTGAAGGGTTCACAATAAACGAACTGCTGCTACTACTATAGTAGTGTTACTACTACAAATATTCTTGCTACTCCGGAGGTAAACTGTCAGCACCAAGGGCCTACTGACATAAGGAAGTATGCACTCACTGTTGGTGTGAAAAGGTGAGGAGAGGTGAATTTAAAATAAACCCATTAGAATTGTTGTTGTTTATTCGGTCAGTCGCTTCCGACTCTTCATGACTTCATGGACCAGCCCACGCCAGAGCTTCCTGTCAGCTGTCGCCACCCCCAGCTCCCCCAAGGTCGAGTCCACCCATTAGAATAACTTGCTGCAAAGTTTGTTGGGCTTCCGCATTATTACCCTACATCTTTGCAAATGGGGAGCTATCGCTGTTTTCCAGCATGGCTGTTCTTTAGCTCTCATGTATACAAAAGTTGTCCTGTAAAGTTAGGCTTGACATTTAAACAGATTCCACTCTTGTATACATCTGGAATGCTGTATCTGGAGATATGTTAATTACATTTTCTCTCAATTTTCTTCTCTTGGATGTACTGTGTAGTTAAACCGTCACAAGCTGCCAAAGTAAGGTTCCCAAAATTAAGAGAACATTTTTTAAAAAACAAAAATAAGTAATGAATACTGTGTTTTTGCTGGCTTGGACCACCTATTAGACTCATCAGATACTTAATGGCAACTAGCCGAAGGTGATACAGTAGCCATGGACTATTACAAGCATAAACCAACATAGCATGCACAGTTGCATTGGGAGGGTCATAAGAACATCGGAAGAGCCCTGCTGGATCAGACCAAGGGTCCATCTAGTCCAGCATTGTGTTCACACAGCAGCCAACCAGCTGTTGGTTGGGAACCCACAAGTAGGACATGGGCAAAACAGCACCTTCCCAAGTAGGATGGCCATGTGCCCTACTTTATAGGAGTAATGGGGTGCCCAGTCCAAGTCTGGTTTAGAGAAAATGAACACTAAGAAGAGAGAGTTGCCCATCAACAGTGAAGTTGAAGTTGCCCATTAAAAATAAGCCCTTGGACAGATGACTGAGCAGTAGGATGGCCGCTTGCACGTTGCCAAACAAGCAAACGCTTCTCCAAAAAGGAAGATGCAGATTTGCACAGACCTGGCACATGATAATTAATACGTATAGATGCACGTTTTGAAATAAATGCTGTAATTAAAACAGAGATGCGATCATGCAGCTACCATCGCGGGTGAGACTGTGACTAGGCGGCCTGCCCGTGTGCTCCTCCTCACTCTGCTGACCAGGGGCTAACCGTGGACGGGCAACGTCCAGGCCTCCCTGCTCCCGCCCCACGAGGAGATGCATTTAATCCATATTTAAGTTATGGCAATTATTTCTAAATGTGCACCTCTACATATAAATTAGCATATGCACATTTTATGCAAATCTGTAGTCCCTTTTCCCCTCTTCCTGGGATGATGCATTTCCTCTGTTCTGCAGTGCTACCAAGGTGAAGAGGCGCGATCATCCATCCATTCAGGGAAAGCTGCTTCAGGCCGAGTTCTTGGCCTTTTGCCAGATGGGAGGGAGAGGCAGGAGCTGTACTGCCACCTGGAAATGTATGGCATAGATGCTGTGCGAGATCAGGCTGCAGACCTCATGACCGCAAACTGCCCAACAGATGGCACACGGGAGACGTAAGCTGCGGTTGTGGATGGAACGGCCTGCAGCAGTGTGCAATCAGCTGTGGTGAGGGGTATACATGATGTTGTGGAATGGTGATTTCAGAACCCCTTTCCTACTCACCAGTAGTCACCGGGGGTAAAGAAGCCTGAGTGAAACTCTAGCACTTCCTTGGCTATGTCTCCACGTGCAGGAAGTGAATGAACACATGGCCGGTGGGGAAATATTTTCTTCTATGTAGCTGAAAATTGGCTCATGCAGGACTCCATGAAATGTCCTCTCTGTGTCTGTGTGAGGATTCTATATTATATACCCCTGGTGTGTTTGCTTATTTCATTGAACTGGAAGGGGCTATCATCAAGGTGAGATGAGGGTGGGGAGGGGATATGGTGTACAACAACCCATGAGATTATAGCAGGTTGCGTATGTTGTGGAAGGGTTGGTCCTAGATTTCGAAGACGGTGTGGAGCAGAACATTATTTATCTAGCGTCAAGGTTGCTAGGTTCTGGCACAGATCTTCTCCCAGACAGAACTCTGCAAAAATGTCATTTTGCTCTTAAAAACAAAAAGAAAGAAAGAAATTCTTTCAAACTTTGCATTTTTTGCTCTCAATGAAATAATCATTGTACGTAGTAATCAGACTGTATTCTGGTCAAAATAAAATATTATTTAATGAAATGACTACTTGAAGTCATGATATAATTTAAATGCAGGTCAGACTTGTTTCAAGATTATTTTTCATTGCACTCAATCCATTCACCTTGGAGTCTCATTGGCAATTAAATTTTTTACTAGCAATGACAGAATCTCCAAAACAAGAAATTATAAATGGAATGGTAGTTTGAAGCTAGTGTGACCGCTTTTGTTAGGCTTCCCAAATTTACCATGTTTCTGGTTAAATATGCCAAGTTTAAAGGAAGTCTGATAGAGGAAAATAATTTAACTCCCTATTGAGAAACAGTGTGCATCACTGTGTCTCATTTTCTACTTGACTTGGTTCCAATCAGGGAGAACAGTATGTTCAGGTAAAGAATTTGACACAATGTATTTGTGAATTGAGCAGGAGAGAGTATGACCTGGTTCACACAACATGCCAGACTCACTGTGGGTTGTTTAACTGGGTCTGTGCTGGGTCTGCGTAACCTCCAATATGTAACCTGGGCTTGTGGAGTGTCATCTGAACCCAGCTACCATGGGTTATTCGAGAATTAAAAAACCCTCGCATAGCCCTCGATGAGCCAGCTGTGTCACACAAACTGATCTATCATAAGGTTTCTTCTCTCAATGGCCAAAACGAGCCTATCCTCCATGTCTCATTTTTAAATTATTTTATCCAGGACACAGAATAAATAAATAAATCCAATAAACCTGGAATAATAGAATCATAGAGTTGGAGGGTGCCTTGTAGGTCATCTAGTACAATGCCATTCACAATGCAGGAAGTCCAGAGATGGAGCATCCCCAGGCATTGGCTGTCAGACCTCTGCCTGAAGGTCTCCAGTGCGGGAGAGCCCCCCTCTCTCTGGTAATTGGCTCCATTGTCAAACTGCTCTTATACCAAGAAGTGTCTCCTAATGTTCCAGTGAAATCTAAAGTTTACTTCAGGGTAGTTTGCCATTGACATGGGCTCTATGGTGCAGATGCTAGGATATGATGAAAAGATGGAATTCAGGAAATGGCCCCTATAGCAGTGATGGGCAGAAGATGTTTTGAACTTCAACTCCCAGAAGCTCCTGCCAGCATGGCCAGTGCTCAGGAATGTTGGAAGTAGAAGTCCAAAACATCTGGAGAACTATTCTCTGCCCTCCCTTGTTGGAGAGTGAATGCTGGGGAAAAGACTGTCATATGAACATAGAAAAAACCTAGCTCTGGCATGTAATCTGACCCTAAGGATTTGTATAGCGTGCAGTGTCTTCCTAATACTGCATTATCATTTAATCACAGCAAGTCTCATTGATTTAGATGGGCCTTGACCATGCTTAACTCTCAGTGCTATATAAGTCCCTGGCTAGAGGTTTATTTTATTTATTTCAGAAAATTTCTGTACCACTTTTCATTTAAAACAAAACACCCAAAGTGGCTTACAAGATAAAATCATGATAAAATACAATAAAACCAATCATTAAAAGAAGAAAACAATGATAAAACAATGCAATATTAGTAAAATAATCAGGGATAGCTGACAATACTAGCGGTCAGGGGAATGCCTGGGAAAACAATTGCATCTTCAGTTGTCGGTGGAAGCACCCCACACTAGGTTGCATCTATAACGATCTTGTAGTTGAATAGACATTTGGGGGTAAGGGAGAAGGAGACATCTGTCTGGGGGGAGGGGGCAAGTCTGGAAGCCAGTCGGCTCTGAGGAAACTCTACATCATAAGCTCAAGTAATATCTCTTGTACTTGAGCAAGATGTGAAAGCTCTAAACACAAGTCTCTTTCTGTGTTATTTATTGCAGCAAACATCCATATTCATGAATTGTGACACATCTGCCTTTGTTTTAAAGAGAGTACGTGCAGGAATCCCTTAAGTGGAGTGATGAAACTACCCAGCTCTGGGAACAAACATTTAGAAAGCATAATTTTTACAATCTTTGCACTACCAGTCGGTTTATTCAGTAAGATAAACATGTTTTTAAGATCACAGTGCAAACAGGCTCTTTTCATCCTAGTTCATACCTAAGTACGGTGTATCTGCAAGTTCTACAAAAAAGAAACCATAAAAAAGAAAGAAAGATTCTCCACCTCTTATTTGATCACTGCACTACTCATTTTACCTAAGTACCAGATACTTATCTTCAAGACTGGGTTTTTATCTGAGCCAATAAAAAAAGAAATATACATTCTGACATGTATAGATGAACTTCCAAATTGGATGGCAAGGTGTGAATATAGGTTTGCTCTCCATTGAAGTCAACTGAACAATGGATATGGGTGAAAACAGTTTTCCATGTATAACTCATTGTTACGTGGATATTTCTGCTTGTCAACTAACTGCTTTGTTCAAACTTTCTTCCTATTGCTCAAATGAAATGAAGTAAATGATAAGTATATAGTATTCATACAAGGAAATGCAATATGAGATCCAGTCAAGCAAGACATTAAATTATAACTGGGATGTACTTTATTCCTGAGATGTTATGCCAAGAAGATGATAACTTTCCCTTACATTTTCTGCAGTAATGCATTTGCATCCTCCAACTCAGGAAACACGGAAATGTTGTATAATTGCCAAACATCTCTCACATGTAATTGTACATCCTTACTTCCCCCCACCCCCTAAATATTGAGATTCATTATGCAGTTGTGTCTGGTGTGATGGAGTTCTGAAGTAAATAAGATGTTGTGGCAAAACGTTGCTGCAGGGACAAGAGTCTGTTTATGGCTGCCTTTATGGTTCCGTGTGAAAGTTTATAAGCCAATATCAAGGGTTGCTTAAGCTCACATAAGGGCTTGTGCTAACTTTTGTCAAGAAGCACATCCATGCTGCCATTTTAAAGTATCATCTTAAGCACCTTGCCCCTGGAATTTCCATTTTGGAAAACTATGCAAAGCAAAAACTTAGGCATATAGGGCAACTAAGCAGTAAGTCACAATATGTATTGGCTGTCTCTGGAATATGCATATGCATTTATCTCCATTTGGTTCTTCATGTAACTGAGTCATCCAAGGTACACCTCTTTTATTGGCTACCTAAAGCCCAGAGGAGGCTTTTGCCACAAAAGACTGCTACCACCATAAACACATTAACCCTCATCAGCATCCATTATGATTAGAAATTTAGACATGAAATCCCTTCTGCACACCACATACAACAGTGCAGCTAGGCAATTTTAGGCTCTAGACTTAATGATCTTAGCGGCCATATTGCATTGTTACAGTTGTGTAACACACAACTAACATTTTTCTCCCCTCCACGCCACCATTTACAATTGCTTCTATATTCCTGATATGTTATAGCCAACCCCTCCACCTATTTGCCAGCCATAAGAACATAAGAGCCATGCTGGATCAGACCAAGGGTCCATCTAGTCCAGCATTCTGTTCACACAATGGCCAACCAGCTGTTGACCAGGAAACCACAATCAGGACAAGGGAGCAACAGCACCCTCCTGCCCATGTTCCCCAGCAACTGGTGTACATAGGCATACCGCCTCAGGTACTAGAGGCAGCACATAGCCCTCAAGCCTAGTAGCCGTTGACAGATTTCTCCATGAATTTGTATAACCCCTTTTTAAAGCCATCCAAGTTGGTGGCCATCTTGTGGTAGCGAATTCCATAGTTTAATTATGTGCTGTGTTAGGAAGTACTTCCTTTTATCTGTCCTGAATCTCCCACCAATCAATTTCATGGAGTGACACCAGGTTCTAGTATTATGCGAGAGGGAGAAAAAAGTCTCCCTATCTACTTTCTCCACACAATACATTATTTTGTACACCCCAGCTCGGGTTCTCCAGGCACCTGTTGAAGCGCTGCCCTCGCTTGCCCCCCCCACACCCATGCTTGAGCCCTCATGAGCTCGGCGAGTTGCCTGCGCTCACCCTGGGCCTGTCCAGCAAGCGCCCACCATTTTGCCGCTTTTTATTTTTACGGAAAAAGGGTGCTTAAAAATGCGCATATTTAAATATGCACAGTTTGAGGCCGGGAAAGCTTAATATGTGCAATATTAGAGGCATTATGCCTCTAATATGCCTCTAATATTTCACATATTAAGCTTTCCTGGCCCCAAACTGTGTATGTTTAAATATGCACATTTTTTTAAGCTCTCTTTTTTCCACTAAAAAAAAAAAAGCGGCAAAATAGTGGGTGCTTGCCAGACAGGTTGTGGTGAGTCCAGCAAGGCATGAGCGAGGGCAGGGGCTCGGCAAGCGTCGTCCGGGGGTTGCAGGTGGGGGCCCTCCAAGGGACACCCAGACCCAGTCAGGCATCCGCAACATCCCTACCACTTACCCTCCTTTTTTCCAAGCTAAACAATCCTAACTATTGTAACCTTCCCTCATAGGGGAGATACTCCAGCCCCTTGATCATATTAGTTACCCTTTTCTGTACTTTTTCCAGGTCTACAATATCCATTTTTAGGCGTGGTGACCAGAACTGGACACACTATTCCAAATGCGATTGCACCATAGATTTGTAAAATGGCAATATGATATTGGCAGTTTTATTCTCAATTTTTTTCCTAATTTATATTTATTTACAATATTTATATACTGCTCCACACCAAAAGATATAGGAGCAGTGAATAACAAAGATAAAAGAATAAAACACCATGTTAAAACAGTTAAAACATTTTAAAGGAGGCAAGTTCCGATAAGGCTGAATTTAATACACCGCGGCTGGTCTTGCAAGAAAGGCCTCTCGAAATAACAATGTCTTCAGGAGGCACCGGAAGGAACACAACGTTGGTGCCTGCCTGACATCCAAAGGCAGGGAATTCCACAAGAATAATATGGAAATAATAATTCCATTATTAATTATGCCTAATAAAAGCCTTGCTAAAAGAAAATAAATACTTTGAGCATGTGCATTTTTGCATTTTTAATCCACTTAAATCATGCCACCTTCATGACTACAAGAATAAAATCAAGTTTGCTTCTGCTTCCCTGATGCTAAACATGTTGGCCCTGATCATGCACAACATCAACAAATCATGGGTTAATTAAGCCAGGATTTGCTGGGGTCACATGCCACCACCATTTTGAATATACAACCTCTGATCAGCCAGATTGGAGGTTGCTCTGTGATGTGCAAACTCGGACACTATGGGTTAATTATAGGTTAAGCCCACGGTGAACCTAAGATCTAATTGTAGGTTACGTTTGGGTTGTTTAACCTACAATTAACCTTTTCACCTTGAAATATTGAAGATTTTAATAAAACCTTAGCTTATCTGACTGATTGCCTGTGCTTTGACTCTTGGCCTGCTATTTTGACCACTTCTGCCTTTGCCTGAACTCCCTTGAACTGAAACCTGTCTGCCTGGCTTATTACTTTGCCTTGCGGTCGGCCCTATCACTAAGTCTGCTACAGCCAACGCAAGACAGGTGTATCCAGAAAATTTATCTTTGTGGGGCCTATGAAATTTGGCTGGGACAAATTGTTTCTGGGCTAAATGTCCATGTTTGTGCACACTCTTTGAAACCTGCGATTGGCAGAGTTTTGTGTAGAGACTAAGGACTGTGTCAGAGCCTGACACACTCAAAGCCTTTCACGGTGAATATACAGTGCCCAGCCCATTCTCCTTACTACACAGCAGGGTTTTTCTTAAGGGAAATGTTGAATTGCACAATGGTATGTAATTGTAATTTCCAATGCATAGCATGCACCACCACAACACACCTGTGTATTTTCCTTGTGTGTGCACTCACAATCGCATTTCATGACATTTAGAAGCCTCTACTTGAGTGTTAGAAAATCCTCAGAACTGGGAATTTGACAGCACTTATGTAGAGGCATTGTGAGCTCCAACAAAACTTTATTTGGAGTTAAGGATATTTTTTAAAAATCCAGAAGAACAAGAAAAAAACCCACAGAAATGCTCAAATTCAGCTGCCTTAAGAACATCATACTGGATATTTTTTGGCTTCACTGCCATTGTAACATTGACAACTTCACACAGGTTCTCAGGAAAGGGGTCCCCATGTTTTGAAATGATATCCTTCATCTTGGTAATATTGGTCAACACTTTGTGGAGAGTAGTAGTAAAGTCCATCTTTGGCAGGGGGAGGAGAAATGAACACACTTGATCAGAGTTTGTGGTTCTAGAAGAGCCTGGACTACTTGCTTTATCTTTCACATTATCAGTCACTTTTTACATTAGCTAACATAATACAACTTTTGCAAGACTTGCATTTTGAACTGCACAAATGTTCTTTTGGAACTGCACATTTCAAAAGCTCTGCTATACAGTGCCTGGGTAAGGCTTTCCCCAGGGAACTGTAGACATTTGTAGACATTTCTGTGTATATATAGTGAGATTTTTACTTTCTCTCTCATAATACTAGAGCCTGGAATCATCATCCAGTGAAGCTGAATGGTGGCAGGAAATTCAGGACAGACAAAAGGAAGTACTTCCTCACACAGTTAAACTATGAGATTTGGTTACTCAAGGTAAGGTGATGGCCACCAAATTCGACAGCTTTAAAGATTAGATAAATTCATGGAAGATAAGGCTATCAGCTAGTCATGTCATGATGACTATATGCTACCTCCAGCCAGGGTCAGAGGCAGCATGTCCCTGAATACCTGTTGCTGGGAAACACAGTGGGAGAGGCATATTGCCCTTGTGTCCTGTTTGTAAGCTTCCCATGGCCATCTGGTTGGGTACTGTAGGAAAGAGGACGCTGAACTAGACAGGCCTTTTGTCTGATCAAGCAGGGCTCTTCTTATGTTCTTAAAGTAGATCAATGCCTGGATATCTAAACAAAAGATTCCCTTTTTTTGTATCTTACTTGACCTTTATACCTAGTTGCCTCTTTTCTCCAAGCTGTCTTTATACTTTTCTAAAACCATTGATAAACAGGGTGGTGGTTTCCCTTACTTCTTCTGTTGGATCAAATGATGTCAATAGAACATTACTGGAATATGAATGTATTTTAAATATATGCCCACCTGACTCGGTGTGCATTGTTTTTAATACTACTCCTGCTATTGTTGCTGTTACTGCTGTTATCATTGTTGCTGGTTTTATTTTTGGCTTTTATTGTTGTTTTTTATGTTTTTACCGCTTTTAATATTTTAACTGTTTTTATGTATTTTATTGCTGTAAGCTGCCTTAGGAGGGCTTCTGCCCTGAAAGGCGGCCAAGAAATGTTTTAAATAAATAAATAGTCCTGAACATCATAGCAAATGATTCCATAAAGCAGAATGCAAACGATATCAGTGACAGGGAAGTTCAGCTCACTCCCATATTTCATTGTATGCAGCAGCTACTGGTTGCAGTGGTGGGGAGAGGGTTGCTTCTCAGAGCTGAGGACTGTGTGATGAAATGGATGTTACATCTGAAGACTGAGCAGGGAACAGCTTGGCAGTTTTACAGACAAGTGAATGAATATGTGTAGGCCACAGCACAGCAATGCCCGAGGGACCCATTTCAGGGCTCTTGCCACATGTTATGCAACCTGGTCACATATTCCCTATTTCAGAAGGAAAGCAGGTTCTCTCTGCTCAGTCTCTTCTCCTGGTCTACAGTGGAATTACATTTTAATTAAACAAAAAATGACATACAGTCCAGTCAAATTTATATTCCATCTCCTCATATGATACATATGATATGTGGTTTTCCTCAGGAAAAAAGGACTATTTTCAGTATTTGATTTTGTTGATGGGCTACATTTTTAGTAATTTTTAAAAAGGGGGGGGTAGGAGGAGAAGGAGGAAGAAGTGGGGGTGAAGGAGAAAGAACAAGCTAGGATATGTAAGGTAGCAAAATGTCTCTGCTGGCACGGTTTAAATATTTTCTTAAATCTATATCCTGACAATATAAAATGTGTTTATGCTATTTGAACTTCCTACTTGAAATTCATATCACACAGAAGGAGAAGCTGTAAAATGGCCATTATTTGTCACAGTCCTGTGTGAAGCACACAGGACTGAAGTTGAGCCAGCAATGCCAGCAAATGTGCTGCTATCCAGAGATAGATGTTCAGCACTTAAATCTTTAATTTTTGGTGTGTCTGCACTGTACACATACCTGCAGAATACTACAGAATTTGGGGAAAGATATATTTACTGAAGTCAAGATGTTGGTAAGAATGAATAACAAATTGCAATGATTTCAACATATTTAACGCATTTATGCTAAAGATTAAAAATGATGTTACTCTAACAATTTGGGAGCAAAACCACCCTCTCTCTACCCAAGGTACAAATGTAGGTGCCTAGCACACCAAGAAAGCGGTCTGTTTCCTGTTAATAGATTAAGCTGCAAGATATATAAATGTCATGGTTGGATCGGAGCCCAGAGAGCCCCCAAGCAGTTCTGATTCTGAGGAAGAGGTGGAAACCATGGGAGAGGAACCCACGCGCTGTTCAGAGGAGCAGCCAGGGGGAGAGCCCCTCCCGGTACACATTCCTGAAAGTGATAGTGACCCTGGCAGGGAGAGGGAGGCGCAACAGCAGATTCTGGACGCTAGGCGCTGGCGCAGCATCAAGCGGGAGATGGCGGGCGCTGAAAGGAGGCGCTCAGCCTGCCTGGCGCAATGGCAACAGCAGTGCCCCGATGCCCCACGGGAAAGGGGTGGACTCTCTCCTCCTAGCCCATAAGTTCAGAGGTTTCCCACCTTCCCCTCCAAATGGAGATCAACTGATTCCTAAGATTAGAACTCCCAAGTAGGCAGCTCTCTTAAGTCTCACTCGTAGGATCAAGCAATTAGCATCTGTAAGCATCATTAGGTTGAATGGGAATAAAGCCTTGGAAAAGAGCCCTATTGTCTGCATGTTGATTCTGGCTACCTGAGGATTTCAGAAGGCGGCAGGGGCAACCACCTGACAATAAAACTGTTAATTATTAACATGCACTTATTATGTGTAGCTATTTATTTATGTCAGTTATGCACCCTGGATCAGGAGGTGACTATATATTTTACACACACACACACACACACACACACACACATTGGTATGTATGTAATAAAATATAGATGAGCTGATACTGCAGATTTACAACCCACTTTTCAACACCTTATATGCTGAGATGTATACATGGAGCACCTGGTTGTGTGGGCCCCCATATTTATTTCAGTAAGTGGAGCAAAATGTTTGCACAAATGACTATGTACAATTATATTCAATTGAGTGAAGGAACCTTCTCACTAACTGCTGGACAAGTGCAGTCATCTTGCATCTCTCTCTCTTTCTCTCTCTGACATCCTTAAGAGGGCTGGTGTCCTTAAGAAGGATTGGGGAGGCAGCCTGGCAATGCTGGGCAGAGCTCTGGCCCTACTTTGTGCACATGTACCAGCCAGTGCCACCTTATTAAAGATGCTGGTCATGTTACAATATGTGCATACACCAGAGTGCTCACACAGGTGCTGAGCTGGCCCAGCTCCACTCAGAGTAGCTGCCACCCAACTGAGGCCCCATCTACATGAGCCTTTTACTCTGCAGCGGCGGCGAGTTGAGGTCCCTCAGAATAGATGACACAGTCACCACTTTGCACCCGTCCATAGTTTTCTCCTGGAAACTGAGGATTTCTGAGGTGGCATTTTGCTGTGGTTTTTTGGGCTTGCTGCGGGTTTGCTGTAGTTGCAGGCCGTCTGTCCCTTCCCCGAACCGACTTCGCATTGTGCGTAGGGATGTACGAAAGGGACTTACCTTGTCCCGCAGCTTTTTTCGTGGTGGGGGGGAGGCGCTTCGCTTCTCCCCCCGAAGTTCATGCGAGCGGGGGGTGTCTTCCCGCCTCGCCCAGCTGAAATTCAGGCCGGGGGGGAGGCTTCCCACCTCGCCCCCGGCTGAAATTCAGGCCGGGGAGAAGCGCCCCGTCTCCCTGGCCACGAACTTCAACAGAAAAGTTAAAAAAAAAAAACGCCCCGTGATAGGCTATGTAACGATTTACGTAGCCTATCACGGCTAGATCTGCAAAGTCAGCCGTGATAGGCTACGTTAATCGTTACATAGCCTATCACGGGTGACTTTAAAAAAAAAAAAGCGTGTACGCAAATGGCGGCCCCCATAGGGAGCCGCCATTCGTGTTCCTTATTTGGTCGCCGTAGTCTACGTAATCTTTATGTAGACTACAGCGACCAAATAAGGAACACGAATGGCGGCTCCCTATGGGGGCCGCCATTAGCCGTACGCGCTTTTTTTTTTAAAGTCACCCGTGATAGGCTACGTGACGATTAACGTAGCCTATCACGGCTGACTTTGCAGATCTAGCCATGATAGGCTACGTTAATCGTCACGTAGCCTATCACGGGGGCGTTTTTTTTTTTTACTTTTCTTAGAATGGCGGCGGCGGCAATCAGTCGAAAGACCGGCTGCCGCCCCCGCCCCTGTCGAAGCCCTGCCGAACCACCGCTGCGACCCGCCACCGGGAGCGACATTCAGGAAAGGTAAGTCCCATCCCGGGGGGGGGGCAGGGGGCGGGGGGGAGAATTTCTCCCCAAAACTACTTCGGGGGGCCGAATACGTTGGCACTCGGCCCCCCGAAGTTTCGGCAAGAAATTCTCTGACACCCCTAATTTTGCGGTGGCTGTGTTGTAGGCATGTGTAGTGCTTGCATCACTCTGTGACACCCCTTTACTCCCCCCATCCCTTCGCAGCTGCACAGTTACAGAGGCACGGAGAGGCATTTTCATTTATTTAATCACACTTTCACACATTTTTGCAGCTTCCTTTCTTCACAAGGGTTGCTTTTGGACTCAGTGCCCAAGGGCCGGGACAGGGGGTCTTGGGGGAGGACCATCTTTGCTCTGGCCACCATGTTGGAGTGATACGTAGTACCGCTCATGCTTGTGAATGCGAACAATCGCGAGAGACTCGGGCTGGGGAACTGACAAACAGATGGCATGGAAATGAAGGAGCACAGAACAATCAATTTTTAACTAACGAGGGAGGGAAAGACACAACCGAAACCCTAAAATACAAAACAGCCAATGAAGTGTTGCACCCCCATGCTCACGGGACTGCACAGCTGCGCATTTAAGTATAATGGCAAAAAAAGAGAGGACACTGCGAGTCTGTTAGGGAAGCCCATAGTAAATCGCGAGTGTATCGCTGGGGATGCTCGTTCAAAGCCGCATTGCTGCGCAGTTGCAACAGGGTGGGGGGTGAAAGCGGTACCGTGTAGATGGGGCCTGAGTTACATCAGCTGCATTGTAGCTCTGGTAACCCAGGGCTGGCAGGTCCTGGGCCCCCAGCATTTGCCCCACCATGACAGATGCTGGCGCTGAATCTGTCTCTAACACACACACATCCACACTCCAGCTGTTGTAGCCCTTTATAAACAACATTCCTAGATGAAAAAAAATGTTTCAAAGGAAATCATTGTTACACATCTATGAAGCAGCCAACAGAACTGCTTATATATATATATATATATATGTCTTTGCCTCCTGTATTTTCAAACTTTTGTGTATTCAAGTCCCGGGCTGCTTAGCGCTTTTCAAAACTAGCACCAGAAGGCTTCAAAAAGCCACTGCAGGCATGAGTACCAGAATAATAGTCTACCCACTCACACGATGGGTCACAATTTTCTGTATGAGCTTAAATCTCAGTGTGAAGCACAACAGAGTTGTCAAGCAATTATGTTAGAAAAATGAGCATTACTTGCAGAGTATAAACCTAGGAGAAAATAGCACCATGCTGAATTTCTGAAGTGAAAAGTAGTGCTGTGCCAAAAATATCTTCCACATTTTTTTTTACTATTCTCATTCAATTTGATTGAAACTGATTTTGAAAAAAAATGCAAAGGCAAAGAAATTTTTGGAGAAACTTTCATAGGTTGGTTTCTGGATTCTTGGGCATACCTTACTTATGAGGTGGCCAAGGAGTGTGCGTGCGTGCGTATCCTGCCTTTCATTGTATAATCATCTCTCTGGCAGCCTGGAGCCTTCTCGGCTTCCCACACTTCAATTAAAGTCCAGGGGACGACATTATGAGGTGATTCCTCCCATAGAGCTTTAGTGCAGACAGCTGGCTACAGACCAATGGAGGGACATGTAACAGAAAGAAAACACACACCCAGCACCCTTGGTCACCTCACAGTGATCAGATAAGCTCAAAAAGAAAACCACTAAAAGAAAATCAAAATAAATGATAAAACACCCTGAGAATGAGGCAGAAAAAATACAAGCCCCTTTCATAGGGGAAGAAAACATTTAGGAAATGGGAGGAGAGATTTTGGGACATGACTAGCTCTACCTCTTCTTCCATGGAGCTAGAGACAATACTGCCCCCCTCACACTTGCATTGTGGAGGATGCAAAATGGGGGCCAAGCTGCCAACACAGTTGGTGCTGTTGCCACTTGCAGTGGCAGCATCCCCTCCCTCCAAAACCCTTAGGAAAAAAAGGAAAGCTGTGCTACAACCCCTGCTGATTGTGCACCCTACCTGTGAGAAACTGTTGGAGAATTTCTCCTCCCCCTGGAGAAACTCTGTGAAATTGTCTCTGCTCACAAATAGGGTAGAGAATTTCGAGAGGCCATTTGTGCACAGCTCTAGTGAAAAATAGGCTTTCAAGGGTGCAAGAATCAGAATGTTCTCAAAATCCCTTTCCTTAGTGGGGTCTTTCAAAGCCTGTTTACAGCCCTGATACAGTGCTATACCACGGTGCAGATCAAGAATATAACTAAATCCAAGATGATGCTGGCATGGTTAACACACAGAGTCAAGGACCCTATCAGAAGCAAAACGGCTTCCTTTGGAAAATGAAAGTCTTGCCCAAATGAGGAGGACAGAAAAAGTACACAGGTTCTGACCTCCTCACCTAACAGTGGGATCTCTCTGTTAATGTTTTCAGCAATATGAGTTTCAATTTATTTATTTATTTTGCATTCCTTATTTAGGTGTACAAATTTGTGTTCCTTTTTTGGTCCTCATTTGGGCAAGACTTCAATTTTCCAAAGGGAGCCTTCTTGCTCTAAAGTTGGATCTTTCCCTCCCAGGGCTACCCACCCAGAAGATCTGACATTTCCTATGGCCTCTGGGATGCTGTCCCAAGGATCATAGGACTACAGCATAAACCAACAATTAAAATTATTCAAATACATCAGAAACAGGAAATCAGCTAGGGAATGGCCTCTGAGGACTGGAAAGCAGTCCATGTTACACCCATTTTTAAAATAAAATGTCCAGGAAATTAAAGGCTGGTAGACTTGCACTCAAAAGACTAGGATGATGTATTGGTCAGATATGGCCAAAGTTACAGGCATGCAGGGCCCTCTGCCCCAGTGGGTCATGGATGTGTCCCTGCCACAGGAAGGGATTGATCACATGTGATTATTTGATCACATGTTATTCAAATCAAAAATCTGCAAGGTGCTTGCTTAAGTCTGTGCACAAAATGAGATAGTGAATGATGCATGGTTTCTGGTAAATAGCTTATAATGAATAGAACTACAGAAAGAGGAAGGATGAATGCTGGGTTTAATTGCTGAGATGGGCATTTAAATGAGTGAGTGCTTTTTCAACATACAGTATGTGACATCGGCCAAATCACTTAGTATCAAGATTATAAATTGCCAATCTCACTGAATACTAAACTAGAACTCCTTATGGGATGATCTTTATTGAGTGCAGAGTCTGGAGAGTTTTCGGTGAATTTATTAGGCAGAGTCACACGTTGAAAGATGAAGCTAGAAAGAAATGTTTGCACGACTACCTTATTAATTGCTGAGGAGAACCCATTCCATGCTCTGAATATAATGTATGAATGAATCTTCTTCTCCCTCTGTCATGCCTTGTATATCCAGCCTGCCAGCCAAACTTTTGCCTTCTTAATCAGTGCTATTTCATTTTATTTTGCCATTTTTATGGGTGGTTAATAGGGTTTTAAAAACAAAACAAAACCCACCGGATTCATCACGTGGTCTTAAACACCATGACTTGGAAGTAAGCCCTACTGAGTTCAGTGGCACTTACTTTCAAGTAAATGGGTTAAGATTAGCCCTAAAAAGGTTGTTCAGTGGGTAAGTACATGCAATATCAAATTTGTAGTACGTAGCTGATCCTAACTGAGTAAAAACTGAATTTTGGAAAGGGGCTAACAAAGCTAATTCATAGCTCTGCATTGACATGGGCCTCAATGCAGACCTGGCTAGAGAAAAATTCTGCTTATATGCAAAAAGTGTAGGCTTCACTTTCAGTTCAGGCTCAGTGCAGGGTGCAGTTCTTAAACTGCAGCCCATAAATGAAAGTTTAGGTATAGACTTCAGCTGAAATTTACAGTTCAGCTTTTCTTTCAGTTTTAAAAACCAGCGTTTAAGTCTAGAAGGGGCACATTGAGCTAGGTTCACAGTGACTTAGCCCCCTGCATTCCCAGAAAAGCACAAACTACATCCTCTCCTTAGCCCCCTCTCCTACCCTAGTATCGGAGGCAGTATGTTGGTTGCTGGGGAACAGGAGCAGGAGGGCGCTGTTGCACTCCTGTCCTGCTTGTGGGTTTCCCATGGGCATCTGGTTGGCCACTGTATGAAAAGAATGCTGGACTATATGGGCCTTTCAACTGATCCAGCGTGGCTCTTCTGTTCTCAACAGTTCAGTCAATTAAGGTATTGCAACTGGTAAAAGAGAGAGCGAGGGACAGTAATCAAACAGGCAATTTAAGAAGGCAAATAAAACAAGAAATGGTCACTCCAACAGCATCTCTATTCTAGTTCTGCACTGACGTTAGTTTTTAGACCTGGCCCTAAGACTTAATGAGTTGATTGGAAAACATGTATCGTATCCAGTGGTGGCTTTCTGCTAGCAATAAGGTCATAAGAAGAGCCATGCTGGGTCAGACCAAAGGTCTATGTAGTCCAGCATTCTTTTCACACAGCGGCCAATCAAATGTCCACAGGAAGCCCATGGCAGTGCCAGTGCTGCTGTGTGAAGAAGCGTTTCCTTTTATCTGTTCTAAACTGGTGTTAAACTGCATCTTAAAACTAATCCCACACATTTAGACACTTTGCGATGTTGATAGGGGTGGGCAACTTGTGGGCTTCCAGATGTTTTGGCCTACAAATCCCATCATCCCTAGCTAGCATAGCCAGTGGTAAGGGATGATGGGAGCTATAGGCCAAAACATCTAGAAGTAAAACACGGAGAATTCATAGAAAATGTACAAGCTCCACTACTGTCATAACTTTGCATTATGGTCATAATTTTGCAATGCATCCTTAGGTAATCAGATTCCATGTGTCCTCCTAGCAGAACTACTGTTTCCCTTGGGAATTTGTGAAAAGCTGAGTACCTTTTCCTCATAAGAGGCAACAGTTTTAATGACAAGAAGATGAGATTATATATTTTATATTCAGACAGTTTTCTAACTGGAGATCTATTGGCTTTCTTTTCTAAAATCAAGCTGGATAAACATCAGTCACATATGGCTTAGTCATGGCAAATCCTGCCTCTTTCTCATAGATGGTCATTGAGTTCTCCCATCTCTATGATTATCTTGTCAAGAAGTGCAAATATAGCAGCTTGGTTGCTGAAACAGGACTTTGAAGCCAATGTTATCTTCTGCAATGCCCACTGACATGATTATGTTTGTGCAGAATAATGGCACGACTGTGGGTCTCCACTGAAAAATGGAATTGCAGCAGCAGCATATTCCTCCTCTGCAAGCATGTTCATGTTAAAGGTGAAGCTTGCAGTAACAGCGTATTAGGAGGCCAAGGTTATAGCGCTGTTGTTATTATTATTCATGTGCCCTTGTTAAAGATTCATGTGCCCTGAACAAACACAAAATACACAGGATGCATTAACAAGTTAATGGGCCCTTATGTCCAGGTCATAGTGAAGTACAATGAGATCTTTTGTTTTTTAAGCATTGCATACATTCCCACACAGAGAGGAGCCAAAAGGAGAGGCCAAAAGGAGAGGCTAAACAATCAGAAGAGAGATAAGAAACCCTCTCATAAAACAAGTTCAGTGCTGTTCCAAGTTGCGACATTACAGACACAGGATCGTTGTGTGCGCGCGTGTGTGTGTCCAACGAAGAGAAACATGCTTTTGTAATAGGTACTTGGCAGTGGGTGTAAACTACAAATTAGGAATGTACCGTATAGAAGGCAAATATTACTCCTCAAGTGTAAGTCCATTCCCTAACATTCAAAATGCTATTTGAAAGGTTCAGTACAGGCTCTGTTATGAAGCCTTAGATCTCGGCCTGTAACTGACTGTGAAAAGTCAGTTGAGATTACTCATGACCTTCATCCAACAAATTAAATGCTGTCACGGAACGAAAAGATCCAGATCACCCTTCCCAACCTGGTGTCCTCCTGATGTGGTAGACTACAACTCCCCTCATCCCCAGCTGGGCAAGTTGGGGGAAGGCTGATATAGAGGCTATTCTGACAGTGAGGTTGTGCCTGTTATCCTTGAATTGAAAACCCTGTCTCTATATTAGTCAGCTCCCGATGTTCAATCTCTTTGCTATGCACTCAGTCAGAATCTATCAAAGGCACAGGAGGCAGGAAACTGGTCAGGGCAAGGGGACACCATTCTCCTACGCCCAGGGATGTCAGAGAATTCCACCACAGATCTTGGTGAGGCTGAATGCCAGTGCATTCCGCCCCCGAACTCCGTAGCGGAACGGCCTGCACCCCCCGCCCTCCCGGGACAAGACTTACCTGGGGCGGATGTTCCAGGTGGCGGCAGCTCCAGCGGCAGCTTCAGTGGCGGCTGGTCTTCCAACCGGCCGCCACCACCGTCACCATTTGCAGTCTTCCCCCCCCCCATTCATGATAGGCTACGTAAAGACTTATGTAGCCTATCACATCTGGTTTAAAAAAACAAACAAAATGCGTACGCAAATGGCGGCGGGTACAGCCGCCGCCATTTGCGTTCCCTATTTTTGGTTGTCTTAGTCTACATAAATATTTACATAGACTAAGACGGCGAAACTAAGGGGGAAAGCAGATAGCGTAGCAGATGCTATTTGCGTTCCCCCTTATTTTTGCCATCTTAGTCTACATAAATATTTACATAGACTAAGACAACCAAAAATAGGGAACGCAAATGGTTGTGGCCGTAGCCGCCGCCATTTGCGTATGCTTTTTTTTTTTTAACCCAGACGTGATAGGCTACGTAAGTCTTTATGTAGCCTATCACAGCTGAATACAGGGACGCAAATGGCGGCGGCTACGGCCGCCACCATTTGCGTCCCTGCTAGCCAGCGGCCAGATGTCCAGCTGCTGGCGGAGCTGGCTCGTGGCTCCACGGAATCCCCGCAGAGCGGAGTGGAGCCGGCTGGCCAGGATTTAGCGAGGATTGCGGGGGGAGGGACAGAGCGCCTCCCCCCCCAGTGGAACCCGGCGGAGCCAGGTAAGGGAGGTTTCGTACATCCCTACCTACGCCACATGCAGAAGCTAGCTCCTGGACTAAAAGACAGGAAGGATGCTCCTTAGTTGCTGAGAGGGACATTCCTTGCCTGCACCTCCATCTGGTAGTAGCTGTTGCTTTGGCTGGATCTTGCTCTTCCTGAAAAAACGGCCACAGGGCGAGGGTGGGAAAGTGGGAGAATAGTCCTGCTCAATAGTCTTGCCTTCCAATCCATCTTTTGGGCCCTTGTTCTGCCCACAGCCATTGCTGTGGGCAGAACAAGGGACATGGCCATGTCTGCTTCTCCATACCAGGTCCTATCTGTCCTATCTGCTTATCAGGATAGTGAAGGAAAAACTGTGGTGATAATGAATGCATGGGGAAGAGGTTGAAGGCGTATGAGCAGGTGAAGGGTCATGGAGAGGGAAGGGCTGGAGCTTTCCTTCAAGCCCAGGATGCTCAGAAAGTCTTGAGCAAAATGCATAAGGGGAGCAGTTAAGGTTGAACAAAATCAATGTACCAGTCCAGTGGAACACATTTTACCATATGTCACTATGCCAATAGTAGGCTACTAGAGATACTTCTTGCTTCCCTACTGATGGAAGTTCCATGGGAAGCAGGAAATATCTGAACAAATAGAATAATCTTCAGTGTTAAATGACATGATCTCAAAGCTGGGTGGAATGAAGTCCTGCTCAACATTTTATCTTGTTTCAGGATGACTCAGTGGACAGTTCTGGTGTCATTTTCTGAGTCATACTGATAATTATACATAGAATTTTCAAAGGTCAGAATTTCAATGTCAGATTAATTAATAATACTTTATTCTGTTTTCTCAGGGTTGGTGACTCGATGGTCCTTCCTTTGATCTGGCATATATGGCATCTTGTTTTCTCTAGTTATATGAGTCTATAAAAAGGCCTTATTCTATGTTGTCTGGTTACTTGCTCCCACTGCTGCAAACAAGCATCTCTTTGCAAGGATGGGTGGATCAGTCTATTTGTGGTCCCTGTCAGTTTTGCATGTGTTCATTCATATGGCAGTTCCATTTAGTTTCTGCATTAATCAGCAATTTTTAAAAAATCAGCACAAATATGTGTTTTAGATACTTATTTAAATACATACTTTTGATTGGATTCTCTCACAAAATACATGTTTATAAGCATATTTTATCCCAAATTATGCATTGCCAAATACATGTCATCTGCAAATAAATGCATTCTGGGATATTTTGAGCCATGAACTGTATTGCGAAATTCAGAGAAATGCAAAACCCAAAGGACAATTATGTTCCAATGTGCACATTGATCCAGAAATGCGGGTCAGGTCAGTTGACATCAGAATGTGCAAAGATTGTATTCCTTCAGCATCCCTTCTCAATGCCTTTAAATACTTTTCCCTTTATGGACATTGAGCTTGACTCAACCTGCTACTGCCTGGATCTCTTTTGTGGCACATGCTGAAGGTCATACACTCATCCTGAATAACAATCAGTGCCTAGTTCCATATTCCATATTCACAGTGAGAACTTGACTCTTAACTCCATTCATAAGCATCAGGGGAGAGACAACTTTAACTTCTGTTTAACCATCCTGAGCACATGTACAAAAAGGTAGTAGAAAAGAGATCATTATGGAATACATAATTGAAGTTAAAAGATGTTGGAGTATGCAGCTCTGTGATTCCTTCTTCGTACATTCCTTCTAGATTGATGATCTGGACACTTGGCTGAGCCTATGCTGAAGTTTCCTTCAAAACAAACTATTAGTATTTCATTAGAGGATAGATAGAGATGTTTGTTGCCTGTTAAGTTATACCACCCCCCAACCCCGCCTCCTAGACCTCCTAATTTGGCAATATTTTGTATTTCTATTGATATCTTATTTTCGTTTAAGTAATCTTAGTATGCTCAGTTGAGCTTATTATATATATTCATTTTTTATGTTTGCTCTTTTCATTTTTTTCAATAAAATAAATAAAAACATGTATGATTATTAAATTAATTGCAGTAATTACTTTAAAATCATCTCTTGGATCTTAAAAGGGGATAAAAATAGTTCCTTAGCAAACTGAGGAAAACTTACAACTATATTTATCATAACCAAATGGACTGAAAAAATGGAACCTCCTGCTGCCAAAGGCTATAAACATGTTACATTACCTGTGCTAGTTACTATTTTCTTATATATAATCAGTAATAAGAAACATTAATTATCATAGTGGTCCAGATAATCTTGTGCCTTGTAGTGTTTTTTTCTGCATACCTATTGTGATATTAAACATAAAATGAAGAGATTTAAAAGCGTTCAGGAAACAGTTTACAAGGCATTTGCTACGGTACTATTTATTCAGAACAAACTTTACTGTACCAGTAAAAACTTACATAATCAACATACATGGGTCCTTCAAAAACTGAAATGTTAGTGAACATGGGAGTAGAACATCCAGTTCAGCTAAATCTTCTCCAGAGTTAAAAAAGATTATTCTATTCATCGTTACCTTCTGTTCTAAGATAAACAACCTTTGTTAACAAGTACAATCTTGAAATAAGTTTGGCTAGAATCCTATTACTTTAATCAGGTATGGATATAATATGAGGAAATTAGTCTGATGATAAAGATGTTCATGATAGTCTCAAAAATCATATACTTATATAAAACTGAATGCGCACATTTTTATTTTTAGGTGAGAAATCCTTGTGATCAGTTATTTGTGCATATAATTCCCATCCCATCAACTCCCTCTGTCTGGTTAAATAAAGGGACAACCATAAAAAAGGAACTGTTAATTTCCATTGTAAGGATTGCATGTACCTCTGAACAGAAAAATTACTGGGATTGCTTATCTTGCAGTGTAAAAAAAATGAATGGGTTAAATTATCCTAAGGCTCTGCCATATTCACACACACAAGAGATTTGGACCATTTCTATATGAGGCTACCCAGAAGTTTGTGGGTCCTTTACATGATGTCATCAACCTCCAGGACATCTCCCATGCTTTCTGACTTTTATCCCACTTTTTAAAAGATACACTAATACCCATTTAGTGTATGCATGTGACCATGGACCAGGAAGCAGAAAGGAATATGGAAGCAGAATGGATATGTAGGACTGGAGATCAATGGTACAAAGGCATGTTGGCATATTGTACTTGATAAGGAATATTAATCTGATATATTGGCTGTGTGTAATTGCAGAGTTCCGCTGTAATGATAGCACCATCTAGTGCCATATTTTGTCATCTCTTGTCCTCTATAAAATGAATACCTATGGTGAGTAGTTACTCTCACTCAAACCACTTTGACTTGGATGCCGGCATTGAGCAGGGGGTTGGACTCAATGGTCTTATAGGCCCCTTCCAACCCTATTATTCTATGATTCTAGTGGCTGTAAAATGAAACATATAGAACTTGCCGAGAAAGGAATTCCCTGATTCAAAGCACGTATACGCCCATGTAAAGGAGCTGATCTTAATCTTGCAAAGAATCCAGAAGCAGAAGTCCCAGTAAGGATGAAGGATTTTAGCCTCGTGTGGTGAAGCTCCTAATTTCCTTCATGAGTCTTGCATCCTGATTGATAAACCAGTGTGAGGTTTACTATTTCAAGGGGAAAGATTCAGTCAGCTGAAGACTACACTGGCATAAATCCAAGCACTTAGCTTTAAGTGCTGTGTGAATCTGGCAGTAGAACACATTAGAAAGGTGTTCAGTGCCCAGCCAGTATTTCAAAAACTTTCACTGATGACTTGCAAAGCGGTTTGGGTGACAGTAACTACTCATCATAGGTATTCATATTACAGAGGATAAGAGATGACAAAATATAGCATCTGAAGTAATAGTTAGATATCCTTCCAGTTTATTTATCTATCATACATTGGACTACTAATGTTGTTGTTGTTATTATTATTAATGGGCTTATTTATACAAAATGGCTCTTATGAGATGGATGCAGCCCACCAGAAAGGAGCCCATCGCGCCATATAACAGCCAGTAAACTACTAAACATGTGGCAATACTGAGATAGCATAAAATATTCTTTCCACAAATGCAGAAATATGCTTACCAAGATCTGATGATACTTTATAGTGTTGCCCTGCTTCCATGCTTTAAAAGGGCTCGTCTTTTAGTGTATGCATGTGACCATGGACCAGGAAGCAGAAAGGAATATGTAAGCAGAATGGATATGTAGGACTGGAGATCAATGGTACAAAGGCATGCTGGCATATTGTACCTGACGCACAGCATAGAAGAAGTAGAGAGGAAGAATAGATCATTATTTTAGATGACTTCAGGCCTACTCTCCTCCATTGTTCCCTAAGGCATATCAGTTGTAGCAGGGTTACAGACCTTGTCGCAAATGTAGCAGATTTCTGAAGACAGGAAGGAAATGAGAAAGAGAACATGGAGACTGGCAGATACACAGAGTCAAACTACTTACTTTGCGTTCCCAGTGCCTGGCTTCTTCCTCCGGAATATGCTGAGGAAAGTGTTGGACCTACATGGTGTCTTGCCATCCCCGACATGCATACGCACCACGTCGGAAGTGGTGAAGGCACTGCGGACATTCCTCTCCGGCTTGGCGATGATGATGTACATCTTGGGAGTGAACATGCACCCCAAGGCTACTGTCACGCTCAGGCTCACCGCAAAGCAAGTAGTGATGATCTTGTAGTTGCTCCCGAAGTATATAGGTACAAAGGCCAGCCAGATGATACATGTGGTGTACATGGTGAAGGCAATGTACTTGGCTTCGTTGAAATTGGCGGGCACATTGCGGGTTTTGAAGGCATAATAAGTGCAACTCAGGATGAGGAGTCCGTTGTAACCCACTGGGGCAACCACACCTAAGTTGCTGGTGTTGCAGATCAGGAAGACTTCCTTGATGCTGGGGTAGGAGAGGATGGGGAAAGGGGGCTCCATGATGATCAGGGTAATCACCAGCGTCAGCTGCACGCTGATCAAAATGGAGGCAATCACGACTTGGGCCCAAGCACTCATGAAGCGCGGTTTGCGGGTGCAGATTTTTTTCTTACTCCCTGCCAGGATGCGGGCAATGCGGTTTGTTTTGGTTACAAGGGCGGAGTAGCACATGGCAGAGGAAAGCCCCACAAGGAGGCGCTGGAGGTAGCACGAAGTGACAGTGGGCCTAGCAATAAGGGTAAAGGGGCAGATGTAGCCGAGGAAAATCCCAGCAAGTATAATGTAGCAGAGCTCCCGGCTAGAGGATTTCACAACAGGGGTGTCCCTGTAGAGGGCAAAGATAAGGGTAACAAACATGGTGACCAGGATACCCAGGCAAGAGAAGGCCACAGCCACAATGGACTCTATGTCACTCCACTGGAGGTATTTCACGGGGATGGGTTCACAGCCTGCAGGATGTAGAAGAGAACAGAATTAGTTAAAGATACAGCAAAAGAGAAAGTTCCTTTTCCTGGCTAATACAATCAGCACTGATTATGGGCATTGTTTTTCTTTTAAATATAAAACACATCATACATTTCTGTTTTTTATTCTGTCCAGCAATATGTAGCATTTTGCCAGCATGATCATTTGTACATATGGCTAGATGAGCCTCAGAGCCAAAATACATTATCTACTTCTACATCATTTATTTTAAAAGTAGCTACATTTTTGTTCTCTTACCACATTCATGCCAGTTGCTAACATATTTGGCTCAAAGTCATTATTTCAAAAGTGCAGGCATTAGTATGCATAGCAATGTCTGCATACTTACATTACATGTGCCTGCTGAGCACAAGAAAAAGCCAAATAAGTTTCCAAGAAATGTATGGGTTGGATGTTTTATATAATTGCACACATAGTTTTACTCCCTCACAATGTTCCAGTAGACTCAGTGCCACTATAGTCAAGCATAATGACATATGTGCTCATAATGAAGTGCAACTTCTGACCTGCTGTCTTAGACTCTTAAAAATATGCAACCGTTCTGAGCTTTTGGCACAGAACAGTTGTATAACCCTGAGTTGGTAACCTTGAGTTGATTATCATCTTTAAGAAGGAGAATTGCCCCTTATTTTGTTATGTTTGTTACTATATTTATTTCCAGGGTGGATTACAAAAAGTAATAGAAGCACAATAAAAACAGTCAAACACAAGTACTGAAAACAACCCTGGCGTTCCCACTTCCTGAGAACCGCTGTTTGTGGTGGTTGCATGCTGTGCGGGGAGGGAGCAACCCCTTCCCTCTTGCGGAGCATGGCTGGCGGCTGACTGTCCCATTTGTGCTGTGGGTTGGCCCTGGAGGCTGTGCTGTCTGGTTTCTGGAAGAGAGGCCCAGGGAGGAGACCAGAGGGAGAACTTTGTCCCTCTGGTCTACTCTTAGGCCATAAACAGAGGGCCTGTCCAGAGCTCTCAGCAGTGCCATTGCCGACTTCGCTGTCAGGGCCTCTGGAGGAAGAACTCCCAAGGTGTGAGGATGATGCCAATGGTGAGAGAGGATGCTGTGGCCTGTCCCTGAGGCTAGACTGGTGGGGAATAGCTCCTGAGCCGAGGAAAAGGATTGTTGGAGATGCCACCATCAAGCTTCTTTGAAGACAGGTCATTGCTGTGTCGCAGATTTTAGCCCCAACGACATGTCAATGGAGACCTGCAGCTGCTTAATAATGAATAATTATTAATTATTTCTGGCTGACAAGGATGTCTGCAGCAGGGCCGGAATGGGCAGTGGGGGGTGGGGTGGCACTTTGGGCCTTCCCCTGCTACAGGAGTTCATGCAAGGGTCCAGCAGGAGTTGTTTTTTCACAAGATGGGCTGGCCCTGAATTAGGCGGCCTGGCTTCCGTTTGTTCAACAGCTAGTTTGACTCTAGGATCTAGTCAGCCTTCCCCAACCTGATGACCTCCAGATGTGTTGGAGTATAATTCCCAGCATCCCCCAGACAGGCATGGCAGTCATAGCCCAACACATCTGGAAAGCATCAGGCTGGGGAAGACCATACTAAATCATGTGGGGAGCATACACACATATAGCAGGCTCCACTTTTCAGACCTTATTTATTTATTTATTTATTTATTTTATTGCATTTATACCCCGCCTTTTTTCCTCTTGCAAGGAACCCAAGGCGGCTTACATCATCCACCTCCTCTCCGTTTTATCCTCACAACATCAACCCTGTGAGGTGGGTTGGGCTGAGAGTCTGTGACTGGCCCAAAGTCACCCAGTGAGCTTCCATGGCCGAGTGGGGACTAGAACCCGGATCTCCCAGCTCCTAGTCCAACACTCTTGCCACTACACCACACTGGCCACACTACACCTTCCCCCCAATATGTGGATTGCATGGGTGAAGGAGGGGAAGATGCAACAGCTGGGGTGTGGCCAGATGCTCTGTGACCCTCTCCCCCTCTCTAGGAGATTATGACTGCATACTGGAAAATGCCTGAAGGAGGGGTAAGTTTGCCTGTGTGTGCGTGTATACATACCCACACACACATGCACAGAATTTTGTTAATGTCCTGGGGTTCTGCCTTTGTATCGTAATTATACACGCTCTCACTCTTAGTTGCTATGACTAATGAGAAATTGCTACAGTAAGGTGTTGTTCCCACCTGTCAGTTCAGCAGTAGGCCACCATCCTAGATCGCACGCTTTGCACGTGAACTCATCCTGCACAAATTCGTTCTCCTTGCAAGCTGTGCAAATCCAGCAGCAGCTCACTTCTCCTTTCCTTATAACCTGCAATACAAAACATATTTTAAAATGAAAACCATAAAAACCTTTTAGGATGGCATGTGGGTTTCAGTCTGTCTCCCTACACAATTATAATATAATACACAGCACCATGAACACAGTTCTAGGAAATGATAGCCATCAGTGAATTTTAAAACCTGTATTCACGTCTCAACTTGTCTGGACTAAAATAAAGTTTTACAAGTACAAATTCTCAGTACATTTACACAATTGTCTACCCCCCCACACTAAAATGGATACAAATCCAGTGCTTCTGGCTTTGAAAGGGCAGTAGAATACTCGTTATGCAAGCACCAGTTATGCAGGTCTCCTAGTTGAAGTAGTACACTGTGCCCTACTTTTACAGGAGAAAGTAAAGAAGATAAGGGCTGGATGTGCCTGATTTCGTCTGATCCTGGAAGCTAAGGAGCGTCAGCCCTGGTTAGTACTTGGATGGGAGATCGCCTGGGAATCAGGCTTCCTGCACTGAGCAGGGGGTTGGACTTGATGGTCTTGCAGGCCCCTTCCAACCCTATGATTCTATGATTCTAACCTACAGTTGGGGAAATAGTTGAGGCCCCTCCCTCACCCAGGTCTGGAACCAGGGTCACCGCAACGGTAGCTTCAACTGCAGCCTGCTAACTTGCTCCTATAAAAGTGGGAGATGGACCATTCACTCCACAGGAGGCAGTAAGGCTGTAATTGGGGGAGCTGATTTCAACCTGGCCTTCACCGCAGACATTGGGATCTCCACTCTGAGGAGGTTTGGGGTAAAACATTTTTGTTTGGAACAGTCATTGCAACATTGCTGCTTAACTTGGGTTTGGGGGGGGGGCACTGTTCAGATGTTCTATTTATACATCTTTATGAGCAGCTTTGGGGGCTTTTTGACCAAAAGGCAACATTGAAAGAAACTATAACATAACATTAACATATCACCTGATGGTGACATTGATTGCAACGCCATTATTTTCCTCACACAACTCAAAAGAAACCATTTGATACTGTATGAGAAAATAAATACAGTGAGCAATATTGACAAGTGCGTCACTGTTTCGACAAAACCACTCACCTTTAAAACAGCAGTCTTTTTTTTTTTTTTTTTACTTCCCCTCCCACCCCAACCCACCCTAAGGTAAATGTATACATGTTATTTGATTTTCATGATTTTTTTCCCTTTATGGCACATAAGCATGGTGGGTGGCAAATTGCTTTCAGCAAGATACAAACTAAGAAAATTTGCTTGCAGTTTAAAACTGCCTGTGATGTGGGAGCACAGGGGACAAACATTAGGTAGTGCATGCTTCTGTCTCCACCCAAGGGAACTGCTGCTACATATTAGAATTACACTGGTTATTGATATCATTCAGTAAATTTCACATCACCTGCACTGCACATGATGTGGTCTGTCCTTTGAGAAAAGACTAAGGTGAGTCAATTTGGAAAGAAACAAAGTTCTGATTATACAAATGGAATGTAGAATGTGTGTGCAAGATTGATAGGGCTTCGTTTCTCCAGAAGTGGAGGGGACAAAAGCAATTTGTTTGTAGTTCAAACAGAGTTAGGGTGAGATCCTATGGCTGCTGTAAAGCAGCTGGAGTGCCATAGAATTGTTCAGTTCTGGGAATCGACCTCAGAGCCTGTGCTCCGAGGTCGGTTCCCAGAACATTGCCTCCCCACCCCTGCCCCTGCTGCCTTGTAAGAGGTGTGATTTGCCCCAGGCTCCGCACTCTGAAGAGCAGTGTGGAGCAGGGCAATAGGGGGTGTTCCTGGAGGGCAGGGATGGGTGGGGAGCATGGAAGTGCTGGTACGACACTTCCTATGCGCCGTCTGGCCTCCTCCGCCGCTCCGAAGTCCTGCGTCTAGACAGCCAAAATCGGCCATCTAGCCATGAATGCAGGGCAGCAAGAGTGCAGAGGAGAAGTTCCCCTCCACACTCCACCTGCCCTGCATTAGATAGGCGGTCACCTCCGAATTCGGAGGCGGCCACCTATCCACATAGGATTGCTCCCTAAGCTAGGAAAAGAAATACAGTTACAGTGGCAGGATGCTACGCAGGAGACACAGTGAAATTTTAAGGCATTTCCAGCTGTTGTTAGAAGTAGGGACAGGGGAGAAACTTCCTAATTTCTCGCTTTCGAACCACTATGCAAACTGAAATTCTGTTATCCTTCAAAATTCGCACTTCTCTGAATTTTTTAGAGTGGAGTTCTCCAGTTTTAAAAAAGCATACTGAAGTGCATGTATTAGAGAAAATAACATTCAAAATATATTATATTAGGAAAATTGCTTGCAAAAATGGGGATATTAGGCAAAAATGAGTACAAAAATGCATGTATTAGAAGAAATGTGCAGCAAAATACTTATGGTTTTTCATGCAATTAAAACACACACCCACATGCCACATCCACACTCAAAGTTCAGGACGAACTAGGGATGTACGAAACCCCACTTACCTGGTTCCGCTGAGGGGGGAGGCGCGGAGCACCTTCCCTTGGAATCCTGACGGGCCAGCTTCGCTCCGCGGGGATTCCATGGAGCTGCCGGCCGGCTCTGCCAGCAGCCAGACATCCGGCCGCTGGCTAGCAGGGACACAAATGGCGGGGACCGTAGCTGCCGCCGCTTGCGTCCCTGTATTCAGCCATGATAGGCTACGTAAAGACTTACGTAGCCTATCACGTCTGGGTAAAAAACAAACAAACAAAATGCATATGCAAATGGTGGCGGCTATGGCCACCGCCATTTGCGTTCCTTATTTTTGGCCATCTTAGTCTACGTAAATATTTTTACGTGATAACTGCTGCCGCCGCCATTTGCAGTCTATGTCTTTTTCTCCCCCCCCCCCCCAATAGACGTGATAGGCTATATAAAGACTTACGTAGCCTATCATGTCTGGGTTTTTTTTTTTAAAAAAAACGCGTACACAAATGGCGGCGGCTATGGCCACCGCCATTTGCATTCCTTATTTTTGGCTGTCTTAGTCTATGTCAATATTTACATAGACTAAGATGAAGAAAAGAAAGGGGAACGCAAATAGCGCCCACTATGCTATTTGCGTTCCCCTTTCTTTTCTTCGTCTTAGTCTATGTAAATATTGACGTAGACTAAGACGGCCAAAAATAAGGAATGCAAATGGCAGCAGCCGTAGCTGTCTGTGGACGGCCCTGGCCTGGGCCTGGCCGGCTGCTCCGCAGAGCCGCCATGGAGCACAGCCGGCCGTGGAGGATTCCGGGGGGGAGGACCGGATCGCCTCCCCCCCTGTCGAGGATTCCGGGGGGAGGGACGGTACGCCTCCCCCCCCCATGAACAGAATCCGTGAAAAGGTAAGTCACTTTTGTACATCCCTAGTTTGTTTCTTTCTTTCAAACCAGGGGTAGGCAATCTTTTCAGACCTGAGAACTGCATGTGGGGTCAGATGGCAGGTCAGGGGCTGCATGTGCATGTGTGCATATGCACACACATGCGTACACACATACATGGGGGGATGGGATAGCTGGGGAAGGTTGAATCCTCTCCCTGCCCCCAGCACCCCTGAACATGATTGCTGCTTCCCCGCTGTCATTAGCGGTGAGAAAGCAGTGACCCTTCTCTGGATCACTACCCTGGTGCTACTAACAGCAGTGCCAGAACAACGATCCCAGCTGCATCAGGGTCACTGAGGAAGGGGGAGGCTAAATCTGCAACCTTGACTGGAATTGCTGTCTGGAAATATGGTATTTTCTCTGCAGCTCAGCCGATCAGCTGGGCTGTGAGGAAAAGTTGTGGGGGCTCTTCCAGTTTCACAGGCCACACAGAGAGTGGCTGCAGTCCCCATGCAGCCCAATGGCTGCCTACTCCTGTTTTAAACCAACTGCTGCCCACACTAAGCCCTTCCAGGTGGGACAGAAAATCCATGTAAAACATGCAAAGAATCAACACAGCACTAATTATTCACCCCCCACCCTTATTCTACCCATCTCCCAATTGCCTTGTACCAAGTCAGTCCGTTCATCCATCTAGTTCAGTATTATCTACACTGACTGGCAGCAGCTCTCCAGGGTTTCAGGCAGGAGTCTTTTGGAGTCCTAAACAGAGATGCGAAGTGACTGGACCTGGGACCTTTTGCTGTGCTCTACCAGCGAGCTTTGGCCCTTTGCCAGCAAAAAACCATGTATAAATACTTGATACTTGGTATCGGAATTCTGCAAACATATGCACATCTACTTGCATTTTATTCGGAACATAGAACCATAAAGAAACCTGCTTCGATGCAGAATTAACCTTTTATTTCACCCTGAGCACAGGGTGTACGCATGCCTAAGAAAGGTCTAGTATTCTTCGAATCTTATCTCTCGCCACTTCTAGGATACCCACTTAGAAGCAAGATATGGCAACTTACCTTAATTTGACCTTTCAAACAGGGATCACTACACACTGACCGGACAATTCCACTTTTGTTCATCTGAATCCTGTTATCGTCAATATATAACACCCCTTCATGCCAGGTCCCAATATGGACATAATCATAATGGTTAGACTCTATGTGCTGCAGGTTCATGATGTCATACCTAGGGAACAAGAGCAGAGTGCAAAATGTCAAATTAACCATTGCCACTATGAGTAGCTTCTCCTTCTCTCCCACTCAGATTCAAAATGGAAGACATCCTCTCTCTCAACGGTCCATTTGACTTCATTGGTCATGATCCTGATGTAAAATCAAGTAATTAAAGGTGTCTGTTCTGGCCACTATTTCTTTTGGTTTGCCAGAATCAACTTACAATAGTCACCAGGGCCAGTCTAGCCATAAGGGCAAACTAGGCAACTGCCTAGATTGCCAAAATTCCAGGGGCACCTGCCCATGCTATATAAAACTCTGTCAGCCTATGCTGATGGATTTATAATTCTTTTTCAGTGCATGTTTGTTGAAATGGGGATTCCATCCTATGGTGCTCAGGATGTCTAATATTTTGAGAGAATAGTTGATTTAGGGTGCAGTCCTATGCATGTTTAGACAGAGAAAAGGTCTTGCTGGCTGGGGCATGCTGGGAGTTGTAAGCCTTTTCTCTGTCTAAACATGCATAGGATTGTGCCTTTAGTTTCTGTAGAATAGCTGGGAATGTCTAGTGAGAATTGCGCTAATTCACTTGCCTCAAAAGCACTATGTCTTGTGATGAAATGCCAAGTGAAAGCAACTGAAAATGCGTTATGGGAAATAATTAACCATGAGGAGATTTAAATAAGGAAAAAGTGGTGATCGTATTAAACGGAGATAGAAGGACACAGAGCAAGTTCATAAGGAATTCTGGGTAATGTATGTAAACCTGATGCACAAGGTGGTCTGGATGATTTCTACAAACAGCAAAAGAACGTTGAGTTAAAAGCCCTACCTCTTAGGGCGAACGGGTTATTTCGGTAACGATGAGCTAAAATTCTAATGTTCAAAGCCAGATGTTCATCTGACACCTGTTGGATTCAAAATCAAGGGAAAGATCCCACGGTGCCCATGTGCCACTGCTACTGATATTGTGCTACCATAGACCAATGCTTGTGTAACATCAGTACCACTTGCTAGTGCGATGGGAAATTCGGTGGTGCGGTGGTGGCAAAGGAGGGGCTAGTCTCCTTTAAAACAAGGTGTGTACGGAGCGCATACCTTGTTTTCAAGCACAGTCACGCTCCTGTGTGGGGGGGTTTTTCAGGGATGGTGGTGGTAAGACAGCAACAACAACTTGGCTTTGAAAGTGTGAGGTAGCCTGGGCAGTGTGTGTCATGAAGAGCCAAAGGGACATAACCGTCGGGGTGCTGAAACCTCCTCCTACTTGCCACTCTTATCCCTGCAATCTCTCCTCCAGATACTTTTCTGCCAGTCAGGCTCACTCCCGATGTCAAAGAGACCAGCTGGGACAAAAGTGCCTTGGGTCAGGGGCGGCAGCAGAAGGGGAAGCAGCTGCCGGCAGGCAAGGGTTCAGTCCCTCCCTCCGTAATCCCAACCGCACGCCGACTCTCCACTTTACATGTGAATGGGGCAGCCCCTAGTTTAAACAGGTGGCTCTGCCATGGGTACATGTCAGTTAAGCCTGACTGTCTGGGGACCGTTCTTTGTTGCTCTCTTCTTCTAGGGCCCTTCCCTCCGGGAACAGCAGACTAATCCTTTTAACTTGATTTGCCAGATGAGCCACCTGTCTTTATGTAACCCATGGAGGCACAAGCCATATTCGTCTCGACTTAAGAAGGTTTCCTGTGATGGACTCTGAGAATCCTTGGCATAAATTAATCACCAGGTTGCATTGAATAATGAATGAAAGGCAGCTTTGCAAGCATCTCATGAACATTTCGCAACCCAAGTGGAAAATCTGCTGTTCACCGGCTGAAGGGAAATAGGAGGTGCTTGCACAAAACCAGAACAAAGTTAGCATACATGCTTCTGTAGGCTTTGAAGTAGCACCTTCCACCCACAGTCCTTGCCTACCATTACCGTGCCTTCTGAGGCATACCAGCATTGCGTTGCAAAAGCCTCTCAGAGCCACTTTGCTAGGGTGCTTTTTCTCACATAGAAAAGGAATTGTGTAAAAGAGATGACTGGCAGTCATAATTTCAGAGTGGTAGAGAAAGACACAGGACTGAACAGAGCAGAGTGAAGAAAGGAGGAGGAATCACCAGTGAGTCTAGACAGACAAGCTGGCTGTTGAGAGATAGAGAAGAAAAGATTGTTGTGGGTGGCAAGCAGAGGAGTATTTTGATTGAAATTTGGGATGAGGAGAAAGCTGCAGCTAGAAACTCCGATTTTGCCTAGAAAATTGCAAGAGGCAGGCTTCTTTCTGGTTGCTTTGTCTATCTGCTCGGTGGTTTTAGACTGAGGTGAGAGCATTTTTTCCTTGAGTGTCACAACCAGGCACAGGCTGAGGTCAAGATAAGCCAGACAGGTGTTTGTGCCCTGAATAGCAATGAGGAACAGACAAATCAAACTGATTCTGAAAAGCAGAAGGACAATGACCAAGTCTTTTTCTCACCTGAACTTGGAATAAGATCGCTCCTGTTTAATACTTTTATAGGTCAGTTGTAAATTATATCTGTGGAAGAGTTAGAATCCAGTGGTTTCAAGGGGAATATAACCTACACTTAGGACTGCATCATGTTTGTAAGCAAAATATTTGAGGTGTTTTTCTGGGTTTCTCCAGGGTTTGTTAAATGGTTGACAATGGGGCTATACCAGGAAAATTGGGAATGTGGGAAACTGTGGTTTGTGAAAACTGTAGCTAGTTATCAAACCAAATGAGATCCTAGTTTGATATCCTGGTTTGTTAACTGACTGACTGTCGTTCATATTTTGGAATAGGATACTGTGGTTTTTTATAAACTACGGATTGAAGCTTCCACTCGCTTCCACTCATATGTGTAGAGAAGAAGGGAAGAGGGAGAACATGAACCTGAGGGGCATTGTCACAACCACGGTTTGTTATTACACCTGAATGCAGTCTTACATCACAATCCTATTGAGTTCAGTGGGGCTTACTCCCAGGTAGGTGGGTATGGGATTGCTGCCATAATGTACAGGTCTCCTGTTGACTGACCTTAATTTAAGAGATCTCTTTTGAGCACATTAGGCACATCACAGCTGGCAGGAAAACCTGTGCTTTTTTGAAGTGCAGAGAGATGGCTGGTCAGACTTGTGGCCTCTCATCTAGGGCCAGCTATTTATCATGCTATCCCAGTTTTGTCAACCCCTGGTTAGGTAAACAACATTTATCTTTTTCAGAAACGAGTTATCTTCTTGGAAAGGAACATTAGATTAGCTTCATACAATCTGCCAGCAAAAGACTTGGGGCTATTTATTTCTCACCTTCAGTACTTTACCCCTTAATATTTGTTTTCAAGCCTTACTACCATGGAAATTAACTCACAAGGATATGTTCACTTCACCTGTCTTATGTACATTGCCTGGGATGGAAAGAGATGTGTATAGTATTCTGCAAGGCCTTTTCAGGCCCACTTCTAACTGCAGCCCCTCATGCCCATGGAGGGACCCTCCAGGACTTGATTCGAAGTGGCACAAAGGACTGCTGTTGGAAAGACCCTCCTGCAATGGATATAGCGTTCTTCTTGCCCCCTGGGCTGTTTGAATCCTGTTGATTCAATATAATTGAACTATATTCTAATCATACACCTTGATCCAGCTCAGGCTTCTGACATATCTTCATAGCTGGATGAGGAAGCACTCACATAAAAAGGTGTTCTTTGTGTGTGGGGGGTGGGGGGTTCCTCCTCCAAGCCAGGTTTGTGTCCCTTTCAGAAAACTGATGATTCTGAACAGCTTGTTCAGCAGTGGCTGAAGCACTGGATTTGGCTACCCCTGCTCTTCCTTCCCTGCTAAACAGCTGACATGTGCAACTGCCAATTTTGTTAAAGCACATGGCAGCTGTGCTTGCATACAGTTGGACTGGGGCCATATAATATGACGGAAAGCTCATTAATGAACAATAATTGGCACTGGGCCTGCCATTTCAAGCTCTCATTCCTTGTCGTGAGGCCTCTAAGCACAGCTTTTCACGCAAGGCCAATGGGTAGACTGTCTAAGTTCTGCCCCTTCCTTCTCTCTCTTTGCTCTGCATCTGCGTCTAGCATCTATTAGGTCCTCTTCCCCAAACCCTGCTTCCTCCTGTTCACTGCTCCTTGGGGGTGTGTGTGTGTAAGGAAAGATCCTCATGCTCAGCCATCCGGACGTTTGTAACCTGAGAAGCAGGCCTACTCTTATCTGGACTAGCCTGGGAAAACACCTCCCCCATGTCTGATGGTTCTCCTTCAGAATCTGAACTGCTGTCCAACTCCCTGCACTCAGAAACACTCCTGACACAGCCGGGATCAGGCAAACCAGCCCAAAGAGTACTAGCACTAGGATGGGGATGACATGAAAGCCTCCCCCCGATCCCAGCAACGTTGCTGAAGTTTGCTGAGTTGGGGTGAAGGCATTAACCTCACCGCCTCCAGGGAAAGAGGGTGTGAGGGGCGACTCCTTGCAACCCTCTTTCCCTACAACATTGGGCTCCTGCCAGCCTGCCAAACAGCTGGTTGGTGGTCTGGCAAGAGCCTGCTTCTCCAGGGAAAGATGCCGCATGGGGGATGACTCCTCACACACCCTCCTTCACTGCAGATTTTCACCTATCCATCCCTTAAGTTCTCCCCCCGCCCGCCCCGGCAACAAAAAACCCTGTTTCTGATGGTTGTGGGTCCCTGTGGACCAGCATGGGGTAAGGTGCAGAGAACTGCTGTAAGGGAATGAGATTGCTAAAGTCAGCTACCTCGTCTTGTGCAAGCAGAAGCACTGTCTGCTAAGGCAAACTCACCTCTGGATACCACCCACTGAGTCTCTCCATTAGCAAGACATGACAGTATTCATTTCCATATCATATACACACACTATTGAGTGCCCTGGAGGCTTTGCATTGCTTTATTTGCAGAGCTACCAAAGAATGCCATTCTCTCTCCATGGCTGCCTTTTCTGATAGGAATACATAAATGAGGAGGATGACCTCTAAACTGACAGTAAAGCAAAGCAAGCCTTCGACCTCAAATGCAAAGGAGTTTGCTGACCACAGCCTGCATTCCCCTCAGTTCACATTGCTAGAGTGATCTGGGGAATGGCCTCTCTTAAATGGAGAGAGAAGGCTGACATTTGAAACCAGACTTTTGTATCCCAAGGGAACACACTGAATGAAGCAGCCTCCCCCAACCTGGTGTCCTCCAGATGTGTCAGACTACAACTCCCATCATCCCCAGCCAGCAGGGTTGATGGCCATGCTGGTGGGGTGATTGGAGTTGAGGTCCAACCCATCTCCAGGACTCCACATTGGGGGAAGCTGGAATAAAGTAAATTCCCCAAAGGAATTTTACCAGTTCCTATACACAACCTCATTTACTTCTTTGTGATGTTGGTGGTGAGGATTCAGAGGGCTCCAATAGTGTAAATGCACAGCTGAAAAATATAATTTTCATAACTGTACAAGTTTATAGATTTAAAAAAACAAACAAAAACACTGCACACAACAGCAGAGCCATTACAGAAAAGGAAGCTGTTTCCTCTATGAACCAACAATATATGTTCTGTAACATTTGAAGGGCTTTCTCGTGACCTGGGAGATGTGACTGGCTGAGGGCCCCTGGCATTTACTGATTGTTTTCAGACACACAAAAAGATGTGGTCAACCTTGAGTGAAAGAAAGGGACCTGAAGTTGGGGTTACCTGTGCAGCAGCTCTCAGTTCCATTAAAATGGTGCCACTTCTTTCCAAGTAAGGTGAAACACAATCAGCATAGGATTGAGGGGGAAAAAACTTGGCAGGAAAGGCCTCCACTCATAGCTGGGTGGACAACAGTTTTGCACTGGGTATTGTGCAGAAATTAAAGGACTTTCAAGACAGCCCTCCCCAACCTGCTGACTTCCAAATGTGTTGGACTACAACTCTCATAATCCCCCAGCCACTTGGAGGGCACCAGGTTGGGGAAGTCTGCCTTAAGAACTTTAGAAGTGCCTCAGTGTATCAGAGCAAAGGTCTACCTAGTGCAGCATTGTTTCCAAGAGAGGTAAGCCAGATATCTCTGAGGAGGTCAGAAAAGGGTTGTGAAGTGGAAGGTTGTCCCCCATTGTCCATAGCAAAAGATGTGGACTGAAATTAATAGCATAGCGTAATATTTTCAGTTCCTTGCATGCTATGTGCTTTGCTTTGTTTGGTTGCTTTTGCTTTAAGGTCGTACTGGAACCACTGTAGAAGTAATGGACAACTCTTCCATGTATCATTGGAAAATGGGAATTTTCTGGAAAGGTTGGGAACAACAGCTGGTCCAGTCTACCTCCCTTCAGAAATGATCGGCCACCTCAGCCATGTTGATGAGTCAGCCGCCTCCACTATCCTCCCTTCTCAAACAACAGCCCAAGTCCCACGTGGCAGGCTACCAGAATCCGTGGGGCCAGAAGGGTGTCAATCTTATGAACCCTATTTGCATTACTATGCCAGATCTTCTTTATCAATCCCAACGAACATTACAAGTGGGGAGGGGAACCGAGTGGGGTATTCTTTTGTCCATGAAGATGGCAGTTGGAGGAATTCTTTCCGCTGGATTGGCACACTGTGCAGGTAGTATACAGTGTTAAAAGTGTAACCTTCTAGCTACGATTTAGCCTAAATTTCATAAGCTGTGACAATTGCAGCTTCGGTTAATGAAGCAAAATGTAATAGCGCCTTACCTTCCAGGGGCATCTCCATTTTCATCAATCCGAACTTCCTCTCCCGAAACCCCGATGAATGAAGAATTTAGGAGAAAATCTAAGAGTTTGCTTCCATCAATTGGCTTCATTGCATCACACAGTCCAACATGTCCTGGACAAAGGGCATGATGCATGCTTTGTAGGCCATGGGCCATAGCATATATGGCATTGATAACAAATCCCATTTTGCTGTCCTGGACGTAGTTTTCTTCTAAACTTTCATTGCCTATAAGCAGAAGACAATTGTATTACTCCCAATGTAAATTAAAGGCATTGTATAGGAAGATGTAAATTAATGTAAATTAAATTAAAGTTGAATATAATGTAAAGGTGTTTATGCAGTTAGCGCTGGCGTATAAGGTAGGCCTGGTTGGGCACCTACCGAGGGCCCACACCTCAGCAGGGGCCCACTGACAAGAGCTCCCTGGAGTTGCTCCTCCTCTTCACCATGGCAACTTGCTTGTTCACCTGCCTTCCACTTTGGTTTTGACAATTATGGTGGTGAGAAGGGGAGTAGTAGATGCCACAGCCTACTTGCTCATTGGCTCTCTGCCTGTCAAACAAGCAAGCGGTAGCAATGATGAGAAAGAGGAGTAGAAGCAATGGCAGCTGGTGACAATGGTGGTGAGAAGGGAGACTCACTGAAGGAGGGGGCCTGTATCTTGTCCAAGGGCCCTCAAAAACCTGGATCTGCCACTGTATGCAATACCTTTAATGTAAATTTAAGGCTTTGCATAAAGGTACATAAAGACTTTTTAATGTATAAGCACTGCAATATCCAGAGCACTGTAAATATAAACACATGCTGCCACTTACTCCCAGAGCTGCCTCCTTGAGCCTCCTTCCCAGGTCCAGCTCTACCATTAGGCAGAGTGAGGCAGTCGCCTCAGGCAACAGATGCTGGGGGTGACTGTTTCTCCTTAACTCCCCAGATGTTCCCTTCTGTTAGAGGACAGAGCTGTATATATCATACAACTTGTCCTTTCCAGTCAGCTTCTGTGTGTGGACTGGGGTGGGGGTTCCATCTTGCCCCTTGCCTTGTTGTTGTTCAGTCGTTCAGTCGTGTCCGACTCTTCGTGACCCCATGGACCATAGCACGCCAGGCCTTCCTGTCCTGCGCTCTCTCCCGGAGCGTGCTCAAGTTCATATTCATTGCATCCGTGATGCTATCTAGCCATCTCATCCTCTGCCGTCCCCTTCTCCTTTTGCCTTCAGTCTTTCCCAGCATCAGGGTCTTTTCCAGGGAGTTTTCTCTTCGCATTAGGTGGCCAAAATATTGGAGCTTCAGCTTCATTATCTGTCCTTCCAATGAGCACTCCGGGTTGATTTCCTTTAGGATGGACTGATTTGACCTCCTTGCAGTCCAGGGGACTCGTAAGAGTCTTCTCCAGTACCACAGTTCGAAAGCATCAATTCTTCGGCGCTCAGCCTTCCTTATAGTCCAGCTCTCACAGCCATACATTACTACTGGGAAAACCATAGCTTTGATTAGACGAACCTTTGTCGGCAAGGTGATGTCTCTGCTTCTTACTATGCTGTCTAGGTTGGCCATAGCTTTCCTCCCAAGGAGCAAGCGTCTTTTAATTTCATGGCTACAGTCACCGTCTGCGGTGATCTTGGAGCCCAAGAAAGTAAAATCTGTCACTGCTTCCATTTCTTCCCCTTCTATTTGCCAGGAAGTGATGGGGCCAGATGCCATGATCTTCGTTTTTTTAATGTTGAGTTTCAAACCAGCTTTTGCACTCTCCTCTTTCACCCTCAACAAGAGGCTCTTGAGATCCTCTTCGCTTTCTGCCATTAGGGTGGTATCGTCTGCATATCGGAGGTTGTTGATAATTCTCCCAGCAATCTTAATTCCGACCTCTGATTCATCCAACCCGGCATTTCTCATGATGTACTCTGCATATAAGTTAAATAAGCAGGGTGACAATATGCAGCCTTGTCGTACTCCTTTCCCAATTTTGAACCAATCAGTTGTTCCATGTCTGGTTCTTACTGTTGCTTCTTGACCCTTGTACAGGTTTCTCAGGAGACAGGTAAGGTGGTCTGGTACTCCCATCACTTTCAGAATTTGCCACAGTTTGTTGTGATCCACACAATCAAAGGCTTTAGCGTAGTCAATGAAGCAGAAATAAACGTTTTTCTGGAATTCTCTTGCTTTCTCCATGATGCAGCGAATGTTGGCGATTTGATCTCTAGTTCCTCTGCCTCTTCTAAACCCAGCTTGTACTTCCGGTAGTTCTCGGTTCGCATACTGCTGAAGCCTAGCTTGTAGGATTTTGAGCATCACCTTGCTGGCATTTGAAATGAGCGCAATTGTGCGGTAGTTTGAACACTCTTTGGCGTTGCCCTTCTTTGGAATTGGAATGTAAACTGACCTTTTCCAATCTTGTGGCCACTGTTGAGTGTTCCAGATTTGTTGGCATATTGAATGCAGCACTTTAACAGCATCATCTTTTAGGATTTTAAATAGCTCGGCTGGAATACTGTCATCTCCGCTAGCTTTGTTGTTACTAATGCTTCCTAAGGCCCACTTGACTTCACTCTCGAGGATGTCCGGCTCAAGTTCAGTGACCGCACTATCATGGCTATCAGGGACATTCAGATCTTTCCTGTATAGTTCTTCTGTGTATTCTTGCCACCTCTTCTTAATCTCATCTGCTTCTGTTAGGTCCCTGCCTTCTTTGTCCTTTATCATGCCCGTCTTTGCACAAAACGTTCCCTTGAGATCTCCAATTTTCTTGAAGAGATCTCTAGTCTTTCCCATTCTGTTGTTTTCCTCGATTTCTTTGCATTGTTCATTTAAGAAGGCCTTCTTGTCTCTCCTTGCTATTCTCTGGAACTCTGCATTCAGTTGGGTATATCTTCCCCTTTCTCCCTTGCTTTTCGCTTCCCTTCTGTCGTGAGCTACTTGTAAAGCCTCATCAGACAGCCACTTGGCTTTCTTGCATTTCTTTTTCTTTGGGATGGATTGAGTTGCTGCCTCCTGAACAATGTTACGGACCTCCGTCCATAGTTCCTCAGGCACTCTGTCTATCATGTCTAATCCCTGAAATCTATTCCTCACCTCCACTGTATATTCATAAGGGATATGATTTAGGTCATACCTGAACGGTTTAGTGGTTTTCCCGACGTTCTTCAATTTAAGCCGAAATTTTGCAAGAAGCAGCTCATGATCTGAGCCACAGTCAGCTCCAGGTCTTGTTTTTACTGACTGTATGGAGCTTCTCCATCTTTGGCTGCAAAGGACATAATCAATCTGATTTCGATATTGACCATCTGGTGACGTCCATGTGTAGAGTCGCCTCTTGTGCTGTTGGAAAAGAGTGTTTGCTATGATCAGCATGTTCTCTTGGCAAAACTCTATTAGCTTTTGTCCTGCTTCATTTTGTACACCAAGGCCATGCTTGCCTGTTATCCCGGTGATTTCTTGACTTCCTACTTTAGCATTCCAATCCCCTATGATGAAGAGGACATCTTTTTTGGGTGTTAGTTCTAGAAGGTGTTGTAGGTCTTCATAGAACCGATCAACCTCAGCTTCTTCGGCATCAGTGGTTGGGGCATGGACTTGAATTACTGTGATGTTGAATGGTTTGCCTTGGATTCGTACTGAGATCATTCTATCATTTTTAAGATTGTACCCCAATACTGCTTTTCCCCCCCTTTTGTTGACTATGAGTGCTACTCCATTTCTTCTAAGGGATTCTTGCCCACAATAGTAGATATGATGGTCACCTGAATTAAATTCGCCCATGCCTGTCCATTTTAGTTCGCTGATTCCCAAGATGTCGATGTTCAATCTTGCCATCTCATGTTTGACCACCTCCAGCTTACCTTGATTCATTGATCTTACATTCCAGGTTCCTAAACAATATTGTTCTTTACAGCATCGGATTTTCTTTTCACCACCAGACACATCCACAGCTGAGTGTCCTTTCGGGTTTGGCCCAGCCGCTTCACTCTTTCTGGCGCTACTTGGAAATACCCTCTGCTCTTCCCCAGTAGCATATTGGACACCTTCCGACCTGAGGGGCTCATCTTCCGGCGTCATCTCTTTTAGCCTTGTGATATGTTCCATGGGGTTTTCTTGGCAAGAATACTGGAGTGGGTTGCCATTTCCTTCTCCAGTGGACCACATTTTGTCAGAACTCTCTGCCATGACCTGTCCGTCTTGGATGGCCCTGCACGGCATAGCTTATGGCTTCACTGAGTTACGCAAGCCCCTTCGCCACAACAAGGCAGTGATCCATGAAGGGGGCCCCTTGCCTAAGGCAGCAAAATATCTTGGGCTGGCTACCTCCCTTACTTCCTTCAAATCACTCCTCAAAATCCACTATTCTGTGAAGTCTTGGGCACAACCTGCTAGTCCTGATACTCAGGCTACTAGTATAACTAAGCTTAACCATGTGTAACTGAAATAATCACACATCCTATCCCCCTTTTGTCCTCTGCCTCCATTTTCCTCCCCTCCCTCCGTGACCAGTTGCCAAATGCAGATAAAGGGATGCGACAGGTGGATCAGCGATGTTCCTCACTGAGGACGTATAATGCAGACATGTCTTTTTTATATAAATAACAGTAAGTATAGGCCGAAAGTATGGTTCAGAATGCATTTTGCCCCAGTGGAGGCCGGTGACTCCCATTTTGGTGGGTCGGTGTATCAATTCTGGGTTTCAATCAGAACTAGCCAGGACTCTAACGGAGCTATCCAAGGAGCTGAACCTATTTCGGGGGTAGAGTTCCAGCTGATTCTGACTGAAACCCAGAATGGATTTGCAGCCCCATCGGAGCCACCAGCCTCCACAGTTTAGCCCTATGATCCCCAGCCTATCATGGTGAAACCTACTGTGGCTTTCTGGGGAGAGTCCATAGCTTAGTGAAGGAGCATAGGGTCTGCATGCAGAGGGCCCCACATTCAGTCCATGGCATCTCCAACTAAAAAAACCAGGACCAGGTACACAGGCGATTGGGAAGATCTCTCCATGATGCCCTAGAACACCGCTGCCTGTCAGGGCAGACAATAATGGGCCAGTAAAGGCCATTTCATGTGACAATAAAAGGGTTCAGCTGTTCATGAAGGAAACCGTTTTCAAGCGATGTACAGCCTGACCCTATCCATGGTTATTCAGAAATACCGCTTTATTCATGTAAGTACTGGTCTATTTAATGGCCCTTACTCAGAGGTCTGCACAGTTTTCAGAGGGGAGCTGTGTTGGTCTGTTGCAATAAAAGCATTGAAAAGACTTGTGGCACCTTAAGGGCGAATAGATGGATTGAAGGTGAAACAAGATTCTTTGCTTTTTAAGGCCTGTAGAAGAGTGTCATGAAGCAGAACAAGTAGTGAGTATAACTCAGGGGCAATAGCTTGTTATATCTCTAAATGCATGTAACAGGTCATGTTTGTTTTGCTAAAGCAGGGATGGGCAACATGCACCCTATGGGCCGCATGTACCACCAGTCCTTTTTTGCAGTCTCTGCCCCCCACCCAATGGCTGCCGCACTGCTAAATCACCACTGAAATTTGGTGACACATGGCGACAAGAACCTCCCCGCCCCCCACACTTTTGCTTTAAAACAAGGCACGCAGGGAACATGTGCCTTATTTTAATGTAAAATCATACTCCCCAGGGCTTTGGGAGTGCAATTTTTCATGAAAACAAGGTGCATGCTCTATGTGCATCTACTTTTAAAGTAAAAATGTAGCTTTTCACTCACAGCTGCTGTCAAAATTCAGAGGCAATTCGATTACAGCGATTTCAGCGGTGTGTGTGGCTCCAAGTGGGTCCTGGAGGGTTGAAATTGGCCCCTGGACCCCCCGAGGTCGCCCACTCACGTTCTAAATAAATGCTGCTGTAGAAGGGAGGATTTTGCAACAGGGAACACAGAATCATAGGATCATGGAAGAGTAGGGTTGGAAGGGGCCTACAAGACCATCGAGTCCAACCCCCTGCTCAGTGCAGGAATCCAAGTCAGAGCATCCCCGACAGATGGCTGTCCAGCAGCCTCGTCTTGTGTGGGTGTGCGCAAATGTGAGTGCACTTAATCCTTCCATCCCCCACTCTTTCTCTGTTCCGAAGTGCCCCACAGCTGAACATAAGAAGAGCCATGCTGGATCAGACCAAGGGTCCATCTAGTCCAGCATTCTGTTCACATAGTGGCCAACCAGCTGCCAACTGGGAACCCACAAGCAAGACACAAGTGCAACACTACTCGCCTGCCCATGTTCCCCAGCAGCTAGTATACATAGGCATACTGCCTCTGATACTGGAGGTAGCACATAGCCATCAGGACTAGTAGCCATTGATAGCCTTCTCCCCTGGGAATCTATCTAACCCCCTTTTAAAGCCATCCAAATGCCATTCTGATGCAACCCAACTGCCTCCCTGATAGCTCCATGTCCTTTTGGAAAGCCATGCAATGTAAACACATGTTTGGAACTCCAGCAGGTGAAGAAAGTTAAGCACACTCCACCACACTGCTTCTCTGCTCCAAATCCCCAAAGCTGCTGTTCTTCCCCCCCGCTTTGTAAAGATGTCAGGGTCTGCTACATCTGTTCGAGCTTCTCCTGCATCTGCTTTCCCTGTTCCCAGTCAAAGTCCAAAGAGGGGGGGAATGTGTATCTCCTTATGCTGAGATACGGAACTGCCCACACAAATCACTGAAAGGGAGACATACAATTCATACTAGAAACGCAAAAAATGGATGAGCTCGTGACTCATATGTTCTCTTTTGCTGCTTCTGTGCAATGCCCAAAGCCTCCCTCAGGCCCTGGAACCCCTGTGTTGCAGCATGCCTGAAGAGATAAACTCAAACTTCATTCATCTTTCTTTCATCCTTCGTAGGATGGGTCTTTATCACTCTGTTTTCGTGAGACTGAAATCATGATGGTTTTATTATGATTGTTACGAATCTATTACGTAAAGTTGTCTTCTAACATTGCTTTCGCCTGTGGATTGACATCAAATACATAATCATCCCCAAGAGCGACAAAGTGTTCTTTCCACTGTGTATGACATCTGTGTGCTTCTCCACCACATTTGGGTGAATGGATAGATACATAGATAGAGAGTGATGGTGGTGATATATCTGCGTAGAATTTGTATTTTTGTACAAAACATTGTTAATGTCCATTAGTGCTTGGGACTGTAAGGCAGAAAACCCATGGCCATTAGACACTGTCTAGAGGGCCATAGGATTGCTCAGTTTCTGGGAAATGAGGTTCCCAGAAACTACACTCCCCACCCCCACCCCCTCATAGGTGACGCGGAAATGAGGTTCCCAGAAACCACACTCCCCATCCCCGCCCCCTCATAGATGACAGCCATGTCTCCATGCTTGGAGTGCAGAGACAGAGAAAGGGGGATGGGCCTGGGGGCGGGGAGGGGAGGAAACCACAGAAGCTGTTTTACTCAGCCTCCTATCTGGTCTCCAGGCCCCTTCCCTCCCTCTCCCTTAAGCTGGGCTTAGATGGGCAAAATCTCCCATCTAGGCAAAACTGCAAGACTCCCAGAGCACAGAGGAGAGGATCCACCCCTCCGTGCTCCAGCCACCCTGCATTGGATAGTCAGCAGCCTCTGTTTTTGCAGACTGTTTTTGCAGACTATCCGATATTCAATCGGGCTTCAGGCCTGGTTTTGGAACGGAAACTGCCTTGGTCGCCCTGTGGGATGACCTCTGCCGGGAGAGGGACAGGGGGAGTGCGACCCTGTTGATTCTCCTGGACCTCTCAGCGGCTTTCGATACCATCGACCATGGTATCCTTCTGGATAGGTTGTCTGGGTTGGGAGTTGGAGGCACTGCACTACAGTGGTTCCGCTCCTACTTGGATGGCCGATTCCAGAAGGTGATGCTGGGGGATTATTGCTCTGTGCCATGGCAATTGTGCCATGGGGTTCCACAGGGCTCTATTCTATCCCCCATGCTGTTTAACATCTACATGAAACTGCTGGGGGAGGTTATCCGGAGGTGTGGGCTGAGGTGCCATCAATATGCGGATGACACCCAGCTCTACCTCTCTTTCTCATCAAAACCAGGTGAGGCAGTGGCTGTTCTGAACCAGTGCCTGGGCACGGTAATGGACTGGATGAGGGCTAATAAACTGAAACTCAATCCAGACAAGACGGAGGTACTGTTAGTGGGTGGTTCGTCTGCCTGGCTAGGTGATATTCAACCTGTTCTGGAGGGGGTTGCACTCCCCCTAAAGGATCAGGTTCGTAGTTTGGGGGTGCTCTTGGATCCAGAACTGTCACTTGAGGCACAGGTGAACTCAGTGGCACGGAGCACTTTTTATCAGCTTAGGCTGGTATACCAACTACGCCCTTATCTGGACAGAGATAGCCTAGCTACAGTTATCCATGCTCTGATAACTTCTCGTCTGGATTACTACGTGGGGCTGCCTTTGAAAACGGTCCGGAAACTTCAGCTGGTCCAAAATAGGGCAGCAAGATTGTTAACAGGGACTGGCCTGCGAGCTCATATTACGCCAGTACTTTTCCAGCTGCACTGGCTGCCAGTCCATTTCCGGGCCCGATTCAAAGTGCTGGTGTTAACATTCAAAGCCCTTAACGGCTTGGGGACAGGTTACCTGAAGGATCGCCTCCTCCCATATGTGCCTGCCCGGACCTTAAGATCATCATCAGCGGCCCTTCTCCGTGAGCCCCTGCCAAAGGAAGTGAGGCGGGTGGCTACTAGGAGGAGGGCTTTTTCTGTTGTGGCACCCCGGCTCTGGAATGAGCTCCCTAGTGAGGTTCGCCTGGCGCCTACATTGTACTCTTTTCGGCGCCAGGTGAAGACCTTTTTATTTTCCCAGGCATTTTAGCTTTCTAAATTTTTATCTTTGCTGTTTTAAATCTGTATTTTAAACTCCTGTACTGCTGCTAGGTTTTATTGTGGTTGTATTGTTATATTGTGGTTTTAATGTTCTATATATTTTAAATTGTTTTATTGTGTGTTGTTTGGTTTTAGTTTTTGTGAACCGCCCAGAGAGCTTCGGCTATTGGGCGGTATAGAAATGAAATAAATAAATAAATAAATAAATTGTGCCCTAAAATGTAGATCTGTAAGGAAAGGAGCCCAGCTGCATATTTAGACCCTCTTTGCATGCACACCACAAACAAGATAGTTGTTGCCTTCTCCAAGGTTGCTCTCAACCTTATGAGGCATTGACTGATTTATAGCTCTTCATTCAGCTGTGTTGTCCATAGTTTAATAAAGGAAAAGTTCCGACATCTCTGTCCGAAGCATTTTTTCTTGTACCTCAGGTCTATGGATTTTATTCCAGTGACATCACCTCCATAGTTGCTCCCATGTTGCCCCAGAAACTTTTCAAAGCTTTTGTCCATAATGGTTTCACTTTAGTGCAGGGGTGGTCCTCCAGATGTTTTGGCCTACAACTCTCATCAGCCTGAGCTAGCATAGCCAATGGTGAGGGATGATGGGAGATGTAAGCCAAATCATTTGGAAGGCCACCATTTGCCCACCCTGCTTCAGAGCATCTTTACGTAAAATGCAAGCATCGTGCCTCCCAAGGGAATGGGCATCACTTGCATCTTCTGTAAGCAAAACCACATGGGCAGAAGTTGGAGGGACATGGAGCAACAAGGGAGGCGGTTGAGTTGCATCAAAATCTGTGAGATGGATGTACAAGTAAATGTTTTTCAGATGGAGATGTCAGAACTTTTCTTTTTCTTCACTATGAGCATAAGAGATTAACTGAAAACATTAATGTAGTCCATGTCTTTTATCACAGTCTCTCTGCAATGTGTTATTGATTTGGGTGGTAATGATGGTGTTTGTTTTTTCTTGCAGAACAACCATTAATGATTTTGGCTAGCTAATAAGAGCAACAACTGGAGAGCTTCTCCCAAATGGAATGCAGTCCTGAGGCTGAACACCCCTAGCATCGGGCATAACAAAGCCCCACTCCCATTCTATCGTCAGAGCTCACCGTTCTTGACTGAGTGGAAGACGGGGGTGTTGAACAGGCATGAACAGGCCTTATATTCCCTATAACATCCAGTACATTGAATTCCAGTGCTCCAAGGTGTGTGTGTGTAGAGGGTGAGATGGAGAGGGTGAGATGGGGGAAACTAGGTTCTGTTAAGTGAGCACTACTCCCACATGAGGAAACCCATTCTTCCTCCCTCCCTGTAGCAGCTTCCAACAAAGCACCTGTTTGCAAACATGCAAAGCCCAGAACTCACAGAGTGGAAGGCACACACAATGACATAATTACACTTCTTCAAGGCTCTCCTAAGGCTATGCATGAGCTTGCTGGGCGGCACATGCACCCTCCCATCCCCAGCATGTTTTCTAGGAGAGGCTCATAAGTTGTCTTATGACTGTCAATTCATTTCCAGCCTTCCCCAACCTGGTGCCATCCAGATGTGTTGGACTACAATCCCTATCATCCCTGACCATTGGTCATGCTGGCAGAGGCTGATATAAGTTGGAGTCCAAAACATCTGGAAGGCACCAGGTTGGGGTAGGCTTATTTTAGTCCAACTACTAAGTTAGATAGGTACGGTTGCTCTCCTAAACACACTTACTAGGTAGAAAATCCGACTGAACACAGTGGGACTTACATCTGGCTAAGCCTGCATATGATTGTGCCGTTGGGCCATGTTAACATGGAGTACGGGTTCAGAGAGGGTTCAGAGGAGGGCAACAAAGATGATCAGGGGACTGGAAACAATGCCCTATGAAGAGAGACTGAAAGAACTGGGCATGTTTAGCCTTGAGAAGAGAAGACTGAGGGGAGATATGATAGCGCTCTTCAAGTACTTGAAAGGTTGTCACAGAGGGGAAGGCCAAGATCTCTTCTTGATCATCCCAGAGTGCAGGACACAGAATAATGGGCTCAAGTTACAGGAAGCCAGATTCTGGCTGAACATCAGGAAAAACTTCCTGACTGTAAGAGCAATATGACAATGGAACCAATTACCTGGGGAGGTGGTGGGCTCTCCCACACTGAAGGCCTTCAAGACGAGGCTGGACAGCCATCTGTCAGGGATGCTCTGACTTGAATTCCTGCATTGAGCAGGGGGTTGGACTCGATGGCCTTGTAGGCCCCTTCCAACCCTACTATTCTATGATTCTACGGCACATTCCTTTTAAAAAGCAGGAAAATGTCCCAGGCATGGTCTGAAGGCACATGAGACAGCCACCTTGCTGAAGCTAAGCAGGTCTGGGCCTGGTCAGTGCTTGGAGGGGAGCCCACCTGGGAAGCACATGTAGCTGCCTTGAGTTCCATGATGGAAGAAAGGTGGGATATAAATGAAATAAATAAATAAATAAATCTTCTTCCAATAGTGCCTGCATAGGGATAACATTTGCAAGGGATAGGTTGAAACATAAGGCTCCTTCATACCGGGCTTTTATCCTGCGACTGAGATTGCTCCTCCACAGAAGTTTGTGAGCTCTTTACATGATGCCGTGACCCTGCCTTGACCCTCCGGCACTAAATGCCCTTTGTTCCGTTTTTAAATAGATAGCAGATAATGAGCTATCAAATTACCCCGTTGTGTTCTGCTTCAGTTTCCTCCGTCAAAAGAGTTAAAGCGGCGAGAAGATGCGTGAGATCAATGACAGATAATGGAAGACTCAGATACGGGGCGGGGGAGGGAAAAAGGAAGCACATGTAAATGGAGTCAGTTGTGATCCTGCATTTAAAACGGAAGCAGAAAGTCCCATTTTAAATGCAGGATTTTAGGCTGGTGTAAAAATGCCCATAGTGCAGCGAGTCACACAGAGACTCATGCCAGGTTTGGGGCTTGGAGGCCGGGGTTTGTGCTGATGGCCAGAACTGCCCCAGAATTGGCACTGATTTGGGTGCTCTTTAAATACAGCTACAACCCCGTGGGAAGTGGGCTTCCTGTGATGTGGTGCCATTTGGCTTGGGGGAAGCATGTGAATGACACTACCACATCTGCGCATGTCCTATGTGCTTGCATCACTCCCATGCAGACCCCAGCAATGCGAGAGCACATCATACAGAACATCACCTGTATGGCAGTAGTGCACTTAGGCTCTGTCACCAGCAGCCCCATTGTGTCTTTCAGCTACAAGGTTCATAGCAAAGCTGGACCAACGACTAGGGATGGCTTTCCTTAAAGCAGGGGTGCAGCACCTCAGGCCCGGGGGCAAAATCTGGCCTGCCTGGGATCTCAATCCAGCCATCCAGGGTTCCCCAGAAGGCAATGCCCCTTCTCTTGGCCCCACCCCTTTCCCCCAGGCCTGAGGTTTCCCTCGACCACCAATTTGTGGTTTTCCAGCTTTTGTGCAGTTTTTTCCCCATTCTAAAAGGTCAAGATGCCTCTCTGAAGATTTAGATATTGGCAGCAAGACAGTTAAACTACAATAAGCTGGTATTTTTGGTATTTCAGCCCCACACACACACACACATTTGCCTTGGGCCTCACGCACCGCTGGAACGCAGCCCCTGAGAGCTTCTCTGAAATGGAATTTGACCCTTGGGCTGAAAGAGCTTCAAAATCCCTGGCAAGTACTCAGGGCAGGGCAGGCACCAAACTCTAGCAGGCCCTAGGCATAGTGCTGTAGAAGGCCTCCCTGCATGTACACCACCTGCCCCCTTGCACCACCCTGCAAGCCCGCCAGTCCTCCCTCCTCCTTTTTTTAAATGGCGGCAGCCCCTCCATCTTGCCCGCCCGGCCAGCCCCTGCTAGTAAGAAGAAGTGCTGTGTGACAGCCGACCTGGTGGTCATGACGTATCTCCTGTACCCGCACTGGCTGTAACTCCCCCAAAGACAAAGCCTGATTGGTTCAGATCACTGCTACTCAAAACAGGTTGAAAAGTTTTCTTTTAAAATGTCGCACTGCGATACCTGCAGGCTCAGCCAGCCAGCCGCCTTGCCGCTACCTTTTGTCAGCAGGGATGGCCAGCTGGATGGGAAGGAGGGGGGAGAAGGAGCTGCCACCATTGTTGCCACCATTGCTGCAGGGGCAGGCTAGCGAGGGGCCCCTCTGAGCCTCTGGGCCCCCGGCAGGTGCCTGCTGATGCCAGCTGCTGATGCCAAGGCTGGCTCAGGGTTTGCTCTTCTCCTAGCAGAAGCTGAGCAGTTTGGTTTTACTCTGCTGATCAGGCCTATCAGCTGTAGTGGTACAAGAACCACAGTGAAAGCACATCCGTACTAGGATCAGGCTGTTGCTTATCTATAAAGCATCAAAATGCCATTGCCATTAATCTTACTTCTGTATTCGCTGTTGGACAATACACGTTTTTATGATCAGTACGAAACATGAATGCTGGTCGGGGTTAATAATCACTAGACTACAGCAAGTGACTTTCTCTTGAAATAACACGTTACTTAAAAAAAATCATGAGTGCGCTGCTCATTAATATATACAACAACAAAGTGTGAATTAGATTCTCATTCTCATGAGAGCATCAGGAAACAAATCTCATTACAGATGGAGGCATCATGTCAGCCATACACTGCAGCCAGAATTATTCAGATGGGCTTGACTGGTACAGTCATGGCTTCTGAGTCTAGGCCCACAGCTGTGCACACACAACTTTCTGCTACCTTACTCCTACAGTAAAAAGCTAACTTATCCAAACTTTCCACAAACAAACACGGTCATATATGCCTGTGTTTCTTGTGTTTCCCCATATTGTGCCAGGTAGTGGTTTGGTTTATTTGTTTTTACTACAAGTCAACTCCATGTTTCAAAGAACTTCAGATAATGAGGCATGACAGGAAACCATCCATCCCTTGTACTATGACTCATCGAGGGCTAGCAAAAGGCCTAGTGCCCACATGCCTTGAGCCCCTATCCAGCATTTACAAGGTTTGGTCTGCTTCCAAAGAAACTTAGGACAATAACAATTTCATAAAAAATATTATTAGGATTTCCCCATTCACCCACCTTGTATCCATGTTCATGCAAACTTTAAGCACTCTTTCTCTCAGAGGTGCTTGGAGTTTTCCAACTGGAATGGCATCCCCAATCATATAAAGCAGGGAGGGGAATCCGGTGACCTTCCAGTTGTTCTTGGGCTAAAACACCCATTACTATGAGGTCTGGGGCAGTCTTGAATCCAACATCTGGAAGACCACAAGTTGACTACCTCCAATATAAAGAGAGCACTCTCCACATAAAGTTGAACACAGAGAGACTCTTACATACAAGTGTATCAGTATTTTCCAACCGAGGGTCCTCCAGATGTTTGGAATGGCAACTCCCTGCATTCCTGACCAGTGACCTGGCTGGCTGGGGTGGATGGGAATGAAGTCTGAAACATCTGGAAGGCACCAGGTTGGGAAATACTGCTTTATGTTGAATGCATGGAATCTCACTTGCCCTCCCGCCACAACAGCCTGTCCAAGCAGAGCTAAATTGTGGTACTTATTGATACATCTTATTGTCTTTTCATATGTGCTCAACAAACAGGCCTCTGTGGGTAAGGGTGTCCCCAAAAGGGCTTCTCCTGCAGATCTAGTACTTGGGCAGGTTCATAGTGAGACAGGTGGTCCCTAAGATAGCCAGGTCCTAAGCCATTTAGGGTTTTAAAGCTTAAAAGTAACGCCTGAATTGAGCCTGGAAAGCAATTGGCAACCAGTGCAGGTCTTTCAGGACAGGTGTAATACGATCCTGATACAGGGCACCTGTTAGCAGCCCAGCTGCCACACATTGCACCCTTGGTAGCCTCCTGACACTCCAGTTCAGTTCAGTGGGCAGCCTGGCAGCTTCAGTTGTTCACCATCTACAAAATGAGGTTGACGTCAGCTTAGCTTGCCATGAGAAAAAGCAAGACAAACAGTAGGAAACACTGTACATCGAAAATATTGTATACATTTTGAAAGGAAAATTCCCCCAACCACCAGATGTATTAAGTGAGCAATTATTTGCAATTGTAATGCCTTTTTCTTTTCTTTTCTTTGCACCAGGAAGCTTTCTTCATGGCCTACCACAGATTTAAACAAAAGCAACACTCTCTACCATGTATGGAGTCAAGCTCCTGTTTAGCCCAGAATACAAGTCACTTGGCTTTTCTGAAAGCAACAGTGCAGAATTCAAACACTTTGTGCAACCTTCAAGCACCTTGCTGAGTTCTTCCGAACACACGTTAAGTATCGGGGAGCTGGCAGGGCTGCTGAAGCAGTAATAAATTCAAAAAGACTGCCGACTTCATACCCAAGATGTCAGTAGGGGGTTTCATTCCAATTCTCAAAAGTATTCTTTTTTCCAAGATAAACTGCCCCCATCCCCATATATTCAGGCTACTGGCCGAATTCTAGTTTGCCTTGTTAAAGTGAAATCATGTTAGCCACAATAAAAGAGGAGTGTCTGTCTGTTTGTCTGTCAGCGTCACAACACCAAGATTGTGCAATAGAGACACCTAAACCTTGGCATACAAATGAAAGGGGCCCAGGGGTGTGCCTCTGCATAACATCTTCAGCCCCTAGGGACAGACCATTCCTAACCAGCATGTAGCCTGGCAGTCCATAGAGTCTGAAGCTAGGGGAGATTCATAGGACAAAGGACAGAGTTATACACCTGCCCCGTCCTCCCTGCTGTGGGGCAGTGCCTCCTCAGGGGAATGAGTGGACACTCCTCCTTCAGGGGGCTGTAGTGATGCCCCACAGCAGGGGCATGCCTTGGGGTGCCAGCAAGCATGGCCTCACTCGGACAGAGCGGGCACAATATTTCCAACTCTGACAGCGGTGTGTGCTTACTCGAAAGCTTCACTGCATCAACCAAAGGGCTTTTCCAAAGTAGTGAAAGGGGGGTACCCGCATCAAACTCTAAACCACGCCCCATTTTCAAAAGTGACAGGTACCCTTCCCCCTTTGGAGACCGTAAGTCCCACCCTAGCCAGACGTCCCACCTTCGGAAGTCCTGCCGGAAGGAGCAATCAGCCGGTCAAGTCATATGACCTTCAGGGTCACCTGACAGGGGTCATATGTCCCCTCTACAAACTCATCATGCCACTGTGGAACAATCAGATGAGGTTTTAGAGCCCTAACAGGTACGGGTGCGGGCATGGCCCACAGGGCCATTTCCAAACCCTCCCTGGATTGGCCCAGAGGGGTCATGTGACCCCTCTACGAACTTGCCATGCCACCATGGACCAATTGGATGAGGTTTTAGAGCCCTAACAGGTACAGGTGCAGAAATGGCCCACAGGGCCATTTCCAAACCCTCCCTGGATTGGCCCGGCAGGGCCCATGTGGCCCTGTAAGGTCACGCCACACCCCACAGACCAATAGGAACAGTTTTACCCCCAGAAAAACAACCTTTCCTACCAACCAGTCAAAAGCAGAGGCAGTCAGATTCGACTGAGGCAGCCTTTGAAACAGGAGTTGAGATGGCTACAGCGCTGGTAATGGACATCTCACTCCAAAGACGATCAGACACGGACTAAGGCTGTATCTTCAGCCTATGACGTGGCGGTAAAGGCAGCAAAAAAGGAATATAACGCTGCCTTTATCGCATCCGCAGAGTGCTGTCCCAGGAGGCTGTTCCAAGTGGTCCAGAACCTTGTCGGTCCAGTGGCTCCAGAACCGCTGGAGCATTCTATAGGGATGTACGAAACACCTACCTGGCTCTGTGCTGGGGCATCCGCGGTGGGGGGGGGGAGGCACTCCATCCCTCCCCCTGGAATCCTCTGCGGCCGGCTCTGCTCCACGGCGGCTCCGCCGAGTTCCATTTGCGTGGCTGCCTTTACCGTGATAGGCTACGTAAATACTTACGTAGCCTGTCACAGCAAAGAGCAGGGGCGCAAATGGCATAGCGGATGCCATTTGCACCCCTGTTCTTTGCTGTGATAGGCTACGTAAATACTTACATAGCCTATCACAGCTGCCTGCAAGGATGCAAATGGTGGCCGCTACTACAGCCGCCATTTGTGGCCGCAGCAGGCCGGCAGTGGCCAGCTGGGAGACCAACCGGAGCCACTGCTGCCACCACATCCGCCCCAGGTAAGCTCCGTCCAGGAGGGATTCTGCAGGGTGGCGGGAGTAGGAGCCGTTCCGCCACGGATTCTGGGAGGCCGGTTTCTTTAGAATCCAGCCTCATTGGAGTCCGTGGTGGAATTCTCTGACATCCCTACATTCTAAGGTCTCCTGTGAGGCCTTGGCAAGGCACTTTGCAGATAAAATTGATCGGATTAGGAGTGTTATTCCATGCGCTGTGGATACAGTTAGTGAGCAAGAGATGGTCTGTGGCAAACCGGTTTTGTGGGATCAGTTCCAGCTTCTTCCTTCTGATGAAGTGGGCAAGGTGCTTTCATCTGTAAGGCCGACCACCTGCTTACTTGATCCTTGCCCATCTTGGCTCATTATGGGCTGCAGAGAGAGACTGGGTGAGGAGATCAGGGGGATGGAAAACACCTCCCTTGAGGAGGGAGTGATGCCATCAGCCCTCAAGGAGGCAGTGATAAGACCACTCTTAAAAAAGCCCTCCTTGGATCCCCATGTTCTGAACAACTTTCTCCCAGTCTCGAATCTGCCATTGTTGGGAAAGTTGATTGAGCGGGTGGTGGCAATGCAGTTGAAGGCACACTTGGAAGAAGCCAATTATCTAGATCCATTAAAGTTGGGCTTCAGGCCTGGGCATGGGACAAAAATGGCCTTAGTCACCTTGGTAGATGATATGAGGAGGGCTCTGGATGGGGGCGAATGCTCCTTCCTTGTTCTCCTCGACCTTTCAGTGGCTTTTGATACCATTGACCATGGTATCCTCCTGGACTGCCTGGAGGGGTTGGGCATCAGAGACACCGTATTGCGGTGGTTCCAGTCCTTCCTCTCTGGCAGGTACCAGAGGGTAGCACTGGGAGAGGAGGTTTCGGACCTATGGCCGCTCACTTGTGGGGTGCCACAGGGGTCCATCCTCTCCCCGATGCTGTTTAACTTCTATGTGAAGCCACTGGGGGCTATCATCAAGAGGTTTGGGGTGCAGTGTCATCAATATGCGGATGACACGCAGCTCTACCTCTCGTTTAAATCTTCACCAAGGTTGGCCGTAGAATCCCTGTCCAAGTGTCTGGAGACGGTGAGTGGCTGGATGGGGAGGAATAAGCTGAAGCTGAACCCTGACAAGACCAAGGTACTGTTGGTGGGAGACAAGAGGAGGTTGGGGGATGTTGACCTGGTGTTGAATGGGGTACGGCTACCCTTGAAAGACCAGGTCTGCAGCCTGGGAGTCATTTTAGACTCCCAGTTGTCCATGGAGGCTCAGGTGTCAGCTGTGAGCCAGACAGCACTGTACCAACTCTATCTGGTACGGCGGCTGCGCCCCTACCTTCCCGACCATCTGCTCCCATCGGTAGTACATGCCCTGGTCTCCTCTCATTTAGACTACTGTAATGCGCTCACGTGGGGTTACCCTTGAAGACAGTTCGGAAGCTGCGGCTGGTACAGAACACGGCGGCTCACCTGATTAAAGGCAACCGCCAGCGAGATCACATCACTCCAGTGCTGAAGGAGTTGCACTGGTTACCAGTTGTTTTCCGGGCCAAATTCAAGGTGTTGGTTCTGACCTTCAAACCCCTATATGGTTCCGGCCCAGCCTACCTCAAGGAGCGCCTCCAGCAACACCAAACAGGCCACTGAACAAGATCAGCATTGGGTGGCCTTCTCTCTGTCCCATCAGCCAGGACAGCTAGGCTGGTGAGGACAAGGGAGAGTGCCTTCTCTGTGGTGGCCCCCACTCTGTGGAACTCCCTCCCTAGGGAACTCCGCCATGCCCCCTCTTTAATGAGCTTCCGCCACGCATTAAAAATGTGGTTGTTCAGGCAGGCATTTGGGGTGGGTTAGGATATTTTTAGAAATATTATGTTTTTATGTAGCATTTTATTGTTTTAAATTGTTCTTTTGTTGTACATCGCCCAGAGTGGCTGGGTGACCAGCCAGATGGGTGATTAAATAAATAAATAAATAAATACACTTTTATCACTAATTCCCAAAATGGAACTAGATCCCAAAGGGTGGTAGAGTTGAAGGGGAAAAGTAAGCTTTTTTTTTAGGATAATTTTGAAAGAATCATTAAACATAGAAATCACAGGGGTTGCAAGTAAAACCTTCAAGGGTCTTTAAAGAGTAAATAATTCTTTAAGCACCACTTAGATTTTGTAAAAATCGTACATGGAGAACCAAAAAACAGGGGCTGCCCTTTAGAAAAGAGTAGGGGTCGATGGTCTAGACTTCTAAATGGAAATACATTCTCACATTTGCTGTTAGCAGCTTGGTAAAATGTATTAATCTGATCTTGGAGAACGTGGGGTTCCCAAATTCTTGAGAGGCAAAAGTTTTTGCAATAGCAGCCTTTTAAGCTGCTATGTACATAGGAAACAAAAGTGAAATTTTAATTAAAAAATTAAACTGTTTGCATTCCATCTATTTATATGTAGGGGAAAATTGTACTGCTAGTTGTAGCTGTTAACAGCAGCCTTGTAAAGTAGGCCTGAAGTCCCCATCAGTAAAGTGGGGCACCTTCTGTTTTTAACTCTAAAAGTAACCCCACAGATCACCAGGGTTATATTATTGAAAGTGTCGCAGCCTTTCATTTTCCCCACTGAGAAAAGAAGTAAGCATTTTGTAAAAAACAGAAAATCCAAGGTTACAATATTTCAGTTCTGAAGCAAAAGGAACCTTTTACAACAACTCTGTAAGGAAGGCAAAATTATACATTTTGTACAAATCAGAAAATAAATGTTGTGAGGGTTACACCAGCCCCTCAAAGAAGACATGTTTTTAAACACCACTAAGATTTTGTAAAAATCCTTTGTCTGTTTTTTTTTGTAAGCCAGCAGTTAGCAGATTGGTAAAAGTATTGAACAAAACTCCTATTATTGGAGAGTGTGGGATTCCCTAATTCCTGAGACACAGAAATTCTGCAGTAACAGCCTTTAAGTTGCTATGTACAGAAGTAACCATTAAAGATTTATGTAGAAAGTGCTTGCAACCCTCAGCCCCCCCCCCCCCAGTACATTTATACATAGGGGAAATATACAGTTGTAGCCATTAACAAGAATTTTGTAAAAGTACATTTGTAGTTTCCGGAGGTACTCAAAATTAGGGATGGATGAAAGTCACTTACCTGATCCCAAAGCTTGCTTCGCGGTGGGGGGGAGGTGCTCCGTTTCTCCCCCCGAAATTCTGGCCGGGGGGGAGGCGCCCCGTCCCTCCCCACCGAAATTCTGGCTGGGGGGAAGAGCCCCGCCTCTTCAGCCGCGAAAGTTCTGCTCCTGCCGGGACGCAAATGGCGGCGGCCGTAGCCACCGCCATTTGCGTCCCTGGCCTGTAGTCAGCCGTGATAGGCTACGTAAATGTTTACGTAGCCTATCACGGCTGACTTTGGGGGGAAAAAAACGCTATTTGCGTTGCCCTTATTTTCACCGTAGTCTACGTAAATATTTATGTAGACTACCCGTGCCAAAATAAGGAACGCAAATGGTGGCGCCCATGGGTGCCGCCATTTGCGTACACGCTTTCCCCCCCCCAAAGTCAGCCGTGATAGGCTACGTAAACTTTTACATAGCCTATCATGGTGTTTTTTGAAAATCTAGCCGTGATAGGCTATGTAAATCTTTATGGAGCCTATCACGTTTGTTGTTGTTGTTGTTTTTTACTTGGAAATGGCGGCGGCAGCCGGTCGGAAGACCGACCACCGCCGCAACGCTGCCGAACTGCCGCTGGGAGCCGCCGCCGCAAGGGACATTCGCACGAGGTAAGTCCCATCCTGGGGGGGTGGCGGGGGGTGGCGGATCGTTTCTCCACCAATTTCAGGGGGCTGAATGAGTTGGCATTCAGCCTCCTGGAGATTCGTGGAGAAATTCTCCGACATCCCTACTCAAAATAGGGTTCTTAACAGTTTTTAACTGTAGAGGCCACCCCATAGATCATCAAAGTTATATTACTGAAAGTGTAGCAGATTTTATTTTCTGTGGGGAAAAGTAAGCATTTTGTGAAAAAAGTATAGAACAAAGATTGCAAGGGTTAGCAATGTTTCCGAGCTGAAGCAAAAGACATCCTTTACAGCAAACCTGTAAGGTAGACATACACTTCATTTATCTTGTAAAACACAAAGAACATAGAACTGAAAGTATGCATAAAGCTAGTTTTGGGCCCCTGAAAACCATGTGCTTGGAAATGGCCAAGGAAGAGGAAGGTGTGGTGGTAATTAAGCTCTTGCATAGTTTCCCTGCGAGTGGATAATGCAAAACATCCTCGGAGGTGGAGGATCCCTGGCTGTATCCAATCGCAGCCCCAGAGCTCATACAACAGGATTTGGAGTTATAAAAGAAAAGTGCAAAGCCAGGTACTTCCTTTTTTCCCCCCGGACAGGCGGTCATATTTTCTCCTAGGAGTTAAGTATACTTCTTTTTCTCTCCTTTTACAAATAAAATAAAATAAAAATCTGAAAGAAAGACCTGGCCATGACCATGCTTTTAGCATCAAGCCAACAGACCAAACAGCATTCTGTGTGTGTGTGTGTGGGGGGGGCATATTGTATAGTTTCAAATCTCTAGTATATTGTTTTTTAAATAAGCTGTTCTGTTTCTTTCACAGAATTTTTTCCCCAAAATGTGTTCCTGACATTCTTGTGACATTTTTTCAGAAGGGGTATGATTTAGGTCATACCTGAATGGTTTAGTGGTTTTCCCTACGTTCTTCAATTTAAGCTGGAATTTTGCAATAAGAAGCTCATATCTGAGCCACAGTCAGCTCCAGGTCTTGTTTTACTGACTGTATAGAGCTTCTCCATCTTTGGCTGCAAAGGACATAATCAATCTAATTTTGATATTGACCATCTGGTGATGTCCATGTGTAGAGTCACCTCTCGTGCTGTTGGAAAAGAGTGTTTGCTATGATCAGCGTGTTCTCTTGGCAAAACTCTATTAGCCTTTGTCCTGCTTCATTTTGTACACCAAGGCCATGCTTGCCTGTTGTCCCAGTGATTTCTTGACTTCCTACTTTGGCATTCCAACACCCCATGATGAAAAGGACATCTTTTTTTGGTGTTAGTTCTAGAAGGTGTTGTAGGTCTTCATAGAACCGATCAACCTCAGCTTCTTCGGCCTCAGTGGTTGGGGCATAGACTTGAATTACTGTGATGTTGAATGGTTTGCCTTGGATTCGTACTGAGATCATTCTATTGTTTTTGAGATTGTACCCCAGTACTGCTTTTCCCACCCTTTTATTGACTATGAGTGCTACTCCATTTCTTCTAAGGGATTCTTGCCCACAGTAGTAGATATAAGCTTACAGTCGGTTTTAAATATAAAAACAAGTGCTCTGCAGGCAGGCAGGCAGGCAGGCAGTATGCAAGACTAACACAAAACTCTAATAGAAGTGTGAGGGGGTAGTAGTTGGATCCAGACAGTTCTGTGTTGTCCCTTGCTTGATCTGTGTCTTCTTCATCTCAAAAGTCACTTTACTGAGCATAGTTTGGGGGGGAAACCTTAACAGCTTTCTAAATATGTCCAGGGTGATGGGGCAGATTGCAGGTAAGCTTGTAGTAAGTTTTAAACTTAAAACCAAGTGTTCTGCAGAAAGAAAGAAAAAAGGGCGGGGTGCTGCTAGACAACTTAATCTAAACTGTTTTTTGACTGGGAAACCTCCTTTCCTGCAGGGATGGCGGAGAATTTCTCCACGAATCTTCGGGAGGCCGAGTGCCGATGCATTCGGCCTCCTGAAATTGGTGGGGAAATCCTCCGCTGGCCCCCCCCCCCGGGATGGGACTTACCTTCGGCGAATGTCCCTCTCGGCGGCGGGTCCCAGTGGCGTTTTGGCGGCGTTTCGGTGGGGGCGGGGGCGGCGGCCGGTCTCCCGACCGGCTGCCGCCACCACCATTACAAAATAAAAAAGTAAAGTTAAAAAAAACCCCACACACCCGTGATAGGCTACGTGACGATTTACGTAGCCTATCACAGCTAAATTTCCAAAGTCAGCCATGATAGGCTACGTAAATTGTCACGTAGCCTATCACGGGTGACTTTGGGGGGGGGGAAAGTGCATATGCAAATGGCGGCGCCCCATGGGCGCCGCCATTTGCGTTTCTTATTTGGACAGGGGTAGTCTATGTAAAGATTTACGTAGACTACGGCGAAAATAAGGGAACGCTATTTGTGTTGCCCTTATTTTCGCCGTAGTCTACGTAAATCTTTACGTAGACTACCCCTGTCCAAATAAGGAACGCAAATGGCAGCGCCCATGAGGCGCCGCCATTTGCGTACACGCTTTTTTTTTCCAAAGTCACCCGTGATCGGCTACGTGACGATTAACGTAGCCTATCACAGCTGACTTTGGAAATCTAGCCGTGATAGGCTATGTAAATCGTTATGTAGCCTATCACGGGTGTGTGGTTTTTTTTTCCACTTTTTTTTTTCGCGGCTGGGGAGTCAGGGTGCTCCTCCCCGGCCTGAATTTCGCCAGCGAGGGATGGGGTGCCTCCCCCCCCGGCCTGAATTTCGGCCGGGTGAGGCGGGGCGCCTCCCCCCCTCGCCTGAACTTTGGGGGGAGAAGCGAAGCGCCTCCCCCCCACCGCGAAGCAAGCTACGGGACAAGGTAAGTCCCTTTCGTCCATCCCTACTTTTTTGTCTGCATAAGGCTTGCCCCCTAGTAGCTCTGTGAAAACTGCAATTATAACTTTTGTGGCAGTACATCTATATAGATTGATTGATTGATTGATTGATTGCACTTATGTCCCACCTTTCTTCCTCTTGCAAGGAACCCAAGGTGGCTTACATTATCCTCCTCCTCTCCATTTTATCCTCACAACAACCCTGTGAGGTAGGTTGGGCTGAGAGTGTGTGACAGGCCCAAAGTTACCCAGTGAGCTTCCATGGCCGAGTGGGGACTAGAACCCGGATCTCCCAGCTCCCAGTCCAACACTCTTGCCACTATACCACACTGGCTGTATGTAGTTTTATGGAACTGCTTATTGTGAATGGCCTTCATTGTTTTAACAGGCTGCTTACAGCCTCCTCAAAATTTCCAGGAATTCTGTAAAAATGTCTACAGGTACATTCTCTGCCACAGCTGCATCTTTTCTTCTTACATTTGCAGGAGCTATAGCAGGCTCTCCCTTTCTAGTTCTTTTTAAAAGTATGTAGACATTACTTGGCTTACAGCCTTTCTGGGCTTCAATATTCAAGGGTGCCTGGCGTCTCTATGTTCTCTATGCAGGAAACATGCCTGGACAAGAAAAAAAAAAAGGCTGCCTCAGTCGAATCTGACTGGCTCTGCTTTTGATTGGTTGGTAGGAAAGGTTGTTTTTCTGGGGGTAAAACTGTCCCTACTGGTCAGTGGGGTGTGGCATGACCTTACAGGGCCACATGGGCCCTGTGGGCCATTTCTGCACCTGTACCTGTTAGGGCTCTAAAACCTCATCTGATTGGTCCACGGTGGCATGACGAGTTCATAGAGGGGTCACATCACCACTGTCAGATGACCCTGAAAGTCATATGACCTGACCAGCTGATCGCTCCTTCTGGGGCAGGGCTTCCAAAGGTGGGACTTCTGGCTAGGGCGGGATTTCCGGTCTCCAAAGGGGGCGGAGCACCTGTCACTTTTGGAAAAGGGGCATGGTTTCGCGTTTGATGCGGGTACCCCCCTTTCACTACTTTCCAACCTGTGCAACGCCAGGTCCGTTTGCTCGTTCTGAATATTAAAAAATGCCTCATGTAATATTGGTATATATTAGTCATCTTTCATTTTAACCAACATACCCTGCCAATAAATGTTTGGTTGCACTGCGAAAGGGCAAGCATGCCCAGGATCCGGTTACAGTGGACATCCTCAGATGTACCATTTGTTTTACAGAGAACTCAGCCCTCACATTTTATTTACGGAGAGTGGCAGTGAGCATGCCAAAAGTTTCCTTTTTTGTATATACGATGTTGCCAGTGCATACATATCCAATGCAGGCACCTTAAGGGGCTAGACCTGTTTAGCTTCAGCAATGGAACGCTTTTATGTGCATTCTTCCCTGTATGTCTGTGTGTGAGGCTAGCAATTAATTGATCCCAACCCAGCTAAAATGAGCAGAAGGAGATATAAGCAAGCCGGCAACTGTTTTTTCGTTGCCTGCTTTTCATTTACTCAACCATTTGAAAGCAGAATGAAAACTATGTATACAATGATTTGCATGATTTGTAGAAAGGCATTATGATATCGGTGGGTTTATTTTCAATTCCTTCCCTGCTAACAACATTGTTACTCTAATGACACTGTTGAGAGGCCACCCAAAAAATCTGTCCAAAAGGTAAATAATAGAAAATGATTTACCATGGACTAAATTAGGACTATCTTTGGTGAATAGAGATCCTTGAAACACAGGCATGCATTGTTACGCTTCCTCAGCCTTCCCTAAAATGTATGGTTAAGTTTCAAGAAATAATCTTCACTCCATGCATGCTTTTTTGTCAGTAAAGATACCTACAGTGTAGGTATCTACGAAGGTATCAAAGGTAGGTATCAAAGATACCTACAAGTCAGTTTTCCTTGTTTCCACAAGGTTTTGGCAAATGTTACTATTATGTAAGGGCTTTTCTACATGAGGCAGATAATCTTCTGTATTTACTTTTGGTTTTGTCGCAGAATTGAGATCCAAGCACTACACGAAGAATGTTTCCTTTCTTGCATTTCTGCTATATAACCTCTAGGTGGCACTGTGATATAGTGGAATAGCACAATTGCACAAGTGGAAAAAGCATTTTAGTTCCCTTTCAGAAACAATACTGCATTTTCTCTGCTCCAAAAAAGTCACCAAAAATGCTGTTTAAAAACAGAAGCAAAACTGGAGAGTCATGACCTTGTCTAAAGAACCCATAAACAACCTTGAGTAGGGAATGCCAAGTGCACAATAAATGCCTCATGTAGAAAAGCTCTAAGGATGCAATCCTATGCATGTTCAGACAGAAAAGAAGGCCTACAACTCCCAGCATTCCCCAGCTGGCTGGGGAATGGTGGGAATTGTAGGCCTTTTTCTGTCTAAAGGCATGTAGGATTCTGCTTTAAGAGACTTTGAATATGAATTTGAATATCTGGCAGTGGTGCCCTTAGGTAATTTTAGACTCTGAACAATAGTCTGAACCCCTCTCTTTAGATGGCCATGTGTACTACCAGTGGAGGCTGGTGGCTCCTATGTCAGTGGGGCTGTAAATCCGCTCTGGGTTTCAGTCAGAATGTGTCACAACACTAAAGGATTTATCCAAAGTGCTGAACCCTATCTCCAAAGTGGGTTCAGCACCTTGGATAACTCCTTTAAGTTCTGACTGAAACCCAGAGGGATTCACCGCACCACTGACACGGAGCCACCAGCCTCCGCTGTGTACCCCTTCATTTATTTTAAAGTGTGGGAAGCTAGTTCTGCTGCATTTGGCTGCCCTCCTGTTCATTCTATTGACTGGGGCCCTTGATGTCTTCCTCAGACTCCTGCTTCGACAGCACCGCTGCCCTCTGGCGAAATTGGTGTGGAAAGTGATATCTAAGTTTAGCTTCACATACGTCATGTCATATAATATCCTGTGAAGCTGCAACAATCTAAGTGAACTTGAGGTATGAGCTTCTGCTGATGAATAAAAAGTGAATGATCTCAGTATTTACAGCAAAAATGTAGAAGAGATGAACTGTGAACTGAAGACTGCATTTTCAAGTAACTTCAAAATCAAGCAACCACATTGTTGTTTTTTTAAAAAATAAGTTTGGCTGGAATGTCACTACAGCCAGAAAGGCAGAGTGACAGAAATTAGAGTTAGGAAGCCCAACAATATTGGCTTGTAGATATTATATATGTACAAGTACGGAGCTTTCACAGAAGACTGCAGGGTCTCCTGAGGCCCTAACAGGAGTGTTCCAGTTCAGGGCTCTAGCCAGCCTGCACCAGAAGCCTCATAATGCTGCTTGGGGCTTGCAGGGGGGAATTCAGGAGGGCACAAGAAAAGGGGCACCTTTTTGCTCTCACCTTCCTGAAACCTTCCACTGGTATGCTGTATTGGGCTAAAAGGCTCAGGTTCTGGGCTGGCTGCCAGCCACAAACCTGAGAACTTTATTGCTGTATAGCAGGGGAAGGAGGTTTCTGAAGAGTGGTAAAGGGAAAGGCATCTTTTTTTCCTTTTCTCCCTCCTGAAACCTCCCACCGTAGCATGGGGAGGGTTGGTTTTTAACGGCACCACACACATCCGCCCTACTCTAATTAACCTTCTTCAGGATACTATAAGGTCTTACAGCCTCAGGCAGGCCAATTCCCCCTTCCCCATCCCACCGGCAATCACTCTACCTTCAATAGTCCATCCATGAAACCAACTCCCCTCAGCATCCCATAGAACCAAGGAACCATTGAACCAAGGCCTTTTGTCAAGCAATTTTAAGTTTACGAATGAATATATCTCTGAACACCTTCAATCCATCCCTTTTCCCACCACAAGTATTTTATTCATTTATTTGTTTTAATCATTTATGCCCTACTGTTCAGCTGACAAGATTCCCAGGATGGTGAGAAGGTTATATTGCTATATTGGTGGGTGAGGGGAGAAAAGGACACCTTTTTTCTCTTTCCCACCCTCCTGAAACCTTTCCCCCCACTGTGCTATAAAGCATAAAAGCACTCTGGTTCAGGGAGGTTTCTAGAGAGTGGATGCTCAGGACACTAGAAAACAATGTCAGGTCCCTCTGAGAAACCAACATATGAGAGCTAGGAATAGGGATGGATGAATGAGCAATGCTTGAACTTTCCAAGTTTATCCAAACATTGGCTCACCACTCATCTTCTGACCAATTTATGTTCATGTTTGCGACTGCTATTCATTTTACGCAAATGGGAAAATCATGCAAACTGAACAATGATTGAACATGAAAGTGGTGCAACACCCCCCCCCATTTGTACAAATTCCCCCATAGACTAAAGCGGGACTGATTTAGAAATTGGTACCAATTTGAAAATTTGTGCAAATCGATTGGGGAAAGTTGCACATTTCGAATGCGAGCACATGCTTGGTAATTTGCAAACGTATCTGCCAGATACATTCTCCTGCTTGCATTTGGGGCTGCTAACAGGGCAGGCTCGCATGTTTTGCAAGGAGAAATGAAATTCTTGTATATCTCTAGCTAGGAACATAGTTCTTCCAGAAGCGAATATTAATGTTCAGTAAGGAAGGTACAATTCCCTGCAGTCAGTTAGGTACCCCAGATATTATTCTACAGCAGGATATTTTTAAACAAGTAGCAGTTAGCTCAAAGCCGAAAGGTTGGCTAGTGGCCGACGGTGCCGGTGGTGAACAACGAATCCGATGTTCTAAAGATCAACACACCATAGGAACCTGGAATGTAAGATCTATCAGCCAGGGCAAATTGGATGTGGTTATTGGGGAGATGTCAAGATTAAATATAGACATTTTGGGTGTCAGTGAACTGAAATGGACTGGAATGGGCCACTTCACATCAGATGACCACCAGATCTACTTCTGTGGACAAGAAGACCACAGAAGAAATGGAGTAGCCTTCATAATTAATAATAAAGTGGCTAAAGCAGTGCTTGGATACAATCCAAAAAATGACAGAATGATCTCAATTCGAATTCAGGGTAAGCCATTTAACATCACAGTGATCCAAATATATGCCCCAACCACAGATGCTGAAGAAGCAGAAGTAGATCAGTTCTGTGAGGATCTGAAGCACTTACTGGATAATACGCTAAAAAGAGATGTTATTTTCATTACAGGAGACTGGAATGCTAAGGTGGGTAGTCAAACGACACCTGGAATTACAGGTAAGCATGGTCTGGGAAAACAAAATGAAGTGGGACATAGGCTAATAGAATTTTGTCAAGACAACTCACTGTACATAACAAACACTCTCTTCCAACAACCTAAAAGACGACTTTATACATGGACTTCACCAGACGGTCGACACCGAAATCAGATTGACTACATCCTTCGTAGCCAAAGGTGGCGGACATCTATACAGGTGGTAAAAACAAGACCTGGAGCTGACTGTAGTTCAGATCCCAAACTTCTTATTGCACAATTTAGAATCAGACTAAAGAGAATAGGGAAGACCCACAGATCAGTTAGATATGAGCTCACTGATATTCCTTATGAATATGCAGTGGAGGTGAAGAATAGATTTAAGGGACTAGATTTAGTAGATAGGGTCCCGGAAGAACTATGGACAGAAGTTCGCAACATTGTTCAGGAGGCGGCAACAAAAAACGTCCCAAAGAAAAAGAAAACCAAGAAGGCAAGATGGCTGTCTGCTGAGACACTGGAAGTAGCTCAAGAAAGAAGGAAAGCAAAAGGCAACAGTGATAGGGGGAGATATGCCCAATTAAATGCAAAATTCCAGAGGTTAGCCAGAAGAGATAAGGAATTATTTTTAAACAAGCAATGCGCAGAAGTGGAAGAAGATAATAGAATAGGAAGGACAAGAGACCACTTCCAGAAAATTAGAAACATCAAAGGTAAATTCCAGGCAAAAATGGGTTTGATCAAAAACAAATATGGCAAGGACCTAACAGAAGCAGAAGAGATCAAGAAAAGGTGGCACGAATATACGGAAGATCTATATAGGAAGGATAATAATATCACAGATAGATTTGACGGTGTGGTCAGTGAGTTAGAGCCAGACATCCTGAAGAGTGAGGTTGAATGGGCCTTAAGAAGCATTGCTAATAACAAGGCAGCAGGAGACGACGGTATCCCAGCTGAACTGTTTAAAATCTTGCAAGATGATGCTGTCAAGGTGATGCATGCCATATGCCAGCAAATTTGGATAACACAAGAATGGCCATCAGATTGGAAAAGATCAACTTATATCCCCATACCAAAAAAGGGAAACACTAAAGAATGTTCAAATTATCGAACAGTGGCACTTATTTCATATGCCAGTAAGGTAATGCTCAAGATCTTGCAAGGTAGACTCCAGCAATTCATGGAACGAGAATTGCCAGCTGTACAAGCTGGGTTTAGAAATGGCAGAGGAACTAGAGACCAAATTGCCAATATCTGCTGGATAATGGAGAAAGCCAGGGAGTTTCAGAAAAACATCTATTTCTGTTTTATTGACTATTCTAAAGCCTTTGACTGTGTGGATCATAACAAATTGTGGCAAGTTCTTGGTGGTATGGGGATACCAAGTCATCTTGTCTGCCTCCTGAGGAATCTGTATAACGACCAAGTAGCAATGGTAAGAACAGATCATGGAACAACGGACTGGGTTAGGATTGGGAAAGGAGTACGGCAGGGTTGCATACTCTCACCCTACCTATTCAACCTGTATGCAGAACACATCATGCGACATGCCGGGCTTGATGAATCCAAGGCTGGAATTAAAATTGCTGGAAGAAACATTAACAATCTCAGATTTACAGATGATACCACTTTGATGGCTGAAAGCAAGGAGGAGCTGAGGAACCTTATGACGAAGGTGAAAGAAGAAAGTGCAAAAGCTGGGTTGCAGTTCAACCTCAGAAAAACCAAGATTATGGCAACCAGCTGGATTGATAGCCGGAAAATAGAGGAAAAAAACGTGGAGGCAGTGACAGACTTTGTCTTTCTAGGCGAAAAGATTACTGCAGACGCTGACTGCAGCCAGGAAATCAGAAGATGTTTATTTCTTGGGAGGAGAGCAATGACAAATCTTGATAAAATAGTGAAGAGCAGAGACATCACACTGACAACAAAGGTCCGCATAGTTAAAGCCATGGTATTCCCCATAGTAACTTATGGCTGCGAGAGCTGGACCATAAGGAAGGCTGAGCGAAGGAAGATAGATGTTTTTGAACTGTGGTGCTGGAGGAAAATTCTGAGAGTGCCTTGGACTGCAAGAAGATCAAACCAGTCCATACTCCAGGAAATAAAGCCAGACTGCTCACTTGAGGGAATGGTATTAAAGGCAAAACTGAAGTACTTTGGCCACATAATGAGAAGACAGGATACCCTGGAGAAGACGCTGATGCTAGGGAAAGTGGAAGGCAAAAGGAAGAGGGGCCGACCAAGGGCAAGATGGATGGATGATATTCTGGAGGTGACAGATTCGACCTTGGGGGAGCTGGGGGTGGCGACGGCCCACAGGAAGCTCTGGCGTGGGCTAGTCCATGAAGTCACGAAGAGTCGGAAGTTGTTGAACGAATAAACAACAAAAGCTTCAGTTGGTGACGTGATAAAGTATGGCACCTAATTGCCTCTCCTTTTATATTTTACTGCCTCTTAAATTGTTTTATGATTATATTATATTTTGTTTGTATTGTATTGTATGATTATATGAGACCACCTTTGGGTCTCATTCTGTACACTACCCTGATATCTTTTGATGAAGGGTGGGTCAAAAATCTCCAGATGTTTTGGATAATACTTCCCGGATTTCCTGATCATTGGCCATGCTGGGTGGAGCTGATGGGAGTTGAAGTCCAAAACATCTGGAGGGCACCAGGCTGGGGAAGGTTGAAATAAACAAACCTGGAAACACATGGGATGACTGTTGTTGGTTTTAACTTTGGCAATATTGACATAAACTTACCTTGTAGGAATACTTTCAGTCCATTATGATATAGACCAGCCTTCCTCAAGCTGATGCCCTCCAGATGGTTTATGATTCAACTCCCATCTGCCCCAGAGAGCAGGAATGCTGGCAGTTGTCATCAGAAACATCAGGAGAGTACCAGGGTGGGGAAGGTTGATATTGACTAAAACACCCTTTCCCAACTCAGCGCACTCCATATCCACTGGACTATAACTCCCAATGATCCCCAGACAGCAAGGGCATTGGGCTGTGCTGGCTGGGGATGGTGGGAGCTGTAGTCCAATACCTCTAGAAGGTGCTGTGTTGGGGAAAGCTGGATTAAAGCTCCGATTTAACCAAGCATTCCAATAAGCATGAGCTTCATGATTTGAAAGGATTTATATAGTCGTTTCAACTCAAGCATGCTTTGCTTCACCCTTTCATCACTCAATATTGAAAGAGATCCAGACAGCCCACATCAGTGATCTCAAACTACACTCACAAAGGAGGAACTGTACACATTCTGCCCACAAGAGGGAGCCCATCATTCTTCTCAGCCTTTTTCACATCTGGGTTTTCTTTTTCATGGCTGGAAATTAGGGAAAGTAAAACATCCAGCCCTTCGGAGTCCTTCAGCTGCCACGAACACTGATATCGAGCTCTAAACAGTGTTAAAATTAGAATGTCACACCCCCAGTAGAAGAAAAGAGAAAACTTCTTAATATTCATTCCGCTCAATTTTCAAGGGACAATATTAGAACTGGAGAAATGCTGAGTCCTGAACATAAGTTGATGAAGCAAATTAGTTCCTACAAATTGAAGTAAGCACAAAAATCAAGGTCAAGCTTGTTGGGGGGACAGTTGCAGCGGTTGATGTAAACGCGCTTTCTTCATTGCTGCTAGTGAGTTGAAGGGAATCTGCTGCACCCACGTCAGCAGCGGGTGGATAGGGAGGCAAAGTAGCACTTTGTAGCATGAAAGTTCCACCTTCGTAGCAGGTCCGCTATGAAATCCCGCTTATTTATTTGCAGGAAAATCACTCACTTGTTTTACTTGCTGCATTAATAAATGGAGAGTGGGACAGGGAAGGGGTGAGGCCTGGTCCTACTTCCCAGAATTTTGTCAAGGGTGGGGTCAAGCTCGGTGGCGTAGTAGTAAATTTTGATGTGCAAGTGCTCATCAGGACAGTCCCCTTTGCCAAGCCCCCAGGGAGAGTCCAAAACTTCAGCCAGTTCTGTGTGTGGGTGTGTGTATTTGATATGTCTTTTGTAAAGCTCCTGGTTATTCATTACCCATTCCACAAGAAGCCACCCCCAAATGCACTGCATTAAGGCCAGTTCACAATAGGGATGGTGGCAGAGTCCAGTTGGGGGCTCGAGCTCAGTGGATTACCGCCAGCTCAGCCCCCCTGACTGGAGTCCATGGACCACCGCGCTTGCCCGACTCAGCACATGCCAAGTCGGGCAAGCGCGGAAGGCCCTGCTGCTCTGCCAAGCAGCCGTTCTGTGCAAAATGACCACTTACTCCTGTAATGTTGCATAAATGGGCCGCTCTACAGCCACGATTTACGCAAAATTAGCCTTTATGGAAAAGGCTGAGCCGCCATTTTGTGCACAATGGTGGCTCAGCAGAGGAGCGGTATGCCGGGTGCTGCTTGCCGGGTGCCTGTGGGCTGCCTAGCGGCTCGCTGCGTGCAGCGAGCAGGGTCAAGCAGTTGGCGAGAGTCCAGTGCGCAGCATGGACGGGGGTGAGGTCGCCCAATCCTACTCACAACAACATATAGTTGCTGGGAGAATCCATTTTCCCCCAGCTACTGTGAAGGCTGCAGCTACACTCAGAGGGGCAGGGGATACCTCCAAAGCAGGTGGGGATGGATGATGATGTCATTGTCCCTGCTAATAAAAAAATCCCAGCACTTCGATCCTGGGAGCCCTGGTTTCACTACACCACCGGCCAAACTACACACAAATTACATCATGTGCTGCAGCTACCTCAGTACACTGGCTCCCCTGACATTTCTCACTTTAACGAAAGAGTTGCAGCTCGGACTATAGAAGTGAAGGAGATATGATCAAACATTTGAAATTCAAATTCAGCCACGTTTCCAATTTTGGAACTGACATTTCCCACGTCAAACTCTGAGTGCATCATACTTTTTTGGTATCACTTAATCTTCTGCTTTTTGAGTCACTAGACGTCAGGTATGAAATCTCAGGTGCTGTCAGCTGTTGAATGCACAATGTCCCCTCCCAAATACGTCAGATACTAAATATTATTTGTCAACAGTCCAATTCAGTCAAAGATGAAATACTGTTGTATGTCATGAATCACAAATTGCTGATACTTTTGCAAGGTGGCTGACTCCAAACCTAGGATTTGGCTGTTAGTAACCCAGACCATGATTAAGCTACCAGACTAACCCCCTGTTCTGATCTACCAGACAGAGAATTAGCTTTATCAAGAAGTACTGTGATCATGCCAGTCTCAGTCTCAGAAATGGATTAAATCAATTCTTCCGTTTCTGTATCTTGCTCTCTTGAGGACTGGAGTTTTGGCTCCTGTGCACAATAGCCCATTCTTTTCTGTTCCTGAGGCTTCCCTTTCCTTCCATTGAGATGACCTCTCACATCACTCAAGATGATGAGCAGCCCCAAGACAGACGTTCTGAGACACAGTGAATGCAGACCTTAAGAAACAATCTGTCCCATGCTGTGTTTTGTCCTTTGCTTTGGTCAGCACACTGACACTTTCCAGTGGCGCTTCAGGGGCACTGTGCAAACACAGGTCAACCTCAACTTCCAAACAGGTGCATAAACCTTGCATGGTTGATAAAACAATATCTCCTCTGTGTTACTCTGGACCCATTTAAGGGGTTTAAAGTACAATATCAGGCTCTTGAAATGTGCCTCTAAAGTGAACCATTCAGGAGCCAAAATACCCAAAGCACAACTGCGTATGTCCGAAAAGAGAGCCCCACTTAGTGAACAGGCTGCTGTACCAGCCACAATTTCCAAAGAGGTTTAAAATGAGGATTGCATCTGCAGGATATGGTATCATGTTGACCTAATCCTAAAAGCGGTGGTGCGGGGGAAAGACATATCAACCACAAGTGCTTAGGGTGGCCACTTACACATCGCTAAAAAAGAAGAAATGCATGATCTAAAAAGAAGGCAAAAGTGGACTCGGGTTTGCATAAAATTTGCATATGCTATTTCACAGATATAGATGTAAGTTTAGAAATAGATACTATAATTTAAATAGAAACACAATACATCTTGCCATAGTGGGGAAGACTCTGGCCATATGACCTGTGAGTAGGGAAGTCGGAGAAATCTGCAATGGATTCGAATGAATTCGGATTTCTATGAATCTGACTTGCAGATTCTGCCTCAGACTGGCTTTTTCCAAGTCATGTGGATTCTGTGGACTTGCAGACTGGTTTTTCACTTGGGGAGGGGGGATTTGAGCTACTTGTAATTAGCGTTAATGTGCATAGAGCATTAGTGCTAATGCACAAGGGGGGCAAATGCACTAATCTGCATTACTTGTGCTAATTTGCACTAGTGCTAATTTGCATTAGTGCTAATTCGTATTAATGTGAATTAGTGCATTTGCACAAGTACATACATGCACATTAGTGCTAATGTGCACTTGTGCTAATGTGCATTAGTTCAAGCAAAACAAAATTCTGCTAAAAAAAAATCTGATCCTGTCAATCTGCAGATGATGGCACAAAAGATGCCTGACAATCCCCGAAACAGACAGAACAAATTCAACAAAATCCGTACCTCCCATCCTATGAGCTACTCAGTCTGCTGTCGAAGTGCTAACTATTGATGGGCAGTTTCAAGGTCCAGCATTCCCTTTTTTGGATTCTTTAAAAAAAACAAAACAGATTTGGACTGGGCAGCCTTTCAAAGAAAGGACTGTCCTCTGACAGCCCTTCAAATAGAGAACTGTCCTCTGTAAAATGATGCAGTCCTCTATGGCTGCATCATAAAAATGCAGCTATATTCCTAGACAGGCGAAGCTGAATAAAATCAACATACTATTCCTGCTCTTGACTGCTGCATGTAGGATTCTAACATGAAAAGCCATATTGTACATGCCCCTCATCAAAGTGGTAGCTCATGCCATCCTTTCTGATAAAACAAGGGTTAAAGTAGTGCTTAGGATAAACAATAAATCAGCTGCCATAGGCCTTTTCATAAGAGAAAAAAATACACACACAGAGTCTTTCTGCAATTACTCTGAAGGAAAAAACCACACACACATTTATACTGCATTTCCTGCCTCTCGCCAAGATCTGAACAGGCATTATCTATTCCCCGCACCCTCCCACTATATAACCTAGCGGAGAGAGCCTTTAAAAAGAATCAGAACACATTTATGGAGGATAGTTCTTTCATTCCCTCTAATCTTCAGGGGAAATGTAGCCACCCACACAGAAATGGGAGGTATTAGGAGGAAGCCCACAGTGTGTGTAAGTACAAGAAACCTTTAGGAAAAAAATGATGGGGTGGGAGGAGCCCAGTGAAGGCTGGCGGCTCTGATTTCGGTGGGGCTGTGAATTTATTCTGGGTTTTAGTCACAGCTGACCAGAATGCTAAAGGAGCTATCTGAGGTGCCAAACCATATCCCCCAAATAGGTTCAGCACCTCAGATACCTCCTTTAGAGGTCTGGCTGGTTCTGACTGAAATCCAGAATGGATCCATTGCCCCACCAAAATTGGAGCCACTAGCCTCCACTGGAGAAGCCCCCAAACAGCCCTATGAGACAAGAGTATGCTCTGTGGCTACAGAATACTGGCCACTGGGGGCAGGAGTCAGAAATCTGGGGGAGGGGGAGGGAATGGATTCAAAAAGCTGAAATCCTGAACAGAGAGCACTCCACACTGCAACATTTGTTGCAGACCTCACTTGTCAAAGGCTAAATGGATTCTCCTTTACAGCGTCAGTGTACTTCTAAACAGCCAATGCTAGGGTGCACAACAGGGGAGAGCTCTCCCCTTCATTCTCTGTTGTGAGCCATTGTTGGAAACAAAGGTAGGAACAGATGGACCTTGGTCTGATCCAGCTGGACATTTCTTGCTGTTATAAGCAAGTGCTGTCATTGACAGAGCAGAAGCTTAGAAGATGGTCTTGCATACATACACTGCATGTTGTAAATAAAATAACAACTTCAGTCATGGTATTCTTTTTCCTAATCTGTGGTGTCTTTGGAAACTTCATAGGCCCTTCAAATATCTATTGTGAGGAGCGAGTTGATCTGGAGCCAGCTTTACAACATGTGTAAGGCTTGTTTCTCTGAGAGACAAGACGGGCAATGCACAAGTGAATCTGCATCATTAGCATCTGAACATACAGACACGGCATCCCGAAACGAGAGTTTATTGTGGTGCTGGCTAATCAGAGCAGTGCTAATGACGGCAGCTAATGACAATATACAAACTGGTCCTATCAATCAAGCAATACAACTGAAAAGGCTTAACAATTAAATAGAATGCTTTAAAAAAAGAGAATGCAGAAAGATGTCAATATAATGGAGTTCTCCAAACAGCATTACTGGATCAGATGAAGGGCCCACTTAGCTTCGCACTTTATTTCCAGTTGTGGCCAGCGAGAGGCCTTTGAAGGGTCTTGAGTAGATATGAAGGCAAGTTTGTAACAGCCCCCTCCCCTTAAAATATCTATTTATTATTGTCATGTCTCAGTCCTGTATTGGACTCCTTGTGGCCTCCCTTCCAAGGAACTGATCAAATCCACATCCCCCCAGGGGCGCAGCAGCATAAGGCATTCCCAGAATATTAACTGGATACCACATGCCTAACCACTTTTGTCCCCAGCATCGTATGCTCATAGTTGTACCATAGCTATCATATCAAACGATAAACAAAATATCTGTATTATATCTGTTCCCAATATTCAACTGTTTCAATTTGAGGGGCAAAGGTAGTGCTTTTGGGGTGTATGTGAAATATTTCCCCAAAATGGTTAATTATGAAAAAGCCTTTTTTAACATGTTCATGGCCATCGTTTCCCAGCTATGCAGTTACTTCAGCACCATTTTTATATCATTATTACACAATCTTTCCCTTTGGAAAAGTCTCATGGGAAGTCCCAGCCACTCGGTAATCATATACAGTACAAGATCACATCACAACGATACTTAGGCTATCATATTTGACTACGTAACAATGTCCCTGAGGTCAAGAAGCATTTTCTTCATTCTCAGTGGGTGAACATTATCATTCCATATGGTGACAATGTCCAAACCATCAGTGCGAGGGGCACTTTTTGATGACGCTAAAAATGGTTCTGAAAATTGCACCTTCTTTTTTGGTACAGGTCTAGTTCTCCTTCTTTGCTACTGGACTTAGATGAATGGGTTACATCAACTTGACCCACTATGAAACCTGACTTGCCTACAAACTTAACCTACAGAAACAAAATCAATATCCTTTGTTTCTGTGCACCCTTATTAATCAATTTTTTTTTGTTTTAGACAAAGGCCATAAAAGTGCAGGGGAACAACGTAATATATATTCACATAGGTAATTTCTGAGATGCAAAAGCTGGCATATACAAATGGAAACATATACAAATACTAAGTCAAGTCAATCTTCATTTGCTAAAAAGCATTGCAAACATGAGAAGAAAGCATTCATTTATACATAAATAAGATAACTGTGTAAATGCAGAGCTCAGCCTCTCTGCCATTTGAAGTGTACCCTAGCTAACACCTTGACTCCAGAAATCTCCATATTGACTGGGAAGATGAATCAGGCAGAGGCTTGGGAAAACAGGACAAGTACACAAAGTTACAGTATACGCTGGCTATATACTCATTTAGCATTAGGGATGTCAGAGAATTTCGCCACGAATCTCGGGGAGGCCGAATGCCAGCGCATTCGGCCCCCCGAAATTGGTGGCAAAATGGTCTGCCCCCCCACCCCCCCGGGACGGGATTTACCTTGGGCGAATCTCCCTGGCAGCGGCGGCTCCGGCAGCGGCGGCGACTGGTCTTCCGACTAGCTGCCGCCACCGCCATTTCCAAGTAAAAAAAAAAAAAGTGATAGGCTACGTAAACATTTACGTAGCCTATCACGGCTGACTGCAGGGACGCAAACGGCGGCGGCTACGGCCACCACTATTTGCAGTCCCGGCAGGACAGGATTCGCGCCGGGAGGGACGGGGCGCCTCCCTCCCGGCCAGAATTTCGGGGGGGAGGGACGGGGCGCCTCCCCCCGGCCAGAATTTCGGGGGGGAGGGATGGGGCGCCTCCCCCCCCACGAATCCAATTTCGTCATAGGTAAGTGACTTTCGTACATCCCTATTAGCACGTACAACAGGAGTGGCTTGCCTTCATTCTGCAACAGGTTTTGAGACCTCTGAAATATGCAGTAGCTTTACCTCCTGCCAGGTTTCTAACCCAATGAAGCCACCCAAGGTGCACCCATTTGAATTGGTTACCTGAGAGCCCAGATGAAAGCTCAATGCCTAAGGCAGTTACCATCAGTAAAGCCAATAACACCCGTTAGCATTCATCGAGGACTTACAGCCAAAGTATACACGTGATTCCCTTCAGCACTCTGCACTTTTGCATTAAATACGTATATGCCTCTTAGTATGCTATTTACCCTAGGGTACGCATTTTTGTATGCCATCTTCCCTAGTGTACATGTATTCGTACATTTTTTAAAAAAATCAGAGATCTGTATTGCAAAATTTGGAGAACTTTGAAAACAGAAGGATCATTGCATTCTGGTTCATATTCAGCAGCTCGCTCATGCAGCTCATACATTCTAAGTCAGGATTCCACGGAATTCTGGCTGAAACATGACATTATAGTTCCTGCAAACCAAGAGCTTTCCAATCTCAGCATACACAGTTAGGTTTGGGACTTCATCTGAATGGCCTCTAAATCATACCGATGGTATTAACTAATTCTTCCACAGGCAGAAGGGGAGACTTAGCAGTTATTTGATAATATTGCTGTCGTCTTGGTATTTTCACACCTGACACCAATAGTGTTGTTTTCTTTTCCCATATGATAAGCAAGGTCTATGGTGGCTACCCCTTCATGGATCACTGCCTTGTTGTGGCGAAGGGGCTTGCATAACTCAGTGAAGCCATAAGCTATGCCGTGCAGGGCCACCCAAGATGGAAAGGTCATGGAGGAGAGTTCTGACAAAATGTGGTCCACTGGAGAAGGAAATGGCAACCCACTCCAGTATTCTTGCCAAGAAAATCCCATGGAACGTATCACAAGGCTAAAAGGACAGGAAGGCCTGGCGTGCTATGGTCCATGGGGTCACGAAGAGTCGGACACGACTTAACGACTGAACAACAACAACAATGGTGGCTACACTGCACATTTGATTTTTAAATGGCTCTTGTCGGGTTTCTTACTGCCTTAACAATGTGCACACAAACAGCACGAGAGATGCTCAGAGGAACTTTCAAAATCATGTATGAAACACTGAAAAGAAGCCTGAGGTTTTGTTCACAATCCTGCCAGGTTTTTATTCTATTTGGTGGGTTTACCACCTGCAAATTCGTTTTCAAATAAAAAAAACCAAACTCCTGCTTCACTTCTGCAGGGGAGGAAAAACTAATTAAGAATTGGTTAAGCGATGCCAGAGAATGTATAAACACCCATTTTTGTGGCACTTCATCTTGGAGTGTTCACCTCTGGAATGCCAAAGTCAGTAGTTCAGCAAGGCACAAGTAGCAAACTGGAGGTTGTCCCATGACAGAGCAGAATCCTGCCTGCCACATATGACTTTATCGTGGCGTTTGGTTCCAGGGCTTCAGGAAGATTTTTATCACAATACACGATAGACAAATTACAAACTGAGGATGAAAAAAACCTCGCTCAGGCTTGTTCAGATAAGGAAAGATATTTAAATGTTTACCAGTGCAGTTCTTCTGAAAGTTGGGGTTCTCTAGAGGGTGTCCTGGAAGGCGACACTGGAACCTGTGCTGCCAAAATTCCGGGAACCAGGGGTTTCTCGTGTTGGTGTCCAAACGTATTTTCAAAAAATAGTCATCGAATGACAAGACTTCTGGAGACTGCAGCTTGATTGTAATGCCTCCATTTGCTTCAGCCTCATATCCTTCAATAACTTCGTCTCTATCTGCCCATCCATCACTGAAGAGAGAAAGGGAAAAATATTAGGAGGGGGCGAGAACAGATGCTAAAGTGCATCTTGATTTTATTGAAGCAGATGCCCTTTAGTCAGTCAAAAGACCATTCCAATATGACATATAAGGAAAAATATGAAAATATAATTTTCTCCTCCACCATCTCCTCTTCATAGTATTCCTTAACATTTATTTCATCCCCCAGCAGCATGCTAGGTGTCGCACAGAACTCAAAATCACTCGAGGAAGAGACGGCTTCATAGAAAGTGGCTAATATATCTTCACATTCGTTTCTTTCCCTTCCATTTAGTCTAACTTTCAGGTACTGTTTATCCTGGAATGATCACATATACTAACAGCAAACTTGGTTCTTCAGGTGCCAATAGCCAGAACAGCACAATCCACACATATCAGCAAGAACCCCAAAATTTACAGAAGATTTTTTAAAGTGCGTGTGTGCGTGTGACCCAAAACACCCCAATGAGTACTGAGCAAGTGTTGGCCTACTGGAAACATTGTATCGCTGTAAGCCGCCTTGGGAGGGCTTCTGCCTTGAAAGGTGGCCAAGAAATATTTTAAATAAATAAAATAAATAAACAACTGAAAACCAGGTGGGGGCAGAATAGAATGGAGTATCATGGAAAAGGGGTATAGCTGGTTGTTAGGATCCTTGAACAGGTGCACTCTATGCTGAAACATGTTCTTGCAGGCCCTACTTGTAAATCAGTTTTTACATTTATTGAAAATCTTAATTCTCAAAGTTTTTAAATTCATGGGCTGAAAGAAGTGCTCAGCTAGATTCATGGAAGCAGATATTTTGTACTTATCTGTCTGAGCTTAAGAACCGCTTTTGGGATTCTAGGTAATTTAGAAAGCATTTTGCACACCATGGGAGGGTGGGTGGAATAAGCAGAAGCCGCCCTGCCCATCCAGTTCGACAAACCCTTCCTCTCCCCAAAGTTCATAGCTAAATTATGACCATAACAACAACAACTGATTGAAGCTGATAAAGTAGTTCAAATCAAACAAGGGCAGAGAAATACATCCTAATGTGACAGTATGGGGGGAAACATATATAAGAACATTGTTAATTGAAAGAAAATTCACCTGCTGTTCGCGCACAAGAAAACCCCACAAGTTTTTCTTATAGAGAAATGTGCTCTCCCTCCCTCGTCTGACATTGTGAAGGCAAATTGGCTGTGCCAAAAATGAAAAAGAATCCGAAACCCTTCAGAAAGTGTGTGTGTGTCTATACGTGTGTGTGTAAGCCATTTCATTGTTTTTTGAAATGGATCACTTGCCTTATATATCTAGTATAAAATATAAAATATATTACTGACTGTTGAAGGTTTATTTTAAGTTTTATTATTATATAACACCATATTCCTTTTTTAAATTATTATTATTAGTAGTAGTACTAGTAGTAATAATCTAGGCTACTGGGAATGAACTGTAGACCTGTTTCTTGGATATAAGATTGATGATATGATATTGAAATGTAAGGTTGTTTATTAAACTGTAAGATTGTTAAGGTTATAGATATAGTTTGTAAAATAGAATGGCATCAGAGGAGTTTAAATTTAATTCTTTAGGGAGAGGGGGGGAAGGGGAAAGAAGATTCTTCCTTTTTCTTTACCTCCTTTCCTCCTCCCTTTGTATTTTTTCTTCTTTCTTTCTTTCTTTTTCCTTCTCTTTTTGTTATTATGGTGTCCTCATCAGAATATTGTATTGTTGGGAAATTCTAGTATAGATCAGGTTGTTGGTATGTTTGGTATTGTATATTTCATTTATAAAGATAAAATAAATACAAATATATTCAAAAAAATTGGATCATTTGTGGGAGGCATTTTTGGCTCTGAAAAGGTTAGCACATATACTCCTAAGATCACACTTTAGCAGCTTTCTCCTCATCTTTCTGTCATCCCCAAAGAGCAATAGCTTGGAGTTTAATTTAAGTGCAAATGTAAGTCAGTCTGCATTTATTTTTTAATATGCATGGTCATGTCACTAGAGAAACAGATTATGATGGCATCTAAGAAGTGGCTGCTTCCATCTGGAATGATACCAGCAGCTTTTTGTGCCACAGAAAGAGCTTAACCCACTTGGTTAGCACAGCAGCAAAGAGTGCAACAGGAACAACAAAAAATATTTAATGAGACTTACCATAAAGAATTTAGTTCTGACTTGAAGCCAATTCCAAGGGTTGTTCACAACACCCAGGACATAAAATGTACATGGGTTCCATTGTAAGGGGTACTTTGCAACCTTACAACAAATCTAATGTCAAGACAGACTAATAAAGGTGGATCCTCAAGAAGATTTAACTAGTCCTTGAGCCATGGAGACAGCTATGAGGATTCTGTCACTCCTGTTCTTTGCTTTTGGTATGCCCATACTCAAAACTGTTACCAAGGAATTGGTTAGCTCAAACCCATATGTGAAGAGGATGTTTCCTGGTCAGGCCTATGGCCTATTTTTTTCAGACCTATGGCAGGAAAAAGGTCCTGTCTCAGGGTCACTGGGGGAGGAAGGTAGGAAGCTGGGGAATTTGGAGTGGGGAGGAAATTGGCAGGGGAGAGGAAATGCCACCAGTAGAGGATCAGGGCACTAGGGAGGATGATAGGAGGTAGTCCAGCACATCTGGAAGGCACCAGGTTGGTGAAGATTGCTCTAGAGTTATAGTGCCTTAAAGGGCTTCAATAGACCTTTACAAGTTGCACAGAAGGGGAATTGTGCCAGTTGTTGTGACTTCCTCAGTCAATGCCACAATGTGACCTCAAAACCGTAAGAAGCCAACAAAAGCCAAGTAAATGCAAAGAAGGGATGAAATTGATTTCAGTCTTGTTCAGTCGTTAAGCTGTGTCCGACTCTTCGTGACTCCATGGAGCATAGCATGCCAGGCCTTCCTGTCCTGCGCTCTCTCCCGGAGTGTGATCAGGTTCATATTCATTGCATCGGTGATGCTATCTAGCCATCTCATCCTCTGCCGTCCCCTTCTCCTTTCACCTTCAATCTTTCCCAGCATCAGGGTCTTTTCCAGAGAGTTTTCTCTTCGCATTTGGTGGCCAAAATATTTCAGCTTCAGTTCAGTATCTGTCCTTCCAAAGAGCACTCAGGGTTGATTTCCTTTAGGATTGACTGATTTGACCTCCTTGCAGTCCAGGGGACTCGTAAGAGTCTTCTTCAGCACCACAGTTCGAAAGCATCAATTCTTCGGCACTCAGCCTTCCTTATAGTCCAGCTCTCACAGCCATATGTTACTACTGGGAAAACCATAGCTTTGATTATGCGGACCTTTGTCAGCAAGGTGAGGTCTCTGCTTCTTACTATGCTGTCTAGGTTTGCCATAGCTTTCCTCCCAAGGAGCAAGCGTCTTTCAATTTCATGGCTACAGTCACCGTCTGCGGTGTTCTTGGAGCCCAAGAAAATAAAATTTGTCACTGCTTCCATTTCTTCCCCTTCTAGATGCCAGGAAGTGATGGGGCCAGATGCCATGATCTTCGTTTTTTTAATGTTGAGTTTCAAACCAGCTTTTGCACTCTCCTCTTTCACCCTCAACAAGAGGCTCTTGAGATCCTCTTCGCTTTCTGCCATTAGGGTGGTATCGTCTGCGTATTTGAGGTTGTTGATAATTCTCCCAGCAATCTTAATTCCGACCTGTGATTCATCCAACCTGGCGTTTCTCATGATGTACTCTGCATATAAGTTAAATAAGCAGGGCGACAGTATACAGCCTTGTTGTACTCCTTTCCCAATTTTGAACCAATCAGTTGTTCCATGTCTGGTTCTTACTGTTGCTTCTTGACCCTCATACAGGTTTCTCAGGAGACAAGCAAGGTGGTCTGATACTCCCATCTCTTTAAGAATTTGCCAGAGGTTGTTGCGATCCACACAATCAAAGGCTTTAACGTACTCAATGAAGCAGAAATAGACTTTTTCTGGCGTTCTCTTGCTTTCTCCATGATCCAGCGAATGTTGGCGGTTTGATCTCTAGTTCCTCTGCCTCTTTGAAAACCCAGCTTGTACTTCCGGTAGTTCTCGGTTCACATACTGCTGAAGCCTAGCTTGTAGGATTTTGAGCATAACCTTGCCAGCATGTGAAATGAGTGCAATTGTGCAGTAGTTTGAGCAATCTTTGGCATTGCCGTTCTTTGGAACTGGAATGTAAACTGACCTTTTCCAGTCTTGTGGCCACTGTTGAGTGTTCCAAATGGCATATTGAGTGCAGCACTTTAACAGCAGCATCTTTTAGGATTTTAAATAGCTCAGCTGGAAGACTGTCATCTCTGCTAACTTTGTTGTTACTAATGCTTCCTAAGGCCCACTTGACTTCACTCTCGAGGATGTCCAGCTCAAGTTCAGTGAGTGCACTATCATGGCTATCAGAGACATTCAGATCTTTCCTATATAGTTCTTCTGTGTATTCTTTCCACCTCTTCTTAATCTCATCGGCTTCTGTTAGGTCCCTGCCTTCTTTGTCCTTTATTATGCCCATCTTTGCACAAAACGTTCCCTTGAGATCTCCAATTTTCTTGAAAAGATCTCTAGTCTTTCCCACTCTATTGTTTTCCTCGATTTCTTTGCATTGTTCATTTAAGAAAGCCTTCTTGTCTCTCCTTGCTATTCTCTGGAAATCTGCATTCAGTCGGATATAGCTTCCCCTTTCTCCCTTGCTTTTTGCTTCCCTTCTTTCCTCAGCTACTTGTAAAGCCTCCTCAGACAGCCACTTTGCTTTCTTGCATTTCTTTTTCTTTGGGATGGATTGAGTTGCTGCCTCCTGAACAATGTTACGGACCTCCATCCATAGTTCCTCAGGCACTCTGTCTATCAGGTCTAATCCCTGAAATCTCTTCCTCACCTCCACTGTATATTCATAAGGGATATGATTTAGGTCATACCTGAATGGTTTAGTGGTTTTCCCTACGTTCTTCAATTTAAGCTGGAATTTTGCAATAAGAAGCTCATGATCTGAGCCACAGTCAGCTCCAGGTCTTGTTTTGACTGACTGTATAGAGCTTCTCCATCTTTGGCTGCAAAGGACATAATCAATCTGATTTTGATATTGACCATCTGGTGATGTCCATGTGTAGAGTCACCTCTTGTGCTGTTGGAAAAGAGTGTTTGCTATGGTCAGCATGTTCTCTTGGAAAACTCGATTAGCCTTTGTCCTGCTTCATTTTGTACACCAAGGCCATGCTTGCCTGTTATCTCGGTGATTTCTTGACTTCCTACTTTAGCATTCCAATCCCCTATGATGAAAAGGACATCTTTTTTTGGTGTGAGTTCTAGAAGGTGTTGTAGGTCTTCATAGAACCGATCAACCTCAGCTTCTTCGGCATCAGTGGTTGGGGCATGGACTTGAATTACTGTGATGTTGAATGGTTTGCCTTGGATTCGTACTGAGATCATTCTATCATTTTGAGATTGTACCTCAGTACTGCTTTTCCCACCCTTTTATTGACTATGAGTGCTACTCCATTTCTTCTAAGGGATTCTTGCCCACAGTAGTAGATATGATGGTCACCTGAATTAAATTCGCCCGTGCTTGTCCATTTTAGTTCGCTGATTCCCAAGATGTAGATGTTCACATGTTTGACCACCTCCAGCTTACCTTGATTCATTGATCTTACATTCCAGGTTCCTAAATAATATTGTTCTTTACAGCATCGGACTTTCTTTTCATCACCAGACACATCCACAGCTGAGTGTCCTTTCGGCTTTGGCCCAGCCACTTCACTCTTTTTGGCGCTACTTGGAAATTCCATCTGCTCTTCCCCAGTAGTATATTGCCCACCTTCCGACCTGAGGGGCTCATCTTCCAGCGTCATATCTTTTAGCCTTGTGATACGTTCCATGGGGTTTTCTTGGCAAGAATACTGGAGTGGGTTGCCATTTCCTTCTCCAGTGGACCACATTTTGTCAGAACTCTCCACCATGACCTGTCTGTCTTGGGTGGCCCTGCACAGTATAGCTTATGGCTTCACTGAGTTGCACAAGCCCCTTTGCCGCAACAAGGCAGTGATCCGTGAAGGGGGATTTCAGCCTACCAGCCAAGTATTCACACCCGGTCAGTATCTAATCTACATTGGGAGACATCCAACGTTCTGCAAGCAGACTTAGGCTTGCAAAATGGAACTGTCCCTCTCTTCCGCCCCTGTTCCCCCTGCAGCCCCTGTGTCCCCGTAACTTGTTTTAGAGTATCCCCCAACCCTCTGGAGCAGATTTTGAGGCTGCAGTGGGCAGTGGGCATCCCCCCTTCTGCTGACTGAAGCTGTTCCATCAGTGGGAGGCACCAGTTAGATTTCACCCAGCACTTCTGCAAGACAACATTTAGTCCTCTTAAAAGCTAGATTCCTCAATGCATAGCATGTTCATAGAATTAGCTCAGATATTCTGCTATTATTTACGTACTGGAACGGCTGTGCCCACTGACGTTTTTCATTCCATCAATTTTCTAAGCTATTAATCAGTACCAGATGTGGAAGTGTGCCCATCTCAGAACGCAGACCCACCCAGTGTGCTCTATCTGTGCATCTCTCATGAACAAAAAATGGAGGAAGGGGTGCTGAAGGATGTTACCTCTCATTTTGAGGCTTCTGGCATCTGAACATTACATTTTTGTTTGTGCGTAATGGTCCACTTCTGTGTTTCCTAAATAGTAATTAACCAATTAGTCCCCAAAGAGTCGTAGCTCTTGGCAACATTTATCTATATGATCTCAATTTCTTCCCTGTCATCTTCAGATATAGAACTCCTTTATCTAATGCATCCCTGAGGGGCATCTCAGAATGAACTGAGATGCTTCTCTGTCATTGAAGATACCTCACTCACCAAGCTGTGCTTTGTAGGACCCTGAAATTGCCATGCTTTATGCTAGGAGAAGGAAGCCCTTTGGGTTAATAGCTAAAATAATGCACCCCGCTTTTTTTTTTTTAATGCACCTTTTGTTTTGAGACACAGCAGCCAACTCCTTCTGGGATCATGTATTTAAGGTGAAATCTAACTGAGTGAATCACAGAAATCCATTTTTATAATCTCTTCTTGGCTGCTGTTTCTAAGGGTATTTCTTCCAGCATCGTAAGAGCGCAAACAGATGCTTTGGATGTTGTTGTTGTTCAGTCGTTCAGTCGTGTCCGACTCTTCGTGACCCCATGGACCATAGCACGCCAGGCCTTCCTGTCCTGCGCTCTCTCCCGGAGCGTGCTCAAGTTCATATTCATTGCATCCGTGATGCTATCTAGCCATCTCATCCTCTGCCGTCCCCTTCTCCTTTTGCCTTCAGTCTTTCCCAGCATCAGGGTCTTTTCCAGAGAGTTTTCTCTTCGCATTAGGTGGCCAAAATATTGGAGCTTCAGCTTCATTATCTGTCCTTCCAATGAGCACTCAGGGTTGATTTCCTTTAGGATGGACTGATTTGACCTCCTTGCAGTCCAGGGGACTCGTAAGAGTCTTCTCCAGTACCACAGTTCGAAAGCATCAATTATTCGGCGCTCAGCCTTCCTTATAGTCCAGCTCTCACAGCCATACATTACTACTGGGAAAACCATAGCTTTGATTAGACGGACCTTTGTTGGCAAGGTGATGTCTCTGCTTCTTACTATGCTGTCTAGGTTGGCCATAGCTTTCCTCCCAAGGAGCAAGCGTCTTTTAATTTCATGGCTACAGTCACCGTCTGCGGTGATCTTGGAGCCCAAGAAAGTAAAATCTGTCACTGCTTCCATTTCTTCCCCTTCTATATGCCAGGAAGTGATGGGGCCAGATGCCATGATCTTCGTTTTTTTAATGTTGAGTTTCAAACCAGCTTTTGCACTCTCCTCTTTCACCCTCAACAAGAGGCTCTTGAGATCCTCTTCGCTTTCTGCCATTAGGGTGGTATCGTCTGCATATCGGAGGTTGTTGATAATTCTCCCAGCAATCTTAATTCCGACCTCTGATTCATCCAACCCGGCATTTCTCATGATGTACTCTGCATATAAGTTAAATAAGCAGGGTGACAATATGCAGCCTTGTCGTACTCCTTTCCCAATTTTGAACCAATCGGTTGTTCCATGTCTGGTTCTTACTGTTGCTTCTTGACCCTCGTACAAGTTTCTCAGGAGACAGGTAAGGTGGTCTGGTACTCCCATCACTTTCAGAATTTGCCACAGTTTGTTGTGATCCACACAATCAAAGGCTTTAGCGTAGTCAATGAAGCAGAAATAAACGTTTTTCTGGAATTCTCTTGCTTTCTCCATGATGCAGCGAATGTTGGCGATTTGATCTCTAGTTCCTCTGCCTCTTCTAAACCCAGCTTGTACTTCCGGTAGTTCTCGGTTCGCATACTGCTGAAGCCTAGCTTGTAGGATTTTGAGCATCACCTTGCTGGCATTTGAAATGAGCGCAATTGTGCGGTAGTTTGAACACTCTTTGGCGTTGCCCTTCTTTGGAATTGGAATGTAAACTGACCTTTTCCAATCTTGTGGCCACTGTTGAGTGTTCCAGATTTGTTGGCATATTGAATGCAGCACTTTAACAGCATCATCTTTTAGGATTTTAAATAGCTCGGCTGGAAGACTGTCATCTCCACTAGCTTTGTTGTTACTAATGCTTCCTAAGGCCCACTTGACTTCACTCTCCAGGATGTCCGGCTCAAGTTCAGTGACCGCACTATCATGGCTATCAGGGACATTCAGATCTTTCCTGTATAGTTCTTCTGTGTATTCTTGCCACCTCTTCTTAATCTCATCGGCTTCTGTTAGGTCCCTGCCTTCTTTGTCCTTTATCATGCCCGTCTTTGCACAAAACGTTCCCTTGAGATCTCCAATTTTCTTGAAGAGATCTCTAGTCTTTCCCATTCTGTTGTTTTCCTCGATTTCTTTGCATGGTTCATTTAAGAAGGCCTTCTTGTCTCTCCTTGCTATTCTCTGGAACTCTGCATTCAGTTGGGTATATCTTCCCCTTTCTCCCTTGCTTTTCGCTTCTCTTCTTTCCTCAGCTACTTGTAAAGCCTCATCAGACAGCCACTTGGATGCTTTGGTTGCAATGGGGCTACTGCTGCACCAATCTCAGAAAGAGATCGTAAGAGGTAGAAGAATGGTTTATACATTTTTAAAATGATGATGATGTGAACATCACTACCCTGGCAATAGTTACCATTACTAAGTATAGTATATTTGTGCCTGTAAGATTGTGGGTAGCACTAAATTGGGCAGAAAGGGAGGGAATGCTAGCGATGTGATTTTATTTGTTTGTTTGTTTATACAATGTATACCCTACCTTTCCATTTAACTTCCCCACCCCACCCCCAGGTAGCTTATTAGTGAAACTAAAAACAACACTCCTACAAAAACATCTGGGGGTGGGACTGGGGCTAAGTCACCTACATAGCACAGTTGGGGCTGGAGGGCTGGAGGACCCTTCAGAACAGATTTGAAGGGTGTGGAGGGGGGCTGTATGGGGGGGAGGATGGGGAAGTCCTGTTCCACATGTGGTATCCTTCTGCTGATGGAAAGATGGTTCTGGATCCAACCTTTGGTGGGGGGAACACTTTGTACATTAAATTAAAAAGCAAATATAAGCTCTGTTTATTCTATGGTTGTTCAACGCAACAGTTGTTCAGGTGACATAAGGACTGGAAAGGCTCAAATATAAGAGAAATTCATCTTGACTTCTTTTCCCTCAACTATCTGCTTATGAACAGATTGCCAAGCTCTCAGATGAATATATTATTCTGAACTACCTACTAATTTCTTCAGCTATTCATCTGAAAAGTCTTCGCAAGCTGTTCATTGCAGCTGTAGTGTTACTCATGTGGTGTTAGCAGGGTTCAGAAGTCTCATGGTATTACTTCTATTAATCAGTTGAATGATTTATTTAACTATCCAAATTACTAGAACTAGTTAGCAGTTCAATGCAAACTCTGAATTGCACTGTGGTGAATACATGAGATGGATATTGGGTTATGCCAAATGTTTGTGCTTTTCTCTTTGGGGGAAAAGAATAATGCTTGGGAGGCCCTCTGAAATGGCAGTTCTTTTCATACAGGTTCAAGGTCAGTCTGCTACTGATTTAATATCATATTCCATTCCACCCCACCCACATTCAGGGCTTCTTTTTTCTTTATTACACAACTCAGCCAATCAGAAAGCCCATAGTAAACATGATGATACTGTGCTGCTACACAGCCAATCAGATTGGGTGTATGCTGATGTCACTAAGGGCAAATGAAGCTAATTGAGAAGGAGGCCCAGTTTTCAAGCATGAATGCCTGACATGGGAACACAACAAAAGAAAAGTAGTGGTCATGATGACAGACTTCTGCAAAGTTGCCCTTACAAGGATATTCATATCAAGGATCTGAGTGCACAGAATCAGTACTTAAGTCTGCTTAGTGTGTAGACCTGTTACAAAACGTGCTAGGAGCAGACCGTTCTATTTATTTGTCCAAAACTGAACATTCAACCTCCTCCACCCCCATCCTTCATGTTCCCATAAAAATATTAATGGGCAAAGAAATGACCTTTTCTACAAGCTATTTGTCTTCAAGCACATCATGTATGTTATGCAGCACTGCCCCAACAAGGATGACTTGGGATCGCTTGCATATGCCTTGGAGTAGAAAAGAATAAGAGACAGTTAACTTTGATAGCTGCTACATGCAAGACGTGCCTTGGCATGCGCCCTTGAGAACTGCTAATATGCAAGCATAAGCAGATGCTTTTACAAAACGCTGAAGATGCTAGCAGTGCCCCTGATCCTCATGGTGACAACTCCAAGGAAACTCTGGTGTGATGGGTCTAAAAAAATGCATTATGTAAATATATGCAGTGCATATGGTATTCATGATTGCTGAACATGTATTTACAAAACAGACTATCTGTCATCGTCTATAAGGTTACAACTTATATTTTAAAAGTTTGTGAAACAAAATTGCAGGAAGTATAGGGCATAAGGAGTAATGCTCTAAAATGTCAATCTGTGATGAAATCATCTACCTGCTAGAGTGGAAAGCTTGAATTCCATTAATCTCTGAGAGTCTGCAAGCTTATAAATTACAAAAAATGTACAGACACACTTTTGGTGCAAGATGATGGACTCTTAGGAATTACACAGAATATTTCATCAAGCAGCATGGTGATGCAGGTTACTTTTAACAGTACAATAAGCAAATTTAACACCCCAATCCAAAACATATTTATTTGATGTCCCACTTATTTTGCTGTTCAGCTACGTACAAATAAGTGTGCTAGGGTCACAGCCTCAGTATTTGCATTTAGAATGATTATCATAATGAAATATATTTCATTTTCTTCCGTGGTTTTCTGGCTATTCGTTTCTTATACAAAGAAAAAAGAAACAATTAATATGGCATTAATATTCAATCCAAAAAAAGGGAATGGTGTTTCATGTGGAGCTCACTAGGCTAAACAACAAAAAAGCAGTGATTGCAATTTTTTAAACAATAGGAGAGAAAATGACTTAGGCTGCAATCTTATACCTACTTACCTGTGAGTAAGCCTCACTGAAATCAATGGGATTTACTTCTGAGTAGACAAGCATAGGATCACCCTGTTAGTATCCCACCAGACTCCCATTTTCTTCACTAGTACGTTCTTTAAAACCAGAATCACCTTCAGCCACATTGTCTGAGATTACTCATTTCAGTGTGACTTTTCTGAGCTGTACCCTACTTATATTTAATAGGAGCTAAGAATGCAGATTCAGACACACCATCAATTTATATGCTGCATCTGGGCCAACTGAGCCATATTCACTATCACTGTAATATATTAAGCTTCATTTTCAAAGGTTCATAAATCCTGCTTTTCTCAGAACTATGCAGCTTTTAGGGATGTCAGAGAATTCCGCCACAGATCTCGGTGAGGCTGAATGCCAGTGCATTTGGCCCCCCAAAATCCGTGGTGGAACAAAGCCCCCCACCCCCCCACCCCGAGAAAGGCGCGCAAAACGGAGCACTTACCTGCTGCCGTTTGCACTGCTTTGCAAATGGCAGCCGCATCTGCAGCTGCCATTTGCTTCTTCATTATAGCCGTGATAGGCTACGTAAGTATTTGCGTAGCCTATCACGGCAAAAAAAAGGGAATGCAATTATGCAAATGGCGGCCGCTGTAGCCGCCGCCATTTGCGTTCTCTTTTTTTTTTTGCCGTGATAGGCTACGTAAATATTTACGCAGCCTATCATGGCAAAATACAGGGATGCAAATGGCGGTGGCTACGGTGGCCGCCATTTGCATCCCTGTGCACGCTGCCCAGCGGCCAGATGTCCGGCTGCAGGCGGCCCATGCCGACGGCTCCACGGAGTTGCTGCGTAGTGGAGCCAGCTGGGGAGAATTTCAGGGGAGGGACGGAGCGCCTCCCCCCACTGCGAATGTCACCCTTCGAAAAGGTAAGTGACTTTCGTACATCCCTACCAGCTTTTCTCACTGCACTAATATGACTGTATTTGCTCAAATTAGCATCCATGTAAATATCAGAAATCAAAATGTGAATTTCTCATATTACACCAGGAGCAAATGTATGAATGTTTGCTGGTGATTTTATAACACAGTGTATGTGTTATAAAATGCAGAGTATCATTAAAAACACTCTGCTGAACCATAATACTGATGGTACCATCAACCAAAATGGACCAGGGTGTGTGCTCACCACACACACACACACACACACACACACACTGTGGGCCCCCGGTTATGACCATATTAAAATGCACCATATGGATCCATATTCTTAGATTCATAATGGTTTGAAACTCTTAATAATGCTAAAGGTAAACTTATTTACTTACTTACTTACTTACAATATTTGTATACCACTCCATATCTAAAACAGATTTCAGAGCACTGAGTATAAAAGATAAAGTAGTAAAAGAACAAAAAGATTACAACACCATGTTAAAATTATGCTTTTAAAGAACAGAATGCCAATAGAAACCATGGCTTGTCAGTTAAGGAATGCTTCCCGGAACAGTGCTGTTTTCAGAAGGCGTCGGAAGCAACACAGTGTTGGTGTCTGCCTGCCGTCCAGGGGCAGGGAATTCCAAAGGAAAGGGGCACCACACTGAAGGCTCTCCTCCTGGTGGACTCTAGTCGGGCCATAGGTCCATATGGAACTACCAGGAGTGAGCCCTCCGATGATCCCAGTGACCGGGTAGGTCATATGAAATGTTATTTCATATTGTGTAGGTATATAGCAGGGGTGCTGAACCTCAGTCTTGGAGGTCAAATATGGCCCTCCAGGGGTCCTGATTCAGCCATCGGGGAGGGGTTCCCCAGAAGGTTACCCCCTTTCCCTGGCCCCACTCCCCCCCATCACTGGGTGGTTTTGCAGCACTGGTGCAGTTTTTCCCCATTCTAGGAGAAGTTGACGTGCTTCTCGCAAGGCTGAGTTGCTGTCCGTAAGAGCTCTAAGCAAATCTATGCTGGTGTTTGGGGCATTTTGGCCCCGCCCCTTGTGCCTTTTGCCCCACCCATCACTGGAGGTATCATGCTGTTGTGTTCTACACAACAGGAGCCCACAAGGCTCAGTGCAGGAAGGCAGGCTGCAGCACCCAGGGCAGCTCCTCGTGAGCAACTTACTCTGACTAGGGGGTTCATCACACAAGGCTGTTTATTTCGCAATCTACCGAGACTTCTGCTTCTGCATTCTAAGTGAGATAAAGATCAGGTCTTTACACAGGCAAGTTCTCTGCAGCCTCGGGGCAGAGACCACGTGGTGAATCAGTGTGTCAATCAGGAGGGATTCAAGTCTCTCTCTCTCTCTGTGCAAAGCAGTGCACGGGGTGGGGGTAGCTTCGTTGCTGTCAGCTGTTTACATGGGGAGTTGCCATCTTCTTCTTCTTCCATCAGCCACCTCCACGCTCACTTTGAGCTTCTCCTAGCCCAGCCAAGAAAACTCTCCTCCCAGCCCAGGTCAACAGGCAGACACGCTGGAGGAGGGGAGGCAGAAGAGCAATTGTGATTTTCCTGTTCTTCTCAATGGCTTCTTCTTCCTAGGCTGTGGCTATAGCAGAATTGCACACATTTACACACAGCCATTAAAGTGGATTTACATTTAAATAGTGGATTATCTCAGGGTTGTTGTTGTTTTTAGCGGGATAAAGATCAAATACAGCTGGATGTATTAGCAAACTTCCATGAATAACCAATCACGAGCCCATGATAAATGCCTCATGTAAAGACAACCACTTTCTGGAGGTGACGGACTCGACCTTGGGGGAACTGGGGGTGGCGACGGCCAACAGAATGCTCTGGCGTGGGCTGGTCCATGAAGTCACGAACAGTCGGAAGCGATTGACCAAATAAACAACAAAGACAGCCAAGGTCTGTGAGCAGACTGAAGCTTTTTATGCTTCAGCCCCAGAAGTCCCTTCCTAGACTCCAGTCCTACACAACAAGTGGAAGCCGTAAAGGGAGTGGGACAGGCATTTGGCCTGAAGCCTAGCACTCCTCCGTTTCTCCAAGAGCTCATGTAAAGTGCTGTTGGTACACAGGATCCATGGATGTGTGTGCTGGCTCAGTGCTGGAGACAGCTTGGGGGTCTACAATACTTTGCCTCCCATGCCTATCTCCAGCACTGAGCCTGTACATCTATCCAGGGAGCCATGCTCAGGGGTCTCTTGCACTCATAGGTCTCTGGTTCTGCCATAGTGGGTGGGCAAAATGCCTCCTCTGTTGGTACTACTGGGTCCTCAGCCTCCATGTCCAGGTCACTGCTGGACTCCAGGGTCATGACATTTATGCAGCCATCATGACTAGTAGCCATGACTCATAGCCATGCCAGCCTTCACCTCCATGAGATCCAAATCAGGGGTGCATGGTTAGTAGTAATTGCCATAATTTTACCATTGTCTCTTTTCTATCTATGAACAGTTGGAGATGGCAAATTGGGGTTATGTTCAACCATACAACACCATTCCAAAGACTAGGAGGGAATAATTCATCAGAATTCATCTGCTAAGGTGGTGGATGTTCTTGGAGAACCTAGTAAAATCTGAGAAATTACATTCTACTAACAAAACATTTGTACAGGCTGCTAAGACAGCAAAAAGGAGAAGAAAGTAGGGATGGGGGAGAATTTCTCCCCGAAACTTTGCGGGGCCGAGCGCCAATGCATTCGGTCCTCCGAAGGTTGTTTGGGGAGAACTTCTCCGCCCCCCCACCCCCCCCCGGGATGGGACTTACCTTTCACGAATGTCCCTCCTGGCGGCGGGTCCCGGCGGCGGTTCGGCAGGTCTTCGTCAGGGGCAGGGGCGGCAGCCGGTCTTTCGACCGGCTGCCGCCGCCGCCATTACAAGCAAAGTAAAAAAAAAAAAACACGCCCCTGTGATAGGCTACATAACGATTAACGTAGCCTATCACGGCTAGATTTGCAAAGTCAGCCGTGATAGGCTACGTTAATCGTCACGTAGCCTATCACGGGTGACTTTAAAAAAAAAAAGCGCGTACGGCTAATGGCGGCCCCCATAGGGAGCCGCCATTCGCGTTCCTTATTTGGTCCCTGTAGTCTACGTAAGGATTTACGTAGACTACGGCGAAAATAAGGACAACGCAAATAGTGTTGCCCTTATTTTCGCCATAGTCTACGTAAATCTTTACGTAGACTACAGGGACCAAATAAGGAATGCGAATGGCGGCTCCCTATGGGGGCCGCCATTTCCGTACGCGCTTTTTTTTTTTTTCCAAAGTCACCCGTGATAGGCTACGTAACGATTAATGTAGCCTATCACGGCTGACTTTGCAGATCTAGCCGTGATAGGCTACGTTAATCGTTACGTAGCCTATCACAGGGGTGTTTTTTGTTTTTTTTTACGTTTGCGGCTGGGGAGACGGGGCGCTTCTCCCCGGCCTGAATTTCGGCCGGGCGAGGCGGGAAGCCTCCCCCCCGGCCTGAATTTCGGCCAGGCAAGGAGGGAAGCCTCCCCCCCCTGGCCTGAACTTCGGGGGGAGCAGCGAAGCGCCTCCCCCCCACCGCCAAGCAAGCTGCGAGACCAGGTAAGTGACTTTCGTGCACCCCTAGAAGGAAGTCAGTAGATGCTGTTAGACTTAGGCTTTGTTTCAACTGGGGATTAGGGATGGCAGAGAATTCTGCCACAGATCTCGGGGAGGACAAATGCCAGTGGGTTCGGCCCCCCGAAATCTGTGGCGGAAAGGCCACAGATTTTTTTTGTTTGTTTGTTTGTTTTACACACACGTTTTAGGCTATGTAAAAACTTACGTAGCCTATCACATGTGTGTAAATTGCAAAATTATTTACGTTTAGTGCATTAGCTATGACCATTCCTGAGTTGGTCTGATTTGGCATCAGTTATCAATACCTTGGTCACATCATGTGTAAACTATTGCAGTATGTTCTATAAAGGGCTACCCTCGAAGCTTCAATTGGTGCAAAATGCAGCAGCTACGCTGCTAATTGGTGCATGTTATCTAGATCACATTACTTACGATGATCATAATATTTACTTAGATCAATAACACTTAGATCATAATATTTAAAGATCTGCATTGGTTGGTTGGCAGTTGTTTTCTGGGCTCAATTCAAGGTGTTGGTTTTACCCTTTAGAACCCGTAAATGACCTAGGGCCTGGCTCTCCAAGGAGCTGCCTGTCTTGTTCCTGTCTGGTGATTAATACCTGCAGGAGGAGCTCTTTTGAAGGTACCATCACTTGCAGGGGCCCATTTGTCAGGCATGTGTGAAAGGACTTTATTGTTTGATTTGATTTGCACCCCACCTTTCCACCAAGAAAATGGAGCCGCCATTTGCGTACGCTTTTTTTTTTTTACCCAAACGTTTTAGGTTACGTAAAATCGTACGTAGCCTTAAACGACTGGGTTAAAAAAAAAAAAAGGCGTACACAAATGGCGGCTATGGCCGCCGCCATTTGCGTTCCTTATTCTGGGCCATCTTAGTCCACTACGCTATTTGCGTTCCCCTTATTTTCGCCGTCTTAGTCTACGTAAATATTTACATAGATTAAGACATCAAAAATAAGGAACGCAAATGGCGGCGGCCGTAGCCGCCGCCATTTGCGTATGCATTTCCCCCCCCCCAGAGCCCTCCACAGCCAGAAATCCGGCTGCAGACGGCTCTGGCCTGGCTGGGCCTGGCCGGCTGCTCCGCAGAGCTGCCGCGGAGCACAGCCGGCCACGGAGGATTCTGGGGGGAGGAACGGAGCGCCTCCCCCCCCATCCAGGATTCCGGGGGGAGGGACGGAACACCTCCCCCCACACCATAAACATAATCCGCGAACAGGTAAGTGATTTTCGTACATCCCTACTGGGGATAAGGATGACAAGGTTAAGCTAAAGACTTCATAGAAAAGATGGATTTTGAGGAATAAAGGGGGTAGCATCATGTAGATGTCCTGGGAGGGAGCACCAAGAGAGAATGGGTGGGTTGTTGTTTTTAAGGGAGCAGAAGACATTGAAGTAGCTGAAAATGGTAGTGTAGATCTTAGAAGAAGGGAATTTCAGTGAAATCAATTCTGTTCCTCTTTTTTCTTTTCTTTTTTAAGGAAATAATATTCTCTGAATAATCAGGAAATATTCTTCTGGCAGACAAAGGCCTTCTGGGAAGTGTGGAGCAGTTGTTGTTCAGTCGTTAAGTCATGTCCAACTCTTCGTGACCCCATGGACCATAGCACGCCAGGCCTTCCTGTCCTCCGCTCTCTCCCAGAGTGTGCTCAAGTTCATATTCATTGCATCGGTGATGCTATCTAGCCATCTCATCCGCTGCCGTCCCCTTCTCCTTTTGCCTTCAATCTTTCCCAGCATCAGGGTCGTTTCCAGTGAGTTTTCTCTTCGCATTAGGTGGCCAAAATATTTGAGCTTCAGCTTCAGTATCTGTCCTTCCAATGAGCAGTCAAGGTTGATTTCCTTTATTGACTGATCTGACCAGACTTAGCTCTAATAAAGTTCATATGAAAAGTGAAGTCGGAGAATATGGGTTGACTCCAGAGTTGCCCTTCAGTGAACGGAAGGGGTCCTTTTGTTCATGGAAGGGGCTGCAATCCAGCAAGAGCTCCCACTGGAGGGGGAAGGTGATTTTAACTGATTCCCCCGGAGCGCTGCACAACATTGCACACTATTCCAGAGGATGTCCCACCATTAGAGCAATGTTTGGGGATGGGGTGGGGAGGAATTAGTGGAAAGTGTCTCCCCATGTATGCATGTATGTAGTTTTTATGCTGCCTTTCTACAAAGGTCACCAAAGCAGTGCACAACAAATCAAAATAAAACAATAATACCATAAAAACACAGGAATCAGAAATATGCCCATGCTAAAACATTAAAATAACATTGACACCACTAAAAGCCATTTAAAAGGCTGGATGGAACGATGGGTCTTAATGCCTTTTTGAAAAGTCAAGGAAGGGGGGCCAGCTGCAGCTCTGAAGAGAGAGCGTTCCACAGTCCAGGAGTCATACAGGACAAAGCTGCTCCCAGGCTGTGGAACTCCCTGCCGAGGGAGGCTAGGTTGCCTTGCCTCCCTCTCTGCTGTCCTTCCACCAGCAGGCAAAGACGTTTTTACACGCAGATGTTTGGCATGTAAGCTGGTCCATTGGGTTGGGTGCTGTTTTATTCTGTTATTGTTGTCCTTTCTAGCTGTGTTTTAATGTATTTGTTTTATTATTGCTTTAACCGAGTTTTTACTGTAATTTTAAAAAAAACCTCTTATGATTGCTAGCTGCCTTGAGCTCCATTTTCTTGGTGGAAAGGTGGGGTGCAAATCAAATCAAACAATAAAATCCTTTCACACGTGCCTGACAAATGGGCCCCTGCAAGTGATGGTACCTTCAAAAGAGCTCCTCCTGCAGGTATTAATCACCGGACAGGAACAAGACAGGCAGCTCCTTGGAGAGCCAGGCCCTAGGTCATTTACGGGTTCTAAAGGGTAAAACCAACACCTTGAATTGAGCCCAGAAAACAACTGCCAACCAATGCAGATCTTTAAATATTATGATCTAAGTGATATTGATCTAAGTAAATATTATGATCATCGTAAGTAATGTGATCTAGATAACATGCACCAATTAGCAGCGTAGCTGCTGCATTTTGCACCAATTGAAGCTTCGAGGGTAGCCCTTTGTAGAACATATTGCAATAGTTTACGCATGATGTGACCAAGGTATTGATTGTTGTTGTTGTTGTTGTTCAGTCGTTCAGTCGTGTCCGACTCTTCGTGACCCCATGGACCATAGCACGCCAGGCCTTCCTGTCCTGCGCTCTCTCCCGGAGCATGCTCAAGTTCATATTCATTGCATCAGTGATGCTATCTAGCCATCTCATCCTCTGCCGTCCCCTTCTCCTTTTGCCTTCAGTCTTTCCCAGCATCAGGGTCTTTTCCAGGGAGTTTTCTCTTCGCATTAGGTGGCCAAAATATTGGAGCTTCAGCTTCATTATCTGTCCTTCCAATGAGCACTCAGGGTTGATTTCCTTTAGGATGGACTAATTGGACCTCCTTGCAGTCCAGGGGACTCGTAAGAGTCTTCTCCAGCACCACAGTTCGAAAGCATCAATTCTGCGGCGCTCAGCCTTCCTTATAGTCCAGCTCTCACAGCCATACATTACTACTGGGAAAACCATAGCTTTGATTAGACGGACCTTTGTCGGCAAGGTGATGTCTCTGCTTCTGACTATGCTGTCTAGGTTGGCCATAGCTTTCCTCCCAAGGAGCAAGCGTCTTTTAATTTCATGGCTACAGTCACCGTCTGCGGTGATCTTGGAGCCCAAGAAAGTAAAATCTGTCACTGCTTCCATTTCTTCCCCTTCTATATGCCAGGAAGTGATGGGGCCAGATGCCATGATCTTCGTTTTTTTAATGTTGAGTTTCAAACCAGCTTTGGCACTCTCCTCTTTCACCCTCAACAAGAGGCTCTTTAGATCCTCTTTGCTTTCTGCCATTAGGGTGGTATCGTCTGCATATCGGAGGTTGTTGATAATTCTCCCAGCAATCTTAATTCCGACCTCTGATTCATCCAACCCGGCATTTCTCATGATGTACTCTGCATATAAGTTAAATAAGCAGGGCGACAATATGCAGCCTTGTCGTACTCCTTTCCCAATTTTGAACCAATCGGTTGTTCCATGTCTGATTCTTACTGTTGCTTCTTGACACTCGTACAGGTTTCTCAGGAGACAGGTAAGGTGGTCTGGTACTCCCATCACTTTAAGAATTTGCCACAGTTTGTTGTGATCCACACAATCAAAGGCTTTAGCGTAGTCAATGAAGCAGAAATAGACGTTTTTCTGGAATTCTCTTGCTTTCTCCATGATGCAGCGAATGTTGGCGATTTGATCTCTAGTTCCTCTGCCTCTTCGAAACCCAGCTTGTACTTCCGGTAGTTCTCGGTTCGCATACTGCTGAAGCCTAGCTTGTAGGATTTTGAGCATCACCTTGCTGGCATGTGAAATGAGCGCAATTGTGCGGTAGTTTGAACACTCTTTGGCGTTGCCCTTCTTTGGAATTGGAATGTAAACTGACCTTTTCCAGTCTTGTGGCCACTGCTGAGTGTTCCAGATTTGTTGGCATATTGAATGCAGCACTTTAACAGCATCATCTTTTAGGATTTAAAATAGCTCGGCTGGAATACTGTCATCTCCGCTAGCTTTGTTGTTACCAATGCTTCCTAAGGCCCACTTGACTTCACTCTCTAGGATGTCTGGCTCAAGTTCAGTGACCGCACTATCATGGCTATCAGGGACATTCAGATCTTTCCTGTATAGTTCTTCTGTGTATTCTTGCCACCTCTTCTTAATCTCATCTGCTTCTGTTAGGTCCCTGCCTTCTTTGTCCTTTATCATGCCCGTCTTTGCACAAAACGTTCCCTTGAGATCTCCAATTTTCTTGAAGAGATCTCTAGTCTTTCCCATTCTGTTGTTTTCCTCGATTTCTTTGCATTGTTCATTTAAGAAGGCCTTCTTGTCTCTCCTTGCTATTCTCTGGAACTCTGCATTCAGTTGGGTATATCTTCCCCTTTCTCCCTTGCTTTTCGCTTCCCTTCTTTCATGAGCTACTTGTAAAGCCTCCTCAGACAGCCACTTGGCTTTCTTGCATTTCTTTTTCTTTGGGATGGATTTCGTTGCTGCCTCCTGAACAATGTTACGGACCTCCGTCCATAGCTCCTCAGGCACTCTGTCTATCAGGTCTAATCCCTGAAATCTATTCCTCACCTCCACTGTATATTCATCAGGGATATGATTTAGGTCATACCTGAACGGTTTAGTGGTTTTCCTGACGTTCTTCAATTTAAGCCGAAATTTTGCAAGAAGCAGCTCATGATCTGAGCCACAGTCAGCTCCAGGTCTTGTTTTTACTGACTGTATGGAGCTTCTCCATCTTTGGCTGCAAAGGACATAATCAATCTGATTTCGATATTGACCATCTGGTGATGTCCATGTGTAGAGTCGCCTCTTGTGCTGTTGGAAAAGAGTGTTTGCTATGATCAGCATGTTCTCCTGGCAAAACTCTATTAGCTTTTGTCCTGCTTCATTTTGTACACCAAGGCCATGCCTGCCTGTTATCCCGGTGATTTCTTGACTTCCTACTTTAGCATTCCAATCCCCTATGATGAAGAGGACATCTTTTTTTGGTGTTAGTTCTAGAAGGTGTTGTAGGTCTTCATAGAACCGATCAACCTCAGCTTCTTCGGCCTCAGTGGTTGGGGCATAGACTTGAATTACTGTCATGTTGAATGGTTTGCCTTGGATTCGTACTGAGATCATTCTATCATTTTTAAGATTGTACCCCAGTACTGCTTTTCCCACCCTTTTGTTGACTATGAGTGCTACTCCATTTCTTCTAAGGGATTCTTGCCCACAATAGTAGATATGATGGTCACCTGAATTAAATTCGCCCATGCCTGTCCATTTTAGTTCGCTGATTCCCAAGATGTCGATGTTCAATCTTGCCATCTCATGTTTGACCACCTCCAGCTTACCTTGATTCATTGATCTTACATTCCAGGTTCCTAAACAATATTGTTCTTTACAGCATCGGATTTTCTTTTCACCACCAGACACATCCACAGCTGAGTGTCCTTTCGGCTTTGGCCCAGCCGCTTCACTCTTTCTGGTGCTACTTGGAAATACCCTCTGCTCTTCCCCAGTAGCATATTGGACACCTTCCGACCTGAGGGGCTCATCTTCCGGCGTCATATCTTTTAGCCTTGTGATACGTTCCATGGGGTTTTCTTGGCAAGAATACTGGAGTGGGTTGCCATTTCCTTCTCCAGTGGACCACATTTTGTCAGAACTCTCTGCCATGACCAGTCCGTCTTGGGTGGCCCTGCACGGCATAGCTTATGGCTTCACTGAGTTACGCAAGCCCCTTCGCCACAACAAGGCAGTGATCCATGAAAGGTATTGATAACTGATTCCAAATCAGACCAACTCAGGAATGGTCATAGCTAATGCACTAAATGTAATTGTACAAATCAAATGTACTTCTTGCCACCACCACTTGGGAATCCAGGGACAATGCAGGATCAAGGAGCACTCCTAAGCTATGAACCATATCTTTGAGGGGAAGAGCAACCCCTCCAGAAACAGGCTGAAAATCCCAAACCCTGAGCCAGACTTTCTACTGACCAACAATACCTCCATTTTGTCTGGATTTCATCTCAGTTTGTTCATCCTAATCTAGGCCATTATTGAATCCCCACAACTCTCCTGTACAACCATTCCATCTGAAAAGTTTTGCTCATGGGAGCTTTGAATCCAAGCCTATGATCGTATTTAGGAAGAACCTTAAACTGCTCTCTTCTCACTAGAGCTCCTTTGAGAAAAATGCAGGCGTTCACTGGGAGAAGGCCTCAATTAACTCTGACAAGGGCAATTGGGAGATGGGAAAAATGCTGGTGTTTTTTGGACAGCATTGCTTGGCTGTTTAAATTTTTCCATTAAACTAACTTGCATAGAAGTAAAGCATAACAGTGGACTAGCAGGTAGCTCACAAAATCTTTAATGAGAAGACAGTCCACAAACAAGTTGCATAGATTGAGAAGGGGAGCCCATTTAACAATAGTTAAGAGAAAGAGGAAAAAAAACCTAGATAAATGTGCTATATTCTCCCATTAATTTCTGATCTGTATTTCCATAGAGCCCCATATTCCCACTAGGATTGTGCTTTTGGAGGGGAATGAATGGAAAATTGAACTAAAAGATCCCATTTGGTTTCATTGTTATTCATTCCAAAATGAAAGTACTGGGGAATGAATAGGTATATTTTTAGTTGCTCACATTTGTTCTCATTCATTCCTTATTTGGAGGCAGGGATACTTTTGATCATTGCTGGTGCCAAGAGAGTGGTTCTGGTGGGTGCTCTTCCCTATGATCCCTATTCCCTATGGTGGGTGCTATTCCCTATGATTCTGTTTCATTTTTCTGGAATGTGTTGTTTCTTTTCTGGAATGTGTTGTTTCTTTCTGCATTTCGTTGCAGGTTCTACTTGATCGTTGAAATGACAGTCATAATTCATTCATTAAAACAGTATTTGTTTTGTTATATTTGTTGCCTTTTTTCTGTTTTGTTTCATTACTTGACTTGATTTTGCCATCATGTGACAGTGGCAGCAAATTGGGTTTTGGCAGCTGTTCCTATTTGCTGCCATTTTATGCTCAGGATGTTGTGCTCCCAACCTGGTACCTTCCAAATGTTCTGGATTTCAGCTCTTATCAGCCCCAGCCAGCACAACCAATGATCAGGAATGCTGGGAGTTGTAGTCCAAAACATCTGGAGGGACCCAACTTGGGGAAGGCTGTTCCAGGGCATTCCAGCATGCAACTTTTTAGGCATGAGCACAACCCTTTATTCAGGTGGATGCTGCTTATATGAAAGAACTGACAGGGGTAATTTCTCCAGAAGCTTTCAGTTAGGGTTCATGCAATCCATCTTTTTTAACCACCCTAAATAATTTGGAGTCATCAGCAAACTTGGCCACCTCTCTGCTAATTCCAGATAATCTATGAACAAGGTAAAAAGCACTGTTGCCAATACAGATCCCTGTGGGACCCCACTGTTTTTATCCCTCCACTGCAATAATTTGCTATTTATTCCTACTCTCTGCTTTCTGTGCTTTAACCACCTACGAATCCATAAGAGGATCAGTATCATAGCATCCTCTAAAACATCCAGTATTAGCCTGGTTACATGTCACTAGAACTGAAAGAAGAGTGTCCCTTCGTCACAACTTCTGCTTAGTTTCTTCTCTCTGAACGTCTTTGGATGTACAACGGTTCTGGTTAACGTTGTCTGGGTGGGGAATAGGTACTTTGACCCCACTTCAACCTGTATGCCTCTTGGTGCCGCTATTACTGTCCCAAATTCAAATCAGTGGAATCTGTTCACTTCCAGAAAGATGACAACAGACTGCAATCAGGCAAGCTGAAGTGGTTGGAGAAAATACTCCCTTTATCCCCAGATATTTGGGTCACCAATGTCAGGGGACTAGGGACAGGTTTGGACACTCCATTCAAATGGTGTCTGTGAGTTGAGTGCTTTGCTTCCTTCCATAAAAGTGAACAGCTGCCATTCATTTTTAAGGGAGAAAGAAATTTGGTTTACTCAGGGATACCATAGAATGGGGGCTAAATCTGTCCACCTCAGGGGTCCCTGAACTCCACAAACCCTCCCTCCTTCCCCCTGCTATCACAAAGTTGGGTATTTTGCTGGTTTTATATACTGTGAATTGTTTTATCGCTCAAATTTGCACATATATCTACCAAGCTGTAGCATATGTTACCAATTTATGACAATAAGCAGATTAAGTGGAAGAGACCCTGAGGGTTTTTTATCTGTGAATTGTGATATCTTCACACTGCATTTCAGGTCACATCATACAGGGTGTTAACAATTTCTGAGAAGTTTAGAGAGAAGAAACTATGTAAGTGCTGAAGTATAATTGTTTATACAGTACATTATGCACTCACTGTGCCTGTGAAGAGTTGTAGATAATGCTTTAGCATGTGTTCAGAAAGTATATCTTATCTCAAAGACTATGTCTTTGTTTCTGGGTAAGCCCAAGAGAGTGCGATTTAGACATCAAGTCCAACAGCACAGAGTTAAATTAAAGGCGGCTGCCTTTGTGTGGCAAAGACAACTGATGTGTGTACATGGTGTTTCCCTCTTCAACCCACACAGCAGCCTTCCTCCAAGCTGGCGCCCTCCAAATGTTTTGGACTACTACTCCCAGCATTCCTGACCATTCCCCATGATGGCTGGGACTGATGGGAGTTGAAGTCCAAAACATCTGGAGGGCACCATGTTGGGGAAGTCTGCTGTAAAGAGTGAAAAACATTACCTATGTATCTGCAACTTTAAAAAACTCCACATGCATGTATCTGGCAACCCTGATTGGGCCAGTGTTCTCAAGCATGTGTATATAGGTGCTTAAAGACATCTCTACAGGGACCTATATTTTCCACATTTATGAGTTTGTGGCATAAACAATGGTGTGCATGCAGCAGTTGTATCTGCCTTAAGCTTAGATAGAAGACACTGAGAGAAAAATGAGCTTTCTGAACTTCAGAAAGATATGCACAGGAAGATATGAATTTGAATCCTATTCCACTTTTCAGACATAGTCATTATATATAAATAGTTTGGTCCAAATTTAAGCTGGATCAACTGTGCTGATGGAACTGTTTTCCTTTCCCCCTCCTTTCCACACCACCACCCCTCAACCACCTCAAAATGTTACACAGGGAGTTAGGAGACACTGTTGAATGAGGTAAGCTGCCTGTGGTGCTGGGGGGGAGGGGGATCTCCCCAAACTGAGCACAGGGCCTTCCGCAAGCAAAGCCCTTCCTCTTATGGAAAATCCCTTCCTTTTGTGGAAAGCAGGTCCTGGATCCAATTCATAACAAAGTAAATCATGCTGGCATATAAGAAAAATTCCAAAATCCTAATAAAGTTACTGCCAGACCATGAATTTTGGAACACTGATATCGTACTGTTGCTGTGCAAAATGTTTTACCATCTTCTATATATTCACATCCACATCCACCCTGAGACACTCGTCGCTATTATTCCCACTTGACTAATGAGGACCTGGGGGATGAGGGGTAACAGCTTTCCCAAAACCAGACAATGGCCAGGTTTGCACAAAAACGCAGAGACTGGGTTCACAAAACATAATAAACCACACTCAAGGTTAAGTATGCGTTTTGTGTGGGTTGCCATTGAACCATGGGTTGTTTTTGAAACATGGGTTTGTTGTATTGTCTGAACCCAGCTGTGCTAAGAAACCATGGTTTGTTAACCACAAACAACCCATGAAGAGAACCCATGGTTTGTTGTTGGGTTGTGAACTGTGAGTTGTTTGTGATTAAAAAAACATGGTTTGTTACCGCAGCTGGGTTCAGACAGCACAACAACCCACATTTAGCAACAACCCACATTTCAACAACAACCTACACTCAACCCATACTCAACTTGTGTCTGGGTTATTGTGTTGTGCGAACCTAGTCAAACTATGGGTTGAGTATGGGTTGTCAATGAATTGTGGGTTGTTGTTGAATTGTTGTTACATGCAAATCCTGTATTATGGTTTAACTTTGGGTTGTTAACCACAAATAACCCAGCAAGAGAGCCCATAGTTTGTTGTTGGGTTGTGAACTCTGGGTTATTTGTGGTTAACAATCCATAGTTAAACTGTAGTGTGGGATCTGCACATAACAACAACCCATGATTCAACAACAGCCCATACTCAACCCATACTCAACCCATACTATGGGTTGTCATTATGTGAGAACTAGGCCAATTGGTATTTGCTGAGATATGTCTAACATGCTTTCGACTGGTGCCTCTCAACCAATATATGATTATGGTGTCCCATATAAATGGCAAACCTCCAGATGCATACTTCTTATTCCCTCTCACTTGGAATTAGCACTGAGTATGCCAGGCAATTATTTAATTGTCCTGCTATTTGGCTGACAAATGCTACAACTTCATGTATATGTTCAGGCTACAGAGGATAACTCCAGGGGTAGCCTGAAGCTACATTTCTTTCCTGCCATGTCACTAGATAACATGGGTGTTCAGAGGTTCCATCTTTGTTTGGTACTGAGAATATTTTGTCTGCTGGCTTTCTCAAGCAAAGCTTCCTGAATAAAGATAGTTATGGGCTTTGGCTCATTGTCTTCCAAACAACATGAGACTGAATAGCAGCAATAGGAGAAATGGTTCTTTTTGTTTCGGAGCTGCCTAATTAATGTCCACAATGAACTAAGATTATTTAGCTGGAATGAGACAACATGGGAGACATTTGTTTAATATGATAACAGGAATAGAATTGTCCAGCAATCCCCTGGGAATTCTGCACTAAAGGCTAAATGTTCAATGTGGAAATGAGAATACTTGTGGGCACCAGAGTGTGGATAAATTAGTTTGAAGGTCTTCCTATTTTGCCTGGAGTCACCCCATCTAATTAACCAGCCTAATGTGATTTTATTGTAATGAAACAAAGAATACTTTTACAGCCAAGAAGCTCCTTCCAACATGATGGGAAATCATTCTTATTGCTGCTTCAACTGAGATATCTAGACCATTCCCCACCACCACCCTTACCATGGTTTCATTCATGCACACTGAGCTAAAGTGGCCCAAAGTGTTTGTGCAACTAGAGGCTGCAATTCAGGGTGGGTGGGGGGGACAGGCGACAAAGTGGTGCTTGACACCTTCCCTGCCCAGTGCTCTCCACTCAAAATTGCCTTCCTCAAGCTATTTTTTTGCCACTGCAAGGTCCTTATTGGGACCTCTCTCTATTCCCTAATGGATGGAAAAGTCACATAAGGAAGATTATGGAGAAGAAAAGTTGCTGGCAGGGAAGGTGTTAGGCACCCCCTCCACTTCCGTTTGCTGCCTCCAGAAGCTGCTTTTCATTTAAAATGTTTGGGGAAAGTTATACCAAAGTAACACCATGATGAAACATGCCATTTGTCCCTCTAAAGGACTGGCCCTGTAATCTGCCTGAATGGGAGACTGTCTGGAAACCCTCTTCTCAGTTGTAATCAAATGTATCTGTGTCCTGACCTCATCACAAGCTGCATTACTTTAACTCCACCAGGCACAGCCGATGATGTGGGGTCAGGAAAGGCATGGTGGGGAAAGCAAACGGCAGAAGCATTTCCCCTTTCCCTGAATTGAAAGTCATCAGGTTCTGTCCATTGAATGCAAGTCAACAGGGCAGGGATCATGTCCCGTCTGTGTTCTACAAGTTACCCAACATAAGGCTGGAACTAAATATCCATGCAGCTACCTCAATCTGTAGCCTACACTCTGCTGATTGTATAATATGCTGTCACAGCCCCATGCCAAACCAATAGCAGACTGTGGAGCACAAGCCTTTAGGCACGGGGAGCCAATGTACTCCCAACCATAAGTCATTCTAATTAAGCTATCATACTTCTCCCGGAGTGCACCAATGTGATATAACCAGTCAGGCTAAGGCCAATTGTTCCCTAATAATCAGCCTTCGAGGCAATACAAAATATACTCATATGAAGGACGCTATGGTGAATTTCAAAATAAAACGAGCATTGAGGAAAGACTGAGTTCTAAAGATGTCATCCCACCACCCACTATTTTGAAAACATACTTTGGGCCTGATTTATAAATAAAAACACTTTCTACTAAGAAGAAAGGAATCAAGAAGAATTAACTGAATTTATCACCCACTTCTGGGCAATTTTCCATGCCACCAAATAACTCCCAGTTGTGATATGACAGCCACTTTTTAGTCTCTGCTTTGGATAAATGAACAACCAGAAGGAAAAACAGCAAAGCCCTAGAAGAACAGCTGAGGATGTGATGATGCACAGCAGAAGATCTGGACAAGACCAGCAAATGCATCATAAGACATTAGAGTGCAAGGTGCATTAGGAGGCATCCAAGGACCTGGATATGCAGGGCCTTCATATAGAATGCATAAGTGTGTCAACACCATACATTTTCACATTGCAAGATGAGTGCCAAAAAAATTCAAACTAGCTACTGAGGGTAATAAGCAATTGTTTTAAGCTCTCACCTAACTATTATCTCCTACTTCCCCAGATTTCTGATCAGCTGGTAGGGATGAGTCCATGCCCCTTGAGATGTCTGACTGCTCTGATTCTGAATCAGAGTTGGAACAGCTAGATCAGAGCCCGGGGGAGGGACCTTCCCTAGAGCCCCAAGATGCTGGGAGAGATTCCTCTGAAGGTCTTGCCAAACAGATGGCCCAGGCTGAGTCCCTGCCCCCTCCCTCCACTCTGAGAACTCAAGTTTCTAAAGAGGAGGAGGAAGAGGGGCATGACTTCAGAGACGCTAGGGCATGTCACAAAGCAAAGCGGGAAAAGTTAGGGGCAGGGCTCAAACACTCCACCAGGATAGCCATTCTTAGAAGCCAACACAGGAGGGAGCCACCCTAAGGGAGGGGCATCACTGCAAAGAAAGTTTGGCTGTGAGGTTCATGGGCAACCTGTCAGCAATTTCACTACCCTCTCGTTTGTCTCCTCTGATTAGAGTTCACAGATTAGTTGTTTAAGCCCTGGGGCAGTCTGACAGCTTCCTTGAATCTGCATTTGTAGAAAAGCTAGTCTCTCTCTCTAGCAACATAAAGTTGTAATAGCCTGAAGCTTTGTCTCTTTGTGGTGTTGATTGTGAAGGGGAAGGACGATCCAATCCTGACATCAGCATAGAAATAACAACAACAACAACAACAACAACAACAACATTTATATCCCTCTGTTTTTTCCTCTTGCAAGGAACCCAAGGCAGCTTACATGGTCCTCCTCCTCTCCATTTTATCCTCACAACAATCCTGTGAGTAAGTTAGGCTGAGAGTCATTGACTGTCCCAAGGTCAGCCAGGGAGCTTCATTGTCAGGTGGGGACAAGAATCCGGATCTCCCCAGTCCCAGTCCAACACTCTAACCACTACACTACACTGGCTCTCAATGGAGTGAAGTTCTACTCACCATTTGGCAGGACAATACAGATGGCCAGCTTACACCAAGTGGTTTCAGGCGTAGCCCTTGACAAATGGTTAACAGTATTTCCTTCCAGTTCATCCTTTTCCTCTCTTCTTGCTAACCCCCTTCCACACAAGCTCATCTACTGACGATTATTTTCATCTCCATCTCCCACTAGGGGTGCACGAAAGTCACTTACCTGGTCTTGCAGCTTTTCGCGGTGGGGGGGAGGCGCTTCGTTGCTCCCCCCGCGAAATTCAGGCCGGGGAGGAGGCGCCTCGCCCGGCCGCGAAATTAAAAGTTAAAAAAAAAAAAACGCCCCCGTGATAGGCTACGTGACGATTAACGTAGCCTGTCAAAGCTAGATCTGCAAAGTCAGCCGTGATAGGCTACGTAAATCGTCACGTAGCCTATCACGGGTGACTTAAAAAAAAAAAAGAGCGTACACAAATGGTGGCCCCCATAGGGAGCCGCCATTCCCGTTCCTTATTTGGTCGCTGTAGTCTACGTAAATCTTTATGTAGACTACGGCAAAAATAAGGGCAACGCAAATAGCGTTGCCCTTATTTTCGCCGTAGTCTACGTAATCTTTACGTAGACTACAGCGACCAAATAAGGAACGGGAATGGCGGCTCCCTATGGGGGCCGCCATTATCCGTACGCGCTTTTTTTTTTTTTTAAAGTCACCCGTGATAGGCTACGTAACGATTGACGTAGCCTATCACGGCTGACTTTGCAAATCTAGCCGTGATAGGCTACGTTAATCGTCACGTAGCCTATCACGGGGGCGTTTTTGTTTTTTTTTCTTTGATTGGAATGGCGGCAGCGGCAGCCGGTCGAAAGACCTGCTGCCGCTCCCGCCCCGGACGAACACCCGCCGAACCGCCGGCCGGACCCGCCGCTGGGAGGGACATTCGCCAAAGGTAAGTCCCGTCCCGGGGGTGTGTGCGGGGGGCGGGGGGGTGCGGAGAATTTCTCCCCGAAACTTGTTCGGGGGGCCGAACACGTTGGCGCTCGGCCCCCCGAAGTTTCGGGGAGAAATTCTCCGCCATCCCTAGAATCTAGCTAGTGAAAGAGACAGAAGCCTGCATATCTGCACCTTGACAAGAAGGAACTCTTATGGGGCTCCAGGAGTATGCTGTTGCTTCTGGGGGAACTGATGCTGCATTAAAGACTAGCACTAAGTGCATGTCAGCTTCCCCATGCTCAACTTGTATATTTGTAAATAAACAGATATCCCCCAAATGCTAGAGGTTTCCAGTACTCACCTTTCTGATCCTGTACAAGGCCCTAAAATTTCCTACTACCCAGGGGAGCATGAAGTCATGTTAATACAAAGCTGTATTATTTATTTTACGTATTATTAACATTTATATACTGCCTTATTTGGTTTTTAAAAACCCATCAAGATAGTGTATAAAAATTTTTTAAAAATTAAAGCAGAATCTCAGGCTTGCAGGCCATGCAATCAGATAAATACTGAGCAAAGCTGTAAAGCAATATGACCTTTAAACATCATATTACAAAACAATGCAAAAGCAAGAACAGAGAAATCAGGGCAGCATTACCTAATGGTATCAAGAGAAAAGAGATCCAGGACTATTTAAAAAAAGCTTTCAGGGGGATACATCCTTAACAGGGACTGTTCCAGAGACTGTAAATGTCAAATAATGAACTAGACTTCAGAAAATATCAGCAGGATATAAATACCTTCTCCTTATGGTATTTTTGAAAGTTGAAAGTTTGAAATTAGCAGAATAACCTTAAAGGAAGAAGAGTGTCCCGGGGGGGGGGGGTTAGTGCGTGTGCACGTGTGTGTTTAAAAGTGACTAGGAAGACCAAGTATTTGAGTTCCTATGATATCCAGATGAAAGACAGAAAGTCACAGAAGCAATGCAATAACAGGCAACAGTCCAACAAATACAGGACTGAGTCTGTGAAGGTATAACAGGGGTTTAGAGAAGAGTGTTTCAGAGAATGATTTTGCATATGTTAGAAATTTGTGATGCTAGGAAACTTCTTATATTGCAAGTCCTTGGGCATCCTGAGCTATCTCAGAGAATCCATATTAGGATAGATTGTGAAGCAAAGGTACATGGCATTTTCTACCCTTGCTAAAGGGTAAACATTACAAAGGATCTTGGACTGGACTCCAGGGCTTACTCTTAATTACCTAGCAAGGTAGCAGGGAAAAGAATATTCTGCTCCTTCTGTAAACAAGAACATCCCAGTTCTTCCCTCCTGTGTGCACAAAGGGGAGCAGAACCTCCTCTTCTTCCCCTACTGGTTCTTTCGTTTTGTCTGCCAACCAGTATTTTCAAAGAAGTAGCAATGGCATTATCAGCCTGAGTGTCAGGGTAACTGATAGAACCTCCATGCTCTGGCAAGTGAATGGCTGGATCTACACTTACCGCCTTTTTTCGCTTCCAATGAGGTTTCACCGCCCGCCTTTCACAGTACGCAGTAGCCGCCTTGAATTGGAACCGGAATTTCCCACTTCCGTGCTCCTGCTTTCAATACCCTGATATCCCGGTATTTCCCCTTAATGTGCTCTGATTTTCCACCTTCGCTACCGTATCCAGTCGTAGTCCCCTCCCCTGCCTGTCCATATGCGGCGGTGTTTGTATTTCCCTCCTGTCCAATCACAGCTCTCGATGGCCCCATGTCTTCTTCCGGCTACTCATCGCATAGCTTCCTCAGCAGCCCCCATTTCCTTAGCAACAAGCAAAGGACTGGATGTGCGCATGGGAATCAGGCTTCCTGCACTGAGCAGGGGGTTATTCTATCCCTTCAAATGAGATTAAGTTTTACCCCCTCCTATCCCCCGCTCCGGATGTTTTTTTTTAAATTAAGGCATTATCCTCGCAGAATCGGGGCTTCTCTGAGATGTTTTTTTTTTCTAATTCAGGCATGATCTTCGAAGCTAAGTATATACATAGCCTATCACGGCAAAAATAGGGAAGTGAATGGCAGCCACAGACGCGGCCGCCATTCGCAAAGCAGCGTGAACGGCACCAGGTAAGTGTCCCATTTCGCGTGCCTTTTGCGGGGTGGGGGTGGGGGGCTTCGTTCTGCCACGGATTTCAGGGAGCCAAATGCACTGCCATTCGGCCTCACCGAGATCTGTGGCGGAATTCTTTGACATCCCTACATCCAACTACTGACCGGGGCTGACCCTGCTTAGCATCAGAGATCAGACAAGCACATGCAGGAAAACAGCACAGCGCTCGAATGTGAACTGAGCTCGCGCATTCAATGAAGCACTGCAACGGGGAAAATGGGTGAGTGTGAATAATCACGTTTTAATGCGAGAGTGTTTAACCCGATGGGACACCGAATTCATTGCGATGGCGGGCGCAATTTAGATCGGCCCAATGAGGTGATAACAGAGCATTCGGGTTTTACTTTTGTTTGCAGCAGATTAGCATAGAATGGGGTACAAAAAGTGCATCCCCCAAGCCTTGTCTGTTGGCCTCCAGACCCCAGCATCTGCAGCCACTGGAAAAAGGGGGGAAAGAAGAAAAAACACTCTAGGAATAGGCTCTATGGTTCCTGCGATAGAAGCCTCATTCCTTGAGCATCCTAGGAAGCAGGGCTTGAAAGTTCATGTCAGCTTCTGTAGATGCTCTGGGGACACTCTAGGAATAAGGTTTCTATGGCAGGATCCTAGAATGTTTCTTTTCCTTTTGTGGGGTGGATCAGGGTAGTGTGGTGTGTGAGTGATTTGGGAATGTGTGTGAGTGGGGTGTGTGTGTGTGTGTGAGAGAGAGAGAGAGAGAGCTGTCTGTGTGTGAGTGGTGTGTAAGTGGTGTGTGCGTCCTGTGTGTGTGTGTGTGTGTGCACACATATGTGGCCCCTGCCGCCTGAGCAATTACCTGACGTGGCCCTCAGGACCAAAAAGTTTCTGCAATCTGCACCCTTGGCATACAGGAAGACAGAGAATGAGGAAAATAATCAAGCAGAGGCTGGATATTTCTTTCCTTTTGGGGGGATGAAGTTCCTACTTCAAGCTAGAGGTTTAAATGGTAACAGTAAATGATAACAAGTTCAATGGAGTTTATTCCCAGGTGACTCCCCATAGGACTACTGTCATACCACCTAATAGCTCTGTCCTTCTGGGTACCAGAGGACTTCTTCTTTAAAAGCTGGTGATTCTTCCTCTGTTTTTAGATGGGAAAGAATGCACCTTTGTATCTTGGAAATGATTTTTCCCCTTTGCCCTACTCCTTCTGCCAATGTTTAACTTCCATCTAACTTTCTGATTTCAGCAGACTGTTGCTTAGGCTGGATAGTAAACCAAGAAAGTGGGTGGGGTGAGATCGACCGCTGCTGCTGAAATGCACAGTGGGCTTCCAGCGTGACCTATTCTGCCAGACTTACCGTATCCTAATATTTTCCAACACTGCAGAGATTAAAAGTTGGACATGCCTGGTATGTCTCCATTTTCATACTCAGGATCTCTGCCTGCTCTTCTGCCTACCTCAGGCCCATACTGTACTCCAGGGCTGATGAACTGGTGGCCCTCCAGTTGTTTTTGGACTCCAGTCCCCACCAGCCCCAGCCAGACTAGCCAATGGTGAGGGATAATGGGAACAGTAGTTCAACAATATCCTGAAGGCTACAGGTTCTTCATCCCTCTCAACACCACCTGCTGTGTGCTGTATTCAGTCATTTAGCTGCAAAGGGCCTTTCCTGTGCTATTTAAAAGACACAAATGGGTCTGTTCTTTACACTGAAGGTATGTTAGTAAATCACAAATTGTCCTATAAAGTGTTTAAGGTGAGCCTCAACAGCATGTGAAATGGCACAACACGATGCTTTAATGTTGTTCACATTTGTATCTCACCCTTCCCCTATTGAGTCAAGGTAGCCCACTTTATACTCACAATAATCCTGTGAGGTAGGTAAGGTTCAAATTGTGAGTGGCCCAAGGTCACCCAGTGAACTTCATGATGAGCAATGTGAATCCAGGCTTCTTCAGCCAAAGTCCGACATGCTACTCATGGTACCAGAAGTGGGCAACACGCAGTGCATGGCGGACATGCAGCCCCTGCCACCGCGCAACCAAACTTCATGGCAGCAGCAAAAAGCAATTTTCCAATGAAAAGTAGTGGCAAAACACCATAGAATGGTACAGTGGCCCAATGTGGAGGGAGAAAGGCGGGGTATAAATGCAATAAATAAATAAATAAATAGAATGGTACAGTGGCCCAATGTGGTTTGGTTACAAGCTAAATCTGGCCATTTTAGCATTCTGTAGCCATTTGCCACTGAAAATTGGCAGCAAATTCTCTATTTATTCATTTTTTGTTGCCAGCCTGCAGAATTCTGTGGGTCACTCTGCAAGAATGCAGCCTGCTGGGTGGGTAGGGGGTAAAAATGGTACCCGGACCTCTTTAAGTGCAACCCTTCAAGACACAGAAGCATTTCCCAAGTTTGCATTTGGCCAATCAAGATGGCTAAAAACCCAAGTTGCTTCTGCTCGCACCTGCCACACTTTCACTGAATGTAGATATGTCATCTGAAAAGCACTAGTGAGGATAATCTAGCAGCAGGAAACAATGCTGGACTCTGATAAATAAGTATGAATGGCTACTGCACAAGAGTGAGAAGGAAGAGCTCGGAGGAGGCCTTGCCTAGAGCCTCGGAGGGAGGGGGAAGGGGAGAGAGAGAGGGGACTTGCACTTTGTCTGAAGCTATGGCGAAGTATTCCAATCCTAGCTTTGGAGCATCCCGAGAATAGTCCAGTTCCGTTGTCTAAAGCATATATATATATATATATATATATGCGCTCTCTCTCTCTCCCTCTGGATCTCTCTCTCTCTCTCTCTCTCTCTTACAAAATCCTATAAAATCCTATTTGTAGACTGAATTGTTATACGGCTTTCTCTGGGGATATATACATATAAACATACTATATATATATATATATATATATATATCCCCAGAGAAAGCCATATAACAATTCAGTCTACAAATAGGAGCACTGGAATAACAGCAGGTTTTTGGAAAGGATAGAAGGATTTAAAAAAATAAAAAATAAACCAAGGGACTGACGATTTCCCACTTCCTTTAACTCTCTGTTCCACACGTCCTGAAACCCCCACTGACTGCTGTTAAATGTTGAACTACTTAAAACTGGGGAACTTGCTACAAACATACATCCCTGGTAGAAATATTAAAATCGTATGGAGTAATGAATTGTTTTGTCCTAAAACGCTTTCCCATACGTGTGAGGCCTGTTTAACTCAATCTTTGCTTTCAGGAATATGTCTGAGGTCTATTATTAATCCGGCATGCAAAATGCCATAAAGCACACCCCACAATCACCTCAAGAAGTTTCTCCAAAGGTTGATAGGAGGTTGCCAAGAAAGCCAAGCAAGCCCAATTATGGTGCCAAGAAAGCACAATTTTGTATTCCCCCTCCCCATTGAAACAAAAAAGAAATCAAGCACATCTGGAGGGGACAACCAGAATTAAAGATCCTGAGTCACTTGTAATCTGTGTGGATTCACAGCAGGAATGCTGTGGAATGGTGCAGAAAACATACACACTAAGAGATAATTATAAAGTATCAATATCCAGTCTACTCTTTTCCAGTTTTAAGAAGCTCAACCTTTGGCTATTGAAGTCATGAACATACAGAATTATATGTAGCAAAACCTGCTGCAAAGAATATATTCCCGACAGTAACATTAAAATAGCTTGGAGTAATGATTGTGTACAACATGTTCCTAAACATGTAGGCTTGGCTAAATAAAGTTAGGACTGCCACTCTCTGTGCAATGCACCCACTCAAAGGTGCCTGAGCACCATGTAATTACTGATTCATTAGCATTTATTTATTTATTCATTAGAAGGAACTCCGCTCTAGTTTATGGAGAAGTGGTGGAATATGTACTAAAGTATTCAACATTCCTGCTTCTCGCTTTTGTAATTTCCTTTCACAAGTATGCAATCCCCAATCTTGCATTTTGCATTTTTAACTTGTGCCATTGAGCTAATGCAAATACATTTAAGGCTGCAAGACAATCAGCCATTTTCAGACGCTCTGATATGAACCACATGGTACTGTAGCCAAGGTGGCAGTTATGGAACACCGGGGTTGGAATATTCCAAAGTATTGCATTTGCTATAGATGATGAGTGATGTCAGGTATTTATCTCCAGGTCATGTGGTGTTAAGATATAATATATTTAAGTGTACTTATCTAGATGTTTGGTTTCCAGTGTTCTTGGATAAGATGGCATCTCTACTGCAGTAACTGACAAATCCGAGAGGCTGCAATTATCTGAAGTGCTTTGCAACTGATTATTTTTTTGGGGGGGTGTATGTGTGTGTGTGTGTGAAGATTACACATTATTATTATTTTGTTCAACACTGCAGAAACATGACTGTAGGTCAGTTGTTGTTTTTCCCATGTCCTGAATATAGCATCCTGGACATTTGCATTCAGTGATGTAAATGATATTGCAGGACCTGCAGGTGATGTTTTATTTGATACAGTAAGTTCTGCCAGTGTTCTTGAAAGTAACTGTTTCCCTAAGGTAAACAGGAGTGATCCAGGATTGCTGATTGGTGGCTTTGGTACAGCTCTCACTAGTAGCATGAATAAGAACATAAGAAGAGCCATGCTGGATCAGACCAAGGGTCCATCTAGTCCAGCATCCTGTTCGCATAGTGGTCAACTAGCTGCCTGTGCACAAGCAGGACACGAGTGCAACAGCACCCTCCCACTCATGTTACACAGCAACGACATCCCCCGCCTGCGTAGATCTGGAGGCTGGTGGGATGCTGTAACAGGAGGCTTGCTGATTGCTTTAGTAAGACATTCAGAGTTGGCTAACAATGGGTATCTTTTTTCTGACTGTGGTAATTAGGAGATACCAGATGGAAATGAATGTGATATGTTGTTCTTTATGGATTGACACCTCACTTTCATGGAGAAGTGTTTCTCTAAATAAGATGGATGCCCAGTAGACGCTGCAATCAATGACATGTGGAAAATATCCTCTGTGCAGAAGATGTTCTTTATATCATAGAATCATAGAATAGTAGGGTTGGAAGGGGCCTACAAGGCCATCGAGTCCAACCCCCTGCTCAATGCAGGAATCCAAGTCAGAGCATCCCTGACAAATGGCTGTCCAGCCTCGTCTTGAAGGCCTCCAGTGTGGGAGAGTCCACCACCTCCCCAGGTAATTGGTTCCATTGTCGTATTGCTCTTACAGTCAGGAAGTTTTTCCTGATGTTCAGCCGGAATCTGGCTTCCTGTAACTTGAGCCCATTATTCCGTGTCCTGCACTCTGGGATGATCAAGAAGAGATTCCGGCCTTCTTCTCTGTGACAACCTTTCAAGTACTTGAAGAGTGCTATTATATCTCCCCTCAGTCTTCTCTTCTCAAGGCTAAACATGCTCAGTCAATTCTGTCAATTGTTCTTTGGTAATTGTCTCTGTTGTTTTAGATACAGTCAGGGCCAGAAATATTGGAACAAGGATAACTGTTTTGGCAGTTGGCCTCTGTACATCACCACATTGAAGTTGAAAGGAAACACACCCAGACGGGAGCGAAGTCAGGACTTTCAGCTGTAATTCAAGGGGGTTGACAAAAGTGGGGCACTAACCAGTCAGGAAGTACAGCCAGTGCATACACACACTCCCATTGTTGGTGGCGCATAAGCAATGGAACGAGTGGCTGACAAGCAGCTGTATGGCCAGGTGTGGCCTGTTTCCTGGGTACCCCATAACCAATTAAGCAGATAAAAGGCCTGGAGGGGGTTCTGAGTGTTACATTTGCATTTGGTAGCTGTTCACTGGAACTCCCAACATGAGGTCCAAAGAGGTGTCCATGCAAGTGAAGGAAGCCATCATTAGGCTGAGGAAGCAAAATAAACCCATCAGAGAGATAGCAAAAACACTGCTGTTGTTCAGTCGTTCAGTCGTGTCCGACTCTTCATGACCCCATGGACCATAGCACGCCAGGCCTTCCTGTCCTCCGCTCTCTCCCAGAGTGTGCTCAAGTTCATATTCATTGCATCAGTGATGCTATCTAGCCATCTCATCCTCTGCCATTCCCTTCTCCTTTTGCGTTCAGTCTTTCCCAGCATCAGGGTCTTTTCCAGAGAGTTTTCTCTTCGCATTAGGTGGCCAAAATATTTGAGCTTCAGCTTCAGTATCTGTCCTTCCAATGAGCACTCAGGATTGATTTCCTTTAGGATGGACTGATTTGACCTCCTTGCAGTCCAGGGGACTCGTAAGAGTCTTCTCCAGCACCACAGTTCGAAAGCATCAATTCTTCGGCGCTCAGCCTTCCTTAGAGTCCAGCTCTCACAGCCATACGTTGCTACTGGGAAAACCATAGCTTTGATTAGACGGACCTTTGTCGGCAAGGTGATGTCTCCGCTTCTTACTATGTTGTCTAGGTTTGCCATAGCTTTCCTCCCAAGGAGCAAGCGTCTTTTAATTTCATGGCTTCAGTCACTGTCTGCGGTGATCTTGGAGCCCAAGAAAATAAAATCTGTCACTGCTTCCATTTCTTCCCCTTCCATATGCCAGGAAGTGATGCGGCCAGATGCCATGATCTTAGTTTTTTTAATGTTGAGTTTCAAACCAGCTTTTGCATAGGGATGTCGGAGAATTTCTCCACGAATTTCCAGGAGGCCGAATGCCAATGCATTGGGCCCCCGAAATTGGTGGAGAAACGGTCCGCCACCCCCCCGCCACCCCACCGGGATGGGACTTACCTTTGTCGAATGTCCTTGGCGGCGGCACCTCCCGGCAGCGGTTTGGCGGCAGTTCGGCGGCCGGTCTTCCAACCGGCTGCCGCCACCGCCATTTCCAAGTAAAAAACAACAACAACAACAAATGTGATAGGCTACGTAAAGATTTACATAGCCTATCATGGCTAGATTTTCAAAAAACACCATGATAGGCTACGTAAATGTTTACGTAGCCTATCACGGCTGACTTTGGGGGGGGGGAAGCGCGTACGCAAATGGCGGCACCCATGGGCACCGCCATTTGCGTTCCTTATTTGGGCACGTGTAGTCTACATAGACATTACGCCATTTGCGTACGTGCTTTTTTTCCCCCCAAAGTCAGCCGTGATAGGCTACGTAAACATTTACGTAGCCTATCACGGCTGACTGCAGGGATGCAAACAGCGGCGGCTACGGCCACCGCCATCTGCATCCGGGCAGGAGATGAGATTCACGGCCGGAGGGACGGGGCACCTCCCCCCCGGCCAGAATTTCAGCCGGAGGGATGGGGCGCCTCCCCCCTGGCCAGAATTTCGGCGGGGAGGGATGGGGTGCCTCCCCCCCTGCCCAGAATTTCGGGGGGAGGGACGGAGCCCCTCCCCCCCACCACGAAGCAAGCTGTGGGACCAGGTAAGGGACTTTCGTCCATCCCTACTTTTGCACTCTCCTCTTTACCCTCAACAAGAGGCTCTTTAGATCCTTTTTGCTTTCTGCCATTAGGGTGGTATCGTCTGCGTATCTGAGGTTGTTGATAATTCTCCTGGCAATCTTAATTCCGACCTCTGATTCATCCAACCCAGCGTTTCTCATGATGTACTCTGCATATAAGTTAAATAAGCAGGGCGAGAATCTGCAGCCTTGTCGTACTCCTTTCCCAATTTTGAACCAATCGGTTGTTCCATGTCTGGTTCTTACTGTTGCTTCTTGACCCTCGTACAGGTTTCTCAGGAGGCAGGTAAGGTGGTCTGGTACCCCCATCTCTTTCAGAATTTGCCACAGTTTGTTGTGATCCACACAATCAAAGGCTTTAGCATAGTCAATGAAGCAGAAATAGACGTTTTTCTGGAATTCTCTTGCTTTCTCCATGATCCAGCGAAAGTTGGCGATTTGATCTCTAGTTCCTCTGCCTCTTCAAAACTCAGCTTGTACTTCCGGTAGTTGTTGGTTCGCATACTGCTGAAGCCTAGCTTGTAGGATTTTGAGCATAACCTTGCTGGCATGTGAAATGAGTGCAATTGTGCGGTAGTTTGAACACTCTTTGGCGTTGCCCTTCTTTGGAATTGGAATGTAAACTAACCTTTTCCAGTCTTGTGGCCACTGTTGAGTGTTCCAAATTTGTTGGCATATTGAGTGCAGCACTTTAACAGCATCATCTTTTAGGATTTTAAATAGCTCAGCTGGAAGACTGTCATCTCCGCTAGCTTTGTTGTTACTAATGCTTCCTAAGGCCCACTTGACTTCACTCCCTAGGATGTCTGGCTCAAGTTCAGTGACCGCACTATCATGGCTATCAGGGACATTCAGATCTTTCCTGTATAGTTCTTCTGTGTATTCTTGCCACCTCTTCTTAATCTCATCTGCTTCTGTTAGGTCCCTGCCTTCTTTGTCCTTTATCATGCCCATCTTTGCACAAAACGTTCCCTTGAGATCTCCGATTTTCTTGAAGAGATCTCTAGTCTTTCCCATTCAGTTGTTTTTAGGGATGGGGGAGAATTTCTCCCCGAAACTTCGGGTGGCCGAGTGCCAACGCATTCGGCCCCCCGAAATCGGCGGTGAAATTCTCCGCCCCTCCCGCCCCCCCCCGGGATGGGACTTACCTTTCACGATTGTCCCTCCCGGCGGCGGGTCCCGGCGGCGGTTCGTCGGATCTTCGTCAGGGGCGGGGGCAGCAGCCGGTCTTTTGACTGGCTGCCGCCGCCGCCATTACAAGTAAAGTTAAAAAAAAAAACCACCTCCATGATAGGCTATGTAACGATTAACGTGGCCTATCACGGCTAGATTTGCAAAGTCAGCCGTGATAGGCTACGTTAATTGTCACATAGCCTATCACGGGTGACTTTGGAAAAAAAAAAAGCGTGTACACAAATGGCGGCCCCTATAGGGAGCCGCCATTTGCATTCCTTATTTGGTCCCTGTAGTCTACGTAAAGAAAAAAATAAGGGCAACGCTGACTTTGCAAATCTAGCCGTGATAGGCTACGTTAATCGTTACGTAGCCTATCACGGGGGTGGTTTTTTTTTTTTTTCGCGGCCGGGTAGATGGGGCGCTTCTACCTGGCCTGACTTTCACCGGCGAGGGATGGGGCGCCTCCCGCCCGGCCTGAATTTCTTCCCGGGCGAGGCGGGAAGCCTCCCCCCCTCACATGAACTTCGGGGGGAGAAGCGAAGCGCCTCCCCCCCACCGCGAAAAAAGCTGCGGGACAAGGTAAGTCCCTTTCGTACATCCCTAGTTGTTTTCCTCGATTTCTTTGCATTGTTCATTTAAGAAGGCCTTCTTGTCTCTCCTTGCTATTCTCTGGAAATCTGCATTCAGTTGGATATATCTTCCCCTTTCTCCCTTGCTTTTCACTTCCCTTCTTTCCTCAGCTACTTGTAGGGATCGACGAAAGTCCCTTATCTGATCCCGAAGCTTGCTTCGCGGTGGGGGGGAGGCACTCCGTCCCTCCCCCCGAAATTCTGGCTGGGGGGGGAGGCGCCCTATCCCTCCCCGCCAAAATTCTGGCTGGGGGGGAGGCGCCCCATCCCTCCCAGCCAAAATTCTGGCTGGGGGGGAGGCGCCCTGTCCCTCCGGCCACAAAACCTCCTCTCCTGCTGCGACGCAAATGGCGGCGGCCGTAGCTGCCACCGTTTCCGTCCCTGCAGTCAGCCGTGATAGGCTACGTAAATGGTTACGTAGCCTATCACGGTGGACTTTGAAAAAAAAAAGTGCGTATGCAAATGGCGGCACCCATGTTCCTTATTTTGGCACATGTAGTCTATGTAAACATTTACATAGACTACGGCGAAAATAAGGGCAACGCAAATAGAGTTCCCCTTATTTTTGCCATAGTCTACGTAAATGTTTACGTAGACTACACGTGCCAAAATAAGGAACGCAAATGGCGGCACCCATGGGCGCCGCCATTTGCGTACGCGCTTTTTTTTTTTTCAAAGTCAGCCGTGATAGGCTACATAAACGTTTACGTAGCCTATCATGGTGTTTTTTTAAAAATCTAGCCGTGATAGGCTACGTAAATCTTTATGTAGCCTATCACGTTTGTTTGGTTTTTTTACTTGGAAATAGCGGCGTCGGCAGCCGGTTGGAAGACCGGCCGCCGCCGTCACTGCCGCCAAACTACTGCCGGAGCCGCCGCTGGCAGGGACATTCGAACAAGATAAGTCCGGTCCTGGGGGGGCGGGGGGGCAGACCGTTTCTCCACCAATTTCAGGGGGCCAAATGCACTGGCATTTGGCCTCCCCGAGATTTGTGGAGACATTCTCTGACATCCCTAGCTACTTGTAAAGCCTCATCAGACAGCCACTTTGCTTTCTTGCATTTCTTTTTCTTTGGGATAGATTGAGTTGCTTCCTCCTGAACAATGTTACAGACCTCTGTCCATAGTTCCTCAGGCACTCTGTCTATCAGGTCTAATCCCTTAAATCTATTCCTCACCTCCATTGTATATTCACAAGGGATATGATTTAGGTCATACCTGAATGGTTTAGTGGTTTTCCCTATGTTCCTCAATTTAAGCCGAAATTTTGCAAGCAGAAGCTCATGATCAGAGCCACAGTCAGCTCCAGGTCTTGTTTTTACTGACCGTATAGAGCTTCTCCATCTTTGGCTGCAAAGGACATAATCAATCTGATTTCAATATTGACCATCTGGTGATGTTCATGTGTAGAATCGCCTCTTGTGCTGTTGGAAAAGAGTGTTTGCTATGATCAGCGTGTTCTCTTGGCAAAACTCTATTAGCCTTTGTCCTGCTTCATTTTGTACACCAAGGCCGTGCTTGCCTGTTATCCTGGTGATTTCTTGACTTCCTACTTTAGCATTCCAATCCCCTATGATGAAGAGGACATCTTTTTTTGGTGTTAGTTGTAGAAGGTGTTGTAGGTCTTCATAGAACCAATCAACCTCAGCTTCTTCGGTATCAGTGGTTGGGGCATAGACTTGAATTACTGTCATGTTGAATGGTTTGCCTTGGATTCGTACTGAGATCATTCTATCGTTTTTGACATTGTACCGCAGTACTGCTTTTCCCACCCTTTTGTTGACTATGAGTGCTACTCCATTTCTTCTAAGGGATTCTTGCCCACAGTAGTAGATATGATGGTCACCTGAATTAAATTCGCCCATGCTTGTCCATTTTAGTTCGCTGATTCCCAAGATGTCGATGTTCACATGTTTGACCACCTCCAGCTTACCTTGATTCATTGATCTTACATTCCAGGTTCCTAAACAATATTGTTCTTTACAGCATCGGACTTTCTTTTCACCACCAGACACATCCACAGCTGAGTGTCCTTTCAGCTTTGGCCCAGCTGCTTCACTCTTTCTGGCACTACTTGGAAATACCCTCTGCTCTTCCCCAGTAGTATATTGGACACCTTCCGACCTGAGGGGCTCATCTTCCGGCGTCATCTCTTTTAGCCTTCTGATAAGGTTTTCTTGGCAAGAATACTGCAGAGGGTTGTCATTTCCTTCTCCAGTGGACCACATTTTGTCAGAACTCTCCACCATGACCTGTCCGTCTTGGGTGGCCCTGCACGGCATAGCTTATGGCTTCACTGAGTTATGCAAGCCCCTTCACCACAACAAGGCAGTGATCCATGAAGGAGAGCAAAAACATTGGGCCAACACAACAGTTTGGAACATCCTGAAAAAGAAGGAATTAACTGGCAAGCTCAGCAACAGCAAAAGGCCTGGAAGACTAGGGGTGGACGAAAGTGACTTACCTGTCCTCGAAGCTTGTTTGCGGTGGGGGGGAGGCGCTTCGCTGCTCCCCCCGCGAAGTTCAGGCCGGGGGGGAGGCTTCCCGCCTTGCCCGGCCGAAATTCAGGCCGGGGGGGAGGCTTCCCGCCTCGCCCGGCCGAAATTCAGGCCGGGGAGGAGGCTTCCCGCCTCGCCCGGCCGCGAACTCGAAAGTTAAAAAAAAAACAAACGCCCCCGTGATAGGCTACGTGATGATTCACGTAGCCTATCACGGCTAGATCTGGAAAGTCAGCCGTGATAGGCTACGTGAATCGTTATCACGGGTGACTTTAAAAAAAAAAAGTGCGTACGCGAATGGTGGCTCCCTATGGGGGCCGCCATTATCCGTACACACTTTTTTTTTTTTTTTTAAAGTCACCCGTGATAGGCTACGTGACGATTCACGTAGCCTATCACGGCTGACTTTGCAAATCTTGCCGTGATAGGCTACGTGAATCGTCACGTAGCCTATCAGGGGACGTGTTTTTTTTTTTCTTTCATTGCAATGGCGGGGGCGGCAGCCGGTCGAAAGACCGGCTGCCGCTCCCGCCCCGCTCGAACACCGGACGAACCGCCAGCCGGACCCGCCGCCGGGAGGGACATTCAGGGAAGGTAAGTCCCGTCCCGGGGGGGGGGGGGCGGGGGGCGGGGGGGCGGAGGATTTCTCCCCGAAACTTGTTCGGGGGGCCGAACACGTTGGCGCTCGGCCCCCCGAAGTTTCGGGGAGAAATTCTCCGCCATCCCTATCTTAAGTTTGAAATGATGTTGGTTTGTTCCATTACTTATGAACCACCAACGATGGGAGTGTGTGTATGCCACTGGCTGTCCTTCCGGAATGGTTAGTGCCCCACTTTTGTCACACCCCTTGAATTACAGCTGAAAGTCTTGACTTTGCTCCTATCTGGGTGTGTTTCCTTTCAACTTCAGTGTGGTGGTGTACGCAGGCCAACACTGCCAAAAGAGTTATCCTTGTTCCAATATTTCTGGCCCTGACTGTATGTTTGATTCTGAGAGCCAAGCTGCAGATGATGTTTCTTGTTTGGGATGGCAGCATTTCCAGTTTAAGCAGGCATGGGCATCAGGGGATTTGTTATAAAAATCAGTGACTATTTTATTGTTTGCAATGGTGAGGGGGAAATCAAGGAAATGAATGTGTGGATTTTCAGTGGTGCTTATGAATGTGAACTGCACATGAATATATATTACACATGATGTCACTGAGAGCCTTCTAAGACTGAGGTTTCTAGTGGCAGCAAGTCCAAGGAGTCAGAACCAGTTCCTGGACCTGGTAGGAATGGGCTCCGGAATCAGCATGGGTCAAAAACAGGCTTTTAAAAAGGATTAGTCCCAAGTTTGACAGTAGCTTTTAGCAAACTATCTGGCCAACAGTAGCATATAAAAGCAGATCTTGACAACTACTAAATCATGTATTATTTAAAACCTTCCACATTTCCCACTATATTGTTTCTCCCAAAGAATGTTGTTTGAGCAAGATGAATTTTAAAAGTCATGAGAATTATAATAGAAAAACCATCTGTTGTAGCACACTGGGCTACTGCCTACTGGGCTCTACAATAATTTTCTGCCCATGTTCAATTTCTTGCATGAGTGAAATGCCTCCTGAGGTATGATGCTAACATCTTGTGAACATTTAGGCATGTTATACACTGAAGATAATTCATATCTTGCTAGCTGGCTTCTGCTTGTAGTCAAGTGGGCCCCTCACTTATATACTAAGCACTTGACAAGTATAAAAGAATCATTACTGACTTCCAGTAGAATTATAAACAAAATATATTTCCCCCTAGGTAAGCTGATGTGGCCCCTCTGCAAATTATTATTCTCTTCCCCAAGTGTTTTCTATTATTACTTCTTATGGCATTTCTGCATCAAGGTTTTTCAGGTCTGGCGTGTTCTTTCAGATGAGAATTGTTTCACATTTCATTCTGTTCACAGAATGAAATGTTAAAAAAACATGGAGATGTTGCCAAATATGGCAGCCTCGTGTGAGTCCCCCCCCCCCCCCGACTCCATCCCACAACATGCGGAACAACTTCCCCTCTGCCTTGATATCAGTAGGCTGTGGACTTTCCTGTGGCTGCCAGAGACAGCCAATGATGATGTGGAGTGGGGATGGGTGGGCACACACACGCACACACGTGTGCACACAATGACGCCAGGGCATGGTGTAAGCCAGGGGTGGTGGGTCTGTGGCCCTTTAGATGTTGTTGTGATCTGACCAGCGCCAGCTCCAGGGTTCTGAGGGCCCTTGGGCAAGGCTCCGCCAACGGGCCCCCTCCATCAGTGAGTCGATCTTCTGTCTACCACTGTCACAAGCTGCTAATGCTCCTCCTCCTCCTGTTTCTCATCATAGCTATTGCTCATTGCCTTTCAAGCACGTAGGCTGTGGCATCTACTGTTCCTTGTTCTCACTACCACCATTGTCTGGGCCAGAGCAAAAGGCCAGTGAACAAGCAGGTTTCAATGGTGAAAAGGAGGAACAAGTCCAGGAGAATCTTGTAAGTGGGTCCCTGCTGGACTGTGGGCTCTTGGCAGGAGCCCAACCATGCCTACCCTTGATGCCTACCCTTGAGTCTAATGCCCATCACTCCCAGCCAGCATGGTTGCTGTTCATGCCAGCAGTTCAAGCATGATACAGGTTATAGATCAGCAACATCTTGAGGGCCACAGGCTCCCCACTCCTGGTAGTAATGCATCTTGGAGAGGAGGAGTGAGAATATGACATGAAGCTACCATTTTCAGCAGCAGCCCTGTGTTTCTTGTAATGTTTAGTTCCAGCTGAGGCCTGCAAGTCACATAGTACTCCTGCATAGTGTATCCCCTAACTGCTCAGCAAATATCTCCCCTTATAGCACACTTGTCCATTTAGGAGACACTGTCATTTCCTCCCTGGATTCCTATCCCCACAAAATATGTATTTATTTAGAATTTGATCCAGGTTACTAATAACTGGATAAGGAAATGTATGTTTTTCTCAAGGTTTTTTTCACACTATCTATTGGTGTTAATCATAATCATGCAGTAACATAGGGGAGGGGGAACCTAATGTGCAGAATTGTGAAAGAAAAGAATAAAGGTTCACGCACAAACATGTCCCTACCACTTAATTAATACTAGTTAAACAGTAGTAAGCTTCCTCTTTGAGGTATTTCAAATGTCAGCTTTAATCTTCTTTGAATTTTATTCCTAAGCATTTTGTTTTATAATTAAATGAAATGAAAAAGGCGTGTTTGTTCTCAAATTTCTCCCCTCTGTATTTTTTGTTCTGTCTTTGTATCCTTCCACTAGAAACATGTGTGTGGTGGGAGCCAAATAATTATGCCATTTTGTTATATGTTATAAGTTTTAAATGTGAACCTCACAGTCGAGTTTTGTTTTTATTTTCATTTTTGCTGAAAATGGCTTCCAGTTTTGGGTGCATATTTTTTTTAACTGCTCCAAGGGAGCAGTGCAGTTTCTGAATTTGTCTGACCAAGCTCAGGGATACCTCCTAATGGGTTGAGCTAATGCCATGTACCTTTAAATATTCTCTGCAAGCCTTCCCCACACCCATGTGATTAGTAAGAGCCACACCCAGGCTCACCTGTCCCGTCCTCAGCAGGACCCATGAGACAAGGCCAAATGGCAGCCAAAGTCTCAGCACCTTGGATAGATCCAAGTGCACCACTTGCTCTAGGTTGACTGAGACCAAAAGCCCTCTGCCCAGATTACTCCTCCTAGGCTTCACTCCCCTGTCTGAGGAATCCGACTTCTTAAAGGGACAGTCCCCTGGGCTGAAGGTGAGTGCTTCAACTGCTCTGTGGCTTCTTGTCTGGCTTGCCCCCTGCACCACTGGGCAGGCACTGTGGTGCAGAAGGTGCTTGGCTCCTCAGATGAACTGGGTTTAGGGAGACAAGTCTATGAGATTTCCGCCTCAGGGTCCACAGGTTCATGATCATCACCTTCAGGGTCACTATCAGGAACCTGACTCTGTTCCGCAGGTGGCAGTAGAGCAACTCTGGACTCAACTGGATCCTCCTCCTTCACCATCTCTGTCCCTTGGCTATCATTCAGGACTGAGGCTGAGACACCAGCCCTGCATACAGTCACCAATGGGGTGGGTAGAAGACAGAAAGGGGCTCTGTCTAAGCTCAACCTGAGGAGAACTGGGGAGCTTCCGCAAACAAGCTCTGAATGCTGTAACTTCTGATTATCTGAGCCATATTGGATTCAAAGATGGCTACTGCAAATGTACAGTTTCGTTCATTATTAGATACCCAAATGTTTACATAAACTCTGTTGAGAGTCAGCATGATGTATTGGAGTGTTGGACTGGGACTTGGGAGATCCGGAAATCCACTTGGCCATGAAGCTCACTGGGTGACTTTGGGCCAGTCACTGACTCAGCCTAACCTACCTCACAGGGTTGTTGTGAGGTAAAATGGAGAGGAGGAGGATCAGATAAGCTGCCTTGGGTTCCTTGCTAGAGGCAAAAAGGCGGGATATAACTGAAAAAATAAACTAAAAATAAATAAAATGAAACTAAGATTTCTACTTCAACAACCATTGTGAAATTACTTTGGAATGAAAATCTCCGAAATAGATTATCAGTAAGAGATGTGACCTTATTGCCCTTAAGTAAATATTACAACGGAGCCAATAGTATCACCGAGCACACTGAAGTGCAGGCATTACAACTTAGAATCTACAAGATGGATCGTAAGTCTCAATGTAGGTTTACAGTTAACTATTAGCTTAAGTACACCTAGAGGAATGCATGAACACACTAAGCACTCATTCACATTTCAAGGCCCTCACACTTCCCAGACTGAACTTTGGCAGCATTAGGATCCATTTAAAATATTAGTGCTTGCATGCATCTCAAACACTAATTCACATGGATTCTTTTTTCCTTTGTTTAGAAATGCAGGATCATTTTTATTTCCAAATATTTTAAAAGCAATTTTCACACATCCCCCCCCCCCACCCACATAAGACAGCGTTACTGTGGACAGTATCAAGAATAAAATGGTCCCTGGAAAGGAGGCAATGTCGAGACACTTATTGAATTTATTTTATTTATTTAAAATATTTCTTGGCCGCCTTTCAAGGCAGAAGCCCTCCCAATGTGGCTTACAACAATAAAATACATAGAAACAGTTAAAATATTAAAAGTGATAAAAACATAAAAACAATAAAAGCCAGCCATTAAAACAACATTAAAACCAACAATAAAACCAACAATGATGTTAACAGCAGCAGTAGCAGTCATATTAACAGAAGGCCAAGGTGAAATAATATGTTTCCAAGGCCTTCTTAAAAGTCTGCAGTGACGAGGCATGGCGAACCTCCGATGGCAGCTTGTTCCAAAGATGTGGGGCCACTGCAGAGAAGGCCCTCTCATATGTGTTCACCCACCTGACTGCTCTCACAGGTGGGCAAATGAGAAGGGTCTCTCTTTCTCATCTTAAAGTGTGGGCAGGCTGATATGGGTGCAGGCAGTTCTTCAAGTAACTTCAAGTATTGAAGAAATCATCATTGGCATCCAGCACCCTAGACAATGTCTGGCCAGGCTCAAATCTGACTTTTCTGAGTAAGTGTCAGGGTGGAAACTGAGCCCAGAGAGCCTCACAGAGCAGTTCGGATTCTGAGGAGGAACAGCAATCCGTGAGAGAGGAGCCAGCTCATCCCTCACAGGCTCAGTACCTGGCAGAGATTCCTCCTGCCAGCATTCCTGATATAGATAGTGACCCTGGTAGTGAGGGAGTGCAGGAGGGGGGCTTCTTAGATGCTCAACACAGACGCAAAGAGCGACGAGCGATGGAGGGCGCAGAAAGGAGGAGTAGCGCCCGTTTGGCATGCAAGCAACAGCCGCCTCCCATGGACCCAAGGGAAAGAGGGAGGATCTCTCCCTAGCCCATAAGTTTTGGGTCCAAGTGACTCTCTTTCAAACGGGGATCAACTGCCTACTTGAAGCTTAGGCCACTCTGCTGTTCCTTGCTTTAGTCGCTGGTGATTAGCATCTGAAAGAGTCATTAAGTTGTAAAAGGATTAAAGCTTTGAAAAGAAATCCTTTCGTCTGTGTCTTGAGTTGGCTATCGGAATCTACTGAGAGAGGCCACTAAGGCGCTCCTGACAGTAAGATCCTGGAGCAGATGGTGGTGCCCCAACGCCAGGTTTTCTTGGATGAAGCTGATTATCTGGATCCCTTTCAATCGAGCTTCAGGCTTGGTTTGGGGACAAAAACAGCCATGGCCATCTTGATAGATGACCTAAGCTGGGAAATAGGCCAGGAGAGTGTGTCCCTGTATGTGTCAAGACCCAGGACTGAGAGTCCTCTGAGACTGAGGTTTCTAGTGGCAGTGATTCCAAGGAGGAGTCAGGTTCAACTTGGGCTCTGAGGTCCATTCTGAGGAGTGGACCTCAGATGCCTCCAGTGAGTACACAGGCTCTAGGGAACATTCTCCAACCAGCTCCTCACTCTCCAGACCCTCACTACCCAGAAGAAGCCAGTAACTGCAGAAAAAGACACTGGCCCTTTTAAACAGTCCATATATAGCACTTACGGAGGTGGAGTTCCCAGGCCTGTCTGACCTGGCTATAACACTCCCCCAGCTGCTCTGAGCCAGTGCTGGGGTAACTTGTCAGCACTCTAGCTGCAGGATTGCTCCCTGGCATCCTGAACTCACTCCGAGTCATGGGCTAGTACTTGTGGTGCTGGCTGTGGTGCTAAAACTGCTCCTGTTCCCATCACTTGTTGTCCCACATTGTGCCTCCTTGCCGGACTGTCACCTAGAGGAGAGAACGGGATCCCAGATGGAGCATCTTTTCTACTCTCCTTTTACATGTTCCTGGCCTGTGGGACTTGGGCCAAATATTCCCTTCATTACTATCGGTCAGCCTTGCTAACAAGGCACAGGTGTGGGGGTGGGTATGTGCAGAACAGCACAGTGGCCTTACCAGCTACCCCTTAAATGGAGGGTCTGCAGCCCATGTCAGGAGACTGGGGAGGGGCGGGTCTGTTGGAGAGCAGAGGCTATGTTGTTCCAGACCAGAAGCCAACCCCATAAGGAGGGTAAGGTGCAGAGGTGCTTCCCTGGGAGCTTCAGTCTGTACGTAAGTGACCGAGGTACAGGCTAAGTAAAGCGGACAGCTTATAGGTTTTGTTTATCATTGGTAGCATATCCTCTGTTTGTCCCTTTGCCCTATTTGTCTTCTTAATTTGTTAATCTGTTAATAAACTTTGTTTAGTTAACAACTGGGTTCTTGCCATGTAATTTGGGGGTGTCTGACCAGGCCATAGGGCGGGGATTACCTCCCGTATGGTCTGACCACATGGGAGCACTACCCAGAGTACGTTTTGAATTACAAAAGGGTGGTGAGGGGAATAAAGGCCCCCACCCCACCCCAAGGGGGGAAGTTGCTACAGAGCAGGATAGTTAGTTCTGCTGGCCCTTCAGAAGCATTCAGTACTGTTGACCATGGTGTCCTCCTGGGATATGGCTGATATGGGAATTTGGAGGCACTGTTCTGTGATGATTCCGGTAACATTTGGCTTAATGTTCCCAGAAGATGAAGGCAGACTACTACTTGACCGCTTGGCCTTTGTTCTGTGGGGCTCCTCAGGGCTCTATTTTCTCTCCTGTACTTTTTAACATCTCCATGTAGGCATGGATGGACTCGCCCGCACCTGTGCTGAGCAGGCCCTTGCTGAGTCACCGCTGTTATCCACCCCCACTTGCTGGGCCGCATGAGCCCTGAAGGGCTCAGTGAGCAGTCCTGGAGCCCCCCACGGTCACCCACTCCTTGAGGCAAGCCCCCATTTTTACGCAAGGTGGTGGCTCTGTAATTTCTGTATTTTTAATGTCGCGCGCAACATTAGAGGCGTAAAGGGGCTCCCAGACTGTGCAGCACTCAGCAAGCACATCCGCAAACAATCTGCAGCTTGACAAGCAGCATCTGGGCTTGACAAGCAGCATCCATTGGACTCCACCCTGCTCTTGGGCACTTGCGATATCCCTATCTATGTGAGGCTGCTAGGGAAGATCATCTGGAGTTTGGGGACTGGGTCTCAACAATATGCTGGATACTATGCACTATCTCACCTTTTCAGCTGGTGCCAAGGATGCTGTGGAAGTTCTAAATTGTTGCCTCAATGCAGTGTGAAACTGGATATGGGTGAGCAAAGTAAGGCTCAATCTAGACAAGATAGAGATACTGTTGTTCAACAGCCTGCTGGACTTGCCCTTCCTCTTCACCACTGCGACCTGCTTGTTCACCTCCCTCTCCCTAGGGCCCAAACGACGATGGTGGCAAGAAGGAGGAGCAGTAGTTACCTCTGTCTACTTGCTCACTGGCTGTCTGCCTGTCAAGCAGTGATGACAAAGAGGATGAGGAGCAACAGCAGCTGATGGCAATAAGAAACTAGACTCACTGGGGGAGGGGGCCCATGGAGGGCATCTTGCCCAAGGACCCACAGACATTTGGAGCTGGTGCTGGCTATTGCCTCGGACAACATCCAACATTCCTTCACTCTGTTTCAAATATGTTCTGGAATATTTCCCCTCAGATTTCTTTTTTGCAAACAAACACCTTTATGTCATGCTCCTTTGAACGTATATTAATTGCTACCGACTTCATTAAAAGGTGTTAAATTTGTTATGATTGCTTTTGGTTTCTCTTCCTGCCTTTCCCCCTTTTTCTGTGAGCTTTTTTAATGCTTTGCTGGCTGCCTCTGGGTTTGTCCCACTTCTTTTTAAGTTATTTGTCTGTACATTTTTTCCTTACACTTTCCTTTACATTATAAAGATGATGCTACAAAATGAAACCTAAAGTATAGAAAAATATACACCTTATAAAAGTTATAATGTGTATACTTCGTATATTTTAGGTTTCATTTTGTATAATCATCTCTTGATTATATCATGATTTAATCTTTAAACAATATATTTATGCCTTTCTTCTCCCCATTTTTGTCAACTTTGAAAATATACCTAATGCCTTTACCTGCTTTGAAATGAATCCCTTTACTGTTTTACACCTCTACCATTGTGGTGTGTGCGTGTGCAAGTTGGAGTTGGCGTGTGTGCATTTGGAGGTACTGTTGGTAAAGATGTACACACACATAGACACCTTTTCCTCTCCTCCATTCTCCAACACTTTTGGTCACAGATTATAAACTGATTTATTGATTTTTATTGACAGTATGTGTTTTTATGGATTTTTATTGAATATATACTTATTATTTTATTGTATCCATATTGTATAGTTTTTATCTTGTACACTGCCTTGAGATGGTTCCACCCTTAAAAGCAGCCTAATTTCTGTTTAAATAAAAAGTAAAATTCTGAACATAGGGTAGGATCATCATAGAATAGTAGGGTTGGAATGGGCCTACAAGACCACTGAGTCCAACCGCCTGCTCACTGCAGGAATCCAGGTCAAAGCATCCCTGACAGATGGCTGTCCAGCCTCGTCTTGAATGCCTCCAGTGTGGGAGAGCCCACCACCTCCCTAGGGAATTGGTTCCATTGTCATATTGCTCTAATAGTCAGGACGTTTTTCTTGATGTTCAGCCAGAATCTGGCTTCCTGTAACTTGGGTAGTATCCAATGGTGTCATTCTGCAAACCCAAATAGTGCTAGACTGAGCTTCACTGAATCTTTCCATTGTGCAAGCAATTGTGCATTTCACTTGCACTACTGGTTGCACAAGCATAATGGACAAATGGTTGTGCAATGGATTGCACAATCCATTGCACAAGCGTAATGTGCAACTGGTTGCACAACAGGTTGCACAAGCATAATGCAGAACCACTTGGGCAACTGTGCTTACGCAAATGTAACTTTAGTTGGGCTCTACTCTTGCACATAGTTCAGAACCTACTCCTGGATCCCACTCATTTGATCTTCACCACAATCCTCATTAGTTTAAGACCAAGTGACTTGCTTCAAGGTGACCCAAGGTACTCCATAGCTAAGCAAGGATCTGAGCCCAGATTTCCCCAGTTCAAGGCCAGCAGTCTCTTCACTGCACCACCCCAGCTCTCCTCCTTACTGGTTCTTTTACTCACAGACCTGAAACATGCAGTTCCTTCACTGAATGAGTCTTTATGCTTCTTACAGCATAAGCAGGGAGAAGAGCAAAATATAGCAAGTCTATGAGTCATACTTTTAAAATTCTATGTATCATAAAGAATGACTGTCTGCTTCAGTTCAGACCTAATTTTTAAAACCTGCTTAATCAAAGTTTGAGACAATAAAAAACCACAATTACTTCTTTTCCTCCATAGGCTTGGATCCTAATTAATCGTCCATGAATGGAACAGCTCTCATTCTGTCTGAAAGAAGAACTTTGATCCAGCAGAGGCTTTTGCTGGAGAAAGAGAGCAGGAGGCAATTTTCATTCATTCCCCCTCTGCTGTGCAGTCCCCTGTGCCACACACACACACACACACACACACCCCACTGTTCCAGAGGTTCCTCCAACCTTCTGGAGCAGATTGTGAGGTGTGCATGGCATTGCAGGGGGGAAGGGGAATCAGCAAAAATGTTGATTCCCCTTCCCATGAGAACATGAATCCCATCTCATGAGAACTCTGCTGAGGGAATGCTCCCGCCAATGGACCCGAGTCATGGTGTCTAAACATTGATTTAAACACCTCTTGAAAAGACGGTATAGCATTGTATATTATCCTGTACCAAAGAATCCCCACGATTGCCCAGAACTAAGCCCTTGTTAATACATTTAGTGCATGGCAGTGCTTCAGTAGTGTAGCAGAAGGACAGCAGAACCCCCTTCTGTCCACCATGCAGAATCCCTGCTGTGCGAACTTAGGGAGGCCAGCTGTCCTTTTTTAAGGAAGACAGACCTCTCTCTGAAGGCCTTCTCTATATGAAGGACTGACTCGTTCAATTCTAGTTTAAAGGTAATGGATGATAAGAACTGTCTGTTGCCCATCACCAGCTAGCACCTGGACAGTAGGCTGAATGAACAGGCACAGAGGGCACCTGGTCACAATCTTCCACACTATGGTGAGATGTACCGTATTTCTCTTTATATTATGATTGTTTCTATATGTTCATATAAGCATATAAATCAGCATATGCAAATGTTATCCAAATCAGTCCTCTTTTGACCTCTTTTTTGGTGATGCTTTACCGATTTTTGGCAATTCATACCTGGCGGTTCATATGTGCCCACCATATGTAGGCTGACCATATTTCCTTGAGACAAAAACAGTATATTGGGACGACAAAAATGGGACGAGGTTATGTAATATTCCGTATTCATGAAAAAGCAAGACGATAACAAAAGTTTTATTACATGAACATATTGAGCTAACAATTATTCTTCAGTGACAGAACTCATACAAAACTTTAGGTAGACATAGAGGTAGGGGTGTACGAAACCCACTTACCTTTTCATGGAATCTTTTGTGGTGGGGGGGATGGGGGGGAGGCGATCCAGTCCTCCCCCCCCGGAATCCTCGACAGCCGGCTCCGCTCCGCCACCAGGCCGCAGAGCAGCTGGCCAGGGCCGTCCGCAGCCGGATTTCCGGTCGCAGACAGGCTGATGCGGACACAAATGGTGGCTGCCGTAGCGGCTGCCATTTGCATCCAGCCAGGCAGCCGTGATAGGCTACGTAAGAATTTTTGTAGCCTATCACAGCTAACCCCCCCAAAAAAAACCCAGCATACGCAAATGGCGGCAGCTACAGCGGCCGCCATTTGTGTTCCCTATTTTTCGCTGATTTATCTTATGTAAATATTTATGTAAGATAAAATGGCGAAAAAAAGGGGAATGCAAATAGCGTAGTGGGCGCTATTTGCGTTCCTTCATTTTTCGCCGTTCTAGCCTACGTAAATATTTACGTAGGCTAAAACGGCGAACAAAAAAGAAACACAAATAGCACCCACTACACTATTTGCGTTCCCCTTTTTTTCACCGTAATAGTCTACGTAAATATTTACATAGACTAAAACGGCGAAAAATAAGGAACTCAAATGGCGGCCGCTGTAGCTGCCACCATTTGCATACGCCTTTTGTTTTTTTTGTTTTTTACCCAGACATGATAGGCTACGTAAGTCTTTACGTAGCCTATCACGTCTAGGTTAAAAAAAAAAAAAGACTGCAAATGGCAGCTGCAGCAGCCGGTCGAAAGACCAGCTGCCACCGCAGCCGCCGCTGGAGCCACCGCTGGAGCCGCCGCCGTCCGGAACATCCGCCCCAGGTAAGTCTCGTCCCGGGGGGGATCCGCGGGGGGGGGGGGTGGCAGGCCGTTCCGCCACGGATTTCGGGGGGCCGAATGCCAGTGCATTCGGCCTCACTGAAATCCATGGCGGAATTCTCTGCCATCCCTACGTAGAAGGGACTGTATTTCACCACGATTGTACCATGAATATTTCTCCGATGAAGTAATCTTATGCAGCAAATTTCGGTCTCTCAACACCTTATCAATAGCCTGGTGAACCGAAATATGAGTCTGAAAAGTCCTAATCAAACTGAATGTAGGGCAGAAAGAATCTCAATGGGTGGAATGATCGTAGAAATAACAGTAAGACTCACCCTCCTGGCTCCCACACGCTGAATGGGGTTTAGCGACCGCCTCTTGAATTCCCCGCCACTGCAGACAAGCAAGGGGGCGTCATCTGATCATTGCTAGCTCAAGAAGCCTGGCCCTGACTGGATAAAGTAAATGGAACTTCCTCTTCCGTCACACTAGTAGTTTTACTGCACACATTGATTAGCATAAAGCCTTATGATAAACGCATTCAGTTTTTTACAAAAAATTAAAAACGGAACAAAATTGACATTTATATTAAAACGACGGGATGGTCGTGAAACATGAAAAAAAATGGTAGTGTCCCATTTAAAACGGTATGTGTGGTCAGCCTAAATGTGAACTGGCACCCTCCATTTGAATGGCCAATCATTTGGAAGCCCAGTTCATGTGATTCTCCACCTTCCAAAGAGGCTGGGCAAGAGCAAATGAACTGGGCCACTGAACTCTCAGGTACTCAACATGGAGGGCCTGGAACACAAGGCTGGTCATCTGTGCGATGAAGAAGGACAAAGCCTACAAATCTGTTCAGTCTCAATGATTGCTATGAGCCTAAACCTGACTGCTGCCCTTCCTTTTTCAAAACTTGGCAGTGCTTAGTGTGGTTTCTTCTTCTGCAGTGCACCTTATTATGCAGGAATCATGGGAAATGTAGTGCTCACGGTTTCTGCTAGCCACAGACACTGCCAGGTATGGAGATCTTAACAGAGTCTCCACTATGAGCTGTCCTCACCATGGCCAGGTACATTTGGGACCTGGAAAGGAAAGGTGGTGGCATCAGAGGGTTCAGGGTTTGCAACAGAGAGGCATTCCAAGCCATTCCAAATTGGATCTGAACTCCAAGCTGATGAGGTTTACCCACATCATGACACATCTGTACTAGAAACAGTGAACGAACGCTTACACATACAAAACTAACTTTGCTTTCTTTGCATGTCATTGGTGACTCCCATTATCTTGAGACTGACCAAGATCCTCAACCGCCTTTCCTAATCTGTTATTCTCAGCTACATTACATTTTCTACTATTGACGCTCATTTTATTCTATGTATATAAAATACTATGTATATAAAATATCACCCTGGGAATGATATTAAAGGCAAAACTGAAGTACTTTGGCCACATAATGAGAAGACAGGATACCCTGGAGAAGATGCTGATGCTAGGGAAAGTGGAAGGCAAAAGGAAGAGAGGCCAACCAAGGGCAAGATGGATGGATGATATTCTGGAGGTGACGGACTTGACCTTGGGGGAGCTGGGGGTGGTGACAGCCGACAGGAAGCTTTGGAGTGAGCTGGTCCATGAAGTCACGAAGAGTCGGGAGCGATTGACTGAATAAACAACAACAAATATATTACCCTTGTTCCTGACGCTCTCCCGTCTAACAGGGCTGTCAAACCTATCAGCCTGAGAGCAGAATTCCGTTTTGGAGAAGTTCTTGGGGCCCACAGTCCAGGGGTGGGCAAGGCCAAAGGCAAAAAGTGTGGGGCCAAAAAAGATGAGAAATACCAGCACATTTTAGCTGGAAGCTCTTCCTGCAAGTCACTTGCGAGAGACATTTCAGCTGTTTAGAATGGGGAAAAAAATGCAACAGCTGGGAAACCACTAGGGATGTCAGAGAAATCCATTTGGGTTCAATGGGTTTTCCTAGACTCGGCCACCTGGACTTTGTTGCAGTTCCCGCTGCAGCGCCCGACTCGCTTTGCAGCAAGCTAGGACAGTTCACGGATTTTCTGCAAATTTGGGGCATTTTTTAAGATTCTGCAATATGTGGAAATTTCTGAGCAATTTGTGCAAATTAGGCCACAATTCTTGCAAATTCAGCTGCAACTTGTGCAAATTGCTCAGAAATTTGTGCAAATTGGAGAACTTTCCAAAACTAAAAATGTGCAAAAAAAATTCCCCAGAGTTCAGGGAACAGTTTGCAGCTCAGCTCACAGATGCGAAGTGAGTCATACTCTCCGTTGAGCCAAAAAAGAACTGGATTTCCCAGCGACGGAGATCCCTAGAAACAGCAAATGATGGTTGGGAAAAGGGGTGGGACCAAGGGAAGGAGGCATGGCCATCTTGGAAACCCTGGTGGGCTGGATTGGGAGCCCAGGTTGGCTGGATATGGCCCACGGGCCTAAGGTTCAATACCCCTGCTGTATAACTTCTCATTCTTTTCCTATATTACCTGTACCTCCTAACTTTGCACTCTGAATATTCCATCAACAAACATCTATTTGTCTCCCCAAGGTCACTGCAATGTGAATCAAACACAGTATTTGCATGTGCTATAAAATGCTGCAAATGGAACAAGGATGACTTACTGCCTGGATGACATATTGTCAGCAATAGGGATTTAATAGTGTGCATATATCAAACCCTTTGGAACCACATAAGACCTATTTATTCAGCAAATGCTCAGCAAAAGACACACAAAAGGGACAACAGACAAGTGACGGGTCTATTTTAAGCAACAGGTCTTCTTCAGCAACTCCCTTAAACAACAATTTTGCATTCTTTTCAGCCTTCTACATCAAACCTGCTATGAAGGTTCTAAACGCTGGTAACAAAACAAAGTCTCAGAAAGAAACAGTGCAGTCCTGTACATGCTTACTTGGAAACAAGCAGGGATGGAAGAAACCTCCCCTGCCCACCCCACACACTGCTTGTTGAACACCTGCTACTTACCCAACCTGGTGAGCAGTGCAGGGAGAGCCCCTGGGCCATCGGAGGGGCTCCTGGCAGCTCTCATTTTTCAGTGAGCCTCCATTTATGCACAAGATGGGGCTCTGCCTTTCATAGATCTACTGTTTGCACAGTAGATCTACACAATGGTGGCCGTAAAGGTTCATTTCTCTGGCTGAAATGAACCTTTATGGCCACTGTTGTGTAGATCTACTGTGCAAACAGTGGATTTATGAAATTCAGAGCCCCTTATTGTGCAAAAATGGACACTTGCATGGATGCCGGGCGGCTGCAGTGAGTCCCGGTCTCGCGCGTGGGGTGCGGGTTCGCCAAGCCAGATTCAGAGGCATGGGCGGGGGGAGATTTGGTGGGTTCTTGGACCCAGTTGGGTCCCTGTACCATCCCTAACAATAAGTCCTACTCACCTGGTTTTCATGATTGCGACTGGGGAAATAAGCATTCATGGCTTATTTCCCTGTCGTGCGTCCTGGGGGGGGGGGGTGTAGCATAATTACCCTTGGCAGCATGGCTTCTCGTGTCACGCAAACCCAGCCTGGGTGGCTTGCTGCCATGGGTATCAAGCCACCCAGAACCCATGGGCTGTTGTAGGGTTCGGGGGGGGGGGACTTGTTAAACACGGAAACAAGCCACCCTGGCTGGGTTTGCATAACATGACAAGCCATGCTGCCAAACGTAATTACGCTCCTGTAATTATGCTCCCCCCAAGCCCCAGCATGTGAACACCATCAGCAGGGTAGTTAACAAACCACCATGCCTTGCTAACCACCCTGTGATCATGACAGTTGGGCCACTGTATTGAAGGGGGTTACTCCCAAATACAGTGGAAAGAACTGCAGCCATGCAATGCAATCCTATGCATGTTTACTCAGAACGATGTTCCATTATGCTCAATGAGGCTTGCAGCCTTAGTTACTTTGGCTTACTTACTGCTATAGCTAAACCTCACTATAAAGTCACCATAAAACAATACTTGCCATTTCTCACAGTACTGTTTTCACAGGCCAGCTCTCCAAACTATAAAGCATAGTTAGAAACAAAACATTTAAATCAAGGCAAGAATTTGTTCCATATAAGTAAAAGGCAGTTAATCCGCAGCAGCAAGCTGCCTAGGACCCTCCACACTCCCAGTTAGTTTCACTACATCTTGGGTGAACGATCCCAGACACACTTAAACGTATGCTGTGTGGAATTCTAAACATATTTTAAAACAAAATGTTTTTATTCTGAATATGCCACAGGAGATGCATTTTGCATCTAAATAAGAATAAATATGCTGTAATTCTGGCTAAACACTGTACTTAACCAAGATGGTTCTGCATAAGGTATTTCAATCGTCAGGTGTTAAATTAGTCTTTTTAAGGTAGACAAGACAGCTGACTATAAGGAACTTGCTTCTGTGTCCTTTGAAGCCGTGCCCCTGGCGTAGATTACAGGTGCTTCCAATCACCTTGCCTCATTCATGGAATTTTACTGGGGAGTCCAGACAATGAGGTCTTCTGTTTGTAACCCCACCACTTTTTCTGTCTTTTTCCTTTCATTAAAAAAAAACCCATTAAGGAGGAAAAAATGGAATAGCTGCAAAATGTCTTTTGTCTGGTAGCACTAGATCATCTTTCTGGAAGCAGCCTAAGTCACATTGGCCTGGTTCGCTTGTAACAAAAAGCCACCATGGATGAAGTCCCCCACAGGGTTTCTTTTGTGATGGCAGTCACCATTTTGAATTTAAGGGTGCAGCGGGGCACGTCATAGCTTCTCATTATGTGCGCACCCAGCGAGGGTGGGTTGTTGGGGGGGATGACAGGCCACCTGCAACCCTAAAACAGCCCATGGGTTCTGGGTGGCTTATAAACCAACTCAAAAACCCACCCTCACCATGTTCACATGCAATGAGATGCTGTAGTGGGCGCCTGGATTGCCAGCCTGGCATCCATGGGCACCACGGTGGGCTGCAGTGATCATGCAGACAAGGTCATTGTGAGCCAGTGTATGGCACAGTGGCTAGAATGTTGGACTGGGACATGGGAGATCCAGGTTCTTGTCCCCACTCAGCCATGAAGCCCACCAGGTGACTTTGCTACCAGTCACTGACTCTTAGCCTAGCCTACTTCACAGGGTTGTTGTGAGGATAAAATGGAGAGGAGGAGGACCAGGTAAGCTGCCTTGGGTTCCTTGCAAGAGAAAAAACAAAGACAGGATATAAATGTAATAACAAATAAAAATAAATAAAAATTGTGGTGCTGGAGCAAATGGCATGGACCAGAAAGACCCAACATACTTTATATAGTTTCTGTCCACTTACAGACAGTCGACCTGTAAATATGAGAATGCAGATCCCACAATACAAGTAACCTTTTGACTCTGCGCATTGTCTTGATGCAACAGGACTTGGGAGATGGTTATTTCATGTTCTTAATTTAATTTACACTGTTAGCATTCATTGTCCTAGCAGAAAACAATAGTTCAAATGACTGGCACTTGACAGTTTTGTAGGCAAAAGGGCCTTTATTTCATGGTGCAACTCTATCTATCTATCTATCTATCTATGAAAAGAAAGGATTTGGAAATCCATTTCATGACATGTTAATTAGTTGCCTCCTGGGCATCATCAATTGCAAACTATGGAAAGAAAAGAGCTTTGAAAGGGGGATTTTTAGAAAAGAAAGTCTCATGGCCTTCACATTTTATATTGAAATCTTACAAAGGTGATAGGATACAATATAACTCATTTTCCACAACCACCTGGTGAATAACTAGAAATGAAATCGCTCCAAATACCACCCATCCAGGCTGCATCTAACCCTTAGAGCTGGGCTTTAACAGTTGAATCCACTGTTGGTCCTAGAATACAATAGACCCATTGAAATGAATGGGACTTAAGGAAGATTAACATTGGATACAACCTACAGTTTAGAACTGTCTAGAACCTTTTACATATACAACCCACTTGAGTTGGGAGATCTACTGAGCCCCTCCTAATCCTTTAAGGTGTTTCAAGATCCCAATGAACAGTAGTTTTCACCTTTGAATGGTCCTGCATAATCAACACAGTCCTTTTGCTCCTTTGGATTGTAAAGCCAAGGACTTGCCATTGGATTATTTTGGACTAATGGGTTTTTTCAGCACACCTTCCAAATGTTCCCTGTAGAGCTGCCTCTCAGCTTTGAGTTTTGGCACTGACTTACAGCAACACTAGGTATGCATTTTATTAGACTTCCTGTTGTTAACAAATGGAGTGTAAAGAAAATGTTTTCTTTAAGCAAAGATTCTCAATGGCCCTTGTTTAGGACTTCCTGGAGTCTCCTTCAGGCTTCATACTTTCCATGCCAGCTTGGGGAAAGCTCCATCCAGCTGCACACCTACGCCTGGTCTCTCCAAATGCAGAAGGCCAGTTTAAAAGGCTGCCATGTGATGGCCTCCCTGCCTGGTTGCGAGCTAGAGAGTGGAGGCTGGTGATTCCTATTCCAGAGGAGCTGTGAATCTGCTCTGGGTTTCAGTCAGAAGCAGTCAGAACTCTAAAGGAGCTGTCTAAAGTGCTAAACCTTATCCTCCAAATGGGTCCAGCACTTTGAATAGCTCCTTTAGAGTTCTGACTGGTTCTGACTGAATCCCAGAGCAGATTTAAAGCCCCTCCAAAATAGGAGCCACCAGCCCCCGCTGCAGCTAGAGCTTATCACCCATATAGGCCAAGACGATGAGCAGTGGCTGTGGGTCCTCTGAAACTCTTGTAATGAAGCAGGGAGTTGGGCCAATCATAAGACCTTACACTTTACCATATGGATCATCTAAAATGTAGAATATTTTTGGATCACCCGCTCTACTCAATGAATGCTGAAAGTGATGTACAGTAGAAATACAAAGATTTAAAAACAACAACCCTAAAACGTATTTTAAAACTGCGGATTAATTACAAAAAAAACAGAGAGTAGCATTAACTTGGTGGAACATTATCATCTTCACCAGTTATCTAAAGGAAACTAAGGAGGCTAGTCTAACCTCCCTGGGGAGGGTGTTCCACAACTGGGGCTGCTACACAAAAGGCCCTGTAATGAATGTCCAGCAACCTCAACTCCCCAAGAAGTGGGATGCACAGCAGGGCCTCAGATGACAAGTGCAAATTTTGGGCAGGCTCAAATGGGAAGAGCCTGTTTTTCAGATATCCCGGTCCCAAGACATTTATGACTTTATAGATAAAAACCAGCACCTCAAATTGAGCTCAGAAACAAAGTGGAAGCCAGCACAGCTGATTCAAGACTGGTGTGACATAGTCGGTAAAATGCACAAAAAATCTGGCTGCCACATTTCGCATGAGCTGGCTTCTGGAGATTCTTCAAGGGCAGCCCCATATAGAGCGCATTGCAGTAATCTAAATGTGAAGTGAGTAAGGCATGGATCACTGTGGCCAGATCCAGGAGACCATGGTTCACCTGCTTCATGGCAAACAGAATTTTCGGGGCACGTACACTTGCTGAGCACTACATTTTGTGCTTCTGCATCTCTTGCATGTTGATAGAATTACCCGCCTGCTGGCGCATACACTATGCCAGGGGTATTGAACCTCAGGCCCACAAATCCAACCTGCCTGTGGGCCAAATCCGGCCTCCAGGCTTCCCAGATGGCTCCGCCCTCCCCACAGCCTATCCCTTTCCCCCGACCACTTGGTGGTTTCCTAGCTTTTATATTCCCCCCTCCCTATTTAAAAGATGGAAATGCCTCTCCTAAGGCAGTAAGAGCTTTAAGATAAAATATGCTGGGATTTGGGATGGGGGGGGATTTTGTGTCCACCCCTTTTGCCCTTGGCCCTGCTTGCCAATGAAATGCTGCCCCCGAGAGCCTCGTCGAAACTGAATTTGGCACTTGGGCTGAAAGAGACTCACCCCCTGCACTATGCATCCCTTGTGCAGCCACTAAACTGGGGCCCTGCTTCCTTGTCACAATCCTAGAGAGGTGAACTCTCTGCTCCCTTCTTCCACTGCCAGATCCTCCAAGATGAAGACTCCTGGTCGCAGTTCTTCCTGCAAAAAGGATGCAGATCATCAGAAGGTGTCAGAATTCTTCATGGGTGTCCAGCTTCCTTTGGGAACCTGGTTTTCACATTGATGTGTACAATTACAAGCACTGATCTATAATACTCGATTTTTTAATAGGTGCCTGAACAGTCTGCCCCATGATGACCGCCATACTTCCTTCACCTCTGGTTGCCAAGTACAGATTATTAGCCTTATAGCTTGAGCCTGTGCAAAGCTGACACTGGTGTTTCATTCAGCTGTTCGATAAAGCCAATCCGATCGAACCGGAATGTCTCACTGCAGAGAAACTTCTGTAACTGTTCTACTTTGGGAATTCACTAGCTTCTCCTCTTCTTCACCTTCACATTTGTGATGAGAGAAGGAATTAATTTTGAAAAGAGACTTCTTCCAGGAAAAAAAAAAATCATACAGTTTGCCCTCACCCATTTTTCTCACTTTATGCAAACCCCTACTGAATACAAAGTGGAAAACCTCCTCTTCCTTATCATATTATGCCATTAGCCCCATAAAACTCAAAGATTAATTGGGGGTTTGGTTTTGCTTAGATACGAGTTCACATGTATCCCACCCAAGCTGAAAGGTTGCCTAGTAACAGCTTTTAAAGAGTGTTATTTGCTCTCCAAGCGACAAGCTGTTATTTCTCCCTTCCTTAAAACAAAAACATAAAGAAAGAGTAGAACTAACAGAAGAGAATCTAGTAATTACTGCACCAAATAATAGTGTAAATGGCCCCATTTACATGGCATATAATGTCTTTCTGGTTGCCACTACCTGGCTTCAGGGGGAAAGAGTAAGCCTGAATCACTGTAGCCATCAAAAACAAAGCTAAGTCTTACTAAAGAAACCCAACTACCCTTAGGGAACATAAACTACACACACACACACACACACATCTCATAAAATCACTGGAATTGTCAACCTCGAAGAAGTCAATAGTGAATCCAGTTGGGTGATGGGAATATGTGTCTTAGTGTCCCAAAAGACGTGCTTCAGGAAATAACCCTGATCTTTGTAATCTGTTTTTAAAAAAATTGAAACCTCTCCCTGCAGAACCAACACACAGAGTGAACTGATGTGACACTTTTTCCACTGTTGAAATTTTTATTTATTTGCTTAACAATATTTATGAATCAATTACATTAACAGAAATGTCTAAGTGATGCACAAAATAATAAAGGATAAGATCATAATGAGGTACTGTATGTTATTACTGTATACAGAAGACAAGGGCCAAACAAAATGTTCTCCTGATCATGCATAGTGGAGCTATGCATGATTGTTTTCCCAGCTCTCCTGCAAGCATGTGCAGCCTTTATCTGGATCAGGACCGTGGTGGTTCAGGACAGGAAGGTTTAAGCTTCCACCCTCAGCCGTTTTCCACAAAATCCCCCACTCCAGTGTGGGGGTTTAAAAAAGAAAAAGTCTCAGTTGAAATGAATGGAAGCCTTTTTTCTTCTTTTTTAACACTGGCCCCACCACTCCCAGTGGGGAGTGGAATTTTGGGACCAAAACTGAAGGAGAAGCTTAAACCTTCCTCTCCCAGAGCACCATGTTCCTGATCTGAATTGGGACCACAAACACTTGCAGGAGAATAGGGAAAGCTATCCCGCATAGCTTCTCTGATTCGGAGGACAACTAATTTGGCCCTAAGATTACCTCCACTTGCACTGGTCCTTTCCTCTAACCAGTTATAAGTGACGCCCCGCTACAGGGAAGCATCAAAATGAGCCAAAGTGTCCATCCAAATGTGTGAAAGAGAAACGAACAAAGAAAATTGGCAGCAACATTTTTCTCTCTGATAAAAATATAGGCAGTGCTTCATTATATATCAGCGAAGCTTTAGAATCACTTGACATGCATCAATTAAGCATGCTTTTGTCCACGCAAAATGGTTGAAAGAGTGTGAAATTGTAGCTTTTATCCTATTGGTTCGATTGTCTGTGTTTATGAAGAATGGTGATTTCAATTCATATTCTTTATTGTAAGGATAAAACTGGATCATAGGAATTCTGGTTTATTCATAAGCAATAAGAGAACGTGATCATGAAAACGATTTGTTTCTTTTCCTTTCAAAGCACAAATGGCTCAGCATTCTTTGAGCAAGTAGCAGTGATGTTTGCTTCTTCACAGAAGGACAACAACCACTTTCAATGGCAGCATTACCATCATCAAAGTAGAAATGCATTGGAAAACAAAACACTTTGCATGGATAAAGACAGTTCATCCAGGTTCCAGATGTTCCAGGTCATCTGCTTTGTCTCACAATATATAGAATGTAATGGGGCCACCAGACTATCTCAGGAAGAAAAAGAAGCAGGGGAGGGAACAGTCACAAAAAATCTCAAGGTGATTATGACCAGTTGAACAAGTGTAATGTGCAAGCAGTTGCACAACCACACTTTCACAAATGTAACTTTAGTTGCATTCGCCTCTTGTCAATAGACTGGAACCTAGTTTCCACTAGTACAACATCATTTGTGCTTGTAGAATGACACAGTTGGATACTGTCTGAAGTAGATATTTTGGATCTATTTTGTTTATTCTTTTCCCACTAGAAGTTTATGCATGTAGTAATTTCATCCTTAAACCCAAATGTAATAATATTGGATTTTTTTTGTACAGATGTAATTGAAGGGTTTTTCATCTTGAACTGCATTTCTAATGTATAAGCATGATATTTATGTAGCCTTATTGTGATGCTGTCTAGCACAAACCAGAAGCAAAATGTAAATAATGGATAACTAATCTCAGAAATGAGAGCGTAGGACAGGAAGGCCTGGCATGCTATGGTCCATGGGGTCACGAAGAGTCAGACACAACTGAACGACTGAACAACAACAACAAATCTCAGAAATATGTAATATTTATTTAAAAGATCTCTAGCCCACTTTTCAGAATGGAAACCCTCATAAAGGGGAATACAACTTACTTTAAAATAAAGTTAAAAAAATCAAACCATAAAAACAATGAACAATATTCAGTACCTAAATGGTTAGAATAATGAAATAGGAGCTGCACAGATAAAACCTCAGTTAAAAGCACAGTACACTAAAATTAACCAAATGCAGACTGGAATAAATAAGTCTTTTAAAACCTCCTAAAGGCCAGCAATGAGGAAGTCATACACATTTCCTCAGGGAAGGAATTCCAAAGGTGTGGCGCCACCACAGAAAAGGCTCTGTTACTACCCCCTTCAGATATTCTAAAACTTACTTACAATGAGGAGGGGAAGTGATCTCCCAACCTGAATAAGCATTTTCTCAACAGAAGACTTCTCGCTTGGAACTCTTCATGGTGGCTGGTTGCTCATGTGGAATCCATCCCCATTATTGTGAATGGACTCACTATGCTATTCTTTGCCTTATGCTCATGCAACTGGTATTAGTAAGCAACATGGTGCACTGAGTGGTCAGTTCCTTAACTGTTTTTAGTCGATGCTTTTCACTACTTTCTTAGAGTCTTCCTCTAAGTCCGTAGGATATGTAACCTGATTGACAAAACATATGTCCCAAGGTTATGGTCCTTTCCACACTAGAGCCTTTCAGTGTTGCTTAGACATTGCTATTCCACAATAATCTGGAAGCGGAATCAACAGACTAAAAACACTTACTACAGTGCTATATCCTCGGTACAATTGAGAAATGCTTTTACATGGCAAAGACAAAACTGGGCAGTGTCTGACTCGCCTAGTTAATGCTTTCCTGAAATAGGTTCCTCCTTCACCTTCCTCCCCTTTGCTTCCTTAATCTCACCATTTCCTCATTTTTGTCCCTTCAGTGAGATAACAAATTTATCTTTTTTACAGCCGTTATTTGTGAAGCTGATTCTATCTGCAAGTTGAGGAAGACAGGCTGAGCTTTTTCTCTCCTCTCCCAGTCCGGGTAATGCTAGCTTTCTCTGCTTCTTCTTTCCCCTTTCCTAATTTGGAGCAGTGGTGCAGGTGGGTTGAGGGGAGGAGAGAAAACAGACCATAAAGAAAGGGTAGTACTCGGGAGAAAACTGTCTTCCCTGGGAAGCACTGAGTTTTTGAATACACCATCAGCAAGCCATAGACAGGCGGCCCAAGAGAAATTTCACCCATGTACAGGCACACCATCCTCCCCACTTCTTTTGCAGCTGCTTTTCCCCACAGCCAATTCCAGCCACTGACTGACTCCCCCTCCTGTTGTGCATCCAGCCAGAAAGCTTGGAGAAGGCTGCGGACGCTCAGCTGTCAGCTTGCAAATCTGTCTTTAGCTTGCGAGCTCCAGTCTCAGAGCTGAGCGATTGCAGCAGCAGCCACACAAGCAAACTCCCAAGGTGGCAGCCCAAGAGGGCTGACGCTGTCAGTGAAGAAAGAAACAGGGCTAGAGCTGGGATTCACAGGCCTGCTTTGGGATGAGTCAGGAGGCCAGGCTGTCACAGAGTCCCATCGCTTCATCCCCAGATTGTGTGTGGGGAGAAAGGCTGTTTTCCTTCCTTGGTGTGGACTGAATGGGAAAGAAAGCGAGGCCAAGCGAGTGAAAAGATGCCAGTCAGCTCACAGATTTCAGCATTTTAATAGTTTTGGCTGTGGCCATGATTTGCTGTTGGCTCTTCCAGGAAAAATTCCCTAGCAAAGGCTTCTTGTTCTAAGACTGAGCAACCAACAGTCCTGGCTAGGATTGGGCCCCAGGGGAAGCAGCTGGTGGATCAAGGAGGCTCTGACAGAAAGATGCTATAATTGGCAAGGCAAGGGTCCCATTTACTTGGTAGATCCGCTCGGTAAGCAAGAGCACAGCAAGGAAAAGACTAAGGGCACCTCAGACAGTGGTCTGCAGGTAGTTCCTCCTGAAAGGAGCTGACATCCCAGCAATGCTCCAGCAGCAGCTGATGGCTTAAGCAGGCCATAGAGTTCAGATCCCTCAGAAGCTCCACCTCCTCCCACTGGGTGCAGCCTGCAACCATAAAGGGCTCATTCTCATTTCTGTAGCCTTATGCTCCAATGCAGCTGCAGGACCTGAGAGGCTTTGGATGAGCCGCTCTTGGAGGCTCAGGTTGATGGGAGGGCCAAGTCTTTGGGTCTGGGGATGTACCAGAGGTTCCTGAGGGTGCTCCCTGGAGTGGAGTGACCAGTATCTTCTTGGGCTTAGAGTCTTCTTGGGGGCAACACTGAGCCCTCAGACCTGGGGCCATTTCACTAGCTTTGATAGAGCAATCCTAATACACTCCTCCAAGAAGGGCTTTTCCCCACTACAACATTAAGCCAAACATAGCCCAACTGTCCCATATATGCAGACTCACCAGAGCTGACCTGGTCCACCAGGCCTCCCCCTCCTGGTTGAGGCTTCTTCGCCTCCCTGAAGGGTGAGAGGAAAGGGAAGCTGGATCAGTCAGGAGACGCAGCCTCAAGGCGTCTGGGGCACAGTGGTTCCCAAAGGCTTCCTGATGAGGGAAGCCTTATTCCATCACAACTGAAAAAAGGGCAGCTGACAATCCAGGAAGAGATCCCTGGATCTCACCAGCTCACCTGGATTTGTCAGGAAACCCTTTTTTCAGTGCAGGCTGAGAGACAAATCCAAGTGAGTTGGTGAGATCCAGGGATCTCTTCCTGGATTTTTAAATATTTGCCCCCTTTATCAGTTGCACACAGAGAAAATACATCCAGCTGGCAATCCAGGAAGGGATCAGCATTTCCCAGTCAGAATGGTATGTGTGTGTTTCCTGATCAGAGTAGTGTGTGTGTGCACGTGCACATGTATTTTAAAGAGAGTGTGGCTCCCACCCACTGCTGGTGCAGGCCCTGGCAATGTTTCAGAGTTGGTGGACTACACCCTACAGATTCAAACAGACCCTGCTTCCAAACAAACAGTTTTTATTTAAACAAAGACTGCTATGCAGAGCTCCCTCAGGCTGTGGTCCCTCTCCCCTCAGGCCAGAAGCAGTGGTGTTGCCCTTAAGTACTTTCTGGTTCCTCCCAGGAAGCACAGCCCATTGAGGCTGAATCTGGCAGTTATTTCATATTGTTGCAGACAAGTTCCTATTGAGCCAAAGTAACCCTTGGGCCTAAAAAGTTTCCCCACCTGTGCACCAGTGGTCAGTACAACTCCTGCCTTTGCAAGTGACAATACATGGCTTGCCCCAGCTGCCTTTGTCTTGATGGCTCATCCTGTGTGCAGGCCTGAGAGGGGTGAATTCTCAGTGAACGCTCAGAGGACTTCTTATTCCTCATTTCCCCTGTTATACAGTCTAATAAGAGTTCGAATGGCAAGGCGCTAATCAGAATATAGTTACACACTTGGTTTTGTACAAGAATTTTACACAGATATGAAAAGGGCAAATAAAAAAGCTGCTTGAGGCATGAACGGAATCAACTTTAACAGAATACATTTATTATTGTCACATTGGCATACTGCTGAGACCAGGGAAACTACCGTGGTAAACAGCAGGTTTTAAATCTATGGGCAAAGGCAGTCTGATTTTTCTCCTTCTTCGTGAGCAGACCCTTGATAAAGAAACACCAGTGCCACATCCCGCTTTTTGTTTCAATGGAATTGTAAACTGTTGTGCCTAAATTATGTCTCCATAGAGATGCCAACAAAATCCAATAATATGACTAGATGTTGTAAACACTCACATCCTTTCAAAACAAATGCACCTGACAGGAAGCCAATGTGTCCCATTCTTTACACTTACAATGGAATCAACAGCAGATTGCTCATACTTGAAATGTTGTAGTTTTATAATTTTAATCTGAGAATCTCAAACAGAGCATGGCAGGGGTGGGGGAATTCATGGTTCCTTGAGATATTTATCAGAATTGCAAGATATTTAAGAAATGATGATGATGATGATAATAATAATAATAATAATCATTCACTAGGCAGTATATAATAATTATGTTGAAGATAACAAACCTTGCCTGAAGTCTTACAATTTAAATTAAGACAAAAGTATTAGGAAAGGGGAAGAAAAATGAGAGGCAGAGATCAGAGGAGTCTCCGGAAGCATAGGGTCCCAGAATAAAGAAAGCAGCAAAAGGGAAAGAACAGACATGTGAAAGAAATGAAATGTGCACATTATACGTACAAGAACGAATCAGCACCATTGTTTATGACCTGTCATTTTCACATACCAAAGCTTTGTTCTGAATGCAACACCTAAAAAGAGGGCATTCTGTCCACACAACTACAATCTACATTCAAAATCACATTTCTTGAGTGTAGGACTGCCTTGAAGAGTCCAGTCCTGTGGTTGATCGAAGAAAGTAATATTAAAAAACAAGATCACAACTTCCGGGGTTGAGATCTCCACATCTTGACCCTTTCCTGCAAAGCTACTGCGAGCCTGGGAGGTGCTGAACAGAGTACAGAGAACAGCGGGGTCGTCTGTAGAATAAGTTCAGCAGCAAGTAACCAGGTTCCCGTTAACCAAGGGTGGGTCAGACAGGCCAGGAAGGAACAGCTCCTACAGCAAACCCCTGGCGCAAGATGCAGTAGAAGTTGCTGCAAGGAAGGCCTAAGCTCAACTGGTTTCCTAAAGAACAGCCTTAGCTGCATATTTAGCAAGAATTTAAAAGCACAGCACTCTAGCCTGAAGCCTGGCATGATGGACACCCTTGCTGGATTCCAGAGCAGCTAAGGGCCTTGGGTGATTGGTGACATGATGGAATTCTAGATTCAAGTTTGTCATTTGAATCCCCGGCATCAAAGGAACAACGTCCGCACAACTTCTCACACACACACACACACACACACAATATTCTAATTATAAACCCAGATGTCAGGCTGGATGATGTGGAGGGTGGGAATGGCAGAGACTGAGAACAAGGTGCCCTAGGGCAATAACCAGCAGGCACTGACCATGGGGTCTGTGTGTGGCTGAATGGGATGAAGGTGGCAGAGTGACCTGATAAGCATATTGGGGCATGAACAGGTTGGACAGTGACCTCATTCAGACTGTCAGCGCGTATGCCAGGCATTTGGAGTGGGCTGTCTCACTGCTTTGTCTCAGGTGCATGCTTTGCTCTTCTCAGCCCTTTCTCTTGGGAGTCCATAACCTGGAGTCACATCTGGAGTTGCTTGTCTACTAAACCTTTGCACTTCTGTGGCATGATGGCTCCACATGGAGCCCCTTCAGTGGTGGAATGCTTGGGAGACTTCTCATAAACTACAGGGACCCCTCATGGCTCTTCTTCCTCTCTGCTCATGTGGCTGTGTAGTTAGGGTGTCTCCCTGTGAGGGGCACCCCAGGTTCTTGTCCTGGTATCTCTTGCTTTTTCTATGAGAACTTATTGTTGCCAGCAAGCTCCTCTAAAGTTGCTGTGTGTTGTGAGGCCATTTTCACGTTTCCCCAGGGTGGGACTCGGAGCCTTCCCTCCTGTATCCTTTGGCATCGCCCTTTCCCACTGCGCTGTCTGCTGTGAGCTTGCCGTTGTTCTGCTTTGTACAGATGGTCTCTGGCCTGCTCAACTGCGAAATGCTGATCTCCCTCACAAAGATGGCAATAGTGTGGTGTTATGGGATGTGTTTACATTGGGGGTAGGATACATGTGGGCCTCCCAATGTTGTTGGACCACAACTCCCATCAGCCCTCACCACTGGCTTTGCTGGCTAGGGCTGACAGGAACTGCAGCTCAGCATCATCTGGACAGCTACTTGTTCCTCACCCCTAGCTTAAATGGAAGCATTGGTCTCACAGCAGGACTTGACTCATTAAGAACATAAGAAGAGCCATGCTGAATCAGACCAAGGGTCCATCTAGTCCAGCATTCTGTTCACACAGAACAGGTTCATTCTCCTTGCAGTCCTCCTACCCATATCTCCATGGTGGTTTGTGCCAAGGGAGACACTGTGTGTGTGGGGGGAGGGGGGGTTCTGGCTGCCTGGTTGTGAGCTGTAAGTGGAGGGTGTGTGTATGTTGTGGACTGGGTGATGACAGAAGCCCTATTCAGAAGTGTACATACAAGATTAGAATTGTGGAGCGGGTGGGATAATAATGTGTTCATTATTCGTGCCCACTTCATTGCTTGTCCCCTCTGTCCTCCATGGATTGGTGGGTTAATTTCTGTACTGGGGAGACTGATCCACTCACATAGGTGCCCTGCGAGGTTTAGAAGCATGACTGTCCAGGGTTCTACATTGCATGGAGAGCCTATTCAAGTAGAGCCAATTCGCCTGGCAGACATTCAGCCCCCAGTGGGTGGAGGGCCATAGAGATAGGCAACAAGGATATGATGGAGGGGGCAGAGCTAAGAGACCTACCCCCTGCTCTCTCCGTCATGTGGTTCTAACTGTTTGTTTGTGTGCTGGGGGACGGACTTCTGATTAGGACTTTAGGGTCATTTAGATATTGATGTGTTCTGACTAGTGTTCCCCATGGGTAATATGGGGGCTAGGGATGTTGGAGAAATCCACAACGGATTCAAATGAGTTTGGATTTTGATGACTCTGACCTCTGGCTTCCACAGCGGACCAGCTTGTTTGGAGTCACTTGGATTCCACAGACCCGTGGACTGGTTTTTCACTGGGGGAGGGGGCACTTGCATTAACGAATTAGTGCTGATGAGAATTAGTGCATGCAGAATGAAATTATGGTTTAAAACTCTCTGATTCCATCAATGAGCTGACTATGGAACGAAAGAAGCCAGACAATCCACAAAACACAGTCAGAACGGATTTAACAAAATCTGTACATCTCTAGTGGGCTCATCACTGATGAGCAACTTCCTAATTTTTAGCTGGCAGCAGAGCTTTTAGGGATGCTGTGGATGTTGCTGCCTTATCATTTGTTTCTGCAGCTCTTGTTTTGCAGTTGACTCTACTACTGGTTGAATGTAGGATTGTGTCTATGGCTGCAATCCTGTACACCCGCCTGGGGGGCAGAAACTCAGGCAGCTGGTTGGCCACTGTGTAAACAGAATGCTGGACTAGATGAACACTTGGTCTGATCCAGCATGGCTCTTCTTATGTTCTTAGGACCACGGGCCAAATCCAGAACACCTGGGGTACCAATCCATCCCTTGGGGTTCCCTAAATGGCCATGGACCCTTCCCCTGGCCCCAACTCATGCCCTGACCACCGATCATTTGGTGGCTTCCTGGCTTTTGTGCAGTTTTCCCTCATTCTAAAACACTGAATTTGTCTCTCCTAAAGTTTAGGAGTAGTAAGAGCTTTAAGCGAAAATATGCTGGTAGTTTTGGTATTTTGGCCCTGTCCCCTTTCCTCTCCCATTTTCCCTGTGGCCCCACCCACTACTGGAATGTGGGCCCTGAGAACTTCTCCAAAACTGCATTTGGCCCTTGGGCTGAAAGACCTTCAACAGTTATACACACTTGTGTAGAAATAAGTCTGAGTAAGAACATAAGAATATAAGAAGAGCCCTGCTGGATCAGACCAAGGGTCCATCTAGTCCAGCATTCTGTGCACTGCACACAGTGGCCAGCCAGCTGTCAACCAGGAACCCACAAGCAGGACGCAAGCACAACAGCACCCTCCCGTATACACGTACAGGACTGCACTGTGACACTTGCATTAGCTTTAGATTAGTGGCCTCCCATCTTACCAGGGCTATAGGATCTCCTCGTTATGAAATGTTTCTTCTCCCAAAAATGTTTATTCCATCATTTTATAAGGAGCATTTTATTATAAACACTAAATTGCCATTTTTATTTTGTAGTTACAGCATTCCTCCCCCACCCACCCCAGTTATGACCTGGGGAATCATTCATTCAAATTTACTGTCAGCAATTTCAGGTAAAACTATTCAGATTGATGTCAATTACAGATGAATTTCAGAAATTATCTTCATTGTACACTGCTTCATTTTTTTTTTAAAAGATGACTACTGTTTTTCCTTCTCATGCAACTCAGTGTCACTTATATTTTGACAAGTAATGTTCAAGGTTTTGTTCCCCACGACAAAGTATTAAGCAAGATTGGAAGGGGGCATTTTTATAACTGGTAATTAGATGAATACTATGTTTATTCGTATATATCCAGCGGGACTACTATGCATTTTGTTTCTTACTAGCTGATGACTTCAGTAGTGGCCCAACTGCTGTTGCTATGGAAATGCCCCTGGATTTCATACAACCAAAAATTTCAAAGATTTACAGATTTTATTGCTTCTAATTCTGTAAAGAACATACTGAAACCATGATTTTATTCCCCTTTTACATAAGCAAAATTGTTGCGAATGGTACTTCCTTTAATTTATTATCTCTAATGTAAAAAAATAATTGGACCACTGCTACTTTATTCAAAGCACATTTTTATACACAATATATTATTTTTATTCTCTTTAAATCCATTCGCCAACCCATCATTTTCTTTCTTGACATCTATTTACATTTGTATTGACTGTGTTAATCTTTTATTTATACATATTACTTGACAATGAGAACATGAGAACATAAGAACATAAGAAGAGCCATGCTGGATCAGACCAAGGGTCCATCTAGTCCAGCATTCTGTTCACATAGTGGCCAACCAGCTGTTGACCAGGAACCCACAAGCAGGGCATGAGCGCAACAGCACCCTCCTACCCATGTTCTCCACCAACTGGTGGACATAGGCTCACTGCCTCTGGTACTAGAGGTAGCACACAGCCATCAAGACTAATAGCCATTGACAGCCTTTTCCTCCAGGAATTTGTCCAACCGCCTTTTAAAGCCATCCAAATTGGTGGCCATCACTTAGGGGTGTTTGAAACCCCGCTTACCTGGCTCTGCCAGGTTCCGCAGGTGGGGGGAGGCGATCCGTTCCTCCCCCTGGAATCCTCGACGGGGGGGAGGCGATCTGTTCCTCCCCGCGGAATCCTGCCCAGCTGGCTCTGCTCCACGGCCAGGCCGCGGAGCCACCGGCTGGGCGAATCCACAGTGGGGCCTCCAGCCGCTGCCAGGCTGCTGCGGACGCAAATGGCATCCTGTGTAGGGGACGCCATTTGCATCCCTACGCCGGCCCATGATAGGCTACGTAAATATTTACATTGCCTATGATGGCTAAAGCAGGGACGCAAATGGCGTCCCCTACGCCATTTGCGTTCCCACTTTAGCCGTGATAGGCTATGTAAATATTTACGTAGCCTATCACGCCAAAAAAAAAGGGAATGCAAATGGCAGCGGCTACGGCGGCCGCCATTTGCATTCCCTTTTTTAGCTGTGATAGGCTACATAAATATTTACGTAGCACGGTGAAAAAGGGAATGCAAATGGCGGCCATCGCAGCCACCGCAATTTGCGTTCCCTTTTTTGGTAGGGATGTACGAAAGTCACTTATCTTTTTGCGGATGTGATTCGCGGTGGGGGGGAGGCGCTCCGTCCCTCCCCCCAGAATCCTCTACGGGGGGGGAGGCAATCTGGTCCTCCCCCCCGGAATCCTGCCCAGCCAGCTACGCTCCGCGGTGGCTCCACCGTGGCATGGAGTTCCGGCCACGGATGGGCTGCTGTGGACGCAAATGGCGGCTATTGGTAATGGCCGCCATTTGCGTCCAGCCAGGCCACCGTGATAGGCTATGTAAGTATTTATGTAGACTATCACGGCAGGCCAAAAAAAAAAAACAGCGTACGCAAATGGCGGAGGCTACGGCGGCCGCCATTTGCGTTCTGTATTTTTCGCCGTTTTATCCTACATATATATTTACGTAGGCTATTACGGAAAAAAAAAGGTAAATCAAATAGCGTAGTGGGCGCCATTTGCGTTCCTTTTTGTTTCCTGCCAAAATATTTTAGCCTACGTAAATATTTACGTAAGCTATTACGGCGAAAAAAAGGAACGCAAATAGCGCCCACTACGCTATTTGCATTCCCCTTTTTTTTCGCCATAATAGCTTACATAAATATGTCCGTAGGCTAGAACAGCGAAAAAAAGGGAAAGCAAATGGAGGCCACCGTAGCTGCCGCCATTTGCATATGCTGTGTTTTGTTTTGTTTTTTGCTTGCCGTGATAGGCTACGTAAATACTTATGTAGCCTATCACGGCCAAAAGCAGATACAAATGGCGGCTGCGGCAGCCGGTTGAAAGACCAGCCGCCGTTGCCATCACCGGAACATCCGCCCCAGGTAAGCTTCATCCCGGGGGAGAAAGGGGTGGGAGGCCATTCCGCCACAGGTTTCAGGGGGCCGAATGTCAGTGCATTCGGCCTCACTGAAATCCTTGGCGGAATTCTCCGCCATCCCTATTTTTTTGCCATGATAGGCTACATAAATATTTACGTAGCCTATCACAGCCTCCGCAGGGACGCAAATGGCATCTCTGCGTTAGCCATGATAGGCTACGTAAGTATTTATGTAGCCTATCATGGCCATTCGAAAGACGCGAATGGCGGCTACAGACGCGGCCGCCATTCGAGGAGCATCGGAATGACCGACAAAGGTAGGCTCCGTTCCAGGCCCATTTCCAGTGGGGGGCCGGGGGGTTTCATTCCGCCACATATTTCAGGGGGGCCGAATGCGTTGGCATTCGGCCTCACCGAGATCCATGGCAGAATTCTCCGCCATGCCTACCATCACTACATCCTGTAGTAGCAAATTCCATCATTTAACTATGTGTTGTGTGAAGAAGTACTTCCTTTTATCTGTCCTGAATCTCCCACCAATCAGCTTCATAGGATGACTCCAGGTTCTAGTATTTTGAGAGAGGGAGACAAATGTCTCCCTATCCACATTCTCCACACCATGCATAATTTTGTAGACTTCTATCGTATCTTCCCTTACCCTCCTATTTTCCAAGCTAAACAATCCCAGCTGTTTTAACCTTCTCTCATAGGGGTGATACTCCAGCCCCTTGATCATTTTAGTTGCCCTTAGGGATGGTGGAGAATTCTGCCACGGATTTCAGTGAGGCCGAATGCACTGGCATTCGGCCCCCCGAAACCCGTGGCGGAACGGCCTCCCACCCCCCGCCACCCCGCATTATCCCCTAGGGACGAAGCTTATCTGCGGTGGATGCGGCGGCGGCGGCTGGTTTCTCAGCCGGCTGCTGTGGCTGCAAATGGCAGCCGTTGTAGCAGCCGCCATTTGTGTCCTGCCAGGCTGCCATGATAGGCTACATAAGTATTTACGTAGCCTATCGCAGCAAAGAGCAGGGATGCAAACGGCGGCCGCTACGCCATTTGCGCCCCTGCTCTTTCCGTGATAGGCTACTTAAATACTTACGTAGCCTATCAAGGCAGCCTGGCAGGATGCAAATGGCAGCCACTACGCCATTTGCGTGGCTGCCTTTACCATGATAGGCCACGTAAATACTTATGTAGCCTATCACGGAAAGAGCAGGGGCGCAAACGGCATAGCGGCCACCATTTGCATCCCTGCTCTTTGCCGTGATAGGCTACGTAAATACTTACGTAGCCTATCACGGCAGCCTGGCAGGACACAAATGGCGGCTGCTATTATGGCCATTTGCGGCTGCAGCAGCCCGGCCATGGCTGGAACTCCGGCTGTGGATGGCCCTGGCCGGTGGCTCCATGGAGCAGCCACGGAGCAGAGCCAGCCAGGGAGGATTCGGGGGGAGGGACGGAGCACCTCCGTCCCTCCGCGGATGCCCCTGTGCGGAGCCAGGTAAGGGATTCGTACATCCCTAGTTGCCCTTTTCTGCACTTTTTCCAGCTCTACAATATCTTTTTTTAGGTCTGTTGACCAGAACTGGACACAGTGTTCCAAGTGTGGTTGCACCACAGATTTGTATAGGGGCACTATGATATTGGCAGTTTTTTTCTCAATTCCTTTTCTAATTATGCCTAACATGGAAATTTACCTGGAAAAGGCATTAAGCTAACTGCCCTGTAATTTCCCAAATCCCCCCTAGATCCCTTTTTGAACATTGGTGTTACATAGGCCATCTCCCAGTCCTCTGATATAGAAGCTGATCTTAGGGACATGTTGCATATTTCGGTCAGCAAGATCAGCAATTTCATATTTGAGTTCTTTGAGAACTCTAGGATGGATACCATCTGGGCCCAGTGATTTATTTGCTGTAGGGATGGTGGAGAAATCCACGGAGTCCATGTTGGAACGGACTGCTCCCCACCTCCACCCCACGAAGTCTGGTAGGGACAGACCCTACCTGGCGCTGGCTGGTCCGGGTCCATCCGCTGCCATCCACAGCCATCCGCTGCCGGGCTGCGGACGCAAATGGCATCCAGCGTAGCGGATGCCATTTGCATCCCCGCCCTTGGCCATGATAGGCTATGTAAATATTTACGTAGCCTATCACGGCCAAGGGCAGGGATGCAAATGGCATCCGCTACGTCGGACGCCATTTGCGTGGCAGCGGACGGAAGTCTGGCTGTGGACGGCCCGGCTGGCTGGTCCGTGGACTCGCCCTAGGAGCGGAGCCAGCCGGGAAGGATTCCAGGGGGAGGGATGGATCGCCTCCCCCCCCCAGCGGATGCCCCAGACCAGATGGGTGAGTGGGGTTCATACACCCCTAATTTGCTTTCAGTTTATCAATAAGGTTGTCACCACTATTTGCCTCAGTACCTCAGACTCCCTTCCTGAAAACATCAGTTCAGGCACAGGTATCTGTCCTATATCTTCTGCAGTGAAGACAGATGAAAAGAATTCATTCAGCTTCTCTGCAATCTCCTTGTCCTCCTTCAGTACTCTTTTAACTCCATTGTCATCCAACGGTCCAACTGCCTCCATAGCTGGTTTTCTACTTCTGATACATTTAAATAATTCTTTATTGTTGACCTCGATGTTGTTAGCGATATGCTCTTCAAACTGCTTTTTTGCATCTCTTATTGTCTGCTTGCATCGCCTTTGTGCAAGCTTGTTCTCTGTTCTTCCTTTTGTTTTCCTCACTTGGGCAAGACTTCCATTTTCTGAAGGAAGCTCTTGTTTCTCTAATAGCTCCCTTAACACTGCTCATTAACCATGCCAGCAACCTCTTGGACTTGGTGCTACCTTTCCTAACCTGTGGTATACATTTCAGCTGCGCTTCTATTATTGTGGTTTTGAGTAATTTCCAAATGTATTTCCAAGTATTTTGAAGGGATTAAATCCTCTTGACTCCCCCTTTTAACTTTCTTTTCACCAGTTACCTCATTTTAGAGAAGTTTCCTCTTCTGAAGAGGAAGACTGTGACTGTGTTGTGACTTCCTGGGCAATTTTCCACTTAAATGTATAAAAAATCTGATAGCACTGTGATCAATGTTTCCAATTTGTTCAACAACATTTACATTTCATACTAGGTCCTGGGCGACACTAATATGCTTTGTCACAATACCAAATCTGTATTACCAAGTTATGTATCATTTCTTATCTCAAAGTTAACCAAATTCTTGTCATTTTTCAACATTGGCCAACACATTACTGAGATATATTTTGGGATACTTTACAAGGTCTAGAAAGTGAATCGATAAGAATTTTTACAAATCCTACATTCTAAGGAATACATTTTTGAAAACAGGAACAAAAGAGTATGTGTCAAATTGGAATTTCTGCAGTAATAATTGAACAGATTATTATCTCTGAAATAATTTTAGACATTTTATGGAGAATTCATGGGGCAGTTGGGGCCTTCTGCATGTGGCCAGTCCTGACGTTTCTGGTCCATGCATGGCCAGCCCTGGTCCGCAAGTGGCCCCTACCACTTGTGCAATGTGATATAGCCCTCCTGGAGGCCAGCCCCAAAATGAGCAGAAACATCCTCTGCCCTTCCATTTCTGCTCATTTGCAGGCTTGCCCCTGGAAACACTAAATTGTGCCACACAAGCGGTAGGGGCCACTTGCAGACTGGGGCCAGCAGGACTCGCTGCACATGGAAAGCCCCAATTAGATACTGCCCATGTGGTGCCAACCAAAAATAGCTTACTTTTGCATTCTTAACTACTATTAGAGAATCTGGTATCACTATAAAGAGAAACAGAGTAATTATGGCATAGGCTTTCCATATCCCTCTTAACCGTTAATGGCGCTACATTACTTTTTTTGTGTTTGCTATAACAAATTAACATGGCTACTTCCTCTCTAGAATGTGTAGCATTGTTGAAACCTTGACTGCAACGGTGCTATGTGGATATAGATTGATATCAGTAATGATATCATTATGCCAAATTAATTACATACTAAGATGACATAACTGAAAGGGTTTAAAATAATTGGAACGGCTCAGCAAAATGGGTCTCAATGAATCAGCTGAAGAACAGATTTGAGTGACATGATGAACACGCAAAAACTTCAGTTAGCTATGAATTGGACTCTTGACTCATCATAACATGGACATCGTGAATGGGTGGGTCCCCTTTAACAAACACTGTTACTGTGGGAAGTAAGCCCATAAAAATATTTAGAAAAAACAAGAGAATTGACTCAAATAGAGAGAAGATGACTCACCAGACAACTTGGTTGGGTGCTCTGGTCATGTAGTTCAGAGCAATCAATCATAAAATCATAGTGTTGGAAGGGACTTCAAACATCACCTGGTCCAAACCCCTGCTGATGTAGGAAATCCACTACTGCAGAACCCCTGATAAGTGGCCATCCAGACTCTTAAAAACTCCTAACAAAAGGGAACACTACCTGTTGTGGTGGCAGTCTGTTCCATTGTTGAACAGCTCTTACCAACATGAAGCCCTTCCCAATGTTTAGTCTAAATCCTTTTTCTTGTAATTTCAATCCATTGGTTTGGGTCCTACCCTCTGGAGCAACAGAAAACAAATTTGCTCTGTCATCTGTGAGACAGCCCTTATGTTATTTGACAATGGCTCTCATATTTCCTCCTAAATTAGTCCTAATGGTCTCTTCTCCAGGCAAAACATACTCAACTCGACACCTTCAACCTTTCCTCAGAGCATTTGGTCTCCGGACCTCTCACAATCTTCGTTGCCCTCCTCTGAACACGTTCCACTTTGTCAATATCATTCTTAAACTCCATTCTTAAAGTGCCCAGAACTAGATGCAGTAGTCAGGTGAGGTCTGACTGAAACAAAAAGAGAAAGAGAAACACCCCACTTGTTATTTCTCTCCAGGTAGACGAGGACCCACCAGTGAGCACTCTTTGGGTATGATCCATCAATCAGCTACAAATCCACCAAACAGTAGCATCATTTAGCCCACATTTTACCAGCTTGCCAACCAGAATATCATCGGGGACTTTGTTGAAAGCCTTGCTGAAATCATGATATACTATGACCACAGCATTCCCCTGATTTAGCAGGCTAGTAACTAGGGATGGACGAAAGTCCCTTACCTGGTCCCGCAGCTTTTTTTTGGGGGGGGGAGGCACTCCGTTTCTCCCCCCGAAATTCTTGGCGGGTGGGGAGGCGCCCCGTCTCTCCCTGCCGAAATTCTGGCCAGGGGGGAGCGCCCCGCCTCTCTGGCTGCGAAAGAAAAAAGTAAAGTAAAAAAAAAAAAAGTGATAGGCTACGTAAAGATTTACGTAGCCTATCACGGCTAGATTTTCAAAGTCAGCCGTGATAGGCTACGTAAAGATTTACGTAGCCTATCACGGCTGACTTTGAAAATCTAGCCGTGATAGGCTACGTAAATCTTTACGTAGCCTATCACTTTTTTTTTTTTACTTGGAAATGGCAGCGGTGGCAGCCGGTCAGAAGACCGGCCGCCGCCGCCACCGAACCGCCGCCGGGACTCACCGCCGCAAGGGACATCCGCAGGAGGTAAGTCCCATCCTGGGGGGGGGGGCAGGGGGGCGGAGAATTTCCCCACCAATTTCGGGGGGCCGAATGCGTTGGCATTCGGCCTCCCGGAGATTCATGGAGAAATTCTCCGACATCCCTACTAGTAACGCTATCAAAAAAAGGAGATAAGGTTAGTCTGGCATGACTTATTCTTGGAAAAACTGTGCTGGCTCTTTATGATCCCAGGGCTTTTCTTTCCTAAATGCTCACAGACTGATTGCTCAATTATCTGCTTTAGAACCTTTCCAGGTATTGATGCCAAGGTGACTGGTAATTGCCTGGATCTTCCCCCCACCACCTTTTTGAGGGTTTCTTTGTGAGTGAAAGGCTAACATTAAACAACTTTTGAACATGCACCTACACAGCAGCCTGAAAGTGAGCCACACAAGTGGAGAATTTCATTTCACATGTCACGCTGGGACTTCTGCAAGAAATTCAACTTAGTTCATAATATAAGTATTAAGACCTGGACAAATCCATACTCTGAACCAGGTAGTTATGAACTTTGACAACATCTCTTTTCCTGTTGCTCAGCCCTAAATCATACACACAGCAGGCAAGGGGGGTAAGACTGTTCCTGGGATGAACCACTTCAGACTACAGGTGGAGAATTTCATGGCTGGATGCTTTCCAATGTCAAAAACTCTTTGCACATAACAAAACTTGCATGTCAGAGGAAACTAAGCTGACATGGAAAGATCCTTATTTGTGTAGGGTCTGTGCATATCTTGAACCAAACATACAGCAACAGGGAATGAGGATGGTGCGCAGGATCCCACGTCCCACTTCTATCTATCCAATGTAACATATTAAAAGTGTTTTAATGAGATTTTTCCCTGAAATGTTGATTCTGCATTCTTACTCACTGACCTGGTTTGCATGTAAGGATAACCCAGAGTATGGGTTGTCACTGAATTATGGGTTGTCATTATGTGCGAACCCTGCACTATGGTTTAACTATGGTTTATTAACCATGAACAACCCAGAGTTCACAACCCAACAACAAACCATGGGTTCTCTTCCTGGGATGTTTGTGGTTAACAACCCATAGTTAAACCACAGTGCAGGGTTTGCACATAACGACAACCCACAATTCAACAACAACCCATACTCAACCCATACCCTGGGTTGTTGTTATGTGTGAACTGGGCCAAAGTGATGATTCCAAGGTGGCAGAAGCTCATAAGCTAAATGAATGAGAAAGTCTGATAAAAAAGGTAAGAAAACATATTCAAACATAGCTAAAAGAACCATCTTTCTTTTATTTCCTATTGATGCTGTCTCTTCCTGTTCAGTATTTTTGGTAGCAACCCACCTCCCACCGTCCCACCTCCTGTGGCTTTATTTTGTTCTAAAGTAATGTCTTCCCCATTAGGCATGCTTATTAAATTTGAATAGAAAACCAACAGCATTCATAAGAGAGAGACCTTCACATTCAAGACAATTAAGCGTAGCACATTTGAACTTTCAAACAAACTGTTGGCATGGAAACAGAAAGCAGTTTCTGTTAGAACGAAGAGATGGCAATGAGGGGACAGGCTTTTTTTTAAGCCCTATATGTTCAAAATTCTATAGTTTGATGTGTTTGAAAGGAGACAATATAAATCCTTGTGCATATAAATCCTCTTCAGTCAACTCCCTCAATTAAAACCACCTAAGAAAATGGTGCCCCAAAGCCATAATACCTCATTCTTTCCTCACAATTTTTTTTTTAAAAAAAAATCTAACAGCTTTATGCCCTAATAACACTGCTGGTACGTGCTTGTATAGCAAGCCTGCGTATCGTCTTTCTCTCTTAGTCAACACAACTCCCACAGATCAGCCAGGGCTTTCCAATAACACTGATACTAAAACAGTAAGGAGTCAGAAATGGTGTGTTAACAGTATAAGCCTCTTAGACATAAGGGCAAGAAAACTTAAACCTCAATGCATTATTAGTTAGGAGTATTAACAACAATAACTCTATACTAATAAAAATGTGCCAAAGCAGAGTTAATTAGTAGGCCATTGCTTCCATGCTGTGATTCATAGGGACTGACATACAGTGGGGCTGTTCACACAACACACCAACCCACACTCAGTGGTTGAGTGTGGGTTGTTGTTGAACTGTGACTGGTTTGTTGAACTGTGGGCTAGCGTGGTGTCTGAACAGAGGACATTTTCCACGGGGTGGCTTATTAATCATGCAGTGTGGCTTTCTAACCACTTTGAACAACCCAGCAATTATTCGAGAAAAATGAGACACACTGCATGGTTCAACAAACAACTCAGACTCAACCCACACTTGAGCATGGGTTAGCATGTTGTGCGAACAGCCCCAGTGTCACACAGGGCAGGGCACAGACCTCCAGGCTCATGTGAAGACTCTGTGAATGCAGTGATGGCCCTTGTGCTTAGAAATGAGAAAGAAAGCTTGTCAGTGGAATGGGCCACTCGTCCAAGGGGTTACCAGTCCTCCAGCCACCTGTATTCTGCTGGAAACTATACTAATAGAATTATAATGTGAAGTAATATTATTATTATTATTGTATAATATAATATTCAAATGGGAATTTATCTGACTGCTCCTTCACATAATACTGCAGATGAGCCCCTCCTGCCATAGGGAGCCAGTGTGGCATAGTGGTTAGAGAGACTGGGACTCAGGAGATCCAGGTTCTAATCCACACTCAGCCATGAGGCTCACTGGGTGACTTTGTGCCAGTCGTTGACTCTCAGCCTAACCTACCTCACAGGGTTGTTGTGTGGATAAAATGGAGAGGAGGAGGTGAACCACCTTCAGTTCCTTGCAAGAGGAAAAAAGGCACAACATAAATGTAATGATAACATAAACAACCAAAAAACAAAGAAATAAATAGGCTTCTGCTTGTATCTGAACTAAGGACAAAAAAAAAACCCCTGAGCAGGTGAAGAGTCAGATCACACATAAGTAGCAGGATGTGAGCAGGAATGAGCAGGACAGTGCCAAGTTTGACAAGGCCCTCAGGCTCCCCCAAGTGAGCCCATCAGTAGCAGCATTCCTGGTAGGGTGGCCATGTGTCCTACTTTTCACAGAGCTGTGCAACAATGGCCTCTTGAAATCCTCCGTCCTATTTATAGGCAGAGAAACAATTTCAGCACATTTCTTAAGGGGGAGGAGAAATTGTCCAACAGTTTCTCACCAACAGCACGGGTCATAGTACAGCTTCCTTCTATTTTCATAAGGGTTTTTGTTTTTGCACTGCCAGTGCAAGTGTCAGACAACAGCAACTGTGTCGGCACGTAGGGAAGTCAGAGAATTTCTCCACGAATCTCCAGAAGGCCGAATGCCAACGCATTCAGCCCCCTGAAATTGGTGGAGAAACGGACCGCCCCCCCGCCCCCCCGGATGGGACTTACTTTGAACGAATGTCCCTGGCGGCGGCGGCTCCCGGCAGCAGTTCAGCAGCGGCGGCGGCCAGTCTTCCGACCGGCTGCCGCCGCCATTTCCAAGTAAAACAAACAAACAAACAAACAAATGTGATAGGCTACGTAAAGATTTACGTAGCCTATCACGGCTAGATTTTCAAAAAACACCGTGATAGGCTACGTAAATGTTTACATAGCCTATCACGGCTGACTTTGGGGGGGGGGAAAGCACGTACGCAAATAGCGGCGCCCATGGGCACTGCCATTTGCGTTCCTTATTTTGGCACGGGTAGTCTACGTAAATATTTACATAGACTACGGCGAAAATAAGGGCAACGCTATTTTTGCTGTAGTCTACGTAAATATTTACGTAGACTACCCATGCCAAAATAAGGAATGCAAATGGCAGCGCCCATGGGCACCGCCATTTGCGTATGCGCTTTTTTTGGTTTTTTCAAAGTCAGCCGTGATAGGCTACATAAACATTTACGTAGCCTATCACAGCTGACTGCAGGCCAGGGACGCAAAGAGCGGCGGCTATGGCCACCGCCATTTGCGTCCCGGCAGGAGGACTTGAAGTGTAGTCTAGGTACTCCTTTATTCATTCATACAAGGGGCTTCCTATCCATGCTGCCCATTCCGCCATTTCCAAGTAAAACAAACAAACAAACAAACGTGATAGGCTACGTAAAGATTTACGTAGCCTATCACGGCTAGATTTTCAAAAAACACCGTGATAGGCTACGTAAATGTTTACATAGCCTATCACGGCTGACTTTGGGGGGGGGGGGGGAAGCACGTACGCAAATAGCGGCGCCCATGGGCGCTGCCATTTGCATTCCTTATTTTGGCACGGGTAGTCTACGTAAATATTTACATAGACTACGGCGAAAATAAGGGCAACGCTATTTTTGCTGTAGTCTACGTAAATATTTACGTAGACTACCCATGCCAAAATAAGGAATGCAAATGGCAGCGCCCATGGGCACCGCCATTTGCGTATGCGCTTTTTTTGTTTTTTTCAAAGTCAGCCGTGATAGGCTACGTAAACATTTACGTAGCCTATCACAGCTGACTGCAGGCCAGGGACGCAAAGAGCGGCGGCTATGGCCACCGCCATTTGCGTCCCGGCAGGAGGACTTGAAGTGTAGTCTAGGTACTCCTTTATTCATTCATACAAGGGGCTTCCTATCCACACTGCCCATTCTTCTAAAGAGTATTGTCGAAGAATCATAGAACCAACCCATTTGAGGTTTGCGTATGTCTTTAGGCCAGAGCTTCTGAATAACACAGGGCAAAACTGAAGAATATTCATAAGTAATAGGACTACGGGAGTTCATTTGGCCCTTTAAGAAATAAGATAAATGCATTCAAATCTAGCCACACACGTAATTAGACTAATGCCGAAGTCATGGTATTACATAATTTTGTTATACTGGTAACTTAAATTAAAGGGATCGATGTACATTTGAATCAAAGTTCTTCCTTTTCTCCAGAGGCAGAGCAAGCCACTCTGCTCGGCTGCGCAACCACATACTGCACAACCACACCAAGTATCAGGTTGCTGAAGTATGCAACACTGATGACCAAAGGAAGTCAGAGATTAGGGATGTCGTGAGAGTCCGTGGCTCTGATGGACTCCCCTTCGCCCGCCCTCCCAGACCCCGCTTGCTGGACCGTGGGGTGCTCACGGACCGGACCGGCGACCACCCTGCGGCTTGGTGAGCACCCAGCAGCTGCCCATCCTCACTAGAAAGCCACCACTATGCGCAACACTGGCGACTCAGGTGCTTTTGGATGTTGGCTGCTGTAAAGGGGGCATCTACATGACATTACAGGTGTGAATGAAGCATTCGTGGCTGCCAAGTGCACAACATCACCTACCTGGAAGTGCCTGAGCTGCCACTGTTGCACCCAACAGTGGTTTGCAAGGGAGGACGGGCAGCCCCGCAGCTTCGCCGGGCACTTGCTGGGCCGTGACGAAGCTCGCACAGCACCGCGAGGAGAGCTGGGCAAGAGCAGCTCAGCGAGCACCTGACAAAGCTGGGCATGGGAGAGTCAATCCATCCCTATCAGAGATGCACCCTTTTATGGAAAACGGGCTTTCTCTGACTGAGGTCCAATGAAATCATATTCAGTGTTACTACTTTAGACTCAACAACACTGCAGTCACCATTTCAGATTAGACAACGATATAACTGACACGAAGATTTGGCTCCTGTGAGAATCCAGGAAAGAAGATGAGACTATAGGAAGCTGTCTCATACTGAGTCAGACCTTTGGTCCATCTAGCCCAGTATTGTCGACACTGACTGGCAGCGGATCCCTGGGGTTTCAGGGAGGAGTTTTTCCAGCCTTATTTGGAGATGCCGGGGATCGAAACTGGGACCTTCTGGGTGCCAAGCAGGAGCTCTGCCACTGAGCTGCAGCCCCTCCAGAAATGCTCATTTCCAGATTGGGACAGGTGAGCAGAGCTCCTTTATCCGAGCTCTGCTGAACTGCCCCTTGTGGAAACAAGTGTTTCTGCTTGTTTCAGGTTGCCCTAACAACCATTGGCTTCCCATTGTTCTAGCGGTGGGTCCTGCTGGCATGTGGGCAGCCTAGGATACTGCCTCAAATTGCCGGTTCCTACTCTGTTGTGAGAACCATTGTGACTAGAGACTTAGTGGGATATGCACACACTGAATAGTTTTCAACGGAGATACACACACACACACACATTATATATATGGAAATCACAAGCTAGCCAGAACAGTTTTGACAACACAAAGAAAGCTAAATTAGTCTCATCAATTATTCATTAGGGATTATTCACACAAACTTCTCTTCCTGATATATGATGTTGTGAAAAGCATCTGTATTCAACTTTCAAAAAGTTCTGCAGGAGTGTTGCAAAAAGAAGAAGAAAGAAGTGCAAACACTGACAAAACCTATAAATGCCATTCTCTTACCTAATGATATGCCCCAGTTTATAAAAGAGAGTTCAAAGACACAACATTATTATTTTTTTAGGGCAAAGTAATCCCAGGTGGTAAAGGTTTCTATTCTTATCTTTCTTTCAGTGTTCTCTAAAATTATAATTTAGCTTCAACTTGTTTCATTTGGTATTTGTTACTATAGACCAAATCTAGAGTTCTTGAATTGTGTGAATACATTCATTACACCTGTTGTTTAAAGCATGAGCCAATCAAGCCTTCCCCAATCTGGTGTGCCAGGTCTTTTAGACTACAACTCCCAGCATCCATAACCATTATGCAGCCCATGGTCTCCTGCTTCACAGGCTGTCATGCACACCATCATTCCTGTTCTTGCTTGTCCAGGTATACCAAGTTATGAAACTTTGAGCTAAGCACCCCATTCCCAAAGGGAACATTCTCCCCGTGATATAGACATATGAGCTGAGGTGGTAGGTTACTTCAGTATGCAAAGCTGTTCAAACCCACTTCCTTATGTATAGGCAAATGCACAGGAATAATCAGTGAGATTCCTGGAGTACTTCTTTGAATGAGTTTTGCTTAAGTTAACATCACCCATCGTCCCCCACCCACAAATGGGGGGGGAAGGAAATGCATGACTAAAAAAAAGAGGGCAAAAGAGGGTGCTCTTTATGATTTGCATAAAGTTTATATATGCTAATTTAGAAAGAATTACTATAATTAGATCAGAAATAAAATATAGTGGGGAAGATTGTGACCAGATGACCTGTGTGCTTTCTCAGTCTGCTGTCCAGGTGCTAACTCGTGGATGGGCAACCTCAAGGCCCTTGCTCTCCGTTCTTATTGTTCTTTCCCTTTAAACCGGACTTAGACTGGACAGCGTTTCAAACAGAAGACTCCGTCAAATAGAGGAATATCCTCTGCAAGCCCTTGGAATAGCCCTCCACTCTACTTTTGCTGGATTCAAGGTTTGTTCCCTCCCATCAGCTGATTTTTGTGCATCCGGTAAGGTCCATATGCTACAACCTGTTTACACTTACATTTTTGTATCAAGGAAACAGAATATGAGTTGAATATGGTCTTCAGCAGACATGAAAAGCCCATTCACTATAAAGATGGCTTTAACACCAAAGTCAGTTCAGAAAAGCATACTGAAGCGACATGAAATTCCTGCAAGCAAACTATTTATGTATAGTTGGCTATGAACAGGAATATGTTTTTTGGCGGGGGGTTGCACATTCCACTACTTGGTACATACACATCAGCAGCTGGTCCACAGACAGCGATGATAATTGGTCATTTGACTAGTCCTAAAGATACCAGGCACTATGATGTTCAATAATAGCCAGGTTTTAAAGCATTATTAGTTCTGTAACAAAAATGGGGGAAAGCACAGGCTAAAAACGTGTTAATAAGCTATTGTTACGAAACAATGATGACATATTTGCAGATATAAATGCATGCAAATGATATTCAGAAGACTGTACTTCTTGATTTCTATCCTGGACCTCCAGGGATAGCCCCAATAGTTTATACATTTTGAAAAATGAAATTAAGCAAATAAAATTCACATAGCAACTAAAGACAAAACTAATATAATGCTCTTACCACTCTAGTGTAGGGTTGGGTATGTGTGTGGGTTTGTCTGCTCATGTTCCTGAATAAAGAGAAAGGGTATGGGTATGTCTATGGGCCATATGAGACAGTATGTGAAATGTGTGATTGTGTTTAATGTATTTTAAAAAAAAATGCAGGAAGAGAGGACATGAGGAAGAGGGACAATGGCACATGAGGGGCAGTATTTAACACTTTCCCTTGCACCACAGTCCTGACAAAATTCACCCTCCCCACAAAGCTGCCATTTGCCCTGGGTGGATGCTGCCATTGACTCCAACGGCAGCTTCCCACCAGGATGATTGGCAGCTTCGGAGCAAGCAATTTTCATCAGGACAGTGATATGGGGTTACCAGCTCCTCCCCACATATCATGGCTCCTGGTCCTGAACTTGATTGGACCCCCTGGAACTGCTATTTAAAAAAAAAAATTAAAAAGTGAAATGCAATCATACGTTTCATGTGTCATCTACTGTTCTGGAAAGTAAGGGGCCCTCACTGCTTTCCTTGCTGATACACAAGGATGCAATTTTAAAAGCAGGGTGCCACCCACACAAGGGCATTCTTTGCTTCATGGAGTATTTGGTGATATTGGAGTAGTCGTTTGACCGGTGCCTCAACCCTATAAACCTCAGGTGGCTCTCAGGCACATCACTATTACCAATGAGGTCAATATTAAATCATTCCATTCTTACATGTGCGCATGGCAAGAGAAATAGCCTTTGGCCTAAAAATCTATAAGATACACTGTTCACTAGAATCCAAACTAGGAATATTGTCCCACTGCTCCATCCTATTCCCTTTCCCCTAGACCATATTTCCTGTATATTCCATAAGAGATTTTATTTTAGGAGTATCATTATTCATAGTTAATTATACAATCCATACTGTAACAACATGCTTTCCACAAGACTCATCTATCTTTTATGACAACCCAGTACATTTAGCATAAGGTGACTATGTAGATGTATTGGCCCCAGGAGCATAGCCAAGTCATTTATAATGTTAGAGGGGCCTAGAGAGCCATAATGCTTGCTTAAGTTCATTATTGGTGCAATTCCCTTCCTAGTAAGCCTCTGAGCATGTGAAGATGATTCAAAGGGCCGATAGCATGGCCTAGCACATTCCATACTAATGCTTGAGAGTATTATCAAGCACTCTGCCTGGGAAGTGAAGTTTGTTTACAGGTGGCTGTGCTGAGAACCTAGTGTTGTTAGTTTAAGCTGGGAATGAACACTAGGGGCGCTTGCTGCTGCTATGCTGCCTTGTGGCTAACATGTATGGTATAAGACCCATTGTACCCCATGGCTCAGAGGAGCTGTCTGATCCAACCATTGGGTATGCCTGTGTGCTGTAAATTACCCAATAAAGTCTCCTTGTAAGTAAACCTTTGAATCTGATTTATCAGTATCTTGGCACCTCTAACCTAAGAGTTCAACACCCATGGCCGGGGCAGCACAGTAGAACAAACACAAGTGTAAAGAAATAACGATAGTCTAAAATTCTCTGCTCTAGGCATTGACACTGTCTTAATTTTTTAGAATGTTTTAATTGGTATCTGGATATCTCTGTGTGTTGTTTTTTTCTGACTTGTATTCCCAAGCAAGAGAGGAAAATGGAAAGGAAGTGCTAATCCACTTTATAAATTAGCACATACATAATGCTAGAGAATTGCCTGCCTTTTATCTTTTTGACATTGGCTTGGTAACACATAAGAAAAACAAATCCTGTAACTGCATGCAATTAGCACTCAGTAAGAACTTACACACACAGTCACAATGTGTTGAAGAACACCTTTCATCCTGCCCCCCCCCCGACGTAGCCAAACTACTGGCTTATGTCAGCCAGTAATTATGTCAGTGCATCACAAGTTGTTTCCTCCCCCCCCCAATACCCAAAAATTATAGAGTAGCTTGTGCAATCTCCTGGCCAGAGATGAAGGAGAAGGGAGGAAAAACAATATGTGAATATTATAAAATCCTAAAAAGGCAAGTGATTGGTTCACGCCCCTCTTATAAACACCCAGTTCTCCCAACAGTATTTATGGATTTTACTTATTTGACACTCAGGTCTGTTTCACACATTACACAGGCGCAAACCTAAGTTTACCATTAAATGTACACTTGATAGGGGTTGTTGTTGTTCAGTCGTTCAGTCATGTCCAACTCTTCGTGACCCCATGGACCATAGCACGCCAGGCCTTCCTGTCCTGCGCTCTCTCCCGGAGCTTGCTCAAGTTCATATTCATTGCATCCGTGATGCTATCTAGCCATCTCATCCTCTGCCGTCCCCTTCTCCTTTTGCCTTCAGTTTTTCCCAGCATCAGGGTCTTTTCCAGGGAGTTTTCTCTTCGCATTAGGTGGCCAAAATATTGGAGCTTCAGCTTCATTATCTGTCCTTCCAATGAGCAGTCAGGGTTGATTTCCTTTAGGATGGACTGATTTGACCTCCTTGCAGTCCAGGGGACTCGTAAGAGTCTTCTCCAGCACCACAGTTCGAAAGCATCAATTCTTCGGCGCTCAGCCTTCCTTATAGTCCAGCTCTCACAGCCATACATTACTACTGGGAAAACCATAGCTTTGATTAGACGGACCTTTGTCGGCAAGGTGATGTCTCTGCTTCTTACTATGCTGTCTAGGTTGGCCATAGCTTTCCTCCCAAGGAGCAAGCGTCTTTTAATTTCATGGCTACAGTCACCGTCTGCGGTGATCTTGGAGCCCAAGAAAGTAAAATCTGTCACTGCTTCCATTTCTTCCCCTTCTATATGCCAGGAAGTGATGGGGCCAGATGCCATGATCTTAGTTTTTTTAATGTTGAGTTTCAAACCAGCTTTTGCACTCTCCTCTTTCACCCTCAACAAGAGGCTCTTTAGATCCTCTTCGCTTTCTGCCATTAGGGTGGTATCGTCTGCATATCGGAGGTTGTTGATAATTCTCCCAGCAATCTTAATTCCGACCTCTGATTCATCCAACCCGGCATTTCTCATGATGTACTCTGCATATAAGTTAAATAAGCAGGGTGACAATATGCAGCCTTGTCGTACTCCTTTCCCAATTTTGAACCAATCGGTTGTTCCATGTCTGGTTCTTGCTGTTGCTTCTTGACCCTCGTACAGGTTTCTCAGGAGACAGGTAAGGTGGTCTGGTACTCCCATCACTTTAAGAATTTGCCACAGTTTGTTGTGATCCACACAATCAAAGGCTTTAGCGTAGTCAATGAAGCAGAAATAGACGTTTTTCTGGAATTCTCTTGCTTTCTCCATGATCCAGCGAATGTTGGCGATTTGATCTCTAGTTCCTCTGCCTCTTCGAAACCCAGCTTGTACTTCCGGTAGTTCTCGGTTCGCATACTGCTGAAGCCTAGCTTGTAGGATTTTGAGCATCACCTTGCTGGCATGTGAAATGAGCGCAATGGTGCGGTAGTTTGAACACTCTTTGGCGTTGCCCTTCTTTGGAATTGGAATGTAAACTGATCTTTTCCAGTCTTGTGGCCACTGTTGAGTGTTCCAGATTTGTTGGCATATTGAATGCAGCACTTTAACAGCATCATCTTTTAGGATTTTAAATAGCTCGGCTGGAAGACTGTCATCTCCGCTAGCTTTGTTGTTACTAATGCTTCCTAAGGCCCACTTGACTTCACTCTCGAGGATGTCCGGCTCAAGTTCAGTGACCGCACTATCATGGCTATCAGGGCCATTCAGATCTTTCCTGTATAGTTCTGCTGTGTATTCTTGCCACCTCTTCTTAATCTCATCTGCTTCTGTTAGGTCCCTGCCTTCTTTGTCCTTTATCATGCCCGTCTTTGCACAAAACGTTCCCTTGAGATCTCCAATTTTCTTGAAGAGATCTCTAGTCTTTCCCATTCTATTGTTTTCCTCCATTTCTTTGCATTGTTCATTTAAAAAGGCCTTCTTGTCTCTCCTTGCTATTCTCTGGAACTCTGCATTCAGTTGGGTATATCTTCCCCTTTCTCCCTTGCTTTTCGCTGCCCTTCTTTCCACAGCTACTTGTAAAGCCTCATCAGACAGCCACTTGGCTTTCTTGCATTTCTTTTTCTTTGGGATGGATTTCGTTGCTGCCTCCTGAACAACGTTATGGACCTCCCTCCATAGTTCCTCAGGCACTCTGTCTATCAGGTCTAATCCCTGAAATCTATTCCTCACCTCCACTGTATATTCATCAGGGATATGATTTAGGTCATACCTGAACAGTTTAGTGGTTTTCCCAACGTTCTTCAATTTAAGCCGAAATTTTGCAACAAGCAGCTCATGATCTGAGCCACAGTCAGCTCCAGGTCTTGTTTTTACTGACTGTATGGAGCTTCTCCATCTTTGGCTGCAAAGGACATAATCAATCTGATTTCGATATTGACCATCTGGTGACGTCCATGTGTAGAGTCGCCTCTTGTGCTGTTGGATTTGATAGGGGAGCTGCAGCCAATCCATGGTTGTATGATTGTATCGGTTTGATATACATGTCTGAAAACATGCGTTTGTTGCATTCACACATTGGATTTTCAAATATACACTTATTCCACCTTTGGCTTAAAAATTAAAAATGTAATACTTTTGAAGCAGACTAGAAACTGGTTCTTATAAAAAAGATCACATGTCAATCTGAGTGTCAGTAGGTGTTTTCTTAAAACCCCACTGCTGGAACCTTAAAGATCATATAATGTCCCCTCCCATGAACTATTTAAAAAGAAACTGACTGTACAATCCTTTAAATGTTCTACTCTGAAGTAAGTCCCATTCAATTTAAAGGGGCTTACTCTCAGATAAGTGGATATAGGATCACAACCTGTTTGGGATCCAGGTAGCTTTAACCAAACCTGCAGGATTGATTGTGTGGCCTTGATACATACAATCATATGCCTGGTTCTGCTGCCCAGCTGTTAAATGTGCATGAGAAGAGGAAGATGACATAAGGGCATGTAAGGGCTTGTGAGCAGACATAAAAACTACGGGGCATGGAGTGAAGGGGGAAGGTGACAAGTAGAGAGACTACCACCCTTGTTGACGCTGATTAAAAATGGAAGATGAGGCACTTCTCCTCTCTCCTCATCCTCTTCTAGTGTACTCCCAGTGACATCACGGATGAGGATGGGCTAACCCCCAAGCAGCTTGTTTACTCCTAGGACCTGTGGCAGTGGTATAGTGGAACCAGGGCTCACAGGATCTAAGTGCCAGGACTTTTTGATTAACAGGGACAATGACATCATCTGCCACCCACCTCAGGCTTCCCTGTTCCTTCTCAGCTTTGCTGCAATCCTCACAGTAGCTGGGGGAAATGGCTTTTCCCAGCAGCAATCTATTGTTGTGAGCTATCCCTGTTGTAATGCAAATTCTTTTGGGCTGTCTTGGTCTTGAATGCGTAATTAGGCCCATGAGCTTTACAAAAGCCATATATTATCCACAGAAAGTGAGAGAGATGGATCAACACAGTTGCCTGCATTTTGGACTGTCCTTGGGGCCATGGCTACAGGGCCTGTCATGGCCAGCCCCTGCAGTTTAGGAACCTGGAAATGACTAAAGTAGGATACCAATGGCAATGAAAATTGTACAGATTTCCTAGCAATTTGTCTTTGGAGAAAAACATTTGTCTTTGGAGAAATAAGCTCTTGCCTGCTGCAACCAGTAAACAGCATCCTTGTGCCCTGAGAAGCAAAGGCTGATGTTTACAGAGAGAAAGCATATCATCACAGTGTCAGGATCTCAGTCCAGTTAGGAGTCATTCTTTCCGGTTGTCTCTCCCAGGGCCACCATTCAGACAAGCAAATCTGGTATGCATTAAATGGGTGTTCTTTTTTGAGGGAGGGAGGGAGGGAGGGAGGGAGGGAGACAAGCCAGTAATAAACAACACAGACACAAAGGGCTGTGTGCCTGGTTTTGCACGAAAGACCCCCCAAGTTAGGTGGAAGCCTAAGAGGTCAAAAAATAAACCGAGAGGTCCAAAAATCCACCAAAGGAGAATTCATCCAGTGAAGAAGAAATTACTTATTCAACTTGTATTTCAAAAAGTATTTGAAGAATAAATAAAGGTGCATTACAATATTAGGCAGAGCAGCTGCTGAAAACATGAAAGTCCAAAACCACTGGAACCAAGACCCTTTCCTAGAAAAGACAGCTGTTGCAGAGATTTAGCTGGCTGCAGTTACAAGGTCAAAGGTCATAATCAAATCCAGGTCATGTTGGGAAATGAGCAGTGGTTTAAAGGAAATCAACCCCCACCTGATTCCAGTCCTGACAGTATGCTATGGTGACCTACATGAAATCACTTGGAGATCTTCCTATACTTGTTAAACCGTTGACCTCTGACTTTTTGTATTTCACAGCTAGGGTTGGCGGAGAATTTCTCCCCGAAACTTCGGGGGGCCAAGCGCCAACGTGTTTGGCCCCCTGAACAAGTTTTGGGGAGAAATTCTCCGCACACCCCCCCGCACCCCGCACCCCGCCAGGACGGGACTTACCTTTCCCGAATGTCCCTCCTGGCGGCGGGTCCCAGCGGCGGTTCGTCAGGTCTTCGTCAGGGGCGGGGGCGGCAGCCGATCTTTCGACCGGCTGCCGCCGCCGCCATTCCAATAAAACTAAAAAAAAACACGCCCCCGTGATAGGCTACGTGACGATTAACGTGGCCTATCACGGCTAGATTTGCAAAGTCAGCCGTCATAGGCTACGTCAATCGTCACGTAGCCTATCACGGGTGACTTTAAAAAAAAAAAAAGCGCGTACGGATAATGGCGGCCCCCATAAGGAGCTGCCATTCCCGTTCCTTATTTGGTCGCTGTAGTCTATGTAAAGATTACGTAGACTATGGCGAAAATAAGGGCAACGCTATTTGCGTTGCCCTTATTTTCGCCGTAGTCTACGTAAAGATTTACGTAGACTACAGCGACCAAATAAGGAACGCGAATGGCGGGTCCCTATGGGGGCCGCCATTTGCGTACGCGCTTTTTTTTTTTTTTAAGTCACCCGTGATAGGCTACGTGACAATTTACGTAGCCTATCACGGCTGACTTTGCAGATCTAGCCGTGATAGGCTACGTTAATCGTCACGTAGCCTATCACAGGGGCGTTTTTTTGTTTTTTTGTTTTACGTCTAATTTCGCGGCCGGGCAAGGCGAGGTGCCTCCTCCCCGGCCTGAATTTCGGCCGGGCGAGGCGGGAAGCCTCCTCCCCGGCCTGAATTTCGGCCGGGCGAGGCGGGAAGCCTCCCCCCCCCCAGCCTGAACTTTGGGGGGGAGAGCAGCGAAGCGCCTTCCCCCCACCGCGAAAAGCTGCGAGACCAGGTAAGTGGGTTTCGTGCACCCCTATTCACAGCTGAGTTGCAAATCTCAGGAGCAGCACCGTTATTGAGGGATGGATGAGAATTTCATTTCAATTTGGTTTTGATAAGAATTTACCCAAATTCATAAAGTTTGTCATGTTCAGGACAAAAAGAATTTGAGGTTTTAAAAATGTGTGTGTGTGAGAGAGAAGGCAAAACTGACAGATCTGTCCACCCAGCCCCAGGGCTTTGAGTGCTTAGGTTTTAAAAGTCTGGGTTTGAATCCCCGTGCATCTTAGTGCTGAATAAGGGTTGTCACCTCTTTTTTCTGACAATCCTTGACAGTTGCATGACAGACAGGAGAATCATGTTCCTCTCCATGCTAGGAATGGCTGCACCTGTGGAATTTAGCTGGTGCAGGTGGGGGACAATGTCTGTTCATTTTTTATAAGAATTCACCAACATCTTCAATGCTCTTCATATTCAGGAGGCAAAGAACTTGATATTTAAAAGATTCAGATGTGAGAGAAAGCAAAACTGACAGGTTCACCTGTCCCTACTGTTATCAGGCAAGTCAATAAAGCAGCTTGTAAACTGAGAGGGGCATCCAAGGGGGCTCTCTTGCAGTGTTGCAAAGGATGCTAGTGCATGACTCTGGAATCCTGTGACACACGAGGGATCATGTGGTTCACCTTCTCAGATTGTGAGGTGTACTAGTGCAGTCCTATACATGTCTACTCAGAAGTAAGCCCCCTTGAGTTCAGTGCAACTCTATACACAATTACCTGGGAGTAAGTTCCATTGGATTCAGTGGTGCTTACTTCTGAGTCGATATGCACAGGATTGGGCTGTTAGTTACGTTTAGGGGTGGTGGCATAGTTTGGGCCAGACTTACTCATCTACCTGAGGAAATCTCTTTCATTAAAGACACAATTAACCCCCAGAATTCATTGCAGCAGGAGGACATATACTAGCATATTTGTGTTTTTTAAAAAATAATCGGGTAACTGCAAAGAAGATAGTTCGGTTTAGTGGCTTCAAGATAAGCGTGTACAATCTCCAAGATCAGACAGGATAATTTGGACAAACCGATGCTAAAAATTGCCAATATGGGAGTAGATAAGGAGCTACGAATGAAATGATGCACACTGTACTTCAAGTACTGAAGACATCCTTCTGACCCTTCACAAAGATTCTATGACTACCTCGTTCTTCCCAAACTGTTGTCTCTAGGCAAGAGAGCTACTCAATGAAAGCTCATATTCTAAAACCTTTGCTTATGAACCTGCATTCTGAGTACACAAATATGCTTAATAAACACAAAACTTCAGCATAGCTTGCTAAATTGGTTTGGAACTTTGTTCAAGCACAGAGGAGTAATTAGAAGAATTAGACCTTTATGTGCTGGAGCATAAAGCCGGAGAAAGGTAACGGTGCTCTGTGTGTTCTCATTTTATGGCAAGCGGCATTGTGTGCTTTTGACAATCAGCTTTAATGGACAGTGTACAGCAGCAGCCAATTAACTGATATTGAGAAGCATCTCTTAAGACCAGCTGGGGCAACCAAAACAAGTTGAATTCCAGTCATTTCGACTGCTCCCTCTTTTCCCGATAAATTTTGATTGTGGCATCAGTGATGAGAAGCTGTCAACACTTGTCCATTTCTGAATGAGTTTTCCCTTTCTTTAGGGAGGATGATGGAAATTTCAGTGATTTACTGTGGGGAGCAGAGGGGAGAAAGTCAGTGAAATAATCAATCAGAATACTAGCTAGCATCTTCCAAGCTTTCATCACAGCTGAGATGCCAGTCAGTAAACACTGCCTGTTCAGAGGACGATGCGCTGATTGATAATAGCATCAAACATTGCATGTGTACTCTAGATAAACACTGATGACAAAAATAACAGCAGAGATGCCTGTTCAGGTTCAGTGAAATATTTACACAGACACTTGGCCTTAAATGACACACCGTAACCAAAATGGAGCCTAAGTAAGTGTCACTGAATAAATTCACATTGATTTGCCCCATGTTGCTTTTCCCTCACTTATTCCACCCCGTCCTTGTTATTTGTTATCCTTCCCATCCCTCCCCATCACTGTCAAAATTTAAATTGTAAGCTCCTTGTAATAGTAGGGGGTCTGTCTTTTTACTTATGTTGGGAGTGCCATTAAATAATTAAAAACAATAAAATGGGATAAAGCAACTGATATTACTCATTGCCTATTTTTAAAATGGCTTTTACATTTTGCATTATTTTCTTTAGCCAATATAAGAGCTCAACAAAGCCAGGAAGGACATAGGTTTAACCAGAGGGCTGAAGACAACGAGCCATTCCCCACCATGTAATCTACAAGCACCTGACAATTCATTTTAATTTGCTTATTAAATTTTTGTCCCACAAATGCTCAGCCAAAAGAGCTCCCTCAGCTACGATCCTTTAAACGAATTAAAACAATATTTCAAATCATCCTAAAAAAAATACAGAGGGAAACAAATTAAAAGATAATAGCCAACAATGGCCTGAGCCACTTGGCGGCCACCCTCGGGGCACACGGTCTTTAAGTTGCCCCTGTGCGTGTCTCTGTGTGTGTCTGGCTTCTCTGGAGGTCCAATGCAGTCCTCCTGCTGACTGCTTCCACCAGTGAAGAAGGGAGGAGGATTCCCCCCTTCCAACCCCCAAGCCCTCAAAATCTGCACCGGAAGATTGGGGGACCCTCTATAACAGATTTGGGGGTGTATGAGGAGCTGAAGAGGAAGGAAGAGAGTCCCATCGCATGAACAGGCTTCCAGTCATGCAATGTTGGATTTCACCCTTTATCTTCATCCTCTACATTCCGAGGTAGTTGTGTGACTTTGACGACCACCAGAGGGCACAGCTCTGCTACCTGCCACTTCCCACATAGACCAGGGGCTCTTTCGCTTTATTCCGGATGACATCTGGAACTGGAGACTGGCCCTGCCTCCCGCAGCAGCTCTTCCGCAGAGAGCACAGTAAGGGAAGGCTTCAGGAGAGTGGAAAAGAAAAAGGGAAGGGCATTCTCTGTGAGCAGCTTCAAACAATGCTACAAGGCTCCTGTTCCAGGCTGACTGGAACCCTGAACAAGAGCATGCATGTTAGGGCCTGAGGATTCACGGCAACTTTTTGTTTTCGATCCCTGCTTGTATCCCTAAATGCGATCTTATTCCATGTTCACCTTCTCCTTCTGCCCTAGACCTGTATTCATTTCTATCCCCCTCCTACATTTGCTTCCCAACCCTATTATGCCATTTGCCTTCATGCAAATCAGCACCAGAAATGGCTAAACCCTCTCCCCCCAGTTTGCTCGTGGAACTTGCATCATCCTATCCTTTTTTAAACCATCTCCAGGTTGGATTGCTGCCTGGCAAAGTTGTGCCAAGATGGGGAATCTTAAGGGGAGGCACACACATTTAATACAGTGATCGTCATCCTTCCCTCATCCCTCTCCAGAAATCTCTAGAAATTAAATCTCCACTTGACTTTTTAGAGGTGAAATCTTTGAAATGCAAACTCCTAAAACAAAGGAGATTCTTCCCTTTGAATTCTGGGGCTGAGGAGCATTTGATTAATTGGATGCAATTCCTCACTATGAATAATAAGTCTTTAACATCTGTAAATGTCCTTTTGATAAAAGAGGTAAACAGTCTCATTGCGGAGCCACTAATTATATAGAGCATTAAGATTTTCAGAAACAAAAATCCTTCCCTTACCATTTAAAAGCAAACAAACAAAACAAAGGCAGACAGAAGGTTCTTCCAAAGTTTTCACATAAAACAATGGTTCATTACCATTGGGCTCAAAGATAAATTTAAAAAAGAAAAATGTCTCTACTGGAATCAGTGGAAGCTTCTTTTTTAAACCTCCCTCCCCAAAGGGGGGTGGGGTACAATTTTGGGATGAAAATGGGTGGGTGAGAAACTTAAACCCTCCTCTCCCAAAGTATCATGGTCCTAATCCAAATTGGGGCCGTACATACTTGCAGGAGAGTAGGGAAAGCAATAATTTTTTTTTTAAAGCTGAAGCAGGGGATAGAAGGGGGTAAAACTTAGTCTCATTTGAAGGGATAGAACAACCCCCTGCTCAGTGCAGGAAGCCTGATTCCCAGGCGGTCGCCCATCCCACGACTGACCGGGGCTGACCCCGCTTAGCTTCCGAGATCAGACAAGCGTGTGCACATCCAGCCCTTTGCTTGTTGCTGAGGAAATGGGGGCTGCTGAGGAACCTATGAGATCAGTAGCCGGAAGAAGACATGGGGCCGTCGAGAGCTGTGATTGGACAGGAGGGAAATACAAACATCGCCATATATGGACAGGCAGGGGAGGGGACTACGACTGGATATGGTAGCGAAGGCGGAAAATCAGAGCACATTAAGGGGAAATACCGGGATATCAAGGTATTGAAAGCGGGAGCACGGAAGCGGGAAATTCTGGTTCCAATTCGAGGCGGGTACTGCGTAGTGTGAAAGATGGGCGGTGAAACCTCATTGGAAGTGGAAAAAACCCATAAGTGTAGATCGGCCCCTACTCAGCTCATCTTACCTACAGTAACCTACTTGCATTAAAAGGGACTGTTGCCTGAGTGTACACACTGGGTCCCTAAAGTGTTTCAAATACTTTTATAATAACACAAGCATTATTATGTGAGTTGAAAGGAAAACAAGCAGACCTGTCTCAAATATTGGTATTCACAGCATTGTTCTTACCAGAGATACAGCAATGGCAGGTGGCAAGTTTCTTGTGAATTCAGCTTGAACCCCCGAGCACATTTTGAGCTCATTTTGTATTCACTGTAATTGCACTGATGAGCAGAGTTCAACTGATACATTCAGCCCAACACATTTATTTTTGTCCTAAAGGTGTTCCATTTTAAATAACCCTCAGCACTGGAGGCTAAACAGGAACATTTGGGGGAAGGCTTATGGATCTTTGATGGGCTTATGACCTTGAGAGATGAACACTCTCTGAACGCCCATCCAACTACTGACCGGGGCCGACCTTGTTTAGCACACACACAAAGTTCTTCAGATAGGCAGTGGTGAAAACTAAGTAGACGAAGCACTGAGTGACTTCTTTTCCTCCCACAGCCCACCACAAATATATGGACTCTTCTGGTGAGGAAGGTCAGCGGCACTCCCTGTAGGCATGCAGATGTAGTTATCAGCTGACCAGTAAGGTATGCTACCGGGCTATGCAATTTCCAGGCTTAGACCCCAATTTGTGCCTCATTTGCCATATTTAGTGCAGGATTCCAGTTTAAATGGAGGAAGTCGTGAAGCAACAGCTCAGCGATCATCCTAGAATGAAGAAATATGAAGAAATACAAAGGACCAAAAATATAAATTAAATTCACACTGGAAAAACAGAAATTACCTCCACTAGTGCCCCATGGATTTCAATCAATATTTCCCTTTCCAATCAACAAACACACACACACTGTGAATTATTGTGCTAATGCAGCAGGTTATATGAGCATGCCTAGAAATGTGAAGGCCTGGGGGTGGGGGAGAGGACCGGGGCAAAACCCAGGAATTTTGGCGGCGGGTGGGCGGAAGCATTTTTTTTCAAATTTTTCCAAACTCCCTGGGGAGAAAGGAGAGGGACTTTTTTTTCCTGCCTTCCCCCTCATTTTTTCTAGATTCTTTCCTGGCTTTCACATCTCTAATTGTGCCAGACAAAATCAAAGTCTGATCTGGTGGTCCTTGCTGCCACCTCTGGCTGAGAGGCAGAGAATTCAGTCCAAAGTGAGGACTAGGGATGTTGGAGAAATCCGCAATGGAGTCAAATGAGTTTGGATTTCTATGAATCCAACCCATAGATTCCGCAACAGACCAGCTTTTCCCAAGTTGCACAGATTCTGCAGTCTTGCAGACCGTTTCTTTTATTTTCTGGAATTTTACACAAATTCAGTCATAGAAAAAAATGGAAAATAAAAAAAAACCAGCCAAAAATGTGAATTTCTCCCATAAGCTAAAGCATGAAAATGCACATTCGGCCGGCCGGGGGGGGGGGGGGGGGGTTGAGCATTTTTGTAGTGCAAATTAATTTGGGAAATAGGAAAAAAATCCAATTCCTTCAATGAGTGGCTGATGGAACAAAAGACACCTGAGAATCCACTAAACACAGATAGAATGGATTTTACAAAATCCATGCATCCCTAGTGAGGACAGACATATGAGCCTGTAAAATGATTTAAGATCATACCATCCTTAAAAGATACTCAGGAACAAAAACTAATGCCTATGATAGGCTACTTTCCTATCACCCTCCAGCACCATAAATGAAAAGGGGGAACATGCAACGACCTGGTTCGCATGTTACAACAACCCATCAGTTTAAAAGTCAATGGGTTATCGTGCACGAGTGGCTGAAAATGGGTGCGTTGCCTGCAGTGCACCTGCCTTGTCCGCTTTTACTCCACAACCCGCAATCAGCTCCTTCGTAAGTTGAGGAGCGTGATGTCCAAACCCGAACCACTGGGTTATTTAGGGGCAAAACAACCCAGCAGTTAACCCATGCTTTGTTGTTGGGTTAACCGCTAGGTTGTTTAGCCCCTAAACAACCCAGCGCTCCAGGTTCGGATGTCATGCTCAGCAACCTACAGAGGGTCCGATTGTGAATTGTGGAGTAAAAATGGAAGAGGTGCTCTAAGCCACTGGTTGTCAAAATGTAGAACTGACATGGTACAGAGTGGGATGTCATTCGGCCTTCAGGTCTAATCAGGACAAAGACAAAAACTAGTTGAGAAAGGTCAATACATCCACTTCACATCTGAGTAGCCTTCTCTATATTGTGAGGCCAACCTAAAAAGAGAAGGTAGGGAATATTTTTTAAAATATTAAGAAGTCCTGTTTTCCTTGTGTAAAATTACATTTGGAGTGATGGGGAAAGGGGGGAGAACAGCCTGTAAAAATGCCAATTAACACAAACAGTGCCCCACTTCGTAATAACTCAGGGGTGGGGAACTCATGGCCTTCTGTAGTAGAAGCGCAGAAGATTACTGTTATTTTGAGGATTTAGTGGTGTACAACAAGTGGCCCCTTCTCGTGTCTAGACTTCTGGTTGGGTCTGTGGCTTTTAGTGGTTTCCAATACTTCTCATTCCCAGAGTCTGAGTGTGAACAACTTGAGAGGCTGATAAGCCTCTGGCGAGATCTCAAGGGTTAGCTACTTGTTAGGAGAGTCGCGGAGTTCTCTATGCTGGTTTACTGCCAAACACTCTCAAAGTCATTGGAGTATTCGGCTGGGGGGGCGGGGTTAATATGACCATAAAAGAATACATGAATCTCTGAGACATGCCCAGGGTGGGGTCTCAATGCAGGCCAATCCGGAAAGGTGCTGCGTAAGGCCAGGTCAGTATCAGAGCTACATCCGTTGCCATATTTTGATGGGATTCCCAGCAACTGTAGGGACAGAAGCCTGATAATCTTGTTCTGTGGTGTTTTGCTTTCATCATTGTTAATTTGCTCCTGGTTAATACAATCTTTAGCTTTCACCCATTAGTGTGTTCATTGTGTTCTGAATCCAAAAAAAAAGGCTTGCCTCTTGGCAACACCCTCGCCAGCTGTTCTTGGACGCTAACTCCCATCAGCCATGGCCAGCATGGTTAAGGATGATGGGAGCTGTAGTCCACAGCATCTTCATCCCACACCCCAGGCCTCCTGTACAATCGTATCGAAGTGCAGAAGGCACCAGAGCTAACATGTATTTGTTTGCTGTGAAAAGGCGTGAATTGTCCTTCTGTTTTCATGGTGACAACACAGGCCACTTCGGAGCTTAGCATGGACTACAGTTTAGGAAATCACCACTGTATCCTTTGGGGTGTCATGCAAATGCTATTTGAAATCCAAGCGTTATCATGTCGCATGGACATCCACATATTAACTATACAAGAATATAACGTGCCTTGACATTCTTCTGTGTCAAATAGCAAATCCTGCCCAGGAGATCTGACCCAAGCCCATATGAATATTTCTTCTCAGATTTGAGTATTGCTAGCCAGAGCTTTTGTGCAGTGCGCTCTCTCTCTCTCTCTCTCTCTCTCTCTCTGTGTGTGTGTGTGTGAGAGAGAGAGAGAGAGCGAAAGAGAGACAGAGAGCGAAAGAGAGAGAGAGAGAGAAAGAAAGAGAGAGAGAGAGATGCTGTCAGTAGATATTTAATCTGCATTCTTCCCTGTGTCCTCTATACACCCCTCGGGTTCAAGGAAGTCAGGGACAACATTATTATCTGCCTTCATATTAATTCTCCTTCCATGGAATATCCAAAAACAAAAAAATAATAAAAGCTTAAAAACAAACAAATGCATTTTGCTTTAAGATCAGACAGATTTTTTTCACTTATTTTAGCAGTATGTTTTGCCAACATAAGGTATTTCTAATTTTGCGAATATGTTTATTTATCATGCTTTTTGTCAGATCCTTGGGGGTAGGGGGTGTCTGACAAATAGGAAAACAGTCCAAAACTTTTACATGACAGCTTTTTTGCGTGACATTGTACTCCAGTCTTAAAAGTCACAGTACTGAAATCACTGAGCCAGTTTAAATACTAAACTGATCAGGAATGCAGGGAGGGTAAATGTGAGCCATGAATGGGACTCTCTTGAATGCCAAGACAAACTGGATCATCCAACTTCCAGGCTTTGGCAGACAGAACTTCATGACTCCCTATCTTTTATTTGGAAAAAAGATTAAGACACAGAAGGGATTCAGTGATAGCGATCCCATTTCGTCCACTCACTCCATCACCATAACCTTTTAAGTAAATGATGGTTTAGTTACTGCATTTCTGAAAAGACAGATGATTTGTTACAACCCTCACATCCATGCACAAACCATCTCCCAATTTAGTGAGATCAGGGTTTGCTTAGAAATAAATGATTAGGAATCTGTTGCATTACGTCTCCCTTTCTGCTGAGAAAGTCTGGTTTAAAAATCCATCTTAGCAGGGATTTATTTAATTATATTTATATGCCACCCTGTAACAAAACCTTCTCAGGGCATCTCACACAATAAAGCAGGTGTACAACAACAAATGCAGTAATAACAATCTAAAATCCTTGGGAGAAAAGAAACGTCTTTCCTGGCACCAAAAAGGTAAGTGTGGGTACCAGGCAAGCCTCCTGGCACAGGGCATCCCATAAATGTGGTGCCACCACTGATAATGCTCCCTGGGAGCTGCATCTGTATAACTCATATTTTATGTTTGTGCAAATGTTTCTGTGTATGATTTTTGTTGCCATGGCCAATGCCAAGTGCATTCATTCAGCAGCGTTGTGGACTGATAGGTGCTTGACATTATCCAAAGTCCATTTTTGCAGTCCTAGAATGAGGAAAACAAAACAAAAAACAGGCAGCTTATCGAGGCCCTGGTGGCACCCATGACAGTGGGCTCTACTTGGCTTAGTGAGTCACAGGCTGGAAGGCCAACTAGTTGACTAATGGTGCAATCCTATGCATGTTTAGACAGAGAACAGGCCTACAACTCTCAGCATGCCCCAGCCAGCATTGCTGGCTGGGGCATGCTGGGAGTTGTAGGCGTATTCTCTGTCTAAACATGCATAGGATTGCGCCCTAAAGTTATCAGCATGTATTCGAGATAGTCAATCACATGGGACTGTCACAGGCAACACCATTGTCACAGGTAACATCTTCCCCAGTATAAATGTCGGGAATACACCACCCAAGGGTGCAGATCCTCAGCCCAGGGGCCAAATCTGACCCACCTGGAGTCCCAATCCAGCCCTACAGGGTTCCCCAGTTGGCCACGCCCCTTCCCTAGCCTTGCCTCTGTCCCCGTATCCCCAACCAACCATCGTTTTGTGAAGTCGCCCCGCCCCCGCCATAAAAGCCTGACATGCCTCTCCGAAGGCTTCGTTAGGGGCAGTAAGAGCTTTAAGCTGGCATTTGGAGCCCCACGCCTCTTGCCCACCACTGGAATGCTGCCCCGAGAGCTTCCCCAAAATAAAATTCGACCCTCAGGCTAAATCAGACTCTAATATAACCCCATATTTTGTCTATTTCTGAAGTCTCCATATAGGAGAAAGGAGGAAGGCACGCGGGGGGGGGGGGGGAACGGGACACAAAATAATAAGGGTGTGTGTTTTTTACTGATGCGCTAAAGATATTGATGGATGTCGTCCCTTGGTGTTTGGCTTGCAAAAATGAGATGCAAATGGATTGAAGCCATAAAGATTTTGTCCCCTTTTTTATACGGTCAGGCGTGCATAGTGACACATTATCTTGAGCAACATTATTCCCCAGTCTTGCAGCATTCATTTAACATACTAACTGCTGCACACAGAGTCAGCCACCTACTAATATGGTAATTTCCCACACAGCCACGCTCACTCTAATATTTCCATGACTTTAAAAAAAAAAGAAAAAAAGATGGTGATAAAACCTCTGCTGAAATCTCACATGAAACCATCATCTCTTTGTTTCATTTTGTCAAAATACAGCCGAGTGATCCCACATTACGCTGGGATATTAGCACCCAGCATAAGTGTGTCACATAAAGGAGATTAAGAGGTTTAGAGCGAGCGATGTGAACAGGAAACTGTTTCCTTCATTAATGCTTTACTGAGGATCATCTGCATCCAGAGCAAAGGATGGAGCCCTCGCTCCCACCAAAGCTGACATGCCGTTCAGTAATAGGACAAGTGGTGAGCGTAGCACAGCCCTTTGCTCCAGAGTTAAGATCTAGTTTTAAATAATGTCACTAACTTGGTTCTCCAACAAGCATAATAATAATTCAACACAGTCTGATATTCAGTGCCAGCAGCATTTTTTCCCTATAATATCTCATTACATTAGGTAGGCATAAACGTTGTTAAAATCCATGAGACCGACTTCCCTGTAACAGCCACTATCCAATGACTTCCAGTGTTTGCGGCACTCTCATGCTCTTCTATGAGTAGGAGAGTAGGCTTGAAACTGCAATAATGAATGGAGAATTCCTGGGCATGGAGCCTTTACCATTACAAAACAGGATAGAAACCACTGCACAAACAGGGCTTTGGATCAGGCCCAATGTGATTATTATGGGGGAATAAGCTAAAACTGGGTGTATCAGATTATTGATCAGCTAATTAGTTGTTGTTGTTCAGTCGTTCAGTCGTGTCCGACTCTTCGTGACCCCATGGACCATAGCACGCCAGGCCTTCCTGTCCTGCGCTCTCTCCCGGAGCGTGCTCAAGTTCATATTCATTGCATCCGTGATGCTATCTAGCCTTCTCATCCTCTGCCGTCCCCTTCTCCTTTTGCCTTCAGTCTTTCCCAGCATCAGGGTCTTTTCCAGAGAGTTTTCTCTTCGCATTAGGTGGCCAAAATATTTGAGCTTCAGCTTCATTATCTGTCCTTCCAATGAGCACTCCGGGTTGATTTCCTTTAGGATGGACTGATTTGACCTCCTTGCAGTCCAGGGGACTCGTAAGAGTCTTCTCCAGCATCACAGTTCGCAAGCATCAATTCTGCGGCGCTCAGCCTTCCTTATAGTCCAGCTCTCACAGCCATACATTACTACTGGGAAAACCATAGCTTTGATTAGACGGACCTTTGTCGGCAAGGTGATGTCTCTGCTTCTTACTATGCTGTCTAGGTTTGCCATAGCTTTCCTCCCAAGGAGCAAGCATCTTTTAATTTCATGGCTACAGTCACTGTCTGCGGTGATCTTGGAGCCCAAGAAAGTAAAATCTGTCACTGCTTCCATTTCTTCCCCTTCTATATGCTAGGAAGAGATAGGGCCAGATGCCATGATCTTAGTTTTTTTTAATGTTGAGTTTCAAACCAGCTTTTGCACTCTCCTCTTTCACCCTCAACAAGAGGCTCTTTAGATCCTCTTCGCTTTCTGCCATTAGGGTGGTATCGTTTGCATATCGGAGGTTATTGATAATTCTCCCAGCAATCTTAATTCCGACCTCTGATTCATCCAACCCAGCATTTCTCATGATGTACTCTGCATATAAGTTAAATAAGCAGGGTGACAATATGCAGCCTTGTCGTACTCCTTTCCCAATTTTGAACCACTCGGTTGTTCCATGTCTGGTTCTTACTGTTGCTTCGTGACCCTCGTACAGGTTTCTCAGGAGACAGGTAAGGTGGTCTGGTACTCCCATCACTTTAAGAATTTGCCACAGTTTGTTGTGATCCACACAATCAAAGGCTTTAGCGTAGTCAATGAAGCAGAAATAGACGTTTTTCTGGAATTCTCTTGCTTTCTCCATGATGCAGCGAAAGTTGGCGATTTGATCTCTAGTTCCTCTGCCTCTTCGAAACCCAGCTAGTACTTCCGGTAGTTCTCGGTTCGCATACTGCTGAAGCCTAGCTTGTAGGATTTTGAGCATCACCTTGCTGGCATGCGAAATGAGCGCAATTGTGCTGTAGTTTGAACACTCTTTGGCGTTGCCCTTCTTTGGAATTGGAATGTAAACTGACCTTATCCAGTCTTGCGGCCATTGTTGAGTGTTCCAAATTTGTTGGCATATTGAATGCAGCACTTTAACAGCATCATCTTTTAGGATTTTAAATAGCTCAGCTGGAATACTGTCATCTCCACTAGCTTTGTTGTTAGTAATGCTTCCTAAGGCCCACTTGACTTCACTCTCAAGGATGTCCGGCTCAAGTTCAGTGACCGCACTATCATGGCTATCAGGGACATTCAGATCTTTCCTGTATAGTTCTTCTGTGTATTCTTTCCACCTCTTCTTAATCTCATCTGCATCTGTTAGGTCCCTGCCTTCTTTGTCCTTTATCATGCCCGTCTTTGCACAAAACGTTCCCTTGAGATCTCCAATTTTCTTGAAGAGATCTCTAGTCTTTCCCATTCTGTTGTTTTCCTCAATTTCTTTGCATTGTTCATTTAAGAAGGCCTTCTTGTCTCTCCTTGCTATTCTCTGGAACTCTGCATTCATTTGGATATAGCTTCCCCTTTCTCCCTTGCTTTTCGCTTCCCTTCTTTCCACAGCTACTTGTAAAGCCTCATCAGACAGCCACTTGGCTTTCTTGCATTTCTGTTTCTTTGGGATGGATTTCGTTGCTGCCTCCTGAACAATGTTACGGACCTCCGTCCATAGTTCCTCAGGCACTCTGTCTATCAGGTCTAATCCCTGAAATCTATTCCTCACCTCCACTGTATATTCATAAGGGATATGATTTAGGTCATACCTGAATGGTTTAGTGGTTTTCCCTACGTTCTTCAATTTAAGCCGAACTTTTGCAACAAGAAGCTCATGATCTGAGCCACACTCAGCTCCAGGTCTTGTTTTGACTGACTGTATAGAGCTTCTCCATCTTTGGCTGCAAAGGACATAATCAATCTGATTTCGATATTGACCATCTGGTGATGTCCATGTGTAGAGTCGTCTCTTGTGCTGTTGGAAAAGGGTGTTTGCTATGATCAGTGTGTTCTCTTGGCAAAACTCTATTAGCTTTTGTCCTGCTTCATTTTGTACACCAAGGCCATGCCTGCCTGTTATCCCAGTGATTTCTTGACTTCCTACTTTAGCATTCCAGTCCCCTATGATGAAGAGGACATCTTTTTTTGGTGTTATTTCTAGAAGGTGTTGTAGGTCTTCATAGAGCTGATCAACCTCAGCTTATTCGGCATCAGTGGTTGGGGCATAGAGTTGAATGACTGTGATGTTGAATGGTTTGCCTTGGATTCGTACTGAGATCATTCTATCATTTTTAAGATTGTACCCCAGTACTGCTTTTCCCACCCTTTTGTTGACTATGAGTGCTACTCCATTTCTTCTAAGGGATTCTTGCCCACAATAGTAGATATGATGGTCACCTGAATTAAATTCGCCCATGCCTGTCCATTTTAGTTCACTGATTCCCAAGATGTCGATGTTCAATCTTGCCATCTCATGTTTGACCACCTCCAGCTTACCTTGATTCATTGATCTGACATTCCAGGTTCCTAAACAATATTGTTCTTTACAGCATCGGATTTTCTTTAGTACCTGCCAGTCAAATCTGTATTGGCAGATTTGTATCTGAAGGCCTGCTGAGGCGAAGGGCCTAAATCATTAGACCAGTTCTCCAGCTGATCTAAATTACTACATCCCTATTGAGATGATGTTACTAGCCCTAAAGTCCCATTGTTATCATAACTGCATAGATGGAAACGGGATCTATCCTGGTTAAAGGAGCAAGTTCTGGAAAAAAATTGCTGCAATATTTCATTTGTCTGTCTATCTGTCTAAGATATTTGTGTGCCACCTTTAAGGGGGGGGGGACCTCTCAAGGGGGTTTCCAAAAACTGATATAGATGCAAGTCAAAATACTGAAAAAATAAACTTACAAGCAAAGTCAACCAGTAATCAAAACCAGCTAAAAACTAAAACATTTGTTGTTGTTCAGTCATTAAGTCGTGAGTAAAATACAGCAGGAAATATATTTTTCTACTCACCCTTTTAGGAAGTGCTAATGAATGGCCTTCTTAATTTAGATGTATCAAGGACAAAGAATTCAAACACTTTTAAAAGATGCACCTGACAATTAATATTCACCTCTTGGTTGAATTAACATTCAGCCCGTGGTTTCTGAGCAGGGGGTTGGACTCAAGATGGCCCCTTCCAGCTTTATGAATGCAAAAGGCAGAGGGTTGGATCCAGCAAATCCTCCTGCAGATGGAAGGGCTCCAGCCATTGGCAGAAGACATTTGATTCAGTGGAACTTTTTTGCTTGCTGGACATCAGAGCAGACAATCTTCAGTGATTCCCCTTTCCCCCTGCAGTCCTTGTCTTCCTCCAAAATCTGCTCCAGAGGGTTGGGGGACCTGCCGGAATAGTGGGGGGGGGGTAGTGATGTGGGCTGCAGTTGGAGGGGGAGTTAGCAAAAATGGTCTCCCCCCCCCATTCTTCTAGTGGGAGTGTTCTGAGCAGAGGTCCATTCAGGGATGCTCCCACTGGTGTGATAAAACTCTGGATTCAACCCGCTGCCAAGGATCTCCATGCTCACATGTAGATCTCTTTGCATACTCCTGTCCTCTTAGTTTTTATTGCAGATACTCAAAGTGCTGAACTGCCAAATGTTTGTCAGTTCAAAAATATTTCATGCTTTTAAGGCACAACCCTATGCATATCTACACAGAAAAATGTCCTCCAACTCCCACCATGCCCCAGTCTGTCATGCAAGCTGGAGCATGCTGGGAGCCAGAGGACATTTTTCTGTCTAAACATGCATAGGACTGAGCCCTCACACTACTGATTTTGACCTTCAAGAAGTCATTTACAATGTGTGATGCTAGCCAGGGATCACCAGCGGGTTTATCAAAATCAAAAAAATGCCCCCAACTTGCTTCTGTGGGATACTCCAGCCATAGCTCTAAACCAGGGGAAAGCAACCTTTTGGGGCTGTGGTCACATTTGGCCATTTGAGAAATTGTCCTGGGGCCCACCACAAAATGGCTGCTATGGGAGTCATGGCAAAGGCCATGTCTCAGTACAAGGCAGAGGTGAGGCCTGAGCCCTAATGCACTGATCAACTCCTTTGAACCCACAATTTTTTGCACCAGCAGAAACAGATTTCACAGCAATCCCAGATGCCCGTAAGAAAATGTGTAATTCTTCCTCCCCCTGCCTCAAAGTGGGGCTCTGTGGCTGGCACCACAAAAGGTGTTTGGGGTGCATTGGTGGCCACAGGCACCACGTTGTCTACCCTTCCTCTGAACACTATCACTACCGGAATGGGCTTTCCCCCCTTTAGTTCTTTTACCCTCTAGACAATGGTGATTGCCTCACTTACATCACAGACGTTCTCAGCCTTGCAGGATCCTAGACTAGTTCTTCTAACCTCCTCCTGCAAGCAGTGGAGACTAGCGGCTCCTGTGTCAGTGGGGCAGTGAATCCGCTCTGGGTTTCAGCCAGAGCCATTCAGAACTCTACAGGAGCTATCTAGGGTGCTGAACCCATTTAGGGCTACGTTGGATAGCTCCTTTAGAGTTCTGACTGAAACCCAGAGCGGATTCACTGCCCCACTGACATCGGTGCCACCAGCCTCCACTGCCTGCAACAACGTCGTCACTATATGGTAACACATGATAGGACGTTGTTTGATGTGCTCCAGTCGGCTTCCATCCAGTCAGAAACAGGCATGCAGCATAAAAAGTATTTTGAAATTATTAGAGATCAAGAGCACAATTTGTACTGCCATCATTTGTACAGCCTGTAACGTGTAGCATTACAATTTATATTCATTCTAACATGAATAATTCATTCGTAGGTGCTTAAATCTTTAGGGAGGCTCCACAGTTCAGTTTGCACACGGGAAGTCCCAAAACCTGGCATCCAGCGGAGGCTGATGGCTCCAATGTCCATGGGGCAGTGCGCATCTTGGATAGCCCCTTGTTCTGACTGGTTCTGACTGAAACCCGGATCGGATTCACCACCCCACTGACCTTGGAGCCACCAGCCTCCACTGCAGGCATCTCAATTAAAACAAGCTCTAGGAAAGACCTTAGAAAGCCACTGTCACTCCAAAGCAAAACAGAACAAATGACCACCAGAAGTACATCCAGTTTATAAATGTATAAATGTAATGCATAATGTACAGACTGGTTCTGGATCAGCTTATAAGTGGTATTGTAGCATACTCTTCTTTGTGACTGAAGTTGGTATTTTATGCCAACGTATGTATGTATGTATGTATGTATGTATTTATTTCATTTCTATACCGCCCAATAGCCAAAGCTTTCTGAGCGTTTCACAAAAATTAAAACCGAACAGCACACAATAAAACAATTTAAAATATATAGTATAAGATGTTTCACATTTTACTATCTGTTTTATATATACATACACACACACACTCCTTAAATTTTTAAAATCTATACATGTATAGACTGGATGTGCTACTGGTGGTGATGTGTTCTGTTTTGTTTTGTTTTGAAGTATCGTGTGCATCGTATCACCTGCATATTGGTTGATTCGAAGCCACTGTCAGTTAGAGTAGACCAGCCCTGCCCAACCTCGTGCCCTCCAGATGTTTTGGAGTTCAACTCCCATCATACCCAGTTAGCATGAGCAATGCTAGGAATGCTGGGAGTTGTAGTCCAAAATATCTGGGGAGCACCGGGTTGGGAAAGGCTGTAGTAGACAGTAATGGACTCAGTTGACCAATGGTCTGATGAAAATATATAAGACAAACTGTGATGTTGTTCAGGGCTCTATACCAGCCTTCTCCAACCTGGTGCCCTCCATATTGTCTGACCCCCGATATGGCTGCTACAATATGTTGTTGGACTACAGGTCCCATCATCTCCAGCCAGCATTTCCAATGCTGGGAAATGTAGGTGATTGGACTTGTAGTCCAACACATCTGGATGGCACCAGGTTGGAGAAGACTGCTCTATCCATTTTACGGTATGGTGTAGGGTAGAGAAGTTACCCAGATTTTAGAAGAGAGAGTAGGGAATCTGTGGCCCTCCAGATGCTATTGGACTGTACCTACCACCAGCCCCAGCCAGCTTGGCCAATGGTCAAGTTGTAGTCCAACAACATCTGGAGGGCCACAGTTTCCCCAGCCCTGTTCAAGAAGTTACATTTTTCATGGGCTGTCCTTCAGGACAAAACAAAGTTGCATTTCTGACCCAGCTTGAGAATCTGGCATGGCCTGTGAGTGGGCCTAGCCTGAACTGCTGGTGACATCGGCATAAGATCTGCTTTTAAGGGAAGACTTATAAGGCCCCAGGCTTGTTGGTTCAGAGGGGGAGTAACTTTCATTGAAACAATGGATTTCCTTGAAGTTTTGCTCCCCAGGCACTGCCACCATATAGAATTTTTAATCGAAATGCAAATGTAGAGGGAAATCAGAAAATATCAAAATATATCTTAAAATTTGGGGATTCAAGTAGCCTACTTCCAGGAGATAGACCCAAGCACAACCTTTTATTCTAATCTAGCCCCATCTGGGAATGTTTTCTCATCTGGGCAAACACGGAAATCACTTCTACTTCAGTGAAGGGAAACTTATGCAGTAAAAAAGAGGAAGGTTGCTTTTCATAAAGTTAGGGCAAGTTAAGGGGGGCAACCAGCATTCGAATGCAGCAGAGTGTATCACATATAAAACAAACAATAAAGTTGAGGAGTCCCTTGTAACACACAGGGCACTGACATTGATAAACTTAGTATGACAGTTATGTGTAGCTACTGTCATCAAAAGAGGCAGTGGTTTGGGGCTTCTTTGATTCACTGGAGCAGCAAATTCCATGTGGATCAAGGCATCTGCTGAGGACTATCCAGTTATTTCAATCGATTGAGATGAAATTCTGCCCTTTCTATACCATATTACAGTTTTGTGTACCTGTTCATTTCATGGGAAGGCTTTGTGTTCATAAAATGGATGCAGGAGAGGTGGAGGGGAAGAGGTATGGGGACAGTTGCCCTCCACGCATGTGCCTTTCCAATACTGAGTGCGTGAGCTATTCATGACCAAAGCATCTTGAGTGAGGAAAATATTTAGCCAGAGATGTTGAGATGGCTCATCACCCATATTTCAACTGTCTTAGAACATTTTAGGCATCAAATGGGGTCTGCACCAACTGAAACAAAAATACTCAGCGTTTCCTGTCATCAACAGCCTCTCTTTAACAGCTCAGTCCACAACACCTCACTATGATGGGTCCCCATGTAGAGCTGTAAGAGATAAAATCCTGAAACAGCAACAGGATGAATCCCTCAGGCACCAGAAGAAGGAGTAGCAGCTACAGAGGAAAGGGCTGGATGCTCCTGATCTCATCTGATCTCGGAAGCTAAGCAATGTCAGCCCTAATTAGTACTTGGATGGGAGACCGCCTGGGAAAGGGAAACAGGCTTCCTGCACTGAGCAGGGGTTGGATTCAATGATCTTGTAGGCTCCTTCCAACCCTATGATCCTATACCCACCCTTGCTCTTTAAAATCTGATAGGAAGACATGAGTGAAGGCAATTTAAAAAGATCTACTGTCTCCTGTTTGGGCAGGCTGCCAGATTCATTGCACTTTTTGATCAATATCAGCATAACTATCTCACCCGTGTCTCTTGCCATGAGGAATCATCCCAAAATACTATCAATACTGCCTTGGTTTCATGTTTAGCCTGAAGCAAGACTAGTAGGAACCTTGGATGTATGTGACTGAGAGCCCTTCTGAACACTAGCCAGAAAGAAATGCAAAGACAGAGCTTTTCTTCTATGCACAGATATGATTTTACATTACAGCTGAGGTTTCCCCGTTTAAGTGCTATTCAAGTTGCCAATTTGACTCAAATACAATCATTCACAGTTATCAGCTCAACTGCATGGTGAAAATAATGTGTAGAGCCCAAAGAGATTATCACATAAACTTTGGTCCACAAGAACACCATCTATACCACATATGGTCTCCACCAGAGATCAACACAGTTCCTGTATAAATAACATTAGGACATATGGTCAAGCACAGCAACTCAGTGCAGCAGTCTCCTTGATAACCCTAAGATGTAGGAATCATGACCTGCATTTACAGGTCTGCAGAGGACAAAACTGCTTGTGTAAAATGGCCACTCTGGTCGCTCAGTTCCCAAACTTGGATGGTAACATGAATCTAAGAACTGCCTTGCTGGATCTGGTCAAAGCTGCAATTCAGTCCACACTCAGTCTCTAGAGATGTCCAGACTGATGTTCCTGGGAAGAACATGTCACAGTATAAGTTATCCCCCCTTTTTTGTGCTCATAGGTGTAAAGACTTTGAATAGGGCAGATTAATTTTTTTATATTTTGGGCCAATTGATGGGTCTACTCACCCATTAATTTGTCACTTTCTTTCTATATATATTATTATTATTAAATTTATTAATTGCCCATCTGGCTGGTCACCCAGCCACTCTGGGCGATGTACAGCGTATAATAAAACAGTTTAAAACAATAAAATTCAACAATAAAAACGTTTTCTAAAATACCCTAACCCACCCCAAATGCCTGCCTGAACAACCACGTTTTTAATACACGATGGAAGCTCATTAAAGAGGTTCTCTCTTTCTATAGTTAGAACTCATGTTTTTACCAAAGCAGGCCCTCAAGACAGCTTACAAACAATAAAAACAATCTGCAATAAAATCTTATAGAAATAACTAACATGCACAAGGTAGTTAATAAGAGCAATAAAAGAGAAGAGTTTTCAGGCTAGCTGAGAATGCTAGATACTAAATTTCAGCTGCATCTTTAATGGTAACAAAGTTGGTGTTGATTGGAAAAAGAAAACAATTGGAAGACGTCTAGCTGTTTTCAGACCTTATTTCAATGCACAGGGGCGGGACAGAACATCACACATGCTTTCCCAGTCCCAATCTCCAGATGTTCATCTGAAGAACAGAGCCTAAACATGTACAACTGTGTGCGGGTAAGGTTCTCACTGTGCAATCGAGAACTCTGATAAAGCAACTGTATGTGTGCATAAGTTCTCTTCCAACTTTATGTATTGATTATTTATTTATCTAAACATTTTGTATCCTGCCTGCTAACCAAGAGTTCTCAAAGCTGCTGATAATATCTAAAAGTAAAATAAAAACTGCAATATGATAAATAAAACTACAATATAATAACAACAAATAAATGCAGCAGTCATGAAACAAAACGGAACAGCAACAGTATCAAATAGCAGCGCACTAAATGCCCGAGTGTTTTTAATTGGTGTCTAGTAGCGCTATCCTATGCATGTCTACTCAGAAGAAAGCCTTATGGAGTTAAATGGGACTTTCTTACAGATAGTTGTGTTGAGGACTGCACCCTAAAATTCAAAAAAGAAGATGCCAATGAAAGATGTGAAGAGGGGGTTCCAAAGATGAGGAGCCACCACAGAGAAGACCCTATCTCTAGTACTCACTTCAGAGAGTGGGAGCAGTCAGCAATAGGGATGTATGAAAGTGACTTACCTTTTGCGGATTATGTTGATGGTGGGGGGGAGGCATTCCGTCCCTCCCCCCGGAATCCTGGCTGGGGGGGAGGCGCTCCGTTCCTCCCCCTGGAATCCTCGAACAGCCGGCTGTGCTCCGCGGCGGCTCCGTGGAGCAGCCAGCCAGGCCCGGCCTGGCCAGGCCAGAGCCGTCCACAGCCAGATTTCCAGCCGCAGAGGGCTCTGGGTAAAAAAACGAAAAAAACCCACACAACCGCGTACGCAAATGGTGGCGGCTACGGCTGCCAGCATTTGCGTTCCCCCTTTTTGGCCATTTTAATCTACGTAAATCTTTACGTAGGCTAAAACAGCGAATCAAAAGGGGACGCAAATAGCACCCGCTACGCTATTTGCGTTCCCCTTGATTTTCGCCGTCATAGTCTACGTAAATATTTATGTAGATTAAGACGGTAAAAAGAAGGAACGCAAATGGCGGCAGCCATAGCCGCCGCCATTTGCGTACGCGGTTGTTTTTTTTTAAACCCACCCAACCATGATAGGCTACATAAAGATGTATGTAGCCTATCACGTCTTTTTTTTCCTTTTTTTAAAAACCTAGCCATGATCGGCTACGTAAATCTTTATGTAGCCTATCACGTCTTTTTTTTTTTACACAAGCCTGGAAATGGCGGTGGCGGCAGCCAGTAGGAAGACTGGCCACTGCCGCCGCCGAAGCCGCCGCCGCCACCCGGAAGATCCGCCCCAGGTGAGTCTCATCCCGGGGGGGATCCGCGGGGTGGCAGGCCGTTCCACCACGGACTTTGGGGGGCTGAATGTACTGGCATTCGGCCTCACCAAGATCCGTGGCGGAATTCTCTGACATCCCTAGTCAGCCAACAGGCAGGTTCACTTGGAGCAGGCAGGCAGGTATCCTGATCAAAGGACTGTCAAATGAATGCATGGAGGTCAGGAGCAAGGAGAGCACATGCCACCTCCCCCACCCCTGACCCCATTACCACGCATTCAAAGAACTTGTAAAAATGCTTCCTCTGTGTGTGCAATCTAGATTTTCACTCTGCAGTCTGCAGGAGATTTGGTGGCTATGCTGTGATTTTTTTTTCGTGTTCGAAGGTAGCCTTCCTCAGCCTGATGCTCTCCATATGTGTTGAGCTACAATTCTCAGCATGCCCCAGCCAGGATACTAGATCGGGGAAGGCTGCTCAAAGGTATACAGGTCTTTCAGTGGTGGGCTGAAGGATTTAGCTCAGACCTTATAGGCGACATTGGGCGGACGGGGATGAAAGGCATTGGGGGTGGGGGAGATGAGTTTCATTTCTTTTCAGAGGCTATTGGTGTAGAGGGGGCAGCCTCCCCCACCCAAACAATGCCTTTGTGAATTACTCTGCATCATGTCAGCATCTTTTTCATTGGGCCATTGTATGTGGGACAGAAACGCTGACAGGCTGTACGTTGCAGCTCTGCCAATGCTTGCCTTGAGGTGGCACTCTGAGCCAGGGCAGCTCACCCAGAAAAGGCCAAGGAGGAAGGAGGAAGCCTCCACCACTTCAGGCTGACAGGCTACCTGCAATGGAGGGAGGCAGTTAGGTAGAAAGTTTAACCCACTGCAGATCCCTTTAGAACATAATACAAGTTGTTGCTCATTTAAACCCCAAATGTGTGTAGTTCATTGGGGGGGGGGGGAATTGAAAGAAGCAGTCATGTGGTCAGTGAGGCATTCTCCATAGTGGGTCTGAAAATAATACTAAAGAGTATTTTCTAAGTGTTAACTATGTAGACTGGTTTCATATCAAAGAATAAAGGTGTCTGTGGTGGTAGAGGATGATTTTAACTGGTTTCTCTTAAAAATCGTCTTCAAACAAAATTAGATAGCCCTGCACAAGCCATACATTCTTGAGTTGTATATATATAAAAAAGCTACTCCAGAGTATGTTGTTTGGGGAGTGTGGTCTTTGTCAGGAAAGTTATTTTTTGCCGCTTTTTTTCTGTGTGGAAGAATTCAAACCTTCAACATTTAGCCTAGCACTGCAAAATTGCTGCTTTTTCAAGTGTCTCTCTCTCTCCTTTCACCTAAAGATATAACATTTCTCTTCCAGAAGCCTTTTGTTTCTGTTGAGCTCAATGTCTGAATGAAAATCAGAGTTTGCCATCTTATTTGCTCCCCCCCGCCGCCGCCACCATACATACTTATCCTGCATTATTCCATTCTTCCCATGGATTCTTCTTTCTCTCCACCATTATGGTAGATGTTACATTCTGGAAAGTGTGAGGATAATGGGCTAGAACATCCATGAGCCTTCCATTCAAGAGGTAAAATTTCATGAGGCACAGAGCAGGCCTTTTGTCTTGTGATACAATTCCATGGAACAGCCTCGCTAGGGATGCCTTCTGAGTCCTGTCAGTCTATGCCTTTTGCCAGATGGTGAAAACTTTTTTTTATGAAGGCATTTTACATTTGCTGCTCAGTTGCCATTGTATCATACTGTGCATTTGCTGATATTATTATGTGCATTTGTTGTTCTTGGTTTGTTTTTTACTTACACTTTAAGGGTGCAAACCTATGGCTACTAGACAGTGGCTAGACAGCCGTAGGATTGGTTGGTTTCTGGGAACCGACCTCGGAGCCCGTGCTCCGAGGTCGGTTGCCAGAGAACTGCCTCCCCACCCCCTTGTAGGCGGTGTGGATCGTCCCTGCACTCCGCACTCATAAGAGCAGCATGGAGCGGGCAAAAGGGGGCATTCCCGTGGGCAGGGAGTGCAGAAGTGCAGGTATGACACTTCCCATGTGTCGTCCAGCCTCCCCACCACGTGCTCCGATGTCCCACAGCTAGACAGCTGAAATCGGCTATCTAGACATGAATGCAGGGTGGCTGGAGCATGGAGGAGATTTTATTTATTCATTCATTCATTCATTCATTCATTCATTTCTATACTGCCCAATAGCTGAAGCTCTCTGGGTGGTTCACGAAAATTAAAACCAAAAAGGACACAGTAAAACAATATAAAATATAAAGACATTAAAATCACCATATAACAGTACTAGATGATCCTGCATTGAGCAGGGGGTTACTCGATGGCCTTGTAGGCCCCTTCCAACCCTACTATTCTATGATTCTATGATCCCCTCCACGCTCCTCCTGCTGTGCATTGGATAGGCGGTTGCCTCCAAATTTGGAGGTGACCACCTATCCCCATAGGATTTCTCCCTCCATTGTGGTTTATAACAGTGAGCATTGCTGTGAGCAATGTTGGAGGGTGCGGGACACACTGATGCAATCAGTCAATCAGTCAGTCAGTCAGCGTATAGTCACTGTATTAGAAGGAAACCCAGGAATGCTTATTTTTCCTCTGGCCTTTGTCCCAAGTTTTATACTAATTGTCCAAAGTGCTCAGAAGAACCTCTGTCCTCTGCATTCCACCCACAGCCTCTGATCCATTTGAAATATACATTTATGATTTTTAAATGGAATCAGTTCTTGTTAGTAACTGTCAACAGTTACATAGAGAAGGTCATTAGAGAGCAAGAACTTGGGGAAAATGTCCCTGGACCTTTAATATAAAATGTGACTTCTGTTCAGAATGGCTAAGCAGCAGCAAACACTTGAGATGTTGCAGTTTAAACATTCACCTAGTGGATACACTGTGAAACTAATGCCAGATGTTGAGATATGGTCCCACATCTGGCGAAGTGCTTTTAACCCCTGTGGTTTCATTGTAACTGAATAATTAATTATGTTTTACTGTTTAGTTATGGCTTTGGTGCATTTATTTATCACCACGGAAAGATTCAGACAGTATGAGCCACCCACCCTCCGCACTTGAGATCTGCTGATTCTATCCAATGGGGAGCCTAATTATCCTCCCTCAGGAGCAGGGCCTTTTCAGTATCAGTCCTGATGCTCTGTAACTCTCCTCCAAGAGACGCCCATACAATCTCCTTTCTGCTGTTTTTCTAAAGATGCATAAAAAGCTTTCTTTTTTCAGAGAGCCTTCAAGAACTATTGATTGACCACTGCCATGATATGCCATGCTAAATGCCCTTGTTGGTTTATACTGCTGCTGTTTCGTTGTTGATAGTTTGGTTTCAGCATATGTTATATGTATTAGTTTATGGCTGATTTTGTCAGATATAGATAATATTCAGAATAAGTGAGTTGCACTTAGATTCCATTGAAATCAATGTGAAGTGATAGTCATGACTAAGTGAAGTCTCATTGGTCTCAATGACAATGAAGTACAATTAATTTGGAGCTTTTCTACACAAGGCTGTTAATTAGCTGTTAATTAGCTGTTAATTTGCAGTATCTAGTTTCAGTTTCATCACAGAACTGAGATCTGAGCACTATACAAGGAGTTGTTTCCTTTCTTGCTTTTCTGCTCCAGGTGGCACTGTGGTATAGGAGAATAGTGCAAATACAGAAGAGGAAATTGAGCTTTCTTTCACTTCCACAATTAAATGCTGCATTTTCCCTGCTCTAAAAAAAACTTGCCAAAAGTGCTGGTTAGACACAGAAGCAAAACTGGAGGACCGTGACATCATCTAAAGAACCCATAACAACTGTGAGCAGGGAATGATGAGCGCACAATAAATGCCTCATGTAGAAAAACCCTTATTCTGGAATCCAACCCTATGTTTTCAAAAACCTTGGTGAAATTTGGATAAACACCAGTCTAGAAATAACTGAGAATAAATAATAAATACAGCAAGCTTGGGTAGTGAGATATTGGCAGGGAATATGCAGCTTGCCATTTTCGCCTTCTCTTGATGCATGGAGAGCGGTCCTCCGACAATTTTCTGCACAGGATTCACAATGCCTCAACAAAGCTTCCATAAGGAAGTAGGTGGAGTGGGAGTAAATTCAGACGATTACTGATAACATCGCATGGTGTGTTCATGCAGCCACTTGGTAAGCTGGTCACCCGCATTGAAGAGAATCCTAAACTCCGATCAGGCATTCACCTGAACTTTTGAGGGCTCAGCGTGTACAGAGGGATGCACCTGTGCACACTGGGCTGTCCTAATGAAAGAACTGATGGAATCCAATGCTGCCATGCTGTTAACATAAATAAATTTGCGCCAGCATAATCTGTCTTTACCACAATGGCAATAGAGCTTGCTGACTCCTCAGTTTTCCTTGGAAAACACACCACGCCAGGAAGCACAGTATTAGCATTGTGCCAGATACAGTTTATGCTAGCGCAACATCATTTATATTAGTGGTAGTGCAGCGTTAGATACTGCCCTTTGTTATAAAACTCCATTTATCAGGATTTTCTTTTTAAAATAAGGACTATTTAGAACTGAGAGGCAGACTTTTTTCTTAATACAAAAAGATAACGTTGTCTGAGAATCTGACTTCAAAAGTGTATTAATTTTCCTATACCCTGAGGGCTAAATTAGATGTTATGAAGGAGAGTATGATAGGATCTCCCACTTTTCTTTTCTTTTCTTTTCTTTTTTGCTTAAAAGCAACCACAGATAACTCCATACCTGATCAGAGCAGCAACACTGGTAGAGTGGGTGTTTAACCCTACCTCTGCAAGGTATTTCCCTGCTCTAAATCTCTCCCTGAAACAACTATTAGCCTCACTGGGGAGAGGTTAATACAAGATACCGCTGTCACTGTTTTATTTATTTAACCCATTTCTTAGTTGTCTTTCAAGAATTCCCAAGGTAACTTACAGACTAAAACTACCTGCATCCTTCACCTGCACAGTGGGAGTAACAGTGGGGGGGGGGTTAGATCAGGTAAACAGGTCAGGGGAAATGGTTAAACCTCCATCCCCCAACACTGATGCTCTGATCAAATTTGGAATCCTCTCAAACCCTCAGGAGAGCTGATCACAACCTCTCCTGTGTCATGTATATTTTGGTCCTGAGTGAAAGGAACTCTTCTCTAGGGAGTATCTAATAACAAAAAATCAATTGATGTCATAATCAAACATATTAATATGAGGCCAAACTATATGCCCCCCTTCGTGGATCACTGCCTTGTTGTGGCGAAGGGGCTTGCATAACTCAGTGAAGCCATAAGCTATGCCGTGCAGGGCCACCCAAGACGGACAGGTCATGGCGGAGAGTTCTGACAAAATGTGGTCCACTGGAGAAGGAAATGGCAACCCACTCCAGTATTCTTGCCAAGAAAACCCCATGGAAAGTATCACAAGGCTAAAAGAGATGACGCCGGAAGATGAGCCCCTCAGGTCGGAAGGTGTCCAATACACTACTGGGGAAGAGCAGAGGGAATTTCCAAGTAGCGCCAGAAAGAGTGAAGCGGCTGGGCCAAACCCGAAAGGACACTCAGCTGTGGATGTGTCTGGTGGTGAAAAGAAAATCCGATGCTGTAAAAAACAATATTGTTTAGGAACCTGGAATGTCAGATCAATGAATCAAGGTAAGCTAGAGGTGGTCAAACATGAGATGGCAAGACTGAACATCGACATCTTGGGAATCAGTGAACTAAAATGGACAGGCATGGGCGAATTTAATTCAGGTGACCATCATATCTACTATTGTGGGCAAGAATCCCTTAGAAGAAATGGAGTAGCACTCATAGTCAACAAAAGGGTGGGAAAAGCAGTACTGGGGTACAATCTTAAAAATGATAGAATGATCTCAGTACGAATCCAAGGCAAACCATTCAACATCACAGTCATTCAACTCTATGCCCCAACCACTGATGCTGAAGAAGCTGAGGTTGATCGGTTCTATGAAGACCTACAACACCTTCTAGAACTAACACCAAAATAAGATGTCCTCTTCATCATAGGGGATTGGAATGCTAAAGTAGGAAGTCAAGAAATCACCAGGATAACAGGCAGGCATGGCCTTGGTGTACAAAATGAAGCAGGACAAAAGCTAATCAAGTTTTGCCAAGAGAACACGCTGATCATAGCAAACACTCTTTTCCAACAGCACAAGAGATGACTCTACACATGGACATCACCAGATGGTCAATATCGAAATCAGATTGATTATGTCCTTTGCAGCCAAAGATGGAGAAGCTCTATACAGTCAGTCAAAACAAGACCTGGAGCTGAGTGTGGCTCAGATCATGAGCTTCTTGTTGCAAAAGTTCGGCTTAAATTGAAGAACGTAGGGAAAACCACTAAACCATTCAGGTTTGACCTCAATCATATCCCTTATGAATATACAGTGGAGGTGAGGAATAGATTTCAGGGATTAGACCTGATAGACAGAGTGCCTGAGGAACTATGGACGGAGGTCCGTAACATTGTTCAGGAGGCAGCAACAAAATCCATCCCAAAGAAACAGAAATGCAAGAAAGCCAAGTGGCTGTCTGATGAGGCTTTACAAGTAGCTGAAGAAAGAAGGGAAGCGAAAAGCAAGGGAGAAAGGGGAAGATATATCCAACTGAATGCAGAGTTCCAGAGAATAGCAAGGAGAGACAAGAAGGCCTTCTTAAATGAACAATGCAAAGAAATCAAGGAAAACAACAGAATGGGAAAGACTAGAGATCTCTTCAAGAAAATTGGAGATCTCAAGGGAACGTTTTGTGCAAAGACAGGCATGATAAAGGACTAAGAAGGCAGGGACCTAACAGAAGCAGATGAGATTAAGAAGAGGTGGCAAGAATACACAGAAGAACTATACAGGAAAGATCTGAATGTCCCTGATAGCCATGATAGTGCGGTCACTGAACTTGAGCCGGACATCTTCGAGAGTGAAGTCAAGTGGGCCTTAGGAAGCATTACTAACAACAAAGCTAGCGGAGATGACAGTATTCCAGCTGAGCTATTTAAAATCCTAAAAGATGATGCTGAAAGTGCTGCACTCAATATGCCAACAAATTTGGAACCCTCAACAATGGCCGCAAGACTGGAAAAGATCAGTTTACATTCCAATTCCAAAGAAGGACAATGCCAAAGAGTGTTCAAACTACTGCACAATGGCGCTCATTTCACATGCCAGCAAGGTGATGCTCAAAATCCTACAAGCTAGGCTTCAGCAGTATGCGAACCGAGAACTACTGGAAGTACAAGCTGGGTTTCGAAGAGGCAGAGGAACTAGAGATCAAATCGCCAACTTTCGCTGCATCATGGAGAAAGCAAGAGAATTCCAGAAAAACGTCTATTTTTGCTTCATTGACTACGCTAAAGCCTTTGATTGTGTGGATCACAACAAACTGTGGCAAATTCTTAAAGTGATGGGAGTACCAGACCACCTTACCTGTCTCCTGAGAAACCTGTCCGAGGGTCAAGAAGCAACAATAAGAACCAGACATGGAACAACCGAGTGGTTCAAAATTGGGAAAGGAGTACGACAAGGCTGCATATTGTCACCCTGCTTATTTAACTTATATGCAGAGTACATCATGAGAAATGCTGGGTTGGATGAATCAGAGGTCGGAATTAAGATTGCTGGGAGAATTATCAACAACCTCCAATATGCAGACGATACCACCCTAATGGCAGAAAGCGAAGAGGATCTCAAGAGCCTCTTGTTGAGGGTGAAAGAGGAGAGTGCAAAAGCTGGTTTGAAACTCAACATTAAAAAAACGAAGATCATGGCATCTGGCCCTATCACTTCCTGGCATATAGAAGGGGAAGAAATGGAAGCAGTGACAGATTTTACTTTCTTGGGCTCCAAGATCTCCGCAGACGGTGACTGTAGCCATGAAATTAAAAGACGCTTGCTCCTTGGGAGTAAAGCTATGGCAAACCTAGACAGCATAGTCAGAAGCAGAGACATCACCTTGCCAACAAAGGTCCATCTAATCAAAGCTATGGTTTTCCCAGTAGTAATGTATGGCTGTGAGAGCTGGACTATAAGGAAGGCTGAGCGCTGAAGAATTGATGCTTTCGAACTGTGGTGCTGGAGAAGACTCTTACGAGTCCCCTGGACTGCAAGGAGGTCAAATCAATCAATCCTAAAGGAAATCAACCCTGAGTGCTCATTGGAAGGACAGATACTGAAGCTGAAGCTCAAATATTTTGGCCACCTAATGCGAAGAGAAAACTCTCTGGAAAAGACCCTGATGCTAGGAAAGACTGAAGGCAAAAGGAGAAGGGGACGGCAGAGGATGAGATGGCTAGATAGCATCACGGATGCAATGAATATGAACTTGAGCATGCTCCGGGAGACAGCTCAGGACAGGAAGGCCTGGCGTGCTATGGTCCATGGGGTCACGAAGAGTCGGACACGACTAAACGACTGAACAACAAACTATATGCCACTTTGTGGAGTCTTAGCAAAGTTTTTATGAATTGAGAAGGCTTCATAAAAGTGATATATGAAAGATGACAAGGCATAAAAAATGAAATAATTGGACACATCTGTTATGTGGCAATGAGACATGTAAAACAAGAATGGAGTGAAGAATATTGGAAACTGCAACAGATTTCATAGAAGAATATGATATTTTCCCTAGTGTTGCACTCCTGCATCCCAGCCCTGAGAGCAGAGAACTTGCAGGGCTTCAGTGCTTAGGCAGACTTCAGTTTCCTGGAAGGAGGGCACTGGAGACTTGTGTTTTTTCTTCTATAAAGCTTTATTTACCCTGTGCTCAGGATGAAGGCCTACAACATCACAACTCCAAGCAATCCCTGCTTCCTCTCCGCCGCTGATCTTCTGCAAGCCCAAAGTTGCTCTTCTTTTGTCTTGGATTCACCCCTCTCCCAGATCCGTTTCCTCCTACTCCCTCAGGCCTTGTATAACAAAGGTTACCAATTCTAGATATCCTTTGGGTAACTTGCCCAAAAGACTGCATTCAGGGAAATCCTCAGTCTCTTTGTACTCAGCAGCACTGAATGGTGAGGCACCTCAGGAGGCAATACAGACTGACCCCAAACACAAAACACTAGCGAAAGCTAAACATTTGTTAGACCAGAGTGCTCCATTTCACCAGAAGGCACATGTACGGCACAACTTTAGTACAAAATTTAATATATATGGAATTTTGTTCATCTGTACTATATAACATATGGAATATTTGTTGATTTTCATTTTTGAGAGCTATTCTAATGGACAGGTAGAGTATACATTTCCTAAATATAATGTCAACCATTTGCTTGTAGCAGGAAATGAGAAATTATGGCAGTGATTTAGTTTTTTTACATTACTAAACCTGCATTTAGAATAAGCAAGCACAGTGATTTGACCCAAGGCACAAATTCCCTCCTCCTGATTCAACTGCAAAAAATGACTGAAATGGCCTACCTCCCAATCAATAGGAGTTCTCCAAGCACTCCCAGGCGTCTCATGGCCATGAGTATTCCCCTGACCGTCATCCCTTCGCAGAAACAAACCACAGCTCTGGCCTTTGGCAACCTGTCCCGGAGCTTTTGTAACAGCTTTTCAAAGCTCTTTTCTCCTGCATTGCTGTAGATCTTGTCAGAATGAGCGATGCAAAGGCCTTCTTGAGCAGCCAACTCTTTGAATGCTTCCATGCCACTCTCTCCATAATTTCCTAAACAAAAGTAAAACAATTATTATTATTATTATTATTAGGATCTCAGTGTAACATTGGCAGCAAGCATCTGAAAGGCTGCCTGACATTGTAAACTGAAGGTGTATAGCTCTCCCTGTTACGTAAATCTTAGTTAGCTGGATCACTTAACTGCAGTCCTATACCCACTTCCCTGAGAGCTACGCTATTGAACTAAATGGGGCTTACTTCTGAGAAGACATATATAGGATTGCATGGTTAATTGTCTATAATCACTCACTGTCCTTTACTGGCTACTTGTGGCAATGCTAATCCAAGGAAACACTGCTGCAAAATGGTGTCCAAATCTGACTATCGAAATCCTATGGATTTGCAAGTCAGCTAGATAACGGAGGTTGTACTGTCTTGCTCAAATTGTCTAATTACTTTTGCAAGAACAATTACTGGAAGCGGGAGGGGGAAAGATAAAGACAATGCATTCTGCAGTGATCTTTGTGATTCCTTTGTTTGTTTTTGTGGGTGGGGTGACATTTTACATAATGAATCTTCCTAGCCTAAAAGATATTTTAATTCGAGGCTGGCTTTTCTTTGTTAACAAGATACCCAAAGCATCTGGAAGGCAGAGGGACAAAAGACGTGCAAGGGTTAACCAAGAAAGCAAGGATTGCACTTACTCTGGGGGCTTGTTAATGCTGAGGAGATAGAAATCAATGGTGCTGTCAGCTGTTAGGGCACTAAGAATAAGCAGTGAACCGAGAACAAAGAGCGCCAATCTTCAGACCGGCAAGGTATCTTCATTCTCCTCTTAATTGCTGCAATGCATCCCTCCATCTGGGTTGGAGCTCACCAGTTGCTCAGCTATACTATTCTGCTCTGTTTTGCTACCCGTTGCCCTTTAGGATACTTCAAATACAGTTTATTACATGAATATCTCTCCTTTATTTCTGTGGGTATGAGATTAATCAGAGTAAAGACTATTATGCTTGTTCTGCAAGGTCTTATGGAACTGGAACAATCTCCTCCATGTCCTGTATAGGTTTTGCTTTTGGAACAACTATAAACAATATGCAAGAACAATGATATCGTCAATTTTCTTTTCTCCCTTTCTAAAAGGGCCAGTGAGTCCCACCTGGGGCAAACACTGAATTCTTTTCACCTCCAGGTCAAGCCTGTCCACTCCCAGACATCTGAAGGCATGTGATGGGCTTGTTTATGCCTCAGTTGTTTTCATTAAGGTTTTTCTGATGTTTTAGTTTTATCATGTTTCAGTATTTTAATGAAAATCGTTTTTAGCTGTTTTATATTTTGTAAGTTTTTTTATCATTTTGTTGTAAAACACCTTGGGTCTCCTTAAAGAGAAATCTGGATCTTCTTGGTGGTGGCACCCACCCACTGGAGAACCTTCCCCCCATGCAGTTAGGGAGGCATAAAATGTCGGTATGTTTCAAACGCCTCCTGAAAACACACTTGTTCACCCAGGCCTCCTCTGGCTTGTAAATCGCAACTGATCATATGCCGCTCCATTTTGTATTGTTTCTATATTATTCATGTAGCTTTTAAATTGTTTTTAATAGTGTGTTTTAAATGTGATTTGTATTGTTACTGCAGTTGAGGTTGTTTTTAGTAGTGTTTTTTAAATGTGATTTTTCAATATTTATATGTGAACTGCTTAGAGATTTTACTATATTAAGCAGTATAAAAGTATTACTAATAAATAAACAAATAATACATCTAATAAATACTACAACAACTACTAATAATAATACTCTCTCTCTCCACCACCACCCCTTTTTTTAAGTATAGCCCCTTTTTATACTCTTATAGCAGGGGTGACCTGACGATAGATGGGAATCTACTGGTAGGTCTCTCGGTGATTTACGGTAGTCTGGTAACAATTGCTGACTCCCAGTTGGTTAACAACAGCAACAACAAAATTACTTCCCATCCTAAATTATACTGCTTAAATGAAGGAAACATGGTGGTGGAGGTAGTTTTGGTGGGTAACCAGGAGTGGCTTTCCAGGCTTTGTGTGCAAAACGACTGTGAATTCTGTTCAGTTGTGATACTCGAAACAAGTCCTGGGCTCAGAATTCTTTAATGTCTTTTGCACCAGGCTCCAGTAGGTGGATCTTGAGGTTCTAATAACAAATAAAGCAGGTCCCGACAGTGGATGCATCCGGATAATCTTAGAGGCTGGACAGGGGCTGGGGGGTTGGGGGTGGCTTTAGGCGGCCATATCAGCTGTGAAGCGCACAACTAAAATTTCCCTTCTCCCCTCCCCACCATTCTCTGCTTTACAACTGCTTCTATATTCCTGATATTTTAGAGCAAATAACAAGTGTCTGCCAACCCTGATTTTTTTAAAAGAAAGAAATACCTTGAGCATATTCAATTTCACATTTGAAATTCAGTTAAATTGTATCACCATCGTGCCTACAGGAATAAAATTGAGTCCGCTTTTGCTGCCTTGATGCTAAGCACATTGACTTTGAAATAAGCACCAGTTGGGTGTAGAAAAGGATAATATAGTTTAAATGTAAACGTCATAAAATAAGCATCTGTACAGGCCCAACCAGCCATCCCCTGACTATAAAATGCTTATAAAATAAGAAAAGATGGAGCAGCAAACAGCGTCAGCTAGGGATATACGGATGTTGTAAAATCTGTTATGTCTGCATTTCACAGATTGTCAGGTGCCTTTTATTCCTTCATCCGCTCCTTGATGGAATTGGATTTTTTCCCATTTCCCGAATTTGCGCAAATTCACACTTGTGAAAATTCACACTTGTGAAAATGTGCAAAAACACCCCCCCCCCATACATTTTCATGCTTTAGCCTATGGAGGAAATGTGCATTTTCAGCTGGGTTCTTTTTACATATTTTTCTACGACTAAATTCGCATAACGTTCCAGAAAGTAAAAACAAACTGTCTGCAAGTCCACGGAATCCATGTGACTTGGGAAAAGCCACTCTGCTGCAGAATCTGCCAGTCAGTAGGGATGGCGGAATGGACCACGCCACCCCGCGAAGTCCGACCCGGCCGGATCCTACCTGGCAGGCTGGCACCGCCGGATCCGGCCGGCTCTGTCCACTGCCCCGTGAGGATGCAAAATGGCGTCCAGCATAGTGGACGCCATTTGCGTCCTTCCCTTTTTGCCGTGATAGGCTACGTAAATCTTTACGTAGCCTATCACGGCCAAGGGAGGCATGCAAATGGCGTAGCGGATCCCTCAAGCCTGAAGTCTACCCACCCCTGCTTTACAGGGCCTCCAAGAACACATTTGGCAGGATCGTGGCTTCACAAGAGGAGGCTTTTGGACACTCATTAGAACTTGTGAGAAGAATCCCTGTGCTTACAGCTGTATGTGTGGGGGCTCTCTTCACATGTTCTTGTGCATGCACATCGGTTCAGGGAGGAGCCTGCTTCCACAAGGCCACTTCTCCTCACCCATGAAAGTTCGTAGAAGCACTGTAACAACTTCAGAGGACTTTCCCCTTTCAAATGCATGGCAGCAGAACAGTATATAAGTAATTATTATTAACCAAATGAGAGTCAGTGTGGTGTAGTGATTCGAGTGTTGGACTGGGACTTGGAAGGTCCAGGTTCTAGTCCCCACTCGGCCATGAAGCTCACTGGGTGACTTTGGGCCAGTCACTGACTTTCAGCCTAACCTTCCTCACAGGGTTGTTGTGAGGCTAAAGTGGAGAGGAAGAATATCATGTAAGCTGCCTTAGGTTCCCTGCAAGAGGAAAAAAGGTGGGATATATATTTAATAATAAATAAAATAAACCAGAAAATACCCTGCATTTCCTTCCACAAGCTCATGGTGAAGTACAAGGTTTCTCTCCTTCCTCGTTTCATTCCCACAACAACCCTGTGAAGTAGGCCTGGCTCAGTGAGAATAACTGGCCCCAGGTCACCCAGTAAGCTTCACAGTTGGGGATTTGAACCTAGGTCTCCCCAGTCCAAGTTCAACACTGTAACTACTAGGCCATACTGGCTAATACAAAACAGTATAAAAAGTGAATTATAAACTGGTAGAGAACTATGACTACTCTACCGGTTTCTTCTCCTTTGTGGCTGGAGAGGTAAGGCACCTGTTTAATGTTAGTCTAACTTAAGTGTTAGACTAACATTTCCATTCATTCCAATCGGTCTTCTCTAAGTTGGACCAACATTACAACCCCTGCAACCCAGCTTCAGAAGTTTGTACAACCCTCTAATTCAGAACAGTGGAATTTCCAGAATATTTCCACAGACAACAGAGAAGCTCCAGGCTGTTCACAGTGGCTGAAGGGGGGTGGGGTTGAGGGCTGTCAGAGAAAGTACCCTCCGGCTTTACTATGAAACCTCTGAAGATCTTCCTTCAAGATCTCACCATTTGGCTTTTGCACCTGACTTTATCTTGAGCCTCGTGTGTCGTACAGTGGTAGGCGGCAGTATCGCAACCGAAACTCTCCCCATGACCTGAGTTCGATCCCAGCGGAAGCCGGGTGTTGGGTAGCCAGCTCAGGTCGACTCAGCCCTCCATCCTTCCGAGGTCGGGAAAATGAGTACCCAGCTTGCTGGGGGAAAGGTAGTCACGACTGGGGAAGGCTATGGCAAACCACCCCGCTATAGTCTGCCATGAAAACGCCGGCGAAAGCAGGCATCCCTCTAGGGGTCAGTAATGACGCGGTGCTTGCACAGGAGGAACCTTTCCTTTCCTATCTTGTTCACTCCACACCTCAAGAGAGTGAGAAGCCCATCAACCAGATCCAATTAAGAGCATTATGGGTTCTTCCAGACTGATGGCTCCGAGTGCTACCAATGAAAAGACATTGTGCAGCTATTCTATCTTTCCCTCCTTAATGAGCTTTCTGTGGTAAGGAAAAAGGCAGAAGTAGCAGTGGGGAAACATGGGTTGCAAATGGAAGGTGACTTCTGCTCCCGCCACCTCCATAAAATTCCATGAATGAGGCAGGGCCATTGCACAATAAAAAAACAACAACAACCCTCATTTCAAAACGTCCTGGGTGAAATCCAACATTGCACTAGTGGAAATCCACTAGCGCAACAGGACCTTCTCCCTCTGTCTTCCCCCTGTAGCCCTCTGTGCCAACCAAAAATATACTCCAGAGCATTTCCCAAACATTTTTTCCCCTCTCTCGTAGTACTAGAACCCGGAATCACCCCATGAAGCTGATTAGTGGGAGATTTGAGACCGATTCAGGACTGATACTTCTTCACACAGCATATAGTTAAACTATGGAATTTGCTACCACAGGACATAGTAATGGCCACCAATTTGGATAGCTTTAAAAGGGGGTTAGACAAATTCCTGGAGGAGAAAGCTAATCAATGGCTACTAGTTGTGATGCCTCTATGCTACCTCCAGTATCAGAGGCAGTATGCCTATGTACACCAGTTGCTGGGGAACATGGGCGAGAGGGTGCTGTTACACTCAAGTCCTGCTTGTGGGTTTCCTGTGGGCAGCTGGTCGGCCACTGTGTGAACAGAATGCTGGACTAGATGGACCCTTGGCCTGATCCAGCAGGGCTCTTCTTATGTTCTTAGGAAGCAGATTTTGAGGGCACACAGGCGGCTGCAGGGAGGAGTGGGAATGACTCCTCCCAGTTCTGCTGATGGAAGCAGTTCCATCAGCTGAATGTAGGATTCAACCCCTGATGTGCTCAGAAGGGGGCTTCTATATGTGTATCCCAAGCTGGATGGGAATGGTGTATGCACAAACAGGTCTTGTGCATGCAGGCCCTGGCCCAGCTGAGAAGCAGGGATGCATGCTCAGAGCTGTGGTCAGATTGAGATCCCATTCCCACTTCCATGAAGAGCTGATTCTTTCTACTGCCAACTGGGTAGTAGGGCTGGACCATACATGTGGTACTGTGTATGTTTGTCTTCCCCCAGGGGAAAGTCTCCTTGGAGATGGAGACAATCCCTGGATTCAATTGCAGGGTTTGTCTTAACCTCCCAAGTTACTTCCCCCTTGAGTCCTTTCCACATAGCCCCTACACGTGTACCAGGAGAATACCACCAAGAGGTGTAGGGTTCCTTCATGACATGCACGTTGGGTTGGGTCACTTCATGTACACTTTTTAAACGTAGCAGGACTGGAAATCCTATTTCTTTACAACCCATCAAATCCTGATGATCCTGTATCAATTTCCAAGTGTCCATGTGTTACTGAAAGGGGTAGGGGAGAAAAAAGCAGGCAGAAAGTCCAGAACTGTCTTTTTATTTTAAATTTTATATAAGACTTCTTTTGACTTTAATGGAAGCAAATTTAGGTCAGGACAGAGAACTTTCAAAAAACTATCTTCCCTGAAGAGATCTTTTTTATTGAAAATCTCAAGCAGTGCAATTAATTGTGTATGACAGCCAAGAACAGTGGTCTGCTACAAGGAAGCTTCATTTTCTTTACCTATGCAACTGATAGCTATTGAAGTGCAGAACACACAAGACTGTTAATATTAAGGACATTTTCCAGTAGAAAGTCAGTCAAAGGGGGAAATGCTCAGAAAAGCAGAGCAGGTTTCTTGCATTAAAGAATTAGGAACTGAAGAGAGACAAACCTATGTACTATGCTCTTTGTTGTTCAGTTTACAACTCAGTCTAATCTTTATAAAGGCTTTTGCTGGATTTTGAGGTGTACAGTAGCGCGTGGATCCTGGAACGAGCCAAGGAGATACAGCAGCACAAAATCCATATAGGATTTGTGGATCTGCTATAATTCTGGTGGTGTGAATGTAGTGCCCATTCATTGACAGGCTTTATTTCATTGCACAAGTGCAGATGCTGAACAGCGCAGTATTAAACCTGGGGAGACCTGGTGGCTTAGCAAACCATAATACTGAGCATCCATTGCATGCATATGTAAGTACAGACCAATCCTGTGTGCATTTAAATGAGTGTGGGTTGGAAATATGTATCACTGAGTTCAAAGGATTCATTCCTAAGAAACAGTGCATGGCATTGCAGCCTTGCAGGGCAATCCTATGGCCCAGCTAAAGTGGCCGTCATTACACCAGAGCTAATGCTGGCAGGAAATAGTCACAATCCTATGGAATTCGCTACCACAAGATATAGCGATGGCCACCAAGTTGGATGGCTCTGAAAGGGAGTTACACATTAGGGATGTCAGAGAATTCCGCCACGGATCTCGGGGAGGCCGAATGCCAGCGCATTCGGCCCCCCGAAATTGGTGGCGGAACGGCCTGCCCCCCTGCCCCTCCCCGGGACGAGACTTACCTGGGGCGGATCTTCCAGGCAGCAGCGGCTCCAGTGGCGGTGCGGCGGCGGCTGCAGCAGCCGGTCTTCCGACCAGCTGCCACCACCGCCATTTCCAGTTTAAAAAAAAAAAAGACGTGATAGGCTACGTAAAGATTTACGTAGCCTATCACAACTAGGTTAAAAAAAAAACCCGTGATAGGCTATGTAAATGTTTACGTAGCCTATCACGTCTGACTTTAAAAAAAAAAAAGAAAGCCTCCCGCCGCGAATCCTGGCCAGCCGGGTCTGCAAATGGCGGCGGCCATAGCCGCTGCCATTTGCATCCCTGCAGTCAGCCATGATAGGCTACATAAATGTTTACGTAGCCTATCACGGCTGAGTAAAAAAAAACCCGCGTGTATGCAAATGGCAGCACCCATGGGCGCTGCCATTTGCGTTCCTTATTTTGGCACATCTAGTCTACGTAAACATTTACGTAGACTACGGCGAAAATAAGGGGAACGCAAATAGCATTCGCTATTTGCGTACGCGCGGGGTTTTTTTTGTTTTTTTTTTACTCAGCCATGATAGGCTACATAAACATTTACATAGCCTATCACGGTATTTTTTAAAAATATAGCCGTGATAGGCTATGTAAATCTTTACGTAGCCTATCACGTTTTTTTGTTTTGTTTTGTTTTTTTACTGGAAATGGCGGCGGCGGCAGCCGGTCGGAAGACCGGCAGCCACCGCCGCCAGAGCCGCCGCCGCTGCCAGGGAGTTTCGCCCAAGGTAAGTCCCATCCCGGGGGGGGCGGGGGGGCAGACCGTTTCGTCACCGATTTCGAGGGTGACGATTTCGATGCCAGCGCATTCGGCCTCCCCGAGATTCGTGGCGAAATTCTCTGACATCCCTAACTAAGATGGCGAAAATAAGGGGAATGCAAATATAGTAGCATCCGCTACGCTATTTGTGTTCCCCTTATTTTCGCCGTCTTAGTCTACATAAATCTTGACGTAAACTAAGACGTGCCAAAATAAGGAACGCAAATGGCGGCGGCCGTGACCGCCGCCATTTGCGTACGCGCGTTGTTGTTGTTTTTTTTAAAGTCAGACATGATAGGCTACGTAAACATTTACATAGCCTATCACGGCTGACTGCAGGGACGCAAACGGCGGTGGCTACGGCCACCGCCATTTGCATCCCTGCTAGCCAGCGGCCAGATGTCCAGCTGCTGGTGGAGCCGGCCGGCAGCTCCACAGAATCCCTGCAGAGTGGAGCCAGCTGGCCAGGATTCCAGGGGGAAGGCGCAGAGCGCCTCCCCCCCAGCGAGGATTCTGGGGGGAGGGACGGAACGTCTCCCCCCACCATCAACATAATCCGCGAACAGGTAAGTGACTTTCGTACATCCCTATTACACATAGGGATGTCAGAGAAATCCACTGTGGATTCAGATGAGGAATCCGCAGCGGATCGGGACCACTTACCTCGGACTGGAGGCGGAACGGCACTCAGCTGCTTCTTCCATCCAGAGCTGTTCACCTCCTCCCTGTCCCTGCCGATTGCCTTAAAAAAATGTCTTTTTTTTTTTTTAAATGGCGATCGGGAGGATATGCCCATAGACTTATACCCAAATACAGTCATGAATCTTGTGTATAAGTCTATGTGTCCATAGGCTTATACGTAAGATTCACCGCTCTATTTTGTGTAGAAGTCTATGGGCACATCCTGCTGATCGCATGTGCCCATAGACTTCTACGCAAAATAGAGCAGTGAATCTTGCGTATAAGCCTATGGACACATAGACTTATACACAAGATTCATGACTCTATTTGCGTGTCAGTCTATGGGCACATCCTCCCGATTGCCTTTTCTTTTCTTTTTTTAAAGACATGGCAATCGGCAGGGACAGGGAGGAGGTGAACATCTCTGTCTGGCAGGAGAGAAGGTAAGCGCCCCCAAGCCAGTTCCCCCCCCCCGGAATCCGAGCAGAGCGGAACCGCTCTGGAGGATTCCGGGGGGGAGGAGGAATGGATCGCCTCCCCCCCCCATGGATTCCCCACCGGAACAGACGGTGGGGAAACCGTACACCCCTAGTTACACAACCTCCTGGAGGAGAAGGCTATCAATGGGTACTAGTCCTGATGGCTATATGGTACCTCCAGTATCAGAGGCAGTATTCCTATGTACACCTGTTGTTGGGGAACATGGGTGGGAGGGTGCTATTGTACTCCTATTGTCAGGAGCGCCCTAGTGGCCTCTTTCAGTAGACCCCAATAGCCAACTCAAGACACAGACGAAAGGATTCTTTTCAAGACTTTAATCCTATTACAACTTAATTACTCTTTCAGATGCTATTTACCAGCGACTAAGCAAGGAACAGCAGAGTGGCCTATGCGCCGAGTAGGCAGTTGATCCCCGTTTGAAGGAGAGTCACGTGAAGACCCTGAACTTATGGGCTAGGGAGAGATCCTCCCTCTTTCTCTTGGGTCCACAGGACATGGCCGTTGCTTGCGCGCCAAATGGGCGCTATGCCTCCTTTCCGTGCCCTCCATCGCTCGTCGCTCCCTGCATCTGCGTTGAGCATCTAGCAAATCTTGTTCCCGCACTTACTCACTGCTAAGATCAATATCTATCTCAGGAATGCCAGCAGGAGGAATGTCTGCCAGCTGCTGTGCCTGTGAGGGATGAGCTGGCTTCTCTCCCACGGATTGCTGATCCTCCTCAGAATCAGAACTGCTCTGGGGTTTTATTGGCTCAGTTTCCACCCTGACACCTATCCTGCTTGTGGGTTTCCTGTGGGCAGCTGTTTGGCCACTGTGTGAATGGAACGCTGGATAAGATGGACCCTTGTCTCATCCAGCATAGCTCTTCTTATATTCTTATCCTATGCTCAACCAACCAGCAGTCGGAGACATGAGAATGAGTGCACACACAAGTGCTAATTTAGCAAGACCAGCAGACAATTCAACAGTGCTCCTAGCAACTCTGCCTACACTCACCAGTCACTAGGTGTCTACCACATCCCCATAATAACCATAATAACCATACGTGGAAGCCACAGATAAGACATGTGGTAGTTGCACTAACAGCACAATGATGCTACCCCATTCAGTACACCTCTCTCTCTCTCTCTCTCACACACACACACACACAAACACACCCTTACAAACAGCATTGCAGGAACTGTCAGCATCTTGTCCACAGCAGATCACCACAGGACAGTGGTAAGGAGGGCAGAAACTGACAACCATAGACACAAACCCAAGGGCTCCTCACGCATAGTGGTTTAAAGGCAGCACTAGCCCAGAAATAATGGCAAAACCCCACACCTTTGCCAGACAAAGTGCCACGGACAGAAAAGAAAGGAAGAACCCAGTTCCATTAGCAGTACCCAACTAGCTCCATTGCCCAGGGGGTAGGAAGCAGGCATAGAGAACCCATGGGCTTCTCAGAGGAAGGGTTCAAATCCTGCTGTAGGAGTGCCTCCACCCTGTTGTATTTTGGTGACCATCTGAGAAGAGCAAGCTTTTTGCAAGGGAAATGTCCTTACAAGGTAGACCAGGCAACAGGAAGCTCATGGGAGCCAGCACCAGAAGCAGCTTGGTTCCTCAGGGGGAAGGGTGCTGGGATGGAAACAGGAGTCAAAGCTTGGAGCTGCACCATGTGGAGATATTGAAGTGACCTCTACAAGGCAAAGCTTTTCTTCTGGGTGTTCTTCCAGGAAACGTTCTTTTAAAGGTGAAAGAAGGGACTTGCAGAGTAGAGAGGGGGGAATTAGTTCTCCCACTCTCCAGAGCAATTCCGCAGCCACACAACCAAAATGAGAGACACAGCAGACAAATAGAGCCTTTGTAGTCCTCTGGGACCTTGGCATGTGACACAGACCTTCCCTTCCCTCTCTCTCCCCTCCCTCCAGCCTTTGAGCGAGGCCCAGAGAGCACAGCCACCTAGACCATACATTAAAAGATCTCCATGTGGGGCTGCAATTTATTGGAACCCAACCTCAGTACACAACAGCTCCCATGCTTAATCCCTGGGAAGACAGACCCACTCATGCCCCAGGATGTCTTTCATTTTGACTGCCTCTCTTCAGCGCATCTTGTCACAGCGTATGAACGTAACGTGTACTGTTGATAAGAATTCATTGTTAGCGATGTTGGAGAAATCCGCAGTGGAACCAAATGAGTTTGGATTTTTATGAATCAGACCCATGGATTCTGCAGTGGACCAGCTGGCAGGTGGATCCCCTGTCAGGTGGATTCCCTGGACTTGTTGACTGTTTTTCCAACTTTTCTGAATTTTGTGCAAATTTCATCTGTAGAAAAATACGCAAAATAAAAAAACCCAGCCAAAAATATGCATTTCCCCCATAAGCTAAAGCATGAAAATGTGCATTTGGGGGGAATTTGTGCATTTTCGTGGAATTTGAGCATCTTTGCATATGCAACTTTGCACAAATGCCAATTTGCGCAATTGCAAATTTGCGCAAATTTGGAAAGTAAACAAAATCCAATTCCATTGATGGGCGGATGATGGAACGAAAGGCACCTGACAATTCACAAAACACAGACAGAACCGATTTTATACAATCTGTACATCCCTATTCATTGTATTTCATAGGAGTGCTATTCCTAATCATCTGTATATGCTAACTGTAAGTGATTAGTAACAGTTGTGACTAGTTCTGTGTGTGTTGCGAGCTAACTGTGATCAATGGAATATATTCTTGGAAATGAAGAATGGCTGCCACAAGTGGGTTGGTTAAGCATTGGAGGCAGAAAGCTGCTTAGCTTAGCAGGGATGCCTTCATTAAGGTGTTACTAGTGTCAATGTCAAACCTGGCTCCATTAAGAGAAATAGGAACCATGGTATGATGACCTAGTCTGAAACTTAGGAAGAGGTCATCAACATAAACACTATAAAAAGCAAAGGTTTGATCTGATGGCCCAGAGAGAACCTGGGAGAACAGGAAGCCTATCAAGCATGATTACCTTTGCTCTGCAAACCATGCTTGCCAGATAGGTAACTATAAGATCTTAATGAGGACTGCTTTGTTGGTTGAGAGGAATATGCTAATTTAATTTTACTAAGAAACATGCTAGCCATGATTTCTATCATGCTTCCAATCATCTTAATTGCATGTATGTAGTAATGTGTTTTGCTTGTTTCATTATTACAAAGATGTGTTATTCTTTAATGCCACATGAGCAATAAATATATATTGTTTGTGGTACCACTTCAAGTTGTTTGCCTTGAGAGGGGTTTCAGGGACCACAACCCACATAAATAAATTCTTGAAACCCAAAACACTCAGCTGGGATTCATACAATTGTTGCTGAGTGGGGTCTGTCCATATAGCCTCTGTTTTCTCTCTTAGTCAGGTGAGTCACAGACACATTTGTTCAAAGACGAGACACGAGCTAGTCAGATGGAGCAGGAATGGGTCTCCCGCTTCAGTCCCAGTACCCTCATTGAATTGGGTTGCTTGCCCATGCTTGCTGGTCTCCACCCTGAACCTTGTTATCAGCGGCCCCAACCACCTCTCTCCCCATCACGCAGCCCTCTGCTTGGTTTTGCAGTAACAAAGGGGGGTTCCCGAGGCCACTGAAGTGGAGGGGTCTTCCTCATAATCCTCGTTTGTGCTGTGACAAGCAAGGGCAGTGATGCAGCCACGATGGAGCATTGTAAAGAACCCACAGCCCTCTCTTTCCCACTTGTGTGCCCCATCAGCTGGTTTAGGTAACAAGGCAGGGGGTCCCTGTCTGCCAACCCCCACAAAAGCAGACACTGCTGAAACAGTGAGTGTATTCCATGAATTCCAGTAGTGAATTCTATAAGCAACATAGTGGTACAGATGCCAACCGTTCTCTCCTTGTAGGGCCTCTCTGCCTCTGACAACTACACAAAAGACAGCAAGGGAAAGGTGTAGCTTTCATCTTCACTGCATCCCCAAGCTGGGTACTGCTGCACCTGTGGCACTACAGCCTGTCATGCACTCTGGAAAGGCAGGGGGAGCCCTAGGAAGACAAAGCTGGCAAAGGAATGACTGGCTTCTACTGATTGCTGCTGCTGCTGCTGCTGCTGCTGCAGGCCTTCTGGCAGTCTGTGTTCATTTACTTTATTGGTTATTACATCGATATCATACCTTTCCCCCTTTTTCAAGGAAGGAATCTGAAAGTTCCTTGGAAGTGGCTCACATGGCATGGGGGTGGGGAGCATCCTTGCCTCTGTGTGTGCTGGAAGAAAGGAGTGAGGTGGGTAGAGCAGGAGAAGACAATACCAGTGACTCAGACTAAGGGCGCAATCCTAGGCATGTTTAGGCAGAAAAAAAGTCCTGCAACCCCCAGCATGGTGGGCTGCGTGTGTGTGCCAGGGCTGGCATCACAGTTAGTCAAAATCCTATTCTCCATTGCAGCTACAGGGGCGCTTACCTGGTGCTGTCGATGGACTCCAATGGGAATGTTTAACCCTATGCCACCTCTTGTGCAGACCTAACGTTAGGGAATGAGCCCCAGGTGAGCATAAGAGAATCTGGAGAATCTGTGCCCCTGCTCCACCTGTGTTTTGCCTCTTGCACTGACCGTGACCGGCGGGGTGGGGTGGCGGGTTGTAAGCAGTGTGGAGTCCCAGTGCTGGCATATCTTTCTGGCTCTGCCAGCACAGGAAGATTTAGGAGCGATCATAACTCTGAGCCTAAGTCAGGGATAGGGTTGGTCTATCAATATATACATTTTATCTATCTATCTATCTATCTATCTATCTATCTATCTATCTATCTATCTATCTATATCTTTCTCCATTTTCCTTTCACATTATTCACACAGATCAATGTGAGCACCATCTGGTGGCCAAAATGCAACCTTTAGGCAGAGTTTAATTATCCTAGCAAACAATCACAAGTTGGGCATGCAACTTCTTCAGTGTTCCAGCCGATCAGCCATGCCTTCTTCCAGTTTTGGCCATTACAAACAAGCACCCCAAGCAAAATATGCAAGAGACTGCATGGGTGGCTGGAAGCATTTCTGAAGCCATCAACATATTTAGAATTAGAAAACAATTCCTCCCACTATGCACCATCAAAATGGATCCTCAATATCTGGTGGCATTTACAGTTTTTGTTGCATGAAGTTCATGGGTTTGTGTCATCTGGATTTCTTGCATTTCACTGGCTGCTTCCAGATCAGATTTTTCTCATGTAATCGTCCTCATGTAATTAGTTGCAGAATTTTACATGGACCCAGATGACAACATCTTCCATTTGTAACACTCCCGTGTTTTCCCACCACTTCCCGCCTCTCCCCCCCCACACACACAAATCTGTTAGAAGAAAAGATGGAATAGCTGCAAAATACTTTTTGATAGGTAGCAATAGGGATGTGTGAGAATTTCATTTTTGCTCACAAAATATGCAAGCATGCCCCATTCAAAGCCCCAAATGCGAGAGTGAACATGGGTCCACCAAAAATATTTGCAAATTGTCAGACATGTGCTCATATTAGTCTTGTCCCAGTTCCCTTTTCGATTTGTGCAAATATCTTCAGTGGACTGAATCAGCCCCACTTTAGTCTACGGAGAAAATCTGCACAAATTTGGGGAAATTAGCACAAATTTGGGGAGATCTGCACAAATTCCAGGAGATTTGCACAAATCTCCCATTAGATCACTGCTCATTTTGCACAAGTTTCCCATTCACAAAAAGGAAGCAGCAACCGCAAACATTAATAGGAGTCAGGCACAAGATCATATTCGAAGAATCCTAGTGATCTCAATATTGCTTGTTTGCCCATCCCTAGGTAGCGGTAGGAGACCTCCATCTGGAAGCACTCACTTGGTTACCTAAGCAATAAGCATCTTTGGTTATTCTTGGTTAAGCATCCTTGGCCATCTAAGCATCTATAGCAAGGGGCACCTTGGTCTTCTTGATCACTGTCATGGTGGTCCCTCATTTGGGTTACTGGCTATAATGACTTTGTCTCTAGGACTTAGAACTAGATTACCTTCAAGCTCCTTTGAGCCATACTGTTCTAGGATCCCCCTTTCTTTAATACCTTAGCTATAAAATGAACAGCTTAGTAATAGCCTGCCTCATATGGGAATTGTAAAGCTAAATACATGAGAACTGGTGAGGTGATCTGGTACTATGGTAACAAGAGTGCCTTATAAGGAACCACATTGGACAGACGTTCGAGGCAGCAGCTAATAAGTAATAGCGGGGCATATTTGGCACTTTCAAGTCTGAACAGCAGCATTCTCCAAATGCTTTCTGTTTTAAGAATAAAAGCTCCCCCCCCCCGCAAACAAACCCCTTTGAGATTTTGCAGAGACAGAGAGTTAAGCTACATGCTCAAAGACCAGCAATGAAGCCTGTGATGTGGTGATCACATGGTTTTGAACAGCCAAGGAATGTGGATGCATGAGCTATCTATTAAATGAACTTTTGGATGCTTGCCAAATTCTGATTTCCTAAGGTTGTCCAGACTTGACCGTCATCCTTTAATACAGGGGTGCAGAACCTCAGGCCTGACAGCCAAATCCAGCTCATCTGTGGTCTCAGTCTGGCCCTCTGTGGTTCCCCAGGCAGCCATTCCCCCTACCCCTGGCCTCACCTGTCCATCCCCCCCACCACTGATCACTTGGTGGTTTTCTGGCCTTTTGTATCCCCACCCCAATTCTAACAGATTGAAATTCTTCTCCTAAGACTTAGTTACTGGCAGGATGTCACATTCCTTTGTCCTCTCCCTTTGCAATCAACACACTCCAGGAAACAAGGCTTCAGGATCACCTTATTAGTTAATTACTCGCTTCTTTACAAATGCAGATTCTAGGAAACCCTCAGACTGCAGTGAAACAGCTAATCCACACATCTCTGAATATCAACAGAGGAGCCAATGTGGAAGTTGGGGAAGTTATCGGCAGTCTGGGCAAGAATTTCTCCGCCAGACTAGCTTCACAGGGATGCCCTTCCCTTCGGGTTGCTCCCTCCTATGTTGGCTTCCGTGAGTGGCTAACCTGGTGGAGCCTTGCCCCTAACTTTCCCCGCTTCGCTCTGTGATGGACTCTAGCATCCCTCAAGTCACGCCCCTTGCCCTCCTCCTCCCCCGAAACCTGGGTTCTCATGGTGGAGGAATGGGGGAGCCGTTCAGGCTGGGCCATCTGTGTGTCAAGGTCTTCAGAAGAAAGCCTTGCCATATCTGAGCTCACTAGGGAGGATGCTTCCCCCTGTTCTGGCTGTTCCCCTTCTGAATCTGAGCTGCTAGACATCTCCACATGCTCAGATTCGTTCCTGACATCGGAAGAGCTTGAAGCTAAAATGTGCTGGAATATGTGGCGATTTGGCCCCATCCCTTTTGCCTTCAGCCCCACCCACCACTGGAATGCGGCCCCCAAAGCTTCCCCAAAATGGAATTTGGCCCTTGGTCTGAAAGAGGTGCTGCAGCCCTGCTTTCATGCCTAGCACGTTACTGCACACTGTCATTTTCTTGGCATCACACGCCACGCGGCCACAACCAAACACGCCTTAGTATTGCATCGTCTGATGTCCATTTAGCCTCCTTTTCTGCTTCCACCTTAGGCCTGATTTACTCATGCAGCAAACGGAGGTGGAGTACCCGAGTATTGGGCTGCTAGAATTACATTGCACCACTTCAGTCTGCAGGTGAGAGAATCACATTGCAATGCTCCTCTACAACGCCAGCTCTAGGGTTTCGAGGGCCCCTGGGTAAGACACCCTATATGGGCCTCCTCCATCTATGGTAGGGTCTGTAGGATCACGGGAGTAACAGAAGCCAGCATGGCTCCTTCCCTCGCCCCCACGCAACTTGTGCACACAACTGCCATTTGCATAATTACCTGCGATGCAGGGCGGGTTGCCATGCCATCCAAACCCGGCACGTGGCACAAGGGCTGCGTACCCAGCCTACAAGCCACAACTTCCCATGAATCTACCTTCTCGCCACCATTGTCACCAGCTGCTCTTGCTCTTCACCCTCTTTCTTATCATTGCTCCCACTTGCTGGGCAGGCAGGGAGCAAGCAGACGGTGCCATCTACTGATCCTCCTTCTCACCACCACCGTTGTCTGAGCCAGAGTGAGAAGCAGGTAACAAACAAAAAAAGCAGATTGCAGTGGTGAGGAGGAAGATCAACTCCAGGGGCTCGTGTCAGTGTCTGTGTGTGTGTGTGTGTGTGTGTGTGTGTGTATGTATATATATATATATATATATATATATATATATATATATATATCTTCTTTCTTTTTATAATTTGTTGTTGTTGTTCAAATTTCACAATAAAAATGATTTTTTTTAAGGTATCCATTCGGACTTTCTTACTGGGCCTGTTTGGGCATCCAACTAATCTGCACATAGTTTAGTAACTGGGGGCTGGGGGTTGATTATCTCATTTGTATCCCCCTAAGGGATTCAGAGCAGCCCAAATGGAGTTTATTTCGTTTTATTAAGGCAACCCTGAGAGATGGGTTAGATGCAACTAGCTCAAGATTATCCGGTGAGCTTCATGGCAGAGTTAGGATTTGAACTCAAGCCTCCTTGCTCTATGTCCAGCACTCAGTTCAGTATACAACACTGCCATTCAACTCTAGGGAGCTGAGTGCTAAGATATTGGCTGCAGTCTTTTGAGGACCCAGATTTCTACTGTTGTAGCAATGTGTCTGCAGGATGCTATTGGATTGCTGGTCATATTATGACTAGTTGTTTTGTGGTGATTTATTGTAAGTTGCTCTCGATTCATGAGCTGAGAGTCATTTTAACATGAAGAAATACATTCGCAGAAGAAGAAACAGAGAAATCTGTCCTGCACTATGAGATTATTAAATAGTTCTCCATTTGATTCGGATATGAAGTTGAACTAGTGACTTATCCAATGTTTGCCATTCTCTGAGCATTCCATGTGTGTGTGTGTGTGTCTGTATGCGCTCGCACTTGCACACACACCTCTGCCACATGTGTGTCTTTCTACTGGGATTTGGGAGGTTGTTTTTGCTCATATAGGATTTATTTCTTGTTAAAAGAAAAGCATGGGTATGTGGGAAGCCCAGTGCTCAGCAGGAATGTTTACTACCCTCTTATACTTGCACCTGCAGCTGGTTCAACTGAAATGTGTTTTTAACATCACAAAAAGGTAGAGATAGATATCACTGGCTACCACCATGTTTTAGGCCCAATATGAGCATGGATGCCCCCAATAAATGCACACTTTGAGGAGGGACTGTCCTATTTGCCCTCTCCTCCCTCTGAACAAGTTCTGTCTTCCCTTTGCTACCCTGGACATGAAGCACTTTTAGGAAAGCATATAATCCAGGCTTCCCCAACCTGGTGCCTATAACTCCCTTATTCCTCAGCCAGCATGGTCAATGGCAGTCTTGCCATGAATGATGGGAGCTGAAGGCCAACACATCTGAAGGGCACCAGGCTGTGGAAGGCTGATGTAACCAAATAATTGAAGGCATGCTGTTATTGTAAACATGGATGCAGTGCTTTGATGCCTGTAGATAACTATTATCAGAATAAAAGTAGTTTATTTTATAAAATTCAGACAAAACCAGCATTAAAATAGAAAAATACAAGATGACAGGCAAATTACCTTTCTGTACTGGGCTGGTTACGATATTACAAATATGGCCCACAAATTTGCATAAGAGCCCAAAATCCTTTGGATCAGGCTACTTTCAACTTGAAGGCAGTCGGTGTTCTGAGGCTCCTAGGCCAGAGAGGTGTTCAAGCTGGCATCAGGAAGGGGGAGATCTGAACTTCCTAGGAAAGCCCACATGGTATCTGCTCCTGTGGTAACATGGACCAACTGATGGTTTACAGGTTCTCAGTGAGGTTGTGCAAAGAAAGATTGTAATGCCAATCAGGGAAGGATAAGGCATGAATGATGTCATCCACAACAGCAGGAGGAAACCACCTGCCTAGAAACAGCAGATTAATATTTCAAATGGGGAATTCTAGAACAGGAACACAGACAGGTACATCAGAAGCTGCCTTGGACTGAGTCAGCCCATTGGTCCATCTAGTCCAGGATCGTCCACACTGACTGGCAGCAGTTTGCCAGGATTTCAGGCAGTGGTTTTTCCAGCCCTACCTGGAGATGCCGGGGATTGAACCTGGGAACATATGCATGCCAGGCATGTGCTCTACCACTGAGCTATGACTCTTCATGGTAGAATACATGAAGTGGCTCCCTGGAGACATGCAGTAGCCAGACAAAGGATGGGACTAGAACTGACTTTGATAGTATGGAACTGTTAAAAATTGGAGCCAGCTAGCACAGCAGGCTGGTCCAAGTTTAGCACAAAACAGCAGGGGGGGGGACCATAGGTCCATGAGACTTATGGTGCATGAGATAAAGTTATTGATACCAGTGGTATGCTATACATCTTATTCTTCAATGGTAGTGACTGATTTCAAATGGGAAATCAGGTAAAATAAATATATAGGTTTCTGTGGTAGCACTGAAGAAGAATTTTATTAGATCAGAATTCTTTATCATTTTTCAGTGCCCCTTTGTGAGAAACAAGGCCAGATTCACACCAACCAACACTGACACCGCTATGGTAACACTAAGCGCATGCGTTTCTGTAACAACATTTCAGGTTTGTATTCATTCAGTAAGAGAATGAATGAGAAACATGAATGGCTTAAATCTGCCCCGTAATCTGGCCTTCCCCAACCTGGTGCTCCCCAGGCCATGCTAGCTGGGAATTATGGGAACTGTAGTGCAATACATCTGGAGGGCACCAGATTGGGGATGGCTGCCATTTGCACAGTACTATAGAAATGTGATATCAAAGAAACCAACATGGCCCATCACCAAAGTTATAGCATCAAAACCATTCGAAACACACACTCACACTGTGGTGAACCCTAACTACTCAAGCATTGCAGAACCCAAACAATGCCTCAAGGCAAGCTAAAGAGAAGAGCCTGCTGTGGATAAATGCTCTGAAGTTTAAACACACACACACACGCACACCCCTTCCAATCATGTATGGAAACTTGGCCAAAGATCACGACAAGTATGGCTTCATTACAAATTAAATGAACTGGCATTTCTGTGATCTGAGCATTCACAAACAATTTGTTAAACTTCACCACAGGTACCTCAGCTGCTGTGATTCATCAAAGTGGCTATGTTTTTTTTTCCCCCTCACAAAGCAGCCAAATGAAGCAAAAAGGGGGAAAGGCCCACTGAGCTGGTCTTCAGCCAAGAAAACATTTTATTTATTTATTTATTTATTTATTTTTACAATAAAGGTTTTAAAAAGAAAGTCACAGAGTGTTCCTCTCCCCAAGTCGGAGGGACAGAATCTCTCCTAAGACTCCTGGTATGGGCAGAGGTCAAAGATACACCAGAATAGGCACTGCCCGGGGGAAAAACCCACCAGTGTAAGTGGTAAAAGTGAGCAGAACTGAGGAGATGACTGGAGAGCATGAAATTTGGAATCCAACAAATTTCATAAAAACACAAATAACAGAATAAACCATTCAATTAAAACCACAATGCACAAACTAAGGAGAAGTAATCAATCCCAGAAATTAATAAAAAGCAGACTGAAATAAGAATTTTTCTTTATGATTTCCAAGGATGGTACAACATGAGTTTCCTGGGGAAAAGAATTCTGAAAGTGCAAAGTCACCACTGAAAAGGCCCTCTTCCATGAACCTAACGTCTCTTATCAACGGGTCAGAGAGCAGGGCCTTAGTAGCTGATAGTAAAACTCATGCATGCTCATGCAGGTATAGGTGGGCCTTCCTATAACCTAGTGTATTTTCCTTACCAATTTGCAAGGCTAATGTAAGGCATTGTGGGTTTTTTCTGTAAAAATATTGTTGCACAGAAACTTTTTTTTTCACATTATTAAGTCTTTAGGCTCTGTTCTTATGAGCATACTGTTGCTGTTCAGTTGTTCAGTCATGTCCGACTCTTCGTGACCCCATGGACCATAGCACCACCTATAAACGCCACCTCCAACTTCTCGAAAGATTTCATCAACGCTGCCTTTGAAAAGTTCTGCAAATTACTTGGGAAGACAGACGGACTAATGTCAGCATATTGGAAGAAGCAAAGGCCACCAGCGTTGACACAATGATTCTCCAACATCACCTTTGCTAAACCGGCCATGTTGTTCAAATGCCTGATCATCGTCTTCCAAAGCAGCTACTTTATTCCCAACTTACAAATGGAAAACGGAATATTGGTGGACAGCAAAAGAGATTTAAAGATGTTCTCAAAGCTAATCTAAAAAAATGTAACATAAGCATTGAGAACTGGGAAGCTCTAACCCATGAGTGTTCCAACTGGAGGTCAGCCTATATTAAAGGCACTATGGACTTTGAAGAAGCACGAGCACAGGGAGAAAGGGAGAAATGAGCTCAGCGGAAGGCACGTCAAGCAAATCCTCACCGTGACCACCTTCCACCTGGAAACCGATGTCCTCACTGTGGGAGGCTGTGTGGATCCAGAATTGGCCTTCACAGCCACCTACAGACCTACTGCTAAGACTCTACCCCTGGAAGACAATCTTACCCGGTCACAAGTGATCACCATGATGACATCAGTGAGCAACCTGAATGTATGAAACAGTTGCCACAGATGTATAGATTTCATATCTTGTTTATTTGTAATGTTTCTTCCTGGCTTTAAAAGCATTGCAGCACTTTAAACTGGGCTTGGAAACAAAAGTGATACAGGATCATACAGGTGCCAGTTGATTTGGGGCCAACTTCACCAGTGTTTTGGAGAATGCCCAGTGTTCCTCAAGGGCTCTCTGCACTAAACAGAACTCCTTATCACTGCACAGGCACAGCAATTTGCAACCAGGGGTGCTTCCCTGTTGTTGGCTGTGCCTGGAAAGAAAAAGACACCTAGCGTAATTGCTATGGAATTGCTATTCTATGTTCTGAATGCTTAGCCCCTACTAGCATTCTTGCTGGCACAATCTCTACTGTATGATGTTTCTGAACTGTCTTTAAAGGCAGCCCCACAAAGAGCACATTACAGTAATCTAGCCAGGATGTCCATGGCATGCATCACTGTGGTGAGGTCTGCTTTCTTCAGATAGGGCTGCTGCAACTGAGGGACCAGCCCATGCTGGTAAAAGGCACTCCTACCTACTGCTGTCACCTGTGCCTCCATTGAAAGTGTTGACTCCAGGAGCACCCCCAAAATGTGAACCTGATCCTTTGGAGGAAGTGTAACCCCATCAAACTTGTAATATTATGCCTGTAAAAGAGGTAAGCTAAAACACTCTCAGTGAAGGAAATGGGGAGGCTAAAGCAGCCTTCCCCAACTGGGCGCCCTCCAGATGTGTTGAATTGCAACTCCCAGCATTGCTGTCCAACACAGCTGGAGGGCTCCTGGTTGAGAAAGGCTGGGCAAAAACAGCTGTCCCTACCTACCTCCTCTCTGCCCACTAGGCCACAACAGAGGATATGGTTTCAACTAACTGCCGTCAACCTCAGGGCTCCAGCAGGGATCTGTAAGCTGCAGCCAGAGGGAACACAGAGGACAGATCTGTGTTCCCTGGCTGCGGAACACAGAATACATATATCAAGGCTGGAGGTGGCATTGTTGTGTCCTCCCCCTTCCATACCAGCTGGAACATTCAAATCAGAACTTGGAAATGATGCACATTGCAAAATGAGGGTACTTCCAACAAGCAGCCAACAGTCAAGGAGCCACAACACCCAGAGCAGAACAAACAGAAATAGCATACAGAGTTCCAAATCAATTCCGCATTGTTGCAATGACTACATAATGTCCTCCAACAGATTAACCCCCAAATATAGATATTAGGGCAGCAATCAGTGGGAGAGTTTATTTAATGAGTTAATTAATACCCTGCCCTTCTATTGCAATCATGCTGTACAAGGGCAGATGGCAACAGTAAAACTGCAGATAAAATTAACAATGTAAGTAAAACAACACAACATTAAAATAGAGGCACATGCAGCAGAAATACACATCCAGGGTAGCTGTTGGACTCAACTGCATTAAAATAATTCAGTCTAGCAAGCCAAAACAAAAATGTCCTCAATAAATGATGGTGTTCTGTGCCATCTGGGATTCCATCATCTGCTCTGGGCAATGGCTCGGGCAAGGAGACCCAACTGGGACAGGTAGCTGGGTCAGGAGCAGTGTTAGTACCACGGCCAGCACCACAGGTGCCAGCCCAGGACTTTGAGTTCCTTCTAAGACAACCAAAAACCATCCTGCAGCTAGAATACCAACACGTGACCCCAGCACTGACTAGGAGCAACTGGCAGAGATGTGTAGTCAGGCCAGGAGAGTCATCCTGGAAGCTCCACCGCACTCAGGGGTTGTATCTGGCTGTTAAAGGGCCAGCAGCCTTTTCTTGCAGGTGCTGGCTTATCCTGGGGAGTGAAGGTTGGAGGAATGAGGAGCTGGTTGGGGACTGCTCTTCCTGTTCACTAGAGAAGTCCAAGGACCACTCTTGGAGTCAGGAGGCAGAGGCACCTTCTGGGGGTCGCATGGATTGAATATGAGACCTGAGACAGTGGGCCTAGTTCAGAAGGACCAGAGACTAGTTTTAGCTGCTCCTCAGAGTCACTGTCACTGGAGGCTTTCGTCTCCAAGGGTTTCCAATCTTGAAGCAATGCAGATGGAAAGTCAGGAGAAAGGGGGTCAAATTAACCTCCTGAGGCAGAGAGATCTACAGTCTGGGCATGGCCACAGAAAAGTCCCTCTCCCGTGTCTATGCATCAACTGCCATCATACACGGAGAAAATTGTAAAATTTGTAAAATTGGGGTCATGCAAGTGGGGATCTAGGTTTAGACATGTGAAATGGAGGAGCACACCAGTGAAGGCACCTTATCTCTCTTAATAGCCCCTCGTGGGCACCTAGTCACACGCCATAGGTGGTGCATCTGCTACCTGCCACCCATTACCATCCTCATGTGCGGATGCCACATGCACAAAAGTGAGACTGTTCCCCACCCCAAGTGCCTGCAAACTACAACCACCCCGGGAAAATAACCAACACACATTTGGCGACTCTCCCACAATGAATCATATTTGGTTACAATCAATCCTTTTGCTTGCAATTCAGCTCATACATTTGCTAACTCTGTTGTAAATATGTTCTAATCTTACTTTCAAAGGGAAATGGGTCTGTTTGAATCCAGCAGGGTAGAATCTTGATTCTGGGGCTGTGTTAAACTTTTTTGTAACACTTCATCTGGGCAAATTTTCATTAAAAAAAAAAAAAACTTAACAGAAACTATGACTGGGTTCATTAGCTCATATAGTTTTTTAAAATAAAATTCACATGTTCTTTAATACATTCCTGCCAATTCTTGAATAACTTTGGTAGGTGATGGAAAAATAGCTATAATCTTTTATTTTAATACTGTAAAACCTCCATGTATCTTGTTAGTTGCAGAACTTTCATCTTCTTAGAAAATGAAGAAGAAAGAAACTCTGGTAGAGGATTAACCATTTTCTTAGTCAGTCAATCAATTAAAGGATTAACCAGCCGATTAAAATCTTCCCCTATAATCATTTCTCCTTCAGCAAATTCTAAAATTATATTAAGTGGGGGGGGGGGACCTCAGATCATAAAAAAAAAAGTGTTAATGCTGAGCTGGCATATAATTGTTTCCCACCCCCCTCTGAATTCCAAAATTCAGCCACATCTCTTAGTATGTTAGCTAATTTGGAGATTGAAAGCTATATGTCAGGACCAAATTTCAGCTAATTTGTAAATCAGAAAGCTCTTTAAAACAGAAGGGTGATTGAGGCTGTCGAGGAAAGCAGGGCATTTCCCCTTCTTGATCATCTTGGTGAAGCTACCATTTGGGATTCTCCTATTTGAACATTCAGAGTGGCAGGAGAAGCAGAGTATGCAGGCCTTTTTGGAAACACATTCTGAAACACAATAGCTTCTCAGAATAAAAACATTTACTAACCTCATTCTGTTATATGAAATGAATGTGTTGCCCTCTCAGTGTATTTATATTCAATGTGTTAGTCTGAGGAAACTAATATTTCCTGTATATGAGGTAGATTAAATAACTAGTGATGTTCAGGGCTGAACCTTCTGTGGTTGGTGTCACTGGGATCACAGAAATCCCATAGTAATCCCATAATAATCCTAACCAGTTAGTGATTGCCATTTTTGTACAGCTGTAACTTTAACAAATAACAACAACAACAACCTATATAGTGCCATCAGTGTGTATCAACCTTCCTCAACCTGGTACCTTCCAGATGTTTTGGACATTAACTCCCATCAGCCCCAGCCAAAATGGCTGTCAGGAATTCTGGGAAGTGTAGTCTAAAATATCTGGTGGGCACCAGGTTGGGGAAGAGTGGTGTACATACTACCCGACACTTTGGAGACTAACATAATCAAAAAAGAAACATCCCGGCTCTTGATCCTATAATCTAAATTAGTTTAGAAAAAGAAATCAAGCAGTGAATATGAATTTGCATATAGAGAAGAGGTAACCGGATCTCTTTCTGTGTACTCCCTTTGGAAACATCCCTGTCTTGTAGGTGGTACTAGTAAATTCTGTTGTTTCTAAATGTGGGTAAGTGCTTTACAGTTATAAATTGTAGGGATTTTTAAAACTGGGTAGCATAATATGGTTTTTCAACCTTATTCGTAACCTGACCACTAAAGCGCAACATATGTATGAACATTTAATTTCTAGAACCTATTAGAGTTGCCAGTCACACTAGTAATGAACGCAGTTAACTTAAAAGACGCTGCTGCCTTGAATTACTGAATATTCCTTCGATGCAATTGGCATCTCCAGTTTAGTTAGCTAAAGGCTCACTGAACTGGCAATTATTTCTGAGAATTGGAAAATTGTCTGTGGTAGCCTATACTGTAACTATCAGGGGATAAGGGATGAGAAGATCACCTGCTTTAGGCCCCGCTGCAAACGGAAGTATACATCCTTTAACATGCTCTTTCAAATCAACGGAGAGACGTGCCAAATCACAGTGTGCCTAAGTAGAATGCACAATGCAGGAACACCCTGCAAAGGGCTTGCAGAGCAAGAAACTGCAGGCAACCTGTGCAAATGAGCTAATCGATACTGACTTTATTTCACTCTTTACAAAGAACAAACAAAAACAAAGTACTCTGGGATGAGGCCTCTAGCAACACTGACAAAGGCAAGAGAAAGAATAAAGGGCAACCAAGCAGCATTCCAGAGAACACTTGAGCAATCTGAACAAATTAAAATTAATGGGGCTCCAATAACATTTCCCCCAAGGACGGCTAATGAGTTCACTGGGCAAATCTCAGCACTATTATCCTACCTTATTAGCAGCATGTGCCATCAGTCACTTTCCAGTAAAAAAAAAATCCTCTAGAGATCACTCATCCAACTTGCACCCTCAAGGTATCATTCAAAAGCCCATGGGATGTTGCCACAACTGAGGGGTATTAATTTCACATAGGTTGCTCATCAGGAGCCTCAGATTCAGATTCTAAGCCTTACAGTGGCTCTCAACAGCCTGGCCCATGGTGGACTAGCCCTCAATGACATAACAAGTAGTGATGGACAGATTTACCTCTGACTGCACTTGTCGGTTGCTCACTGAGCTGCATCTGCTGCGCAAGCTGCTGGAGGGTTCAGGGAGTGGCTGACAAACGCTACAGGGCCACCCATCCCCATAGTGAGCCAAGCCTTGATTATGCACAAAATGGTGGGGAATAGGGGAAAATGAGGGAATAGGAGAAGAGCTGCTCACTTTTCCAGGAAGAAGCTGGAACCCACAATTATCCTGAACAGCATCTGAAAGCTCCCCATGAGAGCACTCCACCACCGCAATTTTGCCCCATTACAGCAAGCAGTCAAGGAATTCTAAATCTTACACCCTTTCTCCTTTTCTGGCCACTTCTCCCTGCTTACAGTGACAGGCTTCCCTGCAGTCAATGACAGCATCCCATGATTGCGCAATCCCGGTTCCCAGATTGCTACTGCGATAAAGCGCTAATATAATGCTGTAATTGCATTAGCACTTTCTGTAATGGCAAAGGAAAGAGTAGAGGGGAAGATCTCTGTTTGCCACTCTGAAAGTGAGCACATTTAAAACTGTGCAAAAATGCAAAGCAAAATAAGGGAAAAATCAGAGAAACAGAGGTAACTGCCAAATAAGAGAGAATGGGGGGATAGGGGGGAAATGCTCACTTTTCCATGAAAAAGCAGAACTGTTCAGTTATCCAGTACAGCACTTCGAGGGTCACCCTGAGGGCATCCCACCTGTGCAATTTCACCCCATTCCAATTTCACCCCATTGAACTATCAGGGAGTTAGAGTTCCCACCCACCTCGTTTCCGCTTTATGGCATTTTTCAAGCTGCAAAGTAATACAAGCATCAGAGAAATAGTGAAGTTACACATGCATCAGAGAAGCTCTAAAGTAACACATGCATCAGAGAAGGATGTGATTCCCTGATTGTGCGGCCCGATACAGTGAAGTTACACAAGCATCAGAGAAGCAGCAGTGTTGGCCACTATTTCTGTAAAAGAGGTATTATACAGAACAGGGAACAGGCACTGTTTTGCACATAATCACAGCTTTCTATGGGGTGGGTGGCCCCACAACACTCATCAGCCGCTCACTGAGCCCTCCAGCAACAAGTGTGATGTAGCAAGCAGGGGCGGGCAGCGGAGGTGGCTCAGCAAGTTGGGTCTGGAGGATCTAGCGGGGTGGGTGGGGAGTCCATTGGGCTCCACCCCTTCCTAGATGCCCACTCCATCCATAATAACAAGCTGGCATCCAAGCCCATGAGACTCTGGCCAATAGAGGTCAATGCTACAGTGACATCACAGTATCACAACAAACAAGTAAATGGTATCAAGAAGGGCAATACAACTGAGAAGACGGAGGCAGAGATGAAAACAAGCACAAATTATGAGGGAGGAGGGGAGTGTGGGACTACTAAGGGGGAAGTTAGACAACACCCCTAGTTTGTCATGCTGATGGTCCTTTGGTCAGCCTGTTTTCTTTGAGAATTAATGGAGGACTGGTCTGGTTCTAGAAGAACAAATCAAAGCAAGTATATTGTGACTATTTTAAAATAACAACGATGGGTCAGCTGGGAATTATAGACAAGTTAGCCTGATTACTTTACCTCAAAGATGTTAGAGCAAATAATAAAGCAGTTAATTTGCAAGCATCTCTGCAAAAAGGCATGATTAGTAGCAATCAACATGGTTTTGTTGAGACCAGCCTGGTTCTCTCTTTTCAATAAAGTAAATGGTTTAGTAGACAAAGGGAAAGCGGTTGATGACTCTTGAGTTCACTTCAGCTAGACTTTTCACCTAGTCCTGCATGGCTTCTTCTAAGCTATAGAAATGACTAACATTTAAACACCCCCGTCCTAACAACCCCACATAACTGGGAAATAAGTACATTTTGCTAAGCCTATGGGAGTTCCTTCCAAATGTGTAGGGTAGTCCGTGCAGATTGGAAAGTGGTATCAGACCACAATCCATAGAAATCAGGGTTTGGTTTGGCAATAACTTGGATACTGGGTTTAAAACCAAAACAAAATTCAACAAATTTTGAACAAATGAACAAATGAACAAATGTAAAGGGTTGGATCCAGATTTAAGCTGGATCAAGTGCGCCAGCAGAAGTGAACCTCCCACCCCCTCCATCCTATGGCAGCCCCTCCAGCCCCCTGAAATGCTACACAGAGAGTCAGGATACTCTGCTGAATGGGGTGACCTGGGGGGGATCCCCCAATTTGGCAGAGTGACCTTCCATGAGCAGAGTTTTTCCTCTTGAAGAAGGCAGATCCTGGATCCAACCCAAAGTGTTGCGATATATAGTGCATTCTTTCAGCCTGTCCACTGAGGCTGAACTGAGGGACATAAGGGTGTCCCCCATTCCTCAATCAAAAGCTTAAGCTGGTCCCTCTGGCAGCTGACCCTTCTTTCAACACTGGCAATGGGACAGAGTCCTCCACAGCACCAGAGAGCAGCAGGCACCCTTGAGGGACACAGGGCAGGGCTCCATGGCACACACAGTTCTGTCTTCGAAGACCTTGCCACTACACGCTCACTGAACTGGCTGGTACATGCGCATTTCACTTCATTTTCATTTTTTATATTTCTACCCTGCCCCATAGCTGAAGCTGTCTGGGCAGTTCACAATTTTATTTTACTTTTTATTTAAAAAAAACAACATTAAAATACGTTATATAAGTATAAAACCATTCACGTAACGACATAGAACAAATAGCACACACAACAACAACATATATCTAAAACAATTTAAAACCCTCAGCCAGAGACAATCAAAGAGATGCCTTATATGCTGCCAAATGCCTGAGAGAAGAAGCAGTCTTAACCTGGTGCCAAAAAGATGACAATGTTGGTGCCAGGCAGGCTTCTGCACCTGGGATAGCTCCTTTAGAGTTCTGAGTGGTTCTGACTGAAATCCAGAGCAGATTCACCGCCCCACTGACATCGGAACCACCACCAGCCTCCACTCACAGATTGGGCCGAAAGAGCAGCTCAAGAAGAGAACAAGCAGTCTAAGGAGATGGCGACATGTCCTTCCTGGGGCAAACATTTCCAAAGTGGTGGAACAGATGCACCCGCTTAAGGTTAGACTAACATCACAATCCTATGTGTCTACTCACGTCAGTGTATATAGGACTGCAGCCCACACGTTCCCTTGGTTGCTTGTAGAATTATAATTTTGTTAAAGATGAATACCTGCTCTCTCTCTCTCTCTCTCTCTCTCTCTGTCTTCATTTTAAATTTATTAGTTAATTATGTTAGCAATGAAAAAAACTCTGTGCAAATATCAGCTTAGGTACAGGGCAGGCCAATATTATGAGCTAATACATTTCTACTGTTCTCTAAAGAGAAATAGTTCAGTTTAAAGAGATTTCATTTTAAAGGCAACTGGCTAAGCTCATCGGTTTAGCAAAGCATTCACTTTCCTTGGTATTATTTTGTGAACCCCCATATTAATTGCATGTGCTAAAACGTCAGTAGCTTCAGACTCTACTTTTGCTTGTTGCTGAGCCAGAAGACGCAGGGGCTAAGGCAGGGGTGGGCTAAGGCAGCCCTCCAGATGTCATTGCATTCCAGTTCCTATCAACCCCAGGCCAATGGTCAGGGGTAATGGAAGTTGTAGTCTAATAACTTGTGGAGGACCAATCATTGCCCATCCCTGGGGTGAAGTCTGTCTGGAATATCAGCCACTGACAGTGAAGCTCTTAGAGCTCAACCAAATGTTCATTTTTCAGTCTTTGTGCCAAAATCTGCATGTTCAATGAGAAAGAATCTTTACTGGAACCGCACAAACATCAAAACCATTTCTCTGATTTTCATCCAAGTCATAAACCCTAATCGCACCTCAGCTCAGACACAGCAGTGCAAAAGCCCCCAAGGGCTGATTTTAAGGCTCTGGGCAATGCTTGAGTGAACCTGCAAGGCACAGCTCTGGCAAGTTTCCACAGTTTGTAAGGGGTTTCTAAAAGGAAGCATGGAAAAAACACAGGCCAGTGCTGAAATGCCCCCTCCTATTTCTGCATGTTTTCAAGGGGAATTTGGAGGTGAGATGAACTTATCCCTGCTGGTGACAGAGTCCCTCTCAGCAGCTTGCATCAATATACACACACACACACTGTTTATTTCTTTTCATTGCTGAGTTTGCAATGGATTTGTGTTTTTATGTTTTAAGCAAGATTGTTTGAATATGTATTTTATTGCTAACCACCTTGAGTACCATTCTTTGGTAGAAAGGTGGATGAGTCACCTGTAATGGCCGCTTTACTGCCGCCATTTGCGTAAAAGGCCTTTTAGGTAAAACAACGAGCTGCCATGTTTATGCAAAATGGCGGCTCACTCAGGGGTTAGGTGGCCATGTGCCACTCGCCAGCTGCCCGTGGACCGCCCAGCAGCTCATCCAGGGAGCCAAACAAGGGTGGGTAAGTGGCAGCAGTCCGGCAAGTGGCACGTGGGATGGGAGCAGATGGTTCGTCCATCCCTATTCCAGCCCCTTGGTCATTTTGTATTGTATTTTATTCTTTAAAATATAAGTATTGTAAGGCATTTTAGTATTTTACCTGTTAATTTAGAACCTTGGTTATTGGGTGAATTGTAAATAATAATAACAATAACAATAATAATATTCAAATTAATCCTGGTTAAGATACATATGTATTCGCCTTATCTATTGTATTGATACCACACTCTGATTGATGGACCTTATAAGCAGAGGATGGGGTGGAGAAGAGGCTCAAAACGCCAACACTTCCCCAACCTGGTGCCCTCCAGACATTTTCAACTATGATTCCCAAGAGTCCTGACCATTGATCTTCTGGCTGGAACTGATGGGATTTGAAGTCTGACACATCTGGAGGGCATGAGGTCAGGGAAGGCTGGGCTAAATCCTCTTCAGATTGGCTAGGGAAGCTGAAGCCTGCTCCCCATCCCCTAAAATAATCAGGCAACAAAGGTATTTCTGCATCACAGTCTGCATTCTGCATTCACTATTGCTGTAAAAATTGTTTTATTTATTTTTATTCTTTTGGGACAGACTGAGAGTGCTTGTGCTCAGTGAAAATGTGAACGTTGTTTATATATAAATTCATTCCATCAAACGCTCTATCAAGCTATCCCAACTGACAATCCTGCCAGATGATTCCCGATGCCAAAGATACACGTGTCCAAAACAAAACAAAACAAAAAGATTTCCAAATTCCAATGTGGCACTGCATAAGTTAGCACTGCTGTCAAGCCGCTGGCATAATATAATGCCTTGTGACAAGATGCAAAAAAAGAAAAAATCCACCCCCAAACAAACCATACAGTGAAGAGATAATGAATCTTTCAGACGCACAGAATGTTTTCAGGCCAAATATCATCTGCCTCTTGTAGCCAGTCCAAACACAAGACAATTAACTAAACAGAAGTGAATATCAACACGCATGTTGCATCCAAGTACCAGCAGCTTTTCAAGTGGATAATTATATTGTATTTAACAAAAGACATAAACAAAGAAAGTAAAAGTAATTATGCAGAGATGACTTTTTGTCATTGTTATATAGATTGTTGAAATATTCAGGAAGAAAAATCTAACTGGAAAGGGACAGCATTTTCCTGCTTCAAGTTATATCTGTTATATCCTCCCAACAGACTGGAAAGATGCAAGACCAAGCTTTCTTTTCTGTATCAAGAACATGCTGCAATGAGAAGAACCAAGTGGGACAACAGAACATTCAAATCCTGTGCTCACAGTATTATACGGATTTGCTTAATTAGCATAATTCTGCGTAAACTTGAGTGCCCTGCATCTGCAGAAAAGTCCTAGTGCCAAATAGAGAGGGATTCATCCAGAAAAAGACTCATGCCATGGAGCTGTCTGATCCTGCATAGAGAAAGTTTTCTGGTATGGCAAATCAGCTCTTAACACAATAATGAAGAAGTCATGTTCACCCTTTATAGCAGGGGTGCAAAACCTCAGGACCAGGGACCAAATCTGTCTCTCTGGTAGTCCCAATCCAGACTTCCATGGCTCCCAGATGGCCATGTCCCCTTCCTTCCTTTGGCCCACACCCTTTCCTCCAACCACTGATCAATTTCTGGTTGTGTGGTTTTTGTGAAGTCCCCGCCCCCACCGCTTCCTGAAACTTTGGAATGCTCCTCCTAAGGCTTAGTTACTGGCAGGAACAGCTTTAAGAGAAACTGCTGGGAGTTTGGCCCAGCCCACTGCTGGAATGCAGCCCTTGAGAGCTTCTCTGAAATGCCATTCAGCCCTCCCTGCCTGACGTTCTGCACCCCTGCTTTATAGGGAGATCTTCAGGATGTTACTTAATTAAAGAGACTGCTACTTGCAGCCCCATTTTCATCCTTGCGCAAGTGTCAAATCCAGCACTTCCGTTTTGCTTGTGTAGGCACTTGTGAAACCCATCACACCACACATTTCATAGTTCATTATGACTTCATCACGCTAGGTGTTGCTTGTGCTGGTTAGAGCGGGTCTTCTACTAGGGCTTGCACAACTGCTAGCGGAACATCATCATCTCTTGGAACTTTGCCACTAGCATTATCTTGATTATAACCTATAACCTGTTTTTTATACATTGGGGAGGGGCCGTAGCTCAGTGACAGAGCACATACTTTGCATTTAGAAGGTCCAGGTTCCATCTCTGGCATCTCCAGGTAGAGCTGCCCGACACCCTGGACAGAGAGCCACTGCCAGTCAGTGTTGACACTACTGAACTAGATGGATCGATGTGCAGACTTCGTATAAGGCAGGTTTGTTTATTTATTTATTTATTTATTTATTTATTTATTGCATTTATACCCCGCCTTTTTTCCTCTTGCAAGGAACCCAAGGCGGCTTACATTATCCTCCTCCTCTCCATTTTATCCTCACAACAACAACCCTGTGAGGTGGGTTGGGCTGAGAGTGTGTGACTGGCCCAAAGTTCCTGCCTTCTTATGTGTAGGTAGGTATTCTTAGTGGCTACTTTGGCACTTTTTGCAAAGAGGATTGAGTTCCATTGTTCAAAGTCCATGCCCGATCAGCATTTTTTCAAAACAGCCCGAAAGCCATGAAAGTGCTGCCAGGTAGGCTGCTTTAATGGCTTTTTGTGGTGTTTGTCTCCATCTGGCAAGTGGCCATCCTATAGAGGAGAAAAATTGCTCCATATCACTGCAGTCCTTTGCAAAACATTGCAGTGACATATACAGCATGGAGGAAATATCCTTATTTCACACTACAAACATAAATGATTGTGTAGACACCAACACGAAGAGCAGCCATTTAAGAAGGGTTCCATATGATGGCCGTTCTGTGTGCACACCGGCTCGATAACCTTTCCATCTGGACTGACTCTTGGAGTGGGGAAAGTGAGGTATGCTGGTAACAGAGGAACTAGGCCTTGTACTGAGTGAGACTATTGGGCCATCTAGCCCAGTATTGTTGACACTGGCTGGCAGCAGCGCTCTGGGTTTTCAGGCAGGAGTTTTTTCTGGCCCATCCTGGAAGTGTCAGGGACCAAACCTGGAACGTTCTGCATGCAGATGCTCTACCACTGAGCTACAGTCCCTCTCCAGAGTAAAGGGAGGGGAGTAAAGTCTGAAGTTCTGGTTTCATACTTTGCTGAGTTTTACATTATATCAGTTTAATTGGATTTGCATTATATTTCAATTAAGAATTGTTAACCAAAATTAATACACTATCACCATACTGTGCCTTCTAGAGGGCAATGAGCTTCTTTTGTCCTCATAGGATCTTTGGAGTATTTTTGCTCTCTTCTTTACACACTTTTTTCCTTTTGCATACTTGGAGTGTCCCCTGAGTATTCAGAAAACCACTGCCTTGCTCATGGGTGTTTGTTTCCCTGTGCAGATGACAGGCATGGACCACCAAGTTCAGTATTAGAAAGAATGATAGCAAGACATCTGCATGCAATATAATGCTTTTCTAGAATTCCTCAAACCTGACTCAATTGCACAGTAAACTGGCTAATTGGGCATGCTGTGGTGTGACTGGTGTCTATGTTTAGTCTGTTTTTCCAGTATGAGAAACACTTGTTTCTCCTGCACAGAAAAGAGGGAGGGCGGGGTGGTCATGCATATAGCCAAAACTGTTGGAATGACTGTATTATAGGTTTATCTGCAAACTGTCTTGTATTCATAACATTCCGGTTATAGTTCAGAAATTGCAGGATACCTCATGTTTCTTGGCGCAATTCCCAGCCTGCAGTAGGACAGGAGGGAATCAGTCACACTCTGCAAATTAAAAGAAATGTCTTTTAAATTCAGATCTATGTAGAAACTGGATAGGTCCTTTAAAAAAACACACACACAAGGCTGTTCCTAGTCATATACAGGAGTTCATCTATCTCTCTGTAAGCACCACCTTATGCTTCTTTATTTAACCTTCTATGCTGCATTGGTGATACACCTACTTATAGTAATCCTATGCCCACTTAACTGGGAGTAAGTCCCAATGAACATAGTGGGACTTGTACTGTAAATGTGAAAAATGCACAACCTTGGGATATTTTATGGCCAGTACATTGTGGGCACAGAACTAGTCTCTTGATAACCATATTTTGCTCCCCCTCTTTTTCTTTTCTTTTTTTGCTTTATTTATTAATGTTGCTTTGCACAGAGATGAGAAATGAACAAAATGGCTTGCATGAAATGAAATTTAACCTCAGGCGCAAAGTATAACTTGTGCTAAGATTCAAATGACTCACAACTCTTGAGTCAGAGTACAATGGCTTTATTCTTAGGCCAGGGTTGGCAAGTTCTCTTAAACTGTAGGTGGAGGGGGGGGGACAGGGAGAGAGTCAAATGCATTAGTACACACACAGCTGCTGGAGTTGGCAGGGGGGACACGGTTCATTCATGCACCCGCAGGGGAAGATTATTGTTGCACCCAGGAGAAGTAGGATTGTTCTAAGAGGCTAGGTCCTGTCCAGTGGTGACTATGGAGTTTTGCAAAGAGAGTGCAGTACTGGAAAACTGAGACCAAGCCTCAACTGGTTCTAATTGGATTTTGATAACATCTTATGTTGGGTCAATCTGATTAAAGTTTTTTGTTTTCCTCACAGAGTGCTTTAAAAAAAAAAAATTCTCCACGATTATCTCTCTCTCTCTCTCTCATTGGTGCTTACCAGAGGAACCATTAGTGGGATGTGATTCCCCCACCCCCCACTGGTTACCTTTCAAAAGCAGGTGTTTTCCCCCCAATGTGCTCAGAATGAAGAAGCAGCAACAGCAGCAGCTGTAAATTGCCTTGACCCCAGTGAAGACTTTACTGAAACCACATTTTGCTGTCCTATGAATCTTTGGCCAGGATAAAACTTTATGCCTAGCATAAGGTTGAGGCTTGCCTATTTTCTCAGGGCCTCTATTTGAAGGGCCGGCAGAGGACAGTCCTCCTTTTGAAGGCATCCTCTGTTTAAAGGACTGTTCAATCCAAGGCCGTGTTTCCATGACAGTGGAAGGAGAAGCTAATGGAGGAGTACCAGATTTTTAAAAAGGAATCGGCTTTGCTGTGACAGCCTGTGAGCAGGGTTCCATGAGCAAATTGTCTGCACCAGTAAAAATTGCTTCACAGAACATACCTCCTGGTGGGGATGGGGATTGGAGTGAACGTCATCTGACTGGCAGGGGCCGCTCAACCAATTAAGGAGGCTTCCCCCTCCCCCCCTTTCTCCTTTCCCCTGAAAGGCCAGATGCACCTGCATTTCAGGAGCAAGCCTCATTGAGCACAATGGGAGTAGACACACACATGCTTGTGCTGGGAAAGTGGGGGAGAACACAAAGAGAGAAACCAGCCCCCATTTTAATCTGCAGGACCTCATTGACCACAATGGGAGTTACTTCTGAGGAGACAGTAATGGGTTTGTTGTGGGAAAGAGAGCAGTAAACACAAAGACAGACACCAGCCGCCATTGTAACCTGTAGGATCTCTATAACCAAGCTGTGAAAGAACATACTCCCTAAGGCAATGAATCAGAGCCTCAAGACTGCGCTTAACTGCTAAATCACACTTAAGGAATTGGCCTTTAATATATCCCATTTCCATTGAGAGGGGATCTCTGTAAGTTCTGATGTGGGCATTCAAAGGCAAGCCTCATTCAGCACAATGAGAGTTATTTCTGAGGATACACTAATGGGTTTGTTGTGGGAAAGATGGAAACCAGCCCCCATTTTAACACACAGGATCTCTATAAGGGAACTGTGATGTAGTTATTTTCTAAGGCAATGTATCGGAGCCTTGAGATCGCACTTATGGAATTTGGCTTTAAAATGTACAGTGTCAGTTGAGGGGCTTCTGTTATTTCTGTGGTCATTGAGAGGGCAAGCAAGCCTCATTCAGCGCAATGGGAGGAAACACCTCTTGACTGGGCTCAGGGTGAAAGGCACACCCCTGGGCAGGGCTAGTATACCCGAGCTAGATGCGGCGGTTGGGACTCACAGCAACTATACTGGGGAGAACCCAACTTAAGGAAAAGATTATTATTGAAGTTACTTCTTTGTTTATAAAGTACAGCCCCATTTTCATGCAAATAATTTTTGATAATGATATGGTAACAATTCTTAAAAATAACGTTTGTGTTTACTTGAAATAATGTTTCTGTACATGTACATATTATGATAACTGACAATTAATGTGAATATAAAAATAATAACTTATGCGTGTGTGTATATGTGCACATACACACACATACGTGTGTGTGTGTGCATGTGTGTGTGCATGTGTGTGTGCATATATATGTTTATAGACCTTATAATCTGACTATTTTTACAGTTATTATTTATCTGAAGAAGCAACTCATATGCAAAACAGGATTACACCGGATTCCTGTAAGACTTTTTGAATGGACCTTAAGATCCTCTGGACAAACTAATATAATATGTTGTATATACCTGTGATACAGATGCTTCTGTAATCTACCAGTATATGTACAATTGTATTCACATTGTTTTCATATGTATAATTACATTGTTCTAACAACAATGCATTTCTAAATAGATTATTAACCCTCACTACATTATTGTGCGTTGTTTCCATATTGTTACAATATTATATTAGTATAACTTGACCCTCTTACAGTTGTGTGCTTGTTCACTAATTTCTTATCCCTAGCTACTTCAACACACAGCTGGTTTGGAGTAAATCGCTGGTGGAAACACCCCCCAAGTCTGATTTAAAGATTTTTAAAAACCCTAAAAAGGGAATGCTGGGCCTTGAAGTTGCCCATCAGCAGTGAGCACCTGTACAGCAAAGTGAGCAGGCCTGTGGGTTACCTGCTCATAGTCTTCCCCGTTATGAGATATATTGTATTTCTATTTAAATTACAGTAATTAGCATCTATGCATATAAATTAGCACATGCACATTTGATGCAAATCTGTGCCCTCTTTTTGGTGATGCAGAAGGGGCTACCCTATCCCCACTCCTCCATTTGTTCAGTATAGTGTGTGAAAAGTGTGTCTACGGTTATGGATCTAGTGGGCATCCTATGCAACACTGGCACTACCGTGAATTATGTTGAGTTACTGCAGTCTACCTCTAGCGCAACACCGATAGCGTTTCCTGGTGCAATGGTTTTTGGGGGAGACCTGTTGCACTAGCAAACGCTATTGGTGTTGCGCTAGAGGTAGCTTACAGTAGCACAATGTAACTGATGTTAGTGCTAATGCTGAATAGGATATTGCCCTAAAAATGCTATGGGTTGTGGGTAAGTCCCATTTTTCAAGTGTACTCCTTCATTTATTTCAATGTTGTTTTAGAAGATAAGACGATCAAAGGCATTTTCTCTTGATTACACAGGAGGAACTAACTCTCATTAGTTTAAACAGGCATTGTATGTTTGTCAGAGAGAAGACTACTGAACCAGCACTCAAGGTATATAAAATTTGTTGGCAAAACATTAACTATAGAAGAGCTAATAAACTGTCAGGGTATAATGCCTGTTAAATTCTGCAGCATGTGCACATAATTAGGGCTGTGATTCTAAGCACATTCATTTGGAAGGAAGTTCTATTCAAATCAATGTATCTGACTTACATAGACCCATATAAGAACCCAAAAGTTCTGTAAACCAAGGTCTGGCACAGGTCCATCCACCCACCTCACCCCACCCCACCCCTACCCCACAGAGAGAGAGAGAGAGAGAGAGAGAGTTCTCAACCTATGTAGTCCATACTAGTGTCAGGGTGGACACTGAGCCCATAGAATCCCAGAGTAGTTCTGATTCTGAAGAAGAGCAGTCGTTCCTGGGAGAGGAGCACGCTCCTCTTTCCCAGGACCAACAGCTGACGGAGATTCCTCCCACCAGCATTCCTAGTTTAGTTAGCAGTCCAGGGAGTGACCAAGCACAGATAGCAGACTTGGTGGATGCGTGACGCAGACGCAGAGAGCGGCGCCAGATGGAGGGCGCGGAAAGGAGGCGAAGTGCCAGGTTGGCGCGCAAACAACGGCTGCGCCCAGAGGCTCCAAGGGAAAAGGGGAGGGACTCTCCCTAGTCCTTAAGTTCAGGGGTCTGCCAGTAATTCCCTTTCAAACGGGGACCAACTGTTCCAACTTAGGGCATAGGTACTGTGCTGCTCAGATCTAGTTGCAATCGGTATAGTTGTTAAGTTGTAAAAGAAGAATAAAGCTTTGAAAGGAATTCCTTTGTCTGTGTCTGGACTTGGCTACTGGTTTAGACAGAGAGAGACCTCCAAGGAGCCCTTGACAACTAGAACGTTTCATCACACACAGAGCATTGCCACAGTATAAAATTCCCTGATCTAGTGAGTGAGACCCATGCAGTTCGCTTCTGTTGATGGAAAAAATTGTTCTGCGCATCCACTAACCAGGAAAATGTGCACAGGACTTCTGCATCACTGAAATGATGAGCATTTCAGTCAAATTTGACAGTATTGATTGCCTCTTTTGGAGCGTACATGAATTGGAGGCACCCCTTCCCCCTTAACAGGTGGTCACCATTGTCAAAGCTGACAGCGCAACCAGCTCTTTGATGTACCACAAGGCTCTTTGGAAATGCACTGACCAAGGAATCTCAGGAAAATGCAGTGCAGAGGCACAACTCTGTAGCTTTGGCAGCCCCTGCTGCCCCAGAAGTAGCATGGGAGATGAGCTTATATATAGGTAGAGAAAGCCCTACCTCCTAATCCAATCCACCACAATTGTGGCATGATCATAATAGAAAATTGCAGCGCCAGAATAGAAAATTGTATCATTTTCCTTCTTATCTTCTTCATTCTCTCATTGTCTATGATGCAGTTTGCACGATCACTGCTGCCCACCATGGCTTGTTTAAGCAGTTTTTTTTTAAAAGCTACAGCCACGGCTTGTCATGCCATTGGAACCCAAGCGGCAGGGGTTGCGCAAAAGTTAAACAAGTCTTCATATCACTGTTAAAAGATTTTGTATGGATTACCCAACTATCTGTCTGTATTGGAGAGAGAGTGAAAAGTCTCACAGTTGTCTGAAGATAGGAAAGCTGGAGAGCAGGGCCTGTCGTTTGAAATAGATAGAGGCACATTTAGTTTGAAATGCATGGAGGAGCCAAGATGACTATTTTCCCCAACCTTTAAACAAGGTTTAATTTAATGTCTAGGGAGGCAAGAGTAACAAAATATTGAACGAGGCTTTACATATTTGAGTGATGAATGTTGCACCCTTTGCAGACAAATTATACTGATTTTAATTCTTCCCCTTTGGATGCTCTTGAGATTGTTATTTTATTCTGGGAATTATTTTCATGGCTTCTCCCTAAAGAACCAAAGCTTCCAAAGCACTTTTATCAAAGAACTGCAGTATAGACTGCTTGGCCTTGAACAATGCCCTAAAGAAATCTCACAAGATAAAAACTAATGCATGCTCAAGTTACCTTATTGCGTACCCTTTGCTGCTTAAGCTGGTAAACATGTGGTAATTTAAAGCCAGTGAAAAGAAGCTTCAGATGGAAACTAGAGAAAGGAAAGACTCTTCAAAGGTGTAGAATGATAAATCAAGACTGGCTCACACATTACCAAAAAGCGGGGAAAGACGTAGTAGTGATCCAGACAACTTCTACTCCACTGTGGGACCTGGCAGATCTCACCATCCTTCCTAGCAAGTAATGGAGTGACCTGCCATATGGTAATAATTGGGGAAAGACCCAACTCATATACTGATTGCAGTTAAACATAGAAAAGGGACACACATGAGCCAAAATCCATTGGATCGTGTGGACTTCGGTGATTGGAGGCTAGCACTTCATTTTGTAGCACACTAGCCTCCCAGTTAAGAAACAGTTTTTAAACTGAAATATCCAAAAATAAAAATCAGGAGGAGCAGGGAGCCTGGTGGGTGCTAAAAGAGGAGTCCACAGGCACATTGGTACCCACAGGCACCATGTTGTAGACCCCAGGTATAATGTCTGGCCCAGGCCTAACATTAGCGGAAATCTGATGTGATCAACCCAGGAGATCTTTAAAGTGCTTCCTATCAGCTAAGTAGATTGTTCTGCTCCAAGGGATATGCCTATCTCCAGAAGGTAGCTGAGAAACAGAGAATCATAAAGAGCCATATAGCCAATTCAAGAGAGAGCTGTAGCAGAAGAGTGAAAAGAAATTTGCTAGCCAATAGCCCAAGAGTTCAGCTGATTTCAGAGGGGTGGGGGCTATATTCAGAGGGAACAATAAAAGCCCACAGGAGAGGGGTTTTCAGAGCACAGAGATATGAGTGCATGGGACATCTGTACATCCCATTTTCCGTGTCACCATGGAAGAATAAAAGATGACATCTGCTTTTTGTCCATCTTTCTTTTTTCTTTTTTTGCTTATGAACTGGCTATCAGAATTTCCAGGATAGAAGTGATCCATTGCTAGGAAAAGCTAACTTCCCTTCCTAATGAGCTACCTGCTTTATTGCCATTGTAATGTCAAATCTTTTAATATTCATTTCCCTAAGCACATGCACTTAGTCACATTGTGCTACAGGTGTCAGCAGATCACCTGTCAAAATGAATTAGTGGGAAATGTAGTGCTTTCATTTTGTAAAGAATAAGGTTGTGGTGACATTACAGATTCCTTTCATGGTCTTTTCAATATCTGATTTATACCAGCTTCCAGAGCTGCTAATCTGCCAGTTTGATGCCTGCTTCCTTGCAAACCATCACAATGGCTTGGGCAGAAATGTCTGGTTTTCTGGTTTTCTATATATATGGGCCTAGACATATCACAGATCTTGGCCCCACTGTTTACAGTTTCTTTAAACAGATGTATATGTCTGCTGAGGACATTTCATGCATGTGATGAAATGGACTCTGAACCTCAAATGGTGATACCATAAGAAATCTCCAAAGGCTGGCCATGTCAGTCTGTTGCAGCAAAAACAACAAGGAGTGTTGTGGCACCTTAAAGAAATAATAATTCGGATAGCCTTTAAGGTGCCACAAAACCCCTTGTTGCTTTTGCTGCAAGAAGACTAACATGTCTCCCCCTCTGGTTTCCTTACGCTTCACTGAAAGCTATTTCAGTGTGAGACTGATTTTATAGAGGAAGATGCAGTTAAGACACAGGGTAGTGCAGCAGCTATAGAGTGATGGGTTTGGCAGTAAGAAACTCAGGTTTAAATCATAGCTCACCTATGGGTGGTTTTAGGCAAGGTATTCTCTCTCAGCCTAACCTCTCAGCACAACTTAAGGGCTGTGATGAGGCTAAAATACCTGGAGGAAGAGGAAGATTCAGTGTAACCAATAACTATGTACTACAATTATTTCTGGGGAGAAACAGAAACATATTTTTATTTTCATTCTTGAGAAACTCAAATTATGTACACAGCCTATATGTTGGTACATCATGTCAGTGAATTTCTGATTACACCTGGCAAAAGAAACTTCTTATCATCTTTGAATTTGTCCTTTGAATTCTCTCCTGGGAAATGGGTTCTTTCTTGAATTTAACAAAAATTCACTGCACTCCTGAAGATCCATCACAACACACCTTACAGAAAAAGATCCAGAACTGGTTCTCCTTATTGGAAAGTGTTCCTTGAATTTTTATAGGCGGTGGCTCACTCAACCCACATCCCTGATCCAGACTACCATGTATACTCAAATAGTTATAGAAAACTCTGATGGATGTGGCTTTCCTGTTGTTTTGAGAGGGTATGTCTGCATACCCAGAGTTATATATGTGCATATACGTATATTCCCTCCATTGAAATGATTAGCAGAGCCTAACAGAGTCTCCATGTAGACATTGGATCCCCTTGCTATATTATGGGTAAGTCTTGAGAAGTGTTCAGCAAACTCTAGCAGATGAAACGGAGCCTTGTCGTCACCTTATGCTTCTATGAAACCATGTTTTGACACACTCAAACAGAAGCGCAAGCAGTCATATAATCAAATAAGCTTTTTCTTCCTAACAAACTTTGGCTTACTTTGTAGTTTTATTTTGTTTAGCCTACTACTGACCCAAGGCATCTTTCTGACAGAACAGATGTGACAGATGTTAGTATTATCCAACGGTGTTATTCCACAAGTTCAAATCGCACTAGCGGAGCTCTGCTGAAAGTTTCTGTTGTCCAAGGAGTTGCACAACTGGTTTCACAACAGGTTGCGCAGGAAGCAATGTTTCCCCTAGCCTGATCCAGACTGCCATGCATACTCAAAGTAGTTATAGAAAACTTTGATGGATGTGGCTGTCCTGTTGTTTTGCAGTGGTTGCACAAGAGTAATGCACAGCGGGTTGTGCAACTGGTTGCACAAGCATAATGCACAATGGCTCCAGTACCCTCTTGTGCAGCCACACTTATGCAAATTTAACTTCAGTTGGATTCTCCTCTTAAGCATAGGTCAGAACCTAGTTTCTGCTAGCGCAACATCGTTTGTGCTAACAGAATGACACAGTTGGAGAATGGGCATTCAGTGTGTGTGTGTGTGGGGGGGATGTATTGTCCATAACTGAGGTGCTTAAATATTGTGTTTTGCTTTTAAATATGAATATGAAAGTGAAGAATGTCACAAATGGATGATAGATATACATGGGTATGACAATTGTGGAAGAAAAATCACATGAATGCTCTACATCAGCTTTGGGATGAGGAGGGTAAAGAGAGACCATCTGTTTCCGGAAGCATGGGTCTTCTGTATGCCCAGGTTAGTGCAGGCAAAGAAGAAGTGTGGCATATAAGCCAAGGACGCCTGGGGTCCCGAAAACTGGCTCAGCATATGACCTTCCTGTTCTTTCATCCAGCTCTGCTGGCTAGAGGAAACACTGGTTGCTGTGCACTGTTACGCTTCAGTACTTCATGCTTAGTGAAACAATAATAGGCGTAATAGCGTCAGTCCTCCCAGGAAACCAAGATGTTCTTTTTTATTTCATAAAAAAAATGAGGGCACAGTTAAAAGTAACAGGTCAGTTGAACAAGCACAAAAATCCCCCTGTGCTCTTCCATTCCATAAAAAGGCCATCTCTTTTAGAACAAACATGTCTGTTTCTCTTGTTCTATGGGAATCAGTCGCCCGCAAACTGTAGGGTAACATAAGGAAAGGTTCCTCCTGTGCAAGCGCTGGGTCATTACTGACCCCTAGAGGGATGCCTGCTTACGCTGGCATTTTCATGGCAGACTATAGCAAGGTGGTTTGCCATTGCCTTCCCCAGTCGTGACTACCTTTCCCCCAGCAATCTGAGTACTCATTTTACCGACCTCAGAAGGATGGAGGGCTGAGTCGACCTGAGCCGGCTACCTGGGACCTGGCTTCCGCTGGGATCGAACTTAGGTCATGGGGAGAGTTTCGGTTGCAATACTGTTGCCTACCACTCTGCGCCACACGAGGCTCAGGGTAACATAACACAGCACTTAATATCATGTTGCTTCTTAAGCTTTGAAACTCAGATGAACAACATTGCCAAGTACCAAGTACTTTTTGTTTCCCACTTTTTAACACAACTCTGTCCAGTGGTGGAGTGGAGCCTGGGCTTACAGGTTCAAAGCACTGTGACTTTTTGATTGGCTGTGATAATGGTGTCATCTGCGGCCACCCCGCCCCCCATGAATCCCTGTTCCCTTAGCTGCAATCCTCACAATAACTAGGGGGAAATGAATTTTCCCAGCAACAACATATTGTTGTGGGCTATCCTTCATGCAAGGTAGTTTGGGGTGGTTTTGTCTTGAATGGGTAATTAAAACCCATTAGGTTTACAAAAGATGCATATAAGACAGACTGGGGGGAAGGAGGGATCAACACAGCTGCCTGCATTCGTGGATTCTCCTCAGGGACTTGTCTATGGGGACTGTCACGATGAGCTCCTGCACTTCAAAACGTACCATTGCACCACTGCCATTGTCCCTTGCTGCCCTCTGTGTGTGAAGCTCCCTTCCTGAACATGTACACAGTGCCATTTTCCTCTTCCTTCAAAGCCTTCATCAAAACCCATACTCCACATGGCCTTTGGCTTAAGGCCTTAATATACTCATTTCCAAACTGAAGTACATGCAATTTCATTTGTTCACGTTCATCCGTTGAGGGCCAGTCTAAGACATGTATGTTTCTGTCTGAGGCAAAACAGCAAATGGTGCCCCACCCCAATTAGGTGCATGATACTCAAGGCCAGCCAAGTTATTTTGGCAACTGAGGCATGCGTGCCTGTGTGTACGTGTGTGTACACACACACACACACCCCTACCAATTTATCTCCCATAAGCACCTCTCTCCCTTCCTGGCAGTAAAAATACAATAACATATTAAATAGCTTTTTTAAAAAAGCTGCCCTTTCATGACACCCAAAGTCTTGTGCCTGAGGTGTCTGTCTCACTCTTCCCACTTCGTCTCTCCATCACCTCCTGCTGTTACCTTATCTATTTTTGCTTATGAAATCCTGTAAAACATGTTGTACACTAATGCTGTATAAATAGAAAAAATAAACAAACAAATAAAAAATACTTCCAAATGCACACATTTCACTTCTTCACTAGTAAGACTCCTCAGCTGATGTTCTCAGCAGTACTATTTAATTGCCCTTTTATACTATAAATATTAACAAAACAAACTTGAGTGGAATAAAGTCTTCAGTCAAGTTTAGGTCTAGCAGGGTTTTTTCCCTCTCATTTGAATACACTTGTGATCATCACAAAGAAAGCGAAGCATGAGCTGTTGGTTTACCAGAAATATTCAGTGAGACAGAGCCCTGGTTCATATATCAGTTGAGGCCTTTAAGTGGTGGAGAAGACATGCAGCCAACCTCTCCACCATGCAGATGATGGAGCTGGATATATAAGCCTGTCATGTTGGACGTAGACCCAGGCCAGGATTACTCTTCATACAAAGAGCCTGACAGATCCTGAAAACCATGTGGAACTCCCTGATGCTAGTGCTATCCCAGGCCCCTCCAGCATCTGTAGGGAACCTTCACTGGGCCCTTCAATAGTGGTGGACCATGAGGAACCCATGGATAGGGGTCCTGAGGAATGTACCTCACCCATGGCATCAGAGGAGGAGCCTGAGCAATTGCTTAGCCTGAGAGAGCACCGGCACCAAAAAGTGCAGGCACAGGCCTCCACTCAGAGGTGAAGTGTGCCCCTCAAGACTCAAAACAACCAGGCTTCTTAAGAATAAAGGTCTCCTTGAGAGCAAGGGTCAACTCTGAAGTAGGGAGACTCTGAAGTTTAGACTAAAGGCTTGCAGCTCTACCTGTGTGTAGGCTGGGAGACCTGGCTATATAGGCCTTCAGTTGAGACCTGGTAGCTGCTGGAACAACATCATTATTTCAGCTCTCAGTACCTTGAAACCTTGCTACTTCTTGGACTGATGTCTTGCATTTCTGATCACCGGACCCCTGATAAGTCCCTGCTTTTGGACTGCCCTTTTGCTGGACTGATAAAACTATGCTGTGACCTTTTGCCTGCCTCGTGGCTTTGCTAAACGGATTTGCCCTATAGTTGGCTGAGCCTGACCCAGCTATAGCAGGACAAAGCTGGAGCCTCCACTCTAATGCCTGATTGTGTGGAGACTGCTTTCTAATGATATCGGTCCCTCAAAACAATAGTATTTGTGTGGGGGAGAAATCAGATGAAAAAAGCTTACATATGGAGACCCTGGCTCATAATTCAGGGTGGAGGGACCTCTGACGTAAGCGATAACAGGAAAGGTCAAACAAGGGAAATTGAATTGGTATCATCATGCACCAAGTCGTCAAAATAACTTCATTCCTTCTCAGTGGTGAAATTGGAGGAGAATGGACAGGTTCAGAATAGTGGCAAACATTATGGAGTTCCAGAAAAACATCACACCCACATTAATCACTGAATACTAGCCAAACATAATAGCATATCTAGGAAAATATGTAGTCCTTTCCTGCTTATCTCACTCTTGCTACTATTTATTCAGTGTTAACAGAATGGTAAACAACACTCTTGAAGAAGTCAACATGTTACATTAATATTTATACAATGAATTGATTGACTGATTGATGATTGTCTTATTTTTTTAACTTCCTGGGTCCAGTCTCTTTGTCACAATCCAGTTCAGTTCAGTTTATTAGTTGTGTTAGCCCTTGGCAATACCAATACCAAATATTGCAAATTGTCATACTACAATTATCAATAAATGGAGCTGAAGGTCAAACTATGCAGGTAGAAGTGAGCTCAATTCTCAGTGGCTCACATTACATTTAATGGGTTAACAAACTGAATAAGATGAACGTTGGTAAGGTTGTGGGAGCAAAATATGCTTCAACAAGGAACAGGAGTCACTAGAGATAAGTTTAACCCCATCTCAGCATTGTCACCAAATATACCTTTTAACTTTCTTTCCATAGAAGTGGCTACAAATTTTTACCTCTTGAAAAAGGTCAAGCTGGACGTGGGTGCACTGGTGAAGTAGAAACAAAACTTACTCCCTCCACACACCCCTTTTACAGTGTGGGGCCTGGACTGCATTAAGGGGATCTCATGGGGCATGGGTCAGATACAACACCGCAATTCTTCTGATGGAGATAGGTCCATTAGTGGAACTGGGAGGGTGATTCACCCTTCCCAGCTCCTCGCATGCCCTCAAAATCTGTTTGGGAGGGTGAGGGCTACAAAATTCTCCTGAGCAGATTTTTGGGTGTCGCGCAGAAAACGCAGGTGAGAGGAGGAAAAGAGAAAGGCCTGTTCCACTAGCAGACTTCTGCTGGAATGATGTTGGATATAACCCACTATGTTCAGCAGGGCTCCCCAATACAGTATCCAAGGGTGCCATGGCACTCAAGGGTACCTCCAATGGCACCAGTGAAAGGGTCCCCAATGTGGGGCCTACAGGCACCCTAAATGTATAAAATATTTTCCAGGTTTTTTAATATATGTACATGGATTTGTATGAAATGCATGCAACTTTCTAGCAATTATACATAGGCTTCAACAAAAGTGACCAAATATCCAAGTAAGTATCCATTTGAAGGTGGCATGTATATGCCACCCAATCAAATACTGAAAGCGCTGAAAGTTCCTCAATCCATTGCATTATAGGAGATGAATGTTTATCCTTCCAATATTGTAATATCAGTCTTTAAGGTGTCAAAGTACACACAGTACACTGACCATTTGTTAACTTTCATGAAGGAAGTAAATAATCTAAAAGAGCTTGTACATCAATGAATATTAAAGACTGTTCCAGTACAAAATTTATCTGTGTAATAATGCCTTCAAAAAAGAAGCAACTATGGGACATTGCCAAAACATATGTTTAAAGAAGCATTAGCTGTATTGCACTGCCAGCAATTAAATGAATTAGACAACCCCTCATTAAAGAGATGTTGCAGTGTCCCATAGACACAAAACAAAAGTTTTTGTTGAAGACACAGCCTAAGATCTGTAGATGTGACAAGTAGATACCAAAGTGGCGATCCACTGATTAGACATTTTGTGGTGGCGCTTCCTCCAGCAGTTTCTCAAATTCCCAAATGTGCCCATGGGTCCAAGAGGTTTGGGGACCCCTGATGTATAGAATGCACAGAGATGTTTTACGACACCTTCCTGGAGTTTCTGTATTATATGGGATCTCTTTCCCATAATGATGTCATAATGATAGGCATTTTGCTAGTTTAAACTATTGACTGATTTTAAAAAAACCAAACAGATCTCTCAATAAGAATGCAAAAATGAAGATTTAAAACAACAACAACAACAACAACAACTCTTGAACTAATGTGTGGATCAGAATGAACTGTGACAGAGAAGCTCAGCCATGGTGGCTTTCTGTACTTTTGTGCTGTGCATTTTATTTTATTGGCGTCAGCCTGGCACCTAGGCTAAATAATCCATTTGGTTTCAGAAAAGGCAGCGAAAAGGCATCAAGGGCATGGGGCTTGAAGGCTGCCAGGGCTGAGAAGTTCCACATGGTAGCAGGGAGGTCAGCCACCACTGATTAAATTAAAAGGAATTGCTCCCATGGAACTCCAGATACATGCAAATGACTTCCTGACTTCCAATTCAACACCCCAGCCAGACAACCCATGAGGGTACCTTTAAATTGGCCAATCCAGGGTCTTGGCAGAAAGCATGGTCCACTCCAACTTCTGGTTGGAGATGGCTCTTCACTGCATCTCTCCCGAGTTTCAACTTTAAAATTACCTCTTTGAGGCTGTCATATATGAGTATTTGCAATTAAACTTGCTTAAGCTTTTGTTTTCTGTTTCTGAACTTATATTTGCTTGTTGTGCTTTTGGAAGTGAGAGGAGGATGGCAACACCAAGGGGGAAGAAAGGCTTGGGATCACCTCCTCCCCCCCCCAACTGCCCCCCCAGCAAAGGTTTCTAAAGACGTGAGAGAGGGAGAGGAGTTGCTTGTTTTGATTTTTTTTAAAAAAATGTCCTCGCAGTTACCAGTGCAGTCAAAGAAGCTTGAAACAATTCAGGATTCCATCACCACCCTTCAAGAGTCTGTGGACTCGATGAATATTTGTCTTCAAAAGATGGAGTCGAAAGGTAACGCACTTAAAGACTGGGTTACTACTCACAAAACTGCTATGGATGCCTCTCATAATGTTTTGTCTGCTCGAATTTCTCAACTGGAGTCCTTTGCTTGAAGAGCTAATCTCTGTATTCTTGGCTTTAGAGATCTGGCTAGAGATCTCCGACTTGTTGAGTTCATGGATAAATTTCTGCATGACTTATTGGCTTTGCCTTCTGATTTTCCACTTGATATTGAGCGTGCTCAATGCTCATCATGTTCCCAGTTCTACACAAGGCATCAGAGCGGGACCTGTTATCGTTCAATTTCTATGTGCCTCCACAAAAGATTAGCTCATGCGTTTAGCAAGAGAGTGGGGTGAGTGTCAGTGGGGGCCAGCCAACGACAAGATTATGCTCTTTTGTGGTTATACTAAAGAAATCACTGATAGAAGAGAATTTACCAAGATGAGAAATTTGGCAAAGCAAATTAATTTGCAATATCATATCAAATATCCTGCCACATTTGCATTTTTATTGAAGGCCAGATGCAGAAGTTCTTAAGTTCTGATGCTGCAGAATCATTTCTCACTGGCATTAAAATCAGAACAAGGGATCCAACTTCTTTAGTTTCTTGAGTTGGAATCCAGCCATTTTCTTCTTTTTTTTCTTTTTTTTATTGTCCCTCTGGCAGCTTTCACTGTTAAGCTTTATTTAGGTTATAGTTGATAAGAAGTCTGGGCGGCATGCCAGATCAAATGCATTGTATACTACTGCTTCCCCCTTCTCTTTTTTCTTTTTTTCTTTTCCTTTTGTATACATATAACATATACATAATTCCTGTTTTTGAGTGTGTTGATTTACACATTTTGAGTAAATACAGGTTATATGTAACTACTATATTAAATATGTAACCACTATATATATATTAAATTAGCTTAATAAGGTTATGTAGGTACATACATGTCTATATGCGTGTATATGTATATGTATACACATATGAGTTTGTATATGTAAGTACACATATGAATACATCTCCAGATACAATATTAGTTATCCAATTGGCTTTTTAATTCTTTTTTGCATTATTATTATTATTATTATTATTATTATTACTATTACTATTTCTTGTTGGTGTAATTTCGCTCCGTGTATGTATTTAATATGCGGGAGGGGCCAGCTGAGCGTTGCAGTTACACATCGGTCCAAATGGAAGGCAAAAGTTTTTATTTTTTGTTTCTGTTAAGGTTTTTTTGTTTTGGTCTGTTCGAGGTGGGGTTTTTTTGACACTTTTTATGGTTGTTGTTGTTCAGTTGTTAAGTCGTGTCTGACTCTTGGTGACCCCATGGACCATAGCACGCCAGGTCTTCACAAATTGGATTATTTGAGTTTTATTTTTATTTTGGTTTTTTATTCTCAACTTTTGTTCATATTTTGGAATAATTTAAAAAAAAATTCTCCGTTTCTATGTAACAAGAATTATTTTGATGAAGTCTGAAATGGTCAGTCCTAAATGTAAATTAAGGATGTACTTGTTATACCAATTATGGTATATAAATTTAGTCATTGTAAATCTACAAAGATATGTTTGGGTGGAGAGGCAAACAATTTGCTTTTGTTTTTTCAATGTTTAATGTGACTTCATGGAATGCCAAGGGGCTGCGAAATGTAAACAAACAGAAAAGAGTTCTTACCAAGTTAAAAGAGCTTAATGTTGACATGGTTTTCTTACAAGAAACCCATCTGAGGGCTGCAGATTGGCAGATGTTGCAAAAGGATTGGGTTGCGGAGGCCTATGTCACAGACACTCCAACACAATGTAAAGGGGTTACAATTTTAATTCATAAGTGACTTTCTATCTCAGTTCAACAGGTGATTTTTTATATTGAGGGGCATTTTTTGATCTTGGTAGGAAGGTATATGATTGTTATGATCAATATATATGGGCCAAATATTGATTCTCCAGCTAGGTTTCATGATTGTTTTGCTAAACTGGTTGATATTACCTATGATTATTTGATTGTGGGTGGGGACTTTAATGAGGTCTTAGATCCTTTGTTAGATAGGAGTACACCTTCTCCCAAGACTCAATCTGCGGTGAGACAGGCACTTCAGGCTTGTATGATGGAATATGGTTTAATTGATGCTTGAAGAATTGTACATCCTGCTTACAGAGAGTATACTTTTATTTCACCAGTTCACCATAATTGCTTTAGATTAGACTTTTTTTATTTCTACAACTTTAGTATGTCAAATCAAAGATTGCAAGATTGATACATTGCTAGTGTCAGATCATATCCCAGTACATTTGGAATTGCACTTTTCTGATACTCCTAGGACCCCCGGTCTTTGGCGTTTTAATGTTTCACTTCTTAATGAGAAGTTTAAAATCCAGATGTTAGCTGAACTAACAGGGTATTTCAATACTAATGAGAGTACAGCAGGTTCATGCGCCATTGAACGGGACGCTAGTAAAGCTTTTATAAGGGGTTGAATGATCTCTTAAGCTTCCTATCAACAAAAGCTTTAAAAAACTTAAGAGACACCCTTAAATAAGAAGCTGAAATATCTCATAACTCAGTTTGCCACTTCCCTCACAGCACAACTTTACCAAGAGCTACAGAATATTAAGTGTGAGTTGAATAATATCCTTTCACAACAGGCAAAATTTTCTCTGACTTGTCTATGACAGAAATATTGGGAAAATGGTGAACGACCTAGTAAGATCCTTGCACATTGTCTTAAACAGCACCAACATCAAAATGTTATTTCAGCTATTAAGGATGAGCGTGGTAAAGTATATACTTCTCCTACTGACATAAACTCATAATTTTTAAGGTTTTATTCTGATCTGTATAATACCAGTAATAGGATATCAGTGCAAGATATGGACACTTTTTTTCTCAGATTCATCTTCCCCATTTAGATTCTTCAGAACAACAGCTCCTTTTAGCTCCTATGTGTTTAGAGGAAACTATGAATGCAATAATGAAAGTCAATACTGGGAAATCACCCGGACTGGATGGATTCCCAATTGAATGGTATAAAACATTTTCTAGTTTTTTAGCCCCGAAGTTGTATCACTTCTATAACCATATTTTTGAAGTGCGCTCCCTTTCTTCATTGTTAAATGATGCTTACATTACTGTGATTCCTAAGCCAGGCAAGGACCATACCTATTGCGCAAACTATCGACCTATATCATTAATGTAGATATCAAAATATTAACAGCAATCTTGGCCGATAGATTACAACAGGTTATGGCTGTATTGGTTAGACCAGACGAGGTGGGATTTATTAAAAATAGACAGGGGGCTGATAACCTTAGATTAGTTGTTGATCTGGTTGCTTTAAACTCTGAAAGAACTGATCAGGTGGCCATCATTTCCTTGGATGCAGAAAAGGCCTTCTACAAAATTCATTGAAAATGTATTTTTACTACATTGACTAATTTTGGTTTTCCTACAGAATTTTTGAAGTAGGTTAAAATTTTATACTCAGCTCCTAGAGCGAGAGTAATGACCAACTGTTTATTCTCAGCTTTTTTTTTTTACTAGGGCGGGGCACCAGACAAGGTTGCCCACTTTCCTTAGTGATATTCAATTTATGTTTGGAACCCCTGGCATGTGCTATTAGACAAAATAATAGTATCCATGGATTTATCCATTTTGGATTAGAATTTAAAATTAGTCTTTATGATGATCTTTTTTTGTTTATCTCGAGATGCCAGTCGTCAGTTCCAGCTTTGATGAAATTGATTAATATCTTTGGTGAATTGTCTGGCTACTCAATTAATTGGTCAAAGTCAGAAATAATGCTGATTGGAAATAGGATATACTTTAGTGTATTAGCCAACTGGCAATTTCGACAGTGCCCAGAGTTTATTACTTATTTGGGAATAATTATTCCTAGAGATATATCTCAAATGATTAAATTTAAACAAGTTGATTAATGAGATATAGATAGATGGGCATCTTTAAGGTTGAGCTGATGGGGTAAGGTGAATACACTTAAGATGAATACCATGCCCTGAATTATTTATGATATACGTGGGATCCCTACCTGGCAAATATTTCCAAAAATTCAGTGCTTTGTTTCATAAATTCTTTTGAGGTTTTTGTCCACCAAGAATATCTTTTAAAAGGATGCAACTTCCAATTAATGAAGGCGGGTTCAGTTTTCTGGATCTAGATATGTACCATCAGGCCTATTTACTGACCTCTACTAAATTTTGGTCTTTTCCACTTAGATTTTCCTCCATGGTCAGTATTGGAATCTTCTTGTCTGGAGCCTCTCTTTAAGTGGATGGCATTAGGTTCTCGGCATATTAAGGTAGACAGAGCTCCTCCCACAATTTTGGAAGTTAGGGAAGTTTGGCATATAATGTCACATCAATTACATTTTGATCCATTTTCCCATGCTAAATTGACTTTATGGGGAAATCCAGATTGAAGAGTTGGCAAAAAAATATTTTTATGGCAGACCTGGACAGATAAGATTATCTTTACTTTAGATCAATTAGTGGAACTGATGAGTTTTTGGTATTCTCAACTTTGCAAGATCAATTTGATCTGCTGGCTTCAGCGGAATGGCAATACTTGCAACTGAAACATTTGTTAGTATCTAGATTTGGTCCTGCTGCTTTTACTGCCTTGGCATCTCCTTCACTATTGGAAATATTTATTGAAGCTGATCAGATGTATCAACCTATGATTCATGGTTATAAACATTTATTATCAGTGAATAAATGTGACACAAGTGGTTTACAGCAAGAATGGAACTAATCAATGGACTGCCATTTTGGCATCTGTATCAGACACTTCAATGGATCTTTGATTACACCTTATTCAGCAAAAGTTCTTGTTTCAGGTCTATTGGATGCCACAACATCTTTTTAGTAAAGACTTGTCAAATTCAGCTAGTTGTTGGAGGTGTAATGCAGTCAATGCTTCTTTTATTCATACGTTTTGGAAATGCCCAATGGCCACCACCTTTTGGGAGGAAGTTATTGTATGGATAAATTTTGTATTGGAAAGCTCTTTAATATTTATTGATGTAAAAGTTCTTTTCCAATGTTTTCCGACAGAAGCTCTGGCGTGGGCTGGTCCATGAAGTCATGAAGAGTCGGAAGCGACTGACCGAATAAACAACAACAAATGTTCTTTTAAACTACTTACCTGCTTCTTGGAAGGTAACACATGGTCAGCTTAAATGGATTTTTCTCACCCTTTTGGTTGCTAAAAGACTGATACTATGAAATTGGAAGGATAAAAGCTCACCACCTATAATGCAATGGACGGAAGACTTAATAACACTAGCAACATTTGAAAGAATGGTATATAGGTATAACTTGCAAATGGACTTATATGCAAATATTTGGTCTGTTTTTACTGAAGTTTATGTGTAACCTTCCCCCTACCCCTGAATATACTGTTAGAAACTGAGGTTTTTGAACATGCTGTATTTTTATTTGTATTTCGTTCTTTTTTTAGGCTTTATAATGTTTTCAGCCCCTTCATGGATCACTGCCTTGTTGTGGCAAAGGGGCTTGCGTAACTCAGTGAAGCCATAAGCTATGCTGTGCAGGGCCACCCAAGACAGACAGGTCATGGCAGAGAGTTCTGACAAAATGTGGTCCACTGGAGAAGGAAATGGCAACCCACTCCAGTATTCTTGCCAAGAAAACCCCATGAAAGGTATCACAAGGCTAAAAGATATGACGCCGGAAGATGAGCCCCTCAGGTCGGAAGGTGTCCAATATACTACTGGGGAAGAGCAGAGAGAATTTCCAAGTAGCGCCAGAAAGAGCAAAGCGGCTGGGCCAAAGCTGAAAGGACACTCAGCTGTGGATGTGTCTGGTGGTGAAAAGAAAATCCAATGCGGTAAAGAACAATACTGTTTAGGAACCTGGAATGTAAGGTCAATGAATCAAGGTAAGCTGGAGGTGGTCATAGAATCATAGAATAGTAGGGTTGGAAGGGGCCTACAAGGTCATTGAGTCCAACCCCCTGCTCAATGCAGGAATCCAAGTCAGAGCATCCCTGACAAATGGCTGTCCAGCCTCGTCTTGAAGGCCTCCAGTGTGGGAGGCCTCCAGTCAAACATGAGATGGCAAGATTGAACATCGACATCTTGGGAATCAGCGAACTAAAATGGACAGGCATGGGCAAATTTAATTCAGGTGACCATTCTATCTACTACTGTGGGCAAGAATCCCTTAGAAGAAATGGAGCAGCACTCATAGTCAGTAAAAGGGTGGGAAAAGCAGTACTGGGGTACAATCTCAAAAACGATAGATTGATCTCAGTACGAATCCAAGGCAAACCATTCAACATCATGGTAATTCAAGTCTATGCCCCAACCACTGAGGCCAAAGAAGCTAAGGTTGATCGGTTCTATGAAGACCTACAACATCTTCTAGAACTAACACCAAAAAAAGATGTCCTTTCCATCATAGAGGATTGGAATGCTAAAGTAGGAAGTTAAGAAATCACCAGGATAACAGGCAAGCACAGCCTTGGTGTACAAAATGAAGCAGGACAAAGGCTAATAGAGTTTTGCCAAGAGAACACGCTGATCATAGCAAACACTCTTTTCCAACAGCACAAGAGGTGACTCTACACATGGACATCACCAGATGGTCAATACCGAAATCAGATTGATGATGTCCTTTGCAGCCAAAGATGGAGAAGCTCTATACGGTCAGTAAAAACAAGACCTGGAGCTGACTGTGGCTCAGATCATGAGCTTGTTGTTGCAAAATATCAGCTTAAATTGAGGAACGTAGGGAAAACCACTAAACCATTCAGGTATGACCTAAATTGTATCCCTTATGAATATACAGTGGAGGTGAGGAATAGATTTCAGGGATTAGACCTGATAGACAGAGTGCCTGAGGAACTATGGACAGAGGTCCGTAACACTGTTCAGGAGGCAGCAACTCAATCCATCCCAAAGAAAAAGAAATGCAAGAAAGCCAAGTGGCTGTCTGATGAGGCTTTACAAGTAGCTGAGGAAAGAAGGGAATTGAAAAGCAAGGGAGAAAGGGAATGTATATATGCAACTGGATGCAGAGTTCCAGAGAATAGCAAGGAGAGACAAGAGGGCCTTCTTAAATGAACAATGCAAAGAAATCAAAGAAAACAATAGAATGGGAAAGACTAGAGATCTCTTCAAGAAAATCGGAAATATCAAGGGAATGTTTTGTGCAAAGATGGACGAGATAAAGGACAAAGAAGGCAGGGACCTAACAGAAGCAGATGAGATTAAGAAGAGGTGGCAAGAATACACAGAAGAACTATACAGGAAAGATCTGAATGTCCCTGATAGCCATGATAGTGCGGTCACTGAACTTGAGCCAGACATCCTAGAGAGTGAAGTCAAGTGGGCCTTAGGAAGCATTAGTAACAACAAAGCTAGCGGAGATTACAGTATTCCAGCTGAGCTATTGAAAATCCTAAAAGATGATGCTGTTAAAGTGCTGCACTCAATATGCCAACAAATGTGCAACACTCAACAGTGGCCACAAGACTGGAAAAGGTCAGTTTACATTCCAATTCCAAAGAAGGGCAGTGCCAAAGAGTGTTCAAACTACCGCACAATTGCGCTCATTTCACATGCCAGCAAGGTGATGCTCAAAATCCTACAAGCTAGGCTTCAGTAGAATGTGAACCGAGAACTACCGGAAGTACAAGCTGGTCTGGTCTGGTAAGGTGGTCTGGTACTCCCATCTCTTTAAGAATTTGCCACAGTTTGTTGTGATCCGCACAATCAAAGGCTTTAGCGTAGTCAATGAAGCAGAAATAGACGTTCTTCTGGAATTCTCTTGTTTTCTCCATGATCCAGCAAATGTTGGCAATTTGATCTCTAGTTCCTCTGCCTCTTCGAAACCCAGCTTGTACTTCCGGTAGTTCTCGGTTCACATGCTGCTGAAGTGATGTCCATGTCTAGAGTCACCTCTTGTGCTGTTGGAGAAAAGTGTTTGCTATGATCAGCGTGTTCTCTTGGCAAAACTCTATTAGCCTTTGTCCTGCTTCATGTTGTACACCAAGGCCATGCTTGCCTGTTATCCTGGTGATTTCTTGACTTCCTATTTTAGCATTCCAATCCCCTGTGATGAAAAGGACATCTTTTTTTGGTGTTAGTTCTAGAAGGTGTTGTAGGTCTTCATAGAACCGATCAACCTCAGCTTCTTCGGCATCAGTGGTTGGGGCATGGACTTGAATTACTGTGATGTTGAATGGTTTGCCTTGGATTCATACTGAGATCATTCTATCGTTTTTGAGATTGTACGCCAGTACTGCTTTTCCCACCCTTTTGTTGACTATGAGTGCTACTCCAATTCTTCTAAGGGATTCTTGCCCACAGTAGGAGATAGAATGGTCACCTGAATTAAATTCACCCATGCCTGTCCATTTTAGTTGGCTGATTCCCAAGATATCGATGTTCAGTCTTGCCATCTCATGTTTGACCACCTCCAGCTTACCTTGATTCATTGATCTGACATTCCAGGTTCCTAAACAATATTGTTCTTTACAGCACTGGATTTTCTTTTCACCACCAGACACATCCACAGCTGAGTGTCCTTTCAGCTTTGGCCCAGCCACTTCACTCTTTCTGGTGCTGCTTGGAAATACCCTCTGCTCTTCCCCAGTAGTATATTGGACAACTTCCGACCTGAGGGGCTCATCTTCCGGCGTCATGTCTTTTGGCCCTGTGATACGTTCCATGGGGTTTTCTTGGCAAGAATACGGGAGTGGGTTGCCATTTCCTTCTCCAGTGGACCACATTTTGTCAGAACTCTCTGCCATTACCTGTCCATCTTGGGTGGCCCTGCATGGCATAGCTTATGGCTTCACTGAGTTACACAAGCCTCTTCGCCACAACAAGGCAGTGATCCATGAAGGGGCGGAATTAAGATTGCCAGGAGAATTATCAACAACCTCCGATATGCAGACGATACCACCCTAATGGCAGAAAGCGAAGAGGATCTAAAGAGCCTCTCATTGAGGGTGAAAGTGGAGAGTGCAAAAGCTGGTTTGAAACTCAACATTAAAAAAACTAAGATCATGGCATCTGGCCCCATCACTTCCTGGCATATAGAAGGGGAAGAAATGGAAGCAGTGACAGATTTTATTTTCTTGGGCTCCAAGATCACCGCAGATGGTGACTGTAGCCATGAAATTGAAAGGCGTTTGCTCCTTGGGAGGAAAGCTGTGGCAAACCTAGACAGCATAGTAAGAAGCAGAGACATCACCTTGCTGACAAAGGTCCGTCTAATCAAAGCTATGGTTTTCCCAGTAGCAATGTATGGCTGTGAGAGCTGGACTATAAGGAAGGCTGAGCGCCGAAGAATTGATGCCTTCCAACTGTGGTGCTGGAGAAGACTCTTACGAGTCCCCTGGACTGCAAGGAGGTCAAATCAGTCCATCCTAAAGGAAATCAACCCTGAGTGCTCATTGAAAGGACAGATACTGAGCTGAAGCTCAAATATTTTGGCCACCTAATGCAAAGAGAAAACTCCCTGGAAAAGACCCTGATGCTGGGAAAGACTGAAGGCAAAAGGAGAAGGGGACGGCAGAGGATGAGATGGCTAGATAGCATCAGCAATGCAATGAATATGGACTTGAGCACACTCCAGGAGAAAGCGGAGGACAGGAAGGCCTGGCGTGCTATGGTCCATGGGGTCACGAAGAGTTGGCCACAACTTAACTGAACAACAGCAATGTTTTCAGTTTGTTTTGTAAAAATTTACAATAAAAGATTAATTTTTTAAAAAAAGAAAGCATGGTCCACTCCTGAAGTGTCCTCCACTCCAAGGTAGATCAGCTGTCTAAAGTACCACCTGGGCACTCTTTGCGATGCTTTTTGTTCTGTATCCTTCTACCTTATTGTCTCTTCGCTGCATGGCTCTTGTAATGCTCAGTCAGCTAGCTTCAACCCAACCAAGTAGCAAGGAACCTTCTTGAGGCTGTCTTTCATTCTCTAAAGTCAAATGATTGGTCACTTTGTTCTGAGCCCAGCCCCAGAGCCACTTACAACCTCGTACTCTTTGTCTTGAAGTCTATAAACTGCCCTTGAACTTGGACACCCAGACTCACTGTCACACAGCTCCAACAGCAAGCCCAGAGACCAATGTTGCCCTGTATACCCAGAGGGGGAGAGAGCCCCAGGTTCAATGTCTGGCATCTGCAGGTAGGACTGGAAAGAGTCCTGCCTGGAGACCCATTGCCAGTCAGTGTCAACACTACCGGCAAACCAATGGTCTGACGTGGGATAAGGCAACTTCCTATCTTCCTAACCACCTTCATAGCAACACTTCCATTGCTTGTTTGTTTCCCTTCCTTGTCTCCTTTCCCCAGTTCCCTTGCCTCTCTCCATATTTGGTAGCTGCCTCAGAGTAGTCACAAACTAAATTCTATTTTTGCAGCCAAACTGCCTTGGCTGTGGGGTCCCTACCAACAGCTAAGCCTCTGTTCAGTCTCCCATCTTTGCCATAAGTACCAAGAGCTGAACCAACTTTAGATATATCATCCGGTCGGCTCTTTCTTGACAACAGGGCCTAAGTGGCTTGGGGTGGTTATTCTTTCATATTTGTAACCAAAAGCTTGAATACCAGAGGGTAGCCTGGGCCAACTGAGTTTCCATGTATCTGCAGCGAACCAGGAATTTAGGTCCTTTGTGTTCCCCTTACTCTGAAACAAGATAATTTTAACTGCTTTGATTCTGTTTTCCTCTGTCTTTTATTCCTCAGAATGTATCATTTCAACCCCTGCATGGCCCACCATCATCAGCCACATCAAGTACCCCAGTGTGCAGCTTCCCAAAGCCTGCCTTGCCATTTCCATAGCAGCCTTGCTGCTCTTCATTTGGCAAACGTCAATTTCTCCACCTCATCTTAGGTTAAGATGATTAGAAGTAGTACACTGGTCCATGTGCTAGGATTGGCATGCTAACTAAGCACTTTTCTCTTTAAGATATTTGCTATAAAATAAAGCTTGTAATATTTTTTTTTAATTTTTTTTTTTTTATTCTTGGCTTCCTTTCAGGGCAGAAGCCCTCCCAAGGTGGCTCACAGCAATAAAATACATACGAACAGTTAAAATATTAATAGCACTACAAACGCAATAAAATAATTTTTTTATTTTGTTTATGAATAGTTGTTTACTCTGAATAGTTGTTCTTGAGCTAATTTCCCCCCACATGGAGTAGCCATGCGTCCACTTTGTTGAAGCATCATGAATAATTTGCTGTGTGCATGCCACACCTCTGGAAAAGCTCTCTTCATTCTCACATTCATCATTTCATGTACACAGTGGAGTTTGCGTATGTGTGTGAACAAGGGTGCCTGCTAGCCAAATTGATTTTTCTGCTGCCTTTTGCACTTCCTGAATGTCCCTGCAGAGTTTTCAGCTGAAAAGTCAAAACCCGTAGCAAATCCTCTTTTACAACACATATCTTGAGAGAATATATGTTTGATACATATTTTAATACAAATATTCATACAGATTCTTTTTAATTCACAAATTAATGTGGAAAGGGGATAGAATGGACTTAGGAGTGAACACAAGTGAAAGTGACATGGGCCAGAAATAGATTGATTCGCCCATCCCTAGTCCCTGAAAATATCCGGCAACCCTGTACACACTTACCTGGGAGTACGTCCTATTGAGTCCAATGAGGTTTACAGTGCAATCATATGCATATCTACTCAAATCTAAGTCCAAAAAGACTTACATCTCAGTAGGCATGCATGGGATTGCACTGTAAATAGTGATGTCCAAATCCCTTACATGGGCTCCACAGGGGGCTCTGCGGGGGGGGAGAGGTGATCCATTCCTCCCCCCTGGAATCCTCGCTGGCCGGCTCCACTCCACGGTGAGTCCACAGAGCCGCTGGCCTGCTCCTTTCCACAAGCGATACGGCCGCCACTGCCGTACCGTATCGCTGTGGATGAGAAACAGGAAATGATCTGGATGCAAATGGCATCCGCTATGCCATTTGTGTCCCTGTTTCTTCTTGTGATAGGCTACGCGATGAAAAAATGTCCCTGTTTTTTCACGCAATAGGCTACGTAAATAGCTACATTAATACAGACATGTAGCCTATCTCAAGAAGAAACGGACGCAAATGGCATGGTGGACGCCATTTGCGTCTGGATCACTTCCTATTTCTCATCTGCAGCGATATGGATGGCAATGGCAGCCATATCGCTTGGAGAATGGAGCTGCCAGCAAGGAGGATTCGGCTCCGCGATGATCCGGCGGGAGGCGGAGGTGAGTGGGACCATTCCACCACGGACTCCGGAATGGTGGAGAATTCCATCCGTGGCAGAATTCTCCACCATCCCTAACTGTAAACCTCATTAAACAAGGGCTGGCTTCTAAGTAAACATGCATAGTGCTGTAAGTACAGCCCTATGCATATGTATTTGCAAGGAAGCCCCACTGTATTCAATGAGCCTTACTCCCTTTTGTTTGGAATGGCAGCCAGAAGCAAACTGCATCAAACTCAATGGGTCTTACTTCTGAGTAGCCATGTATAAGATGGCACTGCAATTATACCAGCAGGTGCAAGTGCCTATTACTCGTTTTTTCTGCCTTTTTTACTGTAAATATTTGTTTTATTTTAAAATAATTCAAAATACAGAGCATTATCTGGCAGAACAACACAGATACACCCTTCTATTTCCTCACTGCTTCCCCCCGCAACCCCCCCAGCAAATGGAATAATTGCTTCTTCATTAGGACAAGTGTAGTAAGAAATCTCACTCAAATATTAAAAAGAAAAACAGTCCACAGTTAATATGGGGGCAAGGGAGGGGAAAGAACCCTATCAGACCTGAATGCAGATCCATGAGTTGGTGCTTTCTGAACTAGAAGAAGTAACTTCTAATTTCCAGGACAAGTGGATCCACCATCTCAACAATGTGTCCTCCAATACTCTCCAGAAGGGCTTATGGATGCGTGCATGAATTGCTTGCATTCCCTTATAATGACTCAACTCCAAAGAACATGTTTCTGCTCAAAGAGATGTCGTGCACATATTCCTGTCACAAAACACTGTATGTGGGACTCAATCTATGTGTTAATTAGCACTGTGTGAGAAATATCCAAGTGTTCAAATATGCAGAAAGATTTTGACAAACACATCTGGGCATTTGCGAGGTGTATTTTCATTAGGAACTTTTTTCTTTTTCACAGAAGTAGTCAACACATCTGTCTACTAACAGATTGCAAACCTATATGCAAAAATTAGAAAGATAGGATTTTTTCTAAGAAGTGAATGACTTCCCTTTAGAGAGGTCCATAGTGTGTGTGATTCTGTTGAGCAAAGGTGATCCCATGTGATGTGTCCATGCGTGGTCTGGGTAAAGATAAGGTGCTCATAAAAGCATCCAAAATATTTGGAGAGAGGAAGGAATGTTTGAAGACAAAAGGAAATGGGACTCTGCTGCAGCACAGCAGGAGCCAAAAAGACAGACCATTTGAATTACAAAGGGGTTGGTTTAGACCGGGGTCCCCAATGTGGTGGCCGTGGACACCTGCAAAACTTCCCCCATTTTTTTAAATATACGTACATGGATTTGCACACATCCATAGCAATGAATATATATGAAATGCATACCACTTTCTAGCAATTCTATGCAGGATTCAACAAAAGCAGACCAAATATCCAAATAAGTATCCATTTGAAGGTGGCATCTATAGGCCACCTGTTCAAATATTGAAATCATTGTACGGCCCTCAATCCATTGCATTACAGGAGGTGAGTGTTTATCTTTCTGCTGTTGTAGTAGCAGTCTTCCAGCTATCAAAAGAACACGGAGTATCCATTTACACTGACCATTTGTTAATTTCCATGAAGCACATAAATAATTTAAAACAGCTTGTACATCAGTGAATATTAAAGACTGTTCCAGTACAAAATTTATCTGTGAAATAACCTCTCAAAAAGAAGGAACTACTGGACATTGCCAAAACATATGCTTAAAAGAAGCATTAACTGTATTGCACTGCCAGCAATTAGCTGAATTAAACAATCCCTTATTAAAGGGAAGTTGCAGTGTCTAATAGACATGAAACAAACATTTTTTTGCTGAATAAATGTGAGGAGGCATCAGTGGTTACTGTACAGTCCCCTAGGTATTCTTGGTTGCCTAGCAGCAGCAGTAGCCAGGTACAGTTGTTGTTGTTGTTGTTCAGTCGTTAAGTTGTGTCCGACTCTTCGTGACCACATGGACCATAGTATGCCAGGCCTTCCTGTCCTCTGCTCTCTCCATGGGTGTGCTCAAGTTCATATTCATTGCATCGGTGATGCTATCTAGCCATCTCATCCCCTTCTCCTATTGCCTTCAATCTTTCCCAGCATCAGGGTCTTTTCCAGTGAGTTCTCTCTTCGCATTAGGTGGCCAAAGTATTTGAGCTTCAGCTTCAGTATCTGTCCTTCCAATGAGCACTCAGGGTTGATTTCCTTTAGGATGGACTGATTTGACCTCCTTGCAGTCCAGGGGACTCGTAAGAGTCTTCTCCAGCACCACAGTTCGAAAGCATCAATTCTTTGGCACTCAGCCTTCCTTATAGTCCAGCTCTCACAGCCATACGTTACTACTGGGAAAACCATAGCTTTGATTAGACGGACCTTTGTCGGCAAGGTGATGTCTCTGCTTCTGACTATGCTGTCTAGGTTTGCCATAGCTTTCCTCCCAAGGAGCAAGCGTCTTTTAATTTCATGGCTGCAGTCACTGTCTGCGGTGATGTTGGAGGCCAAGAAAATAAAATCTGTCACTGCTTCCATGTCTTCCCCTTGTATATGCCAGGAAGTGATGGGGCCAGATGCCATGATCTTCGTGCTTTTAATGTTGAGTTTCAAACCAGCTTTTGCACTCTCCACTTTCACCCTCAACAAGAGGCTCTTTAGATCCTCTTTGCTTTCTGCCATTAGGGTGGTATCGTCTGCATATCTGAGGTTGTTGATAATTCCCCGGCAATCTTAATTCCGACCTGTGATTCCTCCAACCTGGCGTTTCTCATGATGTACTCTGCATATAAGTTAAATAAGCAGGGCAACAATATACAGCCTTGTCGTACTCCTTTCCCAATTTTGAACCAATCGGTTGTTCCATATCTGGTTCTTACTGTTCCTTCTTGACCCTTGTGCAGGTTTCACAGGAGACAGGTAAGGTGGTCTGCTACTCCCATCTCTTTCAGAATTTGCCACAGTTTGTTGTGATCCACACAAGCAAAGGCTTTAGCGTAGTCAATGAAGCAGAAATAGACATTTTTCTGGAATTCTCTTGCTTTCTCCATGATCCAGCGAATGTTGGCGATTTGATCTCTAGTTCCTCTGCCTCTTCAAAACCCAGCTTGTACTTCCGGTAGTTCTCGGTTCACATACTGCTGAAGCCTAGCTTGTAGGATTTTGAGCATAACCTTGCTGGCATGTGAAAGGAGTGCATTTGTACAGTAGTTTGAACACTCTTTGGCATTGCCCTTCTTTGGAATTGGAATGTAAACTGACCTTTTCCAGTCTTGTGGCCACTGTTGAGTGCTCCAAATTTGTTGGCATATTGAGTGCAGCACTTTAACAGCATCATCTTTTAGGATTTTAAATAGCTCAGCTGGAATACTGTCATCTCCGCTAGCTTTGTTGTGTTAGTGATGCTTCCTAAGCCCACTTGACTTCGCTCTCTAGGATGTCTGGCTCAAGTTCAGTGACCACACTATCATGGCTATCATGGCTATCAGGGACATTCAGATCTTTCCTGTATAGTTCTGTGTATTCTTTCCACCTCTTCTTAATCTGATCTGCTTCTTTTAGGTCCCTGCCTTTTTTGTCCTTCATCTTGCCCGTCTTTGCACAAAACGTTCCCTTTAGGTCTCCGATTTTCTTGAAAAGATCTCTAGTCTTTCCCATTCTATTGTTTTCCTCCATTTCTTTGCATTGTTCATTTAAGAAGGCCTTCTTGTCTCTCCCTGCTATTCTCTGGAACTCTGCATTCAGTTGGATATATCTTCCCCTTTCTCCCTTGCTTTTCGCTTCCCTTCTTTCCTCAGCTGCTTGTAAAGCCTCCTCAGACAGCCACTTTGCTTTCTTGCATTTCTTTTCCTTTGGGATGGATTGAGTTGCTGCCTCCTGAACAATGTTATGGACCTCCATCCATAGTTCCTCAGGCACTCTGTCTATCAGGTCTAATCCCTGAAATCTATTCCTCAGCTCCACTGTATATTCATAAGGGATATGATTTAGGTCATACCTGAATGGTTTAGTGTTTTCCCTATGTTCTTCAATTTAAGCCAAAATTTTGCAACCAGAAGTTCATGATCTGAGCCACAGTCAGCTCCAGGTCTTGTTTTGACTGACTGTATAGAGCTTCTCCATCTTTGGCTGCAAAGGACATCATCAATCTGATTTCGATATTGACCATCTCGTGATGTCCATGTGTAGAGTCACCTCTTGTGCGGTTGGAAAAGAGTGTTTGCTATGATCAGCGTGTTCTCTTGGCAAAACTCTATTAGCCTTTGTCCTGCTTCATGTTGTACACCAAGGCCATGCTTGCCTGTTATCCCGGTGATTTCTTAACTTCCTGCTTTAGCATTCCAATCCCCTATGATGAAAAGGACATCTTTTTTTGGTGTTAGTTCTAGAAGGTGTTCTAGGTCTTCATAGAACTGATCAACCTCAGCTTCTTCGGCCTCAGTGGTTGGGGCATAGACTTGAATTACCATGATGTTGAATGGTTTGCCTTGGATTCGTACTGAGATCAATCTATCGTTTTTGAGATTGTACCCCAGTACTGCTTTTCCCACCCTTTTGTTGACTATGAGTGCTACTCCATTTCTTCTAAGGGATTCTTGCCCACAATAGTAGATATGATGGTCACCTGAATTAAATTCGTCCATGCCTGTCCATTTTAGTTCGCTGATTCCCAAGATGTCGATGTTCAATCTTGCCATCTCATGTTTGACCACCTCCAGCTTACCTTGATTCATTGATCTGACATTCCAGGTTCCTAAACAATATTGTTCTTTACAGCATTGGATTTTCTTTTTCAGGTACCGTTAGGGCTGGCTAAATGGAAGAAAAAGGAATCAGGACAGGGGCTCTTTAAATAGATCCAGGACTCTGAGGGAGGAGGAAAGAGGTGAGACAGAAGCACAGGATAAAAGCCTTAAGGAAAAAGTAAAGAAGGAGCTGGAGTAAAGAGGCTCAGGAAGAGTGATTGAAAGGAGCAACTAGAAGTAACAAAGACTGGAAGGTAAAGGGGGAAGAGCAAGGGGAGAAGAGCAGCTAGGGTTCCTTGAAAGCCAGGCACCTAAAGCAGAGGAGGGTCTGCTAGCAAACCCCAAAAAGACCTGCCTGTGCAGTCAGCAGCCTACAAGAACTGGTGGATGAGAAAAGACTGGCTTAATTCCCCAGCAAGCTCAGGAACAGGCCATCATGACTCTGCAACTACTCATCAACCTCAAGCAGCAGTAGGTAAGCAGTTCCTCAGAGTCTACAACTACTGCTCTGGGGTTATGCACTCCAACTCGCAGCTACTTGTGCTGCGGACCTTCAGCCTGCTCCCACAGATACTCACCAGCATTGCCCTGAGACCATCCATCCCAGTCCTGCAGCTACTAACCTCATGCTGTGACCTTGTATTCAGGACCCTGCATATACTTGCTGTTATCGATTAACTCTGTGCCTTATTCTGGAACTACTTACTACAGGAACCACAAGGAGATCCTGGTCTTGCAGCTACTGATTTGACTGACCTGTGCTGTAACAGGAATGAATGAAGTCTATAATTGTAGCATTTATGTGATCCCCATAGTTATTTGGGATGGAAAGATGACAGAGGGACATGTTCCCCTTGGCAGAGGGTGCACATATGGTGACAATAAGACACAGCCGAAGCTCCATAGATGCAACAAAGCAGCCATGCCAACGCAGCTATCCAATGATGAGGCATTTTGTGGTGCTGCCCACAACAGTTTCTCGAACCCCCAAATGTGCCCATGGGTCTAAAAAGGGGTTGGTTGGTTTAGGCAATGTGATGTCAGAGTATAATACAGAGAACACCGTGGATGTTTTATGAAAGGAAAGCTGGACTAGAAAAACAAAATAAGAGGAGCCAGGTAGCATTATGTGTCTGCTCCTTAAATGTACACTTTCCCCATGAGAAACTCTTTTATGTCTACCAACTGGATTGTTCTCATATGAGTAGTGCTGTAGGCACAGGAAGGCTTGTGTGGGTCTAGCCCCCTTCACGGAAGTTTCAGTGTTCCTTTGAAAGTGAGTCACTACCCTTCTTATTTGTTGAGACATAAGGCAAAGTGTGTGTGCAGGCAGTATTCCACCAGTTGCTCAGTAAAGGAAGGGCTATTGCTCGTTGCTTTGCATGCAGGAGATCCTGGGCAGTGGGAAGTGGTGGCTCCAATGTCAGGGCAGCAGGAGTAAATCCTCTCTGGGATTCAGTCAGAACTCTGATGTATAATTATTGTAAACTACCCAGAGAGCTTCGGCTATTGGGCAGCATAAAAATGTAATTAAGAACATAATAAATACAGGAGTTCTTTGTTTAGAGTTCTGACTAAAACAATCTGGAGTAGGTCCATTGCCCCACTGGCATCAGAGCCACTCGCTTCCACAGGTCCGGGGCTCAATAGGACTGGGAGAGAGGCCTGCCTGAAACCCTGGAGAGAGCCGCTGCCAGTCATGGGAGACAATGCTGAGCTAGATGAACCAATGATCTGACGTGTATAAGGCAGCTCCCCATGTAACTCCTACATAAGTGCTCCCACATTTCAGTGTTCTGGCCGATGGGAGCAAAGGTGCCTGGTAACAGATAGGCACCGAGGGTGAGAGCCAACATTGCATAAATGGACTTCCACTAGTGCAACTGGACTCCTATTCGTCTCCTCCCCCCTGCACCCCATGCCCCCAAATCTGATCTGGAGGGTGCCCCAGCCCTCTGGAGAACATGGGTAGGGCTGCAGGAGGGGAACCTTCTCCACCAGCGGCGTCCTTTCTACTGGCAAACAGACACAGTTGGATACAACCTTAAGCATTTATTTGTAGACATCGTACAACTCAAATGTATGCTATCATAATAAGTTAAAATCTAGTTACCTTTATGTAGTTCTAGGTGTTCTAAAGTGATTCCCCACCCCGCCGCCCCAGCTGAAACACACCTACCTGGCGCACTCTCAGCCCAGGCCTCCTCACCACAAAATGGCTGGCTTTGCACCTGCTTAGGATACATTTTCTTAACCTATAAAATCTACTGAACATTGAATAGCGAGCATTTGGGAAAACCAGATTACTCTGGAAATACACTTGGGATGAATGATTCACCTTGGCCCAGATGCTCCCATATAATAAATACAGCAGGGGGAGAGGCTAGCAGTTCCCTGTATGTGGTTTTATCTGACTGCAAGATCAATATAGATGTTAACACCTGCACTTAGCAGCAGCATATGAACTTGTAATGAATGCTCCCCAAAGGAATGCTGTCACTGGTTAATTCATGACATCCATCGTGGACCTGATTCAGTGTCAGCTAAAACCAATGGGACTTTTTTCACTGAATTAAAAGCAAGCTAAGCAGGTTAAGCTCATTTTCTATACAGCTGTATATCTTAGAAGTGACAGGTGTACATTTATTCCCGGGAAAAAGCTGTCAAGATTTCTTACATGGCAGTTCTCTAGTAAGCTTACCTGCAGTTGGAAATACTTGAGTAGACCTACAGACATTAATAAGTCTTCTCCTGGATTAAAGGATTGCAGTGCACCTGCCTTTAGGGTCAAATCTGAAAATACTTATTGCATTGATTTCACTGGAGCTGACAGCCAAAGAATTCAGAACCTCTTATTCAGTAATGTGAACTGTTATCGTGCTACAGACATTCTCCCCTGTGTTGTTCAATGCCTCTGAAACACAGCCAGGAAAACATAGATGAAAGGGTTTCATTTGTAGGTTTGTCATGCACAGAATTGCAGTACTCCATGGCATGTTGAAATGCCTTGCAGAGAAATGAATGGAATCTCCTTTCTTTCTCTCTTTGAGATATGTCATTAAAACAGGGACATGTCACAGCTGAACAGACAGACTGTGAGACCCAGGACTTCTCACTTCACTAAAAGCCGTCCCACATGCCACAAGATGTTGCAAATGTTGTAGAGTGGGTTGGTGTCTAGTATGATTAGATGGGGTGTAGTTCATGCTCAGAATACATTTTACAGCCAACCAAAAAATAAGGAATAAAACATCAAAGGCATGTTTTGTGATTCTTTTTCACATGTATCCTGGATTGTTTGCTTTGGAACCATCAGAAAAAGATTTCTTTCTTTAATAGTATATATGTGATGCTTACTGTGTCCGGTGAGGATGGGCAAAATACAGTATGCAGGCCTTGAGACTCCAATATGTGGTCCATTCAATCCTGACCAAAGCTGCAGAGCCCTGCCATTAGGCAGAATGTGGCAGCTGCATCAGGCAGCTGATTTTGGATGTCATGCAAGGGCAGCAAATGGTTAGTTATAAGTTATTTATTAAATTTTTACTGCCAGGGATGGGGAAAGGTGCTAGTGGGATGTTCTACCTCAAGTGCCAAAATACCCTGACAGGACGTAAGTATTATGCAACTTGGCTGGGAAGTGGGACATTTGCTGTTCCGTCTCAGGCAGCAAAATGACTTGGGTTGGCCCTGCAATGCTGCCACTAAAAATCTGTTGTAACCAATTTGGCCATACAAAAGGTTCTTTAAATGGCTGATAGAGGTGTTATTAAAGTTGTAGCGTATGAACATTTCAAATTTGTAGAGATCTTCTACAACTTTAAGTAGCTCTACAATTTTTAGATATGGGATTTCATTTTAAGCAGGTGCAACAGCAGAAAATAGAAAGTAGGGATTAACTCATCTGGAATAATTTCCAGAATCAGGACTTGTTTCTTTTTTAGATCTAAACTACATACAAGACTTCTCACCCCCACCCCAGCCCCAGTTGTTAGTGATTGCAATCACATCTAAAAATCAACATAATTTCTTCTTACATTTACATTCTGCTTTAGTTGTTGGTATAAGAAACTGCAAGTATGCATTTATACCTGAATTTTCATTTCTGCTAAAATAACATTTATAGTGCATGTCTACTCAGAATCAAATCCCTTTGAGTTCAGTAGGACTTCAGTAGGACTCCCAGGGAATAAGACTGCAGCCTTAGGAAAAATGTGTTCTTCCATAAAGCCCTCACTGAAACGAGATTAATTATTATGCCAAGTACTCTTGTACTGTGTCAGGGTAGGGATGGGGGAGAATTTCTCCCCGAAACTTCGGGGGGCCGAGTGCCAACGCATTCGGTCCTCCGAAGGTTGTTCGGGGAGAAATCCCCCCCCCCGGGATGGGACTTACCTTTCACGGATGTCCCTCCCGGCAGCAGTTCGGTGGGTCTTCGTCAGGGGCAGGGGCGGCAGCCGGTCTTTTGACCGGCTGCCGCCGCTGCCATTACAAGTAAAAAAAAAACGCCCCTGTGATAGGCTACGTAATGATTAACGTAGCCTATCACGGCTAGATTTGCAAAGTCAGCCGTGATAGGCTACGTTAATAATTACGTAGCCTATCACGGCTAGATTTGCAAAGTCAGCCGTGATAGGCTACGTTAATCATCACGTAGCCTATCACAGGGGCTTTTTTTTTTCTTTTGAAGTTCGCGGCCGGGGAGACGGGGCGCTTCTCCCCGGCCTGAATTTCGGCCAGGCGAGGCGGGAAGCCTCCCCCCCCTGGCCTGAATTTCGGCTGGGCGAGGAGGGAAGCCTCCCCCCCCAGCCTGAACTTCGGGGGGAGCAGCGAAGCGCCTCCCCCCCACCGCGAAGCAAACTGCGAGACCAGGTAAGTGACTTTCGTGCATCCCTAGTCAGGAGTGCCCTAGCAGCCTCTTTCAGTAGACTCCAATAGCCAACTCAAGACACAGATGAAAGGATTCTTTTTAAGGCTTTAATACTTTTACAACTTAATGACTCTTTCAGATGCTAATCACCAGCGACTAAGAAATGAACAGCAGAGTAGCCTATGCTCCGGGTAGGCAGTTGGTCCCCATTTGAAGGAGAATCACTTGAAGATCCTGAACTTATGGGCTAGGGAGAGGTCCTCGCACTTCCCCTTGGGTCCATGGGAGGCAGCCGTTGCTTGCGTGCAAAATGGGCGCTACGCCTCCTTTCCACGCCCTCCATCGCTCGTCGCTCCCTGCATCTGCGTCGAGCGTCTAGCAAGCCCCCCTCCCACACTTTCTCACTGCCAGGGTCACTATCTCAGGAATGCCAGCAGGAGGAATCTCTGCCAGCTGCTGTGCCTGTGAAGGATGAGCTGGCTCCTCTCCCACGGATTGCTGATCCTCCTGAGAATCAGAACTGCTCTGGGGTTCTATCGGCTCAGTTTCCACCCTGACATACTGGGCCTCAATCACCTTGGATTTCATACTACTGGTTTTAATTCATGAATATTACAGCTGCCCCCCCCCCCCGGGCTGATAATATTTACTCTTTAAGCCTGCATGTTAAATGCAAAGACACACTTAACATTCTGTCTAGTTTGGCCCTTTGTCCATGGGCAAAATGTGACTGCCGTTACACATATAAGGGGAACCTCTGCTTCTGTTTTCGATATCTATTTCTGTATGAGTGCTTTGTACTCTTAGTTCTTGTGTGGAAGTGGCATTTGGGGGGCACTGTATGTGCTCAGCCCCAGAATATGATTCAGGATTGGGCCTATGTGTTCTTTGATACAGCCCTAGTCTTGACTAGTGTTGAATATTAGTACACATTTGACTAGCTACTGTATATTCCATCCGTTTCTCCTAGGATAGTTGAAAAGACAAGGTAGATAATTCTGAAGGAGTTTCACTAGTTCTGTATTTCTGGGGAATAAATTGGGGCAAGGTAAGGCTAGGAAGAAGGCTGGGCATGGTTGGGCACTTGCCAAAGGCCCACAGCCCTGTAAAAGCCCACTGAGAAGAACCCCCTGGAGTTGCTCCTCCTCTTCATCACGATGACCTGCCTGTTCACCTGCCTCTCGCCAAGACAACAGTGGTGGTGAGAAAGAGGAGCAGCAGATGCCACCACCTACTGGCTGTCTGTCTGTCAAGAAAGCAAGTGGTAGTAATGACGAGCAAGAGGATGAGGAGAAATGGCAACTGTGGTGAGAAAGTAGACTCATCAAAGGGGGGGGCAGGGTCCATTGAGAGCATCTTGCCCAAAGGAACTCAAAAACCTGGAACCAGCATTGTGTGTGTGTGTGTGTGTGTGTGTGTGACACACACACACACACACAAAGTATTCTTTTTAAGACCCAGTCTCCATACTAAAGTAGCCAGATGCAAAGGAAGACAGAGCTCCTACACAATTATTAAAAGTGCAGAAGGGGGAATTTCAGCAGGTGTCGCTTGCATGACATTATTAAAGGTGCAGGGTTCTGTTCTCTTTTGCATCTGACCACCTTATGCCATCCATACCCTTAGCTCTGTACACAGGAAGGTTGGATATCTATAGATAGAAATATCTGTACATAGAAAGGTTGGATAGTGGCCATTTCTCTTCTCAGGCTGGAGCTACCAGTCATGCCGCCATCTTGGCTCTCACCTCCTCAGGCTAGAGCAAAGGAAAAGGGAACAGCAGTAGCTCCACAAAAATAAATAAATAAAGCTTTGTGGAACAACCCAGAACCAGTGTATAGAAATTAAACTGCCCCTGTTGTAGAAATGGTATCAGAGCATTCAGATGAAGGTGAATTTGAATTAGATTTGTAGTTGAATGTGTATGTTAAGAGCTACCAAATATCCATAGGAGGGTGTACAGAATGCATACCAATCCTGCTTGGGAGAGATCACCTGCAGAGGTGAGGCAGTACTGCTGCATTTCAGTCACCATGCCCAGTCAGTCGTATGACTTTTTCTGGAGATTCCCAGCAGTGGTTTTAATTAATGCCATCTGCGACACTGGCTTCTAAGTGGTGAACACCAGCTGCCTTGAGAACTCACACGGTGCTCTAGCTCATTTCACCTAATCAGTCCTACAGCCGTTGGTTAGCAACAAATTCCACTGACATAGCCTGCAATCCAAAGCATATTTAGACAGAAAAAGGTCCTACAACTCCCAGCATGCCCCAGCCAGCTCCTTAGGCTACAATCCAAAGCAGAAATAGCTGGGAGTAAGGTTGAACCAGGAGGCACTTACCTCTGAGTAAGCATGGAGAGGATTGCACTGCAAAGTTGTAGCCTTAACCACATTCACTAGAGAGCAAGTCCCATTGAATTCAGAGGAACTTATTTCTGAGTAACAATGCTGAAGATGGTACTGCAAAATTGTGAATGCACTTTCCAAGCATGACAAAGGCCTCCCAAGTTCCATTTCTTGTTGGGATGTTACGTGCTACATCTGTAACTGACATTGTGCAAAGTCTGATGCTGCTCTATTCGGAGTCTTTGTTTCATCTGCATACCAAAGAACCTGGGTGTAACTTCAATTGTTCATTCAAGAGTGGTGGGGAACCTCCTTGCTTTGCAAACTTTCGCTCTTGCTTTCAATGTCTGCCACCACCCCTCCACCCAAAAAGCCGATCACCCAGCTGATTTCACAATTTAATCAAAAATATTACAACCTGCCTTCTTAAGTGTAATGGGTAGAGCCAAGCACCAGTGGCACAGCTGACCCATTTTGGAGAAATTAGGACAGAGTAATGATGTCTAAGCGGAGGGCAGTCAAACTAAACATAAGTTACTTGGAAGTAAATTTCAACTTGAATGAAACGCTTTCCTATTCCCACTTCCTGCACAAGCTCATCCACTCTCCACTCCGTGTTCCTCTCCTTCCCATTTCTGTACAGCTTTCCGTGCTTGAACATCCTCATAATCTACTCCAGCCTTTCCCAACCTGGTGCCCTCCAGATGTTTTGGACCTCAACTCCCATCAGTCTCAGCCAGCATAACCAATAACCAAGAATGCTGGGAGCTGTAGTCCAAAACATCTGGAGGGCACCAGGTTGCGGAAAGCTGGTAAGCCTCTTCCCTCAGGACCAACTTCTGATCTGAACTCTGCCCTCTCCCCTTTTGTCTCCCTTATGTACATTGTATCGTTACCATGTGTACTCAGAAGTAAGCATGAGCAGCATGTCTACTCACAAATAAGTAGGAAAGGCCTCTGCATAGCTACTCAAAAGTGGGTAGGACTGAATATCACTCAGCAGCATCCCAAATATCAAGCCTCTGCATGTCTACTCACAAGTAAACAGGGCAAGCCTCTGCACGACTGCTCAGATTGACTTGCTCAGAAGCTTCCAGCCCTGGCCATGGCCCCTCTGCCCCACAGGGAAAAGCTCTTCTCTCCAATCAGCAGCTGATTGTTGGAGAGAAGTGCTTTCCCTTGCTAAGCCCTGAGAAAAAGAGCCTTTTTCAGTGCTAAGCACTTGGTTTCCATCAGGTGCTGATCAGAGAGGAGTCCTTTTTCCTCTGTAGCAGAGGGGTTGGGGCCAGAGGAAGAAGTTGCTGGGCGGGGGAACCCCATGGTCCTGATAAGGCTGGAAGTTCCCCATCCCTGTTTTATATTGTATGGGGAGCGGCCACATCCCCTTGAAAATGCCTAGCAAACATCAGGTGCCAAACAACGATGTCAAGCAGCAGTAGGACAGGGAAATCCTATGCTTCAGTTGCTGCTATGCCAGGTCTGATGATAGTGTAGCACAATCCTGTGCTCAACCAGATGCGATATCGGATGTGCAACCGTAGCTGCTGAAACAAGAGCAATACTGAGAGCCACTCCCTCAGCACTCCTGGAAACTCCCCTGGCACTCACAAACCACAAGCCAGTAGTGCCCCAAATAAGCCATGGACAGAAGGGACTAATCACTATGTTGTGATGGCACCTATATCAGAATGAGGCCGTCCTATGCATGGCCTGCACACATCCTTCCTACACTCAAAAATCTAAAGTAGGCAATTGGGAAAAACTGACAGCCATGCGGGCCTTCATGGCACAGTGGGTAGGAGGAAGCCGCTGGCTCTGTTGCCACAAACACCAGCATGCCCTGAAATCAGTCCCTGAAGACACAGTCAGGCCAGGCAGAAGACCCAGGAATCTCTGTAGCACAGCAAGGAGGAGGCATGTATGGAGAACCTGTGGTCTCCCAGGCAGCTTCAAAAAACCTACCTTGGGAGGAGTTGCTCCCCACATCTGCTCATTAGAGCACCCAGTGCAAGTGTGAAGAGCAAACCTTTTGCAAGGGAGATAGCTACATGCCCAAGAAAGAGCAGGAAGCTCACAGGGGCCAGCACACAGGAGCTGCCTGGCAGCCCCATGGGAAACAGCAGTTAGAGGTTGGAGCTGCACCACGTGGGGATACTGAAGTGACCTCTGCCAGGTCTTTCTGGGTGTTCTGCTAAAAACTATGACATTAAGTACAAAAGGACAAAACCACAAACCTCCCTCAATACAGAACAACCCCCTAACCACTGAGTCAAATGAGGAGACACAGAAGACAGCCTCGCCTCCTGGGGCAATCCCCTGACACAGTCCTTCTCTTGCACCACCCCCACTGTCCTGCTATGGCTGAGTTAGACTCAGCATTAGAGCAAAATATGGGGCAATCCAAGACGCAAGGTAATAAAGGAGGCAAATAGTCATGCACAAGAGTTCCAGTCCCATATGGGATCAAGCAAAGGCAAGAGTGGTCCAGATACAAGCAGAGGTCAAAGCACAGTTAAGCATTAAGTTACCATACACAGTCCAGAAGCAGAGCCAAACAGGAGTACAAGGGCCAGTAGCATAGGTCAATCACAAGGCCAGGTCCGGAAAGCAACATACACAGCACTGGAGCTGATAAAGATGTTGTTCTAGCTCTGGCTAGGCTAAAACTGAAGGTTTATATAACCAGAGCTTCCTGAGCCCCTTCCAGGGCTCAGCTGCAGTGTGTTATAGGCCCTCTGGCAAATGTCCTACTCAGGAGGAGGGCCTTGCTCCCAAGGAGTCCTCCTTTGTAATTGAGCACTCCTTCTCAGAGGAGCCCTATTGGTCTGCCTCTTGAGAAGGCAATACTTTCAGGGGCTAGGTGGTTGCTCAACCTCTGCCTCAGAGGTGGAATTCCCTTCCTCCTGCAGGGATGGACTAGCGGTGGTCTCCCTTGAGGGTCCAGGCTCCCTTGGATCTCCTAACGTGGGTGCCTCCTTGGCATTATCTGTCTGTGGGAGCTCTAACTCCTCCTCAGGGGAGGATCCTCCAGCAGGGGCTTGACAACCACACACCCTGTGTGCCTGACACGCAGGAAGCGCAGCCACCTTGAACAGGGGGTGCACAACTTCTGACCCCAGAGCCACATGTGGCCACCAAGGCCTTTACTGCAGCCGCCACCACTGTCAACTTCCCCACCACCTGTACTCTCCCTTATCCCCCCTAGAGCTGCTCATACAGATCGCTGTTTCCCTGCTCCTACTAGCAGGGAGGAAACAGCCATCTGTATCAGGATTGCTGGGATGTGTGTGTATGTGTACATGTGCAAGAGTGCGTATGTGCACGTGCAAGTGTGAGCCCTGACCCCAAAGCCAGCTCCACTGGGGTGGGGACTCAGTTTGTAGCTGTGGTGTTCTTCCTTTCTGCACAGCTTGGGATCAGCAGAGCCTGGTGGCCCCGATTTCAGTACAGTTGTGAATCCATTCTGGGTTTCAGTCTGCACCAGCCAGAACTCCAAAGGAGCTATCCAAGGTGCTGAACCCTTCCCCCCAAAATGGGTTCAGCACCTTGTATTGCTAGCTACTTTAGAGTTCTGGCTGGTTCTGACTGAACCTGGAATGGATTCACAGCCCCGCCGAAATTGGAGCCACACTCCACTCCTTGGGGTGCTCATGTTGAGGGAAGGAGGGTGTTCAGGAATCCCATGTTTAGGCATAGCTCACCCTCCCTGACTTACCTATGTCACTGCAGTCCCCATTGCAGCACTGAAGCTAGGATTCCCGGCGGGTGGGGGGCTGTTTGTGCTTGGAGTCCTGATGGAGGAACCTATAAGCACACTGAGAAGAAAAGTGTTAGCAATATGCCCTTTTCCCTTTGCTGGTTGTGGGGGAAAAAATGCCTTTCACCAAGCTCTTAATGGTGCAGTTCTATGGACACGAGGACAGCATGCCCAGTAAAGATAAGGTTAAACTTAAAAATAATTGCAACAGAGTTCAGTTTTTTCAGAGAATGATCAGACTCGCATAAGAAACAATGTACTAAAAGTTGTGCCGTCCGGCTTGATGTGACATGGGGTTTAGTCAACTCCAGTTGTTACTGGACATGGCGGAAAGGTAATAGTCCCTAGACACTGTGGTATCTCCATTTCTATGGGGTCAAATGACCCGCCCCTTTGGGGGTAAATTAGGGTTTCAAACACTGAAACATTTAATAGGGTCATTTGTGCCTCTATTATCACCACAACCATTATGAAAAACAAAACAAAAAACTAATACGTCTAAAGCTACTCGTGTACATTTCCTTTGCTCTATCAGTATTAATGCCTGCAGATGTTAACAGTCAGTGGTATTCAAACAGCCTCTGGCTTTAAACACTTGACATACAATTGAGGAGCTGGTGGAAGATCTGTCATGGTTGGGAACCAATCATGTCCTTCCATCATGTCTTTCCATCCATACCATCATGTCCTTCCATCATGTCCTTCCACCCATACCATCATGTCCTTCCATCCAATAATGATGGTATGGGTGGAAGGACATGATGGTCCAGGTAGAGACCAGGTAGAGGTGTGGACTGGGAAGAACATTTCAAGCATGAATGTACTGTGAGTGAGGATTGAAGGACATGATGGTATGTTGGTATGGATGGAAGGACATGATGGAAGGACATGATGGTATGGGTGGAAGGACATGATGGAAGGACATGATGGTATGGATGGAAAGACATGATGGAAGGACATGATTGGTTCCCAACCATGACAGATCTTCCACCAGCTCCTCAATTGTATGTCAAGTGTTTAAAGCCAGAGGCTGTTTGAATACCACTGACTGTTAACATCTGCAGGCCATCATGTCCTTCCATCATGTCCTTCCATCATGTCCTTCCATCCATACCATCATGTCCTTCCATCATGTCCTTCCATCCTCACTCACAGTACATTCATGCTTGAAATGTTCTTCCCAGTCCACACCTCTACCTAGTAACACACCCTCAAGCTGTGGTATTTCATAGCAGCAGACATTGGAAGCACTTGGTCAGGCCAAACAAGTGATGAAGAACTAGCCCCATTCTCAGAAAATACTTGGTGATATTCAGCCATTGTTATTTCAGGTGGAGCACAGTGCAGGATTCCTAGAGCTCTCCCACCAGCTGCAGCAATGGTAGCCTGAGGAAAATCTTGGAGAAGCAGCAGCGGTGCTTCTTTTTGAAATCACTACTGACCATCAGTATGTGTACACTAGGTCCTTCCCCAAATCCATTAAAAGCCCTGGACTTTGCATCACAACCAAGGATGGCACGTGCAAATAGTAATGGTTTGGTTATTTCTTAACCAAGCTGTTGCTGAACACTTTTAATGTTCCAAGCCTATGGTACCCCTCCTTTGTTTGGCTCTGGAAATGCAAATATGTCTGGCTTGATGTGGTGGCAGCGTGGCATGAAAAAAAAAGCAGGATGAACAGTTTGGTGTCATCTCCTACAAAGCTAGCGTAATTGGACTGGGCTAGATTGACAGCTGTTGGAATAATCAAATACTCATAATCCCCACTAGCTGTAAATCCCTTGTCCTTCAGATGCATTGTAAGAGCACCAATGAATGGTTGTTTGTTTGATTTGCTTAAAAAGCATTCTTGTTCGTTGAGCTTCAGCTTCATTTTGTTAGTGAAGATTATTTCTCGACCAACTCTTCTAGATTTGCTGGTATGTGCCATAACCTTGATTCCATTTGTATTATCCATCAAATCCTATTGTAGCTCCTGGGTGATATTTGTGCACATAGAGTTCCATGATGGCTGAAAATGATGCATACACAGTTCATCGGATTCTATGTAGGAACGCTCCACAATCCAGCACGAACATCACTCCACTTGCTGGCCTACATACTATAGTATTGTCTGTCTGACATATTCTTCTAACAGCATGAAGATGTTCAGGTTCTTTGGTCTTCAGAAAAGGATGTGCTGGGACAAACAAGGAAGGATGCCATGTATGAGCACAATTTGTGTCTGAAGCAATCTTCTTCAGAAATGCTTCTGGATTTGGCAGTGAAGAAGAATCTCTGGAACAGAGTCCAATTGTTTGATCACCCCTCTAGATGTTTGCTTTGTACATAGTGGTACAATTTTGTCCTTTTGTTTAAGAGGAATATCTTTGGCAACCTTTACAATCATTTTTTTTTTAATTATCTGTTGGCCGAGTTCCTTAGCTATGTCAGCATTGATGCCTGCTGATGCAACCATTCTTCAGATACTTTGTACCTGATGATCACCTTCAAAGGGTGATGATTCTGTTAAATATTCAAGTATTATCTGGGCATTCTCAGTCTCTTTCCTACCTGGAACCTCTGCTTTCCTTATGTTGGTCATTTGTTATATGTGATACTTCCGTCAGCTTTTCCATCAGTAAACTGACCTCCAAACAACAAGCTGGATGAGATAATATCCAAAGCAAGCGTTGAACTTCAGACATTCCTCTGCCTATTGTTGGTGCACCAGCAGTCTTCAGCTTTTGCATACGTTCCTGCTCCATGATTGAGTCCAGTGAGAGACCTGCCCAAAATCTGCCAGACCTTCTAATAACGGACATTTCATGATCATGTTTTGAAAAAAAATGGATTGCTGAATTCTAATTTTTTAATGTTCTAGAGATAAAGGTATACTGACTTCCTGTAATTGTTTCAGCCAGCTACAGTTAAAAACAAAAAGTGGGGAGAAGCATCTCACATAAGCGCTAAAGATATAACTACCACTTATCAGTCCTTTCTTCTCCACATTGGTTCTACCATCTCCATATATTGCAACCACAAAGCTGCTGTATGTGCAGCAGCCAATGATGCTTTATTTGAAGTAGAACAACTGTCTTAACATTGGGGGATACCCTAACCCTGCCCCCCAGTTCCTCCACCTCCAGCCCTGACACACACACTCCCTCTGCCCCCAACCACTCCCTCTGCAACTCCTCTCTCTCTCTCTCTCTCTCTCTCTCTCTCACACACACACACCCCTTTGCCCCCTACCACTCCCTCTGCAACTCCCCCCCCTCTCTCTCACACACACACACACCCCTTTGCCCCCTACCACTCCCTCTGCAACTCCCCTCTCTCTCTGTCTCCCAAACACACACACACACACACTCCCTCTGCCCCAACCACTCCCTCTGCAATTCCTCTCTCTCTCACACACACACGCACACGCACACACCCTCTGCCCCCAACCACTCCCTCTGCAACTCCCCTCTCTCTCTGTCTCCCAAACACACACATACTCCCTCTGCCCCCAACTACTCCCTCCACAACTCTGTCTCTCTGTCTCTGTCTCCCTCGCTCTCTCTCGCATACACACACACACGCTCCCTCCCCACCCCACTCTAGGATTTGGCTGCTCCTCCATGCTGCCCACCACCCTTCAGCTAACTGGCTGCAATCCTGTGCACACTTATATCAGAGTAAGACCCATTGAACACAGTGGAAGTCATAGGAGAGGAGACAGACATATGATTGGGCTTAATGAGGCCTTCAAATAGCCCATGCTGGCTGCGGAAGCCTCTTCCAAGGCTCTGGGAACAGGAATGGCTATGCTCTGATCCGACAGGAAATGAAAACAGGTCACTACCTGTTTGGTTGGAGTATGGCTGCTCAGAGCCATTCTCAGAGCCTGGGAAGAGGCCTCCGCAAGCACATGGGGCCTTTGGCAGTGAATGGAGTGGTCGCTCCAGCTGTCCTGTAATAAGGCCGGTCCAACAACTGGATATGAAAAGATGGGGGGGGGGACAATTTTGCACTGAGCTGGACAGTGCAACTTCTACTATGTCGTTTCTAATGCTAATTTGATCCCCCCCCCCCCCCGTTGCAATTATTTTAAAGTTTGCATGTATTTTTCTCTGTCTTCGCTGGGCTAATATGGGATTACCGTTTCCTCGCTAAGGCATATATAGCCCTGGTGGTGTGCCATGATTGACTATAGCCAGAAGTTCCATGCAGGCATTCATGTAGGGCTAAAGTGGGGAGGGGGACATAGACACGCACATACGCCTCACCCTCCGATGTCTCTGTGCTCCCAGCTGCTGTCTGAAGAGGGCTTTGTAAGCACGTTTGGCTGAATGTGATTCCAAAGCTCCCGTGATTGGAAACCCTGATAAGGCAGGTTCCTGATTTGTTAGCACGCTCAGCGGGGCGCAGATGTGCTTAAAAGCCATCTTCAGGCCTTTGCACTCAACTCACAAATATCTCAATTGCAGCCAGGGACATGGGGAAATTTGGGGGAGGGGCTTGCATGTGCAACTTGTCCCCTTCCCAATTTAGGTGTATGTTTGTGCAAGCAAATGCCTACATACACTTTGAGTCAGAATTAGAATTACAGAATTCCTAAGTTCTGTGCCCCACACACTGCCCACCATTTGGCTCTTGCACTGTTGGTGCATAGGGGTTCTGATATCACCCCAATGTAGAGAGACTTGGGACCAGTCCCATCCTTGCCCAGTAGGCTTAAGTAGGGATGTCAGTCACCCAGAAATCTGGGCCTTTGGGGGCTTGCTGGATTTCCGCAATGCCCCTGACCCAGCTTGTATTTGCGAGCCAAGCCATGGGTTTTTCCGGAAAACTGGGGGGGGGGGGAATGCTTAAATAGAAATTACAGCTGCAATTTGTGGAAATTATGGAAATTGTGGGTGCAATTTGCAAACATTTCTATTTACGCAATATTTTTTTTTAAAGTTAGATCTATGAACTGGCCCAACTTGATGCTGATTGAGTTGGGCCAGCTCATGGGAAATGACGTGAAGTCTAGGGGGTCGAGCTGATGAAAGCTCAGTAAGTTCTATCCCAGGACGAATTCCTCCAACATCCCTAGGCTTACGGAGGGCATACAGTTGTTCAATTGCTCAGATGGGTGAATAGGACATGTTCGCATATAAGCGTGTGCTTAGAACTGAAATGCAATTCCACTAGAAATGCTCTTCACTTTTTAATGCAAGACATGGTCCCTTTTTATGTCATATGATGCTTCAGAAGCAGCCTGCACAACATGTGACCCACCAAGCTGAATGCAGCCACCAGGGCTCAATAAATGTCCTGTTCTTACCGCTTGGCTAGAACCGGGGGTTGTCAAGCATCTGGCAGGCCACAGTAAATGGCTGGTGTGCTGTGTTTGGCTTGGTCGGTCACAGTTGTGCAAGCCTGATTTAAAGATCATTTCTGCCCCACTGCACAAAGCAGGGCAATATCATTAAAAAACACATTTCTCAGCATCCAGAAATGTCAAGCTCACCCGGCAGTGCCAGAAGGATATATTTCCTTTGGAGATGAGATCATGCATACATTTAGCCACATTCCATATTTTTCACTAATGCATTAATTTATGCATAGATATTATTTTGTTCCAAAGCACTGCTATGTAGAGTGACAGCCAGACCATGAAGAACATTCACACAGCAATGAAGAAAGATTTTGCAGTGTCAACGTTTAATTGAAAATGATGCCAGGCATTGCATTGGAACTGTTTCTGAGGATTAGATGCATTGAAAAGCAAAATGTGTTGCATTGAAAAGCAAAATGTGTTACATGGAAAAACTGGGGAGAAAACAGAGAATAGTGCAAATAAAGGGGTGCTCTAAAACCCACCAACAAGTAAAGATAATAGTTTAAACTTTTTGGCACTAAATCTGCATGTGTATATATTCTGTACAGCAAAACCGTGGCCCATAACAATTCCACAGTCTGTCACATGCAAACTGGCACATTCAGAGTTAGAAGAATGATTGATTACTGGAACCTTTTGTGCTTACACACCAATCTCTGCATGTAAATATATGTTTTATGGGCAAAAAGAAAGCGTGAATAATATGAAACCACAATTTATTTTCCAATATTAATGGGCACAGTCCTGAAAACTAATATGGTACTCATACACCACGCAAAGTAGCTGGAGTAAGTATCATGGGTCACAGAAAGAGCTCCTGTTGCATGTTTGAGGATATCTGAAGGTGTCATTTTAGCCATTTGTGCCTATTGACCAGAGGAGTTAAAACTATCTTAAATCAGAAGGGAGCCCCATGTGTGAGGATCCATCTTGACACTTTGAGACCCTGATTGCTTAACATGTTTTTCAGTCCAAGCCTCACTGACAGTTGTCTCCATGAGTTACCATCAACAGTTAACGCTATAGAAACATTCACCTGCTGAGTCCAAAATAAAGATAAATAACCACTTTAAGATAACCATTTAAAAACAAAATGGATAATGTGGTGATTATCCACAAAGAGATTGTTAGGGCATGGAGAGGGCTTGTCTGAATGCTCTAAAATGCATGTCAGGGTGTTCAACCCTCTCTGGTAATTCTGAAATGACCGTCAAAGGTAGTGGCTCATCTCAGTCCACCTAAGATGCGAAAGCAACAGCTGTTCAGAGAAGGGGCTCTAAAACTAGTCTATAGCTATGGCTGCAGATACAGCAGCCCCTCAATTGCCCTTGTAGCCACAGACCCTTCCACTTTCTCCATATAAGTCAACTGACCAAAGGCAATGGTGATGGATTGTTATAACCACCCAGACTGAGGATTATGTTTTTAGCTCTTTCATAAAATATTAGGGGACAATATCTCCATCAGACTTCTTCCCACAGTTATTTCAATGTTACTGATAGTCAGCCTGATTTACAGTGCTGTCTAAGCCACTTACATTCCCTAACACAGCCAATGGCCATGTTGCCTGGGAATTATGGGAGTTGTAGCCCAACACAACTGGAGAGTCTCAGGTTGTGGCAGGCTGCCCTTACATGTTGTTGTTGTTCAGTCGTTCAGTCGTGTCCGACTCTTCGTGACCCCATGGACCATAGCATGTACTGCTCTCTTAATTTATTCTAGGAGTAATTCCAACACAAAACAGGAAATCCCTGGGTCCTTGTGACCTCTGGCTTTCTTCATAACTGTCAGGGGATGAGTCCAGGCACCTTCAGATGTCTTGACAGCTCTGATTCAGAATCAGAGTTGGAGCAGCTAGATCACAGGCCAGGGAGGGACCCCCTGGGAGAGATCCTTCTAAAGACTTTGACAAACAGGTGGCCCAGGCTGGGTTCCTGCCCCCACCCTCCACCGTAACTCAAGGTTCCAAGGAGGAAGAGGGGTGTGACTTGAGAGACTCTAGGGTGTGTCACAAAGCAAAGCAAGAAAAGTTAGGGGCAGAGCTCAGATGCTCTGCCAGGATAGCCGCTCTTGGAAGCCAGCATAGGAGGGAGCCACCTTAAGGGAGGGGCATTCACTGCGAAGCCAGTCTGGCAGTGAAGTTCACGCCCAAACTGGCAGCAGCTTCACCACCCTCCAGTTTGTCTCCTCTGCTCAGAAGCCTGAGGCAGTCTGAGAGTTTCCTAGAATCTGCATTTGTAAAGAAGCTAGTCTCTAGCAAAATAAAGTAGTATTAGCCTGAAGCTTTGTCTCCTTGTGGTGTTAATTGCGAAGGGGAAAGGATGATCCATTTCTGACAATATCCCATTGTAATAGGGCTCTGTAGACCACCTGTACATGGGCTCTGCATAAGGAGAATCAGATTCTGTCAAACCCCTTTCAGCCAAAGACTGGAACTAAGTTCCTTGGCGTATTTGCCTCCTGGCATTATCTGGCCATTTTGCCCCCTTTTGTGTTTTTTCTCTAAACCTCACAACCTTCCCTATATCTAGCCAGCAATTCTATTTTCTGCTTGCTGCAGATGACCAGCCCAGGCCTTCTCGTCACCTAACCCCTTAATAGGGTATCCACTAGAGGTAGGGGAGAAATTCATTTGATTTGCATTTTGATGCAAACCAAGTTTCCACTTCCTGAGCCAAGACCCAAAGCGAAACGCAATTATCCTTCCGTACTCGCACTTCTCCGAATGTTGCGATGAACGTACACATCAGGGGAGGTGCACACAAAAATGCCCACATCCACAGAAGCACACACAAAACATGTGCAAGTTTTCACGTGGACTTTAAAAAGGAAGTGGAAAGAAGACAAAATAAATTTAAGACAGGGAAAATGAAAAACCAAAACTGAGAAATTTGTGCATATCTAATATCCACCAGCTCCCTGCAGTGTGTCAGGTTTCAGCCAGCAGCAGGAGAGGTACCCCCCAACTCGAATGCATTGTGAATTCCCCCTTCACCAGAACAGTAAAGGGAGGCCTGGATGGCCACAATGCCAGACACAATTTACGGAAAGCTAACTGCCATGTGCATCTTCACATTTTTTTGAGAACAAAATCCAGGCGCTGTCTGAATCCAGCCTGAGAGTTTAGAGGAAGCACACCGGGATGTTTCCTTTAAAATATGGCAACAATTATAAATTAAAATGCCATGGCACTCAGATGCCTGGTGACAGGCATTTGCAGGCAGACGCACAGATTTGTTTTTGAGTGTTGCTTCCTTCGGGAATAATAATACACTACCTGATGTGCAGCTGCAGGACAATGCCATGTGATAACCTGGCAAGATAAGTTGTCAGTGATTTCTCTTGACTTCATAACCAGAATTGTCTCTTTTGGTGCAGACGACATTTTCAGTGAATTTTTTTTTTTTTCCTCACTGGGCTGCAGGGCGGAGGGAATATAATAACACATATTTGTCTCATGAATATGAAGGTACTTTCTATGAGCAATTTACATGACTACCAAATGAAGTTGAACTTGTCTTGATGGAAAATGTTAAAAGGATAGAATATGTATTTGTGACAGATTCCTCATGACTACGAATTGGGTCACTTTTGCCCTTTAAATGACAAATGTACGCTTATACCAGTAAATGGATCAAGATATTTCTGTAGTTGGCAGACTTGGGAAAATGAATGTATCATTTGCCCCCACCCCAAAGTTTGCATGGGGCTTTCCAAGACTCTTATTAAAAGATGTGACTTTGGACAGTGGTCTCCCCAAAATACCTCTTTTTAGGAAGCAGGGTCAGTATCCTCTTCTATGGAATTATCCTATATGTGGACATAATTAAGAGCTAATTACAAGATAACATTTTCCATATATATGTATATATATGGAGAAACATATGTGTTTCATTGGAGGCTGGTGTCTCCACACCTTGGATAGCTCCTTTAGAGTTCTGACTGATTCTGACAGAAACCCAGATTTACCGCCCCCCTGACATCAGAGCCACGAGCCTGCACCAATGTGTTGACTTATTTCTTCTCCTTTCTTTATATCATGGAATTCAAGGTGGCATACATTGGTTTGTATCCAACTGAGTCCGTTGGCTGTCCAAATGGACACAGCTGGTGGAAAAGATTCCCCCTCCCCTGAACCTCCCTGCATGGCTCCCACATACACTACAGAGAGTTTGGGGGCCCTCAGGGGCAGATCTGTGGGGCATGGAGGGGTGCAGGTGGGAGGGGAGGAACGAGAAATCCTGTTGGATGTTTCCCATAGAGTTCTCAGGTGGTCGTTGATTTAGGCACTGACCAAACCCAGAGCTGCTGAGCCTTCAGGTGCCTTCTGACTATTAAAAGAAGCATGCATTGGAATAAACATTTCATATTCCATATGAGGTTTGTAGGGAAGCATGTTGGACCTTTCCTTCAATATCCATGTAAATGCTGCATCCCAACCTCCCAATATTTTAAAAAAATCACCCATAACATTTTAATACATATATTTCTGCATCGTTGTTTCTCTATAGCACAAAAACATCAAAATCGGCCCTCAGTGGGGAAAAGGCTAATGCAGGTTATCACAGTTTTTTAAAAAAAGAGATTGGATAGAGCCAGGGCATCAAAGAACACAACCACCAACGTTTTGGAGGATTCATGAAGATGTCACACAGGTTTGGGCAATAGCGCTAGATTGTCAGCAGAAACATATGTGCAGTGGGGAGGTGCGTTCAAAGTCAGCCCACTATCAGACTATGTGACTCAGTGGTCGAGGCCCTGCTTTGCACGCAGAGTCCCAGGTTCAATCCCCGGCATCTCCAGGTAGGGCTGGAAAAACTCCTGCCTGAAACCCTGGAGAGCCGCTGCCAGTTAGCGTCCGTACCGGGCTAGATGAACCAATGGTCTGACTCAGGATAAGGCAGCTTCCTGTGTTCCTGTCTTTTTCTTTTGCTAGACCAGGGATGGCCCAGTAAAGCGCTAAAAATCAAGTGCCATTTTTTCCTCACTTGGAAAGGCTTGAATGATTAGGCTCTAATTAGGATGTTATGGAGTGGTCATATTGTGCCATCTCTTTGTGGTGGGACAATTTCAAAAGGAGGTTTTTAAAAAACAAAATTAGCTGCCAGTCTCACCAGCAAGTTCAAGGATATGTGCCTTGGCTAATTATCTGTCTTTCTAGAGATGACTAATTACTGAATGTTTTCATACATGAGATTTAAATTGCCACCAAGACTTCTCTAGGCAAGCCTCTCTGGGGAGGGCATTCCATAACTGGGGTGCCACCACTGAAAAGGCCCTCTCCTTAGTAGCTACCCACCCCACCTCATTCATCGGGGACACCTGGAGTAGGACCTCTGAGGATGATCTTAGGGTTCAGGCAGTATATATGGGAGGAGACAATCCTTCAGTTAATTTGACCCCAAGATGTTTCAGGCTTTAAAAGTTAATACCAGCACTTCAAATAAGGCCCAGAAACAGAGTGGCAGCCAATGCAGATCACAGAGCACTGGTGAAATATGATCATATCAACCACTCCCCCTTAACAATCTCATTACCCTATTTTGGACCACCTGAAGTTTCTAGACCATTTTCAAAGACAGCCCCGCATGTAGACTGAACTTTTTTTTTTTCCAAAAGAGATAAAGCTTGAAATAATAATGCACTCTGTATTATCCAAAGAATTATACACTGAGGGTACACTTACAGAGATGTAAGAGATCTGTGAGCTCCCACTATTTTAAAAGTAGCTGCAGGGGTGCCCCCAAATCAGATCGGGGCTGCAGCCACAGAGATGTGGTTGAGTGACCCTTTCTTTCGTGCCATTTTCCCAATCTAGATTGGCACCCAAAGCTGTTATTTGCCCATAGGAGGAAAACACAGACATCTGTAGTGTACCTGTATATTTTTCCCTACAGGGCAAATAGAAGCTTGTGGTAAGGGTTTAGATTAGGAAAGGGGTTCTGACCCCCCCCCCACAGACACAGCTGCTTTTAACTTTACCAAAAAACCTGTAGGAGAGCCAATTATGGATCTTCTGCATCATATCTATTCCATGCCAGGTAAAGACCAGGTGCCACGCCATATGAGGTGAAGCAGGTAGCTACTAAGGAGAGGGCCTTTTCAGTGGTGGCACCCTGGTTGTGGAATGAGCTCCCAAGAGAGGCTCACCTGGTGCCTACATTGTGGTCTTTTTGGCACCAAGTGAAGATCTTTTTATTTCTCAGGCTTTTCAGCCCTTCAGTATAAAAAAAAAAGTGTTTGTGCGTTTTTAGATTGTTGCATGGCTGCTGGCTTTCATGCTGGTTACTACTTTGGTTTTACTCCATTTTAAACTTATTTTTATATTACATTTTACTGTGTTATTGTATTTTATGGTTTTGAGCTTTGTCTTGCAAACCGCCCAGAGAGGTTTGGCTAATGGGCAGTATAGAAATGTAATAAATCATTTGAGACAGAGAGACAGTGTGGTGTAGTGTTTAGAGTGCTGGACTGGGACTTGGGAAATCCGGGTTCTAGTCCCCACTCGGCCATGAAGCTCACTGGGTGACTTTGGGCCAGTCACTGACTCCCAGCCTAACCTACCTCACAGGGTTGTTGTGAGGATAATATGAAGAGGAGGAGGAGGACTACGTGAGCTGCCTTGGGTTCCTTGTGAGAGGAAAAAAGGTGGGATATAAATGTAATAATAAAAAAATAAAAAATATATAAACATCTGGCTTGACCCAACGTTGTTTCTGAATGTGCCATGAGTGGCATATTAATGCCCCTTCCTTGTCCCCTGACCAATGGGCTGCCTGCAGAGCAAAAGTGTGGGGAAGTAAGAATATCTCCTTTCTGGGAAATGGAGATGATTGTCATCTTTTACTGACGCTTGTATAGTGTATAAACAAGAGAATCCATGTGATTTCAAGCTGAAGGCAGACAAATCCATTCTAGTTAGCTCCAGAGGTATTTTTCCTCCTCCTCCTCCAGGACAGTAATTATTTGGATCTTGTTCTATATACTTTACAGAAAGGGGTGTCATAATCTTTTGGAGAGTGGAGATCCCAAAGAATCTAATGCTTACATACACAAGAATTGTAACTTAATTGGGTTTAGCTCAGTTTGCAGTCCTAGGCACAGTTCGTAGACGTCTCACTGAACTCAGTGGATTTACTTCCAAGTAAATATGCATCAGGCTGCACATGTTATATTTGTAAAAAAATGTTGTGTATGAACAAAAATTCACACAGCAATTATACCTGTGAAATGTTGTGAGGGTGCAACCTGAGAAGCCAGCATGTTGTAAAGTGGAATTGAGCAAGAAATCCCAAAAGGATCATAATGGATGTTGTATGTGTGCTTGTAAAGTACTTCTTGTTAACTAAGGACTATTTTCACTTTAAAAGACAGTTAACTGAAGACATTTCCTAGTAGGATAGGGAATGACTAGTGGAAGCCTCATATCCTTGGACTATAAAGCATACATTCATTTTAAAACACATGTGTCAGTATGATTTGTTTACACAATTCACCTTTGAGAGGGAGTAACATATGTCATAAATAAAGAATAGTCATAACTATTTCACTTGGCAAAAGATCTGTCTATATCTACAAGCAGTTTTGTAATTCAAGGTCAGGAGTATGCAACAATTGGAGCAGATTGTTGTTATTTTTTTTTCATCCCTAGTTTGTCACAAAATGAACTGCACTAATAATTATTCCCTGTTCTAGCATGTTTCAAAAATAGACTATCCCACACTTTAAATGGCTAACACCACCCTAAACCAAATCACCCATGACTCTAATTGAAGGCTTCCTTATTTCATGAAGCTAGCCTGTACTTGTAATTTGTTCCATCCAGCTGCAATTTGGATACCAAAAGATCATGCAAACCCCTGCTCGTTATGATGAAAGGACGTTGTAAACCTTTGTATAAAAGGACATTCCAAGTAAAGTGTTGCAAAACCAATCTCAAATTTTACAAGTAAAGCGACAGTGATCATCATCTTGACCAAACGGACATCACAGTAAGACATTTTCCCTTATAGACAACTGTAATTATTTTGTATCTTGTTCATTGTGATCCACTAAAAAATAATGCTTCCAGTTTAAAACAACCCCTTCCCCCCAGAGTGGATTAAACTTCTTGACTGTAGTCACTAGAAAGTAAGATTGTCTGGTAATTCACAAAGCACCAACCTATTGTGACTTTTAGTCCTGCTCTATACTTGTACAAAAACAGAGATCTTTCCTCATATCATTTAAGTCTATGAAATATGTAAGAGCAATATTTTTGGCACTCATCTTTGCAGCCCAGTACTCTCCACACAGTATGAATTTCCTGGGGTCAATGTTCTTTTCTTTTTTTAAAAAAGCAACAGCAACCTTGGTCTTCACTGGAGCAAAAACGCAATTGACATTAGAGGCAGAATTGTTTTTTTCTCCCTCCAAGGCAAGACTGTAGGACTTGCCTCATCGAAAATCTATAAACTTCATTACTGAACTGGCACTTTTTCCTGTGAGAATGATTTGTCTATGCCATTATTAACTTTGCCCATAGATTTCCACATCTGCTACCAATTTAATTAGAAATGAAAGACTGCTTGAATTTGGAATTATTCAGGCTCTATAAGGGAGAGGAGGAGAAAAGGTTGGTTTAAGCAAAATGTAATAGTACCAGTTTTGTCAGACGTGTGTGTGTGTTTCTGCTTTCAGTATAAACTTAGATCTTCAACTTATTTATATACATAATATTTCTATCTCAACAACATGGATTCAAAAGAACCGTTAGGTAATAGTTTGTACTAGGTACTCTCATCTTGTTGTGCTTAATCTTTGGGAAGTATAGTTTCACTTTATTATCCATGAGAAAGGTTAATGGCTAAACAAAAATAAAAAGAAAACCATCAGTGGCTTGTCCCCCTGACATGGAGATCAATGTCCCCAAGGAAGCATTACTACTACTACTAATAATAATAATGCCTCTTCTGTTCCTTCTAAAGTTAAAAGTTTATACAATTAATGGCCTAACAGCTAAAATTCATGGGAAAAGAGACAAAACGAATCTATTGTATACATCTGTTTAACTCAGTTCATGATAACTTAGGAAGATTTGTAGGATCCTGCCCGTGGTCATAAGAGAAAGATTGGTCAAAGCAAAATGAGGAACAGAGACCATAAGTGTCATATACCTCTAGTATAGTCAAATGGCACAGAGTTAGAGATGTACATTTAGTTCCTACATAGTCATAGACTCGGATATCTAATCACTATTTCTTAGCCTCCATTTGCTCAAAATGGGGATTAACATTACCAATCTGTTAGAGTTAAAGTTAGATCAAGACTGCAAAATGCTTTGTACATGAACATCCCTACAGAAGCAATCAATATTATGAACTGCTTTTTGATTACCCACCTTCAGTATGGACAGCAGATACATAGGTCCAGTTGTAACGTTTGACTATGTCAAGCATAGCTCTGGCTTGCAGAATGTCAGATGGGACCACTCTCAAGAAGTATTTGTACAAAGTTTTGTCACTTAGGTCAATACTGGTTGCAGAATAAGCAATCTGGGGAATATCAAAGAGTTGAAGCAGATTTTGAACTTGGATGGCCACAGAACTGGAACCTGGGCCAATAACACCAGCAATTGGTTTTTTGGCCCTGATCTGGTGGTGATATAAAGGGTCAGGTAGGCAGCGGCCGAGAGCATCTTTCTCATCTCGGATGGAGATCAAAGAGTCCCTTATGAATTCAATACTCTGCTCCAAGGCCACAGAGGAATGCCAGCAGGAGTCTCGGATTTCACTGCCTAAAGTGATGTTGGGCAGCAGGACTGGGTCTGAGTTAATTTTATCCAGAGTGTGAAACATGGCCTCAACTCTCTGGATACCATATTGCTCTCTGATCTCCCCGCATTTCCTCTCCGGTACTTTCTCAGCTGGGGGCTGGTGATGGACTGAAAAGAGGGCCCCTATAATGACATCACCATCCATTCTGGCTACTGATCTTTGGGAGGAAGCACCTGAGATCAACACCTTCCTGCCAGCATTCTTGGGAAGGAAGTCCATTTCCAGGAGGATAGCAGGGAAGAAGACCAGCAGCACCCCTATCATTTTATTGCAAGAAGCCATCCAGATCCAGGTGACCAGTTTCATGGGCTCTTCCTGCCTGCACATTGCTAAGGACATGAAGAAGGCAGCAGGCTCTCTCCAGTTCTTCAGTTCTCAAGTGCCTCCAAATCCCATTACACTGTGGTCTTAAAGCAAATAGTCCGGAGGGGCAACAGAAGTCATCGTAGGAGTGAATTGTAGCCTGTTGACATAGGAAGAAAGAACAGAACACATCAGTCAGCTAAAAGTATGTCACAGCAGAGCTCCATAAAGGTCGCATTCTTTATAAGCATCTCTCTCCACCTGTCTGGAATATTAGTAGGCACCAAATCAATTGGCTCCAGATGGCAGGTCACTCTCAAATGCAAATCTCAAGGAAAGATAGTGGAGAGAGAGTGGCAAGACATTGCTATACTTCCACTGATATGGACACATTGCACATAGAGATCTATAATATGAAATGGTGAATGCATCCGTTGGATACATAAATGCACATCTTGTAAAATGACTGATACATTCAGAAGCTGACCTGTGTGTGTGACTAGATAAATTCATTCATACCCAGCCACCTGCATGTGCATCCTTTAGTCCATCATTTATGTACTATGACAAGTCGTTGTTACCTGCAATCTGACACTGGTGGCGGGGGGGGGGGGGTGTTACAAGTTTTAGAACAGCCAACGGTTGTTTAATCAGATATTATTATTACAGAAACAGCAACTTCATTCTCCTGTTAAAGATCAGAAAGCTATCCTGGTTTCAAACATCTTGAAAAAGAGAGAGGGCGAAATCCTCAGAAAAAAATAAAATGTCATTTAAAGGTCAAGACGTTTTCTGTTTTTTGTTTAACCTAAACAAGATACAGCCTTTCCCGGTTAGATTAATCTTTGCTGTTTGAAAGGGAAAGCTGTAGTTCGACAAGAGACACAACTATGCAAGCCGTGGGAAATACATTTTAGTTACTAAGGCAACCGCAGGCAAAGTCCTGATGTGCTTCTCTGGCACTGCTTGCTTTTCATGCAGACTTTGGGCAGGAAAGAGGTGGCAAGCCAGGCGGCTAGAGTTTAAGTAGTTTAATGCGATTTCAAAGGCGATCGGCCGCTGGTTGGAGTTAATTGCTGACGGGAAAGGAACGTTTCGCCCAGCTAGGCTGCCTCGGCTTCCCTGTTGCTTGGGCTGGGATGTTTATGGCTTTCAGGACCCTGGACAGCGTCCACGCCACCCTGGTTTCCGACGAGTTCCTCCGTTCCCTGAAACAGCGATTCCGGGGTGATGCGAAGCTCTTTGCCCTAAAAACTTCTTGCACTCGCTGCTTTTGTCTTACACAGACACACACAGACGCACGCACACAGACGCCTTTCGCGAGCCTCCCGCCAATCCCCGAAAACACGCACAAATACATACAGAGGATTCCAGTTGTAGCAGTTTCTCCTCCCCATCCTTTCTGACAGGCTTTGAATGCCCCTAAAATCAACCGATGGTGATGCATTTCGCTATCGCAAGGCAGATTTCAAATGGCTCCCCGTCCCTTCAATCTCCCTCCGTCTCTCTCTATCTCCCCCCCCCCCCACCCCCGACGGACAGGAATCCGGGAGCTGACACTGAGGTTTGGGGAGGAGGAAGATGAAAGGGGCAGAGGGATGGTACTCTGAGGAGAGGACCGATTGCCAGTTCTCCCTGCGCACGCACACCCATGCAGGGTACAGCGAGGTGTCTCAAACCGCTCAGTCAGATACGTCTGAAACGGGCTGCCGCGGGAATGTCTGCCGTTTGGCTCTTTCGCCTGAAGCGTTACTGCTGGTCCTTTGGGAAGATCAAACTTCAAAGACCTACCTGAATCTGGATCCGCGAGACGGTCGGCTCCTTCCTTGCATCGAAGCGTTCATTGCCAGTTCTCCTGTTCACATTTCTCTTTGCCACCGTCTGGTACTACAGGCAGATGGATGGAGATGGGCTGTACGCGACTGCCCTCTTTCTTCAACGTTGTTTTACCGCATGAAGCAGAGAAGGGGGGGGGGGGAGATTAAGCGAGAGAACAGGTCATTCAAGGCTCCTCTGTTATCTCACACATAAAGATCAGTCATTCTCTCCCCCTTCTTCCCACCCTGCTTTTCTCTCAGTTTTTCCAGCTCATGTCTGGTAATCAAGAATATGTATGTACGTATCTCCAGACGGGGGAAGGGCTTGGTTTTATCTGTGTCTCAGTGCCAGAAATTCTTTACTTCCCAGTCAAATATGCATATATGGGGAACAGACAGAGTTTGTGAGAAAGGGGGGGGGCTGGTTTCAAAGGTATAGACACAGACATGCAAATTTGCTTCCTGCTGAAGATTTGCATTTGCATTTGACTGCATTTGAATATTTAATTTTTCAGTGACTACTGAAATTACAACATTCCTCTTGAACTAACCCACCCACCTGTGGGTTAAAAACCTGCTGGAACAAAGCAAAATGGGAGGAGACTGGGAGTTTTCAGATGAACCTAAAGCATGCATGTTCAGAAGCATGTCAGGTTAAAATAATACTAGATTGAATAACGCAATTGACCTGCTTGCTGCACTGACTGAATTACAGGACTCTAGTGTTTTAGTTTATTATGTGAAAGTTAAAGTTAGAGCAGTATTCCACTGGGAACACCAGACACAATCAGGGCTGATAGCTGCCTTACTTCTCAAAAGGCAAAGACACCTTGTACAAGGATATGACCGCATGAATTCAGAGACGGTTTTATGTAGGCTTATTATCCAGGGTTTTCTACCTATGTGGTCTGTGTTAACTTTATACAGTCGGTTTATACGCTACATGTTTATATCTGATCTAGTATTCATTTCAAGTATGTGAATAATACATGTGCTTTAGAGAAATTTGTATTTATTTTCAAAAATTAATTATCTTTCTGCCAGAAGGGCACTCAAGGTGATGTACAACCCATAGGAGACAGTTAAAGAACTTAACAGGATTTAAAATAACCAACACTAGATAAAATATTAGTAAGGATAACAGCTAAAATACCTACACAACAGTTTTAAATGACTGGAAGAATCAAGAAGTGTCCATCTTGCATCTAAATTCCATCACTGAGGAGGCCTGACCTTTCTTCCTGGGTAGCTGGCTCTAAAGTTGCAGCGCCATCAGTGAGAAAACCCTACTCCCAAGCCTCACAAGTTCTCAAGCCATATAAGAAAAGAAACCCAATGATAGACCTTTCCAGGGCCATGGAAATGCGTTCATAAGCATTTCTGGTTTTATCCTGGATTGTCATGAAATTGGCTTTGGTCCATCAGCGTCACATGAAGCAAAAAAAGCATAGTATACACTACCTGAAAACCCACTTTCACATGTCACACAAGAGCACTTTAAACCACCTTACTTTGGGGTTGGGCAGAGTCCCGCTAGTAGAAGTGAACACCTTCAACTGCAGAGATGCTGCTCAGTGAATGAGAGAGGCTTGTTCCCTGTGCCAGTCCATGCTCCCCTGCTCAGGGAAGTTTAATGGGAGAGATTAATAATGTCTGGCAGTTTACCCCACACCTCGTCCCTTGCGTCCACTGTGAAGTGGCGATAGTGAAGCCCAGGGACAGACGGATGGGCGGGCAGACAGGAGGTGCCTGCCTAGGTGGAACCTCAGCACACCACCTCGGTAGGTCCTGCATGGAGAGCTTTGGAGCTGCCACCAGCTACTACTGCTACCTCCACTTTCCCACTTGGCAGCCACCCAAGCCTCCTGGCTTTGTTATGAATATGCACAGGCAGAGAGGCAGCAGCGGCTGCGTCCAGCTTCCTTCTGGAGAGGTTAAAGGGAACCCTCAGAGAGGGCGAGGCTGCTGCTGTTCTTGGGTTTGGGCCCCATACTCTTATTTCAGTGGGAAAGCCTCCCCTTCCTCCCCCTCCCCCTCCTCTCTCTCTCTCACACACACACACACAGGAAAATCACACACAGAGACTACTATTGTTAATGGGGAAAGCAAGCTACTCTGCTGTTCTGAATGAATGAGACAGTACTGCTAAGTGGGAAAAGAAGCCTGTGTCCAAAAGCACTCTGGGTGGGCCACTTCTTGACCAGGTCACTGCCAGGTCATGCCCAGGATTTAATGTGGGCAGACCTGGCACACTACAGTGGAACCACTGCACAGCCGTGTTTATTTATTTATTTATTGCATTTATATCCTGCCTTTTTTCCTCTTGCAAGGAACCCAAGGCAGCTTGCATTATCCTCCTCCACTCCATTTAATCCTCACAACAACATCCCTGTGTGGTAGGTTGGGCTGAGAGTGTGTGACTGGCCCAAAGTCACCCAGTGAGTTTCCATGGCCAAGTGGGGACTAGAACCCGGATCTCCCAGCTCCTAGTCCAACACTCTTGCCACTACACCACACTGGCTCTTTAAGGAAAACAACGCACTAAAACACATTTCCAAAAATGTGCCTTTTGGTGACAGCATCATCTGTTACTAACAACCCTGATGTGCTCTCCCTCCACATTAATTTGGCTGTGTAGATTGGTCCCTCTCAAAGAACAGGGCTCATGTGGGACAAGACATTCCTGCAGGTAGAATAAAAAAAAGAATGGAACATGAGGTTAGACAGGGGACAGTTAATCAATCTGTTGCAGAACCAACAAATCAGTGGTGGTCCATGGGTTAAGTCTTTCCACATAATGGGTTTAAGAAGGCATGTGATAGAGTTATGTGTTATCTTTTTATGTGTGATCTAGATAGGGTTATGTGTTATCATTTGAAAACCCTAGCATTTTCTTATCTCTTTTTAAAAATAGTTGTTGTTTTAAGATTACAAGTCAGTCAATTATATTATATTTTCTTACCTCTATGCCATCAGTATTCCATCATTCCTGGAAGCTCACAGATCCTGGAAGCTCACGGAGCTGGGCGTGGGAGGGGGGTTACTTGTTGTTTTTAACTTTACAGGCTTATATTTCTTCATATCTATGGAATCACCTGAATGTACAGAAACCACTACATCATCAATATCATCATTATATTGTTGTTGTTGTTGTTGTTGTTATTATTATTAGTGGCTTCATTTCACTTCTAAATGGATAGGCACTCAACTACACAACTCTGGTATTAGACAAATTTTGCTTTCTAGTGAATCCTTGAGTTGCATTTTGAGAATAACAATAAAAATAGCTTAATTAATTTTTCCAGATTTGCCACAAAAATGTGTTTTCTGTGTACCTAGAATACTTCTGTTCTATTTTCTTCATTTCTGAGTGTCCCCCTCCCAGCTAAAAATGGAATCAGCTAAAAAGACATAAAAGGAGTGTGTTGTTGTTGTTCAGTCGTTCAGTCGTGTCTGACTCTTCGTGACCCCATGGACCATAGCACGCCAGGCCTTCCTGTCCTGTGCTCTCTCCCGGAGCGTGCTGAAGTTCATATTCATTGCATCGGTGATGCTATCAAGCCATCTCATCCTCTGTCATCCCCTTCTCCTTTTGCCTTCAGTCTTTCCAAGCATCAGGGTCTTTTCCAGGGAGTTTTCTCTTCGCATTAGGTGGCCAAAATATTTGAGCTTCAGCTTCATTATCTGTCCTTCCAATGAGCACTCAGGGTTGATTTCCTTTAGGATTGACTGATTTGACCTCCTTGCTGTCCAGGGGACTCGTAAGAGTCTTCTCCAGCACCACAGTTCGAAAGCATCGATTCTTCGGCACTCAGCCTTCCTTATAGTCCAGCTCCCACAGCCATACATTACTACTGGGAAAACCATAGCTTTGATTAGACGGACCTTTGTCGGCAAGGTGATGTCTCTGCTTCTTGCTATGCTGTCTAGGTTTGCCATAGCTTTTGTCCCAAGGAGCAAGCGTCTTTTAATTTCATGGCTACAGTCACCATCTGCGGTGATCTTGGAGCCCAAGAAAATAAAATCTGTCACTGCTTCCATTTCTTCCCCTTCTATATGCCAGGAAGTGATGGGGCCAGATGCCATAATCTAAGTTTTTGTAATGTTGAGTTTCAAACCAGCTTTTGCACTCTCCTCTTTCACCCTCAACAAGAGGCTCTTTAGATCCTCTTCGCTTTCTGCCATTAGGGTGGTATCGTCTGCGTATCTGAGGTTGTCGATAATTCTCCCAGCAATCTTAATTCCGACCTGTGATTCATCCAACCCGGTGTTTCTCATGATGTACTCTGCATATAAGTTAAATAAACAGGGTGACAATATACAGCCTTGTCGTACTCCTTTCCCAATTTTGAACCAATCGGTTGTTCCATGTCCAGTTCTTACTGTTGCTTCTTGACCCTCGTACAGGTTTCTCAGGAGACAGGTAAGGTGGTCTGGTACTCCCATCTTTTCAAGAATTTGCCACAGTTTGTTGTGATCCACACAATCAAAGGCTTTAGCGTAGTCAATGAAGCAGAAATAGATGTTTTTCAGGAATTCTCTTGCTTTCTCCATGATGCAGCGAATGTTGGCGATTTGATCTCTAGTTCCTCTGCCTCTTCGAAACCCCGCTTTAACTTCCAGTAGTTCTTGGTTCACATACTGCTGAAGCCTAGCTTGTAGGATTTTGAGCATAATCTTGCTGGCATGTGAAATGAGCGCAATTGTACGGTAGTTTGAACACTCTTTGGCATTGCCCTTCTTTGGAATTGGAATGTAAACTGACCTTTTCCAGTCTTGTGGCCACTGCTGAGTGTTCCAAATTTGTTGGCATATTGAGTGCAGCACTTTAACAGCATCATCTTTTAGGATTTTCAATAGCTCAGCTGGAAGACTGTCATCTCCGCTAGCTTTGTTGTTAGGAATGCTTCCTAAGCCCACTTGACTTCACTCTCTAGGATGTGCGGCTCAAGTTCAGTGACCGCACTATCATGGCTATCAGGGACATTCAGATCTTTCCTGTATAGTTCTTCTGTGTATTCTTTCCACCTCTTCTTAATCTCATCTGCTTCTGTTAGGTCCCTGCCTTCTTTGTCCTTTATCATGCCCGTCTTTGCACAAAACGTTCCCTTGAGATCTCCAATTTTCTTGAAAAGATCTCTAGTCTTTCCCACTCTATTGTTTTCCTCGATTTCTTTGCATTGTTCATTTAAAAAGGCCTTCTTGTCTCTCCTTGCTATTCTCTGGAACTCTGCATTCAGTTGGGTATATCTTCCCCTTTCTCCCTTGCTTTTCGCTTCCCTTCTTTCGTGAGCTACTTGTAAAGCCTCATCAGACAGCCACTTTGCATTCTTGCATTTCTTTTTCTTTGGGATGGATTGAGTTGCTGCCTCCTGAACAATGTTACGGACCTCCGTCCATAGTTCCTCAGGCACTCTGTCTATCAGGTATAATCCCTGAAATCTATTCCTCACCTCCACTGTATATTCATAAGGGATATGATTTAGGTCATACCTAAATGGTTTAGTGGTTTTCCCTACGTTCTTCAATTTCAGCTGAAATTTTGCAAAAAGAATCTCATGATCTGAGCCACAGTCAGCTACAGGTCTTGTTTTTACTGACCATATAGAGCTTCTCCATCTTTGGCTGCAAAGGACATCATCAATCTGATTTCGATATTGACCATCTGCTGATGTCCATGTGTAGAGTCGCCTCTTATGCTGTTGGAAAAGAGTGTTTGCTATGATCAGCATGTTCTCTTGGCAAAACTCGATTAGCCTTTGTCCTGCTTCATTTTGTACACCAAGACCATGCTTGCCTGTTATCCCGGTGATTTCTTGACTTCCTACTTCAGCATTCCAATCCCCTATGATGAAAAGGACATCTTTTTTTGGTGTTAGTTCTAGAAGGTGTTGTAGGTCTTCATAGAACCGATCAACCTCAGCTTCTTCGGCCTCAGTGGTTGGGGCATAGACTTGAATTACTGTGATGTTGAATGGTTTGCCTTGGATTTGTACTGATATCATTCTATCGTTTTTGAGATTGTACCCCAGTACTGCTTTTCCCACCCTTTTGTTGACTATGCTACTCCATTTCTTCTAAGGGATTCTTGCCCACAGTAGTAGATAGAATGGTCACCTGAATTAAATTTGCCCATGCTTGTCCATTTTAGTTCACTGATTCCCAAGATGTCGATGTTCTATCTTGCCATCTCATGTTTGACCACCGCCAGCTTACCTAGATTCATTGACCTTACATTCCAGGTTCCTAAACAATATTGTTCTTTACAGCATCAGACTTTCTTTTCACCACCAGACACATCCACAGCTGAGTGTCCTTTCGGCTTTGGCCCAGCCGCTTCGCTCTTCTGGCGCTACTTGGAAATACCCTCTGCTCTTCCCCAGTAGTATGTTGGACACCTTCCGACCTGAGGGGCTCATCTTCCGGCATCATATGTTTTAGCCTTGTGATACCTTCCATGGGGTTTTCTTGGCAAGAATACTGGAGTGGGTTGCCATTTCCTTCTCCAGTCGACCACATTTTGTCAGAACTCTTGGGTGGCCCTGCACGGCATAGCTTATGGCTTCACTGAGTTATGCAAGCCCCTTCGCCACAACAAGGCAGTGATCCATGTAAAACAATAAATCTGAAAACAATAAAAAAGGTTAAAAACAATAAAAACATTAAAACTACACATTTTAGATGGCTAAATTTAAAAGATGCATCTTCATGCCCTTTCTAAAGGCCAAGAGAGTGGGGGCTAATGGTAGTTCTTGTGGGAGAACGCCCTTTCACATGTGCCCAACAAATGGACCTCTGTGGGTAATGGCACCTTCAAAGGAGCCTCTCCTGTAGATTTCATCGAATCATAGAATAGTAGGGTTGGAAGGGGCCTATAAGACCATCAAGTCCAACCGTCTGCTCAGTGCAGGAATCCAAATCAGAGCATCCCTGACAAGTGGCTGTCCAGCCTCATCTTGAATGCCTCCAGTGTGGGAGAGCCCACCACCTCCCTAGGTAATTGGTTCCATTGTCGTGTTGCTGTAACAGTCACGAAGTTTTTCCTGCTGTTCAGCCAGAATCTGGCTTCCTGTAACTTCAGCCCATTATTCCGTGTCCTGCACTCTGGTGATCGAGAAGAGATCCTGGCCTTCCTCTCTGTGACAACCTTTCAAGTACTTGAAGTGCACTACAGTCTTCTCTTCTCAAGGCTAAGATCTTTGGATCTTAATAACCAAACAGGCATAAGAAGACAGCCAGTCCTTTAGACAGCCATGGCCTAAGCCATTTAGGACCTTGCAAGTTTAGAGTGTCTGAAAAGCAGTTAGCAATGGCAACCAGTACAGGTCTTTCAGGACAGATGTAATACAGTCCTGATACTGTGCACTGGTTAGCAGCCCAGTTGCTACATTTTGTACCAACTGAAGCTGTCAGACACTCTTCAGGAGTGGTCCATGCAGAGTGCATTACAACAGTCTAAACGTGACGTAAGCAAGGCATGAGTAACAGTTGCCAAGTCAGACCAATTCAGGAAGAGTTGCAGCTGGTGCACCAAGCATAACTGTGCAAACACGCTCCTTGCCACTGCCGCCACCTGAAGATCCAGGGACAGCATAGGAACAATGATTCTTTAGGGGAAGCTCTATCCCTTCCAGAACAGGTTGAATCCCAGTCCCTGAGTCGGACTTTCTATTGACCAACAACACCTCCATCTTGTCTGGCTTTAGCCTTAGCTTGTTCACCCTCATCCAGCTCATTATGGGACCCAAGCAACCTTCATTCTGTGGCGTTTGGTGATAAAGAGCAGTAGAGCTAGGTGTCATTAGCGTACTGTTGACACCTTACTCCAAAGCTCTGAATGACTTCTCCCAACAGTTTCATGTAAATATTAAACATGGGGGCAAGACATAACCCTGTGGGACACCACAGGCCAATGGGCAAGGAGTCAAAGAATAACCCCCCAGCACCACCTTCTGGACACGGCCTGACAGAAAAGGCCAGAACTCTGCAAAACAGCACCCCCAAGGCCCGGCCCCACCAGGTAGTCCAGAAGGATACCATGGTTGGCGGAACTGAAAGCCATTGAGAGAACCAAGAGAATGTATATAGAGATTGTTGTTCCCCATCTTCAGGAAAGGCTGGATGCATTCTGCTGAGATTGGCTGGCAGATCAACTGTTATTTAGAAATACTCTGGGACACATCCAATCTGCATTCCTAATTCAAAGTAGTGCTTCTAAGATATACCTAGATAGTTGGGAGAGATGGGGAGAGACAGACAGATAGACAGACAGACAGACAGACAGACATAATTATACTATAATAAGTTGCTATGTATGTGGAGCAACTAGACTCCTGAAAGTCAAATGAAAGTCATGAAGATGGGCAGCAGGTTTAAGATTGATCATTGGAACTTCGAGCATGATTTGGAGAGGTAGGCACATCCTGGAGGCAAAACAAATAAGAGTTACCATGGTCTCCTCCAGATGTATGTTTAAGGATATAAACTTTAAATCATATATCTGCAGAAAGATCACAGGAAGGCTGAAAGTTTTTTCACACAACCTCACCTATCATCAAAAATATATTCTGTGATGATATTTCATTAACATAATGAATTCCATATACCTTTTTAAAATCAGCAAAGCACACCGACTTACAACCAACAGGGTGTTTTCATCTAGAGATGGTTTAAAGTATCTTCAAGTGTGAAATCTAACTTAATACACAATCTGGCACCTTGAGACATATTGTAGATTTTTTATGCTCTTCAGGGGATTGAGTCTCCCCCAAGTAATGCTTAGTTTATGTTCATCCAGATGTAGTATCTCAGTCTTTGCCTGGGTTTAGCACAGTGTTCCATATTATATATAAGCCAGTTCCTGGATATGGCATTCTAGGCATGACCAAGAAGTACCAAAAGGAGATAAAACGGTGGGGCTATGCATTTGGCAGAAATACTTCTGAGGGAGAAGCAAAACTTCCAAAAAAACAAAAAAAAACAGGTCACATGGGGCAAGAAGTAGGTTTGGCTTCCATTCCAATGGTCTCCCTGAGTATACCCCTTTACTTTTCACTATTTAAGTACCTGGCTTTCATTTACTCCTACAGAGAAAATCTGAGGCCTGCTATTGTTGACACTGATGAGCTAAAAACTCGACCCTACTCCCAGGAGATGTAATCTCACATAACTTTAAACTCTGTTCATTTCTGTTGCCATGGGTTTGTTTAAGGTGTTTTGTGTTGTTGTTCTTGTTCTTCTTGTTGTTGTTTTTAACTCTGCAATATTTTCTAGATCTTTGTATCGTTTGATGCCTGTCATGATTTTAGCATCTGCTTTCTTTAAAATTGATTGTTTTATTATTGTGCTGGCTTCTTGAATTTGTTTATCTGCATATTTGGAATTTACTTGTTTTATTATTTTTTGTACATTGCTCTGAAAATAATTGCTGTAGGGCGACTAACACACTGAATCAAAGAGCGGTATCCAATGGGGCACTTACACCCCCACCAATTCTGCACCCCTGCTCAAGCAGGACACACTGCTTGCACAACAGACATTTAATGCTTCCTAGAGAAAGCCCCAAAACAAACAGAAACACTCATTTCAGGATGGGGGCAAGTTTGCGAAGCTCCCTTATGTGAGCTCCGCTGACCCGTCCCATTCCAGAAATGAGCATTTTCATTTCTGGTTGCCCCCAGAGGCACTAAATCTTCATTCCACATGTGGTGGTTGCCACTTCGAGAAGGGAATTGGCAGGGTGCAACAGAATTGGCAGAGGCATAAGCACCCTGTTGGATACTGCCCAATGGAATAAATCAATAAAAAATAGACCTCTCATATGATAACTCAACTGGGGTTAGAGGGGGTGGCCATGAATTGCTGTATGTATAGCACACAGATTAATTTACACCTTGTTATAGCAGCTTCACTGACTACCAGTCTTTTTCCAGACAGAATTCAAAGTACTGGTCATTTATTTATTTGTTTGTTTATTTGATTTGTACCCCGCCTTTCTACCAAAAAATGGCACTCGGCAGCTTATGGGCATAATTAAAATTGATTAAACCGATAAGGGTGCAATCCTATGGGGATAGGTGCCTGCCTCCGAACTCAGAGGCAACCGCCTATCCAATGCAGGGCAGGAGAAGCACAGAGGGGATCGTCCCCTCTGTGCTTCAGCCACCCTGCATTTGCGGCTAGACAGCTAATTTCAGCTGTCTAGCCACAGGAAGTCAGAGCGGGGAAGGAGGCTGCCAGACGACACATAGGATAGGATGTGCTGGGGTGGAGTCAATGGTTGTGGTTCATGTTGGTACCAACGATGCAGGAAAATGTAGTCGTGAGGTCCTGGAAGACAAATTTAGGCTGCTAGGTAGGAGGTTGAAATCCAGGACCACCAAGGTGGCTTTCTTGGAAATGCTACCTGTTCCACACACAGGGCCAGCTAGACAGGCAACACTGAGGAGTCTCAATGTGTGGATGAGAAGATGATGCAGAGAGGAGGGGTTCAGATTTGTTAGGTACTGGGGAACATTTTGGGACAAGCCGGGCCTGTACAGGAGGGACGGGCTCCACTTGAACCAAAATGGAACGAGACTGCTGGTGCTAAACATAGAAAGGGTGGCAGAGCAGCTTTTAAACTGAACCCTGGGGGAAAGCCGACAGGAGCTGGGGAACATCTGGTTTGGGTTAGATCATCTCAAGGGGATGAAGATGAAAATGTCTTTGATTGCTCAAATGTAGAAGGGAGGAAATAGGCCAGGAGTACATGTTAGAACATAATAGACAATCAAAGAGGCCAAAGTGCCATAGCAAAACATGCATATGCCAGAGATATCTAGGGAGGGATACTGCGTATAGGTGTTTCTGTGCAAATGTAAATGCCAAAAGCCTCTGAGCCAAAATGGGAGAGATGGAGTGCTTGGTTTTAAAGGAGAATCTGGATACAGTGGGCATTACAGAAACCTGGTACAATGAAGAGAACCGGTGGGATATGGTCATCTCTGGATATAAACTCTACAGGAAGGACAGGGAAGGGCATACTGGGGGAGGTGTTGCCCTGTACATCAAAGAGGGCATAGTGTCGAGCAGACTAGAACCCCTAAAAGGGGTAGGCTCTTCCACAGAAGCACTGTGGGTGACAATACCAGGATCCAAAACTAATTTAGTGCTAGGAACATGCTATTGTCCCCCAGACCAGAATGTTCAGGGTGACCTTGAGATGGAAAATGTAATCAGGCAGGCCTCCAAATGATGAAGTGTTCTAATAATGGGTGGCTTCAATTACCTCCACATTGACGGGATAAATGCATGTTCCAGAGGTTAAGTTTCTTGATGCCCTAAATGATTGTGCCCTAGAACAGCTGGTCATGGAACTGACCAGAGGGGATGCAGCCTTGGATTTAATCCTAAGTGGTGTCGTCTGGGGGGTGTCTCTACCAGCGATTTACTCCGAGCTGGTTGCATGTTGAGGTCATTAAGCATAGATGACATCGTGGCCATCCAGCAGCCACCCCAGAGCTTATCAGGGAAAAACTGGATTTCCTGAGACTGCTTAAAGTCCAATTATTTTCCTTAAGTCGGGTTCTCCCCAGTATAGTTGCTGTGTGTCCCAACCCCTGCATTGAGCTCAGGTATGCTAGTCCTGCCCAGGGGTGTGCCTTTCACTGTAACCTGATCAAGGGGTGTTTCCTGTGAGTTTCCCATCCCTGCACAAACCAATTAGTGTCTACTCAGAAGTAACTCCCATTGTGCTCAATGCGGCTTGTCCCCTGAATGCCAACATCAGAATGTACAGGGATCCCCCTCAATTGAAATGGCACAGTTTAAAGCAGAAATTCCCTTAATGCTTTAAAGCGTGATCTTGAAGCTCCAATTCCCCGTTGTTTGGTTTATTGCCTTAGGAAGTAACCACACCTTCCTTACAGAGATCCTGTGCAGCATCGATGGGGGCTGGTTTCCTATCCCTGTGTTCTCCCCTGTGTTCTTTCCCAGCACAAGCGTATGCATATCTACTCAGAAGTAATTCCCATTGTGCTCAATGAAGCTTGTCCCCTGAATGTCCACATCAGAATGTACAGAGATCCCCCTCAATTGAAACGGCACAGTTTAAAGCACATTCCCTAAATGCTCTAAAGGCGATCTCAATTCTCCATTGTTTGGTTTATTGCCTTAGGAAGTAACTACTTCATAGCTTTGTTCTAGAGATCCTGTGCAGCATCGGTTTGGTTAGAAAGGGGGCTGGTTTTCCATCCTGTGTTCTCCCCCCCCCTTTCCTGGCACAAGCATGTGTGTGTCTACTTGGAAGTAACTCCCATTGTGGTCAATGACGCTTCCTCCTGAAATGCAGGTATATCTGGACCTTCAGAGGAAAGGACAAAGAGGAAGGGGGAAGCCTCTCTTATTGGTTGAACAGCCCCTGCCAGTCAGATGACATTCACTCCAACCCCCACCCCCTATCCAGAAGTATGTTATGTGATGCGAGTTGGAATGGTGCTACGGACACCCACATGGAGCCCTGCCCGGGCCAAAAGTGGCTCCTAGAAAAATGTGGGTAAGCCACTCCTCTCTTCTCCCTCCGTTGTCATGGAGACATGGCCCAGGACCTAGGATGAGATGTAAATATTGTTGAACCAATTGGAAACAGCGACCACAGTGCTATCTGATTTAATATATATTTAAGTAGAAAATTGCCCAGGAAATCCAACACAGTAACATTTGACTTCAAAAGAGGAAACTTCTTTAAAATGAGGGAACTGATGAAAAGGAAGTTAAAAGGGGGAGTCAAGAGGATTAAATCCCTTCAAAATGCTTGGAGTTTACTCAAAACCACAATAATAAAAGCCCAGCTGAAATATATACCACAGGTTACGAAAGGTAGCACCAAGTCCAAGAGGTTGCTGGCATGGTTAATGAGCAGTGTCAAGGGAGCTATTAGAGAAAAAAGAGCTTCCTTCAGAAAATGGAAGTCTTCCGCAAGTGAGGAAAATGAAAGGGAGCACAAGCTTGCACAAAGGTGATGCAAGCAGGCAATGAGAGATGCAAAAAAGCATTTTGAAGAGCATATTGCTAACAATATCAAGGTTACCAACAATAAAGAATTCTTTAAATATATCAGAAGCAGAAAACCAGCTAGGGAAGCAGTTGGACCATTGGATGACAATGGAGTTAAAGGAGTACTGAAGGATGACAAGGAGATTGCAGAGAAGATATAGGACCTGTGCCTGAACTGATGTTTTCAGGAAGGGAGTCTGAGGAACTGAGGCAAACAGTGGTGACAAAAGATGAAGTTCTCAACCTTGTTCATAAATTGAAAGAAAATAAATCACCAGGCCCAGATGGTATCCATCCTAGAGTTCTCAAAGAACTCAAATATGAAATTGCTGATCTTCTAACCAAAATATGCAACATGTCCCTAAATTCAGCCTCTATACCAGAAGACTGGAAGATGGCCAACGTAACACCAATTTTTTAAAAAAGGGATCCAGGGGGGATCCGGGAAATTACAGGCCAGTTAGCTTAAGTCTGTTCTGGGTAAATTTGTTTAAGGCATTATTAAAGATAAAATTAGTAAGAATATAGAAGAACAAGCCCAGATTAAAAAGAATCAACACGACTTCTGCAAATGTTAAGTCCTATCTCAGTAACCTTTTAGAGTTCTTTGAGAGTGTCAATAAACATGTAGACAGGGATGATCCGGTAAACATTGTTTCCTTGGACTTCCAAAAGGCTTTTGACAAAAGTCCCTCACCAAAGACTCCTGAGCAAACTCAGCAGTCAAGGAATCAGAGGGCAGGTCCTCTTATGGATCAGTAACTGGTCAAAGAACAGAAAGCAGGGAGTAGGAATAAATGGTAAATTCTCCCAATGGAAGGAAGTAAATATGGGGTCCCACAGGGATCTGTATTGGGACAAATGCTTTTCAACCTGTTCATAAATTATCTGGAATTAGGAATGAGCAGTGAAGTGGCCAAGCTTGCAGATGACACCAAATTATTTAGGGTAGTTAAAACAAAAAAAGATTGTGAGGAGCTCCAAAAGGATCTCTCCAAATTGGGAGAATGGGCATCTAAATGGCAAATGTGGTTCAATGTAAGCAAGTGTAAAGTGATGCATGTTGGGGCAAAAAATCCCAACTTCAAGTATAACCTGATGGGATCAGAGCTAGCAGTGACCAACCAAGAAAGAGATTTTGGGGTTGTGGTGGACAGCTCAATGAAAATGTCAACCTAAGGTGCAGTCACTGTAAAAAAGGCAAACTCTATGTTAGACATAATTAGAAAAGAAATTGAGAAAAAAAACTGCCAATATCATACTGCCCCTATACAAACTTGGTGTGTGTCTACACTTGGAACACTGTGTCCAGTTCTGGTCAACACACCTAAAAAAAGATATTGTAGATCTGGAAAAAGTGCAGGAAATGGCAACTAAAATGATCAAGGAGCATCTCCCCTATGAGAGGAGGTTACAACAGTTGGGATTGTTTAGCTTGGGAAAAAGGAGGGTAAGGGGAGACATCGAAATCAGATTGATTATGTCCTTTGCAGCCAAAGATGGAGAAGCTCTATACAGTCAGTCAAAACAAGACCTGGAGCTGACTGTGGCTCAGATTATGAGCTTCTGCTTGCAAAATTTCGGCTTAAATTGAAGAACGTCGGGAAAACCACTAAACCATTCAGGTATGACCTAAGTCATATCCCTTATGAATATACAGTGGAAGTGAGGAATAGATTTCAGGGATTAGACCTGATAGACAGAGTGCATAAGGAACTATGGACAGAAGTCCGTAACATTGTTCAGGAAGCAGCAACTCAATCCATCCCAAAGAAACAGAAATGCAAGAAAGCCAAGGGGCTGTCTGAGGAGGCTTTACAAGTAGCTGAGGAAAGAAGGGAAGCGAAAAGCAAGGGAGAAAGGGGAAGATATATCCAACTGAATGCAGAGTTCCAGAGAATAGCAAGGAGAGACAAGAAGGCCTTCTTAAATGAACAATGCAAAGAAATCGAGGAAAACAACAGAATGGGAAAGACTAGAGATCTCTTCAAGAAAATCGGAGATCTCAAGGGAATGTTTTGTGCAAAGACGGGCATGATAAAGGACAAAGAAGGCAGGGACCTAACAGAAGCAGATGAGATTAAGAAGAGGTGGAAAGAATACACAGAAGAACTATACAGGAAAGATCTGAATGTCCCTGATAGCCATGATAGTGCGGTCACTGAACTTGAGCCGGACATCCTAGAGAGAGATGTCAAGTGGGCCTTAGGAAGCATGATTAACAACAAAGCTAGCGGAGATGACAGTCTTCCAGCTGAGCTATTTAAAATCCTAAAAGATGATGCTGTTAAAGTGCTGCACTCAATATGCCAACAAATTTGGAACACTCAACAGTGGCCACAAGACTGGAAAAGGTCAGTTTACATTCCAATTCCAAAGACGAGCAACGCCAAAGAGTGTTCAAACTACCATACAATTGTGCTCATTTCACATGCCAGCAAGGTTATGCTCAAAATCCTACAAGCTAGGCTTCAGCAGTATGCAAACCGAGAACTACTGGAAGTACAAGCTGGGTTTCGAAGAGGCAGAGGAACTAGAGATCAAATCGCCAATTTTCGCTGAATCATGGACAAAGCAAGAGAATTCCAGAAAATCATCAACAACCGATTGGTTCAAAATTGGGAAAGGAGTACAACAAGGCTGCATATTATCGCCCTGCTTATTTAACTTATATGCAGAGCACATCATGAGAAAAGCCAGGTTGGATGAATCATAGGTCGGAATTAAGATTGCCGGGAGAATTATCAACAACCTCAGATATGCAGACGATACCACCCTAATGGCAGAAAGCGAAGAGGATCTCAAGAGCCTCTTGTTGAGGGTGAAAGAGGAGAGTGCAAAAGCTGGTTTGAAACTCAACATTAAAAAAACGAAGAGCATGGCATCTGGCCCCATCACTTCCTGGCATATGATAGAAATGGAAGCAGTGACAGATCTTATTTTCTTGGGCTCCAAGATCACCACAGATGGTGACTGTAGCTATGAAATTAGAAGACGCTTGCTCCTTGGGAGGAAAGCTGTGGCAAACCTAGTCAGCATAGTAAGAAGCAGAGACATCACCTTGCCGACAAAGGTTCGTATAATCAAAGCTATGGTTTTCCCAGTAGTAACGTATGGCTGTGAGAGCTGGACTATAAGGAAGGCTGAGCGCCGAAGAATCGGTGCTTTCGAACTGTGGTGCTGGAGAAGACTCGTACGAGTCCTCTGGACAGCAAGGAGGTCAAATCAGTCAATCCTAAAGGAAATCAACCCTGAGTGCTCATTGGAAGGACAGATACTGAAGCTGAAGCTCAAATATTTTGGCCACCTAATGCGAAGAGAAAACTCTCTGGAAAAGACCCTGATGCTGGGAAAGACTGAAGGCAAAAGGTGAAGGGGACGGCAGAGGATGAGATTGCTAGATAGCATCACCGATGCAATGAATATGGACTTGAGCACACCCTGGGAGAGAGTGCAGGACAGGAAGGCCTGGCGTGCTATGGTCCATGGGGTCATGAAGAGTCGGACACGACTGAACAACAACAACAAGGGGAGACATGATAGAGGTCTACAAAATTATGCATGGTGTGGAGAATGTGGATAGGGAGACATTTTTCTCCCTTTCTCAAAATACTAGAACCCAGGGTCATCCTATGAAGCCAATTGGTAGGAGATTCAGGACAGATAAAAGGAAGTACTTCCTCACACAGCTCATAGCTAAACTATGGAATTCGCTACCACAGGATGTAGTAATGGCAGCCAATTTGGATGGCTTTAAAAGGAGATTAGACAAAGTCCTGGAGGAGAAGGCTATCAATTGCTACTGGTCCTGATGGCTGTGTGCTACCTGCAGTACCAGAGGCAGTGGGCCTGTGTACACCAGTTGCTGGGGAACATGGGTGGGAGGGTGCTGTTGCACTTTGCTTGTGCGTTCCCAGACAACAGTTGGTTGGCCACTGTGTGAATGCAAAGCTGGCCTGGATGGACCTTTGGCCTGATCCAGTAGGGCTCTTCTTATGTTCTCAAACAAACAAACAAACACACTTCTCATTTACTACTTGAAAAAAGAATCACCATCTAGAGTCTTTATATTAAAATATCAGAAAAGACTAAAATGACATGACATGTGGCATATCCCTTGGAAAAAGTGAAGGAATATCACAGTCTGTTTATTTTGGACAGGAGCTTCCTTTCTACATGGTGACATTTAACAATCACTCAGCCACCTTTTGTTCAGCTGGGAGGTATGGCATTTGTTTCCAAGTCTGGCTACAAGTCTGGCTAAAAATATTGAAGCATTGCTTCTGTTCCAACATGATGCCTGTCAGGTACAAAATAGGCACTCTAACAGTCATCAGTAATATATGTGACAAATGGAATGAATTGTGAGTCTGATTTCCATTTTGATTATCTATTTTCAAATTAGTTATTTTGGCTTTTATTCATTTGTTTGTTTAAAAATATAAAGATGTCACTATTTTGCCTTCTGGAGGTGACGGACTCAACTTTGGGGGAGCTGGGGGTGGCGAAGGCCGACAGGAAGCTCTGGCGTGGGCTGGTCCATGAAGTCACGAAGAGTCGGAAGCGACTGACCGAATAAACAACAAAAATTTTGCCTTCCAGACAAATTCAAAATACAAGAGCCCTGGAGTGATATTTTCAAAAGAATGACAGGGGGTCAACTATTCAAATCTAACTGAAATTTTGCGGAACGGAAGTTGGGCCCAAGTTCTTTAAATTCCTTTGGGGATCACAGCCAACAATATAGGCAAACTAATGCAGTCCCAGCCAATTTACAATAATAAAATCCATCATCCCCAAATCCAGGTGTTTCTGGAAGAAGTTGTACATTGCTCCTGTTGAAGTCACTGGAACATATCTTGTCTCTTCTAATAGTCTGTGGGTTGGGTTGGGTTATGTTGGGTTGGGTTGGGGGCTCTCATGGGGATCTACAAAGCAGCTTCACTAACATAGCACCAAACTTTCTTGCAGTGCAGTGTTTTAGATGTCTTTTCAATAGTAAGTTCCATTGCATTCAATGGGCTTTCCCCCAAGTAAGCAGCTATAGGACTGCAGCCTCAGATTCTTAAAGCACCTTTGCTTCTTTGCCCATTTCACCTTTCAGAGGGATGGGCAGGCTTTGGACAGGTTAAAGCAGGGGTGGGCACCTTGCGATCCTCCAGATGTTTTGGCCTACACCTCCCACAGCCAAGGGTGGGGGATGATTGGAGCTGTAGGCCAAACCATCTGGAAAGCTACAAGTTGCTCAGCCCTGGGTAAATGGGACTGGAAACTTTAGCAATTAACTCTGGGGGTTGTGTTATTTGAATTTTTTTAATTCTGGCTTCTGGAATGTCCCTTCTGCTTCAGGCCTCTGGACTTCTCACTCCAGCTAGTCATCACTGAATGCTTGTGCTCCCGCAGTTTCTACCAGCCGATCTTTGCTGTCTGAAGTCCCTCTAAGATCCCTTCTAATTGGCTTTGGGTGTCTGGTAGTGGATCATGTAGAGTACTAACCTCCTCCTCAGACTTTTCATTTCACTGGATCCTAAATGGAAGCCATCTCTCTCTTTCTCTCTCTCTCTCTCTCTCCTCCTCCTCCTCCTCGCTCTCTCCCACAACTAGCACTCTCACTTTGGACCTCTTAGGGCACTATCCTATGCTTGTTTAGATGGTCAAAAGTCCTACAACTCCCAGTGGGATTTGCACCTTTAATGGGTTTGTTGAATCACAACCAGAGGGCTCACAGGCTGCCAAGTAATGACTCCTCTATATTTAATTTGAATGTCCTCTCTTAGATCCTGTGAACATTTAATAAACTGGCAAAAGAACTCTACATACAGTACCTTGTGCTTCCATTTAGTACCTAATTCCTTTCTCTGTGGCCATGGCAATTGTCCTGAAATTGCATCTACATGGAGTGGAATGGGAATACTGGAAATAGGAGATGGATAGATTCTGTGATGGCTTCCATGCAATCCACGAGCACAGGCAGAAACAAATATAGGAAGAACTTGAACTTTATAAGTATAGGGTTGTTTCCAACTCTGTCCTTCTGCCAGGAGAATGGACATTGCTGGCAGATGGAATTCCCCCTTCCCTGCAGCCCCCATATGCTTCCCAAATCTGCTTTGGAGGGGGGGGACCTCCAGGGCAGATTTGGAGGGGGGCCTGCAGTGGGGAGTAAGAGAAGGGGAATTCCCTTCATGTGACTGGAGGCCCACCTGCATAATATTGCCTTCAGCCCACATAAATAAGTTTTATTTTAGAAAAGAGTAAAGAAAATAACAGTTGCAATTATTCTTGGGTAGACAGGTCAGAGACCAAAGGGAAAACGTCTTTGGGCCAGACACCTTTTGGTACTGAGCTAAAAACATGATTCCATTCCTAAGGGACAGTCGTTATTATTGATTGAACTGTATATAGTCTGGTGGGTCAGACCAGGAGGCAAATGCAAAATCTGAAATGCATTGTTTTATCGCACTCTTGTGAGTTAAAGGTAAATGTGAGAGTCAAATGTTCATACTTGAATAGAATCCAAGTGGGATGCCACATGTCAGGTTCGCTGGCATAGTAGTGGGGGTGGTGATAGTGGTGTAGTCCTTGCCTAGCATCCCCAACTGATGCAAGATTCTGCCTTAAGATACAAGGTACACTGGGCCAGCCCAGCAAATTCAGAAGGCACGCTGGTGCCTGACACAGAAAAGCACAGACAATGTGCAGGCAGCCAGTGGAAGAGATTGGTAGAGAATTTGGTAGAAAGTGATCTACACAGTCTGCAAGCTTACCATATAGGGTTTTTCTACACAAGGCATTTATTTTGCACTCATCATTCTCTACTCATGGTTGTTTATAGGTTCTTTAGATGACATCCAATTTTACTTCTTTGTTTAACCAGCACTTTCAGCAAGTTTTCAGAGCAGGGAAAGTGTGGCATTTAATTGAGAAAGTGAAAGAAAGCACCATTTCCTCTTCTGTATTTGCGCTATTCTACTATACCACAGTGCCACCTAGAGGTTATGTAGTGGAAAAGCAGGAAAAGAAAGGCTCCTCGTATAGTGCTCAGATCTCAGTTCTGTGATGAAACCGGAAGTAGATACAGCATATTAACAGCCTCATGTAGAAAAGCTCATAAGTATTAGAGCTGGCAATCTAGAGGAAGTGCAATAAAACACATGGATGGAATTGGCAATCAAGTCAGTTGGGCTGGCAAGCTGATGAGCAGGGAATTGAAAGGCATGAAGCCAATACCGATAGTCTGAAGACAGCTTGATCTTTACCCAACAGGCAAGTTGTCAGACTGAGCAGCCAAAGTAGGTTCAGAGGCTTTTTAGTGTCAGGTAGAATCCCAGGGGCCCTACAGTTTACCTTATCTGTGCTGACTTAGTAGCTACATAAGAAAGAACTGCCTTCTGGCCATTGGCAGGGGTGGCACCCAAGTGGCAGCAGAGAACAAACCAGCAGGTCCCTTTTCGAGCAAACTGTCCTGAAATATACTTGGGATGAGCTACCAGCATCCCATGTTCAAGACCCTTGGCATCTTACCACAAAACCCTGTGGAAAATGGGAGTGCTTTTGGCAAAAGTGTGGGCTTCTTTCTGATTTTTCATTTTCTTTTGTTTTTTGCACAATTAATAATCTTAGCACAGAAAAGTATGTCTACATCAAATATTTACTAGCTGCGCTTTGCATCTCTCAGTATCCTGCCACATTTAATATTTCACTTCTATGTATTGAACAAACATATCTTAAAGGAATTTCTAAAGTCAGAGGCAGAAAAGGCCTACAATATGGGTCATCTATTTTCACATGAGGATATAGGGCTGTTTCATGCAATCATTTAAATCATTTAAATTATTTTAAAATATATTTTTTAAAAGTTGCGTTGTTATATTTTTTTAGAAGTACTGATTTAAAAACCAAAACATACAAAATAAAATCCGAAATCTTACAAAGCCATTTGGGAAGTGCTTATGAATGTAAAACAGATGAACATACTGGAATTGTGATTGAGCAAATCCATAAGGAGTGCTTACTTTATTCCCGCTTCTGGAATGTAGCTGAATCCTGCAATGCTATTTTACTCTGAGCTTAATACTGTGGAAAACCTCATGGGTAATGTATGGAAACTGATTTCCTTTGGAGTTCTAGCTAATCATGGGCTATGAAAGTGTGAATATTGCACAGGGCTCTAGTCAGTTTTGTTGACCAAGTGGGAATGCCATTTTTTCAATCAGAACTTAACTGAATTGTGACCCCCCCAAAATAATCAATAGATATTTCTGTAACCCTCTCACTAAGCCTCAGTCCCTGTGTATTGTTTACTATCTACAAATTGTTAGTATCAGAAGCACAAACCTGGATAGGGACAGTTATTTTTTTAAGTTCAGAAGCTTTTATTCACTTAATAACTCGCCCTTTAAGAACTGTGCCATGTTCAGAGTCATAGTAGCTAACAGAGGATTTTGTTACAATCACTTAGGGTGCAATCCTATGCAGATAGACGGCTGCCTCTGAACTCAGAGGCAACCGCTTATCCAATGCAGGGCAGGAGAAGCGCAGAGGGGATTGATCCCTCTGCGCTCCTCCTGCCCTGCATTTTTGGCTAGACAGCCGCTTTCAGCTATCTAGCTCTGGGACGGCGGAGTGGGGGAGGAGGCTGCTGGATGACACGTAGGATGTGTGATACTGGCATTTCCACCCTCCCCACCCCAAATGCCCCCTGGCATGCCCCATTTCGGCCACTCCTTGCTCCTCTTGCGAGTGTGGAGGACAGGGCGGTTCCATGCTGCCTCCGAGGTCAGTTCCCAGAAAACAAGATATCCTATGACTGTCTAGCTGCTGAGTAGCGGCCATAGGATTGCGCCCTTAAGTATTAAGGTAATGGTGATCTTACAATATCCACCAGCAGGAAGCTTGGATGGATACAGCTGAATGGTTCAGATGGATGGAGTGTGGAACACTACCCCCTGGAGGGAGCATAGGATACCACAGATTTTTTAATAAGGTCTAGTTTGTGTGGTGTGGATGTTGCGACACTGCTCATATATATAGGTTTATATAGCAGTCCACCCAGCACAGATCTGTAAGCTATAGAGTAGATGATACCCCACACACCTTAGTTGCTTCTTTTCTGGGGCCATGTTTGCGGGTGGGAGGGAGGATGTCACATATTTAAAAGAATGTGCTCATGTCAAAATCTTCCTGATGTGTGCAAAGCTAACATATCAGGGGAAAAACTAGACTACATACCTTCTCTCTGACATGCTAGCCTTGCATATAAATTGAGTTTTTAATGTGGAAATGCATTCAACGAAGCAAACCCTCTTTCCTTCTGGGGTTGTACATGAGATCTGGGGTGGCACACTGCACAGTAACCGTACATATTGTGTTTAATATAAAATTAATCACCTATATGCTGAAAAATAGGGTAGAAACGGGAAACAAGCATCTGAACTGGCTCACATTTTCCCTAGAGGACACCCATCATTTTACTTGTGCCTGCAGGTGGGGAAAAAGGAACCATACAGGAGCTAGGGTGGCCATGTGTTCTCTTTTACAGAAGACAGTCTTCTATTTGAGGGGCAGTCATAGGACCACCCTCTATATGAAGGCATCCTCTGTTTGAAGGGCTGTCCAGTCCACATCCAGCTTAAGGATAAAGAGCCAGAAGAATTGTTGCCCATCAACTGTGAGCACCCAGACAGCAGACTGAACAGGCTGGCACACAAGTCACCTGGTCCCAGTCTTCTGCATCATGGTGGAGATGCATTGCACGTATTTCTATTTAAATTAGAACGATTATTTCAAAATTTGCATCTATAAATATAGAATTATGAATTAGCATGAGCACATTTTATGCAGACTTGTGTCCTCTTTTGCCCTCATTTTCAGCAATTCCTAAGTGGCCATCCTACACAGGACACCCGTTGGAAGAAAAGCAGGCTGTAACTCTATTGATGACAGCTTACAAGTAACAAGGCAGGGCATATAGGCAAGGATCCCATTTCTGACAACCCACATATTGTCAGAATGCATAGCCCAGCCTGACTACTGGGAAAATGTTGGGAGGAGGAAAGCAACATCCACCAACAGCTGGTGCCGTGCCTCCTGCCCAGACACCTAGGGGTGTGGCAATGGTTTCAGCCCCTGAGGTGGTCTACACCATGCCCCATACTCCTGAGTCCCTTAAGAGCCCTTTGTGTGAGAGAACAGGGAGCCCAGCCCCACTCACTCACCTCTTTACTAAGTGTCCTGCCAGATGTCCCTAGTGGCAGGCGTAAATGACAACAACAGTTGTGATGTAGGCACCTGATCTCAAAGGAGAAATGAAAGACAGTGGGTACCTAAGACATTTCAATGAGGAAGGGACTACCCCTCACCCCCCCATACACACACACACACAATCAGTGAGGCCAGCTGCAATGTGTAAGTAAAATTCTTTCCTACCCCACTAACCAGTGGCTAACACAAGTCCGTAGCAATTTGCAACTTGGCTTAAAGCAGCAAACACATACCTTAGAAGAGGGCAAGTGGCAGGGTAGTCCAGAAACACAATAGCTAGATCTACAGGGCGCCTACCTATTCATAGCCAGACAGCAGACCAGAAAGGAGAAGTGTTTCCTCTCTGGTCTTGTTTGACTGAGAATTCCTCTCCATAAATTGATAGCAAGGGGAGGAGAAGGGCAGTCATGCTGAGGTGAAGGCAAAGCCAGGCACTAATAGTCAGCCACCTCAGGCATGGAGGTCCTTTGTGTGGCACATGGTAACCCCATTGGCTCCGCCTCCAGTGACCACCCTCCACCCCCCTAGTCAGATTGGCCACCAGCCTCTACTGCCCCCGCCCCCACCAATGAAAGGGCAGATCCAGCCTTTCCTAAACTTCCTTTCCTGTCTGCTGAGAAAACAAAGCCATATTTCTTTCTTTAACTACTTCTGTTAATTCTGTGGGTAGCCCACAGTCATCACAATCAAGACAGGCTCCTGAGTTTGTATCTTTGTATGACACGTTGTCCAGTTGTTGCAGCCAAAGGACTGTACCTGGCTAGGTGTCCCTTCCTGAGGTTGTGGCAGCAAATTATATCAGATATTCTGTTCCAAAATATTTGAAAAAATAGGTTGGGAAAGTCTAAGGCACTTCACTCCAGCATGTGCAGCACAACAAACACAGCAGCTTGCTCACAATTCTGTGCAAATCTGGTTGGTCCAAATAAAGGTACAGCCTGACCATGGATTTTGAATTATATCAGGCTGCTGTACTTGTAACCTTGTAGACCAGTTTGAAAAAGAAATTAATCTTGTGTTTAAACCAATGTATAATAGATATGCATTTAAAGTATGTGGCTTAGAATGACCATTTCATGAAAATGTGGGAGAGAACCTTATTCTTCCTTGGTTCATTTTGCTAGTGGCCATTAATATGATAATTGCCTCAGGAATACAATCGAAATAGCAACATTTTTGAAATGGTAAAGTACAAATTCTCATATTGGGAGAAAACTGGATGTCACTTCCATGCACTGAGGAAAAGGCGCTGCAGTTTTTTCCCTTTGTGAATTCTCCAGCCTCTTGGAGGGATTTTTAATCATGTTTGTTGCTAAACAAAGGTCAGCGCTATATTGAGTTAAGCTTCAGGTTTTATGAGAAGACAACTAACAAAAACAACAAAAGCAAATAGAAAACTCAGAATGAGGTTGGGTTGGGAATGATGTCTAGGATTTTTGAAATGTTACTTTCATCCCATTTAACTAAATATAGTTGAATACACAAGATATATGTGTGAATAGAGTTAATGAGTTACTTACTATTTTTAATGGTTGTAATTTAAGGCATATGTTCTGAACACATTCCTTCCAAATCACATATTAATGAGGTTGATGTCAGGCCATCTTAAGTCCCCTAACCATTCTGGTAATTGGTAATGAAATTGTGTACCCAAAAGTACTTGTACAGTTTTATTCATGTGATAATGACAAGACTCATTTTTACAACACACACACACACACACACACACTGCTGGAAAACAAACAGCTCAGTGATGAAAAGTCACATAATTATTTCAAGTCTGAAAAATTACAACAATTGTGAAACTGGCAGCATATAAACACTTGTTTAAATGTAGATTAAAATCTGAAATCAGGTTACTGGTGATTGATTACATGAAGTTTCTGCTTAGCAGCAACTGGGCATTTTGTGAATTGTGATACCTGTATTGATTATTATGTGTATGGAATTTGTACTATTATGAACTGTAATAGCTAATTTGTTTTTTTAATTATTGATAATTAGACAATATAATTCTTCCATTATTAATTGATATATTAATTATCTAATATTTGTTTGTGACATTTTTGTCCTGCTCTTCGGGTAAAAATCCTTAGAGTTATGCTGTGTGAGACTTATATACTGGTGGTGGTGTGCTGTGATTGAGTGCTGAGTCCCATCATGTCCTATTTGCTGTTGGGGTGACATAGGTGGGGTGGTTGTCAATGCAGGGGTAGTTATTTTTTTAATTTCCCCTCGCTCATCAAAATCAATTGGAGGGAAATTATATGTACCACATCTGGGACTGGTAAAAAGTGCACCATTGACAGGGGTTTGGCCATGGATTGAAGAGGTATAGGATATTGATTTGTTCGTTTCTTATATTTATTAGTCACTTTATAAAGTACCAGGTGGCCCAAAAGTAGGTATACAGTTGTTTAGAATGTTGATGGGAGGGGGAGAGAATGTGTAAGTAGAAGATGTGTGGGTGGAGTCAAAATGACAGTTGGAAAGAGTGAGTGACAGGGAGTGACAGTTAAATCAGTTAAGTGTAGAGAGTGAGGGGAGTGAGGCCCTTAAGTAGGTACACAGTTGTCTAGTTGTTTAGTTGTTTTTTTTTTACTGATATTGTGAATGATGGCAGTGAACTTGAGTCAAGAACAAAGAAAGTGGATTCTAAAGTAGTACTGGAAGACTGAAAATGCCGAGCGGGTGCATGCAGTGTGGCAAGAAGCATCTGACACTCCTCCACCAACACATCTGACAATTTGTCGTCTATTCGTCTTAGAGATAAATTTGAAGCAACAGGTGCAGTGGCTAATGCACCTAAATCTGGACGTCCTAGGACGTCTATGACAGAGGAAAATAAGATGAGAGTCGCTCTGACATTTGTGAACAGTCCGAAAAAGTCCACACGACATGTGTCTGGGCAGCTATCCATACCTAGAATGTCCTTGCAACACTTAATGCATAAATTGAAATTGAAGCCATACCGTCCAAGACTGTTACATGGTCTTCTGGAGGATGACCCAGACCGTTGGTTGCAATTCTGTGAGATGATGTGTAACCAAATCTCTAACAAACCAGACCTTCTTGATAAGATAATCTGGTCAGATGAGGCTTCTTTCAAGTTGTCAGGCCACGTGAACAGGCATAAGTGTGTGTATTGGGCAGATGAAAATCCTCATTTGACTATCACATCTCAACTGAACCAGCCAGGTGTCACAGTGTGGGGTGCATTGTCCAGCGAAGGTGTTGTAGGATTGGTTTTCTTCGATACAACTGTGGATAGTAACAATTACCTAAACATGTTACGCGACATGGTAGTGCCACAACTCAGAACCAGGGCTAACTTCGCCGAACTGCTCTTCCAACAAGATGGGGCACCTCCTCGTTATGCTTTTGCAGTAAGGGACTATCTTGACAACACCTTCCCACGGCATTGGATTGGATGACATGGCAGCATTGAATGGCCGCCACGTTCACCCGACTAAACACCAATGGACTTCTTTTGGGGGGGCGTAGTAAAGAATAAGCTTTTTGAGAGGAATCCCCAGACAGTGGATGAATTAAAAGAGTTCATCTCGGAAGCATTTATGGACATGGATGCGGACCAGAATTTGTGTCGTATTGTGTGTCACAGTGTTCTGGACAGGTTCGAGGAATGTTGCAATGTTGATGGAATACATTTCGAGCACTTACGAGATTAAACAGTGTTAAACAAATGTAAATGTAATAAGCAATGTAATAAAATGCAAATAAACTATACTGTATACCTACTTTTGGGCCACTCCGTGTATTCTCTAAGGCTGCAATCCTACACACATACCTGGGAGTATGTCCTGTTGAACTCATTGGGACTTACTTTTGAATAAACATGTGTAGAATTGTGCAATAAGTGATATAAAAATCAATAATAGTAGTAGTAGTAGTAGTAGTAATAATAATAATAGGAAGCTGCCTTAAACTGAGTCAGACCATTGGACAATCTAGCCCAGTACTGTCGACTCTGATTGGCAGCAGCTCTCTGAGGTTTCAGGCAAGAGTTTTTCCAGCCCTACCTGGAGATGCTGGGGATGAAACCTGGGACCGTTTGCATGCAAAGCATGTGCTCTGCCACTGAGCTACAGCCTGAGATCCAAATCCAACATAAAACAAATGCAAGAACCAATAAAAGTCAGGTATTTACACAGATAAGCTAAACCTAAAACAAAAAACCAGCCAGCATAAGTGTGCTTGTCCCCTGTGCTGCCCACAATCTTGTTACTGGGACAGCTCCCCGTGCCTTTGTTCACACATGCATGAAAACTCACACTTATACACGTGTACATGAATATCACAAATAGGATGTTTTTTGTGGAGGCGTGGCATGCACACAGTGAATTATGCACTGTGCCAGAAGACTGGGGAAATTAGCTCTAGAACAATGACAGAGACCAAAACCATATAAGTTTTATTCTTACTACCACTGCTTACATAAACGAACATTTAATTCATATACCACCCCCTAACAGTGGACTGCAAAATGTTTGTTTCATGATTGTCAATAACTCTGTGTGTGTGTGCTAGGCAAATAGCAAGAGGTTCTTTGGAAGCCTAAGTGCAACAGGGAGTTTTAATGACACAGGAAGAAAAAATAGATTTCCAGCAATATCAAAAGAAAAAAAATAGTCCTAGCAGATATGTTTACCTGGGGGCCATCTAAACAGAGACGCTTCCCAACGCAATTCTGTTATAAACTGCGATTTCAGGTAATCACTTTTGCTCCTTCCATGGCACACACAGCCAATTACAGAAGGGCATGCCAAAAAATCCCCGCTTTTCCGCGGCAGACAGGTGGAGCCTCGTGACATCAACAAGCTTCCTTAAAAACACACACGCACATAGGCTCCCCCTCTCCTCCTCAGCCCTGCTCTTAAGTGCAGTAAAAGTCAATACCCAGATCAAGGGGGGTGGGTGCGCACTGGCATGCACCTTCCTCTCTGCAGCAGCCCGGAGCAGCATGCTCAGCAAGAGCATCCGGGCCATGGGGCCAAGAGCAGGAGGTGCAATGGAGGATCCATGATGCCCCTCTCTCCCGCCACAGTGGCAGCACTGCCCCAGGCTCCACAGAGGACCTTGCCTGGAAAGAGGAGGAGGATTCAGCAGCCCCTCAGCCCAGCCCTTTTCTTTTATTCTCCCACACACCTCCACACCTCCGCTCTTCTGTAGCTGTGAAGGGGTGGAACTTCAGTGGAAGTCAATGAGAATTATTTCCCAGTCGACATGTTTACCAACCAGGCTGTTCTCAGGGCAGAAGTGGAGATTTCAAAGGAAGAACAGTCATCCTAAAGTACAGGATCATTTGGGGAAAAACAAAGCACCTTTTAAACTCATTAACCCTTTAGCGAAGCTCCACACCTCCGGATAGGCACAGATTCAGAACACTCCTCTTGGCTCTGTGTTGAGTAAGTGCAGTGCAAGTCAATGAGCATTACTTCTGAGTCGACATGTTTAGCCGGCTGTTTTCAGGGCAGAAGTGGAGATTTCAAAGGAACAACAATCTTCCCAAAGCACATGTTCATGTGGGGAAAACAAAGCATTAACATCCGTGCAGCTGTGAGTAAGGTGGGAAGAAAAAACAAAAGCAAAGAGGTATCTCACAGTGGTGACATAAGACCCGAACACACCCCTAGGCATGCCCACCATAATGAGCCGAATTTATTTCGGGGAATCGAGGCACACTCTGCACAAACCACATTGAAGCTGCAGCAAGAAGAAAACCTAGCACAAAACACCTTTACGAAAATGCAAATTTTTAGGCAGGAAACCACGCTGTTGCTGCAAAGTGGCGGCTGCATCATGTGACCCGAACATCTCTGAGATGCATCAGCAGGGCAGTAAATTGCTCATGTAGATGGGCCCCTGAGGAAGGGGAAAGCTGAGGGTTTCACTTCTGGGTTGTTCACAGTCACTTAGAAACTCACCAAGGGTACTGGCTACCCTAGTTTCTCCAGACTTCTTAGCACGAATTCAATATGCAGTAAACACCTCAGTCTGGAATGGAGCAAAGACCACAGTGTGCTCGGTGGTCTTCTGCCCCAAGGAGGCCAAAGCTGTCATAGGTGATGAAAGCCAGCAATCCTTAACAGTCACACCTCTTGCTCCCCTTACAAGGCATGGTTGGCTGCTGTGGGAACAGAACGCTGGACTAGATAAGCCTTTGGCCTGGCCACGCAAGGCTCTTCTTCTGTTCTTACGTGCTTATGATTGTGAGGCCCTGGGAGAAGAGTGTGCTGCCCCCTTGATGGAACTGGTCTTGGGGACTTCAGTTTCTGGGGGTCCAGGCTCAGGGGGCTCAGGCATCTTGAGCTCAGACACCTTTTGCTCAGTGGTGGGGCTTGGACCCAGCACCTCCTCACTCCTCACCACTGCCCCCAGCCTTTGTGTCTGTGGCCAGGTTGCTGCTGAATTACAGGGTCACGACAGTACTCTTCCTGTAGGCATTTATGGTTCACTGATACTTTTTTAGTCTGTAAACAGTTGTTTTAATGGCCCTACTGGACTTTTGCTGTTTTGATCGTATATACTAAGAGCAAACTCATTCTCTGAGAGCCAATCCTTAAATAGCTGTCAACACAGAAAAGGGATGCACAGCCATTAAATACTCTGTCAGATTCCCTGAAAGTATCTATGCATGGGGTTACACATTTCTATTCCTCTGCCAGGAAGATAAAACAGGATAAAGCGATCAGATTTGAAGGCTAGACTGTAAATGCTGACCCACAACTATTATTTAAGCCCAACAATTCTATGGAAGGAAGTGATAAAGATAAGAGACAACTCACAAAACACGTAGGTCTGCCTTAAGCATAAAACTGAAATATGTTGGAAATCTGGAAAGACTGTAAATTATTGGCTTACCAGTTACAGAAGCTATTATTGCCTATATTAAACCAAAACTGCATAAAACAGAGTTCACAGAAGAGACAGCAGAAAGATTTCATGCTCAGCTTGATTCTCCCCCTCTCCTACAAAAGCTTGATTCTCCCCTGAAAAAATTACAGCCTGTTCCTATGCATGTTTACTTGGAAGTAAATTCCACTGAGTTCAATGTAATTTGTTCCTGATTATGGCTGGAATCCTAAACACACTTACTAGAAAGTAAGCCCCAGTAGGCACTGTGAAATTTACTTCTGAGTAGACATGTGTAGGATTCTATTCCTAACCTCCCATAATGGAATGAGAAAAAGAATACTTATTCATTAAATACTGGGAAATTAAATTTCCATATCCAAAATAGGTCACTAGGAAAGGCATGAGGCCCAGATAAATATCTTAATGAATGGTATAAAGTCTTTTGTGGTATTATTATTACTATTATTAACATTTCTATACCACCCAATAGCCAAAGCTCTCTGGGCAGTTTACAAAGATTAAAACATTAAAAATAAAATATACAGAGATTAAAAACCATTTACATAAAAACACATGAACAGACAATACACACAAAACAAACATATATCTAAAACAACTTCAAACAAAACAACCATAAGACATTCCAGAATCAATTAAAACTTATCATATAGTGCTAAATGCCTGGGAGAAGAGAAAGGTCTTAACCTGGTGCTGAAAAGATAATAGTGTTGGCACCAGGCGGGCCACATCGGGGAGATCATTCCAAAATTTGGGGGCCACCACTGAAAAGGCCCTCTCCCTTGTTGCCATCTTTTGAGCTTCCCTCAGTGTAGGCAGCAGGACAAGGGCCTTAGATGTTGAGCGTAGTGTACGAGTAGGTTTGTATCGGGAGAGGTGTTCCATCAGGCATTGCGGTCCCATGCCCTGTAGGGCTTCACAGGTTAAAACAAGCACCCTGAATTGAGCCTGGAAGCATATAGGCAGCCAGTGCAAGTGGGCCAGAGTCGGTCTTATATGTGCAGACCTTCCAGTCCCAGTTATCAATCTGGCTGCTGCATTTTGCACAAGCTGCAGCTTCTGAACTGTCTTCAAAAGCAGCCCCACGCTGAGCACATTGCAGTAATCAAAGCACAGATTGGAGGTTACCAGAGCATAGACAAGTGAAGCCAGGTTATCCCTGTCCAGATAGGGTGTCGCTCAGCCACCAACTGAAGTTGGTAGAAGGCACTCTGTGCCACTGAGGCCACCTGAGCCTTAAGTGACAAAGAGGGCTCAAAGAGAACCCCCAAGTATGAACCAGCTCCTTCAGGGGGAGTGCAACCCCATCCAAAACAGGTTGAGCATCCTCCATCCGGTCATAAGAACCACCCACCAACAGCATCTCAGTCTTGTCTGGATTGAGTTTCAATTTATTAGCCCCCATCCAGTCCATCATCACAGCCAGGCACTGATTTAGCACATCCACAGCCTTACCTGAAAAAGATGAAAAGGAGAAATAGAGCTGCTTGTCATCAGCGTACTGATGACTGCACACCCCAAAACTCTGGATGACCACACTCAACAGTTTCATGTAAATGTTAAATAGCATGGGCAACAGAACTGACCCCTGTGGAACCCCATACTGGAGAATCCATGGGGCCGAGCAATATTCCCCAAGCACCACCTTCTGGAGCCAACCATCCAAGCAGGAGGGAAACCACTGCAATGCAGTGCCTCCCACTCCCAGCTCAGACAATGGTCCCAGAAGGATACCATGGTCGATGGTATTGAAAGCCGCCAAGAGATCAAGGAGAATCAACAAGGTCACACTCCCCTTGTCTCTCTCCCAACATAGGTCATCATACAGGATGACCAAGGCTGTTTCCAAAACCCGGCTGAACCCTGACTGAAATGGATCTAGATTGGTGCCAGATCTTTATGGATGCTAAGGAATTTCCTCTATCAGTGTGTGGAACAAGCATCTGTTTTATTTAAACCTAATAGAGATCTAAGAGATTGTAATAGTTATTCCTATAACTGTAAATGTAGATACTAAAAAGCAATCTACAGTATTGGGCATGCAACTGAGAAGAGTTGTGCCAACTCTAATCAGCTGAGATCATACTGGTTTAATTGTTAATAGACATAATTTAGATATATCAATGAATAATCTAATATTATCAGCTTCAATATCAAAGAGACCAATGTTACAGTATCACTAGATATAAGACAAAGCCTTTGATAAGATAGGTTGGAAATTACTATTTTACACATTACAGTAATATTATTTTTCAGGTGTTTCCATAAAATGGTTTCTCTGGCATTATAAATAATTCAGTATTTAAAGTGATAGTGAATGGACTATTTTCTAAGAGGGCATTTTCTCCTGTGGCACCAGGGCTGTGGAATGAGCTCCCTAGAAAGGTTCGCCTGGTACCTGCGTTGTACTCCTTCTGGTACCAGGTGAAGACCTTTTATTCTCCCAGTAGCATTTTAGCTTCCTAGTCTTTTAGCTCTGATGTTTTAAATCTGTATTTTAAATCGCTGCATTGCTGCTAGGTTTTATTCTGGTTGTACTGTTTCATTGTGGTTTTAACCTTTCATATTTTATATTGTTTTATGCTATGCTTTGTGGTTTTAATTTTTGTGAACCACCCAGAGAGCTCTGGCTATTGGGCGGTATAGAAATGAATGAATGAATGAAAGAATGAATGAATGAATGACCCATCTGTTATTCCCAGTAGATACTAATGAAGTGTCTGAGATGGTTGAGAGCCAATGCATATAAGGGTTAAATTTCTGTATATATGCTGTGCTCAGTCAACTCAGACCAGATGCAATAAATGTACATTATGTTATTAATTGGATATGCAGATGCCAATGCTGCCATCACATTAAAGGTGCTAGATATAATGACATTTTCAACTGCATCTGTCCCACAGTATCACCAGTAATAATAACATTACTGCAGCACCTAGCTTCGGGGCTTTTCTGCATGAAGCTTTTAACTTGCACCTTTACTGGGGCTTCTGCTCCAGATCTTTTGTGGGATTAAGACTGGCTCCTTTTCATATTTTCCCCCTCTGGGGGTTTTCTTTCACTGCCTTTCTATATGTTCCATTAAACAACTATTACACAACCACTACACTGCACAATTCTGCTGTGATATAGCAGAATTGCACAAGTCCACGAGATTTCTATAGTACTATAGAGGCTATTCCCCCTTCATGGATCACTGCCTTGTTGTGGCGAAGGGGCTTGCATAACTCAGTGAAGCCATAAGCTATGCCGTGCAGGGCCACCCAAGACGGACAGGTCATGGCAGAGGGTTCTGACAAAATGTGGTCGACTGGAGAAGGAAATGGCAACCCACTCCAGTATTCTTGCCAAGAAAACCCCATGGAATGTATCACAAGGCTAAAAGATATGACGCTGGAAGATGAGCCCCTCAGGTCGGAAGGTGTCCAATATGCTACTGGGGAAGAGCAGAGGGTATTTCCAAGTAGCGCCAGAAAGAGTGAAGCGGCTGGGCCAAACCCGAAAGGACACTCAGCTGTGGATGTGTCTGGTGGTGAAAAGAAAATCCGATGCTGTAAAGAACAATATTGTTTAGGAACCTGGAATGTCAGATCAATGAATCAAGGTAAGCTGGAGGTGGTCAAATATGAGATGGCAAGATTGAACATCGATGTTGCAGAACCCAGAGTCAGAGAGACCACGGAGTGAAGGAAAAAGAGATTCTTTATTTAACGCGCGGGCTTAAGGCTGGAATCGTTTCCAAAGAGCCAGAAGCCCCGATTTACATTAGCACATTGGTTTTATAGACATTGTGACACATATGAAACGGCTCCTCCTCTCCCTCCTGCATGGGGTTGCAATCCTCAACATTTCTTCTCTTAGCACTATTGTTTATAATACAAGAACTGGGTTATAGGGTAGCCATGATAAGGAGAGAACAGAAGAGAACAGCAGAGAACAAGATATACAATTGTATGACCTTTGACAAGATAAGAAATTCCTGTGTCTCGTCAGCTTACAACAATATATTCAAGGGAGAAAGAGCTCAGCAAGAACATGAAGCATGAGACTGCATGAGGCTACTTAGTCTGACCCCCGATATGGCTGCTACATTCCCCCCTTAAATGCATAATTTCATTACAATTATAGCATTTTTGATAACCATACAAAGCTTTTTGTGACATACATATTACTTAGCCTCTTGTTGGGCTATTAGAGCATAGAGGGCAGCAGTTTTACTAGCTGAGACATAAAACAGATTGGTTAAACAGCGCATAAGACAAGGAACGCAGAGACATAACAGAACTTTTATGAACAATACTGGTAGAATTAGGATGAACAATGCTTTCAAGCCAGCTAAGATCTGGAAGCCAAGGGGTTAACTAATTTAGCTAATTGTTTTGTCTTATTGTTTTGTAAGCTACTATATTGTGCAGCTTGTTGATTTGTTTATTTACAGCATTGCCATTATCAGTTAAGTTAAAACAACAGAGCTTTTGGTGTGTCTCACAACTTAAATGATGAAGAAGGAAGAGGTAATCTATACCAGCTCTATTTTCTAGAACTGCACCTTTTAGATCACGCAGCTTTTTATTTAACAATGACAATGCTCGTGAGGTGGCATTTATGCATTTGGCTAAGCTGCAAGCTAACCGGTTGATTTCCAGACCATCAGCCACGGCTAAACTTGGAACCCCAACTAGTGACATTGCTAAGGCCAATTTTTCTGAGTCAGAATATAACTGCACATGACTATTACAATTTTTAGTTAGTTGGAGTGCTCGAGGCTGCCATTGACGGATTTTTTCAGGCTACAGGGGAAGAACTGGCACCAGTTCAATTGGCGGCTGAGGCAACATGGGTGGTTATCAGACAAGTTGGCAGGAATAAATGACCAAGTGCAGGAATTACATGTCTAAAACCATCCATGAGGCAAAAGTATGTGGGCATCATTAAAAGATATGTTTTGAATTTTATTACAGTGGAAGGGGGCCAGGGATAGCTTTATATTTTCTGGAAAAAATTTTGACAATTAAGCATTTGTGCACACGTAGCATTTGTTTCAGCAATGATGGGGGTGCGTAGAGTGAACTCTGTAGGGGGTAGGATCTTTGCAACCACGCCCCAATTAGCATTTTGGGAATAAGTTAAACTTACACCATAAACTTTTAACATGGTATCTTTTTGAATTTTCCCAGGATGTCTACAGACAGGTATTAAGCAAGAGCTAATAAGCCTGTTTGCAGGTATACCTCTTGGCAAACAAAAATGTTTTATTTTCATGATGTTAGCCAGGTGGAGCCAGTAATTATCAGCAAATCACTGGGACAAACTTCTTTTTCCAGGGGCAGACCCCCCTTTTTGCACCTTATTAAGGAAACACAATGCAACACTACTAACACTACAACACGCATGTTTGATCTTCTTTGGGATCTGACCGTACGCTGGGCAGCTATTTACCTGGCAAGCTGCAGTAGGGTCTAGTCCCCTTCTTCAATTCTCCAGTTGCAGGTCTGACCATACGCAGGGGGACAGTTTCCCGGTGTGTCCACAGTAAGGTCTAGCCTGAGTCTTCTTACTGCTTTTTCAGAATGATTTTTAAAGGATTTTCAGGATTTCTGTTTATGGTCTACTTTCCCCCTCTCGCTCTCTTGACTCGTGTCCAATGTATCTAGGGTTTAACTCTAGCTGCTTTCATAGCTGCGGGGGTGGAAAGTATGACAGTTTTCAGTCTTCTCTATCTGGGAGTCAAAGGGTTATTTTTCCCTCTTTAACTCATACTTTAACTCTTGGTTGGAAAGGATGAGCTTCTGTGATGGGAATGGCTTATTTTTTAAGACAAAGCGACGCTGGGCTTGAAGAACTTCGCTCAGTGTTTGGACTTCTTGTTTAAGGCTAACGTTTGCTTGCTCTTGATGCTGCTCCAGTGTCAATTATGAAGTCAATGTCACGGCCCCTCACAGTCAATGTCACGGCCCTTCTCAAGCTGTCTCCCTCTTCGCCCATTCTGGCCCCTTTGGTTTTCTCCTTTGTGTATTTGATTTATTTTATTTGGGCATTCATGCCACTAATGTCTATCTTGTCCACACTGGGCACACTGGTTCTTTTTTTAAGAATCTTCTGCCTCTGCCGGGTCTTCTTCTTTTCTTTTTTCGTTTATGTCTTCTTGGGCCTCTGGGTCGAGGGGGGTGTACTGGCGATAGGCATTTGAAAGACGCTCCAAGTACGCTCTGGGGCCTCGGTGGCACCTTGCAGCACTTTAGACACTTTGGTCATATTAATTGACTTCTTCATACCTGCTTTCATGGCTTTTAACAGCAGGGTTTGATACTGGGTGAGGCGCTCTAGCCCCACTTGTGTTTTGGGATTCCAGCAGGGGGGGTTACTTACAAGGAGACTTTATTGGGTAACTTACAGCACACAGGCGTACTTAATTTTTGGATCAGACAGCTTCTCTGAACCACGAGCTATTGCACTAAATGGGTTTTTATACTATACATGTTACCCATGAGGCAGCACAACACTAGCAAGCATTTTCAGCATAGGCTAGAAGTGCTTGGTTCTCAGGCACAGCTTCCTGTAAACAACTTCGCTTTCCAAAGTGCTTGATAACACTTTTTATTTATTAGTATGGGAAGACAAATTTTTTCTCTTTTTTTTGCTTTCTTTTTCTTTGCTGATCTGCCTGTATTGCAGATCATGTTTCAAACTTTTTATATAAAACTTTCTGATCTATGCACCAGCCTTGTTTCTTTATTTGTCTTTTTCAAGTTAAACTTACTTAAACTTTTCTGCCTTACACTAGTCCCACTGACACACATTTGGGATAGGCTCTTCTTCTCCTTCTAGTTAGATTTTCTTTATCTTAAAGAACTATTACATTATTGTGGCTACTTTACCCCAGGTAATAAGCTCCAGGCACAATCAGCTGCTTTTAATTTACCCTGGGGGCAACTATGGCCACGCTTCTTTTTTACAAATGTTTTTTCTTTGCCTTTTGCCTTTTCTTTTTCTCTCTTCTCTATCTGTCTTCTACTTTCTCTATTTTTTCTTTTCTACTTGCTTTTGTCTTTTCTCTTCGTTATCCATTGGGAACCACACTTAGTATCATTTGGAGTTGCAACTAACACTAATCTGCAAATATCACATATATTTTATGATATTTAAGAAATCATAAAATATACACAACAAACTTTTTCTGCAATTTAACACAATGAATAGAAAACACTTTTTGCATGGTAAGGCATGATGGAGCAGATCCAGCAATTATACTGCTCTTCTGGCTGAAAGCTCAGGGCTCATTAAAATCAAGGGACGGGCATACCCACACACGCAAAGAGTTCTAGGTCACCATTTTTGCATCAGCAACTCTATGCTGCATGAGTTTTAGCAGAAGGAAATTTAAAAGTTATAGATCAAACTCAGCCTGCTGTACACTGAGCTGACTACAAACATAGACACACGGTCCACAGCGATGAGAGTTCAAGTTTATCAAAAGCTTCATAGCACTGTCCATGGCAAGTCTTTGACAATTTAAAATTTTAGTTCATGTGCAGAGTGTCTCTAAAAAGCCTAGACATTGATGGAGGCAAACAGAGAAGGCCCTGGGCAATGAAGATGCGATGTTTCCAGCAAAGGCTCTCCACTTTTGCATTAGTTTAAAAAGGGGAAGTGTGGCCCTACACCCCTTCTGACAGACAAGGGCCTTTAACTTTTTAGCAAGGCCTCTGTCTAAACAGAGCGGCACAGCTTAGCTCTCTAGCCGTGACACTTTAACCTGGGCAACTCCTTTGTAAATTTTATTTTACTTCTGTCAGGTTCTCTCACAGACATTTTAAAAACTTACTCTTTTTTTTTTCTTTTCTAACCTGGTACACAAAAGCACTGAAACACTGAGTGCCGAAACTCAGGACGCTGGGGGGTGATGGGCATCGCTTTATACTTGCATTTTTCAGGCAGCCATTAATCTTCGGGGAGGCGGTGGGGTGATTTGCAGGACTTCAAAGGCAAGCTTCTCAGTTTGTTTGTATTTGTAAATCCCAAGCTCAAAACAGGACACGATGAGGTACAGGGCCACCAAATTCTTGCTTTGGCACGGGCAACAAATAACTCGGGTCAGCTTTCTTCGCTGGGGTCTCAAACAGGAAAACAGTCTTAATTTAAAGTTGTAACATCACTGACAGCGTCAGCCAGCCAGCTACACAGATCTCATTGTTTTTTAAGACAGTTGCTCCAATATCTTCTTTTCTTCTCAATCAGGTTGGGTCTCCCAGCTTACACAGTTTATTGCAGCTTCCAGGAGCATGGCAGTAGCGTGATTTTGGCTTGGCCAGGAACATGCTGTCTGGTTTCTCGGTCTCTTTAGCACACACACTTAGGCAGTGTAACACTGGACACTCGAATCAGTGAGATTTCTTCATTGCAGGGAATCCCACGGCAAAAGCTTAATGGTTACGCTCTTCAGAAATCATATAGCTGATGGTCAGTAGCTACAGGCTCTATGCAATTTTAACACAGTTCAAAGCTAAACACGGTTACCTTGACAGAGATCTTCAACGTGGTCTTTCCGCTTCATTCTGCTTTGGGACAGTCTTATGGCACACTTTTCACTCGAAGAGGGGTCTAGCCTGTGCTCTGGGGGCTGATTCTTCACCTTTATTTTCTATTTTGCCTTCATTTTCTGGGTCTTCATTTTCAGTTTCCATTTCTTAGGGATTTCATCTCAATTAGGCGAGGTGATGATGTTGCACAACTCAGAAGGTTGTGGGCAATTTTCCTGCCCCCCCTCTCTCGGCGCGCTAGGCTAACAGCTACTTTTTCGGCCTTACACTCTCACGCTCCCACGCTTTGTTAAAAGCCAGACTGTCCTGCAACATTTTTCTAATTAACAGCCTCAGATCTTGTTTTTTTTTCTCTCAGCTCGACCTTGAGCTTTTTGCTGTTTTCTCTCTCTATTCTGAATCTTTTAAAAAAACCTTTTTCCTTCTTTGTTTGACATACATCTCAAGGGGGTGCAAGGTTTGCTTCCCCCACCACCCATAGCCTCCCTCCTAAATTGAAGACAGACACAATTAGGGAATGGGAATTGGTCAGTGAGTAAGGGGTCTCACTGGCCGACACAAGAGGATTTTTCACACCACGCACTTTGCTACTGGCCTGGGCACCCGGACGGTCAACGGTATGCTTCAGAAACCGCAGTAGCCACTCACACAATCATCAATCTCTCCACTACATCCATATGTCCCTGCCACCCACTTTTCCCACTTTTTACCAGAGCGGAAAACGGCTTCCCCAGCTTCCTCAGCTTCCTACTGAGTACTGGCGTGCTAGGTACTGGCGCCCACTCGGGGGTGTGATCAGGCCCCCCTTCTACCCGCAAGGAGTAGGTTCTTTTGTATACGTATACCACCAACACTGACCTTCTTCATAAGGCGGGGCCCTCTTTTTTTCTGCCCAGTGGCCTTTCTCCCTAAAGGCGGGGCCCTCTTTTTCCCATATACTTGCCTTTCTCCTGAAGGCTTCCAATGTGGGTTTCAACTCAATTGCAGCTGCGATACAGGCAGGGCTCAAGTTCCTTCCTCCGCTTCCCAAGGTTCTCTTGCTGCTCACTACCGTTTGGGCGATCCCGGTGCAGGCTTTCTCCCATTCACTCGACAAAAAGGTCGGTGGCGCCAAGAAAGGGAGGCATGCGCCGAGCTCGTCCTCCTGGTGCGGCGATCAAGAGCAGGCAACTGCCACCTGTCTGGCTCAGAGCCTGCCACATCCGAGTCACGGCACCATTTATGTTGCAGAACCCAGAGTCAGAGAGACCACGGAGTGAAGGAAAAAGAGATTCTTTATTTAACGCGCGGGCTTAAGGCTGGAATCGTTTCCAAAGAGCCAGAAGCCCCGATTTACATTAGCACATTGGTTTTATAGACATTGTGACACATATGAAACGGCTCCTCCTCTCCCTCCTGCATGGGGTTGCAATCCTCAACATTTCTTCTCTTAGCACTATTGTTTATAATACAAGAACTGGGTTATAGGGTAGCCATGATAAGGAGAGAACAGAAGAGAACAGCAGAGAACAAGATATACAATTGTATGACCTTTGACAAGATAAGAAATTCCTGTGTCTCGTCAGCTTACAACAATATATTCAAGGGAGAAAGAGCTCAGCAAGAACATGAAGCATGAGACTGCATGAGGCTACTTAGTCTGACCCCCGATATGGCTGCTACATCGACATCTTGGGAATCAGCAAACTAAAATGGACAAGCATGGGTGAATTTAATTCAGGTGACCATCATATCTACTATTGTGGGCAAGAATCCCTTAGAAGAAATGGAGTAGCACTCATAGTCAACAAAAGGGTGGGAAAAGCAGTACTGGGGTACAATCTTAAAAATGACAGAATGATCTCAGTACGAATCCAAGGCAAACCATTCAACATCACAGTAATTCAAGTCTATGCCCCAACCACTGAGGCCGAAGAAGCTGAGGTTGATCGGTTCTATGAAGACCTACAACACCTTCTAGAACTAACACCCAAAAAAGATGTCCTCTTCATCATAGGGGATTGGAATGCTAAAGTAGGAAGTCAAGAAATCACCGGGATAACAGGCAGGCATGGCCTTGGTGTACAAAATGAAGCAGGACAAAAGCTAATAGAGTTTTGCCAAGAGAACATGCTGATCATAGCAAACACTCTTTTCCAACAGCACAAGAGGCGACTCTACACATGGACATCACCAGATGGTCAATATCAAAATCAGATTGATTATGTCCTTTGCAGCCAAAGATGGAGAAGCTCCATACAGTCAGTAAAAACAAGACCTGGAGCTGACTGTGGCTCAGATCATGAGCTGCTTCTTGCAAAATTTCGGCTTAAATTGAAGAACGTCAGGAAAACCACTAAACTGTTCAGGTATGACCTAAATTATATCCCTTATGAATATACAGTGGAGGTGAGGAATAGATTTCAGGGATTAGACCTGATAGACAGAGTGCCTGAGGAACTATGGACGGAGGTCCGTAACATTGTTCAGGAGGCAGCAACGAAATCCATCCCAAAGAAACAGAAATGCAAGAAAGCCAAGTGGCTGTCTGATGAGGCTTTACAAGTAGCTGAGGAAAGAAGGGAAGCGAAAAGCAAGGGAGAAAGGGGAAGATATACCCAACTGAATGCAGACTTCCAGAGAATAGCAAGGAGAGACAAGAAGGCCTTCTTAAATGAACAATGCAAAGAAATGGAGGAAAACAACAGAATGGGAAAGACTAGAGATCTCTTCAAGAAAATTGGAGACCTCAAGGGAACGTTTTGTGCAAAGACGGGCATGATAAAGGACAAAGAAGGCAGGGACCTAAAAGAAGCAGATCAGATTAAGAATACACAGAAGGTGTATACAGGAAAGATCTGAATGTCCCTGATAGCCATGATAGTGCGGTCACTGAACTTGAGCCGGACATCCTCGAGAGTGAAGTCAAGTGGGCCTTAGGAAGCATTAGTAACAACAAAGCTAGCGGAGATGACAGTATTCCAGCTGAGCTATTTAAAATCCTAAAAGATGATGCTGTTAAAGTGCTGCATTCAATATGCCAACAAATCTAGAACACTCAACAGTGGCCACAAGACTGGAAAAGGTCAGTTTACATTCCAATTCCAAAGAAGGGCAATGCCAAAGAGTGTTCAAACTACTGTACAAATGCACTCCTTTCACATGCCAGCAAGGTGATGCTCAAAATCCTACAAGCTAGGCTTCAGCAGTACGTGAACCGAGAACTACCGGAAGTACAAGCTGGGTTTTGAAGAGGCAGAGGAACTAGAGATCAAATCGCCAACATTCGCTGGATCATGGAGAAAGCAAGAGAATTCCAGAAAAATGTCTATTTCTGCTTCATTGACTACGCTAAAGCCTTTGCTTGTGTGGATCACAACAAACTGTGGCAAATTCTGAAAGAGATGGGAGTACCAGACCACCTTACCTGTCTCCTGAGAAACCTGTACGAGGGTCAAGAAGCAACAGTAAGAACCAGACATGGAACAACCGATTGGTTCAAAATTGGGAAAGGAGTACGACAGGGCTGCATATTGTCACCCTGCTTATTTAACTTATATGCAGAGTACATCATGAGAAATGCCGGGTTGGATGAATCAGAGGTCGGAATTAAGATTGCTGGGGGAATTATCAACAACCTCTGATATGCAGACGATACCACCCTAATGGCAGAAAGAGAAGAGGATCTCAAGAGCCTCTTGTTGAGGGTGAAAGAGGAGAGTGCAAAAGCTGGTTTGAAACTCAACATTACAAAAACTTAGATTATGGCATCTGGCCCTATCACTTCCGGGCATATAGAAGGGGAAGAAATGGAAGCAGTGACAGCTTTTATTTTCTTGGGCTCCAAGATCACCGCAGACGGTGACTGTAGCCATGAAATTAAAAGACGCTTGCTCCTTGGGAGGAAAGCTACGGCAAACCTAGACAGCATAGTAAGAAGCAGAGACATCACCTTGCCGACAAAGGTCCGTCTAATCAAAGCTATGGTTTTCCCAGTAGTAATGTATGGCTGTGAGAGCTGGACTATAAGGAAGGCTGAGCGCTGAAGAATTGATGCTTTCGAACTGTGGTGCTGGAGAAGACTCTTACGAGTCCCCTGGACTGCAAGGAGGTCAAATCAGTCCATCCTAAAGGAAATCAACCCTGAGTGCTCATTGGAAGGACAGATACTGAAGCTGAAGCTCCAATATTTTGGCCACCTAATGCGAAGAGAAAACTCCCTGGAAAAGACCCTGATGCTGGGAAAGACTGAAGGCAAAAGGAGAAGGGGACGGCAGAGGATGAGATGGCTAGATAGCATCACTGATGCAATGAATATGAACTTGAGCACGCTCCGGGAGAGAGCGCAGGACAGGAAGGCCTGGCGTGCTATGGTCCATGGGGTCACGAAGAGTCAGACACGACTGAACGACTGAACAACAACAACAATAGAGGCTATTCAGAAAACTATCTGAATTCTCCACAGAAACAAAATAGGTCAAAGGAAAATGTTATATAACTAAAAATATAACAAAAAATTAATATAAATACTAATATTCCATTGAAGAGGATCAGATTGGTCAAAACGCATTTGGCATATTGGTGTTGTCACGATTCCCCACTTCACTCCAGTGCCCAAACATACACAGACGACAGGCTTCAGTCTATAGCTTTTAATCCATTACTTCACAGGGTCATACAGATGCAAATTCTCAGAGAAACTCTCCATCTACAAGGAATGCCTTCAGGGGATCCAAATGGAATTTACGGGAGTTGCCCACCATTTGAAGAGGGAGGCGGTCTTGCTAGCCTAACTTAAGGGGGGGAGGTCCCCCTCTTCTTGAGAGGCCTCTAAGCGCAGCTTCTCACACAAGGCCAATTGGGTAGACCATCTAAGTTCCATCCCTACCTTCTCTCTCTTTGCTTTGCTTTGCGCCTGGCATCTCTTAGGTCAACCTCCTGTTCGCTGCCTCTCGTGGGGAGGGGGGGAGGTGAGGAGGGACCCTCAAGCTCAGCCATCTGTACGTTTGTAACCTGAGAAGCAGGCCTACTCATATCTGGACTAGCCTGGGAAAACACCTCCCCCATATCTGATGGTTCTCCTTCAGAATCTGAACTGCTATCCCACTCCCTGCACTCAGAAATACCCCTAACAGGTGTTGTGTATGTGTACAGCCTTGGATCTGGAAATTAGCATTGCGACTATGCACAGCCTATGTATGTGATGTACTGATGGGCATTTTTGACTGCTAATCAATTGTTTTAATTTTGAGTGAGTTATTAGTATTTATATTAATTTTTTGTTATTTTTTTGGAGATAACATAATTTTCCTTTAATCTGTTCTGTTTCTGATGTTAGATCAAAGAAATAAAACAAAACAGTTTGCCAACCCTGATAACACAGAAATACTCTGAGCACGTGCAGCGTTGATTGTAAACTCAATTCATGGTACCATCATGACTTACAGGAATAAAATGGAGTTTGCTTCTGCTACCCTGATGCTAAACACATTTACTTGGGTATAAGCACCATTCTGTTGTAAAAAAAGATAACATATTTTTTAAAATAAACATAATAAAATGAGCATCTGTAGCCCAGCTGGCTGCCCTCTAACTCTAATAAGGTTTTGAAAATAAGAAGCAAGGATGCTGTGGCAAGCAACATCTGGCCTGGTACGCCCTTTCATGCTCATCCTGGCCCAGGTGCTGAAGTGGGGCCTGTTCACCCCTGTCCCCATCATCTGCTGCTCTCTGGGGGGGCAATGGGGGGGGCTGGGCTGCATCCCTAGCTACACCACCAATTTAAAAGAATCTCAGGTGGCAGATAATGTGAAGGACTTCAGCCTGATCCTTTGGAAAATTGCTCCCATTCAGGCACAATATGGGCTAAAATGGAGAAACGGTCTGACCCATTGGAGGCTGGTGGCTCTGATTGTGGTGGGGCTGTACATCTGTTCTGGGTTTTAGTCAGAACCAGCCAGAACTCTACAGGAGATATCCAAGGCGCTGAACCCTATCCCCAAAATAGTCCTGGTTGGTTCTGACTGAAACCCAGAACAGATTCACAGCCCTACCAAAATCAGAGCCACCGGCCTCTACTGGTCAGACAGCTTCCTGTGTTGCCCTTTCACATTGGAACTTATAGCATATGGCCAGCCTAAAAGGAATATGAAGATATACCTCCTACCTCTACTTTGTTATTTCTTGCATTGTTAATTATAACCATTTAGGTTCCATTTTCTTTCCAATGGCAATTCAATAAAATATTACCTCATATCATCCTGCTTCATCTCTATGTTTTTGAAGCCCACCCATAGGCTGATTGATTCACTGGTATTTAAAAAGAACTCTTGAACTGAATATTATCTCCTATCTCCAATTGCCTAAAGATTCAAATGGAAGCTTTAAAACTAAACATAATTAAACAGAATCCTTTCAATCACATCCTGGGAATATGCACAGACTTGTGATGTTTTCATGTCGTGCAAATGTGATGTTTTCATGTCATGTTCTTGAGGGAAAATCACAGGATGGTGCTGCGGAGGAAGTGTTTTGGACACTGTAACACAGAATGTACAGTGCTGTGTTGACAGCAGAAGAGAAATTCAGTCTGTTCTCATTTTTATTATACATGTAAAATATGTTAAGGCACCTGTGTGGTACATGTACAGAGCTGAAGAGAGATTCTGAGAGAAGAGGGATTACTACCACACGGGAGACTGAAAAAAATTGAACTTGCCCAGGTTACCCAATATATTTATACATTTCAGATGAATTATGGGCAAAACCCATATACAGAGACAGTGTGGTGCAGTGGTTAGAGTAAGGTTAGGACGGGCAAAACCAGATTCAAATCCACCCACAGCCATGAAGCTTAGTGGGTGACCTTGGGTCAGTCTCATCCTCTTTGCCAGGGTTACCACAGGGTTGTTGTGAGGTTAAAGTGTGTGTGTGTGTGGAGGTAGAGACACGTCCACCACTTTGACCTCTATGGAGGAAAGGCAAAGTATAAATAATAAGGAGTAACCCAGCCAAAGGGTTAAATATTTTTAAAATCTGAGTGATTTTTAAGGGAGAGCTTTCAGCATGTGCTTCAATTTCCCACTGAACATCACCAGTTGCCATAGGTATTCAAACATAGAAAGTGATGTGTTTAAAGATTAGGCTTCCACTCAAATTTTGTTGATTTATGTATCAGTTATTGCAGCTTTGTACTCCAGAGATACTTTTTCTAGACTTCTTTTGGGGTGCAGATGGGGAGATATTCTTGTGATCTTTACATAAGAAAACAAGAAGAGCCATGCTGGATCAGTCCAATATCCTATCTAGACCAGCATCCTATTCCCATAGCGGCCAACAGGATGCTTATGGGAAGCCAACAAGCAGAACATGGGTACAAGAGTAGCTTTCCACAATTCACACATGGTTCCTACTAGCAACTGGTATTGAGAGGTGCACTGCCTCTGATACTTGGGGTAATATACAGCCATCATGATTAGTAGATATTGATATCTTATCCTCCTTTCTTAGCTGCAGGGAGAACAATATTACTCTGCTGGAGTATGGAATGCATCAGATTTTTGACAAACTATCAGTATCTAAGCTTATGAAGTTAAGGATTTTGTTCTAGAACTCAGTGCAAGATGGAGGTGAGGAAGGGAATCAATCACTGCTCAGGGAAACCACTGCTAAGGCATACTTTAGACACCCCCATGTTTATACAGCAGAATGAGGTGGTAGAATGCTGATGTCGTAGAACGCACTGCACCATTCTACGTTCTATTTTTTTGTGCTCTTTCACTTTTTTTTTTTTAAAGAAAGCTTCTCTGTGTTTGTGGCACTCCAAACTGGCAGCTGGTGGAATAATAGACTGCCCCTCTGTGCCTGGGGAATTCCAAACTGGCAGCTAGCGAAGTGATGTACTGCCCCCTTCACAACAGTGGCATGTATACTGATCAGCTACAGACTCAAGAGAATTTAAATTGGCTATGCAGCCACATTTTCAGTGGTACAAAATGCTTCTCCCCTTCAGTTTATGTTCTGGCTCAATATTTCTGTCAGTGATCTAAAGCCCAAATGCTGAAGAGCATGGAATATATATTAACATGCTACATAACCGCATAGTAAGTCTTCAGTGAATGAAATTGTGACGGAGACTTCAGAAATGAAATCTGAATATTTCATTAAATAGAAGACTTTCCTTTTAAAATACTCATCTTTCTTTTTCCCAAAGCTCTAAATTAAAACCAAAGCCTTCGGGTCTATAGCAGGCATAGGTAATGTTAGGAGGTCCAGGGGCCGTTTTTGCACCCTGGACTTCCTCTCTCCATGGGCCATGGAGTCTACAGGGTGCATCACACAGTTTGTGGAGCAGCCCTGAAAATAAAAAAAGCAAAGTCAGCAGTTTGCTGCTGAAATTTGGTGGCAAACCACAGAATGCTGCTTTGGTTAGATTTAGCTTGCAAAAAAGCTAAATTTGGCCATTTGGGCACTCCATAGCCACTATAGACACCATTTTGGGGTATGGGGGGGGATGCATGCTGCCCATGGGATGCAACCTGCATGCAACCCTGGTCTAAAGAATGGAATTACTGAGCTGATCCAATGTTAGTCCTACTTTGTGAGACCCATTGAAATGAATGAAACTTAGAGTGTCTCTACGTTAAGCAAAAATCCCACCAAAAAACACATCCTTTCCGCAGCTTCCTGCTTTCGGTTGCTTTGTGGGATTAGGAAGGGCTTCTTTACATGGCAGTCACGTGGTTTGAACTGAGGGAGTGCCTCCCTCCCTCTCTGGCATGTGTGCAAAGGAGGGGGGAAGTCTTGTTTTCATAGCATAACTTCTGCTATACTGTTTTCTCGCAGCCCCCAGGAAACCTCTGACTTACTTCTAAGTAGACATAAAATGTAAGATTGTGCTGTAAGTCTGCAACTCTTGGCACACGTATGTGGGAGTAAGCCCCATTGAACTCAATGAGACTTATTTCTGAGTAGACATAGGATCACCCTGTAAGTCTGCAACCCTCAGCACACTAACTTGGGAGAAAGCCCCATTGAACTTAATAGGGTCCTCTGAAACAACAGAGAATGTTGCTTCTGAACTTGGCGGGGTGGGTGATAAGATGTGTCTCCCTTCATTGCATGGAGGCATTTTACCCTCTTTTCGCTCCAATTGAGAAATGTGGAGGCAGGAGTCGCAATCAGCAGGTGATTCTTGCCCTCATGCCTGCCAAATCTGCTCAGGTCTCGTTTCGTGCAACCCCGCTCCCGTCCTCAATGCCTTTGTCATCCTGACCGCGCCCCCAACAACTGAAAACAAATGCCCTCAGCAGGCAGACACAGCGGTTTCTTTCCACTATTGGAGAATTTCGCAGGGAGATCATGGCGCTCCTGTTCCGTGAGTTGGAAAAAATACATTTTTTGTGTTTGGGAAAAACACGAGATAGGCTGGGGAAAATAGCGGGAGTCACCCTGGAGGGTGACGGCATCATCTAAAGAGCCCGCAAAATTCAGAGAGAGAGACATCTCAATAGCAGGATTAAAGCTCCGTGTGATGAACCCTTTAAGTTAGACTAATATTACATAACCCATTGTCATCTAATCGTACTGACTCTGTGGTCCAAATGTCTAAACATGCATGGGATTGCACCTTTGCCCACTTACATTCTACTCACCAGCCCCCTCACACACCTTTCATGGTCTCATCCTCCCCTTAAGGAAGGTTCTATTTCCTTTACAGAGAAGTCAGAGACGACACCTGATCTATTTCTAGTAACATCAGCTAGTATCCAACAAACCACAAAAGAGCTTCACAGGTTCAAGGAGCATTAGGTTTCCTTTTTATCAAAGAGCAGCACCCCTTTCTACCACCCAAATGGGGTTCAAAACGGAGTTTCAATGGTTCAAAGAAAAAAGTAAAAAATTACCCTGGGATACGAGCCACTGCCTGAAAAAAAGATGTCTACACAGTTGGAATTCCAAGATCAAAGGATGTTACTATACCACCCCCTTTTTTCAGGTACCAGTTATTCATACGTACACACAGATAAACATCAGCAATCACAACCCTGTCATTGTACACCATTGAACTGTCATTGTACACCATTGAACTGTCATTGGAGGCGACCGCCTATCCAATGCAGGGCAGGAGAAGCACAGAGGGGATTGTTCCCTCCGCACTTTTCCTGCCCTGCATTTTCAGCTAGACAGCTGATTTCAGCTGTCTAGCTGCGGGAGGGCAGAGCAGGGGAGGAGGCTGCTGTACGACACATTGGACGTGTCGTACAGGCATTTCCGCCCTCCCCGCCCCAGAACCACCACCCCCATAACGCCCCTTTCCAGCTGCTCCACTCTCCTTTTGCGAGTGCAGAGTACAAGGCTGTTCTGCACTGCCTCTGAGGCGGTGCAGAAGTGGGGGGAGGTCAGTTCTCAGAAAACCAGATATCCTATGGCCGTCTAGCCGCTGTCTAGCGGCCATAGGATTGCCCCCTAAATATCTCTTTCAAAAGACTATTTTGGGTCCCTGCAACCTTGAGAATATATATACCAGTGTCTATATTAACCAGCCCTACTTGTCCTGTGAAAGTTGTTTTAAAAATAATTAATATAATATTTGAATTCACATTGTAAAATTAACAGTTTCCCTTCTTCAACAAGTGGTGAAACTTGCTTCAGTGAAGTTATTTCAGGATTCAAAGGCAGCACAGTAATCTTAGTATTTCTGCCAGGGTGCCCATTTGCAATCCCACCACAATATTCCTGCAATGTTCCTTTAATATTCTGTCACACTTGAGCATGTCCAAGGTTTCATTCGCAATGGCAGTTTACTGCTAGAACTGCTGGTTGGAAGTGTTTCTACTACTGTATGGTTCCTACTTGACCAGTAGTAGTTGGTGTTAAGTTTGAGGGGGCTTGTACATCTTTTGTTTTTTTGGCATCCTTTTGTGTATTTTTGCACCTGAAGGAACCTATGTGGTTCACCCAGAATGGGAGAGAGTTCTGAGTAATGGCTGATTGCTGTATTTTCAAAAATGGGAGATTAATCACTGTTTGCTTCTTTCTTGTTCCCAGGAGCCCTATGGGTGGATCCAGGTGAAATCACCACATCATCTGGCAGAGCCCAATCTGAGGTCCTGTTTCCACAAGTGATTTACTCTGAACTGGCTGCGTGGGGGTCATTAGGGATACATAACATCGTGGCCATCCAGCAGCAACCCCGGAGCTTATCAAGGAAAAAATTGATTTCCTGAGACTGCTTGTAGTCCGATTCTTTTCCTTACGTCGGGTTCTCTTCGGTATAGTTGCTGTGTGCCCCAACACCCACATTTACCTTGGGTATGCAATCCCTGCCCAGGGGTGTGCCCTTCACCGTGACCCCAGTCAAGGGGGGTTTGCTGTGTGTTTCCCCGCCCTGCACAAGTCCATTAGTGTCTCCTCAGAAGTAACTCCCATTGTGGTCAATGAGGCTTGCCCTCTGAATGCCCACATCAGAACTTATAGAAATCCCCCTCAATCGACATGGCACGGTTTAAAGCCCAATTCCCTAAGTGCGGTAAAGCGCGATCTTGAGGCTCCAATTCTCCTTTGTTTGGTTTATTGCCTTCGGAAGCAACTACTTCAATCCTTCCTTATAGAGTTCCTGTGAGTTAAAATGGGGGCTGGTTTCCCATCTTTGTTGAGCAGCCCCTGCCAGTCAGATGATGTTCATTCCAATCCCCACCCCCACCAGGAAGTATGTTCTGTGAAGTGACTGGTGCAGAGAACCTGCTCATGGATCCCTGAATGGACCAAAGGGCAGCAAAGCTGGTTCCTTTTTAAAAAGGAACTCTGTGGAACTCCCTCCCTAGGGAATTCCGCCATGCCCCCTCTTTAATGAGCTTCCGCCACGCATTAAAAATGTGGTTGTTCAGGCAGGCATTTGGGGTGGGCTAGGGTAATTTTAGAAATGTGCTTTTAATGTTCAGTTGTATTGTATGAACTGTTGTACATCGCCCAAAGTGGCTGGGTGACCAACCAGATGGGCGATTAATCAATTTAATAAATAAAAAAAATAAAAGAATCCAGTACTCCTCCATTAGCTTCTCCTGTTGTTGTGGAAACACTGTCTGAATGTCTGCAAACCCTCCCCCCACCTGCCATTCATCTTAAAACTCTGACCATGATGCAGACATCATGATTTCAACATTGCCAGCCTTTCCTCCTCTGCTCCTATTCCCCCCTCCCCTGCTTTTTTGTAAAATCTTGCCTGATAAAGAGATCTGGATATTTCCAAAGGTTGCAGTTTTGTGACCCAAATTTGGGTTGGCCTAATAAAAGTATTACACGAAGGGCGCAATCCTGTGGTCGCTAGTCAGCAACTAGATGGCCATAGGATAGGTCGGTTCACGGGAACTGCCCTCGGAGCCCGCACTCTTTAGTCAGTTCCCTGAAAACCAACCTCCACCCCCGCCCACGCTGTCTTGTAGGCAGCACGGAATGGCCCCGCGCTCGGAAGAGGAGCATGGAGTGATGAAAACGGGGCATTCCTGGGGCATGCCAGGGTGGGCGGAAGTGCCGTTCCAATGCTTCCTATGCGTCGTCCGGCATCCGCTCCCTTGCCCCACTTCGACTTCCCGCATCTAGCCACAAATGCAGGGCAGCTGAAGTGCAGAGGGGACGATCCCCTCCGTACTTCTCCTGCCTGCATTGGATAGGCGGTCGCCTCCAAGTTCAGAGGCGGACGCCTATCCCAATAGGATTGCGCCCTAATATGGGCTTGGGGTTTTTCTTTTTCTGGCCAGCATGGCTACTTGTGCTTTTAAAAATAACGTAATACTGGCAGCTCTCAAACAAGCTACTGGCTTCACAGCTGCAACGTTGGGCATTTTATTATTTTAACAAGGGAAAGAAGAGCACCCAATTTGCCAAGGACGTGCCTGTGACCAGTTTCATCCTGGGGAACACACCATTCTGCTCAGAAGTGACAGAACAGCCTCTCTTCCAGAAAGGGCCTACCCCCCGTGCACACAGGAGCGCACAGCCACACTCTTCTCGCTTCTGAAAGAGAACCGGCTCCAACAGGTTGAGAAGGAGGCGGCGGGCGCGCGCACGTCCCGGACGTGGCTTGTCATTTCCGGGCTGCCGGAGGCCGCGGGAGCGCGCAGGCGGGCCGGCGGAGGCGGGGCCGCTCTAGGTCCCGGTCTCCTTCCGAGGCTCCTCGCTCTTCGGGTGGGTGAACTTTGAGTGGCGGGTGGTTGCCGCCGCCGCCCCTTTCCCTTCCTGATTCGACGATGGTTGCTAGGCTGCTTCGAGTTCAAGGGTCAGTTGCTGCTGCTCTCCCCAGCGGGCCCCCGAGGCATCCCGAAAGCAACGCGAGGAGCCCGCAGACGCGGATTTCCACCCTCAGGTACGTTTCATCCTGAGGAGCATCCTGAGGCAGGAGCAGAAGGGAAGCCGATACGGTTTTTACCCCCGCCTGCCTCTTTCGCCCTGCTAACGCGCACGCACACCCGCACTGCTCCGTGGGCCTCTCTGCCGCAGGCCTTCTTGGGCATCCCAGACTGCTGGCCGAGTTTCGTGTTTTTATATTATCCGCATAATTCCCTCCTGGTTTTGTACTTCGGCCCTTATCCTCGCTTCTCTTCTGCCTTGCCTGGGGCTCCGCATTAATTCTCTACAGAAACAGCAAGTGTGTGGTGTTTACGTGCAACCAGAACGGTGGTGTTCTTGGTTTACTTTATCTGGAACAACTACGACTTTCAGGTAAAGGCAAAAAAAGAAAAAAAAAATCCTTGCTTCGTTTATGAGCGTTCAGTGGGGAGGGGGAAAAAAAATCTGCTCTCTTTGCACCTCATCTATTCCTGGTCTAAATACAGTTTAATAGGCATGAAGTGGCAAGGACTTTGTCGTAGGTGGTCCTGATTGTGCACCCTTAGACTCCTTGCTCATTTCAGCTCATGTCAGCTGAGGAAGATTAAGGGCACAGTTGTAAATGTTCTGAGAGTGGTAGCTTGGTCCCAGAGTTCTCATTTGACTAGATACTGTAATGTAAACAAAATACGTATCAAGTATATATTCATTTGTATCTGTGGCATCACTTCTGAGTTTGATGTAGTGGTTGTCAGTAAGGCTGTCATTTGTAAAGTGCAAATGTATTTGATAGCGTGACTGATCTGTTCCTTGAGACAAAGACCTTGTATTGCTACAAACAACAGTTAGGCTTTTCACAAAGATTGAAATATGCTACCCATATAATATCCCTCATCTGTCCAGAATTGTTAGCTTTAGGGTATGGAGAGTGTCTTGGAATATAAGGTGGTGAAAGGCAAATGGTGAATGATGCATGAACTTAGAAAGCTAGAGGGGTTTTTAAAAGTTGTTAGCCAGTAATTAATCATTTGCCAACTTTCTCAGGCTGGTCTTTATTGTGGGCATGATAATTTGATGATTAATGCAAGCCTGTCTCTTTAAACTTCTTGGGGTTTGAGACACATGAGGATTTTGTTTAGTTACTTACTGGATTTCATTAGATAACTTATATTTACAGGCTATCGGTTTGTCATGATGAGCAGAAATTTCGTGATTTAAAACTATGCACTAAAATAGAATTAAATGACTTTGGCTGCAATCCTTTACACACTTACCTGGGACTAGGTACCATTAAACTTGGTGGGACTTACTTATGAGAAGAAATTCATAGGATTGTGCTATTTTTTGTGCATCCTGTAAATTTTTGTGGCTAGAGCAAATCTTGCAATTAAGTGACACATTTGGCTTTATATCCTAACAGGAATTTTATTAACTGTTCAAATATAGGCCATTGAAGAAAGACATAACCAGAGAAAAGAGGCTTACAGTCTGCTCCTATCCCTGTTGTTGCTGGTCCTATCCCTGTTGATGGAAAATATGATTCTATTAAGTGATCAAAAAATCCTCCTGTTTTAAGACCAGAGTTAAGGCTATCATGTTGGCTCAAGCTACACAAAGCCAGGACATTTGAAGCTTAGGCTGATACCTTAACTGATGTGCCTTGTGATCAGTGATGATGATGTGCAATGTAAGAAATTGTGCTTGCTTACAACTTACACTCCATGTGCCTGCACTTTTCCTTGGCCTTTCAGGCCCAAATCCAGATGGGGAGGATGGCGTGCCTGATACCAGCAAAGATGCCTCATGTTGTCCTGGTTCTGTATTGCCTTATGAAGCATTTGAGCCTTAGTGTTTTGCTAGAGGAATCCGCCTGTGAGTTGATCCATGCCTGTTTGTTGCTTACATCAGTAGATCACAGAATGGGTTAAACTGAGAGGGAGTCCTAGCAGTAAGGATAAGTGCTTCATAAGGTAATACAGGACCATGACAATGTGGGGCATCTTTGCTGACCAAGGAAAAGTGCTAGGAAGTTTAGATTGTAGCTGGGAAAGAGAAATACTTAATGAGTTCCTATATAGTCAGTAGCCCCGTAGTATATTACTGCCTAACCATGTTTCACATCCTTTCTTGGGTGTGGAGATCAGGGAGGCTGCTAGAAATACCTATTTGACACTGTTTATACATGGCAATCTTAGGCTAATAACCCATGGTTTATTAGACCAAGAATGTGTGTTTTACCTTCAGTCTCCCTCCTCCTTTCTCTCTTGCACCATATAGAACACTTCCAGGCTTTGTTGCATCCTAACTGGGGAACTGTGGTTTAATCTCTGATTATAAACCAGGATATGAAGCCATTTGTCTTGGAAATTAAACCACAATTTCCTGATTTGAATGTAACTGGAAACTTGGCTTGACAAATCCCAGAAGTGTTCTATCATGGCATGAGACAGAAAGGGGGAGGTGAGGAGAGATAGTATAACACTCATTCTCAGTCTAATAAAACATGGTTTATCAGATTCCTATTTACTAAGAATCTGAAAAATTACTCAAAGGCCTGGTTTAGATGTAATCAGTCTAATAAACCATGGCCTATTGTTAACATTTGAACCAGATATTTGAATAATCTTTCAGATTCTTGGTAAATTAAAACATAATGATTCATTCAGGGATATAAATAGACTGATATCAGTCTCTATTACAGGGATTAGAGATACCACTAGTGAAACATCAAGATGAGTAACCGACGGAAGCGTGCTCCTCCGCTGAGGATGAATGATGAGAAAAAGAAGCAGCTCTGCTGGAATATGCATGATCGGAAAAATGAGGTGATGGATTTAGATGTGGTAGATGAAGACCAGCCTGTTGCAGGTACAAGCTCATCTTCTACAGCACTTATTGTTATAAATGATGATAGCATGGATGAAGATCTGGCTCACAAAGGAAACGGCCTAAAATCCCTGAACTTCTCAACAGTTATAGATGAAGCTGAAGATTCTTGCCATCTCTTGCCTTCTATAGCTATACAGATAAATATCATGATACTTCCTTATTGTCCTGATCATTCCTGGAAAACTTTGCTTGGAGAGTTTGTTCTTCAACTTCTTCCAGAACAACTTGTAACTGAGAATATCCATAAAAGGGGTTTTACCTTGATGAGAGCAGAATTTAGTGATCAGCTGCATATCTTTGTTCACACAAAGAACATTGAGAAGGTGGATGAGAGAGAAGAATCATTACCGAACAATTATGAAGAAGAGATGTTGGTTGAATCATCTTTAAGTAATGAAATCTTGGAAGACTTGATGTGGCTGCAAAAAAAGAGAGTAATTGTACTGTATCAAAGACCTGGAGATGCTGAATGTTTAAAGGTATATGGTTTATGTAATTAATTAATAGAACTTGCTGAGTGCTAAGAATAAACCATTACTTTTGTACTTGGAATTAAGAACATACAAGTTGGGTTGTGCAACAAAATTGGGTTGTGCAGTTCATTCCTAGCAAGTGTGTGTTACCTTACCCTGTGGTTGAAGGGTTTGGATGGGGAAAATAAGTTTGCATTGAAGACGGGAGTTTTGGCTCCAACTTGGCTCTGTCTTCATGTGAAAAATTTATTTATTTTAGGTTTTGAACATTCAAAAAGTGGTCTATATGCAAATCAATGGCGCATGAGGCTTCTCCATGCAATTAAGTGCTTCGCCTGGCCTAGGAGGAGGTCTGAGGGGGTAATTTAAGTAGTCCCACCACTGACATACAATATTAACTACACTGCAGGGTTGCTGTAAGCTACTCGCTCAGCACAGCCCTCTTACCTAAAATAGGGTTATGACACTGAACTGTATTGCAGCGTCATTGTCTACTTTCTCAGCTCAGCCTGAAGTATGTGGATAAAAGCAATGGATAACATGGCAGTATTGTTGTAAGCTACTCTCTCAGCTTCAACCCAACCTGTGGGAAGCATCTAATATTTCTGGACAATACTGCATGTCTGTTGTAAACTAATCAGAGCCTGACCTGTGCTATTCAGCCACCGCGGGGCTGTTACCAGCCACTCTCACCCAGCAACAGTTCTTTCCAACGTGCAATGTGGGGACAATGAACTACCTTTGGAATTTGCATTAGTAGGGTTATTTTTGTATATTTCATGCTAAAAGAAAGAAAAAAGAACTGAGAGTAGGACATCTGCTTCTACCTTTTTGATGTTTAAGGGGTGGGAGTGGACACACTTGTTCCTAATCACAGCTATTTTTTCCCCCTCCATTGATATCTGAGGGCTCTGTTCTATCCCTGGGAATGTTTAAAAACAGCTTCCCAATATGAACCCATAGGTGATCTACCCAGAATGAGAGAGATCATCCTACCCTTTATGTCTGTCATGTTCCAGCAACTCCTTATATTCACTGATCCCAGACAGTTGTCTGTTTTTTCTTACGCAGTCAGCCAACATTCTGTGTTGTTGAGTTATTGGGAGGGGGGTGTCTTAAAGGGTTTTTTTACTTCTGAAAACCTTGGGGTTTCCCTAAGTCTGCTAATACCTCTCTCTTGTGAGTAGTGCAGTTCTGGCTCCAGCTCTGTGAACACAAGAAGACTGAAATCGGCATTAGTATATATAATTAGATGAACATCTTGCATTGATATAATACGGTACAGAGTACTCTTTCTGTGTCCACATTAACAGTGCAATCCTCTGCATGTTTACTCAGTATACATGTCCCATTGAGTTCATTGGGGGCATTCTTCTAAGTAAATATGACCTATGGTGACTTTAAAGAACACTAGCTGATATACCCGGCGTTGCCTAGGATGTAATTTTGTCATAGGCACTATTTGTTAGAAACACAAGATAGGTTTAAGCTTCTTGGAAAGGCCCCATAAGAAAGGTGAAAAGTTGAATCCACTAGACTTGATTAAACAAGCACAGCAATTATAATGAGCAGATTGAATAAAAAACACTACTAAAAATGCAAGAGACTGAATCTGTAAGCACTACTACAATATAATCCACGCTGAATCTCATACCACTATTAAAATGTTCAACAGAGGCTTCCTTGCTGGATATTGCAGAAACAGGGGAGAGAAACTAAATGCTCTCCATAGTCAGAAAAGAAACCATGAGTAAAGGGGAGAGAACAAACAGCAGCCAGCCAATCCAAGGTGAAGGAAGTCAGAGTGAATGGGAGAGAGACCAATAGAATGATGGCCAATAGGATGACTGGTAGCTGAAATCAGAAACCTGGCCTGTACCATGATTGAGAGGGTGTACTTGTTAGTAAGGGAAAGTATAAGCAAAGTAATAATGTAACCCAGTGACTCCTGTCATACACTCAGGCAAGTGAGAATGTGAACTAAAAGCGGCAGGAACTCTAAGGCCCAAATGGCAGGCTCAGTGGCCCCTGCAGTGTGATTAGGCCCAGGGCAGCTCCCCCTTATGCCCTGTCTTACAGACAGCCCTGCAGCCAGCCACAGACACACAAACCCAAAAATACTCGATTCAGCTGCACGTAAAACTCCACTATTTTGCCCTTCATTTTGCAATTGCCTTCTCAATTCCCCCCAGTTCACTCTTTTATGAATAAAGCCCTAAGTCTCCACTCCACTGTGTCATCCCAGCCCCTCAGACAGGAGAGCACACACCACACCACATTTCACATTAGTGTTAATCACACACCACTAACAGATACATCTGGCACTGAAAGGGGTAAATATATTTAACACTAACTTGCTTGCTCGCTGGATATTGCAGGCTCAAATGGCAGGCTCAGTGGGCCCCTACAGTGCGATTACACCCAGGGCAGCTCCCCCCTATTCCCTGCGTTACAGACGGCCCTGCAGCCAGCCGCAAACACACAAACCCACACACAATTTTTGACTTTTATATATATAGAAGATTAAAAGCTAGCCAAATGCATACCTGCTGTTGTAGGTCATTTTTATTAAGTTTATGTAGTTAAACGTAGCCTGGGATGCAGAAGGTAATAGTCTACTCATGGAGTCTACTCATCTGATGGGTTTGTCCATTGAACATTGACAGTACACACCTGGAGGTTTGTATGAATAGAGTATCACGGTTATATTTCAGAGTACTAGGGGTTACTCAATTACCCTGTCTCCTTACTAGCTTCTGGGCACAATCCAAAGTGCTTGTGATGCCCAATATACAGCATGCCTAAGGTGCAGCATACCTCAGGGCTTGTCTTCTTTCATACGTTCGTTCTTCTGTGATTAAGATGTGCTGAGGTAACCCTCCTCTGCATCCCACCTCCTGTTGGGTTTGAAGTCTGATATTCAGTTTCTTTGTTTTTGCTCTGTAACATTATATACTCCCTACCCAGAAATAGCTCACACTATTATTTAGCCTTATGCTTCATTATTTAATCATGGCTTAAATTTGCATTTAAAGTGATTATTAGACCCCTTATTTCTCAATTGGAAAGACCGGATACAAATTCTAAAACATAAGCTAATAACTAACAGCAGTCTGGAGATTTGGTGTAAAAGCTTTGTAAAGAGAAAATGCTGTAGGTGCAGGTGTGCTATTTCCTCTGTGAAAAGTTCCTCCACCAAATCCTACAACCTGCTTTTTGAATATGGGAGAGTATAAAGAGCAATTGGAGGATCCGTGAGGGCATCTTCTAGAAGACAAACTGTGAACAACATTCAGGTCAGTATGCAGCCCTCGGAACAAGCTACGTTATTTGGAATTCATGATTGGATCTCCCAAAGGTTTTTAATTTCAGTTCAGTTTGTGGCCCTCTGCAGTTGTATTTGATTGGAGCAGTGACACTGGAAAAGCTGATGTTTAACCTTTTCCTTCCCGCTATGTTTTCCTGATTAACAACAGCCCCTACATCCGTGTAGATTTTCACCCTGCTGAGGGGACAATAAGGGTACTTCCCAGTAGGACAAAGTGGAATTGGGGGAAGGGGGATTTATCTCAGGGAAAATAGCATCTGGGGAAAGAGTAAAACATCTCTCCTCCACCATTACTACTCTGATCCATGGCTGCATTTAAGTACAGATACATGTGCTGGGTTTTCTAATTATGGATTTCCTGCATGATATGTAGTTTGGGCCTTCTATCATCTGTACACAAAATTTCCAGAAGTTGTTACCTAAAAAGTCAGCTGTAAATTTACACTCCTATTCTTAGATTTTCCTCCTTTTGTTGCATGTTCTAAAATTAATCTAAATTTTATTTCCCTGAAAATTTAATTTACAGGTTGGCATATATCTTCTTGAAGTTGGCTTAAGCAAGTTAGAATTCCTTAGCGATGGTGGTGGCAGAATAAAAAAGGCCAATCAACTCCTTCAGAAACTGATGGAAAAATTCTACCACTTCATAATTCCAGGTAATCTTATTGTTTGTCCAAAATTCTGAAGAAATGTGTCCAAGATGTCCTGCGCTGTCACTCACTTGTGAGTCAAGGCAGTGCATATGCTCTTTGTTGGTCATATCTATATGCCCAGGTTCATTCTTGGACCTTTGTTGCCAGGCCCCTTTAAGCACTCTGTTTTATGCATTTTCAAAAGTTAATAGTGCAGTCCTATACACATCTACTTAAAAGTAAGTCCCATTGCGTTCAGTGGGGCTTACTCTCAGGTAATTGGCATAGGATTGCAGCCTTAATGTATTTCTTTGTATGGTTTGTAATGTACAAAATAGCTATTGAGCTGCTGTTCCACTTATGCAGGTGCAAGCACATCTGTGCAAAGTCCCTTGTTAGGCCGAAAACAGTAATAATTGAATATTAATCATATAGTGGCGGAGGGAGCAATCCTATGGCCTCTAGACAGCGGCTAGACGGCTATGGGATATGGTGTTTTCCGGGAACCAACCTCAGAGCCTGCGCTCTGAGGTCAGTTCCCAGAGGACCGACCTCCCTCCACTTCCACGCTGCCTCAGAGACAGCGTGGAACAGCCCCGTCCTCCCCGCTCACAAGAGGAGCGTGGAGCGGCCAGAAAGGCGTGTGGCTGCGGGTGTTCTGGGGCAGGGAAAGCGTAGCTGCCTGTACGACACATCCTATATGTCGTACAGCAGCCTCCTTCCCCGCTCTGCGCTCCCGTGGCTAGACAGCCGAAAGCAGCTGTCTAGCCAAAGAGGCAGGGCAGGAGGAGTGCAGAGGGAACACTCTCCTCTGTGCTTCTCCTGCCCTGCTTTGGAACTCTGAGACAACTGCCTATCTCGATAGGATTGCTCCCTTCATGAAATGGTTGCACATTATTATCAGCAGAGGCCTGCATGGAATGGCAGGGGAGGGAGGAAGAAAAATCCTTTGCTCCTCCCCTTCTATTCTCAGTTAATTCCTGATTCCTCACTCAAGTCTCTTCCCTGGTCACTTCTCTTCCTGCTGCTCAACTCTATCCCTGCTCATTACCACCACAACCTCTTTTTCCTTACCTCATACAGTGTAGCTGTGGGAAGGAAGAGGTTGGCTTTTGAAGGATGCAACTAGATTTTCTGCATTACAGCTGCTGGAAAAGTGTTTGCTCATCATAAGCTGATTACATTGCCATGTTAGTTCTAACATGCACAAAACAATGGGTATTACCTTCACTGTTGGCCAAGAACAAGAAAGGTGAACCAGATCAGCTCCTTAAATTTTGTATTAGCTTTACAAAAGCATAAGCGCTCTGAATTGACAGGTTGTGTTGTGTATTCTTTTAAACTTGGCTTGTAAACATCAATTTTGGTATCCACAGTTGTGCATACTTTAGATAATATCAAATGGCATGAAGCAAGCCCATAACTTAGTACAAATTCATTTAATTATTTTTTCTTCTGCTATGCTGACAGGTAGTAGACATTAGCTGTTAACTTTGACCTGGTTCATACAATCAGAATAACTCACTGTGGCTCCATGGCAGTTTATTTATTTCAATTCTATACCGCCCAATAACTGAAGCTGTCTGGGCAGTTCACAAAAATTAAAACCTCAGCACAGGGCACAATTTGAATAATCATTTCCCCAGCGTGGCTTGTCATGTTATCTGAACCTGGACAGCATGGATTGTTGGATGGGGAAACAACCCTCCAATTGTCCATGGGAACTGTCCCTTTGTGTCTGGATGCTTCTTTAACTATTACAGATTGAAAAGCAGGAGCAGTGTACTGTTACTACATCTTCATGGCTCACAGGAATGACACAGTTGTGTTGATGCTTAGGGCTAAGGGTAGATAAGTGTCTTAGAACAGACAGGCATAAAAACATAAGAGTCTTGGTGGATCAGACCAAGGGTCCATCTAGTCCACCATCCTCTTGCCAACATTGGCTGGCCAGAATCTTCTAAGAAGCCGACAATCGTGACATAAAAGCAACTAAAAATCCTCTGGATCCTTTTCTTTAACCAGTTGCTAATTCATAAGAGGACCTGACCTCTTAATCCCATGACGGCTAAACCTTTGAATTTGTGGTGAAGGACATTGTCAAAAGCATTTTTGAAGTCCAAGTAAATAATGTTTTCGAGATCACCCCATCTGCAGTTGTGTTGACACTCACACAGAATTCTAGAAGTGTGTGGGCAAACAGGTCCCAGATTAGGTGGTGGAGGTGCTAAACAAAGGATACTGACTGTTTATGTATTTGGTACTGCAAGATCATAATCCTTGGAAGGTACTATACCCAGAAATAATGACGGGTGAACTCATGTTAGTACCACAAGTTGTTCTTTTAAATGATGCACTAAAATGTATAATTACTTGCATTATACTTTTTTAAAGTGTTACAGTTGTATCATATCTATTGTAGCCATTTCCCACCATTATCTTTTTGCCATACTTTTGACCAAGTGTTTGTTTTGTGAGAGAGTGAAGTTCTCTTTTCCCTCTCTGAAAGCTAGTTACTATTGTACCTAAACTTGGATTAATGTTGTGCTGGATTAATACTCTTTAGTACATAGGTAATGTTTTTATCCATTTGCTTCATTTTTTGTTATGATACATTAAAGATATTACAGTTGTCATTGATAGTGAATTAATGCAATTTTTAAAAGATATTCTGGAAGAAGATGAGGAGGAATCTGACAGGGATATAGAGCGGCAAAATATTGAAGAGCTTTATGACTATGTGAGGCATATACACCAGAAAGAGATAAAGTTTTTGAAGGAGAATGTACAGCATTCTGCACTGATTCCTGTGCTGAGGCCATATCAAAGTGAGGCTGTAAACTGGATGCTGCAGCGTGAGAACTTCAGAAATATACCTACCAATGGCAAGTATCTGGAAATGGGCAAAATCAATATTTTTTTATATATTATATATATATATATATATATATATATATATATATAATATCATAATGCTATTAGTAGAAATTCATGATGATGCATTTGTTATAAGAAAGTAGCAGCTAACTTTTTTTCTAGCTAAGGTGTGTAAGAAAACGTCATAAATTGCAGAAATATCAACAAATGGAAAGATCAGTTTTGCACATTAGATCAACAGTCCCCAACTGCTGCTTTGCAGCAATAATGAAAGTGTAGAGGTCAATTTAGTCCAGCATCTTGTTTCCAACAGTGGCCTCCACTCCCACCAGAACCATGCTTGAGAGCCCACAGCAGCAGCTAGAGGGGAGGGAACAACCAAACAAACAGAACCCAAAACACCAAGCAGCGTCAAACTACAAAGTCACCCCTCTTGGCCTCTTCCACATAAAAGTCCCCGTTTGCTTGCTCTGGATCATATATATAAAGTGCTTATATAAAATATATATAAAACCCCCATTCATATATCAAGTTGAAACTTTACTAAGGTTGCAGTCCTGTATGTACTTACCTTGGAATAAGTCCTATTGAATGTATTGGGACTTATTTCTAAGTAGTAGAGGACCACACTGTAAAAACAGAAAACACACTAAACTGATTGCCAAATAAGGTCTTAGGACTGGGTTAAACGTGACGCACATATGGTAAAATAAAGCTTATGGCTTACATTGGCTCTTTTGTTGTTTTTTCTGCTGTAAAAATCATTTGTTACATGTTTCATGTAACAAATGAAAATTTTTCATTTTTTTGTGTAAATAAATGAGTTGCCGGCTCTGATATGTACAACATTATCATGCCAGCATCGGGTTGTATCTAGTGGTGGCCTTGCCTTAATGGAAAGTGTTTTGCTTGCACCCACTAGGGCACCTGACTTTCATGGATCACCCCCTTTCCACACAATGCAGCCCTCCAGTCCATATCCCATTCCAGGGCTTGCGTCAAGGGTAGGCATGCCTGGGCACCTGCTGAGGGCCCAGACCCCAGCAGGGGCCACTGGCAAGGCTCGCTCGGCTCGCTCCTCCATTTCACTTGCCTCTCACTCTGGCCCAGATAATGGTAGTGGTAAGAAGGAGGAGCAATAGATGACCCTGCCTGCTTTGCTCACTGGCTATCTGCCTGTCAAGCAAGCAAGCGGTAGCGATGAGGAGGAGGAATAGCAGCTGGTGACAGTGGTGGTGAGAATCATAGAATAGAATAGTAGGGTTGGAAGGGGCCTACAAGGCCATCGAGTCCAACCCCCTGCTCGGTGCAGGTAGACTCACTGAGGGAGTGCCATTGAGGGAGGGCCCAATGGCCCTCAAAAACCTAGAGCCAACACTGTCCCGTTCTGTTCCACAAGGTCCCACACAACTCATAGGACCAGCGTTTCCGTGTGTGGGGTGGTGGTGGTGTTAAGTGGGAAAGAGAGATCAATAAAAATGGTACCCTACCTTGTGTGTGTAGAACTGCTTTCTGCCAAGGCAAAGTCACCATGTGGTACAACAGCAATTCCTGTGCCACAGATCTGTGATGTGTCAGTGTTGCACATGCAAGCATCCCTGCTCAGTTTATATATGACATGGAAACCCATATGGGTTAAGATTTTTGTTGGTTTGTTTCTGTCATACCTGGTGTCACCCTTAAATAAACTTTGCCATGTACATTACTTTGTGCAAAAGTAGCTAATTATGAATAGAATACCCTTCAGGGAAATTCACTTTCCACCCCCACCCACCCCCAATAAACTTATTCGTACTACTTACAATTTCCTTTCTAATTGTGTCAGGCTTATTTGCTTGACACAATAAGCAGAAAGTGGCTACAACTTGAATCAATCTCTGATTATTCCATCTGGAATATAGCATTCTATGTATTCTAAACTGTCCACCTGGGATAATTGATCCTGTGGACTGAGTGTGAGAAACTTACTCAGGACCTCTGAGAGTCACTTACTGTGGTTTCTCTATAGTTCGTAGCTGCTGTTTACCTTGCAAGATCATTTGGGGAAGGAAGTAAATAGACCTAGTACGCCATAGTACCTAAGAAAATAAGCTATACACTGGGAAGTCCCTGGTTCATATCTAACTTTGGCCATAAACTCACTAGGTGGCCTTAGGCAAGTTGTCTCTCAAACTCCTCCATCTGTAATATGGGTTTTAATAATATTGCTCTACATTACAGGATCATTCAAAAGATTAATATATGTAAAATACTATAAAAGTACTAAGTTGTTGTTGGTATCCAGTCCAACCAAATGCTCCAATATCTACAAGAGTCTTGTGATTATCTGGCTGGCTTTATTTTATATAGCAGAAGCTGAGGGGCATAGGTCTGTAACAGAACATAGACAGAAGGTATTGTAGAATGATGAAAGAGGATTCCTCAGATCTTAAGTTCCTGTATTTTCAACTTTGAAGGGATGGGACAATGGGGTCTAAATTTAAATCATATGACAGAATGTGTATAAATCTCATTGTTTTGTTCTTTCCCTCAATAGAAAATGCCCTTCACTACTTATGGAGAGAGTTTATTACTTTAGATGGACTAAAACTCTACTATAATCCTTTTACTGGCTGGTAAGGATTATTAGTTTCAGTATAATAGCCAAAGGGCATACAATTGAAGTAATTTCAGTAAATGCTATAAATATCATTTTAGTACTTTCTTTATGAAAATGCTTTAGAATGATTCTTTGGGTAGTATTCAACAGTGTACCGGCACTAAAGCTAATGAATTGCACTAGCGTAAACCAGTGCTTGCACAATGTAACTAGTGCAACAGGGAAAGTGGCAATTTGCTGCCAAATTTTGGTGGCGCAGCAGCAAAAAGGGGCAATTTTTGCCATTGAGCCCATCAAACACTAGTTACATTGCACAAGCATTGGTTTACGCTAGTCCAGTGTCATAAGGTGGGACATGGTTGGATACCACCCTTAATGGTGTTTTCCTGTGATTAAATAATAAGAAACATATCATAACTGTCTTTTAAACACTTCTGAATTGGAAAAGGAAAATATAGCACAACAGTGATTGAAAAGTTGGTAAATGTACTAGTGTAAACATGTCTTTTCTATTTTGAAAATCTGTGCTTAATTGATAATGGATTAGTTAGGTCATTTGCTTTCTGTTCAAAAAGGATGTGTAGGTACTAGGACTAAAGCAATTTCAGAATTTATTTTGTTCTATGTAAATTGTAAATATTAGACTGAGGGCAGTATCCTGTACTGTTACTGCACTTCTGCTAGCTCTGTTGCGCCTGCAGAACTCACCACTAGCGCAATAGGAATTAGCATTTCCAACAGTAACCTGGAAATTGGTGGAAACAGTCTTTTCTGGATTGGGAAGTTCAGCAAAGTTCTCTTCTGTGAGCTTCACTGGGCTGACCTGCTCTAGAAACTAGAGTTTCTGCTCTTTCCGGATGCTTCAGGAATCACTGGCTTACTGTTATGTTAGCAGTTAGTCTCACTAGCACGCGGGCAGCACAAGATACTGCCTATAGTAATCTATTCTTAATCTTTAATGTATACATTTAAAATTTTGTCTGCTTTAGAAAATGTAATGGAAACATTTCCTTCAGTTAAATTTGTATTCAGAAATTATACATATACATAACATGTCCTTAACTAGGTTGAATCTTTGGTCTTTAGCATTATCCGTGAGCACCCAGTTGCTGGGCCTCAGTGGCCTGGAGGAATATTGGCAGATGAGATGGGCCTTGGTAAAACAGTAGAAGTCTTGGCTCTTATCCTGTCACACACTCGAAAGGATGTCAAACAGGATGCTCTGATGTTACCTGAGGTGAGAAACCTTTGATAGGTTTGTGGATGAAACAAAGCTTTCCAATACTCAAGTGTTGCTTCAGTCCATGTATTGCTTGTGTGTAACTTCAGCTTATACTTAAAAGATGTGTGCAAATACTTATTGCACGCTAAATCGATTTCCTCATGGGAATTGGCAACCCAAAAAGATTTTACGTGGCAGGTTATCTTTTCTGCTGTTGGTATTTGAATGATAAAATTTAGTTGTGAATGTCATAGTAGCTGAAAAATAAATTGAAATAGAAAACATTATTAAACTAGTATTATAGTAGGAAGCCTTATTAGTAACTTTCTGTATGCTTTATAAGAACAAGCCTTGTTGTGGAAAAAAATCAGCACAGCTTCTTCAAGGAGAAATCCTGCCTCAGCAGTTCTTTGAGCTGGTCAACAAGCCAACTAGGGCAATCTGGTAAAAGTATACTTGGACTTCTGAAAAGCTTTTGGTGAATTCTCTTATCAAAGCCTCCTGTATATAAACATTGTAGTCTTGGGATAACGGAATGGGTCCTCTTGTAGATAAGTAACTAGTTAAAGAACAGGAAAGATGGCAGAAGTTAATGGATAGTTTTTACAGTGGAAAACACTGCAGTGGCCCTAGGGAATAAATTGGGACTAATGCTATTTAATTTATTCATGAATGATTCTGTAGTCTTTCAGGTGGAGGCAGTAAAGTAGCCAGATTTGAAGATGACGTAACATTATTTAAGATGGTGAAAATCCAAGGAGACTGCAAAGCACTCCAAAATAACCTTGCCAAACTAGGTGAATGGGCAACAAAATCGAAAATGAGACTCAATGTAAAGTGACGGACATGGGGAAAAGATAATTTAAAAACAAAACAAAAAACTAACTTCATTTATACACAAATGGACTAAAGCTAGTAAAGAGATGTTGGGGCTGTGATGGGTAGGTTGATGAAAATGTTAACTCAGTGTACAGCAGTGGTGGAAAAAAGAAAAATTCCATATTGAAGATTATGAGGAAATGTATTGAAAAAAAACCTGCCCAATATAATAATGCCCTTATATAAATCTGCATTTGTAGTACAGTGTGCAGCTGCATTTGTAGTACAGTGTGCAGTTCTCTTAACCTTAAATCAGATACCATACAGCTAGAAAATGAGCTGAAAAGGGCACTGAAATGATCAATGCATCACTTTATCTCTGAAGAAAAGCTAAAGTGTTTGGGACTACTTTATTTTAGAAAAAAATGTTTATAAAAGCAGGGGTGGGGGATGTGATACAGGCCTATAATATTATGAATGGGAAAAGTTGACTGGTATTTTTTCTCCTTCTTAAATTTTGAACTTGAGGTTACCCAATGAAATTCATTCTGAGTAGATTCAGGACAGACAAGGACTGTGCACAATGCAATTAAGTTAGAAATGTACTATTGCAAGATGTAACAATGGCCACTAGCCAAGAAAGATTTGAAGGAGGATAAGTAGACATCTTCTGGGAGCATATGCCTATCTACAGCCATGGATCATATGTCTGTCAACAGCCAAATAAAATCTCCATATTCAGAGGAAGGATGCCTCTATCTACTTGCTGCTGGGGTACAAGCAGCAGGGAATGACTATTGCTGGAAAGATGTCTCTGGCCACTGTTGAAAACAAAGTACTAGACTATATGGACCCTTGTCTGATCCAGTAGGGCTGCTTTTCTATTTATATTCTTAAGAAATTATGCCTTTTCTATTTCCAAAGTATTTAGTTTCATGTGGTAGTTGGTGGATTCTCTTAACTGTGCAGTTTGCCTTACCTGATGTGTCTCCCGTCTGTCTTTGCTAGTTTCTTGTATTGCTGTTGCAATAATCATGATGTTCACAAAGTCTTAGAATTATACACTGAAAATGTCAGTGTTTCTCAATATTTTTGTAAAACAATCTTTTTCCTTGAAATATCTTTAAACCTTGGTCCTTCACTTCTGCTAGCATATCGCTTTTATCACCAGTCTTAATCCTGCATTGTCAATGAAATTTTATTGTTTGATGCTGCATTGTCACAGCAATCCTTACAACCTAAGTCTGTATGTGTTTGGGGGAAACTGGAGGGCAAGTAGTTTAAGTATATGGATGTTCTTTGCATTCCTGTTTTAATATATGTTCTTATACAGACTGTGAAGCAGGTCAGCATTATGACTAAGTATGTATCTGACATTGTTAAAATTATATCTCAGGGTTTTTTGGTTAACTTCTTTGTTCCACCACAACCTGCTGAAGGAAGCAAAAAGAAAAACATAAAGAAAATGGAACATAAATTGAAGGAAAAAGTGCAGTATCCCAGTAAGTATTTTTCAACAGGTATAGTTTATCAGAAGTAATGATAAGAAAACTTTGCTGTGCTGACAAAAAAGAGTTAGTACAGGAAGTCTGAAGCCTCCTCCTTTAAAAAAAATATATTGTTGATGTCAGTGTCTTAAATCCCAGTCTTCACTGGCAAATTTACCCTAAATACATCACCCACTATGTGACCCTAACTAGAATCTATAGGCAAGAAGTGTTGGAAGCTGCTCTTGAGAACAGAATGTTTAAAGACCTTACTGCATAGTGCTTTGGAATGGGCCAATATTTATTTGCCATACCACAATACTGTACTATACTTGCATATTCTCTGCTTCTGTTTCCTACTGACCTCTGTACTCTTAGAACCAATTCAGTCACCACATATTTGCTGATGAAAGATACATTTACAGTTGCACATGGAGTAAAGAATTGCACAAATTGATATAAAATAACTGACAGACCTGTGTAATTCGAAGCTTGTTTAGGACTTCTGCATTTCATATCACAGTTAGGTAGATGCCACTTGTTAGCAGTGTACATAATACATTTTACTCTGATGCACAGATACCAGTATGTTTCCCATATGGGGGAGAAAATGCATTCAAATGTGTCAGCCATTAAGGATCTATGTTGGGTATATCGTCTGAAAAGGTATTGAGCCCTCACATCTGATCAAAGGGGGTGGGTAGGGAGAAAGCTATTCTCACCCTGAAAACTTCCTTCTAACATCGAAGCCATTTCTAGCTTTCACAAAAACTAATAAAGCATTTTCTACTAAGTCTCAAAACTTTACCTCTGTTTATTGATCTATAGCTTTTAATCTTCTGTATCTATAAAAAGAAGTGTTTGCCTGTATTTCCACAATGGACTCAAAAAACATACATCTGATTGTTCTGAAATTTTCAGGATTTGTTGTACCTCTATCTGGGATAGTTTTGGGCATACTGAAAATTTTGTCCGTCATCTTGAAACAAAATGGTGGCCAATCCAAATTTTTAAAGAGGTACTGCTTCAATGTACCTTTTTATGTCATCCAAGACCATGAAACCTAGACAGCTGAAGCTCCAAGACTGTGAAAGCTGAACACCTGAAACTTGCCATCCAGACTAAGGGGACTTTACAGGTCTATTCCTCAGGGTTATTTGTTTCTTAAAATGCATTACTTATAATTAATTTAAATGTGTCTGTGAGGTTGAAGCCTGCAGTACCATATTCAGGCAGTACATGGCAGACTTTCTTAGCCAGGACATAGTTCTGCAGTTCAGACAGTTTGAAGCCAGGAGGAAGTAGCCTGAGGAAAAGAGTTATACGGCTGCCCCCTCCCCTCTTCTGCTGGGCAGATCCCCCTCCCCCACGGAATGAAGTGGACAGACCCCTCCCTCAAGAGGCTATGGGGGTCATCATGGCAGGGATTGTGCCTAGGGGCCAGAGTAGGCATAATGTGTCCAGCTCTGGCAGCTGCATAATTTTGAAGCCTTTGCTGTATGAAACTACATCCAGAGCAAGTAGTCATGTGATAACAAATAATAACTAATGGTTCTAATAGCCTAGCCTAACTCTTTTGATCTCACTAACTGTTATCCCTGTCAGCTCCCACTTCTGACTCAACTAATTCTCTCTCTCCTATCCAAACAACTGCCTCAGCTCCTACTCACTAACTGACTTTCCCAACAGACACTAACTCCATCCATTATTCTATTCTGCCTCCTGCCATGTTTCATCCTCTTCCCTCAGTTTCTTTCTTGATTTGAGTCATTCCATTTGAAGATGGTTATAAAACTTCTTTTCTTTTCTGCTGCTGGCTGGGGAATGCTGGAAATTGCAGGACTTTTTTCTGTACAATTCAGACTGCATAGTTATCAATATATTCGTCACATATTGCCCCTGCTGTGGGGAAGCCCCCACCCACGGAAATGGAATGCACAGACTCTTCCCTCAGGGGGGCTATTGGGGTGCACCATAGCACAGGCCTTTCCTAGGTGTGCCAGTGGGCATGGTTTCACTCAGATGGGGCAAGCATGATGTCGCCAACTCTGATAGGTGTGTGTAAGGCTTTGTTGTATCAAACTAAGGGATCTTTCCAACCCATGCAAAGCTGGGTCTGTTTGCTGGGTCTGTTTGCTAGTATATGATAGATGCTTTTCACATCAGGCCCTAAATTAGTTGCATACAGATCTGGTAATTAAAGATTATGATTAAGCATATTTCTGAATAATCTGAGATATTGCAATAGGTTACTACCATTCTCTTATGTTACTAGTTTAAATTGTTTTGTAGAATTGATTTATAAATGGAACTTAATAAAATATCACTTACAAAGAAAAGCCAGTGGTGCATAAGTGTCACAGTGAAATCTTAAGTATTTTGCAACTTTTTTTTAATTGAAGCTGTTCATTCCTTCATACAGGCTTGCGAGTGATGCTTTTAGCAGCTATAAAAGAAATGAATGTAAAGAAGGGAGCATCTATAATAGCAATTTTTAAGTACGTCCATGCCATATACAAGTATGACATACAGAGAAACCGTCGGATTCTTAAAAGGACTTTGGAAAAATTAATTACAGAGAAGGTAGTGGAACAAGTCAAAGGCCATGGTCTTGCTGGTTCTTTCAAGCTGGGCAGAAACTACAAGGAACAAAAGTTTTGTAATAGATCCAAGAAACAGGTAAGATGAGAGATGGATGGTTTTTTCATGTAGGGAGTAGTTTAGGTTTAGTTACTGTGCTATCACCTGTATTGGGAATGATTTGGAGAAGAGCCGTTGAAGAGGACTGAAAAGCTAGGTCTATTGAACAAGGGTTGATAGAATTCATGTGGGAACAGCTGCTTTGGAAATCCTATCTGGATTTTCCATTGGGTGTTTTCCACCACCTTTCATGGCCATACTACCAAAGTTTTCAGTAAGATAAATCTTTGTAACCATATCTGAGCCCTGAAATGGGTTGAAATAATTGCACATAATAAATACAATTATAATGGGAAATGGATTTCTTAGGTGTAATGCTGATACACTGTTTAATAGATCACTGTAATTGGGAGTAAAATATTTTTCAGTGATAGACTGGTGCTGAATTGGAGAAGAACAACACTGACAATTTATAGTGGAATACTTGAAGGAAAGAAAGTACTTCGGCATCTTCATTTTACAACCCCCTTTTTAAGAGAGTTTCAAGGTGTCCTCAGTATTTTAAAGGTGTATATTTCAATCCAGTGCCATCCCCTGCCCACACTCTAAACTTTATGAAGGTTGGGTTCCAGATGTTCATGTATGGAATACAACATGAGCACTGAGACTTTTTCAGCTCCCCTTACTTCATGATCTTCTCGAGTTAGGGGTTAGGGTTGACAATTTAGTGTGGATTGTTTATTTATGAAGGAGAAAAAGCAAAAGCAAGTTCAGTTTCTTTTATTTTTTATAGAAAATAAGAACTTCAGATAGGGTTCAGAAGAAAACTTTGCCGGATCATAAGAATGAAACCAAAGAATTGGGAGATAAGGGCACGTGTTCTGCAAATGTTCTTAAGTTACCTCTGGCAGTAGACATCACAGCAGAAGAGCATGACTACTGTACAGCAAGCCAAGACAATAGAGAATCAAAATGGGATCATAAGAGTTGGAAAACTGAAGAAGATCCTCAGCACAGACCTGCTGACTTGAAAGGCAATGTGCTCATTTCCAAAGATGAAACACATTCTAGTGCTGATGTTCCTAAAAATACGGATGAAGCTGAAGAACAGCAGGATGTCTTAGAAGGTCGTTCCCCAGTCTCCCAAGAACATGCTAGTATTTTTAGACAACATCCTGGTTCCATTTTTCCATTCAACACTTCTGATTACCGTTTTGAATGCATCTGTGGTGAGCTTGGCTTGGTTGACTATAAGGCACGTGTGCAGTGCCTGAACTGCCATCTGTGGCAACATGCTGAGTGTGTGAATTATAAAGAAGAAAATCTTAAGATCAAGCCCTTTTACTGTCCCCATTGCCTTGTAGCAATGAAACCGGTTCCCACAGGAGCAACTCTGATTATCTCTCCCAGTTCTATCTGCCACCAGTGGGTTGATGAGATTAACAGGCATGTGAGATCATCTTCCCTTCGAGTGTTGGTAAGAACAGGTGTGGCTTCATAGAAACTAGTACAGGAGGAGTGTATTATGGAACTTGCTGTTCAAACAGTGTGATGGGTCCCTGAATGACGAACAGCACCTGTAGTTATTAAGTAGAGTAGAGTGAGAGGATATTTTTTCATGGATACCACCTTATATAAGGAGTAATAAATGTCCACAGTTTGGTACATTTTTATATTGATAGTAATCCTTAAGAGAAAGGCCAGTGAGAAATCTCAGAACATTTTAGCATTTATCAGTAAACCACACATTTTATCCTCATAAGCATAATTTACAGGAAAAGGGTGATATTTACCCTGATATGGATATAAAATTTCAAAATTAAAATGTGACTCAATTTCTCAGATTCACTAGTAAGTCTCAGCAACCACAGTGGACCAGTGCAGATGTCCTATACTAGCCAGCCATTAACCAATAACTTTGTTAATATATGTTTATATTTTTAAGGGAGTTAAACAGTGTTATGTGATTTTATTTTTTAGGACTTTTGGAAAGTTGTAAGATCTTTTTCTTTCATGAGTCAGTTCTGTTCGTATCTTTTTTATCTTAGTTACATGTTACATTAAGAATAATATATCTAGGTTATATCCTCAAACTTTTCCTTGTAAATCTTTTTTCCTAAAGTTGTTGATATAGTACACCTTTCTGTCATGAACATCAAGAACATCAGCTGTAGAAAAACTACATTTTTAAACTCCAGGAAGCTAAACTGCAAAGCTGTCACTTAGTGCTCAACTTCTCCTTGGGATATTTCTTTTCATTCCTGGGAAGTCTCTTAATTGTCAGTGTTTGCTCTCACGTGCTTTGTGCACAAATCAATGCAGGTTTATCAAGGAGTGAAGAAACATGGCTTCTTGCAGCCTCACATCTTGGCAGAGCAGGAGGTAGTGATCACCACATATGATGTCCTTCGTAGTGAGCTGAACTATGTGGACATTCCTCACAGCAATAGTGAAGATGGACGCCGTTTCAGGAACCAGAAGCGTTATATGGCCATCCCAAGCCCTTTGGTAGCTGTGGAGTGGTGGAGAATTTGCCTGGATGAAGCACAAATGGTAGAATGCACCACTGCAAAGGTAAGAGAATGTCTCTTGAGTATGCCTCTGTTGAATGTGAAAGATATTGAACATAAAAAATGGATGGGAGGAACATATATATATATATATATATATATATACCCTTTAACAGGCTGGGATGTAAATTTGCCCTTGTAGTTCATCCTTCAGAAATGAGTAATGATCTTTTTTTCCTTGGAGGTGTTTGCTACTAAAAGTTTTTGCTGCTGGAGGTTTGCCTGGCTATGAAGCACAGTTCTTTTCACAATAGTCACTTAACATAATGTATTCTGACAGTTTAAAGAACTAGGTCATCATGTCTTTTACACCACTTCATGGTTTAACCCAAGATGCTCTTCTGTTTTAATGCCTATCTGAAGAGGCACAGGGTCTGCCCTAGAGTCAAATAATTGTACAATTGTCTACACTGACTTAAAAAAATGTGTTTAGGGACATTCCAATGGGTTGTAGAGAGAGTGTACTATCAGTATTGGCTACCAAATATTTAACAATCATGAAAACAATTGTCAGCAGATCGTACCACATGCTTTTATGATTTGTTTATTTAAAATCTGATACTTTGTGTGTGTTACATCTGGTGTATGTCCCCATAGATCCTCACTCAATTCAGATAGCTGAAAGGTCAGTTTGGCTGGAATTTGTTTTACAACAAGAGGAGCTGTATGCCATGTGTGCAGGTAGATAGACATCAGAGCAAAAAAAGCATCCAGAAAATATTGCAATTATTTTATATAATTATTTTATTTAATTATTAGAAGAGGTAGCCCAGAGGCAAGTAGGCCAGTTGAAATAAGGGAGGCTCAGTTCCACTGGTCTGGGAAGTAGGGACCTGAGGGAATAATGGGTGGGTTCACACCAAAGGGGCAGGGAACCAATATCTCCCCTTTCTGGACTTGCTGGGGACTCGGGGAAGTGTTGAATGGGAGGAGGACACTGACAGGTGTCAGTTCAACACTTAAAAGCAAGAGGATTACATTGCCAAGAGATACTGTTGTGTGTGTAAGTGTCCCTCTTTGGTGCACTTACTGCTCTCTCAATTTTTCCCCCTTTCCTTGCTTCTTGACAGTACAAATGGGTTCCTCCTCTCCCTTAGTATTATCCTCCCCTCCCTGGTCCTTGTCAACTGTGTGCACATTGCCTACTCCACTTCCCTGCTCCCTTTGACAGCTGCAACATAAAAGGACATTGACAAGCCAAGACTACACATATCAGACAGGCAAACATGCAGTCTTGCGCGCTTGCAAAAGGACGATGGGGGAATTTTTTTTTTAAAATTATGAACACATTTGCATATTCCCAAAGCACCAAAACCTTTTTTTAAAGGTGGTGAAGAAGTGATGGTCCCACCAAAGTGTCGTTTGGGCATCAGCGGAGGGGCAGTCACTGGTGAGGGAGGCTGGAGGCAGCACTGGTGGGTTGCCGTGTTGTGTGAACCCAGTCTATGGGGCTGTTCAAACAACCCAGTAACCCATACTCAGTGGTTGACTGTGGGTTGTTGTTGAACAGTGGTTTGTTTGTTGAACCATGCATTTATGCAGTGTAGCTTGTTAACCACCCCGAACAACCCAGCAACAAACCATGAGTCCTCAAGGTGGCTTGTTCAAGAAAATAAACCATACTGCATAGTTAACAAGCCACCCTGCAGACATTCAGACAACACACTATCCCACGATTCAACAACCAACCAACAACCACTGAGTGTGAGTTAGCATGTTGTCTGAACAGTCCCAATGTGTGGAAGTGTTGGGGTTTCAAAGAAAAGAGGAACCAAGGAAATATGGAAGCTGTGGAAAACATTTCATGTGCTAGATCTGTAGATGTGTAAGGGGCTTTGCACTGTTGACAAGACAGAGTGTGGGAAGATGCAGGTAAAATGAAGGGTAGGAAGCGGAATAGGGAAAGGGCTCTATTTGGGGAGAATGCAGTACTATTTCAGTACTTCAATTTCTATTGCCCAGGGTCTTCAGGGTATCTCCCCACTTTCCCTGTTCACATAGCTGACATGTAGCAGTATGGACCATGCAACCTGTAGGGATGTTCTAATGAAAAAGTTTCACTGGAGCATTTTCTACTGGCTGGGCTTTCTGAAATAGGTGGGGAGCCTTTCTAGTCTCTTTGGGTAGACAAACCTCAGGCTCATGGGATTTACTTTGTTTTTACTGTAACCCTGAGATCCATGAACCAGAGCCTGGTGCAAAATAGTTGATATAAGTAGGTAAACCTATGGCAAGCATGAAGGAACAGGGTCCCTCTGAGCACATGCTCATGCCAAGAATTATGGTTAGTACCAGAACCAAGCTCTTAACTCCTTTCACACAAAAATTCACTCCTACGTTTCCCCCAAGCATTCTTTTTCAACAGCCTAATTTAAGGCTCAATCCTATGTGTGTTTAGACAGAAAAAAAAGTTCTACAATTCCCAGCATTCCCCAGCCAGCCATGTTTGCCATGGAATGCTGGAAGTTTTAGGACTTTTTCCATCTAAACATGCATAGGATTGTGTCCATAGTAGGGGAAGGCTTTTCGGTAGCTGGTGTTGATGTTGTTGTTAAACAATTGGGAGACAGGAACTTTTAGTGTGATCTACTGCAAATAATAAGTAGATCCTGATCTACCTTCTGCTGACTCCGAAATGTTATTCTTCGCTGATTGCTTTGGTATTCATCCTTGGTGCTCAACTCAAAATGGTTTTCATGTAGGAAGTATATTTGGAAAGCATTAAAATGGTGGTGTGTAAACATTACTATTGCAGCTCTGTCTACTGCCAAGTTCTTGGACTTACCATGAAGTTGTTCCTAGTTGCCTTGATCTTTCATTATATTTTCTGTCCTCTTTGATTAGGCTGCAGAAATGGCTCTCCGTTTGAGTGGAATCAATCGGTGGTGTGTCAGTGGTACACCAGTGCAGCGAGGATTAGAAGGTGAATGATATAGCTCAACTTTTCTCTTGTGTCAACAAATGTATAGTAGTCTTGAGGAATATAACGTCAAGCTTATCGTAGTGCAAGCTTCATTTTATACTGTTTACATAAGCAGTAGGTTTGTTCCTACCTATCTAGCAGAATACTGCTCAAGGTGGCTAACAATATAAAGAAAATTCATCACAATAAAGACATAAGAAGAGTTCTACTGAATCAGATCAAAGACTAGTCCAGCATTCTGTTCCCACCAGATGTGTATGGGAAGCCTGCAAGTAGGACTTGAGCACAGTAACAGCCTCCTACTCATGTTCCTGAGGAACTGGTATTCAGAGGCTTACTACTAAACAAACAAAAATTCATTAACAATACACCATAAAACACACCAAAGAAATAAACACTAAAAACGAAGGCAGGACTAACTATTTATACTAGCAGCAGAAAACATCAAATTAAAATCAGCACACTGATGTCTCCCTCCCCTATCCCCTGTTGAAATCCCATCTAAGAGCGGGTGAGATGAACCTCATGAAGGAAGAAATTCCAGTCTGGTTCTGATCACTAAAAAGGCCTTCTCATGCTCTCAGCAAATGCACCTCCAACACTGGGACACAGAAGAAACCCTCACCTGCAGATCTTAATGCCTGGGCAGGCTCATTTTTGACCAGATGGTTCTTCAGGTATCCTGGTCCTAAGCTGTTCAGGGCTTTAAAAGTCAAAACCAGCACTGTGAATTGCACTCAGAAATGGACTGGAAACCAATGCACTTATCCATGCTCCCTATAGGCAACTCCAGTTAGGGATGGCGGAGAATTCCTCCACGGGTTTCAGTGAGGCCGAATGCATTCGGGCCCCCGAAATCCCTGGCGGAACTGCCTGCCGCCCCCCCCCCCCCCCCCGCGGATTCCCCCTGGGACGAAGCTTACCTGGGGCGGATGTTCCGGACAGCGGTGGTGGCTGGTCTTTCGACCAGCTGCTGCAGCCGCCATTAACGTCTGCTGTTTGCCGTGATAGGCTATGTAAGTAAATGTAAATGGCGGCCGCCATTTGTGTTCCCTATTTTTCGCCGTTTTAGCCTGCGTAAATATTTATGTAGGCTTTTACGGCGAAAAAAAGGGGAACACAAATAGAGTAGTGGGCATAAATATTTACGTAGGCTAAAACAGCGAAAAATAGGGAACGCAAATGGTGGCCGCCGTAGCCGCCGCCATTTGCGTACACTGCTTTTTGTTTGTTTTTTTGCCTTCCGTGATAGGCTACGTAAATAATGACGTAGCCTATCACGGCAGCCTGTCTGTACGCAAATGGTGGCCATGACGGCGGCCGCCATTTGCGTCTGCACCAGCCAGTCCGCGGCCGGAACTCTGGCTGCGGACAACCCTGGCCGGCTGTTCCACGCAGCCGCCGCGGAGCGGAGCCGGCCGGGCAGGATTCAGGGAGGGAGGACCGGATCACCTCCCCCCCCCGTCGAGGATTCCGGGGGAAGGGACGGAGCGCCTCCCACCCCACTGCGAATCAATCCGCGAAAAGGTAAGTGACTTTCATACATCCCTAACTCCAGTTAGTAATAGAGCCACAGTATTCTGGGCCAGATGCAGTTTCTGAACACTTTTCAAAGGCAGCCTCATAGAGCTCACTGGAATAGTCCAGATAAAAACCAACTAGGGCATGTGTCACCATGGCCAAATCCCAAGGAAAGGACACAGTTGGTGCCCCAGCCGAAGCTATGCAAACACACTCGTGACAATAGCTGTAACCTGTGCATCAAGGCTTAGCGCCAAGTCCAGGAGTACTCCTGAACTATGAGACTGATTCTTCAAGCGTGTACTACCCCATCTAAAATGGGTTGAACTCCCGTTCCCTGATCCAGTCTTATAAACCGTGAGCATCTTTGTCTTGCATTACATTTCAGTTTATTCCATTTATGTTAGGGCTGGAAGGATGTGTATCTCTCAAAGCCTTCCTATGCAGAAGGTTACGCAACATTTTAGATATTGGCTAGGACCTAAAGGGCTATTTTAGATGTGTCCAAGGGCTTAGAATACCCCATAGAAAGTTTTGACTTTTTTTCTTTGAACAGCAGACCACCATGTTGTATAGCAAACTGCTTTAGAAGGTCCCTGCCATGTCATTTCAAAAAAAAGTTTAACATGGGCACACTGTCATGATCTACTGTCAAACACATGGGGCACATGAAACTAAGCCTGTGGCTCTTAGGATCCTGACAGTGATTGCCTTCAGTCTTCAACTCATTTTCCACTAATTCCTCTTATTGTTCAAAACTGAAAGTAGCATGTGGATTTCAAAGTATACATATCTTATGTGTCTTTTTCAAGTGTCATCTCAGTTAAAGTGCTCCCTGCCTTGATCAGTATGCTTTTTAAGAGATTCTAGCTTGAAAACACCCTCTCTTCTCTTGCAGATGTGAAGGTCCTTCTTTCACCATTTCCTTTTGTTATACCTGTTGCTCATTTGTTGACTTAAGAAAAAAATACATACATGTAGAATATAAATGTCATTTTTCTCTGTATACTTCCACTGTCATTTCTGAATAAGACAAATTCTTCAGTCCAGAACTAATACAGAAGAAACAGATCATCCTCCCTGCCACAGACTGAATCCCAATTCTATTGCTAAAAGTGAAATTATTAAATAAATGTCTTTGAACAGTCCTCCTCATTAAGGAGGATAGTAAGAATGGCCATGAAATCGAGGTCCTCTAGATCTTTGGATTCTTTCCTGCAACTTCATGAAGAATAAAGGCATGGCTAATGTCATATAGTGCATGCACATGAGAAAAAGAAATTGAGTTCAGGGCTAATACTGTATATCCATGGACATTATTTTTCCATATACTGTGTGTGTGATAATCAGTTATTACTTACATTCCTGGTACCATGAAAGCATAGCCTTAGATCCTAAGATATCTTAATATACAGTGCAATCCTATACATATCTACTTAGTCCCATTGAATTCAGTGCAGCTTACTCCAGGATAACTGAGTATAGGATTGCAGCCTTAAGGGAGTTTTTAGAAGAAAAGGCTTCTGTGCCCTCCCCCTCCCCAAACATCTCCAGATGATCAGGAGACCCTCTTGAACAATGTGATGGGTCATGGGGAGCTGCTGAAGAAGGGGTATCACCCCAAATCAGACAGAGCCTCACCTTAGTTTGGGCAATTCCCTCCTCCCAAAGCAACTCCCTCAGCACCATCTCAGATTGTTCAGGAGGCCCCCTAAGCCTTTGGGGAGGCTTTTGGGGAGACACGGGAAACTTTCCTTTTGTGAACTGCCTTAAGTTTAACTTAACTTGGAATCCAAGCCATAGTATTTTAAGTTTACATTTGTGTTCAGTGCCCCAGATTTTGAAAAAGATGTCATTGCTAAATGAATTTCTGATGGACTGTGTGATACTTACAAGGTCATGTGCCATTCATTTTAACCTTTCACAAAGAACTGGCTCTGTATACAAAATCCAAGTTGCATCTCCCCTTCATCCCGAAAAGAAAGCAAGCTTGAAGCAATTTGGCTTGTCAGAATGATGAACTAAAGTAGATTGGATTTTGGAATATCACTGCTTTTATTTAAAATATTTTTTTCCATGATATGGAAACCTGCTTGCAGTAAAACCTGTGTTTCCTCTGTCACAGATTTGTATGGATTAGTACTTTTCCTCGGAGCTGATCCTTACTGGGTCAAATATTGGTGGGATCAGCTTCTGTATCGACCGTACTGCAGGAAAAACACACAGCCTCTCTACAACTTCATAGCCAAGATAATGTGGAGGTCAGCAAAGAAGGACGTGATTGATCAAGTAAACACTTAAGTTCTAAGACCCTCTTCATGGCTAACATTCTTACTTAAAACTTTAGTTACTCATTTATTGTTTCATTTATTGTTAGATTCAGATCCCTCCTCAAACAGAAGAGATACACTGGCTTCATTTTTCTCCTGTGGAGAGACACTTTTATCATCGCCAGCATGAGGTGTGCTGCCAGGATGCTCTGGCAAAGCTCAGGAAGATTTCTGATTGGTCCCTCAAGCTTAGCAGCTTGGATAGGAGGACAGTTGCTTCTATTCTGTACCCTTTGTTGCGCCTGCGACAGGCCTGCTGCCACCCGCAAGCTGTTCGTGGGGAATTCTTGCCTCTGCAGAAAAGGTTAATTTCATTTCTTCTTAAACTGGAAGACCTCTCATATTAGTATTGTGTATCTGGTCTTTCAGTATATACTCTAAAATCAATTTGAGTAAAATTCACCCAGTTCAGTCTGTGAAAGAGAAATCTTTAAGTAATTCTTTAGTATTTTGGACCTGATATTGTAAGCATTGACTCTAGAAGAAATATAGTACTTATGGAGAGCTTTTCTCTTGAAGCTGTGTTTACATGATGGTGCTCAAAAGCACCTGTAAGCTCTGATATTCATATAAAATGTGTTTATATTCTACATGCAGGGCAACAGGTGATACAGCCCACAGTGGTCTTAATACTCCACCTGATTGAACATTAATGATTCTTGGAGTTCACATTTCTGATAAAATACAAAACTAAGATACCAGTCCGTGTTTTTAGTCAGTATGGCTTGCATCTAAAGAAGCACGTGTGGAAATCTGCTCAGGCTCTGTGCCACCCTAAAACTATTGAAAAATAATGTATTTTCATTTTAATCTTGCCTTTAACAGATTAAATAATATTCTGAGATAACAATTTGAGTAAAGAAATAAAAAGAGACTCAACTAGCCTTTCCCAACTTGGTACCTTCCAGATGTATTGGCCTACAACTCCCATTACCCACAGCCATCTGGGAATGATGGGAGTCATAGTCCAACACATCTGGAGGGTATTGGATTGGGAAAGTCTGGCCTAAATTATGCAAATAGATTTAGCCTATTGTAGTTGGGCAGCTCCACACATTCTTTCTAAGCATCATAGATCAACTAAAGGGAAATTGGTGGTGTCTTGTGGTGTTTGAGTTCACCACCCTGCTCAAATATACAGCCAGTAGTACTAGCAGTAGCACCAATTTCAAGATACAAAGTTCAGACATACAGCATCTGGGTCCTTGCATTGCTGCCCAAGAGAATGTATACTTACCTCCTAGGTATCGTTGCTACTAGCTCGTACTTATTTTTAGGGTTATCAGTCTGAGTCACGGAGACTCAGAAAGGTTTCATCTGAGAGGAGGTTCCCCAATCCTGTGGCTTCCTCTCGATATCACAGTCCCAGTCTCTCCTCCCTGAGTTGGGGCTGTACCAGTCCACCACAGATCTATTTCTGTGGACTTCCCAGATGCCATAAGCCAGAACCTTGTATCTTGAAATTGGTGCTAAGTGTGTGGAGCTGCCCAGTTTTCTGCAAAGCAATCTCTTTTATGTTACACTTTGATGCAACATAAAGCAAAGCTATGTGTGATGGCAGCAGACCTGAACTTTAGCCACAGATATGCCCCAATCATGTATAAATCAGGTGGTGGGAGTGCAATTTAAAACACAAAAGGCGTACACAGGCAGAAGATAATGAACCTTTCTCCCAATCTGCCACTTTGGTATCCACAGCCCTTTCTCCTAGCCTGGCTTGGTTCCTATATTGGAGCCTGGATGAGGAAAAATGACCTGGACAGTTGGGCAAGTGCAGGGCAGTGCTCAGTTTTCCTCCCATCCATGTACTGCTTTTGTGTGTTTAAATCACATCCCCAGGCCCTGCTTTACACATGACTGGGGCAGACCTGCATTAAAGACATGAGTCTGCCACTTTTTAATGCAGTTTTCCTGATGGAATAGCAGAATTTGACAATGGCAATATCAAGAGTTAAATAAAGATACCCTTCTGGAGGAGGGGAGATGGGGACAGTCATGAAAGTCCATTCACTGCTCTTAAGGACAGCAGGATCTTCTTTTTGCCATGAGGAAAGAAACGCCTCCTTAAACTATTTGTAGTTTAAGTAAAATGAACCATATTTCCGTTAGAAGTGATGTTTTGAGGTTATCTGTAGCGCTTTGATAACTTATTCTCAACTAAATAACCCACATAGTCTATTTGGAAAATCATCTAAAATAAATTACTTGACTCAAGACTGTTTACAATGAAGCCAACAGTGCCAAAGAATCTTTCATAGCACCCAGCTCCAATTAAAATCCAATTAAAAAATCACATTTTGATTTGCAACAAAGAAATAAATGTACTGATTAATTGATTATTGCTTTTCAACTCTACAAATTACTGGTTTCTACACTCTGCTCCTGGAGAAGAAATAGCATAGATATCAGTGTGAAATCTGTTTTGTGAACAATTCATACCCTTGTTCTAGAAATATTCGAATACCAGCCTATATTGGGAAGGGAGCATTTCCACTAATCTTTGCCATCTTACTGATTAAATTGTTGCTGTACATTCACGAAATGTGTAGGTAGGACAAAGTCTTAAATGGACTATAGACTTCAATGTAATGTTCATGGGTGGCAGCAACATAGCAACTGCAGTAGAAGAGCACAGCAACAAAACAAGTAGCTGCTATAAAAAGCACTGCAGGGGAAAAAAATCTCATTCTAGGCTCTTTCCTTTTGAGAGCAATGGGCGATTTGTAGAATGAGAACATGAAAGAGCTCATGGGTATCCTTTTACATTTATATCCACGAACAAAAAAGTAAGTACCAGAAGTTCTGAATAATGCAAACATGAGAATTCAAACAGGGAGCCTGTCATCTTTATCACACCTTGACCTTGTTAGCAAGCGAGTATATTTTGCTTTTGTATCCTGCCCTCTGTGGCGCTCAGAGCAGAATATATGACACCCTTCCCCAACCTTGTGCCCTCTAGGTGTGTTGTACTGCATCTTCCATAATTCCCAGCCAGTGTGGCCATTAGCCATGCTGGCTGGGAATGATCACAGTTGTAATTCCACACATCTGGAAGGTACCAGGTTGTGAAAGGCTGATAAGTTATCTGTTGTCCCCTGTTCAGATAATGCCTTGGCTCAAACTTTCTTAGCTTAGACTTGGGACTATATTAGGCCCTTTGTCTGGATCCTCCACTGAATATGCAGTTTTCTGCAGAGCGTGCCTTTTTAAAAAATCCACATTTTGACTTTCTCAAATTCCTTTTCGTACAGGAGCTGAATTGTGAACTTTGATTCCTTTCTCTCCTTCATTCATTTCTTCTGCCATGTCCTATTCTGCACTATGCTAGAATAACAAGTTCCCCTGTTAGTCATGTCACTTTCCTCTTCTTTAAGTCAATCAATGTAGTCCCCCATCACCCTTCCAACCTTCTGCAAATAATGTGGATTACAGGTCATGGGGGATTTCCTCTCCCCAGCACTACCACCACCTATAAGGAATGTGCTCCTTTGCTAGCCAATCCCACATATGGGGTTTCTTGTTTAAAGTAAATGCTTATATTTCTGGGCATAAGAAACTCTCTGCCACTATAACTCGGTGTTCCACAAGCTGACCCGTTTCTGATTTTACCAATTCTGTTAGAATACTTTAAAACCTCCTAGTATCTTGGTGGAAGAGTCTTAGGGATGAGAAGGGCACTAACACTGCAGACAAGATGAACGATTAAACGAGTAATTTATTAAAGGGATATTTTGTACATAAGGGATTACAAATGTTTACTTCAGGGTTTTCAAAAGACTACTTAGTGACAATTCTTTAGGACTTGAGAGTCACTTGCTGTTACAAGCCTCTAAGGCAGGGCCCCCCAACACAGCAGCTGTGGCACCCATCCAGTGGCACCCATGAAAGGGTCTCCAATGTGGTGCCTGTGGGCACCTGAAATTGTATTAATTAATTAATTACTTTTTTTTTTTTACTATACATACATGGATTTATATGAAGTGCATACAACTTTCTAGCAATTAAACATAGGCTTCAACAAAAACAGACCAAATATCCAAATAAGTATCCATTTGAAAGTGGTATCTATATGCCACCCATTCAAATATTGATAGCATTGTAAGGTCCTAAATTCATTGCCATGAATGTTGTAATATCAGTCCTGTAGCCGTCAGAAGGGCACAGAGAATCCATTTACACTAACCGTGCATTAATTTCCATGAAGCAGATAAATAATTTAAAAGAGTACATACATCAGTGAATATTAAAGACTGTTCCAGTACAAAATGTATCTGTGGAATAACCTCCTCCTGAAAAGAAGCAACTACAGGACATTGCCAAAATATGTTTAAAAGACGCATTACGTGTATTGCACCACCAGCAATTAGCTGAATTAAACAATCCCTTATTAAAGCAACATTGTGGTGTCCAAAACACACAAACAAAAAAGTTTGCAGAATAAGATGCAGCCTAAGATCCATAAACATGTCAGGTAGACGCCAAAGCAGCGATCCACTGATTAGGCATTTTGTAGTGGTGCCCACAGCACTTTCTCAAATTCCCAAATGCGCCTACAGGTCCAAAAAGGTTGAGGACCCCTGCTCTAAGGACTTACTTTACCTCAGGCCAAATTCCCTTAACCCCCACCCCAGCCAAATACCCTTACAACCAGGTCCTAGCTTCTGGGTACAGTCTTCCTTTGACATCAAAGCTCCTCCCATTGTATATCTGGCTGCTTGGACAGTTTATCTGGGCTTTTACTGCCTGCTAGCAAGATCTTCTGGCAGCCTCTTGGCATAACACACCCACCTGCTCCTTACTCCTGATCTTCACCAGCCACATATGGTTATCCCCAAGGGAAAGAATAGCTTAATATTCAAGCCTTAGCTATTCACTTTCTCCTCGGCTTTCTCCTAGTCTTTTTAAAACACCCCACACCAACCAGCAGACCTTCTCCCTCTGTCCACAGGCTCTCTCAATTGTCATACATTAACTGTCATTTCCCAACCATCTTTTTTCCACCTAGCTAGAATTCCCAGCCAATCAGGCTTGAATTAACCTGATCCAGGTCCCATATAACAATATTCAAAGTTACTGTCTCTCTCTCCCTCTTCAGATTGTCACTCAGCAACTACTAAACAGGCCATTGACAGTAACAAAATGAGGCCTCAGGCCTACTCAGATACATTATTGCCTCACAGAGGCCACACAAAGCAAATACCTCATAACTGTTATATACAGGGCAATTCTTATCAGGGCCTCTTGTCTGGGTAGGGACTGTATCCATACTTTGTTCTGTGTAGTAACTGGGAAATAGTTGGTAAATAACAACAGTAGAACAGCATCATTTTTAAATTACAGCAGTTCCTAGGCCTTTCAGTTTGTTGCCATATTAAGTACATTTTTGAAGAGGGTGAATTTGGGATCTGTGTCGCACACTGCGTGCCTACCATTCGTTTTTGGGTCTCTGTTCCAGCACAATGACAATGGAAGAGCTTCTAACATCACTGCAGAAAAAATGTCGGACAGAATGTGAGGAAGTCCATAGACAACTGGTTTGTGCTCTGAACGGCTTAGCTGGTATTCATATTATTAAAGGTAAAACAAGCTGAAAATAATGTGTTGTAGTTCTTGTGAACGTGATAGCCACTTTTGAGATGAAGTAAGTGCATGTGTGTGTGTGTGTGTGAGCGCGCGCACGCGCACGTTCCAAATTAGACTAAATCCAACTGGGCGGTTGTTTTGCCACAGATTCCCCCAGGCAAAAGTAACAGGCTAGATACAGAGGCCTAGTGTGAATATCAGTAAATGTTTATGATGGTAGTGCCTTGGTTTTAAGTAGGGCTGTGCACCACTTTGGCCCAAGGCCCGAACCCCGAGTCAAAGCGGGCTACTTTGGTCACTTTGAGCCCCTTCCAAGGCGAAGCGGAGGGGGCAGGAAGCAACCTGGAGTGGGTCAGGGGTTCCCCAAAGCACTCAGTGTGCTTCAGAGCTTTGGCGCCCCCGGCCCAGCCGTGCCAGGACCTTACCTGAGCCGCCGCTGTCCCCGCCATATCTGTATGGGTCTGTTACATCATGAGTCATTTTATGCCTTTCAAAGCCTTTAAGCATCACTATTCGTTGTATTCCTGAGACAGAACTGGATCTATATTTTTACGGCATATAAGTAATAAAACTTGGAGAATAAGCCCAAGACTTTGGTTGACCTGAAGAAGTGATCCATTCTATGCAGAACGGTTTTACTATCAAGGAGAGACCATCAAGGAGAACTATTTTATAGGACAAAAACACAATCTAACAACTGTCATTTTCATAACCACCCCTCCCACCTGCAAGTATGTTGTCATTGCAGTTGGGACAAAACCCAGAAAGCATGTTTTCTTTTCAGTTGGCACAAAATAGGGAAGAAATTACTTGGTTAATCTGAGAAGAGGATTCAAGGGGCAGAGGAAATAAGGGAGCACATTCAGAGCTTAGCCCATAACATAGGTGGTCTTAAAGGTAATGCATCACACCCTCTAACAGTGAACTCAGTGCCCTCATGCCAGAAGAAATGGACCCAAAGTGGGCTCTCTAAGAAACAAGATGGGATGTATTGGCATGCTTGGTGGGGGGAGCCCTGAGGTTTGCAGAAGTACACCTGAGGATAACAAACCCTCTCCCTTCCTAACATTTGCAGAACAAAGATTTAGCACTTCTGGGGCAACTGGAAATGAGCAAAAACTCTTGTTTCTGGTATGGGGCAGGTTGGTGGAGCTCATATAAGGGAGCTCCGCTGACCTGTCCCAATTGAGAAACGAATTTATCCGCTTATTTCAGGGCTTCCTCTGGGAGGCGTTAAATCTCTGTCATGCAAGCATTAGGTCCTGCTTGCGCAGCGGAATCAGCAGAACCCACCATATGTGCAACAGAATCTGCGGGGCGCAAGAGAATTAGCGGGTGCATAAACACCCCGTTGGATTCCGCCCAGTCTAATGAGGACTGAGCCTATTTAGCGGCAGTCAAAAGCCATGCGATGTTGAGTCCCATGGGAAAGAAATAGTGAAAACCAAGAGGGGAGAATGAATTCGGCTGGTTGCAGCTTATACTATCCTGGAGAAGAGCGTGATTGGCTGGCTGGGTGAAACTCCCTGAACAGGAGTACTCCAGTTAGCAGGTGATAATATGCTGCAACATTTTGTTACAAAAAGTTACATATTTGTACCATTAGAATAGTGGACTGTAAACCCTAGTACCAGGGCAATATGCTGTCCAGTTCAGGCTTAAATAATCAGTGGGAGGTAGCTAAACAAAGGTGGACTTTGGAGGACATATTCAACACAAATACGGTCTCTTGGTGTAATTAATGGGAATTTCCTGCACATATACCTAGTTTGTGTGCAGTTTTTGTGATAAGCGGCTACTGGTTTTGAATTTGAACTCATGAAGGGAAAAAACATGACAATATTTAATATAGTCTTTTCTTTTCATAAGTGTTGTGAACAGTTTAGTTGAAAAACAAATATATAAAATATATTAATAAGAGGGCATGTCATGAATGACTTCCAATAACCTTTATTATTATTTTAGATTTGGATTTGCAATGTTCTGAAAACTTAGTACATTCATAAATCTGTGACGCTGCCTGTAACAGTTAAGTAACTGAATCAATACAGTACTGTTCAATTAGCCCCTTAAGCAAAGCTTTGAAAAATTGCTTCTTCGCACCCCTGTAATTCTTCCTTAAATAAGAGAACTCATCTCAAGTTGGCAACAGCTGGTAGGCTGGATTATGCTGTTGGCACTGGCCATCATCAGTGAGAGAAACCAGAGTTACTCTGTTAAAAGAACAGCTTGAAGAAGAAAAAACCACATTTGTATCTCTTAATATAGATTATGCACTACATCGTTCAACATGCCCTGAAGCAGGCAACTCTACATCTAAGTAATAAATACTTGGCTCTAACAATGGGTAGTTAATATAGCTTTGTTTAGTAAGAATGGGATAGAATCAAACATTTACAATATTGGTCTTATAGGCCTCTTCCAACCCTACTATTCTATGATTCTATGATAAGCCTGATTGCACTTCATTTGTCAGCACATATTTGTTGATTACATTATAACATATTATTTTAAAGGGGGTTGTTTTAAAGCAAGCTTGAAGATAAGGAAAGGCAGTTCATAATTATCACCATTTTTAGTTGTTACTCCTTGTTTTTCAGCTCTTTTGTACAATATTATAAGCGAAATTATTAGCAAAAGTGACTCTGATATATCACCAATATAATTTACAGTTGAATTGAAATGTATGATTTAAACCAGATTTAAATTGCATCCTTTGTTTTTTGGTAGGTTTGTTTTTGCCAAAGATCATTTGTTATAAAATGTTGACCTGTGTCACTGGGTACACACAGAATTTCACTGTTAGAATCAGTTGATTTTAACGCTGGAATGAGTTCGTTGGTCTGACTTTTTCAAGCTTCCAAATGTAGATGTTTGGCAATTTAGTAATCTAATTCTTTGCAGTGATCTTCCTAGCTGGTTGCTGTAGCACATTCTTATATCTGGGATATAATCTGGGATATCTGGGAATAAGAAAAGAAGGTAGACCCATGGAAAGAAAGAGGTTCCCCCCTCTTAGACTGAAGCCTGGTTCATATGCAAGGGGAAACTCTAGTTTCCTGCTATGTGAACAAGTCTGCCTCAGCCACTGGTTCACCTGAGCCACTGGTCCCCACCCCCACCCCACTCTACTTCGCTAGCTATAAGGAGACTAGAAGCATCCAGTATTCCTAATTAAGTCCAAACTCTGGGAATTGGGGTTTGTTTTAACTCTAGTTAGTGAGAAAGACAGGATTTGAAAATATGGTTTGATCCTGGCTTGTTCTCACTAAATAGAGTTAAAACAAACCACAGTTCCCAGAGATTGGGCATCTCAGAAAACTATCGTTTGATTAAAATCAGAAGTGGATGTTTCTGATCTCTTTGTCGTCATAAAACTGAAAGGGGAAAAAGTGGGGAGTGTGCAGTCCAGAGGCTTGTGCAGGCTCATTCACATAGCAGGAAACCATGGTTTTCTGTTATGTCTGAACTGTACTGGAATCATTGCTGAAGTATAGCATAGCTTCTAGAGAGCTCCTGCCCCAGTCCTATTTTCTGCCAAGGCAACAACAGCCATATCCTCTCCTCCCCACCCCCCCACTTCCAAACAGATTTTTAGGTAGAGAGAGGTTTGGGAAGGGCAACAAGATCAACATAATGAGGTCTGGCTACCAGGTGTGAGCTTCCATGAAGCACATCTTGGAAGAATCCAGTTGACTTTACCTAATCGTCAGCAGAAAGGATATGGGAATTTAAAATCTTTAAGAACATAAGAAGAGCCATGCTGGATCAGACCAAGGATCCATCTAGTCCAGCATTCTGTTCACACAGTGGCCAAAAAATTTTGTATGCAGTTGACAGAACCCTTGTCCCCACACTTCCTCAAATCTACCAGGTAAAGAAGGTTGACTGCTTTATTTGTGGCCTGCATTAACAGAGTTAAAGGCAGACAAAACCTTGGTGAAGTAATCCAATATTTTGAAGAAAGCTGTCATCTTTTGATGATAGTGCGGTCACTGAACTTGAGCCGGACATCCTCGAGAGTGAAGTCAAGTGGGCCTTAGGAAGCATTAGTAACAACAAAGCTAGCGGAGATGACAGTATTCCAGCTGAGCTATTTAAAATCCTAAAAGATGATGCTGTTAAAGTGCTGCATTCAATATGCCAACAAATCTAGAACACTCAACAGTGGCCACAGGACTGGAAAAGGTCAGTTTACATTCCAGTTCCAAAGAAGGGCAACGCCAAAGAGTGTTCAAACTACCGCACAATTGCGCTCATTTCACATGCCAGCAAGGTGATGCTCAAAATCCTACAAGCTAGGCTTCAGCAGTATGCGAACCGAGAACTACCGGAAGTACAAGCTGGGTTTCGAAGAGGCAGAGGAACTAGAGATCAAATCGCCAACATTCGCTGCATCATGGAGAAAGCAAGAGAATTCCAGAAAAACGTCTATTTCTGCTTCATTGACTACGCTAAAGCCTTTGATTGTGTGGATCACAACAAACTGTGGCAAATTCTGAAAGTGATGGGAGTACCAGACCACCTTACCTGTCTCCTGAGAAACCTGTACGAGGGTCAAGAAGCAACAGTAAGAACCAGACATGGAACAACCGATTGGTTCAAAATTGGGAAAGGAGTACGATAAGGCTGCATATTGTCACCCTGCTTATTTAACTTATATGCAGAGTACATCATGAGAAATGCCGGGTTGGATGAATCAGAGGTCGGAATTAAGATTGCTGGGAGAATTATCAACAACCTCCGATATGCAGACGATACCACCCTAATGGCAGAAAGCGAAGAGGATCTCAAGAGCCTCTTGTTGAGGGTGAAAGTGGAGAGTGCAAAAGCTGGTTTGAAACTCAACATGAAAAAAACTAAGATCATGGCATCTGGCCCCATCACTTCCTGGCATATCGAAGGGGAAGAAATGGAAGCAGTGACAGATTTTACTTTCTTGGGCTCCAAGATCACCGCAGACGGTGACTGTAGCCATGAAATTAAAAGACGCTTGCTCCTTGGGAGGAAAGCTATGGCCAACCTAGACAGCATAGTAAGAAGCAGAGACATCACCTTGCCGACAAAGGTCCGTCTAATCAAAGCTATGGTTTTCCCAGTAGTAATGTATGGCTGTGAGAGCTGGACTATAAGGAAGGCTGAGCGCCGAAGAATTGATGCTTTCGAACTGTGGTGCTGGAGAAGACTCTTACGAGTCCCCTGGACTGCAAGGAGGTCCAATCAGTCCATCCTAAAGGAAATCAACCCTGACTGCTCACTGGAAGGACAGATAATGAAGCTGAAGCGCCAATATTTTGGCCACCTAATGCGAAGAGAAAACTCCCTGGAAAAGACCCTGATGCTGGGAAAGACTGAAGGCAAAAGGAGAAGGGGACGGCAGAGGATGAGATGGCTAGATAGCATCACGGATGCAATGAATATGAACTTGAGCACGCTCCGGGAGAGAGCGGAGGACAGGAAGGCCTGGCGTGCTATGGTCCATGGGTTCACGAAGAGTCGGACACGACTGAACGACTGAACAACAACAACAAGGGCAACCGAAACAACAGTTGCTCTCTAGCCTGGAAAGGTGCATTGCTCTTTTCCCAGCCAGTTTTAGATCATACCATCACTGCCTCCTGTGCTAAGTAAGCAATGGTGGGCTAGACCATGGGTAGAGAAGAGGGTATAAGTTCCAGATGATTTGTTGTGTCAATTCTAAAGAAATGTGACTCTTTTCTGAGTAGTGTTTCACATTGACTCTGCCTTCTGTTTCCAAGGGGGAAGGATTTCCCATGAGAATGCCCTCCTTCTACAGCTTGAAATGAAAATTAACAGTAGTGGAATTTTACTTTTTTTGCACAGTGGAAATTCATTTTGCAGCTCCTTTCTAGTTACAATTAATTGATGCAGCGTAATTATCTTTAAAAGAAAGTGCTTACTAAGAAATGGGGCTAGTCCTACCATTAGGCAAAGGGGGGCAACTGCCTCAAGCACAGATACTGGGGAGAAGGGAGTCATGGTGGAGTGTACCATGCCGCCTGAGCCTGTCCCCTCGAAACTAACTTGTTGTTTGAACTAAGATTCAACAGCTGATCTGATGGGCTTCTATATGTGGAACTGGAGGGGGTGGGCGCCATCTTGTCCTATGCTTCAGGCAGCAAAATACCTTGGGCCAGCCCTGCTAAGGAACTTCCATTGGATTGAACATACAATTGCAAGTAATTGGACATTTGGAAGATAGATATCCCAATGATCTGGTCTGAAATATGCTAATTTTTCAGATGAATATGCACTGGCAGCAGATTTGTATAGAGAGGTGCTGCGTTCCTCTGAGGAGCACAAAGAGAAGCTCAAAACAGATTCATTGCAAGTATGTACATAAACTCTGAAACTGCTTTTTAAATGAATACGCAGACTGTGTCAGGGACGCAAAAGGGCATTGATCTCCTGTTCAGTCAGGTATTAATCTTTTTTGCTTCAAGGGAGACTCAGTAATGTTATCATTTTTCAAAAACCATTACTGTCACCAGGCTATATTCTAATATTTTAAAAACCAGCTTATATGTTCAGTCAATGTAGTGCCATCTACAGTTTTTCTATAGCCAGTTCTTTTATTTGATACAGGTGCTCTGTCTTGGGTGGGAAATATATATGCACAGTTTCATTTATGAATAAGTAGGTGCTAGGCAAGGATTGCATTCCCACTTGTGTATGTTTTGCACTTGTGATATATATAGACAGACCTCATTATTTTTAGCTCCACTGGGAGTAGTAATATTGAAGGGCAGGATATAACTTTTAAATAAATATGTAAATTATGCTTAAATGGTTCTGTGCATTTGTGTTTAATGCCCATTAATGTATAGTATTTGATTAGAATTATAATCAGTGATCACAGAAACCATTCCTTCAACAACTCGGGACTGTATCCTGGTATTCTGTACCAGAAAACATGCTTGGTCTTTTCTTAAAATTACATGTGTGGGAAAAACAAATATATCAATATGAGCCTATTGGTATTCAGGCCCTGTGAATGGTCTGGTAGCATCTGATGCTGTAGCATCGTTGAACTTCAGTACACGTAGATCTGATCAGTGTCCAGATGACTGATATATATATATAGCTTTGCATGACAATGATAGTCTAAAGTGAAACTTTACTCTTGTTAGTCTATTGCAAACAGATGATTATTATAAGAATCTGGTTTTGTTTGAAGTTTGTGCCATTTTTCCAGTTACTCATCTGTAATTATTGCAGTGTTACAAATCAAGATGGAGCAGGCAATTGCCACTTCCTGTTCTAAGTTCACCCCTTCTCCTCCCTCTCCCCATTTCCTTTGATGTGACTGACAGTCTGCATTGGGCAGGGCAAACATAGCATTCTACTCTGTTGCCCTAACTTGGAAACAGTGGAGTATTGTAGCAGCTGAATCTTCTCTCCCCACGCTATCCCTGCTCAGGGGCAGGGACAGAGCAAACAAGCTGGCATGCAGAGATTTTTTGGGGGGTGGGGGGAGAGATAAACTTGGTAGTAACTGTTACTTCCGCTTCATGGATCACTGCCTTGTTGTGGCGAAGGGGCTTGCGTAACTCAGTGAAGCCATAAGCTATGCCGTGCAGGGCCACCCAAGACGGACAGGTCATGGCAGAGAGTTCTGACAAAATGTGGTGCACTGGAGAAGGAAATGGCATCCACTCCAGTATTCCTGCTAAGAAAACCCCATGGAACGTGGAACTTTGGAACACTCAACAGTGGCCACAGGACTGGAAAAGGTCAGTTTACATTCCAGTTCCAAAGAAGGGCAACGCCAAAGAGTGTTCAAACTACCTTACAATTGTGCTCATTTCACATGTCAGCAAGGTTATGCTCAAAATCCTACAAGCTAGGCTTCAGCAGTATGCGAACTGAGAACTACCGGAAGTACAAGCTGGGTTTCGAAGAGGCAGAGGAACTAGAGATCAAATCGCCAACTTTCGCTGGATCATGGAGAAAGCGAGAGAATTCCAGAAAAACGTCTATTTCTGCTTCATTGACTACGCTAAAGCCTTTGCTTGTGTGGATCACAACAAACTCTGGCAAATTCTGAAAGAGATGGGGGTACCAGACCACCTTACCTGTCTCCTGAGAAACCTGTACAAGGGTCAAGAAGGAACAGTAAGAACCAGACATGGAACAACCGATTGGTTCAAAATTGGGAAAGGAGTACGGCAAGGCTGCATATTGTCGCCCTGCTTATTTAACTTATATGCAGAGTACATCATGAGAAACGCTGGGTTGGATGAATCACAGGTTGGAATTAAGATTGCCGGGAGAATTATCAACAACCTCAGATACGCAGATGATACCACCCTAATGGCAGAAAGCGAAGAGGATCTAAAGAGCCTCTTGTTGAGGGTGAAAGAGGAGAGTGCAAAAGCTGGTTTGAAACTCAACATTAAAAAAACGAAGATCATGGCATCTGGCCCCATCACTTCCTGGCATATGGATGGGGAAGAAATGGAAGCAGTGACAGATCTTATTTTCTTGGGCTCCAAGATCACCTCAGACGGTGACTGTAGCCATGAAATTAAAAGACTCTTGCTCCTTGGGAGGAAAGCTATGGCTAACCTAGACAGCATAGTAAGAAGCAGAGACATCACCTTGCCGACAAAGGTCTGTCTAATCAAAGCTATGGTTTTCCCAGTAGTAACGTATGGCTGTGAGAGCTGGACTCTAAGGAAGGCTGAGCGCCGAAGAATTGATGCTTTCGAACTGTGGTGCTGGAGAAGACTCTTATGAGTCCCCTGGACTGCAAGGAGGTCAAATCAGTCAATCCTAAAGGAAATCAACCCTGACTGCTCATTGGAAGGATAGATACTGAAGCTGAAGCTCAAATATTTTGGCCACCTAATGCGAAGAGAAAACTCTCTGGAAAAGACCCTGGTGCTGGGAAAGACTGAAGGCAAAAAGAGAAGGGGACAGCAGAGGATGAGATGGCTAGATAGCATCACCGATGCAATGAATATGGACTTGAGCACGCTCCGGGAGAGAGCGGAGGACAGGAAGGCCTGGCGTGCTATGGTCCATGGGGTCATGAAGAGTCGGACACGACTGAACGACTGAACAAACTGTTACTTCCCACAGGCAGACACCTCTTCGGGTTGTTTTTTTCTGTTAATATTGAAACCTTAAAAGGTCATTTACTGTGCTCTTGCCACTTTATCTTCTGACCTTAGTGGGGCTCATAGTGTTGACTTCTAATCTTAAAGCCATAACTTTGGAATATGGTTAGAAATTTCTTTTTTTTCATGTTGTAATGTTTCCATATATTTCCTTGATAGGGAGATTCTGTTAATTGTTTCTTGTTTATAATTGTCACAATATGTTAAACTTAATAATAGTGTTCCCTTATGTATTGACAAACAGAGACTTCATTCTACGCACAATCTGATGGAACTTCTAGCAGCAAAGCATCCTGGGATATCGCCCACTTTGCGTGATGGCAGGCTTCAGGAAGAGGTGATTGTTCATTGTATGCACTTTAATGTATGTTAAAGAATATCTACTGCATAACTAACTTGGAAAATATTTGTTACAGTTACAGGATAGGTCCTGGGCATCTGACAAAACATGAATTCTAAAGTCAGATGTAAAGAAAATACTTATTTCTAAATCAGCTGCCTCATCATCTTGCCCAAACCTTGCCTATGGTGTTCTCTCATAGTCACAACAATCAGTAACAAGCTGCAAGAACAAGCAAATAGCTTCCTAAATGGAGATAGCTGTGTGTAGCTTCTTCGTAGCCTCATTCAGGCTGTTCTTTCAGGGACAAAGTTAACACTGTTTTTCCTCTCAGTCACTGAATTTTACTTGGCTGTTAACTCTTCCTACTAAGATTAATGATTATGTAGGTGTAGGATGAAGTTTGTTGAGTCAGTCAGAAGTTTAAAGGGCTGAATTTAGGAGACAGGGCAGGTCAAGGCAGGGCCAGTCATTGTAGAATCAGGACCTAAGTGAGGTTTGGCTGAGTCAGGATTTTGGCATCTGTAAACTTGGCTGTGAAAACAGAGATTGCAGAACTGGAGCATAAAATGAGACTTGAGAACAATAGCTCCAGTGTACATTACCATAATTAAGAAGGATAACAAGGAACTCAATGGGAGCACACTTCTCAGGCAAGAGCAATGAATCCAAGGCAGAAACCAGGGAGGTCAGTCCTTGGCTTCTTCAGGTGAGGGTGCTCTCTCACAGGTTGACTGCTGATAGAGAAGAGTGAACAGGTAGGGCTTTGAGCTTTGGCATATTCTTGTCCTTTTTTTTTGGCTTTTAGTACCAATTATAGTTGCCTGTATAATCTGTCAGGTTACATGAGGCAATACTTGGTCATTTTGCCGCTGCTGTTAAAAACCACTAATACTTAATATATGCTAATAGTGTGCTAGACATCGCATAGGAGTGTGAGGATCTCTGCCCAGAGGTAAAATGCATAAGCTGAAGGGAAATATCCAGCTAAGTGCTATGGACTTACTCATCTTTCGTTATTGTCCAGAGCAGATGCCTTTGGTAAATATTTGCCTGTTGTTGATGAGGCTTGGATATTCCAAGTGTGTGTATGAATATCCTTTCTATAGTTAATTAAGCTGTTTGAATTTATTTATGTTCTAGAAATAAGGGTGATCCTTACGGAAACATGCATTTCAAAGAAAACATTCCCTGTTTATTGGCCTTGCTTAATATAGGTTGCCCATAAATGCCTCTGGATTCCTTATATAGGTTTTGCTGTAGAATACAAATATTTTCACACATGATGCCAGCTTGGTATTGTGGCAATTTATTTGATGAGATTGTCATTTATTTTCCTGGTTTGTTAACCAACATTAAGCCAGTTTTCCCCAGTTTGGACCTAACTGGCAAGTTTACTTTTATCAGACATCAAGATCTTCATACTGAAGCTGGCACACAATGGTGTGTGGGTGTGTGCGTGTGTGCTGGGGTGGGGTGGGGGGGGGCGGGTACCAGGTGCTTGCCCCTGCTGTTTGTTCACTGCTTCATAAGCCATGCTTTATGCAGTCTGGAATGATTGTTCAAATCAGGCCACTATCACAGTTAATAATAGATCTGTAGTAACTATGTTGTTGGGATTTCAGTGCTTTGAAGGTTTTTCGTTAAGAACAAATGACTAATTCATTTGTCATTTTAAATACAGTGTGAGCAGCTCCGTCAACATTATATGAGTAAATCGAACGCAGAAGTTGCTGAAGCCCACCAGGCTTTGCAACCAGTTGTACAGACAATCCACGAACTCCAGAGAAAGGTAGGATTCTACTAAAATACTTGACATGCCTTCTAATTTTATACATGTAGTTTTTTGCAGTTTTTTGACTTGTTTCTGATGCAGTATCATCTTCAGAATCTATTAGAAAACTGGCATTCAATGTATTGTTCCTCTAGAGTTTCTCATTAAAATATTTGCCTTTCTTTGTCCATAATTATTAAGAAAACTTGATTATTTGTCTTTGCAGAAGGTGGTCCCCTAGGAGTCATTCCTTTGGGCTGTTACTGAGGGATCAAACAAGTGGCCAAATATTTTTGAATTGGTACTGTGGTGGATTGTTGAGAGTTGTGAATGCTGGGGGTGATTGGGACTGTTCAGTTAAATATCTAGATAGCTTGTATGGTTGTGGACTGTTGCTAATTTGACTGACAAACTACTGTATTGTTTTGCAGATTGATAACTGATTGGATTATAGCTGGACTGAGGATCTAACATTTCCTTGCTATTAAGTATGGGAAATTTTAAAGTCCAGTACAGGAGGAGCAGGGGTGTTTGTGAGGAGCTAAGGGAGAGAAGGGGCCACCATACCAGTAGTTATAGGGAGAGAGTGCGGTGTAGTGGTTAGAGTGTTGGACCCTAGCCACTGGGGAGTTAGAGAACTGAGGAGACCTGGGTTCAAGTCTCCACTAAGCCATGAAGCTAACTGGGTGACTTTGGGCCATTCACTGACTCTCAACCTAACCTACCTCACAGGGTTGCTGTGGGGATAAAACGGAGAGGAGGATCATGGATGCTCCCTTGGGCTCCTTGGAGGAAATGGCAAGATATAAATGTAGCAAACAAAAAAATGACAGTGCACATCAGTTACAATGGGTGACAGGATGGCAAATTCGACATCTTTGTGCCATCTCCCCTTCTGATCCATCCCTTTGCCCTGATAATGCTGGTAGCCTTTCTGCAGATTCACCAAGCTTAAGGTTCTTTTATTCAATGCCAGGTCAGCAAAATTGAAGGTGGTACCCATTTGTGTCAACCTGGTATGTATAACAGAGACCTGGCTGTATGAAAGGACAAGAGTAAATATCTACCAGATGTGTCTTCCATGGCATGTGGTGCAGTACCAACCTTGACTTGAGGCCCAGGGATGTGGAGTTACTATAGTCCGGGGTAACCAACCTGACACCCTCCAGATGTTTTGGACCTCAAGCCCCATAACCCCCTACCATTGACCATGCTGGCTTGAGTTGTAGTCCAAAACATCTGGAGGGTGCCATGTTGTCTGCCCCTGCTATAGTTCATAGGGATTCTATACCCTGGGCAGATACACCCTTCAGCAGTTGACTAGTTTATAGTGTCTGTATCTGGTGTTGGGGAATAGAGATAAGATTGGGATTCTATTGGTGTACTGACCACCCTGCTGCCTAGCAGTCTTGCTGCCTGAGTTGGTGGAGGTGGTCTTGTGAATGTAGGTTGAGGACCCCCAAGGCTTAAAGTCTTGGGGGACTTCAACATTCATGATGAGGCCACCTTGTTTGGCATAGTTCAGAATTTCCTAGCAACTGTGGACCTGTCTCAAATTATGTCTGGCCCAATACATGTGGCACGACACACATTGGACTTCATGGGAGATGGCGTTCTCTGGGTAGAGAAGCCAAAAATGACTTGATCTGTCCATGACAGTGAGCTGATTATGTTTGGACTGTATGCTGCCTCTAATTTCTTCAGGGGTGGAGGGTCATATTTGATCCACCCCCCGAGATTGATGGATCCTGAGAGTTTCCCAATGTCCCTGGAGGATTTTCATGCAGATATGGCCAGCCATCGTGCCAAAGTCCTAGTTGACTTCTGGAATCAGGAGATGATTAGGCAGGAGCACTGATGTAATCAATCCTGAATGTCCTTGCTAAGCCGTAAAGTCAATCCAGTTCATCGATATTCTGAGGAGCTGAAGACAATGGAAAGGTAAGGTCGACAACTGGCGTGCACGTAGTAATTCAAATATGACCAAACACAGGCTGGAGCCTATTTCAGGGTTTACTCTGTGGTAGCAGTGATGGTGAAGAAAGTTGACTTCTTGAAAAAGCTGAGCTTTTTCAAGTGGTTAGGGGGTCTGCTTAGTACAGGCTCTGTAGATCAACCTTTACAACCTCAAAGACTCAGTGTGACCAATTCATAATGCATTTTGTTGATAAAATCACTGGTATGCGCTCCAACTTGGTTGTCATGGTTTTGACAGAATCAATGCAGCTAGAACACTCTCTGGTCCTGTTAAGGATTCTTTTCAGCTTGTGCAGCCTGAGGTTGTTGACAAGGTGTTTGGAGGGTTGAGGCCTACCACTTGCTCTTTGGATCGATGTCTCTCCTTGATGGTAAAATCTACCAGGGCAGGTGTGTCAATATAGACTATGGAAGTGTTAAACAATTTCTTAAGGAGCATTGTCATTCCACTGAAGGAGGCAGTGGTAAAATCACTGCTAAGTAAACCAAGTTCTGTTGGTTTTGGAAAATTACCACCCAATTCCAATCTTACCATTTTTGAGCAAAGTCCCAGAGTGAGTGGTATCTTGCCAACTCCAGGAAGTGCTGAAGAACGTTGATTAGATTTGTCCAATCTGGTTTTTGGCCTAGGTTCAGGAAGGAAATTGTCTTGGTCGCCCTGGTCAGTTATTTATGCAGGGGAATGGATGTGGGGAGCACATCCTTGTTGGTTCCCCTGTACCTCTCAGTGGCTTTGATATCATTGACCACTGTATCTTTCAGGATTGTCTCTTTGGGATGGAACTTGGAGGCATGGTATTACACTGGGCCTGATACTTTCTGGAGGGACAGGTTCAAAAGATTTTGCTGGGGGGATGTCTGTTTCATCTTTTAGCCTTTGGCCTTTGGGGTGCCTCAAGGTTCTGTCTATGAAACTGCTGGTATATAAATGGTTTGGGCTGCCATGTCATAAGTATGCAGATGACACATAGCTCTGTGTTTTTGTTTCCATCCACTTAATCCAGGGGTCCCCAACCTCTTTGGACCTGTGGGCACATTTGAGAATTTCAGAAAGTGCTGTGGGCACCACCACAAAATGCCTAATCAGTGGATCACTGCTTTGGCGTCTACTGGTCATTTCTATGGATCTTAGACTGTGTCTTATTCAGCAAAAACTTCTGTTTCATGTGTACGGGACATCAGAACATTGCTTTAATAAGGGATTATGTAATTCGGCTAATTGTTGGCAGTACAATACAGCTAATGCTTCTTTTAAACATATGTTTTGACAGTGTCCACTAGTTGCTTCTTTTGAAGGGAAGGTTATTACACTTATAAATTTTATACTGAAACAGTCTTTAATCTTCACTGATGTACATGCTCTTTTAAATTATGTACCTGCATCATGGAAATTAACGCATGGTCAGTGTAAATGGAATCTCTACGCCCTTTTGACAGTTGAAAGATTGATACTATACCATTGGAAGGATAAATACTCATCTCCTGTAATGCAGTGAATTGAGGACCACAACGCTTTCAATATTTGAATGGGTGGCATATAGATGCCACTTTCAAATGGATGCTTATTTGGATATTTAGTTTGCTTTTGTTGAAGCCTATGTATAATTGCTAGAAATTTGTTTGCATGCTATACAAATCTATTTATATATTAAAAAAACACACACACAGAAAAAAACTAAAAATAATTGGGTGCCCTTGGGCACCCCATTGAGGACCCCTTTGGGGGGCACCATTGGGTAGCACATTGGGGACCCCTGTTCTAATCCCAGGGAAGCATTAGAAATTGCGAACAGGTATCTGGACACAGTTTTGGGATGGATGGGGGCAAAGAAGTTGAAACTTAATCCTGACAAGATGGAAGTCCTGAGCTGGGGAATCTGCCAATCTAGACAGACATGTGCAACCCTGACTTAGATGGGGTTGCACTCCCCCTGAAGTGTCAGGTATACAGTTTTGAAGTGCTTCTGTACTTGATGGTTCCAGTGGAGCCGCACATGACATCAGAAGCCAGGAGTGCCTTTTATCAACTTCAAATGGCTTGCCAGCTGCAGCACTATCTAGAGAAAGAGGACCTCACCATAGTGACACATGGTCTGGTTATATCCAGCCTGGATTACTATAATGTTCTCTACGTGGGGTTGCCTTTAAAGACAGTTTAAAAACTTCACTTGGTAAAGAATGTGCCAGCAAGAACACTAGTAGGGGTTAAATGTTTGTAAAGTATTACACTAATACAGTACCAGTTTCATTGGCTTCCTGTTTGTTTCTGGGTCCAATTTAAAGTGCTGGTCTTTATTTTTAAAGCCCTAAGTGGTTTGGGACCAGATTGTTTGAAGGGCCTATACTCATAATAGCCTGCCTAGGCCTTGCAATCAGCTACTAAGGCCCCTACTCTCTAGCCAGTCAGAAAGAGGTGTTGGTTTGATGGCTACCACGGACAGTGCCTTTTCAGTGGTGGCCCTGCACCTGTGGGAAGTCTTTTCCTCAGGAAATGCATGCAGCCACATCCTCGGCAATTTTAAAGAAAACATTAAATACATGTTTGTTGTTGTTGTTCAGTCGTTAAGTCGTATCCAACTCTTCGTGACACCATGGACCATAGCACGCCAGGCCTTCCTGTCCTCCGCTCTCTCCCGGAGCGTGCTCAGGTTCATCTTCATTGCATCGGTGATGCTATCTAGCCATCTCATCCTCTGCCGTCCCCTTCTCCTTTTGCCTTCAATCTTTCCCAGCATCAGGATCTTTTCCAGGAAGTTTTCTCTTCACATTAGGTGGCCAAAATATTTGAGCTTCAGCTTCAGTATCTGTCCTTCCAATGAGCAGTCAGGGATGATTTCCTTTAGGATGGACTGATTTGACCTCCTTGCAGTCCAGGGGACTCGTAAGAGTCTTCTCCAGCACCACAGTTTGAAGGCATCAATTCTTCGGCACTCAGCCTTCCTTATAGTCCAGCTCTCACAGCCATACGTTGCTGCTGGGAAAACCATAGCTTTGAATATATGAACCTTTGTCGGCAAGGTGATGTCTCTGCTTCTTACTATGCTGTCTAGGCTTGCCATAGCTTTCTTCCCAAGGAGCAAGCGTCTTTTAATTTCATGGCTACAGTTACCATCTGCGGTGATCTTGGAGCCCAAGAAAATAAAATCTGTCACTGCTTCATTTCTTCCCCTTCTATATATCAGGAAGTCATGGGGCCAGATGCCACGATCTTAGTTTTTTTAATGTTGAGTTTCAAACCAGCTTTTGCACTCTCCTCTTTCACCCTCAACAAGAGGCTCTTGAGATCCTCTTTGCTTTCTGCCATTAGGGTGGTATCGTCTGCGTATCTGAGGTTGTTGATAATTCTCCCGGCAATCTTAATTCCGACCTGTGATTCATATTCATATTCATTTCCCAATTTTGAACCAATCGGTTGTTCCATGTCCGGTTCTTACTGTTGCTTCTTGTCCCTCGTACAGGTTTCTCAGGAGACAGGTAAGGTGTTCTGGTCCCCCCACCTCTTTCAGAATTTGCTACAGTTTGTTGTGATCCACACAATCAAAGGCTTTAGCGGAGTCAATGAAGCAGAAATAGACGTTTTTCTGGAATTCTCTTGCTTTCTCCATGATCCAGCGAATGTTGGCGATTTGATCTCTAGTTCCTCTGCCTCTTCGAAACCCCGCTTGTACTTCTGGTAGTTCTCGGTTCGCATACTGGTGAAGCCTAGCTTGTAGGATTTTGAGCATCACCTTGCTGGCATGTGAAATGAGCGCAATTGTACGGTAGTTTGAACACTCTTTGGCATTGCCCTTCTTTGGAATTGGAATGTAAACTGACCTTTTCAAGTCTTGTGGCCACTGTGAGTGTTCCAAATTTGTTGGCATATTGAGTGCAGCACTTTAACAGCATCGTCTTTTAGGATTTTCAATAGCTCAGCTGGAAGACTGTCGTCTCCGCTAGCTTTGTTGTTAGGAATGCTTCCTAAGGCCCACTTGACTTCACTCTCTAGGATGTCCGGCTCAAGTTCAGTGACCGCACTATCATGGCTATCAGGGACATTCAAATCTTTCCTGTATAGTTCTTCTGTGTATTCTTGCCACCTCTTCTTAATCTCATCTGCTTCTGTTAGGTCCCTGCCTTCTTTGTCCTTTATCATGCCCATCTTTGCACAAAACATTCCCTTGAGATCTCCAGTTTTCTTGAAAAGATCTCTAGTCTTTCCCATTCTATTGTTTTCCTCGATTTCTTTGCATTGTTCATTTAAGAAGGCCTTCTTGTCTCTCCTTGCTATTCTCTGGAAGTCTGCATTCAGTTGGGTATATCTTCCCCTTTCTCCCTTGCTTTTTGCTTCCCTTCTTTCCTCAGCTACTTGTAAAGCCTCATCAGATAGCCACTTTGCTTTCTTGCCTTTCTGTTTCTTTGGGATGGATTGAGTTGCTGCCTCCTGAACAATGTTACGGACCTCCGTCCATAGTTCCTCAGGCACTCTGTCTATCAGGTCTAATCCCTTAAATCTATTCATCCCCTCCACTGTACATTCATAAGGGATATGATTTAGGTCATACCTGAATGGTTTAGCGGTTTTCCCTACGTTCTTCAATTTAAGCCGAAATTTTGCAAGAAGCAGCTCATGATCTGAATCACAGTCAGTTCCAGGTCTTGTTTTTACTGACTGTATGGAGCTTCTTCATCTTTGGCTGCAAAGTACATAATCAATCTGCTTTCAGTATTGACCATCTGGTGATGTCCATGTGTAGAGTCGCCTCTTGTGCTGTTGGAAAAGTGTGTTTGCTATGATCAGCGAGTTCTCTTGGCAAAACTCTATTAGCCTTTGCCCTGCTTCATTTTGTACACCAAGGCCATGCTTGCCTGTTATCCCGATTATTTCTTGACTTCCTACTTTAGCATTCCAATCCCTTATTTCAGTTCAGTTTTTACTCATTGCTAGGATTAATTAATAGCTTCGCAGTTTGTGTACTGCGGCTTTGATTGGATGGTTATAATTTATGATTATGTTCTTTGTGGAATGTTATACACTGCCTTGGGACGACAGTTATAACCAGAAAGGCAGTTTTGATTGAATGAATAAATAAAGGAGGCAGCAATCCTATATGTCCCCTAGCCAGCATCTAGGGGACATAGGATTTTTTGGTTTCTGGGCTCCAAAGTCAGAACTAGCACTCCCCACCCCACCTCCTGCCCCCTCGTAGCTGGGATGATTCTCTCTGCACTGGTGATGTGTCCGTGCTCAGAAACAGAGCGTGGAGATGGGGGAAAAGGGGCGGTCCCGGGAGAGGGGAGGAGACCGCAGAAGCTGCATTATGCAACTTCCTGTGTGCCATGCAGCCTCCCTCCCGCTCCGAAGCTCCCTGGCTAGACAGGCAAAATCACCTGTCTAAACAAAAATGCAGGGCAGCCAGAGCACGGAGGTGATGATCGCCTCCTTGCTCTGGCCGCCTTGTAATTGGATAGTCGTCAGCCTCCGAGTTCGGAGGCTGGCGACTATCTGCATAGGATTGTGCCCTAAATAACTGTAAGGAAACTTTACAGTTATTTAGAATTGTCTAAATAAATAAATGTTTCTTTATCATATTTATATCCCACTCCTGCAAGGAGCTCAGAGCACCGTGCATGGAGATCATCCCATCGTAGCCCAAGGTTGACATGAACATAAGAGAGCATGACTGGCCCAAGGTCACTCAGTTAGCTTCATGGCCAAGGAGGGATCTGAACCTATGCCTCCTGGGTCAAGTCTGACTTTGTCTACTACTCCGTGCCGGAAGGAGCACTGTGCAGCACTGGGAATGGTGATAGATAAAACTACTGTATGACTCAAACCACATAGGCATTAGTCTCTTGAAAAGTTGCTGAACCAGTGGCTTATACAAATGGCATTGCCCTTGCAGATGCCCTGTTTCTCTTTAATAAAAAGCTGTGCTCCAGCTGTGCTCTTGCTTAAAAGCTAACTATCTTTAAGAAAAGAATACCTCAACACATTAACAAGAAAGCCTTTCCATTTTAAGCCTAATAAGAAGTGTGGCACAGGAAGAAAAAGGTGAAGTATACACATATCAGTAAATAAGTTTCCTACCTAACTGTGCTTCTTCAAAGTTCCAAATAGTCCTCATTTTTTTCATTGTTAATTTAACCATTAGTTTCCTCTGTTGTTTAAAAGAATTTCATATAACCAAACTGTGAATAAAGAAGAAAACATTTACTCAATTAAAAAAAAAGATTTCTGAAGTATTCTTTCTCCAGCAAAAATTGCTTAGTTATATTTAATATATCTAAAAATGCATTTCGCACTGCCCTAAGATATCTGGAATGTGTTGAGATTTACGTAGGGGAAATATGCGAGTCCTGTGTTTACCTGCCAGGAAGTGTGTGTTCTCAGCCATGGCTTGACTTCCCAGCTGTTTTCTGAAGGGTTTACTTCTAACCCGATATGACAAAATATGGTCCAGAAAAACAAGAATTATAGCACGTTTATTTATGGACACACTTTCTCTTCTGCACCTAGATACGCTCCAATTCACCTTGGTGGTTGGATGTAATCCAGTCAGCAATACAATATGCCATTGATGAGGAGCTTGTTCAACGGGTGCAAAATGATCTAACAAGCAACTACAAACAGCAAACAAATAAACTCTCCATGGCAGACAAGTAAGACAGGAACTACAAAATAAGGTTGTTTAGTATGGGTTGGTCCTCTCATGTCTACTTAGTTTGCTCCAGCATGTATAGCTATCTGCTGGGCACTGATGGTTTCTGGACTGCAATTAATTTTTAAAAGTACTTTAGACAGGAGAGCCTAAATATAAAACCTTTTAAAAGAACAAGTCTTCTGCTTCCCAGTACATTCATTTAAGTGTTTTAGTTGTCTCCATTTGTAATATTTTAGTTTCTTCCATCACAAGAACAAAATTATATTTTGTCTATCAGAACTGCATGGGGGTGGGGGGCGTTGCTGGTGGTGGTGGTTTCTTGTTTTTGAGATAATAGACCTTGGCTTCATTCATCAGTTTTGCAGGGATTTAGTTCTGGAGTGGTGGCTTAACAATTTCTCACTTTACAACATTTCACTCTCAAAGTACAGTTTTCCAATAATAAATAGAAAGGGTTTTGGGTTTTTTTAAGTATCAATTGGAGTGGTCACTAGCAAAGTAGTCTCCCTTTGTGGATGTAGGCTTGTTACATAAATGTATGTTGTGCATACTTTTCAGAGAACTGCATTTGCCATGTATAAATGCATTAGCTCACTGGCTTTGAGCTACTCACAGAGACGGCTCTGCATTCTGTCAAAAATGATGAGTGGGAATAGTATGCAAGCTGTTACTTAGTTCTGATTTGTCCACCTCTAAACTTTCATAATAAGGCCTAAATCCTCATGCTGCTCAGACAGACCAAGCCCTATCCATTTCAAGAGCCCTAAGGCAATACAGGGATTCCAAAATGAAGTTTTAAGCCTTTTCAATTAGATTATTCTCTTTTTTGTTAAGATTTCGTGACTGTAGAGGCCTTCAGTACCTGCTCACAACTCAAATGGAAGAAGTGAAGAAATTCCAGAAACTTGTGAGAGATGCTGTAAAACATCTGGAAGGCCCCCCTTCCAAGAAGGTCATTGAGGCTGCCACTATCTGCCATCTTCGGCCTGTAAGATTGCCACTAAACAAGTAGGTATAAAAAGATACTTCAGGGGCAAAATCTCTTACGCCTCCATCACTGGGATTCCTGTTAACATTTCTCCTAATATCAAGGCACACACCCTATAACTGGAGTAAAGAAATAATGTATATCTAATCCTATTAGGTTATTTTTTAAAACTACATATATTTCTCTTACTAAAATTCTTCTTAATCATCTAAATGGTGTTTGTGTCTTAATCTTTAATTGATTGGAAGAAACCTTTTTCCAGACTTCAGGAATTTGTTTATTTACGTTCTCCTTGTAACATCTTGTATTCCAGCTGTGTCTTCTGTAAGGCTGATGAATTGTTTACAGAATATGAGTCAAAACTCTTCTCCCATACGTAAGTGCTTCTTTTCTCCCCCTTCCTGTTTTTTGCACTTGTGATAAAAGGAAACTTTTTCTCTTACACCTGAAAGCAGTTTTTGCTGATGAAATTCCCTACAGGTGTGTTTACCTTCTGTATCTTTACTGGCACTGAAACAAGGTTCCTTCTCTTTTACAGCTGCTTTCCCTCCACTATTGTGTATGTAGCTCAGTGCCCTCTGTCACTGTCTTCTTTCAAGGAGGATTCGTATTAGTTGTTTTGTTAAAATAGTCACTACATGCATTTTCATGTGCATGTAACACCTCTTTTAAAAATGCTGTATAGAAAATGATTTGTTTTGCCTAGAATCTTTAGTTTTACTAACATGCATACTGTCTTCACATATAATGAAAACTCTTAATACTTTTGTATTATTGAAGTGTAAAAGGCCAGATGGCAATCTTTGAAGAAATGATAGAAGATGAGGAAGGCCTTGTTGATGACCGTTTGCCGACCACAAGCAGAGGTCTCTGGGCAGCAAGTGAAACTGAGCGGTCCTTGAAAACCATATTATCTTTTGCCAAAGCTCACCGAATAGATCCCAAGGCAATTGAAGAGGGCAGCATCTTCTTGGAACTTTTTGAAGCGTGGAAAAAGGAATATAAGGTACAGCACCAAGAAGAAATCTTGAAGAAATGTTCAGTGTATAAGGAACATTTTGAGTCGGTTGTTACTAGGCATATAGACAATTCATGCATGATAGGTGCAAAACAAACTATTTATTTGTAAACCATCTTTCCACAAAAATACATTTAAAGCAGTTTAGGAGAATTCGGATATGAGCACTATTAAAGCAGCAATATATAACAAGAATAACAATATATCAAAGAGGTCAACAGTACATCATCACAATAATGCAGAGCAAAAATAATTGCAGCATTTCAAAACAATTCATTTCATTTTTCTGACCAGTATATGTATTCTTAGTGATATATTAGCTTTCATATAGAAATGTCATAGACCTACTATGTTTCTTTGCCTCCCCCACCCCCCACTGTTAACAATTTATTCCTCTATAGTGCGTGTTTGTGTATGCACATGTGCATATACACACACACACGCACGATCTGCCAGCTGAGATTAATGCTTCATGCATGTAAAAGGTTGGGGTCTAATCAATGAATGCTTATACCACAATAAAATGGTTTAATGTGCCACAGGGCTCTTTGTTACAGAACCTCTAAAAGCAAGTTACATTAGGTCAAAGGGCTCATTTTGAGATACTGTTCAAAGCTCTTTTGTTCATGTTTAAACCTTTTATTAAGTGCAGGATTGGGGGAGGGGGGTGTTGTCACGCAGATAGCCAAACCACTAACACTAATCAGCCATTGATGACATTAATATGCTTTTAGTACTAAAAGTTGGGAACAAATTGTCTCTTCACATACAGTTGCTTTGAGGACACATAAGGAGGACAAAGTAGCCAGTGACAAAAAAGGACTGGACATTTATATCTTCCATCTGTTCAGTCCTAGTAATCTTTCAGTTGTCTATGGCCCTAAAGATGTGAGAACAGTTCTACCTCAGGGCTCAAATTCTGTATTGCATGGCAGTATCTTTCAAAAGCGAGACCACTGCTAGTGTGAATTAAATGTGTGTCATTTTCTTCCAGTATCCTGTCACCTAGAATCTGGAGATGATGAAGGCATGTTTAAGTTACATGTAGTTCATTATTCCTCAGACTATAGCTGTTTGATTATTAAGTGACCATTCTAGTTCAGTGGCTGAGCTGTAAAATGGAAATTCCCAACTTCAGTCTCATCTTGGTTAGAAACTAAGGTTGCAATCCTATGGTTTGCAACCTCTGCAGAAACCTCTACAACCCTTGCCGTTCCAATGCTGGAGGTCTGTCAGTAGAAGCAAAAGGGGAGGGGGGCAGTTCAGGGGAAGGCCTGAACTGCCTGGAATTGTGGGAAATGTATGCCAGCCTTGGAGCTGGTGAACATAATTTCTTTTCTACTGCAACCAATGGGAGGGAAGTTGTAAAAGTAAAACAAACCGTCCCAAAAAGGGGTCGAAAAGAAAAGAAAACATTGCTGCTCCTTCCCTTCTGCCCTACCAGTATGAGCTCAGCTGGGCTTTGGATAAGGCTGTTCCTTCACCTTTAGATTCCCCACCCACCAATTGGTTTGCTCTGCCGGTGGACTTAGGCAAGATTATGCATTTCAGCCCTGGTTTCATAGCCACAATTGGGGGATAATAGTACTAGCCTATTTTGCTAGCTTTTTGTGAGGACTGAGGTAATGTATCTGCTAAGAGCGCTAATATGTATGATCAGTTATTGACTGCGATTTTCTCATATAATTTTGCTATGTTTCAAGTTTTTGTTACTTTGGGGGAGTGGCTTCTTGTATTATATTTTTGGAACCATTTTTTTACAATCATAAATACGTTCATTTTAGTGTGCTTAGAAAGAGCCGGCTTCTCCACTCCTAGTTACAAGAACATTTCTAGTTTACTGTAACTTTCCTCTGAGCACCTTTGTGGTGACAGATGTGTTTGCGCTTTACTTGTGTAGGTACAAAGGGAGAAGCCTAAGCTGTAATTTTCCATTAGGCTTTCTGTCAAAAATACTTTGAAAACCTTACAAGTGCTGACAAGCAATATTTTTAGTTAACCACCACAACCTACGGTTCTGTTGCTGATCATTTCTTTTAAATTTTACCTTCAGCTGCTTCATGAATATTGGATGGTTCTGAGAGATCATGTGTCTGCCATCGATGAACTTGCCATGGCTACAGAACGGCTTAGAGTGCGTCATCCAGAAGAGCCAAAACCTAACCACCCTGTTCTTCACATAATTGAGCCACACGAGGTGACAGTTTATTGTAGCTGAAAAGGAGCAGTGCTGCTTAGCCGTTGACATTGAGGTCTACCACTTGCCACTAAAAACTCAGTCCTGCTCTTGTTGTTCTTGTATAGCATCTCTTTATTGCTATGCAGTTAGAGATGACTTGCACCTCAGATTTATTTACTTATTTATCTATAGATAGCCTTTCAGCCTTAATGGTTTCCCAAGGTGGTTTGTAATAAAAACTCATTAAAGCAAGTCCCAGTTAAAATTATTCAAATTTAAAGCTACATTCAAAAACCAAGATCAGCAAGAGCAGAATAATCAAAACATGTCATGTGATGTATGACAAATACTCTGCTCTTCACCTGAACGTCCTGATTGCTGAAAGTCAATTTGGGGTTGAGGGACAGGAGAAATTTCAATACATAAATTTCCCTTCGTTAGTTGATAATGATGCTAGAGTTGATAGTTTACACTACAAACTCTTCCTGAAAACTTGTAATGAAGATTGAAGATTGAAACTGCTTTTGCAGGTAGAACAAAATCGAGTGAAACTTTTGAATGACAAAGCTGTTGCCAAATCACAGCTTCAGAAGAAACTAGGCCAGCTCCTTTACCTCACTAATTTAGAAAAGGTAAGTCTGACCTGTCTCATTTTCATTTTTACACTATTGTAGAACCTTCTAGTAAACAGTAGATATGATTTTCTCTTTACTCTTCCTTCATTTTACTTGGAGAACTAAGAAAAAGTATTTGACTCTGAGTGATTAACTCTTGCATTGCATTATCCTCGAAGAGGAAGTAGGAGCTGTTAAAATAATTTTTTTTGCTGAGGTTCAGCAGATCTCCCTCCATCTCATTTCTTCAAGTTTGTGCAATATAGGTTGAAAGGGTAGATGGCAGACTCACATTCATCTTTAGGTATAACTGCAGATGATTAGATAACTCCACCTATTAGCCACATCTCTTCCAGATTGTCATAGTTTAAAAAGTATGCTGCTTTTTACCTTCACATAATTGGAATTCTTTGTTGATTAAAATGTGCAAGCCGCTCTAGTAAAACAACAAAACAAAAATATGATTCTCCTTAATTTCAGCTTTGTAATTTGTAGATCATAGTCTCAGTCTGTAGAACTGTGCAAATTATTCTGTGCAAAACTGGATTCATTCTATTTTTCTCTCCCTCTGTGTGTGTTTTATGCATAGTAACCTACAATACCACATGGCAAGCTGCTTTTGATGCTCAGAGGAATTTTAAAACCCGTTTGCAATGTGGAACACGACTGCTGCCTAAATAATAAAAAGGCCGAAATCCCACTGGGCTTATGCAAGCTCTTAGATGCTAAAACTCTCTTATTTGTGTTGTAAAGCCATGATTCTGAGGGGCATGCACATGACTGAATTCTAATTAAGTCAGTGGTTGCCCCATAGAAATTTGAACTTATAGAATCCCCAAGTGTGAAATTAAAAGTGGCTTGTGATTTTCCACAAAAGTTGTTCAAAGAAGATCTGTAGTTGGTGAATGGCAACAGGTGTGTTTGTTGTTGTTTTTTTCTGTTTCTGTCGTCTTTCTGTTAGCTTTCATCCAACCCTGAGACTGATTTTATAAATTTGTTTCATTATTCTATAATTGCTTTATAATTTCTGAAAAAGATTGGCTTGGATCCAAAGATGCCCTTCCACTAGTGGAAACGTTGTGGTCACAGAACGGCTGTTTCCAACCTAGCGGAAGAGCACTGCATGAGAAAAGTAACCCCAAATCCAGATAAGTGTTTTTCTGTTTGCACAAACTCATTCCCCTGACCTTTTTATATCCCACTAGAGTTGATGGTACACTATGGCCAGTATCTTCCTTATGCACCGTGTTTCTCATACATAACTTGCTAGGTTGTATAAGAATTCATGGAACAGCACTAATACATTTTCTCCTTCCATTCATGGTCTTTGGATCCAAGCCCACTGCTTTCATTTTTTCCAGGTATTGTGTTATTACTCACACACACACACACACACACACACACACATATATATATTGCATTATGACTTGGCAAACATACAAAGCTTTAGAATTGTTCCAGCCTCAAATCATTTATAAGGTTATTTTAAGTATTAAATAATTGTGTTTTTTTTTCTTTACTACTTTCATAGTCTCAGGATAAAACAACTGGAGGAGTTAATCCAGAGCCCTGTCCAATTTGCGCGCGACAACTGGGAAAACAGGTAAAAAGTTCAACTATGGATTTTTCTCTTAGTTCATTGTTGGCATACTTGAAATAGGCTTCTTTACCCAGAATTAACGTGTGTACAATCTCAGAATTGGATTTATGAATCAGTAGATCTTGAAACATACAGCATATATGATGATATGGCTGTAAGCATGCTAAAAGTTTTCAGTTGGCCCATGCATTTGTAGAATTTAGTCTCAGAATTCATACTTTAAAAGTATGTTTCTAGCCTTTAAAGCAAAAACTCACATATCATTTTACATGATAAAATGTCAGAAGCCACTGGGGCACGAGTAGGTTTTCTGGGGAACAAGATAGACCTTTAGTGCAATGCATAACTCTTTGTCCTCTCCCTTGATTATCAAGAGTAGAATGCAAAGTAAGCAATATTGTACAAATGTACATAATTCAGATCTTGGTGCAGAAGTGTTTGTTTCTTTTTTTATTTAAGTGCAGCGTATGCAAAATCCCATGCAGGGGCTCATTCTGATACATAAATTTTCATGTGAGCACAGTCAGTGACAAATATTAGTGTGCCATGAAGTAGGCATGGAATTCCAGTAACTACTTTAGTCATTTCACAATACTTCTAATGTGATACATAAGCTTGAGTATGGGACTGTCATTAAGCACTGGACCATGTGTCCACTCCACTCACTTAATTTGGAAATGGCTTATGTATGTATCTTTGAGCAGTAAATGACTTCATATGCTCAACAAACAACCTTTTTTCTTAAAAGCCTATAAAGGATATGTTTGCAAAGCACTCTTTTTCAGGAAACCAGTGTACACATTTAGTACATACCACATGTATCCAGAGCTGACTTTGCACTTTTCTTCCATTCCGTTGCATGATGGGGGTGGGGAGTTCAGTTTGACAATCCTAGGCTGAAATTGACAGGCAAGCATGTGTGAGAATGCCAAAGCCACCAGAAATGGGCAGAGTGATTCAATGATGTATATGAAAAGTGGGTACGTTTGGGAAGACAAGGAGTTACAATATTTTACTTACAATATTTTCAAGATTATTTTCTTCAGTGATGAGTGTTGAAAACTTGAAAAAAATAAAGATGAGATTTTCCTGATTACTCCAAGCTTGATGTTGCTAGGAGGATTAGGAAGCCTTCTGTTTATCTTCTTCTGTGATTATGGAATCATGCCTTTAGAATCCGTAAGAAACAAATTGTACACTTCTTCCATTTACAGCGCTGGTTTTAGAATTTCTTCATAGTAGTTGTATTTCAATGGTTATACACTGAATTTTACTATATTTTCATATGTGCTTGTTTTTGTTATAACTTCAAGGTCAAAGATAAGGTACTTATTTGCTCTTTTTTTCTTTGTGTAGTGGGCAGTGTTGACATGTGGACATTGCTTCTGCAATGAGTGTATAGCTATTATTATAGAACAGTACAGTGTTGGCACTCGCAGAAGTTCAATAAAGTGTGCCATCTGCAGGCAGACAACATCACATAAAGAAATCTCCTATGTCTTCACTGCAGAGACTGCAAACCAAGAGGATGATATACCTGTGAAGGTAAACTGCCATACATATGAGTACTTTTTGATATATTGATCCACATTCCTAATTATCCCTTCAGGGTACTTACATTTTCCTTACTTGAAAGTATATTTCATTAAATCAATATTTATTTATTACATTAATTGACCTTCCAGAGCATTTTTGTCAAAATGTATCACTTATCCATGGGAAACACTGTGGACTTCCTATGATGTCACACTAATTCTTAAAAATAAGGGCCATGATTCAGCCAGAGTTAAGCACTTCTGTATCTCAGTATGCTGTTATAGTGCCCATACTTAACTTGCCCATACTTAACTCTCACATCAAAACTTCAGCAGACTGTAAAAAGTGCTTATAATTGGCTGGATCATGCTCATGGGTACAATTGCATAATATCCTTATAGAGACAATAAGCATCTCAGACTTTATAACATTCGAAGTCTTACGCTCTTTCCTCATTTCATGCTAGATACCATCTCATTTGTCTTCCTTGATGCTTATTGTCAAGAATGGGATAGTAGAAGCGGGAGCCATGAGAGCTGCTTGGGTAGTCACGTACAAAGTAGCCACCTGGAGGTTGATTGTTTTTTGGCTGTTTCTCAGCCCTGCAGCTCAAGGCCACGCTCTGCTCCAGCTAATTGGGAAAATGATAACAACCGTGCCTGGTGGGAAGATTCAGCCTCCTTGTGGGGTAGAGTAGAGTGTCCTGGGACTGGGCTTGGATTGAGTGTTTCAAATCTGCCCGGAGTTGCTAGGGCTGGGCAATAAAAAGAGGGCTAAAGAAGGGATGGGTGTCGCGTCTTGGCCCTGACGGTATTAGGGTGTGCTGCTGGTCGTTGGCTATCCTGAGAGGCCCGTACTTTGGTATGTATAGGATAGACTAGCTAGCTTTATTGTTTTGCTCTTGGGAGTGTGTGCCTTGGTGTTTGGCGTTTCTGGTTTTGCTTTGAGCATTGTACCTTGCTTGTAATTTCCTTTACAACCTACCACCTCTCCCCATTCCTTCCTCTTTGTTCCTTTCCCCTAACAAGCTTTTATCCAACTTCCATTTGGTGTGGTGCGTCCTGTATAGCTTCAGTGCTAAATACAGTGCCTATTGGCCTGGGAAGGGAGCTACTGGGGTCAACTTTGGGGGAACCTGTGGCCAAGTTGGGCCTGGCCTACCTTGCAGGGTTGTTGGGGTGAGTCCAACAATCCTTCACACTTATCACCTTTCTTTATTATATTGTCATCATTCACCACAACATTATTAAGTATCTAATTGATTTATATACTGCTTTCTATATTTAAAAATATCTCAAAGCAGTTTACAAAGAAAATACATTAAAATACATTGGGCAGAATCCAGTGGTGTCACTCTGCAAACTTCAGTGGCACTAGCAGATCTCCACTGAAGCTTTCCATTGTGCAACCACTTTCACAGCTGTTCTTGCACAAATGTAACTTTAGTTGGATTTTCCTCTTGCGCATCATTTGGAGCCTAGTTTCTGCTACCACAGTGTCATTTGCACTAGCAGAATGACACAGTTGGATACTGCCCATTAAGATAAAACTTTTATAAAAACATTAAAACAAAATATTTATAATACCGCAATTGTGGGACTTGGTACAACAGAAAGTCAATTAGGTGATCATAGCCATAATATATACATTTGCTCACCTACGTAGATGTTGCTTCCTAAATACGAATTCACTAAAATTTGGAAATGATTGAATTCCTGACACGTGTGTGCCCGGTTTGGTAGCATCTTAACAGATGATGCTACCAAACAGTGAAAGTCAGGATTTATAAAAGCTACTCAAATTGAATCAGAAACATCCATAATTCCACCCAGATTTGGCATTCTGGCTGGCAGAAAACCTACAACTCAGCCCTCTATTAAAAAGCAAACAAAAAAACCATTTGAATCAGTGAGTTTATGTTTTATAGGTAAAGGTAATTTGCTGATGAATTGTAATTTGTGTAGTTTATAGATAGACAGCAAAATATACTGATAAGTATGATGTTTACGCAGTATGTCAACTTTTATATAGGGTATTTAGCGTGTAAGGGAGCTACATTGTTACATTTGAGAAGCTTAAATTTGAGTAAGCTATTTGCAAAACTTAATTTTGATAAACTTTAAAATACAGGAGATTTCTTGACAGATTTCACTGTATGTATTAGTATAGCACACAGTTTTAATGTATTATTTTAATCTGATCTGCACTAAATAAATGATAATTTACATTTTCTTCCTCTCCAAAGGGAAGTCACTCTACTAAAGTGGAAGCTGTGGTCAGGACTCTAAAGAAAATCCAGTTTAAAGACCCAAGCACCAAATCTCTAGTTTTTTCAACGGTATTTCTAAAATGTTTAATCTAAAATATACATCGTCTGAGAGGTGTTGCGTGACCAGGTTATTAAGTGTTGGGATGGATAATTGGGATAATTTTAATTTCAACTGAAATTAGGATACACTGAATGTCTCTTTGGCTTGATTGCTGCCTCCTTTGGATGCTAGGAAAAAGCATGCTTAGCTGTTGTAATGGGTACTTTCTTGTTTGTAATATGGAAATATCTTCCCCTTTTATTTTGTAGTGGCAAGATGTGCTGGATATCATTGCGAAAGCTCTATATGATAACAGCATGGAGTTCGCTCAAATCAACGGAATTAACAAGTTTCAGGTCTGTGACTGCAGCAAGTCGCTGTTAATTATTGAATCCTTTGTCTTTGCTTTCCCTTGAAAATGAGATAATGAGGATGACAGTAGACAAGTCTGCCAAAACATTTTGTATTTGAGCTGATGAAGTGACTTTTGTTTCTGAAATGGCAGTGTGCTAGAAGTAAAAACAAAAAGAAATTAAAATGATAGAGAGCTAAGGCTGGAGTCTAAGGACTAGTACAAACCTAGCTGCAGCCTACAGGGAACATGTGCTAACAAAGCAAGACTTCTTATGGCCACCAACTTGAATGGCTTTTAAAAGGAGTTAGACAGATGCATGGAGGATAAGGCTGTGTAGTAGCTATTGATGGCTATATGCTACCTCCAGCAGCAGAGGGAGTATGCCTCTCAATGCCAGTTGCTGCTGGGGAGCAAGGGGGTGATACTGCACTCCTGTCCTGCTTGTGGGGTTCCCATGGGCATCTGGTTAGCCACTGTGCACACAGACAGTGGGACTAGATGGACCTTTGGCATTACCCAGTATGGCTGTTCTTATGTTCTTGTATAATTTGCATCAGGGCAATGCAGGCTATCCCCACAAATCATGCCTGGACCAAGCACCAGATGAGAAGACCCTGCATACCCATCTAGCAACTTTAATCTTTGATGGCATTAGTGGGAAAGGATGCTACAGCTGGGAGCCAGCACTCTCAGAAGGAGGAGAGGATAATGCCAGCCTCCCGTCTATCATACTTAGACTGAGGTGTATGCCCCCCTCTCTCTTCCTGTGGCGTGCATGCACGGCAGTATTGTTTATTGCATTGTAATTAATTTATTGATTTGAATTAGCCTACTGTCTGCTTTGTAGAGAAAGGCAGGATATACATTTAATTATAAATCAATACAATTAATGCTTTGAGCACTTCAGGAGCCAATTTGTAGCTGCCACATGGGATAAAAATATCCCTTCTTTTCATTGGCAAGGAAATTAACTATGCCTAAGGTTGTCTAGGGTTCCCCTTTGCTCAGGATCTAAAACCCACTTCAAACCAGTTTCAAGTTCTGTTTAAATGGGAGTATTGATTATCTTTATTGCAATTACTGATGCTGAAAAACTGCTTAACCACAGTTAAGTGAGCAGGGGGAATTTCTCCAGGGCTGCAGGGATGGGATTTGTGAACCATGATTAACAGGGAATCAGTACTACATGTGCATTAGCCCTAAGCATTCTGGAGCTACGCCTGATCTATTATCTCTCAGTTAGGCTTGCTCTGTGTTTGTGAAAGATTTAGAATTCAGTGTCACTAGTCTGTTATACTTCACAGCCATTGAACTTGCTCTTGGAGGTGGTGACTTCGTGTATTATTTTCCAATATCCTCCACTGAATATATTATCTATCTATCTATCTATCTATCTATCTATCTATCTATCTATCTATCTAATCTTTCAGGAAAATCTCTCTGCATTTAAATATGACCCCAAGATCAACATATTACTGTTGCCCCTCCATACCGGCTCCAATGGATTAAACATCATTGAGGCAACTCAGGTCCTCCTGGTGGAGCCCATATTGAATCCAGCTCATGAGCTACAGGCCATTGGCAGAGTCCACCGTATTGGACAAACTAAGTAAGTTCAAAAAGTGTCATGGGCATTGGCTTGGCTAACGTGATCTAACCACCATAGAGAATGGCAATGAGTTGAGGCTAAGTGGCAGGTTAGTAGGAATAGGAATTAATTGAAGATTTCAGCATGGAAAGCTTTCAGATTTGATACTGCTATAGCTACCTTTGTACTGCTTTGGGGGTATGTGTGGTTGGTTTAGAATATAATACAGGTTTTGATGAAGTTGCAGTTGAAAGTTTCCTATTCAAAAAGCAGTGGAAGCATAGGAAGTTGACATTTTGGAAACACCAGTGTTATCAGTGTCTTTTTAATGGTTCCATTAAGAAGTATGTTGGAGGCGGGGTGGGTGGGAATCCTGTGATAAATCTTCTCAGTTTTCTACTAGATTTAATAATCTTACTTAGCACAAATATGTTTAATTGGCCGTTGTTGTGCTTACTGCATTCTTCTGTCTATAGAGAGGTGAAGGAAGGAGATGTTATTGTCAAGGGCTCCTTGGAGGCCTCTCTCAGTCTAATCCAGTAGCCAAGTCCAGACACAGACAAAGGGATTCCTTTCAAAGCTTTATTCTTCTTTTACAACTTAACAACTCTACAGGTAGCAACTAGATCTAAGCAGCAGAGTACCTATGCCCTAAGTTGGAACAGTTGGTCCCCGTTTGAAAGGGAATTACTGGCAGACCCCTGAACTTAAGGACTAGGGAGAGTCCCTCCCCTTTTCCCTTGGATCCTCTGGGCGCAGCCGTTGTTTGCGCGCCAACCGGGCACTATGCCTCCTTTCTGCGCCCTCCACTTGGCGCCGCTCTCTGCGTCGGCATCGCGCATCCACCAAGTCTACTTCCCGCGCTCGGTCACTCCCTGGACTGCTATCTAATCTAGGAATGCTGGTGGGAGGAATCTCCGTTAGCTGTGGGCCCTGGGAAAGAGGAGTGCGCTCCTCTCCCAGGAACGACTGCTCTTCCTCAGAAACAGAACTACTCTGGGATTCTATGGGCTCAGTGTCCACCCTGACAGTTATTAGCTAACCTAGTATTTTTTAGAAACCTTGTTGTTACCCTACTCCCACCTCTGAAAGCCCCATTCACGAGACATTGACTGGGTTCAGATTACACACCACGGTTTGTCATGGGTTATTTAACCCACAACGAACTGTGGGCCCTATGGGCACCATCTTGCATATCCAACCCCTGCAGTGGGGGATGGGTTGGGGGGGTTGTTTTGTCATGCAAAGCTGGCGAGCATGAGTCATGTGAGGGTTAAACAAACCAGACCATGGGTTATGTGACCAGACCAAACCATGGGTTATGCGAGGGTTGTTTAACCCTTGCATAATTCACCAGGTTCGCATGACACAACAACCCCCAAGTGGGGGTTGCATATTCAAAATGGCGACCACACACACTGCAGCCTCACCATGGGTTAAGTAACCTACCGTGGGCTGTCGTGTTGGGTGAACAGCCGCATTGTGACAACAATTGGCTAGAGCTACTCAATCTTGTAGAACGTAATAGTTTGAAAACACCCTTCATTCTTTCCTATCATACAGTGTTTGCCTTTTCTACAACCAGTGTTTCCCTAAAGCTACATGATAATTGTAACCTCTTCTGAAATATAAGTGGTTTGATTAAAAACACACGCCATTAAGTGATTCTGCTTAATTCTTAATTCTTAATAACACCCATCACATGAATATTGTTGGAACTGATAAATAATAAAAAGGGTTAGGCCATAATCCTAAACTTCCCCAACTAGGGAGCAGGATTTACTTCTAGGGAATGGGATTTTACACAGTGGGATTTACTTCTGAGTAAACATGTATAGCATTGCACTAAGTGTAACAACCTGTGCTGAATGTTCTCTTTTTAAAATTCAGACCCACCATTGTTCATAGATTCTTAATAAAAGCAACAATAGAAGAAAGAATGCAGACAATGATGAAAACTGTAGAAAGGAGGTAAGTAAAACCTGGCTTATCTATATTGCTTGGACAATACTATACTTTTCAGGTAATTGGCATTCACATTTACAAGTGCAACAACACAAAATATAAATACATTTAGGCTGCAATCCTATAAAGACTTAGCTAGGAGCAAGTCCCATTTAATTCAGTAGGACTTAGATCTGAGAAGACATGCATATAATTCTATTCTGTAATAGAATTACAGAAAATGTAAACAATACAAAAGCATTTCAGTGCAAGATGGGGAGGAGGCGGAGGCATTATCTGATACTTCTGGATAGCATTCTATACAGCTCCCAATTGTGATAAATGTTCTGGTTGCATTAATGTACTTGATCCAGAAAGTATCTCATTTTCTACAAGTATAATAAAACAGTTTGAAGAGTTGGGGAAATGACACCCCTACAAGAGAAGAGTTGCCTTGAAAGGCAAATGTTTGAATTCCATGCAGCAAATGAGTAATAACTGCACATTTATCTTGCTATAAACTGATAGTTTGGAGAGGCCGCTGTGGTTCACCCTTCTGGTTTTATGTATTTGTATATTTTTTGAATTGGTCATCAGGCTATTGAAACCAAGAGCCATTTTGTACACTCCATTTTTGTGCTTGTTTTGAAACCAAATTGTAACAAAAAGTGAATAGACTTTGAAGTTTTGTATGGTGAATCATTTGTCTGTTTTGTTCTGAGCCCAGATTGCCAGCTAGCCTGCAAGGCAGTGTGCACGAACAGTTTACACAGCTTCTTATATGCTCACTGAGCATTTGTTTATGGTGAAGAGCTATTCACACAACCGGTTGACCAGTCACATGGGCAAATTGGCTTTTTCTTGGGCAGAACAATCCTATGGTCCCTCAAAGAGCATCCTAGGGACCATAGGGTATGGTGGATCTCTTCCCCCTCCCCCCACTTCCAAGGCTGTAGACTCTGCTATGACCTCAGGAGGAGGAATCCAAGATTGGACCCTCCCCACCCCTTCGCAGCCTAAAATCTTGATTCTTGCATATCAAATCTTGCAAGGTTTTAGCAGCTTGTGCAAATGTTGAACCCTTACAATTCTGTGAACTCTTTCAGTTTTTTTAATTGACTAAAGAAAATACCTGTTTACAAAACAGTTCACAATTCCAAAGGTAAACATAAATGTGCCATTGCAAACTCATTTTGGAAGATTTTTTTTAAAGGTAACTGATAGATTAGTACTCCTTTATAAAACACAGTGCTGTCCTTGGAAGAGCCTACAATGAAAATTGTAACATATCTCTTTTGTAGAGCTTGTTTTGTAATCAGCTCAGGTATGAGCTTTGTTTCTTGGGGCAATATCCAATGCTGCCTATGCACCAGTGGGACCCAGTGCCAGCGCAACAGAAAGCTTCCTTAATGCTTGTTTCTGCAACAGAACAGGTCAGCAGAGCTTGCAGAAGAGGGATGTGGTGACCTGTCCCCTTCCAGAAACTGGTAGTTTGGCTCATTTCTGGGGTTGTTCTAGGAAATGCTAGCTTCCTGTTGTGCTGGCACTGGGTCCTGCTGGCACAGTGCAATCAGCAGAGATGTAGGGCCAGCGTTGGATACTACCCTCAGTCTCTTTGCTGATCTGTTCCCTTCCCCCACTCCCATTTTTTCTCCAAAGCCACTCTAGTTCTTCCATGAAGCATTCAGAAGCTTCTGTGTTAACAGTAGCAGATTTGGCAGACCTTTTCTCAGAGGAAACTGAAGAATTGGAATAAAGCAGTGCATTTTGGACTCACTGAGGTCAGAAGGGGGCCATAACCTACTCTTTTTTCTAAGCCACAAAACAAAATGAGGTAACTATTTTGAAATTCCTGTAGATGTCACCAAACACCCACCCTTATTTAGTGCTGTCTGAACTGGTAAGTATTTTAAACAGCTTCCACTAGATTCTGTGGCTGTGGATTAGTTCAGCACATTATTTCTGTTAATAAAGAAGAGCAATTGCACTTTACACAAACATTACATAAACTCTAGCTTTTTACTTCCAAAGAACATGAGCATCCTAATCCAGCTTTAGTTGTGCATAAAAATATGTGTACGACTAGTTGCACCAGAATGTGGATGTGCATCCCATGTAAAGCAATGGATCATGGGTAGACAGCATTCATATTTAGTCACACATCTGATTTATGCCTAAAGTTCTGAATCCAACAAGAGACGTGCATGGATCTCCTTTGCTGAATCAAGGTGTTCAACTAGACTCTGAGGAAAGAAGTTTTGCATGGCAGAGAAGGGTATGAAAATCATGAACCAACTATTTTGCCTCCATTTTATTCCTAGAATTATTTAAAAGGTTCCTGAATAAGCAAAACTTTTTCAGAAAGGGCTTTTAGTGGTGCCACCAGGTTATCATCCAAGTAATGTTTTATCAGTTGACACTTACGTACTAATTTTTAGAAACCACTTTGGCATTTGTAATCATTTTCTAGGTATTTATGCTGTGATATTACATTGTAGAAATTGGATTTTTGCTTGTTCATATTTAAATGTTTGCTGTTAATGTCTTATGTTCTCTTGATAAATTATGTCTTTTGTACGACCTTTTGTCTTGAAATTATAGCTGAAAACATCTGTTAGACAGATTTTTAAAGATTCTTAAAACTGTATTGTTTAAAATTTGGATTCTTGTATCCTATTAAACTGGCAAACCTTCCTCTTGTTTGTGCTCATTTGATTTTTCTTTGGTCTAACTATGACACATTTTGCTTATTAACAGAATTATCATCCACTATATTAAATTTTAATGCCAAAATACTAATTGTTAGTATTAAAAACTGATTTTTAAAAAAATGCCCAAACACTAGTCATTAAATTAAATTCACTGAGATTCAATATGAACTTCTTAGAGAAGACAAATGTCTGGATAGAATAATCTTGAGATAAACCTTTTGATAGGAGGTGGGATGCATATTTGAAATATCATCTAAGATCTGGAAAATGGACATTTTACATCATCATCCCTCAGTTCCCCCAGAGATGTCATTAATCACTACTTTTAAAAAAATGTATCCGTGTGTTATTCATTTATTTTTATTAATTTTCACTTACTATCAGATACATTGGAGGCCTGTTACTAGGCAAAAAAGCAGGATATCAGTATTTTAAATAAAGTAAATGGAATCACAACCCACCACCACAGTGGAATATTTTTGCATAGGTTAGACCCAACTTCATTTTCTTGCAAGTCGCACCTATCTAAGCCTGACATATTCAGGGGTAGAGACCCAGATATCATAGCGAAATACATTTGCAGCATAGCATGAACATATACCCTTAATGCTCTTAATTTGGTTCCATGAAATTGGGGAGTATGAGGGAAGTGGCGGGTATGGATCGCCATTTGGCTATGTTTTTCCTTTCTGCAGAAAGGGAGTGAGTTAGCAAGAGAATATTGGGAATGCCCAAAGATGGAGAAGAAGTCACAGAGCTGACATAACTGAGGTGCATGCTCTTAGGCTTTGGAATGTTGATCATCCTTGTATCTCAGCCAGCCCTGTAAGATACATTGTGATTGAATTTTCTGCACTTTAAAACACACACATATAGTGATCCCTGCAATATGGGAATACGTGACTAACTCACGGGATTGCTGAGAAGACAAAAATTAGATTGTAAGTCAGTTTGTCATGTCTTGCTCCACTCCTGTATAATTTAATCTTTCCAAAGAAGAATGTTTGGGATTTATTGAGACTTGATAATCACTGCCCTTTGTTTAGTACTAGATTAGAAGTTCCCCGAGGCTCAGCAGTTTGGTAGTTTGTCCCTGGTTGCTAAAGCTAGAGCTTGTGTTTGGATGGCATGTAAACAAGGATACCTCATTTTATTGGGTTGATGGGTTTAACTGCCCTTAAATTCCTTACGTGTCTTTACGGATATTAAGTATCCAGTTTGATTTGTGTGTGTTTGTTTTTAAGTGTTCTTTCTAAAATGGTTACAGATAAGGCAAATAATATCTACGCCAAAAAGTTGAGTGTGTGTGTGGCGAGGGGGGTCTTTCTCCAAGCAGAATATATGTTTGTTTCTGAACTGTCTAAACTCCAGGCTGCTGGGTGTTTCTACCGTTTCAGGCAGTCTGAAGACTTGGCCAGCAAAGCATCTCTGTCAGTACACCCAGCTTTTTTCTTCCTTTTTTGGTTGCCTGGAACATAAAAGTTGTTTACGAGAACGGTTATGTACTATAAACGGAGGCTAAAGAAATCCCACGCTGCGGGAAAAAGGAAGCCAAGGAAATTGCTTGCTTTTTTTTTCTCGTTTGCTCAGTCTGACAAAAAGAGTGTGTCTGGTCAATGACATTAGGGCAGATGAGTCACAATCTATAAATTGGCTGCAATGAAAAGTGCATTTTAGAACTAACATTGTAGAATAGCTAAAGCACTTTTGAGAAAAGTTTTTAGCAAAACAACACTATTCTGGGAATTTCTGTCCTGCTTTTAAAAGCCAACTGAGCTTCAGTATAGTGAACAATGCCAGCCGGCTGCTCGCTCTAGTTGAATGAAAAATTTTGCTGCTTATCATACCTACAATGTCTATACAAAGTGCTATGTAAGTTCCACAGCCCCTGTGAAGCAGATAACTCTAATGAGAACTAAAGTTGGGGATGATAATTACTTGCCCATGGCCATCCAAATTAAACCATAGCTAATTAACCATACTAACTGTATTTGCAGTAACTCATTTAAACAGGAAGTCCCACTGTCAAAGTGGGAACCTCAATGAAATTCACACCTTGCAATGAAGATAACATGTTGGCTGACAGCTTCACAACTGGGATTACTTTACTTGCATTGTAAGCACAAAACATGTTTACAGGAGAAAGGATGTGTCTTTAAAAACAAAAGTATGCAGACAAGGTACAAGTGACACCCGCAGTGAACTGGGGAATGAACACAACCATTGCACAATATAATTTAATACCGCCTTTCAGATTAGAGAAAGTACTCTTTACAAAATAACATTATGGCCTACCAAAGAGGAAGACTGAACACAATTGCTAATGTCTGTTTGTGCAAAAATAAATAAATTTGCAAGTTCAGAATTTGAGTATGTACTGCAGATGACATTACAGCACAAAGAACCTTGTGGTTTAAAGAAGCCAGGACAAGTTTCCCAAGCCCTGTGTAGCTCCTGCCTCCTTCATACATGATTTCTCATAGAACTGAGGGAAATCTTTAGGTTTGCAGTCTTGTCCGCTGCTATAAGATGAAAACATTGCTGATGCAGGTTCAGTCTTTCCTTGGAAACCATCCATATTTGCAGGCAAGTTCACAATTCAGACAAGTTACAATCTAAGCAATAGATACCCTACCATAACCATAATGTGAGCCTGGATAAAACGTCTTAAAACACCCCGGCTTGTATCTAATGCAGCCTGAGCACAGGGATGCTTGTTCAAGGGGACTCTTTGCCCTCCCCACTGCACCCCCTGAAAAACCTCTCCAGGGGGTGGGCAGGCCCTCAGCAAAGTCCTGGGGTGCAGAGGAAGGGAATCAAAGGAAAGCAGCAGGAGGCAGTTTGCATGAATGGGAGATTTACAGTGTTTCTTGGAAGGTGCTTGGGCTCAAACGTTGAAGTCTACCGTGGGAATGATGGCCAAATGAGACAAGGCACAGGGATCTATAAGTGGATCTCCTGACACCTTTTTCAAGGCTTTAAAGCAGCTGTTCCACACATCACCACTTTTGGGTCTAGTCATAGTCCTGGATGAAGAACCATGCTGTTTCCCTGGTGGAATTTGACCAACACTGGATATGTAGGTTTCTTGCTCTCAACAGTGTACCAATCAAGAATTGTTGGTCTCAGCTTTATCTGAATGACTACAAGTCTGTGTGTCTGTATATTTTGCTCTGTGTGTCTCTTCCCATTGGGAGAGAAACTAGTGGTTGGGGGATAGGGGAGTCAAGGAGCCTGAAGACCCTTGAGTCTGAGAATGCATCATCTTTTCCAGCAGGTGGTATTATCAGGAGGGGTTGGTGATGGTTTATCTTACAGATCACAACAGGACACAGAGGAGGCTAACTCTTGGGCATGTGTGGTCCAAGCCATTTTATTTAATTTGTTCCATTTACTAAGTGAGTTTAGGACCCTGAAAAATGTAGAAGTTATGAAATATTTAATTTTTATTGTTTTTACAACTCTATAATGAAGGTATACTTTGGCTCCAGAGTTCAGCTTGGAGCCATGGTTCCTGGGAATAGCTCTTCTGTTATCAACTTTGTAACCTAGTTACTATGAATGTAATGTCTGGAGTCACCATTCTTTGCTATGTTAACTGAGGGATTGCGTCTGCTGACAAAAGGAGGAAGTTTGCCTAGATTAAAACACAAACAAAGCGTTAAATTCTTCATTTCCCCATTGAATTAGTAGCATGTTGCTACTCCTGCAAGTGAAGACTGGAGCCAGAGAAATTTGACCATTTCTCTTCCACTGTTTCGTTGAGTACCATGACATGTGAGCTGTGCAAGCAATTCTTAAAAACATTTGTTGACTCTTGGGCCAAGAGTCTGTGTTTGGTCCAGGCCATTTAGTTTGGCCCAGGATCATGAGCCAAACTAAACATGACATTAAATGTGCCTCTGCATTTTCAGATGCACATTTTTAAAAATGCAAATAGCTGTACTGGTGGAGCCAAAGCAGAATTGCGATCATAGCAGACAGGGAGGGGAGGAGTTAATGCTTCAAGCACTTTCCCTGTTCCCAGCAAAATACCTTCTCCGCCCTTGGGGTGCTGCACTCTGCATAATGCTTCTGCCAAAATTTGATGAGCTAGTTGTAGGGGATTTTCTTCCAGAATCTTCTGTATTAACATGTACCCCCCTCTCCTATATAGTACACTGTTTCTTAAATTGTTCAGCTAGTCCCAATTTCTGCAGTCTCCCAGCTCCCCAAGGCAGCAAGCTTTACAGCCTGATCTTGTACATGTTGACTCAGAAGAATCCAAGAGCAGGCTTAATGGATGATTTACTAGGGGTAGTATAGTGCTGTGCCATTAACATAAACAAGAAGGGGGGAAAGTGAAATATTGAGCAGATGCCAAAGCATTAGGGCTCACTGTGACTTGATTGGCTCCCTGCTCTGTTTGTCTGCTTTGTGCATTGGCTGTTGGTTCTTAGGGCAGTATCCAGTGCTGCCTGTGCATCAGCAGGACCCGCTGCCAGTGCAACGAGAAGCTAGCACTTCCAAAAGCAATCAGAAATAAGCTGAAATGCTCATTTCTGGAATGGGACAAATCAATGGATATCCTTCTACAAGCTCTGATGACCTGTCCCAATCCAGAAACAAGCATATCGGCTCATTTCCAGGGTTGATCTAGGAAGTGCTGGCTTCCTGTTGTGCCTCTGCGGGGAGGGGGGAGAATCCCACTGGCATGGAGGTGCAGCAGCATTGCATACTGCCCTTATTTTATATGTGTAATTGTTTTATTTGGATAAGTGTTTAAATGAATTGTTTTCAATCATGTTAGCCAAGACCTGTTTCACGTAGAAAGGGTGATCTGTTTTCAATAAAGTGTTAGCGTTGCCATGTGGATGTCTATGAAAAAGCTTCCCTGTCATTGTCATACGAATATCTGCTTCCTGGCTGGAATGGCCACAAGTTCTCATCATGTGGACTGGCACAATCCCATGTTGGGCTGCCATACCACCATTATCAGTAGCCTTGGAAGTGTGTAGAGCGGGGGTGAAGAACCTCAAGCCCGTGGGCCAAATCTGTCTATCAGATTTCCCCAGATGGCCACGCCCCCTCCCATTTCTCCCAGCCACTGATCATTTGGTGGTTTCCCAGCTTTTGTGCAGCTTTCCCATATTCCAAAAGGTTGAAATGCCTCTCCTAAGGTACACTTACTGGCAGTAAGAGCTTTAAGCCAAAATATGCTGGTATTTTGGGCCCTGTACCTTTGACTTTGGCCCCAGCCACCAGTGGAATGCGGCTCCCTGGTGTAGAGACTCACAACATAATGGCACCAACAGGAATATAGGAAGCTGCCTTATACCAGTAAACTTATACTGTTTTATCTTTTGTGTTCACTGCTCTGAAATCTGTCTTAGATATCGAGCGGTATACAAATATTGTAAATAAATACCAGGTCAGGCTCTTTGTCCATCTAGCCCAGTATTCTCTACTCTCACTGTGGCTCTCCAGAGTCTCTGGCAGAGGACTACCACATCTCCTGCTGCTCCCCAGTTCTTTTAACTGGAGATGCTGGGGATTGGAACTGGGACCTTCTACATGCCAAACACGTACTATACTGCTGAGCTATGGCCCTTCCCAAATTCACATAGTGTGTAATTGCAGACATTTAGGCTGTATTGCAGATTACTCACTCCCAGGAAGGGTGTTTTGAATGTCATCCCTATGGTGATGATAATGTGCAATGTGGCTCTTGGACTTCAGGGCTGCCTTTTCCAAGCCTGCTTTGAAGCCTTAAGAATGACCTGAATAATAAATACGATTTTGGCAGTGGCTGCTATTACTTCACTATGTTTAAGAATGAGATAGGGCTCCCCCCACCCCCGAGCAACATTTTTGGGCTGGTGGGCACATTCACAATTTGGGGAGAGTGTCATGGATGCTCTCACAAAATGGAGGCACCTTGTCCATTCATAAAATGGCTGCCATCATGGGCATGGCCAGTCACAGAACACGCAATTTGCAGAAGTCAAACTGGTGAGACGAAAGGAAAAGTCACCCGCCCAAGAACCGAAGTACAAGGTAGAGGTGGGATTTGAGCTCCAAAACAGAAAACCACTCTTTAGAACCCAAATAAAGATGACACTGGAGGGCAGCACTTTGCTTTGCAGCCCCACGATTATTTTGTTTAATTAAAATAATCCTATTATAATAAAAATCAGAAAGGGCAGGGAGTCTGGCAGGCACCAAAAAAGGTGTCCATGGGCATATTGGCACCCATGGGCACAGTGTTGGAAACCCCAGACAGATAAGTTCATGTGTGGCTGTCATGTAATGCTTTTGACACACATTTTGAACTTCACCATTAGCCTGCATAACTTGTATACTAAAGGAAATTATTATTGGACAACTTGCCCTTGAATAGTCCAATGGAAATCAAATTTTCCATCTATCTATCTACCTGGCTTGCACTAGCCCAGCAGAATTGTTGGCTGGCCTCCACCATCATCCTGTTCCAAGTGCCAGATTGCCAAGTCCTTCTGAAATCTCAGATTCAAAGCTGTTTGTCTTCCAGTGCTGGGGTCACAGAACTAATTTCACTGTTCTTTTGACTCTGGTGGATCCAATACTTTGACCATCATTCTCTATTGATTACACTTCCTAAATTCCCAAATCTCTGGGTGAAAGCTTGCCCACTAACGCTCATTACCACAAGACCCCAAAAGTTGTTAAGAGTCAGTACAATTCCACTGTTGGCAACAGACAATTAAAAAAGCAGCTTAGCATCTCTAGACAAACAATCCTGTATTATATTGGGCCCATTAAATCTTTAAGGGTCCCCCCCCCATGCTCTATGTACAGCACTAGCTACTGTGTTTCTCAATGAAATTCTTTCCATATAAATAGGTGGGATCATTGCCTGAAAAGAATGGAAGATACCAACTTGAGAGTGCATATTGTTTCATGTTAATAGTGTGATTTTGAAAACGGTACTTTTTTCCTTTCAGAAAATTCTTGCCTCTTTTTTAAAGGTACGATATATTTGCCTATTTAAACAAGTTATGCCATTTTTGCCATTCATATGATGTCTTCTGTAGGGATAATGTCAGTGACACTTGAAAAAATTTTTTGTTCCTTCGGTCTTCATTCCCAGGGTCAAAAAGAAAGGCGCTGAAAATCAATTCCTGCCCTCTGCAGAGAGCCAAATGGAAGGACATAAAACGCCAAGGGGGAGAATCCAAAGGGGTGGAGTGAGGGATGGAGGTGCTCCTTCCCCCTGATAAAAGACATGCTAAGCTGCTGCTATAGTAAAAGACAAAAATGTGGGAGTGGGGGGAAAGGGTTTTCTTCTTGGGGGGAATTTAGCTCTAAAATAGGTAGTGAGTCTGGCATGAGTAATCATGGTCTCCACTGGCTATCTCTGTGGAATCTTATTGTTGGACCCAGGACAGCCTTGTGTCTTCAGACAGGAGGCATTCATTGCCGTGAACAAGTTTAGAATTATTATTTATTAAACCCACAGGGTAAAAGCTGGGAAGCACCCTTTACACCACACACTGATCTCAAACCCCCAGCCAAGGCATCAGGTTGAAAGGGCTGGAGGTCTCAGTCCAAGGGAAGTTTCCTGGCTGGTGCTCTTTGAGAGAACTCCAGTTTTGATGGCATCTTGCAAACTGCCTTTCTCTGCCCTTCTGGTAGCTTCTCTGCTGATAGCTTCAAGTGGGACCGACGCTGGGGAGGGTGAGTTCTCTGAACAAGAATCGATTCTGAAGCCATTGCTAAATCTTCTGTTACTGGCCTAATGCTAAATTTGCCCTTGTTTTGCGCTTGCGCTCTCTCTCTCTCGCGCTCTCTCTCTCTCTCTTTCTCTCTCTCTGGAAATGCAAATGTCTTATCAAAATGTAACTTTCAGAACATAGCCTATGACATACAAATTCTTAGATGTTGTGGCAAAAATTCATTTTACAGATACCTTAGCAGTTAAATAATTATTTAAAAAATCCTTTACAGTCACCTTTTCTATTGAATCACTATTAATATCTAATGTCATAGATCTTCCCATATGGAGACTTGGGTTCTTTATAAAAAGCACTCTAACTCAAAATTAAGGTGGACAAGGATTCTTGCATTGGTCTCTATTTGAATTGCAACTGTGACACTAATCTTCTACTGTTTGGCTAAACTGTTTTTTAAATATGAAGATTAATTAAGCTGATTTGTATGTATCTGATGGTTTTGTAATAAATGGTTTATTGCTTTGGTGCTTCATTGTGATAAGAATTTGATTTGGAGTGTACACTGCCACTTTTGAAAGGTGGATTACAGATTTTAGAGCAAATAATGCATTCTCAAAGTACCTTGTCTGAAAATACCGACTGGGCTGAAATCCAATGGGCATTTATTTCTGTAGTATCACTATTGTCTAGCTAGCTTTTAAAAACATAAATATACATTTGTTATAATAACATACAATCTAAGTCTTGTGCCTGTGGGTTATTGGATGTCCTCAGCTTTTAATAATACCATTCCAATTTGAGAGACAAAATATGTGGGAGACACTCTTTTGAGTCAAATTTCCAGGTCTAAGGGAATACAAACATTCAAACTTTTTTTGAGAAACTAGTATAAAGCAGAGGAAACTACTATGAATTAAAGATTAAATTTCCTCCAATAATTTTTCTTCTCCAGTTCCATTCCTTATCAGAGTTATGGGTTGGATCCAGACTAAGACTACAATCCTATACCCCTTTACCTTCAGACTAAGCCCCATTGAACTCAATTGGACTGAGTACAGGATTGAGTATAGAATCATGTATTGGTTTGCGCTGTAAGCTAGTTGAACTTATATCACATTGAAATTAATGGGACAAGTTAGTTATGACTCATGTCCCATTGATTTCAGTGAAACAACAGGTCACCTAACTTAGTTTGAATCCAACACTATGTGCATTTTTTTTAAAAAAAATCCTGAATACTGAGGGTTGCTGAGGAAAAGTAAATCTGTATATGAACCACCCAGAGAGCTTTGGCTAAGGTGCGGTATAGAAATGTAATGAATGAAGAAATAATTGTTTAAACTGCACCTTTATTATGAATATTAGTTTTACGTTTAGAAAACACAATATAGTGTTATGAAACAGAGAGCTTAACAGAGTAATTCTAAGCACGTTTGCTCACAAGTAAAGCAGTATAAAATTTAGAAAGATGTCCAAATCAGGAGAGAGGGGTGTCTAAAGCATTTTCAGCTGAATTGCTAAAGTTAAATATAAATAAGTCATCAATCACAATAAAAAATAGAAATAAAAACACAACAAGCAAAACCTGACATTATAATTCAGGGTGCAATCTCATGCATGTTTAGACAGAGAAAAAATCTTACAATTCCCAGCATTCCCCAGCCAGCATGTAGGGTTTGTTTCTGTCTAAACATGCATAGGATTGTGCCCTGAATTATTATAATTGTCACCTTGTGCACTCTCTACCAGTAGGCCAGCATAAGAATGGTTCAACAATGGAACCTATTACTGGGGCCTGGGGTAATGGGGGTGGAGAGATAGGCTCTCTCTTGCTGGAGGTCTTTAAGCAGAGGCTGGACAGTCATTTGTTGAGGATGCTCTAGCTTTGGGTTTCCTGCATCGAGCAGGGCATTGACCTAAATGGCCTACAACAGCCTTCTCTAACCTGGTGCCCTCCAGAAGGTTTGGACTGCAATTACCATAATTCCCAGCCAGCATGGCCATTGTAAAAATAAAAGAATGAAATAAAATCCTTTACAGTCACCTTTTAATATCTACAATCACTATTAATATCTAAGGTCATACCTCTCCCTCCAAGGAGCCTTGAGTTCTTTCGGTAAAGCCCTCTAACTCAAAAATAAGTTGCACAAGGATTCCTGCATTGACCTCTATTTGAATCACAACCCTGATGCTAATCTTCTGCTGCCTGGATGAACCCCATATTTTAAATTTGGAGATTAATTATCCTGATCTGTATGCATCTGGCAGTTTTGTAATAAATGTGTTGGTGGCTTTTCTATAAGAATTTGATTTGGACTGTACACCACCACTTTTGCCACCATTCTAGAAAGGTGTGCTACAGATTTTAGAATAAATAAGACATTCTTAAAGTACTCTGTCTGAAAATACTGACTGTTGAAGTCCAATGGTCATCTTGAAGTCCATGGCTATTGGCCATGCTGGCTGTGGATTATGGGAGTTGCAGTCCAACATATCTGGAAGGTGCCAAGTTGGGAAAGGCTGGCCTACAACACCCCCTCCAACTGTACTATCCTATCCCTAAGGCAAGAATTGAAACCAGCAATACCCCAGTATAACATTCTGGTGAGGCTGTGATACCAAGAAGGTCTCATAGCAACCCTCTGTACACCAGATGGCAGGACGCTCATAACGAAGATTTATCCTATTATCTCAATGCATAGGAAGAGATAAAAGGCAGGAGGAGTTTAGACAGGGCCCAAATCATGTAATGGTTTTACAGCCAAAGCCAGCGTTTTGAATTGAGCCTAGAAACCTGCAAACCATGTGGTTATCAGTGCCACTATTAACTTCTGTTCCATGGTGCCTACAGCCTGAACACAGCGCATTGGTAGTAAGACAGTTCTATCTGCTTCCTGGTCTGCATCAGATCTTTACAAGCTACTCCCACTCAGACAGCTGGGAAGCCTTCAGAGTTAAGGAAGGTTTTTCACCCATGGTCCAAACCGTGTCGGAGCCCTGACAAACCTTTTCTGGTGCTGCTGGAAGAGCATCGCATTAAAACCAGGGTATCGATGTGCCTCTCTTTTCCTAAGCAAAGGAGAAGGGATGACAACTGGCCTAGGGTGATCAGATGCACTGGAGCAGAGGTAGGCAAGTTGGTGCCCTCCAGATGTGTTGGACTACAACTCCCCAACCCCCTAACCATTGGCCATGTTGGGGCTGATGGGTGTTGCAGTCCAAAATATCTGGAGAGCACCAGGTTGTTGCCTACCCTTGCATTAGAAGATAGGGCTCCTATGCCATAAACGTTCGTGTAGTTGAAGAGCAGGGAACTCACGTTGGTGCAGCTTGTCGTGACCCAGGGCTGCCTGCAGGGGTGAGAGAAGTGGCACCTATTGTCATTCTGGCTATCATTATACAATTATTAGGTGTCTCCTTGCCAGGCTGTGTTGCATCTGGTTGCCTTCCATCAGTTCAGCGCAGTCATGCCCAGGATTACTTAGCATGTGCTGTTGTTCAGGATTCTTGCTGGCTCTCTTCTCTCATCCTGTAAATCAGCTGCTGCTTCTTGGCACCTTTACTGACAGATTGGCACACACAGCGCTCTGGCTTCTTTCAAGGAAACTACGGGAACATGAAAACAGGAGTGATTCTGATCCCATTCTTTTAAATGTGGGAAAGCCCAGTAAATTCCCCGAAGCTGCCCACCAGCCTTTGGGCATAAGTTCTCCATCTAAATGGCAGTACTGTATTTACTGACAGTAAATACAGAAACACAGTGCTTTGGATGGTGAAGAAATTATGTAACTTATTGAGGACGCCATCCTATACAGGCTTAGCCAGACATAAGTTCTCTGAACAATAATCCACTCTGAAGCCATTTCTAAATCTTTGGTTATTGGCCTAATGTAGGACTTTTGTCTGCCTAAACCTGCACAGGATGGCACCCTTAGTTTTATTTATTTATTTTTTAAAAAATAGGCCACCTTTAAGGGTGGCCTTTAAGATGGGAAATCGTCTTTGTAGGACTTCTTTATGATCGATTTTAGATTAACACTAGTTAGAACCCCATGAAAAATATTCACAGTATGTCCGGTGAACTTATTTTTGTAAAAAATTTAAAAACAATCCACTCCTTTTTACATTTTTATTATGAAATGACAATATTTTATTGTAAATGTTAATTTTAAAAAACTTTTATTCAGCTCATTTTCTTCTACCTTTTAAAAAACCTCAAATAGTTATTATTTATTTGTTTTAATATATTGATTCCATTTTTAAAATTCTGCATTGCATGCCTAATGCTGCAATCCTGTAAAGCCCATGGAACACAAGAAACCACTACCTTCTCTTTCTATAATACTACTTCCCTATTATTTTTCCATTTTAGTAATAGCATTTGAATATAAATTCGCAAAGTACACATGCACTGTCTCTGGATTTTCCCAGAAAAGACAGGCCTCTGTTTCCCCAATCCACTATTTTCCTGCATGACAAGGAAGTCCTTCCCATCTGTAGAGACCCACGCCTGTCTTATTCTTCAACCCATTTTACTGCCTGCTACATTAACATGGAGCATCCTCATTTACTAGGCAGTGGTTTTAAGGAGTCTGTTCCTTATGGATTATAACAGGCTTTGGAACTCTCAAACTACGAGAAACCATTTTGCTAATTCAGAGAATGAGCAGTTCAGGGTTTTTTGCGTGTGTGCCATCCATTATAGGCTACAGTTCAAAATTATTTTCAGGATTCCAAAAATCAAGAGGGCAATAATAATATTCTTGGGGATATATTTATTGCTGTTTATTTATTGCCTGGGTGTTTGTAATGCACCCAGATAAGGTCTGTTATTGGGCAGATTGAATATATAATATATAATTATAAATAAATAAATCCCCCCCTGTATAAATCAATATACTTAAATACTGATTTATTTATCAATAATTTTTTTTTCTTTACCTTCATAGCTTAACCTCAGATTCCACCTGATAGAAATATAGCAGCCTAGATCGGCCTTTTGTTTATTTGAAGTATTTTTATGCTGCTCCTCAGTGACAAAGACCCCCGCAGCAGCTTTCATATAATCAGTAGAACAAGACAGCCTGTGCCCACAAGCTTACAGTCTGAAATGGTATGACACACAAGGAAAAAGGAATGGGGAAGGAAGAGGAAAAATTAAGCCTTTCAGCAGGGCTGGTGGAATGGCCCTGCCTCCCACTCTCATCTCCCTCAATACAGTCGGCTGCAGTACGGTATTAGCCATTCTTTGAAAACAGTTCTGTGTACTAAGATTAGGCCTTTGTTGTGTCGGTAATAGGATGACTGCAAGAATCAGCAGGCCTCAAACACAACCGTTCTTTATTCAGCACACACAGAAGTGAAGAACGTGGCAGAAGCTCCATGCACTGTTGCTACTCCCAACTCTACAGGAGCTGCCCAGGTTCAAAACAATAACTAAGCCACAGTCCGGCTGTCCGCCCCCCCCGCCCCGCTGCACCCCCAGGATACATAATACATGCTTTCAATACATACTGATCAGCCACTGAAAGCAACAAGCTAGCTCATCTTCCTCTTTAACCACCTGAAGGCTGATGATTCTGCCCTGAATGTAAATGATGCCACTTTCAAGCCAATAACCTCAGTGACATTTCAGGAAACAATTACTATGTGAGGACTTTCAGTGGAACTGGACTGTGCGATGCTCAAAGTGAGAGCAAGAATCAATCAACTAAAAGATCTCTTAACAGTATTCGGGCCTGATAAATATACAACTTCTGAAAGGCCAAAGCTAATCAGTGTTCTGTACATACTTCCAAATTGCTTCCAAAAACTATTTACTTTGTATCGCCTCTTAATGAAAAGCATCACAGCTAGTTTGACATAATACATTTAGCACGGAATAGAGAGCTGGGTTTTGCAATCAGGCCAGCCCAACAGATGTAGGCCAGGCATAGGCAACCTAGTACCCTCCAGATGTTTTAGACTTCAACTCCCGTAGCTCCTTACCCTTGATCATGCTGACTGGCGCTGATGGGAGTTGTAATCCAAATTTTTGGAGACTCTCAACTAGTGATTTCAATATTTGACAATGTACAACATGAAGTATTATTAAGAATGCACTGGACTCCAGTGACACTGGCCTAATTCAATTACTCTGATAATACCAATTGTTGGAGATGTGGAGAACCTGACACCACCCTGACCCACATGTACTGGAACTGCAGAGTTGGCTATAGCTTCGAGAAAGACATCAACCCCAAATCAACTGAATTCTACAGCTTAGGCCTTCTTTGGAATCACAAAATTAGCAAAACAAGCTATTTCCCAGCTATAACTAAAAATGCCTCATTCTCCGCTCAACCCAATTTTAAAATTCAATCCGAAACCCCATCACATCTTGATAATGTCATCAGGAATGCAACATGTCCTTCCTTCCCAACCACTCCCTCAATATTCCCCCAGTCCAGAGCTTCTGCCAGGTCTCCCTACAGGCCTCTCTATGAGGCCTTCCTCCCACCCAGCCCCCTACATGCTGAGACAGCAGTGTCTCAGGGCAGCGGCAAAAGAGCAGCAAGTTCTCTCTGGAGCTGCTCACACGACATGGTGGCCCACGATGGGTGGGTTGATTTGCAAACAACCCACCCTGTGTGATTAGCATACCAACAGATGATCAGGTTTCGGATTGAATTTTAAAATTGGGTTGAGCGGAGAATGAGGCATTTTTAGTTATAGCTGGGAAATAGATGATTAACAGATGATCAACAACTGCGTGGGTTGTTTACCCAGTCATCCCCCTGCCCTCAGTCCTCCTGCTGGCATCCCAGAGGGCATGGCAGCAGAAGCCATCTTGTCTGCTGCCAAGCCCCCATCCCCATGCTAACCGTGAGGTCGGAGCCCCTTTTCAAAATTATTTTCCCGGCCTCATTTTTGCGCAAAAACAGGGCTTTTTATTGCGCAAAAACAGGGCTTTTTCTTTTTATGTTTTTTCTTCGGTGTCATGCTGATGTGCACGTGCGCAACAGCATGAAACCGAGGGATGGGGGCTTGCCCCTCCTGCACCTCTGTATGTTGCCCTTGCCAAACATACAGGGGTGCAAGCAAGGATAGCCTGATTCTAGTCCCCATAAAGATCCCTCAAGCCGCTTTGCTGTTGACAGCTGTCAGCTGTTAAAAGCAAAGTGGAGAGACTCGAGAGAGTGATCTTTGGGGTTAACTGGGGACACGCATCTAGTTTTACGTGAAGGAGCAGATTGCCGGGGGGGGATGTGGGGCAACATGGGGGACCCCCTGAATGGTCTAGTCCACCCCTGAAAACAGGGGTGTTCTGCTGGAAAGGGGGTAATTTTAAATGCCCCCCATGTGGGGCAAAAAACTTTACAATTAGCTGCTCCCCAGTTGGATCCCCATGCTTTTTGTGGTGGACTACACCTTCCTTGGGGTCCTCGACATTGCCTGTCCCGGCATCCTGCTACTTCATGGAGAACTGCACCATTACACAGACAAGTGGGGTTGGGGTGCAGTTCTCCATGAAGCATCAGGGATGCCAGGAAGTGCTGGGGTGGGAATGTTGAGGACCTCAGGAGAGGTGTAGACCCCAAGAGAGGTTTCTCATTGACAGCTGGATGTATACTTATATTGTTTCCAAAACTGCCACTGAAGTGGGAACCCATATTTTAGGTGTAATTGGGGGAGCGCACACAACAAAGTTAACTCTCCCTGAATCAAATTCCAAAATTTAGGATCATTCCCCTCAATGAGGGCAAGGCCCAAAGACTTCCAGTTATTGACAAAGAAGTCCCTTTTTTTCCCTTCTAAGCAATGCTTTGTAACCTCTCCGTTGATGCTGTTGGCAAATTGCAGTTGCTGGGGAAAGTGTTCAGTGAGCACCTTTGGGCTTTAACCCTCTTGTAACTAGCAATGGGGGCTAGTTCTGTACAGATGTGAGTTCAGAACGGTAGCCACTGTGTGCCTGATTTAGACTCTTAACTTTGGTAATAATAACGGCAGGCCTTCAGGCAAGCCACAGAATTGGAGAACATTTTCATAAGTGCAATCAACTCCTAAAATAAGTGCAATCAAATCCTAAAATGTCCCATAACGGTAATGATTCCTTTCCTTTGGAAATCCATCTTTGTCCCAAAGTGATCAGCATTAACATTTTGTATGTCAATCAGGACTGCAATTCAGTGCATCAGTTGAATTGTTTGTGGTTATCACAGTGCCGGCTCCAGGTTTTATAGGTCCCTTGGGCAAGGCGCCCTCAGTGGGCCCCCTCCTTCCACAAGGGAGTCCACTTTCTCACTGCCATTGTTACCAGCTATATTGCTTCTTATCCTCAGTCTCATCATGGATACAACTCGCTTGCTTGACCGCCAGAGTGCCAGGGAGGAAGGAGGCAGTGGCATCTACTGCTCCCACACTGGAGGCCTTCAAGACGAGGCTGGACAGCCATCTGCCAGGGATGCTCTGACTTGGATTCCTGCCTTGAGCAGGGGGTTGGACTCGATGGCCTTGTAGGCCCCTTCCAACCCTACTATTCTATGATTCTATGATTCATCCTCACCAATGTCGTTGTCAGGGCTACAGTGAGAGGCAGGTGAATAAGCAGCTTGCAGTGATGAAGAGGAGGAGCAACTTCAGGGGGCTCTTGTCAGTGGGCCTCTGCTGAGGTGTGGGGCCTCAGCAGGTGCCCAGCCATGTCGACCCTTGACATTGGCCCTGTTATCGGTGACGTTTTAATGTTATGGGGTGGTTGTATTTTAATGGGTAATTGTTAGAGCTGTTTAAATGTTGTGAGCGGTATCCAGTGGCGGCACAGCGCTAGCACTAGTGATGTGTTAGCATAAACTAACGTTACTGCGCTGTCATTAGCACTAGCACTGTGCCTCCACTGGATACTACTCTGTATGTTTCAATACTCTTTAAGTCACCTTGAGTATTGTTTTTGTTTTTGTTTTAGAAAGTCATCTAAGAAATTTAATTATATACTGTATATATCAAACGAAGTCAGGAATTGCTCATTAAACTCCTCTGCCTTTAACAAGCAGTACTTTCCATATGTACACAGAAATCAATGAGACCATCATCTGCACCAAGGACCAGATTGAAGTAGAAATCCCAAGTACATTCTTCCTATCCAAGAACCCACCAATATTAGTAAGTACGCTGCTTTCGACATTTTAAATAAAATAAAATAAAATAAAAGCTCTTCAATCAGAGGGGATTCCCATTATTTCTGAAGTTCATTGGTGTAGCCAAAAGGTCGCCCTCCATGCACAAGGAGGAGGTATCAGCAGGCTTGGGGTTGGCAGAACTACAAAGAATCTTTGGGAGGGGGGGGAATCCCCAAGGGGGGGGCAGACAGCCCAATGAGGACTGAGGATGCGCAGTAGGCAAGGAATGTCGGCTGACTGACAGGGAACAAAATGAAGAACTGTGTGGCAGGTGGAGCGGAATGTAGTATCCTGGTCAAGGGCCTGGCTGGCTGGCTGGCTGGAACTCTGCACTTCACACTGCTACATTTTCCTGCAGGCCCCACTTGTGGTTTTTGTTTTAATCTGGATGCTTTCTGATTTCTTGTTACAATTCTATAAACTAGAGCAGCCTTCATATAGTTTATATGCTGTTTGTGTATATTGTCTGTATGCTTTTATGTAAATGGCTTTTAACTTTGTATATTGTACTTTCATGTTTTAACTTCTGTAAACTGCCCAGAAAGCTTTGGCTGTGGGGTAGTATAGAAAAGTTATAACTGTTCCCCATCCTGGTGTCCTTCAGGTGTGTTGGACTACAACACACTCGGAGGGCACCAGCTTGGGGAATGCTGAACAAGAGGCACTGATGAGAACTGTGGTAATAACTCTCACCAGCTCTGTGTTGTGGAGTTGGAACACAGCGAAACATTATGCATCCAGGTCTTTTTCGTTGTGGTTTTCCTCCACGTGCTTTTGAAATATTTGAGATGATGTTCAGGGGAAGTGGCTTTTGAAAGAAGGTTTTGCTCACACTCCTGAATTGATTGTTGAGTCCTTGGTGAATTTCCAAGAGGGATGGGTTGAAGCCTTCAGTTCCACTTTGTAATTAATGGAAATATACCGGATCCATTTTCCTGGCTGTCTGCTGCCTTTAAACTTCTTGGTTGCTTAAGCAAAAAGCACATCTAGAAAGAAAAACAGAACGACGGGTTTTGCTTTTGACTGCTTTTTATTCTAAGAACATAAGAAGAGCCGTGCTGGATCAGACCAAGGCCCACCTGGTCCAGCATCCTGTTCACACAGTGGCCAACCAGCTGCCCACAGGGAACCCCCAAGCAGGGCAGGAGTGCAACAGCACCCTCCTGCCCATGTTCCCCGGCAACTGGTGTACATAGGCATGCTGCTTCTGATACTGGAGGTAGCATCCTCTACTTGTAAGTGTGGTCGGAATCAGTCACCCACAACCCTCCTTCTGCACATAACTGTGCTGTTTTATTTGGACAGGGCTCCTCTGCTTTTAACAGCTATATGATGGGCAAAAAGTGCAGATTCAAAAGTGCTGCTTGGGAAAGCTCGGCCTGTTGAATTTCTGACTATCATACAGCCATTAAAGGCACAGGAATAGGCAAAGGAGGCAACTCTAACATAAAATACTGCTATACTTTCAAGTGAAATGTCAGGTTTTAAGACCTTGGATATGTTGATTAGATAGTACAGTTATAATCTCAGTATAAGATGGTGTTAACCATTTCAGTGTAAAAGAATAAAAAAGAGCTTTGTTTCTTTGCAGATCTCTGATTTGCACCTTAATGACCCAGAATGCCATGGCACTAAAGTAGGAAACCTCTACATCTTTAGCATTAAGACCAACTTCACAGACTGCGGAACAAGAATGGTAATATGCAAAAGATGTTGCTGTGGTTTTAATGACTTGTTATATATTTTCTCTGTACATTTTCTCAACTGTGAGCTACCACAGTTTTCCCTCATAGACCAAGGGTTCAGGACAAAGTCAGCCTGCAGAGATCTCTAGTGCCTCCCCCCCCCCAAAACCCCATGTCAGGTCTGTCTAGAAAGAAGGTGCCATGCTCAGGTTACATGTGTGGTTCTTAATTCCATCCCCTTTTCTTTGAACTGGAAGAGCAGAAAGGAGATGTGTTCTAGGGATGTATGTGAGTTTTGTTTCAGTTTGCAAATCATTTCAGCTATTTCATTTTTGAATATTTGATATATATGATATATATATATATATATATATATATATATATATATATATATCATATTTGAGCAATTCCAAACACAAACACGAGCTTATTTTTTTGGGAAAAAGTTAATAAATTCCAAAATTAGGTTCAAAAATGTATATTTTGAATAGTGCACACTTTAAAATGCACATTTTTTTAAAAAAAATGCACGTTTTCACACTTTAGTCAATGGGGGGAAAGTGTGCACTTTTGAAAAATGTGCACAAAAATGCACATCTTTCACATTTGAAATGCACCCTTTCCCCATTTGGATGGAAAGAAAAAGGTTGCAAACAAGAAGGGGAGCAAGAAGAACTGAGGTATGAAGGAGAGTTGGGGGAATCCCTGGTTCTCCCATCCCTAGGCTCTGATCACTGAGACCTTGGCAAAACATCCATGCATTCAAAGGAGGTTTCCTGACTTTGCTGAGTGCTCTAGTTGATTAAGGACTAACACTTCCAAGCCATAAAATGCTGCTTGGAAGCAAAGCAGCCGCTCCCGCCATGTTCTTATTTCACAAACAATCTGAAAGACTGTCCACTTCCATATGAGCCAGCCTGTGTTTTACGATCTGCATTTGAAGCCCTGGTTTATATCCCACCATGAAGTGAGGCCACATCGGTGGGAACACGGGATGGAGCCTTTTCTGTGGTGGTGCCCCTAAAGGGATTAGACCAGCTCCCTCATCGATTGCCTTTTGGTGAGCGGTAAAGATATCCCTGTTTGGTCTGCATTTAATTACTATTAATGAGGAGCTGATTGTTGGTCTCACTCTCCTGTATCTTGTTGCTCTACATCTCACTCTCATGTTAAAATGGTTTCAAATGTTGCGTTGTACACTGTCCTAACTGAAAGGTGGTATAGAAATATTTTAATTAATAAATAAAGCCTAGAAGTTGGGACTTATTAGGGTGTTGTTGTTTTTACTGACTTCCAGGATTCAGATGGTACACATATTATTTTCACCAACACTATACAGAACAACTTCTCTGATGTAATCACAAGAACTTTTATTAATATCACGTTTGCCTGCCGATACCCTATCAACTACATGGTAGAGCAGCCTAATGGAGAAAATAAAATCAGTGTTGATGTCAGGTAAGGTTGTTGTCGTCGTCTTAGGCTCAGCAAAGTGTCTCGATTAAAGACATTTGAGAGGCAGCTGGACAAAACTGGCTTAAACATTGTACTCAGTTATGCTACGTAAATTTAGCCTTGCTAAAGTATAACCATCTGAGACTGCTGTCTTGAGAAGAGTGGGCCTATCTTGCTTAAGAGAGCTCATCTCGTTTTCCTCACTTCAGCTTCTGCGCATGAGAGGCAGAAATTCACAGGGCCGGTGTCAAGGGTCAGCATAGTTGGGCAACTGCCAAGAGCCCACCAAAACCTGGAGCCGGCACTGGAAATTCATCTATTGAAGTTTTTCCTATCACCATACTGGTGAAAGCGTCACCTTTTTGAATTTCTGCCTGTTACGCAGCTATTAAAGTCCCAGGAGCCAGAAAACAAAGCTGCAACCTTGCTTAACAAGGGGATCTGGTCACCCCAGCTACTGCATTCCTCGCAACTTGATCCTAAACATTTGTCTATTAGCCTGACTCACCAGTGTAAGAGCTCTGCAATGCTAGCTAGCATTGTGATTTATATAGCTGACCCATGCCTCGACATACTTAGACTTCAGCAGTAAATCACTGGCTAACACACACTTCCATTAATGTTTTTTGACCATTAAAAAAAAAAAGTTTATATCTAAGGTTATCAGAGTAAGTGTGCTTTTTGAGTAAGTTCAGCTGCTTTGTGCAAACTGTGCATCTCTGTGTCTTTGTTCAACAGGACCATTACACTAAATACCGAAGATGGGAACTTCTCTGTGTCCATGATGCTGTACAAGGACGAGCATTTTGAAGACATGTGGACTACCATTCCTTTTCTGACTCTAGAGGACAACATATTTGTCAAAGTTAAAATGGTACCTGAGGTTATTGAGTCCCTGAAAGATCTGGGGGTCAAGGTGGTGAATAGGTAGCAAAGACAAGGCTGCCTCCTTCCACCAAGCACCAGCCAAGATTCCTGAGAAGAGGAGTAAAAAAAAAAATCAAACTCAGACAATTTCAGAGTCATTGCAACCTGCCTATGATATATTTACATTCTGATCCATTTATTTGGAGGATCATAAAATATATTTTTAAAAACAGTCTTGCCCCAGAATGAGACAAATGCCTCTAAACTGTTCATAACTTTATAAAGTTCACTGAAAAGGTCTTTCTTTCTTCCCTCTCTAAGGGCGCAATCCTATGGCCATTAGTCAGCAGCTAGACAGCTATAGGATAGGTTGGTTCCCTGAGAACCAACCTCCACTCCCTCCCGCGCCGCCTTGTAGACAGCGTGGAATGGCCCTGTGCACCACGCTCAAAAGAGGAGTGCGGAGCAGCAAAAACGGGGCATTCTTGGGGGCATGTCGGGGCAGGGAAGTCAGAAATGCCGGTATGACACATCCTATGTGTTGTCCAGCTACCGCTTTCCACGCTGCGAGGTCCTATGGCTAGACAGCCGAATCGGCTGTCTAGTCATGAATGCAGGGCGGCTGGAGAGCAGAGGGAATGATCCCCTCCACGCTTCCCCTGCCCTGCATTGGATAGGCAGTCGCCTCCGAGTTCGGAGGTGGCTGCCTATCTTGATAGGATTGCACCCTAAAATGTTCAGAATAACAACCCCATAAAGCTGGCCTGTATATTCCACTGCAGAACTGCCGTACTAGAAATGTCAGCATACTCATTCATACCTTAGCTCTCTTTCTCCTCCTCTTTCTTTCTTTCTTTCACATTTTTTTATTTTGCTAGTGTAAAATGTCTTACAAGGATTCAATTAATGCTAATCTGTTTCCACTGAAAGAAATTGGATTTTTAAAGCTACAGTTATTTGTGAGAGAGTTTCATTTGTGGCAATGTGTAGCACCCTTTCCTTAGCCCTGGATTCAGTTGTCTGATTTTGGTCAGTTGTATATTTTGTTTGTTTGTCTAAGTGGTTTCTATACCACTTGACATCCCAGGATTTCCAAGCGGTTTACGTAAAAACACATACAATACAATTATTCATTAATATTGACTTTTAAAATGCCTATTTATGTTCTTTCTCTCCTTGTCTGGCAGGTTCCAGGGAACTTAATAATTAGGCTTGAAAACTGCTGGTCAACCCCAACAAAGGATCCGGTTTATGTTGTTCAGTATTCATTTATTAAAGAGAGGTTGGTGCCTCACCACTATAAACTGCATGACACATTCTGAAAATATATTAGCTGACCTCCTGTGCAGGGTGACATATAAATTATAAGCTCTTATGTCATTTAGTTTTTGCAATCATCCCCTCAACCTTTCCGTTCCCTTTTTTTTTTAATACTATAAGGCTGCTGAGGGAGAGAGGCTGTCATATGAATACAAAGCTATGTTTTTGACGGTTTAGTGTGTGCATAGCTGATAACAATATACAACAGTGTGCTTCTATCATTCACCCTTGTGAGACTCTAAAAAGGAATTCTGACAATAGTTTAAGCATTCAGTTGTGTCACTAGAAATATCAAATGCTCCTGTTCCTTATTGTTGTTGAAAATACTAGAACACACACTGAGGCACCTTAGTATTAGCTAAGAGTTGCTTTGGTGAAGGATATAGAATTGAAACTCTTATCCTTACTGTTTTCTCATCTCTAAAGTGAAGGAGCCAGAGGCCTATTTTTTACAAACAGCAGATGAAATGGTAAATCTATTTTGGACTGACACATTTCATGCTACAGCTGGAGGCTCATATGACTGAATATTCTTCATTCAAAATCGCTGCACATAGAAAACCAATATGTGAGGGTAAAGAGTATGCTAGAGTCTTTCTCCCTGGACAAAGAATTTCTTTTTATCAAGAGTAGTCAGTCATAGAATCATAGAATAGGAGGGTTGGAAGGGGCCTACAAGGGCATCGAGTCCAACCGCCTGCTCAATGCAGGAATCCAAGTCAGAGCATCCCTGACAGATGGCTGTCCAGCCTCGTCTTGAATGCCTCCAGTGTGGGAGAGCCCACCACTTCCCCAGGTAATTGGTTCCATTGTCGTATTGCTCTAACAGTCAGGAGGTTTTTCCTGATGTTCAGCTGGAATCTGGCTTCCTGTAACTTGAGTCCATTATTCCGTGTCCTGCACTCTGGGATGATCGAGAAGAGATCCTGGCCTTCCTCCCTGTGACAACCTTTCAAGTACTTGAAGAGTGCTGTCATATCTCCCAGCCCATGTGACTTTGGGCTGGCATCAAGGGTAGACATGGGCCCCATCTACATGAGCCATTTACTCCAGGGCTGCTGTGATCCAAGGACCTTGGGGACATACGACGTAGCCGCCACTTGGCAGCCTAACCATGGTTTTCACAGGGAAAATGCGGATTTCTGGAAAGGCGTTTTGCTCCATTTTTTTTAGCTTGCTGTGGGTTTACTGCGGTTGCTGAGCTGTCTGACCCTTCCTTGAACTGACTTTGCAGTTTGTGGTGGGTGTGGGGTAGGCGTGCTTAGTGATCGCGTCACTCTATGACGCCTTTTCACTCCTCCCTGTTCCTCCTTGTTCCTTTGAAGCTGCGCGGTAACAGAGAGGTATCCATTTTGGAATGATGGGTAGGCACGTACCTCTCATGTGGGCATGCCCCTCACACATGCAAACCATCATGAGAGTTACCATGCCAAACAGTTGGCATGGTAACAAAGGAGCAAACTGCCCACATCTTACCAAAGAGGAATGGACAGACACAAAAGAACCCCTAAAATACAAAACAGTCTCTAAAACCCGAAGTGTCACACCCCCCACCCTCACGTGACTGCACGGCTGCGCATTTAAATAGAATGGTGTTGTTGTTGTTTTTAAAAGAGCAGCACGACTGCTGCAGTTTACTTCGCTTTAACAGCCATGTGTCAGGGCACAGCGGATTTTTCCTGTTGGAGAAGTCTGCAGTAAATCGCATGTGTACCACAGCAGACGCTAATTCACAGCTGCAATGCTGCGCGGTTACGATGGAGTGAATGTTGATAGTGGTGCCGTGTAGCTATCCCCGTGGTTGGGCACCTGCCAAGGGCCCACATCCCACTAGGGGCCCACTGGTAAGAGCCCTCCCCACCCTGGACTTGCTCCTCTTTTTCACCATTGCCATATGCTTGTTCACCTGCCTCTTGCTCTGGCCTAGACAGAGGTAGTGGTGAGAAAGAGAAGCAGTAGATGCCACTGCCTACTTGCTCACTGGCTCTCTTCTGGTCAAGCAAGCCTGTGGAAACAAGCACGATGAGGAAGAGGATGAGGGAGCAATAGCAGCTGGTGACAATGGCAATGAGAAGGCAAATTCACTGAAAGGGGGGGGGGCTGTTGAGGGTGTCTTGCCCAAGGCCCCACAAAAACCTGGAACCAACAGTGATGTGAGTCCCCACTTGCAGTCTGAAATGGTACAAACCAAAATAGGTCCTCCACCTCATCTACATTAAAGGATGAAGTCTAGAGGTAAACATGGGCGAGAAGCTAGCAAGGGCCCTACTTCTGTCTGAATGTAGCACAGACCAAAAAAAAAAAAACTGGCTTGCTGCCACCCACTCCTTCAAGCCCAGATGAAGCTGGTGTTTACTAGCTGCTTTTAAGGCTGCTTCCAGGCAAGACTGCTATCGTGCCATCACCCTGGCACATTCACAGAATTTTATGGGGGCTCTAGCTGATGACGTCTTCCATTTTGAATCTTCCCGCCAGTGGAGGCTGGTGGTCTGATGCCACTGGGGCAATGAATCTGCTCCAGGTGTGAATCAGAGGCTATCCAAGGTGCTTTAGATAGCTCCTTTAGAGTTCTGACTCATTCTGACTGAAACTTGGAGTGGGTTCACCATCCCACTGACATCGGAACCACCAGCCACCACTGCCTCCCACATTTTCCCACTGCTCCTTCCATCTTTTTTCTTATCAGAGAAAAATCGGTTAAGGGAAAAAAGACAGAATCACAGCACAATGCCTTCTGATTGGTTGCACTAGGAGGCTCTCCACCTAGAAGCACCCAGATAATCAGCTTTTTACTGGACATATTTGAACTGAGCTCTGCAATTGGACTGGAGCTGATTTCTTCTCAGATGCAGTTCCCAAAGAAACAAATTAGAAGGTGAAGGATCTCCCCGCTATATATAATAGAATCCTCACTATCTCAGGCAAGGAAGGAATGAGTGTCATCTAATGTTCACCAGACAAGCAGGCTTTGAATGAGAAGCTTAGGGGATAAGACCCCATTTCCCCTCTCGGCAACATGCTTGCTCACTTTTTATGTTCCTGTTTCTCTGTGTAACCTCTGACTCCATCAGGTATGGGTCTCCTGCATCTATATTCCTTTCTGTCAATAACTGATGCATGTGCTGGGAGAATAATCCCACTGCTGGTGATGATGAAAGGACAAGAGGCAAATTTAAACTGCTCACATGCTCCTCCATCATCAAACTCGCATCCTGTGCAATTCCATCTCCCTTTATGCAGTGCCAAATAAATGTTTGCTTGTACACAGCAAGTTCCAGTGTAACATACATACAGTATTTGCAAACACATGTTTGTCACGTGGATACATTATAATCTTTGTGAGTGCACAGTGTATGTGAATCTGCACTGCGTGCATGTAAACAATGTAATATGTGAAGCACTCTTCAACAGCGGCAGCATCCGTGGTACACTGGCGACCCCAAGTACCTTTTTCCAGAGGGATAGGTGCGTGTTAGTCTGGGGTTTGGAGCAAAACCATCAGAGAGTCTTGTGGCACAATAAAGACTTAAACTTATTGTGTCATAAACTCTTGTGGATGATGATGATGATGATGATTTCTATACTGCCCCATAGCTGAAGCTCTCTGGGCAGCTTACAGAAGTTAAAACATTGAAATACAATATGCAACGTTTAAAAGCCATTTACATAAAAGCATACAGACAAATCACACAAACAGCATATAACTAAGAACAACTTTGAACAGTCAGTCATAACTACAGGCACATCCGGGACCGATTAAAACTCATCATGTGCTGACAAATGCCTGGGAACCTGGCACCAAAATGATAACAGTGTTGGTGCCAGGCAGAGGTCATCAGGGACTTTGTTTCACAGTTGGGGGGGCACCACCGAGAAGGCCCTCTTCCTCATTGCTGCCTTTCGAGCTTCCCTCAGAGGAGGCCCTCAAAGGAAGGTGTTAGACGCTGAACATAGATGCAGAGGACTCTAGTCCACGGAAGCTTATGCCAGAATAATTTTGCTAGTCTTGAAGGTGCCACAACACTGTCATTTTCCCCAAGCTCCTTAGCAGATATAGTTTTTCTGTTTACAGGGGGTTGTTGGGTGGGCTCCCTGCCATTCCCTGATCAGTGATGTGTCTCTTCTCACCCAGATAAGCTGTTCAGTGGGGACAGGGGCTGTGAGCTGGTATTTGCAAGGGAGAGCGAGTTGCTGCTGTTACTCAAAGAGGTAGTGCAACTGAAAAAGAGGCCCACTCTAGACCAACAATGCAGCTAAAAATACCCAGAGTTGATAAAGTATTTTAATGACAGTATTATTTTGAATAGCAAGTACAGTACACAAAGACTGGGTTTCTGCTAAGTGGTCCATTCTGCTAAGTGAAGGGGTCCCCAAATTTTCTGGGTTGGTAAGCACGTATGGAATTTTGAGAGCATGTCGTGGGTTCTCTCACAAAAATAGCTGCCATAGTGGAGCATGCCCATTCATAAAATGGCTGCTAGGTCAGTCACAAAGCACTGATTTCCCAGAATGCAAACTGGTGAAACTAAAAGAAAATTAACTCGCCAAAGAACCAAAGTACAAGACCTGAAATAAAGATGGCACTGGAGGGCAGCACTTAACATGCCAGGCTCCCAGTATGAACAAACAAAAAATTAAGATATAAAATAAAAACCAGGAGGGGCAGGGAGCCTGGTGTGTGCACCAAGAGAGGTGTCCATGGGCACATTTGTGTCTGTGGGCATCACACTGGAGACCCCAGTGCTACGTGGGCCATCCCTCTTGTGTCTATTCATCCATTTGCAGAGATAGCAGCTTTTGATGTAATCACTTGTTTTTGTTTTTTGCCTGCACAGCTGCCCACAAATTGTAAAAGATGAGACCCTGTCTGTAATAACAAACGGAGACAGTGAAGAAGCAACATTTAGGATCCAAATGTTCAAATTTGTTGGCATCGCCTACAACCATGTTTTCCTACACTGCACAGTTCAGATTTGTCATAGTACTGCTGCTGTTTGCAAACCAGTAAGTTAATCAACAGGGGGACACATAACAATATATGAACTGGTGGTGGGTGGTAGAGCTAAAGGTACTTTGATCCCCAAAATTCACCTCCATATTTGCATAGGGAAAATATATATGACAGCTGGTGTGCAATGATATTTAGGCTGCACTCCTATGCATATTTAGACAGAAACAAGGGCTCCTTCACACCGAGCTTTTATTCTGCGATGGAGATTGGTCCTTCACGGAAGTTTGCGGGCTCTTTACATGACGCCGTGATCATTCAGGGTGTCTCCTGCACTAAATGCCCTTCGTTCTGTTTTTAAATAGATGGCAGATCATGAGCTATCAAATTACCCTGTTGTGTACCTCTTCAGTTCCCTCCGTGAAAAGAGGAAAAGGGCAAGAAGAGGAGCGAGATCAATGAAAGGCAATGGAAGACTCAGATACGGGGGGAAACGGGGCAGGAGGAAGCACGTGAAAAAGGGAGTCATCATGATCCTGGATTTAAAACGGAAGCAGAAAGCCCCATTTTAAATGCAGGATTTTAGGCTGGTATAGAGATGCCCCAAGTCCTACAACTCCCAGCATTCCCTAGCCAGCTGGGGAATGCTGGGAGTTGTAGGACTTGTTTCTATCTAAAAATGCATAGCGTTGCGCCTTTTAGAATTTGATGGTTAACTTATCCTGGTATTTGAGAGAAGATAAACATCAGATGTTATTTTTTATCTGATAGTATTTGCCAGATTATATGCAATGATATTTAATACATGACAATATGAGAGTGTTATGAGATAAGCAGCACAATCCTATGCATGTTTACTCAGAAGAAAGCCCCACTGTGTTCAGTGGCTTTTCCTCCCAGGTAAGTGTATATAGAATTGCAATCTTTATGCCTGCCACACTCGAAACAAATCAGAAAATTGCAATACATATAAACCATGCAAATTTTGAATTATTATGGAGGAATTTCACATTCAAAATTTGAATTCAAACTTTAAATTTTGAATTTAAAATTGAGGCTTTTTGGTTCTGGTGTGTTACTGTAGTAGAGAATGAAAGGAAAATATTGAAGATCGCCTTTCCTTCTAGCAGCGAGCGTCAGCTTTTGCAGGTTTTTTTTAATTAAAAATTTAAATGAAATAGTATCTGGTTAATATTTATGTCAGCTCTAACATGTAAGCCATTTTACTAATAGTTCAGATATTATATTTTATTTTGTATTCAATATGTATTGCTAGTCTTTTATAGCTCAGGATTTCTACAGCTGCAACTGTAGGACAGTCACTTAGAGAGTGCAAATTGGCTTAACATCATTCCAGTTACCCTGCTAAATTTTATATTTGTATATGATCAGGCACAACCAGACAGATCAAGAACTAATGAGAAAGTTCTATGGGTTAAAGACTGAGGGTTTTAACGGACAAATTAATCAACTAAAACTTGTTGATCAGTGGGGAAGCATTTTGTAAAGTGGCAAGATTATGACTGGGTTCACACAACATGATAACCACACTCAAGTGTGAGTTGTCATTGAGCCATGGGTTGTTGTGTTGTGTGAACCCAGCTGCGCCAACAAAATATGGTTTGTTAAGCACAAAGAGCCCACAAAGATAATCCATGGTTTGTTGTTGGGTTGAGAACAGTGGGTTGTTCATGGTTAACAAACCATGGTTTGTTAGCGCAGCTGGGTTCACAGAACACAATAATCTACTGTTCAACAACAAACCACAGTCAACCCATAGGGCTGGTTTACATGCTTGAACAGCCCACCATGGTTTCTTTAAGCCATGGTGGGCTGTGGTGTATGCGGTGGCCATTTTGAATATTCACTACCCAGCCACAGCTTGTCATGCAAACCTGGGCAGTGGGGGTATCCAAGGGTTAAAAAAATCCTTGCATAATCCATGGCACATAACCCATGCACAACCCCTGCTGCCCAGGTTCACACAACATAACAAGTTGGGTACTGAATATTTAAATCCCACCTGGCATGTGGCACTTATTTAAGCCACAGTGGACTATTTTGATTGTGCAAACCAAGTTAAAGGCATACTTATTTGGGTTTTTTCTTAGACTATTTTGGTTCTGGTGCATTATAGTAATATGGAATGAAAAGGAAACATTAAAGTTGGCTTTTCGTTATTTTAACACTTTTCAATGTGGAATTATACATGGCAGTGGCAGACGTGTGTCTTTAAACATAGGCTTGCTCCAATCATGTGTTATGCAGGTGATAAGAAGCAATTTGCAGAGCAAACCTATACATGTCTACTCAAAAGTAAGCCCCAAGGAGTTAAATGGGACTTATTCCCACTTAAGTAGGTACAGAACTGTGGTTTTAAAGTGTAAGCTGGGTGCATGGGCAGGCAATGCTGAACTTTCTCCCTGTCTATCCCTCAGTGCCCACCAGAAGCGAGTCTAATAGCAGAAGTGAGTCCAGCTCAGAGGGAAGTGACCGGAGATGGATTGTGAGCCAAAGAACATCAGGCAGAAAGATTCAGTACCCGTGTCCTGCTATAGCTGAACGAGACTCAGTATTAGGGCAAATTATGGAGCAATCCAGAAGGCAAGGAAACAGGCAAATGGTCAAGCACAAAGGTTTCAGTCCAGTATGGAACCAGGCTAAGGCAGGAGTGGTCAGGCCTGTAGCTAAGGGTGGGCTAAGGGGTCCTGCCCCCCTAAATTTTTTCTGCCCTCAATTTTTGTTTTTACAAATAATTAAAAAACAGTTTACAGTTCTGTCTTTACAAGGCCTGCAAACCAGATAAACTGCCCTCCTACTGTTAGGGCAGCCCCCACCCCCACCATGTAGGCTAGCTGCAGGCCTCCAGTCAAGATACAGGCAAAGGTCAAAGCATAATTAAGCAGTCAGAACCAATACACAATCCTGAAGCAGAGTCAAGTAGGAGTCCAAGGGTCAGTAGTACAAAGGCTCAATCACAAGGCAGGGTCAGAAAAACAAGATACAAGGCACTGGAGCTAGTAGAACGATGTTGTTGCAGCACTAGCTAGGCTGACACTGAAGGCTTCTATAGCCAGGGCACAGCTGCAGTGCATTACTAGCCCTCTGGCAAAAGTCCTACTCAGGACAATGGCCTTTGCTGCTGCAGAGTCCTTTACTCCTGAGGAGTCCTCCTTTGTAATCAAGCACTTGTTCTCAAAGGAGCTCGACTTGCAAGCCTCTTGAGACGACTACCCTCTGGGGTAGACGGAACTCCCCTCCTCTTGCAGGGATGGACTAGCAGTGATCTCCCCTGAGGGGCCAGGCTACCTCGGATCTCTTGATGCAGGTGACTCTTTGGCATGGTTTGTCTCTGGAAGCTCTAGCTCCTGCTCAGAGGAGGATTCCTCCAGTGGGGGTATGACAGCCCTTCTCCTACACACCACTTTTAAATCTCCCTAATTAGCTCTTCAGACACAGATTGTTGTGGTTGATTTCTCTCACCTCATTCAATGCATCTCTGGACTGGGTCGTCCATGCATGTTAATCACATGATCACTGCATTATTATGTGGCAACTGTAAGATGCAAACGAGCTATCCGAGATCAAACACTGCAGATAGATCCATCGTTTCACCTCATATAATCAACACAATGGTTTTAACTGGAGTCCCTGTATATACAATTAGGGCCAGAAATATTGCAACAGGGATAACTGTTTTGGCAGTTGGCCTCTGTACACCACCACATTGAAGTTGAAAGGACACACACCCAGATGGGAGCGAAGTCAGGACTTCCAGCTGTAATTCAAGGGGTTTGGCAAAAGTGGGGCACTAACCATTCAGGAAGTACAGCCAGTGGCATACACACACACCCATTGTTGGTGGCTCATAAGTAATGGAATGAATGGCTGACAAGCAGCTGCATGGCTAGGTGTGGCCTGTTTCCTGGGCACCCCATGACCAATCAAGCAGATAAAAGGCCTGGAGGTGGTTCTGTTATATTTGCATTTGGTAGCTGTTCACTGGAACTCCCAACATGAGGTCCAAGGAGGTGTCCATGCGAGTGAAGGAGGCCATCATTAGGTTGAGGAAACAAAATAAACTCATCAGAGAGATAGCAAAACAGTGGGAGTGGCCGGTACAACAGTTTGGACCATCCTGAAAAAGAAGGAATTAACTGGCAAGCTCAGCAACAGCAGAAGGCCTGGAAGACCACGGAAGACAACTAAAGTGGATGACTGCAGAATTCTGCTCATGGTGAAGAGGAACCCTTTCACAACATCTAGCCAGGTCAAGAACGCTCTTGTGGAGGTAGGCATGTCATTGTCAACATCTACAGTCAAGAGATGGCTTTATGAATGTAAATACAGAGGCTTCACAACAAGGTGCAAACCACTGGTGATGCTCAAGAACAGAAAGGCTAGATTAGCCTTTGCCAGCAAACACCTAAAAAAGCTTGCCCAGTGCTGAAGTAAGATTCTTTGGACTAATGAAACCAAGATTAACTTGTACCAGAATGATGGGAAGAGAAAAGTATGGAGAAGGAAAGGAACAGCCCATGATCCAAAGCATATCATATCATCTGTCAAACATGGTGGAGAAACATGTCAAATATCTGTCAAACATGATGCACAAATGATGTGCATCATGGATGCCTGAACCATAACATAACAGTGTTATGGCATGGGCATGTATGGCTGCCAATGCAACTGGGTCACTGGTGTTTATTGATGACCTGACTGCTGAGAAAAGCAGCAGGATGAATTCTGCAGTGAATAGGGCTATACTTTCTGCTCAGATTCAGCTGAATGCTGCCAAACTGATAGGACACCGCTTCTTATTACAGATGGATAATGACCCAAAACATACAGCAAAAGCTACCCAAGAGTTTCTCAAGGCAAAGAAGTGGGATGATCTTCAATGGCCAAGTCAGTCACCTGATCTCAACCCAATAGAGCATGCTTCTCACTTACTGAAGACAGGACTATAGGCAGAAAGACCCACGAACAAGCAGCAGCTGAAGGCAGCTGCAGTAAAGGCCTGGCAAAGCATTTTGAGGAAGGAAACTCAGCATTTGGTCATGTCCATGGGTTCCAGACTTCAGTCAGTCATTGACTGCAAAGGATTTTCATCCAGGTATTAAAGGCGATCCTTAAGTTTGAAATGATGTTGGTTTGTTCCATTACTTATGAGCCACCAACAATGGGGGTGTGTGTATGCCACTGGCTGTCCTTCCTGAATGGTTAGTGCCCCACTTTTGTCAAACCCCTTGAATTACAGCTGAAAGTCCTGACTTGGCTCCCATCTGGGTGTGTTTCCTTTCAACTTCAATGTGGTGGTGTACAGAGGCCAACTGCCCAAACAGTTATCCTTGTTCCAATATTTCTGGCCCTGACTGTAACTGTCATCAAATGATGTGCATCATGGATGCCTGAACCAGTCCTTTCTCTTTCCACCATAGGGGGAATGAACCACCCAACATCCGCCATCTCATCACTGTTTGCTAGACAGGGCTGGTACTGTTCTTCAAGGGTTCATTCAACACCTCTGACTTTCTCTTGATGAATAAATAAGTGCTACCTCTGAGATCCTGTGACAGGTCAAGACCAGGGAGATGGGGGTGGTTCCTGGGGCTGACATCTTCTGGGTAACCTTGGGGGATAAAGCAGAGAAGGGGAGGGCAGAGGAGTTCCTGTCTTGCCAGAGCCGGGCTTGAGGAACTGCAGTAGGGACTATTGCGGCTACCTCCCTTTCCTGACTTGGAAGTTTGCAGTAGCGCAAGGAATTGCTGGGATTGGTTTGGAGTTGAGCGGAGAAGAATGGTTGTGGTGGCTAAGGCTTAGAGTGTGCATCCGTACTGCTTTTACAGATTCCTGAATCATCACACCCTTTCAAACACATAATGCAATGTCATATGAAAGTGTCTGAAATAGTATTTCAGTCTGGTGGGTGACCTTTACTGGCATTCTGCTAGCAAATTATCTCATCAATTGAGACAGGGCTTTCTAACGGATGCAGTATAATATCCTACTTCAAAACAATGTTCCTTTAGATTCTTTTTGTACTTGAATCATGGAATATTAAGTGAATGAATACAGCATAAACTTCAGTATTCTTATGGGTTTTTTTAAAAAAATAAAAGAGATGCAGTAATTGCAGTTGTGGGTAGAAAACTCCATCAATGGATTTATTTTCCAAGTGTTATATTGAAAATGTCACCAGACTGAAATACCAAGCAAGGCCAGAATGAAATCAAAAGTCAATGTGACATTTTGGAAGGAGACTGTAACAAAATCGGAGGCTAGCTCTAGGTGGCTTCTAAAACAGTTCCAGGCAATGTGATAAATAACAGCAGTGCATCTCAAGGTATTTGTTGTATGTGAGCAAGCCCCGTCCATTTAAACAGAAGAGTCTAGACGTAGAATGAGAATTTTATGCAGAGTAGTCAGTGGAGGCTGGTGGCTCCAATTTTGGTGGGGCTGTTCTCCATTTTGGGTTTTGGTCAGAACCAGCCAGAACTCTAAAGGAGCTATCCAAGGTGCCAAACCTATTTTGAGGGCAGGGTTCAGCACTTTGGATAGCTCCTTTAGAGTTCTGGTTGGTTCCGGCCAAAACCCAGAATGGACTTACAGCCCCACCAAAATCAGAGCCACCAGCCTCCACTGCAGGTGGTACTGCTTCCAAAATGGTGAGTCATGCACGCCCCACAAATGGATTGTGGGGAATTTTCTAGCTAGGTCACCATGAGAGTCATTGCTCACTTGTTCAGAGTAGAGGAGATGCATACAATATTAAGGGACATGACATCCCTCAATGCTATTGTGGGTGGTTGTGGGGGTTGGACTCGATGGTCTTATTACTCGATGGTCCCTTCCAGCCCTAGTATTCTATGATCTCAGCTTGTTTTATTCGTGGATTTGTTTTGATTTGATTTCCACCAAGAATGGTGCTCAAGGTGACTAACCATTGTAAGGCAGCATGAAAGGAAGTATGGGGCTGCTCCTACTGATTTCCATGCGGCTGAGTAGTATTTCCTGCAGCGGGACCCACACATGCGCCTTCCTCCAGGCACACCTGCTCGCATTTCCCTTACTGTCCTTGGTGGACAGGCAGATTGCAACTGAATGGTGGATTATGCATCTGTTCTGAGAGACCTGCTTAGGGCCCCGTCCTATGTATGTTTAGATGGAAAAAAGTCCTACAACTCCCAACATTCCCCAGTCAGCAGGACTAGTAGGGGCATGCTGGGAGTTGTAGTTTAGAAGCCACTTTTTTCCCATCTAAACGTGCATAGGATTGCACCCTTAGTGTGTTAAGACAATGTATGATTGAACAGTGATACATGTACATAAATAAATGTGGCTGTCTCTACTGGAGGTGGAAAACATTGCCAATATATAATGTTTCATTCCAACTGGTGAGTTGGAATAACAGCTGGTTTACCTAATCACAAGATATTTTGACTTGCACTGTGAACTGCTGTACTGTTTTGGGGAATCGCACATGTATTAACTAATTTGCATTTTTCCTAGAATTGCACAGATGACAGCCTGACCAGAAATAAAAGAGAAGTCACACCTTTTTCTAACCACATGGTGACTTATGGTCCTATAAGACGGAAGCTGGTAGATAATGAAGAGTCTAACATAAGTAAGTAAAGCATACAAATGTATGCTTTAAAATATAATTAGCCCATGATGTTGTAGTGAACGCTAGCTAGCAGCTTTCTTTTACAGCACACAGACATCTAATTTGTCTGCCTCTCTATCTGAAGTGAAGTCCTGCAACAAAATGTTGCAGGGCGGAGTGCTGTCAAGGGCTCCTTGGAGGCCTCTCTCAGTCTAATCCAGTAGCCAAGTCCAGACACAGACAAAGGGATTCCTTTCAAAGCTTTATTCTTCCTTTACAACTTAACAACTATACCATTTGCAACTAGATCTGATCAGCACAGTACCTATGCCCTAAGCGGGAACAGTTGGTCCCCGTTTGAAAGGGAATTACTGGCAGACCCCTGAACTTAAGGACTAGGGAGAGCCCCTCCCCTTTTCCTTTGGATCCTCTGGGCGCAGCCGTTGTTTGCGCGCCAACCAGGCACTACGCCTCCTTTCCGCGCCCTCCATCTGGCGCCGCTCTCTGCGTCAGCGTCGCGCGTCCACCAAGTCTGCTATCCGCGCTCTGTCACTCCCTGGACTGCTATCTAAGCTATGAATGTTGGTGGGAGGAATCTCCGTCAGCTGTTGGCCCTGGGAAAGAGGAGCGCACTCCCCTCCCAGGAGCGACTGCTCTTCTTCAGAATCAGAACTACTCTGGGATTCTATGGGCTCAGTGTCCACCCTGACATCTGCTCCTATTCAGTATTCTAGCCACTCCATTCCTTTCCTACCCAACCCCTTCATCTTCCTTTCTCTCCAAAAGTCCGTCAACATTCTGTGCCCACTGAACATGCTCAGTCCTCACTAGGTTATTTTCCCCTCCATTTGGGTTTGTGTGTGTGTGTGGAATGGGGTGTGTGTGTGGACTCACGTGTGTCCAATCGCAGTTACATTAAAACTGTAGATTTCTCCACTGGTTTCTAAGGGCAGCTCTCCCTTCCATTTCTGTGGACGTTTAAAAATAGCTTCACAGTGTGAACAAGGAAATAATCAACTCAGACCATGAGTTGGTTTTCCGTACCCTTTTAACATCTGTGTCTCTTCCTTCATCCTCCTCTTCTAGCCACACCATCCCCCACAATATTCAGTTTTTTTCCTCTCCCTCAGGCCTCATCTACATGAGCTCCAGGGCAGCTGCGAGTTGAGGTCCCTCAGGACACATGATGCAGTCGCCACTTCGCAGCCATCTGTGGTATTCTCCTGGAAAATGCGGATTTCCAAGGAGGCGTTTTGCTGTGATGTTTTTCATTTGCTGCGGGTTTCCTGTGGTTGCGAGCCATCTGTCCCTTCCCCAAACCGACTTCACATTTTGCAGTGGGCATGTTGTAGGCATGTGTAGTGCTTGCGTCACTCTGTGATGCCCCTTTACTCCCCCAGTCCCTTTGCAGCTGCGCAGTTACAGAGGCATTTTCATTTATTTAATCACACTTTCGCAAATTTTTGCGGCTTCGTATCTTTGCAATGGTTGTTTTGGACTCAGTGGCCGGGAGGGCGGTCTTGGGGGAGGACCAACTTCGCTCCGGCCACCATTTCAAAGCGACAGGTAGGCACATACCGCTCATACCTTGTGAATGCGAACCATCGCAAGAGTCTCAGGCCGGGGAACTGACAAACAGATGGCATGGAAATGAAGGGACACAGAACATCCACTTTTTACCTAACAAGGGACGGACAGACACAACAGAACCCATAAAATACAAAACAGCCACTGCAGTGTTGCACCCTCACACTCATGGGTCTACACAGCTGCTCAGTAAAGCATAATGGCAAAAAAAAGAGGGCACGGTGGAGTCTTATGGAGGTGCGCAGTAAATCGTGAGTGTATCGCAGCAGAAGCTAATCCGAAGCTGCAATGCTGCGCAGTTGCGACAGGGTCGGGGGTGAAAGCGGTGCCATGTAGATGGGGCCTCAGTCAGCATTCTGTGGCCACTGGGTCCTTGTTGGGCTATGGGCGGGGTGGGTGGGTTGTGTCTACTCCTGCAAACCTTGGGGTTACCCTGAGTCTGCTGACACCGTCCTCTTATGTGTGAGTGGCGCCATTTTGGCTACATTTGTGCAAGGACATGAAGACTTCAATAAAAAATAGAAGGAATTATACATATAAGGTGCTTCCAGATAAGGCTTTTTTGGGGGTGGGGGGTTTCCAGGCAACACCATCTTCTATTTGTAACCCTCCTGTACTTTTCCGCTGCTGCTTTTGTCTTTTTTCTTACCCAGGAAAATCCATGAAGGATGGACAAAATAGATGCACAACGTCCTTTGATTGGTAGTACTAGGAGACATCCCTCTTGAAGTACCCATGATCTTTAATCTTACATAATCTTTAATCTACAATCTTTGTTGTAGGCCGAAACATCTGGAGGGCCACAAGTTGCCCAGCCCTAGGCTAGATGGATCGATGGTCTGATGCTGTACAGTGGCACTGCATGCATGTATATCAGATGTCTATGATCAGCATATTCCCCTTTCACTGCCATCTAGTCCAGGGTGAAGTCCATGTTGTTGCTCTGTTTAAAACAGCATGAAAAATATAATTCACAACGATAACAATTTTTAAAGTTCGATTTGGAGGCAAATTTTTCACTTCTTTGCAAATGGTTATCCTTTCTTTCAGGTAAAGGAAGACTTCCCCCAGTAGAAGTTTTTATCCTTTGCGGAATTCTAATGGCTGTTCTGGTGATAACTGCAGTTTTTGGAAACCTTTTGTTTCAGTCAAGAAGGACATACCCTACTATGCAAGTCCAGCTGACAATGTCCCGTTTTCACAATTCTGAAGTACCATCATGATGAACTGTTAACCAACAATATAATAAAATGTTTGGCCCTTATTGCATTGCATGGCATTGAAGCATATCAACATTAAATTACTTGTTTATACATCTCACAGCCTCAGATTACATTTCTCTTCCATTTATAAGCCACCTGAGGATTGTAAGACCACTACAGTTGTGAATAGTGTTTTTTTTCATGCACAAAAAGTACGCTCCCTGAACATTGCACGTACGTACATTTTGCTGAGTGTATACATGCTGTGAAGGCATGTTTCTCAGCATGAAGACCAAGTGAACACTAACATAGATGAATGTGTGATCATTACACTTGATTATCTACATGCCGATTGCATGTTTTTCCTACAGAAGTGTTATGCAGGTAAGAAACTGGCCTTGATGTTTGAAATAGCCCTAAGGAACTTGTCCTAATTGCACTCTTGTGTTAAAAGATCCAGTTCTCTCTGCAGGATCAAAGTTAATTTTCTGACAGTGTTTGTTTTCGTGGAAATAATAACAACTAATTTACCATATTAAAAAAAACATGCATAGCAACATAATCCTGAACATTATAGGGATGATCCATTGTTTATGTACTATTTGTGATCACAAATAGGGCTTTCCTATTGTTGGCTTATGTTTGCTGCTGGTTGCTTTCAGTAGCAAAAACTTGATTTGCTAGCAGAAGATAAAACCGGAACTTTTCTCCCACAATCTTGGAAACTGAGTATTATATAAACGTGTCTCAAGATCCTTCCTTTCACCCTATTTTTTTAGCACACTGAATCAAAAGTGAAGGACGGTACAATTGTGCAAGTTTAGCATTTAATTTTTTTTAAAGTTCAAAACGTGCCATTCTGTGAACTGTGTGAAGATTTTTTCTGGGTTATTTATGTAAGAAGTGTTTCCACATGAAATAAATGCTGAAATGCTGCTCGAAAGTTTGCAGTAGTGAATGAAAGAACCACTGAGTTATTTTAGTGACTACAGTATTATAGTGACTTTCAGAGAGGTATCTGTGTTCGTTTGCAGCAGCAAAACCCGTACAACAGCGTCTTAAAGAATGAGATTAAAACAGATTAGCTGTCAACATCTTACACTCAGGGACAATTGCAGTAGAATGCTTAGCACGTTCACTCATAATTAGGTCCACAATTCTATCACTGCCAACTGGATGCTTTTATGCACATGTCCTAGATGCCTAACTAGGGAAGATGACCTCAAAGGTAATCTATTGCAATATAGATTACCCCTGCCAATGCAGTAAATCCACTGCTGCAACATCTCTAATATGTTCCAGCCTCTACTTAAAAGCATCTAACACAGGAGAGTCCAGCACTTTCCAGGGCAGTCTGTTTCACTACTGAACAGCTTGTTCATCAGGAAGCTCCTCCATATGTTTAGTCAAAATCCCCTTTCTTGTAATTTGAGCCAGTTAGTATGGTTACTACCATACGGAGCAACAGAGAACAAATTTGCTCTGTCACCTGTGTGACAGCCTTTCCAATACTTGAAGATGTCTATCATATCACCTGTTACTTTATCTTTTAGAGCGCAATCCTTCTCAGCATGTCCTGGCTGGCATAGCTGCCTAAAGGGATGCTGGGAGTTGTAGAACCTTTTTTCTGTCTAAATGTGCATAGGAGTGTGTCTTTAGGCAATAAAGATCAACATCCAAAGAGGTCGTTTTAAAGAGCACTGTGAAAACACAGGTGTGCATATCTGCAGATGAAATTTGGCATCATCTGGGAATTTTTTAAAAATCCTATATATTTGAGTAACTGCAAATAGTAAATGGAACAAGGAGTGCTCCTGCAGGAGGAATACTGGTGTGGATAGAGTAGCAATAAAAAACAAGCAGTTACTGCTGGAGGTGCATACACTCAAACCCTAAGAAACAGCTAAATTATCATAATGCTTCAGACATTCTGACAAGCAGCAAAAAAACAGATGTACAAATTAGGTGCAATTCGGGTAACATGTGAAGAAGGAATGTGTGCATCTCCTCTTTGCCACCTATATCCAAGGTGATTTGATAGACAGAACAAGATTCCCATGAAATTGTCGAAAAGATCAAAGAGATTTTGTGAGATTAAAAATTATGCTATATACAGTTTTGTCCACATCGATCTGTAGATAATTGTATGGCCCTGTAACATTTTAGCACTGAAAAGCTTCTGAGAAGACTATTTCAGTCTGTAGGTTCAAATCTTTGTACATGCTTCACTTTTCAAAATCCTTATATAATACTTTCAAATATATTCATCAGCATGACCCATCAGAGATAGAAGTCATTAAGTACATGCTGTGAAGCTAGTCTAGAGAGATGCTTCTTATATTTTATGTTTGGAGAGATACAAGTTATTTGTGGAATTAGGCCACCATATCATGCTGTGAAACCTATAAAATTAATAGTGTATTAGCAGTTTTTGGACACTTTTGGCATGGGATATTATTTTATTCCTTGGGTTAAAGTAGTTTGTTTTTTAAAGAAGCAGTGGTTGACAAAATTAAACATTCCACCCTTACCCACCCCCACTTGGCTTTCTAAAAAAAACCCCTGTCTAGTTATTCCAGTCCCTAAACATGTTCCAACTTTTACATTTGTTTATGCAAACAAGATTCAACAGAAATTTCCGGGCACCCAAGCCAATAGCCTCTTGTGTCCAGGAACTGCTTTTTGTAAATTTTAGATACGGCCATTATAAACCAAGGAAAGGAGACTATTAGGGTGCTTTCAGATGAGGCCTGTATGCTGCTGTCACCCTGCCTCATTCACAGAATTTTATGGGGGTGGGGGGAGGTCCAAGCATCATTGTCTTCTGCTCATAACCCTCCCATGTTTCCCCACCACTTCTTCCATCTTTTTTCTTTCTACAGAAAATCTATTAAAAGATGGAATAGCTGTGCAGTGCGTTCTGATAGGTAGTGTTAGGAGGCCTCCATAAATGCTGTTTGTTCCACACTTGTGTAGCATCATTTTACAAAGTCTGCCACAGCCAATATTACCCTGGGACTTGAGGTAGCTGTGCCTGTAAAACAATACCAGTCAGTGGTAGGAAAAAAAGTGTGCAGGCATATTATATCTCCTCTTTTAGAGATCTGTGTCCCAGGCTCAGCCCCACAATATTTTCAGTAACAAAATAGAGTGCTGGAAAATGTAATAACGAATAAAAGCACTTTAGTCTGAGTGTGTACAACTGCAGAGGCAGCCCCGTGTCAGGTGGCTGATTTGGGGGTACTATTAAAAGGCTGCTAATTGTCAATCATTTTATTGAATTTTTTAACATAACAACATGGGTTAAGTCTGTGAAGTTTTGAAATTAAAAAAAACGTTTTTGCATATGGGTGGATTTTCTGCCAGTCAATGGCGCCAAAGACATTCTTAGAGGGTGAAGATGACGGATGGTTTCAGACCAGGCATGGCGTTTGCAGCATACTAGGCCTGACTGCTTACTAAAACTTTTCACAGATGAGATTACAGAAGGCTGGGGAGGACACTGGGACTGGAAGGTGGAAAAGGAGGGATGTGCATGTGCTTGTATGATGGATGGATGAGGTGTGCGGTTGCATGTGCATGTGTGTAAAGGGGTTTAGGGGTGTGTGATGGTGGTTGATCCTGAACAAGTTAACTTTAGAGGTGATTTGGGGAAATTATTGGGCTTGCCTTTCAGTGAAACGAGTATGGTGTAGAACCAGTATGGTGTAGTGGCAAGAGTGTTGGACTTGGAGCTGGGAGATCCGGGTTCTAGTCCCCACTCGGTCATGGAAGCTCACTGGGTGACTTTGGGCCAGTCACACACTCTCAGCCCAACCTACCTCACAGGGTTGTTGTTGTGAGGATAAAATGGAGAGGAGGAGGATAATGTAAGCTGCCTTGGGTTCCTTGCAAGAGGAATAAAGGCGGGATATAAATGCAATAATAAATAAATAAATAAAAAATAGAGAATACTGTGGTTTTTTGTCTACTCGGGCCCAGGCTCCGCCACTGCCTTGTACTCAGGTTCTTGGACAAGTTTTTTTATGCTTTCTGTGCAATGGGTATTTAGTGACCCACCATATCAGCCATTCCGTGATGGCGCGCACGGCACTTTTTCGAATTGCCAGATGTGGCCGCCCGCCAGCCTAAAGCTGAGGGGCCCTGCCGGCCTGCCTATCGTCCCCGCAGCACTGAAGATCAAGGCTTCGAGAGCAAATTATTAGAAATGAGACACAGCGCGTCTCCCACGACATTCATGGGATGCTTCCAATTGAATAAGCCTTCCAGAGGCCTGATCCTGTGCACATTTGCTCAGAAGCCAACCCCACCGAGTCCAGACAGCGCGGCTTGCTCCCAAGTAAGCTTGTCCAGGGTTGCCGGAGCCTTCACGCGACTACTCCAGGACAGTAACTTCACATAACGCCTGACAGCGAGTGAAAGGAGCCCTTCCGTCAATTCGGACACGTCTTCTCCGTGACCGAGCGAACACCGCGCTGGCCCCGGCAAGGAAGGCGGAGCCCGTCCCCCGCCGAGACGCTCTCGCGCCCTGCTCGGAAGTTTGTTTTCCTGTTCTTGCGTCTTTGCGTCACGGGCGCTGCTGGCAGCGGCGTCTCCCGTGACTCCGCCCCTCCCTCCTTTACGACACCCCTTCCCCAACCACCCCGCTGCGTGGAACAAGGGGAGAGAGAGAAAGGGGCAGGCAGGGCCGGAAAGCGACGCTGGGAGCTCGCGCGCGCGCGCTCCTCCGCCCCTCACCGGAACCGGATCGAATCGTAGAGCGTCTGGGAGGGGCCGCCTCTCTTGCCTATTCCCTGGCCCCACGCTCGAGCCGTTTCGCGGAGAGCCGACCGGGCGGTGAGTTCCGTTCTGTGTGAGGGAAGCCGGCGGCGGCGGCGGCGGCGGCGGCGGGCTGGCTGGCTGGCTGCTCGGCTGCTCGCTCCCCTTCATGAGCTCTGCCTTCCTTCCTCGACGGTCTCGGACTGCGGCTGTTGCTGCTCCCTGCCGGCCGAGAAGTAAACAAATGGCGGCGGTTGCTGCGGCTGGTGCTGTTGTCCGCGGCTGGGGATTCCCCCTTTGGCCCTCGTCTGGGGTGGGTGGTCGGCCGGCCAGAGCCGCGGTTCTCCTCAGGGGGCTCTGAAGCGGCAGGCGGCCGTCACTGACGGACTGACAGCTGGGCGCTGCTGCTTTAGCCCGGGAGGCGCCGCGGCTCTTTCGCTGGGCACCTTCGCATTGCTTTGGCTTTTCTTCTCTCTCCCTCCCCTCCGCCCTTTCTGGGGGGAAGAGGCCTCGATGTGTTTAAAACGGGTGTCATGCGAAAAGCGAAGGTCTGTGTCACGCCGGTTTCTTCTTTCTCTACGTAGCCCCCCCCCCCCCCCCCGGTCCCTGCTCCCTTTCCCATCTAGAGACAATGGCCGTGGCGTGGACAGAGAGGGACGGGCCCGCCTCTTTCTTCAGCCCGGTGTTGATGAATTAGCATTTCTGCGGCAGTAATATGTGGAGGTGCGCGAATAGACAACCTTGCGCGCACGCCCAACTCCCACGGGTCACATAAAGCGCCGTTGTGCGTGGCGTTGGGACAGCAACTGCAAGTCATCGCGTGGTTCGCTTCTTCTCTTGCCGCCCCAAGGCAGAGTGTTAAATAACTGTGGGAGGAGAGAACTGCTCTGGATTCACTAGTGGGGATGTTCTGCGTTGCTTTATGGGTGTGTACGAAAAAATAAATGGTTAAATAGAGCTGGAATTTTGTCCTAGATGGCTTGCCCCGATGAGGGCTGCCCTGTGAAGGGAAGCCTGTGCCTTAAAAGGAGGCATCGTTGCTCCTATGTTAAACATGAGGGAGGGAAGGCGTGTTGCCCTAGTCATAACTTATTATAAGGAAGAATGAAGCTCTATGGAAAGTAGCGCTGATTCTCAGAATAACTTCTTGTTGAAGCCTTAGCTTTGCATAGACAAAATTCTAGCTTTGCATACACATAAAGTATGGAAGAGACTCTGCTCACTGCTTATTGAAAAGGAGTGGGTGAGTGTAGCATTTTGAAATACGTCTTAGCTGAGAACAGAATACAGTAAAAATGGCAACAGATTTGAAACTAGAGTATGCAATTGTGAAATGAGAAAACATTGAACAGTGGCATCATTTTTAAGAAGTTAATATGAAAACCACACTAGTTTTCTGAAAGACATTGACCATCATATTTAGTTGTCATCTTGAGGAACAGCTTAGTGTAGAGGTAAAATTGGTGCTAAACTTCTTAAGTCAAAAGTTCTGGCAGTGAAAGTGTATAGATGAAGTTAAGGGTATTTTTTAGGGTGCAGTCTTAAGCCCACTTACCTGGGAGCAAGCCCCACTGAACTCAGTGAGACTTACTTCTGAGTAGGCATATATAGGATTGTACTGTTGAAGTATGTGTTTTAAGCCCAAACTAAACAACAAGTGTTGAAAATAATTCTGCATGAATTAACAAATAGGAATGCCCCTTTGAGCAACATGGTTTATGTCATACAGTGATAATGTATTGAAGTTTATTTTAGCTGAGTCATAGTTGTCAACAACTCTTTGAAAATAAGCCTTCGGAATCAGTCATCTTATCAGAAGTATTGGAGGTGAGGAACTTAACTTCTGTTAACTTCCATATTCAAGATATTAATGCTTTCCCCTACACTCTTCCCTGTTTTTCTTCTTTGGCACAATGAAAGGGTGGCAGATGTGGCAACAATGTAGGTATGTGTTTTATTTATAAATTATGTATAAGCACATTTTGAGAAGGTTTCTCAGTTTTTTGTAATATTTTATCAAAGATATCTTGAAGCTCTTCCACTATTTTCAGAAATTACATTGTTTTGGAAACCATATAGGGAAAATATTATTCAGCCATGTAAACCATTAAAAGTACAATTCTATACATGCCTACTCAGAAGTAAGCCCCGTTAAGTTCAGTGGTGTGAGACTTACTCCACGTAAGTATGTATAGGACTGTAGGGCTGTATCCAGTGCTTCCCATGCACGTGACCCACCACTAGCGCAATAGGAAGCTAGTGGATCCGGAAACAAATGAAAATGAGTTAAAACACTAGTTTCCAAGGTTGCTTTAGGCAGTGCTACCAGTGGGTCCCGCTGGCACAACAGAAACAGTGGGAGCACAGTGGCAATATTGGATGTTGCCTTTAGTCTGTGAAGATGTTTCTGAAAACACATCAATCCCAACCAAGTTTTTTGAGGACAAGTTCCATTGATTTTAAAGGAATTTACTTCCAAGTAGTCATCTATAGGATGTAACACCTTGGGGGAGGAAGTTCTCCATCTTCTATCACATGACATCATATCCACTGTATCTTCTACTTGGGCTACTGTTTCAGTTACTAACAACAGGGAGTCATGCTCTCACTGGTCATGTAACTAGCACCACACTGGGGCGCAATCCTATGCAGATAGGTGGCTGCCTCCGAACTTGGAGGCGATCGCTTATCCAATGCAGGGCAGGAGAAGCATGGAGGGGATCGTTCCCTCTGCGCTCCTCCTGCCCTGCATTTTTGGTTAGACAGCTGCTTACGGCTGTCTAGCTGCCAGATGGTGGAGCGGGGGAAGGCCCACACACTTGGCCTATTGTGTTTTTCCCCAAGGCAGTTTTACAAGAGATTCTAGTTACGTCATTAAAAAATGCAAAAGTTACATATCTGATACTGGTCCCAATCCAGAAACGTTCTTACGCAACTGCTGTGTGCAAGGAGTTCTGTGCTGAACAGAACATTGATTCTGATAGTTTTTGCTGTTGGTCAGTTCTATCAGACATAACACTGTTAAGTGGTCAGAGTTAAACACACTGACCATCTGTTCAAGTTGCATGTGTTACCCCAATCCAGCAGGTAGCACCAAGCTTTGTAGCTGTGGATGCTACATGCAGGTTTTTCTCTGACCAGCATCTTTTGAACAAAAGACCTCAACTTAGAAATCTGTCTCTGGGTATGGGCTGTTAGTACAGGGCATGTGTCAACAAAAATAGTTCAGAATACCTAGTCTTGGTATAATAAAATCTATATCTCACTTTTAAATTATATCAACAATTTGAAAATATCCATTCTAAATAGCTGGATGACTGCATTTCATTTGCATCCATAGTTGGACATACTGACATTAGCCACAGAACAAATTCCATTTCCAGAACTAAAGCAGTGTTTGCATATGTTATTTGCATAACTGTGAAATATTTAAGTAATGTATATTTGAGATGTTTAGGTATTAGCAGGGATAATTGACCATTTTATACACTTTATCCTAAATATTCAATCTGCGTTCATTGTCAGACAAGCAGTTTCATAGGCATCCTTATTTCAGTTTTCTTCACATTTCTATTTCTCTCCCTCCTGCCCAAGGTCTCTTATGTTTCTCTGGATATTTCTAGGATTTTTCTCCAGTGCGTCATTATTGCCTGGTGAAAATAGGATGTAGTATTGATAGGAGTAGGTTTCTTGGTAACAGGCTCAAAAACAGGGAGCATTTTTTGTTGATCTGCTATCAGTTCAAGAGAAGTTGAAGTTAAACATAGAGCTCATTTCCCATCACTAATAGCACTGAATAAAAACATAACAGCAAGATCCAGCATGTATTGGCTTAAATAACTGCTTTGATTCAGATAGGATTTTTGATATGCAACATGATCCAGTGTGCTCAGTGGGACTTACTCCCAGGCAAGTGTGCATAAGGATTGCCGCCTTAGCCATGTATGCTCATGCATCTCATTCACAGCTTAGTCTTGGTGCCTGTGCTGCTCTTCAAAGTAAGTTGAAAATTCTAGAGCTGAGCAGCAGCAGCATCTTTCAGGAAGCTTTCCTTCATTATGTCATACCTCTTGGTTACCTTTGCCATGTATAAAGTACCTCAAAGTATTTCATACCAAGTGAATGGTTATGTAAGTAGCATTTTGATTTGGCAAAAGCTGTATATAAATAAACAGTATATTTACATATGGATGGGTCCTCACCACTGAGTGGATCTAAGCTTGACATAGCCTTTATTACAATCATGTTGTGTTTATTTTGTAAATGTATTTGGTCTGTCTTGTTCAGTCTTGCCAGGCTCTGGGGCAGGTGTTTCTGTAAAAGGTACTTTTGGGGGGAAATGTGTGCATTGTTTCTCTGCACCTTGACTTTTCTACATTTATGCTAATAACGATCAGTAACGCTTCAAAAATTCTGTACATAAGAATGTATGTCTGATATTAAGAGCACAACCCTATGCATGTTTAGACAGAAAAGAGTCCTACAACTCCCAGCATTCCCCAGCCTGCATGGCTGTCTGGGGAATGCTGGGACTTGTAGGACATTTTTTTCTGTCTAAACATGCATAAGATTGCACCCTAAGTTACAATTCCATGTCCCTGAGATTGTGAAATGATAATGATAGAAATTTACAATTAGTAGGATGTAGTGCAATGCGTGGTAGATTTCTCACCCCACTTCTTTTATCAAGACTGTATCTTTTCTTAAAGTTGGTAACCATTAAAGTGATCAGAATTAGTTGAGTATAAACATAGTTTTGAGATGCTTAAGAGCAAACGGTGCAACTTTCAGAGATGACAGGCTAATTTTGGTGTGGCATTTAACAGGTAAAAATTGCATTAATGTATTAGCATAGTAGCAAGGAACATAGCTAATTTATGCTAATTACAGAAATGACTATTCACAGAGTACCATATCTAATCAGAAGAAAGCCCTCTTTTTCACAGCAACTGCAATGCACGTGGTGGTATTCCTGGGTAGTGGGCTCTTGCAATCTGTGCTGCTATAACTTATGCTTTATTGTGAATTCCATGTTCCAGTTCCTGCTCAGAGATGCATGCAGTTGTGGCACATGGCCAGTGGATAACCTGATTAGTAGTATTAGGCCATATAGCTTAATCTGGAGGGGAGAAGGGAGAAGCCCCCTGGAGAGAACAGCAGGACATGAAGTGGCTGAAACTAAATGAGGGGTAGTGCGGTGAATGACCCTGACTTCTGCAGGTCTTGAAAGCAAGGGGCCCTTAGTCCTTTACTGCTATCAGATGACTCCATGATGCAATAAAAAAAGCTGGAACTTATACATGGGTATTCTTGACTTCATTTTTAAAAAATATTTGACTGGCTGAGTGGTTTCCGAACCCTAGGACAGTTATTGGGCTCATAAGGAGAGCCCTCCCTCTTAAACATTTCATTTTTTTCATACAGAATCTGGTGCAAGTGAGGAGACATTGAGATCAAGAGCAGAAGTGCCTTACATATGAAATCCAGCTCTCTGCTTTGCTTCCCTGCGCTAGAGTTTCATCAGGTAGTGCTTCTGACCTTTAGTGTTTTTTGTTTTGTTTCTGATATGATTGTACTGTAATCTACTGCATCAAATGAGTTGAGGTGTTGAAGAAAAGCAGCTGGTAGTGAATACATGGCAAATCTGTCACCAACATATTCTTAAAAAAGATTCTATTCACCCTTACTCTAAGATATTACAAAATGATATTCTTTTTGAGGATGACATAAAAGTCAGTCATGGATAAGAAGACATTAAGAAAGATACCTATCAGTCTGTTTTTCTGAATTGTAATCTGAAGGCTGCATATTTGTAATGAAATAGAATGTTCTTAATCTCATTATAAATTGAAAATATTGATTTAAACATGAACTTCATTCACCTTAAAAATGTTCATCCCATTCTTTGCTTGATATATAGGATGTTAATGTCATAGTAGGTTGCCTGTGGAGTTTTATTAACTATTTCTGAATGTTCTAAGGATTGTATAATCATAATTTCATTATAATAATATACTGCTACAGTAATGTTTTCCTTATGTATGTATGTAACGACTAAGTTAGCATTAACGAATAATATACTCTGTTTTTCTGCTGATGAACCATATGTGTTTCTGATGCTTTTGTTTGTCACATTCAGAAAAAAGCACATTTTTTTCTGGTGCAAAAGCAAAGTGCTATATTATCACCTGTGTAAATGTCTGAACATATTAGGTCTATGCCTATGCAGTTCAATTTGGATCTTGGCTACTCTGCTAACATCATGAGAGGGGTATAAACCTCAAGATGGCATTTTAAATCTCACAATTAAACATAGAAGGCCATCAGTTCTAAGAATATCTGAAGTGGGTAACTCTGAGAGTAGAGCCATGAAGATAACAAATCTGTTTTAAAGTGTTAATATAGCTGTCAAAGGAGCATATGTCTGAGACCTGATTGTCACATAATTCTTGAGTTTTTATAAACCATCACTGCAGGAAAGCTTTCTCACTGGCTGAAGTTTCATTTCATTTCATTTCATTCATTCATTCATTCAATCAATTATTTATGTGTATATATAAGTTATTTATATATAAAATAACTTTTCTATTGCCTTGTTGAGAATTAAACTGTCTTGAAACAGATGATAGTTAAAGTAACTAATGGTGTGCTCTTTCATATTATGCTTCCTAAATAACTCAAATCTCTAAATGTGTAGCAAAGAGTTTACATTGTAAGGAGGAGCTGGGATGTTCTCAGCTCTGATCCCAGCTCTAACTTTAAAAAAGTACAACCTGTAGATGTGGGCATTCCCCTTTCCACAGAATAGATTTAGGAAAATTGTGGGAAGATCTGGGCATTGTAGGGAGAGGAAAAGAATTGCAAATTCAAGCAAATCAGAATTTGAAGCCATTGTTTAAAGTTGGCCTCCAGATCTTGGCTTGCTTGGAAGCCATTAACAATAGTTTTCCATTTGGGATATAATAGAAAGCTCTGGTTAACTGCAACTTCCCGGCTTATATCACCACTTGTGCGAAGGGAGGAGTGAAGTGGGAACGAAATGTCTGTGTGCAAGTGGATGAAGCTTATGAACATCCTGTCTTATTAAGCTAAGATTTGATTGAAAGTGACCACTGTATGCTAACTGTGGCTTTCTGCTATGTCACAAAACCATATTTAGAATTATTGTTCTGCCTCAAGAGGTTACTGCATCAAGGAGACAGGAGTGAATTTATGAAGTTATGAAGCGGATTACTGAGCATATGAAAACAAATGCAGACATGCAGCCTAAATAATGATTTGCCTTTCATATGTCTGGAAGCTCAAACCATGGGTGTGGATTCTGAACTAGCACAGACCATTGTTTGATAAGATGTCTGAACTGAGCCAATTATCACTGACCTTTAAACAGTTTGTTAAATATATAAAATAGCTAAATACCCTCTGAGGATGAGTTATAATTCCGCTGCCCAAAGTTTCAAAGTGTAGCTATAGTAACTGGATACACAAGAGGCAGAGATGGATTTGGATTACACTTGGAATACAGAGAGCTTTCTATTTCAAGTAATTATTATGATCTTACTTGTTCATACAAATACTGGTCATAGGGTTGCTTGCTACAGCTGGAATTTTAGTTGTGGCAGCAAACTTTCCAAACACATTTTGACAGCTCTAGTCAGCTGATTGTAGTATGTAAAATAACATCAGGTGGCTTGTACCTTCTGAGAGCCGTATACATCTCACCAGAACTGTGTGTATTTTTAGGTTTCCTGGTTGGTAACAGGCAAGCACACATACTTCAACATCTCAGATGAACTGAACCTAGTTGCTGACATTGCCTAATCAGAAATGAGCAGCTGTTCTTTCTAGGTTTGTTTGTTAGTAAGAGACTATATATCAGAGGCTATATTATCTTAGCATGCTGACTGGAAATAAACTTCCACTGCACTCAATAAGACTTGGTTCTAGTAACTGTGTCTAGGAGCAGGGTGGAAGTATAATAACAAAGATAGGTAGTGCAGAATGAAAGATCATGCTCTTATGAACATACTCCAGCCCCATATTTCCCATTTTATTTCATAGGATTGCAGTTTAACCCAAATGAATATAAATATTTTGCACCTCAAATCCTATTTCAATAGCTGTGTGTGTGTGTGTGTATATATATATGTATGATTGTTGTTGTTCAGTCGTTCAGTTGTGTCCGACTCTTCGTGACCCCATGGACCATAGCACGCCAGGCCTTCCTGTCCTGCGCTCTCTCCCGGAGCATGCTCAAGTCCATATTCATTGCATCAGTGATGCTATCTAGCCATCTCATCCTCTGCCGTCCCCTTCTCCTTTTGCCTTCAATCTTTCCCAGCATCAGGGTCTTTTCCAGGGAGTTTTCTCTTTGCATTAGGTGGTCAAAATATTTGAGCTTCAGTATCTGTCCTTCCAAGGAGCACTCAGGGTTGATTTCCTTTAGGATGGACTGATTTGACCTCCTTGCGGTCCAGGGGACTCGTAAGAATCTTCTCCAGCACCACAGTTCGAAAGCATCGATTCTTCGGCGCTCAGCCTTCCTTATAGTCCAGGTCTCCCAGTCATACGTTGCTACTGGGAAAACCATAGCTTTTGATTATACGAACCTTTGTCGGCAAGGTGATGTCTCTGCTTCTTACTATGCTGTCTAGGCTTGCCATAGCTTTCTTCCCAAGGAGCAAGCGTCTTTTAATTTCATGGCTACAGTTACCATCTGCGGTGATCTTGGAGCCCAAGAAAATAACATCTGTCACTGCCTCCATTTCTTCCCCTTCTATATGCCAGGAAGTGATGGGGCCAGATGCCACGATCTTAGTTTTTTTAATGTTGAGTTTCAAACCAGCTTTTGCACTCTCCAGTTTCACCCTCAACAAGAGGCTCTTTAGATCCTCTTTGCTTTCTGCCATTAGGGTGGTATCGTCTGCGTATCTGAGGTTGTTGATAATTCTCCCGGCAATCTTAATTCCGACCTGTGATTCATCCAACCCGGCATTTCTCATGATGTACTCTGCATATAAATTAAATAAGCAAGGCGACAATATACAGTCTTGTCGTATTCCTTTCCCAATTTTGAACCAGTTGGTTGTTCCATGTCTGGTTCTCACTGTTGCTTCTTGACCCTCGTACAGGTTTCTCAGGAGACAGGTAAGGTGGTCTGGTACTCCCATCTCTTTCAGAATTTGCCACAGTTTGTTGTGATCCACACAATCAAAGGCTTCCCTCCCAGCTTTGCTGGTTCCCAGCACTGGTTTCTTAGACAACAGCAGTTGCAGTTTTTCCAGACCCAACATCTTGCCTTTTAAAACTTAGCATTTTCAAAGTATTATATGTGTGATATATACATACAAATATACTTTGAAAATACTAAGTTTTAAAAGGCAAGATGTTGGGTCTGGAAAAACTGCAACTGCTGTTGTCTAAGAAACCAGTGCTGGGAACCAGCAAAGCTGGGAGGGAAGCCCTTGGAATGATTTTCAAAGCCATTGTGTGTTTATTTACTTAGAATAACTTCTGCGTTGGGAACTGTAAATCTGGCATCAGTTTGACCCATTATCAGAAGAAGACTCTACACAGGGGAAGCAGCAAAAGGTATCCCCCCAAATAAAAAATAGTGCCAATACATGGAAAATAATACTGCATGTGATTATGTTAATGGATAAGAATATAGGATTGGTACTTGAGGAAGACTGTAGAGAAGTTCAAGAGTAATTGGAAAAAACACTCCAAAAGAATATGTGTCAAAAGCCCTAGAATGTAATAAGTTACAAAAGTTTGTAGGACTTCAGGTGTTCATTTTTTGGGGCCATGTTTCCCCATTATTCTTAGATTTCATTACACTTGTATTTTGGATACTGATGGTAGTACCCTTTGGTAGATTTACATAAAATTTACATATTTTTGTACAGTGTTCTATTTTAAACAATATCCATAGTTGGAACAATGATGCTGTCCTCTCCCTGGGCTATTCTGGGAACACAGAGTGGGTTTTAGGGGCATTTCAAATCTCGAGATAGAAAAACCCTTGAAGCACAGCATGCATAGTGTCCAGGAATTCAAGGATGGTATTGTCTCGGTCCTTTTTTACTTGGAATTCCTTGCCTTCCCCCTCGCCCCCGATAACTTCTAAAAAAAAAAAAAAATAAACTTTTTGAGTGGAAAGTAATGAATCAGAAGAAGTTTAAGTCAAAAGAGAAAAGCTTTCAAAATGAATGCTAATTGTGCATATGATTCATTTTAACAAAAATGGATGGCTACTGCTAAACTTGAATTATCAATTTAGAGGAAAAATTGTACAGATCATGCTTTATAGACAGAGTGCAAATATGATATTTGAATAGTATTGATGGGATTTATAACAGTCTGTAGTCACATGCACTGCAGTTGAACCATGAGATTGTAACATCTGACCGTGGAAACTGGTGTATTGCCTGGATTACCAGGAATTAAAATATTAAAGCCTTGAAAAGAGCAACATGGTGCTGGGTTGTGAAACACCAACAAAGCATGACATTCTATTGTCAGTGCCTGGCGTTACATAAATGTAATGTACCTTGATACTTTACTTGGAAATGAGTTCCATTATTTGAATGGAACTTCTATGGAAGTGTGCTTTGAATTGCAACATTATAACCTAACCACAATTTACATGCAAATGTGTATTTTAAAACCCCAATGGCTTAATTTTTTTTAAAGGGTGAAACTTCTTTGGTGGGTGGGCGCAGTTTAGAACAGAAAAATGACTGGGTTTGTGAGATCATGGAGGAGGAAATAAGCTACCATGGCTTATTTCTGCCTCTGTTTGTGTCTGTTGCATGTTGGGGGATTCGCATAATTCCCCTTGGCAGCCCAGCTTGTTGTGTTGTGCAAACCCAGCTGGCGTGGCTGGTTGCCATAGGTAACAAGCCACCCAGAACCCATGGGCTGTTACAGGGTTCTGGGTGGCTTTTTACCCACAGCAACAAGCCAGCTTGGCTGCATTTGCATGAGAAGCCACGCTTCCAAGGGTAATTATCTAATCCCCCCAGCATATGACCGGCACGCACAGTGGGGGAAATAAGCCATGGTGGCTTATTTCTCCTTCCTTGATCATATGGACTGGTCCACTGTGTCTGGGGAGTTCTTATCCCTTTCCCTGCCTGCTACTATTCTGATCTAAATGAACCTCTTCCCCTCCACAGCTATTTGTAGATGTTTGCCCTTGCAAATATGTGTTTGGAACCATGTTGGGGCAGGGGGAAGTTGCTTGGCAGGGAAATGGATAAATACTTCCCCTCTGTATCCCCCTCCTCTGCTTTTCTACTATAAACTGCCTTCTCCTGATGCAGCTTCCTTTGAAAACAATAATTGGCCTTTTGTTCCATGTATTTGTATATTCTGTGTAGTTAGGTCTTGATAAATTTAGTAAGTTTAGTGAGAAGTTGAATTGTCAACATTTTTAATAGAACTTCATAGTTTGTGAAACTTGAGTGTAGGATTGATGTAGTTACTTTAATTGATAGCATTTCCAGACACTTCTGCATTAGTGCAGTGTGACTATGGAGATCTAGTGCCATTAGTGCAATATTCTCTCCTCAGTGGAAGATGAAAAGGTGTCAGAATTTTGCCCAGTTCTGTTCACCATTTTATTAAAAGAGAGAGAGGTGTTACCTCTAAGCAAAATAGCAATAGTTTCATGAAATGGGGCATTGCTGTGAGGATTCAGTGTTTCACAGGGTTTTTTTAATCTTTTAAAGTTCCTAATATCACATCGGGGTGGGAGAGCTATTGCCAGTCTTGGGTGATGATATGCATTACTTTCCTCTGTGCATTGGGTAATGACATATGTTAAGTGTTAGGACAAGAGCAATATCCCTTCAACAAAACAGTAAATGGAGAAAACATGTCTGGATCTTGCATTGAGCTGGGGATTGGTCTAGATGGTCTCCAAGGTCCCTTCCAACTCTTATGACTCTATGATCCTTTGCAACAGATGAGTATCAACTGGACATCAATCCACTGTGCTAAAAATGATTATTCTGGAAAGACTGATCGTGAACTCAGGAACTGACAGGATACACTTGGTCAGATCTAGAGTATGCCACCGCCAGTACTGTTTCAAGAGGGTTCCCCAGCTTTCTGGAGAAGCTGGGGCGGTGGGCGCTGTAGTGGGGAGGGGAAGTGAGAGCTCCATTCCATAAATGGCCTTCTGCTTCTGCTCTGGGTCCAGCCTATTGAATGTAGTTCAATAATAACTGAAACTGCTTTGGTCTGTAGCATATGCCATCAGCTTAAAAATAACCACTCAGCTGGTTTTTTGAAGTGAGTAAGAATTGCTCCAGCTGACCAGGCAGGGAATCTTTATAAAAGTTTGCTGTTCTTATATTCTCCAAATGACTAAAACATGTATGTGTGAACAAGTGTATAATATGCATGTTTGTTGGCTAGTAACTTTTGTGAACTTATTTTCAGTGCTATATTCCATCCACTATATTCAGTGTTTTATTTAAATGGGAGTTGACTGCAATATCTTATGTGTTGATGACCGTTCTCAAATTTCACATAATCCTCATGTAACCATTAAAATGGTATATTCTGTGGAAGTTGCTCTAGTGTAGGATTACGCAACACGAGACATGTGGATGATATCTAGTCCATCAAGACGTGTCTCCAGAACAAACATTCATCCTCTTTGTAGAAAGAAGAGAGAAGAGAATGTGTGGTCTGTGGATATGTTGGTACATAGTCACAATGACCTGGTTTGCACGTAATGTGAAATTGTGGGTTAATTAATGCACAATTTGCTGTGCATGAGCAGAAGTGAGTGAGTGCACTACCTCCTGCATGCTCCTCACTTCTTTTAATTAACAACCTACGAACAGCTGGGTTGTAGGTTGTGAGCATGATGTATGAATCCAGAGTGCTGGGTTGTTTGGGGGTTAAACAACCCAGCAGTTAACCAAACAACAAACCATGGGTTAATCATTGGGTTGTTTAGCCCCTACACAACCCAGAGCTCTTATTTACACATCATGCTCACAATGTATGACCTTGCCAATTGTAGGTTGATTAAAAGCAGAAGAGAGGGACACACGCAGCAGGTAGTGCACTTGCTCACTCCTGCTCATGCATAGCAAATTGTGAGTTAATTAACCCCATCAAGGTACCTTATAAAAGAATGTGTGTTCCCTTTTTTAAGTTCATACCAACATCAAGAAAGTGGGTCTATATTTTTTTTCTAATCAAGGCAGTGTACTTTAATACAAAGGATGAAATTGTATAAAGAGGCAAGGTCACCTTTTATTATCTTTACTGAAAGTATTTTTGTTGCAGGAAAGAATCAACCCAAACTCCATTCCAGCAATAACATACAGGTAAATAAGTTCATTCAAGGGGACCGGAGGGATGGGTGAGAATGAAGGAGGGAAAAATCACAGCCCTGGAAATTTAAGTGTAGGAAAAAATCATGAAGCATGCTGTCATCTTAGGTTAATACTTTTAACCATAAGATTTAATTTGGTAGTTTGTGCGTGTACGTAATTAGCAATGTCAATCAAGGAATTCCCACTTGATCACAACTTAACCCCTTTTCCCTTTATTTGATGGCTGTGACTTCTGATATTTTTGACCTGTGCTTTCTTAGTTTTGTTCCCTATTTATATATGATTCTGTATCTTACTAGTGTTTTTGGCTGAGGGATCCTCCCCGTCTGCATATAATAGGAATGGAGACTATAAGAAAAAGCCCCACTGCTCTGCTGTGCCTTGGAAGCTCTTGATCTGGTGAGTCAATTTTCCAGAATGTCCAGAACAAGTACTTCAGAGAGGAAAGATACAGTTAAAGCATGAAAAGAGACTTATCACTAGTTTGGCTACATTTAGAAGCAATTGAATTTGCTTTATGAAGGCTGGTGTATCTAAGGGCACAATCCTACATTCTGTATCCTCACTACTCAGAAGCCCTGGAGTTTGGAGGCTTCCAAGATTCCTGCACACTGCTGGGCCGAAGCCAGCAGGGCGGAAGGAGTGGCAGAGGTGATCTTTACTCCCCTGTCCTCTGATCCTTGACTTTTTCACTAGAGAGGTTTTTCAGCTCATCTAGCGAGGGTGCTTTGGAGGGGGAGGGAAGAAGGCTGGAGCTTTAAATCATATCTTGGCCTCTCCGGTCTCCTCCTCTCCCTGTCCACTGAATGCCCCCTTTCCCCCCTCTCTGAGGTCTACTGCCCGACCTCAGAGAGCCAGCCAGCGCAGTTTGCTCTGTGCTGGCTGCAAGGGATCTGGTCTGAGATATAAGACAGAAGTAATCTAACAAAATAAAACCATTCTGTTTTTAACACACCCACACCCACATGCCAAGCAGGCCTAACCTGTCAAGATGTGGCCCAGGAAGCGCTGTATATTGTGACTTGACTTGATAACTATGGAATGGAGGTGAGGTGGCAGACTCTGTTCTCAAAACTCTACCCCATTGCAAAAGTGTTGCTTTTTATATGTGCAACACTTTTGCAGTGGGGTAGAGCTTTTGAGTACACAGTCTGCCACCTCACCTCCATTTCATAGAGTTACCAAGTAAGTACACTATATAGACATTTCGAAGTCCTCAATCATTTAATAGGGTTTAGGTAGGAGAACAGAAACCAGGAGTGGCAGATGCGGGAATTCTAAATATAGAAAGATCAGTGCTTGATCTTTGATCAGTGCCTTCACTTCCCCACTCCTACACTACACTCCTACACAAGGACAGTGTTATCTTTTACACTGAGGAAAATCTGTTTCCTCTGGTTCATGAGCAAAATAGATAATATAACTTATCTGATGGGTTCCTAGGATGCTTTATCTTTGTTCATCATACTCTGCTGCTAGCATTATTTTTCACCCTTTGAGATGGTTGAGCTGGTGTGTCTCCTCCACCTGTTCTTAATTCAAGGTTAAGAAGGAGGGCTAGAAGTTGTATCTTGTTTAATGGTAATTAATCAAAACACAGGCACTGCGATGTGCATGACATGGCACTCCAAACCACAATAAACAACCAGCAATCGCACATCAAATGTATAAATTTAAATTGGGCAGAGACCAGAAACAAGCCTCAGAAGGGAACAATAATGAATCTAGAGCAGTGGTAGGCTGATTTCAGACTTACTGGAACTACTTTGTTTTTTTACTAGGACCCCAAGATCAACCAACAAGAGTCTGATGCAAAAGTCATATACTTTGAATTAAAGCTTTCTTTATTTGAGCAGCCTAATTTAGGTAGAAAAGGTCATTCTGTTGTTGCTATTGTTAAACAACTGGGAATCCGAAATCTTTGGCATTCTACTCCAGATCTTCCAGACATCTACCAGTAGATCCTGAACTACCTTTTGCCTACCCCTCATCCAGAGTGTGCAGTAACATTCCTAGGAATTGTGCTGTTTTGTACGCAAGCTACTGCCTGTCTGATTTCCCAATATAGGTAATATCTGGCAGTCCTGAGAGAAGGGGTTCTAACTAGTTAATGAAAGAAGATTCAATTGTGTGGTCTTCTGCTTCTTCTGGAAAACCTTGGAAGTGTCAATTATTTTTGCAGGTTTTGCTGTCCAAGCCTTTTGTCACATTGTCACATTCAAAGGACGAAGCAAAATAAAGGAGTGGTGTGAGGAGTGGTGACCTCGCATCGTTTTTGTCTTACCTTGAAAACTTCATTTGCTGTAATTGTAAACATGGCCAGTAATACAGGTCATTTGTGTAAGTTGTTGAATAGGATTGAATAAAAAAGAACATTAATTTTGCAGATTTGTTTGAAGTTATCTAGTGACTGATGAATCTGTTTTAGTAACAGGCACCACGGAACTCTGCAGCAGAGAAATTATTTTGTCAGCATGTTTACACTGTCAGCAGAGGGCAGACTTTCTACTGTGCCAGCTTTGAGTTTGCCTGAAGGAAGGTAAGTTTTAACACTCCAAGGCTTGTAAAAAGCATTGATACTGAGGTCAAATTGGCTGCAGTTTGGCAAACTTTTTGAAATTAGATGTGTGATTGTAGTATAATTTTTTTAAATGCACACCATGACATAGTATTGAGGATTATTATTTATAGGTAGGGAATAAAACTGTACAGGGTCTGTATTTGGGGTCTGTATAGATTCTCAGTATTAACTTGTAATTGAGTCTCACATAACCTTACTCATACACTTAATTTTACCTTCAAATCGTGTAGAATGATTTGTCATCATGCTGAGATTATTTAAAGTCAATATCTTGAATGTGTGGTGTATCATTTTTTGCCACATTCACTTTAACTAACCCTAAGGTCCTCTTCATGAAACCTTCATATCTAAAAGTGAATTATTTTATTGTAGAATATGTGGAATATGAAGTGGCCCAGGATAGGAAGGAAATGTTATGCACTGTTATACCGCTTTGGGTCCAGTTATTATCTTGGATGTACAGAAGTGCTAAGATGTTTACTATTTAGCTCCTGAGGAAGAGGCTCTCTTTTTAAAAATCTTGTAGGATTTATAGTAATTGTCAGTCAAGAGTGGGGTTTTGCAAAGGTGTAGAGTTCTGAATCCAAGCCACTGTTTCAGGGGTTGAACCTCCCCTCTTGCCAAAATCAATGTTTGTAATGAGGAATATCTAATGAACATTTAGCCAAAATAAACATTTCAGTTGCATGTAATGTTCTTGCTCTTGCATTAGATGTATGTTACCATAAGACCTGGTAGTAAGTTACAGGTGGAAGTGAGAGGGATGGGCTCATAGGGAATGGTTTGAGATGGCATACAGTTTTTTGAAGGATGTATACAACTCCCTAATCTGATAGTGGAAAGCTGGTCTCCCTGACATATACATGTCAGATAGGAGGCCACTGAGAGTAAGTAACAATTTTGTTTTCATCCATTTCAGTATTGCCCTGCAGATAGGGGAGGTTGTCACAGTATTGCCCACTAAATCATTAGTAGCCGTTTTAGAGGTAGATATTCACAAATTTTGGTGGCTGTTTTCTTTAATATTGATGACGGTGTGTCATATGATAGAGTGGGCGGAACAGAGAAGTCATCTAATATGTTCTTTTCCTGGTAGAGCACATGCTTTTCATGCAGAAGGTCTCAGGTTCAATCTTTGGCATCTCCAGATAGGGCAGGAAAACTCCTGCCTGAAACCGTGGAGAGCCACTGCCAGTCAGTGTCAACAGTACTAGGTGAGGTAGACTAAATGGTCTGATTCAATATAAGGCAGGTTCCTATGTACTCTTTTCAGCAGCCTGCTTTGGCCACTAAACATAAACAGTCTGTGCCCAATCCTACCTCACCCCTTCTCCTGCCATCTTTTTCCTGCAGCCAGGGCACAAGCTAGAGAAACTCATTTTTGCTTAGGCCAGCATTGGAGATGGTGGATATCTATGCGGGGTCCTTCCACAAATGGTTCTTGTCACTTGTGGGTAGGGTACAGTCAGTGAATGAACTGACCTTGTGGCAAAATGTAATTTTTTGGAAGTTCTGATAGATTGGGAGCCAAGTGAGTTCTGCTCTCCAGACTGGAGTCTGTGCTAGAAATTTTGTTTGATCTTGCTCCCCGTTTCTGTGACCAAAAACAGCCCACTTGTTTATTATGCTAGGTGCAAGGGAGGGATGGAATAGTCTGTCCCTTCTCCAGCAGCTAGTTGCCTGCTTGCACTTCCTTATTGCCTATAACTACCAGGGGAGTGCTTAAATATAAGGCTGAAATCACTGGTCCTACCACCATTACCCCATCAAAACTGACTGGGTGGGTGGAAAATGGAAAACCAGATGGGAGAGTGTATGGAATGGAGTATTCTGGAGTAGGGCATGGCTGACTGACTAGAACAATAAATAGGAGTAGACCCCACTTTTCTAATTTGTTTAGTATAGGGGTATACATATAACTGCACACATTTTTAGAAAAAAATGACCAAACTTTTAGTTTGGTGCCTAGAAGTAGGATATATGATCAGAACACACATGAGGATACCTGGGTATTAGGACAATGAAACAAAACGCATTTTCACTGGTCCAGTTTTGCACATACTATGGCACTTACCCCCCCCCCCCATAAAGTACTTTGTTACAGCTTTGTTGTTTAACTTAAAAATAAAAATACTGACACCTTGTCTCATTTGTCTTCCTCTCTCTTCCTAGAACTGAACTTGCCACCATGGAAGAACATCAGCACCTACATTGTGTCAACTGTGTTAGCCGGCGTTGTATGACCAGACCAGAGGCTGGCATTTCCTGTGACTTGATTGGTTGTCCAATGGTTTGCGGAGCAGTGTTTCATTCATGTAAAGCTGAAGAGCATCGCCTTTTATGTCCACTTGAAAGAGTGCCTTGTCTCAACAGTGGCTTTGGCTGTCCATTTACTATAGCAAGAAACAAAATTGCTGAACATCTAGAAACTTGCCCTGCAAGTGTGGTATGCTGCACTATGGAGTGGAATAGATGGCCAGTCAGTTATGCTGATAGAAAATCTTATGAAAATCTAAGTAAAGATGTTGATGAAGTTGAACAGTTAGACATGGCACTTGCCCTTCAGGATCAGCGAATGCTCCTTGAATCTCTCAAAGTTGCAACTATGACATCAAAAACAGCTGATCAGGTGTCAAAATCCAGAGAACAGATTTCTGTTGCAAGTGCCCCAGATGCTACACTTGCAAATGGCTTGATGCCTGTAGATGAAGAGTCATATGGTGCACTTTATCAAGCTACTGTGGAAACAACTAAGAGTTTAGCTACAGCTCTGGATATTCTGAACACTGCTACTAGAGACATAAGCATGTTGAGTTCAAAACTTGGTATTTCACCGTGTGAAACAAGTGAAGATTTTGGGACAAAAGAGCAAAATTGTAATAGTCGTATGCATAAGAAAGTAGGGCACGACTATCAAGGTGACGATAACATGGGAGCAGTTGGTGGCATTCAGTTGGATGTCTTGAGTCAAAATGCACAGTTGGAACAAAATGGCTCAAGTGATATTTGTTACGATACCATGCAACAGTACAGCTTGAATATGAGCCTTGATAATACCTCTTTATGTAATGGCTTTTATGTAGACAATACTGGTGCAGATACTCTGCAACAGAGTGAAGAACTAGAAACGTGTAATTCTGACCAATCTAATGTAGCAAATGGTGTAGGTAATGAATCTCATTGTGATGAAGCTTTGAGTTCTTACCACCTTATTCCTGTAGCACCACAATTTAGGGAAGAAATACCTCTGCCCAGTTTGTCTAATGGCACCATTAATCATGTATATCTGCCACGTGACTGCAGTGAAGAACTATTACAGAGGCAAATAGAACAAGACAAACTCAGAAACATAGATGTATTTTCTTTAATTCCTCATCGTACCTACAATTTCCTTGCAAATCACTACTTATCTACACCAAAGGAACACAAAGCAGTAGATACATCGGATTTGGAAGTAACAGAAGATCCTATAGGTCTTCAGGGAATAGATTTAATCACAGCAGCGTTACTATTTTGTCTCGGAGACTCACCTGGTGGTAGGGGAATATCTGATAGTCGTGTTATTGACGGATACCATGTTGATTTCGGAACTCAGACATTTTCTCTCCCATCTGCAATCCTGGCCACAAATACAATGGTAGGGGAAATTGCCTCAGCCTCTGCATGTGATCATGCAAATCCACAGCTTTCAAATCCAAGCCCTTTCCAGACTCTGGGGCTGGATTTGGTACTAGAATGTGTGGCTAGATACCAAACAAAGCGCTCAATGTTTACATTTGTTTGTGGACAATTGTTTAGACGAAATGAATTTTCTTCACATTTTAAGAACGTACATGGTGATATTCATGCTGGCCTCAATGGCTGGATGGAGCAAAGATGTCCTCTGGCTTATTATGGGTGTACATACTCGCAACGCAGATTCTGTCCTTCAGCGCAAGGGGCAAAGATTATTCATGATCGGCATCTTCGGTCGTTTGGGGTTCAGCCCTGTATATCTACTGTGCTGACAGAGCCTGACAAGAGATGCTGCTTAGGACTCCGTAGTGATCATCTGAGTAATCTTCCTTTTGAAGTTCTACAACATATTGCAGGTTTTCTAGATGGCTTTAGTTTATGTCAGCTTTCACAAGTGTCACGATTAATGAGGGATGTATGTGGAAGCTTACTACAGGCACGTGGAATGGTGATACTGCTGTGGGAAAAGAGGATGTATCCAGATGGAAGTTCTTCATGGCAAATAAAGGAGAAGGTTTGTATACTCCTACGTGGTGTGAACTGTCTTTCCCTCTGTTTGGAATTAGCATGTTCTTTGTTTAGGAGCTGAGGCCTCCCAAGATTTTCCCTCCCTTATGAATGGAGAGACAGGCACGTAAGAGTTGTAAGTAGTAAAATAAAATAAAAGTTTTATTCAAAGTGATCTATGCTGGAGGTGGAGGATGGATCACATACATCTGACACAACTTTTATATTTTTAAAATTATATACAATTTGGAAACAGAGGACAGTATAAGTAAATTAAAAATAAAAATAGTAAATAAAAGCACAATCTTTTTGAACAGAAAGCATTCAACGCCAAATGAATGGCTGAAGGGATGAGTATGTAGGCATCTGCCCCTAAGCTGTGATCCTTGCCCAGTGCCCAAGCACTGAACAAGCTAGTTGTGACCTGAGGTAATAAGACTAAGAGTGTGAAAGCAAGCAAGCAAAAATGTTCGCTGTGAGGAAGGCAAACACCATGGAACCAAATTGCCACTCAGGAACATAGGTCAAATTATTTCCCAGCCTCATCAACCATTGACTAATGAGCACCCATAGTTAATAAAGCCAGAAGTAATAGAAGTGGAGTAATAGGGAGGTTAGAAAAGATTTACCTGTGTCTAGTTGAGGTCCTGGAGTGGGCCAAAGTGACAAAATTCTCCCTCTGGTCTACCCCAAGGCCAGCTAGCTAAGGTGATATGCCAACATGGTGTGGTTTGAAGCAGCAAGAACACTCATCTCCCCTAGTAATCCCCCCCATACCTCCTCTCCCAACACTGGTAACAGTGTGGGGGGCCCCGGCTGAAGCAAGGACTGAGTTTCTAGTGGGTTTATAAAGGACTGGATCCAGAAAAAGTTATGCCAGTCACCTCAAGCCATAAACATCTTAAGACAGCCTTCTCCAGCTATAAAATGTAAATATTACCATAATAAATAGGCAATCTCTATAAGACTTTCACAATTGGTCTAAAACAATTCTATTTTTTTAAACCCTCTGGTTTGAGAAGAGATCTCTCTTACAAATTATGTGGATGTAGAATTTTTATAATGCTGCTTATTTTTTCTGTTATAGTTCACTGTGTTTTGGCAGTCAGACAACCTTGTGTCTATAACGAGTCATTGTATAACATACTTGTGGTTTTGTGTTTGCTGTTCAACCATGCACTTAATATTTGGGTACAATTGTGCTTCTAAACATCAGTTCTACATGACTGTGTCACCTTGCTGCCCTGCCATAAAAGCAGTCTTCACACCCTAAGAAAGCAGAACTTTGATGCTAAGAAATTTATTTTCTAGGTGTGGCGATTCAGCACAGCATTTAGTACTGTAAATGAATGGAAATTTGCTGACGTTGTAAGTATGGCCGACCACTTGAAGAAATGCAGCTATAATGCTGTAGAGAGGCGGGAGGAAGCTGTGCCACTGCCATGTATGTGCGTCACACGAGAGCTTACAAAAGAAGGACGATCATTGCGCTCCGTCTTGAAACCCGTACTTTAAACACGAAGAATTTACTCCCAATTGCACATACACTCAAGCACCTGATATAACCTCTGTGTAATATTTTGTGACACTTTATTAATTTCCTAAAGATAATTTTTGAGGTAAATCTACTCATGTACATAATGTTTTGAAGTGGCATTTATTTTTTTATAATACTGTCTGGTTAGAATGAAAGCTGCCTTAATGTTTGAAAATATGGAACTTGCTGGACAGGGTAGTTTTATATAACTTGTACCATCTGTAAATTTTCATTAGGGTTTTCTGACTTATTGGTGCCCATTTCTTTTTATTGATTTCTGACTTGCAAGAGGATATGCACATTCAGACAGGAACTTGAATTGTATAGAGAGGAATCTGACCAAACAATGTATTACATTGGTCTCTTTGTGAGTTGGGATATAACCATTTAAAAATGGAATTCTAGTCAGAATTTAGCAGCACATATTTTGACCTTTAAAGAGCACTGTGCTCATTTAAGCTGACTGTGGTATTTAACACAGTTTCTAATTACGGGGAACATCTTGGGTTGTATCAAACTATCCTTCCACCAGTGGAATGGACACTGCTAGTGGATTGAATTCCCCCTTCCCCCTGTGCACCCCCCAAATCTTCTTGAGGATTGGGGGAGCAAATTTCAGGGGAAGGAAAATTCCCATTGTACGAGCAGAAGTCTACTTGCATAACATTGATTTTAGCCCTATATAGGATGTGTGTTTTAAGTGTTGATGCAAATGAACAGGGGGAATAATTCACAACTCTTTGAAGTCAATAGCAAAGCATTTGATTTTAATTGAGCAGAATTGTAATTTAAGTGAATTCTGACTTGCAGTAGATTTGTTTCTAATTATACCTTCCCTTGACTGTCAACACAGGCTGCTGCTACTAGCAGTCTAATGGAACAAAATTTAATTGTATTTCAGTCTTGAATGTACACCTAGACTAGCATTTTGGGTTCAAAAATGTTCTCCTCTTTTATTGGTAGAGTGATAAATGGTGAACTTGAACAAAATTCCTGTTGCTTGCTGTAAATTAGCTGCACAGGATTAAAAATTTTAGATGCATATACCTAATGACAAGCTTAGGTTTTATGGTGTTGATGGTATACACCTTATTGTCAGCATGTCTATAGATGTTCTATTGGCTTCAAGGGTATTTTAAATTGTATAGGACTCTGATTCTGAACACACACTGAAGTAAGTTGATTCAAATTAGGAATTTGCTCACAAGCAGATGCGTTTAGGATAGAGGTGTCAGTATGCCATCTTTATAAGATGAGAACCCATTCATTGAATAAAGCATATCTTAAATACAAGTTCATCCATTACATAAATCCATATTCTCCATAGTCTTCCATAATGAGGACATTGTGTTGAATGTTTACTGTAATTATGAGAATGCCTTTAACTATACTAGCATAATTCAGAGGCTTTCATACTTGATACTGCTAGTTTATTGAGCTTGGTGTCACAGACTAACAGAACAAGTTTGTATAAATGAATTAGGGTGTTTTTAATTTTAAAGAAGGAAAGTATTGAAAAGATTATTATAGAAATGGCTATGTTTGTAATGAAGTCATTTACGTATACCTGATCAAAAGTTCCTATGTTTGGCATACATGAATCCAGTCTGGAACATAATTGCATTTTTCGTAACTTTAGGATGTCCCATTTTAAAAAAAATAAACTTAGCCTCATTCGCTAGTGCCATATAGTGAGACCATTAAAGAATGTGGATGTCAGCTCCACATAGCTAATGTCTGTAATGCCTGGATCTTGGAATCAGTTAAACTGTTCTCACAAAGCTGCCTTTCTTCCTGAAGAAACTAGAGAGAATTTTTCTTCAATCCTGTGGAATCTTGGCTTCAGCTGACAGAACATTTCTAATTTTAATAGCCTGGAGAAGAGAGAAGGGATGTTACTGTACTAGTCATGATAATATGCTGAACTTTCTTTTATGTAGGCTATCCCTACAATCAAGAAATCTTTATTCTCTAGCTGTAGGAAGTACCTTAGCAATTTCTGGGCACTTGCCTTTCTCCAAAAAAGAGCTGTCAGCCTCAAATAACCAGTAATATTCATTCCACAGTATTACAAGCTCCTTCTGTATACACTAGTAACCATCAAATATCTTAGCCAGTGTATACTTCATTATTAACTGTACTTTTTGTTGTTGGAGAATAGAGGTCAGCAGAATGTATCTTGGCCTCTTGAGTAGAATACTGCAACTACAAAAACACTAGAACACCCTCTAACAACAAAAGACGTGCAGTTGTACCTGTGGTGAACAGTTGGTTCATTTTTTCACATTAAGCATTTTGAACACTTCATTCTCAACATGCACTTTTTACTTTCAAATCTATATACTGTGTCATTTGTTTTTTTAAAAAAACCTTAATCCAGAGCTATTAAAGCAGTAATGCTATAAAGAATTCTATTTGGTATACTCTTGTGTACAAGAATTCAGTGCAAATCTAGGATATCAGTATTTTATACTGCTATGCAGTTGTTGTTTAAAAAAAACAAAAGTAGTGGTATGTAATTTGTCAATAATACTTGAGTTTCTCTTCTGTAACATACCTTGCATTACAAGTGTTCATTGAGTGTCTCTGGTCCAGTTGCATTGTTTTTTTTTCATATTCACAGCTGTTCCTTTCTTACCAATACACCACCTTTTAAAAATGTTTTCAGTTCATGGTATTTTTTGCAATGTCTGTCATAATCCTAATAAAACATATTTGCCATTTCTCTTTAGTACATGCTTTTTTGGTTGATGTTCTAGGTGATCTGTTTTGTGTTAATGACCTCCCTACCTGTGCATTCTAGGTTGAAATTAAATATTTAACGTAGTGACGGAATGCCACTATCAAATATGGTTTCTAGAATCTGGAGTGAGAATTCCTTATCCTTTAGTATATATACTTCAGTAAGTGAAAATGTAAATTCAATTAAAATACCTGAAGAAGGTGAACTTGTATTTTGGAAGTGTTTTTCGTTGGATGTCCGAACTACAATTGTTTTTATGGTCTCCCTTCTAGCACTATGATGTATCCGAGTTACTACTTTTTACACTGTACCACTCATATCTAGGTTCTGCTTCCCACATAACTCTTCAGCTAGAGTTAAGTCACTTATGTCCATAATCTAGAAATAGTTTATAGATCTTCCGTTGGGTTCCCAGAAAGATCCATTTGATCTTGGAAACATAGAGCAAGACTGGCACAGTTTGAGACCTGAGTGCCGCGTGACGGAGTGAGCTCCCGTCTTCAGTCCCAGCTTCTGCCAACCTAGCAGTTCGAAAGCAAGAAATTGCAAGTAGATAAATAGGTACTGCTGCGGCGGGAAAGGTAACAGCATTCCGTGCACCTCGGTGTTCAGTCATGCCAGCCACATGCCCACGGAAGCATCTTCGGACAGCGCTGGCTCTTCGGCTTAGAAATGGAGATGAGCACCACACCCTAGAGTCGGATCCGACTGGTTGGGGACACCTTTTCCTTTTTTTTTCATGCTTCCTATGTTGAGATTTTGTATAAATCCCTTGAGTGATACATGATGGAGTAGATGCTGCTTCTCCTGTAAAGTGGAACATAGGAAGCTGCTTTATACCAGATCAGACAATTTTTATATTACTGGATTTCATTTTGGAATAGCAGTGTGCCACATTGTTACCTTTTGGCACTTCATAGATAGGCCTCCGTGTATAGGTAATGGGATACCTGTGCATCCCTTCTTTTATCCCCAACCATGCCACCCTCCCTTTTAAGGTGCAGCAACAGAGCACTGGGTGACCTGGGCCCAATCCTGGCTGGTGTGCTGTCCAGGTAGACAGGCACAGAAGGAAGAGGATGCTCTTCATGCTATCTGGGCAATGTGGGAAGAAGGGCCATTGGCTCTGCCCCGAGCATATGGAAGAATGAGAGGTGCAGTATCAATATAGGAACTTACACTCATCAATTTTGTCTTTTTGCTTCACTCTGCCTTGGGCCAAACCCATACTCAGAAAAGCAAAGCTGCAAACAAAAATGAAATTACCACATTTGATAGAAGTTCTGATGTAGTCTGTGCGCAGACTACAGCAATTTATTTTCATCAGGTGAAAATGAAATGCCTATGTTTGTAGATAAGTATAAATACTCAGATCTGAAAAGTGATCTAATTGGTTCATTTACATAGGAAAGCCTTTAACTCCGATATTTAATAATACCAGTTGGTTACCCATGAACACAGTTTGTGGACAAAAATCTAACAAAAGTTTTAACTTAACTGCATTTCTTGAAACATTCAAAGTGTTAACATCTTTTATCTTTACAAAACTTCAATACAATGTTCTTGGTGTAAATACTAGGGCGGCCACTTGAAGTGGCCACATCCTTGCTCTGGTCCATTAACGTGAATCTTGAGGTTTGCCAATGAGAGCACATGACTCATGGCAACATAGATCCCTTCATGATTTGTTTATAGGCCATATGTCACTGGCATATCATTGTATGTTGGCCTGTACCTGTGTTTATAAAGGTGTACAGATATTTTTATGTTCCTATTTCATTTTGCTCCAGTTTGCAATTAGGTTTAATTATACTTGACATTTTTATATTAAAAATAAAGCTTCATAGTAGATTGTTATAGAAGATAGCCTAATTCTTTTTTTAAAGCGTTATGGACATAAAATTGGTCAATGGGAAGGCAGTCCAAAAGGGATGACTGACTCCTGACTGGATTATATAGATGGGATGTGCCCTTCTGCTTTCCCTTGTTCACCATTTCTCTGGGTGGTTGTGCAGAGCAAATGACGCATATGAGGAGTGAATAGAGGTAGCTGCTTCTCACTCTCCTGGTGCTTTTTATTAGGCCATTGCCTCATTCAAAGAATTTCATGGGGGTCCAGACAACCTGGTCTTCAAAACGTAACCCTCATCACGGAAAATCTACTAAGGAAGAAGGAACAGCAGCACAATGCCTTCTGACTGTTAGCACTAGGCGCCCCTGCAGTTGCAAGCGCCCAAGGAAGGGTGAGCCAGAAACACAGGAACAGGGTTTGGGGCCTTTGTGGGCGATGCAGAGGATTTGGGCCTCTTGGACGAGGCAGCCTCCGAGCCCAGGTTGCGGCAGGCCGCGCACCACCTGGAACTAGCCTCGGCGTGACCGCCCCAATCCTGCGGGCGCTGACATGGGATTTTGAATAGAGGGGCGGCTGAGCACGCAAGAGGCCCCTTTGACGGCTCCCGAAGCGCTCCGCCTCACGCCCGTGCTCGGCTCTGAGCAGCAGACCGCCGCCCCGGCCCGCCTATTCTCCCTCCCCCAGGCCACACGGTCTCCTCGGCCCGCTCAGTCGCCTCGCTTCCAGCCCGCCTTCTTGCCCCTTTCCGGGAGAGCGCGGGCAGGGCAGCACCTCGCCCGGCGCGAGCGACGTCGCGCCCACCCGGCAGCGGCTCCATTTCTCCCCCCACCCCCTAGCGGCCGTGAGTGGGATCCCCGCACGACCGCCTCCTGCGGCGCTCGCTATTCCGAGGCGCCGGCGGACCGAGTCCCTGCCATGTTGTTCCGTTTCGGGGTGATCTTGCCGGCCCGGCTGGCGGAAGGCGGCACAGCGCTCTGCGTGTCAGGCTCCCGGCCGGAGCTGGGTCAATGGGAGCCCAAGCAGGCGCTGGCCATGAGGCCTGCACGGCCGCTGGCTCCCTTGCCCGCTCAAGAGCCGGTCCTGTGGCTCGCGGAGGTGGCGCTGCCCGAAGCAGAGGCCGCGTGCACGTTCTGGTACAAATTCCTCAGGCGCCACGAGACGGGAGGCCCCGTCTGGGAAGGTAACGGCTGCTCAGGTCTCGCGCACCCCCCCTCCCGCTTTCTCGCGTGCGTGCGTGCGTCGACGAGGGGGCGTGGCTACGCTTGCCTTTCTCCTGTCTGCTCGTTGTTGTTGTTGTTCAGTTGTTAAGTCATGTCCGACTCTTCGTGACCCCATGAACCATAGCATGCCAGGCCTTCCTGTCCTCTGCTCTCTCCTGGAGTGTGCTCAAGTTCATATTCATTGCATCAGTGATGCTATCTAGCCTTCCCATCCTCTGCTGTCCCCTTCTCCTTTTGCCTTCAATCTTTCCCAGCATCAGGGTCTTTTCCAGGGAGTTTTCTCTTCGCATTAGGTGGCCAAAATATTTGAGCTTCAGCTTCAGTATCTGTCCTTCCAGTGAGCAGTCAGGGTTGATTTCCTTTAGGATGGACTGATTTGACCTCCTTGCAGTCCAGGGGACTCGTAAGAGTCTTCTCCAGCACCACAGTTCGAAAGCATCAATTCTTCGGCGCTCAGCCGTCCTCATAGTCCAGCTCTCACAGCCATACATTACTGCTGGGAAAACCATAGCTTTGATTAGACGGACCTTTGTCGGCAAGGTGATGTCTCTGCTTCTTACTATGCTGTCTAGGTTGGCCATAGCTTTCCTCCCAAGGAGCAAGCGTCTTTTAATTTCATGGCTACAGTCACCGTCTGCGGTGATCTTGGAGCCCAAGAAAGTAAAATCTGTCACTGCTTCCATTTCTTCCCCTTCTATATGCCAGGAAGTGATGGGGCCAGATGCCATGATCTTCGTTTTTTTAATGTTGAGTTTCAAACCAGCTTTTGCACTCTCCTCTTTCACCCTCAACAAGAGGCTCTTGAGATCCTCTTCGCTTTCTGCCATTAGGGTGGTATCGTCTGCATATCGGAGGTTGTTGATAATTCTCCCAGCAATCTTAATTCCGACCTCTGATTCATCCAACCCGGCATTTCTCATGATGTACTCTGCATATAAGTTAAATAAGCAGGGTGACAATATGCAGCCTTGTCGTACTCCTTTCCCAATTTTGAACCAATCGGTTGTTCCATGTCTGGTTCTTACTGTTGCTTCTTGACCCTCGTACAGGTTTCTCAGGAGACAGGTAAGGTGGTCTGGTACTCCCATCACTTTCAGAATTTGCCACAGTTTGTTGTGATCCACACAATCAAAGGCTTTAGCGTAGTCAATGAAGCAGAAATAGACGTTTTTCTGGAATTCTCTTGCTTTCTCCATGATGCAGCGAATGTTGGCGATTTGATCTCTAGTTTCTCTGCCTCTTCGAAACCCAGCTTGTACTTCCGGTAGTTCTCGGTTCGCATACTGCTGAAGCCTAGCTTGTAGGATTTTGAGCATCACCTTGCTGGAATGTGAAATGAGTGCAATTGTGCGGTAGTTTGAACACTCTTTGGCGTTGCCCTTCTTTGGAATTGGAATGTAAACTGACCTTTTCCAGTCTTGTGGCCACTGTTGAGTGTTCCAGATTTGTTGACATATTGAATGCAGCACTTTAACAGCATCATCTTTTAGGATTTTAAATAGCTCGGCTGGAATACTGTCATCTCCGCTAGCTTTGTTGTTACTAATGCTTCCTAAGGCCCACTTGACTTCACTCTCTAGGATGTCCGGCTCAAGTTCAGTGACCGCACTATCATGGCTATCAGGGACATTCAGATCTTTCCTGTATAGTTCTTCTGTGTATTCTTGCCACCTCTTCTTAATCTCATCTGCTTCTGTTAGGTCCCTGCCTTCTTTGTCCTTTATCATGCCCGTCTTTGCACAAAACGTTCCCTTGAGATCTCCAATTTTCTTGAAGAGATCTCTAGTCTTTCCCATTCTATTGTTTTCCTCGATTTCTTTGCATTGTTCATTTAAGAAGTCCTTCTTGTCTCTCCTTGCTATTCTCTGGAACTCTGCGTTCAGTTGGGTATATCTTCCCCTTTCTCCCTTGCTTTTCGCTTCCCTTCTTTCGTGAGCTACTTGTAAAGCCTCATCAGACAGCCACTTTGCTTTCTTGTCTTTCTTTTTCTTTGGGATGGATTTCGTTGCTGCCTCCTGAACAATGTTACGGATCTCTGTCCATAGTTCCTCAGGCACTCTGTCTATCAGGTCTAATCCCTGAAATCTATTCCTCACCTCCACTGTATATTCATCAGGGATATGATTTAGGTCATACCTGAATGGTTTAGTGGTTTTCCTGACGTTCTTCAATTTAACCCGAAATTTTGCAAGAAGCAGCTCATGGTCTGAGCCACAGTCAGCTCCAGGTCTTGTTTTTACTGACTGTATGGAGCTTCTCCATCTTTGGCTGCAAAGGACATAATCAATCTGATTTCGATATTGACCATCTGGTGACGTCCATGTGTAGAGTCGCCTCTTGTGCTGTTGGAAAAGAGTGTTTGTTCTCAGATCAGCATGTTCTCTTGGCAAAACTCTATTAGCTTTTGTCCTGCTTCATTTTGTACACCAAGGCCATGCCTGCCTGTTATCCCGGTGATTTCTTGATTTCCTACTTTAGCATTCCAATCCCCTATGATGAAGAGGACATCTTTTTTTGGTGTTAGTTCTAGAAGGTGTTGTAGGTCTTCATAGAACCGATCAACCTCAGCTTCTTCGGCCTCAGTGGTTGGGGCATAGACTTGAATTACTGTGATGTTGAATGGTTTGCCTTGGATTCGTACTGAGATCATTCTATCATTTTTAAGATTGTACCCCAGTACTGCTTTTCCCACCCTTTTGTTGACTATGAGTGCTACTCCATTTCTTCTAAGGGATTCTTGCCCACAATAGTAGATATGATGTTCACCTGAATTAAATTCGCCCATGCCTGTCCATTTTAGTTCGCTGATTCCCAAGATGTCGATGTTCAATCTTGCCATCTCATGTTTGACCACCTCCAGCTTACCTTGATTCATTGATCTGACATTCCAGGTTCCTAAACAATATTGTTCTTTACAGCATCGGATTTTCTTTTAACCACCAGACACATCCACAGCTGAGTGTCCTTTCGGGTTTGGCCCAGCCGCTTCACTCTTTCTGGTGCTACTTGGAAATACCCTCTGCTCTTCCCCAGTAGCATATTGGACACCTTCCGACCTGAGGGGCTCATCTTCCGGCGTCATATCTTTTAGCCTTGTGATACGTTCCATGGGGTTTTCTTGGCAAGAATACTGGAGTGGGTTGCCATTTCCTTCTCCAGTGGACCACATTTTGTCAGAACTCTCTGCCATGACCTGTCCATCTTGGATGGCCCTGCACGGCATAGCTTATGGCTTCACTGAGTTACGCAAGCCCCTTCGCCACAACAAGGCAGTGATCCATGAAGGGGTGTCTGCTCGTAGGTGACGCTTAACTGTTGTCTGTGAGGAGGGCGGTGCGCGCGCGCGTAGCGCTGTTCTTCTCCCTTATGAGTCCACTTCCACCGGCTCCTCAGGAAAGCAAACTCCTTGCGTAAAATCCAACATAAGGCCTACTTAGAGTAGACCCATTGAAATGAATGGGATGTAAGTTAGTCATGACTAGCGGCTGAGTTGATTTGGGTTGTTTCCCAGAAGCCCAATAAAGTCCCTGGACCATTTCTTTGACCAACTTACAACAGATGTACCTGGAACGATGATTGAAAACAATGGCAAAAATACAGAATTGCAATATATGTTATTATTATATTGTTTTCTGTGTATTTTTGGAGCATTTCCCGTCCTTTGGGACCAGACTATCGTGCCAATTATCTACTATTGAGTTTGGATTTTTTTTTTTAATTGAAATTTTAAAATATACCGAATCAATGTGTGGAGAATGCCAATTAGGGATGGACAGAATGAAAATAAATGGCAAAATGCAAGAAGAATAAAATTGACAAAGGAAGCCAAAAGGAAGAGGCTACATTTGTTGAAACTACTTATTTACTACATTTATATGTTGCCTTTCTGCCAGCGCACTCAACATTAAAATAATGGCTTGTAGTTTAATAGATACGAAACAAAAGGGGAAAGAGATATGGAGAAATAAGAAAATAAGCAATTTGTGCTCCATGGCCACTCCATGATTCATCTGGGAAGAGAAGGAGCCAAATAGCAATTAGTTCTAGCTGCACTGATGGAGGGGGCCTTGCTATCTCACCTCTCCCTCTGATGAAGCCAGAGAGAATAGCTGTTGTTGGAAACAATTCTGGGAGAAAAGGAGCCAAATCACTGGTTTCACTTCTGTCTCTGATGCAGCCATATGGGCTGTATATGTGCATAATATAAGTGCATAATATCCTTTCACTTATTTAAATCATTTTTACCAAGGTCACCAAAATGTGTGCATGTTTAATGCAATTGTACTGGTTCTGCTGCTGGAAGCTAATTCTGGCTTTTAGATACCGTTTGAAGCACTAAAGAAACCTACAGAACCATTTAACCAGAAACCATGAGTTGATAGCACATATGATCATGTCTTCTATGGACTGGAAAAGGTGCAGAAAAAACTAAAATGATCAAGGAGCTGGAGCACATCCCTTATGAGGAAAGGTTGCAATATTTGGGGACGTTGAGCTTAGAAAAAATGGTAAGGGGGATACGATAGAGGTGGATCGACAGAGATTCAGGACAGATAAAAGTACTTCTTTGCACAGGGAAAAATTCACTGTCACAAGGTGTAGCAATCACCACCAACCTGGATGGCTTTAGAAGGCGATTAGACAATTCATGTAAGTTAAGTTGATTAGTCATGATGGCTATATATTACTTCCAGTATCAGAGGCGGTATTGGGGAACACATGTGGAAGAGGGCTATTGAGTAGTTGGGGAACACAAGTGGAAGAGTGCTGTTGCGCTTGAGTCCTCTTGCGCTCGAGTCTAGACATCTGGTTAGCCACTATGAGACAAAATGCTGGACTAGATAGCCCTTTAATGTAAGCCAGCTGGGCTCTTCCTATGTTCTTGTGAATAATGATAGCGCTGCAGTACCTCCCCGAGCTCTTTGAAAAGCTAGCATCTGTAAGCAAACTGGTGGTGTTTCCAGTTGGAGAGCTCCTAGCACTGACAATCAAAAGGCATTGTGCAGTTATTCCATCCTTTCTTTTTAAAGAAAAAACTTAAGAAAAGAGATGGAAGAAGGAGTGGGGAAACACAGGAGGGCAACAAATTGAAGACAACGTCATCTGGACGCTGTATAAAATTCCATGAAAAAAGAAGGGTGATTGCACAATAAAAGCATCTTCTGGAAGCACCTTCATGGAATGCTAGAATGAGATGATTCATAGATCCCTGAGGATTAATGAGAACAGCCTTGCCCTTCGCTATTGAATGTGTTCGTTTTGCATAGGAGATGCTGGGTAAGGTGGACGGTGGCACTCATTCAGTCATTTCTTTGACAATGGACAAGGTACTTGAGGAGGGAGAGACCGCCAATAACTTTATTTATTTATTTATTTATTTATTTATGGAATTGATTTCGTACACACTTTAAGATAGTAAAATAATAAACAATTTTGAAAAACAAAGCAGCAAATAAAGACAACATTAAGTTTGGGGCCAGATAGAAAAAAGCCATTAGAAGCCATTAAAGCATCAACTGCAGCCTATTATTACTGTAAATCTTTGTCCGTTATGCCAACAAAACATACCAACACAGGAAACAGATTAAGGATTTAGTGCGATGTTAGCATCTCCTCTCCTTCCCCACTCCAACACTGGAGTAGAAATATATGGTAGTGGAGGGATGGGACTCTTGGTGTGCTTGTATGAGGCTTGTGCAAATCTGGAGACCAGAATTCGGGGTATTTCTGAAAGGGTGAGAAAAAGTCTGCTGTTTCCACAACTGAACCAAGAGGGGATGATGGGAGAGGACCTTCTCTACCCACAAATGTCTCACTGAATTTATATTGCCCCATCCACGATACATGGTATGGTATCACAGCAGAATCGAGGGCTTAATAGGAAAAGGCTTGAGGGAACAGTTTATGTAGTGCAGCCTCCAGGCAGAAATGTCCATGAGTTGCTGCAGCTAAGGAAGTACCTAAGGAAGTGATTTGTGGCACTAGAGAGGAAACTTAAAAGCACATTATTCTAAGCTTGCACAGACTAATGTAAATAAAAGACATTTTCTTGTGCAGTTCAGTATTTTTTACTTGCACCTTGAGAATAGCAAGGTGTGTGCTTGAATGTCGCACAATGTATAGTTGATACTTAGCCAGGGGCATGTAGTATATTATATTTCTCCACTGTATTGGCATTTCTTTGGTATTGTGCTTTATATTGCTGTAAAAGTTTTACAGCAGGTGTTACTTTAAACACTGTAAAATGTTTGTAGGTACACCTTATGGATAGCGTGTGTCTGTGTATAGTTGTAACTTCTTAGATATTCTGTTCTACTTATAATTGCATAGGAAAGTGTGACAGTATTGGAAATAGGCAGGGAATGGACCTGGGGTAGCTAAGTAGATGAAATACTTAGAAGGCCAGAATGGACTGAGGTACTGAAATTAGGTATGGATTGTCATGACTCAGTTTCATAAGGGCCTCCGATAGAGGCAGCTGAGGTCTTCCTGATACATAGAAAGCCTTTCAGGACTTAAACATGTTTAACTTGTTACTTCAGTTGGCAGCAGATAATTAGATCTACTACATCACCTGTTGTTTCCGTGTTGTAGCAATAACATCAAATTATGACACTGTTAGGAATTCTACAGCTTTTATTTGATACCATCCACAGTATGAAAATGATGTAGAGAAGCTGCTGTTTTACTTAGCATCCAGTGTTGACAACATCCATTTTGAGTACAGAATGTGGGAGATCAAATAGTCAAACAGCCTGCAATAGGGCAATCAGAGTTACTGGAAGTGATTTTGATGAAAATGCCTGATACAACAATAGAACATGCCAGCAGTAGGGTGTTTGTTAGAATCCAAATCAATAAACTTTAAATATTGACTCTGGGCAGGACATGTAAGTTAGAGCATTAGCCCCATAGAACACATAGAATCATAGAATAGTAGGGTTGGAAGGGGCCTACAAGACCATCAAGTCCAACCCCCTGCTCAATGCAGGAATCCAAGTCACAGCATCCCTGACAGATGGCTGTCCAGCCTCCTCTTGAATGCTTCCATTGTGGGAGAGCCCACTATCTCCCTAGGGGATTGGTTCCATTGTCGTATTGCTCTAACAGTCTGGAAGTTTTTCCTGATGTTCAGCCGGAATCTGGCTTCCTGTAACTTGAGCCCATTATTCCATGTCCTGCATTCTGGGATAATCGAGAAGAGATGCTGGCCTTCCTCTCTGTGATGACCTTTCAAGTACTTGAAGGGCGCTATCATATCTCCCCTCAGTCTTCTTAAGGCTAAACATGCCCAGTACTTTCAGTCTCTCCTCATAAGGCTTTGTTTCCAGTCCCCTGATCATCTTTGTTGCCCTCCTCTGAACTGTTTCCAGTTTGTCTGCATCCTTAAAGTGGGGTGCCCACAACTGGACACAGTAGTCCAGATGAGGCCTAACCAGTGCTGAGTAGAGGGGAACTAGTACTTCCCGGGATTTGGAAGCTATGCTTCTATTAATACAGCCCAAAAGAGCATTTGCCGTTTTTGCAGCCACATCACATTGTTGGCTCATATTCAGCTTGTGATCGACAACAATTCCAAGATCCTTCTTGCTTGTAGTGTTGTTGAGCCAGGTATCCCCCATCTTGTAACTGTGCATTTGGTTTCTTTTTCCTAGGTGCAGAACTTGGCATTTATCCCTATTAAATTTCATCCTTCAAAACATGCGGCATCTGAGGCAGGTTTTACTGAGAATCATGTCTTTCTAGGGAAAGGGAATTGTCATTTCAGGCATTCTGCCTTTCCTGCTCCCCTTCCCCCATCTTCCCCTTCACTTTCCCTCCTTCTTCATAAAATGGTCTGTAAATCAGAAACTTTTACTTAGTTCTCCCACTAGATGTCATTATTCTACCTGAGAATTGAGAATCTTCATTTCTCCTAGGAGCCAGCATCATGAGAGCATAACCAGCTTTTAGTGGTGAATCTATTCAGTATTTATATCGTTGATGGTAAAAGACAAATTAAAAATTCATTCCCTTTGCCCATTTCAGTCTTGTCTACGAAATAATGAACGGAAAAGAGCATTAAATATAACGAGATATTGATTACCTAATATTTTATTTTAAATAACGAAGATTTAATTTCAGCCCTTTTGCTGAGAAAAGTATTTAGACTTTTCTATGCTTCCAGGTGTAACAATTCCTTGTTGATATGGGTGACCAGAAATAAACTTGAACTGACATAGAATTATAGTTTTCTTTTTATGTAACTGCATTAAATATACGATGCTAATAAATATGACTTTAATGTCGTAAAATCAGAACATTGCACGCAGTGCATTCTTCTAGTACAATCTGAAATCCACACACACCCTTCACAGGCTCTTAAAGTGGTGGAGCCATTTCAGGATTTTTCCAGGGTAGGAGCAAACCTGTGTGTGTGTTAAAGTTATCACCACTGCCAAAAGCCCCCATCAGAGCAATGCTGTCATTACATAGCACTGTGTTGTGGGGGATCTGGGGGAAAAGATGGAAGAGCTCCGGCAGCTGTGGTGCATTCTGTCCTCCACTCTTGAATTTTATCCCTCACCACCAGAAACTTGATGGGGAAAGGTTCCTTCATATGTAAGCACAATATGAATGTTATCTAGAGATTCCAAGATGGTTGTTCTGAACCCATCTGGTCATTCGGGACCCATCACTGCATTGCAAGAGTCATAGTTACCAGGGTTCAAACAGTGAGTGTTCAGTCCAGTGCAACAGACAGGGTTAACGGATGGAAGAGGTCCTGGAGAGGATGTATGTTATACATATATTTTTAATAATAATAAAACAAGGCAAGTTCAGTTTTTGGAGTGATTAGCAAAAAGACTACAAATCAAACAGCAAGTATCATGCCATTATATAGTCATTGGTACAGCCAGATACTGTGTCCAAGTTTGGCCATCTCATTTCAGAAAGGATATAGAGCTAGAAAAGATACAAAAAGGCTGACTGAAATAAGGATTAGAGGGTAATGTTTTAGGAAGACAGGATACAGACATAGTGGCTTTTAAGCTTAGAAAAAAGAACTAAGAATGAGGTAAAGGGGAATTGATGAGAAAACGTGTGTAATCAATAGGGTAAGGTGTCAGTTGGCCCTAAGGTAGGGCCAATTGACACATTACCCTATTGATTACCCACGATAGGGGAGACATGATATGCATCTATAAAACCACCCATTGTTTAGATAAATTTCTCACAGATACTCTGGATTGTAGGCAATGGTGACTTTGTCCTAGCAGAAAGCACTTCCGCTACCAGCACAAGGCAGGTCGCCCAGTTTTCTCTGATTCTCCCTACCTACTACATGTCCTACAAACAACTCCTCCTGAGGATTGGGGGACCCTCCAGAATAGTATGGGATATGGCATGGAGGCTGCAGTAGCGAGGGGGATTTGTGAAAATTGGACGCCCACCTTGTGCGTGTACTTGTACAAAGCCACTATTGGATACAGCCCTGTATTACTAAGAGCACAGTCCTATGCATGTTTAGACAGAAAAAAGTCCTCCAACTCCCAGCATCCCTCCAGCTTTCAATGCTGGCTGGGGAATTGAAGGACCTTTTCTGTTTAAACATGCATAGGATTGCACCCTAAATGTGTTAGTAGTAGATTAGGTGGCTGACAAAAGGGAGTTCTGCTTCACTCAATACCTACTTAATTTATGTATTTCATCTCCAGCATGTGACATGGTGATGGCCATACACCTAGATTAAAGAGAGGATTAAACAAATTCATAGAAGATAGATCTATCAAAGGTATTAGCCATGACAAACAAAGGGAACCTTTCTATGGTTGGCTGGAGCAGAGGATATTTGTTGGGAAAACAAAAGGGGCTGGCCATCTTGTCCTGCTTATGAGCTTCCAAGAGGCATGTGGCTGGCCTCTGTTAGAAAAAGAAGGCTGAGCTACATGGGGCTTTTCTACACGAGGCTGTTATCCACTGCATCTCCTTTTGGTTTCATCGCAGAATTGAGATCCAAGTACTACACGAGGAACATTTCCTTCCTGCTTTTTCTCTAGGTGGCACTGTGGTATAGCAGAATTGCACAAATACACAAGAGGAATTTCACCATCAGAAATAATATCCCATTTTCCCTGATCTAAAAAAAAAACTCACAGAAAGTACTGTTTACAAATAGAAGTGAAACTCAAGTGTCACGATGTTGTCTAAAGAACATCTATAAATAATCATGAGGAGAGAATGATAAGCACATGACAAACGCTGCATGTAGAAAAACTCATGGAGATTGGACCTAATTTAGCAAGCCAATGCTTATATTCTGAAACAACATTCTGGAGTGAGTCCTCAGCAAGGGAGGGAGAGAAAGGATGCAGGGCCACCTAGAGAGGCCAGGCTGCTCCTCCCTCCATTAACTGTCACTGTCTTCAGCCGTTCCATTAGACCGCAGCAAAGGATGAAGAGAACACATGCAGAGCCACCATCAGCTCTGCTGAGAAGTCAGGTTCCTCCCTCTGTCAACTGTCATCTGGCAGCCATTGTATCAGGCTACAGCAGAGGAGAAAAGGGAAATAGACCCTCTTCACTGGGTTAACTGAGAGATCAGGAAATTTGGCTCCTCTCCTTGAATTGTTTTACATTCCTGCTGTCAGGTTTCTCAATACCCCCGCGCACACGCTCAGGCAATCTGACCACCAGACACCCAAACCAGTGAGATTTCTTTATTGCAGGGAATCCCACAGCAAAGCTTAATCGTTTCACTCTTCAGAAATCATATACCTGATGGTCAGTAGCTATAGGCTCTATGTAATTCCAGAACAGTCCAAAGCTAAACACTACTACCGTGACTGAGATCCTCATCAACATGGTTTCTCCGTTGCCATCTCCATGGTTCTGAACACAAGAGGACTCTAGATTCCTGGCGTACCTAACCCAAGCAATCCTTTCACGGGGTTCCTACCCCGGACATGGAAAGGGAATGATTCCTGGAATTAACCCATCAGGCAATCCAGGGATAACTTCTTGAAAGGCCTAAACAAACAACACCCATAGAGAGTCCAACTTCGAATCTTTTTTTGAGAACTCCAGGCTACATGGTCAAGGCCCATCAAGATCAAGGGAAGGGCATACCCACACATGCAAGGAGTTCCAGGCCACTGCTTTCGCATTGGCAACTCCACGCTGCATGAGTTCTGGCAGAGGGAAGTCCAAAAGTCGTAGATCAAACCCAGCCTGCCATACACTGAGCTGACTCAGTAGTAAGACACAGCTGACACAGACACACAATCCACAGCAACGAGAATTCAAGTCTATGAAAAGTCTCACAGTACTTTTCATGGCAAGTCCTTAACAATCCAAAGTTCCGGTCCATGTGCAGAGCGCCTCCAAAAGCCCAGACGATGGTGGATCCAAACTGAGAAGGCTTGGGGCAATGAAGACGAGATGTTCCTAGCAAAGGCTATTCACCTTTGCATCAGCTTAAAAGGGAAGGCGTGACTGTAGGACACCCCCTCCAGATCCCCTGACGGACACAGGCCTTTAGCCTTTCAGCAAGGCTCCTGCCTAAAGAGGGCATCACTGCTCAGCCCTCCAGCAGGGACGCGTCAACCTGGGCGACCTTTCTACAAATGCCAAGTTCTGCACCTAGGAAAAAGAAACCAAATGCACAGTTACAAGATGGGAGATACGTGGCTCAACCACACTACAAGTGAGAAGGATCTTGGAATTGTTGTCGATCGCAAGCTGAATATGAGCCAACAATGTGATGTGGCTGCAAAAACGGCAAATGCTATTTTGGGCTGCATTCATAGAAGCATCGCTTCCAAATCCCGGGAAGTACTAGTTCCCCTCTACTCAGCACTGGTTAGGCCTCATCTGGAGTACTGTGTCCAGTTCTGGGCACCACACTTTAAGAAGGATGCAGACAAACTGGAGAGGGTTCAGAGGAGGGCAACAAAGATGATCAGGGGACTGGAAACAAAGCCCTATGAAGAGAGACTGAAAGAACTGGGCATGTTTAGCCTTGAGAAGAGAAGACTGAGGGGAGATATGATAGCACTCTTCAAGTACTTGAAAGGTTGTCACAGAGAAGAAGGCCAGGATCTCTTCTTGATCATCCCATAGTGCAGGACACGGAATAATGGGCTCAAGTTACAGATTCAGATTCCGGCTGAACATCAGGAAAAACTTCCTGACTGTAAGAGCAGTACGACAATGGAACCAATTACCTGGGGAGGTGGTGGGCTCTCCCACACTGGAGGCCTTCAAGACGAGGCTGGACAGCCATTTGTCAGGGATGCTCTGACTTGGATTCCTGCATTGAGCAGGGGGTTGGACTCGATGGCCTTGTAGGCCCCTTCCAGCCCTACTATTCTATGATTCTAAACCCCTCCCTGCCTCTGTCAGGTTCTCATGGACAGCTTCCAGCCTTCCTGCCTGCCAAGGCCAGATCAGCAGGTGGACAGGGAGTAGGGTGACTCCATCTGCCTCTGTCTGAGAACACTGACAGAGATAAGCTCACACAGACTCTGACATTCCAGAGGCTGAATAGGCCCAAGCCCTTCCGGCTACTTCCAGGCAAATCCTGGCTATAACTTACAAGGCCCACTGCAGTACTGAAGCTGGGCCCTAACACCTGCTGATTGTTAACAAGACCTTGTTTGTTTTCCTCCTCCCTCCTAATCCCTTTTCCTTTTGTGTCATGTAGTTTAGATTGTAAGCCTGAAGGCAGAGACTTTTTAATTGATCTGTAAGCTGCTCTGTGAGCCACTTTTTGGCTGAAGAGCTGGGTAAAAATTCTATAAATAAATATTTATCAAGCCTTTGATTTTATATTTACATTTGGGCATATGCCAGTTGTAAATCAGAGCCATGTAAGAGACTTATCCCTGCCACCACTACCTATATACAGTCAGGGCCAGAAATATTGGAACAAGGATAACTGTTTTGGCAGTTGGCCTCTGTACACCACCACATTGAAGATGAAAGGAAACACACCCAGGTGGGAGTGAAGTCAGGACTTTCAGCTGTAATTCAAGGGGTGTGACAAAAGTGGGGCACTAACCATTCAGGAAGGACAGCCAGTGGCATACATACACACACACATCGTTGGTGGCTCATAAGTAATGGAACGAATGGCTGACAAGCAGCTGCATGGCCAGGTGTGGCCTGTTTCCTGGGTACCCCATGACCAATCAAGCAGACAAAAGGCCTGGAGGTGGTTCTGAGTGTTACATTTGCATTTGGTAGCTGTTCACTGGAACTCCGTCCCAACATGAGGTCCAAAGAGGTGTCCATGCAAGTGAAGGAGGCCATCATTAGGCTGAGGAAACAAAATAAACCATCACAGAGATAGCAAAAACAGTGGGAGTGGCCAGTACAACAGTTTGGACCATCCTGAAAAAGAAGGAATTAACTGGCAAGCTCAGCAACAGCAGAAGGCCTGGAAGACCACAGAAGACAACTAAAGTGGATGACCGCAGAATTCTGCTCATGGTGAAGAGGAACCCTTTCACAACATCTAGCCAGGTCAAGAATGCTTTTGAGGAGGTAGGCATGTCATTGTCAACATCTACAGTCAAGAGATGGCTTTATGAATGTAAATACAGAGGCTTCACAACAAGGTGCAAACCACTGGTAACGCTCAAGGACAGGCCAGATTAGCCTTTTCCAGCAAACACCTAAAAAATCCTGCTCAGTTCTGGAATAAGATTATTTGGACTGATGAAACCAAGATTAACTTGTACCAGAATGATGGGAAGAGAAAAGTATGGAGAAGGAAAGGAACAGCCCATGATCCAAAACATACCACATCATCTGTCAAAGATGGTGGAGGCAGTGTTATGGCATGGGCATGTATGGCTGCCAATGGAACTGGGTTACTGGTGTTTATTGATGACCTGACTGCTGAGAAAAGCAGCAGGATGAATTCTGCAGTGAATAGGGCTATACTTCCTGCTCAGATTCAGCCGAATGCTGCCAAATTGATAGGACACCGCTTCATATTGCAGATGGATAACAACTCAAAACATATAGCAAAAGCTACCCAAGAGTTTCTGAAGGCAAAGAAGTGGGATGTTCTTCAATGGCCAAGTCAGTCACCTGATCTCAGCCCAATAGAGCATGCTTCTCACTTACTGAAGACAGGACTATAGGCAGAAAGACCCACGAACAAGCAGCAGCTGAAGGCGGCTGCAATAAAGACCTGGCAAAGCATTTTGAGGGAGGAAACTCAGCATTTGGTCATGTCCATGGGTTCCAGACTTCAGGCAGTCATTGTCTGCAAAGGATTTTCATCCAGGTATTAAAGGCGATCCTTAAGTTTGAAATGATTTTGGTTTGTTCCATTACTTATGAGCCACCAATGATGGGTGTGTGTGTATGCCACTGGCTGTCCTTCCTGAATGGTTAGTGCCCCACTTTTGTCAACCCCCTTGAATTACAGCTGAAAGTCCTGACTTCGCTCCCATCTGGGTGTGTTTCCTTTCAACTTCGATGTGGTGGTGTACAGAGGCCAACTGCCAAAACAGTTATCCTTGTTCCAATATTTCTGGCCCTGACTGTATATTTTTGTAGGAGAAATGCGAAAGCTTCGTTCTTTTTTGTGCTTGCAAAATTCAGATTCTGAATTCCTCTGTGTCCTACTCTGCCTGTGCACTGGCAAGAGCAACCACTTGTGCAACTGGGATTTTGTGGTTCTACAAGCAATCCAAAATGAGAGAAAATATTTGTTTTTGGAATGGGGCAGGTCAGCATTGCTTGCGGAAGGGAGCTCCACTGACCTGACCTGACCTGCATTTGAGCATTTCTGCTAGTTTCTGGGGTTACTTTTAGAACGGCAAAATCCCCATTGCACAAGCTGTCACTCCCACTGGTTTAAAAAAAGCAGTGGGAGCACAGTGGCAATATAGGATGTTGTCCACTTTTTTGATTGATCTGATGACTAGGAATAAATACATTCAGGACAGCAAGTGGGTACAGTTTTCCAGCTGTTTAACCAATAGAAGGCATCTGCATTGTGTTGACTGGCTTAGCAGCAAAAAATACTATTGAAACAACTGGCAGGACAAAAAAGTATTAATTATTATAAAAATTATTAAGTAAACTTTTCTTTAACTCAAGATTCGCCGTAAGTCTCTAAGGGCGCAATCCTAACTAGATAGGTGGGTGCCTTTGACCTCGGAGGCAACCACCTATCCAAAGCAAGGCAGGAGAGGCACGGGGGGATAGTTCCCTCCGCACCTCTCCCGCCTTAGCAACGGGGGTCCAACTGGGAGAGGAAGCTGCCATACGACACATTGGATGTGTCGTACGTGCAGCTCTGCTCTTCCCGCCCCAGAACGCCCCCCTGGAACGCCACTTTTCACTCACTCTCTTGTGAGCATGGAGGACGGGGCTTCTCTGTGCTGCCTCTGAGGCAGTGTGGACGAGGGGGGCGGTTGGTTTTCTGGGAACCGACCTCGGAACACAGGCTCCGAGGTCAGTTCCTGGAAATGAGCATATCCTATGGCTAGCGGGTCATAGGATTGCTCTCTAATATACTGAAAGCAAAATGTCATAGTTTTGTAATGTGACTTTTCAGCAATTTGATGTGCTAGGACTTTGGGGATGTATGAAGGGGAAATGGCAACCAGAAACTAAGCAGGCCCACTGCCAAGAGGTCTATATTTAGATGAGGAAAGTTCAGCACGTTCATAGTTCTATATTGTAACAGTCAATAACAATTCAATCTTGCTTGGATTGAAGCCGATATAATTTCAAGCTATCTGAGACTGAATTTCACTCAAACAGTTAGACAGCAGGGATGCGTCCATAATGGACTCCAATATCAAAGTTTTTTTTAAAAAATGGGACATGTTATATGCAGTGATGGAAACTAAATTATGATAAGAGCAAGAAATGGTACTTCAGTACAATAAGTGAAAACTGGACAGCTGTGAGTATTCCATGGCCACAGAAAACAGGAAGTGATTAATCTGGATCTCTCTAAAAATCTTGGGGTGTATCCAATGGTGGCTTTGCTTTAGCAGAAAGCGTTTTCTCACATAAGTCGGGGCTTCCAATTTTTACCAGTCTCCCTTACCTACTGCAGTCCTCTGTACCACATCCCCTGCATTCCGGAGGATCCCCAAACCTTCAGGAGCAGCTTTCTGGAAGAGGTGGAAAGCTTAAGTAGTAGCAGGGATCTGCAAGAAATACAAAAATAGGGTGCCCTAAGGCAAAGCCACTAGTGGATACAGCTTCTCAGTTTTAGAAAACATCTGTCAAGAGAACTTGGCCACATTTTTGTCTCTGTCCTGATCTAACGTCACACATTAATTAGTCTCTTTATATGTCTGTTAGTATTTCATCCTGAAACCCATTTCTTTGCCAGGGCAGGAGTAGTGATGTTGCAGGGCACATACTTCTGGGTTTAGAAGTATGAGTTTCAGGGGACTAGTAATACTATCCTCAGTTACCAGGTGAGTACTAAGACTCTCAAATTCTTCAAATTCTTCAAATTAAATTTGGAGCCAAATTCCTTTTCAGCCCCCCTCCCATTCAACCAACCCACCCACCCCAATCAGCATGCTTTCCCACTCATCCCACCCTCTTCCAACTCATGCAGGGATTCTCCCCAGTTTCCCTGCTTCCCTTTAACCCCACTTACTGGACTGACATGAATGCCAGTAGGGAAGAAAGGGAAGTGACTTCCCCTGTCATCCTTTGGTGCCTGCCACACTGAAAATCAGCACACCAGGCCACAAATCCATATGTTAGTGACAGTGCAGTAGCCCTTAGGAGAATACTCAGAAATAATCACTTTTCCAAGGGCAGCACGCCAAGTGTCTGAGTGGGGAGCAGGGAAAGATGCACCTCCCTTCTCCCTACAGCTTGCTGCCACTGCTCCTCCCACTATAACCAGAGCTGGACTGCCAATTTGTACATGCCTGTTAAGTGGACTGGCAGCTTGAAAAGTGCGATGGGAGAAAAATGTGGAGAATTTTTGTTTGGAAGAATGGGTGAGAGGGAGAGGGTTTTGGGGGGCAACTTATTTCCAGACTGAATAAATTGAGCTATTTCCCAATATATTTTTGTGAAGCAGGTCCGCTCATTTCTGAGCCAAACTGATGCGTGAAGTGGAGCTCACCCATCTCTAAGGAGTAATACTGTTGTGTTTGGGGGAACCTGTGACTAGGGATGGCCATCTGGGAATCGGGCAGAACCCCCCTGCCCACAGCCCCAAGCCCCTCTCACTGAGCCCTTGCCCCCACTCGCCCCCTGCCTGCACTCAGCGAGCAGCCTGCACTCACCCCAGCGGCCTTGTCAAGCTCCACAGTCACCATTTTTTGAAAAATAAAATTGCGACCACAAAAATGTTTATATTCATGTATGTGCCTTTTGCAAATGCACATATTTGCATATGCGCAAAAGTTCACATATTTGTGGAATTGTGCATTTTTGTGCATATGCAAATATGTGTATTTGCAAAAATGTGCATTTTCTCATTTTGGCAATCGCCATTTTATTTTTCAAAAAATGGCAACTGCAGAGCTTGATGAGGATGCCGGGATGAATGCGGGCTGCTTGCCAAGCACGGGAGGGATTGGAGCGCAGTCTGGGGACTGACAAGCAAGGGCAGGGGCTGGGCGGGCGCCTGGAGAACCTGGACGGGGGTGGGTTCGCACATCCCTACCTGTAACCTCCTTCTAAATACCCCTTTTCCTTAGGAAGTTCCAGTTGCTCCTTTCCCTATGGGGAATCCACAGGAAAACTAGTCGATATTGCTGTCTTGAGCTAGTTGGTGACACCAGCAGCCAGTATACCAACCTCTGCCCTTCACCCACACCTATTTGCAGCATGATTATTCCAAAGAACAGCTATGGAGCTGTGGCAATAGGGATGGGATATAGATTAGTGGGACAGAAGTAAAGGGGAGAGAGGCCTGAGGTAAGGGCAGCAGAAGGGGTAAATGGAGGCAAGGAGGGCAAGGGCAACTAGGGTGGAAGAAAAGGGAAGTTGGGGAAGGATATGTGGAAGAAGGCACGAGGAAGGAGATGCAGGAACAGAACATCTATGGACTTGGAAAGGAGGTGCAGGCAAGGGAAGGGGACACAGCAAACAGAGGCAAGGGAAGGAATGAGAAGCATAAGAGAAAAGAACTGGAAGAAACAATATCAAAGGGAAGGAGGGTGAAGCTGGGAAATCCTGATTATTATAGTCATGTTAGCTGATATCATGGAAGTTTTAATCTGATTTCATTTTATTTGTTTATATACTAATTCATTGCTTCTGAAATCTTGTATTACATCAGGGAAGATTTTTTAAAATATCTAGGTGTAGTTCCATTATAGTTTTGGAAGATAATAAATTCCTACTTTTTTCACTAGGAGTTAACCTCCTGACACTCCTAGTCTGTGTAGCTTGGGGAATTCTAAGCTCTTTTGCCAAGAATCCCTCCCCTTAAGGCCTGCTCTGGGGGGGGGGGGAATTAAGGCTTCTTTTTTTTATAAATTATTTTTTACAATGCTGACAAAAAGTGTCCAAAAGTATACAAACAAATAACTGGACCAAGTATTATCAACAATTTAGCAATGGAGAATATAAACAAATTTACCAACACAACCAAGGAATATCACAAGGGTGCAATTCTGTCGAGGTACTTGCCAGCCTCCGAAGTTGTAGGCTGGCAACTATCCTATGCAGGTCGGGTGGAAAGGACCCTTTCCTCCACACTCTGCCCACCCTGCATCCTTGGCTAGACATGTGATTTCATGTGTCTAGCTGTGGCTTCGGAGAGGGCAGGAATGGGCCTGGAGACCCTATGGGAAGCAGTGTAAAGGGGCTTTTGTAGTATCCTCCCCTCCCTGCTCCTGGGAACGCCTCCTTTCTGCCCTCGCCATGCTCCATTTTATGAGCACAGAGAAGCAGCCACCACAGTTCTCTCCACACAGACTAGGAGGAGGAGGGGAGGGGGAGCGCAGTTTCCTGGCTCTGCGCGCTGTGTCCAGGTTTGGAGTCAAGAAACCAAAAAATCCTATGGCCCTCTAGACAGTGTCTAGTGGCCATAGGATTGTTGTCTAAGAAAGGGAAAGTGCTTTGGATTTATCCACCCAAAGCCCAGACAACACAGAATGTAACCAAACCTTGTGAAATATTGTAAGAATACAAGGAGTAGCTTAGCAATCATGCAATCTTGAACATGGGAAAGAGTTTAGTAAGAAATTCCCTCTTAAAACAATGCCGCCAAATTTCAAGATAAAAAAGGTGTTTATTTGGGAAAAGGGGTAAACAGAAAGAAAAGGGAAGGCATCAAATCACAGCGAATTCCACATAAAAATCAATCAAGTCAGTCTAACTTAACTACTTACATGCTACCTTCTTGAGTGGAAGATTTGGTTTCACATCATATGCAGATTTCTTGCAGTGCAGATAGCCTGAGAAAGCATCTTGGCTTTCTGATTGGATTTTTCCAGGAGGAACATGATTGAGAGATAAGCCTCACATATTTATAGGAATCTGAGATCAGTAAAAGCCGGCCGCTTAGCAGAGACAGACTATTGTTTTGGCCAATAGGGTGAAAAGCACCATTTTTTGTATCAGTGGTCTAGCCTCTGATCAGGAAACTATTTAGAGGCTTGGTCCATTTGCTTTATGACTCTGCCCTTACAGTATAAATGAGTTGGCCAGCTTCACATAGCTATAGCATTCTGAGAAAGAGCTTAACTTCTGAATGTGTATTCAGAGACAAAAACCAGGATGTATGCTTATTCAGGCTTCATGGTGGGGTTCTGAAATCCCAGGTGCTCTAGGTGGCACTGTTGAGCTACATCAAAATACGGCCGGTTTACAGGAGGCTACTGAATTCCTAAGATAGTCTGTGAATTATGTTGCACAGTGATTGCAGAAGCCTCCATATGTGTTGTCGCATTTGAAATTCAGGTGTCATATTACCTACATTCTATACTTTTATAGGAATTTCAAGACTTTCTTGTCAGGGTTTTTTTTTTCCAGCTATAGGAGGAGAGGGCCGAAAATGCCTTTATTTATTATTTCTAAACCTGAGACTGATCTGGAAATTATGGCCTTGCTCCAGAGAGAGACACATGGCTGCCCTCAATAAGAGAGTTGATGCTATCAGCTTTCAAATCACTGCTCACTCAGTTGCAGGCAGGGGGGCGGGAGGAGGCCTGGGTTCAGTCTACACACACAAACAAATGATTGACGGCATCAAAGCTGGCAGTGCTGACGAGCATGCCACTGGCATGGCAGATGCACTCTCAGTCCAGCAAATGGAGCTTGCACGGAGCCCTAGGGGCCAGGTGCCGTGTCCCAACCTCTGGAAGACTGGCCACAGTGACAGTTGACATGCATGATTTCAGAGCCAGTGAAGACATCATTGCGAGGGAGCCTGCACAGATTTCCTGTGGAGAGCATGTGACATACAATGCACTCAAGTTTGTTTTCCTTCTGAGCTGGCTCGTCGAAGTGTTCCTCTCAGAAATGTTGCCATCTGTACCCATTTTCCTTTGCAACCACGAGAGAGCTAGAAGCAAATAGTTTTTTTTAAAAAGGGAAACAGGGTACAAGAAATCTGTGAAGAAACAGATGAAAGTTTAACTGTTATGTTTTGTTTCAATGACAGAAGGATTGACGAAGTTAATAGTACAAGAGAAAAATGTATTTTACTGGAGGCTTGGGTCTGAGGAGGGATACATTGTAAATATGGTGCACTGGTGGAATGGTAGCCACTGAGGGGAATGAGGCCAGGTTTCTAGGGATGTATGAAAGTGACTTACCTTTCCCAGATTATGTTGATGGTGGGGGGGGTGTTCCGTCCCTCCCCCTGGAATCCTGGCCAGGGGGGGAGGCGCTCCATTCCTTCCCCTGGAATCCTCGAATGGCCGGCTGTGCTCCGCGGCAGCTCCACGGAGCAGCCGGCCAGGCCCGGCCAGGCCAGAGCTGTCCACAGCCGGATTTCCGGCCATGGAGGGCTCTGGGTAAAACAAACAAACAAAAACCTTTACGTAGGCTAAAACGGCGAATCAAAAGGGGACGCAAATAGCGCCCGCTACGCTATTTGCGTTCCCCTTGATTTTCGCTGTCATAGTCTACGTAAACATTTACGTAGATTAAGACGGTAAAAAGAAGGAACGCAAATGGCGGCGGCTGTAGCCGCCGCCATTTGCGTACACGTTTTTTTTTTTTAAACCCTCCCCTAACCATGATAGGCTACGTAAAGATTTACGTAGCCTATCACGTCTTTTTTTCCTTTTTTTTTAAACCTAGCCATGATAGTTTACATCCAACCATGCGTACGCATTTTTTTTAAAACCCTCCCCCAACCATGATAGGCTACGTAAAGATTTACATAGCCTATCACATCTTTTTTTTTTCCCCCCACAAGCCTGGAAATGGCGACGGTGGCAGCCGGTCAGAAGACCGGCCGAAGCCACCGCCCAGAAGATCCGCCCCAGGTAAGTCTCATCCTGGGGGGATCCGCGGGGGGGCGGGGGGTTGGCAGGCCGTTCCGCCAGAGATTTCGGGGGGCCGGATGCACTGGCATTCGGCCTCACCGAGATCCGTGGTGGAATTCTCTGACATCCCTACAGGTTTCTGTCTTTATATATGGGAAGGTAGGGCCAAAATTGGTAGCATCTGATTGGAAAATACCTGAATATTCTGAAGATGCCCATTGGTCTTAAGGTTAAACAGAGGTGGTGTGATAGAATGTTGGCCATACTAAAGCTGAATGGCTGCAGCAAATATAAGGAGCTGGACTCTAATCCTTCTCTCAGCCATGAAGTTCACTGCGTAACTGGGCCAGTCTCTAATTCTCAGCCTTATCTACCTCACAGGGTTGTTGTAAGGATGAAATGGAAAGGAGGAGGAATATATAAGCTGCCTTGGCTTCCTTGCCAGAGGAAAAAAGATGGGATTTCAATGTAACAATAAAATCTGGAGGAGTTTGCCTGGGGAGTTTTGTCCAAGGAACAGTCATCTGCATAAGAGGCTGGGAGCCCACATTTTTCTAGGAGCTGCTTTTGGTCTGGGCAGGGCTCCACGCGGGTGTGCATTGCACCATTCCAACTCACATCATATAATGTACTTCCGGGTAAGGGTTGGGGGTTGGAGTGAACGTCATCAGACTGGCAGGGGCTGCTCAACCAATAAGAGAGGCTTTCCCCTCCCCCCTTTCTCCTTTTCCCTGAAGGTCCAGATGCACCTGCATTTCAGGAGCAAGCCTCATTGACCAAAATGGGAGTTACTTCCAAGTATGCTTGTGCTGGGAAAGGTCGGGGGGAGAACACATGGATGGGAAACTAGCCCCCTTTCTAACCAAAGTGATACTACACAGTATCTCTGTAACAAAGCTGTGAAGTAGTTACTTCCTAAGGCAAGAAGCCAAACAACGGAGAATTGGAGCCTCGAGATGGCGCTCTAGAGGATTTAGGGAATGTGCTTTAAACAATGCCATTTCAGTTGAGGGGATCTCTGTAAATTCTGATGTGGGCATTCAGGGGACAGTTGAGGGGATCTCTGTAAATTCTGATGTGGGCATTCAGGGGACAAGCCTCATTGCACACAATGGGAGTTACTTCTGAGTAGACACTAATGGGTTGTGCGGGGATAGGAAACACACAGGAAACACCCCTTGACTGGGGTCACAGTGAAAGGCACACCCCTGGGCAGGGCTAGCATACCTAAGTTCAATGCCGGGGTTGGGACACACAGCAACTATACCAGGGAGAACCTGACTTAAAGAAAAGAACTGGACTTTAAGCAGTCTCAGGAAATCCAGTTTTTCCCTGATAAGCTCCGTGGCAGCTGCTGGATGGCCACGACATCATCTATCCCTAATGACCTCAACACACAGCCAGCTCGGAGTGAATCGCTTGTGGAGACACCCCCCAGGATACCAATCTGACAACAGAAGCTGAAGAATGTCTGCAAGCGAGGAGAGGAAGAATCCAGGAGTAGCCTTTGGAAGAAAGAGCTGAAGCTAGGGATGTCAGAGAATTCCGCGACAGATCTCGGTGAGGCCGAATGCAAGTGCATTCAGCCCCCCAAAATCCATCGCAGAACGAAGCCCCCGCCTCCCCCAACCCACGAAAGTCAGGCGGCACGAAGCCCCCACCCCACGAAAATAACGCGAAACGGAGCACTTAACTGCTCCCGTCGGCACCGACTTGCGAGTGGCAGCCACCCTGCGGCCACCATTCGCTTCCTCTTTCATGCCGTGATAGGCTACATAAATACATACGTAGCCTATCACGGCTAACGCAGGGACTCCTTTTGCGTCCCTGCGGAGGCCGTGATAGGCTACGTAAGTATTTACATAGCCTATCACGGCAGGCTAAAAAAAAACAAAAATGCGTATGCAAATGGCGGTGGCTATGGCCGCCGCCATTTGCATTCCTTATTTTTGGCCGTCTTAGTCTACGTAAATATTTACGTAGACTATTACGGCCAAAATAAATTGGAAAACAAAAAGCATAGGGGGTACTATTTGTGTTCCCCTTTATTTTCGCCGTAATAGTCTACGTAAATATTTACATAGACTAAGACGGCCAAAAATAAGGAATGCAAATGGCGGCGGCCGTAGCCGCCGCCATTTGCGTATGCGGTTGTTGTTGTTTTTCTCACCCACAGCCCTCCGCGGCCGGAAATCTGGCTGTGGACGGCTCTGGCCTGGACCTGGCTGGCTGCTCTGCGGAGCCGCCGCAGAGCACAGCTGGCCGGTCGAGGATTCCGGGGGGGAGGAATGGGGCGCCTCCCCCCCCATCGAGGATTCCAGGGGGAGGGACGGAGCGCCTCCCCCCACACCGCGAAGCAGATCCGAGAAACTGTAAGTGACCTTCGTACATCCCTATGCCTGACTGTCAGTTGATGACAGTGGTCTGAAGACAGGGCAACTACTGGACCAAGCTGAAGACTTCTGGGGTAGCCTGATGAACAGCCTTAAAGTTTCCAGGTGGAAATCAAACCCTACCAGAGAGAAGACTGCCTTTCAAGTTTCCCTCATTGTTGGGCCTTGAGTTAACTAGGGTGGAGCTTGATAGGGGAATTGTCTTAATTTTGGTTAGGGTTAGGAACTGGGGCTTCTAACACCTGATTGGTGGTAACAGTAACAATATAGAAGCTCTGCTTTTTTTAAGGCAACAGTATGGAAACTTTGTTCATAAAGTAACAGTAATCTTAAATTATCTATCTTGCTTTATTTGTTTTTGATAACGTACTATATATATTTGTTTATTTTCCTTTTACCTCTGATCTGTTTGTCTCATTACCAGTTACCAGCTACTTTAGGGAAAAGGCATATATTAAATAAAGGGGTGTAATTTAATGGAGGCAGTGGAAGTGAAGGGAGGGATTGCCCAATGGTGATGGGTGATTCTCCACAAGCAGTGGCTATAGCAGTAGGAATGCCCCAGTAAGAAAAGGTGTTCCTTCATATTTGGTGATGGCGGTGGGATTGCCCTAGAGTAGAGGCTCCCACCGAGGCTACTTGGAATTGCCTCTGGACCCCTAGCCAGCTTGCAGTACAGGTTTCCATGTCTAGGAGTCTACCCTTTTGTGCTCTACACTTGAATTCAGCTCTTTTTATTTTTAGTCCCCTCCTCCGACCCTGATGTTAGAGCTTGTGTTTTTCCTCCCATCACAGATCTTTGGCTACTTTGGATTACTTTTCTCTTTTGATCATGTCTTACCCACTTCTTATATTTTTGTTTGTTCTTCTCTCCCACGTGAGCTACACATTGCTCAGAGATCTTTGTTTTAATCTGCTTTGCAATAAAGCCAGTGGGTTTTTTTTGATATGCCAGCTTGATCATCTTTCTTACACATCATGCCAGGAGCCATATGGGCAGTCCTGCAGGCTTTGAAAGGAATACTATTCACAAAGATTGATTTGTAAGGCAGACCTTACTGATTGCTTTGCTCTTGAACATGTTGGTATGCAATCAAATTGCATGGAAGAGGTTTTGAACAACAGTGGAATAAAAAAAAAAAAGACCTCAGAATCCAACCAGGAGAAAATATTGTCTTTCAAGAATAGTCATTACTTTGCTTTTTACAGTTTGTCAGTGATTGGTTCAGTTGCTTTTATCTTAGATCTTCTCTAGTCATGAAAATATTCCTCCATGAAGGATATCCAAGGCTGTTACCAAATACAATCTCACATGTATCCCTCCCACTCTGCACTAGGTACTTGTAAGCCTCTTGAGTTTGGAGGCTTATGAGTACCCAGGGCTCATCCCATAGGACTGCGCCCTAAACCTCTCTCTCCCTACCCCCTGGCCAAATATATTCACAACCAGGTCCAGCTCTTGGATTCAGTCTTCCTCTGACACCAAAGGTCCTTCTATTGTACAACTGGCTGCTTGGACAGTTTATCTGGTTTTTAATGCCTGCCTGCTTGTGTAACCTTCTGGTGAGGTCCCAGGGCAGCCTCCTGGCACAACACAGCCACCTGCGCCCAATCCTGATTTTCACCAACCGTGTATGGTTATCACACAGACAAGTCATAACTTAATATTCAGGCCTTAGCTATTCACTTTCTACTCAGCTTTTGCCTCGTCCTTCTATCATACAACCTGCACCAACCAGTAGGCCTTCTCCATGAATGTCCACCAACTGTCTTTTGAATCTGTCATGTTAGCTATTATTTTCCAACTGCTCTTTTCCGCCTAGCAAGAATCCCCAGCCAGTCAGAACCTGATATTTCCCAGACCAATCAAAATTGAATTTCCCTGATCCAGACCCCAGCTATAAGTATTAAAAGTGATCATCTTTGTCTTCCCCTTTCAGAATATGTCAACAAGCAGTACTCCTATGTAGGGCTTTGTCAGTGACAAAGCTAGGCCTCAGGCCGACACAGACATCTAATATCCTTTCGGAGGCCACACAAAGTAAACAACCATAACAGCTATGTACGTGGCATTTCTTCATATACTACACTTCAACAAAAAGGGAAATCAGTTCAATAATACTTATAGTTGAAACATGGAAGTTTTATTTTTTATCATAAATGTCTACAGAAAGAAGGAGTCTTGATTACTATACCACCCCACTAGAAATTGGATCAGCAAACTATTCCTATAAATATAGTGACAGGAGAGGTGGAGGTGGAGGTTTAGGGTGGCCATATGTCCTCTTTGATAGAGGATTGTCCTCCGTTTTAAGGCTGCCAGAGGACTGTCCTCTATATAAAGATGTCCTCTATTTGAAGGGATGTCCTGCACAATTCTGGTTTGAAGATAATGAACCTTAAGGACTGTTACCCATCAGCAGTTAGCACCTGGACAGCAGAATGAACAGGCAGGCACATAGGTCACCTGGCCACAGTCTTCCACACTATGGTGAGATGCACTGTATTTCTATTTAAATTACGATATTTTTTCTAAATGTGCATAGTTTCATATTGAATATGGAGAGCCAGTGTGGCGTAGTGGCTAGAGTGTTGGACTGGGAGTTGGGAGATCTGGGTTGTAGTCCCCACTTGGCCATGGAAGCTCACTGGGTGACTTTGGGCCAGTCACAGACTCCACCTACCTCACAGGGTTGTTGTTGTGAGGCTAAAATGGAGAGGAGGAGGATTATGTATGCCACCTTGGGTTCCTTAAGGAGGAAAAAAGGTGGGATATAAATGTAATAAATAAATAAATAAATATGAATTAGGATCTGCAAATTTTATGCAAATTGGTGTCCTCTTTTTTCCTCCTTTTTGGTGATGCCTTCCCTCTTTGTCAGAAATTCATAATTGGCCTAAGTTATGGTTTGCCAAATTGGGGGGAGGGGGGTGCTAAGGGAAATGTCAAGCCTTGGGAGATGAAGCACAACACGGTTTCCTTGAGTTTTAATAGCTCAGGGTGGGCCATCCTTTTCCCCAGCTCCACCTCTTTTCTCTGACAGCTGATTGCTTGGTAGTTTCCAAGCATTGGCATGTTTTTTCTGCATTCCGAAAGGCTGAAATGCCTCTCCTAGGGCTTACTTACTGGCAGGAAGAGCTTTATGCTAAAGTATGCTGGCATCTTAGTCCCACTGTGTTTTGCCCCCACGCATGACTGGAGTTCAGCCCCCAAGAGCTCCTCTGAAACTGAATTTGGCCTTTGGGCTGAAAACGGGTCCCCACCTCTGGATTAAATATTTCAGTGGTGCTATACAAAGTTGTGTTTTATTTCATATTCCAAGAATGCTTTCTTTTTTAAAAAAATATTTTAAAAATCCCTTCTAAACCTACATCTGTCCAAATAGAAACGCTAAAGCTATCAAGATTAAAGAAAATGTATTTGTCAGTTGATCTGGGCTTTACAAATGTGTTCTTTGACCACAAGCCTATTCCATGGTGTTTTTTGTGTTTATTTCATGTATTATTCAGCAAATGCAGGAGTGGGTGGATGGAAATTTTGATTGATTTTGTTTTTTAAACTGACTGTCGGAGAAGGAAAAATGTGGAAACTGAAGAACATCCAATATTTCTGAAACCTTGTATTACAGGCATTTTCCAATATGTATGTACAAACTGCTTAACAATACAAACCGAATAGCCAATCACAGTCCTTCCCTCAGTACATACACACACATCAACAACCTTACCTATTTACGAGTGCCTGATCATCTTAACCCGTGCACTAGTGAAACTGTGAAATAGATAGATAATAATCTAGTGCTATTTTCATATATTCATGTGACTTTCTGTTATACATTTTGTGTCCTGCTCTGGTTTTCCAGGTGTGAGCTGCATATTCAGCCATATACAAGAGCATTTGTATGTCCAAATATTTCCACTTGTTCTTGGTCCTGTATGGGATCCTGTTTCAAAGTTGACCCCAAAACATATTGCCATCCTGTGTGTGTGTGCGCAACAGAAAAGAAGTACTTCCAAAATAAGAGCATGTATTCATTTCAGCCCCTTCATGGATCACTACCTTGTTATGGCGAAGGGGCTTGCGTAACTCAGTGAAGCCATAAGCTATGCCGTGCAGGGCCACCCAAGACGGACAGGTCATGGCAGAGAGTTCTGACAAAATGTGGTCCACTGGAGAAGGAAATGGCAACCCACTCCAGTATTCCTGCCAAGAAACCCCCATAGAACGTATCACAAGGCTAAAAGATGTGACGTCGGAAGATAAGCCCCTCAGGTCGGAAGGTGTCCAATATACTACTGGGGAAGAGCAGAGGGAATTTCCAAGTAGCGCCAGAAAGAGTGAAGCGGCTGGGCCAAAGCCGAAAGGACACTCAGCTGTGGATGTGTCTGGTGGTGAAAAGAAAATCCGATGCTGTAAAGAACAATATTGTTTAGGAACCTGGAATGTAAGATCAGTGAATCAAGGTAAGTTGGAAGTGGTCAAACATGAGATGGCAAGATTGAACATCGACATCTTGGGAATCAGCGAACTAAAATGGACAAGCATGGGCGAATTTAATTCAGGTGACCATCATATCTACTACTGTGGGCAAGAATCCCTTAGAAGAAATGGAGTAGCACTCATAGTCAACAAAAGGGTGGGAAAAGCAGTACTGGGATACAATCTCAAAAATGACAGAATGATTTCAGTACGAATCCAAGGCAAACCATTCAACATCACAGTAATTCAAGTCTATGAATTATAATGCCCCAACCACTGATGCTGAAGAAGCTGAGGTTGATCGGTTCTATGAAGACCTACAACACCTTCTAGAACTAACACCAAAAAAAGATGTCCTCTTCATCATAGGGGATGGGAATGCTAAAGTAGGAAGTCAAGAAATCACCGGGATAATAGGCAAGCATGGCCTTGGTGTACAAAATGAAGCAGGACAAAGGCTAATCGAGTTTTGCCAAGAAAACATGCTGATCATAGCAAACACTCTTTTCCAACAGCACAAGAGGTGACTCTACACGTGGACATCACCAGATGGTCAATATCAAAATCAGATTGATGATGTCCTTTGCAGCCAAAGATGGAGAAGCTCTATACAGTCAGTAAAAACAAGACCTGGAGCTGACTGTGGCTCAGATCATGAGCTTCTTGTTGCAAAATTTCGGCTTAAATTGAAGAATGTAGGGAAAACCACTAAACCATTTAGGTATGACCTAAATCATATCCCTTATGAATGTACAGTGGAGGTGATGAATAGATTTAAGGGATTAGACCTGATAGACAGAGTGCCTGAGGAACTATGGATGGTGGTCCGTAACATTGTTCAGGAGGCAACGATTAAATCCATCCCAAAGAAAAAGAAATGCAAGAAAGCAAAGTGGCTGTCTGATGAGGCTTTACAAGTAGCTGAGGAAAGAAGGGAAGTGAAAAGCAAGGGAGAAAGGGGAAGATATATCCAACGGAATGCAGAGTTCCAGAGAATAGGAAGGAGAGACAAGAAGGCCTTTTTAAATGAACAATGCAAAGAAATGGAGGAAAACAATAAAATGGGAAAGACTAGAGATCTTTTCAAGAAAATCGGAGATCTTAAGGGAACGTTTTGTGCAAAGATGGGCATGATAAAGGACAAAGAAGGCAGGGACCGAACAGAAGCAGATGAGATTAAGAAGAGGTGGAAAGAATACACAGAAGAACTATTCAGGAAAGATCTGAATGTCCCTGATAACCATGATAGTGCGGTCACTGAACTTGAGCCGGACATCCTAGAGAGTGAAGTCAAGTGGGCCTTAGGAAGCATTACTAACAACAAAGCTAGAGGAGATGAGAGTATCCCAGCTGAGCTATTTAAAATCCTAAAATATGCTGCTGTTAAAGTGCTGCAGTCAATATGCCAACAAATTTGGAACACTCAGCAATGGCCACAAGACTGGAAAAGGTCAGTTTACATTTTAATTCCAAAGAAGGGCAATGCCAAAGAGTGTTCAAACTACCGTACAATTGCGCTCATTTCACATGCCAGCAAGGTTATGCTCAAAATCCTACAAGCTAGGCTTCAGCAGCATGTGAACCGAGAACTACCAGAAGTACAAGCTGGGTTTCGAAGAGGCAGAGGAACTAGAGATGAAATCACCAACATTCGCTGGATCATGGAGAAAGCAAGAGAATTCCAGAAAAACGTCTATTTCTGCTTCATTGACTATGCTAAAGCCTTTGATTGTGTGGATCACAACAAACTGTGGCAAATTCTTAAAGAGATGGGAGTACCAGACCACCTTACCTGTCTCCTGAGAAATCTGTATGAGGGTCAAGAAGCAACAGTAAGAACCGGACATGGAACAACTGATTGGTTCAAAATTGGGAAAGGAGTACAACAAGGCTGTATATTGTCGCCCTGCTTATTTAACTTATATGCAGAGTACGTCATGAGAAACGCCGGGTTGGATGAATCACAGGTCAGAATTAAGATTGCCGGGAGAATTATCAACAACCTCTGATACGCAGACGATACCACCCTAATGACAGAAATCGAAGAGGATCTCAAGAGCCTCTTGTTGAGGGTGAAAGTGGAGAGTGCAAAAGCTGGTTTGAAACTCAACATGAAAAAAACGAAGATCATGGCATCTGGTCCCATCACTTCCTGGCATATAGAAGGGGAAGAAATGAAAGCAGTGACAGATTTTATTTTCTTGGGCTCCAAGATCACCGCAGACAGTGACTGTAGCCATGAAATTAAAAGACGCTTGCTCCTTGGGAGGAAAGCTATGGCAAACCTAGACAGCATAGTAAGAAGCAGAGACATCACCTTGCTGACAAAGGTTCGTATAATCAAAGCTATGGTTTTCCCAGTAGCAACGTATGACTGTGAGAGCTGGACTATAAGGAAGGCTGAGTGCCGAAGAATTGATGCTTTCGAACTGTGGCCTGGAGAAGACTCTTACGAGTCCCCTGGACTGCAAAGAGGTCAAATCAGTCAATCCTAAAGGAAATCAAGCTGGAGTGCTCATGGGAAGGACAGATACTGAAGCTGAATCTCAAATATTTTGGCCACCTAATTCGAAGAGAAAACTCACTGGAAAAGACCCTGATGCTGGGAAAGACTGAAGGCAAAAGGAGAAGGGGACGGCAGAGGATGAGATGGCTAGATAGCATCACCGATGCAATGAATATGGACTTGAGCACACTCTGGGAGAGAGCGGAGGACAGGAAGGCCTGGCGTGCTATGGTCCATGGGGTCACGAAGAGTCGGACACGACTTAATGACTGAACAACAACAACAACAATTCATTTCAGAATAAATTATAAAATGAACTTAATGGAGCCCATTTTGTTCCATTTATATTCATTCTGAAACAAATGCACTGATGTATGAATGGATACATTATTTGGTATTCCCGTTCATACCATTTGGTGGTGGGAAATGAATGTGTCTGTGGTAGCAGCAGAGTCAGGCTGAGTTTGGCGGCCACTCCTAACAGCCTCCATTCCTTCCCTCCCAGAATTCCCTGGAGACTGCGTTGTTGGGACGCGGGGAAGGGGGCTGCCAGTTTGAACTTCTGTTTTGTCTTGCCAGAATGCCCCAGAATGGCACAACCTCTGCTGTGTTCTGAGGCCAAATGATGACCTCCAGGAATGATAGTCAAAAACAGTTCTGGTGTCATTGCTGCCAACACTGACCGAAAGGAAAAGAAAAAGAAAGAAAACAAAACAATAACGACAAATGTGGGTAATGAAACAATTGTAATCTTTATTTATTTAAAATATTTTTATATCACTTGTCATGTAAAAACTTATCCAGGCCGTATACAATCAATTAAAACTGTAATAAAGAGATAAAGTTATACAATATAAATATACAAACATATGTAAAGCACAGTAAAGCATAATTTAGCTTTCTCCAATCTATGCCCTCCAGATTATTGGATTACAACTCCCAGCCTCCCCAGACAGCTATTCTATCTGGGGATGCTGGGAATTCTATCTGGGGATGTGGGGAAGAAGAGGAATCTTCTTTTTCATAACTGTGATAATAGAGGCAAACTATTTATGACTGGTTTTAGGCCTGGTTTTGGGACAGAGACAGCCTTGGTTACCTTGGTTGATGCCCTATGCTGGGAGAGAGACAAAGGGAGTGTGACATAATCCAGTAATCTAATGAAGCCACACAAAGACCACATTATAACCCCAAACACTGCTAGATCAAATGATGTTATTAAGAGAGTTATGGAAAAGGAATACGTTGCAAGCTTTCCTAAAAGGAGAGAACCATTGGCACAGGCATACCTTAAGTGACAGGGCAGGGAGGGGGAAGAGTTCTGTAACAAAGAGAGCACTTTCATAAAGGGTTTGCTCTATGCTCTAGCTGAACTTACATTTCTAATTAGTAGCACCCGAAGCAAGATATCCTCCTGAGATCTTAAGGGGTGGAAGGTTTATATACGATCTCAACAGAACGAAACTGTCATTCCAGTGAAACATTCTCCTTTGGTTATTGGGATTTATTTAGGGATGTACGAAAGTCACTTACCTTTTCAACAGGGTGATTCACGGTGGGGGGGAGGCGCTCTGCACCTCCCCTTGAAATCCTAATCCGGCCGGCTCTGCTCCGTGGACATTCCGGGAGCCACTGGCCAGGGCCACCCGCAGCCAGACATCTGGCCACTGGGCAGCCTGCAGGAAAAAAAAAAAACAGTGTACGCAAATGGCGGCGGCTACGGCAGCCACCATTTGCGTTCCCTTTTTTTCGCTGTTTTAGCCTACGTAAATATTTACGTAAGCTATTACGGCGGAAAAAAAGGAACGCAAATAGCGCCCACTACGCTATTTGCATTCCCCTTTTTTTTGCCGTAATAGCTTACGTAAATATTTACGTAGGCTAAAACAGTGAAAAAAAGGGAATGCAAGTGGCGTCCGCTGCAGCCGCCGCAGCCGCCGCCATTTGCATATGCTGTTTTTTTTTAAAAAAAAAAGCTTGCTGTGATAGGCTACGTAAATACTTACGTAGCCTATCACGGCCTCCGCAGGGATGAAATGACGCCCCTGCGTTAGCCGTGATAGGCTACGTAATTATTTACGTAGCCTATCACGGCTGTGATGAAGCGAATGGCGGCCGCTGACGTGGCCGCCATTCGCAAGTCAGCACGGACAGCAGCAGGTAAGTGCTCCGTTTCGCACGCCTTTTGTGGGGTGGGGTGGGACTTCGTTCCACCATGGATTTCGGGGGGCCGAATGTACTGGCATTCAGCCTCACCGAGATCCGTGGCGGAATTCTCTGACATCCCTAGATTTATTCCTGAGTCTAGGATTGTGGCAAAGAACTTTTGATCTGTCTTTGATATTACTTCCATGCTCTTTTATCCACCTTGTTGCTGGTAGAACCTGTCCCTTCCCACCACATTACATCTTACTTTCTGAGACTCTCAACTAGGATTAACCAGCTTTTTCATCAGCTGTCGGTCTGAAAGCTGTAAAAATATTTGTATAGCTTTCTAACTTTGGAATTCAGGTTTACAAATTCAGGCAATAGATTTCAAAAGTCAGCTGTGCCCAACCATGGCACATGCCATTTTTCATGCAGCAGATGGCACTGTTAATGCCTGGAATAGGGAAGATGTCTGTGCTACAGTGATGAAATCACTGGGGTAGAATTAGTGCAAAGTGGTTGCTGGTGTTTAGGTCACTTCACTTAGAATATAATTTGGCACTTGTCTGCCCAGGAGTTCGTACCACATCTACTTCCTAAGGTGATGGATTTATAATGTGTATGATGAAATTTTTAGAAAACATTTTAGAAAAATTTTAGATTTTGAGAGAAATCATCTTTAGGATATAGTGGTCTTGCATACGTAATACTGTAAATCTGGTTGATAGCTCGTAAACAAAGAAACTCTGATGACAGTTAAAAGAGATTCTAATTTTCATTTTCTCAAAAAATGTTAAATTGTTATGTATATACATATTGGCCAAAATCAGGAACCGATTCAGGAACACTTAGTTATTTCTGTGGACTTGAGCACACTCAGTTCTCTGTTTGCTGATGCCATTTTATGCACACATGAAGATAGTCCCATAAAGAACTCATTTCTTTAGATTCACACAGAATATTAGTTTAAAAATAGTTTCTATTTATAATACACTTTCTCCATCTTTGGATGACCACCCAGCTTTTGCCTCCCCACAGGAGACACATAATGTGGAAAGGAAATCCTAAACATTCAAGGCTCTTTGTGTTTATATCCTTGAATTCAGCTGACTCACAACGTGTATGTTATTCTTGTTTCAGGCAATGGGCCACACCACGATCGATGTAGCATTTATAACCCAAGCAACTTGGTTGATGGAGTTTACTGCCTCCCAATAGGGCACTGGATTGAAGTTTCTGGGCATACTGATGAGATGAAACATACAACTGACTTCTATTTTAATATTGCTGGACATCAAGCTATTCACTACTCCAGGTAATAAACGAAAACACCACCACAGAGAGGTTTTATGGAGAACAGAACAAGAAGTTGAGGACTTAAATATGGACTTACAGCATGATCCTAAATATATTTACTCAGAAGTAAGACACACTGAGTTCAATAGGACTTACTCTCTAATAAGTATGCTTGGGAGTACAGCCGTAGATGCTTGCACCTGTAGGCTAGGAAAATAAAGTACTTGTTGTGTACTTTGCTGATAGTACAGGAAGCTTGCTTGTTGGTATCAAAATTAGAAATATACAGCACATGTCCCAGTTACATTGTCAAAGGTTTTGCTTATAACTATGAGGACTAGAAACTTCCATTTTGTTTAATGAAAGCAATTTGATACACACACTTTTAGTCCCAAGTTAAATTTCTAGTTGCCCCAGTTGACAAGGAGACAGCCTTTGCATGCTTGATGCACTTAGATAAATGATATGCTTTACTGCCACCACTGGGAAGATCAGTGATTGGAATCAGCCAGTATTAAAACTGCCAGTCAATTTCCTTACATAATTTTAGAAACATCTGACACCATGTCAAATGACAATCAGATTATGAAATGGCATGCTTATTTTTAACACCGAGTGCTGTTTGTTTTATTTGCAGTATCAAAGGATCGTCCTTTCTGCCCTCCAGAACTAAAATAGTTATTGTCTCCTAGACCAGATTCTCAATAGCCTCCTGCAGCATCTGCAGATAGCTGCTCTCTGATTTCAACATCTTGACTAATAGCGGTAATAGCAGGTGCCGGGTGTTGAACTGGGAAGAAAATAAACCTGGAAAACAAAGAGATGAGATAAGGAATTCACTGTTGGGCAGAAATGAGATGAGCCAAGCCAAAAGCTGGCAGCAGAGACAGAAGCCAGTGGCAGGGTCAGAAAGCCGGGCAGCAATAGGCGTAAGACCAGAAGACAGGTACTGTTGTGCCAAGAGGCTGGCACTTGGAGATAAGCAAAGTTGTATTCTTGTAAACAGAGCCAGAGAGCTGTCAGACTGCAGGTGCTGCTTGCGTCCTCACCGTGACCCATACATGGCTGAGGCTGGCCAACGTGGAATAAATTCGAGGGAGTTATGAGAGCACCAGATGCCAAGTTTTGCTCTTTAAGCATTCTTCTCTGTTTGTGGAATTTGGTTGAGTTGTCAGTGATACCCACAGAAATTCTGTAGCAGAGCATAATCCACTTCTTTTTAAAACACCCTCACACACAACCTCATTTGTGAAAGAAAAACTGCGATCTGTGTGTGTGTATTTATAGATTTCAGAAGGAAACACAGAACATTCATCAACTTATTTTGGGGAACAATCAGGAAGAAACCAGCCTCGTGAAGGCTGAAGCTTCAAATTAAGGTGTAATACAGTGTGACTTTTTATGGTGGCCTTGGCTTTTAAATAAAAATCTGTTATAAAAAACACTTCCATGTTCCGACCACCTCTCCCTACTCCGTAGCCAACCTTGTAGCCCTGATCCAATTCTAGTCTTGCAGAGTAAGGAATAGCTCATCTCTACCTGTCTTAAAAGGGACTTGCAGCGAAGGGTGTACGGGCTGTGTGAACTCCACTCCATCTGTGTTTCGTGGATTGTCAGGTGCCTTTTGTTCCATCGCCCACTCCCATGTGAATTTTTTTTCATCAAGCAGAAAAATACACAAATAATTTTTTAAGAGGTTTCATAAGAATTTACATAATTTACCATAGTACATAACGTTTAGTGTATCGTCTCCCATTCCATTCAACTTTTCCTCAGCAGAAACATGCATATTTTCCTACGAATAAATATGCGTATATTTTGGGATGGTAAAAAAAAAACATGCGAAAGTCCACAGACTTCATGCAGCCTGAGGGGGGTGCTCCGCAGCGGATTCCGCAGTTTGGATTCCTTGAAATCTGAGCTCATTTTAGTCTGGCTTGAACTTCTCCAGCATCCCTGCATGCAGCCAAATTTATGGGGTCTGGACGAGCACTGCGGTGGAGATGTACATCCACACTACCTATGCTCACACATCCCTGCTTCTGCACACAGCTTTAATCTCTCTCTCTCTCCCTCCCTCCCTCCCTCTCTCTCTCTCTCTCTCTCTCCCTCCCTCTCTCTCTCCCTCTCCCCCCACCCCCCAAAATGGTACTCAAGATTAAAAACAAAATCTGATTTGAAAACAGCAATACGATTAAAAACAATAAGCTTTTGTGTACAGTAGAGTACATCAGGTAAAGTACACAAATGGTAGTCATTTAAAGTAATGGTGTGGCCCAGCCTTCCCTCATTTGGCTACCTCCAGATGTGTTGCAATGTAAACTGGTAGAGGGCACCAGGTTGGGGAAGGCATATGTGTCAGTAGATGGTGGCTTGCGGGTCAAATTCAGCCTTTGGCTAAATGTCGTCTGATTTACTAGATCTCAGCCACATAGCCCAGCAATGGCAGCAGCAGGGCCAGCCCAAGATATTTTGCTGCGTGAGGCGAAGAACAAGATGTCACCCTCCCCCATTTCATGTACAAAAGCTGACTAGACTGTTACTTCAACACGAGTGATAGATCAGCACTGAGCCTGAAGGGAGCAGGCTAGCTTAGGGAGCATAGGGCAGGCCATGAGGCACACAGCTCTCCAACACCATCTGCCGCCTGAGGCCACTGCTTCACCCTGCCTAATGGTAGGACCAGCCCTGGGCAGCAGCATCCTCAAAATGTATATTGCTTTGTCAACAACATGGCTCACATGCAGGTCTGGCTGCCAGATATTCAGATGTGAACATGTGCAGTATGCTACTGCAATGCTTCAATTATAATATTTGAAAATGGATAGCAAGCTTAATTAGAAATGTCACCTTGAAGTCAACCGTAAACGTTTTTCAAGATTCCCTTATAATTATCCCAAAGGAAGTGTCTTACGCTCAAAATGAATTAGGTTTTGTCTCTTTGATAAGTAATTTAGGGCGCAATCCTATGGCTGCTAGTCAGTGGCTAGATGGCCATAAGATGGGTCTGTTTCCAAGAACTGACCTCAGAGCCTGTGCTCCAAGGTCAGTTCCCAGAGAACCGCCCCCCTGCCCCCTTCCCTGCCGCCTCGTAGGTGCCACGGATTGTCCCTGGGCTCTGTGCTCATAAGAACAGCACAGAGTGGGGCAAAAGGGGGCATTCCCAGGGGCGGGGACGGTCAGGGAGTGTAGAAGTGCTGGTACAACACTTCCTATGCATCGTCTGGCCTCCCCACCCCGCGATCCAACATCCTGTGGCTAGACAGCCAAAATAAGCTGTCTAGCCATGAATGCGGGGCAGCTGGAGCATGAAGGAGAGGATCCCCTCTGCTGCCGTGCATTGGATATGTGGTTGCCTCCAAATTCAGAGGCGGCTGCCTCCCCACATAGGATTGCACCATTATATGGTGAATATATTTTTTTATGGTAACAGACTTTTGTGGTAGTCGCTATTTTAGCTTTTAACTTGGCTCTTTACTGCCTTGCTTTAACAAAATAAAAAGTGTCATAGGTTGCTCATTAAAACTCCTGTCATTAATACTGTTAAAGTCAACATTGAATTATGGAACCAGAATACCCTCTGAAAAGAAAAAAACACTTTGGGTTGGAAGAGGGTTTTTTGGTTTAGTTTGAACTGAGTCTGAAGAAAGAGAAGAAAGTAATCCATTCAACTGTTTAAAGAAAAATAGCCTGCATGTTAAGCGTCACCCCGGAGTGATTTTTTGTTGCTAAATTATAGCATGAACTATGGTGGGGAAAGTGACGACTTTTAACTGGAATTCAGTGAGCTGTGCCATTTGACTAGAAAGCTGAAATGATGCCCTGTGGTTAAATAATTAATTAAGAACAGAGCCATGACATCTATTGGGATTTCTACCTTTGGAATGAAATTCTGAGGCTGAATTCCTCTTTTCTTTCTCCAGACGTTCAATAGCAACTGCATCAGTAACAATGCTCAAAAATAATGAGCTATGGAGCAAAAGTCATTGATTGTATTGTAAGTTTTAAAGAGAGTCTGGGTACAGGCTCTCATTTAAAACAGAGGAGAATGACTGGAGTTGCTTTTAATGCATGCTAATGGGCTTCTCCTGTCCCTTTTAAAGCTAGTGGAAATTTTGCCATTGATTTCAGACTGAACACCATTGGAACTCAAGTGGCTCCAAAAAGTTAAAAACGTTAAACATGCATGTTCAGATAGAAAGAAGTCCTACAACTCCCATTATCACCCAGCCAGCGCGGACTTTTTTTGGACTTTTTTCTGGCCAAACATGCATAGGATTGCACCCTCAATCCAATACCCCTCATATGTAACTGAGAGGCAGTAACAGTTCAAAGTGACGTTTCATCACCCTAAAGCTAGGGATGTACAAAAGTCACTTACCGTTTCGCGGATTCATTCGCGGCGGGGGGGAGGCGCTCTGTCCCTCCCCCCGGAATCCTCGACAGGGGAGGCGCTCCAGTCGCCCCCCCGGGATTCTGCCCAGCCAGCTGCACTCTGTGGCGATTCCGTGGAGCCGCCGGCTGGCTCTGCCCGCGGCCGGATACCCAGCCGCTGGGCAGCAGGGATGCAAATGGCGGCAGCCGTAGCTGCTGCCACTTGCATCCCTGTAGTGAGCCGTGATAGGCTACGTAAGTATTTACATAGTCTATCATGGCAGGCTTAAAAAAAAAAATGCGTACGCAAATGGCGGCGGCTACGGTGGCCGCCATTTGCATTCTGCGTTCAATGGGATGGGGGGATGCCCCCTGAGGAGATTCCTCCAGGGCCCTAACATGGACCCTAAGTCCTTCCCCATGGAGGAACCTCAGGAAGTTGTGTGGGCTGGATTAGGCCCAGGGGACAGAGGGTCCACACCCCTGCCCTAAAGTTCTATGTTCTTTATGTAAGCTGTTTTCCTAAAATTTCTCATAGTAATCTGCAGCCCGATCTTGCAGAAGCTTACTAAGAAGTCCTACTGAGTTCAGTGGGACTTCCCTACTAGTAAGGGCACAAAGCACTGCAGGCTCAGTGTGTATTTTGCGTTAAAATCCAGCACCCTTGTACAACAGGACTTTCTCCTCTTCTCCACCCTGCAGCATCCCACCACCCCACCCCCAGATCTGCTCCAGAGGGTCCCCCAACCTTCTGGAGCAGATTTTGAGGGGCGCAGAGAGCTTCAGGGAGGAGAGGGGATCTCCCCCCCCCCCGTTCCTCTGATGGAAGCCCTTCCATTGGCGGGAGTGCTTCATTGGATAGTGCCTTCTACTTACTTATTTTTAAAATTGATACACTGTTCCTCATCCAAAAGGGATCCCAGGGTGGTGTACATAACAGTATTTAAAAGACAAATACAATGTAATAACAATAGTAACATTACAAGAGAAATTACAAGATGCAGACAAATGGACAATGTACACAGCATCTAGCCCTGCCTGCATCTAATGTTCAAGGAACAGCTGTTGCAGCTTCCATAAGGCTGCATCCCATTTTTGGTTTGTTTTTTAGGTAACTAGAGCAGCCTTCCCCAATCTAGTGCCCTCCAGATGTGTTGGACTGCAACTCCCACCACACCAGCCATTGGCACTGCTGGCTGGGGATGATGAGAGTTGTAGTGTAACACACTCCAGAGTGCATCAAGTTGGGGAAGGCTGGACTTTCCCTCTCCTTTTCCTCAAACTGCAACTCCCCTCACAACACACACACCTGCAGAGCCCTCCTGCTGCCTGTAGATTGCACATTCAGGAGGACTTCCACAGGCATTAAAGTTCTTTTGTTAAAATCCTGTCTATTCAGAGAAGATGGCCAAATTCACAACACCATCTCCACTTTCACAAAAAACTCCACTCTGTGGAACTCCCTCCCTAGGGAACTCCGCCATGCATGGCCCCTCTTTAATGAGCTTCTGCCACGCATTGAAAACTTGGTTGTTCAGGCAGGCATTTGGGGTGGGTTAGGGTAGTTTTAGACAATGTTTTAATGTGTAATTTTACTGTTTTAAATTGTACTGTTGTGCATCACCCAGAGTGTCCGGGTGACCTGCCAGATGGGCGATTAAGAAAATGAATAAATAAATACATAACTTGGGGGCTATGCCAAGATAGCTTCAGTGTCTCACAGAGTATCTCTACACCAGCTTACAATCCCGCATTTAAAATGGGGCTTTCTGCTTCCGTTTTAAATACAGGATCATGACGGACTCCCTTTACACATTCTTCCTTCCCCCTGCCCTTTCCCCCCTTATCTGAGTCTTCCATATGCTCCATTATACAGCCACTAGATGGCACTGTGATCTAGCTGCTTTTCTTGTGGGGTTTCAAGCACTGTAATTTGGTAGCTCATTATCTCCAATCTTTTAAAAAATGAAATAAAGGTAATTTAGGGTGCAATCCTGTGCATGCAGAATGCAATCCCATTCTGGCTGGGGAATGCTGGGAGTTGTAGGACTTTTTCCTGTCTAAACTAGCATAGGATTGCACCCTTAGTGCGGGCGATACCCTGGAGGTTCACAAAGTCATCTGAAGGACCTACAAATTTCCATGAGTAACCAATCTCAATAGCAGGATAAAACAAAGCTCCGTGTGAAGAAGCCCACAATCACAAGTTAACAATGATCAGGTTAACAACAACAGCAAAATAAGAATAAAAAGTTAACCATATGCAAGATGGTACATGGTTAACTCTTTAATATTATAAATATTAAAAATGCATCCCTTTGACTCCTTTCTTTCTTATTACGCTCAACAAAAGTTAAACTCTACTTCACCATTTTAAAGCCAATTTTCTAAGATGAATGGAATTGCACTAGCAGGGATAAGGTGAGGATAACAGTCATCTCTTTAGTGGCCAATTTAGTGCCAGTCCTCAAACGGCACTTTTCCCAATCCCAACTGAGAAATTCTAACCAGTTTCAAATATCAGACATGTGGTTGGTATAACATAATTCCCTTGATTAACCATATTCCTCTTGTCCTGAGTCTGCACAGAATGTCTGCATTTCTGTAGTTTCCCACTGCTTAGCAAAGGATCTGTAGACATATTACCATTGCCTTCAAATCTCCTACCAGTTTTCTAAAGGATTCCTCTTTCTTCTTTCTGTTGCTCCTGAATTGCTTCCCAGGCCGATCTAATTCATGCCCAAACTTCAAACATTGAGCCAAGGGTATATTTTGCCTGACCATCAGAGTTGGTCTGCTCAAGCCAGTTGCCAGTCATGTGTCTTTCTGCATCATTCCCATTGCATATACTGGGCAGGATCTCAGAATGAGGGAGATATACTTCCCATTCTGCTTTGCTTCCATAATGTGCAGGTTCTGCAATTTGCTAGGCTCCCACTAGACAGGCCTGACTATGGGGTATGCCAGCAATAGGGGACTACTCTCACCCATTCAAGATTTTGTGGGGTATACATGGGGCAATTAAGGGTTGGTCGTCCCCCCCTGCCCGCTTGCCTGTTGTTCCAGGCTGCAGCTGATCTTTACTTGAAGCCACTCACTTCCAGTGTAGGCAGCCACTCATGCTCCTCCTATACTTTCTCTTCCCAACAGTTTTCCAATTTCAGAGGCTGCTTCTCCATCTTTCCTATCTTGTCTCTGCTTGCATAGTAAGCCCTGCATAGACAAAGCATGTTCATTCTTAGATAAAATTCCAAACTCACCAGCTAATTCATCCACTTCCTGAACCTCCTCAAGCACCTCCATTGCATGCTTTGCAGTTGAGCTTCTAGGTCAGCTTTGGTCCTGCCTACCTGCCAATGATCAAGTGAAGCTGTCACCTTCTCCAACTCTCCTTCATGGGCTTTTTAAGTATTTCTGCAAACCTTGCTGCAGTTCCGCCATTCTCTGCTGGAATGTTCTGGATTCTCTCAAGAGCTGCTTGTTATTTGCATTGATGTGGCTCAATCACACCAAATCATGGGGGCGGGGTCCTCCAAGGAGACAACCCCACATTCCTCCAGCCATCAGTGTTGCCCATTCCCCATTCTCCACTTCCCTGAGCAGTGAGAAGTTTCAGGGGCAACACAACTCATGATTTGGTTTCCATTGGATAAGAGAGCACTGGAAACCTATAGTGCAAAGGTGGGTAATTGGTGGCTGTCCAGATGTTTTGGCCTACCACTCTCATCATCTCTCACCGTGGGCTACGCTGGCTAGGGCAGATGGGAGTTGTAGACCAGAACATCCGGAGGGCCTCAAGTTGCTCATCCCTGCATACAGTGTCTTCGGAATATTTTCTTTATTTACAAAATTACAAGCAAAATACAGTAGAAAGAAGCAGGCACTCTTTCAGCAGGAAGTAGATCCGTCAAGCAGCAGCCTCCCTAAGCCTGCACACACACAAACACCCCAGGTGCAGCTACTCCTCCAAGCTAAGAACTCTCCTCACCTCCCTCCTCTCTCTCTCTCTCTCTCTCTCTCTCTCTCTCCCTTTCTCACCATTCAAAGACAGAAACTGCTGCATCTCACACACAGATCTGCAGAGCATGAGTCTAAGACCCCGCCCCCTGTAGGCAGATTGCCTATTCAAGAGAACATCCACAGCCATTGAGCAAAGATAAGTTCCTAGCACTCCGTCAGTCATCCAAATACACAAAAGTGTTAACTCTCAAAGAAGGGTTAATTTGTCTGTATAGATAAATGGGCCTCTCTCTTTTTGGCAGAAATCCTCTCTGTGAATACCAAAGCACAGCACAAATCCAGAAGTGTCCTTTGTGATGTCACAAGGGATTCTGGGGACATGCTTCTTGGTTCGTACGCTGCTTCTGGCAAGTGGCATGCAAGCCCAGAACTTTATCCTCATGCACAAGCATCCTGCCTGTGAGATGTTAGACATAAAGTATTTTGAAAGACAACTTCTTCAGCAGGTACTGAGATTGCTGGAGCAGTGTGTGAACCCAGAGGCATATGGCAGCATCCCCTGCAAGATTTCTCCTCCTTCTGCCCTGCTTTGGGCAATACTGTAGTAGCTCATTAGCCCAGTGAAAGAACACAGGGACCATTCCTCTCTGCCACCTAGAGTGGCTTTGTCCTGTTTTACAGAGGACTAGGGATGGACGAAAGTCCCTTACCTGTTCTCGAAGCTTGCTTCGCGGTGGGGGGGAGGCGCTTCGGTTCTCCCCCCGAAGTTCAGGTGAGGGGGGGGAGGCGCCCGGCCCCGCCTGGCCGAAATTCAGGCTGGGGGGGAGGCGCCCCATCCCTCGCCGTCGAAATTCAGGCCGGGGAGGAGCACCCTGTCTCCCCGGCTGCGAAAAAAAAAGTAAAGTAAAAAAAAAAAAACCACACCCATGATAGGCTACGTGACGATTTACGTAGCCTGTCATGGCTAGATTTCCAAAGTCAGCCGTGATAGGCTATGTAAATCGTTACGTAGCCTATCACGGGTGACTTTGGAAAAAAAAAAAAAGCGCATACGCAAATGGCGGCCCCCATGGGCACCGCCATTTGCGGTCCTTATTTTGGCACGTCTAGTCTACGTAAACATTTACGTAGACTACGGCAAAAATAAGGGCAATGCAAATAGCGTTCCCTTATTTTCGCCATAGTCTACGTAAATCTTTACGTAGACTACCCCTGTCCAAATAAGGAACACAAATGGCGGCGCCCATGGGGGCCGCCATTTGCGTACGCGCATTTTTTTTTTCAAAGTCACCCGTGACAGGCTACGTGATGATTTACGTAGCCTATCACAGCTGACTTTGGAAATCTAGCCATGATAGACTACGTAAATCGTCACGTAGCCTATCACAGGTGTTTTGTGTTTTTTTAACTTTACTTTTTTATTTTGTAATGGCGGCGGAGGCAGCCGGTCGGGAGACCGGCCGCCGCCCCCGCCGAAATGCCGCCGGGCCCTGCTGCTGAGAGGGACATTTGGCCATGGTAAGTCCCATCCCGGGGGGGGGGCGGGGGGCCGGCGGAGAATTTCCCCACCAATTTCAGGGTGCCGAATGCATTGGCATTCGGCCTCCCGGAGATTCGTGGAGAAATTCTCCGCCATCCTTACAGAGGACATCCTCTATTTGAAGGGTTGTCAGAAGACAGCCCTCTGTTTGAAGGTGCCATCTATATGAAGGGTTGTCCAATCCAAGTCTGGCTTCAAGATAACCCAGTGGCTGGTGACTCCAGTTCCAGAGGGGCTGTGATTCCATTCATGGTTTAGTTGCCACCAGCAAAACTCTAACAGTGCTATCCAAGGTGCTGAAAGTTGCTATCCAAGGTGCTTGATCCATTTGGGGGATAGGGTTAAGCACCTTGGATAGCACTATTAGAGTTTTGGCTGGCGGTAACTAAAACCCTGAATAAAATATAGCCCCTCCAAAATTGGAGTCACCAGCCTCCACTGAAAGAACCATAAGAAGGAAAAGCAAGGGCCTTCAAGTTACCCATCCACGAGTTAGTAACTGGACAGCAGACTGAGCAGGCACACAAGTCACCTGTTCACGGTCTTCCCCAATATGGTGAGATGTATTTCTATTTAAATTATAGTAATTATGCCTATATTTGCTTCTATACATAGACATTAGCATATGCAAATGTTATGTAAATCTCTGCCCTCTTTTGTTCTCTTTTTCGGTGACGCATCATTAACTCTTCTTTGGCGATGCACAAGTGGCTACCTCTTTTCCTCATGATATATAGTTGCCCACATATGAGAATACAAGTTCAAATCCTCAAGGGCTGCATTATGTCTTTGGGCTGTATATTGTGCAGGGCTTATTTAAAGCTTTCATATTTTAGCTAGGAAACCTGTATACAGTTTATCAGAGAGAAAACTTGCATATTCCCTTTAGTTTGCCTATAGCTTAGCTTTTGGAATAACATTTCTTATTTCTGCAAGTAAACAAACATTACAGAATTCTTGCTCTCTTTTCCCACGAGACTTTTTGTTTTGGCAGAAAACAAAACTCCAAACAGTTGAATCGTGGCTGCACTTGTAGGCAGCATACTTAAGAAGCTCATTTGAAAAATCTTCCATTCCCCCATTTTAATTCTATTGCAGTGGGAGATTTTATTTGGATACTTGGGGGGGGAGGGGTAGATGTACAACTCCTATAACAGTTAAAATGTTGTGAAAATCCTCTGTGAACCATGATAAAAACTGAGCTCTGTCAGTTTGCCAACCTGCCTGAAATATGGATTTCATTTCCCCTTTACTGGCTAAGCAACATTGAAGACTTGAAAATCAAGATGTTATGTCTCATTCCATATTCTCCCCTCCAAAACTTTTTACCAAGATTATAAATATCTGACAGGTTTTTTAAAAAATCAGTAAAGAATTTGAAAGAAAATAAATATGCTTGCATTAAAATTAACTCCCCCCCAAATGTCTGTATATGATGGTTTTCATAAGACAGGGGTGAAATTAACTTCTTCCTACAAGACAAAACATTTACATTGTTGAAAGAACTGGAGTGGAGAAGAGGAATAGGACAAATGTCTTCATTCCATAGACTCTATGGCATATAGACTATTAGCATCCCAATTCTCATGGCAGTGGGTGAATAATACTGATGACTATTTTTACCAAGTAGTAGCCACCTACTATGTTTGCATGTCCACAAAGAAGATAAACCCCATAAATCCATGGAATGTGGCAAGTGTTTTGCTCATAAATCAACATTTTTGAGACACCAGATAGTCCACACAGGAGATAAACCCCATAAATGCTTACAGTCTGAGAAGTGTTTTTCTTGGAAATCAAATGTTTCCAGAAACATTTGACCACAAAAAACCACAAATCTTAGATCTACATCTAAGAGACCACAAAAGAGACCAAACAGGAGAGGAACCATATAAATGCTTGCAGTGTGAGAAACATTCAGATATCATCTCTCATGTTCCACCAGGGAGTCCACACAGGACAGAAATCCCATAAATGTGCTTTGCTTGGAAATCACATCTCATATACGAACAGACATTCCACACAGAAGAAGAAAAGTTTTGCTCATCCATCAGACCTTGCAAAACTCAAGAGAGTCCACAGAGGAAAGAAACCATATAAATGTTTGAAGTTTTGAGAGATTTTTGGTCAGCAATTACAATTCATAAAGCATAAGACAGACCACCTAGGGAAGAAACCATATAAATGTTTTTAATATGGGATAATGTTTTATGCTTAAATGTTCTTGTCTTTCTTGTTGTAAGGTTTTATTGTTTTAAATTGTTAGACACTGCCTTGATAGTTTTTTAGCAGATAAGGTGGTACATTAATATTGATGCTCGTGATCATGATCATGATGCAACCACTTGGTAAGTCTTATTCTCGGCATTGTCTCCTCCAAGTAGTAAGGAGAAGTCTACCATGTTTTTGTAACTGATCGGATCTGGGAATGCAAGCTGCCTTGCAATACAATCCTGTACATGTGTACTCAGATGTAAGCTTCATTGTGTTCAACGGGGCTTAATCCGAGGTAAGGGAGCATTGTGGCCTTAGGATGTCTGTACAATTTTGCTTTTTGTATGACAGGGTGCTATTAGTAAACTGCCCCTTATGATGAGTAACTACCTCCCCAGCTCACACTTTTTTCTGTAGTTTTCTAATGTATTCCGCCTTGAGATTACTTTTTTTAATAAAATCTTTACTCACTCACATATTATTTTTGCCTTTGGCACATGCATGCCAGTGTATTGCAATTATATTTTGTCTCTCAGTCTTTGTGTTCCTTCACTTACGTTGAAGAGGAATCTTCATAGACTGCTCACTTTTTTATTTTGTAATCCAGACACTTTGATGCAGCATAAACAATTTTGTAAACGCTTGCCACAATGCATAATATTCCGTGGTCTCAAACATGTTGTGTATCACTATGCAGACAGTGTGGTGTTAAACAGTGATATAAAAAACAAGTGTTTCCTTTTCGTTGCCAAGTCTGTTTGTATGTGAGGATCTCAGATAAGTAGACTGAATTACATCTAAGAGGAAAATTTGCCAGTGCTTAATTACTTTTCATCAGGGTGCCACAAATAATGAAAGGAGGGGAAACTGAACATAGAAAATGTATAGCCTATTTAATTCCCCTAAATTTAAAAGCCCTGAAGTAGAATTGACTTAAAATGTTCAGCTTCAGTAGCAAATAAGAAAGAAATTCTAAATATGAAATTCTATTCCTAGTTCTATGATGTAGATGAAAGTAAACTTTTCTTCTGAAGCAAAAATAGCATTAGCAAATTTTGCAGGTATATAATTTACATATATATACATATATGTGTGTGTGTGTGTGTGCGCGCGCGTGTGTGTGTGTGTGTGTATATATATATATATATATATATACACGCGCACACACACACACACACACAGAGTGGCCCAAAAGTAGGTATACAGTATAGTTTATTTGCATTTTATTACATTGTTTATTACATTTACATTTGTTTAACACTGTTTAATCTCATAAGTGCTCGAAATGTATTCCATCAACATTGCAAAATTCCTCGAACCTGTCCAGAACACTGTGACACACAGTACAACACAAATTCCGGTCCGCATCCATGTCCATAAATGCTTCCGAGATGAACTCTTTTAATTCGTCCACTGTCCGGGGATTCCTCTCAAAAACCTTATTCTTTACTACGCCCCCCCAAAAGAAGTCCATTGGTGTTAAGTTGGGTTAATGTGGCGGCCATTCAGTGCTGCCACGTCATCTGATCCAATGCTGTGGGAAGGTGTTATCAAGATAGTCTCTTACTGCAAAAGCATAATGAGGAGGTTCCCCATCTTGTTGGAAGAGCAGTTCGGCGAAGTTAGCCCTGGTTCCCTGGTAGAGTTGTGACACTACCATGTCGTGTAACATGTTTAGGTAATTGTTACTATCCACAGTTGTATCGAAGAAAACCGGCCCTACAACACTTTCGCTGGACAGTGCACCCCACACTGTGATGCCTGGCTGGTTCAGTTGAGATGTGATAGTCAAATGAGGATTTTCATCTGCCCAATACACACAGTTATGCCTGTTCACGTGGCCTGACAACTTGAAAGAAGCCTCCTCTGACCAGATGATCTTATCGAGAAGGTCTGGTTCGTTAGAGATTTGGTTACACATCATCTCACAGAATTGCAACCGATGGTCTGGGTCATCCTCCAGAAGACCATGTAACAGTCTTGGACGGGATGGCTTCAATTTCAGTTTACGCATGAAGCGTTGCAAGGACGTTCTAGGTATGGATAGCTGCCCAGACACACGTCGTGTGGACTTTTTCGGAATGTTCACAAATGTCAGAGCGACTCTCATCTCATTTTCCTCTGTCATAGACGTCCTAGGACGTCCAGATTTAGGTGCATTAGCCACTGCACCTGTTACTTCAAATTTATCTCTAAGACTATAAATTGTCAGACGTGTTGGTAGAGGAGTGTCAGATGCTTCTTGCCACGCTGCGCACACCCGCTCGGCATTTTCAGTCTTCCAGTACTGCTTTAGAATCCACTTGCTTTGTTCTTGACTCAAGTTCGTTGCCATCGTTCACAATATCAGTAAAAAAAATAACTAAACAACTAAACTGTATACCTACTTAAGGGCCTCAGTCCCCTCACTCTCTACACTTAACTGATTTAACTGTCACTCCCTGTCACTCTTCCCAGCTGTCATTCTGACTCCACCCACACATCTTCTACTCACACATTCTCTCCCCCTCCCATCAACATTCTAAACAACTGTATACCTACTTTTGGGCCACCTGGTATATATACACACACATATATGTGGGTGTATGTGTGTGTATTCTTCATGAGGGTAGGCCAAAGACAGTTTGCTACTTGAGGAGGACAAAATGGTGCCCACCCTATTCAATGCATGGAAGCCAATCAGACTGGCAGTTGAATCTTATTTCAACATTAGTAACAGGACAATGTCCTCCACAGCATTTGTGGGCAGCAGGCTAAATTAGGCTAGATGAGATTACCCCAGCACCTGCTGCCTGCAGTGCCCACTTCACTCCGCCTAGTAATTGGGCCAGCCGTGCTCTTCATTCATCAGACCATTTCATCTCTTGGTTGCTGGTGTTTCCTGGTTGTCTATTAAGATGGATATAATCTAATCTGCCTGTTAAAATATAGTTAGAAGTGAACGGATCAAGTTGCTGACAAGTGCTTGTATCTTCCTTCATAATTCAAATTACAGGTATAATTAAATAAAGTTGGCCTAGTAAACATACCAGCTGAACCAATTATATTCCTTTTATTCAGTGAATTGTTATAGACAGCTGAAGTGTAGCTCCCAGGATAGGTGCCTTGGTCTAAATTATCTTTATATCTAATTACTTACCATAATGGTATACAGCCTGCACCGTACTTACAAAATCCTTCATTTGTGTAGTGTAGTGTTTCCCAGCTTTGAGTCCCCAGATATTGCACTACAACTTCCATCACCCCCAGTTAGCATGGCCAGTAGTGATGGGGGGGTGTTTCCCAGCTTTGAGTCCCCAGATATTGGACTACAACTTCCATCACCCCCAGTTAGCATGGCCAGTAGTGAGGGGGGTGTAATATCTGGGGACCCATGGTTGGGAAATAGTGGTGTAGTGGCATTGAAGTACAATACACAAAACTTAATGCTAAAACTATCACACACACAAAGGAAAAAGCTTGTATTCATGAGGATTAAGAACAGGCCATGAGCAAATGCAGGGTTTCTATTAGAGTACGAGGCTAAGTGAGAGGACTTCTGGGCCCCAAGCTAGAACTGAAAGATCTACACTGGTTGCCAGTTGGGCTCAGTTCAAGGTGTTGGTTTTACCTTTTAACTCTCTAAATGGCGTATGGCTTGGCTCTCTGAGGGGCCCTCTGTCTTGCCATGAACCAGCTCAGTTATTAAGATCAGCAGGAGAGGTGCTTTTGAAGACACTCCCACTTGCAGAGGCCTGTTTGCAGGGCATACAGGAAAGAGTTTTCTCCTGTGTTGCTCCTAAACTCTGGAATGCATTCCCTTTGGAGTTGTGACTGGTCCCCCCTCTTTTGTGTTCAGGAAGGGGTCAAGATGCCTCTTTTTAACTTGGGTTTTTACATTGTTATACTTTCAAGGTTGTTTTTAGTGTTTTACTATGTTTTATTTGATTATTGCTTTTATTTTCTCATTTTCTTGTAAACTGCCTTGGTTGGCTTCAGAAAGGTGGTATAGCAACACCACAAACACATAAATAACATAAAACACTACTCTCTGAGCCACTTGTTGCATCTCTTGTTGGAAACCATAGGCTTCCTGGGGTCCAAGTAGCCTTACCATCTCTTTATGTTGCTCCTTCCCTCTCTCCTGTGTTTGGTCACTGTCCTTTCCTGTCCTCATATTTATTATTATTGCATTTATATCCTGCCCTTTTTCCTCTTGCAAGGAACCCAAGATGGCTTACCTGGTCCTCCTCCTCTCCATTTTATCCTCACAACAACCCCATGATGTAGGTTAGGGTTAGAACCAGTGACTGGCCCAAAGTCACCCAGTGTGCTTCATGGCCAAGTGGGGACTAGACCCTGAAACTCCCGAGTCCCAGTCCAACACTGTAACCACTAAACCACACTGGCTGCCTTGCTTTTCTCAACAGAAGACTTTGTGCAACTGCATGCAGTTCACAGACACCATTCCTTGTGTTGATGCTGCCTTTTCCTGCTTCATTCCCAATCCCACTCCTTGCAGATTTTCCCCTGGTTTCTTATCCCACCAATTCCACTACTTTTTTCTGCCCTGCCTGGAATTGCCCTTTGGAATTGCCCTTGTCTTGCGCCTCTTTTGATTTTGGATTTGAACAAAGCTGTTGGTCTAAACATTTTTCTGGAAGCTCTCTCTTCTTTCACTTGATCCTGCATAGGGGGTGCATAGAATCCCTCCAGTGCTTTATTGTGTTTGAAACACAATGAACACCATAGGCTTTGAAGGGCAAATGAGCATCCATAAAAGCACATGGCCATGTATCAGGAATGCAGAATCAGTCACTGTTCAGTGGTGAGTGTCTGCTACAGATTAAGAGGAGCACACTTGCTCTTTAAATGTTATACAGCCCAATCCCATGCAGTGTTAAGCATGCCTAAGCCTGCTGAAATCTATGGGCTTAGATTTGCAGTAGCTAACGGTGCATAGGATCATCTGACTGACAGAGTTCATCATTTGGACATGTGATAGACACTCTGGAAGAACATCTGCTATGTAAAGTGTGAAGCGGCCTTAAGTGAGATTGAATCAGAGCACATGACTGGCGAAGCAGAGTGAACTGTAAGTCTTGAAAACTTAGTACAGTTTAAGTAGATACTAAAGCAGGAATTCATTGCTGTGTTTTTTAAAAGAATGCATTGGTTTCCATCTAAACAAAATCAGCAATATAAACAACTTTAATGGCTGGTGAGTGATTTTATTGCCAATTTCTTCTGCAAAGTAACTTAATTTTGGCAAGTGTTTAGCTTTAACCATAGGTGGTGGCCATAGAGTGCCTCATTATAGATAAACAAGTTAAATGCATCACTTAAAGTCTGCTTATACAGGACCACTTTTACAAGGCTTGTGGACAGGGATGGGTTGCTCGTGAGACTGGAAGGAGCTTTATGAGGCTGACAATTTTTTAATGCATCGAAGTGCCAATGTACAGTGCAAAATAGTGTCAAAACAGCAATGATCTTTTACAGCTCCAGGCTCACAATGTCTCTGTGGGCAAGAAGATGATTCACCTGTGTATTGATTAAATGAAAGGAATTTGTGGCTTCAGCTGTATCCAGACTGAATTGTCAAATTTAATTAAGAATGTGCGAAGTTGAGCAGGAAGCCATCCAAGCATTCTGTGCTTTGGCATCATTAAAATAATTAAAAGTGTGGGGACAGACAAAACACTGACTGCAGAAGTGTTTACTTTGCTTATGGTGGCTTCATTTTCATAGACTTCCAGAATCTACCCTACCCCTTATCATGCTTGAGAGGAAGGGATAGGGTGGGCACTTATGAAGTGATTCACCAAAAAAGAGGACACCACTGTGCATAAAATTTGCATATGCTAATTTATATGGGTAGATACAAATTTAGAAATCATTATTATAATTTCAATAGAAGGACAGTGTATCTCACCGTAGTGTGGAAGATGGTGACTAGTGTGTGTGCCTTGCTCAGTCTGCTGTCCAGGTGCTGTTGATGGGCAGCTTCAAGGCCCGGCTCTTCCTTCTGATGGGTCTTTAGCTTTATACTGGTCTTGGACTGGACAGCCCTTCACACAGAGGACACCTTCAAAATAGAGAACTATCCTCTGCCAGCTCTTCAAATAGAGGACTGACCTCTGTAAAGGAAGACACATGGCTACCCTAAGAAAGGACGTCCCGCTCCCTACTGGCTTGGGGACAAATTGCCCGCCAACTGGCATAATGGGCCAAGGAGTATAAACATTAATTCAGAGTGGTGAGGGATATATGGAGGGATTTACTCTCATGCATGTCTCCTCAGTGGAAATCCTTGTAAGGGCATTCTCATTGGCATCCATAACCGAATAGCTGCTGTTAAGGGCTGCCTTGCCATTCTCTCTCTTAGGAGCATTGCTTTGTGTCTCTGTCCATTTTCAGGCAGTGTCAGAAGAGGCACTGGTCAAAATGGGTGGCCAATATTCTTACTGGGTATCAGATCCAAGCAATTTTTCCACCACCACCCCCATTGGCTTGACTGGGTCTGATGTGAATGGCTTTTAAAAATCCATTTATCTATTCCTTACCATAACTTGGAACTTGCCCGTATATTACAAAGAAGTGGGTAAAGAACATTAAAGGTGTCCCCAACCAGTCGTGTCCGACTCTAGGGTGCGGTGCTCATCCCCGTTTCTAAGCCGAAGAGCCAGCGCTGTCCGAAGACGCTTCCATGGTCATGTGGCCGGCATGACTGAACACTGAGGTGCACGGAACATTACTTGTGCTTATTCTTTTTCATGTCTCCTGTAATATGGAAAGTGAGATTTAGGGATCTCAAAGAGTTGTAAGCTCCAGTAATTATTTGGGACTCATGAATCTTCTCACAGGATCAGTCCCTAAGTCCCACTTCTCATGTTGCAGTGCAAGAAAGGAAATAAGAAATGTGAGTAATTCACAGTCTCCCCTGCCGCACACATCTCTATAATGGATATACCAGCTCTTAGTGTTTCGGTCACACTGCCTTGTCACCTGGTAGAGTATACAAAGCTTACTTTTACTAAGGGGATCCATCTGGATGGGTGCTACTCAAACAGCTTCTTAGGAAAGCATCAGAGAAGGCCAAGATACCAGAACTATTGTGATACTAGATTAGAAATGATCAAATGGACTATGAACAGGATTAGACCCAGAACATAATTTTGTCTGGTCCATGCAACTAGTTACCATATCACTTCCTGGGTATTGCATCAGGCTCAGAGAACAGGAAAGGATGCCAAGGGGACAGAAATGCCTTCTATCCTTGTATCAACCTCTGCTCTCCAAGTATGTAAAAGAGCTTCCAGGCTCGGAGTACAAGGGAGGAAAATGACAGGGCACTTCCAAAAGCTTCAGTGAGGATGGAGGTTCCTCTTAGTTATCCTCCCTGATCGCTCTTACATACACTTGGAACATAGGACAATGCCAGGATGGAAGAGGAAACCAAGACAATTCAGCCCCCATATTGTCCTCTTCTGCTTCCCAAGCCAGATGATAACATCTGGCTTGAGGTGATCTGAACCTTCAGCAACTTCTCTGGGATATTCGGTGTCAAATCCTTACGAAATTGACTTACCTTGGTGTAGACTCAGACCAGGTACAGACTCTTCAACTGCACTCCCAATTGTCTACTTTCTGAGATGAACAGATGCTCTGTCTGTTCAGACCGCCAACCTGTAGAGGCTGGACATAGATGAAGGGAGGGGGTAACTATTGTTTCTCAATCTAACTAAGGGCGCAACCCTATGCATGTTTAGACAGAGAAAAGGCCTACAACTCCCAGCATTCCCCAGCCAGCAAAGGATTGTGCCCGAAATGTCTTAGAACAACAAAATTCAGAAGAAAAGAATGCAAACAGATTGTATCCTCTGTATGTTTTCTGACATACCATACACTGAGTATTGTGCAATGCTTAGCTACTGCTGTGGAGAAGCAGAGCTATCACATCCTAGGGAAGCAGGAGTGTGTGTTTTTTTAATGGAGGCCTTAAACTACTGTCATTAAGGCACCATCAAATGAACCGTGGCTTTATAAGGCAGGTATTGAATCTACAGCAGAATAGTAGAATTTGCTGTTTCAGTGACAATCCTCACAACTGTGCAGTTGTTTAACACATATGCCATATTGTAGTGTTCACATCAGTTATCCATATAACATGCTTCTCTGCTGTAAATGCGGAAAGCCTTTCTCTGAGAGTTCCTTAAGCTGTCAAGAACTGTTTCTTAAGCTGTTTCTTTAACTGTCAAGAACATTGTCTTCTGAAAAAATAGTTGCTAGAATACTGTACTAATGACTACAAATGACAAGTAGTTGGACATTGCATTCTGCTTAATAACATAGACCAGACTTCCCCAACCTGGTGCCCTCCAGATGTTTTGGACTACAGTTCCTAGCATTCCTGACCATTGGCCCATGCTGGCTGGGGCTGATAGGAGCTGAAGTCCAAAACACCTGGACAGCACCAAGTTGAGGAAGCCTAATCTAAATTAATTTTATTGCAGACTATTTTAGACATCCAAATCAATAAGTAAACCCAGTGATTGTCATGAGCTTGCCCAGGTGAGTAGATTCTTAGCCACATTTTGCTCCATTACTTGATCACAATTCCATAGAGTATGATAGCAAAGTTCTGATGTGTAATGTTATACTCATGTTCCATGTGCAGCTTTTACCACGGGTTATGGGAAATTATCTGTTAGATAGATTGCCAAAGTATGAAGATGACTTCCTAGGAAGTGATGAACTCTTATCGAGACCACAGCTCGACATTTTGCAGCAGAAGGAGCACATTTTCTCAGCACCAACCTGGAGCAACTGCCAAAGCTTTATAGACTGGGCTAGAGAATCAAGACTAAAGTCTCACCTTCTGAGTGCTATTCCTGCCTGTTTGAGGGGTCAGTTACATTTTATGCAGCTCCTGACTTCTTCTAGGCAGCAGGATGTGGTGTTGTGGGGACCCTTCCAGGGAACTCTCAGGTCTTTCATTTCCTGTGAAGAAACCAAAGTCCACCAATCAGAGTTTAAGAGAGGTGCCTCCTTGAGGTTTGGGGAGGGGGTGCAGTTTCTGGTATCAGTGGATCAAGGAGTGGATCTGAAGCTACTATCGCTCAAGGACTCTGCATGCAAGAACTGGCCAGGAGACATGATATAGACTTGGACAGTCCTTTTCTCGCTGACTACAGTAAGGGTTGAGACTTTATTATATGCACAGTTGCAAATGTGGAAATTCACTATTCTCCTTTTGCTTTTGTTTGTTTTGGCTGCCTTTCAATGGCCCTATATGTTCTTCACATGCTTTCTCCTACTGGAACTGTGGGCTATTTTGTGGACCATCTGTGTGGTTGCAGAGATAAGATTTAAAAGATTAAAGCAGTATGTCCACTAAGAAAATTGAAGCTAGCAGGAATGTGGGCAGCAGCAGACTGTTCAACCATATAAATATAAGGGAAGGACAGCAGTGGGTGTGCTGGAGCCATGAACCCATACTCTCCTTCCTATGTATTGATATCCTGTTATTGAATCATAGAAAGTCTTTTAACTTTCTCTCTCTCTCTCTCTCTCTCTCTCTCTGATAGGATTTTGCCAAATCTATGGTTAGGAAGCTGCCCTCGTCAAGTGGAGCATGTGACTTTGAAGCTAAAACATGAGTTGGGGATTACAGCTGTGATGAACTTCCAGACGGAATGGGATGTTATTCAGAACTCCTGGGGATGCAACCGCTATCCAGAACCTATGAGCCCAGAAGTTCTCATGAAGCTGTATAAAGAAGAAGGACTTGCCTATGTCTGGATGCCAACACCAGACATGAGTACTGAAGGTAATATTCATGTTCCTCCTCTAGTAGAATAAGTATGGTTGTATCCCAGGCTAGTCCTATTTAGAATAGGCCCACTGAAATGAATGGGACTGAATTTAGTCATGACAAACTTAAGTCCCATTCATTTCAATGAGTCTACTCTAAGTAGGACTAACATTGGTTATAACCCCTAGAGAAAACAAAATCCATTCAGGAATATAGTTGTATTATGTAAATGGTTATCTTTTAACATTCACGTAGCTTCACAAGTTTCCTATTGTTACCCTCCATGCACTCGGCTTGCAGATATGCATGCCATATACCAAACCTATTCTTGGAGTGTTCTATTGATTTAGAAAGGGCTCATTTCATAGAATCATAGGATTGGAAGGGGCCTACAAGACCATCGCGTCCAACCCTCTGCTCAATGCAGGAAGTCTGATTCCCAGGCGGTCTCCCATCCAAGTACTAACCAGGGCTGACCCTGCTTAGCTTCCGAGATCAGACAAGATCAAGCTCATCCAGCCATCATTATTGTGGTTAACTCTGCATTGAGCATTCTCGGAACACTCTGAATACACTTGATGTTCAACAGTACTTGAAGAAAAGCTCTACCTTTGGTTGTAGGGATTAACAATAGTACATGATGATGACAGCAGAAGTAAGAAACCGTGTTTCTCCAGTGGATTATAATTTAATCAGTAGTACTCAAAACATCTAGTGATGTCGGATAGTACCATATATATAAACAATTGTGCCATTAAGTATTGCAGCAGGATTGATCTCAACTTTCCCACATCAAATATTTCCCTTTGACCCAGAAACTAGATATGCCAAAAAACTGTCAAAGAATCACAGTTGATTAAGGTCACTCAGCATGACTTTCATGCATGTGTAGTCTGTTCTTCCCCACAAACATTTATGCCACAATAAATGTGTTATTCTTTAAAGTGGCACAAACTCCATGGTGTTGTTTTTCATGCAACAGACTAACATGACTGCTCTTCAAGAATTTCAAATTGCTATATGATTAATACAATAACACACCCATTTTCAATATTCGAAGAACAGCTTTTAGGAAAAAATTGTATCCATCCAGTCAATAGTCTTCATGTTTGCTTTGTTCCAGCCCTGGAACACATTTTTATTTTTGTAGTGTGTATAAAAACATTTGTGTCTCACCTTTTTGGGCCAAAAGGACTTGCAACAATAAACAACAATAAATGCACACAAGAAAAACAACTATTAAAACTTAATGGGTGAAATAATCAAGTAATAATTGATCAAATCAAATTAACCAGTGGTAAGCAAAAGAACAAGAACCAGCAAAAGAAAGCAACCAAAGGAGATCACTTCAAATTCAGGGTGTCCCAAGTGCTCTCTAAAAGAGTACAGCCTGGAGAGAAAAGGCCAGCAGGGAGGGGACAAAATGGCCTTCCCCTGGTTCCAGGCTTCAGTGTCTATGTTGAAAAGGTCCTAAACTGGTAACTGTCATGGCCCTAGGTCTGGAGGCTCAGCATCACCCCAAAGAGCCCAACAGATACCGGTCACCTGACTCCATGGAGGATCCTTAGGGACCCTGACACATCCCCCAGACCCAAGGACTTGGCCCTCCCATCAGCCTCCAAGAACGGCTCTCCCAAAGCTTCTCAGGTCCCTCAGCCACATTGGAGCTTAAGGCTACAATAATGAGCATGGGCCCTTTGATTTTGAATGGTGTACCCAGTGGGAGGTGGAACTTCTGAGGAACCTGAACTTTATGGCCCACTTAAGCCCTCAGCTGCTGCTGGAGCCTTGCTGGAATGACAGCTCTTTTTATGAGGAACTATCCCAGTCTAGCAGCTCCTGCAGAGTGCTGCCTGAGGGGGGATCTTCATGACAACAGAATGAAAAGTGTGTTGGATTTTCATGGAATCAGCTTTGCTCCACCAGGGACACGTGAAGCAAGATAAGCTGAGAGTACTGTACCTTTAAAATCTGGTTTCCAGGGGTCATACAGCGCTTGAAAGGAACATACTTCTGGTGGGGTGGGGGGAGTAAAACTGAACATTATCAAACTGGCAGAGGCTGCTCAACCAATGAGAGAGGCTTGTTTCCCGCCCCTGTCCAGGCTCCCCCTTACTTCTACATTATTATGACCAGAAAGCAACTAATTTTCCCCTTGTGTGCAGATTTCCCTGAAGAAGCCAAAATCCCAAGTTCTCCAGTGCAGCATCTGAAGGCTAGGGGTGTACGAAACCCCGCTTACCTGGCTCTGCCAGGTTCCGCAGGTTGGGGGAGGCGATCCGTTCCTCCCTCCGGAATCCTCGACGGGGGGGAGGCGATCCGTTCCTCCCCCCTGGAATCCTGCCCAGCTGGGTCCGCTCCATAAATATTTATGTAGCCTAGCACGGATAAAACGGGAACGCAAATGGCGTAGGGGACCTCATTTGAGTCCCTGCTTTAGCCGTGGTAGGCTACGTAAATATTTACATAGCCTATTATGGGCTACCATAGGGACGCAAATGGCGTCCCCAACTCAGGACTCTATTTGCGTCCGCACCAGCCCGGCAGCAGCCAGAGCCGCTGCCGCCAGAGCCGAAGCCGCAGCCAGAGCCACAGCCAGGTAGGCTCCATTTCACAGGTCTTTCGCGGGGTGGAGTGGCGGGGGGGCTCTGTTCTGCCACAGATTCCAGGAGGCCGAATTCACTGGAATTCGGCCCCCTTGGGATCCATGGCGGAATTCTCTAACATCCCTACTGAAGGCTCCTCCTGAGAGCTTCCCCCAACCCCAATTTCACAGCATTCCAGCAAACTGCTGCGGAGTTATTGCCTCACTTTTCCCCATGTCTGCACTTTTGTCTATTGCTTCCAATTTTGCCTATTGTCCCTCCCCCCGCACCACTTTCTCCCTTTCTCCTTCTCCCTGCTCGCAATGAGAAGCTCCTGTAACTGTGATAAAGCAGAGAAATGACTTGAAACTACAGAACATCAAAGAAGATTCAAGAGAGCACAGGGAGAAGTGAAAGTGCTTTAGGGCGAGTTACTAAAGTTAGCCTTTAACCCTTTCACTGCAGGGGAGCGACATCTTTTTCTTACTTCTGAGTAAACATGCACAGAAGGGTGATATGTTAAAGATTAAAAGCAGGCTACCTAAGTAAATGAGTGTCCCCACTACTGCCGTAACGTGGATGGCCGCTGCTGCACTCCTGGGGATTTTCTCAGTGGGAAAACGTACTTCCGTTGGGGAAACAAAAAGGAATGGGGCATCCCATCCCTTTGACCACGTCACTGCCAGGTCACAGAGGCACACCCAGGATTTAACGTGTGTGTGTCGGGGGACATGGAACATTGTGGTAAAACAGCCAGGGAGCCACTTTCAATAAAACAAAGTCGGAGTAAAAGGAGTTTCAGAAAATGCGGCTTTTCAAGAGGGAAGCAGGTGGTTGGCAGCAGATTGGTGATGACATCATCTGTCCTGAAGGAACTCGGATTGCTCTAACTTCACACTAAATTGCTCTTGAAGACAGCCCCTGAGATGCTCTTCTTCACTGCCTTGCTGTGTTCTTGTTTACCTAGCATAATTGCCGACTGAATGTGACCCATGTCTTGCCAGTCGTAGCTTCCTACTACCAGAGCTTCCTTGAGTGTCTGATTAACTGCTGCTTCCCCCAAGTGGGGGAATTGTCCTAGCCAGGACAATAACCACCTGGGAAAAGGAAGCTGGAGCAGGTTCAGTGAGGAACTTTTTACAATGTATGGATAGGTTTGTATGAGAACAGGCAGTCCCTTTTTAAATTAGAAGGCAAGAACATTTGGGGTGCAAAGAAAGGCAAAGGTTTTGACAGCCAGGCTATCTTACAAGCATAAGCACTTAGGGAAATGCTAGGGAAATGGTACTCTTCAAAAGGGCTCAATGATTTGAAGGCAGACACATTCCCATCCTTGCACTCCTCCAACCCACCTAAGTTGGTTACCCCAAACTAATTATTCCACTGTGGCTCTTAGATTGAAGACTCTCATAACATTTAAAACAATGAAAGATTACCTTACTTTCAGTGATAAACTGGACTGAGAATAATTGTTTGTGATTCAACTGTCCAGGTAAATAGAGATAGAAGTCAAAATTATTTATCTCTTGGGATATAAGGCAATTAAAGATGTATATTTATTGTATAATAGAGTGCTCAGTGGGTAATTAAAGTGCAGTCCACATTGTTCAAGTGAAGAAAGGACAACTGAAGTGACTTGGGGTGCTTTCAGACGCAAGGCTTCTATCACTACTATTCATTCATTCATTCATTCATTCATTCATTCATTGTGAGTTTCTCTGGCACTGAAAGCAGTGAGACGGCCTGTCCTTTCTCTGTGCAAAGAGAAGCCAGAGTGATTGCTTCATGCCTATTTCTGCATGGAGAAAGGGATGCCAATGATGGGGAGTGTTTGGGGAAGGGGAAGACTTAGGGAGGGAGGCATTCCCCCCTGACATCATCCCGCACTCAGGCCAAAACAGGTCCCCATGCCTGCTACAAAAGAATCAGGAGGAGGCTATCCTGTGGTTCTGTCTGTGCTATCTTTAATTGCCTTTGTGTTGATCCATAAGTCCTGGCCAGTCTGTTTGAATTTTTCCCATCCGTTTGCCCTTCCCTGTGAACCTGGCTTATCCTCTGAGAATAGGTTCTTCTCATTACTTGCCTCCACTCAGTTGTGTTAAAGGTATATCTTTTGGAAGCATATCTGGTGATGCGCAACACCTGTAGCAGGGTCTACAAGGAATAGAGACCAGGGTCTGTGTCTCTATTGGAAGTCAGTGTTATTAAAAATATATATACTTAACTAAAACGCAATGTCCTTTAGCAGTTAGTTCTTCTTCCTTAATAAAAATTACAAAACTTGCCACATATCAGCTTAATCCACAGTTATTTTGTATTACATTTACAGTAATTTTCATATACATTAGTTGAAATGGTGACAAGCAGATTCCCCAATCCAGCAAGAGAGAGTCACATATAGAAGTAGGCTTCTGCTTGGATATAGACTTTCATCTGGATGGGCTTCTGCATTGCAGTGCTCATCCAAGTTCCACTGAACTGACTGGACACATTTTTTCATGCAGACAGGAATGTGCATCCCCGTCAAGGGCCACAACTTGAGATGAATCAGGGCCATCACAGAATTCTTGGTCTAAGAATTCCAAAAGAATGGCTATTATACTTTTCACCAGTAACTTCACAGCAGGCAGCAGCTGCAGCAAATAGGATGTGGTGGTCCAGCCTCGTCACCCTACTGTTCTTTCCGATTCAAGTTCCGGGCAACAGGATCAACTCTAAAGAGCCTGGTGCCCTCCAGATGGGTTGGACTGCAACTCCCATATTTTCCCAGCCAGTATTGTCAATAGCTGCTCCAGCACATCTGGAGGGTACCAGGTTGAGGAAGTCTGCTCTAAGGGCTAAACTAGATGTTACGCAATGTGACGGTTAATGTCCTTATACATGCGTGTGCATGTGTGATTTAAAGCAGATGTGGGAAGCTGCAGTTGGAAGTAGAACAGCAGCTGAGAAAATAGGATAATCAGCTCTTTTCTTGCCTTCTGTTTTTCTGCTTGGAATTGCAGAAGGGCAATGTTGAGTGGAAAAACAACAAACATGGAAAGGGTTAAGTACCACTCCCCATCCCTTCTTGGCTGCTCTTCTACTACCAATTTTAGCCTTTAAAAAAAAATTTGGGAAATTTCTTTTACATAACTGAGTGTAACATCTAGTTTGGGACTAGGTCTGGCCCTTGTTGTTCCCCCTTGGGTGGGTGGGCTAGGGGAAAACGGCAGGCTGAAAATAGAAAGCAAGGTAGGATGTACCTCATATAGACCTCCATGGGAGCCTGTCTGGTGCTACCATTTGAATGCCCCAAGTACTACTGTTCCTGAATGCTAATGCTGCTGCATCACTGCCCCAACTACCACGACTTATCACCAATGACTATTCAGGTCTCCTGACTACACAACCTAGAGTAGGGCATATTTTTACTTAAAAATATTTACCATCTCTCAGCCAATCATTCAATGTCTCTTGATGGGGTGGGAACAACGGCCATGTGGCCACACGGTCTGCTTGGATTCACGTTCCTGACTACGGGGTAGTGAAACTACTAGGAGTGAGAAGAAAAGGGAAAACAAGTCCACTCTGCCCCCGTCCTTGCACCTTAGCTAAAACTATTTGCCTTTGTGGAGGCTTTATTTATTTATTTATTGCATTTATACCCCGCCTTTTTCCTCTTGCAAGGAACCCAAGGCGGCTTACATTATCCTCCTCCTCTCCATTTTATCCTCACAACAACAACCCTGTGAGGTGGGTTGGGCTGAGAGTCTGTGACTGGCCCAAAGTCACCCAGTGAGCTTCCATGGCTGAGTGGGGACTAGAACCCGGATCTCCCAGCTCCTAGTCCAACACTCTTGCCACTACACCACTTGCTCTCATTATTGTCCCACGTGAACACACGATCCTTCTGAATTTTGAAAGTTAGGGGAACATATTTACGGAATGTTTCGGTCTTCTCTGCGTCATTATTATCAAGCTCTAAGCAGTTGCCAGAAGGCATTGTCAAGTAATGCTAGCCATTTCAGTGCAGGAGGCATGACTACATTTTCATGCCCTCTTCTGTGCTCTCCATTTCTGTTTCCATCCTCTCACTGGTAGAGAGGTTGGATTTCTCCATCCTTGTTATTAGGGCTGAGTCTCTGATTGAAGGATGGGCCTAGAGGGAATGAGGGAATGAAGGGCAACTTTCTGCTTCCAGCCCTTTGGGAAAATCCTTGCATGGTACATAGGACGGAAATAGGGGAAATATTTACTTATTTATTGAGTTTCTAAACCATCCGATAACTGGTGTTACGATACAAAACAAGTCAGATAAAAATAATAGCAAACGTGATAGTACCAAAAATAAAACCAGCAGCTGAGTAAAACAGTGCAAAGACCTAAAGGCACTAAAAACAGTTTCTAAAATGCCTGGGAAAATAAACAAAAGGTCTTCATCTGGCACCAGAAAGACAATAATATAAGTGTCAGGTGAGCTTTTCTGGGGAGGGCCCACCAACACTGTGGAGGGCCACCAACACTGAAAAGGCCTCCCTCTGCACCTCATTTGGTGGGAGCATCTGGCGTAAACATGGAAAAGACGTGTTTGGTTATAGAGCAGCATTGACCAATCAGGCAGGTATGGGAGCACATAGGAGCCTGACCTCACTGCAGTATGTCTGCATGACAAAACCTGTACTGGGGAAAGCATTTGTCACCCAATGGGGAAACAGATGTGTGCGTGCGTGTCTGTCGGTCTATCATCTATCTTCAGTTGTTGCAATCTGTCTTTCCCTTGCTCCACCTCTGTCTTCTGTCTGCTTTTCTTTTTTCTTTTGAGCCCTTCTTGCACCTGATTTTCTTTTATGTATACTTTGCTATTTGTAATAAGGAAGGCTATGCATCAATTAAACAAACAAACAAACAGATTATCAAATTGATAGATGACCCTGAAATGGGGTGTGGAGAGAACGCTGTCTTGGTGACAACCAAGGTGCCCTCTAAGCAACACTGCACATACAAACTTTCAGAACTGTTTTTTGGCAGCTTGACTGGTGAGGCCACTTCCCGCCACTCTAATAACGTCGGATCCCGCATCAGCATTGGGCATTAAATCCACACTCTGTTCATTAGGAGGTTTTGGCTCAGTTGACCATCTTATAGCCTGTTCTCCCTCACAGAGTTGTTTTTATTTATCATGCATTATTTGTTGTGGTTTTATCCTGCTTTCCAGACAGCTATTTTCTGCCAAAGTGGCTCACATCACTTTAAAAAAAGAGAGAGGGGGGAGGTGGGGGTAAATAAATCTTGCCATCAGGCTTACAAACTAAAAAAAACAAGACACAAACTAAAAAGATGAGATGCACAAAGGAAGGGAAGGGAAGTGGAGGCAAAAGACAGAGGAGGAGACAAGTTCTTCCAGGCCAGAACAAAGTGGTGAGCTATAAATCAGCCTTTATAGCCAGCTTGGGCCAGCCCAGGCTGATCTCCCCTTGCTAGTGTTCTTTCTCGAGTGTCCTGGTGTGGCTGTTGTTCCTTTGGCTGATGGAGGGGGGCAGAGCATCATTTCCCCCTTGCTTCTGCAGCCCCAGGGCAACTGGAAGCTGGACCTGAGTGTTCCTTCTGTTGGAGAAGGGCAAAACAGGCTCCCTGCAGCTGTGCCTTCTCTGGGCAATGGATGGGACCAGCCTGGTCTCCTTCTTGCCATAATGCTCCTCCTGGGAGGCAAGGGGTGCGACCTCCTAGTGGTCCTCTGGCCAATGGCAGAGGCCTGTGTTTGCTGCTTTTCAATTAATCAGTACCAGGTTATATGAGATGAGAATTGTAAAGCACTTTGCAGAATGGAAAATGCAACAAAAAGAGGTCCATTATGAAAGGTAGCCATCCCATGCTGAGGGCCACTGCAAATGTAACATTATTTGTGCACAGAAATAACCACTGAGTTGAAAAGTGCACATCCATCATATCATTTGAAATCTGATGGATATAATGCATGATCAGTTGACTTGTGGCAGAAAAGAACACTCCTGCCATGCTACAGATAATTAAGAGACCTATGCAAAAAAGTAAAAATTTACACACAAAATCTTACACCTACACCCAAACAGTCAAAATAAAACACACACACACACACACACACACACCCCGTATACTACACTGCAAGGATGATACATAGAAGATCAATGTTGTTGATCATGGTTTATTTACAGTGTTATTCAAGTTACCATTGGACATTGTGCCAAAGCATCAATGAATTGTCTTCTCTCACTTTCTTCCTTAATTTTGGACAGCTGTATTTCAGTGCAAAGCTGACTTGTTTGGTGGGAGGTGAGAATTTACATTAAAGGTATCTAATTGAGCAGGAAACGAGTACTCTCTGTGTAGTGAGTCTTCTGGCATTGAATTAATTTATTAGCTCATCGGGAATTTTTAGTACATTTCTCTAAAATATATTTAATCAGCATATATTTAACATCCTCCATAAGGAAAGTTGTCTTCTGAAAAATCAGTAAGCTGGTTCTGCCACTTACACTAAAATAAACAAAATCTTTGGGTCTGCATCAGAAGGGTCATATGTGGCCTCCACTCCCAGTGCCCCCCCATGCCCATTTTTACATCTCTTGCTGACGTAGAATTCCCCACTTTTGGAGAGCCTTTCAAAGGCACAGATTCCACCAGAGCCGTACTTTCAAAGGGTGTCCGTCAGTGGAGGCTGGTGGCGCCGATGTCGGTGGGGTGGTAAATCCGCTCCAGGTTTCAGTCAGAACCAGTTGGAAATCTAAAGAAGCTGCCCAACTCCTTTAGAGTTCTGACTGGTTCTGACTGAAACCTGGAGTGGATTGATCGCCCCACTGACATTGGAGCCATCAGCCTCCACTGGTGTCCCTGGCCGGCTGGGGAGGATGCAGCCCCATCTCTTTCTGAGCAAAGAGTAGAACCAGTCTCTCTCTCTCTCTCTCTCTCTCTCTCTCTCTGTGTGTGTGTGTGTGTGTGAGAGAGAGAGAGAGAGAGAGAGAGAGGAACTGGTGTGTGCATAATAAGTGTGTGTGTGTGCTGAATTGGTGTGGGGTATTTGTAAATGGATAGATAGGGGCCTTGTCCCACCCAGTGCTCACTCTGGCCCCACTCGTCCTGATCTTACCCACTCTGGCTCTGCCCAGAGCGTGGCCCCCAACAGATTTCAGGTGAGGGAATGCAACCCTTGGCAGTACAAAGGTTGTCCACTCCTGGTTTCATGAGACCTGTTGTGTTGATAGAGAATTGCCTAGCACTTGTCTAACAGCCTGCAACCCAGCACACAGTTTTGCTCACTTAAGGCCCACTTATATCAGGAGGCCTAAGCACCTGATATGGTCTCTATAGGCAGGGCAAAGGATCGCTTTAGGACCCACAAACTGAAGAACGGAAAATCCTTTGTTTCTGCAGACCTCTGATCTGTCACTGCTGTAAAGCAGTTTTCCCCAACCTGGTTCCCTCCAGATGTGTTAGAAGACTACAACTTCCAGCATCCCCCATCAGCATTTGGTTATGTTGAGGATGATAGGACTTGAAGACAAATATCTTGCGGGGGGCAGAAGCTATTTGGTATATATCGGGTTGGAGAAGGCTGCTGCAAAGCAATCTTTAATTATAGTTCACAAGAGCAAAAAAGCATTCTTTTCCTTTTTTTACCAATGAAAAATTCCTGCAAATGAAATCTAGCCCTTTCTAGGACAATGATTTTAACGCAAAAAAAAAAAAGAAAAAAAATTTTTAAACACCCTGCTGCCACTCTTTCTAATCTCTTCTTTTGGGGAGGAGGTGCTCCTTTGACAAATGTCCTGTTTTTAATCCTAGGTAGAGTACAGATGTTGCCTCAGGCTGTCTGTCTCCTACATGGGTTGCTGGAGAACGGGCACACTGTCTACGTTCATTGCAATGCTGGTGTTGGCAGGTCCACAGCTGCCATCTGTGGCTGGTTAAACTATGTGCTGGGATGGAACTTGAGGAAAGTGCAGTATTTTGTGGCCTCCAGGAGAGCAGCTGTCTACATCGATGAAGAAGCTCTGGTGCGTGCCGAGGAGGATTTCTTTCAGAAATTTGGACCTCTTCGTTCCTCTTACAAGCCTTAGCAGAAAAAGAAGAAACCATTAGAAGTGCTGTCCAACCCACGCTGTTGAGAAATCATGAATCTGGCTCCAAAAATGGCATCACTGCCTGGGGAAATGGTGGGATGATGTGAATGGTGCTTTCTGATAGCATTTTGATTTTCCCCAAACAATAAGCATTAGGGCTCTAGTTTGACAGAACATGCAGCAGTCAGGACAACGATTGTGCAGCCATGTTAGGAAAGGAGTAATCACATCGATTAGCTGTTTGGCACATTGATTAACTATTTGGGCAGGGAAGCAAGGGGAACTAAATCCAGCTCCTCTTCTCCTTTACAAACAATTGATCAACAGTATCATAGATTTTCTAATAGGACTCAAGAACAACACCATGCACACGCACACAGGAATCTGAACCGGGAGGAAAGGCAATTTTAGCACCTGGTTCTGTTCATCCGGCTATGGAAAAGGATGGATGCCCCCTAGGCAGATCAGGGTGAAGCTTCTAAACTTCCTAGTCCACTCCTCACTCAACGAGATCCTCATATCATAATAGAGATGGGTGATGTGAAGTGTGTGAACAAAGAAAAAACACTTGAACAGGTAGAAGACTGGTTCACAAAGAAAGCTGTTACAAACTAATACCCCTGAACAGACTTCACACACACACGTGCACACACCTGGGTAGTCTGGATTATTACTCAAGCTGCCTTGAGTCCCAGTATTGGGGGAAAAGCTGAGATATAAGTAAATATTTTTTAAAAATTGATCGTTTCAAAGGGAACCTATATCAGAGTCTTTGACAAATGGGAATTGTAATGAAGTGGGAATTAATGAGAAAAACAAGGACTTTGTGTATTCCTCTGTCTAGATCAGCACATTTGTTTGTGACGCATGAATAAAAATGTATCTTACAATATGTGTAATGATTTGTATTTTAAATATCACTTTAAAAATTAACTTCTATTCTTTGTCTATTTTAAATGCTTAGGAATTAAAAAGAGTAATTCCTGTAGTACAGACTGAATGTACTGAAAGAAGCTGTTTTTATAGATTATTCTGGATCATAAAATGGATCATAACTAAGATCTTCAGGCTTGGGAATTATTTTATAGGTAGTTTGATACTGAGCCTCAAAAAGAGATACATAATCGTGGGGCTTCATACTGCTTGCCCGCTGAAGCTCGTGTTAGGCTGTACGCGTGTCATGCAGGTGCGTTGCGCTTATGTCTTGACTGTATGCGCAGCACCAAACCCCCGTCACAATTTTTTAAATGTTCTTGGTAGGGCTAGTCTGCATGGAGAAACCACTTTCTGTCAGATGATGGTATTAGCCTGGTTACCTCAGTATGAGGCAGAAAATGGCTATGAGAGACAAATCAAAGTCAGAGAGTCAAAGCCAAAAAAGAGAAAGAAAAGGCATGAGATGGGGGGGGTGAGGGGGGGAGATTAAAAAAAAAAGACAGGGAAATCATAGGGAAAGACAGAAAGGGAAAAGAAAAAAAGTGGATTTCTGCAGGCCCTTAAAATTGACAGTTGTGTCTGTCAATATTGAGTCATACTTACAACTCCATCCAATGCCATATAAATGTTATATTATAAAATGATATATGCCAGGAAGACTTATCCATAGCTTCTTACTTGGGTTAAAAACATCAGTCTTCAGCTCACATCACAATCAAAAGGTGTCCCATAAAAATGTAATTTTTTATACTTCTATATATTTTCATTTTCAGGAAGCTTGGGAATGCTGAAACCTCATTCTTTTGACTCAGGGAGATTCCCTATGACTAGGTTTGACATCCTGTGTGGTCCTAACCAAAAACATACTTTAGATTTCAAATTCACTGTCTTCTTGTTCCGATTGACCCTCTGATACACCCTCAGCACTCAGTAACTGAGACACAATGGACAAAATGCTTCCACTGAAAAGATCTGGCCCTGATCCAAACAGGCATGCAGATCCCGGATTCTGTCTAAATAACTGAAAGGCATTGCCAAAGGTGGACTTACTAACCATTTGTTTCCAGCGCTGGCCACACAGCTCATATCCAATGACAGAAGGATGAATCCAATTATGGAAATCATGTTCTCAGCCCCATTTTGCACATGTGGTTTCTGGACCAGCAGGAATTCACATAAAGAAGTCTGAGCCTATCCACTCAGCACCCTCACTGGACTAGGATGATTGCATTTGAACTTAAATGAGGTGATACAAATGTTCTTTGTATGGTATTTGCTGTCTGATGTCTGTGTCACACCTGTAAGTCATCACTGGATGCTGCAGTTATTGGGTGATGAACTCAGTGTGTGAACTCAGCCTCAGGCTGGTAACTTTCTTGCATTGTCTTGCTCCCCCAGAACAAAGTGCCTTTCCATTGGACACTGTATCCTTTCCATTTAAAGTAGGATGTTCATCTGCAGAGCACACATGCTGTCACATCCCTTTTTCACCAGGTAAGGATTATTTGGCCCCAGATTTAACCAGGCTGTCCAGAAATTAAAAACGCTCGTATCTGTGGCCATTTAGTGAAATCCCATTTTCATCATTTTAAATCTGAAGTATATTTCTGTATTTAATGTCTATCAGTGCCAACGTTGTTTCAGCATGGAGTGGATGGACTTCCCATGTTTCACTGCATGATTTTTTTTCATGTATTGACTCTACCCTGCATTCTATTCTGTCTTCTGAATTTCCTTGGGGAATTTCTGTAATGAATTTCAGAAACTGGCTTGCTGCAACTTTCTGTTGCTTTTGCTTGTGTGTTTGTGTTACCATTTAGGCAAGCCAGGGCCACACACGACGGTGCACATTAAAATCCCAGGATTATATTTCCCCCCTGAGCATGATCTCATTAACATTCCTTTTAGTTAATGGAAAGGTCCCACCTTGTTCGTTCAGATCCCACTGCTTATTGTTCCCCATTTATTTAAAGGCCAAGACCTTGTGGCTGCAAGATGTGCTCTTGGCCTCGGGACTCCTCCCCTCTGCAGGGATGGAGGCAATAACACTAGACTGTCATTACTGGTGCCATCACTACTATACAACACTGCATCATCATTACAGGACTGTTGTAAGCCACTCTTTCTCAGCTCCATCCATCCATCCATCTATCTATCTTTATTTTTATTTATTTATTTATTTATTTCATTTCTATACTGCCTAATAGCTGAAGCTCTCTGGGCGGTTCACAAAAATTAAAACCAAACAGCACACAGTAAAACAATATAAAATATATAGAACTTTAAAACCACAATATAACAATACAACCACAATAAAACCTAGCAGCAGTGCAGGAATTTGAAATACAGATTTAAAACAGCAAAGCTAAAAGTCTAGAAAGCTAAAATGCCTGGGAAAATAAAAAGGTCTTCACCTGGCGCCAGAAGGAATACAATGTAGGTGCCAGGCGAACCTCGCTAGGGAGCTCATTCCACAGCCGAGGTGCCACAGCAGAAAAAGCCCACCTCATAGGAGCCACCCGCCTCACTTCCTTTGGCAGGGGCTCACGGAGGAGGGCTGCTGAGGATGATCTTAAGGTCTAGGCAGGCACATATGGGAGGAGGTGATCCTTCAGATAACCTGGCTCCAAGCTGTTAAGGGATTTAAATGTTGGTAGAATTTAAGCCTTGCATTCAACTTTATGCAACAGTAAGCCCTTGGAAGTGTTTCTCTGCCATCCAAACACTTGAGTTTGGGGCAGAATCCTTCTGCCTGCAAAGTTTTCTATTTTTCTCCAAATGTTTCCATCAAAGTTGATAACGGAAACGCATGCCTGTAACAATGAATGTTAAGTTTTAAATTGTATTGACAGTGTTAACTGTACGGTAGAGCCAAAACCAGAAAAGACCAGACTGGGACTCAGGTCCACAGATTTTGACTTAGAAGGGGAGGGCTTAACGAGGTGAGCCACAGCGCCAACAGGCATGCTTGGTTTAACTCATATTTCTAGTTCTTTTTCAGTGAAATGGAAAAATGACACACACGTAAATAGAGAACTGTACTCTGTTTTTCTCATTTGAAAAGTCAGCAGTGGTTTATAGCCTTTGGGGTGGGGGCATGAGGCCTAGTGTGCTGATCCTGTCCAATGACAGGTAGCAGACATGTTATGGGAGCCAAACAGGCTCCATATCTTCATTAGGATCTCAAGGACTGGCCAAAAGGGAAGGGGACAGGGGGCCATTTGACATGCAGTACCAACAGGACAGCTTTTTCTATCTGGCCATCTATAGATATAGTACACTGCCTTTATCCCTGTTTCAGCTCCTCAGGTGCTTAGGAGGGTAGTGGCAGCTTTCTTCTGTATTGGGGCTGTTATGTAGCTTGGGCCAGGCCATAGCTCAGTGGTAGAGCACATGCTTTGTATGCAGAAAGTCCCAGGTTCAATCTGCAGCATCTCTTCCAGGTAGGACTGGAAAAACTCCTGCCTGAAATCCTGGAGAGCTGCTGCCACACAGTGTCGACAATACTGGCTAGATGGACCCATGGCCTGACTCAGTATAAGGCAACCTTCTATGTTCCTATGAATTCTTTCAGCCCCTAAACAGTTATCAAAAAAGAAAAGGCGCCTGCTGTTTTAATGCGCAGCATCACGTGTGAATGTCGCTTGCCTAAATGGAGGTGGGGGGAGAAAAAGGAATGGACACAAACAAAAGGAACACTGGGTGTTGTGCGGCAGTCTTGACAAATCTGTGAAATGTAAACTGGAAGAATTGCAAAAAGCAAACAGCTTGGTTACGGTCTATGACCAGGACAAGGTCATTTGGAACCAGTACATCTGGAGGGACTTTCACTGTGTGTGTGTGTGTGTCTGTGTGTAGATTCAGAAGCATCCCTGGTTTTAACAAACATGTACTTTAGCTTCTAACATGACTGTCACCATGAATTTAGTTTGTTTCTTGACTATCCAGGCAATGCTTTTTAAATCTATATATTGTCCTTTGCTATTCATTCAAATCCTGTGGCATGTTAACAGAATATTATTTTAATTGTGCATTAGGACAACGCTTTATTTATGATCTTGGATTTGTGCTGACATATGTCATTAAATACTTGAAAGTCCACTGTTATTATTGGTAAATAAAAATCTTAGGATACTTACACAAATAGCAGTTTTTGCCTGGTGTGCAGCCAGGGTCAGTGCAAAAATTATTAATTTTGCTTTGTTCTGTTACATGTTAATGTTTACCCTAAGTGTCCCAACTGAGCAGTTCAGAGTATTTGTAGGAGTGGAGAGGGTACTGGCAACTTGCAGGGGGAAAAAAATCTACTACATGAAGTACTAAACAAGCTATTTATTTTGGAATGTTTGAGGCCTTTTTGTAGTCTTAAATGACCATAGTCTAGCTGAGCCCAATTTACAGCCAATTCATGCTGTGTGTATTTTCCAATCATGTAGCAAACTCACAGCACGATGGTAGACACACAGAAGAGCTTCCTCTGTAGTTTTTGTGGAGCCAACGTCAGCCCATATTTGCCAGCTGATCACCAGCTTGACCTGCGCTTACTGTTAGTTAGGCCAGCATGCAAGCACAAAATAATTCTGGAGCAGCTCTAGGACTGAATTTGGCTCTGTCAATGTACCCTTTGATTCAGCAGGTTCTTCCAGCATGTGCTTTGCTACAACACTGTTTTGCTTCCTTGGGTAAATCCAGTAAGAATACAAGAATAGCATGTTGTTGTTCAGTCGTTCAGTCGTGTCTGACTCTTCGTGACCCCATAGCATGCCAGGCCTTCCTGTCCTCCGCTCTCTCCCAGAATGTGCTCAAGTTCATATTCACTGCATCGGTGATGCTATCTAGCCATCTCATCCTCTGCCTTCCCCTTCTCCTTTTGCCTTCAATCTTTCCCAGCATCAGGGTCTTTTCCAGTGACTTTTCTCTTCGCATTAGGTGGCTGAAATATTGGAGCTTCAGCTTCAGTATCTGTCCTTCCAATGAGCACTCAGGGTTGATTTCCTTTAGGATGGACTGATTTGACCTCCTTGCAGTCCAGGGGACTCGTAAGAGTCTTCTCCAGCACCACAGTTCGAAAGCATCAATTCTTCGGCGCTCAGCCTTCCTTATAGTCCAGCTCTCACAGCCATACGTTGCTACTGGGAAAACCATAGCTTTGATTATACGAACCTTTGTCGGCAAGGTGATGCCTCTGCTAGGGGTGGACGAAAGTCACTTACCTTTTCTCGCAGCTTGTTCGCGGTGGGGGGGAGCGCTTCGCTGCTCCCCCCGCGAAGTTCAGGCCGTGGGGGGGAGGCTTTCCGCCTCGCCCGGCCGAAATTCAGGCCGGGGGGGAGGCTTCCCGCCTCGCCCGGCCGAAATTCAGGCCGGGGAGGAGGCTTGCTGCCTCGCCCGGCCGCGAACGCGAAAGTTAAAAAAAACAAACAAAAAAAACGCCCCGTGATAGGCTACGTGATGATTCACGTAGCCTATCACGGCTAGATCTGCAAAGTCAGCCGTGATAGGCTACGTGAATCGTCACATAGCCTATCACGGGTGACTTAAAAAAAAAAAACGCGTACGCGAATGGCGGCCCCCATAGGGAGCCGCCATTCGCGTTCCTTATTTAGTTGCTGTAGTCTACGTAAATGTTTACGTAGACTACGGCGAAAATAAGGGCAACGCAAATAGCGTTGCCTTATTTTCACCGTAGTCTACATAAACATTTACGTAGACTACAGCGACCAAATAAGGAATGGGAATGGCGGCTCCCTATGGGGGCCGCCATTATCCGTACACACTTTTTTCTTTGAGTGCAGCACTTTAACAGCAGCATCTTTTAGGATTGTAAATAGCTCAGCTGTAATACTGTCATCTCCGCTAGCTTTGTTGTTAGTAATGCTTCCTAAGGCCCACTTGACTTCACTCTCTAGGATGTCCGGCTCAAGTTCAGTGACTGCACTATCATGGCTATCAGGGACATTCAGATCTTTCCTGTATAGTTCTTCTATGTATTCTTTCCACCTCTTCTTAATCTGATCTGCTTCTGTTAGGTCCCTGCCTTCTTTGTCCTTTATCATGCCCATCTTTGCACAAAATGTTCTCTTGAGATCTCCAATTATCTTAATAATTAATTATTTACATTGATATCCTGCCTTTTTTCCTCCTTAAGGAACCCAAGGTGGCGTACATAGTCCTCCTTCACCTCCATTTTTTCCTCACAACAACAACCCTGTGAGGTGGGTCGGGCTGAGAGTCTGTGACTGGCCCAAAGTCACCCAGTGAGCTTCCATGGCTGAGCGGGGACTAGAACCAGGATCTCTCCAGTCCCAGTCTAACACTCTAACCCAGTCCAACACTCTAACTCTAATCTTGAAGAGATCTCTAGTCTTTCCCATTCTATTGTTTTCCTCGATTTCTTTGCATTGTTCATTTAAGAAGGCCCTCTTGTCTCTCCTTGCTATTTTCTGGAAATCTGCATTCAGTTGGGTATATCTTCCCCTTTCTCCCTTGCTTTTCGCTTCCCTTCTTTCCTCAGCTACTTGTAAAGCCTCCTCAGACAGCCACTTGGCTTTCTTGCATTTCTTTTTCTTTGGGATGGATTTAGTTACTGCCTCCTGAACAATGTTACGGACCTCCATCCATAGTTCCTCAGGCACTCTGTCTATCAGGTCTAATCCCTTAAACCTATTCCTCACCTCCACTGTATATTCATAAGGGATATGATTTAGGTCATACCTGAATGGTTTAGTGGTTTTCCCTACGTTCTTCAATTTAAGCCAAAATTGTGCAATAAGAAGCTCATGATCTGAGCCACAGTCAGCTCCAGGTCTTGTTTTTACTGACTGTATAGAGCTTCTCCATCTTTGGCTGCAAAGGACATCATCAATCTGATTTCGATATTGACCATCTGGTGATGTCCATGTGTAGAGTTGCCTCTTGTGCTGTTGGAAAAGAGTGTTTGCTATGATCAGCGTGTTCTCTTGGCAAAACTCGATTAGCCTTTGTCCTGCTTCATTTTGTACACCAAGGCCATGCTTGCCTGTTATCCCGGTGATTTCTTGACTTCCTGCTTTCGCATTCCAATCCCCTATGATGAAAAGGACATCTTTTTTTGGTGTTAGTTCTAGAAGGTGTTGTAGGTCTTCATAGAACCTAACCTATCAACCTCACTTTCTTTGGCATCAGTGGTTGGGGCATAGACTTGAATTACTGTGATGTTGAATGGTTTGCCTTGGATTTGTACTGAGATCATTCTATCGTTTTTGAGATTGTACCCCAGTACTGCTTTTCCCACCCTTTTGTTGACTGTGAGTGCTACTCCATTTCTTCTAAGGGATTTTTGCCCACAGTAGTAGATAGAATGGTCACCTGAATTAAATTTGCCCATGCTTGTCCATTTTAGTTTGCTGATTCCCAAGATGTCGATGTTCCATCTTGCCATCTCGTGTCTGACCACCTCCAGCTTACCTTGATTCATTGATCTTACATTCCAGGTTCCTAAACAATATTGTTCTTTACAGCATCGGATTTTCTTTTCACCACTAGACACATCCACATCTGGGTGTCCTTTCGGCTTTGGCCCAGCTGCTTCACTCTTTCTGGCGCTACTTGGAAATTCCCTCTGCTCTTTCCCGGTAGTATACTGGACACCTTCCGAGGGGCTCATCTTCCGGCGTCATATCTTTTAGCCTTGTGATACGTTCCATGGGGTTTTCTTGGCAAGAATACTGGAGTGGGTTGCCATTTCCTTCTCCAGTGGACCACATTTTGTCAGAAGTCTCTGCCATGACCTGTCCATCTTGGGTGGCCCTGCTCGGCATATCTTATGGCTTCACTGAGTTACACAAGCCCCTTCACCACAACAAGGCAGTGATCCATGAAGGGGAAGAACAGCATACTAAACATCAAAATCACTCACCTAGACAAGAGTGTTGGCTTGGATGCAGAAACACACCAGCAAATCCATGGGTAAATCCAGTAAGAATATAGGAACAGTCATATTGGTTAATGTCAAAATCATTCACCTAGACAGACATTTTGGCCTGGATCCAGAGATACACTGGCAGAAGGTGGCTGGTGGTATGTGATTTTCCTGCCATTCCTCCTTCTGGCAGTCCCCTGAGCCCCCCAAAGGGTCAGGGGGCTATGCTGAATGGGTGGGCTGTGGTGTAGGAGGCCGAGTGTGAAGGGGGAGATAACAAAAAATCAAGCGGAGGTATCTTCCATAAGTGGAACTCCCACTGATGGAAGGTGCCTCTGTTCACGTTTTGGCAAACCCCCCTTCCCCTCAGCCCCCCGCACCCATACAAATCAACCCATTCAACAGGGTTCCTTGACCCTTGGGAGAGCCTTTAGAGGATTGGAGGGTGCTAGGGAAAGCACTGGTGAGGAAAGTAATGTTCTTCAGCTCCCTTCCACCGGCACATTTCTGGATTCAGAAATCCAGAAATTTCTTGTCTCAGAGTCCACTACTGAATGTTGATGAAAGTAGGCAAATGGATTGGACCTCAGTGGAATAATCACTGCCCCCCGCCCAGCTAGCCCAGGGAGAGTGAGGTGCCAGGAGAAAGGATTGGGGGGCAGCTGTCTACCAATGTTCAGGAACCATCCAGGGCCAGCTGAGTGGGGGGTTGTGTGGCTCTGAGGACTGTCAAAAATGCCTCCATTTTTAAAGAACTTGGGTATGAAAATACACATTCCTTCTTATAGTTGTGGGTGTTGAGAATGCTCTTCTTTAGTCTGTTTTGAATACAATTTCATTGTAGGCCATCCCCAAATCCTAGAAAGTGTTCTGCAGAGCTGCTATTCAGGGCCAAATTAGATGAAACATTAAATGCATGAATCAAGCTAATATCATTTTTTAAAGTTTAAATAGCAGCTAATAGCTATGTATTATCTCCAGGATCCAAGGCAAGAAATTTCTGTTAATGGCTTGCTGGGGAACACAGGTGGGAAGATGCTCTTGCCTTCATGTCCTGCTTTTGGGCTTCCTATGGGCATCTGGTTCACCATTGTGGGAACAGATTGCTGGACTAGATGGGCCTTTGGTCATACCCAGTATGGCTGCTCTGATGTTCTTATATTCAGGACCATAGTCTGAGAGGAGGGAGTTTAGCCCTTCCCCCTTGTGGTCTGGTCCTGAAGAAAATCGATCCCTTTCCTAGGGTTGGCGGAGAATTTCTCCCCGAAACTTCGGGGGGCCGAGCGCCAATGTGTTCGGCCCCCCGAACATGTTTCGGGGAGAAATCCTCCGCACCCCCCCGCACCCCGCACCCCGCACCCCCCCCGGGACGGGACTTACCTTCGCCGAATATCCCTCCCGGCGACGGGTCCGGCCGGCGGTTCGGCAGGTGTTCGAGCGGGGAGGGAGCAGCAGCCGGCCTTTCGACCGGCTGCCGCCGCCGCCATTGCAATGAAAGAAAAAAAAAAAACGCCCCCTGATAGGCTACGTGACGATTCACGTAGCCTATCACGGCTAGATTTGCAAAGTCAGCCATGATAGGCTACGTCAATCGTCACGTAGCCTATCACGGGTGACTTAAAAAAAAAAAAGTGTGTACGGATAATGGCGGCCCCCATAGGGAGCCGCCATTCTCGTTCCTTATTTGGTCGCTGTAGTCTACGTAAAGATTTACGTAGACTACGGCGAAAATAAGGGCAACACTATTTGCGTTGCCCTTATTTTCGCCGTAGTCTACGTAAACATTTACGTAGACTACAGCGACTAAATAAGGAACGCGAATGGTGGCTCCCTGTGGGGGCCGCCATTAGCGTACGCGCTTTTTTTTTTTTTTAAGTCACCCGTGATAGGCTACGTGACGATTGACGTAGCCTATCACGGCTGACTTTGCAGATCTAGCCGTGATAGGCTACGTGAATCGTCACGTAGCCTATCAGGGGGCGTTTAAAAAAAAAAAACTTTCGCGTTCGCGGCCGGGCGAGTCGGGAACGTCCTTCGAGGACAGGTAAGTGACTTTCGTCCACCTCTACCCTTTCCTAACTGCCATTCACCTTATTTCACACTTGCAAAAATGTGCAAATCCCCCCTCCCCCGCCCAAATGTGCATTTTCATGCTTTAACCTATGGGGAAATGTGCATTTTTGGCTGGGTTTTTTTTATTTTACGTATTTTTCTACACCTAAATTTGCATAAAGTTCCAGAAAGGTTTAAAAAAACAAAAAAGGTCCACAAGTTTGTGGAATCTGTGTAACTCAGGAAAAGCCAGTCTGCTGTGGAATCCATGGGCTGGATTAATCGATATCTGAACTCATTTGAATCGGTTGCAGACTTCTTTGACAACCCTTCTTTGACAATCCTTCAAAAAATTAGCTTGCCCCATTGTATTAGGGGTGCAAACTATGGGAATGATCCACTCAAAGTGAAACAGTTTCAAATCCCATTGATTACAATGGAAGAGTTAAGCATATCTTTACATTTTTGACACTGAAATCAGTGGGTCTTAAAAGTGCCCAACTGTTGCTGGATTCCCATGCACATTCTGGTGCAAATAGTCACATGTAAGTATCTAGTTGGGCATGATAAGATTGGGGGAGATTACCCATCCAAAGAATTTTGCTAGCACTAGAAATGCAAATGATAAAGTGTATACTCCTCCATCAGACCACCGACAACACAAAGCGATTGTCTCATAAAACTGAACCTTTTCTCCAGTGGTATAATTACAACATAAGCCTGGGCCCAGTACTTATCTATTAGAAACCTAATTCGGAATATGTTCTACTGATTGGATCATTAGCCATTTCCATACCAAAGCCTGTTTATGCTATTTGACTGAAAGGATGAGTACATTTATGTATCTAATATCTCTGTACAGCTCCTCTTGGAAGCCTAGCACAAAGGTGCTAATGCATTTTGGTGGCAGAGAAGAAGAAGAAAAGGTCTTGAAAGGAGTATTAACTCATTAGCATGATTTCCAAGAGAGAAACATTTGGAAAGATAATGAGGAAGACAGATGTAAGAGTCAAGACAGGTCATCCATCCCAAAGTTTCATCAAAAGCATTAATTTCAGTACAGATTTCTACCTTGGGGAGTCAGACGGTGAAAATGCCTTCTATTTTTGGTTTTATTTTTTTCAGCCTGAAAAAACAGATGGAACTGGTTGACCGGAACAGCACTGCTCATAACTCCAGATGGAAATGATGAACAGGAGTTTTGAACTAGGGCTGGCCCAAGACATTTTGCTGCCCAAAGCAAAGGACAAGATGGCACCCCTCCCCCATTCCATGTACAAAAGCCAACCAGACTGGCAGTTGACCCTCCCTTTGACACTGGCGGTGGGACAGTACCCTCCACCACCCCTGAAGGCAGCAAGCCAGCACAGGGGGCACAGGGCAGGTTACATGACCCCACAGCTCTCTCCTCCAACACCTTGCTGCTGCCTCCCAGCATCTGCCACCTGAAGCGACTGCTTCACTCTGCCTAATGGTAGGGCCGGCCCTGTTTGAACGTACTGGATTCAATGTGGGCACATGCTGCATAGCATCTAGTTCAAAGATGGGGGACCTGTGTCTCTCTGGATGGGACTGAGGGGACCCAGCATGGCCAATAGTTGGGGATAGTGGGAGTTGTAGTCCAACAACATCTGGAGGGCTACAGGTTCCCCACCCCTAGTCCACTTGTGGCACACTACCAAAACCTTATGAGGCGGATACAGCCTTGCACATGACCAATTTAGGTTCTGCATTCTTTCTTTCATAGGAATAGAGGAAGCTACGTTGACTGAGTTAGGCCATTGGTCCATCTAGCTCTGCCTTCCCCAACCAGGTGCCCTCCAGATGTTGTGGACTTCCATCAGGTCCATCTCACACAGCAATAGTCAGGAATGCTGGGAGTTGTAGTCCAAAACATTTAGATGGCACCAGGTTGGGGAAGGCTGATTCTAGCTCAATAATGTTTACAGGGCCTGCAGAGTTTCAGGGAGGAGATTTTTCCATCCTTACCTGGAGCTGCCAGGGACTAGACTTGGAACCTTTTTTGCATTCAAACCAGGTGCTCTACCACTGAGCTAGGGCCCTTCCCTTCATGTATTTTGTACAGTATAGCTTAGGAATGGTGGGCAGGAGTACTCCTGAAGTTCAAAAACACAACACAAGAAGCAGCAGCCCCAAGTTTTACTTCATTAAGGCCAAAGTGCAGATTTGGGGACAGAAGGATTGCATGATAAAGCTTCTAATTTGTCAAGGACAATGCCAGCATTACCATGGATTACACGTGCAAAACTGAGCAAGGAAAGGAAACATCACAATCCAGCTATGCTGATTTAGATGACAGGCTGAGAGAGCAGTAAGCTGCCGAGGTTATTTTACTACAGGCTGGCACCAGCTTATTTGCACTAACACCGCAGAGCTGCATTGTTAAAATGCCTTTAAAAATAAATAAATCCCTGCCATCTTCTGTTTTACAGCTGCTGAATAATGAGGAAACGCTCAGCAGGATCCAGCCAAAGGCCAACGCTTCTACCAGGGCCAGCCGTCCCATGAACTGGGGCGAAGACCCTGCCTCAGGTAGTAGAGCAGGAGGAGCACTGAGCTTCGGGCTTCTGCACCACCACCAGAGGCTCCCACCTGGGGGTGGGCCCTGGGCAGGTGCTGCCAGGCAGGCTGGTGCTCTGGAGAGCCCTGGAGGAGAGCAGAGCTGACGGTGCTCACTGGAGCTGCTGCCTGGCCTGGCAGCACATCAGCAGGTGCTCCAGAGAGCTCAGAGAGCCCCACTCTCCCGCGGCAGCAAATGCTGCAGGGGGAGAGCAACCAGTGGGGCTCTCTGGAGCAGCCACTCCCTTCTGGTTCTGCCTCACCCTGAGGATCTTCTCAGGTTGATCCAGAGGGCAGGCGGGCAGGCAGTCTCTGAAGAGCTGCATCGAATGTAGAAAGTAGCCAGTGCAGCTCAGCCAGGCCCAGGTAGAGCCAGGGATTGTGGGAGGGGGTGTCTCTGGAGATCACCTGTACTCTACACCAGCAGCTTGCTGGGATGTACCAGTCTATCCCCCCATCTTGGTTAGCAAAAAGAGGCAGATATGGCTAGTACTAGGGGCATATCCCGGGGAAGGAGCTTAAATCTAAACCTAAACTCCCTCAGACCACATTCATGCCCTACACCAGCTTTATATTATGTCAATTTATTTATTTTTATTTATTTATTAAATTTATTAATCGCCAATCTGGCTGGTCACCCAGCCACTCTGGGCGATGTACAACCCCCATAAAACAATTTAAAACAATAAAATTTTACCATAATTTTTTTTTTAAAAAAAATACCCTAACCCACCCCAAATGCCTGCCTGAACAACCATGTTTTTAATGCACGACGGAAGCTCATTAAAGAGGGGGCATGGCGGAGTTCCCTAGGGAGGGAGTTCCACAGAGTGGGGGCCACCACAGAGAAGGCCCTCTCCCTCGTCCCCACCAGTCTAGCTGTCCTGGCTGATGGGACAGAGAGAAGGCCATCCGAGGCTGATCTTGTCAACAAGAGAGACGGTGTAAATCAGGAGTAGGGAACCTGGTGCCCCCCAGAAGTTTTGGATTACAACTCCCATAGCTGCTGACCATGGTCCATGCTGTCTGGGGATGGTGGAAGTTGTAGTCCAAAACAACTGGAGGGCACCGGGTTACCTACCCCTGGTATAAGTTAAAATGCCACTGAAGTCAATGGGGAGCGAAAAACCTCTTACCCCCACTTCTCCCCCACCACAGCTGACTCTGCAGCTCCTTCCATGCCTGGCTGACATGAGGGTGTTAGTGGTGTTGCCATGGATGCTGGGGGAGCGGCTGTCATTGCTGTTACGTTCTCTCTTCTTTTTGACACTGTCGTTTTCTTCTCAGCTTTTCTGCTGAGAGTTCATAGGATCTGAACTAAGCTATGCTGACATTACACTGGTGCAAGTGGGCTGCTGCCAAAGTGAGATTATTGGATTGATCTGTAAGAGAGACAGGCAGAGGGGACGGGGGAAGCAATATTATAAGGAAGGCCAACTGATAAGAGTATAGAGAGGTATTCTAGTTAACTGAGGCAGAACGAGGTCAGAGAGATTCAGGAATCCACGCAGAGCTGTGAACTGCAGGACAGCAATTTCGACATGAGTTAAGAAATGGAAAATGATGTTTGGAAGCCTGGTTTTGCTTCCTGGAGTGTGGACATTCATGCATGGCCTGCAGAATTCAGGTTAACTTGGTTATTTATAAATGTGTGGAAGAATAAATTCCATAAATAGAAAGTTTAGCGGGAGGAGACACACACACAAGGAATGAAAATAATTCAGAAACCTTCAAATGAGTTACAAAACCCAAGTAATTTATATAACAAAATCTGCCTAGGTGATTACCTATGGGAGAAAAATGGAATGAGAGCTCTCTTGATTATCAAGAAAATGAACCATGATTAGAGTAAAATACCCTTTCTAAAAATGCATAGCACTACTGGTTTGGGTGTGTGCTATAAATCTGAGATCAATAATTTTTATTTGCATTGGTAATATGATACTGGCAGAATCCAGGTGTGGTGTCATGAACCTCCTTTTCTCTATGGCAGGGGTGGTGAATCTGTGCCCCTCCAGATGTTGTTGGAATACCACTTCTATCATCCCTGACCATTGGCCATGCTGACTGGGGCTGATGAGAGTTCAACAACATCTGGAGAGCCACAGGGTTCCTACCCCTGCTCTATGGTAATATGTAGCCTCTGTTACTGTAGCAAATAAGGACATAATCTCCCAGTTATGAACTTAGTTTTGAAATAACAGAACAGGTCATCAATTGCCTTGGATCAAGATCTAAGCTTCATTGAACATATCTTAGTCCCCTTTGCTCAGCTGCCCAAGATTACATTAAACTAGGGCTGTGCACCGCTTCAGTCTGAAGCCCAATTAATGAGGTGAAGTTGGCTGATTCAGAGGTGCCTCGGCGTGTATGAGGTGGTTCAGAACAGCATCGAGGTGCCCTGAAATTAGGGATGTTAGAGAATTCCGCCACGGATCCCAGGGGGGCCGAATTCCAGTGAATTCCAGCCCCCCGCCCCTCCACCCCGCGAAAGCCCTGCGAAACGGAGCCTACCTGGCTGCGGCTCCAGCTGCGGCTTCAGCTCCGGTGGCAGCGGCAGCAGCTCTGGCTGCTGCCGGGCTGCTGCAGACGCAAATGGCGTCCTGAGTAGGGGACGCCATTTGCGTCCCTATGGTAGCCCGTGATAGGCTACGTAAATATTTACGTAGCCTATCACAGCTAAAGCAGGGACGCAAATGGCATCCCCTACACCATTTGCGTTCCCGTTTTATCTGTTTTATAAAACGGGAATGCAAATGGTGTAGGGGACGCCATTTGTGTCCCTGCTTTAGCCATGATCGGCTACGTAAATATTTACGTAGCCTATCACGGGCTACCATAGGGACGCAAATGGCGTCCCCTACTCAGGACGCCATTTGTGTCCGCACCAGCCTGGCAGCGGCTGGAGGCCCCACTGCGGGTTGGCCCAGCTGGTGGCTCCGCGGCCTGGCCGCAGAGCGGAGCTGGCCGGGCAGGATTCCGGGGGGGAGGAACAGATCGCCTCCCCCCACCTGCAGAACCCGGCGGAGCCAGGTAAGCAGGGTTTTGTACACCCCTACCTGAAATGAAGTGGCTCATCCATGAGGCACCTTGTCCACCTCAGAGATTCATAGCTTTTTTGATGCTTTGCGAGCTGCCCAAACAGGCTGGCTCCAAATGTATCAATTTGAGCGGGATCTAGGACAGGCAGAAGAGGAGGGGGGAAGGGTAGAAGAGGAGGAGGAGGAGGAGGAGGCAGGGAGCTTTGGTGAATGGCACATCTAGTTGCCCAATTAGGGCTGAATGTAACCCAGCAGTCTCCAATCAGTGACAGTGGTGGAGGAGCACGGGGGAAGCTGTGTTTGCTCATTCTGGGAGAGGTGGTGTTACTGCGGAGAGGGATCTGTCTGAAGTTATTTGGCTAGAGGTGTGTCTGTGTTTGTTGTACTACTGCTGTTCTTCCTTCCAAATTGAATTCTCTTTCTTTCTTTTGTAGAGTCTTTATTTAAAAAACCAAACATTTAGTGCTAGAGTTTTCTCTCTGGGTCTATGTCTACCACCCCACCCCACCCCACCCTTCTGTAATAGGTTTTATCTTTCATTCTTCTTGTTTGTTCATTTAAAAAACCAGAAAATGTCACTCTAGTTGCTTAGCAGCCCCAACGCACCTTCTCAATTCTCTCTCTCAACCATTAGTTTGCCCTTACTTTGATTCTCTCTCTCTCTCTCGTACTTTCTTGTCCTTGTTCTTGCCTTCCCTCCCTCCCTTCTCAAGTCATGTATCCTTCCCTTCCTATTTTTGATCTCTTTCCCCTAAAAACAAACAAACAAAAAACCCCTTTTCTCTTCTGTTGGGAAGTGCCCCTCCTGCCTGTAGTTTAGTGTTTGCTTTTCTTTTGCTCTTCTCTCTCCCTCCCTCCCTCCCTCCCTCTCTCTCTCTCTCTCTTTCTCTCTCTCTCTCTGCTTATGCTGTGTGAACAAGCAAACAGTGTGCGTCAGAGCATTACACAGTCCACATTTCCAAAAACAGTGGGCAAAGCAGTACACATATCAACAGCTATTATTTGAATTATATAATATTACGCTGTGTGGCAAAGCAAGCAAGCCCAATATGAGGCATCTCTGGGGTGTTGTTGGCAGGGGCAGAGCTGGGCGACGTGCTCCTGGGAGCAGCAGCACTGGTAGGCAAGCTGGCTCTCCCCCAGTCTGGATAGTGCATCCTTGTGTAGCAGTGCAGCAGAGGACAGAGGCAAGTTGCAGTGCCCAGAAGTCACTGTTTGAGGAGGTTGGTGCAGGCAGCAGCAGCAGCACTGTTGCCAAAGGAGCACCTTCTCCTTAGGGATGTACGAAAGTCACTTACCTTTCCACGGATTCTGTTCATGGGGGGGGGAGGCATTCTGTCCCTCCCCCCGGAATCCTCAATGGGGGGGGAGGCGATCCGGTCCTCCCCCCCGGAATCCTCGACGGCTGGCTGTGCTCCGCTGTGGCTCTGCGGAGCAGCTGGCCAGGCCCAGGCCAGGGCCATCCGCAGCTGGATTTCTGGCCGCGGAGGGCTCTGGGTAACAAAAAACAAAAACAAAAACTCGTACGCAAATGGCAGCAGCTACGGCTGCTGCCATTTGCATTCCTTATTTTGGGCCGTCTTAGTCTACGTCAATATTTACGTAGACTAAGATGAAGAAAAGAAAGGGGAACGCAAATAGCGTAGTGGGCGCTATTTGTGTTCCCCTTTCTTTTCTTCGTCTTAGTCTACGTAAATATTGACGTAGGCTAAGACAGCGAAAAATAAGAAACGCAAATGGCGGCGGCTGTAGCTGCCGCCATTTACGTATGCGTTTTTTTTTAAAACCCAGACGTGATAGGCTACGTAAGTCTTTATGTAGCCTATCACGTCTATGGGACCAAAAAAAAAGACACAGACTGCAAATGGCAGCGGCGGCAGCCGTCCGGAAGACCAGCCGCTGCCGCCGCCGCTGAAGCCGCCACTGGAGCCGCCGCCGTCCGGAACATCCGCCCCAGGTACGTCTCGTCCTGGGGGGGATCCGCGGGGGGCAGGGGGGGCAGGCCGTCCCGCGATGCATTTCGGGGGGCCGAATGCACTGGCATTCGGCCTCACCAAGATCCGTTGCAGAATTCGCTGACATCCCTACTTCTCCTTCTGGAGTGGAAGAGGGGAGCCCGCTGATGGACCTTACGTCAGAGGTGTCTGATGTCCTCAGCCTGGTGGAGGGTCAAGAGGAGGAGATCCTCCAGGGTGTGGGGAGGCCAAGAAGCAGGTAGAGGCTCCAGCACCCGACCCCTCTTCCATTGTCCGCCCTGCTCATGTGGCGATGCCCAACACTCAAGGTCTCTGTCTCCACAGAAATGTCAGGGCAGCGGTGTGGGGCCACTTTGAAGTGGGAGTGGATCCCAGCACTGCTATCTGCTACCACTGGAAGGCGTCTCTGAGCAGGGGGGAACAGCCAGGGCACAACGCCACCAGCAGCCTCCTCTTGCTCTTAAGGAGGCAGCACCAATTGGTCTTGCTCGGGGAAGAGGCCCCCATGTCCCAGCAGGACGGCAGCAGGGCCAAGCAGAAGGCTGGTGGTGCTGGAACTCCTGCAACCTCTCCGTCTCTCACCCCCAAGAGCCTTAGGCAGGCCACCATGGAGGAGATGGGGTGGAGGAAGTATGGGTCCCCAAGGTGGAAGTTCCCATAGTTTGACTCGATGTGCCCTCCTGGCAGGGCTGCTTGCTGTGTCTTGCTGCCTCTGTCAGACAAAAAAAATCAAATTTCACATGTGCCTAGCACAAAATCCCCTGGGCCAAAGTGTCTGAAATTCAGCAGGTGGGATTCCCTCCATAGGGGTTGAGAAGTAATCAAATTTCATGCACTTCTGTGGAAACACTGAAAAGTTATAGCTCTTTGCTTTGAGAGTTTTTGTTGAAAACATCAAATTTCACCTTCACCTAGCACAAAAACACCTGGGTCAAACAGTCTGAGATTTGGCAGGTGGGATCCCTTCCATGGGGGCTGCCAGTTTCCCAAATATCATGTATTTATCATACAAAGTGAAAAGGTTATGGTCATTTCAATTTCCCAATGCAAGTCAATGGGAAAATGTCATATCAGAATGATTTGGATATCCAAATCTCTCTTCGGATTTGGATCTGAGTCAAAGTGGATGGGCTCCAAATCTGTCTGAAGCAAAGCAGGGTTGCTTCGGAAGGTCTGAAGTGTCATCCGAAGCAAAGTGGGGCCCCCGTGCATAGCACTACATTAAACACATCACCTTTGTAATAAACAGTAATGTAATAATAGCAATGAAGGCAACACAGTACATCATGATTGCTGTAAGAAACACAACAGTGTTTTCTGCAGCAAATACATAAAATACGGCAGTAAAATATGCGGGCGTACACATTTTTAAATACCCGTGTACATACATATTGGAAATCATGCTGCAGAAAACACCAGAAGCCCCTAATAATCAGTAGTTCTGCAAAAGTAATAGAAGATGGCATATAACAATGGCTTCTTTTTTTAGCAATGAACCCAAAGACAAATTGCCTCTGAATGTGTGCAGAGTGCCTTCCCTCTCTGAATGGAACTATTTGTCAGGCAGGATCATAACAATAGCTCTCAGTGTGGCGGGAGTTCTGTTATCATCAAGACCTTCTCCAGTCCTGCTATTCCTGCAGCCCTGTGGTTGCTCTGGAATTCATATGCACCATCACACACAGAAAGCAATACAGCTAGCTTTGCTCAGTAATTATCAGGGCTGTGTTTATGCTGTGATTCTGCAGGAGCGCAGCAGAATTTTGCTTCCTGAGCATCTCCGCTTTCATTTGAAAAGCTTCAGTGCCCTCCTTCCATAGTGCAGTGTTTCTCTCTATGACCTCAGCAGTCAGTTATTCCTGGCATGGAACCTCCCATTCTCCAGCATGCTGTTTGTTATAAATATAAACACACATGGCAATCACACACAAAAGAAAGGGGGGGGGAATTAATTAATTCAATATTTATTCCAAATAGGAATTCTAAAGATGCCTTCTTCTGTGAATCTGACTTGAAGAGAAAACAAAAGTGAAGAGCCATAAAAGAAATACTTCATCAAATATTCAGAACCATACTTGCCAAGGAAAGGAAAGAATACTAACATGCCAAATTAAATCATAAAATAACAGTCATAAATTCACCCAATCCACTTTGTTATTGCCTTTTCCCTGCTATTCATGATCACTAGCATAAGACAAGTAAACAAAAAAGCTGGTTAGACATGCTTAGGTGCAACAGTCAAGAGCGGCAAGCATAAATAATTTTCCTACCGTGGCCCTGTTACAATGGTAACTCAAAATCTGTGTAGAGCTAATTGCCTTATTTGATATTAACATTCACAGGCAAAGGGCTGATTCATCAGCTGCGTCACACAGATTGACAAGGCGGTTTCCATAAATTTAGGGCGGTGTGTGACAAGTGGGCTAGCAGCCAGGCTGGGCTTGCACAAAGCTACTGTTTCCATGAAATGGTGTCTCCATGCAATTGGCCCATATTTGAATGTCCAAATGAGTATCACCATCATGGTTGTTTGCTAGAGATTGCTTGTTTGAAGTTGTTGTAGATATATGTTCTCTTGTGTACATTGTCTGTGTGTTTTTTATGCACATGGCTTTTAATCTCTGTATACTGTGTTTTTAATGTTTTTAATCTTTGTAGACCACCCATAAAGCTTTGGCTATTGGGCACTATAGAAATGTAATACATACATACATACATGAATTGAAGCATTATTTAATTTTAAAAAATGTTTCTAGGCCACCTTTCAGGGCAGGAATCTTTCAAGGCGGCTTACCACCATAACATTCATTATATATATATTTTAAAAACCCCTCCGCATTAGGGATGTCAGAGAAATCTGCTGTGGACTCGAATGAGGCCAGATTCTTTGGAATCTGGCCTCCAGAATCCGCGGCAGAATGGCTCCACTTACCTCAGCTCTAGGAGGATTCTGACCGGAACGGCACTAGGACTCCAGAGCACTGAGCACAGAGCACGGCTGCCATTACCGTGTTGCTGGGAGGTATTTGGCCGCAAATGGTGTAGTGGACGCCACATACAGCCGTAAAGCACTGAGTTTAACCTAAATGCAGCCATTAATGCCAATACACCATTTGTGGCTGTGTTTTTCCCTGCGATAGGCTAGCCTATCGCGTGAAAAAACACAGACGCAAATGGTGTATTGGACACCACTTTAGTTTAACCTAATTGCAGCTGTTTACGGATCTCCCCTTGCGATCTCACTGAATTACTTTTGGATTCTGATCCATTAAAATATCAAGTTTTTAGATTAGAGCAATACGACAATGGAACCAATTTTCTAGGGAGGTGGTGGGCTCTCCCACACTGGAGGCCTTCAAGACGAGGCTGGACTAGGGATGTACGAAAGTGACTTACCTTTTCGTGGATTCTGTTCATGGTGGGGGGGAGGCATTCCATCCCTCCCCCCTGAATCCTCGACGGGGGGGGAGGCGATCTGGTCTTCTCCCCCGGAATCCTCGACGGCCGGCTGTGCTCCCCGGCGGCTCCATGGAGCAGCCAGCCAGGCCCAGGCCAGGGCCATCCGCAGCCAGATTTTCGGCTGCGGAGGGCTCTGGGTAACAAAAAACAAAACAAAAAATGCGTACGCAAATGGCGGCGGCTACAGCCTCCGCCATTTCCATTCCTTATTTTGGGCTGTCTTAGTCTATGTCAATATTTACGTAGACTAAGACGAAGAAAAGAAAGGGGAACACAAATAGCGTAGTGGGCGCTATTTGCGTTCCCCTTTCTTTTCTTCGTCTTAGTCTGCATAAATATTGATGTAGACTAAGACGGCCAAAAATAAGGAATGCAAATGGCGGCGGCCGTAGCCGCCGCCATTTGCGTATGCATTTGTTTTTTTAAAAACCCAGATGAGATAGGCTACGTAAGTCTTTACGTAGCCTATCACGTCTATGGGGGGGGGGGAGGAGACACAGACTGCAAATGGTGGCGGCGGCAGCCATTTGGAAGAGCAGCCACCGCCTCCGAAGCCGCCGCTGGAGCTGCCGCCATCCGGAACATCCGCCCCAGGTAAGTCTCGTCCCGGGGGGGATCCGCAGGGGGGTGGCAGGCTGTTCCGCGATGGATTTTGGGAGGCCGAATGCACTGGCATTCGGCCTCACTGAGATCTGTCATGGAATTCTCTGACATCCCTAGGCTGGACAGCCATCTGTCAGGGATGCTCTGACTTGGATTCCTGCATTGAGCAGGGGGTTGGGCTCGATGGCCTTGTAGGCCCCTCCCAACCCTACTATTCTATGATTCTATGATAAAACTATTTATTTATTTATTTATTTATTTAATTTATTAAATTTATTAATTGCCCATCTGACTGGTCACCCAGCCACTCTGGGCGATGTACAACCCACCATAAAACAATTTAAAACAATAAAATTTTACCATAATTTTTTTTTTTTAAATACCCTAACCCACCCCAAATGCCTGCCTGAACAACCACATTTTTAATGCACGACAGAAGCTCATTAAAGAGGGGGCATGATGGAGTTCACTAGGGAGGGAGTTCCACAGAGTGGGGGCCACCACAGAGAAGGCCTTCTCCCTCGTCCCCACCAGTCTAGCTGTCCTACAGAATAGGTGAAAATTCACAACCTGAAAACTATGAGAAAAATGTACAGTACAGTAAATGTGTGGGTAGGTGGGAATGAGGAACAGATATAAAGGGCATGGAATGCTGCCAAATCACTTGATGAGAGAAGAAATGCTGTGATGTGCTGGCAGATCTGGTCCATGGAAAATTTAGTGGATGAAGGAAGCCTAAAGAAAAAATCACCCTGATCTTTCCTTATTTATGTCCCACCTTTCTTCCAAGGAGCTCAGGAAATTACAGTGTTATCACATTATATCTTCTTAGTAATCATGTGCAGTAGGCTAGGATGAGAGATTACTACATGGACACCCTATGAAGCCGATGACTTAGTAGCGATTTGAAGCCAAGTCCCCCAAGTCCACGTTCAACTCCATAGCCATCATGCTACACTGGCTGTCCACTAACTGAAATGACAGAAGCCCAGTTCATGCATTACCTATGTGAAGGAGGCGTCATCTGAGCCCTGCCTACAGATGTCCGCACTGTTCGTTATGTTTTACGTGGTCAGCTACAGTCAGGGTCAGGCAGTGTTGCTGAAACTGGCAGTGGGACCGTGAACGTGTCCCTGCTCCCCATTGCTTGCATGGTGCCCCCTTCAGGTGAGTAACATGTGAAAGGAGCTATATTAGAAGAAGGAACTCTAATTATTTCCACCAACCTATTTCTAAACACTGCCAAGCAGAAACAACATGAATGCTACTGGTGGTGGCATTTAGTGGGGGTGATGTCCACCTTTATTACATCCGAAAAAGGATGCAATCATTTTTTTAAAACCTCCCCATCCACCATTGTGGAACAAAGGCTCCCAATAAAAGAGCATCTTGCACATCTCTCTACAGGAAGTGTTATGAGAGTTCCGTTTCGGATGTGATGGAGAAGCACAGAGAAGTGTTGCTCCTGCTCCCCCTACAGCTCTGCATTTCTGAGCAGGGGGTTGGACTCGACGGCCTTGTAGGCCCCTTCCAACCCTACTGTTCTATGGTTCTATGATTCTAAGTAATTGCAGTTAGAACTCAAAACAGGATGAAAGAACATGTAACTTTTGAGGGAATTACTCATTAGCAGCTCTAGCACCTTTGCTCATGGTCTTTCTTCTGTTATACTGTTCTAGACATCTGTTATTCTATACCTCAGAAATCAGGTGTTCTAACTTGCAAATATATCACAGGGAAGCTTTGCCCTAGAATTTCATCATCTCAGCGCCTTCCTCTGGGGTTTTCCTACTTCTCCTCTATGCTGTCTGGAATGAGGTAAGTTGGTCCAGCTGTTGCCAGCACATTGGTGCATACCTCACAGCAGACTAGCAGATGCTTCAGTGGACTGCTAACAACTGTATTCCGTGTTGATGAGGCGCATAGGCTAGACCTGAAACCAGTTCTGCTGTTCATTTCACTTCTAATGAAAAGTTAACACTTAAGCAAATCAAATCAATTAACCTGGTATAATTGCTTAATAAGATAAGCAGTCTTCTACATTAGAGATGTGTCAGTATTTAACAAGCCACAGATTAGTTAGACAATTACAGACACTGCATATCTAACAAGTTATGTCCACTTCCTTCTGTTTTTGTATTAATACTGGAGCAATTCTATGATCGCTTGTAATCCCATTGGTTTCAGTGGGTGTGATCATTTGAAGGAAAAGGCTATCAATGGCTACTAGTCTTGATGGCTATGTGCTACCTCCAGTACCAGAGGCAGTGAGCCTATGTACACCAGTTGCTGGGGAACATGGGTGGAAGGGTGCTGTTGCGCTCATGCCATGCTTGTGGGTTCCCAGTCAACAGCTGGTTGGCCACTGTGTGAACAGAATGCTGGACTAGATGGACCCTTGGCCTGATCCAGCATGGCTCTTCTTGAGTTCTTATGAAGTGTCCTACCAAGGAGTTGGATAGAGATACAGATGCATCCATCACTAGGTGATCTGGTGCTTAGTGGAAGAAGTGAGAAAAGGCATAAGGAGGAAAAGAAGGATGAGTTAGATATGTTGAAATTCCGTTGGAATAAATGGTATGTAAGTAAAGTTAACCATGTGCTGGATTATGCTGGATGCCTACTGGAAGGTACATTGTTACACTTTTAAAAGTAAGAACCATGGTTACTACTGAAAAGAGCCCCTGGACTTTCTCCTCCTCTTCACCATTGCAACCTGCTTGTTCATCTTCCCCTCATTCTAGCCCAGACAACAGTGGTGGTGTGAAGGAGGAGCCGTAGATACTCCTCTCTATTTGCTCATTGGCTTTCTTCCTGGCAAATAACCAATGATAATGAAGAGGTGGAGGAGGAGGAGGAAGAGCTGGCAACAATGGTGGCAAGAAGATAAGAGTCATTGAGGGAGGAGCCCTCTACTGAGGGTGTCAAGACAAAAGCCCCCTCCCCCCCCCGATCTGGCACTGGGAAGAACTGTCTAAAATCTTTCCATTGGTGCAAGGCATGAGGCATACTGAAGGAGATGAGGACCTTCCACTGAACCATCACTCCTTCTTTGGAAGGCATTCTGCTCACACAGTTTTAATGAGTTTATTTTGGCTGTGAAGATGGCATCCAGTCATGCCATCTATAGAACCACCCACCCAGGGAGAGAAAACAGGAATCAAACAAGAAAGACACCTTTAGAATAAAGTCCTATGAAAATAATCCTCATGTGGGCTTGGGCCTCATTTTCTCTCCTCCTCTTCCATCAGCAATCCATCAATGGTGTAGCAATATCGTGTTTGTTTGTTTGTTTGTTTTTTAAGCCCAGCCATGAGCAGAGCTAATGTGAGGTTGTACCAGGAGGTTGCATGGTTGCACTGTGAACAACTATGAATATCCCCCCTCCAGTGAAAGGACAGCTGAAATTATTGACAGGCAACATCTGCTCAAACAAGCCTCAGCTTCCATCATCTCTCGGGGTCCATGGCCTTGTCATCCTATTGCCTCCCCTCCAACTTGGGAACCTTGAAAATGAGGTGCAGGTGGAGAACAAGGAGGAAATGCAGGAAATTATAGTGATACTGAAACAGAGATGAAGGCCACCATGAAGTTGACTGAAAGACACAGCAGGTTTCATTTTTAGGAAGGTCCTTCCAGTGTTCTCCCAGTTCTATCACTTTAATGGCAGAGCTGCATTCATACAAAAACTTTGCATTACAAGACTTCAAGAGTTCAAGCACAGTGTGCACAGACATGAATAGGCAGGCTTGGGTCACTTGCTGTTTTCTATTTGTATTCCTTACCAAACGAGTTATGTGCTACCGACTTTGTTATATTTGTTTTGCAGACTTCCATTTGGCTTTTGCCCTTCAAGGAGAGCCAGGATGGATTATGAAGAGGCACATGGTGTATAAATAAGACTGTTGCCGAATGTATGCTGAGAATAATGAATGTCCCCAGCTTTAATACCATGAAATTGCCAGGAGTGAGCGGATCTACCAATTTAGGGTGAAATAAAGAAATGGAGAGAGAAGCAGAATAGGTTTCTTCACACTTTAGATTAAAATAATGTCCACATAGCAGTTTTCTAGCACTCCCTGTTAAAGGATTTGTTCTCAACCAGAAGAGCCAGCAGTCGGAAGTAGATTAAGCAAGTACCTTGACAACGTGGCTGGAAATGTCACATCTGTCATGTGGACCATACACCCTTTGCTGGTTCCCCACTCTTTCCCTATATGAGATATGGATGGGCAGGGATGGGGAAAGTTCAGCCCACCCAGGCTGAAATTGCTGGCTCATGTAGCTGGTAAGCAATCATAGGTCTGGAAGCTTAGCATCACCCCAAAGGGGGGAGCCCAACAAGATCCTGGTCACCATACTACAGAGAGGAGCTTCAGGGACCCCTAGATCTAAGGGCTCATCCCTCCCATCAGCCTCAGCCTCCAAGAATGGCTCTCCCAAAGCTTCTCAGGTGCCTCTGCAGCATAGGAGTATAAAGCTACCAAAATGAGCATGGGCCATTTAAAGATTCAGGGGGAGGTGCAGCTTCTGAGGGACCTACTTAAGCATTCAGTTGCTGCTAGTCATACAACAGTTCTTTCCAGGGGGCTGTCTTCATGAACAATTTAGTGCGAAGTTTGAGCAGTCTGAATTCCTTCATGGCAGTCAGATGACGTCACCCATCTGTTTCCAACCACCTGCTTCCCTCTTGAAAACCCGCATTTTCTGAAACTCCTTTTACTCAGACTTCGTTTTACTGTAAGTGGCTCCCTGGCAGTTTTACCACAGTGTGCCATCCCCCCCCCCCCACAACACACACATATTAAATCCTGGGTGTGCCTCTGTTGACCTGGCACTGATGTGGTCAAGGGGGTGGGATGCCCCATTCCCTCGTTTCCCCAGTGGAAGTAGTTTTTCCACTGAGAAAATCCCCAGGAGTGCAGCAGCGACCACCCACATTACCACAGTAGTGAGGACACTCATTCACCTTAGGTAGCCTGCTTTTAATCTTTAACATATCCCCCTTCTGTGCATGTTTATTCAGAAGTAAGAAATAAATCTCTGCAGTGAAAGGGTTAAAGACAAACTTTAGTAACTCACCCTAAAGCGCTCTTTCATTTCTTCCTTGGGCTATTGTGAATGATGCTGTGCTTCTTCGATGTTCTGTAGTTTCAAGTTGTTTCTCTGTTGTTATGTAAAGTCCCTTCTCCGCTATACTGCTTTACTGTAGTAATGATCTTTCGGGTTTACAGGACCTTCTCATTGCCAGCAGGGAGAAGGAGAAAGGGAGACAGGGTGTGGGGAGGGGGCTGGAAGCAAAAGTCCAGGGCAGAGTGCTGGAATGGGGCAAAACTGAGGGGCTGAACTGCTCTCGGGGGTGGGGGGCAGGTGCCTTTAGATGCTGCGCTGGAGAATCAGGGATTTTGGCTTCTCAAGGCAAAAGTGTGCACATGGGGAAAAATGGGGTAGGAGCAATAACTCTGCCACAGATTGCTGGAATGGGGCAAAATTGGGGTAGGGGAAAGCTCTCAGGGGGACCTTTCAGATACTGCACTCAAGAACTGGGGATTTTGGCTTCTTCGGGGAAATCTGCACACATGGGGAAAATTAGTTGCTCTCCATTCATAATACTGTAGCAGGAGAGCCTGGATGGGTGGGGTGGGGGAGACAACCCTCTCTCATTGGTTGAGCAGCCCCTGCCAGTTTGATGACATTCAGTTTTACTCCCCACACCCCACCTGGATATATGTTCCTTTCAAGCGCTGTGTGACCCCTGAAACCCAGATTTTAAAGGTACAGTACATTCGGCTTATCTTGCTTCATGCATCCCTGACAGAGCAAAGCTTATTCCATGAAAATCCGTGTAATACTCCAACGCACTTCTCATTCAGTTGTCGTGAAGATCCCCCATGAAGAACTATACCAGTTTAGCAGCTCTTGCAAAGCGCTGTCCAAGGTGCTATTAGTCTCTGCTGTGCTCTTTTTTTTACCTAGCATACAGTACCTGCCGACAGATCGTGAACCTTGCCTGGCCAGCTGTAGTTTCCTTCTCCCAGAGCCTACTCAAGTGCATGGGTGTCTGCAGGAAGAGGCAAGGTGGGGCAGTTGCATCCCCTTGGATGAGCAAGATTCCCAGTTTTCATTAAAATAAAAGGCAAGTCTATGGCCCTGCAGCTGCCTCAAGACAATACATTCAGAAATTCAGGATTTTAGTGTAGCTCAGATTAGACAGTAGTGTGTCTACCTGAAAAGAAAAGATAGGAGCAAAGACAGGAGCTCATGATCTTTCTAACTCAGGTCTTAATAATATTTTTTCCCCTGAGTTTGTAACCATTTCAAAATTACCTCAACAATGCCTGTGGATAATTTTCATCATTGTTACATCTCCATTACAAGAGTCAGAGCTGTGGATGAGACAGTGGGTTATGCCAGCCCTGCAAAGTAGCCCAGTGTTGCTTCTCATTTTACCAAGGTGTGGGGGGTAGGCATTTATTTATTTGTTTAGTCATTACATTTCTAAAGTGCCCAATAGCCAAAGCTCTTTGGGCGGTTCACAACAATTAAAACTATAAAATACACTATAGATTGTGATACATTATTAAAAAAATAAAAAACAGAACTCCAGTATAAAATGAATACTGGAGAATAAAAATGAGAATAAAACTTAGCAGCAATGCAGAGATTTGGGATGCAGTAACAGATTTAAAACAACAGAGCTAAAAGAAGTTGTTGTTCAGTCGTTCAGTCATGTCCGACTCTTCGTGACCCCATGGACCATAGCACGCCAGGCCTTCCTGTCCTCCACTCTCCCGGCGTGTGCTCAAATTCATATTCGTTGCATCGGTGATGCTATCTAGCCATCTCATCCTCTGCCGTCCCCTTCTCCTTTTGCCTTCAATCTTTCCCAGCATCAGGGTCCTTTCCAGGGAGTTTTCTCTTCGCATTAGGTGGCCAAAATATTTGAGCTTCAGCTTCAGTATCTGTCCTTCCAAGGAGCAGTCAGGGTTGATTTCCTTTAGGATGGACTGATTTGACCTCCTTGCAGTCCAGGGGACTCGTAAGAGTCTTCTCCAGCACCACAGTTCAAAAGCATCAATTCTTCTGCGCTCAGCCTTCCTTATAGTCCAGCTCTCACAGCCATATGTTGCTACTGGGAAAAGCATAGCTTTGATTATATGAATCTTTGTCGGCAAGGTGATGTCTCTGCTTCTTACTATGCTGTCTAGGTTTGCCATAGCTTTCCTCCCAAGGAGCAAGTGTCTTTTAATTTCATGGCTACAGTCACCGTCTGCGGTGATCTTGGAGCCCAAGAAAGTAAAATCTGTCACTGCTTTCATTTCTTCCCCTTCTATATGCCAGGAAGTGATGGGGCCAGATGCCATGATCTTTGTTTTTTTCATACTGAGTTTCAAACCAGCTTTTGCACTCTCCACTTTCACCCTCAACAAGAGGCTCTTTAGATCCTCTTCGCTTTCTGCCATTAGGGTGGTATCGTCTGCATATCGGAGGTTGTTGATAATTCTCCCGGCAATCTTAATTCCAACCTGTGATTCATCCAACGCGGCATTTCTCATGATGTACTCTGCATATAAATTAAATAAGCAGGGCAACAATATATAGCCTTGTTGTACTCCTTTCCCAATTTTGAACCAATCGGTTGTTCCATGTCTGGTTCTTACTGTTACTTCTTGACCCTCGTACAGGTTTCTCAGGAGACAGGTAAGGTGGTATGGTACTCCCATCTCTTTAAGAATTTGCCACAGTTTGTTGTGATCCACACAATCAAAGGCTTTAGCGTAGTCAATGAAGCAGAAATAGACATTTTTCTGGAATTCTCTTGCCTTCTCCATGATCCAGTGAATGTTGGCGATTTGATCTCTAGTTCCTCTGCCTCTTCGAAACCCAGCTTGTACTTCCAGTAGTTCTAGGTTCACATACTGCTGAAGCCTAGCTTGTAGGATTTTGAGCATCACCTTGCTGGCATGTGAAATGAGCACAATTGTACGGTAGTTTGAACACTCTTTGGCATTGCCCTTCTTTGGAATTGGAATGTAAATTGACCTTTTCCAGTCTTGTGGCCACTGCTGAGTGTTCCAAATTTGTTGGCATATTGAATGCAGCACTTTAACAGCATCATCTTTTAGGATTTTATATAGCTCACTTGGAATACTGTCATCTCCGCTAGCTTTGTTGTTAGTAATGCTTCCTGAGGCCCACTTGACTTCACTCTCTAGGATGTCCGGCTCAAGTTCGGTGACCGCATTCTTTCCACCTCTTCTTAATCTCATCTGCTTCTGTTAGGTCCCTGCCTTCTTTGTCCTTTATCATGCCTGTCTTTGCACAAAATGTTCCCTTGAGATGGATATCTTTTTTTGGTGTTAGTTCTAGAAGGTGTTGTAGGTCTTCATAGAACTGATCCACCTCAGCTTCTTTGACATCAGTGGTTGGGGCATAGACTTGAATTACTGTGATGTTGAATGGTTTGCCTTGGATTCGTACTGAGATCATTCTATCATTTTTGAGATTGTACCCCAGTACTGCTTTTCCCACCCTTTTGTTGACTATGAGTGCTACTCCATTTCTTCTAAGGGATTCTTGCCCACAGTAGTAGATATGATGGTCACCTGAATTAAATTCACCCATGCTTGTCCATTTTAGTTTGCTGATTCCCAAGATGTCGATGTTCAATCTTGCCATCTCATGTTTGACCACCTCCAGCTTACCTTGATTCATTGATCTGACATTCCAGGTTCCTAAACAATATTGTTCTTTACAGCATCGGATTTTCTTTTCACCATCAGACACATCCACAGCTGAGTGTCCTTTCAGCTTTGGCCCAGCCGCTTCACTCTTTCTGGCGCTATTTGGAAATACCCTCTGCTCTTCCCCAGTAGTATATTTGACACCTTCCGATCTGAGGGGCTCATCTTCCGGCGTCATCTCTTTTAGCCTTGTGATACGTTCCATGGGGTTTTCTTGGCAAGAATACTGGAGTGGGTTGCCATTTCCTTCTCCAGTGGACCACATTTTGTCAGAACTCTCTGCCATGACCTGTCCGTCTTGGGTGGCCCTGCACAACATAGCTTATGGCTTCACTGAGTTACGCAAGCCCCTTTGCTACAACAAGGCAGTGATCTGTGAAGGGGCTAAAAGAAGTAGTGCATGACAATTCTGAGGTGTTTTTACCCAGTCTCCTGTTGTGTTCATGATTGTAGGGAAATGCCAGGGCGGGGAGCAGGGCTGTGAAGTTTTTTAGCAGCAGTGCAGTTTATTAAGGGCTAGAGGAGTTGTTGGGATGTATGTATGTATGTGTGTATATATAGCTTTATGAGAATGTGCAAGGTTTAGTTCTTGTGGGATGCCTAGGTGAGGCCTCCCCACTCTCTTTTAGTGCAGGCCTCAGAACTGAGACAGTGCGCCATGCAGCTCCTCAGAAGTTAGTGTTGTCTCATCTACTATAACAGCGAACCCTGTTGTGAAGGTACCTGTGTTTATTGTGTCTTGTCTGGAGAGCAAAGCTTAGGGACAAAAAGATGACCCCCCTGCCCCCATATTAACCATGCCCTTCATGCATCTAATGGCCCTTGGCCCGAGGGACATGACGGGGGTGAAGGCAGCCAGGGAAAGAATGGACAGTTTCAGCTCTAGGTGGGGAAGACATTATCTGGACACCAGGTCTACCTGTTGAAAAACAACAGAGTCTAAAGAGAGAGACCCGCAGTCTGAATGAATTAGTCAGTGGTAGGTGTGGCAGGTATCAGATTACATCTAGCAATGCATTCTGGGAAAGAGAAGCAATGGCTGATCTCCATTTCTGGAACACTAAGGCCAGCTATAACTAATCTTGCCTCTTGCCTTTGGCAAAACACGTAAGTTCCTGAGGCAGCATAAAGCAGAAGTGCAGAGAAACATGACATTCCTTATATTAACAAAACCGGAGATTAATTTTAGGAGGTGGTGCACCAGGTAAACAAGTCAATTGAGGTCAAATTGTGAGCATTACCTAGTGAATGGAGGGGATGGAACCCTCTGTGCAAAGTCCCTCTTCAGGCTGGACAATCTTCCTCTGGTTACACCTCTATCACTAAGGGAACAATCTTATGGCCACTAGACAGCAGCTAGACTGCTATGGATCTGGTTTTCCGGGAACCGACCTCCCCCCACTTCCATGCAGCTTCGGAGGCAGTGCAGAACAGCCCTGTCCTCCACACTTGCAAGAGGAGCACAGAGTGGCCAAAAAGGGGCGTGGCTGGGGACAGGAAGGGGCGGGAAGGGCGGAAATGCCTGTACGACACATCCAATGTCTGTAGCAGATGCCATTTGCATCCCTGCTCTTTGCCATGATAGGCTATGTAAATATTTACGTAGCCTATCACTGACAAGAGCAGGGACGCAAATGGTGTCCCCTACGCTGGATGCCATTTGCGGCCGCAGTCTAGGGCAGTGGATGGACGGCAGCAGTGGACAGACCCAGACCAGCCGGCAGCAGGTAGGGTCCGTCTGGGGAGGCTTTCGGGGGAGGAGTAGTCCATTCCACCACGGACTCCGGGGGGCCGGATTCTAAAGAATCTGGCCTCATTGGAGTCCATGGTGGATTTCTCCGCCATCCCTATAAAATGCAGACCTCATGGCTATAACATGTGGCCAAATTTTTGAACTTTGTTTCTTCCCCCATCCCCTGCTTTTTGTACCACGTAGCCTGATGAAGAGTTCTGAAGAACTCAAAAGGTTGCGGAATTTTAACACGTTTTGGTTAGTCCTTATAGAAATATTGCCCACCTGTGGAGTTTGGATATTTTTTTCACGGACCAACACAGCTACTATATATATATGTATGTATGTATGTATGTGTATGCATATATATATACACACACACATACATGCACACACACACACACACAATGTACAACCACACAAAAAATGTGTGGTTCCAGGGGAAAAAATGCACAGGCTTCTTCCCACTTCCCATTCACAAGCATTTGCCCACTGAGAATCTGTAGCGTCTTTTCCTCATTGAGAAAATTGGAGCCAGGCTTTTTCATGTACTAGCTATCTAGCTTCTTTTTCCTATTCACAGTAGCAGTTTCATTCACAGTACTGGAGCATGTAGTGCACAATAAGGAATACACAGAGGGGAAGGAGAGGAGGAGGCCAGGAGCAGGAGCCTGCAGCCACGGTATTTTGCTGTATCGATACTGCGATACAGTGAAAACTAAAGAATGCACTGAGGGGGAGAAGAGGAGGCGACCAGAAGTGGGAGCTTGCAGATGTGGGATTTCGCTGCACTGATACTGCAATAAAACGAGAACTGAAGAATGCACTGAGGAGGAGGAGAGGAGGCGGCCGGCAGAGGTAGCAGCAGCAGCAGCTGCCCTGCCAAGTGGTAGCAGAGGGAGAAAACTCCAGCCAGCCTAGCACAGGGCTATAATATTGTTAATTCCCTCAATGGGGAAGAAAGTCAGGAGGGATTCCCTCAGCGGCAAAGCAACTGAGATGCGATGCGCTCAATGGGACAGCAACGCAGGCAGGGAGCGGGGCATTCAATAATGGTAGATGCGAGGGGAGAAGTGTGCGGTAAGCTATGGGGACCAAATTCATCTCTTCCACTAAATTTCCCTGTTTGAAGAGGGGAGAGTGGAGAGGGGCGGGGGACAAGCCCCTCTCATTGGCTGAGCAGCATCCTGGTTGGTAACATTCACTTCTACTCATGGGACTTCGCCCACACAACCCCAAAGTAAGGCAGTTTCAAGTGCTCTTGTGTGACTTGTGAAAGCAGGTTTTTAGGAGGTGTATGCTCCCCTTGTCTTTCTTTGTGTGTGCCTAATGGACCAAAGCCGATTTCATGAAAAATCGGATAAAACAGAAAGTGCTTCTCATTCCGTTGCCGTGGAGATTGGCCCCAAGTCAGGACAACAGCTGTAGGGCAAGGGTAGGTAACCTGGTGCCCATGGGCACCCATGCACCCCAGACACCTTTCTGGCACCTCCTAAGGTGCCCTACCCCTCCCACTTAAAAACAACAACAAATTTTCTTGCTGGCAGCTGGGATCACTTCAAGCAAAGTGTGAGCCTTCAGCAACTTCTGTCTTAATTTCCTATGAGTGCTTCTGGGCTACATAGGGAGTAGCCTTTGTGACTAGCTAGGCCTCCCATGGCAGCCATTTTGTGGTGGTACCCAGTTTCTCAAATTTTCAAATGTGCCCATGGGCCCACAAAGGTTGGCTATCCCTGCTGTAGGGGTTAGATGTCCATCAGTTCCCTTCCAAAGTGTTGTGCAAACACATTGTTAAGTTACGTGATTTGAGTACGTTGGCAATTGTGGGGCAATAATTCAGGTTTCCATGGGGCAATTTTTTTATTTAGCAAGCTACATGGTCATTTTTGGAGTGCCTCATGGAGTTAGCAGCATTAGACACAGGAAGCTGCCTTATACCAAGTCAGACGATTGGTCCATTTAGCTCAGTGTAGTGTTCACCAGGTTTCCCCAAGCTGGTGTCCTTCAGATGGTTTGGAGTACAATTACCATCATCCCTGAGCATTGGCTGTGCTGGCTGTGCTGATGGGAATTGCAGTTCAAACATCTAGAGGACACCAGGTTGGTGAAGGCTGGTGTACTCTAACTAAAGGCACAATCTTTTGCATGTTCAGACAGAAAAACTGTCCTATAACTCCCAGCATGCCCCAGCCAGGACTTCTTTTCTGTCTAAACATGAAAAAGATTGTGCCCTAAGGTAATTTTCCTATAATGAATTAGACCATACATTCTACCTTGACTGGCAGCAGCTCTGCAGAATCCCTTTCCTAGCTTTGCTGCTCACTTACCTTTAAAAAGAGATTCCTTTAAAGGGAGATGCTACAGTTTTCTACATGCAAACCAAGTCCTTAATTGTTGAGGATTTGCCATGGAGTTCTCTCTCTAAATATAATCAGTTATTATTGACTGTAGAATATCTAATGTGGAAAATGTATTTCCTTTCTTTTTACTGAAATAAACTGCCTGAATCAATTTTACTTAAAACAGAAAAGGAAAAGTTTTCATTAGCCAAGCAAGAATAGAAAACCTCAGCTTCAAAACATTATGAATAGCTGAAATTAGGGTAAGAGGAGAGGACTTCTCATATAATAACACAAAAAGCAAAGGGAAGGGAAGTTCCAAAATCTGTAGTAAGGCAATACCAAAATGTCAGATAATAGTGTGCCCCTTCTCGTACATTCCATCTTATGGCTGTGCCTAAATGTGGATACCATGGCTTCAACATCAGCAAGCTTTCCCTGTATAACAATTCACTGTATACACATATACATAGCCATCTATCATAAAAATGTCACAGGCATCAAATAAGTACACACACACTCACACACACACACACAAATACAGAGTGGTGTGTGGGGGGGAGAGAGATCACAGCATAAGCAGAGCCATGCTGGATCAGACCAAGGATCCACCTAGTCCAGCATTCTGTTTACACAGTGGCCAACCACAAGTAGAATATGGGTGCAATAGCACCATCCTGCTCATGTTTCCCAGCAACTGGTATATAAAGGCATTCTGCCTCTGATACCGTAGGCAGTATATAGCCATCATGAGTAGTAATAATTGATCCCTTATTCTCCATGAATTTGTCCGATTCTCTTTCATAGCCATCCCAAATGGGTGGTCATCACTACGTCTTGTGGAAGTGGATTCCATAGTTCAACTATACGCTGTGTGAAGAAGTCTTTCCTTTTATCTGTCCTGAAAACTCACACCAATCAGCTTCATGGGATGACTCTGGGTTCTAGTATTATGAGAGAAGGAGAAAAATGTCTCCTTATCCACTTTCTCCACACCATTCATAATTTTGTGCACCTTTGCCATGTCCCCCCTTACTTTCCTTCCCCCCCCCTAAGCTAAACAGTCCCAGATGTTGTAACCTTTCCTCATAGGGGTCTTGTTCCAGATGCTTAGTCATTCTGGTTGTCCTTTTCTGTACCTTTTCCAACCCTAAGAGCCTTTTTGAGGTGTAGTGACAAGAACAATACACAGTATTCCAAGTGTGGTCATGCCATAGATTTTTTTTTTTTTTAAGAGCAGTATGATCTTGCCAGGTTTATTTTCGATTCCCTTCCTAGTTATGCCTAACATGGAAGGTGCTTTTTTGTAGCAGTGCATCGTTAACATTTTCATCAAGCTGTTGACCACAACCCCAAGATCTCTTTCTTGGCCAGTCACTGCTTGATCAGATCCCATTGGTGTATAGAGGAAGTTGGGATTTTTGCCCCAACATGTATCACTTTGCACTTGCTTACATTGAACCACATTTGCCATTGTAATGCCCACTCTCCCAGTTTGGAGAGATCCCTTTAGAGCTCCTTGCAATCCCTTTTTGTTTTAACCACCCTAAATAATTTGGCGTCATCAGCAAAATTGGCCATTTCACTGCTCACTGCTAAATCCAGATGATTTAGGAAAGTGCACTGGTCTCAGTATAGATCCTTGTGGGACCCTACTACTTACTTACTTCAACTGAGTAAGAGAGGTAGCATCACACAGGGTTTCCTGGAGGCAGTTCCAAGCATATGCGGCAGCAGGGGAGAAAGGGTGACATCTTTTGAGGCATTTGTCCTATTGAAAAGAAGAAAAACATGTACTTTGGCATTACCAAAGAGGTCGATGTAGCATCAAAGAGTATAGTAACATCTCAAAAAAACCTTCAATGATTTAACTGTTGGTCTACGCGTCAGTACTTTCTTTCACTACTAATATGCAAAATGTGGCATCCCAGAAGAGCTATAATAGGAAACCATTTGTATTCCTTCAATATTTTACTCTCAAACTGTCTTCCCAATATACTTGATTTCACATCTTTCTCTTGTCAAGTGTTCCCTTGCTGTGCTTTTATTGAATTCTTGGCTTACTAAAGTTTTTTATTAGCCTTTGAACAAATGCTTGAGGTTGAGAAAACCTAAAGTTTGGTTTCTCAGCTTTCTCTTTTTAAGATTGCAAATGACAGTTTGAAGCAACATTTCCCCATTCAACTTTTCAGGAATGTCTTGTTCTGTCTCAGAAGAGTCTTCCTAAACCCAACAACCATATTTTAAATGGCTTTAAATTTTCATCTTTACTGGAAATAAGAAGGTGATGGCATTTCTTATTCAGATTAGGCTGACATAGCTTTCTCCATCAGTCTACTACAGATGCTTATTTGGGTGGGCAAAAAGAATGCCCCAGTAGCATAATCCTCAGAGCTATTGCTCTGGGACAGCACTCAGGTGTTGCTATCCTTTGTCCCTGGGGCGGGGTGGGGGTACGGACGCCATCAGTTCATTAAAGCAAATCTGCTATGCAGCCTACTCTAGGCCAAGTCAGCTGCATGGGCTAGGAAGATAATAGCAGGGGTCATGCATCAAGGGAGAGGGCCTACAGCGTTGTAACAAGGGAAGCCATATTGGCTAACATGCACTGCTCCAGGTGTGTTTGCCTCTATGGTACTCTACTCCCAGGCATTTGACAGCATATGATCAGGGTTTTAATGGGTCCTGTTTTTTTATTATTGTTGATTGTGTAAAATTGTTTTATATTTTTGTATGTAAATGGTTTTATTATGTCATTATATCGTACTTTTAGGATTTTAATCTTACTCTGTCAATGACCCTAAGGTGGCTATTCTTGAACAAAGAAACTTTGAAGACAGATTTTAACACAAAACTGCAGAACTACAGTTCATCAAGAGATTCATCATCCAACAGCTGTGTTGTGAATGACCACTTAATAAAGTAATGAAGGTAGTACTGTCTGTATTTTCTGCATTTCAGTTCTGTCTGATCTCACCGTTTACAATCCCTCCCCCCAGCCCCCACAGCCATGTGCATATATACCTGCCATCCGAGGGTTATATTTCATGCATCTGCTAAAGTAGACTGTGGTCCACAAAATATTATGTCATAACACATTTGTTCATATTAAGGTGCCACAAGATCCTTTGATTTATTTATTTTTTTTAGCTTCCTTGTTCATTGGTGAGCCTTATTCAATAAAAAAGAAAATCCTTAATATGTAACAAATGACCTTATGCCTAATAGCCTGACCAAATAAAGGACCATACATTTGTGGGAGGGTAGAGCAGGTGGTTTGCCTACAGGTTCAATCCCTCGTATTTCCATTTAAAAGGACCTCAGGTAGCTGGACCGAGAAAAAATAATTTGCCTTACACCCTTAAGAGCTATAAACAGTAATAGTATTCCAGGGGTGGGCAACTGGTTGCCCTTCAGATGTTGCTGAACTACAGCTCCCATCATCCCTGACCGTTGGCCCTGCTGGCTAGAGCTGATGGGGTTTAGGGTCCAACAACATCTGGAGATCCAGAGGTTGTCCACCATACCAGTTCTGACTTAGTAAAAGACAGCTTCATATACTGAGCCTTGAGATAGCCAAAGTAAATTGTTCATAGTTATATACATATATATTTATACATATGTTATTATTACAGTTCCAGTATAGAAGATTTGTAAAAGAGCAGCTGATATGGCATCAGCTGTTAAGAAGAAGACCAAAAATCAGAGTCTTTAAGGTATGCTCATAGATAGCCAATATTGTCCACAGCTGTTTAGAGCTAAAACCAGGGGAGGCTGGTGACTCCAATGTCATTGGTGCTGTGAATCTGATCTGGGTTTCAGTCAGAACTCTAAAGGTGCTATCCAACATGCTGAACCCAGGGTTCATATTCCACTGGCTGGAATATCAGGTGTGGGGAATGTGTGGCCCTCCAGATGTTGATGGACTGCAACTCCAATCATCACTCATCATTGGCTATGATGGTGGTCTGCCAACATCTGGGGGCCACATGTACCAACGGGTGGGGAACACCATCCTGGCTAAGTGTGTAAGTGATTAACTTGGCTGTTTTTACATCTAATTCCAGATCAGTTGTGAATTTACATGGGGGTGGGGTGGGGACTGGCAAGGCACTAGGTCTCAGTGGGGATCTCTCCTTGCTGCCAGATTTGTGTGTAAGGGTTCTTCTTAGGCATATGCCCACACATCTGGCAAAACAGCAGTACTCTTACTGTGGTGCAACTAAGCAGAGGGGCTTTTATAGTGCAATCCTGTGCATGTCTACTCTGAAGTAAGCTCTGAAGTGTAGGACTCCTCAGTGGAACTTAGCAAATGACTAGGAAGAGGAGCCCATCTTGAATAACGCTAAAGATGTCTCTGAAATCATCAGCGATCAATCTCATTGGATTCTGACTGCAGCATACCTGAGAACTGATATTTGCAATTTGTAGAAATCATCCCCATCATAATGATGAGCCCATTTGGTTTAATTATGATCACTATCAAGCACAGTTACATAAGAGTTTAATTAATTCCTGTCATTTATTAATAGCTATCGAATTAATTGGATCTGGAAGACTGTATGCTGAGTAAATAAGTTAAAATTACAATGTTCTATTTGACAGGCAAATAGGGGACATCCTGGCCAATTATCCTGATGAGATTTGAATGTAAGAATTCATGCTGTGTGTGCACCTATATTATCTGCAAAAAATTTTTTAAAAAAAATTAAGAAAGAACAGAAAAGCAGGGGACACTGTGCACTTCATGCTTGGTTCTGTTTAAGCATAAATACATGCAAATATACTACTGAACAATGACATTTGGACATGTTGCCATAGTTATCAGATAGAATTCTCATCCATTTGGGAAACTGCCTAGCATTTTAGGGAAAAGGTAATGATCTAAATTATTCAAAACATCACATTAAAGCTGTAGTGGGCAATTTAATAAGCACCAATGGTAAGGTTATTTTGCATATTCAGATTCAGATTACTGACATTATTTGCATATAATTTGCATGGACACTGGGGATGTGAAATGACAGTTGGTGAATATATAGAGCACTTGTTTTTACACATTATTTTCCCAGAGTTGCTGTTCTCAACTATGCTTAGGCCAGCACCCCAAAATTGTGAAAGTGCTTTTGCATATGTTGGATAAACTTGATTAAAACTGCAATCCCATACTCTCTTACCTGGGCATAAGCGCTATTGAGTGCAATAGGACTTACTTCTGAGTAAACCTCCTCCTCCTCCTCCTCCTCCTCCTCCTCCTCCTCCTCCTCCTCCTCCTCAGGATTGCACTGTAAGTCTCATTGAGGCCAATTCTACTAAGTGCTTAGCAGTGCCATTAAATTCCACTGACTTCAGTAAGGCTCGAACATGCATACAGTACCTTTGCTTCCTAAGCGCTGTTCCTTGATTGATGCAGGTACGAAAAACATACATAAAGTAGAGTGTAACAGCTGTCAAAAAGTTCCTTTAGCAACACATATTGGTGCAGGTTACGACCTCAAAAAAAGAGGAAACATTTAATATCATCAACAGCTTATATAATGCAAAATGTACTGGGCTGGATCCGGAAATATGCCAGTGGAACAAACCCGGCAGCGCTGTTCTGCAACTGGTTGCACAAGAGCTAGCAGGTGACTTCCCCAAGCAGGCATCTTGAGATGCTGTGAAAGACCTGGTGCAAGATCTGGTGCCAGCAGGTGTCACGCAAACCTTGGGCGAGAGATGGCACAAGGTGTTGCAGTCTGAGAAGCGCTCCACTGGATTTTCCATCTTCTTTTCCTACACAAGGATCATGTGCTATACTGGGGAAAGACTGTCCACTTGTGGAAGAGGCCTGCTGCTTGTGGAATGGCAGTCCTCGATCCAATGCAGCTTGAACAGTATTGGAGTTATGTCTCCACGGACTGAGCCCCAGGCCACACTTTGATGGCTGCATTTTGCAACAGCTGATGTTTCCAAAGACTTTTCGGAGGCAGCCGTACTTGGAGCTGTAGGTCAGTGGAATGTATTGCAGTAACGTAATCTGGTTGTGACCAAAGCATGTGTGTCATTGGCCAGATCTGCTTTTCCAGGAAAGGGTGGAGCTGACACACCAGTCCAAGGCACACAAAGGCACTCTGGGCATAGTCACCACCTGGATTGAGAACCATCGTGGTATTCCTCCCTCAGTCCAACACTGCACTTAGGCAGTGGATCAAGAGGGCAATGGGGAATTTCCTCCCAATTCAAATGCTAGCTTCAGAGGAGGGATTTTCTTCTGGACCGCAGAGGGGGAGGAAAAAGTTAAATTCCATCTCTGCCTGCTTTGATCCCATTAATATCCCCCAGCCAGCTAATGCAATTTGCATTTTTAAAAGACTGTGTGCATTAGATGTAAAGGTGCATTTGACTTCATTGTAAACTGGCCCTCAGATGGAAAGGAGAGAGAAGAGTTTGGTGTCATCAGCATATTAATGGTGCCCAACCCCAAATCCCTAGATGATATCGAACAATGGTGTCATGTAGATTAAGGGTGGGGAACTGGTGGCCCTCCAGATATTGTTGGACTCCAATTTCCATCAGCCCAGCCAGCATGGCCTGTGACCAGAGATGATGGGAGTTATAGTCCAAGAACGTCCAGATGATCACAAGTTCCCCACCCCTGATGTAGATGTTAAATAATGTCAGGGGGATGACAGAACCCTGTAGAACCCCGCAAGCTACTAGCCAAGGGTTTGAACAATACTCCCTCAGCACCACCTTCTCAGACCAACTTGCCAAGTAGGACTAGAAGCAACACAAAATGGTGCCTCCCAGCCCCATGCCTGTCAGATAGTCCCGAAGGATACAATGACTGAAGATATCAATGCTACTGAGAAGCCCAGAAGAACCAACAGGACACTCTCCAGTTCCTAGCGTAGGTCATCTACCAGGGTGTTCAAGGCTGTGCCAGAACCCAGACTAGAACAAATCAAGATAATCTATTTAACTGATGAAACTTGCACTGATAGATATTGTCAGCTTGTAGAGGAAACCCCAACTCCTTTTTTCTTGCTGAGCTTTCACCATGTCCTCAGTGTGGAACCTGCCATTTTTTAACAGCAGCTAGGATGTAAGTGGGACAAAAGGTAGCTAAGATGTTGAAATGCTGATCTGTGACTCTTCAGTGAGTTTACTCAGGAAATGGGCATGTAGACGGCCTATCGCCCAGAGCGCTGTGTTCTCGGGCATGCTCTGAATGTTTGCGTTTGGTTGCAGAGCACATCAGAAAACACAGTGGCGTGTTTTTTCAGGGCCCCGGAAGAAGTGCGTTTCAAAAGGCATTGGATCAATAACATCTTTGTGTGTGTGTGTGTGTGTGCACCCTTGAGATTTCATTTCCATCTCTTTCCCCCTATCATGCTGCATCCAAAATGCCTCAGCTTGTCTATGAACTTTTCTGCAGAGAACTGTGAAGGGTTTCTTATCTTCTTTGCCAAGAAGACAGATGAACTGCTAAAAATCACAACCACAGAATCACTTCTTCATATTCGTACTTTTGAAATACCATTGCATCATCAGCCTTACGAAGTGGCTGAGTCATTGCCTCTAAGTGTCTTGATATCACCTATATCTGATCAATATGATCAGATCAAGGATTATATATTAAGGGCGCAATCCTATGCATGTTTAGACAGAGAAAAGGCCTACAACTCCCAACATGCCCCAGCCAGCTCTGGTTGGGGCATGCCTGGATTTGTAGGCCTTTTCTCTGTCTAAACATGCATAGGATTGTGCCCTAAATCACTAAATTCTACTTTAGCATGTAATTAAGGGGAAATGGTTTTACTTCCCAAGATCACTATTAGCTTTGGCTTAGATCCAAGCTGTAATATCTTATATATCCTTACCTGTTTAACATGCATTATCTTGTAATTCTTAGAATGGCAAAAAGGACCTGGATTGTCAAGTATGCAACCACTGTCTTCCTTCCTGTTTCTAGTGATGTACGAAAGGGACTTACCTGGTCCCGCAGCTTGCTTCGCGGTGGGGGGGAGGCGCTTCGGTTCTCCCCCCGAAGTTCATGGTGGGGGGGAGGCGCCCCGCCTTGCCTGGCCAAAATTCAGGCCGGGGGGGGAGGCGCCCCGCCTTGCCCGGCCGAAATTCAGGCAGGGGAGAAGCGCCCTGTCTCCCCGGCCGTGAAACAAAGAGTGAAAAAAAAAAACGTGATAGGCTACGTAACGATTAACGTAGCCTATCACGGCTAGATTTCCAAAGTCAGCCGTGATAGGCTACGTTAATCGTTACGTAGCCTATCACGGGTGACTTTGAAAAAAAAAAGCGCGTACGCAAATGGCGGCACCCATGGGCGCCGCCATTTGCGTTCCTTATTTGGGCCTGGCTAGTCTACGTAAAGATTTACGTAGACTACGGCGAAAATAAGGGCAATGCAAATAGCGTTGCCCTTATTTTCGCCGTAGTCTACGTAAATCTTTACATAAACTACCGGGACCAAATAAGGAACGCAAATGGCGGCGCTCATGGGCGCCGCCATTTGCGTATGCGCTTTTTTTTTTCAAAGTCACCTGTGATAGGCTACGTAACGATTAACGTAGCCTATCACGGCTGACTTTGGAAATCTAGCTGTGATAGGCTACGTTAATCGTTACGTAGCCTATCACGGGTTTTTTGTTTTTTTTTACTTTATTTTGTAATGGCAGCGGCAGCAGCTGGTCGGAAGACCGGCCGCCGCCCCTGCCCCTGCCCCCGCCGAAACGCCGCTGAAACGCTGCCGGGACCCGCCGCCGGGAGGGACATTCGCAGGAGGTAAGTCCCATCCCGGGGGGGGGGGGCGGGGGGCGGAGAATTTCACCGCCAATTTCGGGGGGCTGAATGCGTTGGCATTCGGCCTCCCCGAGATTTGGGGAAAAATTCACGGCCATCCCTACGGCTGTTTCCCACCGCCCAGCTGAGCAGAGCAGAACAGAGGAAGTTGCTCCAGCTGGTCTAGGGACTATAGAAGCAAGCAAGCTCCCAGAGAGCAAGTGAACAGGGAGAGCAAACAGGAGTTGGCCAGGGGAGTTCGGCGAGGGGGGTCAAGGGGGAGGCCCCTAATGTTTTTTTTCTTTTCTTTTCTTTTCTTTTTCCTTTTTAAAAATTTATTTTTCTTGTAACACATACTTCCATACCAGTGGGACTCTGTTTTTAACCTCCAGTGAGTAGAGCACCAGGCACAGGCTACTCTAGAACAATCAGAAAGCTAGACACAAAAAGGGAATAGAGGCTATGTAAGGAAAAGACTCTCCAGTGGTGGTGACCTGCAACGTTTGTACCATGTTTGTTCTCTTGCCTGAGAACAACATGGCCTACACATGCAACAAATGCAAGTTGATCACGCTGCTGGAAGAAAAAGTAAGTGGACTGGAGCGGCGAGTGTCGACCCTCCAGGGAATAAGAGAACACCAAGAGTTCTTGGACAGAATGGGGGAACTACAGCAGCAAAGGGCAGACCAGAAGCTTGAAGAGCAACAGCAAGATGAGGCAGAAGAAGAAAATGCTGAGGTGAGGAAAAATGAAGTAGAGCATACTCCTGGGCAAAGGGTGACAGGAGCAGAAGAACTAGAAGACACTCGGCACCAGTGGAGGCAGTGGAGCTATGGAACCATTTCCAGGTACTTGAGGATGAGACTGGAGGACAGCCTGCAGAGGAAAAATTACAGGGGAACCTGCATGCCAGCGAGCAAGAAGCTGAAGCTCAGTCAAACAGAGGCGATGAAACCCAGGCCTACAACAACAAGAAGAGAAGAGGAATAGTAGTGTGAGACTCCTTGCTGTGTGGGATCAAAACCCAAGTATGTCGCGAAGACCCATGGACTCGCCGGGTATGCTGTCTCCCAGGAGGACGGATTAGAGATGCTACTGAAGGGTTGCCTGCACTCATAAAGCCCACTGACAGGTATCCCTTTCTTCTCATCCATGTGGGAACAAATGATACCACCAAGCAGAGCTACGAAGAAATCACATTAGACTTTGAAGCTTTGGGAAGGAAACTCAAGAACTTTGGGGCACAGATAGTTTTCCCATCCATCCTTCCAGTTGTTAGAAGAGGGATAGAAAGGGGAAAAAAATACTCCAGGTACATGACTGGCTACAGAGGTGGTGCCGTCGTGAGAGATTTGGATTCTGGACCACAAGCTATACTTCCTGGAAGATGGACTGTTGGCAAGGGATGGGTTGCACCTCACAAAGGCTGGGAAGAATGTGTTTGGCCACAGCATGAAGAACTTCATCAGGAGGGCTTTAAACTGAATCCTACAGAGGAGGGAGACGTAAAGTTGGGGGTAACAATGGATGAAGGCTCATGCACCGCAACCGAGAGAACAGCTCTAATAGCGCCCAATAATAGTCTTCAGAAACATGTAGGAAGAAGGTCAGACTATAAATGTCTATACGCTAATGCCCAAAGTATGGGAAACAAACAGAACGGACTTGAACTCTTAAAACAGGAGGGAAATTATGACTTGATAGGTGTAACTGAGACTTGGTGGGATGACTCCCATGACTGGAATACAGCAACTGAAGGATATAACTTGTTCAAAAAGAACAGGAAGAACAGAAAGGGAGGTGGAGTTGCACTATATATTAAAAATACATATCTCTGCACAGAAATACAGGAGGATGAGCTTGGTAGCCCCATCGAGAGCATCTGGGTTAAGATAAATGGAGCAAAGAATAAAAGGAACATAGTGGTTGGAGTCTACTACTGGCCACCCAATCAAGGAGAAGACGAGGATGAAACTTTTGAAAAGCAAATTGCCAAGGTTTCAAGCAAGCATGATGTAGTAGTAATGGGGGACTTCAGTTTCCCCGATATTTGTTGGGAGGCAAATTCTGCAAAACATGGCTCCTCCGAGAGATTCCTGACTTGTGTTGCTGAAAATTTCCTCCTACAGAAATTAGAGAAAGGAACTAGAGGATTGGCTATCCTTGACTTGATCCTAACCAACAGAGATGACTTAGTGGATAAAGTAGCAGTTACAGGAACTCTGGGGGAAAGCGACCATGTTAAATTTGAGTTCCTGGTTCCAAAGGAAGCAAAAGCCGAGTGTGGCCAAACACGTACCCTGAATTTCAGGAAAGCCGATTTTAATAAACTCAGAACAATGATCAGTGAGGTCCCATGGCAAGCGACTCTAACGAGAAAAGGAGTCCAAGATGGGTGGGAGTTTTTAAAAAAGGAAATTCTCAAGGCAAAATTACAAACAATTCCAACAAGAAAAAAAGGCGGAAGACAGCAGAAGAAGCCAATGTGGCTTCACAAAAAGCTTAAAGATGACCTGAAAACAAAAAAGGACACATACAGGAAGTGGAAGGAAGGCCAAGCTACAAAGGAAGAGCACAGGCAGGTAGCACAGAATTGCAGGGATGGCGTCAGGAAGGCTAAAGCTGAGAACGAGCTGACGTTAGCGAGGGATGCTAAAAGCAACAAAATGGCTTTCTTCAGCTACGTGCATAGTAAAAGGCAGAGGAAAGAAATGGTTGTTCAGCTATTAAATAAGGATGGCAAAACGATAACAGATGACAAAGAAAAGGCAAAGGCGCTGAATTCCTACTTTGGCTCAGTCTTCTCCCAAAAGAGGGTCTATGACCCCCCTGGCAAAGGCCAAGTACGGGCTGAAGGGGCAGGATTGCAGCTTGAGATCGATAGGCATATGGTCAAGGAACACCTAATTACTTTGAATGAGTTCAAATCTCCAGGGCCAGATGAACTGCATCCTAGAGTAATAAAGGTACTGGCAGAAGAACTCTCAGAACCACTGTCTATTCTCTTTGAGAAATCATGGAGGATGGGGGAAGTGCCAGATGACTGGAGGAGGGCTAAAGTTGTCCCTGTCTTCAAAAAGAGTAAAAAGGAAGAACCTGGGAACTACAGACCAGTCACTTTGACATCAATCCCTGGGAAAATTCTGGAGCAGATGATAAAGCAATCAGTCTGTAAGCACCTTGAAAACAATGCAGTGATACTCAAAGCCAACATGGATTTGTCAAGAACAAATCCTGCCAGACGAATCTGATCTCATTTTTTGATCAGGTCACCTCCCTTGTGGACTGTGGGAATGCTGTGGACTACCTCAACTTCAGCCAAGCTTTTGACAAAGTGCCCCATGATATCCTGATGAGCGATCTAGCTCAAAGTGGGCTAGATGAAACAACGATCAGGTGGATCCACAGTTGCTACAGGATTGGACTCAAAGAGTGCTTCTCAATGGGATCTTCTTGAACTGGGGAGAGGTAATGAGTGGGGTACCGCAGGGCTCAGTCCTGGGCCCAGTGCTCTTCAACATTTTTATTAATGACTTGGAGGAGCAGGTGCAGGGAGTGCTGATCAAATTTGCAGATGGCACAAAATTGGGTGGGATAGCTAATACCTTGGAAGACAGAAACAAAATTCAAAGTAACCTTGATAGGCTGGAGTGCTGGGCATAAAACAACAGAATGAAATTTAATAGGGATAAATGCAAGTTCTGCTCCTAGGAAAAAGAAACCAAATGCACAGTTACAAGATGGGGAATACCTGGCTCAAAAATACTACAAGCGAGAAAGATCTTGGAATTGTTGTCGATCACAAGCTGAATATGAACCAACAATGTGATGTGGCTGCAAAAAAGGCAAATGCTATTTTGGGCTGCATTAATAGAAGTATAGCTTCCAAATCCCGGGAAGTACTAGTTCCCCTCTACTCAGCACTGGTTAGGCCTCATCTGGACTACTGTGTGCAGTTCTGGGCACCACACTTTAAGAAGGATGCAGACAAGCTGGGGAGGATTCAGAGAAGGGCAACAAAGATGAACAGGGGACTGGAAACAAAGCCCTATGAGGAGAGACTGAAAGAACCGGGCATGTTTAGCCTTGAGAAGAGAAGACTGAGGGGAGATAGGATAGCGCTCTTCAAGTACTTGAAAGGTTGTCACAGAGAGGAAGGCCAGGATCTCTTCTCGATCATCCCAGAGTGCAGGACACGGAATAATGGGCTCAAGTTACAGGAAGCCAGATTCCGGCTGAACATCAGGAAAAACTTCCTGACTGTTAGAGCAATATGACAATGGAACCAATTACCTAGGGAGGTAGTGGGCTCTCCCACACTGGAGGCATTCAAGATGAGGCTGGACAGCCATCTGTCAGGGATGATCTGACTTGGATTCCTGCATTGAGCCGGGGATTGGACTCGACGGTCTTATAGGCCCTATTATGGGAGATAATACCCTACTATTCAACCTACTAAGAACCCTACTATTCTATGATTCTATGATTGTCCTGTCTCCTGGCCACAACACTCTTTTTCACCACTTCCTCCTGGGACCTCCTGCTTCACCATGTCCTCCTTCCCAATTAATGCTTTATTCTGAGCGGTCTTTCCTCAGAAGACATTGGTGTCAAAATGGCCCTGGAAACTGCCTGTGGTGCCACAGCACAGGCAGGCTCTAGGGTCGCCTAACCCAGAATCCCACCCCTCAAAGTGAGACCTTTGGGTCTGCTGAGCTCTCCGGAGAACCCCGCTAGCTGGTTTCTTTTGCTGCAGCAAAGAAGCAGCTGATGGTGCTTCCCCGAGAGTCCGTCCACCTTACGCTTTGCTCTGAGTGCTCCTTAGAGTAGCTGGCATTCCAGAGAGCGGCACTGTTCTACTGTTACAGCTGGGAATGGCTGGTGTGGCTAGCTGGCCAGGCCAATGCCTCAGGTGGAGGACCCCTCAGAGTGAGGCACTGGTTCGCCATTCTGGAGAGCCATGCTAGCTCGTTTCCTGTTGTGGTATTTGGAGCCCCTGGCCACCCTATGCCTCTCTGAAAGGTCCAGAGTGAGGCATAAGACAAGTGGTGGCCACCACTTTGGAGAGCAATGTGGGCTGCTTTCCTGCTGTGGCATTTGCTGCAGCAGGACAGGGCCTAGCAGAGCTCTGTATGGCAGCCAGCCACTTCAGCCTGATCCTGGTGGTGATGGTGGTGGTGGTGGGGCTCCTAGCAGCAGCAGGGGCTAGGTGGCTGTCCTGGCAGGGCAAGGGAGGAGCGATCCGTTGCCCTTTTAGATCTGCCACCTGAGGCAGAGGATTCACCCCACTTCATGGGAGGGCCTGGAGGACCGGTTTCCCTTCTAAGAATACAGCATTACCTAGGAGTAAGCACACTTCCTATGCACATTTACTTTGGAGTAAGCCCTATTAGGACAGTATTTGTACAGGACTGCATTGCATGGCTGTAATCCTATATTCCAACCATTCCCAACTTGATGGTCTCCAGAAGTACTGGACAACAACTCCTATCACCCCCAGCCAGGGAGTGCAACCCAACACATCTGGAGGGCACCGGGATGGGGAAGGCTTATATATGTTGCTTGGGGATTATGGGAGTTGTAGTCCAACACATATGATGGGCATCAAGTTGGGGAATGCTGATATATAGGAATACCTTGGAATAAGTCCCATTGAACTCAATGGGACTTACCTCTGAGCAGACATGTATAGAATTGTGCTATAAAAGTGAACTAGACAATGTGTTCAATCCCATTAATGCAACAATGTAATTGCCTGAATTATGTATTTATTATTTCCTTTTTTGTTTGGAATGTGCTGATGATGTTGTATTGAAAATATACTAGTTTTTATTTTACATTAGTCACCTAAACTCATAATGCTAATTTTGGTTTCTGCCTGCCTGACCCTATTGAATTTCATGAAAAGTCTTGCTATATGTCTGCCTCTGGAACATGATTTTCTCACACAACTGTTTTCACTCATGTGACACAGTCTTGCTAATAACTCCACCAATCACACCGCCTGAAAATAGTGAAAAGTTCACATGAGTATTCTGGATCTGTCTGACAAGTTCAGGGAATAGTCTGTCTAGACAAGCATATATGTTACAAAGACAAAATACCTTTAGGCTGTAACCCTATGCACACTGACTTCAGAGTAAGTCTCATTAAACTTAGTGGGATTTACTTCTGAGTAAAGGATTGTATGGTTAGTGGTTGAATTCCTTCTGAGGCACTGAAGCAAAAATGGAAATGGTGAGGTATTAGGAGAGCTTTTAAAAAAAAAAAAAAATACACAAAACCCCCGAGGTGGATAAATGGCTTTTCTTGGTAACATAATCAACTCCTGTAAAAAATAATAAAAACAGCCTCTTTGAGGAAAGTGCCTTTTATTGCACATATTTTTAGTCTAAAGGATTCAAGTAGGATATATGACGTTTTTCATATACCTTAAATTGTTAGTTATGCCTTTGTGAACTATATTACAGAGTGACTTACTGACTCCTCTCCAGAGGTTAGTTGGATTTCCTGAAAATCCACTCCTAGAATAAACCTCTGGTTTTTAATGTCCAAGGAAAACTGGACAATGTCTCTTCTACTGTTCCCAACTGTTATAGTTTGAGCCAAATTGATTAGGATCTCCCACAGTTTTCTTTCTGTTCAGCAGCAGCCCATGCAGCTGCTCTGAAAATACTAGGGGAAATGCTGCTGAGGGAGAAAGCCTTTCATGCTCATCCTATGATGCAAATCATTCCCCTGTTCCTATCTCCTTGAAGAGCTAATAGCAGCTGTGGGAGGCCTACACACCAGGGAAAAGCCATGGCAGAAAAGGTTTAAACATCCCTTCCTCCCCAGTCACATAACGCCTATACTGCACTAGCTGCACTGGTTACCGGTGCGTTTCTGAGCCCAATTCAAAGTGCTGGTTTTGACCTTTAAAACCTTAAACAGTTTAGGAACAAGTTACTTGAAGGACCACCTTCGCCCATATCAGCCTGCCTGCACTTTAAGATCAGAAAGAGAGGCCCTTCTCATTTGCGCACCAGTGAGAGCAGTCAGGTGGGTGATCGCACATGAGAGGGCCTTCTCTGCAGTGGCCCTACACCTTTGGAACAAGCTGCCATCAGAGCTTTGCCATGCTCCATCATTGCAGACTTTTAAGAAGGCCTTGAAAACATATTATTTTACCTTGGCCTTCTCTTGATATGACTGCTATTGTTGCTATTACTGCTGTTAATAGGGCTGCTGGTTTTATTGCTATTTTTATTGTTTTATTTGTTCTTATGTTTGTATCACTTTTAATATTTTAACTGTTTTTATGTATTTTATTGCTGTAAGCCACTTTGGGAGGGCTTCTGCCCTGAAAGGCGGCCAATAAATGTTTTAAATAAATACATACAGAAATAGTGCAACTACCCTGTTCTTTCAAGAAACCACCTGGATAGGGTAGCTCTGTGTCCTGCTTTACAGAGCATAGTTCTCTGTTTGAAGGGCTGTCCAGGCCAAGAGCAGAGGGCCTTGAAACTGCCCATCAAAAGTTAGCTCCTGGATTGGTCAGTGTCTTCCCCATTATTGTGAGATGCATTGCATTTCTATTTGAGTTATTATAGAGCTTTTCTACACGAGGCTGTTAATCCGCTGTATCTACTTTCAGTTTCATTGCAGAACTGAGATCAAAGCATGACACACAGTGTTTCCTTTCCTGCTTTCCTGCTATATAACCTCTAGGTGGCACTGTGGTATAGTGGAATAGTGCAAATAGCCAAGAGGCAGGGATGTCACAGAAGTCCAAGAGGGGAGTGGAATCCGGCAGACTCCCCCCCTCTCAGCCTCCTCCATCCCATTCTCCGAGCCACTACGCAGTCTATGAGCACCCAGCAGCCACCTGACCCCTCAGTGAGTGCCATTTTGTGAAAAAATGCGGCTGGGTTTTTTCCATAAATGTAATGTTATGTAAATGGCAGCCGTAAAGTGGCCATTTATGCCTGTAATGTTGCATAAATGGCCCTGTCAAGGTTCTACTTATGACCTGGATGCCCTGAGCAACCCTTTAAGGATCTCTTGCCTCCTTAAGAGTCCCACCTTCCTTCTTTTAAACTTCCCCTTCCCAGTAACATGGGGTTAGGCTGTAGACGTGGGGTGGCTGACACTCTAAACGCCAAGTTTAACCATAACAGTTTACTTAGTAGATTTAAAAAAGCAATTTACAACTAAAGGTATTTACAGAATAGAGCTGAGTTATACACAAGACATTAAAAGAAAATAAAAGTTGAAAAATGCCAGTTACTTTACCCTAGCTGTCCTTAGACTTTTGTAGGCTGCTTCTTTCTGCTCACCCTTCAGACTCTGCTCTCACTTCAGGCTGTGGCTATCTCACTCTTGCTCTTGCTCTGGTTGCAGCCTGGTCTTTCTGACTCTTACTGGCTCTCTCTCTCTCTCTCTCTTTATATACTCTCCTCCCTCAAAATCGAAAGTACTGCTTCGAACCTGAAGAAATGAAACTGAAGTGGAGAAATAAAACTGACACAAGGAGAAATGAAACTCTCTTCTCAGGGTTACCGCCTCCCAACAGAAAACTCCAGGCCTCTAAGCCTGGCCTTTCCCCCCTTTGCCTCTGTAGGCTTCAAACCTTCACAGGACCCTTTACGGCTGCCATTTGCACAAAATTATATTTATGGAAAAACCAGAACCACCATTTTTCACAAAATGGAGGCTCACTGAGGGGTTCAGGGGTCACTGGGTGGTCACTGCCACTGGGCACCTGTGGACTGTGGGATGGCTCATTCAGGGAGCCAAATAGAGCTGGCTGGCCAGCAGTGACTCAGTGAGTGCCTGGCAGCACAGACAGAGGTGAGTCCATCCATTCCTAACAAGAGGAAATTGCACTTGTTTGCACTTTCACAATTAATGCCACATTTCCCCTTCTCTTAAAAACTCGCCAGAGGCCAGACACAGAGGCGAAACTGGAGGGTCACAGCACTGTCTAAAGAACCATAAACAACCACGAGTAGGGAATGACAAGCACACGATAAATGCCTCATGTAGAAAAGCCCATAGTCATTATTTTTAAATTTGCATCTATAACATAAATCAGCAGATGTAATGTACATTTTTTAACCCTCTTTTCCCCTCTGTTTAGGTGATGCACAAGTGACCATCCTGCACCTGAGGCTGCTAATTGGCAATTGCTACTTTAAAACTGTGGCCAGTCCTAATCCCAGATTTCACATCTATTCCGGCTCTTAGCTATTTGGGCCTGAAGTTGTTTCCTATCGATGGGGGTAATTATTCAGGCCACTGAATGTTGTACACAGGGCAATTCCACTTATTCAAGAGCACAGGGACTGGCTGTTGTGCAAATGCAACAAGGAACACCCAAACCAGCCTGAGGCGAGACCAGCTTGTGTGAGAGAGGACAGCAACAAGCAAGCTCCGTCTATTTGTTGCTCAGACCAAACAGCAAGCCCGGCTTGAAAGCTTTGGTAGGCCCGGGGCATGTCACATGACGGGCTCTGGCCTCGTGATGTTCAGTATCAACTCTTGCCGGCATGGATGTCAGCCTGGAGTTCTTTCATTTGGCTGGAGCCAGGCAGGGGCACACAGAATTCAGGCCCTCTGCTTGCACATAACATAACCAAGACTTTTCTTGATATGTTTTGCATTCATCTGCTGGCAACATCCTATTTGATCCTTCTTCCCCTCCTGTCTATGTGCTTGGATTCTCCTATTCTGCTTCCCATGCAGTGAACTCTTTCTTCCTTTCTATTCTCTTCGATGGCTTCTCAAAGCCCACTTTTTTGTTTTGTGTAGTGAAACCTTGTATGACTCGCCCTCACCTTACTTACTTGGTTCTCCGCTGCCACCTGATTTTTCCTGTCACCCCTGTCACTCCCTGACACCCCAATTCCCATGTTGCTAATCTAACACAGATTCTAAGACTTCTGAGCAGGAACTGCGCCGCTGCACGTAGAACACTTTGGCTCCTCTCCTGCTTGGATTGATCTCCCTGGTGGTCAAGTGTTTCCTTTATTCTATGGCTCCAGTCCAGCAAGCACAGAGAGCACATCCTAGAATCCTAGAATCATAGAATAGTAGGGTTGGAAGGGGCCTACAAGGCCATCAAGTCCAACCCCCTGCTCAATGCAGGAATCCAAGTCAGAGCATCCCTGACAGATGGCTGTCCAGCCTCGTCTTGAAGGCCTCCAGTGTGGGAGAGCCCACCACCTCCCCAGGTAATTGGTTCCATTGTCGTACTGCTCTTACAGTCAGGAAGTTTTTCCTGATGTTCAGCCGGAATCTGGCTTCCTGTAACTTGAGCCCATTATTCCGTGTCCTGCACTCTGGGATGATCAAGAAGAGATCCTGGCCTTCTTCTCTGTGACAACCTTTCAAGTACTTGAAGAGTGCTATCATATCTCCCCTCAGTCTTCTCTTCTGAAGGCTAAACATGCCCAGTTCTTTCAGTCTCTCTTCATAGGGCTTTGTTTCCAGTCCCCTGATCATCTTTGTTGCCCTCCTCTGAATCCTCTCCAGTTTGTCTGCATCCTTCTTAAAGGGTGGTGCCCAGAACTGGACACAGTACTCCAGATGAGGCCTAACCTGTGCTGAGTATAGGGGAACTAGTACTTCCCAGGATTTGGAAGCTATGCTCCTATTAATGCAGCCCAAAATAGCATTTGCCCTTTTTACAGCCACATCACATTGCTGGCTCTTATTCAGCTTGTGATCGACAACAATTCCAAGATCCTTCTCGCTTGTAGTGTGGTTGAGCCACGTATTCCCCATCTTGTAACTGTGCATTTGGTTTCTTTTTCCTAGGTGCAGAACTTGGCATTTATCCCTATTAAATGTCATTCGTTTGTTTTCTGCCCAGCGCTCCAGTCTATCCAGATCACTTTGAATTTTGTTTCTGTCTTCCAAAGTATTAGCTATCCCGCCCAATTTTGTGTCATCTGCAAATCTGATCAGCATTCCCTGCACCTCCTCCATGAGTTCAGAAGACAGCTGGGCACAAATGGCCTCTCAGACTTCTCCATGCTATTTGTGGGCAGAGAAATTGTAGGCCGACCACCAGCGTCATCTTAACCACTGCAGTTGTTCCTGTGCTAGCTGCCTTCACAGTTGTGTGTGTAGGAAACAACTGCTATGTAAGGAATCCAGACAATGTTCTTCTCCCATGATATCATCAGATGATGAAGCTTTTTCATAGATCATGAGAGGAGGGAAAATGAAATAAAACAGCTATTTAGATGCATTTAGTACAATATTTAAATGGGTAACTCGTGCCCCAGACCTCTGTTTGAATAAACTGTGATGTGTCTTAAGAAATGTTCCAAGCAATCAAATAAACAGACTTTCAAGAAACAAATTGTCTATATAAATAGGGGATATGGCGAGCCCTGTTGTCTTCTGGAGATAAGTAAAAGGAAACACAGAGCAAGGAGTTGACTTGTTCACTTGTTCCATTGCAAACAGACAAGCCGCAAGTGGTCAAAAACAGTGACATTGGTACTAAATTATTACCACAGATCTCATCTTCTGCTGTTTTAAGATGCTTCCCTCATAGAAGTAAAAATGGCAGCAACACATTGCATGGTGTTTTTTCAATGGGATGCTCTGATCTGCTTTTAATCTGAAGATACTACCATAGTGATCAGGGCTGGTACCAGTGGATACAGCCTTGGCAAGGGTGTTGCACGCAAATGGATATTCATGGTTTGATGTGCCTGGGAAGCTAAGCAGGGTCAGCCCTGGTTAGTACTTGGATGGGAGACCGCCTGGGAATCAGGCTTCCTGCATTGAGCAAGGGGTTGGACTTAATGGCCTTATAGGCCCCTTCCAACCCTATGATTCTATGACCATTTCACCACATTTCCCCAGGGGGAGGAAAAAATTCACAAAATTTCATAAATGGATGGACTGGAATGGATGAATTCTCCAACAGTTTCTCAGAGGAGGGGTTCACCATTAGCAGCGATGGTAGCACAGCCTGTTTCTTTTTTCCTAAGATTCTTTTTTTTGGGGGGGGGGAGTTGCTGCTACAAGTGGCGGCAGCAGTAGCTGTGTTGGCAGCCTGGCCACCATTTTGCATTGTCCACAATGCCCTGGACCTACCATTCTGCAGGGGCATTGTGGCAGTGGCAGGGAGTGGAGGGATGGTGGCCAACACACACAAAAATGGGGAATATCCAATGGCTACAAGTCTGGATGCCAATATGCTACCTCCATTATCAGAGGCAATATGCCTCTTTACACCGGTTGTTGGGGAACATGACTGGGAAGGTTATATTGCCCTCATGCCCTACTTGTGGGCTTCCCACAGGAAGTTAGTTGGCCACTGTATGAACAGAATGCTGGACTAGATGGACCCTTGGTCTGATCCAGCAGGGCTCTTCTTATGTTCTAATGTTCACCAAAGAGACATTTTGTTCCTAGGGAGGTGAGAAAAAGAAGTGTATCTTCTGACAAATCCTACCTGATTACTTATCTGATCCAGATATTAGCAAGCTACTGTACTCATGGACCTCTTCCCAACACTTTCCTCTTGATTGGTGAGTTAGGAAGAAGTCCAGATTCTCCCATCTGTTTAGCAGAGAGAAGGGCAGATAGACTATCTTCTAGAGAGCATGACTTTGATCATTCAGCGGAGAACCTTTCAGTTTGGAAGTAACCCCCCTGCTTTTTTCCAACTGAACTTCTGAGTATTAATGTTTAGAATAGTATCTCAAATAGCAATTAATGCATCAGCAAGAAGATTTAAAGCTCCTAAGAAGACTCCATATCGATATGTCGGCTTCAGTATCCATTGACCATGATATTGGCACTTTTCTATTTCTGGCCGTAAATAGCCTTGCAACATAACATCTTCTAATAATGCAAAGGATCTGATAACATCCCCAAGTGATGGGGAGAAATTCATTAGGTTTACTTTGGAGGATTAATTATTTTTCAGTCAATAAGTCTGGACAAATCAGCCAATTTGCGGACTAATTCTGTGGAGGATAACAGTTCTTCAGGCAGAACATCCTAAACAGAGATCTCTCGCAAGAACTGTCATTTAAGGAACATTCTCTCAACTATGAGCACTTCCAGATCAGGTTTTTATTGTGCGATCACCCTGATCCATTCACAGAATGTTATAAGGGATCCAAAGTGTGCCATCTTCCATTTCTCTTCTCCATCACTTCTTCTGTCTTTTTTTCCTTAGCCCCAAAAACCCATTAAGGAAAGAAAGATGGAATAGCTGCACAATACCTTTTGATTGGTAGTGCTGGGAGCAGCATGTCTGAAAGCACCCTATCTCTGTAATAATAATATTGTGAAAGTTGCCATTCTGAATCAGACCAAAGGTTTAGCTCAGCATTTTTTGTAGGAAAGCTCAGAAGCAGTACATGAAACTGATGGACATCCCCTCTTGTTTTTTTCTGTTAGAAGATCTATTCCCCATGGATCCTAATCCTTTTAAATCCAGAGACTAAAAACTAGTGACTAGAATAGCCAACTTTTCATTTGAAAAATGCTAGGGTGGGCCAAGGTACATGGATCCAGAACTGGACCTGGTTGGTCAAGGGTAGAGCCAAGATTGAATCAGGTATGTCAGAAGAAGTGTCAAGATGAAAAGGAGTGGGTTATGGGAGAGGCCTGGCAGACTCTGGGCTTCTTCACATGGAGCTTTTATCCTGCTATTGAGATTGGTTACTCACGGAGGTTTGCGGGTCCTTTAGATGACGTCATTAACCTCCAGGGCATCTCCCACACTAAATGACCTCTATCCATTTTTTAAAAGATTGGAGATAATGTGCTAAAATTACAGCACTTGAGTTCCCTCAAGAAAAAAGAAAATCTGCAATAAGAGGAGCTAGACCACAGCACCATCTAGTGGCTGTAGAATGAAACATATGGAAGACTCAGATAAGGAGGGAAAGGAGGGGGGAAGGAAGCACGTGTAAAGGGAGTCTCTTGTGACCCTGCATTTGAAATGGAAGCAGAAAGACCTGTTTTAAATGTGGGATTTTAGGCTGGTATAGAGATGCTCTCTGTCTGAACAAGGGAAGAGTCTGTTAGAATCCAACCCACAAATACTGGTTTGTGGCTAATTGCAAGAACAGGGCAAATTGGCAACCCTACTAAAGGTTGTCAGCACACCTTGCAGCAACAAATCCCATAATTTAATTATATGTTCTCACGTGATGCTTCCTTTGTTCTGAACCTATTGTTAGTTTAGTTGGATTACCTTGAGTCAACTCTCTTAAGAGTGCAGTCCTATGCATGTTTAGACAGAAAAAAAGTTCTATGATTACCAGCTTTCTCCAGCCAGCTGTGCTGGCTGGGGAATGCTAGGAGTCATGGGGCTTTTTTCTGTCTAAACATGCATAGGATTGTGCCCTAGGAGACCTTTTGAGATGGGGCACCTAGAACTAGGGCTGTGCATGGACCCCCTGATCCGCTTTGGATCCTCAGAAGTGAACCCAATCTGCCTCAGACTGATTCAGGCCCCCTCCACTCCAACTCAGATCCAAATCCGAAGTGAGATTCAGATATCGAGATCGCCTGTTTTTGGCATTTTCCCATTGACTTGTGTGGGAAAACACAAATAGTCATAACTTTTTTTAGTTTTTATGATACAGGCATGAAATTTGGGGACCTCACCACCCCCTGGAGAGGAAGCCACCTACAAACTTTCAGACAGTTTGACCCAGTGTTTTTTGTGCTAGGTGGATTTAAAATCTGATGTTTTCCACAAAAATTCTCAAAAGAAAGAGCTGTAACTTCTCCCTGTTTCCACACACACACATGACACCTTGGCCTTTCTGAGCCCCCCTAGAGGGCATCACAACCCCCAAAGCCCAGGCAGTTTGGCCCACTGGCTTGTGTGCAAGGTGCAGGTGCAACTGGAGTTTTTCCCAGGAAAACTCCCAAAGCAAGGAGCTGTAACTTCTCCCCACCTCTGCCCCTGCCAACACCCCGAAGATGCCTCATGCTGTCCTGGATTGCTTTGCCACACAGTGGAGTGTTATTGGAATAAGAAGGTAATTAATATAAATGTGTCTCATGCTTTTTCAACACTGTCTTGAAATTTGGACGTATAGTGTTGGTGGAACAACAACCTAGCAATCACACACACAGACACAGACACAAAAGAGCTAAAGAAAAGCAGAACTACCTAAGCAAATAACAGGTGTCTTTAATTTATTGTTTTATATTTCACTTTCTTTTATGGAAGGCAGGTTAACTTCAAGAAATACAGGATGTCAGCAGAGGTGATAAGAGCCAAGAGCATTATAATAATATAATATATAATATATAATAATATATTAATATAATAATCATCATCATCCCTTCTTTAATTTCTGTTTTAGGAGGATCAAGACAGAGAAGACACAGATGGTTCACTTCAGCATGGGGGGTGGCGGGACAAACACTGCATACACGGGCTGCTATAATATGCCTTTCTTTAAGAATTTTGAAAGAAAGAACAAACTAAATGCTTGAATATGACTTAAAAGGGAAAGGGACATACCCAGAAGTCAATGTTTGCTTTAAAAAATTGAAATAAGACTGGGTTTGTAAAAATCTAAAAGAGACAGAGTTGACTGACAAAAATGAGAAGGAAATAGAATGGAGAAAGCAGAAAGCGGGTGCGGTGGCGGTGGCAGCAGGTGTGGCGGCGGCGGTGGCTGGTCTCCTGGCCGGCCGCAGCTGGGTGCAGCGGACGCAAATGCGGCGGCTATGGCAGCCGCCATTTGCGTTCGCTATTTTTCGCCTTTCTAGCCTATGTAAATATTTACGTAGGCTAGAATGGCGAAAAATAGCGAATGCAAATGGCGGCCACCGTAGCCGCCATTTGTGTATGCTGCGTGATTTTTTTTGGGGGGGGGTTAGTCCCTGCCTGACTGGACACAAATGGCGGCTGCTACAGCAGCTGCCATTTGCGTCCGCACCAGCCAGTCCGTGGCCAGAAATCCGGCTGCGGAGAGCCCTGGTTGCCTGGCCGGCTGCTCCATGGAGCCGCCGCGGAACAGAGCCGGCCGTCGAGGATTCTGGGGGGAGGACCGGATCGCCTCCCCCCCCAATCAAGGATTCCGGGGGGAGGGACGGAGTGCCTCCCCCCTGAATAGAATCCACGAAAAGGTAAGTGACTTTCGTACATCCCTACTATTCTATGATTCTATGATTCTGTGATTCTATCCGTTTCCATTTCCAGGGAGGGTGTTTTTCTTTTCTTTCTTTTGTGTGTGTGTGTGGAGGGGAGATTGCATGAAATGGTATAATCCATTATACCACCACAGAACTTTGACACGTCATCCCCACCACATTCTGTTCAAGTGAAAATGTCCTTGGTGTCTTTGTAGAGCCAGCAGTGTGATGTAGCTGATTGAAAAACTAATGCAATCTTGGGCTGCATTAAGAGAAGCCCAGCATCCAGATCATAGGAAGTAATAGCACCTGTCTAGTCTGCATTAGATAGGTTGCATTTGGAGTTCTGTGTTCAGTTCTGGGCACCATATTTTAAGAAAGACATTGACAAGTTGGAACATGTCCGGAGAAGAGCAGCCAGGATGGTGAGGGGTCTGGAAGCCAAGTCCTATGAAGAACAATTGAAACAACCTGGTATGTTTCTCCTGGAGAAGAGAAGATTACAGGGAGACATGACGGTGGTCTATCTGAAATAGGGATGGTGGAGAATTCCGCCACAGACTCCAATGAAGCCTCCATGCGGAATCCTTTTCGGCCAGGTCCTCCAGCTCAGGATTGTCAGCGATACAGCTGCCATGCCATATCGCTGGCTGAAGGGGATTGACTGCGGATGCAAATGGCATCCAGGACGCCATTTGTGGCCGTGAAGGTCTTAGTTTAAGGTCAATGCATTGACCTTAAACTAAGACCTTTATGGCTGCATTTGCATCCGCAGTTAATACCCCTCAGCCAGCGATATGGCATGGCGGCCATATCGCTGGCGCTTCAGAGCTGGCCGGCGGCTCCGCAGAATCACACAGAGCGGAGCCAGCCAAAGAGGATTCCAGGGGGAGGAACGGATCACCTCCCCCCTGCGGGCGGATTCCCCATTGACCGGCAGGTAGCGAATCTGCCCATCCCTAATCTGAAAGGCCGTCATGAAGAAGATGGAGCAGAGTCGTTCTCAGTAGCTCCAGAGGGCAGTAGCTCCTGTGGGTGGAAATTGCAGGGTTTGGCTAAACATCAGGAGAAACTTCCTAACACTGAGAGCTGTTCAGCAGTGGAACAGATTGCCTCAGGAGATGGTGGGTTCTCCATGACTGGAGGTACTTAAGCAGAGGCTGGATGGTCATCTGTTGGGGATGCTGTAGCTGCACCCTGTAGTTCAGAGCCTGCACTTGGACTAGATGATCTCCAAGACCCCTTCCAAATCTATGGCTCTTATGATTCATGTTCAGAGCAGACCTGAGTGTAGGCACACAATAAATATATAGAATGGAATCATGATAAACTTATTTTATTTTCAACTGCTTTCCGACTCATTCCTAACACTGGATTTTCCCTGTTTACTGCTGCAGTACATTGGTATTGAAATGCTTGCTTTCAATGGGATCCAAAACTAGGTATAAAGGTACAAAGCCTGAGGCAAATTAAATGGAAAAAAGATAAAATAGCAAAGACCATTCCTAGCAATCAACATTAGGACTGCAGCATTAGAATGTGGGGGGAAAATGATGCTAGGAGTATTTGCTATAAGAAATTATACATCTGAAATCCATGTAAGCAGTGAGAGGCGGGAAATTCCCATTAGTGATGTTCTGTCCTTTTCATCTGAAGATATGCAAGTAAGGTGAACAAGAGTAGCCCCTTTTAAGATGTCAGTGAAAAAGGACTGTGTTTTGTCAAACAGAAAGTAAAAGAGGGTATCTGTTAAATTTCTACAAGATGATCACTCCCTAAGGAAAACAGTGCCTAGTTAAGACGTACTGAATCATTAACTATTCAGGAAGAGACAATTCAGGTTCTTTTTTTCTGCTCTAAATTTATGTGAAAGAATTAACACTCTGACCCAGAAGTTCTGGCAGCCAGGCAGGCATGCTGAAAAATCCATAGAATGCAATGCAAAAAGAGGATGCTACACTCCTTTTCTATTGTGTGTAGGTGATAGCAAAGTTTCTATCACCAAGTGGCAGAGCTGTTGTGATGCTACAGAATGATCACGAACATTCAACCTGCTCAGGGTATAAAGCTGTCACCAACAAACTGTTCTCAATCCAGAAGGAAGGGGAAATTGTTAGTTTGGCTAAGATTAAAACCTCACACAAGCTATCAGGACAGGAATAACTGGCTAGGGCAGGCTTTGGACTGGAAAGATCACTGGGGGAAGAAATCTTAGGAAGGTATGGGACCAAAGAACCCAGAAGCAAAGTGGCTGAAGGAAAAGTACACTGCAAGAAATTAGAATCTGAAGGAAGAGTAGGCGAAAGAGATGCATGAAGAAGAAGAAAAGCAGAAGAGACAAGATGTTGAAGAAAGAAGGGGTTAATGAAAAAGTAGGTCACGAAGAGTCCGAAGCGACTGACCGAATAAACAACAAATGCCTTTAGGGATTGGAGACTTTGGGTCAGGGACCAAGGGGAGAAAGGGTTGCTAGGTCCAGTTCCTGAGAGGGCTTCTTTGTAGAATTTTGTAGAAATGAGAATTTGGCCAGTTGCAGCTTCTTACTGAAGTGCGATGATCTGGAAACCGTAAGCAAGAGACAGGAACCAATGGTGTGGCAGAGGATTTCAAATCCACATATTAATTTGAACTGACAAGACCATTCTTTTGCTGCAGGCTACTAGCTATGTTTCATGTCAAAGGATACTTCATGCACACAATGACATGGCATGCTCAGAACATCCCCAGCGTTGAAGAGCACAAAGCAGGCCCGGCTTGCACATAGCTCAACATGGACAGCAGAACACCTGAACAACTTTGGATCATCATGGCCAACATGTTTACTGTCCACATGTTTACTGTCTTTTTTGTATGAATAAGGAAGGAAGGAAGGAAGGAAGGAAGGAAGGAAGGAAGGAAGAGAAACTTTTAGCTGTTCTCATTAATCAGAGAACAAATTGCATTAAGATGGTAATGCCTTTCTGGAACAGAAAATTAATGATTCTGTGAGAGGCAAATGCTGAATGGCTGCAACCCTTTTAAGTACCTCCAAGAGCTGCAAACAAGCAGAAGTAAATGAATAATCACAAACTAAGCATAAGAGCCATTAGATATAATGACAGAAAACTCTCAGACATCAGTCTTTGCATGCAGTTACAAACTGGCAGAAACAAAGTCATCAGCTTTGAAAGAAGGCAAAGAACTGTAAGGAGATTATTTGTGACTTTTCATTGAACAATTATTTTGCATCTTCTGTTAGTAAAATAATAATAATAAAAGAGTACATAATCATTTGGCCCCTTCATAAATATACATATTTATGACACAGGGAAGCATTAAAAAAGCAAGGTACAGTTATTGTTGTTTTTATTTAAAGCTTTGAATAGAGTTTCACTTCTGGTTAAGTGGAGTCCTTCGGATTAACACTTCCCAGACTTGTCTCCTCTGTAGCTTTCACTTTGATCTGGATATAAATAAAAAAAGAAATTCATTTTCAGTCTCAGCTGAGATGTTCTTGTAAATCGGTCTAGAGTGGCAATCCACAACCTATTTATCCCAAAGTAGACCTAATAAAAATCAATTGAACTGTTTCAGATTGAGTGGGTCTGAATTGCAGCCAATACCAATTTTATGAGATTGCTTCCATTCCAGAATAGTTTACAAGATTTCAACATAAGTGAATCCAAAAGGGCTCCCTAATCTTGATCAATCTTCTAATGTGAATGATTCCAAACTATATGCTTGGTTTGAAGTCACTGTGCAAAGACGTGCATGTCAGCAGTATTAGCTGCCAATTCATTTCTTCCTGACAGGGAATCAAACATTGTGCCCTGCCTCTACAGTGAAATTATTATAGGCGTGGGCCCAGTGGGGAATAGGAAGAGAGCATCACTTTGCATCAATTATCAGCATTCTCCCTTTACTACTGTTGGAGGTCGGATAAAGCAGGAATGCTGGAGTAGGAGATACCCTTTCTACTGCCCAAGTGAGTTCTGTTTCTGTGCCCCTTGACCTGTCTGTAGCCAGGGGACTCCTGAATGTAGAAACACCAGGGCACGTGATTCTTTACTCAGTGGACTTAAGAAGAGCCCTTCTGGATCAAACCAAAGGTCCATCTAATCCATCTTGCCACTTTTCACAGATCACATACCCCCCCCGCCCGCCCCCACACACACATTTTGTTATTGTTATAACATTCATTTTCATTATTAAAACCTTCCTTTCTTTTTTCATTCAATCACTGAAATCACATTTGTTTTCCAATTCATGCATTGCAATCATATTTATTTTATTACAAACATTTTTGTTTGGCTTTTTGGCTGTTTTTTGTTTTTATTGATGTTGTTGTTGATGGTGATGGTGATGATGATGCCTTGTTGCAACAGGGGAGGTGTTCTTGGTGGGTGCCTCCTGGAGACAGCCACTTTGTTTTTCCCGAATACTTCTATGGCATTCTTGGGGAAATATTGAGCACCAGAAAAATGGTGGCCATCATTGGCAGCTGCCATTTTCCCTATAACACTATGCAACAGGGGTCCCCAATTTTTTTGGGAATGGTGACCACAGCGGGAATTTGAGGGAGTGTCATGAGTGCTCCCACAAAATGGCTTTTCCACAGCTACCACACACCAGGTCAACATCTTCATGACAGTGCGTGACTGCAAGAGCTCTTTCTTGGTTAGTCACTGGCAGCTTAGACCCAATCATCAGTGTATATGTAGTTAGGATTTTTTGCCCCAGTGAGGATCACTTTATATCAGCCTTCCTCTACATGGTCCCCCAGTTGTTTTGGACTAGAACTCCAGTCATCCATTGGCCATGTTGGCTGGGATTTGTTAGACTCAGATAACTGTGGCAGGCTTCTTTACAATTACTTACATTGAACTGCATTTGCCATTTGTTCCCCATTCACCCAGTTTGGAAAGACCCACTCGGGGACACCTGCTAGGGGGCCCTTCTGAATAATGTGGGATGGGGTTTGGGTGCCTGCTGGAAGAAGGAATTATGGTCCCACATGGGTTGGAGATCCACTTGGAAACCACCAGGAGTAGGGCCTTTACTGTGTTGGCTCCCACACTCTGTTGCCCTCCCAACAGAGATAAGGCATGTGCCTATGCTACTTTGTTTTCAGCATTTGCTGAAAATGTTTCTTTTCAGGCAAGCATTTCCTGACTAGACTAAGGGCATCTCTACACCAGTCTAGAATCCTGCATTTAAAACGGGGCTTTCTGCTTCCATTTTAAAAGCAGGATCACAGTGACTCCCCTTTTCACGTGCTTCCTTCCCCCCTCCCATTTCCCCCTCCTTCTCCTCGTATCTGAGTTTTCCATTATCTTTCATTGATCTCGCTCCTCCTCTTGCCGCTTTTCCTCTTTTCACTGAGCAAACTCAAGCAGAACACAACGGGGTAATTTGATAGCTCGTTATCTGCCATCTACTTAAAAATGGAACAAAGGGCATTTAGAACAGGAGACACCCTGGAGGGACACAGCGTCATGTAAAAAGCCTGCAAACTTCCATGAAGGAGCAATCTCAATCACAGGATAAAAGCTCAGCGTGAAGAAAGCCTAAATCCCTTCCACGGCTTTATTGATACCCTCTGCTTTTACTGAACATCTTTTGTATCTTGTATTTGTTGTATACCACTTCCATGTCTTTTGATGGAGGAGGTTTATCCATTTTATAATCTTCTAAAACTGGATGGAGATCCATCCATCCAATTTGGGGCAATGCCGTCCTCCCCAGTAGCCCACCTTGTTCAGAAGGGCGTGCTGCTGACCCTCAGAGCAGCTTTGGCGAGAGGCCTGTGGCTGCAGGAGGGAGGATGGGATAGGAAACTTTCCTTCCGTGATCTTCTTTCAGTTAACTTCTCTCAGGATCCAAGCTAATGAATTTGCACCTTCTGAATCACAGCGCTTTAAGCTGGCTCCACTCAATCCCCAGCAGAAACATTGGAGGGAAGTGATATTAAAATACAATCTCAGCAAGAGTTACCCAAGTGCCACTTTATGGTGTTTTTAAACTACTATTAAACTGATTTTAAGTCTAAGCACTTTGAAAATGAAAGTCAGCATGCTCTGACTACTTTCAAAACAGGAGCAAAGAAATCATACATTTTCAAAGAGGGATATTATGATCGGGACCATTTTAAGCTACAATTATTTTATTGACAGTCTTCTACCAGTGCTTTAAGGAAGCATAACTGCCCTATTCAGGCATTACAAAATCATAGCTGTGGACAGGACATGGGGTGCACATGCCAGCCCTGGCTCCTCCATCCCCAACTTTTCCAGGTTGCTGGGGAAGGCCTGAAGAGAAACTGTGGGCATCTCTACACCAGCTTAAAATCCTGCACTTAAAACGGGGCTTTCTGCTTCTGTTTTAAATAGGGATGTTAGAGAATTCCACCACAGACTCCAATGAGGCTGGGTTCTTTAGAATCACACACACACACCCCCGCTGGAGTCCATGGCGGAACGGAGTGCTCCCCACCACAACCCTGCGAAATTTTCCCAGGACGGACCCTACCAGGCGTCGGCCAGTCCGGTCTGTCCACCTCCTCTGTCTGCAGCCATGAATGGCTGCCCTGGTTTGTGGCCGCCATTTGCCTCCCTACTTCAGCTGTGATAGGCTACGTAAGTATTTACGTCACCTATCACGGCAAAAAGCAGGGACACAAATAGCGTCCGCTACGCCATTTGCATCCCTGCCTTTTGCCGTGATAGGCTACGTAAATATATACGTAGTAATATATTGATGTAGCCTATCACGAAAACAGCAGGGATGCAAATGGTGTAGTGGGCGCCATTTGTGTCCCTGGTCTTTGCTGTGATAGGCTATGTAAATATATACATAGCCTATCAAGGCTAACGCAGGGACGCAAATGGCGGCCGCTACGCCGGACACCATTTGCAGCCACAGCCCGGCAGTGGACGGAAGTCCGGCTACGGGCAGGCCCAGCTGGTGGCTCCACAGACTCACCACGGAGCGGAGCTGGCTGGGGAGGATTCCGGGGGGAGGGACGTATCGCCTCCCCTCACAGTGGACGCCTCCACCTGAAACGGGGTAAGTAATCCGCCCATCCCTAGTTTTAAATGCAAGATCATGCCAACTCCCTTTTTCACCCACTTCCTTTCCCCCTCTCCTTTTCCCCTCTTTCTCCCAATATCTGAGTCTTTCATTATCTTTTATTGATCTCACTCCTCTTCTTGCCGCTTTTACTCTTTTCATGGAGGAAACTGAAGCAGAACAAATTTAGTCATTATCTGCGATCTATTTAAAAATGGAACAAAGGGCATTTAGTGCAGGAGACGCCTTGAATGATCACGGCGTCATGTAAAGAGCCCGCAAACCTCCGTGAAGGAGCAATCTCAATCGCAGGATAAAAGCTCCATGTGAAGAAAGCCTATAACTCTGTTTGGCTGAATGTTCTTAGAGTATTCCATGTGACCGAGAACCCTGTGCAATCAGTTGAATGCAGTTACTCTGGTCCTTCCCTACGAACATGGGGATGATTGGGGAGGGGGTTCAGGAGCCGGCACACATGGCTACGTCTCTCCACAGTTATGTTTTTTTTACCACCTGAATAGGGCTCAAGTGAGGCACATCTGTGGAGTTAAAACACATCATTATAAAACCCGGTTCTGCAGAAAAGATTACAAAGTTCCAGGAAAGTAAATCTGCAAGAAACTAAATCCAAAAATAATGAAACTGACCTCTCTGTGGAAGCTAGATACCTGGAAAAATTTAAATACCTATATCACTACTTTCATTATCTAGGGACACTTTCCCACTTTTTTATAATCGGCTTATTTGAACCACTGTAATTAAGTGCAGTAATTAAGCATTAACATCAGTATCTGAGCCTTCAATCCTCTTGTGCCAACCCAGTGATTACTTATGGGTCCTGATGCCTCAACCCCAAAGACTATCCCCTTCATTTCATGGGGGTGGGGGTGGGGGAGAGCAGACATGCACATACATTCCTTTGCACTTAGAGATCCATCTGCTCCCACCTTTGAGATGAACTGGGTAGGTGAGAGAGATCTGTGTGCATCAGGGCACAAACAGATATCTAGATGAGGGTGTTGGCTCAAAACTGGCCACATGGTACCTCTATTCAAAAATAATGTTTAGAAAACCAGTTCCAAAGGAAAACAAAACATCATTTTGGAAATAATAAACCAAAACAGATATTTTAACCCAGGGGTGGGGAGCACCTTTTAGCCTGAATTAGTTTTAGGGAACCAGATGAAAGGAAGTACTTCTTCACAGAGTGCACAGTTAAACTATGGAATTCGCTATCACGGGGTGTAGTGATGGCCACCAATTTGGATGGCTTTAAAAGGGGGTTGGACAAATTCCTGGAGGAGAAGGCTACCAATGGCTACTAGTCCTGATGGCTATGTGCTCCCTCCAGAACCAGAGGCAGTGAGCCTATGTACACCAGTTGCTGGGGAACATGGGTGCGAGGGTGCTGTTGCACCCATGCCCTGCTCGTGGGTTTACCATCGACAGCTGGTTGGCCACTGTGTGAACAGAATGCTGGACTAGGTGGACCTTTGGTCTGATCCACCATGGCTCTTCTTATGTTCTTATGTTCTAACCTCTCAGGGCTGCATTCCAGGGCCCAGTGAAAAAGGGTTGGGACCAAAAATGCCAGCACATTGTAGCTTACAGCTCTCACCGCTGGTAACTAAGGCTTAAGAGCGGCATTTCTCCCTTTTAGAACGGGGAAAAAGCAGCACAAAAGTTGGGAAATCACCAAATGATTGGCAGCTCTCTGAGGCTGCAGCCCTCTGGGGAAAGGGAACCCGGCAGGCCAGCTTTAGCCCATGGGCTTAAGGTTGCCCAGTCCTGGTCTCACCCAGTGGTGACCATCTCTTTGGCAAGGTTGCCACTAAGCATGAGGTAATGCCGCTTTAGCACACATGTAGCTCCCATATCTTAGAATCATGGAATGAACCACCCCAAAAGCTTGGGCTTCTGGGTGGTATAGAAATGTAAAAAATCAAATAAAAATAGAATTGGAAGGGGCCATTTAGGCCATCGAGTCTCAGGGTAGGAATCCAGTTTAAAGCATCCCTGGCAGACGGCTGTCCAGTCTTGCTTCAGTACCTCCATCAACAGAACGCCCGATAAAAAAGGGTTTTAATCACACCTTTCCTGCAACGAGATCAGGGTTGTTTACAAGGTTCTCCGCCCTCTTTTTCCACTCACAACACCCCTGTGAGGTAGATTAGGCTGAGAAAGTGACTGGCCCAAAGTCAACCAGTGACCTTCATGGCTGAATGCGGATTTGAACCTAGATCTCTCCGCTCTTAGTCCAGCACTCTAACCACGGTGCCACCTTGGCTCTCACACACCTGAGCTTTGGACCCTAGACCACTGAACCAGGAAGCAGATAGCAGCACAGGATCAGAAGCTGAGGCAGGCAGGAGTGTAGGCTTGAATCTGTGCCACAGCCAGCCCCATGGGCCCTCCTGGCCTTGCTGAGGCATGCCCAGAGGCGGCTCTATACTGGGGGCAAATGGGGTGGTGACCCTCTGCCTCTCCCCCCACCACTTGTGGCAGAAAAATCCCCCACACACCAGGTACATTTGCTCCAGCAGCTGATTGCCACACATTGTCTTCTCCTGCCCTCCTCCGGCAACCTCAGTAGACTATTGAGTATCTGCCCCACGAGCCCCAATGAGCACCAGCCACCACTGGGTATGCCACACACCTCCATCTTCTAATAGCTGGGATTCCCTTCAGGCTCTTGCAATGTTGAGACAGAAAGTGGGATGTCACTCTATATGGGAGGCATGATGGAGGCAGGGGGGTGGGGAGGGATGATGATGATGATTTATTACATTGATATCCCATCTTTTTTCCTCTTACAGGGCAGCTTACATGGTTCTCCTCTTCTCCATTCTATTCTCACAACAACCCTGTGAGGTAGGTTGGGCTGAGAGTCAGTGACTGTCCCAAGGTCACCCAGGGAGTTTCAAGGCCAAGTGGGGACTAGAACCCAGATCTCCTGAGCCCCAGCACAGCACTCTAACCACACTGGATTAAGTCAGCGGGGACCTGCGTCTTTAAAATGTAATGTGAGAAAACCATCACACCCTTGAGAATTATCTGCAGTTCTATGTCTCAAAGCTCATACATGGACTTTAGAAATAATAAAATGTGATATATTGTGACCAGCAGCATTAAAGATCACTAAGGCTGCAATCTTATCCACGCTTATCTGAGAGTAAGTCTCATTGTCCACAATGGGGTTTACTTCTGAGTAGCCATGCATCGGATCAAGCTGTTAGTGATGGCACATATCTGCTCCTGGACATTCTGTGCTACCTGGGCAGGCTGCTGAGGGGCTATTGAATGCTCAGGAACTCCCTCTCTGCCAATGGCCACAGATGCCCCCCTTGGTCTGTGGTGGAGCTTTCCGCTGCTGTGGCTGACCCACTGTTGATGCTTCACCAATGGTGGGGCTGAAACAGAATGGTTTGGATGGGGGGGTGGGGAGGCATATCAGGGCTGGGTGAGGATCCTGGGTCCCTTCATTCCCCCAGCATGTGCCCAGACACAACTAGAAACTATGCCAGAGCTGACCTAGTAAATTCAAATGGGACAAGAACGGAGGGAGGGAGGGAGGGAGGGAGCAAGGAAAGACAGACAGACAGACAGACAGAAAGAAAGCAGGCAGGCAGGCAGGCAGGCAGGCAGGCTGGCTGCTCCCACAACTTCTGCCCTGGCCAGCTCCACCCTGTGGGGATTAGGAAGCAGCAATTTCGCTGCCATGGACCTCACTGCCATGGACCTCACTGCCACTTTAGTCTTGCTCTGCCCCTCATTCAAGGCTATGTACGACTATATGAAACCAAGACCACAATCACTGAAGAGCAGCATAGTATCTTTCTGCCATGATTCAGAATTCAGATCACTTTAAAACCAACTGTTCTTAAGTTCATAGCTTCTCACTGTCTAACTTTAAGGTTTAGGAGATTAATGGCTAGGGAAATTCTCCTGCATAAGCGCCATTGGAACTAACAGACTACAAGAAATTAATGGCTAGGGAAGTTCTTCCATATAAGCCCTATTGAAACTAATGTCTGTTGTTGTGCAGTTACCATTCTGTGCACCAGAAAAAGTCCTTGGTAGATTGTACCAATTTTTTTTAAAAAATCAGGGCTATATAATTTTTGTAGAACTAGAGACAGAAGAACTATGAAGCAAAGTGATTTATTTTATTCACATGTTTTTACTTTTACCTTTTGTCTTTTACAAAAGACATCCACCTTGTCTCCTTTTAGTTAGCTGTCAAAAGAAAATAAAAGAAATTCAGATCCGGCATATGACTTTGATAACTCCCTTTCCCACCCAGCTGCTCTGTCAGTCATGCTATTGTGCTCCATTAAAAATAAAAAAAGCAGGAACAACTCATTAACAGTCCAGGCACCAAGAAACGTTCGCTGCATGAACTCCCCAAGGTGAATCAGTCATTCCTTCAGAGGGCTCTTATTGTCCTCCTCATGCCATTAATTTCTGCATGATTTAGACGTGCATGTCTTGCCACTGCCAATTAGCTGGACTGTCTTTGAAATCCAAGGTGGAAAGCTCAAAGGAACCATAATGTTCTGTCTTCTAGGATTTCTGTGAACATTAAAAAACAACAGTATTCTTGAAATGTGGTGTGATTAGGACTAGCTATTGAAGCAATCAGCCAGTACCCAAAATTGGCTAGAGGTTCAAAGTGTTCTTCGTAAAGGCATAAAAATAAGGGACACTTGATTGAAAGAGCTCCAGTTCAAGGTACTCCACTAAAACCAAAACCTTGAGGGCTGAAACACAATGAAGCACAAATATGCATCAGTTGGAGAGACCCATGCATGGAAGAGGGCTTTTGTTTTCATTTTGGAATCAGCTGCTGCTGGCTTAGTGTTGCACTTGGAGTGGTTTGTAGAACTTCCACTGCTGGATAGAAAGTAATCCACCTTTGAATCAATCAACTCTGGGCATATTTGCATCAGAACAGAAACAAATACTTGCAAAAATGACAAATCCACTGAGTTGTTCAGCTGAATCAGTTTCTGAATGAGAACTTGTTTTGAATCATAGAATAGTAGGGTTGGAAGGGGCCTACAAGGCCATCGAGTCCAACCCCCAGCTCAATGCATCAATTTGAATCAAACATTCAAATTGATGTTTTAAATGGGGGGAGGGGGAAATTGCCTGAATACTTGAATTTGGATGTCTTAAAGTTGCTGAGATCTTTATGGTTTTGATTTTGAGAGGCTTCAAATATGAAATAAGCTGTCAATTGTCAACTACTAAGTACTATTGTGTGTTATTGACCAATACTGCCAGTTAAAAATATCATTGCACAGGTTCCAATGCTGGCAAGTCTCCAGCTCTAAGTAAGTTGCACTAGAGGGAACCCAATAAACTACCTGAAACTACCATTTCTGGAATGGGACAGGTCAGTGGAGCTCCCTCCCATGACCTCTGCTGACTTGTCCCATTCCAGAAGCAGTAATTTCAGGTAGTTTCTCATTGCACTAGCTTTCTGTTGTGCTAGTGGTCAACCACACATGAGAGGGCCTTCTCTGTGACCACATCTCAGAGGGCCTTCTCTTCAGTGGCCCCACACTTCTGGAATGAGTTGCAATCAGGGGTCTGCTGTGCTCCATAATTTCAGGTTTTTAAGAAGGCCTTGAGAAGACATTATTTTACTCTGGCCTTCTCCTGGTAGGATTGCTGTTGTTGCCGTTTTTATTGCTGGTTTTGTAGTTGGTTTTTGTTGCGGTTTTTACTGTGTTATTGTTTTTTATCACCCTTCTACTGTATTGGTTTAATGTGTTTTTATTGCTGTACACCGCCATAGGAAGGCTTCTGAAAGGTAGCCAAGAAATATTTTAAATAAATAAATAATGGTGGTCATTTGCACTAGGGCAGTGGCAGCATTGGATACTGCCCATTGCTTAGAAGTAAAACCCAGGGCCAACACTTACAGGGTTTTTTTCACTTCCAATGAGGTTTCATCACCCATCTTTTACTCTACACAGTACCCGCCTCGAATTGGAACCGGAACTTCCTGCTTCCATGCTACCGCTTTCAATACCCTGATATCCCAGTATTACCCCTTAATGTGCTCTGATTTTCCACATTTGTTATTGTATCTGGTTGTAGTCCTCTCCCACGCCTCTCCATATATGGCAGTGTTTGTCTTTCCCTCTTGTCCAATCACAGGTCTCGACGGCCCCACGTCGTCTTCCGGCTACTGTTTGCATAGGTTCCCCAGCACTCCCCGTTTCTTCAGCAACAAATAAAGGGCTGGATGTGCGCATGCTTGTCTGATCTCGGAAGCTCAGCAGGGTCAGTCCTGGTCAGTGCTTGGATGGGAGACCACCTGAAAGTCAGGCTTCTTGCATTGAGCAGGGGGTTGTTCTATCCCTTCAAATGAGACTAAATTTCACCCCCCCATCCCCCACTTCAGCTTAAAAAAAAAAAAATTAAGGCATTATCTTCAAAGCTTCAAAGCTTCAGATCTTCAAAGAAGTGAATCTTTGAAGAAGCGAATCTTCGAAGAATCATAGCTTCTCCAGCCTGATTGCTCCACAAACTTGCCCAGGCAAGCCCAGGCAAGCATAAATGTTTTCACAGTCAGATCCATGCTTGCTGCGTGGAAAACACACACATATCCAGGCAGACAGTCCTCAGTGTCCATGGACTAACATCAATAAAAATGTCCATGGACAATTTTAACATCATCTCAGGAGCGGGGGACAAACACAGGGTGGTCTTCAAAGATGCGAAGCATCGAAGAAGCTAGCAGCCCCCTCAAAATTAGAGTGGTGGGTGCCATCACCACTGCCCCTCTTCCTTGCGCTGGCTGCAAAGGGCTGGTGTGGGGAAAAGAGCATCGGCAGACACCCCCCAGCCTCTTGCCCTGGCCTCCAGCAGGTGGGGGGGAGAAGAGGATAGGTGCCTCCTTCTTCCCTCCACCCGCACCTGCTACAGAGGTGGCAGCAAGGGACAAGCTCTCACCAGGTTTTAAGCCCCAACAGGATGCTCATGCCATCCCTACACACACACACACACACACACACACACACACACACTCTCACACAGGGATAGAGGAAGAGAGGGATGGTGGGCGGGGAATCAGCAGAAACAGGAAGAGTTTCTGCTCTTTTAATGAGAGCCACTGTCTTTAAGAGCAGGAAAATAGCATAGATCTCAAGTGTGAACTGAGCTCGTGCATTCGATCAAAAACCGCAATGGGAAAATGGGTGAGTGTGGGTAATCACGTTTTCGTGCGAGTGCGTTTAACCCAACAGCCTGAGAGAACTATCTTCTGGTGTTTGCTTACGGGTTGTTGTTCTTCACATATAAAGTTTGTTTGTTTCAGTATTTAAAAAAGGGAAACTGCCTTGGCAGAAAGGAGTTATATAAATGTAACAAACAAGCAGCAGTGCATTTCTAATATTTAAATTGTGTCTTATTTGTACTTTTTACCATGGTATTGGCTGCTGAGCTGATTTTCAGGCTCCAGTGGCCATTCAAAACTGCTAAATGACAAAAACGGCTCTTTTTCAACATATAGAGCTGTATGTAAACCAGTGATATTACATTTAAGGAATACCCTGATGCTGGGAAAGACTGAAGGCAAAAGGAGAAGGGGACGGCAGAGGACGAGATGGCTAGATAGCATCACCGATGCAATGAATATGAATTTGAGCACACTCCGGGAGAGAGCGCAGGACAGGAAGGCCTGGTGTGCTATGGTCCATGGGGTCACGAAGAGTCGGACACGACTGAACAACTGAACAACAAAGTTCACAGGGGAAAACATCTTTGGGGCTCTATGGATTTATTACACACTACCTTTTAAATTCTAGAAATTGGTACTTGTCTTGGTCCTTTTAGGGTGCGATCCTATGGCTGCTAGTCAGTGGCTAGGTGGCCATAGGATAGGTCAGTTCCCAGAGAACTGACCCCCACCCCCTCCTGGGCTGGAATGGCCCCACGCTCCATGCTTGTAAGAGCAGTGCAGAGCGGCGTAAAGGGGGTGTTCCTGGGGGCGGGGTGGGCAGAAATGCCGGTACAGCATTTCCTACGTCTCATCCAGCCGCCCCCTCCCCGACTCCCCATGGCTAGACAGCCGAAATTGGTTGCCTAGCTGCGAATGCAGGGCAGGAGCTTTGTGCTTCTCCTGTCCTGCATTGGATAGGTGGTCGCCTCCCAGTTTGGAGGCGGCCACCTATCCCCATAGGATTGCTCACTTAATCATTTAACATCTTGTTAGACATTATAACAATGTGTTTCAATCCATTCTCAACTATTATAGATTAGCTGCTCAGATATCTATTCAGTAGTCCCAAGGCTTACCTGAACTAAATATTTAATTTCAAATAAGGCAGAGCCAGAAATACATGTAATTCCTCATATTCAAATGTCGTATATACCAGGAACACTTTGATAAAAGCAAAGTAGTCTAACCAAATATATATATTCAACAATAAAAAAAAACCCTGCCAGGTTAAGGCTATCTTGTGTTGGCTCAAGCTCCACAAAACCAGAGAATTGGAAGTGATGTGTCCCGTGAACAGCGATGATGTTGTGCAATGTTGCAAATTGTGCTTGCTTACAACTTACCTTCGACATATCCTTGGTTCTGCAGGCCCAAATCCAGATGAGGAGGATGGAGTGTCTGGGATCAGCAAAGATCCCCCATGTTGTCCTGGTTCTGTATTGCCTTTTGAAGCATATGAGCCTTATGGTAGTGACAAAGGAATCCTACTGCGAGTTGAGCCAGGCCTGTTTGAGGCTTACATCAGTAGCTGGCAGGATGGGCTAAGCAGTGGGAAATGGGAGTCTCCTCCAATGCAGTAGGGGTGTGAGTTTGTACTGCTGCTGTTGATTTGGGGTGTGGTACTTGTAGCCATGATTCCTAGCACCATTTGTTTGATGATGGTGCCAGTAATGAAAAATGTAAAAGCAAGTCTTGAAAATAATGTGTTTCACAGATTCTTAAGAGGCACCAAGAAATGGGGCATATTGGCAGTGTGGGGCAAGGGAATGTACTAATTTAGAGCATGACTGAGTTGCTTAATTATTATATTTCAGTGAAGGCCAGTGCCTCTTCCCCTCTGAAAGGTGCTCATAGAGACTTAAATAGAATATCAAGTTAGACAACTGAGTTTACAAGCCTTAAATGTCACAACTTTTCATTTGTGAAGTGGTGTTGAGAGGATGCAATCTGAAGCAAGGAGTGGTGTACTGAAAGGGTGCACTTAACCCTTCCAGTTATCTCTTCTTTTCAAGTACAGTATCATCCCACCCAGACCATTTAATCCTAACCAAGCATCTCAGGTTCCAAAGAAAGGTTCCATGCCTGCTGGTGGAAATTGCAATGTGGCAGTGAAGGGATATGTTTCTCCCATTCATCATGCTGCAGTTCCACAAACTGAGCATCATGTTGTTCTCGCTCTCCTGGTCGCTATTTTATTTTGGGATGTTTTGTGAAGGATGATTGCATGAAGCATGCATATGAATTCATGGGGGGCGGGGGAGAGGAACTTCCTCCTTCCTTGCAGATAGTAGTGGGTTATGCACACATTCATTTGTTTGAATCCCTGCTTGACGAATCTAACCTGACCTGCTTTCCATCCATGATCAATTCAAAACATTCAGGTTAGACTTTAAGTGCTTGGTGGGATTTACTCAAATAAGGATGTGCATGTTTTATTGGGGAATTCTTTTATTTGCAGCCTAAGGTGCTGTTGATATTTTCTTTCACCTCTAGACAAAGAATTCACAAATCATGCTGGCAACAGCACAGAGTTTGAGGCCTTGTTTTCCTTGAGTGTCCCCAGCGTTCGAATTCATTTAAGGTCTCCTGTCCTGAGTCATCCTCAGAAGAACAGCATTTTTATCTCTCTGAACTCCTCACCTTCAGCTCAGAGACAAATTTTCTCACTGGCCTTGGTGAAATACCTGATCAAGGTCTGGGTCTTTCAAAACCATTTATAAGGTGGTGACAGCATTCTGGTGGTGACAGTGCAGCTGTCATTGCACTGACCCTTGCTATTTTTATTCCATTTACCTTTTTCTGTCAGAACTCATCAGGTTACAAAGAGCAGGAATCTCAGCCTTCCATTCATGGATACAACCTGGCTGACACGATTATCCCAAATGATACTCTCAGCCAGTGGGGCAGCTAGGGCTGCACTTTGGGGCTGAAGTCCAGGGCCCCACAGCCTGCGGGTAGGGGTGGCCAAATGGCCATCCAAAGAGTGGCAGGTGATGCGGGCATCATAGCAGTCATAGCATCAATATGCGGATGACACGCAGCTCTACCTCTCGTTTAAATCTTCACCAAGGTTGGCCGTAGAATCCCTGTCCAAATGTCTGGAGACGGTGAGTGGCTGGATGGGGAGGAATAGGCTGAAGCTGAACCCTGACAAGACCGAGGTACTTTTGGTGGGAGACAAGAGGAGGCTGGGGGATGTTGACCTGGTGTTGAATGGGGTACGGCTACCCTTGAAAGACCAGGTCTGCAGCCTGGGGGTCATTTTGGACTCCCAGCTGTCCATGGAGGCTCAGGTGTCAGCTGTGAGCCGGACACCGCTGTATCAACTCCATCTGATACGGCGGCTGCGCCCCTTCCTTCCCGACCATCTGCTCCCATCGGACATGCCCTGGTCTCCTCTCATTTAGACTACTGTAATGCGCTCTACGTGGGGTTACCCTTGAAGACGGTTCGGAAACTGCAGCTGGTACAGAACGCGGCGGCTCGCCTGATTAAAGGCAGCTGCCGGCGAGATCACATCACTCCAGTGCTGAAGGAGTTGCACTGGTTACCAGTTGTTTTCCGGGCCAAATTCAAGGTGTTGGTTTTGACCTTTAAAACCCTATATGGTTCCGGCCCAGCCTATCTTAAGGAGCGCCTCCAGCAGCACCAGACAGGCCGCTTAACAAGATCAGCCTCGGATGGCCTTCTCTCTGTCCCATCAGCCAGGACAGCTAGACTGGTGTGGATGAGGGAGAGGGCCTTTTCTGTGGTGGCCCCCACTCTGTGGAACTCCCTCCCTAGGGAACTCCGTCATGCCCCCTCTTTAATGAGCTTCCGTCATGCATTAAAAACGTGGCTGTTCAGGCAGGCATTTGGGGTGGGTTAGGGTATTTTAGAAAATGTTTTTATTGTAGAATTTTATTGTTTTAAACTGTTTTTATTATATGTTATACATTGCCCAGAGTGGCTGGGTGACCAGCCAGATGGGCGATTAATAAATTTAATAATAAATAAATAAATAAATAGCAGAAGAAGCAAGCTCCATTTTATTCTTGGAGTCATGATGGTGCTATGATTTATTTGTTTATTACGTTTCTATACCACCCCATAGCCAAAGCTCTTTGGGTGGTTCACAAAAATTAAAACCACAAGTACAGCAAAAAACAATAAAAAATATGAAAGCTTAGAACTACAGTATGAAAGAACAACCAGAATAAAACCTAGCAGCAATGGAGAGATTTAGGGCATCTCTACACCAGCCTAAAATCCTGCATTTAAAACAGGGCTTTCTGCTTCCGTTTTAAAAGCAGGATCACAATGACTCCCTTTTTCATGTGTTTCCTTCCCCCCTTCCCCCCCTTCTCCCTGTATCTGAGTCTTCAATTACCTTTCATTGATCTCGCTCCTCTTCTTGCCGCTTTTCCTCTTTTCATGGTGGAAACTGAAGCGGAACACAACGGGGTAATTTGATAGCTCATTATCTGCAATCTATTTAAAAACAGAATGAAGGGCATTTAGTGCAGGAGATGCCTTGAATGATCACGGCATCATGTAAAGAGCTCGCAAACTTCCGTGAAGGAGCAATCTCAATCGCAGAATAAAAGCGCAGTGTGAAGGAGCCCTTAAAATACAGACTTAAAACAGCAGAGCTAAAAGTTTAGAATGCTAAAAATGCTAAAATTCCTGGGAAAATAAAAAAGGTCTTTTGTTGTTGTTGTTGTTGTTGATGTTGTTCAGTCGTTAAGTCGTGTCCGACTCTTCGTGACCCCATGGACCATAGCACGCCAGGCCTTCCTGTCCTGCGCTCTCTCCCGGAGTGTGCTCAAGTTCATAAAATGGTCTTTACCTGTCACCGAAAGTACAACGTAGGTGTCAGGTGATTTAAGTGAACTTAAAATACAGAACTGCACATGTTTAGAAGGCTAAAAAACATTATTATCAGGGTTGGTAAACATGCTAACATATAAGCAACATAGAAGCAGTTGTAAAGCATGAAATGGTGGCTGAGGTGGAGGAAGAGAAATGTTAGCGGTGTGCTTCACAACTGAAGTCATACACAAGGCTGTCTAGCGCCCCGCCCCATAAGACCATTAAGTCTAGGGTCTAAATTACCTAACTATACCATTGCTCTCAGTTTATTAGAAGCTGATGAGAATGGCAGGGTGTTTCCAGACAGAGAGCTCCAGACAATCAAAAGGTGTCATGTGCAGCTATTCTGTCTTTTCTTCCTTAATGGATTTTTTGCTGGTAAGAAAAAAGACAGCAGAAGTGATAGGAAAACACAGGAGAGGTGCAAATTGAAGATGATGTTATCTGGACCCCATGTAAAATTCTGTGAACAAAGCAGGGTAATTGCATCATAAAAACTTCATCTGGACTGGAAGCAACTACAGTCTGTTTAATTAATTTTCAAGAGCCAGGACCAGTTCATACTTGCTGTTGTTCCCTCTTGCAAATGCATTAGGGATGTGTGGGGCTGCTGCTGTGCTTATGGCTGAGAGACACTCATGTAGAGCAACTGGTTTGCATTTGCATGATTGCAGTAGCTTTAAGAAAGGGTCTACAGTGATCCCAAAAATTATGGCAGCTGTATATAGAATCCCCAAGGCAACTACTAGTTTATACAGTGGGTAAAATCTAACCTAAGTCCTACTTAGAACAGACCCAATGAAATGAATGGGATTTAAGTTAGTCATGTCCCATTCATTTCAATGGGTCTACCCTAAGTAGGTCTTAGGTTGGCTTTTACCCAGTAGCAACTGCTAGTAGAACGACTATATAGTAACTTATATAGCAACTATAAGTAACTATATAGTAACTATATGTAGCAACTCCCCTTCATGGATCACTGCCTTGTTGTGGCGAAGGGGCTTGCGTAACTCAGTGAAGCCATAAGCTATGCCGTGCAGGGCCACCCAAGACGGACAGGTCATGGCAGAGAGTTCTGACAAAATGTGGTCCACTGGAGAAGGAAATGGCAACCCACTCCAGTATTCTTGCCAAGAAAACCCCATGGAACGTATCACAAGGCTAAAAGATACGACGCCGGAAGATGAGCCCCTCAGGTCGGAAGGTGTCCAATATGCTACTGGGGAAGAGCAGAGGGTATTTCCAAGTAGCGCCAGAAAGAGTGAAGCGGCTGGGCCAAACCCGAAAGGACACTCAGCTGTGGATGTGTCTGGTGGTGAAAAGAAAATCCGATGCTGTAAAGAACAATATTGTTTAGGAACCTGGAATGTCAGATCAATGAATCAAGGTAAGCTGGAGGTGGTCAAACATGAGATGGCAAGATTGAACATCGACATCTTGGGAATCAGCGAACTAAAATGGACAGGCATGGGCGAATTTAATTCAGGTAACCATCATATCTACTATTGTGGGCAAGAATCCCTTAGAAGAAATGGAGTAGCACTCATAGTCAACAAAAGGGTGGGAAAAGCAGTACTGGGGTACAATCTTAAAAATGACAGAATGATCTCAGTACGAATCCAAGGCAAACCATTCAACATCACAGTAATTCAAGTCTATGCCCCAACCACTGAGGCCGAAGAAGCTGAGGTTGATCGGTTCTATGAAGACCTACAACACCTTCTAGAACTCACACCAAAAAAAGATGTCCTCTTCATCATAGGGGATTGGAATGCTAAAGTAGGAAGTCAAGAAATCACCGGGATAACAGGCAGGCATGGCCTTGGTGTACAAAATGAAGCAGGAAAAAAGCTAATAGAGTTTTGCCAAGAGAACATGCTGATCATAGCAAACACTCTTTTCCAACAGCACAAGAGGCGACTCTACACATGGACGTCACCAGATGGTCAATATCGAAATCAGATTGATTATGTCCTTTGCAGCCAAAGATGGAGAAGCTCCATACCGTCAGTAAAAACAAGACCTGGAGCTGACTGTGGCTCAGATCATGAGCTGCTTCTTGCAAAATTTCGGCTTAAATTGAAGAACGTCGGGAAAACCACTAAACCGTTCAGGTATGACCTAAATCATATCCCTGATGAATATACAGTGGAGGTGAGGAATAGATTTCAGGGATTAGACCTGATAGACAGAGTGCCTGAGGAACTATGGACGGAGGTCCGTAACATTGTTCAGGAGGCAGCAACGAAATCCATCCCAAAGAAAAAGAAATGCAAGAAAGCCAAGTGGCTGTCTGATGAGGCTTTACAAGTAGCTGAGGAAAGAAGGGAAGCGAAAAGCAAGGGAGAAAGGGGAAGATCTATCCAACTGAATGCAGAGTTCCAGAGAATAGCAAGGAGAGACAAGAAGGCCTTCTTAAATGAACAATGCAAAGAAATCAAGGAAAACAACAGAATGGGAAAGACTAGAGATCTCTTCAAGAAAATTGAAGATCTCAAGGGAACGTTTTGTGCAAAGACGGGCATGATAAAGGACAAAGAAGGCAGGGACCTAACAGAAGCAGATGAGATTAAGAAGAGGTGGCAAGAATACACAGAAGAACTATACAGGAAAGATCTGAATGTCCCTGATAGCCATGATAGTGCGGTCCCTGAACTTGAGCCGGACATCCTAGAGAGTGAAGTCAAGTGGGCCTTAGGAAGCATTAGTAACAACAAAGCTAGCGGAGATGACAGTATTCCAGCCGAGCTATTTAAAATCCTAAAAGATGATGCTGTTAAAGTGCTGCATTCAATATGCCAACAAATCTGGAACACTCAACAGTGGCCACAAGACTGGAAAAGGTCAGTTTACATTCCAATTCCAAAGAAGGGCAACGCCAAAGAGTGTTCAAACTACCGCACAATTGCGCTCATTTCACATGCCAGCAAGGTGATGCTCAAAATCCTACAAGCTAGGCTTCAGCAGTATGCAAACCGAGAACTACCAGAAGTACACGCTGGCTTTAGAAGAGGCAGAGGAACTAGAGATCAAATCGCCAACATTCGCTGCATCATGGAGAAAGCAAGAGAATTCCAGAAAAATGTCTATTTCTGCTTCATTGACTACGCTAAAGCCTTTGATTGTGTGGATCACAACAAACTGTGGCAAATTCTTAAAGTGATGGGAGTACCAGACCACCTTACCTGTCTCCTGAGAAACCTGTACGAGGGTCAAGAAGCAACAGTCAGAACCAGACATGGAACAACCGATTGGTTCAAAATTGGGAAAGGAGTACGACAAGGCTGCATATTGTCACCCTGCTTATTTAACTTATATGCAGAGTACATCATGAGAAATGCCAGGTTGGATGAATCAGAGGGCGGAATTAAGATTGCTGGGAGAATTATCAACAACCTCCGATATGCAGACGATACCACCCTAATGGCAGAAAGCGAAGAGGATCTCAAGAGCCTCTTGTTGAGGGTGAAAGAGGAGAGTGCAAAAGCTGGTTTGAAACTCAACATTAAAAAAACTCAGATCATGGCATCTGGCCCCATCACTTCCTGGCATATAGAAGGGGAAGAATTGGAAGCAGTGACAGATTTTACTTTCTTGGGCTCCAAGATCACCGCAGACGGTGACTGTAGCCATGAAATTAAAAGACGCTTGCTCCTTGGGAGGAAAGCTATGGCCAACCTAGACAGCATAGTAAGAAGCAGAGACATCACCTTGCCGACAAAGGTCCGTCTAATCAAAGCTATGGTTTTCCCAGTAGTAATGTATGGCTGTGAGAGCTGGACTATAAGGAAGGCTGAGCGCCCAAGAATTGATGCTTTCGAACTGTGGTGCTGGAGAAGACTCTTACGAGTCCCCTGGACTGCAAGGAGGTCAAATCAGTCCATCCTAAAGGAAATCAACCCTGAGTGCTCATTGGAAGGACAGATAATGAAGCTGAAGCTCCAATATTTTGGCCACCTAATGCGAAGAGAAAACTCCCTGGAAAAGACCCTGATGCTGGGAAAGACTGAAGGCAAAAGGAGAAGGGGACGGCAGAGGATGAGATGGCTAGATAGCATCACGGATGCAATGAATATGAACTTGAGCACTCTCCGGGAGAGAGCACAGGACAGGAAGGCCTGGCGTGCTATGGTCCATGGGGTCACGAAGAGTCGGACACGACTGAACGACTGAACAACAACAACAAATAGTAGCAACTACCAGTCCATCATTGCCTCCTGGTCTCAAGAACAGCAATAGCATGTACACTCATAAGATATTTCTATGGGGAACTAGTCCCCTTCGTTTAGAAGCACAAGCTGCATTCCATATTTTTTAAGATTGGCTCCATAGTTTACATGGCAATCTTATTTGCTGTGCTTCCAGCAGCAAACATGTCAAGCCTAAATGAATGACACATGTCCTTAAACTTTTATATATACCTACCTGAAGCCCCGACTGGCCTAATACAAACTAGTTCTGTTTCAAAGGGGCAAAGAAAAAAGTATAATGAATACAAACTAGTTCTGTTTCAAAGGGGCAAAGAACAAAGTATAATGAAGCACTGCACGTAGTCACTTCCAAATTATGGAGGTCTCCTCGTACTAATAATCAGGACTGTGTCTCAGAGGCCACTTTGGGGATTCCATGGAGGCCCCGATTCACTTCGGGCTGCTTGGGGAGGAGGCTGACCTGCTTCAGCTTCTGAAGCCAAAGCAGGACTTGGATGGGCGAATCCTGCTTCCCCCGCCCCATGCCGTATGAGCTCCCAGCTCCTTACTGGGTCCTTGGGACGCATGCCGGCAGCTGTCTTCCTGTTCCAGGGAGTCGCCACTGCCACCACAGCCATCAGCTTCTGGCCCTTCGGGATGTGTGCTGGCAGCCTTCTTCCTGTTCCAGGAAGTCGCCATTTTAGAAATGGCACCACTTGCGGAGGATCGATTTCTGGAAATACAGAAATTCCTGGAACAGGAAGAAGCCTGCCGGCACACGTCCTAAGGGCCCAGGTAAGGAGCTGGGGGCTGGGCGGAGGCTGCATAGCTGGGCTTCTGGATCACTCTGAAGGGCCAGTGAAGCACATTGGAGCGACCCAACCCGCTTCGTGCCACTTTGTGCCCCCTCCACTTCGCCTTGGAAGTGGTCTGAAGCAGCCCAAAGCAGCCCACTTCCACTTGGAACTCGGGCTTCAGGCCTAAGAGGTGCACAGCCCTACTAACAATCCAAAGGCAGTGTGCAGCTATTCCATGTTTCTTCCTTGATAGGTATTTTGTGTAATGAAAGAAGATGGAAGATGCTGGGGGAAAACACGGGAGGGTTACAAGTGAAAGACAACATCAGCTGGATGCCCCCCACTCCCTAAAATTTTGTGAATGAGGCAGCGCCATTGCATGATAAAATCCTGGTCTGAAAGCAGAAATACCCTGAAATGCATGCCAGATAATAAAGAGTATTTTGACTCTTTAAAGACTAACAAATCTATTATGGTATAAGGTTTCCTGGACTAGAAGTGGACTCTAGTTCACAAAAGCTTATGCCATAAATTAGTCTTTAAAGTGCCAAAAGACTCTTGCTTGGTTTTGCTGCAGTACACTAGCAGGTCTACCCACCATGGCAATCATGCCAAAGGATTGTGCCAATTATGTTCCTGTAGTTTGTCCTTTCTGCCACTTTTACCCAAGAGGTTCCTGAATTCAGTTAAAAAAATAGAGCTAGTGGGATTTTCGAATATGACATTTATTATTTTATTATTTATTTACCTACAATATTTATGTATCGCTCCACATCAAAGATTTCAGAGTGGTGAACAACAGATAAAAGAATAAAACACGACATTAAAACAATTAAAACAGTTTAGAAGAAACAGATTTATATCTACTGTAGCTTCATGTACAAGTACAATGGCTTGAGAACAGCCTTCGCCAGCCTGGCGCCCTCTAGATGCTTTGGACTTCAACTGGTGGAGGCTGGTGGCTCCATTTTCAGTGGAGCTATAATTCCATTCTGGGTTTCAGTCAGAACCAGCCAGAACTCCTGAAGGAGCTATCCAAAGTGCTGAACCCATTTGGGGGATAAGGGTGTCAGCACTTTGGATAGCTCCTTTAGAGTTCAGACTGAAACCTGGAACAGATTTACCACTTCACTGGAGCCACTAGCATCCACTGACTACAACTCCAGTATTCTTGGCTGGGCTGTGGGTGCTGAAGTCCAAAATATCGGGAAGCCTGATCCAGAAAGTTCCTCTAGGTGTGCTCAAGGGATCAATCCACAGCAGGCTAAATTATTCTTATTTTTCCTAAGAGGAATCCAAACATGGGCCCTTGTCTGATGGGAATCTTTTCTCTGTCACTCAACTCACACACTGATGGGCCTTTAGCATCATTGGTCTTCAAACCCCCTCCATGGCAGGTGAGCACCATAGAAGGATTCATGCAGGATGTGCCATTCCCTATCCCTGGGTACAATGCCAACTTGGGCTCGTTGTATCTTGTTTTTAAGACGGGCTCTTCCAAACCAAAGTGTCAAAGGTATCACTCTGATATAGTGCAAACTGCATGATATTTGCACAAGAAAAGAACAGGATATTTTATTCTTGTTATTATTCTTGTTATTGTTATTTCAGTTTATGAGTCACCCTATAGCCAAAGCTCTCAGGATGATGTTAATAATATAAAAAAATACAATAAAACTAATAATAAAATGCATTAAAATGTTTTTAATTAAAAGCAGGCACAACAATAATTTAAAATAATTTTAAAATACATTTGTTAGCTTGAATAATTTTCATCTGTAAATCTATTTATTATTATTATTTTATTATTATTATTTCAAATTATGAGTTGCCCTATAGCCAAAGCTCTCATGGTGATAAACAAAATAAAACCAATGACAAATAATTTTAAACAATTAAAAGCAACTACAGCAATAATTTAAAATAATTTTATAATCCTTTACTAGCCTGAATAATTTTTATCAGTAAACCTTTAGGGACAGAGAATGTCACTTTTATATATGTGTCCAGTGTCTAGTACAATAGAAATTGGTCCTGAAATTGGTTGGCCTTGAGATGCCTCTACAATACAAATATTAAATAATAGGATTTTTACAATGAACAGTCTTCCATCTACATTAATGTTTGTTTCCCTACTAGCAAATAAAAGCATCCAGCTGATCAATTCTAATAAGGTCTCCTTTGGCGTAGCAAGCTGAATTACACTTGGTGATCGTTTGTGGGGATGGGACAAAATATTGATTTTGATTTGTTTTATTTAATTGAGTTATTTCCTTGGGTTATTTCCTTATCATTTCCTTTGTAGCTTGTCCTCTTTATAAATTTGTCTGCAGTTTTTCCTCTTCTGTCTTATTTTTATTGAAATCTTTTACTTTGGCAACACGGGTCATATTTCTTCACTATCCTCTGTCTTCTCCATTCCCAACAGGTAGTACTATCCAGCACCATCTCATAACATGACATATCAAGAGGGAAATCCTACTTCCTGTGGGTTTTTATCTAGCTAAGCTCATCTAATTGTCAGTGGAGGCTGGTGGCTCTGAAGTCAGTGGGGCATTAAATCTGCTCTGGGTTTCAGTCAGAACTCTAAAGGAGCTATCCATGATGCAGAAGCACCTCGGATAGCTCCTTTAGAGTTCTGACTGAAACCCGAAATGGATTCATCGCTCCACTGACCATTGTGGTTTTCAGGTGAATTGGACCAGCATGAACAACTGTTTTGGAAAACAGGAAAGGCGTAACATGCACACTTTGAAAGATGTGTTCAAAATTAACAAATGAGTTACAGCATCTGTAGTTTCAATCCTGTTAGAGCTAGTCAGGGTTAGTGAAATAGGAGCCTGCTGGTGATTATTTAGATAGGATAGTAGGAACTTATTCTCTGTTGATATGCACTTTTGCTATGTAGCAATGCTTTATCAATCTTTTTTGTTCTATTAGCAACCTCATGATGTGGTTAGAATTTTCCTTTCACAGATGGGAGCTGAATGGCCCAAGGTCACCGAGTCTCTCCATGGCTGAAGTCCTTAGTGTCTGCTACCACAAAATGTGATGGGCACCAATTTGGATGGCTTTAAAAGGGGACTGGGCAAATTCATGGAGGAGAAGGCTATCAGTGACTACTAGGCATGATAGCTATATGCTGTTCCCAGTATCAGAAGTGGTATGCCTCTGTACACCAGTTGCTGGGGAATATGAGCAGGAAGGTACTCTTGCACTCATGTCCTATGTGTGGGTTTCCCACAGGCAGCTGGTTGGCCACTGTGTGAACAGATGTCTGGACAAGATGGATTCTCTGTCTAATCCAGTATGGCTCTTCTGATGTTCTTATGAATACAGATAATTTAAGATCAGATCCAGAGATGTTACCAATTGAACCATAGCATGGTGAGATTCTGCGTAGTGGCATGGTGTGATGGACACTGGCTGTATTGTTAAGGCTTGTCCATTATCTCAAGCACCTCCAACAAAGCCACCAGGGTGAGATTTTCACCAGGATGATGGTGTGCAGGGAATTTCCCCTACATAGGGGCCCATGGGCATTCTGAGAAATTAAGGTGGTGATGGCGGCAGCTGTCAACTGGCACTGGTCTTTGGAGTGCCAGGTTGTGTTTAAAAAATTACAAGGAGGCGGGCACTAGCAGTGGTGGGCCCCAATATTCACTCCATCATGCTGGGCCTGGCCACTAGATGAACATAGAAGCCTTTTGCCACATTACAAAAAGCATTGAAACAGGAAGCATGCATGAGTTACACTTCCTGTTTTACTTCCTGTGCTTTACCTCCTGTGACATTGGGGGTGGGGGAGGAGTCCATACGTTTCTCCAGTGTGGAAACTGGCGTGCTGACCCCTGGAATGTGGGAGCATAAAACACTAGACCCAAGACGTCTATGGTCTGACGTGGGTTGGAGCATCATTTTCATATTTCACACCAGGGTGCAAACTTGTCCAGGTCTAGTCCTGCTATTCTCTGCAATATATTTGCCCTGCCTAGCACTATAAGGAGGACACTGACATGCTTTTGATTTAATATGTAACTGCTTGGTACATTCTGTTTCCTTAGACAATTATCACAGTGCTTGACTTTTACTACAGTGCTAACTTTTTCCTGTTTCAGCTCCCATGCCTTTTACAGCAACCTCGCAAAAGACATTTTTCAAGTGAAGCTTTTCTAGAACTTTTCTCTGTACCAGGAAATATTTCCTTGGCTTAATGTTTTGTTCATGTCCTGCCACAGGAGCAGAGTTGGTAAAAAGAAGAAGAATTAAATGCTGGCAACTCTCCAGTGATCTGCAGTTATCCAACACAGGAAAATTTAACTAGTACACACAAATAGCTTTCAAGCACATGTTGCTGCATTAGGACCAGTCCATGCCATGTTGGGTGAAAGTGAATGACTGTCAGCCCACTAGGAGAACAAAAGAGGGAAAAAGAAGGCACTGTTTTGCATAAAATCTGTATATGCTAATTTACATGTATAGATGCAAACTCAGAAAGAATTACTATAATTTGAATAGAAATACAATATATCTCTCCATAGTGGGGAAGACTGTGACCAGGTCACCTGTATACTGGCTCAGCCTCCTGCCCAGGTGCTAAGCATTGATGGGCACCTTCAAGGTCCCTGCTCTCCCCTCTTCTTGTTCTTTACACCAGACATAGCCCAAAATAGAGGATGCCTTCAAACAGAGGACTGTCCTCTGTAAAGCAGGGCACATGGTTACTCTATGAGCCAGCTCAAAATGCTTTAGCATCCTTTTCACCTGGTGATACAAACACGAGAGAATAAATCCAAGCCAGTCATGAAGGCATCATAAGAACACAAGAAGAGCCCTGCTGGATCAGACCAAGGGTCCATCTAGTCCAGCATTCCGTTCACACAGTGGCCAACCAGCTGTCAACCAGGAACCCACAAGCAGGGCATGAGCGCAACAGCACCCTCCCGCCCATGTTCCCCAGCAACCTTCCCACCCATGTTCCCCAGCAACTGGTGTACATAGGCTCACTGCCTCTGGTACTGGAGGGAGCACGTGGCCATCAGGACTAGTAGCTTGATCTAGGTGTAGGTTCTTCACAGAAAAGCCCCATCCTGCTCTCCAGCTTGTATCTTTTATTCCCCTTCTACATCTACAATTCCTCTTTTAAGTACAGGGAACTGTGGCGGCTTTTCACTCCTTCTCCCACACTCTTTGGAGCACTATCTCAAAAAGACGTCAGAAACTATATCCTACCGAGGTAATACAATCCTGACTAACATTTCGAATTCTGTCACAAAAGATGAACTACTTCTTTTCATAACAACCAAGCTTGTATTTTTTTTTAACGAGAACTGAAGATAAATTTGGAATGCAATTTCCTTCTAAGTCTGATGAGCAGATCAGGTCATAGGTTCTAAGAGGCAGGGGGAAATCAACAAACAAGCTTAAAAAATATATTGAGCGCACAAAAGAAACTTTTGCCAGCTCTTAACATTTGCCTATCATCATCATCACCTGTTCTCCCCCCGCCCCCCCCCCCCCGCTCCTCTCCTAGATGGATATAAACCAAGGGCTATTTCTATTTATTTTTTCAACATTGTGCAGCACTTACTGCAGATATGTAGTTCAGCCTCATTTATCCAAAGGGCTTTGGGGGATTCCCAAAAATATTCATCACAAACTTGAGTTAACTACTAGACCTGAATTAAGCACTAGAGCCAAATGCAACTTTACATCTAAGGTGCAGGATTTAATTTTATTTTTAAGTGCAAATTTCATTAGTTGGGAGGGGGGTCATTAATGGAATCTGAGCAAACATGGGGAAGGGATGCAACCCTTTCCACCCCTGCTGCAAAGCTGGTACTTACATTGGGAGGAAATCCACCACTGGTGCCATTGGGGGATTCCATCCCATCCAGCAAATACCATCTTCAGAAGAGAGATTTTCATCAGGACTGCAGCATAGGAGGAAAGGTTAAACTCCCCCTCCACCCCTGCGCTGGTCCCATTAATTATTACAGACACATCCCACCTGATGCAACTTAAAGACCTGCACCTTAAATGCAAAGACACACTTAGAGTCCTGTGTAGTTTGGCTTCTATTTATATTATGTTTATATGGGGCTATGAACTACATGGGATGTGTAATGTTCATCTCCCTGGTAAAATCTAGTAAAACAAATGTGTGACATGGTCTCATTGTGGTCAGGATTTCCCTGCTTCCTGCAAGCAGCAGGTAATGAACTGGAGCATATGTGTACACGATTGTGTGTGTTTGTGTGTGAGAGAAGGGAATATTAAATGTGACTGTGTCACACCCATGCTGCATTTCTTTTACTAGATATTACTAGGCATTACTAGATATTACTTTGGTGCCAAAACGTGTGGTGGGGGAACAGTCTAATTTGACCCTTTTTGACATGTTTTTTCACATGGTACCTGCAGAGGGCAGCCTGTGGGGAGGACTGGGGGTGGGGAGCAAAATGGCCCCAGGACTCTCTGCTGTTGTCCAACCCTGCTGTAACATTTAAGTTGTTGCTTTCACTTCGGTTGATTTGTTTTATTGTATCCCTTGTCTTTATTCTCTGATCACCTTGAAATCTTAACATGAGGAAGAATGGTATATAAAAATGTTCTAAATTTTAAAAAATAGCCAGATGAACTACGTGCACAAGGCAGCTCCTTATAAATCTTCTATTGCCACTATATTCCTAAAGGCAGATAAGTGCCAAGACTCAAATCATTCTTTTCTGGAGTTGTCCCATTGCTTCCAATATGTTTACCTTAGAGTAAATAGCACACAGATGGCCAGTAGGGTGTCATCATAAAACCAACAGGTTGGATTCAGAGTTACTCATGCTTGGAGTAGACCCACTGAAATTAATGAGGCAAGTAAGTCATGACGAACTTAAGTCCTAGATTGCAATGGGTCTACTCTATCTATCTATCTATCTATCTATCTATCTATCTATCTATCTATCTATCTATCTATCTATCTGATTTATTAGCTGTCCATCTGGCCAGCTGGCTGGCCACTCTAGGCGGTGTACAATACTACTAACAAATTTACATAATCAACTGAACAAAACAACATAACAAAACAACACTGCTCTAAAAAAACCCTAACCCACTCCTCCTGAACAGCCAGGTTTTTAAAGCATATTCTAAGCATGTTTAAGTTTGGATCCAACCCAATATCTATGGTCACATAATTATACTACAGCTAATTTTATTTTTGGCTCCTTGCTGGTGGAAGTGTGTATTTGTTGGATGGAAAGTGGGGTGGTAGAATTAAGCATGCTAAGTTAACTTATTCCAGTATGTCACAATTATAGGAGCACATGAGTTATATTGTGTGCTGCGAACATTTATAGTACTTGGTAACCATCAACACAATTCATTCTTAACTGCACCAGAGTAGCTTAAAATAAAAGAGCAGACATGAAATGAATGTGACTTTATGACCTTCAGTTTTAATGCTAATTTTATCTTTACATTTAATTTTTGATGTTCTATGGATGGTTTTTCCCCATTTCTTGCTGTAGCTGAATTGAGAAAGAAGCACAAATATTATTAGTCTCGAGTAAGGTTTCTTTCTTCCTGGGTTTTGCGGATGTTTGGATTCAAATTTTGGTTAAATTGCTTGCTCTTACTTGGGCCAGGTCTGGGGATATAACTCTGTGGTGATGTGAAGGCACCAGTGCTGTACGTGTTCTCTCTGTGTACACGACATCCAGAGTTTGCACAGCCAGAGATACACTGGGACTCAGAATCCCAGTGTATCTGGGACAAAAAGCATTTAAGATTTAAAAAGCCTGAATGTGGGAGAAACCAGATCTGATAGATTTACCCACCCAGGCCCAGGGCTTTGAGTGCTTTGCTGTTAAAAGTCTGGGTTTGAATCCTGTGTATTCAACCATGTTAGTGCTGAATTACGGTCACCACCACTTTTTTTCTGATAGCCTCCTCATCTTTAATACTTATAAGACAGGTGAATCATGATTCTGTCCATGCTGGGAATAGCAGTACATATTGAATTTGCCAGTGGAGATGAGAATTTCACTTCAGTTCATTTTTCATAAGAATTTGCCAAATTTTTCCCATTTCTTCATATTTGCGAGACAGAGAACTGAAAATTAAAAAAAGAAGAAAAAATTGAATATGAGAGACAGATTTGCTCAATGAATTTGTCAGCCTGAGAATCTCAACTTTCATTTTTTTACTAAAATAAATACAAGTTACAAGCTCTTATGTCATGGAAGAAATTCCATAAAGTCTGGTGAATTCTGAGATTCAAGTTTAGCCAAGCAGGTCTTTTAAGGGCTCATGAAGAGGAATACTTCCTTGGTTCTCCTCCATATTTTCTTGGCTACAATCACTGCACGCCCTTCTCTCTTTCAATTTACAAAGCCTTCATTAAAAAAGTTATTGAATTTTTTTTTGAAATCTGAACTAATTATGTAGAACATGAACCTGTATCTAAAACTGCACATTTTGCTCTGATTAAAGGTGTTCTGTTTCTTCTCAGAGGACTAGAGGTCTTTCTTTCTTTCTTTCTGGTGCAGAATTCTCTTTACTTTGGCACAGGGTACACTCAGCCCTTTATATAATGAGTCTCAACATTACTGCTGCCATTTTATTGCCCAGTTGCCCTTTCAGGTTATGAACTAAACAACACAGAGATGTCTAATTAAAACTATTATAGCTTACCTTGTCCTCCCAATAGGGGAACAAAAAAATTCTGCTCAAAAAGCCAGTTAAGGTTATTCAAGTGCATCAGCCCTCATCAAAACAATTAAGGACAGGAAATCAATAGTTAAGTCCTAAGCCTGCTTGGCCCCATGATAATGTCTTTACTAAATTATCCCAGCCACATCCATTATAAAAATAAAGGCCTGCAAATATATTCCATTTCCTCTGTGGTCCATAGGAGCAAGGTTAGGTTTTGCCATTGTTTTTGACTGTCCTTGAGTGGCTGTTGCAATAATATTGGGCATTTGAGGGCTGAGTCAAGACACATTTAAAATCTGTAGGAGCCTTCCCATTAACTCTGATAGTTTTACAGGCCCTTTCTGGACATATGGAAATGCCAAGAAAGGTGACTGCAAAGAGTATTTTCATCCAACTTAAAATTAAGCAACATGAAGTCGTATTTTATCCCATATGTATTTGCTATCCCATGGCAAATATGACAAGGTAGCAATCAGATCAGAAGATGGATGTTTTGTTGCTTCGTATTTTTAGGGGCTGTCATCAATATCCAAACATTGGGCAACATATTTAAGGCAAACAAAAGGAAGCACTCCATTACATAGTGGATTGGTTCACACTGCCAGTCTGCCACACAATTCTTCTGCACAGAAATACGATGCTGAACTTCTTTCACAAGGCTGAAAATACTCTACACAATTGTTTAGAGGAATTTAGCAGTGTACGCTGGCTCAATGTACAGAAGAACATAAGAGGAGCCATGCTGGATCAGACCAAGGGTCCTTCTAGTTCAGCATTCTGTTCACACAGTGGACAACCAGCTGTCAACCAGGAATCCACAAACAGGGCATGAGTACAACAGCACCCTCCCACCCATGTTCCCCAGCAACTGGTGTACATAGGCTCAATGCCTCTTGTACTGGAGGTAGCACATAGATATCAAGACTAGTAGCCATTGATAGCCTTTTCCTCCAGGAATTTGTCCAACCCCCTTTTAAAGCCATCCAAATTGGTGGCCATCAATACTTCCTGTGGTAGCGAAGTCCATAGTTTAACTATGCGCTGTGTGAAGAAGTCCTTTCTTTTATCTGTCCTGGATCTCCCATCAATCAGCTTCATAGGATGACCCCGGGTTCTAGTATTTTGAGAGAGGGATAAAAATGTCTCCCTATCCACATTCTCCACAACATGCATAATTTTGTAGACCTCTGTCATGTCTCCCCTTACCCTCCTTTTTTCCCCAAGCTAAACAACCCCAGCTGTTGTAACATTCTCTCATAGGGGAGATGCTCCAGCCTCTTGATCATTTTAGTTGCCCTTTTCTGCACTTTTTCCAGCTCTACAATATATTTTTTTTAGGTGTGGTGACCAGAGAATATGGAGGAGAACCAAGGAAGTATTCCTCTTCATGAGTCCTTAAAAGACCTGCTTGGCTAAACTTGAATTTCAGAATTCACCAGACTTTATGGATTTCTTTATGGGATTTTATGGGATGTAATAATAAGCCAAATTGATGAGAACATCCAGAGTTTGCACAGCCAGAGATACACTGGGACTCAGAGTCCCAGTGTATTCTGGAACAAAAAGCATTTAAGATTTAAAAAGCCTGAATGTGGGAGAAACCAGATCTGAGAATTACAACTATTAATGCTGGAAATGTTTAAAAAGTTAAAGTGATATTGATCATATGTGGGATTCTGTTGGTGTACCATATACCCTGCTGCCCAACAGTATCCCTTCCTGAGCCAGCCAGGTTGTCTTGTCTCGCGGATAGTGCTGCAGTCGCCTCAGGTTTTGTACTGGAGGACTTCAGCATCCATGCTGAGGCTGTCTTGTTGGGACTTCATGGCAATTGTGGGTCTGTCCCAATAGTATCTGGCCCCACTCATTTGGCAGGCTCACTTGAGATATATTTTTCTGCATTGGGTGGGATGATGGTGACACTCTATAGTTCCATTGTCATGGACATGTCACTATCTGGTGGGGCTTGGTCTTAGAGCCTCTTCAGCCATGTGTGGAGGGGTGATTATGATGGCCCACCCCAGGAGACCAATCCATCCATGGGCTTCTGATGGTTCTTGGGGATTTTCCTGTCACCTTGGTAGGCAATTCTGTCAAAACCCTGGTTGACCTCTGGAAAGGGAAAATGGTCTAGGCAGTCGACACAATCACTCCTGAGCATCCTCTCACACTGAGTGGAGCCAAACGAAGGTGATAATCTTGTTTAATTTTATTTATTTGTGATACTTCTATACCACTTAATTAATATAATAAAATCCCTAAGTGGTTCACGTATAAATATTAAAATCATTTAAATATATTATTTAAAACAATTCCAGTTACAATAGTAAAAGGTAAAGGTAAAGGTGTCCCCAACCAGTCGTGTCCGACTCTAGGGTGTGGTGCTCATCTCCATTTCTAAGCCGAAGAGCCAGCGCTGTCTGAAGATGCTTCCGTGGTCATGTGGCTGGCATGACTGAACACCAAGGTGCACGGAATGCTGTTACCTTTCCTGCCAAAGCGGTACCTATTTATCTACTTGCAATTTCTTGCTTTCGAACTGCTAGGTTGGCAGAAGCTGGGACCAAAGACGGGAGCTCACTCCGTCACGCGGCACTCGGGTCTCGGGTCTCGAACTGCTGTCCTGCCGACATTCCGGTCTGCAGTTCAGCGTCTTAACCACTAAGCCACCGCGGCCCATAGTACAATAGTAGTACAGAGCAATACAAGGGGCAGTAAGATGGAGCAGCATGATGAATTACAATTAATTACAAGCCAGGGAATGCCTGGGTGAACAAGTGCATTTTCAGGAGGCACTGGAAACATGCCACATGTCTGCCTCCTGAACTGCATGGGGGAGGGTTTTCCAGAGGCCCGCTGTCAAGGTACTACGTGGTGACATTCTATTAATTCCAGAATGACCAGCAAGGCCTCCTGTAATGATTGAAAGTTCTGTTGGGTATATATAAGGGAAGGTGGTCTGCTAGCTATCCTGGTCCCAAGTTGTTTAGGGCTTTGTATGACAAAAACACAAACTTATATGTGGCTCGGTAGCTAATAGGCAGCCAGTGCAGTTCTTTTTACACCACTGTTATGTATAGGACAATCCTCTACATGTCTGCTCAGAAGTAAGGCTATTAGGATGACACCATAAATGTATGTGCTTTACACCTGGCTCCAGTTCATGGGTCTCCCTCCCCTGTTACTCTGTCAATAACCCAAAGTGATTTTAGCAGCAGCTAGCTGATGTTTATTCCCCTTTCTGCTGTTTGACTTCCTGGAACACCATGATTTGACCCTCAGAGCCAAATTCTATCTGATTTTACCATCTTTTCAATTGTGGGAGGCATCTGATCACTTCTGGATCTTTTCCTTCTATATGGGGTTAGAGTGACAGATGTACCACCTGGACCCCCTTAAATCCTTCTGCATTGTGGCTAAATCTTAATAATCAACCTATACCTTACAATCAACAATAATGGACTTAAAAGCTAAAAGCCAGTTACAATGATGCTATGGGAGATGATTTTTGCCACTGATTTTATACTTGCAAGACAAATACCATTGACATTGTACAATAAAATACATACCTGGTTTGGTTGCTGTTATATTTGTAAATCTCTCTGTGAACAGGTAACTGAGAAACATTTCTCTATCCCAGAAGTTCCCTGAGTGAAACCATGGCCATACCAGCTCAAGTAGTAATTTATTCAACAGTTTATAGGGTAAAGTATTGTACGATGAGAAGCCCTGAAAAATGAGCTGTCAGCATCCGGGAGATGTGTTTGTATACCATAAGGCGCATGCTGGAACACCTACCTGTGCATACAATTTTAATGAGACATGTTTTCCAAACTGCCAGATGCTGATGACCACAAATGGGTATTGTCTGTCTGATGCTAAAATGAATGTACCACATAGGCAGTTTGGTTTCCCTCATGGTAATGCAGAGAATCTCAGCTTACAATTGTTAACATCAGCCCTTATCTTCTGTAGGAAAATCTTGAAATGCAGACACTGAGATGACTATTTTCTGTTAAAAACAAACTGAAAGATCTAGTATTTTTTAAGAAACGCTATCATTTTTTTAAAAAAAGAACACCTTGCTTTAAAATAATAGTAATCTAATATTTTAGCCTGATGAGTTCAGTGTGTTCTTCTCTAGATTTTTTAAGTTGCTGTTAAAATGTGTGTGCATATAACAGAACTTGTGAAATAATTAATGATGTATTAATCTTAAATGACGTATTTAAGTTATTAAATAACTTGAGTTCCTGGTTCTAAAGGAAGCAAAAACAGAGTGTAGCCAAACACGTACCCTGGATTTAAGGAAAGCCGATTCCAAAGGCACAATTACAAACAATTCCAACAAGAAAAAAAGGCAGAAGACAACAGAAGAAGCCAATGTGGCATCACAAAAAGCTCAGAGATGACCTGAAAACAAAAAACAACACATACAGGAAGTGGAAGGAAGGCCAGGCTACAAAGGAAGAGTACAAGCGGGCAGCACAGAATTGCAGGGATGGTGTCAGGAAGGCTAAAGCTGAGAACGAGCTGAGGTTAGCAAGGGATGCGAAAAGCAACAAAAAGCTTTCTTCAGATATGTGCATAATAAAAGACAGAGGAAAGAAATGGTTGTTCAGCTATTAAATAAGGATGGCAAAATTATAACAGATGACAAAGAAAAGGCAGAGGTGCTCAATTCCTACTTTGGCTCAGTCTTCTCCCAAAAGAGGGTCTATGACCCCCCTGGCAAAGGTGAAGTATGGGCTGAAGGGGCAGGATTGCAGCTTGAGATTGATAGGCGTATGGTCAAGGAACACCTAATTCCTTTGAATGAGTTCAAATCTGCAGTAGGGATGTGAGAACCCCCCGCTGCTCGCCTCTCCTCCCCTTTGTCGAAGCACGCAAGCGATCGGCGGTCACTGTCAATCATCCCATGAACCATTTGTGGCTTCGCCGGGGTTTTTTTTTTTTGACTCAGGAACCCTTTTGCGCAAAAAAGGGCAAATTCACACACAAAGCCTCGAATTTGCGCACTTTTAAATCTTTGAAATGTGCACACTCAGCTACATCTGTGCAACATTTGTATACAGTATTGAGATCATGCCCTGCTGCTGACAGTCACCCCATCCCTCAAGCAAAAAGGATAAGCTGATGATGTGTGTTGGGCAAGCCCCCATGTTTCCCAGTTGAGCAATGATCTTTCCGTGTAGTGAATGAATCCAACCATTTTTCATTCAGTAAGCCATTAGCATGATGACTCACTCATTGATTCTGCCTGCTGCTACTCTCCTCTCCTTTGTTTTGCTAATGCTGGGAACTTGACTCTTTTGTTGTCTGAGAACATGCAAAATTATATGCTGGGGTCTGGTCAGTTCAGTGCTGCTGTCGCAGATTAGCAGACATGGGATTTTTTTTTCGTGCGAGCTCCTGTCCTGTCTGCAGAAGAGGGCTTATTGCTTTATGCTTTTGTTTGGAGGATGCTGCTCTTACAAACTGTAGCTTCCTCTCCACCCCTACTTTTCCTTGTGTGTGTGTGTGTGTGTGTGTGTGTAGGCTTCAGGCTACATTTGCTAATTCCCCCAGAAGACAACTTATTTGAGTCTTTGTAAACCTCAGAAAATATGCCACAGTGATGTGGCAACCTTTCTCCAACAGTCTTTGAGGAGAGGGATGGGGCTTCACTGGGACAGGCACTGGACTGGGCTATATGGGGCAAACCCCTGGTAAATCAGGGATATTTGGAGGGAGCTCAGAGAGGAAAAAGCAGCAGTAGCTCCATCCATCATCAGAATGAGTTTCCTGGAAAGAAGGCTGCTAGCTAGGAAGAAGTGATGTTGATGCAGAGGGAGAGAGAGAGAGATGACCATGTTGGACTAGGAGTCAGGAGACTCAAGTTCTAGAACTTCTAGTCCCCATTAGGCCATGGAAGCTCATGGGGTGACTTTGGGCCAGTCACAGACACTCAGCCCAACTGACCTCACAGAGTTGTTGTTGTGAGGATAAAATGGAGAGGAGGATTATGTATGCCACCTTGGGTTCTTTAAGGAGGGGGAAAGGCAGCATATAACTGTAATAAATAACAAAAGAAGGATTTGAAAGAGCCAAAGTCCTCTTGCAAGAGTGAGGCTTCTGTGGAAGCAGGTGGAGGGCAGCTTTGACCACTTCTCTCAATCAGCACACTTTTTTTTGGTTCATTAGGTAGAATGTGGGAAGACCCACTCACCTCTCCCTTGTATTAAGAATGCATTTCCATGATAAAGGACAGGCTGGGGCAGGTGACTCGGTACCTCATTCATTCTCTTTAGCTGACTGCCTGGGGGCTGGGGATATAACTGAATGTCTACCTACTACGGTCAGTCAGAGAGTCATTCACATGCCTGGCTGTGGAAAGGGCAGTGGGGAGGGGGACTTATTTAGGCATGCTGCAGTGTCTGAATGGAAAATGTGCCTTTCCCTCTTCTATTCCTACCAAGCAATATATCTGCTTGAGGTACACAACTGTACACAACTGCAGTCCCTTTTGGTTTCCCCATTCTGCAGTTAGCATATATGCAGGCTGTGTTATGGTTGTGGTATTGCTTGTCATCTCATGTGTTCAAGTAGCATGTCCCCCCCCCGCCCCACATGCACACTCTCCATTGTGTAGTGTATTCTTCATGCAAACATGGAGGAATTTCCCCTTGTAAAAATACAGCTAGTTGGAAGTGCTGCATCTCTAGGAATGTATGAAAGTCACTTACCTTTTCGTGGAATTGATTCGCGGTGGGGAGGGAGGTGCTCCATCCCTCCCCCCGGAATCCTCGACGGGGGGGGAGGCGATCCGGTCCTCCCCCCCGGAATCCTGCCTGGCCGGCTCCACTCTGCGGTGGCTCCGTGGAGCAGCCTAACAGGGCCGTCCGCAGCCGGACCTCCGGCCACAGATGGCCACAGATGGGCTGCTGTGTCCAGCCAGGCTGCCATGATAGGCTAAGTAAGCATTTACGTAGCCTATGATGGCTGGGCAAAAAAAACACACACACACACCCCAGCGTACGCAAATGGTGGCGGCTATAGCGGCCGCCATTTGCGTTCCCTATTTTTCGCCATTTTATCCTATGTAAATATTTACGTAGGCTATTACGGCGAAAAAAATGGGGAACGCAAATAGCGTAGTGGGCGCTATTTTTCTATATTTACGTAGACTAAAATGGCAAAAAATAGGGAACACAAATGGCGGCCGCCGTAGCTGCCGCCATTTGCGTATGCCGTGTTGTTTGTTTGTTTGTTTTTTGCCCAGCCGTGATAGGCTACATAAATACTTACTTAGCCTATCACGGCAAAGACCAAGCTGCAAATGACCAGCCACCGCCACCGCCGTCTGGAACATCTGCTCCAGGTAAGCCTTGTCCCGGGGGGAATCTGCGGGGGGGGGGCGGGGGGCAGGCCGTTTATGTAGGCTAGAATAGCAGGGGGGAAAGGAACGCAAATAGCACCCACTATGCTATTTTCATTCCCCCTTTTTTTGTCGTAATAGCCTACGTAAATATTTACGTAGGATAAAACAGCGAAAAATAAGGAACGCAAATGGCGGCCACCGTAGCCGCCGCCATTTGCGTACGCCTTTTTTTGGGGGGGTTGCCGCGATAGGCTACATAAATACTTACGTAGCCTATCATGGCAGCCTGGCTGGATGCAAATGGCGGCTGCTACAGCGTCTGCCATTTGCATCCGCAGCAGCCCGTCCGCGGCCGGAAATCCAGCTGCAGATGGCCCTGGCTGGCTGCTCTGCGAAGCCACTGCAGAGCGGAGCCAGCCGGGCAGGATTCTGGGGGGGAGGACCGGATCGCCTCCCCCCCCATTGAGGATTCCAGGGGGAGGGATGGACCACCTCCCCCCCCACCATGAAAAATTCCGCGAAAAGGTAAATGAGTTTCATACATCCCTAGTTACATGCTGCCTCCCAACCCAGGATCAAAGGTTCTAGCTGCAGTAGGATAGTGTTCTCAGTTCTCTCTATTGTACTACCAACCAAATACAGGAGTGTCGTATCATAACAGTGGGTGGCTTCTGTTTTGTGGGAACACTGGAAACTTCTTCCCATTCCTTAATTAACAGCACTCATTTCTCCTTCTCCTACTTACCTTGAACAGTCCAGGTACATTCTATGTGTGATTGCTTGCCAAATAGTTATTGATGCAACCACGTCTTGTCCTGGCCCTGATGAAAAGTACACATTTTCCCAGCATATGCAACCTGAACTGGACCACTGCTATAGGTCCCCTGTACTCTTCCTTCTTTCAGGAATGCATTGTATACAGTCCCGATTTTGCACAAATCTTTTCAGGCAGAGAGGGCAAAATGCTGGTATCATGATTGTATTTGTACATCCTGAGCCAAAAGGGACAGGCCCCTGGGGCTACAGCTCAGCTGGGCTGCCTTGGGAAAATACCTCTTAAGTGCTGTCATCCTACCTGTACAAGTGGCAGTATGGAATGCTCCCTGTTTAGGATTGTAGCCACTCCATTCTAGCCCCGCCCCCCATTTTCTGCTCCCCACAAACAGTCAGTCAGCATGCCATGGGCACTGAGCATGTACAGCCCTCATCAAGCTGTTGGGGTGGGGGTGCCCCCCAGTTAAGTTCCTTTCTTCCTAAAGATTTTCTATACTTCTGCAAACCTCAGAAGGATTCCTTCTGCAGGGTTCCTCCAGATAAGCCTGCTTGTTGTACCTCCCTTTTGTGCCTTGGTGATTCAATTTTGGCTACATTACTCACAGCCTGAACAAATCATAGAAGGAGTCATAGTTAGGGAACCAAAACCTATTCAGTTTTGCAAACAGTGCAATATATCTTCCCTACAGAGAGAATGATCAAGATAGTTTGGTCTTTAAAACATTTTGGCTACATTTGTGAACCGCCCAGAGAGCTTTGGCTATGGGGTGGTATGGAAATATAATAAATGAAATAAAATAAGCAACAATACTCATAGCCTGAACACTGGAAATAGAGGGAATGATAAGCAGAGGAGAGAGAGACCTATTTAACCATGCAAAATGATCTATGTTCCTCTTTACAAAGAGAAGGTAGAGATGCTTCCACATGGAATTGTCCTTGCACAACCAGTCAAAAGAAATTGTGCAGCTATTCTGTCTTTTCTTCCTTGATTAACATTTTGTGGAAAGAAAAAAAAGATGGAAGATGCAGTGGGAAAACACTGGAAGGTCCAAGTTGAAGATGAAGTTGTCTTTACCCACTGAAATTCCCTAAATAAGGTGATTGCATGAGAAAAGCCTTGTCTCAAAGTGCTATAAGGTACTTTGGTAGTTACAGTGTTTTTCACAAACCTGTAGTGGATTAATATAAAAATACCAAAGTTTTGACAAGTATGTTGAATGTTAAGGTTGGTGCAGATGCCCTACTGGATAACGTGGCCAGATGCAAAACAGAGCAAGGCTCCTGCACTTTTAATAGTTGTGTGGAAGAGGGAATTTCAGTGGTGTTACTTGCATGATCATCTATACCTGCTGAAAGTTGCTTTCCACTCAGCCATTGAAAGTTCAGGTGCTCTGTCCCCTTTGGCATCATCTGGCTTCCTGCCTGCTAGGATACTGCCTATCCTGTGCCAGAAAGTGTATCAGCCGCTTTAGTTAGTGGGTTCTTCTGAATGAGACACAGGCATGACTAGAGCAGAGGGACTTGCTTGTTTCTTTGAGGAAAAAGGGGGAAGGGAATGGTCTCTCTCACCTGCAGGGAATGACAGATTCTGATTTCCTTTCAGGGAAGTTTCCCACTTTCTGCCTCCTAAGCCTGGATAGGCAAACATTCCAGGCCTCCTATGATTTCCCTGGCTGAGGGTGGGCAGTGGTGGGAATGGGAGTGAGGGCAGCCTGCAGTGAGGTATGTGTATGTTTGTGAGATGCTATGGTACCAGTCCAGCAGCAATCTGACTATTTGTTATTGGCGAGGAGAATACTTTTCAGAACATAAAGGTAGGAGGGTTGGAGTAATTCTTGCTGTGCAGAAAAGGCACATTTCTGTCTTCTATTATCAATATTGGGATGTGTTGCTGGTTAAATTCCTCACACAATGCTACTCCAATATGTACGGCTCCAGTTAAATCATAATGAGAAAATGAGGAAAAAATGAGAACTTTTAAAAAATGCACTGCACATTCAGTGGGCCACAAGAAACTCCAACCCAGCAATTCTTCCTACTGATGAAGGTCTTCCAGCTGTTTCCTATGAGACATGGTGACCTTTGTTTTGGGGGGCGAGGGTTCTGATGGCTTCCACACTGCGACAGTCACACAGAAATGCAAAAAGCAGAAATACGTAAAATCAGGTATGTGTGCATTTCGCCAGCACTGATACCGGAAGCATAATTGCTGAACATGAGGTTTGTGCGCATTTCCAGTCTGCATGACTGGCAAGGAGGAGGTGAAAAGAGTTACGTAGGTATAGCACCATGCCTGTGGCAGCTGGAAAGGAAACTTCACATTTCTCCAGATATATATAGTGATGTCAGAGAATTCTGCCACGGATCTCGGGGAGGCCGAATGCCAGCGCATTCAGCCCCCCGAAATCGGTGGTGGAACGGTCTGCCCCCCCCGGGACGAGACTTACCTGGGGTGGATCTTCCTGGCGGCGGCGGCTCCGGCAACGGCTCTGGCAGCGGCTCCGGTGGCAGGGTGGCGGCGGCAGCTTCGGCGGCTGGTCTTCCAACCAGCTGCTACCACTGCCATTTCCAGTTAAAAAAAAAACACACGTGATAGGCTACGTAAATGTTTACGTAGCCTATCACGGCTGACTTTAAAAAAAAACAAAAAAATGCGCATACGCAAATGGTAGCGGCCACGGCCACCGCCATTTGCGTTCCTTATTTTGGCATGTCTTAGTCTATGTCAAAATTTACGTAGACTAAGACGTCGAAAATAAGGGGAACTCAAATAGCGTAGCGGACGCTACGCTATTTGCGTTCTCCTTATTTTCCCTTAGTCTACGTAAATCTTGACATAGACTAAGACGTGCCAAAATAAGGAACGCAAATGGCAGCGGCCGTGGCTGCCGCCATTTGCGTATGCGCGTTGTTGTTGGTTTTTTTTAAGTCAGCCGTGATAGGCTATGTAAACATTTACGTAGCCTATCACGGCTGACAGCAGGGACGCAAACGGTGGCGGCTACGGCCGCCTCCATTTGCGTCCCTGCTAGCCAGTGGCCGGATGTCCGGCTGCTGGTGGAGCCGGCTGGCGGCTCCGCAGAATCCCTGCGGAGCACAGCCGGCTGGCCAGGATTCCGGGGGGGAGGAACGGAGTGCCTCCCCCCCCGTCCAGGATTCCGGGGGGAGGGACGGAGCACCTCCCCCCCCACCATCAACATAATCTGAGAAAGGTAAGTGCCTTTCGTACATCCCTAGATACATATTATATAATTCCTGCTAGTGTGACAGTGGTATCACCATTATGGGCATAGTTCTTGGGCTGTCCTTTTGGTTCTCTCACAGTCCAGTGGTCACCCTGGCCAAGCCAAAACGCAAACACACAAAATGACAGCACACAACCAAGAGACCAAGACCACACTGCCCCTTTTATTATTTATGTATTTATTTATCTATTTATTTGGGTATTGCATTTCTATTCTGCCCAATAGCTGAAGCTCTCTGGGCCGCCATTCACAGAAATTATAACCAAAAAGCACACAGTAAAACAATTACTTATTTCCCTTTTGGGCTAGCTTGTTCTCATCTGATTTATGAATGAAGGAACTATCTTTTTCTTTCTGTTTGTTCTGCTTGGGAACATATTCTCTCAAATGTTGGAGTTAAATTCTAAGTTTTAGGAGAGATTTGCAACATAATCGCACATCTCCTTGCGGTGGATATCTCAACTTGCCACTGTGAAGGAATAGTACTTTCTAATTGTTACTCAGAAATTGAAGGCAATGGCCCATTTCAATCTTAATGAAACGACTTGTCATTCAGGTAGGAACGGGGTTGCTTGCTCTCACCTTTTTCCGGATCTCTCTGTGGCTGTGACATTTCTCAATTCATTGAATGTGCAAAATCAAAAGGGCCCTGGCAGCTGCGCTTTTTTTTCCGCTCCAAAAATGTACATATATGCAGATGTGCACATTGGGGGCAAATGCGAAAAAAGGGGCAAATGCACAAAACTGAAGGGATAGCCACCAAAGCCTTTTGCTGAACAGATGATCGGCGAGAGCTGGGGGGAGCTGGTGAACAGGATCGCCATAGAGCCTGAGACTTCGTGGGAATCTCTTGAATGGAACGGAGCAGGGGCAGATGAGGAGGGGTTTGCGAACATCAGTTCGGGAAGCCGAACAGAGAGACAATAGTCAAAGACAAAGTAGGAAATGAACGTTTGCAACATCCCTAATCTCCAGGGCCAGATGAACTGCATCCTAGAGTAATAAATGAAATGGCAGAAGAGCTCTCAGAACCACTGTCTATTCTCTTTGAGAAATCATGGAGGACGGGGGAAGTGCCAGATGACTGGAGGAGGGCTAATGTTGTCCCTGAAAAAGGGTAAAAAGGAGGAACCTGGGAACTACAGACCAGTCAATCTGACATCAATCCCTGGGAAAATTCTGGAGCAGATGATAAAGCAATCCATCTGAAAGCACCTTGAAAACAATGCAGTAATTACTCAAAGCAACATGGATTTGTCAAGAACAAATCCTGCCAGACGAATCTGATCTCATTTTTTGATCAGGTCACCTCCCTTGTGGACTGTGGGAATGCTGTGGACCTAATATACCTTGACTTCAGCAAAGCTTTAGACAAAGTACCCCATGATCTTCTGATGAGCAAACTAGTTCAAAGTGGGCTAGATGAAACAACAATCAGGTGGATCCACAGTTGGCTACAGGATCGGACTCAAAGAGTGCTTATCAATGGGACCTTCTCAAACTGGGGAGAGGTAACGAGTGGGGTACCCCAAGGCTCAGTCCTGAGCCCAGTGCTCTTCAACATTTTTATTAATGACTTGGAGGGAATGCTGATAAGATTTGCAGATGACACAAAATTGGGCAGGATAGTTAATACCTTGGAAGACAGAAACAAAATTCAAAGTGATCTTGATAGGCTGGAGCGCAGGGCAGAAAACAGAATGACAGTTCTGCACCTAGGAAAAAGAAACCAAATGCACAGTTACAAGATGGGGGATACTTGGCTCAACGACACTACAAGCAGGAAGGATCTTGGAACTGTTGTAGATCACAAGCTGAATATGAGCCAACAATGTGATGTGGCTGCAAAAAAGGCAAATGCTCTTTTGGGCTGCATTAATAAAAGCATAGCTTCCAAATCCCAGGAGGTACTAGTTCCCCTCTACTCAGCACTGGTTAGGCCTCATCTGGACTACTGTGTCCAGTTCTGGGCACCACACTTTAAGAAGGATGCAGACAAGCTGGAATGGGTTCAGAGGAGGGCAATGAAGATGAACAGGGGACTGGAAACAAAGCCCTATGAAGGGAAACTGAAAGAACTGGGCATGTTTAGGCTTGAGAAGGGAACACTGAGGGGAGATATGATAGCGCTCTTCAAGTACTTGAAAGGTTGTCACAGAGAGGAAGGCCAGCATCTCTTCTTGATCATCCCAGAATGCAGGACACGGAATAATGGGCTCAAGTTACGAAAGCCAGATTCCAGCTGAACATCAGGAGAAACGTCCTGACTGTTAGAGCAATACGACAATGGAACCAATTCCCTAGGGAGGTGGTGGGCTCTCCCACACTGGAGGCATTCAAGATGAGGCTGGAGCTGGACAGCCATCTGTCAGGGATGCTCTGACTTGGATTCCTGCACCGAGCAGGGGGTTGGACTCGATGGTCTTATAGGCCCCTTCCAACCCTACTATTCTATGATCCTTGTGATTCCCAAGGTCTACTAAGGCAATTAGGACAACTGTTTTTTCTTTCAAAAACATTATAATTCCTCTCTAATTGCACACTCAGGTGGCTGAGTGTGAGATGGGTGACCCATTCCTGCTCCATCCAACTAGCTCATTTATTTTCTTTGAACAAATGTGTCTGTGACTCACTTGACCAATAGAGAAAACTGCAGCTATATGGACGGACCCCACTCAGCAACAGATGTATGAATCATTGAATCTCAGCTGAGTGTTTTGGGCTTCAAGAATTTATTTATATGGATTGTTGTCCCTGAAACCCCTCTCAAGCCAAACAACTTAAAGGGGTACCACAATATATATATATGTGTTTCTCAAATAGTATTCTTTGTTATTACAAAGAATAACAAATCTTTGTAATAATAAAATAAGCAAAAGACATTACTACATACAATGCCGTTAGGATGATTAGAAGCATAATAGAAATTGTTGCTAGCATATTCCTTAGTAAAATTAAATTTCTATTCCTCTCAACCAACAGAGCAGTCCTCATTAAGATTTTATAGTTACCTATCTGGCAAGCATGGTTGGCAGAACTTAGGTAACCATGTTTGGTAGGCTTCCTGTTCTCCCAGGATCTCTCTTCTAAACAGATCACCTCACAAAGGCTGGGAAGACTGTGTTTGGCCACAGCATGAAGAACTTCATCAGGAGGGCTTTAAACTAAATCCTACGGGGAAGGGAGATGTAATGTTGGGGGTAACAATGGACACAGGCGCATGCACTGTAATGGAGAGAACAGCTCTGATAGCGCCCAATAATAGTCTTCAGACACATGTAGGAAGAAAGCCAGACTATGAAGCACATGGTCTTCGATGTCTGTATACTAAGGCCCAGAGTATGGGAAACAAACAGAACAAACTTGAACTCTTAATACAAGAGGGAAATTATGACCTGATAGGTATAACTGAGACTTGGTGGGATGACTCTCATGACTGGAATACAGCAATTGAAGGATATAACTTGTTCAAAAAGAACAGGAGGAACAGAAAGGGAGGTGGGGTTGCACTGTATGTGAAAAATACATATCTCTGCACAGAAATAAAGGAGGAGGAGCTTGGTAGCCCCATCGAGAGCATCTGGGTTGAAATAAATGGAGCAAAGAATAAAAGGAACCTGGTGGTCGGAGTCTACTATCAGCCACCCAATCAAGGAGAAGACAAGGATGAAAGTTTTGAAAAGCAAATAGCCAATGTTTTAAGGAAGCATGATGTAGTAGTAATGGGCGACTTCAATTTCCCCGATATTTGTTGGGAGACAAATTCTGCAAAACATGGCCCCTCCAGGAAATTCCTGACTTGTGTGGTGGATAACTTCCTCCTGCAGAAAGTAGAGGAAGGAACTAGAGGATCGGCTATACTTGACTTGATCCTAACCAACAGAGATGACTTAGTGGATAAAGTAGCAGTTACAGGACTCTGGGGGAAAGCGACCATGTTAAATTTGAGTTCCTGGTTCCAAAGGAAGCAAAAGCCGAGTGTGGCCAAACGTGTACCCTGGATTTTAGGAAAGCTGATTTTCATAAACTCAGAACAATGATCAGTAAGGTCCCATGGCAAGCGATGCTAGCGAGAAAAGGAGTCCAAGATGGGTGGGAGCTTTTAAAAAAGGAAATTCTCAAGGCACAATCACAAGCAATTCCAACCAGAAGAAAAGGTGGAAGACAACAGAAGAAGCCAATGTGGCTTCACAAAAAGCTTAGGGATGACCTGAAAACAAAAAAGGACACATATAGGAAGTGGAAAGAAGGCCAAGTAACAAAGGAAGAGTACAGGCAGATAGCACAGAATTGCAGGGATGGCGTCAGGAAGGCTAAAGCTGAGAATGAGCTGAGGTTAGCAAGGGATGTTAAAAACAACAAAAAGGCTTTCTTCAGCTACGTGCATAGTAAAAGGCAGAGGAAAGAAATGGTGGTTCAGCTATTAAATAAGGATGGCAAAACGATAACAGAAGGCAAAGAAAAGGCAGAGGTGCTCAATTCCTACTTTGGCTCAGTCTGCTCCCAAAAGAGGGTCTATGACCCCCCTGGCAAAGGTGAAGTACAGGCTGAAGGGGCAGGATTGCAGCTTGAGATCGACAGGCATATGGTCAAGGAACACCTAATTACTTTGAATGAGTTCAAATCTCCAGGGCCAGATGAACTGCATCCTAGAGTCATAAAGGAACTGGCAGAAGAACTCTCAGAACCGCTGTCTATTCTCTTTGAGAAATCATGGAGGACGGGGGAAGTGCCAGATGACTGGAGGAGGGCTAACGTTGTCCCTATCTTCAAAAAGGGTAAAAAGGAGGAACCTGGGAACTACAGACCAGTCAGTCTGACATCAATCCCTGGAAAAATTCTGGAGCAGATGATAAAGCAATCCATCTGGAAGCACCTTGACAACAATGCCGTGATTACTCGAAGCCAACATGGATTTGTCAAAAACAAGTCCTGCCAGACAAATCTGATCTCATTTTTTGATCAAGTCACCTCCCTTGTGGACTGTGGGAATGCTGTAGACATCATATACCTCGACTTCAGCAAAGCTTTCGACAAAGTGTCCCATGATATCCTGATGAGCAAACTAGCTCAAAGTGGGCTAGATGAAACAACGATCCGGTGGATCCACAGTTGGCTACAGATTCGGGCTCAAAGGGTGCTTATCAATGGGACCTTCTCAAACTGGGGAGAGGTAATGAGTGGGGTATCGCGGGGCTCAGTCCTGGGCCCAGTGCTCTTCAACATTTTTATTAATGACTTGGAGGAGGAGGTGCAGGGAATGCTGATCAAATTTGCAGATGACACAAAATTGGGAGGGATAGCTAATACTTTGGAAGACAGAAACAAAATTCAAAGTGATCTGGATAGACTGGAGCGCTGGGCAGAAAACAACAGAATGACATTTAATAGGGACAAATGCCAAGTTCTGCACCTAGGAAAAGGAAACCAAATGCACAGTTACAAGATGGGGGATACATGGCTCAACCACACTACAAGCGAGAAGGATCTTGGCATTGTTGTCGATCACAAGCTGAATATGAGCCAACAATGTGATGTGGCTGCAAAAAAAGGCAAATGCTATTTTGGGCTGCATTCATAGAAGCATCGCTTCCAAATCCTGGGAAGTACTAGTTCCCCTCTACTCAGCACTGGTTAGGCCTCATCTGGACTACTGTGTCCAGTTCTGGGCACCACACTTTAAGAAGGATGCAGACAAACTGGAGAGGGTTCAGAGAAGGGCAACAAAGATGATCAGGGGACTGGAAACAAAGCCCTATGAGGAGAGACTGAAAGAACTGGGCATGTTTAGCCTTGAGAAGAGAAGACTGAGGGGAGATATGATAGCACTCTTCAAGTACTTGAAAGGTTGTCACGGAGAAGAAGGCCAGGATCTCTTCTTGATCATCCCAGAGTGCAGGACACGGAATAATGGGCTCAAGTTACAGGAAGCCAGATTCTGGCTGAACATCAGGAAAACCTTCCTGACTGTAAGAGCAATACGACAATGGAACCAATTACCTGGGGAGGTGGTGGGCTCTCCCACACTGGAGGCCTTCAAGACGAGGCTGGACAGCCATTTGTCAGGGATGCTCTGACTTGGATTCCTGCATTGAGCAGGGGGTTGGACTCGATGGCCTTGTAGGCCCCTTCCAACCCTACTATTCTATGATTCTATGAGATCAAACCGTTGCCTTTTATAACTCCTATTTTGATGACCTCATCCTAAGTTTAGACCTAGTCATACTGTTCCTATTTCTAACCCTAATAGGGTTGTCTCCCAGTGTAGCCAGGTTTACCACTGACACCAGTAACACCTTGATGAGGGTATTCCTCCTAACCTAAGCAGCTTTTTACTTCCAAGAATTAACCAACCCACCTGTGGCAAGCATTTTTGCCCCAGGTCCAAGAACACATTTTTGTACTTAAAGCTAGATTATAGCATACATAGCTAATTACTCTGTTACTAATCATTTACTGTTAGCATACCCAGATTATTAGGAATAGCACTCTTATGAAATACAATGAATGCTTATCAACAATACACATTACATTCATACTTTGTGACAAGCGCCTCTCTCAGTTTGGAAGCCAAACTGGGCCACCCAAAATAAAATAGGAGCGAACCCCCAAGGTATGCAGAAGTATAAATGTTTGTAAAGCAAATGAAAACATAAATGTATAAAAACCCAAAGCTTTACATAGACCTGTAAACTTAGAGATCATATGGAATGTTGAGGTGCCAGTTAAAAGGGGAAGGAGGTTCATGTTGTGAGGCTAAAAAACTCCCTTCCCTGCACTCTGGCATGTTTAAGGGAAAAAGAAAGGTAAAGTGACACCTTTTCCATTTCCCCCTCTCTCTGTGGAGGCTGCTGGCGCCTACAATGGGGCTGTCAATCCACTTTGGGTTTCAGTCAGAATCAGTCAGAACTCTAAAGGAGCTTTCCAAGGTGCTGAACCCAGTTTGGGGATAGAGTTCAACATTTTGGGTAGCTCCTTTAGAGTTCTGTCTGGTTCTGACTAAAACCCAGAGTGGATTCACAGCCCCACTGAAATAGGAGCCACCAGCCCCTCCACTGGTCTCTCTAGAACCACCCCAACTCTCTAAAGCTACACAATATTGAGATTCAGTGCTGGGAGTCACTCCCAAAACTGAGCCTGCTAGTTCTATAAAGTATGGCAGGCAAAGGCAACAGGGGGTGGGAAAGAAAGGAAGGAAGGAAGGAAGGAAGGAAGGAAGGAAGGAAGGAAGGAAGGAAGGTGTTCTTTTCCCTTTCTCTCCTCCTGAAACCTAACCCCAGAGAGGCCTGAAAATTACTACAGGACTCCTGTTCCAGGCTGGAACCAGGAACATCAGCACTCCTCTTAGATGATGGGGATGCGGTAATATTTTGTTGTAGGTTCCATTTGTAATTATTTATTTCTGAAACATACATATTTGATTCAGGTTGATTACAAACATCACTGCAAGGCAAAATTGGGACATCCTATATAGCAAAAAGAGCAAGTCCATTCTGATATGCTATGTCATTTTGCAATCCAGTGTCATTGTTGTTGTTGTTGTTCAGTCATTCAGTCGTGTCCGACTCTTCGTGACCCCATGGACTTCCTGTCCTGCGCTCTCTCCCGGAGCGTGCTCAAGTTCATATTCATTGCATCGGTGATACTATCTAGCCATCTCATCCTCTGCCGTCCCCTTCTCCTTTTGCCTTCAATCTTTCCCAGCATCAGGGTCTTTTCCAGAGAGTTTTCTCTTCGCATTAGGTGGCCAAAATATTTGAGCTTCAGCTTCAGTATCTGTCCTTCCAATGAGCACTCAGGGTTGATTTCCTTTAGGATTGACTGATTTGACCTCCCTGCAGTCCAGGGGACTTGTAACAGTCTTCTCCAGCACCACAGTTCGAAAGCATCAATTCTTTGGCGCTCAGCCTTCCTTATAGTCCAGCTCTCACAGCCATACATTACTACTGGGAAAACCATAGCTTTGATTAGACGGACCTTTGTCGGCAAGGTGATGTCTCTGCTTCTTACTATGCTGTCTAGGTTTGCCATAGCTTTCGTCCCAAGGAGCAAGCGTCTTTTAATTTCATGGCTACAGTCACCATCTGTGGTGATCTTGGAGCCCAAGAAAGTAAAATCTGTCACTGCTTCCATTTCTTCCCCTTCTATATGCCAGGAAGTGATGGGGCCAGATGCCATGATCTGAGTTTTGTTAATGTTGAGTTTCAAACCAGCTTTTGCACTCTCCTCTTTCACCCTCAACAAGAGGCTCTTGAGATCCTCTTCGCTTTCTGCCATTAGGGTGGTATCGTCTGCATATTGGAGGTTGTTGATAATTCTCCCAGCAATCTTAATTCCGACCTGTGATTCATCCAACCCGGTGTTTCTCATGATGTACTCTGCATATAAGTTAAATAAGCAGGGTGACAATATGCAGCCTTGTCGTACTCCTTTCCCAATTTTGAACCAATCGTTTGTTCCATGTCTGGTTCTTACTGTTGCTTCTTGACCCTCGTACAGGTTTCTCAGGAGACAGGTAAGGTGGTCTGGTACTCCCATCACTTTAAGAATTTGCCACAGTTTGTTGTGATCCACACAATCAAAGGCTTTAGCGTAGTCAATGAAGCAGAAATAGACGTTTTTCTGGAATTCTCTTGCTTTCTCTATGATCCAGCAAAAGTTGGCGATTTGATCTCTAGTTCCTCGGCCTCTTCAAAACCCTGCTTGTACTTCCAGTAGTTCTCGGTTCGCATACTGCTGAAGCCTAGCTTGTAGGATTTTGAGCATAACCTTGCTGGCATGTGAAATGAGTGCAATTGTGCGGTAGTTTGAACACTCTTTGGTGTTGCCCTTCTTTGGAATTGGAATGTAAACTGACCTTTTCCAGTCTTGCGGCCATTGTTGAGTGTTCCAAATTTGTTGGCATATTGAGTGCAGCACTTTAACAGCAGCATCTTTTAGGATTGTAAATAGCTCAGCTGGAATACTGTCATCTCCGCTAGCTTTGTTGTTAGTAATGCTTCCTAAGGCCCACTTGACTTCACTCTCTAGGATGTCCGGCTCAAGTTCAGTGACCACACTATCATGGCTATCAGGGACATTCAGATCTTTCCTGTATAGTTCTTCTGTGTATTCTTGCCACCTCTTCTTAATCTCATCTGCTTCTGTTAGGTCCCTGCCTTCTTTGTCCTTTATCATGCCCATCTTTGCACAAAACGTTCCCTTGAGATCTCAAATTTTCTTGAAGGGATCTCTAGTCTTTCCCATTATGTTGTTTTCTCGATTTCTTTGCATTGTTCATTTAAGAAGGCCTTCTTGTCTCTCCTTGCTATTCTCTGGAACTCTGCATTCAGTTGGATATATCTTCCCCTTTCTCCCTTGCTTTTCGCTTCCCTTCTTTCATCAGCTACTTGTAAAGCTTCATCAGACAGCCACTTGGCTTTCTTGCACTTCTTTTTCTTTGGGATGGATTTCGTTGCTGCCTCCTGAACAATGTTACGGACCTCCGTCCATAGTTGCTCAGGCACTCTGTCTATCAGGTCTAATCCCTTAAATCTATTCCTCACCTCCAGTGTATATTCATAAGGGATATGATTTATGTCATACCTGAATGGTTTAGTGGTTTTCCCTACATTCTTCAATTTAAGCCAAAATTTTGCAACAAGAAGCTCATGTTCTGAGCCACAGTCAGCTCCAGGTCTTGTTTTTACTGACTGTATAGAGCTTCTCCATCTTTGGCTGCAAAGAACATCATCAATCTGATTTCGATATTGACCATCTGGTGATGTCCATGTGTAGAGTCGTCTCTTGTGCTGTTGGAAAAGAGTGTTTGCTATGATCAGCGTGTTCTCTTGGCAAAACTCTACTCGCTTTTGTCCTGCTTCATTTTGTACACCAAGGCCATGCCTGCCTGTTATCCTGGTGATTTCTTGACTTCCTACTTTAGCATTCCAATCCCCTTTGATGAAGAGGACATCTTTTTTTGGTGTTAGTTCTAGAAGGTGTTGTAGGTCTTCATAGAACCGATCAACCTCAGCTTCTTCGGCATCAGTGGTTGGGGCATAGACTTGAATTACTGTGATGTTGAATGGTTTGCCTTGGATTTGTATCTAGATCATTCTATCGTTTTTAAGATTGTACTCCAGTACTGCTTTTCCCACCCTTTTGTTGACTATGAGTGCTACTCCATTTCTTCTAAGGGATTCTTGCCCACAGTGGTAGATATGATGGTCACCTGAATTAAATTCGCCCATGCCTGTCCATTTTAGTTCGCTGATTCCCAAGATGTCAATGTTCAATCTTGCCATCTCATGTTTGAGCACCTCCAGCTTACCTTGATTCATTGATCTGACATTCCAGGTTCCTAAACAATATTGTTCTTTACAGCATCGGATTTTCTTTTCACCACCACCAGACACATCCACAGCTGAGTGTCCTTTCGGCTTTGGCCCAGCCGCTTCACTCTTTCTGGCGCTACTTGGAAATACCCTCTGCTCTTCCCCAGTAGTATATTGGACACCTTCTGACCTGAGGGTCTCATCTTCCGTTGTCATCTCTTTTAGCCTCGTGATACGTTCCATGGGGTTTTCTTGGCAAGAATACTGGAGTGGGTTGCCATTTCCTTCTCCAGTGGACCACATTTTGTCAGAAGTCTCTGCCATGACCTGTCCATCTTGGGTGGCCCTGCACGGCATAGCTTATGGCTTCACTGAGTTATGCAAGCCCCTTCGCCACAACAAGGCAGTGATCCATGAAGGGGATCCAGTGTCATGCAAACCCTAAAACTGAGCCTTGCATAACTCATGTTTGCTGGATTTGCATGATATGACAACCCCTGAGCAGGGGTTGCATATTCACAACAGTGGCCACACGTACTCCACACACACCACAGCCTCACCATGGGTTAAATAACCCATTGTGGGCTTTTATGTCATGCAAACTGCCCCAATATGAAGGAATGAATAGTGTATTGTGGCCATAGACCAACAGAAGTTAAGACAACAAAACCAATAGAAATAGATATAAGAGATCAATACATAAAAAGAACGAATTAATGGAAGAACCAAATCTTCCTAATTTGTACTGAGGAAAAAAAGAAGTTAGCTACCCTCTCAGTAATATGGATAGAATCATCCCTTAAACAGAAAGAGAACAGAGTATCTGTAGGTCTTCTGGGTAGTTTTCTTAGTAAAAGGAGAATCCATTACAATTTGAAGTTTAAGAGAAGATGGCCAACAGACTCTATTTCTCTGATTCCAGAAGGGCAAAATTGTTCATTGAGTGGAATCTTGTTAAATTGGCCAGTTAGCAAAGCAAAGGGCAGCACATGAAAGTGAAAAAGAATCAATGCTCTCCTGTCTTTGAAAACACTTTATGTGTGCAAGTATGGGGCCATAGCAATTCCATAATTTGAAAGGTTACTTAAGGGCAGTGGAGTACAAGACATATTGGCTGTAGTTCTCAAATGTTGTAGGTTTAAGTTTATTAACGTCTGCAGTTGAGCCTTCTCTAGGCCATACTTACCCAAAACCTCAGGGGAGAAACCCAACCTAAGAACCTTCTTTTTTGTAACCCATATCCACTGACTGACAAAGGAAGCTGAAAGCAATAAGTGAACGTAACTAGAAGGAGCAGCAGAAAAATGCAAATGTAACCATGCCAGGACATATATCCAAGCTTTACATTCACCTGATCATATACCCTATTTCAAGTATATACTGTGTTCCCTACAAAGGGGAGTAATTTTTCTAAGGAATGTAGATTGAAAAATTAGCTCCCATTCGCATTCAGGATTTCAAACAGACCATGTTCAGATGATTTGTGAACTGAACTGAAATTCTCGTACATCCCTAATTAGGAATATCTATTCCTGAGGCCATGGTAACTGGACATCTTTAGAGCATGCTAGTCCACAAATATTTTCCCCCTAATGTGTGTAAAGTGATAATCCTGTACAAACATCTCCCCTTTCCTATTGCGAACATGATTGCCAAACCTCCAGTATAAACCTGTTGCGTAACACCTGCTCTTTAGCAGTATACTAAAAATAAGTAGTGGTCCCACGTGGTATGTTGCTGCATCCACTAAGGGTGTAATCCTATGCATGTTTAGACAGAGAAAAGGCCTACAACTCCCAGCATGCCCCAGCCAACCATGCTGGCTGGGGCATGCTGGGATTTGTAGGCCTTTTCTCTGTCTAAACATGCATAGGATTGTGCCCTTAAAAACCTTGTTCCCAGGCTTGACCAAGCTCCCACACAACCCAAGCTCCCTCACAACCCTCCTAATTTTTCTCTTTTAAAAATAACTAAACAATTTCAGCCCCAAAAACATACAGTTGGAGGCACTGGTTGAGATTCTAACCTTTATTTCTGTGAGTTCCAGACATTCTGGAGACAATCCCTGGGTAAATGCCATTCTGATTCTATTAAGGTTAAATTTCAAGCAGACAGGAAAGGGCATGATGAGAGCCGAAAGTAATTACAGACAGCAGTGCACATCTGCTTCTCAATGCCTGTTCAAAGTCGCCAGCACCAACATCAATATGGGTTGATTCTTTGCTCAAGTCCAGTGAGCTGATGATGGGTTGGATGCTGACAGAGAACAGGATAGGCCAGCTTTTAAATTGAAGGGCTGAGAGAGAGTTCTGACAAAATGCAACCCACTCCAGTATTCTTGCCAAGAAAACCCCATGGAACGTATCACAAGGCTAAAAGATATGACGCCGGAAGATGAGCCCCTCAGGTCGGAAGGTGTCCAATATACTACTGGGGAAGAGCAGAGGGTATTTCCAAGTAGCGCCAGAAAGAGTGAAGCGGCTGGGCCAAAGCCAAAAGGACACTCAGCTGTGGATGTGTCTGGTAGGGATGTACGAAAGTTCCGCCATGGATCTTGGGGAGGCCGAATGCCAGCGCATTTGGCCTCCCGAAATTGGTGGCGGCAGCGGCTACGGCGGCGGTTCGGCAGTGGCGGTGGCCAGTCTTCCGACCGGCTGCCACCGCTGCCATTTCCAGGTAAAACAACAACAACAACAACAACAAAACGTGATAGGCTACGTAAAGATTTACGTAGCCTATCACGGCTAGATTTTAAAAAAACATCGTGATAGGCTAAGTAAATCTTTACGTAGCCTATCATGGCTGATTAAAACAAAAAATGCGCATACGCAAATGGCGGCACCCATGGGCGCCGCCATTTGCGTTCCTTATTTTGGCATGTCTTAGTCTACGTAAACATTTACGTAGACTAAGATGGCGAAAATAAGGGGAATGCAAGTAGCGTAGCGTCTACGCTATTTGCGTTCCCCTTATTTTCACCGTCTTAGTCTACATAAATGTTTACGTAGACTAAGATGTGCCAAAATAAGGAACGCAAATGGCGGCGCCCATGGGCGTCGCCATTTGCGTACACGCGTGGTTTTTTTATTTATTTAACTTATATGCAGAGTACATCATGAGAAATGCCGGGTTGGATGAATCACAGGTCGGAATTAAGATTGCCGGGAGAATTATCAACAACCTCAGATACGCAGATGATACCACCCTAATGGCAGAAAGCGAAGAGGAACTAAAGAGCCTCTTGTTGAGGGTGAAAGAGGAGAGTGCAAAAGCTGGTTTGAAACTCAACATTAAAAAAATGAAGATCATGGCATCTGGCCCCATCACTTCCTGGCATATGGAAGGGGAAGAAATGGAAGCAGTGACAGATTTTATTTTCTTGGGCTCCAAGATCACTGCAGACGGTGACTGTAGCCATGAAATTAAAAGACGCTTGCTCCTTGGGAGGAAAGCTATGGCAAACCTAGAAAGCATAGTAAGAAGCAGAGACATCACCTTGCCGACAAAGGTCCGCATAATCAAAGCTATGGTTTTCCCAGTGGTAATGTATGGCTGTGAGAGCTGGACTGTAAGGAAGGCTGAGCGCCGTAGAATCGATGCTTTCGAACTGTGGTGCTGGAGAAGGCTCTTATGAGTCCCCTGGACTGCAAGGAGGTCAAATCAGTCCATCATAAAGGAAATCATCTCTGAGTGCTCATTGGAAGGACAGATACTGAAGCTGAAGCTCAAATATTTTGGCCACCTAATGCGAAGAGAAAACTCTCTGGAAAAGATCCTGATGCTGGGAAAGACTGAAGGGAAAGGGAGACAGGGACAGCAGAGGATGAGATGGCTAGATAGCATCACTGTTGCAATGAATATGGACTTGAGCACGCTCTGGGAGAGAGTGGAGGACAGGAAGGCCTGGCGTGCTATGGGTCACGAAGAGTTGGACATGACTGTATGACTGAACAACAACAACAACAACAACTCTGCATATAAGTTAAATAAGCAGGGCGACAATATACAGCCTTGTCGTACTCCTTTCCCAATTTTGAACCAATCGGTTGTTCCATGTCTGGTTCTTACTGATGCTTCTTGACCCTCATACAGGTTTCTCAGGAGACAGGTAAGGTAGTCTGGTACTCCCATTTCTTTAAGAGTTTGTTGTGATCCACACAATCAAAGGCTTTAGCATAGTCAATGAAGCAGAAATAGACGTTTTTCTGGAATTCTCTTGCTTTCTCCATGATGCAGCGAATGTTGGCGATTTGATCTCTAGTTCCTCGGCCTCTTCGAAACCCAGCTTATACTTCCGGTAGTTCTCGGTTCACATACTGCTGAAGCCTAGCTTGTAGGATTTTGAGCATCACCTTGCTGGCATGTGAAATGAGCGCAATTGTACCGTAGTATGAACACTCTTTGGCATTGCCCTTCTTTGGAATAGGAATGTAAACTGACCTTTTCCAGTCTTGTGGCCACAGCTGAGTGTTCCAAATTTGTTGGCATATTGAGTGCAGCACTTTGGGACCAGATGAGCATTGGCTAAATAAAAACAAAACAAATATTAGCCCTATGGGGAAAAAATGCCAGCTCAACATAGCTGAGTTGTAATACTTGATGCACTTCTCCATTTCCCCACACCAACATTGCCACATTCTGAATGATCTGCATTTCGATCCCACTCACAATTAACCTGATCCTGAGTTCTTGAGGTCCATGTGTTGTTAGGGATAGCTCCGCATAGGAATACATGCGATGAGCTCTCCCTAACACTGTACCAAGGACAAAAGTTCGATGTGTTCTATTACATGGAAATAGATTCCATTGAAATAAATGGAACTCAGATGAAAGTGACTTGTTTAGGATCAGGGTGCTCTAGGTATGACTCATTTTTAGGTCTCAGGTAGACAATACAACCTCCTCCGATGATGCTAAGTAAAGAATATTCACTGTGACATGGGGGATCCAGCATCTAACTGCTATATAATGGTAGCTTATTCAGTTAAGAAAGGGACATTCCCTCAGCGTTCATAGGAAATAATTAGCAGTCTATGGTTTTCCATATAATTGGCTGCACAGGGCAAACATTTAAAATATTAACATTGCCTCTTTTCTATAAAACCATTTCATTGAAAAAGGTATTTCAAAATTACTAGCTATTCTTGTTTTCATCTTTACTTAAGAGACTTGATACTAGAAAATGTTAAAAACAGGCGAAAGGTGCAATCAATCGTATGCATGTTTAGAGAGAAAAAAGTTGTACAACTCCCAGCATGCCCCAGCCAGCCATGTAGGACTTTGTCCCGTCTGACTATCCACAGAATTGCACTCGAAGGCCTTTAGCCTTGATAAAATTACTTTCTAAGTCAATGGTGCATAACCAGCTGCCTGAGAGGGCCACAGGTACCCCAAAGGCCTTAACTGTGCCCCTTGGTTGCTCTGCCCCCCCCATTGGAGAATCCTGCACTGCCATTTTTCCACCAACTTTACTATTGCTACCACTGATACAGATTACTCTTTCCAGTGAGGAAAGAGTGATCTCTATGAGGAGGATCGGGGGGGGGGGGGCTTCTGTATCAGGAGGGAGTGGAAAGAAAGAACGATCTATGCATCAAGATTGCTGGGATGGGTGCATGCATAAAGTGTGTGTGTCCCTGAGCATGCACATGCAGCCCCCAACCACTGAACCAGCATTGCATGTAGCCCTTGGGTCCAAAAAAGTTGTGCACCCCTGTTCTAAATCATTCATAAAATCATTTTTTTCCCTCTAAATATGGAGAAAGATATAGCTCAGTAGTACAGGTAGGGATGGACTGATCAGTCTAGTTCTGCTCCAGGTCACTTTTCAATGAGTTCATTCGTAAGTCCATTCAATTTTGTTTCTGCATTAATCTGTGAATTGTTTAAAAATGCACATGAGTATTTGCATTAAAATGCATGTTTTTGAATGCATCTTACCTCAAAATATGCATTTCTAAGTATTTATTTATTTGATTTATACCCTGCCTTTCTACCAAAAAAGGCTTACAAATACAATTTTATCTAAAAAACGTATATGTTTATATGCATTTTATTTGTGCTTTGAGCCAAGAACTGCTTCACAGAATTCAGAGAAATGTGAAATCTAAAGGATAACTATGTTCCAAACCACACATTAGTCTAGGAAGTGTGGATCAGTTCATGTTGGAATTTGCAAAAAACTGATTCCCCAAGCAACCCTAAGTGGAGCACATGCTTTGCAATTAAAAGGTCACAGGTTCAACCTCTGGCATTTCCAGGCAAGGCTCGGAAAGACTCCTGCCAGAAACCATAGAGAGCACTGTCTGTTAATGTAGACAGTACTGAGCTAGATAAACCAATGGTATGACTCAGTACAAGACAACTTCCTGTGTTCTTATGTGGCCTGGGAAGACTACCTTGAAAATATAATGTGTAATACTTGTTCTTACCTTTACAAGTGTTTTAAATACAGATATGGCTCAAGAGTTATGCACCAGATCAAATAATACATCATCTAGAGTAAACTAGTCCTAATTCCAGGATGAACTGTAGTACTATTCAGTTTTTATTAGCTCATATGATTACGACTGTGTGAGCGGGGAAAGTGTATGCAGGTCACACCCCTGCCATTGCGTCCCCACTGGTCCTGTCCCTCATTACCCATGTGGGAAGCTCTGAAGAGGGGAATCTGCTGTACACGTGTAGGCTTCTCACATGATATAACACTCTAATCATAGAGAGTTCTAAATCATACAGGAGCCTATGGATATCGAGCAGGTTCCCTGTTTCAGAACTTCCCCTGATGCATGGATGGGCGTGGGGGGAAGCAGGGGACACACCAGTGGAATGGAGCAATGGGTATAGCCCCACTGTCCCCTTTATGCAATGTTAATTGTGTGAGCTAATACCATCTGAACAGGGACATATGACTATCAGAACAAGGGTTAGAGCCAGACTTAGTTATGTTCAGAGTAGGCCCATTGAAACTAATGGGACTTAAGTTAACCATGACTAATGTGTCCCATTGATTTCAATGGGTGTACTTGAAGCATGTCCAAGTCTGGATCCTACCCCAGATCTACATATTTGGGAATCTTCACAGCCACTCAGTTCATCACCAATGGTGAAGATGACTATGGCCAGATTAGGAAACATAATGGGTGATGGTAGCTTGAAAATGACCTAAGAATATTCTATGGTAAGGAAGAATCAGATAGATTCTCAGATATTGCCTTATTCAGATTTGATCTAGCCTGTTTTCTCAAGGAGGGTGCCAACAGTGATATCCATATCAGGCAGAACATCCTGGCATTCAACTCACAGACTTTCAAAAGAAGACCAATGGTGTCAGATGCCAAGTTCTTGGTCACTGGCCATCTGATTAAAAACACTGAGTGGCCCACACATTTTGACTGGCTTTGCTAGCTAACCATTATTTGTGGTTTCCCTCCGCCCTTTCCCTTTTTTGTTACCCTCAGAAGACACAGAGAATGGGAGAGATCAGCCTCTCATTGATTGGAAGACATTCAGAGGTGGTAGTTTCTCACCATTTCTGAGTGCATCCAAAGCACGAAGTGACTGAATGAACATACCAAATCTCCAGTAGTGACCTCATACCTACATCTGCAGAACCCTGGAAATACAATTGTAGAAAAACATGACGGAAAGACTGGCCAATTGCTTCTGAAAAAGTTAAGTGCCCAACATTTCGATTCTTTTTCTTCAACTGCACTCTTCTTCTTTACCAAGCAGCCTTTGGCATGCTCTGAACATCTTATTTTTCTCACTGAGAAATAGACCCACCAACATTTTATCTTGGTGGGTCTATTGTGCCTTTACCAGCTACTTCATTGACCAGAAGTAAGTGCATCCCCAACATTGAATCTCAATGTTAGAAGAAGCTTCGCCATTTGAATTACCATTGGATACACAACTGGTTTTCCATGAAAAATAATGTTGTCAACCTTATTTCTTTACCGCTGAACATTTTGCTGTCTTTATCAAAGAGAAGGTTCACAAGATTCAGTGTAAATTTCTATGTAACCCTTCCCTTCATTCTTTCTTTCTCCTTTTCCCTTAATTTCCACCTATATTGGACTCCAGGCTGGCTCACAATTATACCTAACAGTTTTATACTTCATTTTATTGCTTGGACTGAACAGGTGTCTGACTATTACTGTCTTGTGTGTGTCACCACCTCCTGTTTAACCAGCAGGGGAGACAGAAAAGAGGCTTGCTGTACAAAAACAACAAAGAACCTAATGGAAGGAACGAGGGAAAAGAGGCCCATTTGAAAATACCTCATTAGCACAGAGGCACAGTGAGGATGAATCCTGGCAATAAAATGCAGGGAAAATGCTTTCCAATAAATCTTAATGAGAGAGTTCCCAGGTGTTTTACAGTCAGATTGCTGATTGTTACTTAATTAGTACAGGTGCTGTCTGTGTAGGGACTAGGGAGGCTGTAGAGGACAAAATGCTGCCAAGAATGCAACAAACATGGAAGCAGGCAGTTTTAAATTGGAAACTAAATATGTTTGGTCTATTTGGAAGAACAGAGCTCCTCGTGAAAACAAACACACACCCCCATTTTCATAGTTTAAGCACAGTCTATCAGTCAGTACAGGCACTTCACCTCCCACGTGCAATGCCACTACATCACTGGGTTGCCTAACCCATCTGAGCCCTGCTCAAATTATGGTGGAAAAGGTGGGGTGAGAGTTCAATGAACTGCACAAACCCTAACTTCTGACATCCTCCAGTTTTAACCCAGTCATGACCTGCCTCCCTCCCCACCAGTAGCTTTCCAAAAATAGTAGCTTAGGGCACAATCCAATGCATGCTTAGACAGAAAAACAGACCTACAACTCCCAGCATGCCTAGCCAGCATGGCTGGCTGGGGCATGCTGGGAACTGTAGAACTTTTTTCTGTCTGAACACACATAGAATTGCTCCCTAAGGCTGCCATCACAAAAGGTAAGGGGGCCAGGCCCCCTCTGAACTCCGTAAAATTTGAAAACCACACTTAAGCCCTCATGAAGCTTGGGTCACTGTGCTTTTTTAGAAGAATGCAGTTTCTTTGCTTGCCAGGTCCACTGCCACCAGCTATCATGGCGGCGACCTTTTTGTCGAGTGGCTGTATTTGTAAATATATACACCCTTTTTAACATTTGGGAAATGGAAGTGCAAGGCTGCAATCAAAACACCCTAATCTGGGATGAAGCCCATTGAACTCAGTGGGCCTGGCCTTTAAGGAGACATGCACAGGACTGCATTGCGAGCTTGCTTATAATCTGTTGAAAGCGCCTCAGCCATCGAGGCCCGGTGCTATGCACTGTGTTAGAGTGGGGTGAGATGGGTGTCATTGGGTTATGCCTTGGCTCAGGAGCTAGAAAGGATATGGATCAATGATCATACAGTGCACCCAAATCATATTCAAAGAGAGCTGCTTGGTCAGGCTAGCAAGTAGTTATGAAAGCACTCCAAAAGAAAACCATTTGTGGTCAGTCACTGCTACTGAATACAATATACTTGGAGTTTCTATGTAAGCAGTCCTCCGGTGCTTACCATGTGAGGCTGCAATGACCAGGGCTAGGTTAACACCAGCTGCAACTCAGATGTCTGAAAAGCACCCAATCAAAAATACCGTCGGAAACAAAAATGACCCACAGGCCTGAGGAAAGCTGCTTATTATTCCCATTGGCCCTGTAAGTAAGTAAGTTCACGTTCTTGTGCTATGATGTTTCCCGCTGTATAGCGGGCAGACAGGAGTCAGGGGAAAACTGCAACCTAGACTGATCTTTGGGAGAAAAGGTGAGACATATCTTGGGGACCACATCTAATTGTCTTGCACTTTGGGCCTGCTGAAGTATTGGAGGTTAGCTTGAGTGCTGCTTTATCGTTTTGCTATACTTCAGCATCTCACGGGAGCATGCCTTGGAGTGGTCGCTTCTCACTGCAAGCAGAGAGTAAAGGGAAGTTAGGCAACTAAATGCGACTGGAGACAGGTGCTAATTGAAGGTGGCCTTGTTGCCCACTTCCTTTGCTGTTTAGAGATCGGAGCCCTACATCTAACCTAAACCCTGCTGGCAGGAGCCAGGAAGGGCAAGAGGAACAATGGAGGTGGTTTTGCCTCCTGTTTTTAATTTTAAAGAATGTTTAGCTAGACAGGCCTAGGAGCCCATCTAGCTTGAATACCTGCCTGGAGGCAGGATGAGGAATAGAGAGGCTTTAGAATCCCACAGATCCTGACCTCTCCTCCCTGCCCCCTTTTCACCCTCCCTGTCCTCTTCCAAGGTTGCTCTTGTGACTTCAGAAAGAGGGGCTGCTGTGAAGATATCTGCAGGGGGGGTGGGGGTAATATCTGTGGTGGTTGGATCTCCTCCTCCATGCTCATAGCTCCATCTACAGGTAAGGAGGAGGATATCCACAGCAACCTTGGTGACCAAGAGGCTGTCTAGGGGCCATAGGATTGCTCTGCCCAAGGTTGTGCAAGTTTGAGTGGTGCTTCAAAAACTTGCTTGACCAAAGACGACAATGGGACAAAAGAAGAGTACATGAAGGGTGCTGATTTCTCTGTCCCACCATCTTAAAAATCATTGCCTGACTTCAGCCAGAAGCAATGACTTGCATTACCAAATAAAACCAGTGAAACTGGAACAAACTTGTTTGTAGCGTTCCCAAAATATGTTGCGATCCAGGATATGGTACAGAATAGTTCGCTGACTTTAAAATAGGCTTCGACTGGACAGCCCTTAAAGCAGTGGACACCTTCAAAAAAGACAGAACAGACCTCTGGAAGCCCTCCAAATAGATGACTGCCTTCTGTAAAAGACAACACATGGCCACCCTAGGCCTAGATGGGCATTTGACAAATATATTGAAACTGAATTTATTGCAAACACACAGCCTGTGGAGACAAGTTCTCTCTTCCTCCCAGCACAGCTGTTTGATCAAATTTGCTGACCCTGAACCTGTATTCCATCCCCACCCCCCACACAATTTTTAAAGGAAGGTTGATCGATGATGTCTCAGTAATATTGTGAAGCTTGGCCCTGAGGTAATGTTCACAAAGCACTTTCAGCACTCAAAAGCACAATATAAATGCTAAGTAATACTGTATTAGAGCACTGAAGTTAACTTTGTGGAAAGAAGATGACTCAGTAAAGGTATCATTTTCAAAGATGTGTCAAGTCCAATTAATGTTCACATATATATTGTTTATTTATTTATTTACAATATTTGTATACCGCTCCATATCTGTAGCAGATTTCGGAGCGGTGAACACAATAAATAAAACAGTAGAAGGATGAAAAGATTAAAACACCAGACTAAAATTATGCTATTTTTAAAAGCAGATTTTTAAAGATCTCTGGCCCAAGTCTCTTTCTTTGGAAGCAAATACTCAAAAAATATCACTGAACTACTTAACTCACCTTGCAAGCTTTCTGAATGGATGCTTTAAGTTTTATTCCTGTGAGACTTCAATAGCACAGCAGAATTAGAAGCAAAGCACAGTGGCTGGAAGGAAGTTGGTTGCCTAAAATCAAAATGATGGCAGCCTTGATTAGAAGGAAGTACAATATGGGCTCCTATCATTGCTAAGTTGTTTGATCACAGCATTGGCCGCCAGAGCACGGAGTTTAAATGGAGTGCAAAGAGGTTGATTGTAATGTTGATGCCTGTAGGATGGACTCTGTGTAGAGATGTGGCTGGGTGGTGATGTCTCCCATTACTGATAACTTACAAGTGAGGCAGAACCGTCTTCCTCCTGCGAGAGAAGTGGCCCACTAATTATATTAGTCACATAAATTAAAGAGGACATTTAACATGAATGGAAATAACTGGCAAAGCTGCAGCTACAAGAGTTAAATGGATCTGACTTCTGCTACCCGGCGAATGAGAGCCCTTGCTGACTTTACGCGAGACACATGACTAGAGCAACAACAGCTTCATGTGGCTTTTATATTTTGGGTAAATCTTGGTTCTCCAATTCTTTCCTTCTTCTCCATTCCTGCATGAGCTTTCATGATACAAATGTATACATGCATGGTGGCCACGTGTGCTTTTTTTTTTAAACAGAGGACAATCCTCGTTTTGAAGGTGTCCTCTATTTGAAGGGCTGTCCAATCTCAGTTTAAAGCTAAAGAACCATAAGAATTGTTGCCCATCAACAGTTGGCACCTGGACAACACACAGAACGGGCAGGCACACAGCTCACCTGGTGACAGTCTTCTGCACTATGGTGAGATGTACTGTGTTTCTGTTTAAATTATAATAATTTCTAGATTTGCATCTATGCATATGAAATAATGTGCAAATTTTATGCAAAATCAGTGTCCTCTTTTCTCCTCTTTTTGGGGGATGCATGTCATCTTTTGCAGCAGTTCATAAGCGGCCACCCTGCCTACATCGCCAGTGATTTTCTACATGGGAAAGGCCCCAGCTCTTGCACCCCACCACATGTAGAGCCTTTACACCAGTGTGTATGTGTGTGTGTGTGTGTGTGTGTAATACATGAAAGTATGAATTGGCTCTGAATATCATGGAAGACCAGACATGGGGTCAGATCGGGCAGTGCTTGAAAATTCATGGACTGGAAATTAAGGATATTTAAGGAGTTTGATTTGTGCAAATTCTGATAGAAATTGATCTGATCTGGAACTCCTGGACTAATATGTTGATCAGAAAGTAGTTATCCTTCAGATTTTGCACTTCTCTGGATTTTACAATGTATTATTATTATCGTCATCATCTATTCAATTTATATCCTGCCTATATACAAAATACTCTAGGCAGTATACAAAGCTTAAAACAAATTAAGCAAGAAAACAATAAAAGCAATATTTTTGTAGTTCTCAGCTCAAAGATGCATTTAAAATGCATATTATAGCATAAAATCTGTTCAGAGATCTATACACACAGAGACAATACATTTAGAAATGCATATTTTGTGGAAAATACATTCAAAAATATGTAATTACATATGAATGTTCATGCTGAAGATTAAATATATTTTTTGCAGATTAATATAGAAATGGGATGGAACACAGCTAAGAATGAACAAATGCAATAATTTAAATGGACTGGAAATAGATTGATCTGTCCATCCCTATTTGAAATCCATATTTCAAATACAATATGAATTGTATGTCTCATCTAAATATATATATTCCAGTACAAGTAGTTCTACTAAACAATATCAATTCACATATACAAAATTAAGTGGTATTTTGGACTGGAATAGCATTTTTTCCTCATACGTTTGGTAATTTGTGGGCAATGTAAACATACAAAAAATAGCTTCTCTACATTCAAAACAAGCCATGGTGGAAGAAGATATATATATATATAGAAAAATAGAAAGACTAACAGAGTATTCAAAAAATATATTTAAGCTAAACGTTTTAGCTTCTGCCCTCATCAGTAGCTGTTCTGTTAAATGGATATGAATATATGTATATATATTCGAATATTTAAAATACAAAATACTCCACTGAATTATATTTCAAGTATGAAATAAAAATACTTTAGTTTTTTATATTTATATATTATATTTAATTTGTATACATATTACCCAGCTCTGACAGGGGTGATATTTAGGTAAGGCTAGAAGGAACTATTTAAGCCATGATGGCTTGATTTGGCCCATTATGTGTGAATGGGCTTCAGGTGTGTCCATATCTCAGGCCTACATACATTCTATATACTGACCAGGTTCACACACCACTTAACCACCTCTGCACATGCCAGTTGTATGCCTGGTAATTTCCCTAATTACCCTTGCCTTGTGCAGGTTGTCATGACATCCAAACCCAGTGAGGGTGGCTGGCTGGGTTGATTAACAAACCACCCAGCAACCCTACAGCAGCCCATGGGTTCTGGGTGGTTTGTTAACCACCCCAGTCACCCACGGTCACCAGGTTTGGATGTCATGACAACCCACTCCTGGCGAGGATAATTAGGGAAATCACCTGGCATGTAGCTGGCAAGCACAAGAGTGGTTAACAAACCACATGTTGTGTGAACTGGCTCACAGCTTTTTTGCTAGATCCACGGTGATGGATCTAGACTAAATTAGTTGGTCTTAGTTTCCATAGAAATCAATGAGACTTCACTTCATTGTAGCTATGTTTTTACACTGATTTCAGATGCTGGGAAAGATTGAAGGCAAAAGGAGAAGGGGACGGCAGAGGATGAGATGGCTAGATAGCATCACCGATGCGATGAATATGAACTTGAGCACACGCTGGGAGACAGCGGAGGACAGGAAGGCCTGGCATGCTATGGTCCATGGGGTCACGCAGAGTCGGACACGACTGAACGACTGAACAACAAAGGGCAACTAATGTACTCAGGACTCAACCCACTAAAATGCAGCTTCCTCCACCACATTAAAATTTGAATGATGCCCTGGACAAATCATCATGGCTGCATTTAGCTTGTAGACTTTTACAGCCAGTGAAACTGGCCCTTAACCAGCTCATTTGGAGATGTTGCGGTAGAGCTGGGTACAGTTCAATTCCAGGAAAGGTCTGGCAGGCCTGCTTTTTCAACCAACCAGTTCAAATTAACCCATGTTTGCCCTTTGCCTGCTAGAATCCTGGGCGTTCTGTTTTTGTCTATTTGAACATTCTTGTACCCACTTAACTGAACACATGATTGGGGAGCCCTGCCCCCTGACATGACACATAGCATTTTGCCCCACCCCCAGGCATCCACACATACAGTGTGGACAGTCGCACAGATCTCCATGCAAGCCTCAACCCTGCACTATTGGAGCAGGCCTTTACATGTAGGCTTCCCCTTTGCAGACATCTCCCCCTTGCAGACATCTGCAGTGTATACTTGGACACCAGGAGGAGGGACCATGCCATGTGTGACATCGGGGGGGGGGGGTACATGGTGCAACCCCTGATCCTCAGTCATGTGCTTGGGTAAGTGGGTACAAGAATGTGTAGCAAATGCCAGTATGCTGGGCACAGGTTATGGTGATGCGGGAGATTTCTGCAAATACATAGCATAGTCTACCATACCAGAGAAACATTGTGGAACTGCAGTAGAACTGGCCTGGTTTCAGATACTTATCTGGTTCACCACAGGCAGAAATGCAAATTCAGCAGGATTTGTTGTCATCATTGCTACGTCTGGCAAACAAGAAACAGACAATTTTGGTCCATAAAAACATTGTGGAAGCATTGTGGTTTTAGGAGTGGCTTAGCCAAAGGAGACCTGGCTTCCAAGTTGGGATTTATAGATCACTCTATTTCCAGTTCATGTCATTTTCTTATGTTCATCCCATTTCTGCATTCATCTTTTAAAAATCTGCACAAAAATTGCCTTAAAATTTAAACAGGTTTTTAATAATCTATTTTCTCTCAACATTGGCATTTCTCAACATATTCACATATGTTCTTTGGCTGACAACTGTGTCACAACATTTGGAGAAATGCAGTCTGATGGGTAGCAGGCAGCTATGTTCCAATCCGCACATTAGCCCATGTGCGTGTGTATGTGTGCAGACCAGGTCAATTGGTATTGCAGTTTCCAAAGATCAAATTCTTCAAGCATCCCTCCTTGAAAGAAAGGACTAGGCTGTTCCAATGTGAGAAGCTGAATGGCACAAAAGAAAGGGGAAGAAAACAAGTTGGGCAAAAAAGCAGGTGATGTCTTTCCTATGGAGGATCACTCCTCCTCTATATTCTTTTCCACTGTTTTATCTTCTCCAGAACACAAAAGGGGCTATTTCAGAAGTGTTGTAAATATATATGTTTGAACGTGTGTGTGTGTGTGTGTGTGTGTGTGTGTGTGTGTGGTGTTGCTCCTTGAAGCCAAACTGCTAAGAGTCAATGTACAACTCGCACTGGTATCTAAGACACAAATCTTGTGGCCATGAATATACTCTTGAGAGCCATAGGGGTCAAGAATTAGCAAACTATCCTGTAGTTTCTGTTTTGGGGAAACTGCTGACTCAGTCAACTTCTAAACACTGGCGAGATTTGTTTTAGAAAACAGCAACTGAAGAATCTGATACTTTGTCCTGCAATTCTGCTTGCAGCGAGCCAACGTTTCCCACTTGTTTTTTGCAAAGGGCAGTTTTCTTGCTTCAGCTAAAATTTAATTATTTCATCGCACTTACATACATCCCATCTTTCCTCCAAGGAGTTCAAGGTTGCCTACATAAGTCCCCTAGATGGTTTCCAGACCTGCTTAGCTTCAATAAAGTTGCTGCATCATGTGCCTTAAGACCGGGCCATAGGCTTTAGCATACATATGATGTTTCCTCCTCAAGCTGCGTGCATATACCCACACAGCTCTACTTTCAATACTTATTTAGGGCCATGCTGCACATGATGCAGGAGATCTGTGATCAGATCTCCCAACATATTTTTTCTTTACTTCAGTGTAGCTGGGGGAAGGGTTGTTTAATCTTCCATTCCCCTTCCATCAATCCCCCTCCTCTAAAAAACTCCTATTAGGTCTGTTGAGGAAGGGGCAGACAGGTAGTGTATTGCAGCTGACTCTCCCCTCCCCCCAAGTAAGACCATTGGTCTATTTAGCTGATAGTGCATCTAGCAGCTCTCTGGGGTTTATGACAGGAGAGTTTGCCAACCTCACCTGGAGATGCCAGGGATCAAACCTGGGACCTTTTGTACATTAGGAATGCGCTCTGCCACTGAGCTACAGACATATCCCTTTTATCCTCAGATAAACCTGCAAAAGGTTGCAGGGGCAAACAGTTCCTTGCTGTGCTGACACCCAGAAATCTTTTTACCTCAGAAGTATTTCCTCAGCCTAAACTACAAATCATTCCCCATCATATGACACATAAAAAAGAATACCTTCATCACAAAGATGTGCCGTGTTTGCACATTCTTTTCTGCTATTCTCATCAGCAGCTGCCAATTCCTTTTGTGTTGTAAAATCTTTTTCATCAAGCACATTCGATGAGTAGGATTCATAGAACTGACTTTAGGCTTGCCGTTTTTTCCCCCTCAACAGGAATAAATATTATTCTGTGCTGTTTTTCTGATATCTAAAGCTATGGTTATCTGACTCTACAACTAGTCTCCGAAGAAGCTCCAAGGAAATTTGCATGTTAGCTATGACACAGTACTGTGCCTGCACCTCCAGCCCTGTGAGGTAAGACAGTCTACAAGACACCCTCTGTCTATATTCCTCAGAGGTAGGCTACCAACATCCATGCATTATTCATACCTCTTGTGAAATATTAATATTTAATAATTCATACCCTGGATACGTGGAAATCCAACCTTATGGCTTTTATACATGGAGAAGGAAAGGCCTCTTTTTCAGAGCTTCCTTCAACCTCCTTAACATCCAGGTTAGCTTGTTTGCCAAGCAGTCTAGCACATGGGTGAAGCCAACCCCCAGACTAGACAAGATAATCAACTTAACTCTAGTTCCCAATTCAATATATTGATTAAAGAATCAAGCAGAAAAAAGTTGAGAAATAGCTGCTTTTAAAATAAAATGAAACATCAAACTAGGTCACTGAATCTTATTTATCAGAATCCTAAGAGTAACTCAACAAAGCAGACTTCAGGTGTGTGTGAGGGGAGAAGGAGGCCCACCTCTGAGACTCTATAGCATGGGAGAGTTTTTCCCCTGACTCTTTGCAACCACCTGAAGAAGACATAGGAAACGGGGCTGGGCAGTTCCCAGAGAGTGAAAATTCAAACTGACTAAGCAATAGCCAGAGAGAGGACCTGGTTATGCATCCACCAAACTGATTTCTCTAGTACCTCTTTAATTTAAGGCTGAGGAAAGGTGAAGGGTCAGCCTGGAATGTGTAGATATGCATGACATGCCCTGCTGTGTTCTTTGTTAAAAGCTATTTCCAGAAAAGAGGGTGGGGAAGTTGAATTCGTTACTAGATCATCCTCTAATGTTCTAAGGAAAGTATGAAATAACTTTGAGCAATCCAGTGGTTCTAATAGTTTCAAGAGGTAGTAACAATGGCTATATAATTTTGATAATACATGTCTGGCCTTCAATAGCTTTCTACAGTGCAAGAACAGCTGTTGCTACATAGGAGCCTCAATGGCACTTAAGATTTTCTGATGATGCCTTGCTCCAAATTCCACCTTATTAGGCTGGGCTCCACTAGGATTAGGGCCTTTTTTGTTGCAGACCTGGTGCTATCAAACTCCCTTGCTTTATATCTGTTTTCCGTACTGTATTCCTTGTTTATTGCAAACACAAAGCCTGTATCCCTTGTTTTATACCTGTCTTGCTGTGTTACTTCTCCTTTGCCTCCTCCTTCTCCATTTGGTTTTAATTAATTATTTGATGTTAACGTTGTGAACTGCTCTGTTATATTTTATGATATGCTGAAATATGGCATCAGAAACCTGCTCCCACAGCAGTGCTCTTTCTTGCAGCTCTGTGGGGTTGTACCAGGTCTATGAGAGAACACAAGTGCTTCTTAGCTTTCCTGGCTCCCCACAGCATAAAAACATTGTGGTAGGAATGCGGATCCGTGTGTGGCACTAATATGGAAGCGCACAAGTCCCCTGCAGCTTCTTAAACAGAATTATGAGCCACTCAGAGCTATAGAAAGATCCAAACAACCAATGCCCTGCATCTACAAAAGCGGGGGTTGATGGGACATTTCCTTAGCAGATTGTAGTGCTTCAGTTGTAACACAATTATGATGCCACTCTACCTGAGGGAACCTAAGCCACTAATTGCACTGTAAGTTGCTGCTACTGGAGGAAGGAGTATGACCAAATTAGTCCTGTCCTTTATCCATGGATGTATCACTTTGGGAAAAAAACCCAGTCTTTCCCCTACAAGTTTTGAGTAACATAGGGCTTCTTCACACTGAACTTTTATCCTGCTATTGAGATTGCTCACTCATGGAAGTTTGTGGGTCCTTTTCATGACATCATCAACCTCCAGGGCACATCCAGATGTATTTCCTGGTTATTCCATCCAGGGCACATCCAGATGTATTTCCTGCTTATTCCATCTCAAAAAGATCAGGAAATAATGAACAATTTATTGAAGTCAGATTGTTACGCTATTAAAACAGCCATTAGATGGAGCTCTTTCATGGATCTCTATGGAACCTTGAAAATTAAATACTACCCCTCTCAGCAGTCACATGGTCATCATCTGGGAGCCTGCTGTAAACGTGGAAAGGCTACACCTTGGGAGGACTGCGGGGGTTTTTTTTAGTGTAAAGGCAGCCATACTTTCCCACTATGACCATAGGATGTCCACACATTCCCACCAACATTAAAGTACACATCGGAGAAAACAAAGTATTGATTAGTTACATCAATGCTTTGACAGTTTCCCTCACACTTTCAAAGTGGGTATTTGATTCACTTCATAGTCAGGTCATATTTTTTCAACTTTAAAACTGGAGCAACAGTGATAGACGTTAGATTTCTTTTTAATGCCATTCTCATACAAACACTTCTTTTGTTTCTTCTGAAAAAGACAACTCCACGTTTTCATGTATATAACTGCTAACCATTTTTTCAAGTCCAGGGTGAATAACAAATGATTTGTTGCAATTGCCTAAAAATCTAATTTATCAAACAACCATGGGTTGAGAGGAGCATCATTGTCATATCATTACTGAAATTATCACATTATAGCTTGGGCATTTGGAAGTTCCTTAATGTGGTAGCTGTGACACTAGTTTTATCGTAAGCAAACAGCATCCACTAATGTGTAGGAAATCTCACATATGAGATGCTTATCATATCATAATTACCTCAGAAAGAGGTTATGTGAATCCACCTTAAGACATTTCATTGGCGCATAGGGAACTGTGGGAGGAAGGTGTTGGCACATGGAATTACTATGATAGAGGGCATTTCAAACTTCTTCATTATATTATTCAATTTGTCTGTATCAGTATTTGAGCAGGACTATTCAGTACAATCCCCAGAGTGTAGCTGGAGCCCTTATCATATTATTTTTGGTCTTCCACATACTGTCAGGGACAAAATACCACTCATTCTCTGCAACCTAATATTTCTGTCAGTACATTCTAGAAGATGGAGAGCTTATTTCTTTATTGACTGATTAATCGCTTCCATTTTAACAATACATTCTATTGGTCTTGCCTACTAACCTCCATTTCAGTTCTGTGTTGACAAAATTAGATGAGTCTGTCTAAACTAATGATTTCCTTTCATGTTTTGCTTTTGTACCATTTCAATGCCAAGTCGCAGCTATATGCTCTATCAGTTTCACATGCATTGATGTGTTCTTCTTAGCCAATGCATTGTGCGACTGTCAGAAGACATCAGGAGGCTCTGTGTAGGCCCCTGGGTTTCCCCAGTAGTTGTTCAGTCATTAAGTCCTGTCCGACTCTTCGTGACCCCATGGACCATAGCACTCCAGGCCTTCCTGTCCTCCGCTGTCTCCCAGAGCATGCTCCCAGTTACCCAGTGACAAAAGCCTGCAACAGCTAGGCTTAGCCGAACAGAACATAAGGGAATCAGACCAAAGACTCTTTTAGGGTGCAATCCTATGCAGGTTTAGGCAGAAAAAAGTCCTACAATTCCCAGCATTCCCCAGCCAGCTAAGGATTGCACCCTTAATGGCTTAAGGACTATGAGAGAGGTGGAGGAGGAAGGGCAGAAGCAAAGGATAAAAGCTGGAGGCACAAGGGAGACTGAAGGAAGCCAAAGCAGAAGTAAAGAGGCTCAGGAGGCTTGGCTGAGGGGAGCAATGCTAAAGTGGGATGGGAGACTCATTCCTGCCTTCTCCATCTGACTAGCTTGTTTCTCTTACTTGAACAGGTGTGTCTGTGACTCACCTGACCAAGAGAGAAAACAGCAACTACATGGACAGACCCCACTCAGCAACAGGTGTATGAATCCCAGCTGAATGTTCTGGGCCTCCAGAATCAATCGATATGGGCTGTTGTCCCTGAAACACCCTTCAAGCCAAATGACTTCAGTTATGTGGCAGTATAGAAATGTAATTAATAATAATCATAAAGTGGTACCACAAAATATATATTGCTCAAGCAGTATTAGACAATAACACTTGGTAGTGATAAAACAAGCAAAACACATTACTATATATATATATATATATATATATATGCTATGCAGTTAGAATGATTAGAAGAATAAAAATAGTGGCTAGCATGTTTCTTAGTAAAATTAAAGTTCTATTCCTCTCAACCAACAAAGCAGTTATCATTAAGATTTTATCATTACTTATTCAGCAGGCATGTTTGGCAGAGCTTAGGTAATCATGTTGCGTAGGCTTCTCAGGATCTCTCTCCTAACTAGACCAAACTGCTGCTTTTTATAACCTCTATGTTGATGACATCAACCAAAGCTTCAAACCTAGTCATACTCCTACACTTAGCTTTAGCTCTAGATCTTTTATATTAATAACATCTATACACCTTGACTTTGGGGACTTAGTCATACCTTCAACTCATGACCTCAGGTGGGCATCTCCCTAATGCATCCAGGTTTACTGGTGACTTTAGAAGCACCCTTGTGAAGGTTTATCTCCTCATGAGGTAATGAGCTTTTTATTTCCAAGAATTAACCAACCCAGCTGTAGCAAGCTTTTTTTGCCCCAGTTCCAAGAACACATTTTTGCACTTAAAGCTAGCTTATAGCATACACAGGTTATTACTGCATTACTAATCACTTACTCCTTCATGGATCACTGCCTTGTTGTGGCGAAGGGGTTTGCGTAACTCAGTGAAGCCATAAGCTATGCCGTGCAGGGCCACCCAAGATGGACAGGTCATGGCAGAGACTTCTGACAAAATGTGGTCCACTGGAGAAGGAAATGGCAACCCACTCCAGTATTCTTGCCAAGAAAACCCCATGGAACGTATCACAAGGCTAAAAGAGATGACGCCGGAAGATGAGCCCCTCAGGTCGGAAGGTGTCCAATATACTACTGGGGAAGAGCGAGGGTATTTCCAAGTAGCGTCAGAAAGAGTGAAGCGGCTGGGCCAAAGCCGAAAGGACACTCAGCTGTGGATGTGTCTGGTGGTGGTGAAAAGAAAATCCGATGCTGTAAAGAACAATATTGTTTAGGAACCTGGAATGTCAGATCAATGAATCAAGGTAAGCTGGAGGTGCTCAAACATGAGATGGCAAGACTGAACATCGACATCTTGGGAATCAGCGAACTAAAATGGACAAGCATGGGCGAATTTAATTCAGGTGACCATCATATCTACTACTGTGGGCAAGAATCCCTTAGAAGAAATGGAGTAGCACTCACAGTCAACAAAAGGGTGGGAAAAGCAGTACTGGAGTACAATCTCAAAAACGATAGAATGATCTCAGTACGAATCCAAGGCAAACCATTCAACATCACAGTAATTCAAGTCTATGCCCCAACCACTGATGCTGAAGAAGCTGAGGTTGATCGGTTCTATGAAGACCTACAACACCTTCTAGAACTAACACCAAAAAAAGATGTCCTCTTCATCATAGGGGATTGGAATGCTAAAGTAGGAAGTCAAGAAATCACCAGGATAACAGGCAAGCATGGCCTTGGTGTACAACATGAAGCAGGACAAAGGCTAATAGAGTTTTGCCAAGAGAACACGCTGATCATAGCAAACACTCTTTTCTAACAGCACAAGAGGCGACTCTACACATGGACATCACCAGATGGTCAGTATCGAAATCAGATTGATTATGTACTTTGCAGCCAAAGATGGAGAAGCTCCATACCGTCAGTAAAAACAAGACCTGGAGCTGACTGTGGCTCAGATCATGAGCTTCTTATTGCAAAATTTTGGCTTAAATTGAAGAATGTAGGGAAAACCACTAAACCGTTCAAGTATGACCTAAATCATATCCCTTATGAATACACAGTGGAGGTGATGAATAGATTTAAGGGATTAGACCTGATAGACAGAGTGCCTGAGCAACTATGGACGGAGGTCCGTAACATTGTTCAGGAGGCAGCAAGCAACTCAATCCATCCCAAAGAAAAAGAAATGCAAGAAAGCCAAGTGGCTGTCTGATGAGGCTTTACAATTAGCTGAGGAAAGAAGGGAAGTGAAAAGCAAGGGAGAAAGGGGAAGATATACCCAACTGAATGCAAAGTTCCAGAGAATAGCAAGGAGAGACAAGAAGGCCTTCTTAAATGAACAATGCAAAGAAATTGAGGAAAACAACAGAATGGGAAAGACTAGAGATCTCTTCAAGAAAATTGGAGATCTCAAGGGAACGTTTTGTGCAAAGACGGGCATGATAAAGGACAAAGAAGGCAGGGACCTAACAGAAGCAGATGAGATTAAGAAGAGGTGGAAAGAATACACAAAAGAACTATACAGGAAAGATCTGAATGTCCCTGATAGCCATGATAGTGCGGTCACTGAACTTGAGCCGGACATCCTAGAGGGTGAAGTCAAGTGGGCCTTAGGAAGCATTAGTAACAACAAAGCTAGCGGAGATGACAGTATTCCAGCTGAGCTATTTAAGATCCTAAAAGACGATGCTGTTAAAGTGCTGCACTTAATATGCCAACAAATTTGGAACACTCAACAGTGGCCAGAAGACTGGAAAAGGTCAGTTTACATTCCAATTCCAAAGAAGGGCAATGCCAAAGAATGTTCAAACTACTGCACAATTGCGCTCATTTCACATGCCAGCAAGGTTATGCTCAAAATCCTACAAGCTAGGCTTCAGCAGTATGTGAACCGAGAACTACCGGAAGTACAAGCTGGGTTTCGAAGAGGCAGAGGAACTAGAGATCAAATCGCCAACATTCGCTGGATCATGGAGAAAGTGAGAGAATTCCAGAAAAACATCTATTTCTGCTTCATTGACTATGCTAAAGCCTTTGATTGTGTGGATCACAACAAACCCTGGCAAATTCTGAAAGAGATGGGGGTACCAGACCACCTTTCTGTCTCCTGAGAAACCTGTACGAGGGTCAAGAAGCAAGAGTACGAACCAGACATGGAACAACCGATTGGTTCAAAATTGGGAAAGGAGTACGACAAGGCTGCATATTGTCGCCCTGCTTATTTAATTTATATGCAGAGTACATCATGAGAAAAGCCGGGTTGGATGAATCAGAGGTCGGAATTAAGATTGCTGGGAGAATTATCAACAACCTCAGATACGCAGATGATACCACCCTAATGGCAGAAAGCGAAGAGGATCTCAAGAGCCTCTTGTTGAGGGTGAAAGAGGAGAGTGCAAAAGCTGGTTTGAAACTCAACATTAAAAAAACGAAGATCATGGCATCTGGCCCCATCACTTCCTGGCATATGGAAGGGGACGAAATGGAAGCAGTGACAGATTTTATTTTTTTGGGCTCCAAGATCACTGCAGACGGTGACTGTAGCCATGAAATTAAAAGACGCTTGCTACTTGGGAAGAAAGCTATGGCAAACCTAGACAGCATAGTCAGAAGCAGAGACATCACCTTGCCGACAAAGGTCCGTCTAATCAAAGCTATGGTTTTCCCAGTAGTAACATATGGCTGTGAGAGCTGGACTATAAGGAAGGCTGAGCGCCGAAGAATTGATGCTTTCAAACTGTAGTGCTGGAGAAGACTCTTACGAGTCCCCTGGACTGCAAGGAGGTCAAATCAGTCCATCCTAAAGGAAATCAACCCGGAGTGCTCATTGGAAGGACAGATACTGAAACTGAAGCTCCAATATTTTGGCCACTTAATGCGAAGAGAAAACTCCCTGGAAAAGACCCTGATGCTGGGAAAGACTGAAGGCAAAAGGAGAAGGGGACGGCAGAGGATGAGATGGCTAGATAGCATCACTGATGCAATGAATATGGACTTGAGCATGCTCTGGGAGAGAGTGGAGGACAGGAAGGCCTGGCGTGCTATGGTCCATGGGGTCACGAAGAGTCGGACATGACTGAATGACTGAACAACAAATCACTTACAGTTAGTATACACAGATTATTATGAATAGCACTCCTATGAAATGCAATGAAGCTTTATCAACAATAGATGTTACATTAATACTTTGTGACAAAAGGAACTAAAACTAGAAGGAACAAAAAAGGGTAGTAAGCCTGGAAATGTTCCCTCTGGCTCCCTAAAAGGACAAAGAACTGGAACAATTACTGGCTGTTGAGAACCACAGCAGAGACCTTCCAGTACAGAGAGGAGCAAACAGACAGATACCAAAAGGGCGGGGGGGGGGGGAGAAAAGACTTAGCCACTTTTGCAATAAACTCAGTAATGGTTCACCCTAACTCTACAAAGACTTACTGGCAGCTTACTTCATGATATAGGCAATCTTTCTGATTCTGCAGGTACTTTCCCATATCACCCTATTAGCATTCAGCCTGGACCTGTAGTGTATCCACAAAACTGGTTCAGTGAATCTTCATCCTGGTCCTGCAGGTACTTACCCGTAATGCCCGCATACATTCAGCCTGGTCCTGTAGCTACTTATTATATTGCTCCAGGCCATAATGCCTTATCCTGTGAATACTTATACAGAAACCTAAGAAGTGGTCCTGATCCCACAATGACTGACCATTATGATCCTGTGAGGTACCAAGGATCAATAAAGTTTATAGCTGATATATTTATGTTATCAAATTGTTCTTTTCAGATGAAGGCAGCAGAAAAAGACATGTTCCTCTTGAAGAAGGGAACACCCTTGTGAGAGCAACCTAAAATGAGCTGAATCATTTTCCATTGTTTAGTTACTAGAGGAAACTTTCCCCACAAAATATATATTAATGCACCAAAAGTCTACCCCAAAGATTTCTCCCATTTAACTATGCTGATTTTCAGTCACTCAACATTGTATAGCTATCATTTACATAGAATAGACTATTACAGCATAGCAGTGGATTCAGGCTGGAACCAATGTAGAATATCTGACTGAAAATAGACATTGCCCACTGTTTGGCTGCCATTGTGGAAACCATAGAGTGGGAGGTTCCGATATAATGATATTACCACTTGGCATGGCTCCACCATGAGGAAGGCAATTCACCTTTACTGATCTTTATTAGATATAACTACTTCCCAGACAGTATGGTGTCTCTTGCCTGAGAAACAGGTTATTCAGACTGCTCCTCAGATGTGATTGACTCCTTCCCTGAACTTTGTACTTGCTTGTACCTGATGGGAGAGTAGCAAATTCCATATTAGGCACGATTGGGAAAGGAATAAAAAATAAGACTGCCAGTACTATACTGCACTTTTTCAAATCTATGGTGCGATCACACTTGAAATACTGTGTATAGGTCTGGTCACTGCACCTAAAAGAGGATATTGTAGGGTTGGAAAAAAAAGTGCAGAAAATGTAGGGATGTCAGAGAATTCCGCCACGAATCTTGGTGAGGCTGAATGCCAGTGCATTCGGCCCCCCGAAATCCATGGCGGAATGGCCTGCCACCCCCCCGCCCCCCTGCGGATCCCCCCCGGGACGAGACTTACCTGGGGCGGATGTTCCGGATGGCGGAGGCTCCAGTGGCAGCTGCGGCGGCGGCTGGTCTTCCAACCGGCTGCCACTGCCGCCATTTGCAGTGTGGTTGCTTCTGGTTTGTTTGTTTTTTACATAGATGTGATAGGCTACGTAAAGTCTGGGTTTAAAAAAAAACAAATGCATACGCAAATGGCGGCGGCTATGGCCGCCACATTTACATTCCTTATTTTTGGCCGTCTTAGTCTACGTAAATATTTATGTAGACTAAGACGGTGAAAATAAAGGGGAATGCAAATAGCACCCACTACGCTATTTGCATTCTCCCTTATTTTCGCCATCTTAGTCTACGTAAATATTTACATAGACTAAGATGGCCAAAAATAAGGAACGCAAATGGCGGTGGCCGTAGCCGCCGCCATTTGCGTAAGCTTTTTTTTTTTAAACCCAGACGTGATAGGCTATGTAAGTCTTTACGTAGCCTATCATGGCTGAATACAGGGACGCAAACAGTGGCAGCTACAGCAGCCGCCATTTGTGTCCCTGCTAGCCAGAGGCTGGATGTCCGGCTGCTGTCGGAGCCGGCCGGTGGCTCTGTGGAATCCCCGCGGAGCGGAGCCGGCTGTCGAGGATTCCTGGGGGGAGGGATGGAGCGCCTCCCCCCCCGTTGAGGATTCCAGGGGGAGGGACGGAGCGCCTCCCCCCCCAGTGGATGCCCCGACCAGAACAGGTAAGTGATTTGTACATCCCTAAGAAAATGGTGTGGAGAAAGTGGATAGGGAGACATTTTTCTCCATAATACTAGAATTCGGGGTCATTGCATGAGGCTGATTGGTGGGGCATTCAGGGCAGATTAAAGGAAGTACTTTTTCCACACAGTATATAGTTAAACTAAGGGATTTGCTACCACAGTGATGGTCACCAATTTGGATTGCTTTAAAAGGGGATTGGACAAATTGATGGATGATAAGGCTATCAATGGCTACTAGTCCTGATAGCTACATGCTACCTCCACTATAACAAGCAATGTGCCTCCGTACACCAGTTGCTGGGAACACGGCTTGGAGGGTGCTGTTGCATTCATGTCCTGCTTGTGGTTTTCTCAGGCAGCTGGTTGGCCACTGTATGAACTGATTGCTGGACTAGATGGACCTTTGATCTGATCCAGCACAGCTCTTCTTATGTCATGTCATGCTGGGAGTTCCCACATGCACACTGGTACACTTTCTGTTTGTGCCACTGTTCCCCATCTCCTTCATAAAGATCATGCCTGGTGACTTCATGCTCCAGATGGAATCAGGTCATCAGTATCTTGGCTTATTTATTTATGTAGCCCACCTTTCTACCCCAAAATGGCACTCAAGGTGGCTTACTGTGGACCTAGTCTTTATGTCTCATCCTCAGAACAAACTTGTCAGCTACTGACTTCTAGGGGTGGGTGGATCGCTTACCTGGCTCCGTTCTGGGGATCCGCTGTGGGGGGGAGGCGATCCGTCCCTCCCCCCGGAATCCTCCCCGGCCAGCTCCACTCCATGGCGAGTCCGCGGAGCTGCCGGCCAGGGCTGCCCGCAGCCGGACCTCTGTCCACTGCTGGGCTGTGGCCGCAAATGGCGGCTGCCGTAGCGGCCGCCATTTGCGTCCCTGTGTTGCCATGATAGGTTATGTATATATTTATGTAGACTATCATGGCAAAGAGCAGGGACGCAAATGGCGGCCGCAACGCCATTTGCATCCCTGCCCTTTGCCGTGATAGGCTACATAAATATATACATAACCTATCACGGCAACGCGGGGACGCAAATGGTGTAGTGGCCGCCATTTGCGTTCCTGCATTAGCTGTGATAGGCTACGTATATATTTACGTACCCTATCACGAAAAGAGCAGGGACACAAATGGTGTCGCGGACTCTATTTGCGTCCCTGCTCTTTGCCGTGATAGGCTATGTAAATACTTACATAGCCTATCATGGCTAACGGAGCAAGGGTAATGGCGGCCGCAGACTGGGGCCTCCATTTGCACCCGTGGATGGAGGACAAAAGGTAGGTTCCGTCCCGGGGAGGTTTCGCAGGGTGGTGGTGGGGATTGTTCCGTTCCGCTACAGACTCTGGGGGGCTGGCTTCTAAAGAATCCAGCCTCACTGGAGTCCGTGGCGGAATTCTCTGCCATCCCTACTGACTTCCCATCCTAATGCCATTATTTGTTCCCTCAGACACTGGTAACAATCCTGTGACCACTTATGGAAGTAAGTCATAGGCAGAGGCTGTTGGTGGCCCAACTTGTGATAACTGTCTCACCAACAGAGAGTGCTCAGTGCAAAATTCCCAATGACAATTAACGTCCCACAGCTAGGAGATGATAATAAATAGACTGCAGCATTCTCCCCCTGGGGAAATCTGACAAGACCCCTCTCACTACATGTTTAAACATGCTTCAAAAACACTTTTATTAAGGAGGGGCTTTTATGGTTAGCTTTAATGTGGATGGGCTCACATGATATTTAAAGAGACTTTATGTTGTTATATTTTTGTTTTTCCCGATCATATGATTTTATTTATTGCTTCTGAATTTTATAAGCCGCCTTATAAAGAGTAATCCTAAAATGTAGGGTATATAACCACAGCAACAATTAAACTTCATCATCACCAGAAGTCAAACACTTATATGCAAACCGTAATTGATCTCTAGTTCTCCTTGGTACCACCTAACCCATTAAACTGACCTTCAAGTAAAGGCCAGTGACAGATCTTTAGTGCTAGCTGTCTTCATTAGAAGGTAACATCATTGTTAGATTGTGTCAGAATATCCTCTCTGAATAGTCTGAACTGAAAGTAAAGGTGACTGCAGACTGAACCAAGCAATACATATTATTTCAAAAAGCCCTGCAAAATCCCAGACATCTTCATTATGCATTTTGTCCTTGGGCGTCTATTAACAGCTTGAGTCTGCCCCTTCCTTCTAGCCCATCTTTACAATCAGTGAGTACTGATCTTTCCAATGACTCCATCTGACTTGTTATAATCTGAAGTACAATTAGTAGCAGCATATAATGATTAAATACATTTTGTTTTGAGTTCATTTATTGTTAGACATAATTCCCCCAACTGCCAAGAATTTCCAGTCTAGTACCAATACCATAACAAGAAGAAAGGCAGTTTCCATTGTAATCCTTAAATAACTGCATCTGATTTCCTGATTATTTAGACTAAAAGTAACTCAAATCAATAATTCCATTCTGTGCTGCAGCCTGTAACAAGATGAAAAGCCTCAACCTTGTGGTCAGCTGTTGAACAGAAATATTCTCTGGCTTAGTTGTGGTTTGGCAAATTGTCTCTCAGTCTCAACAGTCCATCCTCTTTGAAGCATACAACCTATTCCAATTTACTGTTAACAAGTGTTCAGGCCTATAATCTTCAGTAATATGCGTAACATAAACATAGTTTTTTTAAACAAACACACACACAACCAAATCTATATTGCATGGGACTCATTTCCCAATGTAATTGGGCAGAACACAATTCCACTGTCTAAAATTAAATACAGTAAAAACCGATTAATATAATGAGGTTTAGTGACAGTAAGGTCCAGGACTAGAGATGCACACTAAAAAGGATGCTGCAGCTGGTGCAGAATGTGGCAGGCAGGATGCTGAGTGGGGCACCTGGCCATGCACATATTACACCAGAGTTGAAGCAATTACATTGGCTACCGATTAGCTGCCAAGCTAAGTTCATGGTCTTGCTTGCCTTCCCTGATATAGACCTGTGTGATCATTAAGATAGTCAGAGGAGGTCTTATTGGCTATATCACAACCTGCAGATTACTGTCTGGCAGCAACCTGGAAACAGGCCTTCTCTGGGGTAGCATCCACCTTATGGAATCCCCCCCCCCCAGGTATTCTGGTTGCACCAACTGTGACATGTTTCAGGCACCAGTTAAAGATCCATCCCTTTATCCAGGCCTTCCAGATTGATAGTGTAGCCCAGTTTGTTTGTTAATTGGGGTGTTTTTTGAGTATTTGGTTTTAATGTTTTTATATGTGTGTGTGTATGTATGTATGCGTGCATGCGTGTATGTATGCGTGCACACACACACATATATATACACACATGTGTGTATATATATATATATATATATATATGTATGTATGTATATATAAAACCAAAAACCTACAGTTTTCAACCAAGTACCCCAAAAGAAGGAAATTGTGAGCTAAGGCTCACAAGCCTTACACCACATCTTCCCTAAGGAGGCAGAAAGTGCAGGAGATAGATAGATAGATAGATAGATAGATAGATAGATAGATAGATAGATAGATACACACACACATACACACACACACACACACAGACACAGTATATAATATTTGCTTTGTAAACTACTTAGATATATATTTCTAGATATGGTAAGTGGTATATACATCTATTAAACAAACAAATACATATATTTGGGTTTGATGACATATGAAGTAACCTGCCAGCTCTTTATGGTTTGGACATATACAAAGTATGATGGGCAACTAATTAAAGAATTATTGGTTAAGTAGCCATCTGCTTTCAATCTGGTCAGTCAATGAATTACTGTTATATGCAAGATATGGAGACCCTCTGTCATTCCTCATGGGTGAAAAAGTATCTGGGTGTATGCATGTAATTTTCAGCTGAAATGATCCATAGTGGAAATAGATGAGTGGCCTTTCTCTGCATGTTTGTCTTCTGCTCAGACACAACCTCACCCAGCTTATTGTGGTTTTAAGAAGTGCAAAGGAAAGAATAAAGGAACTCCACATAGTAGCGTTTAAACCAGAGACAAAGCTGGATCGCTTTTTGAGCAGATTTTGTTATTGACTTTTATATTTACTTGCAATATAGCTTTCTTTCATCATCAGCTGCTTTATTAAAAGAGGCCTATTGGGTTTGTCTACAAAGGCCTTTGTAAAAATGTCACACTGTGATGAATTATTAGGGCTATTTTGGTTTGACTTTGTGACATTCCATTTCTTCCTCTGCTCACTGTCTTCAGTGCTGAGTATGCTACTATAATAAATTAAAGGAATGACCTTTTTTGTCCTCGTTTTCCTTTATTTCAATTTTCCCAGACAGTACGTTCACATGTACAAAGTTATAGACCTTACCAAATGACAGAAATTTAACAAGCTCTTTTAAAGAACAAAAATAATTACGAAATATTATGGTCCTGGTTTTGCTGACATCGTGAGCCAATAATCAAATGTATGCCCCCTGCTTGTTCTATATAGTCAAATGTCCATTAAATGATTTTCTCACTTAAGTTACCTAAACAAGCTATTGCTCCTATAAAAATTATTGGAGGCACTTTGTATATAGTTAAAGTAGCAAGTAAGTAGCTCATGTTTATAGAATACTTTCCCATGGGCCATTTGCAGTGGCCCAGAATCCATAACTGCTGCCCATTTGAATTATTTGGAAAACATTTCACTACATCAGTTCTACTAAACACAGTTATGCTTCTTACATTAAGATTTCAAGACTTGTTTCCATAGTGATGACTCCTAGAAGAACATTCTAACTCCACCTTTTATTACTCCCAACTGAGGTAGGACAAAAAAATCACATCTTGAGGAATATATACATTGGGCAAGATATACAGTGGGTAGAGTTAGATGCGGAGGACCCAGGTTCAAGTCACAAAGCTCATTGGGGTGGTTTTAGCCAATCTTATCTTATAGGGCTGCTTTGATCATAGATGAGATAAGAATGGGAAAACACTCACTTTCAAGTTCTTTAATGGAGGGAGAAATCCTATGGCTGCGAGACAGTGGCTAGACAGCCATAGGATATGCTGTTTTCCAGGAACTGACCTCTCCCCACTTCCGCACTGCCTCGGAGGCAGCGCGGAAGAGCCCTGTCCTCTGCGCTCGCAAGAGGAGTGCAGAACGGCTGGAACGTGGCGTGGCTGGGAGTGTTCCGGGGCAGGGAGAGCATAACTGCCTGTATGACACATCCTACATGTCGTACAGCAGCCTCCTTCCCTGCTCCATCCTCCCGTGGCTACACAGCCACCATCAGCTGTCTAGCTGAAAAGGCAAGGCAGGAGAAGTGCGGAGGGAATGCTCCCCTCTGTGCTTCTCCTGCCCTGCTTTGGGTTCTGAGTTTGGAGGTGGTCTGAGTTTGGAGGTGGCTGCCTATCTAGATAGGATTGCTCCCTTAGCCTTTTAAATTATGTAGTAATAGTTATATACCCCTTAAGATAATAAAATATCTAAGCGGTTCATATATAAATATTAAGAAACATATTTAAACAACTATTAAAAACCATTTCAACTGCAGTAACAATACAAATCACATTTAAAATTCACTATTAGAAACAAATCCAACAATAACATTAATACAAGGAACAGTAAGATGGAGCCCCTTATGATTAATTGCAATTAATGGCAAGCCAGAGAAAGCCTGGTGAACAGCTGCATTTCCAAGAGGCATTTGAAACATACCACCTTTCCTGTCTCCCAAACTGCATGGCTGGGGGTTTTCTGGTGGGTAGGCACCACCGCCAAGAAGGCCTGCTGTTGAGATATTACATGGCGACAATCTGTTGGTTGTGGAATGACCAGCGAAGCCTCCTCTGAAGTTCCTAAAGGTCGGTTGGGTACAGGGGAAGGCAGTCTGCTAGATATCCTGCTCCCGAGTTGTTTCTATGTCAACAACATAACCTTGAACATGTCTCAGTAACTAAATTCTGTAACACAGCAATCCTACGGCCCCTAGATAGCATCTGGGGTGCCATTGTTGTTGTTCAGTCATTAAGTCGTGTCCACCTCTTCGTGACCTCATGGACCATAGCACGCCAGGCCTTCCTGTCCTCCGCTCTCTCCCGGAGTGTGCTCAAGTTCATATTCATTGCATCGGTGATGCTAACTAGCCATCTCATCCTCTGCCTTCCCCTTCTCCTTTTGTCTTCAATCTTTCCCAGCATTAGGGTCTTTTCCAGTGACTGTTCTCTTCGCATTAGGTGGCCAGAATATTTGAGCTTCAGCTTCAGTATCTGTCCTTCCAATGAACAGTCAGGGTCTAGGGTGCCATAGGATGCTACAAATCTCCTTCTCCAGGGACAGAGACAGAAGCCCAGCTTCAGAGGAGGAGATCCATTCGTGGATCTCACCCCTGCTTCCCAAGCCCTTACCAGCTGCCACAGAAAGTTCTGTGGTGGCTCCGACGTTGGGAATAGGGTGGAGAGGGAGGAAGGGGGACATGCCAGTAGGCGGGTGTGTGTGTGTCAGGAGCGCCCTAGCTGCCTCTTGTAGTCCCCACCAATAGCCAACTCAGGACACAGACGACAAGGATTCTTTCTGAGACTTTATTCCTTTATTACTTTATGACTCTTTCAGATACTAATCACTAGCAACAAAGCAAGGAACAGCACTGGGGAAAGATAACAGAGTAGCCTAACCTCCAGGTAAGACAGTTAGCCCCCGTTTGAAGGAGAAGAACGGGAAGACCATGAACTTATGGGCTAGGGAGAGATCCTCCCTTTTTCCCTTGGGTCCTTGGGACGCGACCGTTGTTTGAGTGCCAAACGAACGGTACACCTCCTTTCCGTGCCCTCCATCTGTCGTCGCTCCCTGCGTCTGCGTCGAGCATCCAGCAAGCCCCCCTCCACCGCTCTCTCGCTGCCAGGGTCACTATCTCTCCCAGGAATGCTGGCAGGAGGAATCTCTGCCTGCTGCTGTGCTTGTGAGAGTTGAGCGAGCTCCTCTCCCATGGATTGCTGTTCCTTCTCAGAATCAGAACTGCTCTGGGACTGTATTGGCTCAGTTTCCACCCTGAGGGGAGAGACGGAGGATCCAGCAGATCCAAAGGTCTCCCAGGCCCTGGCAGTCTCCCAGGCCCTGGTCACCAGTGGTGGTGACCTGGAAGGTGTGTCCAATGTTTGTTTTCTTGCCTGAGAACAACATGGCCTACACCTGCAACAAGTGCAAGTTGATCACGCTGCTGGGGGAAAAAGTAAGTGGACTGGAGCGGCGACTGTCGACCCTCCGGGGAATAAGAGAACACGAAGAGTTCTTGGACAGAATGGGGGAACTACAGCAGCAAAGGGAAGACCAGACGCTTGAAGAGCAACAGCAAGATAGGCAGAAGTAGGAAATGCCGAGGTGAAGAAAAATGGAGTAGAGGATACTCCTTGGAAAAGGGTAGGGATGTTAGAGAATTCCACCACGGATCCCAGGGGGGCCGAATTCCAGTGAATTCGGCCCCCCGGAATCCGTGGCGGAATGGAGCAACCCGCCCCACCACCCCGCGAAAGCCCCCCCGGAACAGAGCCTACCTGGCGGTGGCTCCCGCTGTAGCTTTGGCTCTGGCGGTGGCTCCAGCGGTGGCGGCTCCAGCCGCTGCTGGGATGCTGCGGATGCAAATGCCATCCTGAGTAGGATGTAAATATTTACGTAAATATTTACGTAGCCTATCACGGAGAAAACGGGAATGCAAATGGTGTAGGGGACACCATTTGTGTCCCCGCTTTAGCCGTGATAGGCTATGTAAATATTTACGTAGCCTATCATGGGCTACCATAGGGAGGCAAATGGTGTCCCCTACTCAGGATGCCATTTGCATCTGCAACAGCCCGGCAGCGGCTGGAGGCCCTGCTGCGGGTTGGCCTGGCCGGCGGCTCTGCGGCCTGGCTGCGAAGCGGAGCTGGCCAGGCAGGATTCTGGGGGGGAGGAACAGATCACCTCCCCCCCGTTGAGGATTTTGGGGAGAGGGAGAGAGCACCTCCCCCCCACCGCAGACGTCCCTGGACAAAACCAGGTAAGTGTTTCGTACATCCCTAGAAAAGGGTGACAGTTAGGAGAAGAAGAACTACACGCCACTCTGCACCAGTGGAAGCAGGGGAGCTGTGGAACCTATTCCAGGTACTTGTGGATGAGACTGGAGGACAGCCTGCAGAGGAAGAACCACAGGGGAACCTACATGAGAGTGAGCAAGAGGCTGAAGGTCAGTCAAACAGAGGCGATGAAACCCAGGCCTACTACAACAAGAAGAGAAGAGCGGTAGTAGTGGGAGACTCCTTGCTGCGTGGGATCGAGACCCAAGTATGTCGCAAAGACCCGTGGACTTGCCAGGTATGTTGTCTCCCGGGAGGATGGATTAGAGACGTGACTGAAAGGTTGCCTGCACTCATAAAGCCCACTGACAGGTATCCCTTTCTTCTCATCCATGTGGGAACAAACGATACCGCCAAGCGGGGATACGAAGAAATCACTTCAGACTTTGAAGCTTTGGGGAGGAAACTCAAGAACTTTGGGGCCCAGATAGTTTTCTCATCCATACTTCCAGTAGTTAGAAGAGGGATAGAAAGGGGAAAAAAATACTCCGGGTGAATGACTGGCTACAAAGGTGGTGCTGACGAGAGAGATTTGGATTCTGGACCACGGGCTATACTCCCTGGAAGATGGGCTGTTGGCAAGGAATGGGTTGCACCTCACAAAGGATGGGAAGAATGTGTTTGGCCACAGCATGAAGAACTTCATCAGGAGGGCTTTAAACTGAATCCTACGGGGAAGGGAGACATAAAGTTGGGGGTAACAATGGACGTAGGCTCATGCACTGCAATGGAGAGAACAGCTCTAATAGCGCCCAATAATAGTCTTCAGACACATGTAGGAAGAAAGCCAGACTATGAAGCACATGGTCTTCGATGTCTGTATACTAAGGCCCAGAGTATGGGAAACAAACAGAACAAACTTGAACTCTTAATACAAGAGGGAAATTATGACTTGATGGGTAAAACTGAGACTTGGTGGGATGACTCTCATGACTGGAATACAGCAACTGAAGGATATAACTTGTTCAAAAACAACATGAGGAACAGAAAGGGAGGCGGGGTTGCATTGTATGTGAAAAATACATATCTCTGCACAGAAATACAGGAGGATGAGCTTGGTAGCCCCATCGAGAGCATCTGGATCAAAATAAATGGAGCAAAGAATAAAAGGAACCTGATGGTCGGAGTCTACTACCGGCCACCCAATCAAGGAGAAGATGAGGATGAAACTTTCGAAAAGCAAATAGCCAGTGTTTCAAGGAAGCATGATGTAGTAGTAATGGGGGACTTCAATTTCCCCAGTATTTGTTGGGAGACAAATTCTGCAAAACATGGCCCCTCCAGGAAATTCCTGATTTGTGTGGCGGATAACTTCCTCCTACAGAAAGTAGAGGAAGGAACTAGAGGATCGGCTATCCTTGACTTGATCCTAACCAACAGAGATGACTTAGTGGATAAAGTAGCAGTTACAGGAACTCTGGGGGAAAGCGACCATGTTGTACTTGAGTTCATGGTTCTAAGGGAAGCAAAAGCCGAGTGTAGTCAAACGCATACCCTGGATTTTAGGAAAGCTGATTTTAATAAACTCAGAACAATGATCAGTAAGGTCCCATGGCAAGCGACACTAATGAGAAAAGGAGTCCAAGATGGGTGGGAACTTTTAAAAAAGGAAATGCTCAAGGCACAATTACGAACAATTCCAACAAGAAGAAAAGGTGGAAGACAACAGAAGAAGCCAATCTGGCTTCACAAAAAGCTTAGAGATGACCTGAAAACAAAAAAGGACACATATAGGAAGTGGAAAGTAGGCCAAGTAACAAAGGAAGAGTATAGGCAGGTAGCACAGAATTGCAGGGATGGCGTCAGGAAGGCTAAAGCTGAGAATGAGCTGAGGTTAGCGAGGGATGCTAAAAACAACAAAAAGGCTTTCTTCAGCTACGTGCATAGTAAAAGGCAGAGGAAAGAAATGGCTGTTCAGCTATTAAATAAGGATGGCAAAATGATTACAGATGACAAAGAAAAGGCAGAGGTGCTCAATTCCTACTTTGGCTCAGTCTTCTCCCAAAAGAGGGTCTATGACCCCCCCTGGCAAAGGTGAAGTACAGGCTGAAGGGGCAGGATTGCAGCTTGAGATCGATAGAAATATGGTCAAGGAACACCTAATTCCTTTGAGTTCAAATCTCCAGGGCCAGATGAACTGCACCCTAGAGTAATAAAGGAACTGGCAGAAGAACTCTCAGAACCGCTGTCTATTCTCTTTGAGAAATCATGGAGGACGGGGGAAGTGCCAGATGACTGGAGGAGGGCTAATGTTGTCCTTGTCTTCAAAAAGGGTAAAAAAGAGGAACCTGGGAACTACAGACCTGTCAGTCTGACATCAATCCCTGGGAAAATTCTGGAGCAGATGATAAAGCAATCCATCTGGAAGCACCTTGAAAACAATGCCGTGATTACTCGAAGCCAACATGGATTTGTCAAAAACAAGTCCTGCCAGACAAATCTGATCTCATTTTTTTGATCAAATCACCTCCCTTGTGGACTGTGGGAATGCTGTAGACATAATATACGTCGACTTCATCAAAGCTTTCGACAAAGTGCCCCATGATCTCCTGATGAGCAAACTAGCTCAAAGTGGGCTAGATGAAACAACGATCCGGTGGATCCACAGTTGGCTACAGGATTGGACTCAAAGAGTGCTTATCAATGGGACCTTCTCAAACTGGGGAGAGGTAACGAGTGGGGTACCGCAGGGCTCAGTCCTGGGCCCAGTGCTCTTCAACATTTTTATTAATGACTTGGAGGAGGAGGTGCAGGAAATGCTGATCAAATTTGCAGATGACACAAAACTGGGTGGGATAGCTAATACCTTGGAAGACAGAAACAAAATTCAAAGGGATCTTGATAGACTGGAGTGCTGGGCAGAAAACAACAGAATGACATTTAATAGGGATAAATGCCAAGTTCTGCACCTAGGAAAAAGAAACCAAATGCACAATTACAAGATGGGGGATATGTGGCTCAACAACACTACAAGCAGGAAGGATCTTGGAACTGTTGTAGATCACAAGCTGAATATGAGCCAACAATGTGATGTGGCTGCAAAAAAGGCAAATGCTCTTTTGGGCTGCATTAATAAAAGCATAGCTTCCAAATCCCAGGAGGTACTAGTTCCCCTCTACTCAGCACTGGTTAGGCCTCATCTGGACTACTGTGTCCAGTTCTGGGCACCACACTTTAAGAAGGATGCAGACAGGCTGGAGAGGGTTCAGAGGAGGGCAACAAAGATGATCAGGGGACTGGAAACAAAGCCCTATGAAGAGAGACTGAAAGAACTGGGTATGTTTAGCCTTGAGAAGAGAAGACTGAGGGGAGATATGATAGCGCTCTTCAAGTACTTGAAAGGTTGTCACAGAGAGGAAGGCCAGGATCTCTTCTCCATCATCCCAGAGTGCAGGACACGGAATAATGGGCTGAAGTTACAGGAAGCCAGATTCCGGCTGAACATCAGGAAAATCTTCGACAATGGAACCAATTACCTGGGGAGGTGGTGGGCTCTCCCACACTGGAGGCGTTCAAGACGAGGCTGGACAGCCACCTGTCAGGGATGCTCTGACTTGGATTCCTGCATTGAGCAGGGGGTTGGACTCAATGGCCTTGTAGGCCCCTTCCAACCCTACTATTCTATAATTCTATGATTCCCATGGTGATAATTATGCAGATGCTAGCACTGCATCTCTTAGGAAAATTTGCCAACCCAAAGAAATGTATCTAGAACTTCTGATGCACTGCACAGATCAACCTTCCCGAACCTGGTGCTAGTGCTGTGCCAAAAATTTCTGCCACGTATTTTTTGACCATGATAGAAATGAAAATGCTTTCGAAAAGGATTTCAAAGGAGAAGAAATTTCAGAGAAATCCTCATGGTTGGGTTCAGGGTTCTTGTGCTTACTTTACTAATGAGCTGGCTGAGAAATGTCCTGTCTTTGTACAATCATCTCTCTGAAGCCTGTAGCCTCCTTGGCTGCCTGCACTTCCCCCCCCCAGGGTATGAGATAATTCCTCCCATAGGGCTTTTTCAGATCAGGAAGTGCAGGCAGCCTGGGAGGCTAGAGAACAATGGACGGATGTGTAATAAAAAGTAAACTGCGCAAACAGTACCATTGGCCACCTCAGTGATGGGTAAGGTCAAAAACACCATCAAAAGAAATGCAGAATAAATTAAAGAACACCCTGAGAATGAGGCAGGAAAATGGAAGCCCCTTTCATGGGAGAAGAAAACTTTCAGGAAATTGGGAGTCAGTACAGTACTAGCTTAGCCTCTTCCTGGGAGCTGAACATAACACTGCCCACCCACCCACCAGTTACAAGGCTTGCGGGGATGAAGTGGTATTATCAGCAGCTGCATTGGAGACAGGATGTATCCACAATCACCCCTCATAAATGTAATATTTGGAAGACTCTGGGGAAAGTGCTGGATCCTGAAAAACGATGACTAGAGCTGAGACAAAATTTCTCAGAAGACATTTTTCTCAGAAAAGTCCTGTGATTGTTCTTTTCTTGCCCCCTAGAAATAAAAGGCAGATTTGAAGATTGTTCTCCAGATTTTCTTCACCATTTTGTGTGTGTGACGCCTACATTCCCTCCCCCCACCACACCCACATGCCCTGGAATGATGCTAGGTATGGGGTACTATGGAGGCTGCAAAATGGGGGACAGGCTGCCAATACAGTTGATGCTGTTCCCACTTGCAAAAACCTTTAGGAAAAAAATGAAAGAAGCTGTGCTACAACAACCCTTGCCAATAGTGAGCCCACCTGTGAGAAATTGTTGGAAAATTTCTCCTCCCCCTGGAGAAAGTTGGTGAAATTGTCTCCCCAATTTCTCTGTCCACAAATAGGGTGGAGAAGTCTGAGAGGCCATTTGTGCACAGCTCTACCTGGTGCCCTCCAGATGTTTTAGTCTACGACTCCCAGCATTTATTTATGTCTTTGTTACATTTATATCCTGCCTTTTCCCTAAGGAGCCCAAGGCTGTGTTCATGATCCTCGTCCTCTCCATTTTATCCACACAACAACCCTGTGAGGTAGGTTAGGCTGAGAATCATTGACTCTCCCAAGTCACCCAGTGAGCTTCGTGGCTAAGTGAGGAATAGAAGCCGGGTCTCCTAAGTCACCATCCAACATTCTAACTACTACACCACACTGGCATTCCTGGTTATTGGCCATGCTGGCAGGGGCTGAAGGAAGTTGAAGTCCAAAACATCTGGAGGGCACCAGGTTGGGGAAGATTGGCATAGACAATGCCCTATTCAGAAAGGGTTATATTTGTATCACACGTACAATGTCTGTTCGCTTAACTGTACTGTGTGTGTGTGTGGGGGGGGTTCCCCTGAAATAGTCTTCCAACTTTGGTATAGCTTTGTTTGAACATATAAATGCGATTCTCCTACAACTCTTTATGCAGCGTGTCCTTTTATAGAAAAAGTAATTACTTTAATTTTCCTAACACTCACAATATCATCGTGACCTATGCTCCCAAGAGGTGCCTAAAAATTCTCCTTTTATTTTGGAAAGATTACATGTAGCATTATCTGCCCAGCTAAAATTGAGTATATAAATGTGTCCAAGGAAGCACAGTACAGGTAATAGCTTAATAATCTCCCTATCTAGGTATTAACTGCTAAAGGTTTCAGCAGAGAAACTAATAAAAGCATAAACCTTTTCAAAACAATGCATCCTTTTGCCCCATTGGGTCACACCAATCAGAAAAGGGGTCCTTAGAGCATATAAATGGGTTTGACTGCAGTTATATCAGTCCCGTCAGGTTGATTTGCAACAGCTACTCTATTACATTTTATCTGTAGAACTATTTTTCACACCCAAACCCCAGCCCTAAACCACTTCAGATGGATTGCTCAGATTTAAGTTCTCTCAGCCAGGACCATCTCAGGACCAGAACAAGACATTCTGCTGCCTGAGGCGAAGAACAAGATGGTGCCCCCTCCCATTCCATGTACAAAAAGCCAATTGGACTGACAGATGAATCTGTATTCATCATTGATGATGGGACAGTGTCTTCCACTGTGCCTCAAAGTGGAAAGATAACTTATGGGATGCAGAGCAGACCTTGCTGCCACCTCCCAGCATCTGCCGCCTGAGGCAACTGCCTCACTCTGTCTAATGGTAGGGGTAGCCCTTAGGCCGCTAGAGATGCTGGTGAAGTTCTCCCAAGCCAGGACTGGAAATGAACCAGGGGGTTGTTAAAGCATGTCTCAAAGGAGAGCAGTGCTTCAGAAGTCCCCAATTCTTCTCTCTCTTGGATTAAATCCGAGGTTGCTCCATCAATTGGACAAAAGTAAGAAGCTACAGGTCTAAACCCAATAGTGGTGGGAGTAAGAGTCTGCAGGGGCAAAAATAGTGGGGAGTGAAAGAAGAGGAAATCCCATGTCACATGAAGGCCCTGTGGGGATGGGTTCTCTACCATCCTTGGTTTTGGCCCTGCAGTACCTTAATCATATCACATTCAATGTACATCATTAAGACAGATGTGAATCACCTATTGGCCTTCCAGATGCTGTTTAATTCCAACTGCCATCAACTTCAGCCACAATGACCAATGGTCAGGGATGATGGGAGTTGTGGTTTGACAGCTTCTAGAGAGGCACAGGTTCCACACCCCTATATCAGGGGGAGATAGGCCATTTTTTTAGGCCATGGGTTGGCTTGGGAAAATGATCAAGATCTTCCAGAAACATTTCTAATGATCTCAAATAATGTTTGAGTTAATTCCAGGTGAGCGTGGGAGAGTTTGTCCATCCCTACTGGCACTGTGTTTCTGAACATTTGCCCCATACTTGCATTTTTTTCTGCTGATAATGCCAAAATAACGCCATTGCTGTGCCATCGCAACACCATATTTTGGGGAGCGCTGGTATACCTCATCCTGGCCGTGTCTGATGTAAAACAGTGATGGGGGATGGGTTCCCATTTGAGTACAGCTAGCCAGTGCCAGAAGCGTTTGTCATTCAGTTCTGTGTGCTGTACATTGCCTGCCATCTGACATCAAACTGATTTAATCCATAGATGTAAGAGTCAGTCCCCTGGGCCCTTTCATCTTTGGGACAGGGGTATCAAACCTCCACACCCACAGGTGCCCAGCGGCCATGGCCATACATTTCCACAAAAAGACCTATTCCATTTAAGTTAGCCACCAAGCCTGAGATATGGAGCATACGCAGCGTGCTGCCATGTATGTGGACGAGGTCGCTGCTTTTTTCCTTCTGGCAGCAGCCTCCCCATTAAACATGTTGTGCCATTCCAGAGAGCCCCCTTGCCTCCGGGGGAGTTCCAGGAGAGTGACCAGAAGGAGAGAGCTGAAAAGCTCCCCTGCACACACAGATGTTGAAACATAGGATGACTATGTGCCCTCTTTTACAGAGGACAGTCCTCTATTTTGAAGGCATCCTGTCTTCAAATTGCTGCCCAGTCCAAGTCCGATTTAAAGAAAAAGAACCACCAGAAGGACGAGCCGAGGCTTGAAGCTGCCCATCGACAGCACTTGGACAGCAGACTGAACAAGGTCATAGTCACAGTTTTGCACACTATGGTGAAATGCACTGAACTTCCATTTAAATTACAATAATAATTTCTACATTTGCATCTATACATAGACATCAACACATGCGGATTGCATGCAAATCAGGCTTTGAGGGGGGATGCGTTTCCTCTTTTTTGATGATTCATACGTGGCCATCCTTGTGGAACGCCACGGCCATGCACAGTGCTTTGGATCCCGTTCGTTCCGCCTTCATGAAACACTGGTTTTAACCATTTCTGGCCCTCTCCTCCCCATGTTTCCTGAAACATGCTCTGCTAAGGCAGAGAGAGTAGGGAGATGAGGCTGCTGCAGTCGCATGTGGTAGCACCTACTGGTGATTAGTGTGGGCTGGCTAATACCAAAGGCATCGTCTCCCCTGAGGACAGTTCAGTATTACATGTGAAGCGTGGAGGTGCTGCAGGCATCTTGGAAAGTGTTAAAGGGAAGGAAGATAACAGCAGCCTTGGCTCCCATAGAATTATGTGAGGCACAATAAAAAGGGAGCAATCTGGAAAATTGCTTTTAGACACGGGAGGCAGGTGGATCATATCTACTGTGGCGTCCTGAATATACCCCTTTGGGGTAAAGTGCTGCATTAATGGGGGGGGGAATCACCCTCCATTCTCACTCCTGGGGTTTATGCATTCATTCAAAAGATTTATAAGCTGGCTCTTAGGGTTAACCTTTGCACAGAGGGGTCCTACAGCAGGTGAAATGTGTCTGTGTACATAGAACTCACAGACATATATTGTCTTTCTTAGGGGGTTCTTGAAATATACAGCTCTTTCCATATGTCACCCTTCCTCTCCCAGTGACAGCATTTCTCTAGTTCCAAATAATAAGAGTGATGCTGCAGAAAATCACGGTTTGTGCATTTCCTCCACGCAGCTTCATCAGTCTCATGGAGAAATCCCCTGTTGTTACATTGGTTCCATGTGACACCATTCCTTGTTTCCATATCTGTTAAGACATTAGTTATGCGTTCCATTTACTTCTTTTCTTCCAGGCTTCACTGTGTTCGTGATACTACCTGTTGTCAGAAAATGTCAAACCTGTAAGCACAAATGTCAGATCTCTGCAAAGAAATCCTGCTTAATGAAATGGAACTCACTTTGTAGTTCTTCAAAAGGTTTAAAAATAGCTTGCTATGTATATCTGCATCATATCCACCTTTGTTCCTCTTCTGGAGATATTTAATCAGTTTCTGTTTCTTATACTATCACTACCAAAGGGCTTTTTTTTAAAGTCTCCTCATCATTCTGAATTCTGGATCATTCACTACCCTACATAAAATGATGCATAGATTACTTTAAATCCTTTTGTGATATCTACCAGTCCTTGTTCGTACCACAGCTAAGTTTTCCTATCTTTTTTTCTTCTCTGCCTTCTCTGGAATCATAGTGTCTGACAGGATCGGTGGTGTAATGGTGGCAGGTCACGCCGGGGCTTTGCTCCAGCTCTTTTATGAACCCAGCCCCCAGCCGGGTCGCAGTCTGCTAGGGAAGGAGGAGGGAGCAGAGGGCGTGGGGACAGCTGCCTCTTGGCTGCCTCTGGACTACGCAGAGCAGACAAAGGGAGCGAGCAAGGGAGGGAGCCGGAGGGAGCTCTGCAGCCTCCTCTCGCCCCCCCCTCTCCTCCTCAGCTCTTGGCTTCTCCGCCCGTCCGTGCTCTGTGCCTGCGTGCCCAGTGCTAACCTCGTCTCCTGCAACACAGGCCACCCGTTCAGGGCTGCTGCTGCTGGCCACGGCAGCAGCGGGGGGGGGGGGGGGCTGCCACCATTATTTACTTATGGTGCGGGGCAGGGCAGGTGGCTGGTTTGTGCCAGTTTTGAGGATTTATCATACAATCTTATGCATGTTTACTCAGAAGTCAGTCCCACTATGTTCAGTTGCCAATTCGGCTTTCTCCCAGGTCAGTGTTTTTAGGCCTGCAGCCTTAGCTGCCTTCCCAAGATCTCTGTAAAGTTAATTCGAAATCAGCACCCATCAGATTGCACTGTTGATTCTTGAACATTAATTCCTACAGTAAGCAGAATTGCCAAATGCAACTGCTCTGTCAGCTACACTTTTTGGTACAAGGTTGGCATGTACCTGGGCAAGCAAACCCTGGTGGAGGGAAGGGAAACAGAAAAAAATCAGTTGGGGGGAGAGGAGAAAGAAGGTAGGTGTGTGTGTGTGTGTGGGGGGGGGGGTTCAATCCAGCTGGGCGTATGGACGTTTCTGTTGCAGGATGGGAGAGATGTAATGAAGGAGCTTAGGGAAAGCTAATGGGTAATGTTGGGGCGCTACGGGAGTGTGCAAGGGGGCTATTTAAATGAGAAGGGACCTGTCTATGAGGGCTGAGTTGAGAGGGTGGCGCTTCCATAGAGTATCATATTTTGAAAACCTAAAATGTTTGTGAGTGAGTGAGTGAGTGGGTGGGTGAAAAGGATTAACACCCCTGCATTTTTTTCTCAGACATCCAGTTGAAATACCCCTGCCTTGCTCTCAACTGCACTGTTTCGGGATCCCAGTTGAAGGCTGTATATCTGTCAGGGTGGAAACTGAGCCAATAGAGCCCCAGAGCAGTTCTGATGCTGAGGAGGAATAGTAATCCGTGGGATAGGAGCTCGCTCATCTCTCACAAGCACAGCAGCTGGCAGAGATTCCTCCTGCCAGCATTCCTGGGAGAGATAGTGACCCTGGCAGTGAGAGAGCACTGGAGGGGGGCTTGCTGGATGCTCGGCGCAGGCGCAGGGAGCGACGACAGATGGAGGGCGCAGAAAGGAGGCGTACCGCTCGTTTGGCACACAAACAACGGTCGCGTCCCGAGGACCCAAGGGAAAGAGGGAGGATCTCTCCCTAGCCCATAAGTTCAGGGTCTTCCCGTGCTTCTCCTTCAAACGGGGACCAACTGCCTTACCAGGAGCTTAGGCTACTCTGCTATCTACCCCAGTGCAGATCCTTGCTTAGTTGCTAGTGATTAGTATCTGTAAGAGTCATTAAGTAATAAAGGAATAAAGCCTTGGAAAGAATCCTTGTCGTTTGTGTCCTGAGTTGGCTATCGGAGGGGACTGTAAGATGCAGCTAGGGTGCTCCTGACAATAGCTTACAAGGCTGTACAATCTTAGCAGGGGCGTGGCTGTGACTGTCACGGAGGGATCCTGTGCTTCTGAATTTGCCACTACACTACTGGACAAGATATGTTACAATCTTCATTCTAGTCTTTATTTTGTCATTCTCAGTTGCTGTTTGACTATTTAATAATTAATTTGGGTGTTCCCCTACCCCATGCTGCGTCTAATTATTTCCATCTTTCTTCATCTGCATTTTTTATGCTTCCTGTTCTACTTTTTTTTTTTCAGTTCAAACTCCCTAGCACCCTAGGGTTGTATATTCAAGGAGTTGGTTGTTGTTGTTCTAAATAAAACAGCAGTCAAACATGTGGAAACACCCCCCTCCCACCCACCTGCGATGTGTGAAGTGGTACAATCCAGCAACAGAAATATCAAGTGAATCTGCTGACCACATAGCTTGGCTCTTCATTGGCATTCTTGCACATCATTATACTACTTTTTCCTCAAACCCACTTACAATATTTCCCCCCATGAGAACTGACTGTATCAATTTAATGCTATTCTAAATCACTGTAGGGCTTGTCCATTGCGCCTCCGATCCAAAGACCTTTGCATGTAGCGGAACACTGAATTCATATGCATCCCTAAACAGATGGCCAGTGCTGTGTCCGTTTTGATGGAGCTAGTCACTAAAGGGCAGAGGCATTAATTCAGCTTCCTCACCTCACCCACAACAGGCAACTTTCACTATCGAGCGTATCTATGCATGAACATTTGCAAAAACATCAACTATGCACTTTTCCCTCTTGCCTATTTTTCATTCATGGTGAAAAATGCACAAATCTATCTTTACATCAAGGGCATATTTGCCTTGTGCACTGCTTGTGACCAGAGCTTGTGTCAAAGGTAGGCCTTTCCTCACAGCCCAGCAAAAGCCCACTGACAACAGCCCCTTGGAGTTGCTCCTCATCTTCACCATTGCAACCTGCTTGTTCACCTTCCTCTAGCTCTGGCAACGGTGATGGTGAGAAGGAGGATCAGTAGATGCAACGGCCTACTTGCTCCCTGGTTCTCTATCTGTCGAACAAGCAAATGGTAGCAGTGATGAGAAAGAGGAGGAGAAGCAATAGCAGCTGGTGACAGTGGTGGTGAGAAGGGAGGGAGGGAGGCCATCGAGGGTGCCTTGCCCATATGCCCTCAAAAATCTGGTGCTGGCCGTGTTTGTGCCACCAGGTTCAACACAGACCCCACCAGCCAGAGGCTTGCTTATGTTACCATTTTTGTGGGCAGAACACCCCCACCACCCCCACAAGAAATGTATAGAGCCATATAGAGATGACCAAATGATGTATTTATTTTCAATTACTGCATTTTTATACCACCCAATAGCCGAAACTCTCTAGGTAGTTCACATCTAGGCTCTCTCAAGCTCCTTTGCAGGGGCGGCGGCGGCGGGGGGGGGGGGTCACACAAGAACAAAAGACAAAAGTGGGTTTGTCTAATAGAGAAATGTCTTTTCTGCTTATCTTCTTTATTTGACTATTGATTCAGAAATACACAAGTTTCTCATTAGCACTGTGCACATCTGATTTAGAATTGAGCATTTTGTGTAGAGCTGCACATTAGGAAATCCCCTGCTGGTGTCACTGGAAAAGCACAGGGTGGTTTGCTGGCAATATATAACACATGTCTCCAATGACTCCAAATCCCATATATGCTTTTTGATCAGTGATTCCCCAGCCCTAGATTTCCCCCTTAGGTTATTCCTTTGTTGAAATGCCACAATTCTCATGTTATTGCTGTCTCTAATTTTTCAGCTTCTTTCATGAGAATACTCATTAAAAAAACAAAACAAGACACTGTAATGTGCAAGCCACAACCCTGGTGGGGGGATCCAAATCATTTTACATTTTACTCATTAATGTGCAGGTTAGAATAGAGAACATTCCCAAGAGTAGAGAGGAATTGAAGTTCAATTTCACATCTATTTACTCTAGTGATGTTTCTGAGGCTGGAAGCGTCAATGACTTTTTGGTACTGCAAGTGAGAATGAAGGATGCAGACTCACTAATGAAACCCATTAGTGTTATTGCCACAGCTAAAGGGACTTGCAGAATGTTTGCATTAATTAGGATAGAACTGTGTATTCAGAAACCTACATAGTTGTATTTTTCCTATTCTTTTTATTTTTGTTAACCAAGAAACAAAATTTGAAAACATAAGGGCTCCCAGGAGCAATTTCAAGCATTGTGAAAGAAGACATAAATAACTGACAAGGATGTTTTTTGGGATGAAAATGTTTGCTGTACTAAAAATAATCTGGACTTTTTAATAAGACATCATATAAAAATGTAGTGTGCCCCATTTATGTAAAAGCTAAAATTATACTTAGTTTGTGGATTGATGGCTACCAGGTATATTCTTTCTTTCTTTTTATTCTTGTTATGAAATTACTTAATTCATAATTACTTTTGCTGCATCCATGGTAATTTTCCCCACGGCTTTAGTTATTTAAAACTCCCTGTACCATTTAATATTATTCATGATTAGCTACACTGAGAGTTCTTATTGGCTTAAAACGATCACATGCATATTTAAGAGCATTGTGCCTGTCTGAGCATAAATAAATGATATGCATTTTGAACAATGCCACAATCACCATTCAGTGGTAAGGATATATTATTGATGGATGTACAGGTTTACATGGAAAGAAAATGTAGTTTCCTGGTGAAGAGCAGCCCACCCATGAGATCATACTTTATAAAGGTCGGAATTTTTTTACACAGCCACCAAGTCATAGAGGCACAGTTGAAGACAGAGGGTAAGAAAAGGGGTGGAGCAATGAAGCAAAAAATGGTGAGGCAATGGGGAAGCCTTAAGAGGAGCCGGACAGATCAGAAGACATGGGGAGACAATGGGGAGGCCTTAAGAGGAGCCAGACAGATCAGAAGAATTTGTGAGACAATGGGGAGGCCTGAAGAGGAGCCAGACAGATCAGAAGAGATGGGGAGACAATGGGGAGGCCGTTGAAAAAATGGTGAGACAATGGGGAGGCCATTGAAAAAATGGTGAGACAATGGGGAGGCCTTAAGAGGAGCCAGACAGATTCAGAAGAGCTACTGATGAAAGGGCCACAGTTGCCTAGACTCTGGAGCCAATTGGATCTGGGGCAGAAAATAAAGTGTGTCTCTCGCTCATTAGTTTGCGTTATTATGGATTATTGTCCTTTGTCTCTGCAAACCACTCAGAGACATTCTAGTAGATTGCATGGAGAATCAGTGATGGAAGGCCAAACATGCTACCATCATGCACGTTCTGTGACTACATTTGCAGTGACAGCTGAAGACGAGAACAACCATACCACGCTAATGGAAAGAAGATAGCTATGAGAGGAGAAGAAGAGAAGTCAGGGATATTAAGGCAGAAAAGTGAGGCAAGGAAGAGGAGAAGGCCCCCTCCCCCCCCACTCATTTTTCATGCCTCCTCTCTCTGATGCCGCAAGTGCACATCCCTCTCACCCCTCCAGCCATTTTAGCCAATGAGCAAAAGAAGTATGGCAAGATAAGGTGAGGGCCTCCCCTTCTCATCTTGGCTGTCTTCCTCTTTCACTCTCAGTCACACATGCCTCTCTCTCTTTCATATGGGATGGCAAGTGGGGAGCCAGCAAGCTGTGGCCCCCTATAGATATTCTACGACTATATAATTATTATGATGAAAACATATGCTTTCAGTAGCCCTGTTTACGTAACAGGGCTCAACCTCTGCATGTACAAGAAATGTGCATATGGCAGAAGGCAGCAGCTCCGCCCACATCATACCCATATTCATGGGCACATCTGCAACATGCCTGTGAGCAAACATCTCTGCATGTGTAGGCAGTGATTTGGAGACGTGAAAGGGCAGGGCTCCCCATTTCACAGAGATCTGAGTGTCTACATGCATAAGCATAGTCCAGAGGTACCCATGAACAACGTATGTACGCCACAGGGCAGAGCCTGCAATTTCCACTGCATGTACCTTCACTGTGCACATGGAGGCCAAGCCTTGTGGAAGAGATGCATTTCAGTGGCACTTCACTATCATTATTGAATTATATTATTTTATAATGTAACTCATGTTGCTCTTGTGCAGCCCAATCCTATGTGTATTTACTCAGGGATAAGTCCCACTGAGTTCAATAAGGCTTGATCCCAAGTCAAGGTACATAGAACTGCATCTTAGAATTTAATTTTTCTCAACTTTTCATTGACACTAACAATTGCTAAATGTTAAAAGAAAAGTAGAATATACATTTCTTTAAAAATAAACTCAGAAAATCCAGATTGCCTGAATTCATATCCCATTTTTATCATCTTTTATCCAATAATGTATCTACCAGGAATGCTATAAATATGAATTCTAGAAAATGGACACATGGGATTGGACAAATTAAACTGACATAATCATGGGACAAAACTTGGACTATGCCAGCTATGGATCTTGTACCATATTAGCAGTAGTGTAGTGGCAAATTCAGAAGTGCAGGGCCCTCTGAGACAGTTGCAGCCATGTCCCCTCACAGCCACGCCCCTGCTAAGATTGTGCAGCCTTGTAAGATATACAGTCTTCAACTGGGATCCAAAAACAGTGCAGCTGAGAGCAAGGCAGGGGTATTTCAACTGGAAGTCTGAGAAAAAAATGCAGGGGTGTTAATCCTTTTCACTCACTCACTCACTCACTCACACACAAACATTTTAGGTTTTCAAAATATGACACTCTATAGAAGCTTCACCCTCTCAACTCAGCCCTCCTGGACAGATCCCTTCTCATTTAAACAGCCCTCTTGCACACTCCCATAACGCCCCCAACATTACCCATTAGCCTTCCCCAAGCACCTTCATTATATCTCTCCCATCCCGCAACAGAAATATCCACACACCCAGCTGGATTGAACGCCCCCCCACACACACACACACCTACCTTCTTTCTCCTCTCCCCCCAACTGATTTTTTTCTGTTTCCCTTCCCCGCACCAGGTTTGTTTGCCCAGATACATGCCAACCTTGTACCAAAAAGTGTAGCAGACAGAACAGGTTGCATTTGGCAATTCTGCTTACTGTAGTAATTAATGTTCAAGAATCAACAGTGCAATCTGATGGGTGCTGATCTCGAATTAACTTTACAGAGATCTTGGGAAGGCAGCTAAGGCTGCAGGCCTATGCCCGCTTACCTGGGAGAAAGCCGAATTGGCAACTGAACATAGTGGTACTGACTTCTGAGTAGGGATGGCGGAGAATTTCTCCCCGAAACTTCGGGGGGCCGAGCGCCAACGTGTTCGGCCCCCCGAACAAGTTTCGGGGAGAAATACTCCGCCCCCCCCGCCCCCCGCACCACCCCCCGGGACGGGACTTACCTTCGCCAAATGTCCCTCCCGGCGGTGGGTCCGGCCGGCGGTTCGGCGGGTGTTCAAGCGGGGCGGGAGCGGCAGCCGGTCTTTTGACCGGCGGCTACCGCCGCCATTGCAATCAAAGAAAAAAAAATAAAACGCCCCCTGATAGGCTACGTGACGATTCACGTAGCCTATCACGGCTAGATTTGCAAAGTCAGCCGTGATAGGCTACATCAATCGTCACGTAGCCTATCATGGGTGACTTTAAAAAAAAAAGTGTGTACGGATAATGGCGGCCCCCATAGGGAGCCGCCATTCCCGTTCCTTATTTGGTCGCTGCAGTCTACGTAAAGATTTACGTAGACTATGGCGAAAATAAGGGCAACGCTATTTGCGTTGCCCTTATTTTCGCCGCTGTCTACGTAAACATTTACGTAGACTACAGCGACTAAATAAGGAACGCAAATGGCGGCTCCCTATGGGGGCCGCCATTCGCGTACGCGCTTTTTTTTTTTTTAAGTCACCCGTGATAGGCTATGTGACGATTGACGTAGCCTATCACGGCTGACTTTGCAGATCTAGCCGTGATAGGCTACGTGAATTGTCACGTAGCCTATCAGGGGGCTTTTTTTTTTTTTTTTAAACTTTCGCGTTCGCGGCCGGGCGAGGCGGGAAGCCTCCTCCCCGGCCTGAATTTCGGCCAGGCGAGGCGGGAAGCCTCCCCCCCCTGGCCTGATCTTCGCGGGGGGACCAGCGAAGCGCCTCCCCCCCACCGCAAACGTCCTTCGAGGACAGGTAAGTGACTTTTGTCCACCCCTACTTCTGAGTAAACATGCATCGGATTGTGTTCCTAATCCTCAAAACTGGCACAAACCAGCCAGCTGCCCTGCCCCATAAGTAAATAATGTTGCCGTCCCCCCCCCACTGCTGCCGTGGCCAGCAGCAGCAGTCCTGAATGGGTGGCCGGTGTTGCAGGAGACGAGGGTAGCACTGGGCATGCAGGCACGGAGCACGGACGGGCGGAGAAGCCAAGAGCTGAGGAGGAGAAGGGGGGGCGAGAGGAGGCTGCAGAGCTCCCTCAGGCTCCCTCTCTCACTTGCTCCCTTTATCTGGCTGGCTCTGTGTAGTAGACAAGAGGCAGCCAAAAGGCAGCCTCCCACGCTCCTTCTGCTCCCTCCTCCTTCCCTAGCAGACTGCGACCGGGCTGGGAGCTGGGTTCATAAAAGGGCTGGAGCAAAGCCCCGGCGCGACCTGCCACCACTACACCACTGCATATTAGAGTTAGAACTCTGACTTTTGAACCCAGCACATGGAGGGCACAGTCCTATTGGGGTAGGCGGCCGCCTCCAAACTCAGAGGTGACTGCCTATCCAATGCAGGGCAGGAGAAGCACAGAGGGGATCGTCCCCTCTGCGCTTCAGCCACCCTGCATTTATGGCTAGACAGCCGATTTCAGCTATCTTGCCATGGGACCTTGGAGCGCGGGAAGCAGCAGCCGGACGACATGTAGGATGTGTTGTACCACCATTTCTGACCTCCCCGCCCTGACACACCCCTAGGAATGCCCCGTTTTTGCTGCTCTGCGCTCCTCTTCTGCGTGCGGAGCGCAGGGCTGTTCCGCGCTGCCTATGAGGCAGCGCAGGAGGGGCTGGAGTTTGGTTCTTGGGTTCCGACCTATCCTATGGCTGTCTAGCCACTGACTAGCGACCATAGGATTGCACCATCATCTACTTGCAAAATAATATTTATTGAGTTATTTATTTCTATACCGCCCAATAGCCAGAGCTCTCTGGGCAGTTCACAAAAATTAAAACCACAAAGCGCAGCATAAATCAATGTAAAATATAAAAGCATTAAAACCACAATACAACAGTACAACCAGAATAAAACCTAGCAGCAATGCAGAGACTTAAAATACAGATTTAAAACACCAAAGCTAAAAGACTAGGAAGCTAAAATGTTAAAATACTGGGAGAATAATCTAAATCTACTGATTAGATAGATAGATAGATAGATAGATAGATAGATAGATAGATAGATGAGAGATAGCCTTGAATGTTAAGAATGAGGAATATCTGTGTTTCAATATATTAAGGAAAATCAGAAAAGATGCATAAACAAGAAAAGAGCCAAAAACTACTTTATGAATAATTTTGCTAACTCCAATTAAACTCTCCTCCTGAGGAACCTAAGGACTACCATTATTTTTTCATGTAATGAAATACGAAACACTACACCAGCTCTCTCACATGGTCTGGATCCAGGTGCCCGGAGTACCCCCTCATTACACTGTAGAATATATAGGGAGCCATCCTGAGGTTTGTTGACAAACTAACGGGTGTGCTGGCCTAGGGCAGTATCCAATGTGATACTAGTGCTAATGAAAGTTATGTTGCACTGGCATAATAGATCTCTAGTGCAATGCCATTAACGTTAGTGGGTACGAGGAGTTTTCTGGGGAATCCAGTTGGGCCAGCTAATGGGGTGGAGGTAAATTGTATCGGGACTGTACAACTTCAGACTGCAGGTGGAAGCCTATGTGACTAAGAGAGCAATCTCATGGCCCCTAGACAATGTCTTGGGGGCAATAGGATAGTTCGGATTCCTGGATCCGAGGTCGGAGCGCCCAGGAGTCAGAGCTCTGGTCCCCGTACCCCTTGCAGTAGGCGCAGAGAGACCAAACTGGCTGCTTCTCCAAGGTCGCAAAGGTGATCTTAGAGGGACGGTAAAGGGGGCATTCCCAGGGGAGGAGAGGAGACTGGGGAGGCTGCCATATGAGGAATCCTCCACCCCCCCCGATGCCTCAGCCTGTCTAGCTGAAATGCAGAGTGGGAGGAGTGTGAAGGGGGAGATTGCCTCTGCCATGCCTCCTACTCTCCACCGGAGGGCTGTAAGCCTCCAAGTTTGGAGCTTTACTGCTATCCCCATAGGATTGTGCCCTAAGTAGGGATGGCAGAGAATCCCGCAAGACTTACCTGGGGTGGATCTTCCGGGCGGCAGCGGCTCCGGTGGCGGCGGCGGCTGGTCTTCCGACCGGCTGCCGCCGCCGCCATTTGCAGTTCTTTTTTTTTTACACAGACGTGATAGGCTACGTAAGTTTTTACGTAGCCTAAAATGTCTGGGTAAAGAAAAAAAAAAGGCATACACAAATGGCGGCGGCTACGGCCGGCCGCCGCCATTTGCGTACTTTTTTTTTTTAACCCAGACGTTTTAGGCTACGTAAAAACTTACATAGCCTAAAACGACTGGGTAAAAAAAAAAGGCGTACGCAAATGGCGGCGGCTATGGCCGCCGCCATTTGCGTTCCTTATTTTGGGCCGTCTTACTCTACGTAAATAATTACGTAGACTAAGATGGCGAAAATAAGGGGAACACAAATACGCTATTTGCGTTCCCCTTATTTTCACTGTCATAGTCTATGTAAATATTTACGTAGATTAAAATGGCCAAAAAGAAGGAACGCAAATGGCGGCAGCCGTAGCCGTCGCCATTTGCATACACGGATTGTTGTTGTTTTTAATTACCCAGAGCCCTCCGCAGCCGGAAATCCGGCTGTGGACAGCTCTGGCCTGGCTGGGCCTGGCTGGCTGCTCCGTGGAGCTGCCGTGGAGCACAGCTGGCCACGGAGGATTCCGGTGGGGAGGAACGGAGCGCCTCCCCCCCCGGCCAGGATTCTGAGGGGAGGGACGGAATGCCTCCCCCCCCACCATCAGCATAATCCACGAAAGGTAAGTGATTTTCGTACATCCCTAGCCCTAAGGTTGCAATCCTTTACTCAGTTACCTGGGCGAAATCTCCATTGAACTCAGTGCAGCTTAATTCTGAGTAGATATATAGAAGTGCACTGTGAATGACCTTCTAAACAAACATATATACATACATTCCTTGTTGACCTAAAACTAGATATCAGGGAGAAAGTTCTAGTTTTCTCCTTGCTGTATTTTCTATTTCTAACAAGTGTTTTGACTAGGGATGTACGAAACGCTTACCTTGCTCCGTTCCAGGGCATCCATGGTGGGGGGGAGGTGCTCCGTCCCTCCCCCCAGAATCCTCTCCGTCCACCTGTGCTCTGCAGCGACTCCGCAGAGCTGCCGGCCAGGGCTGCCCGCAGCTGGAATTCTGGCCGCTGCTGGGCTGCTGCAGCCGCAAATGGCGGCCGCTATGCCAGTCGCCATTTGCCTGGCTGCCAAGCCATGATAGGCTACGTAAGTATTTACGTAGCCTATCACAAAGGCGGCCACGCAAATGGCGGCTGCTACGACGGCTGCCATTTGCGGCCACAGCAGGCCGGCAGTGGCCGGGAGACCAGCGGAGCCGCCGCCGCCGGAGCCGCTGCATCCACCACCAGGTACGTGCCGTCCTGGGGGGATTCCGTGAGGTGGCAGGGGGGCAGGCCATTCCACCATGGATTCCGGGGGGCTGGATTCTAAAGAACCTGGCCTCATTGGAGTCTGTGGCGGAATTCTCTGACATTCCTAGTTTTGACTTGAGAACATTCCATCATATGACCCACAGTGTGAAGTGGTACAGAGTAGACATCAGTTTATCACCTCATCTGATATTGTGGGAACTAGGTTACACTTAACTAGACCATTTGCTCCTGTTACTCTATTGCTGTTCTTGCATTGTGAGCCACTTTGCAAATCTATATGGAAAAGCAGCATACAAAAAAAAAGTAACACAACAGGAATGTGCAATTCAGATGGAGCTTGAGACACCAGAAGAACAAAGGCAATTGTGGCCTGTATTAATTCTTAGTTCTATCATAGATAATATCAAAAACATAAATTCAGAGGAGGCTGAAGCGACCTTTCAAAAAGTCTTAAAATATTTTTCTACTAATTATGTTTTTTTAATTGGAAAAATCTTGTATCTCATGGTTATTTGGCCGTTATTGGCTGCTGCTTTTCTAGTTACGCTTCTCGGAGAAAACACAAATAAAAATTGACCTATAGCTAAAACTCCATACCATATGGAGAAGCAGTTTTTAATCTGTTTTAGAAGAACAAGGGAACTTAATGTTTAAGCTCAACCAAATACATTTCTTAAGGTTAAAAAGATGAAATTCCTATAAGCTACTTTATAGATGCAAGAAAGACATATGCATAGACATGCACTTACATGGAAATATAGAGCTGGATCCAGACTTTAGTCTCCTTCACAGTCACACAGAGCTTTTATCCTGCGATTGAGATTGCTCCTTCATGGAAGTTTGCGGGCTCTTTACATGACGCCATGACCCTTCCGTGACCCTCCTGCGCTAAATGCCCTTTGTTCCGTTTTTAAATAGATGGCAGATCATGAGCTATCAAATTACCCCGTTGTGTTCCTCTTGAGTTCCCTCCGTGAAAAGAGGAAAAGCGGCAAGAGGAGTGAGATCAATGGAAGACAATGGAAGACTTGCGGGGGAGAAGGGAGGAAGGAGGGGGGTAAAGGAAGCACGTGAAAAAGGGAGTCATTGTGATCCTGCATTTAAAACGGAAGCATAAAGCCCTGTTTTAAATGCAGGATTGTAGGCTGGTGTAGAGATGCCCTTACTAGACCCACTGAAATCATTGGGACTCAATTTAGTCATGGCTAACTTAAGTCATTTTGATTTCAGTGGTTCTACTCTAGGCATGACTAAGTCTGGATCCAGTCTATAGTGTGCACATATACTGTTGTATTCATGATATTGACACCATCTTGTGTGTTGCAGTTCTTCAAAAATATGTGTTCTTCAATTCTGGGGAAACACAGAGAAGACTCAGCCTTGGAACAAAGTAAAAGATAGCACTTTAAGCCTGCACTGCACTTCCCACTTCTGAAATGTTCATAATTCACTATAATTACTAGAAAGCCTATGATTTACTAATATTTTGCGTGGGTTTGCAAGATTTAGAGCATGTTCAACCTCTTAGTATAGGGTGTTTTATGGCTTGCCCTCATTATGTCGATGTGACAAACTAACCTCACTAAAATATGCCAAAATTATATAGGCTATGCATGGATTACACCAAAGGTATTTAGTTCCTGACAGTAGTTCTTAGTTGTGCAATTATATCAGGCTTTGCTATAGACAGGTACTTGGCGTAATTCATTGTACATCCTCAAAGCTGGCCTAATTAAGTTAAATGTTTTAAAGAAGTGTACACATTAATCCCCCATCAGCTACGTTGTCCTGCAATATCTATGCGTCCAGGTTAATCGGAGTACAATTTAGATTGCACCACCCCATTTGGGTGCTCCTGTCTTTCAGAAAAAGTAGTTCATGAACAGAAATGTTTTTGCAAAGACAAGAGAATCTTGAGCACTGGAGCCAAAGATAAAAATTTGAGGTAAATGTGCTGTTGTGCCCAGTGAAGGCTGGTGGCTCTGATTTTGGCAGGGCTGTGGATCCATTCTGGGTTTCTGTTAAAACCATCCAGAACTCTAAAGGAGATATCCAAGGTCCTGATCCCTATCCCCCAAATGAGTTCAGAACCTTGCATAGCTCCTTTAAAGTTCTGGCTGATTCTGACTGAAATCCAGAGTGAATTAATAGCCCCAGCAAAACCGGAGCCACCAGCCACCACTGGCTTGCGCCACTACCGAGATCCCACTGCTCAGTCCTCTGAGCAACAGCGGCCGTGCGACTGTTCATACAGTTGGATCACACTCTGTGTCTAGAATTCAGCTGGCATTTGAAGCTATGTCTAAATTTTCTCCCTTGAAAAACACTGATGCTCAGCTATGTGTGTCACAATACATTGTTCTCACTCTATGCATTCAGGCTCCAGTGGTTGCATCCAGCACCGCCATTCCACTGACGGAAGCAGTTCCTTCAGTGGAAGTGGGATGGGGCAATTCCTCCTCCCCTTGAAGCCTTGCACCCCCCTCAAACTCTGCTCCAGAGGGGAGGGCTGGGAAACCTTCCAGAGGAGATCTTTGGGCGGCACAGAGGGCTTCAGGGTGGAGGAGAGAGGGAAACAGTCCTGTCGTATTAGTGGATTTCCATGACTGTGACATTGCTCTTAACCCTATAACAACACCCCCCACATCCACGTTTTCCTGTTCTTCATTTCAACTTTTATACAAATGTTATAGACGCTGTTTGTTTGTTTGTTTGTTTGCTGCATTGTGTAAACTGTTATTTATCTTCATTAGTGTTCTCCTCTGTTTGGTTGTTTTTTGGCTGATCTTGTATGATTTTGTTGTGTTTTATTAGTTGTACCCTGCTTTGGGATTGTTTTGTAATGAAAAGGGGATAATACATTTCATAAATAAATAAATAAAACACATTGCACCCAGAGGCCTACCACAAAAGAGGGGTCTGGCTAATTCAAATCAATATGTGAGGGTCCTATTTGCAGCTCTTGACCAGTTTCTCCTTTCTTGTCTTCCCTCCATTCCACTTACGGATGTACAAAACCCCGCTCACCCGGCTCTGCCAGGTTCCGCTGGCGTGGGGGAGGCGCTGTCAAGGGCTCCTTGGAGGGCTGTCTCAGTCTAATCCAGTAGCCAAGTCCAGACACAGACAAAGGGATTCTTTTCAAAGCTTTATTCTTCTTTTACAACTTAACAACTCTACAGGTAGCAACTAGATCTGAGCAGCAGCATCCCTATGCCCTAAGTTAGAACAGTTGGTCCCTGTCTTAAAAGCAATTACTGGCAGACCCCTGAATATAAGGACTAGGGAGAATCCCTCCCCTTTTCCCTTGGATCCTCTGGGCGCAACCGTTCTTTGAGCGCCAACCGGGCGCTACGCCTCCTTTCTGCACCCTCCGTTTGGCGCCGCTCTCTGCGTCTGTGCCACACATCCACCCAGTCTGCTATCTGTGCTGGGTCACTCCCTGGACTGCTTTCTAGTCTAGGAATGTTGGTGGGAGGAATCTCTGTCAGCTGCGGGCCCTGGGAAAAAGGGGCGCGCTCCTTTCCCAGGAGCGACTGCTCTTCCTCCGAATCAGAACTACTCTGGGATTCTATGGGCTCAGTGTCCACCCTGACAGGCGCTCCATCCCTCCCCCCGGAATCCTCACTGGCCGGCTCCGCTCCGCGGGGATTCCACGGAGCTGCCAGCCAGCTCTGCCAGCAGCCGGACATCCGGCTGCTGGCTAGCAGGGACACAAATGGCAGTGGCTGTAGCCGCCGCCGTTTGCATCCCTGAATTCAGCCATGATAGGCTACGTAAAGACTTACGTAGCCTATCACATCTGGGTTTTAAAAAAACAACAACCGCGTACGCAAATGGTGGCGGCTACTGCCGCCGCCATTTGCATTCCTTATTTTTGGCCGTCTTAGTCCACGTAAATATTTACGTAGACTAAGACAAGGACAAGAAAGGGGAACACAAATAGCGTAGCGGACGCTATTTGCGTTCCCCTTTATTTTCGCCGTCTTAGTCTACATAAATATTTACGTAGACTAAGACAGCCAAAAATAAGGAACGCAAATGGCAGCGGCCGTAGCTGCCACCATCTGCATACGTGTTTTTGTTTTTTTTTAAACCCAGATGTGATAGGCTACGTAAGTCTTTATGTAGCCTATCATGAATGGGGAGGGGGGAAACAGACTGCAAATGGCGGCAGTGGCGGCAGCCGGTTGGAAGACCAGCTGCCGCCGCCGAAGCAGCCACTGGAGCTGCCGCTGTCCGGAACATCCGCCCCAGGTAAGTCTCGTCCCGGGGGAGATCCGCGGGGTGGCGGGGGGGGGGTGGCAGGCCATTCTGCCACGGAGTTCGGGGGGGTGAATGCACTGGCATTCGGCCTCACCGAGATCCGTGGCAGAATTCTCTGACATCCCTAATTCCACTGGACTGCTCCAGGTAGTTGAACTGATCTTCTCCTAAAGATGTTGAGCAGCTATTTGCTGAGCTGCCCCAATCCTGCGGAGAGGCAGGGGCCGGGCATGCCGAAGGCTCTATGACATAAGAAGCATGGGACTAACTCAGGGATGCCATTTCCGTCCCTGCGGAGGCCGTGATAGGCTACGTAAGTATTTACATAGCCTATCATGGCAGGGGGGAAAAAACCTAGCATACGCAAATGGCGGTAGTGGCCGCCATTTGCATACACTGGTTTTTTTCCCCCCTGCCATGATAGGCTATGTAAATACTTACATAGCCTATCATGGCTAAATACAGGGACGCAAATGGCGGCGGCTACGACAGCCACCATTTGCGTCCCTGCAGGGCTGCCCAGCAGCTGGATGTCCAGCTGCAGGCGGCCAGAGCCAGCTGGCTACTCCGTGGCTTGATCGCATCCCGTCTCTTGCGCTAGTGGGACCCACCGCTTGTGCAGTGGGAACTAGTAGTTCCAACAGCAACACCAAAATGCTTGTTTCCAGAACGGGACAGGTCAGTGGAGCTCTTTTCTGCAAGCTTTGCTGGCCTGCCCCGTTCCGGAAACACGTGTTTTGCTTGCTTCCTGTTGCTGCAGGATCAACTAGCTTCCCATTGCACTACCATGGGGGCAACATTGGATACTGCCCATAGAAAAGAATTCCGTAGTGGACATGGAGTGAAATGTATTGGATCAATGTCCCATCTAATAATAGTCCACCAACTTGCATCACACAATGGCCAACCAAATGCTTTCAGAAAGCCCACAAGCAGGGCATGAGCTCAATCGCCCTCTCCAGCTGTGGATCTCCAGTAACGGGTGTTTCGAGGCATGTTGCTCCTGAGCCTGGAAGATCCATATGAAATTGTTTAAACTCCTTTTAAAGTCATTTAACAGCCAAAACACAGATTACTTTAAAGACAGAGCTAGTCTGTTTGTGACCCTAGTGTGGTGGGCAGGGGGATTTAACCACCCTGCCCTCATGTACTGCAGTCCCAGTCCAGATCAGCCTCCCATGCCCACTTTAATGGATCACAACTTGGCAATACAAATTGCAGATGTGGGGGGGGGGGCTGATCCAGATTGGGACCCAGTGGGAAGGGGATAATGGTCCCCTACGCCCCCCGATACTAGTTACATCTTTAAAGAAATGTGTGCAAATGGCTATCACCACATCTTGTGACAGATAATGACTTAAATTAATTATGCATTTTATCTCTGTTGAAGTTCCTGCCAATCAATTTGAAGAGATGTCTCTGAATTCTTGTCTTTCGAGAGAAGGAAAACTACCTCCCTCTCTTTCTGTGTGCGTGTGCGTGTGTCCTTTCTCCACACCATGCACAATTGTATAAACCTCTATTATAACCTATGTAGACTTACCTGGAACTAGAAGTAAGCCCCATTTAATGTAGGTGGACTTACCACTGAATAAACATGCATTCCCCACCACCACTTTTCCCCTTTAGCTATCACCCCATTGAAAAGCAAACAGTAAGCTCAAATAGAGAATGGAAAGACAAAAAGACTAGAAATAGATTTTCTTCATGCCTTGTCTTTAAGTAAAATGGCAAAGTTTCAGTTTCTATTTCAATTGTACTGCCCAAGCTCTGAAGAACTCTGAGGGATGCCGCATTGAGATTTGCATTTTTACATCCTTGTCTTTTAAAAAAGAAACTGACAGATTATTTAAACTTGTCATGTCTCATTCTAAATAATTGAAGCTCATCTTCGCCAGGCATGTCTCCTCCAGATGCTGCTCCAAGAGTCGGTATAGTTCTCTAAGGTGTGGAGACAACAACATAGGCATTACATTATAAATAATAACTTAAAAGGCTTCACTGTTAGAGAGAGAATTATATTTATGGCAGTGCTTAATATTAGTCGCTGTCATAGTCCACTATCACTCTCTCATTCACCGTCAGAAGAGTTCTGGGAAGTTGATCACTCTTTCTCCCTTGTATATGTCAGAAATTAAGGGTGCCCATCCCATTCACTAGCTCAAGACCATCCAGTGAGCTCATCTTCAGGTCCACAGCTTTACTTACAGGGTTACATTGTCAAACTTACCTCATGCAACAACATCCTCAAACATGATTTGTCTTTATTGTATTCAGAGCCACCGAAAGCACACAAAAATAGAAGCATCAAGTGGGAAACTGGGCAGAGAGTGGAATCCAGTTAACTGACCGAACAGTTTTCTTCAATGGAATGGGGAGAGATATGATTCCCCCATGCACCCTCAAAATCAAAAAAGATATGAGAGGTGTGAGGTCACCTCCCCTGCAGGAGGGAGGAGAGAAAAGTAAAGTCCACTCGTGTCAATGGATGTCCTCTTTCATGATGTTGAATTTCACCCAGAGACAACAGTTGTAAGCTAAATATTTTGTGATCACACTATTTTAATTATATGGAAGCACAAACATTAAGAATTTATTCAGTTTATTTTCTCACACAGGCAGCCCAATCCTATCCATGTCAGAAATAAGATCCACTGAATTCAATAGGACTTACTCTCAAGGAAGTGTACATAAGATTATAGTCTTACATTTTCTCCACCAAAAATGTTTCTCACTGGGAAATGAACAAATCTTAGCACAATAGGATATACCATTTTGCCATCACATATCTATGCTTACAGAATTGTTATGCAGACAATAATTATGTTCAAGCAATGTATGCATTATGCATTGTATGCATTAATATTTATGTCTAGGTTTGTCCCCTCATTATGGTTTCATGGAGGCCTTCAGGGCTATCGAAATAATAGTAGTAAGTGTTCTGTAATAAAACACATGGATTCATTTCCACTCAACTGATATTTAAGGATAGTCGAACCATAAATTATACTATCTCTTTGTGACACCAAGGTTATTTTAAAATGTTGTGTATAAACTATATAAACAACTCTGTGAACAATTCCTCCATAGCATCTCATAACAGTATCAAAAGCCAATAACAAACATATAAATATATAACATATAGAAATTCTACATACACACACACACACACACACACACAATCTCAGCATAAAACCATCCAAGATAGCCTTTCTTCTGTTTTATTTTTCAATCTTCGTATCACATCTAAAGACTGACAGAGAGAGGGGGCTTCGCCGAGTTCCTGAAAAATGGAATTTCACAACTGTTGGCCCACCATTATAAAGACACTATCCCTGGTACCCCACCCATGTATGGGATGTGGCCTTATTGGAAAAATTAACTCATGGATCATAACTGTCAAGCAATGTAGCAAACCTGATGACTTCTGTACCCCTTGGTATCCCTTTTATCTACATGTGAATGATGATTGCTGTGTTCCTACTTCCTAGATCACCACAACCTCAGATGTTGTTCTGGGCAGATACCCTTGGTTAAAAGGCCATGGCCATTGCATGTGAGGAAATGTGACATGTGATACAATACTGGCCTTCAGTAATCTCTCTTTTTGTTTTTTCTTATTTTTGAATTTTGTAACACACAGCTTTAATAAAAAAAATATATTTTTAAAAATCTATATGTGACACAATATAGATAGAAATATCTCAGTTGTATTCCAAAGGGAGAATACATTTGCTGCCATTTCCAAAGCTGCTAGATTAGGAACAATGAGTTCTATGATACATTTGTGCCATTACAGCATTAGTAAACACGAGCATATGCAGACATATTCACCTGGACACTTCCAGTAATCTTTCCCTTTTCCTCTTAGAGCCACATTTATTCCATGCATCTGCACATACAAAGGCCCTTCAACTAACACACACCTTAAATGAAGATACTAGTGACCTCATAAACAAGCATGGCAACCAACAAAATTAGTAAGTCATGAAGTTCTCCCTTGTGTTCCTAACAAGGGAAAAGGTTGCTCATAGCGGTGTCCGCGGGCTTGATAATGAATCCCCCTGTGTTTTTCCAAAGGCAGAAGCAAATTACCTGGCCTGGAAGGGGGCCACACAACTGAGAGACCCAGCTCATTCATTATATATGCAGATTGTGCTGTACTCACATCTTAGGAGGCACTGCACAGTGCAAGCCATGGGCTTTCTGATGCTGTCAGCAGGTTTTCTGTTCAGTACAGCAGCAATCCAATTAAAATGGCCATGAAAGCAGCGTTGAACAGCATTAAACAGTTTCTCATTAATGTCATATTCAGTTTAGTGGTTCAGTGTTGAAGATGTTCATTACTGTCCTCTGCTAAATTCTGACCTTGTGGACGAAACGTTAAAACCTATATTTACATCTCATGGAAATGGAAGGATTGAACTTCTTTGAATTTTCCAATATATGTTCCATGTTGTTTTTCCACCCGTCCCTCCCCCCCTCTGCAAGCATATTCAGCATCAAATTGAGTTCTGACTTTCAACATTCATCCCATGAATGCTGTGAGGGACCAAGGAAATTTTACTACATCCCACCTGTATCTCTCCAACTTTGTATCTTCTCATGCATACAACTAGGAAGTCCAGTGGCCCTCTCTTCCTGCCATACTTTTTAATGGGCTCCTTATGATATTTTTTGTATTTGGGTCAGAAGCAAAGCATACAGGTGCCCCACCTCAGTTGTGAAGGCCACATATATGTCACTCCTTTGCTCAGCAAAATGCACAGGACTAGCAACTGGAAAATGATCTTCCTACCCCTATTCTACTGAAAGAAGCACTGATTTTCTATGCTCCATGTGCTATTCACAACTGTGAGACATTTATATTTTACTCCCACCTATGTCAGGGTACAAAATGTATAGTAAGAACTGGATCTTCATTGTTATGTTTACTTAAAGGTTAACTATATATGGAAATATTTGAACTTATTTTGTTGAGGATCTTGTAGCTGTATCCTTTATTGCAGATCCTGTGTGGAGCAGAGGGTTGGACTAGATGACCCCAAGATCCCTTTCAACTCCATGATTCTGTGATTCTATGATTTCATATTAATTTCAGTGATATGCTAGTATTTCTCCTGAGGTTCAAAGATAAGGCTGAATACAAGAATGAATGAATGAATGAACCATTTTCTTTCTTCATGTTTGATGACTACAACTGGGGCAACTGCTCCTTACAGCTACACGACAATTTCACACAATCTTTGTGTTCCCATATAAAAACTGGGGTCTTTTTTCAAATGAATGAGCCAGCCTTAACTCTCTGGCAGTGCAATCCTAAAACTCATTCCCTCAAAAAACTGGGTTTGCTTCCTTTCTCCTTCCTCATGAAATTTCATCCTTTCACCCGGCTGCTAATATTTTGGCAGCATATACTGCTGCATACTGGACATATTCAGCAAAAAAAAGAAAAGAAAAAAAGACTATCACCTCTTCTAAAAAGGCAAATATATAGTTCTGATTAGATACAGTTTGCAACTTTGTATCTTTTTATACATACAAATTAAAACCCTCACATTGGAAGACTATGCAACGATTAATGATGAGTTTCTGATGGCTGCATTTAATTTTTTCTTCATTTCCGATGCATTAAAGAGACTTCTTTAGCTCACCGGAAATTTTTGTAATTTGTCCACCCCTGGGCCCTTTCAATTACATTTGTTATTTATTGCCTGCACAGTGTCTTCTAATTTACTTTCAGCATCATTAATCCATGAGGCACTCTCATCATGCATAAAGTTTTGTGCCCATATATTCTCCCCAATAGGAGAATATATGGAATAGGGCTGGGAAGCAATCCCAACATATTTAAATACACATTAACAATGTGTATTTCCACACATTGGAAATTGGGAGGGTATTTCCAAGTAGCGCCAGAAAGAGTGAAGCGGCTGGGCCAAAGCCGAAAGGACACTCAGCTGTGGATGTGTCTGGTGGTGAAAAGAAAATCCGATGCTGTAAAGAACAATATTGTTTAGGAACCTGGAATGTCAGATCAATGAATCAAGGTAAGCTGGAGGTGGTCAAACATGAGATGGCAAGATTGAACATTGACATCTTGGGAATCAGCGAACTCAAATGGACAAGCATGGGCGAATTTAATTCAGGTGACCAATATTAGTAGATATATTAGTAGTACTGTGGGCAAGAATCCCTTAGAAGAAATGGAGTAGCACTCATAGTCATAGTCAAGATCGTGGCATCTGGCCCCATCACTTCCTGGCATATAGAAGGGAAAGAAATGGAAGCAGTGACAGATTTTATTTCCTTGGGCTCCAAGATCATAGTGGCCACCATTTGCATTCCCTTTTTCCCCCCCCCCCCTAATAGCCTATGTAAATAGCCTACGTAGGCTAAAACAGCAAAAAAAAAGGGAATGCAAATGGCAGCTGCCGTAGCCGCCGCCATTTGTGTCCGCTGTTTTTTGGTGTTTTTTTTGCTGTGATAGGCTACGTAAATATTTACGTAGCCTATCACGGCAAAATATAGGGACGCAAATGGCAGTGGCTATGGCCGCCGCCATTTGCATCCCTGCAGGCTGCCCAGCGGCCGGATGTCCGGCTGCGGGCGGCCCCAGCCGGCGGCTCCGTGGAATCCCCGTGGAGCGGAGCCAGCCGGAGAGAATTTTGGGAGGAGGGATGGAGCGCCTCCCCACCACCACGAATGTCACCCTTCAAAAAGGTATGTGACTTTCATACATCCCTAGAATTATCAACAACCTCAGATACGCAGATGATACCACCCTAATGGCAGAAAGCGAAGAGGATCTAAAGAGCCTCTTGTTGAGGGTGAAAGTGGAGAGTGCAAAAGCTGGTTTGAAACTCAACATTAAAAAAACCAAGATCATGGCATCTGGCCCCAACACTTCCTGGCATATAGAAGGGGAAGACATGGAAGCAGTGACAGATTTTATTTTCTTGGGCTCCAAGATCACCGCAGACGGTGACTGTAGCCATGAAATTAAAAGACAGTTGCTCCTTGGGAGGAAAGCTATGGCAAACCTAGACAGCATAGTAAGAACTAAGAAGCAGAGACATCATCTTGCCGACAAAGGTCCATATAATCAAAGCTATGGTTTTTCCAGTAGTAACATATGGCTGTGAGAGCGAGTCCCCTGGACTGCAAGGAGGTCAAGTCAGTCCATCCTAAAGGAAATCAACCCTGAGTGCTCATTGGAAGGACAGATACTGAAGCTGAAGCTCAAATATTTTGGCCACCTAATGTGAAGAAAAAAGTCACTGGAAAAGACCCTGATGCTGGGAAAGATTGAAGGCAAAAGGAGAAGGGAACAGCAGAGGACGAGATGGCTAGATAACATCACTGATGCAATGAATATGAACTTGAGCACATTCCGGGAGAGAGCGGAGGACAGGAAGGCCTGGCGTGCTATAGTCCATAGGGTCACGAAGAGTCGGACATGACTTAACGACTGAACAACAGCAACAACCACTGTGTCCTACTATTTTATTTTTGTTTGAGTGTATACAGATATTAATCATATCTCACACTGTTACTACTGGAAGTCCAAATAATGGATGATGCAGTTTAGTTATTTTTTTCCGTTTTACCTTTATCTCTGGGAATCAAATATAGCTTCTTTATTTGGTGATCAGACACCTTCTACAGCTTCTGATGGGTCATTTAACTTTCAAGAAACTACACCCTCATTCATCTAATACCTTGGCCAGGTAGCTAGGATTATTTATTAATGTCTCCCAGAATGAGCAGTTTGTCTGGCATATTCTTACAGCAATCAGAGGATGTTCATTTGAAGGAATATTCTGGGCTGGAGATGGGCAAATCTATCAAGCTTGATTTCACCCAGGTCCTCATTTTTCCACTGCTGCTCAGTTTGTTCTCTCCTGTTTCTGCCTTTGATCACAAAACATTATTTTAGTCCATATGAAAATGCGTGTGCATTTTTGTGTGTATTGTCCAAATATCTGCATATTTGTATGCATTGTTTCAAACGCACCCATTTTTGCAAGTGATTTTTCCATTGAAGAATGGGGTTTTGTGTGCATTTTTCCAAATATATGCAATTTTGGTATGCACTGCTTCAGATGTATGCATTTTTGTACCCCCCCCTTTTTTATATATAAAAAAACTGCATTGCAAAAATTGGTTAACGTATGCAAACCAAGTGATTTTCATGCCCAAAATTATTCTGGGTTTCAAGCAAGCGTTGAAGGAATGCCTGCTTCCACATCAACCTACCCATGTGCTGAGATCTTCTGCAGAGGGCCTCCATCTGTGGTGAGGAAGATGGTCACTGGGAGAACAGCCAAAGTTTCAGTTGGTATAGATGGACTGGAGAAAGACAAGCAGACAGGGAACATGATCAGAGAGAAGAGCTTTCCCCCTCTGCATGCTGAGAAAGGGACCCTTTTTCAGTGCTCTGCTCAGCAGGGGAAAGCTCTTCTCTCCAACCAGCTGCTGACTGGAAACAAGAGCTTTTCCCTGCTGGGAGGGTGGGAGAGCCTGGAGAAGAAGGTGGTTGACCAGATGGGGAACCCCCTTGGGCAATATCCAGCCCATGGGCTGGAGGTTCATCATGCCTGATTGAAACCATCCATCCAGGATTCAGGGAGAAGCAGAGCAGGTTGAAGGAAAACAAGATGATTCAACACACAGGTTTGAGGTACAGTCCTGGAAGTTGCTGGTAAGCGGTGGTGGCAGCAACAGCAGAGCTGGTGTAGCACAGTGGCTCAGAGCCAAATGACTCATTATGCTGAATGCATAGCGTGCAGCTACATCTTTGCATTTTCTTTAATTAATTAAAGGTGCAAGGGGCAATTGCTATTGGGACCACAGTATGTGGGGAAAGGAGGTTTATTCCTTTTTGTCCCCAACTGTGATTGGGCTGAGAATCTCCCACACAGTTATGACAAAACAGCTTAGACAAAACAGCTGCTATTAGCACCAATAAACCTTCCTTCCCTGTGCACTGTAGTCCCAGTAACAATCGCCCCTGGTGCCTGTAACGAATGAAAGAAAAATGGAAGATGTATGCTTCACATTTAGTGATGCTCTTCATTTGGATCTAAGAGACTGAGCTATGAATGAAGAAGCCCTTAACTTTGATCATGGTGCCTGTCGGTTTGCCCTTGCCTTTCCCCAGGCCATCTATGCCACCTGAATCTTGGCTATCTCCCAAGCAGATACACTATAGTATCTAAGTAGAAATACAGACAACACCCTTTGTGCCCCCGTCCCCCAACCCTAATTGTCAAGACCTCCCTTTATGGCAGAATCATCAGGAGACAACATTTGTTTGAAACCCAAAAAGGCAGCTTTAACCATGTGTTCCAGTCACATTACTACGTGGCAAAGATGTTGCAAAGAACATGTGTTTGGAAGCTTTATGACTCCCAGAGTTGTGATAGGACTTGTAGATTCCTACCAGGGGAAAGCCTTTAACTACATTCCTTCATTCTGTTTATTCTAGTTTATAGTTGTGGATACACATCCTAACGGTTTATCTCAAGGTAGTTAAAACTGGGAAACGTGACTGCTATCCCTCACGAAGGGAAGCTGACATCTCTATTATTTTAATTGTATGCTATTATATCTAAAGCATTTCAGAGTTAGATGGCAAGAATGTAGGAATAAGGCTTGAAAGCACAAATAACAAGGAATGCAAATTGCTTGGCTACTTTTTATTCCAGCGACCAAAGGCTGATCACTTTGCTTCTTGAAAATCTTCACTTTGTCATAGTCATAAGAGCATCTATTGTTGTGGCATGTTTATTCTTGTTGTGTGACTTGGTAGTATAGGCCCTTTTATGATAAGGGGACTTCTCATCAAAAGGGGCTTCGCAGCTCATCTGCAACACTATGCGGAGAGGTCTGAGCTTGTCTTGCTTTGCCCTGCACTAGCAATGTCCAGGCTGGGTTACTGGAACGAGTGGCTGCATTTAAAGATTGCTTGGAGAACTTCAGCTGGTGCAGAGTGAAGATCCGCCTGAGTGTTGATGGTGACCAGACAGTCTGCTCATGGAACACATGAGTGGGCAACCACCAGATGTTGTTGGCCTGCCACTCCCATTATCATTTACTATTGGCTAGGCTGGCTAGTGCTGGAGTTGCAGTCCAGTAACATCTGGCAGGCCACAAGTTAACTGTGTCTTGATAACTTCCTCCTACAGAAAGTAGAGGAAGGAACTAGAGGATCAGCTACCCTTGACTTGATCCTAACCAACAGAGATGACTTAGTGGATCAAGTAGCAGTTACTAGGGATGTACGAATCCCTTACCTGGTTCCGGTCTGGGCATCCACTGGCGGGGGAGAGGCGCTCCATCCCTCTCCCCAGAATCCTCGATGGGGGGGGAGGCGATCCGGTCCTCCCCCCTGGAATCCTGCCCGGCCAGCTCTGCTCCGCAGTGGCTCCACGGAGCAGCCGGCCAGGGCCGTCCGCAGCTGGACTTCCAGCCACGGACGGGCTACTGCAGACGCAAATGGCGGCTGCCATAGCGGCTGCCATTTGAGTCCTTCCAGACTGCTGTGATAGGCTACGTAAGTATTTATGTAGCCTATCACGGCATGCCCCCCCAAAACAAAAAAATTGGAGTACGCAAATGGCAGTGGCTATGATGGCCGCCATTTGCATTCCCTATTTTTCGCCGTTTTATCCTATGTAAATATTTACATAGGCAATTACAGCGAAAAAAAAGGGAACTGCAAATAGCGTAGTGGGCGCTATTTGCATTTCTTTTTTTTTTTGCCGTAAAAGCCTATGTAAATATTTACGTAGGATAAAACGGCAGGGGGAAAAAGAACGCAAATAGTGCCCACTACACTATTTGCAGTTCCCTTTTTCTTTCGCTGTAATTGCCTATGTAAATATTTACGTAGAATTAGGGATGGCGGAGAATTCCGCCACGGATTTCAGTGAGGCTCAATGCACTGGCATTCGCCCCCCTGAAAACCGTGGTGGAACGGCCTGCCACCCCCCCCCCCCGTGTCCCCGCGGATCCCCCCGGGATGAAGCTTACCTGGGCGGATGTTCCGGACAACAGCAGCTCCAGCGGCGGCTTCGGCGGTGGCGGCGGCTGGTCTTCCGACCGGCTGCCACCGCCGCCATTTGCAGTCTGGTCTGGTTTTTTTACATTGACGTGATAGGCTACATAAAGCCTATCACATCTGGGTAGGTAAAAAAAAAATAAAGCATATGCAAATGGTGGCGGCTATGGCTGCTGCCATTTGCGTTCCTTATTTTTCGCCATCTTAGTCTATGTAAATATTTATGTAGACTAAGACAGCGAAAAATAAGGAACACAAATGGCAGCAGCCGTAGCCGCCACCATTTGCGTACGCTTTTTTTTTTCAACCTACCCAGACGTGATAGGCTACATAAATACTTACATAGCCTATCACGGCTAAATACAGGGACGCAAATGGCGGCGGCTATGGCAGCCGCCATTTGCGTCCCTGCAGGCTGCCCAGGGGACGGATGTCTGGCTGTGACAGGCTGGGCAGGATTCTGGGGGGGGAGGGATGGAGCGCCAATTGGAGCAGTGATTACTCGAAGCCAACATGGATTTGTCAAGAACAAATCCTGCTAGATGAATCTGATCTCATTTTTTGATCAGGTCACCTCCCTTGTGGACTGTGGGAATGCTGTGGACCCAATATACCTTGACTTCAGCAAAGCTTTCGACAAAGTGCCACATGATCTCCTGATGAGCAAACTAGCTCAAAGTGGGCTAGATGAAAAAACGATCAGGTGGATCCACAGTTGGCTACAGAATTGGACTCAAAGAGTGCTTATCAATGGGATCTTCTCAAACTGGGGGGAGTTAACGAGCGGGGTACCGCAGGGCTCAGTCCTGGGCCCAGTGCTCTTCAACATTTTTATTAATGACTTGGAGGAGAAGGTGCAGGGAATGCTGATCAGATTTGCAGATGGCACAAAATTGGGCGGGATAGCTAATACCTTGGAAGACAGAAACAAAATTCAAAGTGATCTTGATAGACTGGAGTGCAGGGCAGAAAACAACAGAATGACATTTAATAGGGATAAATGCCACATTCTGCACCTAGGAAAAAGAAACCAAATGCACAGTTACAAGATGGGGGATACTTGGCTCAACAACACTACAAGCGAGAAGGATCTTGGAATTGTTGTCGATCACAAGCTGAATATGAGCCAACAATGTGATGTGGCTGCAAAAAAGGCCAATGCTATTTGTTGCTGCATTAATAGAAGTATAGCTTCCAAATTCCAGGAAGTACTAGTTCCCCTCTACTCAGCACTGGTTAGGCCTCATCTGGACTACTGTGTCCAGTTCTGGATACCACACTTTAAGAAGGATGCAGACAAACTGGAGAGGGTTCAGAGGAGGGCAACGAAGATGATCAGGGGACTGAAAACAAAGCCCTATGAAGAGAGACTGAAAGAACTGGGCATGTTTAGCCTTGAGAAGAGAAGACTGAGGGGAGATATGATAGCACTCTTCGAGTACTTGAAAGGGTGTCACAGATAGGAAGGCCAGGATCTCTTCTCGATCATGCCAGAGCGCATGACACGGAATAATGGGCTCAAGTTACAGGAAGCCAGATTCCAGCTGAACATCAGGAAAAACTTCCTGACTGTTAGAGCAATACGACAATGGACCCAATTCCCTAGGGAGGTAGTTGGCTCTCCCACACTGGAGGCGTTCAAGACAAGGCTGGACAGCCATCTGTCAGGGATGCTCTGCTTGGATTCCTGCATTGATCAGGGGGGTTGGACTCGGCAGTCTTTTAGGCCCCTTCCTACCCTACTATTCTATGAGTCTATGATTCTAAGTTACCCACCCCTGATGTAACATGTATACAGCACCAGTTACACTGGTTGCTGGTCCAATCCTGAGCACAATTTAAACTTTTAGTTTGCCTTTTAAAGCCTTCAGTGGTTTAGAACCAGGATCCTTGAAGGGCCACCTTCGCCCATATCAGCCTGCCCACACCCTGAGGCCAGCAATCGAAGCCCTGCTCACTGCCCTGCCAGGAGAACAACGAGGTTGGTGGCATAAGGGAGAGGTGTTTTTCAGCAGTGGCCCCATATTTGTGAAATGTGTTGCCATCTACAGGCCCCATCACTGTAGACTTTTAGAAGAGCCTTAAAGACTCATTTGCAATATGGGGAATAAAAATATCAGCTTACCTAACAGGCTTGTTGTAAGTGTATGTGTGAAGCACTTTGAAACTTAAATGTGCTATGAACATGTTAAGGACGGTGATGATTTAAAGTAGCCTTTCCCAAGGCCATTGGCCATAACTGCTGGGTATGATGGGAGTTGGGCACCAACTTAGGGAAGGTTGATGTAATGCCATAGCATGATCACAGCAGTTCAGAGTGTGGGCAGTGATGCTGAATGGATGCTGGCACCATTCTTTTGGGTCACCATTAGCCTATGTTGATTCTAAGTGATTCCATGTGTTCTCCATTTTATAGGTGAATCCCCCAAAATGGGGTTAATGCAAAAGAGATGATTGTTTTTCTGTCTGATTTAAGGATTTGGTTGGCTGTTTTCAGGGGCATCACATTTTGCTTTGGGGAAATCCAGGAACCAAACATTATTTCCAGCAGTCAGTGCATCAACATGGCCAAAGACATTGTACTCTTTTATCAAGAAAACATCCAAATGTGGCCCTCTTTAAGAATTTGCTCAGGGTATAAACAATATTGGTGGGTTTCAGCTACACATTAAACCAGCCAATATACCTAATACATTGTCTTAGTTTCAACAGGCTAGCACTATTCAAGTATACAGAGAAATGAAGGTACTTTAGGAGAAATTGTTATGTTATATAGAGGTAATTATATTATACAGGTTGGAAATAGGCATTGAATGCTTCCCATAATACTAATAAATCCTCAACCCACTGTGTTTATGTACTGCTAGAGAGCTTTATAAAATATATTTCCTCTTCAATATAACTTTTCTAATGGCTAGATCCTTTTCTGCAATATAATTATGGAACTCTCCTTAAAAAAATGTACTAGCAATATACACAATTAAATACTTTTTTTTTCAGCTGTGCAATTTTTATTCTTCTTCTTTTGCTTTATGGATGAGTCTCCTTTTGAAAGTTTTTTTTTTTAAGTGAGCTGTTTAATTAGGTGCAATCCAATGCAAGCATTAAAGCTGTAATCCTATACCTGCTTACCTGGGAGAAAGGCACATTAAACACAGTTGGACTTAATTCTAAGTAGACACATCTAGGATTGTGCTGTAAGGCACCTGGACAGATATAAATACTCAAAAGCTGAGGCTGCAGTTGAATGCACACTTAACTCGGTGTAAGAGGGCATGTTCACACAACATGCTAACCCACACTAAGTGGCTGAGTGTGGGCTGCTGTTGAACCATGGGTTAGTATGTTGTCTGAATCCAGGACATTTTCCACAGGGTGGCTTGTTAACCATACAGTGTTGCTTACTAACCTCCCTGAACAACCCAACACACCATGGGTTCTCAAGGTGGCTTGTTTGAGAAAAAGCCACACTGACAAGCCACACTGACAAGCCACACTTGTTAACCACACTGGTTAACAAGCCACCCTGAGGAAAATGTCCTGGGTTCAGACAACACGCTAACCCACAGTTCAGCAACAACCCACACTCAACCACTGAGTGTGTGGGTTAGCCTGTTGTGTGAACCCCCTCTCAATGAATACCACAAGACTTTCTGAGGAAATAAACATAGGATTGCACTGTGAAGACTGAAGAAAGATATTTTGAAAAAAAATTAGAGGTGGCAAGTTGGAAAATTTTGTCCTGGCCTGGGCCTGCAATTTGAAGCATTGTCAGGAACCTTTATTGTGGCAGCCTTGAGGGAGTCCTGCTCACACACAAGTGTGCAAATCATTTGAATTCCCATGACTTGATGACTCACCACTTGATGACTCATAGTGAATATGTGAATCAATTCCATTAAGGAGTACTTTAAGGAGTGTTTATGATCAAGAGATGCTGATGATACAGTGTTTGAATTATGATGGCTCATACCCATGTTCAGGTTGCCACATGATGAACACATCCATGTGAATCTGCCTTCAATTTTCAACTTTTTCTCCAGCCATGCCGAGAGATGGTGAAGCACTACACAAGATTTGAATTGGGCTAACCTGGATCAGGAGTAATAAGATAGCAGGCAGTTAGCATTTGGGCAAGGCCTGGTTCTATTGATTACTCTTAGATGGAGATGCAAGATGGACATCGTTCCAGTAATAGACAGAAATAAACTGGTCACTTAAATTAGGGAGATGCAGTTTGTGGCTGTCCAGATGTTTGGGCATACAATTCTTAACAGCCCTAACCAGCATAGCCATAGTAAGGGATGGTGGGATTTGTAGGCCAATGTAAACAGGTATAAAGTGATGCGTGTTGGGGCAAAAAAATCCCAACTTCACATATACACTGATGGGATCTGAGCTAGCAGTAAGAAAGAGACCTTGGGGTTGTGGTGGACAGCTTGATGAAAATGTTGACCCAGTGTGCTGCTGCCATGAAAAGGGCAAATTCCATGTTAGGCGGAATTAGGAAAGGAATTGAAAATAAAACTGCCAATATCATACTAAAAGGTAAAGGTGTCCCCAACCAGTCGTGTCCGACTCTAGGGTGTGGTGCTCATCTCCATTTCTAAGCTGAAGAGCCAGCGCTGTCCGAAGACGCTTCCCTGGTCATGTGGCTGGCATGACTGAACACCGAGGTGCACGGAACACTGTTACCTTTCCCGCCGAAGCGGTACCTATTTATCTACTTGCAATTTCTTGCTTTTGAACTGCTAGATTGGCAGGAGCTGGGACTGAAGACGGGAGCTCACTCCATCACGCGGCACTCGGGTCTCGAACTGCTGTCCTGCTGACCTTCCGGTCTGCAGTTCAGCGTCTTAACCACTAAGCCACTGCGGCCCCATGTAATATCATACTACCCTTATACTAATAGATTGTGTGTCCTTATGAAGAAAGACGTACAATGTCTGGGACTGTTTAGCTTAGAGAAAGGGTGAGTAAGGGAAGACATGATAAGTGTACAAAATCATGCATGGTGTGGAGAAAGTGGATAGGGAGACATTTTTCTCCCTCTCTTGTAATACTAGAACCTGGGGCCATCCCATGAAGCTGGTTAGTGGGACATTCAGGAAAGATAAAAGGAAGAAATTATCCACATTGTGCATAGTTAAACTATGGAACTCATTTCCACAGGATGTAGTGATGGCCACCGATTTGGATGGCGTTAAAAGGGGACCGGACAAATTCATGACAGATAAGGCTATCAATGGCTACTAGACCTAATGGCCAAATGCTGTCTCATATAGCACTGATGTCCTACTTGTGGGCTTCCCTCAGGCTCAGGCAGCTGGCTGGCCACTGTGTGAAGAGAATGCTGGACTAGATAGACCTTTGGCTAGATGGAGCATGGCTTTTATGTTCTTATGTCCTCACAATGCAAAGAGAGCGAGTTGTTTCCCTGTGATGCATGTCAGTTGTTATTCTGACTACTTGGCTGGCCCTACCATTAGGCCAGGGATGTACAACCCATGGCCCGGGGGCTCCATGCAGCCCCAAATATCCTCAAGTGCCTCCTCCAAGAGTCTTCCCCACCCCGCTGCTGCCAAATTTCCTCCCCTAGCATTTCTGATACAGATGGGGGAGGGAGCAGAGAGAAGCCTTCCCCCTCCCCCAATGATCCTCATACAGATTGCTCTTTTCCCACCACTGCTAACAGCAAGGAAAGATTTATCTGTATCAAGATCGCTCAGGTGTGTGTGTGGCGGGGTGGTGGTGGTACAGGCAAGCATGTGCATGCACATGTATGGCCCCAGCCCCTCAGCTAGCATCACATGTGGCAGTCTGGGCCAAAAAGTTTGTGCATTTCTGCATTAGGCAGAGTGAGGCGGCCAGGCCACCTCTAGCATCTGATTTTGAGTGTCATTAAAGGGCAGCAAATTGCTACTTATTAAGGGTGCAGTCCTCTAACCACTTACCTGGGAGTAAACCCCGTTGAACTCAATGGAACTTACTTTTGAGTAGACATGTATAGGATTGCACTGTCAATGTATTATGGCTGTATTTTTACTCCCAGGGAGAGGCACTTGTAGAATTCAATGCCTCAGAGGCCAAAATGACATCACCAGTCTCAGATACTCTGCAGCTTGACTGGGGGACTGGGGATTTGCTGTTCTGAGTCAGGCAGCAGAATGTCTTGGGTCAACCTTGCTGGCACCTTGGGTAGAGAACCCAATTTCAGCAAGGACGAGGAACAGAAATTTTCTGGAAATGGTGATGAAGGACAGGAGCTTTATTTCCCTCTGCCCCCGCAAAAAAAAAGGTTCAGAAGAGCACAAGAAAAGGATCAGAAAACTGATGATGGGGGTGGGGTGGGGAAAAGCAAACAATTAGACTGAGGATTCAAGATTGTGTAAGAGCTGCCAAGATTATTTTCTTTATCTCTTTTCTATCTATTTATAGCATTTTTGTGAAGACACAACACACAACACTTTTTTATATTTTACCACAGTAGCATCCAGCTAAAAATAATAATACATAGTTCAAAAACAGCCTCAACCCATGAATGATCAAAAAAGGATCTGCAATGGACAGCAAAGTGGATAAGAATCAAATGTGTTTTGGAGACCGTTCTATAAAGTGGGCAGCATTTCAGAAAACACCCTGCCCCATGCCTCAGCAGATCTCACTACTGAAAATGGATTAGGAGAGAGATTGTCTTAAGGGAGGAGCAGTAGACCAGATAATAAAAGGAAAAGGCACAGAAAAACAAAAAGGAAAAGAGCACAAAAATGAAAACAAGAACCATTCAAGAGCCCTTGTGAAAGGAAGCGAAAGCCAAACAAAGAGGATCCAAGCAACCACACTTATTTTGTCTAGAAGAATATAGAAATGAGCAGGTCCAGAGATGCGGCAGCTCTGTGATCAGGCCACAAGATTCAGACAGATGGCAATCAGGTTACAGCACCTGGAAAGACAGAGGGACTTGCTGCCGTGAGCTGGGGAACTGACGTCAGTCAGCAAATGGAAAAATGACATTAGGAGCACTAGTGTAAGTCAGAAGCCAAAACTTGCCATAGCTGGAAACAGGCTCTTAATAAAGCATCCCCTGCCCCATACATTACTCATAAACTATAGCAGCAAGCGATGGCATACATGAGTGAACAAGCCATCACAGATCTAACACCACTGATTGAATGTCTATTTCTATCATCAACCTGCATAAACATAAATGTAATCACCCCACTCCACCTAGGGGAACATACATATGCAGAAGTGAGACCATCTAGCTGTGAATCCTGGTCCCTGCTCCTCTTTCTGGCTCTTTTCCACCTGCCCTCGGAGGGTGCGGTGCGGGCCGTCACCAGCTACATAGGCTGCCACTGCTGCTGAAGTTTCCTAGAAACCATCAGAATTTAGGGGCTGTTGCTGAGGGCAACATTCAGTCTTGGATAAGAGGTTTTTTTTTTGCTTCTATTTGGATTGGGCTGGATTCAGACTTAGTCATACTTAGAGTAGACCCACTGAAATCAATGAGACTTAAGTTAGTCATGACTCAGTTGAATCCTATTGATTTCAGTGGATCTGTTTTAAGTTTGACTAAGTCTGGGTCCAACCTATTATGTTTTTTGTATTTTTATTGTTAGGCCCTAGTATGAATTATTGGCAGATCGTTTTATCTTAGTGTATAGTAATATTTGTATGATTATTTCAATATTATTGTCATGTTAACTGTTGGTGAGTTATCTTGAAATGTTATATTTTATTATGTAAACTCTTCAGATGACTTATACTAAGTCAGACCATCCATCCATCTAACTCAGTACTGTCAACACTGGCTGGCGGTGGCTCTCCAGGGTTTCAGACAGGATTCTTTCCCAGCCCCCTTAGCTGAGGATGCCAGGGACAGACCCTGGGAATGGGATTTTTTGCATGCAAAGCATGGGATTTACCACCCAGCTATGGTCCCTCCCTGTTTTGACCTGCTTAGAGCATGGTTTACAATAGAAAATGGCTTCTCCATCACACCAGATGTTGGGACTGTGTGTGCAAAACAATTTGGAATAATTGGTGACTAGAATGAGACTGGGTAGGCAGGAGGGTGAGTGGGGGCTCCTACCAAAAAACTGATTGGCATGATTGCCAATTATTGAAAGCATGTGGCACATGCAGTTGTGTCCTGCAGAGCTGGACAAGAAGCAGTGATTTCCCATTTGGCTGAGAACTCAAACGATGAGAGATCAAGTGGTGTACATGCATGTGGGAAACAGAACAGACTCGCCCGTTGCGGTCCATGTGGTGTTCATTGTGGCATATAAGCAGGCTGGAGTGTAAAGATCAATTTCCCAATCTCTGAAGAAAACTGAACAGATTGCTTTAACAATATTCTTTGACTTCAGAGGAGAACTCGGATATTTTATGCTCTCTGCACTATCAATTTATGATGCTGGATACTGCATTCTTTACCCAAAGCTCAGAAATTGAATTTCCATAATAAAAAAGGTTAGACAAATATTGAAATGGATAGCTGTCTGGACAAAAGTGGTGCCTCACTTTTCTTTGTAACAACAACAAAAAGAGTCTACTGTTTACACCTTTGCGATAATAGTGCAACAAAAGTATGTGCAGCCCTATAAAAAGGCTGGAGGGAAATCTTTTATGAGTGAATTACCTTGAAATAACATGGTCTTCTTGTTAACAGAGAACAGAGTGTGATTATGTGTCTATTCATAAGTCAGTCTCACTGAGTTCAATGGCGCTTACTCCCAAGTAAACGAGTAAAGGATCGCAGCCCAAAATGAAATCGGGGATGCTAGAACATCATAGATATGGCCATATCTCTAACAATCTGTGAAGAGCAAAAATGTCAAATATTGAAGAACGCTCCAAGTGCCCATCTGAGTTGTTCCATGTTTCCTGAAGATCTCCAGCAGTGGAAAATGCCATTGAGGCTTCTCCCATGTGAATGCCTCCAAGGCATTAATGGAGCTCATATCTTGAGGCACATGCATTTCTAAAAGAAAGAAAGCATCCAAGAACCCACCATCACCATCACCAATGTGGAAAGATGAGTGCACTTGCTTACTTTATTTATTCACTGTAGGATTCTTTTCACTGCTTCAGGCTATCTCACAGTAGATATAGGTTATGATAGGGGCAGTCATTTCAATGGCATTACAGAGCTTCATTTAGAACATCCATCACATGACAGTCTTCTGGGGGTAGCTGAGTATGAACAGTATCTCAGGAACACAGGTTCTTTTATGACACTGATGTGACAAGACTTCTCAGAAATTGTCCCCTGACATTCTGCCTCTAAACTTTACAAACCATATGTAACTGTTGAGATTTAAATATTGTCGCAGTCTGACCAAAGCACTGAGAGAACTCTGATAGCACATAGAGCTCCAGAGCAAGCAAGGGCTTCCTCCACAGGGTGCTATCTACCTGGTACTGCTTTTATGCAGCCCTCTGTTAGGGCAGGAGAGAGCAACTTGTGACCTTTCAGATGTTTTGGCTTACAATTTCCATCAGCCCTAGCCAGCATAGCCAGCAGTGAGGGACAATGGGAGTTGTAAGCCAAAACATCTAGGGCCACAAGTTGTCCACCCCAGCTGATTAGGTCACGTCCCCCAACGGGCTTACCTTGGAAGAGGCAGTGCAACTTGTCCTTGAGTTCAAGAATGACCACCAAATAGCAGAGCTATGTGCATTTTCAGCTTCTCTGTGGTTGTATTTTCCAACCTTTGGCCATTTTTTTGTGTTCTTCCTTAACCCCACTGGGAGTATTAAAAGCTTGCTTGGATTAGACAGGAAAGTAGTCCTCAACCCATTAGTGTGAAAACCAGCACCATTTCTATACCTTTAGCAATAAAGGCCTAGGCCAATATTTATAAATTAAATTCAGCTTCTATGGTTATAAATGATCTAATATTCAGAATTGTCGAGTTCACACAAGTGCTTAATTCAGTGTCTAAAATATTTGACCAACTTTTTCCCATGGTATAAATTAGGTTTAGAAGCTTAACTACAAAAAGTGCATTGTGAATACCTTGGGCCCTGGTCCAGATCCTTACGTGAGCAGGGATTTCGCATTCACCTAAAAAAAAAAGGCCATTTCTGCGGAGGCATTTCTCATTGTAAGTGTCAAGTGTTTCCTTCCCATCGAAGAGGATGGGAAGCTTCAGCACTAATAGAGCTTGCTGGGGCACATTGGAATGCAACCTGAGTCCTTTTTATTCCGTTAGCATTTTCTCAGTCATGACATGAATTAAGGAAACACAAAGGGTGGAAACCTAGCTCCATAAATCTAAGTGGAATGTTTCCCTGCAATCTAATGCTATGCATGTTTATTCAGAAACATGTTCCACTGAGTTCAACCAGACTTACTCCAGCTAGTGTGTGTAAATGTGTAGTCTTACGATACAATACTATGACTCTTTAGCAAGAAGTACTTCTTAGCCGGGACTAAGCTTCATTGAACACAGTGGGACTTATTTCCAAGTAAACATGCACAAGACTGCACTTGTTAGTCATTTAAGTAACCATTACACGACACAAATGGCTGTATTCTGGCAATCTAGATGTTTATTGAACATTGTATATTTGTACCTCACTATCTACCTTATGAATACTAAGGAATGTGGAATCCTTTATATGGTTTCTTTATCTCCCAGTAAGTGTAGTGTATTTTTCCCATTTAAAAAGACTTGAACATTGTTCCTTTTGTTATGGAAAATAACATCTAGCGTTTCCAGAGAACACATTGTCCTTTGATAAATGGCAGGACATGGGCTTTTTGTGTTTGTGAGCATCTCAGACAAAAAGTTCACTTACTGCTTGTCGCTTCTGTCTTTGGTAATACATTTACAACAGTGTACTATATCATATGCCATGGAAATAGGGATGGATTATATTGCCAGAGAAGGAAACGTAAGGATATATTTTAAAAATTCAACACATAGTAACTAAAAGCAAATATGAAATATAGCACAACCAGGCTGTTAATGTCAGTTTTAAATCATTTTTGTGCCATTGGATTTAGGAGAGAAGTCATAGTTCACTGTTAGAGCACTTGCTAGTTTGTAGTCCTAAATTCAGTCTCTGATTGGCATCTCCAGGTCAAAGGATCTCAGCCAGGTAGAGTAGGGCTGGGAGAGACCTCTGCCTAGCACCTTGGCCAGCTACTGACAGCCAGGGTACACCAGCCTTTTCCCATCTTGGTGCGCTCAGATGCAACTCCCAGCATTACTGACCATTGGCCATGGTGGATAGGGTTGATGAAAGTCAAAGTCCAAACATCTGGAGGGCACCAGACTGGGAAAGGCTGAAGTCAATAATACAGGTCAGTCTGACTCAATACAAGCCAGTTCATATGTTTACAGTTGCTGTTATTCTCCCTGGTGTAACTCACAAACTGTACACAGAGTATAGTCTTTGGAGAACTTTTGCAACTTATTGACACCTGTCTTGAAATTGACCCACTGAGGGTAAAGAGAGCCAGTGTGGTGTAGTGGCTAGAGTGTTGGACTGGGAGGCGGGAGATCCAGGTTCTAGTCCCCACTGGGCCATAGAAGCTCACTGGGTGACTTTGGGCCAGTCACAGATTCTCAGTCCAACCTACCTCACAGGGTGGTTGTTGTGAGGCTAAAATGGAGAGGAGGAGGATTATATACACCGCCTTGGGTTCCTTAAGGAGGAAAACAGGCGGCATATAAATGTAATAAATAAATAAGTAAAAATAAATAAATGCCACCTTACATAATTGATTTAAAGAAAGTGTGATGTCTGAATACAGATTTTAACTGTGCGATCTTATGAATATCTACACTGAGCTCAATGGGACTCATTCCCAGTTGTGTGTATAGTATCACAGCCTTAGATTTGCTTATGAGTATCTATGACTCTTAGAACATTGATTGGTATGTGTGTGTGTGTGTGTGTGTGTGTGTGTACAAACTATGCAAGGTATTTATAAGGTGGCATTTACTCTCAGTGAGTCCATTTCAAGACAGGTGTCAGTAAGTTGCAAATGTTCTCCAGAGACTGTAGTCTCTGTACAGATTGTGAGTTATTCACACCAGGGAGGATAATAGCAAATGTAAACATATGAACTACTTTGTATTGAGTGTGTGTGTGTGTGTGTGTACTTTTTAAAAAAAACAAACCTGAAATCAAGTTTGTTTGTTTGTTTATTTATTTATTTATTACATTTATATCCCGCCTTTTTTCCTCCTTAAGGAACTCAAGGTGGCATACATAATCCTCTTCCTCTCCGTTTTAGCCTCACAACAACCACCCTGTGAGGTAGGTTGGGCTGAGAGTCTGTGACTGGCCCAAAGTCACCCAGTGAGCTTCCATGGCCGAGTGGGGACTAGAACCCAGTTCTCCTGATTCCCACTCCAACACACTAGCCACTACACCACACCGGCTCTCCAAGTTACTCAAGTTCATGTGCTAGTAGCTAGTCTGTCTTGCTGTGTATAACAAACAAACAAACAAACAATAGGAACAGAGACACAAAACAATCAAAGCTACATTCAGTCAATGTTGCAGAAAGCTTCACCTCTTCCATTTCCCTCCCCTCCCCTCATTATCTATTTCTCAACAGAAGACAGGAATATAAAACTGGGCTAGTGGTCTTCTCTCCCTCACAGTGAGCCCCAGAGATAATTAGGAGAAGCCTGGGTCCCTGCTATGCTCATATTTTCCTGCTATACTCCTATTCTCACAGTCAACTGCCAGGTGAGGTTGGAGATGCTTCCTTATCCAGATAAGAATAAGGAAGCATCTCCTTGCCCTTCTTTGTCCAGCAATCCCAACCACACCTAACAATTGATCAGCACCAGGAGGGCCATTTCACAGATGATGAAGAGGCACAGATTCAGCAGGGTCCTGTGCTCCGTGACACATCTGCCCGTATAATTTTCGCAAAATTTTTGCAAACGCATTTGTTGCAGTCACACTTACATATTTAGGTGTACGCTAAAGAAAATGTCTTAAGCGTCTTCACCCAGGAACCTCTCACACAGTGATCTAACTGCGAGGGCTCCCAAGCCTACATCTCCCCTGAAAGCTATTCTGCCTGTACATTACTAGAGTAAAAGTGTGCCGTTTCCATCCCTTTGTAGCTGGCTGTTGGTGACACCCAGTAATCCTGGCTGATCTTCAGAAATCTTTTTCTATATATGGGTCACTCTCTCTGGATTGAGACACACATTTCTGTGTCTTTCTGACAGATTCAAAATATGTTCACTCCCCACACAAATAGTTTCCGTTATGATGAGAAGGCTTTTTTCCAAAGAGAAGTTGGGGGCCAGGCCGTTAGACAAATTCTTCCTGAAAGTTGTCACAGGACTCACATAAAAGACAAGATGACAGGAGATATTCACAGTGGTCTGTGTCCCTAGGCTTTACAAAACCAGCAAGAGAGATATCATTGCTGTCTGGTAAGTAAATCGGTTGGCATTTATGCTGTAAAACTAAATTTTCATGCTCTATGAAAGTCAATCTTAGCTCATTGTGTGAAAACACCCAGGAGGCATTTGTGAAGAACAGCGGAATTATTTGGTATGTTTCCAGAATTTGTGTAATTCTTCATGTTGACTTGCTCTTATTCTATTTCTTTTAAGCCACGCCTAACTATTTCTGAACTGTTCATTAAACAAAAGATCAGGCAATATCCACACCTTCTGTATATCAGAGGGCTCCTACTTTTGCTCATGCATATTAATTATGGGACTTCCATAGATGATGATGTGACTTTTGCAGTTTGATCCTATGAAGGCAATTCACCTTACCCCAAAGGAATAACCCATTTTCCTTGGATACATCCTTGATGCTAAGTTCAAGAGACATTTGCTGGACTTTTACAGGGATCTGCGGACACTAGAGAAAGTCCAGGATCGTGGCTGGGATCTCCTTAGACCTGAATTGGAAAGTGGCATACTGGCATGCCTTGATTTTTCTATTAATGTTATATCATTAGAGATTAGATTAGATCAGATTAGATCAGAGCTGCTGAAAAAAGACAAAGAGGAGATACATTTGTAAAAACCTGGAATGCGTTATTAATTGATTAATTAATTGATGTAGACACGAAGCAATCTATCCAAATATTCAGTTTTGTTTTTCAATAATTTGATTTAGAGAGCAATCCTATGGCCTGCTAGACACTGTCTAGTGGGCCAGAGGATATGGTCTATTCTGGGAACCGACCTCCCCCCTCGACCTCCAAGGCAGCATGGAAAAGCCCTGCCCTCTGTGCTTGGAAGATGAGTGCAGAGTGACTGAAGATGAAGATGAGTGCAGAGTGACTGAAAATGGGTGGGGCTGGGGGCATTCTGGGGCCGGGAGAGCAGAGCTGTGCATACGACATATCCTCTCTTGGCTGCCCACCCACTGCTAGACAGCCAAAAACAGCTGTCTGGTGAAAAACAGCAAGGCTGGAGAGGCACAGAGGGAACAATCCCCCTGTGCCTCTCCTGCCTTGCTTTGGATAGGCGGTTGCCTCTGAGGTCGGAGGCGGCCGTGTATCTACTTAGGATTGCACCCTTGGTTATTTATAAAATGTATGGATACATAAAAATGAGAAATTGTTTATTGATAACTGGATTTAAGAAACATATAATGTATATACAATGAATGTGAAAACGTATATATTTTATTTAAGTGATTCAGAGAAGGGATGTCTTATTGATTGATGTATATAATATGCATTGTATTGCTCTTATGGTATGGTGGACAAAGAAGTTTCAGGACAGTTGTACTAGCAGCACAACAACTTCATGACATGTCACTGGAGACAGTGGTGTGTGGTTTGATGGTTTCATTGGCCTGCAGCAGCGGGCCCATCAGTGGGTCTAGGCTTGCTGAGGGTTGCCTGGTTCAGTAATAATTTAGACTAGGACTGTGATGACGTCAGTCTTGCATGATCTACTCTTTAAACCCCCCCCCACAGAATCCTATATAGGCCACTAATGTGTTTTAAAGGATCTTTTATCAGTTAAGGCATACCTGGTATGTGTTAAGATGAACATGAGCATTCATTCTTGCTCCATGTAGCAAATATCCTGCTGGATCAGACCAAGGTTCATCTAGTCTAGCATGCTTTGCAACAATTCAAGCCATCAGTAGGTGCTATGTGGTCCATGAAAAATGGCCAATGGTCCACTAGTGGACAGCATTTTGCCTTCTGCTCATACCTAATATAGATGTACTGGATTATTTCTAGGATGGAACACAGAATCTAACCATCTTTCACTTCAGTTCCCTTTGCTAAAACTTCTCCCATGCTTTCATGATGACTTGGATAATTTAAACTTTTCTCAGCAGGCTGCCTCCTTCCATGTCCATGGCTCATCTTCTGAGACATGCCACACGGGATTCTCCTTAGCTTCTCGTCAAAATAGGCTCTCACAGATGAACTCGCAAAGAATGAAACAAGATTTATATCACTGCAGAAATAGGGTAAAACTTCAAGGTGCCTATACCTCTGTGATCAGTGTCCTCCTCATTCACTAATCATTACTGTACTTTTGCCACTGTCCCCTGATCCTCCTCCAGTATTTGATCACATCCCTCATACATCTTGACTCCGCTTAGATCGTAAACTTGCCAGATGTATAAGCAGTGTTATTGGGAATGCATTAAATATGAAACTCTCCTTGGGGGCAGAGAATTAGTCTTTTATGCATCTTTAAAATGCCACGAGCATTAATGGCACTATCAAAAGAATAAAGTAACATGTAGATGCATTATGAACACTCATTATCACACTTGAAATAGGAAATGGTCATTTTTAGAGTAAATTTCTCATTCTACGTGTAAGGTCTCCTCAGAGCACTATGGATCATAAAATGCTGGTGACTTTTTAAAAAAGATATGCAAATGATCTTCACTGTATGCAAATATTCTCCAACATAACCTTCACACATATATAATGCTCTTTTCCCCCCTTTTCCATCTCCTGGAAGGAAATCTGGTTCAACTGCAAGGGTGAAAACAAGATATTAGAAACAACTCACATACTGTGGCTACTCTGACCCAACTGTGCGCGCACATGTGCAGCTGCTATTACTGTGCGCACACAGCCTTATTTAAAAAGTAGCCATAATCGCGCCAATTGGTGTTTGGCAGGGACAGGGAGGAGTGGTGTGGAGAGGGTTAAACCCCCTTCTTGCACAGTCGATGGAAATGATTATTGCTTTTGACAGAGGACTTTCCACAGTTCCAGTCGCTGAATCAAGGAGAGGAACTTCGCACATCACAGCCATTTGGGAGGAACCACAATTCCTAATCTAGTTATGGATACAAGTGTGGAAGCCTGCTTCAACACACATTTGACCCTTAGCTAGATCAGGACATGAGTCTGTAAATTTGACTGTGCTATGCCATGCAAGACATACACTATGGTGGGACGTGGGAGAAGGCCTGCTCTGCTGTGGCACCCTGGCTGTGGAATGCCCTCCCCTTGGAGGCCTGATTGGCACAGTCATTGGTTTCATTTCATTGCCAAGTTAAAACATGGCTTTTCACCAAAGCCTTTGAGAGCTAATTGAATTGTTTCACACTGTTGAAACACACTGTTTCAACTGTTTTATGGTTTTAGATTTTCTCAGTGATATTGGCTTGTTTAATGGTTTAATATGCTTCTAGCTGTTTAAATTATTCATTGTTTTATACTGTTTAAATTGATTTTATTTATACACTGCCCTGAGATCTTAATGATATAGGGTGGGATGCAAATGCTTGAAATAAAAAGAATGTAGGGGCACCCTCACGGCACCGCCAAACATTCCTGGTAGCCATTTGTGATGTCAGAGAACTGGTCTGGAGCACAAATGAGCCTAGCTTGGAATGCTGAGATGCAATAAGGATCAAATGTTTTCTCCCTCATAAGTTCTGCAGCTCAGAGTGTAATATGAGATTTTGCACGCATGCAAAAATATGCTTTTAATTTGAGTCCATTTTTTAAAAAAATCCAAACCAGAGACTAATTGCTATTCAGAGAGAACTAAGGAAATGTTCCCAAGCCAGCCAGTGATCCTCTAAAACAAATGAATCATTTTGGGGCAATAATTATTGCAGATGCATGGGGTCCAATCCAGATTGCAACCACAGCAGGGAGCAAAGGGTTAAAAAACCCTACCTCCCAAACTAGGGTCCCAATCCAGGTTGGGGGCCTTGCACTTACTTTAGTGTAAAATTAAAAGAAAGATGCAACTGCTAACTACATCTTTAAAGTAATGTTTAATCTGGGTTTAAAAGTGTCTTTTATGCATTCTTTTCAATATTCTCAGTCATCTATGAAATGTCCATTTCCTGCATTCTTTTCTTTAGGACCCCCATTAAGGATGAGAATACTCTCTGTTCTGTTCTGTTGCATCAAAAAATATCTTATGGCCAAAGGGATGGTGCATGCCATCCTGCTTGTAAGAGGTCTCCTGCTGTATTCTGTACTCAAAACCATTATCTCATAATCAGAGTTCATTCTTGAAAACCTTTGATTTGAAAGATTTGGATATGCAAAATGGCTTTCCCACAAGGCTTTTGTATGGGTTGCATCCAATGTTAGTCATACTTAGAGGAGACCCATAAAAATGAATGGGACTTAAGTTAGACTAATATCGGATACACCCCTATATGTGTACTTCTATATGTTTTGACATCTAAGGCTGCAATCCTATAATCCTTGGGAAGGCATTCCAGGGGTCATAGTGTTTTCCGGATCTCCCCCTCTGAGGGTGGAAAGACAGGTCGGCCCTTGGAGAGGGAGTTCTGATCTCACAAACCTCGTCTGCAGTGCTGCACAAAGGTCCACAGCCAATGCGTCTCTGATGTCAGAACTCCAGTATCCAACAACAAAGGAAGCATCCCATGCGTGTTCAATGGGTGTCCCAGGAAAGGCTGTGGATCTGCAGGATCCAACAAGCCCTATTCCCTCAAAACACACACACCAGAATGGGGGGGAAGCACTATGCCAGTACTGAAACTAGCGTAGTCCATTTTATTCCCACTGGAATCAAAAGAAAGGGAGGAAAAGAGGGTTTTTTGATGGCTGGAAAGGGCCAAATAAAAAGGAAAAAAGTTGTGAACCCCAATTGTCCCACTGCCTCAGTTCCTCCTTCTACCTTCTTCATAGGTGTAGGTACTATTTTACCTTTTATGTTCACTGCTACGAAATCTGTTTTGGATATGGAATAGTATACAAATATTGTAAATACAATAAATAAATAAAATAAATAGCCTTGCTCTGCCCAAGCGCTTGCTTGCTTGTCTTTGAGGAGTGCCGGCTACCAGCTACTTGGATTTTATAACATACCAGAACCTGCTTTGGTAGGGGCTGAAGAAGCAGTTTTGCAGTTTGAATAGAGAAAGAAAAGGTGAAAAAAGTCCGAGTTGGCTGGGAAGAATCAGCCTTGGACGAGTTACATATTATTTTGCAAAATGGTGATGTTTTGAAAGGAAAGGAAAGGAAAGGAAAGGAAAGGAAAGGAAAGGAAAGGAAAGGAAAGGAAAGGAAAGGAAAGGTTCCTCCTGCGCAAGCACCGGGTCATTAGACCCCTAGAGGGACGCCGCTTTCACTGGCGTTTTCATGGCAGACTATAGCGGGGTGGTTTGCCATTGCCTTCCCCAGTCGTGACTACCTTTCCCCCAGCAAGCTGGGTGCTCATTTTACCGACCTCGGAAGGATGGAGGGCTGAGTCGACCTGAGCCGGCTACCTGGGACCTGGCTTCTGCTGGGATCGAACTCAGGTCGTGGGGAGAGCTTCGGTTGCAATACTGCCGCCTACCACTCTGCGCCACACGAGTACTATTTGTATGGGTGTTCACCTACTCACCACCCCTCTGCTCATATATAAGATATACAGATATTATGAAAACACCATAGGCTAACGTTCTCTTCTCTGAAGTAAATCTTCTAATCCACCCAGAGAACATTGGTTATTGGGTGGATTTTTAAAATATTATTATTAATAATAATGTAAAATTATTGATTATATATACAATTAATAATATAAAATGATAATAAATTATCCCTGTAAAAGCCTAACCTTGAAAAAGCTTACTTCTTGAAGAAGTGAAGAACACACACTGATAAGCTATATAAAAACCTGGCAATATTAAACATTTTGGAACTGCCTCTTATTTCCTGTGTGTGTGGAAGTCAAGACCGACTGCACTGAACTCAGTACAGTGTTAAGAATACAAGTGAGAGGAGAATTATTCTCTTTATCCCCATGAATGTATTAGTTCGAATACCCTGAGGAAATGCTGAGAGGCATTTCACACTTTACAAGGCAATCATTAACTACCAGTCCAAAGGCTGTTAATACCTGGATAAAATACTTTTGACTGTTTATACCAGCAGCATTTCTTTATCCTGAAAGAACAAAATAGGCTTTCACTTTGGTAAATATATTGAGTTATTGTGAATTCTATTTGAATGCAATTACAAAATGGCTCTAATGGAAAAATCTTCTGAGAGGTAAAATTGGAAACTAAGTAATGTCCTTTTTAAACCTGCTAATCAAAATGAAAAACAACTTCATGGAAGAGAGGAAAGTGCAGGTATTCATTGCACTGCAACTGTTGTGGTCTGGTTTATGAATTGATTCTGCGAATCTACTATATATATATATATATATATATATATATATAATGTAATTTGCAATGCATCTCATTAAGGTTTAGCTCAGTTGGTTTTCTCTTCACCCACACAGAAGAATAAATATTTAATTCCAATATCCATCGCTGATATACTCCTGGCAGCTGGGTAGTAAACTTTTCGAGGAGATTTCTACTTCCATTAGCTGACAAAGTCAAGTATCTAATACACCTGCCTGGGAAATGACCACCTTTTAAAACCAGATAGAGATGTGTCAAATTTACACATTTAACATTTACACAAGGATTTAAGCAGTACCTCAGCTACCACAATATTTCTCTGGGCCTGGTTGACTAATATAACAAAACAAATGGTAATTCCAAATGAAACTGTATTGCTGTTTTCATTGTTCACTGGGGAAAATGAGGGACTGCGGTATAAAGAATTGTTGACAATGCTTGTTGGAGCTGCGAGAACTGAGGTTTTAAAAATCTTTCTCACTTGAAACTTGAGGCATATCCAGCATTTCAACACAGAACAAGCCAAAGCACTGATGGAATGAAATGTTGTACTGTGGGATTAATTTTCTAACCATCTTTGGTTTGGAGAAGCAGGAAATTCGAAAGACTAGGAGGATATATCTATCCTTGTAGAAGGCAAACTGTGTTTGCTAGAAGTATATACAAAAAATTAGAATCTCCCATTTCATTTGGATATAGTTAGCATATTTCTGCCAGTCTAGCTACAGTTGCTGCTATTACTACTATTCAGTGTTTCTGTGTTAATACTATACAGAGCATAAACTGGAGGCATTCAAGACGAGGCTGGACTGGACAGCCATCTGTTGGGGATGCTCTGACTTGGATTCCTGCATTGAGCAGGCGGCGGGACTTGATGGTCTTGTAGGCCCCTTCCAACCCTACTATTCTATGATTCTGATGCTATGACTTGGATTCCTGCACTGAGCAGGAGGTTGGACTCGGTGGTCTTGTAGGCCCCTTCCAACCCTACTATTCTATGATTCTGTAATTCTAAACTGGCAGTATTCATGCCTAAAAGGCATACAGAGTACACTGTGTGGATAAGCCAGAAATGACCGAGTAGAAAAGAGCCATGCAATCAGACCCACCCACATAATGGTGGTATTCATGTATGTACAGCACCCATGTGAGAAAGCACTACAGATATACGGAAATTTTGTTTCAGTTTGTTAAACATCAAAAATTGCCTTGTTCCCATCCCCGAACACAAACACGAGTGCATGTTTCAGGCAAAGCTTGCCTATTCCCAAGCATGCAACTGTGTTCACAAAATGTGTTCCTGAGAAAAATGTACAGTTTAGTCCATGGAGGGGAAGTATGCATTTGGATGCATGCTTTAAAAAAATGTGCCTCCAAATGCACACTTTTCTGCTCGAATAACAATTTTTAAAAACTCACATTCAGAAATGGGAACAAGGTGGACCGAATCAAGAGGTGGAACTCAGAGAAACTTGATGATCTTGAGCTATGCTGATTCTCCCATCCCTAGATAGCACCACAGGACAATGTATGTTTGCATGAGTATGGGAGAAAGGGAGATATGAGCCTTTGTCATATAGTGGAACCAAGAAACAGAACTTGGAGAAAGCAAGGACATAATGTGGAGGATTAACATTTTGGCCACCTAATGCGAAGAGAAAACTCCCTGGAAAAGACCCTGATGCTGGGAAAGACTGAAGGCAAAAGGAGAAGGGGACGGCAGAGGATGAGATGGCTAGATAGCATCACCGATGCAATGAATATGAACTTGAGCACGCTCCGGGAGAGAGCGCAGGACAGGAAGGCCTGGCGTGCTATGGTCCATGGGGTCACGAAGAGTCGGACACGACTGAATGACTGAAAAACAACAACAACAATGTGGAGGAGCTATTCCCATGGAGAAGGCTATCAATGGCTACTAGTCCTGATGGCTATATGCTACCTCCAGTATCAGAGGAAGTATGCTGGGCAACTTGGGCAGGAGGATGCTGTTGCATTCATGTCTTGCTCAGGGATGTTAGAGAATTGTGCCACGGATTCCAATGAGGCCGGATTCTTTAGAATCCAGCCCCTGGGAGTCCGTGGCAGAACAAAGCAATCCCCCTGGCCACCCTGCGAAATTTCCCCGGGACGGACCCTACCTGTTGTCAGCCAGTCTGGTCCATCCGCTGCCCCAGTCTGCAGCCGCCATTTTCCTCCCTACTTTAGCCATGATGGGCTACTTAAGTATTTACGTAGCCTATCATGGCAAAGAGCAGGGACGCAAATAGCATCCGCTACGCCATTTGCATCCTTGCGTTAGCTGTGATAGGCTACGTATATATTTACGTAGCCTATCACGAAAAGAGCAGGGAGGCAAATGGCATAGCGGGTGCCATTTGCGTCCCTGCTGTTTGCCGTGATAGGCTACATAAATATATATGTAGCCTATGACGGCTAACGCAGGGAGGCAAATGGTGGCTGCTACGCCAGACATCATTTGTGGCTGCAGCCTGGCTGTGGGCGGGCCTGACATCATTTGTGTCCAGAAGTCTGGCTGTGGGCGGGCCTGGCCGGCAGCTCTGCAGACTTGCTATGGAGCAGAGCCGGCCGGGGAGGATTCCGGGGGGGAGGGACGGATCGCCTCCCTGCCCTAGCGGACGGCCCCACCCGGAACAGGGTGAGTAATCTGTACACCCCTAGTCTTGCTTGTGGGCTTCCCTCTGCTTGGCCACTGTGTGAACAGAATGCTGGACTAGGTGGACCCTTGATCTGATCTAGCATGGCTCTTATATTCTTAGCTATGCAACCAGGGTTCATCTTCTGAATGTTTCCCATTGAATTCTTTGGAACAAAGTAGATAAGCTGCAGTCTGGGACACACTTAGGAAAGAACCTGCCCCAGACAATGCTGCGCATCCTTTGACTCCACCTGTCATAATGATTGGCATTTACTGCTTGAAAAGAAGCAGCAGGGAGGGAAAGTGTCAGTCAGGCAAGGCTGTGGTGAGTCTTCAGCTGATGACCTGACAGACATCACGCAAGGTGTTCAGTCTTTGCAATATCCCCCAACTCTGGGCAATGGAAGGACTTCCTGGGAAACCAACCCCTACAGCCAGGAGAGCCACCAATAGGCCAAAGAGGTCAGACTGACTGTTAAAGTTTCCAGGTCATGTTTTGCTTGCTGATCTAATCAGTGAATAGGCCTGTTCTTGGTGAACACAGATTGATTTGGCCTTGCCTACCTGTGTCTGACCGGTGAGGTAGGATCCAGTAGCATTACAGATGCAGGGGCTGGTGGTGCAAACCATTTTGTGTAACTTATAGGTAAGAAATGTATAAATAGTCAACACTGAATAAACATGAATCAAGGAATTGTTAACTTCCATTAACTTCTTTTTTATGATTTTTATTGTGAATTTTTAACCAAACAAAACCAACCAACAAACAAAAAACAGAAAAAAATGTAACAACGTATTCTAAAATCCTCAGTTTCAAATATTACGATATTCTAAGGAGAAAAAAAAGAGGAAAGATAGGTTATGTCAGGGGTGTTTCTGAGCGCAGGGAGTGGGATAGCAGTTCAGATTCTGAAGGAGAACCATCAGACATGGGGGAGGTGTTTTCCCATGCTAGTCCAGGTATGAGTAGGTCTGCTTCTCAGATTACAAACATCCAGATGGCTGAGCTTGAGGGTCCCTCCTCACCTGCCCCACCCCCCCCACCCCGTGAGAGGCAGCAAACAGGAGGATGACGTAATAGATGCCAGGCACAAAGCAAAGAGAGAGAAGGCAGGGGCAGAACTTAGATGGTCTAAGTAAAAGCAGCAGGACCAAATCTAGATGCTAACAAATGTTTCAATTGCAAATACTGCCATACTGTAGCAGGCCAACCAAATTTATCTCACAAAGCTGAAAATAGAAAAAACTCATCATCAACACCCACTAATTGATCCAGGGTAAAGAACCTTTTATATGTCCTGGTCTGCCATAAAATAGGGATGTACAAAACTCTTACCTGGCTCTGCGCCGGGCAATCTGTGGTGGGGGGGAGGCACTCCCCCCAGAATCCTCCCTGCCTGGCTCCGCTCTGCGGTGACTCTGTGGAGACGCCGGCCGGGGCTGCCCACAGCCGGACATCCGGCCGCTGGGCTGCACAGGGATGCAAATGGCGGCTGCCATAGCCGCTGCCATTTGCATCCGTATCTTTAGATGTGATAGGCTACATAACTATATACGTATTTATATCACGGCTAAAGACATGGATGCAAATGGCAGCAGCTACGGCGGCTGCCATTTGCGTTCCTTCCTATTGCCGTGATAGGCTATGTAAATATATACGTAGCCTATCACGGCTAAAAACATGGATGCAGGTGGCGGCGGCTACGCCATTTGCGTCCCTGCCCTGAGCCATGATAGGCTATGTTGATACTTACGTAGCCTATCATGGCTTGCCAGGGATGCAAATGGCGGCCACCGTAGCTGCCGCCATTTGCAGCCACAGCCTGGCAGCAGCTGGAGCTGCCAGAGCTGCTGCTGCTGCCGGAGCTGCTGCTGCCGCTGGAGCCACAGCCAGCTAGGCTCCGTTTCGCGGAGCTTTCGCGGGGTGGTGGGGTGGGTTGCTCCATTCCACCACGGATTCCGAGGGGGGGGGAATTCACTGGAATTCGGCCTCCCTGGGATCCATGGCAGAATTCTCTAACATCCCTGCAATAAAAACGTTTTCTTTCCAATTCTTAAATCTGGATTTCCCCATAAATTCAATTTGGCATGGGAAAATGGGTCAAACTGTAATTGGCATGACATTATACGCCACACATCTCTGACTGCCAAGATTGTGGGAGGAGCTCTGTCTGCTTTAATGTGCCAAGAACCTAATGCCATCCATTTAAAGAGAAAGGCTCCAGAAGATTCCAACACTGACCAAGATGGAAAATCAAATCTGAGTGGAAAAGTCCAAGATTTAGTACAGGTCAGCAAATAAGCCCGATGGTATGTAGCTAGATTCAGAAAACCAAACCCGCCTTTCTTAATTGGAAGTTGCATCCTTTTCAAAGATATTCTTGGTGGAAACCCCCCCCCCCCATTTATGAAACAAAACATTCAGTTTTTGGAAATATTTGCCAGGTATAAGTATAAGAATCCCACATATAACATATCTATATCTTGTGAAATGTCATTAATCAACTTATTTAAATTTAAGCTAATTATTTGAGATATATGTCTAGGGATAATTATTCCCAAGTAAGTAGTAGACCCTGGGCACCGTTGAAATTGCCAATTGGCTAATACACTAGAGTATACCCTATTTCCAATCAACATTATTTCCACCTTTGACCAATTAATAATAGCCGGACAATTCACCGAAAATATTAATCAACTTCCATTAATTTTGACATGTTAAAAAAAAATGTTGTGTGAATCAATGTTCTGAGATTCAAACAGGGATCAAATTCTAAAACTGAATTTTATATATGCTTACTATAATTGCACATAGCTTCTGTGAACTGAAAGAGAGCCAGTCTTCCATTTCCACCATAATCTCTTGAAATAGCATTCTAGGGGTGGGACGTGGGAGAAGAGAGATTGAATGAAAAACTGAGCAGATACAGGCAACTGCATAAAGCCTTATTCATTGCTTGCTTGAGCAGCCTGACAGTGGTTTACGTCTCATATTACAAAATATGCCATTATCCATGGTTAATTAGTAGTATCTTATTTTTGCTTCTGTCTGTATGTCTTTGAAATAAATCTATTTTTATTCCAAATCTCTCCTCCAGAATATCAGAGAAAATGAAATGTTCTCTAGTTGTGAGAGAAAGAGAAAGGACGGGAGGGAGATTCTCTGTGTGTGTGTGTGTGTGAACTCACACATGCCTGTGTAACTTGCTTTATAAAGCACTGCAGTTGACCGATAAAATACAAGTTTGGTATAGTTTATCTGGCCAACATACACTACAGTTGGCTCTGAACTGGTCTACTCATGGTTTAAAGAATTGAGAGGGTCAATTCTACCAAAGCCAATCTTTGAGCTGCTGTGTTAGAATTCAAAGCTTATGGTCGGTTTGTTTTTCTTTTTTGCTGTCTGACATTCATTCATTCATTCATTTCATTTCTATACCACCTAATAGCCAAAGCTCTCTGGGTGGTTTACAAAGATTAAAAACATTTAAAAATACAATATACAAATTTTAAAATCCAATTCCATAAAAAACACACGAACAGACAATACACACAAGAACATATATCTAAAGCAACTTCAACAAGCAATCTCAAAGGAAACAACCGTAACCATACACCATTCCAGGATCAATTAAAACTTATCATATACTGCCAAATGCCTGGGAGAAGAGAAACGTCTTAACCTGGTGCCAAAAAGAAAACAATGTTGGCGCCAATTTTCCTCAACGGGCCTCATTGGGGAAATCATTCCATAATTTGGGGCCACCACCGATATTATATTAATCACTCCGTTACCTTAGGAACTGGTGTTAAATTAGGAGTGTGTGTAAAATCAATTATTTTCTCTTATGAAAGGGGGGAAGTGGTCTAATATTAAAAGTATTATCAAAAATATTCTGGAAGGGAACATTAGACCCACTCTTAAAGGTAACCTTTATGGATGTAAAGCATTTTAAAAACTGCATAATAAAAATTCCTTCAGAAAGAAGTATTAGCCTGCAACAAAATGATGCACAGTATTCCAGATTTCAACATGTCTAACTGTATCCTGTTTAAAGCGGTTGAATCCATCAAGCCATGACATGCAATGTGACAGGATGCATTTGTGTCACTTTTGCAGTCTTCTCCATGGTTTTAATTGTTTTAGTCGGTCTTAAAAACATGCTTCGGAAGGGGCTCAGAGAAGGGGAAAAGAACAAGAATGGGAGGGAAAAGCCTTAAAAGATGAGACCAGATTTTGCCTTGTGTTAATATATCCAAAGTGAGCAAAGACATTAATTTTGCTAATGCTGGATGGATCAATAGGAAGCGTAAATATGATTCACTTAAAGTCTGGTGCAAGCATTTCATTCACTTTAGTGCTGAGTGCAACTCAGCACTTTTGCACTTGCTGAGTTCTGGTTAGGAGCATTTCAGTGAACTGAACCAATGTGACATAACCAGGACATGTTTGATTAGATTCACATCCCCAAAAGTTGAACATTAAGGGTTCCATCATTGGGTGCAGAATTATTATTAGACACTGAAAGAAAATGCTGAGAGAAACATCTAGTTGACTGGAAGCAACCCTAAATTCATAGTCTACTTCCTCCTCCTCTTCCTTCTATCTCTAGATGCAGGACTGAAAGTTTTTTCTGGACCACTTTATTACTCTGTCAGAGTGTTTGAGGACCTGCTCATTTATGAGCTCTGAGTGGTAAGAGTGGAGAGGGAAGCCATGACTGCCAAGTAGAAGAAAAGGGAGGGAAGGTAAAATGAGGAGTGACATCTGAGAAAGGAATTCAAATACAAACCATTGAAGTATTAATACTGCGAAGTTTATTTCTTTCCCCCAAAACATTAAATCCCACATTTTTGTTATATGGATTCAGTTAGGGATTTGCTAGTGATGGAGCAGTGGAGAAGCCCAAAGAAGAGGGGAACTGCCATTTTGCTGTAGTTAAGGCTTCTATCATTTACCATCGAATGACGGGAACAACACAAAATTTGCCATGTTCCTGGAGCAGTGAACTGTTAATAGTAGGGAGGTTAGAGAATTCCGCCACGGACTCCGATGAGGCTGAATTCTTTAGAATCCACCCCCCCAGAGTCCATGGCAGAACCCCACCACCACCCCGCAAAATTTTCCTGGGACAGACCCTACCTGGTTCTGCCGGTCCGGTCCATCCTCTGCCCCAGTCTGCAGCCGCCATTTGCCTCCCTACTTTAGCTGTGATAGGCTACATATATATTTACGTAGCCTATCACGAAAAGAGCAGGGATGCAAATGACATCCGCTATGCCATTTGCGTCCCTGCATTAGCCGTGATAGGCTACGTATATATTTACGTAGCCTATCACAAAAAGAGCAGGGACGCAAATGGCGTAGCGGGCACCATTCGCATCCCTGCTCTTTTCCGTGATAGGCTATGTAAATATATATGTAGCCTATCATGGCTAACGCAGGGACACAAATGGTGGCCGCTACACCGGACGCCATTTGTGGCCGCAGCCCGGCAGCAGATGGAAGTCCAGTTGCGGGTGGGCCCAGCTGGCAGCTCTGCGGACTCACCGTGGTGTGGAGCCCGCCGGGGAGGATTCTGGGGGAGAGGGACGGATCGCCTCCCCCCCCAGTGGACGGCCCCCCCCAGAACAGGGTGAGTAATCCATACTCCCCTAGTTAATAGAATTCTTAGTGCTTTTTAAAAATCTGCTTCAATTATATAGCAAAATTGCACACACAGACATCCTCCAAATCTGATTGCAGCCTAAGGACAATCGACTCAAGACAAGACAGGAAGTTACCAAAAGACACCATACCTGCATTAGGTTGCAGTGTATACTGTGCAGCAAAATTGTTGCCAAGTACTGAAACATTTACTTAAATGCAAGGGTAACATTTATTTCAGTAACTAAGCTACTATGAAGGAATCATAAATACAACCGTAAAGTACTTCAGCCTCCTTTCCACTTATAGTTACTATGACAACCCAGCCATGGAACAACTGCATGTAGGACCAAGTATCTTCACTTTCTTAGTAACAGATTTTTCATCACTGGACCAGATCCTCTGCTCAATGGGGAGTGTATGGTCCTTTGATTTGATTAAGAAAAAGTCTATTTATACCTTCTGATAACCTGCATCTTGGATAGTCCTCAGACCTAGGAGTAATCAAAACTTAGTTCACATGGACAAGAGGGCAGACACACATTTGAAAGTGTGGAGGGGTAATGCTGCTTGGAGAGATGTTTTGCAGGGGGAAATGGGCTGGTAACAAAAAGGCTAAGTGCATCCTCTTCCAGTGCTTCTTGCTCTCAACTACAATTCCTGAAGGGCCGTTGTAATCGCAATGGTTTGGATGAAGAGAGGCCATGAGCAGAATTAATGAATGAAGAGGGGAGGCAATGTTTGCTGATTTCTCTTCCCCCCTGCAGTCCCCTGTGGCCCCTAAAAGGAGCCTGGGGGTGGGAGACCCTCCAGAAGAACAGTGTGGGAAGTGGTGGAAGGTGCTTCAGTGGGATGTGAGAAATCAGTGAAAATTACTTCCCCACAGCAGGAGTCTTCACTAGGTCACACAGTTCCACTCGTGGATGGGCAGTTCTGGTGGCACGCTAACCCTGTATATGATTTCAATTGAAAAACAGTGTCTGCTTACAATTTAAAACAAAGGTGGGCAACTTTGGAGGGTCTAGGAGCCCATTTTTGCCCCCTGAGCCCCGCCAGAGGCCACATGCACCCCCTCTGCTAAAATCAGCACCACCATCGGTATTTTCAATTTTGTGAGAACAATTTGATCTGCCGGCTTCAGCGGAATGGCAGTACTTGCAGTTGAAACATTTGTTGGGATCTAGATTCAGTCCTGCTGCTTTCACTGCTGAAGTCTCCTTCGCTGTTGGAAATATTTATTGAAGCAGATGTATTGACCTAGGATTCATGTTTATAAACATTTATTATCAATGAATAAATATGACACAAGTGGTTTACAGCAGGAATGGAACAGGGAATTGGAACATCCTATTTTGCTTAATCAATGGACTGCCATTTTGGGGTCTGTGCTGGACATTTCAATGGATCTTCATTTACGCCCTATTCAGCAAAAGCTTTTGTTTTGGGTCTATTGGACACCACAACATCTTTTTAGTAAAGCCTTGTTAAATTCGGCTAATTATTGGAGGTGTAATGCAGCCAATGCTTCTTCTATTCATATGTTTTGGAAATGCCCAATGGCTGCCTCCTTTTGGGAGGAAGTCATTGTATGGATAAATTTTGTATTGGAAAGCTCTTTAATATTTACTGATGTAAATGTTCTCTTAAATTACTTACCTGCTTCTTGGAATGTAACACATAGTCAGCGTAAATGGATTTTTTGTGCCCTTTTGGTTGCTAAAAGACTGATACTACGATATTGGAAAGATAAAAGCTCACTGCCTATAACGCAATGGACTGAAGACTTAACAACACTAGCAACATTTGAAAGAACGGTATATAGGCGTAACTTGCAAATGGACTTATATGTGGATATTTGGTCTGCTTTTACTGAAGTTTATGTGTAACATTTTTTTATTCTTCCCTTTTTTTGATTATTGTAATGTTAGAAACTGAGGATTTTGAATATGTTGTTGTATTTTTATTTTTATTTCCCTGGTTTTGTAATGTTTTCAGTTTGTTTTGTAAAAAATTCACAATAAAAGATTAATTAAAAAAATATCAGCACCACCAAATAGCCACCGAATGTTAGTGGTGCAACAGTGCCAAAAATGCCACTTTCCCCTTTAAAATGAGTTGTGCTGTGAGTGTGCTCCTTGTTTTAAAGGCAAATCATGCTCCCAGAAGTCTTGGAAGAAAACATTCAGTGGAAATGTGGTGGAGGCATTTTGGGGGGCAGTAGGGGCCACAAAACAGGGTTGATTAAACATTAGGTTGTATCCAATGGGTTGTATCCAATGGTGGTCTAACCTAAGTCCAATTCAGTTCAATAGATCTACTCTAAATAGGACTAACGCTAGATAGTGTGGTCTGCAAAGTGAGACCTTTATCTCAGGGCTTCTCTACATTAAGCAAAAATCATCCTTACCAGGGCTTTCTTCTTCCAGAGTCTTTCCAGATCTGGAGATGGTCTCCTTTTGATGGCAAACACGTGATTTGGAATTGAAAACATCCCGTCTCAGCAATGGTCTGTATGTTCAATGAAACAGCACCATCTAGTGGCTGAATTATAGTGCAATGGTGGAATTTCACACTGCTGATATGGTGCTATTAGGGTTTATTACAGCTTATCTCTCATCTTTTCGAAAGTGGGAAAAAAGAAGGAAAGTGTGGGAGATGATCTGGAGATTGAAAACATCATGTAAAGGATCCACAAACTTCCATGAGTGGCTAATCACAAGCGTGCCATAAAAGCCTCATGTAGAAATGCCTTCAGTCGCTCACTAATTCTTTCTAGATTAGAACTGGTATTGCACGGTGTGATGTTTCTGCAGTGACAACTAAAGCCCTTAGATTAAAAGTTATATCTACAGCCACCTACCTTACTAATGGGTCTTAGAGTGAAGTACACTAGTATGCATATAAAAGCATCAATGAACCAGAATGTATTCAGTGCTCCTTGCTTGTTGAAACCTCGGATCACAACATAATGATGGCACAAAATTAGTCACACACCACATTTTTACACAGGTAAGTGATCCTTATAACTCTTCCCTTAGAAGTGGAAAACTCTGTTTCTAAGATCTCCAAGTCTTTCCTTGTAAAGGTGACTCTTTCCTTCCAGAGCTAGAAGGAATTCATCTTTTCCAGTAAGAGTTCATTCACGGAATAGTTAATCTCTATGAATTAACACTTTCTATAGTCACGCATCCTAATTGCAAATGATGTCTTTTTGATGTCAGAAAGAAACATGAGAACTGGGTCTCATTCTAGGTTCAAAGGCACTTAATATGCCTAATCATATGCATTTCTCCAGGCTAGCTACTCTCCATACCTGATTTCCTACAAGGTGCAAAATAAACTGTTGTTGCTTAGCTCATAGTTATTTTTTTAAATGTGCTTGGTTTTTTGTTTGTTTTTGAATTGTAGGACCATTACAAAGGAACTGGTATAGGATTTGGTGTGTCATGGAACCAGAATATGAAGAGAGAGAGTGTGTGTGCGTGTGTGAGAGAGAGTGAGAGAGACAGAGAGAGAAAGTGAAATACTGAGATGACGAAATACTGAGATGAAACAGTTGACAGTTGTAGAGATACATTCTCCCTATAGCATTCAGACTGAAGGTGAAATAGGCCCCATTGAAATGAGTTGCTGCATGTACTGCAGGGTGGCCAAATGGTTCCTAATCTAATGTGACACTCCCCTATGCATGCAATGCTTACATACCAGTAAGCTATACCTAAAGCAGGGGTGCAAAACCTCAGGCCTGGGGGGCAAAGCCACCCTTCTGGGTTTCCTTGCATGGCCACACCCTCTTCCCCAGACCCCACCCCCTTCCCCCAACCACTGACCTAAAAGGAAGGGAAGTGATGGTTGTTACATATGCAAATGCATACATTAAGGGGCCAACACACAATTTAAGAACTCATCTTGGACACCCATGTGGATACTTGCATGGACATCTGGCCAGAGTCTTATTTTAAAAAGGTACAATGTTGGCATGATTAAGTGTCTCAGTGAAATTGCAAGCCACAAATTTCATTTCATTTATTACATTTTCTATACTGTAAATAGCCAAAGCTCTCTGGGCAGTTCACAAAAATTAAAAAGCATTAAAATACATTATATAAAATATATAAAGCATTCACGTAATGACATAGAACAAATAACACACAACAACAACAATATATATCTAAAACAATTTGAAACAATCAGCCAGAGACAATCAAGAGACTCATTATACGTTGCTGAATGGCTGAGAGAAAAGGGCAGTTTTAACATGGCGCTGAAAAGTTGACGGTGTTGTCACCAGGCGGTCCTCAAGAGGGAGATTATTCCATATGTGGGGAGCCACCACTGAAAAGGCCCTTTAACTGTGGGGATTATTTTTAATTTTATTTAATTTTATTTATTTAATGATTGTTACGTTACCTAGTAAGCTTCATGGAAGAGTGGGGACTAGAATCCAGATCTCCCCAGTCCTATTCCAACACTCTAACCACTTCTCCACACTGGGGTAGTGTTCAGGACTTCAGCAACCAGCGCTGAGAACTGCTGCTGTGGGTCAAACGAGGTGTTTGTCGAACTGCTTTGAATCCCCCTCAACAAGAAAAGCAGCTAAAAAAATGAGTAAGAAATAAATTATATCGAAAGAAAGGAAATTTGGAGGGTAGAAAATATAGGTAGGAACAAAACATCTCTTTAAGCACAGCAACTGATGCTGCCAATTTTAATTCTAGTTAGTGCTAGACAATTCTTTTATGATCAGTCTGAGCCTTAATAACAACTGTGTCAACATTTTGTCTTTTTCAGTCAATCAGCAGCAAAATGCATTATTCCTTCAAAAAGCTTTCTGAAGAAAAACTCAGAAATTTTACATTGTAATTACCTAATTTAGCAGACTCACATTCTGGACAATTGATTTTTCAGCTGCCAATCCTATATGCAAGCAACAGGGGTGGGTGAAAAAAAATCACTGCTAAACCCAATCCTTCTTCAGAGACGAAAGTGCATTCATACTCTCCATGCAGAGTTTATCCATTTTAATGTGGCGTTAATATCGCATCTGCTTCAGAGACTTACAGCAGGCAGTATTTCTTTTTTTCCAATAGGGGTATGTATTGTGACAGTCTTGTAAACAATCAATATAATGATTTTACCAGAGTTTGAATTAACCAGCGTTAGGGGCCTTTATCCCCTTCATGGATCACTGCCTTGTTGTGGCGAAGGGGCTTGCGTAACTCAGTGAAGCCATAAGCTATGCCATACAGGGCCAGTTCTGACAAAATGTGGTCGACTGGAGAAGGAAATGGCAACCCACTCCAGTATTCTTGCCAAGAAAACCCCATGGAATGGAACGTATCACAAGGCTAAAAGAGATGACGCCGGAAGATGAGCCCCTCAGGTCAGAAGGTGTCCAGTATACTATGGGGGAAGAGCAGAGGGAATTTCCAAGTAGCGCCAGAAAGAGTGAAGCGGCTGGGCCAAAGCCAAAAGGACACTCAGCTATGGATGTGTCTGGTGGTGAAAAGAAAATCCGATGCTGTAAAGAACAATATTGTTTAGGATAGGGATGTCGGAGAATTTCTCCACGAATCTCTGGGAGGCCGAATGCCAACGCATTCGGCCCCCTGAAATTGGTGGAGAAACGGTCCGCCCCCTGCCTCCCCCCGGGATGGGACTTACCTTGTGCGAATGTCCCTGGCGGCGGAAGCTCCCAGCGGTGGTTCGGCGGCGGTTCTGTGGCGGTGGGGGCCAGTCTTCTGACCGGCTGCCGCCACTGCCATTTCCAAGTAAAAAAACAACAACAACAAACGTGATAGGCTACGTAAAGATTTACGTAGCCTATCACGGCTAGATTTTAAAAAAACACCGTGATAGGCTACGTGAATGTTTACATAGCCTATCACGGCTGACTTTGGGGGGGGGGGAAAAGCGCGTACGCCCATGGGCGCCGCCATTTGCATTCCTTATTTGGGCACATGCCCTTATTTTATATATAGCGTTGCCCTTATTTTCGCCGTAGTCTACGTAAATGTTTACGTAGACTACACGTGCCCAAATAAGGAACGCAAATGGCGGTGCCCATGGGCGCTGCCATTTGCGTACGCGCTTTTTTTTCCTCCCAAAGTCAGCCGTGATAGGCTACGTAAACATTTACGTAGCCTATCACGGCTGACTTCAGGGATGCAAATGGCGGCGGCTATGGCCGCCGCCATTTGCATCCCGGCAGGAGAAGAGGTTTTGTGGCCGGAGGGACGGGGCGCCTCCCCCCCGGCCAGAATTTCGGTGGGGAGGGATGGGGCGCCTCCCCCCCAGCCAGAATTTCAGGGGGAGGGATGGAGCGCCACCCCGTCACCGCGAAGAAAGCTGCGTATCAGGTAAGGGACTTTCATCCATCCCTAGGAACCTGGAATGTAAGATCAATGAATCAAGGTAAGCTGGAGGTGGTCAGACAAGAGATGGCAAGATTGAACATCGACATCTTGGGAATCAGCGAACTCAAATGGACAAGCATGGGCAAATTTAATTCAAGTGACCATTCTATCTACTACTGTGGGCAAGAATCCCTTAGAAGAAATGGAGTAGCACTCATAGTCAAGAAAAGGGTGGGAAAAGTAGTACTGGGGTACAATCTCAAAAACGATAGAATGATCTCAGTATGAATCCAAGGCAAACCATTCAACATCACAGTAATTCAAGTCTATGCCCCAACCACTGAGGCCAAAGAAGCTGAGGTGGATCGGTTCTATGAAGATCTAAAACACCTTCTAGAACTAACACCAAAAAAAGATGTCCTCTTCATCATAGGGGATTGGAATGCTAAAGAAGGAAGTCAAGAAATCACCGGGATAACAGGCAAGCATGGCCCTGGTGTACAAAATGAAGGAGGACAAAAGCTAATAGAGTTTTGCCAAGAGAACACGCTGATCATAGCAAACACTCTTTTCCAACAGCACAAGAGGCGACTCTACACATGGACATCACCAGATGGTCAATATCGAAATCAGATTGATTATGTCCTTTGCAGCCAAAGATGGAGAAGCTCTATACAGTCAGTAAAAACAAGACCTGGAGCTGACTGTGGCTCAGATCATGAGCTGCTTCTTGCAAAATTTCAGCTTAAATTGAAGAACGTAGGGAAAACCACTAGTTTTCTAGTAGGAAAACCACTAGAAAACCGTTCAGGTATGACCTAAATCATATCCCTTATGAATATACAGTGGAGGTGAGGAATAGATTTCAGGGATCAGAGTTGATAGACAGAGTGCCTGAGGAACTATGGACGGAGGTCTGTAACATTGTTCAGGAGGCAGCAACTCAATCCATCCCAAAGAAAAAGAAATGCAAGAAAGCCAAGTGGCTGTCTGATGAGGCTTTACAATTAGCTGAGGAAAGAAGGGAAGCGAAAAGCAAGGGAGAAAGGGGAAGATATATCCAACTGAATGCAGAGTTCCAGAGAATAGCAAGGAGAGACAAGAAGGCCTTCTTAAATGAACAATGCAAAGAAATCAAGGAAAACAACAGAATGGGAAAGACTAGAGATCTCTTCAAGAAAATTGGAGATCTCAAGGGAACGTTTTGTGCAAAGATGGGCATGATAAAGGACAAAGAAGGCAGGGACCGAACAGAAGCAGATGAGATTAAGAAGAGGTGGAAAGAATACACAGAAGAACTATACAGGAAAGATCTGAATGTCCCTAAGAGCCATGATAGTGCGGTCACTGAACTTGAGCCGGACATCCTAGAGAGTGAAGTCAAGTGGGCCTTAGGAAGCATTACTAACAACAAAGCTAGCGGAGATGACAGGATTCCAGCTGAGCTATTTAAAATCCTAAAAGATGATGCTGTTAAAGTGCTGCACTCAATATGCCAACAAATTTGGAACACTCAACAGTGGCCACAAGACTGGAAAAGGTCAGTTTACATTCCAATTCCAAAGAAGGGCAACGCCAAAGAGTGTTCAAACTACCATACAATTGCGCTCATTTCACATGCCAGCAAGGTGATGCTCAAAATCCTACAAGCTAGGCTTCAGTAGTATGCTAACTGAGAACTACTGGAAGTACAAGCTGGGTTTCGAAGAGGCCGAGGAACTAGAGATCAAATCGCCAACATTCGCTGGATCATGGAGAAAGCAAGAGAATTCCAGAAAAACATCTATTTCTGCTTCATTGACTATGCTAAGGCCTGTGATTGTGTGGATCACAACAAACTGTGGCAAATTCTGAAAGAGATGGGGGTACCAGACCACCTTACCTGTCTCCTGAGAAACCTGTATGAGGGTCAAGAAGCAACAGTAAGATCCAGACATGGAACAACCAATTGGTTCAAAATTGGGAAAGGAGTATGACATGGCTGCATATTGTTGCCCTGCTTATTTAACTTATATGCAGAGTACATCATGAGAAATGCCAGGTTGGATGAATCACAGGTCGGAATTAAGATTGTCGGGAGAATTATCAACAACCTCAGATACGCAGATGATACCACCCTAATGGCAGAAAGCGAAGAGGATCTCAAGAGCCTCTTGTTGAGGGTGAAAGAGGAGAGTGCAAAAGCTGGTTTGAAACTCCACATTAAAAAAACTAAGATCATCGCATCTGGCCCCATCACTTCCTGCCATATAGAAGGGGAAGACATGGAAGCAGTGACAGATTTTACTTTCTTGGGCTCCAAGATCACCGCAGACGGTGACTGTAGCCATGAAATTAAAAGACGCTTGCTCCTTGGGAGGAAAGCTATGGCAAACTTAGACAGCATAGTAAGAAGCAGAGACATCACCTTGCTGACAAAGGTCTGTCTAATCAAAGCTATGGTTTTCCCAGTAGCAACGTACAGCTTTGAGAGCTGGACTATAAGGAAGGCTGAGCGCCGAAGAATTGATGCTTTCGAACTGTGGTGCTGGAGAAGACTCTTACAAGTCCCCTAGACTGCAAGGAGGTCAAATCAGTCCATCCTAAAGGAAATCAACCCTGACTGCTCATTGGAAGGACAGATACTGAGAATGAAGCTCAAATATTCTGGCCACCTAATGCGAAGAGAAAACTCGCTCTAAAAGACCCTGATGCTGGGAAAGACTGAAGGCAAAAGGAGAAGGGGACGGCAGAGGATGAGATGGCTAGATAGCATCACTGATGCAATGAATATGGACTTGAGCACGCTCCGGGAGAGAGCGGAGGACAGGAAGGCCTGGCGTGCTATGGTCCATGGGGTCATGAAGAGTCGGACATGACTGAACGACTGAACAACAACAACAAGGGGCCTTTATAAATGAAAAGCCTCGGTTCTCAAATAAAACCAGGCGAATTAATAAAAAAGGAAGCAGTAACTCTGAGAACAAGAAATACACTGAAGAATAACCTAGGAAAATACAAAAGCTAAACATTTGCTAACTTTGTTGCAAGGATGTGTCATCTCATGGTTAAGAAAACATAGAGTTTAATTCCCTTGGTGTGGAAATTTTGGATGTTTTAAAGTGGACAAAGATCACTGGGAGAAAGGGGTGATAAAGAAGTGATGTAAAGGGGAGGTATGAATAGAGATGAAGAGAGGGGGGATTAAAAGAATATAGTAACCAATCACATCACATGTCATGTGCAAGTGTAAAACCATAAAAGTAAAGGGAAGGGTTGTTCCCAGCAGTGGGTAGCAAAAAGCTCTATTGGTAAAATATACACTATGTTTTGTCTTGTTTTCTTTTCCTGATTTAAACATTGTTAACAATTACTAGGATGCTATTTTCTTCCTACAGTTGTCTTGAATTTATTTATTTATTTATTTATTTACAGCTTTTATTCATGCAAGTGAGCTTTGAACATGTAAACATCATGCTCTGGGTAGTCTTAATCCCCCCTCTCCCAACAGTCAAATCATACCACCATCAAACCTGGTATGACTTTTATTTTTTCTGTATTTGTGGCTGGTAGACATTGTGAAGTCTGAATGTTTGAGATGCATTTCTAAATAACTTGTAGTACAATCCTTCCACATTCAGCTGCTTAGAGAGATTCCTGTGTAGTCCCACTCTTCTTTCTCCTTTCTGCATATCAGGCATCATCCCAGGGTAGTCTAGGAAATGGAAGGTCTGTGTGCAACTCCTAAGCCTCCACCCAGCACTCATGGCTTGTATAACTTGGCCAAGCACTGAGGACAGCTGGATAGAGATATGAGAAGTATTTACAGACTACCAATTGCCTGGAAGTACCACCATGTCAACAGTGCACATGACTGCGTATGCCCAAGGTGAGGAAGTGAGGTCCTTCTGTTTGTGGGCCTGGGGATCCTTCTGCATGTGTATCCTTCTGTATGTGGAACTGTATCCACACTTGGAAGGATCACAGCCTGAAATTGGTGTGTAGGTGTATGCACATACACATACACCCACAGTGCAGACTGAGCTGTCCCTTCAAAGTCAATAAGAACTTTTACAGAAGCCTAAATGAATTTGTCTAACCCCCTACTATGGGGGTTAGACAAATTCCTGTAGGAGAAGGCTATCAATGGCTACTAGTCCTGATGGCTATATGCCACTTCCAGTACCAGAGGCAGTATGCCTATGTACACCAGTTGATGGGGAACATGGGCAGGAGGGTGCTATTGCACTCATGTCCTGCTTGTGGGTCTCTTGTCGACAGCTGGTTGGCCACTGTGTGACAGAATGCTGGACTAGATGGACCCTTGGTCTGATCTAGCATGGCTCTTCTCGCATGCTTATGTACCAACAAATTGCCTAATTTTGAGTTTCACCAGCATCAGTAGCCATAATATTGGGCCTGGAGGCTCAGCAGCCCCTTGACGAGGACTGAGTCCGATGAACCATTGGTTGCCCCACTTCAGGGAGAATCCTCACTACTTCATATGCCTTTCAAGTCTGAGGATGTAGCCCGTCCCTCAACCTCAGACTCTGGCAATGACTCCTGCACAGCTTTTCCAGTCCCATGGCCATGTAGGAGTTAAAAGACCCATACAGAAATAAGCATGGGTCTTTTAATGGCTGCAGACAGCGTCCAACAGGGGTGGAGCCTCTGAACATTGTGGGCCTGCCAGCCTTCTTAATGTCTCAGTTACTTGCAGACCTTTGCTGGGACTCTCCTCGTGAAGAAACACTCCAGTCAGTGACCCCTACAGTGCGCCATCCAGGGTCCTGACAGTTCCTTACATTGCTCTGACCTTACTTTACCAGATGTGACACCTCTCTGTCTAACACTGAACCATTTGTGAGTGCAGATACTACAGGCTCCTTCCCCAGGGCATCTAGCCTAGCCAGGGCAAAGCCTATCTATCAGGGGTGGGCAACTCATGGCCCTCCAGATGTTTTGGCCTACAACTCCCATTAGCCCTAGTCACCATAGCCAATGGTGTTCTAAGCCAAGACATCTGGAGGGCTATGAGTTGCTCACCCCTGCTCTATATAAACACACATACACACATACCAGTTCCCAACTTTGTCACTGTGAAGAAAATGTATATAACTGTTGTTCTGTAAATTCTCTGAGAGGCTATAATGTATCTTTGCAGGCCTGAGGCCTAGTGGCATTATTGTGAGGAAGGCCTGTTTTAGTAATAGCTGCTTGGTGATGTTCTGAAGAGGGAGAGGGATAGAAGATTGCTTTGAATATTTATAGAGGGTGCCTTGATCAGGTAAATTTGATTCTGATTTGCTGGTGATTCTAGCTAGGTGGAAAAGAGCAGTTGGGAAATGACAGTTAACAATTAGGGACTGAGGAGTCAGTCTGTGGAGAGTAAGGGACAAGGTCTGCTGGCTGGTGAGTGGTGTTATAAAAGGACTAGGAGAAAGCTGAGGAGAAAGTGAATAGCTAAGACCTAAATATTATGATATTCCTTCTCTGTGGGATAACCATACATGGCTGGTGAAGATCAAGAGTAGGGAGCAGGTGGCAGTGTTATGCCAGGAGGCTGCCCTAAGATCTTGTCAGAAGTTTACACCAGCCGGCAGTAAACTCTAGGGATAGATGCCCCCCCGGTCCAGGTTCTCTGGGCATCCACCCAGCCCCAGCCCCTGCTCGTGAGCCCCTGGACCCACATTCGAGCTTCCTGCCACTTGCCAAGCCACCCACACTCACCCAGGACCTGTATTCAAGCTCTGCGACTGCCACTTTGCAAAAAATAAATAAATATGGTGATCGTGATATGCGCACATCTAGTTGTATGCAAAATGGCAGTCCCTTGCTGGGACCATTTACACCTGTAATCTTGCGTATATGGGCCATGCACAGTGCCATTTTGCATACAACTAGATGTGTGCATATTGTTATTATCATTTTTTCTGCAAAATGGCTCTCACAGTGCTTGCGGGCGGGCAGGCTGCAGGTGAATGCTGGCAGCTCAGTGAGTTGGGGGGGGTTGAGCCGGGGTTCGGCAGGCACGGCTTGGGGGTGCATATGGGGGTCTGCTGGACTGCCAGACCAAATCAGGCATGCATGTCATCCCTAGTAAAAACCCAGAAAAACTGTTGAAATAGGCAAATAGCCAGAAATACAACAGGAGGAGCTTTGGGAATCCAAGGAAGTCTGTACCAAAGAGCTGGACCTGGTTGTGAGTATATTTGGGGTAGAGGTTTAGGGAATTTGGTCTGAGGTAAAAGAAGTCATTAAAGGTGCAATCCTATGCATGTTAGGACAGAAAAGAGTTCTACAGCTCCCAGCATTCCCCAGCCAGCACTGCTAAACCATGTTTCCCTAAACCATTGTAATTGTATGGAGCCAGTGAAAGTTGGAATCAGAAGGGAAGATGCTTTTTAATTTATATTTATGTTATTGTTACATTTATACCCCACATTTTTCCATCATGGAACTCAAGGTGACTTCATGGGATTCCCAGGTGGCCTCCCCTCCAAGCACTGACCAAGCCCAGACTTGCTTAGCTTCAGCAAGGTGGCTGCCTCATGTGCCTTCATATCAAGCCCTAGTCCAATATCCAAATACAGAAGAGGTCTTTGACTCTGGCCTGGTTTTCACCAAGTTGGTAAATTTTGGTCTGGGCTGTACTACTTCAGCCTGCCTGGTACGGGTGGTAGGGCCAGTGGGATGGGTGGGAGCGCCCACACAATGGATGGCTCCTCCATGCAAATAAATTCTCTTCACCTCGAAAACTAGCATGTGAGAGAGAAGGATAGAATCTCTTACTCTCTGAGCAAAGTGCCCAATGTGTCAAAAGCCCCTTTTATCTTTCCAAAGGATGCTGCTCCGATGCGATTCAAATAGACTCTTTGATCACCAGGTATATTACCACCTTCTGCGTTGAGCCTCTTCACCAGAGGATTTTTTATTTTTCTGTGGAACACTTTGCAATTCCAGTGCGCAACAAAAACAGCTAAATATTTTATGGTTCGTCTTTTGAAAATAAATATATTCTGCATATGTCTTCAAGTGGCTATTGAAAGGGCTTCCAATCAATCACATTCTGCTTGCTGCAAGCTCAAATAATGTGATAGTGGCATAATGTCTGCTGGGTGTTCATTTCCCCCCTCTCTTCTTTTCACAATAGGTGCTAGATATCTTCTGCAATGTACAGAGTTGTTGAAATATTCATAGCAGTTTTCTTGGAAATAAGCATTAATTTATTTCAAGTCCTTTGGACTAGAGATGATTTCTTCAGCAATCTTTGCCTCCTGCCGACCAACCCACATGCCCCCACCCACACCAAACACCTGCAGTATGCCATTAGCATGTCCTCTCTAGGTATTGTTAGCACTCCTGGGCTGTCATTTTGCAAGATGTATTACCCAGAGGTATGTTAATTATTAGTTGGGATGAAATTTATGCAATCTGTGAAGTCTTCTATGAAGGCTTTTGCATATCGGCAAAACAAAACAATAAAAAAACCCAGGGAGCTGGTAAGCTGCTGGGCATTACATTTGCGCTTATGAGAGCGTCTGCAATTTGAGCATTTAAGCTTCTTTCCATAGAAATGAACTTTAAAAGAGTTCCAAAATGCAATGGTGGAGGGTGTTAGCTCTTGATGTGCTAGCCTCTTTGTCACAGCTAATATTTCAATTAGTTGATTCTGCCAAAGGCAAGCTTCTGTAAAATGAAGCGAGGCTCTCAAACCATAGGGATCAATGTAGGGCAAAGCTCCAGAGAGACAGAAAAGCTCATGACCCTGGTCCCTGTGCAATTTATAGAACACAGATCCATGTTACAGCTGTAGACAGCTAGATCAACATTGCTGCATGGGAGCACCATCCCCTTTTGCCACTCCATGCATCTCCATCTTGTTTGAGAAGATTCAACTTTTGCCCCTGCTATGTATATTTATATATCATGTGTTATACATGGTGATTCTCACCTGTCCTTTAAATTGGGATAGACAGTATCTCCAAGTAGATCTGTTTAGGTTTGGAGATGGAACTATAGCAGGGGACTCCAGCCCATTCTCTGAACGACCTCTCAAGCTGTTCTCCTTCAGCAAAGGGGAAGCTTCTCAGGAATAGATTGCCCCCACTTCAGATGTTCACTTGTTCACAGCTCCTACAATTAGTATGGTAAAGGATTCCAATGAGGTTATTGGCAAACAAGTACATCAATGTATTGTAGTTATTTTTCTCATGTATCACTTTTAAATGGAACTAGTCCAGAAGCACCTTTCCATGAATACTTATTTACTCAGTGAAATCCCTGATGTATGTCTAACAGGTGACACATGATGTAGAGATGACATATACATGAATTCTTGTTAAGGCACCTGAGTAGGTAATAATGGGAATTCCACCTACATATACAACAGATTAAAGCTGAATACATAAAATGATGGACCATTTCTCCATACTGAGGAAAAAAACAAATAGCAGGCATCAGTTCACATAGGACATATGTTTGTGTCAGGTAGTCACTTGCAAAACCTATGCTGGCTGGAGGATGCTGGGAATTAGAGGACTTTTTTCTCCCTAAACATGCATAGGATTGCACCCTTCAGTTTCTAAAAATGACTTTTTAAAAGTATATTTTGTGTTCAGTGCTCAACCGTGAACTCTGTTTAGGGGTCCATCCTGGAGCCAAAGGTAGACAAACAATGGACAGTCTTGATCAGTAATATATACATCAAGTAGTTATTTTCCCAAATGAAGAACAACTGCAGGCAGAAATGCCCCAGAGAACAGATTCAGAGAAATATGTACATCAACTAAGAGTTTAGGAAGAGTTATACAGATAATCACACTCCAGGAAATATCATAGTTTGACTTCTTTGTCAAGAGCAAGTTCTTTCTAGAGGGAAAAGCAAACAATCAAGAAGAAACTTTCAGTAACAACATATAACGAATAGTTTCAAGGCAGATCAGACCGAACAATCCATTGTTGGCACTGCTAAAGAGACTATCCAAAAAATCTAAAGTAAATATGGATTCTCCGTCCATTGTAACCTTCAGAGAAAGACAAGATGCAGTTCTAGAGATACTTTCACTTAACAGAAGCTACCGGACCTGGTCTGATAGTCCCTGGAGAAAATCATATAATTTGGTTTATAAGAAATAGCTGTGTGATGTGAACACATATTTAGTTCAGTAAATCTGTTCATTTACTGGTTACTGCTGTGTGAGGAAAATTGCAGTCCGAAACATGTTTTTCTTTGTGATCAATATTTGTGTTCTGAAGTTGATCACCTAGTATTTAGTTACGTGAGTGTTCACTGAAATACATTTCAGGAGGATGATGATTAACTCTCATGCAGCTCTATGAAGAGCTATAGATTTCCCACAACACAATTTTCATTGCACATGTATTCAAATTGCAAGCCAGATCGGTGCTAAAGAGAAGTGAACAAGATTACAAGGAACGTTGATATAGTATTCCCAAAATACAGACATAAAATGCTTACCCTAAAGAGAACATGGGGGGAGGGTGTTTAAAGGGGAGGGTTATACATAACAAATTGACAGTATGGGTAAACACTCTGAAAAGCAAGCAAGCAGCAGATAATTATTCCAGTTAAACATTTATTGGGATTTTTATCATGGCCTATTCTGACAGTAGGTCACACAATATATTTAAAACCAAAAGATTGAAATAATTCTTTTAAAAAACATACATATTTTAAAACATCTGGAGGGGAATACACAGAAGTGTTAGCATACAGGGCTATTATCCTGAGATAACAATCGTCTTTCTGCAGTCTCTGATCTGCTTATATCATCAAAGGCATGATGGGATGGAAAAAGAAGAAAATGAGCCTGTAGAATAATGAGGTGCTGTGGACTGACCTCAGTTTCACCTAGGATGGAATGACAGATGGTGCAGGTGGTCTTGTTCCTGGATACGCAAAGGCAGATAAAGTTCAAAATGCACTGCGGATTACACTAACCTTTGCATGATCCAAGACAGTATGTGGCTGTCTCGGTATTCACATATTGCTGATGGCTAAACTAAGCCCAGAAAAAAAGAAGGCAGGCGGTTCTTTATATGCGTAGGTGAGGAACAGAGCTTTTTTTTCCCCAGGAAGAAGAACTTGTAAGGGAAGATTTAATTGAAGCATAACTAGGCTTTGCGATTGTGTAACCAACTGGAAACCACCTACAAAAGAGGTGCTATTGCTATTCTCACTGGACTTGTATCTATGTGTAAGCTTCTGAATTGTGAATTCATACAGCCAGAGCCAGATCTTGGAGAACACAATGAAAAGTGACAGTAATTTGGGAGGCACATACTTACATTTTCCTTGTGTGCTGCTAATGGGATTTTAAGGCAAAATTCCCCATTTGCCATGTTACAGGCTAAGCCCTAGAAAATTGGAAACAAATTTCATTGTGCCTTAAAAAAAAAAAAAAATCAGTTTTACTCCTTTTGGGCCCTCTTCAGTAGCTAAAACTATTTCCTTCATCCCCACCAGGACAGAGTCAAGCAGTGCTGGTATCACACCCAGTGATGCAACTATGGCTGTACCTTGGGGTCAAAGCCGAGGGCCCTGCAGCTCAGGGAGCCCCAGAATGACCCCACAGATAGGGATGTCAGAGAATTCTGCGATGGATCTCGGTGAGGCCGAATGCCAGTGCATTCGGCCCCCTGAAATCCATCGCGGAATGGCCTGCCACCCCCCCTGCCCCCCGCAGATCGCCCCGGGACAAGACTTACCTGGGGCGGATGTTCCGGACGGTGGCAGCTCCAGCAGCAGCTTCGGCAGTGGCGGGGACGGCTGGTCTTCCGACTGGCTGCCGCCGCCGCCATTTGCAGTCTGTCTTTTTTTCTCCCCCCCCCCATAGATGTGATAGGCTACGTAAAGACTTACGTAGCCTATCACGTCTGGAGGGGGGAACGCGTACGCAAATGGCGGCGGCTACGGCTGCCACCATTTGCGTTCCTTATTTTTCGCCGTCTTAGTCTACGTCAATATTTACGTAGACTAAGACGAAGACAAGAAAGGGGAATGCAAATAGCGCCCAGTACGCTATTTGCGTTCCCCTTTCTTGTCTTCGTCTTAGTCTACGTAAATATTTACGTAGACTAAGACGGCAAAAAATAAGGAACGCAAATGGTGGTGGCCATAGCCACCGCCATTTGCGTACACGTTTTTGTTTTGTTTTTTACCCAGAGCCCTCCGCAGCTGGAAATCCGGCTGCGGACAGCCCTGGCTTGGGCCTGGCCAGCTGCTCCACAGAGTCACCGCGGATCACAGCCGGCCGTCGAGGATTCCGGGGGGGAGGACCGGATCACCTCCCCCCCCATCGAGGATTCTGGGGGGAGGGACGGAACACCTCCCCCCCACCATGAACAGAATCCGCGGAAAGGTAAGTGACTTTCATACATCCCTACCCACAGAGAGTGGCAGATGATGTAGAAGCAGAAGCAGAAGATGTAGTTAGCCAAAGCAAACTCCATTTTAGTCCTGATGCCATGATTGTGCTATGAATATGATTTAAGTTAGTTTGAAATGCAAAGCACTGCCTGCTCAGAGTATTATTTAGGGGTGGGCGGATCACTTACCTGGATCTGTTCTGGGGATCCGTGGTGGAGGGGAGACAATCCGTCCCTCCCACTGGAATCCTCCCCGGCCGGCTCCGCTCCATGGCGAGTCTGCGGAGCCGCTGGCCGGGGCTGCCCGCAGCCTGACCTCCATCTGCTGCTGGGTCGCGGCTGCAAATGGCAGCTGCCATAGCGGCCGTCATTTGCATCCCTGCGTTGCCGTGATAGGCTACATAAATATATACATAACCTATCACGGCAACGCAGGGACGCAAATGGCATAGTGGCCGCCATTTGCATCCCTGCATTAGACGTAATAGGCTACGTATATATTTACATAGTGTATCACAGCTAACGGAGCGATAGGGATGTACGAAACACCTACCTGGCTCCGCACCAGGCAATCTGCGGTGGGGGGAGGCACTCTGTCCCTCCCCCCAGAATCCTCGATGGGGGGGAGGTGATCCGGTACTGCCCCCTGGAATCCTGCCCGGCCACGGAGCTGCCGGCCAGCTCCAGCCACCCACAGCCAGACATCTGGCCGCTGGGCAGCCCTGCAGGGACGCAAATGGCACCTGTCATAGCCGCTGCCATTTGCGTCCCTGTATTGAGCCGTGATAGGCCATGTAAATATTTACGTAGCCTATCACAGCAGGGGGAAAAACCCTAGTGTGCGCAAATGGCGGTAGCCGCCGCCATTTGCGTACGCTGGGTTTCCCCCCCCCCCGCCATGATAGGCTACATAAATACTTATGTAGCCTATCACGGCAGGGGGGAAAAAACCCCAGCGTACGCAAATGGCAGTAGCTGCCACCATTTGAGTACGCTGGGTTCCCCCCCCCCCCGCCCGGCCGTAATAGGGTTCGTAAATAGTTACGTAGCCTATCACGGCCTCCGCAGGGACACAAATGGCGTCCCTGCATTAGCTATGATAGGCTACATAAGTATTTACGTAGCCTATCACAGCTATGAAGAGGAGGAAGCAAATGGCGGCCGCAGGACGGCTGCCATTCGCAAAGCAGCATGGATGGGAGCAGGTAAGTGCTCCGTTTCGCACGCCTTTTGTGGGTTTGGGGCAGCGGGGACTTTGTCCCGCGTGCCTTTCGTGGGTTGGTGTGGCGGGGGATTTGTTCTGTGATGGATTTCGGGGGGCTGAATGTACTGGCATTCGGCCTCACCGAGATCTGTCACAGAATTCTCTGACATCCCTATGGAGCGAGGGAAATGGCGGCCACAGACCGGGGCCGCCATTCACACCCGCGGATGGCTGACAAAAGGTAGGTTCCATCCCGGGGAGGTTTCGCAGGGTGGTGGTGGGGATTGTTCCATTCTGCCACAGACTCTGGGGGGCTGGATTCTAATCTAAAATTCTAAAATTCTAAAGAATCCAGCTTCACTGGAGTCCATGGCGGAATTATTTGCCATCTCTAGCTATTATTACTTTTTAAAACCAGGGTTGGCAAGCGGTTTTGTTGTTCCGATATATCAAGAATGTAGAAGCAGTTGTAAAGTATATGGCAGTTGTGGTAGGGAGAAACGAAGTGTTAGTTGTGAGCTTCACAGCTGAAGAAATACACATGGTGATCTGAAGCCCCCCCCTGCCCACATTATTAAGTCTAAGGTTTAAAATCACCTAGCTGCACCATTCCTGCTGTAGCTGGAATAAGGATTTTTCTAGTACTGAATCAAGAACGTTTCACTCTTTTTTTAGCACAATCTACTACAAATCTAAGCTGTGTATGCAGCTTTGGATAAGGCCCAAGTAAGCAAAACCGAGTGTTGCTGGATTATGGAAAAAGAAGAAAGGATTGGAGATGGAAAAATTTCCTATATTCCATTTGGAATGGGTTTGCCTAAGATGAGCTAGTTTGGATTAGGCCCAAATCAGCCCATGTTATTTTTGTGCCCATTCTGAGTCCCATGCTCCTAATGATGCCATTAAGAACACAACAAGGCGTGGATACCAATCCTCTTATAGTGGCCATCTATTTGAAGGGTTGTCCAGTTAAAAGATCAAGAACCATAAGAAGAGAGAGCAGCAGGAGCCTTGGAGTTGTCCATCAACAGTTAGCACCTGGGCAGGTCCTGTTTCCCACTGTGTTGAGATATAATGTATTTCTGTTTAAATTATAGTAATTATTTCTAAATTTGCTTCTATAAATATACATTAGCATATAAATGTCTGAGGCTACTTTTGTCCTTTTGGGGGGCATGTATAAGTGGCCACCTTATCCAGTCCTCTCTTCCAGTCCAGTCTTTTATACAGTCCTCTCTTCCACGTTATCCAGTCCTTTCTTCCGCCTTATCCAGTCCTCTCTTCCTTGCCCTCCCTTCACAAGCTTCCCAACTGGGAAACACAAGAAGTCCTGCAGGCCTCTCAAGTCCCAACTACCTCACAAGGCCCCCCCCATGTTTATTTTATGCAACAATCACAAGAGCAGGGGTTGGACTTGATGGTCTTATGGGCCCCTTCCAACCCTACTATTCTATGATTCTAAGAGCTGGTTCTGTGGCCTTCATTAGACAGCATACATATTGTGGGGGCCAACACCCTTGCCAATTTTCATTTCCCAGGAGTTTCAGAACCCATAATTCTACTGTTGCCTAATGAAGGTTGCCACATGCACCATTGTTTGCACAACTATCACTACATGTAAGTTTCTGCAGGAAAGAGAAAGTAGTGGCTGTGACAATAGGGAGAGCTGGTGCGGAAGCTCAGTGGAGGCTATCCAAGGTGCTGAATCCTAACCCTATCCCCCAAATAGGCTCAGCACCTTGAAAAGCTCCTTTTAGAGTTCTGACTTAAACTCCAAGTGAATTCACAGCCCCACCGAAATTGGAGCCACCAGCTCCATTGGGGAAGCCTGAGCTAGTTATAAGCTGAATCCAAACTTTGGACAGGGTCGGGCTTAGCTCTCAAAGACGGCGTTAAAAAAATAAGGCAACACTAGTAGTGATGCTTATGAAAATTGAATACAGATCCATACGAAATGGCTCAGAATAAAAATAGTGTTCTTTAAGTCATATACTTTGAGGAAATATTTCTGGACAACACTTATTTATAAGACATGATGGCTGAACAATCCCACCACACAACCATAATTACAATATCTTAATCTTATTTTATTTTTACATGCATTTAGTGTAGCCTGATCCTGTGTATATATTACACAGAAGACAGTCCTGCTTTGTTAAATAGGGCTTATTCCCAGATAAGTGTGCCTAAGATTTCAGCCTAACGTTGCAATCCATGGCATGTCTACTCAGAAGTAAGGCCCATTGTGTTCAATGGGGTTTATACTCAGGTAACTATGTATAGGATTTGCAGGCTTAGATGCCTTTCTGTACAAATGCATACAAAGTGATGTACAAGAATGAAACAAGATATTGACAAGTTAAAGGCTGTCAGTACAACGGTGTAGGTACTAGCAAACAACCAATTATACACCAAAGAGTGTGCTGTGTTAACACGGCTGAGCCACAAGCTGAAAGCTATAACTGACAAAGGAGATAGCAGCCTCCTGCTGGGATTGTATAGCATTTATGCTCAGACAGCATTGCTACATTAAGAGGCCATCGCAGCATTTAATTTGCTGCAGACAACGCAAGCATCTCAAGTACATAAAAATGTCAGGTGGTGTGTTTTTTTAAAGATGCACCAAACTTTGAAATTAGGCACACTGTGTCTGTGCTGTACTAAGAGTGACACCGTAGTAAAAAGCTGTGATATAAAACACATCAGCAGCTGTCTTAAAAGAATTATGTGTAAAGCATGGAGCAGCATCTCAAGTGGTGACTCACCAAGTCCAGTGTCATTTGTCACACAATCCTATGCACGTCTATATGAAAGTAAATCCCACTGGGTTCAATGAAACCTATTTCCAGGAAAGTGTGTGTAGGATTGTGGCCTTAGAGATGTTTTAGGCCACATCTGACTGATGACCCTAAGGAAGTGTCGTTAACACCTGGATGTGAATCAGGGTTGTTGTTAGGGATGTACGAATCCTACTCACCAATCCGTTCCGGGGCATCGGTGGTGGGGGGGAGGCGTTCCGTCCCTCCCCCCAGAATCTTCCCCAGCCGGCTCCGCTCCGCAGCAGCTCCGCAGAGCCACTGGCCGGGGCTGGCCGCAGCCAGAATTCTGCTGCTGCGGCCACCGTTTGCATGACTGTCAAGCCGTGATAGGCTACCTAAGTATTTACATAGCCTATCACGGCAAAAGGCAGCCACGCAAATGGTGGCCACTACAAGGGCCGGTATTTGCGGCCGCAGCAACCTGGCAGCAGCCGGGAGACCAGCCACCGCCGGTGGAGCTGCCGCCGCATCTGCCACCAGGTAAGCTCCGTCCCGGGGGGAATCCGCGGGGTGGTGGGGGGGAGGCCGTTCCGCCACTGATTCCGGGGGGCCGGATTCTAAGGAATCCAGCCTCACTGGAGTCCATGGCAGAATTCTCTGACATCCCTAGTTGTTGTTGTTTACCAGCATTCTTGTCTTGCACCCTCAACTGGTTTCACTTAAAATTCAGAGTGTTTCTAGCCAAGAGGGCTCCTAGCGCTACCATTTAGAAGGCACTGTGCATCTATTCCATCTTTTTCTCCAGTCTGTCATCTCCAATGTAGAGCCCGTGGGCACCAATGTTCTACAGATACCTTTTTGGTGCCTACTAGGCTCCCTGCCCCACCTGCTTTTTATTTTATTTCTCAAGACTTTTTTTAACTGGGAGTCTGGCATGTTACAAAATGATGTGCTGTCCTCCAGCTCCATCTTTGTTTGTGTTCAAAAGAGTGGCTTTGTGTTTTGGAGTTTACACCCACCTCTGCCTTGTACTTAGGTTCTTGGGCAGGTTGCTTTTCTTTTAGTCTCACCAGTTTGCCTTCTGGAAAATGGGTGCTTCACCCACCATAGTAGACATTTTATGATAGGCAAGCCCCTTGTGGCATCCATTTTGTGAGAGTGCCCAAATATACCCACTGACACCAGGAGATTGAGTACCCCTTAATGAATTTTCTGTGGTAAGAAAAAAGATGGAAGAAGAAAAGGGAAAACCTGGGAGAGTTACAAGTGGAAGTAGTTGTCATCTGGACCCCCTGTAAACTTCCATAAATAAGGCAGGATGATAGTGTGATAAACATCTCATCCAGAAGCACCCTCAAAAACCTCAAAACCAGTAATATCTGTCATCACCACAAATTCATTTTCTTTATTACCCTTTCTGAGGAATTGGGGGTACCTCCATTGCAGATATAAAACCAAAATAGCCATTCATCCGTAACATGTAGCAGTTAAAAAAGCAGTTAAGCATGAGGACTTAAATACACAGACACCATTTCAGTAACACGGGGGGGGGGGAAGATTTATTATTAGGATGTCAGAATGAAGTGACATTTTCACATAAGAAAAGAATGTAGTTTAAAATCTGGATACAATGCAGAGTCTCTTTGTCCTAAGATAGTAAAAAGGATAAGGCTCACAAGGAGATTGGGTTCTAGAAGCTAGGCCTTTTTCCACAGCCACATCCAACCAAGGCCTAAAAGACTGGCCATCAGTCTCTCTTAGCCCAAGCACATGCTCTCCAAAAGCTCAAAGGAAGAACAAACAAGGGAGTTTGGGCCTGTAATGATCCAGTCTGGGCAGGTAGAAATGGGGGTTGACACTTTCTCTCTGTAGCCTTTTCTTGCCCCTCAGAAGGGGATATTTACCCCTAAAGATGCAATTTATTTATAAACAAAAAACAGGCCCAGTAGGGACTATTACATGATTTAACAGATCATCTATTCAGGACCTGACATTTCCCAGAGAGATGGTATAAGGAGGGAGTTGGGGGGGTGTTGTGAAAGGATAACATATGAATGAATGATGCCGTGAACTAATACTGTACAGGAGGAACGTCTGTTTAGCAACAGACTTCAGCACGTCATTTAAACATTCAAGGAGAGGACGAATTCTGCCAAACACTTTTCTCAGATAGACTGAATAGTTTCTCCAGTGTTGCCTAGGTGACAGACAGATACAAGACACATGCATCTGAGGGCAGCTTTGCTATTAGACAGTAGTTTGGATATTTTAAAATTGGAAATCAGTATTGTGAGCAGAGCAAACCAAGACATCAAGGCGAATATGCATCCTATTTGTGACAGGGACACTTTTTTGTTGGTCATTATGAAGTATAAAAACCAGGCAAAACAAATGCTCTGGTCCAACACGATTAAGCAGGGTTTCCACATAAATATCTGAAGCTCAGTGGGGAACTGCAAAGGGGGCCCGTATGCACACTTTCCCTCTCTGATGTCATAGACTCATAGCCTGGTCGGAGTGTGTAGAGCCCTCTACAGCTGCAGTCCTATGCACACTCACCTGGGAGGAATTTCCATTGACCGCAATGGGGGTTACATCTGAGTAGACAAGTGCAGGATAGCTTTATAAAAATACTAAAATTCCACCAATCAGCTGTTCATGATTGAAAGTGGAAGCCTGGATTCATTTTCATTTCCCCAAACAGCTGATCGGTGGAATTTGTTATCTATTTTGAAAGAATTTCACACATGGCCCTTCAAATTAGAGCTGTCACTTCTTTGCAGTTTGATACTGAATATGCTCAAGAAGAGGCAACAAGAGCTGAGCCTGAGGCTGTGAACTTCTGTATACAAAGCCTATGCTATTCTACAGATTTATGATCCCTCCATAAGAATCTAGGAGCCCTGTTGGATCAGACCATGTCTTGAGGCTTACCTAGTCCAGCATTCTGTTTCCCAGTGACCAACCAGATGCCCATGGGAAGCCCACAAGCAGAACATGAGGGCAAGAGCACCCTCCCACTGTCACTCATCAGCAATTGGTATTCAGAGGCATGGTGCCTCTGATCCTGGTGGAAGCATCAAGCCATCATTCAGTGGAGGCTGGTGGCTCCAGTGTCAGTGGGGCACCAGTGAATCCTCTCTGAGTTTCAGTCAGAACGAGTTAGAACTCTAAACGAGCTATCCAAGTTAAGAAATGCTGACTGGCTCTGACTGAAACTGGAGCAGAGAGGAGGAGGATAATGTAAGCCGCCTTGGGTTCCTTGCAAGAGGAAAAAAGGTGGGGTATAAATGCGATAAATAAATAAATAAATAAATCAGAACCACCAGCCTCCCCTCACATCAATGCCTTCCTTTCTTTCTGAAAATTCTATATTGCTATTCACCCACAATAGTGGGTTCCAGGATGGTGTGCGATGTTAAGAGAATGCCACAATAAAATACAGTAAAACAACAATTCTTAAACATAAAAATGAGAGGGGTAACAATGCTTTAAAATACTATTAATTCTATGTAATTACCATCAATCAATTTAGTCCTATTGTACCATACATCTCCCCTTCATGGATCACTGCCTTGTTGTGGCGAAGGGGCTTGCGTAACTCAGTGAAGCCATAAGCTATGCCGTGCAGGGCCACCCAAGACGGACAGGTCATGGCAGAGAGTTCTGACAAAATGTGGTCCACTGGAGAAGGAAATGGCAACCCACTCCAGTATTCTGGCCAAGAAAACCCCATGGAACATATCACAAGGCTAAAAGAGATGACGCCGGAAGATGAGCCCCTCAGGTCGGAAGGTGTCCAATATGCTACTGGGGAAGAGCAGAGGGTATTTCCAAGTAGCGCCAGAAAGAGTGAAGCGGCTGGGCCAAACCCGAAAGGACACTCAGCTGTGGATGTGTCTGGTGGTGAAAAGAAAATCCGATGCTGTAAAGAACAATATTGTTTAGGAACCTGGAATGTCAGATCAATGAATCAAGGTAAGCTGGAGGTGGTCAAACATGAGATGGCAAGATTGAACATCGACATCTTGGGAATCAGCGAACTAAAATGGACAGGCATGGGTGAATTTAATTCAGGTGACCATCATATCTACTACTGTGGGCAAGAATCCCTTAGAAGAAATGGAGTAGCACTCATAGTCAACAAAAGGGTGGGAAAAGCAGTACTGGGGTACAATCTCAAAAATGATAGAATGATCTCAGTACGAATCCAAGGCAAACCATTCAACATCACAGTAATTCAAGTCTATGCCCCAACCACTGAGGCCAAAGAAGATGAGGTGGATCGGTTCTATGAAGATCTACAACACCTTCTAGAACTAACACCAAAAAAAGATGTCCTCTTCATCATAGGGGATTGGAATGCTAAAGAAGGAAGTCAAGAAATCACCGGGATAACAGGCAAGCATGGCCTTGGTGTACAAAATGAAGGAGGACAAAAGCTAATAGAGTTTTGCCAAGAGAACACGCTGATCATAGCAAACACTCTTTTCCAACAGCACAAGAGGCGACTCTACACATGGACATCACCAGATGGTCAATATCGAAATCAGATTGATTATGTCCTTTGCAGCCAAAGATGGAGAAGCTCTATACAGTCAGTCAAAACAAGACCTGGAGCTGACTGTGGCTCAGATCATGAGCTTCTTATTGCACAATTTTGGCTTAAATTGAAGAACGTAGGGAAAACCACTAAACCATTCAGGTATGACCTAAATCATATCCCTTATGAATATACAGTGGAGGTGAGGAATAGATTTCAGGGATTAGACCTGATAGACAGAGTGCCTGAGGAACTATGGGCGGAGGTCTGTAACATTGTTCAGGAGGCAGCAACTCAATCCATCCCAAAGGAAAAGAAATGCAAGAAAGCCAAGTGGCTGTCTGATGAGGCTTTACAAGTAGCTCACGAAAGAAGGGAAGTGAAAAGCAAGGGAGAAAGGGGAAGATATACCCAACTGAATGCAGAGTTCCAGAGAATAGCAAGGAGAGACAAGAAGGCCTTCTTAAATGAACAATGCAAAGAAATCGAGGAAAACAACAGAATGGGAAAGACTAGAGATCTCTTCAAGAAAATTGGAGATCTCAAGGGAACGTTTTGTGCAAAGACGGGCATGATAAAGGACAAAGAAGGCAGGGACCTAACAGAAGCAGATGAGATTAAGAAGAGGTGGAAAGAATACACAGAAGAACTGTGATTCAGTTCCTGTGATTCAGGAAAGATCTGAATGTCCCTGATAGCCATGATAGTGCGGTCACTGAACTTGAGCCGGACATCCTAGAGAGTGAAGTCAAGTGGGCCTTAGGAAGCATTAGTAACAACAAAGCTAGCGGAGATGACAGTATTCCAGCCGAGCTATTTAAAATCCTAAAAGATGATGCTGTTAAAGTGCTGCATTCAATATGCCAACAAATCTGGAACACTCAACAGTGGCCACAAGACTGGAAAAGGTCAGTTTACATTCCAATTCCAAAGAAGGGCAACGCCAAAGAGTGTTCAAACTACCGCACAATTGCGCTCATTTCACATGCCAGCAAGGTGATGCTCAAAATCCTACAAGCTAGGCTTCAGCAGTATGCAAACCGAGAACTACCAGAAGTACAAGCTGGGTTTAGAAGAGGCAGAGGAACTAGAGATCAAATCGCCAACATTCGCTGCATCATGGAGAAAGCAAGAGAATTCCAGAAAAATGTCTATTTCTGCTTCATTGACTACGCTAAAGCCTTTGATTGTGTGGATCACAACAAACTGTGGCAAATTCTTAAAGTGATGGGAGTACCAGACCACCTTACCTGTCTCCTGAGAAACCTGTACGAGGGTCAAGAAGCAACAGTCAGAACCAGACATGGAACAACCGATTGGTTCAAAATTGGGAAAGGAGTACGACAAGGCTGCATATTGTCACCCTGCTTATTTAACTTATATGCAGAGTACATCATGAGAAATGCCAGGTTGGATGAATCAGAGGGCGGAATTAAGATTGCTGGGAGAATTATCAACAACCTCCGATATGCAGACGATACCACCCTAATGGCAGAAAGCGAAGAGGATCTCAAGAGCCTCTTGTTGAGGGTGAAAGAGGAGAGTGCAAAAGCTGGTTTGAAACTCAACATTAAAAAAACTAAGATCATGGCATCTGGCCCCATCACTTCCTGCCATATAGAAGGGGAAGAAATGGAAGCAGTGACAGATTTTACTTTCTTGGGCTCCAAGATCACCGCAGACGGTGACTGTAGCCATGAAATTAAAAGACGCTTGCTCCTTGGGAGGAAAGCTATGGCCAACCTAGACAGCATAGTAAGAAGCAGAGACATCACCTTGCCGACAAAGGTCCGTCTAATCAAAGCTATGGTTTTCCCAGTAGTAATGTATGGCTGTGAGAGCTGGACTATAAGGAAGGCTGAGCGCCGAAGAATTGATGCTTTCGAACTGTGGTGCTGGAGAAGACTCTTATGAGTCCCCTGGACTGCAAGGAGGTCAAATCAGTCCATCCTAAAGGAAATCAACCCTGAGTGCTCATTGGAAGGACAGATACTGAAGCTGAAGCTGAAATATTTTGGCCACCTAATGCGAAGAGAAAACTCCCTGGAAAAGACCCTGATGCTGGGAAAGACTGAAGGCAAAAGGAGAAGGGGACGGCAGAGGATGAGATGGCTAGATAGCATCATGGATGCAATGAATATGAACTTGAGCACGCTCCGGGAGAGAGCGCAGGACAGCAAGGCCTGGCGTACTATGGTCCATGGGGTCACGAAGAGTCGGACACGACTGAACGACTGAACAACAACAACCATACATCTAATCTTTAAATCTCACATTCCTTCATTCAGCTTACATTTATCAATATCCAGCTTGTATTTCTGACTTGTAAACTCTAAAAATAATGTTCAATTGTTGGAAAAAAAGGTCCCTGCTTCTTCCCGTCTGTTATTTATACATATCCTGTAATTTTTACCAATTTCGTTATTTCCCATACTTCCAATAACTAACTTTTAATGGTAGGAACCTGACTATTTCTCCATTGGTGACTATTAAGATTTTGATTGCCATAAATAAATTGCTCTCCTGGTGTTTACTTAATTCTATCTCTTTCACATACCCTAATAATATAACATTTGGGTCTAATGGTATCTCATAAGCTACAATAAATTTAACTGTGCTTACATTTCCCTCCAAAATTGTACCGCCTTATGACAATTCCACCAAATATGATAAAATTTTGCATTTCCTACTTGACAGAGCCAACATCCATCTGTTCCTTACCTATAAATTATAAATAGACATGCAGGAGTAGATCCCATGCACATATAAGTTTATATTAGTTCTTTCTAATGCTGAACTACTTTAAGCCCTATTGATTTCAGTGGATCTACTCTAAGTGTGACTAAATCTGGATTTATTTATTTATTTATATTATTAAATTTATTAATCGCCCATCTGGCTGGTCACCCAGCCACTCTGGGCGATGTACAACATACAATAAAAACAGTTTAAAACAATAAAATTCTACAATAAAAACATTTTCTAAAATACCCTAAACCACCCCAAATGCCTGCCTGAACAGCCACATTTTTAATGCATGACGGAAGCTCATTAAAGAGGGGGCATGACGGAGTTCCCTAGGGAGGGAGTTCCACACAGTGGGGGCCACCACAGAAAAGGCCCTCTCCCTCGTCCCCACCAGTCTAGCTGTCCTGGCTGATGGGACAGAGAGAAGGCCATCCGAGGCTGATCTTGTTAAGTGGCCTGTCTGGTGCTGCTGGAGGCGCTCCTGAAGATAGGCTGGGCCGGAACCATATAGGGTTTTAAAGGTCAAAACCAACACCTTGAATTTGGCCCGGAAAACAACTGGTAACCAGTGCAACTCCTTCAGCACTGGAGTGATGTGATCTCGCCGGCAGCTGCCTTTAATCAGGGGAGCCGCCGCATTCTGTACCAGCTGCAGTTTCCGAACTGTCTTCAAGGGTAACCCCACATAGAGCGCGTTACAGTAGTCTAAACGAGAGGAGACCAGGGCATGTACTACCGATGGGAGCAGATGGTCGGGAAGGAAGGGGTGCAGCCGCCATATCAGATGGAGTTGATACAGCGCTGTCCGGCTCATAGCTGACACCTGAGCCTCCATGGACAGCTGGGAGTCCAAAATGACCCCCAGGCTGCAGACCTGGTCTTTCAAGGGTAGCCGTACCCCATTCAACACCAGGTCAACATCCCCCAGCCTCCTCTTGTCTCCCACCAAAAGTACCTCAGTCTTGTCAGGGTTCAGCTTCAGCCTATTCCTCCCCATCCAGCCACTCACCGTCTCCAGACATTTGGACAGGGATTCTACGGCCAACCTTGGTGAAGATTTGAATGAGAGGTAGAGCTGCGTGTCATCCGCATATTGATGACACTGCACCCCAAACCTCCTGATAGCCCCCAGCGGCTTCACATAGATGTTAAATAGCATCGGGGAGAGGATGGAACCATGTGGCACCCCACAAGTAAGTGGCCACAGGTCCGAAACCTCCTCTCCCAGTGCTACCCTCTGGTACCTGCCGGAGAGGAAGGACCGGAACCACCACAATACGGTGTCCCCAATGCCCAACCCCTCCAGGCGGTCCAGGAGGATACCGTGGTCAACGGTATCGAAAGCCGCTGAGAGGTCGAGGAGAACAAGGAAGGAGCATTCACCCCTATCCAAAGCCCTCCTCATATCATCTACCAAGGCGACCAAGGCCGTTTCTGTCCCATGCCCAGGCCTGAAACCCGACTGAAATGGGTCTAGATAATCAGTTTCTTCCAAGTGTGCCTTCAACTGCACCGCCACCACCCGCTCAATCACCTTGCCCAAAAATGGCAGATTTGAGACTGGGCGAAAGTTGTTCAGAACTTGAGGATCCAAGGAGGGCTTCTTTAAGAGTGGTCTTATCACTGCCTCCTTGAGGTTCACCACCGCCTTGATCCCCTCACCCAGTCTCTCTCTGCAGCTCATAATGAGCCAAGATGGGCAAGGATCAAGTAAGCAGGTGGTCTGCCGTACCAATGAAAGCACCTTGTCCACTTCATCAGGAGGAAGAAGCTGGAACCGATCCCACAAAACCGGTTTGCCACAGGCCGCCTCTTGCTCACTAACTGTATCCACAGCATGCAGAGTAACACACCTAATCTGATCAATTTTATCTGCAAAGTGCCTTGCCGAGGCCTCACAGGGGGCCTTAGAATGCTCCAGTGGTTCCGGAGCCACAGGACCGACCAGGCTCCGGACCACTTGGAACAGCCTCCTGGGACAGCACTCTGCAGACGTGATGGAGGCAGCATAATATTCCTTTTTTGCTGCCTTCACCGCCACGTGATAGGCTGAAGATACAGCTCTAGCCCGTGTCTGATCGTCTTTGGAGCGAGACTTCCGCCACCAGCGCTCTAGCCGTCTCACCTCCTGTTTCAGAGCTCGTAACCGCGGATTGAACCATGGTGCAGTCCGAGCCCTGTTCAGGGGGAGAGGGCGTTTCGGAGCCACCTGATCTAATGCCCCAGTGATTGCGGCATTCCAGCCACCCACCAGGGTCTCGACCGAGTGGCAGTTGGCATGCTCCAGAGAATCCCCAAGCGCGTTCAGGAATCCATTTGGATCCATAAGACGCCTGGGGCGGACCATTTTAATGGGTCCTCCACCCCTGCGGAGGGGTTGTGGAACTGAGAAGTCCAACGTCACCAGATAGTGATCTGACCATGACAAGGGGGTGGTGGATATACCCCCGACTTCCAGATCACTCCCCACTTCTCTAGAAACAAACACAAGGTCTAGTGCATGACCGGCTACATGGGTGGGCCCAGTTAGAATAGGGTGCAGCTCCCAGGAGGCCATGGTCTCCATGAAGTCCCGAGGTGCTCCTGTGAGGATGGCCTCCGAATGTACGTTGAAGTCCCCCAACACCAGTACAGGGGACTGTACACGCACATCAGAGACCACCTCAAGCACCTCGGCCAGGGAGTCAGTCATGCAGCGGGGTGGACGGTACACGAGCAGAATACCCAGACTGCCCTTTGGGCCCAACCTCCAGTACATGCACTCAGCAACCTTGGTCTCCCGGAGAGGGGGTCTGGTGAAGACCAAGGACTCTCGGTAGATAACAGCCATTCCCCCTCCCCGATCCCCAGCCCTCGGCTGCTGTGCATACGAAAATCCAGCTGGACACATGGCTGCAAGGGTTGGAGCAGCAGCCTCGGCCAGCCAGGTCTCCATAATACATGCCAGGTCTGCACCCTCATCCAGGATCATGTCATGGATGAGGGAGGTTTTCTGGGTAACAGACCTGGCATTGCAGAGCAGCAAACGAAGGCCAGAAGATGGGGTCACGCCTCCCCCAGCCATCCTTTGGCTCTGGACAGGCCCGGAGCAGGGAACAGATACTACACATCTCTCCCTTGTTCCCCTTACCTGGCATGGCCTGCCCCTAGCGCTCCACCAGCGCCTGCCGCCCAGCCTCGGTATCTTCTGGCCCCCAACACTCCCCCCACTGCCTCCATCAGGTGGACACATGCCCCTTCGCTCCCGCCTATCAGGCAGGCTACCCACCCCTAAAACCACAACAAAATCCCCCAGGAAAAAGAAAACACACACACACACACACACACACCAATTAAAAATCCCCTTAAAAATAATGCCAGGCCCATACATTTTTCCAGAAAAGGGATTTTTTCAGGGACCAAAGTTCCATGAAAGCTTGCTTTCATAATGTCCACAGGGAAGGCCAGGTGGTGATGATGGTGGTGGTGGTGGTGGTGGCAGCGGCAGCGGCGGCGGCAGCAGCAGCCGCCGCCGCCGCAAGCACAGCAGCAGGCGCGCCTCTTCCCCGGTGATGGTGGTGGCCTCTCCTGCATGCCCTGGCTCTCCCAGGCCACCTCAGCCAGCCAGCTTATGTAGCCCCTCCAGGGAGGGCAGGTGGAGCAGCACAGCTGGCTCGGTACCTGGGGGCCTGGTCCTGCAGGGACTGGCGGTCTGCCAGGCAGAAGTCTCCAGGGAAGGCCTGGTGGTGGTGGTGGTGGTGGTGGTGGTGGCGGCGGCGGCGGCGGCAGCGGCGGCGGCAGCAGCAGCAGCAGCAGCAGCAGCAGGCCCGCCTCTTCCCCGGTGGTGGTGGTGGTGGCCTCTCCTGCAGGCCCTGGCTCTCCTAGGCCACCTCAGCCAGCCAGCTTATGTAGCCCCTCCAGGGAGGGCAGGTGGAGCAGCACAGCTGGCTCGGTACCTGGGGGCCTGGTTCTGCAGGGACTGGCAGTCTGCCAGGCAGAAGTCTCCAGGGAAGGCCTGGTGGTGGTGGTGGTGGCGGCAGCAGCAGCAGGCCCAGCAGCAGCAGGCCCAGCAGCAACAGGCCCGCCTCTTCCCCGGTGGTGGTGGTGGTGGCCTCTCCTGCAGGCCCTGGCTCTCCAACCTTTGATGTCCCCATTTTTATGCATTGAGGTAAAGCATTGCCCTCACCCTGATTTGGCATCAGACAAACCACAGTGTGTTTAAACGGTAAATGAAAATTGGGGCGAACTGGTTCTCAGCACTAGCAGAAGTTGTGATTCTCACTGCCACCAGGACGTAAAAGGTGGCAAAAGGCAACAAAAAGAAAAGAAAAAGCAGAGCAGAGCAGAGCAGAGCAGAGCATGAAAAGAGCAAGCTTTCATGGAACTTTGGTCCCTGAAAAAATCCCTTTTCTGGAAAAATGTATGCATTTATCTCTATACTTCATGGCTTGGGGTGGTGGTGTATTTTTAATTGCTATGGGTAGTAATCCAATATTATTCTATATAGAGTAGACCCATTGAAATGAATGAGACCGAAGTTAATCAAGACTCACATGCCCCATTCATTTCAATGGGTTTACTCTACGTAGGACTGACATTGGATACTACTCTATATTTTTGAGTACTACCCTGGAATCAGTTGCTGAAGAGCAGTATATAAGTACTTTAAATAAATAAATACCAGCAAACTTTCAACTCAGACCTAAAGGAAACATCTTGCAGAATAGTGGTGGTTCCCCCCACCCTGAGAGGCTCTTCCTGGGGAAATATTAATTCAATTTTTCTGGCCTCCACTAAGCCTTCTTATCCACACCTAGAGAGAGAAAACAGTATCTTGAAAAACATATTTGAGAGATCCTGTTCTTCCTTACAAAAACAAGAACAAACACTGACCCTGTTCATACTTGGCTAGTGTCTTTTCCTGGAAAGCTGGAAAACATCCTTAGAAGCAGAGATTACACTAAAGAAGGCAAATTCAAATATTTTGAAGCTGGCTTGACAGAGGTGATTTTGGATGACAGTGATATGGCTGAGACACTTGGTCTCCCAAGAGCATCTGGTAGCCTGAAGAGAACCAGGGACCTACAAGGTGTAAATTGTATTTCTTTTTGTAGCTTGCCAATCACTTGCCTAAACAACGTAGAATCACTATCTTGTGACTAATCTATTGCTTTGAAGAGTCCCACCTTTCATCTATTTAGAAGGCAGACCTGCAAAAAAGAAATTTGAGTACTGGAGACTATATATAAGACTGAATATATCCAGTGGGCTTCCAAATTTCTATAGTTAGCACTTGTATAATAACTATATATGAGCAGCTATACATATATGAGCAGCAACAGTTGTCCTAAGCCCAACTCAATTTCAGCTTCACTGTGATAAAATAATCTCCCAGGCTTCCTCTCTTTACATTTTTTTTCCATCATGGCTGCATGTATGTAAAATCCAAGTGGTGGGGTTTTTATTTATTTATAGCATTTATAGCCTTCAACCAAAAAGGCTCCCAGAGCAACTTACAGAAGATCAAGAGCATCTCTACACCAGCCTAAAATCCTGCATTTAAAACAGGGCTTTCTGCTTCCATTTTAAATGCAGGATCATGACAGACTCCCTTTACATGCACTTACCCCCCCCTTGCTTTCCCCCCTCCTTCTCCCCCTTATCTGAGTCTTCCATATGTTTCATTGGTCTAGCTCCTCTTATTGAGGCTTTCACGGAAGGAACTCAAGCGGAACTAGGGATGGCAGAGAATTCTGCCACGGATTCAAGTGAGGCCAGATTCTAAAGAAGAATCCCCCCGGAATCCGTGGCAGAACAGCCTCCTGCCCCCCTCCCCTCCCCCGCAGAATCCCCCGGGACGGAACTTACCTGGGGTGGATGCGGCGGATGCGGCGGCGGTTCTGGCGGCAGTTCCGGTGGCTGCGGCGGCTGGTCTCCTGGCTGGCTGCGGCCGGGCTGCTGCGGCCGCCATTGGCGTCCTTGCAGCTGTGATAGACTACGTGAGAATTTATGTAACCTATCACGGCTATCCCGCCCCCCAAAAAAACAGCGTACGCAAATGGCAGCGGCTATGGCGGCCGCCATTTGCGTTCCCTATTTTTCGCCATCCTAGCCTATGTAAATATTTATGTAGGCTAGAACGGCGAAAAATAGGGAACGCAAATGGCAGCCACCGTAGCTGGGTGTTTTGCGGGGGGATTAGCCATGATAGGCTACGTAAATTCTTACGTAGCCTATCACGGCAGCCTGGCTGGATGCAAATGGCGGCCGCTACAGCGGCTGCCATTTGTGTCTGCACCAGCCCATCCACAGCTGGAAATCCGGCTGCGGACGGCCCTGGCTGGCTGCTCCGCGGAGCCGCCGCGGAGCAGAGCCGGCTGGGCAGGATTCCGGGGGAGAGGACCAGATCGCCTCCCCCGCTTTGAGGATTCCAGGGGGAGGGACGGAGCACCTCCCCCCCCCGAATCACATCCGCGAACAGGTAAGTGAGTTTCGTACATCCCTAAGCGGAACTCTAGCGCTGTAATTTGATAGCTTAAAAATGGAGTAAAGGTCATTTAGTGCAGGAGATGCCCTGGAGGTTAACAAAATCATCAAAAGGACCCACAAACTTCCATGAGTAACCAATCTCAATAACAGGACAAAAGCTCTGTGTGAAGAAGCCCCAAGAAGCACAAGGTAGTTCCTGCCTCCAGGATTACAATCTAAAAGCTATGACACAAAAGGGAAAAAGGATGAGGAGAGAAGAGGAGAGGAGAGGAGAGGAGAGGAGAGGAAAACAAGCAAACTGAGGCACCAATTCTGAAAGCTATATACTAGTTCGTACAGTGACTGGGCGGAGTGGGAACAGCTCAGGAAGAGGAGGAGCTAAATGGAACTGGTCTTTCAGGAGAGCTGAAGGAGTGCCCTTCCTTCCCTCCTCTCCCTCTGCTACAGCCTATGGAATAGCTGCTACTATGCAGGTCACAGCTGAAGGAGGGAAGAGCCTGATGTAGCTGGTCTCTTAGCAGAACCCACGGAGTGGCCTTGCTTCCTGTCTCTTGTTCTGCTGCAGCCCGGTGGAATTTAAAGTGATTTGGATTAATTTATGGCTTCCCCCTATCCAGGCATCCTTCTAGAGAATGGTGATGAATGTTAACATTCTCCCTGCATCTTTTGGCTCTGGATGAAGCATCCCCCTTCTCCCACTCTCCCGTTCTTGGCCATCTGTCAATAACGTCAGTCCGGCCCTGAAAGGATGACATCATATTATTACCTCATCTTGAAAAGCTGTAAGCTGCCCACCTGGTCTTGGAATGGTCAAATACATCTAATTTATTATTTTGAGGAGACCCCAGACTCATATTCCAAGAGTACCCCCACACTTATATCATGTGATTGTGCCTTACAGCATCTTTAACCAAAAGCTGCAGTAAGAGCATGATGGGGGATGGGGGGATCACAAAGGGCCTGATAGGCTTTGAGCTCTGCAGACTTGAGCTCTGCAGAGAAATGGCAAGGAACATTTTGGTTTAAGGCCAGCACCTGTTGGTAAGGAACTGTAAAGCTGACTGAAAAATAAAACTTAGCCACTCTCTGTACTAGTTGAAGGATGGCCTTGCCTGAGTCTCTGACACCTGCACTGTTAAAAGAAAAGACAGTGTCCTTACTTGTTCGGCAGAGCCATGGCAAGGGTGATTCATGCGGCTTTTTTATTTCAAAGGCAAAAGAAGGTATAGATGTTAAGAACATAAATATAAGAACGTAAGCAGGCCTGTGCTGGATCAGAACAAAGGGCAATCTTGGCCAGCATTTTGTTCTCACAGTGGCCAAACAGGTGTGGGAAGCCCAGAAGCAGGACATGAGCACAACAGAACCTTCCTCCTCATGTTCCCTAGCGACTGGTATTCAGAGGCATACCACCTCTGATACTGGAAGTAGCATATAGCCATCAGGACTATGGCCTTGCTAACCTTGTCCTCCATGAATCTGTCTAACCCCTTTTTAAAACTGTCCAAGCTGGTGGGCATCACTACATCTTGTGGTGCATTCCCTAGTTTAACTATGCACTGTGTTAAGAAGTGCTGCCTTTCATCTGTCCTGAATCTCCCATCACTTAGTTTCATGGGATGATCCCAGGTTCTAGCGTAATGAGAGAAGGAAAAAGATTCTCCCTATCATGCATACTTTTATACACCTCTATTATGTTGCCCTCTTTTCTAAGCTAAAGAGCCCCAGAAGTTGTAGTCTTCCTCATAGGAGAGGTGCTCTCGAGCCCCTTGATCATTTTGTTGAAGCTTCACGAGGACCATGAAGAGACAAGGATTAGACATTTCCATAACAGAACACAGAGGCAAATGCAAGCGTACTGGGACAGGTGGACCCCACCTCTGATTAGTGAGTGGTGTCATCATCCCAACATTGGTGTCTCACCCTTGACCAGAGCAAAGGCTCATGCAGTGAAGGCCGTAGTCTCTTTTTGTTCATCTTGCCATCATCTCACTGATGAGTCCTTGCTGAACTAGGGATGTAGTGATGGTGTAAAAGCCAGAACGGAACAGGCCGGAACAATATTAAAAAAGCATGCCCATAATAGTGGCATCTGTTAGAAACACTTGAGAACAATATTTTAGGACTAAAACCCTTGCAATATTGTATTATTATTAACCTCATAATGCCCAGAACACATCTGGAACAGAACAGAATGGCCCAGAACAATGGACTCTTCCAAATGAGTGCAATCAACCAAACTCACCAGTCACACATAACCATGTTCCAATACCTGTTCCAGACAATAGTCCATATTGAAGAAAAATGGCCCGGAACGGCAACTTCCAAGTGAGCCAAATCAACCATACTTGCCAGTCACGCTACAGTAGATGGGAGAGAGAAAATAAGCTCCAAAACCTCCACAGAAACCATATTTGAATAGCCATTCTGGGCCATAAAATAAGCTCCAAAACCTCCACAGAAACCATATTTGAATAGCCGTTCTGGGCCATAGTCCATATTGTGGAAAACAGGCCCAGGCAGAACAGCAGCTTCTGACTGAGCCAAACCAACCAAACTCACCAGTCACACTGGACTAGATGGGACTGATGTAATAAGCTCCAGAACTTCCACAGAAGCCACATTTCAATAGCCATTCTGGGCCACAGTCTACATTCCCAAACAATTTAACTTTCCACTTTCCAACTTACACACACAGGGAAAGATTAAGGTGACCTGCTACAATCGTTTTCAGTGGTAAATTAGATACATACGACATTGGTCGATTTAACAGTAGACAAATTTAATTTGATTATGACTGCATAATTTTGAACTAGGCTAGGTTCCTTTATTCCCATGTAAGATTATAATATTATGTGTCTTTGCTTGTAAGAGCAAAGAAACTCAATGCCCATTCATTACATCACTGCAGTGGCTACAAGGACCTAAATCCCAGTGTGCACCAAAAAGGGGGTGGCACAAATAAATCCTTGGAAGTTTACAGGATCAGGATCAAACCTCACACACAGCCTCTCCTAGTTGGGAGGCACCTGATGCACCATCAAATCCCTGCGCAATTATCCCAGAGGAAGAAAAATCCCAGGTGCAACAAATGGAGGACACCCTGTGACGAGCAGAGCAGAGTGATCTCAAATGCTCTTGCCACACAATTCTGTGGGTGACCAAAATAATCCACGGTGACCACCAAATGACATGATAACCTACAATGGGTTAAATAACCCCTAATGCAGACTGTGGGCTAGCAGAGTGAGTTATGTCTGCCAAATAAGCCATCATGGATTAAAAAATTCCTGACAGGTGATACAATAACCCACAATGGGTTAAGTAAGCCGTCATGGCTCCTTTAACGTACTGTGGGTTATCATGATGTCTGAACCCAGTCTTTACCTCATGCCTCTGGCAACATAATATTTATTTAATTGCTACATTTATATCCCACCTACCTTCAAGAAGCTCATGATCAAATATAATGGTCTCTGCCAATTTTGTCTTGTAGCAACCCTGTACGGTCAGTTAAGCTGAGAGATGTGAATGGCCAAAGGTCCTGTAAACTTCAGGAGTGAGTGGGACTCCCCCATCCTAGTCTGATATTTTAAGCACTAAACCACACCACACCTATGGGCTTCTGTTGGCAATGGTCTTTACAGATCTTCCTTCCAGATTCTATAGACGTTTCATGATTAACTGCATCAGTTCCATCCATTAAAATGACTGTGGTGTATTTGGTTAATTTCACTCACTCAGAATTTGCCATTCTGGGCTATTTCCTTACAACATTTTGCTCATTTTGCTCACTTGGAAGTTGCCATTCCGGCCTGTTTTGTGCAATACGGACTATGGCCTGGAATGGCTATTGAAACATGGTTTCCATGGAAGTTTTGGAACTTATTACATCAGTCCCATATAGTCTGGTGTGACTGCTGAGTTTGGAAAATGAATATGTCAACATTCCCCTTATGACCTGGACCACTTGAGCAACTCCTTAAGGATCTCTTACCTCCTTAAGAGTCCCACCTCCCTTCTTTTACCTTCCTCTTTCCAGTAATGTAGACGTGAGGTGAGGTGACTGGCACTCTAGACACAGGCTTTAACCACAACCAACTACTAGGAGATGGAGGGAATAGTCCTATGGCCGCTAGACAGCAGCCATACGGATACGGCCAGATGATATGTTGTTTTCCTAGGGATGGCGGAGAATTTCTCCCCGAATCTTTGGGGGGCCGAGTACCAACGCATTCGGCCCCCGAAATCGGCGGTGAAATTCTCCGCCACCCCCCGTCCCCCCCCCCCGGGACGGGACTTACCTTTGGCGAATGTCCCTCCCGGCGGTGGGTCCTGGCGGCTTGTCCCGGCAGCGGTTCGGCAGCGGTTTGGCGCGGGTGGGGGCAGTGGCCGGTCTCCCGACCGGCTGCTGCCGCCATTGCAAAAAAAAAAAAAACTAAAGTAAAAAAAACCCACACACACCCGTGCATAGGCTACGTAATGATTTACGTAGCCTATCATGGGTAGATTTCCAAAGTCAGCTGTGATAGGCTACGTAAATCTTCACGTAGCCTATCACAGGTGACTTTGAAAAGAAAAAAAAAAGCGTGTACGCAAATGGCGGCAGCCCATGGGTGCCGCCATTTGCGTTCCTTATTTTGGCACGTTTAGTCTATGTAAACATTTACGTAGACTACAGCGAAAATAAGGGCACGCTATTGGTGTTGCCCTTATTTTCACCGTAGTCTACGTAAACCTTTATGTAGACTAGACGTGCCAAAATAAGGAATGCAAATGGCGGCGCCCATGGCCACTGCCATTTGCGTACGCGCTTTTTTTTTTCCCCCAAAGTCACCCCTGATAGGCTACGTGACGATTTACGTAGCCTATCACGGCTGACTTTGGAAATCTAGCCGTGATAGGCTACGTAAATCGTCACGTAGCCTATCACGGGGGCTTTTTTTTTTTTACTTTTTTTTTCGCGGCCAGGGAGACGGGGCACTTCTCCCCGGCCTGAATTTCGGCCGGGCGAGGTGGGAAGCCTCCCCCCCAGCCTGAATTTCGGCCGGGCGAGGCGGGAAGCCTCCCCCCTTCGCCTGAACTTCGGGGGGGAAAGCGAAGCGCCTCCCCCCCACCGCGAAGCCAAGCTGCGAAAAGGTAAGTGACTTTCGTACATCCCTATGTTTTCCAGGAACCAACCTCAGAGCCCACGCTCTGAGGTCGGTTCCCGGAGGACCAACCTCCCCCCACTTCCGTGCTGCCTCTGAGGCAGCGTGGAACAGACCCATCCTCCATGCTCGCAAGAGGAGCACGGAGCGGCCGGAAAGGGGTATGGCTGGGGGCATTCCGGGGTGGGGAGAGCATAACTGCCTGTACAACACATCCTACTGTATGTGTCATACAGCAGCCCCTTCCCCGTTCCGTCCTCCCACGGCTAGACAGCTGCAATCGGCTGTATAGCTGAAAAAGCAGGGCAGGAGAAGCGCGAAGGAAACGATCCGTTCCATGCTTCTCCTGCCCTGCTTTGGATAGGCGGTCACCTCTGAGTCCAGAGACGGCCTCCTATCTAGTTAGGATTGCTCCCTTAAAGCAACAAATTACAACTACAGGTATTTACACAATAGAGCTGAGTGATACAAAAGGCATTAAAAGAAAAGAAAATTTGCAAAATGGAAGTTTCTTTACCCTAGCCGTCCTTACACTTTTCTAGGCTACTTCTTGCTGCTCTCACTTCAGGCTCTGCACTTCCTGAATCTCTCTTGCTCTGGCTGTAGGCCTGTAGCCTGGTCTTCTGACTCTTACTGGTTCTGTCCCCTCTCTTTATATACCCTTCTCCCTCAAAACCCAAAGTACTGCCTCAAAGCTGAAGAAATGAAACTCAAGTGGAGAAATGAAACTGACAGTAATCTGGAGAAATGAAACTCCTCCTCTCAGGGTTACCCCCTCTCAACAGAAAACTCCAGGCCTCTCAGTCTGACCCTTTTTGCCTTGGCCTCTGTAGGCCTCAAACCTTCACAGCCTACATTTGAAAAATGGGTATAAAAATGTATACATTTGGAAAATGCATACAAACACACTTTAATCAATGGCAGAAAATATGTACATTTCAAAAGTGCCCACAACTAGTGCGTATATTTGGCAAAATGCCCACAAAAATAGGTGCGAATTTTCATGCAAAAAAACAAAGCAAAACAAAGCTCACAATCTGATACTGACACAGGTCAGAACAAGCTTTGAGATGGAATTCAGAGAACTGGAATGAGCTTGAGTTTTGCTGATTCGCCTATCTCTTTGCTCAACCATTAGCTAGGGATGGCGGAGAATTTCTCCCCGAAACTTTGGGGGGCCGAGTGCCAACGTGTTCGGCCCCCCGAACAAGTTTCGGGGAGAAATTCTCCGCACCCCCCCCCCCGGGACGGGACTTACCTTTGCCGAATGTCCCTCCCGGCGGCGGGTCCGGCCAGCAGTTCGGCGGGTGTTCGTCCGGGGCGGGAGCGGCAGCCAGTCTTTCGACCAGCTGCCACCCCCGCCATTCTAATAAAAGAAAAAAAAATGCCCCCGTGATAGGCTACGTGACGATTAACGTAGCCTATCACGGCTAGATCTGCAAAGTCAGCCGTGATAGGCTACGTAAATCGTCACGTAGCCTATCACGGGTGACTTTAAAAAAAAAAAAAGCGCGTACGGATAATGGCGGCCCCCATAGGGAGCCGCCATTCCCGTTCCTTATTTGGTCGCTGTAGTCTACGTAAAGATTTACGTAGACTACGGCGAAAATAAGGGCAACGCTATTTGCGTTGCCCTTATTTTCGCCGTAGTCTATGTAAATCTTTACGTAGACTACAGCGACCAAATAAGGAATGCGAATGGCGGCTCCCCATGGGGGCCGCCATTTGCGTACGCACTTTTTTTTTTTAAGTCACCCGTGATAGGCTACGTGACGATTAATGTAGCTTATCACGGCTGACTTTGCAGATCTAGCCGTGATAGGCTACGTTAATCGTCACGTAGCCTATCACGGGGGCGTTAAAAAAAAAAAAAAGAACTTTTGAGTTCGCGGCCGGGCAAGGCGAAGCGCCTCCTCCCTGGCCTGAATTTCGGCTGGGCGAGGCGGGAAGCCTCCCCCCCGGCCTGAATTTCAGCCGGGCAAGGCGGGAAGCCTCCCCCCCCCCGGCCTGAACTTCGCGGGGGGAGCAGCGAAGCACCTCCCCCCCACTGCGAACAAGCTTCGAGGACAGGTAAGTGACTTTCGTCCACCCCTACCATTAGCATATGGAACTTTTGTCATGTAGACTTAGGGTTGTATCCAATGCTGTGCTTCTGCCAACAGAATGGACACCAGTAGTGTTACAAAAATTGTGTTCTTTCCCTGGTAGACTTTCCAATTTGTTTACCAAGAACGAGAGGAGGCAGAGGTCTGGTCCAACACGATTTTATTCTGCAGAATAAGGCAACTTTTGGGGCTAATGCTCCAACAAAGATCACAATCAAGTAATGTGATCCAGAGGCTTATATACACAAAGTCTCTGGGGGCTGTCTTACGCCTGCTCTCTACCACTTTCTTTGTCTAGCTGAAAGGGAGACAGGAAACAGACAACACCATTTACATACTCAGGCATGCGTAGAGAGAGGCAGCAGAGAGATAGTTGTGTACTCTAATGAAAATACATTCTTGGCATTCTCTGATAAGGCACTGTGTCTTTGTTGAGCATGGCAATTTCATACAGAGGTAGAATAGACATAGCCTAGCTTATAAAATCATGGGATAACAAGACATATTACAACTGAAATTTCTATAACAGTGGCACGTTGAATTCTCCCTCCCCATTGCAGTCCCCCATCTGAACCCAAATCTGTTCCAGAGGGGTGGAGAGACCTTCTATAGCAGTGTGAGGGAGGGGGACATGCAGTGGGCTGCAGTGGAAGCGGCGGCGAAGGGAAGCTCCCATTGCACAAGCAGAAATCTGCTTGTGTCTCATTGGATTTAGCCCTTACTCTTTTATGTTTTAATACTTTAACTTTTAGCTAATTTTGGATTTAGAAACATATTTATAGTTAGATATAATTTTGGATTTATTCTCAGGTTTGGACTCCATACAATCAATTTAATTCAACTCAGGTTCATGCCCTTTCTTTTAAGTATTTCAAGTATTTTTTGGCATTTCGACCTTTTAAGTATTGTTCAAGTAACCATTCACATGCCAAGGGAAACTGAAAGATACTTTTGCTTAGCTTTCCAACATCAAGCAATGCGCAGGCAGATGTGAAGTGGAACCAAGTGTTTAATGCTTCAACACTTAGGACCAAGCAGAATGCAGTCGGTATTATGAAGAACCCATATCATTTAGCCGACTATGCGAGTGATCCAACTAGCCTTTTTCCTTATTACTTTGGTAGTGGTTGCTCAGTCAACGGCATGCCTCTGGTTTTATCTCTAGTCTGTTTGGCATCTCATCTCCCTACTACCAGTAGCAGCGGTGGTTACATGAGCATCATGTAGGCTCTTGGAGGTGCTCATATAAATAAGCAATGCAATATTTACTACATTACTTACAGAACTCTCCAACTTGTGGTCATAAATTACTGACTTATGTAACCACCATGCAAACTCTTACATTTTGTATTCTTTCTTAAATACACTGTTTCGAGCATTCTAGCAAAATCCTGAGTCTGTGGTGATGTTTTGTCCTGGGGTTGGATCCAGAGTTTGTATTTGGCTGCTGAGAGCATCTCCAAGCAGAGTGCCACTCAGAAAACTCCTACTGGTGAAAAGGGGTGGGAGGGGCAAATTTCCCCCTCCCTCTGTAGCCCCCAGCACCACTTCCTCCACGTTCTGGAGCCTCCTCAACCCTCTGGAGCAGATTTTCAGGAGAAATAGGGGACTGTGGGCAGCGGGGGGACTGGTGAAGATCAAACATATCCTGATGATGGGAGGAGCCCTTCTGTCTGTGGGAAGTCTTTGCTAGATCCAATCTCCCTGTTTCGACTGGGCTTGGTTACCAACCAGGGTGTTCTGATAAATCCAGATAATTTAACTGACAATTGGGCTATAGAGGAGAAAATATACACAAATTACACATATGATAGGAAAGATTTTGTCAGAAGGATAAAATATGGTCATTCCACAATTCTGAAGCTCACCACAGCTGTTTTCTTACTCCCCCCAGACCTCCAACACTAATTGACCTTGTAGATTCTTCAAGATATTGTCTGCATTCTTATTTATAGAACATGGAAATATCAAGTTGGTACCTTCAGCATTAACTCTGAAGAGAAACGGTAATGCTTCAGCAAATAAATAGAATTAATGGAGTGATTCCTGGATCCATTAGCCTTCATTTAAATATACTGCTTCCATTCACATGTTGACACTTTGCTCTTTATTGTATTGGTGCAACTAAACTGGTGTCACACTCATTTTTACAGGGAAAACTATCAAGAGTCCTGTGGCACCTAAAGAATTAACAAATGTACTGTGGCGTAAGATTTTGCAGACTAGAGCCCACAGCATCAGATGGATGATGTGTTAAGCGCAGTTGGCAGGTATATCTCTACAAGGTTACAGAGAAAAAAGTGTGTAAAACCATGAAGCTAAAAGGCCATGAAATGCCAAGGATAGCAGCTGTTCTGTCACATTTTGTCTCTGTAGTCATGTACAATTAACTTGCCGAATGAGGATAACCCTTCATGACAAAGTGGGCTTTGGTCTGCAAAAATCTGTGCCACGATATATTGCTTAGCCTTTAAGCCATGCCAGGACTGGGCATTTTTGCCACAGCATGCTAGCAGGGCCACCCCCTCTGGAGGTTATTTCATAGAACGGGTCGAGTCACATTTTATGAGAGCTGTGTAACATTTTATATTCGAGTCACATTTTATAAGAGTCTGAGAGTCACATTTTTCGAGAAAGAGTCACATTTGCAGAAAGTGGGTTGATTTATTGGACTGACAACAAATCCTAAATGAGCACCATAGACAAATGTCACATCTTTTTTTAAAAAAATTTTTTTTAGCATGCTTTGCGTGCAATTTTGCACACTGAGCTTGCAAGTCTTCATTCTGTAGAAAACCATTCTTTCCCTGACATGCACATTTCTCTTGCATGCATGGAAAGTCCTCATCACTTGAGGGGCAGCATTTTAAACTCCTATCTCAGCCTGCACACGTGGGAACTGAGTCAGGAGACAGACAAATGAGTTGTCCAAAGTCACAGTAACAGGTTTGGAATTTGAATTCCAGTGTCTTTTTGCTCAGCACAGTGCAATTGCTTTTCACAGAAGAAGACACTGAGGGCGCAATCTGTCGGGATGCCCCTCAGCCTCCAAGCTTGGAGGCTGACAGGCATTCTATGCAGAGCAGGCAGACTGCTTAGGCCAGCTTCGCCTCTGCACTCCTCCTGCTCTGCATTTTTGCTAGATGGGCGTTTTCGCCCATCTAGCTGGGGCTGTGCAGAAGCAAGAGGGAAGGAGGCTGGGAAAGCCAAAGGACTCTTCGTAAGCTGGCCTCCCCACCCACAGCACCACCCTATTTCCCTCCTCTCCGAGGTTGCATTTGCAAGCTCTGAGGGGCAGCCGACGCGGTTCTCTCCATGCTGGCTGCAACGGAGAGGAGGAGGGGAGCTCGGACTCCTGGGTCCAAGGTCAGAGCACCCTCTCCAGCCTCAGGTCCAGGAATCCACATGATCCTTTGGCCCCCCCAGATGCTGTCTAGGGACTAGGATTGCTCTGTCCGATAGCTTAAGTCTCTTAAGGTGCAATCTTCTTTTGTGAATTGCCCAGAGAGCTTCAGCTATTGGGTGGTATAGAAATGAAATGAATGAATGAATGGATAAATAAATAAATAAATCTTATGCATGTTTAGATAGGAAAAAGTCCTACAACTCCTAGCATTCCCCAGCCAGCTGTAGGAATTTTTTTCTGTCTAAACCTGCATAGGGATGTACAAATCCCTTACCTGCCAGTCCGGGGGGGGGGGGGGGTGCAGCGAGGGGAGGTGATCCGTTCCTCCATCCAGAATCCTCTTTGGCCGGCTCCGCTCTGCAGTGATTCCGTGTAGCTGCCAGCCGGCTCCGAAGTGCCAGTGATATGGCCGCCGTGGATATCAGGGTCAAAACAGACATTGCTTTAAATTAGGGCTGATCGTAAAATTATTTTTTGTTATTTTTTTTCCAACACATGCTTTTGTTTGGCAAATTTTTGTATCTTCTTGAAAAAATGGCCTCCAATCTCCTTCCTTCCTTTGACATTCTCAAGTCAGGGTCTATTGTCTGCAGGCAGAGGAGCCTAATTAAGTATTTAGTTTCCATGACAACTTTATCACTTGGCCATTGACACTTTCTGGAATTGCCTGAGAGCAGCTGAAAAACTCAGCCTGTGATGATAGTGGCAAGTGCTTCCTTCATGAATGGCTTTCGGCTGCAGTGGAGTAAAAGGAAATCAGTCATTTTTATTATTATTAGCAAGATGTCTCAAGGATGTGTGCTTTCTGGAGACTTTTAATAAGGCTGCCCCCTTGCCACATGAGACCCAGGGATCACACTTCTGACCTACCAGGATTGCCACTTTTTCCCGAGGCTCTGTGACTGAATTAACTGAATAACAGGCAGGAATTCAAGAGGCAGAGCTGCCCCCATCATTGCGCCTTCATATTGGTGAAATACTATACCTGTTGCATTTGTGCAGCAACTGTTAAAGGGACAGGGAGCATAAAAGTTCTGTGGCCCAAACCTGTCTAGAAGATGTTCCTGATCTAAAAAATTAATCCCATTTATTCAGAAAGGGATTTGGGGGCAGGGGAAAGAACATAGATAGAATCATAGAATAGTAAGATTGGAAGGGGCCTATAAGTCTGTCGAGTCCAACCCCCTGCTCAGTGCAGGAATCCAAGTCAGAGCATCCCTGACAGATGGCTGTCCAGCCTCGTCTTGAAGGCCTCTAGTGTGGGACAGCCCACCACCTCCCTAGGGAATTGGTTCCATTGTCGTATTGCTCTAACAGTCAGGACATTCCTCCTGATGTTCAGCCGGAATCTGGCTTCCTGTAACTTGAGCCCATTATTCCCTGTCCTGCACTCTGGGATGATGGAGAAGAGATCCTGGCCTTCCTCCCTGTGACAACCTTTCAAGTACTTGAAGAGCGCTATCATATCTCCCCTCAGTCTTCTCTTCTCAAGGCTAAACATGCCCAGTTCTTCCAGTCTCTCTTCATAGGGCTTTGTTTCCAGTCCCCTGATCATCTTTGTTGCCCTCCTCTGTATCCTCTCCAGCTTGTCTGCATCCTTCTTAAAGTGTGGTGCCCGGAACTGCTCACAGTACTCCAGATGAGGCCTTTGAAGCAGTCAGTCAACAGGGGAGGGAAGTGGAATCTCCAGCATTTGTCCAGGAGTGTGAGAAGAGCAGTGCGCACGTGCATGTATGTGCGTTGTTTCTGAAGTAGCTTCCCAGTCTTAGCCAGCCCAGCTCTCACACTATAAAGCCACAGCACATCTTGAGTTGGTATCTCTTTCCGTTTTTTGTGCTTTGCTGCTTAGAGACATCGTTAAATATGCTAAGCAGTATATAAATGTATTAACTTAAATTAATAAGAAAATAAAGGAAGAGCAGCCAGGATCTCTCAACTATTTACATAGAATCATCTGGAGATTTCCCATTCAGTGAATGGCAATCAGACTTTGCACAAGGAAAGTTTGAGGCACAAGACACCAGGTTTGTTTGTTTGTTTATTTATTTATTACATTTCTATCCTGCCTTTTTTTCCTCCTTAAGGAGCCCAAGGTTGCGTACATGGTCCTCTTCCTCCTCCATTTTATCCTCACAACAACAACCCTGTGAGGTGGGTTGGGCTGAGAGTCTGTGACTGGCCCAAAGTCACCCAGTGAGCTTACATGGCCAAGTGGGGACTAGAACCCGGATCTCCCAACTCCCAGTCCAACATTCTCGCCACTACACCAAACTGGCTCTAAATGCATTAGCCTTCTTCAACCTGGTGCCCTCCAGATGTGTTTGACTGCAATTCCCATCATTCCCAGCCAGCATAAACACAACTCTCAGATACATCAGTATCTTTTCTGTGGCCCTGAAGGAATATGGAATATACTCCTTAATGAAAACCATTAGCTGCATTTCCTTCCTGGGTGGGTTCTATGGAAGAGATGCAGGGCTCAATTCTTCCAGCAGGCCTTTCATAGTCATGGCCATAGTCATGTTATTTTCTGTATGCATTGCACTCAAAATAGTTCATGACCAAACATATATCTCTAGATAACAGGCAATTCCAAACACTTTCATAATAACAAATGCATTGTAAAAATAATAATTTCAAAATGAAAATATATTAAAACAAACAGCTGTAAGGCATTACTAACAGGAAGAGAGTGAGACACCTTTTGGCTAGGAGGTGGTACAGCAGCAGCAGCAGGGATCCTTTTTTAAAAAGCTGCAGAGGGATGCCTGGGCATTCCTTAATCCCAGATGTCACTCAGCAGGCCAGGAACAGGATGAAATACCCTCTAGCCTGAATGGTAAAAATGGTAGCTAGCAAGGCTCTCTCCTCAGGACACACTGTTGATGTTTTATGGCCAATTTTTCTCTCTTTCTATTGTGATTTTATGTATTTTATTAAGGTTGTTTTACTTTTTGCAAACCACTTTAAGCATAACGGGTGAGGCAGAACCTACATTTCCAAATAAAATTTCCACTCTGTTTTATCTGCAAAGGGGGAAACTTTTAACTTGTCCTCCTGGCGAAACAGAGAGGTCCATAATTCTCAATTCTGTGAGCAATGTTTCCTTACTGCTTGAATCAGTGACCCTTAGAAGACCCGAGCCAACGACTTGTGCATGCTTGCCTCATACTGAAAGGTCTTGGCATCATTAAATGTAGTAATCTATCTCTCACAAAAAGAACAGACCTAGCTTTTGAACAATGCACCCAAGGCCAGTGCGTACTGTGGAATATGTTGGTTTCCTAGCCTGATTAAGGTTGTTTTTGCGCTGTGCAGAATACATTTTACCCAAAACTCAGTTGCCTCACACTGTGTATTTTTTCTTGGTATTCAGAGCACCAGCTAGATGTTGTGCCTTGTTAAGAGTTTAAAATAAGTGAAATGATTCATGCTACAGACACTAGCGTTTACTAGTAATGGGTGAGCATTTCATTTGTTTGTTTTTGATCAGAATTTATCAAAATTTGCAAAGTTATCCATATTCAAGACAAAAAGAACGGGAGCTTTAAAAAAAATTCCCAGGTGGGAGAGACCGAAACTGACAAGTTCATCCATCCAAGCCCAGGACTTTGAGTGCGATTAGCTCCGAAAAGTCTGGGTTTGCGTCACTGTGTATCCAACCATGATGTTAGTGCTTAATTAGGCTCGCCTCCTCTCTTTGTTGACAGGCTCCTCATCTTTAATAGCTATATGGCAGGCAGGTGCGACATGCTCCTCTCCATGCTAGGAACAGCTGTACTTATTGAGTTTGGCTGGTGAAGGAGGGTGCAAATTTTGTTTCTGATAAGATCTTGCCAAAATCTGCAAAGCTCTTCATATTCAGGAGAGAGAGAACTGGAGATCTTAAGAACTCGAATGTGGGAGAAAGCGGAACTGACAGATTTGCCCATCCCTAGCATTTACCAGACTCAAAGCTTCATACACAAACCAAACCTAGCCTTGTTTCTCCCATTAGGGAGGCTTTAAAACAGGGGAAAGCAAAATAGTGCCCATGAGCACCAGTGGGCCCCCCCTGGACACCTTTCTTGGTGCCTTACCCACCCCACTTTTTGAAAACAATAAACTCATTTTGTTACCGTCAGCTGGGATTGCTGTGAAATAGTTTTCTGATGGTGCTGAAAACGATGGGCTCAAGTTGTTTAGTGTCTTGGGGATCAGGCCCCACCACTCACTTCCTTGTACTCAGTCTTTGGGGCAGATTACTTGTCCTTTGCCATGCCTCCTATGGCAGCCATTTTGTGGTGGTGCCTAGGATAGTTTCTCAAATTGCCATATGTGCCCACGGCCTTAAGAGGTTGCCTATCCATGCTTTAAAGGAGTTACTATCTAATTGCCAGAAGTATTATTCTACCCATGGAGTAAAAAAGAGAATACTGGAGTGGAAACATATAAGCTCAGATTTATTGGAGTCAGGTAGCCTAGGAGTTTGGTGTAGTTCTGTGTCATGGAAACATCTTTGGTATTTTTCAATATAGAGAGGAGTTACGGCTTCCACATCGGCCCCTTTCTTAGTTGCAGGCCTGATAAGAACATTGTGGCCTTTTCTAACCCCCATGTTGACCATTGGTCTTCCTTTATGGCCCTCTCACAATCAAGATGGCCTGGAACCAAGTACAGGAAGCATTCCAAATGCATTTTCTCATCCTGTGTAATCCCTAAAGGCTGGCGCAATTATAAGGATTTCAGATACAGACCTGCTTTTTCACAGACATGCTGGATGAAGAGACCTTTCTCATTCTTCTTCTCACATGCGTTTCCAGCAATCTTGCAGCGAGAGAGAATACTTCATCACAATATGCTGCTTATTAGATCACTGAGTTATTGTTTGGGGCATTATTCATTTTTTCACCCTGGATAATCTTGATTTTAATAAAGAACAGGGACTGATACTTCACCAGAATGGAAGAGATTTTGATCATATTTCTTGTTTAGGCTCTCAAATGTGCTTCTACAAATGGTACTGGATATTACTCCTTTTTACAATAATAACACTGTTAAGTTTAGGTTTCTAGACCTCTGCTAAGACAGGTACAGCATGTTTTCTGCTTTTAGAAGAATATCGGTTTGCCATAACTTTTCTTGAAGAGCCAAAAAAGCTTTGTGCTGAAATCTGCAGGCAACCTAAATCAATGTTATAAAAATAGAGTACTTTGGTCTAACAAATTATTGATTCTCTGCAGTATTTTATAATGTACATTGATATCCTATCATGAAACCCCTGATGCTGGCAATTAATGGGCATACTGAAGAGGTTCAAAATATTGCCACATTACACACACACACACCCAAAAGGAAGGCAAGGACTGAAAACTTTCTAATTTTTGTGATATATTTTGCAATCACTTAGTTAATAATTCACAACAAATTAATACAAGAAACAAAATCATTGTCCAATGGGCCTTCTGCTGAAGAAAAACCAGAAAGAAGAGTCCTGACAGACAACACAATTCATTGCAGATTTATTTCAAAGTAAGCCACATTTCTTTCAATGAAACTTACTTTGACTAAGGCTGCGAGCCAGACAATTAAGCATTTTTAAAGCTCATTGATACCAGAGAGCGAGTTAGGCATATGCTAAACTCTATGCCCATTGAAACAAGTGCTTAAAACATGGTGAGTTTGCAGCCTAACAATCTAATCCATGGCAGCCTCCTTTCTCATGTACGTTGCTTTGGCCCAGTTTGAGCCCCACAACAGCCCAGGTGGTGGTGTTTTTTTAAAACCCTGGATCATTGTGAATGCAGCAGCACGTTGGCGCATGCTACCTGAGCGCTCTTTCTGCAAGTGGGAGCAGCTAAAGAACCTAGGGACACTCCTTTCTTGGGTTATTTAGGGTGACATGTGAACCAGGAACTCTCTGGCTTGTCGGGGAAGAGAGACGAGCCAGAGTTGGAAGCCAAAGTTAAACCTAAATTGCAACTCTGGCTTATCTCCCTTGACAAACCAGAGTTCCTGGTTTGCATATTATATGAAAAAATCCAGGGATGGAATGGCCCTGGGTTCTTTAGATACTCCTGCTTGCAGTAAGAATGATCGGGCAGTGTGTACCGGCAGGCTGGCACACTTGTGACAACCCAGAGTTTTAAAAAAAATCCATCTGTGTCTGGAAGTGCCCTACTCTACTTTTGTCTTCTTTTCGGGAGCCTCTCACATATGGCAAGGCGTGCACACCCAATGTTGCATCTGTGACATTGGCTAAACCGACTGTAGCCTAACTTGTTGGCAACAAAGCTTTGCTGCTAATGTTCTGTATGCAGTTCAACCCCGATCTTTCAATATGGACCTTTCTTGCCTGTGCAGTTTCCTATCCACCACCTGTCACATACATAACATCAGAGTTTTGTCTGCCAGTTGACATCAAAACACCGAGTTGATCTCCAACCACAAAGATTCTTTCATAAATGGCACAGGACAAGCCGTGCTCCCACAACAACATACACAACTGAGTTCTTAATGATATAGGGCAGGGTACAAATGTTTTAAATAAAATAAAAACAAAATAAAATCTGTAAGCAGGGTCTGAAAGTGGCCTGACAGTATGCAGCCGGAAGGGAATGGCGGCACCCTTTGCAGTACTTTTAGAAATTTTGCATGTGTCACTTACAGCGCAATCCTATGCATATTTAGACAGAGAAAAGGCCTACAATTCCCAGCATTCCCCAGCCAGCCATGTTCCGTCTGAACATTTATTTATTTATTTATTTATTTATTAAATTTATTAATCGCCCATCTGACTGGTCACCCAGCCACTCTGGGCGATGTACAACCCACCATAAACAATTTAAAACAATAAAATTTTACCATAAATTTTTTTTAAAAAAAATACCCTAACCCACCCCAAATGCCTGCCTGAACAACCACGTTTTTAATGCACGACGGAAGCTCATTAAAGAGGGGGCATGACGGAGTTCCCTAGGGAGGGAGTTCCACAGAGTGGGGGCCACCACAGAGAAGGCCCTCTCCCTCGTCCCCACCAGTCTAGCTGTCCTGGCTGATGGGACAGAGAGAAGGCCATCCGAGGCTGATCTTGTTAAGCGGCCTGTCTGGTGTTGCTGGAGGCGCTCCTGAAGATAGGCTGGGCCGGAACCATATAGGGTTTTAAAGGTCAAAACCAACACCTTGAATTTGGCCCGGAAAACAACTGGTAACCAGTGCAACTCCTTCAGCACTGGAGTGATGTGATCTCGCCGGCGGCTGCCTTTAATCAGGCGAGCCGCCGCGTTCTGTACCAGCTGCAGTTTCCGAACCGTCTTCAAGGGTAACCCCACGTAGAGCGCATTACAGTAGTCTAAACGAGAGGAGACCAGGGCATGTACTACCGATGGGAGCAGATGGTCGGGAAGGTAGGGGCGCAGCCGCCGTATCAGATGGAGTTGATACAGCGCTGTCCGGCTCACAGCTGACACCTGAGCCTCCATGGACAGCTGGGAGTCCAAAATGACCCCCAGGCTGCGGACCTGGTCTTTCAAGGGTAGCTGTACCCCATTCAACACCAGGTCAACATCCCCCAGCTTCCTCTTGTCTCCCACCAAAAGTACCTCCGTCTTGTCAGGGTTGAGCTTCAGCTTATTCCTCCCCATCCAGCCACTCACCGTCTCCAGACATTTGGACAGGGATTCTACAGCCAACCTTGGTGAAGATTTGAATGAGAGGTAGAGCTGAGTGTCATCCGCATATTGATGACACTGCACCCCAAACCTCCTGATGATAGCCCCCAGTGGCTTCACATAGATGTTAAATAGCATCGGGGAGAGGATGGAACCCTGTGGCACCCCACAAGTAAGTGGCCACGGGTCCGAAACCTCCTCTCCCAGTGCTACCCTCTGGTACCTGCCAGAGAGGAAGGACTGGAACCACCGCAATACAGTGTTTCCAATGCCCAACCCCTCCAGGCGGTCCAGGAGGATACCGTGGTCAACGGTATCAAAAGCCGCTGAGAGGTCGAGGAGAACAAGGAAGGAGCATTCACCCCTATCCAGAGCCCTCCTCATATCATCCACCAAGGCGACCAAGGCCGTTTCTGTCCCATGCCCAGGCCTGAAGCCCGACTGAAATGGGTCTAGATAATCAGTTTCTTCCAAGTGTGCCTTCAACTGCACCGCCACCACCCGCTCAATCACCTTGCCCAAAAATGGCAGATTTGAGACTGGGCGAAAGTTGTTCAGAACTTGAGGATCCAAGGAGGGCTTCTTTAAGAGCGGTCTTATCACTGCCTCCTTGAGGGCTGATGGCATCACTCCCTCCTCAAGGGAGGCATTCACCACCGCCTTGATCCCCTCACCCAGTCTCTCTCTGCAGCTCATAATGAGCCAAGATGGGCAAGGATCAAGTAAGCAGGTGGTTGGCCTTACAGATGAAAGCACCTTGTCCACTTCATCAGGAGGAAGAAGCTGGAACCGATCCCACAAAACCGGTTTGCCACAGGCCGCCTCTTGCTCACTAACTGTATCCACAGTGTGCAGAGTAACACACCTAATCTGATCAATTTTATCTGCAAAGTGCCTTGCCAAAGCCTCACAGGAGGCCTTAGAATGCTCCAGTGGTTCCGGAGCCACAGGACCGACCAGGCTCCGGACCACTTGGAACAGCCTCCTGGGGCAGCACTCGGCAGACGCGATGGAGGCAGCATAATATTCCTTTTTTGCTGCCTTCACCGCCACGTGATAGGCTGAAGATATAGCTCTAGCCCGTGTCTGATCGTCTTTGGAGCGAGACTTCCGCCACCGGCGCTCTAGCCGTCTCACCTCCTGTTTCAGAGCTCGTAACCGCGGATTGAACCATGGTGCAGTCCGAGCCCTGTTCAGGGGGAGAGGGCGTTTCGGAGCCACCTGATCTAATGCCCCAGTGATTGCGGCATTCCAGCCACCCACCAGGGTCTCGACCGAGTGGCCGTTGGCATGCCCCAGAGAATCCCCAAGCGCGTTCAGGAATCCATTTGGATCCATAAGACGCCTGGGGCGGACCATTTTAATGGGTCCTCCACCCCTGCGGAGGGGTTGTGGAACCGAGAAGTCCAACATCACCAGATAGTGATCTGACCATGACAAGGGGGTGGTGGATATACCCCCGACTTCCAGATCACTCCCCGCTTCTCCAGAAACAAACACAAGGTCTAGTGCATGACCGGCTACATGGGTGGGCCCAGTTAGAATATGGTGCAGCTCCCAGGAGGCCATGGTCTCCATGAAGTCCCGAGGTGCTCCTGTGAGGATGGCCTCCGAATGTATGTTGAAGTCCCCCAACACCAGTAAGTTAGGGGACTGTACACGCACATCAGAGACCACCTCAAGCACCTCGGCCAGGGAGTCAGTCGTGCAGCGGGGTGGACGGTACACGAGCAGAATCCCCAGACTGCCCTTCGGGCCCAACCTCCAGTACATGCACTCAACAACCTTGGTCTCCCGGAGAGGGGGTCTGGTGAAGACCAAGGACTCTCGGTAGATAACAGCCACTCCCCCTCCCCGATCCCCAGCCCTCGGCTGCTGTGCATACGAAAATCCAGCTGGACACATGGCTGCAAGGGTTGGAGCAGCAGCCTCGGCCAGCCAGGTCTCCGTAATACATGCCAGGTCTGCACCCTCATCCAGGATCATGTCATGGATGAGGGAGGTTTTCTGGGTAACAGACCTGGCATTGCAGAGCAGCAAACGAAGGCCAGAAGATGGGGTCACGCCTCCCCCAGCCATCCTTTGGCTCTGGACAGGCCCGGAGCAGGGGACAGATACTACACATCTCTCCCTCGTTCCCCTTAGCTGGCATGGCCTGCCCCTAGCGCTCCGCCAGCGCCTGCCGCCCAGCCTCGGTATGTTCTGGCCCCCAACACTCCCCCCACTGCCTCCATCAGGTGGACACATGCCCCCTCGCTCCCGCCTATCAGGCAGGCTACCCACCCCTAAAAACACAACAAAATCCCCCCCAACAAAATAAAACAAACAAACAAAACAATTAAAATCCCCTTAAAAATGCCAGGTAGGAGTCCACAGGGAAGGCCTGGTGGCGGTGGTAGCGGCGACGGCAGCAGGCCCAGCGGCTGCAACCACGCCTCTTCCCCGGTGGTGGTGGTGGTGGCTTCTCCTGCAGGCCCTGGCTCTCCCAGGCCACCTCAGCCAGCCAGCTTATGTAGCCCCTCCAGGGAGGGGCAGGTGGAGCAGCACAGCTGGCTCGGTACCTGGGGGCCTGGTCCTGCAGGGACTGGCGGTCTGCCAGGCAGAAGTCCACAAGGAAGGCCTGGTGGTGGTGGCAGCGGCGGCGGCAGCAGGCCCAGCGGCGGCAAGCACGCCTCTTCCCCGGTGGTGGTGGTGGCTTCTCCTGCAGGCCCTGGCTCTCCCAGGCCACCTCAGCCAGCCAGCTTATATAGCCCCTCCAGGGAGGGGCAGGTGGAGCAGCACAGCTGGCTCGGTACCTGGGGGCCTGGTCCTGCCGGGACTGGCGGTCTGCCAGGCAGAAGTCCACAAGGAAGGCCTGGTGGTGGTGGCAGCGGCGGCAGCAGCAGGCCCAGCGGCTGCCAGCACGCCTCTTCCCCGGTGGTGGTGGTGGCTTCTCCTGCAGGCCCTGGCTCTCCCAGGCCACCTCAGCCAGCCAGCTTATGTAGCCCCTCCAGGGAGGGGCAGGTGGAGCAGCACAGCTGGCTCGGTACCTGGGGGCCTGGTCCTGCAGGGACTGGCGGTCTGCCAGGCAGAAGTCCACAAGGAAGGCCTGGTGGTGGTGGCAGCGGCGGCGGCAGCAGGCCCAGCGGCGGCAGCAGCAGGCCCAGCGGCGGCAAGCACGCCTCTTCCCCGGTGGTGGTGGTGGTGGTGGCTTCTCCTGCAGGCCCTGGCTCTTCATACATAGGATTGTATGCATAGGAACATGCATAGGATTGTGCCCTTAATCAAGGAAGAGAATGTTATGTATCCGGGGGAGGGTGGGGGGAATACTGTGGTTTAGTTATTGTTTTGAACATTGGCAGCTCCTGTAGAGTTGGGAGTAGCAACAGTGCTTGGAGCTTCTGCTAAGTTCTGTAGTTCTGTATGTGATAAATAAAGGACAGTTGTGTTTGAGGCCTGCTGAGTCTTAGAGTCATTCCCTCTGTCTATACAACAGAGAAGTTAACACATGAGGTACATTGATTCGTAGCTTTCAAGTTGTACACCAAGGATCTATTTTTGATGTGAAGGGAGGATTTCTGGCTTTTGATTGTACACAAGACATTTGAAATGCTCATCATGAATCCTCATGCTGTCTCTGCTGTTATTCAATGTGTTTATTCTTCTCTCCTTTTTTTAAGCGAACAGGAGCCTTACAAATCTCTCTATGGGGTAACATTTTAAATGGCGAGCTTGAGTTATACTTTCCCTTATGAATCCTCAGCACGATACTCAGAACTCTAGAGGAACAGATGGAGAGAGAAAGAGAACTTCTTCAGAGAACTGTATTTTCTGTCTGCCTTGGGGTGGAGGTGGGGGAATTAAGATTGTGGAGCTCTTCTGTCCTATTCACAAATAATTTTTTGTATATTGGTAGGCAATTGATTTTGGCTGCATTGCACAAGAACTCTCTTAAGGCATTGATCAGGTTCATAGAGGTCATACTGAGATCTCTCTGTAAGCTGCGTGTCAGGAAAATGTGTACAGAATTTTTTGTATTAATCGATACAAAAACTAAATGAGATTGTGTCTGGAACTCTAAAATCAAGGAAAAGTACACACAGTTAAACAATTTATATCCTGCCTGTCTGATTCCCTGCTCCAAGCGACACATACCCACATTTCCCATGAAAAGCAATGGGACTAAGAGTATAATCCTATCATGTCTACTCAGAAGTAATTCCCATTGAGTTCAATGAGGCTTACACCAGATAAGTGGCTATAGGATTGATTGTGGCTGGATTGTGCCCTCAGAATTTTAGAACGTAGCTTTCTTTGTATATTGAAGAACGACCCTCTCTCTAGAACCAGAATCACCCAAATTGAAGCTGGACGGTGGAAGAGTCAGGATAGTATCTGTCAACTTTTACTCCATGGCTGAAAGTAGGAAGCTCTAAAGTGCTGGGACCAAATAATTGATCTGAAAGGCTGAATGCGCATGCGGTACCATAATGAGTAAGAACTGATCCACTCCTGCCTTGAGTGAAACCGGGGGGAGGGGGGAATTGTGAGCTTCAGAATTTCCACTTGTGTTCTCCCCCAAATAGTATATCCTTGAGATCTGTATAGTTCAGGTGATAATATGAAAATTAGAGTCTAATCAGAAAGCATTTAGTGTATCTGAAATAGTGCAGGGACCCCCCAACCCTCTTCAGAGGCCGAGTTGGAGCTTTCGAATTGGCCCTGACTCACCTCAGGCCAATCCTGAGTCAGGCCGACCCACTTTGGTCTCCAGATCCAAAGCAAGATCCAGACAGCCAAAGCACACACACACCTCCCAGCTGCGTGAGCCCCGCACCCACCCCCACCCACCCCCATGAACCTTACCTGCTCCTCCTTACGTGGCCCCATGGGAAGCACCCACACCCATCGTGGTCTTGGAGGGAGTCGCATCTTCCTCTTCAGGTTATTAAATGTTGCGTAGATTGCGGTCGTAAAGGGGCCATCTATGCAACATGCGGGCACTCTCCACCGGTCCAAGGAAGTAGCAGGGGGCTCACACAGCTGGGTGGGCGGCTGTCCGGATCAGGCCAAAGTGGCTCAAAGTGCTTTGGATTGATCCCGACCTGCTTCAGGCCGATCCCAACCCACTCCATAACTGGACCAATTTGGTCCAAATCACCCCAATCCGCCTTGGGATTCAGGATTCAGACCAAAGCAGTGCAAGCCCCCTAATCTAAAGGGGATAGTTATGTAGTCCTATACCAAGCACTTTTACTTCTAATGTAAATGTAATGAATATTAGCAGTATTTATTTGTTTTTATTTATTTGTTTTTGTGACATGTGTTATGAATGTTTATTATTGTGTAAGCCACTTTGAGCTTATTTTTCTAAAGAAAGAGAGGACTTGAATTTCCTAATAAATATTTTTTAAAAGAGAAACCAGCCCCACTGTGTTTGATGGGACTTCCTCCCAGTCCACCGGATTTCAGCCAGGGGGTGGGGGGGATTATTATGAATAGGAACATGGCAAAGAAATGCTACCAATGCATTATGTTAAGTATTTATATGGCAACATTCATATTTTGCAAACAACAAACCCAAAGCATTTACCATTATGTAGCCCAGTCATTTTTGGCCTGGATCCAGACTATCCATTGACCACCTTCCCTAACCTGGTGCCCTCCAGATGAGTTGGACTGCAACTCCCATAATTCCCAGCCATGGCCATGAAGTCCAACACATCTGGAGGGTGTCATATTGAGGAAGAGTGCCACCTGCTGGACTCTCCTGCTGGAGGAAGCAGGGGAGGCGATATTCACCAATTCCCCCTTCTTCCTGCAGCCCTCTGTGACCTCTCCAAAAGTGTTCTGGTGTGTTAGGGGATCCTCCAGAACAGCATGGGAGATGGTGCTGGGAGCTACAGGGAGAAAGGGGACTGACAGAGCTTTATTTTCCCGCTTCCTCCAGAGCGAGCCTCCGCTGGTTGTTGGTCCCATCTACAAGTGGCAAGAGCTGTTCCGTTCACTGAAGGGACACTCTGGATCCAACACACTATCTTCCAACACAATGGGCTCTTTCACAAGGAGCTTTTATCCTGTGATTGAGATTGCTTCTTCACAGAAGTTTGCGGGCTCTTTACATGACGCTGTGATCATTAGGGATGGCAGAGAATTCCTGGAATCCGTGGCGGAACGGCCCCCTGCCCCCCCTGCAGAATCCCGCCGGGACGGCACTTACCTGGGGCGGATGTGGCGGCGGCGGCTCCGCTGGCGGCGGCTGGTCTCCTGGCCGGCCATTGCTATCCTTGCAGCCGTGATAGGCTACATAAGAATTTATGTAGCCTATCACGGCTAAGCTCCCCCCAAAAAACCCCCAGCGTACGCAAATGGCAGCAGCTACAGCGGCCGCCATTTGCGTTCCCTATTTTTCGCCGATTTATCTTGCGTAAATATTTACGTAAGATAAAACAGCGAAAAAAAGGGGAACGCAAATAGCGTAGTAGGCGCTATTTGCGTTCCTTTATTTTTCGCCATTCTAGCTTACGTAAATAGGCCGCCATTTGCATACGCTGGGTTTTGGGCGGGGGGTTAGCCGTGATAGGCTACGTAAATTCTTACGTAGCCTATCACAGCTGCCTGGCTGGATGTAAATGGCGGCCGCCATTTGCGTCCACAGCAGCCCGTCCGCGGCTGGAAATCCAGCTGCGGACGGCCCGGAGCCGGCCGTCGAGGATTCTGGGGGGAGGACCAGATCGCCTCCCCCACGTCAAGGATTCCGGGGGGAGGGACGGAGCGCCTCCCCCCCCCACTGCGAAAGATTCCGTGAAAAGGTGAATTTCGTACATCCCTAGTGATCATTCAAGGCGTCTCCTGCACTAAATGCCCTTTGTTCCGTTTTTAAATAGATCACAGATAATGAGCTATCATATTACGGGGTTGTGTTCTGCTTCAGTTTCCTCCATGAAAAGAGTAAAAGCGGCAAGAAGAGGAGCGAGATCAATGAAAGATAATGGGAGACTCAGATACAGGGAGAAGCAGGGGGAAGGGGGTGGGGGGAGAGGAAGCGGGTGATAAAGGGAGCTGCTGTGATCCTGCATTTAAAACGGAAGCAGAAAGCCCCATTTTAAATGCAGGATTTTAGGCTGATGTAGAGATGCCCAACGTCATGAACATTGTAATACATTCCTGTAGGAAACATTACCGTACTGTGACATGACACTTGAGCAACCTCCATGAGAATAAATGGGGATACTGGATCTCCAGTAACAAAAACAACCATTTTCACTTTGATCTTGCTTGCCATGGAAGAATTTCACATAAATGGAAAATGCTAAGATGCTAATGCTTATGTTCAGATCCTTACAGGGTTATTATTTTTTACACATGGGCATTCTTAAACATAAAGGGCACAATACAGCAACAGCTAGTCATGTTTTTAAGTCCCATTGCATTCAATAGAAGAGATGTATGCCACATACTCAACTTTATCAGTGAAAGCAATGGGATTTACAGCACAATCCCAGGTGGGTATACTCAGAAATGTCGCACTGAGTTCACTGAGTCTTATTCCCAGGTAAGTGTGCACAGGATTGCAGCCTTAAAGAGCTGCAAGAGCTTTGACTGGATCACCCATAGACTCAGAAGTGGCTTTCTTTGTCCAACAAAATCTGTGAATCTGTGTCAGAAATTCCCAACACCCTGGATCCCATTTTCATGCATCAACTACTACTTAACACCTCACAGAACAGTATGAAGGATGAAATTTGCCTTGAATGTGCACACTGGCTGATCTTTGCAAACATTCTTTCTAAATTGCCTACTTCAGAAAAACTAATAAAGCATCAAAACCATCAGTCACCATCATCTTTATTAAGGGACATATAGCTAAGACAGATTTCCTGCAGGACAAGCAAAATTTATCACGCAGCTACATGTCCATTATCAAAGAACATTGTAATTCCATACACCATACTGGATGCCACTTAGTTCAGAATACATCAGTTCTCTATTGCTGTAGAAAGAATACACCACATCTCCTAATTCAATGCTCATATGCCTTCAATGGGTAAACTGTGAGTGGAGAGTTAAAATGAGCAGCTTCATCTGCTGGGTCTTTTCCTGATAACCAACAACCAGTGGTATAGTGGAGGCAGGACTCACAGGGATGCAGCCCGCAGCACTTTTTCATTAGCAGGGACTCTGATGTCATCTGCCACCCCCCTCAGAATCCCCTGTTCCCTCTGAGCTTAGCTGCGATCCTCACTGTAGCTGGGGGGGGGGATTAATTTTCCAAGCAACAATCTATTGTTCCATGTTAGAATGCAAAATATTTGGATTGATTTGGTCTGGAATGGGCAATTAAGACCTATTCACTTTACCAAAGACGTGCTCCTGGTGGAGATGAAAACTCCTAGAACTAGTTTGTTGATATGGATGGACACAGCTGCCTGAAATTTTCGGACTGCCCTTGGAAACTGTCACAATGAGCTCCTGCATTTCCACATTTACCACTACACCACTGTGTGTGTGTGTGCAGTTCAATCCAGCTGGGTGTGAGGATGTTTCTGTTGGAGGGGGAGGGGGGAGATATAATGAAGGAGCTTAGGGAAGGCTAATGGGTAACGTTGGGGCACTAAAAGTGTGTGCAAGAGGGCTGTTTAAATGAGAAGGGATCTGTCCATGAGGGCTGAGCTGAGAGGGTGAAGCTTCCATAGAGTATCATATTTTGAAAACCTGTTTGTGTTTGAGTGAGTGAGTGAGTGAGTGAGTGAAAAAGATTTCAACACCCCTGCATTTTTTCTCAGACATCCAATAGAAATATCTTTGCCTTACTCTCAGCCGCACTGTTTTTGGAGCCCAGTTGAAGGCTGTATATCTTTCAAGGTTGTACAATCTTAGAAGGGGGCGTGGCTGTGACTGGCATGAAGGGACCCTGCATGTCTGAATTTGCCACTACACTACTGCCAGCAACTGAAGACATAATGGTACCCTTCAAGGCCAAGTACTGACAACCTGCTTTGCTTTCTCCAAGTTGGTTTATTTACTTTGGAAGCTTGATCTTCAAAACATGGGGGAATATACAGTCAAGATGATTTCCCACTGATGTCACTGGGAGAGGCTTGACTTGCTCAGCTGTCCAGCTGAAATCAAGGGATTTAACTTTGGGTAGATCCTGCCCACATGGAGATTATACTAGTATCTGTGAGAGTTGGTATGATACCAAACAAGAAGGGGGGGAAAGACTGCAAGGTGTGTTATTCATACTTATTAATAAGTGCTGCATGAATGTTCAATAACAGCTGAAAAATAGAATGCCACATCTTGTGGGCGGGGAAAGGCAAAACACAAACAACTTAGAAAGAGTCTCCTCACTGCATTTCGATGTCAGATATTCACCAAACGATAGTCCTGTTCAGGTGTTCACAAAGGGGTTACAGTTAACGTGTGAGGAGGAGTGCTCCAGCACTACCCCTCTCCCTTGTCGCATTTGTCACCCTCAACTCGTGGAGAGTGACTTTCTGAAGAGATGAGCCTCCTGTATCTATGGAGACTCTCCATGCAATTATGAATCCTGGAAAATCTGCCTTCTGGCTCATATGGACAGGCTCCATGGATACAGGAGGCTCTCCTCTTCAGACTGTTGTCCTCCATGCGTTGAGGGTGACAAATGCGACAAGGGAGAGGGGCGGGGTTCGAATGAGCCTTCTCCTCACTCATTGATTTTAGCCCCTTTGGGAACATCTGAACAGGCCTATTGTATACGCCACATCAGTATTCCAGGATATTTGTCTCTCTTTTTTTTTATGCTGACACACCATTACTCTTTCCTTTATATTTATTTTTCTTATGGACTCTAAATACGTTTGATCAATGTCATAGAATGAGTCAGATGATGCCAGCATTTCTGCAGAACAGGAAAAGTATTGCCTGGCGGAGTGAACCCTGTCCATACTGTAACCCTATCCATTTGATTCCCCTCTTCTCCCACCACCACAGAAATCAGACCTACCAAAGTTCCTAGAAGAGCTTGGGTTTTTTCCTTTGGTCATCATAGGAATATACTGACTGGCAATGGCTCCTCAGGGTTTCAGCAAGGAGTCTTTTCCAGCCCTCACTGGAGATGCCACAGGTTGAATCTGGAACTTTCTGCATGCAATAGGGGAAAAAAGACAGCACAGATTTCTTGCTATAGCCAGACTTTTACAACACAACTTGGTCTAGTTGTAGTAAGTGGATTGATATGTTAGACATTTTTGTGAGCACACTCACAAATGTCTATGGTCCAACTGGCAGCCAGGCTCATGAGGACATTGGGGCAGGGCTTATATGCATGCCCATGTTCCCCTCTCTGCTTTTGCCTTATACATGACATCTATAGATATTTATAGTGTAATGTTTTCTACTTCTCTCCCCCACCCCCCATGCCTGAAACTGTCTCCTCAACATGGTGATTGTAAGGCAGCAGCATAGAGATAAACCAAGTAGTGGTAGTTAATTAATGTATAGCAAAATCCTATACATTGTGCTATACATTATGCTACAGCACATACTATACATGTCTGCTCATAAGTAAGTGGGACGTAGTCATAGGATTGCAGCTGTAGTGAGCCAGTACACATGAATGGTTCACCACATGGGCAATGTATTACACCAGCCAATTTTGAGGGGCCTCTATATGGTGATCATATTGGGACACCAGACAACAGGATCCAGCAGACCGAGGGTCTTGTGAGTTACAATACCAGCACCTTCCACTGCTGATTCTTGGACATACCAGGAAATGGGACATGGACTTGATGAGGTGCATTGATAAACATGAGGTCTGACAGCATGGACAGGAAGATTCCAGGCTGTCATATACAACCACCTCCATACTTACTGTGGATTACTTGGTAAAGTGACCAACCACTTTAGAGGTTCTAAAGAGGAACCTAAAGAGGTTCAATCTTCGTTAGCACTAATAAAGATGCTACCTTAGGGCTGCCATTACATAAAATGACAGCTACCATTCCTTATCAGTCCTCACATGTGCAGGAAAATAGCTTTTTTGTAAAAATGCTGCCAGATTACTATCTTTTAAAGGAAATTCTCTGGAAAGATTGGCTGAATTTCCTACTACCTAGGGAACATTAGAAGGAAAGACAGTGAAAAAAAATGTGTAAGAATTAAACAACAACAACAAAACAGAGCAGCCAGCACAATATAACTCAGAATAATAATGAAAACAGATTGTAGATGAATTGTGTATTGTAGCACATACTGTCAATAGATGAAGACAGAAAATACAATACTCAGTGAAGCAAAGCAGAACATCCATAACCAGAATGGAAAACCCAAAATACATCAGACAGGAATAGTAAACCCGTGAATAGGAGAGCTGCACATAACCATGAAAGCTGTTCATTTCAGGCTGCAAAAGGCAATTAAGAAGGGAAGAGATGAAAGGTTGAGGCATAAATCCAAAACACAACCTTTTGCAACCACTAGTTGAAGATGAAAGTCATTGAACTGAGCTAAGACATTTTATACGAGGTTGAAGGGAAAGCTGGTTGTGCTCTGGAAATGCTGGCACTTTTAAAGAGAACTAATTACATCAGCACATGAATAAAGTATGTTAATTGTCATGCAGAACGAGGAAACATACAGCAGTGCATCTCCCCATTTGTGGTGATTAGGCTCCCACCATGAAGCTTGTCTCTCCTCAGCACAGCCACACGTTCCTGGTGGCTTGCACTACCACAGAGGCAAACCATACTGTGGGAGGTCAATCCATGCAGTGAGGCAGTTTGTGCAAAATGACTTGGCACGTGGAGCAGCCTGAGTTCAACAGCTATTTTGTTCACCACCCAAAGCCTTCTCATGGTGGAAGGCTGAGCATATTTGCAGCATAGCTGGCTTCTTATGAGTACAAATCTGTGGTTCAGCCCTTAGTCTTTCTCTCTCACACACAAAAGACAAACAAGTCATGCCCTGCCTAGATCTAAACCTCTTTCTTCCCACAATTTGCTAATGCTGACCTTCCTTTTCTTCCATTGCTCTTCAGTTTGATGGCGTGAATGGATAAGCCCCCTTGAAATAAGACAAGCCTACTATACGTTTAATAATGAATGAAACCAGGGCTCCATGGTGAAGGGTGCTTTATCTAAGCTGCAACTTAGCACGACATGACAGAGGCCGCATTGGTAGTTTACGTTAAATTTGCACCTATGTCCGTGACTCAGGGCTGGCCCCAATTTCAGTAGGTGAGGGAGAAAAACCAAATGGCACCCAACGTAGTTCATCTCTCATCTCTCCCAAACGAGTGGTACATTCAGATCCATATGTTCCTGTTGCTATGGCAAAGTGTAACAGCATCAACTGGTCATAAAGTGATAATTGATCATTGATGAAATGAGCTATAGTCCACAAAAGCTTATGTCAAAATAAATTTGTTTGAGTTAGATCCAGGACCTGCCTTCCGTTAGAGGGGGAAAAAGCATCTGTGAGAGGAAAAGCCCTGCCTGTGGAGGCTCCTTCTACATGATTTGTGGTGATCCCCTTTCCCCTTCCCCCATGTGAGAGCTCACTCCATTCAGTGGGGGCTTCTGACTCTCTGTGTATCATTTTCAGGGGGCTAGAGGGGTTGCCATGGGAAGGAGGGGACAGTGAAGTCCTCTTCCATCAGCACAGCTGATTCAGCGTGAATCCGGATCCAACCCAAAGTTGTTGCAGGACGGTTATGCCACAAACCAACATCCACCACCAACGTTCCATAGAGAAATCCAGCATAGGAGAAATTTGCTGAAGAGACTGAAATTGAGTTTCACTAATTAGGCCGTTAGCAGAAGTTAGTTTTTCCTCAGATGTATTTATCGTATTGTAATACCATACTATAACTCACTATACTGCAACTACAATCAGGAACCATTGTTATTTATTGTTGTTGGAAATCAAAAGTAGCTCTAATGTTCCTCTAAACTAAGAGATTGTGATAAAAGTGCACAGTCATGTTTAAAGCAGAGTTTCTTATGTGATATAACCCTTCACACAAATGCTCTTCCAGAACATTGAATGTTCTTGTATAAATCACCTTCAGAGAATGAAAGCTTAAGTAACTTCAGATGTGTTGCTGTAGAACATGAACACTTCAAATTGTCTTCATCAGTGTCCCATTCCTTCTGCATTGTGACTGATTAAGCTGGCTGGTACAGAGTAAATTGGATGAAAGAGAATGAATTGCAACACATAGCTCAGCACTTTAATTCTTCTCTGATTAAGTATCAGCAAATATCCCTCAAATCTGATTGCATTAGCAAGACAGCCTGATGGAGACTGGGGGGACTGGGTGATCACTCCAGAGTTTTGTTACTAACTATACAGACTAGAAAAGGTCATAGAGCAACCTCATATTAGGCATGCTCAAATCAAAATTCAGCTAATTAAAAATATTCAAAGAGGTTCAGGAGGGTTGTACAACAAAAGCATTTTTTTTATTGAGAAGACTAAATCTATTTGAGATACAGAAATGAATCTGGGGACTTCCTCCCTGGATTCCAGGCGCAGAAAGAATAATAGTGCCTCTTCACCCATACAGTATGAGTGCCCATGGCATCTCACTATACAGATGAGTGCAAATTGTACTGTCAACAGCTGGCTCTACCATTATGCAAAGTGATGCAGCTGATTTGGGGTGTCTTGAAAGGGAAATAAATTGTTAGTTATTTAATTTAAAACGGTCATATTTTTCTGGCCAGGGAAAGGAGAGGCACTTGGATTTTCTGCGTCAGGTGCCAAACTAACTTCCCAGGGTACTATGCTCCTTGACTTGCTTCACCTCAGAAGTGAAATTCCTTGGCTTAGCCCTCTTCTTTTACCATTTTTATGTGAGCCCAAAATGGCATATTAGTTAAAAGCCCAGTCACTAGGGGTCTCTGACTAAATATGGACAATGCCTTCCACAAAGGGCAACAACAGTGGTATCTTCTTTCACACAGAAGAGACTGGCATAGCTGCTCCCGACTAGTATGTCTAGGTGTCTAAAAAAGGCTGGGAACAAGCCCAAGCTGTCCATAAAACCCCCCTCCAAATAAATTGCTCTACGTTCCCCATTAAGCTGAACATCTACTAACTGAAGATGGAACATTTTTCCCTTGGCATTTCTCCATGTCATTCTCAGAGTTCCTTGCCTCACTGCCTTAGTCTCTCTGCTGATTTACTGGAGATTTAAAAATAACGCGAATCTTCTGCCACTGGCATCAAAGTGATCACACACACACACACACACACAGCTCAGTGCAATTATACTGGAAGAACAGAGTGCCACCAAGTTCCAGGGGAATCTTGGGACTGTGCCATACCGAGTGTTTTCACCATCTCTGAAGGGGCTGTGCTGAGCCAGCTACTGTCAGAACATCTTCTAATCAATCCAGAAAGCTAACCTTCAGCTTGTCAGTATCATACAGACACACAGTCACACTCATAGGCGAATGTGGACGGAATGGTTTGTGAAATGCTGTGAAATTTACTTCACAAAGCAAGCTCATTAGAGAGCACTTGTTTGCACTGGAGAAGACTAGTAACCATTTAGTATAATTCGCTATGATTAAAAGGGCATTTCTAATCCATTAAAATCAAGGGAAGCATTACCACAGATTTCAGTGCCCTATGCGATGCTAATTAACACCTTGTTCCTAATATATGTTATGCAGAAGTCCCAGTGATAAGGAAGGATTGCGGTACAAAGCTCCTCTTAAGCCCCACACAAGATCACACTCCTAGCTAATTAATCTGGTATCACAGGCGTTCTGTCATAATCACCAGTGCAGATCAGGATCCCTGGTTCACGAAGGAGGACATTTTAAACGACCACATGTTGCAAGGAGGGGGGAATTGAAAGTCAACTTCATAAGCTCAATGCACATTGCCTGTCCTATCAAAATGATGTTTGTTTGTTTGTTTGCTTTCTCTAGGAATTATATTGTTACAATTGAGATCTACAACAAATGTTGGGCTGTGTCCCCTGTGTGCTGCTGCGCTCATGTTCTCCATACACCTCCTTCTTTCCCTCCCAGTTTCTTTCTGTGTCCTCCTTCCTTCATACAGTTCCTATGACCTCTTGCTTCCTCTTCTTCCAAGACCTGCACAACTGTTCTTGTTAACTGTTTGAAATGTGGCCTGCACTGTGAGCAGGCAGCTTGACTGACCGGCCCCATCATTTCCACATTCGTCTGCGCTCCTCCTCCCCCATCCCTCTCCCCCATGCATAGTTGTGCTTTTTCTTGTTTTTAGCAGGGTTTTTTGGCCAGTTTTTGTTTTTAAGTTTTTATTTATTTATTTTTACGTCTGCAAAGCTTGTTCACCTGAGCTTGCAGATATCTCCTCCTTATTCGCAGATGGGGGCATCTTGGCTTCAACATCACTGGTACTCCCTGCCCAAGTTTAGTGCTAAAGGGGAATGACATCTATGAAATTGTGTTCTATACCAGTTTTTAGTTTTTATTCCCTTTGACTCCATTTGATATAAATAATAAAATGATTATAGAAAAAGATCAACTGGCAGCATGATCATAGAATAGAATCATAGAATAGTAGGGTTGAAAGGGGCCTACAAGGCCATCGAGTCCAACCCCCTGAGTCTAAGGGAATCAGGAATGGTTCCTTTTACATATTCTGTGTAACACCTCACCCTGGCCCACATGACTGTAATTAGAGCTTATCCTGGTTACAGGGGAAGAGGCAGACAAAGAAAATAGATATGGTGAGGTAAGCCAGATCAAGTCAAGTTGGTCAGGTTGAAGTCAGTAAGTCAGGACAGGGCAAACTAGTTCACTAGTGGCTTAATCCTGGCTGATTCGGGTGATCAGGATTACAGACAGCTCCCAGCCAGTGTACTCTGTTAGCTAGGCTGGAGAAAGATGTTGTCTCAGCAAAGCACTGTAGTCAACTGATGCCTTAAAAGGGCTGGCAGAGCTAGATCTTCCAGTGACTCCACTCCTGATGGATGCTGCCTGTAATCATGAAAGGGACTGGGGCTATTTCTACAGTCTCATGCTCCTATGTGGCTGAGGGACAGGGGAAGCTATAGGGGAGTCATCTTCAGAGCCAGATGTTGATGGGGGAGTTACATCACAGGCTGGTAGGATATAGAGGGTGTTGGTCCATCTAGCCCAGGATTGTCTTCTCTGTCTGTCCATAGCTCTCCACATCTGTGGGCAGGGTCTTTTCCTGCATTGCTGCCTGAGACCCTCTTAACTGAAGATGCCAAAGATGGAACCTGCAGGTGAACCATGAGTTCTACCACTGAGCTCTGGCTCTTTCTACAAACAACATTAAACATTTGCTTTCTTCCAAGTCAGATGATCTAACCCTATACAAACTATAACAGTCAGCAACTCTATAACAAAGTTTTCCCCCAGTCTGATACCCTTCATAGGTGTCAGATGCCAACTCCCATAACCCCTCAGCTGGGAGTTGTAGTCCAACACATCTGGAAGGTGACAATTTGAGCAAGGCTGCTCTAACATCTCAGGCACAGATTTTTCACAGCTCCACTATCTGAAAAGGGTGAATCCCAATCATTAACATATTTAGCCTATTTTAATTGAAGAGTATCAAATGTTGCTGTCCTCCTCTAATTCTGTCTTAATTTACATATTGATTTTCAGATCCATTCTTAAATTAAGGGAGCATGTAAATAGCTCTATTATTTTTTCCTGTTTCTATTCTTGTGCCTATCAATATATTTGTTGCCAACTCATATCTGTTTTACTAAAAACTCCACCTAACAGCTGAGCTTTTTCACTGGTAACTATAGCTTACAGCGAGTAAAAAGAAAAAGAAAGAAATCCTGACTTGAGATGTTTTACCGCTCCTTGGAAAGTCCTAGACATTATATGAGCAGCAAATATGACCTCCCATCCTTTAATAATGGCAGGAAGAAAAGTAGCTTTAAAACAGGGCAGTACAAAGAAAATGTCACGAGTTTATGAAATGAAAGACTTCAAGGACATATTATTTGAAAAAGTGCTACATACTTTCTCTTCCTTAGCACAGACCCATTACTTATTGCCCCAGTCGAGTAAGCGAATTATTCTTTAAGGCCAAGCTGCACTTTGGCATTCCTTGGAGGCTATAGAATGCACAGGAAAAAAAGACAAGTGAGACAGTGCTACCTGCAATGCTATGTCAATGTAATTTACTGCAGGTCTGACTCCAAAATCTACCATGCCTGTTCGGTGCAAGATAAATATGTCACCTCCCTGGACCTTGCCAGGTGCTCCTATCTTTAGGTTATCTCCTCCTTCCACATTTTCAGCTGCCATAAACTGCCATTTCTCTAAAGTGAAGTGAAGCTACAGTAAATCAAGTTATTAAATGAAAAGCTGGCCATAACATTTTGGCATTATTTTGTTCTTCACTATATATACACCACTGCTGTGTTTGTACCTGCTAGTTTCTACTCTTAATTGCTCTCCTATTGCCATTTCTGGCAATACCTTTAGTGCTAGGTACTTCATTTCTGTAGTGTTCGGCATGCACATTTCTTTTTCAGTTGGACTGTCCCACTTAAAGCAAGACCACATAGTACCCCCTTTTGCCAGCACTAGGACCCTACATCGGATCCTGTGTTCCACTGCATAGCACACTATAGTTTCATACTGCGTTATTCTTAATATGTTATTAAAACCTTAGAAGTCATTAAAAAAAATACTTCCAATGTACAGGGGAACAGAGCTGTTCATCCACAAAGGAACATCTGCTGAAAATTAGCATGCTGTATGTAATCACTAGAACATTTTTTCCACCTAAGGGAAAAGTTCTTCCTCTGTATTTTACTTCTAGAATAATACTGCAATCAGAAAACAAACCAAATCAGCCCTGAGTATGTGAGATGAAAGCATAATCCTGGGAGGACTACATTTAAAACAAATCAGCATCATAAAAAAATGAACTATCATCAGCGCAGTGCTGGAATTGAAAAATCATATGCTTAAGAGAAACAAAGTAACAGACATAGATTAGTGAACAAGAATGGTGTACCATCATCAGACTGGGAGGGAACAGGAACAGAAGACTGCTAATCAAAAGACTGGCATGGATTTTGCCTAACATACTCTTTTTTCCCCACATATCAGCAAACTCACACCTAGGAAAAATGAAGAGCAGTCAAGAGCTGTACAGTAAAGACAGCAACGAGAAGAGAACAGATTCTACCTGCTATCCACAGTTAATGAAGAATTCTTTTAAACAGAGATATTAGCAATAAAACAATAAGAACTAATAATGCCTTTAAAAAAAAAACTTACAAGCTGCCATAAAAACATGAGACAACATAAACAGACTGTCAGTGGACTGGAAAGAAAGTATTCACCAAAGGCAGTGGTGACGGGAATTGTCCTAGCCATTTGAAAACCATTCCTTTACTGGTAGCTATCCTAAACAGATCTCCATATTATCCTTCTTACATGCACACGTACACACACACAAAACAGGGCAATCACTCACTTCTATAGTGACACAATACAATTAACCCCCCTAAAGCAATGCTGTTTGTTTTGTAGTAATTAATAATGGTTGGTCTTGGTTTGGCTGAGCAAACCACTGCATAATCCCATCATCATTAGTATGTGTGGCAAACTTTGATTAGAGACAGCAAGATGCACTTTGAATCAAGTATTAACTACCTATCTATTTAGTCACTTTAAGCAAATGACAGGGGAAAATCCATTTTGTGTAAGGGCTGGAAATGAGAATAAGGATTCTTCTCCACACTGATCAGTTCCTGTTGACAGTCTAATTAGCCCCTTTTGCACCTAAAAGGATGGGCAGGGATGTGAACGGGAAGAAACCAGAACATAGTAGCAGAGTGACTGACAAAGACAAATGAAGATAATAGTAAAGTCGTGTCAGTTCTCTGTAACATTATACACCACAATGGTTCCCCCCCCCCCGTATTTTGGTATTTTCATTGATATATAATCACCCAGAGAATTGGTAGTGGTGGTACTCTAGTCTCATGGGTATAGTAATTCCATTTTAGAGTACTAGTGCTAAGGTTATCCCAAAATCTCTAAAATGTGTTAACTGTAACCCAAGACAACTAAGGTGGACAAAGAGGGAGGGACACATTATTCCAGTGGACACGCACAACGTTTTATGAATTATGTGTCATCTACACAATGAATGGTGACAGGCTCCGAACCTAATGATGACTTCCAAGCCAAAGCAGCATGATATGGTGGTACATGCATTTAAGTGAGATGTACAGATAACAGGAAACATGTTCCTATATGTCAGGGGTGCAGAACCTCTTTGAGCCTGAGGGCTGAATTCCATTTTGGAGAAGCTTTGGGAGCCACATTCTAGTGGTGGGTGGGGGTGAGGGACAAAGGGGGTGGGGCCAAAGGCAAAAGGGGCAGGGCCAAAATGCCACCATATTTTAGCTTATAGTTCTTACTGCCAATAACTAAGGGCGCAATCCTATGGGGATAGTCGGCCGCCTCCGAAATCGGAGGTGACCAACCATCCCATGTAGGGCAGGAGGAGTGCATCTTCTCCTCTGCGCTCCACCTGTCCTGCATTTGCAGCTAGATGGCCGATTTTGGCTGTCTTGCCAGAGCGACTTGGAGCGGGGGGGGGGGAGGCTGGACAGTGCATAGGAAGCGTTGTACTGACACTTCTGCCCTCCCCTCCCCACACCCAGGAACAGCCCCTTTTCCCCTGCTCTGCACTGCTCTTCCGAGCGCGGAGCCGGGGATGAACCGTGCCGCCACCTATGAGGTGGCAGGGGACAGGGCAGGGAGGCAGTTTTGTGGAAACCGACCTCTGAGCGCTGGCTTTAAAGTCGGTTCCCAGACAACAAAAAATCCTATGGCTGCTATCTAGCGGCCATAGCATTGCACCCCAAGCTTAGGATAGTCATTTCAGCCTTTTAGAATGGGTAAAAAACTTCACAGAAGCCACCAACGATTGGTAGTTGAGGGAAAGGGGTGCAACCAGGGGAAGTGGGGATGGCCATCTGGGGAATACTGGAGGGCTAGACTGGGAGCCCATGTGGGCTGTATTTGACCCCTAGGCCTGAGGCTCTGCAACTCTGCTATAAGAAGACAAAGGCCATATAGAATGAAACTCTGACATGGAGGAAACTTCCAGAAGCTAGCAGAAAGCCCACACGACATGTTTTGCAGTAGTATGTACTCAGGAGTTTGTCACTAAGTCTGAGATAACAGCACATATTAGACATGTTTTCTAGGCAGTAGATGAAAAGTCAGAGCCTGGCAGCAGGAAAGGAATGGGTAAGTCCCCTTTTTATTCATGTTTTAAAAAACTTTGCACAGGGCATTGGGCTGCCCAGTGTGTTGGATGACCTCTCTATGAAAAAGAAAATGAAAAGAAAGGAAAAAGGGACCATCCTGTTTCTTCCCTTCCCGCTGTCTGAAGGGGTGGGGGGAGAGGGTGACTGAGCCATGGCCACCGGAGTAAAGCTTATGTCCCTTTCAAGAAAAGATCCTTGGCAACTTGGAGAAGGAAGGAAGTGATGCCTGAGATAGGGGGTCTTCTCATAGGTCTTCTTGATTAACCCATATGGATCTCATTGTTTATACTGTTTCTTCTAGGGAAATTATTATAACCATAATAATGTATTGTTTCAGAGGTTCCTTTATATACCCTGCAGTACTGGCTTAACTAGGCTGCGCCTCACCAAACTGATGAGAAAGGCATTTGGTAGCTAAATTACATCAGACTACAGTGAAGAAGAGAAGCAAAGCAGGGCCACTTGATCAGTTCTACTGAGAAGCTGCGCCCATCCGGCTTTTCCTTTCCATTGTTATCCAGCAGCATCCATTCCATCAGGCTGCTGCAGTGAGGGAGAGAAGGGAGAAAGGTTACTATGAACTGAGCAGTAATCATGCATGGTATGACCGGCCCTACCAGGTAGAGTAAGATGTCTCCCTCTGGCACCAGATCCTAGGGGGCATGGAGTGAGGGCAACGGGTTGGAGGACAAAGCTGTGTATGCACCACACAACCTGCCCTGAGCCCCTTAAACTAGCCTGTGCCAATAAATGCCCTTAAATACAGTAGAGGTAGCCAACATTGAAGTAAGATTCAACTGTCAGTCTGGTCGTCTTCTGTACAGGGAATGGGGGTGGGCACCATGTTGGCTGTTACCTCAAGTAATCCCTGACTTGACTGCTGGTCAGTTTGAGAGCTACTTGATAGGGCCCATGTTTGCCATACAGCAGATGATATGCTAGATAGGGTGGCCACTTACACATCACCAAAAAAAGAGGACAAAAGAACGGACCATTTTGCATAACATTTGGCTATGCTAATTTATATGTATAGATGCAAATTTAGAAAGAATTGCTATAAGTCACATAGAAGTGTAATATATCTCACCATAACGGGAAGACCGTGACCAGGTGTACTGTGTGCCTGTTGAATCTGCTGTCTAGATTGGGCAACTTCAAGGCCCCCTCTAATTGCTGATGGGCAACTTCAAGGTCCTTGCTTACTCTCTCTTCTGATGAGTCTTTATGTTTATACCAGAGTTGAACTGGACAGCCTAAAATAAATGATGCCTTCAAATAGAGGCCTGTCCTATAAAAGCTCTTCAAATAGAGAGTTGTCCTCTGTAAATTAGGACACATGGCAGCCCTAATTTTGGAATATAATGAGATCTTCCTTAAAGAACACATTTACTGTTTATGGTTCCCTCCTCTTCTTTTCTTACCAGTGGGCCTCTTAATTCAAACATTCAACTATAATACTGTGCAAAAAAAGGAATGTGATTTTCAGTATGACACTCTTTCTGACTGTCCAAGAGCAGTGAAACTCAGGAAGTGTAACGAATGAGCTATGCTTAAGTGGTTTTGGCCTCGGTTATTAGGCTATTACAAAATTCTAATCTTCATCCTTGTTAGAAGTGGAAATTAAAGCCTGTGTGATATTTTTATTTAAATTGCTGGAATTACATACAAAGAGACATATATACGTGGGATGCATTCTGTGAAAAACAATTACGGACTAGTGACTAAGGGCCAGCCTGAGAGAGAATGACAATTATTTTGTTGAAAATAATGTTCTTCTCTATTTGCCAGTGTTCTTTAGTGTTTCCCAGCCACATTTCCCATTGTGCCTGACCATTTTAAGAATAATAATCTCTCTAGAATATTGCAACAGCCAAGATAGTAATAGTAAAAATGGGAGTGGTTGGAGAGAAGCATGGACACATTTTCTATAAAGGAGGCATGTATTATGCTCCTGATTTCACACACACACACACACACACACACGCACACGTAATCATTACATGAACAGATTAATATTTAATCACACACTGACTGAATTAGCTTGATCTAATTAGATGCTCACTGTACCAGCCACTCAAACTATGACCATCAATTACTATTACAATAATTAATCGTGGTGGATTGGCTAACCAGAATTCCCTTGGCTAGTAGATACATTTTTTCATTTTAAAATTTGTATCGATATGCAGTTGTTTAGGATTCTGTCTAAAACCAGGCATGTGGGCTGAGGTGTCCTCAGTATGTAGATTTACATCACATTTTCACATAATCCCGGTGGGGCAATGGATGTCTTGAATCAGTGCCTGAGCAGGTGAATGGACTGGATAAGGCCAATAAATTGAAGCTCAATCCAGGCAAGATGGGGGTATCACTGGTGGGTAGTTCATCAGCCCAGTTGAGTGGTGCTCAACTTGTTCTGAAGGGGGTTGCACGCACACACACACACACCACCACCACCCTGGATCCATCGTTGTCACTTGAGGCCAGTGGGGGCTGGGGGCTCCAATTTTGTAGGGGCTGTATATCCATTCTGGGTTTCAGTCAGAACCAGACAGAACTCTAAAGGAGCTTTCCTAGGTGCTGAACCTATTTTGTGGATAGGGTTCCACACCTTGCATAGCTCCTCCACTGCTTGAGGACCAGGTGGCCTTAATAACTAAGGACGCCTTTTATTAGCTTAGGCTCATATACCAACTGTGACCTTATTTGGACAGAAATACCTGGCAACAGTTTTCCATGCTCTACTAACTTCCCAGTTAGACTACTGCAATTTATGCATAACTAAGCACTTTATGGCCGTCATTTGTGTAAATTACACTAATTACGGCCGTAATTTCCCCAAGATATGCAAATTGCAGCCACAATTTGCGTATCTTGCCATTTTTAAAGAAAAAAATAAGCCAAAATCTGCAAGCCAAGCCAGAGACTCCAGGGAAATCTGTCGAGCCCCAAGAGGGCTGGATTTCCTCACGATGGACATCCCTCGGACTGGATATAGATGGATTCGTACATCACTAGCTGGACTAGACAAAAATTCTGGACTAGATCATTAGATGTAGCTCGGAATGACTGAACAAGATAATTAGAATTCAGAAACATTATTAAGCATTTAAAGTATAACTGGAGAACCACTGAAAATTGAGGCGTAGATCATGTTCTACTTCACGCTTGCATTTCCTTTACCTTTTCCTTTTTTGTACATTCCTACTCAACCCTTGATCTTTCCCCATCAATTTTTGTATATGTCTAGTCCAAAAAAGATGAATACTTTAGTTAATTTCTTTCTTTTAATTGTTGGAAGTAATTACTTGTTTTTTCTTCGTGTCTATATGTTTCCATCTTATGAGTGGGTGTAGTAAACACACAATCTTTCTTCATTAATGGCTGTCACAGGAATGGCTCAAGCACTTCATCCTTCTTCATTAATGTCATTCTCTTCTGAACAGTAGAGATCACAATTTGATATTTTCCCATAGAGGGATAGGCCTCTATTTTAATTACAAAAAGAATGTGACTGGAATTCTCTAAACACAAACACATACACACACAATTTGGAACACTCACCAATTTGCACAAGGGAATGTTTTTATGGAGAGGGGAAAAAATCAGGGCTTTGCAGTGCACCAGTGGTGATAAAGCATCTGTTTGGAAATTCCCTAGTTAAATTCATACGAGTTAAGAACTACTCTAATAAGAAATATTTAAAATCTGTCAGAAAATCTAGCATGTTTAATTATACCCTGGTAATGCCCGTATATGTTTCCCAAGACAATAATCAGAAAGTACATTACCTGCACATAACTGAAAATGATCCTTCTTGGCAATCAATTAAAATCTGCTCTTGCTCTGTTCCCTTCCAACGTTAATGTGGGTGTCTATAGTAGCCTAATAGACTGTCATACTGTCAAAGAAACCCACAAGACACCTTTCCTGTCAATTTGGAATCAAATTTGTTTCTAAGATCATTAAAGGTGCTGATTTTTACCTGTGAACCCCTAAGTAGCCCAGATCCTGATTATCTCAAGGAAATATTTTGTTTCATGAGCCATTGCCTCTCCCCTGGTCAACACTTAAAGCCTACTAATGAGCCTCCCCACCACAAGTACCATCTTATATGGAGGACAGGTTGGACTGCAAGAGGTGGAGGGCCTGTTCTTTCTAGCTCCAGAAGTCTGGAATGTTGTCCCATAGGAGGCCTATATGGCTCCCTTCCAAGTATCCTCCCAGCATCTTTTCTCCTTCTTTCACACCTTCAGAAGCTGAATTCCAAAAGCAATTTTTCGTGAGGCTGTTTACCTCTTTACAGTATGCCTCTCCTGATATTGGGTAGTATCCAACTGTGCCCCAGCACTATCACTAATGACATCGTGCTAGCAAAAACCAATGCTTAGGCAACATAAGTAGTGCAATGTAACTAGCACAATTTAACCAGCGCAACGTAAGTAGTGCAAATAGGTCAATGGGGGAAAGTGGCGATTTGCCACCAGCATTCGGCAGCAGCCCTGAAATTCGGTGACAAACTGCCACTTTTCCCTATTGCTCTAGCAAGCACTAGTTATGTTGTGCAAATGTTGGTTTATACTATTGCACGTCATTAGCACAGTTGGACACTGCCCATGTTTTGTCTTGGTTTTCAATTGTCTTATGATATTGTTTGATGTCTTGTGATCTTGCTGTTTCCTTTTTCTTTTCATTGTTGCTGTACACTGCTTTAAAGCCCATTTGAAAAATCAATTTCAAGGTGGCATAAAATATTTTAAATAAATGAAACCGAAGGGGCATTATTACGATTCCAGTATATAGTATTCTAGCCTCTGTCCTGAACAACTAGGCATAAATAACTAGAATAAATAACTAGAAAGAGAGTCCTAAGTATTTCAGAGTGTACTATAAAAATAGCCTCAGACAATTCTGTCCACCAATTAACAAAACACGACAACTCATCTGTTTTGGATTGGATAATATTTTCTACTAAGTAAAGACTTAAATTCTCAGCAAATCAATTTTTTAACTTGAGCATTATAACCTATCCAATTTTTGCTATTTTTTTGGACCAGCATGCTTTTAGAAAGCAAAACATAAAACAGAACAAAACAAAACACATTTTCAATGAAATAACAAAGTGAGAATTGCATAGGAACAGCAGAGAATAAATAGAGACTCAAATCTCCCTATATTAATTGGCCCTTAGAGATTTTTAGAATCTGGTGGATTTGAAAGACTTTGAAATGAGAGAGACATTTAATGATTAAGGGACAAACATTGCTAAAATCATCCATGTGGCAAAACAAAGATGAATAAACCAAACAACCCCTGGAAATACAGGCACTCTGATGTGGAGAAGCCAACCCAAAGAGAGAAAGTGATTGCTGCTGGAACTGAGCCAGATTTTCCCAAGCTTCTGTTTTGGGGGGAATGAGGATGGAAGGGAAATGCTCACCTACCACCCAGCGTACATGATCAGTGCTTCTGCAATGTGCTGCATCCCATAGCAGATAATCAGCACTGTCAGGTGATCATCAGCCAAGAGGGGGAGGAAGGGGAAGCCATTGCAGGATGTAATCAGGGCATCCCCTTTCTCTCTGCTCTCATCCACCCATCATATGATGAATGACCATGCATGCACGGAGGTGTTTCAGAACCAAAAGGGCGGGCTGTACTTCAGAGTTCGGTTGGACTACACAGCTTTGACATAATAGTTTTACTGATGTAGCAAAGCTCCTAATTAAAAGGACACCAATGTCAGAGTCTACTAATTACTCTCACAGCCAATTTAGGGGAGCCAGTAATTTCACGGAGAGGTTAAAAAAATCAATGAAGGGGGAGTAGAGAACATTTTGATGTAAAGTGGTTCTTAAGTGAATCATTAAGGGCACATCTGTCATTCATTCTCTAATATAAAAAAGTCTTCATATTTATTTTGACTCTTCTACATCTAGGATGATGCTCACAGCTGAGAAACAAGGTGACGAGGGAAGTCCACACAGCTTCATTTTAATCAGACCTACCACATTTTTACCAAACCGACTGTTCTGTGTTTTAAATTCTCAGTCTGGATGGAGGCAGGTCGGTGGAGCTCCCTTGTCGGTGGAGCTCCCTTGTCGGTGGAGCTCCCTTGTTTCTCTTTCCAGAAATGAGCATTTCTGTTCCTTTTGAGTTTCCTCAGAAGTGCTAAATTGACGTTGCAGAAGCCGTGGGGGCCACTTGCCCAATGGAATTGCCGGGGAGTAATAGAATGGGGGGGGGGGCTAAGCACCTGTTGGATTCTGCCCTTTAAATGCAACCCTCTCGTTTGTAGTCTCCACAGTCAGCTCATCACCTAACTTTTTGATCTATCTGGCTCATTTGGGTGTGAATACTGATTATTAACCTTTATAAGCCACTGCATAACATGTATACTCTTAAGATAAGTATTCTCTTTTCACTCATATACTTATTTAATGAGCACCCTTTTCTCTCTACAGATTTAGAGCCAAACTAGACATTAGGATGAATAAGTGAATCCTCGTCGCTGTAAACATTTTGCAAGTAGCAACTGTGGGGAATGAGGAAAGAAATCCAAATCAGCACCACCACAGCGCTGGGGTGGTGAGGAGAGGAGGGGAAGTTGAACTCTTTTCTCCTGCATTATTTTTTGTTTGTGTGTGTGTGTGTGTGTGCCCATCCACGTTTTTGCTGCCAGAGTGAATAGCAATGTTCAGAAATCACATGAGGCCTTCCCCTCGTCTCATGATGACGTGATCCCAATGATCATTGCACCACCACAGCTATTTGCCAAACATTTAAAAGAGGGGGAGATACATCCGTGCATGTCTGTCATCACGGCTAGCTTGGTCCTTAGATATGCACATTTATTTCTGCCTGATGACACAATTATGTTTTTATTTAAAATATTTATGTATCGCCCTTGATCAAAATAGATTCCAGGGCAGTTTACAGCAATACAGCAATTAAAAATAGTTGATCTCCTCACCTCTGAAGGAGGATGACATCAGCAGATGATCTGAAAGCTCTTTCAGCTCCCAAGCTACTTAGGGTTTTAAAGTTAAACAACAGAATTTTGCATAAGTAAACCTTGATTACCTCTAGATGAACCATGGCAACAACCTAAATGTTGGATAATAGGAAAAACTCTGCATTCTTCCAGACACTAGGGAGCGACAGAGAATGTCTTGTAGCTTGATCGGTTCCTATTTCCTGCTCCCTCTCCTTCCTTTTCCTCTTCTTGCCTCTGCAACAAGCACCACGTGGCCTCTCCGGAAAGGAAGCAAATGACCATATCTTATGCATTTGCTTACTTACAATCACACACCCAGCTTTCAGGGATGCTTGTAGTTAAACGGTGTTAGATAGCCTTCTCTGACAATGTGTGTAATGTGTGCACTACTAAACTAAGTTGATTTGAACGTCTTTTAAACTGGCTCTAGCCTACGTTTATTGCCTCTAATACTAAATGTTGTGTTGCCATGCTTTCTCTGTATAAAGCAACTCTGCTGTAAGCCACACCAGACTTTCCAGCATTACAAAGCATCTTTGCAGGAAGAGGTATACTTGCTATAGTCCTACTTGGAAGAGTCTTTCCACTGACATCACGTACACTGGATGCTTATATTGCTCGTGACAGTGACAGAGAGGAGTTTGTCACAGAAAGAATGATATACCGCAGCCTCCCCCAACCTGGTGTGTTGGACTGCAACCCCATCAGCCCCAGCCAGCATGGGCATGGTTAGGAATGCTGGGAGTTGTAGTCCAAAACATTTGGAGGGCACTAGAATGAGATCAGAGGGAAACAAAATGCAAGAAGGGTTTATAGGTTGCTGACTGTTTCTCCCTCCACACTAATCCACACCCCCACCCTTCAGGCACTACATTTGTCCTCTCACTGCTTGTATCCACCAAGCAGAACTCTTTGGACTGCACACCACAATTGTGGACAGGTATACTATTCTGGGTGTCCATCAATGGCTTAATGTTGAACAACGCTGCCTTCCTTTTGCAGCAAACCATCTTGCATGGTTATGAATAGTGGATGCAGCGGCCAACGCTGCCTTCCTTCCTGTTTGAATGAACCTACTTTTGTACTTGCAAGGATCAGCTTCCTGACATGCCTTTAATGTGGGCACAGAGAAGATTCCAATCGTATTCGCTGTAAATATTCATGCTGCAGTAGAAATCTGCTTTATTGTCAGAGATGCAGAAAACTGCATTTGAAGAAGACCTGGCAATGCAGCATTAAGCAGGCCCCGGAAGCTACGCAGCCAGGACTGTCAGAATGCAGATAAAAGACAATGCCTTGCCTGGTGTCTCTTCAGTTTAATCTGCCATCTCCACCCTGATGAGGAAGCCACCGTCCGTGACTGTTCTGTACTCCACTCTTGCAGTGAGTACAAAGAAGCGAAAAATCCATTCTGTGCTGCACACCAAAACGATAGATGTGCCCTTTAATATGAATGTTAGGAGAACCTATTTAAATCAAGGAGATTACGTCTCCCAGGAGTCCTTTTTACCTTTTCCAACTGCAGTTGTGCAGTCCCTTAATTATCTGACTAATTGCTGGTGTCTGACCTATAAGACTCTCCCTGTCTAGGCATTCAGCCCATGAGGGAGACCCTTCGGGACCAGTTTCAAATACTGTACACAGCTACATTTCTCATTTGTAGAAAGAATAATCTAAAGATCATATTAAATAGCTCCCTGTATAAACCAATAAAAACTAACATTTCAATGGGGATTATTCAGTTTAAATGAAGAACAGAAGGAAAAGTCAGACAGAAGAAACAATATGAGAAAGTTAATGTCTCTTGAAGTCTCTTTTGTAGCAGTATTCTGGGGAAAAACAGATACGGCACAGATATGTTAAACTTTAAAAGCAGCTGCAAAAGGACCCGAACTGGATCAGGCAAAGAGTTCAGAGGAAGGAAAGTTAATATTTCCCTTATGCCATTTTTCCAGTTTGAAACCTCCTGCCACAGCACAAGCTGCTGGATTTGTTTAAAAATTTAAAACGACAACAACAAACATCTGTATTACTTGTCTTCCATCCAGGGCTGGCTCTACCATGAGCCTGCCATCTTAGGAGGCTGATCTGAGTTTTCATGAAAGGGAAACAAATTGTTGTTGTTGTTGATGATGATGATGATGCCAGAGGGGAAGAGGATCTTGTGGGATTTTATGCCTCAAGTGCCAAATAATTTGATTGGGCTTGGCGACTATAAACTTAGACTTGGGGACAGGGCAAAGGCATTTGCGGCTCCACCTCAGGTGGCACTATATCTTCAGTCATAACAATGTTGGTGCCAGGCAGGCCTCATTAGGGTGGTGGTTCCAGAATTGGGGGGCCACGAGCCTCTCTCGGAGGAGACACCTAGAGGGGGGCCTTAGATGATGAATGTAGTATACTGGTAGGTTCATGTCAGGAATTATGGTCCGTCAGGTCTTGTGTTCCCAAGCCATGTAATGCTTTCTAGGTTAAAACCATTACCTTGAATTGGGCTCCGAAACCTGCAGGCAGCCAGTGCAAGTGGGCCAGAGCCGGTCTCATATGTGCGGACCTTCTTGTGCCTGTTATTAATCTGGCTGCTGCATTTTGCTCCAGCTGCAGCTTCTGAACCTCCTTCAAAGGCAGCCCCATGTAGCATGCATTTCAGTAACTTTGAGGTTACTAGAGCATAGATAACTGAAGCCAGGTTATCCCTGTCCAGATAGGGGTGTAGCTGGGCCACCAACTGAAGTTGGTAGAAGGCACTCCATGCCATTGAAGCCTCTTGAGCCTCAAGAGACAAAAGTGGCTCCAGGAGAACTCCCAAGATACGAACCTGCTCCTTCAGGGGACATGCAACCCCATCCAGAACAGGTTGAGCACGCTCCATCCAGGCAGAAGAACCACCCACTAACAGCATCTCGGTCATGTCTGGATTGAGTTTCAGTTTATTAGCCCTTATCCAGTCTATTGTCACAATGAGGCACCGATCTAGCACATCCACAGCTTCACGTGATGAAGATGAAAAGGAGAAATAGAGCTGTTTGTCATCAGCATACTGATCATAGCACACTCCATAACTCCAGATTACTGCACCCAACAGTTTAATGTAGATGCTGAATAGCATGGGGGACAAAAGCAGCCCATGCAGAACACCATACTGGAGAATCCACAGGGCTGAGCAATATTTCCCAAGCATCACCTTCTGTAGCTGGCCATCCAAGAAGGAGTGAAACCATTGTAATGCGGTACCTCTCACTCCCAATTCAGACAGTCAACCCAGAAGGATACCATGGCTGATGGTATCAGAAGCCGCCAAAAGCTCCAGGACTATCAAGAGGGTCATACTCCCCCTGTCTCTCTCCTGACATAGGCCATCATACAAGTCAACCAAGTGCCAAAACCCAGCTTCATCCCTGACTGAAATGGATCCAGATAATCAGTCGTATCCAAGAGCATCTGGAGCTGGTTGGCAACTACCCACTCAAAGACCTTGACCAGGAAAGGAACATTTGCCACTGCCCTGGCCTAAAATTATTAAGATTTTCTGGGTCCAGCTAGGGGTTCTTCTGGAGTGGTCTCACCACCACCTCTTTCAGGTAGTCCAGGACCACTTCTTCTCACAAGGGGGCATTAATTACCTCCCTGGTCCATCTGGCTGTTCTTTCCCTGCCATTTTTTATAAGCCAAGGGGCAATGATCCAGTACAGAAGTGGTTGCATAAACCTGCCCAAGCACCTTGTCCTCAAAGTGTACCAACTGAAACTCATCCAAGAAAGCTGGACTAGGCTGTGGTCTAGATACCTCATCCAGTTCAAGCTGATGTAACCCTGGAGTCTAAGTCCTAGCAGATGCAAGAGATTTATATCCTAGAAGTGCCTAAAAATATATTACAGTGGGCCTCAGATAGATCGATGGTGCTGATGGTTGATTATCTTGGAATGGACAGCCTTTCAAACAGAGGATGCCTTCAAAACAGAGGACAGTCCTCTGGTAGACCCTCAAATAGAGGACTGTCCTCTGTAAAAGAGGCCCCATGGCCACCCCATGTCCCTCCTTGCAGATGTTTGTGCTCTACAAATGGATGCCAGGGGCGGAGATCGTTGGCATGGCCCCAGTCCTTTCACACACTGAATGTGTGGACATCAGGTCTGAAGCATTTTCACCTGTTTCTTTCCTGTCTTTAGTCCTTTGATGGGGAATTCACATGACCCTCCCAGCACATGTTGGAGGAACACATGGGGGGGTAGTCACAGTGTAATACGTACGTGTGAACCTATCATCCTTGGAGCTGAGGCAGTCTGCTGTGAAGCGCCTCAGAAGTTAGTCTTCTCTCATATAAAAATAATAAACATGCTGCTGTGAGAGTTCCTGGGTCTGAAGTAGGGATGCTGGTGAAATCTGCTGCAGACCCTACTGAAGCCGGATTCCGAAGAATCCAACCTCCAGAGTCTGCAGTAGATTGCCCCCCCCCCCTTACCTGAACATGCTTGGATTTCACATGGGAGAGGTCTCTGTCTTTCTAAAAGGCATGGTAGGCTAATGGTGGTTGCCATTAGCCTAATGTGGGAAGATTACAGCTGTAATTGGCATATTTTACACCATTTGCTGCCATAAAGCACTTACTTCTATTATTATTATTATTATTATTATTATTATTTATATTTGTATACTGCCCCATAGCCGAAGATCTCTGGGCGGTTTACAGAAGTTAAAACATTAAATACAATATAAAAAGTTTAAAAGCCATTTACATAAAAGCACACAGACAATATACACAAACAACATATAACTAAAACAACTTTGATGGTGGCTGTTTATGGCCACATTTACATAGAGGTAAGTGCTTTATGGCTGCATAAAAAGCCATATGGCATAAAATATGCCAATTACGGCCACAGTTTTCCCATGATAGGAAAACTATCACACCTCTATCACATCTCTTAGAAAGACAGAGAGCTGCCTTGCAAATTCCAGCAGACATGCCAGGGCTCTGGGGAAATCTGCACGGCCCCAAGCAGCCTGGATTTCCCCACAGCAGACCCCCCCTCCCAAATGTCAACAGGGTCACCCATCCCTAGTCTGGTGTGTTGCCGGGAGAGCAGGGCTTTGGGGTGAACTGCACATTGAGCAGGTAAGCTCACCCTCACATTAACCACACCAAGGGCTTGGGACTTTGTCCTGGCCCCACCAATGCCCACAACAGAAATGCTTTCCCACCAAGCACGCTCTCAGGCAATGTGGTGCAAAAGGGCTCTCCATGTGTACTTACGTGTGCACCTCCAGACACAGAGACCCTGACTGAACCAGTTCCTCGTCATATGGATGAGCTCCATATGCATACATTAGTAAACATGTCACAGTGTACCCTTTCCTATGCCTGAACCAGCTCCTGGTCTGTTTCTGGGTCCAATTTCAAGTGTTGGTCTTAACGTCTAAAACTTTAACAGCTTACAACCAAGTTACTCAAAATACTGCATTCTGCTTGATATACCTATTGTAACTGAACTTTAAGATCTTCTTCAGAGGCCTTATTCCAAGTGAAGTGAGCGGGTGGCTACTAGGGAGAAACCTTTCTTAGTCCTGGCCAGTGGAGGCTGGTGGGTCTGATTTCAGTGAGGCTATGAATCCATTCTGGGTTTCAGTCAGAACCAGCCAGAATGCTAAAGAATCTATCCAAGGTGCTAAACTCTATTCCCAAAATAGGTTCAGCACCCTGGATAGCTTCTTTAGAGTTCTGTCTGGTTCTGACTGAAACCCAGAATGGATTCACAGCCCCGCTGACGTCAGAGCCATCAGCCCCCACTGGTAATAATGGCACTGTGGCTGGGTAGCAGCCTCCTCACAGAGGCCTGCCAGAAACTGCCCTTGTCATCCTCTGGTGAAGACCTTTTTAATTCTTCCAGGCTTTTAAAACCTTTGATAATAAAAATTGTATTTTTATCCCACTGCTTGTATATAGTGTGTTTTAGTTATGCTGCATATTTGTTTTTAAGGTATCTCTGCTGAAAATGTTTACGCTGTAATTGTTTTTATTATATTCTCAGTATTGTATTTTATCATTTTGTCTCTGTAAGCTGGCCAGAGAACTATGTTAATGAGCAGCTGATATAAATATTGAATAAAAATAATATCATATAAACAGCCTAAGCAGTCCCACAACCCACCTCACAGGGGCAACCCTGGGGAAGAGACAGAGAGAGAGAGAATAAACCTATCTATGATTTCATCCATAGAAATTGTCACCCTTGTGTGTGACAAAGTGGGCTGTAGTCCGAGAAAGCTTATGCCACAATAAACCCATTAGTTTTTAAGGTGCCAAAATACTTTTTGTAGAGTTTTTTCATCATTTCAGACTCCAACTACTTCACAGTACCAGGTTTTTTTTAGAGGGGGCCATATTTAACCCAAGTCTCAGCAAAAAATATTTATAGGGCTTTTTCAAAACAAAGTTAAAGGTAATGATATAGGTTTCTCCAAATAAAAGGGGTTTTTTTGCATGGAGAAATATGAATTGTTGAGTGGCCATTAAGAAACCTTGAAATGGAACCCAGGAGACAACTTATTTATTCACTATTAACAATAAATAATTCCAATGACACAATAAAGAACACATGATATATGGTAATAAAAGACAAATGAACATTGCAAGAGGAAGGAACTGAGGTAAAAAGACATTAACTGAAAATAGTAAAATGCTGAAAGAAGTAACTGCCAGATCCTCATAATGAGGACGCCTGTTGGGACAATTATATATCCAGAAGAAATTAATATGGGTTTCTTAAATTCCTTCCATCAGCAGACATTTCTGCCTGCATTATTTCAGGTGTCACCACAGGAGAGATACAAATATGTGGAGTATGTCCCATTAGTACAACAGGCATTAGTGAAAAGAACATACTAAATGTTGCCTAATGGGAGAGGAGTCGAAAGTGCAGTTTAAAAGCCACTGAAAAGGAGAGCGCAGTAGGAGACTGCCTGGTTATTGAACTTTTAAAATATGCTAGAAAGGCAATGGACATGGGTTTTCTCCCAACTAATGTAAGGGGAGTGCTTTCTTTCAGGTGACCTCTTTGATATGATAAGGTATGCTCTAAGAAGTCTTGGGTGTTCAAATGCATCCAGGAAATAGCCTCAAGTGTACCCCAAGACTGGCTAATGTATGTCACCAGTAGAGACTGATGTAAAAATACATATTTGCAAACAGAAACTAGGCTGCATTGGGGTAAGAAAAAATGAGCAATGTAGCCTTGGTTTTGAGAACTGTCGATTTTAACAAACATATTGTTTGAGGTGAGAAACATAGAACTGGGATGGCACATAAACTTCAGGCTTGCTGGTTTGCTTTAATTTCAATAGACATAAAAGCTTTTGTCAGAACAGAGTAGGATTACCAGTACTGCACAATATTCAGAGTGATTCTGAAGAATCTGGCAAGTCAAGCTGTCATTTTGAGGAAAGTGAGACCACACATTGATTTAGGGCGCAATCCTGTGCATCAGGCTTCCTGCACTGAGCAGGGGGTTGGACTCGATGGTCTTGTAGGCCCCTTCCAACCCTATGATTCTATGTTTCGATAGAAAAAGCCAACAACTCCCAGCATTCCCCAGCCAGCATGGCTGACTGGGGAATGCTGGGAATTGTAGGATGTTTTTCTGTCTAAACCTGCGTAAGATTGTGCCCTAATCTATAAAATAACATTTATTAAAAGCAAAAATCTACATACCAACTTATGTTTTAGTCTACTCTCAGAGATACAAGAGTATTCTGACATTACTATAGTCACATACTCCTACTATTTTTTGTTTTGTTTTTACTTCTTGCAAATCCCTCTGGGAACCTTTTTGAAATAAAGAACAGGATATTATAAGGTCTCCCAACAAATAAAGAAATACAAATTGTCATATGCTCCAGTAGTAACGATAGGCAAAGTCATAAGCTTTCAGTTGTTACACAGGTTGATCTCTGTGCTGATGGAGTTAATATTTAACAGTAGCTAATAATGAAGGGGTGGAGGAGGCATTACACAGAACTGTTGTTGTTGTTGTTGTTATGCTAATAAAAAACAACATTGCCATCAGAAAATATTGGCACTGAAGTCCAGATTGGTTCCAGATTTTATCATACCTGGAAGCCCTATGCAGGCATTTGCCTGCACATGAATAGGGCTGGGTAGGGGATGTGGGCAAGCATGCATGTCACGTCCCCCTGCCCCATGTCCTTGCATGCCAGGCTGCCATTTAGATCTTCATGCATAGCACATGAAGATCTGAACAGGGCACTGTAACCACATTCAGCTGAACATGTGTACCAAGCTGCTGTGATCAGAAATCCTGCTTTATCAAGGCTTCTGATCATAGGATCTCCAAATGTAGTTACAGAGCCCTATTAAGATCTTCATGCTAAATGCATGAAGCTCTATGACATGGCCAGGCATGCTCACCCACATCCCTGCACCAGCCTTCCTCCACATGGTGCCCTCCAGATGCATGGGACTACAACTCCTGGCAGCCCACAATCGGCATGCCCCACACAGCTTAGCCCTACTTGTGTGCAGACGAATGCCTGTCTGGGACTAGAGCAGACCCATTAAAAACAATGGGACTTCATTTAGTCACATTTAAATTCTCATTGATTTTAATAGGTCCGATGTAATTATGACTCAATCTGGATCCAACCCACTAGGTTTTAAGGAGCCTCACCATGTGTAAGATACTCCCATTGGCCACAGCTCAGCAAGGAGTACATAGAGAAACAGGCTTGTGTACACGGCTGGCCCCACTCCACAGGCGAGGAGTTCATGCGGAAGGCCAAATCGTCCACATCCAGGAGCCTGGCATGCACCAGAAATGGTTTTATAGCTCTGCACAAACATTTGTATCTTGCTCTTGCTCCAGGGAGATCAGGGAGGCTTGCTTGCAGATGGATGGATGGATGGATAGATTTCTGAATCACCCCTCCACTCAACAAGAGCTTGAGGCAATTTGCAATAAAGCCATAAAAACAATAAAATACAACAATTTTTTTAAAAAAAAAACAAACCTGGTTAGGCTGAGATACAGACGTCCTGTTTGGATGCAACACTGAACTACAGCAGGCAGCAGCGTGGCCAGGACAGTGTCCCTTTATGGCTTGAAGGGGATCCTGTGCTCCAGCTGCTTCCAAACATACGCAGAGTGTTTTCTTCTTCATATGCTTAAAAAAAAAAAGATGTGCACTTTTCCCACCCCAGACTGACAGTCATTTCATCTAGTTGGAAGTAACTAAAAGGGAGGATGGGGAAGAATCTTAGCACAGCAAGGAAAGCCAACTGTTCACAAGACTGCTACGCTCCTCAGTCACCCCCAGCCAGGAAGAAAGAAAGATCGTATCGCTACACTATGGCTGTAGGACCACAGCTATTGTGAAACTAACATTAAGAGGGGAAAATGCTTCCAGCATTTCTAAAGCAATAACCATAATTATTTTGTGTAAATACTTGGCTCCTGACTTTGCTGTAGCTATCAAACAACAGACTTTGACCACTGCCTCTATCAAGTAATCTGTCTTGATAAAGAACACATCGTTCTTAACTTTGACATGACTACTGATCTATTGGTTTTAGCTTGGCACCCTGGGCCACTGATTAATCTTTGGCCTGTGCATTTCTTGTTTGACCAAAGCCAACCTTTGGATTGCTCTGTCAGATGCCAGCTCCTTCAAGTCTCAGGTTTTTCAGGTCAGAGGCAAAAGTAGAAAAATTTCCAGTCATTCAATCTTCCCTCGGGGAGATCTCTTCCATCCCAGCTTTCTGGTTAGCTAGAAATCTCTCCCAAGTTGGGGTGTGTGTGTGTGTGTGTGTGTGTGTGTGTGTGTGTGTCTAGATAGTCAATCTGTGGTGTTCAAGGACTCCGTTGCCACATCTCAGGGTCAATCTAGATGATACATGGAGGGTGCAATCCTATTGGGATAGGTGGCCACTTGAACTCGAAGGTGACGCCTACCCAATGCAGGGCAGGAGCAGCACGGAAGGGAAGATCTATGCGGAGCACGATGATGTATAGGAAATATCGGAACGGCACTTCTGCCCTCCCCACCCTACCCCAAGAACACCCCATTTTCACTGCTCCGCACTGCTCTTACGAACGCGGAGCACAGGGCCGATCCTCACTGCCTACAAGGCAGCACAAGAGGGGATGGAGGCTGGTTCTCAGGGAACTGATCTCAGAGCATGGGCTCCAAGGTCAGTTCCCAGGAACCGACCTATCCTATGGCCACCTAGCAGTTGACTAGCAGCCACAGGATTGCGCCCTAAAATGCATTAATTTGGTAGCAATGGCAGCTTCTCACTCAGGATAGGGATGTGTTCAGTTCACATTTGAATGCAAATTTACCAAATTTCTCACTTTTGAACCAATAGGCAAAGTGAAGCTCAGTTATCCTTCAAAATTCTCACTTCTCTGAATGTTGCAATGCAGTTCTCCAGTAAAAAAAAAAACGGGGTACAGAAATGCACATATTGGAGGAAAGTCCACACTAAGATGTGTAGATATTAGTATGTAATATAATGTATGCGGGTCACATTATCACAGATAAGAGGAAGTACTTCTTCACACAGCACATAATTAAACTACGGAATTCACTACCACAAGAGGTAGTGATGGCCACTAATTTGGATGGCTTTAAAAGGGGGTTAGACAAATTCCTGGAGGAAAGGGCTACTGATGGCTACTAGTCCTGATGGCTGTGTGCTACGAGTATCAGAGGCAGTAAGCCTATGTACACCAGTTGAACATGGGTGGGAGGGTACTGTTGCACTTATGTCCTGCTTGTGGGTTTCCCATGGGCAGCTGGTCGGCCACTGTGTGAACAGAATGCTGGACTAGATGGATCCTTGGTCTGATCCAGCCTGGCTTTTCTTATGTATATGTGAAAAATGGCAGAAATATGTATATTTGACAAAACTGCATACAAAAATGTGTACATTCAGAGAACATGAAAATGCGTATGATTTTTTTTTTTTTTAATCAAACTGATATGGAAATGGCACAGAACAAACTTAAGCCTGGAAAAATGAGAAACAGAGAGAAATTGGCATTGACAGGTTTGTCCATCCGTATTCCAGCATGAGTAGCAGCACTGGGTGCAATTTCATCAGGACCATGGCAAACCCTCCCCACCATCACCGCTCCCTATGCTCCTCAGTCCCAATCCTGATCACGCACACACAGCTGTTAGTTTCAAAGAAAAAACCACGCATGTTAAACGCATTTAACATATTGTCCATTTTGGCCCTCCAACTCCCAAGCTCTTTTATCTCCTGCTTGTTCTCCACATATGGCTTGCTTCCCTAGAAATGGACTCTGTTTTATGCACACTTCCTAATCATCTTATATTAGAAATTGATGCCAAATGAACCTGAGTAATCCAGCCTTCCTGACAGCCTCTGGCCCACATCCATTGTTGGCCAGCTCCTGACGTCCCATAGCTAATACTGCAATTCCTTGTATCACAGTTCTGGTAAATATTGTGCTTGTTCCTAACTTGGTACATAATGTTTTCTGTGCTGACATATTCATGACTTCTCCCCCTGCCCGTACACACTTTGAAGCTTCCTGGCAGTACTATATTCAGTGCAAATTCCTTGGGCTCAGGTAGGTGCAAGACTTGCAAGCTATAAAGCAGCATACATTTGAAAGGTCTATGAATATTCATTGAACATGTGTGCAAGACTGTAAGATGCAAAAAATCTGGAGTGTAAATGGAGGCATGGCTTGGTATATGAAAAGCAGGCAGCATAAATATATGGTTCAGGACTTTTCAATATGAACTAAAGGGAAATCAGCTTTTGTTCATTATTTTTCTTCATTAAATAGCAAATCAAGCACATTTTAATCAGGCATATATTTTCTAAGTTGCATTATGACATGATCCAGATGTTGTGATTCCAGATGATACCCTTGAGATGCTTCCCTGCAAAGAATGTGAACACAGCAAGTTTCTACATGACCAGAATTTTACCTCTCCATCTAGATCATCATCAAAGTGAGAGTTCCTAAGGTCCTGAATATGCAAGTGTACTTAGTTTTTCTCCAGCAATGGAGATGGTTACCTTGTCGTGGTGCTGGAGCTTGAGCACCTCAATGACGCCATGAGCTAGACCGTGAAGGGACACCCAAGATGGGGAGGTCATGGCAGAGAGGTCAGACTAAATACGATCCCTGGGGAAGGAAACAGCAACCCACCCCAGTATTCTTGCCGTGAAAACTAAATGGATCAGTTCAACCAGAGATATGTCGGTATACCATCGGAAGATGGGACTCCCAGGTCGGAAGATGGTCAAAATGCTACTGGGGAGGAACAGAGGATAAGTTCAACTAGCCCCAGATGTGATGACGCAGCTAGCTCAAAGCCGAAAGGACGGCTAGCAGCCAATGGTGCTGGTGGTGAACGACGAATCCGATGTTCTAAAGATGAACACACCATAGGAACCTGGAATGTAAGATCTATGAGCCAGGGCAAATTGGATGTGGTTATTGGGGAGATGTCAAGATTAAATATAGACATTTTGGGTGTCAGTGAACTGAAATGGACTGGAATGGGCCACTTCACATCAAATGACCACCAGATCTACTACTGTGGACAAGAGGACCACAGAAGAAATGGAGTAGCCTTCTTAATTAATAATAAAGTGGCTAAAGCAGTGCTTGGATACAATCCAAAAAATGATAGAATGATCTCAATTTGAATTCAGGGTAAGCCATTTAACAACACAGTGATCCAAATATATGCCCCAACCACAGATGCTGAAGAAGCAGAAGTGGATCAGTTCTATGAGGATCTGCAACACCAACTGGATAATATGCCAAAAACAGATGTTATTTTCATTACAGGAGACTGGAATGCTAAGGTGGGTAGTCAAACGACACCTGGAATTACAGGCAAGCATGGTCTGGGAGAACAAAATGAAGCGGGACATCGGCTGATAGAATTTTGCCAAGACAACTCACTGTGTATAAGAAACACTCTCTTCCAACAACCTAAAAGATGACTTTATACATAGACTTCACCAGATGGTCGACACCAAAATCAGATTGACTACATCCTTTGTAGCCAAAGGTGGTGGACATCTATACAGTCGGTAAAAACAAGACCTGGAGCTGATTGTAGTTCAGATCACGATCCTTTGTAGCCAAAGGTGGTGGACTTCTATACAGTTGGTAAAAACAAGACCTGGAGCTGATTGTAGTTCGGATCATGAACTTCTTATTGCACAATTTAGAATCAGACTAAAGAGAATAGGGAAGACCCACAGATCAGTTAGTTATGAGCTCACTAATATTCCTAATGAATATACAGTGTAGGTGAAGAATAGATGTAAGGGACTAGATTTAGTAGATAGGGTCCTGGAAGAACTATGGACAGACGTTCGCAACATTGCTCAGGAGGCGGCAACAAAAAACGTCCCAAAGAAAAAGAAAACCAAGAAGGCAAGATGGCTGTCTGCTGAGACACTGGAAGGAGCCCAAGAAAGAAGGAAAGCAAAAGGCAACAGTGATAGGGGGAGATGTGCCCAATCCAATGCAACATTCCAGAGGTTAGCCAGAAGAGATAAAAAATTATTTTTAAAGAAGCAATGCGCGGAAATGGAAGAAGATAATCGAATAGGAAGGACAAGAGACCTCTTCCAGAAAATTAGAAACATCAGAGGTAAATTCCAGGCAAAAATGGGTATGATCAAAAACAAAGATGGCAAGGACCTAACAGAAGCAGAAGAGATCAAGAAAAGGTGGCAAGAATATACAGAAGATCTGTATAGGAAGATAATAATATCAGGGACAGATTTGACGGTGTGGTCAGTGAGTTAGAGCCAGACATCCTGAAGAGTGAGGTTGAATGGGCCTTAAGAAGCATTGCTAATAACAAGGCAGCAGGAGATGGCAGTATGCCAGCTGAACTGTTTAAAATCTTGCAAGATGATGCTGTAAAGGTGATGCATGCCATATGCCAGCAAATTTGGAAAACACAAGAATGGCCATCAGATTGGAAAAAAATCAACTTATATCCCCATACCAAAAAAGGGAGACAATAAAGAATGTTCAAACTATCGAACAGTGGCATTTATTTCACATGCCAGTAAGGTAATGCTCAAGATCTTGCATGGTAGACCCCAGCAATTCATGGAACGAGAACTGCCAGATGTACAAGCTGGGTTTAGAAAAGGCAGAGGAACTAGAGACCAAATTGCCAATATCCGCTGAATAATGGAGAAAGCCAGGGAGTTTCAGAAAAACATCTATTTCTGTTTTATTGACTATTCTAAAGCCTTTGACTGTGTGGATCATAACAAATTGTGGCAAGTTCTTGGTGATATGGGGATACCAAGTCATCTTGTCTGCCTCCTGAGGAATCTGTATAACGACCAAGTAGCAATGGTAAGAACAGACCACGGAACAACAGACTGGTTTAAGATTGGGAAAGGAGTACGGCAGGGTTGTATACTCTCACCCTACCTATTCAACCTGTACGCAGAACACATCATGCAACGTACTGGACTTGATGAATGAATCCAAGGCTGGAGTTAAAATCGCTGGAAGAAACATTAACAATCTCAGATATGCAGATGATACCACTTTGATGGCTGAAAGTGAAGAGGAGCTGAGGAACCTTATGATGAAGGTGAAAGAAGAAAGTGCAAAAGCTGGGTTGCAGTTAAACCTAAAAAAAAAAAAAAAAGTTTATGGCAACCAGCTCAATTGATAACTGGCAAATAGAGGGAGAAAATGTGGAGGCAGTGACAGACTTTGCTTTCTAGGCGCAAAGATTACTGCAGACGCTGACTGCAGCCAGGAAATCAGAAGACATTTACTTCTTGGGAGGAGAGCAATGACAAATCTTGATAAAATAGTGAAGAGCAGAGACATCACACTGACAGCAAAGGTCCGCATAGTTCAAGCAATGGTATTCCCCGTAGTAACCTGTGGCTGTGAGAGCTGGACCATAAGGAAGGCTGAGCGAAGGAAGATAGATGCTTTTGAACTGTGGTGCTGGAGGAAAATTCTGAGAGTGCCTTGGAATGCAAGAAGATCAAACCAGTCCATACTCCAGGAAATAAAGCCAGACTGCTGACTTGAGGGAATGATATTAAAGGCAAAACTGAAGTACTTTGGCCACATAATGAGAAGACAGGATACCCTGGAGAAGATGCTTATGCTAGGGAAAGTGGAAGGCAAAAGGAAGAGGGGCCGACCAAGGGCAAGGTGGATGGATGATATTCTGGAGGTGACGGGCTTGACCTTGGGGGAGCTGGGGGTGGCGACAGCCGACAGGAAGTTCTGGCGTGGGCTGGTCCATGAAGTCAAGAAGAGTTGGAAGTGACTGAACAACTAAACAACAAACTTAGTTTCTAAGCAATTGTAACTGAATAAGCAATATATCAAATGAACAGTAATTGTGTCTGTGGTAGAACAGGATTTATAAGCCGGCAGTTCTGCCTGTAAAGGAAGTTCCATACAAGTGGCGGTAGCAAGTTATTAGACCTCAATTTATTTCTTTAATAAAACAAAATGACCTTTTCTCTGCCACCACTAGACATATAGGGAGAACCACTGGTTAAGCCCCCTTCAAAACCTAATATACCCACTTAGGACTTCTTGAGTCCTTGGTGCCCCCTTTTATGGTCCCCTTGTTTTCTCCCCAAATGTACTCAGTGCAGAGATCAAGATTCTCTGAGCAGGGCATCCGCATACCTATATCCAATAATGGGTTTCCTTCCCCCATGTTGTCCCTTTTTCTGGTTAGCATTGATCAAGCTAGATAATTAATTTATAGTATTATTGCTATATTTTGAAAGCTACTTCGGAGTTTTTGAATGGAAAGATGGGGTATAAATGTTTTAATTAATGTACAGTGTAATCCTATGTGCGCATACTCAGAAGTAAGCCCCACTGAATTAAACGGGGCTTACTCCCAGGTGTACAGGATTGCAGGCTAACTGAAAAGTAGATTTCTTTTTACAGTATTTGAACAAAGAATGAAAATAAAAGGTGGAGTACATGCTTCTATTTATACATACCCTAACCATGGGAGAGGATAGGCACCAACCTTGAAAGTTTGAGCTTCCTTTGCTAATTCTGCTTTATGGGGTGGGGCATGGGTGCTCCCCTCCAAGTCCTGTTCTTCCTACTGATGGACATCCAAAATCCCCTGCCAATGGATTACCTAAACCTGTCCCGATCAGATTCTACCTCTATACTTTCAGAAGTTCAGCAATTTTCTGCTGGATCCCACAGGCTCAGTCCTTCTACCTTGCCCTGAACGTAGGTCATGACTCTGCCACCTTTCTCTCCCAGACTAAAAACATTGGTTGACAACAACAACACCTGGGAGAATTTGCAGATCAACACATGTGTGTCTGATGCTGAGCTGATTTTTCAGCAAATAGTCCAACCTGAGAGGCAGCATAAGCCAGATTATTCAATAGGAATTTCCCAACAGAAATAGGAAATGTGCAAAGACAACCTGTTCGAAAAGAGGTAGAGGGTCATCTCACCACAGAGCCTACTAGAACTTCAGAGGATTATTAGGTGATGAAGATTTAACAGAACAAATGAGAATTAAAATAAATTGCCTCCATCATCTTGCTCTAGCTGGGTTCCTATTGTTAGAAAAAGAGACTCCATAACCAGTTGGTGCCTCAGTCACATAGGAGCCCGAGTGGCGGGAAAAAATTGTGGGCGGAGCAAAAAGGGAACCATACTGACGCGCTCATGACTAACGGCTTGGTAAGCTGATACTGACTGTTTATTGGCTATTGACTTGGTAAGCTGATGTACTGACTGTTTCATTGGTTACTGGCAAGAACAATAGAAGTGATATGGTATAAAAGGCTTTTGCACACGTGTCTCAGGGTCCAGACTGCTCTGCACCCATTTTGCAAAACGACCAATAAAATAGTGTTGGATCCACTGCTGCCTGCCTGGCATCCTTTCTTTCAACCAGAAGCAAGAACTTTTTATCTAACAATTTGGTGCCGTGACTCGGATCCTGCTTTGGGGAGCGTCCCCTTCACGCTGAGCCGAGGGGCCACGGAGGAGAAGTGGCCACAGGTGGTTGTTTTACACTGCCTTCTCCTCACGACGGCGGAGGCACTTGGGGACCAACGCCAGAGGGAGAGGGAGACGTGATCACTCCTTTTTGGCACTGGCAGTGGATCAATAGGCAGCTGGACGCGGCTGCGGGCAGGACAGAGGCGGCCTTGTGGTAAGTGAAACAGCTTACTTTAGGGGATACACGCGGGACGGTGGTACGTTTGTGATTGTGTGAGACGCCTACGGGCGAAGCGAGTGAGGAGCCCTGATCTGCATTTCCTTGTCCTGGCAATGGGCTGGGTCAGAGGAGGGCGAAGCGTGAGATTTGTTGAGTGAAATCCCACCGTCATGGGTGGGTCCCAATCCAGGCCCACGGAAGAGTCCCATACACCCTTGGAGTGTTGTTTGCGCAACTGGTCACATTTTAAGCAAGATTATGGAACTAAGATGATGAAGGATAGACTTGTCCTTCTTTGTGCACATTCACATTCTTTGTGAATGGCCGGTACTAGAACCCAAGTGGCCACCCAAGGGGTCTTTTGACCCAACCCTGGTATCTGCTGTGCGTATAATAGTAACACAGAGGGGAAGTTGGGATCAGTTCCCCTATATTGATTCATGGGCAACTTGCGTACCCCTCGGTGGCAGGCCCGCCCCGTGGGTAGTTAAATGTATGTCCTTGGCCCTTCCTGTGATAACTGAGAAAAAACTGATGAGGAAGAGAACACCTAGGGTGGTAGCTACGGCCCCCGAGGATCTGTTGCTTCCTCCTCCCTACGGGACGGCTGTCGGGAGGGGATCACGCCCACCCCAGCCTCCATTTCCCCCAAGGGAGCCTGCCCAAGAGTTGCAACCGTTAAAAATTCCTGAGATTGGGTCTATGACTGAGTTCAAGGACACTCTCCAAGATCGTTTGGACGCCCTCGAGAAAGATTTTAAAGAGATGAAGGGTGCTTGGGGGCCTCGAACCCAGGAAAAGGTGCCTGATAAAGAGGGGGAAACCAAAGGATGGCCTAATTACAATTTACGAAAGGACCCTCAACCACCAGTAAAATTGACCTTCCCTATTAGAGAGGTCCCCGATCCTACCACCCAACACCCTCAGAGGACAATGTTTGTTTATGTCCCCTTTACGACATCTGATCTGTACAATTGGAAACAGTTCAATCCTCCCTTTGAGGAGGACCCTGGTCCACTGTTGTCCTTAATGGAAAATGTGAGGCTTACACACAATCCTACCTGGGACAGATGTTGTTGAACACTTGTTTCCTTAGTCAGAAACCGACTATTCGTGCGGGGGCGCGAACTAGATTTAGAGAGGAGAACCCCCAGGCGACTGAAGAGCGGGTGGCAGAGGTTTTGCCCATTGGGAGGCCTGACTGCGGAGTGGCCACAGCAGCACAAAGGCAATTACATACCGAATACTTTCAGCTTTTCTTAGCGGGCATGAAACAGGCCGCTCGAAGGGCCCCCAATCTGCAAAAAGTCTTGACGTTAAAACAGGACAAAAGCGAACCCCCCGCCGTCTTCCTCCAAAGGCTGAGAGAAGCCTTTGCTAAATATACTGACATCGACCTGAATGACCCAAATAACCTACGAATTCTCACAATGCAGTTTGTAGGAAATAGCTGCCAAGATATTAGAAAGAAGTTACAAAAAGTCGAAGGAGGGCTGGCGGCTGATTTGGGAGTCCTGTATGAGGTAGCCCAGAAGGTCTATGAAAGACAAGAGGAGGAAGAAGAAAAAGAAAAAGGTAAGAGGCAGGCAAAACTACTTGCTGCTGTTCTCAAGCCAGAGCAAGGAGGGACTAAGAAGGGTGGAAAGGGGAACAGAAAAGGGCCTCCCTTAGGAAAGGATCAGTGCGCTTTTTGTAAAAAGATTGGACACTGGAAGCAAGACTGTGAAGCCCTAAAACAGAAAGAGAAAGAAAGCAGGGGGGAAGAACAAAGAGTGTTGTATGAACAAGAAAGAGATTAGGACAGACCGGGGCCCGGCCCCCTCTTGACTGTCTCTGAGGCAAGACGGGACCCCATGGTCAAAATTAAAGTTGGGGGCCGCTCCTATGATGCCCTTCTAGACACAGAGGCTGCCTTGTCCATACTCCCCCTTAACAAGCCACCAACGGGAAGTGGGGGAACTACCACCATAATGGGGGTCGAGGGAAGGGCAACACAAGTGCCCCTTTCTCGCCCTTTGTTTACCAAAATTGGAAAAACACACCTAGAACATGCGTTTGTCTGTACCCCCTCCTGTCCGGTGGCATTGTTAGGGAGGGACTTATTGACTAAGCTCCAAACTGAGATCACTTTCACCCCTGATGGAAGAATGGAAGTACGACTCCCCAAGCAACAGAGGAGCAACTATCAAATGGCCCTTTTTAAAGCCATAGAGGAACCCACCTCAGAGGCAAATGAAGACTGGTGCTTAATAGAAAACAGAGTCAACCCGCTGGTTTGGGCCGGGGTTGGAGGGGCCTCTCGTGCCAAATCGGCAGCACTGTACAAAATTCCTCTCAAGGAAGGGGCGAAACCAGTTCATACGAAACAATATCCCCTTTCCCGCCAAGGGAAGCTGGGTCTACAACCAGTAATAATGAAGCTCCGAGAAGAAGGTCGACTCATCGAAACAATGTCCCCTTACAACACGCCCATTATCGCTGTGTCAAAAGGGGGGGCAAAGGGTTTCGCCTTGTGCAAGACCTCTGCCTCATTAACCAGCAAATCGAGGCCCCCCACCCTGTGGTCCCTAACCCACACACCCTTCTCGTAAGAATTCCAGAAGATCATGCGTGGTTCACTGTCATAGACCTAAAAGACGCTTTCTTTAGCATCCCACTCCACCCTAATTCGAAGCCTTTGTTCGCCTTTGAGTGGAAAAGCCCAGAGAGTGAGTCGAAGGTTCAATTAACATGGACAGTGATCCCTCAGGGGCTCAATCTTTCACCAGTCGTTTTTGGCCAGCAACTTAAAAGGGACCTCGAGCCCTGGGTCCATCAACACCTTGAGGTGCATCTCCTCCAGTACTGTGACAACCTCCTGATTTCAGCCAAGGCTAAGGACATGTGCCTTAATGGAACAATTTCCCTCCTTAATCATCTAGCAGAGGGGGGCTATAAGGTGTCAAGGGAAAAGGTGCAGCTAGTTCGACCAACTGTAAAATTCCTAGGTTACTACTTAGCAAAGGGGACCCGAAGCTTGGGGTCAGAAAGAGTTGAAGTCATTCGTGACACTCCTGACCCTACGTCCCCCCGTGAGCTAAGGGCCTACCTGGGATTAACTGGATTCTGTTGGCTATGGATAGCTGACTATGGGGAAATAGCATGGCCATTATATGAGGCACTGCAGAAAGATAAATTAGACAAATGGAAATGGACTAAAGAAATGAATAAGTCTTTCCTCAGCCTTAAAGCTGCCCTTGTGTCACCACCGGCCCTCACCATGCCAAATCCCAGTCAACCGTTTAGACTCTACGTGCATGAGAATAAGGGCGTAGCCTCGGGAGTACTCTGCCAATGGACGGGCCCTTCCTGGATGCCAGTGGGCTACTACTCCAAAGTCCTTGATATTGTAGCACGAGGATGGCCAAGCTGCTTGAGAGCGGTAGCGGCGACAGCCTTAATTTGCACTGAAGCTGAAAAAATGACAATGGGAGGGACCATCAAGGTCTGGGTGCCACATGGGGTGCCGCAAATCCTAGGGTCAGGAGGAGGAAGCAAATTCCTCAACCCGGCTCGGCACTCCCGATATGAAATAGGCTTGCTAACAAATGAAAGCCTCACTTTCAAAGCCTGCTCTAGCTTCAACATCGCCACCCTGTTACCAGCAATACAGGCCACACGTGGGCTGGGGCTCCCAGATCATGATTATCTTGAAGTACTAGACTTGGACACCAAGGGTCGGACAGATCTTGAAGATGAACTATTAGAGGCGGCCGAAGATTTGTTTGTGGACGGGTCCAGTTATATGCTAGACGGAAAGCGTTACACAGGGGCGGCTGTCATCACCCAAAGCGAGAGTGTCCATGAAGAACGACTGCCTCCTCATTTCTCTGCCCAATCCACTGAACTGGTGGCCCTGACAAGAGCTTTGCAGGCAGGCAAAGGAAAGTGGGTAAATATTTACACTGACAGCAAAAATGCTTTTGCCTTTGTGCATGCTCACGGACAGTTATGGAAGGAGAGGGGATTCCTTACAGCAAATGGATCCCCAGTTGCCAACGGCGGCTTCATCGTGGACCTCTTAGATGCCCTCCAGTTACCCTTGCAAGTGGCTGTTATCCACGTCCGAGCCCATGGAAGGGAAAAAGAGGAAAAGTGGAAGCAAGGAAATCAAAGAGCTGATGAGGCCGCAAAGAGAGCAGCCAGGGAAGGAATCCAAGGAACATTCCTTGTCTTACCCAGAAGGGGAGAGCACCCCACATACTCCCCCTCTGAGTTGCAAATGGCACAAGAACACAAAGTGAGTCCCCATGACGATGGATGGATCCAGATGATGGATGGAAGACTGCTTCTCCCGCAGACCCTACAGGGAGCTATCCTGGAATAAGTGCATCATTCTCTTGGACACCCTGGGGCATCAGCCATGATTGACTATTGCAAGAGGCTATTTGTCTCTCCTGGCCTAACTGTACGCACCCATCGACTAGCCGCAACCTGCGAGGTCTGCCAGAAAACTAACTCCCCCAGGGCACCCCCTCCACCAAAAGGAGGGTGACCATGGGCGTACTATCCCTTCCAGAGGGTACAGATTGATTTTACTGAAATGCCACCGTGTAGGGGTCACAGGTATTTGCTTGTAATAGTGTGTCAAATGACGGGGTGGGTAGAAGCGTTCCCATGCAGAAACTGTCAAGCAAAAACTGTAGTTGCTAATTTGTTACAGGAGGTGGTGCCCCGGTTCTCCTTGCCTGAAGTTATAGAATCCGACCAGGGCTCACATTTCACCTCAGCTGTTACGCAAGGGTTGGCACGAGCCCTGGGGGTAGAGTGGCACTTACACTGCCCCTGGAGACCCCAGGCGAGTGGGCAAGTTGAAAGAACCAATCGGAGTCTCACGGCGACTCTAACCAAGCTCCAGCAAGGGGTAAGACTCACTTGGGTTGAGGCTCTGCCAGTAGTCCTGACAAAGCTTCGAAAAATGCCAAGAAAAGACATAAAGGTGTCCCCCTTCGAGCTAATGTTTGGATTCCCACCTCGGGTACACTGTGGAAGGAGGGAGGAGGTCAAATGGGAGATGGGAGATCAAATGTTAAGGGGCCAGTTCTCTACAGTCTATTCTTTCACAGCTACGAGCCTACTCTGTCCCATTCCAGAGATTGCCGCTAGATGCCCCCATCCATCTTTTCCAACCGGGAGATGAAATATTGCTGAAAAAGTGGAATAAAGAAGCTTTAAAGGAAGGGTGGGAAGGACCCTACCTAGTGGGACCAACCAGCCATTCATGTGTAAAACTCGTAGGTTCTAGCAAATGGACACATTGCAGCCAGTTGAAGCCATTTAGACGACCCCTGCTTCCTCCTGTCACCCGGAAAGAACAGGAGGACACGGGCAATGGTCCTCTGCTCCCTGACACCCCCCCCCCCCGGAAGCTGCCAGGGACACAGGCAAAGAAGCCATCCAGGAGCCACAATCGCCTGTAATATACAAGTCACAACATCTGGGAAAAGCTCGGGTTCGAATTACAAAAAACTTGTAATATGAAGCAAGTATTGTGGTTGGTGTTAATAATGCTAGTCAAAGAAATATTAACATGGGTGGTGATACCTCAAGGGTTTAAGCTTGACAGCTTTAAAGTAAAACCCCAAAATGCCACACCTGCACCTCCCAAACCACCTCTGGTGCAAATCCGCGAGGGAGAGAAGCATCCCTGGAAAGCCAGGTCAGGAATCCCAGTAACAGAGGAAATTGATAATGTGTGGTTAGAATGGGTAAAGTATACCGCCAAGTCCTTAAATAAGTCTAACTGTTTTGTTTGTGCCGCAGCAAGGTCGGTAGCGAAAGTGATGCCTTTTCCTCTAGGATGGGACACTCCCTCCCTCCTCACCTGTATGATCCGCTTGTTCCAACACCCTGACGCGTGGGGAGAAGAGGAGTGCCAGACTCTCAATAAGCTATACCCTCCTCTCAAATTAGAAAATCGCATCAGACCCTCCATAGTTTTTTTGCAACAAAGAAAACATACTGGATGCATACACCGGGACCTTACAGGGATGGGGGAGCAGTTGGGGAACCTGACAAGCAAAATAAAATGTGTTAATTCCACCCGCTTTAGGAATAACTTCCTTCCAATCCCACGGGCTGATCTCTGGTGGTACTGTGGGGGTCTAGAGTTATATGAAGTGCTGCCCTCCAATTGGTCCGGAGCTTGTGGATTAGTCCAATTGGCAGTCCCCTTTTCAATTGCATATCATCCAGTAGAAAGAACTAATCAACCCTGACGGAAGCGGTTGGTAACCCCTTTTGATGATCAAATATACATTGACTCTATAGGGGTGCCACGGGGAGTACCAGATGAATTTAAAGGGAGGAATCAAATCCCTGCAGGATTTGAGTCTACCTTGTTTTGGTGGGTGACAATTAACAAAAATGTAGATTGGATCAATTACATTTATTACAATCAACAAAGGTTTATAAACTACACCCATGATGCTGTAAAGGGATTGGCTGAGCAGCTAGATGCCACTAGCCAGATGGCCTGGGGAAATTGGCGTGTTCTTGATATGGTGTTAGCAGAAAAAGGAGGGTTATGTGTTATGCTAGGTGGGCAATGTTGCACCTTCATCCCTAACAACATGGCTCCAGATGGCACGGTAACGAGGGCCTTACGGGGCCTCACCGCCTTATCCGAGGAGTTAGCCGAGAATTCAGGAATTAACAACCCCGTGACTGCCTGGTTGGAAAGATTGTTTGGAAAATGGAAACACCTAGTGGCCTCGATCCTTATCTCGCTTGCAGTGACGGCCGGAGTCTTGGTATTATTTGGTTGCTGCATTATCCCCTGTGTCAGAGGCTTATCCCAGCGATTAATTGAAACTGCTCTGTCAAAACAGATGCTCTTGCTTTATTGTACCAATAAAGAGGCTCCGTTTTAAACGCTTTAAGACGTGAGTAAAGACTTAAAGGAGGGAATTGTTAGAAAAAGAGACTCCATAACCGGTTGGCGCCTCAGTCACATAGGAGCCCGATTGGCGGGGAAAAATGTGGGCGGAGCAAAAAGGGAACCATACTGACGCGCTCATGACTAACAGCTTGGTAAGCTGATACTGACTGTTTATTGGCTATTGACTTGGTAAGCTGATGTACTGACTGTTTCATTGGTTACTGGCAAGAACAATAGAAGTGATATGGTATAAAAGGCTTTTGCACACGTGTCTCGGGGTCCAGACTGCTCTGCACCCGTTTTGCAATACGACCAATAAAATAGTGTTGGATCCACTGCTGCCTGCCTGGCATCCTTTCTTTCAACCAGAAGCAAGAACTTTTTATCTAACACTATCAATACTATATTGTAACACAATTAGTTGCATTGGGGACCTTTTCATGTAGAACTGATTAACCGACAATCCTGACAAGATACATTTAAAAAGAATAAGCTGCATAAGTAGAAGAATTAATGGATTGTACTGGGTTTTGGGAAGAGCTGCCATACTAGAAAGAGGTGTCCAATTCCAGTATACAGCAACTTGCTAAACAAACACACTTGTTCTGGCTGAAGAAGCTGTATAAAGCTGAAAAAGAAGCTGCCCAGCAAAGAGTCTGAATATGCCTTCTTTATTTTCCTCATTCTCTGTGATCAGTGTGGCAGTGGCCTTGTGGAATAACTCTTGAGGCAAAGGGCATATATACTCATAAAGTCTCATCCCTTGTCACCTGTCATGTTCTGACTTCCTTTATTGTCCAGATTAGCTAAACCTATTCCAGAAGCTTAGAGCAGAAAACAGCCATTTTACCTCTCCCATTTTAATGGCCTGATCGTATGAACTTTTCAAGCAGCAGTAACCATGTGGAATTGGCAAAAGGCCTGCTGCAGCAGTTCAGCCATTTCTGATATTACACCCGGCTAACCCAGGATGTGACACAGATAACAGATCTCATTGTAGTAGCAGTACAGAGAGACATAAACATACATACATATAATGATGCCAAGGTAGCTAAAGAAAGCTAAATAGCATGGTGAACAATACATGTTTGTAGTGAAATGTGCTCATCTTGGAGAAAAGGTGGAGAAATCCAGTGTTCTTTCTACAGAAAACACTCTGATAAAATGTTTAGATAGATGTATATAATATTTTAGGAATTTACATCCAGCCTTCCTGTGTGATGTCCCACAATGGTAATTATCACATGTAATGAATCATGGTTTGTCATCGAATTTGCACTATTTTATCCTTGGCTACCCTCGTAGTTTGCTCCTGTGAGCTATGTATGAAATGCTTTTTCATTGGATTTCAGGTTTTGTTCAGGGCTGCATTATTCAAAAGTATGTGGAGGTTATTCGAGCATTTGTTTCATTTCTAAATCAGGGGTATTGGACCTCCTTTACTCTAAGGGCTGAATTCCATTTTGGAGAAACTCTTGGGAGCCACATTCCAGTGGTGGGTGGAGCCAAAGGCAAAAGGGGCATGGCACAAATACAAAAAATGCCAGCATATTGTAGCGTAAAACTCTTCCTGCCCGTAACTAAGCCTTCGGAGAGGCATTTCAACCTTTTAGAATAGGGGAAATAGTCCACAAAGGCCGGGAAACTGTCAAACAATTGCTGATTGGGGAAAGGTAGATGAGGCCAAGGTAAGAGGGGTGAGGCACAGTATTCCACCCAGAGGCCTGGACTGGGCCAGCAGGAAGGCCAAATTTGGGCCCAAGGCCTGATGATCCACACCCCTGCTCTAAATATGCTTCCATGTAAGGTGGGGCGAGGATTATATTAGTATTAATGTTTTAAAATGATTTTAAATCATGCACGGGGGGGAATTTAAAGAAAAGAATGTGTTTTTGAAGAAGCAGCAGCAGCAGCACATTCATATTTAGACTTTTCACTTTCCTAGATGACATCCATTAGCCTTATTGTGGGCAACCAAATCCACCTTCTGTTATACTTCAAAAGTGTTATCTCCATCTTGGCAGGTGTAAACCATTACTCCTAGCTAGGTTTAAGAGATTATTTATCTGATAAATGACATCCATCAGCTTCCAGCAGTGTAGCCAACTTTTCAAAGAATTGCATGAGTTCAGAGGAGAAAATGTCATCCTTCCCAGCACCGAGCTGCATCCACTTCAGTGGATACATTTGCATCGTTAATAAGGCATAAGGCCGAGCTTCAGAGTGTTACCTGAAGCTAAGTGTTTGCAAATGGGATCTCTTTTGAGCATCATGATGCAATTTTATGTCAAGATTGAAGATATACTTAAGGCAGCCTATACCTCATTTTGGGAAATGGACTGTGATGGTTTGCTTTTCTCTCTACTTTGCAAGGCAGGATGAAGTGGTCAAGAGAATTGGGGGGGGGGTAATAGCTCTGTCAACAGTTTTCAGATATTTCTCTGTAATTCAAAGGAGCCTTGTGGTCAGAAGAAAGAAAATGCATTATGCAATCTTTGAAGAAAGATTTCTTTCATTGTTATTTGATTCAGTCAGCAATTTTAACACTAAAAATGCTATATTATGCTGGAGCTCAATCCACTTGAAGCGGAGGGGTGACGACTCTGCAGTCAAATCTTACATAAGAAATTCTTTATAGGCAATTGATGTTTTGGAAAAGGTTAACAACTGAGAATCAGCAGTTGGTGACTGAACTCTTCATGGGAAACTGGGGGAAAAGATCACAGCACATACATACATATATACATACGAGACTGACAGATGCAACCTAACATTAACTATGGCCCTGGATAGATAGAAACATATAAGACACCTATTATAATTAGGGATGGTATGAACGCCCGATTACACCCGGGTGTCCATCGGACTCCTGCCCGCTTGTACCCCCAGACCACGCCTGCTGAGCCCCTGGCCTCACTCACACCTGCTTGCACCCTCCCAGACACTCCCCGCACTCACCCAGACCCATCCACAAGTGCCCACCATTTTGCCAAGATTTTTTTATGAAAAAAGGAGCTAATAAAAAATATGCATATTTAAATATGTGTACATTATGCCTCTGATATTGCATAGATCAAGCTTTCCCAGCCCAAATTTGTGCACACTTAAATCTGCATATTTTTAATTGGCTCCTTTTTTCGTAAAAAGAGAAAAACTCGGCAAAATGGTGGGCGCTTGTGGACAGGACCCAGGGTGAGTGTGGGCAGCTTGCCAAGCTTGTGGGGGCTCGAGTGGGGGCGGTGCTTCAGCGGATGCCCACCGATACTGGGCAGGGGTGGGTTCGCACATCCCTAATTATAATTGCCAGATTTACAAGACAAGAAAATAGCTACAAAATCAATTATGTTCTTCTAGGATGCTGTTGGATAGAGAGACTGTTTGGTGGAGTGGTTAGAATGTCAGACTAGGATGGGAGAGAGCCAGGATCAAATCTCCATTCAGCCACAAAGTTTAAGGAGTGTACTTGGGATAGTCACGGGGCCTGTTCAGACCCTCACAGGGAGACAGTAATGTAACCACAAAGTGCGCATCCATCACATGACCAGGAAACACGCGGCACCACATTGTTCCCATAACCACCCCCACTCCATAGTTACTGTAACCACCCTCCTGCCACTGCCGCCAGTGATCCTAATGGCCCTTGTGCCACAAAAATGCACACACCAGCCACCATAGAGAAAGTCTGCACTGGCTACAGCATCACCAGAAGTGCGGGATGCTCTAGGCTGCCATCTCTAAGGTTGCAGCCTCTATACTACCTGGAGCCCATTTTAACCACCGGTGCAACATGACACACATAACAGTGAGCCACCCCAGGGCCCCTTAACCCTGCTACAGGAGGTTGGCTAGCTGGGGTGGTTTCGGAACCACAGTTAGCAGGTTTTTCTCCCCACACATGATACTCTAAGCCACTGTGGTTTGCACAAATTCCCTAACCATCATGGCTTAGCATTACTTGTGAACACAGCCACTATCTAGCTAGCCACTACCTCACCAATCTCCCAGGGTTGTTGTGAGAATAAGATGCGCGGGTGGGGAGAACTAGTCCAACCCCCCTGTTCAATGCAGGCTCTGCATTGCAGGGCACACCCAGAACTGGACACAGTACTCCAAATGTGGCCTGACTAATGCAGAATAGAGTGGAACTCTGAGGGATTAGGCACTCTCTATGCTCACCCAATGAGCAGGCTATATACAAGACTGGAAAGGATGTGGCTAGGCTAAATGTGATCCTGAACAGACCCAATAGACAGGAGAGTGAGGCAGATAGCACCAAAATGGCAATGAACCAACAGTGCTTGGGGTAGCTATCCTGATGCCCTCCAGATGTTTTGGACTCCAGCTCTATTTGGCCCCAGCCAACAAGGCCAATGATCAGGAATTATGGGAGTTATAGCCCAAAACATCTGGAGGGTGCTGGGGTTCCTACCCCTGGATTAGACAATTTATTGGATTCCTTTACAGCTGGGGGGACTGGTTTTGGGTTTTGGGTTTTGGGTTTTCAGTTTGTTCTGTTTTACATTGAATGTCTTACTAAGCATTTGTCAAACCAATGGGAGGTTGGTCAGCAGCCACCGACATAGATGGGGGGAGAACTACACATCTACATCATGAATGGTGTAGAAATGTAAAATAAATGTAATTTTTGTGCCTGGCCATTCCAGTCCTGAAGCTATTGTGTGATAAAGAAAGCACAACCCCATGACTTTTCAGTTGTGACCAAAAGAACTCTTGCCCAATCTGGCACCCTCCATAGGTTTTGGACTACAACTCCCATCTTCCCCATTCTTGCCTATGCTGCCTGGGGCTGATGGGAGTTTCAGTTGCAAAACATCTAGAGGGCACCAGGTTCTAGGAGAAGGTTGCTCCTAGAACCCTATGACCTCCATGACATTTTTATCCAGACATCTAAGCCCTTTACTCTGCCTCCCACGGCCATTAAAAAATGGGAGGTGAATTAAATTAATAATTAATTAAAATGTACCAAGCAAGGCCAGCTCCAGTTCCTACCAGGCATCACTCCGACAATTTGTGCTAGCAATTTATCATCTGAGTCACTTGCTAGCAGGGACAGAAGTCCGTGAAACTGACCTCCCTTTTCCCAAGCTGGATTTCACGCTGTTGCTCCCACCCACCCCAGTAATAAGATTTATCTCTTAAAAACAGTGGGTGTAGCTCCAGATGGGTCAGACAAATCTATAAGACCTCTGTGAGAAGAATGCCTACTTCTGGCAGAGCTCTGTTTAGTCAAGAGACACATAGAAACAGCATCCAGCTAAAGTCTGTGGCTCCTCCCAAGCATTCAGATCTTATCCTCTACAGATACAAATAATGTCTTTTATTGGCTGATCTCTTGTCTTTTTCCTGATACAAAGGAAAACACAATATCAGCACATTTTATTATAAAATAAATTCGGAAAGACCACATACTTCAAAAAGAGTGCAATAGTAGGAAAGTTGTGAGGATAACGTGGAAATAACTTCAGCAAAAGGTTTGAAAAGGGGCAATGAAATTATTGATGGGGGATCAATAAGTCAGTCAGATATTAAGGCTGCCTCTTGCCTGTAATGCCTAGTTGGTATTGGTGTCAGGATTAGGAGATGGGATTTAGCAATATGGCATCCATTCGCTGAACATGGGGGCAGGGGAAAATCTCACAAGATCCAGCATTGTGGAGCAGTGGATCTTGTGAGAATTTCCCCCGCACCCATGTTCAGAGAATGGATGCCATATTGCTAAATCCCATCTCCTAATCCTGACACCAATACCAACTAGGCATTACAGTCAAGAGGGAGCCTTAATATCTGACTGACTTGTTTTCCCATTGTTTAAAAATCCTCGTCAAGTGATCAAAGTGTACAAAAATATCTCTGTCCACCACCACCACCCTCTCTGTCTCTCTCTCTTTCACATACACACACGCGCGTGCGCGCGCACACACTTATGCCTATACAGGTCCAAGGAACTAGTATTCTGTTACAACAGCTAGCTTGAATTGAGTCCAAAAATGCAAACAAATTTTCCCTTCTGCAATTCTGAAGCTGAATATTGTCCAGATGTCAGATCTTTAACACCCAGTGACAGCTGATTTCTGTGACTGCTATCTGAAAGTTTATATTTTGCAATATTTGATAGCTGACATGAAATGGTATGTAGCATTTGACAGGTTTGATAGCCAGTACTCAATGTTATACCAAAGTAGCTGTCAAACCATCTATATTTAGGGAACACTTCCCAAATCAGCATCTGCCAAGGAACTCCTGCATGTCTAGTACTTTATACATGTGCACTGTTGATGCCTGTGCTAGCAGGCCCATTCAGTTCATATGAAGCAGTGCTGGGCCTCACAAATGACCGTTGTTGATTGATAGCCTGTCCTAAAACACACATGCATCATTTGCCTGTGGCCATGCATTGCATAAGAACATAAGAAGAGCCCTGCTGGATCAAACCAAGAGTCCATCTAGTCCAGCATTCTGTTCACACAGTGGCCAACCAGCTGTTGATGGGAAACCCACAAGAAGAACATGAGTGCAACAGCACCCTCCCGCCCACGTTCCCCAGTAACTAGTGTACATAGGCCTCTGATACTGGAGGTAGCATATAGCCATCAGGACTATATAGAAGCCATTGATAGACTTCTCTTCCATGAATTTGTCCAGTCCCCTTTTAAAGCCATTGAAAGTGGTGGCCATCACTATATCTTGTGGAAGCGAATTCCATTGTTTAAATATGTGCTGTGTGAACTTCCTTTTATCTATCCTGAATCTCCCACCAATCACTTTCATGGGATAACCCCAGATTCTGGTATTATGAGAGAGGGAGAAAAAAGTCTCCCGATCCATGTTCTCCACACCATGCATAATTTTGTACACCTCTATCATGTCTCCCCTTACCCTCCTTTTTCCAAGATAAACCATCCCAGAGGAAGATCGATAGTAATGGGCAAGTCTTTCAGCTTTTATTCTCATTGAGAAGCTTCTAAAGAACACAGGATTGTCCAGAGAAGAGTTCATACAAACTGGTATATCACATTTAACAGTAGTTGATGGCTGGCATGTACTAATATTTTGTTGTTGTTGTTGTTGTTCAGTCGTTCAGTCGTGTCCGACTCTTCGTGACCCCATGGACCATAGCACGCCAGGCCTTCCTGTCCTGCGCTCTCTCCCGGAGCGTGCTCAAGTTCATATTCATTGCATCCGTGATGCTATCTAGCCATCTCATCCTCTGCCATCCCCTTCTCCTTTTGCCTTCAGTCTTTCCCAGCATCAGGGTCTTTTCCAGGGAGTTTTCTCTTCGCATTAGGTGGCCAAAATATTGGAGGTTCAGCTTCATTATCTGTCCTTCCAATGAGCACTCAGGGTTGATTTCCTTTAGGATGGACTGATTTGACCTCCTTGCAGTCCAGGGGACTCGTAAGAGTCTTCTCCAGCACCACAGTTCGAAAGCATCAATTCTTCGGCGCTCAGCCTTCCTTATAGTCCAGCTCTCACAGCCATACATTACTACTGGGAAAACCATAGCTTTGATTAGACGGACCTTTGTCGGCAAGGTGATGTCTCTGCTTCTTACTATGCTGTCTAGGTTGGCCATAGCTTTCCTCCCCAGGAGCAAGCGTCTTTTAATTTCATGGCTACAGTCACCGTCTGCGGTGATCTTGGAGCCCAAGAAAGTAAAATCTGTCACTGCTTCCATTTCTTCCCCTTCTATATGCCAGGAAGTGATGGGGCCAGATGCCATGATCTTCGTTTTTTTAATGTTGAGTTTCAAACCAGCTTTTGCACTCTCCTCTTTCACCCTCAACAAGAGGCTCTTTAGATCCTCTTCGCTTTCTGCCATTAGGGTGGTATCGTCTGCATATCAGAGGTTGCTGATAATTCTCCCAGCAATCTTAATTCCGACCTCTGATTCATCCAACCCGGCGTTTCTCATGATGTACTCTACATATAAGTTAAATAAGCAGGGTGACAATATGCAGCCTTGTCGTACTCCTTTCCCAATTTTGAACCAATCGGTTGTTCCATGTCTGGTTCTGACTGTTGCTTCTTGACCCTCGTACAGGTTTCTCAGGAGACAGGTAAGGTGGTCTGGTACTCCCATCACTTTAAGAATTTGCCACAGTTTGTTGTGATCCACACAATCAAAGGCTTTAGCGTAGTCAATGAAGCAGAAATAGACGTTTTTCTGGAATTCTCTTGCTTTCTCCATGATGCAGCGAATGTTGGCGATTTGATCTCTAGTTCCTCTGCCTCTTCTAAACCCAGCTTGTACTTCCGGTAGTTCTCGGTTCACATACTGCTGAAGCCTAGCTTGTAGGATTTTGAGCATCACCTTGCTGGCATGTGAAATGAGCGCAATTGTGCGGTAGTTTGAACACTCTTTGGCATTGCCCTTCTTTGGAATTGGAATGTAAACTGACCTTTTCCAGTCTTGTGGCCACTGTTGAGTGTTCCAGATTTGTTGGCATATTGAATGCAGCACTTTAACAGCAGCATCTTTTAGGATTTTAAATAGCTCAGCTGGAATACTGTCATCTCCGCTAGCTTTGTTGTTACTAATGCTTCCTAAGGCCCACTTGACTTCACTCTCGAGGATGTCCGGCTCAAGTTCAGTGACCGCACTATCATGGCTATCAGGGACATTCAGATCTTTCCTGTAGAGTTCTTCTGTGTATTCTTGCCACCTCTTCTTAATCTCATCTGCTTCTGTTAGGTCCCTGCCTTCTTTGTCCTTTATCATGCCCGTCTTTGCACAAAACGTTCCCTTGAGATCTCCAATTTTCTTGAAGAGATGTCTAGTCTTTCCCATTCTGTTGTTTTCCTCGATTTCTTTGCATTGTTCATTTAAGAAGGCCTTCTTGTCTCTCCTTGCTATTCTCTGGAACTCTGCATTCAGTTGGGTATATCTTCCCCTTTCTCCCTTGCTTTTCACTTCCCTTCTTTCGTGAGCTACTTGTAAAGCCTCATCAGACAGCCACTTTGCTTTCTTGCATTTCTTTTTCTTTGGGATGGATTTCGTTGCTGCCTCCTGAACAACGTTACGGACCTCCGTCCATAGTTCCTCAGGCACTCTGTCTATCAGGTCTAATCCCTGAAATCTATTCCTCACCTCCACTGTATATTCATCAGGGATATGATTTAGGTCATACCTGAACGGTTTAGTGGTTTTCCCGACGTTCTTCAATTTAAGCCGAAATTTTGCAAGAAGCACCTCATGATCTGAGCCACAGTCAGCTCCAGGTCTTGTTTTTACTGACTGTATAGAGCTTCTCCATCTTTGGCTGCAAAGGACATAATCAATCTGATTTCGATATTGACCATCTGGTGACGTCCATGTGTAGAGTCGCCTCTTGTGCTGTTGGAAAAGAGTGTTTGCTATGATCAGCATGTTCTCTTGGCAAAACTCTATTAGCTTTTGTCCTGCTTCATTTTGTACACCAAGGCCATGCCTGCCTGTTATCCCGGTGATTTCTTGACTTCCTACTTTAGCATTCCAATCCCCTATGATGAAGAGGACATCTTTTTTTGGTGTGAGTTCTAGAAGGTGTTGTAGGTCTTCATAGAACCGATCAACCTCAGCTTCTTCGGCATCAGTGGTTGGGGCATAGACTTGAATTACTGTGATGTTGAATGGTTTGCCTTGGATTCATACTGAGATCATTCTATCATTTTTAAGATTGTACCCCAGTACTGCTTTTCCCACCCTTTTATTGACTATGAGTGCTACTCCATTTCTTCTAAGGGATTCTTGCCCACAATAGTAGATATGATGGTCACCTGAATTAAATTCGCCCATGCCTGTCCATTTTAGTTCGCTGATTCCCAAGATGTCGATGTTCAATCTTGCCATCTCATGTTTGACCACCTCCAGCTTACCTTGATTCATTGATCTGACATTCCAGGTTCCTAAACAATATTGTTCTTTACAGCATCGGATTTTCTTTTCACCACGAGACACATCCACAGCTGAGTGTCCTTTCGGGTTTGGCCCAGCCGCTTCACTCTTTCTGGCGCTACTTGAATACCCTCTGCTCTTCCCCAGTAGCATATTGGACACCTTCCGACCTGAGGGGCTCATCTTCCAGCATCATATCTTTTAGCCTTGTGATACGTTCCATGGGGTTTTCTTGGCAAGAATACTGGAGTGGGTTGCCATTTCCTTCTCCAGTGGACCACATTTTGTCAGAACTCTCTCCCATGACCTGTCCGTCTTGGGTGGCCCTGCACGGCATAGCTTATGGCTTCACTGAGTTACGCAAGCCCCTTCGCCACAACAAGGCAGTGATCCATGTATGTATGTATGTATGTATGTATTGCATTTATATCCCACCTTTTTTCCTCTCGCAAGGAACCCAAGGCAGCTTACATTAACCTCCTTCTCTCCATTTTATCCTCACAACAATAACCCTGTGAGGTAGAATCATAGAATCATAGAATAGTAGGGTTGGAAGGGGCCTACAAGGCCATCGAGTCCAACCCCCTGCTCAAGGCAGGAATCCAAGTCAGAGCATCCCTGACAAATGGCTGTCCAGCCTCGTCTTGAAGGCCTCCAGTGTGGGAGAGCCCACCACCTCCCCAGGTAATTGGTTCCATTGTCGTATTGCTCTTACAGTCAGGAAGTTTTTCCTGATGTTCAGCCAGAATCTGGCAGGTTGGGCTGAGAGTCTGTGACTGGCCCAAAGTCACCCAGTGAGCTTCCATGGCAAAGCGGGGACTAGAACCCAGATCTCCCAGCTCCCAGTCCAACACTCTAGCCACTACACCACAGTAGCTCTCGTGACTCAACATTTGACACAGAGCGGTATTATTTATCTTAAAGCATTTGATAGATAATATGCAAAGGTAACTGAGTCACTAGTAGATTCACACAGGAGACAATCTTCTGCTGAAAAAAATCTGCAAATCTTTTTCTTTTCCCCCTGAAAAAGGCCCCAAAATGAAAAAAGGCCAAAACGGGTTGGGCTTCCTACAATAAATTTATTTTTGCATTCTGAGAACCCATTTCTCTTCTATGTGATCTACTTTGGATGCTCACCTCCTGTTTTCAAAGACTGAAATGACAACGTTGAAAAATTGGCCAAATTTTTTAATATTTGTGAATATTTGTTTCAGCAGTACATCATGTCTTATGACATATCATAGCTTTGGATAGGGTTCTGCTCCCCTTGAAGTGTGCAGTATTGTCCTTGAATGCCCAAGTGATGCTGGTACATATGGGTTGTATCCAAAGTTAGTCCTACTTAGAATAGACCCATTGGGCTGGTTTGCACAATCATAGGGTGGTTAACAAGCCACCGTGACTTGTTAACCACCCTACGTGTTCTAGTCTCATGCCACCTCGATTTGAATAATTACCTCCACCGGCACAGCTTCTCATCATCCGAACTTGGTGAGGGTGGCTTGTTGGGGTGGGTAGCAAACTACTGTACAACTAGGGATGGGCGGATTCTCTACCTGTCATTCCGGCCGGGAATCTGCCCTTGGGGGCAGGCGATCCGTCCCTCCCCCCGGAATCCTAGCTGGATGACCATACTCCATGGCAATTCCGCAGAGCCACCAGCCGGCTCCGGAGCACCAGCAATACAGCCGCCATTGCTGTATCGCTGGCTGAGGCTGACTGTCTCCAGATGCAAATGGCGTCCACTACGCCATTTGCGGCCATAAAGGTCTTAGATTAAGCTAAATGCAGCCGTAAATGGCTGCATTTAGCTTAATCTAAGACCTTTACAGCCACAAATGGCATAGCGGACACCATTTGCATCCAGAGACAGTCAGCCTCAGCCAGCGATACAGCAATGGCGGCCGTATCGCTGGCACTCCAGAGCCGGCAGTGGGGAGGATCCGGCTGGTGAGGACTTCGCAGGTTGGCGGAGGTAAGTGATCTGTTCCTCCATGGACTCCGGAGGCCATATTCTTTTGAATCTGGTCTCACTGGGGTCTGTGAAGGAATTCTCTGACATCCCTATGTACAACCCTACAACAGCCCATGGGTTCTGGGTGGTTTATTACCCACCAACAAGCTACTCTCGACAGGTTTGGACAACACGAGAAGCCACACTGGTGAGGGTAATTATGCAAATCTGTCCGGCACACAACCAGCACATACAGGGTGGCTAACAAGCCACTATGGCTTGTTAACCACCCTGCAATGGTGTGAACCAGACCATTGAAACAAATGGGATTAAATTAGTCTAATATTTGATACAATACTAGGGGTTTTTACCAGCTTCTGCTGCTTCAAAAACTGCAGTCTTACCTACATGGGTTTTGAGCCTTTCCAGCGCAATTACGTGTTGTGGATTTTAGCTGAAATTTTTGGCTCTTTCCCTTTTCTTTTCCCTATCATCAGCAACCATATTGTGGTCTGAAATGGTGATTGAGAGGAGAATAAGTTTATTGTAGGATTTTCACTGCCTTGTCTGACATGCATAACTTCTCTCACATCGTGAACATTTCCCGCCTATGTTTACTTGGAACCCTGTTGTGTCCAAATGAAAAATGCTAATTACATTTTCTTTTTCATTTTTAGTGGGACTTTATTTCATTGCAGGGTTGCTCTTTCTTTCTCGTCACATTCTGAAATCAAAGATGCAACAATCTGGACTCCTTTGGTGTGGTTACTGTGTGTGCAAAACCTACAAGCACGTACATTTCCATATGGGATATGTTGTGAGGACGCTGTGTGTGATGTGCATAAATTATTATTTTCCCCTCTGTATTAGTGTATCATTTCACTCTAACTTAATTTAAAAGTTCAGTCTTGTCAAAGATATTGAACTCTCAAAGGTGGGGGGGGGGGGCTACAAAGAAAAATGTATATTGACTTCTTTATTCACAACTAAGAAATTAACAACACAAAATTTCTAACAGTTCATCTTTGAATTCGCCAGTTTAGGAGATAATTATTGCATTTGAAACCAAACCAAAAAAAATGGTTTCACATCCCAGACCCAACTAAGACAGCTGTTCAACTTCTCCAGCCCAACCCTTCCTGGAACATTAGCAGAGCGCCTGGTCCAGAGCCTGGATTGCTTCTCTGTTCCTTCTCCAAAGTAGGGCTCAGAGAAGGTGGCCACATACTACAAAACAATCACTGTGTCTTCTGGTCTGAGCCTCTGCTAAGATCTGCTGTCTCTGTTTCTGGGGTCCTAAGGTGAAATCTGGAGGTTCTGCAGCTTGAGGACTAGAGATGGATGGATTTAGTAAAAATCCGTTCTGTCTGTGTTTCACAGATTGTCAGCTGCCTTTTGTTCCATCATCCACTCATTGACTGAATCGGATATTTTTCCATTTTCCAAACTTCTGTTCATGCGCACTTGCACAAATTCACAGTTGTCCAAATTTGCACTTGAGAAAATGCACAAATCCCCCCAAATGGAAAAAGGCCCCCGCCCATGTGCATTTTCATGCTTTAGCCTCTGGGGGAAATGCACATTTTCAGTCGGTGTTTTTTTATTTTTTTATGTGCTTTTCTATGATTACATTTGCATAAAATTCTGGAAAATTAAAAAAAATGGTCTGTAAGTTTGAGGAATCCACGCGAATAAAGCTGCCAATATCATACTGCCCCTATACAAATTTATGGTGCGACCATACTTAGAATATTGTGTACAGTTCTGGACACACACCTAAAAAAAGATATTGTAGAGCTGGAAAAAAGTGCAGAAGGGGGCAACGACTCAGGACAGATAAAAGGAAGTACTTCTTCACACAGAGCATAGTTAAAGTATGGAATTCGCTACCACAGGAAGTGGTGATGGCCACCAATTTGGATGGCTTTAAAAGGGGGTTCGACAAATTCCTAAAGGACAAGGCTATCAATGGCTACGAGTCTGGATGGCTATATGCTCCCTCCAGTAGCAGATGCAGTGAGCCTATGTACACCAGTTGCTGGGGAACATGGGTGGGAGGGTGCTGTTGCACTCACGCCCTGCATGTGGGTTCCCGGACAACAGCTGTTTGGCCACTATATGAACAGAAAGCTGGACTAGATGGACTCTTGGTCTGATCCAGCACGGCTCTTCTTATGTTCCTATGTTCTTATGACTTGAGAAAAGGCAGTCCTCTGCAGAATCTGCGGGTTGGATTCATAAAATCCAAACTCATTTGATTCCATTGAGGATTTCTCCAACATCCCTAGGAAGGAGCAGTCAGAGTGTCTTGGGTCCCAACAATTTGTAGCTGCTCCAAGGGAGCACCTTCCACAGTGGTAATCTCGGGGTGTTATCAATTTCCACTACCCCCATGAATGGGGTTCTCCTTCTTCTCTAAGGTCTAATCTGGTTTGGCTTCTGATTGGAAGAAAGGTAAGTCTCAGAGGTCCACCTAGCTGCTTTTGGCAATTTAAATGGCAGAACGGAGGCAAGATCACCTCCATCCTTCTATCGCCTGCCTGGCAGGGGATAGGATAGGCAGATGGCTCTGAATCCAGAGCCATCTGTCTATCGAGAGTGCAACCCATAGGATTGTGCTGTAAGGCAACCAAGGCTGTTTTTGTTCCAGAACGAGGCTGGAACCCTGATTCAAATAATCAAATTATTGATGGCTACATGTTTTGAGAAGGGGGGTTGTTTTAAAATGACTGGCCCAGCTTTCTTCCTGCTTTCTTATGACACCAATTATTCTACTAGTCACACATACTGCAACTAGGGACAGAAATCTGGAAGAATATAATTTCCTTCTGATAGCTACATTGTGTCCCATAAATGACTGTATTTCAGCATGACATACAGCAGTGGTGCAACAGTGTGCTGCCTCTGATGCCTTGCCTAAGGCTCCTTTAGAAAAAGAAATGAAATATGAAAATGAAGGTAGGCTCCTGGTTTACTGCTATTACCTGCTTACGAAGCAGCACTTACAAATAAGCAATGCACATAGAAGAAAGAGGGGAAACTCAAGAGTAGACGGAATTGGCCAGTTTATTGTTGTGAAGATATAATTTTCAGTATCATTTAAAAGATGTAATTAAATCACGTGACATTCTTGTTGCTAATATTCAATAGCCTTTGGATGCAATCAAATTAATTGACACCTTGAATCAAACCATAAGAATGCTTCCCAGGACCTCGTGCTATTTAATACACATCAGTCCTTATTTTAGCATGTTTGAAAGGAAAATTTCCCCATATTCTTGCTTTATGCTATAAATAATAGGCGTGCAGCCATTTCTGTGTATGTTTTCAAGTTCCAGTGGAATAAGACCAATTGATACTACAGTAATAGAGTCAAATCTAGACCAGTGAATTTTCAGAAGGAAAGAGATGCTTTAGAGGCTATTAACCTTTTGAGGATGTTAAAATTGATGAGCTGCTGGAATGTGTCAGGTTGGTACCTTGAAGATTAATACTGAGTGAAGGTCACAGCAGGCAAAGCCAGCAAAACATTAAAAGATAATAATTCATGTAACCCTCTTAAGATTAAAACAATCTGCAGTTTCCTAAAAGCTGTATCCACTTACTTTGGCTCAGTGGAGACATTGATTGATTGATTGATTGATTGATTTGATTTCTACCCCACCTTTCTACCAAAAAATGGCACTCAAGGCAGCTTACAGAGACAATTAAAATGGGTTAAAACAATAAAACAATATATTAAATATGACAAAACACAACAATGACAGAATAAAAACAGCACCCAACCCAACAAACCCACTTACAACAAGCCAAAGGCCTTCTTGAATAAAGTGGTCTTTGCCTGCTGGCTGAAGGATAGCAGAGAGGAAGCAAACCTAACCTCCCTTGGGAGAGAGTTCCCCAGCCTGGGAGCAGCCACTGAAAAGGCCCTCTCTCAGGTCGCCACCAAATGCACTTCTGAAGGCGGAGGTCTTGAAAGAAGAGCCTCTCCAGAAGATCTTAGGAACTGGGCAGGCTTGTAGGGGAGAAGGTAGACTTTCAGGTAGCCTGGTCCCAAGCTGTATAGGGCTTTATAGGTCATAAGCAGCATTTTGAATTCTGCCCAGAAACAGACAGGTAGCCAGTGAAGCTGCTGTAATAAGGGAGTCACATGCTTCCTGCAACCAGCTCCAGTCAACAGTCTGGTTGCAGCATTCTGGGCCAGCTGAAGTTTCTGAATAGTTTTCAATACAGTCATCCAAACAGGATGTAACTAAGGCATGCATGACCGTGCTCAGATGAGTCATCTCTAGGAACAGGTGTAGTTGGCGCACTAGCCTCAGCTGTGCAAACTCACTTCTGGTCACCACTGAGACCTGGGCATCCAGGTTCAGGGCCAAGTCCAAGAGTACACCCAAACTTTGAACCTGAGTCTCTGGGGGCAATGCAATCCCATCCAGCACTGTTGAATCCCTATTCCCTGATTTGCTTTTCAGCTGACCAGGAGCATCCCTCTGTCTTGTCTGGATTAAGCTTCAGTTGCCTTTATCCAGTCGATTTCTGACATCAGACACCGATTTAGAACGAGAACAGCTTCCTTGGATTTAGATGGAATAGAGAGATAGAGTTGGGTGTCATCAGCATACTGGTGGCACTGAACCCTTACATTCTGGACAATCTCTCCTAGCGATTTCATGTATATGTCATATAGCGTGGGGAATAAGACGTTATCCTAAGGGACACCATAGGCCAACAGCCACAACATCAAATAGGAATTCCCCAGGACCACCTTCTGAGATCACCCCTCCAAGAACGACCAGAGCCACTATATAACAGTGCCTCTCAGTCCTATCTCGGACAAATGCCTCAGAAGGATACCATGGTTGATGGTGTCAAAAGCTGCTTAAAGATCCAGCAAAACCAATAGAGTCACATGCCCCATGTCCAGTTCCCAGTATAGATTGTCCACCAGGTGACCAAAGCAGTCTCTATCCTATAACCAGGCCTGAAGCCAGATTGAAATGGATCTAGATATTCTATCTCATCCAGAAATCCCTGGAGCTGAGAAGCCACATGCTCTAGCACCTTCACCAAGAATGGAATATTGGAGACTGGCCAATATTCAACACAGTGGGATTCAAGGAGGATTTTTTAAACAAATGTCTACCAGCACCTCCTTTAAGCAAGGTGGAAATGCACCTTGCCGTAAAGAGGCATTCACCACTGCCCTTACCCACTCAGCCAGCCCCCCCAGCCCCCGCTGGCTGCTTTTATAAGCCAGGAAGGACAGAGGTCCAGCACACAAGTAATAGGCCTCACTTCTCCAAGGATCCTGTCCACAGTCTCAGACTGAACAATTTGTAACTGGACAAGCAGGAGCCAGAGTTACATCCACTGGATCTGTATCAACATTTGAAATGGAATAGAGTTGTGTATGCAATTTGAGAACTTGCAGCCAAGTCTGAAACATCCTTTCTTCAATCAAAAGATCTACAAAGAAGATTATCCATAGCTTATTCATAGAACCTAAGATGAGGAGAGGGTGGCCAGAGGTGAAAAAATACTGTTTAATAGACATTTTGACAGAGGACTTTTTCCACAGACCCAATAACTGGTTAATGAGACATTATACAAATGTTTGGGGTTAACAGGGGCCACACGTTCATTAAAGGATCTGTGATGGGATTGGTTATTATCCATTTAATTAACTTTGATTTCCCCCAGTGCAACTATTAATACTTGGCGATGAGGTGGTGAAGCCCAACTCCCTCAACTTTATCCTCCACTTGGATGACCCCACCCTGGCTAGGAGCCCAACAGCAGTTACATCTTCCCAATTGTAGGTCCTCACAGACTGCACATCCAGCAGTGTGCTGAGGGAGGCCTCACCGTATCACCAACCCCTAGGCCAGTTAGTTTTGGGTGGGTAATTTGCATAGGCCCTGAAGAGGTTTCTATTCCTGCTCCCTTCAAGCCTAATAACCTTAAGATGAGATGTGGGATTAGTGAAGTCCCATTTCACCTTCTAAGTTGGAGCACACAACCTTTTGAACACCGAGGAGGGCATTGGGAGGCACCAGAGTGCACATACGCACACTTCTCACATGGGTGCTCACTCACACACGCGCACACATACACACACACACACACACAATCACATACATGCCTGGAGTGCGGAGGTCAGGGTTTCCTTGCTAGCGCTAGCTAGAGAAACTCGAGGCGGTGACGCCATGGTTTTTTCAGTGGTGGCAGATTCAGGAGGTCTGGCAGGCCACAGAAATGGCTGGGTGCGCCACATGCAGCCCATGAGCTGCACTTTTTGCAGCCCTGCGGTAAGTGATATCTCAGGCTGCTCACCAATCCTCCTTCTCCCTCTTCTCCCAGTTGCCTGCATCGACACCACCAACTATTGACCGATTTATTAGACAAGTGTCCAGCACCCTGTTTGTTTGCTTGCTTGTTTACAATGGATATCCCACCTTATGCGCACAACTTTCAGGGCAGCTTACAACAACTACAACAAAGACAAAACCAACGAACAGCGGCATTAAATGATAGCAGGTTTTAAATGCTAAAATGGCAGAGGGGAGAGTCAAGTTCTCCACCCATCCAAAGGCTGAATCTCAAAGTGAGTGTGAAGTAGAGTGAGACAAAACCAAAACACAAAGCAAGGGATGGGCCCTCAGCCAATCAAGGGGGAAAACATCCTTCTGAGCTCCCGGAAAAGGCAGCCAGCAAAAGCCACGGTGCTCCTGCTGTGGCTGGCCATCACCCTTTTGCCTGTTTTTGAAAAGAAAAGACAAAAGCAAGAGGGCGAGAAAGCTGCTGCCATGATAGTCCCCTCTCCATTGAAAAAGCACCAACTAACTGGCACCATCCACCCCTTGGGGGCTCCTTTAGCCAATCGCATGGTCCCCACTCCTTAAACTGGTGACACATGAAATGGACTGAATGGAGCCCAGCCCTCTTAGCTCTGCCTGCAGTCATCATACAGGACTGTCTTCTTCATTGATCCTGCTTCTCAGGGCCACACCCTCCTCGCCCCCATTGTCACTAGCTATGGCTGCTATTGCTCCTCATCCTCTTTCTCATCGTTGCTGCCACTTGCTGCTTGACATGCAGGGAGCCAGTGAGCAGGTAGACAGTAGCATCTACAGCTCCTTCTCCCCACCACCACTGGTGTCTGGGCCTGAGCAAGAGGTGAACAAGCAGGTTGCCACGGTGAAGAGGAGAAGCAACTCCAGGGAGCTCTTGTCAGTGGGCCCCTGCTGGGATGTGGGCCCCGCGGCAGCTGCCCGGCCATGCCAACCCTTGATGCCTTCTTATGATCACCCAGATGGCTGGCATAAACCCTGCCTGTCGGACTGTCCATAGGCTTTCCTGTCTCAGAACAGGACACGAGGGCCTAGATCACCCAGTGACATGGCTTAAAACCTCTCCATGCAGACTGTGACAGGTCTTGGCACATGCACAGATCTTTGGCAGATGTGTCAAGTCAAATGGGTCCCCACATCATTCTTCAGTTGCTCTAGTGTAGTGGCAGCCTGCAGTACACACACCCACAGCTGGCCAATGTTTCTTCCTTCTATATCGCCCCTGCAGTGGGCGTTGAACTCTTAGGTTAGAAGTGCCAAGATAGTGATACATCAGCCTCAAAGGTTTACTTACAAGGAGCACTTTATGGGGTAACTTACAGCACACAGGCATACCCAATGGTTGGATCAGACAGCTCCTCTGAACCATGAGCCATGGGGTACAATGGGTCTTATACTCTACAGGTCAGCAGTGACTCTGGAGGTCAGCAGTCAGCAGCACAACACTAGCAAGCACCCCTAGCGTTCATTCCCCGCATAGGCTAGGAGTGTTTGGTTCTCAAGCACAGCCCCCTGCAAACAAACTTCGTTTCCCAAGCAGAGTGCTTGATAAGGCTTTCTACTCATTAATAAGGAATGCACTGAGAAGGCTGTCATTTATTTATTTATTTATTTAATTTATTTCATTTCTGTACTGCCCAATAGCCGAAGCTCTCTGGGCGGTTCACAAAAATTAAAACCAAACAACACACAATAAAACAATTTAAAATATATAGAACATTAAAACCACAATATAACAATACAACCACAATAAAACCTAGCAGCAGTGCAGGAGTTTAAAATACAGATTTAAAACAGCAAAGATAAAAATTTAGAAAGCTAAAACGCTAAAATGCCTGGGAAAATAAAAAGGTCTTCACCTGGCGCCGAAAGGAATACAATGTAGATGCCAGGCGAACCTCACTAGGGAGCTCATTCCAGAGCCGGGATGCCACAGCAGAAAAAGCCCTCCTCCTAGTAGCCACTCGCCTCACTTCCTTTGGCAGGGGCTCACAGAGAAGGGCCGCTGCCGATGATCTTAAGGTCCAGGCAGGCACATATGGGAGGAGGCGATCCTTCAGGTAACCTGGCCCCAAGCCATTAAGGGCTTTGAATGTTAACACCAGCACTTTGAATCGGGCCTGGAAATGGACTGGCAGCCAGTGTAGCTGGAAAAGTACTGGCGTAATATGAGCTCGCAGGCCAGTCCCTGTTAATAATCTTGCTGCCCTATTTTGGACCAGCTGAAGTTTCTGGGCCATTTTCAAAGGCAGCCCCACGTATAACGCATTGCAGTAATCCAGACGAGAAGTTATCAGAGCATGGATAACTGTAGCAAGGCTATCTCTGTCCAGATAAGGGTGTAGTTGGTATACCAGCCTAAGCTGATAAAAAGTGCTCCGTGCCACTGAGTTCACCTGTGCCTCAAGTGACAGTTCTGGATCCAAGAGCCTTTTGACTCACCTGCACATGCTCAGAGGCTTACTAGCATGGGAATTGCACCAATAATGAACTTAAGCAAGCATTATTGATCTCTAGGCCCCTCTAACACTATAAATGACTTGGCTACGCTCCTGGGGCCAATACATCTCCTTATTAAGAAAAGACTCCTGTGCAAAACAGCCAGCCTGTTTTTGTTTTTTATATTATCATATTATACAGCAGTTTGACTGTATAATTTTGACAAATCATCAATGATATTCCAAATATTTCAGTATATAGCTTAAGATGTGTGAGGAGTGAATTGATCAGCAGTTATTTTGCCAGGCATTATATTTGGTGGTGAATTTACCTTTCCAGTCTCATTGGGCTTTGGTCCTACATTCTGCTTGCTGTTCAGGGGAAATAATTTTGCTGCGTCCCACACAAAATGGACATGTGCTGCCTACACAATAGCTGTAAGCTACCATATTTTTTAAAATTAATTTCAGGTGGTGTCACAGAGCTTGATTAAGAAATAAGATCCATGTCCAACATTAGCCCTATGGAAGCATTCACCTTGCTTCCATGTAGGGCAAAAGTAAACTGATGATTAACTGTACATTAGGAAAGGAAAGGTTCCTCCTGTGCAAGCACTGGGTCATTGCTGACCCCTAGAGGGATGCCGCTTACGCTGGCATTTTCATGGCAGACTATAGCGGGGTGGCTTACCACTGTAAGCCCATTCGTGACTACCTTTCCCCCAGCAAGCTGGGTACTCATTTTACCGACCTCGGAAGGATGGAAGGCTGAGTCGACCTGAGCCGGCTACCCGAGACCTGGCTTCCACTGGGATCGAACTCAGGTCACGGGGAGAGTTTCGTTTGCGATACTGCCGCCTACCACTCTGTGCCACACGAGGCTCTTTAACTGTACATTAAACTGAACATTAAAACATAATAATTCAAGTAACTCTCCCAAGATTAAAACTGTCCTTTTCTACATGAGGCATTTATTGTGCACTTGTCTTTCTGTACTCACAGTTGTTTACGGGTTCTTTAGATGATGTCATGACCCTTCACTTCTGTTTTTAAACAGCACTTTCAGCAACTTTTCTTAGACCAGGTGAAATGCGGTATTATTTGTGAAAGTGAACGAAAATGCTTTTTCCTCTTGCGTAACTGCTGTATTCCACTATAGCACAGCACCACCTAGAGGCCATGTAGCAGAAAAGTAGGAAAAGAAAAGCTCTCTGTGTAGAAATCGGATCTCAGTTGTGCGACGAAACCAAAAGTAGACATGGTGGATTAACAGCCTTATGCAGAAAGCTCACAATCTGCAGTTTTCTAAAAGCTGCAAGCTGAACGCACCTGCAGAAGCCTTTTCAGACCTTTATGCTTTGCGCATGAAGGTCTAATTGACAGCTGGGTGCATCGGGATGTTGGGGCCGGGGCTTATGTGCACACCCACATCTCCCTCCCCACTTTTGCTCTCCACTCAGTTGAATGCCTGCATGTGGCTACTGTCACACATACAACATTTCCTGCACCTATTTCATAAGAAGCTGCCTTATACCTAGGGATGTCAGAGAATTCCGCCACAGATCTCGGGGAGGCCGAATGCCAGCGCATTCGGCCCCCCGAAATCGGTGGTGGAACGGTCTGCCCCCCTGCGCCCCCCGGGACGGGACTTACCTTGGGCGGATCTTCCTGGCAGTGGCGGCTCCGGCGGCGGTTCGGCAGCGGCGGCTGCGGCGGCCGGTCTTCCAACTGGCTGCTGCCGCCACCATTTCCAGTTAAAAAAACAAAAAAACATGATAGGCTACATAAAGATTTATGTAGCCTATCACAGCTAGATTTTTTAAAAACACCGTGATAGGCTACGTAAATGTTTACGTAGCCTATCACGGCTGATTTAAAAGAAAGAAAAAAAACGTGCGTACGCAAATGGCGGCGCCCATGGGCACCGCCATTTGCGTTCCTCATTTTGGAAGGTCTTAGTCTACATAAACATTTACTTAGACTAAGACAGCGAAAATAAGGGGAACGCAAATAACGTAGACACTACGCTATTTGCGTTCCCCTTATTTTCGCCGTCTTAGTCTACGTAAATGTTTATGTAGACTAAGACGTGCCAAAATAAGGAACACAAATGGCGGCGCCCATGGGCGCCGCCATTTGCGTACGCGCATTTTTTTTCTTTTAAATCAGCCGTGATAGGCTACGTAAACATTTACGTAGCCTATCACGGCTGACTGCAGGGACGCAAATGGCGGCGGCTACGGCCACCGCCATTTGCGTCCCTGCTAGCCAGCGGCCGGATGTCCGGCCGCTGTGGAGCCGGCTGGCGGCTCCGCAGAATCCCTGCAGAGTGGAGCCAGCTGGCCAGAATTTCAGGGGGGAGGGACGGAGCGCCTCCCCCCCCAGCCAGAATTTCGGGGGGAGGGATGGAGCGCCTCCCCACCACCATGAATGTCACCCTTCGAAAAGGTAAGTGACTTTCATACATCCCTACTTATACCAGGTCAGACTATTTGCCATCCAGCTTAGCATCGTCTGCTGTGTGACTGGCACTGGTCCTCTAGGAATCAGGCAGAGTTCCTTCACATCACTTTCTAACTGATCCTCTAACTAGAGATGCCAGTGGTTGAACCTGGATCCTTCTGCATGCAAAACAGGTACTCTGCCACCCAGTTGTGGTACTTCCCCAACTGCATAGGCATGGTGCCCATTTTAGCAGTGTATATTATTTGTGCCTGTTTTTTTCCTAATGTACTAGCGCGTGCCAGCCAGATATTTTGCCATCTCAGAGCCATTTTATTTGTACTGCATTTGTAGGGGGAAATCTATACATTGGCATGCTTATTCTTTGGCAGGGTATTAGAACCAGACCACAGTCACGTGCTTTGCTCACGACCACTTTACGAATGTCCTTTTTACTTACCACAAGGCATACAGAGTTGTTTCATCTGTCAAATGTTGGAGGGAATGCTGTTGCGGGTGTTGTACTTACTCTCAACAATAAAATCGAACAGTTCTGCTTGCAAAACAGGCTGAGGAAAGGGAAGAAGGCAAGACATCAGGAAAAGCTTTATAATTACAGCATTAAACAAAAATACATCAGCTAACTCCCTTCACGCACGCACGCACGCATGCATGCACACACACTGCATAACAGGGGTCTTCAACATGGTGTCTATGTAGCTTAGGCTCAGGGGTTTCTGGCAGCTCAAGCTCAGGCGTCTCAGGTTCTGCAGTGGTGCTCAGGCCTGGCGTTTCCTCTGTTGGCACCACTGGTTCTTCAGCCTGCAAGTCCATGTCACTGCTTGACTCCTGGGCCTTGACAATATGGAGGATACTTAAAAATGTGATCACTTACCTGTCTGAACTGGTAAAGTCCAGAAACATTCTGCCACATGAGCACAAACATACCTTAATCAATGGGAGAAAATGCATCCATTTGAAAAATGCACACAATTGACGTTTGGGAAAATGCGCATGAAAATATATGTATGAATTTTCATGTGAAGAGAAAAACACATCTCATAATCTGATATGGAAACAAGCTGGAATGAGCTTTGAGGTGGAATTCGGAGAATCTTGACGCATTCGAGTTTTGCTGATTTGCACATCCCTAGAGGAAACCTCTTTGGAGGACGACAGTTGGGATTCCGCAGCAAACCCTACTGCAAGAGAGGACTTGGGGCAACCTGAGGAGTTCTGTCACAGGGATGACTGTGCTTGACTGGGTTTCCAAAGAACCACTGCAACCCCTGCTCTGGAGAACCCTACTCCCCTGTCCCACGGCTGTCCAGAGCAGTAGCAGAAGCGGACCAGGTAGGAGACTGAGAGTTGTTGTTGGAGTGCCCACCTGATACCCAAAAGAGCCTTCCACCCAAGGTCTATTCCAGAGCAAGGGTCTACTCCTGAAGAGGGGAAATTTTGGCTGCAGATCATGAGGAAGCAGATCTAGCTGCACCTGCTGAACTGGGAAGAGAGGTGTAGCTGACAGCATGTATATTATAGAATCATAGAATAGTAGGGTTGGAAGGGGCCTACAAGACCATCGAGTCCAACCCCCTGCTCAGTGCAGGAATCCAAGTCAGAGCATCCCCGATGGCTGTCCAGCCTGGTCTTGAATGCCTTGGGAGAGCCCACCACCTCCCTAGGGAATTGGTTCCATTGTCGTATTGCTCTAACAGGAAGTTTTTCCTGATGCTCAGCTGGAATCTGGCTTCCTGTAACTTGAGCCCATTATTCCGTGTCCTGCACTCTGGGATGATCGAGGAGAGATCCTGGCCTTCCTCTATAAGCCTTCAGTCTTCTCCCAGACCTTACCCAGGTTAGCAGCTTCCTTTGAGCCATTGCCTCCAGCCAGTGGAGGCTGGTGGCTCCAAAGTCAGTGGGGTGGTGAATCCTCTTCGAGTTTCAGCCAGAACTCTAAAGGAGCTATCCAAGCACCATCAATAGGTCCTTTTGAATTCTGACTGGTTCTGACGGAAACCCAGAGTGGATTCACTGCCCCACTGGCATCGGAGCCACCAGCCTCCACTGCCTCCTTCAAACGCTTCTGAAACTTCAAGGGTGTTTCAAAGCAGGACAGTTGGGGTGGGGGGATCAGCCATTCAAAGAAAGGTCAACATTTCTGCACCAGCTTTCTCCAAGCCCCTTCCATGGGTTCAGGCAGCACTTTGGATCCCATCTAATGTCTTGCGGAGCAAAATTACAAATAAATGATTCTATGCATACCTATGTTCCAAAGGAAAAGTGAGAAGACTCAAGTAACTGAACAGTGCCCATTTTAATTGTATCCCATTAGTCATATCCCCTTCAGGTTGTTTTAGTAATAAAAAGATCAGCGTGGCTAAGATGTTTTTCCCTTCAATTAAAGTGTGTAATTTATTGATAGATTATCTTAGTATTAATGATCTGGCCTTTTTTGACAAGCTAAAGACATAATGGCTCTCTCCATTACCTTTTATGATCATCTTTAGGACAAACGTTCCTCACATGTCTGTAGGTGCCACATCTGTCAGCTGCTAAAAGAGGTGGCAGGATTACAGAAGGGATTCTGAGGCTGGGGGCCTGGAGAATCAAAAAGGCCATTTAATGCTTGAATTGAAGTGGACAACAAAATCTGGTATCCCTGCTTCTGGGCAGCTTTCTGCAGTGGTGTATGCGTAGCGTCACTGTTTTCTCGTCATCGTGCCTGTTTATTCCTTGTATGGATGGTGGACAGACACAGATGTACATTGCATGGACACAAATGTAGTATCTTGCAGTCAAAGGAAAGCTAAAGTATTTCCCCCCTAAAATAAAATGCACAGTATGTTAATGTGTGCTTTAATTTACAGCCTACAGGGTAACATCTTTATTTAAATAATTGTCCTAGAACACTGAGTCATTCCTTGCACTCTTGCACTCCTGTTCTTTCCCTTTCTAGCTAACTCATTATAATTTCATAAATGCTCTTTGATGTATGAGCTAGACAGAGCACAAAATTAAAGGGAGGAGATATTGAACACTTCAAAGAGGAAGAGCATGCCCTGCGCTGTGACCCGGTCTGCTGATCCTTGGTACCGAACCTTCTCATCTGGAATGTTCCATAGAACAAATGCATGGAGATTTTAGTCATACTGAATTAGGTATCCAAAACATTTTGTAAGCTGATAGTAGACTTCTGCAATGAGGAGCCTAGCAGTAAAAATAGCAACTCATGAGTCAGAGAGTTAACCATGGTTAACAGCAAGCTGGCCTGGTTGAGAAGGAAATGAAGATTAGGAAGCAGCAAGATATTAAAGAACTACAGCGGAAAAACTAAGGGGGGGGAGAATTTACGTCTGCTATAGGGTTAATAGGAAGATTGATGACACGGGAATAATGCGCCTGATAGAAGAGGATAAGTGAGATCTGCAACTCACTTGGTGTGGGATTTTCCTCTTCAGTGTTTACTGAGCATGTTCTGTGGCAACAGAGCATGCTCAGTTCCCTCTGGACTGTTTTTGGGGGTTCCCTCACACATTCTAATACCACTCCTCTTGTTCAATGACGGGCTGGAAAGGAGCTGTGATGATGGGATTACTCCAGAGAGAAGATGGCCAAAGATTTGTGGGGAGATGCTTATGAGGCAATGGAAAACTCAAAGCTTCCAAGTTCTTTATGCCTAGGGTTTCAGCTTCAAAATCAGATGCTAGACAGGTGTTATGACAACTAATGAAATAAAACATTTAAAGCACTCTGGACAACTGAGAGCGCTACATAAAATCATAATAATGTTTACAGGCACATAGGTTGGGGGGACAGGGAGAGAAGCGTAACTGAAAGAATCTTGGTAGAAGGATAGTCAGGGACAGACTGTGAGTGACAGCACAACCCTATTCATATCTACTCAGAAATGAATTCTATACAGTGCAATGGGTTTGACTCCCAAGGAAGTAGGTATATGATTGCAGCCTAAATCAGCTGATGAAAGGTTGTGATGTAGTTCAGGGAGAAGAGCAGGGCCACAAGGGAAATAATTTTAAAAAGCATTAAAAGGTCCTGAAATGGTGACGCAATGGCAGAGGGCAATGTAATGCAGCACAGCGGTAACGTATGGGAGAATATAAAAAAATAATGTTCAACCAGAAAATTATGTTTCTAAAAACAACCACCACAACAATTTAAAACTAAATAGAAGTACACAAGATTAGGGATGAACAGATTTCGTTAAATCAGTTCCATCTGTGCTTTATGGATTGTCAGGCAGCTTTCACTCGGTCACCCACTCATTGACGGAATTGGGTTTTTTTTACCAGAATTTTGTTCTATGTGCGCTAATTCTCATTAATGCTAATTTGCATTCACTCAAATTCAATTCGCATTTGTGCTAATCTGCACTTGCACAAATGTGATAATCTGAATTAGTGCAACCCCCACCCCCACCCCGAAAGTGAAAAACTGGTCTGAGAATCTTTGGAATTTGCACGACTTGGAAAAAGTTGGTCCACTGCGGAATCTGCAGGTCGGACTGATAGAAATCTGAACTCATTGCAATCTGTCCCTATACAAGATGGCCTGGGAAGTTATCACTAACCACATGCAACACATCAGACATAATTGCAACAGATACACAAGACAGAAAGTGACAGCGGTAGCTTGTGAAGCAGTGCCTTGGAGGCTAGCAGCTTCCACCAGTGAATGCCTTTACATAGCAACCTGACACCCTTACTGGAGGGCATTGTGAAGAGGCACAGGGGCTGTTGACTCAGCACTTTGCAGACACTTGGCTGCCAACTGGCTAGCAGGACCCAGCAGGGTCAGTGACATCATGGCCCAAACACCCCACGTTCATGCACTGGTGCTCCGCAGTCGATGTTGGTAGCCTCCGCTGAACTGCCGTTGATAGAAGACTGACATTTTCCCTGTGAGGTATTTCCATTTGACATCCGGATGTAATGCAAGAAATGAGAGCATTTGTTGAACTATCCCTGTGACTGGTGAGGCTGTCTACACAATAGAAACTGATTTAACTCACAGGGAGCTGTAAGAGACCTCCACCCTTGGGATATCTGGACTTTGTTAAATCTGTTCCGTCTGTGCTTTGAGAAAATTGTCAAGCATCTTTCATTCCGTCCTCCATTCATTGATGGAATTGGATTTTTTTAACCTGATTTTTCTTCTACTTCCACTAACTCACACTAGCGCTAATGCATACTTGCACTAATGCACATTACCTAATGTGCACTTGCGCACATGCACATTACCACTAATGTGCACTTGCACTAATGAGAATTAGCACAAATCCCCTCCCTCAAAAGTGAAGAAACAGTCCACAAGTCTGGGGAGTCCACATGACTCAGAAAAAGCCAGTCCACTGCGGAATCTGCAGGTCACATCCATAGAAATTCAAACTCATTCCTATTCCACACTAACTGGATCTTATTCTATGCTAACTGGATTTAGTATGGGATTGGCATATATGCGTGTAAATACTCTATCATTAGTCTATGTAAGTTAGGAAAGTTTCTCACAATAGGGCCAAGATCCTAGCTAGCACTTCCAGTGAACCAAATAATCATCCCAGCATCTCCCTGGCTGTACCTTTGTTTCTCCTGTGAATTGGAGGCATCTGCCTCCTCTTCCTGCTATTGTCCCCATTTAATTAACTGTTATCCAACTGCACAAAAGAATTTGTCATAATAAGCTACATTTAAAATGCATAGGTACTATTTTAACCATGACAGGGGTACAAATGCTAAATTTCAGAAATAGAGCAAATTAAAGCAAGATAGTCATCTAAGCGCTGGGCATGATATACATGAAGGGGGCATCCATGCTTGTAATGAGATGACAGAATGAAAACAGCCCAATTGTCAGTCCAGAAGAACTTCTTTTTAAAAATCCCAGTATCATTTGATGGGGATGAAAATAATAAACTTTGAAAGAATTCTACTGTGTAGAACTTTTCCTGTGTAGAATAGACACAGGCACCTGTTTTATCCACAGTAACAAATATCTAGAACAGTTTGCTCCTGGGCACTCTTCCCCAACCGGATGCCTCCAAATGTTTTGGACTTCAACCCCTATCAGCCCCTGCTAGCACAGCCAATGATCAGGAATCCTGAGAGTTCTATCCAAAACATCTGGAGGGCACCAGGTTGGGAAAGGCCACTCTGGTGGATCATGCTATAAAGAAGCAGTGTGGTGTAGTGGTTAGTGTGTTGGACTAAGACTGAGGAAACCCTGGTTCAAATCCCCCCTCACTGGTTGACTTTGAGCCATTCTCCCCCCCCCCCAACCTACCTCACAGGGTTTTTGTGAGGAATCTGAGGATATTATTGGTGTGGGGGGGGGGAGGCATGTATGCTGTCATGAGCTGCTTGGAGGAAATGTGGGATATAAATAAAATAAAAAATAAATAAAATCCCAAAGAGAAAGCAGTGAAAATAATCAGCAAGGATATATAGATACATCTATATTGTTTACTATTTTTCCCTCCAATACCAGTCAGATCATATAAGGTCTTTGTGAGTTAGAGAAAAGGTACGGTAAAGAAATAAACCAGTGTATCCAGCAGTAGCTTGCACACACACAAGTTGGGACACCTGGTTTTCATGGCTCCCCCTTAAATACTGTGTGGCTTTTTGGGAAGGGGAGTTAAGTGAGTAGGGAGACAGGTGAAAATTGGGTGCCTGAACTTACATGAGCAGAAGCATTTTCCATTAAGGCAAAGCCACCATTGTATACAATACAACTCAGTGGATTAACGGAGCTGGAAATACATCTGGAAACTGTATTCAGTACATCAGTTCTGGTCATTTGACATATCCACTCCAGTTACGTGGGCCATAACTGCCCTGTTAGCTCTCATGTGCTCAGCTGAGAATGGAGTGCTGACTGGACACCTGTACTTGCACCCCTATGGCTTGTGACCTTACACTGACATGGGCCTTGCTCAGTGTAGGCAAATCTGAAAGAAAGATTGCTTGTTATGTCCTGACAATTGCCACATATACTTAGGTCAGATGTGAGTGCCCAGAGGACTATGCTTTGAAGCTTAGTCTAAAACCCACATTGACTACAGCAACAATGAACCAATGTCCACATACTCTCCCCTTGAAATTCAATTTATTTCCTTTATTTTGATTGGTTGTTTTCCCCCTATATCAGAAGCTGTTCTATAAAAGTTCATTTCCAATCTAGTGTAATTCCAAGGTCCGTTGGATTTTGCACAGCATTCAGGTATTGCATGATCCCATGAGAGTCACCATTTCTGCTTGGTCCGATGATTTTTCCAATAAAATCTCTCAACTGGGTCCTACTAAGACTGGTGTCCAGGGACCACGTGCAATTGCATATTCTCTGATCAAAACCTCTATGTCCAAAAATATTACTCATTGAGTGGGACACTACAAAAATAATCTTTCATGTCATGTATTTCTGTACATGTGAAATATTGGTGTCAGCACAAATTCTTCTAGAAAGCAATTCTATTGGTGACACTGAGATTCTGGACCATGCATCTCAGCACAAACATGCATTCTTTGGCAGAGAATGAAATGATCTCTTCCTCTCACTTCTTTCCACTTTCAGTGCCTTTGTGTGGGATAGGCTGAAGACAGATCAACTCAACAGATAAATGTCGTCCTTGATGCAATCCACTAAATATATTACTTGTGACACTTTGGACTAAAGGGAAGCTTCGTCGTTCATCTAGCCCATTTCCACCTCTTGTGCTTATTATAGTGGTCTTTATATTAAATCACCTTTGTTGTTCAGGAGTCGCTTGTCTTCATTCTCCACAACCTGCATATCTGCAAACAAGACCGCAAATAGGGACTGATGTAGCAACCAGCCCCTTTGTGAAGCCATCAAGCCCATTTGCCTTGTCAGGGTCTCATGACCAACTTTTTGATTTGTTTAATTTGTTCATTGAAATCTCCAGTACCAGAGGCAGTGAGCCTATGTACACCAGTTGCTGGGGAACATGGCTGGGAGGGTGCTGTTGCACTCATGTCCTGCTTGTGGGTTCCTGGTCAAGAGCTGGTTGGCCACTGTGTGAACAGAATGTTGGACTAGGTGGACCCTTGGTCTGATCCAGCATGGCTGTTCTTATGTTTGTATGTTCTTAACCTGAGACAGCTTTCCATTTAGTATGAGACATGATTGGGAGGGCAGTTTTATTTTGTGGCTGGCCATCAGAATTCAGTTTCTGACTTGCAGAGCAACCCTAATTACTTTGGAGAAGGGAGCTCCATGGCAGAGCCACCACTGGAGTACAGTTCTTGATTGGTCTTTTCCCCCGTGTCTCCCCCCCCCTTAAAATTATCCCTCTCACTAAAATTATGCCAGTTTCTGGTGGCCTGTTGGGGGAATGAGGGGACTTTGCATCCAGTGGATCCATCATGGCCCTGGAATGCCCCATTTAGTCCCCTCCCCTATCACTAGTGGGAACACCCACAGTGGCACTCCTATAATCGCAGAGCTTTCCATGGGCATATTGGGGACCTCCACAGTGGATGGACCACCCAATCCTAACTCCCCATCAGCCAGCCTTGGCGGGGGGGGGGGTAGTGTGAGACTAGGCATTGCATTTTGTGTGTCACATTTAGGGATATACAAAAGTCACTTACATTTCCACGGATTATGTTCATGGGGGGGGTGCGTTCCGTCCCTCCCCCCGGAATCCTCGATGTGGGGGGAGGCAATCCATTCCTCCCCCCCGGAATCCTTGATGGCCGGCTGTGCTCTGCGGCGGCTCTGCAGAAGGCTCTGATTTCCGGCTGCGGAAGGCTCTGGGTAAAACAAAAAACAAAAAAACCATGTGTATGCAAATGGCGGCGGCTATGGCCGCCACCATTTGCATTCCTTATTTGTCGCCGTCTTAGCCTACGTAAATATTTACGTAGACTAAAACGGCGAATCAAAAAGGGACGCAGATAGCGCCCGCTACGCTATTTGCGTTCCCCTTTATTTTCGCCGTAATAGTCTACGTAAATATTTACATAGGCTAAGACGGTGAAAAATAAGAAATGAAAATGGCAGTGGCTGTAGCCGCCGCCATTTGCGTACGCGTTTGTTTGTTTTTAACCCAGCAGTGATAGGCTATGTAAATCTTTACGTAGCCTATCACGTCTCTGTAAAAAAAACAAAAAAAAAACACGACAAGACTGCAAATGGCGGCGGCGGCAGCCGGTCGGAAGACCAGCCACTGCCGCCGCCGCCGCTGCCAGAGCTGCGGCCGCCCGGAACATCCGCCCCAGGTAAGGATCCGTGGGGTGGCGGGGGGGTGGCAGGCTGTTCTGCCACAGATTTCGGTGGGCCGAATGCACTGGCATTCGGCCTCACCGAGATCCATGGCGGAATTCTCTGACATCCCTAGCTCACATTTAATTCTGTGTCGTTATCATGCATGCATCAGCATTTTAGGCGAATGAGTTCCTGTAGTATGAGTGATGGTGGGTTCCAGCCAGGCCGTGAGCTACGGAATATGAGTGGCCTCAGAAATCATGCTACGAGCCCTCCTGGAGACTGAGTGAAGAGGCCCTTCCAGTCCAAAGTCTGCAACTGTCGTATCAGCAGTTACAACATCCTGTGGAATAACAAGCAGGCTTCTGGTCAGCTCACCCACGGTCATTGCACCATCAGCAATAAGACAGTCTACCGAATTGTGGGTCAAGATCTAAACATCTGTGAGGTAACGCAGTGACTGGGAACTAAAGGATATAAAGTGGGCCTAGGAACAGTCCCAGATGAAGATCTCAGCACCTCAGGAAGGTGTGCACCTTGGGACCCCATCAGCTCTGGAGCGAAGTCGCACTTAGGGATGTCAGAGAATTCCGCCACGGATCTCAGTGAGGCCGAATGCCAGTGCATTTGGCCCCCCAAAATCTGTGGTGAAACGAAGTCATCCCTAGTCTCACTCACCATAGTGAGTGGTAAGTATGATTGCATAGGGATAAAATTCCACTCATATCTGATATCTGTGATTTGACGTACAAATTTTATTGGTGTAATCCATAAAGCAATATAAGGTTAGGAGAGCTCTTGTGTGCAGCGTCATTACTCCATCTCTTTCTAGATCCCAGGTCTGCTTGGGACTGATCACCCTATATCAGACAGATTTGGTTACAGTAGATTGCTCTGTTGTGGTCTATGCCATTCTGCATTTTTAAAGCAACATCACGTCTTTTCTTGTGAACAGCTGTCAGGAATGATTTCTCAACCTCAATAGATCTTTGGTGTGGTTTTTTTTTTACCCATCTAGTAAGAATCAGGTAATTTTGCATACCTGTATGTGTTCTGAAGGGTTAACTGCCAGGCAGGTAGCATCTAAAGATGATGAACAGGGCAATTGCCAATTGAATATAAGGTACACTTCTTAGAGCTGTAATCTCTAAGAATTTTGATCTCAGAAATAAACTTCCCCTTGTTATGACTGACTGATCTTCCTTTTGTTAGTGAGATTGCTTGTTGATAGACCAGGATAGTTGGTTGATGTTTCCTCAATGAGCCCTAAGAGTTGGGATACCAGGAACTCTCTCCCTAGAGAGAGAAGAAGCTGCAGTTTGGTATCACAGAGAGAGACTTGGCTTGCATGTAACAAGAAGCCACTGTGGGTGAATTTCCCCACTGGGCTTAGAGTAATAGAATCATAGAATAGTAGGGTTGGAAGGGGCCTACAAGACCATAGAGTCCAACCTGCTGCTCAATGCAGGAATCCAAGCCAGAGCATCCCTGACAGATGGCTGTCCAGCCTCATCTTGAACACCTCCAGTGTGGGAGAGCCCACTGCCTCCCAAGGTAATTGGTTCCATTGTCGTATTGTTCTGTCAGGAAGTTTTTCCTGATGTTCAGCCGGAATCTGACTTCCTGTAACTTGAGCTCATTATTCTGTGTCCTGCATTCTGAGATGATCGAGAAGAGATCCTGGCCCCCCTCTCTGTGACAACCTTTCAAGTAGGGGTGCACGAAAGTCCCTTACCTGTCCTCGAAGCTTTTCGCGGTGGGGGGGAGGCGCTTCACTGCTCCCCCCGTGAAGTTCAGGCCGGGGGGGAGGCTTCCCGCCTCACCCGGCCGAAATTCAGGCCGGGGAGGAGGCGCCTCGCCTCTCCTGGCCGCGAACTAAAAAGTTAAAAAAAAAAAGGCCCCGTGATAGGCTACGTGACGATTAACGTAGCCTATCACGGCTAGATCTGCAAAGTCAGCCGTGATAGGCTACGTACATCGTCACGTAGCCTATCACGGGTGACTTAAAAAAAAAAAAAAAAGCGCGTACACAAATGGCGGCCCCCATAGGGAGCCGCCATTCGCGTTCCTTATTTGGTCACTGTAGTCTACGTAAATCTTTACGTAGACTACGGCGAAAATAAGGGCAACGCAAATAGCGTTGTCCTTATTTTCGCCATAGTCTACGTAAAGATTTACGTAGACTACAGCGATCAAATAAGGAACGGGAATGGCGGCTCCCTATGGGGGCCGCCATTATCCGTACACGCTTTTTTTTTAAAGTCACCCGTGATAGGCTACGTGACGATTTACGTAGCCTATCACGGCTGACTTTGCAAATCTAGCCGTGATAGGCTACGTTAATCGTCACGTAGCCTATCACGGGGGCGTTTTTTTTTTTTTCTTTTATTGGAATGGCGGTGGCGGCAGCCGGTCGAAAGACCGGCTGCCGCTCCCGCCCCGGATGAAGACCCGCCGAACCGCCGGCCGGACCTGCCGCCGGGAGGGACCTTCGGCAAAGGTAAGTCCCGTCCCGGAGGGGGTGCGGGGGGGGGTGCGGAGAATTTCTCCCCGAAACTTCTTCGGGGGGCCGAACACATTGGCGCTCGGCCCCCCGAAGTTTCGGGGAGAAATTCTCCGCCAACCCTACTTTCAAGTACTTGAAGAGTGCTATCCTATCTCCCCTCAGTCTTCCCTTCTCAAGGCTAAACATGCCCAGTTCTTTCAGTTTCTCCTCATAGGGCTTTGTTTCCAGTCCCCTGATCATCTTCATTGCTTCATTGCAAAAAAACATTGAGGGGCCATGTTTTGCAGAATTTGTCTCCCAACAAAGATCAGGGAAATTGAAGTCCCCTATTACTACATCATGCTTCCTTGAAACATTGGCTATTTGTTTTTTGAAAGTTTCATCCTCATCTTCTCCTTGATTGGGTGGCCGGTAGTAGACTCTGACCACCAGGTTCTTTTTATTCTTTGCTCCATTTATTTTAATCCAGATGCTCTCGATGGGGCTACCAAGGGGCTGTATTTCTGTGCAGAGATATGTATTTTTAACATATAGTGCAATCCCTTTCTGTTCCTCCTGTTCTTTTTGAACAAGTTATATCCTTCAGTTGCTGTATTCCAGTCATGAGAGTCATCCCACCAAATCTCAGTTATAACTATCAAGTCATAATTTCCCTCCTGCATTAAGAGTTCAAGTTTGTTCCCCATACTTTGGGCATTAGTATATAGACATCAAAGACCATGTCCTTCATGGTCTGGCTTTCTTCCTACATGTTTCTGAAGACTATTATTGGGTGCTATTAGAGCTGTTCTCTCCGTTGCAGTGCATGAGCCTTCGTCCATTTTTACTCCCAACTTTACGTCTCCCTTCCCCATAGGATTCAGTTTAAAGCCCTCCTGATAAAGTTCTTCATGCTGTGGCCAAACACATTCTTCCCAGCCTTTGGGAGGTGCAACCCGTCCCTTGCCAACAGTCCATCTTCCAGGAAGTATAGCCTGTGGTCCCAGAATCCAAATCTCTCTCATTGGCACCACCTTCATAGCCAGTCATTCACCCGTAGTATTTTTCTTTCCCTCTCTATCCCTCTTCTAACTACTGGAAGGATGGATGAGAAAACTATCTGGGCCCCAAAGTTCTTGAGTTTCCTTCCCAAAGCTTCAAAGTCTGACACGATTTCTTCGTAGCTCTCATTGTGGAAGCCGCCATTTCAAATATTCTGGGCACGGCGGGAGTGCACCATAGCTTCCCATTATATACGAACCCAGCAAGGATGGGTTATTGGGTAGTTGGCAAGCCACCCAGAACCCATGGGGTGTGGGGTTGCAGGTGGCTTTTCAACCACTCCAACAACACACCCTTGCCAGGTTCACAAACAACAAGAAGCTATGCCGCGCCCCCATCGTGCCCCAAATATTCAAAACAGCACGCACCAACATAGCAAAAAGCCCTGCATGGAAATTCACCCACAGTGGTTTCAGGTTACATGCAAACTGGGACATAACTGGGATTGCTGGGGGCCAAACTATATGTGACCTTGAACTGCAAAGTTCTGCTCATAAAGACACTCTTCCTTCATCTCCCCCCACCATCCCATTTGACTCACTCACTTTCCCCTAGCACATTCATATGTATACTTTTTCAGAACCATTAAGATCACATAAATTACTACAATCCTATGTAGATATATGTACAAATGTATTTCTGAATTGCATCTGTGATATCATGGAAACAAGCAAGCCCCAAACTAATCAACGTGGTGTCAAATAATCACCCCTCAGTAATCGCACAAGCTGTGTGTGAGATCATGAAATAATAATATGGTAAAAGAATTACAACCTGGGCTGATACGCTGATTCATTTCTTTTATTGTCTGTTCTTCAGATGACAGTGGACATGGTTTCAAAAGACATCTTTAAATGGAAGAAAAGTTAAAGTACCTGACGTATTATATGAAGAAAATAAATGAAGAAAATACAATGAAATGGTTTTTTTAAAAAAAAATCAGATTAGATATTCTCAACCTTCTCTATCAAGCACAGAATCTATGCAAAGAAGAATTAAACCCAATTAAATACTAGAAAAGCTACTTCTTACCCTATATTGATCAGGAATTTTCGTATTTACTCCTTTTAAGCAACATTTTCTCCCTTCCAAACTTGTCCCCCACCCCTACCCTTTAAAATTATATATCCATGAAATACACCCTACAATGCAAAGGTTTAGAAGGTGAATGAAATAAGATTAATGTGAGAGCATGTTTATTTGGCATAAATAGAGTCTGTACTTTTTTCCCCTTTAACTTACTACTTCCTGATGGATTAGTGTTATAAAAGCAAACATCAGGAGGTAAATTTTATGTTATAGATTATGGACAGCATAAGTATACACACATAGGTATGAGAATCAACAGCTTAAGAAGAAATGAATCAATAAATAATAAGAGACTGTCAGATTTTTATTATGAGTGGGGAATAATGAGAAAAATAAACATGGTTGGAACATAGCCTGCATAAAACTGATTTTTACCTTAAGGGCATTCACAGAAAAGAGTTTCCTATCCCCTCCTCCCTCCTGCATCCCCCTGAAAAGCATCTCTGGAGAATCAGAGGGCCCTTCTGAATAATATGGGAAGGGGAAAGAATTGCCCAAAATTGTGCTGGGAAGTGCTGTTTTACACCATGACCATTCATTTCTGGAGTGCTACAGGCTTCCATCTGATCTCCCATGCTTTTCAACATCTATATGAAACGATTGGGAGAGCAGTCATCTAGAGGTCTGAGCTCAAGAGTCATCAGTACAATGACAATATGCAACTCTACCTCTCATTTCCATCTACTAATGGAGGAGAGAGTAGAGGTGAGAAAGCAGTGCCTTAAGACAATTCAGGGGTGGATAAGAGTGAACAACATCAATCCGGATAGGATGGAGGTATGGTTGAGTCAGGCATTCCAGCAATCTGGATTAAGATACCTGTTTTGGATGGGGCTGCATTCCTCCTGAAGAAGCAGGTGAACAGCTTGGGGTACTCCTTGGTCCATCACTTTACCTAGGTGTACAGGTGGCAGTGATAATAAGAAATGTTATTTAACAGCTGCAGCATTACAGTAAGTCAGTCTAGAAGTGACCAGAGCATGGGTGACTGGCATTCATTTCCGGGGGTGGAGGGCTTGTTAGTCTATTGCCGCAAAAACAACAAAGAGTCATGTGGTGCTTTAAAGATGAGCACATTTATTCTGGCATAAGCTTTCATGGATTACAGCCCACTTCATCAGATGCATGGAGTGTTATCAAGAGTTTCAGGTATATATACAGTACATAAGGGGGGGGGGGGTAAACAGTGAGGTCAGAAGGAAATACAATGCAGAAAGAATTGACAGTGACAACCATATTCTTATCAGTCACCCATGCCTCAGTTGCTTCTAGACTGGCTTAATGTGTAAAATCGGTGCAAAATGCTGCCACCAAGTAGCCTTTGGCCATTTTGAGAGCCATCTCAGCCAGTGACCATCACCACATTTTTTTGGCAGCAAATTCTCTTAAGTTAATTGTGTGCCGAGTGTAGGAATACTTTCCTTTTGTCAGCCTTGACTGTGACAGTCAACCAAATTCACGATGAGCATTTTCATAGACAACTCTGAAAGGGCACATCAACTCCTCTTGCACCATTTGTGTCACGTGTGAATGGGTGTGGGGTGTAGAACAGAAAAGCGCACACGCACACGCTTATTCATTCCAGCTAATGTATGTGTTACCATTCACATAACATATCTGAAAAGGAACAGAGATTTCTATGGCTTGGATTCAGACTTTGTCTTCTGCAAATGAATGGGCTCCTTCCATCCATGGAAGGCTTTAGATCCAGAGGAGCATTTCCACTGGCCAAAAAGGGGAAGAGATGGTTTTTGCCATTTCCCTTCTCTCCCTGATGTCCCTCTGCCCCCATAAAATCTGCTCCAGAGGGTTGGGGGATTCTCCAAAACAGCATGGGAGGTGCCACTGAGGGCTGCATGAAGAGGGGGAATGGGCTTCCCTCCACTTCCCACCTCCCAGAGCATCCTGAGCAGAGCTCCCATCAGGGAATGCTCTTGCTGGCAGCAGAAAACTCTGGATCCAATAAAGAGTCAATGTGAAAATTGCCTTTCTGAGCATCAGTTTTTCACTTGCAAATGGAAACCATCATGTCCTACTCCTGCAGGTCCTGTGAGGATAAAAACTCTGCACATATAGGGTTGGAACCAGAATCTGCTGTCCACAAGAGAAAGGGGCCTTCCATGAGAGGAAGGGCTCTGCTCTGCTGCCCAATTTTTTAGGACCCTCCCCTCCACCCCCACACCACAGCTGACCCCGTTCAGCAAGGTCTCCTGACACTCTGTGTAGCATTTTCAGGGGGTTGGAAGGTCTGCTGGGGAAAGGAGGGAGCGGGGAAGTCCATTTCCATCAGCGTGGTTTATCCAGCTTAAATCTGGATCCAACCGATAATGAGCTATATAAACAAAAAATAATGCCAGTGAAGGACTCAGATTTGGACTGACTGGGCACTGCCTCTGTGTAGCTCAGTCATATTCTCAGAAGAAAAATAAATTAATGTCTGTTTTTAAATAGGTAGTAATTTGTTGTTTTAGTGATGGCATGGTGATGTTTCTAAATAATTGTATTTTATTTTTAATCTGGCAAACCTGGCATTTTTCTGCTTCATGGCCTTTGAACATTTGATCAACATAACACAGAAAAATTCCAGCATACAGTATCAATTGCTGCTCGTTCTCCCTCCCTCCCTCCCTCCCTCTCTCTCTCTCTCTCTCTCTCTCATATAAGCTGCTCCACTTCCCTTAAAGCTACTAAGAACCTGGAAAAATAAATTGTGCTGCCTTTGAAGTGCCTGAAAAGAATCACTATTGTTAACATCTCCGAAATTATGGACATTTTCCATTCCTTTTTCCTAGTTCATGCATGAAAGCTTAGTGATTAATGAAAGCAACCATTAACAAATGACTGCTCCAATTAAAAAAAAAGCTTGCTTGATTGTTTAGCTCTTAATAAATTGCATTAATATCTGCAGAAATACCTTAAAGCTCAAAGATAACAAGAATACTGTGTAGCAATATGCAGAGAGAGAGAGAGAGATACTTAATATGAAGATAATCATGCAAATAACAGGAAGAAATTGTTTAAAGAAACAGTGCTAATATTTATAACAGCTGAGCCTATTAGTTTTGCAGAGAATCGGATCTTCTTTGTTTGAGGGATGCTCATGGAGAACCAAGACATATCTGGTAGACCTCTTCCTAAAGACCCAATGTGGTGTAGTTAGGATGCCCTCCTAAAAAGGTAAAGGTAAAGGTGTCCCCAACCAGTCGTGTCCGACTCTAGGGTGCGGTGCTCATCCCCGTTTCTAAGCCGAAGAGCCAGCGCTGTCCAAAGACGCTTCCGTGGTCATGTGGCTGGCATGACTGAACACCGAGGTGCACGGAACGCTGTTACCTTTCCCGCTGAGGCGGTACCTATTTATCTACTTGCAATTTCTTGCTTTCAAACTGCTAGGTTGGCAGTAGCTGGGACTGAAGACGGGAGCTCGCTCCGTCACGCAGCACTCGGGTCTCGAACTGCTGACCTGCCGACCTTCCAGTCTGCAGCTCAGCATCTTAACCACTAAGCCACCGTGGCCCCAGGATGCCCTCCTACATGCTGCCAAAAAAAGGAAATTCATCATCTAAAAAAGAAGACACCGATTTGCATAACATTTGTTTGTGCTGATTTATGTGTGTAAATGCACATTCAGAAATACTTGCTAACATTTAAATAGAAATATAATACATCTCTCCTTCATGAATCACTGCCTTGTTGTGGCGAAGGGGCTTGCGCAACTCAGTGAAGCCATAAGCTATGCCGTGCAGGGCCACCCAAGATGGACAGGTCATGGGAGAGAGTTCTGACAAAATGTGGTCCACTGGAGACGGAAATGGCATCCCCCTCCAGTATTCCTGCCAAGAAAACCCCATGGAATGTATCATGAGGCTAAAAGAGATGGCGCCGGAAGATGAGCCCCTCAGGTCGGAAGGTGTCCAATATACTACTGGGGAAGAGCAGAGGGAATTTCCAACTAGCGCCAGAAAGAGTGAAGCGGCTGGGCCAAAGCCGAAAGGACACTCAGCTGTGAATGTGTCTGGTGGTGAAAAGAAAATCCGATGCAGTAAAGAACAATATTGTTTAGGAACCTGGAACGTCAGATCAATGAATCAAGGTAAGCTGGAGGTGGTCAAACATGAGATGGCAAGATTGAACATCGACATCTTGGGAATCAGCAAACTAAAATGGACAGGCAAGGGCGAATTTAATTCAGGGGACCATCATATCTACTACTCTGGGCAACGATCCCTTAGAAGAAATGGAGTAGCACTCATAGTCAATAAAAGGGTGGGAAAAGCAGTACTGGGGTACAATCTCAAAAATGATAGAATGATCTCAGTATGAATCCAAGGCAAACCATTCAACATCACAGTAATTCAAGTCTATGCCCCAACCACTGAGGCCAAAGAAGCTGAGGTTGATCGGTTCTATGAAGACCTACAACACCTTCTAGAACTAACACCAAAAAAAGATGGCCTTTTCATCATAGGGGATTGGAATGCTAAAGTAGGAAGTCAAGAAATCACCGGGATAACAGGCAAGCATGGCCTTGGTGTACAACATGAAGCAGGACAAAGGCTAATAGAGTTTTGCCAAGAGAACACGCTGATCATAGCAAACACTCTTTTCCAACAGCACAAGAGGCGACTCTACACATGGACATCACCAGATGGTCAATATCGAAATCAGATTGATTATGTCCTTTGCAGCCAAAGATGGAGAAGCTCCATACAGTCAGTAAAAACAAGACCTGGAGCTGACTGTGGCTCAGATCATGAGTTTCTTGTTGCAAAATTTTGGCTTAAATTGAAGAACATAGGGAAAACCACTAAACCATTCAGGTATGACCTAAATCATATCCCTTATGAATATACAGTGGAGGTGAGGAATAAATTTCAGGGATTAGACCTGATAGACAGAGTGCCTGAGGAACTATGGACGGAGGTCCGTAACATTGTTCAGGAGGCAGCAACTCAATCCATCCCAAAGAAAAAGAAATGCAAGAAAGCAAAGTGGCTGTCTGATGAGGCTTTTCAAGTAGCTGAGGAAAGAAGGGAAGCGAAAAGCAAGGGAGAAAGGGGAAGATATACCCAACTGAATGCAGAGTTCCAGAGAATAGCAAGGAGAGACAAGAAGGCCTTCTTAATGAACAATGCAAAGAAATCGAGGAAAACAATAGAATGGGAATGACTAGAGATCTCTTCAAGAAAATCGGAGATCTTAAGGGAACGTTTTGTGCAAAGACAGGCATGATAAAGGACAAAGAAGGCAGGAACCTAACAGAAGCAGATGAGATTAAGAAGAGGTGGCAAGAATACACAGCAGAACTCTACAGGAAAGATCTAAATGTCCCTGATAGCCATGATAGTACAGTCACTGAACTTGAGCTGGACATCCTAGAGAGTGAAGTCAAGTGGGCCTTAGGAAGCATTACTAACAACAAAGCTAGTGGAGATGACAGTATTCCAGCTGAGCTATTTAAAATCCTAAAAGATGATGCTATTAAAGTGCTGCACTCAATATGCCAACAAATTTGGATCACTCAACAGTGGCCACAAGACTGGAAAAGGTCAATTTACGTTCCAATTCCAAAGAAGGGCAATGCCAAAGAGTGTTCGAACTACCATACAATTGCGCTCATTTCACATGCCAGCAAGGTTATGCTCAAAATCCTACAAGCTAGGCTTCAGCAGTATGTGAACCGAGAACTACCAGAAGTACAAGCTGGGTTTCGAAGAGGCCGAGGAACTAGAGATCAAATTGCCAACATTCGCTGGATGATGGAGAAAGCAAGAGAATTCTAGGGATGTCAGAGAATTCCACGAAGGATCTTGGTGAGGCCGAATGCCAGTGCATTCGGCCCCCCAAATCCTTGGCGGAATGGCCTGCCGCCCCTCCGCGGAAACCCCCCGGGATGAGACTTACCTGGGGTGGATGTTCCGGACGGCAGCAGCTCCAGCGGTGGCTGCGGCGGCGGCAGCGGCTGGTCTTCCGAACGGCTGCCGCCGCCACCGTTTGCAGTCTGTTTTTTTTCCTATTCATGATAGGCTATGTAAAGACTTATGTAGCCTATCACGTCTGGGTTAAAAAAAAAAAAAAGCGTACGCAAATGGTGGCGGCTACAGCCGCTGCCATTTGCTTTCCTTATTTTTGGCCTTCTTAATCTACGTAAATATTTACGTAGACTAAGACGGCAAAAATAAAGGGGAACACAAATAGCGCCTGCTATGCCGCTGCCATTTGCATACGCATGTTGTTGTTTTTTTAACCCAGACATGATAGGCTACGTATGTCTTTACGTAGCCTATCATGGCTGAATACAGGGACGCAAACAGCCGTGGCTACAGCAGCCGCCATTTGCGTCCCTGCTAGCCAGCGGCCGGATGTCCGGCTGCTGGCAGAGCCGGCCGGCAGCCCCGCGGAATCCCCGAGGAGCAGAGCCGGCTAGCCAGGATTCCGGGGGGATGGATGGAGCGCCTCCCCCCCCAGCGGAACCCGGCAGAGCCGGGTAAGCGGGGTTTCGTACACCCCTACTAAAGAGCGTCTTGTTGAGGGTGAAAGTGGAGAGTGCAAAAGCTGGTTTGAAACTCAACATTAAAAAAACGAAGGTCATGGCATCTGGCCCCATCACTTCCTGGCATATAGAAGGGGAAGACATGGAAGTAGTGGCAGATTTTATTTTCTTGGGCTCCAAGATCACTGCAGACGGTGACTGTAGCCATGAAATTAAAAGACGCTTGCTCCTTGGGAGGAAAGCTATGGCAAACCTAGACAGCATAGTAAGAAGCAGAAACATCACCTTGTCGACAAAGGTCCGTATAATCAAAGCTATGGTTTTCCCAGTAGTAACGTATGGCTGTGAGAGCTGGACTATAAGAAAGGCTGAGCGCCGGCCACCGCCGAAGAATTGATGCCTTCGAACTGTGGTGCTGGAGAAGACTCTTACGAGTCCCCTGGACTGCAAGGAGGTCAAATCAGTCCATCCTAAAGGAAATCAACCCTGACTGCTCACTGGAAGGACAGATACTGAAGCTGAAGCTCAAATATTTTGGCCACCTAAAGCGAAGAGAAAACTCCCTGGAAAAGACCCTGATGCTGGGAAAGACTGAAGGCAAAAGGAGAAGGGGACGGCAGAGGATGAGATGGCTAGATAGCATCACTGATGCGATGAATATGAACTTGAGCACACTCCGGGAGAGAGCAGAGGACAGGAAGGCCTGGCGTGCTATGGTCCATGGGGTCACGAAGAGTTGGACACGACTGAACGACTGAACAACAAATAATACATTTCACCATAGTGTCGAAAACTGGGACCAGATCATTTGTGTGCCTATCCAGTCTGCTAACCAGGTGCTGGCTGTTGATGGGCAACTTCATGGCCCCTGCTTGAACTTCTAATGGTTCTTGGCTACTCCAGTGTCACTGCTGGGACTCAGTCCACCCCAACACATACTAAGAACAGAAACTGCCACCATTTGCTGAGTGAGAAGTGGGAACTCTTCCCCTCAGGAGTAAAGTGGTAGAAGTGCTTTGGTTAAGATATCTAACTGTGGTCAGCTCCCAGCTCTAACTACCAAACTTTTTATTTATTTTATTTTATTTATTTCATTTCTATACTGCCCAATAGCCGAAGCTCTCTGGGCGGTTCACAACTTCCCCAACTGCCCACACTAGGGTCCCAATCCAAATGGTTGGAGCTGCATCTACTCTAGAGTAAAAATGAAAACAAGATATAGCTGCTAGACACACATTTAAAGTAATGTCTCTTTTGAGCCTAATGTGAGATAGGCCTAGTAGAATCCCCCAGATCAAATTGCACAGGTTTAACCAATAATTTAGGTTAGCCACTTAACGTAAAGAATGTAAAACTGCAATCAAAGGGTGAGGGGAAATTCTCATTCCTTGCTTAATATGTGCCCTAGATTAAATAAGAGGCAGGCCAGTTTTAGTTTACTTGAATACAGATGATCCACAGCAAGAAGCAATAATTTCTAAATTAGAAATCCAGGAGCCTTGCTATCATCTTGGTAGGGATGCACAATGCAGGATCCTGAGGACACAGCTTTCACCAGCTCTATGAATGCACTGAAGTCCCGTCTGCAAACTAGCCTCAGGCCAAAACATTAACCAAGAGGATAGAATAAGAGGCCAGGCAAGACCAGGCTTGTCCTTGCAGGTAATACAGATTTTGATATTGTCTGGAGTTATCTGAAACACAGGGCCAAGCAAACAGTAACTATGTGGGACCTGAAGCATTCAAAATGGAGGCCACATTGACCAATGCAGGACAGGCACGGACTTAGATTATTATATGCGATTCAGACAGCGTAATGTACTATATCCCCAATTCTAGGTGACACTTCGGCTGAATCTACACATAGCAGTTATACCCTTATCATATCGTTATCACGACTACTGGTACATATGACACCAGTGGGCACCAATAGTTATGATAACGGTATAACTGCTGTACGTAGATTCAGCCTTTGTTACAGATGTACATGTCTCATTTAACCTATTCAAAAAAACCACTTCAGATAGATATATCTGGACAGACAACTCAGACCCATTCCTAGTATTTACTACAGTTTAACAGCCTCTCCCATCTGTCAAAAGTTGTTTAAAGCATTTCTACGTGAGTATCAACTTGATATTGCAAACAGCATAAGAGATGGGACCCTATGGACTGATACATACAGAATCTAGAAACTAGACTGCACAATAGACATATTTTTGCCCATTTGTAGTTGCAGGAGAAACAAATGATCAAATTCATTTAGACCACCAGTGAAAAGAGGTTATGGTCAATAATAACTCATTGCCTATGATGCTGCTTCCTTTCATTAAGATCACTCCCGCTCTGACCCCCCTCAGTCCTCCTCTGAAAAGGAAAACTGGCATCTTTACAAGCTGCACCTGAAATTTAAAATTCTTACATGAGAACTACACAGAGCCATAGCCTGAACACAGGCCTCCCACTTGTAATCACTGGTAAATGGCACAATCCAGCCGTGATCACAAAAGGGGTTTGTACATGTTCCTCCAACTGTGCACAACGGTGGTGGACAACCTTTTTGGTCCCGAGGGCCTCACGCAATGCCAGGTGGTAAGGCAGGGGGCACACTCATGCCCACACACCCTCGCACGCACGCACACATGCATGCACGCACACATACATCTCAGCACGTGGGGATCGGGAGGTTTAAACCTCCCCTCTCTGCTGCTGAGATCAGGGGATAGGATGAGGGGCTTCATATTGCTGTTTCCTCACTGCCACTGGCAGGAAACAGTGATCTGCACCAGGATCACCAGGAGGAGGGCAAGGTTAACATGTCCCCTCCCCCAGGGATCCTGATCTCTGCATCAGGATCGCTGGCAGGAGGGAGAGGCCTTATCCTAACAGCAGCAGGGGAACAGCTACCTGTACAAGGATCACGGGGGAAGTGAAAAGGCTCGAACCTCTCCACCCCCTTCCCCAGTGACCCTGATTCAGACTGCCATTGTCTCGTTGTTATTAGCAGCAGGGAAACAACAACCTGTTGCCCACCCAGCTGATGGCTGGTCAAATGGGTGGCAGGGAAAAGTAGATAGGGCAACTCACATCTCTGTGAATAGCTCTGCAGGTCGCATGGATTGCCAGCATGTGATGTACAACGAACATTTGGAGCAGGACGCTTACAGGCTCAGCATGGATAATATCCACCTGCTGTTATTGGTCTCTAGCATCTGGTATACTATATATCTGGGTGGCCAATCCCCCTCCCTTGCAAAAAAATCTTATTACAGTCAATAAGTATGCATAGATACCCACAACCTCACTGCCAGAACGTTCTGAGGGCAGGAACAGACATTATGTTAAATCTGTGTCCAACAACAGTGTCTCCCCCCTTTCCCCAACCCATTTTTACTCTAGTGTGTGTGCAGGGCCCCTGATCTGGATTGGGACCCTAATGTGGGGAGTGGGGAGGCTTTTAAGATCTATATTAGGCCCCCTGCGCCTACTCTAGAGTAAACATGGGGGGAAAGACATAGCTGCTAAACACAGATTTAATGTCTGTTTTGGCCCTGAGGGGTTGTTATTGATACCTACATTCAGTCCAGTCTTGTCTGAAACACTAGTTGCTGAACTGCCATAAATGAATGAATGAATGAATGAATGAATGCTTTAGCCCACGAGAAGAGAGGCTGCTAGTTGTGCTGGATATGACAAGTCCACTGTTTACTCACCATATGTTAGAAGGAATGGAGACTCCCAAAGGTGTCATTCTCACAAGCTAAAGGACACAATTTTATTCAATTTTACATTCTTTCTATAAAATTGTCATTTGTTTCACAGGGGTTTGTCCACAATGAATTCTGCCTGTGTGTGTGTGTGTGTGTGTGTGTGTGTGTATACACTGACTTAAACTTACAAAACATGGTGCAAAACTTCCCATCATATATCAAAGACATCAATGGCATCAACTTATATCTGAGTTTCTAAACAAGCAGTAGCAATTCCACGACAATACTATACTAGCTACCTTAGATGTCACGTCTCTTTACACCGATATACCACATAATGATGGTACACAGGCTTTAATGAGTTCCTTAACACCAGAAATTCTAACAATCCTCCAACAGAGGTCATCACAGCTTTGGCATCACTAGTTCTGAGTTGCAAGAACTTTACATTCAATGGAGAACACTACCTACAACTAGAAGGCATAGCTATGGGGACTCGCATGGCTCCATCTTATGCAAATCTATTTATGGGTAAACTAGAACAAGAGGTCCTCAAAAAGGTCATTAACAAACCACTTATATATGCTGACGATACATTTATGATATCTTTTTGGTTTGGAAAAAAGGCAAAGACAGCTTAGAACAATTTAAAAATTACATTAACTCCATTCATCCAACTATTAAGTTTACATTCAATAGCACTACTGATAAGTAGGGATGGACAGACCCATATCCGTCCCCCACCAGCTCGCACAGTCCAGACTGCTTGGCGAGCCTCCCTGCTCGCCCCACCTGCCTACCCGCCAAGCAGCATGAGCTGCCCATCCTCTCCGCACCAAGGACGCCATCAAGCTGTTGTGCTTTTATGCACACATGGGCTTGACTGCTGAGTCCTCGGCGTGGCCAGCCCCCAGCACTCTCAACCTGGCCTCCTCAGGAAGGAGGCCAGGCAAGAGCGCTGGGGTGCCGCCAAGGCCCTTCCTCCTCATGCCGGCCTCCTCACAGCTAGCAGAGGCAGGATGGGTCCCAGCTTGGCCAGCCCCCAGCACTCTTGTCCTGGGCTCCTTTTAAGGAGGCCAGGGCGAGAGAACTGGGGTGCCACCGAGGCCCTTCCTCCCCATGCCGCCTGTTAAGGGCTTCCTCAACAGCCAGCATGGGGAGGAAGGGCCTTGGCATGGCCAGCCCCCAGCACTCTCACTCTAGCCTCCTTCTGAGGAGGCCAGAGTGAGAGAGCACTGGGGTGCTGTGGCGCTTCCAGCCACTTGCCGAGCTTTGGAGTGCTCGGTGGCTGGATCCGTCAGCGCCCCAGGGCTCGGTGAGCAGGGTCCGGGAGGCTGGACAAGGGAGAGCCCATTGGACGCCACTCTCTTTTTGGACTCCTGTGCCATCCCTACTGATAACCCACACATCCCTTTCCTTGACATCCTTCTCACCATGGAAAACAACAAAATAGCCACTGATTTCTGCAACTAGCCCACTGATGCCCACACCTATCTTAACTGGAAATCCTGTCATCCTAATCATATAAAGAAAAACATTGTTTATAGCTTAGCACTCAGAATCAAGCACATTTGCAACAACAAAGCTAAATACCAAAAAAGGATCAACGAACTTAAAAAGCACCTTCTTCTCAGAGGATGTCTTCCACATGTCATTGACTGCAACATCCACGGAACCGCCATCATGCTAGAGAAAACCTCCTCCATCAAAACGAGGTTTCAAAAAACAAAGAACAACGTGTTCCATTTGTAGTAGATTTCCATCCAGCATCTCCCAGCTATCCCCTTGCCATCAGGCAGAGCTACCCATTGCTAATAAACTCTGAACGTCTTGCTAAAGCCATCAACAAACCTCCTGTTATAGTATAGTAATATAAATCTTTAATGTTTAAAGCCAAAGGCCATCACAATCTCCTGTTATAGCATTTCGCCAGCCTACTAATTTTTGCAAACTACTAGTGAGAGCTATGCTTAAGCCACCCACCAGCAATCCTGGATCTCATCCTTGCCACTCCAAACGCTATATCACCTGCATGAACATCATGGAGAGAACTAGTCTCAAAAGCGAGAGGATGGGACGAACGTATTACATCAAACAGAACAACACCTGAAGGTCTTGCATTATAATGTATGTAATTGAATGCCAAAAAAAAAAAAAGGATGTCATACCCAGTATGTAGGAAAAACTGCTACTGACCTACGCACATGTTTCAGAATCCACAAATCGGCAATCTTGACTAAGGTAGATCAACCAGTTGCAAAGCATTTCAACACTGAGGGCCACAGCCTGTTTGACTTATCTGTAACAGCTATAGATATGCCAGCAGATCCAACAACATTGACTAAGAGGGAGAACTTCTGGATATACACCCTTGACACATTGGCACCACATGGCCTTAACCTGGAGGACAGTACATGTGAATTTGAAGGAAGAATATATATGGAAAGACAGATTTCTGTTGAATTAAATATTTTAAATTTTTGCTTTTTCTTAAGAAATAGAAATAATATGAATTAATGCACAATACAAACCATTACTGAGCAAAGCAAAGAGAAAGAAGAACATACAGATGGGTTTTTGGAGAAAGCTACAAGAGGTCGTTTATAGGTGCAGAGATATAAATCATCAATTAATATGAAAACTACTCTCTAGAAAATTCAAATACTTTGTGCTTCACTAGCATTTTGGTTCAGTTCATCATCATCTTTTAGTCCAAAACCTTCAAGATAAAGAAGAACAAAGAAGTTGAAAGACTTAAAGACAAAACAGAGAAATGAAAAAGAACACTGAGATAAGGGACAATCAGTGAAAGACAATGTGGTCATTATTTATCTAATTGGACTGTGAGAAACAAAAACGGCGAGGTTGTTCCAAAATTGAGATTCCTTTGACTCAGCTATGCAGTTTTAGCTTATTTTAATTTTTTCCTCCGATTTATTTTGTATTATCTTATTAAACAGGTTTTGCAAAGTTAATCCATGCAATTGCTAGTACAAATCCTGTAACCCACCCCAAGAGAAAGACAGAAAGAGAGAGAGAAAGAACGAGAGACAGAAGATGAGATGGCTGGAAAAGTGAAGAGAAAACTTTGATCATGTGGTGATATCTTTCCCTCAAGTAGACATAGGTAATGCATCATCCTGCAAATCAGATGTATTCCTGGAACATAAATAAAATGGTAATGATAAAAGAACACACAGCTGATGAAGACATTGCAGATTCCCAGAAGAAAATAGAACTCTGCTATGCCTTAGAGAGCCTCCGTATGCAGGACTCGGTGAGCAATAGGGTTACTAGCTATTGTAAATATGCATGGACTGTTCAAACTTTGGGAGCTCTGCCCATATGTCGAAAAAATATATAGGCAGGGATTGTCCATGTTTTCTGTGAAGTCACAAACTGTCTATTCAAACAAATTTCACTCAGACCCACTTCAGCTCCTAATCAGTCTGCCTGAAGGGGAAAGGAGGCTTCGGTAGGCACAGAAAGTGCAACAGCAAGTATTCTTTCAGCATAAAGGCAGGGTGGTTGTTATTTTGTAAAACCAGAATGCCAAGTGGTCTTAGTCTTGCCTCTCATATCTCCCCTGAGAACAGAAATTGCCACATAAGGGTTGAAATGATCACTGCAAATCCACGACCCATTTTCCCATCCAGATTTAATAACGAAAATATTAAAGATACCCAGGATTATCCAATAGTCACAGTAAATAATTGGATCTCTTACTGACACATCATTTACTATTATGGCTCATAGATTCAGACTCAGGGGCCAAATCCAGGGTTCCACTGTCATCCTGTTTTCATGTCCCTTCCCATGGCCCCACCTCCTTCCCCCCAACCACCAATTTCCTGGCTTTTGTGCAGTTTTTCTCCCCATTCCAAAAGGGTGAAATGCCTCTCCTAAGGCTTAGTCACTGGCAGGAAGGAAGAGCTTTAAGCTAAGAGCTTTAAGCGAGCTGGGTGGCTACCATGAAGAGGGCCTCTTCTGCTGTGGCACCCCAATTGTGTTTGTGTAATAGCTTGAGACTCACCTGGCGCTTATGTTGTGCTCTTTCTGGTGCCAGGTGAAGACCTTTTTATGAGGTTTTATGACCCTTGAGACTCACCTGGCGCTTATGTTGTGCTCTTTCTGGCGCCAGGTGAAGACCTTTTTATTTTCCCAGACATTTTAGGCTTTTAGCGTTGTTGTTTTAAATCTGTTGTTGTTACTATAATCATCATCATCATCATCATCATTTCTATACTACCCAATAGCCAAAGCTCTCTGGGCGGTTTACAGCAATTCATAAGACAATAAAATACAGCATAAAATTTAAATATAGAAAATGTCAAACAATTTAGACAGCTAAAAACAGTTTCAATACAATACTAGACCTGTTCAAACGACTGGCATAAATGTCCCATCATATGCCATTAAAAGCCTAGGAGTAGAGGACAGTCTTAACATGGCACCGAAAAGATGACAGTGTTGATGTCAGGTGGTCCTCAATGGGGAACTCATTCCACAGTCAGGGGGCCACCACTGGGAAGGCCGTCTTTCTTTTTGCCACCCACAGAGCCTCTCTCCGATCGTATTTTAAATCACTGCATTGCTGCTAGGCTTTCTTCTGGGATGTACTTTTAGTTTTAGTTTTGAACATTTATATTTTATATTGTATTTTATTATTATTTTGTGGTTTTAATGGTGGTGAACCACTATTGGGCAGTATAGAAATGAAATAAATACATACATACATACGTACATTAAAATATGCTGGAATGTGGCTCCCAAGAGCTTGCCTGAAATTCCATTCAGCCCTCAGGCTGAAAACAGTTCCCCACACCTGGACTAGCCTCTCCCCTAGGGATGTAAAAAAACCTCTTACCTGGTTTTGTCCAGGGACATCTGCACTGGGGGGGAGACGCTCCGGCCCTCCCCCCGAAATCCTCCCCAGCCAGCTCCGCTCCACTGTGACTCCACGGAGCCGCTGGCCGGGGCCACCTGCAGCTGGACATCCGGCCGCTGCTGGGCTGTGCAGGGACGCAAATGGCGGCCGCCGTAGCCGCCACCATTTGCGCCCCTGTCTTTTGCCGTGATAGGCTACGTAAATATATACGTAGCCTATCACGGCAAAAGACAGGGATGCAAATGGTGTAGCGGCCGCCATTTGCGTTCCTGCCTATTGCTGTGATAGGCTACGTAAGTATTTACATAGCCTATCATGGCCTCCGCAGGGATGCAAATGGCGTCCCTGCGTTAGCCGTGATAGGCTACGTAAATACTTATGTAGCCTATCACAGCCATTCATGGGAAGGCGAAGGGCAGCCGCAGACGCGGCAGCCATTCGCAGAGCACTGGACAGCCGCAAACAGGTAGGCTCCGTTCTGGGCCCATTTCGTGGAGTGGCAGGGGGGGTTGCTTCATTCCGCCACGGATTCCGGGTGGCCGAATGCACTGGAATTTGGCCTCCCTGGAATCCATGGCGGAATTCTTCAACATCCCTACTCTCCCCCAACATCACACACCTCACCAGTCCTGTCCCCAGCCTCCTCACGTTGATGTGAGCATCTGCCAAGGGAACGCTTTCACACACATACAGCTTCAGTGCAATGGGAACCCTGTACAATAAGAGTTCCCAATTGCTTGGAAGCATCCACACATACAATTGCACATTAGAAGGCCTCCCCTAGGGCTGTTCTGAATTTTTTCCCTGATTTCTTTTTGACCTTTCTCCACTCCCCTTGGCAGATGTTCACAACTTCACATGGGTGTTGATGGATATGTTCACGACATGAGGAGCAAGGCTAACCAGTGCAGTCCCTCGCACATATTTAATTAACGTGTGAGACCTAATGAGTGAAAAAAGGATATGTTGGCACATGCATTGTCCATAATTTACTACCTTAAAAGGTGACAACCCTAGTGAATGATAGTATATAGTTGCAGGCACAATATATATTTTAGGTATAATAGCACTGTTTTACTAGGCTCCACTAAAGTCCTTTTGCCTTTCTAATTAAGAAACAAGCTGACTTTGAGATTTTTCACCATTTTAGCATAGCCAGCCATTCCATTAAACTAAACAGCTCCATATATTCTAAACACCACATTATTGTTTTTGCCTTAAAGAAAGGCAGACTCCAGTAAAGCTGATTTATGATTCTCATGTGGGTTTTCCATTAATCAGGGTCAGATTTTGTTTGAACTCCAGAGTCAGTTATTTATTCATACATTACTTTTTTTTCTTGTACCCTAAAAATATATCTAGTACTGAACTGTTGACATGGATCTTTATCAAAGAATATGGCCGCAATCCTAATTGATTTCAATGGGACTGAGTATGTGGTTTCAAGACTCAGGTCTGTTTCATTTATTGAATGTAATGTTTCCTTCATACTTCAAAAGCAACAAGTTCAAATCCTAGAAGAATTAACTATTTTTCATTAAAAATACATCAAACATTCTGAGAGTTAACTAAATTACATTTTAAAACCTCAATTAGTTTTATCTTTCAAAAATATTTACCACTTGATAGAGTTTGTTTTCAGTAGATAATCCTCAGAGTTTTATTTAACTAATTAGAGAGGTTCATTTTAAAAGCCCATTTTAAAAAAAGAAATTTTTCAACAACGGGATTCCTACCTCAGATGGTAGAAATGTAAGAATAGTACATTCCCTTCTAGGATAAACATTTTAAAAAAAACAAAACCCATATCTGGCTATTTCCAAAAATAAAAGTAAAAAATTACCAATTCTGCCCACGGGAAAGGTGTAACCCAGAGCCAAATCACCAAGTTGGGGTCCAGTAAGGCCAAAACTAGGGGTGGAGAAGACATTTGTTCAGTTCATATTTTAACTTTAATGTGAACTTAGATAATTTTGCACTTCCGAACCAATACATGAACCAAAACTCCATTATTTACCTACCCAAACATTAAGATAATTGTCTGAGGCCCTGCTCCAGGTGCCCCTGTCGCCAGATGAGGCAAGGCAGGTGGCTACAAGAGAGAGGGCCTTTTCACTGGTGGCACCAAGAGTGGAATGCTCTTTCTGGTGCCTGGTGAAGGCCTTCTTATTCTCCCAGGCATTTTAAGAACTGTTTTAAGTGCTTTTACTACTCTATTTTGCTGCTGAGTTTATCTTGGTTTTCTTCTGTGCTGTTTTTGTTTTTTGTATTACCATACGTTGTACCATACGTTTTTAATGTTTTATGCACCACCTGTTTTTAAAGTTTTATGCACCCAACAACTGAAAGAACTTCAGTTGTTGGGTGGTTTAAAAATACAATTAAATAAATACATAAATATTCTTTGAAATTCTATGCTTCTCCAAATTTTGCAATGGAGTTCTCCAATCAAAAATGTGTATACTGGGGAAAATTACACACAAAAATGCATATATTAGTGGAAGTAATAGTCAAAAATGCATTATATTAGGAAAATTACTTGCAAAATATATTATATATATATATATATACACACACACACACACATACACACACACACACACACACACACCATCAAAATTGCATACAAAATGCATGTATTAGGGAAAATGTGGAGAAAAATGCACACAAATTTTCATTTAAAACAACAACAACAACACTCCACATTTGGGATGAACTGAACTGAAAACTGGAAGATTCTCAACATTCAGGACAAACTGAACTTCAGGTTGGAAAAATGGGAAAGTGAGAGAAACTGGAAATGACAGATTCATCCATCCCTGGCCACGACCTTATTGAAACACCAGTTTCCAATGGTTTGGTCCAGAATGTGAAAGTCACACATGCTGGTGGTTTGGACACTGTGGCAAATCCACTAGTTCCTGTGCCTTAGGGGTAACGTAAGAAATGCGCACGCCATGGCTCCTCCCCATGTCAGCTTTGTCACACTTTCAGGAGGGGCAACACTAGTGTGGAGAGGAGTTACAGTGCATACTCCTCCCATGGGGCCTGGGGCTTCTCACATAACCCAGCAGTGCAGGAAAGAATGGTGGGGTGGGGTGACTCCCATTGTTGTTATTGTTCAGTCATTCAGTCGTGTCCGACTCTTCGTGACCCCATGGACCATAGCACGCCAGGCCTTCCTGTCCTGCGCTCTCTCCCAGAGTGTGCTCAAGTTCATATTCATTGCATTGGTGATGCTATCTAGCCATCTCATCCTCTGCCGTCCCCTTCTCCTTTTGCCTTCAGTCTTTCCCAGCATCAGGGTCTTTTCCAGGGAGTTTTCTCTTCGCATTAGGTGGCCAAAATATTGGAGCTTCAGCTTCAGTATCTGTCCTTCCAATGAGCACTCAGGGTTGATTTCCTTTAGGATGGACTGATTTGACCTCCTTGCAGTCCAGGGGACTCGTAAGAGTCTTCTCCAGCACCACAGTTCGAAAGCATCAATTCTTCGGCGCTCAGCCTTCCTTATAGTCCAGCTCTCACAGCCATACGTTACTACTGGGGGGGGGGGGGGGGCAAAATGTGAGAAGTGGGTCTCTGATGTTTCATAGTTATCCTGCTTTCACTCCTTGTGTCATGCCCTACCTGGAGGAGGATTCGTCTGAGGAAGAAGAGGAAGGGGAGAGCCAGCACAATGGGCCCCAGCCAGAGCTGAGCAAGGAATAGGAGGCCTTTGCTGACAGTCTTCCCCTGAAAACATTACAGGAGCAACCTAGACCTTCTCGAACAGCTCAAATATTTACATAGCCTATCATGGCTAAGGTGGGGATGCAAATGGCAGCCGCTACAACGGCCACAACAGCCCAGAAGACAACCCGGAGCTGCCACCAGAGCCACCGCCGGAGCTGCCGCCAGGTTGGTCTGTCCTGGGGGGATTCCGTGGGGTGGCAGGGGGGATTGCCCCATTCCACCATTTGCGTCTGCAGCAGGCCGGGAGCGGATGGAGGCCCTGCTGCGGATTGGCCCAGCCGGCGGCTCTGCAGACTGGCCACAGAGCGGAGCCGGCTGGGCAGGATTCCAGGGGGGAGGACCAGATTGCCTCCCCCACCATCGAGGATTCCGGAGGGGGGACCAGATTAACTCCCCCCCTCGCGGATCCCAGTGGAGCCAGGTAAGCGGGGTTTTGTACACCCCTAGGCAAACTAGAATTGCTAACCAGAAAAACGCTATCTGGATGGGATTTGCTGTAGTTTTTAAATCTCTGGGTCAACACTGTGTGTACAAGTTGGCCTGGTGCTGGAATTTTCTGAGTGAAGACCAAGATAATTTCAATTGAAGACCAAGATCAGAAGAAGTCAGCGGCAGCATTTTTGTTTTTACCTCTCATGCTTAGACCATGTAGACTACAAGAGGCATGCACGGTAGGGCAGCAGTGTGCTACGCTCAGCCACAGGACATCATTTCACATGCTGCGGTATATGTGAAGGGCCATGGCTCAGTGGTGGAGCACATGCTTCGCATGCAGAGGGTTCCAGGTTCAGTCCCTGGCGTCTCCAGGTCGGGCTGGAAAAACACCTGCCTGAAACCCTGGAGAGCCACTGCCAGTCAGTGTTGACAATGCTGGGCTAGATGGACCCAGGGTCTCACTCAGTATAAGGCAGCTTCCTATGTTCCTATGAGACAGCAAGATGCATGTGTGTGATTCCTACATAGCCGGCCCCCAACCCGAGGCTCCATTGAAGCAGGGGAGGTGTTGGCAGACCAACAAGCGGCATCTGAGGGGATTACTCCTACGCCGGCTTCCTTGTGTGGTCTTGCCCCCTAACCTGCAGCAGGCTCTGCCTCCTGCTACCACACTGTTTAGATAAAAAGTTAGTAGCCCTCCTGTTACCCTTAACACCCCGTAAAGCAGATAAGTCTTATCCTCCCTACTCTGCAGGCATACAGTGGTATGCAAATGTACTAAGGCTACCTAGTACCTAATTTGTCAGTGAGCTGAGGCAATATTTGACCCAGCTTACATCAGCCACTACACTACGCTTAGACAGGGATAAATGCTCTGTTGAAAATTATGTACTATGCTAATGCTAAGCCACCAATAGAATGACTTCCAGGCTCCAGTTAGCATTCTTGGAATAATGTTTAATACTGAATACAATTTCCTTTTGAGATCTCAAAAGATCAGCTCACAACCTCAAAGTGCTATTTAAACAAAAATATCACTCATCACTATTGAACTCCATTTGCATTAGTTTGGGGGGGGGACTGGCACCTTATAAGTAAGTACTCAGGGCCAAGTTTATGGAATTATTTTGGAGGAAAGCAAATTCATTTGACTTCAGCTCCTTCAGAAAATAAAAGGAAGATTAACAATTTTGTCCTTCTTTAACTTTTCTCGCTGGCAGGATTATACAACGTTAAGCTATTATTGCCCATAATCATCTTAAGCTATATATATTATTGCCCATAATCATCTTAAGCTATATATATAAATACAAGATGTCTTGTATTTCTATTTAACTTACAGTAATTATTTCTGCATTAGCATCTATACATATACATTTGCTCATGCAATTTTGATGCAAATCTGTGTCCCCTTTTGTCCTCTTTTTTGGTAATGTGGTTCTTCTTTTGGGGCTGTCCTAAGTACTGCTGGCACAGCACACTGGAGCTCGCTGCCTGACCCAGTCATGGCCATAAACCAGGAAAACAGAAGGAGGTGAGCATCCAAAGCAGATCTCAAAGAGGAGAAATGGGTTCTCAGGATGCAAAATTGAAGATTACAGGCACAATCCTATGGAGATAGATGGCTGTCTCCGAACTCAGAGGCGACCGCTTATCCGATGCAGGGCAGGAGAAGCACGGAGGGGATCATTCCCTCCACGCTTCTCCTGCCCTGCACTTCTGGCTAGACAGCCGATTGCGGCTATCTAGCTGCGGGAGGGCTGAGCAGGGAAGGAGACTGCTGTATGACACATTGGATGTGTCGTACAGGCATTTCTGCCCTCCCCGCCCCGGAACACCCCATTTTGGCAGCTCCGCACTCCTCTTGCAAGCATGGGGCTGTTCCGTATTGCCTCTGAGGCAGTGTGGAAGTGGGGGGAAGTCAGTTCTCGGAAAACCAGATATCCTATGGCCCTCTAGCTGCTGTCTAGCGGTCATAGGATTGCTCCCTCAATGTATTATATGAAGCCCAACACATTTTGGGTTTTTTTTATTTTAGGCCTTCTTCAGGGGGTAAGAAAAAAGTCTGCAGGATTTTTTCAGCAAAAGATTGTCTCCTGTGTCACCAGTAGATTGACACAGGAGACAATCTTTTGCTGAAAAAATTCTGCAGACTTTTTTCTTTACCCCCTGAAGAAGGCCTAAAATAAAAAAGGCCAAAACACATTGGGCCACAAACCACCATGTTCATGAATGTGGTTCTTACCTAGCCATCTATCTGGTAGACTTCAAAGAGGAGCTCAAGGAACTGGAAAATGTTACACGTTGTTTCTTGTTACAAAAGAGGAAGAACATTGGAGAAGTATCAGGCATCTTATCAGTCTTTGGGGAAGTAATTTAACAGTATTGTCTGACTTACCTGTGTTAATAAGGACCCTTTAAGGGGTTTGTGTTTAAAACACACCCTTGTGGGTGCTATATGCACAACACAAGTGTGTCTATTGCCTCTTCCTAAAAATACACCATTATGCTTAATGACACCTATCGGTGTATTTGGTGGAACCATTCCCACTATTTTGAAAGCTGTCTTTGCATCACAGAGTTTCATGGCTTCCATAATGCAAGGTCATATAAGGCAAAATCCGTTTCTTTCACAATGTGAAAACCCTGCTCCAGGTACTGGACAAGAAGCTCTGCCCCATGAAAGCAAGACATGAAATATCGACTGGCTGTTTAACAAATAAGGGCACAATCCTATTCAGATAGGTGGCTGCCTCCGAACTCAGGGGCCAACGCCTATCCAATGCAGGGCAGGAGAAGCACAGATGGGATCGTTCCCTCCTCACTTCTCCTGCCCTGCATTTTTGGCTAGACAGCCAATTGCAGCTGTCTAGCCGTGGGAGGTCTGAGTGGGGGAGGAGGCTGCTGTACGACACATTGGATGTGTTGAACAGGCATTTCCGCCCTCCCTGTCCCGGAACGTCTCCAGGAATGCCCCTTTTCAGCTGCTCCACACTCCTCTTGCGAGCACGGAGGACAGGGCTGTTCAGTGCTGCCTCTGAGGCAGCGCAGAAGTGGAGGGAGGTCAGTTCTCCAGGAACTGACCTCGGAGTGTGGGCTCCATGGTCGGTTCCCGGAAAACCAGATATCCTATGGCCATCTAGCCACTGTCTAGCAGCCATAGGATTGCTCCCTAAGTGCACCTTTATGGGAAAAAAAATGCAATGTGGAACATACAGTATTAAAGGTGGAAGGTGGGAAAGCCACCAGTGCAGGCAAATTGCTCTCCTACTACATCTGTCCAATACTCCAAAGTCAGTTGCCCCATATTTGGCATCTCCAATGCCCCCCACAAAAGGGGGGACTAAGAGGCTACACCCAGCTTCCATTATCCTGGACAGGTGAGCAACCTAGTGTTCCCAGGAGTCATGCAGTCCAACAAAATATATTATTCCAAGTCTCTGGGTGAGTCCTCTACTAGTTTTCATCATCTCAGCAAGATACCCTTCTCTGCAATTTTTCCTCCCCTAACTCCGCAATCTGCCTTAATATTTCTAAAGAAACTAAGAATTATCCCTCCCCTAACTCTTTGCACACTGCATATTAAATAGGACTACTCATCCTACTGTGCCTTTTCTCAGAGGAATCAAACCTGGATGTGGTCATTCAAGCCCTAGATTACTGTAATGTGTTCTACATAGGGTTGCCTTTGAAGAAGTTCGAAATGTGACTATGAGACTCTTTTCTGGGGCTAGCAATCCAAATCATTTAACCCCAGAACTAAGCCAACTGTATTGGCTACTAACTAATTTGTTAATTCTGGGCTCCATTCAAAATGGTGGTGCTTTAAACAATCTGAGTCCAGGCTGCCATAATAACCATCTATACTAGGAGTGGGCAACTTATGGTCCTCCAGATGTTTTTGCCCACAACTCCCATCAGCCCTAGCTAGTATAGCCAATGATGAGAGATCCTAGGAGTTGTAGACCAAAACATCTGGAGGGCACTAGGTTAGTGATATAGAGCCACTCAAAGGGAACTATTCATTATAGACTATCCCATGAGTGATTTCCTGCACTTTAATAAGATGACACCAGAGTAGAGGGCTTGTGGATTGCAGCCATAGTTACAGTTACATTAAAAACTGGGCTACTCAGAAGTCAGCCCCAGTGACTTAAACGGAGCTTAGTTTCTAGTAATCATGCTTAGGAAGCACAGCTATTGCCTTATTTTGCTTTACTACAGGGGTGTTGCTAGCACGTAAAAGGTCTGGGGCCCAGGCCCATAGGTTGCAAATCTGCATAAAATCTGCATATAGTAATTTATATTGATATATTTAGAAATAATTATGCAGGTTCACATTTCACAGGAGGCAAAGCTAGCCAGTTAGTTTCTCATCGAAATAATCTTAAATAAAAGAAATACTTCAGTTAACTTGCATCCTGCCCAAAGCAACAGAAAAAGTTCTTTATCTAAGCTTAATTGCCATGCAGATTGGGGGGGGGGTGTTGCAGCATGTAGGGGGGGAGAGAGAGTTAACCCTTCCCTCCCCAGATGAAATCTGGCAATTAAGCAGAGAGAGAAACCCCTTCCACTGGCATCAATCAACACTCAGGGCTCTGCAGAATACATCTGTGGCCCAGGCCTAGCAATACCCCTGTTTAACTATCAGTTAATACATGGTCAACATTGTGCCTTTTTGCTAATGGAAGGCCAAATCCATTAACAGTGTTCAAAGAACTGCAAGTTTCACAGACAGAAAGTTTTCTATAGAAATTTCAGAATGCTCTGCATAATTAATATACTGGCACAAAACAGAATGCAAAGAAAAATGTAGTGTGCAATTTGAGATGAATTACTACTACTCAACAAATGCTTCAGGACAAGAACCATTTATAACGAATGTAGAATGCCTAGCAAGAACTATCCTTAATAGAGAGGCGTGAGTGGACTCCAATGCAAAATCTAGGGATGGCATGGTAACCCGCCAAGCTCAGTTTCCAGTGGGGGTATTGTTGTCCCACTGGGAATGGACAGTTATCCTGAATCTTCCTGATGTCCAATTCAATCCAATTTACTTTCCATCAAGGGGAAAAAGTCAGCAGTTGGATGCAAAACACTCTTGCGTGAACTCAGCAGAAAGAAGGAAAAACTGAGGCTGGATGTGCATGAGAACTTTCTAGGCTGTGAGACAGACTTGCCTTTATGGAATATCAAACCAGGTTCCTAAGAGAGTTCTGACTGTTATGCATCTTCACACAAATGCAATCATACCTAACAAAAACTCAATGCCTCGCTACAGTAATGCATAGTATTTGTTGTGGGGTGACCTATTTCAAAGTAGCGGTTGTTTTAAAAAAAACCTTTTAACAACACCTGTGGTTGAGATCAGAAGAATGGCTATTGAAAAAGAAAATGTGTGCTTTAATGTTAGATATTGTATATTCAGCAATGATATTAACTTCAGCATCATGTTCTCAATGTGCCATGATTATCCAATTGTTTTAAAAACATCTTTGAAATTCAGTTTCTAAATGCCAAGCGTTTTATGGGTCAAAAGTAGCTCTCCTTCTAAAAACAAACCACTTTGCTGAACCGAAGGCTGATTAGGTTCGTAAATTAGGCTAAGCAGCAGAGGAAGCTGTGAAATTCTTCCTTAGAGACAAGGCACAATTTTGAATGCATTTTTATTCTCTGGCCCTGATTCAGGAGTTTCTCTCTCCCTCTCTGTAACCCATGCCATATGATTAGGAATTGATCAACTGTTTAACAGGGAGGAGAGACTGACACTGCAAACCTAAATTCTTTTATTCAGAGTTAAGTCCTGCTGAGGTCAATGGGATATGCTCCCAGGTACATCTATTATTATTATTATTATTATTATTATTATTATTATTATTATTATTATTATTATTATTATTATATTTCTATACTACCCCATAGCTGAAGCTCTCTAGACAGTTTACATGTAGTCTCTGCTTCCCCTCCAACAGCTGAGTGATTAGCATTACCATTGATCAGGGGTGTTGCTAGGTTCTTAAAAGATCTGGGGCACATAACACATATTTGCATACACGAGTCTAAACACATGTCTAGTGTGTGTGTGTGTGGTGTGCATGCAATGTGCTTGCATGTCTGTATATATTACATACATACATACATACATATGAAGTGTGTACTGACCCCCCACCCCACTTCAACTCAGACCCCGATTCAGCATTTTGAAAAACATCCCGCTTCTGCTCTGGCCAATTTGTAGTCAGACCACTTCAGCTCAGCACCAAACCTGAGTCAATGTTTGGAAAAATGAGTCTTTATGCTTCCTGTTAACTACCATGGGAAATTAGAAAAAAACTAACTTTTTTCTCTTGGTCGGAACTGGATGATAATTTCAGGTAGCCCCCTAGAAGGGGAGTACACCTAGGGATGTCAGAGAACTCCGCGACGGATCTCGGTGAGGCCGAATGCCAGTGCATTCGGCCCCCCGAAATCCGTCGCTGAACAAAGCCCCCACCCCCCAAAACCACAAAGGCGCATGGGACGAAGTCCCCGCCACCCCCAACCCACAAAAGGCGCGTGAAACAGAGCACTTACCTGCTCCCGTCCGCGCTGCTTTGCGAATGGCGGCCGTCCTGCGGCCGCCATTCACTTCCTCTTCATAGCCATGATAGGCTACGTAAGTATTTATGTAGCCTATCACGGCAGGGGGAAAAAAACCCAGCGTACGCAAATGGCGGCTACCGCCATTTGCGTACACTGGGGGTTTTTCCCCCTGCCGTGATAGGCTACGTAAATATTTACGTAGCCTATCACGGCTAAATACAGGGATGCAAATGGCGGCAGCTTTGACAGCCGCCATTTGCGTCCCTGCAGGGCTGCCCAGCAGCCGGATGTCCCAGCTGCGGGCGGCTGGAGCCGGCCGGTGGCTCCGCGGCTTGGCTGCAGAGCGGAGCCGGCTGGGCAGGATTCCAGGGAGGAGGACCGGATCGCCTCCCCCCCCATCAAGGATTCCGGGAGGAGGGATGGAGCGCCTCCCCCCCACAGGGGAAACAGAATGGAACGGAAGGTAAGTGTTCCGTCCATCTCTAATTACACCTGCCCACTGTCAGAAAAATAGGTGCAGGGTTTATATTTTGATTTTCTTTTAAAGGGAACTGCCAATAACATTTTAATTCCTTGGAAGAATTGGATAAAAATTTCAGGATTCATTGCCCCATCAGAGGAGATCATGTCTGCCAAATTTCAGAGAGATAGCCACAAGGGTTTTTGTGCAAGGGTGGCCTTGACCTTTTGAGGTCTCCAAAAGAGGACATACTTATCTCCCTATGTTCCTTGTGGACCATTGCTCTGAAAATTACAGACAGCCTACAGTTGTCCCTAAGTAAGAAACCAGCAAAGTTTCAGAAGGATAGGTGCAGCAGTTCATGTGGAAGGGGAGTGATTTGCTTTCCCTTCCATTCACCCCTTCCCCAATAGTTTTTGGATAAATCTGTATGAAAATGAGGTGTCATTAGAGGTGTCTCCCAGGCAAGAAACCTGAAAGTTTCTGAAGGATATACATGCCTGCAAATTTAGAATGACTAGAATTTATTTACATTTCACTAATGTTAGCAGCAGGGGAACATGGGTGGGAAGGTGCTATGGGGTCCTGCTTGTGGGTTTCCTATGGGCATCTGGTTGGCCACTGTGTGAACAGAATGCTGGACTAGATGGACCTTGGTCTGATGCAGCATGGCTCTTCTTATGCTCTTAAATAGAGAGTGCCTCTGAGCATGTGCAGAATGTTTTTCTTTCATCACTGTTCACTTACATTCTCCCCCTACCAATTCTACTTCCCTCCATGCAAACACCCCTCCTCATCCTACCATCCTCAAGCAACTTTTCATAAAAACAGATGTCTTGTTTTGTGAAACTCCTCTCTACCTCCTCCTTGTTATGCACAAGCTCTCATTATATCTCCCTCCTCATAACTTCATTTGTGCCAAGACTTCACCAGGATTCAGCCAATGAATCTGTTTTCAAAACTAGGGCTAGGTTATGGAGAAATTCTGAGCATGTACTAAGTGCCTTTCCCTCACCACTGAAGCTAGCATTCATGCAAAAAAACAAAACAAAACCCAAACCCACAAATGACAAAACATCCATAGGACTGAGCTGAAAGGGTAGTCAATTCCTTCGATGGAATTGGGTAGGTACTGTATTAAGCTTGCAGTACCATGTTCACAACTCAGGACTTATTTCTGAGTAAACATGCAAAACATCAAGGTGCAAACCTCCCTGCAAAAGTAACTTGTGCTGGAATCCTATGCACGCTTTCCTGAGGGTAAGCCTCATTAAACATAATGGGACTTCTCAGTAGGCATACATAGGATTGCATAAATTAGCAATATTTATCTCCCCTCCACTTAAAAAACAAACCAAAACTCCTATTTTTAAATTAAAGCTTTCTGTTCATAGGAACATAGGAAGCTGCCTTATACTGAGTCAGCCCCTGGGTCCATCTAGCGCAGAATTGTTGACACTGACTGGCAGCAGCAGCCCTCCAAAGTTCCAGGCAGGATTCTTTCGTAGCCCTACCTGGAGATGCTGGGGGTTGCACCTAGAACCTTCTGCATGCCAAGCATGTGCTCTACCACTGAGCTACAGCCCTTCCTGTTGCTGGATAATGGCAACTGAGAAACAAAACAGCCCGATTTGTTTCTGTACAACCATGTGAACCCACTCTTCTCAAAGACTTCTCAAAGGAGAAGGAGAAAAACCAACCCTCTTGTCTGTTTGTATAAAGTCAAATACAGTTCAGAACTTCACTTGCCTGCCGAAGAGAATTCTCTTTAAGAATTCCCCAAGATATGCTCTGGGTGGAATAAAGAAGAGAAAGAAAGAAAGAAAGAAAGAAAGAAAGAAAGAAAGAACAAACAGGGGAGGGGAGGGGAGGGGAGGGGAAAAGAAGAATGGTGATTGGAAATGTGCATGGGGGTGGGGGGTAGAGAGAATTCTCTAAGCCAAGTGGCTCCTTTCAGAGAGGTAGTACTTCAGAGGAATTTAGGAGGCTGTGCAGGGTTTGCAAGGATTGCACATACTTAAATGAACTTTATGAGGTGAGGTGGCTGAGGGCTTTTTCTAGCTTTTTTAAAATTGTAGAACCTATTTAAAAGCCCCAGCAGTTTCTCAATCATGACGCCACATAGTCCCAACCCTCCCTTTGGGATTATTTGAGTCCTACAGCTATTTAGGGGAAATTAAAGTTGAGGGGGAAAAAGAAGTTTGTGGAGGCTGATTGGATCCTTTGCTGTACTGAAGCTACTAAACTTCTGCAGAATCCAAAGGTTCCAGTTTGGGGAAGTAAAATCAGATGTAAGTATTAAATACATGTAAGCATTGCTTTGGAGCCTGGAGACTATTGAATGCAGACTGAGGCTTGAATCAAAGAATATAACCTGGTTTAAAAACTATACAAGATTACCAAATATATGATTCTGAAACAGAATGGAGACTCAATTAGATTAGCTCATTTAAGATTGGACCACAGCTATGTAGATGACTGTGGTAAATTGGCTGTATTATTGGAAGCACAGTAGTGCCTTCAGTAGATAAGGTGATCAGTCAAAAAAGGATTCCACCATGTTAAATGAAAATTAGGGGGATGGGTTATTCTAACCTTAATAAAATCGGAAGGCTTTCACTAAACTTCCTAAATATTGCACGTGCCAGACAGAAATGTTTATTTTACATGACCTGAAAATTTCAGGAGGATTGGTTAAAGAGAGGCGGAGAAAGGGCAATTAACAGAAAAAATAAAATACTCAGTATTTTATACTCAGTGAAAGGTTGGTGAGGGGTGCAAGAAGAGAGCTCCCTCTCACTGTTCAACCCATCCTGCAAGCTACTGGTGTAAGCAAGCAAACACGCATGGGTCACCTCACAGTAGGATTCCTCTAGCAATACAGTAAGGCTCAGATGCTTCATAAGGCAATACTGGACCAGGACAACGTGGAACATCTTTGCTGGTCCCAGGCACCCCATCCTCCTAATCTGGATTTGGGACTGAAAGACCCAGGACAAGTGTGGGTGCATGGAGGGTCAGTTGGAAGCAAGCACAATTTGTGACGTGGCACAACATCATGACTGACTGATCACGGGGCATGTCTGATAAGGCATCAGCCTTAGCTTCCGGTTTCCTGGCTTTGTGGAGTGTGGACCAACGTGAGATAGCCTTACTGTCTAGTCTTTTAAACCAACAGGTTTTTTGATGATTGAATCTTCAAGGGCCTGTAATAGAACAATCTGGTTTCTCCTCTGCTACTTACCTGGGGTGGCTTAGTCCCACTGGCTGGCCCTCATTTGTTTCATCACTCTGTGTGGGTGTGGGTGTTTGTGAGCTACTGTGCCTTGCTGAAAGACAGCTGTGTCTCTATGTGTTGTAACTAATAAAAGGGAGCTGTTCATCAAGCTGTCTGTCTCTGCTGCGTGCTCCCGCAGTGAATCTACCTTCCCACCACTGTTGCCACCAGCTATATTGCTCCTCATCCCCAGTCTCACTGCTATCGCTTGCTTACTTGAGAGTCGGAGAGCCAGTGAGCAAGTAGGCAGTGGCATCTCCTCCTCCTGCCCCTCTTCACCACCACCGGTGTCTGGGCCTCACTGAGAGGCAAGTGATCAAGCAGGTTGCCATGGTGAAGAGGAGGAGCAGCTCCAAGGGGCTCTTGTCAGTGGGACCCTACTAGGGCCCTCAGCAGGTGCTCAACCCTGCATACCCTTGACACCAGACCTGGGGTAAATGTGGAAGGTCGTGACATGGGACTGGGCCAGATGAAGGGTGGAGCAGAGAGATGAGAGAAGAAAATTTGGAGAGAGAGGGCGATTAAAGCACAAATATGTACCTATTCCATAGGAATACAAATAGGAAGTTTGGAATACAGTTCCAGGTTCTGGGTTTGCCCTTCAGTGATTCTGTGATGGGAAAGTGCAAAGTGGGGGATAGCTGAGGTCTCTGCAGGTTCCTTTTAACACTGGCATGTTCTAAGGGGTTTTGCCCTTGCTGTCCAGGTGGGGTGGGCTGGGGTGATGTTTGTGGTTGTGTGGCCATTCCCTAGGAGCCCCGATTAAACCAATAGTAAAATAACAAAAACAGACATCGGGGAGGAAACTAAGGGGGGAGGCAAGGGGGGAGCACAGCTAACTGCAAATAGATGCCTGAGTGAAGCCTAACCAGATCTCAGCTCTACTCTCGTCCTGTTTGAATACCTTAGCAGGGGTTGGGGGAGGGTATTTCCCAAAACAAAGAGATGAAGGAGAATCTAGGATATTAAGCTCCCTGGCCATTGGTGCATAGAGGGTCCAGTGTGCAAAACATTGCCGGGATGTTCCTTAAACTTTAATGGCTATAAACAGCTGCTAACATGGTTTACCCGTGGTGGTAGTGCTGCTTCCTGACTTTAGCTTTTTTCCTGCCAGGGTTCTGAACGCGCGAATTCCAAATCTCCCTTGGGTAGCTTGATTGGAATAGTAACTCAGCCATCAGAGATGCTTTTGCAGGGAGACACAATTCTTTTGTGTGTGGGGGGGTGTTCCTTATAATTCAAGTAGGTTAGCAGTCCACAAGTGTAAGTAATAGCTCTCTTGCCCTGGTGGGCCTTAAACCCTTGCTTAGCCAGCTTTCCAGGACAAACTGGAGAGTCTAGAGTCAAGGTGTGTGATGCATACCTCCAAAACAGCAAGGCAACTGAGCTCCTCAGTAACACCACATGCTCCAGTCAGAGCAGGAAGGCCTGTTCCACATTCCTCTGCTCTGTGAGGTGTTGGCGTCCCTCTGAGCATCACCAAAAAGGTGGAAATCCATCACCAAAGCCAGAGGACAAAGGAGAACACAGATTTGCATAAAATGCCCATGTTGCTATGTGTAGCTACGAATTTGAATACTGATTACAGAAATTCAATACAATTCACTCCAGTCGGGAGGACTGTGACCAGGTGATCTGTGTACACTGCTCAGTCTGCTGTCCAGGTACTACTGTTGAAGGGCAACTTCAAGGCCCCTGCTCTCGCTTCTTATGGTTCTTGACCTTTAAATCGGCCTTGGACTGGACAGCCCTTCAAACAAAGGATGCCTTCAAAGAGAGGATTGTCCTCTGCCAGCCCTTCCAATAAAAGACTGTGAAGTGGGGACACATGGCAACACTAGTGATCGGGAAAATGAGGACACATGCATCCATCACTCCCTGAAGAAGCAGGGCCATCAGTTAAAGACACAGAAATAGAGCAGACCCTGGGCTAGTCTGGTTCTTCCACCAATGCTTTAATTGCTCTTTTATTTGTACTTGGCATCTCCTGCCTATAACACAATATCTATGTCAGCTTAACAGAAGGACTCAGCTCTAGGAAATGCCTGAAAACATCATTAAAAAATCTCTGAAGAACATTGCATTTGGGGATTAGAAGAATTGGGGGACAAAATGATTGACCCCTTGCAAGCCTCCAGCTCTCCTGGGACTGCTGCCTGTTGCCGCAAACAAGATAAAACAAATTATATCCATGCAAAATCACATTTAAAGAAAACGTTGATTCCTGAACAAACTAGATTAACAGAAAAATCATTAACAGTAACTTAGATAAGTTGCAAACACCATTAACTTGAATGATTTTTTAAAGCTTACCTGAACTTTCACCATTTCCTGTCATACACTTAATTAATCTTCTGTCCTGTAAGCATTGCTGGATTTAACTTGGAGAAGGATATGATTAAGCTTTACACAGTGCTGGCACACTACACATGTTTTCCTGGACAGATCCCGCCCCCAGCAAACCAGTTCTGCTGCGCTGTTTGGTTAATCATCACAATGAAAGTGATAAGGAGCCAGGAGGGAAGAGAAATTCAAAACCCACAACCAACCCCATCTGCACTACTGCTACACCAATCGTATAAAAGCAGTAGAGAAAGTGGCCCTCTTGCATGCTTTCCTACTAACATTTGCATTCAAGGGAAAGCCAAATGGAGCCCCAGAATGTGCTACCCAAAGCCCATGTAACAGATCACAGATTGGGAGAGTGGGGTGGAACAGAGAAGTGTACAGGGGGAAGAAGGAGATTCCTTGGCAGCCAAGCAACACGGGAGCTTTGAGGATGTTCTTTGCACTACTGCAGCCAGCGCCTTTCATTTCACTGTCCAAATCCTCCCTCTTTCTTTGCCACAATTAACCTAAAAGGGTTCACGTAGCACTTGAGTTTTCTGCACACACTTGATCTCTCTGCATGTGATCACTGGCACCAAAAATGTGTGAACGGACTCTTCTGAAAATGATTCCTTATTGTCTCAGGTCGTGGTACCAAAGTTCTTGCTGATAACTCATTCACATAATACAAGCCACCCACCCATTGCACACTTAATTCGGATTTTAAACCCAGAACTGAAGCAGCAATAATATTTACTCATGTCGCTTCTATTACGACATGAATAGGTACCCACTCTAGGATCCAAAACTTCTGCTTGCAAGTCTTCTGCTTCCTAGTACTACCCTGCCCAGTGCAGAGCCTGTTTATGCCCTCAGTTACTATGGGAGAGCAACTTCTGCTCTTATTTCAGACTCTGATTCAGACCCAGTTCATCATAGTTGCTGCTTCCTGTGGCATGTATGTATGTATGTATGTATGTATGTATTTATTTATTTATAACACTTGTATCCTGCCCTATATCATTAGGATCTCAGGGCGGTGTACACATAAAATCAATTTAAACAGTGTAAAACAATAAATCATTTAAATTTCTTAAAACATATTAAATCATTAAGCTAGCTAATACCAATTTAAGACATAAAACAATAAAATGGTTACAACAGTGTACAAACTCAGGGAATCCAATTAGCCCTCAAAGGCATTGGTAAAAAGCTATGTTTTAACTTGGTGCCAAAATAAAACCACTGTCAGTGCCAATCGGGCCTCCAAGGGGAGGGCATTTCACAACCAGGGTTCCACAGCAGAAAAAGCTTTCTCCTGCATCCCACCATAGTGTGAGACATGAGAGAACCAATGATTCTTGAATTGTCAGTACCAGTGGCAAAAAGCAGACTCAAACTGCAAACCTTCTGGGATACAGCTCCAGGCCCTGGAGTGATAGATACACAGCTGGATTCTGTGGGTTTCCTGGGCCCAAGTTGTTTTATTGGCTTTTTCCCACCTCTGTCTAATCATGATTTGTTTCTGAGTCATACTGTCCCAGTTTCACAGGAGTGGGCAACAAGTAGATCTCAAGATGTTTTGGCCTACAACTCTCACCAGCCCTAGCCAGGTTAGCCAATGGTGAGGGCTGATGGGAGTTGTAGGCCAGAACATCTGGAGGGCCACAAATTGCCCAACCCTGCTATATCAGCTTCTCTTCCCTGTGAATTCCTCATTTGTATAGGAAGCAGAGCCACTCACAGGTATGCATCTGATAGACCCGACTCGTTCATCCTGTTCTTGGCTGTGTCCTCTCTCCTGTTTTTAACCCTGCAAGCTTTACTTTAGATGATCCAGCATTCCTATCCTGCAACGTGATATTCCTGCTTCAGATTTCCCTTCACAAACATCTGACCCACCTGACTGCACTGGCTTCTGACCTCATCATCTAGATCTAAACCTGGTGACCCTCCTTTTACCCTCTAGCTTCAGTGTCACTTCCCACAGTGTCACTAAAAGAGACTTCTCGCCACCCCCCCTTACCCCGACATCTCCCTTAACTCTTTATCTCTCAGGGATAAGGATGATGCTATAAGCACTAATCATGCTGTCATCTTCAGTTGATACTGAACATTGGGTTGTTCAGTATCACATTGGGTTGTATCCAATGTTAGTCCAACTTAAGACCCATTCACTTCAATGGCTCTCCTCTTAGTAGGGCTAACATGGGATACAATCCAAGGTCCCAGTCCCATCCTCCACAGGAACTGCATTCAGAACTGGATCTCATGTGTCTTACAGACAGTGCAATCATGTACATGTCTGCTTCAAAGTAAGCCTCATTGTTACTCCCAGATAAGTGTGCATAGGATTGCAGCATAGATCTCACTGCATGAAATATAAATTTTCTATATCTGCCCATTGGTGGCTAAAGAAACTGCCAGCGACTAGCGTATAATCTGAATGTTACTGGAGAATGTGGCTTAGAACCCTCAGACAGCCATGCAGGTGCACCTGAAATTTACAAGTGACTCGTAATTTTGATACATAACCATAACAAGATTTAATGGGGAATGACTTGCTACATTAGTTTGCGCGTATTTAACAGTCATCATCTGCTGCTCAGTGCAGCTGCAGAAAGTTATGGGCATCTAAATACAAGTTTATGGCCGATTACTTTTATAGGAAGGGACCTCCCTCTCCAACAAACTTTCTGTGTTTCATTTATGTGGCCAGATGCGACGCTATCGATAATTCACTGCTTGTTGACCAGGCAACTTGAAAATCTAACATCGTGAGGAAGGATAGACATTTGAAACTGGAGTAGGGCTGAAAAATAGATTTGAAGTTGCACCTAGTAATGTCCTCTAGCTCTGGCTACCATGGGGCTGCCCTGTGTAATGCCTCAGCTGTCCCACTGTTAATAAAAGGGCTTAGTCCAGTAATACCACACATATTTAATTAAAAAAAAAGAACAGAAACAATGTTATTTTCTTACAATTTTACATATCTGAATCACTAGGTATATGCTGGACATAATCAAAACAGTAGTATTTTGAATGACTGGTATTGAAAAGGGTGTACAAAATTCTGCATGATGTGGAGAATATGGAAAGGGGACATTTCTCTCCCTCTCTTACAATACTAGAACCCGGAGTCATCCTATGAAGCTGACTGGTGGGAGATTCAGGACAGATAAAAGAAGTACTTCTTCACACAGCGCGTTGTCAAACTATGGAATTCACTACCACAGGAAGTAGTGATGGGATGGCCACCAATCTGGATGGCTCTAAAAGGGGGTTACACAACCTCCTGGAGGAGAAGGCTATCAACCAACTAGTCCTGATGGCTATATGGTACCTCCAGTATTACAGGCACTATGCCTATATGTACACCAGTTGCTGGGTAACATGGGTGGGAGGGTGCTGTTGCGCTCATGCCCTGCTTGTGGGTTTGCCCCACAAACTCATGGCAGATGGTTTGCCATTGTGGGAACAGAATGCTGGCCTAGATAGACCCTTGGTCTGATCCAGCATGGCTCTTCTTACGTTCTTGTGTTATTGAAAAATTCCAAAAGAAAATTTCTAAATACCATATCACCATAATACCTTTCTTTATTCGGTGAACTCAGAGGTCACAAAATACTGTGCTAGCTTTTGGGTTCTCCAGAAGTCTTCATCAGGCAAGATCATAAACAAAGTAAAATTGTGTGTGGGGGGGGAAGCGACTGATGTTCAAACCATGGCATCTGCATTTGGAAATTAAAAGTGGGAGGAGGTGGCAGACATTCAGACTGAAGTTATATGTGAAAGTAAAAAGACACCTGTGAAATATATAAAAAGTTAGATCAACTAATAAAGGGGTTCTGTGATGCTAGAGGAAAAACTAAAATTGGAATGCAGAGCTTGCATGGTATAGCAGTTAAGTCAGTGGAGGCTGGTGCCTCCGATTTCGGTGGGGCTGTGGATCTATTCTGGGCTTCAGTCAGAACCAGCCAAAACTCTAAAGGAGCTATCCAAAGTGCTGAACCCATAGGATTCAGAACTTTGGATAGCTGCTTTAGAGTTCTGGCTGATTCTGACTGAAACCCATAATAGATTCACAGCCCCACTGAAATCACAGCCACCAGCCTCCACGGGTGAGAGTACTGGATTAGGAACAGGGATAACGGATTTAAATCCCTTATTAACCATAAAGATCACTAGATTATCTTGAGCCAGTCATGTTTTCTCAGTCTAACCTGACTCACGGGGTTTTGTGGGAGTGAAATACAGGCTGGGGGGAGAACCATGAAAGGAGCCCAGGAAGGAGCCCGGTTCTCCAGCTGTGGACCAGATGGAGAACTTCCATGGGCCAAATTAGGGCCACAGGCTGGATATCCCCCATCCCTGCTTTAACAGCAACAGCTACAGCATTTCACCAAAATGAAGGTGCAATGATGGGGGAAGCTCAGCTCCTTGAAAGGAGGAAAAGGTGGTAGCCCTATTGGCCTGGGTCAGAAGTGCGACCTGTGAGGGGTTGTCCAGAGAATGGACAGCCCATCTTATCCAGCAAATCTGTTCCTTATTAAAAGTCTACAGAAAGCACACAACCTTGAAACATACTGCTAATACTAATAAATATGAATGCTTTAGTTTTACTTTATGGCAGCCAAAATCCATTCATAGAAGAAATCCGTGGGTCTCACACAGGCTAAGTTGGTTGTTCAGCCACCCTCAGCAGTTCCAAAAGGTGTCAATAGCCAGGTGATACCGTTGTCATGGGAACTAAATATTTTAATTAGGTTCCTCTGCCTGCAGACAATAGACCTCTAACTTGAGAATGTCAAAGGAAGGAAGGAGATTTGATGGCCACTTTCTCATGAGGTCTAGAAACTTTGCAGAAGACAAGAGTGTGTCAGGCAAGAAGAACGTTCTGATCAGCCCCTCGCTTTAGTGATGCAGTGGAGGTGGAGCCAGGGCTCGCAGGGTCAAAGCGCCAGGACTTCTTGATTGGCCAGGACACTGATGTCATCTGCCATCCCATCCACCTCAGGCTTCCTCTTCCCTCTGAGCTTAGCTACAATCCTCTCTGTAGCTAGCAGAGAAGGCATTTTGCTATCCCTGTTGCAATGCAAAGCGTTTGGGGATGTCTTGGTCTTGAATGGGCAATTAAAACCCATTAGCGTTACAAAAGACCTGTTCTTTGTGGAGATGGAATTGGTTTGTTGATATGGTTTGTTGATATGGATCAACAAAGCTGCCTGAATTTTTGGACTCTCCTTGGGGGCGTGGCTGTGGGGACTATCATGACGACTGCCTGCACTTCAACATTTACCACTATACCACTCCCTAGATTACACCTCCCCCTTCATCCAACCAGACCTCTATAACGCACATCAGGTCAGCTCTCTCTTCCTGATCCTGTTCACAGATGGCCACCTCCTTCCCCCTGACTGACCTGGCATTTATCAGCAGCATTTTAAGAGGGTGCAGAAAGGCCACCACTGTTATCCAGGCTGGGGGATGGGTGGACAGTGAAATAGCACATAGACGCTGAGCTCCCCTTTCCGACACCTGACATTCCCAGCCCCTTCCTCCATAATACCTCCTGTCCATTACAACTTCTATGGTGGTTTCTCCCTCCCCAACACTCCCCTCCAACACTCCAGCTCCCCTCAAACACATGCTGAACTTCAAAGACACCAAAAGTTAATAAAAAACCCTCCACAAATATACTACTGCCTTATCCCACCCTGAGGTCTCTGTTGGGCCCACAGCAAGCTCTGGGAATACCCTCCCTTCCCTGGAAGCAATTCAAAAATACTAAAACAGTCATTTTATAAGACTGGATTAAATAACATGGAAGATCCTTTAAAAAAAAAATACCTGGGATGCGCTCTGACATAATTTCTTTAAAATAATAAAAGAAAATTATATTCCAGGCCAAATTACAGGGCACAACAATACAACAAATATCTGATTTGATAGTAATAATGATCCTACGAAGTATTATGTCCTAAAAAGGAGCCAATCAAACTTTATGCTGTCAACAGAATTACAGAATTGCAGAATTACTCCGAGCTGCTGAAACAGATGAGGCAGTTTGGGTAAGGGATATGGAAAGAGCAAATTATTCTGTTCTGCTACTACCAAGAAGGAAATTACTCATCTTAATGTATATGTAGACTGAAAAAATCCTTTATTTTTAGGGAATCTCCCCATGACCTATAAAACAAATTGCAATTTTAAAAAATAGATACGCTATCATGAGTAGATGTTAGCATATAAGCCTCTTATAGTTTTTCCCCCTAAAAGATACGCTGCTCAGTGGTTTCTTATTTTTTACTAGGGGCAGGGCTACATGAACAGGGGGCAATAACTGAAGATAGCTACCCCATATTAAGTTCTCCCTTCTGCATCTGTAACATTGAGTTCAACTTGCCCATAAGAAAAGAAGAGCTGTGCTGGATCAGACCAAGGGTCCATCTAGTCCAGTATCCTGTTTCCTACATGGGCCAGTTAGATGCCTCTGGGAAACCCACCACAAGCAGGATATGAAGGCATGAGACAGCTATTGCCGTCTCCACTGCAAGCTACAGGTAGGGGTAGTGCTGCACTTAGGCCATGGGAACTGGGGCATAGCTAGCCTTAGGATCGCTATAGTCCACGGTGTGTTTTTCCCTGTGATTGGCTTCCGGCTCCTCCCAGCCCTTCTCTCCACCATCTTCTCTCAGCGCCTTTCTCTACTGTGGAGAGCACACGTGCTTGCTCGCTTCCTCTCCTGCCGGTGTTGCAGAACACAAAGAAATGGTCTGAACAAGCCCTTTTGAGACCCTGCACTGTACCTACCCCTTCATGGATCACTGCCTTGTTGTGGCGAAGGGGCTTGCATAACTCAGTGAAGCCATAAGCTATGCTGTGCAGGGCCACCCAAGATGGACAGGTTGTGGCGGAGAGTTCTGACAAAATGTGGTCCACTGGAGAAGGAAATGGCAACCCACTCCAGTATTCTTGCCAAGAATACCCCATGGAACGTATCCCAAGGCTAAAAGATATGACGCCGGAAGATGAGCCCCTCAGGTTGGAAGGTGTCCAATATATTACTGGGGAAGAGCAGAGGGAATTTCCAAGTAGCGCCAGAAAGAGTGAAGCGGCTGGGCCAAAGCCAAAAGGACACTCAGCTGTGGATGTGTCTTGTGGTGATAAGAAAGTCTGATGCTGTAAAGAAAAATATTGTTTAGGAACCTGGAATGTCAGATCAATGAATCAAGGTAAGCTGGACGTGGTCAAACGTGAGATGGCAAGATTGAACATCGACATCTTGGGAATCAGCGAACTCAAATGGACAAGCATGGGCGAATTTAATTCAAGTGACCGTTCTATCTACTACTGTGGGCAAGAATCCCTTAGAAGAAATGGAGTAGCACTCATAGTCAACAAAAGGGTGGGAAAGGCAGTACTGGGGTACAATCTCAAAAACGATAGAATGATCTCAGTATGAATCCAAGGCAAACCATTCAACATCACAGTAATTCAAGTCTATGCCCCAACCACTGATGCTGAAGAAGCTGAGGTTGATCGGTTCTATGAAGGCCTACAACACCTTCTAGAACTAACACCAAAAAAAGATGCCCTCTTCATCATAGTGGATTGGAATGCTAAAGTAGGAAGTCAAGAAATCACCAGGATAACAGGCAAGCATGGCCTTGGTGTACAATGAAGCAGGACAAAGGCTAATAGAGTTTTGCCAAGAGAACACACTGATCATAGCAAACACTCTTTTCCAACAGCACAAGAGGCGACTCTACACATGGACATCACCAGATGGTCAATATCGGAATCAGATTGATTATGTCCTTTGCAGCCAAAGATGGAGAAGCTCTATACGGTCAGTAAAAACAAGACCTGGAGCTGACTGTGGCTCAGATCATGAGTTTCTTGTTGCAAAGTTTCGGCTTAAATTGAAGAACGTAGGGAAAACCAGTAAACCATTCAGGTATGACCTAAATCATATCCCTTATGAATATACAGTGGAGGTGAGAAATAGATTTAAGGGATTAGACCTGATAGACAGAGTGCCTGAGGAACTATGGACAGAGGTCCGTAACATTGTTCAGGAGGCAGCAACGAAATCCATCCCAAAGAAAAAGAAATGCAAGAAAGCCAAGTGGCTGTCTGATGAGGCTTTACAAGTAGCTGAGGAAAGAAGGGAAGCGAAAAGCAAGGGAGAAAGGGGAAGATATACCCAACTGGATGCAGAGTTCTAGAGAATAGGAAGGAGAGACAAGAAGGCCTTCTTAAATGAACAATGCAAAGGAATCAAAGAAAACAATAGAATGGGAAAGACTAGAGATCTCTTCAAGAAAATTGGAGATCTCAAGGGAATGTTTTGTGCAAAGATGTGCATGATAAAGGACAAAGAAGGCAGGGACCGAACAGAAGCAGATGAGATTAAGAAGAGGTGGAAAGAGTACACAGAAGAACTATACAGGAAAGATCTGAATGTCCCTGATAGCCATGATAGTGCGGTCACTGAACTTGAGCCGGACATCCTCGAAAGTGAAGTCAAGTGGGCCTTAGGAAGTATTAGTAACAACAAAGCTAGCAGAGAGGAAAGTATTCCAGCTGAGCTATTTAAGATCCGAAAAGATGATGCTGTTAAAGTGCTGCACTCAATATGCCAACAAATTTGGAACACTCAACAGTGGCCACAAGACTGGAAAAGGTCAGTTTACATTCCAATTCCAAAGAAGGGCAACGCCAAAGAGTGTTCAAACTACCATACAATTGTGCTCATTTCACATGCCAGCAAGGTGATGCTCAAAATCCTACAAGCTAGGCTTCACCAATATGTGAATCGAGAAATACCGGAAGTACAAGCTGGGTTTCGAAGAGGCAGAGGAACTAGAGATCAAATCGCCAACATTCGCTGGATCATGGAGAAAGCAAGAGAATTCCAGAAAAACGTCTATTTCTGCTTCATTGACTACACTAAAGCCTTTGATTGTGTGGATCACAACAAACTGTGGCAAATTCTTAAAGAGATGGGGGTACCAGACCACCTTACCTGTCTCCTGAGAAACCTGTACGAGGGTCAAGAAGCAAGAGTACGAACCAGACATGGAACAACCGATTGGTTCAAAACTGGGAAAGGAGTATGACAAGGCTGTATATTGTCGCCCTGCTTATTTAACTTATATGCAGAGTACATCATGAGAAACGCTGGGTTGGATGAATCACAGGTCGGAATTAAGATTGCCGGGAGAATTATCAACAACCTCTGATATGCAGACGATACCACTCTAATGGCAGAAGTGAAGAGGATCTCAAGAGCCTCTTGTTGAGGGTGAAAGTGGAGAGTGCAAAAGCTGGTTTGAAACTCAACATTAAAAGAACTAAGATCATGGCATCTGGTCCCATCACTTCCTGGCATATAGAAGGGGAAGACATGGAAGCAGTGACAGATTTTATTTTCTTGGGCTCCAAGATCACCACAGACGGTGACTGTGGCCATGAAATTAAAAGACGTTTGCTCCTTGGGAGGAAAGCTATGGCAAACCTAGACAACATAGTAAGAAGCAGAGACATCACCTTGCCGACAAAGGTTCGTATAATCAAAGCTATGGTTTTCCCAGTAGCAACCTATGGCTGTGAGAGCTGGACTATAAGGAAGGCTGAGCGCCGAAGAATTGATGCTTTCGAACTGTGGTGCTGGAGAAGACTCTTACGAGTCCCCTGGACTGCAAGGAGGTCAAATCAGTCCATCCTAAAGGAAATCAACCCTGAGTGCTCATTGGAAGGACAGATACTGAAGCTGAAGCTCAAATATTTTGGCCGCCTAATGCGAAGCGAAAACTCCCTGGAAAAGACCCTGATGCTGGGAAAGATTGAAGGCAAAAGGAGAAGGGGACGACAGAGGATGAGATGGCTAATAACATCACCGCTGCAATGAATATGGACTTGAGGTCTTGAGCACATTCCGGGAGAGAGCGCAGGACAGGAAGGCCTGGCGTGCTATGGTCCACGGGGTCACGAAGAGTCGAACATGACTGAATGACTGAACAACAACTGTACCTACATCCTATGTGCAAGAATACTTGTGAGTAAAGCTGTTTTTCTTTCTTCACCATGGGCGCAATCCCATGCCTGTTTAGACAGAAAAATTCCTACAACTCCCAGCATGCTGGGAATTGTAGGACTTTTTTCTGTCTAAACAGGCATAGGATTGCTCCCTAAAGAAAGAAATACGTAGTCTCCCTTTTTAGCCTTTTGTGTGCATGCGGGACTGGTAGACGCTCATTCTGTTTTGCCTTTTGTTTTTCTCTGCTAGCGACCTTTTTAACAGGAGGCAGCAATACCAAATGGTTCCCGGCAGAGACCTGTCCTGCTGTTGCTTCCAGCAGCTGGTATTCAGTGGCAAACTGCCTCTGAACCTATACATAGTAAGCCCCCGTGCCAGTGTCCAGATATCATGATGATGTACGCTTCCTCCTCTCACCAGCCAAAGCTATGGCGTGCGGGAGGGGAAGTGTCCAACATAATAGCATCACAGCACTGGGTAAGTTAAGACAGCCATTATGGAGGGGGAGGGAGAATTTGGCATGGGGCTATCTCCAGTCCATCACTCTGTTTCGAGTCCATTTCACTTTCACATGTGCTCATTTCTCAGCTTGTTCCATCCCATTTCCACATTCATCGCTGAATCTTTAAAAGAATCTGCATAGAAATTTGATATTTGAATATGCATTTTTGAACTTTCCCCCCTACAAAATACATATTTCATAATTTATTTTCTCTCAATATCTACATTTCCAAATATATTTTATCTTAAAATATGCATTTCAAGTGCATCTTTTGAGCCAAGAATGGCATCACAAATTAGGGATGTACGAATCCCTTACCTCTGGGTCCGGCAGGGGGGTCCGTGGGGGGGGTGATCCGTCCCTCCCCCCTGGAATCAGTCCGGGCTGGCTCCGCTCTGCGGCAATCCTGCAGTGCCAACCACCGGCTCCGCTTCGCTGGTGATACAGCCGGCCACCATTGCCGTGCTGTATCGCTGGGGGAGGGTAAGTGACTCTCTGGATGCAAATGGCGTAGTGGGCACCATTTGCGGCCATAAAGCTGGTAGATTAGCCTAAATGCAGCCATTTACGGCTGCATTTAGGCTAATCTACCAGCTTTACGGCCGCAAATGGCGCCCACTATGCCATTTGTGTCCCTGTTCTTCCCCATGATAGGCTAGGCAAATATTTGCGTAGCCTGTCGCATGAATAGGAACGCAAATGGAATTCTCCCCCATCCCTTTCACAATTATTGGAGAAGTATGAAAGCTGAAGAATAACTATGTTTAGTCCAGGAGGTGCTACTCGGGTCAGTTCATACAGGAATTCACACAGATCAAAATCCTACAAGGGGATGCCATTTTCAATATGCTGGCATTGCCCCCTGTGTCTCCAGGCATGCCCCCACACCCTTAATTCAGACCTTGCTGTATTGAACCGGAATGGTCTGAATAGTTCTACTTACATTCACTTGAACGTAAGTAGAACTCTCTGTGTGATCGCAGATTCTGCCTTATCAGGGGTTCCCAATCTTGCGGAGAGTTCTACTTATGTTCAAGCAAATACGAGTAGAATTCCTGTTCAGACCTTTCTGGATCACTTCAGCAAGGTCTGAACTGAGGGGGCGGGGGTGGCATGCCCAGAGACATAGGGGGTGGAGTCAGTGTGCACATGCCTGTCCCAGTACCTAGTACACACTTTGAGCACTCATGTTTTCAAACGATCCCCCAATTAGGGCTACTAAACATGCATGTAGATGTGTAAAGCTGAATGTCTGAAAAGGGTTCGTGTCAATCATGTGGGTGCTTCAAGTGAGATGTATAACAACAGAGAAGCATTTTGTCTTACGATAGATTTAGGCTGAAAGCGTGGGACCACAGCCTGCTATAGCTTATTAACGGTGTCTCACTCACTCCTGCTTTTAAAGACATACTTGCTCAGTCCCAAATACAATTTCCAAAACTGTGCCCACCTGCCCAGGTACAACGTGACACAAATAAGCAGGGGCCAGGTCTTTGCTGTGGGGTAACTGCTAACATTCTCTAGCAGACCACTTCCCTTCTTAGCCAGTCGTTTCTGCCGAGGCAGATGCTGGGCGATAGTGGCTGATTGCGGAAGTTTTGTCTTAATATGCTCGCTTCAGGTCACTAATGCAATTTAATCTCTATTAGAATATTAAACCAATCAAAATGTCATTTAAATACCTTCATAAACGCTCATATTTAATTTCCTGGAGTCAGACCTTACATTAACAGCTTAAATTTCTAACTCTCGTTTCTAGGTCACAGTGGTTTCCCATCACTGACACTGAAGAACAAATTCAGGGGATGAACAAGTTGCGATAAAATCAATGGGAGGATTTGCAAATGTATTTGGAATGGATACATGCGACTGCCTCCCCCTTCAAGCAAAACTTGAACTGCCCCATCTGTTTTAATGGGGGAAGGCAGCTCTATATGCTCAAAGGGATGCAGGGATAAAACTGTGCATAGGAACACAGTAAGAAGCCTTATATTTATACCAAGCCAGACCAATGGTCCATACAGCTCAGTATTGTCTATATGGTCCATAGAGCTCAGTATTGAATGGCAGCAGCTCTCCAGGGTTTCAGACAAAGGCTTTTCCCAGCCTGACCTGGGGATGTCAGGAATTGAACCCAGGACCTTTTGCATCCAAACAATGTGCTCTACCACTGAGCTGTGGCTGTCCCCTCAGTCCTCCATGAAAGTGATTGGGGCAGCCTGCAAACATGGAACTTCCACTTTATGCTATGATGCATGCAAAACATATGAGCGTAAGAAGAGCCCTGCTGGATCAGACCAAGGGTCCATCTAGTCCAGCATTCTGTGCACAGAGTGGCCAACCAGCTGAACACAGGAAACCCACAAGCAGGACACAAATGTAACAGCACCCTCCTGCCCATGTTCCCCAGCAACTGGTGTACATAGACATACTGCCTCTGGTACTGAAGGTAGCATATAGCCATCAGGACTAGTAGCCATTGATAGCCTTCTCATCCAGGAGTTTGTCTAACCCCTTTTAAAGCCATCCAAATTGGTGGCCAGGGGCATTGCTAGTTTCTTAAAAGATCTGGGGCACAGGCCCCTAACACAAATTTGCATATATAAGCTCATGTCTAATATATATGTGTGTGGTGTGTGTGTGTGTGTGCATGCAGTGAGCTTGCATGTGTGTGTATAGATGACATACATACATACATACATACATAAAGAAGTGTGCACTGATCCCCCACCCCACTTCAACTCAGACCCCGATTCAGCATTTTGAAAAACATCCCGCTTCTGCTTTGACCAATTTGTAGTCGGACTTTGACAGATTTTTTTGGAAAAAGCAAATTTTTCCTGTGGCTAGCACAAAAGCCACTAGACCTAAATGTCTGAAATTTGGCAGGCTCAGTCATCTCTATAGGGGCTGCCAGGTCCCCAAATTCCATGCAAGTATGTGGAAGCACACAAAAAATATAGCTCTTTGCTTTGACACATTTTCTTGAAAATAGCAAACTTTACCTGTGACTAGCACAAAAGCCCCTGGACATAGCTGCCTGAAATTTGTAATATTCAATCAGCTCCATGGGAGCTACCAAGCCTCCAAATTTCATGTATTTATCATACAAACTAAAAAAGTCATGGCCTTTTTTGTTTTCAAATGCAAGTCAATGGGAAAATGAAAAAAATAAAAGGCAATTAGGACAGCTCAAAAGATCCAGGGCCCATGCCCAGGTAGGCCTCAACTAATGATCCCCCTGTACTGGCCACCCATCACTACATCCTCTGGTAGCGACTTCCATAGTTGAACAGTATTAACATTTTAACACTAATTCCATAGTTTAACTTTACACATGCACTGTGTGAAGAAGTACTTCCTTTTATCTGTCCTGAATCTCCCACCATTCAGCTTCATGGGATGACCCGGGTTCTAGTATTATGGGGCGGGGGGTGGGGGGAGAGAGAGAGAGGGAGAAAAATGTCTCCCTATCCACATTCTCCACACCATGCATAATTTTGTAGACCTATATCATGTCTCCCCTTACCCTCCTTTTTCCAAGCTAAACAATCCCAGCTGTTTAGAGAATAACCTTCTCTCATAGGGGAGATGCTCCAGCCCTTTGATCATTTTAGTTGCCCTTTTCTGCACTTTTTCTAGCTCTACAACAATATCCTTCTTTAGGTGTGGTGACCAGAACTGTACACAGTATTCCAAGTATGGTTGCACCATAAATTTGTATAGGGGCAGTTTGATAAAAAGGTAAAGGTGTCCCCAACCAGTCGTGTCCGACTCTAGGGTGCGGTGCTCATCCCCGTTTCTAAGCCGAAGAGCCAGTGCTGTCCGAAGATGCTTCCGTGGTCATGTGGCTGGCATGACTGAACACCGAGGTGCATGGAACGCTGCTACCTTTCCCGCCGAGGCGGTGCCTATTTATCTACTTGCAATTTCTTGCTTTCTAACTGCTAGGTTGGCAGAAGCTGGGGCTGAAGATGGGAGCTCACTCCATGACGCGGCACTCGGGTCTCGAACTGCTGACCTGCCGACCTTCCAGTCTGCAGTTCAGCATCTTAACCACTAAGCCACCGCTTAGGGCAGCTTTATTCTCAACACTTTTTCTAATTATGGCTAACATGGAATTTGCCTTTTTTTTTACAGCGGCCGCACCCTGGATTGACATCTTCATTGAGCTGTCCACCACAGCCCCCAGATCTCTTTCGTGGTTGGTCACCGTTCAGATCCCATCAGGTTATACTTGAAGTTGAGATTTTTTGCCCCAACGTGCATCACTTTACACTACGAATAAGTCATCTAGCTCTATTTCCACCTGGGATGCAACCCCTTTCCTACACCATTTCCACAATACATGTACATTGGACTCTTATCACAGAAACCATCCAAGGGAATGAACTGCTGGTGTTATGGACCTACATGGATCAGTCCAATGGACCACTGGCTGTGAAATCTATGCAACCCAGCTTTCCGCTACAAAGGGAAATGGAACAAACCTTTGAGGCTGATTTTAGGGATTACTTTTTTACTTCAATGGTGCCTTTTTACCTGTAGGTATCCCAAAGCTCTGTGTGTGTGTATGTGTGTGTGTGTGTATAAAACAACAATCAAACAATACACTATATAATCCATAATACAACCACAAACCATGATAATAAAAAGTCAATAGGAATCTGCAGCAATAAAGTCTTAGCCAGTCCAACTTCACTCTAGTTGTGGATCTTTTAAAAAATAGGGGAGATCATCTTTCACCAAACTATCTTCACCTGATGATGAAAGCCAGTTAGGCAGCTGGCCAGGCAGGTCTTCCTTGGTGTGCAGTTCCAGAGCATGGGTGCTGTGGGTTACAGAGGAACTTGTGCGCTCTGGCTTTCATTGGCATCCCCCTGCACCTTAGCTTAAGAATCCAGTTTGGTGGTTGCAAAGGATAGGGATGTATGAAAATCACTTACCTTTCGCGGATTATGTTGATGGGGGGGGAGGTGCTCCGTCCCTCCCCCAGGAATCCTGGACAGGGGGGAGGCGCTCCGTTCCTCCCCCCCCCCCCGGAATCCTGGCCGGCTGGCTGTGCTCTTCTGCAGGGATTCTGCGGAGCCGCCGGCCGGCTCCGCCAGCAGCTGGACATCCGGCCGCTGTCTAGCAGGGACGCAAACGGCGGCAGCCGTAGCCGCTGCCGTTTGCGTCCCTGCAGTCAGCCGTGATAGGCTACGTAAATGTTTACGTAGCCTATCATGGCTGACTTTTAAAAAAAACAAAAAATCCCGCAGGTATGCAAATTTGCATTTCTTATTTTAGCACGTCTTAGTCTATGTCAAGATTTACGTAGACTAAGACGGCGAAAATAAGGGGAACGTAAATAGCGTAGCGGATGCGTACGCGCATTTGCGTACGCGCGTTGTTTTTTTTTAAAAAAAGTCAGCCGTGATAGGCTATGTAAACATTTACGTAGCCTATCACGTTGTTTTTTTTAAAAAACCTAGCCATGATAGGCTATGTAAATCTTTACGTAGCCTATCACATTTTTTAAAAAAACTGGAAATGGCGGCAGTGGCAGCCGGTCGGGAGACCGGCCGCCGCAGCCGCTACCCCTGAACCACCGCCGGAGCCGCTGCCGGAGCCACCACCAGAGCCGCCACTGCCGCCAGGAAGATCCACCCAAGGTAAGTCTCGTCCCGGGGGGTGGCAGGGGGGGTGGCAGGCCATTCCGCCACTGATTTCAGGGGGCCGAATGCGCTGGCATTCGGCCTCCCCGAGATCCGTGGCGGAATTTTCGTACATCCCGAGCAGGGGGTGCAGCCTGGAAAGCTGCCAGGAATGTTGTTAAGACTCTGACACTGCCATAGAGGCTTAGGGGAGCCATTGAATATATTTGCTTCCTTTTAAAGGGAGATTGAAGAGGGTTGTTCCATGTGGCCATAGAAAACATGCAAATGCCTGCCTTATGGCCATGTCTCCACCCAGCTGACTAATGCATGAAGGTATCTATGAATTGGCCAATCAAAAGTCCTGGTGGACAAAATGGCCCCGTCCTGATGCATCCTCACCTCCCAGACAGGTCAGCAAGGTCAAGCACTACTGAGCACCCTTGATGACACCCTTTTTAAAAAATATTGTACTACATTTCTCTGTACAGCATTGCCTCGTCCCATATGTGCCTGCCCAGACCCTAAGCTCATCCTCAGTGGTTCTCCTCTGTGTGCCCCTGCCAAAGGAAGTGAGGCGGGTGGCTACCAGGAAGAGGGCCTTTTCTGCTGTGGCACCCCAGCTGTAGAATGAGCTCCCTAGAGAGGTTTGGTGCCAGTATTTTAGCTTCCTAGTCTTTTAGCTCTGATGTTTTAAATCTGTATTTTAAATCTCTGCATCACTGCTAGGTTTTATTCTGGTTGTACTGTTATATTGCGGTTTTAAGCTTTCATATTTTATATTGTTTTATGCTGCACTTTGTGGTTTAATTTTTGTGAACCACCCAGAGAGCTTCAGCTATTGGGCAGTATAGAAATTAAATAAATAAAATGAAAATAATACAGCCAGCTAGATGTAAATTAATCAAGGGGTAAGGAACCACCCTGAGCTTCTTGTTTAGTCGCCAGAACCAAAGTATTGTTCTGGGTTCAGCCTCTGAGCTGTCAAGTTCTTTGTACTCTTTGCGTTGATCCCTCTACCTGCCTTTGAGTTTGGGCACTCAATGGTTATTCTTTCTACTTTGGCATCCCTCACACTGGTGTGTCTCAGTTCTGAGAATAACAAAGCCATTTTTCTCTTCTGTAATAAAGGTGCACACATGTGTTTTTGAGAACAAAATTCTGTAAAATTCTATAATTGCTGCTGCTGTGCCGCCACCACCACCACCATGGACTCCTGCCTGGCAATACTTTTAAAGAGGATTTTTTAAAACATTGTTGGTGGGGGGTGAGTTTTTTGGGGATTCTGTTGTGTTTTTAGGGGTGGGTAGCCTATCTGAAAGGCGGGAGCGAGGGGCATGTGTCCACCTGATGGAGGCAATGGGGGGAGTGTTGGGGGCCAGAATATACCGAGGCTGGGCGGCAGGCGCTCGTGGAGCGCTAGGGGCAGGCCATGCCACGTAAGGGGAACAAGGGGGAGATGTGTAATATCTGTCCCCTGTTCCGGGCCTGTCCAGAGCCAAAGGATGGCTGGGGGAGGAGTGACTCCATCCTCTGGCCTTCGATTGCTGCTCTGCAATGCCAGGTCTGTTACCCAGAAAACCTCCCTCATCCATGACATGATCCTGGATGAGGGTGCAGACCTGGCATGTATTACAGAGACCTGGCTGGCTGAGGCCGCTGCTCCAACTCTGGCGGCCATGTGCCCAGCTGGGTTTTCGTATCCACAGCAGCCGAGGGCTGGAGATCGGGGAGGGAGAGTGGCTGTTATCTACCGAGAGTCCGTGGTCTTCACCAGACCCTCTCTCCGGGAGACCAAGGTTGCTGAGTGCATGTACTGGAGGTTGGGCCCAAAGGGCAGTCTGGGGATTCTGCTTGTGTACCGCCCACCCTGCTGCACAACTGACTCCCTGGCCGAGGTGCTTGAGGTGGTCTCTGATGTGCGTGTGCAGTCCCCTAGCTTATTGGTGTTGGGGGACTTCAACATACATTCGAAGGCTATCCTCACAAGGGCACCTCTGGACTTCATGGAGACCATGGCCTCCTGGGAGCTACACCCTATTCTAACTGGGCCCACCCATGTAGCCGGTCACGCGCTAGACCTTGTGTTTGTTTCTGGAGAAGCGGGAAGTGATCTGGAAGCTGGGGGTATATCCACCACCCTCTTGTCCTGGTCAGATCACTATCTGGTGACGCTGGACTTCTTGGTTCCACAACCCCTCCGCAGGGGTGGAGAACCCATTAAAATGGTCTGCCCCAGGCATCTTATGGATCCGAATGGATTCCTGAACGCGCTTGGGGATTCTCTGGGGCACCCCAATGACCACTCGGTCAAGACCCTGGTGGGTGGGTGGAATGCTGCACCATGGTTCAATCCATGGTTATGAGCTCTGAAACAGGAGGTGAGATGGCTAGAGCACCGGTGGCGGAAGTCTTGCTCCAAAGACGATCAGACACGGGCTAGAGCTGTATCTTCAGCCTATCACGTGGCAGTGAAGGCAGCAAAAAAGGAATATTATGCTGCCTCTATCGCATCCGCAGAGTGCTGTCCCAGGAGGCTGTTCCAAGTGGTCCGGAGCCTGGTCGGTCCAGTTGCTCCGGAACCGCTGGAGCATTCTAAGCCTCCTGTGAGGCCTTGGCAAGGCACTTTGCAGATAAAATTGATCCAATTAGGAGTGTTATTCTGTGCGCTGTGGATACAGTTAGTGAGCAAGAGGCGGTCTGTGGCAAACCAGTTTTGTGGGATTGGTTCCAGCTTCTTCTTTCTGATGAAGTAGACAAGGTGCTTTCATCTGTATGGCCAACCACCTGCTTATGTGATCCTTGCCCATCTTGGCTCATTATGGGTTGCAGAGAGAGATTGGGTGGGAGGATCAGGGAGGTGGTGAATGCCTCCTTGAGTGAGAAGACCACTCTTAAAGAAGCCCTCCTTGGATCCCCAAGTTCTAAACAACTTTTGCTCAGTCTCCAATCTGCCTTTTGGGGCAAGTTGATTGAGCGGGTGGTGGCGATGCAGTTGAAGGCACACTTGGAAGAAGCTGACTATCTAGATCCATTTCAGTCGGGCTCCAGGCCTGGGCATGGGACAGAAACGGCCTTGGTCACCTTGGTGGATGATATGAGAAGGGCTCTGGATAGGGGTGAATGCTCCTTCCTTGTTCTCCTCAATCTCTCAGCAGCTTTTTGATACTGTTGACCACAGTATCCTCCTGGACCGCCTCGAGGGGTTGGGCATTGGCGGCATCGTATTGCAGTTGTTCCGGTCCTTCCTCTCCAGCAGGTACCAGAGGGTAGCACTGGGAGAGGAGGTTTCAGACCCGTGGCCACTCACTTGTGGGGTGCCACAGGGTTCCATCCTCTCCCCGATGCTATTTAATATCTATGTGAAGCTGCTGGGGGCTCAAGCTAGGCTTCAGCAGCATGTGAACCAAGAACTACCAGAAGTACAAGCTGGGTTTTGAAGAGGCAGAGGAACTGGAGATCAAATCGCCAACATTCGCTGGATCATGGAGAAAGCTGGATCATGGAGAATTCCAGAAAAACGTCTATTTCTGCTTCATTGACTACGCTAAAGCCTTTGATTGTGTAGATCACAACAAACTGTGGCAAATTCTTACAGAGATGGGAGTACCAGACCACCTTACCTGTCTCCTGAGAAAACTGTACGAGGGTCAAGAAGCAACAGAAAGAACCGGACATGGAACAACTGATTGGTTCAAAATTGGGAAAGAAGTACCACAAGGCTGTATATTGTCGCCCTGCTTATTTAACTTATATGCAGAGTACATCATGAGAAACGCCAGGTTGGATGAATCACAGGTTTAGATTTATTCTTTAAAATTAAGATTGCCAGGAGAATTATCAACAACCTCAGATATGCAGACGATACCACCCTAATGGCAGAAAGCGAAGAGGATCTAAAGAGCCTCTTGTTGAGGATGAAAGTGGAGAGTGCAAAAGCTGGTTTGAAACTCAACATTAAAAAAACTAAGATCATGGCATCTGGCCCCATCACTTCCTGGCATATAGAAGGGGAAGACATGGAAGCAGTGACAGATTTTATTTTCTTGGGCTCCAAGATCACTGTAGACGGTGTAGCCATGAAATTAAAAGACGCGTGCTCCTTGAGAGGAAAGCTATGGCAAACCTAGACAGCATAGTAACAAGCAGAGACATCACCTTGCCGACAGAGGTCCGTATAATCAAAGCTATGGTTTTCCCAGTAGCAACGTATGGCTGTGAGAGCTGGACTATAAGGAAGGCTGAGCGCCAAAGAATTGATGCTTTCGAACTGTGGTGCTGGAGAAGACTCTTACGAGTCCCCTGGACTGCAAGGAGGTCAAATCAGTCCATCCTAAAGGAAATCAACCCTGACTGCTCATTGGAAGGACAGATACTGAAGCTGAAGCGCAAATATTTTGGCCACCTAATGCAAAGAGAAAACTCCCTGGAAAAGACCCTGATGCCGGGAAAGACTGAAGGGAAAAGGAGAAGGGGACAGCAGAGGATGAGATGGCTAGATAGCATCACCGATGCAATGAATATGAACTTGAGCACACTCCTCAACTTGAGTGGGAGAAAGCGGAGGACAGGAAGGCCTGGCGTGCTGTGGTCCATGGGGTCACGAAGAGTCGGACACGACTGAACAACTGAACAACAACAAGGGTATTTTTAGAAATGTGATGTTTTTAATGTATTTTATTGTTTTAAATTGTTCTTGTTGAACATTGCCCAGAGTGGCTGGGTGACCAGCCAGATGGGTGATTAATAAATTTAATACATACATACATACATACATACATGCATGCATGCATGCATGCATGCATAAAGCATCTATAATTTTTGGACTTTCAGTTAGTGTTTGAGCTAATTTCCCCATTTTAGAAGTAGCTATTTCCCACTTTGATAAGAGTATCATGCATAGATTCACTGTTTACACACTATTGTTGTTGTTGTTCAGTCGTTCAGTCGTGTCCAACTCTTCGTGACCCCATGGACCATAGCACGCCAGGCCTTCCTGTCCTGCGCTCTCTCCCGGAGCGTGCTCAAGTTCATATTCATTGCATCCGTGATGCTATCTAGCCATCTCATCCTCTGCCGTCCCCTTCTCCTTTTGCCTTCAGTCTTTCCCAGCATCAGGGTCTTTTCCAGGGAGTTTTCTCTTCGCATTAGGTGGCCAAAATACTGGAGCTTCAGCTTCATTATCTGTCCTTCCAATGAGCACTCAGGGTTGATTTCCTTTAGGATGGACTGATTTGACCTCCTTGCAGTCCAGGGGACTCGTAAGAGTCTTCTCCAGCACCACAGTTCGAAAGCATCAATTCTTCGGCGCTCAGCCTTCCTTATAGTCCAGCTCTCACAGCCATACATTACTACTGGGAAAACCATAGCTTTGATTAGACGGACCTTTGTCGGCAAGGTGATGTCTCTGCTTCTTACTATGCTGTCTAGGTTGGCCATAGCTTTCCTCCCAAGGAGCAAGCGTCTTTTAATTTCATGGCTACAGTCACCGTCTGCGGTGATCTTGGAGCCCAAGAAAGTAAAATCTGTCACTGCTTCCATTTCTTCCCCTTCTATATGCCAGGAAGTGATGGGGCCAGATGCCATGATCTTAGTTTTTTTAATGTTGAGTTTCAAACCAGCTTTTGCACTCTCCTCTTTCACCCTCAACAAGAGGCTCTTTAGATCCTCTTCGCTTTCTGCCATTAGGGTGGTATCGTCTGCATATCGGAGGTTGTTGATAATTCTCCCAGCAATCTTAATTCCGACCTCTGATTCATCCAACCCGGCATTTCTCATGATGTACTCTGCATATAAGTTAAATAAGCAGGGTGACAATATGCAGCCTTGTCGTACTCCTTTCCCAATTTTGAACCAATCGGTTGTTCCATGTCTGGTTCTTACTGTTGCTTCTTGACCCTCGTACAGGTTTCTCAGGAGACAGGTAAGGTGGTCTGGTACTCCCATCACTTTAAGAATTTGCCAAGTTTGTTGTGATCCACACAATCAAAGGCTTTAGCGTAGTCAATGAAGCAGAAAGAGACGTTTTTCTGGAATTCTCTTGCTTTCTCCATGATGCAGCGAATGTTGGCGATTTGATCTCTAGTTCCTCTGCCTCTTCTAAACCCAGCTTGTACTTCCGGTAGTTCTCGGTTCGCATACTGCTGAAGCCTAGCTTGTAGGATTTTGAGCATCACCTTGCTGGCATGTGAAATGAGCGCAATTGTGCGGTAGTTTGAACACTCTTTGGCGTTGCCCTTCTTTGGAACTGGAATGTAAACTGACCTTTTCCAGTCTTGTGGCCACTGTTGAGTGTTCCAGATTTGTTGGCATATTGAATGCAGCACTTTAACAGCATCATCTTTTAGGATTTTAAATAGCTCGGCTGGAATACTGTAATCTCCGCTAGCTTTGTTGTTACTAATGCTTCCTAAGGCCCACTTGACTTCACTCTCGAGGATGTCCGGCTCAAGTTCAGTGACCGCACTATCATGGCTATCAGGGACATTCAGATCTTTCCTGTAGAATTCTTCTGTGTATTCTTGCCACCTCTTCTTAATCTCATCTGCTTCTGTTAGGTCCCTGCCTTCTTTGTCCTTTATCATGCCCGTCTTTGCACAAAACGTTCCCTTGAGATCTCCAATTTTCTTGAAGAGATCTCTAGTCTTTCCCATTCTGTTGTTTTCCTCGATTTCTTTGCATTGTTCATTTAAAAAGGCCTTCTTGTCTCTCCTTGCTATTCTCTGGAACTCTGCATTCAGTTGGGTATATCTTCCCCTTTCTCCCTTGCTTTTCGCTTCCCTTCTTTCCTCAGCTACTTGTAAAGCCTCATCAGACAGCCACTTTGCTTTCTTGCATTTCTTTTTCTTTGGGATGGATTTCGTTGCTGCCTCCTGAACAATGTTACAGACCTCCGTCCATAGTTCCTCAGGCACTCTGTCTATCAGGTCTAATCCCTGAAATCTATTCCTCACCTCCACTGTATATTCATCAGGGATATGATTTAGGTCATACCTGAACGGTTTAGTGGTTTTCCCGACGTTCTTCAATTTAAGCCGAAATTTTGCAACAAGCAGCTCATGATCTGAGCCACAGTCAGCTCCAGGTCTTGTTTTTACTGACTGTATAGAGCTTCTCCATCTTTGGCTGCAAAGGACATAATCAATCTGATTTCGATATTGACCATCTGGTGACGTCCATGTGTAGAGTCGCCTCTTGTGCTGTTGGAAAAGAGTGTTTGCTATGATCAGCATGTTCTCTTGGCAAAACTCTATTAGCTTTTGTCCTGCTTCATTTTGTACACCAAGGCCATGCCTGCCTGTTATCCCGGTGATTTCTTGACTTCCTACTTTAGCATTCCAATCCCCTATGATGAAGAGGACATCTTTTTTTGGTGTTAGTTCTAGAAGGTGTTGTAGGTCTTCATAGAACCGATCAACCTCAGCTTCTTCGGCCTCAGTGGTTGGGGCATAGACTTGAATTACTGTGATGTTGAATGGTTTGCCTTGGATTCGTACTGAGATCATTCTATCATTTTTAAGATTGTACCCCAGTACTGCTTTTCCCACCCTTTTGTTGACTATGAGTGCTACTCCATTTCTTCTAAGGGATTCTTGCCCACAATAGTAGATATGATGGTCACCTGAATTAAATTCGCCCATGCCTGTCCATTTTAGTTCGCTGATTCCCAAGATGTCGATGTTCAATCTTGCCATCTCATGTTTGACCACCTCTAGCTTACCTTGATTCATTGATCTGACATTCCAGGTTCCTAAACAATATTGTTCTTTACAGCATCGGATTTTCTTTTCACCACCAGACACATCCACAGCTGAGTGTCCTTTCGGGTTTGGCCCAGCCGCTTCACTCTTTCTGGCGCTACTTGGAAATACCCTCTGCTCTTCCCCAGTAGCATATTGGACACCTTCCGACCTGAGGGGCTCATCTTCCGGCGTCATATCTTTTAGCCTTGTGATACGTTCCATGGGGTTTTCTTGGCAAGAATACTGGAGTGGGTTGCCATTTCCTTCTCCAGTGGACCACATTTTGTCAGAACTCTCTGCCATGACCTGTCCGTCTTGGGTGGCCCTGCACGGCATAGCTTATGGCTTCACTGAGTTACGCAAGCCCCTTCGCCACAACAAGGCAGTGATCCATGAAGGGGGTACACACTATGGGTCTTGTTAAAGGCCCCCTTAGACCTGTGTTGGTCATTACACAGAGCATACACACAACTTCTGTCTCCGTGTGAGTGAGGACATGTGGCAAGGCATGCACTCAGGCTGAATTTTGTAACACTATTCTGATATTTTTTAAATACAGCCCCTCATACCTCTGACAGGTTTACAGAGATGTAATGCACAGAAATAAAAGGTTTATGCTTTAGAACTATGTGCTGTAAAAGCAGGAAAAAGATCTATTAAAATATGTCATTTAAGTAGTATTCAAACAAGATTTGCCCCCGGGAACATTTACTAGTTTTAAAGCTTCTTTGCTAGCATGCATTTCTCATTCTGAGAAGTGGAAGAAAAATCTCCATAGGATTCAGCCACTGAATATTTGAAGCCAGGCAGGCTGTGGAAAGGAGGTCATAGAAGAGAAAGAGGCCTTTACAAAAGTGGAGAGGACACTTTCCGAACAACCCCAGTAGCCATGGAAAAGTGAAAATAAAATAAGGCAAACTGCCTAAAGTGACCTAAGCATTGAAAATGAGCAAGTGCAGCAGGTATGAGTTTAAAAGAAGTTGTAAAGACATTTTTTATTTAATTGTGAGTGAACCCTAAAATGTGTCACCTAATTAAGTAGCAGCCAATGGGGCTCCTTCTCAGTTTGTGTCGCAACCAGCCTGCTGCGCTGCTGCACATCAAGAGCAGGAGTCGATCCATTTTGCATCCCCTGATTCCCCAGCATCACCAGCAACGACGCAAGGGATGCTGGGATGCCACTCTGGACTGCTGAAGGAAGCCACATGCTTTGAGCTGCTCTGCTCTATTCGAGTGCCTGACCAAGAACACACGCAGGCATTAAACTCCTCAGTTTTCTCACTGACAAATTTTGAAATGCTCTGAAGACTGTGTTTCCTCTCCCCGCATACATCTCCAGCGCACTCCGCACCACTCGCCCCCGTCCTGTCCCACCCTGGAAGGGTGAGCCAGGCAAACTAGGTCACATTTCATAACGGCTTTCGCTTACCAGGGGTAGGTCTGATGCCCCTGCATTTTCACCCTGGACACATTTCAGTCATGGTTCATCAGCCTGCTATTGCTGCTGGCTGTGCGCAGTGGAGATGAGGACATGAACTTATTACTTATGCATGGTGTTTTTCTGCTCCAGAAAATAATTCACGGCTGTGCTGCTTCTCCCACAGGACAGGAGAAAACATTTTCACAGTTGTTTTAAAGCAGGGCAGGAAAACTTGTAGGCCAAAACATCTGGAGGGCCACAACTCCCATCAGCCCTGACCATTGGCTATGCTGGTTAGGTAGGGTGCCATGTGCCCTCTTTTACAGAGGACTGTCCTCTGTTCTGAAGGCATCCCATATTCAAAGGGCTGCCCAGTCCAAGACCACTACAAAGCTGAAGACCCATCGGAAGGAAGAGCCGGGCCTTGAAGCTGCCCATCAGCAGCACCTGGACAGCAGACTGAGCAAGGCACGCAGGTCACCTAGTCACCGTCTTCCACACTACGGTGAGATGCACTATTTCTGTTTATATTAAAATGATGTCTACATTTGCATATAAACACAAAAATTTTATGCAAATTGGTGTTCTGTTCTCTTTTCTGGCGATGTGTTTCCTCTTTCTTGGCAATTCCTAAGTGGCCACCCTATGGCATCTGGAGGGCCACAAGTTGCCCACTCCTGTTAAGCCATAACAAGGGCTACTGCAGAATAACCCCGCCTTCACAGCTCTGAGTGACGTCTCAACACTGTCCTTTTGCGGCAGACGCCGAGTGTGAAGGCAAAACGGAATCTGCTCACGCGAGCCTTCTTCTAGAGATTTGATAGAGGTGTCATTGCAGATGGAAGGAAGCAAGCAGAGCAGAACCATGAGGATTTCATTGGGCAATGAAAAGTAAGCATGAGGATTTCATTGGGCAACGGTACTCGGCATGATGCCTAGAAGAAAAGGCCTAGAACTCCTCAATCTTTGTGAGGGGAGCAACAAAATGGATGCCACGGAAAGGCAGAGCCCTTCAAGACATCGCACAGAAGCAGAGCCGAGGCATTGCTTTTGCTTTGATGAAATGGAAAGCCCCCTTGGAGAAGCTCACATATGAAAGCACTCAGACACTACTGCTGTATTCAACAGGAGAGGGGGAAGAAGTCGATTTACTTTGCACCAGTGTGGATGTGCTGCCAGGCATGCGCATAAAACTAGAGCTGGAAGGAACCGCAAGCCCATCCCATCCAGTCCTCTGCCATGATATTCAATTATCCAGCTGCCTGATCAAACTGTGCAATCCTGATCATGCTATGCTGCAAGCAGAGAGCTGATGCACTGCAGAAAGGTGGTTGCAGAACAAAGAGCTCAAGACAGCTCAGGCACGTGGGGCGGGGGGAACTGCCCTCTGGCACCACCCCAAAGTGCTCAGGAAGGGGCCAGAATTCCATCCCAGGATTATGCTTCCATCATCTATAAACAGGTCTTTTTGCCACAACAGAAAGCTCCACTTCAGCTTGCAAAATGCATCGGGCAAATGCTCTGCTTTCACATCAACACCGCCATTTTGCAGGCAGAGCTCTACACCGAGGATCTGAGTTTTTGCAGTGTGTACAGTGGAGCAAAAGGGTGGCAGGAGAGAGATGCATGGGCATCGAGGGCAAGATCGGTGTGCATGAAGAGGCCAAACTAGAAGCTGCTGAGGAAAGCTGGTGTTATCCATAGCAGAGAAAATACTCCCACACTGCTTTAAATACTTAAAAAAATACTTTTAATATACTTTTAAATACTTTAAAAGTACTTTACTTTTTTAATACTTTACTTCAAAAATACTTTAGGGAACACTCCTATGTCCCCTAGACAGCATCTGTGGGACATACGATTTTTTGGATTCCTGGCTCCATGCTCGAAGACAAGGCTCTGAGCCAGGAAACCACCTCCCCGCCCCCCCGCCCCTCGTAGCCAGTGCAGAGAGAACCGCGCCAGCTGCCTCTCCACGCTCAGGAAATGGAGTGTGGCGATGGGGGAAAGGAGGTGTTCCTGTGGGCGAGGAGGGGAAGAGGTTGGGGTGGCTGGCTTACCCCTTTTCCTGTCGCTGCCCCAGCCTCCTTCCCTCCCCTTCCCCCAAGCCTCTGCTTGACAGGCGAAATCGGCCCTGTAGTTAAAATGTGGGGGTGAGAGGCGCCTCCCTCTCGGCACAGGATACTCATAAGTCTCCGAGTTTGGGTGGTTACGAGTAGCTAAGGATTGCTCCCTTCCTTTTTTAATACTTAAAAAAACACTGCAAGATTTTCAAGTACATCTCTAGAATTTTGAGGCTAGAAACACAATCTTGCTTTCCAAATGAAATGTACATTCCTGGGTCATTTGCAGTGTAAATAAATGTGCATCAGATTCCACATAAAATTATACATCTACTCCAGCTAAGGCAGAGATATTTGTGACGGCAGGCTGCCGTTTTCTTCCTGCAAGCTGGATAAGGAACATCAAATGCAGCCTCCAAGTTAGATTACTGCAATGCGCTCTACGTGGGCAATGCCTCTGAAGACGGTCTGGAAGCTGCAGCTTGTGCAAACTGCGGCAGCCAAATCAACAGCAAGGGACTAGAAGGTCTGAGTACATAACACCAATTCTGGACCACTTCCACTGACTGCCTGTATATTTCCAAGCCCAGTTCAAGGTGCTGGCTTTGACCTATAATGCCTCAGGGCCGCAGTACCTGATGGAGCATCTCTTCCAGCACGAACCTGACTGTACACTACAATCAATATCTGAGGCCTTCCTGTAAGTGCCTCCTCTGAGGGAGGTTCAAAGGATGGCAACAAGCGAGAGGGCCTTCTCGGTGATGGCCCCGCGATTGTAGAATGCTCTCTCCACTGAGGTCCGCCTGGCACCAACATCGTTGTCTTTTGGGCACAAGGACATTCCTGTGCTCCCAGGCATTTGACGGCATATGATGGAGCTTTTTAAATGTTCGTTTTTGTTGAGTCCTGGTACTTTTATTGTTCATTGTTTTTAACTGCTTCAAACTGTTGTAAATTTTTGTATGTTAAATGTTTTGTATTATGTTTTATCATGTTGTGAACTGCCCAGAGAGCTGTGGCTACTGGGTGGTATAGAAATGTAATTGAATGAAATGGGCGCTGCATATGTAGTTCCTAGTCAGGGGTTGTATCCAATGTTAGTCCTACTTAGAATAGACCCATTGAAATGCACAGGACCTAAGTCCCATCCATTTCAATGGCTCTAACTTAAATCCCAGTCCTTTCAATGGGTCTGCTCTAAGTAGGAGTCACATTGGATACAGCTCAGTATCTGCAGTCACGTCTACTCCAAGTCAGGAAACCAGCCATAGCTCTGATCAACTCTTTGGAAGGGGAAATGGGGGTGATGCAGTCCCCTCTCTCCCTCCTCACATAGGATGAAGGCACCTGTTTATAGACCTACTGCTGTCAAATTATCAATTTTAATCAGCATGGTTAAAACATGGTTGCGTTAATGCAAGTACTAACATACTCCAGAACAGCTGTGTATCTTCTGCAGGGCAAATTAATTTTCTTCCAATCTTTTTGCCTTTATTAATTTTGGGTTTGCTTTTTAAAGAAATCCGTAGGTTGGATTTTTAATCTGCAATTGACACTGTCATTGACTGACTAATGCTTTTATCCTTAACACCATAACACTAATGTGATTAAAAATATATATTAAACATATGGCTTGTGTATGGAATGTTTTTAATTAACACTAAATATGTAGTGATTTTTTCTAAGCCTATTAGCCAAGCCCAACCGGAATTCAGTTCAGCTGTTCTGAATCCAGGTTGCTGGTTTTGCAGTTTCAACTGAAGAATGACTATTTAGTCCAGCATTCCGTGTGTGCAATGGCCGGCCAGATGCCCATGGACAAGCAGGACAGGAGTAGAAGCACACTCTCCAGGTTGTGTTCCCCAGCAACTGGTACTGAGACTCATGCCACCTCTGATACTGGAGGTAATTTATAGCCATGCTAGTAGCCTTGATAGCCTCTTCCTCCAGGAATTTGTCTAACCCCCCTTTAAAGCCATCCAAGTTGGTGGCCATCGCTACATCTTGTGGTAGCAAATTCCATAGTTTGTGCTGTGTGTAGGGATGGCGGAGAATTCCGCCACGGATTCCAGTGAATCCCCCCGGAAACCGTGGCGGAACGGCCTCCTGCCCCCCACCCCCCCGTGGAATCCCCCTGGGATGGCACTTACCTGGGGCAGATTCAGCGGTGGCGGATTCAGCGGCGGAGGCTCCGGCGGCAGCTCTGGTGGCAGCTCCGGCGGCTGCTCTCCTGGCCAGCCGCGGTAGGGCTGCTGCCACCACCATTGCCGTCCTTGCACCGTGATAGGCTATCACGGCTAACGTAAAAAAAACCCCAAAACACGCAGTGTATGCAAATGGCGGCGTCTACGGTGGCTGCCATTTGCATGGCCTATTTTTTGCCGACTTATCTTACATGAATATTTACGTAAGATAAAATGGCGAAAAAAAGGGGAACGCAAATAGCGTAGTGGACGCTGTCTGCGTTCCTTTATTTTTCACTGTTCTAGCGTATGTAAATATTTACCGTTGGCTATGCTGGGTAAGGCTGATTGGAGTCGTAAGCCAAAACATCTGGCAGGATACAAGTTGCCCACCCCTGATCTATCTATATACATATGGAAGTTTGGGGGTACATTCTTAGCTTTTCACCTAACAAATGAGATTAAAAAAAACTACATCAAAACAGATTTTTCAAATCCCACATAACAGAAAACAAAATGGTACAAAGGGAAGACTAATTTTAAACTTCAACATAAAGTCAAACACACATCATGCATGGTGATGCATTTATTTCAGGGCTATGAGCTCGAGAGCTTAACTGCAAAAAAGAGCCATGATGACATTATGACAATCAGCCCACCAGCTTCAATTAGTGCAGAATGTGGCCTCCGGAAGTTTAACTAGTATAGCAGGTGGGATCATATTACAGATTCTGAAAAGAGTTTCATTGGCTACCTATTTGTTCCTGAGCCCAGCCTGAGATGCTGAGCATACCTTTAAAGCACCAAATGGCTTGGGACCTAAATGTAGGGACCTCTCCCTATACCAGCTTGCCCTTGTTTTAAGATCTTGGGAGGAAGTTCTTCTCCATATACACTTGCTATGGGACATTTGTCAAGTGGCAACAAAAGAGAGAGCCTTCTCTGTAGTGGCACCCTGACTTTGGGAATTCCCTGCCCATAGGAGTAGGCAGCACTGTCATTACCGTATTTTTGGCACCGTATCAAAAGGCATTTTAAAGTTGGTATCTTGTTGAGTCTTCTTTACTGTTTTTTAGCTGCCTCTAAATGGTTTTATGAAGGTTGTGCTTTAATATTTTTTTTTTTGTATTTGTATTTTGGTATGCTTCATTTTATTCATGTTTATTTTATACCACTCTGGTAAGAATGGACAGTTTACATTTTTAAAATAAAATAAAGAATAACATGAAAGAAATGGCAAGTAACGGCTTGTGGGAACAGTTCACTCACAAAGTGGGGACTCACCAGTGTTTGCAATGGCTACTTCTGTGAAGAAAAAAACTGCAAGATAAAGTTGTTCTCATGGAAGTAGCTACTGTGAGTTTCCATGATTCTCCACTTCAGATGTTAATTGAATCACAAATAAGGAAATGAAATGTCTGTGAACATGTAATGTTTACACCAGCTCTTAAATTTACAGATTGCTCCACAACCACTTCAGTTTTGGTGGTGCTGTGGTAGCTGTCAAGGGCTCCTTGGAGGCCTCTCTCAGTCTAATCCAGTAGCCAAGTATAGACACAGACAAAGGGATTCTTTTCAAAGCTTTATTCCTTTTACAACTTAACAACTTTACTGTTAGCAACTAGATATGAGCAGCGGAGTACCTATGCCCTACGTTAGAACAGTTGGTCCCCGTTTGAAAGGGAATTACTGGCAGACCCCTGAACTTAAGGACTAGGCAGAGTCCCTCCCCTTTTCCCTTGGATCCTCTGGGCGCAGCTGTTGTTTGCGCGCCAACCGGGCACTACGCCTCCTTTCTGCGCCCTCCATTTGGCGCCGCTCTCTGCGTCGGCATCGCGCGTCCATCAAGTCTGCTTCCCGCGCTCTGTCACTCCCAGGACTGCTATCTAAGCTAGGAATGCTGGTGGGAGGAATCTCCGTCAGCTGTTGGCCCTGGGAAAGAGGAGCGCGCTCCTCTCCCAGGAGCGACTCCTCTTCCTCAGAATCAGAACTACTCTGGGATTCTATGGGCTCAGTGTCCACCCTGACAGTAGCCTGGAAAGCCAACCCAGGATATCATGTCAATATGATAATGAACCAAACGTTGAAATGTTTTGCTGAAACCAACAGCAGTCATCCCCAGAGCCAGAACAGCACAAAGCTGTTCAACAGTCCAGAATTGGCTGGGGAGATGGCTAGCAAGGTGGGTCTGGTGGGAGACATGAATGCATGTCCTGAAGACATTTCAGCAACTGCAGACCCTAGGAGGCCAGCAGAGCTTTGCACCCGTAATATTTGCCATTAACATCATACCAAAGTGGCAGCCATCGAGCAATGTATCAGAATGGGCTTGCCAAAGGATAGACATGTACCTATTATAGCAATACATTGTGTGTCATTTGCATACCTAGAATCTAGTTGCTAGAGTAGACATGAAGGATAGCTCTACAAAACGTATTGACTCTCTTGGCCAGAATGAGTACTAGCAGTTGTACCAATTTATCTTTTGCAAACCAGGGATGTTTAAATATGAGTTTGAAATATGAAAGAGATCCACATGGTAGCTGCTGTTCTTATCCCCTCTTCTTCCCTGCCATTCCCCAGGCATTCTTTGAACTGGCTACTGATCAGATCTCTGACAGATGGCATATATATTTCCTTTTCCAGAAAACATCTGTCAAGGCTGATCTTAACTGCCTTATAACATATTCACCAAGTGGAGATTTGAGGCCTAGCCATGAAATTGTCCTTCCAGTAATTTGCACTTAAAAGTGATACACTCAAAGATGGTCCTACTCATTGCTAGCATTCTAAGTAGAGGCATTAGAATGTAAGCCTTTGGGGCAGGAACTAGTTTTATTGTTTTTATTCTGTACAGTGCCATGTGCATTGATGGTGCTAAATAAATAAAGTTTATTAATCTGGTATCACCTCCTTCCAATGTAAGCTTTTCTGTGACCTGCCCAATTTCAGAACAATTCTGAAGTGCTGTTTTCACTTATGTTAACATCCACTTTCATTCCGAAGTGTCAGTTCTGTTAATTTGTTGTATGGGTGTGTGTGTGTGCGCGCGCGCATGTATGAGAGAGAGAGAGAGCAGGCGGGCGGGGATAACCAGAAGAAACTAAATTTGAGTATCTAATGCACATTTTGTGGAATGTGATCTTTAGAGAAAGTCTTCGTAATGCAATGTTAATAAAGGTAATGGTTCCACAGAGATAAACGTCTTTCAAGATAAGTGGCATATACTCCCAGGCTAAGCAAGGATTGACCTAGTTCAGCTCCCATCAGCTTCAAGGTTCAGGAATTCTGGGAGTTGTAGTCCAAAACATCTGGAGGGCACCAGGTTGGAGGCTGCATGGTTTAAGTGAGGCAGTGGTTTAAGTGAGGCAAACCTAGAGAAATGACTGGGGAGCTTGATTCCATATCTACCTTCCATGCCCACTGCAAAGAAAGAAATTGATCCATGGGTAGTCATGGAAAAGGAACTGCGTCTGTTGTCTTATGCAGTTAAACTCACTTTAACCTCACTTCCCCTTCCTTGGAAACATGAGGTTTGCATGGCAGCAGCTATTCTTAGCTTTAAAGGGGAAAACCCGGAGGATGACAGGCTAGGAAAGGAAGTTATATTAGGCCAAGGGTGTGCAGCCCATGTCCTGTGGACTGCATGCAGTCCTTGGCCCCTCTCAGTACAGCCCACAAAGCCAGTGTCACCCCACTCATTTCCCCCCACAGCCCAGCTGATCCGCTCGCCAGCTTTGTATCCCGGCCCTGCCCCCTCTCCTGGCAGGGAAATGTCTTATTTCCAATCAGCGGCTAACTGCAGATAAGAGCTTTTTCCCTGCTGGGGAGAGTGACAGAGCTGGAGGAAGAAGCTGGCAAGCAGATCAGCTGGGCTGCAGGGGAAAGTGAGTGGGGTGCTACTGGCTTCTGAGCTTGTCCTGCTTACTTCTAACTAGACATGCAAAAGCTTGTCATGCGTACTTGTGAGTAGACATACCGAGGCTTGGTATCTGGACAGTGCTGCTGAGTGATTCAGTCCTGCTCTCTTGGAAACAGAAAAAGGTGCCTACCCTGCTAGTGGCAGAGCGTGTGCACATACACACACACACACACACACACACACACACTGGTAGGCTCACAAACTCTCTTGCTTTTTCTGTCTTGGACTCTGTTATGGGTCATGCTACACAACAATGCATTACAGTTTTATGGTAGACAATGATTACTTTCTGTATTTCTTAACAGAAGATGAATGTACAAAACTGGATAGAATTTCATACAAGCCCATATTAGCTTGGTGGTAAATTTTCAAGAGAACTGGATTTTCCCATTGTTTCTTTTAGATGTATGCCGAGTAATTACACTGTAAATTTCCCAGAGCAATGTTTATCTGCTCTTGTACGTGCTTCTTTTAGGGGGGAAAATGAGCAAGAAATGGCACCCCATCTCATTGCATTACTGAGAACACTCCAGGAGGGTGATTGATCCCCTCTCGGTACTGCTGGAGACACATCAGCCCAGTGACATTTGTCAAAGAGAGTTAGGACTGCCGGCAAAACAGGTGCTTTGTCTTCCCTGATGCCAGAATGCCTGGCTTGTGTTGTTATTGCTGCCTAGAAAAAACAGTCCAGAGAAGCATCTTGTTTTTGAGCAGAGTTGGACCACTGTTGCATGAACTAGGAACATCTGACGTGGACTGTAGTGAACATTTTGCATTTCTCTGTTTTTCAGACTTTCTGGGTTAATAGCGAATGGGTTATAAAATTGCTCATCGGACATTCGCCCTTTAGTGAAGAAGTGTGAAGGCAAGAACTGCACCTTAGCAGCATTCTTCAGTGACTACTTCTCAGTACCAATCCTTAACTTTTGGCCGTATCTTCTGGAATCGTTTCCTGAAAGGACCAAACGATGCCAGTGACTGCTGTGTCTCCCACAATCTGCCCAGCATAGTCAATCCCAGAAGAGCATAATTAAACCCAGAGAAACAGTTTGGGAAGAAGGTTTACCTGTAAAAAGCAGGAGGCGAAGGATCTTAACAGGAACTAAGGGTGCAATCCTGTGCATGCTTAAACGGAAAAGAAGTCCTACAAATCCCAGCATTCCCCAGCCAGCATGACTTTTTTCTGTCTAGACATGCACAGAATGGCACTCCAAACTGCTAAGACTGAAGCAGAACACCAGTATAAACATGCTACATTAGATACTGAAAAAGACAGCTATGGATTTCAATTCAAAACCGACCGCATTCCATTTTAAAAAATCACACACACAACTACCAGACATCAAATCCTTGTCTTCGGTAATACTAGGAATCCATGAGAATGGAGTGCTAAAGAGAGCACGTGTTGTGTAAATCTCTTAACAGCTTAACTCCAAGACGTATTGTACCTATAATGAGACATAACTGCAACAGCAGCGCAACATTCCAAAACATTCCAAAATCTGTCACTCTGACAGCTTTGCAGGGACAGATAAGTCAGCTCAAATGTTTCACATCGTGGTGCCAGTCCTATATTTGCCATGATTCACATCAATATGATGCTGAACAGCCATTCTAAGTTAAGCAAAAGGAGAAAATGCGTGCAACATTTTCCCATTCAAAACACAGGTTAGTATCCAATGGGATCGCTGCGCTCCCACCGATTCTGTTGCATGAGTGGGACCCACCACTTGTGCAATGGGGACTTATCACTTCATAAAGCAGGCCTGAAACTAGCAGAAACGTTCACTTTCAGATTGGGACAGATCAGTGGAACTCAATTACGAGTTCCTAATTATGAGGTCCTAACCTCTATTGCACAAGGGTGGAGTCCGCTAGCGCCTGGGGAGTGTGGGATACCATAGGTTTAGACAGTGGAGGCTGGTGGCTCCCATTTCGGTGGGGGTGTGAATCCATTCTGGGTTTCAGTCAGAACCAGCCAGAACTCTAAAGGACCTATCCAAGGTGCTGAACCCAGTTTGAGGATAGGGTTCAGCACTTTGGATAGCTCCTTTAGAGTTCTGGCTGGTTCTGACAAACCCAGATTCACAGCCTCACCAAGAACCAGCAGCTTCCACTGGGTTTAGATTCTTTATTTGACATATAAAGCTTTCCAGCACATGCTGAAGCTTCAAGCATGGCTAAATACTTTTTCCATAATGAGAAAGTGGCCAACACTTATTGCAAATACCTTAGTTACCCTTACAGATGTATTTGTTATTCAGTCCTGCAAGGGCAGGAAACATTTCAGATTCTTTTATCACTCTTATGTGTGTACAAGTTCGTGTACATCTATCCTTTGTTACCCTTGCCTCTCTCTCTTTTTTGGCCCTAAATGTTGACTGTGGGAGAAATGACAGACATTACTTTCAATCTTTATCTAGTTTTTCTCCCCCATTTTTATTCGAGAATAAGCATAGGGGGCCTGATCTGGATTAGAATCCGTGAGTGTGTCTGTGCGCGTGTGTGCAGAGGGCTTGTAAGAGATGGATCAGGCCTACTTTACAGGAAAAATGAAAGAAAAAAAGTAGCTGCTAGATACGGATTTAAAGTAATATTTGTTCTGGCCCTCTAAGCACCAGGAGACATGGGCTTCTTAGGTACATTAATGTTAAATATACATACTAGTTAAATCAGACAATTAAGTAGGCAGGTCTTTCTCAGAGCCAATGTTGTACCTTCTGAATTATTTCACACTGGTTTTTCCATGCATGAATTAATGTCTGATTTGGGAGAATCAGATCACAGCAGCTCATACTGTGACTACAAAAATGGCATTTTGCTACTTTTGTAATATTGGAAGCAGAATCTGTTATCGTCTATGAGCCTTTACTCCAGATGTTACATGATTCACATGAGTAGATTATTCAGATGAGCTGCTGTGTAGATCATTCAGATGACTGCTATAAATGTAGTCATTTATAGGACTGGCTGCTATAAAGTCTGTGCCATTTCTAAGAACTGTATCTTTCCCATATGAGGATCAGGTTTTCCTCACTATGAACACACTGGGTGGCATCCCTTTGGTGATGCCAAGTCTTATGGTCTTCTACATCAGATCAATGCTACTGCCATAAAAAAGGATTTTTAGATCAGCACCACAGCATCTACAAACTGATTACGCCTTGCATCTAGTATGTTTAATGTTATAATAAAATCCCACTAGTTATAAATTATGTTTCCTGCCAGAATACAGAACATTGTATTAGAAATGAAAGGGCTGCTGAGTGCAAGCCAGTGGAATTTAAAAATCATTTTCCAGCTCTGCCACTGAATAGAGCAACACACGCTCATATTTGCAATATTAATAGTATACTTTAAACCGATTGGTGGTTGAAATTTAAAATTTGTCACCAGCAAAGACTGATTGCTGGTAGCACGCATTCCCAGAGATGGAAAATGGCAGAAAAATATGCACTGATTTACTGAGCTATATTTTTGGCTACATATTTTATTTTCATAAAGGCACCTTGAAGTCTGAAATGTTCTCACACACGAAACGAGCTTTTAAATCTTGTTTACTTCTGAGCTGAAGAATATCAAACAGCCTTCACTTAGAAATTAATTTTATTCAGAGTGAAAGTCATACCATGTAACCAGATTAGAAAAGGGAAGGGTGATAGTTTAATACCACAAAATTAAAAAGAACTACATACTTTTTCTTTTGAGATGTTACTGCAACATATTCCTTTTATTTATCAGCATCTCAGAGGAAGAATGTTACAATGTCATGTTTTAAAGTAGCTTTTACTTGACAGTAGAGGACAGAATTTGCATACAAACACAGGCAGAAAAACAATTCGTACGTAACCTTTCAGTCATCACAAAAAAAAAAGCCATCATATCCATTACTGGGATCTTTTCTACTAATGTGTTTTTAAAGGGGGGTATTTTTTCCCTTGCTTTGACATGATCTGGCAAAAGAACATATTTTGCAAAAACCAGAACATTAAGCTGTTTCCAAAACTAAATACTCAAAAATGGGTTTGAGGTAGAAAGGTGGTCATGGCTTTCCTTTTCTGCAAAACTTTTTTTCCTTCTCAAAATATCTATACCAAAATATATTTCCTTCTAGATGAAAAATCCACATATTAATCTGCTTCTCTGTTTCCTGCTTTTGGCAACAACACCCCCCCCCCCGCCGCCCCTGCTCAAAAAATAATACTTTTCATTTAGATAGCACTTTGAGTCATCAGAATATTTAACATACATTACCTAATTTGAGCCTCATAATACCTATGAGCATAGCTATAACTACTACCGGCCCTGCTTTAGAGGTGAGAAATAAGGAAGGTGAGTGGTTACAATGACATGTGCATCAGGAGAACTAAGCATCATCCCAGGATTACATCTCTGACTATGTTATTATGGATATCGGATGTTCTGCTAGGCATCACCTGGTAAAAGACAACCTAATATTAGGTATGGCCTGATCTTTTCACTTCACTATTGGGCATAACTATTCATAAAATCACAGAGTGGAATTTCTCCAACACGTGCAACTTACCAAACAAACAAGTGTTTTATAATGATAGCAAATTCCCATGCAAATCCACAATTGCCACAGCGAAGGAACGATGCCCAGCCAGTTATCAGAAACTATGTCTGAACTTCCACACAGTTTTCTCTATCTTTAAACATGTACATTAAGGGAATGATTAAAAATTGCATACAAGGTGATGCTGGTTGATGTTATCCAGCAAACCATTCTGACATAAAGGCAGAACACTTTCCCACTGAAGTGGTCAGAGTTTCTTCATTTATTAATATTTCAGAAAGGAGAATACAATGAATGTATGTCTGGGATCTTACCCTTTGCACTGGATGATTCACATAAAAGACTTGACAAAACTTGGCACAATTAGATCATAATGTTTCCCTGCAGAAAACTAAAACCACATATAACCAGAATGATAGTATGAAGTCGAAATGCAGCTTACCTCACATTTTAAAGTCAAAACAAAGACTGGAGGAAACGATCAGTCTACACTCAGTTGGGAGAAAGAATCCATTAAAATGCTATTTTAGTGCCAACATTTACTGCAGTGGAATGAGGTTAGCTGGGGCAAAATAGAGTCTTATGTGCTTATAGGCAGCCAGAAATGGTATTTGTCAAATACTAACTGTGAGGGTTATGAGAATTTTATATTCTGCTCATGTTTTGAAACTATTAGGCTACGTATAAATAACCTGTGCAGAATTGTATGTCAGTCGGAAAAGAAGATACTTGAAATGGGAAATGCAAAAGCCAAAAGGAATGTATAAATGTAACACTTTGCTCCAAACTCTGTATGCAATTCACTTAAGCAATATCAAAAAAGAATGGATATTAAATCCCCATCCCCTTTCCTGATGCTGCATATTATATAAATCAATAACATATGTATAACCATTTCCAAATACTCCACAGTTTGTTAATTTACAGTTGCATAGAGAGGGAAGGAGGCGGGGAAACACACACAGCATTATAAAATCACAACATCCTCATCTTTGGGTAGTTCAAGTGTTTTCTCATTTGAAATAAGAACACATAGAGCTAAACAGTATGTTACAAGGTCCCATGCAGCCACATGAGCACTCGAACTTGATACTGGCATTTGTAGAAAAGGGACTCTGTTTGATGTCAGGAAGAGTGGTGGTCTTCAAAATGAAAACTTCACATTGCCTGAAGTTAAGGAGAAAAAAGTGTAAGATATCATTACCAACATGCTATCCTTTGGCAAAGACATCGTTCAATATAAATATTTTGAGTCAAATTCTCGGAGAATTGCCATGTTTGGAAACAACAGAAAGACAGTAAAAGGTGCTGTGACATATCTTACAGGAATTTATATGCAACACAGACAATGCTTAACCATGGTTTGTTTTCTTTACCTTAAACAGTATCAAAAAAAGGATGGAAAAACATACCCAGCCTCTTACAGACGTATCCAGGGGCAGGACTTCGCTTGCAAATTAAACCAGTTTTGTCTGTATGTTTTGGACTTTCCCAAAGTTAAGTAAGAAACCATAATTAGTGATAACCGTGATTTAGCATTATGTCTGCTCTGGACTATGATAAGCAACTGTAAATGTCCTGTGGGTTCCCCACACTGCACAACTGTGGGTGAAAGAGGTGGACATTGAGACTGTCTACCTATAGATTACAGGCTGGTGCACAACTGTCACAGGATTCTTACAAAAACAACTCCATGTGGCAAGTGATCCCTGCCCCAGCTGTAAGAGTTAGAAGCACAAATTGCAACTACAGTGACAGAGTCCACAGGCATTACATTGGACTTCATTGGCAGGGATGTAGAAACTCAGTGTGATGGCAGTGAACCACATATGATGAAAGGGTTCTAAGCAGTGCAGCTGGGCTTGCTTGCCACGAGGTTCCTGCAGCATTCCTGCAGCAAATGTGCACAGGTTTCCAGAGCATGCAAGAGACTGACAAATGAGGAATCACATAAAAGTTCAGATCTAGAAGAGAAAATTGCCACGAGAACTCTGTGGTGCTTGTCTCGTACATCCCAAATACAGGGTTTTGGAGGTATTTACAATCTGTTTCCTTCAGTATCCTGCCTATGTAAGCTTCCACAGATAAAATATGAAAAAGAAACCATTATTGTATCATTTTCCTTAGGCCATTATTGATAAATCAACTATTTGTGTCAGTGCTTATGTGTTGAACTTTTCTTTTTCTTCTGGGATCTAAGGAGAAAAATCGACACTTCTTTTCAGCTTATTACTTTAACACAGACCCAGATCCCCTTGACAGGTAAACCAAGGCAGTGCAAGAGCTGTTTCCACATGGCTAGATGCTGCGTGTGCATCATGCAACCACAGAGGCAGGGTTGATAGTGTGGGTCATTCTCATATGCTCAGCATCTCATGCCTAGCAGTGTGTAGCCAACCGTCTCTAGACTGGGACATCAGATTGGAATTCTGCAGACAGTGGGCACATTTGTTCTGAACAGTATTTATGGGGAAGAATTAATCTTACAATGTGTGCATTTGCTCTTATAAACAAGGAAACAAAAACATGCAGAAATCTATAGTTCACTACAAAGCCCACTGTAAGTTTTTCCTTGCATTGCAGACACACAAATGCAAATCTACTAAAACATGTCATACCTGTGGTCTGCCAGCAAGATTTGCTGAAAAATATGAAAACAAAATGATCAGTTGCAATAAAATGCAAAGACTCAGGATTAAGATAAAACCGTGCCGCATGCAGAAAGCAGTTCATATTTGAAATATACAACACTTAAAGCTAGCTGATTAGCTATTTTACACAGCACTATTTGGGTATTCCCCCCCCCATCCTAAGCATGGTAACAACCATTTTATTGTAACATATGTTTAAATTAAATCTACCAGCACATAACTTTCTGGTTTTGCATGAAAGTCACATTAAATTAATCATGTTCTGATCATTAAATTCAAATTGTTCCAGATTACTTTTTATACCATTTGCTTATATTATTGCACCAATCATGTGCTGTACAATTTTGTGATGATACAGGAAACATATAGACTCTTAAATTATAAAGTAATATGAATTCTACACAGCTGACCTTAAATCCAAAGCCCCGCAGAGCTTTGGATTTAAGAGAAAAAGAAAGAAAAGGAAATCCTATATTTCCTGCAGTCACTCCCACATCCTCACTATTTTAATTTTTTGAGAGGGCAAACAATTGTGATCATAAATAAAATGCTTAGAATAAGCATATTAAGAACAAAAGAAAAAGTAAAAACAGCAACAGAACATTAAAAGAAGGAGCAGAATAATATAACACCAGGACTACAATCTAAAACCTTGTTGACGATGGCTGCAGGGGGTTAGGATCTAGCAGTGGTGACCTTCCGCCTGTGGAGAAAGGCTTATCGGGGTGTGGTGTGCTTTTGTGTCTGGGTGGGTGGAAAGCTACCACCAGCAGTTTTTCTGCTAGTGGTAGCAGGTGGAAGGCTTTGAAATGGGGCATTCTATGGGTTGGTCAGAGCTGGCACTGTATCCACTGGGTCCAAAGCTGCTCCATTTCCCAGAGATGGGTCCAACTTGGGTCCCTCATCAATGCCAACCTGGAGCTGAAATAGGAAAATCCTCTCCTGTTTTTTGATGGATAGGAAACCATTAACCCCACTCCCACCCGCCGCTCTGCTGGAGGGAAAAAAACAAAGCTGGCAGGGCTGTGGATGAGGTGGTGCATCTGCCTTGATGCTCTGCCCTGTCCCCATTTAGAATTGTTCTGTAGGTAGGCCATCTTGCTGGTGATGTATGGATTTCCGAATATAGCATCACAAATTCCTAAAAGTGTACAAAATCAGTTGGTGAAGACAGAAACCTTGCGCATTCCATATGAGTGCTGGTAATCACCAGCTGAGCTACTTAGACCTCTCCTGACCGAAAAACATTAAAGCTGTGCAGGACACGTCTGTGAGGCTAGGTGGAGCAGAATCCTAACTCCTCATGCGGAGGAGGCAACCGCTGTATGCATCTGACAGTGCAGACATGGGCTGACCATCGTCTGTGCACTGATGTCTGTAGTCACTTGTATTGAAAAGCAAGCAGGACTATTTTGTCAGAAAGCCTCCAGTGAATGAAGGACTCAACAGCAATGTTAATTAGATAAGGAGTAAAAAAAAACACCCCATACATGCATGTCCGCATACACACAACTCAGCCTTGTCCAATGAGAGTCAGGTGTGGAAAGCCTATTGCAAGGCCTTCAGACAATGTCGTTCCACTCCATTTGCAATACATAGTGACTGGGTTTGGACAATCAGCAGGGGAAACAACACAGTGTGGGTTGTTTCCCCAACGGTGCAGCGGGGGTGGCTTTTTACCCACCCAACAACCCATGGTTTGCAGTAGGGATTGTGGGGTGGGTGAGAAGCCACCCCCCTGCGCCGCGCAACGGGTTCAGATGACATGGCAACCTGCGATGCAGCATGGGTAATTAGAGAAATGCTGGTCACACGACTGGCACACTCGGGGGAAACAACCCAAACAATGTTATTTCCCCAGCTTATCATCGAAACATAGCTAGTGAGAGCAAAAGTCAAACCCGTTTCCTCTTATTAACGCTCAAGCAAAGGACAGTCCTACACATTACAGCTGCTGCAGGAAAATGGCAATGTCCTTCACAGAAACCCATCCAGCGTGACTATAATGCACATGGGCATACATCTTTAAACATCTGTATATACATGCCTGGGAAATGTGATTTGGACAGGTTTCCCAGATGTTCATGCACAGGTGCTTAAATGTATGTGCACGCACATTTATTACATTCACCCTGGATGGGTTTGCTGTGGAAAAGTGCAGGTGTTCCTACAGCAACTGTAGCATGTCACAGGGCTCTAACACTACGTTACAAGTCTGGGACGTATCTGCTGTGAGCTGCTATTACCACATAACAATGGTACCAAAAGGAACACCTAGTATACAAGGTCATTCAGAAAGCTAGAACAAATAGCCAGAAAGTGGTTTGTTGTTTTTCAGACCAGTATTATTTTTGACCTCCCAAAAATAACCATTTCAAATTTTAGCAATACATTGTCTTCAGAGCTCATAGCTTGACAAATTAGTTTCATTAAAAGCCTGCAGTTACCTCATTGTCCCCAGAAAATTAAAACAGATTTCACGCACTAACCTCCTACTTTTGGTTCACCATGAAAAACAACAGCAAAAGAGGCATGACCAAGCAACTCTCTGTTCAACCAACTAGAGCATTTAGGGACAACTCACTATTGTGCTCTTGAGTAACATGACAGTGTGCCAATATGCTGCACAATGGCTATACTCTTCCAGTGGCTCGTCTTATTTTGGAAATTTGACAACAGGGTGTTTGTGTGTGGGAGAGAAAGATATTTCATGATAATGCCCATGTTTTGTAAGATCTGAATGTTGCCCTATAAATTGGTCTCCATTTGGGTGATGTGGAGTTTGCCTAAGAAAGTGTCAGTGGTGTCTGTTGAATGCAAATGTGGATCAGTCAACCATTTACAGAAGTTGCTTTGTACTTTATTGGGCTCGGGGGGTATTGTAGCCTGACAGAGGGAAGTCATCAAACTGTCTCATGCTGAGCCTCTCTAAGTAAAAACAGCAAAGGCCTACTGAGCTGCCCCAAGTATAGACAAGACAAAACAAGAGTACAAGATTTGCGTGGTAGTGCTTACTCTTCTCAAGGGGCCTGAGCTCTATCTTAGGAGAAGGATAGCACATTTATTTATTTATTTATTTACTTACTTACTTACTTACTTACTTACTTACAATATTTATATACCACTCCACATCTAGAACAGATTTCAGAGTGGTGAAAAGATAAAACAGTAAAAGAATAAAATTATTATACCACATTAAAATTATACTTTAAAAAAAACACAATGCCAATAGAAACCTTGACTGGTCAATTGAAGAATGCCTCCTGGAAGAGTGCTGTTTTCAGGAGGTGCAGGAAACAATGCAGTGTTGGTGCCTGCCTGCCTGCCTGACCTCCAGGGGCAGGGAGTTCCAAAGAAATTGGAAATTCAGTTTCTACACATGTGAATGTATGAACTTGCCTTATACCAGGCCAGATCATTAGCTCATGTAGCCCAGGATTGTTTGAACTCTCCAAATTCTTATGCCTGGGGTCTTTTCCAGCCTTGCTACCAAATTTTTTTTTAACTGGAGATGATGGGACTCAGCCTTGGACCTCTGGCAAACACTGAGGCAAACTGTGAAAAAAACTCCGCTATGAGCCTCTTGCCTCGGAGAGGAATAGTGCTGTATGAGGCGCAGAGTGTTTTAAGGACCTTGAAGGAGACACCCACCAGGGAAGCAAATACTATCCCTAAAGGGAGCTGCTTGACCGATCCCCTCCCATTTTGTTGTGCTTGTTTCACAGTGCTGAGTAGAAACTACACACTGTGTATTTCATGGAAGGAAGCAAGAAAAGGGTCGTGAGCATCAATGGGACTTTGTGCATGGGCCTGGGAGACTCACCAAGCAAAAGCTCATCCCTCTTTAAGGGAATTCTGTTGGAAACCTTGAATACTATGGTGACGGGGTACATTTTATTCTACTTGCAATGCTGAAATCAATTGGTTTGGTTCTGTACTTTGAGCAGGGCTTAGACTGATCTAGAACAACTTATGAAGTTACAAAAAAGAGCTTCTTTGAATATGTGCTGGATGCATCTCACTCATCATTCAGGTCTCCTTCACGTGTTTTGTTTTTTGTATATACACACAGTAATTGTGCAAGGGAGACATGCCCATATTTTCACTGGCATCACTATATGATGGGCATTGGTGGAAATTTTACATTGCCTAGAGTGACAAAATATCTTGAGCTGGCCCTTGAATGAACTACTAATTGTCAAAAGTATTAATTTCTATACTTTCCATTCATGCAAGAAAGAAAAATAAATGTATTTCTGGCTACAGAAAAAAGTAAAAAGGCATGCCATCTGCTGAATGTAATGGGCCTTTTGCTGCAGTCCCATGGACCAGTTAATGTCATTAATACACAAAGCATTTCCAACCTATTATGTTTTGGATTGTAAGATTTGACTAGGTAGGGTCCTCCCTGAGGCACTCTGCTTCCATTAAGTTTTATTTTTTGGAAGCCACAGTTATCACAGCTTACTCCCAGGAACTGCATGTCATTAATTTCAGAAAGAGAAATTATATATTAAAATTAGCTGTCTGTTGTTAACTCTAGTGCTGGTGACAAGAGATGCTCTGTCCTTAATTCACCCTGCAGGCATTTCTGATTGCACATGGCACACAGTATGCTGCTAACCAATTAACAGTGCAATCATAGGTTGCCATCTCCAGAATATGATCCCACAGCACAGGGTTTGACAGCTTCGTCCATGCCACCATGGGGTCATTCCTCAGTGGGGATTCCTTCAACATTCCCTATCCATCCCTATTGAGCCAGACCCACCTTTTACTGAGTTAGCCTCTATACTGCTCAATATGGAGACTGCTGCTACCACTCACACTTTTGTCTCTGGGCCACTAGACTCTGGAAATAACTGCATTGCAAACATATTTCTGTTTTATACCAGTTTAATTGTAGTGACTTCCCCAAAGGTAGGGTGCTGTTGCACTCATGTCCTGCTTGTGGATTTCCCGTGGGCAGCTGGTTGGCCACTGTGTGAATAGAATGCTGGGCTAGATGGAACTTGGTCAGATTCAGCATGGTTCTTCTGATGTTCTTAAAGAATCCTGGGCAATATGGTTTGATAAGGGGTGCTAAGAAACCTATGTTAGAGATTCTGAGTCCCACTCGAAGAACCACATTCTTCAGAGTCTACCCTGATGCTGGGATGCTGGCCAGATTTTTGTATGCCCTTTCAAAGGGTTATTTTATTTATATCCTGTATTATCTACAAAAAGAAGCCAAAGTTGCTAACAATACGAAAACAACAAGTGGGACCTACGATCAAATGTTGCAGTTGGAGTGCTTTTGCTCAGTGTTCCAGCCAGCCATGTCCTTTTCCAGGACCCTCCATTCCATTCTCTCTCCTCAACAAAAACTCAGCATTCCATTCCCATTAAGCATGTCCAGTCCTCATTTGGCAGGGTTTGGGGTATGTCCCACCTTAGGTTTTATTATTACTCCCCACTACTTTTGTAAACCTTGGAGTTCCCCTGAGTATGCTGATACCTTCCTCTTATTTCTCAGTGATCCAATTTTTGCTACACAACCTCAGGTTGCGATTGGTATATATGATATGTTGTATCCCATGGTGGCAATTCAAGAAGCTGAATTCTTGAACTGGTTCACACAGGAAGAAACTACTGCCGTTGCTTCTTATTATTTTGAATAATATCATAGCTGTAGAATATGAAATAGAGCTCACAGTCCATCATGAGCACTTGAGTATAAGAGGGCAAACAGAGTCATAGTACAAATGGTTTGGCTGGTTTTAAGACAGAAGCTGTTCTTACCAAGGGAGTGCAGTGTGGGTACTTTTTCAGTTGCGGAAGCACAGCTTTGTAAATACATTGAGTAGGAGGGTTACAAATCTTTCCTGCTTTCACAGTTTAACATAGCTTTGGGAGGGAAATATTGCATATATGTGGGGCAGCGACGGAGGTATGGGGAGAGGCTGAAACCAGTGCTGGTTACCTGCTAGCACAGGGGTAGACAACATGGTGGCAAGGGCAAAATTGCTACCTTTTCACTTTAAAACAAGGTGTGTAGAGAGTATGTACCTTGTTTGAATGCACATTCGCATTCTTCTGGGGCTTCTGGGAGTACGATTATGCATTAAAACAAGGTGTACACTCTCTACACACCTTGGAAAAGCAGCTTTTTGCTGCCGCCAAATTGCTACTGAATTTCAGCATCAGTGATAACTGTGCATGGTGTGTTGTGTGTGTGCGTGCGTGCAGCCTGCAATGGGTACTGGGTGTGGGAAATTGGCCTCCAGACCCTCCAAAAGTTGCCCAGCCCTGTGCTAATGGAATGGAAACTGCTAGTAGAATTGATTTTCCTTCCCTGCTGCAGCCCCCCGTACGCCCTCCAAATCTGCCCTTCAGAGCAGATCTGGGGCAAGTGCAGGGGGCTTCAGGGAAGGAAGAGAAGACAGGGAAGTCCTGTTGCAGCAACAGAAGTTGCACTTAAAACTGCTCATTTGTATTGGAAAAATTCCTTGGGTAATTAGAGAGAGAGTGCAACCATGTTTTGATCACATGTGAGCCTTTTCCAATTAATTTGTTCTCAAGATAGTCATCCCCCCAAAAGAAAAAAGGACAATGAAAATACTTTGTATGAGTTTGTCCTTCACCACAGCAGATAAAACAGTTAAGCATTTTTAATTGTGTGATCAGTGCTTCTGTCTGATCACATACATACATCAAATATGTATGTGATACATCAAATACATCAAATGGCAGTATTTGTTTTGAATTAGATCCTCAAATTCAGAATTAGAAGTGGGGTTCAGACAATGATGTGGAACTACTACCAGACCCTTGGGATCACTTCAAGCTAGCTGGATTTTAGTTTGTTTTCTAGCTACATTTAATGTATATCTTCTCTGAGGCAGTTCTTAAAAAAAGAGGAAAGTGTACATGAGAGAAAAGGGGAATATTTAATATAGTTTAATGGAGTTTAGACAACATAATATAGTTTGGTTTTAGCTCGGTATTTTGCATCATAGTATGCACCTTGAAAGCCTCAGCTTTTATAAACGGCTGAAGCATTGACTTTTACGGTCATTTCAAAGGAAGCAGTACGAAGTTGTTAGTGAACCACAAACTCTTGAGAATTTAGCTTCCAAACCTAATTGGCTGTCAAAGTTAATATCAAAAAAAGCTAATAACAAAAGCTCTCCACAATGATCTCTCTCTAGAAAGGAGAGAACTGCACCATACTCTGCTAAGGGCCAGAAAAAATACATGCCGAGCAACATGGAATGGTTTCAGTACTATCTTCTGTCTTTGTGAATGGAGAATGAACGGACCATAGTAGGTCATTCCAAATAAGATATGAAGCAGTCTTGCTCTCATTTCTATGCAGATGGGGGCTGATAAACATACAGCCCTTTTCTCTGATCCCTTATGTCTTTCCATGTCCACAATGGAGCACATATTTGAGAGCTTCAGATCAACTCAGTTACTACTTGTCTGGTAGTCTTGTAAAAGGCAATTTACAATCTCATAGTCTACTCTGTAAATGCTACCAACCTTAATAATTAAAATGTAAAGCGCAGTGATCTTCACTATTTTTCAGGCAGGAGCCACTTTGGCTCCAGGCCCTGCCACTGGGGCTGCTTGAGGGCTTTTCTCAAGCCATGATGGTCCCTTCATCTCCCCAGTTAAGTGGCAACATTGTGTACCACACTCTTCTGAAGGCCTTTTCAGGCCTATCTTCCCCATTCCCCCTTTCAGGTCGTCCAAGCCAGGCTTCATCAGTCAGTTATGAGACAGGCAAATTCCTACAGGCTCCCTTGGTCCTTGGATTGGGAAGGAACTTTTTCTCACCACCCCGAAGCCTCCTCCAGTAGATCTTAACAGCCAGCCCACCACTCAAGCAAAACTAAAGATACAGCCCAGCACTAAAGCAAACAATAAGGCAAACCCCCTGCTGAATGTGAGCAGCTACTACAAAAACAGGGAGGGAGAGATGGAGGGGCAGGCAGAAAGCCACGCTTGAGCTGACTGAAGTTGCCAGTGGCCCTTGGACCTTGCAGTGAAGCACATTGGTAAAGGGTATCATTGTGAGGCCATCAGACTTCAAAAGCAGGTAAAAAGTAATTTTGAACATCCAAATAAAAATTACCTCCCCAAAGGGAGTTGGGTGGAAGACACTGAGCAAGAACAACATCAGTGCCCATTTAGAAATAGTGATAACTCACTTTCAGCTCAGTAATAACTCTATTGTGGTCTCTGTTTATAGACCGATGAGTGAACCCCAGCGTTTACATGCCCATTGACTAAATAACATCTGTACCATGGTTAAAGGGCCACCTGGTACTGTAGGCTACCATAGATTTTAGGCTCATAGGTATTCAAGAGGTATGTGTGGCAGCCCCTTCATGGATCACTGCCTTGTTGTGGCGAAGGGGCTTGCATAACTCAGAGAAGCCATAAACTATGCCATGCAGGGCCACTCAAGATGGACAGGTCATGGCAGAGAGTTCTGACAAAATGTGGTCGACTGGAGAAGGAAATGGCAACCCACTCCAGTATTCTTGCCAAGAAAACCCCATGGAACGTATCACAAGGCTAAAAGATATGACGCTGGAAGATGAGCCCCTCAGGTCAGAAGGTGTCCAATATACTACTGGGGAAGAGCAGAGGGTATTTCCAAGTAGTGCCAGAAAGAGTGAAGCGGCTGGGCCAAAGCCGAAAGGACACTCAGCTGTGGATGTGTCTGGTGGTGAAAAAAAAATCCGATGCTGTAAAGAACAATATTGTTTAGGAACCCGGAATGTCAGATCAATGAATCAAGGTAAGCTGGAGGTGGTCAAACATGAGATGGCAAGATTGAACATCGACATCTTGGGAATCAGCGAACTAAAATGGACAAGCATGGGCGAATTTAATTCAGGTGACCATCATATCTACTACTGTGGGCAAGAATCCCTTAGAAGAAATGGACTAGCACTCATAGTCAACAAAAGGGTGGGAAAAGCAGTACTGGGATACAATCTCAAAAATGACAGACCGATTTCAGTACGAATCCAAGGCAAACCATTCAACATCACAGTAATTCAAGTCTATGAATTATAATGCCCCAACCACTGAGGCCAAAGAAGCTGAGGTTGATCGGTTCTATGAAGACCTACAACACCTTCTAGAACTAACACCAAAAAAAGATGTCCTCTTCATCATAGGGGATGGGAATGCTGAAGTAGGAAGTCAAGAAATCACCGGGATAACAGGCAAGCATGGCCTTGGTGTACAAAATGAAGCAGGACAAAGGCTAATTGGGTTTTGCCAAGAGAACACGCTGATTATAGCAAACACTCTTTTCCAACAGCACAAGGGGCGACTCTACACATGGACATCACTAGATGGTCAATATCGAAATCAGATTGATTATGTCTTTTGCAGCCAAAGATGGAGAAGCTCTATACAGTCAGTAAAAACAAGACCTGGAGCTGACTGTGGCTCAGATCATGAGCTTCTTGTTGCAAAGTTTCAGCTTAAATTGAAGAACGTAGGGAAAACCACTAAACCATTCAGGTATGACCTAAATCATATCCCTTATGAATATACAGTGGAGGTGAGGAATAGATTTAAGGGATTAGACCTGACAGACAGAGTGCCTGAGGAACTATGGACGGAGGTCCATAACATTGTCCAGGAAGCAGCAACTCAATCCATCCCAAAGAAAAAGAAATGCAAGAAAGCAAAGTGGCTGTCTGATGAGGCTTTACAAGTAGCTGAGGAAAGAAGGGAAGCGAAAAGCAAGGGAGAAAGGGGGAAGATATATCCAACGGAATGCAGAGTTCCAGAGAATAGCAAGGAGAGGCAAGAAGGCCTTCTTAAATGAACAATGCAAAGAAATCGAGGAAAACAATAGAATGGGAAAGACTAGAGATCTCTTCAAGAAAATCGGAGATATCAAGGGAATGTTTTGTGCAAAGACAGGCATGATAAAGGACAAAGAAGGCAGGGACCTAACAGAAGCAGATGAGATTAAGAAGAGGTGGAAAGAATACACAGAAGAACTATACAGGGAAGATCTGAATATCCCTGATAGCCATGATAGTGCGGTCACTGAACTTGAGCTGGACATCCTAGAGTGAAGTCAAGTGGGCCTTAGGAAGCATTAGTAACAACAAAGCTAGCGAAGATGACAGTATTCCAGCTGAGCTATTTAAAATCGTAAAAGATGATGCTGTTAAAGTGCTGCACTCAATATGCCAACAAATTTGGAACACTTAGCAGTGGCCACAAGACTGGAAAAGGTCAGTTTACATTCCAATTCCAAAGAAGGGCAACGCCAAAGGGTGTTCAAACTACCGTACAATTGCGCTCATTTCACATGCCAGCAAGGTGATGCTCAAAATCCTACAAGCTAGGCTTCAGCAGTATGTGAACCGAGAACCACCAGAAGTACAAGCTGGGTTTCAAAGAGGCAGAGGAACTGGAGATCAAATCGCCAACATTCGCTGGATCATGGAGAAAGCTGGATCATGGAGAATTCCAGAAAAACGTCTATTTCTGCTTCACTGACTATGCTAAAGCCTTTGATTGTGTGGATGACAACAAACTGTGGCAAATTCTTAAAGAGATCAGACCACCTTACCTGTCTCCTGAGAAACCTGTACGAGGGTCAAGAAGCAAGAGTACGAACCAGACATGGAACAACCGATTGGTTCAAAATTGGGAAAGGAGTATGACAAGGCTGTATATTGTCACCCTGCTTATTTAACTTACATGCAGAGTACATCATGAGAAACGCCGGGTTGGATGAATCACAGGTCGGAATTAAGATTGCCGGGAGAATTATCAACAACCTCCGATATGCAGATGATACCACCCTAATGGCAGAAAGCGAAGAGGATCTCAAGAGCCTCTTGTTGAGGGTGAAAGAGGAGAGTGCAAAAGCTGGTTTGAAACTCAACATTAAAAAAACTAAGATCATGGCATCCGGCCCTATCACTTCCTGGCATATAGAAGGGGAAGACATGGAAGCAGTGACAGATTTTATTTTCTTGGGCTCCAAGATCAGCGCAGATGGTGACTGTAGCCATGAAATTAAAAGACGCTTGCTCCTTGGAAGGAAAGCTATGGCAAACCTAGACAGCATAGTAAGAAGCAGAGACATCACCTTGCCGACAAAGGTTCGTATAATCAAAGCTATGGTTTTCCCAGTAGTAATGTATGGCTGTGAGAGCTGGACTATAAGGAAGGCTGAGCGCCGAAGAATTGATGCTTTCGAACTGTGGTGCTGGAGAAGACTCTTACGAGTCCCCTGGACTGCAAGGAGGTCAAATCAGTCCATCCTAAAGGAAATCAACCCTGACTGCTCACTGGAAGGACAGATACGGAAGCTGAAGCTGAAATATTTTGGCCACCTAGTGCGAAGAGAAAACTCTCTGGAAATGATTCTGATGCTGGGAAAGACTGAAGGCAAAAGGAGAAGGGGATGGCAGAGGATGAGATGGCTAGATAGCATCACCGATGCAATGAATATGGACTTGAGCATGCTCCGGGAGAGAGTGCAGGACAGGAAGGCCTGGCGTGCTATGGTCCATGGGGTCACGAAGAGTCGGACATGACTGAATGACTGAACAACAACAACAATGTGTGGCAGACTTAAGACAGCAGTAATACCACTGTCACACATAAAAAATATGGTCCAAATTAAACACTCCCTGGTGAAACTTTGTGTGGTTCACACATTAGCTGGAACTCCGCATGGTAGAGGAGCAGCCCTGCTTCTTTTCCTTTGGAGAGAAATCACATGAACAGAGGCAGTGGGACTGGGATTTAGGTTTAGGCTCTGGTTCATAGTTAGTAATTTTTGTGGGGTGGTGGTGAACAGCAGCGTGCTACTCCTCCTCCTCCTCTTCTACTACATGAAGGCCCCACCTAGTGTATGAGGAAGGACAATGGGTTATTCTAGGTCATTTTTTCTGAACACACTTAGAGCCAAACTACATAAACAGCAATGTTGGCTGACTTATGTTTTGTTGGGCTGTCCAACTTCAGACTGTAGGTAAGAGAATCAAACACCTGAATGCTCCCCCATATAAAAATTCTCTGAATATTCAAAACTTAGGATGTCAGAGAGACGGGTTCTTGGTTGCTGATTACATAATCTGGCTCTTACTCCTTGACTAGTACAGACACTCTACATTTTTAAAAAGCAAATGAGCTTGACTAATCTAAGCAGACACTGCATCTAGGCAAAGTGTTTCACACTACTTGTGAAAATCCGCCCTGCTCTGGCCATATTATGTCCCTTAATGTATCAGAGGACAGCCTCGGTCTGGTTCATAACTCCACAGGTGCCTGAGAAGCTCACCCACTGGGTAAGTATCCCCCTCTTCACGGACATGAAGAAAAGAGTTCCAGAAATGGCAGGATGGCCTCTTTGTTTTGTAAGTTCTTCCTAGCCTTGTAAATGGATGCTGTGCCCCACTGCATTTAATCAGGACTTGTTTAACATGTGGGGGCTCCATCTTTTGCCACAGGTGTTTGTCTATTGCTTTCAGCTCACCCATGTTTATAAGCTGTTGTTCCAGCAGGAGCATAAGAATGCTGTGGATATCACTGCACCCACAAATATTTTAAAACTTATGCCATAATAAATTGGTTAGACTTTAAGGTGCTACAAGACTCTTCGTTGTTTTTGCTTCAGCAGACATACACAGCCATTCCTCTGTCACTTTACCAGTTCTGTGAATCAGTTGTTTAGCCACATACTTTTGCTGTGTTTGCCAGAAAGGAAATGAAAGCAAGGCTTCTTTTAGAAGTTAAAGGATTTGAAGTTTAAATGTGACATGCTGATTACAACTTGAAAGTATTTCTTCATCTTATGGCTCCTGTTCAGTTCTAGGCTCACTTTAGATCCTGTTATGTCCATTCACTGAGCAGTTCTACAGAGCATTACAATGACTTTCCATCTCAGTATGCGATTGCATCAGAGTTCGGCTTCACGTTGCTTGGCTCAATGTACTTAACACTTACTGCGGCAAGCCGGAAATGTGCTGTTGATTTGTTCCATGACATCTGTTAGATCTGTGCTAGTATCATGGGGTGGGACTAACAAGTCATCTACACCTAATGAAAACAAAATGTGCAATCAGTTTATTAATAAAGAAGCAGCACTGAAGAGTCTGAAAGGTATTTCCATCCACACTTGCCATCTTAATACTTTTAGAGTTAAAAAGAAGGTGGAAAGCCCACTATTTGAAATCTCTCATTTGATATGCAAGAATTACTCATTGATAATGGACAAGGAAGAGAAGAATATCAATTATCAATTTATACCTGAACTCATTTCTGCATTTTAAAACTTAACCACTGTATGTGAGATAATACCAGAGAGAACTGCCAAGAAGCAGCTAGATTGAAAAACAGACTGTTAAGTTATTATTTTATCGAGCAGTAATGGACTTGAATTTCAAATTACTGTACTTATTAGAAACCCCCAGTGCCCACATGGTACACACTGAGCGTTATGAAATGGAGACCCTCTCCACTGATGGAAGAGGGGGTGGAAGCAGAGGTCAGAATGACCACGTGCTGCACACAGATACCTCCACGCAAGTTGGTATAGCCAGAGGACTGAGCATGTGCTGCTAAGTAAGGAATATTCCTGGAAGCAAAAAGTGGGGCATGGGTGCTAGCCTTCAGTTGACTGGGCTGAAGAACCTGGGTGACTGAAGGCAACTGTCTTCTCCTTGTTCTCTTCAGCCTAGTACAAACCTGCATGATGACTTTGGGGCTGAAGGGAAGAAGGAGCATCCTGGTACAGCCCTCTTCTCTTTGGCCCAGAACCTATTGCACAGACTGGAGTGTCTTAGGGAAGCAACTGCAATGTCTTCAGGGCTGAAGGTGGGGAGCAAATTCACACACACATACATACACGCCCCTTGACCCCCAAATCAGGCTGGAGAGGGAGACCAAAAGCAATCTATCTATCCATCCATCCATCCATCCATCCATCTTCAAAGGTCACATGTGCTCTTTTAATATAAACATTGCATATAGAATTAAAAGGACTCAGCAAATCCCTAAATATATTTTGAAATGGTTCCCACTGCAGCAGTAGCAGACCAGTATTTACATTAAAGGAATGTTAAAATGGTTTTAGTCTGACAAGTATTTGGCCTGAGGTTTATTATTAAGGGATTTCCCAGTTGCTGAAAAGTCAGTAACGACATATTCCATTGCTGGTTTTACACCATTTAACCTACTTGGTTTAGCTGTTTTATAAAGTGTATTTTATTGTTTTATATTAAACTTTCATAAGCTGCCCTGAGGACTCTATGGAGCCATATGGCAGGCTAAAAATTAATGATCAAATGAATGGATGCATTTATTTTCACACTTTACACCCATTCATCTAAAATATGATGACTCTTTCAGCCAAAAATTCTAGTTCTGATGCCTTGACGACTTACATTTAATTAAATCCTTTCTTAAGAACAAATCCAATACATGTCCTAGGTAAGTGCAAAAGCCCCATAATAAGTAGCTTGTGTAATTTTTTAAATTTATTTTGAAATTTATAACTCAACTTTCCAATTTTAGAAGGAAGGGTTCAAGGCAGCTTCAGAAGTGTTCTCTTTCTGTTAATGCTTTCTTATGCATGGATACATACTCAAAATATGATAATGGATAATATCATATAAGCAAAGAGCCAAGGAGGAATCATAGAACAGTAGGGTTGGAAGAGGCCTATAAGACTACTGCGTCCAAACCCCCTGCTCACTGCAGGAATCCAAGTCAAAGCATCCCTGACAGATGGCCGTCCAGCCTCATCTTGAATACCTCCAGTGTGGGAGAGCCCACCACCTCCCTAGGTAACTGGTTCCATTGTCGTATTGCTCTAACAGTCAGGAAGTTTTTCCTGATGTTCAGCTGGAATCTTGCTTCCTGTAACTTCAGCCCATTATTCCGTGTCCTGCACTCCTGGATGACTGAGTAGAGATCCTGGCCTTCCTCTTTGTGAAAACCTTTCAAGTGCTTGAACAGCACTATCATATCTCTCCTCAGTCTTCTCTTTTCAAGGCTAACCATGTCCAGTTCTTTCAGTCTCTCCTATAAGGCTTTGTTTCCATTCCCTTGATAATCTTTGTTGGAAGATGGAAAAAGCCTCATAACTCCCATTTCAACCCAGACATGAAGGGGAAGGTCCCCCATACATTTTGCAAGGGGTTAGGTGTCTAACCTAAATTCTTTGGAAACCCATTCATGACAGATAAAACCTGTAGTGACCAGGAAACTTACCTGTCTGATTAAACTGTGAACTGGCATCCTGATCAGGTGAATAGCTGAGGGTGGAATGCTGAGGTGAAGCACAGGAAGAGCCTCCGTTAACTCTGGAATCTGTTTCAGGCTAAATTAGATAAAAAATTAATTCACTCCAGAAGTCCACTTCAGGGCATCAAAACATACTTTAAGTATGATATAATCTATTAACAACGAATTTGTAACATTTGATATCCAGGTTGGAAATACAGCAAATTGTCATGGCCCAGGATCCTGACCCCTTGCCCTCAGAGGATGAAGTTCCTGAGTTAACGGATCTGGAAGAGGTCTCAGTTACAGAAGGGCACCATGAAGTTCCCAACTCCTTAGGATCTAATTCTCCAGGAAGGACCCAGAGACCAGCTCCCCTGTGTCTAGCAGAGGTTGTGTTGCTGTCCTCTCATTCTGAGGACCCCTTTAATGAAGAGGACCTCAGACAATAGGGAGGAGGGGCTCACCAGCCTAAAGGAAGCCAGACCCATTCTTTAGGCTGCCACAATCTGCTGCTTTGTTGGAGCAACATACAGGCAACCTTGTCTGGATTCCTGATCCAGCATCACTTGGAACTCTCCATGGTGCTGCTCTTTTTCTTGTCTCTCTTGAAAACTCGACTCCTGCTTGGTCAGAATCCACTGAACCAGATTGATCCCAAGTTCTAAGGGTGAAAACTGGGTCTTATAGTGCCCAATGATGCCAGGCCCCCATTGCAAGAACAGGGCTCGCTAGCTTAAACAGAACACTTGTATAAACTGGATCAGATCCATTCAAAAAGAGCAAGCTTCTGACAGTGAGAAGCCTTATTGGCCTGCTCTACTGGCTCTGTCCTCCTCAGCCTCTCTATATGGAACAGCTGCGCTGTGCAACTGGCTTATTAATCCGGTGATGAACCCATGGACAGGACCTTAACAGCCATCAGAATGGTCTTGATGCTAGTCTAACCCTGTATTATATTTTGCGCGCGTGGGGGGCAGGGGGCAGTTCAGTGGCAAGTGGAGCAGAGCTTCAGGGCTTGAGATACCACTGTGCTGCCACAGAGAAATTGGTTCCATTAGGATCAGACAGACTATACAAAATGTTATTTTGAAAAGTAGCTCTGCTTGAGGCTTTATACCATGCTCGACAGTTAGGAACCCCAAGCTCCACCAAGAACCCCCATAATGTAATACCAGGAGGTATTACACTAGATGAGCCTGCGTGAAATATTTGGCTGGTGCTGTGTTCATCCCCAAATCTGTCTACTGGCACTGTTGCTCTTGGCCCAATTTAGCTAAAGAGCTATTTTTGTGCGCAGATTTTCAAATCACTTTTCTCTGATTGGTCTTCCTGGTAAAGAAAGTGGCTGCATTTGCATGTAGCGCTAAACCACATTTGGTGTTACAATAACAAACTGCAGCAAGCCTTGGGCTTGCGTGCTCCCCTTTCCTCCTCTGGCATGGCCTCAAGGAGTTTGGAAGCTTTCGTTTCTATTTTTGACAAACTGCAGCTTGGTGTGATGTGTTTTTATACAGATTGCTCAAATATATCTTTGAGGCATCTGGAAGAAAGTAAGAGGGCTGAAGAAATGGATGGAATTGTTTCATTATTTCCTCTTCTTTATAATTAACGTTTCTTTGTCAAGCTGCCACATGCCAGCTCTGCTTCACCTCTAAGTTTGACATTGTAATCAATCTTTCAGACAAAAATGACAGCATTCTATGACAACCACCAATCCTCTGGGCTTGCTGAAATAAAAATAGCAAGCACACCTCCAAATTGTGGCCGGAAATATGCAAGTTCCAATGTAAAGGAGTGCAAAATATTCCTCCAAATAATATTCTCTCATGTTTCATACTGCTATACAGTCTTCACCAGGCTCAATTAGTTTTTCTTCCCACAAGCTCTAAGATAATACACCCACCTTGACAGGTTATTAACCTAATCGACACTCTTCAGTCAACATAGCAAAATAATAAAGTAGACTTTTAAAAAGAGTGAGAGACGGGTTTGAAAATGACATATCAGAAGAACACACAAATAGCAGCGTGTGTCACAAGGTAACAAAATAGCTGTTAACACATAGCCCATTTTCAAACCAGTATAACATCATATAATCATATTAACATTTTTTCAAAAGAAACCCTGAAGCTGTCAGTTGAAAAGAAATATAAAGGAGTTAACTTTTAAACTTGAAAAACTATAGGCATGAGCATTTCCCCAGATTTCATAATCAAAAGAAACTGTAAGGGAAAGTGTACAAAATACAACGTTCTACTGGAGATTAAGGCTTGGATCCAGACTTAACTCCTGCTGACAGAAGGAGAGTGAGGCAACTTCGTTGACTCTTCCTTCAACCCTTGTACCCTTCCAAAAATGTACTCTGGAGGGTTGGGGGACCTGCCAGAACAGTGTGGAAGGTGGTGCTGGGGGCTGCAGGGGTAGGGAGAAGTTGGAAAAAGTCACCTCACCCCATTCCACCAGTGGGATCTCTCCACTGGATCAAAAGCCTTGTGTGGACAGAAGGAGCCCTTTTATCTATATCTACCAAAGAGGGCGTAGGCAAACTGATACAAACATGGAATTATATACAGGTAAAAATGCACTTCTACTGTATTCAATCCTGTTCTTCTACAGCAGAATTAGAAAAGTTTAGGGAAGGGCAGCAGAAATTATTCAACACTCAAAATATAGACTGCTTTATATATTCTGGGGTAGCAAATACATTATACTACCACATGTACATGCAGCTTGAAGCTGCAATCAATACACTTTGGTTTACATTACGACTGAGATATATTTCTAAAATGTTTTACAGGTACATCTAAAAAGATGTGCCCACAGTTTCAAAAACAAATGAAAACGTAGTTTAGTGGCTTGTTTTGTAAAGCAAAGGCCAAGCCAGGACTCAGCTGCTTCAGAACCAATTAAATGTAAAGTAAAAAAAGAATAAAGTGCCTTTGAAAATGTTCAGCGTGCCTTTTTCTCAGAACCGAATAACCATGACCTTGAACAACAATGTCTAGCACATTTAGGACTTGGGGCAGAGCTTTCTCATCAAAGGATAGGGGGTTGCAGGCAGGTTTAAGCCCCAGCATCTTTCTTTTTAGAAACGAAGGCCCCTGTCCCTTCTACATGCCCACATGAAATTAACAGGCTAGGAATTCCCAGGTGGCTTTATCACTACTCAAGGCTGATATTACATACAGCCATTTCAGCATTAACATAACCATTCAGCTCTATCCTCCAGATGCTTTCCTAGATTTTCCTGGTTGTGTCATTGTAGCGTTTGGAAACACTCATGGATATGCATTTTGACAAAGTATCACTATGGACAACATGACATTACTTTCAGCTTACTTGGAATAAAAACCTGAAAAGAGAGACATTTTGAAGCTGAAGAGAGACACCTAGCAGTGCACAATTCAGCATGCCTATAATTTCAATGAAAGCATAATGGCATTAATTAATTTCTAAAGAACGGTTGACATCGTTATGTCCATACATAACTTCTGGGTTTAGGAGAAAGCATCTCTGGGTACCATGTACCTGCTCAAGCAGCTGCCGTAGTCGGTGGAGCTGAGATTCCAGCTGCTTATTGTGATCTTCCAAAATCTGCATTCTAGCCTCCAGACGACCTTTATGTTGCCGTAAAAGTTTGGCTTCTGCAATGAGCTCAGCGTCTTCAGATGTGTGCTGGGGTGACACAGCTGAGTCTGGCGGTGGGCTCAGGGCATTCATGCCTCTTCGAAGATGCTGTTCCTTTAGTTGCTCATATTCCACTTGCAACATTCTAAAGCCAGTAAAAAAAAAGTAGCTGATTTCAAGGCAGCACAGACACAGGATAAATTCATTTAAAATCTCTTCCTGAAACTAATGTGCCTCTTCCAGTTATGGAACTTATAAAGCAGCTCCCAAGTCCTAATATGGACCTTGCTTTTTGCTTAGATATGGGAGACGAGAAGAACATTAAGAGAAGTACAAGGAACACTTGATATATTGAATAATTTCTTTTTCCAGAAACTTAACAAGATTCTAAAGCAGAAGGGCAAAGACTGTATTCCCTAGTGGGTATCCTTCTGGGAGCTGAATGCCAGTGGTGAATGGGGCCAAATTCAAAAGTGTATATGGTCTTCACCCTGTACACAACCCATTCGCACACATCCATATATCTACACATTCCTGCCATTCGCATATATCTCTCTGACATCCCACTCCCTCTCTCAATTCTGTCAAGCTGTCCCGCCAATCTCCTTGTCTGTCTCCCCATTCTCCTTGCCTTCCCCCTCGTTTCTCCATCCATGCAGCCGCTTCCTCTTCTTTTCCCCACTCGCTGTTTAGCCACATGTGACAGCTGCGAAGAGGGGAAAAGGGAGCCAAGGTTTCAACCTCTCTTCTTTGATCTGTGGGAAACATCCGAGAAGTGGAAGAGATGGGGCTGCAGGGGGCAGGGCCAAGTTAGCAATGCGTCACCAGCTTGGCCTTGCCCCAGTGGCCCCATTCCTGCTGCTTCTCAGCTGTTTTCTGTAGATCAATTGAGCAGCGAGGAGAAAAGATCAGGGCAGGGTGAAACCTCTCCCTGGGAACACCAGATATCAGGATTCAGTTGAGCAGGTGCCAATTATTTATAATGGATTGGAGAGCTGAATTGCGAGAAGAACAGGGAAGAGGGAGATGGGGGAAGAGAGTTAGGGGAAAGCAGTGGCTAATTAGGGAAAGGGACAATTCCCTCCACCTCAGTTTTGGAAGACATTTTGGCCTTGATCTTCCTCTTTCACTATACTACCACAACCAAAACCCAATATATATACACAATTTGGTTGTGGTGATATTATGCTTGAGAAGACCCTTACTGTGGTTTAGATTTGCCTCCTGTTTCACTGAAAAATGACATATGTGTTCCGACTGTAATTTTTAAAAGTTCAATCTATGATGCTAATGCCCTTTTCACAACCAAGTTCCAAATATTTAAGCACATATACTAAGATACACCAATGAAGCACCGGAGTCTCTACAAGGGAAGATAGCAACACCTTTGTTCCTCCTCAAGGTCAGCAATGATGCGCTCAAGCTCTCCTCGTTCCTCCTTTTCTACCGACTTCAAGATCTGTGCTGGACTCTGCAGCTGACTCACGGGTGATTCTCCTCCCAGAGTCTGACAGTACTGCTGGATAAGGGCATGCTCATCTTCCCTAGGGACAAAGAAAGTGACCATAAATATCCTTTACATGAGTGAAATATAAATAAACATCTATAAATTGTTTACAGAAAGCATCAAGAGTGAAGCCACGGTTAATTTACACAACAAACATCTTATGGGATAGCTGTAAATCTTGTAAGATTGCTGGAAAAGGCAAAAGTGCTATGATGGATGGGCTTGAATGAAGACAAACTCAGATTTTCTAAACAATCATGCTGACTGCTGTTTGAAACCATGGTAAGACATGTCTTTACTTTCTAAGGCTATGTTCACAGGTTGGTGCAATTTACACCTCTACAGCATGATAATTTAAAGTGTGGTAGAGATTCAACCTGTGCCCCTGGTGCCATATCCAGGAAATAATGAGTGACAGCCCACCTACATGATTTACTGAGTCCTTCTGTGGAGGACAGTTAAACATATATTCACAGGGTGGGAGGGCAGGCATGACCCCAAAGCTCACTCCCTTGCTCCACCAAGAGTAGAGGTTAAAACAAAACTTCGGAGAACATCCAAAGTGATCCAACAATATAAAGAGATGACTACTATATAAAAAAAAACAACTACTATAGGGGAACCTAGTGGTGGAAACACCCTCTTGTGAATTTTTGGTAGAGTGTAAAAGACTTCTGGGATTATTATTCATAAGAAACATGTACTCATTAGCTGTTCTATAGCCCAGTTGAGCTTAATTAGAAATTACATGGATTTAGCTGTAAAATTTTCTTAAAAATTTATAAAAAACAACTGCATATAATGATTTGTCTTTTTCAGAGATCTCTGCAGGCATGTATATATAGATATTAAAACTGATTTAAGTAATCATGGGCAATTTTACAGTGTGATGATTAGCATTATTACTATATTTTTAAAATGGATGTTGTATACTTTTAATGTATTTTTATGTGCTTTTGTCTCGTTCTTCTTTCTCTAATCTAGCCCCTGAAGAAGGTCCATACTCAAGGCTGAAACACATAGGAATACTTCTTGGAATAAAACCACATATATTTTTTCAACATCCTGAGACTTTGCCTCTATATTTCATCCCACCATGAGTTAAGCCTACATGCAAAAGCAAGGTGTGAATTGGCCCTTACATGTATACCAAACTCTTACTTTATAGCAGGACATTTGTGCAGGTAAGTGTGCACAGGATAACAACCAAAATTCTAACCTATTCACTCTTTGCATGTGTAGGAACTTGGATAAAGTATGGAGAAGATCATAAGAAGAGCCATACTGGATCAGACCATTCTGTTCACACAGTGACCAACCAGCAGCCTGTGGTAAGCCCACAAGGAGGATGCAAGTGCAAAAGACTCCCACTCATATCAACTGATATTGAAAGACATATTGTCCATGAATTTGTTTAACCCCCTTTTATGGCCATCCAAGTTGGTGGCCACCACTGATCTCGTGGTAGCGAATTCCATGCTTAATGATGCTCTGTGTTAAATATGGAATTCCTGTTATCTGTTCTGAATCTCCCACCATCCGCTTCAGTGGATAAACACAGGTTGCAGAATTACTCACTTTCTCCACACCATGCATACTTTTGTACACCTCTAGCATGTCTCCCTTTACTTGCATTTTTTTTTAGCTAAACAATCCCAGACATTGTAACCTTTCCACCTAGGAGAATTGCTCCAGCCCCTTGATCATTTTGGTTGCCCTTTTCTGTGTTGTTCACAGAAAGAACTTTCCCAACTGACTTCTGTGTGTATGCACATTCCGATTGCAAAGTTCCTCTAATGCTTGGGGCTGCTGCGTGTTTACTTAGCAAGGATGTGAAGCAGATCTGAACTTGAAGATATTAACTCTTCTATTTGCAACTAAACAGCAGCAGCAGACAAATCTTTAGAAAATATTTTCTATACATTTTGTGTTTTTTGGCCATCTGTTTACTCAGCTCCAACTGCTGCTTTCTGCATTGCAGCTTTCATGATAACTAACTCAAGAACTCTTGAAAAGCTAAATAATGAACAAAACTAGGAAAAATATGTTAACTGTATAAAACTAGAGCGCGCACACATTTTTAGATTGTACTTTTTAAAAAATAGGAAGATAAAGAGAGCAGAAAAAATGCTCCAGGTGATAGGCAACCAGAGATATGACAGGGTCTTATATTGCACATGCCAATAACAGTTAAAAGGACTTAGAGGTCATCAAGTGCAACCCAACTGCCCTCCTGCATAGCAAGACAAGCTATACACCAACTCCTTCCTCAACAAGTGACACAGATCAAAGGACATAATCTAGATCACTACATAAAGTGATCTAGATTATGCACTACATAAAGCTGCCTATGGCGCAGATAGCTTCAGATGGCTCAAGTGAACAACTCAAGCCACACAGCTGAAGTCACAGAGATTAGGATGAGATGCAAATGCTCTTTACTCAGAAAGAAATCTGAAACTACTCTTATAACCAAATACTTTAAAATATTTAAATATTTAAATAATGATCTGTTATAAAGATAGGTTTCACCTAAAAAGTGACTTGAAAAAAGGTTTGATTCAATTGCAGAGTTTTCCCCAGTATCCAGTGTTGTCCATCTGCCAGCGGACCAGAAACCACTGGTCAAATGGATTCCCCCTCCCTCTGCACCCCTCTCCCCAAATCTGCTCTGGAGGATTGGGGAACATGCCAGAACAGATTTGGAGGGCATGAGGGAGACGTCAGGGGCAAGGAGAGCAAGAAGAGGTCCCACTGAGTGAGCAGAAGTCTGCTTGTGTGAAATGCAGCCCAGGGCATGAGGTAAAGCAAACCTATTTTAATCATTTTTGTGCACAGATAACTTAATAGGAACCATAGTAACTAAGAACGGCAAAAACTAGTAGGCAATGTACATTATACATGTTCACTCATTACTAATACACATTACTATAAGGATGGACAAATTAATCAACATAGAATGCCACAAAGAAAATATCAGAAGCCTGGTCATTCTTTTCTCCATCCTTTGGACTAGGCGTGGGCTGCTGAATTGTTGCCAAAATGCCCCCTACCACAAGAAGTGACCACCAATGCAGCCATTCCATGGTATTTCATCTCCTGCCCCTCCCACCAGGAGAATCACCACCGCACAGGAAAAACGTGGCCAGTAATTTTACCCCTGTTCCCCTTCCCCCCCGCCAGCTGAATTGCCACAGCACAGGAAAACAAAAAGCAGACAGTGATCTTACCTCTCTTTCCCAGAGACCAATCAGACTCTCTGGCCTGTTCTCACAGGGCTCTATGGTGCAGAGGACACCCTGTTACCCTCCTGTACCATACAGCTGATTCTATTGAGCAGGATACAACCCAACACTGCCCACCCCTGATTTAGACCTTTGGTGTAATTTATACATTTGGAGTGTTTGCCATCCCACGCGCACTGGCTATTTGGAGGGCTAGATATAATATTAATGGATATAATCATATTATTGGATATAATATTTCCTTATTATGTGTTACATACTGATTCTAAGAATTTTTCTTTGTTTTTAGTTAGAAGAAGATGCATGGAAAATTTCCTACATACCAATGCATCTGGGGTGAAAAGCCTTTCTTCAGTGGAAAATAATTTGGCAGGTGTAATTACATTTTAAAATAATCATTAGACATAACTACCAAAACTCTGTCATAATTTATTAAAATATGAGTCAAATGCAATATCATTTACTTTAAATGTAGTGCTGCCCATGTTAGTCCAGAACATGCAGATTTCTTCTTATCTACCTTCAGTTAACTTACACAAAATTCTTACTAGCTGTCAATTGAAATTTCACTGCAGTTGAAGTCAACATAATTTTCAGCTTTATGGCACTGTAAAGCTATGCAGAGTAAGAATTATTCCTCTGGAATATCTGAGATACCGAGACACTGGCAACACAAGACTCAGCTGCCAGGTAAAGTGCAGGAAAATAATTTTAGGCTAAATTGAAGAATCTGATTACAGTCATCATGTTCGCAAGAAAATAAAAATAGTCTAAATCTCTTTAAATTATAGGGTACAACGATTGCTTTTGAGCAGCCATGATCAAAAACAACATTATTCTTAAGAGCTGGAGGCTAACACAAATATGCTGACAGGAAATTTCAGGAGGATACGTAGGATTAAACTTCATAGTTATTCTAATTTATTTTTTAAAATCCAATACCAGAAATCATTATCTTCATTACAGGTAGTGGAGTTCAGATTTGAATTTCAAATATAAAGTTAAGATGGCTCTCAGAGTAAACTTTTTTCTTTTTTAAAAAGAGCTTGTTTCTCAACCTGGAACCAGGCTTTTAGCAAACATGTAGAAAAATCTTCCATGACTTCAGAGTCATTGCAAATCTCTAAAGAATGAGGAATGTTCAAATATAACCTTAGGTCAAGCCCTTAATTATACTGATACCAGTACTGGTGACAGGCATAAGATTGCGATAAGTAAGCTATGCCACTATGCACCATGGTAAGTCACACGGTCCACAGTACTTTTACGCCCTCCACGTTCCACTGATCTCATAGGTTTTACAGAGGACAAAGAGTAGGCTTATTGATTTGTCTATTATAAGCAGTATGCTCTGAAACAGATAATGCTGTTCTTCACTGAAGTAACACTTGACAAATAAAAGAATGTACTTGCAGAAAAGACATAACCTTTTAACAGATTTTCCCACCACCCCACCACCCCTTTGCCAGATGACTGGTCTGAAAGACAGAACCTTATGTTGGCCCTAACAGGTCACATGCCAACAATTTAAGATAGATTTATTAGTTGCAGAGCAAACCTAGCTGAATGCTTCCATGCTGACCACATGACCCATTGCAGAGTAAAGGACAAGAAGCCAGCAGAAAACGCTCCAGCACTGAATCATAACGACATTGAAAACCCAGCCCCAGAAAAGATAAGGAGACAGCAACTATTTATCAAAATTAGTGCTGCCTGCACAAATAGTTATTACATGACCCAAACGGTAAGTTTATTTTAGGAAGTAACTACATTTTTCCACTGTAGAGGAAGGTCAGTGGAAACCAGAGTGCACTGATTACTACAGAAACCAGAGAGAGGCAATGTAAAATGTAGCCTGAATCAAGGCTATTCTTGACTTCCTAAGTGATGCATCTCTAATGGATCATCTCATGGAGAAGGCCCCCTGAGAATCTACACTGGTTTTTATTATTATGGGCAGTATTCAAAGCTGCCACTCTGCATATGCCACTGATGTAGTGCTGCCATATATGACCTGTAGTACAATGACAACAGTGTATACTGGAGTGATGGGTTTTCCAGGGAAGTTCATTGCTCCAGCTATTAGTGTTGTGCTAGAGATCGCTTATGCTACATCAATGGCATAAGTACAGCGTCAGTGTTGGATAATGCCCTATTTCTGTAACTATTAATCTTTAAACAGGCACACAAATTATGTGTGTACATGAGTACTAATGTCATTAAGTTATGGAACAACTCTCAATAGAGGTTCAATCCAGAGAAGTTGGAGGAAGTCTTTGTGGGTGGTTCATCAGTTTGGCTGAATGGTGCTTACCCTGTTCTGGAGGGGGTTGCACATCCCCCAAAGAAGGGGTGAGAAACCATTTTTGGCTTGTGGGCCTAATTGGCCTTGGGGCAAGGTGTTGGGGGCTCCATGACAGGAGTAAGTACGAACACCACTGGCATGTGCCCCACCCCCATTTTCTCTCTCCCTCTCACACACACACAACCTTACCAAACCTATGCAGATCAGCTGAGGAGGAGGTATCCAATCATGACATGCTGGGTGGGGAGGTCCCGTCTTTATCCCTATTGTAGCACACTAGGGATGAAAATCAGGGTCTCTCTGCAACTCAGCTCATCCCAAGCATGCCAGAATCAAAGGAAAGGGGGCAAGGTCACAGGAAGGGAGCATTCCAGTGGGAGCATTCGAGCGGGAGCTCTTTGTAGGCTGGATTGGGGAGCATCATGGGCTGGAGGTTTCCCAAGGCTGCCCTAAAGGATCAGTCATGTAATTTGGGGGTGCTCTTGAATCTATCATTGGTCATTAGAGGTACAGGTAGCCTTGGTAATTCATATCAGGCTGATCAGCTTTTATCAATTTAGGCTGATATACCAACTAGGACCCTATCTGGACCCTTGGTACTCCAAAGGTTTGTGTACATTTGCTTTAGAAAATTATGTTTAACAGGTTTTTTAGGGGAAAAAAAAGGTCAAGGTAGCAAGACAAAAGTAGTAACTCATCAGTTTACCATTTGATGTTCAACTTTACACACTGCAAAAGGTTTTGCAGTTCAAATGAAAGCATAGAATTTAATTTCTAACATGGTAATTATCTTCTGAGGCCTTCAAACTTGTGTCCAATGGGATTTTACTTGGCAGGCTTATAAATGGATGAACCAATGCTACAAAGAGTTACAGTTTTTGTCTGACCAATTAACAGGATGCAACATTTCACATTTTTCTTAGTATTGCCAACCTCTGAAGTTATGGACGTGATCCAAATATTCTCAAACTCTGTTTATTATGAAGCAAATAGAAAAGAAGTCTATTGTATTGTTTATCTGTAGACTCGTAATTCTGTAAGCAATTCAGCAAGAGTAAATCATGGTCTTGTCTCCATCATCACTCATGTTTATTAAATTCACCAACCACAACATTATACTGTGATTGCTTCTGTGTTGTTGCCCAATCTGTGACAGTATGTAGATTGAAAGAAAAGATAAAATGAAAATGGGCTTTGCTTGTTTAAAAATGCCTCTACAGCTAGCTATGAGAATGGGTGGCAGGGCCTTATACAACGCCTTTTTTTCCAAACTATATTTTTGTGTGGAAAGAAAGGTTGTCTCATAACCCCCCCCCCCCCTACAATCTTCACTAAATTACTTTCTTCAGCAAACTGAACACTATCAGTTTATGCTATATATTACCAGCTTATGCTATTTCAGCAATGTGACATTAATGCAGACCACTGGGAAGTTCTAATTATTACCTATTTGCTGGGAGCGAAAATTCACAGCAATTGGTGAAGAACTTATCAGACAACTATAATCAAATGTGTTGACATTTTCCAGCAATTATACTTGCTTAATCTACTTACACACTTCCTGTGGTGGAGCTACCATCTGTGAACAAGGAGCCATTGGTCCGTTCCATCTGGGCCAGCCTAAAAGAGAGACAGCAACTCAGGCAAGAATAAATAAGACCAGGTTTCACAGAAGTCAGATCTTGCTTCAGGCGATTGCAACGGTTTACAAGTAAGTCAATGTGAGGATAACCAAGATAACCTATTCTTAATTGACTCGGCAGGAAGTTTTCATGTTTATCCCCTTGCTTCAAAACCTGGTTATTTTCTCAACACCACATCACATCATAGCTACTATATTATTTACTAACATGTCACTGTCCCACTTTTTGTTACTCCTTCATCACGACCCATCTTCTTCATCACTTTTGCCTTGTCTGTCAAAACTTTCACAAAAGCAAGTTTTCCCAGGCTTTTCAAATGGGTCATGCAGCTGGTCACACATATATGGATGCCACTGATATAAATGGCAAAACCACTGCACTGCATATGCTTCCACTTCAGCCAACAAATCAGTAATACCTTTGGGCAGAGTATAAGACCATTTTCAGAAAACACACATACAAGTGGATGAAGAATAGACAACTCAAAGTGAAGATCTGGCTCACGTTCTTCTGTATCAACCTAGCATACACTGGGCATCTTAGGAGGCCCTGCTCTGTCTTCACCCTCCACCAGAGATGCAGAGGGTAGTGACATGGGACAGGGCCTTCTCAGTGGTGGCACTCACTCTCAAGGGAGGATTGCCTTGCTCCTTCTCTATTAGTTTTCAGATATCATGGAGAAGCAGTTTTCTTTCAGTGGGTATTTTGGATCAACTGAGTTACGAATCTGTGAGAACCAATAACATTACTGTTGGATTGCTCAGATTTTGTTTTAAACTGTTATATGGGGTGGGGGGTGTTCATAAACTGCTTTATATTCCCATATGAGTCCAAAAGAAGGATGAAAACATCCTAAATAAATAAATAAGACTGTACCTCTGAAGTACATTCTACAACCACTCTAGAATAGTAGCAATTATACAGTCATTAAGTCATGACAATAGCTCTAGATTGCATCACCTTAATTAAACATTCGACTTCATCACCTTACTCTCAACATCAGATGATTTTCCAGAAGATTTCATCAATAACTTTATCTTTGTACAGCCCAGTACATACTTTTAAAGGTATATTTTATTTTGTAACCTTAACCCCATGTTCTGTGATGTAAATAAGATTTGGTCTTCTTTTGCTTCTTACCTGTTGGCATATTGCTCTATCCTGGAATGTGTATCATCATGAAATAGTTGGGGAGACTGGGAGGGACTAGCAAACAAAGTAATAAAAGAAAACAAATTGATACCATTTGTCAAATTTTAGGAAAAAATGGTTTATAATATTAAACAAACAGAATATGGTTAAAAAAAAACACACATGGTCCTATGACTGTTAACTAGCTGAGGGGTTCATGTAAATACATATGCAATTGCACACCATTAAGAAAGCCATTTGTTTCCTTAAGTGCAATCCTTTGGGAAATTCTGTAGTGCCTATTCCACTAGAATGAATGGGAGATATAGAGGAGCATGGCTGCGCACAAGAAGAAGCTTCCTTAATTCAATAGGATGGGCAGAAGAAAGACTTGGTGGATTGAACTCAACACCTTTCCAGGCATAAGGGCTGCAGATACTCACTCATATTGCTCTGGCCACATACTGATGAGTGTGATGGGACTGCAAGAAAAGAGAGAAGCAAAGCAGGGCAAAAACTTTAATGCAATTGAAGCAAGTAAAAAGCATACACTGTTTATCCATTGGTCCTCCCAAATAATTTGCTTTAGTAATAACTGAGACAAAGAAAAGTGACCAAAACAGAAACTGCAGTACAACATGTCAGAGATCAGAGACAAGCCTTTGGAAAGCAAACATACCAGTGATAATGTAATTGTTATGCTTTTATTGCATTTTAATATATTGTTTTAATCCATTTTAATTGTTTCTGCAAGCTGCAATGAGTGCCAATTTTTGGTAGAAAGGAGTGGTACAAAAAATAAAAATTAAAAAAATATTAAACCCACATTTTATTATCATTAAGTAAATGTCCAGCCTGTTCCTTATGCAGAATTGGATTTAATTTCAGTATTTAAGTATATTATCCGATTATGGTATAGATATTGTTGAAAGGATTGCTGAGGAGCAGGGTGTACAGGAATGTGAATACTACGTAAGAACACCTCCAACAGTAATTTTATCATTTACTAACATTGTTAAAATGCAGACAATAGCTAGAGATTGGTTTAGAGAGACCTTCAGAATGAAAATATTTGACAGGACCATCTTCGGCAACAGCCACATATTCTCCTCTTCCATTAATTTTCTTTAATCACGTTTTGAATCCAAAGATATAAGTGTGCCCCCCTCTCTCAATAAGTGGGTTTATTTTAACACAAGGAACAGAGTTTCTAGGTACAATCCAGCCCACTTTAAGCACTTTTAATGAGGAAATTAAGGCCATTCCTAACTCATTCCCATTCACATCAGTGGAACTTAAAAACTGTTATTTTAGCTTTACTGTGTCCTTTCATCAAAATGTATTCATCTCGGTTTCCTCCTCACTATAGCCTATACTTTCCTTGTGAATCCATTTTTATTGTACCCAGTTTTAAAGCCCAATTCTTGTATTACTCCAATATTTACTCTAAGGCACCATATTCATGGAAGGCAGGCAGTCTCTCACTGCAGCTTTTATCATTGAAATGTCTCAGTGATAGAAAACTCTGTGCAGAGAAGCACTGGTATGTATTCAAAACTTACGTCTCCAAATTGTCGCCTTCTAGGACTGTTTGTACTGGTAGATAGCCAAGTCGTGGGTGTTTAGCAAAATACTTCTTTGACCGGAACTTATTCTTTAGCACTTTGGTGAAATCTCGTACATCTTCTCCTGATGTTGTCTGGGAGAAAAAAACACCAGAAAACACAAATTAAATATTTACAGTTTTAATGGCATTGAGTAATACATTACATTACACTGCCAACCGAAGCTGGTGGTAAAGTGCAAATTACAATGATTTAAAATAACCAAAAATGACCTTTTAAAGGCTGAACGCAAGAATATTAAAAGACTGATTCTAAAAAGCAAATTCTTTATTTGCTGCTTGCTTTAAAAGCCTAGCAGTTCTTAAATTATACAGCAATTTATATACATTTTTCAATTTAATAAAGTGACTTGTAACAAAAGCTAGAACTGGCAAAAAACTAAAAGCCATCAAATTATGTTTTAAAGGAAAGGTAATTTAATCACAACGTTAGAGAGTATTTTAATCTACCGAAGTACTTAGTTTTAGTGAAACTGAAGATTTTGAGCCTGAGATTCTGTTGCTGCCTCTTCTCCAGCGGCATCCAAGCTAAGAGAAACAGCAACATGCTTGCCAGTCCCCATTAGACTAACACAATAATTGCATTCCGGTGTCAGAACATCTGATACTCCATCTGAGGGTTATATAGACAACTCACCTTGCCCATTCAAAACGAATGCTACAGTGCACATGGGCAAAGCAATGCATATGCACAGTGATGCCTGCTGGAGTATGTGGCCTGGGGCAACTGCTGCCTCTCTGCCTGCTCACTGGGTCGGGAGCCTTTCCCAACGATGAGGTCATTGACACGGTGGGAGAGGGTGACTAGACCACTCACCTAGGCCAGTATATAGCAGCTCAGGGGGTGCTCAAAGGAAACAACTGGCAGGGGTGGGAGTACTCAGGAGGAATGGTGGGTGAAATATTGGTGCCCCCATCCAGAATCTATTGCCTGAGATTACCATCTCACTCAGCGTAATGGTAGGGCCAGTGCTGTTTTTCCGTGAGGGTAAAACCCTCAACTTCTACATTAATTGTTGACATTTAGAGAAAGCATTTAATTTCCTGGGATTGAGCACCAGGTTTGAGTTGTTTTATAAGTAAGAAATCAGAGCAAAGTCTTGTCAGGATGCCTAGACGTGTTGGTGTTTGTCCCTCTCTTTGCCTATGGTCAGAGGCTCCCAACTCAAGCCTGTTAGGGTTCAACCTTCACGGAAACAAATATACACACAAAGATTCCAGGAAGAAGCCTTTGAGCATTGGCACGCAGACCGGAAGGACCAAAAGATTTATTGAGATGACATTCTTGGAGAAGAGTGCAAAACGTTTTTTGAAACTCATACTGATAACCTGCTAATGGGCTTTCATCCAATTAGCTTTTCTTTATGCATCACATGACCAAAAAAAGGCATAGCAGCGGAGTGCTTCAAATTTTGCTGAATCCTTAACTGAACTGATTCAGACAGATTTGAGAGATGTCCAAACCGAAGTGGTGGTCCTCCAAAGCAGACCAAATACAAATCTGAAGATTCCCGATTATTTATTTATTTATTACATTTCTATACTGTCCCATAGCCGAAGCTCTCTTGGTGGTTTGCAGAAGTTAAAACATTAAATACAATATAAAAAGTTTAAAAGCCATTTACAAAAAAGCACACAGACAATATACACAAACAACATATAACTAAAAACAACTTTGAACAGTCAGTCATAACTAAAGACACATTCAGGACCAATTAGAACTCATCATGTGCAAATGCCTGGGAAAAGAGATAGGTCTTAACCTGGTGATATGATAAAAATGATAACAATGTTGGTGCCAGGCAGACCTCATTGGGGAGTTTATTCCACAGATGGGGGGCCACCACTGAGAAGGCCCTCTCTCTTGTTGCCACCTTCCGAGCTTCCCTTGAGGAGGCATCCAGAGGAGGACCTTGGATGCTGCATGTAAAGTAAGGGTAAGGTCATTTCGGGAGAGGCGCTCTGTCAGATATTGCAGTCCCAAGCTCTGTGGGGCTTCATAGGTTAAAACAAGCACCCTGAATTGAGCTCGGAAGCATACAGGCAGCCAGTGCAAGCAGGCCAGAGTCGGTCTTATATGTGCAGACCTTCTAGTCCCAGCTATCAATCTGGCTGCTGCACATTGCACAAGCTGCAGCTTCTGAATCCACGTAGAGCGCATTGCAGTAATCTAAGCACAGACTGGAGGTTACCAGTGCACAGACAACTGAAGCCAGGTTATCCCTGCCCAGACAGGGGTGTAGCTGGGCCACCTGAGCCTCTCCGTGCCCCTGAGACCACCTGAGCCTCAAGTGACATAGATGGTTCCAGGAGGAGCCCCAAGCTACGAACCTGCTCCTTCAGGGGGAGTGCGGCCCCATCCAGAAAAGGTTGAACACCCTCCATCCGGTCAGCAGAACCACCCACCAACAGCATCTCAGTCTTGTCAGGATTGAGCTTGTTTATTACCCCTCATCCAATCCATTGTCACAGCCAGGCACTGATTCAGCACATCCACAGCCTCACCTGAAGGAGATTAAAAGGAGAAATAGAGCTATGTGTCATCAGCATACTGATGACAACATACTCCAAAACTCTGGATGACCATACTCAACTGTTTCATGTAGATATTGAACAGTATGGGGGACAAAACTGACCCCCGTGGAACCCCATATTGGAGAATCCACGGGGCCCAGCAGTGTTCCCCAAGCACCCCCTTCTGGAGCTGACCCTCTAAGTAGGAACAAAACCACTGCACTGCAGTGCGTCCCACTCCCAGCTCAGACAATCGCCCTAGAATGATACCATGGTCAATGGTATCAAAAGCCGCTGAGAGATCAAGGAGAATCAACAGAGTCATACTCCCCATCTTTCTCCTGACATAGGTCACAGGGCAACCAAGGCTGTTACCGTACCAAAGCCCAGCCTGAACCCCGACTGAAATAGATCCAGATAATCAGTCTTGTCCAACAGTGTGTGGAGCTGGCTTGCAACCACTTGATCAAGGACCTTGCCCAGGAATGGAACATCTGTAACCGGCCTATAATTATTAAGGTTTTCCAGGTCTAGGGAGGATTTTTTTCAGGCAGTCTCACCACTGCCTCTTTGAGGTGGGCCATTCCCTCTCGCAAGGAGGCATTAATCACCTCCTTGGCCCAGCCAGCTATTCCCTCCCCGCTGGTTTTTATAAGCCAACAGGGGCAAGGATCCAATACGGAAGTGGTTGCACAAACTTGTCCAAGCACCTTGTCCACATCCTCGAACTGTACCAACTGGAACTGATCCAAGAAAACCAGACCAGGCTGTGCTCTGGATACCTCACCTGATTCATCAGCAGTAAAACTAGAGTCTAAATCCTGATGGATACAAGAGACTTTATATTGGAAGTGCCTAGCCAGTGCATTACAGCGGGCCTCAGATCGTTCCATAGTGTCCTAAGGACCAGAATGTAATAGGCCCCGGACAAGCCTAAAAAGCTCTGCTGGGCAGCATATGGAAGATTGAATAGAGGCAGTGAAATATTTTTTTCCTTGCCGCTCTCACTGCCTTTGAGTATACCTGGCCATAGGCACAGACCAGAATTTGACTGCATCCACTAGGAGTTTTTCTCCACCTGCACTCAAGCCATCTATTTTGTTTCATCGCTCTCAGCTCCAGCGTATACCATGGAGCCGAACAAGCTCTATTCTGGAGAGGGTGCTCAGGAGTGATCGTGTCAACCACCCAGGTCATTTCTGCATTCCACAGGTTGACCAGGGCTTCAACAGGACTGCCAGCCATATCAGCCGGAAAAACCGCTAGAGCCCTCTGGAAACCATCCAGATCCATTAGCCTATGGCGGCACACCATCTTAATAGGTTCCTCACCCTTGCAGAAGGGAAAAGCCACTGTAAGTCTAAACCTCAGCAGGCAATGATCTGACCATAACAAAGGGACCGATGCAAAGTCCCCCACCTTCAGATCACCATCTCTACAACCAGTTGAGAAAACCAGGTCTAGAGTATGCCCCGTTACACATGTTGGGCCAATGACATGTTGGGACAGTTCCATGGCTGTCATGGAGACCATGAAATCCTGAGCTGCCCTCAGCATGAATGTTGACATCCCCCAGAACCAACAACCTCAGGGATCTCAGCAGCACACCCAAGACCACCTCCGTCAGCTCACCTAGGGAGTCTGTTGAGCAGCAGGGTGGGCGGTACACCAACAGAATCCCTAATCTGTCCTGCTGACCCAACATAAGGTACAAACACTCCAGACCAGTAGTCACATGGACAGGGAGCCTGCACAGGGAGAAGGAATTCCTACAGACCACAGCACCTGCTCCCCTCCCTGGCCCTCAAGCTGTCCCTGGTACTGGACCAAGTACACCGGTGGTCATAGCTGGGAGAGACGGACTCCTCCCTGCTCACCCACCCAGGTCTCAGTTATACTTGCCAGATTGGCCGCCTCATCCACTATTAAGTCATGAATGAGTGAGATTTTAGTTTGCACCAGTCTGGCATTTAAAAGCAGTATCCAGAGACCCAAGGTGCAACCACCAAACCCGTGGGTGCAGGGAGGACTGGAACATGGCATGGCCATAAATGGTCTGGGCCATGTTCCCCTTACCTGGCAAGTCCTCCTCACAATGCCGTATCTCCCTCTACCTGCCACTACACTGACTGGCCCCGCTTGGGTTCCCCCAATTTGCCCAATATCTTCCCTCCCAGGCACATACTCAGGCCACCAGAAAGCCAGGCAGAGGAACAGGATCCAGGTCCTTCAGGGCTCACAGCTGGATGGTCTCTGGCACCTCCAGCAGAAGGAGCAGCTTTTATAGCTGGAGTCATGTTGGGGCCTTGCCCTCCCAGGCAAGGGAAAGAAGAGCCAGGCAGAGGAACAGGGTCCAGGTCCTGCAGGGCTCACAGCTGGATGGTCTCTGGATTCAGAGGAAAACAGAGACACAATTTCCAAAAATTTATACATTTATTCCCATGCTCTCCTTATAAAGAAAACACCAGGGTGGGGAGAGAGGAGGAAGAGGTAAAGTTTTGTGAGTGGCAGCTCTAGCTTTTAATCACAGTAAATGGTTTTCCAGAGCTCTCCAATCTCAGTGCTTTGAGGAAGAGATGTTGGAGATGCTGAAGTAATATATCACAGGATTAATCCAATGCTCTCTGATTGTTGTCCCAGGAGCAGGGACTTTAAAACATTTGGTAGAGTCTGTGGGACCTGGGAAGGTGCTTGCTTGGAAAATGCTGGGTGTTCAAGCCCTTCTGCCTCTGCCACTGTACGCTACACATCCATCATCCACCGATGGATGTGTACTGTAGTCGTATTGCACTTTCTGTAACCTTGGTGCCAACTGAGCAGAACATGAACAAGTCTAAAAACAATTTTTCATTCATCAACTCTCTAGCCGTTCTGTCTATCCTTCTGAATTTTTGCAGGTTTCTTGTCTAGGGACACCTCTATGACATATGCCACTTTCATTCAAATTACCAAATAAACCATGGAGGGGGGGGGGGTAAAGGGAGGTGAATCTCTTAACCCTCTCCCAAATTTGAACACTTCCACACAAAAAATGCAGCACCTAACCTGAAATTTTGCAGGTTTCGTAATGATGGCCAGCTCCAAGATGTATCTCATTTTCAGATCCACACGTTACAAGACTTACTTCAAAAAACCCTCACCACTCTATGGGTATGAACATGTTTTAAAATTATTAAAATCATTTTTTAAACAAACAAGGGAAATAGCTACAAAGAAAAAAGTGGAACTATTTCAAATACACAGAATATTTTTTAAATCCTCAAAGTTCAGAGGCTAACCTCTGGATCACAACTATAAACCCCAGAAGATAACACTACTGCATTTCTCTGATGCAATCTAAGTTGGAATGCATCTACTCCACCACTACAATGGAACACAAACATCTTGCTATAGAATCATGATCATGTGATCTGAATGCCTTCTGCTACTTAATTTCTACTAAGAAAGAGGAATACTGATGTTCAGATTTTTTACTTGTACGAAAGCCGAGAGAAAATAGATTATCTTTGCAACCAGGGACTTATTGAGGACTTGTTCAAAATCGCTTAGTGTAAAGATTCTGCAAACATTCCTTAAAACCATCTCTCTCTCCCTCTCTCTCTCTCTCTCTCCCTCTCTTCCCACATATGATCAAGTTACATGCCCTCAGGATTACAAGAGCAGAAGTTGTCAATATTACCAGATTAGGTTTGGAAGAAACAATGAGCGGAATTTGATGGGGCACTTACACCTCCACCAATTCCATTACACCCTGCCGATTCCTGTTTACAAGCAGGACTCACCACTTGTGGAAGGAAGACTTGGTGCTTCTGGGGCAACTGGAAATGAGTGAAAATGCTCATTTCTGGAAAGGCAGAGCTCGCATAAAGAAGCACCACTGATCTGCCCAAGTCAAGATAGGAGCGTTTCTGCTTGTTTCAGGGTTTACCCTGGGAAGCGCTAAATCACTGTTGTGCAAGTGGTGGATCCTGCTTGCGCAACAGAATCGGTGGAGGCATAAGCACCCCGTTGGATTCTGCCCATACAGTGACTAATATACAGACAGCGCTTCAGTTGAACTTCCCACCATAGTAAAATATACTGCAAAGGAATTTGCATCAGATAACACAAAACCATTATGATGCAGACAAGAACAGGAGGACAGAAGAACTTATTCAACTTTGTGACTAAAGCTATTTGAGATGTTTCGATACCTTGATTGTAGATTGTGTTTCTTGGCTGTGGCATGTAGCTCCCAATGAAGCTATTTATGAAGCACCTGTATGGAAACTATTTCTCAGTAGCTGGTGGTTGTTGTCCTTGCATGGTTTCCAAATAACTCCAAAAGGTTTTAAGATTAAGATTGGTTTATTGGTTTTTAAGGTGCTGCGTGGACAAAATCCATTCCACTTTGCTTGACTTATTGCTCCATTTGTTCCTAGCCATAGACTGAAAAATGCTGAAACTGACCTTTTTTCAATTCCATAATTTCCCTTTGAGGCTTAAAACTAGAGGAGGGCTTTTTAATACATCCCTGCCAGGGAGCTTGGTTTACTCCTGATGAACTTCATCATGTTGGAACAACTGAAGATTTTAATATATGTGAGACCTTATTTAACCTAGCTTTTCCCAGAGTTTGCAACAAACTGTTCACAATTACCTATCTGTACATTTTTTTAAGGAAACTGACAAGTCATGCAAGCTGGGCAGGACAGATATTGTGGCACAATCCACAGCTGTTCAAGTACTTCATCCGTAGTTTAAGTACTTCACTCGTAACACTATACTGTTCCTACAATGGGGTGATATTTCAAAAAAGTGTTTGTAGACACTCGCCTGTTCCAAGTCATCCTTCATTTCCTTATTAGATATTAGCTGTCAGTGTTGTTTCGTTTACATGAAATGCTATTTATTTACATCAAGACGCAGACCCTGACTCTTTCTGACTCTTTACAATATTTATAATTGCCACATGGAACATAACACCATTAAGTGGTGGACTTAATTCTGATCATAGTTGCTGATTGTTGATGTGATACTTCTGATTAGCCAGTTGCCTGTATTTCTTGTTCACCTGAATGCTACCACTGGTTTGTAATGACACCCTAGATTCCAATGTCAAAAGATGGAACTCCTGGGAGAAGCACTTACAGGACTGTTGGATAGGCTCCACACTATCCTTTTTTTTTTTTTTAATTACATTTATATCCCACCTGTTTTCTTCCAAGGAACCTAAGGTGGCTCACACAATCTTTCTTTGCATTTAATCCTCATAATAACCCTGTGAGATAGGTTAGGCTGAGAGTCAGTGACTGGCCCAAAGTCACCTAGTGGGCTTCATGGCTGAATGGGGCTTGAACCCAGACTTCCCAAGCCCCAGTCCAACAGCTGAATCACTCCACCACACTGGCTATTAAGTTTAGGTATCTCATTTGTGTGTAGTAGACATTTCTACTCTGTTACTCTGCTCTATTTCCGGCAGTTCTCAACACATCATTAGGACATCCTCTATGTCATAAGTCATAGTACAGTTGAAATCCAAGAAAAAATCATTGAACAACTGCACCAGAACCTTAGAAACTGTCAATTTAATGAGATGTTTGTAATATATGTAGGATGATAACTATTAAATCACATCATTTGTGTTGCAATTTGAGGCTTTCTTGAATAATGATGTGCTCCTAGGCTTTTTTTCCAGGCTGTCCAAATAATTGATGCAGTTAGCACTTGAATGCATCTCAGAATGGATGTTGTCGTTCTTGCTATTAATCCACCAGTTCAGCTTTCCTAATTCTTTCTCTCTGCCATGCCAAATTAAAGAGATGTCCTGTATAGATCTACCCCAGTAACAAGGCTAGAGGAGGAGGGCAGGCCTACTGCATCAGGCTACAATTCTATATTTAAGCCATTCTGAGACCATTGGTTGCCTGGTTCAAATCCCACATCATAGACTTCACAGTTTTTATCAATAAATTGGGGGGAATAGCCTCATTTTATTCTCTTTTTCATCTTTCACCTTTAATCTGAAATTCTGTTGGTAAGTAAACAATATTGCCATGGGTTCCACATGGCCTAAGAGGTTGCCAGTTGGGACAAGAGTTATTTTTGTTCACGGAGGCACATGCTATACATCCCAGTCAGTATACACCATACAGTATATAGTGGATCCAAAGAATAGATAGTACATACACATGGGGAAAGTATGATTATATTTATCTCTGAAGTCTGTTTTAACACTGTATGTCATAAAACTGTTTTCTGAGCATGAAATCCACAAGTATTCTTAGGCACATCAAAAGGAATATACCCAAGAGTAGGGATGAGCATTTTCTAGCTCTTATTCAGGGACTTTTCAATTTTTTTATCTGTTAAAACTGATCACTAAAATTTTTCAAAATAATAATAACAACAATAATAATAATAGCAACAACAACTAATAATGAAGGATTAGGAACATGTTTGTTTATGTGTGATTAAGCACTGGACTTCTATTTATAACAAACATTTTAACACCACCATCCCTTACCAGAAAACAAATAAAAACGATACAAAAATAAACCACCAGCAAAAGCTTAAAATTACAGTATAAAAATAAAAATAACTAAACAGAAGCAAGCAGCAGTGCAAAAATGTAAAACACAACACCAGATATAAAACAATCTAAGAAACTAAAATGCCTGGGGGAATACAAAGGTGGTGCCAAAATAAGCACAATGGGAGCTCTGGGAAGCTCATTCCACGATTGGAATGCCACAGCAAAAAAGGCCCTCTTCTTAGTAGCCACCCACCTCACTTCCTTTGGCAGGGGCTCCCAAAGAAGGCCTGTTGATGCTGATCTTAGGGTCCGGGCAGATGTATATGGGAAGAGATGATCCTTCAGGTAGCCTGGATCCAAGCCATTTAGGGCTTTGAATACTAGTACCAGCACTTTGAATCAGGCCCGGAAATGGACTGGCAGCCAGCGCAGATGAAGGAGCACTAACATAGTATGATTACATTGGCCAGTCCCTGTTAATAGTCTCATTGCCCTATTTTGGATCAGCTGAAGTTTCCAGACCATTTTCAAAGACAGCCCCACGTATAATGCACTGCAGTAATCCAGACAGGCTATCTCTGTCCAGATAAGGACAGAGTTGGTATATCACCCTAAGACGATAAAAAGTGTTCCATGCCATCTGTGCCTCCAGTGACAATACTGGATGCAAGAGCACCCCACAATTACAAGCCTGATCCTTTAGGGGGAGATCAACCCCCTCCAGAACAGGTTGAACATCATCTAACCGGGCAGATGAACCACCCACTAGCGGTACCTCCATCCTGTCTGGACTGAGTCTCACTTTATTGGCCCTCATCCAGTACATTACTGCATCCAGGCACCGGTTCAGAACACCCTCTGCCTCACCTAGATTTGATGAAAAGGAGAGATAGATCTGGGCGTCATCAGTATATTGGTGACATCTGAATCCATATCTCCGGATAACTCCTCCCAGCGTTTTATGTAAATGTTGATTAGCATGTGGGATCAAATAGAGCCCTGTGGCACCCATGGCATAACTGCCTGTCAGGATTGGGCCCAGTATCACAGCCAGACCATGGGAACGGATTCAGAGTCTGATGAGGATGAACAGTGCAAAGAGGTGGGGGAGGGACCAGAGCTTCAGGGAGACAGAAACAGGGAAGAATCTGTCCAGGTCTAATCACAGAATCATAGAATAGTAGGGTTGGAAGGGGCCTACAAGGCCATCGAGTCCAACCCCCTGCTCAATGCAGGAATCCAAGTCAGAGCATCCCTGACAGATGGCTTGTCCAGGCTCATCTTGAATGCCTCCAGTGTGGGAGAGCCCACCACCTCCATAGGAAATTGATTCCATTGTCGTATTGCTCTAATGGTCAGGAAGCTTCTCCTGATGTTCAGCTAGAATCTGGCTTCCTGTAACTTGAGCCCATTATTCCGTGTCCTGCATTCTGGAATGATCAAGAAGAGATCCTGGCCTTCCTCTCTGTGACAACCTTTCAAGTACTTGAAGAGCGCTATCATATCTCCCCTCACTCTTCTCTTCTCACGGCTAAACGTGCCCAGTTCTTTCAGTCTCTCTTCATAGGGCTTTGTTTCCAGACCCCTGATCATCTTTGTTGCCCTCCTCGGAACCCTCTCCAGCTTGACTGCATCCTTCTTAAAGTGTGGTGCCCAGAACTGGACACAGTACTCCAAATGAGACCTAACTAGTGCTGAGTACAGGGGAACTAGTACTTCCCGGGATTTTGAAGCTATGCTTCTATTAATGCAGCCCAAAAGAGCATTGGCCTTTTTTGCAGCCACATCACATTGTTGGCTCATCTTCAGCTTGTGATCTACAACAATTCCAAGACCCTTCTCACTTGTAGTGTTGTTGAGCCAGGTATCCCCCATCTTGTAACTGTGCATTTGGTTTCTTTTTCCTAGGTGCAGAACCTGGCATTTATCCCTATTAAATGTCATTCTGTTGTTTTCTGCCCAGCACTCCAGTCTATCAAGATCACTTTGAATTTTGTTTCTGTCTTCCAAGTTATAAGCTATCCCACCCAATTTTGTGTCACCTGCTAATTTGATCAGCATTCCCTGCACCTCCTCATCCAAGTCATTAATAAAAATGTTGAAGAGCACTGGGCCCAGGACTGAGCCCTGAGGTACCCCACTCGTTATCTCTCCCCAGTTTGAGAAGATCCCATTGATAAGCACTCTTTGAGTCCGATCCTGTAGCCACCTGTGGAACCACTTGATCATTGTTTCATCTAGCCCACTTTTACTGAGTTTGCTAATCAGGATATTATGGGGCACTTCGTTGAAAGCTTTGCTGAAGTTGAGGTATATTATGTCGACAGCATTCCCACAGTCCACAAGGGAGGTGACTTGATCAAATAATGAGATCAGATTTGTCTGGCAGGATTTGTTCTTGACAAATCCATGTTGGCTTCGAGTAATCACTGCATTGTCTACAAGGTGCTTACAGATGGATTGCTTTATCATCTGCTCCAGAATTTTCCCAGGGATTGATGTCAGACTGACTGGTCTGTAGTTCTCAGCTTCCTCCTTTTTACCCTTTTTGAAGATAGGGACAACATTAGCCCTCCTCCAGTCATCTGGCACTTCACCCGTACTCCATGATTTCTCAAAGAGAATAAGACAGCGGTTCTGAGAGTTCTTCTGCCAGTTCCTTTATTGCTCTAGGATGCAGTTCATCTGGTCCTGGATATTTGAACTCATTCAAAGTCATTAGGTGTTCCTTGACCATATGCCTATCCATCCCAAGCTGCAATCCTGCCCCTTCAGCCTGTATTTCGCCTTTGCCGGGGCGGGAGGGCATAGACCTTCTTTGAGAGCAGAATGAGCCAAAGTAGGAATTGAGCACCTCTGCCTTTTCTTTGTCATCCGTTATCATTTTGCCATCCTTATTTAATAGCTGAACAACCATTTCTTTCCTCTGTCTTTTACTTTGCACGTAGCTTAAGAAAGCCTTTTTGTTGCTTTTAGCATCCTTCGCTAACCTCAGCTCGTTCTCAGCTTTAGCCTTCCTGACGCCATCCCTGCAATTCTGTGCTAACTGCCTGTACTCTTCCTTTGTTGCTTGTCCTTCCTTCCACTTCCTTTATGTGTGCTTTTTTGTTTTCAGGTCATCTCTATGCTTTTTGTGAAGCCACATTGGCTTCTTCTGTTGTCTTCTGCCTTTTTTTCTTGTTGGAAGTGTTTGTAATTGTGCCTTGAGAATTTCCTTTTTTAAAAACTCCCACCCACCTTGGACTTCTTTTCTCGTTAGCGTCACTTGCCATGGGACTTTACTTATCATTGTTCTGCGTTTATTAAAATCAGCTTTCCTAAAATCCAGGGTACGGGTTTGGTTACACTCGGCTTTGGCTTCCTTTAGAAACATGAACTCAAGTATAACATGGTCGCTTTCCCCCAGAGTTCCCGTAACTGCTACTTTATCCACTAAGTCATTTCTGTTGGTTAGGATCAAGTCAAGGATAGCCGATCCTCTAGTTCCTTCCTCTAATTTCTGTAGGAGGAAGTTATCCACAACACAAGCCAGGAATTTCCTGGAGGGGCCATGTTTTGCAGAATTTGTCTCCCAACAAATATCGGGGAAATTGAAGTCCCCCATTACTACTACATCATGCTTCCTTGAAACACTGGCTATTTGCTTTTCGAAAGTTTCATCCTCATCTTCTCCTTGATTGGGTGGCCGGTAGTAGACTCCGACCACTAGGTTCCTTTTATTCTTTGCTCCATTTATTTTAACCCAGATGCTCTAGATGGGGCTACCAAGCTCATCCTCCTGTATTTTTATGCAGAGATATGTATTTTTAACATATAGTGTAACCCCACCTCCCTTTCTGTTCCTCCTGTTCTTTCTGAAGAAGTTATACCCTTCAATTACTGTATTCCAGTCATGAGAGTCATCCCACCAAGTCTCAGTTACATCTATCAAGTCATAATCAAGTTGGATCAATCAGCTGGATCAAAGCTCGACCAGAACCTCTCCCTCTTTGGAAATACAGCAGCTCACAGCAGGGCAGGAGATTGATGTGACAGATGCAAGAATCAGATGTCGGGTCAAGAGGAAGGAGCAGCTTCGGGAAGTAAGGCATTCAGCAAAGTTAGCCCATCTTAAGCGGTCTCTAGGGGAAGACCTCCTACCCCCAAGGACGAGGCTGGGAAAGCCTTTCAGGTTCTGTTCTGCAGGCTGGTGCCAGATTTGCAGCAACTGTTCCTCTAACCACAGAGCATCCCTCAAAGGGATCTTTAGGTAGTCTATGTAGTATTGGGCCAGCTTAATCAAGGTCATTTGTAGTTTGCCTTAGGATGCTAGAGTCTGTAACCTGAACCGCTGAGGGACTGATTGATTTGCATAATAAAGCTTATTGACTTGACCACCAATACGCCACACTAGGGATGGGCAAACTGACCGTAGCTCGCCCCATGCACTGCTCGCCAGTCCCATGCAGTGAGCTGCCAGGAGGTCTGTAGAAACGTGGTGAGCAGCTGCCCGCTCCCTCACCAAGTCGCCATTTTGTGTAAAAATGGCAGCTTGGCCTTTTTCATAAATAACTATTTACGCAAATGGCAGCTGTGAAGGGGCCATTTAAGCAACATTACAGGCGTAAATGATCTATTTACGCCCACAATGTTGCGTAAATGGCCACTTTATGGCTGCCATTTGCATAAATAGTTATTTACAAAAAGGCAGACCTGCTATTTTCACATAAAATGGCAACTCAGCAAGGGAGTGGGCAGTCACGTGCTTGCCCAATTGAGCACACACCGAGTCAGGCAAACGCAAGGATCCGTGGACTGGCATTCGGGGGGCCAAGCTGGCAAGAAATTCCTGGGCTTCGAGCCCCAGCTGGACACCTGCACCGACCCTACACCACACTGCCAAAGGACAGGGCAATAATTCCCCAGCACCACCTTCTGGAATCAGCCATCAAGTAGAAGCGGAACCATTGCACTTCTTTAAAGCTGCAATATCCCTATCATCGGTGGAATTGGATCCCATAAATACTTCAGTTTGCTAAGTTCAAATCCAAGAAAATAGTTACCTTAGCAAAATAAATTTGTCAAAGAACAGGAGAGAAGGGTATAATATGGAATAAACCAAGAAGAATCCATTAGAAAGAGTCAGTAAAGGAGTACTCACCGGTATACAATACTCCACCATTGGGTAATGTAATTTATGACCCTTTGCTGTACGACCAGAGAAGAAACAGCTCTGGCAGACATCGTAGTTGAAATGTTTCAGGCTCCGATATCTGTGAATACAATGGAAAAATAATGAAGCCCCCCTTTTCTAGGAACTCTCAAAAACTTTGTGGCCAAGCTCCACAGCTTTGTAGCTTGATGTAAACTTCATACAGTGTTACTGCCTAGCCCCCCCCCCATCCAAAAATATTGTCCCCTTGGTTTAGATCCAAATAACTGAATGCATTAACAGGACTGTGTGATGAGAAGGTGAATTATTTAGACCTTCCATCTCTCGGGAGCTCCTCCAAGGGATGGACAAACCTGATGAATTGCATGGGGTATGGCATGGGGGACTGAACAGGAATAGGGGATCTCCAAAAATCAAGCAGACGCAACCTTTGCAATGGCAGCCCACACACCCAGAGGTGGGCTCTGCCCAATTTTCAAGGATTCTCCCCTTCCCCCAGTACCCCTCGCCACAGCCCAAGAGCAAACAGGGGCATTCTTCTGAAAACCTGGCAGGAAAAAAATGATTTTACCTGTGTCACAAAGGAGGCAAGTGCCAGATTTTAGATTTCTGTCCTGTTAAAATGTCCCAAAATACCTGGATCTGGCCAGTGTTAGGAAAAACTAGATGTGAAACCATTCACTTAGCAACTGTGTGAATGTGTATTTTTTTGGGGGGAGGGGGAGAAAATAACAAGTTCAGGGCCCCCAATCTTGATCAGGATTCTGTCAGAGGGTTGCGGGGGTTAGTCATTTGGCCCAGACTGTGGTCCAGTTCTGGATTAAACCCCCACACACATGCTACTGCAGATGTAAAAAAGCACAACCACCACCATTCATGTCATTGCTAATTGAATCAATGGTGTCATATCAAATTTGACCCTTAGAAGCAATATATTGAATTGTGTGGGATTTTGATCAGAACCAGAGAAGCTGCTTTTAGTGGAATCTAAGGGGGTGCCTTGTTTGGTATGCACCAAGTTTAATTATTTATTGACTGACAGAGTAAGACAGAGGGCTGCATCCCCATGTAACACTAAGCCATGGTTCCTTTAGTCAAATGTTGACTTGTCTGAAAATCCAACCCCACCCTGGACAACTAACTATCATTTATGTTGGAGATAACAAACCACTATTTGAAACCAGGCTTTGTACGTAGCTTATGAATCTTGACATATATTAACCATTGTTTGGCTTTATGCCCAAACTCAGGATCCTGGCTTATTCCTGGTTTATACTGGCACCCTGCCTCAACTGCTTGTCAAAGTAGAGAGAGATGAGGAAGAGCGGCTGGAAAATGAAACTACTTCTCAGGCTCAGTGACTCTCACTGGCTCTTTCCAGAATTTGCCCTCCCTCCTCAGTCTGCTCCATTTCCCACCTGACTCCTCTCTGACAAGCTTTCCCTCTTAAGCCAGGCCACCCAGCTTTGCAGTTGCTTTGCCGGGACAGCAAAAATTATAGGGAGCTCAGGCCACTTTAGTAACATCTATATAAGACTGCACGTTGAAAGCACAGTGTAACTCTTGGCAGACAGGCTACCCTGTTTGTTTCGCCCACAGAGGGTAAAACATATAACCCTCCAAAGGAATGAAAATCTAACTGAGCTTGCCTATGAACATTTTGGGCTAACTTGACTCCAGGTGTAGAGGAAAGAGTTTTTTCTTTGGCAGCACGGACACCTCTATGTATAGAATGTATTTCACATTGGCTTACTGCAGAGGATTTGGGTGCTTATTAACAAAAAAATGTTTATGATCTGGTGGGAATAAAGACCTGTCTTTCCTTGCTTCATGGTTGTTGGGGAATAACTGAGTCAAACCTTTGCTACAGTGTTTTTCCAGAGTCTTGGTGGGTACAGATCTCTAATGAGTAGGTGGTATAGGGCAGCCCATTGGGCTGGTGAGAGATGTTTGAGCATCAACGGGAAAAATATGCTTATGTCACTTCATCTCTGTACATCAATCATTTCATTCTGCAAATAAGTTTAAAGAAAATCCAATGAGAATGAATGCAGGAGTCCTGGATATCTGTATCTATATATCTATATATTTATTCTACTTGGTAGGAAAAGTATAAACATTTCTGGCTGAAAGACAATGTTACATGAGTCTATGATGGAGAGAAAGGAGAAATGCTTCTTTGGCTTGGGACGTGGCTGGGAATAGCTGAAGATCTCTAAGGAGAGTTCCCTACCCTATTGTCAGGAGCGCCCTAGCTGCCTCTTACAGTCCCCTCCAATAGCCAACTCAAGACACAGATGAAAAGGATTCTTTCCAAGGCTTTATTCCTTTTACAACTTAATGACTCTTTCAGATGCTAATCACCAGCAACTAAGCAAGGAACAGCAGAATAGCTTATGCTCCGAGTAGGCAGTTGATCCCCGTTTGAAGGAGAAGGGCGGGAAGACTATGAACTTACAGGCTACGGAGGGGTCCTCGGGATGCGACTGTTGTTTTAGCGCCAAGCGAGCAGAGTGCCTCCTCTCAGTGCTCTCCATCTGGCACCGCTCCCTGCATCTGCGCCGAGCGTCCAGCAAGGCCCCCTCCCCCGCTCTCTCGCTGCCAGGGTCACTCTCTCTCTCAGGAATGCAGGCAGGAGGAATCTCTCCCTGCCGCTGTGCTTGTGAGAGATGAGCAAGCTCCTCTCCCACGGGTTGTTGCTCTTCCTCAGAATCAGAACTGCTCTGGGGCTCTATGGGCTCAGTTTCCACCCTGACACCTATTTCTGCAGCCAGTCAATGGTAGGTGAGCTGGTGACAAGTGAGTTCATGCCACTACAGGACTGCTGCATTTGGGTTATCAGATGGATATTGGCAGAGGAGGTGGGGGGAAAGCAAATCAGGATTGAGTGAAACAAGCCACATTTTCTTTGCTTGTCTGTGAGACTGATTGACTGACTATGAGACAGGCTTATTCAACAAACTACGCTTAAAACAATTCCTGGCTTAGTATTGTGAGCAAATGCAGCAAATGTTATCTGACACTTCTGCAGTAGCAGAAGGATACTGAATAAAACTTTGACACTGTGCCTACTGTTGTGCTCTGACACAATTACATGCCTCCTCCTTGGCCATTTCTCCCTCCAGTATGGTCACTGTATCAGCCACCATTACCCTCTTGGTTTTCCTGCATGTTGCAGCATGTATAATACAGGACCATCTGAAGACATAAGTTCCAGTCTCTGATGCCAGCTTTTAAGCATGAGCCACATCGCTTTGGTTCATGGTAACCCACTCTGTGATACACACATGCGCATACATCAGCCTGTTGTGCGGAAACAGGGCAAAGCTGATATAATATGATATGTACAGATATCAATAGTAACACCAGATGGTATAAATATTTTAGCACGTTAAAACTTAAATGTAAGTGCATTGTCAAGTGAAGTGTTAGAAGAACAGTTCAGTGAGATAAAAATGTGAAAATATGCATGCGTGCATGTAAACATTCTCACTCCCATGCATAGTAATCCTGTGTTTATGACTTCCTCTACATAAATAACACCTTTAACAGACTACAGTAGATTCACAACATTTAAGAATACAAGAGAGAAAGGTGCATAATCTCTTTTTAGCTATAGCCTTGTGCATGCCAGGAAACACCTCACTGTAGGAATATTTTATCCCATTTAAATTTTATTAGTCCTCTTGCCATCTTTCTGTAAACAACAACTCAAAGCAGTTCACAGCATCTTAAAGGTATAAAATAAAATAAAAAGAGTATCTACATAAATCAGAACCAAACACTGGCCTAAATAAAATTCTTTATCTGTTACTGGAAAGCATATCATTAGAGAGTTTAGGCCAAGCTGCCTAGGGAGGGAATTTCATAGTTTTTATCCTACAGCAAAGAGGGCTTTGTTACAAAGTAGCTCTCTTTTGAGTGAATAGTACTGACTCCATGGTCAGACAAAGCTATTAAGACAGGCTTCTTCATCCCCACCTTCAGCAAAGGTGGAAGAAAGGCACAGGGAATGGGTAGAGATATAAAATTTGCAGAAATGTTGAAGCCACGAAAAAAAAAAAAAGTTTTTTTCCTGGGTTATTTTGTGTGTGTGTGTGTGTGCAGAAAAATAAGCAATACTTTTGGGTGGGGGGGACTCTTTGCAGATCTACAGTCACTTTGTTGCTTTAGGACAGCCTTCCCAAACCTGGTGCCCTCCAGATATTTTGGACTTCAGCTCTCATCAGCCTCAGGGAGCATGGCCAATGGTCTGGAATGCTGGCCATTGTAGTCCAAAACATCTGCAGGGCATCAGGTTGAGGAAGGTTGCTTTAGGAACATAAAGCAGCCCTTGTTTCTAAAGTTATATTACGTATAACTTTGTTTGCTCATAAAATTATCATTATGTTTGAAAACTTGAACTCGGTACATTTGTAATTATTGTCCGAATAAACTATACTTTTAAATTTAATATACAAAATATGATAATTTTATGAGCAGGTCAAGTTACACATAACATATTTTAAGTTCCTAGTTTATCTCTGACCAAAGAATACTTCAACAAAGTCCCTGAAACATCTGAATCATCCTAGAAGCCAGAAGAAGAAGGAAGAACTGGAGGCAAAGGAAGACTGGTGGGGAGCATCTGTTCCTGTCTGTAAAGAAGTTTAGGGAAATTCCTAAACTTGTTCCTGTTTGTGGGGTAGAGCTTAAGGAAATCTGATCTGAAGGAAAAGCTAGCTTGAGATTGTATTTAGCTAGGAAAGACTTGTTTTAGGCATGGTAAGCAAACATATTTAACTTAAGAACCCAATCTATTATTTGAAGAGTGACATTTTATTCAGTTTTGTAAATAATTTTCATAAATGACACTATTGCTTTTTTGTTCATTTTGAAAGGTCATCTCTATAGTAGTGTCAATCCCATGACTATGCCATAGGAACCAAGCTACTGACTGGGTTCGCACAACATGCCAACCCATTGTGGGTTGTTGTCTGGAACAACACAGTGAGTTAGTGTGTCGTCTGAACCCAGACCGCTTTCTGCAGGGTGGGTTGTTCTTCGGAAACAACCCATGCTGATAACGTGTGGGGTGTTCTTGGGGTTGTTTTACCAATGACGGGTTGATGTGTCGTCCGAATCCAGACATGCCAACCCATCATGGGTAAAGGGCATCAGTCAGCGAGCCGCTCAGCAAGAACAGCATAAATCCCTGTCACTCTTCCCAAGCAATTGTGGCCAAGCTGTTTGCAGTACCCCTTTCTCCTTGCCAGTGACAGCCCCTCCAACTGTGCCCGAACAGCAGTTTGGAGAGACTGTCATTGTCCTCCTTCAACCTGCCATTCTCCCCATCCCTGCTCCAATCGCGAGCCCTTTTCCTTTCTTTTTTTTTTTTTGAGGGGGGGGTCTTTTTTGCAAAAAATGGGGCTGTGAAATCTTTTTGCATTTTCCCAGCCCCATGGAATGTGTGCAAATGCCCCTTTTTTCTTTTTTAAAACTGCACACTTGCGCAACTGCGGCTATCCCAAATGTGGAGGCTTGCCTTGGCTGGACCCTTGTAAGTTTGAGCAGTCAAACATACAAAGTAACAGGCAAGGATAGACTGTACAGAGGCTGGTTTGCCAGCCTTTGACAGTTAACAGGCAGGAAAACAGCATGTAGATCCCCCCCCCAGCAAGGTTATCCCGAGGGTTCAAAGGGTCGTCCGGACCCTTGGGGGTGCCCTGCTAAGAAACCCCACTTACCCGAACAACAGCTTTTCAGGGTGCCCAACGCGCCACCCCATTTTTTGCTCCCAAACACCATAACTGCTTCTAGTTTGACAGCTGTCAGACCAAAACCAGTTACTGCAATTGAGAGTGAAAAACGGGATGGCGTGCGCTTTTCAATGAAAAACCGTTCCTGCTGACTCAGGGAGGGGTGTACTAGAAGGAGAGGATCCCCAAGAGTCAGGGCAACTCTTTAAATCCTGGGGATCACCTGGGTAAGTGGGTGATCTTGAGCACTCTTCCCCACCTGTGAAAAGGAGATTCCAGTTTTCATTCCAGGGCATCTGAAGTTGTTCCTGAATATGGACTACCCAAAAATATAATGTGGGGACAAGAGCACAGGATTATGTCATCGACAACCTGAGAAGAGTATGTGCTAAAAATGAGAGACAGCACACTGCTGAAGACTAATAATAATTGACAATGTTACATACAGAAGGCTGATCCACCTGTACTATACAACAGTGGACTGAATTAATAAACATCTATCACAGACATCCAGCAAACGTAACAAGAGGGGATGTCAAGCAACTAAGAGGAACACCTCAGAAGGAAATGTTTGGCAGCTGACAAAATTATTTCTTGATCCTTACATGTGTTTGGAAGACAGGCCTAGTACAAAATTTCATTCACACAGACATTTCCTATTAGACTGTAACAAATACATATTAGTGAAATCAGAGAAGAATGTGTGTTATTAGGAATCTGGGTTCCCCATCGTCAATGCCAGTTGACAAATCATTTTACATATAAATGATAGAATTCAAGAGATTCAACTGGGACAAAAAATGTTCATTTCCTAAGAAACTATGTGAAACAGAAGGTAGAACAGGTGATGCACATATCTACAGTCTTTCAACATTAAAATGGCATTAAAAGAATCTGAATGTTGACCATTTTGGAAACCAAAAATAGGGGAAATGCTTAGATAGGACATTTTATACCTTGGCGTTCAATGGCTAGTGGCGTTGGGGCAGATGATGATGATGAATCTCAAAGTGCTACAGATGACATCTTCGTATTTACTGACCCAATTAGAACGCCAGATTCCAACTCTGGAATGCACTTGTAAGTTTTGTTTTTCACAAAAGTCAATGTATATTCTTTTGTATAACAAACCCCTAAACAGTCCAACCTATGACAGACAGATTGCTATCTAGATCTGAGTGATTGCTTTGGTCTATTCTGTCTAGTTCTGGTGTACATTATAGCTAGATTTAATGCAGATGTCTGGTTTTTTTTGTTTTCTGATGCATGAATATATGTTTATAATTTAGAGGACTTCATTGAGAGATGCTGAACCAGCTGTTTGGACATTTTATGTGAAGCCTTGTTTTTCATGACTTCCACTGTTATATAACATTGGCCGTATAATTCACCTTCATGAATGGATGCAGTAAAGTTGACTGCACTGTATACCAATACAAAAACAGCCTCATTCCTACCCTTTCTGTGCTCTCAATGTTTATAAACTTTCAGCTTCTCTTTAGTCTGTGTCTGTTTTCTGTGCCTTGACCCCTCCACAAAAGAGAAAGGCAGCAGTGTTTACATATGCTTGGGGCTGATGGGGGTTGAAGTCCAGAACATCTAGAGAGCACTAGGCTGGGGAAGGCTGCAATTGCAAAGAAAAAAAATTGGCGGTCCTCTAGTGCTAAGTCTAACCCAGCAGCTCTGGATGATTATTTGGAGAAGGGAGAACCCACAACCCATTACACACGAAATGGAGTGGAGGGGAAGGCATCTTCCTGATCTCAGATGATCACTACTGAGTTAATATTTTAGCAAAGTAATGGGGTTAGGGTGTATAATCAATCACATTAGTCAGGCAATCCACAGAAGACATAGCGTTTTATTCTGCTTACCTAAAGCCGACAATTGGGCATTCCTTGCAGATGTTGCACTTGGCCTGATGCTTTGCTGTTTCTGCAGCTGCCACTCTGTGTAGAACAGGCAGCCAGACCACTGACTGCGGCTCCAGATGCATCCAGTCTATAAACTGTTTTACACCGATTTCTGGTTTATTATTATTCTGATAAATGAGAATCAGATCAGAAATTATTTGAATGTTCATTTTTTAATTTTTCCAGCCTACTTTTTTTTTTTAAAGGAAATGACTCTAACCTCTGTCTTGCTCAATTAAGAAAACACAAGGCAACAATACTGTTAATAACACACAAGCCATGAAAATGCTGCTACAGCCACCATTCAATCAAGTAGAAGATTACGAACATCATAATCCTTTCAGCTGCTGACCTGGCCCACTGGGTAAACTAGCACAATGCTACAAGCTTGTCACACTGTAGCCCTCATCAGGTATTCAAAATGACAGCGTGTAGAGAGGAGTGGGGCCATGTGCACAAGCCCAGCCCCTAACATCCCTGTTTCTATGGGAGGGAGCTTCAGAATGCACTGAGAAGCCTCCATACCATCAAAATCCTGCAGTATTAAGGTTCCTGATCATGTGGAGGCTTCTAAATGTGTTCAGCTGAATGTGTATGGAAGCCCCCTTCAGACCCCTGCACTGAATGAGTGAAGGTCTGAAGCTCTTTCTGCAAGGATGGGGAAGTTGGGGGTGGAGCTTCCATGTGTAAGCCCACTCCCCTTTCCTTTGGAAAGCTTGAAGGGAGCTTGAACTGGCTACTGTTCATGTGAGATGCAAAGGATTTATCTTGCATGAAATGGAGATGTAGAGGAACAGAAAATCCAGGTATTTGTTGTACTTTGCTTATATGGGAGCTCTACGTGAACACTATCTGGATAATTTGCATGTAGCTTTAGCATCATATACCTATTATGACTTCTTTGTCTTTAAAGAGGGTGTGTCTATGTATGCCAAAGCTGGCCTATACAGGTGTTTCTGAATAAGCCATATTTAAAGTGAAAACAAAGCTAAAGTTATTACCTGCTGGAAACAGCTGCGGACACTGGGTTCAATATTACTGCCTCCGAAAGCAGCTACTTCACCAAGCTGCCGTGGGATCTGGATAGCATCATGAAGCAACAAGCCAAGCTGCCTCTGGTCACACATTTCTGTAGGCCCTGCTACTTCCTTAAAGAGATCTGGAATGCATGAAAGGAAAGAAAGGCTCTCGGTTTTTAGATCAACAATTTTAGAAGCAGCAATCTTCATTTCTGCATGTGCTCAAAATTTCACTTGTTTCAAGGTAATTCCCATGGCCCTGAATTCTCTCTCATACAGTAGGTACACTACAAATATTAAATTGAGCTGTTCTTAATATTATCAGGAAGGGTTATGTTTTAGATTTCCTATTGTACTTCCTGGCCCCATTCCCTATTATTTACTGTACCTCCAGAGCTCAAAATATTGTTATTACTAGGGCTTGTTTGTTTTTTTAACTCTTTGGTTTGACTTGTCTATGGTCTTCCCTTCTTAATACTCTACCCTAAAAGTGGAGAGTGAAGAGAGGGTTCAGCTATGGCCATTTAAGATTCACTTTTCCCCATAACCCACATTGTCTCCTGCTTTTCATAAATAAATATTGGCTATTAAAACTGGCATTATCTTAACTTGATGAATGTTGCTTACACATTTGCTGTGAAACTGGAACAGGATGATGTAGGAGACAAGATTCCACCCCTCCCACAAGCCAGAAGAGACGCAAGGTCAATGGTGACTACAAATTTTGTCTGCCTACAATGACCAGCTAAAATATGTGGACTCTTGGAAACCAGTGTTCATTTCTTTAAGCCTTTGTATTGGCCCCAGGCCCGTAACCAAGTCACCTGTAGTTTTAGAGGGGCCTAGAGATCCATAATGCTTGGCTTAGGTTCATTATTGGTGCAGTTTCCTTGCTAGTGGGCCTCTGAGCATGTGAGATGAGTCAAAGGTCGAAAGCGCGGCTTCGGCACATTTCATGCTAATGAAGGCTAGTATCTTATCGGGGCCTAGGATGTGCCAGAGAAGTGAGGCTATGTTTATGCCGAGTTACAGGTGGCTGTGCTGGGAAAGTTCTGATTGTTTTCCTTCTGAACAAGCACTGTTAGTCTATGCTGGGAATGAACGCTAATTAACGCTTGCTTCTGTCAGGCTGCCTCATGGCTGACATGTATAGTATAAGACCCATTGTACCCCTTGGCTCTGGGTTCAGAGCAGCTGTCTGATCCAACCATTGGGTACGCCTGTGTGCTGTAAGTACTCAACAAAGGATCTTTGTAAGCAAGCCTGGATCTGGCTTATCATTATCTCGGCACCTCCAAACCTTAGCAGCCTACAGCCAAGGCATACAGCCTTTGCTTTCAAAAAGCACTCCAACAGTGGAAGACATAACCAAAAATGTATTATGCCTACCCAGTATGCCAGAGAAGATGCAACTTGTATCAACTTGTTATTACTTATTACTTGATGATAGTACTCAGAAGATGGGGACATATAAATAGGCTTGTGAACAAGCCGTGATAAGGCACAGTTGAGATGACAGTCCACTATCAAAGAAACAAAATAGTTTGGTTGAAAACAAGCTTTTAAAATGTTGTGATAACTTTAAAAAAAATAAAATGATTTATAGTAATATTTTGTTCCATTCTGCAGATCTCACGGATTCACAACATCTGTATTAAACAGACGATTGCATGGGCACCTTTACAACAATTCCTAAACAACAGGTGGTATCTCTGCAAATTAAAAGGTTGATCTCGCTATGAAAAACAGAAAAAATCAAAAACTAGTTTGTAAAAAGGAGCACAAAGTGATCAGCTCCTGTTTTTGGGAGATGATTCATAACTAATTTGGCAACTATTGTTTGTTTTCTTTTGTATGGCTAATTGTTTATGTGTTTGTACACTGCCTTAGTATCCTGAAGGATGGTCAGAAATATTTAAATAAATAAATGCATCCTGCTGTTTTCTTTCACTTCTGCTTGATTTCTGTTGAATTTTCCATGGCTTTCAAACTTTAACTTGAGAAGTCATCCTCAAGAATTCGACTGTGACAGTTAAATGATACACAAAGTTGAAATGTATGTGTCAAAATTGGTCTCCAGGAAAAGAAACATGGGTTTATGTTTTGATCCTATCATCTGTTGGAGAATAACAGAGGACATTACTTCTCTTCTCATAGCAATACAACTGACAACTAGAAGTGTGTGTGAGTGTGTGTGGTGGCGGCCGCTTATATATGTGCATGCATGAGGGCGGGGGAAGGTAGAGAACCCTTACACACTGAAGTAAGATCTAAGGAAATGGTTTAAGCAGTTGATTCAATATCTAATCCACATTGAGCTTGGCACTGATGATCTTTGGGTACTACATTCTGACTGCACATTTTATTTGAATACTAACTTGGTTGAAACTGAAGCTGGAATATTCCTGAAGTTCAAATACTAGAGCAAAAAGGGGCTGTAAAGTCACCACAGTAGTTGCATACTGGCATATACTTTTGGGTGTTATCACACAAATGCACCTGCTCCAATCAACTCTGGTTCACTCTTTACTGCTTGCTGCTTCCATAAATTAAACATATGCATGTTCTGTTTGTGCTGTTTATCACAACAAAGAGCTAATTATTCTAAACTGTGCAGAACAAATAAAATTTCTAGCCCCTCAACCCAAACCAAACTAGAAATAACCGATAGCTCTGCTGGAATGAACACCTGTATTTCATCCTCCATGTAGGTTTCTACAATGTAATAGTCAATGACATTTGGCAAGATTATGGTTAGACATTTTGCTGGAATAAATGTAAACCATATGAGCAGTATTAAATAGGCCACCACCGCTAACATAAATTACATTAATTATGGGAAAATCAGTGTGCCAGTTAACGCTACTGGTGTTGTGCTAGAGTACTTTACGCTAGTGCAGTGTAATTTATTTTAGCAGTTCCACCCCATTCAATACTACCCTATATGTTCTCTCTCAAATTATAAGAAAAAGAGAAAGTCCCCTATAATAATGGAACTTATACTCACATCTGTACTTTTCTTCTAGAAGGCCCTTGGAAAGAGACATCAAGCCAATCTTCAGGGACTGTACTCTGATTTTTCCAGTCCGACCACTGTTATGAAAACAACATTAAAACACTTGGGAGGTGGTGGCATAGTTTAATTCAAACACCAAAAGGGATGGCCGGAACACCTGGTGTATTTCAATTCTTAGACATTAACTGGTAATCATATCAATGAATCTCCTTTGAAAGTGTTCCTCAGTACAAGCACTAAATATTTACATTCTGTATAAACATGTCATATTAATTATAATGTATTGAAGTTTAGGACTGCAGCATCACAGCATGTTCTAATACTGTAAAACACATAGTTGCACACAGCTGGGAGCCACATTACATAGCGTGAGCTAACAACTGTAGCAGACACAAGTTATACTATCTAGAAATACATTAATACTTTTCAGAACATTGCTTGCCTAGTCTGTGCTTAAAACACTTTGATGCATAGGCACAATAGGGCATAAAAACCAGACATATAAAGCAATCAGATAATGTAGAGTGTCCCTTTTACCTAAGCAGCGTGACTTCAGGCTCACCCAATCTGGTATTTATTAAAACTTGGGAAACATAATGGGCAACAAAAGATATGATTTTAAAACCATAAGGAAAATACTCCTTGAAATATATTTTAATGGGTTAAAATCCAGGAAATGGAAAGGAATCTTAGAAAGTTCAAAAAATATTTGCAATGGCATTAATAACCTCCTCTAAGCCTAAAATCTACATACAGCTGTTTGCCCAAACTTTGCTTTCATTACATATTTCTAAGGTCACAATCCTATGCATGTTTAGACAGAAAAACATCCCACAACTTCCAGCATTCCCCAGTCAGCCATGGTTGGCAGCCTAGCCCCAATATTGCATCCTCCACAATGCAGATGTGAGGGGGGCAGTGTTGTGTCTAGCTCCAGGGAACAGGTAGAACTAGTGCTGTGCCAAAACCTGTCCTCCAATTTCCTGAACATTTTCTTCCTCCAAGAAAGGGACTTCCGTTTTTCTGCCTCATCAGGGAATTTCATGATTTATTTTGAATTTATTTGGGTGGCATTTTTGAGCATACCTAATCACAGCAAGGTGGCCGAAGGTGCTGTGTGTGTGTTTTATCTTTCTGTTAAACATCTCTCCATTGCTCTGCAGCCTCCTGGGCTGGGCTGCTTACATTTCCTGATCTGAAAAGCCCTATGGGAGGAATTACCTCAAGATTTTTTCCCTGGGCTTTAATTGAAGTGCAGGAAGTCAAGGAGACAGGACACTCACACGCAGTCCTTGGCCACCTCATAAGTAAGGTAAACACAAGAACCCTGAACCCAAGCCATGAGAACTTCTCCAAAATTTTCTTCTCCTTTGGATTTCTTTTGAAAGCAATTTATTTTCTATCAAATTGAAAGAGAGCGGTTGAAAAAATGGAGGAGAAATGTTTGGCACAGCACTAGTTTAAACAGCCTATGACTCACAATGCAACCAGAGGGTCGCATGTACATCCATCTGTATGGATGTACATCAGAATTGTTCTGGATTTTCTTTTCTCGGAGGAAAACTCACACACTGCTTTCTAAACCTCCTTGAAGCTGAAGACGCAGTCTTGCATTTTAACAGAGAGGTGCTTAATAGCAAATAGCCACAAAAACTATTTATCCCAGAATTTCACTTTCTGCACCTTTTGTACCAAATGGTTGAAGTGCTCTTTATGTTTGTGAAAAGCATGACTTCCATGGGGGCAACTACTGGACTGGAAAATGTTGCGTAGTTGTCTAACCACAAGTTACGTATGAAGTGCTTTTTTATTTTTAAGGAACAGCTAATTGCAGAGGTTGCTAATATTTTATATACTGAAACCAAGAAGCATTACATAAGTAGTAATAAATCGTAACAAAAACAATTTATTAGGTTATGAGTACTTCTTTTAGGTGGGTGAAGCTATCAGCCTCTAAGAGTACAGATGCATTTAAAACAACAGCCTACTGCGTTATATCAGTATTTGAACCTCACTGGGAGAGGAGGTTTCGGACCTGTGGCCACTTACTTGTGGGGTGCCACAGGGTTCCATCCTCTCCCCAGTGCTATTTAACATCTATGTGAAGCCGCTGGGGGCTATCATCAGGAGGTTTGGGGTGCAGTGTCATCAATATGCAGATGACACGCAGCTCTGCCTCTCATTCAAATCTTCACCAAGGTTGGCCGTAGAATCCCTGTCCAAATGTCTGGAGATGGTGAGTGGCTGGATGGGGAGGAATAAGCTGGAGCTGAACCCTGACAAGACCGAGGTACTTTTGGTGGGAGACAAGAGGAGGCTGGGGGATGTTGACCTGGTGTTGAATGGGGTACAGCTACCCTTGAAAGACCAAGTCCGCAGCCTGGGGGTCATTTTGGACTCCCAGCTGTCCATGGAGGCTCAGATGTCAGCTGTGAGCCGGACACCGCTGTATCAACTCCATCTGATACGGCGGCTGCGCCCCTTCCTTCCCGACCATCTGCTCCCATCGGTAGTACATGCCCTGGTCTCCTCTCGTTTAGACTACCATAATGCGCTCTACGTGGGGTTACCCTTGAAGACGGTTCAGAAGCTGCAGCTGGTGCAGAACGCGGTGGCTCGCCTGATTAAAGGCAGCCGCCGGTGAGATCACATCATTCCAGTGCTGAAGGACTGGTTACCAGCTGTTTTCCGGGCCAAATTCAAGGTGTTGGTTTTGACCTTTAAAACCCTATATGGTTCAGCAGACAGGCTGCTTAACAAGATCAGCTTCGTATGGCCTTCTCTCTGTCCCATCAGCCAGGTCAGCTAGACTGGTGGGGACAAGGGAGAGGGCCTTTTCTGTGGTGGCCCCCACTCTGTGGAACTCCCTCCCTAGGGAACTCCGCCATGCCCCCTCTTTAATGAGCTTCTGCATGCATTAAAAACATGGTTGTTCAAGCAGGCATTTGGGGTGGGTTAGGGTATTTTAGAAAACGTATTTATTGTAGAATTTTATTGTTTTAAACTGTTTTATTATATGCTGTACATCGCCCAGAGTGGCTGGGTGACCAGCCAGATGGGCGATTAATAAATTTAATAAATAAATAAAACCCAGACCACCACTTTGTTATTGCTCTGTTCTCAAAGGCCTAGAAAGAAACTCTATTCAATGGAATTATACTGGCATATTATAGGCAAGAGTTACTGTGTACTCTTACTATGTTCTTGTTCACAGAATTCATGATTCATTGGCTTTGTCACTTCCTGCTTCCAGGGAAAATAAAACAGCTAGGATAATAAAATCTGTTATTTTGATCTCTACTTGCAAGATCCTTATATTTAAAAAATAAATAAAACATAATCAGCAATGCCATAACAATATTTGTCAGTCATAAGACAGAGGAAATTCTAGCAAAATCAAATACCTAAGATGATTAAAGACAAGAATTGCCTTTTTGTTCACAAGTCGTCTAAGGCCCACCACTTTGGGGCCTTTTTGTTCCACACATGGCCAGCCCCGCCAATTCCGTTGTGCATGCAGCCCCCACCATTTGCCCAACAGCAATTTACTGTTTCCGGGGGCAACCCAAAATGAGCAGGACCCTAGCTTCTGGAAGAGGTCAGGTCAGCGAAGCTCCCTTCTGCAAGGTCTGCCAAAATGCCCCATTTCAGAAACAAGCATTTCCAGTAGGGATGTATGGATTGTGTAAAATCTGCTCCCTCTGCATTTTGCGGATTGTCAGGCACCTTTTGTTCCATCATCCGCTCACAGCTGGAGTCGAATTCTTTTTTTGTTGGGTGGAAAAATACACAAATAATGCCATAACAGGGTTCGCAACAATTTACATAATTTACCTTAGTATGTAACACTTAGTGTGTTCCATCCCATGAAACTTTTCCCCACGTATATTTACCAGTTTCAGGAGAGAAACTTGCATATTTTCTTATGAATAAATACGCATACATTTCGGGAAAGTGAAAAAAAAGATCCGGAAGTCTATGGACACCGCGTGGCTTGAGTAGGGATGGCGGAGAATTTCTCCACGAATCTCCGGGAGGCCAAATGCCAAGGCATTCGGCCCCCCGAAATTGGTGGGGAAATTCTCCGCCGGTTCCCTGCCCCCCCCCCCGGGATGGGACTTACCATGGCCGAATGGCCCTCTCGGCGGCGGGTCCTGGCAGCGGTTTTGCGGCGTTTCGTCGGGGGCGGGGGCGGCGGCCGGTCTCCCGACCGGCTGCCACCGCCACCATTGCAAAAAAAAAAAGAAGTAAATTTTTTTTAAAAAAACCACACCCGTGATAGGCTACGTAACGATTTACGTAGCCTATCACGGCTGACTTTGGAAATCTAGCCGTGATAGGCTACGTAAATCGTTACATAGCCTATCACGGGGGTGTGTGTGTTTTACTTTTTTTTTCACAGTCGGGTAGACGGGGCGCTCCTACCCGGCCTGAATTTCGCCAGCGAGGGATGGGGCGCCTCCCCCCCGGCCTGAATTTCGGCCGGGCGAGGCGGGGAGCCTCCCCCCCCTCGCCTGAACTTCGGGGGGAGAACCGAAGCGCCTCCCCCCCACCGTGAAGCAAGCTTCGAGAACAGGTAAGGGACTTTCGTCCATCCCTAGGCTTGAGGCAGTTGGTCTGCAGTGGATTCCGCAGGTCAGATTCTTAGAAATCCATTTTAGTCCATCTTGAATTTCTCCAGCATCCCGAGTTTCCACTTGTTTCTGGTTGTGCCCAGAAGTGGTAAATCGCTGCTGTGTAATGGCGGGGGGAGGATGTGTAACAGAATTGGCAAGAATGGCCGCATGCAGCCAGTCGCCACTGGATACTACCCTAAGAGTCAACATATTCTATAGTATTCATGGCTTATGGATCTTTCTGGCTGTTTTGGAGAGAATTTAAATGTTTACCTCTGGGGATGATTTTGTTACATTATATGGAACTGTTTTTGTTAAACTATATGGAACTGTGGCCCAAACTGTACTTCTACATACGTTAAAGAAAGGAGTAGCATGGAAAGATTTAATCTTCATCTTACCAGTCTGTATCGCTGTATCTTTTAATCTGTAAAGCCTTATGTAGGCATTTGCCCGTTCGCAGGTAAAGCTAAAGTGGAGAGGTGGATGTGGCCGTATACGTCAGCCCTGCCTCCAATTTCCCAGCATGTCTGGCTGCCAGCTAGACATTCTCACGTTGAACGTGACGGTCTGAAAAGGGCTCTGTAAGCATGTTCAGCAGGACGCACTAACAGAGCTCCCATGATAAGGCTAGGTTGTTGGATTTAGATATTAAGATCACGTGTAATATTTTCCATGATTTAGGAATGGGACTGCTATCAAATATTGAATTAAAGAGTGTTAATAAATTTGGCAATACTTGCTCTTCACTGTATTTATAAATGTCATCACTAAAGCCATCCATGCCTGGGGCTTTGTGACTTTAGATTTTGGATTTCCTCATGTAATTCTCCGGTTGTTGTTTTTCTTTCAAATAGAGTTGGTGCCCCGGTGTAAATTGTTTTGGTCTAGCTGATTTCAAATACTTGGAAATTTGATCAATCTGGGGGGAGATCAAAGGGTAGAATCCCTTTTGTAAAACACTGAATAATTCATTTATTTTAAAACATATTTTATTTTATTTCCTCATTTTTCATCCCTAATTGAACGCATTCTCTGGTTATACTACTTTTTCCTAAGTAGTTTGCCAATTCTTTGGAATTTCTGTCCTAAAATTTACAAACTGTTTGGTTAACATAATGCAAGTTAATCATATTTTTTGAAATATCGTCTTTTGTAATTCATTTATCTCCCATTTAGTCTAACAATTGATTCCCCCCTTTTTTGTTTGTTGTTCCTGCACAGAGCAAAGCTATGCCCCTCAGATGGGATCTGGGGGTGCATAAGATAGTTCAGTTTCCTGGCTCTGACCTCAGAGCCAGGAAACTGTGCTCCCTTCCCCTTCATAGCCAGCATGGAGAGAAGCACACTGTCTATCTCTCTGTGCTCGGAAAATGGAACAAAGAGACAGGGAAAAGGGAGCATTCCCAGAGCAGGGAAGGGAAGAGACCAGGTCGGCTATGATATTATGTATATTATGGCCGCCGCAGCCTTCTTCCCTCCCCCTCCAAAGCACCACTGCTAGACAGGCAAAATGGCCTATCTAGCAGAAATGCAGGGCAGTGGAGAAGATTGCCTCTGCTGTCCTCCCGCCGTGCACTGGATAGTCAGCAGCTCCGAGTTTGGAGGCTGCCAGCAACCCACATAGGATTGTGCCCTTAACGTCCTGTAATGATTGTGTTTTTTTAAGCTATTGATTTTCTTTACTTCACTTGAGTGAAGAGATCGCCATGTATTCAGGAGTGCCTATTCCTGGAAAATATGAGTAGATCTGGAGATTTATCATTTCTTTTGATCTGGTTGTCTTACTTTTTGCTATGCCTCTCTCAGCTACCAAGGTCAGAATCAAATTTCCCTCTTTAAATCCATTTACAATTTGCAGATCTCTCAAAAAATTTTCCTGATTTGTATTAGGACTAGAGATAGATCCTATGGTCAATGTTTTGTGCCCATAACTTACTTTACATGTATATATCTTCCCAAGGGATCTTTTAATGTGTTTATGACCTTAAAATTAAAGTTCCTAGTTACAGCTATGAGAACCCTTCTAGATTTCGATGTGCCCTCTGCAGCATACTTTTCGCCTATCCCTGGGTATTTTATTGGTTTGTCTGCTGTGCCTCTATGATGGGTTTCCTGTAGAAGAAACACACCCAGACATTATTTTTTATCATCATATTTTGAACCCATCTTCATTTTATTACTGAACCCATACCTCTAACATTAAATGTTAAGAGCTTAAAATCTGTCATTTTGAGCTCTGTGGCTTTACTGCCCAAATAGCAGAGCTGTTCCAATTTCTGGGGTATCCACATCTCCATGGAAAACCAAGGTTCTTAGTCATGTAGAGACACTCCACAGATAGAGGAAGCTCTCTGCTTCAGACCATCATCCTCCACATGTACAGGGTGACTGATATGACGATGGAGGGGGGTGGGGCGGGACCACTCCTCTTCTCACAAGTTCTTTCAACACCGTAAGAAGGATGCCTGAAGAGAGCTTGTATCTTATGCAGTAGCATAATCCTTGAAGTGTCCCACAAACTCTTGCACAAGAGTTCATGATACAGCATTGATGCATGTTCTCCTTCTGCTCAGACTTCTTTGAATCAAAGTCCACATTACCTTTCTTTTTCTGTTGCCCACCTAAATGGCTCTCTGCAACTCCTCTCTGATACTATGTTTTCTTTCAGTTTCTTTATGCTGTTACTGTGCCCATACACCGGCCCTTATCTCTACTTCCTCTTTTCTGAGATCTGCAACAACTGTTTACAAGGATTTCAATCTCCTGGCAACTCACAAACTGATATAGGTGGACCCTAGGCAGCATGGCTACCTGGACACAAGAGTGTAATAAATTTAAAGAAGAGTATTTAGTAAAGCAATCTGCTTTTGAAATAATTCTCCAACTGGCAAGACTTAGTAGCTCTGTCGAATATGTTTTTAAGCCCCCCTCTTTCCCCATTCCTTTATAATACTGTCTACAAATATCAGGCTGGATTTGAAGAAAAGTGTGCAGAAGGGAAGCTAATTTATCTGCCCTCCTCCTCCCTGGCAGCCTCCCAGTCCCCCTAAAATACTTCCCCAAATGGTCAGGGGACCCTGCTGAATGGAGCAGGCTGTGACTCTGGGGAACTGAGGGGAATCCCCCAAAATCAGGTAGAGGCAACCTCTATGAATGGAGCTCTCACATGTGGAAGATGCCTCTGTAGCAGCCATATCGGGGATCAGACTAAGTAGCCTCATGCAGTCTCATGCTTCATGTTCTTGCTGAGCTCTTTCTCCCTTGAATATATTGTTGTAAGCTGACGAGACACAGGAATTCCTTATCTTGTCAAAGGTCATACAACTGTATATCTTGTTCTCTGCTGTTCTCTTCTGTTCTCTCCTTATCATGGCTACCCTATAACCCAGTTCTTGTATTATAAACAATAGTGCTAAGAGAAGAAATGTTGAGGACTGCAACCCCACGCGGGAGGGGGAGGAGGAGCCGTTTCATATGTGTCACAATGTCTATAAAAACAATCTGCTGATGTATTTCGGGGCTTCTGGCTCTTTGGAAATGATTCCAGCCTTAAGCCCACACGTTAAATAAAGAATCTCTTTTTCCTTCACTCCGTGGTCTCTCTGACTTTGGGTTCTGCAACATAAATGGTGCCGTGACTCGGATGTGGCAGGCTCTGAGCCAGACAGGTGGCAGTTGCCTGCTCTTGATCGCCGCACCGGGAAGACGAGCTCGGCGCATGCCTCCCTTTCTTGGCGCCACCGACCTTTTTGTCGAGTGAATGGGAGAAAGCCTGCACCGGGATCGCCCAAACGGCAGCGAGCAGCAAGAGAATCTTGGGAAGCGGAGGAAGGAACTTGAGCCCTGCCTGTATCGCAGCTGCAATTGAGTTGAAACCCACATTGGAAGCCTTCAGGAGAAAGGCAAGTATATGGGAAAAAGAGGGCCCCGCCTTTAGGGAGAAAGGCCACTGGGCAGAAAAAAAGAGGGCCCCGCCTTATGAAGAAGGTCAGTGTTGGTGGTATACGTATACAAAAGAACCTACTCCTTGAGGGTAGAAGGGGGGCCTGATCACACCCCGAGTGGGCGCCAGTACCCAGCACGCCAGTACTCAGTAGGAAGCTGAGGAAGCTGGGGAAGCCGCTTTCCGCTCTGGTAAAAAGTGGGAAAAGTGGGTGGCAGGAACATATGGATGCAGTGGAGAGATTGATGATTGTGTGAGTGGCTACTGCGGTTTCTGACACATACCGTTGACCGTCCGGGTGCCCAGGCCAGTAGCAAAGTGCGTGGTGTATAAAATCCTCTTGTGTCGGCCAGTGAGACCCCTTACTCACTGACCAATTCCCATTCCCTAATTGTGTCTGTCTTCAATTTAGGAGGGAGGCTATGGGTGGTGGGGGAAGCAAACCTTGCACCCCCTTGAGATGTATGTCAAACAAAGAAGGAAAAGGGTTTTTTTTTTTTAAAAAAAGAACAAGATCTGAGGCTGTTAATTAGAAAAATGTTGCAGGACAGTCTGGCTTTTAACAAAGCGTGGGAGCGTGGGAGTGTAAGGCCGAAGAAGTAGCTGTTAGCCTAGCGCGCCGAGAGAGGGGGGGAAGGAAAATTGCCCACAAGGTTCTGAGTTGTGCAACATCATCACCTCGCCTAATTGAGATGAAATCCCTAAGAAATGGAAACTGAAAATGAAGACCCAGAAGATGAAGGCAAAATAGAAAATAAAGGTGAAGAATTAGCCCCCAGAGCACAAGCTAGACCCCTCTTCGAGTGAAAAGTGTGCCATAAGACTGTCCCAAAGCAAAATGAAGCGGAAAGACCATGTTGAAGATCTCTGTCAAGGTAACCGTGTTTAGCGTTGAACTGTGTTAGAATTGCATAGAGCCTGTAGCTACTGACCATCAGCTATATGATTTCTGAAGAGCGTAACCATTAAGCTTTTGCCGTGGGATTCCCTGCAATGAAGAAATCTCACTGATTTGAGTGTCCAGTGTTACACTGCCTAAGCGTGTGTGCTGAAGAGACCGAGAAACCAGACAGCATGTTCCTGGCCAAGCCAAAATCACGCTACTACCATGCTCCTAAAAGCTGCAATAAACTGTGTAAGCTGGGAGACCCAACCTGATTGAGAAGAAAAGAAGATATTGGAGCAACTGTCTTAAAAAACAATGAGATCTGTGTAGCTGGCTGGCTGACGCTGTCAGTGATGTTACAACTTTAAATTAAGACTGTTTTCCTGTTTGAGACCCCAGTGAAGAAAGCTGACCCGAGTTATTTGTTGCCCGTGCCAAAGCAAGAATTTGGCTGCCCTGTACCTCATCATGTCCTGTTTTAAGCTTGGGATTTACAAATACAAACAAACTAAGAAACTTGCCTTTGAAATCCTGCAAATCACCCCACCGCCTCCCCAAAGATTAATGGCTGCCTGAAAAATGCAAGTATAAAGCGATGCCCATCACCCCCCAGCGTCCTGAGTTTCGGCACTCAGTGTTTCAGTGCTTTCGTGTACCAGGTTAGAAGAGAAAAAAAAAAGAGTAAGTTTTTAAAATGTCTGTGAGAACCTGACAGAAGTAGAATAAAATTTACAGAAGAGTTGCCCAGGTTAAAGCGTCACGGCTAAAGAGCTGAGCTGTGCCGTGCTGTTTAGACAGAGACCTTGCTAAAAAGTTAAAGGCCCTTGGCTGTCAGAAGGGGTGTAGGGCCACACTCTCCCTTTTTAAACTGATGCAAAACTGGAGAGCCTTTGCTGGAAACATCGCATCTTCATTGCCCAGAGCCTTCTCTGTTTGCCTCCATCATTGTCTGGGCTTTTTAGAGACACTCTGCACATGAACTAAAATTTTAAATTGTCAAAGACTTGCCATGGACAGTGCTGTGAAGCTTTTGATAAACTTGAACTCTCATCGCTGTGGACCGTGTGTCTGTGTTTGTAGTCAGCTCAGTGTACAGCAGGCTGAGTTTGATCCATAACTTTTAGATTTCCTTCTGCCAGAACTCATGCAGCATAGAGTTGCCGAGGCAAAAATGGTGACCTAGAACTCTTTGCGTGTGTGGGTATGCCCGTCCCTTGATTTTGATGAGCCCTGAGCTTTCAGCCAGAAGAGCAGTATGATTGCTGGATCTGCTCCATCATGCCTTACCATGCAAAAAGTGTTTTCCATTCATTGTGTTAAATTGCAGGAAAAAGTTTGTTGTGTATATTTTATGATTTCTTAGATATCATAAAATATATGTGATATTTGCAGATTAGTGTTAGTTGCAACTCCAAATGATACTAAGTGTGGTTCCCGATGGATGACAAGGAGAAAAGACAAAGGCAAGTAGAAAAGAAGGAAATAGAGAAAGTAGAAGACAGATAGAGAAGGGAGGGGGGGAAAAAGAAAGAAAAGGCAAGAGGCAAAAAAAAAAAAACATTTGTAGAAAAGAAGCGTGGCCATAGTTGCCCCCAGGGTAAATTAAAAGCAGCTGATTGTGCCTGGAGCTTATTACCTGGGGTAAAGTAGCCACAATAATGTAATAGTTCTTTAAGATGAAGAAAATGTAACTAGAAGGAGAAGAAGAGCCTATCCCAAATGTGTGTCAGTGGGACTAGTGTAAGGCAGAAAGGTTTAAGTAAGTGAGTTTAACTTGAAAAAGACAAATAAAGAGACAAGGCTGGTGCATGGAGCAAAAAATTTTATATAAAAAGTTTGAAACATGATTTGCAATACAGGCAGATCAGCAAAGAAAAAGAAAGCAAAAGAAAGAGAAAAAATTTGTCTTCCCATACTAATGAATAAAAGTGTTATCAAGCACTTTGGGAAGCAAAGTTGTTTACAGGAAGCTGTGCCTGAGAACCAAACACTTCAAGCCTATGCTGAAAATGCTTGCTAGTGTTGTGTTGCCTCATGGGTAACATGTATGGTATAAAACCCATTTAGCCCAATAGCTCGTGGTTCAGAGAAGCTGTCTGATCCAACCATTAAGTACGCCTGTGTGCTGTAAGTTACCCAATAAAGTCTCCTTGTAAGTAACCCCCCCCCCCGCTAGAATCCCAAAACACAAGTGGGGCTAGAGCGCCTCACCCAGTATCAAACCCTGCTGTTAAAAGCCGTAAAGGCAGGTATAAAGAAGTCAATTAATATGACCAAAGTGTCTAAAGTGCTGCAAGGTGCCACCGAGGCCCCAGAGCGTGCTTGGAGCGTCTTTCAAATGCCTATCGCCAGTATACCCCCCTCCCTCAACCCAGAGGCCCAAGAAGACGTGGACGAAAGAAAAAAGAAGAAGACCCGGCAGAGGCAGAAGATTCTTAAAAAAGAACCAGTGTGCCCAGTGTGGACAAGATGGACATTAGTGGCATGAATGCCCAAATAAAATAAATCAAATACACAAAGGAGAAAACCAAAGGGGCCAGAATGGGCGAAGACGGAGACAGCTTGAGAGGGGCTGTGACACTGACTTCATGATTGACACTGGAGTGGCATCAAGAGCAAGCAAACGTTAGCCTTAAACAAAAAGTCCAAACACTGAGCAAAGTTCTTCAAGCCCAGCGTCGCTTTGTCTTAGAAAATAAGCCATTCCCATCACAGAAGTTCATCCTTTCCAACCAAGAGTTAAAATATGAGTTAAAGAGGGAAAAATAACCCTTTGACTCCCAGATGGAGAAGACTGAAAACTGTCATACTTTCCACCCCCGCAGCTATGAAAGCAGCTAGAATTAAACCCTAGATACATTGGACACGAGTCAAGAGAGCGAGAGGGGGAGAGTAGACTATGAACAAAAATCCTAAAAATCCTTTGAAAGGATTTCTTTCCTTTTCAAAAATCCTTTAAAAATAATTCTAAAAAAGCAGTAAGAAGACTCAGGCTAGACCTTACTGTGGACACACCGGGAGACTGTCCCCCTGCGTACGGTCAGACCTGCAAATGGAGAATTGAAGAAGGGGACTAGACCCTACTGCAGCTTGCCAGGTGAATAGCTGCCCGGCGTACGGTCAGATCCCAAAGAAGATCAAACATGCGTGTTGTAGTGTTAGTAGTGTTGCATTGTGTTTCCTTAATAAGGTGCAAAAAGGGGGGTCTGCCCCTGGAAAGAAAAGTTTGTCCCAGTGATTTGCTGATAATTACTGGCTTCACCTGGCTAACATCACGAGAGTAAAACATTTTTGTTTGCCAAGAGGTATACCTGCAAACAGGTTTATTAGCTCTTGCCTAATACCTGTCTGTAGACATCCTGGGAAAATTCAAAAAGATACCATGTTAAGAGTTTATGGTGTAAGTTTAACTTATTCCCAAAATGCTAATTGGGGCGTGGTTGCAAAGATCCTACCCCCTACAGAGTTCACTCTACGCACCCCCATCATTGCTGAAACAAATGCTACGTGTGCACAAATGCTTAATTGTCAAAATTTTTTCCAGAAAATATAAAGCTATCCCTGGCCCCCTTCCACTGTAATAAAATTCAAAACATATCTTTTAATGATGCCCACATACTTTTGCCTCATGGATGGTTTTAGACATGTAGTTCCCGCACTTGGTCATTCATTCCTGCCAACATGTCTAATAACCACCCATGTTGCCTCAGCCGCCAATTGAACTGGTGCCAATTCTTCCCCTGTGGCCTGAGAAAATCCGTCGACGGCAGCCTCGAGCACTCCAACTAACTAAAAATTGTAATAGTCATGTGCAGTTATATTCTGACTCAGAAAAATTGGCCTTAACAATGTCACTAGTTGGGGTTCCAGGTTTAGCCTTGGCTAATGGTCTAAAGATCAACTGGTTAGCTTGCAGCTTAGCCAAAAGCATAAATGCCACCTCACGAGCATTGTCATTGTTAAATAAAGAGTTGCGTGATCTAAGAGGTGCAGTTCTAGAAAATAGAGCTTGTATAGATTACCTCTTCCTTCTTCATCATTTAAGTTGTGAGACACACCAACAGCTCAGTTGTTTTAACTTAACTGATAATGGCAATGCTGTAGATGAACAGATCAACAAGCTGCACAATATAGTAGCTAACAAAATAATAAGACAAAACAATTAGCTAAATTAGTTAACCCCTTGGCTTCCAGATCTTAGCTGGTTTAAAGCATTGTTCATCCTAATTCTACCAGTGTTGTTCATAGAGATACTGTTATGTCTCTGCGTTCCTTGTCTTATGCGCTGTTTAACCAATCTGTTTTATGTCTCAGCTAGTAAAACTGCTGCCCTCTACGCTCTAATAGCCCAACAAGAGGCTAAGTAATATGTATGTCACAAAAAGCTTTGTATAGTTATCAGAAATGCTATAATTGTAATGAAATTATGCATTTAAGGGGGGAATGTAGCAGCCATATCGGGGGTCAGACTAAGTAGCCTCATGCAGTCTCATGCTTCATGTTCTTGCTGAGCTCCTTCTCCCTTGAATATATTGTTGTAAGCTGACGAGACACAGGAATTCCTTATCTTGTCAAAGGTCATACAATTGTATATCTTGTTCTCTGCTGTTCTCTTCTGTTCTCTCCTTATCATGGCTACCCTATAACCCAGTTCTTGTATTATAAACAATAGTGCTAAGAGAAGAAATGTTGAGGACTGCAACCCCACGCGGGAGGGGGAGGAGGAGCCGTTTCATATGTGTCACAATGTCTATAAAAACAATCTGCTGATGTATTTTGGGGCTTCTGGCTCTTTGGAAATGATTCCAGCCTTAAGCCCACGCGTTAAATAAAGAATCTCTTTTTCCTTCACTCCGTGGTCTCTCTGACTCTGGGTTCTGCAACACCTCCACACAATTTTTAGAACTCCTTCTCCTGCAACCCCTGATGCCACAGTTGAGTCCCCCAATCCTCAGTAGAGAGATGGCGGGGGTGGGAGGGTGGGAGGACTGCCAGGAGAAGGAAGGGGGAGAAAGTCAGCTTCCACAAGCCTCCTTCCACACACATTTCTTTGGATCCAACCCTGTATTTTCAAGACTAGACACCTAAAAGGTATTATGCTGAAGGCTGAAACATTTTTACAGAGCAGATGTTAATCAGTTATACAACCTTTAAATCCTTGAAAAATAAAGTTCAAAGATATTAGATTTCATCTCTGCTCATTGACCTAATGTGAGGGATAAATAATTCTTAATGTGACAAAAATAAAAAGACAATAGGTGCTGCTGTCAATGGTTTTCATTTAATGTTTTACAAAGGCCATAAACATCAGTAAGCATGTCTAACAGAAAATGTTTCTTCAGTCCCTGGTGCTAATTAAATTCCAGATTAATAGCATGAGAGAAGCAGATGGCTTCTGTAGGTGGGTTATTTCAAAAACTGTATACATCAATGATATAAACCATGGAAATGTTGAGTGATGAATTAGAGACGACCTAAGGTCATTTGCAAAACTGACAGGATCAAGTTGGGTATGAACATTTTATTGTTCGAAAACTTTGAACGTAAAAGAAACAATTAGGAATCATGAACTAAAAGAGCTGTGTTGAGCCTTATGTTTCGGAGTTAGAGCAATGTCAAGATTCAGATCTCGCATCCGTACTAGAGCTAAGCAATCATTTCACTGCTCAGGTGAAGGTTAAAGGTGAGGAGAGGACATAGCTGCACATGCAGGGCCCATCCATGACATTCTCAACTTCTCTGTGTTGAACTGAAAGGTCTGCAGGTGGCTTTTCCATGGGTTCGCTTGAATGAAATCCTTCAGACCTCTCTGCTCAACATGGGAAGCTTGAAGGCTGAGGGGCAGGGAAGATGGGGGTGGGGCTTGCGTGTGCGCCCATGTCACCCACACACTTTTAGCCCTCACCTGTACAGGCTGAACGCCTCCCTAGGGCTAATGTCAGCATGGAAATTAGTACTTGACAGCACTGACAAGATGGGCTTTGCTATCAATCCACATGATTATGTTCTCCTCTGTTTACCCCTCCTATTCTTTCACACTATTTTTTTTTCTTTTAGTTTTAAATAAGAAGACTTTCTGACTGGGTCTCAGACATGAGTCTTTTCCAGCCCTACCTGGAGATTGCATAATTATAATAATAATCCTTAAAATGTATAACAAAGCAGAATTAAACTAGAAAAGATTTTTTTCTTACACATTAGATGTTCAGAATAAATAACAGTATGCTTGGCTTTCATTCAAATCATTGAATGGATGGCATGCAAAAGAAAAAAAAAAACTATTATGAAAATACTTTTCTTTTTAACCTGAACACTCTCCTGCTCTAAAAATCCAAGTCTTTCCACTTGAAAGCAACACTTGAACTCTTCCTATATTTCTATGATGGAGTACTTACCTCAGCACACTACCTCTGAATTCATAATTTCAGAGATCACTGACTTAAATGCCTCTACCCAACAACGGTAGCCCTAGCAAATAAGAAGTGTACAATACAATTAGGTAGGTACAGAAGAAGCACCTTTCAAAAATTGTTCATTGCTTTCATTCTTCCTGTCTACTTTTCTTTAGTGAATTATAATTCCTCCAAATGGCCATATAAAAAAATGTCATCGGCCTTTACACACTGGATAGCAATGAATGGTCTGGTTTCATACAGGATTATTGTCAACACTTCCAAATAGGCGCAACAGGAGACCAATAATTTCAAGTAACTACACTATCATTAGCATTTGACACTTTTGCAGTTTGGACCTCAATTCCTCAGAGGTAGAACATATGCAAAGTAATCATGACTTTACAAGTTGTTACAGCAGTAGATGCACTCTAAGTCACGTGCCAATGTACTGTTCCTGTGATGATTAAACTACCCATAGCTTACACTGATGTTGCTAGATTTTTATGAAGGCATTTACAATTGGGATCTCAGACAATGCGAGGGGGCTATATGTATAACATAATATTGAGAACTTGTTGAATTCCACAACTACACTGAAATCGCAATGAATATTCTGCCCCATTTTCCCCACAGCACTATGTATGTACAATGCTTGTTCTGAGTCTTCCCAAGTCCAGGTACAGCATATATTCCTTATGCAGACCATAGTATATGTTTTGGAATTGCCTGGCCTTCCAGTACCACACATACTATTGGGATAGGCAGCACTGTTGGAATATGGCTCCCACTTTCTTAGCAACTTTAGCACTGCAGTGCCCCCTTAGCACTGCAGCACCCCTTTAGCACTGTGGTTCTTCAGTTTTCCACCCCACATACAGCCACAGTCCAGAGTTTATTGCACACATTGGGTTCTTGTTGTTGGCAATGGGAAGGGAAGATCTATGAGTGGATGGGCTTCTTATATGGCTGAATAAAATCACTGTTCTGTGCTCACAGGCTTAGCAATGCTGGATCATGAACAATGTGTTTTTACTGTTTGATATCTCATACTTACGTATCGTAAACATTCAGCAGCCAGTTGAGACACATGTCTACACAAAGTGGAATGTTCACCAGATCCTTGTGCTTCTCTTCCATTCCACTGTAAACTGTAGTGAGACAGCTGACCACATCCTGAACACTGAGAAGCTGGTCATTTTGGTTCAATTTGTGCTGTTTGAAAGCTTCATTTGTTGTATTTAAGTCCAACAGGTCCACTGGCAAAAGAATTAAGCGGAGAAGATACGGTGATTGTATAACATTTCATTTCGATGAAGTTTCCACCTTTGGTTTATTATACAAAGTGTTCAATGTACATATCAGAAGACCACAAATCTGCCTCTAAATGTAAAGTGACACTATGATCCTAATTAGTGATGGTGCCAAAGTTCATAATTATATGAGTTTATTTAGGTCTTAATATGCAGCTGTATTATAAATCAAGAAGCATTTCCTCAGAAGTTCTTCTCCAGCTTGTGATGTTAATGAGATTCTGTGAACAAGCAACCAGCATTTAACAGCCCAAAGCCAGCTGTTTTGTAAGTGCAGGTGCAGAAATCATTTGATATTAAACCCTTAATTTTAATGAAACTCTGCTTGATTGCTATTGGGAGTGCTCAATGCAGTTATGCATGCGATAACAAACTTCAGGGGGCAATATGATAATATGCATGTGTACAAAACTATTAGCATGTATGTGACAACCTTACAAGTCAGTAGAAACTTTCAGTAAATCGGCCCTTTTTTGTGATCATTTACAAGCATCTTCTAAATATAAAGCCACTTGCAGAGTTTTCAACCTGAAAAATGGGGTAGCCATTTCTAAAATGTAGAAAGTCAAGGAGAGCTCTTCTATCTGGATGAGGGCCAATAAATAGAAACTCAATCTTAACAAGATGGAGGTTTGTGAGTAGATGATTCTTATCTATTCAGACATGTTGAACCTGTTCTGGATGGGTTTGCACTCCCCTAAAAGTTCATAGTGTTGGGAGCACTCCTAGATCAGTCTTTGTCACTGGAGGCCCACATAGCATCTCTGACAAGGAATGCCTTTCATAAGCTGAGGCTGATGCACCAGGTACAACCTCTCCCAGACAGAGATAGCCTGACCATAGTTATCCATGCTCTCGTAACATCTAGGAATTACCACTGCAATGTGTTGCACATAGGGATACCTCTGAAATCTGTTTGGAAACTTGCTTGACACCAACATTGTTATCATTTCTTCATTGTTATCATTTCATATCATATCATTGTTATCATTGTTATCATTGTTATCATACCTGTTTCCCGCCTCCCAGCTGAGCAGAGCAGAGCAGAGCAAGCTGCTCCAGCTGGTCCAGGGACTACAGAAGCAGGCAAGCTCCCAGAGAGCGAGCGAACAGAGCGAGCGAACAGGGGGAGCAAACAGGAGTTGGCCAGGGGAGTTCGGCAGGGGAGGTCAAGGGGGAGGCCCCTAACATTTTTTTTTTAACTAACTTTTTCCCATTTATTTGTCTTGTAACACACACTTCCACACCAGTGGGACTCTGCTTTTAACCTCTACTGAGTAGAGGAGCAGGCACAGGCTAGTCTAGAACAATCACAAAGCTAGACACAAAAAGGGAAACGGGGCTATGGAAGGACAAGACTCTCCAGTGGTGGTGACCTGCAAGGTGTGTGCCATGTTTGTTTTCTTGCCTGAGAACAACATGGCCTACACCTGCAACAAGTGCAAGTTGATCACGCTGCTGGAGGAAAAAGTAAGTGGACTGGAGCGGTGACTGTCAACCCTCCGGGGAATAAGAGAACACGAAGAGTTCTTGGACAGAATGGGGGAACTACAGCAGCAAAGGGCAGACCAGAAGCTTGAAGAGCAACAGCAAGATGAGGCAGAAGTGGGAAATGCTGAGGAGAAGAAAAATGGAGTAGAGGATACTCCTTGGAAAACGGTGACAGTTAGGAGAAGAAGAACTAGACGCCACTCTGCACCAGTGGAAACGGTGGAGCTGTGGAACCGATTCCAGGTACTTGCAGATGAGACTGGAGGACAGCCTGCAGAGGAAGAATCACAGGGGAACCTGCATGAGAGTGAGCAAGAGGCTGAAGGTCAGTCAAACAGAGGCGATGAAACCCAGGCCTACAAGAAGAAGAAGAGAAGAGTGGTAGTAGTGGGAGACTCCTTGCTGCGTGGGATCGAGACCCAAGTATGTCGCGAAGACCCGTGGACTCGCCAGGTATGTTGTCTCCCGGGAGGACAGATTAGAGACGTGACTGAAAGGTTACCTGCACTCATAAAGCCCACTGACAGGTATCCCTTTCTTCTCATCCATGTGGGAACAAATGATAGCGCCAAGCGGAGCTACGAAGAGATCACGTTAGACTTTGAAGCTTTGGGAAGGAAACTCAAGAACTTTGGGGCCCAGATAGTTTTCTCATCCATCCTTCCAGTAGTTAGAAGAGGGATAGAAAGGGAACGAAAAATACTCCGGGTGAATGACTGGCTACAAAGGTGGTGCCGACGAGAGAGATTTGGATTCTGGGACCACGGGCTATACTTCCTGGAAGATGGGCTGTTGGCTAGGGATGGGTTGCACCTCACAAAGGCTGGGAAGAATGTGTTTGGCCACAGCATGAAGAACTTCATCAGGAGGGCTTTAAACTGAATCCTACGGGGAAGGGAGATGTAATGTTGGGGGTAACAATGGACGTAGGCGCATGCACTGCAATGGAGAGAACAGCGCTGATAGCGCCCAATAATAGTCTTCAGACACATGTAGGAAGAAAGCCAGACTATGAAGCACATGGTCTTCGATGTCTATATACTAATGCCCAGAGTATGGGAAACAAACAGAATGAACTTGAACTCTTAATACAAGAGGGAAATTATGACTTGATAGGTATAACTGAGACTTGGTGGGCTGACTCTCATGACTGGAATACAGCAGTTGAAGGATATAACTTGTTCAAAAAGAACAGGAGGAACAGAAAGGGAGGCGGGGTTGCACTGTATGTGAAAAATACATATCTCTGCACAGAAATACAGGAGGAGGAGCTTGGTAGCCCCATCGAGAGCATCTGGGTTGAAATAAATGGAGCAAAGAATAAAAGGAACCTGGTGGTCGGAGTCTACTACCGGCCACCCAATCAAGGAGAAGCCAAGGATGAAACTTTTGAAAAGCAAATAGCCAATGTTTTAAGGAAGCATGATGTAGTAGTAATGGGGGACTTCAATTTCCCCGATATTTGTTGGGAGACAAATTCTGCAAAACATGGCCCCTCCAGGAAATTCCTGACTTGTGTGGCGGATAACTTCCTCCTACAGAAAGTAGAGGAAGGAACTAGAGGATCGGCTATCCTTGACTTGATCCTAACCAACAGAGATGACTTAGTGGATAAAGTAGCAGTTACAGGAACTCTGGGGGAAAGCGACCATGTTGTACTTGAGTTCTTGGTTCTAAGGGAAGCAAAAGCCGAGTGTACTCAAACGCGTACCCTGGATTTTAGGAAAGCTGATTTTAATAAACTCAGAACAATGATCAGTAAGGTCCCATGGCAAACAATGCTAGCGAGAAAAGGAGTCCAAGATGGGTGGGAACTTTTAAAAAAGGAAATTCTCAAGGCACAATCACAAACAATTCCAACAAGAAGAAAAGGTGGAAGACAACAGAAGAAGCCAATGTGGCTTCACAAAAAGCTTAGGGATGACCTGAAAACAAAAAAGGACACATATAGGAAGTGGAAAGAAGGCCAAGTAACAAAGGAAGAGTACAGGCAGGTAGCACAGAATTGCAGGGATGGCGTCAGGAAGGCTAAAGCGGAGAACGAGGTGAGGTTAGCGAGGGATGCTAAAAACAACAAAAAGGCTTTCTTCAGCTACGTGCATAGTAAAAGGCAGAGGAAAGAAATGGTTGTTCAGCTATTAAATAAGGATGGCAAAATGATAACAGATGACAAAGAAAAGGCAGAGGTGCTCAATTCCTACTTTGGCTCAGTCTTCTCCCAAAAGAGGGTCTATGACCCCCCTGGCAAAGGCGAAGTACAGGCTGAAGGGGCAGGATTGCAGCTTGAGATCGACAGGCATATGGTCAAGGAACACCTAATTCCTTTGAATGAGTTCAAATCTCCAGGGCCAGATGAACTGCATCCTAGAGTAATAAAGGAACTGGCAGAAGAACTCTCAGAACCGCTGTCTATTCTCTTTGAGAAATCATGGAGGACCGGGGAAGTGCCAGATGACTGGAGGAGGGCTAACGTTGTCCCTATCTTCAAAAAGGGTAAAAAGGAGGAACCTGGGAACTACAGACCAGTCAGTCTGACATCAATCCCTGGGAAAATTCTGGAGCAGATGATAAAGCAATCCATCTGGAAGCACCTTGACAACAATGCCGTGATTACTCGAAGCCAACATGGATTTGTCAAAAACAAGTCCTGCCAGACAAATCTGATCTCATTTTTTGATCAAGTCACCTCCCTTGTAGACCGTGGGAATGCTGTAGACATCATATACCTCGACTTCAGCAAAGCTTTCGACAAAGTGCCCCATGATATCCTGATGAGCAAACTAGCTCAAAGTGGGCTAGATGAAACAACGATCCGGTGGATCCACAGTTGGCTACAGAATCGGACTCAAAGTGTGCTTCTCAATGGGACCTTCTCAAGCTGGGGAGAGGTAACGAGGGGGGTACCGCAGGGCTCAGTCCTGGGCCCAGTGCTCTTCAACATTTTTATTAATGACTTGGAGGAGGAGGTGCAGGGAATGCTGATCAAATTTGCAGATGACACAAAATTGGGCGGGATAGCTAATACTTTGGAAGACAGAAACAAAATTCAAAGTGATCTGGATAGACTGGAGTGCTGGGCAGAAAACAACAGAATGGCATTTAATAGGGACAAATGCCAAGTTCTGCACCTAGGAAAAAGAAACCAAATGCACAGTTACAAGATGGGGGATACGTGGCTCAACCACACTACGAGCGAGAAGGATCTTGGAATTGTCGTCGATCACAAGCTGAATATGAGCCAACAATGTGATGTGGCTGCAAAAAAGGCAAATGCTATTTTGGGCTGCATTAATAGAAGCATCGCTTCCAAATCCCGGGAAGTACTAGTTCCCCTCTACTCAGCACTGGTTAGGCCTCATCTGGAGTACTGTGTCCAGTTCTGGGCACCACACTTTAAGAAGGATGCAGACAAGCTGGAGAGGGTTCAAAGGAGGGCAACAAAGATGATCAGGGGACTGGAAACAAAGCCCGATGAAGAGAGACTGAAAGAACTGGGCATGTTTAGCCTTGAGAAGAGAAGACTGAGGGGAGATATGATAGCACTCTTCAAGTACTTGAAAGGTTGTCACAGAGAAGAAGGCCAGGATCTCTTCTTGATCATCCCAGAGTGCAGGACACGGAATAATGGGCTCAAGTTACAGGAAGCCAGATTCCGGCTGAACATCAGGAAAAACTTCCTGAGTGTCAGAGCAATACGGCAATGGAACCAATTACCTGGGGAGGTGGTGGGCTCTCCCACACTGGAGGCCTTTAAGACGAGGCTGGACAGCCATTTGTCAGGGATGCTCTGACTTGGATTCCTGCATTGAGCAGGGGGTTGGACTCGATGGCCTTGTAGGCCCCTTCCAACCCTACTATTCTATGATTCTATGATTCTATTTCAGCACCAGGCAAATATATTTATATTTTCCCTGGCTTTTACATGTATTTTGGTATATTAGTGAACTTTTTAATAGGTTGGTTATGTTTTACTTGTATTTTATCTTGTTTTTGTCCACTGCCTCGGAAGCTCTGCTGAAAAGCACTATAGAAATAGTTAAATGAAAATAAATGCATAAATATATTTAATCATACTGCTGGTACCAGATGAAAAGCCCTGGTTTTCAGATAATATTCATAGAGTTACAATTGGCACCAAGAATTCTGTTAATGGCAGAGATGAGGACTCTGCCATAACAGAATTTATGTAACATACTAGTCCAACAAAGATGCATTAAAGCATCATGATTTAAAAGAAAGCTAAATAGGGGTTGCATCCAATATTAGTCCTTCTTAGAGAAAATCCACTGAAATGAATGGGACTTAAATTAGACTAACATTGGATACAACCCTAGGAGTTGTCCTATTGCACTGTATTTGCATCAAACAATGTTGGGCAGAGCACACAGATCAATATATTATTAAAAACCACTTCACAATCTGGGAAAAACAATAATGAAAACATGCCCATATGTAATGAGAGGTATCCTCCATGGAAGCTCACATTTCTGCTTTGAATTTTTTCCTGAATGATGACAAGAATGTGTGCCATTTCCAAAGTGCACATTCAGTTATAGAAGCAATTATGGGAAACTAATTATCATCTAGACAATGAGATAGAAGGAAAATAGCTGATCGTGAATTTCCCCCCAAGTAGTCTTATGTTCTGGAAACAGAGATTTCACAGGGATAAAAAGAGTTTAAGCAAGAAGCCAAATGGCAGCATAATGTTTAGGAACATCTTTCACTAGAAATCGTTGAAAATTTAGCATACAGTGGCAGTTTCTTGGCATCCTTTTCACTGTATATGTACATTGAGAATGTTAAAATTGGATTTCCCCCAAATCATGTTTTGTACACAGAACCAAAAGTGCATTAACAGGATATTAATTTGAACAAAAATAAGACTGGACAAGTCTAGGATGAATTCTAAATTACTGTATACCACTCATATGCAATAAGAGGGCAGAGCTTTTTGTGATGTACAGGGTACAGGAGGGCCGGGGAATGCCACAGACACCACTAACAATACTGTTGTGGTAGCAACTAGAATTCCACCATTCGTATTTCAGGCAGATGCGTCTCATTCTGTTCCTCTATGGAAATCTTAGGGGAGAGATTTCCATAACTCCTCATCCAAACTCCGTTATGTACACACATCATAATAAAAAGGAGAACTCTACGATAAAAGATTTACCTGATGTTCTCCATCTTCTCCCCATTGGCACAGGCATATTATATTGCTCCTGTGCATGAGTCAGAACAGGCCTGGGATAACCTGGGACTGCTTGTTCAAATAAGGTGCTGACCAACACTCACCTTGTGACCAGGAAGGTGCTTCTCAGAAATGAAACTGGTGGTGACACTTTTTTTTTTTTTTACTTTTTTTTCTTCTCTTGCACTGTGTGGCTTGTCTTGTCTGCAGAGTCACCTTAAGCTATTTTCTTTGTAAGCACCTGACTCTCTACTGCCCTTGTAGGTGCCTAGGAGCCTGTCATTGTCCACTTATGAACAAGCAATCCCCATATACCATTAAGACTGATCTGGGCCTTGAGAATAGGGATGTCAGTGAAATTCTCCCAGTTCAGCCTTGGAAGTGAACTTTGGGGGCTCTGAAAAGCATGGTTTGATGGAGACACGAGCTTTACAAGCCCCCAAATTCTTCTCTGGCTTAGATTAAAAACTGAGCCAGAGAAGAATTCTCAGCTTCCCCCTATCCATTCTCACCAGCCCTGGCTGTTTCAAAAAGCCCTCCCTGCCAGCCCCCAAACCTCACTCTGTCATGTCTCTTTTGAAGATGGTTTAACAAGAAATCTCAAAGACAGTGAGGTGTATAAACTAGACGTATGCACCAACTACAAGACTGACCTCAACCCCCGTTTGGCACTTTAGAAAATGGCCCGATTCTACTGATTCAGAGGCTGTCTGCTTCAGCTCAGGTACCAAACCTGGGTTGACATTCAGAAATCCAAGGTTTCACGCCTCCCATAGGCATGGGATAGGAAATCAAAGTTTTGCTATAACATGTTATCTCAGAAGACAGAAGTAGATGAAATTTGCAGACCAAATAGTTGAAACAGCCTTCAAGTCTGTTACACAGCTGACCATAAAATTTAAGAAACTTTACAATGTGGCCCTCTACTTTCACTGGTAAAACACTATCCAACTTTAGTTTTGTTTTACATCAATATTTACATATTTATGATTTTGCAGTGCCAAGTCAGTCCTATGAAATACTAGACAGGCTACGGCTAGACTTTTACAATACCTTCTTTCAAGGAAAATACTGATTCCTCTGATATATAAAAATAAAGATATATATCTATTTGGATCCAGACAAAGTTATTTGCTCATAAATCCCATTGATTTCAATTGGAACTAAGTCACTATTTACCTGTCCTACTGATTTTAAAGGGACTTAAGTGTAAGTAAATTTGGATCCAAACACTATACTGGAAATATTAATCCACGTGGATTTTCCCACCTAGGAAAAAATATCCACAACTACATTCCTGCCATTTCCTACCCACTACTCTTTCTTGAAAAATCTGGAAGGATGGGCAATACTCAATGGTTTTCACATCTACAATTTGAAAAGCATTCTTCTAAAGCACATTATGTCAGCAAAGGCTTTGAGATGCTAACTTCAGACTTCTCCTTGTAGTTTTCCCCCCAAAGGCCTTTAGAGTTTGCAGCTGTTAAGCTATGATAGCAATTTGTCACATCTAACAGTCAGATGATGACCCTCTATTTCAAGGGATTCAATCTGACATTCTCTTTGCCTTGGTGCAAAAGCCCTTCTAAAGTGTTATATAGTCTGACACCTTTAAAAGCTATCTGCGTTTAAATTATGCATAACTATTTCCCCCTTTAAATGGAAGTTACATGACAGCTTGGTTTGGGTGGTACCTAACAAAGAGGTTTAGCAGATTCATCTATGCAAACTTGCTTGTCAAAAATTAAGACTAGAAGTTTTTAACCTCTAGGGCCCTAGAATGGTTGGTAGGGGTCTTTAACCCTTTGCTCTATGCCTGCAATTTACATTACAACTGGATACCTTTTTGGCAATGCACATTGGAGGCATGGGGGTGGGGTGGGGTGGGCTTATCCAGATTGGGACACAGGGGATGGAGGCAAGAGATTAAAGACTTCCACTCTCCCAGGTTTGGGTCCAATTTGTTTAGTAAGATGCAGGCTCACCTTGTGAGGTCACATTCCATAACTAAAGGAACAGGCCTTGCAGACATAAGCCCTCTGCAATAGAATTCCTCTGAAAATACTGGAGTACTGGCAGCATTCTAGCTTCAGAGTGAAACTGCGCATGCCCGACCTAACCTTGCCAGCAGTTGCTGACATAGACTTTCATGGAGCAGAAAAGCCTTAATAACTTCTGAAGCCACACCTCCTCAAGAATCCTGAATAACATACATCAGTAGTTTTCACCAAAATTTTAAAGAAATATATGCTACGACAAGATGCAGCTAGCAGTAAAAAGGACAACTGTCAATTTCCCGCACTTTTTAACTTGCAGTAGCTGTGGCAATTTGTATTGAATTGGTTTGATATTTTGTTCAATTGTAGATCTTACCTGATAGATCATGGATGCCAAGTTTCAAGTTATTAGCTCAACACTGTCATTTTTATAAGCAGAAGCCTACCGAGGCTTATAACGGCAGAACCTTTTTTTCCAGTTCACCTTAACTCAAGGGCCACTCCCATTTTCAAAACAGTTTAAAAGTGAAAAATGAACACAGACATACATGTTTCTATTTCCTTTTCACAGGGGATTAGCTTGAAAGACAAAATTGTGTTTGGTTTGGTGAGGCAGATGGCCAAGGAGGATTTTTTTAGCTGAGCCATTTGAAGTCACTCCGCACATCATCAGCACCTGAGAGATTTCCAGTAACATGTCAGCTGGATTGTGAACATGCAGACAGTGAGTTTCTGGGAAAGCAGGACTGAAAATGAAAGTGCTACTATTACCCCACTGAACAGTGCCTGAGTTATCTCAGCACTTTCTCCGATTCCTCCCCCCATCCCCAAGCATGTTCCTTTCGACTGGTTTCAGTGTCATTCTACTTCACAAAAGAATACTTGAGTGAAATAATCACAGTGTGGAAAGCAGCTCTGTCCTATGGGACCCACTACCAGAACTGCAGGAATAGATCAGTCCAGTATTTATCTCCAGCCAGCCCCAAGCAGTATCCTTTACATATTCTCAAGTCTGGGTGCTTTGCCTGCATCTCACTTACATTACAGGACAGTGTTATGTGCAGATTTCCATCGCTGTGTGTACATGTCAACAGTCTCATGCCTGAATTCACACTAGCATAAAAGAACTTCCAATCTACCTATATATTAAGGTTCACTGAAAGTTCTTCCATGAACCTGATTCACCCTTTTTGCCACCATTTGTTTCGTAGCAACGGTTGTGCTGCTCCTCCCAGCAGCCACAATCCCTGCCCCCCTTGTTCCTCCAGGCAATATTATTTCATGCCCTGGTACTGTTCCAAGAGGCAGGGGTGCTCTGGTGAATCTGCTGGACACCATTTCCTCCCAGAATCCTCTTTGGAACGATGCTGCATCATGACAATGGGCAGTAACCAATATTGCTGCTGCGCTCCTGCTCCATCTGTGGCACAAGTAGGACCCACCACTTGCACAACAAAAAGCTAAAGTCCAAAAAGCAACCCCAGAAACGAGGGGAAGGCTTGCTTCCAGATCAGGACGGGTCAGTGGAGTTTCCTTCTGCACACTCTGCTGACCTGTCCTATTCTGGAAATTAGCACTTTCGCCAGTGGAGACTGGTGGCTCTGACGTCAGTTGGGCAGTGAATCACTCCGGGTTTCAGTCAGAATCAGTCAGAACTCTAAAGGAGCCGGATAGCTCCTTTATTTATTTAATTATTTATTTACAATATTTGTCTACTGTTCCATATCTAAGACAGATTTTGGACTGGCAAACATAAAGGTAAAATAGTAAAAGGACAAAATGATTAAAACACAATATTAAAATTATGCTTTGTAAAAATATAAACCATGGCTGGTCAGTTAAGGAATGCCTCCTGGAAGAGTGCTGTTTTCAGGAGTCACCGGATGCAACACAGTGTTGGTGCCTGCCTGACCTCCAGGGGCAGGGAGTTCCAAAGAAAGAGAAACACCATACTGAAGGCTCTTCTCCTGGTAGACCCCAATCAGGCCATAGGTCCATATGGAACCACCAGGAGCATGCCTTCTGATCGCCTCAGTGACTGGGCAGGTCGGTAAGGAAGAAGGCGCTTCTCAGGCAGCCTGGTCCCAAGTTGTTTAGAGCTTTGTACACTAGTATCAACACCTTAAACCTGGCCCAGTAGCAAACAGGCAGCCAGTACAGTTCCCTCAGCAAAGGACTTGCATGATGAAAAGGGGCAGCTCCTGACAACAGCTGAGCTGCTGCATTCTGCACTAGGCCCACCTTCCGGAGCAGCCTGACTGCTTTAGAGTTCTGACTGGTTCTGACCACAGCAGATTCATTGCCTCACTGACATCAGAGCCACCAGCCTCCGCTGGTTTCTGCTCATTTCGGGACTACAGCAGTGGGTCCTGCTGGCGTGTGGGCAGGCTTGGATACTGCCAAGAGCGTCAAGGGGGGATCTGTAGGTTGAAACAGAATCCAGGACAGGGCAAGCAGATGAGACCAGGCTAGATTATTAATAGCTTGTTTCATCAGGGTCATGGAACATGCTTAGCCCCCATCCCAATGCTGGCCCTGAGTATAAACCTTTACTTTCTCCTCGATATGTACATACTGCCATTCATTTTGATGGGGGAAATGTAAAGCTCTGGGCACAACACTGAAGACAGGACAAAACCTGTCCACCACCCCATCCATGTAGTTTGTGTATATTGTATGTGTACTTTTATGTAAATGGCTTTTAAACTTTTTATATTATATTTAATGTTTTAACTTCTCTAAACCACACAGAGAGCTTTGGCTATGGGACAGTATAGAAATGTAATACATAAATAAATAAACAAACAAACAAACAAACTACAACTGACAGGGATTCTCTCTTCCTCCTTCTTAAGACAGTTCCAGATTCTCTCTTCCCACCTCCACCTCAAACACAACTTCTTTCACTGATGATTATCACTTAAATATATTACAAATATATTAAATGATTATCACTTGTATTGCTTTTATTGTAATTGGAATTATTTTTAAAGTCATGATTTTTAATATTGTATTTCCAATGTGATTTTAATATTTCTATGTGAACCAATGAGGGATTTTATTATATTTAGCAGCATATAAATATCACAAATAGGGGTACAATCCTATTGCTGCTAGACGGTGGCTAGATGGCCATAGGATTGGTTGGTTCCTGGAGAACTGCCTCCCCACCCCCTACCCCGCCGCCTCGTAGGAAGCATGGATCATTCCCGCGCTCATAAGAGCAGCACGGAACAGGGGGAAAGGGGGCGTTCTGGGGCGGGGGAGTTCGTAAGTGCCGGTACGACACTTTCTATGTGTCGTCCGGCCTCCCCACCCTGCACTCCGATGTCCTGCAGCTAGACAGCCAAAATTGGCTGTCTAGCTGCGAATGCAGGGTGGCTGGAGCGCAGAGGAGACAATTCCCTCCGTGCTCCTCCCGCCACACATTGGATAGGCGGTCACCTCCGAGTTCAGAGGCAGCTGACTATCCCTATAGGATTGCTCCCTAAATAAATAAAATATATGCTTAGTTCAACTCTTATATACTTAATTATTTATATGCTTTCAACTGTATGTAGTTGAAAATAGGGACTAAGGAATTGCCTACTTGAGTGAATTAAAACATCTCCTGGCACAAAATTACAGCTATTAAAAACAAACATCACAGCATATCTTTACATTGATCGGGGGAATTTTTCACTGTCCATTTTCTCCCTCACCAGCTGAGGGATTCACATATCAAAACCCCTGATTTGAAGCAGAGATCATCAAAGCCACAATCCCTTACATCAGGGATGCAGAACCTGAGGCCCAGGGGCCCAATTTTGCCCTCCAGGGTTCCCTGATGTCCATGCCCCCTTCCCCAGCCCTATCCCTTTCCCCCAATCTCTTACCATATGGTGGTTTCCTGGCATTTGTGCAGCTTCCCCTTGACCCAGCCTAAAAGACTGAAATGCTTTTCCTAAGGCTTAGTTATAGGCAGTCAGAGCTTTACCAGCTAAAATCTGCTGATTTTTTTTACTCCTACCCCCCCACACACATTTTGCCTTTGGCCCTGCCCCCCACTGGAATGCCGCAAGGGATTCTCCAAAATCCCTTGGGCTGAAAGAGGTTCAACATCCCTGCCTCCAATAATGAGGGGCTCTAATGGAAGAACATGGAAGGGAAACTTTCTAGTTATGCTGGATCAAAGCACTTCAGAACTTTGCAATTTCAATTGTGCCAACATTGGTAGAATATGCGCCTGGTGCCCCATCCCTGTCAGGATGTGAGAGATTAGGTTCTGCATATGCAGGGAGTTTTTTAAAAAACAAAAATATGCAGGAGCATTTAAATATACATCCCCCCACCAACAGTTTGAAATGATACAGCCAACCATACTGCACTATTACAAGTGCTCTAGATATTTATTTCAGCAAATGGCAAGGGTTCCCCCCACCCTCCACCCCACCATTCCTCACTGCTGTTCCACATAATTGTTCATATGGCACACACAGTTGTGTTTCCCAACCTGAACTTCGGTTCAGAAAGAAAGATGGATGTCATTGTACTAACTTGTCCTCCCTTCCATTAACTGCATTCATTAATAGCAACATAAGTGACTACGATCATCATTTGGTGTATGAATGACAAATCAACAAATAAGATGTAAACTTACAACACAGTGCCTTTTGTAGTCTCCGTATTTTGATGGCTGTACGGTAAGCAGAAAAACGCACGTTGTTCAAATCGGCTAAAAAATGGTAGAGGGCAGAAATGTTAGACTATTCTAAGGAAGCATTAGGTCTTTGTTGTTAATTAAGAAAAAGTATTTGCAGTTTTTTTAAAAAATATAATGAAGGCAAAAAGAGGGAGAAGGAATGCAATACTCCTGATGAAACCAAGAGGCAAGCTTCAACGTCAGTTCCCAGTCAAAAGGGTGGAAATGGTGATGGCACCTAAGTAACATTTTAGCATGTTCCACTTCTAATATCATAGCCAAAATTACTTGCACAGAATCACACAAATAAAACCTGCCAATGCCTGGTACCCACAGGTTTCATGTAGAAAAACATACAAATTACCCTAGTCTCCTTGGCTCATGGCACATTTCTAATGTGGCCCTCAGATATACACAGCTGAAAAAACAAACTCTAAATATGAATTAAACATTTCTTCCTACTTAATGACTTTTAGACATTTCCCCAGTTGTGTGGCAGCAGCATAACTGTGAGAAGCTTTTGTTTGATTAGGAAAATGTTTAAATTTTAAATAAACCAAGCACTGAGTGTGTGTGTCTTTTCCATCAATTTGGCAATTTCCTTCCAGTGTGCAAGAGATCAGTCTCTGCCACATAGTCTGTAAGTTACATGTTCTCATAGCCACACAGAAAGTGATCATAGGTAAGCAGCACACAAAATACTAGAAGAATGTCTAAAGGCAACCCTAGAGTTTATGGCATTTAGGAGTCACTTAAATTCCTTTTCACAATATAGCTCCAACTTTGTATTGCAAATGTGCTAGCTGAAATATATCCCAAACTTTGAAACACCTCCAAGCATATTTATTTGAAATTTTATATTTGATAACATGGGGAGCCATGCTTTTATGTGTGCGTTTATGAGTGAGGAAGAAATATAACCACTACACACACACACACACCCTGCTAAAAGGGGAAGTCACAGCATATCATCCCTTTCATTAAATGGGCTAGAATGTTTTTGCACAATTAAAAGAGTGAACTTAATACATCATTAGGCCTGTGTAGTACACAAGAATTGCAGGGAGATGACACAGGCATTAAACATTTCAGTTGGCCTATCAGATACACTCTTTGCCAATTGGTTTTAACTAAGGAGAAGTAATCTTACCTAATGACTGGAAGAGTTCAGTCATTTTAGGGTGATCCCAGCAGGTTGTCTGAGTCTGGTGACTGAAAGAAAGAACCATGTCTATTATTTTCAGCTATCAAAAAGTAAACACTAAATATTTGGGGATAGTTATAGGTTTGATTTTTTAAAAAACAACAACTCCACAAACACTTAGCTTTAACATTAATATACAATGGCCAGGATCCAAGAAACCATGCAACTAATGTCATACACTAATAGGAGCTTTGGACTAATGCATCCTGACCATTAGTCCTACAGGTCAAATGGCAGACCTCGTTTTGAAACCTAGGGAGTTCTGAAAGTGGTGACATGGAATAAGGTTCTGCTGTTTGAAGACCATTCACAAAGCCCTGAGTGCAATTAGATTTCCTCTTTAGGTCCTGGTTCATATCTATATTTATACAGTGTGGTTTTTTAAAAAAAAGTTGTGCAATAGCCTTACATATATCGTCTGTAATACATACTGTTCCATATTATTTAACTTTAGGCTGCCATTTCTCCTAATAGTATTTCCTTAAATTAAGAACTTATAAACACCCCCCAGCACCCGCCCCCACACCACGCAACAAACAAATGAAGTGTACATTCTGTATGCACAGATTCCTGGCTGCTTCTGGAATTAAAAATCTAGGCCTAAGTCAAGCTTGTCATCTGCTGGAATTCTGATAGTACAACATTCCATCTCATATGCAGAGCCTGGCTTGCTGGAATGGCGGCCTCTGTTATAATGTCTCATACAAAAGTTTATCTTGTACCAGACATCGTAACGGTGTTCAGGATGACTTTGGTGTGTACCAAATTTCAGTTTCCTAGCTGGCATGTCTGTAGTTTAATCATTTCAGAACTTAAGCTCATTGGGAAGGATCACAAAAATTTCAGTGAAGCACTGGGGTCCAAGTGTCTGTCTGTCTCGCACGCAAGACCCAGAGAGCAAGACTCAGAACTGATTTAAAGAAAATAAACTAAATGATACATTTTTATTGAAGTAGAGCATTTTTCCAATATTTTTAACATAAATTACAATCCAAAGCTATCAGTATATATATATTAGCCTTAACAGTTAGCAATGTCCTCAAAGTACAAAATGACCTTTAACTCACTCATGCTAAAGATCATGGAATAATTACTTTAATGTATTGCTACATTTACCCTCTAAAGAGCACTCCAATGCAATGAATATACAATTTTATCCACCATTAAACCCATCAAGATCGTGTGTATCCAGCCATACAAATAAGATGAAATTTAGCCTGCTCTCAGAACTTCAAATCTATTGCTGTCCATTTGTCATGTTCTGTTTCCATACATTATTGGTCTATAAGATTACTCATTCCAGACACACTCCAGTGTATACGTTTATATAAGATCAACTAGAAAATTAATTTTGCTAGATTTTTTATATTAAAGAACTCTCCAACACCCATTGTGATTTATTATTATTAAATGGTCCTATATATTAGCAAATTAGGTGACATTTAATGAAGCAGTAAACTATATTCTCTCATTTTACTTAAACATGTATCTGCTCTAATGAGACTCTGCACTAACTCTAAAAAGGTAATTCATAAAGCCAATGGGCAACATCTACCAGGACTTTTTCTTGTGTGAGCCTCACTGAAATGAAGAACTGGAGCTGAGCAAGAACATATACACTGTACTTTATGAGTCCAGTTAACTTTAATAGGATCTATATTAGAAAAACTCAGTAAACTTTGACCCAGCTGGCTTAAAATTGGTTTTATTTGAAATCTACAGATTTTGTATGTTTGCATAATATTTTCCTATATTGCATTACCTGGCATGTAAATAGGAACTAATTTATATCAGCATTTATGGACCAATGTGGTTGCCTGTTTGAATCTCCTCTGTGCTGCCGGAACCACGGCTAGAAATAAATGATACCCACTTGACATGGAACATGCATCCATTTGAATATATTTATTTATTATTTGATTTATAAATATTTATGTTCCGCCTTTCCACCAAACAAGGCACTCAAGGCGGCTAACAATAAAATACGGAATAAAAACAAAATCTTAATTAAGACAATCATAAAAACAAATAAATAAAAAACACAATTAAAAATTCAACAATAAAAGAAATAAACAGCATCCAACCCAACAGAACCCCCTTCAACAAAAGACCAGCTCATATGCCAAAGATATGCCTGAATACAAATACCTTTGCCTGCCAGGGAAAGGACAACTGAGAGGAGCCCAACCTAGCCTACCTCGGCAGAGAGTTCCAGAGCCTGGGAGTGGCCACTAAGAAGGCCCTCTCTGATGGCAGCAGAACCAAGAGGAGAGCCTCCGCAGAAGAACCCAGGCAGGCTTATATGGAAAAGGAGGTCTTTCAGGTAGTCTGGTCCCAAGCTGTATAGAGCTTTATAGATCATAACCAGCACTTTGAGTTGTGCCCAAAAACAGACTGGTAGCCAGTGAAGCTGATTTAACATGGGAGTCATGTGCTCCCTTGTAACTGGCCCTGGTCCATAGTCTGGCTGCAGCATTCTGGATCAGCTGAAGTTTCTGAACACATCTTCCCTATTAGACCATTATAGCTCTGGACTTACGTAAGACATCAGCACCAGTCCTTACTAACATAGTTTTTGCACAGGTCCTTTGAACCGCATTTATGATGTACCTAATAATTTTACAGGCTGCAATCCCTGGCAAGGCCCCAGCAAAGAGCCGAACAGACAAGTGCCTCTGGCACCTCTGGGAACATGCTGGCTTTATGAATATCTGCCTGGTTTTACAAGTATCTGTTTGGGTGGAGCTTACTGACAAGAGCCAACATAGGTGAAACAAAAACTCTATTCAGGCGTTCCTGATGTGTGTTTATTACACACGTGAGGAGGGGGCGTGCTAGCCAGCCCCCGTTGTTGGTGACTCTGTGAAGAGAAGAGCTTCTCTATCCATGGAGGCTCACCAAATGATCACCAATTATCCAGCAGGGGCAAGGCTTACATGCTTTCCCTCTTGTGTGTAATAAACACACATTGGGGACACCTGAATAGGGCTGAACTCTGTGGCCTTCCTCTCACTACTGGACATAGAGAGGTCCTATCTGGTGTATAAGGTCAGCTGACTAGCCCTGATACAGATGCTTTTGATTCCAAGAACATATATACTGAAGTTATTATGTAGCTTTGTGCACAGCGAGAGCTGGTTCTCAAAATTAAAATGGTTTAACAATATTCAAGATTTCTCCGCCATAAAGCTAATATGAATGTTTACTGTCAAAGTTGCAGAAGTGGAGGGAGGTGTTCAATTGTGCCATATAGATTTTTCGCTAAAGGAAAATCTGTATTGTTCATAATGTGTTAAAACAGTAGTAGTTAAGTATGCAAACCTATACGCACTTACCTGAAAGTAACTTAACTGAATTCAATGCAGCTGACCTCTGAGTAGACATGCATACAATTGCACTGTATATTCATTAAGCTAAATATGGAATAAATGGGTGTTCAATGACACGGCCCAATAAATAACTACCATACTGATTGAGTTCTATAACATGATTTTTTCATAAAACCAGAGAATACTATGATTGTTGTTCATTCACAGTGCAAATAAAAAGTTACTAGTACTTTAATGTTTCAGAACAGAAAACTTGCTTATATTACACCCAGTTCCAGATATAAAAATCTTCCCGAACTATGGCTGAATCACTTTTATTAGATCATAATTCTTGACAATATAGAACAGGTGATTCAGTGTCTGCTTTCACTAGTATAGTTCCACTGAAGTAAACCTATGAATGCATTAAAATATTGATGTATTGAACTATGTATTGAGCTAGTGTGGCATTGGCTCTAACCCCATTTGATCTCCATACTAAATTTGTAAAATGGCTTTTTATAAGCAAAGGAAAATTAATGTTTCAATTCAGAAAAGCAACAAGCAAAGAGGGTCCCTCTCTCCCCTCTACAGCCTACATTGTCTGAAAATCTACTCCAGAGAGTTTCCCAGCCCTCCAGAGCAGATTTTGAGGGCTGCTGGGGTGAAAGGGAATCACCCCCCTCCAGGATTTACTGACAGAACTGCTTTTATCAGTGAAAAGGCAGTGTTGGATCCTTTCCACATAATGCAATTAAGAGCACAATACTATGGAGATAGTCGCCTTCGAACTCGGAGGTGGCTGACTATCCAATGCACAGCAGGGGGAGCGCGGAGGGGATCCTCTCCTCTGCGCTTTGGCTGCTCTGCATTCGTGGCTAAATGGCCAATTTCAACTGTCTAGCCAGATCCATCATCTGCTCATTACTTCATGGTCTCAGATCCATTATCTTACTTGGACACTTTCCCCTTCAACTCAACATTTTCTGGAGGTAATAATAATGTACAAATAGCACTACTTATCTTCACTACTATATCAATATGAATAATTGTGCCATTAGATGAGAGCTTTTACTCTGGTGGGCTCATCTGTACCCCCAAGTACTGTGGGTACTCCCCTTCACTCTGCCAAAGCTCAGCCTAAACACACATACATGTGCACACATGGACACGGGGGAGAGTCACCATCAAGCCTTTTATTGTAGGACTGCTGATGGGGAATGAAGCAGCATAAGGAAGTTTTATGGGCTCAATTATGACCCCAAATACAATGAATGGTTAAGTTGCTTTCCATGTCCTGACATAGCCAAATTTAAAAAGAAACAGCTAAGTACTACAGCTAATATTTGAAATCATAGAACTGATACAGATTGCAAGAGACTATCCCAGTCCCTGAAGTTTCAAAGATTCTATATTTGCTTTAGCGCAATTAAGTATTTGCCTTGTTTTGCACAATCATCTAATGTTAAATACCCACCAATTAGGTATTTGCTAAAAATAAAAAGTAACTTATCTGGCAAAGAAAGCCAATCAGAGAAAACTGGTGCGCATGGGTTAATAAACAACGAAATGTTTTATTTCCAGAGCTGCATTTCTAAAGGTTCTCATATTGCAATTAGGACAAGTTTTAAAATGGCAGCGAAGGTATTCACTTCTCTGTGGTAGGTCAGCATTATAAAGCCACCATAAAGTTTAAGTGAAAGATACGTCTGCCACTATTATTAATCTAATGACGTCAGGTCTGAACTTGATATGGTAGTGAGGAAAATAGCTTGTATTTCAGATGTTGTTAAAAAAACAAAGTGTTCAGAGAGAGAGAGATCTGGACAGAATCTCTAATAGGTAGGGGTACCACAGGCACTTCTGCTAATCTGACTGTACCATCAAGACATACTCTCATCTGTTCTTCCTTGACATGGATGTTCACAGGCTAAAATTACCTGCAGATTTTTCTATTTGCCGAATTACTGAATGATGTCTTTTGCTTTCCTGTAATATGGCAATAACGCATTTTGAACATTCATGGCATTGGGCTTTCAAAGCCACCATCTGCCTTGCCTCACATTAATTTAATTTTATCTTAAACACCACATCATATATGAAACTATATAGGCAAGTTTTGTTATATTCAACAGATCCACAAATCCTGGTAGCAAATAGAGCCTTTGGCACTGTCAGATTTTCATGACACCTCTCTTGTTAATGTCAAAGATGTGGGAGGGGGGGCTATAAACACGGCTGGCATCAACGCTAGGCATGGTTGGTCACCTGCCGAGACCCCACACCCCAGCAGGGGCCCACAGACAAGATCCACCTGGAGTTGCTCCTCCTTTCCCTCATTGCAACCTGCTTGTCCACCTGCCTCATCAGTAAAATATTAAAATATAAAAGCTTTCTGTAGTCTGTGGATACTGCATACCATCCACAATGGTACCACTGTTTTTAATGAGGAAACCTGACCTATGGATGTCATCTAAGATATTACCCAGATGTTCAAAGCCTGCACCAAACTTACATAAACTATGAAGGCAGGGATATATTACGGATTAACATAACTCCTTGATCAAAAGCTGTTACAAAACTCTTTGAATACAGTTATTCCATAGTTAACTATGTTCCTTTCCATTTTAGAGGGTCATAGAAATACAAGTGTAAACATGGGATTAAGGCCATGGTGTTAATGTTTCTCCTACCTAATACATAACAGCCAAGATTTAAGGGTATTTTATTATAACGGATTTTATATTTTAGTATCTTAGGGCATAATCCTATACTCGAAATCTGTCAGCTGAGGCATTCTAGCAGTTGGCAGAAGCCCTGCTACACTCCACCAGCAGAGCTGTTCTGCTAGTGAAGATATGTCAGTAAAACAGCTGAAATGGCATAGCCATGGGCAAAGCATGGGCAGCACAGGGTAGGAGCACACTTATGCTGTGTCCTATGCCCCTTAAATCCATGGTGACACCCCCACAGATGGCGCAACTGTACACCAGCAAATAATTTCCTTCCATTGGAGAGGAACAAATGAGAAAATAGCTGTTCCTGCAGTGATGACTGCTCAGCCGACATTGCCATGACAGAACAAAGGAAACTCACAGTACACCACCAGCAGGGAGACCATAACTCAGATGACAAAGTGGGCAGCATGGGGCTATATCTCTCTGCTTTCAGGTCACACACACTTAGAGCTCACAAAGGTGAACTTTGATGGTTGGAAACAGAGAAATGGGAAACAGGAAGAAACGGCACTTTGCACAGACTGGCCACACAACATACATGAGAACTTGAGCACATTGCTAACACTTCTCTGCGTAGAATCCTTGCAGATACTTTGCCTTGGGGCTCTAGACACAAACACCCAACTCCACCCCAACAAATGTGTGAGCCAGGGTAGAACACCCCACATAGTTAAGCTGGTGTAAGGAGAACCCCATGTTGTAATGTATAGCTTCTGAAACGGTCTCCCATGTCTCTTTCACACCCTCTTTGCTATAAGTGGATACTATGTCTTATCTGAATCACATTGCTCTAACACTCTTCTCCCTAACAGTGTGGAGCAATGCTCCCCTCCAGGCAGGGGAGGCACACATCCTCACATGCAGGTAAGCACTCCACTGGCAAAGGACAAGAGTCCATTACAACCATTGCTACTTCTGGCCAAATACTCAGGAGCACTTTTGTTTTGTAGGATCACAGCCAGATACATGGAGCTGAGCAAACAGGCACTGCACACACAGGATTTGACCATAACTTCCAAAGAGGAAGAAGAAAGTATGCTTATAGTCGCTGCAGTCTCGCCTTCCCCTTTGGGCACGAGCACTGGCTAAGCACTGAGTTGGCAACACTCATGCTCCTCTCTCATTTCCTCACACAACACCAACTTGTGCATCCAGGTTCAGGGGTTATGTGCTCCAGCTGCTGACTATTGCTCATTATTCATTCTCTTGTGTCCTCCCTCGCTGCCCATAGGCCACTCTCCCAAAAGGTACAGGATCCAACGCACAACCTGTTCCATGAAAATCACAAAGAAGGCCACAGTGGTGAACTGAATGTTTCCAGCTGTTCTTCTCTAGGGTTTTTAACCTACTTATTCCAGGCAGACTCCTCCACCCTGGCAAGCTCCATAACAGGCAGTTATGACCAGGTGAAGGTGTTCCTAGCATGGAACTGCTGCCATAACGGGCACTGTACTTGCTACTCTGTTGTTGGCCAAGCCACTGCCCAAGGCACAGCATCCCTTCTACTGGTTGGCAACCCCACATGCCTTTCCCTTTCAGAATCTCATCCATGCTGGATGTTGTTCAAAAAAGGCATTGACACTGCTATATGTGATGTTCTTTTATTGCTAGGGAGTAATAGATAAGGGATTCCTTTCCTCCACCCTAGAAGGATTTGGCTTCAGCTAGTCTTTCAGTATGAGCCTCTAAGGGGGGCGGGGACAGGAAGCTTGATGGGAACAGAGGCATGAGTCCCTCCCCTCTTACTCAGACTGTGAGGGGTAGATCTCCCAGGGTGCATAAGTGGAATGGGTTCTGGTGCCAGGGTGTAAGAGGCAGTCGTGTGTGTGTGTGTGTGTGGGGGGGGGTTATGAGGGAGTGGAGGGGCTGGGATGCTACCCAGTGGGACTGGCCTATCAATATACAGGGAGATGGTCACATGGGCTGCCAGAGGGAGAAGGTGGACCACAAGTTCTGGTTGGCTCAGGTTCATGTTCCCGGCTTTGGTCCATGCTGTGTCCCTGCTGTTCAGGTGTGCCAGGGCAGAGCTTCCCCATTTTTCCTAGTGTGAGGTTGTACTCTAGATTCAAGCCAGGGGCCTCCACTATGTAAAATATGACAGACAGGAGCAGCCCCTGTGCTCCTGGCTTCTGTGTTGGGTCTTGGAGCTTGGCAGGGGAGACAAAAGTCCCATGATGTGTCTGATTTCTGTCTGCTGCTGTAACTGAGTGGTTAAGGAACTGATCTTGAGAGCTTGCAGTGTGGGTTCAAGTCCTGAGAGCTCCCTTCTTTTGCCCCTGACATGACTGTTTTTCCCCAAGCATGCATTAGGTGAGTGGGCCATGTTTCCATTTTCTTCCTAAGAATGCAAGTTTTAATCTATTTAATGCAGCTTGTAATTCAATGGGGAGAACAATTTCAGTTGGTGAATCAGAGGCTGAAGATTTAGCAGCATACTTTTAAAAAGCTATTTTGGATCAAAATAGCTTTGTTACCATTAACAAGGAATGAAAAAGAAAATATGCCCTTCCTTCTAACACTGAGTAGTGGGTGTTTCTTGCTTGTTGAATTATCTCACAATTCCTTCAATATCTTTTTAAAAAGTGTTATTATTGAGGTTAAAAAATCCCACTGGCAAAATACATTCAAGTCAATTAAATCCTCTTCTTTAGAACTGCAGTTAATGCTTACTCAACAAAAACTTTCCTACAGGTATCCCACTAGATTCTGTAGCCTTGGTCTTAGTGAGAATGAGGCCTGTTGACACTGCCACGCACCTGGAGCCAATCTAGTTCACATGTTCTGGGAATACCCCCAAATCGCTTACTTCTGGAAGGACGTTGTAACTTGAATTGCTGCGGAGCACAGCTGGCCGGCCAGGATTCCGGGGGGGAGGAATGGAGTGCCTCCCCCCCGTCCAGGATTCCGGGAGGAGGGACGGAGCGCCTCCCCCCCCCATCATCAGCATAATCCGCGAAAGGTAAATGATTTTCGTACATCCCTATGTGGGGGGGAGTGTTATAATTCTAGGCATTTTTTTCAAACTTACATAAAAATAACTAGTGTGGCTATGAATTTTGATATTAATGTGACAATAGTGCTGAGCCATTACTGACCTTACTAAAATATCCCATATGAAGTTGCATTGTGTCCACTCAGTGTTTTCATTTTTGTTTTTAAAGATGCTAACAGGAAGCCAAGATGGCACCTTTTGCATTCCTATGGTCCCTGGATTCTTTCTTTTTTACTCACCAGGGCCAACACAACTTGGGGGAGAGAGGAACTTGATCAAGAAAGTGGAACTGGAGAAAAGAGTTAAACAGCCCATCCCTAACCACCATTATTTAGTCAAAATTGGAGCCCACCCCATCACTCACAGCTACTTTTAGGGTTTTTGAACATATCAAAAAGTGTCAGAAGATCTGTGACTGCATATGTTTTTGAATAACAGCTGCGTAACATTAAGAAGAACAGGCCAGGTGTTCCACTAGTAAATCATTTTAAAGATCAACAACATTCTTTGTTGTTGTTCAGTCGTTCAGTTGTGTCCGACTCTTCGTGACCCCATGCACGCCAGGCCTTCCTGTCCTGCGCTCTCTCCCGGAGCGTGCTCAAGTTCATATTCATTGCATCGGTGATGCTATCTAGCCATCGCATCCTCTGCCGTCCCCTTCTCCTTTTGCCTTCAGTCAACAACATTCTACTACACATTTAAAATTTAGGGCACTGTATAGGCTTAACACAAAAGATGACACACATCTGTTAAGAAGAGAAATGGAGTGGATTTTGAGGTGAAAAACTCTGTCTCCATGTGGTCTAATGTGGACCTTGACTCAATCACAACAACATGGAAACACCTGATAGAGCTCAGGAAAGAAAAAGAAAAAAAAATGGGCCAAGAATGTAAGATAGAGTTTGAGAAACATCTTTTCCAGTCACCAATAGAATAACACAGGAGACAATCCTTTTGCTGTTAGAAATTCTGCAGACATTTTTCTCTAGTAAATAAGAATCTATTTGTTATTTCTTAGCATTATGGTAGGTTTTATATGGTTTTTAAAGAATATTATATATGCACAGGCCCTTGTGGCAATATGTTTTATTAATCTATTTTGAAAGAATGTTTCAATATTATGTGTTGTCCCACTTGTAATTGTTATCATCATTAATGTTGCAGCCCCCTGAAGAAGGCCTCAAAATAAGGGACAGGCCGAAACACATTGGGCTTTTTGTTATAAACAATTTTGAACCCTGAGAACCTGCATCTACTTTTGCTCTCAGAAGTAGCAAGCACATGTTTGAGGAGCCTAGTGGGGGAACAGGAGCTGTGAAAGGGGAGTTCAAGAGCAAAACAACTGGGGAAGAGCTAAGTTCTTCTTCACACAGCAATTAATTTTTAGATGCTTTGGTTCCCAGATCCATGTCTTCACTGAATATCTAGTTTGGCCCTCATTGGGAACACTAATAAAATGTGTTACCCATAAAGACATGGGTATAGCAAAGTTGTAGCAGAAGAGGGATTTTGTAATGTTAAGGGGTCACTTTAAAAAAGCATTTGATCTGTGACTTATCTTACAGATGTTTCTATAGAAGCAAGATATAGGAAACTGGGCATTAAGGAAAGAGAGAAGGCTTGAAAAGTTATTGTTTGGGAATATCTCAGATTTAGAAGCTCATAGAAGTTGAGAGAGCATCCCAGGGAAAGAAGGCCTGGAAAAAAATCTTCACAATACACTGGTATTTTTGCAATCAGTGCTGAAACAAACAACAATGTACATAACGTCAGCGTTTAAAGACACTCTGCATCAGATTAGGGCCAAAGATACCCAGGTTCAAATATCTTCTTAGACAAAGCTCACCGGGTGACGTTGGATCAGTCACTCTCTCTCAGCCTAACCTACCCCTCAAGGTTGTTGTGCTGATAAAATGGGCAGAATAACAACCATATACACTGCCCTGAACTTGTTGGAGGAAAGATGGGACCAAAATGTAGCAAATAATAAATATAGTAGCTATGTCTTGTTGAATAATGACCCTTGAAGGATGGGAACAGGGAAAGTATCTGCTAGTTTTGGTAGGAACTGTTGAACTGCAACAGACAGATGAAATTGGAATTCAACACCAGTTATCAGGAAAAGGCAAACAGGAACCAAGCAAAATTCACCTTGGGATCACTGCATTGAGATCAGAGTTAGGTAGCAGTATCAAAAGGTCAAACAATGTCTGCTTCAGAGTGGCAAGTCCAAAGGTATTAACTAGATAATCAAACACCAGGGCTAGACAGGGAGCAAAAGGGAAGCAGGAAGAGACTGGGTTTGTTAGCCATGCAGGACAAAGTGTCAAATATTACCATCTCACTACTTGGCCTCAGGAGTCGACAGACCATGGAATAGGTTTCTCAACTCCAAATTTAGATATATGCATTCAAAATGTGAAGTGTCTGACAGAGAACCCCTTCAAAGAGGTTCACAATTTTGCAGAAATACATAAAAGTAAATAAATTACCCCAGAAATTAAATATGCAACTACAATATAACACTAGAACTAAGAACACTAAGATATGCCATGAATACTTCCTTAATTTAGGCCTTGATTCAGGCATTTAGGCATGATTATTGTGTGTGTTTTTTAAATTGCTTTTTAAATTATATTGCAATGTGATTGTTTTAGACAAAATGATCACATTTCTCTCAAGCTTGATTTTTCCATTTTCTATGGGAAGCCAAACATATCTTTTGTCTATGCACAGAATGGTTATAAATAACAGAATTCTAATAAGGCTTGTTATAATCCACATATATTGGAAATACAACCGGTGAAAATGCATTCAGTTTTAACATTTGCTTAAAGAAATCAATTTTTTAGTCTAGTAACCATTTGTCCAAATTCATCATGTCTATTATAAATGGCAGTAGATCAGTGAATTCTTTGTGGCTGCACACACACAGTGTTTCCATCTCTGCTTATTAATCCAAATCCCGTGAGTCCATTTTTCATCAAAAACTTTTCAACTTTCCTTAAAAGCAGCTACATTTGACAGATGAAAAACTAGCCTCTCTTTGCTCAGCCACTACCTTCTTGTACTGTCCACTGATGTCTACTGCAATAAATGAAGCACTCAAGTGACAGAAGCATACAAACTATTACTATGGAACATGAGGGAGAGATTAAAAAATGAAGGCACACTAGATGGAGAGAAATTGTATAAAGACACATCATAACAGCATGCTTTTAACAGATTGGCTGTGTTTGCCTTGTGAATACCATTGGAATGTCCATCGCTGAGAATCTGGTTCTTTTTTTAGTCGACGGGGTTCCACGGCATGTACAACTCAATCTGCGTTTGAAAACTGAGCTGCGAGATTTTCCTCAAACCCCAGGAACTTTGTGCATTTTCCCCACAGGTTGTGCAATTTGTGCAAGAGAAATCTGTGCATATGTCTGAGCAATTTGTGCAAATTACAACCAAGTTTGCATGAATTGCTCCGACATTTGCAGAGCCTGCGAAAAAATGTGCAAAATCCCTGGAAAATCTGCAAACTGATCCAACTCACTGCAGACCAAGTTGGGCGCTGCAGGGGGAACTGGAACGAAGTCCAGGGGGCTGAACCTTGGAAAACCCGTCAAACTCCACCCTGCAAAGAGATTTCTCTGACATCCCTAGTATTCAGATGCAGACTAGACTCCATGTCCCTCCTTCTTCATTACACAAAATCCAAAAGGCATGCCAGGAAAACCCATACTATGAATCCAAAATAAATTATGTAAAGCTATATTGCAGAAGTTTATATTACAAAAGTTTAGTCTGCCTCCAGTGCTTCATATATCAATGTATGCGCATGCTATGGCACGGTAATATGTTTTGCTCACCAACATAGTGCACATAAATGCATACACACCTAATTAAGACAAAGGTCATCCAAGATAGCATTTTCTACATGCTGGCCAATTGCCACGGGGTGTGATGTGGTTTTAATGTGGGTCAAAATGGTACAGCAATCTTAAGCCGGGATTTTGACATAATTTATAGGGATGGGTGAATCTGTTAGTTTTACCTTCTCCCACATTCAGTTTTTTTTTTAAAAAATCTTGAGTTCTTTCCCTCCTGAATACGAAGAATTTTGTGAATTCTGGTAAATTCTAATGAAAATGAAACAAAATTTTCACCCATCTGTATCAGCCAAATTCAATAGATGCAGCTATTTCCAGCATGGAGAGGACTATGACGTACCTGCCTGCCATATAGCTGTTAAAGATGAGGAGCCTATCAGAAAAAAAGAGGTGGCGACCCTAATTCAGCAGTAATATGGTTCCATTCAAAGGGATTCAAACAGACTTTTAAGAGCAAAGCACTGAAACCCCTGGGCCTGGATAGATGAAACTGAAATCAGTTTCAGTTTCCCCCACATTTGAATCCCTATTCGCTCAAGCTCTTATAGCACTTCACCCAGCAAAGACAGACTTCCGTGGCTGCAGTATGTTTGGTAGCACAGTTCCTTAACCTTCATTTTGGTATATAGTGTTGTAGTGAACCAAATTGGTCCATTATTTTCACAGCTGCAACAGTTTTCCTGAAAGAAGACTAAGGAATGCCAAGAAGTGATGTGTGTCCTTGGAAATGATGCTCAAGACAACTTTTAGCACAGTATCTACCCATATCTTTGTCACCCTATGTACAACTCATGTGCGTGGGTGCCTGTTTTTAACACGCCCATGCTGGTAACTCATTTTCTAAGGGTGCAATCCAGTGCATGTTTAGACAGAAAGAAATCCTACAATTCCCAGCATTCCTCAGCCAACCATGCTAGGACTTTTTTGTAAGACCTGTTTCTGTCTAAACAGACATAGGATTGTGCCCTAAATCACTTTCTGGACATTGGCTGACCTAATATTCACGCTACGTGTTGAACAAATGGAAAAAACATTGCCCTTCCAATATCTCTCCCAGTCCCACTCACCACCCAGTCTGTTACTTACCAAAACAGGTACGTTTTTTCTGTTGATAGACAAGAGAAATCAAAACCACAAGTTGAAGAGCCAGATCAGAAATGAATGCCAAACCATGAGCGAGAAAGAAACTGAACAAGGGGTGGATACTAATCAACATGATTGTTTCTTCAAATGGGATTGGTTTCAGATCCAAATTTTAAACTGATTGGTCTGGGCAAAGAAAAACTAAAAGGATTAACTAAAATAATTCCATGCACATTTGCATTGCAAATGGGACATTTACATTTTCTTCAGATAGTAAAGACTTATAGCGCCTGACATCAGAGCATGCACAAAATGGTGCAGTTTAGATTCTTAGGTACACAGACTGTACAGGCACAGAAAATAAAAACTAATTCATAATCAATCTCCGTTAGAATGACAAAAATAAAGCTTGTTGGATTGAAGTCTGGGATTATTACACATTCAGGAATTACAAACTGAATGCATTTGATCCACAAATCAACCAGTTTTGAGTTTTGGCAGCATACATAGTCCTAATGAAAGAATTACCATACTGCTTTTGGATATTTTCACATCACTGCACTCCGTTTATATACAGAACCAAACCTGTAAGAACCTGGGTCAACAAAGCAGTTTGCTCTGAGCATAGGGCAGGGGTCATAAAGAGAGATGTGCACTATCTATCAATATATCTTTGGGCTAAATATATGTAAGTTTTTAAAAGAATGTGGAGAGAAGAACACATTATGAAAGTTCTTTTGCCCCAATACTCTTTTTAGACTCTGCTGTCTGTACACATAAAAGCTTGTTAACCACTGCCAGTGGACAAGAGACAGAGTAAGCACTGTTTCTCTTGAAAAATAGATGGCTTTAAATCATTTTGACACTTTCCTTCCTTTAAAATCCATTGAAGACTTTAAAAATCCTGACCACCCTACTCCCTGCAACACACAAAGCTACATAAGGCTGCAGAGAATCCTATTCATAATGTAACCAAAATATCTTAGTCATCACCAGTCAATGAAAATGAAGCAGTTGTGCTAAAGACATGATGACTTGCATCAAGCAAACGATCCTGCAGGATGACCAATGGCATTTGGACACACATTCATCAAATACATTCATTAGGGTAGACGCTGGTGCCACAGTGTAGGAAAGATGGGGTTAAGAGTAAATTGTGTTCAGCCTTGAAATGGACAGTCTGGTCTTGATTGGGAGACTTTAGGGAACTCTCATGAGGCCTGAACTGAGGGATTAATGAGCAAGGGCAAACCCCTGATTTAATAGAAGCTCTCCTACCTTGCAATTGTTTCTCCTCTACCAGTCCAAATATAACTAATTCTATATTGTATTGCACTTGTGGGGTAAAGTATCTAATACTGACTGGCTAATCTGGAATGATAGCTTGGAGTGTTCAGTTGCTCATTGGGCAAAATAATTTGCAGTCCAGCTTCTGTGAGGTAAAGAAAACTTAACAGTTTGACTGGGATTAAATCTTTACTCAGTAACTGCAGCAGTAACTGCTCTGAAAAGGGGCCACAAAACATGGGGAGGAGTTCATATTTCCTCTTTCTGGAGTAGCTGGAGAGTTGGGGAAATGCTGAAAATGTGGAGGACACAGAGAATTGTCAGCTCAACCCTTAAAAGCCAGAGCATCACATTACCAAGGGGGAGTTATTGTTCCCCCCTTCCCGCCACCATTTTTGGTGTTTCTGAATTGAGCTACCGGGTCCTTCCTTTCTCTTACTGTTATTTTTCCCCATCTTTCACAAATGTGTGCAAATTAGCCTATATGCAGACTCGTCTTGTCAATTTCCTTTTATGTTACCTATTCCACTTTGCTGATCCCTTTGAGAACTGAAACATACAAGGGAATTGACCAGGCAAGACTACACATATGGGACAGTCATAAATGCACACTTGCAAAACACCGACAATTTTTTTTTTAAAAAAAAGTTACAATCCCAGTTGCGTATGTTTGAGCAACTGAAAAAATTAAAAAATTAAAACTGAGGAATGAGTGATAGTCCTTCCAAAGTGCCATTTTGGCATCAGTGGAAGGGGAGTCACTGGTCGGATCAAGAACAGTGAGCAGCATGGGCTTTTTTTGCTAGTCTTGCCAAGCGTTATCTGTAGCTGGTCATGGCAATCCATGATAAAATCGGTCTCCCAGGTTCAGACAACACAACAATCCACCATGGGTATGAACAAGCCTACAACAAGCCATGGGTTCTTAGTGTGGCTTGTTCCTGAAAAATAAGCCACTCCTTGGAAAATGCTCCAGGTTCAGCTGACATAACCATCTACCATGGCTGGTTGCCCATGCTGGGTTGTCATGTTGTATGGACAACAACTGTGAAGAGGTCCTGGGAGATTTTTCCAAAGTGCACCTTGGACTGATCATTAGAGTGCAGCTTAGAGGTGATCGAAGTTCTGAAGTGAGGCAACTGGTGACAGAAGGAAAAGTTTTTTTGTTGTGGCACCCCATCTTCAGAATTCCCTTCCAGATATGATTCAGCTGGCACGGTCTTTGTTTTTTGTTTGGTGCCAGATAAAAACCTTTTTATTTGCCAGGACTTTTAGTCATGTTATTGATGTAGCTTGGTATTTTATACTGATATTTTATTGCTATATTGTGTTGTGTTTTAATAGAGAATTATTTGTGATGTTAATGTTTTCTTGTTTAATTTGCAAGCCACTCTGAGGGCCAAAGCAGACATGTATTAATTGTGTGAATGCAATTAAAGGGCATGGTTTTTGCTACGTAAACAGCAGCTGTGGGGGAAGACTGTGGAGTATGGGTAGGGGAAGTTTAACTCTTTCTCTTCCTGCTGCTCTCCAATTCAAGCTTCCCTTGAAACACATATGCCGGTTGTGGAAAGGTGGTCTTTGTCAGAGCCACGGTGGAGATAAACTTCTCCTGACACATCAAAGTTGGCAATGAAATATACAGCATAATTGCTTCTTAAAATACCTCCTGGACAATCTAAAACAAATGTTTTAATGTTTCAGAAAGAAATGAAGTCAAGAGCGCACAGACTATCCCCTTGGGCAGCCACATTTATCGTCTAGCTCAAGATATACTTAGATCACCTCTAAGCTGCACTCTAAAGATAAGTCCAAGGTGTACTTTGGAAAAATGATTCAGATAATTGAGTGATCAACTAATCTGTACATCTTCCCTGGAGCTTGCATGCATATATACCCACTGCGCCTGCTTTTAGGCACGGGCTTAAGAGGAAAGGGGATGTGTGCTGCCTGGGAAAGACAGGCGGCAGCCTCGCACCCCTGGGTCCATGCAGTCTTTGCAGCAGGCTCCCAGGGCCAGTGCCTCAGAAGGGTGTTGGCCATGGGGACAGAAGCAGGCTGAGCGGGCCTGAGAGAGAACAACATCACAATGGTCTGCCTGTGAGTCCAAAATACAGAAGGCTAGGCTTACAGTTCATTTCAAAGACCCATCTCACACTCCCACGCGTAATCTGAGCATTTGTTTGCTTACTCTAGGATCTTCAGAACACAGGAGATGATGAGCTTGCGTCCATTGGATGCAGCTGGGAATTCGTTTTGTTTCTTTTTCCCCCTTGATTGACATGGGGGTGGCGGTCTTTACCTTCATCACAGCGCTTCCTTGGGCGCCAATGCAACTGGCCTGTTTGCTATTTAGCACTGCCATTACATGCTTTATCTTGGCAGTGTGTGTGCAAAAAGTCACAACCGGCATAATGACAGTTTGACAACCAGCAGGGATTTGATGGGGAGGAGGCACCTACAGGCCTCAATGGGATCCTTTCGCATCAGGGCCTTTCTGGGCCTGGAATGGACTGAGAAACTGAAGGATGAAACCCCTCAGAGGGAGGGTTAAGGCTAGCAGAGATAGACTAGGAATGCTTTAAAAATCTTCCCTATCCAAATTTCTACCCAAATTTGGGGTTCTGAAATACTCGGTCTTGTTTCTGCAGTGGTATCAATGCATGGCGAATATGCCATTCTTCTATTTTCCATTTTTTAATTTTGTTTAGATTGCTATGTACCCAGTTTTCAAAAACAACCATGGTAAATCCGGCAGACAGGTGGAGCAAAACGTGAGGCAGAATGCAGCATGGGATATTCACTCATCCCTAACACAGACCAATATGTGCTTCTGCCTGGAGCCACATCACCTCCCAAGTTACGAAGCTGGTGCCTAAACTGTGGCAGTCAGTGCTGGGTCTTTGTCACTAATGGGATGTTTTTCTGGATACTGATATACACTTAATAAAGTGGTGACTGATTTTCAACCCAGCTCTCTCCCCATGCAAATGCAAAAGGTTCTCATTGCAACCTTCTGATTACTTTGTTGAACTGGCTTTGGAAAAGACTAATCCATTTAATTAAGTACATTGTGGACAGCATCATTATTTCTCCTTTGTCCTCTAGACTATCTCCGAAAATAGCATATAAGTATTATAAAAAACAAACTTTCCAGCTTTCAAATACTAGGGGAGGAAAGGGCAAATGATAATCTTTTTATGGTTTGTAGCTGTTCCTTGTTCTATATGGAGCTCATTTATGCCTGACAAACATAGCTACTAATGCAACAAGGAATGATGGTAGAACTGATCCTGCAATAAAGAAGGAGTAAACTGGCAGCCAGAAGGTATATAGGCCAAATGGCCTGACTACTAATTTCTCAAAAAGACCTTCACCTACTAACTTGTTCTGCTTTAAAAAAAATGTACTAGTTATACATAAATTGGATTCTACCACTTATATATGGCAGTGTGGGTCAATAAAAGGCACTCTAAAAATGCTTACTGAGAATGAGGAAAGCGAATTAGGTATAAGCCTCCTTATATCTTTAAGAACAAGTCTGAATTAACACATGGTTGATTACAGGGTAGCATACCACAGCCCCTTTTGGAACAGCTTATATCAAATTGATGAGTGAGCAAATATGCACAGAAGAATCCATTTGTAAACAGAAGATTGACTTTTGCTTGGGAAAATTGCTTTAACTTTATTAATGCTTGTCACTTAAAAAAAGCACATAGAAATGAAGTATTAAAGCATTAGGATTATCAGTTGAACATCCCATTCACTAAGAACGCAGTCTTCTAATGTATGCCTACAAAACCATGAAAAGAATCTGCCTCCCAAATTCTCTGGAGAACTGCAGACTTATTTAACCATTTGCATTGCACATTTGCATTCCAAATCGTTGCTTAACTTTTCCTACTCCAATTCTATCCCAGAGATTTTGGAAGGCAATGAAGTTTAATCTTGAAGCAGGAAAGACACACAACATCCAATACAGGTAACAGCTGCTTATAATTTTACCATTACTTTATATTAATTAATGACTCTTGCATTTCAAAATTAGGGCATGGCCCAGTAGTAACTGTTTTTAATTCCTATTAATTTCAACTGGAGCTGCTTAACCATTGGATCATTCGCCCTTTGAAATCAATGGGACTTAAAAGTGCTTAACTTTAGTGGGTCATGCCCATGATTCTCAAAAAAATATTCCTAGCAATATTTTAATTTATTATACTTCTGATATAATAACTGAATCAAGGGACTTCATAGTCAAATTAAATTTAATGGCATAAAACAGACGTCATACTTTTTTTTGACTGAGCAACTCAATATAATGTGCAGAAGTATATACATTCCTAGACTCACTCTCTTTCTCTCACTGTGTGTGCACACGTGTGTGTGCATAATGAACACACAGGGTGCTAATGGTCCATTTGGTATCCAAAATGTGACAGGAAAATTCAAACCACTTTTGTTTCATTTAATGCAGACTTTAGAGATGATAAAACAGAATCTTTATCCTGGACATTTGATTTTATAATCCAGGCCTTTTCCCAACAAGTTTGATAAGCAACTTTCTAATTTCATGCACAAGTAGCATGATTAATTTAATGGTACTTCTGGTATTTAATGTAAATATCCATGAGACAAAGTAAGGACCACTGTAAAATTGTTTTTCTGTTTGCTATAAGTACTGATCCTGAACAGGAAGATAAAGTATGTCAAAACAAGTATACACATTCAACTAATTATGACAGCCTTTCTACATTTTCTTATTTAATCTATTTCTCAGCCACCTTTCAAGACCATAGAGTAGGGGCCACTTTACTGATCTTAGTGGCAGGCCAAAGATTAGGGTCTCCAAGCATACCATAAAATAAGGGTACGTTCATAAAAATTTAGGCAGTCCTTCAAATAACATGGACCCAAACCATTTAGGACTTTAAAGGTCAAAAACAGCACCCTTTAATGGGGCACAGAAATGCACTGGAAACTACTGCAGCTGGTACAAAAATACTGTTATACGATCTGATCATCGAGGCCCAACAAGACTCAAGTGGCCACACTGTGCATCTGGTGAAGTTTTGAGTCATCCAATGCAGCTGACATACAGCTCATTACAACAGTCCACTCTAGATGTAACAAGGACATGCATACTGAGGCCAGGTTTGCTTTCCCTAGAGAGAGTAGAAGCTGACATACCAACCAAAGGACAAAAGGCATTCCTAGCTACCGCAGCCCCTTGTGCCTCCACAGATAGCATCATGTCCAGAAGCAGCCCCAAGCTACAAACTTGGTTCTTCAAGGAACGCGCAACCCTACCAGCTGAATCTCTCTTTCTAGAATCAGCAGATTTCCTCAGCCAAAATACTTCTGCCTTGTTTGGATTAAACATGAGGAAAGGCACCTGAGACAAAAGGAGCTTTCAAAAGATCCTATGCACTTTTTTATAATACAGTTATAACCAAGAACAAAGGCCAACTTACTTGATGTAGTATGGAACTTTGTTATGTGACACTGATCTTTGCCACGGTGGTTGAACGGAGGCTGTAGGAATAAAAATGCAGGAGACAGTTATGAAGTACATAAAGAAAATTATAGTTTTGCTTTATAATTAGACTCAGACAACAGCACTGAATATGGAGAAAGTGGGGGGCATTCGAGGACCTGGGAGTGAAGATCCATCTACCTCCTGGACAAAGCTCTAGGTATACCATCACAACTTCCCACTTGGCCCACCTACATCTACAGCAGCTTTTCCAGTGCTCACCATTGACAATTGGTGGTGGAGAAGAGGAGCATTCCAAGGAGTGAAGAGTGCTCCAGCCCAGCCAGCTCATTAACAAATAGGTATTATTTAGTAAGTAGCTGCCTGTCCTTTGGATAGCTTTTTAGACTCATTGGTTATGGCGTAGCATATGGTGGGTGTTCAGTTTCTGTTTAAAAACAGACATTTAGTTTACAATGTCATTGGTACTTCATTAGCCTCTTTTATTCCCTCAAACCATTATGCTTCCTTAGATTGTGAATCCCTTGAGGACAGAACTATTTACATGTAGAAAAACTGCTGAAACCCACTCTGAGCCTATGAGATAGTGGGTTATCAATTAAATAAGAATTATAATTAGATAACCACTCTACAGAAACTTTGACCTACCTCACCCACCAATTCCAGTCTTGTCCATTAATGTAAACTGTAAGCCATTTAGGAAACGTGTGACTGACATCTTTCATACAGTACCTCGCACTATACTAACAAATAGGGCTGGTGCACTGCAGACATAAACACTGTTGAACTCTGCCCCATGGGTACTAATCTTCCCTCCCCCATCCCTTGTGTGTCTTTACAATGCTAAAATTTAGCATTACATCTGCACCAGAACAAGCCACACTTTTTAACACTAAACCCCTGGTGAGGTTCGCCTGGCACCTACACTGTATTCCTTTCGGCGCCAGGTGAAGACCTTTTTATTTTCCCAGGCATTTTAGCATTTTAGCTTTCTAAACTTTTAGCTTTGCTGTATTAAATCTGTATTTTAAACTCCTGAACTGCTGCTAGGTTTTAATGTGGTTGTATTGTTATATTGTGGTTTTAATGTTCTATATATTTTAAATTGTCTTATTGTGTGCTGTTTGGTTTTAATTTTTGTGAACCACCCAGAGAGCTTCGACTGTTGGGCGGTATAGAAATGAAATGACATAAATAAATAAATAAATAAATAAAATAAACAGAGTTACCTCCAATTAGGGTTTGCAAACCTGCTTCAAAACCTGGTTAAGAAGGGGACCCAAGTTAATTAATATTTCCCTTTCCCCCTGATTTCTCTTATATATTATCATGTTATCACCCCAACCTAAGCTTCAAAGGGGGAAATAGTACTGTTTATTATTTTTATTAAAATGTCACCAGAGCACTGTACAATAAAAAATACAAACAAATGCAACCAAGAAATTCAAATATAGCAGGGTAAAATATATTAGAAGCCACTGGCAGAAATAATACAACAAAAACAACAACAAGGGGTGCATCTCTCTCAAATAGCCAAATCTTAATTATATGGTGAAAAGACTGTAAAGTTATATGGTAGGCTTCCCTGGAATGGAGAATCATGTGGTAGCGTTGTTTTACAAAACATTTCTGAGCAAAAAGAAATGAAAGATGAAGCAATGTACGTTCAGACAGGACTAAGATCGTAGAAAAACATCTGTAAGTGTTCAGTTGTAATTTTGAATTCCAGAATGCATTTGCCTGATAGGATGTTACATGAATGACAATCAATCTGTTCTGTAGAATGTTCTGTAGAAATGTTACATGAACATCAACCTGTTCTGTAGGATGTTACATGAATGACAATCAACTTGTTCTGTATTTTCCTCAGTACAAGTTATTAGAAATGCAGGTACTGGCTGCAATCCTAGAAATCTTTGGCACTCAAACAGCACAGAAGCACAGCACAGGATTCCAGCTGCTGTTGATGTATTTCCTTTGTTAAGAAATGAAAAAAGCCTACAAGGCAAACTAATTCCCTATTTGATCCTGGTCACACACAACTGTCTGAACCTGGTATAAGAAGCAGCCCTGAAATCTGTGAACCTTCCAAGTACCTCATTTATGTACTCTTAGGGCCAACGCATATGTTACTTTTTAAAAGTACTTTAAAGCAAATGGATCACTATCACTGTTTAGAGATATATATGGCACAGGGGGCCTTACCCAAACTAGGGTCCCAATCCAGATCAGAGGCCCTGTGCTTGCTCTAGAGTAAAAACAGATGTGTGTTTTGGGAGTCAGAATCTGCCTCAACCTGCTTTTCCATCCCTCAGAGTAAGACCACACAATTTAGCAATATGTTTCATGAGCACTTACTGGAAAGAAAATGTTGAGATGCAGGCCCACAATCCCAGTGTGCTTCCTGTAGTAGTTTAAGGCGATCCTCTACAGATACCTGCATGTAGAAAGATTTACAAACATCAGTAAGGTTTCAGCTGATCATACAGAGCATCCACCATTACAAACAATAGTTTGCAATCAATTTTAGCAAATAGACTTTAGATATACTGCAGATTACTCTGTCCATTTACACCTGCTGTGTTGTTTTTAATGTTTAAATACAAGCTAGTAATGATCTTTCTGTAAGCAATGCAAATCAATAACAAATAAGGTTTTCACAATGACTAATACTGTCCATTGAAATGTCTGCTTCTCTCTCCTTTTCCCTTGTCTAAATGTCTATAGTCAGCATGCCTCATTTTGACTCTATTGATCTTACAGCTGCCTCTACAAGGAACCACTTTGGAGCGTGCTGTTTTGCTGGTGACAGGATGGGCAGGCATCCTCCTGGCTTACTAATTAAACTACACTTGCACATGCAGTGGGAGCCTGACTGCTTTGTCAAACCTCCGCAAGGCGTAAACAGCACTCCAAATGCAAAATTACATTGCAAGGAATACAGGGATACCTCACAAATGCTAATAATTTCACCTCACAGGACACACTGTTTCTCAGCAGCAGAGTACATCTAAACTCTGCAGGTTGCAGATGTCAAAGATAAAGGAGCATTTCCCCCCACTTTCAGACATGTCATCCTTCTCAGTTTTTTCCTTCAGAGGTTGAAAAATAGTCTTGATTCAGAAAAGGAAACAAACAGATAAGCGAGGAATTACACAAAGCATTTGGCAGGCATTTGAAGGAAGATAAAATAAGGTTTTTGAATATGAATAATTTTTTCAATATGAAATTTCCACTGAATATTCTTCTGGGCCAATTCCCGATGATTCCAGCACTAGGGATTATTAGAACCTTTTGGTGTCTGGAATGTTTCAGTGCGGGCAGAAAGGAATCAATTTCACTTCAGTCAAACTCTGCAATTCGTGGTGGAATCTGGAATGGACGCCAGTCCAGGACAACCTAGAACTAGCCATGCTGCCTTCCAGGCATGGCAAAGAAGAAATAACACCACTGCTTCTGATCTGTGCCAGATGGTTCCATGTTGCACGAGACCAGCCTTCCCCAGCTTGTTGCTGTCCAGATGTTTTCAACTGCAACCTCCCATCAGCCCAAGCCAACATGACCAATGGTCAGGAATGCTGGGAGTTGTAGAACAAAACATCTGGAGGGCACCAGGCTGGGAAAGGCTATACTAGACCCTGCTTTAGAAGACCCCAGGCCTCTAGTGTAACATGGGAGGGTGACATTGCCCCTCCATTGCAGGGGTCACTTCTGATAATGGAAGGTATTCTTGGCATGGCCTGGGGATGACCCCAGGTGGTATTACACAGAGTTCATGCTGCTCCCAGGACAGGCTCAGAACCTGCCAGAAGGCAACTGGGCCCTGACATCACCCTGGGAAGGCTTCTGCCCCAATCAGAAACTGAGGTTTACTTTTCCTTTTGACTACTTGAGTACAAGTTCCCTAGTTTTGTGCAAATATTTTTCATCCCACACCACTTAACACAGCCTTCCCGAAGCTGGCACCCACCAGATGTGTTGGACTGCAACTCCCATCATTCCTATCTGGAGGCTGGCAGATTGGGAAAGGCTGATTTAATGTATGGGAAACCAGACACAACTGCATTTTAGCAGTGGAGGTTGTGGCTCCGATGTCAGTGAGGCAGTGAATCCGCTCTGGGTTTCAGTCAGAACTCTAAAGGAGCTATCCAAAGCACCTTGGATAGGTCCTTTAGAGTTCTGACTAGTTCTGACTGAAACCCGGAGCGGATTCACTGCCCCACTGACAATGGAGCCACCAGCCCCCATTGCATGTAAGACAGGCTTGAGAGGAGGTGCAGCAGGGAAACTGCAAACATCAGTAGTGTGGGGACAATATAAGCAGAATATAAGCAGCACAGTTTTGTACACCAGCCTGATAACTTTTGATGAAGGGTAGTTAAAATCTTATCATAAACAGATAAATCAATACATATATGTCAACTTTCAAAAGATGTTAATAACCATGATTTATGGAGACATTCTGGGGTTTACAAACTGACACAAATAATGCAGTTATACAAATATGAAATATAATATGTGTCTTCGTGTTGTAGAACTCAAGAGTCAGAGAGACCACGGAGTGAAGGAAAAAGAGTTTTTCTTTATTTAACGTGCGGGCTTAAGGCTGGAATCACTTCCAAAGAGCCAAAAGCCCCGATTTACAACAGCACATTGTTTTTATAGATATTGTGACACATAGGAAACGGCTCCTCCTCTCCCTCCTGTGTGGGGTTGCAGTCCTCAACATTTCTTCTCTTAGCACCATTGTTTATAATACAAGAAATGGGTTATAGGGTAGCCATGATAAGCAGAGAACAGCGGAGAACATGATATACATATCACTATGACCTTAGCCTTTGTTGACAAGTTAAGAGATTCCTGCATCTCGTCAGCTTACAAACATATATTTCAGAGAGCAAGAGCTCAGCAAGCACATGAAGCATGAGACTGCATGAGGCTACTTAGTCTGACCCCCGATATGGCTGCTACATTCGGAGATTAATTCAGTACCCTGTATGAACTGAACTGCAGTAAACAGAAGAAAAGAGAGGATATCAATCAAGGGAGGAAAGAAAAGAGACTCTGTCACTGCATGTTGCTTCTAAAGCAGCTGGCTGTGATAAGACGAACAACTTCTGGCTTCATTGTAGTCATTACAGCATTACATCTATATTTCAGCTGGTCATTATAAGATATTTATAACATTAAGAATTGGTGAATAAGTTTTCTTGTTTTCCTTCTCCCTCCCCGTTCCTTTTTCCTTTGTCATGGTATCTTTTCAGATGGTAAGCCTGAGGGCAAGGACGGTCTTTTTTTTTTTTTTAATGGTCTATATGCTGCTCTGAGAGCCTTTCCAGATGAAGGGTAGGGTATAAATGCTATACATAACTAAATAATAAAGCAGTTAAGGAATAATCTGCATTGCAACACAAAAGAAGAATCAGATGGACATGCTCCTTAACTCCTAATCCACTGAAGAGGCAAACAGGATACCTGTAAAAGTTTCCAGCGCATATTGAGATCATCTAGCTGTCGTGATATCTTTAAGGATGGATGAAGGTCAAGTGGAGAAAGTTGGCTGGATAAATCATTGACAGCTTTAACTTTCAAGTTGATAGGTGCAATTTCTTCTCTAAATGCCTAGAACAGTAAATAAACACCTACTCTCAACAAGAATAGGTCAAAATGTGTACACAGCACACACAAGTGCCCTCATTCATTCTCTCTGTGTGGACGTTTCTACCCACTGGTCTCCCCTTAATGGTGTCTGTGTTACAGTAAATACAAAGCCATGATTTTGCTAGTAATGCTTACCATGGGGGTGGGGGGATGGGGGACGTCTGAAATTTCAGAGGTTTACCAGAAAACAAAGAGCCATAGAAGTTAGGAAGAAAATGAGATAAAGACACTTAACAATTCTTGAGATTCACCAAGGAGTGTTAGAATTCACTGCATTTCAATTTATTTAGGGTCCATCTTCACTTGGTGAACTGCAGATTGTCTCAAAAAACCATGAAAATTAGGAGAAAAAGTTTGCTCAACAGCACTTGGTGCTTCCAGATAATCAGCAGAATTTTCCAACTTTTCACCACTAATTCCACCAAGAATTACTGGTCAGTCAATCTCAATGTGTAGCCTTCATAACTAATAATTAATAATAAAGTGGATAAAGCAGTGCTTGGATACAATCCAAAAAATGACAGAAAGATCTCAATTCAAATTCAGGGTAAGCCATTTAACATCACAGTGATCCAAATATATGCCCCAACCACAGATGCTGAAGAAGCAGAAGTAGATCAGTTCTATGAGGATCTGCAGCACCTACTGGATAGTACGCCAAAAAAAAGATGTTATTTTCATTACAGGAGACTGGAATGTTAAGGTGGGTAGTCAAACGACACCTGGAACTACAGGCAAGCATGGTCTGGGAAAACAAAATGAAGTGGGCCATAGGCTGATAGAATTTTGCCAAGACAACTCACTGTGCATAACAAACACTCTCTTCCAACAACCTAAGAGACAACTTTATACATGGACTTCACCAGATGGTCGACACCGAAATCAGATTGACTACATCCTTTGTAGCCAAAGGTGGCGGACATCTATGCAGTTGGTAAAAACAAGACCTGGAGCTGATTGTAGTTCAGATCACGAACTTCTTACTGCACAATTTAGAATCAGACTAAAGAGAATAGGGAAGACCCACAGATCAGTTAGATATGAGCTCACTGATATTCCTCATGAATATGCAGTGGAGGTGAAGAATAGATTGAAGGGACTAGATTGAGTAGACAGGGTCCCGGAAGAACTATGGACAGAAGTTCACAATGTTGTTCAGGAGGCGGCAACAACAAACGTCCCAAAGAAAAAGAAAACCAAGAAGGCAAGATGGCTGTCTGCTGAGACACTTGAAGCAGCCCAAGAAAGAAGGAAAGCAAAAGGCAATAGTGACAGGGGGAGATATGCCCAATTAAATGCAAAATTCTAGAGGTTAGCCAGAAGAGAGAAGGAATTATTTTTAAACAAGCAATGCGTGGAAGCGGAAGAAGATAATAGAATAGGAAGGACAAGAGACCTCTTCCAGAAAATTAGAAACATCGGAGGTAAATTCCAGGCAAAAATGGGTATGATCAAAAACAAAGACAGCAAGGACCTAACAGAAGCAGAAGAGATCAAGAAAAGGTAGCAAGAATATATGGAAGATCTGTATAGGAGGGATAATAATATCGGGGATAGATTTGACGGTGTGGTCAGTGAGCTAGAGCCAGACATCCTGAAGAGTGAGGTTAAATGAGCCTTAAGAAGCATTGCTAATAACAAGACAGCAGGAGATGACGGTATCCCAGCTGAACTGTTTAAAATCTTGCAAGGTGATGCTGTCAAGGTGATGCATGCCATATGCCAGCAAATGTGGAAAACACAAGAATGGCCAACAGATTGGAAAAAATCAACTTATATCCCCATACCAAAAAAGGGAAGCACCAAAGAATGTTCAAACTATCGAACAGTGGCACTTATTTCACATGCCAGTAAGGTAATGCTCAAGATCTTGCAAAGTAGACTCCAGCAATTCATGGAATGAGAATTGCCAGATGCACAAGCTGGGTTTCAAAAAGGCAGAGGAACTAGAGACCAAATTGCCAATATCCGCTGGATAATGGAGAAAGCCAGGGAGTTTCAGAAAAACACCTATTTCTGTTTTAATGACTATTCTAAAGCCTTTGACTGTGTGGATCATAACAAACTGTGGCAAGTTCTTGGTGGTTTGGGGATACCAAGTCATCTTGTCTGCCTCCTGAGGAATCTGTATAATGACCAAGTAGCAACGGTAAGAACAGACCACAGAGCAACGGACTGGTTTAAGATTGGGAAAGGAGAACGGCAGGGTTGTATACTCTCACCCTACCTATTCAACCTGTACGCAGAACACATATGCGATGTGCTGGGCTTGATGAATCCAAGGCTGGAGTTAAAATCGCTGGAAGAAACATTAACAATCTCAGATATGCAGATAATGCCACTTAGATGGGCTGAAAGCGAGGAGGAGCTGAAGAACCTCATGACGAAGGTGAAAGAAGGAAGTGCAAAAGCTGGGTTGCAGTTCAACCTCAAAAAAAAACAAGATTATGGCAATGTCAGGAGCGCCCTGGCGGCCTCTTTCAGTAGACTCCAATAGCCAACTCAAGACACAGATGGAAGGTTTCTTTTCAAGGCTTTAATCCTTTTACAACTTAATGACTCTTTCAGATGCTAATCACCAGGGACTAAGCAAGGAACAGCAGAGTGGCCATTGCGCTGAGTAGTCAGTTGATCCCCGTTTGAAGGAGAGTCACTTGAAGATCCTGAACTTATGGGCTAGGGAGAGATCCTCCCTCTTTCCCTTGGGTCCATGGGAGGCCGCCGTTGCTTGCACGCCAAACGGGCACTACGCCTCCTTTCTGCACCCTCCATCGCTCGTCGCTCTTTGCATCTGCGTCGAGCATCCAGCAAGCTCCCCTCCCGCACTTGCTCACTGCCAGGGTCACTGTCTATCTCAGGAATGCCGGCAGGAGGAATCTCTGCCAGCTGCTGTGCCTGTGAGGGATGAGCTGGCTCCTCTCCCACGGATTGCTGATCCTCCTCAGAATCAGAACTGCTCTGGGGTTCCATCGGCTCAGTTTCCACCCTGACAGGCAACCAGCTTGATTGATAACTGGCAAATAGAGGGAGAAAACGTGGAGGCAGTGACAGACTTTGTCTTTCTAGGTGCAAAGATTACTGCAGATGCTGACTGCAGCCAGGAAATCAGAAGACGTTTACTTCTTGGGAGGAGAGAATGACAAATCTTGATAAAATAGTGAAGAGCAGAGACATCACACTGACAACAAAGGTCCGCATAGTTAAAGCAATGGTATTCCCCGTAGCAATGGTATTAAAGCAATGGTATTCCCCGTAGTAACAAGGGCAAGGTGGATGGATGATATTCTGGAGGTGACGGACTCGACCTTGGGGGAGCTGGGGGTGGCGATGGCCGACAGGAAGCTCTAGCATGGGCTGGTCCATGAAGTCACAAAGAGTCAGAAGCGACTGACCGAATAAACAACAACAACAATCTCAATGTTAATTTTTGTTTTGAGATTTCTAATCGTCCAACGTAATCCTCAACAGATGCTCCTATTTTTCACACAAAACATAATATGGTTCTCTTTACCTTCCTTTATACAAATGTCATTAAGATATGAGAAATTACCTCTTAAAAGCAGAAAGAGGTACTCCCAACAGTTTGCAAAAGCATTAGTTTGTATTTATATTAAAATGAGAAAGGGGAAAGGGTGGATATATCACGCTTAAATCAACAACAGTGAAGATATAAATCAAGTTTGATCACATTCTGTGGGGATATAAATCAAGTTCCATTAAATTTAGCTTAATCTTTATTTGAAAGCAGGAATGAAAAGTGGGGAGGGTGTTATGTGTTTGTATGTAATGCTACATTACCCTAAAACAGTCCAATTTATTATTTTTCAGGTGATCCATGAACAGGCAGACAATAAGCCTCTAGGTCCAGTACTAATACCCACCGACTTCAGAGCTATATTTCCTTAGATTCTCTGCCTTAGGTATTTCATAGTCTAGGATTTCTAGACTTGCAGCACTATGATATATGAAAGCCTATACTTGCATAGTGGAACATATTGGGAGTTCAAAGATATTAACATGAGCAGATTTATTTTGCTTCATGGCAAGGTAACCACAAGGATTTTCTGGGTTTGAAAGATTATAATTCCACTTATGTTCTACATTTCCTTTCAAAAGGAAATGAGGCCAAAAACAAAAATTTTAAAATTACAGCAATCCAATTAAAATAATAAAATGACAATCTGGTGTTGCAAAAATCATGATATCCCACAAAGACCTGCCTAAAGAACATTTTCACCATCTTAAAAAAAACCCTGCAAGATCAAGCTTAGGTGGGGCTAGAGATATAAAATTTCTAGAAATTTTGAAGCCATGGGGGTGGGATGGTTTTTCCCAGGATGGGGGTGTGAGGAAACACATTTCGGGGGAAATGTGTAATTTTTTTTAGCATTCTCTACACTCCTAAAGTCACTTTGTGATTTTAGGAATATAAAATGTATCATGTATAACTCAGTTTGCTCATAAAATTATCATTAAAATTAAAAACATTTACAAGTAAATGCAGTTAATAAATTAGTAATTATTGTCTGATTAAATTATACTTTACCATTTAAAATACCATACAACTACATTTTATATAAAATATAAAATATATTTTTATGAATAAGCCACGTTACGCATAATACATTTAAAGTTCCTGTGTTATGTCTGACCGCAGGAACCTTCAGCAAGTTGGCCCTGAAATCTCTGAATCATCCTAGAAGCCTGAAGAAGAATACCAGGGCACTGGCACAGATTATGGCCATGTGAGTATAATTGTGCAAACAGATTCCATTGTTAGGGTTTAAATTTCACATAGGCATTAGTTCCACATGCATTACGTTTGAAAGGAGATTTGTGCTTACTGTTGTTTTATCAGTGTGATCCTGCAATGAGTCAATCAGTATATCTCCAACAGGTTTCAAATTGTTTCGCACATTCTCCGCCTCTCTCAAGTCAGCATCTAGGTCATCCATAGAACACTGCAAGTCCTTCAGTTTCTCTAGCGCTTTGTCCACTTGCTTCTGCCAACCACTGGCACAGGTATTGAGGCTTTCCCACTTCTCTTTCACTTCTGCAGACTGCTTACGCATAGCTCTGGCAATCTTCTGTGCTTTTTCGTCAGGGCTCAGCTCTGTAATGGAAAACAATTCAATGTCAGTATTATGGCACTTTCGAAAAAAAGTAAGTTTTCATGTGAAATTGAAAAGATGTATTACTCCTCACAAGCCTTTCTTAACAATACACCTGTTGCCTGTGATTACTAAGCTGTGGTCTGCAACTCCCCTCCATCCTGAAACACACAGTGTGCTCTGAGGTGGTTCTCAAGACATGATCAAGTTAATGAGGAAAAATGTTGAAGACCTTTTCAGAAAAAAAAACAAAAACAGTGTTCAAACAGTGACAAATACCAAATTACAACTCCACTACTTCAGTACTCCAGTGAGCTGGACTGAAGGGAAGGGGGATATTTGAGGGCCTGACAAATAGTGCCTTATGTTATTGTAGCAATGAGAACAACATGATGGTTAATAGAAAAAGATGTTCATATAACAGCAGTGGGAAAAGAATAGCACTAATGGCAAAAGTATGTTAAAGTGACAGGATAGAAATACTACCTGTGATATTAACTCCCATAATAAAGAAATTAGAAGTATTACTCCATGAGTGAGAAAAATATTCTATAAATACCAGAGAGGCTAGTGAGGTTTTCTGGGCTCAGGCTCGGCTTTGGGGACTCCGTAATACTTTCCTCAAAAACAGATGATTTTTTGTGTGCCTTGGCTTAAAATCAGAGAAGAATTTCTGGCTTACTCCTCCTTAGAAGAGCTACCCCAGGGAAAACTAGTGCTGGGGGTCTAAAGTCCACCCCCACGTGGGACACTCTCAGCCCATGGGTCTGCCATAGGGGATGGGCTTCTGTCCCACTCCACTCCCTGTCCCAAGTCCTAGGGGCAGCTCTTCAAAGGTAAGATGAAGGATGGGAGATCTTTATTACATTAATAGGGGGCTGCTGCCCTGAGAAAATTCAGACTGGAGGGCAAAAGCCCAGTCCTGCGGTGGATCAGGTATAGAAGAGGGGGCTTTTACCCCCTAGCAGCAATTTTTCCTGGGGCTGCACTTAAAAACAGTAAGATATTTGGGGGAGCGGGGACTGCTTGTGTGAAGCATGAGGTTATTTCTGAGCCTCAGATTGGCTCAGAAAATAAATCAAGTCATTTCTATATAAAGTTATATGTGGTGATGATCACTAGCTTAGTCAGCTTTAGAAGGGGATTAGACAAATTCATGAAGGCCAGGTTTTATCAATGGCTACTCGTCAGGATGCAACCTGGACATTCAATGATAGCACACTACTGAATCCCACTTAACTGGGGGGCAGCAATGGGAGAAAGTAACAATGCCTTTATGTCCCACTTCTGGCCTTCTCAAAGGTATCTGGTTTGCCACCATGGGAAACAGGATGCTGGACTCGACAGGCCTTTGGCCTGATCCACTGGGTTCTTCTTAGATTCTTATTATAAAAATAAAGGCTTTACAAGGTAAACAACATATGAAACTGCTGCTTTGGATGAGGGTTGAGAAGATGGGGCTGGGGCTGGGGCCTGGGCCCAGTCAAAAGGAAGTGCCAAGCGAGTATTGCAAGGGGCACGATGGAAAAGGAAGAGTAGGTGTGGATTTGGTCCCTGGCATGAAGTTTCATATCCATTTAGGTTTCTATAGTAATTAAAAGCAGAATTCTTTGGATTGTTAGAAGTCATTTGAAGGACAGCTCTAATCCAGTGTTGCCGTGTAATGGTGACTGTACTTTTATAATGGCTGCATTCATGGTCTGAGTGTGTCTTCATTTTAATTTTAGAAAAGAGCCCTACTGACATTTACTACAAAATTGAAGCCAGACACATGTACTTTTATTAGCTATAAAGTTCCTTGAAATATATTCACTTATGATACAACCGTACCTCGGATATAAATATGTCTTCCATTCTAATGTTCCAACAAGTTGCTGTTGTTGTTGTTATTATTATTATATTTATATTTATTTATATCCCGCCTTTTTCCCAATACTGGGACTCAAGGCGGCCTTACAACGTTAAAACTGCTACAACTAAAACCTATAAATAGAAATAGAAATACAACTGTATAAAAGTTAAAAATATAATTAAATCATCAGTATTAAAATTGTAAAGATATTAAAACATTAAAAGACAACCAGAACAACAAAAATGGTATCCATACATCGCATTTTCCCAGGTCCAGACTAGTTATCCCCAAAGACCTACTGGAACAAAAACGTTTTTGCATGCTTGCGAAAACATATCAAGGAGGGTGCCACTCTCACCTCCCTGGGAAGGGAGTTCCAGAGCCTTGGGGCAGCCACCAAGAAGGCCCTCTCCTGCATTCCCACCAGGCGTGACTGTGATGATGGCGGGATGGCGAGAAGGGCTTCCCCTGACGATCTCAGGGCACGAGTAGGCTCATAAGGGAGAATACGGTCTTCCAGATAACCTGGACCTGAGCCGTATAGGGCATTATAGGACATGGCCAGCACTTTGAATTGTGCCCGGAAACAGACTGGGAGCCAGTGAAGCTGTTTTAACAGGGGAGTTGTATGGATATAAATATGTCTTCCATTCTGATGTTCCAACATGTTTAATGAGTAACCTATTAATTCCAGAAAAGCTGAGACCACATTTATAGTTACAGTGGCTGCATGTAAGGTATTTGTTAGTGGTGACAGTTTTCTTTAGAGCAACTTTTCATCACAAGCTGGCATGGTAACACACAGCTTCTTTGTACTGTGGCAAAAAAACACCGTACGCTGATTGTTGCTGTTTTGCTCTTTATGTGGTAAGAAGTTCATCTCTTTTATACACAGGACTTATTACATTATCTCCACTTCAACAGCTGCTCAGAAAATATGAAAAGCTCTCTGTTCATCAATCCATTTAATTGCTGAAGAAGAAAACATGTTAAGTGAACTTCCTGTCACAAGGATCTCATCTATCTATCTATCTATCTATCTATCTATCTATCTATTTCAGTTTCAACTTTATTGTAAACAAAGTTAAACAAAGTTTACTAAGCCTTGAGTTTCCACCAAACTACCAATCTAGTTTGGGGGAAAGTATTTTTAGTGCTAACTATTACAAAAGGAGGGGAGGAGAAAAAAAGGCAAGGCAACATGTAAGCATTAATAGAATTGAAGGCTGGGCTTAACAATGGCTGATGTGGCTGGCTAGGTAGATCCACCGGGATAATCAGAGTTGGGAAGTAAAGGTTTAGCTAAGTAAGCCAGATACCGTTTGCACTGGCCTTCCTGTCAGCCTCTTCCATAAAGTTGTGGCATTTTAATGCAAGCACCTTGTACCTGCTCTTTACGCTGCTTGCCTTTGCAAGTAGCAGCTATGGCATGAGGCACCGTGTGTGTGTGCATGTGTGTGTATGAGAGATTATATACATATAAGCACTCTTATAAAATATGTAACCTGAGAAAGTCCTAAAGGAGCAAAATCACTTATTCTTCCAAGAGCGCCAAATGGAAGTCCTGCAAAGGTAGATATGCTCTGTTGACACCTGCTGGGTAACAACGAGTAAAAAGTAGTAACAGACAAGTCTTAAGAGGCTTAATTAGCTGTTACTTCTCATTAGCTTTGTTTCCTTTGAACATAATTATGTGATGTTTTCATGTTGGCTTTGCTACAGAAAGTGAGTGTATTTAGTATCCCTTCACCCTGGTAAATTTTTTCTCAGTTCATCAGGCCTTCTAAGTATTTACCTATAGAATGTAAATGACATGACTATGAGCAGTTCCAGAGTAACAAATACAGTTTAATGAGGGCTATAAGATTATCATAGGATGATGTCTTATGCTTGTATACCTTGGTCACCATCCACAATAAACTTCCGTTTTAAACCTTCTAAAGCAGCCTTTGGAGGGAGTATGTGCAAAAACAAATGCTGCTTCATGGGGGCTTCGACCTCTGTTTTTTAAATCTGCAATAAGCAACCATGCCAGATGTTGTCTAACATAAATAAAGTGCATGCATGCATGCAAATCACTTGTAACAAATATTTCTTTTATGATTCACCTTTGATTTATTGCACTTTTTCATTTGTAATTAAAGGGCAGAACAGATGGTGAATGCTTAATTTAGAGTGACATATCTATCAAAATCACCTTTGCTACTGCATAATTACTTGATATTACCAGGGGGATTTCACCAGTATTCACCAGCTTGGTTATAAAATAATCCATTCTGCCACCTCCCCCATCTCTTTCTCTGTCTTACTAGTTCTTCATTTGCAAGCAAGATGCATATATACACATACCAGCCAAGTCTTGAAAATGTATAGATATTGAGGAGCACACTCACCTCTCTGAGTGTAAAGAAAGGGGAATGTTTAGGGCTGTTAAAGGTTACATTTGGGGGTGTTTACCTTACAAAAAAGGAGAGAAAGGTCAGGCATGTCAGAGGTGTATAAAATTATGCATAGCATGGGGAAGTGGATAGGGAGATGTTTTTCTCCCTCTCATATAATACTAGAACCCAGAGTCATCCCCTGAAGATGAGTGGATGGAGGTTCATGACAAATAAAAGAAAGCATTTCTTCACACAGTGCACTGTTAAACTACTAGCAACAGAAAAGCTAATGGTTCATGGGTATGAAACTCTAACCCTAACTATAAGCTTCATCTAAAGATCAATTTGAAATTAATTAGAATTGACACTTTCTGCTTTATATAGAATGTAAAAGTGATAATAAAATTGAAATGAGATGAGAATTGAAATGCCCTGTTCCTGGCTTGTTTAGCAAAGCAGAAGCGGGTGAGTGCCAGCATGCTCACTCACGCCCACATGCTCACAAACAACCCACGATTTGTTAAGTGTGGGTTGTTTATGCGAACCGGGTCACTGGCTCTCAGCCTAACCTGCCTCACAGAGTAGTTGTGAGGATGAAATGGAAAGAAGGAGAATCGATGGGCTTCTTGGAGGAAATTTGGGATATAAATGTAATGAACAAACAAAAACCTCCACTGCCAAAATTTCTGGCTAGTGCATCTCTGGATCAAACCCTTTATTTGCAATCCTTTCCCTCTTCTCTCCCATCTTGCATTATGCTGGTGGTGCAGGAGCTAAAGTTCCTTGCTAGAGTGACAAGGTTCTGGGCCAGGTGAGAGGAGCCTATGCTGTGGTTTTTTAAGACATGAGGCCTCTCAGCACATAGGTCCTCAAACAAAAAACTCCATCTTCAAGTCAATAGGCTTTCTTATGTGAAACAGTCAGTTTATTAGCAGTTCAGATTACAGTCTCGCCCAGGTTCTGACAATCTGAAGCTAAGTTCCTTGACTAAGCTGCCACAACCCTAACTAGCTTAGTTAAAGGTCTCCTTGAGAGATGCACTACTGAAGAATAGAAAGTTGTAGAATAATGTTAGAATTGCAACAGCACAGAATTTGAAGGCCTTTCTTAGCCCCGCCCTCAGGGAGGACTTTCCCCTAAAGACCTTCAGTGATGGACCAATCTGGTAGACTCCCTTAATTCCTTCATTTGCTCCGCCCTCTCAGTCTATGTCTGATCCATGCATCTGCTACGCTCGCCCTCCTCCTCTGTTTATTGCTGGGTTCCCACAGAAGGAGAAGTGATGTTGGTGTTTTGCTCTGATCAGTTTGCCCTTGAGAAGATTCTTCCTGGCCTCTGTTTCCTTGGGCTCTTTGAGCTCCTTCAGAAATTTCTTCCCCCGCTCCGTCGCCCATTTTGTCTTCCAACTCTGATTCCACAGTGTCTGCAGGGAGTCTGGGCCCAATCCTGACAGGTTCCTGTTTCTGCCAGGGCAGTATGAAAAGGTCAGCAGCTGCAGGGTGGGGTCCTCCACATGGACAGTGTACTTTTCATGTTGCAGTGATAGTACAGAAAAGATCCAAGCTCTACTGGCTCCTATACCACCAATGTAGGAAGGGGGCCTAAGGTCAACCTTAGGGACTGGGGGTGAGAGGAGGGCTGTGCTCCTTCCTTTCCCTCAGTTCAGAGATGCATCGTTGCTGGCACCAGTTTTCCCAGCCTCTTGCAGTTGGTCAGCCAGCGAGGCCCCCTGCATGGCCCAACCTCATCTAAGGATGAAACGAGGTGAGTTGTCAAACATGTGAATGCTTTTAAGGTGTCTAACATTTTTTACCGCTAAATAATGGGATGACACAATCAAGATCAGGACTGCAGTGCATGGAAATGGGGAGGGAGTTAATCCTTTCCTGCCCCAGGTCCAATGAAAATCAAACTCCTGAAGTTTGGAACCAATGGAGGCTTACCTCCCGAAGCTACAATTAGTTTGTACAATAGAAAAGGAGGGTCAAACGTCTATTAGTGCAGTGAGGAGAGAAGTTGAAATTTACATGGATTCCTAGGTAGATATACAATTTAAAGCTTCAAGGCCTTCTGAATTGGAGTTTGTATCATTTGAATTTTTTTTTTATAAATATGATTAAGTTGGAAGAAGCCAGGTGTTAATTAGCTACTCAGAATCCAGCTAGTCTTTAAATGAAGCAATTTACCACCGCATCGCTCACAAACCTAATACTCTCAACTGCTGAATGAATATTACTGATTACCATCTTCTCATAATGCAATGGTCTGAACAAATTTGAACTTGGAAAATATTTTTCATAATAATTCTCCCAATTTAGATTAAAGTTAGATTATACATGCAACATCTCATCAAAGCTACCTAATGCAGCATAGCATCCACTTGACTTGTTTAAAACAGCTGGGGACAAGATCCAGTAAAAGAGCCTGACAAGAACTAGCCTGGGGAAATTGTTCATTTGTTCTAATCAGCAGGTATTCCATAATATAAAGCCATAGTTAAAGAAACTAGGAAAACTAAAAGTTGCATGGAAGACAATTGCAAAAAATTAATTAAAAGATGGGTTTATGTAATAGCGAATTTCCTACAATACAACATGTTCCCAATTAATGGAATAATTGAAAAGTAGGCCAGGAAAAGCGACCCATGAAATAAGATTAATTTTTAACTTACACAAAAATTTTATCCCATAGGATAAGGGATTTTATCCCGTAGGAGCACAGAAATCCTATGGAGCGGGAGAGAATCTGTAGTGATTGCTTCACCACATCCATAGCCTTGTCCACTTGATGAAGCCAGGGCAAAAGTTGGGGGTAGCAGCGTTATTATTTTCTTTTAACTTTTTTCCCTCCCTTCACATTGATTCCAACTTACTGTGCCAGCTTTAGGGCTGTTTCAGGGATGGGGGTGGGAAAATGAGCAACCATAGCTTCCCTGACATACTCACCCCACCACCAGCCACACAACAAGACCAGTGGAACCTTCCCCCATTGCACTAGGGAGGATCCGGAAGCATGCCTCCATCTCTACAGGCAGAGAAGGAGTTCCACAGCATCCTATGGCCCTTCTTCTGACTTCCCAGGGAGCACAGGATTGCTCCATGAATGAACCATTCTGTGCACAATATTATGATTTTATTCATATTAACATACTCTAAAACAGATAGCTTTGGGGTATTTTGAAGGAGCAATACAAAGATGTGAACTAATACTTGAATCTCCTCTATGTTTGATATGCATAATTGTATTTCTGGACCAAAAAACCCCATTTTCATAAGGCTGGTAATACTTTAATAGTGAGAGTAAGAAAGAAAAAATGGTCCAGGTAATGCACTTTGAATAGAAAGACGTGGGCAAGACAATTTGGTACTGCAATGAGAAATCCTTAAATTGCTTTCTTATTTCTCACATCTCTTTAATGGTGTAACACCAACCTGCATGTGAACATTGGAGTGATATGATTTTCAGCTTCTTAATTATACCACCCTCACCGATTTGCAGGGAAGACTAGGCTGCCAGGCACAGAGTTGGGATAATATGTCTCTATATATCAAATTTGACAACCAATAATAAAAACAAAAACACAGAGAAACCCCATTCCCAAGTCAGTATCACTCTTATAACTGCCCCATTTCACTAACTGTAGTAATGGTCTAAAAGAACCAGGTCCTGCTACCTTACAATCTTTATTTTATTTAAATGGTGCTTGTGTGGAGTTCCCAATAAGAATTCTGTGGTCACTTATTACATACAACAATGCACAATTCATTAAATTCTTTTGAGAACAATGAATATTTACCAAACCAATCATTTTACATGTTCAACAAAACAATTATTTTAATTTAAGAAGTTGGGTTTATCGCTTCAATTGTCCTTAAAATTGTCTTTATGAAATAGGATGACGATGATGATGATGAAAACTGACCTGACTTTGAGAGCAAGTTTTTTCTTGGTTCTTCAGGGCCTTCAATTGGTTGATCAGCAAGAAACACGCGTGCTTGGTCTACAGCATTTAGAATAGCTTGCTCTTTATCCTTCAATTCACGCCTTAGTGCCTTTCCAAAAGAAAAACAGTGGAGTCACTTGTAAACTAAGATTGCTAACAATATACATTACAGCAGCGCTCCGTTTTCATTCTCTTGATCAGACTTCGGTTCTTTAAAATACAAGAATATAAATGATACTAAATACAGACTTGGGAGATAATGAATCAAGGGTTAAGGGTGCAATCCTATTCAGATAGGCGGCCGTCTCCAAACTCGGAGGTGACCGCCTATCCACTGCAGGGCAGGAGAAGCACGGAGTGGATCGTTCCCTCCATGTTTCTCCTGCCCTGCATTTTCGGCTAGACATTGTGGCTGTCAAGCTGCGGGAGGGCTGAGTTGGGAGGAGGCTGCTGTATGACACATTGGATGTGTCGTACAGGCATTTCCGCCCTGCCCGCCCCGGAATGCCCCTTTTCGGCCGCTCCGCACTCCTCTTGTGAGTGCGGAGCGTGGGGCTGCTCCACGCTGCCTCCGAGGCAGTGTGGAAAAAGTAGCTGGTTGGTTCTCCAGGAACGAACATTGGAGCACGGGCTCCGAGGTTGGTTCCCAGAAAACAAGATATTCTATGGCTGTCTAGCCGCTGCCGAGCAGCCATAGGATTGCTCCCTAAGTCACTATGCAAAAGTAGTTTAGGGTGCAAACCTATACATGTTTAGACAGAGAAAAGGCCTACAACTGCTAGCATGCCCCAGCCAGCAATGCTGGCTGAGGCATGCTAGGATTTGTAGGCCTTTTCTCTGTCTAAACATGCATAGGATTGCACCCTTACTATTGGGAATGTAAGAAAAGATAAACCCGTAGACCAGAAAAAATATTATGACACATTAGATAATATTACACATAATTTAAAATATTCACTGCTGTCTCCATGTAAGAATGCTGCAAAAGAGGTAATTTAAAACATGCAGGCAAGAAATACATTTTAATATATGGAATTTGAAAAATGAGAAGAAAAGAACAATTATACACAGACTCAAAACATTATGCTCAGGCAAGTCCAGTTTTCAAGCATTAAGAGAAATGATCTGTGAGGATTAAGCTAAAGGATCCCACTGCTCAACTTGCTAGTCTTGGGCTGAGCCTGGTGGGCTATCATGTCCCCAGGCTAGAGGTGATGAGCAAGGGGGTCACCAGTTTGTCACAGCATTACCAGTGGCAAAGCATTCAGTTAAGATAAAACATCCAAAATCCTACTGGACATGTCCAAAGTAATTCTCCGTATCCCTGCTATAGTGTGTAATAATTATTTCTGATTTAGCAGTTAAACCCAAACATTCAACATTGTGTTCTATTGCTGCTGTTTTTGTTCAAGATGTCAGGAAACTTCTGATGAAGAATAGTAACTATTTGGTGAGATAAAAGGCAACTTCTTATTGGGATAAAATAGTGTTGTTGTTCGTTATTTTAAGTGCATTCAGTTACTTTACTCTCTTTCTTTGTGCTGTAAGCTTGTGGTTGTTGTTTATTCAGTCAGTCGCTTCCGACTCTTCGTGACTTCATGGACCAGCCCACACCAGAGCTTCCTGTCAGCCGTCGCCACCCCCAGCTCCCCCAAGGTCGAGTCCGTCCCCTCCAGAATATCATCCATCCATCTTGCCCTTGGTCGGCCCCTCTTCTTTTTGCCTTCCACTTTCCCTAGCATCAGCATCTTCTCCAGGGTATCCTGTCTTCTCATGATGTGTCCAAAGTACTTCAGTTTTGCCTTTAATATCATTCCCTCAAGTGAGCAGTCTGGCTTGATTTCCTGGAGTATGGACTGGTTTGACCTTCTTGCAGTCCAAGGCACTCTCACAATTTTCCTCCAGCACCACAGTTCAAAAGCATCTATCTTCCTTCGCTCAGCCTTCCTTAAGGTCCAGCTCTCGCAGCCATAGGTTACTACGGGGAATACCATTGCTTTAACTATGTGGACCTTTGTTGTCAGTGTGATGTCTCTGCTCTTCACTACTTTATCAAGATTTGTCATTCTCTCCTCCCAAGAAGTAAACGTCTTCTGATTTCCTGGCTGCAGTCAGCATCTGCAGTAATCTTTGCGCCTAGAAAGACAAAGTCTGTCACTGCTTCCACGTTTTCTCCCTCTATTTGCGAGTTATCAATCCAGGTGGTTGCCATAATCTTGGTTTTTCTGAGGTTTAACTGCAACCCAGTTTTGCACTTCCTTCTTTCACCTTCGTCATGAGGTTCTTCAGCTCCTCCTCGCTTTCAGCCATCAAAGTGGTATCATCTGCATATCTGAGATTGTTAATGTTTCTTCCAGCGATTTTAACTCCAGCCTTGGATTCATCAAGCCCAGCACATTGCATATGTGTTCTGCGTACAGGTTGAATAGGTAGGGTGAGAGTATACAACCCTGCCGTTCTCCTTTCCCAATCTTAAACCAGTCCGTTGTTCCGTGGTCTGTTCTTACTGTTGCTACTTGGTCGTTATACAGATTCCTCAGGAGGCAGACAAGATGACTTGGTATCCCCATACCACCAAGAACTTGCCACCATTTGTTATGATCCACACAGTCAAAGGCTTTAGAATAGTCAATAAAACAGAAATAGGTGTTTTTCTGAAACTCCGTGGCTTTCTCCATTATCCAGCGGATATTGGCAATTTGATCTCTAGTTCCTCTGCCTTTTCGAAACCCAGCTTGTGCATCTGGCAATTCTCATTCCATGAATTGCTGGAGTCTACCTTGCAAGATCTTGAGCATTACCTTACTGGCATGTGAAATAAGTGCCACTGTTTGATAGTTTGAACATTCTTTGGTGCTTCCCTTTTTTGGTATGGGGATATAAGTTGATTTTTTCCAATCTGTTGGCCATTCTTGTGTTTTCCACATTTGCTGGCATATGGCATGCATCACCTTGACAGCATCACCTTGCAAGATTTTAAACAGTTCAGCTGGGATACCGTCATCTCCTGCTGTCTTGTTATTAGCAATGCTTCTTAAGGCCCATTCAACCTCACTCTTCAGGATGTCTGGCTCTAGCTCACTGACCACACCGTCAAATCTATCCCCAATATTATTATCCTTCCTATAAAGATCTTCCGTATATTCTTGCCACCTTTTCTTGATGTCTTCTGCTTTTGTTAGGTCCTTGCTGTCTTTGTTTTTGATCATACCCATTTTTGCCTGGAATTTACCTCCGATGTTTCTAATTTTCTGGAAGAGGTCTCTTGTCCTTCCTATTCTATTATCTTCTTCCGCTTCCACGCATTGCTTGTTTAAAAATAATTCCTTCTCTCTTCTGGCTAACCTCTAGAATTTTGCATTTAATTGGGCATATCTCCCCCTATCACTGTTGCCTTTTGCTTTCCTTCTTTTTTCGGCTGCTTCCAGTGTCTCAGCAGACAGCCATCTTGCCTTCTTGGTTTTCTTTTTCTTTGGGACGTTTGTTGTTGTCGCCTCCTGAACAATGTTGCGAACATCTGTCCATAGTTCTTCCGGGACCCTATCTACTCAATCTAGTCCCTTCAATCTATTCTTCACCTCCACTGCTTATTCATGAGGAATATTAGTGAAGGGCAGGCCATGCCAGGTAAGGGGAACAAGGGAGAGATGTGTAATATCTGTCCCCTGCTCTGGGCCTGTCCAGAGCCAAAGGATGGTTGGGGGAGGCGTGACCCCATCTTCTGGCCTTTGTTTGCTGCTCTGCAATGCCAGGTCTGTTACCCAGAAAACCTCCCTCATCCATGACATGATCCTGGATGAGGGTGCAGACCTGGCATGTATTACAGAGACCTGGCTGGCCGAGGCTGCTGCTCCAACCCTTGCAGCCAGGTGTCCAGCTGGATTTTCGTATGTACAGCAGCCGAGGGCTGGGGATCGGGGAGGGGGAGTGGCTGTTATCTACCGAGAGTCCTTGGTCTTCACCAGACCCCCTCTCTGGGAGACCAAGGTTGCTGAGTGCATGTACTGGAGGTTGGGCCCAAAGGGCAGTCTGGGGATTCTGCTCGTGTGCCGTCCACCCCGCTGCACGACTGACTCCCTGGCCGAGGTGCTTGAGGTGGTCTCTGATGTGCGTGTACAGTCCCCTAACTTATTGGTGTTGGGGGACTTCAACGTACATTCGGAGGCCATCCTCACAGGAGCACCTCGGGACTTCATGGAGACCATGGCCTCCTGGGAGCTGCACCATATTCTAACTGGGCCCACCCATGTAGCCGGTCAAGCACTTGATCTTGTGTTTGTATCTGGAGAAGTGGGGAGTGATCTGGAAGTCGGGGGTATATCCACCACCCCCTTGTCATGGTCAGATCACTATCTGGTGACGTTGGACTTCTCGGTTCCACAACCCCTCCGTAGGGGTGGAGGACCCATTAAAATGGTCCGCCCCAGGCGTCTTATGGATCCAAATGGATTCCTGAACGCGCTTGGGGATTCTCTGGGGCACGCCAATGGCCACTCGGTCGAGACCCTGGTGGGTGGCTGGAATGCCGCAATCACTGGGGCATTAGATCGGGTGGCTCCGAAACGCCCTCTCCCCCTGAACAGGGCTCGGACTGCACCATGGTTCAATCCGCGGTTACGAGCTCTGAAACAGGAGGTGAGACAGCTAGAGCGCCGGTGGCGGAAGTCTCGTTCCAAAGACGATCAGACACGGGCTAGAGCTGTATCTTCAGCCTATCACGTGGCGGTGAAGGCAGCAAAAAAGGAATATTATGCTGCCTCTATCGCGTCTGCAGAGTGCTGTCCCAGGAGGCTGTTTCAAGTGGTCCGGAGCCTGGTCGGTCCTGTGGCTCCGGAACCACTGGAGCATTCTAAGGCCTCCTGTGAGGCCTTGGCAAGGCACTTTGCAGATTAAATTGATCAGATTAGGTGTGTTACTCTGCACGCTGTGGATACAGTTAGTGAGCAAGAGGCGGCCTGTGGCAAACCGGTTTTGTGGGATCGGTTCCAGCTTCTTCCTCCTGATGAAGTGGACAAGGTGCTTTCATCTGTACGGCCGACCGCCTGCTTACTTGATCCTTGCCCATCTTGGCTCATTATGGGCTGCAGAGAGAGACTGGGTGAGGGGATCAGGGCGGTGGTGAACGCCTCCCTTGAGGAGGGAGTGATGCCATCAGCCCTCAAGGAGGCAGTGATTAGACCACTCTTAAAGAAGCCCTCCTTGGATCCTCAAGTTTTGAAGAACTTTCGCCCAGCCTCAAATCTGCCATTTTTGGGCAAGGTGATTGAGCGGGTGGTGGCAGTGCAGTTGAAGGCACACTTGGAAGAAACTGATTATCTAGACCCATTTCAGTTGGGCTTCAGGCTTGGGCATGGGACAGAAACGGCCTTGGTCGCCTTGGTAGATGATATGAGGAGGGCTCTGGATAGGGGTGAATGCTCCTTCCTTTTTCTCCTCGACCTCTCAGCGGCTTCTGATACCGTTGACCACGGTATCCTCCTGGACCACCTGGAGGGGTTGGGCATTGGAGACACTGTATTGCGGTAGTTCCGGTCCTTCCTCTCCGGCAGGTACCAGAGGGTAGCACTGGGAGAGGAGGTTTCAGACCCGTGGCCACTTACTTGTGGGGTGCCACAGGGTTCCATCCTCTCCCCGATGCTATTTAACATCTATGTGAAGCCGCTGGGAGCTATCATCAGGAGGTTTGGGGTGCAGTGTCATCAATATGCGGATGACACGCAGCTCTACCTCTCATTTAAATCTTCACCAAGGTTGGCTGTAGAATCCCTGTCCAAATGTCTGGAGACGGTGAGTGGCTGGATGGGGAAGAATAAGCTGAAGCTGAACCCTGACAAGACCGAGGTACTTTTGGTGGGAGACAAGAGGAGGCTGGGGGATGTTGACCTGGTGTTGAATGAGGTACGGCTACCCTTGAAAGACCAGGTCCGCAGCCTGGGGGTCATTTTGGACTCCCAGCTGTCCATGGAGGCTCAGGTGTTAGCTGTGAGCCGGACAGCGCTGTATCAACTCCATCTGATATGGCGGCTGCGCCCCTTCCTTCCCGACCATCTGCTCCCATCGGGAGTACCTGCCCTGGTCTCCTCTCGTTTAGACTACTGTAATGCACTCTACGTGGGGTTATCCTTGAAGACAGTTTGGAAACTGCAGCTGGTACAGAACGCGGCGGCTCGCCTGATTAAAGGCAGCCGCCGGCGAGATCACATCACTCCAGTGCTGAAGGAGTTGCACTGGTTACCAGTTGTTTTCCGGGCCAAATTCAAGGTGTTGGTTTTGACCTTTAAAACCCTATATGGTTCCGGCCCAGCCTATCTTAAGGAGCGCCTCCAGCAGCACCAGACAGGCCGCTTAACAAGATCAGCCTCGGATGGCCTTCTCTCTGTCCCATCAGCCAGGACAGCTAGACTGGTGGGGATGAGGGAGAGGGCCTTTTCTGTGGTGGCCCCCACTCTGTGGAACTCCCTCCCTAGGGAACTCCGTCATGCCCCCTCTTTAATGAGCTTCCGTCGTGCATTAAAAACGTGGTTGTTCAGGCAGGCATTTGGGGTGGGTTAGGGTATTTTAGAAAATGTTTTTATTGTAGAATTTTATTGTTTTAAACTGTTTTATTGTATGTTGTACATCGCCCAGAGTGGCTGGGTGACCAGCCAGATGGGCAATTAATAAATTTAATAATAATAATAATAATAATAATAATAATAATAGCTCATATCTAACTGATCTGTGGGTCTTCCCTATTCTCTTTAGTCTGATTCTAAATTGTGCAATAAGAAGTTCATGATCTGAACTACAATCAGCTCCAGGTCTTGTTTTTACCAACTGCATAGATGTCCGCCACCTTTGACTACAAAGGATGTAGTCAATCTGATTTTGCTGCTGACCGTCTGGTGAAGTCCATGTATAAAGTCGTCTCTCAGAATAATCAGAGAACAGAGCTGTAAAAATTCCTCCACAATTATCTGTTGTCTACCTTGATCTTTTCTGTTCTCCCACTAAACCCTGAAAAGATAGTTGGTTTGTTTTAACTGGGAATTTTGAATCTATTCACCTACATCCAAAAATAAAAATAAAAATCCATGAATGTATGTGCATTCTCTCTGGGATATGTTTGTGAAATACCACGTGAAAGCCAACATCTCCTCAAAATAAGTTCTAACAAAATCCATTTTAGAACTGGTGTTATGTTTTATTTAGGACAGATGCTGCCAGTATAACACTTTTGCCCTTTTGAGTCAGAAATCACTATTTTTAATGTATAGCATCATATATATGACAGTTCTAACAAAGCACACCAAGTCCAAAACACCATCCTAACTTCAAATATACTAACTCATTTGTAGCTTTATCAAACATTTCTCCAGACTCATGTTAAACAGGTAAGTCTGATAAAAAAAAAAAATTCTGATAGATGAAGGCAAAGCTATTTTCAATTAGAAAACATCGGGTTTTCTTAAAAGCAGAATTTGTTATCTGAATCAGGCTCCAACCCAATGAAGTAAAAGTACATTTCATTCGAGACTGAATCTGTTTGTTCTTTGGCAAATGTATGTCCCAGCACATTTCACAGGTGTTGAATTACTCTGTCATCATACTGGGCCAAGTGTTAGAGAAACCGGTTTCTTTTATAGGTTTGGATGGAAATGGAACCCCCTCATGGATCACTGCCTTGTTGTGGCGAAGGGGCTTGCGTAACTCAGTGAAGCCATAAGCTATGCCGTGCAGGGCCACCCAAGACGGACAGGTCATGGCGGAGGGTTCTGACAAAATGTGGTCCACTGGAGAAGGAAATGGCAACCCACTCCAGTATTCCTGCCAAGAAAACCCCATGGAACCTATCACAAGGCTAAAAGATACGACGCCGGAAGATCCTAAAAGATGATGCTGTTAAAGTGCTGCACTCAATATGCCAACAAATTTGGAACACTCAACATTGGCCACAGGACTGGAAAAGGTCAGTTTATATTCCAGTTCCAAAGAAGGGCAATACCAAGGAGTGTTCAAACTACCGCACAATTGCGCTCATTTCACATGCCAGCAAGGTTATGCTCAAAATCCTACAAGCTAGGCTTCAGCAGTATGTGAACCGAGAACTACCGGAAGTACAAGCTGGGTTTCGAAGAGGCAGAGGAACTCGAGATCAAATCGCCAACATTCGCTGCATCATGGAGAAAGCAAGAGAATTCCAGAAAATCATCTATTTCTGCTTCATTGACTATGCTAAAGCCTTTGATTGTGTGGATCACAAAAAACTCTGGCAAATTCTTAAAGAGATGGGAGTACCAGACCACCTTATCTGTCTCCTGAGAAACCTGTATGAGGGTCAAGAAGCAACAGTAAGAACCGGACATGGAACAACCAATTGGTTCAAAATTGGGAAAGGAGTACGACAAGGCTGTATATTGTCACCCTGCTTATTTAACTTATATGCATCATGAGAAACGCCGGGTTGGATGAATCACAGGTCGGAATTAAGATTGCCGGGAGAATTATCAACAACCTCAGATACGCAGATGATACCACCCTAATGGCAGAAAGTGAAGAGGATCTAAACAGCCTCTTGTTGAGGGTGAAAGTAGAGAGTGCAAAAGCTGGTCTGAAACTCAACATTAAAAAAACGAAGATCATGGCATCTGGCCCCATCACTTCCTGGCATATGGAAGGGGAAGAATTGGAAGCAGTGACAGATTTTATTTTCTTGGGCTCCAAGATCACCGCAGATGGTGACTGTAGCCATGAAATTAAAAGACGCTTGCTGCTTGGGAGGAAAGCTATGGCAAACCTAGACAGCACAGTAAGAAGCAGAGACATCACCTTGCCGACAAAGGTCCGTCTAATCAAAGCTATGGTTTCCCCAGTAGTAACGTATGACTGTGAGAGCTGGACTATAAGGAAGGCTGAGCGCCGAAGAATTGATGCTTTCGAACTGTGGTGCTGGAGAAGACTCTTACGAGTCCCCTGGACTGCAAGAAGGTCAAATCAATCCATCCTAAAGGAAATTAACCCTGAGTGCTCATTGAAAGGACAGATACTGAAGCTGAAGCTCAAATATTTTGGCCACCTAATGCAAACAGAAAAGTCACTGGAAAAGACCCTGATGCTGGGAAAGATTGAAAGCAAAAGGAGAAGGTATGGCAGAGGATGAGATGGCTAGATAGCATCACTGATGCAATGAATATGAACTTGAGCACACTCTGGGAGAGAGTGGAGGACAGAAAGGCCTGGCGTGCTATGGTCCATGGGGTCACGAAGAGTTGGACACGACTTAACGACTGAACAACAACAACATGGAAATGGAAAACCTTTGTGGGGGTGCAGTGACTAAGGGAAGTTTTTATAAGACTTACAAGAAATTAAAAAGCTTGGATGTAACAAAAATCCTGTTGTTGTACTGAAAGAAATTTTACCTGGCAATACCAATTTGTTATATCCATTTGTGTGCACATATCCTCTTTTTTATGAGGCAGATTGTAGAATCATCTTGCTACTGCTTGGAAACAGATACCAATGTTAGCACTCCTCATATTAGTCTCAGGTCTGAGCTCATGCATGATGCAGAGAAGAAACTGTATGCACACTAATACAAAGCCTTGTCCCATGCATCCTTATTATCTCTCCTGGTTTATAACTACAGGAATACTTCAGTTTAGGTAGCCAAGTGGACAGTATCCACAAAAACTTGTGCTAGAATAGATTTGTTAGCCTTTAAGGTGTCACAAGACTTTGTTTTAACCTAAATAAAAATAGCACATCAGGCATTAAGGGAGCAATCCTAGCTGGACCGACAGTCGCCTCCGATCCCGGGGGGCAACCGTCTATCCAGTGCAGGGTGGGAGTAGTGGTGAGAAGCGGATGTCCTCCACACTCCTGCCGCCCTGCTTTTGTGGCTGGACAGCTGATTTCGGCAGTACCCTGAAGCGCGGGAAGGGGCGGCTGGACGACACATAGGAAGTGTCGTACTGGCACTTCCGACCTCCCCACCCCAGCCTGCCCCCGGAAACACCCCGTCTTCCCTGCTCTATGCTGTTCTTCTGAGCGCGGAGCATGGGGCCAATCTGTGCTCCGAGGTCGGTTCCTAGAAACTGACCAATCCTCTGGCTGTCTAGCCGCTGACTAGAGCCCATAGAATTGCACCCTAAATGTTAATACAAGCATATTCCTAGATTTAAATCTCCTTCACTCAGGATGTGTGCATATCATTTGATTCCTCTACACTTGTCTACTATAGACAAGCCATGTGCAGAAGACTGCAACGGGGTACAACAGGGAGAAGTGGGATTCCACATCTATTGGGTCTTCTGGGCACAGCCAATTCATGTACTATTCATGTATTCATGGCAAATATGTGTTGAAATCCAAGGAATATAAATTCCAAATGCATACTGAAATAATATTGAAACTCTGGAAACTTGTTACCAGAAAAGTTCTGGGACAATGCAGGTGGCAAGGGTGAAATATACTTGAAACTTTTTCTTGCATTTCCTATAGTGACCCAGCAGTGTTCTAGGTGTATAAGTGTGGCTCTCCATTATAACTATAGTGGGGAAAGCACTCTATATGCACTTTTGGAGCTCAATCTTCCATAACTCATGGTAGGAGCCCAACATGTTCATCAGCATCTGGTTGATGTCCATTATATCTGAAATTATTTTGGTACAACAAAACCATACATCTGTTATATTTTTTATCTTCAAGAACTCAGAAAGATTCATAGGGTTGGATCCACACTTGCCCCTAAGCAAACATATGCCTTACCCTGTGTCAAGCTTGCCTGGCTGCATGGAGGCCACTGCGGGGGGAGAGGAAGAAATGTGGGTGATCGCCATTGGCATCCACTGTATGGTGCCACTGGCGGGCAGAAGGGCTCACGAGGCATTTCAGCCTGTGGGATGGGTTTTTCAGTCCCGCAGAGCAAATTTTCAGGGTGGCTGCAGGGGGAAGGGGGGATTGGTGTAAATTGCTTATCACCACCACTACTGCCACCATATGAGTATGTCAGGAGCGCCTTAGCTGCCTCTTGCAGTCTCCACCAATAGCCAACTCAGGACACAGATGATGAGGAATTCTTTCCGAGACTTTATTCCTTTATTACTTTATGATGCTTTCAAAATACTAATCGCTAGCGCCAAAGCAAAGAACAGCACTGGGGAAACATAGCAGAGTAGCCTAAGCTCCAGGTAAGGCAGTTGGTCCCTGTTTGAAAGAGAACCACGGGAAGACCCTGAACTTATGGGCTAGGGAGAGATCCTCCCTTTTTCCCTTGGGTCCTCGGGACACGACCGCTGTTTAAGCGCCAAACGAGCACTACGCCTCCTTTCGGTGCCCTCCATCTGTCGCCGCTCCCTGTGTCTGCGCCAAGCGTCCATCAAGCCCCCCTGCAGCGCTCTCTCGCTGCCAGGGTCACTATCTATCCCAGGAATTCTGGCAGGAGGAATCTCTGTCGGCTGCTGTGCTTGTGAGAGATGAGCGAGCTCCTCTCCCACGGATTGCTGCTCCTCCTCAGAATCAGAACTGCTCTGGGGCTCTATTGGCTCAGTTTCCACCCTGACAGAGTAGAACTCTGCTCATGAGAAGTCTGGATCCAATTCACAGTCTTCACTCATTCATTCTCCTATCAGTTTTCTAGACTTTAAGGAAGGCAGGAGAATGCAACATCAGAAACATTTAGAATGAGTTAAAATGTAACGTTTCCTTGAACTGAATCAACAATTGCTTTGGAACACCAAAACTCTCAGTTTATGACCCACAAAAGAAATCTAGTTGTGCAAAATTGTGCTGGTAAACCTCAATGAACATAATTATGCTTCAGGCTTTTGTAATCTTTCCTTAATTAAGCAGTGCTTTCCCTCATTCCTGGCCATAGTTGAATCTCATCACACTTGTGTGAAGTAAGACTGGTTAAAACCCTGCTTTAATCACGTTATTTTTCTCTAAGGGGTTGATTTCAATTTTAACCCTTTTAATCACATGTAACACTGTATTAGTTTTTTTCTGGACAGACTTTGAGAATAAAATGTTCTCCAATGATGAACAGTGTTCTTTCAGTCACTGTTAAAAGTATGACTTTGTCTATATTTAGTAATAAATATAGCAAGTTTCATTCCCTATTCTTATTTGAAGAATCAAAATATCCAGAACATGCTTGCATTAAAAATCCAGGAACCCACTCCTCCTAAAGGGCAGTACCAGTTGGCACTGCCCCTGATTTCAGCATGTTAAAAGGGCTCTACACACATGTTGAGAGCAGAACCAGCTAATGCAATTTATTCTTCTAAATTACCAGATGCAATGCTATGCTATATTGTTATCAAACTAACCCAACACATTCACTTTTATAAGGAATTTCCCAAGCAGCAGGTTCAGTAACAAAACCAGTGGAAAAACTCTTAAGCCCCTGGTTGCAATCAGCCATTTTTAGTATGAATGTTCTCCTACATGGCATGTAAATAGATCAACGCATACAAATTAGCTTAGTGAGGATTTGAAGAAGTCTCCACTTGCACTAGTATTCAGTAATTGACATTAACAGTTGCTCACAGCACAACACAATGATTTTCAATTGACAATATATGGGAAAGCATTTAATAATAGCAATGGATACCAAAATGGCTCAACTGTGTTGAATGCAAATTGGGTTACCCCTTGAAAAACTCATTTCCACTAAATAATTTGATATCTAGTAGGCTTGACTATACAGGTGTGTGTTTTCTGAAGAACTATACAGTTCAGCCTAATCTCTGAGGAAATGATGGGAACAAATGTCACTTATGAGACTAACAGCACAGGCATTTATTTGTGCAACAGGAAGATGATCCTGGCACTGAATATTTACTCACTGTATCTCCCTAAAGCCCACTGCAGATGTAACACTACCCAATCTTCTAGTTTACTACCCACAATAGGAATGCCCTGTACTCCTTCATCCTTCCTTTCAGTTTTGGAGAATTACATCTGTATTGCTGTTTGCCCCTTACCATTGTTAGCTCAAATCAGAGTTTGCAAACCCACTTCTAAACATGGTTAAAAACTATGGTTTGGCGCTAACCACTGTGATGATGTGATAAATCTCAAAGAATCATAGAATAGTAGGGTTGGAAGGGGCCTAGTCCAACCCCCTGCTCAATGCAGGAATCCAAGTCGGAGCATCCCTGACAGGTGGCTGTCCAGCCTCGTCTTGAATGCCTCCAGTGTGGGAGAGCCCACCACCTCCCTAGGGAACTGGTTCCACTGTCGTATTGTTCTAACCATCAAGATGTTTTTCCTGATGTTCAGACGGAATCTGGCTTCCTGTAAATCAGCCCATTATTCCATGTCCTGCACTCTGGGATGATCGAGAAGAGATCCTGGCCTTCTTCCCTGTGGCAACCTTTCAAGTATTTGAAGAGTGCTATCATATCTCCCCTCAGTCTTCTCTTCTCAAGGCTAAACATGCCCAGTTCTTTCAGTCTCTCTTCATAGGGCTTTGTTTCCAGTCCCCTGATCATCTTTGTTGCCCTCCTCTGAACCCTCTCCAGTTTGTCTGCATTCTTCTTAAAATGTGGTGCCCAGAACTGGACACAGGACTCCAGATGAGGCCTAACCAGTGCTAAATAGAGGGGAACTAGTACTTCCCGGGATTTGGAAGCTATACTTCTATTAATGCAGCCCAAAAGAGCATTGGTCTTTTTTGCAGCCACATCACACTGTTGGCTCATATTCAGCTTGTGATCGACAACAATTCCAAGACCCTTCTCGCTTGTAGTGTTGTTGAGCCAAGTATCCCCCATCTTGTAACTGTGCATTTGGGTTTTTTTCCTAGGTGCAGAACCTGGCATTTATCCCTATTAAATGTCATTCTGTTGTTTTATGCCCAGCGCTCCAGTCTATCAAGATCACTATGAATTTTGTTCCTGTCTTCCAAAGTATTAGCTATCCTGCCCAATTTTGTCTCATCTGCAAATTTCATCAGCATTCTCTGCACCTCCTCCTCCAAGTCATTAATAAAAATGTTGAAGAGCACTGGGCCCAGGACTGAGCCCTGAGGTACCCCACTCATTACCTCGCCCCAGTTTGAGAAGATCCCATTGAGAAGCACTCTTTGAGTCCGATTCAGTAGCCAACTGTGGATCCACCAGATCGTTGTTTCACCTAGCTCACTTTGAGCCAGTTAGCTCATCAGAATATCATGGGGCACTTTGTCGAAAGCTTTGCTGAAATCAAGGTATATTATGTCTACAGCATTCCCACAGTCCACAAGGACTTGCTCAAAAAATGAGATCAGATTCGTCTGGCAGGACTTGTTCTTGACATATCCATGTTTGCTTCGAGTAATCACTGCATTGTTTTCAAGGTGCTTACAGATGGATTGCTTTATAATCTGCTCCAGAATTTTCCCAGGGATTGATGTCAGACTGACTGGTCTGTAGTTCCCAGGTTCCTCCTTTTTACCCTTTTTGAAGATAGGGACAACATTAGCCCCCTTGCAGTCATCTGGTACTTCACCTGTCCTCCAAGATTTCTCAAAGATAAGAGACAGTGGTTCTGAGTGTTCTTCACTTTCCCCCAAGAGTTCCTGTAACTGCTACTTTATCCACTAAGTCATCGCTGTTGGTTAGGATCAAGTCAAGGATAGCCGATCCTCTAGTTCCTTCCTCTATTTTTTGTAGGAGGAAGTTATCCGCCACACAAGTCAGGAATTTCCTGGAGGGGCCATGTTTTGCAGAATTTGTCTCCCAACAAATATCGGGGAAATTGAAGTTCCCCATTACTACTACATCATGCTTCCTTAAAACATTGGCTATTTGCTTTTCAAAAGTTGACTGGGTGGCTGGTAATAGACTCTAACCACCATGTTCCTTTTATTCTTTGCTCCATTTATTTTGATCCAGATGCTCTTGATGGGGCTACCAAGCTCATCTTCCTGTATTTCTGTGCAGAGATATGTATTTTTCACATATAGTGCAACTCCTCCTCCCTTTCTGTTCCTCCTGTTCTTTTTGAACATGTTATATCCTTCAATTGCTGTATTCCAGTCATGAGAGTCAGCCCACCAAGTCTCAGTTACACCTATCAAGTCATAATTTCCCTCTTGTATTAAGAGTTCAAGTTCATTCTGTTTGTTTCCCATACTCTGGGCATTAGTATATAGACATCGAAGACCATGTGCTTCATAGTCTGGCTTTCTTCCTACATGTTTGTGAATACTATTATTGGGTGCTATTAGAGCTGTTCTCTCCGTTGCGGTGCATGAGCCTTCGTCCATTGTTACCCCCAACTTTACATCTCCCTTCCCCATAGGATTCAGTTTAAAGCCCTCTTGATAAAGTTCTTCATGCTGTGGCCAAACACATTCTTCTCAGCCTTTGTGAGGTGCAACCCATCCCTTGCCAACAGCCCATCTTCCAGGAAGTATAGCCCATGATCCCAGAATCTCACGCCAGCACCACCTTCGTAGCCAGTCATTCACCCAGAGAATTTTTCTTTCCCTTTCTATCCCTCTTCTAACTACTGGAAGGATGGATGAGAAAACTATCTGGGCCCCAAAGTTCTTGAGTTTCCTCCCCAAAGCTTCAAAGTCTGACATGATTTCTTCGTAGCTCCACTTGGCGGTATCGTTTGTTCCCACATGGATGAGAAGAAAGGGATACCTGTCAGCGGGCTTTATGAGTGCAGGCAACCTTTCTGACATGTCTCTAATCCGTCCTCCCAGAAGACAACATACCTGGCGAGTCCACAGGTCTTCACAACATACTTGGGTTTCGATTCCACGCAGCAAAGAGTCTCTCACTACTACTACTACTCTCTTCTTGTTGTTGTAGTCCTGGGTTTCATTGCCTCTGCTTGAACTTCAGCCTCTTGCTCACTCTCATGCAGGTTCCCCTGTAATTCTTCCTCTGCAGGCTGTCCTCCAGTCTCATCTGCAAGTACCTGGAATCGGTTCCATAGCTCCACTGCTTCCACTGGTGCAGAGTGGCATCTAGTTCTTCTCCTGTCACCCTTTTCAAAGGAGTATCCCCTACTGCATTTTTCCTCACCTCAGCATCTCCCACTTCTGCCTCAGCTTGCTGTTGCTCTTCAACCTTCTGGTCTTCACTTTGCTGCTGTAGTTCCACCATTCTGTCCAAGAACTCTTCAGATTCTCTTATTCCCTGGAGGGTCGACAGTCACTGCTCCAGTCCTCTTACTTTTTCTTCCAGCAGCGTGATCAACTTGCACTTGTTGCAGGTGTAGGCCATGTTGTTCTCAGGCAAGAAAACTAATCACAATCTCATTGTGATTACTTACTCTAGTCTTATTACAAGGTGATTCAACATCGCAGTAAGATAAGACTACACATAAACAGGTGATGGGTGGAGAAAGAAGGTGTTTTCCATGGTTTTGTCAGTTATAAATAATTGTCCATTAAATAGTGAAAATATTTAGTTAGATGGTGGTGTTTCTTTATTTATTACATTTCCATACTGGAAGGGAACTACTATTTTTCCACTCTACCTCTGAAGCTGGAATAAGCTTTTCAGTTCTGGACAGTATAAACAGCTTCCGATTTACACATGACTGCTTTAAAATGAGCTTGCCTGTACCAAACAAAGGTAGAAATGTACCAATTATTTTAAATGCCTCAAACTTCAAGTAAAATGCAAAACAGACTTGTGAAGTTTGCAAAAAAAAATGTTGTTGTTCAGGTATTTGTATTGTAATGGATATTTTTAGTGACTTAAGCAACTATGACATTATAGAGTTTAAAGTAACAATATGGTACAATTCACATGGGAGATTCAAATGAATAACTTCTGACTAAGATACTTGAGAGAGTGCCTTCTCCCTTATCAACCTGTGGTCATCAGATGAGGAAGTCCTGGTGGTTCCGTATGGACCTATGGCGAAGTTGGAATCTACCCAGACTACAGCCTTCAATGTGGTGGTTCTCTCTCCATGGAATTCCCTGCCTCTGGACGTCAGGCAGGCACCAACATTGTTTTGTTTCCAGCACCTGCTGAAGACGTTTTTATTTCAACAAGCCTTTTCCAACTGACTAGTCATGGTTTTTATTGGTATTCTGTTTTGGAAAAAAAACAAAAACCCACGAATACTGTGTTTAATTCCTTTTATCTTTTATTGTTCACCACTCCAGAATCTGTTCAGATGTGGAGCAGTATATAAATGTCGTGAATGAATGAATGAATGAATGAATAACCCCACCGCTACCAAACCCTTTATGCACATATATATTGCCAATTCCACCAGGTGGGACAGCTGGCTCTGTCTGCAGAGCTCTGCTTCAGCCCTTTTCTTCCTCTACAGCCATGCACCCAGCAAGAACTAGTTACATCACCTTCTCACAGCAAGAAGGAATCCACAGAATGAGTAAGTGGCAGCACAGCTTCAGATTTCAGAACAGGTTGAGGCATTTGGATCCCCCATGCCACAGGCCTTGCTAGAACACTACTCAATAATGGTATAGCAGGACCAAGTCCAATTAAAAACCAGACAGGAAAAGAATGGTCCAAAGGATGGATATGCAGGCACAGGCAATGACAGAACAAATATTATAACACACAGTGGATGAAAAAGCAATTCATCTGAAAGTCTTGTTATTGCATTTAAAAGAAACATCGTGCAATAGCCAAAACCTAGGGCGCGATTACAGCAATTGATCCACCAATGTAAACATTGAATTTGTCCTCCCAATGGCGGCAGCATATGTGCTTCTTTCACAGTTATGAAGGTCTCACTGCAACTACTGTTTTCCATGCTTATTTGCATGGAAAACAGTAGTTTTCCGGCACTTTTGGAAACAGGCTAAAAAACAGCCAGGAGCAAAATCATCTTAAATTAAAAAACATACTCACTGAAATCCCTTTTTAAAACCTGAAAATAAGAAATTGCCTTATACTGAGTAGGACAATTGGTTCACCTAGCCAGCATTGTCTACTACGATGGCAGCACTCTCCAGTTGGCATCGGTCTTTCCAAGCCAAGCTACCTGAGGTCCTTTTACCTGGAGATGCCAGGGATGATCATGGGAGAATTAGTACAAAGGGAACGCATTCACCACTGGTGCATGCAATACAGTCCTCCACACGATCCTGATAACTCTTCCGCTGCTTCTTCTGTTCTTTGCCTCATCCTCTGTACACTTTCTTTAAACTTGTTCCATGATTACACCCCCTCTTTTCTCCTTCAAATACCTCCAACCTCCACTTGATTCCTGCTATATGCTTTTGCTCTTTCAGCATGTTTCATTCTCCTCTTCAGGTTTCACTATTAATCCCTATAATATCTTTCTGTTCATCCTCACCACCCCCACCCAGTTACCCCCATTATCTTCCCCGCTCGTACAGCAAATTCAGGATTTTCTGCCTCCTTTAAACTTTTATAACATTTAATTATCATTCTCAGGCCTTAGCTTACAATCTAACTTGTTCTCTTCTCCAATACAGCACTTCTCCCTGCACTTCAAAACAATCCCAGTATTTTCATTCTATCCTAGCGGCTTAGCCACAAATACCTAACACAGAATTTCAACATGTTTCTCCAGCCTGCTTTTCTGATCTTAACTCTCCCACCCATCATTCTCTGGGCTCCATAAATAAGCCCACAGGCTTGGATCCTAACTAGTCTTCCGTGAACAGAAGGGCTCCATTCAGCCATGGATTGGACTGAAATCCAGCCATTTTTGCTGATCCCTGAAGCTCCCCACTGATCCAGAGAGTCCCCCCCCCCCACAATGCTCCAGAGCAGTTTTAAGGGATACAAAGGGGAGCAGGGAAAAGGAGAATCTGTAAAAATTTCCCTCCATTCACGATGCCAGTGAATATTTATATGCTTGTTGGCCTCTTTTCTCTTTTTCACCATCATCTGGAGAAAACATTCAGATAAATCATTTTGGAGAAGGGAAAGAATGAAAAATATACACTCCCCTCTCCTGAAAGATATCCTTCTACAGTTTTCTCCTCCAGTGATCCTACTAGAACTCCACCTTGTGAAATATTAGTAATACAAATAGTAAAAATGTGTTTTCTCACTTCCCATGCTTTGATTATATAAAGAAAAAAGAAGGTGTATGATAAGAACTTTATTCACTACTGAATCAGTACTTCATCCCTAGCACTGGTATAAACACATGCGATTCTACGACAGCAGAAAGAAATGTTCAATCTCAGAGCCTATGCAGTATCTGTACACATGCAGAGCTGAATCAGAGTAAGAATTGCATGAAGCTGGCATCTCTTGTGAATCCTGCAGTAAGAATTAGTGTTTTATCATTTGCACTGCACCATGAGTGTGCACGGTGTTTGAAGGTAAGAGTTGGCTCCTCTTTCTACCCTCTTATAGTAAGTACACATGAAGAGGCATTAATAAAGAAGGAGACATGACACTGAACAAACTAGCTGCATTTTTTCTGGGGAAAACTGGTAAAGAAATAAAATTAGAAATATGCTGTGAATATGCTGTGAATATGCTGCAATTATGTGATAGTGCAGAACACGCTGAGAATGTGGGACTGAGTGCAGTATTTAGACTGCTAAGAATTTCAGGAGTTTTCTAAAGCAGGTTTCTAGACGTTATAGTTGAGAGGATATGCACGAATGTGTCTGGGCAGAGGAGCAACTGAATTAAGATCTCCAGGGTTTGGGGGATGAGGCTTCATTGCCCTGCATGATTCGCGACTCATTCTCGTGCCTATTAAACCCACATTATGCAATATAGTAAAATGCAGGTAAGTTATAAAAAATAAGAGAAAGTGTGCATATTTGCATAATTTATACAGATAACAGAATTCAGTGTTTCAGATTGTCTGGATGCTGAATTCATACTGTCTGTGTGAAGAATTTAAATTTAATTATTATTCTTTTAGCTCGGAACACAGAAACTCTTGGTGTTAAGGAGGGCTTTTAAAGAGAAGAAAGTTCTGAAACTATAGCAGAGCACTCCAACAAAAAGAACCAGAGTAGTAGAATGAGAGGGGTGAGACCTTATAAAGGATTCATCTTTCTTAATTGTATGCAGGTGCTGCTAAATGACAGGTATGGTGTGTTGTTGTTTTTTGTCATCCAGAAGGTGGCGGATTTCTTCCCAAGATCTGCTGAGTGGTGAAGAGCTGGCTTTCCTTTCCAAGAATAACTGGGCTCACCACAAGCTTCTGGGATCCACTGAATCAGAACTCTCATAAGAAAAATAGCTAATAGCCATTCAATCTCTAACAGATGAAATTAGCAGACCTGGTCCCCTGTCCTCTTGTCCCATGGTTCATGATATTCCTAATAGGATTTGAAATCTAAAACGATTGATACATAAGGCTTCTGATACTCAGATACCCACACATCTCTCACTAGTCATGCTTGGGGCAGCAGGGGGTGTTGTTGTTTATCTTCTATATATGTCAAGATTGGGCCCAGGCTCTCTGGTTTGGTTTCAGACTCTGATTCAGATTTGGAGGCAGAGCTATAAGAAGCCCAGCCAAGACAGGGAGCGGAGGAGGACACTCCCCAAGGCTATCCAGGAGTCAGGGATGAATCTTTCCAGGGATTCAGGGATAGATCTTCCATTGTGTCCTGATGAGGCCAAAAACAGATTAATTCCCTTTCCTTTCTCAACAATCATTTTAGAATAGGAAAAACTATTTTCCATGGGGAAAATTGGGAGGGGAGCTGCAACAGATCACACATTTTACTTGAATTTTCCTACTCCAAATTTCCCTGTCCATGGCTTTCCCCCTGTGGTATTTCAAATGCAGGCTTTCAAGGACAAAAGAAAGCCACAGAATTCTCCTTAAGTCACTGTAGAGGACACAGTTTCCTTTCTGTACATCTTAAGGCATATGCTTCAATTAAGTCTCTGTAAATGTAAGACCTGCCCTCCATGCTCCCTCTAACCCTTCTTCAGAGCTAAGACAATTATGAAGCCTGCTCTTAAGTCAGTGCTGCCTGACTTCAAAGCCCACTGGAAAAATGAAGGAAGAGGCAGTCCATTCTCTAACCAACAGACTATAAAAGAAATTGATGGGAGTTGTAGTCTAAAACATCAGGAGAGCACCAGGTTGGGAAAGACTGCTTTAGGGAATAGGATCTTAAGAGTCTTCTGGAGACACCTAGTTCGACCCTTTTATATTCCTCGTTGTACTCTGCTCTGTTTCTGATTCAGTGAGCCCTCTTCCTTGCTTTAAGATTCTGAGGTTAAGAAGAATGGTAAATTGTTGCATGCTGCCACTCGTACTACTCTATTAATTTTATGTTCAGGTAAAAACATTCTTTGTACTTACCCAAAAGGTTCATGTATTTGTACTATGACTGTGTAAACTCTACACTGTAGAGGCATGAGAGCCATTAGAGAAGCTGCAGATTTTTTTTAAAAAATTGCGTTCAGTCATAATGAAACCCTCCTTGTGTTTTATTTATAGTAGTTCGTACATTTTGTCTCCAAAAACAACTCTAATAACAGAGAAGAGACTAATGGCTTATTACCAAAATTGTGCTATGTAATCAGTGGCTATGAGACTGTGCCTATCATGGAATAAATCTGTTAAAACTAACAACAGAAATGTGATAAAACACTAGGAGGTCAAAACAATTTGGAAATACATGTATTTAGTAATGGCTGCTATTTGTTTCAAGGCCACTGTCCCTCTTTATAGCCCCTCTGTCTGTATAGCATTCTTTCTCTCTCTAAGCTTACTTACGCAAAATGTAACTGCTGATAATACAACCTCAGGGCAAATTGAGAAAATGAATAAATATTTTTCCAGTGCTCAAGCACATTTTTGTAGCACCCAAATGAATCAGACAAATGCATTTAAAACTGCATTACACCATACTTATTTGCATAGTGTTTTTGAAGCAATACACTGGGGGAAGCGAACAGAAGGAGAGAGAGAGCCATTAAATGAACAACATTAAAAAAAAAAGTGTTGTAACTTATTTTGGAGTGAGCACAACAAATTAAAATTATAAGGAGTTGCAGAAGAGATAACATGGACTAAATATGAGGAAGAGATTGGCCAAGAAGAATATGTATAAAAATTATGAAGTACTGGGAATGGATGAAGTACTTGTCATCAAGGGGCTAAAATAATGCAAAACCTATAGCATCATCAGTGCTACTAAACAGGAGACTGTGTGATCCTACAATGTGCTATTGTGGAGGATCACAAATATATGCAATTGTGTTTTGGTGGCAGAGGGGTGTTACATGGCTCCGCAACCGCCTTGATTATCCCTCGCTTTCTGATCTTTTCCCGCCGTCCCCACCCCCTAATCTCCCTGTTACAGAACATGATGCTTAAACAAGAGAGACTATTTGTTTTTCTTAGAATTCATTGGGCCCACCTGTAGTAATAATCCTTGTTTAGACAGAGAACATTTTCACAGCAGTTACATCTAAGCAAATAAAAAGGCTAGTCATAAAATTATTATACCAAAAAAGGTGCAGTTCAATGATGCATCAGTACAATTAATCCCTCATGCAGGGTAGCAGAATTTCCAACTGAAATTTTACTATTATGTTGGCTACCAATTTGTCTCTCTTGAAGTAAAATGGATAGGGGTGTGAGTGTGTGTATGGGAATGAAAATGCTAAATGTTTGTCTCTTGGAGTATTATATAAATGGCATGACCTAAATTAGCCTTCCCCAACCTGGTGCCTTGCAGATGTGTTGGATTACAACTCTATCATCCCCAGCTTCTTCATAAACCATGGGTACAAAAATGGAAATCTCTGTGTGTAAAGAAACTATTTTTCTGAGGTAAAAGTTAAATATGTCAATGTGTTTTGTTTGGGAACAGAGACTTATGTTAACCCTTCACATAACAAAGAGACATAAAGTTTGAATTTTAGGCTGGCAGTTTGCGAACTGATAGTTAAACTACCATGTAGTTGTTTGTTATTACCAAGAAAGTGGCTATGTTAGGTGAGGTTCTTGTTCTTTTATGCAGGAGTATGGAATTAAAAAGTGGTCATGTATGATTGGTTAACTTGTGGATATTCTATTGAAATCTATTGGTGCATTACTAGTGCGTGTGTGGGAGGGGGTTCTACTCCAAAATGAGTTGATTGGCTGGATGGAATATAAGGACAGGTTCAGCACTGGCACTAGTAATAAATGGGCAGTCTCAGCCTAGAGTCAGTCAGTGAATAGCTGCAGCAGCAGCAGCAGCAGCAGCAGCTAAGAGCTGAAGGAAGACCGAAGAACAACCACGAGGCCAAATGGCTTGAGGCAAGAGCTGGTGAAGGTCTGCGAGTGAGGAGTGGGAGACTCCTGAGGCAGCCTTCTGGAAGGAGCTGAAGCAACAGTGGGGTGCAGTGGACATCAGGCAACGGTGGCTGCTGGACCAAACTAAAGACTGCAGGTGAAGTCTGGAGAAAACCTTGAAGGAACCTGGGTGCAAAAAAAAAAATCCTACCAGAGGGAAGACTGCAAACTAAGCATTCAGTATAGGATATGAGTTAACTGGCTTGGAGCTTAGTAGGGAAAATGGTTTATGTTTGGATAGGGAGTGGAACACATAACCAGCTTCATAAAGCAACAGTAACACCTTTGTTGTTTATGAGTGATCCAATAAAAGAATAGTAATATATAGTGACCAACATAATGTTAAGCTTTATAATATTGTTTTAAAAATAAACTTAATATAACTTTGTTTTATTTACATAAACCTCTAACCTTTGGATTTGACCTATGCCTATACCCAGCTACTACTGGGTAACAGGTAGGTAGGCAGGCAGGCAGGCAGGCAGGCAGGCAAATAAATAAATAAATAAATAAGGTTATTTTTTATGATGGCAGCAGAATTAGATAAGGGGTAATCCTAATGGGGTTTCCACATTTGTTGGAATTATGGTGGGAAAACATATGTGGTTTTTCCACATTTGTGTATAGCACTGGGATAATAACTTCACGTGGTTTCTCCATAGTATGCCTTTGTATATGACCAGCATATGATCCAGTTCTGCTCCATATAAAATTGTGCAATTTCCTTTTATTGTAAAATGCAAGTAGATAGGAATTTACCCGGTAGTGTTCTAACTTGCTTCAGATAGCCAACTAATATTGACAAAGAAGCTGTAAGTTGTAGATCTTGTAAGTGCAAGTGAATCTTCTTTTGTAAAGACAAAGGTATTTACTATGGGGAACATCTGATGAAGCAGAAAATCATTTAGCAGTGTTAGTCAATAGCCATCACAAAGGATGCACTCCACATGCTCTTACACAGTTCCCATTTATTTCAATGTAGTTTAAACCCAACAATTTCTTTGCCGTACTTTTGAGTCAAAAGCCTAGACTTTTCCATCACACTTGAGTAATACTTACAAATGGACTTGATAAGAATCACAACTTTACCTGTATAGCCAAAAACTCCCAGACATTTACATAATTAACATCCTTCACCTTTCAAAAAAGATTTCTGTTACCAGGGATGCAAAGAAAGTACTAAGAAGTAATCATAAGAATACAATAAAAAAGAAAATAATAAAACATTCAAATTAATACAACAAACTAAAACGGCAACAGTTCGAACAAAAGAGTAAAATCAAAACTGCTTTTTTTTTAATACTAATATTAGCAGTTCTTAAAAGCCTGAGAAAACAGAATCATAAATGATATTAATGAGGGTCCTACCCAGCCTCTTCTCAGAGAGCATTCCAAAGGTGAGGAGCCACCACTGAAAAGTCTCTCCCTCCCTCTCTCCCCTCCCCCCTAAACAAACATTGCCAGAAATGATAAAGATTAAGATCCACGTTAGTTTTTAATTTAAATATTTTTTCCAGTTGTTGCTTTTAAGAATAACTTGGTTTACAATTAAATCTGAATTTAGTACAAATATATGAAATTGTACACTTATCCCATAAAACTCAGTTCATGAATCTCTATCAAACACTGAATGAAAGAAAAGCCTGCTTGTCTGTGTAAAAGAAGAAAAGAAAATGGGGTGGGGAATATTTGCTTTCTGAAGTCAAGCATTAAAATGTGATACAAGATGCCATGCATTGTATTTTTTTATTGTGGCAGCTTATGAATATTTATGATTATCAACCAAATGGGCATGGCCATTTAGTTTCCATCTCATGAAAACACACTGCTTTGCCTGACACTTCCCAGCCTTGCTTTTGGAAAGTGCTTGGCGCTTAGCTAATGATCCAAGTTCACTTTAATGGATTTCAGCACTTGTCCAAGTATGGATTCATATAGACATATGTAAGAAACACGAGAGTCACTGTGCTCTGTAAGCACACTGTCTGCATTGCTGGCAGACATAATTATTCAGCTCCAGAACTGAGCTCAGGGAAAACTTTTTTGTCGCACTGTCAGCTATGCACAGCGCTGAGTGGCTGGCAGCCAGCTATGCAGAGTGCCAGTTGGCTGACTGTAGTGGTCCCTCCCCCATCCTTTGGGCAGTTTTACAACATGTTACAGATGAACTGAGCATTTTTCAAAAAGAGGCCAAATGAACAGTAAGAAGATAAGCAACTCACTTTACAGTGGTCATACTGCTGCTGTAAAGTTGGGACATCCCCACCAATAGGCATCTGCTTCTTTAACTCTTCATCTTTCAGATTCAGCCATTTGATAAGCTCTTCCAGTGACGTCAGCAACTTATTCCACTTTTCTGCACTTACTTCCAAGTGAGCCCTACAATTAGATACAACAAACTTTGTAGGAGTCTTGGATTGCATTCAGTTATGCTAGATTTCAGCTGCTAATATTGCATCAGTGGTAATTGAGGATATTTTCCTTAATTTAATACAAATAATTGTTCAAATGATGCATTAGATATAACCAGTTGAAAATGATTTATACACGAAAAGCAAGGAATCTAACATGAAAGGTGCAATCTACGGATCTTACAGAATACCCCAAAGATAACTGAATCCATACAAAATTCTACTGAAAGATATCCAAATGTGAGGAAAAATCCGCAGTCTCCTCTTTTGATCTAAACTTTAAAACTAAAAATGATGTAACCTAAGAAAAGTACCTGAAGCTTATGCCACACCTGCACTGTCCTTAGTACCAAGCTCTGGTAGCTGTCAAGGGCTCCTTGGAGGCCTCTCTCAGTCTAATCCAGTAGCCAAGTCCAGACACAGACAAAGGGATTCCTTTCAAAGCTTTATTCTTCTTTTACAACTTAACAACTCTACCGTTTGCAACTAGATCTGAGCAGCACAGTACCTATGCCCTAAGCTGGAACAGTTGGTCCCCGTTTGAAAGGGAATTACTGGCAGACCCCTGAACTTAAGGACTAGGGAGAGACCCTCCCCTTTTCCCTTGGATCCTCTGGGCGCAGCCGTTGTTTGCGCGCCAACCAGGCACTACGCCTCCTTTCCGCGCCCTCCATCTGGTGCCGCTCTCTGCGTCGGTGTCGCGTATCCACCAAGTCTGCTTCCCGTGCTCTGTCACTCCCAGGACTGCTTTCTAAGCTAGGAATGCTGGTGGGAGGAATCTCCGTCAGCTGTTGGCCCTGGGAAAGAGGAGCGCACTCCTCTCCCAGGAGCGACTGCTCTTCCTCAGAATCAGAACTACTCTGGGACTCCATGGGCTCAGTGTCCACCCTGACAGTAATCAAATATATGAATTTAAAATAACTATAAGAAAAACAAAGTTTGATTCCTTGAAAGCAAATCTCCAGATCTCCATGAAAGACATGGCTTGTTGTAGGGGTTTTGGGGTGGGTTAGAAGCTAACGCCACCCTGCCCCACCCTGCTGTGGGCTGGGTTCGGATGACACAACAACCCACGAGGCGGTGTGGGTAATTATGTAAATGCCCAGTCACGTGAGCGGCACATGCAGAGGAAGGGGTAACAACCCATACTGGGTTATTTCTAGGGATGTACGAATCCTACTCACCCGGGGCATCGGCGGTGGGGGGGAGGCGCTCCGTCCCTCCCCCCGGAATCCTCCCCGGACCAGCTCTGCTCCACGGTGGCTCCGCCAAGCCGCCGGCCAGGGCCAGTCGCAGCCAGAGTTCCAACTGCAGCTGGGCTGCTGCAGCCACCATTTGCGTGCTTGCAGTCAGCCGTGATAGGCTACGTAAGTATTTACGTAGCCTACCACGGTAAAGGCAGCCATGCAAATGGCGACCGCTACGCCATTTGCGTGGCCGTCTTTACCATTATAAGCTACGTAAATACTTACGTAGCCTATCATGGCAAAGAGCAGGGGCGCAAATGGCGTATTGGCCACCATTTGCGTCCCTACTCTTTGCCATGATAGGCTACGTAAATACTTACGTAGTCTATCATGGCTGACTGGAAGCACGCAAATGGCGGCTGCTACGATGGCTGCCATTTGCGGCTGAAGAAGCCCGGCAGCAGCCCGGCAGCGGCCGGCCAGGAGACCAGCCAGAGCTGCCGCATCCGCCGCCAGGTAAGCTCCGTCCCGGGGGGATTCCATGGGGTGGCGGAGGGGGGGAGGCCGTTCTGCCACGGATTCTGGGAGGGATTCTAAAGAATTCGAATTCTTTAGAATTCTTTAGAATCCGGCCTCACTGGAGTCCGTGGTGGAATTTTCTGACATCCCTAGTTATTTCCCCCGCTGATCGTACAAACCTGGTTAGAACCTGCAACAGACTCATACCTAGAATGGCAGAGGCACTAAGGGGTTAAATGTCAACTAGCTGAACTTTGCTAGTATATATTATTTATTGCATTTTGTATATATTGCATCCCTACTCTTTGTAAACTCTTATACACTTTAGCTAGTATATATTTATTTATTGAAATTTAATTCAGGTGACCATCATATCTACTATTGTGGCCAAGAATCCCTTAGAAGAAATGGACTAGCACTCATAGTCAACAAAAGGGTGGGAAAAGCAGTACTGGGGTACAATCTTAAAAATGATAGAATGATCTCAGTACGAATCCAAGGCAAACCATTCAACATCACAGTAATTCAAGTCTATGCCCCAACCACTGAGGCCGAAGAAGCTGAGGTTGATCGGTTCTATGAAGACCTACAACACCTTCTAGAACTAACACCAAAAAAAGATGTCCTCTTCATCATAGGGGACTGGAATGCTAAAGTAGGAAGTCAAGAAATCACTGGGATAACAGGCAGGCATGGCCTTGGTGTACAACATGAAGCAGGACAAAGGCTAATAGAGTTTTGCCAAGAGAACACGCTGATCATAGCAAACACTCTTTTCCAACAGCAAAAGGGACGACTCTACACATGGACATCACCAGATGGTCAATATCGAAATCAGATCGATTATGTCCTTTGCAGCCAAAGATGGAGAAGCTCCATACAGTCAGTAAAAACAAGACCTGGAGCTGACTGTGGCTCAGATCATGAGCTGCTTCTTGCAAAATTTCGGCTTAAATTGAAGAACGTAGGGAAAACCACTAAACCATTCAGGTATGACCTAAATCATATCCCTTATGAATATACAGTGGAGGTGAGGAATAGATTCCCCTTCATGGATCACTGCCTTGTTGTGGCGAAGGGGCTTGCGTAACTCAGTGAAGCCATAAGCTATGCCGTGCAGGGCCACCCAAGACGGACAGGTCATGGCAGAGAGTTCTGACAAAATGTGGTCCACTGGAGAAGGAAATGGCAACCCACTCCAGTATTCTTGCCAAGAAAACCTCATGGAACGTATCACAAGGCTAAAAGAGATGACGCCGGAAGATGAGCCCCTCAGGTCGGAAGGTGTCCAATATGCTACTGGGGAAGAGCAGAGGGTATTTCCAAGTAGCGCCAGAAAGAGTGAAGCGGCTGGGCCAAACCCGAAAGGACACTCAGCTGTGGATGTGTCTGGTGGTGAAAAGAAAATCCGATGCTGTAAAGAACAATATTCTTTAGGAACCTGGAATGTCAGATCAATGAATCAAGGTAAGCTGGAGGTGGTCAAACATGAGATGGCAAGATTGAACATCGACATCTTGGGAATCAGCGAACTAAAATGGACAGGCATGGGCGAATTTAATTCAGGTGACCATCATATCTACTATTGTGGGCAAGAATCCCTTAGAAGAAATGGAGTAGCACTCATAGTCAACAAAAGGGTGGGAAAAGCAGTACTGGGGTACAATCTTAAAAATGATAGAATGATCTCAGTACGAATCCAAGGCAAACCATTCAACATCACAGTAATTCAAGTCTATGCCCCAACCACTGAGGCCGAAGAAGCTGAGGTTGATCGGTTCTATGAAGACCTACAACACCTTCTAGAACTAACACCAAAAAAAGATGTCCTCTTCATCATAGGGGATTGGAATGCTAAAGTAGGAAATCAAGAAATCACCGGGATAACAGGCAGGCATGGCCTTGGTGTACAAAATGAAGCAGGACAAAAGCTAATAGAGTTTTGCCAAGAGAACATGCTGATCATAGCAAACACTCTTTTCCAACAGCACAAGAGGCGACTCTACACATGGACGTCACCAGATGGTCAATATCGAAATCAGATTGATTATGTCCTTTGCAGCCAAAGATGGAGAAGCTCCATACAGTCAGTAAAAACAAGACCTGGAGCTGACTGTGGCTCAGATCATGAGCTGCTTCTTGCAAAATTTCGTCTTAAATTGAAGAACGTCGGGAAAACCACTAAACCGTTCAGGTATGACCTAAATCATATCCCTGATGAATATACAGTGGAGGTGAGGAATAGATTTCAGGGATTAGACCTGATAGACAGAGTGCCTGAGCAACTATGGACGGAGGTCCGTAACATTGTTCAGGAGGCAGCAACGAAATCCATCCCAAAGAAAAAGAAATGCAAGAAAGCAAAGTGGCTGTCTGATGAGGCTTTACAAGTAGCTGAGGAAAGAAGGGAAGCGAAAAGCAAGGGAGAAAGGGGAAGATATACCCAACTGAACGCAGAGTTCCAGAGAATAGCAAGGAGAGACAAGAAGGCCTTTTTAAATGAACAATGCAAAGTAATCGAGGAAAACAACAGAATGGGAAAGACTAGAGATCTCTTCAAGAAAATTGGAGATCTCAAGGGAACGTTTTGTGCAAAGACGGGCATGATAAAGGACAAAGAAGGCAGGGACCTCACAGAAGCAGATGAGATTAAGAAGAGGTGGCAAGAATACACAGAAGAACTATACAGGAAAGAGCTGAATGTCCCTGATAGCCATGATAGTGCGGTCATTGAACTTGAGCCGGACATCCTAGAGAGTGAAGTCAAGTGGGCCTTAGGAAGCATTAGTAACAACAAAGCTAGCGGAGATGACAGTATTCCAGCCGAACTATTTAAAATCCTAAAAGATGATGCTGTTAAAGTGCTGCATTCAATATGTCAACAAATCTGGAACACTCAACAGTGGCCACAAGACTGGAAAAGGTCAGTTTACATTCCAATTCCAAAGAAGGGCAACGCCAAAGAGTGTTCAAACTACCGCACAATTGCGCTCATTTCACATGCCAGCAAGGTGATGCTCAAAATCCTACAAGCTAGGCTTCAGCAGTATGCGAACCGAGAACTACCGGAAGTACAAGCTGGGTTTAGAAGAGGCAGAGGAACTAGAGATCAAATCGCCAACATTCGCTGCATCATGGAGAAAGCAAGAGAATTCCAGAAAAACGTCTATTTCTGCTTCATTGACTACGCTAAAGCCTTTGATTGTGTGGATCACAACAAACTGTGGCAAATTCTTAAAGTGATGGGAGTACCAGACCACCTTACCTGTCTCCTGAGAAACCTGTACGAGGGTCAAGAAGCAACAGTAAGAACCGGACATGGAACAACCGAGTGGTTCAAAATTGGGAAAGGAGTACGACAAGGCTGCATATTGTCACCCTGCTTATTTAACTTATATGCAGACTACATCATGAGAAATGCCGGGTTGGATGAATCAGAGGTCGGAATTAAGATTGCTGGGAGAATTATCAACAACCTCCGATATGCAGACGATACCACCCTAATGGCAGAAAGCGAAGAGGATCTCAAGAGCCTCTTGTTGAGGGTGAAAGAGGAGAGTGCAAAAGCTGGTTTGAAACTCAACATTAAAAAAACGAAGATCATGGCATCTGGCCCCATCACTTCCTGGCATATAGAAGGGGAAGAAATGGAAGCAGTGACAGATTTTACTTTCTTGGGCTCCAAGATCACCGCAGACGGTGACTGTAGCCATGAAATTAAAAGACGCTTGCTCCTTGGGAGGAAAGCTATGGCCAACCTAGACAGCATAGTCAGAAGCAGAGACATCAGCTTGCCGACAAAGGTCCGTCTAATCAAAGCTATGGTTTTCCCAGTAGTAATGTATGGCTGTGAGAGCTGGACTATAAGGAAGGCTGAGCGCCGAAGAATTGATGCTTTCGAACTGTGGTGCTGGAGAAGACTCTTACGAGTCCCCTGGACTGCAAGGAGGTCAAATCAGTCCATCCTAAAGGAAATCAACCCTGAGTGCTCATTGGAAGGACAGATACTGAAGCTGAAGCTCCAATATTTTGGCCACCTAATGCGAAGAGAAAACTCCCTGGAAAAGACCCTGATGCTGGGAAAGACTGAAGGCAAAAGGAGAAGGGGACGGCAGAGGATGAGATGGCTAGATAGCATCACGGATGCAATGAATATGAACTTGAGCACGCTCCGGGAGAGAGCGCAGGACAGGAAGGCCTGGCGTGCTATGGTCCATGGGGTCACGAAGAGTCGGACACGACTGAACGACTGAACAACAACGAGGAATAGATTTCAGGGATTAGACCTGATAGACAGAGTGCCTGAGCAACTATGGACGGAGGTCCGTAACATTGTTCAGGAGGCAGCAACGAAATCCATCCCAAAGAAAAAGAAATGCAAGAAAGCCAAGTGGCTGTCTGATGAGGCTTTACAAGTAGCTGAGGAAAGAAGGGAAGCGAAAAGCAAAGGAGAAAGGGGAAGATATATCCAACTGAATGCAGAGTTCCAGAGAATAGCAAGGAGAGACAAGAAGGCCTTCTTAAATGAACAATGCAAGGAAATCGAGGAAAACAACAGAATGGGAAAGACTAGAGATCTCTTCATGAAAATCGGAGATCTCAAGGAAACGTTTTGTGCAAAGACGGGCATGATAAAGGACAAAGAAGGCAGGGACCTCACAGAAGCAGATGAGATTAAGAAGAGGTGGAAAGAATACACAGAAGAATGATACAGGAAAGATCTTAATGTCCTTGATAGCCATGACAGTAATGTCCTTGATAGCCATGATAGTGCGGTCACTGAACTTGAGCCAGACATCCTCGAGAGGGAAGTCAGGGTGGGCCTTAGGAAGCATTAGTAACAACAAAGCTAGCGGAGATGACAGTATTCCAGCCGAGCTATTTAAAATCCTAAAAGATGATGCTGTTAAAGCGCTGCATTCAATATGCCAACAAATTTGGAACACTCAACAATGGCCGCAAGACTGGAAAAGGTCAGTTTACATTCCAATTCCAAAGAAGGGCAACGCCAAAGAGTGTTCAAACTACCGCACAATTGTGCTCATTTCACATGCCAGCAAGGTGATGCTCAAAATCCTACAAGCTAGGCTTCAGCAGTATGCGAACCGAGAACTACCGGAAGTACAAGCTGGGTTTAGAAGAGGCAGAGGAACTAGAGATCAAATCGCCAACATTCGCTGCATCATGGAGAAAGCAAGAGAATTCCAGAAAAACGTCTATTTCTGCTTCATTGACTATGTTAAAGCCTTTGATTGTGTGGATCACAAAAAACTGTGGCAAATTCTGAAAGTGATGGGAGTACCAGACCACCTTACCTGTCTCCTGAGAAACCTGTACGAGGGTCAAGAAGCAACAGTAAGAACCGGACATGGAACAACCGAGTGGTTCAAAATTGGGAAAGGAGTACGACAAGGCTGCATATTGTCACCCTGCTTATTTAACTTATATGCAGAGTACATCATGAGAAATGCCGGGTTGGATGAATCAGAGGTCGGAATTAAGATTGCCGGGAGAATTATCAACAACCTCCGATATGCAGACGATACCACCCTAATGGCAGAAAGTGAAGAGGATCTAAAGAGCCTCTTGTTGAGGGTGAAAGAGGAGAGTGCAAAAGCTGGTTTGAAACTCAACATTAAAAAAAATAAGATCATGGCATCTGCCCCTATCACTTCCTGGCATATAGAAGGGGAAGAATTGGAAGCAGTGACAGATTTTACTTTCTTGGGCTCCAACATCACTGCAGACGGTGACTGTAGCCATGAAATTAAAAGACGCTTGCTCCTTGGGAGGAAAGCTATGGCAAACCTAGACAGCATAGTAAGAAGCAGAGACATCACCTTGCCAACAAAGGTCTGTCTAATCAAAGCTATGGTTTTCCCAGTAGTAATGTATGGCTGTGAGAGCTGGACTATAAGGAAGGCTGAGCACCGAAGAATTGATGATTTCGAACTGTAGTGCTGGAGAAGACTCCTACGAGTCCCCTGGACTGCAAGGAGGTCAAATCAGTCAATCCTAAAGGAAATCAACCCTGAGTGCTCATTGGAAGGACAGATACTGAAGCTGAAGCTCAAATATTTTGGCCACCTAATGCGAAGAGAAAACTCTCTGGAAAAGCTGGGAAAGACTGAAGGCAAAAGGAGAAGGGGACGGCAGAGGATGAGATGGCTAGATAGCATCACCGATGCAATGAATATGAACCTGAGCACACTCCGGGAGAGTGCGCAGGACAGGAAGGCCTGGCGTGCTATGGTCCATGGGGTCACGAAGAGTCGGACACGACTGAACGACTGAACAACAACAACAAATTATTTATTGCATTTTGCTGAATCAATGAATTTTTGCAGCATTGTGCTATAATTCGGTTAATATGACATGCCATTAGTATAACTACTCTTGACAATGTCAGAACCTTTTATTTTTCTCAGTTCCTTGTCTGCTTCCAAGTACAGCAAGCAGAGGCTGTCCTAACACTTACAAAGGGAATTGTTGTAATCCTCTTCTGTCACTTATCAGGGTATTTAATGTATTTTAGATTCTTAAATGTTTTCTTCTCTATGTTTCCTTGGATGATAGTAAAAGCAGCCTAGACTTTAGTTCTGCAGCCCACTTTAGTTCTGTCTTTTCACTGATCTGGATTAATCCTGAGACCATATAATTACCTTACACTGATAAACAGTTTTACTACCTACATGTCACCTGGGAACAGAAATAATAGTTGTCAGTTTAATATTCTGCTAGCTCAGTACGCAATTCTAGTAGTAGAATACTAGCCTTTTTTAAAGGAAGAAATCTCATTTTTAAAAATCTGCATATTTTCTTAGCAGATTCCAGTGATTAGTTAGTCCTTAACTCATTCACTGTTGTTATTTTTGACAGCACTCTACCTGCTATGTCTAAAGACATACCTGGTTTCCTATAACCTTCAGGGCACAGAGGTTATCAGTTTATCATAAACACCACAGGGAAAGGTTTAAGGATGAGTGGTCTGCTGACTACCAAGAGCTTATTATAGGGGGGAGGGGGGGCTAAAGGAATACAAGGCCAGATCTTTTGATATTAAATTGATAGCTGTCATCAGCCTTGATTTTCTACGGCATGGGTATGCACTGCTCTAGTCTTTTGTATCTCTATGGAATCAACTGCACATACAAAATAGAACTGGAAAACCAGGTTTCTGATTTTATATCAGAGGTGCCAGTATGGACCATATTGGGACTGCATGCCCTCGGCTTTTATCAAGAGTTAGACTAGCTAAATCTTTCTGTCTGTAAGCATCAACGATGGAATCCCTGTCAGCATTTTTTGGTATAACATCCTTGATATTCTACCTCCTTTCTCAAATAAATCTCTAGTTTGTTCTTTTGACTTTTGACTCCAGTTCTGAAAGTCAGAGCACTGGACTAGGACCAGGAAGAATTGGATTCCAAACCCCATTAAGCCACAAAGCTCACTGGGTGATTTCAGGTCAGCTGCTCTTTCTCAGCCTAACCACCTCACAGGGTTGTTGAGAGGATACAATGGGGGCAGAAACCATGTATGTTGCCTTGAGTTTCTTGGAGGAAAGGCAAGATATAGATGAAATAAATAAAATTAAGTTTGAACTTTTTCTATGATTTGGCACTGCTTGCGTTTGGGCCAAGAAACTATGTATTCTTAAGAGGAGTACTTGGATCACCAAAAACATCAGTCCTCTATGGGATCAGTCTTGGGAAACTTCCCTGCAATGGATGGGCCTGCGATACTCTCTATTTTACTTTTATTTTACAGTTTGTCAACTGAAAATAAATGTGCTTTCATATACACAAAAATATTGGAACTTGGCAAGGCACGCCTCTTGAGCTTTACTTGTGACTGTTTTTGGAAGTCAGGAAAGATTTGGGTACTGAGGGAGCACATGAGACATATGAACAGGACCATATTTCATGATAGGATTAAACAGGAAATTGGTTAAATCTACCAGAACATGTGTTTCTACATAGGCAGGCAAACATATGTTTTTGGATGAGGATAAATGTTGTTACTGGTTCCTCCTAATCCCAGTTTAGGAAGCCTCTAACACTTGCAAAACATAAAAAGTACACACATGTTAAGTGTTTCCTGAATTGTGATCCCAAACCTCCCCACCCTTTCTGTTTTCTACCTTTACTCTTAATAGCACTAAAATTCAAGCCAGATGTGACCGTACTGATTGCGAACACACGCACTAGAAATAACTGAGGACGGAGATACTGTCACCCAAAAATACATTTTCTCCCCTAGGCAAGTAGTAAAGCTTTTTACTATTTGCTTAGGAAACAGATGGATAGATTTACTTTGGTTTTTTTGAAGGTGATGGACAAAAATATTTGTCAAAAACATTGGCAACTTTGTAATAATAAAAATAACATCAGTAAAGATCAGTACCCCCCTGCCAACAGCGCTAGCAAACCTGAAAGTAACAATCACAGCATCAAGTATTTATTTGGCAGTGTGTGTGCGTGCACGCGGGGGGGGGGGGGAGTGAGAGAGAGAAACCATATTAACACTAACATAACCTTTCCTAATTTTGCCTCAGAGCATTTCAGCATAAAACAAGTTATGTTCCAACACTGTCCTCCAAACTCCACAGAAGCCAACTGTCAAGATCTCCTAATTGTTCTTATCTGATATTTGTACAGTATTTTCCAGCTATAAAGTACTTTAAAATTATAATCTATTTATCCTCCCACCCTGGAGGTAAGCTTACACTGAAAGATAGTGACTTCCCAAGGCTTCATACTAACTAAATGATCACTGCCTACTTACTATATGACTATGTATATACAGGTGCATATAAGCATACATATGATATGTATATATGCAATGTAATTTAGTTTCATGCCTATCTTCCTCTACCACTGGCATGTTTCAATAGCAATCATAAATCAAGTATATGTTGTAGGAGTATATGCAAATAAAATAGCAATAAATACATTTCCTAAGAATAGTATCTCAGGATGCCACAAACACTCAATAGAACATTTATTTTTTACATTTCACTTCTATATCACCCAATAGCTGAAGCTCCCGCTACTGGACCAAGGTAAAGATGTAAAATATCAATATGGGGCTGCTGGGGCATTTGGGGTAATTTCTTCCCCTCCCCCACCAAGTCAGAGTTCATAAATCTACCATAATTCAATGCATGCTCAGAAGCAAAACCATCTGTATAGAATGATCAGCAAAACATTGAACTGAATCTATGCCTAGAGAGAGATTCTTATCAATCTGTTTTGGCCACAAATACCAGATTCATAATAGGATTGCCAGATTTGTCCCATAGAAGGGAAATTCTTTATTCTAGAACAGCTGAGCCTAAAAGAAGTTGACTGCTTAGATCCAGTGGAAGGGTCATACATAAAATGGGGCTTCCCCACCCCTTCTTCCCTGCAGTAGTCCCTTGTGCCCCAGTGAATTTGACCCCCCTCAAATTCTCTGTGAGAGCAGGGAATCGTTGAAAATCAGGCAAAGCACCCTGCATGAGCTGATGCAGTGTGCCTCCTTTCCCACACTGCCCTGGTACACCAGGAAAACCAGGCCAGGTTAGAAATCTAAAAATTGCATGCCAGTGATGCCCCAGTAAGGATAACCCTGGTGTGGGAAATATTCACTTCAGTGCTTCCTCTCATATGAGCATGGACATTCTGATATCACCAAAGGAGTACAGTAGCTCCTACACTGCTATAGCAACATTCCTATGTTTATGGCAAGTACTTTAACACAGGACATTTTTTTTAAATCAAAATCCCTTCTAAGAGACTGCCAAAAGCAATCTGTTTTTTTACTTTACTTGAACATTCTTTAAAAGGACAAGCAAAAGCTAATAATATTTATTCTTTATTTGGAAAGTGATGCATCTGTTCTTTGTTGCTGTTACTTTTTATTCTGAATGCAAGCCAAATACCATAGTAACAACCATATTCCCAGACTCAAATATAGCGTTTTCCAGTTTCTCTACAAAATTCATTAGAGCATCCCTTTAGTCAATCTAGCCACATGTGAAAGCTTTCTGTCCCTACCTACTTTAGACATTGTTTTCAAATCCCTCATAATAAAGCAGAGTTATTCTCATACCCTGACAGAAAGTAATGTCCTAGTGAAGCCTAAGCTGCAGCTCTGCTTGAAAAGGGAGACAGAAGAAAGTCTGGATTGAGATGGAAGAGATGCAACTTCTTCCCGGAGCCTAAAAGACCTCCTTTAACTGCCATTGGTATTGGCACAGTAAGAACTGCCGGGTGAGTGCCTCTTGCTGGGAAAGCATTCTTGATCCCTGGAAATATATTTTTCAGCACTCTCCTGAGACCTGTCTAGAAGCACTTATCTGTAGCTAGTTCTGCCTCTTAAATCCACAGCACTTTTAGTGTACAGCAGAAGGCAGAAAACTGTCAAGGATGAACTTCACTCCTGTGTAAAATGGCAACACTCTTCTCATTTGAGTCCATTTTAGCTCTACATCATGGGATTAAGTGGCACATGAAGCCTTTTGCTGGCATGGCATAGAGGGTGAAACTATTACTCAGAAATGAAGAACAAAATTTTAAAAAGTACATGGCCAGAAATGTTATGTTATCAAACAAGCTGAGGAACAGTAACCTGAATTGGCACCAGAGAGACACAAAAATCAGAACATGACCTGTCATCTGGGTCCAATACATGTGGCTTGCCCTGGGCCTATGTTCCATTTGGGGGGTGCACAAATTAAAAAAATATGGGGGCAGACAAACAATCACTCTCTTTACACATCACCAAGTTTCAAAAGGCACACCGGAGACATAGGCAGGGCAGGCTGCTATCCAGAAGAAGAGAAAGAGCCAATGTGGCGTAGTAGACAGACTTGGACTATGGAGATCTACAGTGTGTTGCATAAGTATTCACCCCCCTTTGACTTTTCCTCATTTTGTTGTGTTACAACCTGGAATTAAAATGGATTTAATTAAGATTTCGTGTCACTGATCTACACAAAATAGTCCATAATGTTGAAACAGGGGAAAAATCTACATTGTATTGTACAAAATGATTTACAAATAAAAAACTGAAAAGTCTGGATTGCATAAGTATTCACCCCTTTGCTGTAACACCCCTAAATAAGCCCTGGTGCAACCAGCTGCCCTCAGAAGTCACATAATTAGTTGAATGGAGTGCACCTGTGTGCAATTCCGGTGTCACACGATCTCACATTAAATACACCTGTTTCTGGAAGGCCCCAGAGTTTGTTGGAGAGCCTGTCTAAACACACAGCATCATGAAGACCAAGGAGCTATCAAAACAAGTCCGGGATGGAGTTCTGGATAAGCACCAATCGGGGTTGGGTTATAAAAAAAAATTCCAAACTATGAACATCCCCCAGAGCACAATTAAATCCATTATTACAAAATGGAAAGAATATGGCACAACCGTGACTCTGCCTGGAGAAGGCCGTCCACCAAACCTCAGTGACCAGGTAAGAAGGGCATTAGTCAGAGAAGCAAAAAAGAGGCCAATGGTAACTCTGAAGGAGCTGGAGAGATCCACAGATGAGAGAAACCATTCATAGGACTGCAGATGGATGTAGCCCAGATGCTCCACAAAGCTGGGCTTATGGAAGAGTGGCGAGAAGAAAGCCACTGCTGAAAAAAAGCATATTGAATCCCGTTTGGATTGTGCCAAAAGGCATGTGGGAAACACAGCAAATAGGTGGGAAAAGATTCTCTGGGCTGATAAGTTCAAAACTGAAGTTTCTGGCCTTACAGCAAAACGCTATGTGTGGTGCAAAGCCAACAGTGCTCATCGCCCTGAGAACACCATCTCCATGGTGAAGCATGGTGGTGGCAGCATCATGTTATAGGGATGCTTTTCATCAGCACAGACAGGGAAACTGGTCAAGATTGAGGGCAAGATGGATGCAGCCAAATACAGGGCAATTCTAAAGGAAAACCTCTTTCAGTCTGCAAGGGACTGGGGTGGAAGTTCACCTTCCAGCAGGACAATGTCCCTAAACACACAGCCAAAGTTACACTGAAGTGGTTTAAAAACAAGAACCGGAATGTCTTAAAATGACCCAGTCAAAGCCCAGACCTTAATCCAATTGAGAATCTGTGACGAGACTTGAAAATTGCTATTCACCAACCAACCCCATCCAACCTGACAGAGCTTGAGCAATTTTGCCATGAAGAATGGGCAAAAATTGCAGGATCCAGATGTACAAAGCTGATAGAGACTTACCCCCAAAGACTCACAGCTGTAATTGCTGCCAAATGTGTTTCTACCATGTACTGACTCAGGAGGATGAATACTTATGCAACCAACAAATTCCAGTTTGATTTTGTTTAATTAACTTTTCTGCCACAATAAAAATATTTTGCACCTTCAGAGCATTAAGTATGTTGTGTAAATAAAATTATAAAAATGACAATTAAATCCATTTTAATTCCAGATTGTAACACAACCAAATGTGGAAAAGTCAAAGCAGGGTGAATACTTATGCAAGGCACTGTGCATTCAAACCTCTTGTTAACCATGATCTTGGGTTAGTCACATTTTTTATAATTTTAATGTAATTTTCAGGGTTGTTGTAAAGCTAAAATGAGCTAATAGCTGTTTATGGCATTCAGAGCTCCTGAAGAAAGGAGAAGATAGGAATGTGATGAATAAAATATAAAGGATCACTTGAGGCCTGCTTAGCATAAAAATCTATGCTTTTCTAAATCGTTGTCACAATTCCATTAATTTTCTTCTTTAAAATGGTTTTGTCAACCCTTACCCTTAAGAATCGTAGACTTGGAAAAGGTCAGAAAGCCATCTAATCCAGTCCACTGCTATAAAACAGGAACTGCCATCAACAAGTTTCCCACAGAGCAATCTACACATTGGAGACCACATAATGGCAGAAGCAACCAGCTACATTACTGAAGGTAACTGCAAATAGTACTTATGCCTTGCGCTAAACTAAGTCTGAAATGCAAAGTCAAAATTACCAAGTTCTCTTTACTGTTTGGAGGATTATCTGTGTATTATATTTTGATGATTCACTCTTCGCAGAGAACTCTCTTATTATGCACCTCCAAAGTGATACCTCTGGATTTCTCCCACATGCAGCTGATAAATGTCATCTGAACATCATGTTCCACGTGTATACACAAATTAAACAAACTATTAAAATGGTTTTAAATCTGATTGTTACACACCATTCATAGCAACAATCACTATCTCATCCTCAGACTGCAATTAATGACTGGCTGAAGTAAATGACTTGAGGGCAGCTTGGGCCATTAATTTTCCAAATGATCATTAATCCCCAAGAAATACCAAGCTGCTCAATTGTTACTGCTGGAACTTTGCAGCTGTTGATTAAAGTATTAACATAAATGTCTCCTCATCTCTTTCTTGCTGATTTGTGAGGGAGGCTTATAGAAGTCGGACATTAATCGCACTTGTTTTAAAGACTCACGGTGTAAGCTGACACATGCCGACCTCCCAAGCTCCTCAGAAAAAGTAGAACTTCACATTCTGATGTGCGGTAACTAAATAATTTTGGCTTTAAGTAAATAGTGTATTTAACTGTCCCGTAGCTTGGTAATGTCATTGTCCAACTGGTCAAGTTTGATCAGTCACTGCTGATGGGATAGAGATCTCGAACTAGAGCATCTAGCTCTGTAGCAGCGCTCAGGGAGCTAATAAAGGACAAAGACAACCATGAACAGTTTTCTCTTCAGGGTATTCTTCTGAAAACAGGATGAAAAGCATTCACCAGTCACACTCCCCAGCATCAGCTGAATGACTGGATGACCAAAATAGAAATTCCGTTGGTGGAGATTGCCTAGGACACTCGTCTTTAGCTTTTCTTTCTCCAGCACCATTCATTCTTTGCATCACTGCTGCTCAAGTTCTGACCCTCTGCTTCCTAGTGTGCCCCATGTTCCTGCCTCCTGTGAATTCCCAGCCCCACATAATAATTTATTCTGTTTATTATTGTTTTTACTTATTTTAAACAAATAAGTTACGTAGTGTATTTCATGGACACTGCTAGACTGAGCTCAGACACCCTGATCCTGCAGAGTATGCTCACCCTGAGAAAGGCTTGACATCTTGTCATGTAGAGCCTTTTCTCACGCCACTGCTTTTAAGACTATTCAGTAGGACCAAATTTATTCTGATGCTGAATATGAGAACTGGCAACTTGTGGTTGCATATTTCTACTGGGGAGCAACCTATGGTGTTAAATGAGTAATGTCCAGCATTACTAATATATATAATTTTTAGAAAAGTTTAATTCTCAGTAATCTGAACATTGGTAATCCAGGTTGCTTTTTCCTGAACAAGTTTTGCAACTGCATTAAATACTTTAAATCTGTTTGAATGACACTTCTTCAGTCATGGTGAGGTTGGGAGAGGGTCTTGGCCTCTTTGTGCTTCCTGCTCCCTGCAAATAGAATGTAATGTTAAATGAGAAAATCCTGCATTTAGAAAATCTTCATTTCATGGTCAGGGAGAAAATAATTGCTGATTTAGGCATTGCCTTCTGCACAGGGAGGGGGACGGGAAAGAAGCACATGAGTTCGATTCCTGCTTCCAATCTCACTCCATTGGGCCTTTTGACACAGAGCCACTTCACAGAGCACTGGCTGACACCAGCCCTGTACATGACAACAATTTAAAGTGCCCATGTTAACCTTTAAAACTCTAAACTGTTTTGGGATAAGTTATCTTAAGGGCCACTTTCACACGTATAAACCCGCCCATTTGTTAAGCTCTTCTTTGGAGGCCCTGCTCATTAGCCTGCCATTATGTTGGCAGTCACTAGAGACTGGGCCTTCTTGACGGTGGGCCCGTGGTTGTGGAACTCCCTCTCAGCTGATTTACACATGGCCTTACCTCTTTTGGACCACATTCTCCTAACACTACTGCTGACTTAGCGTGCAATCCTATGTCTGTACAACTTATTTCTGTCTAAACATGCATAGGCTTGCAGCCTTAACGAATTTTACCTAAAGCCTTGCAGTATGGTTTAAGCCACCTCTCAATTTGCTCTCTTAAACTGTGTACTATTGTCTGATCTGATCATTTTAATGTGCCCTAATGCATTTTATGTATGCTGCCCTGTGAGGGCTATGCCCTAAAAGGCAGCCTGGAAACAAACATTATGCATGTGTTTGCTATGTTTTTATGCTATGTTCTTCTGTGTACGTGTAAAATGTTTCAAATGTACACATTAAGAAAGTAGCATATGAAGCAGCCCTCATTCGTATCTTATTCTCATATTCTATTTTACCTGATACTGGCAGACTTTGCTTTCAGATCATTCCAGCGTTGGTTCATATCATCAATGCGGTGCTGTAGCAGTGCAGCCTCCTCAGAGTTTCCCAAGGCTTTCACCATCTTCTGCCTGTTTCCATCAATACTCTTGAAGATGTCATTGTGGGCATCAATTTCAGCCTGGATGTCCTGGGAAAACAAAAGCAAACAAACAAGAAATCCAATGATGTTAATGCTGTACTTCCAACAACATATAAAAACTACAAAGAATTCTTCTCCCTTCTCCTGGTGAAAGCTATCAGTAATCAAGATTACCACATTGGAATATTAGGGTTAAATCCAACGCTACGCAAGTAGACTGCCACTCACACAACAGGACTTTCTCTTGCTTGCCTCCCCTCTGCAGTCTGCCCCCCCCAACCCAAAAAATCTTCTCCAGAGGCTCCCCGAACTCTCCGGAGCAGAGTCGGGGGACATGCAGTGGGCTGCAGCAGGGAGTGTAAATTTGTTCTACCAGTGGTTTCTGTGTTGTCACTGGAGGATGGCCAGTATTAGATACAACCAAGATTTTACAGATCTGCTTTAACAGCATATGCTTTTGAAATACTAGAAGGTAGGAGGAAATGTGATACATTCAGTGCAAAGTACAAGACCTTATTCTGAAGATTGCTGTCACAGTTCCCTGGCATGCACAAGAGTTTCCTATACTATTATAACACTTTCAAATTATCAATAAAGTACATGATTACAAGCCAGTATCACTGTTGACATTTACATCAAGGACTACTAACACAGATTATTAAATACATCACATTAAATACATCACTAGCACTTCATGTTAGCCCAAGCAATTTAAGACAGGTCCAAAGAGACAATTTTTCACACAGTGCAGGGTGCTTCTATGAACTCTTGAGGTTTCCTAAGGAAAAGCAACACCCCCACCCCCACCCTCCCCACACAGTACCAACAAAAAATAACCCCATTAACAATAAACCAAACCCAGACATGTGAACAGCAGAACCCATCCCCATGTGGAAGTGGAGGGAGAACACATGGACTGAAATATTCCTTCTATCTGGAGTAAGCAGCTGAGAAGTGCTGAAAGAGTACATCCAATATTCCAAAACTAGACATGCTCAGATTACAAACTGTTAAGTCTTCTGAAGATCCCAGAACAGATTTCTCAGGGACATAGACATTTCTGAAATTGCAGAATACAATACAAAGTATGTCAATGTTTTGTGTTTTAGACTTAAATATTTATGTGAAATGCTAGATATTGAGACAGGGGTGATGCCAGTTGGCATCCTACAGGCCAGATGCAGCACACAAAGCAATTTCATTTGGCCATGGTGGCCCCTTCCCAAACAATATTTTCAAGTAAAAAAATAAGATATTAAAATCCCACAATTCAGTGTTCTCTCTCCTTCTCTCTTGGCTTTTCTAAGCTATATATAAATGTCCACAGTTGTATGTATGTGCAATCCATGTACACATAAGTGTTCATGTTCCATAACATTTAAGTCCTTACTCCTAGGCAGTGGAAAATTTATTTTGGAGCTGACTGCTCCTGATCCCTGGGCCATGCTCTAGAGAACAGAATTGCCCCTGAGAATACAGACTTTTAAGAAGTTGACCGACCCTGCTCTATGAAATCAAGAAAAGAAAAGCTTTCATTTTTCAAATGAAAAGCAAACAGCATTATAAGGTGAACACCAAGATAATTGTCAGGGATGCTTTCCAACATCTGGGCAAGAATGTTTAAACAGACAAATAGAAAAGCCATGGGACATATAGTATATCTCCATGGGATCAATCAGTGAAGATTATTACAGGAACCTTGTGGTGCTATGAACATGATCATCCTTTTTGAGAAGAACACATTTAACAAGCTTGGAATTCCTTAATGATCTGATTCTTTCATATTCTGTTCAGCATGTTCCCATTTCTCCCAAGCAAGCTTTCACAAAGGTGCCCAAGAGGGTAGTGTTGCATCTAAACATGGCTGTTAAACACACGACAGGCATTTTAGAATTCACTGACTGTTCTCATTCATTTAGGATATTGTAAAATGCATAATAATCCTCATGGGGAAAAGAAAACAGATGTAAAGATGAAAATATGAAATCTCTGGGAAACATTTGATGCGTCACCCAAGTTATTTACTGAAATGAAACTTGGAATTATTTGTTTCTTCAGAAAGAAAGAGAAATATTTTTTGTCACCCAGCATGTTTTTTGGGAAACAGAACCCTCCCTCCATTCTCCTCCCCTCCCCTCCCCACCACACACACACACACACACACAGCCTCAAGCTGACGCTAAACAGAAGTATCTAGAATGCAAACTGGCTAGTAGATTTTTAATTTCAAACCCACAGTACCAGGTTTAAGACTTAAATTCATGCTGGCAGACAGGTTGTGGAGGAAAGTTGTAACCAGTTTTTAATTTATTTTCTCAGGGACAAACTAGATGTGACACACGTATTTTATCCATATGTCTACAATATCCACAGAAAAGATAGGGAATGGGGAGTCTACTCTTTACTTGAAAAGGAGCACACAAACCCTTCTCCTTCTTTATCTCACTGCAATCCACTGCTTGAAGGAATTTTTCCCTAGCCCAGCTCACTTCCAGTATGAGAGCTCAGCTTGGAAAAAATGGCTTAAAGCAGCAGAGAAAGGTAAGGCAGAGCAGGAGGGAAGCTTTTGACGCTCCTTTTCATATAAAGGGTAGACAGGCACTCTCCACTCCCTCTTCATATGTGATCAGGGCAGGCATGTGGATGGATGACCCATCCTATCTACCTTGTCCTTCAGAAGTGAGATCTACTGATCTGAGCAAGACCTATTCCCAGGACATGTGCAAAGAAGTGAAGGCATAGAATCTCAGTGGCCACACACACTGAGATTTGGTGGGTGGCTACTTGTAAGTGGGCCTTTTCTGCAGTGGTCCTCAAATTGTGGAATGCTCTCCCTAGAGAGATCTGTCTGGAGCCTTCTTTGTTGACTTTTTGATGCCAAGCAAAGATCTTTTTATTCTCCCAGGCATTTTAAACTGCTGCTTGCTTTATTTTTAATATATGTACTGCTGCACTTTTAAATCATCCCTGTTTTTAGCTGTTCAGTTACTTATCTCCCTTAAATGATTATTTTTTGTTACTCCTTTTCTATCAAGACTTGTAATGTGTTCTGTTATTAGTTTTTATCATTGGCTATATTGTTTTTGTTTTTATTATGTATATCGCCCTGACAGCTTTGCCTTTGGGCACCTCATAAGCTGAATGAATGATATAAATAATACTGATGTGGGATCTTGCTTTTTTAGCATTTATTCAATATTCTGGTGCATGCCTTTAATGCTGTAATTTGCTCTTCTGAAACATATGGTGATATTGGCAGAGAAACACCAATCCCAACAACTTTTTAGGATTTACAAACATTGTGCTGGTCTATTTTGATTCTGTTCTCCATGCAATCTGGCTTTAAAAACAACACTACACCTCCAGTGTTTTCTCTGTTTTCTTCATAATCACTTGCATTCTTTTGTATTTATATCCTTGTGAATCCCTTTCATCCCATTTTTAATCCCTTGTGACACTGACTCTGATTCTTCACAAATACTCAGTTCAGTTCTAATTGGCTCAAATATCAATAATATAAGTGCAGCTGAGAAGAAAACACACACACACACACAGACACACACACCCAGCAAATCAAGTCTTTCAACTTTGACCCTTTAAAATAGAGTCAGAAGCAAGCACTCTTAGCTGCTTTAGCTGTACTTCTCCAATGTTCCATGCTCTCTTTCCTCGCTCCCCAGCCCCTCTAAAGGAGGCTATACAGAATTATGATTCCCACCCCCCACGTACCATTAGTTGGTTATTTAGGGTTATCTACAGTAAGTTCTCTGGAGTGGAATACAGGCTACCAAGCTAAAACAAAAAACAAAAAAGTATGTTGTAACACTTATTTCTATGGCAAATTGTTCCTGTAGCACTGTTTACACAGTTTCCAGCACTATAGTAATATCTAGTAGCAAAATTCAAACAGCTTGTTCCTGAAAACAGCTAGTCCTTTATTTCTTCTCTACAGTAGTGAGAGGAAATGCTCTTTGCCTCTATAGAACCATGATTTATAAATAAATTAGTCCACTTTTCACTCAAGCGGAGTTCCCAAAAAATCATACAAAACCATTGAAAAATATAGAGTACATTTAATGTATGTACATATGCAAGCTACCAGAACATTGGGGGACCCCGAAGAACCAACATGTGCGAAGCGTGGTTGGATTTTTTTAGATATGTGGTTTGGAATGCAAATTATCACAGATCCATTTAAAACAAGGCTGCTCCGATGCAATATAGCACACACACAGAGCAGCTGTGAGGACGGCCACACTTCAGTGGTAGAGCACCTGCTTTGCATGCAGAAGGACCCAGAGTCAATCTCTGGTATCTCCAGGTAGGGCAAAGAAAGAATCTTGCCTGAACCTCTGAAGAGCCACAGCCACTCAGTGGATCAGTATTCTGATGCAGTAGAAAGAAGCTTCCTATGTTCCTGTGCATGCAGCAACAAAGACCAAAAAATGTTGAAAACCAAGTTTCCGATGCAAAAGGTGAGATAGGGAATGGAATCCATTCCCTCTTCCCAAACAACCAATCACTGGCATTTCTACTTAAAAAAAATTCAATTATTTTATAAATATTCATGTTCATATCCCACCCTTCCACTTCATTTGCAAAGCACTCAAGGCAGTGTACAACATCACAACTGAAAACAGTCATTAAAAAATGATTAAAACAAACACCACCACATCAAGAACATGGCCAGTTAAAAATCTAGGGGATAAAACAATGTCAACTAGCTATGTCAACAGCCTGCTAAACCAACCCAGTCTTTAATGGCGTCTAAATGCCAGTAAAGCAGTTCAAAGTGGATCTCCTGGGCAAGGAGTTCCACAATCTGGTGCTACTATGGAAAATGCTCTCCCACAGGTCCTTGCCGAGCTTACTTCTGATGGTGTTGGGACTCCTAAAAGGGTTTCTTCTGATGATATAAGCAGACAGAAGGAGACGGTCCTTCAGCTATCCTGGACCCAAACACTTTAGGACTTTAAAGGTGATCATGAGCACTTTGAATTGGATTAGGAAACAGACTGGATGCAAGTGCAGATTATGCCTCTGCAGCCATGGCCGTATGATCAGGATGGGATATTACACATCCTGCACCCCATTCCACAAGCACATATACCCCATCCAGCTAGAGGATGCAGAAGCATAAATCAACATGCATACACAAGCAGAAGCATAAATCAACATGCATACAGCCCTTAAGTGGATCAGAGACCTAAAAAGTAAGCAAACTGGAGATGCTGCCATAGTTTGTAATTGTCCTTTCCTTGCAACAAAGAGCCTATAGGCAAGTCTGAAGGATAAAAATCTGGCAAGCAGTCTGGAGCAGGAGGAGTGATCAGACAGGACACAAACAGGCAGGGTGTCATCAGATGCCCGAAGATCAGGGTGGTAGACAGCAGATCTTTCAGAATCCTGGAGAGAGCTCAGGGAGCAGACTTGTTCCAACAAGAGTGTCTTCTCAACTGAGGCCTTTTAAGATCTCTGAGCCCGACTACCTTTTTCATGCTCCACCCCCTTGCTGAGGAGTACAGAGCCTGGCCTGAAGCCGAGCACTCCACCTCTCTGTGAAATCATGCTGGACACACTGCTTGTGCTGGTGAACTGGCTCCGTAGAGAATGGACCTTGGAAGCAGGTACACTGGCCCTTTTTTGGATTGCAGTCTCTGGACTGGACTCTGTGGTCTCCAGTTATGGTTATGTGCTACCTCCAGTGCCAGAGGCAGCATGCCTATGTACACCAGTTGCTGGGGAACATGGGTGGGAGGCTGCTGTTGCACTTGTGTCCTGTTTGTGTGTTCCTGGTCAACAGCTGGTTGGCCGCTGTGTGAACAGAATGCTGGACTAGATGGACCCTTGGTCTGATCCAGCATGGCTCTTATGTTCAGTTCAGGGGTCTCTGGTATTTCAGTCCTGGGAGTGTTTGTTCTAGGCTTGGGGGCCTCAGGAATCTCAGTCCCAGGGATCTCTAGCAACTTGGTGGTCTCTGGTTCAGTTGTGGTGCTCGGGCCCCATGCCTCCTATGTCAGCACCACTAACCCCTCAGTGTCTATGTCACTGCTGGACTCCTGGGTTATGACAGATTTAGAATACAAATCTATCCACTTTCAAGTCCTCAGATGTCATTTTCCACAGAAGTTCTTCTCCATCTCAGAATGTTAAACAAGATTCTGTTCATGTGCATTCAGAATTCAAGCTGGCCACACTGCTTTTTAGGTTTATGTGCAAATGTTATTTAATGTTAACCCTTCACTCTCAATGAGATGATCATTTAAAATGGCCATTGTTCACTGTGAAAGGATGTGTGCTATGCAGAGCAGGAACAGAAACCTTTTAATGTTAACCTTTACTCTTGATGAAACTCTTGTTGACTTCTGTGAACTGTGTAACAAGACCACCCAACCAAGCAGGCTTTTGTTTGACAAATCATGTTCTCTCTCTTTCTGGGTCAGTTCTTTTGATTGTTTCCTAGAAATGTTTTATGTGGTTGCTGCCCCGTCCAGATCTAACACTCTCTCTTGTTCCTGGGTATGTTTGTTTTGGCAGGGGAGGCAGCAGTTAAATTTCCGAAGAGCTTTCAACCATGGGTGGTGTTTGTAACTACAATTCCCAGGGAGTAACATGAAAAGGCACATGTGTATGGCATCACCAGAATGAGCAGAAAGAGTACTCTCAAAAACAGACTAGCTTTTTTCTCAACACTCACCCAGAATGCGTGTAAAGACCAAGCTGATTCTGAATCTAGCTGAGGAGAGTTCACCCATAACTAAAGCAAACTCAAGCTTTGGACATGTGAACTACAGAAATCATGAATGTTTCCCTTTCATTCAGCTCCATTCCCTTCATTTTATATCCTGAGTATTAGATTGTGATGCCTTTGGTAGGCATTTTTAAAACTGATTTCTGTACAGTGCTTAGTATATTTTAATGTAAATAAATAGAAATTAATCACACAGCTGAATGGAATACCAAGGCAACAAGGCCTGGACCCTAACCATTTGACAGAAACATTCCAAACCATATGTGCATAACGCAATACTTCCCCCTCAAGCGCACACATATGTACAGACAAAGCAGTTCATGCCACTACATACTAATTAAGGTCTAACAGACAACTAGATGAAACAAAGAAAGGAGAAGAAACTAAGGCACCCAATGCCTGAAATTGAAATTTTATAAAGTAATTAAGGATGAATATTTTATAAAGTAAATTTTATAAAGTAATTAAGGATGAATATGAAATTCTGCCGACAAAAAATTCTGCACAGGTTTCTCAGTTGTCTTATCTTAACTCTCGAGTGGCACCAATATGATACCAATCTGACATTCTTCTACTTTTGAGAAGATATAGATATATTGGAATCTGGGCTTGGTTCAGACTGCAGATGCAGTGTTCCAGTTTGAACTTCTAAAATTTCTTACAGGTTACCAATGCACACCAACAATATGTATATCAGCTAAATCCGCAACAACAATAAAAAAACTTTTTAATGCAATCGAATTGGATCAAGGTTTCCTCTTGTACTATAATTTAATCAACACCTGAGTACATGGAATACATGCAAAAGGTGATGATGTAATTTTGCTACAGACATGAACTGAAAACTGCAGCAAACTCTATATGCGCCAATTCCAAAATTAAACCAGAAGGCATGTAGAATACAGGGAGAAATTTAGAATTCTCCAAGTTAAACCAGAAGGTACTGTATGTAGAATACAGGGAGAGCTAACCCATGCAACAGGGGGAATCCAATCACCAAAATTAATCAAGATGGCTATAGCAGAGCAAGATAAATCCACATACAATTAAGAAGGCAAACCCCAAAACCAATAGTGACACTAGCCAGTCTCCTCTGAGAAAACTGCCTCATTTTGGTGTTAGGGAGCCATCTGCTTGACCTGATTTTGAAGCCAAACCCTTGAGTAAGCTTCCTCCAGGTAGCATTCCAAAGACATGCCAAAACTATTTTAACCCTTGACCTTTTTGTTTGCAAGTAAAAATATAGAACCTGTGTCATGCTCTCTGTGTGGAGGCCTAAAGATCAATCCATACACAACAATCACAACCAAATGGAACTGCTTGCTTCCAGACAGATGTAATCAAGAGAATCTCCATTTGGTCACTGCTAACAGGAACTTGCTGTCATTGATAAAGCACCCTGACCTCTGTAGGGCAGGCTAAACAGCTTACAGCATTTTGAATCCAATACTTTAGTTATACTTCCTGTTATAAATCAGCCCCAATTTCGCCTCTGTGTCAAATTCTCCTGCTTCCAACTCAGGATACCTCTTAGGCTGGTCTGCCCCTGGAGGCAGAGAGTTTCCGGATTGCCTTTGAGGACTTTCTTGCTAACATGGATGGCACCTCTGCCAAACCCTTGGTCAATCTCTGGAATGAAGACATGGTCCAGGCAGTTGACACAAGCGCCTCTAGGCACACCCTTCTGCTGACTACAGTCCATTCTGCCCCTTGGCATATTGGGGAGCTTGAAGCCATGAAACAGCAAGGACAATGGATGGAATGTGAGTTGAATCAGACCAATACAGGCTAGTGACCATTTTAGGACCTATTCTGTGTCTTCAATTGTCGCAAAAGGAGATCTTACTTCTCTGCCGCAGTTGCATCCGCAATTATATACTGGAGTTTTTCTAAATGGGGGCTCTTCTTCATGAGACACAAAAATGATCTACCTCAACCCTGGACAGGAGACCGTTACTTATTTACAAAACACTCTGTGGGTATAATTCTGCCTATGGATAAAGTCACTTTGGTGCAGTCGAGATAGAGGAGGCTCTGGTCATTTCTCTTTGGATGAGTTTCAGTTATTAAGCCTGAAGTTGATCCCAGGAAGGGGTATTGTCTACCACTTGTATATTCACCTCTTGTACATCTTGGCTAGCAATATCAAGCTGAGGGGGAGTGACTGAAAGTTCAGAAAGTGGAAAGATGACTGTGAGCCTGCTCTTGATGAAACCCTCCTTGGATTCAGATTATTTTGCCAACTACTAACCAGTTACAAATCTCCGCTCCTTGGGGAAGTTGCTTGACTGCACAGCGGGACCAGTGTACCTTAAGGACCACCTTCTTCCATACAAACCTGCGCATGAACTAAGATAGTTAAACTGGGGCTCTGCTCCAGTTCCTCTCCCCCTCATGCTTTATAGGGTAGATTATACTCCCCCAACTTGTGTCCTCTAGATGTTTCGTACTTCAACTCCCATCAGCTTCAGCAAGCATGGCCAAGGGTCAGCAATGCTGAGAGCTGTAGTTCAAAAGATTTGGAGGGCACCAGATTGGAGAAGGCTGGGCTAAATGGATGTCTACTGGATGTCTACTGGATTTTGGTGTCCTGCCTATAGAACATCCTCCCAAGACGTATTTGCCTGGCATTTACATTACTATCTTTCAGGTACTGCACAAAGATTATTTGTTTTCCCTAGAATTTAGTGCCACTTAACTGCAGATTTGTTTATTATTTTTTTTTTCTATTGATGAAGGGATATAGTTCAGTAACAGAGAAAGTCCCATATTCAGTCCCCAGCATCTTCAGGTAGGGCTGGGAAAGAATCCTGCCTGAAATGCTGGAGAGCCACTGCTGCCAGTCAGTGTCAACAGTACTGGGCTAGATAGACCCACAGTCTGACTCAGTATCTGACTGCTCATTGGACGGACAGACACTGAAGCTGAAGCTCAAATATTTTGGCCACCTAATGCGAAGAGAAAATTCACTGGAAAAGACCCTGATGCTGGGAAAGATTGAAGGCAAAAGGAGAAGGGGACGGCAGACGACGAGATGGCTAGATAGCATCACCGATGCAATGAATATGAACTTGAGCACACTCCGGGAGAGAGCAGAGGACAGGAAGGCCTGGTGTGCTATGGTCCACGGGGTCACAAAGAGTCGGACACGACTGAATGACTGAACAACAACAACAACTGACTCAGTATACTTAGCAACTTCCAATATTCCTGATTGGAATCTTCTGATTTTAGTTTTATTCAAAGGTTATAAAGGTTGTTGTTTATCTTGTTTTAATTTTATAAGCTGCCTTAGGGGCTGTGTGCAGAAAGGCATAATTTCTTAAATAAAGGCTACAAATTACATCAGGGTGGAATTGCTATTGGTATTGCGTTCCAGCACAATTGACATTTTCCAGTGAAAAGGGGGCTGCCACTCCATATCTTCTGAGGGTAGGAATAGGTCCTCTAACTTTTTACAGAACTGTAATTAATACATACCTACATACCTATATTAAAGTATCACATTTATTGTGGGCTTACAAAAAAACAAACCAACCGAAAATTATACATTGCCTACTGATTTAATCTGAAAAATGCATCTTACCCCATGTGTGAATAAATACATATATTCATTGTTTGTTTTTGACAACTGCAGATATCGAATACTGCTGTTTGAAAGTTCGTGTATTTGACCACAGCAGGCTAGAAATGTGATAGCTAGTAAACACTGTATGGGAATCATAAATCTGCTAATGCAGTATTTAGCGCACACAGCCAAAGATCATCCCACTTGACTGTAATGTGAATCCACCCGGGTTAGGGCAGTTCAAGCTCCTGTGAACACCATCTGCCTCTTACGTAACTGCCACGGTCCTACCTTTGTGATTCCTTCCTGAGCCAATTTAGGGGAAGTTGTATCTCCTTGATACTCAGAAGACTTGCGTTCCTAGCAATCAAGTCATGAGCCAAAGCAGCCAGTATGACAGCTACTCCATCATATGGGAAAACATGCAGGAATTATTTATTTTAAATATTTACATACCACCTTTAAGGGCTTTACAGCCCCCTTGAAGCACTTTATACAGTAACACAATTGACAGTGAAATCATGTAAACATATATTCATAGACACAATACATAATCAATATAAATAATCACATTATCATGTCATCTACAACCAATAACACCACAATAAAAGCAGCTGCAGTTTTAAAAATCAATTTTAAAACCTGAGCCAATTTCAATTTGATCAGTAAAAGTGGATGTAAGCAACCATATCTGATATATCCATTTAAAAACACACAGTAAGAAGGCCCAGATGAATTTCCAGTGGCAGGGAGTTCCACATTGATGGGGCCACCACTGAAAAGGCCCTTTCTCTTGTACCCACCAGGAGGACAGAGAAGATTATCTTAATGGCCAGGCAGGCAGGCTTGCATTGGTGCAGGGGATCCTTCAAATAACCCAGTCTCAAACCATTTAGGGCTTCAAATATAATGACCAGCACTTTGAATTGGGCTCAGAAGTTCATGAACAAGTAATGCAACTGGTACTGAATCAGTGTTATCTGCTCCAATCACCTGGACCCAAAATCAAGTGGGCAGGTGCATTCTCTACCAGCTGGGGCTTCTGAACTGTCTTCAGAGGCAGCACCAAGTAAAGTGCACTGTGGTAGTCCAGTCTGGATGTAACTAGAGCATGGACAACTGTAGCAATTTTGATCTGATTTCTTCAGATGGGGCACAGGTGGTGAATTGGCCAAGGCTAACAAAAGGCAATCCCAGCCACTGATGCCACCTCAAGGCACTCCTGGCCACTGACTGCCTCTTTGCCGATAGCACTGCATCCAAGGAGTGCACCTCATCTTTTGGAGAAGTGCAATCCCACCCAACATTGGTCAGACCCCTCTATTTACATTGGCAGATTTCCCCACCAACAGAACCTCTATTTTAATCAGATTAGGCTTCAGCTTGTTAGCCTTCATCCAACGGAGAACTGCCTCCAGACATTGTCACAGTCTCACTTAGATTCACAGATAGAAATATAGGGTAGAGCTGAGTATCATCAGCATACTGGTGGCAATTTAGCCAAAACTTCGATATGACTCTTCCTGGTGGCATCCTTTAAATGTTAATGGGCATACAGGACAAGACAGAATCTTGAGGCACCCCATAAAACAAAGGCCATGGGGTGGAACAGGAGCCCCCCAGCAACACCTTCTGGGTCCTCCCCTCCAGGAAGAACCAGAGCCACCATGCCCCCCATTTTCACCCCAGCTAGGCAACCTGGAAGGATACCATGGTCTATGATAACAAAGGCTGCTGCGTCCATGAGAACTAATAGGGCTGCACTCCCCCAGTCCATTCCGTTTCACGTACCATTCCGTTTCATGTACCGTATTCTGTACCAAAACCAGGTTAGAAACCAAAATGAAATGGATCCAAATAATCTGTATAAACCAAGACCACCAGGAGCTGAGAAGTCACCACCTTTTCCTGTATCTTGCTCAAGGATGGCACATTGATACTGGAACATAGTTATCCAGCACCAGGGGATCCAAATTTGGCTTTTTTATATAAAGAGGTCTAAACACTATCTTTTTAAGGGCAGTAAGATACTACAACCTCCCTCAGAGATGTCTTAACAACCTCTAAGTTACAGATGTTAATCCCTAACCTGGAGGATTCCAATAGCCAGGCATGGATCCAAAGGGTAGGTAATGGGTCTCGATCCTCCAAGAAGCTTGTCCACATCCTCAGGCTATTCAAGCTGAATCATATCCATCACAACATTACTAGATGGTGCCCTAGCTCCATCCACTTGTGACTCTGTCAGAACTATGACATCCATCAAATTGGTTACAACAAGCTGACAAGGGTTCCCCCTTCCATATCACGAAGGTTCCTCACCAATCAAAATATTTCGGCTGGCCATTTTGCAGGTACAATAGCAGTGAAGTGGGATTGCTTCTCCAGTATCTAATGAAAAGCTCACATTCAAATTTCTGATAATTTAAACAACTATAACTACCAAGATTCTATCCCATGAATACCAAGTACAAACTATCATGACAATATGTAAGTAGGCAACACATTATTTTTGGAAAGAAAAAAAAGTTAGACTTAAGCTAGTATAACAGGAACATGGATTTGTAGCTTCTATAATGATTCCTAGCTTTTCCCCTTCTTTCAAAAATGTGACATCAACTCCCTTGATGCTGAACTTGTTATCGTTAGAGTAAAAATGCAATGGGAGGCAGGGTGACATTACCAGCTGGAAACCAAAATTTGCAGGCAGCAGACCTTCTCTGAAGAAGAGAAGGATGTAAGTACCAGCACGGGAGCTACTTTCTAAACACATCATTAAACAGCCTGAAAGCTAGCACATTAAGACTACAGCTTGCTAACCTTCAGTATCTGATCTAGACTTTTAACATTAATAGCTGCAATTACAATAAAGTCCAGCTACTGGTAATAGTTACTGGTTCTCAGAGGGAGCCAGACATAGTGACTAATTAAGATTATACTTACTAAGTTAAGGAGTTAAAACAAACAAACAAACAAACAAACAAACAGAACCCTTATTAATGCAATTTGTGTTTTAGGAAATCTCCATTAGTTAGCAAGTGGGATTCACAAGAAACTTAAACTATATAAATGTTGTGTACACTTATTAATATAATTTATGCCAAAACAGCAGCATTCCATAAACTGGGCTTTTAAGTTCTCATACACACAGCCCTTACATCAAATCCTCTCCATTATTTAGCAGAACAAACCCACTACTGTTGTCACAAGCACGACTGTAGAAACAGTACTTTCACACATATTTAATTACAATGTTCAAAGGGTTAAAAAGATGCACAGCATGTACAAAATATGTACAAATTAGTAATTAACATAGTATTAAATTAAAGTCTGAAAATATTCAAGCTAGAAAGTGTATCTTGCTCCTGCTGCTGTACAATTTCAACTTTTAATATGAAGATCTCACAGAAATAAGTCAAGTCAAATTTTAGAATTTGATACATGTCTGATATCAAACAAAGCTCTGGAACTTTAGGAGAAAAGCATATATTTCAATGAATATAACACATTCAAAACCAAAGTATCGACATTTTCTCAACTTTGCTCTTATTAGGTTGTTTGTTAAGAGAAATACTGAAGGGAGTAAAAGAGGGAGGTGAAGGGGTGGAGAAAACAAGGTTCCTATTTGGTGAAGCCAGTTTGATGCTTACAAACTGAACTGCTCCCCTCCCACAAAAAATAGAGCACAATTACTTTCAGCAAAAAGTTATGAAGTGCTTTCTGCTGATGGCAAGCATGAGATGGGCACTGTTCCCTGAAAGGTCCCTTCTTCTCATAACTTGGCACTGCTGAATACTTCTGGTACTTATTAAGAAAGCAAAAGGAAGAATTTGATGAATTAAATGCTACACCACCACCAGCAATACAAGAAAAAAAATGCCATTGCAGAACACTTTTAAAAACCTCCACATCTGGGTAGCCTCTCAGATAAAGACTAATGGAACTTTTTCTTCTTTAAAAAAAAATAAGTACTTGAAACTCGCCTACTTCATACCTTTTCAAATGTTGTCAGCACTTCCCGTAAGCTGAAGTTCAGGCCAATCATTCTTCACTGTCCCTTTGGCACCTACATCTTCCTAATAAAGGGTTTGAAATCAACAGTCTGTTGCCTTAAAAGGTATGTAATACATGTATTTTTCCAACTATACCTCTTGAAAGGTCTTTGGAAAATCCTGATCATGCATCTTTCTTGCTTTGCATTCCTTCAGTGGCACTTTAGGCCGCAACATTTCATTGCCCCATTGTGCCCCATTGTTTTCAGGCTGGATAGTTCAGGGTAAGTAAACTTAATTCTGCTTGTTCTGTTAACCAGGTTCCATGATGCTGGCATGTTTTCCTCATCTCACTAGACCGCCCAGGATTCCCGTTTGCTCACCTAACTAATGACCTGCAGGCCCAAAATGTTTTCTCTCCTGGGCCCCAAAGCTCAACGTTTGGTCTCAATTACACTGCAAACAACACTATGTCCTTGTGGCACATAAAAGAAAAAAAGAGGAAAAAATACTGTGCCAATGTTTCTCCATTTACAAATGTATTTCATTTAAAAAATAAATTTGTACTGTAAATCAATAGCCAACTAGTGACTAAAGTAGTAAGGATGTCACTTCAGTCTGAAGGAAAAGTGGGGAAAAGGAATAACCAAATGCTGGACAAGAGGCTACCTCTTCTTGTTCTCTCAAACACTCTCACTCTCTCTCTCTCTCCCCCAGTCACCAGCAGACCTGTGTTGCTATGGAAATAACCAAGCCAGTTTCACTCCAATTTCCTCTGCCTGACTAGGCTAGGGGATGCTGTGCTGCTTTCTGCTGGAAAAAAGTTGCTCATTTTGTTTCAGTAAAACTCCAAAGCAAACACTCACAATATAACCTCTCCAACCTCTGCAGGGGATCTTGTCCTTTAGATCCCCCTCGAGCTCTAACAACAGAGCAGCAATCCATCCCTAGGATTTGTTTATTATTTTAATCAGCATCCTCCCTTCCACCACCCCTCTGGAGCTAAGCACAGTCCCACTTCCTGGAGGCCTCCCGCCCTCCCTTCCTGAAAAAAACTTTTAGTACCTATAGAGGAATGGAAAATCCTGGACCATCAACTCTGCTATTTTACAACTTCTCTTACTCTCTTCTTCCAAAAGAAACCCAAACACCCAGTCTCTCTAACTACAGCTTTGAAAAGAAAAGAACGACGTTAAAACAAAACAAAAAGCCCACCAAATGAAAATGGTCAAAGTAACAGTAAATGCCTTCAGAAAGCCCGCTGCTACTCTGCTCCCATTACCTCAGTCTCAACACATGCAGATAGTTTTCATATGAGCCCTTTTGCTCTCATTTCAGCAGGAAACCCGACACCTGGAGTTTGGCTACTAGGCAATCACTTCCAATTTTGTAAAAAAAAGAAGTCCATTTCAAAAAGAGGAAGACTGCACATTTCAATTATTGGCAAGGTTTTCTTTACATCGTATGGGAATGTACAGGCAAAAGCTCTGATATATTTCCCAGCTAGCAGCTAATTTCTAAAAAACTGAACAGTCACAAAGCCTCCCAAACATGATGGCTTTTACTCATATCAGTTCTGTCTAAGCTTAGCAGTGGTTTCAATCTCTCTTCCTGCCCTAGCCACTGTGTCCATTACATGTCTATTTAGGGTGCAGATACCCAAACTCTCTGAAACAGGTAATGGTCTTTGTCAGAGCCTTGCCACTTTGAAAGTGGTGCTGCAAAAGAACAGACTTAGTAAAAGGCATGAAGGCAGTGTTTTATTTCCCTTATGTCCAGAAAGTTTGTTGTTTGAAAAAAAAATTATGCACATTAATGAAATGCCATTAGAACAGTAAACGAATGAAATATAGGTAAACTAATGCAGTTGACCAATGTTTCTGCCAGTACTGCAGTGGAGACCATTTTGCAATACAAGAACTCATCATGACAGTCCCCATTGCCATGTCCCCAAAGAGACACCAAATTGCAAGCTGTGTTGATTCATCTCTCTCTGTCTCTCTGCTGTCTGCACGTGCAGGACCGGCCCAAGATATTGTGCTGCCTGAGGCAAAAAACAAGATGTCTCCCTCTCCCATTTCATGTAGAAAACCTGACTGGACTGTTTCTTCATCACTGGTGATGGAACAGCATCCTCCATTGAACCTGAAGGCAGCAGGCTAGCTTAGGGAGCATAGGGCAGGCCATGAGGCACACAGCTCTCCTCCAACACCATCTGCCGCCTGAGGCCACTCCTTCACCCTGCCTATCAGTAGGGCCAGCCCTGTGAATGTGTACTAGGTCCTAATCACACATGAATTAAATATAGGTCTTAATTACATGTTTGAGACCAAGCCACCACAAAAAAGTTTCCATTACAACATTGATAGCTCAGAACAATGTATTATTACTGGGAAAATCAATTTCTCCACCAGCTACTGACCAGGTTCGGACAACACAGCTATTGTGGGTGGATCCAGATCTAATTATGGGAGAAGCCAGACGCAAAGTGGATGAAGTTTGCACAGGACTGCATAGCTCTTTCTCTCTCTGTGCCACCCCCATCCCTTTTCTACTTCACACACACACACACACACACTCACTCAAAGTGGAAGAGGAAGCAATTCCCAAAGGGGCATTCTGGAGAGCAAGAGTGATCCAAAGAGCTAACTGACATAGAGGGCTGCATGAAATTAGGCTGAGCGCCACATGTGACCCTCAAGCTGTAGGTTCCCACCCTAGCTTTTTTGTCTCTGTATGTGACACAATTACAGCTATACTAAGAAGCACAATTAATTCCTGGACTTCCTTGCAATTGTAATCCATTCCTAAATATATGCCATATAATGAGGAAGCTCATATACACAGGGGCTTCACATTCTCATCTTTGAGAGGAAATAGTGAGAATGTGGGCATTTACAGGAAGTCTGGCTCTAGTTCACATTCCTGTGCAATTGCAAAAATATAATTCGGTTTTCCTCTTCCTCCTCTCTCTGTCTTTCATGCATGCACACACACACACACACCTCCCTCATTCCCCAGCATCCAGTCTTCCTAGCAAAAACAAAAGCATTGTAGAACAAGATAGACCTTACAAAGATTAAAGGCACCAAATGCAACAGCTTTAGGAAGCTGGCATTCTGTCAGTTTAAGCACTTGTACAAATATGTTTCAGCTAATCTTCTAGGGATGAAACTGGCTTATCACCACAAGCAGTACCACAGCACAGCTTACCTTCCAGAACTTTTTTGCTCAGTGAATCCTGCGACTGAGTTTATATAAAGGATATAACAAGAATGTTCTGGTTCAATTAGCACAACTTCCACAAATACTATTACCAAATACAGTAAAAAGGTTTTAGTGGTAAAAGTTCAATTTATGTTGCTGGGACATGGGTGTGTCAACAGAAGAGGACATTGCAACAAAATATATAGCTACTTTTAAAATGAAGAATAAATGCATAATTCAACAGAGTTTTTAATGCACTGGATGGAACTTTTATGAGCTTCCACCAGGCTTTAAAAACCTGGCTTTTCAGGCGGGCATTTGGGGTGGTTTACGGTTTTGTTATGAGAAGTGCTATTTTGTTATGTTGTTTTGTTCAGTTGATTATGTAAATTTGTTGTATTTCATGTTATTAGCATTGTACTCTGCCTAGACAGGCTGGGTAGCTGGCCAGATGGGCGGCTAACAAATCCAATAAATAAATAAATAAAACTTCTGAAAATATTTACTCCATAAATGAGGAACTGCGGCAGCATCCAGGGTAGCATTTGCAGCCAATAATTGTTTCAAATATGGATGACTAATGTTGTCAAGAGGAAATAAACAAGCCTAAACAATGCAAATATTAGGAGCCTTCCAATGCATATTGAATATCATCAAAATATATTTCTTGGTTTATAACACACCCTGTACAAAAGCATAAAGTTGTAGTAGACACATTTATTTCAGACAACAGACTTTAACCATACATTCTTCATGTATGAGAGCGGCTTTTGCAGCAGAGAATTTAGGAAGTACAGATGTCTGTAACTGGCAATTTTAAAACTTGCTATGCCATGAAAAGTGTTCAAATACTGATTACTACACCATCACAATCACAAAAAATGACGCATTAGACTAGTGTTACAGCAATATTTATGGTCGCGTTGCAGGCAGATGTATCAGTGCTAATGAATAAGAGCTGGACTATAAAGAAGGCTGAGCGCCAAAGAATTGATGAATTCAAACTGTGGTGTTGGAGAAGACTCTTACAAGTCCCCTGGACTGCAAGGAGGTCAAATCAGTCAATCCTAAAGGAAATCAACCCTGACTGCTCATTGGAAGGACAGATACTGAAGCTGAAGCTCAAATATTTTGGCCACCTAATGCGAAGAGAAAACTCACTGGAAAAGACCCTGATGCTGGGAAAGATTGAAGGCAAAAGGAGAAGGGGATGGCAGAGGATGAGATGGCTAGATAGCATCACTGATGCAATGAATATGAACTTGAGCACACTCCGCGAGAGAGCGGAGGACAGGAAGGCCTGGCATGCTATGGTCCATTGGGTCACAAAGAGTCAGACACAACTTAACGACTGAACAACAACAACAACAACAACAAACATGAACCTCTTTCCTATAGCAGACACAACCAATATAAAAGAAGCATTGTTATACACAGTCCCATATATTTCATATAGGATGTAACTTGGCAATTAAACACTAAGGCTGGATTCCTATATAGACTTACCTGGAAGTGAATCTCATTGATTAAGTGAGGACTTCTGCCCTAAAAGGCGGCCAAGAAATATTTTAAATAAATAAATAAATTAGTGGCACTTACTTCTGAGTAGACTTACATAAGATTGAGCTATAAGTGCCGAAGAATTGTCTACACAGAAATGGATGTGCAATCCATACAATTTCTACTGACTAGCCCAGAAGCCCATGATCTATAGGTACAATAATGCAACACTTACACATTATTCTGTCTGAAATAGGGCATGAGAACATACAGACACACACATATAATACAAACGACAACAGAACACAACATCAGTGCTTGAAACCATACTAGTCTCCAGTGAAAAGTAATTTTATCAACCACAAAGGTACAGAGCAGCCATAAAAACAGAAATCTTGAAAGAGTTAGGGATAAGTAAGTGCAAGTCAACCCAGCAGAATCGATAAAACTGAAATTACTTAGAAAAAACAAACACATTCCATTGCCTCCAAAAACGAAAAAAGCCTAATTGACGCTGACATGACCCTACAGCTCTAAAGTTAAATTAAAGCATAGAAACCATGTCACTGAGTTTTACAAATATCTTTCACCTGAGTCTTGCCACTCAGCTTTGGTTTTAGACAATAAGATAGAACAATATGCTGGGCCACTGAGATTGCCTCTAAAACATTTCCTTGGTGTTTGAGACTTTGACAAAACAATGCTGTGTGCTGGTGTGACATTTAAACAACCTTCCTTGAAAAATATCAGTCCCTTCTTTTCCCCCCCAAACACATTTAAAGTTAAATGTTTTATTAATCCAACAACCTGAAGACAGATACATGAATTCACAGTGGTATAAAAGAAAGCCTCGTACCAAAGATAACAAAGGATGTGTTCAATGGGAGAAATAAAGGTAAAATTACTGGCCCAGTTCAAACACTCAATTACCGGCTTGCTAAACCATAGTTTTGCAGCCAGGAATAAGCAACAGCACTACATGCTCCCTCCTCACCCCTCCCCTCCCCTGGCACCTACGTGCTGGCTTAATTAATTCACAGATAGCCCCTACATCCAAAATGATTCATTGTGGTTTAATGTTAGTTTGCTAACCAGGATCTTAACCATTTGAAGTTGGTTTAAGATCCTGGTTCGTAAATTAACATTAAACCACAGATCCCCATTTAAGACATAATGACTAACTGGTTTAACTAAAGCAGACTGTACATACTAAGGAAGGGAAAGTGTGGGGCGGGGGAGGGAGTGGGCCTGTCTCTCATCTCTGGTTGCTAAACTAAGTTTCAGCAAGCTGGGAAGTTTGTATACAAATCAGGCCACATCAAAACATCATGGTTCAGCTTAGGAGGATGAAAGGGTAAGAAAATTAATTAATTCAAAAGTGTGTCTGGATTTTTCTACACTCATGTCTCTATTGTTAACCAGGAGTTTTTCATACATTACGTTTTAAGTGTACACATAAACGTTTTCAGTATACACCTAAAAACATTATGTATGTCAAATTTGCTTGCAAACACAGATGATATACAGACATGCATTTGAGGGAGGCAGCATGGGCTGCAACTCCCTGTCAACTACATACAGGTTTTCCCTGTGTAATGTATGGAATAGTACCAACAGTGATTCCCTTGAGCCAGAATTTCATGGAACTCATACTAAGAAACAAAAAAGGTCATTAGTTGTTTAGTTGGTTCAGAAGGCTGCCAGTTTAGGAAGAGGTCTGCATATCTGAAAACGAGTGTGGCATAGTGGCTAGAATACTCAACTTGGAACAAGGATTCCAAGTTGGATTCAAATCCTTGCTCAGCCACAAATCTCACCAAGCAACTCAGTCTCAACATAACCTCTCTTACATAGAGATGGGTGAGCCCTCCCCCAAGGCTCTCCTCAGATTGGTTCATCTGGAATTGGCACTAGGATTGCTGGGAGCAAGAAAGGCAGAACATTTTGATCCTCCGTTTTTGAAAATATAAAATTCAGCTGTTACCATCCTTGATAAAGCACACAGGGCTCCTTATCAGTAGAAAAGAGAAAGAAACGAAGCACTCTTTGTGAACATTTGGTTCGCCCAATAAGGGTGTAATCCTATGCATGCTTAGAAGAGAAACATCTACAACTCCCAGCTAGCAGGACTGGCTGGGGAACCCTGGGATTGTAGGACTTTTTCCTGTCTAAACATCCATAGGATTACATCTTTAAAATATTACACTAATATGAATTTTTGAATTTTTCTCATGGCCAACATGGCTACATATAAACTTCCATTCCCTACTTATTGCCAAAAACAAAGGATTGAAAACATGCCAAAATCAGCAGTAAGAACAGTACTTTCCTTTGTAAGTTATGTTTTAAATATGCAATTTTCAGGTTTATTATTTAGCTAACTGGCAAAAAAGAAGTACGTATTACAGTGTATTTGATCTTGTGTCCTATAGCCTGCCAAGCAAAACCTTGTCAATTACCATGAATGCCACATCAAGAAAAAATATATAGTTATTCTGAGGCTTGTGTCTAATTCTAATAGGCCTTGTCCGTTTTGTGTCACTTTTGTTTTCATCTCCCTTCAGTGTATGAATGCTGACTGCTTCATTAACACCTAAAATCCTATTAAGGTACTTTCACATCGTCAGCTTTCTAGATGATCAGTTTTTAGGACAATAAATGCACAGCTGTTACCAACTGTTGTAAATAGTCCAGACATCTTCCCTCAAGGATGAACTTCTATTACAGGGACATCACTTTTCACAGCACTGGATGCACAGTATTTCTGGAAGAAGGGATATTTGTCCTGAAAATAGTACACATGCTCCTATTGCAACCGCTGAATGGAAAGTGACTGGTGCAACTGCCACAGCTACTTGTGATGCAATGGTGATGATCAAAATAAACCCCATGCCATCCACACATGTGCACATTTGTAACTTCATGGTTCATTCATACTTGTGCTGGGAAGAGCCACCTAACCTCAGATTATCACAGTGTCAACCTATCCACATGCACCACGGTCCCATCATTTTGTGAACAGTTTATAATTTGTTTTATTCAGGCTGTCCATTTCTCCTCTATCACTGAAATGTATATGATCCTCTGTGCTCCCTCCCTCAAATACTGAGGAGGGCACAAAAGTGGCATAGTAAATTGGAAGAGGGAGATTTGTCCCACGCATTAGATTGCTGAGAGAAAGATAACGGTGTAAGTATGCTTAAGTATAAGTTGCAGACTTATTTTAATTTCCAGTTTATGATTTGTCTGGGATAAATGTTTTTTCTTCTATTAATAACAGGATCCAGCAATGGAAGGAGAGCTACTTGTCTGAAGGGACACTTGCTCCTTCTTTCCCCATCCATGGCAACCTTTCCCCTTTAAATGAAAGAGTTTTTTGCTCAGGCATAGTGCTCTTTGGATTCCAGCCTCAAATGGGGATTTTATAAAAATGCCACTAGGGCATTCATCCTGGGTAAGACCTGAGAATCAGGAGTTAATTCACAGAATCACTTTGGGGGCTTTTTTCATTCTTTGGTAACACTGCGCAGTGAAAGTGCTGTACAAATCAAACCCTAAGAAAATATCAGGGTTAATCTAGTGCACATTTAATAAGGCCATATCACGCTGCACAAATCTAAAAGATAATGTCTACCTTTCTTCAAAGGAAATAACTGCCAGATCTTAGCAAAAGGTGACTCACATATTAAAATGGTGTCAAACATGTTTACCAATATATGTACATACAGCAGAGTGCCATAATTATTATTATTTTATTTATTTAAATATTTCCTGGCCGCTTTCAAGGCAGAAGCCCTCCCAAGGTGGCTTACAACCATAAAATACATAAAAACAGTTAATTAGTCTTGGTTCCCTGATGAATGAACCTGCATTTGTGGCATGCACAGTATTCACCCCTCCCTCCCACACACACACACACCAATGCGAGCCATTAAAGATAGTTTAGTGGCTCACAAATATGACTGACCTTTTATCAAGGGCACACTGATAACAGAATTCACAAGCACATTTTTTTTCTTGAAAAAAATGTATGGGCGCAATCCAAATTTGAGGACTAAAACCCATGGATTTCAATGAAACATCTAAACTTATTTGACAGTTGATAAAGGGAATCACTTAAGATGAGTCAGCTTGTTATACAGAAGGCTATGTCTTTGCTGCATTAACTAGTACCTAAGTGTGGTACTCTTGTAATTCACTTTAGGATGTCAGCAAGTTAAAATAAATATTAGATAGAAAGCAAGCAAGTTCATCACTACATCAAGAAGAGATAGTGAACGTAAAATCATTTTGAAAGGCTATCCCTATCTGCTCAGACAGGATGATTCGTCAAGATTTATACTGGGTTTAAACATACAAAATCTCTGGCCATTAAACTGACCACTAAGGGCATGTACAGCCTTCAATGTTCAGTATAGCAAGCAAGCACCCTCTGCAGGCACAGGTAGCTATATTAACAAGAAACACTACACAGTCCAGTTTAAACTCGGTGCTAGTTATGTTCCTGGAACATTTTTATCCCAGAGGGTAGAAGTCTGGAAACCTTGACACAATTAAATCTAGCTTTATTTATGAGCTAAAATAATGTTAACCTGGATTTTTTTAAAAGCCATTGTAACAGGGCTTTTAATAAGCACCTTCTGTATTCAGTAGAATGCTATGGGCATCTTGTTGGCAACTTTCTACAATAAGAGATAAAGGACAAGAATAAACACAGTTGCACTGAATAGTCTTTCCAGACAAGGGTTCTTAAAATAATGTATCACTTTCTCAGCCTTCCTGCAGTGGCAGTTTTCTATGCTTCAGTAGGCACTGAGGTAAACTTGGGCTGATTCAAGCAGTAAAAATATTTTGGTGCCGTCTCTTGTGCTTCCAAAACCCAAATTAATGGTTCCTGTAACTCCGCTATACAAGATAAGGGGCATTCTTGATATTTCTCTTTTTCCCCCTCTCCCCTTTAAACATGGTGTTTTCATTTGTTGGCTCAATGGAGCTCATCTGCCTATTTCTTAAAATCTGGCTTTGTGTTCCTGAAAGCTGTCTTCGTTTGGAATCCCAGTGTATGCCAATAGTTGGAATATTCAAAAATGGAGAAATCTAATGAAGGTCAATTAGATTACAGACACATGAAGAAATAGGACCTTTTCCGTGATGACCAAGTCACTGTGAAACTCCCTCCCACAGATGTGTGCATGGCCCCCTCTTGCTTTTAAATAGGCTTCAAAAACCTTTATTATTCTAGTCTGTTTGTAATTTATCATAATTTTAACTGTTTTGAAAACAAGTATTTCACTGTGTTTTTTTTAATCGTTGCTGGTTTGGACTGGGATGTCTGCAAATAATGCTGTCTTAAGTTTAATGTTATTTGATATGTGTTTTATGTTTTGAATAAATTATTATTATTATTATTGTTATTGTTTATGAGAAAGTTTTAGAATCCATTTATACTGGTTTGGTTATATTGTAAGCTGCTTTGTGGAGGCTATTTGCTGGAAAAAGCTGGACATCAATACTTAAATAAAATAATTAAATAAAATAGGTCTTCACCTTATTCACTGGGTGAATATTTTACTGGGTGTAGTGAAACATAAATCTGTAGAAATGGTAAGATTTTTTAAAAATCCTCATCAGGAAGTCGAAATTTACTTGTCCCAGCCCAAGTGTATTGTATAATGTCCCCAAAGTGTCATGCATTTCTAGAGTGGGAAATATGTCCCCCAGTCCCTTCTTTACCATGTAACTAGCTCTGTAGTACTTTCTGCAATTTCCTCCTAATAAGCAAACCTTCTACGATTTAGCTCTGAAACTCACTAGGTGACATTGCACCAGTCAATAACTCTCCACCTAACCTATCTGACAGGGATGAAGTGCAAACTGCACTATACACCATCCTGAGCTCCTTGAAGAAAATGTAATTAATTAATTAAATTCTAGCACTTCGATGTACCTTGATGCTCTGTAAAACATTTTGTACAAGTAATTCTTCTGATCCTCACACCAGTTCTCTCAGCACAAAGATCAGAATTGTTTATGCTGCGAGATCACATGGTAAAACCCTGTATAATCAGGGTGCTACTGCCACGCTAGTGAAACAGAATGAGACCTCTTGAATAGCAGTATATAGGTTCTCTTTGTCCAGAGTAACAACACCCATCTGGATAATCTGATTTGAAATCTTGCTGCTTTTCTCCTTTCAGCAAACTCAGGTGAACCAATAAGATACATCATCTGTATGATATACCAAGAAGGCATGTTTAAAATTAAATAGGTTGCACAATGCATCCTAAATCAACAAGTTTCCAGTCCAGATGCTATTCCAAAAGGTACTCAAGCAAAGGCCCAATGTTTTTGCCAATTGCACCATTTGCCACCATGTTTGTAAGTAAAAATGCTTTAAAAGAAAACATGTCCCTCATGAAACTACCATGTAACTCTAACGAGTTTAGGAAGTAGGATTATATATATTTTTTACACACATTTCCTTTGCATAAAGCAGTCCTTCAATCTTTTTTTTTTTTAATTAACATAGTGTCAATTATTTATTAACACAATCAAGGTTCACGGAATTGCTGTCCCCTACCATAATGACAGCAATATGGTGTCATCACACACTGCTACACTGAAAAATTATCTAGCTCAAGAGCTCTGACTGCTAATGTTTAAATATTATTATTAATAGTCTCAAATAAAAGTTGGACCATATGGCTAGTTGTTTTCATTAGTCAGTGTTCTCATTTAGCAGCAAATGTCTGGGATCCAGTGAGAAGCTGGCAAAAAGGGAAAGCTATACTATCTTCTACATGGCAGTCTCTGAAAACCAACATAAAACACCTTCCAGGTCATTTTGTAAGAGACCCCTTAGGGCAGATTTCTTTGATAATAATGCTCACTTCATACATTAGAATTCTGATGAATCAGTGTCACAGTGAGCACGACAGAGAACAAGAGGAGAGAGAAAACACAGGACATTTTTCATTTTTGGACTCTAGGGCAACTTACTGATGTGAAAATGTTCCGTTTTGTCTCCCAGCAGGAATAGTGTTTTAGGCAGTCCCACATGAAGGAGAAAGGAGAAATGGCACTATTTCTACTTAGGATACCCTTATAGTTTTCTCTGTGAGATTAACAATCTCCACATAGGTCAAATAGCCCTTTTTGCACAAAGACAGAGGAGTTTACACTTAATATACACTCATTCCAAACAGAAGCCTAGAGACGACCACACGTATTTCTCCTCCCCAAAGAGGAAATATAAGCAGCTGAAACAGTGAAACATAGCCACTGAAAGTCCTACAGGGCTTATATAGAGTGCCCAAACATTCCCATCCTATGATCTATTTCAATTATAGCAGCTCCTTAGGGATATTCAGCCATGAATAAAATGAAGTTCCACTGTGAACATAAAAAAGCCTTAGGGCACCATCCTATGGATGTTTAGACAGAAAAAAAAGTCATACAACACCCAGCATTCCCTAGGCAGCCAAGTAATGCTGGGAGTTGTAGGACTTTTTCTGTCTAAACATGCATAGGATTGTGCCCTTAGTGATTCTGGCCTCCCTTCAGCTGAAATAAATTGTCAAGTCACAAAAAGTTGATAAGGAACAATTGCTACCTCATCCCTAAGGGGTCCCTGTCTGAATGTACAATAGAAAAAGTGCTCCACTTTATAAAAATAGAGTTCAGCCATCAGTCTTCTGGAAAGCTGACATTCTTGCAATAGGTTAACAAAAATTGGGCATTGTACTCCAAATAATATAATATATTCCAATTTTGACACAGCTATTCAAGGAAACAATACCCATCCCAAGCACCACATCAGAGCCATTATGTCTCACCTTAATGCACCTACAACATATTGGACAACCTTTTCACAATTAAATCTGAAAGCTTGTAATAGGTGTTTAAGCCTCATTCAAAGACAAACTTGTACTTAATTAAATTAATATGCGAGACAGTTAAAAATAGCCACTAATTTTCTTCTTGGAGATAGACACTTGCATTTTCCATATCTTGTTTCCTGGGCAATAAGATTCTTTGTGAACCGAAAATGTCAGCCACCAGCAACAAAGAGGCATATTCATACTAAAACATACAACAACCCACTCTCCAGTTTTGTTTATAATAACTTTGTTCTGTTCAGCTTAAGCTCACTGAAGTTCACAAAATTGCTTTTGATCACACACTGTTTTTCTACTGAAGAAAATTGGAATTTCAGAACTGATAACACAAAGTAATTTTGATTTTCTTTAGTACAGCTTTGGATTTTGTCATTAAGTAATACTATCATAATTCAAACACAGAGGTAAAGATTCCAACTTTCTTTCAAATGATAGGAGAGGTACAATTGGAAAATAAATGGGTCTCAATCTACAAGTGAAGAGTAGCCTTCACTGTGTACATTTTGTGTACATTTTTAAATGTGTGCCTGGAACACTTTTTATAATCAGTGTTTTTAATGCTGGTTTTAAATAAACTAAATAAACTAAATCTTGGAGCAAGAACGTAGAATTGCCACTGGTTGTCGGCAGATGCAAACGTGTTCATTTGTTTCCTCTTCGATATATGAGATTGATTGATTTTCCTCCCGCTTTTAGAGCTGCCTCTTCCCATTGTGAGTCAGTTCAGTTCATTTATCACATTCAGTGCAATCTTTCAGAGGAAGTAAGCACTCTTCTTCTTTTCTTTTTTTGCCTCTTCTGCAAGCTCATGGGTAATAGCAGTAGTGTCACTTCTGTACAAAGGTAAAATCCACAAAGTGCTATCTTGCACTAGCTGGTTCAGTCTTCAAGTGGCAGCCAGGATGATATGGGAGATAGAAACTCAGTCCCTAATACACAATAGGTAGAAAACAATGATACTCCCAAGAGATTTGTGAATGTAAAAAAACATCAGGACCTCCCTGCCGCTTCCTTATTCTGAGGTCATTCACCAAAGTAAGAGAGAAAGTGGCACTAAATTCAGCTTGGAGCACTGCATACATGGAAACAGGCTTTTGCACATATATTTCTAGCAGATGGGGAACCATGTGACTGAGCAGGAGCTGGCCATGCCATTTTAAAATTCCCTTTCGCTGCTCCTTGAGCTCTGTAGCAGAATGCAGTTGCAGCAGCAAACATAGACTTGCTTCTGCTGCTGGTCTCTCTTCTCCTTTCTTTCCCATCCACCACTACTCCAGACTTATCTCCAAGGAGAAAACAAACACAAACTCGCTCTAGCTGCTGTATCCTGCCCCAGACGCGGTGGTGGCGGTGACAATGATGGCAAAGATGTATCCAATAGTGTAATTTCGCCAGGGCAAAGCTCCTACTGCTTGTAGCACCCCTGTTCTCATCTTTGTGCAAATGTCAGATCCAATACTTCAGTTCCAACCAGCCACCATTTGTGGATAGATCACTAGTAGTACTACAGCTGATGGCTGACCCTTTCGTTACCTTTCTGCCAAGACCCTTGGCATCTGCTGCTACTTCAGCTGCTGTCACCAGCAGTACTGTAACAGTTTATATTAAAGGTAAAGGTGTCCCCAACCAGTCGTGTCCAACTCTAGGGTGTGGTGCTCATCCCCGTTTCTAAGCCGAAGAGCCAGCGCTGTCCGAAGACGCTTCCGTGGTCATGTGGCCGGCATGACTGAACACCGAGGTGCACGGAACGCTGTTACCTTTCCCGCCAAAGCGGTACCTATTTATCTACTTGCAATTTCTTGCTTTCGAACTGCTAGGTTGGCAGAAGCTGGGACTGAAGACGGGAGCTCACTCCGACACGCAGCACTCGGGTCTCGAACTGCTGACCTGCCGACCTTCCAGTCTGCAGTTCAGCGTCTTAACCACTAAGCCACCGCGGCCCCAACAGTTTGCATTACTCACACCAAAACTAGAGCTGATGAAGCATCAACCACACGCAAAGATCTTCTGATAATGGAATCATCACCTCTGGTGTAGCTTCTCTCAGCTTTTATTTACTACCAATTTAACCATTCTTCACAAGCCACAAATATTCCGATACTCCCTCAACACTGTTCTGGCTGCTGTACTCTTCCCCATGAAATGAATATTAGGGAAACTTTCCTCCACAATCAACACCCAGTTGATGGCATGATGCCAGTACCACTTGGGGTTTGCTAGGCATGAGTCCGTAACCTTCATTATGGATCAGGCATTTCTTACATATTGGTATACAACAGGTGCACAGCTGATTATTATATTCTGGTGAATGGATACATAAGGTAATTGCTTCTCAGTTATAATGCACACATAACCTTGTAATCTAAAACAACAGAGTATTGTGTCACCTTGAAGACTAATGAATGTATTCTGTCATAAGCTTTCGTGGACACCGTCTATTTCATCAGATGCATGAAGTGTTAACCTCAAATTGGCAGATCTATATACACATGCTGGGGGGGGTGCGCTGTGGGAGGGAGCGGTGCAAACTGTTATCAGAGGGAATTGAAATGCAAAAAGTACAGGCAGTGATTGTTACCTGAATAGTTGCCATTCACACTACAATTAACATACATAGTAGTTAAAAAGACGTTGCCCTTATTCAGACCACCAGGAATAATTGCAGGGCTTGATGAATTGTTCTTCAGCAATTTCACCTTGGTATCTGTCTTTGAAATTCCTTTGTTCAAGAATGGTCATTTTAATGTCATTCACAGAGTGTCCTTGGAGGTTGCAAAACGTCCCCCTATTGGTTTCTAAACATGTGACTTTCCTTATTTGTGTCCATTTATTCTTTTGCACAGAGACTGGCCTGATCTTCAGCATGACAGAACTGTTAGACAAAGAAGGCCAGAACCAGAATTTCTATGGTAAACCACTGTAATGTGTGGAAATCCTGCACTAAATCAGGTTCTGGCAATTTTATGAGGAAATAGCTAAGAGACCAGTGCACCAAACAATCCAGAAATGTGTCTGTTTTTTCTTACAGAAATCAGAACTGCACAATTCAATAAAACAAGAAAATTAAATTAGGTAACAGTAGTTTGATATCGCAATAATAAAATTTAGCGGCATAACCTTACACCTTTAAAGAGTAAAATTAAGGCAATCCCGGCAACATTAAGTGACCATTGTATTTCCTTTCTGAGCTTTGCTTTTTAACAATCAGACTGATCTGATTTGAGTATTTCAAAGTGAAAAACCTCTTTTATTGAAATTATGACTAGCTTCTGCATCATGTGCAAAAATGTAATGGTGGGGAGAACTTGTCATAATATTACTAAACATATCACTCTGAATAGTGTTGCTAAGATATAATTTGGTTTTATTCTAAGCACATTTTAAAAACCTAAGTATGACTTGATGTTTTTACCAAAGTATTTAACAGACATCCCATGCCCACATTTGAAAAATGTTTCTGGTATGTTTATGAGAAAAGGAAAATTTCCTTTTGACTACTCATAATCATCATATTGTAATAAACACATATAGTTCCTGAAATGCCCACTGTATAATCTAAACTGACATGAGCATCTATTCACTTCCTGCAGCCATTTTGTGCATACTATAGGGTAGCATCTGTTTATGAAAATCTGCCATGCCTGCTAAGGTAAGGGTCTGATCTATTCTTTTTCATGCGGCTATGGGGCATACAATTCATCTCAAAAACCAATTGAGATCTTTTTCAAGCAGGATGATACCACAAGCCCCTTGGGATACATGCTGTATTACTTTTTTCTGTCTACACTTCCATAGGAAGTTCTCAACCTCATTGATAAACTGAAAGCAAATAAATCACTGGACCCAGATGGTATCCATCCTAGAGTTCTCAAAGAACTCAAATATGAAATTGCTGATCTTCTAACCAAAATCTGCAACATGTCCCTAAGATCAGCCTCTATATCAGAGGACTGGCAGATGACCAATGTGACACCAATGTTCAAAAAGGGATCCAGGAGGAAACTGGGAAATTACAGGCCAGTTAGCTTAATATTTGTTCCAGGGAAATAGGTTGAAGGCATTATTAAAGATAAAATTAGTAAGCATATAGAAGGACAAGCCCTGCTGAAAGAGAATCAACATGGCTTCCGCAAAGGTAAGTCCTGTCTCACTAACCTTTTAGAGTTCTTTGAGAGTGTTAATAAGCACGTAAACAGGGGTGATCAGGTAGACATTGTTTACTTGGACTTCCCAAAGGCTTTTGACAAAGTCCCTCACCAAAGATTCCTGAGCAAACATAGCAGTCATGGAATAAGAGGAGAGGTCTTCTCATGGATTGGTAACTGGTTAAAGAACAGAAAGCAGAGAGTAGGAACAAATAATAAATTCTCTCAATGGAGGGAAGTAAATAGTGGGGTCCCACAGGGATCTGTATTAGGACCAATGCTTTTCAACCTGTTCATAAATGATATGGAATTAGGAGTGAGCAGCGAAGTGACCAGGTTTGCTGATGACACCAAATTATTTAGGGTGGTTAAAATAAAAAGAAACTGTGAAGAGCTCCAAAAGGATCTCACCAAACTGGGAGAATGGGCATCTACAGTCAGGGCCAGAAATAGTGGAACAAGGATAACTGTTTTGGCAGTTGGCCTCCATACACCACCACATTGAAGTTGAAAGGAAACACACCGAAGTCAGGACTTTCCGCTGTAATTCAAGGGTTTGACAAAAGTGGGGCACTAACCATTCAGGAAGGACACCCAGTGGCATACCCCCCCCCCCATCGTTGGGGGCTCGTAAGTAATGGAACGAATGGCTGACAAGCAGCTGCATGGCCAGGGGTGGCCTGTTTCCTGGGTACCCCATGACCAATCAAGCAGATAAAAGGCCTGTAAGTGGTTCTGAGTGTTACATTTGTATTTGGTAGCTGTTCACTGGAACTGCCAACATGAGGTCCAAAGAAGTGTCCATGCAAGTGAAGGAGGCCATCATTAGGCTGAGGAAACAAAATAAACCCATCAGAGAGATAGCAAAAACAGTGGGAGTGGCCAACACAACTGTTTGGAACATCCTGAAAAAGAAGGAATTAACTGGCAAGCTCAGCAACAGCAAAAGGCCTGGAAGACCACGGAAGACAACTAAAGTGGATGACCGCAGAATTCTGCTCATGGTGAAGAGGAACCCTTTCACAACATCTAGCCAGGTCAAGAACGCTCTTGAGGAGGTAGGCATGTCATTGTCAACATCTACAGTCAAGAGACGGTGTCATGAATGTAAATACAGAGGCTTCACAACAAGGTGCAAACCACTGGTAACGCTCAAAAACAGACAGGCCGGATTAGCCTTTGCCAGCAAACACCTAAAAAAGCCTGCCCGGTTCTGGAAGAAGATTCTTTGGACTGATGAAACCAAGATTAACTTGTACCAGAATGAGGGGAAGAGAAAAGTATGGAGAAGGAAAGGAACAACTCATGATCCAAAGCATTCCACATCATCTGTCAAACATGGTGGAGGCAGTGTTATGTTACGGGAATGTATGGCTGCCAATGGAACCGGGTCACTGGTGTTTATTGATGACCTGACTGCTGATAAAAGGACCAGGATGAATTCTGGAGTGTACAGGGCTATACTTTCTGCTCAGATTCAGCCGAATGCTGCCGAACTGATAGGACACCACTCCATATTGCAGATGGATAATGACCCAAAACATACAGCAAAAGCTACCCAAGAGTTTCTCAGGGCAAAGAAGTGGGATGTTCTTCAATGGCCAAGTCAGTCACCTGATCCCAACCCAATAGAGCATGCTTTTCACTTACTGAAGATAAGACTGAAGGCAGAAAGACCCACAAACAAGCAGCAGCTGAAGGCAGCTGCAGTAAAGGCCTGGCAAAGCATCTCAAGGGAGGAAACTCAGCACTGGATCATGTCCATGGGATCCAGACTTCAGGCAGTCATTGACTGCAAAGGATTTTCATCCAGGTATTCAAGGCGATTCTTAAGTTTGAAATGATGTTGGTTTGTTCCATTACTTATGAGCCAGCAACGATGGGTGTGTGTGTATGCCACTGGCTGTGCTTCCTGAATGGTTAGTGCCCCATTTTTGTCAAACCCTTGAATTACAGCGGAAAGTCCTGACTTCGCTCCCATCTGGGTGCGTTTCCTTTCAACTTCAATGTGGTGGTGTACAGATGCCAACTGCAAAAACAGTTATCCTTGTTCCAGTATTTCTGGCCCTGACTGTATGTGGCAAATGTGTTTCAATGTAAGCAAGTATAAAGTGATGCATGTTGGGGCAAAAAAATCCCAACTCCAGGTATAACCTGATGGGATCTGAGCTAGCAGTGACCAACCAAGAAAGAGATCTTGGGGATGTGCTGAAAACGTCAACCCAGCATGCGGCCACTGTAAAAAAGGCAAACTCCAAGTTAGGCATAATTAGAAAAGCAACTGAGAATAGAACTGCCAATATCCCTTCTGCCCTTTTACAAACCTATCATGTGACCACACTTGGAATGTTATGTACAGTTCTGGTCACCACACTTTAAAAAGATATTGTAGAGCTGGAAAAAGTGCGAAAACAGGTAACTAAAATGATCAAGGGTCTGGAGCATCTCCCCTATGAGGGAAGGTTACAACAGCTGGGATTGTTTAGCTTGGAAAAAAGGATAGTAAGGGGAGACATGATAGAGATCTACAAAATTATGCATGGTTTGGAGAATATGCTTTTCCCTCTCTCAAAATACTAGAACCTGGGGGCATCCGATGAAGCTGATTGGTGGGAGATCAAAGGACAGATAAAAAGAAGTACTTCTTCACATAGCACAGTTAAACTATGGAATTCACAACCACAGGGTGCAGTGATGGCCACCAATTTGGATGGCTTTAAAAGGAGGTTAGACAAAATTCCTGGAAGAAAAGGCTATCAATGGCTACTAGTCCTGATGGCTACCTCCAGTACCAGAGGCAGTGAGCATATGTAGATCACTTCCTGGGGAACATGGGTGGGAGGGTGCTGTTGCGCTCATGCCCTGCTTGTGGGTTCCTGGTTGACAGCTGGTTGTCTACTGGGTGAAAAGAATGCTGAACTAGATGGACCCTTGGTCTGATCCAGCAAGGCTTTTCTAAGTCCCCTCTCCCAAAACACTGTTTAGAACTAACAAGCAAAAAATCCATGCAAATAATATTTGGCAATTTCTGTTCTCAGAGGCCAAACACAGGATCTTAACTGTGCTGAAAGAGGAGATAAAAAATTAAAAGAAATGTCTTTAGTCCACTAACTGGATAGCACAGAGTTCAGGCTCACAAATGCCTGAAAAATCTTCATTTCCAACTCTCCCCTCTAGCAAGCCCAAATATCAGTTGCATGGATTTTAGCCCAGTTAAGAATACTGATTTTCATAGTTATTATGCCAGTCCCTTGATTTTTCCACATCTTCTCTGACCACTTTATTTCAGACTGTTGTACTAAAATAATTCACTACATTATGATCACGCCCCTTCTTTTTCTTAAGGCCCTGCATCAGCTCTCTGTTACACTTTATATCAGCTTTAAGTTTCAGGACCCTCCCTTTTAAACACTCTAGATTTCAGCTATTGGCTACCACCTGCTTCAAACTTGCACTTATCCCTGTGCAACTCCATGTAGAAAGCTATTCATGTGAGTAGCCACCCATGCCGGTTGGCAGTATTTTAGGCTATGTTTTGGCTTAAGGCCATAAGAACACTGGCCTTAGCACTGCACCATATTTCTACGCTACAATTGCTGACCACTAGGTCAGGAGAAGGAGGAGGATAAGGCTGGGTAACCACTGCCTCCATAGTTCATGCTGTTTGAATGACAATGGTGATGATAAGCAGTTGCTATCTTATCTATACAGTGATTTTGAGAAAACATAATGCTTAGTAATAGGGAAGAGGAGATAAACATAAAAATGTGTGGATAATGGAAAAGAAACCCGTTTCAACTTTTAAATTGACCATGTGCTATAAGGAAGCCTAGCAAAACCACCCTACACGCTTTTGGATCTTTACTGCTTCCCATTTAGACTATGGACATTGATCTAGAGAATAGAATCTTCTCTGAAACGTAATACAAACAAGTAGGCTTAATTCAGAGGTCACAGCCAAACCGTGGTTTGGCCACTGGGTGCATGCAGCAGGTTCACATGTTCCCCCTGCATCTTGTGCAAGGCTCCTCTACTTCCTGACTTGTGGTAATCATAGACAATCACATTGGGTAAATGACTGTTACCACTAATCATAGTTGCCCTCTAAACTGGAATCAAAAAATCCACTCCAAAATGTGATTCCTCAAGAAAACTATGGTTTGGAGGCATTATGGTTAGAAGTAACCATACTTTGCCTGATTCAAATGTCTCACAGTGGTTATTGCAAACCAGTACATGGTAGAAGGAATAGGTGCACATAAGATGATGCAGAGGAGAGGAAGCACATGAGCATCAAGCACATTCCCAAATGAGAAACTATGATTTGGCTGTAGCATCTGAAAGAAGAAACTGACTGGGTTTAATGATACAGAGATATCAGCCAATTATTCAGTAGTATGTTGTAGAGCTAAAAATGTATTCTCTTTGCTCATCCTATCTTCTGAAATACAAATGGTCTAATAGGCACTTATAAACACAGAGCCTGAGGGAGCAATCCTGTGGCCCCTAGACAGACTGGGGGGGAGGGGGAGATAGGATATTTTGGATTCCTGGATCCTAGGTCCAAGACAGTGCTCCAGCCTCAGACCCTGGAATCTGAGCTCCCCTCCCTCTCCCCCTCACATCCAGCACAGGGAAACCACGGCAACTGCCTCTCTGAGGTTGCAAAAGTGACCTCAGAGATGGTGGCATTCCTGTGGATGGGGAGGGTACTGGAGCTTATGCTGTGTCCTGAGGCCTCTCCAGACTCCTTCCGTCCCCCTCTGCAATGCTTCAGCTATACAGGTGAAAAAGCCCATCTAGCTAAAATGCAGAGCAGGAGGCATGATGGAGGCAACGATCGCCTCCACCGTGCCTCCCACACTGCACTGGATACTTGTAAGCCTCTGAGTTCACAGGCTTACAAGCATCAAGGGTGGATCCCACAGGATTGCACCCTAAATCATTTTGAAGCAAACACACCTTGTATTTAAGGGAGATAATTTTGTGCATGGAATTATATTTTTAAAATTAGATACAGGGGGTGATGGGTAGGGAAGAGTTCAAGCTGATAGTACAGTTTGAGGTTTAGGGAAGTTTTATATTCTAACTTCACCAAAAGCTGTTTCCAGATAGATCTGGAATCCTGACCCATTAATTACAAGCTCATTTTTGAGAACAAAAATGTGAAAAGCTCAGGAGAGGTTTTTTGGAATGGTTATTTACAATTACACAAGACCCAGAAGTTCATTAAATGATAATGCATTAATTTGTTCACTTAACTACTAATGAAATAAGGAACATGAAACTCTTTCAATCGCTTCTTAATTATAATGAGTATGTTTCCAATTGTAATTACCTTACCATATAAGTTCCTGTTCCCAAGTGTCCATTGATCAGGCTCTTTTCTTGTCCACAAGGCCCTTTCCCTTCTTAGCTACTCACTGTGTTATCATCATGGACTAAACATGGTTGTACCAAGCAGCTGTCTGAGCTTTTGTCCACAGGTGATCTGATCTGATTTAGCATGTACTATGCCAACCCATCTTTCAGAAGGACTGCAACCATGTATTAAGTGGGGTACAATCTTGTTGAAGAGTGTGCAATTTTACTGGATATTGAAATCACTTAAAATTGAAATTACAACCAACACTTTATAAGAAAATTGTAACAAAACCTCCTTCAAAAGCTTTTATTACAGTTTTCAACTTACAAGCCACTAAGGCCTAATACAAAGGTAACACTTGGGAGAACCCACCCAGAGTTGCACACTCCTTCCCCTCTGAGAAATTCCTGTTCTCCCTTCTTTTCTAGAGGTAAACTTGGCACAGCATTTCATCTGCACTGATATTAACTTTGACTACAGATAGTCCAAAACCAAGTTTGCAAAGCCACTTCTAACCATCGTTTTAAACTCTAGTTTGAAACTATGTGCTTGTCATCACCTACCATGGCCTGGGAACAACCGATCTCCCTGCTACAGATCGAATTTGCCACTGAGGGTTTCCACCCCATTCTCTGCTCATTTCAGCAGACTAACCATAGCTTAAAAAGAGCTGTCTGTTTCTCCTTCCTGTCACCTTCCTTATTCTTGATCTTTTGGCTCACTGTCCTCTTCTCCTACTCGCTCTGGTTTTTCTCTCTCTTGGTACAGCCATGCAGCTGACCTTGGCTTGCTGCAGCTCCCCCCACTCTGTCTCCCTTCTTTTTTGGGATAGTTTTCAGTAACTCTAACTCTGCAGCAACTAAGGTGATAATTCCTTTTCTGGATGAAGCTCTAGCTCTGCTTTCCCTTCCTGGGAAAGTTCCACTATCTAGACCAAAGACCACCAGTTAAACACATGAGTCACTTGATTTAGCTAAAGCGCTAGTTTTCTGAGTCAGCAATACTGGACAGACAGTGGCCTGTTGTCTGGCAGGAATAAAGCCAGGGGGCAGAAGAGGGGAAAGGTTCGCCTAGAACCAGAGTAATTTTCCCATCATCCATTGCTCCTGAGGAGCTTACTTCCCAAACATGGAGGGAGGTTCAGAAGCATGTTAAAGACAAGTATCTGAAGCATGTATGATAAGCGATTTTCTTGTAGAGTTCACAAATCCCAAAAGCCTATGTATCTAAGTTTAGGCCCTTCAAAGCATCTGGGTGACAAGAACTTGGCTATTTATGTGTTTCAGTTTCAAAAAAAGTGTTTCAATTTACTTTAACATTTTATGTATATAATGCATTCTGAGAATATAAACTTTCTTCATGCTCGGGAAAAATGCAGCAAGCTATGTCAAGACAGTGTAAATTATATTCATCCATTGATAGATATACACAGTAGCACATAAGCTAACAGGATTTGTGCTATTATGTCAGTAGCTGCAAGCCTTAATAATGCACAGCAACTGAAGAAATATAGGGAAAAAAGAAAACAATGGAGATAGAAATGTCAAAACTGCTATTTAAGAGCTGATAAAAAAAATAACATGTTGCTTGATTAGGTAGATTAACCAAACATTTCTAATCATTCGCCTTTAAAACAAAATGTGCCCAAAGAATCAAACACTCACTTATAAAACAACATGTATGCATTGCTTAACTCATTTGTTTGCACCACTCTGTGTGCTATTTGGTTTGTAGTCACCTTGATGAGGTATACTTACTCCTGCATTCTGCTTCTATCTGGAGTGATCGGTGTGGACTGCATGTGAAATGGGTTTAGACTAGAGGACCAATGATCCTACAAATCTGGAACAACTTCAGCTTAAGAACCAATTCACCAATACATGTGGGTTGACACAAATCATAATGTCAAAAAAAAACAAAAAACCAGTAGACAATATATGTATTGCAAACTAGATAAAGTAACCATATCAGAAAGCCAAGGCCTATTCGCAGATCACACATCACTTGATTCTCATCAATGGTTATTAAACAATTGATATCAATCAGAACTCAATTATATTAGCAAAAATATACCACTGCAGTGCTGGAAGACTGTTCTGTAAGGCAGGCCAATGTATCAAGAACACTGGTCTCATACGGCACTGTGATGTCACTTTCCTCAAGAGAATATCTCCCACAAAATGAAGGACCATGAGATGTTTGCCAACCAGTCATTATTTTATTGATCTGACCAGTAAAGCCACATTCTGGTAGTTAACCAGTATTCATATCCGAATTTCAGGGCTACCATCTATGCTGGCCCATCTGGTTCCAAATAACCCTATCCATGGTATTAGTATTTTGTTAATTTAAAAAACTGGAAACCCTATATCTAAATAAAGTCCAAAAACAATTCAGCAAAATCACTAGATGCCTAGGTTTCCTCAGGCAGATGCTCAAGACTATTTTTAATTCATTTTGTGTGTGTGCTTTATTTGACCCTGTTTCTTTAATCACCTTCCCCACTATAGACCTGTGTAATCACTAAGATCATTGGAGGAGACCTTGCTGGTAGTACTATAACCTGCAGATGGCTAACAGGTGGCAACCTTCTCCAAGGTGGCACCTACCTCATGGAATTCCCTTCTCTCTGGTGTTTAAGACACACCAACGGTGGCATGTCTTAGGCACCTATTGGACCTGTCTCTTTATCCAGATGGGGCTCTTTACCCTGCTAGGGACTTTACCCTGTTTGGCTCTTTAAAGACCCATCTCTTCCCTGACTGATTGTGTTGCCCAGTTTGTTAAATATTATGTTTTGAGTTTCTGATTTAAAATGTTTTAGCTGATGAGTTTTTATTTATTATGCTGTATTTTAATATTTCACTTGTAAACTGCTTAGAGATTTTTTTTAGATATGGCAAGTGGTATATAAACTGATTAAATCAAATCAATAAATAGAGGACAATGGGAATTTTAGAAATGATGAGAACCTAAAACTAATAGTAGAGAGCTACTGCAGCAGCGGAGTAAGAAACAAAAACAAAATGTGTGAATTTTCCTTGTAACAAAACAAAGGGGGGGGAGCATAATTTTTTCCTTAATGATCTAGAAGATGTGTCAGGCATCATAAAACATTACATTGCAAATGGCTGTAAAACCAAATTATTGTGTTGGGTACACTATAAAAATGAATAATCAAAATCATTAGAAATATGTAGACAAAATGCATTCCCAATGTTGTGTGCCTGTGTTATTACCTTCAGCATTACAGGGTTTTCTTATATACAGTTTGGTTAGAAACAATGAACCTTGTCACATCATAATTCCACTGTCAATGGAACAGCAGAAGGTAATAATATATAAGCATATATAGTACAACGATGCAAGCTTAAAACAGGCTATAAAGGTGGCTCATCATATACTGAAATTGCATTGTGTAATTGCAGCAACCAGCAAAAGTTGCTCTCTGAGGAGGACAATTTGTGTAGCAGAAATTGAAACATCTGTAAAAAAACCCACATACAAAGAAAGCTGCCCAAAGAAGTCCTGTCTCCGTTGTGATCTCACTGAATTGCTTTTGGGGTCTGATACATTAAAATATCAAGTTTTTAGATTAGAGCAATACGACAATGGAACCAATTCCCTAGGGAGATAGTGGGCTCTCCCACACTGGAGGCATTCAAGACGAGGCTGGACAGCCATCTGTTGGGGATGCTCTGACTTGGATTCCTGCATTGAGCAGGGGGTTGGACTCGATGGCCTTGTAGACCCCTTCCAACCCTACTATTCTACGATTCTAAGTTTTGCTTTATTTAACTCAAAGCACTTACAAAATCTACTAGAGAAAGATTAGAGAAAAACATTCATTCACTACTAATTGGGAAACTTCTGTCAAGAATACTGTAGCTGCATCCTGCACTGAGCAGGTGGCTGGACCAGATGACCTCCAAGGTCTCTGCCAACTCTGTGATTCTAGCAATGCAAACCAAAGTTTGTTTGGCAACTCATGCAAATCACCAAATGACCCTCAGTCTTCTACATGCAAGAAGATGGTGCTAGGGTGGGGAGAGAGAACAAGACTGTAATGAATATTATTGTGAAAGGCTCTATCCTTGTGCCTACTACTGGTGGTGCTTGTTATTTCAGTTCCACAGAAGTAGACACTTTGCAGTTCTCCAATCCTACCACTTCTCCACCAGACTAGGCCTGAAATGAAAGCTAAGTGGAGCTATCTAGATGCTGGGTAATAACTGATAAACAGAACCAGCAGCATGAACAAATCATTTTTTTTAAAGATCCCATTAATTTGATGGGTTGGCTGGCCTGGATGTCCAAACTCCTAAATATTTGTCTAACAACCAAATTGTCTTTGTGCTCTTTTTCCCTTCCTTCATTCGATCAAATAATATCTGTCTATCCATCCCACAATGTCCATGTGGGTCCATCAAGGGTAGACAAGTTGTAAAGTTCACCACATTGGTGAGTGTCTCTATTCATATTTAAACCCTATGTTGTGTATAAAAAAGGGGGTGGCTCAAATGGGAGTTAAGCATGTGCACTTTCCACAAGCTATGGGAGACTATTCCCCACAGTACAGGACCGTATATAGGCACTAGCCATGGACTCATGGCAGGACTGGATTGGCTGAAGCTCTTGCCTCCCCTTCAGCCAACACAACAAGCTGTCAGATAGGATGAATCTGAGGAGGCTGTCCCCACACATCTGAAGAGGGACTCTGGGCAGGCCTCTCTAGGGTCTTGTTTTGTAGCAGTTCCCAGGAGCCACTTGGAGACAGGACTTCTTTGGGCAGCGAATGTAGACTGCTCCTTGCCACCAAAAGGATCTCAATCTAGATTTTATTGGTGGAAAGGCAGGATAGAAATTAAATGTAATTAAGGTGGAATTGAGCCCAAACCTTCCACCCAGTTACCCTTTTGGTAAGAAAGGGAGATTCAGTCCACCTTCACCACTAAAAGTAGTAATATTCTGGTAATCAACCTCAGAGTCCAACCTGTCAGGAGCGCCCTAGCTGCCTCTTGCAGTCCCCTCCAATAGCCAACTCAGGACACAGAAGACGAAGATTCTTTCCGAGACTTTATTCCTTTATTACTTTATGACTCTTACAGATACAAATCACTAGCGACAAAGCAAGGAATAGCACTGGGGAAAGATAGCAGAGTAGCCTAAGCTCCAGGTAAGGCAGTTGGTCCCTGTTTGAAGGAGAACCCCAGGAAGACCCTGAACTTATGGGCTTGGGAGAGATCCTCCCTCTTTCCCTTGGGTTCTCGGGACACGACCATTGTCTGCGTGCCAAACGAGCGCTACGCCTCCTTTCCGTGCCCTCCATCTGTCGTCGCTCCCTGCGTCTGCACCGAGCATCCAGCAAGCCCCCCTCCAGTGCTCTCTCACTGCCAGGGTCACTATCTATCCCAGGAATGCTGGCAGAAGGAATCTCTGCCAGCTGCTGTGCTTGTGAGAGATGAGCGAGCTCCTCTCCCATGGATTGCTGTTCCTCCCCAGAATAAGAACTGCTCTGGGGCTCTATTGGCTCAGTTTCTACCCTGACACAACCCTTCTCCTCCTCCCCATCCTTTTGGCGGCCAAGAGAGGCACAATCCTCTGCTACTAAATAGATCCTGAGGCAGTTGCGCTTTGGAGACACACACCTGCTGATGTGTACTCTCAGAGTCCCATCTCCTTCCCCATCCACCACTCTGAGACAGTGGTGCAAAAGGACAGCCCTTTTTAAACATACCAAAGATCTTGTTTGGGGAGATGCTGCACACCAGTGACATTTTCACGGGGCTCCTTTTGTGGGTAAATATTTGAAAGCCAATTCTCACTCACATAAGAAGCTAATACCAATGTATAGCCTATAGTGATCAGAAACTATGGCTTGAATCCAATGTCACGTGAGTGAACCTCCATTCGCACAACACGACTTCCCCATCTTCTCCTCCTCCCCCCTGAAACCCTACACAGCTCTACGGGGCTCTCTGGAGCAGATTTGGGGGGCTACATCCCTTCCCCCAGTGGTTTCTGTTCTGCTGGTGGAAGGCCACCATTGGATTCAAGCCAAAATATTTAACAACCTTAAGTTGGCCTTCTTGTACATTTACATGAGGCTGTTAAAGGACTGTCAGTGCCTGCCAACAGTAATCCTAAATTCTGAGAAGTAACACAAGTGGAGGAATTAAGAACAACTAAATTATTTAGTAACTAAGGCAGAACACACACACAAATAAACCAAAATAAATTGTACAAAAGTACAATGAGCAATTACAGTTTCCTAAAGAATTGTTGTTGTTCAGTCGTGTCCGACTCTTCGTGACCCCATGGACCATAGCATGCCAGACCTTCCTGTCCTCCGCTCTCTCACGGAGCGTGCTCAAGTCCATATTCATTGCATCAGTGATGCTATCTAGCCATCTCATCCTCTGCCGTCCCCTTCTCCTTTTGCCTTCAGTCTTTCCCAGCATCAGGGTCTTTTCCAGAGAGTTTTCTCTTCGCATTAGGTGGCCAAAATATTGGAGCTTCAGCTTCAGTATCTGTCCTTCCAATGAGCACTCAGGGTTGATTTCCTTTAGGATGGACTGATTTGACCTCCTTGCAGTCCAGGCGACTCGTAAGAGTCTTCTCCAGCACCACAGTTCGAAAGCATCAATTCTTCAGCGCTCAGCCTTCCTTATAGTCCAGCTCTCACAGCCATACGTTACTACTGGGAAAACCATAGCTTTGATTATACGGACCTCTGTCGGCAAGGTGATGTCTCTGCTTCTTACTATGCTGTCTAGGTTTGCCATAGCTTTCCTCCCAAGGAGCAAGCGTCTTTTAATTTCATGGCTACAGTCATCGTCTGCGGTGATCTTGGAGCCCAAGAAAATAAAATCAGTACTTCCATTTCTTCCCCTTCCATATGCCAGGAAGTGATGGGGTTGGTGAAAGATGCCATGATCTTCGTTTTTTTAATGTTGAGTTTCAAACCAGCTTTTGCGCTCTTCTCTTTCACCCTCAACAAGAGGCTCTTTAGATCCTCTTCGCTTTCTGCCATTAGGGTGGTATAATCTGCGTATTGGAGGTTGTTGATAATTCTCCCGGCAATCTTAATTCTGACCTGTGATTCATCCAACCTGGCGTTTCTCATGAGGTACTCTGCATATAAGTTAAATAAGCAGGGCGACAATATGCAGCCTTGTCATACTCCTTTCCCAATTTGGAACCAATCGGTTGTTCCATGTCCGGTTCTTATTGTTGCTTCTTGACCCTCGTACAGGTTTCTCAGGAGACAGGTAAGGTGGTCTGGTAGCCCCATCTCTTTCAGAATTTGCCACAGTTTGTTGTGATCCACTAAATCAAAGGCTTTAGCGTAGTCAATGAAGCAGAAATAGACGTTCTGGAATTCTCTTGCTTTCTCCATCATCCAGCGAATGTTGGCGATTTGATCTCTAGTTCTTCTGCCTCTTCGAAACCCAGCTTGTACTTCCGGTAGTTCTCGGTTCGCATACTGCTGAAGCCTAGCTTGCAGGATTTTGAGCATCACCTTGCTGGCATGTGAAATGAGCACAATTGTACGGTAGTTTGAACACTCTTTGGCGTTGCCCTTCTTTGGAATTGGAATGTAAACTGACCTTTTCCAGTCTTGTGGCCACTGTTGAGTGTTCCAAATTTGTTGGCATATTGAGTGCAGCACTTTAACAGCATCATCTTTTAGGATTTTGAATAGCTCAGCTGGAATACTGTCATCTCCGCTAGCTTTGTTGTTAGTAATGCTTCCTAAGGCCCACTTGACTTCACTCTCTAGGATGTCCGGCTCAAGTTCAGTGACCACACTATCATGGCTATCAGGGACATTCAGATCTTTCCTGTAGAGTTCTTCTGTGTATTCTTTCCACCTCTTCTTAAGCTCATCTGCTTCTGTTAGGTCCCTGCCTTCTTTGTCCTTTATCATGCCCGTCTTTGAACAAAACGTTCCCTTCATATCTCCGATTTTCTTGAAGAGATCTCTAGTCATTCCCATTCTGTTGTTTTCTTCGATTTCTTTGCATTGTTCATTTAAGAAGGCCTTCTTGTCTCTCCTTGCTATTCTCTGGAACTCTGCATTCCATTGGATATATCTTCCCCTTTCTCCCTTGCTTTTCGCTTCCCTTCTTTCCTCAGCTACTTGTAAAGCCTCATCAGACTCCCACTTGGCTTTCTTGCATTTCTTTTTCTTTGGGATGGATTTCGTTGCTGCCTCCTGAACAATGTTACGGACCTCCGTCCATAGTTCCTCAGGCACTCTGTCTATCAGGTCTAATCCCTGAAATCTATTCCTCACCTCCACTGTATATTCAGAAGGGATATGATTTAGGTCATACCTGAATGGTTTAGTGGTTTTCCCTACGTTCTTCAATTTAAGCTGAAATTTTGCAACAAGAAGCTCATGATCTGAGCCACAGTCAGCTCCAGGTCTTGTTTTTACTGACTGTATACAGCTTCTCCATCTTTGGCTGCAAAGGACATAATCAATATCTGATTTCGATATTGACCATCTGGTGACGTCCATGTGTAGAGTCGCCTCTTGTGCTGTTGGAAAAGACTGTTTGCTATGATCAGTGTGTTCTCTTGGCAAAACCCGATTAGCCTTTGTCCTGCTTCATTTTGTACACCAAGGCCATGCTTGCCTGTTATCCCGGTGATTTCTTGACTTCCTACTTTAGCATTCCAGTCCCCTATGATGAAGAGGACATCTTTTTTTGGTGTTAGTTCTAGAAGGTGTTGTAGGTCTTCATAGAACCAATCAACCTCAGCTTCTTCGGCCTCAGTGGTTGGGGCATAGACTTGAATTACTGTGATGTTGAATGGTTCGCCTTGGATTTGTACTGAGATCATTCTATCGTTTTTAAGATTGTACCCCAGTACTGCTTTTCCCACCCTTTTGTTGACTATGAGTGCTACTCCATTTCTTCTAAGGGATTCTTGCCCACAGTAGTAGATAGAATGGTCACCTGAATTAAATTCACCCATGCTTGTCCATTTTAGTTTGCTGATTCCCAAGATGTCGATGTTCAATCTTGCCATCTCATGTTTGACCACCTCCAGCTTACCTTGATTCATTGATCTGACATTCCAGGTTCCTAAACAATATTGTTCTTTACAGCATCGGACTTTCTTTTCACCACCAGACACATCCACAGCTGAGTGTCCTTTCGGCTTTGGCCTAGCTGCTTCACTCTTTCTGGCGCTACTTGGAAATATCCTCTGCTCTTCCCCAGTAGTATATTGCACACCTTCCGACCTGAGGGGCTCATCTTCCAGCGTCATCTCTTTTAGCCTTGTGATACGTTCCATGGGGTTTTCTTGGCAAGAATACTGGAGTGGGTTGCCATTTCCTTCTCCAGTGGACCACATTTTGTCAGAACTCTCTGCCATGACCTGTGCGTCTTGGGTGGCCCTGCACGGCATAGCTTATGGCTTCACTGAGTTACGCAAGCCCCTTCGCCACAACAAGGCAGTGATCCATGAAGGGGTTCCTAAAGAATAGAACTTTTCAAAGAGGTTATTTAGGCGTATGATATTCTCCAAGCAAAATGTAGCTACTGAATACTGTCTCTGCCATTGACAGATGCATTCAATTATTTTAACATCAAGTTTTAAGATGCTGTGTTGGATGACTAAGACTTAATGCACTGCACTCAGAGTCTATGAAACAATTCCTCTGCCTCTTGCTCTCAACCAACACTTTGTTTTTCCAGTTCATTATAATGCAGGAGCCACAGGGGAGTTTCGATTATTTTTGTGCTTTGTTGTTTAGAAAGACCTTTTGGACCCTGTCCTACTGACAACAGTAGGTAAATATCCATGCAAATTAGTAAAAGGAAATGTTTCATACAAGAATTTCAATACCACCATTCTTCATTATGTGGTGATACAGAGGAACTGCTTACTTTCTGATCCCAGTATGGTTTGCTTACTTTGTAATTGTAATATTTGCACTGTAAAATCAGATTTGTAAACACAGCACTGAAATTCAGTAGGCTGTACACCAAGTTATTCTCCAGCTACTTCTGTACATTTATCACCATATAACACAACAAATTAAGATGTGTATTAGCCAGCTGTGCTATAACTCTAACCAAAGCAACAACAAAAATATATACACACACACACAAATATGGTACATATAAATGACCCCCAAAAGTCATTAAAATGCTGATGAACTCTCAGTTAAGAAAGCCCTTAATCGTTTTGCTTTGGTCATATCAATGTATCTTCTGGACTGACCCATAATAATTTAACACAATTTTTACAAGTCTTAGAGGAGAGATGAAATAAGACCAATGGAAACTGCAATCAATTAAATCCTAAGCAGTTTCAGAGCAGTCATTTCCAAAGTCTGTAGCAAGATTCTTTCACACTACCATACAACTGACTTGCAGCAAAGTCCTGTGCATGTTTTCTTGGAAGTAAATCCCACTGAGTTCAGTGAGACTTACTCCCAAGTGTGCACAGGATTACAGCCTTATTTCATGAGTCTCAACAGATTCACGTTGATCCAACTTCCTAATAAGAATATGAGCAAACGCAAATATTCCTCAAAACTGCCCTCAGAGAAGTGACAATTAATGCCCTATCTTTGAAGACATCTCTTCTATACTACATTACAGAATGGTGGATTAGAGAAACAATAATTATTATCTGCAGACAGACACATTTAAATGGTTCTTCTAATGAAATCAGTCTACAGTGTAAAACCCTCATTGAGCCATTTGGCCTTTAACTTCACACACAACTTAGCTATATTTGCAAAAGATTAACATTTGAAAACACACTAATTTCTCATTAAAGAATGAAACCTGTGCACATTTTCCATTAAGCATCACTTCAATACTAAATTATAGGGCATCCTCAATCCTACTAGATTAATGTATGTTCTTTTGAAAAATCTTTCTCCCTGCAAGTCACAATAGCCACCCTTCAAATGTATTCTGTTCTACTGTAGTTGTTTTTGAAGTTAGAACATTATTTCTGACATGTATCCTGCTTCTTTATACTTTTGCTTTATCCAATTATGTCAAAGACACAGACTATCAGTCCAACTGTTTGAGGGAGGGTAAAAAGGGAATCTGAACCCAGATTCTTGCTCCCCTTTGCCCTTTCCTAATTGTTTGGTCAGCCCTGCATACTGCTGGATGGAGTAAAAAACCCTAAGTGCAACACCAGTGCTGTGTGTGGTTCCTCATCCAAAAAGAAATATAGGCACAGTAACTGCTTCTGCACACAGATGCTCCTGCCTGAATTAGGTTGAAAGTCTTCTGCATACTATCTTCTTTTAAGGACATGTTTAGCAACTTCTTAAAGTTGCTCGGTGCACAGTTGTCACAGCCAGCATTTGTTCCTGAAATTCTTTCATATTTTCCTCTTGGGAACTAAATCTTCCATCATAATATCTGTGTGTTTCACTACCAACAGGGCTTTAATTGGGAATGATCCTATAGAAAAGAGATGTTTTCTGGCCTTACAGTAATCCCAGTTGCAAAGTGTTGGGAATAACCTCCTTGTAACTTATTCCCTGAATGATTTTGTTGTGCATAATATCTGGAAGAATAATACAGGAACCCAGGTAATGTTGTGGAGGAACCTGTTCTCCTTGCTCCACTAAACATGGGTTAATTACAGTGCCTTGCATAAGTATTCACTCTGTTTTGACTGTGTCACAATCTGGAATTGAAATGAATTTAATTGGCATTTTTGATTTACACAACATACTTAACACTTTGAAGGTGCAAAATATTTTTATTGTGGCACAAAAGTTAATTAAACAAAAACAAGCAGGCATTTGTTGGTTGCTTAAGTATTCACCCACCCACCCACCCACCCACCCCCGTCAATACTTGGCAGAAGCACCTTTGGCAGCAATTACAGCTATGAGTCTTTGAGGGTAAGTCTCTACCAGCTTTGGGAAAAATTGTAGGATCCAGATGCGCAATCTACTTGGCAAAATTGTTCAAGGTCGGTCACATTGGTCCCCACATGATGCTGCCACCACCACGCTTCACCGTGGGGATGAGCACTGTTGGCTTTGCGCCACGCACAGCATTTTGCGGTAAGGTCAGAAAGTTCAGTTTTGGTCTTATCAGACCAGAGAACCTTTTCCCACTGTTTGCTGTGTCTCCCACACACCTTTCGGCAAAATCCAAAAGGGATTTGATATGGGATTTTTCAGCAATGGCTTTCTTCTCGCCACTCTTCCATAAAGTGCAGCTTTGTGGAGCATCTGGGTGAGAGTTGTCCCATGGATGGTTTCTCCCATCTCAGCTATGGATTTCTCCAGCTCCTGCAGAGTTACCATTGGCCTCTTGGTTGCTTCACTGGCAACCTCCTTACCCGGTCACTGAGTTTTGGTGGCCGGATTTCTCTAGGCAGAGTTGCGGTTGTGGCATATTCTTTCCATTTTGTAATAATGGATTTAATGGTGCTCTGGGGGATGTTCATAATTTGGGATTTTTTTTATAACCCAACCCTGATTGGTGCTTATCCAGAACTCCATCCCGGACTTGTTTTGATAGCTCCTTCATGATGCTGTGTGTTTAGACAGGCTCTCCAACAAACTCTGGGAGTTTACCTTCCAGAAACAGGTGTATTTAATGTGAGATCGTGTGACACTGGAATTGCACACAGGTGCACTCCATTCAACTAATTATGTGACTTCTGAGGGCAGCTGGTTGCACCAGAACTTATTTAGGGGTGTCACAGCAAAGGGGTGAATACTTATGCAATCCAGACTTTTCAGTTTTTTATTTGTAAATCATTTTGTAAACTATGTATATTTTTTCCCCACTTCAACATTTTGGACTATTTTGTGTAGACTGGTGACAAGAAATCCTAATTAAATCCATTTTAATTCCAGGTTGTAACACAACAGTGTGGAAATGTCAAAGGGGGGTGAATATTTATGCAAGGCACTGTATATTCTTTGCTTTGCAACGTACTTCTTAAAGGCCCAAACTATGTGATTTGTTCACAAAGTATGTTTAAGAGGGCCATTTTTATTCTGAAGGAAAAGCATCAGTGTGGGGTCCCAATCCAGAACATGTTCCTGGTCCAGATTGGGGGCCTGGGCTGGATTCCTGCCCCATACCTCCAGTTGCAAATAGCAGTTTTGGGGACAACTAGCAGCAAGAGGGTGATCTGGAGAGGAAAATCAGCATGGGGCCCTAATCCAGATCAGGGACACATTTCAGATGAAGGCCACGTGTGTCTGCTTTCGCAAAATAAAAGTGGCAGCTTAAGCATGCTTTTTTAAAGACATGAATAATATAGCATATAGTTTTCCCCACAGTATAGTGCTCAGTACCTTACAGATAAATTACAGATAATGTGAAACATGCTAAGTATCATTGGCTAAAAAGAAGCCAAGTCACAGCAATATTATTACAAAAGCTTTTTTTTTACTCCCAACACTGACAAAAATAAAAAGTCAATATGACTGAAAGATGCTTTAGCAGTTTTGCTTTGGGTTGGGTTTTTTTTGTTTGTTTTTTTAAATCTTGTCCAAATTCAATAGTAGTGAAGCAAATGGGGGGGGGGCGGGTGAATCACAAAGTATTTTATTGGGGTTTGTGGCTCAGTAGTACAGCCCATCCTTGCATGTGGAAGTTCCCAGGTTCAATCCCCAGCATCTCCAGGTAGGGCTGGAAAAACTCCTGCCTAAAACATTCGAGAGCCACTGCCACTCAGTACTGGCTAGATGGACGAACGGTCTGACTCAGTATAAGGCAGCTTCCTACGTTCCTAATATTTTAATGGGTCACAACAACTCAAAGTTCACTTTTTCCCTTAAGAGACACCAGTCTCTCATTGGCCTGTGCATAATATAATGAATATAATGAACAGCATACATTCCCATTTCCCTAGAGGGGATATGCTTCTCTATGTATAATGACTGCCACAGTGTAACAGGGATGATTAATATCAACAAAAGCCATTTAATAATTTGGGAGTCTTTAATGCAAGATGTGCAGTTTCTTACTGCAGTAATTAAAAATCAAATTGGGGGGTTTTTTTGGTGACTGTGTGACGCCTGAACATCTTGAAGGACAAAGCTTACTCCCATCAGTACAAATACTATACTGTTATAGACTGGAATGTTTTAGTTGGTCTTTTGAATTATTCCTCATGCTCTTCCCATTTCTTGTTATCAAAGCATTTTATTTACAGCAATATGTAAAGCCAGATTTTTGATGCCAGATTTGGCTTCTGATATAGATTTCCCTGGTATCTTTAGTAAAACTATCAAGATTATATTAATCAATTACACAATTTCACCGCTATTTTTTTTTTATAGCAACCCATTGCCACTTACCTGGGAGTGAACCCAACTGAACGCAAAAGGACTTAATTCTGAGCAAACACATATAGGATTGCACTGCAGAAGTGCTTATTGGAAGCAAGTATTTAAAGCAATTTCTCGCTGTAACACGAAGAATCATATGGTCATTTATCTGAACCATTTTTACCCCACTCTTTAGCCAGAAAGGCTCCTAGAGTGGCTTACAAATATGAGTAATAAGACAGCCTCTGCCCTTAGGTTTAGAATCTAAAAGACATGACACACAATTGGGATGGGGAAGGAAGATGAAAAAATAAACTCAGGCACCAGTTCTTAGAGAGCCAAAAGCAGCTGATCCCTCAAGAGAGATGAAGGAATACTCCCACTTCTCTTCTCTCTCTGTTCTGCGGCCTAAGGCACCTCTGAGGGTTGTGCATTTTCCCTTTGGATCTGTGGCCTTCTGGGGATGGTCCTTATTTGGAAAACCATTTGCAAGGACAGCAGTTTGCACTTACTGCTTGTTATGACAGTCACCCCTTTAGTTGCCCAATATAAGAGGATTGCACTAAATTTGACACGACAGCTGGGCTTTGGGTTTAATTAACCCTGAATATTTAGCACGGGGGTTTTTTGTTTTTGTTTTCTGTCCAGTGAAGTCTATGAGCCAGAAATGCAGGACATCTTACTTGGGAGCACTCACCTCTTCCACCAATATACAAAAAGACCCAATAAACGTAAAAGAGAGATTTTTACACTTGTCATCTGAAACGGTTCATTGCATAGCTTTTTCCTTACATATTTCCTTCCTAAAACAAGTGCAAAGTGCCACAGCCCTATCACAGAAGTGCCTTCTTTCGAAGAACTCCTTCAACACAGGAATTTTGTAATGTGTAAAGCAGATCAAATGAGTGAGTCCAGTGTTTCTTTGGAGGTGCAAACAGTTGCTAGGAAAGGCTCTTCTAGCTAACAGGAGCCAAGACAGCACAATGGACTCTGAACAAAGAGGTACAGTACCAAAGACAGATTCACTAACTTTTTGTTGCTATAATATATGCTACAGATTCTTGAGCATAGAGTGCATAGAAATATTGCCTCCTGTCTTACCTACACATGAAGGCAACTGCACACACCATAGTTCCCATACTTATTTTGAAACTGTAATCAAATATTCCATTAGCATTCGATATTTATAATGAGATAGGGGGAGAGTGACAATATTACCAAGTAACATGGGTGTTCTCTCACTCTATAAATGTTTTGAATGCCACTTTTCTTGATGAATGGTAAATTAGATGCCCAATTTTTTAACAGATGGAGTCTTTGCTACAAGATAGGCACTGGAGTAATACTGAAACAATCACTGACTGTCATACACAAGATTGGCAATGACACAGCGCCAAGGCAGGGGCAGAAAAATGATCAACTTCAAAACAAAGTCAGACTTAAAGCCTAAAGATTTATATAAAGGTTAATATTTCTGGTATAGCCATAATAATAGAAATTCCCCATCCCATAAGAGAAAGCCAATTTGCATAGGGGATATTACCTTCCCATTAAATATTCCACCCTTGGGTTACATCACAAAAGTCCCACCACAGGCAGCAAGGGAAGCCTACTGGAGCATTCCAGAACATGATCTAGCAAGTATTACTGTTCTAATCTTATTCTGTTTTAAGAAGTGCTCCACATGAACACTACATTTGGCAATAATTTTACTGACTGGCCACTTGGAATGGTGGTGAAGGGCCAAGTCTACAACACTCGAACTTAATAGCTTGCCAACAAATTCTAACACCATTCTCCCACACCTCTTTATGGTAAGTATAAAATTATAAGATAAATATATTTGGAATCTTTATCTGTCCTCATACCCCTGTTTCTCCATCTACCTTCATTCCTCATCTAATCTAGTTTGATAATGCTAGGGACTTACTGTATTTATTTATTTCATTTCTATACCGCCCAATAGCCGAAGCTCTCTGGGCGGTTCACAAAAATTAAAACCAAAGAGCAAAAATTAAAACCACAATAAAACAATACAAAATATATAAAACATTAAAACCACAGTAAACAATACAACCAGAATAAAACCAGAATAAAACCTAGCAGCAGTGCAGGGATTTAAAATACAGATTTAAAACAGCAAAGCCAAAAGTCTAAAATGTTAAAATGCCTGGGAAAATAAAAAGGTCTTCACCTGGCGCCAGAAAGAATACAATGTAGGCGCCAGGCGAACCTCACTAAGAAGCTCATTCCACAGCCAGGGTGCCACAGCAGAAAAAGCCCTCCTCCTAGTAGCCACCCACCTCACTTCCTTTGGCAGGGGCTCATAGAGGAGGGCCGCTGCGGATGACCTTAAGGTCACATACGGGAGGAGGCGATCCTTCAGATAACCTGGCCCCAAGCCGTTAAGGGCTTTGAATGTTAATGTTAATACCAGCACTATGAATCGGGCCCAGAAATGGACTGGCAGCCAGTGCAGCTGGAAAAGTACTGGCGTAATATGAGCTCATTGCCCAGTCCATCTTGCTGCCCTATTTTGGACCAGCTGAAGTTTCTGGACCGTTTTCAAAGGCAGCCCCACATATGACGTATTGCAGTAATCCAGACGAGCATGGATAACTGTAGCTAGGCTATCTCTGTCCAGATAAGGGCGTAGTTGGTATACCAGCCTAAACTGATAAAAAGTGCTCCACGTTACTGAGTTCACCTGTGCCTCAAGTGACAGTTCTGGATCCAAGAGCACCCCCAAACTATGAACGTGATCCTTTAGGGGGTGTGCAACCCCCTCCAGAACAGGTTGAATATCACCTAGCCGGGCAGACGAACCACCCACTAACAGAACCTCCGTCTTGTCTGGATTGAGTCTCAGTTTATTGGCCCTCATCCAGTCCATTACTGTGCCCAGGCCCTGATTCAGAACAGCCACTGCCTCACCTGGGTTTGATGAGAAAGAGAGGTAAAGCTGGGTGTCATTTGCATATTGATGGCACCTCAGCCCACACCTCTGAATAACCTCCCCCAGCGGTTTCATGAAGATGTTAAACAACATGGGGATAAAATAGAGCCCTGTGGAACCCCACGGCACAATTACCATGTCCCACAGCAATAATCCCCCAGCACCACCTTCTGGAATCGGCCATCCAAGTAGGAGCGGAACCACTGTAGTGCAGTGCCTCCAACTCCCAGCCCAGACAGCCTATCCAGAAGGATACCATGGTCGATGGTATCGAAAGCCGCTGAGAGGTGCAGGAGAACCAACAGGGTCGCACTCCCCCTGTCCCTCTCCTGGCAGAGGTCATCCCACAGGGCAACCAAGGCAGTTTCCATTCCAAAACCAGGCCTGAAGCCCGAATGAAATGGATCTAGATAATCTGTTTCATTCAAGGGTGCCTGGAGCAGTCCTTCAACCACCCGCTCAAGCACCTTGCCCAAGAAGGGGATGTTGGCCACTGGCCTATAATTGTTAACATCCTCCGGGTCCAGGTTAGGCTTTTTCAGGAGTGGTCTGATTACCACCTCTTTTAAAGCAGCCGGCACCACTCCCTCTCTCAAGGAGGAATTTACAACCTCCTAGACCCATCCGAAATCCCCTCCTTATTTGATTTAATAAGACATGAAGGGCAAGGGTCAGTACAAACTGTAAATACTGTTTGTACTGTGCCATGCACAGTGTATTGAGGGCTCCAAAATAAATAATAATCATAAGAATAAAGGTCAAACTCTTATCCAAATGACAATATTATTTTAGAAAGACAACCTGGGCATTTACCCTTTGTATCAGGATATTTAAAGTGAAGGTATAAGAAATTAAGCGATAATGAAATACACATCCCCTGAAAATAGCCTTCCTCAGCCTGATGCTCTCCAGATGTGTTGGAATACAACCCCCATCATTCCCAGCCAGCACATTCAGCTCCTTCTTACTTCAGCAGTTTGAAAACACTGATATTCCCAAAGATTCCAACAAATTTATCACTGAGAATCAGACAAGATTTTTTAAAAATACTACTTAAACTTGACAATCTTCACTGCAGCAGAAGTCAGACTTTGAATCAAAATTTGCTAGCATAACCTTGTGGAGTTTCCCCCCAATGTACTTAAATCTGGGGAGCAGCCATAAAGCAATTACACACTGGCAATATGGCTTATTCTCTGTGTCAACAAAATCAAACAGCTCAATTTGAAGTGACAAAATGTTAATTAAAGATACAAATTGCACTGAGCTTGTGATTTTTACCTCTTAAGATTAAAAAAAATCTCGGTTGCACTGTAAATGCAGAACAGAAGTTAGAAAATTGTTCGCAACATATATCTCATTATAGATAAATCATCTATACTATTTGACTGGGAAATTAAGTAACACTTAAAAAAAAAGATCAAAGAACTTAATTCTGTAACTGCTCATATTAGCATGACAATATGGTAGAAAATGTCAGTGATATTGTCAGAAACACAGGTATTGCACAGGCCTTAAAGCTATATGCCGGTTCTTTAGTTTAACTTAATCAGAATTTTACTTGCCTAGAGTCTTGTACCATATATTTGTTCTCTCTGAGCTGGCCCAGGGATAGCGTCGCTGGGAACTCAAAACATAAAATAATATTCTGGGAGACTTCCAACTGTATTTACACACAGGTTATCCAGCACCTGGTGCCTTGTTCCACGTCTCTGTTCTGCTTCTTGCTCCAGTCCTGAAACCTCAGGTCCTGTTCCACAGTTTAGGTCCCCAGAGCCTGCTCTTAGGCTCTAATCCTGGAAAGGATCTATTACTTACATTTTTATGACTTCTGACTTAAAACAAATGTAAGGCTATTTTAATCTCATTGGCTGAGTTTGCATGTAACACTAAACCATAGTTTAGCCTCGGGGTCAGGCACTCCCCTTCCCTTTTCCTCCTCCAGGGCAGCCACAAGGAGATCAGAAGCATTTATTTCAGTTTTCAAACAGTCACTGTTTATCGTTATGTCAGAACCCAGACAAACTGTGGTTAATGTTAACTATGGTTATTGAAACAGCCAACTTTATATCATGGTTAATGATGCTACCTTTTTCCATAAGCCATAGTTAACTAACCACAATTCCAAGTTCGGACAAAACAAAACTCTGTTATTGAAATCACAAGTAGACACTTTTGATCTCCTTGCTGCTGCACCAGAGAAAAAGGCAAGGGGAAGTGCATGAGCCCAAAGATTGTACATGTAATGGTATGCTTTGGTTTAGTGATATATGCAAACTAGACCATTAAGTAATAGCCACACAGTTAAATTGTGGACAGGCTCCAAAGCAGACCAGTAATCCAGAAACTATCTGATCCCCAGCAGCATTTCAAAATTGCAGTTGCACAGAACCCTGGCACTGCTTCTGAAGTTAGCCAGTTCGCATGACACGACAGCTGTTGTGTTCTGCTGGGTGCCTGTGGGCGTCATTTTTGTACGGTGCCCATGCATGCCTGGCTTACCATGGCTTATCATGTTGTGCAAATCCAGGTGGCAAGGCTTGTTGGGAGTAGGCAGCAATCCAACAACAGCCTATGGCTTATTTGAGGGTTGCTGCCCACGCCAACATGCCATGCTGCCCAGGTTTGCATAACATGGCAACACACGCCAGCAAGGGTAATTCAGCAAATTTTGCCAGCACGCACAGCAGGGGACGTTAGTCGCTGTGGCTTATTTCCCTCACCGTGACCATGCGAACCTGGTCTGCCTCACAATTTTCATCTGGTTCTCAAGAGAATAAGCTTTCCTTCCTTCTGGAATCCAACATATATTAACTTGTTTTAAGATAATAATTATTGTTATATTAGTTCTGCAAAAATATACTCTCCCTTTTTTGGATAATACTTAACTTTCCAATAAACCTCTGACCCTTGGAGTCAGGCTTCTTAAGAGTTGCATTAAGTATGGCTCTCTGTTGTGATGCTAGTTCCCATGCTCTTTGCATTAACCCCCTTGTGCTGTCCGACTGCCTTTACCTACTCATTGTGCAGATTCCTTGTATGCTTCATCTTGCAAGTTTGAACCGTAAACCCTCCCCCACACACCCCTTCCGAGATGCTCTTTATATAGCTGTAAACTCCAGAGGCCATCCAAGCCCCTGGAGACTCTTCGATGGCTTTGCCAGGCTCTGACATCCTTTCCAGTTATGTGATCCTGGTCCCAGGCCTGCCTTCCTCCTCCTGGACCATGAAAGCTAACTAGGTAATCAGAGCACTGACAGGATGCTCCATAAACTCAGCTATAATCCTGTTCTTAGCTGGAGATTTTCATGAACTATTTTTTCCAGTTTTTACCTTGCTTTCTGAGGTCATCTCTGAATTACAGGCAGACTCCACAATCCAGCTTCCCATGAAGTGTAACACTGAATATGTGCAAGAATGAATTGTGCTCACTGTAGAGTAGTTATTGGTATTTGAACTGAAGAGTGCAAAAGGTCTACGATTTGGAACCAATACTGGAACAGACCATTAGAAATAAGCTGTACAACAGTCCTTTATTCTGTCATTTGTCTTGCTATATTTAAAAGTTTTTGTTCACTCAGTGAATCTAACACACACACACACACACAGAGAGAGAGTGAGAGAGAGAGAGGAAAATGTCCCAACAGAGAAAAAAAATCAGCTCTTGGCTATGGCACAGGGCAAAATGTTAACACTCCACACATGCAAAAGTACCCAGGCACCAGGTCTGCAGTGCTGTAGGTATTTTCATCCTATCCTTGGTAGCATAAAGCCATGCTATCTATTGTATTATAGCTGTACTAAGCATGGCCCTGAGCAACAGGCATCAGGCTGACAATGGAAGGGCCCCTAGACCTCCCAACCAAACACTCAACAGTCCAGTCTCGGAACGGCTTTGCACAGGGGACACTCAGACTATAAAGAAGGTCTGAACCCCAATTTTGCTGCTGCCAGGTAGGTGGTAGAGCTAATCAGGGAAACATGCTGGGTTGTTTCAGGTTGCTGGGAAGTTTAATCTCCTCTTTTCTAGATGTGCAGCAGTTGTGAAGCTAAAGTGTGCCTAACGAAGCCATTACCAGCACAATGGGATATGCTGGTTGCTAGGTCCACAACACTTCTAAGCACTAGTCTACCAGATCCCCCCTCTGCTGGACCTTAGTATCAAACCCCATAAGGCATCCCCACAATACCCTGGCGTGAGATGCCACTCGCATGGGCTGGAAGTGTTATGGAAAATAAATGGGGGCACAGCTGAATTCTTGCATTTCTTAACTATGTCACAGAAAGGATTGTATCCATGGTCAATTGCCATTTATATAGTTTGATGATTCAGTGTCTGCATACATCTCACGTATCAGCATTTATTTTCCTCTAAATTAGCAATGAATCAACCCTACTTATTTTTAATTGAAAATACAGGATTCACCATTGTAATTATACACTGTGCAAACTATTAATTGCAATTATATGTTTATCTCAGTTTATACTGGCAATGAAAATGTAACAACCACAGGGAAGATTTTTTTTAATTCTCTACTCTTCGCTGAAATAATTACATCCAAATAATATTTTACTCATCCATTTAACAAATGATTTGACAGGGATGAGTATACTTTCCAGGACTGATTATATAAATTGATAGCATAGCATTTTCTATCCGTTTATTAATAATTTCCTGGTTATTTTGTTTACTACCTACCAATCTAAGCAGCGTGGCCTACCTGCTTGGCTCTAGGCATTAGAGTTAACTGGCCATTCCCAAAATGACTTAACACAAACATACTGTATTGTTTGATGTTTTTGAAAAACTTTTACTTTAAAAAAGACTTAGCTTCAAAAAAGGACCGAAGCATCATACTGCTTATGAATGTAGTTATCTGATACAAAAGGCTGCAACTTGGGGGAAAAAATGCTATTAAAGCCTATATGAGAAAGAAGTCCTTGATATAAGGATGTTTACGCTGAGAAATAGGTAAATCAGGGCCACCAGCAGAGCCCCATGGGCCCTCAGCATAGTGCTGCCGATGGGACCCCTAAGCTCCCAACGTCCCCCGCTGCACCATCCACTGCCACCAAAGCCCACCTGCTAACTGCACAACCCCCTGCTGCTGCTGACATCACCACCACCATCATCAAAGCCTGCCCGCTGGCTGCCCAAGCCGCCCTCCCAACCATCAGTTGCTAAAACCACCCTCCCCCTAGCCACCCAGCCAACACTCCCTCTGGTTTATGTACCTGGCCGGGAAGGGGCGCCTCCGGCTCATCTTCCTCCTTCAGCCAGCCTGCTCGCTGGCAAAGGGCTACAGGATCCAGTTGGCCAAGCCTGCAGGCCCTGCAACACACAATTCTAAAAATGTTTTAAAGTTGCCTTTTGAGTAGCAGCAATCAGATGTTGCCTTGTGAGGGGGACGTGGCCAATGAGAACACAGGAGTGACATAAAGACCACCCTGTGCCGTCACTGTCCACGTGGACCCCCAAAAGCAGTGTCTGATTCATTCAAGTTGCTGCTACTCAGAATGGCCCAGCGCTTACTTTTTCTGGCCAGTTACGCAAGTGGGGATGAGGAGGAGAAGGATGGGGGTAGGGGTTGTGGTTGTGGTAGGCTCAAGGGCAGGGATGGGCCCTTCTGAGACTCTGGGCTCTCAGCTTTTGCCCATCTATGCTGACTCCTGACACCAGGCCTGAGGAAAATAAGGATGTGTTCGTACCTTACAGTAACAGCAGTGAATTACTCAGGGGCAGATAGGTGGGTTCACAGAGGCTACTATCGTGATGCTAGCCAATAAATCTAGCATTACAAATTACAGGGTACAGATCTGACAAATCTATGGTTGCCTTTCTAGACCAAGGGAAATGTATATAGAGCTGAGAGGCAACTGTGGCTGCAGCAGACAAATCCCAGTGTGAATAGACTCAGTTGCCACTTTCTCTGCCCATGCCAAAAGGGAAGGGGAAAAGCTGTAACTTAGTGGTCAAGCACATGGTTTGCATGCAAAAAGTCCCAGGTTCCATATCCAGCATGTCCAGGTAGGGCTGAGAAAGGGTCCTGCCTGAAACCCTAGAGAACTGCTGCCAGTCAGTGTAGACAATATTGAGATAGATTGTCCAATCATCTGACTCAGAATATGGCAGCTTCCGAATTCTTTCCTGTCTTCCTAACCCAACGTGGATTTAAGAGAGGATGGAAAAGGACTCTCATGGACTATGTTTCAACTACAAACTATATGGGGGTATGATGGTCCTACTTCCAGGGGCATTTGGGGCACTCATCCTAGAGCCCAATAGACCTAAACAATATTTTAGATGGCATTTATATAAATAAATAATTACTAGGGTTTAAAATAGGCACCTATCATATCAATGTTTTTACATTCTCAGCCACTCTGGTTAATAGCTATTCTGTTATTTTTGTTCTGAATTCCTAGCAACGCAACCCTCCCAGAAGCTGGTAGTTAAAACCTGTCTCAAATTTATAACCCAGCAAAGGCAAAGTCATGAGACAATTGAGAAGACGGAATGAATCTGAGAGACATCAGGCCACAACACAGCACAATAAAAATTGAACTTAATGCAGTTTAGTAAAATTGTCAGAGCATTCTTAAGTTGAGGGGAGAGCAACATGACCAACAATCTGCCATTTCCAAAGCATGGCTGGCTTGCTTTAGCCAGGTTGGGAAAGGGGATTTTTTCTTTTCAATTTTACTGGCAGATATTTTTGTAACATTTCCCTCTCACTGAAACCAGTGGAAGGTGAAATTACCGTGACAGCCTTTGGCCATATCCAGGGCCATATTGGGAGAGCAAGGGTGGTTTGGATCCAGTGGATCCAAGGCTACTCCCGGAACACTTTGGATAGACCACTGACAGAAACCTTGCTAACAATATGCCTACACTTGCAGAGCTTTCTGCAGGCCTACTAGGGCCTCTGGGAAGGACATGATGCCCTGTTGAACTTAAGTCACAACTAAATCCCATTGAAATCAGTGAGAATTACTTAGCTATGACTAAGCTCACTTCCACTTCTTTCAGAGGAATTGATCACCGCTGATATTTTAATCTTTGACCCCAATTCAGCAAATTAGGTAACACAATTTAATACATTTATCAAGTTTAAAAGCAGCCACTGGAATTCTACATTTCAGTACATTTCAGGGCCATTTAATCCAAGACAGCCACACAGTTGCATACCTACATGAAGGAATCCAGACTTCCAAATCCTATTTGAGTTTTTTTATTTGAAAGTCTCAGCTTTAAGTCTATGTTCATGTATACATTTTTGTGGAATTTCCTCTGAAATGAATGGATACAGGACCTGCACTGTAAGGAAAAATCCTCTCCTCTCATTCTGAAAGCTTAAGTCCTGTTCCCTGAAACCGTATGTCAGTAAACTTAAAACGTAAAAGAAGTTCATAGTTTCTGTTTGTAATCGAACATTAGAACAAGCACATTTATATGAAAGGAAAATAAAGACAGCAGCACACGACAAGAATCCTAGCAGATGGGGGAGGTGGAAAAATATGTATTTTCACAGCATCAGAGTCTTCATTTTCTAAACTCACACCTTGTCTGATGTGAACTAAATAGGCCACTCTAAGAGAATAAATAGAGCACTGCATTACCTTGATTTTGTCACATTGTCTTCTAGTTCATTTAAAGTCAGGTCTGTGTCAGGGTGGAAACTGAGCCAATAGAGCCCCAGAGCAGTTCTGATTCTGGGGAGGAACAGCAATCCATGGGAGAGGAGCTCGCTCATCTCTCACAGGCACAGCAGCTGGCAGAGATTCCTCCTGCCAGAATTCCTGGGATAGATAGTGACCCTGGCAGTGAGAGAGCACTGGAGGGGGGCTTGCTGGACGCTCGGCACAGACGCAGGGAGTGACGACAGATGGAGGGCGCGGAAAGGAGGCGTAGCGCTCGTTTGGCATGCAAACAGCAGTCGCGTCCCGAGGACCCAAGGGAAAGAGGGAGGATCTCTCCCAAGCCCATAAGTTCAGGGTCTTCCTGTGGTTCTCCTTCAAACAGGGACCAACTGCCTTACCTGGAGCTTAGGCTACTTTGCTATCTTTCCCCAGTGCTGTTCCTTGCTATTCCGCTAGTGATTAGTATCTGAAAGAGTCATAAAGGAATAAAGGAATAAAGTCTTGGAAAGAATACTCATCGTCTGTGTCCTGAGTTGGCTATTGGTGGGGACTGCAAGAGGCAGCTAGGGAGCTCCTGATAGTCTGTTTATAAACACACACACACACACACACACACACACACGTCTTTCCAAAATATGTTATTTTGTTAAATTTTAGAAAGAATGTTATTTTTACATTAGGAAACTTATATATTTCCTACAAAGTAGAAATAATTCAGTAACAGAAAATAAGCTATTCACAGTGCAATTCTATACCTGTCTACTTAAAAGTAAGGCCACTGAATCCAATAGGGCTTACTCCCAAGTAAGTGCAAATAGGATTGCAGCCTTGATCATAAGCACATAATATGTATGTATTACGTATTACAATGTATTACAATATTGTGCACATTGGTTTTAAATAAACAAATTTTATTGCACGGGTGGGCAACTTGTAGCCCTCCAGAAGTTTGGACTACAACTTCCAACTTTCCTAGCCAATGTAGCCAACGATGAGGGATCATGGGAGTTGTAGCCCAAAAGATCTGGAGCTGCCCAACCCTGATTTATTAAATGTTAAGATCTGGTTTGCTAAGAATAAGACAATGTATTTTCAATTCATTATGATTCTTGTTTTATACGAAGCCTTGCATAATAAAGTGCAATAAAGCAAACCACTAAAGATGTTACCACATTCAAAGGAAGGCATGTTGTTAAAATATCGGCTGGGTTCAAGCAGATTACTGATCTTTTAATCCTATCCTAAACATCCCTGGCTTTACCCTTCTTCATTGTATATCGTTGTTCTGAGCCTTGTGTATATATCCATCCCTTCCATCTAATTCCTTTCTCTCATCATACTTCAAAATAAATTTTCCTTCCAAATCTAACATGATGCACCATACATATAAAAAGAAAAACATTTTCAACCAATTAGAAAGCCCAATCTTATGCATACTTACCTAGAAACAACTCCCACTACATTCAGTGGAGCTTACTCCCAGGAAAAAATGTATAGGGCTACACTCCAAGGCTACAGTCCTATGTAAGTTTACATGAAAGAAACCCCACTGAACAAGGTGTAATTATTTACTTCTGAGTAAACATGATTAGGACGTCACTGTAAACCTGTTTAGCTTACAACCAGAGCTAAGTAGACTAAGGGTGCAATCCTATGCATGTTTAGACAGAAAAAAGGTCCTACAATTCCTAGCATGTCCCAGCCAGCCATGCTGGCTGAGGCATGCTGGGAGTTGTAGAACTTTTTTCTGTCTAAACATGCATAGGATTGTGCCCTGTGTATATCGTGTAAGGGTGCAATCCTATGGCCGCTAGTCAGCGGCTAGACAGCCATAGGATAGTTCAGTTCCTCGGACCCGACCTCGGAGCCTGGACTCTGAGGTTGGTTCCCTGAGGACCAACCTCTGCCCCCTCCCCTGCTGCCTCGTAGGCAGTGTGAAATGGCCCTGCGCTACGTGCTCGTAAGAGGAGCACGGAGCGGCAAAAACAGGGTGTTCCTGGGGGCATGTTGGGGTGGGGAAGTCGGAAATGCCAGTATGACACATCCTATGTGTCGTCCAGCTGCCGCTTTTGGATGCCCAGCCGTAAATGCAGGGTGGCTGAAAAGCAGAGGGGACGATCCCCTCAGCACTTCTCCTGCCCTGCATTGGATACGTGGTCACCTTCTATCATGACTGCGCCCTCAATTACCTTTTAACCTGTAGAAACCAAGAGACTTCAGAATCTTTAAAAGTGTTCATGTGAAATATCATTACATAAGAAATGCACTAAATGCACTTTATTAAAATAGGAATGGTTCTATTTGTTGTTCTTCAATTGATCATTGTGCTTTTCCTCTACTATCCATAGAGATAAATACGCAATTTACAAAAAAACAATCTTAATATTTTACTTCTCATATAGTTTGTAACCCTTGCTGTAGTATCATCTGCTCCTCACACTAAAATTCAATTAGAACCTTTAAAGATTTAAAACATTTCTCAATGAGCAGCATCCAGTGGTATTGCTGATTCAGAATGTATTTTCTGCTGCTAACCTAAGAACAAATAGCAATTTCTTTCTAATTACTTCAATTTTTCATGAACTACAAGAGACAATTCAAGCCCACAATGGTCTAAAACCGGCACGTTAATTGAATCTGTGCATGCTCCCTGATCTAGCATTGACACTGCAGGCCCAGGTAGGCACAGGACACTTTCCCAGTTTGGGCAGTTTGCAAGGACAGCAGTTCCTGGACAGAGATTGCTTGACCACAGGTAACCTCCCAGTTGGATTACTGTAATGCATTATGCATGGGGCGGCCCTTGAAGAAAATGTGGAAGCTTCAATTAGTTCAGAATTTGGATGTTAGAATTTTGACTGGTTCAGTTAGGTGGAGCCACATTACACCAATTCTAAAAGAATTACACTGGCTTCCTATTCATGTCAGAGCCCAACTTGCTGGTACTTAATTTTAAAGCCCTAAATGGCTTGGGATCTACATATCTCCTCCTATACCAGCCTTCTGATGAGGCTCCTCTGAGTCCCATCAGTGGGTGAAGTTTGTAATCCTTATACAAAGGAAAGGGCTCTGTAGTGGCACCCCAACTTTGGAATACCCTCTAATTCGACTGGTGCCAAAACTTACAATCTTTTTGATGTCAGGTCAAGACATGTCTATTTGTTCAGGAATTTAAAATTATTGTGTTTGTGTGCTTTATAGTTTTAAAGTTTTGTCACTTCTCTCTTTCATTATTATATGAAGGATACTATGTTGTGATGTGGTGTATTTTTATTATATATAGTATTTTTTAAATTATAAACAGTATTTTCATTATATACTCAACCCTATGCATTAAAAGCCAATCCAATGTCCTGCTGTACTTCCAGAAAATTTATTTTCCGGGGACGTAATATGCAAGGACTCGTAGAATTTCAGAAAGTGTCCTCTGTTGTGTGCCCTCATTGTATCAACTTGACTCATAAGTGGTAACAGGCAGTACTCTTGAATGATTGAAAGATCATGGTGGGACACAGGAGAGAAGATATGTAAAGTCAAGGTGTTTTTAAATTTTATAAAACTAGCACCATGAATAGTACCCCAAAGACAATAAAGAGACAGTGTGGATTCCAGCAGACTGGAACACTGCCTTAATTCCATCTCTTGACCCACCCATTTAAAGACTGGTGTATTTTTGTAATAGCTGAAGCTTCCGCATAATTGTCATGAGCAGCCTCACATCAAGCATATTAGAGCAAAAGCTTGAATTCCATTAGCTAAAGCTAAAATTATCATAGCCTTCTCATCAGATGGAATTGCTTACTAGTGTCCTTCATCACTGATGCAACCTGAGTTTCCAGGTGCAACCATGAATTTAGGTGTATTCTAAAACTGGAAAACTACAGGAACACAGATAGCTAAACACCAAGTGTTTTAGCTGTACCATTCTCCCCCTCTCTTGAAGTCACAAATCCCTGTCAATTATCTTCGCCTCAGTCTTGTGTGGATTGAGCCTCAAACACCTCACCGGCATCTAGATCCCTTTTGCAGTGAAATATGCACAGGGTTAAATTTGGACCAGAGCTCCTCAGGGTGAGCTCCAGCATCTGTTTTCAGTGCTACCATTTAACCCTAGAAGGTATCCAGAAAGCACAAATGAACTTACTGAACAGGTTCAGAGCGCCTCTCCGTCACCACTGAGTAAGTAGAGATACTCTCCACTCATCAGCATTGGCTCAGTTGGATTGATCCCTGGATCCTTGACAAATATAAATTTCACTAGACCAATTTACATTAGTAAGCATACACAAGCTTTTCAAAACAGAACGCTCAAACAATCAATATTTGAAGTTGAACCAATGGAAGTACTGAAATTCTACTAGTCCTTGCATATTATGTTCCTGGAAAATTAACTTTTATAAAGTCTTAGACAGGGGGACTTTAAATCATGGTGGAGAACATGTAATCTGACAATATCTGAATGGCCACAACTCCCATCATCCCTCCGCTATACTAGCTAGGGCTGATGGGAGTTGCAAATTAGCAGAGGCCACACATTCTCCACCCACTCTAAATTGTAAATTATCTTTTCTTTTTCAGAAACTTTATCATTATCTACAGCCTATTTAAAGCTTATCTTGTCTGTTCTTTTAAATGCTACAAGCAAACACATCATTCAACTGTTAAACAGCAGCAGTAGAGGTGATAGTAGAAAATTCATCATAGCATTTGGGGGCTCAACCATGGGCAATTTCTTATTAAGGGGGTACAACTTGCCAACCTCCACTCCAGGAAGTCATCCTCATTGTTGTGCTGCAAACTGCACTTCAGAGTTTCTTCAGTGAGCCAAAACTGGAAGAATCAAACTTAAGAATTCTCCAGGATGCTCAGCCTCTGCTTAAATGTTTAGGAATCCTGAGCATGCCTGGTTTGGAGCAGAGTCCATGGTCATGAGACACTGGAGGCTAAAAAACCCTAGCCCTGGTATGCACATAACAAGAAGCAACCATGGGTGAAATTCCCCATGGGGCTCTTTGTTGTGGCAGCAACCACCATTTTGAATATTCAAACCGTAGCAGGGGGCATGCCATAGCTTGTCATTATGTGTGAACCCGGGTGTGCTGCTTTAGGGTTGTGGGTGACTTGTCAATCACCCCAACAACCCACTCTCACCAGTCTCACACATAAGGAGAAGCTACAGCACCCCCCCACAGTGCTCCAAATATTCAAAATAGCAGCCGCCACCACAATGAGAAACCCTGCGGGGAAATTGACCCACGGTGGCTTCTTCTTACGTGCAAGTCAGCAGACAGAGAGACAATACTGTAGCCAGCAGTAGTCAGATAGGTAATTCAAAACCTTTTTTTTCTTTTTAAAGAATATCATCGGGGGGGGGCCCCACAGGAGCAATCATGGGTATGTGTGGAGGGGGGGTCCCCACAGCCCCCAAATGTTGCAATTTCCCCCTCATTTTTCTATGTGTGTTTTTTATAAAGATTCACCTCACATGCCAAGGGATGAAGAAGCAGGGTGTGTGTGTGATGTCCCAGGAGTCCCCTACCCCATACAAATGAATTTTTAAGTTTAACATTTTTAAAAATTCAAAGTTTAGTTAAGGAAGTTTAAGGCACACAGCTCTAGTCAGAGCCACATTTACACCATGTTGGGCTGTGTAACCGTTCTGTGTGATGCTCTTACATGGCATCTGGCAAAGGTGCATATTGGCAGCAAAATACCACCATTCAGAACATCTGCTACAGCAAGATCTGCAGTCCACTGTAAACACAGTTGACAAAAAAGAGCAGCTCATACAATCAGGCTTTTAACATAGAGGCTAGCTTGAAAGTACTTTGATACCGTCCACCTTACATCAAACCACTATGTATGATACAACTATTTTGACAACTATGTCAAAATAGTTGTATCATCTTTAGTACAGTTACTTCAAAAGGAGTGACTTTTGTGCCAAAGTGTAAAAACTTTGGTTTTATATTGATGTATCTTTCCAGCTGCTGCAAACAGGATATATCAGCCAAATAAGCCATTTGCAGAGTCAGAGTTCCAAATACACAGAATTTCAGCAATTTTAATTGATGACTACTTTGCAGCTCATTGTGGTCACATAAAGACAGAATGCTGCTAAAGAATGAAGAAATTATCCAATACCAATTAGGACTAGCACGCTGGCTGTTATATACAGGGAAAAAAAAAATCTAAAGTGCTTGATTAATTTTACTAGGAAGGATTTGTCTTCAAGGCATAAATTAAAAAAAAGATAATTATTTTCTAAATGGTACATTATATCTCATGAACCTGAGCACACTGCGTGAGAGAGTGGAGGACAGGAAGGCCTGGCATGCTATGGTCCATGGGGTCACGAAGAGTTGGACACGACTGAACGACTGCACAACAACACATTATATCTCAGATATATTTCTTTCATGCTGCCATAAAGTGCCTCAAGCTAGAGCTAAAACAGATAGTATGAATTTCTTGGGAAATGTTCAGTTAATATAATATTTACAGCAATATTCAAATGCATAGAAAGGTTTTCTGGCAAATCTTTTTGGAAAATAATGTTAAGTGACCAAAAAGGCAGAAAATAGGGGGTGAGGATTGTATTTCTACAGCAACAGATAAAAGTCCAAGAATTTTCAAAAGAAGGACAAGTAACCCAACAACTGTTGTACAACAATGGCAAATATAGAAATCTGTTATTTATTCTTTGATACTATTGCAGTCTTATCATTTTCATATCAATATATCTAAAATTAACTCAATAAAAGCTGAAGTTGCTTTTAACTGAATTTTATGTAAACATTATGTTTACATAAACACCAATTTATGTAAACATTACCCCAAAAACGTTTTGCATATATTCTGAGGCAATACTGAATACAAAGGTTTATTCCTGTTACTGTATAAGAATACAAGCTATACGCGGGCAATGCGATGCGCATGATACAGTGCTCCAAAAACGAAACAAATTACCAGCAGTAGCACATCTGGTTTATAGATTTTTATAAATTAAAAAATTATTCTAACATTTAAAATTTTATATCTTGATTTTTTTTTTTAAGTGTGTGTGTGTGTGTGTGTGTGAGGGACGGAGGGGGGGGGAAAGAGAGACAGAGAGACAGAAACATAAAATACCAGCTTCAGTCACAAATAAGAGTATGCTACTGTTGTTGTTCAATCGTTCAGTCGTGTCCGACTCTTTGTGACTCCATGGACCATAGCATGCCAGGCCTTCCTCCTGCGCTCTCTCCCAGAGTGTGCTCAAGCCCATATTCATTGCATCAGTGATGCTATCTAGCCATCTTGTCCTCTGCCGTCCCCTTCTCCTTTTGCCTTCAATCTTTCCCAGCATCAGGGTCTTTTCCAGGGAGTTTTCTCTTCGCATGAGATGGGCAAAATATTTCAGCTTCAGCTTCAGTATCTGTCCTTCCAATGAGCACTCAGGGTTGATTTCCTTTAGGATTGACTGATTTGACCTCCTTGCAGTCCAAGGGAACTCGTAAGGGTCTTCTCCAGCACCACAGTTCGAAAGCACCAATTCTTCGGCGCTTCCTTATAGTCCAGCTCTCACAGCCATACGTTGCTACTGATAGCTTTGATTATACGAACCTTTGTCGGCAAGGTGATGTCTCTGCTTCTTACTATGCTGTCTAGGTTTGCCATAGCTTTCCTCCCAAGGAGCAAGCGTCTTTTAATTTCATGGCTACAGTCACCGTCTGCGGTGATCTTGGAGCCCAAGAAAATAAGATCTGTCACTGCTTCCATGTCTTCCCCTTCTATATGCCAGGAAGTGATGGGGCCAGATGCCATGATCTTCATTTTTTTAATGTTGAGTTTCAAACCAGCTTTTGCACTCTCCACTTTCGCCCTCAACAAGAGGCTCTTTAGATCCTCTTTGTTTTCTGCCATTAGGGTGGTATCGTCTGCGTATCGGAGGTTGTTGATAATTCTCCCGGCAATCTTAATTCTGACCTGTGATTCATCCAACCCGGCGTTTCTCATGATACTCTGCATATAAATTAAATAAGCGGGGCGGCAATATACAGCCTTGTCGTACTCCTTTCCCAATTTGGAACCAATTGTTTGTTCCATGTCCGGTTCTTACTGTTGCTTCTTGACCCTTGTACAGGTTTCTCAGGAGACAGGTAAGGTGGTCTGGTACTCCCATCTCTTTAAGAATTTGCCACAGTTTGCTAAAATACCACTTATAAGCTGAGCCAGAACTAATCAGGAACAAGCCAAACCATAATGAGGGAACTTGAAGTGAGGACCAGCACCTGTATTCAACAGCCAATCAAGCCACCTTAATAAACATCTTGTTTCATCTTATCCTTTACATTGATATCAGGTTTCAGCTTATCAATACACATTGCCTCCTTAATCCTCCTCCTTTGGAGGCTCCGTTCCACTGCTAGCACAGAAATCTTCACTGACATTGCTCTGCCAGCATGTTTTTCCCTCATATGAAGGGACTAAGGCCTAGCACGTGTTTCATTATGCCGAATAGCAGCCAAGTGCTCCTTACAACTTTTTAGGCGAGTTCTTCCAATTTCACCAAAGTAAAAAGAGTTACACTCCAAACACTCAGTTCTATAAATAGCCCCCTCAACTATACACTCCCCTTTACCGTCCACACAGATACAGCATTCCTGTATCCAGAATTTACTGTCATACAGCCAAGACTACACAAGATGTTGTTTCAATGTTACCGGGCAGTACAAAAAACATTAGCCTAGATGTTATGACATTCAAGAATCTTTTGGGCTTCCCAAACAAATTTGTCAGTCATAAATGGGATTTTCAAGACAGGCAGTCCTGTGGTATTCCTCATACTCCTAACAGCTAGAACTGGTAACCTATAGCCATTAGCCTCTACCAGCTTTACTGCCTTTTGTTTTGAATCCTCAGCATAATTAATTGTAGACACCCCAACAGCTTTCTGAATCATGTCCTTTACCATCTGCCTTTTCACTAGCACAAGATGTGCAGAGTTACAATTCACTAATATATCCCTTTTCATAGGTTTCCTGTACCACCTTGTTCCAAACTGCCCATTACAATTTTTAGCTCCACATCCAAAAAGGGAAGCCAACCATCTACATTTGGCTTCACAACTGAAAGCACACATTCCTCATCCAGCAAGGGAATTTCCACATAGTAGCTGCTTGTGTGTGCAAACTCAGTTTGTTCAATTGGGATGAAATAACTTTTTCTTGAAGTGTGATAAAAGTTCTCTATGATTTCACTGACATTTTAGATAAAAAACAGATTGTGTAAGGCTTCACACAACTAATTTTTCAATTCAAGACTCCCTTTCGATGCAGGTTAACAGTTACTGAAATTATTTCACATTTGTAACCCTTCCTTCCTTACATGCTCATTCATACCTATGCCCTCAGAAGTTTAAAGTGAGATGCAAGAGGGAAGGCTAATATGCTAACCCCTTGTACTAAGCCATTTCTTTACCCTGACACTTAACTGACAATAATTCAATTAACCTAATTATACTACTGTATAAGGTATTGATTTACATGGCCAAAGTAATCTAATTCAGCCATTCTTCAGCCATTTACCTGCTCTGATTATTGAACAAATCCCCCATAACCTTTCATTCTGTCTGCATGACCTTTAATCCCTACTAGAACATTACTGCAGGGCTGCTGAATGTACTTACTATAAAATTCATTATCCACATTCAGCTGCATTTTTTAGCCGTATCACCTAATAGACCTCTAAAAAGAAATCTTCCTCATAGGATCATAGAAACATAGAATAGTAGGGTCGGAAGGGGCCTACAAGACCAGAGGCCAACCCCCTGCTCAATGCAGGAATCCAGAAGAAAGAATCATTTTCTTCTAATAATAATTTAACAGTGATTGAGCCCACGGCTAACATATTTTGATTACAAATATTGGCAACAAAACAGCATTAACAACTTATAGACAGATCTTGTAAGCCAGACAAAACTTTATGCAAAAAGATCAGAACTCTGCCTATATAAAACACACATTATTGAAGATCACACCTTTAGTTTTGCCATCACAAACAATCCTAACTCTTTTGCCAGTCATCAAGTCAACAACTGAAGTGGTTAGCCCCCAAAGGAGAAGCAATGCAATATCAGAAGGGAGGCTGCCAAGAGGAAATCAACTTATTAGTGGGTTGTCAAAAACTTTCCCATGAAAGCTTTCTTATTATCATGTTCCAGAAACAACCCTGAAGTTCCATTATATCTCTGACTTTAGCTATCGAACAGTTCATTTATGTATTACATTTGTAGCCATTCCTCCAGGGTGCTTAGATAAGTATACACAGGATCCATGTTGGCTAGAAAAAAGGAAACATTGGCCAAGCCCCAACTCACATAGCTTCAGAGATGGAACCAGAATCTTCAGACAGTTCTTTGGGTCTCAGAGAACTCAGGCAGCCCTTATTAGCATAACCAGTTCTAGAATTTCAATGCGAATCGCTTAGGGATTTTAATATATTAAGCGGTATAGAAGTATAATGAATGCATGAATGAATGAATGAATGAATAAATAAGATGCTCATCCATATTGACCATGATGTGGTAGCTGGCAGGAGATGGTCTACAACTGCAGGATGGGTAGCTGATGGACTTCAGTTCCAGGGGGTTGAAGCTGACCTTCTTTGCCGTCCTGACACTACATCAGAAGTAACATAACTGCTACATGCTGGGATAGGAAAGCATTATTGTACTCATGCAAACTGTTTCCTAGGAAGAGTTCATGACGAGGAAAAGATATCCTCCAGGGCAGTGGAAGTAAGGGCTGCTTTGTCTTGTAGATGCCTTTGTCAAGGTCCCAAATGCATCTTTCCTCTGTAATGTTTATTATAAATGGGAAGCAAAACACAGAACATTTGAGGTAGCTTGTTGTTCGGTCAAGTTGTTTATCTCACATCTAAAGGGAAATAAGGCCATTTTGTATCATCTCTCTTCAGAGTGCTGTTCTCAGCAAGAGAAAGAAAGCCAAGAATCTGGACCCCTCCTCTAAGACCATCACTCTCTCTTCCTCCTTCATTTGCCTAAACAAAACCGAAGTCCAACCAAATATGTACAGGAGCAAAATAATAATACTTCCATTCTTTTTAAGAGCTGAGAACTTGCTTTTCTGAAGTGTGTGTTTAAGACAGGCTCAAGTGTTTCAAAAAGTGACTTACCTAGAATACAAAAATAAGTACAACAGAATAGCTGGGAATGAAGCCAAAGCATAGACCCACATGTAACTCACTTACCATGAGAAAAATACTGTCTCACTCATGAGACACTACAACTAAATACACAACTAGAACATGTTTTAAGGCCTCATTCTCTGCTGAACAGCCTAGTTCAAGTTATATAGCCCCAAGTCAAAATACTTAGAATAAAAGGATTAACCTAAAAACTATTTTGATTATAATGTATTCAGGAAAATAAACCTTTATTATATTATTATGACTCAAGAGATCTACACAGTAGTTCAGTTCAGGCTAGATAGTGGTTTGTTGTTATGAGAATGAGCATCAGAAAGACTCAGCTTTGCACACACACTCCTCTCTGTCCCTGTACATGATGGAAGGAGATAAAAGTTTAGTTTGCTCTCAAGCCAGCGTCTACTTCTAATTAGCAGGAAATTATTGTTTGTCCTCAAACCAGGATCAAGCAGGATAAGGGTATAATCATGGAGGACGGGGGAAGTGCCAGATGACTGGAGGAGCGCTAATGTTGTCCCTATCTTCAAAAAGGGCACAAAGGAGGAACCTGGGAACTACAGACCAGTCAGTCTGACATCAATCCCTGGGAAAATTCTGGAGCAGATTATAAAGCAATCCATCTGGAAGTACCTTGAAAATAATGCCGTGATTACTCGAAGCCAACATGGATTTGTCAAAAACAAGTCCTGCCAGACGAATCTGATCTCATTTTTTGATCAAGTAACCTCCCTTGTGGACCATGGGAATGCTGCAGACATCATATACCTCAACTTCAGCAAAGCTTTCAACAAAATGCCCCATGATATCCTGATGAGCAAACTAGCTCAAAGTGGGCTAGATGAAATGATCCGGTGGATCCACAGTTGGCTACAGAATCGGACTCAAAGACTGCTTCTCAATGGGACCTTCTCAAACTGGGGAGAGGTAACAAGTGGGGTACCGCAGGGCTCAGTCCTGGGCCTAGTGCTCTTCAACATTTTTATGAATGATTTGGAGGAGGTGGTGCAGGGAATGCTGATACAATTTGCAGATGACACAAAATTGGGAGGGATAGCTAATACTTTGGAAGACAGGAACAAAATTCAAAGTGATCTGGATAGGCTGGAGCGCTGGGCAGAAAACAACAGAATGACATTTAATAGGGATAAATGCCAAGTTCTGCACCTAGGAAAAAGAAACCAAATGCACACTTACAAGATGGGGGATACGTGGCTCAACAACGCTACAAGCGAGAAGGATCTTGGAATTGTTGTCAATCACAAGCTGAAGATGAGCCAACAATGTGGTGTGGCTGCAAAAAAGGCCAATGCACTTTTGGGCTGCATTCATAGAAGCATAGCGTCCAAATCCCGGGAAGTACTAGTTCCTCTCTACTCAGCACTGGTTAGGCCACATCTGGAATCCTGTGTACAGTTCTGGGCACCACACTTTAAGAAGGATGCAGACAAACTGGAGAGGGTTCAGAGGAGGGCAACAAAGATGATCAGGGGACTGGAAACAAAGCCCTATGAAGAGAGACTGAAAGAACTGGGCATGTTTAGCCTTGAGAAGAGAAGACTGAGGGGAGATAGGATAGCGCTCTTCAAGTACTTGAAAGGTCATCACAGAGAGGAAGGCCAGCATCTCTTCTCGATCATCCCAGAATGCAGGACATGGAATAATGGGCTCAAGTTACAGGAAGCCAGATTCCGGCAGAACATCAGGAAAAACGTCCTGACTGTCTGAGCAATACGACAATGGAACCAATAACCTAGGGAGATGGTGGGCTCTCCCACACTGGAGGCGTTCAAGACAAGGCTGGACAGCCATCTGTCAGGCATGCTCTGACTTGGATTCCTGCATTGAGCAGAGGGTTGGACTCGATGGCCTTGTAGGCCCCTTCCAACCCTACTATTCTATGATTCTATTTTCTTCAAGGCAAACAATGGTTTGCCACTAATTCAGTGCAGAAGCTCCTCCTCTCTTCCTCTCATATGCCACAAAAATGGAGGAGGGAGTTCATGAGTGAGGGAATCAGGGTGGTGGTGAATGCCTCCCTTGAGGAGGGAGTGATGCCATCAGATCTCAAGGAAGCAGTGAGAAGACCGCTTTTTAAAAAGCCCTCTTTGGATCCCCAAGTTTTGAACAACGTTCGCCCAGTTTCGAATCTGCCAGTTTGGGGCAAGATGATTGAGCGGGTGGTGGCGATGCAGTTGAAGGCACACTTGGAAGAAGCCGATTATCTGGGTCCATTTCAATCGGGCTTCAGGCCTGGGCCTGGGACAGAAACGGCCTTGGTTGCCTTGGTGGATGATATGAGGAGGGCTCTGGATAGGGGCGAGTGCTCCTTCCTTGTTCTCCTCGACCTCTCAGCAGCTTTTGATACCATTGACCACGGTATCCTCCTGGACTGCCTGGAGGGGTTGGGCATTGGAGACACCGTATTGCGGTGGTTCCGGTCCTTCCTCTCCGGCAGGTACCAGAGGGTAGCACTGGGAGAGGAGGTTTCAGACCCGTGGCCGCTCATTTGTGGGGTGCCACAGGGTTCCATCCTCTCCCCAATGCTATTTAACATCTATGTGAAGCTGCTGGGGGCTATCATCAGGAGGTTTGGGGTGCGATGTCATCAATATGCGGATGACACGCAGCTCTACCTCTTTTTTAAATCTTCACCAAGGTTGGCCGTAGAATCCCTGTCCAAATGTCTGGAGACAGTGAGTGGCAGGATGGGGAGGAATAAGCTAAAGCTGAATCCTGACAAGACCAAGGTACTTTTGGTGGGAGACAAGAGTAGGTTGGGGGATGTTGACCTGGTGTTGAATGGCATACAGCTACCCTTGAAAGACCGGGTCCGCAGCCTGGGGGTCATTTTAGACTCCCAGCTGTCCATAGAGGCTCAGGTGTCAGCTGTAAGCCGGACAGCACTGTACCAACTCCATCTGATACAGTGGCTGTGGCCCTTCCTTCCCAACCACCTGCTCCCATCGGTAGTACATGCCCTGGTCTCCTCTCGTCTAGACTACTGTAATGCGCTCTACGTAGGGTTACCCTTGAAGACGGTTCGGAAGCTGCAGCTTGGACAGAACGTGGCGGCTCACCTGATTAAAGGCAGCCGCCAACGTGATCACATCACTCCCGTACTGAAGGAGTTGTACTGGTTAGCAGTTGTTTTCCGGGCCAAATTCAAGGTGTTGGTTTTGACCTTTAAAACCCTATATGGTTCCAGCCCAGCCTATCTTAAGGAGTGCCTCCAGCAACACCAGACTGGCCACTTAACAAGATCGGATGGCCTTCTCTCTGTCCCATGAGCCAGGACAGCTAGGCTGGTGAGGACGAGGGAGAGGGCCTTCTCTGTGGTGGCCCCCACTCTGTGGAACTCCCTCCCTAGGGAACTCCACCATGCCCCCCCTTTAATGAGCTTCCGCCACGCATTAAAAACGTGGTTGTTCAGGCAGGCATTTGGGGTGGGTTAGGGTATTTTTAGAAATACGATGTTTTAATGTAGAATTTTATTGTTTTAAAGCTGTTTGTATTGCTGTACGTCGCCCAGAGTGGCTGGGTGACCTGCCAGATGGGCGATTAAGAAATTTAATAAATAAATAAGCAAGCCAGCAAGCCCAAGATTGCAATATTAATCAGCAGTAAAACTACACACTCTACTGTGTGCTACAAACCATAGCTGGTTGGATTATACTTCAGAGAAAGCCTGTGTGAAGTGATGGGTCTTCAGAAGACATATAAATGTCAGAATTGTGGGGGCTTGTCTAACGTCCATTGGTAAAGCGTTCCAGAGGGTGGGTCCTGTAACACTAAATGTTCTAATGCAAGCTCATCTGCTGCCTTCCCCCCACTGAGCAAGCCACTGGTTGACATACCAAGCAAACTGGGCAAATTACGATTTGTGCTAACCTTAGCCATTACATCTACACTAAACAAACTATGCTCTGCTGAAAAGCAAGAAGAGGGGGGATCATAGTGAGCCGGTTTGCATGACATGAGGATGGTTCATAAGCCATGGTGGGTTGTTATCCACCCGTATGTGCGCCAGTTGCATGCCGGCTGATTTCCCTAATTACCCTGCCAGGCATGGTTTGTCATGACTTCCGAACCTGGCAAAGGTGGATGGCTGGGGTGGTTAACAAATGACAACCCACATTCGGCAGGGGTAATTAGGAAATCAACAGGCACAAGCAGGGGTGATTAACACACCACCATTCTTAATTAGGAAATCAACAGGCACACACAGCCCCTTCTGTCATGTGAACCTGGTCAGTGGGGCTGTTCACACAACACACTAACCCACACTCAGTGGTTGAGTCTGGGTTGTTCTGAACCATGGGTTGTTTGCTGAACTGTGGGTTACCGTGTTGTCTGAACACAGCCAGGGTAGCTTGTTAACCACGCAGTGTGGCTTATTTTCCCAAACAAGCCACCTTGAGAACCCATGGTTTGTTCTTGGGCTGTTCAGGGTAGTTAACAAGCCACACTGCATGGTTAACAAGTCAGATGGCTGCAGACAACACGCTAACCCACGGTTCAAAACAACCCACATTCAACCACTGAGTGAGGGTTACCGGGTTATATGAACAGCTCCAATGTGTGAGAGGAGAGCGGAAGATAAGGATGAAGCATGCATGCCTGAGTCTTTCTCATGTGAGATGCTATATCATTATCTGATGTTATATCTGAATCACTGAGTGAAGAGGCATGGAATTTTGTACGCTATCAATTTGTATGAGACTAAAGACTTAGTTTCACTAATAGAATTATAGCCTGAGTTCTCTGCAAGCTGATCAAGTTGATGTATTGTGCACATTTCAGTGTATGAAAAGAACAAACGTATCTTAAAAGTTGAGCTAATCATAAGAAAAAACTAAGTAGGCCTGTATGAGAGAATATTTGATCTCAGCGGGATGACTGTGACTTTTTTTTCTTATTGCAATAATCCCTATGTGAAAAAAGATATTGCTTGTTGTAACAATACAACCCTGGATTAACATTATTTGAATTAAAATAGCCACTGAACTTTATTCATGGTGTATTTGGATTTGTTTGGTTTGTAAGGGCATAATCCTATGGTCCCTGGGAGAGCATCCCAGGGACATAGGATTTTTCAGATTACTCCTTCCAAAACCATAGACACTCCTATGACTTCAGGAGGAGGCCTCTGAGATTCAATTCCTCCCTCCTGTCCTGTGCAGCCACCATGGAAAGAACTGTGGAGCCCACTTTTGTATTTCATATTAAATCTCCCTAGAAAGTCAGTTGTGGATGTTAGGAATATGTATGAAGTTGTGGCTGCTGTTTGAAAAATGTATCATAATCAAAGTTAGGGATAAAAGTGGCTTCTGGAAGTGATAATGGCCTGGTTCACAAGTAATGACAACCCACGGATTATTCAAAACATGGATTGTTGGGACTGAGCATAAATTCACTTTGAATTCACTTTGCTAACAATCCGCAGGGCTGTAAGTCATGATGTCCAAAGCCAACATTCTGGGTTGTTGAGGGTTAAACAACCCAGAGTTTGAACCCATCTCTTGTTGTTGGGATAAACACCCAACATCCCAGAGTGCCAGTTTCAGACGTCATGACTAACAGCCCAGAAACGGAGTGTTCCTGCATTGTTTAGCAAAGTGAAAGTGTTGAGCAGGCTGGAGACAGCACACTTGCCCACTCCTGTGTGCGCTCACCAATTCATGGGTTGTTTAACCCTTGACCTGCTACTTTCCTCACACTGGTCAAGGAAATGACTGATTCATCATTTTTGCTGCCCCTGTTTTGCCAAATTGTTCAAAGGGAAATCACTTTTGGTTCATACCAAAATGCAGACTTTCCTTATAGCAAAATGCAGACTTTCCTTTAGACTTTACATGGAGGCTCTAGTTAAGCTCCTTCAGGTTTCCTATGACACAGTTAAAAAATTACTGACTACCCAGTAAATCTCAAAGTTGGCCATTTTTCTTCCTAAATAATTTTTCTGTCTCCCTATAAAACAAGAACTTATCAGATGCACCAAATGGTGTTGGTGGTCCCAATATGTATTGTGCTTTGTCACTTATAGCTGAGCAACGCAATTGCTTTCTCAGGTGATTTTCCTAAAAATAAATCCTATTCTTAGTCACTTGTAGCCCATGTTTTCAGATTAGCAGTTTATCTGTTTTAGGGCACAATCCTATGGGATTGCTGCCTGCTAGATGGAAGCCTCTGACCCCAGAGGCATCAGAGTATCCCATGCCCCACCAGGCTACTGCTGGCAGGGTGAAAGAACAGAGTCCATTTTCACTTCCCTGTCCTCCTTTACATTTTTTTCCCTATAGACAGGCCTCTGAGCCCATCTAGAGAGGTTGTGCTGCCAAGGGAGGGGCAGAGCTGGAAAGACCACAGGACAGAGTGGATTCTGTCCTCTCCCCTCCCCACCCACCAGATAAACAAACAAACAATTAATATAGTACAGGTTAGCAGAGGCAAGGAAAAGGAATTAACATTGCCAAGTAGAATGCAGTCCTTATGAAATTAAAGTGAATTAAGAAGTGTGATGTACATTTTTCCATCTCTAAAAGTTGCAAATGGGTACTGTGTGTGCTTTTATTATTAGTCCAGATGCTCAAAGATAATAAGCTCAAAGATTTGGGGAAGAAGAGAAGCTGTGAAAGAAGCATGTAAACTCTTACAAACCTCCTTTGAAGTAAGTAAAAAAATGTAGACCATTTACATGGGATGTATATTGTTAGTAACATTGCTGTATTCTGTCATATTGGGGCAACAAAGAAATGGCAGTAATAAAAATACAATGGAAGGTCATGTTTTTGATACTGATATAGTTCCTACAAATATGGGAGATTCAAGGAAATCAGTGTTGCTGTTCAACCTAGATTTGTTAATATAGTTGCTACCCTAAATTTATACGTATCGTTCTTTCAATTTCTGATTTGAGTCTTCCCAGACCAGCCACACACAAGAAGAAGATATCAACAGACTTGGGGTAACCCTGAGATTTGCAGTGGTACAAAATTTTAAAGAAAAAGCCCTAAGGGAAGGGGAATGCCCACCCTTAGGCAGCCCAGTGACAATGCAGTGGCACAGAACGTTGAGAAATTGCAAGGGAAAAAATCTGACAACCAGGTGGGAGGGGGAATGAAATGGAGTGGCTAGGAAAATAATGACAATCCAGTGGGAGAGGGCAATGAAATGGAAGTGGTGGGAAGAAGAAGAGGAGGAGGGGGATGATGATACTGGAAGACTGGCAATGGGATATGATTTTGTTCTAGTCATATCTAAACTGAATTGTCCTAAATCTTCTAGACTTCCAAGTTTGCAAGGATATCTGTCCTTCTCACATGTCATACATTTTCCTTAGTGCCCATCATTATTCTTACATTTTCACCCATTAAAGTTTTCTTATTAAAATGTATTCTTCAAAAACATGAGTTCCATTGCAAAAGGAAAAAATGTAAGTATTTATATTATACATTCATCTGAAAGCCAAAGGGAGCTTGGTGCTGTTGTGTCATTTATCTTCACAACCAAGGAAGCTGATAACTCATGTAAGTTATCGTGTGTCACTTCAGGACTGAGATTAATGTCATACTAGAACTAAGCGTTCAGATGTTTCTATGTACATATTTTCTAAATACATTCTCATTTATTTCATTGTAAATGCATGCTTTTCAGCAGAATGCTAAATCTTTTTCAGACACCAGCTGCCTTTCCTACCCATGTCATCTTAACTTAAAGTGACTTGACAGTTCTTGTCACAAAGAGTAGCTACACCTAAATGAGTTATTAGGAACTCAGGGCCCATTAGTTGTTTAAAATGTTGTGGTGCTCTATATTATTTTGATGTATTTGGAAATCCCTCACATTTCCTTTCCTATGAAGCAGTTCTTCTTGTCCAAAAAAAAATTGCATGTCTGCTGAACCTCCAACCAATTTAGAGAGCAATCCTAGACAGTATCTGTGGGAGATAGGAGTTTTCAGTTTCCCGGCTCCCAGCTTGTAGACAGCACTATGAGTTCAGAACCAGGAAACTGCACTCCCCCCCTCCCCCTGTAGCCAGCACAGACAGAACCGCAGCGGCTGCCCCTCCATGCCTGTCATAACACAGAGCACAGAAAGGGTGAAAAGGGGGCATTCCTGGGGGCAGGGAGGGGAGGAGACTGTGGAAACTATTTTAGACTGCCTCCCATGCAGTCTCCAGCCCCGTTCCCGCCCTCTCCCCAAAGCCACACTTAGACACCCCAAAATCAGGGCAAACTGCAGGGCAGCTGGAGCACAGAGGGAATTTTCTCCTCCATGCTTCAGCCGCCCTACATTGGATAGGCAGTCACCTCCAACTTCAGAGGAGGTCGGAGGCAACCATCTATCTTGATAGGATTGCTCAATCATGGGAACAGCTGCTGAATTGGAAAACTTGTAGATGATCGCGAATACAATAAGTATGACTGCAATGTTCTTCACACTTTATGTGCTATGGAGAGTCAGCCATCTTTGACTTCTTTACTTCTTTTCTCTGTGTCCCAAAAGCTTCTGGCAAGCCCTGAAGCGCACTGGATTCATGCTCCATATCCTGATATCAAGGAAAGAATGAAGACCACTATTTCCTGTCTGCCACGTAGACCCCTAGGTCTCCACCAAGCAAGAACAGTTCTGCCCCTCCCTCTCCACAAGCGATACCACCTGTCAGAGCTCCTGCTCCCCCATCAGAATCTATATCGGGAAAGGGCAAGCTAGCATTTGAAGAACACTTCTACAGTTTGTCTTAAGACGACTGGCACTGTACCTGGAAAAGCAGTCTGCAAGACATAAACAATACGCACAGACAGCAAAAGGGAAGTTGATGGGAAGGGCATAGCCAAACTGTTGTGGTTCATCTCCCCACCGCATGTGAACTTTTGACACGTCCATGCTGACAGTGAGTTAGATCCAATGATCTCATTAGCCTGCAGAAAAAAATGAGAGAGGATACCGGGGGCGGGGGGGTTGCAGAAGAGAGATCTGCAAAACGCATCCTTTTTTTCTAGAACCAGCGCCTTCACGTTACAGAAGGGCCCCTTCCACAAATGGAGGGGCACCAACCCAATATGATACATGTGCTACAAAAGCACATATTTTGCTGTACAAGTAAAGTAAACAGTAGGCAAAGTTTTGTTTATAATCTTAAAAAAATATTACTAATTATATATCCTGTATCTTTTACTGCCTAGTTCTAAAAATTATAAGTATAATTCAGACTTATAATATTGCACTTCCAATATTTTGTATTAGCAATATTCTAAATTTCCAAATCATTCCCTCCCTTAATTTCAATTAAAAGACAGTTTTACATTTCTGTTTACCAAACTCTTAAGTTTGAAAAAATGAAAATTATTAATGCTACCACTAAATCTAGGAATAAAACTAGCACTTATGCTGCTAAGCATTCTATCTTATGGCATAACAAAACTGCTAAAACCAATCTTACTCCTACAGCTTTTATTTATTATATTCCTAGCATACAAATTAAGTGCACAGAATGCACTGAAATTACATTGTTGAATAACTGTAATAAAAATAACAAGGACTTTTGGTGCACAACCACACTGGAAATATTTCAGTTATTTGGGGTGGGGGGTGTTTCAAACATAGTATGATAATATTACAATTAATTGTTTCCTTGAAGGTTCCTTTTAAATTTGCAGTCCACATTGGATTCTCTTCTCTGGGCAAAAAAAATCACTCATATTATCTCTGCCTTACATTGACACCTGGTGGAAGATTTTGGGATCGTAACATATTTCCCGATAGCAGCTTTAAAAGAATTATAAGCAAACTCGGAACATCTCAGATTCCGAATAAAAACAAACAATATATGTAACTCAAAATGCTATTTCTTTGCCTCTAGAAAATGATAGTTTTGAACAAGAATTATCCAGTTAATAGTTCCAGACTATATAAATTTCTGTCTGACAAATACAAATGGATTCCCACTTATAAAACAAAACCTTCTTTTAATGTTTCACTGGGAAGAGTGAAGTTCAGCAAGACATATACATTGCTACAGACATCTGTTCTACTTAGCCAGTAATTACTTCTAGTATCTTAGTACGTAGTACTACAATGAAATTACTTTTCTTGCTTATGTTGAAAGGCTAAGAAAAAACATCAGCTTACAAACATATGCAACCACACTTGGTTATCTCATACACAGCATTAATAGCTTATATACTTCTATGGAAATGAGAAAGATCCTGTTCCTACCCCAACAGGAAGCATTTCCACTCAAAAGTGGCAATGAATATCAGCTATGAAATCTATTTTTTCAACTGACCAAAACAAAAACTCCCAAGACCACCATGCTTTGAAAGTTGCATTTCTAGAAACTGAATGGTCACCTCATTCACTGTATGACTTATGAAACACTTAGGGAACCAACATCATCCATATGAAGAAAGTGTCAGGTATAAACATTTTAGAAATCTTAGTATTTCCTATATCACTTTAAGAAGGAATGAAGACTAAATGAAGAATATTCAAGATTCCAGGTAATTTCTTTCTCCTTCTACACATGTCCAATGATACAAAATGCACTTGAATGTAAAAGCGTACAGTAAATTAATATTATTTCATTTTTATCATTTCACATTGAAGTAACACACACAGATGAACCCTTGAAACAAGAACTTCAGAAGTCCTACCAGACACAGCCAAATGGTTTTCCACACTCATTATCATTATTTCCCCTTAATTTGTTGGTTTTATTTTGCTGCTGTAGTTGTAGTGATCCAAAGTTATAAAGGAATCCACCAGTTCTCCAATATCCTACCAGAAGAGGAATCCTTGCAGCCCTTCTCTCCTGCTTCTCTCTCTGGCTTTATGACTATATAAGAAATGGCTTATATACAGTACAGAGTATTACACTGGAAGTAAACAAACTTTAATTATGTAGGTTTAACATCTCGATGTTTACTTTTAGCAAGCAGGTGGGAGCACTTCTACAACAACAGAAGTTCTGCAACTGTACAGAATTTGTGGAGCAACAATTCGGGTCCAACCTCCCACTCCCTGACAACCCAGAAGCACCATTAAGACCACTACATGATAAAGTTCCTGTCAAGAGTATTGGGCTATCTTGGGCTTCTTTTGAATGGAAAAACAAGTCATAATTTATGAAATAAAGTAGTTTTACCTTTTTCCTGTTCAATTCTGTAATAGAAAAATAATGTAACACAACAAATGCAGTGCTGCCTGCAAATCTGCATAAAGCAGATACTGCCTTGACAGTTTGTAAACTAAAACGAAGAATGAAATCTTATAATACCCTGGGAATCTGTACAGCACAGTAATTAGACCAGTCTTTTAAGTATGTTTTGTAAGATGTAGACTTTCAAACAGCATCTTTTCACACATGACTAAAACAGAAGCTAAGAGCTTAGCTATCAGTTTCAGTAACTAGAATTAATAATTCCAAGAAAATCCTTCTAATGACTGACCCGCTAGTCATAATGTGTTCTAAAAACACTCCAATCTCATTTGTAAGCAAGAAAAACAACGAAGTCTTGCTTTTCAGTTTTTACTCACCTTGCAAAGCTTCTGGTAACGTGGAGATGAAACTGCCATTCTCTGCAAGTGATGCAACAATACCACAACTTTCTGCAGAGATGTTCTCACCACCGCCATCATTTTAAGTTTGCCACACTTCTGAAGACACCTCAAAATTTGCATTATAAATGAAGAGCAACTATTATTTCCTCTTGGTCACTGGACAACGATTTGCCAGCTCTCTGAGCATGCTCGCTTCCAGGAAAGCTTTTCCGAGTAACAGACTCAAAAGCAACGGCAGTTAGCATCGTGTTAAAAGTACCTCTTCCTTTAAAAAGCCAAATACATACAAAAATAAAAGCTTGCCTGCATCCTTGAAGCCTGCATTTGCTCAGCAGGTCCAGAGAAAGGAAGTTGTTGATCAGACGAATATGCCTGCTACCAAATGGTGAGCTACATACCCCCGAAGCTTTATTAATTGATGGGTTAGAGCCGCAGAAACAAAGCAGAATTCCTCTGGGAAGACTGCTCCGACATAATCACAATAGTTCTCCTCTTGGATATGCTTCATATGGAGACAGAGAATGGCATTCCTTCCCTCACTCTGGAGAAAGATGTTCTCGTGCTCACACTAAAAGCAGCTCTGGCAGAGCAGTGGAGCAAGTGAATAACACAGTGTGCTATAAATCTTATGAGAAGAGCAGAGGGATACCTGCCCTAATTATATCAGCCATACGTTAAAGGCTAATAAATCACATAGTGGCAGCTCTCAAAAGCTAGATTATCTCACACAAAAGGAAGACCTGCTGGGGGCAAAATCTATCCTGTGAAAACTCTCTTAAAGCTAATTTGCCTCAAGAGCTCCCAAAGGAATATTTCCACATGTGAAAGTATGAATGCTATTATGGTGGAATTTCCAATTAGAACCTTTCCCCTTGAACAAGAGGCAAGACAGTGTTTTAGTTATTGATTACTCACCCTCCCATTCCCTCCCCCGGGCAGAATCTTCACAGCTTTGAATCTCAATAACAAACTCTGACAAGTTGTATCATTTAAGGCTTGCTTAAGCAGGATGCTGTATAACACAGACATTCTTTGGCTTCCAGCAGCAGTGTGGGCATAACAGTAAGAACATTCTTCAAATGTGGCAAACTGTTATCATATACTCTAACAGAGCATGTTCTGAAGGAACACGAAGCTGTAACCTTGCAGAAGGAAAGCAAGCCTAGGGCTGGTCAGATCAGCACCCAGATACCCTATGTATGCTGCCTTGAGTTCTACTCAAGGAAGGAGGACAGAAAGGTGGGATCTAAAATAAATATTCTTCACTAAGTAGGTATCTTACAATATGGCAGTAACTTCCCCTGGTCTCAGGACACAACATAATTGGATGATTAAAAAGGAGAAGACATCTAGTCCAACCACCTGCTCAAAGATCAAACACCGCCTATGCTAATTATCAAAACATTCAAGTCCAGAACAGCTGCAATGCAAAATGACGGGCAAAAATGGCTCAAAGCAAGCGACCCTAGCCACACACGACAAGGGAAAAGAAAGAAAACCTTCCAGGATCACCAGCTAATATGAACTGGGGGGAAATGATTTACAGCCATAAAGAGGGTCAACAGAGAGGAATACAGCTCTAGTGGATCACCCTCAAATAGTTATGCTGGCACCCTCCCACCAACCTACCAACTCAAGAGGGCAGAGGCCTTACTCTGAGTTCGTAGCATGGTTTCCACAGCCGCTATGGCTCTATCTCACACTAGTCTGGTACTGTAGGGGTGTAAAAATCACATGGGGTTACGTGGGAAGAACACACACACACACTATATATACCAACTGTATATATACCTGCAGGCACTCTTGGAGGATATTGATTATCTAGACCCATTTCAATCTGGGTTTCGTCCTGGTTACAGGACTGCAGCAGCCTTGGTCGCCCTGATGGATGACCCTTATCAAGAGAGGGACAAGGGGAGTGCAGCCCTGTTAATTCTGCTCGATCTCTCATAGGCTTTCGATACCATCAACCATGGTATCCTCCTGGATTAACTCCATGGGATGGGTATTGGAGGCACTGTGTTACAGTGGTTCTGGTCCTACCTACAGGGCCGATTTCAGGGAGTAACGTTGGGTGACTATTCCTCGGCCCCTTGGCACTGAGCTATGGGGTGCCACAGGGTACCATCTTGTCCCCAATGTTGTTTAACATCTATATGAAGCCACTGGGAGCGGTCATTAGGGGATTTGGAGCTAAATGCCATCAGTATGTTGATGACACGCAGCTCTATCTCCCTGTGACATCTGAATCAGGAGAGGCTGTGCAAGTCCTGAATCAGTGCCTAGACTGAGTAATGGGCTGGATGAGGGCCAATAAACAGAAGCTGAATCCTGGCAAGATGGAAGCCCTGTGGGTGAGTGGTTCCTGGATCTGGGAGATAGGCTCATTGCCTGTTCTGGATGGGGCTGCACTCCCTCTGAAAGATCAGGTCCGTAGTCTGGGGGTACTCCTAGATCCATCATTGTTGCTGGAGGCCCAAGTGGTCGCGGCGGCTCGGAGTGCCTGTTACCAGCTTCAGCTGGTTCACCAGCTACAGCCTCTCCTGGACAGGGATAGCTTGGCCACGGTGGTACAGGCATTAGTAACCTCAAGACTGGATTACTGCAATGCGCTCTATGTGGGGCTGCCCTTAAGGCTGGTCCGGAAGCTGGAGCTAGTGTGGAATGCAGCAGCTCGGCTGTTGTCGGGAGCTGCCCCTTTTCAGTGTGTAACTCCTCTGCTGAGGGAACTGCACTGGCTGCCTATTTGTTACCGGGCCAGGTTTAAGGTATTAGTACAAGTGTACAAAGCCCTAAACAACCTGGGACCAGGAGACCTGAGAGAGCGCCTCCCTCCTTACCAACCTGCCCAGCCACTGAGGTCATCAGAGGGCATGTTCCTGGTGGTTCCACATGGACCCATGGCCCGGCTGGAGTCCACCAGGAAAAGAGCCTTCAGTGTGGTGGCCCCCTTCCTGTGGAATTCCCTACCTTCAGAGGTCAGGCAGGCACCAACATTGTGTTCCTTCCAGCGCTTCCTGAAGATGTTGTTATTTCAAGAGGCCTTCCTTGCATGACCAGCCGTGGTTTGTTAAATTCCACTTTGTTGGGGTTTGTCTTTTTAAAAAATGTTTTAACTCTTTTAACCTGTTGTTTTATTCTTTTACCATGTTGTTCACCGCTCCAAAATCGTCTGATGTGGAGCAATATATAAATATTGTAAATATGTATGTATGTATGTATGTATGTATATATATAAAGAGAGAGAGAGAGAGAGAGAGCACTTTGGCTATTGGATAGCATAGAAATGTGATAGATAGCTAGATTCCTTCATTACTGAAGCAACATGGGAAGAAGTCGGGGGGGGGGGCATTAGCCATATCTAACTGTGGCAGTCTCCCAATATCTCAGATTTAACGGTGGTTGGGAGGAAGACATATCCAAAATGCTTCCTTGCTGATCCCAATACTCACACCTTCGGGTAGAAACATATTACTACTTGATGACTGCTTTAAAAAAGCCCAATAATCTGTGATAGCTCTGTGTTAAAGAGTTCATCATTTTAAGTCTATGTGCTGAGCAGGTTGCTACCATGCTCCTGCAACTGCTCAGAAATCCAGAGAAGCAAATGGTTCAAAGGCATGTAGCCAAAAACTACAAGCAACTATTTCAGTATGTGATTAGAGTCACCACATAGTAACTGGCTGTGAGGTTCTAACGTGAGACATCAGAACAAAAAAGTCACAAGATCAACTTCATATATATAGCCAATTCTGTTATGTTTTGTGTTTTACATAAGTGAAGTTATTTAATTCAAAGAGTTTTCCTAGGGAGGTAGTTTTATACCTCTCGTAACTAGAATATGACAACTTCTAAGTTTGTCTAACTTCATGCATATTCAATAAATCAATGCAAGCTTTAACATATGTAGTTTAGAACTAAGCACCTCGCTTAGTATTCCAAGAACTGCATCTTTTCTTCTTCTTGTTTGCTTATTTGAATGTGCAGCACAGGAGGGCCTTGTAGGATTTTTCATGGTCAGTAGGCAAGACTGCAGAGCCTTTTCCAGTTCCTTCCCCATGGTCCATAAATTAGCAAAACAAGTAAGTCGTGCAAAATAAGCAAATGCAAAATTTGTGCAAAATTATGCGTATTTTCTTGTCACATAACTTTGATTAGCGAAGTATAAAAATTCCTGCTTTTTGTTTAGCTGGAATCACTAAAGTGAAAAAATCAATAGTTTAATTTTCTCTATGAATACATAGGGAGGTCAAATATTTAAGAATTTGTGAATCACTTTCCTACCAATGTATCCAAATCAATCTATATACAAATCCAATTCAAATATGAAAAGCATCAAATTCTAAGGACAAGCAGCAGAACCATCAACAAATAGCAATCAAAACCAAACAATATCTGCAATGCTTACTTTTTAAATCAAACCTAAACTTAGTTTACTACTTTAACACAAAATGTATCATTTATAACTTAGTTAATAAAATTATCCCATTTGGCAAATTTTTGAAATTTACAGAGCAATCCTATTCATGTTTAATGAAAAGGCCCATCTTGTTTAATAGAGCTTACTCTGAAGTAAACATGCATAGGACTGCAGCCTCAACAGTATAAAGGTCTTACAGCGCAATCCTATACATGTCTATTCAGAAGTAAGCTCCATTGAGTTCAATGGGACTTACTCCCAGGTCCTAAACATACTGATCTGGAAGTAATTCACATGGATCCCAATGGGGCTTACTTCTGAGTAGAGATGCATAGGACTGCACCATTAGTTTTGTACAAGCAAAAGGACAGCAGATGCAAGCAATTTGCTTCTAGAATCTCCAAACTAAATCAAAGGTCACCAGACATGGGCAAGCAGCAATTCACAAGCAATGAAAACTCTGTTTGCTCTTCTCATAAAGATGGCAGTACCCTTTAGGTGGAGAAATGCATCTTGGACTTGAGAGTTGCATATGCCTACAGTACACACAGAACTTACCATTTTCTAATGCTGTAGATTGTTTTAGATAAACTATCTTTGTACTACACATTTTGAATGAGTAAAACCTTGTCTGAAAAAGCATTTCAGTCATTCCAGAAGACAAAATATTTCATATGACATTTTTTCAGTGTTCTCCAAAATTTCCAATTTTTTCACTGGAAAAATTGAAAAAAGTCATCAAAAAGGAACAATTTTTTTCCTGAATTTTCTCATTTGTTTTCCAGGCCTTCATATCTCTATGTCTGACCAAAGAAAGGTGATGATCACCACTGATCAGATTCAGAATTTGCAAGGTGGCAATGTGACATTCATATATTGTTTCAGTAGCCCTGTATGCTCTGACATTTTCATTTATAAGACCTGTGTCCTTTCACACTTTACTTTCAAAACAGAATCAGTTCCCATAAACTAATCCAAAACCTTTTGTGGTTTTCCTTATGAACAGCAACAACATGCTGAAAAACTGCCCGCCTCAATAAGTCTGACAACCCACAAGATAAAGTATCCACTGGAAGCAATATCTTTTTAATCAGGCAAACATTTAGCAGACATCGTTTTCTTTTAGCAGCTATTTTAATCCCAGTATTTTATAATGGGCAGTTTCTTTTTAATTAACTTATAAATGTTGCCATACACTTGGGCTGCATTCAGACTGAACACTACATTCCTTGTGGCCCCAAGAAGGAAAGCAGAAGCCTTTGCTTCCATTTGCAACTAACCATAGTGTGTGTGAAGCTGCTAGTGTGATTTTATTTAAATTTACATCCCACGCATTTCCATTAAAATAGCACTTAAGGATCACTGAAACCATGGTTTGAGGTTAACTATGGTTTAGGAAAACAAGTAAAGGTTTACCACAGTTTGATAGGTTTGCATGCAGCAGCGAACAGTGGTTGGTTGAAAATGGAAACAAAAGCTTCCAATCTCTTCCTTGGGACTGTACTGGAGGAAAAGGAGTGGAGAGTTCATGAGCTTAAAGCTCATGCATGTAACAAGAGCGCTGAATACTATCACAACCTCTGAGTCTTCAGGAAAGGCAGATAAAAATCCAAAATAAATATTCTCATTTTCCTTCTCCCTTATCTAAATTAATTTTCTAGTATTATGCCAATTTTCCATTAAACAACCAACACAATACCTAAGGGTTCTGATTCTTTTTAACAGATCCATTGGATGCTATCAGGTGAGTTGCAGTTTCTTTTGCAGTCGTTCAGTCGTGTCCGACTCTTCGTGACCCCATGGACCATAGCACGCCAGGCCTTCCTGTCCTGCGCTCTCTCCTGGAGTGTGCTCAAGTTCATATTCATTGCATCGGTGATGCTATCTAGCCATCTCATCCTCTGTCGTCCCCTTCTCCTTTTGCCTTCAGTCTTTCCCAGCATCAGAGTCTTTTCCAGGGAGTTTTCTCTTTGCATTAGGTGGCCAAAATATTTGAGCTTCAGCTTCAGTATCTGTCCTTCCAATGAGCACTCCGGGTTGATTTCCTTTAGGATGGACTGATTTGACCTCCTTGCAGTCCAGGCGACTCGTAAGAGTCTTCTCCAGCACCACAGTTCGAAAGCATCAATTCTTCGGCGCTCAGCCTTCCTTATAGTCCAGCTCTCACAGCCATACGTTACTACTGGGAAAACCATAGTTTTGATTAGACAGACCTTTGTCGGCAAGGTGATGTCTCTGCTTCTTACTATGCTGTCTAGGTTTGCCATAGCTTTCCTCCCAAGGAGCAAGCGTCTTATAATTTCATGGCTACAGTCACCATCTGCGGTGATCTTGGAGCCCAAGAAAGTAAAATCTGTCACTGCTTCCATTTCTTCCCCTTCTATATGCCAGGAAGTGATGGGGCCGGATGCCATGATCTTCGTTTTTTTAATGTTGAGTTTCAAACCAGCTTTTGCACTCTCCACTTTCACCCTCAACAAGAGGCTCTTAAGATCCTCTACACTTTCTGCCATTAGGGTGGTATCGTCTGCATATTGGAGGTTGTTGATAATTCTCCCGGCAATCTTAATTCCGACCTCTGATTCATCCAATCCGGCGTTTCTCATGATGTACTCTGCATAGAAGTTTAATAAGCAGGGTGACAATATGCAGCCTTGTTGTACTCTTTTCCCAATTTTGAACCACTCGGTTGTTCCATGTCTGGTTCTTACTGTTGCTTCTTCACCCTCGTACAGGTTTCTCAGGAGACAGGTAAGGTGGTCTGGTACTCCCATCACTTTAAGAATTTGCCACAGTTTGTTGTGATCCACACAATCAAAGGCTTTAGCGTAGTCAATGAAGCAGAGATAGACGTTTTTCTGGAATTCTCTTGCTTTCTCCATGATCCAGCGAACGTTGGCGATTTGATCTCTAGTTCCTCTGCCTCTTCGAAACCCAGCTTGTACTTCCGGTAGTTCTCGGTTCGCATACTACTGAAGCCTAGCTTGTAGGATTTTGAGCATCACCTTGCTGCCATGTGAAATGAGCTCAATTGTGCAGTAGTTTGAACACTCTTTGGCGTTGCCCTTCTTTGGAATTGGAATGTAAACTGACCTTTTCCAGTCTTGCGGCCATTGTTGAGTGTTCCAAATTTGTTGGCATATTGAATGCAGCACTTTAACAGCATCATCTTTTAGGATTTTCAATAGCTCAGCTGGGATACTGTCATCTCCACTAGCTTTGTTGTTAGTAATGCTTCCTAAGGCCCACTTGACTTCACTCTCGAGGATGTCCGGCTCAAGTTCAGTGGCCGCACTATCATGGCTATCAGGGACATTCAGATCTTTCCTGTAGAGTTCTTCTGTGTATTCTTTCCACCTCTTCTTAAGCTCATCTGCTTTTGTTAGGTCCCTGCCTTCTTTGTCCTTTATCATGCCCGTCTTTGCACAAAACATTCCCTTGAGATCTCCAATTTTCTTGAAGAGATCTCTAGTCTTTCCCATTCTGTTGTTTTCCTCGATTTCTTTGCATTGTTCATTTAAGAAGGCCTTCTTGTCTCTCCTTGCTATTCTCTGGAAGTCTGCATTCAGTTGGATATATCTTCCCCTTTCTCCCTTGCTTTTCGCTTCCCTTCTTTCTTCAGCTACTTGTAAAGCCTCATCAGACTCCCACTTGGCTTTCTTGCATTTCTTTTTCTTTGGGATGGATTTCGTTGCTGCCTCCTGAACAATGTTACGGACCTCCGCCCATAGTTCCTCAGGCACTCTGTCTATCAGGTCTAATCCCTGAAATCTATTCCTCACCTCCACTGTATATTCAGAAGGGATATGATTTAGGTAATACCTGAATGGTTTAGTGGTTTTCCCTACGTTCTTCAATTTAAGCTGAAATTTTGCAACAAGAAGCTCATGATCTGAGCCACAGTCAGCTCCAGGTCTTGTTTTGACTGACTGTATAGAGCTTCTCCATCTTTGGCTGCAAAGGACATCATCAATCTGATTTCGATATTGACCATCTGGTGATGTCCATGGGTAGAGTCGCCTCTTGTGCTGTTGGAAAAGAGTGTTTGCTATGATCAGCGTGTTCTCCTGGCAAAACTCTATTAGCTTTTGTCCTGCTTCATTTTGTGCACCAAGGCCATGCCTGCCTGTTATCCCAGTGATTTCTTGACTTCCTACTTTAGCATTCCAATCCCCTATGATGAAGAGGACATCTTTTTGGGGTGTTAGTTCTAGAAGGTGTTGTAGGTCTTCATAGAACCGATCAACCTCAGCTTCTTCGGCCTCAGTGGTTGGGGCATAGACTTGAATTAATGTGATGTTGAATGGTTTGCCTTGGATTCGTACTGAGATCATTCTATCATTTTTAAGATTGTACCCCAGTACTGCTTTTCCCACCCTTTTGTTGACTATGAGTGCTACTCCATTTCTTCTAAGGGATTCTTGCCCACAGTAGTAGATATGATGGTCACCTGAATTAAATTCGCCCATGCCTGTCCATTTGAGTTTGCTGATTCCCAAGATGTCGATGTTCAATCTTGCCATCTCATGTTTGACCACCTCTAGCTTACCTTGATTCATTGATCTGACATTCCAGGTTCCTAAACAATATTGTTCTTTACAGCATCGGATTTTCTTTTCACCACCAGACACATCCACAGCTGAGTGTCCTTTTGGCTTTGGCCCAGCTGCTTCACTCTTTCTGGCGCTACTTGGAAATTCCCTCTGCTCTTCCCCAGTAGTATATTGGACACCTTCCGACCTGAGGGGCTCATCTTCCAGCGTCATATCTTTTAGCCTTGGGATACGTTCCATGGGGTTTTCTTGGCAAGGATACTGGAGTGGGTTGCCATTTCCTTCTCCAGTGGACCACATTTTGTCAGAACTCTCTGCCATGACCTGTCCGTCTTGGGTGGCCCTGCATGGCATAGCTTATGGCTTCACTGAGTTACGCAAGCCCCTTCGCTACAACAAGGCAGTGATCCATGATTCTTTTGCTTTTGCTGAGTCTGTCCTTTTCTGACTTTGTCACCACACACACATGCTATACAGGTATTTCTTTTCCTTCTGTGCTCCTGTAGATTTACAGATTATACAGGGATACCTAATTATTTTTCTGCATGCAGATATGAACTGCAATTCCAGCATTACTTCTTTCAGAAACTGCTTGGTATCATGTGCTTTTCTTTCCAGCCTCCTAATTAGCTAATTGTCTAGGGGCCATAGGATTGTTCCCCTAGTTGTTCATGGGAATTTGCTTACTATGAACCATCCTAAAATCCTTTGCCCAAAGTGTGATTCTTAGGAGCATACTCCCTTCCAAGATTCCTTCTCTACATATTATCCACATCCTTCATATGTTTTCTGCTGTTTGGAAACAAGGCTCCTTACTGCTCCTCAAACTTTCTTAAAATAGAATGTTTTCTGAAACGCATGGCAAGCACTTCTTTGACAGCCAATAGTAATTCTTTTATTAATTATGTTCTGGTTCTATTTCATTAGTATATGAATATTTAATTTCATTCTCCCACCCACAGCTTTGCTACAGCTTTACCCTAGCCCTATCTTTAAAAAAAAAAATCTCAACCTTTCTAACACATTCTTCAGATGCTAGATCAGGGGTAGGTGACCTTGGAGTGTCCAGGGGGCCATTTTCCACTCTCCAGACCCATCTGTGGGCTGAACTCCTGCCACCACACAGTGAAATTTGATGGCACAGCAGCTTCAAAAGTAATGAGTGGTTTATTACAGAATTTCAATTGCAAACTGGCTCTTTTCGGGTGGCAGGCTCTGCACAAGAAGACAGGGGCCACATTCAGACCGCTTGTTGCCCACCTCTGGTTTAGATAAACATTTTCAGTAAGACTGCAGTTTAAAGGTCTTTTCATCAGGCTGTCAAGAATACTATCTGAATGCCATCTTCCCAGGCTGTACCTAGTTTTCATCAGCAATCCTCAAATATTTATTTTCTTTCCAATGTTTTCTCTAATATATTTCATTTTCTCATTCAACTGGACACGTTTTCCTCATTCTAATTCCTCCTGAATGCTGTGGCACATACAGGAAATCAAGTCAACACTAACCCCTAGGATAATTGTTAGTAGAGCCATACAGATTTTCATGTTTTGCTCTCAGGTGTGGTATGTAACTGGAAACCAACACATTGAGACATAACATCTGCACAACCTTAAAAAAAAAATCATAATCCTCCCTCTTTTTTTACTTTTTTAGTTTGCTCGTGAAAGATGCTGTGCCCCATTTTCATGAACTTTCCAGCCTGTCAAAATTTACATGTATGCATGTTTTTCAGTGCCCTGAATTGAAATTCATAACAAAAAGCATTGTAGGAAATGTTGAAGTGCTGATTCATGATATAAATAGAAAAAATAGGCAGAAAGAGAGATTTAAAGACAGCAGTAACCTTGTTAATATTTTCTGCTGAATGAACATACCCTTGGACTTATCTTCAAAACCTGAAAATTAAATGAATTTCTCAAACGAGATATGGAAGACATTTTAACAAGTCACAGACTGTTAAGATCAGGGTGTGACGTCAGTGACAAACCAGCTAAGTTAGCCTCATCATAGGCAATAGAACAGAAATGACTACAGTTGATGGATTTTCCTTTCGAATACATAAAAAATACATAACACATTTTAAAATAAATAAATAAATAAATAAAACCAGTCACGTTCTCCTAGTATTTGTCATAAGAACAGGATAGGATACAGTAAACAATCACTAAAGCTGATCTAGACAATTTTTGTAGCATTTTTGTTGTTGTTCAGTCGTTAAGTCATGTCGGACTCTTCGTGACCCCATGGACCATAGCACGCCAGGCCTTCCTGTTCTCCGCTCTCTCCCAGAGTGTTCTCAAGTTCACATTCATTGCATCGTCCTCTGCCGTCCCCTTCTTCTTTTGCCTTCAATCTTTCCCAGCATCAGGGTCTTTTCCAGAGAGTTTTCTCTTCGCATTAGGTGGCCAAAATATTTGAGCTTCAGCTTCAGTATCTGTCCTTCCAATGAGCACTCAGGGTTGATTTCCTTTAGGATGGACTGATCTGACCTCCTTGCAGTCCAGGCGACTCGTAAGAGTCTTCTCCAGCACCACAGTTCGAAAGCATCAATTCTTCAGCGCTCAGCCTTCCTTATAGTCCAGCTCTCACAGCCATACATTACTACTGGGAAAACAATAGCTTTGATTATACGAACCTTTGTCGGCAAGGTGATGTCTCTGCTTCTTACTATGCTGTCTAGGTTTGCCATAGCTTTCCTCCCAAGGAGCAAGCGTCTTTTAATTTCATGGCTACAGTCACCGTCTGCAGTGATCTTGGATCCCAAGAAAATAAGATCTGTCACTGCTTCCATTTCTTCCCCTTCTATATGCCAGGAAGTGATGGGGCCAGATGCCATGATCTTCGTTTTTTTAATGTTGAGTTTCAAACCAGCTTTTGCACTCTCCACTTTCACCCTCAACAAGAGGCTCTTGAGATCCTCTTCACTTTCTGCCATTAGGGTGGTATCGTCTGCATATCGGAGGTTGTTGGCATATTGGCATAATTTGTTGGCATATTGAGTGCAGCACTTTAACAGCATCATCTTTTAGGATTTTCAATAGCTCAGCTGGAATACTGTCATCTCTGCTAGCTTTGTTGTTAGTAATGCTTCCTATGGCCCACTTGACTTCACTCTCGAGGATGTCCGGCTCAAGTTCCGTAACCGCACTATCATGGCTATCAGGGACATTCAGATCTTTCCTGTAGAGTTCTTCTGTGTATTCTTTCCACCTCTTCTTAATCTCATCTGCTTCTGTTAGGTCCTTCCCTTCTTTGTCCTTTATCATGCCCGTCTTTGCACAAAACGTTCCCTTGAGATCTCCAATTTTCTTGAAGAGATCTCTAATCTTTCCCATTCTGTTGTTTTCCTCTATTTCTTTGCATTGTTCATTTAAGAAGGCCTTCTTGTCTCTCCTTGCTATTCTCTGGAACTCTGCATTCAGTTGGATATATCTTCCCCTTTCTCCCTTGCTTTTTGCTTCCTTTCTTTCCTCAGCTACTTGTAAAGCCTCATCAGACAGCCACTTTGCTTTCTTGCATTTCTTTTTCTTTGGGATGGATTTCGTTGCTGCCTCCTGAACAATGTTACGGACCTCCGTCCATAGTTCCTCAGGCACTCTGTCTATCAGGTCTAATCCCTGAAATCTATTCCTCACTTCCACTGTACTTTAGCATTCCAATCCCCTATGATGAAAAGGACATCTTTTTTTTGGTGTTAGTTCTAGAAGGTGTTGTAGGTCTTCATAGAACCGATCAACCTCAGCTTCTTCGGCCTCAGTGGTTGGGGCATAGACTTGAATTACTGTGATGTTGAATGGTTTGCCTTGGATTCGTACTGAGATCATTCTATCGTTTTTGAGATTGTACCCCAGTACTGCTTTTCCAACCCTTTTATTGACTATGCGTGCTACTCCATTTCTTCTATGGGATTCTTGCCCACAGTAGTGGATAGAATGGTCACCTAAATTAAATTTGCCCATGCCTATCCATTTTAGTCCACTGATTCCCAAGATGTCAATGTTCAATCTTGCCATCTCATGTTTGACCACCTCCAGCTTACCTTGATTCATTGATCTGACATTCCAGGTTCCTAAACAATATTGTTCTTTACAGCATCGGATTTTCTTTTCACCACCAGACACATCCACAGCTGAGTGTCCTTTCGGCTTTGGCCCAGCCGCTTCACTCTTTCTGGCGCTACTTGGAAATACCCTCTGCTCTTCCCCAGTAGTATATTGGACACCTTCCGACCTGAGGGGCTCATCTTCCGGCGTTATCTCTTTTAGCCTTGGGATACGTTCCATGGGGTTTTCTTGGCAAGAATACTAGAGTGGGTTGCCATTTCCTTCTCCAGGGGACCACATTTTGTCAGAACTCTCTGCCATGACCTGTCCATCTTGGGTGGCCCTGCACGGCATAGCTTATGGCTTCACTGAGTTACGCAAGCCCCTTCACCACAGCACGGCAGTGATACAGAGTATATATTGCTCCTAGGATGCTGCAAATATATATCTAAGGATCAGCTAGAAATAATTCACAAGAAACAAATCACTAGATGTGAAAATCTACATATAGTAACTGCAACCTACCAGCTCAAACATTTCATTCAACCATTATTCAAAATCAAACTAGAATAAAATTTAAAGTATAAATGACATAGTTCTTGCAAAATTTACTAACATTCACTCTAATATGTATTATAATTTGGGAAATTATAGTTCTTATCGTACACTATGGTGGCATTTGCAACAGTTTATTACTGATATTTTTACTGTGAAATGTTTGGGTGAAAAATGAACAAGGTGGACTTCAATTTTCCTCCACAGAAGTCATCAACATATTATCAAACCATATAATAAATCAGCAACAAAAATGGCACTATGGCCTCACGTTTTCTTTTGCATGGTGTGGAATGCAAATAATTGCTTTGCATTTGTAACATTTTATTTTTTATTTTTGCAGATACAGGAACATATGAATCGCCTTGCTACATCAAATCAGAAATCTATCTCATACAAAGCTCTACGCCTGTTCAGATGATATTTAGTTCCTGGGGAAGATATTTTGTTTCTGAGGAAGACACTGAGAGTAAGCCTCAGGTTTGTGCTCTTCCTCCCCCTGCAAGGAGTAGGGAACTGAATCTGGGAGATCCCAGGATTACTTGAATGAAGGATCCCCTCAGCTCAGTGAAATAAAATGCACTCATCTCCAAAAGCAGTCAGCTGGGATGTCCATTGCTTGGTAAACAGAGGCAAAGAGTGGTATAATGCCTCAGAATACAGGGGTCTGAAGAAGCACAAAGAATTAGAAAACATTATGGCAGAAGTTATTTGTTGTAGGCAAAGTGCCAAGCTGTCCAATTTTATTTTCCTGACATACTGCACTATTCACTTCCCTTGCACTTCTAATATGAAAGTACTGCTGGACTTCTCAAATGAGCAGGGACAGCTCCAGGTTTTGTCCTGAATTAAGCAGTTGCAATGTGCAATCTGAACCCTTTCCAATGTCATCGGGGTACTGGCACACACGATCCGTGAACTGGGACTAGAGCATTCAAACGCTAACAAGGGAGCACCTTGGGATCATGCACCATTCCATTCACACCTCTAAATCATTGCTGGTCCTACTAACCACTTGGGTTAGTTGTATATTCTAAGGGAATATACAAGGGAGATTTTATAACCATAGGATGAGAAGACAGAACTTTCAGGGACAGGGTAGTCAGTGCCTATGTGCCACCAAAGGCAACTGAAGGGTCATTCAAGAAGTGAGAAAACTGATTTGCCACGTCTGAACAGTCTGGAGAGACACCGTTTGCCAGAGAACTACCAACTGAACATTCATTATTTTTATTCCCTTTGCATTAACCAATAGAGAGCCTGGATAGTTTTAGACAAACTCCATGAAATAACACTTGTGTTGTCGGTTCTGCACATTTATGACTAATATGCTTTTGCTTACTGAAAGCAAATATAACTTTGTGGACCATCAAAAGGTTTTTTCCTGATGTTGACATTGAATGCGCATGCCTGACCTAGCCATTATGCATTTTCTCTCATTTATTTGTACAGCGGGAGAGAATATATTAAAACTGATAATGAAGGGAAATTATTCAAGGAGAAAATGTATTAAAATAGTTGCTTAAAATGAATATAACTACAAAGAGTTGGGATGATGTAAATAAGACAATTCCATAATTGTAAGAAATGCAATAGAACACTTCAAAGGAAATGTTGCATGGTTTAACTACAGTATTCAAGCCAGCTGGACCTTTAAATGCAAATGTACAAGTTCTCCAAAAGAAAATTATCTATATATCCTGATATTCATATTGATATATTTGCCCTTGACTTCCCAAATGTTCCATTAAGCAATCATGTTGCCCCCTTCAGCAGGCGTAGGAAAGGCAGCTGCTTCTTATAGAATTGCAACAAGGTAAAGGAAGCAGATGAGGGCTGTCCTGTTACACCCAATATCTCAGTGATAAGTTTATAAACAAATGTTTAAAAGTTACAGTATGTTGAGAGACACCATTCATTTTCCAAACAGTCTTTAAAATACATTCGAATTACAATTACAATTTATTTTCAGCATTCAAAACTGTAGTCCTGGCATATTCTAAATTTCTCATTCTTCCTATGCCATTGATGAGTGTGATGGCCACATTTGTTAAAGCATTTTTATGAGTTGTAGCAGCTATGAGTGTAAGTCTCATCTGGTTGGGGGTTGGGATGGGGTGTAGAGGACTCTGGATCAATAAAGACATCAGGCAATCTACAAATCTTAATTGATAAAGGATAGCTGCATTATAATTATGTATTTCCAGAAACAAAAAACAACAAAAGGCAACTCCAACTTGAATACTAAGAAGTCCGATGGAAGACTTCACTAAAACTAATTGCTTTTAGAGTTTCACTAGAGTGAACACATAGACCTATTTATGAATCACAGGAAAATGTATTGTTGACCTTTCCCTCCTCTTTTATTTATGTTTTTAAATGTTGATCATCCTTCAGACAATGCCTATGTCTAGATGACATATTGGGTTACGTTTTTTCATCAGAAATTAATGACAACCCGAGAGGGCGGGGGGAGTATAAGCCCCACATTTAATTAAGAAATGTAAGCTGTCTCAGGGTGCTTTCCTTTCTACTGCCAATCACACCTTTAGGGGGCTTACACTCGCTTGTTAGTAAACAACAGGAAAGGAAGAATCCTCACAGCAGCTCTTGCTACTGGCCAGAAAAGCTTGCTTATTACTTCCTTTCTATCTCGTTTATTACTTCCTTCCAAGGAAAAGAAGTAGGGGAGGAGGAAAACATGGGTGTTCCAGATAGGAACCTTGCATTTTGAGAGATTCTTCTTTAAGCATAGATTAAGCTCATGTGAGATATGGACGATCCCATGAGACACCAGTTCTGGATTTGTAACATCCCTAATTAAAGAGTACAGAAATGCTTGTGGGGTTACCAACCAGCTCCAATAGGCTAGAAGGTTTGGGGAATACTTCTTGAAAATACTGTAGCTTAAGTTCTGATTTGTTAAACAAGGTATTTGGCTTATGGAAAAATGTTTGCTTTGCGAGGTTTTCTTTAAGGTGGGCACATGCCTTGCCCCCCCTCTCTGATGGCATTCGCTGTGTGAAGACCTTTCCTTTCCGGCAGACATTCAACCTGCCAATCTGTTAAGCTTTTAAAATTCCTGGGACTTCTGTCTGAACATGTTTTATCTGCTGTTTTGTCCTCTGTCTATTAATTGCATTTTATTATTTTATGTATTTGTTGCATATTGTAAATATATAAAGGCAGGGTAACATATTTTAATTAATCATCATGGTCTTACCTCTATCTGCTTTTTCAATTCCATTCCAGAAGTGCTGTCCGGAGTCACAGGTTCCCGTTGAGATGCATCTGCAAGGACATTAACTGTAGCTTCTGCTTCTTGTATCCACTTGAGGAAACTTTCAAGGTCTTTGAGTAAGGCATGTACAGTCTTCAGTTCAGCCTCCAAAGCATTCTGCCTACAACTTGTTCTGGGGAAGGGAAGGAAAAAACAACAACAGTGACCTCAAAAAATAGCAAAAAGCAATCATGAATGTAAGGCAGAACTGTTGGTATGCATTTCTTCTCTGTATTATGCCACAGATTCTGGAAATTCTATGTGCTTTCAATTATATGTACAAAGCTAAATTTTATGAAATTATTCTATAAAGCTGAGTATTTCTGTTCTTGCCATAAGTAAATTGCAATACTTCAAATATAAGGAACTTAACTGCACACTTTCAGGAGAATGTAAGGAATCAAGCAAACAGCTTTTCACAGTGAATGGAAACTACTCCCTAAAGTGGCACAGACAGTCCAAACCACAATTCCGTAAAAAAAAAAAAAAAAGTGGAACAGATGTTCTTTATTTTATCACTTACTTGGGAAATGGTAACCACCCACAAATGATAAGGGTAATTTATATCTTTGTTTATTTTGTATTACACTTGTTTCCTGGATAGGGTGTCCATGTGCCCTACATTACAGAGGACAGTCCTCTATTTGAAGGGCTGTCAGAGAGCAGTCCTTTATTTGTTGCTGTCCTCTTTTTAAAGGGCTATTTAGTTCAAGTCCAGTTTGAAGATCAAGAACCATAAGAAGGGACCTTGAATCTGCTCATCAACAGAGCACCTGGATGGCAGTCTGAGCAGGCACACAGGTCAACCTTCTGCACTACAGTGAGATGTATTTTATTTCTATTTAAATTATGGTAATGATTTCTATATTACCATCTGTACATATAAATTAGCACGTGAAAATCTGTATCCTTTTTTGTTCTCTTTCTTGATATGTTTTCCTCTTTTTTGGCAATGTATAATGGCCACCCTAACACCCAGACTTTGACTTGCCTAAACATTGCTTAAAAATTTGCAGCTCTTTTGACCTTGGCTGACAAGGTCTTTCCAAAATGACACAGTCTCATGCACCATGATCAACTCAGAAAACATAATTTTCGTAGATTGTTTTATTGGCACCCTAAGAAAGAAATGCCAAATCCATATTTCAAAACAAACAATTTCCTGCAAAGAATCTACAGCAAGCAAATGCCAAACTGCAAAATCGTAAATAGCATGGATTGTGTGCAATGTATTTTTGAGACACAAATAAGCAGTGAATATATCATATTTCAAGTATCTGTTTAAAACAAATGGTTAAGATCTATTTTTTAAAAAGTAGCTGCCATTTGGCACGTATTTAATGGCTTATCACCCTTAATCCTATTATAGCGCTCCTGTTAAGGCCAAAAAACATTCCATTCAACAAATGCCAGGAATTGCTATCTGCACGAGTACTACCAAGAAGTTTGCGTGTAACAAATAAATGAAGCAGGCTTTGCTCAGTAACTTAAAACAAGTTAAACTCATTCTTGTGTTATTGCCTTCTGTGTTATAAAGTACAGCAAGGATGCAGTCATATGCATATTTACCTAAGAATAAATCCCACTGAATTCAGAAGGACTTCTCTCTAAGTCAACATGCTTAGGATTGTGCTGCAAAAAAACGTTCATTTTTGGGCTTGGATCAGAAACTCTTAATGGCAGAAAGCGAAGAGGATCTCAAGAGCCTCTTGTTGAGGGTGAAAGAGGAGAGTGCAAAAGCTGGTTTGAAACTCAACATTAAAAAAACTAAGATCATGGCATCCGGCCCCATCATTTCCTGGCATATAGAAGGGGAAGAAATGGAAGCAGTGACAGATTTTACTTTCTTGTGCTCCAAGATCACCGCAGACGGTGACTGTAGCCATGAAATTAAAAGACGCTTGCTCCTTGGGAGGAAAGCTATGGCAAACCTAGACAGCATAGTAAGAAGCAGAGACATCACCTTGCCGACAAAGGTCTGTCTAATCAAAGCTATGGTTTTCCCAGTAGTAATGTATGGCTGTGAGAGCTGGACTATAAGAAAGGCTGAGTGCCGAAGAATTGATGCTTTCGAACTGTGGTGCTGGAGAAGACTCTTACGAGTCCCCTGGACTGCAAGGAGGTCAAATCAGTCCATCCTAAAGGAAATCAACCCTGAGTGCTCATTGGAAGGACAGATACTGAAGGTGAAGCTGAAATATTTTGGCCACCTAATGCGAAGAGAAAACTCCTTGGAAAAGACCCTGATGCTGGGAAAGACTGAAGGCAAAAGGAGAAGGGGACGACAGAGGATGAGATGGCTAGATAGCATCACCGATGCAATGAATATGAACTTGAGCACACTCCAGGAGAGAGCGCAGGACAGGAAGGCCTGGCGTGCTATGGTCCATGGGGTCACGAAGAGTCGGACACGACTGAACGACTGAACAACAACAACAGAAACTCTGCCAAGACAGGTAATGTAAAACTGATGAGGAAGAGAAGATCCTATGTGCTACATGTAAGAACGTAAGAGCTGCCTTGCTGGGTCACAGCAAAGGTCCATCTAGTCCAAAACATTGGCCAGCCAGGTGCCTCTAAGCCAGAGCATCATGGAGAGAACCACCTTCACTTTGTCTCAGCAACTGGTAGCAGAAGTATACTTTCTGGAAATGTGGAGATTCCATTTTCGGTACTACAGCACTCTAATTAGCTTTTCACTTTGACTCCAAGATCTCTTCCCTGGGTAGTCATAGCCAATTTAAAGACAACAATTCTTCAATCATGTATGAGTAACAGAAGACATCCAAGCCTATTCATTTTTGGATAAATATCAAAGATCATGACAAGGATTTCAAGGATCAATGAAATATAAACATCAATTATATTAGCTGCAGTTTTACAGAACTCTAAAAGGTCCAGGCAAAGGCAAAATAATTTTGATAGGTTTTAGAGGTGTGTGTGTAGACAGAGAGAGTGGGGGAGGTGTATCTGGATTTACTATGGATACAATCAGTCCAAGTAAAAAAATATATATATAAGGAAGGTAGACTAACAACACAGTAGTTTCAACAGAATAAATATATTTAATGCTAAGGTTTTGGCTTCTGCCCTCATCAGTAGCTGTGATGTTAAATGGATACCAAAGGTGGCAGTCTGGAACACTGGGATATGAAAATTCCTAAAAAGAAAAAAAGCAGAGGTGTGAGTGGTAGAAAGCTTATGAATAGTGCTCCAGGTTAAGGCCATATAGGTTAAGAGTTCTGAGTCTGTAGATCCAGACATTTTCCTTTCTGTCAAGCATGTAAGTGTCCTTTGTTTGTTCATTTGGAAGCAATTATAAGTCTGAGAGACTATGTGCAGGTGAGTTAAAATGTCTTGCAACAGGCTGCTCTTGTTTTTTAGTCATAATTGTGGTTACAGAAACTTGTTCTTAGGCCCGTTGTAATTTTTCCTACATATTGCATGTGACATTCATTTTTTTATACTTGGTTACATAAATTCCTTCAGAGGAAGTGCATATAACTGATTGTCTAATGAAATAAGTTTTGTTGCTAACTGTGCTCTCAAAAGAAGTAGTTTCTTGAAGGTAACTGCAGGTAAATTACTAGTTAAAGCAGCACTTAAACAAAGTATTTGCAACCCAGGATTGCACCAATGTAAATCAGCCCATTGCATTACCTGCAGTAATTCATAAGCTTTCTACCACTCACGCCTCTGGTTTTTTTTCTTCTTAGGAATTTTCCTCTCCCAGCATTGCAAACTGCTACTCTTGGTATCCATTTTAACATCACAACTACTGATAAGGGCAGAGGCCAAAACTCTTAGAACTAAATATATTTTGAAACGTGTCGGTTGTTAGTCTGTCTTTCACATATGTGCGTGTGTAATATAAAAATATAAATGGTTATTGTCTTAATGAGGAGGTGCCAAGTTTAAAATTCCTTCAGCTTTTAATTTTTCCCCCAAACTACAGAAGTGGACACTGGCAATGTATTAAAAACAATTCCAGACAAAACTCAGGAAAAAACTGTCCATTAGACTAAGGACCATGCATGTAATGCAGTCATCAGTGTTACAGAGATACTGACAAATTACCACGGTCCTAGCCCTGAAGTATAAATAATTATTACCCAATGTAGCACATCTCATTTATACGGCATCTCAAATGTGAGAGGGCAGTGTCTTTCATGCCAGTGGTTTAGAAGTGGCCTGAATCAATTTAACAAGCAGGCACATTTTTAATTCTTTAAAGCCAAAGGAGCTTCGCTTTAAAAAGATGCTGAAGTTCTTCATTATTTTCAGCACTTCTTTACTCCCGTGGTATGTAATTGTTAGCTCTCTCTTAGGAATTAATGTTTTATATTATGTGGTAGGGCTGGTGGAGAGAATCCTTTTCCCTCACCATGCAGTAGTAAGCTAACGAAGAAAAAGAGAACCATGAGAAGAATTAGATGGAAAAAAGGATATGGGATCCATGTATCAATTACTTTATTATACTCTAAAGTAACTAAAGCTGTATCCAATTACCATTTTGCACTAGTGCAAAGCACTTCCACTCACACAAGACGGGGCACCCATTTTTTGCCGATGCTTCCTATGACCATAGAGGCTTGTTCCTGTAGTGCTAAATGTTCAAAGTGGGGCAATGACTTGTCCAAGGCAATGCAGCAAGTTTCAAAACTGCACAGCAATTTGACTCCTCAGGTACCTCATTTAAACATAACACTATTCTAGTGCACCACACTAGCTTCAAGAGTAGTCTGACTTCAGTAAGGATTCAGAAACGCTGGCTCTAGCCCAGCTTTAGCCCCAGACTAATTGCTACATGTAACAACTGATGGCAGTGGATGCAGATGCATATCCCCATGTGAATCATAAATTACAGACAATTCACCAGGGCCTAGATTAACATCTGGGGCATAGATTGTGATATGCATCTGTATTGATTATGCAAGCATATAGACTACTTCCTGTATGTTAAATCTTCCTTATGGTTTGAGATATTTGGAAAAAAGGCATGCTTTTCAAACAACAGTATTCTCCTGCACTACATTCTCAAGATATAGTATGATCTCTCCAATCGTCATAGGCTTATTTTTACTTTTTTAAAGCTGGTTGCTCCTTTTTGTCTTCAAAGACTATTCTATTGCTTGGCTTCATTCAAAATAAATTTAAGTGCACTGTTCCCATCAATGAGCACCAATACAAATTCCTTCATGCTGAATCACCTCAAAATAATTGGCCAGATTTTTAACCTTCAAATCTTCATGCCAAAACAAATTAGTCATATACTACTCTAACGTTATCTGCTAAGTTACTTCTAAAAATGGTGCAATATCATTATTTTGCAAGAAATATTGAGTAAATTAAGGATGAGTACAACTATATTTTATTTGGGAGTCTCTGGCACTGTGAAGCATATGCTGTTTGACTGATGATTTGAAATACATACATTTCAAGCCTGGGATGTTTTATAATTCATACAGAAATTCCTAGATCATACTCCAATGGAAAGAGAGTTAATATACAGAACCCCAAAATGGTGACACAGAGAAGGAAAAGATAAGAGATTCTCAAGCCTTAACACAATGAAAGTGACAGAACTGATGGAATCTGTAGAGTCATGAAAAAGGAGACATGCAATCAAACCATCTGCACATCTCTAGAGGAAACCTTTTTCAGGTTAAAGTAAAATTGTTCAAGGTGACAAAGAGAACAATCGCTAGAGGCAGAAAACATATTATTACACAAAGAGGAAATTGTGTCTGAACAGCAAAAAGTTTATTTTCAAATTGGAAACGTTATTAACTCTGTTCCTTTCAGGATCAGAAAGGGAGCTTCTGTAGCTTGAAATGCTAAAAATAGAAGCAGCAGAGCAGTTTCTTGAAGTGTAATCCAGGCCTCCCTACAGAGGCAGAGGGCTTCCTTTGAGGGGATTAACAATGTGGGAGAGGAGGTACATCCATGATACAAGTGTCTGTTTTTACAATGCTATTTGCTTATTAAGGATGTAGCCCTTAGGGATATCCAACTATGTTGCATACCCCATGGCCTTTTTGTTTGATTATCAAATTCTAGTAACTTTTTGAGGCAAAAAGTTGAGGGGAAAGTGGAAGCACCAGAACACTCACAAAAGCTCGATTCCTTTCAGGGCAAGCAATGGAATGCTTGTGCACCCTATTCCAAGAGGTCAACATATAGACAAATCTGACTAGAAATACAGCACTGTGGCATCATTGCATTTACTACATGATCTGTGATTGGCTAGGATCAGCCATGTGACTACTTAAGACAATGGGAAAGCTCCCACAGTGCCAATGAGTTTGGTCTATAATAATTGTTCGTTCATTGTACAAATCTCTAAAATGCTCTGCAAACAAGCATTTGCTTCCACTCTGCAAATGAACAGAACATTTTAGAGATTTGTACAGTGAACGAACAATTATTATAGACCAAACTCATTGGCGCTTCGGGAGCTTTTCCTTCCTGGTGTTTTTTTGTGCATAGCACCTTCACTCTGTTTTCTACTTAAGAAAATGGCACAGTAATTAAGACAATACTGTCTACAGCTCTTTCTAAAAAACATAGTGCTAAAGCAGCAGCAGACAGGGTGAAACAATGGCACCGAACAGGATCAATACCCTCCACTACTCTGGCCTTGGAATACCACTTTTGGACATAAAAATAAAAAAGGAAGCACGTAGTATCTGTGAAAGTACTTCTCCCAGTTTAAGAGTCTACATAACATGGGCCAGGAAAAGGTAGAGTATGTACTACTCCTTTGCCCTCTTCTTAATCAGTACAATCTCTGGACGTGCTTGCTAGGGAAGTACTTAATGGTACAACCGTTGCATTTGCCAAATATATGCATCTTCCTAAGAGTCCATATTCACTAAACAAACATCTCAGGAACTATAAAAACTTGGTTGCACCGAGACGAATATGAAAGTCAGAAAGCTGGTCAGCTTTGTTTTGTCTCTGTTACACACAGGGAGAGTTTCAAGCCCCCTCTTCATTTAGACTTACTTGCTACAATGGTAAGAAAGCCCACATACACAAGGATCTACACGCTGATTATATTAAACTTTAAATATATGTGATATAGCTATATTTCTATCTTTTTCTACCTTCCCCCTGCACTGCCCTCTTCCTACATATATGTGGGTGTGGGTGTGACTCATCACACTCTTTCTCTCTCTCTCTCTCTCTCTCTCACACACACACACACACACACTATATCAGGGTGGGCAACTTGTGGCCCTCCAGCTGTTTTGGCTTACACCTCCCATCAGCCCTAGCCAGCATAGCCAAGAGTGAGCTATGATAGGAGTTGTAGGCCAAAACATCTCAAGGGCCACACATTGCCCACCTCTGCTCTATATAGATATATTTGAGGAGCACAAAATGTGTTTGCACATACCTTTGTTTCAGGTTAATCCATGAGGTATTCAAATGATCCATAATTTCCTTCACCTTTCTTGTATCATCACCACTGTAGTCTTGAAGAAGTTTATTGGACAGATCATTGAATGAACTCATCTTTGCATCTCCTTTATCTAGCTCTTGTATTAACATCTAAGAAACAAATTCATACTATTTAATATCCATAAGCAAAGAAATATGAAAGTAATGAAAGCATCATAGTAAAACTGAAATCCAAGAATCTTCTCTCATGTTTAGGCTACACTTTCTGATTTAAATCCAACATTGTAAATTACCTGAAACGAAAAAAAAAAAAACAACAGGAGAAAGGAAGGAGGATCTGTTCCACAATTCCTTATTCCATCTACAAACTTAATCAAAATGGACAGTGGCAACCCAATGGCTACTCCACTGGTGGCCTTTGCCATTCTTTGCAATGGAAGTGAGTGGAGGTGATCCCCTTGTCTCCTAATGCCTCTAGTTCTGTTGGGATGAAATGCTGGAGTTGCTGCCCTGTGGCAACTCTGCCACCTGCTTGCTAGGCAGAATCTGTTTTAATCTGAATCAGAGATGTACAATGTCTTGAGATGTTGAAGGTTGGCCTTCTCCCTTACCAGCCTGCATGCACTTTGAGGTCATCAACAGAGGCCTTTCTGGCTTGCTTGCCACCAAGAGCAGTTAGGCTGATGAGTACAAGGGAGAGGGCCTTCTCAGTGGTGGCCCCACACCTCTGGAATCAGCTTCCATCGTCAGGCTCTTTCTCTGCAGATCCTCAGGAAGGCTCTGAAGACCCACCTGTTTTCATTGCCCATTCCCTAATTTATGGGCTGCGGGTTTTATTGGTCTAATCTGTTTTTATAGTGATTTATAGTATTTTACTGTTTATTTATTGATTGCTTATTTGTATACTTTTGTATGCTTTTTTTATCCTGTACACCACCTTGAGAGGGTTCTATCCATAAAGGCAGTCTAATATTTTTAAAATAAAGATAAAATAAATGGGGGGGGGGGGCAACAGGGGTGGTGGTGAAACCACAGAAATGTGGGTAAAATGCGAAATATATGCATTTACTTATTTTACTGTTTTAACAACATAAATACATCATTTATAACTTCATTAGCCTATAACATTGTACTATTTGGCGTATTTATCAAATTGACCAAGCAATTTATTTAAATAATTTTCTGGGCTATCTTTAAGGGTAAAATCCCTCCCAAGGAAGCTTAAATAAACAAATCCTATGCATGTTTACTCAACTGTCAGGCCCACTCTGTTCAGCAGAACTTACTCCCTGGTAAAAGTGCATAGGACTGCAGCTTCAAAAGTATATTTGCCTTGCAATGCAATCCTGTACTTGTCTACTCAGGCATAAGCCCCACTGATTTCAATGAAGCTTACTTCTAGGTAAACAGGTATAGGGTTTCAGCCTTACTTTTGTACAAGCAAAATTTCTAATATACCCAAATAATACTAAAGAGAGAGAGAGAGTGCTAGAAATGTCTGCACCTTATGATAACTAAGCACATGTATCTTAGTTAGTGCCACCTGAAAAGTAAGGGAGGGGGGGGAGCTGGAAATCAAACCACAAGTTTTGTACTAAACATAAGAAATTATTTAGACCAAAACTTTATCTTACAGTCAAAATATTAAGGGCCAGCAGCATATCTGGATATCAAATTAAACTTTATAACAACATTGTGGAAATCATTTGTTTTCTAAATAAAGAAGATACATAATAGAGGTGAACCGTTATATATGGTCATCTATAATGAGAGAATATATGAAATATAGCCCTAGAGTGAAAAAAAAAATTATTCTCAGCTCTTTATTCTCCATGTAACATTGAACACATACAACATTTTTAGTTGTATAATTATTATGCATATTTAAGGTCCATTTTTCTCTGAGAAAATCTACTACTACAGATGCATGAAATGAACATAAACCTGGAATTGGAGATGAAGAAATGCAGGTTCGTAGGAGCAAAATACATGGTTGCCCAATACTTGGAACCACCCATTTCAGTGAAGAAAATTATGTCTGCATTATAAACTATATAATTTCAGTAATGACCAAGTTTTTCATTTCCCCGTAACTGAGCTTTTTAAGTGAGACGTAAAACTTCCTTTAAGATCCCAGCCTCCTTTTTGGAAATGGGTTTTACTTAGACATCAAGAAATCCACAGAACAAAGTTTTCCAGCTGCACAGACTAATCCACTATTACCATGCACATGAGCAACACACTTTACTTTGGGATTTCTATTCCGCTTTTCATATCCAACAGGAGATGCCCAAAGCAGCTGACAATAATATTCATCAGTTTTTCAACTTTAATACTAGTTTCACAGAATCCTCTGACATGGTGCATCTTTCTCTCTCCAACAGCATGCAACAGGGGTCCGCAACGAGGTGCCCGTGGGCACCTCCAAAGGTGCCCATGAAGGGGTCCCCAATGTGTCACCCACAGGCAACCGCAAAACTTTTAAAAATTCTTTTTTAAATATATGTACATGGATTTGTATATATCGATAGCAAAGAATACATCTGAAATGCACACAACTTTCTAGCAATTATACATAGGCTTCAACAAAAAGTGGACGGAATATCCACTTATTTATTTGAAGGTGGCATCTATACGCCACCCATTCAAAAACTGGAGGTGTTGTAAGGTCCTCAATCCCTTGCATTATAGGAGGTAAGTGTTTCTGCTTCCAGTGTTTTAATATCAGTCTTTCAGCTGTCAAAAAGGCATGGAGAATCCATTTACACTGACCATTTGTTGATTTCCATGAAGCAGATAAATAATTTAAAATAGCACGTACATCAGTGTATGTTAACGACTGTTCCAGTACAAACATTATCTGTGTAATAACCAACTTCCCAAAAGAAACAACTACTGGAGTTGCCCAAACTTATGTTTAAAAGAAGCATTAGCTATATTGCACTGTCAGCAATTAGCCAAATTAGACAATCCCTTATAAAAGAGACACTGCAGTGTCCAATGCACACTGAACAAAAGTTTTTGCTGAATAAGACATAGCCTAAGATCCATAGACATGACAGATGCCAAAGTGGCGATCCACTGATTAGGGATTTTGTGGTGGCGCCCCCTGGCATACAACAATATGAAAGGTTATGGTATGTTCTAACATCCTGCCTCAATTAAAACACTTGAAGGAAATGCTCTCCAGAGCATACTACAATCCTGACAGTCATTCAGTTCTTGATGTAAAATTTTAGTACACATTGATGCAACACATTTATGGCACAAATACAAACCTTTAAGAAGATTTCAAGGAATTCTAATAAGGAGAAGTACATTTGATAATTGAAAATTTACATTTGGTAGACTAAGAATGAAAATTGCGTTCTTCAAATAAACTTGGGACATTTAATGAAAGATAATTGTTCCTGAAGTTACCTTTTTGAGAATAAGGGAATGAAGGCTGATAAACACGTTCAGAAAAAATGATAACCCTTTCTTCTGAGGTAAAACTTCAAAATGCAGCTGAGAGATTGTAGGACTAAATGCTCCAGCATCAAGAACACCCCACCCACAGAAAGCTAGCACTACAGGGAACAGGGTTTTAGCCTAGTCTTTCCCCAAAAGAGATAATTGTCTATAAGCAGAGAGATTTTAGGTGAAGCAATATTCAATTACCACTTGCAATTTGTAAGGGTACCAAAAGGGCTTAGAATACATCCTGTTTCTTTAAAAGAATCAGCTCTGATGCAGGAGCAAGAAGTTTAACTGGACTCATGAACTGACATTCTAAAAGTCAAATCTGAAAGCATTTTGAACTCACTTTGTTTTCAGAAATCTGCTTGGTAAGCTTGTCTTTAGGAGACTGCAAAAGGGCATGCAGATGGATCTCATACTGTCCAATTAGCTTCTCCATTTCTTGCTTCTGATCATCCCACATCATGCTGTCAGAAAGCATGCGCCTTAACTGCTGTTGACGTACTTCCACCCCATGCTGAGTAGTATCCCATTGGTTCTTCACTTTCTCCACTGAAAAAGACAAAATAGTAACATATAAACCATTCACAAGCATTTTGTGGATACTGGATCATCATCAATCTTACTGTCACCCAAAGCAGCCATTCAAGAAGTACTCAAGCCAACTTTGAGTCTTGGATATGCTGTTATATACAACACCTCTTATACCCTTCCCTGTTCATCTTAACATAGGAAGCAGTGCATCTTAACGCATGTATTCCCTTTGATTTATTCTCTTTGAGCTACATATTACAGTTAGTATGTAGCCGAGACGTGTTTCTCTTTTTAACTATAGCATAAGTGTGCGTGGCCCCAATCCAGGTTGTGACCACTGTGCTCCAGGAGGGGAGACTTAAACCTCCCCCCGCCCAACATACACACACATTGTTTTTTCCTGAATTCGCCCTCCCCCCCATGAGGGGGAGAGAATAGTATCCATTGATGCCAATGAAAACGTCTTTTCTCTTTTTTAACCCCGCCTGGACGGGGGGAGGGATTTAATGAAAAGTAGTGAGGGGGAGATTTAATCCTCCCAGAGCACAATGGTCCAGATCCAAAGTTGGGGCTTTGTGCATTTACAGTAGTGTAAAAAAAGCCACAAGCCACAGCTACATGCTACTCAATTAGAATAATTGTAGTCTGTCTGTCTGTCTCTCTCTCACACACACACAATAAGCATAGACATATGTTCCAACTGCCACTGGAAGTCCCATCTCCACCAAGCCCAAGTTGGTTCAAGTATGTAAAGAGTCAATGGACATCCCATGGCCCAACATACTGTCCCATGCATAGATTGCTTTTCTTGAAGCTGGTTTCTATTATGTGACCTGAGAATTTTGGGCCTCAGGTTTTGAGCATTAAACTGTGACATATCAAACTTCCAGACATGTTTTTAGTAATCAGGTTGTCTTCAGCCAGGTATACATCAATTTCAGGATTCTAGCTGGTGTGTAAATACCTCAACCATTTGGAGTAGACCTTATGTACCTTTTAGAAGAAGACATGTACAAATGTCCCATTTTCAGACAGAACAATCAGGGTGCCTTGGACCACATATATATGAAATTTGAATTTTGTGATGGTGGGGAAACATCTTTACCATGTTGGAGTATACTGTGAGTCCCTGGTTTTAAGGAAGAATGTGAAAATGGCCCATTTTCAGATTTTTTTCTAACAGAAATCAAAGTGTATTGAACTACATGTGAATTAACTTTCACTTAAATCATGTGGAAGTTCCACAATTTTCATGAGCAAATGTGAATAATAGTAAAGATTATATTGTGCCACGGTGTTAGCTGTATATATTGTTTGTGTCAAGCTTTTGCTTCTTACTTCAATTTTTTCTGAGCATTAAGAATCCAAGTTCTACAGCTTAGTAAGTAATCTTTACCACTGAAGACTATTAAATATTTAGTATCAGCATAAAGCAGGGAGAGAGAGAGAGAGAGAGATCAAACACATACACAACAGGATTAGTATAATCATGAGTTACATATGCATATGTATGTGTTCAGTTTGTGCTGTGTGCTCACACACAAATTGACAATTTAGTGAGAAATCACACATGCATCCGAAATGCCTGCCATAATTATAATCAAATACTTTTTATGCTTGGATATGAAAGTTTCTCTAACACTCAAGGCAGAGGGTAATGTACACAATTGTTCAAGGCTTATGTTTATCAAAAATATTCAGTTTGTTTTAAATAGATATGAGATACTGGTACCATTTCTGAAAAATAAGTAGTCAAATTCCATTCTCATGATCTGAGTGAAGGTTCTGAGGATTGCCACCCACAAGTATCTTTCTAGAGCCTTTTTGTTGTTGTTCAGAAATCTGACTAAGCAGTTAAGTGCTCAAACCGATGGCTGCTAGATGGAGGCTGGACAGCCATAGGATTGTTCAGTTTCCGGTCAGTTCCCAGAAAACCGCCTCCCTGCTCCCTCATAAGTGGCGCAGATCGTCCCCAGGCTCCACGCTTGGAAAGGCAACATGGAGTGGGACAAAAGAGGTTGTTCTCAAAGGTGGGGAGGGGCGGGGAGTGTGGAAGTGCCAGTACAATGTTTCCTACGTGTCATCTGGCCTCCTGTCAGGGTGGAAACTGAGCCGATAGAACCCCAGAGCAGTTCTGATTCTGAGAAGGAACAGCAATCCGTGGGAGAGGAGCCAGCTCATCCCTCAAAGGCACAGCAGCTGGCAGAGATTCCTCCTGCCGGCATTCCTGAGAGAGACAGTGACCCTGGCAGTGAGAAAGTGCAGGAGGGGGGCTTGCTAGACGCTCAACGCAGGGAGCAACGAGCGATGGAAGGCACAGAAAGGAGGCGTAGCGCCCATTTGGCGCGCAAGCAACGGCCACCTCCCGTAGACCCAAGGGAAAGAGGGAGGATCTCTCCCTAGCCCATAAGTTCAGGGTCTTCAAGTAACCCTCCTTCAAACAGGGATCAACTGCCTATCCGGAGCATAGGCTAGTCTGCTGTTCACTGCTCAGTCGCTGGTGATTAGCATCTGAAAGAGTCATTAAGTTGTAAAAGGATTAAAGCCTTGAAAAGAATCCTTTCGTCTGTGTCTTGAGTTGGCTATTGGAGTCTACTGAAAGAGGCCGCTAGGGTGCTCCTGACACCTCCCCACCACCCAATCCAAAGTGCCATGGTTAGACAGCCAAAATCTAGCCATGAATGCAGGGCGGCTGGAGCGCAGAGAAGAAGATCCTCTCTGCGCTCCTGCATCGGATAGGGAGTTGCTTCCGAGTTCAGAGGTGGCCGCCCATCCCGATAGGATTGCTCCCTAAATGATTTTATGACCCTAAGACTGAACCGTGCCAGTCTTTCCCACCCATTCTTGAGAGATTCTTCTTTGCCTGATTTATTAACTGGATGGGGAAAAGTAGAACACCTTCACAGAGTCATGTAGAGATTATTATTTGTTACTGATATATAGAGTCAATTTACCATGCAAGTCCTCCCTTTTCCACAACCAATATGCTACTCCCTGTTTATGTATTTCCAGTCTCATGTATAGAGAACTGAAGGTAAGAGAGTAATTTGCCCAAAGCCACCCAGTGATTCCAAGCTAAAAAAGACCTTTGTGACTCTCATGGTTAAGAGATCAGGAGCAGGCTACACAATCATGAACCCTTCCTTCGGGCGTGCAGATTCCTCCCTTAACTGTTTTACATCTGTCGTGTTACCTAGGGATGTCAGAGAATTTCGCCACGAATCTCGGGGAGGCCGAATGCCAGCGCATTCGGCCCCCCGAAATCGGTGGCAAAACGGTCTGCACCCCCCGCCGCCCCCCCCGGGACGGGACATATCTTGGGCGAATCTTCCTGGCGGCGGTGGCTCCGGCAGCGGTTCGGCAGCAGCAGGTCTTCCGACCGGCTGCCACCGCCGCCATTTCCAGTAAAAAAAAAAACGTGATAGGCTACGTAAATGTTTACGTAGCCTATCACGGCTGATTTAAAAGAAAAAGAAAAAAACGCGCGTACGCAAATGGCGGCGCCTATGGGCGCCGCCATTTGCGTTCCTTATTTTGACACGTCTTAGTCTACGTAAACATTTACGTAGACTAAGACAGCGAAAATAAGGGGAATGCAAATAGCGTAGATGCTACGCTATTTGCGTTCCCCTTATTTTCGCTGTCTTAGTCTACGTAAATGTTTACGTAGACTAAGACGTGTCAAAATAAGGAACGCAAATGGCGGCGCCCATGGGCACCGCCATTTGCGTACGCGCGTGTTTTTTCTTCTTTTAAATCAGCCATGATAGGCTACTTAAACATTTACGTAGCCTATCACAGCTGACTGCAGGCAAATGCTGCCATTTGCGGACCCAGCCGACCAGGATTCGGGCGGGAGGGACGAAGCGCCTCCCCCCCAGCCAGAATTTCGGGGGGGAGGGACGGAGCGCCTCCCCCCTCGGCCAGAATTTCGGGGGGGAGGGGGGGAGCGCCTCCCCCCCCAGCCAGAATTTCAGGGGGAGGGATGGAGCGCCTCCTCCCCCACCTCGAATCAATTTCGTAAAAAGGTAAGTGACTTTCGTACATCCCTATGTTACCAGAATGTATTAGCACACCCCTATTTTGCCCCCACACACTTGTCTCCCAGGTCTCCAATTTGTCTATACCAGCTGGCTGGCAAGGGCAGAACAAGAGGTGGCTGCAGGGCCAATCACCAACCTCTATTCATATGACAACAGAGTATTCTGGCCCTCTGTGCCTCAAACTAAGGATCTCTTGGACACACAGAAACAAAAACTCCCCCACATTCTGTCCTAACACAGCCAAGAGAACAGCACGTTATTAATTGGCTATGGAGAGTTCTGTGTTCTTGTGTGACCTTCCACTAGTACCAAAACACAACCAGTCAAGTACCCATCTGTTCAATGAATCCACTTGTCTCCCTGCCCCCCTTCCTATCTGCTGAGCACCCATTCTTCAACCAAAGGTTCTGCTTGTGGACAAAATCCTTTCTTCTGTGCTTTTCCTGATGCAACTTGGACTTTTTGTACATAGCACTGGGGTCTAAGAAGTCAGCAGATGTCAAACACCACGTAATAAGACATTTTGCTATTGGACCTCACCCGGGTTCCTTCCTTTGACCCATGAGGATCTACCCTAGCTCCATCTCCATGAGCTGCCATATTCTGCCGTGCTCCATCCAGGCCCATACAAGCTCTGCCCCCATTCAGTAGGCATTAATTAGTAAATCACAAATTGGCCATTCTACCATATCTATTGTAGAATTACTTTCATGCCTATCTACCCACACTTCCCTCCAACAGAAACAAACATACGTTTTTCTGTGATTGCCGTCCTAATGTCAGAACTTGATGTTTTGTTTTTCAAATTTTGAGCCAAGGTAAAAACAGAATCCAGCTGAGGATGCCGATGTTCTAAATCTTCTTTTGTTATCTGTAAAGAGGCAGGATTAAAATGTGTTACCAGTGTGGGTGAGGATTAAAACAGAAAAAAATAAGAACATCAACATTTAGGTAACAGTTTCTTAAGCAATATATTATAAAACTACTTTAAATGTAGAAATATTCTTATTACTTCAGAACATACTGTATAACCAGGCTAAACATGTGATCAACACATTCGATAAGGGCTTAATCACCTGTTACAATTCCACACTATCTTAAAACATTAAGTAAAACATTACTTAATCTGAAAATGCATAACATGAGTGCATGTGGAAACAAGCTGGTGAAATGCATATTGTTACACTGGCCTTCAGATGTTCATGTTTCCTGTGATCTCTCCCTAGGATATCAAGACATCTTACCTATATTTCTTTGTTCTAAGGACTTTTTTCTGGATTTTTTATAAAATACATGTTTTGGTAATCAGGACTTTAAACACTATACAATTAACTCCTGTTTTAATTAGCAAGAATCTAAACACTTGTAAATAGTTCCATTTCTGTTTGGGAAGAAAATTACAGCTATACCTGCATGACTGCAATCATATAAAGCCTCTTTTTCAATGGCAAATAGCTGAGAGAGAAATCCCCATACTGAGCCATTAAATCCATAACAAGTTGTGTGTCCAAACACTGGCAACTGAAAGAACCTCTGAGATCAGTCCCATGGAATCTCATTGCATATATTATTGCAACAAAGTGTTAAGCAATTAATTTGTCCATTGCTCTGTTAAACACACACACCTCTACCCTGAAGCTATTAGTTACTGATTGCCTCCACTTTCTAATGCTGCTAATATCAGAAGCAAAGCAAATGTCAACATAAATATGCGTAAACACTTCTCTAACTTCTGCCAGCACAATTTTAAATGCCAATGTAGATATTCACCTCCCTCTTTAAATTCAATCACAGGATGCCTAGGGCTGGACCTCAATGATTAACTGTTATTGGGCAAGGCAATTAACCTATGTTAATTAAATTTCGTTATTTTAGGTTGAATTCACTACAACTATTTGTAGATAATGATAATGTTTCAGGAAAGGTGAACTTGTTCTAGTAACATGTGCTGTATGTCTTGTGCTAGACATAGCAGAACATCATGCACTTATAAATGTACACCTAGAACATTACTCTTAGCTTTAAATAGTAAGGGTCTGGAATGCATAAAGACATTGGACTATAGGACTTAGCCACTGAATGCTGAACAGTTTCAAAAATATGGTGCTCAAAAAGAAGTTACAAATATCTCGAGCATTTGATGAAGCATGATCACAAATGGGAGCATCACAGATAAAAGAGCAAGATCAGGGCAAACAGCCTGCTCATCCCACTCGTTGAGCAAGCCTGTGCTCACCCTGATCCTGTGAGCCACCTCTGGCACTTCACCCTTCTCCTGCCTCAAGGGTCTTCAGCAACTTAATTAGGGAAGGAGGGAGGCAGTTCCTTTGGAGCTCCCAGGCCACAGCAGAGTGGACAAGCCCCAGTGGAAATTATGCACAGAGCATCCTTCTCCTGCTGGGGGATGGTTTCAGGTTACAAGTTGAGAAAAGTGTGCTCTGAGCATGACTGCCTCTGAGCTGCCCTCCTCCTGCTCCAAGACATTGGGGGGGGGGTGTTTTTAAAGGGGGAGCACTCAGGCAACAAAAGGAACAGAATACTTCGCACAAGTCTGATAAAACACACGCAAAGCCCTCAGGCCTTTGTGAGCATTCACTTGTAACAGTCACAAAGGCATGACTCATTTCAAAATGAGCCAGATTCTTCTTTGAAAATGACATTTATTTTCAATCAAACATTATTATATTAACTTCAAGAGGATCTCCTCTCTTTCCACAAAACAGAATGAAGGGACATTGGCAAATGTTTTCAGGACTACCAAACAACGATGGTTCATGACACCACATACTTTCATGCGTGCAATGGTCCGATTGATTTCTTCAGCAGTTCCCACAGTAACTATGTTGGACTTCAGCATCTGATCGATCAATGCCAACCAGTCAGCCAGCTCTGTTGTAGTTTTATCTAGATCAGCAGGTGCAGAGATTTCCAAAGCCTGCGGAGTTTGATCAACGTCTTCAGAGGCAGAAGACACTAGCACCATCTTTTGGAGAGCAGGGTAACCTAAACAATACCGCATAATTCACTTAGTATGTCAACTTAGACTTAGTACGTACTAGAATTTTTTTGCAGATGGAAAAACAAGGAACAAGAAGTCCCTTCTTGCAGTTCTAAGAATATGCTCTGTATCTTTCACCATCCTTATCCAAATGGTTTAAAACTTTCCCCTCCTGCAGGTCTAACATTCTTAAAACAAGCACTTCCAATTGCTCATATACCCAGCAAATCATCATGCGGATGATTGTTCTCCTGGTCCGGAATAGTGCAGAAAGACTGTCGTCACAAAATGTCAATGGCAACTTCAGCTTTGGCAGGTTCGGTGAGGTGTGAGAAATTCACTTTCTGACCCCCATACCTAATCAGTTTAGGACCATTCAAATACTGAGTGGGCAAAACCTAGACATTGTTAACCTGTCACTGAAAGGAAAAGTCACAACCTGCTGCTGATCCTAGTTTACAGTCCGAGTAAGTTCCAGGAAGAACAAATTCAAACATTCACTAGCAGCCAAAGAAATGCCACTGAGTCATATACAGGCATTAGCTGTTGGTCCTCTGAATCATACAAACGGAAGAATACATCAATGCAGATCTTCAAAAGACGGATAACATGATAGGAATGATTTTTTGTTCATTTTGAACTCTGCAAAGATATTTTCTTTTGTTATCACAAGCCTATTAAAAAAAATACATTTAGACATATGGTCTTAATTTCTCAGTATCAAGCCCTTTAACTGAAACAGCAGCTTAACCATCCCTTCCCTTCAAGATCAAAGAAATGTTTATAATGCATTTGCTCTTTATCCAAGACCTAAGATTTAATAAGATGACAAAAATATCCAACATCTCCCCCAGAGAAACACATTTTCTGCTCAGATCTCACCAGAAGGCTTTGTTTGTGGAAGAAGACGAAGCTGATGAACGTATGCCTCTAGTTCTCTCACTCTGTTGGGTGCTTCTCTGAACACCTAATATGGGAGGAAAACCTTTACATTTCAAGGACTGAGGACAGCATTATCAGTATTATAAAGCATTCCCATTATATGCGGTTGAGCAGGAAAGCCATCCCATCTCTGTCAGTCATTTACCTAGAGCTGAAAGGATTTCATTTGGCCCCTAAAACAGCCTGGGTTCATTAACATGGGAAGAAGTTGCATGTTTTGGATTATATACATGAATCATCTGCTCAACAGAACTCATTTAAAAGGTGGCTAGATGAGATGTGGACGAGTGCAGAGAAAACAGCACTGTGCACACAATGACGCAAAGGAACTTTTTCAGGAGTTCCCCAGAATACAGGAAGCGACTTTAACAAGTAAGATGGCAGCCAATGTGAGGTAACTGATCTCCCCACACTTATGAGATGGACAGACCACAGACTTCAGGACAGCCAGGTAATGCAAGGTGTCATTTGGCTTTAATTGTTAAGAACATAAGAAGAGCCATGCTGGATCAAACCAAGGGTCCATCTAGTCCAGCATTCTGTTCACACAGTGGACAACCAGGGACCCCACAAGCAGAAAATGAGTGCAATAGCACGCTCCCTCCCATCCTCCCCAGCAACTGGTGTACATAGGCTCAGTGCCTCTGGTACTGGAGGTAGCACATAGCCATCAGGACTAGTGGCCATTGATAGCCTTTTCCTCCAGGAATTTGTCCTACCCCCTCTTAAAGCCATCCAAATTGGTGGCCATCACTACACCCTGCAGTAGCGAATTCCATAGTTTATGCGCTGTGTGAAGAAATACTTGTGAATTTTGATCTTCTGCTTTTTTCACTGTATTATTATGTTTTGTGGTTTTTAAGTTCTGTTATATGCCACACTGGGTGGGTTTACCCTAAAATGTGGCCTATACTTCTTTTAAATAAATAAAAATAGATAAATACTTTAATAGTTTGATACGTCTTTGAAACTTTAGGAAAGTGCACTATTATTGGTAAACATTAGGTATACCGTGATGAGGAATGCTTGTGAAAGAATGTTTGTGCATTACGATCATCAGATGAAGCCCTTTTCCAAGTTCCACTGATAGGAGATAAGCATTATGCATCTGCAAAAGAGGGGGGCGCTTTCTGCGGTGGTGCCCCAACTTCAAAATATCCTTTTGAGGGATGTACAACTGGGGATGAAACTGTATTCCTTTTGATGCCAGGTCAAAATGTTTTTATTTGCCCAGGCATTTTAAATTGATTGTATTCTTTTAGCTGGCTGAATAGTTCTTGTTTATTGCTGTTCTAGTACAGGGGACTGAGGGGGGAACCGAAAATTGAGCATAGGTACCTTCTGTGAGTGGAGATCCTCTCACAGAAGGTACCTATGCTTAATTTCCATGGAGCCCCCTAAGCTCTCCATACCACAGACTATCCCATAGTTAGCAGGGACCCCAACCTTCTGTGTAGCACTTTTGGAGGGCTTGAGAGGATGAGAGAGGATGACGTGGGGATGAGCTGAGAAGTCCACTTCTGCCAGCCCCATTGCACAAGACTACACCTGGATTCAACCCAGAGCAATCACATCGCAATGTGAGTACAATGATTTTCAATCGGAACAATTCCCAAAATAAACAGCCAGTCATAGAGATGATTACACTTTTAGAAAAGTCATGTTGTACAGACTTGCTGAACCTCTACTATTTCAGAATGAAGATTACATGTTTGAATGCTCATCCAACTAAAAGAAAAACAACACCCTGTATGCCACAAAGCTGCATGTCATGTGACAAGAAGACTGGAACTTTTCTCTCTGCCATACTTTGTTGTTGTTCAGTCGTTCAGTCATGTCCGACTCTTCGTGACCCCACGGACCATAGCACGCCAGGCCTTCCTGTCCTGCGCTCTCTCCCAGAGTGTGCTCAAGTTCATATTCATTGCATCGGTGATGCTATCTAGCCATCTCATCCTCTGCCGTCCCCTTCTCCTTTTGCCTTCAGTCTTTCCCAGCATCAGGGTCTTTTCCAGAGAGTTTTCTCTTCGCATTAGGTGGCCAAAATATTTGAGCTTCAGTTTCAGTATCTGTCCTTCCAATGAGCACTCAGGGTTGATTTCCTTTAGGATGGACTGATTTGACCTCCTTGCAGTCCAGGCGACTCGTAAGAGTCTTCTCCAGCACCACAGTTCGAAAGCATCAATTCTTCGGCGCTCAGCCTTCCTTATAGTCCAGCTCTCACAGCCATTCATTACTACTGGGAAAACCATAGCTTTGATTAGACGGACCTTTGTCGGCAAGGTGATGTCTCTCCTTCTTACTATGCTGTCTAGGTTTGCCATAGCTTTCCTCCCAAGGAGCAAGCGTCTTTTAATTTCATGGCTACAGTCACCGTCTGCGGTGATCTTGGAGCCCAAGAAAGTAAAATCTGTCACTGCTTCCATTTCTTCCCCTTCTATATGCCAGGAAGTGATGGGGCCGGATGCCATGATCTGAGTTTTGTTAATGTTGAGTTTCAAACCAGCTTTTGCACTCTCCTCTTTCACCCTGAACAAGAGGCTCTTGAGATCCTCTTCGCTTTCTGCCATTAGGGTGGTATCGTCTGCATATCAGAGGTTGTTGATAATTCTCCCAGCCATCTTAATTCCGACCTCTGATTCATCCAACCCGGCATTTCTCATGATGTACTCTGCATAGAAGTTAAATAAGCAGGGTGACAATATGCCAGCCTTGTCGTACTCCTTTCCCAATTTTGAACCACTCGGTTGTTCCATGTCTGGTTCTTACTGTTGCTTCTTCACCCTCGTACAGGTTTCTCAGGAGACAGGTAAGGTGGTCTGGTACTCCCATCACTTTCAGAATTTGCCACAGTTTGTTGTGATCCACACAATCAAAGGCTTTAGCGTAGTCAATGAAGCAGAAAGAGACGTTTTTCTGGAATTCTCTTGCTTTCTCCATGATCCAGCGAATGTTGCCAATTTGATCTCTAGTTCCTCTGCCTCTTCGAAACCCAGCTTCTACTTCCGGTAGTTCTCGGTTCGCATACTGCTGAAGCCTAGCTTGTAGGATTTTGAGCATCACCTTGCTGCCATGTGAAATGAGCGCAATTGTGCGGTAGTTTGAACACTCTTTGGCGTTGCCCTTCTTTGGAATTGGAATGTAAACTGACCTTTTCCAGTCTTGCGGCCATTGTTGAGTGCTCCAAATTTGTTGGGATATTGAATGCAGCACTTTAACAGCATCATCTTTTAGGATTTTAAATAGCTCAGCTGGAATACTGTCATCTCCACTAGCTTTGTTGTTAGTAATGCTTCCTAAGGCCCACTTGACTTCACTCTCGAGGATGTCCGGCTCAAGTTCAGTGACCGCACTATCATGGCTATCAGGGACATTCAGATCTTTCCTGTACAGTTCTTCTGTGTATTCTTTCCACCTCTTCTTAATCTCATCCGCATCTGTGAGGTCCCTGCCTTCTTTGTCCTTTATCATGCCCGTCTTTGCACAAAACGTTCCCTTGAGATCTCCAATTTTCTTGAAGAGATCTCTAGTCTTTCCCATTCTGTTGTTTTCCTCGATTTCTTTGCATTGTTCATTTAAGAAGGCCTTCTTGTCTCTCCTACCTATTCTCTGGAACTCTGCATTCAGTTGGATATATCTTCCCCTTTCTCCCTTGCTTTTCGCTTCCCTTCTTTCCTCAGCTACTTGTAAAGCCTCATCAGACAGCCACTTGGCTTTCTTGCATTTCTTTTTCTTTGGGATGGATTTCGTTGCTGCCTCCTGAACAATGTTACGGACCTCCGTCCATAGTTCCTCAGGCACTGTGCTGTTGGAAAAGAGTGTTTGCTATGATCAGCGTGTTCTCTTGGCAAAACTCTATTAGCTTTTGTCCTGCTTCATTTTGTACACCAAGGCCATGCCTGCCTGTTATCCCAGTGATTTCTTGACTTCCTACTTTAGCATTCCAATCCCCTATGATGAAGAGGACATCTTTTTGGGGTGTTAGTTCTAGAAGGTGTTGTAGGTCTTCATAGAACCGATCTACCTCAGCTTCTTTGGCATCAGTGGTTGGGGCATAGACTTGAATTACTGTGATGTTGAATGGTTTGCCTTGGATTCGTACTGAGATCATTCTATCGTTTTTGAGATTGTACCCCAGTACTGCTTTTCCCACCCTTTTGTTGACTATGAGTGCTACTCCATTTCTTCTAAGGGATTCTTGCCCACAATAGTAGATATGATGGTCACCTGAATTAAATTCGCCCATGCCTGTCCATTTTAGTTCACTGATTCCCAAGATGTCAATGTTCAATCTTGCCATATCATGTTTGACCACCTCCAGCTTACCTTGATTCATTGATCTGACATTCCAGGTTCCTAAACAATATTGTTCTTTACAGCATCGGATTTTCTTTTCACCACCAGACACATCCACAGCTGAGTGTCCTTTTGGCTTTGGCCCAGCCGCTTCACTCTTTCTGGCGCTACTTGGAAATACCCTCTGCTCTTCCCCAGTAGTATATTGGACACCTTCCGACCTGAGGGGCTCATCTTCCGGCATCATCTCTTTTAGCCTAGTGATACGTTCCATGGGGTTTTCTTGGCAAGAATACTGGAGTGGGTTGCCATTTCCTTCTCCAGTGGACCACATTTTGTCAGAACTCTCTGCCATGACCTGTGCGTCTTGGGTGGCCCTGCACGGCATAGCTTATGGCTTCACTGAGTTACGCAAGCCCCTTCGCCACAAGGCAGGGATTCATGAAGGGGCTCTGCCATACTAGATTTCCAGTTTTTCTACAGGCCCAATAAATGAGCTGGGAGCATTCAGTGTTGTAACAATGCTGAAGTTATGTTGAGTGTGGATCTGATCCATTCCCAGAAGGAAGGGAACTTGGTGCCCTCGGTAAGCTACTCTGAGCGTTGTAGTGGAATAGCATAATATAAGGATAATAAGTTAAAATAAATAAAATATACACAAAGTTTACTTCTGATTTGGGGAAACTATTCCAAACCCATTTTCAAGACCTCTATTTCTGACACTATGCATGTTGCTGCAAGCAGAAGGTAATCACGAGTCTAGACCAGGGGTGGGCAAACAAGGCGGTTTGTACTACAACTCTTATCAGACCCAGCTAGCATGGTCAATGGTCAGTAATTATGGGGGTTGTCGTCCAAAACATCTAGAGGGCAACAGGTCACCTACCTCTGATCTAGGCTGTAAGTGAAAACAATTTCATTGAGCACATATGACACTATTTTTATACTCACTTGTCCAATTCTGCCCCCCTCCCCGGCAAGGGTATTCACATGCAGCTTGCAAAAGCATAACTAAGGAGAATACATTTCATGCTTTCTGATGGTAAGGAAACCATATTATAAGGAATCCATATTAAAATCCATACCTTCTTCCATTTAATATTCAAAGTCCTCAGTCTATCGGAAATATTCTCTCTTTCTTGAGGCCCAATGCTTTTATTTGAAAGCATCTCTGGTTCATTCCTGTTTAGCCACTTGAGTTTCTCCCCTTGCATGTCCATCTCCTCAATTAACCCCTAAAGGGTTTAAGAGAATGCTTTTAGTCTGATGGAAGTTGAATATTTCTTAGAGTTATATTCAGGGTAGTTTGTATGCCCTGAATATAACTCCAAGAAAGTACAGAAAAGTTAAGAACGTGGTATTGACAAAAGAAACCAAGAATCTAATTTGTTTAAAAAAGCAAGTTCCTGGGCCTTATGGCTGCAAAGATATGCTAGGAGGTAGGCAGGCAATGCCTGGTGCCAGAAGAGAAGCAGCAAGAATTGCTGAGAACTGGGACTCCGTGTAGCTCCTTTCACTTCCCCAGAAATAGAGCAACTTATTCCCCCACCCACAAAAAAGCAGTACAAATAATGCAACATTAGAGATAACATAAACATCCTTTTATTTTGAACAATTTATGCATGTAATGAATCCAACCTCCCACATCCCTGCCCCAGCTTTTTATGGAAAGGCCTCTGAACAATGAACATGGCCACAATATTTCTTAGCTTTTGGATCTTCCAATTGTACCCCAGACTGATGAGATCTCTTCTTCTCTTTTCCACTCCCCCATGGCTATGGAAGATGGAGAAGAAGATAAGGGGGAGTTATCAGACTGGATAGACCTGGATGTTAGGGCCCTCAGGGGGAGGGGGGGCGAAAGGAGGAGGAGGAGGAGGAGGAGGAGGAGGAGGAGGAGGAGGAGGACCTGCATGTTGATCTATGGTCCTTTTTGTGATTATGTCTGGACCTGCCTCTGGATGTATGAGAACCTTTCTTTCCTTTTTCTCTTTCTTATGTGAGGAAATGGAGCGTAACAGAGACCTGTCTCTTGAACATCCCCCATCCCCCCTGAGCTGTCCAACCTGCTGGATTATCAGCCCTGGACCCATGAGGTGAATTGGGCCACGACTCCATCCCCCGGTAAGCTTGTGATCCCCTGGTCAGGGGCAAGGGGAGGAAGGACTCATATTGGGTTCAGTGCTTAGGACTCTGGACTACACATTTTGGCCAAAATACTGTGACTTTTTTTTTTTTAAACCCATGAGGCTTCAGAATGGCTGAGGGCCAGAATGTTGCTTCCCAGCATTTTTCTAAGCGGGAAAAATCAAGCTATAGTCTAAACACGTGTGGCCTCCTCTGAGGAGAAGGGAGGCCATACACAACGCCACCAGGTGAGTAGCTGCTATCCCTGAGAGTGAGAGAAGATGGTGCTGCTACTTGATCACCACTATGCTTCTCCCCAATCTCCACTGATACACAAAGACTGGACAAGAAGCCTAAGCCAGACTTCAGGCATCACTGGCAGCCCTCTCAGAGTGATTGGGTTGAGGTACTGAAACCAAGAAGGAACCCCCACCCAAGTCTAGTGAATACACCTGCAGTCTCTCCTATGATGTGTCAGGAGAGGGGGGCGGGATTGTTTTTTTTAAAAAAAATCTAATGAAAGCAAAAGGAGCTGAATTCTTAGGAGCAAGAGCTCAGCTTGACTTTACTGTTGTCTAGGAAGAGCTGGTCTGGGACAGAATTAGTTATCTTAGTATTAAACTAGTCATCACAATCTACTGCACAATAATACTTTGAGAATCAAAGGATCCTTGTCGCCTTTTGATTAGATTTAACAGAAGTCAATCATGCTTAATTTTGCATGTGGGACTGTAGCTTGTGTCTGTGATCTGGTAACACCTATATACACCTAGAACACTCCACACTTGTGCCCTCCTCAATAGAAGGGAACAAGGAAGGATCAATTCAAACTCAAAACCCCAAAAGTATTAAATAATTTTGATCTAACTTGCCATTAATTCTTGCAGATTTTCTTCATGGCTGATTGAAGGTTTCTCACCCTGGGCATTTTCTATGTTTTCCAGCCAGCAACTAAATTCTTCTAGCTTTTTTGTGAAGTCTATTAATTGTCGCTCCTCTCCTTTCAGTCTGAGGCACAAAACCCAAAGGGGAATATAAAAAAAGAAAATCCCTATAAATATTGGAACAAATGTAAAAGCAGGAGGAGAATACATTCCATGTACAGCTCACTAACAGATAAAGAAAACTGCATGCCAGAATATTAAAAGACAATGTGAGTGTACAACATTCTTCAAAGGGGGAACATCATGTGAAATTTCCATATTTTTCCAGCAATGGGACTTTATGTAAAAAAACCCACCCCTGCCTTAAATGTTCAACTTAGCCTTTAAAACACATTTAATTGTGAACAACTCCCAGCAATATTTCATATTACCACGGAAAGGTTCAACAAGTATGCACAATGCCTTTCATCTTATCAAATGAATTTTCAAAAAAATATTTTTAAATGATTTTGTTGCTATATCAGGTAAGCCAACCTTGCCAGGAGTGAGAGTGGGACTGACTATAACACTGGTGCATCTTGCCTCTATGATAGCTAGGGGGAGATAGTTTCTAAATTTAAGCACATTTTAAAGAGTCAGCATTAACAATAGTTAGAATTCAACTTCAGACATCTTGACTGATCTGGACCTTGAATTCACCCCTTTATTTTGTAGTGAAGCCATTTTTTTTTTTTAGACCTCAACTAACCGCCTGTCTGCTAAGAAGCACTCCAGGCAGTATACAAAGGTCATCAATAAATAAAACGCAATCCCAGAATGTCAGTTCAATATCCACAGACCCCAAAAGCACATTTAAATAATTTAATGGACTATTCCATAAAACAGAGCAGGGGGAAATATGAACTCGGTGTGTGTTCGCATTACTTTAAACACAGCATGATTACTAACTGCTTCAAAGCAGTCTTGGGAGACCTTTCAGAATCAAGGCATGAAAATTTCAACCTAATGGAAAATATGCAATGCCATTTGGATGCTTCTAAGGTACCCCAAATCCTGACTGATCCAGTTACCTCTGTTGTCTTTCCATGACTTCAGCAGTGATGGCTTTCCAGCGTTTATTTAACCCTGCCAGTTTCTCTTTCAGGAAGCTTCCATCTGTAGTGGAGAGCTTCTGTATGATTCCTTCTCCTGTTCTGTTCAGTGTCAAAAAGCTGGTCTGATGGCTGCTGACTCCCTCTTCAAGTTCCTGTCACAAATATAAAAACCAAGCTGAATTTTGTTGCGTACCCAGCTTGACATCGATACGTAGCCTGAAGCACTGATGGGACACACAGTGTTTTGCTTTGTTGTTAGAAAAGGATATTATATTACTGTTGTTTAAGTGAATGATTACGCACTTGTTATTAAGAGTAGGCTAATATATTCATGAATATCAATCTACCCCCCAAAAAAGGTGCAAAACATACTGCTGAAGTCAGGATAGTATGAAGGCATAACACCCCTTAAATAATTAGAATGTTTCTCTTGAACATGCTACTTTTTTAAAGAAAAAATGCTACATATTTCATTTTGTGGGGATGGGATGAGGGGGAAATGTTGAATTTGTTTGTCTAAGAATACATATTCTTTGTAGCCTTACAAGATTTCAGAAAGACAGTGTTCCCATGATCTGCAGATATGATAGAAAAACCCAAGGAAATTGAGAGAAGTCAGGGGAAGTCAGACTCAAACTTTCACATATCCCTAACAACCAGAAAAAGCATTCACTGTCAACAGATTTCTTTACTATAAAAATATAGCAAAAATGCTTTAAGGAATAGAATCAGACCTGTTCTAGGAACAATAATAAAACAGCACTCAGTGGATCCTAAATGTTTTTGGAGCTAAATTAAATGATAAAAATAACACATTTAAAATATGGCTATTTTAAGTATAACTACCTCTGTCTAAATAAGAATATGATTCATCATGACTTAAGGGTGTTTAAAAATAAGGTTTTAAGGATACAATCCTATAACCTCTTACCCAGGCTTAAGCACCATCTAACTGAATGAGACTTACTTAGAAATTTAATAAATAAATAAATAAAATATGGATAGGATTGCGCTGTAAGTGAAATAGAACAGAAACATTTATTTAACAGAAAGTCAGAGAAAATTGGTATAAGACAGACATTCAACAAAAGTTCAGAATTTACATATTTATGAAGTACTTTCATTAGTACTTTGTGAGTAAGTGGCTTTCATTGGGTTTTCATACACAGTTGTGTTCCAAAATGCTTTCTATCAGCTTTGGCTGCTGCTGGAAGGTGGAGACCTAGCAACTGCCCTTCTGTCTTTGGTAACTTCTGGATTGGAGTACTGTAATGTGCTCTACAGGGGCTGCTTTTGCTTATTTACTTATTTACTACATTTCTATACCGGCCAATAGCCTACACTCTCTGGGTGGTTCACAACAATTCAAACCATAAAATACAAGACGATTAACTACAATATAAAAGTTTAAAACTACAATATAAAAATAAATATAACAACCAAATAGAAGCTAGCAGCAGTGCAAAGATGTAAAATACAATAGCAGTTATATAACAGAAACTGCAAAAACCAAAATGCCTGGGAAAATCAAAAGGTCTTCACCGGGCACCAGAAGGAACACTGGCAAACATCTCTGGGAAGCTCATTCCACAACCACGGCTCTGCCCAGAGCAAGAAGGTGCTTTGAAGTGATCGTGTCAACTGTCCTAGTCATCTCTACATTCCATAGAATAACCAGGGCTTTGACAGGACTACCAGCCATACAGCAGGAAAATCCTCCAGAGCCGTCTGGAATCCATCAGAATCCATTAGCTTCTAAACGCGGACTATGTTAATGCGTCCCCCACCCTTGCAGAGGGAAAGGCTGCCAAGAGCGTAAACCTTAATCAGAAGAGATCTGACCATTACAAGGCATAGATGCTAATTCCCCCACTTTCAGATCACCATCCTCCTGCCCAGCTGAGAAAACCAGATCAAGTGTGTGTCCTCCTACATGTGTTTGGCCAATTACATTTTGGGATAACCCCATGATTGTCATGGCGGACATGAAGTCCTGAGCTGCCCTAGATCTGATGGCCTCAGTATGGAAGTTGAAATCCTCCAGAACCATCATCCTGTTGTTGTTGTTCAGTCGTTCAGTCGTGTCCGACTCTTCGTGACCCCATGGACCATAGCACGCCAGGCCTTCCTGTCCTCCGCTCTCTCCCAGAGTGTGCTCAAGTTCATATTCATTGCATCGGTGATGCTATCTAGCCATCTCATCCTCTGCTGTCCCCTTCTCCTTTTGCCTTCAGTCTTTCCCAGCATCAGGGTCTTTTCCAGAGAGTTTTCTCTTCGCATTAGGTGGCCAAAATATTTGAGCTTCAGTTTCAGTATCTGTCCTTCCAATGAGCACTCAGGGTTGATTTCCTTTAGGATGGACTGATTTGACCTCCTTGCAGTCCAGGCGACTCATAAGAGTCTTCTCCAGCACCACAGTTCAAAAGCATCAATTCTTCAGCGCTCAGCCTTCCTTATAGTCCAGCTCTCACAGCCATACATTACTAATGGGAAAACCATAGTTTTGATTAGACGGACCTTTGTCGGCAAGGTGATGTCTCTGCTTCTTACTATGCTGTCTAGGTTTGCCATAGCTTTCCTCCCAAGGAGCAAGCGTCTTTTAATTTCATGGCTACAGTCACCGTCTGCGGTGATCTTGGAGCCCAAGAAAGTAAAATCTGTCACTGCTTCCATTTCTTCCCCTTCTATATGCCAGGAAGTGATGGGGCCCGATGCCAGGATCTGAGTTTTGTTAATGTTGAGTTTCAAACCAGCTTCTGCACTCTCCTCTTTCACCCTCAACAAGAGGCTCTTGAGATCCTCTTCGCTTTCTGCCATTAGGGTGGTATCGTCTGCATATCGGAGGTTGTTGATAATTCTCCCAGCAATCTTAATTCCGACCTCTGATTCATCCAACCCGGCATTTCTCATGATGTACTCTGCACAGAAGTTAAATAAGCAGGGTGACAATATGCCAGCCTTGTCGTACTCCTTTCCCAATTTTGAACCACTCGGTTGTTCCATGTCTGGTTCTTACTGTTGCTTCTTCACTCTCGTACAGGTTTCTCAGGAGACAGGTAAGGTGGTCTGGTACTCCCATCACTTTCAGAATTTGCCACAGTTTGTTGTGATCCACACAATCAAAGGCTTTAGCGTAGTCAATGAGGCAGAAAGAGACGTTTTTCTGGAATTCTCTTGCTTTCTCCATGATCCAGCGAATGTTGCCAATTTGATCTCTAGTTCCTCTGCCTCTTCGAAACCCAGCTTCTACTTCCGGTAGTTCTCGGTTCGCATACTGCTGAAGCCTAGCTTGTAGGATTTTGAGCATCACCTTGCTGCCATGTGAAATGAGCGCAATTGTGCGGTAGTTTGAACACTCTTTGGCGTTGCCCTTCTTTGGAATTGGAATGTAAACTGACCTTTTCCAGTCTTGCGGCCATTGTTGAGTGTTCCAAATTTGTTGGCATATTGAATGCAGCACTTTAACAGCATCATCTTTTAGGATTTTAAATAGCTCAGCTGGAATACTGTCATCTCCACTAGCTTTGTTGTTAGTAATGCTTCCTAAGGCCCACTTGACTTCACTCTCGAGGATGTCCGGCTCAAGTTCAGTGACCGCACTATCATGGCTATCAGGGACATTCAGATCTTTCCTGTACAGTTCTTCTGTGTATTCTTTCCACCTCTTCTTAATCTCATCCGCATCTGTGAGGTCCCTGCCTTCTTTGTCCTTTATCATGCCCGTCTTTGCACAAAACGTTCCCTTGAGATCTCCAATTTTCTTGAAGAGATCTCTAGTCTTTCCCATTCTGTTGTTTTCCTCGATTTCTTTGCATTGTTCATTTAAGAAGGCCTTCTTGTCTCTCCTACCTATTCTCTGGAACTCTGCATTCAGTTGGATATATCTTCTTTATTTATTTATTAAATTTATTAATCGCCCATCTGACTGGTCACCCAGCCACTCTGGGCGATGTACAACCCACCATAAAACAATTTAAAACAATAAAATTTTACCATAAATTTTTTTTTTAAAATACCCTAACCCACCCCAAATGCCTGCCTGAACAACCACGTTTTTAATGCACGACGGAAGCTCATTAAAGAGGGGGCATGACGGAGTTCCCTAGGGAGGGAGTTCCACAGAGTGGGGGCTACCACAGAGAAGGCCCTCTCCCTCGTCCCCACCAGTCTAGCTGTCCTGGCTGATGGGACAGAGAGAAGGCCATCCGAGGCTGATCTTGTTAAGCGGCCTGTCTGGTGTTGCTGGAGGCGCTCCTGAAGATAGGCTGGGCCGGAACCATATAGGGTTTTAAAGGTCAAAACCAACACCTTGAATTTGGCCCGGAAAACAACTGGTAACCAGTGCAACTCCTTCAGCACTGGAGTGATGTGATCTCGCCGGCGGCTGCCTTTAATCAGGCGAGCCGCCGCGTTCTGTACCAGCTGCAGTTTCCGAACCGTCTTCAAGGGTAACCCCACGAAATCTTCCCCTTTCTCCCTTGCTTTTCGCTTCCCTTCTTTCCTCAGCTACTTGTAAAGCCTTATCAGACTCCCACTTGGCTTTCTTGCATTTCTTTTTCTTTGGGATGGATTGAGTTGCTGCCTCCTGAACAATGTTACGGACCTCAGTCCATAGTTCCTCAGGCACTCTGTCTATCAGGTCTAATCCCTGAAATCTATTCCTCACCTCCACTGTATATTCATAAGGGATAGGATTTAGGTCATACCTGAATGGTTTAGTGGTTTTCCCTACGTTCTTCAATTTAAGCCAAAATTTTGCAAGAAGCAGCTCATGATCTGAGCCACAGTCAGCTCCAGGTCTTGTTCTGACTGACTGTGTACAGCTTCTCCATCTTTGGCTGCAAAGGACATAATCAATTTGATTTCGATATTGACCGTCTGGTGATGTCCATGTGTAGAGTCGTCTCTTGTGCTGTTGGAAAAGAGTGTTTGCTATGATCAGCGTGTTCTCTTGGCAAAACTCTATTAGCTTTTGTCCTGCTTCATTTTGTACACCAAGGCCATGCCTGCCTGTTATCCCAGTGATTTCTTGACTTCCTAATTTAGCATTCCAATCCCCTATGATGAAGAGGACATCTTTTTGGAGTGTTAGTTCTAGAAGGTGTTGTAGGTCTTCATAGAACCGATCAACCTCAGCTTCTTCGGCCTCAGTGGTTGGGGCATAGACTTGAATTACTGTGATGTTGAATGGTTTGCCTTGGATTCGTACTGAAATCATTCTATCATTTTTGAGATTGTACCCCAGTACTGCTTTTCCCACCCTGGAAATGGATGCCTGTCCATTTTAGTTCACTGATTCCCAAGATGTCGATGTTCAATCTTGCCATATCATGTTTGACCACCTCCAGCTTACCCTGATTCATTGATCTGACATTCCAGGTTCCTAAACAATATTGTTCTTTACAGCATCGGATTTTCTTTTCACCACCAGACACATCCACAGCTGAGTGTCCTTTCGGCTTTGGCCCAGCCGCTTCACTCTTTCTGGCGCTACTTGGAAATACTCTCTGCTCTTCCCCAGTAGTATATTGGACACCTTCCGATCTGAGGGGCTCATCTTCCGGCATCATCTCTTTTAGCCTTGTGATACGTTCCATGGGGTTTTCTTGGCAAGAATACTGGAGTGGGTTGCCATTTCCTTCTCCAGTGGACCACATTTTGTCAGAACTCTCTGCCATGGCCTGTCCGTCTTGGGTGGCCCTGCACGGCATAGTTTATGGTTTCACTGAGTTACGCAAGCCCCTTCGCCACAACAAGGCAGTGATCCATGAAGGGGAGAACCATCATCCTAGGGGTCCTCAACACCAAGTCTGAGACCACCTCCATCAGCTCAGGCAGGGAGACTGTTGGGTAGTGGGGTGGGCTACACCAGCAGAATCCCTAATCTGTCCTGGATATCCAGTATAAGATACAAACACTCAAGATAGGCACTCAAATGGACAGGAAGCTTAACCAGGGAGATAGAATCTTTATAGACCACAACAACCCCACCTCCCTGACGCTCAAGCTGGTGTTGGTGCTGCACCAAATATTCAGGAGGGCGAAGCTGGGAGAGACTAACTCCTTCAGCTAGTACAGAATGCAGCAGTTCACCTATTTACAAGTTTGGACAGACGTCCTCACATGTCACCTATTGTGAAGCATCTGTCCTGGCTGCCATTTTATTTCTTGGTCCAATTCAAAGTGCGAGTTTTTTTCCTTTGAAGCTCTAAATGGCTTGGGTTCCCTTGGCTTGAACGTGGAAACCTCCACCATTCTTGCTATTTTGCTGTCAGCATTATGACAGCAAAAAGGCGGTGCGCTGAGGGTGGGTTGGCTCCAGTGGATCAAAATCCCTCCTATTCCTCCGACAAAGGAGGGAAAGTATATCAGACCTGCAGCTGGCATACTTATTTTTCTTCCGGTGCCTCCACCACCTTTTGTCCTGCTGGCATGAGCCTGGCAGTCTTGGATCTGGAGGATCCTCCACCTTGGATTCTCCCTGTGTGTCCCCCCCCCCCCCCGCCCACCAAGACATTACCAGCACAACCCCATGCATATTTACTCGGACATAAGCCCAATTTTGTTTATGTCCTAGTACGTATGTTTACTATTGCAGCCTAAAATACTCAGAGGAATTATTGACATTTTTCTTCCATAATATTAGAAAAGGACACAGTACGGAAGCTCATATAAATGAAAAGCCAGAAAATTAGATGTTGCACATGTGTTTTATCAAAATAAACTGGGAGCAGTGCGCATAAGTTTTCAACACAATTTACATTGCCTATTAAAATAATAGTAGGGAAAACATTGTATCTATTTGTAGCATAAAAATGACAGCCAGCAACGAAAGACAATCTGCATTTTTTTTCTCAATGGAAGAGCCAAAATTACAGGATCTAACCAGGCATGCTGCCGTAACAGGAAATCATCAGGTACCTGCTGGTGTATCCTTGCTGTCTCTGTATCCAGGCTCCCATCTGCAGCGTGGGCCTCAGCCAGCAACCCTTCTGCTTCAGTTAACCAGTGTGAGAGATCATTGAGATCGCAGTGGAACTGTCTCCATTCTTCCACAGACTTATCAAAGCAACTGAATGAAACAAATGAGGGTGGGAGAAAGTCATTTCCTACATATTTTTCCAAAGCAAGAGTGCTTTGTATACCGAGGTACCCTTGCAAAATGGGAACTGGTCTTATGAAAACCCTTTATATTGCAGGGACAGCAGCAGAAAACTTGCACGGCCGTTCAGCTAAGAGAATCAAGCATGAAAACTGCATGGAAAATGAAGAATGATTAGGTGCGTTAGATCCAACTTAAAGGAAAACATTATTCGCACATCAGTAGGAGTGGAAAAAAATGATTAATTACTCTTGGTTTTATATATTTATATATCTACCCACAGCCATTTAGAAAGGAACTGCCCAAGCCTAAATTCAGAGACAGAGCAGGACAAGTTTACAGGAAGTTCAACTCTTATTCCAAAATCAGATTTGCCCATGGACTCATGGGCTGTAACAGGTACATCAAGAATGAGTAGGAAAGGACCCAAATACCATAACTATGTAAACCTGGACTCAGAATATCTGGGCAGAAGTTCAGGGCCCCACAGCCTGAAGGGCCCCCAGACAACCTCAAGTTGGCTGCATCTTCCCTAAAAAAATAACTGCTTTTTTTCTGAAGTAGAAAAAGGACACTCTCTTTCTCCCAACACTGCCTAGAAAGCTGAGGTGGGGAAGAGGAGCAGATCACAATCAGGTTGGCCCCAGCATTTGCTCCACTATCTAATCGGGAAAGGTTCTTTTTTCTTTTTTACAAACGTTCCATTCCATAGCAGCAGATGTGCTGCTCCACCATTCACTGCTCTTTAGTTGGTTGCTTTGGAGCCTTCCAATAACATGCACTTTGCAGCTGTATACAACTGCTTAAGAAGGTCTGTATGCAGGAATTCAGGAACACTAGGTTCGAAAAGATGAAGCACCATTGCTTTAGGAGTTACCAGTGATCTAAGGTGAAGAAGTTCCTGACAATAATCAGCAAATAATCACGTTCCAAAACTCCTGCACTGTAGAACGTTCCCACCAAAGATGGGAAAGTATGAACTAATGTGGCCACACCCCTTCCAACAATATTGACTATAATTTGGATGTACTGGGTGAAGCCTTGCAGGAGTAATGTACCACCTACTCAGAACTTTGTATTGTGCTTCTTTTATATTAGTGTGGATTGATAAAGATGCAAAAGAAGTCCAAATACACTGCCAATCATCTTTTTCCAAAGACTCACATAAGTCAGTCTCCCATGCCTGCACACAGGATGGCTTGTCATCCAATAATGGCATTTGGAGGATTTTATAAACAGATGACATCAAACCTTTATTTGAAGTAACAGCAGCTTCTTTTTAAGAATGTTCCACAGCAGCAGATGTGCTGCTCCACCATTCACACATGCCCATTGCTTGGCTTATAAAAAAACAGAAAAAGGAAACCCTACTTAATGCCACCTGTTACACTGGGGGGGGGGGGTGGAGCAACATGACTGGAGCAGAAGGGGATGGGAAGAAACCTGGGCGGCCTGGCTGTGGCAGGGGAGGCAGCTGCCAGGATGCCTAGAGGGCACCCTCAGTCCTAGCAATGCCACTGCTCCAGAGGGTGTGAAAGAGGGACTACAGCTGTCAGAGAAATACAGCTGCACACAGCTGACCACCAGGCAATCAGTACTGCAGAAGGTCAGTTCTACAGCAAAAATTACAGTACCAGCAAAGAGAAGAGGAAACTGGACTTGCCACACAGGCAGAAAAGAATGTGATGGCTACTATTTATAGAAGTCTTTATGCACGTATTGTGAGCAACAACTACAGTGTTTTGGAACTGGCTGATCCTTTCTTCCAATAGCCTCGGCTGGCAGGAAGAGGCTGATTTTTTTTTTACTTCTCCTAATTGTGTAGGTTTGACCTTTACTGGGCAAAATAATTAAGCAATGGTACCTGTGGGGAGGGGGGTAAGCTTTGTTACATTTGATAATGATATCACAAAATAAATTTCTAAGAATTCTTAAAATGTAATATGAAAATCTGGATCAATATTAGATTGCCATATTATTTACACTTCCAAAGGAAGGCATAGCTGAAAGGACTTGTTTGGCCTCAGATGATAAAGCACATTTGACTGTTTGCAAAAGTCAGCTCTGGGGTGTTGTTCAGAGATGAACACTTCCAGTTACCGCTGAATCAGTGTGGATGCAGGAGTATTTGGCTTGCAGACTTTCTATGGGTGCCCTCTTGAAAAATGGAGGAGACTAACAACTCTCTGCTGAACAGATGCCCACAGAAATTTCTCTTTTGGGGGCACATATAGCATAAAGCAAAGACATAATTCTAATTAAATCATGGTTCATCTACTAGAAGACAACACTGTGTTAAATTCATCCATCTCTCCTTTGAAAAAGTCACTCGCTTAATAGCTGTGGGTCTTTCTGGACTGTGCACCCACACTGATAGGCTCTTTGCTTGGTTTCTGTGGCTCTGCTATCCCATGAACTTTGAACCCTAAGATGTCAGGGTGGACACTGAGCCCATAGAACCTCAGAGCAGTTCTGAATCTGAGGAGGAACAGCCATCCGTGGGAGAGGAGCGCGCTCTTCCCTCCCAGGCCCTGCAGCTGGCAGAGATTCCTCCTACCGACATTCCAGACACAGATAGCAGTCCTGGGAGTGAAAGAATGCAGGAGGAGGATTGGCTGAATGCTCGACGCAGACGCAGAGAGCGACGAGCTATGGAGGGCACGGAAAGGAGGCGTAGTGCCCATTTGGCGCGCAAGCAACGGTTGCATCCAGAGGACCCAAGGGAAAAGGGGAGGGACTCTCCCTAGCCCATAAGTTCAGGATCTGCAAGTGATTCTTGTTCAAATGGGGACGAACTGTTTCCAACCCGGGGCATAGATTACTCTGCTGTTCATAGCTTAGTCACTGGTGATAGAGTTATTAAGTTGTAAAAGGAATAAAGCCTTGAAAAGAATCCTTTGTCTGTGTCTGGAGTTGGCTACTGGAGTAGACTGAAAGAGGCCGGCTAGGGCCTCCTGACATAAGAGGCCTGGATCAGGAGTGTCTAATCCTAGACAAAAAGGAGAGCAAATCCTTCATTTCTAACAAAACATATCCAAAGAGACATCGAAGAATTTAACAATGAAAATTATAATATATTGAAAGAATACAATAAAGTACTTTGGCACTAATGCGTAAGTGATCACAATGGATTGCTATAACCCAACTATGCACCTAAAATTTAACCATGATACCTTCAACTGATGCAAAAGTCAGCATAAATAATAAGAAAATTCATTTGTTTATAATGACCAATACTAGCTTTACAGAAAAAGCAACTCTCTCTAATATAATAAATATCAATAGGTTCCAGGGCATTAACTGCACTATCCATGAACCACACAGAATAAAATATTAGGCATGGTACTTAGAAACACTATTTATAGTATTTCAGTCTTAGCATTAAAGAAATTCTAAGCAAGCCCAGTCACATTTTAAATAAGATGAAAAAGAAGATGTAATATTTATAAGACTCAAATAATGCCTTACCCTTCAATGAATCAGTTAGAAAGTTAATCTGTTGTACTTCACCAATTAATTGTGAATGTTTAATTTCTCTTTTTAAACAAGAAGACTGGATTGGCTGCTTAATTGTTAACTTAATGAGATTACTGAAGTTTCCAAATGGATGATGAAGCTTTAAATGTAGTCAGTCATGGACACAAATCCACAGAGTAAAAGCTTTTTCTAACACTTGCTATGCACAAATAACATTTTGGATATTACACAGAATCATTTTGGATCTGATGCTGCACCCAGAGCATGTCAGGATTGGGCCCAGGCTCCCTGTTCAGTCTGAAGATTCAGGTTCAGAGACAGGGCTAGGAGAAGAACAGCTGGGACAAAGGGCGGGGGACAAAATTCCCCAAGACTCTCCAGGAGCCAGTGAAGAACCTTCCCAAGAGCATATCCATCAGGAGGGTCTCATACAGATACTGCCTTCCCTCCCCGCACTGGAATCAGCTTCTTCCAGAGCGGGAAGAAGGGCACAAATTAGCAGACACAAGAGTCCGCCGTCAATCCAAGAGAGTAGACCTTATGAGAGGTGGGAAGCACTCTGCCAGGCTGACCAACCACCAGAGGCAAGGAAGGGAGGACCCACCCTGGAGGGGCTCAGAAAGCCATTTGGCTACTATATAGTAGCCCATAGTTAGTCTAGCAGCAACACTCTTCCTACTGAAGTTTCTCTATCAGAGGACTCAACTTAGCCAATTAGACCCTAAGGGCAGCATCTAACTTTTATTGACTCTAATGGTTTGAAGAGGCTGTTAGTTCAATAAAAGAGTGTGGATTGCAAGTGGAGCCTCTGACTGTTTTTACTGCTCAGCGGGAGGGCCTGGAAATGTGACAAACTGTTTACACACACACACACACACACACACACACACACAAATAACACTCAAAAGATGAGGCCAGTGACTGATGAAATTCCACATGTCCTGCCATCTCAGTTATTGTGAACAAGATTCAAGGTGAAATTAACAAAATGCTCAGCATATTAATGCGGTCTGCTGTTGGGTCCAGTTAATGAACATGAAAGAATTACCCAGAACCATCATGACTTTAACTGGGACAGTGGCATACACATCTCTGAGATGGGAAATGGCATATGGCTAGACGAAGTGAAGGAAGGGAGCCCAGAGAGGGTGGGCAGAGAGTGCTAGAGCTCCCCTAAGATTTGCTGAAGCCCCAGAGACCATCTGGCAAAATAAACTGCTGTTGCCATCAAGGCTAATTGATGAGGGAGAGGTGCTGCTCATTTTCTAGGGCCCAACAACTGACTGCTTGCTTGCTGTGCTGTGGGAGGAGAGCTTTGCTGGGGAGGAAGGAGTCGAGCTAAGGGCTAATGTGTGGAGAAAGAAGACAGACCTAAGGCTAAGAGAGAATGGCGGTCGAGCCCTGAACAGTGAACTTCTTCTATCATTCTATAATATTCATGAACTGTGTCTTTTCAGTAAACTTGAGATCCTATTTAAATTTAATAGTGGACCTCCTTCAGCCTAACTTAAAAACACTTCTCATATCCCTGCCTGCTAACATGCACTAGACATTTATTAAGCAATATTATCATTGCTGTTAATAAACAATTGTTGTTGTTGTTGTCGTCGCTGTTGTTATTAATAAGCTTAACATGGCTGGCCTAAGGGCTGACCTAAAAATGTTGCCATTTGAATCAGATAATACAAAATCCCCACCTCCCCATTGACCCTTATTATTCTGCAACAACCCATCACAGAAATTAGTTTTTCTTGATACAAAAATGTTTGTTTTTAAGCACAAAGTACATGCAGCCCTTTTACTTACCATTTGCGATCATTGTACATCCTGTTAATTTTGTCCCATTCTGCATTCAACTGGGTTAGCGAATCCCCTATTTGAATCGCTTCAGGTCCAGACGCTTCCAGTATAACATCAGGTTGTTTTTCATGAATAACAGCAATCTGATCCCCAAGTTTGTCCAATATGTCTTTTATGTTCTGTAAGTAACATAAAAATATTATGGAAGCGCTCAATAAGGCAGCATTAGAAGCCACTACAGAATAAATGCCAGCTGAAATAAATGAAAGTCTGGTTAGATGGCAAAAATAACAATTACATATACTTTTAATTTATTCCATATGGATTTGTAGCCATAACCTTAAAAATATAATTCTGTCCAATGAATTTTTCAATAATATTTTACTAAGGGCAAATAAAATGTACACCCAGTGAGCTTAGAATCCAAATACCACATTACCTAAATAATTAGTTTAAAATGTACTTACTTTCATTCTTATAGGAGAATATTTCTCCTTTATTAAGCAGCATGACGTTACATATTTCTGTCTCTTCCTGACTTCACCAAGACTCAAACTTTTGTTAGACTGGGCCTGTTCAAATGATCCCCCACAATCACAAACACACATCCATTCCTGAGTACTCCTGATTATCAGGTAGGTTTTCCTATCTCTCTCATTCTCTCTCTCTCTCACACACACACAAACACACACACAAACACACACACACTTGCACCCTTCAAGTACACATTAACAGTGCAATCCTATACATGTCTACTCAAAAGTAAGTCCCACTGAGTTGAATAGGGCTTACTCCCTTGTAAGTGGATATAGTGTTGTAGCCTTAATGTAGTACCTGAACTATCACATTTATTTAATCTTCCTGATCTTAAACTCCAAACTCTGTATTTGGGGACATACAACTTTCTAATAAACACAGTATCTCCAAGTTCAGGCAGTATATTCTGAGTGTGATTAAAGTAGTAGGCAGGTGGAGGTATGCTCTTAGTCTCCCTGTATGTAAAAAAAAAGGGGGGGGGGTCGTACTATTGTCTGACCAGGTGTAATATAACTACTACTTACAACTCACTTCTGAACAGCCTTCAATCCGGTTTCTCCCCATTCCATTCCAACTGTGTTACACTATCTTTTTAAAAATCAGTATGATCTCTTAAGAGTTACATTTCAATACATGAAATAATTTATACATAACCAATCCAGGGCAACAGTAGGATTGTGAGGCTATTCTAGAAATATTAGGGGCATATGTGCCTGTGATCAAGTGGCAACTGATTTTCTACATGACGAAATCTGAGAATACTCCTTTAGAGCCAATTTTGTAACATTTGAAAGTACCTTGAAATGTACTTACGCTATTAGAACTTAGAACTTTAAAACAATAAGCACCATTTTAGTACTCATTTTTGCTTTCTATCCTAAACTATGTTTCAGTTTCTAATACCTTTAATGAATCTTCTTGAGTAGAAAAATCCTCATAGATACCAGCATGAAGTTCTGGAGCATTCAGCAAAAGCTCAGCATCAGCTATAGCCAGTAAAATCTTGTTAATTTCAACCAGGTATTCTGCAGGGAATGGAGATGCTCTGATTGTCGATGAATGAAGACCTTGAATCCTCTGTGGGGTTCCGCAAAGAAGAAAAAGAAGAAAGTTCTTTTAACTAACCTCATTATAAAATAAAAAGAAACTTCATTTATTTGTATTTTCATTATATCCTACCCTTAAGGGTATATATCCTACCCTTAAGGGTACCCTTAAGAGCCAGCATGGTGTAGTGGCGAGAGTGACGGACTGGGAGCCGAGAGATCCGGGTTCTAGTCCCCACTCGGCCATGGAAGCTCGCTGGGTGACTTTGGGCCAGCCACAGACTCTCAGCCCAACCTACCTCACAGGGTTGTTGTTGTGAGGATAAAGTGGAGGAGGAGGAGGATTATGTACGCTGCCTTGAGTTCCTTGGAGGAAAAAAGGCGGGATATAAATGTAATAAATAAATAAATAAAATTAAGGTTCAGTGCAAGTTAGAGCATTTAAAAAAAAAAAATGAATACATTATAAAAACATAGTGCACAAGACCATCCCAAGTGATTCTCCATTATAATTGCAATGATGCGTATCTACTGTAGCCAGAGCAGGTATTCCCATACATTTATCATAGAATCATAGAATAGTAGGGTTGGAAGGGGCCTACAAGGCCATCGAGTCCAACCCCCTGCTCAATGCAGGAATCCAAGTCAGAGCATCCCTGACAAATGGCTGTCCAGCCTCGTCTTAAAGGCCTCCAGTGTGGGAGAGCCCACCACCTCCCCAGGTAATTGGTTCCATTGCCGTATTGCTCTGACACTCAGGACGTTTTTCCTGATGTTCAGCCGGAATCTGGCTTCCTGTAACTTGAGCCCATTATTCCGTGTCCTGCACTCTGGGATGATCAAGAAGAGATCCTGGCCTTCTTCTCTGTGACAACCTTTCAAGTACTTGAAGAGTGCTATCATATCTCCCCTCAGTCTTCTCTTCTCAAGGCTAAACATGCCCAGTTCTTTCAGTCTCTCTTCATAGGGCTTTGTTTCCAGTCCCCTGATCATCTTTGTTGCCCTCCTTTGAACCCTCTCCAGCTTGTCTGCATCCTTCTTAAAGTGTGGTGCCCAGAACTGGACACAGTACTCCAGATGAGGCCTAACCAGTGCTGAGTAGAGGGGAACTAGTACTTCCCGGGATTTGGAAGCGATGCTTCTATTAATGCAGCCCAAAATAGCATTTGCCTTTTTTGCAGCCACATCACATTGTTGGCTCATATTCAGCTTGTGATCGACGACAATTCCAAGATCCTTCTCGCTCGTAGTGTGGTTGAGCCACGTATCCCCCATCTTGTAACTGTGCATTTGGTTTCTTTTTCCTAGGTGCAGAACTTGGCATTTGTCCCTATTAAATGCCATTCTGTTGTTTTCTGCCCAGCACTCCAGTCTATCCAGATCACTTTGAATTTTGTTTCTGTCTTCCAAAGTATTAGCTATCCCGCCCAATTTTGTGTCATCTGCAAATTTGATCAGCATTCCCTGCACCTCCTCCTCCAAGTCATTAATAAAAATGTTGAAGAGCACTGGGCCCAGGACTGAGCCCTGCGGTACCCCCCTCGTTACCTCTCCCCAGCTTGAGAAGGTCCCATTGAGAAGCACACTTTGAGTCCGATTCTGTAGCCAACTGTGGATCCACCGGATCGTTGTTTCATCTAGCCCACTTTGAGCTAGTTTGCTCATCAGGATATCATGGGGCACTTTGTCGAAAGCTTTGCTGAAGTCGAGGTATATGATGTCTACAGCATTCCCACGGTCTACAAGGGAGGTGACTTGATCAAAAAATGAGATCAGATTTGTCTGGCAGGACTTGTTTTTGACAAATCCATGTTGGCTTCGAGTAATCACGGCATTGTTGTCAAGGTGCTTCCAGATGGATTGCTTTATCATCTGCTCCAGAATTTTCCCAGGGATTGATGTCAGACTGACTGGTCTGTAGTTCCCAGGTTCCTCCTTTTTACCCTTTTTGAAGATAGGGACAACGTTAGCCCTCCTCCAGTCATCTGGCACTTCCCCGGTCCTCCATGATTTCTCAAAGAGAATAGACAGCGGTTCTGAGAGTTCTTCTGCCAGTTCCTTTATTACTCTAGGATGCAGTTCATCTGGCCCTGGAGATTTGAACTCATTCAAAGGAATTAGGTGTTCCTTGACCATATGCCTGTCGATCTCAAGCTGCAATCCTGCCCCTTCAGCCTGTACTTCGCCTTTGCCAGGGGGGTCATAGACCCTCTTTTGGGAGAAGACTGAGCCAAAGTAGGAATTGAGCACCTCTGCCTTTTCTTTGTCATCTGTTATCATTTTGCCATCCTTATTTAATAGCTGAACAACCATTTCTTTCCTCTGCCTTTTACTATGCACGTAGCTGAAGAAAGCCTTTTTGTTGTTTTTAGCATCCCTCGCTAACCTCACCTCGTTCTCCGCTTTAGCCTTCCTGACGCCATCCCTGCAATTCTGTGCTACCTGCCTGTACTCTTCCTTTGTTACTTGGCCTTCTTTCCACTTCCTATATGTGTCCTTTTTTGTTTTCAGGTCATCCCTAAGCTTTTTGTGAAGCCACATTGGCTTCTTCTGTTGTCTTCCACCTTTTCTTCTTGTTGGAATTGTTTGTGATTGTGCCTTGAGAATTTCCTTTTTTAAAAGTTCCCACCCATCTTGGACTCCTTTTCTCGCTAGCATTGTTTGCCATGGGACCTTACTGATCATTGTTCTGAGTTTATTAAAATCAGCTTTCCTAAAATCCAGGGTACGGGTTTGAGTACACTCGGCTTTTGCTTCCCTTAGAACCAAGAACTCAAGTACAACATGGTCGCTTTCCCCCAGAGTTCCTGTAACTGCTACTTTATCCACTAAGTCATCTCTGTTGGTTAGGATCAAGTCAAGGATAGCCGATCCTCTAGTTCCTTCCTCTACTTTCTGTAGGAGGAAGTGATCCGCCACACAAGTCAGGAATTTCCTGGAGGGGCCATGTTTTGCAGAATTTGTCTCCCAACAAATATCGGGGAAATTGAAGTCCCCCATTACTACTACATCATGCTTCCTTAAAACATTGGCTATTTGCTTTTCAAAAGTTTCATCCTTGGCTTCTCCTTGATTGGGTGGCCGGTAGTAGACTCCGACCACCAGGTTCCTTTTATTCTTTGCTCCATTTATTTCAACCCAGATGCTCTCGATGGGGCTACCAAGCTCCTCCTCCTGTATTTCTGTGCAGAGATATGTATTTTTCACATACAGTGCAACCCCGCCTCCCTTTCTGTTCCTCCTGTTCTTTTTGAACAAGTTATATCCTTCAACTGCTGTATTCCAGTCATGAGAGTCATCCCACCAAGTCTCAGTTATACCTATCAAGTCATAATTTCCCTCCTGTATTAAGAGTTCAAGTTCGTTCTGTTTGTTTCCCATACTCTGGGCATTAGTATATAGACATCGAAGACCATGTGCTTCATAGTCTGGCTTTCTTCCTACATGTGTCTGAAGACTATTATTGGGCGCTATCAGCGCTGTTCTCTCCATTGCAGTGCATGCGCCTACGTCCATTGTTACCCCCAACATTACATTTCCCTTCCCCGTAGGATTCAGTTTAAAGCCCTCCTGATGAAGTTCTTCATGCTGTGGCCAAACACATTCTTCCCAGCCTTTGTGAGGTGCAACCCATCCCTAGCCAACAGCCCATCTTCCAGGAAGTATAGCCCGTGGTCCCAGAATCCAAATCTCTCTCGTCGGCACCACCTTCGTAGCCAGTCATTCACCCGGAGTATTTTTCGTTCCCTTTCTATCCCTCTTCTAACTACTGGAAGGATGGATGAGAAAACTACCTGGGCCCCAAAGTTCTTGAGTTTCCTTCCCAAAACTTCAAAGTCTGACGTGATCTCTTTCTGTCACGTAAAGACGTGATTTACCTGTCTTTCTGCTTGGTTTTTAAAAAAAGAGTCACTCTGTAAGTCAATAGAACAGCACAAATACAATATGATCAATCAATATTTCAACCAAGCAATTATCACCCCATCCCCTTTAATCTGCTCCCATTACCCTACCCCCACCCCCAAGACTATCCCTTTTATAACTCCCTACATTTCCAGAAAGTCTTTTCAGTCTTCTGGAGGCCTCTTGAAATGTGTATATTCATTCTGATAATCCTCAGCTGATACAGAAGCTAATACACACCTATGATGGCTCATGACATTGCTTATAGAACCAGCCAGATCATAAGGGTAACCTAAGACGCATGTTTTGCTAAAGAAAACAAGAGTCCTTCGAGAATAGTAAAGCAGCCATACAACAAGAGTTAATCCATATGTTCACTCTTGTAACTTGTGAATGTACTCCATTCACAGCATATGAATCTATTATCCCATCAATGGAGTGAATAGATCACATCACAACAAACTGCTGCTCCCAAGACTAAGTGAGAAAGGAAGAAAACTGGATGATGGGACTGCGGATGTTTTCAGATAGGTTAGGGTAGTATCTCTTCCCATTCAATGATATTATTTGGCTCTGAAAAGAGTACTTACTGAAATAGCAAGGACAACCATTATAGTTCTTATTTCAGAGATAAGCTACACCAGCACAATAGAGCTACAAATTAACAGCAGCGTTGTATCTGATCCATAAAATAAAGTTGGGGCAATTCATTTAAAATGTTTTTAAAAGTTCAAACTCCAGGAGGCACCAAGACCGTAATTAATACTTTGGACAGCTTCACACATGCAACTTCATATTTTGAGTTCTCTACGTTATGTGCATGGGATATGGGAATGGGGTTCAGGGTTGTGTCCCCAACCTGTCTGAAATTTGTGCCCTGGAGTCACTTTTGAATAGGGGCTTACACATCTGGAGCCCAATGAGCATAGGCCCAATCTGTGCAACTGTCACTCCAAACAATGCCAAATGCAGACTAACTGTGGCTCTCCTTCTACAAAGCAATGTTTGGTTCTTACCCTGAAGCAGTTTTGTAATAGTTACCTGCTGCCTATTGGCATGGGCTCATATGAGAGCATCATGGGTAAGCAGGTGCAGTAATTTGGACAACAATGGAATTCAGAGAAGTCACATATACAGGCCCCACATGAGGCAATAATTCATACGAACAGCACTTCCATTTGATCTTTGTCTGCCAGTAGATTCGTATGTTCCCATGGTGCTCACTGACCAGTCTGAACAGCCCACATGCTGCAACCTGTAGTGTTGCCCATATCCCACAGAAGTCCTTTATCCGCAATGACAATCCTTTAAAATAGCTGGGGTATGAAAGAGTTATAACTAGCGGATGGCTCTCTGTTCAAGATGGAGGCTTATAAATTAGTTCTAGCATCCATCTGGGAAAAGAAATTACTACAGATGATACTCAGTGTGAATCTTTATCACCACATGTGCCTTAAAAAGAGACTGCTTGAGAGCCATCATACATATTATGTAGAAGATCTGTGATTGAATTTCCCAACTTGGGAAACTTAGTAGCGTGGTGGTAGTATTTTCAATTGAAATGCAGGCACGGAGGAGGAGGTGTTAAACCCATTCTCCCCAAACTGTTTTCCCAATCTAAATCACCCCTTCCCAAACTACTGTTAGCCCTGTGGGGAATGAATGCAGGTAGCTGACAAAACAGGGCATTAAGGTGGGAGGACATTATTATTCTATGCTGCAAATGCTCCATTTTGAGGCTTTAACATTCCCTGCTCTCCTTCTCAACTGGTTCTACATTTAAAAGTCATCAACGAGCCATAGAGAGATGGATTCATTTAATTATAAAGCTCCATAACCAGAAATTCATGAAAGTATTTGACGGACTGCCTAATGCACAAGCTCGTCCAAAAAAATACTTACTGCTTCACAAGACTCTCCTCACTGTTCTAATGTAACATATTTTTAAAAAACTATTCCTATGACAGACTAAAGCCAGGTTTGAAACATCAGCAGGGAAAAGAAGCCATGGTGGCTTCTTTTCTTTGCCCTATGTGTGCTGCTTGTGCAGCCACCATTTCCTTAATTACCCTTGCTGCCCAGTGGGGGTGACTTCCAAACTACCCTGCAACCCATGGCTGATTGTAGGGGTTACAGGGTGGTTTGATGCACCTCACCAGGTTTGGACAACACGGCAACCTGTGCCAAGGAAAGGGTAATCAGGGAAACGGTGGGTGCATAACCTTCTCTTTGGTGGCTTATTTTCTTCGGCTGATCATCCAAACCCAGTCTAAGTGACTGGTTGACATGATCACCATGGCTTAAACAGGCCATGAGACAAGCAAAAGGCTGGATGTGCCTGATCTCATCTGATCTCGGAAGCTAAGCAGGGTCAGTCCTGGTTAGAACTTGGATGGGAGACTGCCTGGGAATCAGGCTTCCTGCATTGAGCAGGGGGTTGGATTCGATAATCTTGTAGGCCCCTTAAACCCTATAATTCAATATGATTCATGGACGAGTGGGAACTAATATGATTCATGGTGGCTTGTTTAAGCTGAAGCACACATGCTGGCATCATTTGCCTAGTTACTCGCCTGAGTGCACCTTGTCGTGTTGTCCGAACCTGGGCAGCATGGCTTGTTGGAGGGGGAAACAACCCTCACATAACCCAACAACAGGCCACGGGTTATTAGAGGGTTATTTCCCTCTCCCAACAGGACATACAGCCCAGGTTCAGGAAACACAACATGCTGTGCCCAGGTGCCCGGGCAGTAATTAGTCAAATGGTTCCCACCATGCATTGTGGCTTCAACAAGCCATTGTGGCTTGTTTAAGCTGTGGTGATCGTGTGAACCGGACCAGTATCTGAGAAAAATGGACACACTCGAAACAGAAAATGAAAAGCCATTGTATATATGAATAATTGAAACAGATGCTTTTAAAAGAAGGCATCACTGTCTTCTGGGTGGGTGGGAACTTCTCCTCTTAAATCACCATAACAATCAGTAACATTCCCACAAGTATTTGACTCGTTGGTAGACAGTAATATATCCAAAATAAAATGATAAAAAGTATATAGTCTGATCTGGGGTTAATTTGAACCCGGACCTAATGAGACTGAACTGCTCAGCAACTCCACTAGGCATGGCCTCTCTCCTCTGGCCATGATCAGCTGGGAGCAATCTTTGAGTACACGGAGGATTTGAAAGACCGTGTCAGGACAAAGAGAAAGCTAAAGGATATACACATAAGCCAATCACAGATATCCTATTCACTTCTTTCAGCATTTCACATGCTATTAATCAAGAATGCATCTGATGCCACTGAAATGCAACAATCTGAACATAAATAATACTCATCTACTCCCATATGAATGTGTAGCCGGTGTGTCAGATTCAAAAAGAAGTAGCAAATTCTTGTAGTGCAGTTCTAGGAATGTCTCTGCTTCCTTAACAAGGTCAAAAACATTAGACTGCAACTGAATGAATGGGTCAACTTTCAATGGCATTTTACTGAACATTTTTGCATTTGAATTTTATCCAGTGCTTAGTTTTTACACATTACAGCAATTATAAATGCAATAAAAATATTACCTAGAACAGTTACTGGTACAAACAGGAAATTGGCTAGATGGCTTGTTAGCATAACTTAACATAATTACGGAAAACAATTGTATAAAATAATTTTTCACAACTAAAGGGACCTACCTGTAACTTCCCCTCATCGTCTCCTTCCTGTAGTCCAGAAAGGCTTCCATCTGTCTCACTGAGCCAATGCAAAGGAGTGTCTTGTTCTGTCTTACACTGGGAGAAAGAAGGTGATAGTTCCACCACCTGTCTCCTTTGTAATGACCTAAGCTCCTATAATCAAACAGATGAAGGAATCATAAAACAAATTGTTAAGAGGAGTAGGGGAAAATGGGCTATCTATGTTTTAACCATAGGATGCTTGAAATTTATGAAAGATGTTCAAGCTGAACTTATTTCACAAATGAGCAAATCCACTTTAACGCAGAAACAGATGCCTGGCAGCCTACAGATCTCCTTGAGAGATGCTGTTTGACATGATAATTGTCAACACACACACACATACACACCTACTTGAAGGGAATATGTAAGAAACAGGAAAGAATGTAGGCCCATTTCTAGACAATAACATCCTCATGTGTGAACACAGTTCCTGTTCCGTCTTTTTCTCTATTTCCCTTCCCACCAGCCACTTGTCAGAAACTGAGTTGTGGCTGGGGCCTCAACACATATCTAGCCCCTAAAATGGTACTCCTTTGGGTTGAGACAATAGTGCCACTTTCCATTCACTAGGGAATGGGACAGAATAAAAAGGTGAACTGTCTCTCAATATTCAGGCAAATTACTCATCTAACTGGCCCGTCACCCAGTTTCAATGGAGGATCCACCTGTAAACACATACTGAAAGTCGCAAAGGAGACAGCTAGAAGGTCTCACCTATATGGAAGGCAAAATACAGGAAAGGATAATGGATTTCAGGTAGGGTTGAAATATTTAATGACTAAGTAATTGATGAATCAACTAACATTTCTTTAATATGGTTACAAGCCTGGTTTCGAGGTCATGAAATAAAGTATGTCAATTATGTATCTGAAAGGGAACACTTAGGACCATAATGAGAAGGGGGGTACACCTGGATTAAATGAGAATGTATCTGGTGCTGGCTATGTGTCAGGTCCCTTGGTCCTCTCCCTTTGCAGTTGCACACTCTAGGATACTAGGCTTCAGGGTCACTACTTTATTAGTTAAAGACCAGGTTCTTTACAAATACAAAACTTCAGAGACTCTCAGGCTACAAAGGAAAACAGCTACTCCACACAGTTACAAATATCAAAAGAGGAGCCAAGTGGGTAATTTGAAACAAGAACTTGCCAGCCAGAATAACTTAGAGGGGATGCCCCCCCTTACAGTTGTCCCCTCCTACGTAGGCTATCATGCATAGCCAACCGGGTGGAACGTCTGAGCTCTGCCTCTAACTTTTTCCACTTCGCTCTGCGCCAGACTCTAGCATCCTTCAGGTCACACCCTGCACTCTCCTCCTCCTCCGAGACCCAAGTTCTCACGGAGAAGGAAAGGAGGGGGGCCTTCAGGTCGAACCATCTGTGTGCCAAGGTCCTGAGAAGAATGCCTATACATATCTGAGCTCACCAGGGAGGAAGCTTCCCCCGGTTCTGGCTGTTCCCATTCTAAGTCTGAGCTGCTAACTAACTCCACACACTCAGAATCATTCCTGACACTATGTATGTGTCAATGACATGGAAAATACGTGGTTGGATATGGCTGTGTGTATGGCAGATTTTTATGATAGATTTTTTCTGATATATGCGGCCAAGAGTGGCTTGGCTGGTACCACTGGGGAGGTGGTGGGAGACAATCCTTCATATGGGTGGGGGCAATATTTTCAATTTCAATACTTCCAACTGACCTTAACACTGCTTTGCCTTGTCTGTAGAAGCAGAAGCTGCAAACGAATTCTCTCTCGTCTGCTGTCTTCTATAAGCTGCTGCAATAGCTGCTCGCCTTTTTGTAGAACCTCCTCAATTTGAGCCCTCTCTTCATCCAACTAAAACGATAGAAGCACAAATTTAATAAACATACTTTTTAGAGATGTTTATTACATGGAGATGATGTCTGTGCAGAAAAACATTACTAGTATCACATGCAAAGGATGAACAGGTGCACATCTCTGATGAAAATGTGATTAATGGCTGCTATGGACCATGAAAAGGTGCTTTGGAAGGGACAATGAACAAGCACTGGAAAGGGGACAGACTTTTAGAAGCTTGATTTCAAGAATGGCAGAGTAGCGCCTGCACAGAAGGAGGAGAAGAAAACTTGTACATGAGGGACTGAGTGCATCAAGGTATCCAGAGGATTGTGATAGTAAAACAGTTCGGTAGACATTTCTTTCATGAAGCAACAATTTCATGTGGTCTATAATGTTGCCAATAGACATCCAAGTTGGATAACGCCAAGCTAAAGGGAAGATATTTATACATTAACAAGATCTTCCAAATTCCACTTCTGATGAATCAATAAAACTGTTTTCTGAAATAAGAACAAGTGCAATAGTCTGTTTCATGGTAAGTTCACAAACCTTTTCCTCATCATCTTTTGATTCCATGTGCTTCTCCACAACCTTCAGCATGTCCTGTAACTCACACTCGAATTTATCAAGGTCTATGGAAGCCACAGCAATTCCATGGGGCTCTTGCTTGACAAGCATTTTGTGAGGCTCCTGACTGAGAAGCATCTGACGTAACAGTGGCAAATGCAAACACAAAAAGCATGTATATTGATTACTGGATATGTTTTTATTCACAAACTATACAAAATAACTCATCAGTAAAGTTGCAAATGTACAACCAGTGGAGGCTGGTGGCTCTAAATGTCATTGGGACAGTGCATCCACTCCAGGTTACAGTCAGAACCAGTCAGAACTCAAAAGGAGCTATCCAAGGTGTTTCCGTACCTCTCTGCAGTAGTTTTTTATACAGGTACAGTCTTGGGTGTGGGAGAACTCTGGCCACAGATTATCCTAATTTGTTGGCTCAGATGCAAGATGAAACAATTAAAGTCACACCAAAGAGCTTCTAATAGGAATAATCACCTGAGAGTCATGAGCTGATTTCCATTCCAGGAGACTTATGCTAGGGAAATGCATTTTGAAGAATGCTTGCAGGCCTATACATAAGTAGGGTTAATTGCAAATAACTCATGACTGACTGAAAAACACAAGGCCCTAACTTACATGCTTTTGGAGAAGAAGAGAAAAAAGAAGAGTTGGGGTCATACCAAAAGCCAAAGTAATTATGTACCTTTACAAAATAGGCTGATATTTGGTAAATTAAATGTGTATTTTCAGAAAAACCTAGGAAGTATCTCTGCAGCATTATAGCTTTTCCCACAGGAAAAAGGGAAGCTGATACAAGAACAGAAGAAGAACCATGCTGACTCAGATCAAAGGTCCATCTAGTCCAGCATTCTGTTCGCACAGTGGCCAACCAGCTGCCTGTGGGAAGCCCACAAGTAGGACATGAGTGCAGTAGCACCCTCTCGCTCCTGTTCCCCAGCAGCTGGTAGACAGAGGCATACTGCCTCCAATACTGGAAGTAATATATAACCATCATGACTAGTAGCCAGCAATAGTCTTATCCTCCATGAATTTGTCTAATCCCCAATGTACAACAATGTGCAATCCTCTTGTTGGTTTTTATCAAAGCCCTTCTCCAACAAAAATAACTGAATTGAAATGTGTAACTAACCAACTGATCAATAAAATATCAGGAAGCAGATTCCCTACAAACGGTTTATCATCGAAGTAAGTGTTTGTACCTGGCTCTAAATATAGCTGAGGTCTAAATATAACTGAGTAGCATTAATTTCACCAAAATGTTAAGAACAGAAGAAAAATGGGTCATACAAATTTTAAAATGGGGCAGAATCAGTGCTGTGGGATCAAGAAGCCTTGTTTTGCAGACCTTCCATCCTCACCTTAGCGCTTCTGATGTGCTGTGATACCTTGTCAAAGTTTCTGTTCAGTTCAGCCAGCTTGGGCTCTACAAGCTCACGGCACGACACACCACGGCCATTCATCAGGATAATAGCTTGGTCACGCACATTATCTACTCTGAGACTAACATCATCCAATTCTGATGTTAGACGCTGAGAAGAGAAAAAAAGCAGCACAGGCTTAGAGTTTAGTACACAGCAGGATCAAACAGGGAGGGAGCACAGCAAGAGAGAAATCAGCCAAAAAAATAGGCAGAGTTTCATTTGGATCTAAAATATGCTATTACTGAATAAACCATGTCAATAAGATATTAGGTTTGCCACCTTCACTGTCTCCTCTTTCTTGCTGGCTGGCTTTTTCTCAATCTCATCCAAAAGGGCTTCAGCTTGGTACAGCCAAGTGCTTATGTGGGCAACATTTTCATCAAAAATCTCCAGTTGACTTTGGTGATTCTGAAAAGCAAAGACAAAGATAAATCAATGAAAAATACCTAGGCAAAGATCAATAAAATGAAAGGTTGTCACTATTTTCCACAGGGAACACTTAGCAGTAGTCAGTCATCACATTTATTTGGATTTTTTGGCCCACTCAGTGCCAAGCTCTCTGAATTGTTTATAATAAATTCACATGCACAAGCCAAAATTAAAATTAAAGTGAAATACAAAAAGCATTAAACCTATGTTCTCTCCTCCTTTGCACTATTTTCTTTCTCCTGCTTCCATACCTCTGCAACTCACCTCTTCTCAAGATCAAGCCTCCCCACAGAACTTAGCAAATGCACAGAGAGTATTCATATTCATACTTCAAAATGTCAATATCCAGTGGCTGGGTTCACACAACACAACAACTCATACTCAAGGTTGAGTATGGGTTGCCATTGAACCGTGATTTGTTGGGTTGTGTGAATCCAGCTGCACTAACAACCTACAAAAAGAACCCATGGTTTGTTGTTGGGTTGTGAACTGTGGGTTATCCATGGTTTGTTAGCACTAGCACGGCTGGGTTCACGTAACACAAGAACCCATGGTTCAACGACAACCCACACTCAACCCATTTTCAACCCTGAGTGTGGTTGTTGTGTTATGTGAACCCAGCCAATGAGTTAGTATGTACAAATATATAACCAGTTCTTAACAGAAAAAGAATCTGTTGTCAGGTCAGGGATCCTTGGTTTCAAGAACCACCACTGGATAAAATCAAAGGATGCAGCTCATTAAGTTCATGTAAGATTGGCAGAAGGCAATTTACTATGAATAATGATCTAATTGATGAAGAATATTGTTTATAATAATACTCATGAAAGAGAATTCCCAAAAGTTATCTTTATTTGTTTGTTAAACTATTCATTTTCAGCTAATGCTTCATAGCAGTGTTTTTGACCTTCAAGGCAATGGAGAAAGTAGTAAATATAGCAACTATTTTAACACTGCAGGGAACACCAATTTTTTAAAATATTCCTGGAGAAGCTGCTGAACTCACATAACAACACATTAATTTGACACATTTTTCCATTCACAAGTTGATTCCCACAATTGAATATACATGCAGAACTGTTGTCTGAATGGCTCCTGTATTCCATCAGCTACAAGCTCTTTTCTTCAACCCATTTGTACAATATATTTGCTGGCTTAACTAGTCAGTCAAATAAGCTGTTATAATCTCAGCATATTTTATCAAGTGAATGAGTGCTATGGGTTGAGGTGCCTATGCAGCAGCTCTGATTACTTTGCTATAATCTCTGAAGGAGAACTCCGTAATGTGGAACTCTTCTCAATACCTAACTCAGCATTGGCTAATATTTCTTGCTTCCTATTGGTCATCTGAAATTATAAAATAGTTCTGTTGTTCCATTTGGGTTCACAACAGCTTATTAGTTTCATTTTAGTAGCAAAATAGGTAACCTTTAACAATAAACTGAAAAACATGTTACACTAAACTGGGGGGAAAACACCATCTCTTTGTTCACATATAATTTTAATGATATAACGATGCTTATATTTGGCAATGTACAGCGACCCACTGATTATATCAATGCCAAAATAACTACGAAACCAGTTGTTTCAGTAAGAGTAGGGATGGAGAGCAGTTGAATAACCAGAATTCTCTCACCAATTAACCAAACCAAGACCAACTAGTTCTGCATGCCCAAAGGAAATTTGGGTCCGTATTTTTAGAAAGTATTTCTCAATGCAGCACAGAAATCTGCTTTCTAAGCTGAGCAGACTTTCTAAAATAATTTGAGATATGACAAGAGAGTTCAAAAAATAAGACACAAATGTTACTGAGCATGCCCAAAGCATGCCTAAAGTAGCTCTTTGGATCCTGTCCTTACATCTTTCCTCAGACATTATTTCATTATGTATTTTAGCATTCCAAGTAACGAGGAGATCAAAGAGCACTTATGAAAAGGAACCACTTAGAATCCAGATGCCATATATTTAGAAGACATGGGACCACTACAGAGTCTTTACCACAATTTTTAATCATATTTAAGAGTTTGGAATTGGCGTCGGGATAGCACGCTGTCCCCCAGTGTTCTTAACCATGTTAAGACTTACATCTGCACTGATTGTACTGACACAATTATTACCAATCAAGTCCCCTTTTAACCATAATTTGTAAATCTCCTTTAAACCCTGGGTAATAAAGGAACACTGGTTAGCATTAAGTTAGTGCAGACATAACAAATAATCACAGTTAAGACCACTGGGGATACGGCAGGGGGAATTATTTTAGAGAGTAGGAATAGTGTAATTCCACAGCCTGCTCCAGCCCTCTTAACCACAGATAAGAGATAATAAGCATTTAATTTGCCCTGGCCCACGATGTGAACTAACCTGAAAAACAAAATGATGGAACACAAAGTATGGTGGCAGTACAGAGTTTCAAAGGAAGAGCACAATGTAGTTAAGAAAGATGCCAAGAGAAGTCAATCTCATCTCACACATGCATGCGCGCATGCACGCGCACACACACGCGCACACAACAAAATAAGCCAATACAACCAATGGGGAAGACCAAGAATTGGGATTACTGCAACTAGACAGAAACCGAACATCAAGCATTACGCTAAATCACCATTATAATTAACTATAGCTAGGCTTTTCAGATTCACAATGGGTTTAAAGTATCAAGTGTCATCATTTCATGCTGAGATAGGCTGAGCGTTGGCCTCTCCTCACAGGCATTTCCATCCTTTTAACACCCCACATAGTGAGAAGACTTGCTATCCTATTTAAGGTTACACTTTGGAAACATTGACATCAGACAGGTATCTCAATTTAAAGGTAGCAAATATCATAATGTGCCATTCACATATACAGCTTACCAAAAGTGTGTTGCACCAATCTTCTGTCCACGTTCGGACTCTACTCCATCCAGCATTAAGAACACAGAGCTTTTCCTCCAAAGAAGTCTCACTGCCTTCAACTAAGGTCTGGAGAACTGCACTACTCTCTGTTACGTTGTTAAGATCAACTTTCTTCCTTTCCAATTCTCTCAGCACATTCTAAAAGGCAACAAGAACTATTAACAGAACAGCACCAAATTCCTCAGGATTGCAAAATCAAAGATGGCATCAAAAACGTTCTCTGGTTATGGCTTTGCTTCTAAATTGTCAGCTTGCCTTTTCATGTGACGTAAGGCAATTACCAGCAATGTGAATATATGCCAAAATAAATCACAAATAGTGAATGTTCAGTGAATGTGGCAGTCACACATTTCACTGAATGTAGTTTGTTTGTTTGTTTGTTTATAAGCACTGGCCTATTCTACTTGAAAACTGGAGCCTTGCAAAGTTATTGGGGCCATTAGCAGTCAAACACTACCCTTCTGTAAACATACAGACTTGTTTAATATCTACTGCTGAGATATGATGTCTTAATGGTCAAGAATATTTGTATCATCCTTTCTCCTTTATCAGATTTGTTTTCATTAGATTTTTGCCATTTTATGTAAATACTATAAGTGTGAGTTGTATTTGTTTAATGTTATGTCTGAATATCATCAGACAGGTTTGCAAGACTCCAAGAACTTCTCCACACATCCATGTCTGTGTCATAAGGGCATGAAACCTATCACAAGTTACCATGTTATTTATAGGAGTAACATGCACAACCATTCCTGCAACTTTTCATGTCGGCAGCCATTGGTTTTATTATTAACTTCCTTTGCACTTTCAGATTATACAGCTAGCAATTCATACATGTCTTTTGTACTATTTCTTTAATACAAAGAAATTATACTGCTTCATTTTTAACATCAATTCACAGTACACAATACTCCTCCTTGTAGGCTAATGACTTTTTGCACTCACTTAGGCAAATAATTGACTAACCATGATATTCTCTAAAATAGCAATCAATAATTAAAACAAGCAATTAAATTCAAAAAGCTAACAACTGTATTACATTAATGGAAGAAGAAACACACTGCCGAGCAGTGAATCTAATGTGCTTTTGTTTTGGGCTGGTTCAATTCAGATGTTTGAGAAACAAAGTTTTAAAATGTCTACAAAAAGACAATCAAATGAAAAAGATATTTTAAGGTGCTAAATCATCCATGTCAGCTTGGGGAAAAGGCAGTGTAAAGGAAGGGTGAAGACAAGATACGCTTGAAGATTATCTGTTCTTAATTACGTACATGGGCATTTACCACACGGCATAAATTTTGTGTAGTTAGCTACCTGGTTGACTTTTGAATAAGTTTAAATCATTATAAAATCATTTAAAATCATTTAAAAATGGATGTCAATCAGCCCTTTCTGCCATCACTGATGAGATTCATCATGTAATAGCATGCAAACGTTAACTGCTCAGATTGCACCTAGTGCATTTGAAGTGGTGCTGTAGTGACATTTTTATTAAGTCCTCTGCTACAGATGTTATAAAGTGACTACAGATCTAATAGCTAAACCTTCAACACTTGAAATAATTCACTTTTATCTTTAGCCAACAGAATGTCTCAACAGCTCTCTGTAATGTTGCTACTTCTATTGTGCCCCACAGGAACACAGGATAAACAATAGCAGCCACAGTAACAATGCATCATATGTAATGGTTTTGGAACCTGACACCAGGGAACAAATGCCAAAGATTCTAAATTCTAAGCTCCTAGTTACAATCACCAAAGCATAAATGCTTTTACACAATTGGCTGCCATCTGCACAACAGCAAAACTATTAAGGCAGTTTCAAAATCATGCTTTAAAACTTGCATCGACTTCTTTCCTCAGTCTAATGTAAACCAGCAACAAACAACAGTAGAATAAGTACTATGTATGTTACTGAATTGCACTTTGGGTATCTAATAGCCCCTGAATATATTTAAATGTGTTAAGGGAAAGAGAAAAGAAGTGAAACATAAATTCCTTGCAGGGTCTCTGTAAATTCCATGTTTGCATGATATTCAAAATGGCTTGTTGGTATTATAGGATTTTGGAGCCCTGAAGATAGACTTCTACTGACCACAGCAGCAAAAATGGAGACAGTAATTGATCAATAAGTGAACCCAAAGGACAGAATGCTGTTGACAATTCTATTTGCTTTGGAAACTTCTTGTGCTTTACAGTCTTCTCTATTCAAATATTATTTATTTAATATATGTGTAAGGGCTTTGAGTAGGCTGCAATTTAGAATGTCCTATTGTCCAAATATGGAATAGAGAGGATATTCTCTGTTCATTAAAAAAAAAAAAAATCCTGATGGGACACAAAAGAGGAAGGACAAGATACAGTTTTGCTTACCTTAGCCCATGCAATTTCAGTGTCCAGATCAGCAAGCAAACCCTCTGAGGTGGACTTGTACACTAATCCAGCCTCAGTACCCTCTAGCCATTTTGACAAGGAGAGAGAGACTTCCTTGAGTTTACATGACAGCTGCAATGCCTGTTCCAGATCTTGCTTTCCTTCAGTGACCTGCATACAGAAGACAGCATGTAAAGAGATAAAGACTGCCATTTCAGGCCTGAAGAATAAGTAGTAGAAAAAGTAGTTGACAACATCCATGTGATATTATAGACAAATTCACTGATGTCCTTTCAGATCTGGAGAATCTGAATCAGATCTGGTCACGTTGACCCAACCAACTAACTGTATCTCTGAAGGCAGAGGGCTACGGAGCAAGGCCTCCAGTGATGACCATAAAAGGCAGGCAAACTCTTCTGGGAAAAGATGGTCCTTCAATTAACCAGACCCCACTTCATTTAGGGCTTTATAATAATCGCCAGAACTTTAACTTGTGTTCAGAAACAAATCAGAAGCCAGCGTAGCTCAAATTGCCTCTAATTAAGTACTTGAAATTCATGGTATTTCAGCAATCATTTGGAATTTGTTTTATACAGCAAGCAAAAATGCACTTAGAGAACTCTGACAACTCTTACCTGTGCACCCAGATCATTATAAAGAAATTTCAGTGCTGTCAGTTGTTCATCCATGCACTTTGGGTTGTCAGTTTGTTGTTTCTGTACAATTTGCCTTCCTGTTTTAATTACAGTCTCCACTTCAAGCTTTACTTCACTGAGGGTCTTATAGAGTTTCTAGAGCCAAGTCAACATACACTTTGGTTACCAGTTAATATTACAGTGCTTATTTTTACTTTCAAATAACTGTTAGAATTGCTCATGTTATATTCCTTCTGAATGCTTGACTATAAAGCTCAAGAGATGATGGGCAAGTTCAGACATCGTGGTCAGACCATAGTTTGGCTATCAAGAATGCTTGCAAGCTCCTTCTCCATTCCTATGGTTCACAGTAACCATAATTTTCTATGACATCCAAACTGGACAAAATAGGAGAAGTGATTCTAAATCAATCAGAAATCCATTTCAAACTGTGGTTTCTGGTCTGGAGATTAACTACGGTCAGCACAAGCCACAGCTCCCCAGTTTGGACTAAAGAAAAATTACTTGGACTTCATGGCAAACTATGGTTACCCTGATGAACCAAGAAGTGATGCATGGATTTGACATGTTGAAGGACAAGAGAGAGGGAAGAGGATAGACTGTCTGAACCCACAGCATGTTCCTAACAGCCAAACTATGGATTAGTCATGATGTCTGAGTTGAGATAAACTGAAATTAAGATCAGTAGTTCACAACTTTAAACACTTGTTTCATCCAGAGTTTAAAGAACTAGGCTAATTATTTCCATTTTAGTACAAATAAGACAATAAAAGTATCACATTATAGTTATAATACATCCCAAAAGATGACAATGTTCCAAGACTCTCTATCAAACTTTTCTCCAGGCACTATTAAAGTGAAGAGTTAAGTAAGCCTGCCCTTAGAACATGTGTTATTCTGATAACATGAGTAAGATTCACATTCTTTAATTATTATATCTAGGTGCAAGAATACAATTACTCCCCCAAAAAGCTGTTCCTTTTATCCATGCTGCCCACCAGGTCTATGCATATAGTTCTTCATACCACCAAAGTATTCATTTCAGTTGATATACAGAAGCAAATTACCTTAATGCTTCATAAACAAAGGGAAATATCTATATCTAAGGATATGCATACACATACACAAACACACACATCAGTGAAAAGTAGGAATGCCCAGCCATAACTTTACATTACCATGCACTTATTAAAGTGAGACTGAATGACATCGGGGTCAATATCCTTCACATCCAAGACATGAAGTTCAGCCTTTACACTATCCAGAACCCGTTTACAATCCAGCATACGTTGCTCAAAATTCGCTGGTTTCTGGAAGAGCTGATACTTTGTGGATACCTCCCGAAGTTTCCTCTGTTTATATAAGAAGGCAAAAATTTCAAATAAAAAATACAACAGGATTCAAAATCTTCTCCCTATGTTGTCCCTCCACCCTTTCCTCTTTCTCCCCACCTCTCTTGCTGAGTTGACTATCTTGTTGTCTTTGTCTATCCTAACTACGCCCCTTGATCCCAATGCCCTGGTTGTCATTTCTCCTGCCATTATTCCTCCTTTCCACCACATCATTAACCTCACACACACACGGGATCGTTCCCTACTGCACTCAAACATACCACCGTCTTCTCTCAAAGAAACCATCCCTTGACCCATCCTACGTCTCCACCTACTGCCTCATTTCCCTTCTACCCTTCACCACCAAACTCTTGGAGTGTGCTGCTTCCTCCCACTCCCTCAATTTTCTCTCCTCAGAGTCTACTTTCAATCCGCTCTAATCTGAGATGGGCCTCCTGCATTCTATTGAGGCTCCCCCACAAAAATCACAGTTGACCTCCTCACTGTAAAACTTAAAGCCCTCTTGTCCAGTTCTCATTCTTTTCAGTCTCTCTACTGCATTTGATACAGTTGATCGCTTACTCCTGCTTGATACCATTTCTGCCTGAGGCTTCCACGATTCTGTCCTCAAGTACTTCTCCTCCTACCGGTCTAATAATTCTTTCAATGTTTCCATAGGGGGGAGCTCCTCCTCTGCTTTCCCTCTCTCTGCTGGTGGAGTCATTTGACTCAGCACCCTAGATCCCATGCCCTACTACAACTCTGTAACCAAACCTGAGCACTTGTAACTGAAAAAATCACATATTCTCTCCCTATTTACCCCACCTCCCCTTCTCTTCCCCTCTTGTTTCCCATGTTGACTTTTGAGCAATAAGCTCCTTTTGGCAGAGATTTGTCTTCTTGTACTCTGCACAGCATCATGCACACAGATGGTGCTGTATTATCATCATCATCATCATGAAGAATTTTGTTCTATCACCACATACTTTAATGAATGCCAGAAATTCCCCAGACACCCCCCCCATTTACAACAACAACAATTCCTGCAAAAAATGCTTCACGTGAATTTTGAAATACTTCAAAGCATGATTTATTTCCAAGCAAGTGTTCCAGACCTCCCAACTTCTTTTTGCCACTGACCCAAATTCAAGGCATGTATTCAAACCAAGAGCAATGTAGAGAGCCAGTGTGGTGCAGTGGCTAGAGTGTTGGACTGGGAGCTGGGAGATACGGGTTCTAGTCCCCACTCGGCCATGGAAGCTCACTGGGTGACTTTGGGCCAGTCACAGACTCTCAGCCCAACCTACCTCACAGGGTTGTTGTTGTGAGGATAAAATGGAGAGGAGGAGGATTATGTACGCCGCCTTGGGTTTCTTAAAGAGGAAAAATGGCGGGATATAAATGAAATAAATAAATAAATAAATAAATAAATAAATTCTGTTCAATCAATTCTAGTAGCAGTACTGAGATTTTCATACCACAAACACACCCTCTGTTCATTTTTTTAATTACGTGTCTGTACTCAGACCCCAGTAAATAGGAGAAATGCAAAGAGCAGATATTTGTGATACTTACCTGCAAGGTATCCAGATGAGACCCACCACGAGGAGATCTGCATTCTGGGGAAACTGGCATCACTGACCGCACGTTCTTTTTTAGCTCTTCCAAGGTGGATTCATGAGCAGCAATCTCAGCTTGGATTTTCTGCCAGGTCATTATAGGAGAGGCAAAAAATAGTACATGGCAGATATCAGCCTTACTAGCAATAAATCACACCATAGAAGTCTATTATGAATGCTACAATGTCTACATCAGTCATGCTTGCTTTGATGATAGGCTGCTTCTTTTAAAGTCATTAGGCCCATTACAGCAGGTATTCCAGTGCATCCTCACACACACACACACACACACACGCACACACAAACACAGACAGCTAAATTATACATCACAAATTCCCTTCAACAGGAAATCTATTATCATCCTACAACCCAAAATCCTGTGTGACATAAAAGAAACCCCAAATCTACTGAAACTACCTGGGCCTCCTGTGGCATTTGGAAGGCATCTATTCTGTCAGTCAAGTATGAAGTTAGCTGCCTATCCAGATCCTTCAAGTTTTCTTGTAGGACCTGCAACATGTGCTCAGTTTCTCTCATCATTTGAAGCTGCTGTTCCAAGGAAATCTGCCTGCTCACTGCCTAAATGGAAGAGCAAAAGAATAAAGTTGCACTAATACTTTTGGAGTTGCACATAAATCTGAATATAAATATGAAATAAAAAGAGAACTGCAAACACTGCCCTCTGCTTTCTTGCTTGCTGCTAAGAGCAGAAATCAAGTATTACTTTCTTAACATTATGGGACACCCTATGCAAGGTACATAATTCAAAGATTCATAGCAAGGGAACTCCCATACAAAGGCACTGACTTTCCCTATTAACATTTCTCATCTAAACATGTACAACAATAGGATGGGGGAAGGAACATAGGAAAGCCAGGCATAGTTTGAACTCATAAAGGGATTCTATAATCACCATATCATGGAACATCAGACCCAAAATGGATGTCAATGGACATCGATTCAGCCTTTAGCAAGATCCCCTGACATTCCTAACAGTTTCACAATCACACCTTTCAAAGGACAGCGAGTAGTTCTCGCTCCAAGGTAAATGGTTCTTTAAAACCAATTTGCCATATCAGTCTTCAGAACAGGTTGCAATACGCAGTGAAAATATGAGTAGAACTGCAAGCAGCTGCTTTAAATATATGTAAGGGGAGTCACTCACACAAAAGAATGCCTCTGGCTCTAGCCTTGGCTCTACTAAGATGTTATAAATTCACTGTATTGCAGTACAATGCAGGTTTCTCTCCCTTATGGAATGATTTAGTCGTGGGACTCAGAAACCCTTGAACAAAGTTTATTTTTTATTTATTACATTTCTATCGCACCCAATAGCCAAAGCTCTCTCTGAATATACTAGATTAGACATTTCAGATCACAACTTGCACAAAGTATCTTTAAAAGAACTAGCATTCTACTATTTATGCCCTTGATTTTATTGGAGTTTAAGAGAAAATTATCTGGAACTATTCACCTGGAATACTTGTGACAATCTGATAATGCCAATCACTACCATGAATTAGAATCACCAATCCAGACTTTAATCTAGTTTGCAATTTTGAGAGCACATCTAATTAGCTGTTACTACACTTGAACTAACTCTTTGTTTATAATTGAGACTTTAACCCATTGCACACATTTGTTTATTGGAGCACTCTCACAATGTCATCATACTTTGTTTTGGATCAGTTACCTTAGTTATAACAGCAGCAGCAAAGGCTTAGAATTGCCTCTACAAACTCTAAATGTTTTTTCAGGGAATGGATAAGGCCCATCTATGAATACTCAGCAAAAACTGCTATCATTTATTTTGGCCTGCACAATGACTTGTGACCCAACAAGCTGAACCAGTCGTGTATGCTTCCCATTCAGGGGTTCAGTCAGCCTTCCATTTTTGCTGTGTGCCCAGGGGTTCTCAAACTCATGGAAGGCCACAATACAAGGTTTGTGCATTGTTTGGCTTGGTGGGCTGCAAGTTGTGCAGGCCTGATCTTGTTACTGGGCACCAATGATTTCTGATTTCAAGCTTTTTCTAAAGTTATATATTAAGAATATCAGTGCTAGTGAAAACAAATGAACCATCCTGCTTAACATACAAATTCTTACCACATGGCTTAGCTCTTCATAGCGGGCATTGAAAGCCTCCAGTTTTTCACCGATGATTTCATCAAGGATCCCTCCATCAATCAATGTTTGGCCAAGCTCCCGAATTTGAGTCCGATTATCAGTTGGATGGCGCAGGACAGATTCCAGTGACTAAAGAAAACAGAATTACAGTAAAGCTTGTGTGCTTATTTTCTAGTATACTGGGTAGAAACAGTTCTAGAGTAACTCATAACAACATTTTCCTTTGACAAAAACAGAAGCATTTTAACCACATTTCATTATTTATCGTCATCATTATTTTTGTTTTTAAAAAAACAATTAAACCTGAAAATCAACTTCTCACTCTAAAAGAGTTTCAAAGTAGTTTACAGAAAAATAAATCCAAATAAAACAGTGACAAATAATCCAACATCGAACAAAAGAGCAAGAAAAAAGATCAGCAACACGCAGCAGCAACAATGCAACATGAACTAACAACTGAAAACAAATGAAAAGAAAAAACATTGTAACTAAAGAACACCAAATAGGAAGGAGCCAAAGCACAGCCCACTGAAGTGCCTTCCATTTCCACTAAGGGAGCAGGCCAGGCTTCTCCTGGAGCCCAATCTGGTCTCCTAGCACAAGGCCACCTCAGCTGATCTCAAACTATGGGGCTCATTGGAAGGACAGATACTGAAGCTGAAGCTCAAATATTTTGGCCACCTAACGCAAAGAGAAAAGTCACTGGAAAAGACCCTGATGCTGGGAAAGATTGAAGGCAAAAGGAGACAGGGACGGCAGAGGATGAGATGGCTAGATAGCATCACTGATACAATGAATATGGACTTGAGCACACTCCGGGAGAGAGCGCAGGACAGGAAGGCCTGGCGTGCTATGGTCCATGGGGTCACGAAGAGTCGGACACGACTGAATGACTGAACAACAACAACATAGAGAAGCAGATGCATCCTGAGACATCCACGACCCAGACCATTTAATACAAAGCCAGCTGCCTGAACTGAACCCAGAATCAAACTGGGAGCCAGTGCAGTTGGTTGAGCCCCAGCATGATATCAACATGCTGACTCACACCCGACTCCAGTCGAGCAACTGTGCCACCCACAGTTTCTGAACCAGCTTCATGGGCAAGCCCACATAGAGCCTGTTGCAGTAGCCTCATCTAGATGCCTCTGAAACATAGATGGTAGCAGTCAGGTCTATCTTCCAGCAGCTGGCGCATCAGCCAGAACTAACAGAAGACACTCCAGTTAAGCAATGTAACTGCCACTATTTAAAGAATTTTTAGAAGAACCAGCACAAAATATGCCTGTAGTATTAAATCAAATCAAATACATTTTATTTATATGCCACTTTTCAGATAAAGTTTTCCCAGGGTGAGGCTCATCCATTGCACTCCGGGTGTGCTGATCCCTGCTGCAAAGCAGCAATATCTTTATTTACAAAAGTTAACTATTATAAAGGATAAGATAAGCCATTTATTTATTATCATTGCAATTATCCTATCTTTAAACGTAGCAGGAAAAATATCTGTTCTTTTAAAAAAATATATCCAGGTACACTTGCTACATACTCTTGTATGTAAACTTAATTTTATTCCACGTTACCTCAAGGGCTTCATTGACGGCATCCACTTTATCTGGTAAGTTCTCTGTACTTTTCATCCTCTCCTCCAAAGTATTTAGCCAGGTTGTTTCTAGGTCCAGATAGTGCAGCAGTTCGATCCAGCAAGACCAAACTTCCTGAAGGTAAAGGTTACATTTCAAAAGAGAGATGTTTATGCAACCTCATTACATTTCAGAGAGATACCTTCTCAGTCTAGTGAGACACATATTTCCCCAGTACTGAGCTGGTACTCTAGTGTTGCTTGTCAACTATGGAAACCTTCATTAACGTCTGCATATAGTCCACAAATTCCTGCCCATTAATGGGATGCCCAGCAATTTATCTGTAGCCCAATCTCCTCGCCTGTTCCAGCGCCTGTCTACCTCCTACAACTCCCATGCCCACTTTCCTTAAGTGGTGTGAGGGCCACAAGACAGACCCTGCTCTTTATTGCTCACTGTGGCCCATTTTAAGACGATCATATACCACCTTAACGAGCAATAGTATTAAGCAGCATTTTGTCTGCACACACAGCCCTTTTGCTCCTCACTTTGCAGAAGGCACAATTAAACCAGGAAGCTTCTAACTAACCATCTTGAACCACAGTCTGCAGTTAGTTTAAGACCCTGGCTAGTTCTGAAGCTGGTAACCATAGTTCGGACAAAATGGGAAACTATGATTAGAAACTTCCTGGTTTAGTCTCGGCTCACATAAAGAGATGAATAAAAGGGGTGCATGCCAAGGACAAAATACTCCTTCATCTGATTGTCCACAGTTGGCCAATATGTTCCACTAATGACTACTGATGTATCATGACTATCTAGGGAGATGTGGAGGGATGACTGCAAATAAGAAAGCTTCTAAATGTATACATGATTACATCCAACTCCATGTATCAAATAATAGAGAAATTATGGTCACATTAAATATACTTCCTCGTGTATTTCTCTTTGGCTATTCAATGATACACTAGTATTTTTTGTTGCCCAACAGATCACAGAAATATGCTGATTCTTGCCAATGTTAGAGCCACTGCTGTGAACTGATTTCAACCAGTGCAAGAGGTGGGCAGTACAAACAGTAGCCTTAGACCATTTCTGTCGAAAGGTCAGCCTTAGGCGATAGTTTTAAAATTAACAGAAGCAAACGAAATAATTAAATGTTTCTGAAGCTGAGAGCCTGTGACTGGCCCAAAGTTACCCAGTGAGCTTCCATGGCTGAGTGGGGACTAGAACCCGGATCTCCCGACTCCTGGTCCAACACTCTCAGCACTACCCCACGCGGGCTCTAATAGCGTAGGCTATTAGGTTTAGCACTGGGAAATTTCCTTTTGCCTTGCACTTATGCCCCACAGGTATAATAAGTAGGGGGTGGAGAATCTAGACTATGGACCATACCTCCAGTGTGTGACATTTCCCCCGGATCCTGTTGCAGAGTAGCTGGTAATTCTCCAATACAAGGTTAAGCTCAGTTGTTAAGTCCTGACCACCAGATGGCAGTTTAGCAGCTAACATCTTGATGCTGTCTTTCATAATTTTCACCCGCACTTCTTTCTGCAGCACATCCTCCTTTGCTCTCTGCTCAAAGAAAGCGAATACTGACCAAGCTGAACCTAATTGCAAGGTCTTGGCCTTTCTTAACCTTTATAAATGAAGGCTATTGTAGCCTTTATAAATGAAGGATTCCACATATAATTAAATTACTCCAATTAAAATGAACTTTCAATATCATATAATTATGGAGTGGGCAGGAACGCAATCCATGGGCTCCATGAAGCCTCACTTGAAGCACTCAAGTATTATTGATCACATTTGGATCTGCCCTTCCTCCCAGGAGCACGGGATGACATACACTGGGATTATCCTATTTTATTCTCATAACACTTACACTGTGATGTTAGACTAAAATACAGACTCAATCCAGGGCTGATTTATTGCCGAGTAGGTTTTTGAGTCCAAGTCCCCCATATCTAGAACAACAGCTTAGCCATTATACCAGCTGGCTCTAGAGCTTTGTATGGCTTTCAGAGTTCTTAGAATTCTGCAGTTTTACTTTCAACCATTTTCTCTACAACCAAGAGAACTTTACTCTAAAATGTCTCTAAACACTGAGATATAAAAAACCAAAGCTCGTTATACTGTCAAATTTCATTGTTTCTAAAACAACAAAAGAGTCTTGTAGCACCCTTCATGGCTAACAAAAATATTATAGCATAAGCTTTCATGGACTAGAGTCTATTTCAAAAGCTTCTGTATAGCCGAAGTCTATTTAAAAAATAATAATAATAATCTGGAATTGCCAACAATAGTCCTGGCATTCATCTCAAAATCATCATCAGGTGTGATGCCACACTTTTTAATGTGTAAAGAATTATTCCTTTAACATGACTTGATGGCCAGACTTTGAGATTTCAGTTAATACCGGCCAAAGCATTGTTATAACAGCATTGCAGAAAACGTACAAACACAGGAAAAAGCTGGCTTTCTTTACATTCAGAACATTTTTAAGCAATTCAAATGAAATATGTTGGTTGGGTTTGCCCTCCCAGGTCACGCTTTATTTCCAGTTCTCTCACCAGTGCTGAATTACCACCATGACACTACAATTAAAAAAAAAATCTGCCAAAAACTAGATTAAGATGCAAACATAAATGGAATTATACCAGGCAAGGTCAGCAGTAGTGGTGGTGATGATGGTGAAGTAAAAAGGCATAACAGCTCTGTGTTCCCTACTTTCATACTGTGTTTCATACTTTCAGAGTACAAAGTTCCCTCATTAAGGATGCAATCCTATGCATGTTTAGATAGCAAAACATCCTACAGCTTCCCGCATTCTCCAGCTGGGAGTTGTAGGACTTTTTTCAGTCTAAACATGCATAGGATTGTGCCCTAAATCTCGTCATTCAGCATTCACCTCAGCACTCTGTAATGTAAGCTACCCTGAATAGTTTCAATCCCTGAACCTGCCTAACCCCATCATATAACAAGAGTTATAATTTCTGTTTCTTCCAGTCCTTGCTCATCATCTAGCAGTATCTCGAGCTGATCTGGCCAATACATGGTACCAGATAAAACAGGATCTAGGTGTCTTCTAATTCCAGTATGCCAAATTCAAGTCCCATTTCTCCTTAGCCTAAAATGTTTAGATATCGTTAAACACCCAGGTGCATATTTGCCTTTTTAAAAAGCCTTATAAAACATTATTTTTGTTAAACCTAAGTTGCCTTTTCCCCCTTCTCTCATTTTCATTGAGTTTCTAAGGACAATTAGGATGGATACCCAGGACTTTAAAAATTCCCATTATTCTAATACTGAGCGAACATTAAAAAAAAAAAACATTATATTCTGAAAACCCAAAAATATTTTCAGAAAGTAATTACTTGTTTAACAATGGCCTATATACACTTGAGCTCAGTGACCACATACTTTCTTATTCAATCAAGCTTTTCTAGTATTTCTGACCTTCATTTCCTCCACAGCATTTTCCAGCTCATCTGGACTCTTGTATTCAAAATCTCTCTCCAAATATTCCTCTTCAGCCTGTGCCATCCATTCTTGCATCTCTGCTAAATCCTTTTTGAGGTTTACAGCTTTTTCTTGACTTTCAGATAATTGATTTTTCTGACTAATGATCTAGCAATTCAACCAAAAAACATAAAGGGAATTGTATTATTAAGCTCTGCTTGCATCATTTGAAGGGTGTCTTAGCACTGATGCAGGGAAAAAATATGGGTATCAGAGTGCTGAAAGTTTCAGCAGCTTACTTTTTAGATAATGATTCCATTTGGCACTTTAAAAAAAAGCAGAAATTATCTTGGCCATACTGTTGCTATGGTTACAAAGCAAGAACTTTCATTATAGGTTATCGGAACTCACAGATGCAATTGAATTTTCTTATTTTTAACCATACAGCATTATAGCTATGGAAAGGAAAGGTTCCTCCTGTGCAAGCACCGGGTCATTACTGACCCCTAGAGGGACGCCGCTTGTGCTGGCATTTTCATGGCAGACTATAGCGGGGTGGTTTGCCATTGCCTTCCCCAGTCGTGACCACCTTTCCCCCAGCAAGCTGGGTACTCATTTTACTGACCTCGGAAGGATGGAGGGCTGAGTCGACCTGAACTGGCTATCTGAAAACCAGCTTCTGCTGGAATCGAACTCAGGTCGTGGGGAGAGTTTTGGTTGCAATACTGCCGCCTACCACCCTGTCTATGGATACACATCTCTAGAATATGAATCTAGTGTGTTGATGACAGTGATTCCACAGCAAAGACTTTTGCTTCAGCTGTTTAGGCTCCTGCTAACTTCAAGCAAAATAACACATTACTTAAAATATGAGCCCATAGCAAGTGGCAGGAGGTTCTAATGTGCATCCTCCCCTGAATGAATATGAGTCCACAAGTACTGCCTACAGCCCTAGACTGAAGGATGGTAAACACTAGCTGAAAGGCCTAAGTTGTTAAGGATGGCTCATAAAAAAATTGGGGTAGGATGAGAAAGCGATAAGGAGTTAAATTTCAGATTATATGGACTGAGCGTTGTCCATATAATCCACAGCATTACCCACAATGTTCAGATTGTTTCAGTGTTGACTGTCAGGGCAACCAATTAAACAAGCACTCTTCTACCAACAAAAATGGCCAACCTAATCTGCCATTCTAGTTGGTCAAAAACTCAGTTTGTCTTTTGCCTGGGTAGTCAATGTTGCCATGCAAGGCCTAAAAACTATCAGTGGCTGGGGAAAGACAGCATTGGTTTACTAGAAGGGAAACCCAGATGAAATGGCCACCCAGGAATGGAAACCTAGCTGAAACATGCTATGTAGATTTACAAACAATTCCTTTCAACTTTTACTGATTCTCTGACCCTCTTGCATTTGCCCAGCAGTGTAACCAAGAAGGGAACAGGGTATAAAATAATTCATAAACACATATTGTACCTAAAAATAAAATTTAGGCTGTGATGCAGGAGACACTCCTTCCGAATGATCCTTAATTGAAAGGAATGCCACACGTACACAGGGTAACTTTCTGGTTTTCTCCATATAATGTTCAATACAATCATCACTGAAGAAATCATCTTAATGTGAATGGGCAAGTTTCTTTTTGGAAAGCAAGCAGATCTTTTTTCAGATGTGAATGGAAACAGGAACATGGGCATTTTTATATATAAAATAAATATATATATAAAATAAACAAAGTAGTATAAGTCCACCTGTTATTACATGCTTAGCAAGCTCTATTCATGCAATGTACACAATGAAGCTAGTACCATGAATACAGAGTGACAGATAAGATAATGCAAATAAAAAGTAATACTAGCAGTAACTAACCTGCTTACTGAGTTTTTCCCACTGTGACTGGACATCTGTCAGCTTCGATTTTACCCAGGCATTAACAGGCTGACCTCTTAAAGCAGAATCTATTTCTTTCATCTCTTTTAAAGACAACTCAGTGTTTTCCATTTCAATAACAAACAGCTGATCAGAAAGAAGAGAAAACATTTAAATAACTACTTCTAAGGGTTTTTCTTTTTTCCTTTGTACAGTAAACACTCCCCAACACACACACACACACACACCACGCTCCAAATATTACACTAGAAATGGCTTGTTAAACTCTCAACATGCAAAATCAGTTTCTCATTTTATATAGTGAGCTGCTGAAGTCATGGAATTACCTGTTTCTGGATTTTGACCAATGTCTCTATTTCAGGAATGGTCTGAAATAGTCCAGGCCAATAAATAGGGTGTGAAAGTTGCACTGGTTCTATCCCTGTTATCTAGGGATAAATTGTCAACTAAACATTTCATAGCTACCACGCTGGCTGGGATCCAAAGAATTATACAACTATTTACCTGTGTCCAAAAGGGGCTTTGGTGTTGTGTTTCTTAAATAGTAGACCCACATGTCAGAGGGCAAACTACTTTAGAAAGTGGAGGGACTTTCGAAACTGGTTTGGATTATGAAGTGGGGAGCTTTTCCATACCAGCCATAACAGCTTCAGTTAAACACAATGGGAGTGTTAACACCTCATACTTCAGTGCAGTGCTTTCATGTTTTAGTAAAACTGTAACTACATGTTTTAGGTTACCTTTTTCAAAATGTGGCCAATGTTAATAATCTTAGTACCACTACATTCTTCCTCCCACCAACTGCAACTACCGGTGCAGCTTGTTGTGCAGTTTGTTTTTTACTGGAGCAGCAGGCACCAGAGTTTGGGTAGATCACCTGATTGTTGGAGGGTGGGGTTAATTATAAAGATAGTTTTAATCTTCACATTAAAACATTCAAAGAACAAATATAAAATAGTATAAATATGGCCAGTTGATTGAAATGCCACAGCTTGATCAAAAAGTCAAAACATACCAAGTTTGGATAAACTCTATACTACAGTACATAGTTCTGCGTTCCTACATGGGACAAGCAACCACTAATTTCTAGGGTTTTCTGAAGATCATTATCAGATTCTTTAGGATTATAACCACACCTTTCTCTGTAACAGCCCTTCATTTATAACATGAATCAATTTTAGCATCCATATGAAAGTTGTAAATATTCAAGTATTTTAACAGCTTATTAAAAAAATTGAATTAAGGTTCAAAAAGTGCAAGTACTTACCATGCTATCACCGATCAAAGGAATGTAACCACACACTACTTAACTTTGTCTTTGTTGTTTGAGGGAAGTGTTACTATGTTTTCATGCCCTCACATGCAATGGTCATGTGTGCGTGAGGAACACATATTAATAAGATCTTTAACCTAGAGTCATGGAGCACAGCAACAGGAACTGGAATGCCCAATTGGGAAAAAGCACAAACCTAAAACTGGGCTCTCTAAGATGGGGCATTAGCATTGAGACCAGATCAAAGAGTAGAATAGTCTATTATATAGCTTATTACACAATTCAAAGGAGTATATACATAGGCAGCATGCAGACAGGATTGGCAACTTTTTAGTTAATGCCATGGAGGAGTCTTGGGGTAAAGAGAAAGACTGAAACAAAGCAGCATGCAGGAGGTTTAGAAGGGAGAAAGAGGAGAGGCTGCTCCAAACAAAGATAGGAAGGCACAAGGGTTTGCATTCATGAGGGGTCTAACTGAAATGGTGATAGGGACCTGAATGCAGATAACAACCCTAGAGACATGGGTAAATCTTATTGGCATAAGTGGGGAGAAGGAAGGAAAGATTAAAGTGAAAAAAGATTAAATGCAGCTTTTAACTATTATAAGGTGAAGAGGATAGAAGGGGAACTATTCAGTATCTGCTATGATCTGTAAATTTGTTTTGTGGTCAGAAACCCAGCGTTATAAGGACTGATTCTTTACCTTTATGGATCACTAAGCCCTGAAAGTACAGTCTGTTAAGAGCACAGGAAAAAGATGATGGTGATTCAAAGGCTGCCATTGCCTTGCTAGGTCCCCTGGATCCCTAACATTCAGAGTACAAAGTAATAAAAACAGCTGAAGGGGGAAGAAAATGCAGGGAGGTAGGATGGAAGATGGCAGAGGAAAGCTGACTATGGGATATGAACAAGGAATTCTGGAGGGGGTAGCCTGAACTGCTGCAGTAACACACACTGAGTTCTGACTGGAAATAATGCCTTTTAAAAGACCTTGTTCTAGAGAAAGGCGTTTTTCCCTAAGAACAAAAGAAGGGTGAGGGGATATCTAGGATACCACTGGGCTTGCCATGGGTAGCGAGTGCAAAATGCAGAACGCAAAGGAGGAGGCCCACGTGCAAACTCTCTGTGTAGGTCCTTAACTTTAACAGATACTAATGAATGTTAATGTGTCTTTCAGTGGTGACAGTGCTTTGGCATGGAATTTTCTCTCTGGATGGCCAGAGAGAAACTTAGGATGCATACCTAGGATGGCTTGTTTGGGTTAGGGACTGGGCAGGACAAAGGCCTCTGCATATTCCACAGGTCCTATGAACATTCCATAGGAGTGGAGATCCCAAAAGAACACAGTCCATGTGCACCTGCTTTATTGCTCTATACGTCCAAGTTCACATACACTTCCTCAGCAAGATGGAGGTTTCTGGAGTCAAAGAATTAGAAGTATACTGAAATGGCAGAGAGGCAGAGCTTCTCCATAACAGAAGCCTCATGGGATGCTCTATACCAGGGAGAGAGGCCCTCCAAATGTTGTGGGACTACAACTTCCCCTCACTCCTTACCACAAACTATGCTGCGTAGGGCTGATGGGAGTTGCAGTCCAACAACATTCTGTACCCCTGCTCTATACAATGCTTGGAAATAGCCACAGAATAAACACAAGGTCAAGGTGAAGAAGCAACACCCTTGTACATTAGCAAGTCTTACCATACATTGATCAAGCTGTCTCTGAAGACCTTCAGGATCCCTTTGAATGGCTTGTTCTTTCATTAAGTCTTTTACACCATCCAACCATCTTTGTACCAGTTTTAAATCAGCCTGAATACAACACAGCAAAGTTGAGAATTATTATGAACTGTGATGAACAACCCAGAACTACAGCTTTTCAAAAGGTATTTGCCACCAACGAGAGAAAAGCACTACATATAATACTGATCCCTACTTGCTCATATTATGTTCTTCAGGCTGATGTGAACATTTGCTAACCAAAACCCCAGTTAAACAAACATTAAAAAGCCAAATATTGGAGGCATGGTCTATACACTCAAGGAACAGGAATACAGCCCATAGGAAGCTTGTTGGAGGGTTATGACCTTCTAGACTCCTGTATCAACACAGAACAAGGGTTGGAAGGATTTCATGCACCTTGAAGATGGCACCATGTTTAGCAATAATCAAAAAGCTTGTAACCTTAACTTCAGGCCCTAAAGCATAATTTTATATTGTCCACATAATCTGACCTATAATCATAGATCCAATACTTGTATTTCGTTACTACTACTACTACTACTACTACAGTACTATTAATGGCATACTGATTTCAGAACAGCCGCAAAAATAGAAGCCCCTGCCCCAAGAGATAACAGTAGGAGACTATGGAAATGTCTAAGGAGGAGTAGAAAAGTGAAAAATTCATATGGGATTAAATGAAGGGGGAAACTTAAGGTGAGGAAGGTAGAGTTGGGTGTCATCAGAATACAAGTAGTACAGAAATCCATGGGATTTGAGGGGGTAACCCAGGGACAGTGCATGAAAAGAGAAGAAAGAGCTGAAAATAACCCTGAGAGACCCCAAGGGAGAAGACCAACCCTGAAAGATCAATTACATTGGAAGGAAGAGAACTAGAAGAGGCTGATCAATTGTATCAAAAGCAGTGGAGAGGTCAAGGAGGATGAGAACAGACTGGAGACCATTACATTTGGCAGAGTTCAGAGTTGGAATTAAACTCTGTTCTATTTTAGGCCAAGCTATACAATCTGCTTCAATGATTTTAGAAATATCACAGCCAGAATTCAGTTATGCTTTTTCATTTCAGTGATGCTTTCTGTTCTTCGCTATTCATGCAAACATATACTGCCATCTTAAAGGACATGTGTTCTGGGTGTTGAAAGTCCCTATTGTACTTATTCAGAGGAGCAATTTATGTCCAGATTCTTGACATTCTTTTGTTCTTCCTCCAGCTTTTGGTATTTTTTTCAGCTGATTTGTATGGCCTATGAAAAAGCTTCCAAAACAGACTGAATACACAATAGCCCCAAAGATATTTGCTACAGGCTGATCAAGATATACTCTGACCTGTAGAATAGAGTAGTGAGAGATTCTTCAGTAGAAATACTATTTATATATCACTTAACATTTACAAGGCACTTTACCAGTTTAATTTTTTATTTTATTTATTAAATTTCTTAATCACCCATCTGGCCTGTCATCCGGCCACTCTGGGTGATGTACAGCAATACAAACAGTTTTAAAACAATAAAATTCTACATTAAAACATCATATTTCTAAAAATACCCTAACCCACCCCAAAAGCCTGCCTGAACAACCATGTTTTTAATGCATGGTGGAAGCTCATTAAAGAGGGGGCACGGCGGAGTTCCCTAGGGAGGGAGTTCCACGGAGTGGGAGCCACCACAGAGAAGGCTCTCTCCCTCATCCTCACCAGCCTAGTTGTCCTGGCTGATGGGACAGAGAGAAGGCCATCCGAGGCTGATCTTGTTAAGCGGCCTGTCTGGTGTTGCTGGAGGCGCTCCTTAAGATAGGCCACCGGCGCTCTAGCCATCTCACCTCCTGTTTCAGGCCTGTAACTGCGGATTGAACCATGGTGCAGTCCGAGCAGTGTTCAGGGGGAGAGGGTGCTTCACAGCCACCTGATCTAATGCCCCAGTGATTGTGGCATTCCACCCACCAACTGGGGTCTCGACCGAGTGGCCATTTGCATGTTGCAGAGAATCCCCAAGTGCATTCAGGAATCCATTCGGATCCATAAGACGCCTGGGGCAGACCATTTTAATGGGTCCTCCACCCTTGCGGAGGGGTTGTGGAACCGAGAAGTCCAACATCACCAGATAGTGATCTGATCATAACAAGGGGGTGGTGGATATACCCCCTTTATCCTATTCCCTCCTAGTTGCCATCTCCTCTGACTTTATCCTATTAACTTAGCTTTCTCCTTTGGATACATACAGTCAGGGCCAGAAATATCGGAACAAGGATAACTGTTTTGGCAGTTGGCCTCTGTACACCACCACATTGAAGTTGAAAGGAAACACAACCAGATGGGAGCGAAGTCAGGACTTTCAGCTGTAATTCAAGGGTTTGACAAAAATGGGGCACTAACCATTCAGGAAGCACAGCCAGTGGCATACACACACACCCATCGTTGCTGGCTCATAAGTAATGGAACAAGCCAACCTCATTTCAAACTTAAGGACCGCCTTTAATACCTAGATGAAAATCCTTTGCAGTCAATGACTGCCTGAAGTCTGGATCCCATGGACATGACCAAATGCTGCGTTTCCTCCCTCAAGATGCTTTGCCAGGCCTTTACTGCAGCTGCCTTCAGCTGCTGCTTATTTGTGGGTCTTTCTGCCTTCAATCTTGTCCTCAGTAAGTGAAAAGCATGCTCTATTGGGTTGAGATCAGGTGACTGACTTGGCCATTGAAGAACATCCCACTTCTTTGCCTTCAGAAACTCTTGGGTAGCTTTTGCTGTATGTTTTGGGTCATTATCCATCTGCAATATGAAGTGGTGTCCTATCAGTTTGGCAGCATTCGGCTGAATATGAGCAGAAAGTATAGCCCTATACACTGCAGAATTCATCCTGCTGCTTTTCTCAGCAGTCAGGTCATCAATAAACACCAGTGAACCGGTTCCATTGGCAGCCATACATGCCCATGCCATAACACTGCCTCCACCATGTTTGACAGATGATGTGGATCATGAACTTCTCCATACTTTTCCCATCATTCTGGTACAAGTTAATCTTGGTTTCATCAGTCCAAAGAATCTTCTTCCAGAACCGGGCAGGCTTTTTTAGGTGTTTGCTGGCAAAGGCTAACCTGGCCTTTCTGTTCTTGAGCGTTACCAGTGGTTTGCACCTTGTTGTGAAGCCTCTGTATTTACATTCATAAAGCTGTCTCTTGACTGTAGATGTTGACAATGACATGCCTACCTCCGCAAGAGCGTTCTTGACCTGGCTAGATGTTGTGAAAGGGTTCCTCTTCACCGTGAGCAGAATTCTGTGGTCATCCACTTAACCACTTTAGTTGTCTTCTGTGGTCTTCCAGGCCTTTTGCTGTTGCTGAGCTTGCCAGTTAATTCCTTCTTTTTCAGGATGTTCCAAACGGTTGTGTTGGCCACTCCCACTGTTTCTGCTATCTCTCTGATTATTTTGTTTCCTCAGCCTAATGATGGCCTCCTTCACTCGCATGGACCTCATGTTGGGAGTTCCAGTGAACAGCTACCAAATGCAAATGTAACACTCAGAACTAGCTCCAGGCCTTTGATCTGCTTGATTGGTCATGGAGTACCCAGGAAACAGGCCACACCTGGCCATGCAGCTGCTTGTCAGCCATTTGTTCCATTACTTATGAGCCACCAACAATGGGTGTGTGTGCATGCCATTGGCTGTACTTCCTGAATGGCTAGTGCCCCACTTTTGTCAAACCCCTTGAATTACAGCTGAAAGTCCTGACTTCGCTCCCATCTGGGTGTGTTTCCTTTCAACTTCAATGTGGTGGTGTATGGAGGCCAACTGCCAAAACAGTTATCCTTGTTCCAATATTTCTGGCCCTGACTGAATATATACTGCATTCAAACATGCCACCCTTTCCCCCATCCTCACAAAACATTTCTTGAGTCATCCTGCCCCTCTCAATACTGCCTCTGGAGGACTTCTCTTCCGAGGATGATCTGGAGTCCCCCAAGCCGACATCGCAGAGGAGCGGTCTGTGCTGAGCAACGTTGAGGCTGATCAGGGGAACCCTGGGCTCTTGGGGGAGATGGCCATCCTACCTTCCCCTCAAGACATACTTAGCCCCCTCTCAGACTCAAAGGCAGATGCCAAGGGACCACCTTGATACCACAGGGAGCGCAAGTGCCTAATGGTGCAGGCCCAGCTGGCTACCAGATACAGGAGTGTCCTCCTGAGGAACAAGGACTCCTTGTGACTAAAGATGTACTGGTGAGCAGGGCTCTACTAATGAGGAGACCATCCCTCAGATAGAACCGATGGCCTGCAGCCTTCCATTCTAAGCACAGAATGCTGGAGCAATGTCTGTGCACCAGCTCCCAGAGCCCTGCCTTGCCTTTACCCTATTAACCTTGCTCCAGTCCATTAATCATCTCTCTCACACTATAACCATGTGACAGGCTCTGTAGATAATGCCCATAGCCATTCCAGAGAAAACAAAACCACCATGTGGGAAATAAATATTTTAGGGTAATAAATCAAACTCCGTTTTTTCAATTAAGTGTTAGTTGGAAACAATTGAACACACTTCACATTAACTTTAATCTTATTATGAAAAACGACAAGTACATTTGTGAAAGACGTTACAGAAATTTAATACATGAAGTTTAGCCAAGAATATTGTGGGCACTAAACAGCAATATCTCCTGCCAGTTAGGCATAAAAAGTATGGATCCCAAGTCTCTTATAAGGTGAGCTGCCAAGCCAGTTTTTACTCCTACATAGTTTTTATTTCTGATATCCCAAATCCAGAGGGTGCTTTGTCTTCTCGTCCCGCTCTAGACCATATACTCTGTTCTGGTAGCAGAGTGACTGACCCAAGCAATTGTCATCACAGCATTTGGGAATTACTTCACAGTGACAAAGATTACAACCTGCTGAAGCACATAAACTAATTTGGAGATGGGGAAAACTAAAAAGGTAAAGGTAAAGGTGTCCCCAACCAGTCGTGTCCGACTCTAGGGTGCGGTGCTCATCCCCGTTTCTAAGCCGAGGAGCCAGCGCTGTCCGATGACGCTTCTGTGGTCATGTGGCCGGCATGACTGAACACCGAGGTGCACGGAACGCTGTTACCTTTCCCGCTGAGGCAGTACCTATTTATTTACTTGCAATTTCTTGCTTTCGAACTGCTAGGTTGGCAGGAGCTGGGACTGAAGACGGGAGCTCACTCCCTCACGCAGCACTCGGGTCTCGAACTGCTGACCTGCCAACTTTCCAGTCTGCAGTTCAGCGTCTTAACCACTAAGCCACCGCGGCCCCTGGGGAAAACTAGGTAGGATTTAAATAAACATAAGCACTCATATGTTTACCTCAAATATTCTCAGTTTGGAAATAATTTCTTCAAGTAGGTGAACATCTTTAGAAATCTTCAGCTTTAACTTATCCCTGTATCCCTGCAGACATTTGAATTCTTGCTTGTACAGCTTTGATTTTTCATCTGGAATATGCTTCTCTAAGACCTGTGTTTCTGCAGCAAGTTTATCTACCATGCTTTTCTGATTTTCCAGAGTTTCATAAACTGTCTGCAGGGAAAGGGTTAAACAAAAAATGCATTTCACTTTTACACAAGTAGTAGTAGTCCCATGGTCTATATGGTATATAATATCTTTAGTTGTACATATTACACATTTATTTATTGATTTACTACATTTCTAATCCGCCCAATAATTAACGTTTTCTTGGTGGATTACAACCAGATTAAAAAAAAAAAGCTAAAATGCCAATTTAAAACACAGTTAAAATATAAAATACAATGCAAACATTTAAAATAATAAAATACAATATAATGCAAAACAATAAACAGCACAGGAATCGATAAAACAGCCATAATATCCTAAAATTAGGTCTCTAAAATGCTTGGGAGAAAATAAAGGGTTTTGCCTGGCAATGAAAGATAACAATGTAGGTGCCAGGCAAACCTCTTTGGGGAGTTTACTCCGTAAGTGGGATTTCACCACTGAGAAGGGCCTTATTACAAACAAGGAAAATGTAGGAATATAGTAATCGATATGGCCTGTGTCACCCCAGAATGTTGTCTATCCCAAAATGGGATTTGTTCCTATATAGTTTCCAAAACCACAAGGTTTTTTATGTGGATAAATTCAAAATCCTGATTTGTATGTTGATGTTTTAGGACAGGAGTATGTAATATGAAACTCTTGAGACACATCTCACCCATCTATCCACTACCTCATCCTGCCACCAGCACAAAGAGACACGCATTCCCATCAACGGGATATGAACAAGGGCACCATGGTACAACTCTACCTTGAGAGGGAAAGGTATTGGAAAAATCAATCCTGATGCCCTACAACTCTTCCAGATAATCCACTTTCATTTCCCCAAATTTAAACCTCACCCAACCATTACGCCAAATTATGATGAGGACATAAGGAATGGCCTAGAAATATTTTTAATAACAACAATAGGTTCAATATGGAAGTGATCTATGTTTTGGGAACAAATCACAGGGGGAAGAGACTGAAATACACAGAAAAGCATTTGGACATGAGAGAAGAGCGTTGATGGGATGTTGATGTGTAAAGAAAAAAATTGATTCCCAACTGATGCACAGTCTTCCTTTCTTTGGGTAGTATCCAATGGGGTGCTGCACCCCCACCAATTCCCTTCGGCAAGCAAGACCCACCACTTGTGCAATGGAGATTTCGCGCTTTGAGGATCAACCAGAATCAAGCAGAAACACTCATTTCTGGAATGAGGCAGGTTGGTGGAGTTTGCATAAGGGAGATCTGCCAGCCTGTCCAAATCTAGAAACTACCATTTCTGCTGATTTCAGAGCTTCCTACAGGAAGGGTTCAAACTCCACTGCGCAAGCGGTGCATCCCATTTGCACAATGGATTCAGCAGGACGGGCCGCCTGTGCAACGAAATCATCAGGAGGGACCGCTTGTGCAATGGTCTTGTTGGATACTGCCTTTGGTTCATAATAAGCAGAAGAACTTTGTAGACCTACATAAAAGGGAAAGTGGAAGAAAGCAAGAACGCAGTTTCATGTGAAGGTTGTTATATAACCTTTTGTCCAACAGTCCTGTAAGTTGCCTCAGAAGAAAAAAAAACATTGGGCATCTACTCCACAGCAATGCCTGCTGGGAAGGAGAAGGTTATGGAGAGCTGGAGGAATATGCATGCTGCTTTGGCCTTACTCAGCAAGGCTTTGGGTCTGGTTTTATTTATTTATTTATTTATTTATTTCATTTATACCCCGCCTTTTTTCCTCTTGCAAGGAACCCAAGGCGGCTGACATTATCCTCCTCCTCTCCATTTTATCCTCACAACAACAACCCTGTGAGGTGGGTTGGGCTGAGAGTCTGTGACTGGCTCAAAGTCACCCAGTGAGCTTCCATGGCCAAGTGGGGACTAGAACCCAGATCTCCCAGCTCCTAGTCCAACATTCTTGCCACTACACCACACTGGCTCAAAGTCAAAGTCCCATGACAGCTGGGCTTTCTGAACCCCATGAGGCTTCAGATGAAAGACAGAAACTGGCCCTGTATAAAGCATCACTCACAACTTAATCAACTACTGTCAGGTCGGGCAATATAACCAACACACCTACATGGGCAGAGGAGTAAACTGGGGTCATGGCTGTTGGGTTCAATTTGGCTTTTGCCAACTGTTTCTTTTTAGCCACATTTTTGGTAGAACAACCAGGGCGGAAATGGGAAATGCCACCAACAGGGTGGAAGTAACCCATCTCAGCTAGGAAAGGGATAGCAGAACATTAGGGCTGCTGTCCAGGGTTTTGAAGGCACCAGAATTTTTAGGTAGCTCATACGGGGAAACTATTTTACACCTGCCTCTCAGTACAACGGGAATAGATTACAACGTTTTTGCTGCAGACCACCTGAAAACTGCTGGAGGTCCCTGCAGACCACTTAATAAACATTTTTCTACTAATTAAAGCACATACGTAACTCATATTTTAATAACTATCAACTTGCCTTTCTAATGTGATCGATATGCCTGTTTTCATGAGAAAAGTTTTGTGAATGTGGTTATGATGGTTGTCAGCTTTGACTTCAGATCAGGTTCAGCAAAGTTACCTTTAACTGGTACATTTTTAGGGAAACATTTAGAGTGCCCAAGTCCCTTATTATGAAAATCACAGGCCCTGGGCCAGGGCTTTCTTATCTAGTTAGATAAGCTGTTGGGAAAAGGAACTTTTACATAGGTATTTTGAATGCATCACTCACTTTTGCCTCTCTATTTTTTTAATATCCACAACTATTTCTACTATACATCTAGCTTATCATAGTTATTTTACTGAGCAGCAGCTTTCATGTATAAAACTCTGTTGAAAATGTGGGAAAAGCCAACCAAACCTTCTCCCTACCCACACTCTAGTGGCATACAACCCGCTTTGTACAACCCGGTAGCCCGCTTAGTTGAAACATAATGATATGGAGAAGCAAAACCAGCACACAGTGGCATCTGCGCTTAAATTTGCTGAAGTGCAAACAGGAAACATACCTTTGTCTGTTGCAAGGCTCTTTCAACTTTACTAAAATCATTCACTGTATTCATGAGGGATTGAACCTTGCTTTCCAATTCATTCAGGTCATCCTTCAGTTTTTTCAAAGCATCCAAATAATCCTTAGAAGGCTGACTTTCAAATTCTGCTTTAAAACAAAAACATAAAGCCAACTCAACAAGTTGCTTATAAAAATCGAACAATGGGTTTTTGTTTTAGAAACATAGTAAGAATATACGTATTATTTTTGTCTCTTTTTAGCTGCATATATGAGATTGCCATATGCTCATGGAAACTCTGCTGTAACCCAGAGGAGATGCCCCATTCCTCATTGCATCTCACTGCATTGGTGCAGTTTCTCCACATTGCAAGAAACACCACCAATTGAACATGGAAGTGAATGAACATTTGTCAGGTGGTGACCCTTTATACATATACATATCTAAAATTGCTGTGAGAGTAGCTTCAAGATATTAATATCCCCTTCCTTAGAATGAAAGACTAACACATTTTGGCATTGTAGTTTAGAAAAAGACAAGAGGATACATGACACAGTCTTATAAAATAATCCATGGTGTGGAGAAACTGAGTACAGACTGGTTTTCTACATCTCTCATAAACTCAGAGTCATCTAGTGAAATTTAGAACAGACAAGACAAACTACTTCACACAATGCATAATTACCTTATGGATTTCACTGATGCAAGTTGTGACACTGAGAAGTTGGAAAACCTTTCACTCGCCTACTCATACACCAAATGCTTCTCAATTTTTATCTTAAAGCTCAACTGTGCATTTCATCTTTATTGTGTCACTAAGACTGCAGTTTATGGGTGACATCCATCTCCTGACAGAACAGCATTCGCCAGCAGGGCAGCCCACACATGTACACACACAACCTGCTCTGGAGGGTTGAGGGATCCTCCAGAGCACATTTAGGGGGCACACAAGGGAAGGAGAGAATAGGAAAGGTCCTTGGCACAAGTGGAAGTCTGCTCACACAATGGTGGATGTAGCCTCCTATCATTTAGTGCTAGCCTATTTTTACCCATATGTTCTAAAGCAATAAAACCTTCCTACAAGTTTTTAAAACCTCAGATTATGCAGAAAATCAAAACAGAAAGCAAGCAAGAATTATGAATATATAAGAATATGTATGAATATATAAAATCAATTCTCCTACACAACATACATGTTTAGTCTTGCTGGAAATTTTAGCAGAAATGTGAAATATATAAAAATGTCAAGGAAAATTTGCGTAATGACAGTTACCATTTTATATTGAACAGTACAGCATTAACCCTCCTGCACTTCCTACTCATGGATACTTAGGCTATGCAGAAACTGTAGCAATATACACGATTCCCACAAACAGACTGATATTCTTACATGCAGCTTCATGCGAGAGGATACAGTTTGAAACTCCTGAAAGTGGCCATGTAAAACATCGTGAATAGGGACAGAAGGGCACTGTTGCAACCTAACATCCAACTAACATCACAAAGGTTAATGGCCCCACTAAAATAAGAGACCAGCAAGATCTGTGATGCAATCTATAACCACTGCTATCTGCTTAAAGATGTACCTAGAAGACAGGGTGACACTCTGCTGCATATAAGTGTGAAGAGAACCTTAGTGATATACTGGTCCATAGGGCTTGTAGGCCTAAATAATTTCTTATGGATAGAACATTACTAGGTGAAGAGGTGAGAGGTAACTTTTCCTGTAGGCAGTGCAGTCTTTGCACTAATTACTGGTAAATGTTTTGTGAATCTAGTGTATAATTTACAACAGTCTTTCCCAACCTGGCGCCCTCTAGATGTGTTGGACTAAAACTCCAGCATTCCCAGGCAGTATGTCATGCTGGCTGGAGATGATGGGAGTTGCAGTCCGACGCATCTGGAGGGCACCAAGTTGGGCACAGCTGACGTATAAAATGCATAACAATATTTCTTTCTCCGTAATACAAAAGGGGTAGTATATGCTATATTGTGCCCTTGTAATAAGGTCTGTGTGGGTATGACAACTGGAATCATAAAGGTTAGAATCTATGAGCATAAAAGTTGTATTACAAAACTAGCAGATGCAAGCCCCTCTTGTTCAGCATTTTCATGATCCTGAATATAATCAGACTGATTCGATATTGTGCTGCCTTAAAAAGGTAAACGCCAAAGGACCTCAACTATATCATAAACGCCTGCAGAAAGAACTGTAGTGGATCTACATTTTAAAGACCAAGTCTCATGGCAATTTAAATGCAGAACCTGTTGGTTATGCATTGAATAAGATTATGGACAGTTTTGCCATAGGAAGCTGTCTGATCTGTAGCTTTTAAATATAAAAAGCACATTGGCCGTTACGTATTTTTACAAATGTTATTCACGTTTGATTTTTTTTTCATTATGGGGGTGTTAGGATGATCACGGTGGGAAAGAAGCCATCGTGGTTTCTCCTCCCATCCCCGCACATGCCACACGCGCAACCATCATTTACGTAATTCCCCATGATGCAGTGTCATCCGAACATGGTGCGCAACACAGCGGGGGTTAGCTTTGTAGCCACCCTACAACCCCTACTTCACACCATGCATTGTAGGGTGGGAAGGGAGTCAACACCATTGCGCTGCGCACCGGGTTCAGATGACACACCAACCCGCGCTGCAGTCCAGATAGTCATGCAAATGACGGTCACATGTGCAGCACACGAGGGGGTGAGGGGAGGAGCCACAATGGCTTCTTTTCCCCCGTGATCATCTGAAACCATATCTTGCTTTGTTTATTTCAATTTTGGATAGGTACTGATATTACCATGATTCTGTTAGTGGACTGACTAGATGTTTCCTCCAAATTGGTTACTCTCCTTTTCCTTTTAAATGAATAGCCTTTAAGGGTAGCAACACTGACATTGTAGTTAGCATTAGCAGCAACACCTAGGGTATTAGTCATTTATACCCATGTTAACCAAGACTCTCAGATGGGTTGCCCACCGGACTCTAATGGTATTTGAACTCTTTGTTGTGTTCCTTTACAACCTGAACGAGTTAGTGGCTACACTGTATTTTGGAGGAATATTAATGAATTCAGCTTTACATTTTTCATTCCCTCTCCTCTTAATGCTTTTCCCAGATTGTGAAGATATAAGGATTTTTATTATTTGTTACCTTTGCCCTTGACATGGGTATAATAGTGGCCTTTTGAGTGGCGAGTTTATTTTTGATTATGCGATTATCTGATACATGATTGTTTTACTTTGGGGGCAGGTTTGGTTGAGAAGCAGTGTTCTATTTTTTCCATATGTATATGTTATATTACTAGACCACCGATGACCAATTTATGATTGAAACACATTTGGTGTTTATTATATTTGAGTATTTTCATGTTTACTTGCTTTACTTATGCATTAAACTGCTTGCTTTTACTTTTTGTGGCTACAAAATCTGTTACATGCATTTGTAAAGTGTTCGTAGAATTCTTTTATTTATTCATTTAGTATTATATAACCCAACTTAATTGTTGATCTTTTACTCTACACATTAAGGACAGAAAAGAAGGGCACATGTGAATAAAATAAAATACAATGATCTGGACCCAAATGTTCTGTTCCATAAACAAAAGGAGTTTCTGTTCACAGACTCAACCCAATGTAAAAAAGGTACAGGCAAATACTAACCACACAAAATGGTGTGGTTTTCAACAACATGGAAAAGTTGTCTGGAACCTAACGCAGTATTAAGTAGTTATAACTGTAATTGTTTTGACATTTTGGTTTTACCAGAGTGTTATATTGACATTTATATTTTATATGTTTATTGCTGATTTAAAGTAGTATATTTTATGTATGTGATTCTGTTAAGTTGCCTGAAGCAGACACCCAGTCTGGCAGGGTATAAATTAGATTATCATAATGTAATTTTACTGAAGTCTTTCTATCCAAGACAATGAAAGTGAAGACAATTCCTGTGTTTTGAACATACTGGATGGCTTGATAAATTAAACAATTGCAGTATAAGTTAAAGGCGCCACATTTAGTAAAAAACAGAGCCACAAAACTAAACCCCACTATTTTAGACAGTTATATTTATTCTCTCTCTTCTTCAGTCCTCAATAGCATACCAATCTGGCAACCCAACCTTGAAACAAATAATGCTGAATTTTTTTAAAAAAATATTCTATGTTATATAGATGTTACAGAAATGCAAAAGAAGGGTTTACATTTCTGACATCTCCATATTCAGTGTGTTCTATTTTTTTTTTCTAAACTGTCTTTGGAATTTTGGCATCATAAACAACTTGCATCCATAAAGCAACTATCCAGGTAAAGCTTTTCTGAAGAAAATGTCTTTGGAAGAAAACTAAAATGATACTTATTCCTTTATAAGGAGCTAAAAGATCTACACCATGCTTTCAGTGAAACTATATGATTTATACATAGATTCAACCAAGATCTAAGGTGAATACAAAGCAGTCCCAGTTCTAAGGCTTTGGGTACTAGCAAAAAGTAGTAACACAGCATGATAAACAGGAGATGACGTTAAAAAAAAAAGACACACATATTAAATGCAAGCACACCTTTCTTCAACCGCTGTAGAAGATCCTCCAGTTTCTGTTGGGCAGACCTGAAACGGTCAGTCAAAGAGTTAAGGCTATCTTCAACAAAGTTTGGAGCTGCAGACTGGGATGCAAGGGCCTTGCACTTGGCTTTCAGGTGTCCGATTTGAGGAGTCAGACTTAACAGGTGAGTGAGTTCCCTCTGTGGAAGTTAAGTACATGCACACACATGCAAGCATTAAAACTGTTTCAATAGCCAATAGAAATAACCACAACCAGTGTGGGATCAATTTATATAATTGCATTTTGTGTATGTAACAGTGAACAAGTTTGACAAAATTACCTGACACGACTCCTTTAGAGTTGTTAAAGGTTGCTGTTGAGGTGATATAGCAAAGTTGTCTTTCAGCCATAATTCTTTTTCACTCACGGTGTTATCAAGCTCACCCAATTCGCTAAAATAAATGTTTACTTCATCCTGGCATTGTATTTTTCTTGCTACTTCTTCCAAGTGCCAAGCTGCCGCCTTCCACTCTGCCAACAGCTTCTCTAGGGTACTTGCTACATCTTCAGTAGGAAGTCCTTCTGAAAAAGTGAAATAAATAGATTTGTTTTCATATGCAGCATTCACTATCACAATGTTACTCTAAACTCTGCTCGTCTTCTGAGCTTATAGACTGATAACCATCCATCCCAAGATCAGGCCCAACAGAAATAATGGGTTCCCCATCAATTACTCTCAAGCTGTAACACATAGAAGAGTTTAACTTCACCCACATTCCACATTAAAAGATATATTCACACCTTAGAAACATTACCAGACACTTTGTTTCATTTTAAGTGTTTAAATCTTTATCCCCAACTATCAAGTGAAAAGGATAAGCAGCAAGCTAGGAAACCATCAGTTCATAATAGCACTTTGCATAATTTTTTTAAAATACACTAAAAACACAAAGGGCAAACAAGGAACTCATGGGTACAATGGTAATTCCCAGCTTAAAAAAACCATGGCTTATTATGTCCGAACCACCTCAATATGGACACAGAAGGATATCATCAACCCACAGGGGAAAAAACCCACAGAGATTTTTTCCCCTTCCTAGACACTTGAATAATTCATACCAGAGAATGCTCTGGAGGCACATGATGCAGTTCTGTTGCTGAAGATCAGCCCCTACAAGTGGCTTAGCTAAAAATCATATACAGTGCTTTTGTTGTTGTGTATTCGGTCAGTCTCTTCCGACTCTTCGTGACTTCATGGACCAGCCCACGCCAGAGCTTCCTCTCGGCCGTCGCCACGCCCAACTCCCCCAAGGTCGAGTCCGTCCCCTCCAGAATATCCTCCATCCATCTTGCCCTTGGTTGGCCCCTCTTCCTTTTGCCTTCTGCTTTCCCTAGCATCAGCATCTTCTCCACGGTGTCCTGTCTTCTCATTATGTGGCCAAGCAAAGGATATTTTGTAGCGAAGCCGAAACAGCGTTCCCACCCCTGCTAGGGCCAACACTTAAAAAAAAAAGTCTTGCTACATCATTCAGACTCCAAATCCCGTTTTCACCTATCCCTCCTTCACAGTGCCACCCTGGGGGAAGAGCATGGTATAAGCATCATGAATGAAAACCATTAGGGCACACCTGAGAAAATGGGTGACTAATATGAACAATATATAATTAAAATTCCCCACAAATAGGTTCTCTTAATATGAAATTAATGATTTAATGTCACTAATACCATATTGTCTTTGAGGTCTTGCCTCCTTCAGTGGACAAGCAGATTTTCACATCCCCCACTGCTGCCATAAGCTTCAGTTATCCTAAGTTTTGATGTTTTTTATACCTTCTGACTACTCCAGATATTGACAAGAGAGAGTAACATAAGGCACTTAAGTTCATCTTCCACTATACCATAATAATTACCTTTTCCCATTTGTTCCAGCAGATTTTGTCCAGCCTGGTTCAGTTCATTAAACATTCCCTTTTTTTCAGTCCTTTCTTTTTCTATTGCCTGTTAATAAAAAACAGCACTGAATGGGGTTGGACTCGATGGTCTTATAGGCCCCTTCCAACCCTGCTGTTCTATGATTCTATGAATGTGAAAACCTAACAGTTAAAAATATAACTGGTCTGGTCCTATAAGCTGCCTGGAAGACAGACCGCCAAGGAACCTTGTATAATCTTCTCTGCACACTTCAAAAGAACTATGGAGTAAATTCAATTTATAATTAATCACAAATACTCCAGTCCGCCCTCCCTCCCTCCCTCCCTCCCTCCCTCCCTCCCTCCCTCCCTCTCCCTCCCTCCCTCCCTCTCTCTCCCTCCCTCCCTCTCTCTCCCTCCCTCCCTCTCTCTCCCTCCATATATATATATATATATATATGTATGTATGTATGTATGTATGTATGTATATATGTATATATATCTGGAAGTAAGCTCCAACGAACAGACTACGACTTACTTCTGAGTAAATATGCATAGGATTGCACTGTAAGCAATGTTTGAACCTTATAAGAATACTTTAACATCAAGATTTGCTTTCTACTTTGTTCCATGAAGATGTGACTATCACACATCACAGTCTAAAAATGAACTAGTCTTTTAAGGACTATAAATCCCCCAGATCCTTATATCCTTTTTAAATGACCTCTTGGAGCTTTTGTCTCCACCCTCATCTATTTATCATTTTCTTCTGATCTTTACTTAAACTAGGCATTATCCCTCCAGATTAGACATTCAAAGAAAACTTCTCTGTCCCCTTAGAGCCACAGCAACATACTGAGGAAATCATGCTGGCAGAGAACTTAGATCTGGTCTGTGTAAAGTCATATGATCAGGACCACAGACTGCAAACTCTTATGGCTCATGGAAAAGAGTGCATTAAACAAAGCAAGTATCAAATCCGGTGGCAGTGCCTTTTGAACAATGCTGACGTAACTTGACCCTTCCAACGGCAACATTCCAGTTCACAGCCTTTACAAGGGGTATCTACTATGTTAACCTCTAGAATTTAAAAGCAATCTTTTTTATAAGTGACCCATACTTTTATTAATGATTAAAACAAGGCAAAATGATTAACTTTTTCAGATATAGTGCACTGCATAGTTTTTGTTTAATAAACTCCCCATGGGTCATACACAATTCTATTCTATCAGACAATGTACGAAATCTATTTCCACATGGGATATACTTGCAGGTTTCTCTGTAGTGGTGTAGTTAATTAAGCTACTTAAAATTAACTTATAACAGCATTACCAGGACTCCAATTATTTATGCCACAGATTACTTTGATCTTTACTCTCCACAGGGTGTTATAGAAAGATTATTAGCTGTCTCTATGGGCTGAAATCAGAACTTCACTAAAGTTCTGTTTTACTGCAGGATTAGGAGGATTCCTGCAGGGTCCATGTCTAAGAATAAGTTCTCCCCAAAATGCACTTCCTCTTCTAAACTGAAAAAAAGAAAAGAAATTAGTACAGAGGAAGAACATGGGAGGGGGAAAATGCCCATTAAAACTCTGAGCATGACATATCTTAACTATAAGCATCGCTTAAAACCAGTACAGGAGAGTTATGTTAGCCTAACACTTTAGAGATGTTAATAATGGAACTTAATCCACAGGAAACTTCCAGATCAGACTCTACCCTCAGCTGATAGCGAGCTTAAGCTGACAAAATAACCTATTCAATGAAAATGCCTCCCTGTTTTTCTCTTTACCTTCAGCTTCTCTTTCATGTCTGAAGTCTCTCTGATTTTCTTGTACTCTTTGATCTCAATGGCCTGAATGGCAGCTTTTGATTTCAAAACCCAGTTCAACAGTTCGGCAATTTCAGAATCGAGCCTAGGATAAGAAGTGGAAGACTGTTTTAGTAATTCCCCCTCACTCCCCATTCAGCCACTATCTTTATTTCCCTGAAAATACAATCTGTGTATCTAGAGATGACATGTTCATGCGCACACAGTGTTCTGACAGTGCTGCCTACCCAAGCCTGAACTGTAACACAACTTTGAATGCTTGAAGGATCCTTAGCCAAGATTTTGCTAAACTTGTAATTTGTGCACCTGCCTGGCTTCCTGTGGCAAGTCTTTCTGCCTCTAGACAAGTAACCACAACCTAACTGCTACTGTGTTCGCTCCTCCACGCACAACACACCCCGCATCACCACCCAGAGACTGACAGGCCAAGAAAGTGCAGATGCAGCAGCTATAGTGATATGCTCTGTTTCCCTGACCTTGGACAACATGCTGCTGCACCTGCCCGCTTTCTGTCTCTCAGCTGCAGAAAAAGGGGGCAGCACTTTGAGACTGGCAGAAGTGACATAAAGGGCAGCAGCAGACAAGAGTGTGGGACAACAAATCTTTACAGATGGTGAGCAGCCTCCCCACCTACCTCTCCTCACTGGGCCACTTCATATGACTGAACAGCCACAGCCTGGCCGTAGCTTGTCACGTTGTGTGAACCTGAGTGGTGGGGGTTGTGCGAGGATTAAACAACCCTTGCATAACCCATGGTCAGTTGTTGGGTTATGCGAGGGTTGTTCAACCCTTGCACAATTCATGCCACCCAGGTTCGAACAACACAACAAGCTGCAGCCGGGCGCTGAATATTCAAATCCCGCCTGGCACGTGCTGGCACACGCTGCGGCATGTGTTTTGATTGTGCGAACTGGGTCACTGACAATCCTTATTTGCACGACTGCTTTAACCATAGTCCAGTGCCCGCATCCAGAAAACATATGATGCCATTTTTTCATGAACAATTCCAAAGAGGTGATTACACCCACTGACAAAAAGCAGTATTTTACAATATATTGTCAATACTCATAGTGAAAAGGTGAGCCAAACTGTGCTTTAATTGAGGAAAAATACAATATTCTTACTTTCTCTTCATTTTGGCATCAAGGCAGGGTTGTCTTTTCTTTGGTGGGGGCAGAGGTGGAGGAGACTCTTCTTCTGTGGAGTGCATGACTCTTTTCTGCTCTTTGACAAGGACGGTTTCTGTTATTAACTTCTGTGAAACCTGGGCCATCCCAACATTTGCAACTGCCTCAGTAACCTTAAGGGGCAATTTATCAAGATGTTACTGTTACTGGAAACATTTACTGTTGAAAGGTAAAAGTAAGAATCACCTGCTCTCAGAAGAGCTTGGTATTTCTGCACGGGTGACACTGATTTGGCTGTGCCTCCTTACTGGACAGAAGAAAGCCCAGTGCAGGGACACACAGAAAGACCAGCAATGGCCTCTGAGAGCGCGTAACACTACTGCATCCCTGAATGGAAATGATTCAGCAAACCAACCACACTGGACCCAATGCACAGATGTATCAAAATTCCCCACCACAACAGAAGCTGACTGAACGCAGGCATGGCTAGAGCACCAAATCATGTTTGCAAAGGACACAGCCAACAGCCAAATTCATGGACGGGCACTCTGGGTTTGCAGGAGCTTTTAATTAATTTAAATCTTGTGGCATACTAGCAGTTCTTTCTCATCAGACTAGTGTGCTCCAGCACATACTTTGGTTAATATGGTATGTTTCTGTTTTCAATTTCTGAATCATTTTCCAGTCACTTTTTTAGCCTTCTCCAGTTGGGAGTGTATGTGTGGGTGCATGTGTGTGCGTGTGTATGTATACTGTGGGAAGATTAGAATGGTACACAGTATTCTGAATGCAGATACTCTTCAAACTTGCATACTGTTACTATGACACTGTATTTTATTTTTTTGTAACACCTTTCTTAAAAATTCCTGACACTTATATTGCAGTCCTATATGTGTCTACTCAGACATAAGTCCCACTAGGACAATGAGACGTACTTCCAGATAAGTGCATATAGGATTGCAGCCTTTATTCACCTTTTTCATTTTCCCAACAGAAATCCAGCATTTTCAAGTAAACTTTTTTACTGTGGCTCCAAGATTTATTTCCTGAGCTGCAGTCTACCCACAACCCACCAAAGCCTATGTGTTGTCTGAATTATTGGTCTCACTGTGAAACACTTTGCATTTAACAGAGAATCTCACTTGCTATTTTGAAGTTTTAAGAGATTATTTTAGGACACTCCACAGTCCTCTTTAAACACTATTATCCTGAATTCTTCAGCCAACTCACTATTCAACTTTTTTCTACATCAGCCCTTTTTTCTACATCAGCCCTTAGAAAGCAACCATGTTAAGGAACAAGGGATTTCACTCAAACTCAATATAAATAACAATAAAATAAAACCATGCCTTTTCCTTACAGATTTGTTTTAATAGGTCAATATTCTTGTATTAGTGAGACACATCTGGAAACTGTAAAGGGAAGGTAGTATTTTTATCGTACCTGATTAGAGTAATCCTCAAGCTTCTGAACTAAACTGTCCCATCTCTGGGTTACTTCTTCCAGATCACTGTCAATTTTCTTCAATGCCTTCTCATTGTTGAGGAGCTGTGTGACATCATGGGCTACCTCACTCAGCTGTTCTAACGTTTGACGCTTCATTCCCATATCTTCTTTCAAAATCTGTTAGTAAAACAATAGTAGCCACTTCCTCTTAAAGAAATGTATTTTGCGCAAACATCCCAAGTCAGCAAGGTATATTCTTAGAAAATAAAAACCATGTGAAAATAAATTTATATTACACAATTAATGGATGGGAGACCTGGAGAAATATCATTTCCTACATTTTCATCACAGCTGCATTAGAGAGTATTTGTTTTACACTTTTGCTAAAATATTAGCTTTACTGAAAAATAGGAAGGGCTTTGTTTAGTATGACAGCAGCCCAAAAGCGCTGCATATATACAGTAGCACCTTCAGGCTACTGTCATGATCCAGAGGTTCCAGAGCATTCACAGAAACCTTGAAGCATTCATGGAGCTTGCCACATGAGAAAGCGCTTCCTCATTTACTTCACCGTTGAGGTATCACTTCAGAGCCATCCCTCTTACTTTCCCTTGAAGTAAATGAGGAAACCCTCACTTGGTTGACAACTGTGACTGCTTCAGAGCTTGGAAAAGCTATCACAACTTGTACATACAATAGACATTACCTCCTAATACTTGCCTACTCCTCTAGCAAATATTCTAGAGCAACTCATTATTCCTAGGAATTTGGTTTCCATCCTGTACCTAGCCCTTTCCTCTTTAATAAAAGGATACTATCCATATAATTGCATCTTCGCCTGTTGCAATCATGCTCTCTTTTAAATAAGCGCCATTTTCACTTTGTACACTATGTAGCACTTCTGCGGGAGTTTCATGTGTCATTCACAAACTGCTGAATGTGTTGTAATTTTCACCCTGCATTCTTCAGCTATGGGTGAAACCAAAACAAGATTCTCCCATGTCTTTAGAAAGTAATTTGAGAACCTGCTGGACCATGAAATTAGTACTCAGATGGGACGATGATGATCCTCCAGCACTGCACACAGGGTAAGCTGGCACTGGGACAAAACTTTAGGGTTATCAGGCTAGTTTGGAATGCTTTGCAAGTAATACTCACTGCCAGCTTTCGAACATTCACACCAAGCTCTTTTTGATCTTTGAAGTTGCTCGTTTGTACTTTGTTTAAAGCCTCTTCTTTTTCAATTAGCCAGGCTTTCAATAAGCACTGCACAGAGGGAAGAAAATACACCACAGAAATATTTACACAGTTCTCCTATGTTTTACTAATCATCGCCATCACAGAACATTAATCACAACACTGCCTTGAAATTACATCAGTGTTATCATCTCTCTTGTTGTCATTAGTTATACTAAAGCTAGGTTAAAGGCTACCTTCCATTTCCCAGAGCAAAAGGTGCCATGCTTCTTGTAGGAACACTCTTTTTTTAGGAATATCTTAACACTGCATGTAGCCTACAAGCTCTATTGCTAGCTCTTCATAAACTAATATGCTAGAATTAAATCCAGTCAATATTAGAAATCCTCTGCAAGCTCAGTTTCGCAATCGGTGCACAAAATCACAATTATTAGGAAGGATCCAACGGTGTGCAGCCGCTAGCACTTTTATGTTGTGCTGTCAGAAACCAATGCTTGTGCAATATCAAGACCACACCAGGTTTCCATCGCGCTCACAAGCACTATTGATGTTGTGCAAGTATTGGCTTCCGCTAGTGCAATGTAAATACTGGCTACTTCCTAATGCCTTCAAGACCCAGGACAATTTTTCCAAGTAGGATTCTAATATAAGAGCTGCTGCTTTTCTTCATTTCTATACAAACCTATTTAGCAGACCACATTTATCTCTCTGTAAGCCAGTATCCCTCCCCACATTCACAGCATTCTCAGCCTCCAGAAATAGGTGGTAGTGTACGTTACACCCAGTTACAGAAATTAACTATGCTACTACATTATGTCTTCTTGTGAAATAGCATGCCTGCTTTGCCAGACAGCATATTTTGGACTAAACAGATACAGACTTATCAACATGAAACCTATCTTTGCTAACTTAGCTGTCAAAATTACTCCCCTTAAAGTGAAAGGCAATCATCAAGTAGAGGCAGTAATTGAAGATAATTTTCTTAAATTATTTGACATACTCTGACTTTGCAGTGTGCCTTCCAAAAATGTTGAGGCTACCCACACATTCTGTGGTATTTCTTTGCCTGTTCTTTCATTGAATTGGCAAAACTGAAAAACTTCAGCAGGTGAGTTATTTCAACTGTTTGCCCCATTGCCAATTAGTTTTAAATCATCTACATAGCACTGTTAATATGCAAAGTGCTGACCAAACTTTATTCTTGAAGGGATTACACAAATGAATGGAGAAAAAGACTACCAATTGTTAGAAGTCATAAAGGCAACATGCAGCCTCCAGACTCAAAGGTACTAGGCCTCTTATGGCCAAACTACACATGAAGTGATGTCAAATCCCTCTTTGTATCTAACCAGTAGGCTTTTAAAAATGCAAATTGCACCAGCTGGGCAAGGACTGATAATTAGTGGAATCAGAGCAGGAGTGGACAGAATTTAAGCATTTCTTCTCCTACTGTGGTCCTGAGGAAAATATCTCCTCTGAAGGGTATTATTTCCTTTTGGCTAGCAAGGGGCAGCCACAATGGCACCAGTGAGAGGATTTCCTCCTAAAGCAAATAGCACCTTCAGAGGAGGGAGGGAAGGGTTAAGTTCCTTCTTCATGCCGGTTCTCAGTTAATTATCAGCCCCCTTCCAGCTGATACAATTTGCCTTTTTGTAGATCTGCATGTTAAATGCAATGCCACATTTAACTCCCAGTCTAGTATGGCCCCAAGGTATCAGTTGCTGGGGAATAACAGCAAGAGAGGGCTATTGTTTTCATGTCCAGCTTGTGGGCATCCCAGAAGCGTCCGGTTGGCCATTATGGGAAACAGGATGCTGGACTAGATGTACCACTGGTCTGATCCAGTAGGGCTCTTATTTATTTATGTTTAATTCCCTCATCTTCACAACAATCCAGAGAGACAAATAACTACAGGCACAATTCAGAGAAAGTTATGTATGCTAAAATCAAATGGAAATTAACAGGACCTTAAGCTTTTAAGTCTCTGGATTGTATCTAATAAATTCCTACTTGACAACAGAAAAAATGAGGACCACTGGGTGGTCTTGGGCAAGTCATTATCTCTCAGCCCGGGGTTCCTATAAAGCTAAAATGCTCCCCGGGCTCTTTTGGAAACACAACAGGACACAACTGTAATGAAAGAAACAAGGTTTAAAATAAGGCTATGTAGGGAGAGGTAGGCTGAGAAGTAGATTTACTCTTCACCCACAATGCCTCTAACTTTCTCCTATATAAATGAATGGTTGCCATTCACTCCACTGGGGAAATAAAATGCAGCTCTTGCATACACCATGAAGGCAAAACCTGCTGTCTACTGTTGACCCAGCTCTTACCGACAAGGTCTTTGCCATTTACAAGGCCACCCTTGGGGTGATAAGAGGCACAGGAATGGAGGACGACTTCTGTTATTTCTACTGTATTCTATTATATTAATCTCAAACACATTTGTAAGCTTATTAATTAGCTACATTTAATCCCCATGTGCTTTGTAGCAGGAAAAACAGCAAGCAGAGAAGTGTCTGCTATCAATTGGACACAGTGCTGTTTATTCCCCACTATCCTATGGTTTGTTTGTTTATTTATTACATTTATATCCTGCCTTTTTTCCTCCTTAAGGAACTCACAGCGGCGTACATTATCCTCCTCATCTCCATTTTATCCTCACAACAACAACCCTGTGAGGTAGGTTGAGCTGAGAGTCTGTGACTGGGCCAAAGTCACCCAGTGAGGTTCCATGGCCAAGTGGGGACTAGAACCCGGATCTCCCAGCTCCCAGTCCAACACTCTAGCCACTACACCACACTGGCTCTCAGTATGGTTGATACTATTCAGCTACTTCCATTTAGCTCAATTCTTCAGTGATCTTAAAAGAGAATCATAATTTTTAGTAATGTATTTGATACAGTTTATATCCAGTACTTTGATTTATACTCTGGGATAGTAGCAGGCAAATTGCTTTCCATCTCTCACCCATCATGTAGATAACTAGTCACTGGCAGCAAACAAGACAGGAGGCTTTAGCAACTAATGTTGTTGCACCCTGAGCATATCAATCACTTTTAACATGTTATAATTATTTATCACAGCCAGGAAGGAACCCTATCTACATACTAGAAAAATGAGTGGTTTTCCCTTTAGTTAAAAAATGACAGACACAGCCCATTTTATTCTAGCAGATCCACAACCACCATTAACTAATGGGAAATATCTGGAACATATTGTTGCAGAAATCAAGGTCCCATCCACATATACAAATAAAAATTGTACCAACTCAGGTGAAAACGTCCCTCACAGTGTTATGCACCTCTAATAATGGCAGCTAACAACCAGTCAGATGCAAAATAAATACCTTGACCTCAAGGAACAATAGGTGATAAAATTATATATGTTGTTGTTGTTGTTATTATTATTATTATTATTATTTATTTATTTCATTTCTATACCGCCCAATAGCCGAAGCTCTCTGGGCGGTTCACAAAAATTAAAACCAAACAACACACAATAAAACAACTTAAAATATATAGAACATTAAAACCACAATATAACAATACAACCACAATAAAACCTAGCAGCAGTACAGGAGTTTAAAATACAGATTTAAAACAGCAAAGATAAAAATTTAGAAAGCTACAACGTCTTTTAATCAGTTTTACAGTAAAATGAATACAATTAATTAAAACATGCCTGACTTTAAGAGTGTTCCTGCAAACTTGTGGAACAACTTAACACCCATACTCAATAACTTCTCTTGACAAAGCAAAGTCTCCTGAACATGTTTTTACTTCAAAAAACTAATCAGGGCCTCAAAGACTATATTTTGAACCAAAGCAAGTAATTTAAAAGTATGCCTTCTTTGACCAAGTAGTAGTTTCTTTTTGCCCAATTCAGAAGCAATGTATGGTTTAAATCTGAACCTGGCCTCATGAAACAATCGTCTGTCTTCATGCAACAGAAATGTATTTCCCAGAGAGAAAATCACTCCCTCACTAAGGCAGAAAGTTACTTGGTATGATTTTGCTTTAAGGGAATGGGCTATTCTAAGTCCCTCTTCATGTAACCCAACTTGACAATGAACAAATGGAGAAGCTTAAGCAAATTTACAGTGCAATATTATACATGCCTACTCAGAAGTGAGTCCCATTGAGTTCAATGGGGCTTATTCCCAGGTAAGTAGGTATAGCATTGTAGCCTCAGCTCTTTTAAGTTCCTAAGAACCTGGCCTTTAAAATAAACATCAGCAATATATACTGACAGCAGACCAGCTATAACAAATTTAAAGAGTCTTCTGCATACTTTTGACTATGGATACCAGCAAGTTTTTATAGCTCATTTTCTTTTCTTTTTTAAAAAAATATTATTTAATATTAAAGTGTTTCAATATTTATTATGCCTCTCAGTATACAGGAATGGTGCAAGATATTCACTAAATAACATAATTAAATTTAACCTGCTCTTCCAACAATTCTTGCCATAAGATATTAGTCTCTTGTAGCTTGATCCACCGTTCCTCAGTCCAACGACAAACTGCTGTCCAGCGTTCACCAAGGCTCTGGAAATGACAAAAGAGATTTCTGAAATTAAGTATTCCCACTTTAAAGCAGATGGAAAATACAAATGCACAGAAGCATAACTACTTCAAACATGATATCTTAAATGTTAGCATACAGTCTGCTCTGTTTATTCTCAATTAAGACTAAGGATAGATCCAAAAATCTTTAAAGTCTTCAACAGCACTTGCTATTGCCATCTTCAACAAGAGTGCCCACGTGCCACTAGACAAAATCCAGAGTCAAGCATTTACACATTTAATTTCAACAGGATTCAATAGGATTTAAATAAAATGAACTCTCTCTAGTTTGTGTATGACAGCCAACATTTGGAAATCTTGCACTGTGTTTTTGTGCAACTCCTAGTTTTCTTTTTAAAAAGAGATCCTATTCTTTCTCTTTTCACAAAGACCAGCCTTGCTCATTCCTCTAACCATCAGGAGTTCTCAGCACCTTAGATACCAAGAAGACCTTCTCAAAATGCTAAATCATTTAAGTTGTGCATTTCACAGATGAATCATTTTGCCTTAGAATGTGGAATGTAATACACATCCTAGAACACTGAAGATTCTGAGCTCTCTTTCAAAAAAGAAGCAGCAAGATCTGAGAACTTACTGCTGTGGTTTTCAAAATTTTGGATGGTATTTTATGATGGTGAATTCACAGGGCCTATTAAATCAGGAATGCATGCTCTGCCCTTTTATTCAAGGATCTGGATTAGTTACAAGTTACGAGCTACAATCTATTCACGTATATGTTGTGTTCTATGACACCAACGTGACTACAAACATCCTACTCAGTTCACAACAAGCATTCATCCAAGTGCATCTGTTGAGCATATGTGAAAAGGCAATAAAACATTAGGTAATGAAATAAATTCCAAGCTGTTAGCAATCCTTTCAAAAAGGAAACAAAGATAACATTAAATAGGCTGGTAGTAGAGACAACTTCCACTGGAATCACACCTCTATTACCTACTAAACAACATAAATAGCAGTGCAAATCACACCACTGCATAACCTACAGTGCAAAATAGTATAAAACATTACATCCACTCACCTGCAGTTGTTCCTCTAGGATTGCTGTGGCGCTCTCACCACTGTTTTCATCAACAATGACCACCATGTGAGTCAGCGAGTTTACTTTAACCTGCTCTGCTTCAAGATCATTTTGTAGCCCCTAAAAGTGTTGACATTCAAATGTAACATTCAGATGTTACGAAGACCAGAAGTTATTATCTGTGTTGTTGGTTTTAGCCAATTGTTTGCATTTTCTTCATTTAAGCAAATATTTTCCCAATGGGTCAAGAGGGTTTGTTCACAATCTCTCTAAACCTCCTCTATGCTTCTAGGTTCCCAACTAGAGGGGCCATATTCCCCACAACATGTTGTATGATTAAAGTATTTTTTTGGCCAGTGTTTGATTAGGGGCAAACAGGTGATGGGCCAAATCCAGCCACCTCAGGACCACATTGTGCTAGAAGCCAATCTGTAGTTTAAACCTTTGATCATGATACAGAACAAATTGGGACTGCTAAATGTGCTGAGGTTTTCATGACATTAAAAGTACTGATAGTTTAGGGCAGGTGTGAGCAACTTGTGGCCCTTCAGATGTTTGGGCCTATAACTGCCATGATCCCTTGCCGTTGGCTATACAGGATAGGGTTGGTGGGAGTTGTAGGCCAAAACATCTGAATGGCCACGGGTTGCCCATCCCTGGTTTAGGAGTACTGTGGACAAGTCATTTTAAATAACTAGACTCAGCCTAGCCTCCAGCCAGACCAAGACAGGCACTCATGAAAGATTCTTGCATCTCTGTCTCTACCCTTCCCTTTGTACTTCACAGAGTTCAATTAGGCTGAAATGTTTTCACCAACACTTATCTTGCATGTGTGTCCATTACGTCACTTGTCACAAGTGGCGGCCCTCATGCTCATTCTATGTGGCCAATGAAAATCCTAACTTGGGGCTCAGGGAGCGGTGATGGAAAAAACCACATTTTCCCTGTGGCAACATTTTGAGTGCTTAAAAAACACAGTTTCCCACCAACAGAAACACTTCCTCAAAGGAAAATGCATACATCCCCCAGAACAACTGAGTAACATCAGACAAGATCAATTATATGAAAAATTCCATAAATTGTATCCAGATACTTTAAAGATCATATTCATTTTGCTCTATTAACTTTCAAGGAAGTTAAGAAATAACACGAGCCTCCAAAGAAATCCTGCTCCCGAGCTTCACTAAAAATAACTGTGTGGCTCCTTAACACACAGGGAGGTCTGAATCTTATTTAAAAATATGAGTTTCTATATTAACAGTTCCACTACAGTTACAATTAAGAAACCTGAGCTTCTGCATAGTATTTTTCCTATCATGTGTTTTACAGAAAGAGGTAAAAATACTTTGTGTTCATCCATCTGCTGCTGAAAGGACTCCAAGTCTTCAACTAAGCACTGAGAGTCCATCTTTTGAATGCGCTCTTCTGTAACAGTCAACCAGTCGGACAGCTGCTGCAGTTGTTTCTTCTGTAGCTCCATCAGCACATCATGGAGGCTGCCCAGGCCAAAAACACACACTGAATTATGCCGCCACTCTTAAAAGGGAACTCACATAAAAATAGCAGTGCAATCCCATGCATGCTTACTCAGAGGTATGTTCCACTCTGTTCAGTGAAGTCTTCTCACAGGTGATTGTACATAGGATTGCAGCCAAAGGAATACAGCATGTTTAAAAGTAGTAAATCCAATGGAGTCCATCCACCCACGAAACAGACACCATTGGCAGAACAAATTCCTTCTCTCCCCTACAACCTCCCATGCACTCCCAAAGTTTGCTCTAGACAGTTAGGAGATCCTACAGAGCATATTGGGGGGTTCAGGGAAAGGAAAGGAAGGGGAAGTCCTGCTGTGTGAGCATTCATGCAACATTGGATGAAAGTCTATTCTTAAATAAACATAACTTTCAATTAGTTCTGAAAACATATTCATTTTAAAACAATGGTGTTTACATTTCATTAAATTTTGTTGAACTGTAACTCATCCTCTGGCCATCAGGAACTACCCCAATAACAGTTTCTTTCAGGAGATACTTTGGATGGGTTTATATTCATGATCAGGAATGGAAAGGAATTTTTTCCAGGTGAAATTCTCTAACAGCTTAGAAACGTTGCTTCCTTTCTGCTCCAGTGTGATACATGTGGCTTGGCTCAGTTGCTTATGCCATCTATGATGCACCTTGTCTTCTCCAGCCTCTTTGTGTCTGTGGTCTGAGTTATATGAGCTACCATGTGAAGAACAGTGGCTCTGTGCCATGAGTTCAACTGTACTATGGCCTGCCATGCTATGATTCCCTGCCACCAACATAAAAAGGCAGCCACTTGCATTTTCTTTTTAGCGTATTTGTTTCTACCATTCGATTCCAATGTAACAGACTGATAGCTGAGACCTGTCCTGAGATTCAGTTCATAACTTCATAGCACACAATTCAGAGAATTGCAGGGGGGAATTCACTAAATAGGATGGCCCATTGTTTGATTTACATAAACATTTGGTTCTACTCCTGATGCTCTTAAGGGACTTTTATTTTGGGACCTGAGATGAATTATATTTTAAAAGAACACAGATGTATATGTTGAACACAGAAACTGAAACACTGAATTTTCATTCAGAGAAAACACAGTTTTTATGTAAGTGACTTAGACTCGGAACAGCTCACTCACTACTTAACTCCTTCTCTGCTGAGCCTATTTAGATGAGCCCCCCAGAACATGAATTTAGTGCTGTGACATATGAAGTTCATTCTAATAACTATTCAATTGATGGGGGAGAGGGGACTCAATATGTGACATTACAAGTGGAAAACCAGTATGTGCATATTAAGGGTGCTACTCACTGGGATTGCCGGTCCATACTGTCAACTCTGAGAGACTCCCATCTAGAATTCAGCAGGTTCATTTGTTCTTGGATTTCATTTTCTTCCTCCACTGACAGATTGCCCTGGGCTATCAGTTGATTACCAGCCTGAAGCACATTACCCACGCTGCTCTGGTGTGCAGTCAACTCCATCATAAAAGCCTAGAAAAAGGTTTAACAAGTCAGATCAATGTGATCTGCAACCATGCATCATTTCAATGTATCATTTTACTAACTGCATGGAATTTGCAAGCATTTTAATAAATACAGAAATTTAAATTGCAACACTGGAAAATAAGCTGGGATCCTCAAAGCCACAAGTATGCCAGACCCGAAGATATTTTTCTCCCCATCAGAAAAAAATCACCAAAATACAAAGGCCTGTATTTATTTCTTTTAAGTGCAATTAGTTGTCCATACCTGAGAAGGAGCCTTGGGCCTGTGTTTCTTGAATGGCAGTCCCAAATACTGAACAGCAACTGCCTTTGAAACTGAGAGCCAAATTAGATCACATCATAAGCTCTTGTTTTTCTTTATTAAATAGTAGCCAAGTTAGGGCAGGGGAGGGTCTGATCCAGATCAGGACTGCGGTGTGCATAGAGGGAAGTTTATATTTTGCCCCACCATGGTCCCAACCCAAACTGGGGTCCTTCCCCCTCAGCTACTATTGGCCCCATGAGGGTAACTTCCATTAGTATGGCAGCTTCCCTTCTGGGCCAAATAGTAGCCATGAGTGGCCCTGAACCAGAAGTGGACACAGTGGGGGCAAAGGTTTAAAGCAGGAGTGGGCCCAAGGATTCAGACCAAAGATTTCAATCTGGAATCAGGGGCCTCGTTCCATCTGTGGGCAAGGCCAAAGGCAGAGTGGGTGGAGCCAAAATGTGCTTATTAGAGATTTTAAGCCTGCTCAGAAGTAGGAGACTCTGTATGCCTACTCAGAAGTCAGCATGAGCATGTCTTCCCACAAGTAAGCAGAACAGGTCTCTGCATGCTTATTCAGAAATAAGCAGGAGTGAAGCGCTCAGCAGTTTTCTCCCCAAGTCCAGTCTCCTCTCCCCTGTAGGAAAAAGCTCTTGGCTGATCAGAGGTAAGAGCTTTTCCCTTTCGGGAGAGGGGGAAAGGCTTGGGGATGCTGCAGGCTGGACAGAGAACTCGTATGGGCTATATGTGACCCACAAGCCAGAGGTTCCACATGTCTAGTTTAAAGCTCCCCCCCCCACTCCCATGCAATTATGATCTGAATCCAGATGGTCTCAGTCCTCGCCTCTGTACAACTGCTCTTTAAGAAAAAATAAACAAGGATGCAAGGATCAATCAACTGATTAAAATCATGCCTCATGTGGCCTTTGGCAGACTTTGAAAAGCGCTATGTGATGTGGCATGGGGTTCAAATTTCACCTCCATGCTCAAGTTAAGCACCCAAGGTAGCTCTCTGAATCCTGCCCATAGTCTTTGCCATTTGGAGACTGTGGGCAGGTCTACATATTATACCCATAGAACAGAAAGACCACCTAGTGGAAGCTCTATTAGCCGCCCTCCATGTAGTAGACATCCTTCAGAGACCATCCCTATGTAGCAACTAACGAATAAACAAAAGCCTTTCTAAAGGTAGAGTTGGCAGGTTTGAAAAAAGGTCTTCACACAACCGTAGTAGCTGTAATATATGCCATACCAAGTATAAAAATGAAATTCTGGCTTTTAGCAAATATGACAAAACTATGTAAATATGTTATGTTAGGGGGTACTCATTTTCAATCAACACACACACAAATATTCTGATAACATCTCCTTGTACGGTGACATAAGTTCTGTTCTTAATGCCGATCAGTTTCTGGGTGCCAATGCACACTGTAACTGCAAATAGATTTATTTGTGTAGGTACAACACAACTGCCTATATCTTGCTTTTTGTAATCTTAAACCCACGGCAGAAGTATATATAAATAAGAATGAAAATGGAACCCCAAGGCACAACTGCCACTTCCAGCCTATGAATTCTTTATTGCTTCATTGGAGTTAGCCCACAATGCCTGTAGAAACTCAGCTTCACACACAAAAAAGTTTTGGTAAACATGAAACCATAATTTATGCTGCTATTCCATAAGTAAATGATTTAGCCATTAAATATAAATCAGAAAAAGGATCAAAACCAGAAACTAGCTAGTGTAAACAAGTATGGTCAAATACCACCAACTTTAAATAGTTTGTGACCTCTAATACCATTTAAGTAAATAAAGGCAACATGAACAAACAGATTGTTTTGCTGCCACTATCTAGAAGACCTTGTGACCCACCAAGCCGAACACAGTCCACAAGTCACAAACTGGGGTTCCCCTGCCTTTGTGCATTTCTAGGCAGGCAGGCAGCAAAAAGCAAGAGATTGTTCAAGACCCTGGCAGTTCACTGTATATTCCTGATGGACCAATTCACCTTGGCAACTCATTAGTTGTGCAGGTTTATCTAAAACGTGTATTAAAAACTAGGTAGTCAATTAAATCATAGGAGTTTTAATATCTTGATTAAATCTGTATGAGTTTGCACATGAATAAAACAAGAATTCTGAAGGGGAAAAAGCACTCTGGCTCGTTTTCAAATAATGCATGGATGTGTCACAGCAGGCTCTCTCTCAGAAGAGGCATCCCCTCCTATGAGAGAGAGACTGGGTTCACACAACACAACAACCCATCACAGGTGACAGCCATGACGGGTTGTCATGCTATATGAACCTGGACCGATTCCTGCAGGCTAGCTTGGGCGTTGGCAACAAGCCATCGTAACAACCCAAGGCTTGTTCTAGGAGTTGTTGAACCCACAATGGGTTGGCGTGTCATCTGAACCCAGCACTGCCAACGCATCGTGGGCTGCAGACGTGGGCAGCAAGCCACTCAGCAAGTGCAGAAACTCCTGCCACTCTTGCCGAGTGATTTTGCCCATGAATGAGTGACGGCCCCTCCAACAGTGCCCAAGCGGCACTTTGGAGGGGCCGTCACTCTTTCACTAACCCTTTTTTCATTTTTCCCTCCCTGCATTTGTGCAAATCGGGGCTGAAAAATATATATATATTTTTTTTTGACCCCACTAATGTGTGCAAATGTCCCTGTAATTATTATTTTTTATAATAAAATTGTATTTTATTTTAAAACAAGGTTAATAAAATAAAAGCCAACAAAAAAAAGCATTTCTTTCTCGGATTTTTGGAGGTGCACAAGTACACAACTCTAACTGTCCAAAATAGATAGACTCGCCTTGTCTGGAACCTTGTATGTTTCAGCTGTCAAACATGATTGTGAGTGACAAGATTGGACTATATATAGGCTGATTTTATAGCCTTGGACAGTTGACAGGTGGGGAAAGGGGTGCAAATCACGCCCTTAGCAGGGTGATCCCCAGGGTTTCAATCATTGCCCTGACCCTTGGGGATGGCTTGCTTCAAATCCCCACTTGCCTGAGCCCCCAGCATGTCATTTTCATAGACCTGTACAAGCCACCCCCTTTTTTGCACCCTTTTTCCTTAGCCACAGCTACGTTTGACAGCTGTCAAAGGTTGCCACGGTTAATGTGAAGGTGATCGAAAAGGGGTTGCACGTAGATCTCTGTTAAAAAGAGTCTCTCTGACAAAATCTGACAAAATTAATCATCATCATCATCATCATTATTATTATTTTAAAAACGGGGACATTTGGGCACATTACTGGGGGCGAAAAAGTATTATTTTAAAAATTGGCCCCAATTTGTGCAAATGAGGGGAGAGCAAAAGCAAAAGCCAGGAACTGGCAAATGCAGTTCTGCCGCCGAGCCCTGGGATGCCTGCTGGGACCAGCAGGAGAACCAAGGGGGAAGGAGGAGGAGAACAACCCACGGTGAGCCCGATCATCTTTCAGGCTCACCGTGGGTTGTTCCAACGGCAACCCATACTGCATGGCTTATTTCACAGGGTGAGTTGTTGTGCTGTGCAATTCAGCCAGAGAAAGGGAATCATAGACCTGGTTCGTGTGATCAAAACAGCCCACCGCAGGCCGTTTAAGCCATGGTGAGCTGCAACAAGTTTCAGGTGGGATTTGCATATTCAACACCCAGTCACAGCTTGTTGTGCCATGTGAAGCCAGCCTCCATGGGTTATGCGAGGCTTAAACAACCCCTGCATAACCCATGGTCTCCAGGTTCACATGACATGACAAGCCACAGCTGGGTGTTGAATATTCAAAATGGCCACCCGCATGCACCACAGCCCTCTGTGGCTTAAACAACCCATGGTGGGATGTGCGATAATGCGAATTGGCCCATAAATTTGGAGCGGGTCTTGTAGGCCATCTAGTCAAACCCCCTATTCAATGCAGGAAACGCAGAGCTAGACCATCCCCAAAAGAGGAGTGTCTAGCCTCTGCCTGGAGACCTTCAGCAGGGGAGGAATGTGTTGTCTTACACCCATGGACCTGTAAGTACCCTGTAAATAATTATCATTAAGAAACAAAAGATCTGCTGCCTGATGAATCAGTTTTAAAATAAAACAATCAACCAACTAAACATTGCAGCCCTGATTAAAACCTTATTGAATACCTGGTACCCACCCACCGCACAGAAACTCACTTCATGTGTAGCAAATTGTTCCTTGACTTCCTCAACGTCATCGGATATGACTTCCTGCTCTCGGAATATATCCTCAGCAGAGAGCAGCCATGTGAGAACTTCTTCCAGTGCTACTTGATAGCTATCCAGGTCCATATCCACTTCTGTCACAGTGCTGGGGGTTTCTGCTCTTGAACTTCCATAGTCGTCTTCTGAAGCTGCACTCTGAAAACCAAGAAAACAAACTGAGGGTCTCTCCTCACAGACGTTATTCTAGCACAGATGCTGTCTCTGTGCAGGAATAAAAAAAATACCTGTACCAAAAAACAAGCAACCACATGTAAACACAAAAGAAGCTTGCCACCATATCGAAGCATCATGCTGTGCATATATTGATTAAAAATAGACACACGTCTTAGTCACAAGTCATGATGGTCACAGACAGTTTTCCTAAGTGCAAGTGGTATCCACATACAAAACAGATTTTTTGTGAAGCAGCTCTGACTGTTCTTGGAATAAAGACAAGACCTCTCTCAGAGGTACTGTACCTGTAACTAGGGGGCAAAATGGAAGCAAGAGTGAGCTCATGCATCCCATTTTCATACATCTTGTAATATCCAAAGCTGGGACTTGGTCATCTAAATGTATACATCTCCCATGATGAAGACCAAAGCTCCCACTTCAGATGATACACAGAGGTGCAAAACCACAACGTCACACTATTCCTGAGGTCCTGTGACCCTCAGGATTGGTCAGGAAGGAGCTGTGAGCTGCATTGGGAAGATGGGGGTAGGAAGGCCCTGCTCTCCAAGTGAACTCTGCTCACAATTTTCAAGGTTCCAAGCCATTGCTTTTCAGATATTTTCTTGCACATACTATGTTTTAAAGGACAGAAAGTACTCCAGATATTGAATAGATTCTTAGAGATCTTCTGACTTTGGAGTTAGACTAACAGGGCTACAGGCTGCCAACTTGTAACCACTAACGTTCAGGTCAAATCATGAATATGAATAGGAAGATACTAGGGAAGTATCTTATATTCTATTTCCAGTCTTCAGGGGAGAGTGCCCACACTTTAGCCAAAATAGCAAGAGCCATGCACAAGCGGGAAATACCAGCAGACTTGGGGGACCCAAGGTTTTCCTTTATGAAAAGAACCTAAGGGAGACATCCCAAAACAGCCCAATGAGGATTGTTCAGTGGACACCAAATGCTTACTAACTATTGAGGAGAGAAACAGAAAAACTAGTAGAAGGGTGGAATTGAACAGAATGCTAGAAAATGAGGACAAGGGAAGACACAGAGGTATATAAAGAACAGAAAGACCATCTCAATGTCTGAACAGGTCATTTCCTGGTTCATACTGAAAAGCTAGTTTTAAATGTCCCCAGGTTCGAAACTTAGAGCTGCCCATAGAAATCAGTGGGAAAATCCTAGGTTTTAAAACCTAAATCTGCTAATAGAGAGCCAGTGTGGTGTAGTGGCAAGAGTGTTGGACTAGGAGCTGGAAGATCCGGGTTCTAGTCCCCACTCGGCCATGGAAGCTCACTGGGTGACTTTGGGCCAGTCACAGACTCTCAGCCCAACCCACCTCACAGGGTTGTTGTTGTGAGGATAAAATGGAGAGGAGGAGGATAATGTCAGCCGCCTTGGGTTCCTTGCAAGAGGAAAAAAGGCAGGGTATAAATGCAATCAATCAATCAAACAAATTGCAAAGCAAATGCAATTCATTGTCCCCACTTCATAGTTCAAAAACAGCCTTAAAGGTATTTTATATGTCTAACCAGTGCTACTCTCTGAAGAGACTTTACCAGTAAAACTTTCATGTCCTTTCCAAGCCTGAACTTAGGTCACAAGTCCAGTTTCCGGATGGCTAAATGTACTACGCAGCACCAAATCTGTTACAAATATTAGCCAGGATATCTGACAGGTGTTGGCAAAATATCTTAAAATATTTCAAATGCTTGAAATAGTAACTTCTATAAACTCTCTACAACCAGTTTAACAGGAGGCAGGAAGTTTGTGGTATTAAAAGCTTAGTTTTTAATTTGTCTCATTATAAGCAGAGCATTACCATGTACTACCACAGTTATCTCAGTAAAATGGAGCATATAAACACACCAGTCCATAAATTAAGGAGTACTTCTCTTCAAGAGAAACATTCAATAACTACAGCAAATGTCTGGTAGTATTTTTAAAACTCTTCAGTGCCTGGACCCTCAAGATAGGGAAGGAAATATATGTTATAGGAAATTCCACAATCCCCACTCCACCGCTGCCAAGAGCTTTCTGTTATCAAGAAATTGCTCTTGGCTTCCAGTTGACTGGGGGACCAGCAGAACCGGGTGGGAAACTTATAGTTCTCCAGATGTTTTGGCCTTCAATTCCCATCATCTTTCAACATTGACTATGCTAGTTAGGGCTGATGGGAGCTGCCAGCCAAAACATCCGGTTGGCCACAAGTTGCCCATCTCTGATCTACCTTAAGAAACATGATAAAGAGGAAACTGAAGGCACTGGCACCTTTGTTTGCTTGTGCAATATTTGTTTATTATTTACAAAATGTCTACAATCACTACTATACCAAAATTAAATAAGAACAGGCCATACATGGAGCCTTACAATCTATTACAATCTAAAGCTAACCCTTCCAAGCTAATGGGGAACCACTTTTCACTCAATGTATTCAATAATTATGGGATTAGTTTCCAATCATTTCATTTCCCCCCCACCTTTTCAATTAAAAAAAAATGTATTTAACTCACAAAGCTATTAGGACTTGCATATCACCCACATAAAGGTTGCATTGAAGATCAAATAAGCAATAATGGGACAAAGAGTTTGAACACAGAGAACAAGGAATTTCCAAAAGTACAGAGAAAACACCATTAGATCTTACTGCAAAAATATAATTGAAAATATGAGTCAGAGCAGTCTGAAATGAGTGAAAACCATATTGGAGCCATTCAAGATGAGTTAGAAAGAAAATCCAGACATAGATAGAGAACAATATGCTTGAAAAGTAAAGATTAAAAAGAAAGGGATACAGGGCGAGTAATGGATCAGACTTTTTAAGAATAGGATAACAAAGGCCAGGCTTAAAGCGAGAAGGAAAAGACCCAGAAGATAGAGAATAGTTGTAAATATACAGTACAGTAGTGAAGGCTGATGGGGCAATAGATATCAAGAAAAAAGAGGGAACTATATCAAGACAACAAGGAGTTGCACTAAAACAGAAAAGATGAACACAGATCTAATAAAATTATAGGAAAGCAAGAAGTAAAGGAAGGAGCACCAGATAAAATGGGAGCAGGAATAATGGAAGGATCTATCCTTGCACTGAAGGAAAGAGGACAGAACCCATTGTCTGTACAAGTTCATTACAGTATCATGCTACCTGATTCTGCCAAGGATGAAGACACACAAGAGCTGTCTGGGACAGAACATTAAATGCCATCTGACATTACAGTAAGAAAAAAAATGGGAAGTCATTAGAACACACCACCTGTACATCTCCTTCACATTCCTTTTTGTACTTCCTTGGAAGAGTCTCCACTTCTCGAATATCTTCCATAGTAATTTGCTGAGGAAGGACCTCAAATAAGGATGTCAAATACATGATAATAGATTTCTTATCAGGAAGTTGTACAGCAACATCTGAAAACACAAATGAGATGTTTATTGAATATTCTTGCAGGATTTCAAGCTGAAAATCATGCCCAGAGCCATTAGGCTGCACCCATATGTTCAGTTCAGCATCCTCAACCTCCTTTTTTTTCCTTTCCTGAAATGTTTCAGCATAACAAGTACAATACATTAGCAACCTAAGTGAGAACCATTGGTACTATATTCCATCACTTGCCCGTTATTAGATTTTCTTTTTTAGAAGACACCAGAAAGCTGACAAAAGGGCACAACGAAAGTAATTGTAGGATATGTAAACAATGTAGAAATATTAAAGTATCCGGAGCAATACCCCTCTTTCCATAGTTGATATTATATGTCGCTTAAATGCAAAACAAACAAACATTTGGATATATCTACATAGGTGCACTCAGTTACATAATCTTATTGTACCTTCAGGATCTAATAATTTTTCTATCCCCAGGTAATTTTTGGCTAGGTTGAAGGCATGTTCTAGTCTTTCAATTGGAGTCATTTGGGTTACTTTATCCCAGCCAAAGAGCTCAGGTCTAAAAACAGCAGAGAAAACAAAATAAGGTAGAAACTAGAATGAAGAACTGCATATTCATTCACTCCATGAATCAAGCACTTACACATATTATGCATACATAACACCAAATATCACAAGCGCATGGGTTTTTAGAGTCATGTATGAGAGAAAGATCCATGGATGTGCTGACTGTTTCCTACTCCACAGGAAACTATGGGTGCTTCGAGATGAGGCTTTTATCATGCCATCGCCCTGCCTCATTCACAGAATTTTAAAGGGGATCTGGAGGATTATATCTTACACTAGTAACCTTTCTACGTTTTCCAACCACTTCTTCCAACTTTTTTCTTTCCACAAAATATCCAGTAAGGAGGAAAATATGGAAGAACTATATCATAATGTCTTTTGATTGGTAGCATTAGGAGCAGTCAGTATAGAAGCATCCTATGAGAAACCAAGATTCATGGTCTCTGAAATTTAGGCCAAATACTTTCATAATGAGGTTTCAACCAGCTGACCAGAGCCATCTTGATGTATTTGATCCACTTCATTATTCCTATAATGCTAAATACATCAGATTAAGATTTGTTGGATTTATTTTAGGCAGAGGGACTGTAATACAAGGCAATGTAATTCAATGACTGGTAGAACAAAATGCTGTTTTCAAAAGCATTACATGCTATGGACCTCAAACTGCTAAAATGAGTTGTGACTAAATACCATTTAAGCAATGGGAGTAAGGTTAGCTGGGACTAATGTGTTTCCATTGGTTTCAATGCTACTTAGTCATGATTATATTTAGGTAGAGTGGGGCCCATAAATTTTCCCCAACAAAAAACACAAAATTAGTTTTATGCATCAGCATTTCCATAGCTTCAGTTAGCACAGTACTGCATTGTTAAGCTTTCGTTGAAAAATGAATGTTCTTTTTCATTTTGTTCATGTGTGTCTGTGCATGCACGCGCGTATGATGTGTTTGTAGAGGGAATATGAGATAAACACATGGAGGTATTAGTATTGATCTAAATTTCATTTAAGACTCTAGATATTTTCTTACTTTTTCCATGTGTGTGTTTTTAAAAAACAAAGAGCCCATTATTGGCTTTGGAAGTTGTTTATCACTCAAAGTAGTAATCTCTACATTTAAAAAAAACCTGCACTCAGCTTTCCTTCTAGCTAACGTGTGTCAAGTGGGCTTTAAAACAATTCCAAGTATTTTTCTTTTTTTATTTATTGAAAACTAAGCTCAGGCTTTGTGTTCTGTAAGAAAATGTTGCATTAGCAGCTCTCCTTCTGTTATCATTGGTTAGTGTCATTTTTCAAAAATGCATCACTTAGCATTAAACACCCATATCCTCTCCAGAATGAAGACGCTACAGATGCTTAACTCTGCGGTGTTTGGCAAGTAGCCACCTACTTGTGCCTGTGGATCACAGCGTTGAAGGCAAGGCCATCTGTCCAGCTTGTGGTAAAATTCAAAACATTGACCTCACTATAAGGCCTAGTAGACTGTCGCACCCAGCTCAGCAGGATTTTTTCACTGTTTGTTTGTTGCAGGTCTGACATTATATCTTTCATGACATCTTTAACCTGAAAGAAAGTACACAAAGGCCTTCTAGTACATACACAAAACAGCCCCCTAAGAATAAATATACCGAGGCTCTGAAAAGAGAATAGCCCAAGTCCAGCATCAATGAAAATGACTCGTGACAGCCACAATAAGTAAGTACATGTAGCTGCATATAGTCACATTCACCCTTCCCATCTGTCCACTCCCTCTGTTGTTTAATTTCCAAACTTTGCTGTAAGTTTGGGCATTTCTGTTTTCTGCCCCCCCGCCCCGCTTCCCTTTATATTAATTACACTACAGTAAGCACAATGTTTGCCCTAAGGTCCTTAGGGTCAAACTCTATGGTAGCTTAAATATATATCGTGCTTCTGAACTGCTTTCTTTTTTACTTCTAAGTAAGGTCATGGGCCCTGATGGCCTGATACAGACTGGGGCCCCATGCACTTACTTGTGAGGAATAAACAAGGAGAGAGTCAGCCGCATGCTATGTATTTAACATATTGTGTAGTTTGATCCTGACTCCAGCCCCTGATGTGGCACAGCAATTGTTCTCAACACTGCTACGCTGGTCCTATCCCTAGCCATCAAACCACATTTTATCAATCACTTGAGTAGGCAAGGAGCCCTACAGTAATGCATGCCTTCCCTGGCGTGTGTGTGCACATGTGTGTGATGGTGAGTAGTTTTATGAATTGGGTAAATGGTTTAATATTATTATTGGAACAGAGCTGGACTTTTCTACCACAGTGGGCACCGGTTAGGATGCCACCTGCTGCAGTAGCAGTATAAACCATGCTTGAGCTACTAAGGTACAACAAAGAAGAAGTTCATTTACCTTCATTTAAAATTAATATGCAATACCTAGAAATCAAACTGAGAATATATGCAAGCGTAATTAAAGAATGCAACATGGGACTGAAGAAAACAGAAGAATGCCTAATCTACTTGTTACGTAGAACATAAGGCGGAGGGCCCCTGGTGGAACAAAGGCAGACTATAAATATAAGCAAAACAAAATATTTCAAGTGGATACAAGTTATTCTGTGTACATACCAAGCCCTCATTCAGAGATAACACTAAATTATGGTTTACTGTTATGAGAACAAGCAGTCATGAACCTCAGGCTCACATTCACCACCACCCCGACCCAGGTGAGGGAGGAAGTTTAAAGCTTCTATTTGCCATCTGAATAAACTGTAGCTTCCCATTCTTTCTGAATACAGGAACAGTTAATTCAGAATCCAGGATATTATACCACTGTTTAATTCAGTATTAATTGAATAACCACAGTTTGGAAAAACTATTGTTTTCCATATTCTGACAGAAGCTGGGGTTTGAGGCATACAAGCCGGACGCAGGCTCACAACTGCCTGTCCTCCAAGGGCTAATCTAAACAGAAACGCTTTATGAAGCGATTTGGGCAAAATCCGCATTTTCGCAGAACCGAATTAGCTCTTTACATGGTACACGCAGTACTGCATTCCTCCACTTTTGAGTTGGGGTGGGACGGTCGAGTCCCACCACAAGTAGAAATGAACGTCGGCAATTGCGTAGGTGCAGGGCAGCCAATGAGCGGAGGCTTGCTGCCCCCACCTCGTGTGTTCAATGAAGTACAATGGAGGACTTGCTTATGAGTAGATGTTCATGACAAACCCCACATACTCCACATACACACACATTTATGAGGCAGGCAGGCAAGCAGGCAGCCTCCACCACCCAGAGACTGAGCAGAATGAGCGGGAGCACAAGAGGTGCTGAGAGCAGAGAGCACGGAGCCAGTGAGGAGGGAGAGCAACTAGCACATTGTCTTTGATGTATATTAACTGCCCAATCAACAGCTTCCCACCCCCACACACACATGGGCTAAATGAAGTGCTTCTGAGTTCGTGTTCATGAAAACCATCTGCCCTGGCATCCATACTGTCAAAGGCTCTTTGGAGGGCTCTCTCAGTCTAATCCAGTAGCCAAGTCCAGACGCAGACAAAGGGATTCTTTTCAAAGCTTTATTCTTCTTTTACAACTTACAACTCTACAGGTAGCAACTAGATCTGAGCAGCAGCATCCCTATGCCCTAAGTTGGAACAGTTGGTCCCTGTTTGAAAGGCAATTACTGGCAGACCCCTGAATATAAGGACTAGGGAGAATCCCTCCCCTTTTCCCTTGGCTCCTCTGGGCGCAACCGTTCTTTGAGCGCCAACCGGGCGCTACGCCTCCTTTCCGCGCTCTCCATTTGGCGCCGCTCTCTGCGTCTGCGCATCCAACCAGTCTGCTATCGGTGCTGGGTCACTCCCTGGACTGCTTTCTAATCTAGGAATGTTGGTGGGAGGAATCTCTGTCAGCTGCGGGCCCTGGGAAAAAGGGGCGCACTCCTCTCCCAGGAGCGACTGCTCTTCCTCCGAATCAGAACTACTCTGGGATTTTATGGGCTCAGTGTCCACCCTGACACATACTTTCTTAACTGCACAGCTTCGAATCAACAGGCATCCACCATTTCTTAGCTGTGCTCCTTCGTAGATACGCAGTTTCAAAACAGCAGGGCTGGCTCCCATCTCCGCTCCCAGATTCAATTACTATTTAAAGTGAGAGGCAGTGACTGAGCCCACATCTGGCTTCCCCCACCCACTTCCAAGCTCAATTACTATTTAAAGTGAGAGGCACTGACTGAGCCCACATCTGGCTTCCCCCGCCCACTCCCAAGCTCAATTACTATTTAAAGTGAGAGGCACTGACTGAGTCCACATCTGGCTCCCTACTCCCAAGCTCAATTACTATTTGAACTGCGAAGCAGCAACTGAGCCCATGTTTGCAACAGCGCAGTTTCAAAGGAGCAGGGCTGCTCCTGTATTTATTTATTGCATTTCTATACCGCCCCATAGCCAAAGCTCTCTGGGCCATTTACAGAAGTTAAAACATTAAATACAATGTAAGAAGTTTAAAAGCCATTTACAAAAAAGCACAGACAATACACAGAAACAACATATAACTAAAAACAACATTGAACTATCAGTCATAACTGAAGACACATCCAGGACCGATTAAAACTCATAATGTGCTGCCAAATGCCTGGGAAAAGAGATAGGTCTTAACCTGGTGCCTAAAAGAGAATAATGTTGGCGCCAGACGGACCTCATCAGGGAGCTTGTTGCATAGATGGGGGGCAACCACTGAGAAGGTCCTCACCCTCATTGCCACCTTCCGAGCTTCCCTTGGAGGAGGCACTCGGAGGAGGGCCTTAGATGCTGAACGTAGTGTACGGGTAGGTTCATTTCAGGAGAGGCATGTCATCAGGTATTGCAGTCCCAAGCCGTACAGGGCTTTATAGGTTAAAATCGGCTCCTTGAATTGAGCTTGGAAGCATATAGGCAGCCAGTGCAAGTGGGCCAGAGTGCATCTTATATGTTCAGACCTTCTGGTCCCTGTTAGCAATCTGGCCCCTGCACTTTGCACGAGCTGCAGGTTCCGAACCATTTTCAAAGACAGCCCCACGTAGAGTGTATTGCAGTAATCTAACTTGGAGGTTCCCAGAACATAGACAACCGAAGCCAGCTTATCCCTGTCCAGATATGGGAGTAGCTGGGCCACCAACCAAAGCTGGTAGAAGGCACTCTGTGCCACTGAGGCCACCTGAGCCTCAAGTGACAAAGATGGTTCCAGGAGGACCCCCAAGCTGCAGACCTGCTCCTTCAGGGGGAGTGCAATCTCATCCAGAAAAGACTGAACACCCCCCATCTGGTCAGCAGAACCACCGACCATCTGGTCAGCAGAACCACCCACCAACAGCATCTCAGTCTTGTCTGGATTGAGTTTCAGTCCATTAGCCCTCATTCAATCCATTGTCACAGACAGGCACTGATTCAGCATATCCACAGCCTCACCTGAAGAAGATGAAAAGGAGAAATAGAGCTGCATGTCATCAGCATATTGATGACAATGCACTCCAAAACTCCAGATGACCACACTGAACCATTTCATGCAGATGATGAACGGCATGGGGGACAAAACTGACCCCTGTGGAACCCCATACTGGAGAATCCACGGGGCCAAGCAGTGTTCCCCAAGGACCACCTTCTGGAGGCGACCCTCCAAGTAGGAGTGAAACCACTGCAATGCAGTGCCTCCCACTCCCAGCTCAGAGAGCCATCCCAGTAGGATACCATGGTCGATGGTATCGAAAGCCGCAGAGAGATTAAGGAGAATCAACAGGGTCACACTCCCCTTCTTTCTCCCGACATAGGTCATCATAGAGGGCGACCAAGGCTGTTTCTGTGCCAAAACCAGGCCTGAACTGAAATGGATCCAGATAATCGGTCTCATCCAAGAGTGCCCGGAGCTGGTTGGCAGCCACTCGCTCAAGGACCTTGCCCAAGAATGGAACACTGTGAACCGCCCAGAGAGCTTCAGCTATTGGGCGGTATAGAGATGAAGTGAAATGAAATAAACAAACAAACACACAAACACTGGCAACTGGCCTATAATTATTAAGGCTACCCGAGTCTAGGGAAGATTTCTTCAGGACTGGTCTCACCACTGCCTCTTTCAGGCAGCCTGGAACCACTCCCTCTTGCAAGGAGGCATTAATCACCTCCCTAGCCCAGCCAGCTGTTCCCTCCCAGCTAGTTTTTATTAGCCAAGACGGGCAAGGATCCAATACATAAGTGGTTGCATGAACCTGTCCAAGCACCTTATCCACGTCCTCAAGCTGTACCAACTGAAACTCATCCAAGACAACTGGACAAGACTGTGCTCTAGATACCTCACCAGATTCACCTGCAGTAATACTGGAGTCTAAGTCCAGGTGGATGCAAGATATTTTATTCTGGAAGTGCCTAGCCAGTGCATTACAGCAGGCCTCAGATGGTTCCTTAGGGCCAGAATGTAAAAGTTCCTGGACAAGCCTAAAAAGCTCCGCTGGGCGGCATATGGACAGTGAAATATTTTGTCCTCGTCGCTCTCACTGCCTTTGAATATACCTGGCCATAGGCATGCACCAGAGTTCGACTGCATCCACTAGGAGTTTTTCTCCACCTGCACTCAAGCCATCTCCTATTTTGTTTCATCACTCTCAGCTCCAGGGTATACCACAGAGCCATATGAGCTCTACTCTGGAGGGGGTGCTCAGGACTGATCATGTCAACTGCCCGGATCATTTCTGCATTCCACAGATCAAACAGGGCTTCGACAGGAGCACCAGCTATATCAGCCGGAAAACGTCCAGATCCATTAGCCTCCAGGGTCGGACCATCTTAATAGGTTCCCCACCCTTGCAGAATGGAAAAGCTGCTGTAAGTCTAAACCTCAGCAGACAGTGATCTAACCATGAAAAGGGGACTGATACAAAGTCCCCCACCTTCAGATCACCATCTCCATGTCAAGTTGAGAAAACCAAGTTTAGAGTATGCCCTGCTAAATGTGTTGGGCTAATGACATGTTGGGTCAGTCCCATGCCTGTCATGGAGACCACGAAATCCTGAGCCACCCCAGAGAAGGTGCCCTCAGCATGAACGTTGACATCACCCAGAACCAACAGTCTCAGGGATCTCAGCAGCACATCCAAGACACCTCCAAGACCAGCTCACCTAGGGAGTCTGTTGAGGAGTGGGGTGGGCGATACACCAACAGAACCCCTAATCTGTCCCACTAACCCAACACAAGGTGCAAACACTCCAGACCAATAGTCACATGGACAGGGAGCCTGCAGAGGGAGATGGAATTCCTATAGACCACAGCAACACCCCCTCCCCAGCCCTGAAGCCTTCCCTGATGCTGGACCAAGTACCCCGGTGGGCAGAGCTGTGAGAGACTGACTCCTCCCTGCTCACCCACCCAGGTCTCGCTTATACATGCCAGATTGGCCATCTCATCCACTTTTAATTCATGGATAAGGGGGGCCTTATTCTGAACCGATCTGGCATTTAAAAGCAGCATCCAGAGACCAGAAGGCAGGCTGATAGGACAACCACCAAGCCTGCGGGTACAGGGAGGACCGGAACATGGCACGGCCATTAACTGTCTGCGCTGCGTTCCCAATACCTAGCAAACCCTACTCACAATGCCATAGGGTCTCCTGCTATCCATCACTACACTGATTGCCCCCCCCCTCAGGTCCCCCCATTTGGCCCAGTATCCTCCCTCCCAGGCACATACTCAGGCAGAAAGCCAGGCAGAGGAACAGGGTCCAGGTCCTGCAGGGCTCACAGCTAGGTGGTCTCTGGAACCTCCAGCACCAGGCAGCCTTTACAGCTGGAGTCAGTTGGAGCCCTGCCCTTCCAGGCCAGACTTTACTCAGTAAAGTCAGTAACGTCACTACTGTACTCAGTAAAGTCCAACTGAAGGCAATGAGTTACTTCTAGGTAGACACGTTTACCCCTCTGCTCTCCCCACACCCCCAGCCCATGAAACTTTCTCTTCCACCAATCAGCACCGCTTCCACCAGCCTGCACTGAAGCCAACTGAGGTCACACAGACTCCCAAACAGCACTGAAGCCGCTGTGACAGGAAAATCTAACACAAAATGATGGGGGGGGGGCGGATTTAGGGCAAGAAATGCCAGGCTAGCTACAGAGCGCAGCATGCATCATCTGACCTATCAACTTGGGGATGGAGTAGAACCAGAGTAAAAGCCCCATGTAGATGGGGGCCAAGACTAAGCCATAATTTAGTATACTGCATTTCAGGCTGTTGCCAAAGTTCCCAGAGTTTCAGGACTGGTTGGTCAGCTGGCATGGAATAGCTACAGCTCTTTTCGTTGCAGCCAGAGAATGGTTGCAGATGTGTTCTGTTGCAAATTAACAATTCATAAGCAAATACTGAAAGAAAGCACCAAGTTTGCTCACCTGCCAGTGCAAAATTATGCTCCATAACAATCCAAGAGTCAGTTTGTGATTTCCGTCAACAATGTCAGTTCCTCCTATGTTCACCAGCTCCACCTGAAAAAATATTCCATTCCTTTCTTAATCGGAGCCATTTCAAATGTTTAAAGAAATAATATTAGCTATAAAACTTAACAATTTAAGTCTGGCTCCATAATGTCTCCCCCGCCCCACACACACACACAGGGGTACATAAATATAGTCACCAGTGGTAGTTTGTGGATAGATGGGGGTTTAATTCTAGTGACCAATGGAGAAAGCCTCCTATACACTTCAAAAAAGGAAAAACACATTCTGTTGTTGTACCATCCACTCCATTGCCAAACAGTCTGTCTTCCTGAACTAGCCCGGGTAATCTCAGGCTGGCATTGAATTACCCCAGGCTTCTTATCCTGGTGGATTTCAACTTTTGCTCTGTTGGGAGTGGCTCATGATTTCTCAAGAACACCTCCAGCCTTTCAGAGGTGGGGGAGAGGTGGTAAACAGGATTCGAGTATTGACCCATTCAAGATTGGATTAATACTTAAATCAATGCCCTCACTTTGAACCGACTTTATCACACAGCGAAATGTTCACTCACAAACTGATCCCATATTCACTGGGTTTGCTATCCCAGCTGCAAAAAAGGTGAGTAACTGGGGGAGGGGGGAGTATCAAGAAACCATTCCAGAGCCCTGAAAGTCTCCTTTTCACAGCAAAAACGTTGTCTTGCCAACTATCAGTGTATCCCTATTCATAACAAGTATTTCCAAAGCTATTGCAGTAACAGCATCTTTAGAGCTTTCAATAAGGAAATAAGGAAGCAATTTCATTCATGAGGTTCTCCCTCACCCCTCTTTATCATGATAACACTTGTAACAGAGCTGAGTCTGTGGTATAAATCAACTGAAGGATCTTCATAATCTTTAGTTTCTTGACGTTGCCAAATCATTTCTGAACTAGAACTTTTGCCAACTGAAGAAAGGATAATCACATGGTAGTTGAAAATTAATTCCTTCTACTGCTTTTAAAAGTCAAAATTAATTTTTGAAGAAAAGGAGTCAGATACACCCTTAGAGCAAAGCTAAAATCAGTTGCTCCTCCATTCATGTAAAGGAGGGGGAAATTCCTATCAACTCTTCCCTCCATCTACAGCCTCCCATATCATATCCCACAGCATCCCCAAGAGTCCCCCAACTACAGGAGCGGATCTAGGGGGTATGTAAGTGACTGCAAAGGGAAGGGGGAGACAGGAAACCCCTGTTTTGTAAACAATCACTGTTCCATTAACAAAGGAAAGTTAGGATCCTAACCTTGAGTGTGTATTTACAGCACAAAAATAGACAACTTTCTTAATCATGTAACTACTTTTTAGCAGCCAACAGATCAACAGCTGAATCTTAACCGTCCAGAGAGCTTTGGCTATGGGGTGGTACAGAAATATATGAAATGAAATAAAATGAATCTAGTTCAGTTTAGAAGAGATATGAGCAACTGGTTACAAATGTCTATAGAAAGGGAATTATAATTTGGCTCAGCCCCTCAAAATCAGTTTGAATTCTATCCCTGAGGAATTCAGGAACAAGAAATGCATCTTTATTTTTCCTAAGGTAAAATGATCTTCTAATTATAAATTAAATATCATGCATTGCCATTTGCAAAGAACAACCAACTATGGGAATTAAGGTGGGGGCATGTTGATTGTTATGAAATTCTCCCCCTCCCCGCAACACTCACATCCCAGGAGTTTTCGGACTACAATTTGATTGGCAGATAACAAATTTGAGCTCATAGTTACTTCCTGTTATCCAGTTTCCAGGGCACTGAACAATTAAGCAAAACGTTTTAGAAACTTACATTGTTCTGATGTAAAACTTGAAGTACTTTGTTGACATTATTCAAGGCATGGACTCTTGTGGATCCACGTTCTTTCAGCTTTAAAAACAACAATGTTCAGGTATAAGACTATAACAAAAATATCTAATTTTACACTTAATATTTTCAGGAAGAGCAAGGTGAAACAATTCTACATAATTTCTGAATACATCTTCTTAACCTAGCTAAACATATATTCACTTATTTTACCCAGGCCACATAATTTAATACAGTGCATTATACATTACTATGGCAACTTAAACCAGCTATTTTAATAGAAGTATAGACTGAATCAAACAAACATTAGTCACATTCAGATGTAACAATGGAAATGCACTGTAATGATCTTCAGGCTCATTCACTCCCCACTTCCCTTCCGCCTCCGTAAGACACAAGGGGAGAAAAAAATATGCCTCTGTTCACTATTTGCAGTGAAACCACAGTTTTCAGTTTTGTCTGAATTTGAGAAATCGTACTTTGTGCAAATAGTCAGTTATCAAACAACTGATATTGCTACAAGTTGTTGCTATCCTGGGTTGTTAACTAACTATGGTTTGAACAAGCCACTGTTTCCCACATTTGGAAGAACAGAAGATTCAAATTTTCTCCCTCACACTCAAAGGGGTGCAAGGTGAGGATGGCGTACATGAGCCCAAGACACACCATAGTGCATTCTTATACCAACAACGACAGTTATGATTCTATGAAATTACATTGGAATGTGGTCATTCTCTCCCAGTTACAGTCAAGGGTCAGGATGCAATACTCAAGTGTAGGCATGCCCAAAGGTAGACACACACACTTATTTGCCATGCAAATTGCATACAAATTGTTTTTGAAAAAAAGCCTTCTTCATCTCAAACGTGGCTTGCCATGTGGCATGAGAACTGCTGTTTACATGATCACTGCAGCCCAGTGTGACTTATTTAAATCATGGTGGGTTGCGACATGTGCTTGTGGCCATTATGAATATTCAGCCCCCAGCAGGCGGTTGCCATGGTTTGCCATGTCATCTGCACCCAGGCGGCATGGCTTGTTGGAGGGGAAATGACTCTAATGACTCTACAACAGGCCATGGGTTATTGGAGGGTTGTTTCCCCCTCCAACAAGCCATGCCACCCAGGTTCGGACAACATGACAAGCTGCAGCCAGGGCTTGAATAGGCAACCTGGCACTCGTGGATGCCATGGTTCAAATAAGCCACAGTGAGCTGCAGTGATCATGTGAACCAGGTAACAGACTGAACTAGTTCCATTGTGCTACATACACACTGAGAGATTGCCCGTCATCACTGTTTGCTAAATTATGGAAAGCTTCATTAATATTAACATTTTCCAACTGCAGTTGAATGTCTTCTATAGCCTATGATACTTTGATTTGTTAGCAGAGATGTGTGTTTTTTTAAAGGAACCAGCCAAGTTTGGCACTTAGAATGTAATCAACCTCTGAGAAGCTAAGATGAGATTTCATTTTGCTTTTCGTTGTATACACAGAAGTAATTCAGAATGGGCATTAGCTTTAGACAGCACGCCCACTTCATTTCTCCTCATCAAAACCATCAGATCTAATGTACCAATTATTGTTCTAACCAACAGCATTCAATTTTATACCTTATTTGCTCATTACCAGGATGGTGATGTTAAGTGCTTTGGATTTTCAAGGTTCTGACTAGTCTCATTAAAGTTAATGTGCTATTGCCCAAGAATTCTACCCCCAAAATAATCTAGTATCAGTTTGGGGGATGATTCTGCTATGCATTCTCTTCTGCTGAAAAGCTATAGTGGAAATCCATCAAACAAAAAGTAAATAACTTGTTCAGCATGGCTGATTCGATCAGCAAGTTGTACCATCACTCACTTGAACTTTTTGCTACAACTGCAAAAGCCTATACATATACTATTTAAAAAATTAATCTAGAATTTCTCAGGATTCTGAGAATATAAAGGGTCACAAAGACCACATGCAAATTCAAGCCCAGATGAGGAAAATAAACACCTGTAGGATTTAACTTTGAATGTGTCCATTCAACAAACGTAGGCAGAGAATTGTGCAGTATTCTAAATAAACATATGGGCACCACAGTTACTACGCACACCACATTTTAGGGTATCCTTCCAACATGAAGGAAGTTAATATTTTGCTTACCAGTGGATTCCCTGTTAGCCCTTCCAAGAGATCCAGTAGTTTCCTCCCATCTCGGAGATCTGTGAACATATCCTTTATTGGCAGTTTCCCACACTATAAAACAAGATAAAGGCTTTAGAATAATATCAAAAATATTAAAAAATTGAAGAAATGGAAAAAAAAATTCCCATCAAGTTTCATATATTGTTCTGCACAGGAAAAAGATCTACAGAATGCCACAAATGTAAACCAGGATTAATGGACATATTTCTCCTCAAGATGTATCATTCTCTTCATATGTTCTAGCATTCCAGATTTGTCATTGCAAGCTGACTATATACAAGTGCCACCAGGATAGCACCAATGCTCCTCATTCTTCCAGAAATCAATATAAAGCAACTATTTTATTGCAATTTGCCTTCTGCTGTGATGGTGTCCCACCAGAACTTCTAGGTGTAATAAGCTACTAAAGTGATTCTGGCACTTATAGTTATCAGAAGCTGGCCTTTGAGCAGGGGACTCGAATACAACAGCTCCCCTCTGGCAGAGTAAAATGCCAGCATAGAGACAGTAAAGAATAGAGAGGTTTTAAGCATCCAACTTTGCAACTAACTTACATATGGGTATTTAATATATATGGGAACGAGAAGAGAAAAATTCAGATTGTATCATCAAGGTCTGTACAGGGATTTGATTTCTTTTTGCATACCCATCATCTTCCCAGATAACAAAAATATCATAATTCAGTGGTATAAAGCACTATTTTAGATACACACACACACACACACACACACACAGAGCAGGCAATCATCTTTGGGAAAAACTTTAAAAATAGAGCACTCTCCCACTCTCTCTGGCTTATATACAACTCAGATCTGCCTCCAATTTTCAGCCAGCATCTCCTTTTCCCATCTCTTTCACCCCTTAATGCCTCTCATTTGTAAGCTTGGAAAGTAACTTCACAGGTGACTACTTCCAAACTAAAACACAGATAGCTTCCAGAATTTTAAATGCCTTAAGAGTCCCAAAACACCAGTCCTGCAGAGTGCCCCAATAGCTGAAGTTAAGCTACGAACACGTGTTCTCAGTACTGAATGCAAAAACACAACATAAATACCTGCAAACAGAGTGATACACTTTCAATTGTAACTGCATCCATTTTAATAATATTGTATGAATGGGAAGCATCAGTGATAAGAAATTTGATTCTTTTACTGAATATGACTCAGTTCAAACAATGGTTTGAAAAATTATGAATGAGCCAGGCACTTGCTCCTTGTCTCTGTTGTGCAGCTTCCCTCTCTGTTTTCTGTTTAGTGCTAACCATAGCACTCACTATGGTTGCACTTATTATCCAAACCACAACCCACTTTAGTTTCCAATTTAGAGGGCAAGTGCAGCCGTAGTTCAGAACACAGAGAGGCAAACTGAGAAAAATTAGAAGAAGGCAACTGTGAATTCACAGTTCATTTCCATGGCTTGAAAAACTGTCAGAACTGAGCCATAGTGTTCCCACCCCCAGACCCCAGCTGTACACATTGCCTACAATCATTCTACACATATAATGCTATGATCTAGCATGCCATGAATGAGCCTTGGGCTCATGCACTCACCTTTCCTCGAGCGTGGCCACAAGGAAGAGATCAGAAGCTTTCACCACCTTTTTTAACTAACTGCAATATAACATTATGTCCAAACCCAGACATAACTGTTGTTATGTCTTAACTATAACTGTCTTAACTATGATTTATTGATTTTAAAAATCCAGCTTCAAACCATAGTTTATAAAGCTTGCTTGTTTCAATACACCATCATTAAGATTGACCACAGTTTAGGGTTCACTACAGTTAATTAAAAATAGACATGAAACCTTTGAATCTCTTCTCTACACTACAGTCATGCCAGAGAAGGAGTGATGAGTGCACAAGCCTGAGGCTCATTAATGCTAAGCCACAGTTTAGTGTTACATGCAAATGCTGTCATTAAGTAGGTGGCTTATTTTATCATACAATATCGAATACCAGAGGAACTGCTATTGAAATGTATAGTAAGTGGTATATTACTCCAAGTAGAATCAGGTATGTTACAGAGGAAGGAAAAGAGAATTTGCTGGGGAAACAGATCTTCCTGGTCACTGACAAAGAAAGAACATTTTACTGGTAAAATAAAATGTTCCCAAAGATCCAGTGTTGATCCTTTAGAGTTATGCTGGACTATTATAGACTAATTTTATTGCACAAAGAATTGAACTTATTACTCATGGCTGAAAAATGACTTTAGCTTTAAGTGGAAATATTTCTTACCGCCAACTAAAGCTTAGTGGTATGAAAATATCTGGTCCTTCTCTGCAATAGAGAAGGCAATCCATCAGCCTAAAAGTAGCTAGTGACATCTCAAATCCTGCTGATTTGTTGGCTGTTCTTTTCCAATATTGGTCCCATTAAACAGATGCTAATCAATCCCATATGAAGGCATCCCCACATGTGTATGGAGGGGCATTGCTAGGTTCTTAAAAGATCCGGGGCACAGGCCCATAACACAAATTTGCATGCAAGTACTACTCATATATATGGGGGTATATGTGGTGTGCTTGCATGTGTGTATAGATTACATACATACACACATACATAAGAAGTGTGCACTGATCCCCCACCCCACTTCAACTCAGACCCCGATTCAGCATTTTGGAAAACATCTTGCTTCTGCTCTGGCCAATTTGTAGTCGGACCACTTCAGCTCAGCACCAAACCCGAGTCAATGTTTGGAAAAATGAGTCTTTATGCTTCCTGTTGACTACCATGGGAAATTAGAAAAAAAAAACTAACTTTTTTCTCTTGGTCGGAACTGGATGATAATTTCAGGCATAGTAGCCCCCTAGAAGGGGATTACACCTGCCCAATGTCAGAAAATAGGTGCAGGGTTTATATTTTGATTTTCTTTTAAAGGGAACTTCCAATAACATTTTTATTGCTTGGAAGAATTGGATTAACATTTCAGGATTCATTGCCCCATCGGAGTTGATCATGTCTGCCAAATTTCAGAATGATAGCCACGGGTATTTTTGTGCAAGGGTGGCCTTGACGTTTTGAGGTCTCCAAAAGAGAACTTATCTCCCTATTTTCCTTGCGGACCATTGTTCTGAAAATTACAGACAGCTTGGAGGTGTCCCTAAGTAAGAAACCAGCAAAGTTTCAGAAGGATAAGTGCAGCAGTTCATGTGGAAGGGGAGTTCTCCAATTTGGGGGAGGGAGCGATTTGCTTTCCCTTCCCTTCACCCCTTTCCCAATAGTTTTTGGGTAAGTTTGTATGACTATGCACAGGTCATTAGAGGTGTTCCCCAGGCAAGAAGCATGCAAAGTTCCTGAAGGATATACATGAATGCAAATTTAGAATGACTAGAATTTATTTACATTTCACTAATGTTAACAGCAGGGGAACATGCGTGGGAAGGTGCTATTGCAGTCATATCCTGCTTGTGGGTTTCCTGTAGGCATCTGGTTGGCCAATGTGTGAACAGAATGCTGGACTAGATGGATCTTAGTCTGATGCAGCACAGCTCTTCTTATGTTCTTAAATATAGAGTGCCTCTGAGCATATGCAGAATGTTTTTCTTTCAGCACGGAGCACTTACATTCTCCCCCTACCAATTCTACTCCCCTCCATGCAACCGTCCCTCCTTATCCTACCAACCTCCAGCAGTAATTCATCAAAACAGATGTCTTGTTTTGTGCAAGTCTCCTCTACCTCCTCCTTGCTATGCACAAGCTCTCATTGTATCTTCCTCCCCACTTCATTTGTGCCAAGACTTCACCAGGATTCAGCCAATGGGTCAGTTTTCAAAACTAGGGCTAAGTTATGGAGAAACTCTGAGTACGTGCTAAGTGCCTTTCCCTCACCACTGAAGCTGGAGTTCATACAACAAACAACAACCCACAAATGACAAAAATGCATAGGACTGAGCTGAAAGGGTAGTCGATTCATTAAACGGAATTGGGTAGGCGCGTATTAAGCCTGCAGTACCATGCTCACAACTCAGGACTTATTTCTGAGTAAACATGTAGAACATCAAGGTGCAAACCTCCCTGAAAAAGTAACTTGTGCTGAAAACCTATGCACACTTTCCTGAAGGTAAGCCTCATTAAACATAATGGGGCTTCTGAGTAGGCATATATAAAATGGCATAAATTAGCAGTATTTATCTCCCCTCTGCTTAAAAAAACAAACCAAAAACTCATATTTTTATTAAAGCTTTCTGTTCATAGGAACATAGGAAGCTGCCTTATATTGAGTCAGACCCTGGGTCCATCTAGCGCAGTACTGTTGACACTGACTGGCAGCAGAGGCTCTCCAGAGTTTCAGGCAGGATTCTTTCGTCGAACTACCTGGAGATGCTGGGGGTTGAACCTAGAACCTTCTGCATGCCAAGCATGTGCTCTACCACTGAGCTACAGCCCTTCCTATTGCTAGATAATGGCAACTGACAAACAACAAAGCCCCAGATTTGTTTCTCTGCAACCATGTGAGCCCATTTTTCTCAAAGACTTGAGTGAGAAGGAGAAAAACCAACCCTCTTGTCTGTTTGTATAAAGTCAAATACAGTTCAGAACTTCTCTTGCCCACCAAAGAGAATTCTCTTTAAGAATTCCCCAAGATATGCTCTGGGTGTGTTAGATAAAAAGTCCTTGCTTTCGGTTTAGAAGAAAAGAATGCCAGGCAGGCAGCAGTGGATCCAACACTATTTTATTGAACGTTTTGCAAAACGGGTGCAGAGCAGTCTGGACCCCGAGACACGTGTGCAAAAGCCTTTTATATCATATCGCTTCTATTGTTCTCACCAGTAACCAATGAAACAGTTAGTACATCGGCTCACTAAGTTAATATCCAATAAACAGTCACTATCAGCTTACCAAGCCGTTAGTCATGAGTGCGTCAGTATGATTCCCTTTTTGCTCCGCCTATATTTTCCCGCCACTCGGGCTCTTACGTAACTTGAGACGCCAATGGTTATGGAGTCTCCTTTTTCTAACAATTCCCTCCTTTAAGTCTTTATTCACGTCTTAAAGCATTTAAAACGGAGTTTCTTTATCAGCACAATAAAGCAAGAGCATCTGTTTTGACAGAGCGGTTTCAATTAACCGCTGGGATAAGCCTCTAGCGCAGGGGATAATGCAACAACCAAATAACACTAAAACTCCTATCATCACTACAAGCGAAATAAGGATTGAGGCTGCTAGGTGTTTCCATTTTCCAAACCATCTCTCCAACCAGTCAGTCACGGGGTTGTTGATCCCTGAATTCTCGGCTAATTCTTCAGACAAGGCGGTGAGACCCTGCAAAGCCCTTGTTACCGTGCCATCTGGGGCAGTGTTGTTAGGGATGAAGGTGCAACACCGTCCACCTAGCATGACACAAACCCCTCCTTTTTCTGCTAACATCATATCAAGAACACGCCGATTTTCCCAAGCCATTTGGCTGGTGGCATCTAGCTGCTCAGCCAATCCTTTTACAGCATCTCGAGTATAGTTTATAAACCTCTGCTGATTATAATAAACGTAATTGATCCAATCTACATTTTTGTTAATGGTCACCCACCAAAACAGGGTAGATTCAAATCCTGCAGAAATTTGATTTCTTCCTTTGAACTCATCTGGCACTCCCCTTGGTACTCCTATGGAGTCAATATATATTTGATCATCAAAAGGGGTTACTGATCGTTTCTGCCGGGGTTGGCCAGTCTTCTCTGCTGGATGGTATGCAATTGAAAAGGGGACTGCCAACTGAACTAACCCACAAGCTCCGGACCAATTGGAGGGCAATACCTCATACAACTCTAGGCCACCACAATACCACCAGAGATCAGCTCGTGGGATTGAAAGGGAATTATTCCTAAAGCGAGTAGAATTAACACATCTTACTTTACTCGTCAGGTTCCCTATACGCCCCTCTGTGTCTGCAAGGTTTCGGTGTATGCATCCGGTATGGTTTCTTCTTTGCAGGAAGACTGTGGAAGGTCTGACACGATCCTTTGATTTGAGTGGGGGGTATAATTTATTGAGGGTTTGGCATTCCTCCTCTCCCCATGCATCAGGGTGTTGGAACAAACGGATCACGCAGGTGAGGAGGGAAGGAGTGTCCCATCCCAGTGGAAAGGGCAGCACCTTTGCCACAGATCTCCCTGTGGCACAAACAAAACAGTCAGACTTATTTAAAGACTTGGCTGTATACTTTATCCACTCTAACCACACATTATCAGTTTCCTCTGTTATTGGGATCCCTAACCTGGTTCTCCAGGGACGCCTCTCTTTCTCAGGGATCTGTACCAGAAGTGGTCTGAGGGGTGTTGGTGTGACATTTCGGGGTTTTATCTTAAAGCTGTCAAGCCCAAGTCCTTGAGGTATCACCATCCACGTTAATATTTCTTTAACCAACATTACCAACACCACCCACAATACTTGCTTCATATTACAAGTTTTTTGTAATTCGAACCCGAGCTTTTCCCAGATGTTGTGACTTGTATATTACAGGCGATTGTGGCTCCTGGATGGCTTCTTCACCTGTGTCCTTGGCAGCTTCCAGAGGGGTGCCAGGGAGCAAAGGACCGTTGCCTGTGTCCTCCTGTTCTTTCCAAGTGACAGAAGGAAGCGAGGGTCGCTTAAATGGCTTTATCCGGCTGCAATGTGTCCATTTACTAGAACCCACAAGCTTTACACACGAGTGGCTGGTTGGTCCCACCAAATAAGGCCCCTCCCACCCTTCCTTTAAAGCTTCTTTATTCCACTTTTTCAGCAACACCTCGTCTCCCGTCTGGAAGAGATGGATAGGTGCATCTAACGGCAGTCTCTGAAACGGAACGGAATAAGCTCGTAGCTGTGAAAGAACAGACTGTAGAGAAGTCAACTGATCCCTTAGCATCTGATCACCCACCTCCCACTTGACTTCCTCCCTCCTTCCGCAGTGTACCCGAGGCGGGAACCCAAACATCAGTTCAAAGGGGGACAATTTTATGTCCTTTCTTGGCATCCTTCGAAGCTTCGTTAAAGCTATTGGCAGAGCCTCAACCCAAGTGAGCTTCACCCCTCGTTGGAGTTTGGTTAAAGTCTCCTTGAGGCTCCGATTGATTCTTTCAACCTGCCCACTTGCCTGGGGCCTCCAGGGGCAATGTAAATGCCACTCTATTCCCAGAGCTTGTGCCAGCCCCCGTGTAATAACTGAGGTGAAATGTGAGCCCTGATCGGACTCTATAACTTCGGGCAGGGAGAACCGGGGCACCACCTCCTGTAACAATTTAGCAACAACAGTTTTAGCTTGGCAGTTCCTACATGGAAACGCCTCTACCCACCCTGTCATTTGACATACTATTACAAGCAAATACCTGTAACCCCTACATGGTGGCATCTCAGCAAAATCAATCTGCACCCTCTGGAAAGGATAGTAGGCCCATGGTCGCCCTCCTTTTGGAGGAGGGGGTGCCCTGGGAGGGTTGGTTTTCTGGCAAACTTCACAGGTTGCGGCTAGTCGGTGGGCGCATACAGTTAAGCCAGGGGAGACAAACAGCCTCTTGCAATAGTCGATCATGGCTGATGCTCCAGGGTGTCCAAGAGAATGGTGAACTTGCTCTAGAACAACCCTCTGCAGGGTCTGTGGAAGAAGCAGTCTTCCATCTGTCATCTGGATCCATCCGTCATCACAGGGACTTATTCCGTGTTCTTGTGCCATTCGTAACTCAGCAGGGGAGTATGTGGGGCGCTCTTTTCTTTTGGGTAAAATGAGGAATGTTCCTTGGATTCCCTCTCTGGCTGCTCTTTTTGCGGCCTCATCTGCCTTCTGATTTCCCTGTCTCCATTTTTCCTCTTTTTCTTTCCCATGGGCTCGGACGTGGACAACAGCTACTTGTGAGGGTAGCTGGAGGGCATCCAGAAGATCCACTATTAGGCCGCCATTAGCCACTGGAGATCCGTTTGCTGTAAGGAATCCCCTCTCTTTCCACAGTTGCCCATGAGCATGCACAACGGCGAAGGCATTTTTGCTATCGGTATAAATATTTACTCGCTTTCCCTTGCTGGCTTGCAGGGCTCTTGTCAGGGCTACCAGTTCAGCGGATTGGGCGGAGAAATGAGGAGGCAGCCTTTCCTCACGCACACTCTCCTCTAGAGTAACGACAGCCGCGCCTGTGTAGCGCCTTCCATCCAGCATATAGCTAGATCCATCTACAAACAGATCTCTGGCTCCCTCTATTGGTTCATCCTCAAGGTCCGGTCGGCCTTTGGTGTCCAGGTCTAATACTTCAAGGCAGTCATGATCTGGGAGTCCTGATCCGTTTGTGCCCAGTAATGTTGGCAGCAGTGTGGCGATATTAAAGCTGGAGCAAGCCTTAAAAGTGAGGTTTTCATTTGTTAGTAAACCTATTTCATATCGGGAATGCCGGGCTGGGTTGAGAAATTTGCTTCCTCCTCCTGATCCCAAAATTTGTGGCACTCCATGCGGCACCCAAATTTCAATGGGTCCTCCCATTGTCAATTTCTCCGCTTCAGCGCAAACCAGAGCCGTTGCCGCTACTGCCCTCAGGCAACTTGGCCATCCTCGCGCTACGACATCTAGGACCTTGGAGTAATATCCCACTGGTCTCCAAGAGGGCCCTTTTCGCTGGCAAAGCACTCCCGAAGCTATGCCCTTATTTTCATGCACATAAAGTCTAAATGGCCGGCTGGGATTTGGTATGGCTAGAGCAGGTGGTGACACAAGAGCAGCTTTAAGGCTGAGAAAAGACTTATTCATTTCCTTAGTCCATTTCCATTTATCCAGTCTATCTTTCTGCAGCGCCTCATACAGCGGCCGCGCTGTCTCCCCATAGTTTGCTATCCATAGTCGGCAGAATCCGGTCAGCCCCAGGTAGGCCCTCAATTCGCGGGGGGACTTAGGGACAGGAGTGTCACGGATGACTTCAACTCTTTCTTGCCCTAGGCTCCGAGTCCCCTTAGTTATGTGGTAGCCTAGGAATTTTACAGTTGGTTGGGCCAACTGTACTTTTTCTTTTGACACTTTATACCCCCCCCCTGCTAGATAGTTGAGGAGGGAAACCGTCCCACTCAGGCACGCATTCTTGGCCTTGGCTGAAATCAAGAGGTCGTCACAGTACTGGAGGAGATGCACCTCTGAGTGCTGCTGGACCCAGGGTTCGAGATCCTTTTGGAGCTGCTGGCCAAAGACCACCGGTGAGAGATTCAGCCCCTGAGGGATGACTGTCCATGCTAATTGAACTTTTGACCCCCCCCCTGGGCTTTCCCATTCAAAGGCGAACAAAGGCCTTGAATCAGGGTGGAGGGGGATGCTGAAAAAGGCGTCTTTTAGGTCTATGACAGTGAACCAGGCGTGCTCTTCCGGAATTCCTACAAGGAGGGTGTGTGGGTTGGGGACCACAGGATGGGGGGCCTCGATCTGCTGATTAATGAGCCGGAGGTCTTGCACTAAGCGGTAGCCCTGGCCCCCCCCTCCCCTTTTTGGCACAGCGATGATGGGCGTGTTATAGGGAGACATTATCTCAATGAGCCGGCCTTCTTCTCGGAGCTTTGTTATTACTGGTTGTAGGCCCTCCTTTCCTTGGCGGGAAAGGGGATACTGTTTCACATGAACAGGCCTCGCTCCCTCCTTGAGGGGAATTTTGTATGGTGCTGCCGACTTGGCACGAGAGGCCCCTCCAATCCCGGCCCAAGCTAGAGGGTTGACTCTGTTTTCTATTAAGCTCCAGTCCTCGGTGGCCTCTGGGATGGATTCTTCTGCAACCTTCAAAAGGGCCATTTGGTAGTTACTACTCTGCTGTTTAGGGAGCCGTATCTCCATCCTTCCGTCAGGAGTAAAAGCAATCTCAATTTGGAGTTTAGTCAATAAGTCCCTCCCTAGCAATGCCACCGGACAGGAGGGGGTACAGACAAATGCATGTTCTAGGTGTGTTTTCCCAACCTTGGTGAACAGGGGACGAGAGAGGGGCACTTGGGTTGCCCTTCCCTCGACCCCCATTATGGTGGTGAACCCCCCACCTCCCGTTGGGGGCTCACTGAGGGGGAGGACGGACAGGGCGGCCCCTGTGTCCACAAGGGCTTTGTAGGAGCGGCCCCCAACCTTTATTTTGACCATGGGGTCCCGTCTTGCCTCAGAGACGGCTAAGAGGGGGCCGGGCCCCGGTCTGTCCTAATCTCTTTCCTGTTCATACAGAACTCTCTGCGCTTCTCCCGTATTTTCCCCTCTCTCTTTCTGCTTCAAAGCCTCACAGTCACGCTTCCAGTGCCCCATTTTCTTACAAAAGGCACATTGATCTTTCCCCAGGGGAGATCCTTTCCTTCCCCCTTTCCTCCCCTTCCTAGCTCCCTCCTTGTCAGGTTTAAGAACCGCAGCAAGGAGCTTGGCCTGCCTTTTGTCTTTTTCTTTTCCTTCTTCTTCTTCTCGCCTCTCATAAACCTTTTGAGCTACTTCAACTAAAACTCCTAAGTCAGCTGCCAACCCTCCTTCAACTTTTTGCAACTTCTTTCTGATGTCCTGGCAGCTATTTCCCACGAACTGAGTCGTGAGGATCCTTAAATTATTTGGATCATTCAAGTCAATGTCTGTATATTTAGCGAAGGCTTCCCTCAGCCTTTGGAGGAACACAGCAGGAGGTTCGTTTTTGTCTTGCTTTAGAGTCAGGACTTTTTGCAAATTGGGGGCCCTTCTCGCGGCTTGCTTCATGCCTGCTAAAATGAGTCGAAAATAGTCAGCATGTAAGCGTCTATGTGCCGCTGTGGCCACCCCCCAATTGGGTCGCCCTGTGGGCAGAACCTCCACCGTCTCCTCCTCAGTTGCTTGGGGATTTTCCTCCCTATACTTGGCTCGTGCCCCTGCAAGGATGGTTGGCTTTTGGCTGAGAAAACAGGTGTTCAATAGCATTTGTGTATCGTCCCATGTGGGGTTGTGAGTAAGCCTCACATTCTCCATCAGAGACAGGAGTGGCCCGGGATCCTCTTCAAAGGAGGGGTTAAATTGTTTCCAATTATACAAATCAGATGTTGTGAATGGGACATAAACAAACATCGTCCCTTGAGGATGTTGGGCGGTAGGGTCGGGGACTTCTCTGATGGGGAAGGTGAACTTCACTGGTGGTTGGGGGTCCTTTCGCAGGTTGTAGTTAGGTCCCCCTTTTGCCTCTCTCTGTAGGACCTCCAATTTTTCCTCTAGGGAATATAGACGATCTTGGAGAGTGTCCTGGCGTTCAACTAGAGGGGTGGGGTCCTCCGGTACTATTTCATGAGAGGGGTCCTTCTCGGGGGCATCTAACCGCTGGGCGGGCCCCTCAGGAGAGGGTGGTGGTTGCAACGAGCGCCCTGCGACGGCTGTCCTGTAGGGAGGAGGAAGCAGTAGGTCCTCCGGTGCCGTGGCCACGACCCTGGGTGGTCCTTCTTTCGGTGGTTTCCTTTTGACCACCATGGGAAGGGCAAGGGACATGCATTTAACAACCCACGGAGCAGGCCTGCCGCCAAGGGGCACACAAGTTGCCCACGAATCAATATAAGGGAACTGGTCCCAACTTCCCCTCTGTGCTACTATTGTTCGCACATCAGATACCAAGGTTGGGTCAAAAGACCCCTCGGGTGGCCATTTGGGTTCTAATATTGGCCATTCCCGGGTGCAAAAAAAGACAAGACGATCCTTTGTCATCTTAGTTCCATAATCCTGCTTAAAATGTGACCAATTGCGCAAACAACACTCCAAGGGCGTATGGGACTTCTTCGCAGACTTAGATTGGGACCCGCCCATGACGGTGGGAATTTCAGTCAGCAATTCTTGCGCTTCGCCCTCCTCTGACCTAGCCCATCTCCGGGGTAAGGAAATGCAGATCGGGGCTCCCCACTCGCTTCGCCCATAGGCGTCTCACACAATCACAAACACACCACCGTCCCGCGTTTATCCCCTGATGTAAGCTGTTTCACTTACCCCAAAAGCCTCTTCTGTCCCGCCCGCAGCTGCGTCCAGCTGCTTTATTGATCCACTGCCGGTGCCTAAAAGGAGTGATCACGTCTCCCTCTTCCTCTGGCGTTGGTCCCCAGGCACTTCTGCCGCCACCGTCGTGAGGAGAAGGCAGTATAAAACAACCGCCTGTGGCCACTTCTCCTCCGCGGCCCCTCGGCTCAGCGCGAAGGGGACGCGCCCCGAAGCAGGATCCGAGTCACGGCACCAAATTGTTAGATAAAAAGTCCTTGCTTTCGGTTTAGAAGAAAAGAATGCCAGGCAGGCAGCAGTGGATCCAACACTATTTTATTGAACGTTTTGCAAAACGGGTGCAGAGCAGTCTGGACCCCGAGACACGTGTGCAAAAGCCTTTTATATCATATCGCTTCTATTGTTCTCACCAGTAACCAATGAAACAGTTAGTACATCGGCTCACTAAGTTAATATCCAATAAACAGTCACTATCAGCTTACCAAGCCGTTAGTCATGAGTGCGTCAGTATGATTCCCTTTTTGCTCCGCCTATATTTTCCCGCCACTCGGGCTCTTACGTAACTTGAGACGCCAATGGTTATGGAGTCTCCTTTTTCTAACAGGTGGAATAAATTAGAGAGAGAGAGAGAGAACAGGGGAGGGGAGGGGAGAAGAAAAGGAGAAAGAAAAGGATTGGAAATGCAAGGGGGGGCGTACAGAGAATTTTCTAAGCCAAGTGGCTCCTTTCAGAGCGGTAGTACTTCAGAAGAAGTACTTAGGAGGCTGTGGAGGGTTTGTAAGAATTGCACATACTTAAATGAACTTTATGTGGTGAGGTGGCTGGCGGCTTTTTCTAGATTTTTTAAAACTGTAGAACCTATTTAAAACTCCCAACCCTCCCTTTGGAATAATTTGAGTCCTACAGCTATTTAAGAGAAATTAAAGTGGAGGGGGAGAAAGAAGCTTGTGGAGGCTGACTGGATCCTTTGCTGTACCAAACCTACTAAACTTCTGCAGAACCCAAAGGTTCCAGTTTGGGGCAGTAAAATCAGATGTGGTGTAAAATACCAGTATTTCACATGGAGCTATTTCTTCCCTTCCTTCTCCCTCTTCAAAATTGGATTGCAAGCAAGCCCCCAACAGTGGGCATGTAAGAGCAGAAAAGTATTGGTAGAGAGGTTTTTTGCAACTCAAAAGAAACCTACACCAGAGATTAGGGATAGTGACCTCCTAATGATCACCTTAAACACCTTCTGATTAGGATCTCTAATCCCCTGTGTGGCTTGACAGTTTTTACTGTTTGTTTTAGTCTTTGAGAAAGGGAAACCGTACACATGGCTAGCACAAAAACCACTGGACTTAACTGTCTGAAATTTTGCAGGTTCAGTCAGTTCCATAGAGGTGCCAGGTCCCCAAATTCCATGAACTTATGTGGAAGCACAAAAATAATAAAGCTCTTTGCTTTGACACATTTTCTTGGAAAAAGCAAATTTTACCTGTGATTAGCAAAAAAGCCACTGGACATAACTGCCTGAAATTTGGCAGATTTAGTCAGCTCTATAGGGGCTGCCAGGTCCCCAAATTCCATGCACTTATGTGGAGGAACAAAAAAAATTATAGCTCCTTGCTTTGACACATTTTCTTGAAAAAAGCAAATTTTACCTGTGACTGGCACAAAAGCCACTGGTCCTAACTGCCTAGCGGGTTCAATCAGCTCCACGGGGGCTACCGGTTCTCCAAATGTCATGTATTTATCATACAAACTAAAAACGTTACAGCCATTTCTGTTTTCCAATGCAAGTCAATTGGAAAATGTAAAAAATGGCAATTAGGTCAGTTCAAAAGATCCAGGGCACAGCTCAAAAAAGATGGCCTGTGTCCAGGTGAGGCCACCTTAACAACACCCCTGTGCATACACACCCTTCTGTATATGCAAGTATATGCACGTATGTGCGTGTAATTTGAATTCTTTTTTTAATCTCTTGGTTCTTTGAGAGAGTGATCTTTCCTGAAGGATGTTACTGTGAATTTCACTCACCCCAAAGATAAGCGCTCAAAAGACTGCTATGTCTTGCTGTACCATCTTGTAAGGTTTGCAAGAAAACGTGTTTAGGATATAATGTACCACCTCTAGTGCTACCCTTAATGCAAGTCATGGGTTATAGGGCGGGTATGAAGTTACCCACACCGCACCACACGCTCTGTTTGTACAACACACGCTGCAGTATGGGTGATTATGCAAATTATGGGCGTGCACATGGCACGCACTGGGGCAAGGGGAGAAGCCACAATGGCTTCTTTTACCCCCGTGATCATCCGAACTCGGACACTGACACTGTAAGAAGAGGTGCAAATATTTAGGATAAAAGTGTGAGGATAATAGCCATAAACCTGAAAAGTTGGTATTTAACATCTTCAATTCTGGGCTGTCTTCACAAAATGAGAACAACTAAATATGCACACACAGATGTGAAAGTTCTGCTCTCAGGGGAAGTGGAAATAGAAGACAAGAGAGATCAGCAGCACATCCAGCTTCTTAAAGATGAGCTTACAATGATGCATAAAAAGAGATGGGAAGCATGGAGTTACTTCAGTTCTTTGCTGTAGTGACTCCTTACCACCACTTACATTCAGCATCTTTTTATCTAATCTTCCTCCCCATCTTATCTACAGGAAACAAGCAGGATGAAACAAGCTTGTAAATGACTAAGGGTGCAATCCTCTGCATGTTTAGACAGAAAAAAAGTCCTACAACTCCCAGCATTCCCCAGCCAGCATGGCCAGCTGGGGAATGCTGGGAGTTGTAGGACTTTTTTTCTGTCTAAACATGCAGAGGATTGCATCCTAAATAATACTAATTTAGCAGCAAGGTCATTACAATTGCCTGTTCAAGAAAAGTAGTTGAACAGTTGTAATATATAAACACAGAAAACTCATTCTGATTCATCTTGAATAATAATATGTATTCTGTACTTGATATTTGTGTCAAGATTTTCCATATCATGTGCCCAAGACATGGGAATCTGATGTGGGAAACCATTCAGAAAGCGGAAAGGTCACCATGCAGGGTAAGAACAGTTTTAGTAAAATAAATTGACCATATTCTGCCAGCAACTAAATTTAGAGCACCTTCTTGTTTCAGAAATGTTTTATTTTGTGCATTTCTATTTGTAATTCAATGATCCAAGTATGCAACAAAGTATATGTTATTCTTTTGTGGACATTTGCTCTGCTGAATTGCCAATTCCTAAAATAAATTAGTTAAGTTAGTCTATTTACTTTTTTTCCTAACACTAGCATATAAATTCATATATAAAATAGACTTCTAATAATAATAAAGACAAACACCAACAACTAAATTTTCTTCAAAAACACAATGTTAAAAAGAAACAGAAGTGTAATCCCTAAAATACATTTTTAATGCTTACGAAAACAAGGGCTATAATTGTAAGCAGCCTTATTTGGAAGTTATTGCAACTTGAATTTTTAAAAAGTTCTCAGGATTGGGATATCAGATAGTCTAAACTGACAGACATTGTGTGTGTTCTGTGAGTTCCATTAAAGACCTCCCCTGCAACATTATGCATTTTCTCCAATGAGAGTCTTTTAAAAAACGTCCGTGGAAAAAGCTCAGTGCTAAGACAGTACTGGCTAATTTTTGTGTTCCTAGAAATAATATATTTTCATAAAAACATATATAAGCCAGTTGGTCAGAAATTGGAACTCTAGAAATTTACTGTGGCTAAATAGTTTACACATAATGCTTAATCATGAATTAACCTTATGTTTGAATATCTAAACTACTGTTAAAGACTAACCAAGATTAACCATGGTGTGAAACCGTGGCTTCAAGGGCAAACTATGATGGTATCCAATTAACTCCTCCCACCAACGGAGCAGCTTCCATCAGTGGAATGGGAAGGGGAGGTACCCTCTCTCTTCCGTAGCCCCCATGCACCCACAAATTCTGATCCAGAATGTTAGGGGATCCTCCAGAATAGATTGGAGAGAGGATGGGGGCTGCAAGGTGGAGGCGAGAAGGAGAAGCCCCATTACACAAGCACATCATTGTGTTTGACTTATGTTTTATATTAACTATGGTTCATTTTTATATATCCACTAACCAGGGGTGAGCAACATGTGGCCCTCCAGATGTTTTGGCCTACAACACCCATCAGTCCTAGCCAGCATAACCAATAGTGATGGATGATGGGAGATGTAGGCTAAAAACATCAGCATGGCCACAGGTTGCCCAGCCCAGAAGCAAACCAATGCAGTTTCCTTCACTCACCATCCTATCTGATTGCAAGATACACTGGTGTCTCCCTATATACATTACTGGGACAATGGTTACTTAACTCAACAGGTTAAAACAGGGTTCTACTATATCTTTGAATAGTGGTGCAGTCAGGTAAATTCAGACTCTGGGCTTAATGGTCCTTATGCAGGAAGGAGGCTGTTTGGATGGTAATGTACATTTTACTTCACTTGTTTCAAAATGTGATCTGCTCATTCTGCTGAGTGGGGCACTGAATGCACTACTAACTTTGGATCTTAATTTGTGCTAAGGCAACAAACTGCCATGAACACTAACCATGATTAATTATGTCTGCACCAGGCAACGGTGGAGGCTATAGCAGCTGAGATCTATGAGCTACCAACACAAAACTCAAACTGGTCACCCAAAAGGACTTCCCCACTGAGTGCAACCACTGGCATAAGCAGATGGTTATATATAAGAACAATATAATATATTGTTATAACAATATATAATATATTGTTATAAGAACACAACTTATAGTTATAGCCACTTGCTGTGGCTTTTTTCTTATTTTACAGATGATAAAGCAGTAAAATTAAAGTAATCTTTTAAAAGTGCCCAATCAAACTGCAAGTAATACAATTTCAAATTAATTTGGAGATCAACATTTTAAATTTTAGCACATGTCTCTGGAGTTTTCATTTGCAAAATAAAATAAATCTTTCATGAGAAAAAAATGATGTTGCTACCTCAATTGGACTGAATCAGCCCACCATCATGATGCCCTGCAACCTGGCAAAGCTGTCGTTTTAACTTCCCCTCAACTAGCTGAGGCAGAAACCTTCATTTGTTTCATGTTGCCCTGTTCTGTGTTTTTCCTGGGTTCCCAGAACCACAACCAGGAGTCCTTTGTAAGATACCCAGTATGCTAGAACTTGGCAACACATCCCCTTTTTGTGAAATTAACAAATATGCCTATAGCCAAAGCCAAGGTATGGCACATGATTCTTTGTCACTAGGGTCTACCATCACCTGAACATGCTGTCACTCTGAAATCTAGGCATCCTTTCTGGGCAAGGAGGAGGGGCACACCATACTTTTCGGTGTCCTTTATGTTTGAGTAATTTTCTTCCAGGAGATCAGCATAGCTTAGTTAGATTCCTTTTATGGTTTTATTTTATTTTCAGTATACTTGCTTCCCTTCATGCCTCTCTTGATATTCCCTTTAATGAACATTCTGTTTTAAGGTTTGGAGTGGAGCTTTCTGATCCAATCCAAGGGAGAGGGTTTTCTCCTCTCATGTTGCCTTACCACTTAGCAACACCACCAGAGTATTTGGGCTTGTGCCTACAAGAGAGGAAGCAGGACACAGATTGTGGGTTCATGCAGATGAACACAACTAGGGGCTTCCCTGCAATCCAGGCAGATAAATAGATCATACCCTCTAGAATTGTCCCAGTCAAGAGTTAGAGGAAAACAGAAGTGGTGGCAAAGTATTGGACCAGTCTCAAGCCACTGTGCCACACTGGTGTGACTCACTCACTTCTAAGCTTTCCACCCTCTCTCCTTCCTTGAAGGAGTGACTGTCTGCTGAGGATCTGAAGGAGAAGCTTGAGGGTGAGAAATCCACAATCCTGAGGTGAAGTTGTTTGTTCAGAGGAAGTGAAGGTACCCAGAAAAAGAATGCTAAAGAAGCCTGCATGACCAAGGCCCTGAGGAGCATTTCATTTGTTCCGTTTCATGTGATATGCTGGTAGAAACAGCTATTTTAGGTGAATTGATTAAATGGAATGGCTAAGCATTTTGTATCCTGTAAGATAAGCAGCTGCAATTAATGCCATCTGAACAGAATTTTTATTTTATTCTGTTTTGGTTGTAGACTTGTGGGTACAGAGAGGGAACGGAGAACGAGAAGATGTTCTCCCTCTTCCATAATATTAGAACTCGAGTTCACCAAAGAAAGAGAAAAGGAGGCACTTCACAGAATGCGTACTTAACTTATGGAATGTACTGTCACAAAATATGGTGACAGCCACTACTTTGGATAGCTTTAAAAAGGATTAGACAAATTCATAGAGAACAGATATAAACCCTTAGCCATGATGTGTAAATGGAATCTCTGAATACTGGGGGCGGGGCAGCAAGGGTGGGTTGTTGTCTTCGTGCTCTACGTGGGGGCTTTCTGCAAATATTTGGCTGACCACTGTGGGAAAATAAGATGATGTACTTGATCAAGCTTTGGTCTAATCCAGCAGGACTCTTCTAATGTTCTCAGTGAAGCAGGGCCCTTTGAGACAAGAACAGACTCTCCCGTCCGCACACTGTTACGTTTTTAAACCAAACAAAACAGGAAAAATAGAAAACTAAGCTGCCAACAACATTATTCAGAACCCACACAAATTAAATATATGGATATCTGAAAAAAGCACACGAATATGAAAGAATGAGTAGTCAGTTCCCAAATATAGAACTTCCAAGCAACCTCCCTAATAATCCCTTACAACCTCTTTTATAGGTCCTCCTCTGTCTGTCTGTCTGTCTGTCTGTCTCTCTCATATATAACTGCTTTGTTTCTTTGGTTAAAAAAATTAACAGCAAATTCAAATTTGCTCTTGTTGCATCTGTACAAATATGCCAGTGTTTTATTTTATTTTTCTATCTAATGTCTAAATTGAAAAGGGTTAAGGTTTCAACCTAAACCAGGTTTTTCTATTGCTTTTGTTTGATTGTATATTAAGAAAGCCACACCTCTTCTCTGCATTCTTTGAACTCCATCTACGTTTCCTGTCAGGTTGTTGTTCAGTCGTGTCCGACTCTTCGTGACCCCATGGACCATAGCACGCCAGGCCTTCCTGTCCTCCACTCTCTCCCGGAGCATGCTCAAGTTCATATTCATTGCATCGGTGATGCTATCTAGCCATCTCATCCTCTGCTGTCCCCTTCTCCTTTTGCCTTCAGTCTTTCCCAGCATCAGGGTCTTTTCCAGAGAGTTTTCTCTTCGCATTAGGTGGCCAAAATATTTGCGCTTCACCTTCAGTATCTGTCTTTCCAATGAGCAGTCAGGGTTGATTTCCTTTAGGATTGACGGATTTGACCTCCTTGCAGTCCAGGGGACTCGTAAGAGTCTTCTCCAGCACCACAGTTCGAAAGCATCAATTCTTCGGCGCTCAGCCTTCCTTATAGTCCAGCTCTCACAGCCATACATTACTACTGGGAAAACCATAGCTTTGATTAGACAGACCTTTGTTGGCAAGGTGATGTCTCTGCTTCTTACTATGCTGTCTAGGTTTGCCATAGCTTTCCTCCCAAGGAGCAAGCGTCTTTTAATTTCATGGCTACAGTCACCGTCTGCGGTGATCTTGCAGCCCAAGAAAATAAAATCTGTCACAGCTTCCATTCTTCCCCTCCTATATGCCAGGAAGTGATGGGGCCAGATGCCATGATCTTCGTTTTTTTAATGTTGAGTTTCAAACCAGCTTTTGCACTCTCCTCTTTCACCCTCAGCAAGAGGCTCTTTAGATCCTCTTCGCTTTCTGCCATTAGGGTGGTATCGTCTGCATATCGGAGGTTGTTGATATTTCTCCCGGCAATCTTAATTCCAACCTGTGATTCATCCAACCCGGCGTTTCTCATGATGCATATAAGTTAAATAAGCAGGGTGACAGTATACAGCCTTGTCGTACTCCTTTCCCAATTTTGAACCAATCGGTTGTTCCATGTCTGGTTTTTACTGTTGCTTCTTGACCCTAGTACAGGTTTCTCAGGAGACAGGTAAGGTGGTCTGGTACTCCCATCTCTTTCAGAATTTGCCACAGTTTGTTGTGATCCACACAATCAAAGGCTCTAGCATAGTCAATGAAGCAGAAATAGACGTTTTTCTGGAATTCTCTTGCTTTCTCCATGATGCAGCGAATGTTGGCAATTTGGTCTCTAGTTCCTCTGCCTCTTCGAAACCCAGCTTGTACTTCCGGTAGTTCTCGGTTCACATACTGCTGAAGCCTAGCTTGTAGGATTTTGAGCATCACCTTGCTGGCATGTGAAATGAGCGCAATTGTGCGGTAGTTTGAACACTCTTGGGGGTTGCCCTTCTTTGGAATTGGAATGTAAACTGACCTTTTCCAGTCTTGTGGCCACTGTTGAGTGTTCCAAATTTGTTGGCGTATTGAGTGCAGCACTTTAACAGCATCATCTTTTAGGATTTTAAATAGCTCAGCTGGAATACTGTCTTCTCCTCTAGCTTTGTTGTTAGTAATGCTTCCTAAGGCCCACTTGCCTTCTCTATCTAGGATGTCCAGCTCAAGTTCAGTGACCGCACTATCATAGCTATCAGGGACATTAAGATCTTTGCTGTATAGTTCTCCTATGTATTCTTTCCACCTCTTCGTAATCTCATCTGCTTCTGGCAATGGAACCAATTACCTAGGGAGGTGGTGGGCTCTCCCACACTGGAGGCATTCAAGACAAGGCTGGACATCTGTTGGGGATGCTCTGACTTGGATTCCTGCATTGAGCAGGGGGTTGGACTCGATGGCCTTGTAGGCACCTTCCAACCCTACTATTCTATGATTCTATGATTCTGTTAGGTCCCTGCCTTCTTTGTCCTTTATCATGCCCGTCTTTGCACAAAACGTTCTCTTGAGATCTCCGATTTTCTTGAAGAGATCTCTAGTCTTTCCCATTCTGTTGTTTTCCTCGATTTCTTTGCATTGTTCATTTAAGAAGGCCTTCTTGTCTCTCCTGGCTATTCTCTGGAAATCTGCATTCAGTTGGATATATCTTCCCCTTTCTCCTTTGCTTTTCGCTTCCCTTCTTTCCTCAGCTACTTGTAAAGCCTCATCAGACAGCCACTTGGCTTTCTTGCATTTCTTTTTCTTGGGGATGGATTTCGTTGCTGCCTCCTGAACAATGTTACGGACCTCCGTCTATAGTTCCTCAGGCACTCTGTCTATCAGGTCTAATCCCTGAAATCGATTCCTCACCTCCACTGTATATTCATCAGGGATATGATTTAGGTCATACCTGAATGGTTTAGTGGTTTTCCCTTCGTTCTTCAATTTAAGCTGAAATTTTGCAACAAGAAGCTCATGATCTGAGCCACAGTCAGCTCCAGGTCTTGTTTTGACTGACTGTATAGAGCTTCTCCATCTTTGGCTGCAAAGGACATCATCAATCTGATTTCGATATTGACCATCTGGTGATGTCCGTGTGTAGAGTCGTCTCTTGTGCTGTTGGAAAAGAGTGTTTGCTATGATCAGCGTGTTCTCTTGGCAAAACTCTATTAGCTTTTGTCCTGCTTCATTTTGTACACCAAGGCCATGCTTGCCTGTTATCCCGGTGATTTCTTGACTTCCTACTTTAGCATTCCAATCCCCTATGATGAAGAGGACATCTTTTTTTGGTGTTAGTTCTAGAAGGTGTTGTAGGTCTTCATAGAACCGATCAACCTCAGCTTCTTCGGCATCAGTGGTTGGGGCATAGACTTGAATTACTGTGATGTTGAATGGTTTGCCTTGGATTCGTACTGAGATCATTCTATCGTTTTTGAGATTGTACCCCAGTACTGCTTTTCCCACCCTTTTGTTGACTATGAGTGCTACTCCATTTCTTCTAAGGGATTCTTGCCCACAGTAGTAGATATGATGGTCACCTGAATTAAATTCACCCATGCCTGTTCATTTGAGTTCGCTGATTCCCAAGATGTCGATGTTCAGTCTTGCCATCTCATGTTTGACCACCTCCAGCTTACCTTGATTCATTGATCTGACATTCCAGGTTCCTAAACAATATTGTTCTTTACAGCATCGGATTTTCTTTTCACCATCAGACACATCCACAGCTGAGTGTGTCCTTTCGTCTTTGGCCCAGCCGCTTCACTCTTTCTGGCACTACTTGGAAATATCCTCTGCTCTTCCCCAGTAGCATATTGGACACCTTCCGACCTGAGGGGCTCATCTTCCAGCGTCATATCTTTTAGCCTTGTGATACGTTCTATGGGGTTTTCTTGGCAAGAATACTGGAGTGGGTTGCCATTTCCTTCTCCAGTGGACCACATTTTGTCAGAACTCTTTGCCATGACCTGTCCGTCTTGGGTGGCCCTGCACGGCATAGCTTATGGCTTCACTGAGTTACGCAAGCCCCTTCGCCACAACAAGGCAGTGATCCATGAAGGGGTTCCTGTCAGGACACCCAAGTAAAAAATAAGGCTGATTCTTTCAACAAGATCTTGAAATGCAGTTTCACCTTCAAAGAAATATCTGAGCGATCAGCCTATTTTGAAATTTGTCTTTGTGCTGGAACCTCAGGAGGAGATAATCTTCTTCATGTGGCTATGACCCAGTTGCTTCAAAGGGATTTTTTTTCCCTAGAAATTCGACAAAGACTGAACAGTGACATCATGGCCATGCTGGATAGACAAAACTTTAATCTCTCTCTAAGATTCCATAGGTTGTGATGATCACTACAGCTTTTATTTAATGCTAGCCCCAAGCCCTTCCCATCATTGACACTGCATTAGATTACCACCTAGATATAATGCCAGTTTATGTTCCTTTTTAATGCAATGTTTATAGGCATGTTTTTCCTGAATAAATCACCATAACACACTTACCAAACTCCAAAGCCTTAGGGAACCCCTGGAACAAGCCAAATCTCAGATTTTACTGGACAGTAAATTATAGCAAGTTGGAAATCTATTGGTCTAGAATTGAGGGCAGGGGCAGGGCATTCAGCTGAATCCGCTTACTAACCTCTCCTTTCTTTATCAGGATTCCCAATTACAGGGAAGATCAGCCTGTACATGCAAGTCTGCAGATCTTTGTGCTCAGTGCACAAAGATCTACTGAGGAGCCAGGCTCATGGGTCCTGCATGCATACCTTTTGTGCCCACCACACTTTTAACCCTCACATCGGACAAAAGCTGAATACCTGCATAGGGCTTCCAAGATTAAAACAAGCTGTTAACTAGTAGGCACTTGATGGCATTTTAAACCTTACTAAAGTTTATGGACTAATGATGGGCAGAAAGCATCCATATGCTAATTGATCTTGGCTAGAGCATTGAACAAAGTTCTTAAGTAAGGGAGTCATTTCAAATATATCTGATTTAATACAGATGTGATCCGATGAACGTCTAATTATCACTTTTATGTCTCTTCATTCTACCTTCAAGACCAATAGACTTCATCTTCTGCACTTAAAGAATGCTAACTTTCTAGACATGCCGTAGCTGGATTTAGGGTGTCATACTGTATGGCTTAATTCATTACTTTGTTATGACAATAAAAACTACTTTACATTTCCTCCTTATAGAAAATGGAACTGCAGCAAAATTAAGTGCCAAAGCAATTCTCAGTATAACTACAGATAAAGAAGGGTGACAGTTCTACAGTGCATAAACCCTTTCTAGATCTATGCCCAACTGTTTTAATTTAAGTGCAAGCCATCGTGAACTGACTTTAGCTATTATGATAAGGTCTATAAATCTGCTATAAATAATGATGTTCTCAATTTCCCTGTTGTTTGTTTTATATAAAAATGACAATATAAATCCATTTTCTTTTAATGTACACATTTAAAAAGTATGCAATTAATGCACAATTAAGATTTAAAAGCAATTAAAATTTTAACGCTTTAACAAAATCCTCATGGTTTCATATCCAGAACTTTATAGCTCTATTAACAAAAGTGACACAAATCCCACCTCCTTTCTCTAACACACACACGTTCTTATATTTTTCTATCAGCATTCTCTAATCATTCCAGTGGTGACATCTGGATATTACATTTTTTGACACCAAAAATTGTATTTCATTGAAGACATTTTCTCATCTAAAATCCTATTACCTTATATCTGGCAAAATATTATGAAGGTATGTCCCTACACATGATCCTTTCTTTCAAGGTATTTTATCATGTATATGATGCCATTTAACTGTGAATTGCTTCGCTTATGACAGCATTTGCATTAATGCATGGTAGCTAGACGTATCATTGCAGGTAAGGTGCAATAACTCCAATTGCATTGTGCTGCTCATTTAAAGCAGTCTTCTACCTACTATTGCAGAAAGTTTCAACAGTAGCATATTGTCAAGATTAAGAGATTTAAAGTGGACTGTAAGCATGGGTTAGGGGTAGGCAACCTGATGCTGTCCAGATGTTTTGAACTACAAATCCTATGATTCCTGATCATTAGCCATGCCAAGCAGGACTTATGGGAGTTGTCATCCAAAACATCTGGAGGGTACCAGATTGCTTGCTCCTGGCACAGATGACTATGCCCTTTCCCAGCACAAAATTTTGTTTGATCTCTTTCCCACCCCTACCACCCCAATTCTTACCAGAAGGAAAGGCAGGGACTGCTATTCTTACCAGAAGAAAATGGAGGGACCAGCTTTTTCTTAGCATTTTGGTAGGGAAGCCAGCTGCTACTATAGAAGTCTCTGCACACTTTTGAAACATTTGGTGCGACATATACCTCCCGCACATGATCTCTTATGCCTAAGTGGGGCATATCACTTTTTTAACCTATGAGTCAAACAAGGAGGAAGCTCAACAACACTAGACCTGTTGTATTTGTCAGTAGTGATGTCTCATGGAATGAAGAGGTGCAGAAAGTCATATTTTCTTTCTGCACTGAGCATGGCTATGGTTTATGGTAGAGGTGGAGAACTTGTGGCCTTCCAAAAGTGACTGCAACTCTCATCAGCCCCAGCCAGCACAGCCAATTGCCAGGGATAATGGAAATTGTAGTCCAATTTCCAGAGGGCCACATGTTCCCTACTAGTGGTTTATGGGGATAGACTGTTAATTGTTATCTTACAAAACCCTTATATTCCAAATGTATTGCTCCACAATAAACAAAGTTTTTGGTTTCAAAAAAGCAAGCATTCTAAAGAATTCCATTTATCATTATGTGCGACCAGGGCCAGTGCACTGATTTTCTAGCAAGCCCCCCAATATATATTTATTTAAAGAGATGTTTATAGGTTTTCATATTATGTTGTGAACATAACCATCCCTTCTTTTGTGTTTTTGTCTATGTACATTAAGCTTACATTTGTCACCTCACTCTATTGGGACCTTACATTCTCTCAATGTAGAGAATATATGTTTATTTAAAAAGTATAAAAATTAAAACTCATTTATTTTGAAATGTGAGTGGAATCCAGAACATGAACTGTTTAGGCATTGTCACTGTGTCCATAGCAAGTTTGATGTTTATAATCCAGACTGCACAATTTGGTTAAAATGCCTGGCTTAACCTCTGTTTCTCAGGCAAACTGCAGTCCTACGCTACAGAATCTTCCTTTTGCCCAGTCATGGAAGGCTCTCTGGTCCTTCTCTAAACTGCCATTCCCCTTCCCCTGTGGGTACCTTGCCTAATGCATGCTACCCATGATTAGAATCACCGTATCACTTTTCAGAACTTGTGTAAGGGAAGGGAAACTTTACACTCACAGGGGCTGTTCACACAACATACTAAGCACACTCAGTGGTTGAGTGTGGGTTGTTTTGAACCGTGCATTGTTTGTTGAACTGTGGGTTAGCGTGTTGCCTGAACGCAGCCAGGGTGGCTTGTTAACCATGCAATGTGGCTTATTTTCTCAAACAAGCCACCATGGATTGTTGTTGGGTTGTTCAGGGCAGTTAACAAGCCACACTTGTCAGACAACACGAAAAGCCACCATGCAGAAAACATGCTGCGTTTAGACAACACACTAATCCACAGTTCAATAAAGAACCCACGGTTCCAAACAACCCACACTCAACCAATAAAACTCTGATTTGCTTCTTTCTCTTTTTTTCTTTCTTTCTACTCCAACATCTCTTCTTCTAGGCAAAGCTACTCTGAAGAAATTGATCTGCAGTGAAACAGTAGTATAGGGGGAGGGGAATATATAACCCCTTCCTCCACCCAAAAGCTTTTATGCTGCAACCCTCCCTCCCAAAAGTCACTTTTCCACCCATATCTGAGTAAAGTAGAAAAGTAGTGCCTGATGCAAAGACCTAAGCAAATACAAGCCCAGTTCCGACAACTATCACCTAAGCCAGTGTTTACATGATCATAAATAAGCAACATTGAACGCTGGGCTCATGTGCTCCCCACCTAATGCATGAGAGGGAAGTAAAAGTGGTTGCATTCATTTTAGAGCAAATCACAGTTCATTGAGTTCATGTGTTACATAGAAGTGGAGTTTGTGCTAAAGAGAAAGCAAAACCTCTTTCTTTACCTCTTCCTCTTGCATGCCAAAGGGGGGGGGGGGCATACAAATCCCAAACTTCCATTAGCTCATTCTCAATACTCTGAACTAGTTTACAGTTTTTCTCTGCCGCAAATCACCTCTCCAAAAGCTGCTTGGCTTAAAAGCAGCTGCTACAGGAATCTGTGATATAGGCCAGCATACAATGTGAGGCTCAATAATTATGTGACCACCTTTGCATTTCACCGCATATAATCAGGGGGGTGAGGGGGGGTTGTGGATTTTAACCTAAAATATGCCACAGCAGTTATGGTGCTCAGCAACATTCCATAATTAGTATTATGCGGCAGGATCCAAATGTCTGCTTCCTTCCCTACTTCCTTCTCCTTTTAAAAATACAGCTTTTCTATCTTAAAAAACAAACAACCCAATATATTCTAGTAGGTGAGAACTAGTGGTTTTATTCTGCACTAGTATTTTTATTTTGTTTTAATGTTTGCATTTTATGCTTTTCATGTATTGTACACTGCCCAGAGAACTTTAGTTGCTGGGTGATTTAAAAGTATAGTAAATAAAAATAACTAAATAAATAATGGAACAGGAAAGGTAAAATCTGAGATCTGTGGAGTGTGCTAGAGTGACTGTGCGATTGTCCAACAGCTTATGGCTGAGGAATTGGCAGCCCTACTTGGATGAGAATGGAAGTTCAGCGAACTTTTTCATCATGCTGAACTGTGATAAAACATACTGAAGAGCAGCCTTCAAAATTCATTTTAATGCATTCAGGATGTTGCATGCAAAATCTAACATTATGACAACACCAAATTATCTAGGTACTGCTATGAATGAATTTAATCATGAGTCACAATTATTTTTAAAAGGGCATTATCTCAACAATTTTGTTGTTGTTATTTATGATGCTCCTTTAGCAAGGAAAGGAAGAATAAAAAGGGTTCATATATAATTCTGTTTACACTTTACAATAGTTTACACAGATCACTATTCAGATGAAGAAAATTATTTAGTTTGCTGATGATGTGAAAAGGCTATGTATTGTATGTAACCCAGATATGTGCCTATTAATTTTAATCCACCCTTACCTTTGAAAAGCGAGCATTTATCCATTTTGTGAATGTTTTCTTTTGTACATCATTGTGCTCATCTAGAAAAGAAGGAAATAAAGAAGTTAAAATGTATTTCTCAAACTTACTAAATGGCACTGCGCTCAGATTATTTTGACAAAGTGCCCTCAATGTAGCAAAATCCATTGCAACCTCACTTGGGTGTGGAGCTTTGAGAAAACACTTTAGGAATTATTTGCGGGACATAAAATTGCGTCTCAGTTCCAGTGTAAAAATATGGAGGACAATCCAAGCATGCACTAATGATGTGTTCTTGATAACAATATGCAGAAAAGGACATTTTTGCTGATAGTTAGCCTGTTCTTCCATTCCAGGGACCAGTCTTCCAAGAGTTCTCAAAAGGGAAATAGTATAGTTGTTTCTCAAGAAGCAAATTCTGGAGAAGCCCTGTTCAGGCATTTGTCTAAACTCATGAGACCTAGAAGTGTGTAGTCGGATGGGGTCACATACATTGAGGGTGAGGCCAATGTCCCTGTGTGTGCCAGGCTCCACGCCTTCAGTTCCTGACCATGCCAAACTGAGAAAAACTCGCCTCACTTGAAAGCAAGTAGAACTCTGTGTGCAATCAGGGTCACCAATTACACAGAGCTCTACTCATGTTCAAGTAGAACTCCTCTTCACACCTCCCCGCTGAATGCAAGTCGGTGAGGAACTGAGGGGGTGATGTTAGCATACACTTCCCCATCCCTCTATACACCTTTAGTCATCATGACTTCATTCAAATGTCTGAACAGGGCCAGTTTATCCAGTGTTCAGTCTACAAAATTACTGAAAAAGAGCCATCAGTGTTTGACTGGCACTGGTCAAAAGCAGTCTGCAGGATCACTTGTTTTCCCTTTACTCAAAAATGTTTCCATATTCCTCACACCAGTTTTAACCATAATTCATTGTTATACCTGAACCAACAATAATCACAGTTAATACTTCTAACCAAAGATTTGTAAACAGATCAAAAAGGTTCCCTTTTTTACTCTTCTAGTTCTAAAAGAAGGTAAACTGTAAAAAAAAATGAAGGGGTTACAGCATCTACTTTACAAGGAAAGGCTACCCCATATAGAATTCCTATTTTATAATTTTAAAGAAAGGTTGGAGAATATTAGTTACCTTTGTCTCTTTCACACTGGTCAAGACCTAGTAAATTCTGATAGCAACTTGGAATCACTGGATTATCTATGCTCTGCAAGAGTGGTCTCTGTCTTTCAAAGGAGTTCTTATCTCTTTCTATTTTAGATTTTCCTTCCCCTGAGACTGGGCCAGCTGGTAAATTCTAATTAGCTGTTTCCAGTTGCTGCAGTTGCCTTGAAAATAAACAGACCAGAAACAGCTTTTGTATGGAGTATGAGAACTAAGCAAGACTGGTGATAGTTAGTGAGTAAAAAGGGACTTTCCTAATGCTCATACACCATGTATTTATTTCACACATTCTTGGACTAAGCTCTAGAAGGGAAAACTGGTTCTCTGGCCCAGGTTTACATCATGGCAGCAGCCACCATTTTGAATATTTGGGCCACAGCAGGGGCATGCCATAGCTTCTCATTACGTGCAAACCCAGCAGGGGTGGGTAGCTTGTCAACCAGCCCAGCAACCCACCCTCACTAGATTCACACATAATGAAAAGCTGTGGCGGTGGTGGCTTGGACTGCCAACTTGGCACCACAGGCATCGCAACACACCACAGCTAATAAGCCACAGTGGGCTGCAATGATTGTGTGAACCAGGTCATTCATATCACAGTCTTATGAGAAGTACTCTGTACTGGGAGAGAGAAGACTGGAATGCCTCTTCAAAGACAGTGCTTACCTAGTGCAATTTTGTAAGTTCATACTAAAATAATATTTAAAATAATGCTAACTAGTATTAAAGTGGTATTGAAAATACTTCACTTTTTTAAAGCAAAACTATTTGGTGGCACCATCTTATTTATTTATTTTTATTTATTTATTTATTTTTATTTATTTTATTTATTTCATTTCTATACCGCCCAATAGCCGAAGCTCTCTGGGCGGTTCACAAAAATTAAAACCAAACAACACACAATAAAACAATTTAAAATATATAGAACATTAAAACCACAATATAACAATACAACCACAATAAAACCTTTTAAAATCTTTAAAAAAAGCAATAGTGCAGGCCTCATTCCCTAGCGCTCCTCTGAAGTTATATCAAGATTTTTTTTTAACTCTTGGGTATTCTCTTTTAATTTTGTAATCTCAGAAAGAACAGGGGTTTTAACCTCTTTTTTCTGAGATTAAGGTTTGTTTGTTTGTTTGTTTGTTTTTCCAAAGAAGTGTCACCATTGTGTCTGTCCCTCTACTGAAACAAACAAAATATAAAAGGATTTTCCAGGTTACAATTTATGATTTGCTTTCATACAATATACTTATTATACGCTCATCTCTAAAACTCCTCCTCATTTAGCTAAACAGAATTTTATACAAACACTAGAGATGGTATGGCAGGGCAACATTTCTTGTTGAAAAATGTGCTGGGAATGTTTCAGATGTTTAAACTCTTTTTTGACATCACCTATTACACCAGGTCACAAAAGGTCAACATTCTTTTTAACTAGTTCTTACAATTCTCCATTCCTTTAATTGCTGGATATGAAACTTTTACACAAAGGAACTTAGAAATAAAATGAGGAATTAGCCTGTGGGTTTTCAATTAAGGCACCAAGAATGTAGCAGAATTACAAACTTGCATTTGCCTGCCTTAGGAACTATAGTACTGTGTACACCATACTTCAAACTCTTCCACAGGCCTTTCCACCTGAACATGAGAAATGAATAACAAATATTTATTATTAAAACATTTATATCTTGCCTTCTCATTTTAAAAATCGCAAGGCAGATGCCAGTAAAATATGATACACACTTTAATATAAAAAGCAAGAACAGAAACAAAAATAGAGTAAAATATAAAAGGATTCAGCAACAATCGTTGAAAATTCCATTAACAAGAGCAAAGAAATATAAAAACACACCAGAGCCATCATATTGTTCCAGAAACCTGACAGAACATGGCCTTAGCATGACATCTGAAAGTCAACAAGCAGGGCATGATGTACACATCCATAGGCAGGGAGCTCCATGGCGTTAATACCAATACTGAGGAGACACTACCCTGTATTGCCACCCACTGTACTCCAGACAGACTCTACTTTCAGAACAACTCAACATGTGGAATAGGTGTATATGGGACAAGGCAATGTGGGGCAGAGATGGGGAATCTGTGATTGTCCAGGTACTGTTGGGCTCTAATTCCCATCAATCCCAGCCAGCATGGCAAATGGTCAGGGAGATGAGAGCTATATTCCAAAAACATCTGGGGGCAGAGGTTTCCCACCACTGTTTTAGGACAGTAGCATTGTCTGTCTGGGTGAGAGCATCTAAATGAGGACAGAACTATGCCTTCCCTGAGTCTATTTACAATTACCTTGTATTTAAGCACTCGCCTGGTAGTCAGAGGTAACAAGGAAATGTACAAAGGCAAATGTGTGGACTGGAGGAGGAGGAGGAATGAAGCACTGTTTCACTCCTCTACACCCAGCAGAGAAACCAAGCAGACACCAGAAAACGGAAGCCCCTCTCCCACACCAAGAACAGAAACACAGCAGGTTTCCGAAAGAGGAATGAAGTTTATTGTCCCTATTCTGCCAGCCCCCAGCATGCTTGTAAAAAATACTACAGGGTAGTAACCTTTGTGAGCGTATTTAGAAGGCTGATTTACAAAGCCATCACATATGCCAGAGTCAGAGTCAAAACATTTGTGACATAGTGCACAAAACCAGAACTGGACCCAGTATCCAACCAAGAACACAGACCATTCAAGTTCTGACCTTCACTCAGATCTTATATTTCCATGAATGACAAGCTCTTTTTAACAAGCAGGACAGAGGAGGAAGACTACAAAGTTAGCCAGCATCTGACTGCACTTCCAGCATTATTGTTATTTTTAAATGTAAATTCTGCATCATAGAAAACAAGTTCTTCCATCAGGGTTGCACAGCAACCCTCCATTCAGCTTCCAAGACACAAGTTATCAAAGACTTTCACTTTTGGAGTGAAAAGGACTAATGGCAAATAATAAAAAAGCGAAATGCAGCTTGGTTGCCGAAAACAAATGGACAAAAAGTAACATGGTGTCATATAGAGGAAAAATAAGCTGTGGATAAGCTTATAAACACAGTCTTCACAATATCAAAATGTGATAACTTATTACTAATTACTAATGTTTTCTGTGTTATATGTTTGTTGTAGCAAAGTGGCTGGGCCTGGCCTTCAAGGATGCTGCTGTGCCTTAAGTTCCCATGTAACAGTTGTCCAAAGGTTGTGTTTTTCCATCACTACAGTCCTGCGACTAGAGATTTAAAACTATTCAGTGTACACCAATATGCTTCCTTACAAACAGACAACTAGAAGAGGTCAAAAAGGAACATCTTATAACAAGCACCCCTCTTACTATCATGTCCTATATTGCAGCAGTATTTTACTCTTTGACATTTGAATGTTAGCAGCAGATCATAGCAGGCCTCTATATTCTAATTAAGCTTCCATTAACCTCAATCGATTAGCTGTCAGATGAGCCAGTTAACTCCTGAACTGAGTTCCCTGCATGATTAACTGTCATGGGATAGGGCTCATAAATTCTTTTCTTCCCATTGAAGTAATGGAGTCAATGGGTTGGATCCAAAGATGCCTTTCACTACATGGAAGATGCCTTCAATTCATGGATGGGATGTTTTACGACTGGCATAAAGTGCTATACAAAAACAGTGAAACTAAATCCAAAAGATTGTATTCTGCTTGAAGAAGCATGCCATATTTTGTACAACATACCTATTATAGCACTATAAAAGTTGTCCTGCTAATGCTTGCGTGTTTGCAGAACAGTGCTACTAGCCATTTTCCTTCAGCTTATGGTCATTCGGTATTTCTGTAGTTCATTGTAACGCGTGATTATTCAATTAAAACAATGTTAATTGTCAAACTGGTATAAGCTCAGGATCTTCAGGACAGTCCCATTCCCCCTAAGAATGACTCTTCATTTAGTGAAAGACTACAGGAAGGCGGTTATCCAGTCAGCCAACTGATGAGAGGGAATCTTCAGTCAGAAAGAAGACAATGATAGTTCTAAGCATGTTAAGACTTTGTCAAGAGAGTTCATCAGCATGTCATCGAAACTGGGTACACACATTCCAATCTTTGTATCTGTATTATTTACTCAAGGAGAATTATAGGAAAGTTGAATGAAAGGCACTCTGTTTGACAGCTTGTTCAGTTTGTAGCAGAGCTCAGATCTTAACCATCTTAAATACACACATTTGTGGGTATGCACATAATTGTGAAGGTTTGGTTTTTCATATGCAATATTATCTTCCCTGTCTTCACTGCTTCTTCACATCCCTCTGCACACACTATTCAAGTTCTTTCTCTCTCTCTCTCTCTCTCACACACACACACACACACACACTCTCTCTCTCTCTCTCTCTTTCTCTCTCTACACACGCAGTCTAACAGGCACCACTTTGATAGTGCAGCCTCCTCATTTCTCTGCTGAACATTCCTTCCCCCTAACAGCAGTCTTGTCTATACTGAGCCTTTGTGGGCTGACAGTTTTTAAAACTTCTCAAAAGATGGAAAATTCATAAATATGTCAGTAGCTGGGTTGTTTCATCAACCTAAAGTGACAGCCAATAGCTAAAGAGATTTCAAAGACTAAAGCCTACACTTTTCTCAGATATTTTTCTTCTTTTGTCAACTTCATCTGAATTGGAGAGAGAAACTGAGACACACACTCCATTAACGATAAAAATTTCTGCAAATCTGTATTTTAATTTGGTGCCTCATTCATCGTTATGACCAAAGTGCCAAAAAGGATTATACAAAGCTGGCTTTGGCCTTCCAAAGTGTATATAACTACATACACAGGATCAGACAAATGCTGGAAATCCTTTGGAAAACTGAGGACAATTTGACTGAGGACAAAGTGAATCTTTTCCTTAACATCATGGACCTATCACAAAGCATGTCATATGTTGGCAGCCACTTGCTGATTTTTTTTCCAGATTCTGAAAATTAAGTGGCAGAAAGACTCTTCCATTCTATTTCTTGATGTTCCAATTAAAGGTTACACTATGTAGAACTACAAACCAGCTAATTATGAAAGCTTTCCCCACCCCGCTGCCCATCAGACTCCCTGCCTGAGCTGACGGAGGTGGTCTCAGACTTGGTGTAGAGGACCCCTAGGATGATGGTCCTGGGGAATCTCAACTTCCATGCTGAGGCAGCTGTATCCGGGGTGACTCAGGACTTCATGGCCACCATGACAACCATGGGCCTGTTCCAACATGTCATCAGCCCAACACATGTAAAAGGACACACACTTGATCTGGTTTTCTCGACTGGGCAGGAGGATGGTGATCTGAAAGTGGGGGAATTAATATCTGTCCCTTTGTCATGGTCAGATCACTTCCTGCTGAGGTTTAGACTCTTGGCAGCCTTTTCCCTCTGCAAGGGTGGGGGACCTATTAAAATGGTCCACCCCTGGAGGCTAATGGATTCTGATGGATTCCAGAGGCTTCTGGGGGGGGTTTCTCCTGGTATGGCTGGTGCTCCTGTCGAAGCCCAGGTCGCTCTGTGGAATGCAGAGATGACTCGGGCGGTTGACACGATCGTGCCCAAGCGCCCTCTCCCTCTGAGCAGAGCCCGGCCAGCTCCTTGGTATACACCTGAACTGAGGGCACTGAAGCAAGAGGGGAGACAGCTAGAACGCAGGTGGAGGAAAACTCGTGCTGCGTCTGACCGAACACAGGTTAGAGCTCATTATCGAGCCTACTCTGTGGCGGTGAGGGTGGCAAAGAGACACTTCTTTTCCACCAGCATTGCATCTTCTCAGTGTCGTCCAGCGGAGCTTTTCTGAGTGGTTTGCGGCCTGTTACATTATGGGCCAAGGAGAGAGACTTTGGAACCCTTGGTTGCATGCTGTGACGAGTTTGCATAGCACTTTGAAGATAAAGTCGCTCAGATTCGTCATGAATTGGACACCACGATTAACGCAGTTCCATTGGTAGAGGCATTCAGAGCATCGTCTGGTCCAGTTTTATTAGATGAGTTTCAGTTATTGAGGTCTGAGGATGCGGACAAGGTGCTTGGGCAACTCCAATCGACCACTTGTGTGCTTGACCCTTGCCCTTCATGGCTTATTACATCAAACAAGGAGGGGATGTCTGGCTGGGTCCAGGAGGTTGTAAATTCCTCCTTGAGAGAGGGAGTGGGTGCCAGCCTCTTTGAAAGAGGTGGTAATCAGACCACTCCTGAAAAAGCCTAACCTGGACCTGGAGGACGTTAACCATTATAGGCCAGTGGCTAACATCCCTTTCCTGGGCAAGGTGCTTGAGCAAGTGGTTGCAGGACACCTCCAGGCACTCTTGAATGAAACAGAGTATCTACATCCATTTCAATAGGGCTTCAGGTCTGGTTTTGGAACAGAAACTGCCTTGGTCACCATGTGGGATGACCTTTGCTGGGAGAGGAACAGGGTGTGTGTGACCCTGCTGATTCTCCTGGATCTCTCAGCGGCTTTTGATACCATTGACCATGGTATCCTTCTGGATAGGTTGTCTGGGTTGGGAGTCGGAGGCACTGCACTGCAGTGGTTCCACTCCTACTTGGATGGCCGACTCCAGAAGGTGGTGCTGGGGGATTATTGCTCTGGGTCATGGCAATTATGCCATGGGGTTCCACAGGGCTCTATTTTATCCCCCATGCTGTTTACCATCTACATGAAACCACTGAGGGAGGTTATCCGGAGGTGTGGGCTAAGGATGCGGATAACACTCAGCTCTACCTCTCTTTTTCATCAAACCCAGGTTAGGCAGTGGCCATTCTGAATTAGTGACTGGGCACAGTAATGGACTGGATGAGGGCTAATAAACAAACACAATCCAGGCAAGACGGAGGTACTGTTAGTGGGTGGTTCGTCTGCCCGGCTAGGTGATATTCAACCTGTTCTGGAGGGGGTTGCACTCCTCCTAACGGACCAGGTTCGTAGTTTGGGGTTGCTCTTGGACCCAGAACTGTCACTTGAAGCACAAGTGAACTCAGTGGCATGGAGCACTCTTTATCAGCTTAGGCTGGTATCCCGACTGCCCTTATCTGGACAGAGATAGCCTAGCTACAGTTATCCATGCTCTGATAACTTCTCGTCTGAATTAGTGCAATGCGTTATACGTGGGGCTGCCTTTGAAAATGGTCCGGAAACTTCAGCTGGTCCAAAATAGGGCAGTAAGATTGTTAACAGGGACTGGCCAACGAGCTCATATTATGCCAGTACTTTTCCAGCTGCACTGGCTGCCAGTCCATTTCCGGGCCTGATTCAAAGTGCTGGTATTAACATTCAAAGCCCTAAACAGCTTGGGTCCAGGTTATGTGCCTGCCCAGACCTTAAGATCACCCTCAGTGGCCCTCCTACGTGAGCCCCTGCCAAAGGAAGTGAGGTGGGTGGCTACTAGGAGGAGGGCCTTTTCTGCTGTGGCACCCTGTGTCAGGGTTGGATAGGAGCCCATAGAGCCCCAAACAGTTCTGATTCTGAGCAAGAGATAGAAACCGTGGGAGGGGAACCCACACGCTGTTCAGAGGTGCTGCCGGAGGGAGAGTCCCTCCCTGCTCACATTCATGAGAGTGGTAGCAACCCTGGCAGGCAGGGGGAGGGACAATTGGAGCTTCGGGACGCTAGGCACTGGCGAAGGGACAAGCGGGAGAAGGAGGGCGCTAAGAGGAGGCACTCAGCCCACTTGGTGCGACATCAACAGCTGTGCCCCGATGCCCCACGGGAAAGGGGTGGACTTTCGCCTCCTAGCCCTTAAATCCAGATGTTTCCCGCCTCTGCCTTCCAAACGGAGATCAACTGATTTCACTAAGGCTAGAAACCTCTGGTAGGCAGCTCTCTAAAGTTTCCCTCATTAGGCTCATGCAATTAGCATCTGTAAATGTTATTAGGTTGAATGGAAATAAAGCCTTGGAAAAGAGCCCTATCGTCTGTGTGTTGATTCTGGCTACTTGAGAATTTCAGAAGGCAGCAAGGGCGCTCCTGACACCCTGGCTGTGGAATGAGCTCCCTAGTGAGATTTGCCTGGCACCTACATTGTATTCCTTCCAGCGCTAGGTGAAGACCTTTTTATTTTCCCAGGCATTTTAGCATTTTAGCTTTCTAGGCTTTTAGCTCTGCTGTTTTAAATCTGTATTTTAAATCTTTGTATTGCTGCTAGGTTTTATGCTTTTTTATTCTGGTTGTATTGTTATATTGTGGTTTTAATGCTTTTTATATTTTATATTGTTTTACTGTGTGCTTATTGGTTTTAATTTTTGTGAACCAGCCAGAGAGCTTCGGCTATTGAGTGGTACAGAAATGAAATAAATAATAAATAAATTAAATAATACTTTTTAAAATTCTTGCTGATCGTTCCTATTGAATTATTTCATGTACATTACTGAAAGTAGATGACTAAGGATTCATTTGTATTAGGTAAGTACTCGACCAGACCATCACTGTCAGATTACATGTCCTGCTCCTTTGCCAAAACAGGATAAAGAACTTGAAGTGTAGCCTAGGCAGATCTTCTAGACAAAATGACCCAAGCACCACAAAAAATTGCCCCAGTAAAGTTTATTTCCTTAGTCTCAACAGCTGCAAAACAGACATGTCATATGCAAAGAATATGAATCAAAGCCCAGCCGGGGGGTTGGGGAGAATTTAACCTGGGATGTAAAATTTTCAAGAAAAAAACCAACACTTTCCATTATTCAATATCTAACATTAAAAACATCTTGTGAACTTTTTAGGGGTTTAACATTATTAGAAAACTGGAGAATGCATTAGGATGAACAAGATCATTTTATTTCCTAATGCCTATAGGCTAGCTCCATCGAAATGTGATTTAACAGCAGCAACTTAAGTAAGGCATCATACAGTAACCTGAGTAGAATCCTTAAAACCTGTAAGATTCAGAGCTACAGATCTAGGTGTCAATCCAGCTCTACAGGGTTGCAGCCACAAGGCAACCTGGCCCTCTCAGACGTATTCCAGACCTCTCCCCTCTACATTTTCAGCTTTCATTAAAAATAAATATCTTACTTGCACTTGGGGAGGTAAGGAAAGCATGAAGGCCGTGTTCCACCAAATTGCTCAGTAAGAAGTAGAACATTCCTATCTTCCAGCATTTTGTTTAATGAGCGCAAAAGCACTGTTATAACTGTCTGCACTGGGCACATTTAATAACATTACAATTTAATTAGTATTTAATACGGTTCAGTAATTTTAAACGTATCATGCTACTCGTTACTTAGGTTCTGGTTCTTCTGCACTTATTCCCCAGCATTACCACAGAGGTTCCTTATCAGAACATTTCTAGTTACAGGTCTGCTGCTGCTGTATTAAAACCAGTATGAGATTTCCCCCATTGACTTCAACTAGTGATGAATCTACCTCTACATGGGAATAAATTTTTCAGTACATGTTACTAAAGCAGACTACTAATCTGGAACATTTCCACTACAGCAACAACAAAAAAGTGGACCTCTATTGTGTTGTTAAACTCTTAGACTGTAATCCCGAAAAAGCCATGTGTGAACTTAACAACTGGGCACCAGAACTGGGTGAAACTTCCACTGATATACATACTTCCACCATTTTTCTCCACAGATACCATTTAAAACCTCCCAAGGGGAGTTTAAAAGAGAGTTTAGAAGTTCTCTGGGAACAACTAATGAAAGGAAAAATCGACACACAAAAAATGTGTGTGTACTCATTAATAGTGCACACAATTTTAATCCAGTGCAATTGATTTTATAAATTCAATCAAAATCATAACACCACTGGAAAATAGTCCCAACTCCTAGCTGAGCACAGTTTGCTGAATTAATATAACGAAGGACATTTGAGTTTTTAGCATATAATAACATAAGGATAGCATTGCTGGATCAAACAAAGGCTCCATCTAGTCTGGTACCCTGTTTCCTACAAGGACAGCCAGTGTGGTGTAGTGGTTAGAGTGTTGGACTGGGACTCAGGAGATCTAGGGTAGTATCCAATGTTAGTCCTACATAGAGTAGTCCCATTGAAATGAATGAGACTTCAGTTATTCAAGACTTACTTGTCTCATTTATTTCAACAGGTCTACACTACTTAGGACTAACATTGGATACTACACCCAGGTTCTAGTCCCCATTTCACCATGAAGCTCACTGGATAACTTTGGGCCATTCACTGACAACCTAACCTACCTCACAGGGTTGCTGTGAGGATAAAATGGAGAGGAGGAGTAAGAAGGCCATGTGAGCCACCTTGGATTACTTGCAAGAGGAAAAAAGGCAGGATATAAATGTAATAATAAATAAAATAATAAAGTAACTATGAGATAGGAAGTCCAAAGTAGGACACAAAAACAATAGCCCTCCCACACTGTTTCCACTCAGCACCAGGTATTCAGTGCTATAGTGCTTCTGAACAGGGGGGTTCCATATAGCCATCACTGCTGATAGCCTAATCTTCTTTATGAGCCATCAAAGCCAGATGCAAAGCGTAATATCAGAGAGAGAAAGCAGAGCTAAACAAGCTCCTTCCCATCTCATGCGGGATCAGAAATCAGCTTAATTTAGATTACATGCTCATTTTACAAGTTATGGCATAAAATACATTTTTGGGGGAAAATTCACACAACAGAGCATACAAGTTTAACTAAGTTAAAACCCTCCCACCTCACATTCTAAGGTAACAGCATAAAATTTAATTTAAACAAATGTTATTTCTATAGCACTAGTTACATGCATCTGCAAATGCTAAGGAGAAAATGCTTATAATCCCCTTAGGTTACTATAGACATATCTCTGTCCAATGACCATGGCTTCTTAATAAATCAAGAAAAATGACTTCCAGGTACATGTCAAAGCTTTCAGATCAGGGACAGGCAATATGCACTCTGACATGGCTCCTAAGCTTTAGTGATATTTTTCACACAGTAAAACTCACAAACACACAAACGCGCACACACAGCACTCAAGTGCCTTAAGAAAGAAAGCTAATGGGGGGAAGAGATCTACAGTAGCAGTGGAGTGAAAAGAACCAGCCTCCTGGAGAGCCAAAGTAGGAAGAAACACACTGCTCTACTCCTTAAAAAGCCTTTACAGTATCCAATATTTTAATAGCTTATTAGATAACAAAAGGACTGGGTTTCTCTGATTACCACCTTTTCTGTGCAAGCAGTTTGCATAGAAACCCACAGCATGTGCAATTCAATAGAAGAAAATAAACTTGCCAAAGGATTGAACAAATAAGAGCTACAAAACTTTAGTAATGCCTATAATCAGATAGTCACAGTACTCTGTGCCTGCTGTTCATGACATGCTGGCCGTTGTTACACCTCACACCTTTATGAGGTGCTTAAAGAAAGAATTGCAAGATGAATATCAGCCTAACCTTACAGAAACATGGAAAGTAAGTTGAGCTTGTTGAATGAACTGCGGAAGAAAGATAGGCCTACGGTCAAAGTACAAAGTACAAGTAGCTAGAACTATTTGAAAAGCAAGCTAACTAAGCTATATTTTGTCCACGCCTACCCATATGGAATTGGATGCCTTTGGGACAAAGATTTTTAAAGCATATTTGTACTGCACATCTTGATGTCTTATCTTAATGTCAGTGAATCTATTGTGGACTACCAGCCATTGACCAGGTCAGAAGAGGTTATTGTTTCCAGGCTAGATAGTCTCCTATATATTGAAAGATTCAATACCTTCTGTTGCTATCCTCTAATCCTAACTGTTGTCAGCTTGAGGGACAGTTATGTAGATAATACAGGAGCTAATTTGCTCATTAGCTTTCAGTTAACCACTTTCCTTCCTACTTATTTCTCAGTTTCTCAACCACATTACCTACTCTTTAGTTAACTGAAATACACTGAAGAATTATGATCAGTTTTGGATCTGATGGAAGTTTATTTATGATCAAGATTTATAGCCCTTGGATATAAAATATCGAAGGTAACTTACAATCAGGATATAAACACAAACTATAATAGGAAAACAAGCAAAACAGTATCAATGACAACAACAACAACACTCTAAAAACTGTAGAGGTCTAAAAAGGCAGCAAGAGTACAAAAATATGTTAAGGTTAAAACTCAGCAAAAACTTGCCAAAATAAAACTGCCTTCACTGCACATATAGAAAAGAGCTGTGATGGAGCAAGCAATCTCAAGTGCCACTTATGAAAAGGTCTCACCTCTGGTATCCACCCATCATATCTCAGATCGCAAGGGACCCAGAGCAGAGCCCTGGAAGAGAAATTCAGCTTTGGGGCAGGGTCATATGGAAGAAGGGAGCGCCTTGAGATATTCTGCTCTCAGACCATTGAGGGATTTAACAGTCAAAAACAGCCCCTTGAAATAGCAAATTGGCAACCATGAATATGGTAAAAGATCAGTGTAATATGATCTGAATGACTGGATCAAGTCAAAAGCCTGGCAGACACATTTTAAACCAATGGATCAACCTTCCCCAACTTGGTGGCCTCCAGATGTGTTGGACTGCAAGCATAGCCAAGGATGGGAGCAGCATGGGAACGATGGGAGTTGCAGTCCAACACATCTGGAGGGCACCAGATTTGGAAAGGTTGTTTGTGGTTAACAAACCACAATTCAACGACAACCCATACTCAACCCATACTCTGGGTTGTTGTTATGTCCAAACTAGGTCACTTTTTGTTTCCCTACCCTCAGTTCCTCTGGCAGATCATAGAACAAAATGTGGTTTGTTTTCTCAATGCTGGGATATTTGTTTCCCTCTTCCTTTGCCTGCTTCCTCCCTGGATCCCAAATGCATTTGCGGCACTGAAGCACTGCCATATTGAGTGGCTGGGGGTTTTTTACCACTCTTGCCTACCACCTTTGTAGCCTGGCGAAACAACCCATAAACAATCCATATTTCTAGGTTCTCAACCTAGAGTTCTCAACCCAAAAATAAACCATGGGTTCTCTTTCTGGGTTGTTCATGGTTAACAAACCATGGTTTGTTAGCACAGCTGGGTTCGCACATCATAACAACCCAAAATTCGCAGCCCATGAGTTAAATAAACCATGAGTTAGCATTATGTGCGAACCAGAGAACCAAGTCCCTGTGTATGGCAGACTGGAGAGCTTAGAGCCAAGGGGAAAAATACATGACAAATTCCAGAAAAGTCATCATGTCAGTCTGATGCAATAAAACTAAGACCTGTGGTACATTAGAGACTAATTTACTACAGCATGAACTTTCAGAGGCAAGAACTACTTTGCCAGACACCTTTGGCAGGAATTCTTGAAACTATTACTATGTAGTCATATATACAAACACTTAAATCTGTCAAAAGATTAAGTAACAAATAAAAGAATTTGGGTGGAGTAGATATTAACACAATAGGGGGGCCACTTTAAAGAAGGGGGAAAATCTGTCACTTAAGCCAACTAGGTTTTTTCAGTATGATAACGATAGACACACTTCTAAATGCCATTTCAAGGGGGAATTGCCATAGATGTGAAGAAATAAAATGACGTTTTGTGCAGTTTTAACATTTAAGCTATGTGTGCAGCCTCTTTTATTACTGAAATGGTATTTGTATACAATTCTACTGCCTAATCCAGCAACAAAGCCACAAAAATGAAATATTTAACACTACAGGGGTGAGTGGAGCTGATTCAGGTCCTTAATTCAGGTCCTACATTATAATCTATTTCCACAATAAAAAGTGAATACTAACACAGGGACTTTGTACAGACAGTCGGTGTCATATTGATCAGAGTATATGAAATAGGACAAGAGGTATAGGACAGAGTATAGGACAAGAGGTATCTTTTTTATTGGTCCAACTTCCATTGGTGCAAATCACTGCAATTGTGGGCCTTGAGATATTTGGGCCAACAACTACCGCCAGCATAGCCAATGGTGAGATATTATGGGAGCTGTAGGCCAAAACTTCTGCAAACACACAGATTTCCTACCTCTGGTGTAGATTCTGCAAGCAACCTTTCAAGAACAGAGTATCTTAATTCCAGTTTAATAACTGCATGAGCCAAAATATTATGGAAAAACAGCCAATATGGAAGTTCTCTAACAATACTGGTTGCAAGCATGATGACCTATAGAACGTAATATGCTGTGCTACAAGATCAAAGTATGTATCAAGCTCTCTACTGCTTAAAAGTGGAAACTGCAAATTCAGGCACAGTGTTTCCCTTTCCTTTCACCCTATGAGATTTGTCCAACCAGAATATGGATTTACTAGGGCTGTACATTATATGTGGGCCATCTCAGAAGCCAAGACTACTTGCATCCAAGGTGATCTAAGCAAAATCAGGCTGGCTCATAGGCTTCGGATCTGTCTTGGACCTTCGTGGTTTGTTTTCTTAAAATGCTTTCACCCAATCTGATAAAGTTTTAAAACTTTTTCCAAACTCTGCCTTGAAAACAACCTTGCTTTTATAATTGGAATCCAGAATTCTCTCTCTTTTTAAAAGCCTAAATCTGCAGGATATTTACTAGTGTCAGCTAGGTTCCACCCATACAGATCTTTTTTGAAGGTCAGCTTTCTAAAATCATAGACCAAAGTGCACCATACTCTACTGCTAGATATCCGATGGCTTTCTACTAGCATAAACACTTTTTAGGCTGTAATCGTAGTTACTAGAAAGAAAATCTTATTGAACACAATGTTAGAAGACACAATGCAGTGATACGATTAGCTGCTCCTTTACTAGTTCTGTCATTGCTTTGCCCTTCTTTTCCTGCCTATCATACTGATGGACACTTAGTTATTGCAATATACTTGAAACTCACTATGATAAAGAGGAACACTTTAAACAAGCTAATGCTTGTTAAATGTTACCTGCATTTGTTAGCTCATATTGCTGTCTGTGGTGTTGCCAATCCCCTTTTAATAAATACTACCTGTCTATCAACACAGATTTTGCAAACAGAAGACACTCCCATGCAGACAGAAAAAAGGAGGGAGAAGAATCCTTTAATTAAATTTGGTGTAAGACAATTCACATTCCACAGCTTTATTCAGATTAGTGTTGTGCCTAAAATTTCTCTCACATTTTTTCGGCCATTCTCATTCCATTTGATAGAGAAGAAATTGCTTTCGAAAAGAAATTCCATGGTGAAGAAATTTTGGAGAAATTCTCATGCGCTGGGTTTGGGGTTTTTGTGCTTACCTTACTTAGGAGGTGGCCAAGGAGTGGGTGCAAGTGTCCTGTTTTTCATTGCACAATCATCTCTCCAGCAGCCTGTAGCCTCCTCGGCTTCCTGAACTTCAATTAAAGCCCAGGGGAAGACATCATGAGGTAATTCCTCCCACAGGGCTTATTCAAATCAGGAAGCTCAGGCAGCCTGGGAGGCTGCAAAGCAGCGGGTAGAAGTGTAATAGAAAGAAAACACACAACATCCTTGGCCACCTTGCAGTGACTAGGTAACACCACAAAAATAAATTATAAAACACGCTTAGAATGAGGCAGAACAATGGAATGTTCCCCCCTCAATGAGGGAAGAAAACTTTCAAGAAATTAGAGGACAGATTTTGGCTCAGCAGTAGCTCCACCTCTTTCCTGGAGCTGGATACAACTCTGCCCCCTCACACCTGCACTGCAGTGGATGCAAAATGGGAGCCAGCCTGCCATACAGTTGATGCTACTGCAGCAGAAAAAAGAAAAAAAGAAGCTGTGCTTCAATGCCTGCCAATGATGAGCCCTACCTTTGAGGAACTGTTGAGAATTTCTCCTCACCCTGGAAAAATTAGGTGAAATTGTCCCTCCAATTTCTTTGCCTACAAATAGGGTGGAGAATTTCAAGAGGTCATTTGGGCACAGCTCTAATTTAGATGCAACATGGTATTCCACTTTTCTGGGCATCCTTCTCTTTATACTGTCTCAAACAAAAAGAAGACATTGGAGGATGATTAATACCACCTTTGTCTCCTCACTTTTAAATAAATGTATGAAAAATTGGTTGTTACATCTTTACTTACCAGAGTAAGTAAAGACGTAAACCTCAATTCATGTATAAACCAGAACAATCATTTGGACTTATTTCATGGGTTGGGGGAGGGAATCTGAGGTATCTGTTTCTCCTCATACATAAACTTCTTCTTTCATCATCTTATGGCTGTTCAGTGTATTCAATTACATCTCCTTAACAAAGCTGAATGTTCAATAATTTAACATAGCACTGGAAAATGAGTTCAGTTTTTTAAATATTCTGGAGGCCACAATCTGTTATACACTAAATGTGCAAATTCTCAGAGAAGGATCTTGATTTTTTTTCCAGCATGGTTCTTTGAGGTCATCAGAACACAGCACATTCTGACCTTTTGGACAATGACTCACCGCCTTTCTCCCTAACACAATTACAGTTTTGAATCCATTGGGAAATTCATATGACAAACTAATCTGGCTCAGTTTTTGGAAGTACGTGCTCATATAGATGTGTTTTATGTAACAGCTACCTGGCTTTCATCCACACAATTCTCAGAGACTTCAGTTAACAGGACTCAATTCATGTGAACATTTTATAGAAACAAGAGGACATCAGGAAGCACATGGTGACCTCCAACAAGAAGGCAAGCTGACCTCATTAGAAATATAATAGGACAAAACAAAATATTTATTTAATATATTTCCTAGTAACCTTTCAAGACTTCGGTCTTCCCTAGGCAGCTTACAATATAAAACAGTAAAATGCAGTAACTGATCCATTTATATTTAATATGCATTTATTATCAATAACAAAAAGTTATCAATTTCAAAGTTTTTAAAAATATGAATTACGCTCAAGTCTCCCAGCACCAAATCTCTATTCAATAATGGCTTGCTCAGTACCAATAAGACAGGCATGTTTAATATGTGGTTCTCTAAAAAATCAAGGTAAACTTTTGAGCTTGCAAGTAATTGCTCCCACCACCTTATCATTTTGTTAGTTTACCAGCACCATAAGAAATTCCAAAGTGCACAGCCAAGTTTGAAACAACTGCACTTCTGAGGTTTTCTAGCAAAAAAAGCCCTTGTAAATCACAAGAAAGAAATTAAAATCAAATTTTAAAAAATTAAAAGTACAAGAAACTTAAGTATTTGTATGAAACGGCTTATACCCAGGGCTATACTTACTCTGTGCTTTAAGGCAGAGGTGAGCAGAAAGTAGATCTCCAGATGTTTTGGACTTCAATTTCCAACATTCCTGACCACTGCCAATGCTGACAAGGTTTTCTGGGAGTTAAAGTCTAAAGTATCTGGGGATCTACCATCTGTCCATCCCAGCTTTAAGAAATCCAGGAGACATGGTGCTTTTATCCTGTGACTGAGATCAGTTATTCACAGAAGTTTGCAGGTCCTTTATATGACGTCATCAACCTCTAGAGCCTCTCCTGTGGTTTCCAACCATGTCCACAGCTTAATTTGAAACAGAAATAATGAGCTAATAAAAAGAACCAATTTGAATTTGTCCATGTAAAGAGGAAGCGGCGTTACAATAACAACGCCATCTAGTGGCTGTATAATGAAACGCAAAGAACTCACAGATAAATGGGAAAAGGGGGGGGGAGGAAGCGCTTGTAAGAAGCCAAGCTTAATCCCACAAAGAATCCAGAAGCAGAACCACTGGCAAAATCATGGCATAAAAAGCCTTTGCGTGGAGAAGCCCTGGACATCTGCATATGTCCTAACAAAGATAGTTATCTGGGGATTCCTGGTAGCTTCCTTCCCAGCCCAACTATTTGAGCTTCATTAACAGAAGATGCCAAGGATTCAGTGTGGAACCGCAAGCACATGAAGTACAGTGCCAAAAGCTACAAACTATTTCCGTCTCCTTATACCCCAAAAGATAACTACTCCAACTATTTAAAATCATTAAAATCAAGTATGTATAATGAGAATATCTTTATCACTGCATCTTTTAACATAGGAAATGTATTTTCATGTGATAGAACAAAAATGGTTCAACTGTCTAAAGTTTTATCATACTACTGCAAAGCATCACACATTTCGAATTAAGTGTCAATATAGGAACACGTTGGGTTTGAACTTTTACAAATGGTGACAAGGAAACGTTTAGAAGATTGACGATTATAAGCTTTCAGCCACTGAGCTTGAATAAAAGCCAGTTAAATAATTCACAGCTAGAAAAAAGAGTCTAGGATGTATGCCCCCGCCCCCCAAGCCATTTGTGCTGGGAACGAAACACATCAGCTATCACCTTTTGTATCATCAAACTGGCAATGTATCTGCAAGAATTCCTTTTTTAAAAAAAACTCTCAAGCTATCACAAGCTACTTATTTGGGTATTGCTAAATTTTGTACCTCATGATCTACTTAATTCAACAGTCCATTTGTCAACTCTAGGGTGAATGTTCTCTCCTGCTCACCTCTGAGGCATTGATAACCATTATCAAACTGCACATGCCACTGGTCTGGAGCTAGAAGCTTACTTTTCTGATCAGACAATTTAGCCACCTTCACATGTTATACACATGAAGAAACTCCACTCAATTAAGGGAAATTGGGGCTGGTCAGGTGCCTCCACAGCACACACACCAACGTGCACAGGTTGAGCATGGATATCTGAAGAGGAGGAAGCCTACATACACAGGGTTCCATGTGATCTCAAACCTTGAAAGGGGCTATTGTGAAAGAGCTAACCAAAGAAGCCAACAAGATCACAAGAGAGGTGATGGGAGAATGCAGAGAAGAAGAGATGAGATAGCCAATTCCTTCTTAAGGGAAAGTGACATGCACACCCAACACTCCCTGGGACTGAACCCATATAGACACATTTCTACTAAGCAGTGTGCTAATGGTTACAGCAGGGGTGGGCAACCTTTTTCTGTCAAGGACCATATTCCCTTGGGAGTAATCTGCAGGGGCCATACCAGTGCTGGCCAGGATCAGAGCCAAAAATGCATGAGGCCACCGCTGCTCTTTCAGCCACCCCCTTTTAAGTTTGACTCTTTTCCTGGTAGCCCTTTTTCTTTTCTTTCTTCTCTTTTTATTTATTTATTATTAAATGTATTAATCGCCCATCTGGCTGGTCACCCAGCCACTCTGGGCGATGCACAACATACAATAAAACAGTTTAAAACAATAAAATTCTACAATAAAAACATTTTCTAAAATACCCTAACCCACCCCAAATGCCTGCTTGCACAACCACGTTTTTAATGCACGACGGAAGCTCATTAAGGAGGGGGCATGGCGGAGTTCCCTAGGGAGGGAGTTCCACAGAGTGGGGGCCACCACAGAAAAGGCCCTCTCCCTCGTCCCCACCAGTCTAGCTGTCCTGGCTGATGGGACAGAGAGAAGGCCATCCGAGGCTGATCTTGTTAAGCGGCCTGTCTGGTGCTGCTGGAGGCGCTCCTTAAGATAGGCTGGGCCGGAACCATATAGGGTTTTAAAGGTCAAAACCAACACCTTGAATTTGGCCCGGAAAACAACTGGTAACCAGTGCAACTCCTTCAGCACTGGAGTGATGTGATCTCGCCGGCAGCTGCCTTTAATCAGGGGAGCCGCCGCATTCTGTACCAGCTGCAGTTTCCGAACCGTCTTAAAGGGTAACCCCACGTAGAGCGCATTACAGTAGTCTAAATGAGAGGAGACCAGGGCATGTACTACCGATGGGAGCAGATGGTCGGGAAGGAAGGGGCACAGCCGCCGCATCAGATGGAGTTGATACAGCGCTGTTCGGCTCACAGCTGACACCTGAGCCTCCATGGACAGCTGGGAGTCCAAAATGACCCCCAGGCTGCGGACCTGGTCTTTCAAGGGTAGCTGTACCCCATTCAACACCTTTCTCCTCCTCCTCCTCTTCCCCACCCAGTAGACTTCCAGGGAAGGAACAGCCCTGTCTTGCCAGACATCTAAACCGATTGCTTGTGGAGGTCTTTTGAAATTAGGCCAAGATCTACATGAACTTAGGTCAAGGGCTACATGCAGCCCTAAGGCCACAGGTTGCCCACCACTGGGTTAGAGGGTTGGACTAGGGCCAGGGAGACCCAGGTTCAAATCCGCATTTTGCCATGAAGCTCACTGAGTGACCTTCAGCCAGTCACTAACTCTCCACCTAATCTACCCCGTAGTGTTGTTGGAAGGATAAAACAGGGCAGGGAGAACCATGCATGCTGCCATGAGCAATTCCTGTAATTGTGGAAGCTAAAAGAAAAGCAAGCCAAGCCAGAACAAAGGAGAAGAAATTTCTTTTCATTTAATTTCATTTATTACATTTCTATACCGCCCAATAGCCAAAGCTCTCTGAGCGGTTTATGAAGGTTAAAAACCATTAAAAATACATTACACATAGAGTAAAAACCATTTATGTATGAACATATAAACAGACAGCACACACACAGCCACACATATATCTAAACAATTCTAAATGATCTACAATAGGAAAAATCCAGGACCTGATTAGAACCTCAATATATGCATTTCATATGGCTTTTAACCCACACAGACAGCTGAACTTAAGCAACATTGGTGTGAAAGAGTTCTAGGAATTTTGAATGTAAAATTATTCTGCTGTTGAAAGATTTTATTAGCAGTTGCGTTGATAGGATTGTAAAGTAACAGTAGGTCAGCTGACTCACTTGGAAAACAAAGCCATAGTTATATTGAAAAATGCTAGGCCTTTGAAAATCAGTCAGAAGGTTTTTGTTTTTATATCTTACTTTCTATCTCAATGGGGTATTGGGAGCGGATGTTTATATTTCGCCCATGAGAATTGCTCGACTAACATCAAAATAAGTAACTTATTACTGACTGAAAATGTAATGCTGCAATCTTGCCTAATGCGTCTATTATAATGAGCATTGAAATTTCTGTTTCCATTTTAAACTGACTGTAGCTTGTTGTGACATCTGAACCCAGGCAAATTGTGGTTAGGCTTAACTATAGTTAATAGAAACAAGCCAACTTCAAACTATAGTTCTGGGGGGATCCTCAACACAGTGTCTGTGGACACACCTCCCTTGGTGTCTACCAGATTCCCTCCCCCCCCCCCGTGATTTTTTTTAACTTTTAAAGATTTGTTTAAAATTTGGGGGGGAAATTAACTGGGAGGCCAGCATGCCAGCCTCCAGCACCGCACCAATTTTATTTCCAAAATGCCTCTGGGCCAAAGAGATATTCTTAGAAAATAAAAATGGTGGGTGGCTGCAGCCCAGAGCTTTGTTTTGAAGTGTGCCCAACTGCCTATAAAAAAATAAAATCATATGCTTCGGGGGGGGGGGGAGAACAGGAAGCATCCTAGGGGCTAAAAGGATAGTGGAGAGCAAGGGGGGGCTGTGCTGTGGGAGGGGCTGTCTGGTTTTTCATTTTTTGCTTTTTAGTGCAGCGTGTATGTTAGCTGGTTTGTTTGCTTTGGTGGTGTGTGTGTGTGTGTGTGTGTGTTTTGATGTGGTCTGCCAGGTTTGCCTGAGTGGGGTGCATGCGTGTGTGTGTGTGTGTGCGCACGCGCGCGTGATGTGTGTGCATGTTTTGCCTGCTTTGTTTGGGGGGGGGGTTGTGTGGTGGGGGGTGTCGTTTTGCCTTTGTGCATGTTTCTGAATGGCCCCAACACTACACTAAATTCTAATAATTAAAAGTGCCAGGTTTGTCTGTTTTCTCCAATGAAAATGGATAATTCTTTCTTTAGCAATATCCTCTTTAATGTTTTAAATACAGAATGAAATAAATTTTATTACAAGTAGCAGCTGCTAATCCTAAATACACTAATTCTGCTCTTCCATGGATATTTCACAAGTATAATTCTTGACTGTAGTACAGCGTTACAAATGAAACACACCCCCACAATGTCCAAAATGAGCTCTTTCTAGCTCCAAAGACTCAGATGATTCACATGATCATCCTGAAGAGGAAAAGTCACATCAGGGTTAGCATTCATCATAAACATTCTGCATGCTGAAAGTTTGGGACAGCTCCCCCACATTGTGAAATTTATATTTTCCACATTCTAGACAATGCATAACATTCATTGCTTAGCAAGCTTTCTAACAGACAGGTAATATTACAATACCAATTACATGACTTGACTTTGTAACAACTTCCACCGAAAACAGTTCCCTGAATTTCAGGTTCCTTTACACCGTGATACAATGTAGCTTTGTATTGAAATCGCATAACGTCAAGTATTTTGTAGTATAGTATTTCCAAAAGTGTACTTATCAAACAGCAAAGCAAGTTTTGTTAAGCATATCTGGCTATGCAGCAGCCTTCCCCAATCTGGTGCCCTGCAGATGTTTTGGACTACAACTCCCATCAGCCATAACCAGTATGGCCAATGGCCACGAATGCTGGGAGTTGTGACCAAAACATTTGGAGGGCACCAAGTTGGGGAAGGCCACAACACACTATTAAAATTAATGGTGAAGTACAGCTGCTAGGACGTTACTGATATTGCATTAATGTCCTTCTTGTGGGCTTCCCATTGGGCCTTCTGGCTGTCCACTGTGAGATCAGAATACTGGACTAGATTAACTATTCTTATGCTTTTATGCTTCAGCAAAGGAGATCGTTACCTTGTCGTGGTGCTGGAGCTTGAGCACCTCAATGACGTCATGAGCTAAACCGTGAAGGGACACCCAAGACGGGAAGGTCACGGCAGAGAGGTCAGACTAAATACGATCCCTGGGGAAGGAAACGGCAACCCACCCCAGTATTCTTGCCATGAAAACTAAATGGATCAGTACAACCAGAGATATGTCGGTATACCATCGGAAGATGGGACTCCCAGGTCGGAAGATGGTCAAAATGCTACTGGGGAGGAACACAGGATAAGTTCAACTAGCCCCAGATGTGATGACGCAGCTAGCTCAAAGCCGAAAGGACAGCTAGCAGCCAATGGTGCTGGTGGTGAACGACGAATCCGATGTTCTAAAGATCAACACACCATAGGAACCTGGAATGTAAGATCTATGAGCCAGGGCAAATTGGATGTGGTTATTGGGTAGATGTCAAGATTAAATATAGACATTTTGGGTGTCAGTGAACTGAAATGGACTGGAATGGGCCACTTCACATCAAATGACCACCAGATCTACTACTGTGGACAAGAGGACCACAGAACAAATGGAGTAGCCTTCATAATTAATAATAAAGTGGCTAAAGCAGTGCTTGGATACAATCCAAAAGATGACGGAATGATCTCAATTCGAATTCAGAGTAAGCCATTTAACATCACAGTGATCCAAATATACGCCCCAACCACAGATGCTGAAGAAGCAGAAGTGGATCAGTTCTATGAGGATCTGCAGCACCTACTGGATAGTACGCCAAACAAAGATGTTATTTTCATTATAGGAGACCAGAATGCTAAGGTGGGTAGTCAAACGACACCTGGAATTACAGGCAAGCATGGTCTGGGAGAACAAAATGAAGCAGGACATAGGCTGATAGAATTTTGCCAAGACAACTCACTGTGCATAACAAACACTCTCTTCCAACAACCTAAAAGACAACTTCATACATGGACTTCACCAGACGGTCGACACCGAAATCAGATTGACTACATCCTTTGTAGCCAAAGCTGGCGGACATCTATGCAGTTGGTAAAAACAAGACCTGGAGCTGATTGTAGTTCAGATCACAAACTTCTTATTGCACAATTTAGAATCAGACTAAAGAGAATAGGGAAGACCCACAGATCAGTTAGATATGAGCTCACGAATATTCCTCATGAATATGCAGTGGAGGTGAAGAATAGATTTAAGGGACTAGATTGAGTAGTTAGGGTCCCGGAAGAACTATAGACAGAAGTTCGCAACATTGTTCAGGAGGTGGCAACAAAAAACGTCCCAAAGAAAAAGAAAACCAAGAAGGCAAGATGTCTGTCTCCTGAGACACTGGAAGTAGCCCAAGAAAGAAGGAAAGCAAAAGGCAACAGTGATAGGGGGAGATGTGTCCAATCCAATGCAACATTCCAGAGGTTAGCCAGAAGAGAGAAGGAATTATTTTTAAACAAGCAATGCGCGGAAGTGGAAGAAGATAATAGAATAGGAAGGACAAGAGACCTCTTCCAGAAAATTAGAAACATCGGAGGTAAATTCCAGGCAAAAATGGGTATGATCAAAAACAAAGACAGCAAGGACCTAACAGAAGCAGAAGACATCAAGAAAAGGTGGCAAGAATATACGGAAGATCTGTAACGGAAGAATAATAATATCAGGGATAGATTTGACGGTGTGGTCAGTGAGCTAGAGCCAGACATCCTGAAGAGTGAGGTTGAATGGACCTTAAGAAGCATTGCTAATAACAAGGCAGCAGGAGATAATGGTATCCCAGCTGAACTGTTTAAAATCTTGCAAGATGATGCTGTCAAGGTGATGCATGCCATATGCCAGCAAATTTGGAAAACACAAGAATGGCCAACAGATTGGAAAAGATCAACTTATATCCCCATACCAAAAAAGGGAAGCATCAAAGAATGTTCAAACTATCGAACAGTGGCACTTATTTCACATGCCAGGAAGGTAATGCTCAAGATCTTGCAAGGCAGACCCCAGCAATTCATGGAACGAGAATTGCCAGATGTACAAGCTGGGTTTCGAAAAGGCAAAGGAACTAGAGACCAAATTGCCTATATCCGCTGGATAATGGAGAAAGCCAGGGAGTTTCAGAAAAACATCTATTTCTGTTTTATTGACTATTCTAAAGCCTTTGATGTGTGGATCATAACAAATGGTGGCAAGTTCTTGGTGGTATGGGGATACCAAGTCATCTTGTCTGCCTCCTGAGGAATCTGTATAACAACCAAGTAGCAACGGTAAGAACAGACCATGGAACAACGGACTGGTTTAAGACTGGGAAAGGAGTACAGCAGGGTTGTATACTCTCACCCTACCTATTCAACCTGTATGCAGAACACATGCGATGTGCTGGGCTTGATGACGCCAAGGCTGGAGTTAAAATCGCCAGAAGAAACATTAACAATCTCCGATAAGCAAATGATACCACTTTGATGGCTGAAAGCGAGGAGGAGCTGAGGAACCTTATGACGAAGGTGAAAGAAGAAAGTACAAAAGCTGGGTTGCAGTTCAACCTCAAAAAAACCAAGTTTATGGCAACCAGCTTGATTGATAACTGGCAAATAAAAGGAGAAAACGTGGAGGCAGTGACAAACTTTGTCTTTCTAGGCGCAAAGATTACTGCAGACGCTGACTGCAGCCAGGAAATCAGAAGACGTTTACTTCTTGGGAGGACAGCAATGACAAATCTTGATAAAATAGTGAAGAGCAGAGACATCACACTGACAACAAAGGTCCACATAGTTCAAGCAATGGTATTCCCCGTAGTAACCTATGGCTGCGAGAGCTGGACCATAAAGAAGGCTGAGCGAAGGAAGATAGATGCTTTTGAACTGTGGTGCTGGAGGAAAATTCTGAGAGAGCCTTGGACTGCAAGAAGATCAAACCAGTCCATACTCCAGGAAATAAAGCCAGACTGCTCACTTGAGGGAAGAATATTAAAGGCAAAACTGAAGTACTTTGGCAACATAGTGAGAAGACAGGATACCCTGGAGAAGACGCTGATGCTAGGGGAAGTGGAAGGCAAAAGGAAGAGGGGCCAACCAAGGGCAAGATGGATGGATGATATTCTGGAGGGGACGGACTCAACCTTGGGGGAGCTGGGGGTGGCGACGGCCGACAGGAAGCTCTGGCGTGGGCTGGTCCATGAAGTCACGAAGAGTCGGAAGCGACTGAACGAATAAACAACAACATGCTTTTATGATACAGCTTGAAATGTTTCATAACTGTCCTTGTTTAGGTTCCAGAGAAATGCTGCAGCCTCTCACAAAAAGATTAGTCTTATACTGATTACCAGGAATTTCAAACAGTCATGCAATGCAGAGAAATCCACCAGTGCCTAGTTGCTCATTTAATGTCAACTCCCAGGAATTAGAAGCATATATTCTAATTTGTACATACCTGCACCTAATAATTTGGGCTAGCAACTGTAAGCTGTAATTTTTCTAGCTCTGCATCCTACTCCGATGCTATGTGTTATTAACTCCAAACACCTGGTTCTGCTCTCACAGTCACTAAACCAGATTAGTATTGCCTCTGCACTCCTTAAGCATTATTTTTCCAAGGGTGAAATAGGATTCATAATTGCTATGGGACAATAAATACATAGAAAGTAATACTGTAATTCCCATTATAGATCACCAGATCTAAAAGACAGCCATGTGACCAATGAGTGCCTGAACATATAAACTAATGCAAATGTTCAGTTATAAAAATACAAATACAAAGGCAGTCTGAGTATATTTTTCCCCTCTTAATGGATTTTTCCAAGTCTTTTCCTAACATTAGCTTCATTTTTCATCAGGTAGAAATTCATGGCTGTATAAAATTGGCAGACCTACACGCTCCTTAAGCATGATGCAGCTACAATTTTCAGCAAACAGCAGCTGCTGGAAATCCCACCAATTCTGATGAACAGTTGGCTTGCCACCAGCCTCCTCAAGCCCTAGCAACAGCAGCATGAAAAACTAGTATCCAACTTCTAATTCAGCTCCAAGCTGTAGGCTGTAAACAACCCAACGAAAACGGCTGCTCAATGGATCAGTTACAAGACAAGCCAGTCCTCACCACCAAGGGACTTGACTTGGAAAGGAAAGAGGAAGTAAATAGTGACTGCAGTGGAATCCATGCATGCTATAGAGTGAAGAGCGAACAACAGGTGTGGGCCTTCTTCAGATGCTAAGCTTACAAACTGGTGTACTACAACATATGAGTATTTCTGTGGCGACAAAATTAAGCACTGGGGGTTTAATATGTTCTGCCTCCACTACAATGCAAGTTTCACAAGAATGTATTTACTACTTTATTTGTTTAGCTCTATAACTATGCATAATCGTTGTTGTTGTTGTTGTTCAGTCGTGTCCGACTCTTCGTGACCCCATGGACCATAGCACGCCAGGCCTTCCTGTCCTGCGCTCTCTCCCAGAGTGTGCTCAAGTTCATATTCATTGCATCGGTGATGCTATCTAGCCATCTCATCCTCTCCCATCCCCTTCTCCTTTTGCCTTCAGTCTTTCCCAGCATCAGGGTCTTTTCCAGAGAGTTTTCTCTTCGCATTAGGTGGCCAAAATATTGGAGCTTCAGCTTCAGTATCTGTCCTTCCAATGAGCACTCAGGGTTGATTTCCTTTAGGATGGACTGATTTGACCTCCTTGCAGTCCAGGGGACTCGTAACAGTCTTCTCCAGCACCACAATTCGAAAGCATCAATTCTTCGGCGCTCAGCCTTCCTTATAGTCCAGCTCTCACAGCCATACATTACTACTGGGAAAACCATAGCTTATCATAACTAGCCAAATATAAAAACAAAACTAAAAAGAAAATTACATCAAGTTTAACTCTAGTTGTTGACAACGAGAGTCCGCTGCTTGGAGATGTTTCTTAAGGTTCTTCAAAATGACAAACTATATTTAGAGAACAATCGCATAGCCCCTAGATGACACCTGAAGGGCCATAGGAGACTGCATATTTCCCCCCACCCCCTCTGCAAGGCCATAGACTAGGGGTGGGCTACATGAGGCCCGCAGGCTGCATGTGCTCCCCACAGCAGCCTGCACCCTCAAAATTTGGGGGAACACAAAGCAAATCTTTAGAAATATATTTTTGCCATGGAAAGCTCCATCCATGGCAGCTTCTCTCCTGAGGTTGATGTTGTGACCTCAGAAGAGAACAGGAAGGGAGGAAATGGGGTGTGCCAGTAGGCAGGGAGGGGAGAAGGCATAGTGCATGGATGTACCAGATCCCCAAGGCTCTCAGTTCCTGTCCCTGCCAACACCAAGTTGACTGAGTCAGATGGGCTCAGAGGCCCAACAAGCTGAAAATGCTACAGTGGATGATGGAGAAGCTCTAAAAGCCTATGACGCTCCTTCTGCGCTGCCTAGGTCTTGCCAGCAGGGCTTAGGATAGACAGAGGGCTTGTGCACTTTGTCTCTTTTCCATAATATGAGAAAAGGCTTTGACAGACATTGCATATTTCCCTGATTTGTATGTGAAAGGAAATCATGCCATATTGTATAAAATCAAATATTTTAATATTTTAACTTTTCCTTTAGCTAATGTAAGTTGATATGTCAGTTTCTGTGCCATGGCTATTTGCCACAGTTCCATGTATTAAGACTTTAATGTTAAGAGATCTGCAGTTTTCCAACTTGTAGCAATTACCTGTGAGCTGCCATCCGCATAAACATGATTAATTCCTTAGATTTCACTTTTACATTTTGTTCTTCCCATATTGTTAACATAGCCAATGCTGGTGTGACATATATAGCTTCATGTGTAATGCTTGCCATTTCTGAAAATATCATGCTCTACAACTGAAACACAACAGGACATGACCATGTATGAATATATAAGCCTTGGTGATTAGAGTTTCTCCAACATTTTGTATGACTTATATTTGCTATCCTTATCAGAAGCACCAGCATAATATGTCATCAGTGTAACAATTTTAAAGAATTACCCCTAAGGATTGTTCATACAGTTTGTTTTTGAGTCATGCATAATTTATCCCATACATTTTGCTCTTTTGTTATCCCAATATCATCTTCCCATATTATTTTCAGCCCATCTAACATACTTGTATATATTTCAGTAAGATGTGAATAAATTTTGGAGACTAATCCTTTTGTTCCAATAAAATACATTCAAATTTTATCATATTTCTAGTCATACTTTGTTTTACTATAGAAGTCATAATATAATAATATATTTGATGAAGGAGGATCCAATTTATTTGCATTTTCTGAAGCTCTTCTTTTAATTTTGCTACAGCAAGAGGGGTTTTGTTTTCATAGAAATGAAAACATCTCATTTTCTCCACTCTCATCCTATAAAACCGTTTGTTTCCATATTGCTCTTCTTCATCTACATGGGCCAAATTTGAGTGCAGCAAGAATGGAAGCAATGGGGATACTTTTGGAATTAATTTATTCTTCCAGTTCTTCCATATTTTAACATAGTACATAAAAAGCAATTGTCTACCTATTTCAAATCTCCTATTCCCCCCCCAATAAAATTTGTCCAATTAATTATGTATCTTTTCTTGCTTCCATGCTTACCCATAACTTCTGAGGCTCCCGCCAAGTAAGATATGATGGTTCTTAATTGATTTGCTTCAAAACGTTTATGAATACTTGGCTCTCCTCATCCCCCTTGGTCTAGTCACTTTTGCTTCATGTTTTTTTGCAAGCCTTGGTCTTTTCCCTTAATTAAATTTATAAATATTTTTCCCATTGTGCCAGATCTTTCAAATTATTAAGGAAAGCATTTGGAAAAAATAATTTAATGCTGGCATTGCTACCATTATTAGTAGGTTTAACTGCTGGTGCTTTTTCATTTCTAAAGTGTTACTCATAAATATTTGAAAGATTTATGAAGTACTGGTATGTCCATATTAATTTTAATTTCATCTTGAACTTTGGGTTTAATGTTTATATATAACATCCCAGAGTTTTATAGTTAATATACAATCCTGCCCCTGCTCCATACTTGTAGATCTCTCTCATTAACTCTGGCAAAGTTTCTATGCATTTGGTCATTTATTTCTAAGACTTTAATAGTGTTCTTGTTCCTTGCAGTAGTTGCCAGAGGTTCTAAAGAGAGAACAAAGAGCAGAGGCGACAGGAGGCAGCCCTTCTTGGTTCCTGTATTCAGGAGAAATTTTCTTGAATCCAGCCCATTTACCCTCACTACAGGTTTTCATTTTTTTATAAACTGACCGTATTGCTTTTATAAAATACTGTCCTATATTTTTTCATATTCCACATATAAAACTGCATTTGATACGGTCAAATGCTTTCTGTGCATCAAGGGATAGGCTTGCTAATGGCATCTCTTTCTTTTTCCTGAGTACTCTACATATTGGGTCAGCTTGTTTATCATAATGCTTACAATAAAAGGTGCAAGAGGATACGTTAAAAGTAGAGGAGTGCTCTACTTTTCCATTCTGGAGTCAGTGCGTATTTTCTGTGAAACCTTTCAATTAAGCAATTATATGCATATGTTTTTAGTTTAATACATAAAGAAAAATAATTAGAATCACAACATATCAAATTTTGCTTTGTTGATAAGCCAAGATGCTGCCTAATGAGCAGCAAGTAAATTATCAAGTGTAGTTGCATTTGTTAAATAGGATGCAAGTATAGGAGGATGGTAACTTGCCCCTGAAGTCTGAGGCCTAAAGGTTACATTGAATATGAGGCCCAAGGTTGGCATCCTGACAAGAGTCAGCAGAGCTGCTACTGTTACTGTAGAAGCAACAATGGGCCTTAGTAGGTTTACAGTTAGATCCAGCTGTTTTTATACTGGACCGAAGAATAAAAAAGGACAAGCTGTAAAAGGTCTATGAGATAACATTCTATTTACACGTTTTAAGTTTAGACTAATGGACTGGCAGTTAGCCAGGTATTAAAAGACTATTCATCATTATTCATTCATTATTCATCATTATTCTTTCCAGGCAAGCATTTCCTAACATGACTAAATTCCAGCCACTGTTCTGTTGATGTTTCTACTTTTATTGTGGGGGGGTTGCATTTTAATTTATTGTACATCTCACTAATATCTCTTGATGTGCAATGCTTTATAAATTCTATAATAAATAAAAACAGAGGGTTATGGCTCTATTTTTATATATAAGCATAGACACAAGACTAGAAGTCGGGAGCTGGAGCAAGGCAGAAAAGACCTGAGGAAGAAGGCAGCATCAGAGCCTGAGTGAAGGTGCTGAAGAAGAAAAAGAAGGGCTTCAATCAAAGAAGGCAGAAGCTGTGGTGAACTGCTGGGAGAGCAAGCATCCAGTAGCAGTTCTACAGGGAAGCTTCTGGCTAGATTGTCAGCTAAAGGTAAGAAGCAGTGAGCCTTTAAAAGGCTCACAGTGATCTTAAGAAGCAGTGAACCTTTAGGAGGAGGCAACTGAGAGCCATGTTCTGTGCTGTTTCCTTGCCAGCAAGTTCATGACCAAAAAAAAAAGACTTCAGGTGAAGCTGAAGCTAGCTTGCGAAGTGAAAAACTTCTCAGGAAGCTTGCCAGGTGAACAGCTCAGGAAGCTGGGAGTCTATAGGGGTAGACAGCTGAAAGACTTCTTCAATCCTGTATCCTTGCAAGTAACTGGGTTTGCATGACACAATAAGCTATGGTGGGTTGTAAGCCTTATTTTTATCAGCCTGGCTTATTCTGACATACTCGACTTCAGTGCTTCCATTGAAAGTGAACTCCAAAAGCTGTCAAGGGATGCCTCAAAGAGGAGTATGTAATTGACAAGGGAAATTGACAAGGAAAATGTACTACTTCGGACTGTATATCCTGGACAGGTAAATCTGTGCACTTACAAAGGACCGGGGGGAGCGGTGGATGGGATAATAAAAAACTAATTATGAACACATTTACACATTTGAGAAGCACCCAAACAAAATTACTTGCAAATGAAGTAATTGCTCTGAAAGGGGGTCACGATCCAGGGGGAGCCAATAAACCCCCACTTGTCAATTGCATCCTCTCACATTATGTCTCAAACTGACACCTGTCAGTTTCCCCACCCAGGTTTCAATGCTTCCCTTGACCCCAAACTTCAAAAGTGGTGGCTGAACAAGACAGAGCTATTGCAGCAGGCAGGTGTAATTACTGCGGGAGTATGGGTGTATTTCCTGTGGCAGTATGGGTGTATGTACTTACTGCAAAAATGGGGGGGGGGGGTTCTGTCATTTGCAAGTGTGTACTTGGGCATGATGGAAGAAAAAACAACAACGCATTTTTGCAGTAAGTACACCCATACTCCTGCAGTAATTACACCACCTGCCCTAATAACTCTGTCACAGTCAGAGTTTGGGGTCAAAGGAAACACTAAAGTTTTTTTTTTTTGGGGGGGGGTGAAACTGACAAGTGTCAGTTCAAGCCATAATACACTGAGAGGATGAAATTGACAAGTAGGATTTCATCACATACAGAAGGGATATTGAACTGTACTGATGAAAATAGTAAATAGCGGACAGGTGAATGTACACAACTGTGTACTTGTAAACATCAGAAAAATTAAAATAAAAAAAGATTAATTTGCGTACTTCCGAAGCACCAAAACATATTTTTTTCAAAAGGTTGCAAACAGAAAAATCGCACTGAAAAGGGGAAGCAATCAGAGCAGGGCAGGAAACCAGGAATGTTTCCATACATAGGGACGAGAGGGGTCGTGCCACAAAGGACAATGAGATATGTGCCGAGAGTGGGCTGCAGGACTAAGGAAGAAACAACCCATGGCAAGCCACAGAGCGCCCAATCATCTGTAGGGAGTAACATGGGTTAGCGAATGAACAACCAACCCACTGTGGCTAACTTTCAGGGTGGCTTATCATGGCGTGTGAACCGGCTCAATGTGTTCCTTTGGAGGGAGGACTTCAAGTTTAGATCTCTGAGTTATTCTATGGGAGCTAAATGGAGTGGGGTAAGGGAAAATGGCAATTGGTTTCTTATTAAAGCAGTGAACTAAGCTAAAGTAATAGCTGCTTCCTTAAAGTAACAGTAACATTTTAATCAAGAAACAAGTAAACAATCTAACCTGCTAAATAATTACAAATCTGACAGCGCAATCCAATGGATATTTCCTCAGAAGTCAGTCCCCCTGTATTCAATGGGGCTTACTCTCAGGTAAGCATGCACAGGATTGCAGTATTAAAATGTTTTAAAGTTTTTATATAAATAATTTTTTTTTTTTTTTAGCTTTAAGGTAAATCTTTTATCCTGCACTTATGTCCTAAATCCTACTACTGGGGAATAAGAGTACATTTAGATTTGGATGGTGGCACTGGAAATTAATGCATGAGGAAAGCAGGTACATTTACTATAGTATTAGTGGGTTCCGCCACAGGAGTTGGAGCAAGATTCCTTTTACATATTGTGACTCCGTGGTGTCATTAAACAGTGGTATTCTTCCATACCACTAATAAGAGGGGTGAAAATTACTCAAAACAGGAAGAGTAATACAAGTGTGCAACTCAAATGCGTTGATACAGTAAGGTTTGGATCCTAAGATAAGTTAGCTTAAGGAAGTTCACGAAATGAATGTTTTCTGTCTCCTACTCCCCTTGGCAACCATCCGCAGCCATCTGAAAAGTCTCCTGCACAATGTATAATGGGGTGGGAAACTTTCTTTCCCTGAACTTCCCTAAATTGAATTGTCTTCAGGTCCAAGCCTAAGACACTTACATATGAGCACGTCACGTCTCCATAATAATCACTGAAAGGGATTTTGGTTTTGCCCGAAGTCCACAGACCTCATTCACCAAATGGGGGAAAGGTACCTCTTATACATAATTCCCACACCCAGATTCAGATGCAAAACAGCTCATTAGTTTTGCCACTCTGTCTTTCCAGTGTTTCTTCACCTGTCATATATCCTATTATCTTATCACTCTTCCTCATATTCTTTATCCTTCCAATGTTCAGTAGCCATGTTATTTGTAGCTTGTTCTCTCCCCACACCCTCCACAGACCATTTTATCCCATTTATTTCCAATTCAAACACCCACATGCATAGAAACCATGTGGCTGGCCAGTAGAAAGGAAGAAAAGGAGAAGGATGAATGGCTGTTGAAGGAGGGGAGCCGGAAGCAAACCTCAGCATTGCTAAGTGAAGATCCAAACAAGGGCTTTCCATTTTAAAAACTTTCCACTCACATATGTTTTAAATACAAAAATGTAGTACATTACAGAAACAAATGACAAAAAATCTGCCTGTACTATGTTCTGGCAGGGGCACTAGACCCTCTTAACAAAGACAGCCTCAAGATTGCTAGCCAACTCAAGCTGCCCCCACAAAAACTACAGTACTTATTTTGTGGCTGGCCAAGCGGGTGGAGAACTTTTTATGCTGTAAGCTCAAATATAAAATTTTCCAGCATTCTTATGAAATTGTATCCTCCTCTCTTATAGCTGCTCATAGCAGCTCAAACATAGAGTGGCATTTTGGATTTTTTTTTACCCAGAAAAAATAGGAGAAAAGGACTGGAAAATGCATAGCGATAAGAAGAGCAAGAAACTAAGGCTTGAGCTTCCATATTCAAAATCAGAGCATAAGAAGTGAGGCTGGAAAAACTTTAAACTTCCCATTTTGGGAAGAAAGTTTTACTACAATGTACGTTGCTGAACAAACAATACTGGAAGGACTCCCTAAGGACAAAATAACTTGGCCTAAATTAAACATTTTGTGCTTAATGCAAGCAAGTTTCATTAATGGAGTGTATTTCCAAAATTTATATAACTCACTTTTAATTTACCTTTTTTGCCATGCACAAACAATCTCGAATTAGTTAAGAAGAACTAATCAAAACAAACAGCCCTACGTGACGCTGTGGAACAAAAAGTTCTGTTCACTATGCATTTGTTCATTGCAGATTCTCAACAGAACATTGCTTAAAAGCTATTTTCATTGCAAGGCTGTTTTAATGATATTTCAGTGGACTGCTTGAGCTAATAAAACTTGTCACACAAGCACTCACTACACAAGCAGTGTAACATGAGAGAAAACTCACAAGAAATTGCCTGTTTCCTTCCATAAACTGAAAAATCTCACACATTTTCACTGCTCCCATGTTACACTGCTCACACGAGTAGACCACTCCTATAAGCTGTGGATCTGGCAGTCATCTGAACTGACTTTCTATTGCAACTGCGGGACTTCTTTTTATTATTTATACTGTATCAACAGTATCTTACACCTACTTTGGCCACATGTACGTATCACTGAGCATCACATCTCATACCTTTCATGCCCATTTGCATTCCCAGGGCGGCCTGGTCTTGACATTAAAAGTTATTAGGTTACAATAATAAGCAATTAAACTGATTGGGTCCTTTTGTGAACTCAAGGATCTTCAGTCCAATGAAGGCTCCTTCTAATGAAAGAGTGAAAGTGACTTTTTCCCAAACCCTCCTTCTCTTGCAGTTTATTGCTAGGTCCCTCAAACCTCACGAGCAGATTGGGAAAACTGATGAAAACTTCTTCCCCTCCCTCCTGTTAGTAGGTGCTAGGAGCATCCATTCTGTGAGGAGGTAAACCTGTGTCAGGGCTTGCCACTTCAGACTGCAGGTGAGCATTCATACAACTAAATGCTTATCCATGCAAAAGAAATCCCTTCCACAAAGAAAGCTAGCATGTCAAAGGAAAAGCTCCTATGGAATTTTGTGCAGGAGAAACATTCAGCTGTGCAACCCCTCATTAGTATTCTGAAATGATACAGGCCTGGCACAGGTTAACCACTGCCATGAGCACTAGACCTTATAAAAGGTACTTGAATTGTAAAAGTTCCAACTAGTAGCTGAAGTAAACATTTAACAGACCTTATTAAATGTTGGCTTTGCTGGGTTAATAAGGAAACTACAGAGAGAAGCTAACAGTGCTCCTGATCTCGAGTATGAATTTTTAAGCACCTACATTAAATTTAGCTTCAGAGTGGCAGTGAAAAGGATATGCAAATAATGTATCTCACTTGGCACCATTAAATCTCCCATAGAGTGCAGCTCACTTTTTGCGTGCCATACACACCCTGTATCTAGCAATGAAGCCAAACAGGTCAAGTGTGACATCAGAAAGAAAAGGTATGCTTTTCAAATGGAAATTGTTCCATGGAAGCCTAACAAGTGCTAGATGCATGACTAGCAGCACTTCACTCTTTGCAAATCAAGCCATTTTAGCAACCAAGTCTATTATTTAGAAATCTATAGTTGCAAGCCTTCTGGATTGGCCAAACGTCCTTCTTCAGCATTAATACATTTTTCATTTCTAATGCCGGCCCCTCCAGTCTGGGCAGGTTGCCATTGAAGCATAAGAGCCATTCTGAGCAGCCCAGCAGCTTGAAAAGATTAAGAGAGGAAATACTCTTCAAAATGACTCCTTCAAAATTCCAGAGCATACTCAGAAGAGAGGGCCCCATCCTTCAACACAAAATACTACACAGATATTTGACAAATACCAAGTCAATAGTATCTGAAAGCCTTGAATGTGGAATTAAGCAGTTGACACATGCATATACAAAGCTGAAATGAATTATGGTCATGATCTATTATTAATAAAACAAGTATGTTGCCCGATACACACCATCACCCCCTCTTACAAACAAAAAAGCCACACATTTTGTTTCTGTCTAGGTTTATCACATGTGAATCTGCAAGAAAGCAGTTTCACACATTTAGAGGGTTCTTCGGATGCTCTTAAGAACTCATATTTACCTACCATAGCTTTAATTCCTACCAAACCCCATATTTAGAATAGGCCCATCCCCAAGCTACAACACAAAGTAACTGAGAAGCAGCTCGCTTTGCAGAGCCATGGACTTATGTTTGAAGGAGATGCCAAATGCCCTGTTTGGTGTGGTGTTCTCTGGGTCACATCCAGAAGGCATGCATGTGGTGTCTGGCATAGTATTATAATTTCCAAGAACCTCAACTTTTTAAAAAGCATTGCCCAGCCTTCATTCTTATGAACAGCAGTTTTGAAAAGTGAAAGCATTTCTCAGTGAGAAACAAACCTGCCCAAATTTTTCCAGACACTTTAAAAATGAGCTGACACTGTAAGTTTGTAAATTGCAATAGCTTTGAATATAAATGGGCACATACACATCATTTTCAGTTTGCAACGTTAGCTAAGCATAGCACATATGGATTTCATTAGTTCAGCAAATTAACTCTCATGACTATGTTTTATCACATTTAATTTATTGTTCTGCAACAGCCAACAAAGGGCAATTTCAGTTGCGAATGATCTCCAATAAGGGGCTTTTAAAATGCTCTTTTCGGGTCAATAGTTACCTTCCAATGCTGAATGAATCTATCTTCCTTTCCTTCAGTCTCATTTACACTTTATCTGTACCTGAATCTACACCAAGCTGTTTGTGATTCTAGTAGTGCCAGCCTACTTTTTGAGAGGAAACCAGAGGAAGTGTGGAGTGCACAAAGCACTGGAAATTAGAGTGTATTTCAGCCTAGGAAACCTCGCTGCCCCAGCCCCACGTTATTGTGACCATGCATCAAGATTAACCTGATGACACCACCCCTTGTTAGCCCTTAAAACCCTTTCTTTCTTCCCTACTCTCCCATGTTCACCCCCAAACTTTTCTTTTCCTTTCCCGGTAGTGTTAGGGATTCAGATTTACTTAATCCTCACTTCTTCACCATCTATGCACCAAGAAACCCAGTCCAGGTAAGCCCAAATTATCCATGGATGTCTATGGCCTAGTTTACACATTGGAACCCTTGGTTCAGCCACCATGAGAACTAAGCTAATTTCCCATTTGTTTTGCATATATTTGGTGCTTTGTATGTTCTGTTTGTTCTGTTTTCTGAACACTCTACCAAGTTAATTGCCCCAATTCATGAGTGTACATTTTAAATTCTTGATTGCGCTTAATTAATTCCCATTATTAAAGAAGTCAGCATGTGCGTGAGTCATTGGGTCCCCTCCTGCCAGACAACCTATTGCCAAAGTTAAATGGTCCCTTAATGAGAATGTGCACAAGTTTGTACACATGTCTAGAGGAACACATTTGGTAACTCTTACTAACAGGATGACTAATAAACACACTCATTTAATTCACAACTCATTTACTATATAGAGTTCATTATCTCAATATACAGACATTAAAAGAACAAAAGAAAACATATCTACAATATCATCTACATATTATCAATGAATAGCAACAAAAACCTAATATAATCTCAAGCTGAATTGATTAAAGCCATTCAATTAACAAAATTACCTTGGACAGCAAATGTAGCTACTTTTAAACTGTCATGTCAATGTCCTATTTATATAGGCTGGGTTCACACAACACAGTAGCCCGTTATCATTATTATGCTTTATTACATTTCTATACCACCTCATTGCCAAAGCTCTCTGGGCAGTTTATAGAAGTTAAAACATTAAATCCAATATAAAAAGTTTTAAAACCATTAACATAAAAGCACACAGACAACATACACAAACATATAACTAAAAACAACTTTGAACCCATCATGGTTTATTTTCCAGAACAACCAATGATGGGTTAGCATGTTGTCTGTGGGATGTTGGCCCACCTCCACGGAGGGTTATTTCCCCCAAATAAGCCATCCTGAGAACCCACGGTTTGCAGTAACCGTTAATTTACCTATGGTGGATTAGGATGTTGTCTGTCGCGCCAGCGTGGGCTACAGAGCTGCTCGGCAAGAGTGGCCAAAAGCGCTGATGCTGCCCTGCTCCTCTCAAGTGATCCCTATTCCCACTGCAAAGGAAGCTGGGATCCTTGTCTGGTTGGGCAGGAGGACTACAGTAGGAGGAGCGGCAAGAGGGGTGAAATAAACAACTCTGTGTAGCTTGTTTGCCTGATTGTCTGATGGGAGCACAGTAGGTTGTTTGCATAGCTTAGCTTGCCACCTATCATGGATTAGCGTGATGTGTGAACGCAGCCACTGACTATGGTCAATGCGTTCACTATAGAGGAATGAGCACAAATGTAAGTACCTATGAATTCTGACTGAACAAGGTTTGAACACTGGTGCCTCACTCTCCCATGACAATCAAAACTTGGGACAATTGCTTTTTTAAAGCATTACCATATTTCACTCCCAAGATGTTCTGATCACGAGGATTATACCATTTTGTGCTGATTTTTCCAAACATGAGAGATCATGTTCCTTTTTAAGTTAACTAAATTTTCTATTTTCCTCAGTCTAGAATCATGACAGCCAAAGGTCCATCTAATCCAGCTCCAGCATCTTTTTTCTAACAATTGCTAGCCAGGATATACCTGCATAGCTCCAAAATCTTCTGGGTGAAATTCAACAAGTGCCTTTCACTGGTGAATGGACTTCAGTCAGCAGAACAGAGAGTGGGAGTGATTCCCCCTCTTCCCTGTGTCCCTACACATACACCAGGAAGGAGGAGAGAAAAGGAAAGTTCCACTGCATGAGTGCAAACCGGCTCGTACAACACTGGATGTAACCCTGTGTCACGACTTCCCCATAGACCCAGCTTCTGAACATACGTATTTCACTTCACCCTACCCAGCTTCCACACAAATGCCCAGTTAAGCTTGACCCACCAGCTGTCTCTGTGCCACTCTCTCCAGCCTAAGATATCTAGGCCCCAGGCATAGGATTAAACCAGGAAACGGCATTGGAAAGCTCTCCATAATAGCTATGGAGAGCTATTAAAGGCTAACCATAGCATATGGTGCTTACAGTAATTTACTTTCATTAGATTTATTTATATCATCCTGCCTTATAGCCAAAGACCTCCAAGGCAGCTAAGAAGAAACACATTAATGAAACAATTAAAAAGCTCATCAAAGCAAAGCAGATACAAAAACCACAGTGAATACAACACCATAAAAACAGAAAAGCAGCAAATGGCAAAGCAATTTTCACTCAGTCCAAATGCCTACTAAAATGGCCACATTTTCGCCAGCCAGCAAAAGGCAAGCAGTGATGAGGCCTGGCAAGCCTCTCTCAGGAGGACATTCCACAACTTGGGCAATGACACCACAAACTGAGGAGGCCCTGTCTCGTGTGCCCACCCTGTCTTGTACCTTAGGTCCATACGCAAGACTTTTAAGATACCTTGGTTCAGATGGTGAGCTACCATATTCTGTACCTGCTACCACCTCCAATCTACCACCCAAGACAGATTCACATCTACCAGCAGCATTATAACCTCTGTAATATCTGGTTGCATACAATGCCAAAGAGGATTTACACCGCAACCCTACACATGTTCACTCAAGAGTAAGCCCCATCATCTTTGATGGGGCTTACTCCCTAGGCTTAGAGCGGAATCCTATCGGGATAGGCAGCCGCCTCCGAACTCGGAGGCAACTGTATATCGAATGCAGAGCAGGAGCAAAGAGGAGGGGGTCATCCCCTCCACACTTCAGCCACTCTACATTTGCGGCTAGACAGCCCATTTTGGCTGCCTAGCCACAGGAAGTTGGAATGGACACTGGACGACACACAGGAAGCATCAGAAGGGCACTTCTGCCCTCCCCGCCCTGGCCTGCTCCCAGGAATGCCCCGTTTTTGCCGTTCACACTCCTCTTGCAAGCAGAGAGAACAGGGCCAATCCGCGCTGCCTACAAGGCAGCATGGGAGAGGGTGGAAGTTGGTTCTCAGGGAACTGACCTTGGAGCGCAGGCTCCGAGGTCAGTTCCCGGGAACCGACCTAACCTATGGCCGTCTAGCCACTGACTAGCGGCCACAGGATTGCAGCCTTAGGTTTGTACCAAGTGTTATAAAATTATCCTTGGAGTCAATTCACAAGACCTTTTGTCTCACATGGGAACTGCTACTATTCTGCCACAGCTTGGCTATCACACTGAGTAGCTATCACCATGTGGCAGCTGTCAGTGAGAGAAGCTTATCAAAGACAACCTTATTATTTTATTAATGCCACACCTCCTGGTCACATGAATTTATTTCATTTTTCTTCTGCTTCAGGCCACCACAAGTACAAGGTAGAGAGCATCACACACTCTACCCACACCCCTAATAATTTACTAGTGCAACATTCTTATTGAGACATATACTCAACATATTTACATTTCTAAAATTAATGAGTACTTACGCAACAATAAAATAACTTATTTCTAAATCACAGGTGATATTTGAAAACAAAGCTCTTAGTAGTTACGTGAAGCTTAGAAGACTTGTCAGACAAGAACCATTCTATTATGAAAAAAGGAAATTATAATTATAGGATCAGCCATCATTAAATTAGACTTAAAGAAAAGCCCATTTACCTTGTTACACTACAGAACTTTTCATTATGAAAGTATAATTACATCCCCTCTTATTATTTGTAATGAAAGCTATGAAGCTTTTTTGTATTACAACAGTTAGTTCTAAAGTGATACAATGCAACTGGGGAGGGGGAGTAGGCTAAAATACTTTAGTATGGTGATGTAGGCAAATAGGGAAACTACCAAATAAATAGATAACAAACACTGTTAGAGACAATATTAAGTCAAATAAATTAAAATGTGTCATTAAAAGTAGGATTTAATTTAACCAGAGGAATCTATTTCACATTTGCACTCCAAATACATAAAAAGGACACAGGCATTTAAAAAACTCTCACATATGTAACAGGGGACTACATTAATATTTTAACCACCATAACAGAATGGCTATGACTGAATAATCTCCAGGCTGGTTTGCTACTCCCTCCACTTTTTCTTTTTTTAAAAAAAAATTGCACAATGCAACACAATCCCATCCTGTGGACAGACACACATGAGTGGAATATGATCATTATGCATAACTATCTTTATACCGCTGTAACAACCATGTTAAGCTGGTACAGCAAGTGGAGTGCCCTTATGTCAGCAAAGGCAACGTAAGATAGCCTTGTCCAAGGTGGTGCTCTCCCAATGTGTTGGACTGCAATTCCCATCATTGGCCATGCTATCTGGGAATGATGGGAGCTAGGGTACAACCAATCTGGAGGGTACCACCTTGGGGAAGGCCAAATTAGGTAATGTATCTGAAAAAAGCTGAAGTGAGTCTACCCAGATCCAATATACAAGCCTCTGCATGGATTTTGCAAGTGGACAGAGCTGGGGAATACCACATGAGAGCATTGAAGTGGGGATGACAGCTGAAGTTCCCAGGATGCATCTCTGAACCAGCTCCAATACTGCCCACAAAAAGCCTGCGCATGGGCTCAAAACTATGATAATGATCAGAGCACAAGCCTTCGAACACAGAGACCAATCATACACGTGGACAAAGTATAAATGAACAGGACAAGCCCTCTACCACACACATACACAAAAATGAGTCATGAAAGTGAGATGGGACCCCCAGTAATACCTTGGGCAATATGAAACAAACAAAACAAGTCCAGCACCAGTGAAATAATTCACACACTGCAGATGGAACTCCTTACAGAGCAACCATTCTCTCTAAAACACATTTGTATCCACTCATCCTTCTTTTCACAGCCATGTTAATTTGGTGGTCTAATCCCACTTTTGCAACCCAGTGGGTCAGAGGGCAAAGCATTCTTAAACCATTTATATTGTTTGTTGGTTTATTGCTCACCTTCCTATGCAATTCTTTGACCATTTATAATATTTTCTAAGTATTAATGTTAGGATTACAGTTACAAGCTCTATTATTTTTAAGCATTGTGTATCAATAAACCGATCAGTTCATTTGAGTTAAAATCTTGAGTCCATGTTTGTCTGTTCTGCCCTGGTCATGCTTTACCCTCTGACACGCTGGGTTGCAAAGGTGCAAATTCAAACTGAGATTAGACCACCAAATTAACAGGCCATCATTAGCAGCTTGTTCCCTGCAGACTAAAGGATACCCACCCTTAAATGTATTAGTAAGAAACTACCCATGCTGGTTAGATAAAAGGAAAGGAGGCAGGGCTGGCCCACCCAAGACACAGGGTGAGGTGCCCAAGTCAGGCAGAGGAGCAGCAAATTGTGCTGCTCCCTCCCCCCAGCCAGGAGGGGCCCCTGCTGCCCCACTGCCTCCAGCGGTGAGAACCCCGCAAACTGCTCTCCCATGATGGCATTTGCCACAGCGACAGCAGGCAGTGGAACTCTATGGAGCATTCCCCCACCCTCTGTTTCCCCTTCAAGAGCCCCACAGCCAGAAGAAGTGGCTGCAGTGGTTCTCATGAGTGCTCGGCCAAAAGGAAGGCCTCACCATGCATAAGCTAAGGCTTCAAAACATTAAGACTGGCATCCCAGACTACAAGACCCAACTATAACTTGGGGTGGGGGGGATTCACCTGAAAGATACCCACTAAGTGAGGTCATATTTTATATGGGCATCCACACCCTAGGACAGGCTGTACCACTAGTCCCTTGCCCCTGTGGAATTCCTGGTATGTAAACTGCTCACAGATCTCTAAGTGGAAGACAAGTGGAAAGCAGGCATGATAATGTAACATTATTACATCTTATGAAATAATTACTATTTTATAATATGCCAGTATAACACAGCAATTTATCTCCCTTTTTAAACATCTGTAACACTTTACATTTTTCCCTTTATAAGGTTATTTTGTTGCTATAAAAACAGCCATCTTGGAATGAGAAAATTTTACAACTTTTAGTCTATCCCTTCCTCTTTGATATCATCTGTGAATGTTCTAAGTGTACCATCAACTAATACAACGCAACACTGGCAGCTGTGGAATACTGCCTGAACTTTCCATTATCAACTTTTCTTTAGCCAACTAACTACAGAGTTTTAGTTCATATTTCTCAAGCTCTCTGTGGAAGATGCTGTACTGGTCAAAAGCCTTCACCTAGGTGTCAGAATTGTACTCCCCTTATCTACTAAACCATTTAATTTATCAAAGTGCGGGGGGACCCCTAGGCTGGTCTTGACTAATTAAAACTATATTGAGAACTAGTAATCACTTTCTCCCTCCAGGTACTCTATAAGCTGTTCTGTAATTTATTCAGATATCTTCCCAACTGCAGAAGTCAAGTTAAACAGATGTCCCTGGCTCTTCATTGGTCTCTATTTAAGAACACACACACTTGCACTTTAAGTTTTTTAATGCATCCTATTCACATTCAAACTGTGGTTTAAGATCTTGGCTAGTAAACTGACATTAAACCACATTTTTCCATTTTGATGCAACAGAGAAGTGCTGCTTTGACTAACCAGGATTAGCACATCGAAAGAAGGGGAGAGAGCATGAAGAGGCCCAATCGGTACCATCTCCAGATTTGTGGGGGAGCAACTTTTGGGGATTTGGGGCAAGATGCCCTGAATAAACTTCCTCCCTGAGTAGGCCAACATCCTCATCACTCTTGAAACCACTGCCCATTCACTTGCCCTCTCCTTCTGGGTCCAATTTATACAGCCACCTAGAAAGAGAGCACAAGACAAGTGAAGGACGCTGCTCCATCTCCTCACTTACTACTGTTTGCATGCTCAGAGATATAAAGTGAACAGGCATCAGCAGCAGCTCAAAGGGGCTTTAGGAGTTGGCAGTTGGCCCATTGTTAGGGTTTGGGCCTCAGCAGCTACCTAACAATGCCTATGGTCCAACGATAGCCCTGGGCCCAATACTCATTCCCAGTTTGCAAAACTATGGTTTACCGAACCAAGATTGTACATCCAAACTGGGCCGTTGCAACGTCAGGCTGAGTAGACAATACTGGGTTACACGGACTAAAGGTCTGAACTAAGTACAACACAGCTTCATATGTTCCTAACTTGGGTTTTAGCAGGCAAGGTTGCTGTTGATCTACTATAGTTATTAATTTGTTTTATATTGGATGCTCTGAGAATAGGTACTGAAGAGCAGGCTATTAAATAACCAAATAAATAAGAGGCAGCCTTGGCTACAGTTATCCATCCTCTGCTAGATTTAAACAATCTAAACAATGTGTTATATGTGCAGCTACCCCGAGGACTCTCCAGAAAGTTTAAAATATAGTGGCTAGGCTGTGAACTAGGATGAGGCATTCTATTGACAGACACCACACAGGCCTCCAGGGGTCAAAGCTGGACCTATGAGTACCCCAGACTGCAAACCTAATCCTTTACAGGGAGCACTACGCCATTTTGAACAGATTCAACATTACCACAGTAACGCCATCTGGTCAAGATTGAGCTTCAGTTTAGTGGTCAGTAGTGCGATGGAGCCAGGTCTTGCAGGAACGCAGCACTGACACTTTTATATTATCAGGGATGCTGACTTCATCTGTCAACCCCCTCAGAATTAGGGGTGTATGAAACCCTGCTTACCTGGCTCCGCCGGGTTCCGCAGGTGGGGGGAGGCAATCCGTTCCTCCCCCCAGAATCCTTGATGGGGGGGAGGCGATCCGTTCCTCCCCACCGGAATCCTGTTCGGTTGGCTCCGCTCCGTGGCCAGGCTGCAGAGCCACCGGCCAGGCCAACCCGCAGTGGGGCCTCCAGCCGCTGCCGGGCTGGTGCGGACGCAAATGGCGTCCTGTGTAGGGGACACCATTTGCGTCCCTACGCCAGCCTGTGATAGGCTACGTAAATATTTACGTAGCCTATCACAAAAAAAACAAACAAACAGCGAATGCAAATGGCGGCGGCTACGGCAGCCGCCATTTGCATTCCCTTTTTTTTCCACTGTGATAGGCTACGTAAACATTTATGTAGCCTATCATGGCGGGAAAAAAAGGGAACACAAATGGCGGCTGCCACAGCCGCTGCCATTTGCGTTCCCTTAGTTTTGCTGCGATAGGCTACGTACATACTTACGTAGCCTATCACGGCTTCCGCAGGGACACAAATGGCATCCCTGCGTTAGCTGTGATAGGCTACGTAAGTATTTACGTAGCCTATCACGGCTATATGGACGAAGCGAATGGCGGCCGCGGACACCATTCGCTATACAGCGCGGACAGCAGCAGGTAGGTGCCGTTCCGGGCCCATTTCGTGGGGGGGGCTTCTTTTCGCCACAGATTTCGGGGGGCCGAATGCACTGGCACTTGGCCTCACTGAGATCCGTGGCGGAATTCTCCGCCATGCCTACCCAGAATTCTCTGTTCCCTCTGAGCTTAGCTGCAATCCTCACAGTAGCTGGGGAAGGGGGATGAATTTTCTCAGGCACAATATGTTGTGAGCTATCCCTGTTGCAATGCAAAGTATTTTTGGATGGGCTGGTCTTGAATGGGCAATTAAGACCCAATAGCTTTATAAAAGACCTTCTCCTGGTAGAGAGGAAAACTGATAGAATTCATTTGTTAATATGGATCAACACAGCTTCCTGCATTTTTGGACTCTCCTTGGGGGTGCAGCTATGAGGACTGATATAAAAGGCACCTGCACTTCAAAAGTTACCTATACACCACTGTAAGTGGCCCACAGTTCTTTAGTACCATGTGAAGCTCTTCAATCTTTGAGCTACTTGCACTCGATGCATTCAAAATAAACAACTTAATGTGTTCTTCCTCTACACACGCAAGGCTGGAAGTCACAAAACAGAATATTAAAACACATATAACTTGAGTTTTCAAGTCTTTCAGCCTAGAAAATAAAAAAGCTCTGAAAAAAATACATAAAGTGGCATATTTGGGTGCAAGTGGGTCAAAGAATGAAGTGTTTAACATGTTGGCACTAAAGAGCACATACTGACAGAATGACATCTCACATGCCTGAATCCAAGTGGGATTTCAATTGGGATTCTTTATGTGAAGGAGTTGGAGCTGTGCACATAACAGAACATCCATAAAACCTCTAATAACATCAGTGTTCTAAAACTATTGCATAGTTCCTGATAGCTGAAAGCAATTGTTTAAAATAAGGATCCACAATTGGTCCTTGAAGGTCTAGTTGTCACTGGTTTAGCATGCAAGGACTAGTCTATTTGCACTGGGAGGGAGGAGCTTTCCCTGCTTCCTCCCAATATGTGGTAACTTGACTTTAGATGGGAAGTTCCAGGCACTGGGATGGTATGCGCGCGTGTGTGTGTGTGTGTGTGTGTGTGTGAGAGAGAGAGAGAGAGAGAGAGAAGTATGTGTATTTCAGTGTTCATGCGCACACAGGTATACCAGTCTCCTTACTCCCTCTGCTCTGCCCCTCCACCCACAAGTGGTTATGGGGCCAACTTGAAGACACAAACAGCAGCTAAGCACATTGCCAAAATCTCAGAGGGAAATAAATAAGGGCCTTTCTCCTGTTTATTACACTGTGCACAACCCCCTGAGAAATTGCCTGCACAGCAATGAATGGGAGCAGCATTCTGTCCTGCTCATGAAACTTGCCGTTTCAACTGGCTTGTACTAGACAACTTCTCAGCAGAACTGGGTCCTAGTTATGCATACAGTTTCACAATTCTTGTGTAGACTGCATGCTTTTCCTAAAATATGACTGGAGCATAGAAAAGCCTCAGGTAGAGGCAACCTATATGTCCCCAATGAAAAAGAAAAGGCACAACCCACTCAAGAGATAAGGACTTTTACATCCCAACTGTTTCTGTTCTGTGTTCTGTTCATGTCAACAGAAACAGAATGCAACAAAGATTGTTTTAATCATAAACCATGACTGGGCAAACTACTGTGGCTTGTTGTTTTTGTTGTTGTTACTGAAGCATTTACTATCAATGGCACTTCCTTTTATCTTAGGAAGTGCTATTTCCATAATCACATACAGAGAGTTCTAGCTAATTTGCATATTTAATAGATACAAGTGACAGAACTTGCATTACCAATAGATGTCAGACGCAGCTGGTGAGCATGCTGCAGTTCTGTGATTCAACTGGAAAAATCTCTTATATACAGAATTGTCTAGCGTTCCATTTTCAGGAAATGGATCCTGACTAGTTGGGAAGTGTGACAAGTTCACTTTCCCTTGCAGTCTCCCAGCCGCATGAAATTGCTAAGAGGGCTAGTACTATTGCTTTTCAAAATGTAAAAGTTTACAAAACACAATTAGACTTAATTCTTCCCATCATGAGAACTACAATCTTTTTTATGGCAAGCATCAAAATGCAATTACATGCAACACTGAACCTTCTTGTGATACTGCAACCTGAATATGGATCAGTTGCCAATGGGGGGCTAAAAAAACCAAAGGGAGTTAAAAGTTAACAGAATTCTTAAGATCCTGCATTCTAGACTGCATAATCCATTCAAAGATTACACCAACCCCATAGTAGTAAAGTATTGAATAACTTTAGGATTGTATATTATTTATTTTATGTCTTTTTCAGATTTGAATTGTTTTTTAATTTAAAACTTTTTATTTAAAAGTCACACCGTTAGTTTTGTGGCTAGGTTGGTTCACTGCACTTATGACACTGACACACACTACCTAACCACTGTACTTGCAACATGCTTATAAACAGCCGTTTGCCTGCTCAACCATGGCGAGTAAGGATTTACTCCAGACAAATACACAAAAACTGCATTTTTTTTCATGCCATTGATTTGCCACAAATGGTTGACACTGCTATGCACTGGAAGGTGAGATGGGAATTTCAGTAAATTTGTTTCCAAGGCTGGATTACTTCATGTCTAGCATAAAACTAGCCAGCTAGAAGAACTAGGGAGGAAATAGTGAGAAGTAAATACAGCACACCATAGCCCTGTAAGAAGCTGATCAGCAGTAACCTCTATGGAGGATGAGCAAGGACTCGAGCAACACTCGACTATGTCATCGTACCCATGTTTACTCAGCAATAAGTCTCACAGAGTTGAATGGGACCTACTAGAGATTAGGTAGGTTAGAAGTGCACCCTTAGTTACTTATAAGTGCTGGTAGATAGCATAATTTACTTAGCAAGTATTTCACAGCAACGTACAGAACACTGAAATTAAAATTTAAAATCCCACATTAATAAAGAGAAATAGGACATTTAACTAGCACTTTCAAACCATTAATGGCCTTTTCGTACAAAATGAGATCTTCTCTTCATATGAAACATGGGAAGCTTAATCTATTAAACTATGGACTTTACTTGCATACTACTTATGATGCAAAAAATTATGCCCTGCTTATATATAAATGGAGCAGACTCACTAATAAGCTAACTTGGCTACCCCCGTCACACATAGCCTTTAACTAAGGGCACAATCCTATGCATGTTTAGACAGAAAAAAGTCCTACAATTCCTAGCATTCCCCAGCCAGCATGAGAGTTGTAGGACTTTTTCTGTCTAAAGATGCATAAGATTGCACCCTACGCCAGTATGGAAACTTGTCTTCCACACTGGACGCCAAGCTTGATTGGCTAATAGTCCACATAATCTGTGGTTGTTGTTGTTCAGTCGTTAAGTCGTGTCCGACTCTTCATGCAGATAGGTAATTTTAGATCCTGGATTTAGGGTGCAATCCTATGCATGTTTAGACAGAAAAAAGTTTTCCTGCCTAAATATGCATAAGATTGTGCCTTTAATGGTCGGGGGGGGGGGGGAGAATTTTAGACAGCCATGTGCATTACTTCAGCAATACACATTAAGGACACAATTAACATTTCTGTTCTCTTCCCCCACCATCCCATGCTTTACAACTGCTTCTACATTCCTAACACATTAGAGAGAGAAAGTTTGGCAGCTCTAACAAAAAAAAAAAAAAGAAAGCTTATGAGAATATGCAGTGTTTTATGTTTAAAATTTACTGAAGTCATCATGGTACCATTACGACTACAGGAATAAAATTGTGTTTGTTTCTGCTGTCCTAATGCTAAAAACAGCCACTTAGGAATAAGCACCATTTTGTTGTAGAAAATGCTAATGTAATGTTAAAGTAAAAATAATAAAATGACTACCTGTAACCATGTCATACCTGATCAGCTACATTACTCAAGTAATGCTATCCTTTAAAAATAGAACCTCTTTCCAAACTCACTTGGTGACCTTGAGCCAATCACTAGATCTCAGTATAACCTACCACACGGGGCTGTTGCAAGAATAAATTGAAGAACCATATATACAGCTCTTTGGAGGAAAAGTAGGGTAAAAATTTAACAAATAACTAAATCGTTCCATGCATTTTTATTTTGGATAAGAGGAAAACATATTGAACTTCCACATTCACGCATCACTTAAACATTCAATCTCTCTTAAAAATATCCCTCATATTAGTTCTTTACATTCCTGCATGATCAAGCCATCTGAGCTAAATTAATACGGGGAGTTGCAAGCAAGCTTTTTAAAGGGGTGGGGGAGGAACATCTAGTCTCTGCTATACATATTGTAGAGTATCCAATGATGTCATTCTGCTAACACATATTATGTTGTGCTAGTGTAAAGGACCTCTAGCACAACATCAGTAGTGTTCGCTTGTGTGATGGGATTGCCCAGAAAACCCATCCTGCAAGCTAACGCCATTGCTGCTGTGCTAGAGGTCCCTAGGTAGAATAATGTATTTCAGACATGAAATTTTGGAGATTTCACAGGAGCACAGTATCTACAACCAAGCCAAAGTTGTAACCACAGTCAATTTGTTCTTTACCTTCCCCACACACTACATTGTTTTTCCCTTGCTTTCTCCTACTCCTCAGTACTAATTTAACACAATACTTCTCTCCTCCCTGTTAATGGAAGTCCAATGCAAGAAGCAATACAAAGCCACAGTGGAATTTTTCTTGATGTTTGAGTAGGTTAGAATAATTTTCCCATGAGAAGGCAAATCAACAGTTTTCCTTAAAGAATGTTAAAGGGTCACACATCTAAAAGCTCAAGAATGGCTTGACACAATATTAAATTCAGTACAAAAATCATAAAGAATTTATCCAGCCTAACACAGAAGCATATGTTCTCTTCACTGTACTAAATACGAAGAAAACATAACTAAGATGTTTACATGCTGATCTAGATTCACTCTTATGATAAACTCAAGTGATATTCTTTCATTCTTTCAACGATGAAAAGTGGCTTTTTGCTTATTAAAATTCCAGCGGTGTGATGTTAAGCATGCTTACCCAGAAATAAGCTACACCAAGTTAAATAGGTTTTACTTGCTAGGTGTGGTTACCTAGCATAGGTTTGTTTTTCCTTAACTAGAGGGAAAGTTGCCATTCCTGGTTCTGGAGTTATTCATGGGTTTTTTTAAAAGAAATCCAAAGATAGTATATTAGATAACAGAGGTCCACTTTACCACTTCCCTGAGCCAAATATAAATTACCTCCAGTTGACCAGACAAGTGGCGGTCATCTTCCCAAAGCAACCAGAAATAATTGTTGTGAGTATTTATTTGTTTGTTTATTTATTTATTTAAATTTCTTAATCGCCTATCTGGCCAGTCACCTGGCCACTCTGGGTGATGTACAGCAATACAAACAGTTTTAAAACAATAAAATTTTACATTAAAACATCGTATTTCTAAAAATACCCTAACCCACCCCAAAAGCCTGCCTGAACAACCATGTTTTTAATGCGCAGCGGAAGCTCACTAAAGAGGGGCATGGCGGAGTTCCCTAGGGAGGGAGTTCCACAGAGTGGGGGCCACCACAGAGAAGGCCCTCTCCCTCGTCCTCACCAGCCTAGCTGTCTTGGCTGATGGGACAGACAGTAGGCCATCCGAGGCTGATCTTGTTCAGCGGCCTGTCTGGTGTTGCTGGAGATGCCTCTTGAGATAGGCTGGGCCAGAACCACATAGGGTTTTAATGGTCAAAACCAAAACCTTGAATTTGGCCCAGAAAACAACTGCTAACCAGTGCAACTCCTTCAGCACCAGAGTGATGTGATCATGCCGGCAGCTGCCTTTAATCAGGCGAGCCGCCGCGTTCTGTACCAGCTGCAGCTTCCGAACCGTCTTCAAGGGTAACCCCACGTAGAACACATTACAGTAGTCTAGACGAGAGGAGACCAGTACCTAAATTGCCTCTTTTTGTCCCTTTCAATTGGAGTATCTTATCTGTTAATGCAGCCCAAGATTGGATTAGCTTTTCCAGCTTCTGCTTGCTCATATTCAGCTTGTGATCCACTAACACACCTAGGTCCTTTCCACATGTACTGCTGCCAGGTCTCCCCCATTCCTGTACTTGTGCTTTGTTTTGTTTTTTACCTAAATGCAAGTCTTTATTTACATTTATCTCTTTGAAACTCATCTTGTTAGATTCAGCCCAGTGTTCCATCCTGTCTATATTCTTTTGAAACTTCATCCTGACTTCTATGGTGTTGGCTATCCCTCCTAGCCTCATGTCATCTGCAAATTTGATAAGCAACCCCTCTACATCCAAGTCATTTATAAAAACGTTGAACAGCACAGGGATGAGGGCAGAGTCCTGCAGCATGCCACTGGAGACCTCCCTCCAGGAGGATGCTGAGCCATTAATTAACACTCACTGAGTACAGTTGCTCAACCAGCTGTGGATCCACCTAACTGTAGTATTGTCCAACCCACATTTTACCATCTTGTCAACAAGGATATCAGCGGAAACCTTGTCAATGCTTTGCTGAAATCAAGACATACTATGTCCACAGCATTCCCATGATCTACTACACTAACAAATCTAGTAATCACAGCTGAAGTGTTAAAAGGAAGTACAAGTATAAGCACAGGCAAATCTCCATTTATAAACTGTGGAGTTACTTTAATTACACACACACACACACACACACGTGCAGTTAGCAACAGAATTTGCATGCAATAGAATACTCAATATACATTGTATATTCTATTGAATGTAAATTCTATTGCAAACGATAACTAAATTACATTACCATTTATACCTATTGACAAACAAGCCAGTATAAAGGAGTCATTTGGGGTTGTTTTGTTAATACAAGTAAAAATAGAAAAGTGGATTGAAATCTATTACTAAGTTGATGTTGCTTGGCAATTTAAATCCTCATTTAAAAAATAAAATAAGCAAAAGTATGTCAGAGGTCTGTCCTGACATGCTAACCATACCTGCCCTGTCACATTCCTTTAAATCTGTGTGTGAGATATACAAGTAGTGAAGACATATATGTTTTACCCAAAAGTCTTTTAATTCCAGGAAAGATGGCAGAATTTGAAATAACATATCATACACATTTTAAGACTGATAAATTGTTAGCTACAGAATGGTAATTCAGACATAGTATATTAATTATCTGATAATTATCTGTCATTGAATTACCAGTTACAGAAGACACAGGAGCAGCAGACTGTAATCCACTTCCTGCACCCGCATGACTTCCAGATTTGTTTTAGGCCTCTGAAACATGGATTTCTCATTTAAGAAAAAAATGTCTCCCTTTCTGGTTACTGAGTAAGTCCTGAATACTTGGTGTTTCTAAGGGATGGTTACAGTTCAATTTCTGCCTGAGGGAAAAAAAATCACACATTGACCTGGTTCACACCATAAAATTAAGCCACCAAGCCACGCCTGGATGGTGATTATGGAAATTGTACCCTGCATGCACGGTGATTTAAATAAGCCACGGTGGCTTATTTTGATCATGTGAACCAGCCCATTATAGGCACCATGAGTTGGATCCAGAGACAGCTGAGCAGGACTCTGCTCATGCCATGGGGCTTTCCTGGATCCTCCCCCATGACAGCCCTTTGCAAAAGCCATTTTTGAGGATTGAGAGACCCTCTAGATTTGGCAGGGCTACCTCCTTGCACAAGTAGAATGGCCTTTCCAGTCATGAAAGACATCGCTGGATCCAAGTCAATATTTTCTTTGCTGAACCAGAGGTCAGTGGGAGAGCTAATATTTTGCATGCAGAAGCGCCCCAGTTCAATTTCCAGCATATTCAGTGAAAAGGATCAGGTAGCATGTGATGGCAAAGACCTCCGCCTGAGACCCCTGGAAAGTCAGTGCTAACCAGAGTAGACAATACTGGGCCAGTTGTTTGTAAAAGTCCACTGTTCAAGCAGATACATTTACTCTGCAGCCTTCAAACCTAATCCACTAGCTGCTAGCACAGCATTTCGCAACCTGGTGCCCTCCAGTTGTTTTGAACTACATTTCCCAGCAATCTTAGCCACTGGCCATGTTGGCTGAGGCTGATGGGAATGGAAGGCCAAACCATCTGGAGGGCACCAGGTCGGTGAAGTCCTGGCTGGCCTATACTGAATTCCTACTCCAGAGCAAATGTATTTTAACAAGAAATACAGAGAAAGTACAGATGTGAGCAACTGATATTTTCCCACAGGCAGTGAAATCACACAGACCTAACCTATAACTGCTCCAGATAATAGGAAAATATATTCTCAAAAGAACACAGATGTGCAAAAAACCCCTCAAGCATAATTTGCACAAGAGCTGATCTTTAAGATGCAACCTGCCCTCTAGTAAATTTAGTTAGAACCACTGTGTGATTCTAACTAAAGAACAATATGCAAGATAATGATTAGGAACAATCACACCACACCACAGCAAGCATCCACAACGAGCAATGCGTTGTGCACCACATGCACGGAGGCCCTTTTTGTTCTTATGTTCTTCACTATCTGCAGTTTTAGGCCACAAACTACTCCAACGTTACACACGCTGCAATTGTGGGCATTGAGATCAATAGGATTGAAGCATGCCTAACTCATTGCTGAACTGTGGTCTTAAAAGTCTTGAGATATTTCCCACTATCATCCAAAGTAACCAAGGTGTAGAGACTGTACTACCAAAAATAGTTCACTGCTGCTAAAGCGCAAAAGACAATTTTGCTAATCTCTAGAATTTCAAGTTCATATGTATTTATTCCCCTCAAGAATACTAAAGTAGATCCATTCCTATAAGAGAACCTAAAATGCTCTATTTTGTTCCAAGTGTATGAAGAAATGCAATAAGGAGTATTCTTGTGCAGAATTCCAGGTGTGCATTTATAAGAAAAGAGGTTTTCCAAGTGTTTGGTATAAATGTGGCCAACATTAAAGAAAAGTTACCAGCGTCAGCTAATTTCTCTTTTAAAAAATCCATTAGGAAACATCCCCTCAAGCCTTTAGAACAGGAAAAAACTATTAAAATTCTCTCAAAGAATTTTGATTTTAGTACTTATCTAAAGATCTACTAGGCAATGTACAAAATAGCTAAGTTTTCCAGTCAACACTTTTTAAGAATTTTGCTTTAAAAAGTAACACAATAAAGAAAATATTTGCTGTACGTTAGAAAGTGGGAAATGGCTAAGGAGCAAGAAATGTCATATAAAGCAAGGGAAAGGAGTAAGGAGAGGAGGAGGAAATTAATTACACATAATTCTCACGAAGTTATGGCATTAGGGAGAGCTTCTTCCTCTCCCAGATTACTAGAACTCATGTCACCCGGTGAAACTGAGTAGCAGTAGCTTCAGGAGAAACAAGCAAAAAGTACTTTTTCACACAATGCAAAACTAACCTATGGAATTCACTGCCACAAGAGAAGGTGATGGCCACTGGCATGAATGGCTTTAAAAGGGTATCAGACAAATTCAAGGAGAAGAGTTCTAAAGCTAAATAGAACCTCTGGGTTCAGACACAGTATGCCACTGAACACCAGTTGATTTGTTTGCTTCATTTGTTTGATTTATGTCCTGCCTTTCCACCCAAAAACTGGAACTGAAGATGGCTAACAGTAACACTTGCAGAAGAGGGGAACAGCATCGGAGAATCATTGCCCACACCCTGCTTGTGAACTTCCTGGAGACATCTAGTGGGCCAGACCTTTGTTACATCCTCCTGGCCTGACAGACACCACTGCTTTACTTTTCCCTGTATTTATTTCATTTCCTTATTACATGTCTAATCAGCCCAATAACTAATGTTCTCTGTGCAGATTACAAACAGTTGAAAATCTAAAATACCACAGAACAGTTAAAAGCATAAGCGAATTGGATCCACACATTTATCCGAGATAAAGTAAACCGCTTCATTCAGGAATATTGCTTAAGTGGGAGCAAAAGCTTCTCTTGCCCCCAAGCTGCAGCACATTGACTTTGCCCCACACACATCAATGGCCCCCAGTGACTTTTAGAGGAAAAAAAGGCTACGGGGCTAAGGCCAAACAGGCCTCCACCTATGGCACTGGGATTCCAAACATTAGCATTAGTTCTTTAGACTAAAGCAATGTCAAGCACCAACATGACGATACAAGAGTTGTGTCAATTAGTAATGTGCTACACATCTGCAACCCTAATGGACATTAGTGATTATTTGCAGCAACAATAAGGATTTAGCACATGCTGAAAAGAAATGTGGTCTGAAATAGAAAGGTCAAGAGCTACTCTTCAGCATCTTCCATTTAGGACTAGGTAATACTCTCACCAGCAACATGTTTTAGTTTTCTGCTTAGGAACATTATTTATGTACTGCTCTCTTGCTGAAATTCTGGCGTTCCAATTTAAAACACACACAAATTATCAGGTTCCATTGCTGATGTTCGGTCCTTGAAGTTATGAAAACATCCTTGGTATCCAAAGCAACCTTTTAATTTAGTGGGTTTAAGTTTAAGACAAATAACCTTTTATCCTTTAAAATAAGTTTCAGAAAAGGGAACATAAATATACTTTTTAAAAAATCTACCAACCTACCCCTCTGCACTGAAGCATGCAAGTATATTGTTTATTTTAAAAAGTATAATTGTTTGTTATACTTATTTGTATAGAAGTATACAAATAATTTGTGCACAATATACAAATGACAGATTAATTAGCGATCATTCTTAAGATACAATGATGCTATGATTACACTTTATAATGGACATCATCCAATACAGAACATAATCCATTTCACTTTAGGGACCTTCCATTTAGGGACTAGCACAAGTATTTCTTCCCTTTAGCACTTTTTGCCTTTTTGGAGTAATCAAGATAGAAAGTACAGATGTCAGTCCTGACAACAAGCCTTTAATTTGTTGCCTGGCGTACTTTGAAGTCCTATGCCCTTTTCACTGGGAAATCCCTCTCCCCGATTCTTTTCATGCCTCAGGTATGCAGAGTAATAAATAACTCAGCTGCAGGACAGGACAATACACAAGGGTAGATAGACAGAAGAGTCAAACTGAATTCTTAGGATTTCTGTAAGCAGAGCTTTAAAGATGAGTTTCTGGTTAGATTAGCATAATTAACAGTGTAATCCTGTGAATATCTACTCAGAGGTAAGCCCCACTGAATCAATGAGACTTTCTTCCAGGAAAGCATGTGTAGGATTGCAGCCTATTAACACCATCAAGGTCTGTTAGCTAAACAGTCCTTTTAAACAGACCTTGGATTTTTAGTTAGGGAATTATGAGAAAATGAAGGATGTTTATAAATGCTCAAACATCCATATAAAACATATCCGAATCATAGAATAGTAGGGAAGGGGCTCACAAGGCCATCGAGTCCAACCCCCTGCTCAATGCAGGAATTAATTTACTTTCAGAAGTCAAATGGCATCTGAAATGATTCTATTATTTTCCCTTTTCTTCATCCCAACAGTCCTAGGGGAAGCAGCAGGTTCTTCCTGTAACTATCACATGGCCTGTACCATTTGAATGAGGTTGTGCAGACACCCCACCCCCTCCATTCTATCCTGGGACTCTGGATATGTGACTTTGCCATCACATGGAGTTTGTGATGGACAAGACTGTGTGACTTCACCATCAAGTAATTTTTCCCTCTCCCCTATTTCCCTGCCAACCTGATTTTTATAACATCTTGCCTGATGAAGAGATCTGGAGATCTCAAAAGCTTGCCCATTTTTTCTGATATTTTGGTTGAACCTAACAAATGTATTACACTAATATGGATTTTGGGATTTTACTTATGGTCAACACGGCTACCTTTGCTTTGTTATCAGAAACTGCTGCTTCTGCATAAAAGCATTTAATATTTATGGTGTCCCAGGTTGACAACTGTATGGTAGCTAAAGGACCTGTGTATGGCAAGAGAGGAGAGCAAATACAAGAGTTCAAGTGAGTCCTTTCAATGTGTGAAACCCCGCTCTGTACACATGGCAGATCCAGTGATACCCAGGCTGCACAAGGAGAGAAAATATAATGCTCTAAGGGCACAATCCTATGCATGTTTAGACAGAAAAAAGTCCTACAGCTCCCAGAATTCCCCAGCCAGGATTGCACTCTAAAGTATGGAAAAAGCCGTCCTCCCCACACATCCACACTCCCAGCCCTGCAATTCCGGTTTTATGGTATGACACAATCTCTACTCCCAGCATTTGAGTGGTAGGCTGTTTACGCATCTGTTGATTTGGTTATAGTCTATACTAATGTTTTAGTTGTTTTATTATGTGTTGGTACTTTTAATGGAAATTGGATTTCATTTTTTATATTTTATATGTTTTAATAATTCTGTTGTAAGCTGCACTGGGCCTTTTTAAAGAGAAAGGTGACTAAGAAATTCAACAACAATAACAACAAACGGAGAGCCCAAGAAGCTCCCAGGCAAACATGTTCTATCTTCAACTTCACGCATATCTTTAAAGATATTTGGCAATGTGCACAGTAAGTTTTTCAAGCCTCAGATGAGAAGAAGCTGCCAAAGCAAGACTGCATTAAAGCACATTGAACATATGGCACTTCATAAAACCTGATGTAATTATAATACAGGGGGTGGGTCCTAAATAAACAGACACAATTAGCACCGCAGAAAAGCAGAAGCCTATAATTACTATTATTTCATTACAACTACCTCAAGAGTTTTCTCAAGTAGAACCAGGGACCCAGTGTACTGGACAATGCTTTGACAGACAGATGCATCAGGAATCTAATTAAAGAGCTAAACTGCACATTACATACAGATGGTGTAATTGCAGCCTGATAGTCTTTTTTTAAATGGAAGTGCCAGTTAGGGAAGGTAGGTGAATTGAAGTTTCTGGCAACAGCCACAGGAAGGCCAAATGACACTGCACACTAATTTTATTGCAGATACAGAAAGCGGGGGGGGGGGGGACACACAACAGGGAGCAATATGAATGTGCCTCTGACTCCCCCATTGGGGTAGGAGGAGATGCTGGGTGATTCAGGGTACAGGGTTTAGCATGACTGGCTGGGGGAATGCTGGGAACTGTAGAACTTTTTCTCTGTCTAAACATGCATAGGACTGCGCCCTTAGAGAAAAGGTAGGTGGCAAAAGGGTAAGAACCTCTGCACTACAGTGCTACCTCTCTACTCCCAATTGCACCCTTCCTAAACAGGTTTTTCCTGTTTTAAGGGCCATCAGGCTACCATCACATGCATTTGCACGTAACATGTGGTTTGGCTCTCCAATTCCTAACAAGTAAATAGCATTTTGTTTGCTTTTACAGTGGGACAGTCACTAGGAAAGATGACTAACAACTTTTACTTGCAGCTTACCAGATCTGGATTTAATGATGTTGCTAAATTCGTTGAGTCCTCCCTCAAGTCCTTCATCCATATCCAAAACCTTGGCCATCCCTTTTTTCTAGGTCCAAAATTCCTACGTAGAATTATTTCAAACCTTTGCTCACGCTCCAGCCTGCTTTGAAATGAATACCTGAAATAGAAACACACACACAAATATGAATGTATTTATTCAGAAACCTATATGCCGCCTTTCAAAACAAATGTTCTCCTAAGGCAGCTTCTCGCTAATATCATAAAAACTTTTTTAAAACTTAAAAAACTAAAAACTTTTTAGACAGCAGCATAAAACATTTCTGATCAGACAACAAAAGCCATATTACAATTGGAAACAGAAAGTAATGACAGTTTCAGAATGCAGATCATTTCAACATGAAGCGGATTAACATAAAATGTTCTTTAAAACCCACCTAAAAGCAAATAGGGAGGGGGCCAAACATGCCTCCTTTTGGAGAGTTCCACACATACAGAGCCACCACTAAAAAGGCCTTATCTCTTGAGGGTAGGGATGTACGAAAGTCACTTACCTTTTAACAAAATTTGATCCGAGGTGGGGGGAGGCGCTCTGTCCCTCCCCCCGAAATTCTGGTCGGGGGGGAGGCACTCCGTCCCTCCCCCCCGAATCCTGGCCGGCCGGGTCTGCAAATGGTGGCGGCCATAGCCGCCGCTGTTTGCATCCCTGCAGTCAGCCGTGATAGGCTACGTAAATGTTTACGTAGCCTATCATGGCTGAGTAAAAAACAAAAACAAAAACGCGCGTACACAAATGGCGGCGCCCATGGGCGCCGCCATTTGTGTTCCTTATTTTGGCACGTCTTAGTCTACGTAAACATTTATGTAGACTACGGCGAAAATAAGGGGAACACAAATAGCATGCCAAAATAAGGAATGCAAATGGCGGCGCCCATGGGCGCCGCCATTTGCATACGCACATTTTTTGTTTTTGTTTTTTACTCCGCCGTGATAGGCTATGTAAACATTTACATAGCCTATCACGGTATTTTTTTTAAATCTAGCCGTGATAGGCTACGTAAATCTTTACATAGCCTATCACGTTTTTTTGTTTTTTGTTTTTTTTTACTGGAAATGGCGGCGGCGGCAGCCGGTCGGAAGACCAGCCGCCGCAGCCGCCGCCACCGCACCACCGCCGGAGCTGCTGCCGCCAGGAAGATTCGCCCAAGGTAAGTCCCGTCCCGGGGTGGGGGGGCAGACCGTTTCGCCACCGATTTCGGGGGGCCGAATGCGCTGGCATTCAGCCTCCCCGAGATTCGTGGCGAAATTCTCTGTCATCCCTACTTGAGGGCACTAGCCTTATGAATGAGTCTGCAAGCAAGCAGGGCCTCTGTGGCTAATCTTAAGGCCCAGGAAAGTTCACATAGCCTAGGAAGGTAGTCCTTCAGGTAACCTAGTCCCAAACCATTTAGGACTTTAAAGGGCAAAACCAGCACTTTAGACTGAAGCCAGAAGGGAACTGGTAACCATTACAACTGCTATAAACCTGGTGTATTATGGTCCAAACATTTGGCCCTCACAAGCATCCAGGGTGCTGCATTCTGTACCAACTGAAGCTTCTCAGCCATCATAAAAGGCAACCCCACGTAACATGGGCTTGAGTGACTGAATCTTTGTCACATTTATTTATTTATACATTTATATATGTATTTATTTATACATTTATTTATTACATTTATATCCCGCCTTTTTTCCTCCTTAAGGAACCCAGGGCGGCATACATAATCCTCCTCCTCTCCATTTTATCCTCACAACAATGACCCAGTGAGGTAGGTTGGGCTGAGAGCTTGTGACTGGCCCAAAGTCACCCAATGAGTTTCCATGGCCGAGTGGAGACTAGACCCCAGATCTCCCAACTCCTGGTCCAGCACTCTAGCCACTATACCACACTGGCCCTATCCTTTAGATAGGGTCACAGCTAGCATACCAGCCTAAATTGGTAAAAGGCACCCCTAGCCACTGCCACCACCTGTGTTTCTACCAATAGCACCAGTAGACCCCCAAGCTGATCTTTCAGAGGGAGTACAACCCCGTCCAGAACAGCCAGCTACCCCATCAACAGTACCCCTGTCTTGTCTGGATTAAGTTTCAGCTTGTTCACCCTCATCAGTCCCAAAACTGTCTCCAAACACATACCTCACTGGGATTAGGGGGCGGAAATGAGAGGTAGAGCTGTGCGCCATCTACATACTAATAACATTTTAGCCCAAACCACTGAATGACTTCCCCCAGCAACTTCATGTAGATGTTACAAAGCATGGAGGACAAGAGAGAACCCTGAGGCATCCAAAAGCCAAGGCCATGAGGTGGAATAGAACTCCTCCATCACTACTAACTTGGTTCGTCCCACCAGGAAAGAGTGGAGCCACCATGATTCCCAAAGCTATTCTATTCTGGCAAGACAATGAAGAAGGGCATCATGACTGATGGTACTGAAGGCCACTGAGAGGCCTAGAACAACCAACAGGGATGTGTTCCCTCTGCCCATTCCTCAGCATGCCATTTACCAGGTGACCAAAGGAGCTGTAGGCCAAAACAGCTGGAGGGGGCACAAGTTGTTCTCCCCGATCTAAATAATCAGTGTTCTAAATGCATGTAATAGTTCTGTTGAAGTAGAACTTTGTACATTTCACAGCTGTAACTATTTCTACACCTGTAACCCCATTTTTAAACTGTAATTTGAATTTGACATTTGCTCTTTTTTGTACAGCCCTGGCTGCATATCTTACAAATGCCCCACGGTCAATTTGCTTTCTAGTCAGAGTCTATGAGAGGGTAGACACCTGCAGAGGGGAAAGGGGGAGACCCAAGGAAGCTGCTAAGTGAGAGATTCCAGAACTCCAGCTTTTCAGTACTACCCCTTAATTACGTGGTAGCATGTTATGCATTCACCATGCTTTTTAAAATTTTAGTATCCATGACAGTCAAGTATATTTGGGAAAGTTCAAGCACTGTCTAGTAAGTCAGAATGTCAGTGTGGAGTATACAGAAGCTATTACAGAAGGTTATTAATGGAGTTATTCCATATACAATCTAATACAACATACACATATACAACATGTATACAATCCTATACATGTCTGCTTAAAAGTATTACTGAGTTCAATGGGACTTACTTGCAGGTAAATATACATAGGATTCCAGCCTTAGACTTTATTTAAGAGCACCATTCTCATCGCTTGCATTTCCAATAAATCCTGGCCCACAGACCAGAAAACCGTCTGGGAGCGGCTGGACTGATTTCCTTGTTTATATGTGCAAGTTACAAAGAAAGCTGTTTTCCAGCTGTCCCAAAGCCTGCCTGGATGAATCTGGATCACTCTTCTAAAGCTACAGGGAGGGGCACTAGTTAGTTGCCCCTTATATAGTTTACCCACATAACATTAAGTAGAAGGCAATACGCAGCCCTGTCTCCTTCCATTCTCTTACCACACTGGTTTTTAACTTCCTACAAAATGGAGAGAATGACAGGATGTTAAAGGCTTAATGGATTATTAATATGTATTTCCCACCCTTCCCCAAGGACTCAGGATCACCTACAGTATATCCCACCCCCTTTTATTACCACCACCCTGTAAGGTTGCATAGGGCTGAGAGAGGGGTGAGCAACTTTCTGAAGGTCACCTAGCAAGCATTAAGGTCAGGAGGATCTGAGCTTGAGTCAAGACATTCACTGGTATCTGTTCAAGTCTACAGGAGAAGAGGAAAGAGACCAAATAATAGTAAGTCATACATCTGGGATGAGGAAATCAGCTCAGACTTTCACTCAACATGTGACTGTTTGAGTTGCCAGGCACAAATGTCAAAACCAAGTTTCACACGCAGAAGGTGTCAGGCTTCCATCCAGCCCAGCCCACCCTTTCCGTCTTTCTCAGCTGTCACAGGCAACACACACTTAAGCAGATCCTCCACACATCGTTGTTTGTTTTCCAAGCATTGCTGTGACTTTTGCCCAGTAAGGTTTTTGGAGTCCCTCCCTCAGAATCTTTTACCAGGCCAAGTTCACACATCTTTCCAGATACTGCACAGATTAATCCCAGAGAAAAACAGCTGGCCCACTTCAGTCCTTTCTACCATCCTGAGTTTTCCGGGAGCAGGCCAGCCAAGACCTGCTCAGGTCTCATCCTACTTCCGAGCAGAGCAATGACGTCTTTTTTCATTAGAAAGACATCCACGGAAGTCTTTTAAGCAAAGAGATGGTATCACTGTGTTTCCTGCCTTAAAATAACCTGCAGCCATCCCACGAACGACCACATATGTATGTATCAAGAGGGAGTCAGGGGAAGACTGAGGTTAAGGTTGGTAGCAGTTACCTTCCACTTCAAGTGGAAGCAACAGGTTGTTTTCCTACCCACAGCACTTCCATCAGCATGCATGAACACAACCAGGGGCATCCAGTCCACCCAACATTACTTCCTTTATCGAAGAAGACTAGAAGTCCCAGTAACTCCAGGCTAAGCCTCCTTCACTTCCTTCATCCTTTCCCACAAAAGGCATGCAAGCACTGGTACTTGCAAAAGGCATGCAAATAGTGATTAGTCCGACAAGCTAATGAGAAATATTTTAGAACAGTTTGGGTGCATGAAGGACTCCAAGAGAGACAACCAAACATTTTGCAGAGTTTTTAACATCTATCAGGAGGTTAGCCGTCCTTTGAGGACAGCTCCCCCCCCCCCCCCAATATAGGGTTGGTGTACACTTTCACCAATAAAAGCCACTTACATTTTAAGGATCCTACCATCAACAAGCCAGCTAGATACAGAATCCTGCAGAACTACACTACAAATCAAAGGGAAGAATTTTACTAGCCCATTCTAAAGAAATCATCGGATGAGGTGGGCTCTAGTCCACGAAACTGTATGCCGTAATAAGTTTGTTAGTCTTTGAACGCACCACTATTATATACTGGGGCGGGGGGTTTCTACCTAAAGAAATCAGCCCACCTATTCCCATAAAATAATCGGGAGTACTCCAGGAATGTGGTAGAAACTACTGTCTTCTTCCTATGTTATTGGGGGGGGAGCATGAGCATGCATGCATCAGCCTACTGTCCAGATGTGTTAGACCGCATCCCTCATCATCCACGGCCAAAGGTGGCTGTGGATGATTGGAGGTGGAGTCCAATACATCCGGACGGAAAGCTGGTCTGGACTGCGGTTCCCACGTGGGTCTCGAAGTCCTTTCCTAACGTGACATTTTGTGGCAGAGCGTTCGCTCTGCTCCAGCCTCGGGCACGTCCCTCCCTGTTGACTGCCCCTTTCTCAGAGAAAAAGCCTGAATTCGTTCCAATCAGCCGGGCAAAACTCTCCTCTGTGCATATCAACGGGGGGGGGGGGGGAGTAGGCGAGAGAGAAGCGAGCGCAATCTTTCGGCTGCCCTTTTGTCCTCCCAACGCTCCAAGCCGAGGAGTCGCATTACTCTCTCCCTTTCGCGTCAATTATTCACTAGCTTACCTGCCCGGGGCGGGAGCGGGGCGGGGACCCCCTCGTGCCCGAAGATCCGGGGCGCCAGCCGGTCAAACCGCGGGGCCCATTTCGCGCACAGTGCCCAGCTGTTTCTCTCCAAAGCAAAACAAAACCCCCTCCGAACAATATCCCGCGCCACAGCGGGGCAAAAGCGCCGGGGCGAAGCCGCGCCAACAAGTGGCTGGAACTCGTCCCTCCGCGCGGACGAACGAGTCTGACACGACACGAGACACTCGCCGCGCTCGCTTCGCGAGAGCCCCAGCCTCCCCGACCCGCCGCTGGCCGCCCGCGCTCCGCCCCAAAGACGCGGCTTCTTCCCTCACTCTCCTCTCGCTTCTTGAGCTTGCGGGGGAGGGGGAGGGGGAGGGGGAGGGGGGAGGAGGAAGCGCCCCTCCCGCCGCCCCTTCCGCGGACAGGCGGGCTCAGCTTCGGAGCGGGCAAGTGGCTGCTGCTGTGGCCGCCCCTCCGCCCCCTCCCACGGCTCCTCCTGGGGGCCCCGGGGCTCCTCCTTTGTTATTAGGGGAGCGCAGGACGGGAAGGGGCGGGGGAACCACGCCAGCCTGCGGCCGCGGGCAGGACTGCCCCTCTCCCCCCGGTGCAAATGGGACAAAGGGAGGCGCCGAGTCTGGCAAGAGGGGGGCGCCTCCCGCTGCCCGGTTATTTACTCTCTCAGCGAACTTTCTGCCGCGCTTGGAACTTTTCCCCCCCCCGCCGCCGCCGGAACCCAGAGCGCGCGCGCGCGCGCGCGCACCCTGCCAGCGTTCTCTGCTCGCAGCCGAAGCGGCTACACTCTGGCGCTGGGAACGTGGCGTGGCAGCGTCACGTGACCCTCTGCCCTGTCAATCACCCGAAGCGCTTTCCTCTCTGCCCGGGCTGCCGGCTCGACCCGCTTCGTCTCATCGCGCTCCTCGGATTAGCGACTGCCGAGGCGGAATCCTCCGTCGCCCCTTCGTAACTTCAAAGCCGTATTCGCGCAACCCGACCCCACGCTAGCGTCTGCGAAAGACGTCCCGCGGGCTTCAGAGGGGTTTAATCCGTCGCAGCGTCAAGCTGGCATGCACGGTGTAAGGCGGGGCTGGGCCGGGCCAGCCAGATACGGCTGAACTACAATTCCCATCCTAACGCGTTATTGAGCCTCTGTGGCACGGGGAGCCTTTTACCAGCTTCGGCTGGTATCCCAGCCACCGCCCTACCCGGAGGTGGAAAGCCTGGCTGCGGGGATTCAGGCCCTGGGAACCACCCGTTTGCATCATTGTAATGTTGACTCTTACGAGTCCCCCGGACTGCGAGGAGGTCAGATCAGTCCGTCTAATCAAAGCTATGGTTTTCCCAGTAGCAACGTATGGCTGTGAGAGCTGGACTATAAGGAAGGCTGAGCGCCGAAGAATTGATGCCTTCGAACTGTGGTGCTGGAGAAGACTCTTACGGGTCCCCTGGACTGCAAGGAGGTCAAATCAGTCCATCCTAAAGGAAATCAACCCTGAGTGCTCATTGGAAGGACAGATACTGAAGCTGAAGCTCAAATATTTTGGCCACCTAATGCGAAGAGAAAACTCCCTGGGAAAGACCCTGATGCTGGGAAAGATTGAAGGCAAAAGGAGAAGGGGACGGCACAGGATGAGATGGCTAGATAACAACACCGATGCAATGAATATGGACTTGAGCATGCTCCAGGAGAGAGCGGAGGACAGGAAGGCCTGGTGTGCTATGGTCCATGGGGTCACGAAGAGTCGGACACGACTGAACAACAACAATGTTTTTGTAAGCCACCTTGAGTGCCATGTTTGGGTAGAAAGCTAGGGTATAAATCAAATAAATAAAGCGACGTATGTGGGGCTTCCTTGAAGACAGTCCTGAAGCTTCAGCTAGTGCAAAATATGGCCGTGAAAATTCTAACGGGGATCAGGCGCTATGATCATGTGACACTGGCTCCTGATTTATTTCCAGGCCCAATTCAGAGTGCAAGTTTTGACTTACAAGACTCTACACACCTTGAGACCTCTGTACCTAATGGAACACTATGTACCTGCCCATATTTTAAAGTCATCCGCAGAAGCCCTCTTCGAGTGTCCCCTCATTCTGAGACTCAGAGGATCTTTCCAGCACCAAGCTTCCCTTGGGAAAGCCATCCAAAACTGGGGAGCCACTACTGAAAAAGCCCTCTCTCTTGTTGCCACCCTTCGAGCCTCAGAATGAGAGGGCACTCAAAGGACCCCTGTGGCTTTTTATTTAAAAAAAATAAATGGCTTTTAAAGTATTTTTAAATATTTTAGTATTTTTGAGTTTTGTTATCTTAGTCCCTGCAATGTGATATTGTACTTTATTCTGTGGTAGCACATTTATTACTTTTATATTGCTGGTTTTATTTTATTATTTATTTATTTAAAATATTTCTTAGTTGGCTTTCAGGGCAGGATCTCCCACAAGGCGGCGCACCACAATAAAACAAAATAAAAAACCAATGCGGTAACAAAAACAGTAAGAATACAGTAAAAACAGCAACAGTAGAAAACATTCTAAAAACAACAAACACCAGCATAAAATAAAACCTACAACAGACAACTGTAGCCACAACCCAGTCTGATAAAGCGTAATTAGGGGAAGGCCTGAATTAAGTAGCAAGTTTTCAGGGCCTTCTTAAAAGCCTGCAATGATGGGTCCTGGTAGACCCCCAGTTGCAACTTACTCCAGAGATGTAGGTTATTGTAAAACATCTAGGTAAATCTATTTTATAGCATTTAGGATGCAATCCTATGGCCGCTAGTCAGCAGCTAGACGGCCATAGGATAGGTCTGTTCCCTGAGAACCGACCACCACCACCTCCCACGCTACCCCGTAGGCAGTGCGGATTGGCCCCTCTGTGATCCTAAGAGGAGTGTGGAGCGGCGAAAACAGCATTCAGCAAGGAGGGCAGAAGTGCCGTTCCGACGCTTCCTATACATCATCCACTGCCCTCCCACACACACCCTGCTCTGACTTCCCACAGCTAGACAGACGGAATCAGCTGTCTAGCCCCGAATGCAGGGCAGCTGAAGCGTGGACAGGACGATCCCCTCCACACTGCTCCTGCCCTGCATTGGATAGGTGGTCGCTTCTGAGTTCAGACGGAGCTGCCTATCCCAATAGGTTTGTGCCCTTAATAAATTCAAAAATGGCTAGGCTGACTAAGAGTGACTGGAATTGGAGTCCAACAACAACTGGAGGACCACAGATTCCCCGCTATAAGCCTTTGCATGGTTACTTGAGAGTAAATCCCATTGAACACTTCCAAGTAAACATGCATGGGATTGTACTGTAAATTAACTTGTGATGCCGTGACACATGAGTTACACAAGCCCCACTTGTACTTTAAATCAATTGTATGTACTGCAAGCTTAAAATTATACGTTATAATTATACGTTAAAATATACGTTATACGTGGGGCTGCCTTTGAAAACGGTCCGGAAACTTCAGCTGGTCCAAAATAGGGCAGCAAGATTGTTAAGAGGGACTGGCCTGCAAGCTCATATTACGCCAGTACTTTTCCAGCTACACTGGCTGCCAGTCCATTTCCAGGCCTGATTCAAAGTGCTGGTGTTAACATTCAAAGCCCTTAATGGCTTGGGGCCAGGTTACCTGAAGGATCGCCTCCTCCCATATGTGCCTGCCCGGACCTTAAGATCATCGGCAGCGGCCCTTCTCCGTGAGCCCCTGCCAAAGGAAGTGAGGTGGGTGGCTACTAGGAGGAGGGCTTTTTCTGCTGTGGCACCCCGGCTCTGGAATTAGCTCCCTAGTGAGGTTCGCCTGGCACCTACATTGTATTCCTTTCGGCGCCAGGTGAAGACCCATTTTAGCATTTTAGCTTTCTAAATTTTTAGCTTTGCTGTTTTAAAGCTGTATTTTAAACTCCTGCACTGCTGCTAGGTTTTATTGTGGCTGTATTGTTATATTGTGGTTTTAATGTTCTATATATTTTAAATTGTTTTATTGTGTGTTGTTTGGTTTTAATTTTTGTGAACCGCCCAGAGAGGTTCGGCTATTGGGAGGTATAGAAATGGAATGGAATGAATGAATGAATGAATGAATGAATAAAATTAAAAGCTACACTGTTTAGAATGTGCATTCTTTTCCACATTTCTTTCACTGGTTTTATTTTATTTTTACACAGCGCCCATAGCATGTGTGTCCTCAATTTTATCCTCCCAACAACCCTGTGGGCAGGTTAGCCTGAGAGATCGTGACTTGCCCAAGATTACCCAGTGAGTTTCCTGGCTGACTGAGGATTTAAACCTGGGCTTCCACTGTCCTTGGGTGCTTCCAGAAGAGGCTTTTAATGTGCAATTGCCCTGCCTCATTCTTGAAATTTTACAGGCAATCGAGATGATGTTGTCATTGTAACCCTCCCGTTTTGCCCACTGCTTTTTCTGTCTTTTTTTTTTTTACCACACACAGAAAATCCATTAGGAAAGAGAAGACAGAATAGCTACACTATGCTTTCTGACAGTTAGCACTAGGATACCTCTGTCTGGAAACACTCTGTATCCAGCACTCTGACCCTTACACCACACTGGGTCTGGTCATGATACATGATTCCTTAAGGCATGGTGCAGCGAAGAGGATTGTGGACTTGGTTGGGAATGGCTTTTCTCATTGGAGATGTACAGAAGTGCATGTGTGTGGGTGTGTGGGTGTAACTTCAGCCTAATGAGAAGGGGTTAGGGTCTTGAGGTTGGTTGGTTTCCTCAGGGGTGAGGCAGAGGAATGGGATGAGAACAAGGTGCAAGGGTGCAACTGCCTCCTGACAACCAAACCCGAACAAATGACCCAGTTAGTGTGTGCAAACACAAGGCTTTGTGGAAACTAGTTTGTACAGCGCGCCATGCCTCACAGTTGACAATCCCAGTTGAAAAGCTGGCCTTACGTTGTTTCTCCAGATGACTTATTGTCCATCGCATCAGTAGGACAAAACCAAATTAAGGGCAAGTACACCTTCTCTGGTTTGTAATTAATAGTCTGAAGGCACATGAGGCAGCTACTTTGCTCAAGCTAAGGAGGTCTTGGGTATGGTCAGTGCTTGGAGGGGGGACCACCTGGGAACCTCGAGTCCCATGATGGAAGAAAGGTGGGATATAAATGAAATAAATATGCTGCTCCATCTTACTGTTCCTTGCATTGTTTTATATTGTTATTGTAGTTGAAATTGTTTTTAATAAGGTATTTAAGTGTGATTTTTAATATTTATATGTGAACTACTTAGAGATTTTATGCTCTTAAGTGATATATAAGTATTACTAACAAATAAATAAATAAATATAATAGGTCTCCTACCACAGTGAGTCTGCTTTTTCCCTGCCATTGGCACTAGCTGCTATTTCACCTCATCCCTCTTTCTCACCATTGCTACCACTTGCTTTCTTCACAGGCAGAGAACCAGTAAGCAAGGAGGTACAACTAGTACTACTCCTTCTCACCATCCATTGTCTGGGCCAGACCAAGAGGCAGTTAAACAACCAGGTTGCAATGAAGAGGAGGAGCAAACTCAGAGGGCTCTTGTCAGTAGCCCCTCTGGGGGTCTGGGCCCTTGGCAAGTGCCCTACTATACCTGCCTTTGACACCAGACCTGCCTCTCAATAGCGGTTGCTGGGGAATACAAGTGGGAGGGTGCTGTTGCGCTCATGTGCTGCTTGAGGGCTCCCCATGGGTATCTGATTGGCCACTGTGGTAAAGAAGATGCTGGAATAGACAGCCCTTTGGACTGATCCAGCAGGGTTCTTCTTAAGTTCTTAAGAAAGCTTGAGGAAAAACAAGTACACGTGTGTGTGAAAGGATCTGTGTGCAAGCTCTTATTCTAGTACTGAAAACAAATGCTTGAGCTGAACATGTGCTCAGAGGCACCTTGTTCCGCAATTCTGTGTCCCCCTTTCTGAGCCACTGATTTGCACCTGACTGGCTGGTGGACTTCGGGGGGGGGGGGGTGTGAGAACAGATCCCACAAGCCTATGTAATTCTAAAAGATCTTTAACCAAAAGTACCAACATCCCCTTGGCTTTCAAATCAGTGCAGGATATGCTATTGCAGAATAAATAAATACAACAATACAGAAGTGGAGCAGAGTCTTTAGTATATGAGTGGGGGAACGGCTTTGGCACTATGACAACTAAGGTGTTCTGAACATGTCTCTGTTTTCATCTGTGAAATGTGTGTGGGAAGCTGCGCTACAGGCTTCCGTGGCAATCTAGCATAGCTCAGCAGCCTAATCCAGACAATTTGGAGTCCAATTTGCAGGTCTCTAGAAGTTAATCCAGTTACTTTAAATTAATTATGAATAGATTATATGAGGTTTAACTATTTCTAATCAGAACTGTCTGTACTATTGTCATATCACCATCATACTGTAAACCTACTCTAGCAGTACTGGGTCTTCTAATTTGGGTGCCTTTATTGCTCAGTCACCCTGCCTTATTCACAGATACTTACAGCAGGTCCAGATGACATTGTCATCAATTTGTATCCCTCCTGTGTTTTTCCACCACTTTTTTTTTCTTATCCCCAAAAAATCTGCCAAGGGAGAAAAGATTGCACAGTGCCTTTTGACTGATAGCTCTAGGGGCCCTCCATCTGGAAGCACCCTCTGTATGAACTTTCCAGGGCTAGGGATTCAGTTATAAATAAACTGCTAACATTTCCATGTAAATGCACTTTTTTCTTTTATTTCTTTCCTTTTTTAACATCTGTCATTTTCAGTGGGGCTGCTTGCATGACATGATAGCCCACTGTGGATTATTTAACCCATGGTAACGCTGCTGCACATGCGGGGCATGTGTCGACCCAGGTTTGAATATGCAACCCTGCTCAGGGGTTGTTGTGTTGTGCAAACCCGGCAAGCATGGGTTATGCGAAGGTTAAACAACCCTCACATAACCCATGGTCTGTTTTAGGTGTTGGCAATTGCCAGTGGTGAGGGATCATGGGAGTTGTAGGCCAAAACATCTAGAGGGCCACAAGTTGCCTATCTCTGGTTTAGATGAATTGCTGAGGTCTGCTCTCCATGGACCACTTTATCTAAATTGCCGTCACTGGATACCAAGCTCTTGCTAACTTGGGCTAGCCTTCACGAAGTTGGAGAAACATATCCACCATCCAAGGTCAGTCTCACCGTCATGCCATCTTCCATCTGAGCACCATTAAGGTGTCACAGGTATTGTTCAGTGACAGATTCCCTGAAGTGGGGAGAGTGAGAACAGCTTTTTGGGGAAGAAAGGAGGTGAGATCCTGTCCCTATTTGTATAGCCCACCCCTTTATCTGTATATTACCATAAAAAAATTCTGAGTATGTTTCATGACCCACTAGGAAAAGAAGCTCTTAAAAAAAAATACTGTTGATATTTACAACTAAACACAGTGGGGCTGTTCACAAGACATGACAGCCCGCCATGGGTTATTTAACTCATGGTGAAGCTGCGGTGCTGTTTTAGGGTCTATTTTAGGGTTATATGAGGGTTATTTAATCCTCACATAACCCATGCTCCCCAGGTTTACACAACACAACTCCTGAGCAGTGTTCACATGTGCAACCTAGTGCCCATGAATTAAATAACCTTCAACAAGCCCTTGATTGGCCAGGTTCAGACAATCAGCGGGGGATACAATGCAGTGTCTATTGCTTCCCCCTCTCCTGCATGTGCCAGTCATGCAACCAAAATGATCCTAATTACCCACACCATGTTGTGGGTTACCATGTTGTCTGAACCCAGTGGGCAGCGCAGGTATAGTAACTTTTCACCACCCTACAACCCATGGCTTGCAGTAGGTCACTACGCCCGTGCCACGTGCCAGGTTCAGGCAACATGGCAACCTGCAATGCAGTGGGAGTAATTAGGGCCATCCCAGGAGCGTGACCAGCACACCGGGGCTGGGGGGGGGGGGACACAAAACTGACACTGCATTGTTTCCCCTGCTGATCATCCAAACCCAGGCAGTGTGTCTTATCTTTTAATAAGATTTACTATAATATGAATGGGTTCTGAGACATAAAGGTCCATATGGGTTGCTGATCTGTAAAATAGCTTTATTGTCACTGGCCTGGTTCACACATAACAAGAAGCCACCATGGGTGAATTTCCCCATGCTTGTCATTGTAGCAACAGCTGCCATTTTGAATACTCAGGGCACAGCAGGGGCTCACCATAACTTCTCATTACATGCGAACCTGATGGAAGTAGTTTGTTGGGGTGGCTGACAAGCCACCCCAAACAGCCCTTGGGTTCTGGGTGGTTTGTGAACCAGGCCAACAACTCACCCTCACTAGTTTCACACAGAAAGAGAAGCCATGGTGGTGGCTTGGACTGACAGCCTGGCCCTGCAGCCCACCATGGCTAAGGAGCCTCGGTGGGCTGTGGTGATCGTGCAAATCAGGTCACAATCTTGCAATCAAATATTGACCTGGTTCATATGACATGACAGCCTACCATGGTTTAATTTACCTGCAGGGGCTGTTGTGTTCTGCCAGGCACATGGAGGCACCATCTTTGCATGGCTTCTTTTAGGGTTATTTGAGGATTGTCTAACCCTCAAACAACACCTGCCACCCAGGTTTGCATGACATGGCAAGCCATGGCAAACCAGGCCCCCATGGGGGGCCAGCACAACATGACAGCCCTAAATCAAGCCATGGTGGGCTGTCCCGATATGCAAACAGGTTCAAAGTCATTCTGACTTAACAGAGTTGTTAGTTTGTAAATTGGCAGTTGTTTTCTTCAGCAGCAGGTATTATGGAGCAAAGGCCATTCATTCTCCGCTTTTGTTGGCACAGTGATATTTAAGAATGTTTAAAAGCGTCTTTAGTACTTCAGCAATCATGAGAGAACAATAGCTTTACACAGAAGTCTATGCAAAAAGAACAATACACTCTGTCATAGGGACTGTTTTCAATAGCCACAAATGACTGAGTGCAAGTAGTAATGTAACCGAAAGGTGTTCCACCTGCATAGGTAGCAAACAAATATCTATTAGATGTGCTGTAGAGCCCCCAGGTTCCAGAATAAAAACCTTGAAGCCAGGTAGCTAAAAATATAGTCACACCAGGGAATTCCAGTCAGTATATCTAAACTATGGATCAAGGGATACAGACCTTAGGCAGTTTCAAAAATATTGGCCCTTGCTCCACCCCTTCACAGCCCCTTGCTGGAGGAGGAGGACAGAGCAAGGCTTCAAGGGTCCTACCAAGTCAACTAGAAGAACATAGGAAGCTGCCTTATACTGGCCCAGTTCGCACATAATTAGAGGCCACCATGGGGGTGCCTGTCGTTACGTACAAGCCCAGCAGGGGTGGGTTGTTGGGGTGCTTGCCAATGCAAAACCGAAAAGACAAAGTCCCAAATAAGAGCTCAGAACAAACACCCAAGGTGGAAGAGACCTAGCAGAACTGCACTAGACCAATAAGATAATTTTATACAGTGTTTATAAATAAAGTACTCGATGGTACACAAACACTGAAGCCTTACACACTGACACATTTGATCTCAGAAGCTAAGCAAGGTCAGCTCTGGTTAGTACTTGGATGGGGACTGCTTGGGAATCAGGCTTCCTGCATTGAGAAGGGGGTTGGACTCGATGGCCTTGTAGGCCCCTTCCAACCCTATGATTTCTCCAGTTCTACCAATTAACTTTATACATTGTTTATAAATAAAGCACTTCATAGTACACAAACAATCCTACCAATGTCATAACAACCATATCAATTAGATCAGTCAAGACATCCAAAATTTTCTATACAAAGCTATTATTCTTTTCCATGACAGTTTAATGTGAAACTAGAACTGAAGTGTAATCCACACCACTATGACATGTATTGACAGAGCAGTATAAAAACAGGAACACTGATGCCTTAAAATTAGTGATTAATTGCTTTTCCCAGAGGGGGAAACTAGGCTTGCTGAGTAATAAAAACAGGGCTTTAGCCTATTAGAAACCACACCACTCAGTTGCTTAGGGACACATGAAGCTGCCTCACACCCTATGCTTCACCTTCTAGTATATTAAAGCGGCAAAGTGTCAACCCAGACTTTACATGCAAATATATGAATCAAAGTGCCAGCTTGTTGTTTTGAATAAAAAGCAGTTTCGAAAGCTGATTTGAGTGAAGAAGCAGGATTGGTGGGTGTGCTTTCTGCTTTAAACTCACCCCCACCCCCGCTCCAGCTCTAAATCCCTCCTCTAAGCTGCTTTCTCCCCACTGCCTTCCGGGGTTCTAGATGCATATCTTTAAATACATATCAGAAACCCTGCAGTGGAAAAAGCAAGGGGGGGAGAGAGATTTTGAGTGGAAAAAATGGCAAGTAGTGAAAGGATTAAGCACCCCTATTCTCTACACACACAGACACACACTTCACTGCTTTTTTTCTCAAAATGGCAGCCTCCAGAGGCTGCTTTTCATTAAAAAAAAAAAAAAAAACTGTAGAGGCTGTGTTACATGCATTTGCCCCTTAGCTAGCAACCCCTTGGAACTGCCTGCAATGGAAATGCTAACATTCTTTAAGCTATAATGACACTCTTATTATCTTTACAAAAGATAACCAGCCCCTTAAGAATATTACATAGACGTTCCATTAATGAGCAGTTACACCACCTCCAGTTTGCTTCCCTGTCAAAAGCTGCTAACTAAGCTGGATAATTTTAACTTGCAACAATAACTATTCCCTTTTGGAAAACAAGCTTTTGTTCTATACTGTAGATTCAGGATATTTTATTGTTTAGTTAGTGTCAAAGTTGCTTTTGGTAGTTTGGCATGAGTTATGTGTTACACTGCAAATATAACTGTCCAACAAGGGGGAAATCCTGGGTTTGGTATAAGTCAGGTATAATCAGATACCTCTCTAGAGGGCATCCATATATGCAGCTAAGCAAGCATGCAGTGCATTGCTTTGACTGGGATGCAGAGTCTGATGTTCATCGGCATGCACATGCTCATACAAGTAGTCTACTATGAACACTTTATGTTTGAGAACATGTAATGGGTAGGGGTGAATATCTATAGCCTCTGACATCAGACCCACAAATCCCAGAACAGGGGAACCTGTTTTGGCACAGAAGATCACACACGCACACCGTCAGCTATATCATTATTCAGTTTATTCCTTCTCACCTGAGGGGAAACAGAAACGTCGCAATCCTCATTTCTTTCCCACTGTTTGCACATCAAGTTCATCATTGCCCTAAGGGGCATACCAGCTGTACAATCTTGATCCCAAACCCCAGGAAAACTTGCTCATGGAGTCTAGGTCAACTAGTTTCTCCCAATTTTCCTTGTTACCCATGATCTGCTCTTTCATTCCATTCATAGGGAATTCACACATATAACTCTCAGTCAGGCCTAGACCTCACATGCAGCAGAATGAGATGATAGAATGTTGAGGTGGCAAAAAGTACTGCATCACTTCAGGTTGAAGGAGTGGGAATGATTTAGAGCATTTCTACACCACCCTATATTGCACCCACAAGAGAAATCTGCCATATTTCACCCTGTTGTGCAGTTATCAGAGAAGCTATCATCCCGACCATGATAGAATCTGGCAACACAAGCTGCTACCCATCCTTCCTTATAGCTGATTTAGACAAGGCTTAAGGCTTACCCATGCAGGGTTCCACATGGCCCCGCATCTAATTAAAAAGATTGTTTATCATATTCAAAGCCTCTTCACATTCCCTATTAGCATGCCAGCAAACTGTAGCTTAGAAGAAGGAAGCCATGCTTCCTTGCACATGATACACGCGAAGGAGCTGACACCTTGTTTAAAATAAGATTCTGGGGCTAGTGATAACCTGCATGGGTGGCATACTGGCTGGGGAATTCTGGGAGTTGTAGGACTTTCTTTCTAAACATGCATAGGATTGCACCCAAAATGACTTTTGATTTGCAAAACATTCTGATACTTCTCGCAGTAAAGAGCCACTAGGGGTCGCTCTACTAAATACATTTAAAATTGTTGCCTTGTTAAGGGAATGGATGGAATAAAAAAAAAACCCACTGCCATCAGCACTTTAAATTCTTAATCCAATCCTGAAACTGATAAATAGCTATGGTGAATGGATGCTTAGTATTACAGACTTGCTGTTGTAGCTGGACGTACAAACCCACCTTCCTGCAAGGTATTCTAAGTGGCTGTGTAGGAAAGGGAATGACCACAGATGAAGATTTTTTGACCCCTGCACAGCAAGTTGTACCTGCCAAAATGCCACCTTCTTTTTTTCACAACTACTCACGGTAATAGAAGCTCTTCCCTCTCTTGCCCTGTACAATGTGTTACACAGGAGGAATAGCAGTGGTGTGGCCTGCATTAATTTGTTCTAGACTACAGAAACACTATTAATATTAACACACTAAAGGTGCAATCCTATGCACGTTTAGACAGAAAAAAGGCCTACACCTCTTAGCATGCCCCCGTGGCTGGGAGCTGTAGGCCTTTTTTCTGTCTAAACATGCATAGGATTGCACCCTTACAGCCTTCTAGATGTTAGTCCAGGGATTATTCTGAAGAAGGGGGTCACCACAGCTCAGCCACGGCCCTATTTAAAATGTCGGGCTTACCTCTGGCCATAGGAAACAAAACGTAACGAAGCAGCGGCTCAAGAGAGAAGTCATCCTCTCCATCAGTAGCAGCCAGAGTTCTGAGTGCCCTTCGGCAAGACACCCTCAATGGGCCCTGTCCCTCAGTAAATCTACCTCCTCCCCACCATTTTCACCAGTTGTAATTGCTCCCCCTCCTCTTGCTAGTTTGCTCGACAGGCAGAGAGCCGGTGAGCACATAGGTGGTGGCATCTCCTGCTCCTGCCCCTCTTCACCACCCCTGGTGTCTGGGCCTGAGCGAGAGGCAGGTGAACAAGCAGGTTGCCAGGGTGAAGAGGAGGAGCAACTCCAGGGAGCTCTTGTCAGTGGGCCCCTGCTGGAGCATGGGCCCTCAACAAGTTCCCAACCACGATGACCCCCCCACACACACTTGATGTTGGTCCTGCTCTCCATTATCCAATACTGACTGCAGGATTTGTTCCAAGTATTGAGCCTTCTGCCCATCATGATTAAGTTGTTATAAAACACGATAGCCGACCGGCCTCCCGTCGAGCTATATAGCTATTGGATTATCATCAAACTACTTTTTATGGACCGCATTGTTACAATTTATGTATTTTCCTGGTGTGTTTTGTTAATGGACAGGCGTAACTTGTGCGATGGCTATGTTCAGATTGGCTCTGTTATGCTCTATTTGATACTAATTTTGTAATGTAATTATTAATGTACTAGAACTTGTAATGCACATTTATCTGTCTCTACAACTGGGGTTTCCCCTGCTTATGTTTTACGGTATGGAGGGGGGTTCTTGGTTTTTTTTTTGGTTGCTGTGGGTTATGAGCACACTTTCCCCCCATTTTTTCTGTTTTCAAGCTATCTGATGGGTTGTTCTGAGGTCAAAATGCAGCTGTCCTTGTAGAAATGTTGGGATGCAAATGTGAAGTATAACTAAATAAAGGTGGTACAAATAAATGTTTCCAAAGTACTGTGTCCAGTTCTGGGCACCACACTTTAAGAAGGATGCAGACAAACTGGAGAGGGTTCAGTGGAGGGCAACAAAGATGATCAGGGGACTGGAAACAAAGCCCTATGAAGAGAGACTGAAAGAACTGGGCATGTTTAGCCTTGAGAAGAGAAGACTGAGGGGAGATATGATAGCACTCTTCAAGTACTTGAAAGGTTGTCACAGTCAGAGAAGAAGGCCAGGATCACTTCTTGATCATCTCAGAGTGCAGGACACGGAATAATGGGCTCAAGTTACAGGAAGCCAGATTCCAGCTGAACATCAGGAAAAACTTCCTGACTGTAAGGGCAATACGACAATGGAACCAATTACCTGGGGAGGTGGTGGGCTCTCCCACACTGGAGGCCTTCAAGACCAGGCTGGACAGCCTTTTGTCAGAGATGCTCTGACTTGGATTCCTGCATTGAGCAGGGGGTTGGACTCGATGGCCTTGTAGGCCCCTTCCAACCCTACTATTCTATGATTCAGAGCAGAGGGCCTTGCTCTCGGGATGGTTTGAGTCCCACTTTCAACACTTTCTTCGGTATTCTAGGTCAGAGAAGGGAAGAAGAGAAACCAGGCAAAACAAAATTCCGACACCAGTATGCGTCTTAGCAGAGCTGCTGCCACTGAACATCATATGAATGGAACTCATAGAATTCCTACTTATATCTTTCCTAAACTCTCTAAACGATATTTTAAGTGCAAAATAATGTGATTTTTTTTTCATTCTTGTTAGAAAGTAGTACATACAACTAGTTTTGCAAAACAAGTAATATCTTTAATCCCCACCCCCAGCCCCTCCCTTTCCCCTCCCCACCCCCGCTGCAAAAGCTAGGGAAGTTTTGCAGAGCTCGGGCTTACGTATGTCGTCCTTTTGCACGGAAAGTGTCGTTGTAGGTGCTTTTTACCGATTCATGCAAGTTCAGTTGCTCATACGGCTGCACGATGAGCCGGGGAAACAAAATCATTAAAAGGAGGGGCTTTCAGACTTGTATTTTATACAGCCGGGAGATGCTGTGAACGTACAAGAGGTTCATTCGCTGCCACCTTCTTCGCAGGTAGCTTTGCACAGCAGCGGAAGCGAGCTGGAGAGGGGCTCAGGCTCGCTCCGCCGTAGCTCAGTCTCCCCGGGTACTGCGAAGGCCCGGAGCACCGTTCAGAAGCTGAAGCTTGCCCGGCTGGTTTCCGCGTGTTTTACCCGCCGTCATCCTTAATTTAATAGGAAGTGGTGGGAAAAAAACCAACTACCAGGAGTGGGGTTCGAACCCACGCGGACATGCGTCCATTGGATCTTAAGTCCAACGCCTTAACCACTCGGCCATCCTGGTGCGGTTACAAACCCAGCACGCAGGCACTCCTACATAGAACAAAGCGCGGGACGGCTGGCTCAGCTTTGTTCGGCTCCAGCTAACCTACGACGGCCCCAGCTTGAGCCCGGCGTGCGCGAGGGAGCGAAGGCTCGGCAGCTTCCCCGTCCCCTTCTCCCTCCGCCAGCTTTTAAGCATTCTTGATTCGGGGCACGGGCGGGCGCAGGAAGCAAAACAGCGAGTGGAGCCCGGATTACAGAAGAAAACAAGGGAGAGGGGAAAGGACGCGAGCGGGCGAATGGCAGCGCCTGCCGTTAAAACCGGCCCGGCCCGCATCTCTGAAGCCAGTTCCGTGCAAATAACTCCTCTTCCCCCACCCGTCGCCAATACGGGAGGCGAATCCTGGCCTTGAGGGGCGTTTTTAAAACTGTGCCACGAGGCGGGGGTGGCTCCGATTCTGCGTTTCACGCGAGGCAGCTGAGCCCCGACCCAAGAATCCCGCCATCCGGGGGGCGGCTCTTGACGCTCGGCGTTTGTGTTGATTTTGCGAAGCGCTGGAAATGTGTGGTAAAAAAACCGAAGCAGAGCAGCGGCTCAGCTGGAGGCTCTGCGGGGGAGCCGGATTTGGTTTCCCTCACAGCGGCCCCCTTTCAAATGCCAACCGCTTCTGGAGCGGGGGGGCTTCGAAAGCGGCCTGTGACGCGGCGCCCCGCAGGGAAGGAGCCGCGCGCCCCAGCCAGCCGCGCCCTTCGGCGCTCCCGGAACATCCCCTTGTGGCCCTGCCTCCGCGCGCTTCTATTCGCCTTTCACACGACGCGGGCCTTTCAGACAGAGCAGGCTGGACGGCGACACTTCATACAGTAGTTCACACTTTGCGGAGTAACGTATGCAAATAGAAGCAGCCAGGTTCCTGCCCCAAGAGGCTTACAATCTAGACTTCAACGCGTGGGTGAGAAACCAAACAAGAACAAGCACCGGAGAGAGGAGAATCCAGTTTTTTAACTGCGTGCTTCCAAATAGCGATGAGCCCTGAAAAATCCAAACACACCGCGTGGCTCGGTTTTTTTTTTACCGTCTTTCTGATCGCTCCGGATCTGTATTAGGTACAAGCAAGATTATCCGATATAAAGGTGCCACTCATCATCCTAACAGGTCATGCCGTAGAGTTCCATGTGTGTCTTAGGAGGTTGTCATGACTGGTGTATTCTCCTCTCGAGAATTCAAAATTTAATCACAGATAATGTGAGCAAGTTGAGTTACTCCTGTTTAGGCAACATTATTCACACAAATACATCCTGCTAATATTTGTGAATGTCTGTCTCTCACACGCACACACATCAGTAGCTCAAATGCTCAGGCCTAATTCCAGGTTTTATGCTCTTGTTCTAAATCCCCTATTTAAATATCACTTTTTTTAAAAAAAATGCTAGACTGCTTGGGCAGTTCCTCTTAAGAGACTGAGTACTTTATAGTTGGTTAAAAGCAATCAATTTAAGTCTGGATAATTCACCTGGCTGGAGTAGGTATAACTTAATAGCTCTGTATTCACCCTCTGTAACATGGATTAAAATCTCATTCCACCAGTAAGAATGTACTGAAAAGGTGGGGGAACCACACAGATTACTACAGACTAATTCAAGTGTGTGCGTATTCAAACAATACCTAATTTTCAGTGTGTATTTCGGTGGGCCACTTTTAAGGGCTTAAACCTTAATGAGCACAGAATTTCATTTGAAGGTGTTTAGGGCTCAAGATACTCTGCCATTCATTCTTGAGTGCTATAAAAGTAGTGTTCTTGTTCATTTTCTTTCTTGTCTTTGACAGGGCACAAAAGTAAAATGATTTAGTGTCATGCATTTCCTGGAAAAACTGTGGTTTTGTTAAGGAAATGAAGAGCTGTTTAGAAGTGACCGAAGCTACTGTGATAATGAAGAGTTTGTCATCATTATATAGTTCATCAGCAAGCAAATGGGGAAAAAAAAGCAAACAATCTAGTTTTAAACAAACGAACAGTCTTGAAAGAAACAACCAGTTTCTGGCATTTTAACTTAATATTCATCTGTTTTCTGTACGAGTCTTGACATACAGTCCATAACTCCATTTTGAAGTTAATGGCAAAAATCCTGGTTTCCAGATTGCATTGGTACTCTTGTCAGCAGAAAGCAGCCTGTCTGTGGTCAAGCAATTGTAAAGAAAAGATGTTAACAGTAATCCTGGGATAGAGATTATTATATATACACATACAGACACAGACACCTTTTAAAGCATTATCTGCTGGACACAGGTATCTGCCCAGTTATATACTGTATGCATATTATATATCATGGTAGCTCTGTGTCACAACATTTATTTTCCATTTATGAAGTCCTAGTGTGGATGCTGGAATCTCCAGGACTAGGAAATATCAAGACTGAGGAAGTAGAGAGTTTGAATCCAGTAACTATACTGAGTTAGGTAGATCATTGATCTGACTAGAAGGTGGGATTATCTGCCCCTTTTTTTTTCTCCTGCTAGAAGGTGGTACAGTCCTTCCTTTTTTTGTTCTGCTAAATGATTTGGTGGCTACAAGCAACAGGGCCTTCTCTGCTGTGACACCAGCTTATGAGATGCCATCCCTAAAAAGACTCACCCGACACAGACATGGTTATCTTTTCAGCAGCAGAGAAATACCTTTCTTTTCTCCCAGGCATGTTAGAGACTTAGTTCTAGTTTATTATGGCAGTTATTCCTGTGCTGGTTATTGCTTGTATTGCATTTTATACTTTTAAATATTTGCATTGTGTTTTATATTTTTAATTGTATTGTATTTAGGGCACAATCCTAAACATGTTTAGACAGAATAAAGTCCTGCAATTCCCAGCATGCCCCAGCCAGCATCTGCATGTTAAAAATATAATAAATAAATAAATGCAATAATATTTATATTTCCTTGTTATACCAGGGAGTTAAACCATTAAAAATTTCGGGTCAGTTTCAATTGAACAAACAATTCTAGCTAACTTTAGGTGATAATCTTTGTCTATCCCAGCATCAAAGAACAGCTAGTATAATTCCATTTCATCAGTCTGTGGAATTTATACTTTTAGCCACTCCATCTAACATAGACTAACAAGCTTAGGAAAAGCACAGAAAAGTAACTAAAAACCATCCAGGTGTTGCAGCAGATGTTTATAAATTATTTAAGACTTAACATTTTAACTGAGGTCACATGCAGCAATTTATACAGAAGTTGGGATTTTTTGCCCCAGCGTGCATCACTTAGGCTTGCTTACATTGAACCACATTTGCCATTTTAGTGCCCATTCTCCCAGGTTGGAGATATCCTTTTGCAGCGTTCCCCACTTTATTGTTTTGTTTTAACTTCCTTAAACTATGAGCAAGGGGCTGGACTCGATAATCTTATAGGCCCCTTCCAACCCTACTGTTCTATGACTCTATGACCTCACTTGTTGTTGTTGTTCAATCGTTCAGTCGTGTCCGACTCTTCATGACCCCATGGACCATAGCACACCAGGCCTTCCTGTCCTCCGCTCTCTCCCGGAGTGTGCTCAGGTTCATATTCATTGCATTGGTGATGCTATCTAGCCATCTCATCCTCTGCTGTCCCCTTCTCCTTTTGCCTTCAATCTTTCCCAGCATCACGGTCTTTTCCAGGGAGTTTTCTCTTCGCATTAGGTGGCCAAAATATTGGAGCTTCAGCTTCAGTATCTGTCCTTCCAATGAGCACTCAGGGTTGATTTCCTTTAGGATGGACTGATTTGACCTCCTTGCAGTCCAGGGGACTCGTAAGAGTCTTCTCCAGCACCACAGTTCGAAGGCATCAATTCTTCGGCGCTCAGCCTTCCTTATAGTCCAGCTCTCACAGCCATACATTGCTACTGGGAAAACCATAGCTTTGATTATATGGACCTTTGTCGGCAAGGTGATGTCTCTGCTTCTTACTAAGCTGTCTAGGTTTGCCATAGCTTTCCTCCCAAGGAGCAAGCATCTTTTAATTTCATGGCTACAGTCGCCATCTGCGGTGATCTTGGAGCCCAAGAAAATAAAATCTGTCACTGCTTCCATTTCTTCCCCTTCTATATGCCAGGAAGTGATGGGGCCAGATGCCATGATCTTCGTTTTTTTAATGTTGAGTTTCAAACCAGCTTTTGCACTCTCCACTTTCACCCTCAACAAGAGGCTCTTTAGATCCTCTTCGATTTCTGTCATTAGGGTGGTATCGTCTGCGTATCGGAGGTTGTTGATAATTCTCCCAGCAATCTTAATTCCGACCTGTGATTCATCCAGCCCAGCGTTTCTCATGATGTACTCTGCATATAAGTTAAATAAGCAGGGCAACAATATAAAGGTTTGTCGTACCCATTTCCCAATTTTGAACCAATCAGTTGTTCCATGTCTGGATCTTACTGTTGCTTCTTGGCCCTCGTACAGGTTTCTCAGGAGATAGGTAAGGTGGTCTGGTACTCCCATCTCTTTCAGAATTTGCCACAGTTTGTTGTGATCCACACAATCAAAGTCTTTAGCGTAGTCAATGAAGCAGAAACAGACGTTTTTCTGGAATTCTCTTGCTTTCTCCTTGATCCAGAGAATGTTGGCGATTTGATCTCTAGTTCCTCTGCCTCTTCGAAACCCAGCTTGTACTTCCGGTAGTTCTGGGTTCACATACTGCTAAGTCTAGCTTGTAGAATTTTGAGCATCACCTTGCTGGCATGTGAAATGAGCGCAATTGTATGGTAGTTTGAACACTCTTTGGCGTTGCCCTTCTTTGGAATTGGAATGTAAACTGACCTTTTCCAGTCTTGTGGCCACTGTTGAGTATTCCAAATTTGTTGGCATATTGAGTGCAGCACTTTAACAGCATCATCTTTTAGGATTTTAAATAGCCCAGCTGGAATACCGTCATCTCCGCTAGCTTTGTTGTTAGTAATGCTTCCTAAGGCCCACTTGACTTCCCTCTCAAGGATGTCCGGCTCAAGTTCAGTGACCGCACTATCATGGCTATCGGGGACATTAAGATCTTTCCTGTATAGTTCTTCTGCATATTCTTTCCACCTCTTCTTAATCTCATCTGCTTCTGTTAGGTCCCTGCCTTCTTTGTCCTTTATCATGCCCGTCTTTGCACAAAACGTTCCCTTGATATCTCCGATTTTCTTGAAGAGATCTCTAGCCTTTCCCATTCTGTTGTTTTCCTCGATTTCTTTGCATTGTTCATTTAAGAAGGCCTTCTTGTCTCTCCTTGCTATTCTCTGGAACTCTGCATTCAGTTGGATATATCTTCCCCTTTCTCCCTTGCTTTTCGCATCCCTTATTTCCTCAGCCTCTTGTAAAGCCTCCTCAGACAGCCACTTTGCTTTCTTGCATTTCTTTTTCTTTGGGATGGATTGAGTTGCTGCCTCCTGAACAGTGTTACGGACCTCCGTCCATAGTTCCTCAGGCACTCTGTCTATCAGGTCTAATCCCTTAAATCTATTTGTCACCTCCCCTGTATATTCATAAGGGATAGGATTTAGGTCGTACCTGAATGGTTTAGTGGTTTTCCCTACGTTCTTCAATTTAAGCCGAAATATTGCAATTAGAAGCTCATGATCTGAGCCACAGTCAGCTCCGGGTCTTGTTTTTACTGACTGTATAGAGCTTCTCCATCTTTGGCTGCAAAGGACATAATCAATCTGATTTCGATATCGACCATCTGGTGATGTCCATGTGTAGAGTCGCCTCTTGTGCTGTTGGAAAAGAGTGTTTGCTATGATCAGCGTGTTCTCTTGGCAAAACTCGATTAGCCTTTGTCCTGCTTCATTTTGTACACCAAGGCCATGCTTGCCTGTTATCCCGGTGATTTCTTGACTTCCTACATTAGCATTCCAATCCCCTATAATAAAGAGGACATCCTTTTTTTGGTGTTAGTTCTAGAAGGTGCTGTAGGTCTTCATAGAACCGATCTACCTCAGCTTCTTTGGCCTCAGTGGTTGGGGCATAGACTTGAATTACTGTGATGTTGAATGGTTTGCTTTGGATTCGTACTGAGATCATTCTATCGTTTTTGAGATTGTACCTCAGTACTGCTTTTCCCACCCTTTTATTGACTACGAGTGCTGCTCCATTTCTTCTAAGGGATTCTTGCCCACAGTAGTAGATAGAATGGTCACCCGAATTAAATTCGCCCATGCTTGTCCATTTTAGTTCGCTGATTCCCAAGATGTCAATCTTCAGTCTTGTCATCTCATGTTTGACCACCTCCAGCTTACCTTGATCCCCTTCATGGATCACTGCCTTGTTGTGGCGAAGGGGCTTGCGTAACTCAGTGAAGCCATAAGCTGTGCCGTGCAAGGCCACCCAAGACAGACAGGTCATGGTGGAGAGTTCTGACAAAATGTGGTCCACTGGGAAAGGAAATGGCAACCCACTCCAGTATTCTTGCCAAGAAAACCCCATGGAACATATCACAAGGCTAAAAGATATGACGCCGGAAGATGAGCCCCTCAGGTCGGAAGGTGTCCAGTATACTACTGCGGAAGAGCAGAGGGAATTTCCAAGTAGCGCCAGAAAGAGTGAAGCGGCTGGGCCAAAGCCAAAAGGACACTCAGCTGTGGATGTGTCTGGTGGTGAAAAGAAAGTCCGATGCTGTAAAGAACAATATTGTTTAGGAACCTGGAATGTAAGATCAATGAATCAAGGTAAGCTGGAGGTGGTCAAACATGAGATGGCAAGACTGAACATTGACATCTTGGGAATCAGCGAACTAAAATGGACAAGCATGGGCGAATTTAATTCAGGTGACCATCATATCTACTACTGTGGGCAAGAATCCCTTAGAAGAAATAGAGTAGCACTCATAGTCAACAAAAGGGTGGGAAAAGCAGAACTGGGGTACAATCTCAAAAATGACAGAATGATTTCAGTACGAATCCAAGGCAAACCATTCAACATCACAGTAATTGAAGTCTATGCCCCAACCACTGAGGCTAAAGAAGCTGAGGTAGATCGGTTCTATGAAGACCTACAACACCTTCTAGAACTAACACCAAAAAAAGATGTCCTCTTCATCATAGGGGATTGGAATGCTAAAGTAGGAAGTCAAGAAATCACCAGGATAACAGGCAGGCATGGCCTTGGTGTACAAAATGAAGCAGGACAAAGGCTAATCGAGTTTTGCCAAGAGAACACACGGATCATAGCAAACACTCTTTTCCAACAGCACAAGAGGCGACTCTACGCATGGACATCACCAGATGATCAATATCAAAATCAGATTGATTATGTCCTTTGCAGCCAAAGATGGAGAAGCTCCATACAGTCAGTAAAAACAAGACCTGGAGCTGATTGTGCTCAGATCATGAGCTGCTTCAACATTAAAACAACTAAGATCATGGCACCTGGCCCCATCACTTCCTGGCATAATAGAAGGGGAAGAAATGGAAGCAGTGACAGATTTTATTTTCTTGGGCCCCAAGATCACCACAGATAGTGACTGTAGCCATGACATTAAAAGACGCTTGCTCCTTGGGAAGAAAGCTATGGCAAACCTAGACAGCATAGTAAGAAGCAGAGACATCACCTTGCCGACAAAGGTCCATCTAATCAAAGCTATGGTTTTCCCAGTAGCAACGTATGGCTGTGAGAGCTGGACTATAAGGAAGGCTGAGCGCCGAAGAATTGATGCCTTCGAACTGTGGTGCTGGAGAAGACTCTTATGAGTCCCCTGGACTGCAAGGAGGTCAAATCAGTCCATCCTAAAGGAAATCAACCCTGACTGCTCAATGGAAGGACAGATACTGAAGCTGAAGCTCAACTATTTTGGCCACCTGACCTAATGCGAAGAGAAAACTCCCTGGAAAAGACCGTGATGCTGGGAAAGATTGAAGGCAAAAGGAGAAGGGGACAGCAGAGGATGAGATGGCTAGATAGCATCACTGATGCAATGAATATGATCCTGAGCACACTCTGGGTGAGAGCGGAGGACAGGAAGGCCTGGCGTGCTATGGTCCATGGGGTCACGAAGAGTCGGACACGACTGAATGACTGAACAACAACAAGCTTACCTTGATTCATTGACCTTACATTCCAGGTTCCTAAACAATATTGTTCTTTACAGCATCGGATTTTCTTTTCACCACCAGACACATCCACAGCTGAGTGTCCTTTCAGCTTTGGCCCAGCCGCTTCACTCTTTCTGGCGCTACTTGGAAATACCCTCTGCTCTTCCCCAGTAGTATATTGGACACCTTCCGACCTGAGGGGCTCATCTTCCGGCGTCACATCTTCTAGCCTTGTGATACGTTCCATGGGGTTTTCTTGGCAAGAATACTGGAGTGGGTTGCCATTTCCTTCTTCAGTGGACCACATTTTGTCAGAACTCTCTGCCATGACCTGTCTGTCTTGGGTGGCCCTGCACGGCATAGCTTATCGCTTCACTGAGTTACGCAAGCCCCTTCGCCACAACAAGGCAGCGATCCATGAAGGGGATGACCTCACTGCTTACTCCTAATTCTAGATCATTTATGAACAACTTTAAAAGCAGTGGTCCCAATACAAGTCGCTGAAGGACCCCACCGTTTTACATCCTTCCATTGGGAGAATTTACCATTTATTCCTAATCTCTGCTTTCTATTCTTTGACCAATTACTAATCCATAAAATGACCTTTCCTCTTATTCCATAACTGTTAAGTTTGCTCAGGCATCTTTGGTGAGGGACTTTGTCAAAAGCCTTTTGGGTGTCCAAGTAAACAATGTCTACCAGATCATTCCTGGCTGATTTTATCTTTAATAATGCTTTCCCCTAGTTTACCCAGAACAGGCATTAAGCTGTAATTTTATGGGTCACCCCTGAATCCCTTTTGTAAAAATGAGTGTTATATTGGCCATTTTCATTCCTCTGGTACAGAGGCTGATCTTAGGGACATGTCACATATTTTTGTTAGATCAGCAATTTCGTATTTATTTATTTATTTGATATTTTTGTTAGATCAGCAATTTTGTATGTATGTATGTATTATTAGATTTATTAGCTGCCCATCTGGCTGGCTACCCAGCCACTCTAGGCAGTGTACAATACTAATAATAATACATTGGGGCTGAGTGATTTGTTAGCTTTCAAGTTGTCAATACGTTTGAGAACTTAATCTCCTATAATCATTTTTTGCCTCATCTCCTCATACCGTCTTCCAGAAAATGTCAGTTCAGGCACAAATATCTTCCCATGGTAGCCATCTTGTGGTGGTACCCAGGACAGCTTCTTGGATTGCCAAATGCACCCACAGGCCATAAAATACACTCAGACCTTTAACTTTACTGTGAAGCTCCCATTGCCAACATACATTAAAATATGAGATTGACCCAGAACTGAGTGTCTAAATAAGAAAAATAATATATTTATTACATTGATAAGTGTATGTACAAATGGGATTTACTTATAGATTTCAGGAAACTATGTTGTAAAATAAAAATCATAACTTCAGATGTTCTGCCTTATTTACACTAGGTAAAGTAACTAAGGAAATGGGAGGCACCGTTATTTTGTTAGCCCCCTATTTAAATCAAAGGTTTAATCCCCGTATCTCACTCTACCACAGCCAGCACTCACACAATAGATTTGGTTCGTCTTCTCTTGGGTCCAGGCCCTCACTTTGCTCCTCCTTAGGCTCGTGAATATTCAGCTGAAATAAGGACTTTTCTTAAAATAAGTTTTCAGCCTTATCCGGACCACCGCACTGAAGACCCTAGCTTTTCAGATTCTCAGCTCCTTGTTTACAGAAGTCTCTGCATTTCTTTAAGAACAACTTTTCTTGAACCCTGTTACCATGTCTTCCTGCCCTTCCCCTTCTAGATTCTTCCAGCTATGAGCCTTCCTCTCAGAGTCTTGTGCTCTTTCTCTGCTCCCAGACTGTCCTTTGCCTGTCATGAGCTCCAACTGCCATCTAAATATCCATCACTCTGGCCTTTTAAACTCTGCTGGTCACAATCTCTAGCCAATAACATATGGTGACAGACTCCCTTCTATTGGTGTTTACCCAAGAATCCATAGAAGTTCTTTTAAAGTGAACTTCAGATCACCAATCAGTTTAGTCCTATCATAGAATAGTAGGGTTGGAAGGGGTCTATAAGACCATTGAGTCCAACCCCCTGCTCAATGCAGGAATCAAGTCAAAGCATCCCTTACAAGTAGCTGTCCTGCTTCATCTTGAATGCCTCCAATGTGGGAGAGCCCACCACCTCCCTAGGTCATTGGTTCCATTGTCGTATTGCTGTAACGGTCAGGAAGTTTTTCCTGATGTTCAGTGGAATCTGGCTTCCTGTAACTTCAGCCCATTATTCCATGTCCTGCACTCTGGGATGATCGAGAAGAGATCCTGGCCTTTCTCTCTGTGACAAGTTACCTTTCAAGTACTTGAAAAGCGCTATCATATCTCCCCTCAGTCTTCTCTTCTAAACATGCCCAATTCTTTCAGTCTCTCCTCGTAGGGCTTTGTTTCCAGTCCCCTGATCATCTTTGTTGCCCTCCTCTGAACCCTCTCCAGCTTGTCTGCATCCTTCTTAAAGGGTGGTGCCCAGAACTGGACACAGTAGTCCAGATGAGGCCTAACCAGTGCTGAGTAGAGGGGAACTAGTACTTCATGGGATTTGGAAGCTGTACTTCTATTAATGCAGCCCAAAATAGCATTTGCCTTTTTTGCAGCCACATCATATTGTTGGCTCATAGTCAGCTTGTGATCTACAATAATTCCAAGATCCTTCTCACTTGTAGTGTTGTTGAACCAAGTATCCCTCATCTTGTAACTGTACATTTGGTTTCTTTTTCCTAGGTGCAGAACTTGGAATTTATCCCTATTAAATTTCATTCTGTTATTTCCTGCCCAGCGCTCCAGCCTATCAAGATCACTTTGAATTTTGTTTCTGTCTTCCAAAGTATTAGCTATCTCACCCAATTTTGTGTCATCTGCAAATTTTATCGGCATTCTCTGCACCTCCTCCTCCAAGTCATTAATAAAAATGTTGAAGAGCACTGGGCCCAAGACTGAGCCCTGCGGTACCCCGCTCGTTACCTCTCCTCAGTTTGAGAAGATCCCATTGATAAGCACTCTTTGAGTCCGATTCTGTAGCCAACTGTGGATCCACCTGATCATTGTTTCATCTAGCCCACTTTGAGCTAGTTTGCTAATCAGGTTAGCTGCACCTTTCTGATGATCTGGATCAATAAAAACATCAGGGACATTCACTTTCAGTCCTGTTAATTAACAGAAGATGTTGCCCTCTTTAGTAATGGTATCCAAGGCCTCTGATAGTAAACGTTCCATATGCTGTAGACTTTGCAGAGGTTTGAGATCTAGTTAGATACAAGTTTACCTCATATTTCATTTCCAACTGAGTTATTTAATCACAGTACCAAATGTATAACCATAACTATAAACACCTCTCCCTTTACATTTAATAATACATACTAAATTGTTTCTTCACAAAGGTTTACTTCTGGGCAAGTGTCTATAGGATTGTAGTTTTAAGCTATTTTATGTGTGGTTTTTGTTATTGCAGATTGTTTTTGTTATTAAGTTCTTTGAGCTAGGTGATATACAACTGTGTTTAAAAATTAGTAACAGTCTTCTTGTGAAAATTCTATTTCTTCTCTGTCCCTACCCCCAAATCAGAAGAGATTCAAATTCAACCCTAAAATAATCGGGGGGGGGGGGTGTCAAGGCTTTAGGTGATCATAGAAGATGTTGAAACCGAGCATTCAGTTACTGAGGAACTCAATTTTAAAATGGCTGGAATATTAGCAATGTAACATTGAACCTTTCCTCCAGCCTTTTATGCAGCCGCTAAGCAAGACCCCTCAGCTAATTTTAACTTTTCTTCCACATCCTGCATGGACATTAGTGCATTCTCATTCTGAGCGCAAGCTGTTCTTTTTCTAAAAACTATCTGATGTAACTATGACTAGGCAGTGAGCAAGTGATGTTAAAAAATCAACACGTTACTTCAAATACCAAGAACTGGTTGATGCTGCTTCATGTTGGAATGCCATATTACAAAAGTGAATGTACAGGAATTCCAGGTTTCCATACTTCTTAGCTCAAGTTAAATACATAGGAACTCAGGAAGCTTCCTTATACTGAGTAAGCCCATTGGTGCATCTAGCCCAGTATTGCCAACACTGACTGACAGCGGCTTTCCAAGGTTTCAGGCGGTAATTTTTCCAGCCCTAACTGGAAATGCCAGGGAATGAACCTGGGCCATTTTGCATACAAAGCATGTGCTCTGTCACTGACCTTCAGCCCCTCTAGGACTAGACATGATGTTAATTGTGTGAATGCAATTAACATTCACATTTTCAAAACATGCACATAGCAGCTGTGGGGTTCCCAAACAGCAATGGGACTACAGGGATGGAAAGGGAGAGTTTAACCCTTCCCTTCATAGCCCTGGTCCTGACGTAAACCACCACCATCCTGAAACTGCTATTTGCATCAGAAGGAAGCCTCTATTGACACTTTCCTCCCACTGCAAAGAGCAGCTGGGGGGGGGGGGGAAGAAATTTTCATTGGGACTGTGGGAACAGGGGGAAGGGTTGAGCTCTCCCATCTCACCCCTTGCAATCCCAGGGCTACCCAGGATCCCATGCAGCTGCTACCTACATTTAAAAAAAAAACATGCACACAAACTGCATTCAAAAAATTAACGTCACATCTGGAAGATGAAAATATGCCCATCTTTTCAAATATTTTATCAACTCATTTTGCTGTGTGGCAATGTAGCCAGTTAACTTTCATTTTGGATGTCTTGATGGACAGGTTTTGTTCATGCTAAAGATTTGGCTGCCATATACAGAATCCAATTGGCAATTCCATGGATAGGAGATGGGCAAGAAAGAGGAAGAGGTGTTACCTTACCCAGCAATGTGTAGCTTGTTTTATGTGCATGAGTAATCTGAAACCATTTATCAAGTTAAGCAGCTTCCTATCATGCATATGCTCTCTGCATATGGCACATTACGGTCTGGACTGCACAGGTTGACCAAGCTTGTGGTGGACAAATGGTTCTGCTGCAGGCCAGTAATTGCTGTTAATCAACTTAGGGAAGAACATAGATCAATATATTTGAGAGAGAACTTTGACCTAGCACCTCCTTGTGGAAAACTAAATAACTTAGTGTGACCTTCAGTTCTAGCCTCTAGTCTTATTTCCTCAGAGCCCAAGAATAACAGGTTCATATCTTTACTACATAGTTCTTAAGAAGTTGAAAGATAACCTGTACAGATATAAGGTCTCTTCCTCAGAGACAGTTACAGAGCAAATTCTTGCATGGAACTAGCAGCTGAGAGTGAAGGGAGACACAACTTCATCCAGAACCTATAGTGCAGTGTGGATCAGGAATATATTGTTGTAATTTCTCCAAGCTGCTCATTCACTTCTGATTTGGGAGCATGACTTAGAATCTAGATAGGGAATCTGCATGCTCAATTCTGCTTCTACTCTTGACTCTCCCTTGCTTGATCAGGGAACAAGGTAAAAAGTATAATTCCATGCCTCTAGTGTGTGTGTGTGTGTGTGTGTGTGTGTGTATATATATGTGTGTGTGTGTGTGTGGAGCAAGGTAAGAAATACAATTCTATGGCCAAAAATATATATATTTGAAGCAAGAACGAGATAAGAGTACAACTCCATGTAAAATTTTCTTAGTTTAAGGAATTTGCTTCCTTTTGAGCTTCACAGAAGATGTAAGCATCTTTCTAAAAGAGCTGAGATTTGTGTATATAGGTGTAGGGCCTGCTCTTCAGTGGCCAGAGTTAAGCAAGTAGTAGCATACTATATACTTTATTGCTTATATAAAATATATTGTACACACTAAACCTGTGGTGTGATGCAGGATACACATTGAGTCAAAATCCCTACGTTCTAGAAGTTTAATAGAATATTGGTGACCGTGTGTGTGTGTTTTGTTCTGTGTCTGATTTTCTCACCTGCAAGAGTGGATTTATAGCAATTTTCACTAGTTTACTCGTTTAACAAAAAGTGTACCAAAATAACAAAAAATGTTTTGGAAATGGTTTAACGATCTGGTACAGGAGAATAATTGTGCTGTCAACTGATCATGATGGTAACTGAAGTATTCAAAATTTAATAAAAATAAGAACACAAATATAAAACCAGATTTACATTTTTCTTGAAATCAATAGCCTATATCTAATGCACCAGTTTAACACACAACTCTTCAAAGGCAGCAACTAAATTCTGTTATTAATTTTGAAGTTGGTATTTATACAGTTAAATGCCTGCAGATCTTCAACTTTGTTCTGCTTTGACCATACTAAACAACAAGCATCAAAATCAGCATGGTTGAAACAGATCTAGAGTGAATGGTTTTACATATTTCCCTCCTTAATATGTTAATGTATGGGAAAGAACATTTGCCATACACCAGGGGACACTTGGGTCTTAATTCTAATGGATGGGGTTGCCTCCTTTGTCTCCTGCTAACTTTCTTCTGGTCTCCAAATATTGGCTAGGTGATCTCTTGCTCTTAGTTCTCTCCAAACCTTTCGCTTCTGCCATGGCCTTTCACTTTTTTGTCCCAGCTCTCTAGATCAGAGTTGAGCAACTTGCGGGCCTCCAGATGTTTTTGTCTACAGCTTCCATCATCTCTTACCATTGGCTATGCTGGCTAAGGCTGATAGGAGTTGTAGGCCAAAACAACTGGAGGGTCACAAGTTGCCCACCCTCGCTTTAGATAGAGCCATATAAGTTTCATAGTGTTGGACTTTATGCTCCTCCCGCTGCTCTTATGAAACATCTAGGCTACCTGCTGCAGAACTTCAGCATTGTACATAGTTATTAGCAAAAGTGGCTTCCCCAAGCTGTTCTCTGCATCTTCCCTGACTGTGGCCCAGTCACTCTCATATCATCTGGCAGTTGTGGCTACTGTCATGCTTGCCTGCATCCACAAGCGCCCTCGTGATGGACAAAACTACTAGACAGATAGCAATTCAACAACTTTCTTCATATAGAAACAAGTATAAATACTTAATACTTCTACAACTTCATTTGATTTAATATATAGAAACATCGATACATCTATACAAAAATAAGTATCTTCTATTTACAATTACAACAAACCTTGTATCAAAACTCATGACTCATGTGTGCATGCTAGTTGCCTAGATTGTCCAGATTACATCCATTTATGAATCTATAATTTCTTCCCTTTCCTTTCTTCCAGATCACAGCATTGACTCCTTTAAGCCCAAAGGATGGATTTTTTTTTTAAACTGAAACTATTCATTTGGGAAACATTTATTATCCATCTGACCAAGATTTCCACAGCTTCTGGTGCGCCTGCAACTTGGGCAACGTTACATTTTGCCTTCTGTTACTTTGGAATGCATCATAACATGCTAATAATAAAAGAAGAGGACCATAACTGGTAATTTGAATGTGCCCACAACTTTGATCTAGTGATTTCAAGAGGATAGACAACCTCTGCAGCATGATAAGCAGCAGCAGAGTAGAGTTCGGCAGGGATGCTTCCTCCTGTATTCAAGAGCTCTCCTCACTTGACCTTTAGCTTCTCCAACGTAGTCTTCAACATTTTGCACATTCAGCTCAATAATATTAAAGGTGTCAGCCTGCTCTTCTACCAGCAGTGCTACCTGCAAGAAGAGTTCATGGACTTCTTTGATTCGAGACTCCAACTTCATCAGCTCTTTGTGCCGTGTCTCTAACTCATTCAAGGCTGAGCGAGCTCCCTTTGTATCAGACAGAAGGTTTTCAGAGAAAACATCCCACCTGCCCTGCTCAATCATGTCTTCTATCTGGTTCCCAGACACATCCTTGCCCATGATCTCTAGTTGTCGTTGGATCCTAATCTTGCAGTTGTCCCGCTGGTTCATCTCCGTCTCATTGTATGCAAACATGGCTTCCTGAAAAGCATGCATGAGATCAATGTAGTGGTCCTTCGACACACGGGCTATGATGGCATTTGAGCCATATTTTGTTTCTGCATCTTCGCTGAAGTCTCTCAAGGCCTGAAGTTTCCTGTGGATATCTTCGCCGCGGGCCTTGATGTCTTTTGCGATTGTGTTTGTATCACGTTTTATGCTACTGAAGCGGCGCACAGATGTAAGGAAGCGAGTATTTTGTTTTCCCAGGCGTCTAATGTCCTCTTTTAGGCAGTGATTGCTCGTTCGTATTCCCTGGACATCTTTGTAAAGACTTGCTAAGGCATAATCTGTTTCAAACAGAAGAGTTTCATCAGGTAATTGCAAGTCAGCCTCAGCATCAGGATGTTGGCTATAAAGCCTAGATAGCTCATAAAGCTCAAAGAGTCGGTCTCTCATTTTTCCCTCTAGGAAGAGAAAGTGGAAAAAGAAGAAAAATTAGTGGAAAATGCAAGTTTCTCTTAAATTACCTAAAACGGCTTTGGATAAGATAGTGCATTTGATATTCCAAAAATATATTTACTGGAACTTCATTTATAGTTCAGAATTCATATCTACCCCATTGTAGGAACAGATAAAAAAGGTAAAGGTAAAGCTGTCCCCAACCAGTCGTGTCCGACTCTAGGGTGTGGTGCTCATCTCCATTTCTAAGCCAAAGAGCCAGTGCTGTCCGAAGACGCTTCCGTGGTCATGTGGCCGGCATGACTGAACACCGAGGTGCACGGAACGCTGTTACCTTTCCCGCCGAAGCGGTACCTATTTATCTACTTGCAATTTCTAGCTTTCGAACTTCTAGGTTGGCAGGAGCTGGAACTAAAGACGGGAGCTCACTCCGTCACACGGCACTCGGGTCTCGAACTGCTGTCCTGCCGACCTTCCAGTCTGCAGTTCAGCATCTTAACCACTAAGCCACCGCGGCCCCATAGGAACAGGTAAGAAACATTTAAATATCTGACTTCCCCAACCTAGTGCCCTCCAAATGTGTTCGACTACAACTCAATCCAAGTAAAAGTAGGATTTTATGTTTTTAAAAATGGGGACGGGAATGTCAGCTATTGTTTCTTCAATTTGGCAACCCTAGGGACAATCTTAGGTGCAACCTGAAACTATCACACAATCTAGAGAGGGTATCTGCCAGATTCTGCCCCCTGTGGCCACTTTTGCCTTGTTTACCATCTAGCCTGATGAAGAGTTCTCGATGAAGAGAACTCAAAAGCTTGCACGCTGTTTTGTGACCCTTTGGACTGGGCCTGATAAAGGTATTGCCCTAATATGGATTTTAGTTACTAAAATGGGTGTCACAGAAGAATCATGATTTGTGCACCACTTTTGGAGGAATTGTTACTACAGTAATACTGACAAAAGTGGAAGTTGGCATTACAAGGCTTTAAAATGATAACATTAGTCTGTGGACAGTCTCTGTCCAAAACTGTGGCTCTAAATTCTTTCCCTGCCTAAGCTAAGTGCAGAGCATCAGGGAAATGCCAAGCTTAGTGTGCTAGCTTTGCATAGGTAGAGAGAGAGTACAAAAGGGGAAGTGTTCAAACAGTTTCTGTCCACCACAATAAGCCACCATAAGTTAATTTACCTGCAGTGCTCTGAAATGCGTGCTGGCACCATTTTGAATATGCAAGCCATGGCAGGGACACATCACAGTTTGTCATGTCATGCAAACCCAGGTATCATCGTGGGTTATTTGAGGGTTAAACAACCCATGGGTGGTTCTAGGGTTATTTGAGAGCCGTTTAACCCCCAACTAGCCCACAATGCCTGGGTTTGCACGACACAACAAGCTGTAGTGCACCCCTGCCACAGCTTCCACATTCATAATGGCCGCCAGCACACTGATTAACCCATGGTGGCCTATTGTAAGATGTGTCTTCTAAGATGGTTCAATCCACCAAAGGCGGCTCTTCACACCTGAATTGTCCTCACCTTCAAAGGTAAATGAGCTGAGGAAGTGACTCACAGTATCTGGATAAAAAGCTTTCCTGCATGAAAATATGTATCACAGCGACATTTTGCACAATGGTTGCAAAGCAGATTTAGTGAGAGACATGTTGCAATAAGACTGCAACCACAAAATTCTTCTTGACATTCCTGTTTAGTGAATTGCATCAGGCAGTGCTAGTTTTAAATGCATCACAAGCGAAGCACATGTTTCACATGTGACATGTCTTGAACCAAAGTAATTGAAAATCCCGGGGTACTGCAGAATTAGAACATCTATATAATGCTATTAGTAAAGAAGGCCCAACAGTTTGGGGAAAGAAAGGTAGAGGGCTTCCCACAGTAGAGACTTCTGATACTTGCAGAAAAATAAGAGCAAGTGCCACGAGCCCGGGTCCCCTACTCACCAGGGGTCCCAGTTTGTGCCACAGCATGGGTGCTAAACCATAAAGGTTCTGGAGGAGGAGGTCTGAGGCTGCAGTCAGCTGCTTATGGCCGTGCCTCCCCCAGCCCAATCAATGGGGCTGGCTGGGCTTGTGGGGGGATGGGTCTGAAGGAGTGACCTGGAGGGATGAGTTTTCCCTCCAGTCTGCTCCTCAGCTACTTCAAGGGGCCGCAGCCTGGGCCTCCTCCTCACTCTGCTGCCTTGGACTCACCCAACCCACCCTGCCCTAAGTAAGGGTGCCTATTGCTATAGACTGCTGTCAGCCCCGGTTGATGGGGCCGGGAAGGAATTTTACCTGGGGACCAATTGGCGCATTTCACAGGGTTTTCTCCTTCCTCATTGCGATGTAAGTTGATTTAAAGGTCAATTATTAAGCATCATTGTCACAACTTTAGTGTGGATGACATTGGGCTGGATCCAAGTCAAAGGGAAAGGGGGTACACACCCCACTCCCCAGCGGAAGGGGGGTCCCTGGGGGTGGGCCACAGGGCTCCATCCCATCTTGGGGGCTGGCATGCTGGTACCGCTCCCAGGGGAGCAGGGGGGAAACATGTGACCAGCCCATGCCATGGAATGGCCAGCTCCATGCTCTGGCCAAAACCTCCCCTTTAGGGCCACCCAGTACTCAGGCTGGGATGTGAATCAGTCATCAGGAGGGCTGGCTGATGATCAGATCCATCCCCATATCGTGTCAAACTCTACACTGTCACCAATAAAGTTGTGGCCTGTTTATAACCCAATACTGTCCCTGTGTGGTTACTGACAGAGCTTCCGGGGGTGGCAACCCAATAAGCACTTCAGACGCAATTGGGGGGATGACTGAGAGGGAGACTGGGAGAACAAGAGTAGTGCGAGTGCAAACCAGGAGAGAGGATGTGAGCCTCTCTCCTCCATCTCATCTCTGCCCTAATTCTCATCCAGAAATTCCCCATTAGGTCTGAACTTCTCTTCCTCCTATAGTGGGGAAGAAGCCACATTTTGCACAACACTGGTTTGCATGGTTAATAATAATTTGACGTGACGCGTTATGCCTCAGGAGTCCTCGCCCTCTGCAATCACAGAGCAGAATCAGCTCAGAGTTTTAAGGCAAGAACAGTTGGTCGCTACAAAAGCTAGTACCAATATTTCTACTACTGTTAGTATTATCATGCCTGACAAATACTCGTATGGAATGTGTATCATCCCAAAGTGATCTACACTGATCAATTTTACAGTATAGCTTGTGAAAAATGAGGGGTGGCTTTTTGAAGTGTTAGCAGCTGGCCTGAAAAAAAAGTAATAATTTAAAGCAAGATATATCCTCAAATCACATTGCCTTCCAGTTCCAGCATTCTACTTGCAGCATCCTTTGCAAGTAAAGAGGAAAAAGGGCAGCAGTAGAGAGATACTCAGTATTACAAAGTGTAGAATTGTAACTGATGACCTGTTGCACAGTTAATAGACCTTCTTAATTTTGTAAGAAATGTTTAAAAATGGGTGTAAGCAGCTATCTGTGCATTATGTAGTTGTTTCACACTTGAGTGCTAAGAGAATATGTTTGTAAAGGGATGCCTAAATCAGACAGATCTTTTCTAAGGAATATCTTCAGGATAAACCAGAGTATACTTGGAACACTGGACAGTTGCCAATGGGTTGAATCCAGGATCTGCCTTCCTTGAGACAAAGGGCTCTACTCGTGGAAGGCCCCTCTGCCCAGTTTTTGGGGCTTTCTTCCCCTCACACACCACAGCTCACACCATACATCAGGGGTTCCTGATGCTCTGTGCAGCATTTTCAGGGGGCTGGAGGGGCCGTGGTGGGAAAGGGAGGCAGAGAAGTCCACTTCTGCCAGTACAGTAGATCCAGCTTATATCTGCATCCAAACCAATAACATTACTTCTTCTCCAAGAAACCAGTGCCACTAAAACCTACTGCTGGAACCAATATGGCTGATTATGTAATATTAAAGTCTAAAGATGCAATCAAATATACATTAACTGAGCGGTGGAGCTACTGTGAAAACTGTGCTTTGTTCATACAGACAATCTTCTCTCAGTGCCTGAATTCAAGGGAAATTGGTTCTGTGTGTTTGGTGAAGAAGCTGCTTGTGCAGAGCTGGGAGCTTGTGAACCCACTTCCCCTCACTCCCCAGGAATGGTTTTTAAAATCTTGAAAAATGGAGTGGATTTTTGAAACAACAACAAACAAAAAGCTGAACAAATGTTAAACTCAGATAAACACACACGTGCCACTTAAAAACAAACACTAAAGATGGACAGTGCACCTGAAGAATAGTGAGGTACAAGCCAGATGATTCGATCAGCATATGATTTACTAGTAAGTTTATCTGTCAAAAGCATTGTCAAGGCAGGCAAAAGCTGAGTTGTCTGTACACAGCTTCAGGATCATTTGCCGTTTATTTCCTTTAAATGCACATTCTCGTCTGCACAAAACTGGCAGTTATCTTTGGCAACATTTAAGCCTCAATCTGACCACATTATTACTAGGTGCGGCCTACTGAACCTTCAACAGCGTTACTGTTTTGAACAAACTTGTTACAGATATACAGCAGTAATGACTCTAGATGTCTGTGCAGCACGATTTTGTCCTGGCTTGTTCCATGATTTTGCCAACACACTCCAGCTTCATGTGCCTGCCCACCTGCTGGTCATTTTAAATCTTGATTCATACCTAGCAATAGTGGCACAGAAGCCATGTAGGGAAAGAAAGCGTGTGGGGAGGGGAACTACATACATGCCATTCCAGATGAGAAATCGTATTCTTGCAACAACTTTTCACGTAATTCAGTCCATTTCTATCATGCCAGCACAATACCTCTGTAAATTCATAGCTAGAAATGATGTGGCGGGGGATAGTCTAAGTGGATACAGGGGGTACACATTGGCGGCACTTGGATGTAGCATTATGCCATAATATGCTGCTACATTAATGGCTCCTCCTCCCCTCTCTACCTCTGGCACAGATGCAAGGAGTTTGGAAGCATGCACTTCTGAGCTCAACTAACCACTGTCTGTCATTCCATCGGAACTAGAACAACTGGTTCCAGCCTTCCCCAACCCAGAGCCCCCCAGGTGTTTTGGACTATAACTCTGACCACTGACCATGATGGCTAGGGCTGATGGGAGTTGTAAACTAGAATATCTAGAGGATATCACGTTGGGGAAGTTTCAAGCCGTGGTTTCTGGTTTCTATCCTGTCTTGTTTGAATAAACCATAGTTTAAACTAACCACAGTTTTCCTGGTTCAGACAACATGACAAACTGCAATTTGTTGAAAATCAAAGCAGATTCTTTTGGTCTCCTTATATCCATGCCAGAGGAAGAGAAGGGGGTGAGGGAGCAGGTTCATGACATAATGCTAACAACATTATGTGCCAAACCAAGTCATTGACTTCATAAGTAAATTCAATTAAAAAAAACTGAATGCAAGTAGTCTATATGTTTAAAGTTATTTAATATAAATAATTTAGTAAAATGATTTTTAAATTGCCAGCTATCCCAGTCTTCATAAGGCCTTTGCACTCATTAGCCAGAACATACTCCCATAGTTCCAGGGGGGCAAAACAAATGCTCTAGGAAGGTAGGGCTGGCTTTGCTTTTTACTGACCAATTGGGTAGAATATTGTCTGCATGGTGCTTTTATTTCTTCATAAGTAAACGGGCTAGGAATTCTTTACTTTTAAGACAAGGTGAGAATTTGAAACAGGGGTCAGCCCTTGAGAATGGCCATGCTCCTCTTTCATTTTAAATAATTATCTTCTTAAACCAGGGAAGCAGAATGCCACCTGAGCCCTAGACGGATGCTGAGGCCTACTTCTTACAAACAGAAGCTGCAGGGGCAAATTGGTGTCTAGATTGTATCAACTGATGATACAGGCAGGTGAGTGAGGGCTCACAAGACTGAATGCTCTGCCATAAAAGAAAGATCCTCAAAACTGAGAACTAGATATCTGGGAGAATACTTCTAGCCTTCACGCCTGCCTGTCCTACTACTTTTCTACATGCTGGGAGATTTTTGCATGAAGCAACATTCATTCAGGAGAGCCCCCACCTGCAGAGATGAAATAAGACCCTGCTCTCCCACCACCCCCAGTCCATCCTCAGGCCTGCACAGCGCACTTCGGGGAAGGAGAGACTGGTGCCGATCATAACTAATGGCGGGCTAGTAACTAGGCCAAGAAAAAGTGTTTAGACCTTTGGTCCTCACTTTAGGAAATTCTTTGGAGTACCACTGTATTCAGTCCTTGGATGGCTTGGTTTATATTGCTCTTTGAATACTAAGGATGTCTTATCCTGATGCCACCAGGGCTAGTCAGACAGGATTCACAAGCAAATAGCAACAGCTGCCTTCGATTATGTGAAAACAAGGCACTAACCGTTCAAATACTGCAAGTCCTGTTTAACTAGTTCTTTAAGTATCTCTTTGGGGTCAGGAGAGAATTATATTAGCCTGTCATTTTCTAGGTCTCTGAGTGCTCGTACAAATAATCCTTCTGGATCCAGGGTCCTGGAGAGCTTTTCTCTGCTTCTGTTTGGTATAATACCTGTACATTTTGCCCTACAAAGCATAGAGCAGCTTGCATGGGAGGGATGTCAACTGAGGAAATTATGCACAGGAAAGAGTTCAAGGCCTCCTCCAGCTACATGTTCCTGTTATCAGCACTTTTAAATATGCAGGAGATCCTATTCACAGAGTCCCCAAGTCACTTCCAGTTTAGCCCCAAGTCTGGTGAACTGGATAATAGGAGGCAGGGTAAAATGATGTGTCCATTGGCAGTATCCAGCACTGCCCATGTGCCAACAGGACCCACTGCTGGCACAACGGGAAGCTGGCCCCTGCTAAAGCAACCGAAATGAGCCAAAATGCTCATTTCCAGAACACAGCAGCTCAACAGAGCTCACAGAAGGGGGCTCTGCTGACTTGTCCCATTCGGGAAATGATGATTTTGGCTAATTTCCAGGGCTGTTCTAGGAAGTGCTAGCTTCCTGGAGTTCCTGTTTCACTCGCAGTGGGTCCCATAGGTGCAAAACAATCTGCAGAGGTGCAGGGGCAGCGTTGGATACTGCCCCATGTTTCTGAGTTATCCAACACATTACAATAATCAAAACTTTCGTCCATTACAGTACATTCACTTAAGAGAAAAGAGAACCTGATATAAACTTTCCATGAGAGCTGGTGTCCATTTTTTTTTATCATTATGGAGAAAATATATAATTTAGATATTGAGCATTTAATTTGGTGTAATGTGCAATGTAGAAATTTAGAATTTATACAGCGCGAGGGGGATATTTTCTGTGATAATTATGATGTCCATGTATTTTTGATGGTTGTCACTTGTGATTTAAATGTGAGGTATATTAATTATAGTATCTAGGGTACAGATTGATTGATTGATTATTTAAACTATGCATATATACATTTAATGAACCTGTCCAGAGTGCTCCTGTTATTGGTTACAGAAATGTAACAAACAACCAAATATTCAAGGTGTTTAGTCTATGTGAACTATGAAATTTATGTGACTTAAGATTTTTATGCTAATTTCACATATTTATTTATTACATTTCTATACTGCCCAAGAGCCAAAGCTCTCTGGCAGTACACACCTGTATTTGTAATTGGTTACTTATGCTGTTCTATTTTATACTTTATATTCATACCTTCTAAATAATGTTTGTATCATATATACTATTTATATCAATAACTTCTATACTGGGTATGATAATGATGTTGTATTTTATTTTAATGAAATTTGGACTAAGTACTGTAGTTATGATACCACATTGGTTAACTGATGTAATTATACGTTTGCTAATATGTATATTGGTATGTGGTGTTTGTTTATGGTATATGGTTTGAATATTTTAAAAAACAATTAAAAAGAATGAAAATAAGGTAGCTAATTTGGATATGGAAGAATTTCAGATAAGTGGTTTTTCCACAGGGAATATTTACATTATATGTATGCTGGTATTAAACAAAACACATTATGAAAGAAAGAAAATATGAAAATGCAGGTATCGTTCTTCACTGATTATTCTTATTTGCAAAACCTAGTGCTAAAGTATTATAATCAATTCATTTTAGTAAACCTGAAACCCACATATATTATTAATGTAATGGAAGTCATAAGACATATCTTGTAAATTTCCATGTTAAGTACTAGTTGACTCATAACAGCTAAGAAGCAAAGTATGCTGGTAAGATTACTAAGCAGCAACACTGTATTATCCATTCAAAATACTAGAATACATTGTCAAACTACTCACCACATTATCCCTACAAGGCACATGCTATTAAGTGACTGTAAGCCTCATGATTACAACACTCACAAGTGCTAATTGCATTATGAAATAAAGGTTATTACATGAATACTAATGCAAGGTGTCTTTACTGATCACAGATTCCCAGGGTATCTCGGATTCTTGTTCCCTTGTTTATACTACACATTTTACATAATGTCTATTTGTGCATATTTATTCAAACACATATAAGTCACTAAAACGTAAATGTGACCATTATAACAAACAAAAAATACATGTGGAATTTAAGATACTGCCATTCCAATTGTCAAAGCAACAGAAGCCAAAGGATTCATCCTGACCTAATGTTTTCTCCCACAGAAAATATACTCAAATACATTTGTCTAGAAATATTGAATCCTTGTGCTATTTGCAATAGTGTTTCCCTATCATTAGACCAGATTACTTTTAATGGGTAATTTTTCATGGAGGAAAGATGTTGCATTCCAATTGGTTCTTAAACAGCTAATAACACAAACCTATACATGTGTACTCAGAAATAAGTCCTATTGAGTTCAGTGGGGCTTTACTCAGAGGTACATTGGTATAAGATTACAACCTGAGAGATGCTTTTTATAAAATTAGTAGCATTGCACCTTCAAGCTACAAAAGTTTCTAGCAGATTTGTTAATTAATCTAATGTCTTAATTCATACATGGTTCCTGAAAAACTGTTCAGGCTGCAATCCTATACACACTCAATTGGGAGTAAGTCCCATTGAACTAAATGGGGCTTACTTAGACATATACAGGATTGCACTGTAAGTGGTAGAGCCCATACATCACTAGAATACCTGCAAAACAGAGATATGGAGGTCTATATAAAGCTTGTGTATAAAGAAAGCCATCATTCCACCATCAGTAAGGCACTATATTTTTTAGTTACATCTGCCATAATCAAGGTGTAGAGAACTATAACTTTTTAAAATGCTACATTGCAAATGCACATTAAAAAGTTATGGATACTTTCACATTTCTGTCTAAGACCCTGATGCTGGGAAAGACTGAAGGCAAAAGGAGAAGGGGACGGCAGAGGATGAGATGGCTAGATAGCATCACCGATGCAATGAATATGAACTTGAGCACGCTCCGGGAGAGAGCACAGGACAGGAAGGCCTGGTGTGCTATGGTCCATGGGGTCACGAAGAGTCGGACACGACTGAACAACAACAACAATAAAAAAGAAGCAACATTTGCTCTCTGAAGACTTTGTCCTCTTCCCCAAAGCAGTAGATGTCAACTGAAAATATAATCTGAAGATGAAAAAGAGGTTTAAATTTCTGACAGCTGTGGGTATCACAGGTAGGTTTTCAGTTACCTACTGTGGAAGTACTTGACTGCAGTTGCAAAATGCCCTTTAAATCACAAAGCAGTACTCAAGCTGGTCATAAGAAAAGGCATTACTTAATTCTACAATAAGTGTCTTGAAGAACTGAATCTTATTTAAGAGTCACAAAATGCCCATCATTGTTATTGGTGGTGAAATTGATTGACAGAAGCATTGGTTTGGATCCAGAGAACTGCCCACAGAAGGAGGTGGGCAGAAGGTGACTTTCCCACCTCTCCGCTCACTGGAAACCCCTGCCCCCCCCCCCCCCGCGCTCTCAAGCAGTAGTTCAATTAGGCAAATTTAGATTCTGGACTTTATAGTCTTATGGGGGAGGGGGCTCTTTAGATGGTAATTTGTATTACTTTACTTCTTTTAAAATGGGGTACACCAGTCCTGCTGCATTTGGGGGTCTTTCTGTTCATTCTGCTGAGTGGAGACCTGGACCCCATTCCTGCCCTGACAGCACCACTGCCCCCCATGGGTCAGGGGACCCTACTGAATGGGATGGATCATGGTGCAGGAGGCTGAGAGGAAAGGAGGATATCATGGATAATCAGAGGGAGGCACTTTCTGTGAGTAAGATCATTTTCAGGGGGCTCAGGGGAAATTCACCTTCCACCCACCCCTTTCCATAGGCAGATCTCTGGATCCAAACATCCTACTGGACATTGTGACAGGCTCAGGGGATGCAGTGCTCTGCTCACAGGCAGATGGTATACTTGCTTTGTGGGATCTCTGTCAGTGAGGAACAGCCCCTCCAGTGTCAGAGAGGAGGGCAGGTTTGACCCTCACTGAAACAACAATCCTAGATCAGTGTTTTACTTTTCCTCATAAAAGCAAATGGCACATACTTTTTGGGGGGAGAAAGTAAAGAGGTATACTCTGGAACACCACTGAGGTGGGATTAGGGTGGAGACATCAGTGAAGTAATATTTTGTTTTGTTTTAGAAAAAGGGCTGTCAACTGCAGTGCAGTCAATGGAAGCAGCATGTTTGAACAACTAGCTACTTTCTCCTTACTCTACCACAGCTTACAGGAAATGAGTAGAGCACTAACAAATAATACAGAAACAGGGTACTCAAACTAAGTGTTGTCTTTAATACACTATTTTATTTCAACAACATTGCTTTCCAGAAGACCAAAATTGGTTATTTATCCATACTTGAAATTCTGGCTTATTGATACATATTGGTATAATTCTCCATCATGCTCATTCAGTCTATACACTAAAACAATATTCTCAAGTTTTAAGAAATCCCCCATACACAAATGCATTAGATCTTGACTGCCACCCAACCTAGTTACCTAATTAGGTGTACCAGGTGAACTTCTACATACCTCACATCACATCTTCCCCACCAAGCTGCTAGAGGACCCTGGTGCCTCTCCCTCCCCACACAGGTCCAGCCCTGTGCCCCTCCCCCTTCCCCAGTTCCTACACATGTCCCTTTCCAGTGACACTTAATTTTCAGCCTGAGGTAACTAGGGTTCTAGTGATCAGAGACTTAGCACCTTTCAGTGATTCTTTCAGTGATCCTCATGAGGCCATCCCATAATTTGGAAAATTCGGCATCTTGGAACTGCCCCACCCACAGCTGGAGAAAAACTGCACTAAATTTTTTTAAAAAAAAATCAGGTACACACTAAGTTATGAATTCAAAGCGAAGGCAGATCTATGTTAAAATGCCCCTTAGGCTACAGTCCCAAACACACTGGAGAAAGCCCCACTGAACACAGTGATACTTTTGAGTAGGCATGTAGAGGATTGTGCTGTTAAACATTCATCTAATTCCACCCCAGAACTGACCTTATTTACAAGGTAAGCAGTTCTGTGAAGCCATTTCACCTAGGAAAATTGGGGGGAAGTAAGGAAGAGAATTCCATTTTAAAGCAATTTGGGGAAAGGCAATAAAAATGGCCTTAAAATAGGTTCATGTCTGAATTATATTAATTCCTTACTACATTAAAGGGCAGAAGCAGAACAAGTAAAACAGCACAATCATGCTGGTGTGCATCCTGCAGACTTGCGTCCAAGTTAGAAGCCAGAGCTGAACATGAATTATATTTTGTTTGTTTGGGGATTTCCTGTAATATTATAAGGGACTGCTGAACTGATATGTTAGCATCACTCACACGTTTACATCCAACATTTCCTTTAAAGGCTTAAAGTCCTCCCAAACAAGGGTGCTTCCAGACAGAGGGCTCCTAGCACTACCTATCAGAAGGCACTGTGCAGTTATTCCATCTTTTCTTTCTTAATGGATTATCTGCAGTAAGAGACAAGATGGAAGAAGCGATGGGAAAACATTGGAGGTTTAAAAGTGGAATATGATGTCTAAACCCCCAGTAAAATTCGATGAATGAGGCAGGGTGATGGCCATAAAAGCCCCATCTGGAAGCACCCTAAGTATTGGCCAGGTCCAAATCCACGTACTTCAACCATCCTAACATCTTGAGTGCTGTCAGACCATTTTCTGAGAATACCAGAACTCTATAACATTTTCCCCAAAGTTCCATAAACGACATACTCTCAAGTAAGTGTGCATAAAATTGGGGGGAAAGGAAACGCCCTTATATCAAGTCCATCTACTGGTCCATATAGCTCAGTATTGCTGACTCTGACTGGCAGCTGTTTTCCAGAGTTCCAGGCAGAACCCTTTCTAATCCAGCCCTATCTGGAGACTGAACTGAGGACCTTGTGCCTGCAAAGCAGGTGCTCTACCACTGCACTTCTGTCCTCCCCTTTAGATTGCAGTCTTGGTTTCATTATCAATACAACCTGTCCGCAGTGAACTGCGGGGGAGTGCTTAGAATCAGGCTTTACCAGATGGCAAACCTTTTTGCGGATGGAAAAGGCAATGAATGGGCACCAGACACTTCCTAGTGAAGTCAGTAGTTAAGCTCCCATGAAGTATAACCGGCGAGGATCGCACTCTATATAAAACAACGGCTAGAGAGACCGGTAGGATTTCTCTCGTCCCCAGCTTCTTATTGGGTCACATTTTTTTTGTTTGTTTGTTTAAATGTCAGCAGAACAAATTATAAAGAGCACAGCCAGGACCGTAGCCTGAAGACAGGTGATACAGCACCTGTCTGGGTGTGGTCAGCGCTACCTGGAACATCTCTGTAAGCCTCCTTGCGCTCCACCGCTACAAGTAAAATAAATACCGCGCTCCCCTAAAGCCGAGAACGGCTCTTCACTTCCCATCACTAGCTGCCTGATCTGGGGAAGTGCTGCAAGCGCTCCAGCCTTCGCCGCACATAACTTTGCTCCTCCGAGCTGAGACGCTCCGAAACTTCCTCTTCAGCTCAGCAAGCAGAAGCGGCTTCGCCCCCAGCGTCCGCACCTCTTTAAAGATGTTCAGGCAGACGTAGGGTGGCGGCGGCGGCGGCAGAAAGGAAAAGAAAAGAAAAAGGACCCCCCCGCGCCCCAGATGGAAAAGAGGAGGCGCAGCTCCACTCTGGCGTCCCCTGTCCCGTGCCAAAAGGGTCGCGGTCTAGTCCCTTCCTCCCCTCCCACGGGGCGAGATTTCGACAGGCGCCAGCACTCACCGCACGCACCAACCAGGGAGAGAGGAAGGGGCTCGCGTCGCCTTGCTGCCCCCGCGGAGTCCCAGCCAGCAATCCGGTCGCTGCCTCGTGGAAGAGGCTGTCAAGCTGACCGCCGCCGGAGCTCCCCCCGCGCTCTTGAACCGCTCCGCCTACGCGCCGCCCATTGGCCGCCGCGCTTCCCTCGCACCGCCTCCCCGCGTCAGGGGTGAGCGATGCGCCGCCCGCGGAGGCGGGTGAGCGGCCGCCTGGGGCGAAGCCTGCTCGCGGCCGCCCGGCGGCGTCGGAAGCGACGCCGGGGACGCTGCGTCGCGTGGCCCGAGGCGGGCTCTCCAAGCCGGCGAGCGGGCTGGAATGCGTGGCAGCTTCCCCCGAGGCCTCGCGAGTCACCAGGGAAGGCCGTGACCTAGAACTGAGGTGTCGGCTGAGCTCAGCAGCGCCAAGCCGCAGCCTTCTCCCGCGGGCCCAGGGGCGCAGCCACGTCATGGCCTTATGGGGCCCCCCCTGAGATGGTCTTGTGAAGCGCCCAGGTAACACTCCTCTTTCTCACCCCACCCCTTTCCCCTCCGTACAACGGCTTCTGCGTTCCTGGGGCAGTATCCGATGCTGGTCCTGCATTTGACCCATTGAAATGAATGAGACTTAAGTTAATCATGACTAACTTAAGCCCCATTCATTTGGATACTGCCCCTTATATGTTAAGAATGTTCGCCAGCGCTGCTTAAAATAATAATACTCTGCGCATGCGCAGAAGCGCACTGACAGAGCACCATCACGACCACAGGACTCGAATGGGGTTTGCTTTTGCTACCCTGATGCCCTCATTACCTGCCATCACTCTCTGGGTGGTCGTTTGGGGGCGCCCTGGGCTGCAAAGGCCTGGACTTTGGCCCCAAGGTCCAGACCTAACTGCACCACTGCATCCCTTCTGCACACGCACACCTGTATTTTGTTTTCAAATAGTCTGACAACTTAGGGGATTTTTAAAAACACATTAAGAATAGGAAAGGGTGAAAACACACACACAGAAAAACATGGCACAACCCCAAATGCACGCAGCACACACACACAAGAGTTCATGCACACACAAACTATTTTTTTTACACCTGGTGTTTGCCTATTTGAGGAAAGTGTTCATTAATGATAAGATAAAAATGGAAAGGGATTTTTAAAATTTTCATTGAAACCTTGTTTATAAGATTTTTAATTGTTTGTTTTGAGCTGTTATTAGGGACTTTGTTCTGTCTTGCATAGTAGAAAAAGAACATACATAATAAATCAAGATCACTAAAGAAACAAAGGAATTCACTAATTATAATTCCCGGATAGTAAGCCCAGAATTCTGTGCACACTTTCTTGGAGGTAAATTCTATTGAATGAAGTGGGACTTACTTTTGGGGAATGTACTTTTCTACCCATGCTTAGAATCTGGGAAGTGCTTAAATTACCACACAGCCCTTCTTAGCCTCCTGAAGGGGTCTTTCCAGATATGAATTTTCTCTTTTATTTTTAAGATGCCATAGAGTGTAACCCACTCCTGTATTCTAGGAAGTGTGGGTGGTTCTTTTGGGCAACTGAGTGGTGGGGATTGTGTGTTTGCCCAATGCAGCTGGTGGAGTGGCTAAATTCTGTCAACACTTTGACTTTTACCTTGTATAGGAATCTTTCTTTCTTTCTTTCTTTCTTTCTTTCTTTCTTTCTTTCTTTCTTTCTTTCTGTAATTGTGCAAACTTGGAAAGAACAAGGCACCCGCCCTGTTTTTTCAAGATCATAGGCTGAATTCTCGTGTTATGTCTTGCTGGGTTTCCCCAATGCTGGGTAGCAGGCCTTTGGTCCTTCCCTGCATTGAGTTTAAGAAATCCTTCCCCTGGAATGCCCTGATGGGAGAAAAACACTGAGTGTGTAACAGTTCCAGGCTTACACCAGAGAAGCAGGGGAAGCCCATGGATGACTCTAATTCAGGAGATTTGTCTTTTGTCTTTGAAGGTAATGTACAGGCAGGGCCATTGCACAGCTCAGTTGGAAGTGGGCACTAAAACAATCAAAGTATTAGTTTAGAACAGAGAATATGGAAGAATTAAAGACCAGCAACTAGGAATGAATAAGTGAAAACACCTGGAGGAAGGGCAGACATACAAGTATGACTAACTGCTAGGGAGGGCGATGTGGACATTGAGGGGTAGAAGTAGTGTTAAGGTTAAAAACCACAGGATCCCCGCCCCCATGCCTTTTACTTTGGATGGGCTGCTAAGCCCGGCATTTGGAAGCCAGTGTGACTGATAAGGGAGGAACGACATGGGAATTTATTGCATGATTCCTTTTTTTCTTCTTTTAATATTTTGATTACCTTTTATAAGAAGTGTTATTTATTTTTGTATATAATAAAAGAAATAAAGTGAAAGAATAGAACTCATCTCCTTCATTTATTGTTTCGTCATTTGAAGACGCCTACCATCCCAAATTACAGAAGGTCACTCTCACAGTCCCTCTAAGTTTTAGGAGTATGTCATTCAGTTTGCTGAAACATCTCTGCTCAGAATTAATCAGTTACACAACTGTGGACATGAATCCCTGGCTCCATGGATCATGGAGGCCTGAGATGAAGCTGGAAGCTCTTCCCACTTCAAGTTTTGGAATGAGAATCTTACAGTGCTGGTGTTTGTCTTCTTGAATTGCACAGACCATAATAGCTCAAGGTCAGGCTGGAAGAGAGGCCCTGGCTAGGCCTGGCAGAACCAATTAAGAAACCATTTGTAGGATTTCATGTGACAATTTTGCTGTATTATGGGGCAGGGTGCAGCAGAGACTATTCCAAAGCCATGGACTCTAGAATAAAATTGGGCACCGTGATGGAGAGGAGGAGACAATTTTGAAAAGCAGAGGATGGTTCACACACAACTGCACCAGGAAGAAAGGGTGATATGAGACCTTAAAGATGCAAATGCCTCTTTCAAGTTGGGATCATGATTTCTAGTTCCAAGAGGCAACTCCAGATGCATTGATTTACAAATTGTTTTCACCCTCTGGGTTTGAAATAGGTTCATACCTAAAATAAGCAGGCAGTGCGGGGGGGGGGGGGGGTTCCCTCCTTGTAACAGGAGAGGGGATAGCTAAGCCCCTATCCCTAAATATATACATACCCATTGATATGAAATCAGTAATATTTACTGTAATTTATATAGGAGTGGGGCCCAATTCTTTCTCTTCTTCTTGACTTCGTAAACTCTGGGTAGGAGAATATCCTACTCATGGAAGTACAAGTAGCTCAGCAGGAATGTCTTTGTCACAGGTCTCTGTATCACTGATCTCTGTGATTAGCTCTGTGCATGCTAATATTGCTGTTTCGTCTGCATATCTGCCAGTTGCTCACTTACCGAGGGCTCATCTCAAGACACTGGAGCACATTCCTAGCTGATTGCATGCAGGGATTATTACGTTTAAAGATAGACATGTACTTTCATGCATTGCTGAACAAAGGCCTGAGGCAATGTTGGATTTGCTTGACCAGACTTTGCTCCAGTGCCTAATCATTATTATATATTATGACACTGTATGAAGGACAGAACTAGAGGTGGCTTAAAATCATTTCCAAAAGCCAACCGAAATGTTTTCTAGTAATGGTTAGATGTTCCCAGGGAATCTGCAGAAAGTCACTTGGCAAGTATGAAGTGATCTAACTGCAGTTGTGAAATGCTCTAACTAGCCTGAATAAGAATTTCCATACCGTGTCATATCAATGGTCCATCTGGGTCAGCCTTCTGTGTTCAACGGAGGTGGCAACCACATGGTTGTCATAACGTATAGTTCCATCCTAATCTCCATTAAGAGCCAGTTACGTAGTCACTTCAGTTATTTGCTTTAAAGCTGCTGCCAGTTTCGCTGCATAATCCTGAGCTCCCATTTTGTGAGAGTTTAAATAGCTTTTCTCAATGCACACCATTTCACATCGGTCATGACTTTATAAATAATTGGCCTGACATTTGCCCTTCCCCTCATATAAATAGTCTTCTCTACTTAAGATATTCTCGTTTAAGGAAGATGAGCCACGGTGATCAGTTCATTGCTTTTTCTGTACATTCTCCAGTTCCATTATAAAGACAGAAAAGAAACTGTTGTTGACAGGAAGGCTGGGGTAGAGAAAAAGAAAAGTAGAGATTACTTACAACAGCAAACTTTCACACTCTTCACTTCCCCAAGTGGTGGGAAGTTCCAGGGACAGTGCTGCTGGTTTTAGTTCCCTTTGCTGAAAGATAGCAATGGAGACTTGAGGTGCATTTGTAATATTTGCTTTGTTGACAAATATAGCATAAGTGGAGACAATCCACTTAAAACAAATCAACCCATGGCATTATGGACCTAATCCAAACTAATAGCCTCCTGTTTTCTTTACTCTTTTAAGTAAAGAAAAAGGCATCAGGAGATCCAATGAAGGTTCTCCTGTGTCAGCCCAGTTTGGACCTCACACACAATTTACCAAGCAAGCACTCATCCCAACTCAAAGTCCTGCACCTAAACTGCCCATTCAGATCACAATCCCCAGCCATTAAAGAACATACAATTCTTCTATGTCAAAACCCTGACTCCTATCTGGAATCCTTTAAGACATCATCAGAGTGATAGACCCATTCACAATAATCAAGGCAAGGCAAACTGTATAACACTAATTCTCAAATCTAAGACTGGACAGACAGGTCCTGCTGCTAGGTCCACTATTGTGGTCAGTTAGACTGGTGAGCACAAGAGACAGTGCCTTTTCAGTAGTGGCCCAAGCTTTGTGGAACTCCCTCCCATGAGAGGTACATTTGGCCCCATTTTTAAATGGGCCAGAAATATCTTGTTTTGTTCAGCTTTTAACTCTTATTGTTGGTCTGGATTGTTAAACTGTTTGCTGCTTTTTGGTGAGTATCTTTTGAATTCATTAATGTATTTTATGTGGAATGCTGGCCTAGATTGGTTTTATATTGTTGCTTCTGTTTTAATATGTCTTAAAGATCTTATGCTGCTGTGTTAGTTTTTAAAGTATCTTGATTTGTTTCATTTTTATACTGTTTTATTATATTCTTTGTATGCCTTTTAAAAAAGGCATTTTTTAAAAAAAATAATTGGTTAGTGATATTGTACATCACTCTGAAATCTCTCGTGATGAAGGGCAGTATAGAAGTTTTTTAAGTAAACACATACATACATAAATTAACAGGACTTATGACCTGAAAGGCAGCATAAAAATATTGAAGTAAATAAACAACATAAAACCGTATCCTGGCTTATATCCCTTCGAGATGTCCTTTTAGATATTATCAAGCAGCCTATAAATTGAAATCATCATCATCTCATGTGCCACAATTATGAGAAATAATTAAACAATTCAAAAGCTCCTGTGTACCCCAACTGCCCATCTAGGGAAGTGGCTGCCCATGGTGACTGTGTGATTAACCTTTCTGCATGGTAGTATGATTAGATTACTCACTCCTGATGTAGAGAAACAGCAGAATTACCCAACCTCAGAGGCTACCTGTTGCATCTCATTATGAATCACTGCTCTAGACCAGGAGGCCTTCTGGTCAGAAGGCAGCCTATAGGGACATAGGATGCTGCCATATACAGAGTGAGACTATATTCTTCTTCACATGGAGCTTTTATCCTGCTATTGAGATTGGTTATACGTGGAAGTTTGCGGGTCCTTTAGATGGCATCACCCAACTGAATGACCTTTATCCCATTTTTAAAAGGTCGGAGATAATGAGCTATCAAATTACAGCGCTTGAATTCAGCTTGAGTTCCCTCGAGAAAAGAGGAAAAACTCAGCATAAGAGGAGCCAAAGCACAGCACCATCTAGTGGCTGTATAATAAAACATATGGAAGACTCAGATGGGGGGGGAAGGGGGGAAGAAGCACGTGTAAGGGAGTCTGTTGTGATCCTACATTTAAAACGGAAGCAGAAAGCTCCATTTTAAATGCAGGATTTTAGGCTGGTGTTGAGATGGTCTATTTATCCATCTAGCCCAGTCCTGTCTAGTCTAAATGCCACCAACTTTCCAGAGTTTTTAATTCCACCTGTTACCTGATCCTTCGAACTGGAGATGCCAAGGATTGGACTAAGGGCCTTCTGCATGCAAAGCAAGTATCCTTCCCCAAGATGTATGTCTATTTTAAAAATAAAAATGTGTTTATTTAAAGAACTGCAGTCATATTCTTACTTTTTGCTATTGTTGACATGTGGAAAGGAATGCTAATGGACACTGACCAAATCTTCCAAAGGAACTTGTACATTTCTCTATCTATATATCTATATCGAGATGATAGATACTGACATGGACATGGACCTAGAACACCCTGGGCTTCTAATAATTCCAAGCAATATTTTAACAGCTGAAGTAGCTTATAAATAGTGTTTTATAATTTAACAGTAAAATAACATAGGAAGTTGTCTTATAATGGGTCAATGTGTCCACCTGGCCCAGTATTGTCTATTCTGACTGGAATCTGGTACCTGATCCTTTCAACTGGAGATGCCAAGGATTAAACTGGGGACCTTTGACATTTGAAGCTTGTACTCTGCCCATGAGTTATGTTCCCTGTGTCTCATGCAGAAACACATGGATAGGCTATTCTTACTTTTATCCACTCTAACACTAAACCTGTACAGGTGTAAGGGTGAAGTGTGCATCAGATATCAGAAGTCTGGGAAACACTGAATTAGAATAAAGACTAGGAAGAAAACCAGGAATCTGAAAGTTGTTTGAGGCATGAAGAAAAGGAGAACCATCACAATTTACTTCTCCATTCTTTCCTGCTCATATTTATGCTCCTTTTAAAAATGAGAAGATGGATGTTCTGTTATGCCTGTATTACAGCAAGTTTAAATAGTCTCTGCTCTACCGGAATGGATCTGACCTTCCCAACTGAATCTTTTTGTTTCCTTTTAACTAATCCGTTCCCTTTCATGAGTAATTTCCCCTTTTGAAGTTAAATATGACTGGACTAGATTCTGGGCAATTTCCCACCCACACATGTATTAGTATTTGGTTATTCATCTTGAGATCCATGCATATTTAATATACTTTTAATGCTACACAAATAATAAACAGAACTCACTAAGATGTAAACATAAATACCTTATGAGCATGATCTGCCCCATTAATTCCAGTTGGGTGGGGAGAAAAAGAAAGTGAGTGAGTGAGTGAGTGGGTTCCAAGGAATGCCCACATTGATCTATGTCCACTGAACTGAACAAGGAAGCTGTGGCATGCATGATGCATCAGACTGGCTGGAATAGATAATCTGATTGTTATTTTTATTTCTTTTAACCATTTGACTGAATGAAATTTACTTCCTTGCATCAAATCCTGGGCATAATTAAAGTTTAAATTTAGATTTAAATTAAGCTCCTCTTGTTAGTTCCATAACTAACTGCTCCATCATTTAGAACAGGGATGGATAAACTTTTTTCTGTTGAAGACCTCATTCATTTGGGGGTAATCTGTCAGGGGCTGCATGCCTGGGGTATGGAGCTGGAGCCAAAACTGAGCAGCCCACACCTTTTCTCTCTTTTGCCACTCCTCCTCCCCCCCCCGCCTCTCTCTCTCTCTGCCACCCTTCTGTTTGTCTTTGTATCTGGTATCCACATGGCTCTCTCTCTCTTCCAGCCCAGCAGGCTGCTGTGGGAGGGACAGATTGCTCTTTCCATAAGTCTGAATTGATCACTAGCAGAGGGCTAATGAAATTATGCCAAAGGCCAGGGGCTGTATGCGTCACTAGGGTCACAGGTTATCCACCCTCATTTAGAAGTTTTCAGATATGATCATCTAAGGTAGCATCCACTTTTGAGCATATTCTCCCCCCCCCCCACACACACACACACACACACCTAAAAATACTTTGTTTAATCCTTTTGTAACTCAGGGCCAATTAGATGTTGCATCTGCAATATCTGCTAAGTGTCAGCTCTTGCTAGCTGACCGTAGCTGGTAGTGATAAATCACTGGCTGATAACAGGGTCATAAATCTGTCCAAAGCTGCGAGAGGGGAAAAAGGAGGCTGAAGTGGGAAACTTCACCAGGGCAGTCCAATCCAAGAGCCTTTCTGTCTTAAATGGGCAGAGGCTCGCCTACATTGTTCTCTAACATGCAGCCACCTTCACTCTGCAGGGGTCGGTGGCATTTTGCCCTCCAAATCCCCTGGGGGGGCTGCAGCCGGGCCTAGAACATCCACAGGAGGGGGCTCGGGCTCCTTCTGCACTGGTCCCTTCCCCTGCGTCTGGAGCCTGCCATTCCCCTTCATCCTCGGAGGAGTCTGAGGGAGGCATGACACTAAGATATAATATGTAATGGATCTCCATATCAGTTAAAATTTAAACTAGCACCTGTAGAATAAAAATTAAATCTAGACCACATAACCGCATGCACCTGTCAGCATTTCGAAAGTATTAATTTCTTAAACCAACTCCCTTCTTGTGGATTAACTGGTAGCTACTCCAAAGACAAGGAATAACTAATTACATTAAGATGTGTATTTATCATAATTCTAAATAAAAAAGATGTTTCTCTTCATATGCTAATATATGTTTTGGTTATATTTTGTTTTAAAATAAATATTTCAGTTCAAAGGCAGTGGATTTCCTGCATCCTGATGAGGTTGGACTAGATGACCTTTGAGGTACGTTCCATCTTTATGAGTCTTTGAAGACTGCAAATACTACAGCTACTTGCACTTAAATACCATTGAAATCAATGGGATAGGTTAGTCATAACTAATGTGAGCCCCGTTTATTTCAATGAGACTTAAGTGTGATAAACTTTACTTGGATCAGGACTTTTTTTGTTATTTTGAGTGTATTCTCTCCCAATTCCCACTTTGCCCAAATGTCCCCTGTCTGTGGTTGTCTTCATCTTCCGACAGAAGAGTTTTACTTCTGTGTTAATATCTTTATCTGGAAGTTACACTTGAGTGCGTGTATACTGTGATCAGAGCCTGTATTGTTCTTCAAATTAATTCAGCATGTGTTGCACAAATGCATCCTTGACATTTTCCACCCAGATCAGATAATAGCATTATGATGCATGTACTTGCTGAACTTTTGCAATGCTGACTTACGCAGAGCTGTTTAATTTCTTAACCTCTTGTCTTCAAAAGCACCCCTCATCATCATGTTGTTTCAAATAAAAAACAAATAGTAAGAGAGAGTTACTCAAAATGAGTAACTTGAACACACAAGGGCTGGGATCGGAAAACATTTCAATGCCGTTGTGATCCATACATGAGGACAACATGGGCTCACAGGGTAGCATCCAACGGTGTCATTCCACTAATGCAGCTGACACTGTATTCACACATAGAGGCTAGGTGTGTAACTATGCGCAGGTCAGGATTAGCTCCAGTGCCACTGTGGGACCTATGGGTTCACAGCCACTGTATTCAGGTTTAGAACAGGTTAATTGGGGACCCAGTTCACTGGTAGAGAGCCCTAGGCCATGAGAACTGAGGTTGGCTTGGTTTCCCACCTGATTGCAGGATGAGCATGGTGGCTGGTTTGGGCCTGAGCAGGAATAGGAATGTCCGAAGGGTGAGAGCATCATTCTCCCTGGTTTCTTCAGAGGGGAGTTGAACACTCCTGACCAGCTGTCAAGAATTCAGCCTTGAACAACAGGACTACAGCTAAGAAAGCTGATAGCCTCTCTGTGAGAACCAGACAGGATGGTTTCTCAAACCTGTTTCCTTAGGAACGGAGAATGCCTAAAGAGGGCAGAACAGACCTGCATGCTTAGGCATAATGCTAGCTAGGGGTGTACGGATCCCCCACCATCTGTTCCAGTGGGGAATCTGTGGAGGGGAGAGGCGATCCATTCCTCCGCCCCGGAATCCTCCAGAGCGGCTCTGCTCCACAAGGATTCCGCAGAGCTGCACCAGCTATAGGGCTGCTTACCTTGCCAGCCAAAGCCGTTCACCTCCTCCGCGCCGATTGCCATTTCTTAAAAAAAAAAAAAAAAAGCGATCGGTGGGATGTGCCTATAGACTTACACACAAATAGAGCTGTGAACACAAGGACACATAGACTTATACACAAGATTCACGGCTCTATTTGCGTATAAGTCTATGGGCACATCCTGCAATTGCCTTTTTTTTTTTAAGAAATGGCGAGCGGCATGGAGGAGGTGAATGGCTCCAGTGGAAGAAGCAGCTGAGTGCCGTTCTGCCTCCAATCCTCCTGGAGCAGAGGTAAGTGGTGCTGATCTGCCGCGGATTCCTGAGGCTGGATTCCAAAGAATCCGGCCTCATTTGAATCCATGGTGGATTTCTCTAACATCCCTAACACATCTCTGTAAGGTAGATCATCAGAAGGAGGGATCTAACAGTCACTCCCCTAGTATTTAAGTTTGGGCCAAGACCACGGAGAGTTTGCTGGGAACATTCTCATCTTTACTGCCCCAAATCCTTTCTGTTTAGACTTACCACTGTCTGAGCCAATCAAAACACTCTTCACCTGGACTCTCCATCCAATCTGGACCCATATCTTTTTGAAACTTGTATCATTAAGAACCTACCATGGAATATAATGCTGTAAACAATGTCTATAATGCTTGGACCATTGCCTTGTTTGGACTTAACCTTTCTTTAGTCATAGAATCATAGAATAGTAGGGTTGGAAGGGGCCTATAAAACCACTGAGTCCAACCCCCTGCTCAATTGCAGGAAAGTGCCTGGGACCATCATGACACCTGGGTTTTTAGCCTACCTGGGATCTAGTGTAGTAGAGTGTCATCACACAAGACAGAAATCCCACACCCCTTACCAGGCTTTCTTCTTCTGGAGTCTTTCCAGCATCATGATCAGCACAATACACATGCCTCCCGCTTTTGTTGTTTTGCCATTTTCCTTCGGTGGAAGTTCTCTATGTTCTGTTTATACAACCAGTAGATGGCGCTGCGACATTATGGCGATATTGCAGATTCCCGGAATTACACATCCTCTTCAATGGTGGTATAATTTATAACTACATTATTGGCTAGTTAAATTATTGTGGGATAAACCTAAAAAATCGCAGGAGAAGTACTGGAGGATAACAAAGTTGTGAAAAGGACTGCAAACTTCTATAAGTGACCCACCACAAGTGCATGATAAAAGCCTCATGTGATGGCAGCTGTAGAGACCCCAAGAGGGAATCTCTCTACTGCTCATGACTTCCACCTCCATGCTGTCATCTTGTAAGATGGACTTGGTCTGTCTGAGAGCATGGACCAGAGAGACACTAACAGGGAATGTCTCTATTGCCTGGTACCCTCATTCTCTCTAGCTTGGGCTTACCATGTCTCTTGATCTTTGATCTACCTTGACACACGTCTTGAGGAGATTCTTACGTAAACTCTATTGTTGGACTGACCTCTGGGTGTGTGTATTCTAGTTTGTAACTTGCTTTTGAACCACGTTTTGAATTGCCTGGAATGTTATCTTGCCTGGATTTATTGTGACCCTTGACCTTGCCATATATTATGAACTGTAGAGATCCTGACTTGGGAAATTATCATGGGACTAATCTCTGACACAGTTGTAGATATAGGCCTTTGAATTGTTCACTGAACTAAGCCATGGGCCTATAGCTGTCATGGAACTACAGGATTTCTGAAGAGTGTAACCATTAAGCTTTTATAGTGACATTTGCTACAATAAATAATCTTAGTGACTTGGATGTCGTCTGTCAAAATGCTAGAGCGGGTGCCAGAAGGAACGGGCCCATGTCAGTGCAAGGAGAGAATCCAACTGAAGTTACGCTTGTGCAACCACCCCACTAATGGATCTTGGCTACACTTGCGCAAGCTCTGCTAGCGCACCTCATTACTGTTTACACAAGCTCCACTAGCACTTCTCCTACCACTTGCGCAAGCTCCAATTTGATATGGTGGAATGACACCGCTGGATACTGCCCTGGTCCCCAGTGATTCTGCATTTCTCCCGCCAGCCAGCCAGAGCCTGCAACTACCAGAAATTTCTGCAGCACGCATCTTACAAGTAGAAGCATGCACTCTTCATGCTGCTCCTAGCACAGATATTCTGTGAAAAACACGAAACAGAAGATCAAGGAAGCAGAGGGATACAATTTTCTTTGCCAGCCTCTGAAAAATCAGTGCTACATGAGCTAGAACAACTAGAACAATTTTCCAAATCAGTCAACTCTGATAAAGCAGAGGAACATCCATGGATTTTTCTAATTTTCTATTCCCAAACCAGCTACCCATCATCTATGCTAGAAAGAAAGTAGAGCACATACTAGGAGGAAAGAATCCTTTCCCTCTATCTTCCACTACAGATGCCATTTATGTGACTGTGATAACAATATTGCACTACAGGCATTGATAATCCAGCACCATCTAGATATAATATGGGGTGGCCAACTATATGGTAAGCATCTTGCCCACAATCTAACTAGTAAGGAAAAGAAAGTAGTTTTTAAAAGTTATGTGTGTGCACATGTGTGTGTTCATGGGAGGGAGGGAGAGATTTCACATTTAAGGATTACAGCTCATTTTAGTTGCTTCCCTACCTACACTGTAAAGACGCAAGTAGAAAACAGTAACACTGAAACCATCCCTGACACACACTGAAATAACAGCGCTGCATTATTTTATTTCATAAGAATACTGAGTGCATTAATAATGACAGCTATAATTTCTACAGCATCTTTCAAGTACCAACTCATTTATAATCCGTAACTCGTTGCAAGTCAATTCTTCACTGTCTCAATCCCCACCTCCATGTAAAATAGAAAGCATAGTCACATGTCACTATTGCTGTGAAGGTGAATGACTTGAGCAAATGCTATTGCTTGACCTGAAGTTGAAGGGTTATTTTAAAATCTGTAGATTATTCTGTAATACTTCTTGTGAATCAATTCCTCATCCTGTTGGGGATTACTTTGTTTCAGCAAGGGGTGTCTTTTCCATTAGACTGTGAGGTGGTATCCAATGGTGGTGGCGGAGCTCCGCCAAATCTTTCTGTTGCACAAGTGCTTGCGCAAATATAACTTTAGTTGGATTCTCCTCTTGCGCATAGTTCAGAACCTCGTTTCTGCTAGTGCTATATCATTTGCACTAGTGGAATGACACAGCTGAATATTGCCCTCAGACTGTTTTATATGGTACACAAGCCTTGAGGTTTTGCATCAGAAGCAAGCTATGCTGAAAGGGATCCAAGCGCTAGATACACTTTATATATGTTACATTTATAAGAATTTCAATACAGGTAATAGAATTCTTTGGTTCGGGGGGTGGGCATGAGTTCGCATAGAGGAGCAATTTGTTTGCACACATTCTATTCATTTACCCATCCTTCCATCTATTAAACTATTCCAAGTGGAGTGACCAGTTAAACTATCAGTTGAGGCTGCAGTCCTTGGCACACTTACATGGAGTAAGTCCCATAGAAATCAGTGGGAATGGCTTCCGAGTAGACTTGCATAGGATTGCAGCCCAAGTCCATTTCTCAAGGCTCTTCAGATGCTGAATAGGCAGGTTTAAAATGTGTCCTATGGATTCTTACCTCTTGGATTGCCTGTTTGGATTATGTGCTGGATTACTTGTTGGATTACAGTGCAATCCTACTCAGAAATAAGTTTATTGATTTCAGTAGGAATTACTCCCAAAGAAGTAGGTACAGGATTGTAGCCTTACGTGCAGCAGTGGCTCTAGGTTTTTGAGAGCCATAGGGCAAGGCACCTTCAATGGGCTCCCTCCCTCAGTAAGTCTACCTTCTCACTGCCATTGTCATTAGCTGCTACTGCTCCTCATCACTGTCTCTTGCTTGCTTGGGAGGCAGAGAACCAGAGAGCAAGGAGGCAGTAGCATCTACTGCTTCTCACCATCACCATTGCTGAGCCAGAGTGAGAAGCAGGTGAACAAGCAGGTTGCAATGGTGAAAAGGAGAAGCAAGAGGCAAAGAAACAACAACAGAAGATCAGAAATTAAAGAAAAAGCCTCAGCAACCAGTAAGGCGGGCAAAAAAGAACTGAAGGATTGGACAGGAACCTGCTAGGAACATGTGCAGTATGACCATGGGGGAGGGTTCCCACCAAAACAATCCTCAGCTAGAGAATATTCCTGACTTGAGGCTCCACACAGGCATAGAGCCCTTATGTGTGATGCACCAAGACCACAAACGAGAAGGCATGGTTTCTCTGGCCCAGTGCCATAAGAAGTTAGGGGGCAATCTACACTACAACTTTAAACTGGTTTCAAACTGGTTTATCTAAAGGAATCCTGCAGTTTCATGAGGGTATTGAGAATTCTTTGCTAGAGACCCCTGTCCCCTGCCCAAGCGGCCCCTCTTCCTAGAGCTACAATTCGCAGAATTCCTGTATTTGGTAGCCGTAATCACTAAAACAGGTTTGAAACCAGTTTAAAGTTGTAATGTAGATTGCCCCTTAGACACAGGGCTGCTAGTATTAGCAATCAGATGGCATTGTGCAGGTGTTCCAGCTTTATCTACCTAACAGATTTTTTGCATTATTTAAGGGAAAAGATGGAAGAAGCAGTAAGAAAACATGGCAGGGTACTGAGTAGAAGACAACATCATCTAGACCCCCTGTAAACTTCTGGGAATGAGGCATAAAGGCCTCATCTGGAAGCACCCATAGTCACATCCTGCTTCATGTGTTTTAGTCATTTTGTTTAAAGAATAATTTAAATTTTTAAAAGAAATGAATACCTAAAATATTCTACTGTAAGTTGCCAATTTCCACCTAAGTGACCGAGTGTTTAAGCCACAGCAGCAGTTATTACAGGGGCGGCCAAACTGTTCCCTAGTCAGCTGTGGCTCTTGAGCCAGCAAAGGTGTCCCCACATTTTGTGGCTCCTGCCATCCCCCCTGAGGCACTGAGAGACAGGACAATCCCTGCCCTCTGCAGCCACTTCAGGTACGGGTGCTGCTGAGGGCAAAGGGGGAGTCTGTCTGGCATGCAGGAGGGAGAAGAAGTCATTGAAGAGGCACAGGCAGGTCAGGAGAGAGAAGAGAGAGGAACCAGAAGCAGCTGCCTACCGGCATGAAAAGGAGGGGAGAGTTTGTGGTCGCCAAAGGCTGCTGAAGAGGTGTGAAGAGCTCGGAGAAGAGAAAATGCAGGCTTAGCCAAAAAGGAACAAACATAAACCAGGGCAGGGAGTGGAAGCTACCAAGTCTGGAGCAGCTTGAGAGATCAATCAGCCTTGCCCCCTTGGCCTCCTTACAGGAGTTAAGCTCAGGCTATGGGGCCTTCCCCCTGCCCCATGTTCTGCAGGCCTACTTCTTGCTTTACGGGGCATTACTGAAGTATGTGTGGGGGATTAATCTGCCCCCCAAAAGGCATTTTCCTTTATTACTAAAGTGGAGGGGGGTTAATCTGCCCTCCCAAGGCCTTTTTCCTTTACGGGGCGTTACTGAAGGGGGGAGTTTTAATCTGCCCTCGGAAGGCCTTTTTTCCTTTACTGGGCATTACTGAAGTGGAGGAGTTTTAATCTGCCCTCCCAAGGCCTTTTTCCTTTACTGGGCATTACTGAAGTGGAGGAGTTTTAATCTGCCCTCCCAAGGCCTTTTTCCTTTACGGGGTGTTACTGGGGGGGGGGGTAATTGCCCTCTCAAGGCCTTTTTCCTTTACTGGGCATTACTGAAGTGGGGGGAGGTAACCTCTTATGGCCTTTCCCATCCACTCATGCTCTGCAGTCCTCACCTAGGAAGCAGGTGGGTGGGACACAGGAGTCTACATTTTTTGGCTGGCCTTGCCAAATTATCATGTTATAATATACATATAAGATCATCATGTTGTTGTTGTTGTTGTTGTTCATACTACAGTTTAAATTATTATGGCTGCAATCCTATATAAACAGCATATGCAGGAGTTTCCCCCACTCTTGCGGGAAAGAGAGGTGGGGGAGTGTTCAGGTAGAATAGCCACTGATGCTTCTTCTACCCTCATATGCTACGTTAAAAAAAAAAAAGCACCAATTGAATTTCTGCCTGTCATGTACCTGGTAAGAGTACTGTGATTTCCACACTTTACAAGGCACTACCACCATACCTGGGGCTCTGTGTCTAAGAGCTGAGTGACAAGTAGAAACTTGATAAGTGCCCTTTCCCCTAGCATTTAGAGATGATATTGCTTACCAAGTTGGTTACTTGTAATGTGGAATGGCTGCTTCCGTTGCATAGGGGTTCATCACACAGAGCTTTTATCCTGCTTTTGAGATGGCTCTGTCCTGGAAGTTTGTGGGCTCTTTAGATGATGCCATTACCCTCCAGGGTGTCTCCTGCAATTTCCCCCAGCTGATCCTGTGTTTTCCCCAAACGCAAAAAAATGTGGTTTTTTCCAGACCACGGCACAGGAGTACCATGACTTCCCCGTGAAATTCTCCAATAGCGGGAGAAACTGCTGTGTCTGCCTGCTGTGGGAATTTGTTTTGAGTTGCTGGGGGGCGCGAATGCTCAGGATGATGAAGGCATTGAGGATGGGAGCGGGGTGTGCAGGAGCAGATTTGACAGGCAAGAGGGCAAGGATTGCCCACCAATTGCAACTCCTGCCTCTGCTCAACTCTTGCTGAGGAAGGGCTTTCCTCGATTCCCAGGTGTCTTCCAAGTAAATGCTTCAGCACATTTCTCAGTTGGAGGGAGATGAGGGTAAATGCCTCCCACCCCACCAAGCTCAGAAGCAACGTCCTCTGTTGATTCAGAGCACCCCATTAAGTTCAGTGGGGCTTACTCCCAAGTAAGTGTGCCAAGGGTTGCAGACTTATGGCACAATCATACATTTTATGTCTACTCAGAAGTAAGCCAGAGGTTTCCTGGGGGCTGTGAGAAAAGAGTACAGCAGAAGCTAAGCTACAAAAACAAGAAAAAAAAACCCTCCTTTGCACACATGCCAGGGAGGGAGGGAGGTACTCCCTCAGTTCAAACCATGTGCCTGCCATGTAAAGGAGCCCTTCCTAATCCCACAAAGAAACCGAAAGCAAGAAGCTCTGGAAAGGATGTGGATTTTTGCAGGTTTTTTGCTTAATGTAGAAACACCACAGACTCCATGTACCTATTCCATTGGACAGGCAAATCTGGGACTTGGGTCCACCGCTCTGCCACTAACAGCCATCAAGCTCCAAAGTAGAGGTGAAATTGAAACTAGCCACAGCATAAGATACCATACTATACACATATCTCCTAAATAACCTGTCTGTTAAGAACGTGGCTCTTAACAGCTGCAGTTTTGCAGCATTTTGGAGTTGAATGAACATAGAAAGCCATTAGTTCAGCATTTTAAATGGAAGAGTGTTTTTGTTAACTGAATACTTGATAAGTGGTTGGCCAACATCTCAGCTAGTATAATGGAATAGTGGATTCAGCTGTTTCCAATAGTGTCGCTCTACTGATTGAAGGCTGTTTGATCTGTTGGATCAAAGAACCTTCCATCAGCAAAAGGCCACAATTGGATACAACTATTTTACACCAATTATCACATTTTCACTTACTCTTATCAAGGCTGTCTTTACATGAGGTATTTATAGTGCACTCATGACTGGCCACCCACAGAAGTTTGGGGTCCATTACATGACACCGCTGTCATCCAGGGCCCCTCCTGCGCTATTCCTGGCAAAAAGTGTAGTTAAAAAAGAAGTTTAAATGAGGTATTTAAATGCAACGGGGCACACCACCATTTTTCAACCACTAGTTGGCACTCTTTTTCATCGATCGATATTCGGGCTGGTGAGAAAGGACATTTGCTCACATTCCTTGTCAAATAAGCCAATTCTCATCATGCCATGGTGATGGAAGAAAATACTCTGGGGGGTCTCCCAGATTTTCCCTTAATGTAGAGATGTTCCAAGTCTGGTAAAATGGTCAATATTCCTTTATGCTAGTAGAAATGCTACATTGGGTCAATTAAGATTCCTTGAGGTCAATAATAAGGGTTACCACCCTTTTGGGGTGGGGAACAGACATCCCTTAAAAAATTATGACTCCTAGAATCAAAGGAATAGAAGGTTCTCCTAGGACAGGGGTAGAGATGTTTTTTCAGCCCGAGGATCAGATTGCCAACTGGGAAACCTCCCTGGGAACACATGCTAGCAGTAGGCATGATTAGACACCAAAGTAAGTACAGCCACCACACTCTTTCACACACCATTCTACAGTTTGACTAACTTCCTCAAGAACTAACTTATTGAAATCAATAGGCCTAAGCACACCTAACTATGTGTTGTGCTGTGGCCCATGTCTTTCTAGTCAGGTACTCTAGAAATAATTACCTATGAATTCTCAAATAAAAATGACCAGAGTGATCAATCTCACTTTCAGCAGTCAAAAAGACACACTTTTTCTTTTTAGGTATAGAATGCATAATGACTAGATGATGGAGAATCCAGTCCTAACCAGGTTAACTCAAAAGTAAATCCTGCTGATTCCAAGGAGACCTATTCCCAAGTAAGTATGCTTATAACTGCAGCCTAAAATTCATAATGGCCAAGGCTTTTCTTGAGATTGATCAGAAAGCCAGCCAGCTGTTTCCTCAGCGTAGAGCGGCTGTTGAATGAGACTGGGCACAAGATGAGGAAAATACACTAAATGGCCAACATGCTGTAAACAAGCATGACAGGCTACATATTGCATGGAGGATGTGAAGTTCTCTGACAGCTGAAAATGTATCCCACTGCTTAATTATTTTGTGCAACTACTCTATTGTCAGCTGCGGTCAGCTATATGCTGGCACCTGCTGCCATCTGTTTGGTTAGAATACAAGACAGGATTCTTCCCCTTCACTGACCTGGTTTATGCAGTCTTAACTAGCTTGGCAACTATTAAGAATCCACATACAAGTGATGAATCTTAAAAGCCATGGATAGGTGCCAAGTTGTGGTTCATAGGGAATTCAAAAGCACTGAACCAATTGCTTACGGTCAATGCCTTTGAGGCATAAATGAAAATAAGAATTCTAACATTTTTTCAGAGTAATCAATAGCTAAATTATTAGTGCAGGCCTGGCTCAATCTATTTTGTTGCTCTAGGTGAAATTAATATTGCTGTCCCCTTTGCAGCTGATTGCATACAGCTGGTTTATGGCTGGAGGGGGGGATTTTATTTCCTAGCCCAGCATTTTCTCTATTTCATACAAGTGAATAGACTGAGGGTGAACTTTTGGTCCATTTGCTTGTATGGAATGAGAAAAAGGGCCCACAATAGCTGTGATCCCTTGAATTACTGTTATCCTAGGCAGCTGTTTGTACTGCCCACAGGTCTTCTCAATGCCCATACAGTGTAGACCTTCTTATAGAAGACCTTCTTATACAATTCTGTCTTATAGAAATGTAGACAATTATTTAATTGAAGGGCTACAGTTAAATTTATAATTGTTAATACCTCAGAGACATGAGTTCAATCATTCAAGTATAAAGGTTGCCCTTTATTTTTGAGACATTTCTCATTTCCTGGTCAAGGCGCGTGTGAACAAGGCTAAATTCTAAGTATAAGCCATAGCACCTACTCCCTGCCGCCCATGGACCCTGGAACGGGGGGCGGGGAGGGTGAGCTTGAGCCCTCCCTAAGACTGGACTTGGGTGGGCTGAGCCCCCCCTGAAATGACCAGGCAAAATTGATAGTGGTACAGCAGTGTTCTTAAGTTCTGGCAAAACAATGAATGGCTTCCTGCACAGCCACTACAAAGAGGTCACTAGAGCATGAGCATCCCTTCTGTAATGCATGGGGACCGCACCGGGAATGCTAACAGATAACTGTGTGTATTTTATTCTGTTTTCATCAAGGCCTTTGCTGGCAGCCATCTTAGGAACAGTTCCAACCAGCAAACTGGAGCATGCTCAGTTTCCCTTTGCTACAGCGATACATCTGCACTTTGGCCACTAGGCGGGAACACACTGGGCATGTTTCCACTCAGCTTCACTTTGTTTGCAACTTTGTTGCGATGTTTCCCCAATCACATCTTCTCCTTTTCCTGTTTCCACAGTGCTTAAAGTCTTGCCTTATGCTGTAGCATGGGGGTCTGTGATGTTTCCACTGAGCTCTAATAGAATTATTTTCTTGATGGCTGGGTGGAGTCTGGGTGGAGTCTGGGTTGGGTCTGATTACCTCATCAGTGTTCCCGCCTCCTTGGCTGTGTTTCCAGGACACTGGAAGGAGAAGCTAATGGAGGAGTACCAGATTTTTAAAAAGCAATCAGCTTTGCTGTGAAGAGAGGCTTCCCCCTCTCCCTCGAACATACAAAGAATATACCATTATCCATGCGCATTCTGTAATTTTTACTTTGAGCAATTACTACTTACATTTTTTCTTTTTTATCCAAGTGTGATTGTGACAGTGCTAGAATATGACAGATTTATTTATTTAACCCATTAAATATGCAGATGAAAAAATGCACCTACAAGTAGGTCATCATGACATGACCTGCCTGCCAGTCTTGAGCCCGCTCGCCCCCCTTAAAAACAGTTCCAGAGTCCCCGCTGCCACCCAGTTTCACTAGTTTATGTTGTTGCTAGCCAACATAGGTTTGTACTGAGCATGTGCCATGGTATAATTCATCACCAACCATAGGCTGAAATGAGCTGAAAAATGCATTTTAATAAAAACTACAGACATGTTAAACTATTACTAGGACAAAGCATGTACTAGATGTTCCCGTTGACCTAACAGGGAAAAAAAACATTTCCCCAAAGACACCATCCAAATAGATCAACCAATAAAGTCTAACCCTCATGGGAAAATAAACCATGACAAAACCTCTCAAACTGCTGGAAGTCAGTCTTCAAACTTTAAGCTTCTATAAGTAAGCCATTTCTTACCCTTTCTACCTCAAAATCAGCATGGGTCATCTCATCCTCAAACCTATCTCTCCTACACTCAGCTCCATCTGTTCAGATTCAGATCAAAATGTTGATTCGGTATCTAAGTATAAGCCTGCCCCCTGACTGCCCCCCTCCCATTTCTGTTTATAATGGCAGAATGCGAGTCTTGCCCTTAACATAAGGCCACACACAACTGCTGCCCTATAATAAGTAATTGAGTGAATAGTGGTGGCATATGATTACACTAGGAATTTTGAACTACACTTTACAGGTAGTGGAGTAGTCTAGAATATGGTTAGACCTCATAGTAGTGAAATTTCTTAGGTCCCTTAGGGTTGCCTCATCTCCATTACTATAGTTACCAAGCTTTTCTACAGGAGACATTTATTGTGCCCTGTGATTCCTTACTCACAGTTGTTTATGGGTTCTTTCGCTTCTGTTTTTTAAGAGCACTTTCCCAGGGAAAATGGGGTATTATTTCTGAAGGTGAAAGAAAACGTAGTTTCTTACTTGTGTATTTGAGGTATTCCACTATAGCACCATGCTGCCTAGAGGTTGTGTTGTGGAAAAGCAGGAAAGGAGAAGCTCCTTGTGAAGAGCTCAGATCTTAATTCTGCAATAAAACCGAAAGTAGATACAGCAATAAACAGCCTTGTGTAGAAAAGCTCACCATTTTTTCATGGAGAGAAAATGGGTCTGCCTAACACATTATGGGTCCCAGCATCTTTGTGTGTTCCTCCCCAATCCTTTTTTAGGAACAGCACTGTCACAGTGTTGATTATCTACTGGAAGGGCTATGGATGCCTCATAGTCCACGGGGAGATCTCCACAACAACAGAAGAAGAGGTGAATGGAGGATTACCTGGATTTTTCATGGAATCAGCTTTGTTCTGGCAGAGACCCACGAATGAGTGCACTGCACCTTTATAACGCACTTGACAGGAACATACTTCTGGCTGGGATAGGGGGAGTGGAACTGAACGTCATCAGACTGGCATGGTCAGCTCAACGAATGAGAGAGGCTTCCTCCGCCCCCCGCCCAAACACAGCCAACCCGCAGGAAATTGCTCATGGAGACCCCCCCCACACCCGGTGCCCTCTCCTGCCTTCCTAGATCAGCAGTCAAGGAGCTGGCCCAAGCATTAACAAACCTAGCCAAATGAAAGTAAAACAGCCAGATGGCAACCCTAACCATGACTGGCCTGGCCCATACAGGAACTGACTGTCTTCCTGTTCAGTGTCTAGAACAACCCAGACTGATCCAGAATAAAATGGTACACTGCAGAGTAAGTAACGTAAGACCAAGCGGCAAAGGCTTTTTCCTCAGTTTGTTCAGTCTTGTGTTTAGGCCATGCACAACTGCATGCCACTTGTTCTGGCAGGTGGATGCGGGGAGCGTTTTTAGTATTGTTGTCTAAACTGGTAAGCACTGTTGTGTTTTATGGGCCCTGGCTTTTAAGCTGTGTCCTCCTTATCTATGTGCTTTTACTGATGTTTGTAGGATAGCTATGCATGAGGAGCATTTTCATATGTGAAATAAGACCTTATTAGCCTCTCATGCAGTATTTGTGCCACCTTTGCATTATAAACATATTTAAGGAAAATCCAGTTTAAGCCTCACCTGTGAAAATGCCCCTACTCCTTTGAAAATCAAGTGCTAACAACCGTTCGTGATCCTATTCTTCCTTCCTTATTATATAGCTGTATTTCCTTTGGAACATTCAAGTTTATTTACTTCTTCATCCATCAAGCTAATTTCTCAGCACTTACTTTGTATTAATCTGTATACTCTGCAGGCCACCCACCTGCAGCTCAACTGCTTTGTCTTGGTCTCTGAAAACAATTTTATCTTCATTACAGTATTTGAATTGAACTCCCTATCCTCAATCATTACATTTATGTAACAGGTGGAAGGACTCTCAAATTATGCCAGATGAACAGCACAATCCTATATATTTCTATTCAGAAGTAAATCTGATTGAGTTCAATGGGGCTTACTCCAAGGTAAGTGAGTATACAATTACAGCCTATGTTTCTTAACACACTTAACACAACAAAACTGATCTTGACATTAGCTATTGACAGAGAATGTTAAGATACTTTTGCTCTGACTGTAGAGATTTACAATATAGTTTTATAGATACATTATGTAATTTTATCATTTACATTTCAGATGTATATGATATAATCAAAATCTTTTAAAAAAATGATCACTACTTGGGTAATAATTTTTAAAAGCAAATATATCTATATATATATATATATATGTGTGTGTGTGTGTGTTTAAGGGTCAAACTAGATGTGACATTGGAAGATTGGTGATTGGTTCTGCAGCATTCTTAAAAAAGAGGTAAATTCAACTTTGTATATTTGGTGGGACATATGGAATCAAAGCTACAGCAGTGAGGGAGGGGGGTTAAGACGTTCCCTTCATGCCATTTTCTAAATTTAAATCCATCAGAAGCTGTTTTGGTGGGATTTAAATTGGGAAAATGGCACTAACATTTGATGAAACTCTCTCTTTATAACTTAGGGCCAATTTACAAAGGGCTTCTGCCTGCGATATTTATTTCTTATCTTAGTCTCTTGCTCTATTCTACTGGAAGGTTCTAGTATATTCTTCCCCCAGAAGATTCACCATTGCTTAAATGTGAAGCTGAAATATTTTGGCCACCAAATGCGAAGAGAAAACTCCCTGGAAAAGACCCTGATGCTGGGAAAGATTGAAGGCAAAAGGAGAAGGGGACGGCAGAGGATGAGATGGCTAGATAGCATCACCGATGCAATGAATATGAACTTGAGCACGCTCCGGGAGAGAGCGGAGGACAGGAAGGCCTGGCGTGCTATGGTCCATGGGGTCATGAAGAGTCGGACACGACTTAACGACTGAACAACAACAAAGCACTTAGAAATGACAATAGTCCAGGGTTGGCTCAAGAAATTTTGTTGCCTGAGGTGAAGGGCATGATGTAGTCTGGGAAAACCATTCCAGATACAAAATCCAACTGGACTGGCAGCTGAATATTACATCAGCACTGATGACAGAACAGCATCCTACACAGAGCTAGTTTGCGTGTGCCGAGCAGATTTGCATAATTACTCTCAACAGCGCAGCTTATGTCCTGCACACCCAGCCAGGGTGGCTTGTTGCTGTGGGTAACAAGCCACCCAGAACCCTACAACAGTCCATGGGTTCTGTAAACTAGCCCCAGAGAATAAACAGAGTGCAAAACTGAAGTATATAAGCAACAATAAGAAAGTTTCCCCCAATTACTTGTCGCATGCAAATACATTTTAACACAACGTTGTACATTGTAATGATATAAGTAGGAATGGTGACTCATACTCATCTTTCCCTCGTATATAAAGTAGAAATCTCCTGATTTTAACCTTTCTAACCTACATGCTTCAAACTGACACTAATTAGGGTTTTTCTCTCCTCAGCTACCCTTTGCCCTTGTGTCCGGGAAAACCCAGGAGTAGAAATGACTTTCCACTTGTGAATAGCTATCACTAGATCAGGAGAAAAGATTGCAATCCGTCACATTGTTAAGCATATTTAAGTTGTATTAAAAATGCTTAGTGGCAGCTTGGATTGTGGCTGTAATTATTAACATGTATCCAAATGAAATAAAGGTTACCTATATAGGCTTTGGAAAGTGAAATATTACTTAAATCAAAGAAATATAAGAATATATCACAGGTATACCTAGTTTAACTTTTGAATGCACATTTTACCTAACATGTCAACATTTATGAAAATGTATTGCATCCGGCTCATTTTTTTTAAAGAAACTGACAAAATAGGAATAGAAGTTCAGCTGAGAATAAATACTTTCATGAAAGCTTCATTTGCAAATTATACTGTTTTTGTTCCTTTTTTTCAAACTTTGAAAGCATATTGGTGCTTCAGAGGACTTATCTGAACTTGAAGTAACCTGTCTAAAGCCTTACAAAGAAATCCCTGGCCAAAAGAAGAGTGAAACAATTGTTGGATGATTACTGCCGGAAACGTGGTTTCTTGTTGTTGTTGTTGTTCAGTCGTTCAGTCATGTCCGACTCTTCGTGACCCCATGGACCATAGCACGCCAGGCCTTCCTGTCCTGCGCTCTCTCCCGGAGTGTGCTCAAGTTCATATTCATTGCATCAGTGATGCTATCTAGCCATCTCATCCTCTGCCGTCCCCTTCTCCTTTTGCCTTCAGTCTTTCCCAGCATCAGGGTCTTTTCCAGAGAGTTTTCTCTTCGCATTAGGTGGCCAAAATATTGGAGCTTCAGCTTCAGTATCTGTCCTTTCAATGAGCACTCAGGGTTGATTTCCTTTAGGATGGACTGATTTGACCTCCTTGCAGTCCAGGGAACTCGTAAGAGTCTTCTCCAGCACCACAGTTCGAAAGCATCAATTCTTCAGCGCTCAGCCTTCCTTATAGTCCAGCACTCACAGCCATACATTACTACTGGGAAAACCATAGCTTTGATTAGACGGACCTTTGTCGGCAAGGTGATGTCTCTGCTTCTGACTATGCTGTCTAGGTTTGCCATAGCTTTCCTCCCAAGGAGCAAGCGTCTTTTAATTTCATGGCTACAGTCACCGTCTGCGGTGATCTTGGAGCCCAAGAAAGTAAAATCTGTCACTGCTTCCATTTCTTCCCCTTCTATATGCCAGGAAGTGATGGGGCCAGATGCCATGATCTTAGTTTTCTTAATGTTGAGTTTCAAACCAGCTTTTGCACTCTCCTCTTTCACCCTCAACAAGAGGCTCTTTAGATCCTCTTCGCTTTCTGCCATTAGGGTGGTATCGTCTGCATATCGGAGGTTGTTGATAATTCTCCCAGCAATCTTAATTCCGACCTCTGATTCATCCAACCCATTTCTCATGATGTACTCTGCATATAAGTTAAATAAGCAAGGTGACAATATGCAGCCTTGTCGTACTCCTTTCCCAATTTTGAACCACTCGGTTGTTCCATGTCTGGTTCTTACTGTTACTTCTTGACCCTCGTACAGGTTTCTCAGGAGACAGGTAAGGTGGTCTGGTACTCCCATCACTTTCAGAATTTGCCACAGTTTGTTGTGATCCACACAGTCAAAGGCTTTAGCATAGTCAATGAAGCAGAAATAGACATTTTTTTGGAATTCTCTTGCTTTCTCCATGATCCAGCGAATGTTGGCGATTTGATCTCTAGTTCCTCTGCCTCTTCGAAACCCAGCTTGTACTTCCGGTAGTTCTCGGTTCGCATACTGCTGAAGCCTAGCTTGTAGGATTTTGAGCATCACCTTGCTGGCATGTGAAATGAGCACAATTGTGCGGTAGTTTGAACACTCTTTGGCATTGCTCTTCTTTGGAACTGGAATGTAAACTCACCTTTTCCAGTCTTGCGGCCATTGTTGAGTGTTCCAAATTTGTTGGCATATTGAGTGCAGCACTTTAACAGCATCATCTTTTAGGATTTTAAATAGCTCAGCTGGAATACTGTCATCTCCGCTAGCTTTGTTGTTACTAATGCTTCCTAAGGCCCACTTGACTTCACTCTCGAGGATGTCCGGCTCAAGTTCAGTGACCGCACTATCATGGCTATCAGGGACATTCAGATCTTTCCTGTAGAGTTCTTCTGTGTATTCTTGCCACCTCTTCTTAATCTCATCTGCTTCTCTTAGGTCCCTGCCTTCTTTGTCCTTGATCATGCCCGTCTTTGCACAAAACGTTCCCTTGAGATCTCCAATTTTCTTGAAGAGATCTCTAGTCTTTCCCATTCTGTTGTTTTCCTCGATTTCTTTGCATTGTTCATTTAAGAAGGCCTTCTTGTCTCTCCTTGCTATTCTCTGAAACTCTGCATTCAGTTGGATATATCTTCCCCTTTCTCCCTTGCTTTTCGCTGCCCTTCTTTCCTCAGCTACTTGTAAAGCCTCATCAGACAGCCACTTGGCTTCCTTGCATTTCTTTTTCTTTGGGATGGATTTCGTTGCTGCCTCCTGAACAATGTTACGGACCTCCGTCCATAGTTCCTCAGGCACTCTGTCTATCAGGTCTAATCCCTTAAATCTATTCCTCACCTCCACTGTATATTCAGAAGGGATATGATTGAGGTCATACCTGAATGGTTTACTGGTTTTCCCTACGTTCTTCAATTTGAGCTGAAATTTTGCAAGAAGCAGCTCATGATCTGAGCCACAGTCAGCTCCAGGTCTTGTTTTTACTGACTGTATAGAGCTTCTCCATCTTTGGCTGCAAAGGACATAATCAATCTTTCGATATTGACCATCTGGTGATGTCCATGTGTAGAGTCGTCTCTTGTGCTGTTGGAAAAGAGTGTTTGCTATGATCAGCGTGTTCTCTTGGCAAAACTCTATTAGCTTTTGTCCTGCTTCATTTTGTACACCAAGGCCATGCCTGCCATGCACTATTATCCCGGTGATTTCTTGACTTCCTACTTTAGCATTCCAATCCCCTATGATGAAGAGGACATCTTTTTTTGGTGTTAGTTCTAGAAGGTGTTGTAGGTCTTCATAGAACCAATCAACGTCAGCTTCTTCGGCCTCAGTGGTTGGGGCATAGACTTGAATTACTGTGATGTTGAATGGTTTGCCTTGGATTCGTACTGAGATCATTCTATCGTTTTTGAGATTGTACCCCAGTACTGCTTTTCCCACCCTTTTGTTGACTATGAGTGCTACTCCATTTCATCTAAGGGATTCTTGCCCACAATAGTAGATATGATGGTCACCTGAATTAAATTCGCCCATGCCTGTCCATTTTAGTTCGCTGATTCCCAAGATGTCGATGTTCAATCTTGCCATCTCATGTTTGACCACCTCCAGCTTACCTTGATTCATTGATCTGACATTCCAGGTTCCTACACAATATTGTTCTTTACAGCATCGGATTTTCTTTTCACCACCAGACACATCCACAGCTGAGTGTCCTTTCGGCTTTGGCCCAGCCGCTTCACTCTTTCTGGCGCTACTTGGAAATACCCTCTGCTCTTCCCCAGTAGTATATTGGACACCTTCCGATCTGAGGGGCTCATCTTCCGGCGTCATATCTTTTAGCCTTGTGATACGTTCCATGGGGTTTTCTTGGCAAGAATACTGGAGTGGGTTGCCATTTCCTTCTCCAGTGGACCACATTTTGTCAGAACTCTCTGCCATGACCTGTCCGTCTTGGGTGGCCCTGCACGGCATAGCTTATGGCTTCACTGAGTTACGCAAGCCCCTTTGCCACAACAAGGCAGTGATCCATAAAGGGTTTCTTAAGCCATTGTAATATTTTTGCAGCTTAATTTGCAATGCAAAAATCAGTCTTTCCTATCTAACGAGGATATTGTGTTAACAAATAAAAGTTGAGCTTCTTGTTTGAAAAATACTGCTACTGTCTCATAAGCTAGAGGAATATAATTCTGTTTCTGATTTTAAAAACATGATTCTCCTTTGTGAGAAAGAATTAATTTAAGGTGTCCTTTGAGGTCTCTCTTCTGGCTAGATATTCATCTATGTCTATCTTCTGCCACTGAAGCCAGTGGAAACAAAATCTAATGTCTCGAGGCATACACTGTTCTTTGTTTCTGATCTCTGTGTTTGCAAACTCGATAGTAATTAGGGGAACAGTGTGTTGGCAAGTGTTCTTGCGCAAGCCCTACTGAAATAAATAGGGGCAGCTCAAGTTAATTTCAGTAGGACATGTGTAGGAGCACTTCTTGTTTTTCTTTGGTAAGAGTATTGGCCCATTTCCTGAAGCCAATTTATACTTCCACATATATTGATCATACACTTTCCATGCCACAAATATTTTTTATTACAAAATATGAGTTATTTCTTGTACACACATGAAAATTGTGTGCATTTTACTGATTTGATTAGTGTATTCTAATTTAAATAACTGCAATAATGACGTTTCCATATTGGATTTTATTTAAGAAAAACAAAAACAGCCCAGTAGTGAGATGGGTTCATTACAGGCTGGCATTCTCTCAGGGGTGATTTCTTTTTTTTTTTTTTTTTAGTGTAAAGTTAGCATTTATCACCACCTGAACAGTCACTGACACAATTGAGAGTGAATGTCCACATCTGGTTTTGCTCAACTGTTTGGTATTTATTGAGAGACAACTGATTTTCATATGTGAGAAAAATGTCCTCACTGAAACAATGTTTAAAAAGAAGTATTTTTGCAAGAGAAACCTCTATCTCCCTCTTTCTCACTAACAAATGCACACACACACATTTGTTGTATACTATATGATTATCTCAGTCTAGCCCAGGTAACGTGTGCATACATATCTGTCACCATTTTGGACACCATGCTATCCTATACATCAGCCTTCCCCAAGTGCCCTCCAGATGTTTTGGACTACACCTCCCAGCATTTCTGACCATTGGCCATAGTAGCTGGGAATGAGAGGAGTTGAAGTCCAAAACACCCAGAGAACACAAAGTTGGCTATACAGTTAATTGCGCTAACTCTATTCTCCAAGGCTGTTTTTACGTGACATATTTATTGTGTGTATGTGATTGGTCACAAAGTTTGCGGGTCCTTTACACGATGTTGTCAACCTCTAGGATGCCTTCCTTGGTTTTTCCTGGTTATTCCACCTTAATTAACATTGGAGATAAGCTGGAATATTTAAAAACAAAACAAAAAACAACCCACCATTTCACAGTGTGTTGTTGTTGTTGTTCAGTCGTTCAGTCGTGTCCGACTCTTCGTGACCCCATGGACCATAGCACGCCAGGCCTTCCTGTCCTGCGCTCTCTCCCGGAGTGTGCTCAAGTTCATATTCAATGCATCAGTGATGCTATCTAGCCATCTCATCCTCTGCTGTCCCCTTCTCCTTTTGCCTTCAGTCTTTCCCAGCATCAGGGTCTTTTCCAGGGAGTTTTCTCTTCGCATTAGGTGGCCAAAATATTGGAGCTTCAGCTTCAGTATCTGTCCTTCCAATGAGCAGTCAGGGTTGATTTCCTTTAGGATGGACTGATTTGACCTCCTTGCAGTCCAGGGCACTCGTAAGAGTCTTCTCCAGCACCACAATTCAAAAGCATCAATTCTTCGGCGCTCAGCCTTCCTTATAGTCCAGCTCTCACAGCCATACATTGCTACTGAGAAAACCATAGCTTTGATTAGACGGACCTTTGTCGGCAAGGTGATGTCTCTGCTTCTTACTATGCTGTCTAGGTTTGCCATAGCTTTCCTCCCAAGGAGCAAGCGTCTTTTAATTTCATGGCTACAGTCACCGTCTGCGGTGATCTTGGAGCCCAAGAAAGTAAAATCTGTCACTGCTTCCATTTCTTCCCCTTCTATATGCCAGGAAGTGATAGGGCCAGATGCCATGATCTTAGTTTTTTTAATGTTGAGTTTCAAACCAGCTTTTGCACTCTCCTCTTTCACCCTCAACAAGAGGCTCTTGAGATCCTCTTCGCTTTCTGCCATTAGGGTGGTATCGTCTGCATATCGGAGGTTGTTGATAATTCTCCCAGCAATCTTAATTCCGACCTGTGATTCATCCAACCTGGCGTTTCTCATGATGTACTCTGCATATAAGTTAAATAACCAGGGTGACAATATGCAACCGTGTCATACTCCTTTCCCAATTTTGAACCACTCGGTTGTTCCATCTCTGGTTCTTACTGTTGCTTCTTGACCCTCGTACAGGTTTCTCAGGAGACAGGTAAGGTGGTCTGGTACTCCCATCACTTTAAGAATTTGCCACAGTTTGTTGTGATCCACACAATCAAAGGCTTTAGCGTAGTCAATGAAGCAGAAATAGACGTTTTTCTGGAATTCTCTTGCTTTCTCCATGATCCAGCGAATGTTGGCGATTTGATCTCTAGTTCCTCTGCCTCTTCGAAACCCAGCTTGTACTTCCAGTAGTTCTGGGTTCACATACTGCTAAGTCTAGCTTGTAGAATTTTGAGCATCACCTTGCTGGCATGTGAAATGAGCGCAATTATGCGGTAGTTTGAACACTCTTTGGCGTTGCCCTTCTTTGGAATTGGAATGTAAACTGACCTTTTCCAGTCTTGTGGCCACTGTTGAGTGTTCCAGATTTGTTGGCATATTGAGTGCAGGACTTTAACAGCATCATCTTTTAAGATTTTAAATAGCTCAGCTGGAATACTGTCATCTCCGCTAGCTTTGTTGTTAGTAATGCTTCCTAAGGCCCACTTGACTTCACTCTCGAGGATGTCCGGCTCAAGTTCAGTGACCGCACTATCATGGCTATCAGGGACATTCAGATCTTTCCTGTAGAGTTCTTCTGTGTATTCTTGCCACCTCTTCTTAATCTCATCTGCTTCTGCTACGTCCCTGCCTTCTTTGTCCTTTACCATGCCCGTCTTTGCACAAAACGTTCCCTTGAGATCTCCAATTTTCTTGAAGAGATCTCTAGTCTTTCCCATTCTGTTGTTTTCCTCGATTTCTTTGCATTGTTCATTTATGAAGGCCTTCTTGTCTCTCCTTGCTATTCTCTGGAACTCTGCATTCAGTTGGATATATCTTCCCCTTTCTCCCTTGCTTTTCGCTTCCCTTCTTTCCTCAGCTACTTGTAAAGCCTCATCAGACAGCCGCTTGGCTTCCTTGCATTTCTTTTTCTTGGGAATGGATTGAGTTGCTGCCTCCTGAACAATGTTACGGACCTCCGTCCATAGTTCCTCAGGCACTCTGTCTATCAGGTCTAATCCCTGAAATCTATTCCTCACCTCCACTGTATATTCAGAAGGGATATGATTTAGGTCATACCTGAATGGTTTACTGGTTTTCCCCACGTTCTTCAATTTAAGCTGAAATTTTCCAAGAAGTATCTCATGATCTGAGCCACAGTCAGCTCCAGGTCTTGTTTTTACTGACTGTATAGAGCTTCTCCATCTTTGGCTGCAAAGGACATAATCAATCTGATTTCGATATTGACCATCTGGTGATGTCCGTGTGTAGAGTCGTCTCTTGTGCTGTTGGAAAAGAGTGTTTGCTATGATCAGCGTGTTCTCTTGGCAAAACTCTATTAGCCTTTGTCCTGCTTCATTTTGTACACCAAGGCCATGCTTGCCTGTTATCCCGGTGATTTCTTGACTTCCTACTTTAGCATTCCAATCCCCTATGATGAAGAGGACATCTTTTTTTGGTGTTAGTTCTAGAAGGTGTTGTAGGTCTTCATAGAACCGATCAACGTCAGCTTCTTCGGCCTCAGTGGTTGGGGCATAGACCTGAATTACTGTGATGTTGAATGGTTTGCCTTGGATTCGTACTGAGATCATTCTATCGTTTTTGAGATTGTACCCCAGTACTGCTTTTCCCACCCTTTTGTTGACTATGAGTGCTACTCCATTTCTTCTAAGGGATTCTTGCCCACAGTAGTAAATATGATGGTCACCTGAATTAAATTCGCCCATGCCTGTCCATTTTAGTTCGCTGATTCCCAAGATGTCGATGTTCAATCTTGCCATCTCATGTTTGACCACCTCCAGCTTACCTTGATTCATTGGTCTTACATTCCAGGTTCCTAAACAATATTGTTCTTTACAGCATCGGATTTTCTTTTCACCACCAGACACATCCACAGCTGAGTGTCCTTTCGGCTTTGGCCCAGCCGCTTCACTCTTTCTGGCGCTACTTGGAAATACCCTCTGCTCTTCCCCAGTAGTATATTGGACACCTTCCGACCTGAGGGTCTCATCTTCCGGTGTCATATCTTTTAGCCTCGTGATACGTTCCATGGGGTTTTCTTGGCAAGAATACTGGAGTGGATTGCTCTAAAGTAGTCAGAATACTGGAGTGGGTTGCTCTAATTGTGCCACAGAAACAGAAGCAAAATGCTCCAGTAGGGCTGCAGGATTTTCCATTAATGTAGAAACACCCCAAGTGTGGATGCTTAAGTAGCCAAAATGGCACCATCCACCCACAAGAGGGAGGTCTTGGCAAGCTTGGGGGAATCCAAAGGTTTGCAGAAGTACAAAAAACTTGGGGGGGGGACCCCTAAAGGGCAGGAAAAAACAGAACAGCTTATTGAGGATTGAGCACACTCAGTGGATATGAATGTTGACTGACTGTTGGAGTGGGGAGGAACAGAAAACCAGGTGGTGGTGGAATGCAGTGTCCTAAAAGTGGGCATAGCTGGCTGGCTGGCAGGAAGGCAGGCACATCCTAAAGAGTTTGGGAGCACATTTTTAATCTTCCCACCCATAAAAATTTCCCTGAATGTAAACAATTTTGCACACCAGAGAGAGAATTATCCTAATCCTTTCTCTCTGTAAAGTTGGTTAACTATATGCAGAGAAGGGTTTTCCCCTTTATGGCTGGAAACATTCAAAATGCAGCCCCCAACATGCTGTCTAAATTGGTACAGCCCAGAATTTTGTCACCTTACTCTGCATAATGTGTAGGTTGCTGATAAAGATCACCCCTGCCCTCCCTCTGGTTCTACCTCCATCTTAAAGACCAGCCAAGAATGCCTTTTGACTTTACTATCCTTGCCTCAGGTCTTTATCATGATGGAGAATATGTAGAAGGCACTCCCACCCCCACCAGGGCTTTTAAATTCATGCTGCTTCCTGAATGTCTGCCATGCTTCTGTACCATAGCTCAGAACGTGCCTCCCCTAGTCTGGCAGCAGCAATCAGTCTCTGTCACTAGACAGTTGCCCTGTGCTTGTGATGACTGAGATCACATGGTTCTGAGGATTGCACAATCGATCTGGGGCTCATTGTCCCTCTACATTCCATTAACTTGTTAGCAGTTATGCATTATATAGCACTGGAGAGTGATCAAAGCATGTCACATATCGCAGTAGTCCTTACAACAATCCTGTTAGGTAGATCACCATTATCATCTCCGTATTGCAGATAAGAAACTGAAGATGAGATAATAGTGTTTGCCAAACAGCCACCTAGTGAATGTATGGCTGTGCCAAAATTTGATTTCTTGTTTTAATTTTTAATTGTAAGCTGTTTGTGCAGGCTGGCCCTAAAAGGCAGGATAGAAATAACTTAAATAACTAGGACTTCCCAACTCACATGCTTGCAATGCAAACCCATACATGTCTGCTTAGAAGTAAGCCCCATTGTATTTAATGGGACTTACTCTCAGGTAAGCATGCATATCTTTGCCTGGGAGCAACTCTCACTGAACTCAGTAGGACTTTCTAAGCAGACATGTACGGGATTGCATTGTTAGCCACTAAAAATGGCTAAGTATAGCCTGCATTATATTCCAAGATTCAATAATATTAATGTCTATATGAGCCCCAGGAAGTGCTATACATCGTTATTAATCTTCAACTTGGAATGTCCTAACTGTACAAAATGACAATATTATTCATAATCTTTTGGTCAGTAATCCTAGGTCAAGACTGCCTACTAACACCATGAAATAGCAACTATGCTCCAGCCATTCCAGCTGAGCCATTTTGGTCAGTCTTATTGGTGATGGAGTGATAGAGATATCTCTAGTTGTAAGTAAATCTTTTATTAACTTTCTCAGAGGTCTTATCTACTGACTTACTGCATGTTTACAGTAGGATTTAGCCTCATGCGGAATAAAGATATTAGAATTCTGTCAAGATAAGGATTATAAGACTCCACAGATATCAGTACATGCTGGAAGCGTTCTAGTGGGGTTTGACAATGATTTAAATACTGTCTCCTGACTGGCTGTGGGTTTTTACCGTTCGGAAAGAGGGAAACTAACAGGAGCTGTGTTGGTCTTGAGTGAAGAGACAGGGTTTGGTGGCTTGAGGGTTAGGAAGGACTCTGGGCTCTAGCTTGGTGGCAGGGGGATAGAATCTCTGGGAGGTTCAATTATTATTTTAAAGACTATTATTAGATGGGCAGAGTAGGCAAGAATTTAATAAAAATGTGAAACAATTCTTTACCCCATGTTACACCAACTAACTTGAAACATCTTATCCTTTGTAAATAAAGTTTAATTTTTATTTAGTTAATACAAACCACATCATTCTCAGTCTGGTTATTAACCAAGAAAAGGTTTGAGAATAATAAGAATGTAATAAGCTAGAGTCGCCATAAGCTAGAGTCACAATATCTACACAGACAGAGAGAGACCGAAGGTTCTCTTCTAGCCAAGAGGACAGCATTGGCAGCAACAGTTTTTAAAGATTTGTTAAAGAAAAGAGGTTTTCTCAGCAGTAGGGGCGTGTTTCCATGCTATCAGCTTCACTTTGTTTGTGACTTTGTTGCGATGTTCCCCCAACTGCACCTTCTCCTTTTTCTGTTTCCACAACCCTTAAAGACCAGGCTTATCATCGCTGTAGCCTGGGGCTCCATGCTCTTCCCACTGAACTCTAATCAAATTATTTTCTTGATGGCTGGGTGGAGTCTGGGTGGAGTCTGATTACCTCATCAGTGTTCCCACCTCCTTGGCCGTGTTTCCAGGACAAGGGAACAAGAAGCTAATAGAGGAGTACCAGATCTTTTAAAAGGAATCAGCTTTGCTGTGAAGAGAGGCTTCCCCCCTCTCCCCCACTTTCTACTTTCCCCTGAACATCCAGATGCACCTTCATTTCAGGAGCAAGCCTCATTGAGCGCAATGGGAGTTACTTCTGAGTAGACAAACATATGCATGTGCTGGGAAAGCGGGGGAGAATACGAAGAGGGAAACTAGCACCCATTTTAACCTAGAGGACCTAACTGACCACAATGGGAGTTACTTCTGATGAGACAGTAATGGGTTTGTTGTGGGAAAGAGAGCAGTAAACACAAAGACAGAAACTAGCCCCCGTTGTAACCCTCAGGGTATCTATAAGGAAGCTGTGAAGTGCTTTCTTCCTAAGGCAGTTCATCGGAGCTTCGTAATCCTGCTTAGTTGCTTAATAGCACTTAAGGAATTAGGCTTTAACATGTGCCATTTCAATTGAGGGGGAATCTGTAAGTTCTGATGTGGGCATTCAAAGGCAAGCCTCATCGACTGCAATGGGAGTTACCTCTGAGGAGATGCTAATGGGTTTCTTGTGGGGAAGAGACCGAAACCAGCCCCCATTTTAATGCACAAGACCTCTATATGGAAGCTGTGAAGGAGTTACGTCCTAAGGCAATGGACCTGAGCCTTGAGATCACATTTAAGGAATTGGGCTTTGATATGTGTCATGTCAATAGGGGGGCTTCTCTGTTATTTCTGAGGTTATCGAGAGGGCAAGCCTCATTCAGCACAATGGGAGAAAACACCCCTTGACTAGGTTCTTATTTTCAATGATGTTTTAAAAGTTGATCCCTCAGCATCCTGCTCCAAAACGGCAATGAAACATCTGGAAAACAGGGAGGGGAAGGGTTGGGTCACTGAGGTCAGAGCGACACACCCACAAAGGCCGGGCTACACGCCCCATGGGCAGGACTAAGATACTGAACCCAGTGCAGTTGTGGAAACAGGTCAGTAATGGAGTTGAAATAAGCTGGAAAAGTCGGACTGTACATAAGCAGTCTCAGAAGTGGTTTTTCCACATTAAAATATGGGGCTGAGGCTGAATGGCCACAACATCATGGAAACACAGAGACCTCACCGTGCAGCCAGGTTGGAGTAAATAGCTGGTGGAAACACAGCCCAGGAGAAAAACTCTGCAGCAGATGTTGAGGTTATTATGGTTGTATCTCTTCCTCACACACTCATTCTCCGGTTTTCCTTAAAGGAAGAGGTTGAGGGAATCAACCCTGACTGCTCATTGGAAGGACAGATAATGAAGCTGAAGCTCCAATATTTTGGCCACCTAATGCGAAGAGAAAACTCCCTGGAAAAGACCCTGATGCTGGGAAAGACTGAAGGCAAAAGGAGAAGGGGACGGCAGAGGATGAGATGGCTAGATAGCATCACGGATGCAATGAATATGAACTTGAGCACGCTCCGGGAGAGAACGCAGGACAGGAAGGCCTGGCGTGCTATGGTCCATGGGGTCACGAAGAGTCGGACACGACTGAACGACTGAACAACAACAACAACAACAAAGGTATTAAGAATTCTAGAGTTAGAATTTGTACCTGATGCTGTGGAGATTTTCATGAGGAGTGGTGATCATCACAAGTGGGGAAAGGGGGGATATGCTACGGGGGGAGGTTGCTAAAAATATAGAGATGTAATGAATTCCAAATAAGAAATAGATTAGAATTAAAAAGAAAAATTTAAGTGCAGATTAAATACTTTTTCAAGGACAGCTTGTATGGCACCTATCAGGAATGTTGTAGTACTAGATTTCCCACACCAGCAGGGGGATGGACTAGGGGTGCAATCCTATGCATATTTAGACAGAAAAAAAGACCTACAACTACCAACATTACCTAGCCAATCATGCTGGCAGGGGAATGCTGGGAGTTGTGGGGCTTTTTTCTGTCTAAACATGCATAGGATTGTATCCTAGATTACCTCTGACATCCCATCCAACTCTTGATTCTATGGTCTTATAATGTTCTTACAAATGTTTTGTTTTCATGTATTTTAATGTATTAACTTTGTAAACCGCTTAGATATATTTTTAAAATAAAGTAAGCAATATAGAAATTATGTGAGTGAAAAGGTAGGTGGTAAATAACATGATTCAAAAAGCTGGGTTGCCTACGATAAATTATGTTGAGGAATTAAAACAAAGGCAGTAAAACTGGCAGAGGCTAATGGTTATAGGTTACCAGTTCCAGCTGTTAGCAGGATAACAGAGAAGCTGTTAGGAGTGTGAAGTATACTAAAGGACTGCCTGTTTTGAAAATTCCATTTGTGACTGATAGATCTGTATGGGAAGCCTAAAAATCCTTGATTGCTATAACAACAAGGCTAATGTTGTTCATACTGCCCCGATAACATTGAAACACCTTGTGTCTCCGCTGAATAACAAATGTTAGACACTAGAATACCCAATCTGCTTGGACGGTAAGGGGGAGTGTACAGTTAAGGGCGCTACTTACAAAAATGAGTGTTTGCAATGTAATTCCTTTTACAATGGTGAAACTGGAAGACCTCTCCTAAAAAGTTTTAAGGAGCACTTGGCTGATATTCACCTAATGAAACACATGCTAGACCTTGGTCCCTTCATATGAGGGAGAAACATACTGGCAGAGCAACTTTAGTGAAGATCTCTGTGCTAGCAACTGAATGGAGCCTCCAAAGGAGAAAGATTAAGGAGGCAATGTTTATTAATTAGCTGAAACCCAGTATCAAAGTAAAGAATGAGATGAAACAAGCCATGATATTTATTAATGTGGCTTGATTGGCTGTTGAATACAGGCGCTGATTGTTAATCTTTGTTTCCCTCACTGAGGCTTGGCCTCTTCCTGATTAGTTCTGGCTCAGCTTATTAGTTCTGGCTTAGCTTATAAATGGTATTGCAGCATACTGTTATTTGTGACTGAAGCTGATGTTTTATGCTGAAATATTTCACATTTTAAAAACTGTTTCTCTCTCAAAACGAATTAACTAGATACACTATTGTTTCTTGGTTTTGTTTTAAAGTGCTGTGTCATGAGCATCTCATCACCTACATATTGGTGTGTGTGTGTGTGTGTGTGTGTGTGTATATATATATATATATATAAATAAATAATATTATTGATATTATTATTAATACTAATATACATTTATTTATTTTTAATTGCTGACTTAGGAAGAATAATGAATATATATTCTTTTGGACAGCACGTTAAATGACAACACACTGTTTCCTTGTGTGTTGGCTTAAAGTTCACTCCTAGTGCCTTTTCTAAAAACAAGCCAACACCAAGGACTACTGTGATGTCAGAACATGTTCAGCACTATCTGAAGGTGAACTCCCAGCCAACAAAACAATGGAAAGCACTTGCTGTGTTCATTCCATGATGTTTTGCAGTTCAACATATTATGTGTGTCCTCACCAGTAACGCAACAGGTTTCACAATTAGGATTTTAAAAGTAGTCAATTCATTTTCCCGACATTCAGTACTGTTCCTAGAAATGCCGTGCTATGGTCATACTGGCTTTTGAGGCATTGATCAAGAGTATGAATTATTAATAGTAACTCTGACATCTCGTGGCCATTCCGATTAATTGCAGAGGAGAAACTGCTTGCAATCCAAACATTTATTTTAAAGCCAGTTTCTTAAAATGTCAGGGATTTTAATACTATTGGTTGCAAGCAGCATAAACAAAATTTCGTTCCCTCATTTACGAGAGGAACTCAGTGCAGCCAACTCTTCTTCCGCGGCTTGCTCAGACGGGAATTCCGTGCACCATTGCTTGCACGGATCGATTTTGGATTCCGGTGCCAGAACAGGGTATATTATTTTTTCTAGCTAGCCAGAAAAATACTGTGATTTGTTAGGGGAGGGCCCAGGGCTCACATCTGCTGGAAAGCCGTGTCCCCTGATCCGAAAGCCCCTGTTTTCAGATGTGTGCGATTCTGCGGAGACTTAGTTGGCAGAGGTGGGAGCACTCGGTGCATGCTCAGAGGCACTCCTTTTTATTACGTCGCATGCCCTAAGGCTTAAGCCTGGCTATGAGGCATAGTTTCTTAGCCTGAGAAATGGATCTCTGCGCTGTAGAAAAGAAACCGAGTTGTGCTTATTTAACCGACATACACATTCATTATTGCCACGGCAGGCAGCCACCTCCTCCTCTCCACGGGGAAAGAGGCACCTGTCCATGCAAAAGGCAACATGCCAGATATGACGAAACACACAGGTCCGCCCGGGGGTGAACCTTCTTCGCATTTTAACTCCCCATGTCCGTTCGGAGAACCATTAACCTTCGGCTTTCCCCCCTCGCCGTAGACTCACCTGCATCCAAAGACTACAACACCCATCATGCAACTCGAGTCCCCCCTCCTTCCCTCACCCTCCCCTTTCACGATGCTCGCGGCTAAAGCGAAATGAAAGCGGTTCTCTCATTCGCTTAAAGGGAAGGAGGGGCGGAATCGTATTGGTCGCGACACGCGTCAATCCCGCCCCTGCCTCGCTCGTGGTGGATTACGATAACAGAGACGAAAACGGAAGAGGAAGCGTGGGCGGGCCCTCCTTTTCCGCCGGGCTCCATTTTGTGAGGGGCCGTTGGCGGGCGCGCAGCCTCCTGCCGCTTGGCGCTTTCTGTTGCCCGTCGGCTTTGAGGCGCCGCCCTTGCCGTTCTCCTCGTCATGACGGACCGTTACACGATCCACAGCCAGCTGGAGCACTTGCAGTCCAAGTACATCGGGACGGGCCACGCGGACACCACCAAGTGGGAGTGGCTGGTGAACCAGCACCGGGACTCCTATTGCTCCTACATGGGCCACTTCGACCTGCTCAACTACTTCGCCATCGCCGAGGACGAGAGCAAGGCCCGCGTCCGCTTCAACCTCATGGAGAAGATGCTGCAGCCGTGCGGGCCTCCCGCCGACAAGCCCGACGAGTCTTGAGCCCGGAGCCTCGCAGCCGCCTGGCGCCTCCCTGCCCACCGACTGAGGCGGCAGCAGCAGGAGAAACAGCGGCAGCGCGGACCTGCCACCAACCCCAAGCCAGGGGAGCCATAAACCGGGGGGAGCCCCGCCGTGCCCTGCCCGAGCCCGCCTCTCTGGGACTGACAGCCCCCCGGCTGCCTTTTCTGCGCCGTGGCTAGCCTCAGCTCGGCTTCGCAGCAGGGAGGGCGGTTTGTGAACACTCCGCTTCGAGATGAGCTCAGGGAAGCCGCGCCCGCGCGACGGAGGTGGCCCACGGCGGACTTCCTCTCTTCGGCGGCGGGTTTTCGGACTCGGGTCAGGCTGCGTGCAGGTGGTTTGCTTTCAGGACTCGTGACGGCGATTTGCTCCTCGCTCCGATGTTTTCTAGCGTTTTGGCAGCTTTCCCTAATAAATGCCATGCTGGGTGTTTTCTAATCGGTGTGTGTGAATGGTTAATTCAGGTAGAAAACGTATGAACAAAGGGCTAATATTAAATGCGGCTGCAAAATTGGTCTCATAGGCACATACAGAAACATTAATGTGGTTGAAGATTGCCACTATAGAGGTTTTTTGCTATTCCTAATAAAATGAGAGGAGCTCGCATAGCAGCTTTTATCATCTGCTTGTGTTGTGAGCTTCATTGCAAGGACAGGGATGACTTCGTTCAGTCATCCTGCTGATTTTTTTTCGTATTTTAGAACAGATGGGCAATTGTCAGAGTCCATGGCTGAGCCCCCAGTAAAATCAAAGCTAAATTTACTCCATAGTGGTAAAAGCACCATTATTTTTCAAACAACAAAACAAAAGCTATTATTTGGTGGCAGGGACTGCGTGCAGACTATGGGCCGCATGTTGCCCCACACTTGTTTTAGAAGTGGAAAAAAACCAAAGAATTAAATGTAGCTAACCAATATACTAAGTAAAAAGTAAAACTCCATTGTGAACAAATAGAAAGCTCTAGGTACAGTGTGTGAAATACTCTAATCTATACAACATTACCATTTGGAAAAAGTGAGTCTATTTGCAGGAATATGATCTTGCTTGTTTTATTGCATAGCTCAGTTCATCATACAAGTCTTGAGATGGGATGCTCAATGTATTGGTGAGTTTGCTGGCCTTCTTTAGTTGCAGTGTTCTAAAATTTAAAGGCTGCTATTCAAAGGCCTGGGAGGCATGCTCCCCTTATCTTCTGCCCTGCGCTGGAACCCTAAAAGCAGTAAACCATTAGTTTAAGTAAGCAGTGAAATAAAGCCGATCATCCACAATATGGTTTTGGCTGCAATCCTAAACACACCAGAATTAAGCCACTGAGCTCAATGGGGCTTATTAAATAAGTTTTATTCTCTTGTAAATGGATCGATTGCACTGTGTATAGTCTACAAACCACTCTGAGAGATTTTCCCAGTCCTAACTGGCCTCAAATGTTAGTGGCACATGAAGAAATGTATTGGAATAATCTCTCGCGCCGCAAGACCACACTGTTGGGAATCAGCAAAGTTCTGTGGCTTGTAGGGTTTAGATGTGCAAAATTAATATATCAAAATCTTTCTATAGAGATGCCCTATGGTAGCAACAAGTCTGATAGAGCGCAGATATAATAATATGAAATGCTGATAAGACCAATATAAGGAAAGGATTAATAACAATAGTGTTGATGGAGTAAGAAATGATATGCAGCCTGCTCCTTTGTACAGTTACACAGATAGAAGTCCCACTGAACTCTAGTAGTTGCTGCTAGATTGCACACTATGAGTGTATAAAAGAGGTGGCAGAGGAAACGGACTGTAAGAAAGGAGTTGGCTTAATACTTGAGAGTAACTGGAAGCAGATGAGTTTGCACAGGATTTGAGGTGTGTGAAACTGAAGAATTGAATGTGCTTTTAAAGAGAATAGGCTCCAGCTCTCAACTGTTAAGACTATTTCAAACATCAGAAGGAGATTACATTGATGTGGTTCAATTGACCTGGAAGGCCTTCAAAAGCTCACAGGAAAACTCCGATCGTAAGATCAGTTTTACAACATTTCACATAACTGAAGCCTTTGACACAGGGGTTGATACTGCAACTTTGTTTACTGGAAATTATCTGGGGGCTATCAAAGTTTTGCAGAAACCAGAATTTTGCATACATGAGTACAAATTGCATAGTGTTGTGTTAATGTTGGCTTATGTGGGGCATACAGTGAATATTATGTTTCACTATTTTATAGCCTATAAAGTTCTTAACAATTGTTATTTTTTTCTTAACATGTCTGAAGATAGGGCCAGAGTAAGCTGTACAAACCAAGTGTTTTAGCTACTGTACTATCACCTGAGATAACCAGCATAGTCTTTGCTTATCTAGATTATTAGTAAATGACTCTTGAATAGACAGATATTCTACTTTATGGCTACAATCCAACACAAGAGTTAAGTGTGCGTAAACCCATTCAAATGGAGGGAGCAATCCTATTTGCCTCCAGACAGCAGCTAGACAGCCATAGGATACCCTATTTTCTGGGAACCGACCTCGAAGCCCGCACTGTCAGGTCGGTTGCTAGAGAACTGACCTCCCCCCACTTCCACACTGCCTCTGAGGCAGCGCAGAACAGCCCCATCCTCCGTGCTTGCAAGAGGAGTGCAGAGTGGCCAAAAGGGGCATGTCTGGGGGCGGGGAGGGCGGAAATGCCTGTACGACACATCTAATGTGTTGTACAGCAGTCTCCTTCCCTGCTCAGCCCTCCTGCAGCTAGACAGACACAATCGGCTGTCTAGCTGAAAATGCAGGGCATGAGAAGCGTGGAGGGAATGATCCCCTCCGTGCTTCTCCTGCTGTGCTTTGGATAGGCGGTCACCTCTGGGTTTGGAGGCGGCTGCCTATCTGGATAGGATTGCGCCCTAAGGTGTTTAACTCTGGGTTGGATGGTAGCCTACAAGTCTTCACAATTAAATATTTCTTACCCAGACTCCTTTCCAGAAGGAGTAGCAGGTGATTTTTTCTGTGCTGTTCCAACAGAAGTTTCAACAGCATGTCCTTAAAAATAAAAAAATACTTCTATAAAGTCCTCTGCAAAAGTACATCCTGGGCATGATCCAGCAAAAGTCAAGCACTTGCAGGTTGTATTGATTTTGGTGACAGACCTAAGCATTGAAGTAATTGTCTTTCATTAAATTCAATTTGATCTGAAAGTGCTTGATTGAAGTTTGATAATTCCCAATCCCAAACTCACTTTTCTGAGTTTTGTTTAGTTAAAAGTATCCATCATATGGCTTCCATGATACCATTTTAAAATACAAGGCAAGGGCAAGAGTAGGCAGCAGAAGGACTTTGAATATTCATTACCTCAACCAAGTGTTATATCCTCTCCCCTCTTTACTGATACTTCTAAAATTATTTATACACCACCTTTTACACAGGTTACATGGATAACCCAGAAATGAAACCTATTACATATCAATTAAAATTTAATGGTACAAAGTAGAATATAAAACTACAGGAAGCCACACATTAGGTTTTATGGTACTGCTTGTGTTCTAAATTGTTCTAATGCATATCAAACAATCATAACACTTGGCTTATCAAGAATAGCAAGGCAGGGCCTCTCCTTAGTATAATGTTCATGCAGCAGCAAACAAAAACGGAAATCTCTTATCCAGGGTTGTTCTAAGCTTTACAACTAGGTTTTGTAGGCCCCTTCCAACCCTATGATTCTATGATAATGTATGTGAAGTACTTTGAATACCTGCAAGTATTCAAATATTTATTATTAAAGTGTGGGAGCTGCAGTTTGGATATGATGAATTCGTTCTATATCCTCAAGTATTTCTGAACATTAATGCAACATGTTTTGCCCCTTACCTGATACAGGTTGGCTTGGCTTGGAGTCTTCTTGTGATTTGTTCTGAAGCAGTGTTCCCACAGCACTTGTTAAAGTTGGTTCTTTTTTAGGAGTTGCTTGTTTGCCCTGGAGAGAATGCAGTAGATACGCAAAGATTTCTTTAGCATAGGTTTGTGATGGAGTACAGTTGATCTATCTCACTTGTATCTCAAGAGCTCAGGGATGTATACATGGGTTTATCCCATTTTATCCTTTCAATAACTCTGTGAAGCCGTTTAGACTGAGAATGTCTGGTGGCTACCTCTTGATCCCCAGCTTCCTGACTGAGGGGGAATTCAGACCCAGATTATTTCCCTGGTCGAACAGGTAACCACTGCACTTATTTTAACTAGATTTTTCTGAAAATTCCCCCATAACTTTCACTTGGCCAGGTGAACTCTTTAAATGTGTCCTAGCAAAATAGGACATTTTGTGGTTCTAACTCAAGGATTGGAGGATTATTGCCTCAAAAAACAGGCAGAGACTGTGCAGTTATGGGTGGTGGTGATCTTGGCATGAAACGACAGTCGTGGGCCTTGCCTCACAGTTTACAGAGGGTTTTTGGACTACAACCTCCAGAAGCCATATCCAGCCTGGCAAATCTTGGGTATTACAGGGGTTGTCGTCCAAAACACCTGGAGGGCACCAGGTTGTCTTCTGGCCTATGGGGCGTGTGGAAAACAGAACTGTTGGAACCTGCTGAGCTCTGCGTCTCCTATTTACGTAAGCAGATGTTCAAGAATATCTTGTCTCAAGTTTTCAGGATTGGAATGAAAGGAAGGGTTAAAAAAAACCCCAACCCAGTTCCTAGCCATGTTGCAAATGTCATTAGACCAACATTCTCAGCAAGTTTACTATTTTCAGGCATTCTGTAAAGAATATTCTACATCTTTTTCATTTCCAAATAGAAAGCTACAACCCACTCACCTCTAACTTCCCTTCCCCTGGCTAATTCTGTGATGCATAAGAAGCTTTCCTTCCCTAACCTGGTGCCCTTCAGGTGTATTAGACTGCAACTTCCATCATTCTCAGCCAGCATGGTCAATGACCATACTGGCTGGTGTGGACGGGAGTCATAGTAACGTCTGGTGGCATCAGGTTGAGGAAGGTTGCCCTAAGGCTATATGGTGCAACTTCACATTACCCTAAAAATCAGCATCAGAAGAAAAGTTCATACTTGTAGAGATACCTCAAACCTTGTTGTACATCATCTGAAGGTCCCCTTCAGGCCGAACCCTAACCATGTCCTGGACAAAAATAAGCTCTCCTGACTTCTGACATTTGTGAAAGTGAAAAATGTCTGCCTTTTGAAAAAGCTCTGCTAATGATGGAGCTGACATTCTTTCCAGGATCCCCACCATGCAATTTAGTCCTTTTCATTCCCATTACAGGCTTGGCATCTAGAACATTTATTACATTTGGTCAGTGGTAGAACTGTCCCTGCCACCCTGAAGCATTTTCTTTGAGTTGTGTGCGCATTCTACTTTGACTAGTTTATTCCTTTAGAATTCTGTCTTCAGATTTCTATGATTTATCCAGTATCAACATCATTCTTTTATACTGTTCAGGAAAGGTAACCTGTGGGAACAATTTACATTTTACAGTCTTTGCTTGAGTTTAAAATTCTAGACAAAAGAAGACTCTTATGACTGATAAAACAATTCACTTGTGGGAGTGAAAGAGTGGCAGAAATTATTACTGTAAAAGAAAAGGTTTACTTTAAACATGTATTCATTGGCCAAAAGCAATATTTATCTCCTTTTTGTACTAGATACGGTTAGAAGTGGGGAAGCGAAGACATTAAGCAAATTACTTTGGGCAGAGGGCCTCCTTTTTATATATTATACCCTCAACTGCCCTTTTTGTATTACTCTGTCATGTATAGATTGCCCCTGGAAGAAGGATGGGATAAAAATGTAACCAATAATAGCTTGAATACAATTGAATTACTTACAGGGGATGCCTTGGCTCCTTTCTGGCCTGGAGCAAAAGCTTTCCTGGCAGCTTGTTCTTTGCAGAAATTGATGTGCCTTTCTGCTGCAGCCTCATTAAATCTTCTCATGCAGTAAGGGCACTGAATATAATCTGCATATAGCAAAGGAACAGTGGTTATTAAAGTAATGCATCTACTTGTTAAGTATGGTATAGACAGCTGTTGCTATGCTAATCCTAGGCAAGAAGTGATATAATGTAGATTATGTAGGTTATGTACAATGTTGGTTACAGACAAATATTTGTTGGTGTCAGAATTATGCAACCTTTCAAATTGTACAGAACATATAAACAGAATAGAAAGTTAATATATAGCTATATAGAATGCAAAGGAGGTTGCATTTGCAAATATATTTAGTCACTTCAGTTCATAGTGTCTTGATTATAACCTTTTCCCCTCTCCTTTTCATACAGATCGACGGGCATTTATAGGCTGCTATAATTACGTGAGGATAGGATCCAGCTTGCTCCTTGGGAGGAAAGCTGTGGAAAACCTAGACAGCATAGTAAGAAGCAGAGACATCACCTTGCCGACAAAGGTTTGTATAATCAAAGCTATGGTTTTCCCAGTAGTAATGTATGGCTGTGAAAGCTGGACTATAAGGAAGGCTGAGTGCCAAAGAATTGATGCTTTCGAACTGTGGTGCTGGAGAAGACTCTTACGAGTCCCCCGGACTGCAAGGAGGTCAAATCAGTCAATCCTAAAGGAAATCAACCCCGACTGCTCATTGGAAGGACAGATACTGAAGCTGAAGCTCAAATATTTTGGCCACCTAATGCGAAGAGAAAACTCCCTGGAAAAGACCCTGATGCTGGGAAAGATTGAAGGCAAAAGGAGAAGGGGACGGCAGAGGATGAGATGGCTAGATAGCATCACCGATGCAATGAATATGAACTTGAGCACACTCCGGGAGAGAGCGCAGGACAGGAAGGCCTGGCATGCTATGGTCCATGGGGTCACAAAGAGTCTGACATGACTTAACGACTGAACAACAAAGGATCCAGAGGGATTTTTGGGTACCTGATATTTTCCACAATTTTTCTTCCAGAGGCTGCCTGCATCCTTCCAAACTGCTGTTTAAACTCCCATGAGTTAAGAAAGCAGCTTTGGGTTTAAAAGGGAAGCTAGCGGTTAAATGCAGTGTCTGTACCAGCAGCAGTTTGCCTTCAGATGCTTTTTTTCCATTTTAGGAGGAGTTCAAGGACCAGTTTGGGGGATTGAATTTCTTACATTCAACTCACATACAGCTTAGATAACAGCGTAGGGTCAGATGAAAAAATCAAGTACTGAAGTCAGAATAAGTAAAATAAACTTGCATAAATATGCTAAATTTTCATTGAATTACCTTGACCAGAAAATTATTTTTCCAGCTATCATGACACACAAAATGTTTCTATTACTACTAGTGGTCAGGAAACCTTAGCTTCTTCAGCTGCAAAGTAGAATTTCTCATACCTGTGTGGATTAGGGTTGTCATCTGGGCAGTTTTATCTCATTTATACTTATGTACAAAACAAACACAAAGTGGATTACAAAAACATTCAGAAAATACACAATGCAATAAAAACAGCCCAAACGACCAAGTTAATTTCATACAATAAATCCAAGAGCAGGATAAAACAATTCAGCATAAAAACAGGGAGACAGAACTAACCCATGCTAAAAGCTCTGACAAAAAAAAAGTCTTAGTAGCCTGAAGCTTAGCAGAGGGAGCCAATGAAATCTCTAGGGAGAGAGTTCCACAGCCTGTGTGCTGCAGTGGAAAAGGAAATGTCTCGCCTCCCAATCAGTTACACTTCTGAAAATGGGGGCACTACCTTCAATGGCTTTTTCTTTACCTCTTTTTTTTTTAATGAGGCTTATATAATGGTTTTCCTGAAGTCGGGAAAGAATCCTGTGTTGTATTCCAATTATAGACCTATTTCCTTGATAAATGTGGATGGCAAGTTATTGACAGCTATGCTGGATTGTAGGCTTCAGCTACACTATTATTCATCCAGCTCAGGCTAGGTTTATACAGGGCTGCCAAGGATCTGATAAGATTAGACTTTTAACTGATGCACTAGTCTTATCTCAAAATAAGCAAGGTCCAGCTGCTACCTCTTTGGATGTGGAAAATTTTTTTGATATGGCACACTGAGTTTTTTTGTTACATGTTTTGAGTAAATACTGATTTCCTCAAAGTTTTGTATCTTTGACAGGTATGTTATATACAGTTCCTCAATCAGAAGAGCTCACTAACAGTGTGTTGTGATCCTTAATTAAGTTCTGTAGAGGTACACGTCAAGGGTATCCGTTATCCCCTTTTCTTTTTAATTTGGGTTTTAACTGCTTGTGCTTGTGCTAATAGAAATTCTGAAAATATTAAAAGTGTTGTTATATTAGATGAGGTTGAGCATAAGATGGTTTTGCATGCAGGTGACACTATGTCTTATTGGTAAGCAAGACGTTTCTATTCCTAATGTTCTTTCTTTAATATAACAGTTTGATATTTAATCCAGTTATTCTATAAACTGGAGTAAATCAGATCGTATGCCATTGGGCTCTAATAGCACTGCTGACATGTTCAGGACTTCGGATTGTAGGTGGTGTCCAGATTCTTTTGTTTATCTTGGTATAACAGTCGCTAGGAAGATTTCTCAATTAGTTAATTTGAATCCATCATTGGTTTTGATACAAACAAATCATGATTTAGACAAGTGGTCTACCATTCGCTTGAGTATTTGACGTAAAAATATGTCACCAAGGTGAATTTAACTCTTGAGGTGATTCCTGTTTTTATATCTTCATGTTATTTTAAGCGAGTTTATAAATTATTTAATAATTTTCTTTGGCAAGGACACCCACCTAGATTTTCAGTACACCAGTTGCAACTACTGATCGGAGAAGGTGGGGTTAATCGTCCACATTTCCAAGTTTATCATTGGGCATATGTCTTAGGTTCTGTTACAGGGTGGAATAAAGAGTCTCAGAATTTAGTTCCCCTTAAGGTTCAAGTTGAGAATTATTACCTTACTGTTGAAATCTTGGGAGGTATTAAGTTTCTTATTTATCCGGGGATCTGGCTTATTATCAGTGCTTAACACTGCAAGATATATATGGAAAGTACTGAGTTGTAGGCGTTGTTTTGATCCTTTTATTCATGAAAAGTTTACATTGTGCAAGAATCCTGGTTTTAAATAGCATTTGTTTGTTTGCTTGCTTGCTTGCTTGCAAATTGGGCCTCACATAATATTGCCGCTTTGGATCAACTTATTTCTTCTGATGACACTTTTAAAAAACAGTGTATTAAAAGCTTAGTTTGATCTAAGAGTACTGTGTTCGCAGTTTATTTAACTTAAACATTTGTTCTCTCAGCTTTTTGGACCCATTGCATATGTGGCTTCTGAATTCCATCTTTGTTACTGGATTTGGATCTTTCAGTGAACATACCTACACTTGTAACTTATATTTATCAGAAACTCAAAGATGCAGATAAAGCTGATACCTCAGAGATCTTTGGAATAATTAACTTGAATATCCTATTCTCGTAAACCAGGAGTATACAACCTTCTCAGCCCTGAGGGCAGAATCAGGAGTCTGCTGGGGTTGGGGCTGCATATCCACATACAACACACACGTGTGTGTGCGCGTGCACAAATACTTCACTCTTATCCCATCCCATAGGTTTTATAATGAACATTCTCCCCCATCTCATGCCATCTATTTTTATTTTATTTCATTGTGAAGGAAAGAGTATATATCCATACACCATGATCGGTGCAGAGTAATTTATATATTAGTGGCATTATTCTAGTTTTCTTCCCCGCCCCCAGTCATATATACCTAAGCCCAAAATACTTGAGCACCTTAAAATGGAAGGTGGTTTACTCTTGAGATGCACTCGTACTCTTCATGGAAGTAAAATAAAAGTATATTAGGAGAAACTAGCTGAGTTTGAATCCCGGAACATAGAAACTGAAGCCGTTGTGGTGGTTGTTAAAGTAGCATTTTTAATAAGTTTTATCTTGTTTGCTTCTGCAACAGTTCTAATGATCCTGGATCACTGTTTCCCCTTTTGGAGATGGATAAATGATTTTGAGAGACACTCCTGTACGAGGCTACCCACTGAATCCATGATGGAGTTGGAACAATTTTTCTCTAGTGGAAGTCCAGCACTATCCACTGGCTTTTGTTTTAGCTAGCTGTTCAAACAAGGCATTCTATTTATTTTTAAAATAAGACATACACTTTCAGTACAAGTAAGTCACCTGGATTAATGGTTGGAGGTGGGGGTGGAGGCAGGGGGCGGCCTTCTTTCATGGCTATAGTGGTAAGTTTGGCTGCTCTGATTGCAGTAATGAAATTCTCATGCTGCTGTCTCCAGTTAGATTTTTTCTCTGGTTGGTTCTGAAAAGGGTATATTTGAGTCCACACAAAATCTATCACTTGTATCAATTAGAAGATACATTAAATAAGCACAAAATCCTAAATTATTTTGAAAGAGAATTTCAAGAGATGTTAGATATACGAATAATGATAACATAATAATGATATGATAACACTGTTATTAATAAAAGCATTAATGATCTTATAATAATTATTTAATGTAGGGAATACATTGCCCAGGTTTACTAGCACCAGGAGCTCAAAAGGGGAGGTGCTGCTGCTGCCACCACCAAACAGGTTAGTGGGAGGGATGCAGATTTGGGTGCTGAGTAGGCTTGGTGGATCTAAGTGGGTAGGAGGCTTGGAAGAGGGATGGGGTGTGGCAGATTGTGGGTGGGTAAGGGCAAGGAGTTCTTTAATCTCATCTGAAGAATAATGATGGAGTCATAATTTTACCTCTTATTTGAGGCGAACATTAGGAGTTCTTAAGATTTGTATATGTGAGCCAGGAAATGCTAGTTTTGGCTGGTTAATATGGGCCTAAAAGGGCCAATCCCCAAAGGCCAATCCTTTGAATAGCACTTTCCCCAAATGGTTGCAGAGATCTCAGAGTAGGGTAGAGAGGAAGAAGAAGGATTATGCACAATCTCCCAGCAGGCAATGAAAGGGAGGCAGAGTTCCAGGAGATTAACTACAACTCTGTGCTATAGCAGCTTCTATGGGACCTTTCAACCCTCTATATTAGCAGAGTCTTTGTGTATAGAATTCACATGTCCCCTTCCTTCTCCACAAGGACTGATCATGCAATATCGAGGAACTTGGATTTTTGTTAGAACCTAGTTTCTAAGTATTTGACTGTCGTGTGCCTATTTTAAAAATACCTTTGGGGGTGGCTTCTTCTTTACTGACGGAATTTCAGTTCCCTGCAGTCGCTGTTTCAAGGAATTGAATGGCTTGCGCTTTTTGTTGAAGACTTTTCTGCATATTGGCCCATGTCTTGCCTAAGACATAAAAAAAGAGCAAGGAAATATGGCAATGTCTGATGCACTAGCGTTGCTACACATATTATTTAAGCTCTAAACTCAAGGTTCTGGAAATCAAAAAAGGGAAGCTATGATGATCCTGGCCTGCTTGCAGTATTACAGTACGTTATCTCAATTTTGGGAGCCAGCACAGCACTCAGCAAATGCTAACTGTGTGTGTGTGTTTTCCTGAGTCTGGAGCCTATTTTAGGCATGGAGCAAATTTGTGTATCCTCTCAAATCTGCCTGCCCCACCTGGGACTTGTAAGTTACGTATTAATAGGGGGTGGGATTCCTAGCAGAGATGTGGCTACTCAGCATGAACTCATTCATGACTTTCCCAGCTCTAATTGGCCCAGGGCCTTGGAGGCTTGGGAATATGATCTTGTTATAAATCTGGGATGTTTTGGAATTTTAAGAGGAGGAGGAACCAGTATCTCTTCTGTTCCCTGTCTTCATGCTGGTTCCTACATGATGTATTTGTAAGGGCCACATGGCTTGGCAAAAGTTGCTCCAAGTCAAGAATGATATAGAAGTTATGTGGTCATTTTCATACTGGACTTTTTGAAATGGTCTGAAGACAGGGCTTTCTGAACTTATAACTTTGAACACACACACGCCCCACCCCCGTGGCAAATTTTGTGTCTTTGGGATAAAATCAATTAACTATATTTACCCAAGTGACTACCTAGTTTGCATAGTTATATACTTCCTTGAAAAGGACCTACAACACAATCCCACACATGTACTTAGAAGTAACTTCCACTGTGTTCAATGGGCTTACTTCCTTGTAAGTGTGTAGAATTGCAACTTTAATGCCCAGATCAGCAAGGGTAGCCCACTTCTTCCTCAGGGATTGCGGGGGGGGGGGGGGGGGCATCCATTTGCCCGTAACAATTTGGTGGTGGCAGCTCTTGAGAAATAGTCCTTGTGAACATTAAATCACTAAATGGGCTTGAGAAAGGCTTACTACTGCGTAAAACCACATAAGAGTTTAAAAGGGAAGTGAAAACCTAGCAGAAGGTAACATTGCTAGCTAGTGTCCTGAATACATGAATTGGCCCAGATTGCCTAGAGCCCAGGGACTGAGAAATCTATGGTCACAGTCTACAGATGCTGGAAAAATTCGAGACGGACTAAAATGAGCTTGGATTTTTAAGAATCCGACGCAGAGTGACCTCCTCAGGCCGCACGGAGTCTGTGGATTTTCAGATTTTTAAATTTTTTTTTCCTGAAATGTATGCATATTTATTCGTAGGAAAATACTCATGTTCCTGGTGAGGAAAAGTTGAATGGAATGGGGGGCAATACGCTAAACGTTACGTACTAAGGTAAATTATGTAAATTGTTATGAAACCTCTTACATCATTATTTGCGGAATTTTCCACATGACAAAAAATCGCATCTTTCTGTGAGTGGACGACAGAACAAAAGGCGGTGACAATCCACGGAAACACAGACGGAGCAGATTTTACACAGCCCACACATCCCTACCACAGCCACGCCGAGTGAAGAATGAAGCATACGGCTGCACTAATGCAGCACCTGGTAGCCATCACATAGGAGCTTCTTAGTGCTTGTGATTATGAAAAAAATCTATCAGGAAGTTTCTAGAAGCCAAGGTGTGTGTAGAGCTTTCATCTATCATCTAAGTGATGTTTCTTCACTTTATAATCACTATCCCTGCCTTCCAGTGAATACAAACCCTAACAATGTAAGAAGAGCCAAGCTGGGTCAGGCCAAAGGCCCCTCTAGTCCAGTATTCTGTTTGCACAGTGGCCAGCCAGGTGCCCGTGGGAAGCCCACCAGCAGGACATGAGGGCAACAGCACCCTCCTGTTCTTGTTCCCCAGCAACTGGCATACAAAGGCATCCTACCTCTGATACGGCAACTAATATATAGCCTTGATGACTAGCAGCCGTCGACAGCTTACAAGCACTTGCCTCTTGCTAATTCTACTTAAGTACCCTATAGAAGCTTCTGTTTTAAATTAAGCAAAACTGAACCAGTACTCAGATTGCCACCAGGTTCCTTTACTCTTTCAATGGCTGAAGCTGCAATCCTATAATCATCTACATAGGAGTAAGTCCAATGAACCCAATGGGACTAAATTCTGAGCAGACATGCATAGGATTGCTCTGTTGTATCAATTATCTTAAAATTTGATTTATGCCACTTAGTACAGAACGGTCTTATTTTACCAGTGCTTCCTGGGCAAAATGTCTTCCACAGGTCTCACAAGGAAGCAAATTCTGGTTGCCTGCATCTGTGAGAAATTAAGAATACCAGTTATTATCCAGGTTTTATTAACATCCAAGAAATGTACACAGTGCCTCATTTTGAGAACATATACAATTTATACAGCTGTTCCTGTAAAACTGCTCTTTTAAGAGTTCATCAGGCTAACAAGGGCAGAGGAGGTGAATTCCAGAGACATAGTAAACCAGTATCCAAAACTTATTTTTGTTTTGTAAACAGCGATAGGATTGAACGCTCAGTCAACTTTATCTCTTAGGTCATCTGTCTACAATTTAGCAATGGAGAATGATCCTGCTATCTTGCCTAGTGGCTTCCTCTTCTGCCTTTGGCTCATTTGCCTCTGATGGGTTGCTTTATGCCACTTATGTGCAGGGTACATGGGCACAATTCTAATGAAAATCTTGGATAAGTCTACATAATGACTGACAGGACAGATTCCATCCTTGCATCATCTTTCATAGGCTATTTTAGGAATGTATTTTAGAAGTGCAGCAGATTGTTTTGAACCGGCGAGAAAAAGTTTGCGAACCCTTTAGGATTGTCACATATTTCCAACCTAAAATGTTATTAGATCGTAATCTAACCCCATAATCCTAAAGAACGATAACCTGATTAAACAACGCACAAGCGTGATGTATTTTCAACATTTATTTATGTACAACTGATTCAACATTCAATATCCATGTCTGAAAAAGTGTGTGAACCTTTAGATTCAGTATCTGGTAGCACCCCCTTGAGCAGCAATGACTTCAAGTAAGTGTTTCCTGTAACTGCTGGTCAGTCTCTCACATTGGTTTTGAGGAATTTTGGCCCATTCCTCCTTACAGAACTGCTTTAACTCCATGACATTTGAGGGCTTCCTTGCATGAATAGCTCCCTTCAGGTCCTGCCACAGCATTTCAATGGGGTTTAGGTCCAGGCTTTGACTAGGCCATTCTCAAACATGGAATTTTGTCTTCTGCAGCCATTCTTTTGTAGATCTGCTTGTATGCTTAGGATCATTATCTTGTTGCATGACCACCTTTGATTCAACTTCAGCTCACAGATGGATGGCTTGACATTCTCCTCTAGAATCTTCTGATACGCTTCAGAATTCATGGTTGTGTCAATGATGGCAAGCTGTCCAGGTTCTCGGGCAGCAAAACATGCCCAAACTATCACAATTCCCACCACCATGCTTGATGGTGAGGATAAGGTTCTTTAGTTTGAACTCAGTGTTTGTTTTTCGTTGAACATGATTTTTCTCATTGAGGCCAAAAAGTTCTACCCTTGACTCATCTGTCCAGACATCATTATTCCAGAAGTCTTGGGGATCATCTATGTGATCTTCAGCGAACTTTAGACGGGCAGCAATGTTCTTTTTAGAGAGCAGAGGTTTCCTCTTGGCTATCCTCCCAGGAGCACCATTCTTGTTTAGTCTTTTTCTGATTGTTGAGTCATGAACACTCATATTACCCAAGGCAAAAGTGGCCTGCAGATCCTTGGACATTACTCTGGGGTTCTTTTTGACTTCCTGGACAATGCACTGGTTTGTTTTTGGAGAGATTTTGGTAGGAGAACCACTCCTGGATAGAGTGACTGCGGTCTTGAACTTTCTCCATTTGTAGACTGCCTGACAGTGGATTGGTGGAGCCCCAAATCCTTAGAAATGGTTTTGTAACCCCTTCTAGACTGATGAGCAACAGTAACTGCTTTTCCAAGATCCTCAGATGTCTTTTGATCGTGGCATGATGTATTCCCACACAAAGACCAAACTCACAAAGTCTCTGATCCTTTTATAGGGTGGGGCCTCCCAAACTCTTCCCTCAAGATCGACCTACTTACTTAAACACCTGATTCAAATTATTCCCTTTAATTGAGCTGATGCAGCCAGGGGTTCACTTACTTTTGCACATAATCTGACTCCTAAATACTCATTGTTTGCCTAATTTATACATCGTTTCATTTCACAAGACATAGAATTTGTTAATGTATAATATTCGTTAATAGAAACCCTATTGGATAGTTAGAAAAGGACTGGTTTTGATTCACGAAGGCTATCATAGTAAAACCATGGAATTTCCCCAATTATTATTTGAGTCCACAAACTTTTTCTCACCACTGTAGCTAGAACTGCTGTATTGCAGCAAGGAATTTAAATACTTGTTTTTACTTGAGCTTTTAGAGATAATACAATAAATTTTGCTCATGAGATGCTCCAATAAGGCACAGGATTTGACATATCGAATAGATTATTTCAAGTTCTTATACAACTAAAAATAGCCATTCTGTAATGACATAATTATAAAATTATGAGCAAAATATAGGCCTGCTAAGAATTAAGACAAAAATGGGACATTCCATGTACATTTGGCTACCTTATCAGAACACCTGCAGGTAGAGGAGCTTTTGGATACAACATGACCATTTGTAATCGGAAGATTTATTTTTCAGGCACTAGCCTTGAGGTCTTACAATAAATGACTAAAATTAAGGCAACAAGGTATTCTGGTGATTGAAAAATAGGTCTGACAGACTTAATCTGCAGAAGATTCATAAAGCAAATACTAGCGTTAACAGATCGAAGAGATAAAACTAGCCAGAGTCCAGCTATCCAGTTACAGCAGTTATATGAATTAGACAGTTACTGTACACAAATATATCTTTGAAATCAATAGGAAAACAAGTATTTGACAGGCTGTGTGTATATATTAGTTGCACTAAGGAAGTTGTTTAATACACAGACAACACAATCTCTGCCTCAGGTCTGTCTGTAATACGAGAATATTGTTCATAGCCTATTAATATGGATAAAGTGTTTTGAACACTTACCATTTATATAGTGTTACTCCTAAGATGTAAATTTAAAATTATTAAAAGGAAAAAGTCTCGACTCCAATCTCATGGTATTTGTAAGCCAATTGTAGTGCAAGCTTAACCATGATAGATATAAAATGGAGATAAGCAATGCTTGGAATAATTTAATGTAAGGGGCAACCTAGTACTTACACTGGTATAGTCCAGCTGATGGATTGTGGCCATATGATCCAACTGACAACACAGGGATGGTGCAGGCATAATATTCCCCAATATCCTAACCTTAGTTAAGAATCCAGGAGCACAATGTACGCCACTATACTTTTCTGCACCTCTCTTCAGCATTATACTTACATATGTTGTTCTGTCCATTGTCATGTGAGCAGACTGTCGCTTGCATGGCTTCCCCCTCCTCTCCTTACCTTGCACACCCTACAGATCTGCTTTGTAGAGTTCCCCAACCTTCTGGAATAGATTGTGGGGGGGTCTACTTTGCTGGTAATGTCCATTCTGCTGGCAGCTGGATATAATCTACTATTAACATGAAGATTACTTTCAAATTGGGGTTTGTAACAATGTTTTAAAGCAGTTTGAAAGTGTTGAAGCCAACAATGACTAGAGAGATCATCAGTAGATCTGTAATGGTGTATCATGGCTAGCTCTGAAAAGGGGAAATGTGTGTTTCTTCTCTTCCCCTCTTGTACAGGGTACTCTGTCTCTTAACTATGGTTAGATCAGGAACATGACAGCTACACTAAGCCACACCATTAAAGATTCTTATATCTATTGAAATCAGTGAACTGATGCATACTTAGCTGTGTTGAATAGTGCCCTGAGTCTTTAAGTTCCAGAGAGTGAGTTTCTTCTAGTCTCGAGTATTACTCCTTCTGTGTCACAAGTGTCCTTATTGTACTATTTACATTTAGTCACAATCACAAGAATAGGAAACACTCAGACCAAATACATGAAGTACAACAGATAATGAAAGGGCAAACCAAAATATATCAAGATAGAGCTATGCACCTCTATCCACATCAGTTATGTGCAATCCCATCAACACAGACTATGCAAGGTCAGAATTTATCCTCTTCCCACAATGCTCCCCCTCTTCTCACCAGTGATATTATTCATATACCCTTACCCAGTTACGGAAGAAAAATGCTCGTCTAAACATTCAGAAGGACATTTATAAGGAGGTTACTATGTTGAGCAAGGATACTGATGATCATATCCATTGTGATCAGGGCAGACTGCATGATGCCATCTGCTCAGGTGATTTGAGATACTTTTATCAACCAGTCTGGAATACCTTTACTTAAATGTAATGAAGAGCAGAGAGCCTGTACTACAATCATTCAAAGAGTTAACAATTACCTCAAAATGACTATTCGGATCATTACATACCTATGGCACTTGCCCTATTTCCAGCAACCACACTCATCTCATAGCGCAGTGATTTCAAATTCCCTCAGTACTTTTTCCAGGGAGACAGAAGCAGCAGGTACTTTACTTTTCCTTGACTAGCTCCTTTACTTGCAAAAGCCCAAGTTAAATGTCATTGGCTGACAAACAATTATGACACACACAGTCCCTCCTTCATCCAGTGATGCCCAAGAAAACTAAAGTTAAACTGATCTAAAGCTGCTTGCTTATGCAAGACCAGTGACTATTCTAATAACACAATGTAAACTTTTACACTTTGACTTGAATAATACAGAAGCTTGACAGTTGCTTCTTTAGCTAAGGAAGCATTCAAGAAATGCTGAAGGAACAAGACAAGCTAGAAGTTAGCAGCTTGTGTTACCAAGACAAACATTTTACTATTTACACTGACTCTTATTAAGTGTATAGTGGGAAACAGTACAGCAGAAACCACAAGATGTGGAGATGACTATTAGATTAGGAAAGGTTTAGGGAGGAGAAAAATCTGGGATAATGGGTCTAGCAATGGCTGTAAGCTGATAGGTAAATGGAATCTCCACATTCAGAGGTCGTATGAATACCAGATGCTGGAGGAAGATTATCCCTCTTCATACAGTGTTTATGAGCTTTCCGGAAGCATCGGGCCAACTGCTATTGGTAATAAGTGCTGGACTATATGGATCCTTAGTCTGATACTTTAAGGCAGTTCTTACACACTTGTGTCAAAACTGGATCCCATTCATTACTTAACCAGCATGATTAATTCAGAAATCATGGGCTTAAAAGTTAGGCTCTACTTTTATAAATTTATCTTGAACACCATTCCTGCATGTAGTAAGTAACATAGCAATATGACCTTAAAAGTTAATGTAACAAAAGAAGACAAAAGAGCTTCAAAAAGAGATTTTAGTATAACTAAGTTTTCCCAATTCAATTTAAGTCAATAAATAGCTGGCATCATTTCTACAGAAGAAAAATATCACAACAATTTTCTTTTAGTAGTAACCAAAAATGAGTTTACATTTAAACAAATGCTGATGTGGCTAGATCTAGTTTTAAAAAGATAATTGTCATGACTTTTAAATTTCTGTGATAAATTGGACTGAAGTATCCTTTCCAAAAGTTTCAGCAAGAATAAGTTGAATGTCCTTGACATGAAGCAGTCCTTTCATTATGATAATGTGAGCCCTTGAATATTCTGTTTTAGGTTGAACAGTTCTTTCTCTTGCCTTGTCTTCTCTTGCTTGAAGGCCAGTTTGTTTGCTTTCTTCTCCATCCTGCGTTCCTACACAGGTAAGTAATTTGCATATTTACTTATTTAGAACATTTGCATACCAATTATCAAGAAGTTCTGAAAGCAGTTTACATCATAAACTAGGACACCAATTAAAGCATCCTAATTCTACAGTTGCCCTACAGTTTCATCTGCCCTCTTCCTTGAGTCTTAATAAGCTTTACTGTACAGACGGTATCAGAAACTTCTGGTTTTTAGAACACTTGGTGGAAGAGGCTCTATGCACAGAAGAAGTACTCAATTTATGTGCAGATGCAGAGCATATACCCTGTGCTGTACTTTTCACTGTGTATGTTCAAGAGCAGGGGTTGGCAAACTAGCGCCCAGCAGGACCGCTGAGTGCACCCCCCAGTTCTCCTACACCGCCATTTCTGCCTCCTGCCACACTCAGCAGCTAGCAAGCGGGAAGTCGGCGGATTGGAAGACTTATTGCTCAATCTGCTGACTTCCTGCTTCCTTGCTGCTGAGGGGGACGAGCAGCAGAAGCGGCAGTGGGGACGAGTCGAGGGGAGTAGGGGGTAAGAAGGGAGGTAGCAGGGGCAGAAGCAGCAGTGACAAGAAAAAGGAGAGGTGGCAGGCGAAGAAAGCCCCAAGGGGGAGGAGAAGGAAGGACAGGCAAAGAAATGTGCCTGGAAAAAAACGCGAAATGTGCCTGCGGGCCTGAAAAGCTTGCCTAGTCCTGTTCTGGAAAGATGCTGCAAAAAGAACCCTCACAACAATAAAATAAACCAAAAGCTAGTTTATTCTTCTTGTTACCACCGGGAATATTTACAAGTCAGGGGCCTCATGCTATCAGTCCTTTCAGTCCTTGGGTTCTTTTACACTCCTAGTGCAGTGTCTCTCAAACCGAGTTTGGGTTACCCTTCTAAATGTATTGTACCTTCTGCCCCCAAACAGAGATCCATGCAACCAGCATACTGCTGTGTGTAAAGACCTGGGTGGCTGTGTTCATAACATTAGAATCTTCTGAACTGTCTATAACAGAGGCCCACATAGAGTGCATTATAACAGTCTAGTCTGAATGTACCAGGGCATGAGTAATTTAAGCCAAGGTCCACTTTCTACAGACAGGGCTGCAACTGGCAAACCACTTCAGCTAATAAAAAGTACACTGTAAGGCTCTCTACCTCTGACTGTTTCTACACTCATGCTTTCTACTCTTTAAACAATTCTGACAGCTTCCTTTATCCCCTTCACTCATTCCAGTCCAACCTTTGTGACTTCGGCCATTGTACTCTGTGTGCTTGAACTCCTCCTACAGTATGCACCTTCAAATCCTTCCTTAAACCTATTTTTTCTGTAAAGTCTTGTTTGAGCTATCATAACCATATTCCATTTTATCTCCCCATTGCAGCTCCACTCTCAGCCATTATTGGGCACTATCCTTCCCTTTCACCTTTGCCCCATCTGTCATAGAGTATCAGTCTTCCTACTAGAACCCCTGTTACTTCTGTACTCAACACACTGCCGAGCAAATCACATATGCGTTAAACAGCAGTAGTGAAAGAAAGGGTGCAGGGAGCAAACATTCAGTATAAAATACTAAAGCCATACGATGCAGCAATCTTGCTAAAGCTAAGCAGGTCTGGCTCTGCTCAGTGCCTAGATGGGAAACCACCTGGGAACCTTATGGGAGGTCTCTTGACTTCCTTGATAGAAGACAGGCAGAATATAAATGTAATGTATAAATACCATAAACAGTAAAATCGCAGTTACTTTGATTTGTGTTTAGGAGTTACAACATAATTGGTGCTAGTTTGACTTAACAAAACTATGACCCCTTCTTTAGTCAAAATTAGATTTTATTAAGTAAGTTTGCAATGAAAGTTAAAAAGTTAAGTTACTTTTCTTTCTTCTTTGATGGCTTGTTTTCTAGCTTTCCGATCCTCTTTAGTCTCATTTTTGGAACGTGGTTGTGTGGATACTCTTGGCAGGTCACAGTCATTAATTATTTGCATGCGTTCAGCCTGCTTAGCTGTAACTCTTCTTTGAGGCAAAACATCCAGAGGGATTCCTGTCTTGTTAGACACTTCAATTGGTTTGGGCTAAATAACAAACACATGCAGAAACTAATGAACCCACTTCTAAAGCAACAACTATAAGCCAGCAATGATAATGCCCAGCAAGTCAATCAGATTCAAAATTCAATTTAGACAAAACTACAAAAGTGTCAAATGTTCTAACAAAATAGAATTAAAATGTGATGGGGGGGGAGATTAAATGCCTAGGTTAGTTTTTTTTTAAATCAATTCTTATGCATTGTTTCTTTATACATGCTGAATCTGTCATGACTGACATGAGTCCCATTGATTTCAATGAGTCCACTCTTAAGTATTACTAAGTCTGGATTCAATCCATTGTAAAGGAGCATCACCCATCCTTTAAAGCAGAGGTGAGGAACCTCCGGGTCACTGCTGGGGAAGGAAGTTTTAACTATCTCCTCCCCATACACTGCAACACACACTCCCAAACCGCTCCTGCGTAGCAATTAAGCTTTTTAAAAGGCTCCATTGGTGTCAATGGGTATGGCCCATGCCCTCCACCTTGCCCTACAACCTTCCCTTTCAAGACCAGTTTTATGACCCAATATGAGGGCCTGCTGTCTTATTTTTCTTTAAAATCAAGAATCTTGCTAGACATGACCAAATCCTTGGGTGTATCTTGGGATCCCATTCATTGTAGGTCAGAAATCTTTAACTTAAGACTGATTAAGAACATTTACCTTTTGAGGAACTTCAATAAGTTTTGGATGATTGTATAAGTTTGAATAGGTACCTTAAAGAGAAAAAGATTCACAAGGTTGACTAATCAAGAATTAACTTTTATGCATAAGTATGATTTTAAACATAGCTGCCTGAAAAATAACGCAACCCTTGCTCTGAACAACGGCAGCATCATTATCCCTGCATTTTTTAACCACTGGAAAAAAGATATAACTGTGGACACTCACTCAGAATGGATTCACAATCCCATTTTTCTCTAGGTTCCTCAATAACCAGGGTTACGATTTCTTCTCTCTCATCTTCTTCCTCATTCAGGAGCAGCTCTGAATCTTCTTTGATTACAAGAGCATCAGGTTTCACACAGCTTTGGGGGAAAGTAAAAGATGCATGAAGGCAGCTGAACATTTTAACAGCACAATCCTATGCATATTTAGACAGAAAAATATCCTCCAACTCCCAGCATTATCCAGCCAGTCATGCATTCCCCAGTCAGCATGACTGGCTGGAGAATGCTGGGAGTTGAAGGACATTTTCCTGTCTAAACATGCATAGGATTGTCTCCTAAATTAACTTTAATAATAGCTGACCAGTCCATGCCCATAAACCAGTATCTCTTAGGGATACAGATTTAAACAGTGCAGCAGAACCAGCAAGTGCACAATAGGTTTTGGAAAGGTGTAATTTGGGAGAGGGGTGCCCCTTAACTTCAAATCACAATAAAATGTGGCTTGTATCTAATGGTAGCTTTTCTCTTGGTGGAACGCGCTTCTGCTTGCACAAGTCGAGGCACCCCATTTTTGCCATTACACCCTTCCTTATAAAGAGCTGCTTCCTGAGAACAGGAGATAGGACAGAGGGCTGCAAAAGGGGGGGGGGATCAGCAAAAATCAGATGTCCTAACTTGTGTGAGGGGAAGCACTTTCCCCTAAAGCAAAGCCACCAATGGATTCAGCGCTGTAGGCTTGCATAATATCAGCAGTCACCTTAGCTTTAGAAAGCTAAAAGTTTTTTTTCTTAATAGGCCTAAAGAACAGTAAGTAGCGTTTCATTCCAATGTTGTTAGCTACGTATCTTGTTGTTAGAACTTCGCTAATCTTTTTGGCAAACATCTATCCAGTTACCACTTTATTGCCTGATCTTTTATGATTTCAGGAACACCAAAATACTTATGTCTAAATTAACGCATGCAAATTTGACAAAGACAGTTACTGCTGAGAAAGGAAGAAAGCTGAACATATTGCAATGCATTATCTGACTGGAAAACTGGAATGAAAGCTGATCTGCTCATTCAGGACACAGTTCAAGTCTGAGCTTAATCCCAATGGTCATTTTCAAGGGGGGCAGGAAATATTACCTGTACACCAATGCAGTATCTCCCTTGACCTCTGAGGCATTACAATTACGTATATGCATTTACAGTTCAGTTCTTTGTTTGAACATTGGTATAAATCCCAACATCCTTCTTACAAGGGGAGGTGAAAAGATGAATAAGATTCATTGCAACAGCAAAACCTGAAGTGCCTTTTGATCACTGTGCTTTCATAGTAGGGCTGGTTTTCTGGATAGGGAAGATAGTTATCTTATCTCAGTTAGAGATATATTTCCTCCTTTTCCTTCATGAGCTACTTAAGACACCACCACAACTGCAATTGCCTCTTTCCAGTGCACACACGTCACAGCTGGACTTGCCCAGCAATGAGCTGGAAAATGGCAAGTAAAAGCAGTGGCCGCATGTGCTAAACTGAGAAGGGGGAGGCAAGGAGAACCTCTGCTTTAGTGCACAGCAATTCAGTGCTACTACAGACAGATACTGTTTACCCTGCTTATACATTTGAGCCAAGATAGAGTAAAAAAGCAATACATGCATCAAGTTAATGGCAAACCAAGCATTTTACTGTGCTTAAAAGATATGGGCTCCCCTCTCAGAAAGCAGCAGATGCTGGCAGTAGTCAAGTCTGGATATGTAAACATCCAGGCTCTTCTCTATGGAACAAACATGCCACAACTGACTTAAACTAATAGTAAAATACATTCCTTTTCATGACAGGATTCTTCAAAATAAAACTATACAGCTTTCAATGTGGTTTCTGGAAATTATCAAGGAAACATGTTTTAAAAGATACATAATTTAGAAACACTTCACCAGCAAAGCAAAAATATACCTTCTTCCTTTCCATAAACACAAACGATGGAGTTGGGAGAAAAGGCTACTTATGTGGATCATCATTTTTGCTTGTGATGCTACATCTCTTAAACTCTCTCCCCAGGGAGGGCTGCCTGGAGCCTATGCTTCTATCCTTTTAAATGACATTTAAATTTCATATATTAATGGTGCTTTCAACTGCTGCTTTTGATGTTTTAACTGCATTTTGGTTAATATGCTTATTTTATTTGTAACCTGTCCTGAAAACAGATGTTGAAGGGTGGTACAGAAATCCCTTAAACCAACCAACCATAAAGTAAGGACATTCTACATACTCCTTTGCTTTTTCTCTGTAGTAGTCATTCAAGACTTCCTGTAATCGAGTACTGTCACTCTGAATGAAACCTTCTAATTCGGCATTATCCAGGGCTCCAATTTCATCATCATCAAACTGCTCAAAGAACTAAATATGAAAAAACAACCAGTATTCAACAGAAATACATTTAGAACTAGTTATAGAACTACAGTAACAAATTTGAACCACATTGAAAAAATTCTCAGGGCAGTATCCAACAGAGTGCTGTGCCCCCACCAATTCCATTCCACAAGTGAGATCTACTGCTTGCGCAACAGAGATTTAGCGCTTGTGGGAGCAACCCAGAAACTACTGGAAACACATATTTCTGGAATGGGATAAGTAAGTGGAGCTTGTCAACGGGAGCTCCACTGACTTGTCCTGATCCAGAAATGAGCATTTCCGATCATTTCAGGGCTTTCTATAGGAAACATTAAATCTCAATTGTGCAAGTGGTGGGCTCAGCTTGTGCAATGGAATTGACAGGAAGGACCACTTGGCAAATGACCCCGTTGGATACTGCCCTCAGTTTTGAGAATAACTTCTCATTTTATTTCCACTGAGAATGGAAAGCTTATGTAACACAAAGTTACTTGCTATCCCACTAGTTAAGACAAGAAAATATCTGTAGTTCAAGATGAGTAATGGCACTTGGTATCAGACAAAATTACTCAAAAGTCTTATTACAGAGTATGTGTGATCAGCAGTTCAGTCAGCTGTCTTGCTATCACTGGAAATATAAAATAAATGGAACAGACATTTACATATGGATTCATCTGTGTGGATCAGCTAAAAGATGAGAATCAATGAATTCAAGTTGAGGAATATTTCCCAAGGATACCTTAACTGAAATCATTACTATTACCGCACCTTCTCAAATCTCTCATCCAGAAGGGTCAATTGTTCATTCCTTCTCATTACTGAAGAGGTCATGGAATATTCTGTGAAACGACTCCTGGTCTCTTCTTGCATGAAAAAAAATTCTTTCATCTCTCCTCTAATTTCAGTGTCATCTGACAAAGGACCCTCAGAATCATATTCTTCATCACTCTGAATGTCTTTTCCATCTTCTTCCTCTTCCATGTCCTCCCATTCATCTTCATCTCCAGATTTAGACTCCCTATGAACAGTATTAAAAAATGCATCACCTTCCTGAAATTTTATCATCTTTACCTCACTTAACATGTTGATTATTATTTAGAAGACCAGTATTTTTCCTGTTTTACTACTGGATAGCTGAGGATAAGATAGTAATTTTTCAAAGCCTGAAAATCTGTACATGTAAAGCTGTTTAAACAGTCCATTCTAGGTGCTGCTACCAGTTAAGGATTTGGAATTATTCTGTTTCATCCAGCAGTAGAATTTCCTCCCCCACTGACAAAAAAAGGAACACAAAGAACATAAAAATAGTAATACATTTTCTGTTTCATTACCAACAAGCTTCCTTTTCCTGCTCTATGCTCCCTGATTTGTTGGCCCTTAAAATGAAATCATCTTCAAGGAGATTATTTGGATTGTCAAAATCAAAGTCGTCATCAAGCGCTGCAACAATGTCAGGGTCAAAATCCAGCCTAGGCCCTAATGACAGATAAAAGAATATGTTATTCTTCAGACCCGATTATGTGACAGAAACAGCTTTGGTTGCCTTGGTGGATGACCTACGCCGGGAACTAGACAGGGGGAGTGTGTCCCTGTTGGTTCTGCTGGACCTCTCAGCAGCTTTCGATACCATCGACCATGGTATCCTGGGCCGCCTTGCTGGGATGGGACTTGGAGGCACTGTTTTGCAGTGGCTCCATTCCTTCTTGGAGGGGTGGACCCAGAAGGTGGTGCTGGGGGACTTCTGTTCGACTCCCTGGCCATTGGCTTGCGGAGTCCCTCAGGGTTCTGTTTTGTCCCCCATGCTATTTAACATATACATGAAACCACTGGGAGAGGTTGTCCAGAGTTTTGGGGTTCTGTGTCACTAGTACGCTGATGACACCCAACTCTGCTTTTCCTTTCCATCTAATTCCAAAGAAGCTGTTGGGGTACTGAACCGGTGTCTGTCAGCAGTAATGGACTGGATGAGGGCAAACAAATTGAAGCTTAATCCAGACAAGACAGAGGTGCTCCTGGTCAGTCGAAAGGTAGATCAGAGAATAGGGATTCAGCTTGTGCTGGATGGGTTACAATCCCCCGAAGACACAGGTTCGCAGCTTGGGTGTACTTCTGGATTCAGCCCTGAGCCTGGATGCCCAGGTTTCAGCGGTGGCCAGGAGTGCATTGCACAGTTAAAGCTAGTGCGCCAGCTGCACCCATTCCTTGAGATGTCTGACTTGGCCACAGTGACACATGCCTTAGTTACATCCTGTTTGGGTTACTGTAATGCACTCTTATGTGGGCTGCCTCAGAAGAGTGTTCAGAAACTTCAGCTGATTCAAAGAGCTTCTGCCAGACTGCTGACTGGGGCTGATTACAGGAAGCATACAACTCCCCTGTTAAAACAGCTTCACTGGCTCCCAGTCTGTTTCCAGGCACAATTCAAAATGCTCATGTCCTATAAAGCCCTATTCAGCTCGGGTCCAGGTTATCTGAAAGACCGTATTCTCCCCTATGAGCCCTAGAGAGATCTTCAGGGGAAGCCCTTCTCACCGTCCTGCCATCATCACAGGCACACCTGGTGGGAACGTGGGAGAGGGCCTTCTCGGTGGCTGCCCCAAGGCTCTGGAATTCCCTTCACAGGGAGGCAAGAGTGGCACCCTCCTTGATATTTATTTCATTTCATTTCTATACCGCCCAACAGCCGAAGCTCTCTGGGCGGTTCACAAAAATTAAAACCAAACAGCACACAATAAAATGTGTTTTCGCAGGCATGTAAAAACTTTTTTGTTCCAGCAGGCCTTTGGGGATAACTAGTCTGGAAGATGGATACTATTTTTCTTGTCTTTTAATGTTTTGATATTTTTACAATTTTAATATTGATGATTTAATTATATTTTAACTTTTGTACACTTGTATTTATATTTCTATTTATAGGTTTTAATTGTATAAGTTTTAATGTTGCAGAGCCACCTTGAGTCCCAGTATTGGGGAAAAAAGCAGGATATAAATAAATATAATTATTATATACATATATAATATTATCAAGTACGTATGGCAACATTCAGTCAATTTCTCAGATACTGCCAGAACCAAACAGCCACTTCGCCCTGAACAGCAGTCCTTCGCCAAAGTCAGAAAATCATTTTCTGTGGCTGGCCCAGTTATGGAACTGGCTTCTGTTGCAGACTTAATGTCAAACCTAAGTACCTTTCAAAGGTGTTGTAAGACCCACCTGATTGGGATGGTATTTAGGGCTCAGGCCTAATCTAGGAAGGAGTTGGGAAATGTTGAGGCATTTAACTAGATTTTATTCTGTTCTGTGAGAGGAGATTTGTTACCCATCTTAAATCTTTGGCATGAGGCAGACTATAGATATAAATGAAGAGAAAGCACACAATTTTCTCTCTAGTGAGTTTGCCACATTTTACCTGCATCGTAGCAGAATGCATCAGGTAAAGTCAGTGATCAATTCTAAATGATTATGACTTGATTTTGAAGGAAAAATAAAGACATATATATATAATATGAACATGAGAGAAACTATGTAATAGTTTATTACCCCTTTTTTCACTAGGCCACATTGAAAATATGGTAATAAAATAATTCTACAGTGAAATATTCTGTAATAACAGATGCTATGAAAGGAAGACAGATTAAGCCTTCAACCCTAGAGTTCATTTAACACAGTGGGATTTCTGAGTAAACACACACCCATGTGATTGCACCATATTTATTACATTTTTAACCCACCCAATAATTAATGTTCCCTGTAGTACCTGAAACAGGAGCAGCTTTGTTTAACAATCCGACATCCTCTTCAAATTCTGATGCAAACACTGATGAGGGCAAGTTAATAGTTGGAGCCTACAGAAGAAAACAGTAGGCCTTTCTTTAAGATAATCCTCAAGAGACAAAAACCTGAGAGTGGTATGATTGGCTTTCTAGGACGATACAATTTGTTTGGTATCTGCCTCTTTCTTTTGAATTCTTAGAATCAGCATGTGTACATTTGTTTTTACCAATTGCATACTGTTTGTAAGAAGCTATTCTATACAACTTCTCTGGAGCGTAAATCAAGCAAGAGTGAAGGGAATAAAAGCTCCTGCTTGTAAGTAAGTCCTAGAAAAGTTACTAGGGTTTGTGGTTAATTACTTCCAATGAATTGTTCGTGCATAAACTTAATGGAGTTGTCTCAAAACATGATCTTGCTAGTATTAAATACAATGTATGACAAGGTGCCAAATATCTTAACACTCTGTGGAGCATGTTCTGTCACCACTACACCTTATCAACTGATTAGTGTTTGGCAACAATCTTCCCTCCATGCCCCTAAACAAAATGCCTGCCACAAATACACACTTAAAATTGCTCTCTTCTCTTAAAAAGGACTTCTTTAGATCAACTTGATAGAAATTGAATAAATCAAAGGAATACAAAAGTTTGTCACGCATGTTATCATTCAATATTATTTACTATTTAGTACCAATATTGGATCAAAATGAGAGCCATTTTAGTCCATCATAACAAAATTCACAGTCAATAAGTGCTATTGTGTTAAACATTTTCAGAAAATTTTATTTAGTTTAAAACTGTTGACCCTGCCTTAAAAAAAACAAAACTTGATTTGTATGCTGAATGTTCATATGAGAAAAACAGGAGAGAACCACCACAAGTTCTGAAGTACATCTTGTACTTACTGGAATTTGCTGAATTTCCTCTTCTACCTCCCCTTCCGTGGTCACTACGATCCTGCCTTGTTGATCCGGTATGCTGGATGGAATGAGCTCAGAAGGCCCAGAAGCTTCTTTAAGGTGTTGCAAGTAGTCATAGTCATCATCAAAGAATACTCCATATTTCCTCTGTTCTTCCCTTCTTTTTTCTTCATCCCCCTAAAGGTTTGTTATTGATAAACTTAGATCATAAAGGACTGTATTTTCAAAGGAATCAACATAAAAACAAATCTTTTAGGAAAAACAGGCATGCTGGCTACAGTGTAACTTTCTACACAGTTTTTGCAGTGGAGCTGATTTAACTCAAAAGGTGAATTTCAGGTTTCCTCAGCCAGGAAGAACATAAGATCCCAGCTGGATCAGACCAAAGGGCCTATCCAGTTCAGCATTATGTTCCCCATGGTGTCCAATCAGATGCCTCTGGGAAGCAAGTCATGAGGGCTCTCCCACTGTTGTTCCCCACCAACTGGTATTCAGAGACATGCTGCCTCTGATCCTGAAGGTAATATAGCCATCATGACTAGTATCCATTGAAAGCCTTGTCTGATCCCCTTTCAAAGTTATCTAAGAAGGTCAACAGTGCAAACCTATGCATGTTTACTCAGATGTAAGGCCCACTGAGATCAATGGGGCTTACTTCCAGGTAAGTGAGTATAAGATTGCAGCCCAAGTTGTTCTTTAAACCATACTTCCTTAAGAACCAAGAAGTAAGCTACTTTCCTACAACACTGTCTTTCACAATCACCTTCTGTGCAGGCAACAGAACTCTCTGGGGTGCAGTGTCATCTGCCGTCAAAGGGTCCCTTTGACTTCGGTGTACTAAATGAAATGTTACAGCTTTTTTCTTCTCGATGAAGGGCTTCTTCCGCCTGTGGGGCTGCAAGACAAGAATTAGCTACTTGAAACTGGTCCAAAATTGACAGCCTTTCTGCCTACCTAATTGAAGGCAAAAGGAGAAGGGGACAGCAGAGGATGAGATGGCTAGATAGCATCACCGATGCAATGAATATGAACTTGAGCACACTCCGGGAGAGAGCGCAGGACAGGAAGGCCTGGCGTGCTATGGTCCATGGGCTCATGGAGACTTAACGACTGAACAACAACTGCCTCCCTAAATATGTGGGTTGTACGGCATGCAAAGCCTCCCAACACGCATTACATTTTATAAGTATCTGGAATTGAAAAGCAAATCCAAAATTAAACCAAAAAAGTTGCTATATATCTGGTTAATTGATACACACTGCAGCAACCAATATTTTGCAGTCCATGATGCCCATGTTAGTTCTTTGTCATGAGTACACACATCTTAATCTCAGGAGCTCCACTTCAACCTTACCTAGGGAGGCGGTGGGCTCTCCCACACTGGAGGCGTTCAAGACGAGCCTGGACAGCCATCTGTCAGGGATGCTCTGCCTTGGATTCCTGCATTGAGCAGGGGGTTGGACTCGATGGCCTTGTAGGCCCCTTCCAACCCTACTATTCTATGATTCTATAACAATATCCAAGAGACCGAGCCTGAATGCAAACACTTTTACGTGTCAGTTTGCTTCAGTTCCCACAAAAAAAGAATTCCGTGTTGCTGACGGGGCTGCTTCTCCATGTACAGGCCCTTGCAGGTGCCGCTGCCCAGGCTCCCATAGATTTTAATGAAACGACGGCATTAGGCCCTCTGCTCCCTCCGCCTCCATAACGGAGGTCTGAGCAGCTTCCCTCAACCTGGTGCCGTCCAGACAGCTAGGGGAATGTGGGATTAGTAGTCCAACGCATCTGGAGAACAGCAGGTCGGGGTCGTGGGGGCTGTAGTCCAGCACATCTGGCGGGGCACCAGGTGGGGGAAGACGGGGGCGGAAGAGCAGCAACTGAAGTTCGCGGCTGCGGGCGTGGGGGCGCGACGAAGGCCGCGAGGCGCAGCGCCCGCGCCCAGGGCCCTCCGCCCGCGGCTTTCCCAGCCACTCACCATGGCGCGGCGACGCGGGCAGCACGGCCGCCACGCGCGGAACGTCCTGCGGGCCTCGGGAACAGCCCTCCTCACGAGCGCCTAACAGCGCCGGCGGCTTCACGTGCTCCCGGCCCCGGACAGGGATTTGCCCTCCCGAGACGTCGCTCTTGCTCGCCCGCCTCTTTGGTGCCGCCCTGCCGCCATCTTGGAAGAAACCAATTCACACGAGACAGCTGGGAGGGGGGAATTCTCGCCAGTCACAATTCTAACCCTTTGACAGCAGCGCTGATAAGACTTGCTGTCAAGCGGGACGTTGCCGTGACTAATGAGGAAACTTCCACTCCCGCGCAGGTAAAGGTCATCCCTAGTTTGAAAGCAGCAACTCCCACAACCCAATGGCGCTACCCTCCTTGCCAGGCGGAAGTACTGAGGGGAAAAAGGGCGCGAGCGAGATAGAAAAAGACCACAGCGGCTTAGTCTGAACTTCCGGTTAAGCGTTGAAAGCCGCCCTTTGGCCCTGAGGCTCTACGGGCGCAGGCCGGTGTCGCTCTATCCCATGGCATCTCAGTGGTGTAACCTCGACGTTCTCTGTGTGAGGGAGGAAAATCAGATCCCCTGCAGAGCGGAAATGCCGCCGCACCGTCTCCGCGGAGTGGAGCGGACGTCGCCAGAGCGCCCTCAACAGAGAAATGCGGGGCTAGAGCGACACCCGCGACACCCCGCCTCCTATCGCAATGAGTAAAGGTGCGATCCTATGCATGTTTAGACGGGGAAATGTCCTGCAACTTTTTCCTGTCTAAACATGCGTAGGATTGCGCCCTAAGAATGCAGTCCTATGTGCACCTCGATGGAAGTAAGCCCCGCTGAACACAGTGAGACTTAGTTCCAAGTAAGCATGCATAGGATCGGGCTGCATGTGTATGCGTAACTGCATTTGCACGTATCCTTCCCCTCGGCCCCGTGCCCCTCTGCCTTTCCGAGCCCCTCTCCTTCCTGTTCTCTTCCCATCTGTCACATTTTAGAATGCAAGCTCCTTTTTGCTACTACACTGTGCACATTGTGTACAGTGCCTTGCACGTTGATGGCGCTATGTAAATAATAAACAATATTAACCTGGTTTCGTTATTTAACGATATTTATGAATTGTTTACATTAAAGATATTTCCAAGTGATGTACAAAAAAGAAGGGTTTATACAGAGGACAAGATTACCTTCCTGCACATGCCTGTTGGGAAAGGTACATTTTCAGTAAGAAGTGAAAACTCTGAAGGGTTTTGTAGTGGTAGGGAATTCCAGACAGTGGGTGCTGTGATGCTAAAGGCCATGAAAGACCAAACCTCTGACGTCTTGAGTAACACCAGGATATTTTCAAATGAGTCCAGCAGCAACTGAACAGGCCAGTAGGAAATCAGGCAATCTCTTAAGTTATGGAATATGCAATAACTCTTGCATGTAAATCTCATAACAGCAGAATATATAAATCAGGAGTGAAGACTTCATGTTTGCTTGGTGGAAAACTTTTAACTCCCATTATGTTATTTTCAGACACACAGAAATCGAGAAATAAAGTACTGCTTATTTATTGCATTTATTTCAGTGTATAACATCTTGGAGCCATGGACAGTAAAATTAAAACATATTTACAGAGTAAAGGTGAAAGGTAAAGGTGTCCCCAACCAGTCGTGTCCAACTCTAGGGTGCGGTGCTCATCCCCGTTTCTAAGCCAAAGAGCCAGTGCTGTTCCGTGGTCATGTGGCTGGCATGACTGAACACCGAGGTGCATGGAACGCTGTTACCTTTCCCGCCGAGGCGGTACCTATTTATCTACTTGCAATTTCTTGCTTTCGAACTGCTAGGTTGGCAGAAGCTGGGACTGAAAACGGGAGCTCACTCTGTCACGCAGCACTCGGGTCTCGAACTGCTGACCTGCCGACCTTCCAGTCTGCAGTTCAGCACCTTAACCACTAGGCCACCGCGGCCTCTATTTACAGAGACAAATATATATATATATATGAAAAATCAAAATTTTAAACACTTAAATCAACAAAAAGCAGCACCATCACCAGACACAAGAGCAATCACATAGGGCTAAAATCAACATTCAGTTCTATCACTAGAAGCTTGAACTGGGATAAAGGATTTTTTATTACACTGCATGAATTAATTGACTTACCTTGTGCCAGAAAGTTTGCATTATCACAGCAATTGCTTTGTGAATGGCCAGTTAATAATGTGATTGTCACTGTCGTTACTTTCTGTGTCTGATTTCCTTCTAACCCCACCCCCCCACGCCATATGTACTGTATATAAACCTGAAACTCAGTAGCACTTCATGCATCTGGTGAAGTGAACTATACTCCATGAAAGCTTATGCCCCAGAATAAATGTGTTAGTGTTTAAGGTTCCACAAGCCTCCTTGTTTTAATATAAGCAAAGTTCTTTAAAGAATGTATACTCTTGTTTTGTGCACCGATGAGTTCATGCGTACATGGCCAGTGTGATAGGGATGAGGTATTTCTGGCTAACTCCAGAAACTCCTAGTGTTTTGCCTATAGTCAGAGTAAGTAAAATAATATTAATACACTGTATATTTCTTATAATCTCTAATACAGTTGGAGAAAAAGATCTCGACAATAGGAGAACTGACACATCAAAGGTATGTGAAGGGCTTCCAAAATTAAAGAAAGCCTCCACAAATTTAAAATCATTTACTATGAGCATGAAAAGGAACTTTTACAGTCGGCACTTGTAATATAAACATCAAGATAAGCTTTCAGCAAAGTATGGTAATGCATGTCAAGTGAAGGCTTGCACTCAGAATTGAGAAATAGGTTTTCTGAACAGTTTTATTGATACAGAGAGACATTTCACAGTCCTAACCAGCTTTTTAATTTTTTCTTTCTTTCAGGGGATGGGGATGAGTTGAAAGAGAATCAGAGCGATACTTGGCAATTTGTATCTTGGTATATGAGTTTAGTTTACTCCAAGGTTCTACGGGGTTTGTCCCAAGGCATAGTTCGAAAGCAAATGATACAGCAACCTTGCTGACCCTAATTAGCTTGGGTTTGATCAATGCCTGCATGAGAGACCACCTGGGAACACTACGTATGCTTCCTTGAGTTTTATGGAAGAAAAGCAGGATATAAATGTAATAAATAAATCTGACCGCCAGAGTTAGATATTAGGAAGTTCAACTGGAACGGGAAACAAAACTTTTCAGTGTGGAGTAGGTTTGATTGTTTGCTTAAACTAAAGGCTCCCAGATCAGTAAAAACAAGAGAGATGCTGCTCTCGGGCTTACAATCTAAAAACAGGAAAAAGAGATGAGGAGGAAAAAGTAAAAAGAGCTCAGGCACCATTTCTTAATGTTATACAGTGGCCTCTGTGAGGGGGGGAAGAGGAGTCTAGCTCAGCTAGTCAAAGCATTCATGAGTAGAGATGGCAAGGATGGCAGTTCACCTTGCTTTCTGTTGCATCTTCTGTTCCTCGGCAGGGCAATTGGTTTCCACAGCTTCTGTGAGGGAAGAAGAGGAGGAGCCCAGCCCAGCGGGTCAAAGCAGCAGTGAGCGTAGGTAGCAGCTCCTTGCTGTCTGCTGCTGCTTCTCTACCTCACAGTTAGAACTAGAGGCCATCAGTTGGTAAAAGCAGTAGCAAGTTGAGATAGCAGTTTATAGTCAGAGAGGCATGCCCTTCTCCAGGATACATTGTCCCTCTCATCTGGTTTTGTCTCCACTCCTGTCAGTCAACATTCTGTGGCCAATGAGCACTCAGTCCTCATTGGACTGTTTTGGGGTCCTCCCCGACTTTAGATTTTTTAAAAACCAGATTTTTTGTGCTTGGCAGACCTTCTGGGGGTTCCACCGAGCCTCTTATTCATAGATTGTGCCATTTGGGCTACATGCACACCTCAACATCAAAAACAGAGGGAATTATTTCCTAAACAGAAGAGCAATTCATCAATAGAACCATTCATCTGAAGAGGTTCTAAAAATCCATTCCCCACCCCCAATGTTCTTAACGGGTGGTTGGAGGTCTGCACTGTTTTAGCACCAACAGCTGGTAATGTGTAATCCCAAGCCATATTGTGTCCAATTAAAACAGAACACATTTCTTCAGAAGCAGACAGGATCATTTCAAAGGCACTCAGATAAGAGCTAGTGTTGTAGTAAACTAGGACCAGTCAGAGCCAGGGCCAAATCCTCACTCGGCCATGAAACTCACTGGGTGAGTTGGGCCAGTCACCACCTCTCAGCCTAACCCACAGATGCACAACTTTTTCGGCCCAAAGAGTTGTATGTTGATGCTTGCTGGCTTGGGGACCAGGGACCACACATGTGTACACACACGCATGCATATATGCACACACATGTGCACATGCAGACACACAGGCAGTCCTGATACAGATCGCTCTTTCATCGCTCCTAGCAGCAGGGAGTGATTTGTATAAACAGCTCTGAGGGAGGCAGTACAAATCGGGAGGGGGGAATTCAGCAGCACTGGGAGAGCCAGGATTGACTCTGGGCAGTCCACAGTCGAGGCATGCAGTACTAGTGCTGCTTTTAAAAATATGTTTTGGCTACATGTAGTAGTTTCTTCTTTTGGGGAAGGAGTTACTATATGGATAAATTCTGTTCTTGAACAGTCTTTTAATATTCACCAATGTACGTGCTCTTTTAAATGATTTACCTGCTTTATGGGAATTAATGAATGGTAAGCGTAGCTGGATTCTCCACTCCCTTTTGACAGCCGAAAGACTTGTGATATTACAACATTGGAAGGATAAACACTCATCTCCTATAATGCAATGGTTTGAGGACCTTAGAGCACTTTCAATATCTGAATGGGTGTCCTACAGACGCCATTTAGGAATGGATAATTATTTGGCTATCTGGGCCACTTTTGTTGAAGCCGATGTATGATTGCTAGTAAGTTGTATTGAGAGAGAGAGAGAGAGAGGCATTTCATATGCATTCATTGCTATGAATATATACAAATGTATGTATGTTCAAAAAAACTCAAAAAAGAAAAATAAGTAAAGGCGTGCAGTTCCTGGGCCACAGGCTGCACATCCCTGGCCTAAGCCATCTCACAGAATGGTTCTGAGAATAAAAGCAGGAGGTGCAAAACCATGTATGCCATCCTGTACTCCTTTAAGGAAGGGCAGATTACAAATGTTTGAGGGGAGGAGTTGTACAAATGTGCTATTTCGGTCTTTTAGGTGGAGAAGTTTGGTATTTTGAACCATAGATATATTTGTTTTAACTTTTAAAGCACTGGGTATATTCTGTGGAGGAACCTATGCTAGATTATCTTTAAGACTTCTCTGCCATTATGTTATGCATCCTAAAGACTGACAGCACAGTCCTATGCATATTTACTCAGAAATAATGGCTTACTCTTGAATAGGTGTACATACAGCCGGATACCCAATTCCAGTCTGAGACAGAGCTGTGCCTATTAACCAACTCTGCTGATTTTAGGAAAATATATACAGATATAGATTTCTTCCACACTGGGATTGCCATCCATCATTCACTTTTGACTGACAATTCAGGCATCGTTACCAACCGATTGCACTCCAGTGTTGTTTGTATTGCCCTCCTGTCTTTCTTCAGACCTGATTTGCAGCCATTTTTGCCTTAAAAATTCAGTGGCAACACCAGCCTGTCCTGTGTGTATTGACAAAGTGCTATTGGGGCTTTTCAGGATAACTCTGCTTAAGTTAGATGTTTGCTCCGGGGGGGCTCCAGCCTCTGCTGTTTTTTTTTGTTCAATGCAGCCAATGAGCTGTCCCATTATTGGTCAGTTCCTTTTCTCTGGGGGGAGGGAGATTTTACTTGTTTTCTCTCATTAATGGTTGTATTTCTTTGCATTGTGAAATATATATTTTTAATTAAAAAAAAAGTTCATGCGTAGAAACCAATATTTTTATTAAGATTTGCAAATCTAACAATAACAAAAAAGGGGGGTCATGAAAGAAAAGAAAAAGAGAAGAACATGACTTAAAACATATCCATATGCAATAATCATCAACATCTTCATTAATAAAGGGGGAGAAAAGATGAAGGGACTGGAATTAACACTATTTCAAATATATACGTGTGTGTGTGTGCACACACGCATGATATATCTGTATATATAAATGTGGAAACCAATAATTGAAGTACTCGCACCTTGTAAGAAACAGGAACTGACAAGCTAAGCACAATGAAGGGGCAATGTATTGGCTCTGCTGGGCAAGAAGCAATTAGAGGTAGAAGGTGCCAGTAGAAAACTTGCAATTAAAATTGCAGAGGACCTTTGCTAAATGGAACTTACTCCACAGTAAACATTATAGAAGGACCTTGAGTGTGAAGATGGGCACTGCTATGCTAGAAAATCAAGTGCTAAATTAAGTGCTATATTTTAATTTCATTTCCGGGTGACTGAAGAAAAACAACGACTCCACAGTGCTGAAGGGCCCTAGTGTCGAAACAACCAAGCACACCACATCAGCTTGCAAAGTCTGAGAGTGGATTTGGAACATGATCAAATTCCCTAAAATAATTGCTGACTCTCTTGATTCCCTTTCAACAGAGAGAAAGTGCTGACCACATGATTAATTTCAATTAACCAGTTTGCATGTGCATGTCTGGGATCACTTTCTTTCTTCTTGCGATTTTCCCTAGGGCTAGCATGGCCATTACTCAACTTCTCTCTCTCTTTTTTTTTCAGGTTTCAAATTACTGTGAGTTTGATTTTCCCTTGCTGAGTTGCATGTAGCTGTCCCCTGAAGTGCTCCCATCTGCATTATTTTCCTTTGTACTGCAGCAATTCTGGAAAGCACTTCATGCAGCCGATTAACACAAGACTACATGAAAAAGCTCCCCTCAGTAACCATTTAATGTGAACTATTACACTTTCATTAGCCTTATTGCTCGTGTATTTTAAGCTGTCATTATTAGTATATGTAAATTATAAAAATTAAATGCTCTGGGGGATTCCACTGTTGCTGAATGAAACCCAGATAAGTCAATTCTCTGAGCATCTAAATGGCAAATGAGGTTCAATGGAAGCAAGTGTAAGGTGATGCACACTGGGGCAAAAAATCCCAACTTCAAATATAACCTGATGGGATCTGAGCTAGCAGTGACCAACCAAGAAAGAGATCTTGGGGTTGCGGTGGACAGCTTGATGAAAATGTCAACCCAGTGTGCGGCCACTGTAAAAAAGGCAAACTCCATGTGAGGCATAATTAGAAAAGGAATTGAGAATAAAACTGCCCATATCGTACTGCCCTTATACAAATCTATGGTGCAAGCACTCTTACAATAGTGTGTACAGTTCTGGTCAACACACCTAAAACAAGGATATTGCAGAGCTGGAAAAAGTGCAGAAAAGGACAACTAACATGATCACGGGGCTGGAGTATCAGCCCTGTGAGGGAAGGTTACAACAGCTGGGATGGTTTAGCTTGGAAAAAAGGAGGGTAAGGGGAGAAATGATAGAGGTATACAAAATTATGCATGGTGTGGAGAATGTAGATAGACATTTTTCTTTGTCTCTCATAATACTAGAACCCAGGGTTATCCCATGACGCTGATTGGTGGGAGATACAGGACAGATAAAAAGCACTTCTTCACACAGCATATAGTCAAACTATGGAATCCACTTCCACAAGATGTAGTGATGGCCACCAATTTGGATGGCTTTAAAAGGGGGGTAGACAAATTCCTGGAGAGGAATGGCTATCAATGGCTGCAATCCTAAACACACTTACCTGGGAATACGTTCCCACTGAACTCAGTACGAGGTACAACTGAGTAGACATGTATAAGACTGCAGTCTCAGATAACCTTTAATTTTATAACTTCACAACCCAGAAGGATAAAACAAGCTCTGAGGTTTAAAAAAAAAATCATGACAGAGACCATTTATTGCCTGAAAAAAATACATATCTTTTATAATTAAGAACTAAATAGGGCACATGGACAAAAATAAATTGTAGTATGTACATACATTAAAAAGGATAAATAGCATATATATATTGTAATACTGCAATACATGCCCTTGTGTATTTCAGGCCAGATGTTTCATTGTGTACATTAAAAGGATAAATAAGTGCTAATATAAGACAATTTTTAGTGTAAACAATGTCATAGGCTTATAATAAGCCACCATATTTAGAGCCAACATAATAAAGCACATATTGCCTTTCACACCACCTTATTCTATTTAAACTTAACTGACCATATATTCACAAATACAATTATAAGATAGTATAAAAGTAGACAATTTGCTCCACGTTATTCACACACAACAAATACAGGCTGTAGGTTCCAAGGCTTTTCTGCAGTTTTCACAAGACCCTATGTGAGGATTTTATAGATACACCTATGGCATGATCCTTTCCTCTACAGGCACAGAGCCCATATGCTGAGGGATGCTTGTAGGGTATGGCAGGAGAGAACTCTGGTTTTCCTTGTTTGCTCCCTTGGCACACTCAGTGCATCAGGCTCTTTCAGAGATTGGGACAACTGTATCCACCTCCCATATCCCATTCCAGCCCTCTCCTCTCCATTTGACCAAGTGGAGGAAGCAGGATGAACAGAGGTATAGGAAATGTGCACAGGCCTCCATTCCACAGACTGCCCTGGTGTGGTGATGCCTGTGCACACTCGCTAGGGGGTGTGGAGAAACAAAGCTCTGTTATGTGCTAATGGATCCCTCCATCTGGATGCAGTGCAGGATCATGCCCATAATGGTTTTCTTTGCTGACTGTCCCAAACATAGGCAATGTGATGCCCATATATTCTATGTGTCTTGCCAATGCTTTTTTCCCTGGAAAAACTCCTCCTACCCTGTCCTGCCCTTTTCTGCCCTGAAATGGCCAGCCATGCTGGCACAGGGCAGCAGCACAGGGCTGTGTAGGCTGGAGGGAAAGCTTTGGAGGATGCGTGAGATTCAGCCTCTAGGCCTTATGTTGTCTACTCTAATCCAAGTATCCATCAAATGTAGCTAAAGCTACAAATAAAGGACATGTTACTAGTTATAATCCAGAACTACTTGATAAGCTGCTTTGTTCACATTCATTTCTCAGTTTGGCTTCAGAATTTGATTGTCAATACTGTCTACCTAAGCAAGGTTTGAAGTCATCACTTTGGCCATGACTTAAAAAGCAGATTGAAGCAACAACAACAACAGAGTCTGCATCTTTTCATTGCGTTCTTATTGTCTCACATACATATTTTTTCCTAAACATATTTCTCAAATTGACACATGATTATAGAGGACCCATGTTTTTCCACTGCTAAAAAAACATATAAAAGAACATACATTTGTATTGCAATCCTGTGCATAGTTACATGCTCAAAAGTTACACTGACATTTCTACAACTCAAATGAGTCTAATTGTGCTCAAGATTGCAGTCTCAATGCACATTTTAAAAGCATGACAGTCAAAATTTGTAAAAATGACTATGCATTGTGCTAGGACTAATTACTGGCAAATTCACTGGCACTACACTAAACTACTTCACTGTAAGTGCCATTTATGAAAAGGGGGCTTGGTAGCTCTCCACCTGGCTACAAAAAGCTGAGGATTCTGGAACTGCACACACAGAACTGCTCAAATTGCAGGATCTGCACTTTTAAGAAGTTATCCAAAATCCTAATATAGCATTAAATTACTTCCACAAAGAATGCTAATAATTTCGCTCTAACATTCTTCTGTTAGATAAGTAAAGACAGCTCTGTCTGTTCCCACCCTGCTTGAAAGTGGATTCTTATTACTTCCTGTCAACAATTATCTTCAGTTCTTCCTCTCTGGCCAAGTGGCAATGAGGGGAAAAAAACAGTATCATCTACCCTGAATAAGATGGTCTCAATACCATTTCCTCGCTTATTATGTAGCCACTTCTGCATTTCACAGAATCACAGAATAGTAGGGTTGGAAGGGGCCTACAAGGCCATCGAGTCCAACCCCCTGCTCAATGCAGGAATCCAAGTCAGAGCATTTATCTCAGGATCTCTCCTAGTCATCTCTTAATGACTTCAGGTTAAACTGCTGCAGACATTTCAGTTGCAACGCACTCTCAGGTCTTCGAGATGCTGTGCTTTCCCTGGGAAGTAAGTTTTGTGTCTGGACTACAGGATATTTTCAATCTATTATGGACGGTGAAACCTGTAGTTGGTAAACAGAAATGTATTTATTCCAGTTTTTCTCTCTACTCATCCTGAACATTCTGGAAGGGTCAGAACAATAATAATAAAAAAAAAACATTCAAATTCTAAATGCTAAAATGTCCATATAAAAAGAGGAGGGAAGGTTAAATATAATAAATAACATAAATAACTTTTATTCATATAGGACCTGAACCCATATTTCAAGCATGTTTAAGCCTGAATGACTGACATGAAAATGAAATCTCTACTACACATTTTATGCGTCAGTGACCAACAAAACACTCATTTGCTCTTCTGCTCTCTGTATGCTGTTGGATCTGGAATAATATTCTAATAACTGTAGGAATTAAAGGCATGAAAGCTGAATGGATATTTGTGGAAGTTTTAAGACAGAAGGCTTCCAAAGTTGTAATTTTGGCTATAATTTGTGCAAATTATGCAAATTTGCAGCTGTAATTTGCACAAATCTGTATTTGTCCAAATTATGGCCAACACACAAAAAATATATGCCAAAAGTCCCTGGAGTTTGGGGAAAACCTGCGGCTCGGATCACAAATGCAAACTGAGTCAGGCATGTCATAGAACTCCAGCAAGCCCCCAAAGAACTGGATTTCTTGGCAACAGACATCCCTAGTAGCATTGTGCAGGTGGTGTCAGTTGTAAGGAGCACCATTTTCCGGCTCTGACTGGCTCACTACCTATGGCCATTCCTGACAAAGGTGGACCTTGCCACTGCCATTCATGCCCTAGTCATGTCCAGATTAGACTATTATGATCTATGTGGAGCTCCCTGGAAAAGCACCTGGAAACGGCAATTCATTCAAAATGCAGCAGCTAGCTTGCTAGTGAAAGCTGGGTGCTTTAACCATGTTACGCCTATTTTAATTGAGTTGCACTGGCTGCTGGTTTGTTTCTGAGCTCAGTTCAAGGTGCTGATGTTAACCTTGAAAGCCCTAAATGACTTGGGACCTGGGTACCTTAAGGACTGACTCTTTGCATGCTCTGGTTATCATCTGAAGCAGTATTTCCGATCCCCCAGACTCATGAAGCTAGGCATGCAGCCACAAGAGGTGCTTCCAGATGAGGCTTTTATCATGCCATCACTCTGCCTCAGTCATGGAATTTTACTGGGAGTCCAGACAACAATGTCTTCCATACATGTTTTCCCACTGCTTCTTCCATCTGTTTTCTTACCACATAAAACTGGCTAAGGAGAAAAAGACAGAATTTTTGCACAAAACCTTCTAATTGGTAGTGCTAGAAGCCCTCCATCTGGAAGCACCCAAGGTCTAGAGCAGGGGTCCCCAACCTTTTTGGACCTGTGGGCACATTTAGGAATTTGAGAAACTAGGAATAGGAGCCTGGGGAAGGAGGACCAGCCAGCAGCTGCACCAGGTGGATCCTGAGCCTGGGCCTGCTTCTGCCCCCGCCCGCAGGTACTTAAGGCGGGGCTGCCAGAGGCTGCTCGGGAAGGAGCCTGGGGAAGGAGGACCAGCCAGCAGCTGCACCAGGTGGATCCTGAGCCTGGGCCTGCTTCTGCCCCCGCCCACAGGTACTTAAGGCGGGACTGCCAGAGGCTGCTCGGGAAGGAGCCTGGGGAAGGAGGACCAGCCAGCAGCTGCACCAGGTGGATCCTGAGCCTGGGCCTGCTTCTGCCCCCGCCCACAGGTACTTAAGGCGGGGCTGCCAGAGGCAGCGCCTCGGCGTCGCGTGAAGTGCGACGCTAAGTGCGCACTTAGCGTCGCACTTGGAGTCGCGTAGGACCTGAAGATCTACCCACCTGCCTCTCCAGAGACACCAGCAGCCACAATACCAGCAGCAAATAGCAGCAGCAGCAGAGGGCAGCAGCTTTAAAGACAAGGGGAAGGGGCAAACGTGGACTATCTGCTCCTTCTTAGCTGCTGTTCTCTTTTATCTCTTTTATATTCTTTTAAACTGTTGTGTATTTTATATCTTAATATTTTAATATGTGCCTGGGAGGACTATTGGGTAATTCAGGGGGTGGGGGAGGTGCCACCATAACTGTGGTCATGGGCAGGGGGAGGTATGGCGTTGGGGGATTAACAGGCCAGCTGAGGAGAAGAGGGGTTAGACACCTTACAGCTGTCCCCTCTTCTGGTTCTTCCCCCAACCTGATGGTTCCTGGCAGCCTTACCAGTCTGCCCTCGGGTCTGGTGGTGCTGCTGCTGAATGCCAGGTCGGCCCAAAATAAGACCTCCCTCATCCATGATTTGATTGTGGATGAGGGGGCTGACCTGGCATGTATTACTGAGACCTGGGTGGGGGAACTGGGAGGGGTCACTCTCTCCCAGCTGTGCCCTCCTGGGTACTCGGTGCAGCACCAACACCGACTTGAGGGTCGGGGAGGGGGGTTGCTGTGGTCTATAGGAATTCAATCTCCCTCTCCAGGCTTCCTGCTCATTCGAGTGCAGATCTTGAGTGTTTGTACCTTGTGTTGGGTACCCGGGACAGATTAGGGATTCTGTTGGTGTACCGCCCATCCCGCTGCCCATCAGACTCCCTGCCTGAGCTGACGGAGGTGGTCTCGGACTTGGTGTTGAGGACCCCCAGGATGATGGTCCTGGGGGATCTCAACTTCCATGCCGAGGCCGCTGTATCCGGGGCAGCTCAGGACTTCATGGCCGCCATGACAACCATGGGGCTGTCCCAACATGTCATCGGCCCAACGCATATAAAAGGACACACGCTTGGTCTGGTTTTCTCGACTGGGCAGGTGGATGGTGATCTGAAAGTGGAGGAATTAACATCTGTCCCTTTGTCATGGTCAGATCACTTCCTGCTGAGGTTTAGACTTCTGGCGGCCTTTCCCCTCTGCAAGGGTGGGGGACCTATTAAAATGGTCCGCCCCTGGAGATTAATGGATTCCAGAGGGCTCTGGGGGGGTTTTCTCCTGGTATGGCTGGTGCTCCTGTCGAAGCCCAGGTCGCTCTGTGGAATGCAGAGATGACTCGGGCGGTTGACACAATCGCGCCCAAGCGCCCTCTCCCTCTGAGCAGAGCCCGGCCAGCTCCTTGGTATACACCTGAGCTGAGGGCAATGAAGCAAGAGGGGAGACGGCTAGAACGCAGGTGGAGGAAAACTTGTGCTGAGTCTGACCGAACACAGGTAAGAGCCCACTATCGAGCCTACTCTGTGGCGGTGAGGGTGGCAAAGAGGCAGTTCTTTTCTACCAGCATTGCATCTTCTCAGTGTCGTCCAGCGGAGCTTTTCCGAGTGGTTCGCGGCCTGTTACATTCTGGGCCAGGGAGAGAGACGGTGGAACCCTCGGTAGCACGCTGTGACAAGTTTGCGCGGCACTTTGAGGATAAAGTCGCTCAGATTCGTCATGAATTGGACACCACCATTAATGCAGTTCCATTGGTAGAGGCGTTCAGTGCACCGTCTGGTCCAGTTTTATTGGATGAGTTTCAGTTACTGAGGCCTGAGGATGCAGACAAGGTGCTTGGCCAAGTCCGATCGAACACTTGTGTGCTTGACCCTTGCCCTTCATGGCTTATTAAATCAAACAAGGAGGGGTTGTCCGGCTGGGTCCAGGAGGTTGTAAATTCCTCCTTGAGAGAGGGAGTGGTGCCTGCTGCTTTAAAAGAGGCAGTAATTAAACCACTCCTGAAAAAGCCTAACCTGGACCCAGAAGATGTTAACAATTATAGGCCAGTGGCCAACATCCCCTTCCTGGGCAAGGTGCTTGAGCGGGTGGTTGTAGGACAGCTCCAGGCACTCTTGAATGAAACGGATTATCTAGATCCATTTCAATCGGGCTTCAGGCCTGGTTTTGGAACGGAAACTGCCTTGGTCGCCCTGTGGGATGACCTCTGCCGGGAGAGGGACAGGGGGAGTGCGACCCTGTTGATTCTCCTGGACCTCTCAGCGGCTTTCGATACCATTGACCATGGTATCCTTCTGGATAGGTTGTCTGGCTTGGGAGTTGGAGGCACTGCACTACAGTGGTTCCGCTCCTACTTGGATGGCCGATTCCAGAAGGTGGTGCTGGGGGATTATTGCTCTGTGCCATGGCAATTGTGCCATGGGGTTCCACAGGGCTCTATTTTATCCCCCATGCTGTTTAACATCTACATGAAACCGCTGGGGGAGGTTATCCGGAGGTGTGGGCTGAGGTGCCATCAATATGCGGATGACACCCAGCTCTACCTCTCTTTTTCATCAAAACCAGGTGAGGCAGTGGCTGTTCTGAACCACTGCCTGGGCACGGTAATGGACTGGATGAGGGCTAATAAACTGAAACTCAATCCAGACAAGACGGAAGTACTGTTAGTGGGTGGTTCGTCTGCCCGGCTAGGTGATATTCAACCTGTTCTGGAGGGGGTTGCACTCCCCCTAAAGGATCAGGTTCGTAGTTTGGGGGTGCTCTTGGATCCAGAACTGTCACTTGAGGCACAGGTGAACTAAGTGGCACGGAGCACTTTTTATCAGCTTAGGCTGGTATACCAACTATGCCCTTATCTGGACAGAGATAGCCTAGCTACAGTTATCCATGCTCTGATAACTTCTCGTCTGGATTACTGCAATGCATTATACGTGGGGCTGCCTTTGAAAACGGTCTGGAAACTTCAGCTGGTCCAAAATAGGGCAGCAAGATTGTTAACAGGGACTGGCCTGCGAGCTCATATTACGCCAGTACTTTTCCAGCTGCACTGGCTGCCAGTCCATTTCCGGGCCCGATTCAAAGTGCTGGTGTTAACATTCAAAGCCCTTAACGGCTTGGGGCCAGGTTACCTGAAGGATCGCCTCCTCCCATATGTGCCTGCCTGGACCTTAAGGTCATCATCAGCGGCCCTTCTCCGTGAGCCCCTGCCAAAGGAAGTGAGGCATGTGGCTACTAGGAGGAGGGCTTTTTCTGTTGTGGCACCCCGGCTCTGGAATGAGCTCCCTAGTGAGGTTCGCCTGGTGCCTACATTGTACTCCTTTCGGCGCCAGGTGAAGACCTTTTTATTTTCCCAGGCATTTTAGCTTTCTAAATTTTTATCTTTGCTGTTTTAAATCTGTATTTTAAACTCCTGTACTGCTGCTAGGTTTTATTGTGGTTGTATTGTTATATTGTGGTTTTAATGTTCTATATATTTTAAATTGTTTTATTGTGTGTTGTTTGGTTTTAGTTTTTGTGAACCGCCCAGAGAGCTTCAGCTATTGGGCGGTATAGAAATGAAATAAATAAATAAATAAATAAACTACTGTGGGCACCACCAAGAAATGGCTCCCATGGCGACGTGGCTAGTCACATAATGCCGTAGAGGCCTGGCTAGTCATAAGTGAGCTGAAGAGGTGCTGGGGAGAAAAATAGTGAGGCTAGGAGGGAGGGGGACATAGCAAGGCAAAGGGGTAGAGGGGAAACAAAGAGCAAGGTTAGAAGTTAGGAGGGGAGAAACAGTAAGCTACAGAGGAGGGGGGAATAGTGAGGCTAGAGGCAGGGAGGGAGGAGGAAACAACAACGCAAAGGGGTAGAGGGGTGAGAAAGAGCAAAGCTAGAGGCTAGAAAGGGAGAGAAAGGAGACTGCCCTATCATTTTCCAAGGTTCTAATTCAAACAATTTTTGTGAAGGGGCAGGGAGGGGAGAGCTTTGTGGGCACCACTGGAGGTTCTGGGGGCACCATGGTGCCCATGGGTGCTGCCCTGGGGACCCCTGGTCTAGGCCCTTCTTAGTGATTGTGCCCACCTTGTGAAATGCTCTGACAAGGGAGATTGCTTAGGCCCTGACACGGTACCTTTTTAGATGGTATGTAAAAGCTTGGCTGTTTAAGAAGGCATTTGGTTAAATATTTTAAAGGTATGTTCATGTATTTTTATCCCTTATGATTAACTGTTGTTTTACAAACTTCTTGTTGTTTATTTGCATTTTTAAGATTTTTAAAATATTGCTGATTTGTTGTTATTGTTCATCGCCTTGAGTTCCCTTTCAGGGAAATAGATCAGATATAAGCTTTTAAAAGTAAATAAATAAAATTGCTGTTATGAATCACCTGCACTTGCAAGTAGCAGTGAGGAGGAAATACAATGCCTGCAGAATCAAGGCAATGTCAGAAATTGACCCAGGATGTTGCACTAGCAGAACAAAATGGGTGTCCAAAAGGGTAACAGTCACCACTGCAAGTTACAGCAATGTGCAAAACAGTGCACGTGACAAAGGAATAAGTGGGAAAGCAGCATGTGGAGAAGGGATGTTTAACAGGATGGTTAGCTTGATTTGGTCTGCAGCAAGTCAGGCGAGCTAGTGGATTTTTGGTGTTTTCTCATTTGCGCAAATTATAGCCACAATTTACACAAATTCACATAATTTGCACAAGTTACACACATCTTGGCCATAATTTGCGCAAATTATGCAGATTTGCAGCTGTAATTTGCACAAATCTGTATTTGCTCAAACTATGGCCAACACACAAAAAATATATGCCAAAAGTCTCTGGAGTTTGGGGAAAATATAGTGTGTCTGTCATTGGTCTAGAGCTTTTGCTGCACTTTGAAGTAACAGTGGTAACTTTATTATAAAAGGAGTGAAGTTGATAAGGCAGTATAGCAGGTCAGACACAATCCACTTGTTTCCTCACACTGGGCACTGCTGATGCTATATTCGTATCAGCCATTCTATCCAATAGGACTGAGGTGCCTAACAGTTTTTGATTACATTTCATAGAATAGTAGAATCATAGAATAGTGGGGTTGGAAGGGGCCAACCCCCTGCTCAATGCAGGAATCTAAGTCAAAGCATCAACATTTGGACATTTCTGGAGAGTTCTCTTTTCCCCTAACTCCTAATAAAAAATGTGAGGTTTATATGCCCTACATCAATGCAAGCAGAGGCAAAGGATTGTAGAGAAATGCCTGTGTATATTTATAAAGTCAGCTTTAATCTCTCAGGATAAAGGGTAAAACAAATCTAATATCTTTGTTAGGATGCTGGTTGCTCAGAAAATCACACTAAACATGTTCTTCATATTGCTGGTCATGTGCAATTATGTTTAACCAAGACAAATAGGAGGTTGCCCAGGAAGCCTATACTTCAGGTGCCCAAGTCCTATGGACATTTGCACCACCAAACCAATGGACAGGCAGGGGGACAGTTTCTGCTTCATCCGTGCCAGATCTAGAGTGTTTAAGTCACTATCTGGACAGGTAATTGTTATTTTAAGCCATAGGTAAATGACATGCCCACATGACTTCTGACTCTGAGTCAAATGTAGCCTACTAGCCATATGTGGCATCCTATTAGGGCTCAATAGGTCTGCCCTTTTTGCTGCCTGCCTGAGACTTAAGAGGGAGGGGGTTATCAAACACCTGGCAGGCTATAGCATGTTGCTAATGGGCTGTGTTCAATGACATGGGTTGCAAGTTGTGTATGTGTGGAATATAATGAACTCACTGAGACACAGGAAAAGACTGCATCACAAAAACAATCTGTTCTGAATTCAGGGTTTCTTCTTCATTCTGATCTTCATCAAATTGCAAACCAATTATCCAACATTAGTGAACATCTTAGCTATCCCACTTGCTTAGGAAATTTACTGCTAAGTGCCAGAAATGAACAATAATCTAATTCTAGAAGTTTCTGGAAATGCTTAAAAAAAGGCTGCTTGTTGTCTACAAATAAATTAGCTCCTCACCTTGTAAACTGTCGACTCTCTTCGTGTACTTCCATTTCTGTGCTTTTAAATTCATTTAATTCTTTCCGTATTGCTGCCTAATTAAAAGACACAAAATATGAGGACAACTCTTAAGTGGAAACAATAAAAACATACTCTTGTATAACCAAGTGGCTTGGAAAGTAGCAAAGGATATTTTGTATCTGATGGCCTAATCACTACCCATTTTTATATAACATCTCTTACTTCTGTTCTCTTCTCAGTGCAGTAATATATTTATTGAAGATTAATAGTTTATCATTGTGTTTCAAGTGTACCTGAAAAGAGAGACCCATCCCCCATGAACTAATGTCAGGAGAAATCTACTCACCAACACAGGGAGAGGCCCCCAAACTCACTTTGGGCTCCTTCACACTGAGCTTTTATCCTGCGATTGAGATTGCTCTGAAGTTTGCGGGCTCTTTACATGACGCCGTGACCTTCCAGGGCATCTCCTGCACTAAATGCCCTTTGTTCTGCTTTTAAGTAGATTGCAGATAATGAGCTATCAAATTACCCAGTTGTGTTCCGCTTCAGTTTCAATAGTCAAAGTGGCAAGAAGAGGAGTGAGATCAATAAAAGATAATTCAGATATGGAGAGGAGGAGGGGGGAAGGAAGGGAGTGTAAAGGGTATCAGTTGTGATCCTGCATTTAAAACAGAAGTGGCAAGCCCCGTTTTAAATACAGGATTTTAGGCTGGTGTAGAGATGCCCTTCGAGTTTTAAATCTATGGATTCATTGTGAAATAGTAGTAATTCAGGGCTACTTTACATGATGTTGCTCTTATAAGTATGCAAGTGCTTTCTCATATCACTCTAGGATCAGACCTCTTATAACACAAACAGCTCAGGAATACTTGTCTACATCTGTAAACCTTTGGGAACCACTGAACTGCTTCTGTGACCTCAGCACGCCTACATCCTTAGACAGAGAAATTTGTCTTCTTCCAGTCTTCCACTGTTTCAGAAGAAATGGCATACAAGAGCCCACCTATGTTGCATTAAGTCACACTCACAGTCTATTTTCTCTCCCTTAGATTAGAAAATTATTCTTCCCATTTTCTTTATTTCAAACAGTATTTATTACTCATGCTAGAATAATTCCAGTAGAAAACAAAAGCACAAAAAATTGCACTAGCTACAAAGTTGGGGAGGTAGTGGCAGAAACGGAACTTGTCACTCTAACCAACCACTTCTTTAATGTGCATCTGGAAAAGAGATTATTGCAGCCTACAGTCCTGGAGTGAGGGATGACTAATACTTCATGCATAGCAATTGAACAAACTGCAGGATTCCTGCCCTTCCTGACTGAAGACTAGCTTTTAGGCATGCAAAATGAATAATGCTTTTCATCTAGAAATTAGCTCCTATTTCAGTTTTATGCAACATTAGGTGAAATGTTTGGACATTCCAAGCCTTTGTTTTCAGATGGCAGGTATTAAAGCACAGCAGCCATTCAGAGTACTTTACATGGGTAATTAATATTGATATTTAAAAAGAAAAATAGTAATCAATTTGCTACATCTTCATTTATTCCATAGCCATTTTCTAAAAAGGCTAGCTATCTTCACACAGGTATTATCACAAACACTTTTACTGCAGAATAGCCACTGCTTTTAGGCCCCATTGCTCCATGAAGGTCAGAGTTTTTTGTTTTCATTTTGTTTTTACTAATATCTCTCAATAATCCTTTACAAAAAGCATCATAAGAAGTACAAAACTCTCAGTGCAGGACAACATTATAGTGTGACACAATTTTTATACTGTGTCATCACAATGACATCTCATACCACAGGTTCCTGTTTCAGCAGAGGATTATCTTGCTTAACTGTTGTGGTAATATCTAAAGACAAGGTTTCAGCAACAGCATCTAAACAGCTAAGAACTGGAATACCTATCCTCCCATTTTAGTACAGTATTAGAGTCTTCGTTTCACAGTCCCCTACACGTAATCAATGCGTGACCAGGAACATGGACATGACTTTCTGATAGCACATTCAGGTCCTACACATGTACGTGCTTAGAGCTCTTTGTCACATTGCACTCAATACGCAGAGGTCAGGGAGGAGCCAGTGGGCACAACATGTTGATTAACGATGCAGGGCTTAGGTTTTAGCAGCTAGGAACACCCACCCTGCATCTCTCCCTCTCTCCTATGGTAACATTTAGTAATGCAACACATGCTATGATATCAATGCATTGTATATTTCCTTGTCCCCCCTGTAATGAAGTGGAGTGGGGGAAGTTGCATCATGACAATTTTACTACATCATGACTGCTGCATTAATGACCATTATGGGGGTAGAAAGTGGGAGAAAGAGATACCGCCCTGTCATTTTTAGGAGCAGCTGCACATCAACCATAAAATTTAGTTCCAGTCATAGCATCACAGAATCATAGAAAAATAGAATAGTGGGGTTAGAAGGGGCCTACAAGGCCATCGAGTCCAATCCCCTGCTCAATGCAGGAATCCAAGTCAGAGCATCCCTGGCAGATGGCTGTCCAGCTTCATCTTGAATGACTCCACTGTGGGAGAGCCCACCACCTCCCTAGGGAATTGGTTCCACTGTCGTATTGCTATAACAGTCAGGAGGTTTTTCCTGATATTCAGCCGGAATCTGGCTTCCTGTAACTTGAGCCCATTATTACTGCACTCTGGGATGATAGAGAAGAGATCCTGGCCTTCATCTCTGTGACAACCTTTCAAGTACTTGAAGAGCACTATCATATCTCCTCTCAGTCTTCTCTTCTTAAGACCAAACATGACCAGTTCTTTCAGCCTCATAGGGCTTTGTTTTTAGTCCCCTGATTATATTTGCTTCCCTCCTCTGAACCTTTTCCAGCTTGTATGCATCCTTCTTAAAGTGTGGTGCCCAGAACCAGACACAGTACTCAAGATGAGGCCTAACCAGTGCTGAGTACAGGGGAACTGGTACTTCACATGATTTGGAAGCTATACTTCTATTAATGCAGCCCAAAATAACATTTGCCTTTTTTTTCCCCACCACAGCACATTGTTGGCTCATATTCAGCTTATGATCTATAACAATTCCAAGATCCTTATTGCTTGTAGTATTGTTGAGCCAAGTATCCCCCATCTTGTAAGTGTGCATTTGGTTTCTTTTTCTTAGGTGGAGAACTTGGCATTTATCCCTATTGAATTTCATTCAGTTGTTTTCAGCCCAGCGCTCCAGCCTATTAAGATCACTTTGAATTTTGTTTCTGTCTTCCGGGGTATTAGCTATCCCACCCAATTTTGTGTCACCTGCTAATCTGAACAGCATTCCCTACACCAGAGCTTTCCAAACTTTTCGTGTTGGTGACACACTTTTTAGACATGCATCATTTCGTGACACGGTAACTCAGTTTTACTAGCAAACCGGAGGTTAAACTAACCCGTTATAAGGGATACGGACACATACATAAATTGTAATAACGAAATGTATGGGGATACAACATATCTCATGAAAACCTTTCATTTATATTTTTAAAAATATATGATTTGTAAGATAATAACATACATTGTTGTCATTTATGAGTAACAGTATGTAAATATGTGCAAGAATTTAAAAAAGTTGAATAACACCAATAACTACTTACCATTTTAATGGGATGTATGAGGTTGATGGGATGAACACAGCTTTTCAATATTTGGTGGAATATTAGATAAAGACACTCGCATTACATCATCAAGCATTTTTAAGCTTCCATGTTTCAGTGTCTTTAGGTTTGCCATCGTTGAAAAGGATACTTCACAAATGTATGTAGTACAAAACTGCAGAAGAATTTTTAACGCCTTTTTAGCTATGCTTGGATGCATTTTTGAAATGTTAATCCAAAAGCTGTCTAAGTCACCCTGTTCATGCATCATTAACAGATTTCGATCATTTTTTATGTCAGCTAATTCTTCTTCAATAAGTGAAAAATTCCTCATTGCAGTTGAAAGAAATGGATTTCTGATCCAATCATAGTCTTGGATTTCAACATTTGGGTAGTAATGATGAACTTTCTCTCCAAGCAATGTTAAATGGTCAACAATTAGCGAGCTGATATCACATTTTAGCTGGCACTCAGCAGTTTTGGAAAACATTTCAAAATTTCCTTCTTTCACTTTCCTTTTCGAAATTGCTATTTTGTCTCTCATAGCACAAATTTTATCTACCGCTGTTAAGATATTTTCTCTTTTTCCTTGCATACTAGTGTTTATTTTATTCAAATGTTCAAATATGTCAGCAAGATATGCTAATTTTGTGCACCAAAGTTTGCTTTGAATTAGATCGCAGAATTCATTTTGCTGATTTTCCTCAAAACGTTTAAGCATAATTTCCCTCAATTCATATACACGACAAAGCACTCGACCTCTTGAGAGCCAAGGAACTTCTGTGTGTAGTAGAAGCTTTTTAAACCTTGCCCCCATGTCTTCACAAATATGAGCAAATAATCTTGATTGAAGAGGTCTACTTTTAATGTAATTGACCATTTGAACCACTTTGTCCAAAACTTTTCTTAATTCATTTCCAATGGTTTGCGCGACTAGTGCTTCGCGATGTAAAAAGCAATGAGTAATTATAATATTTTCATTCTTTTTCTTTGCTAAAGCTATAAAACCTTTTGTTGAATCAACCATTGAGGGTACGCCATCTGTGCATATTCCTACACAATTTAACCATTGCAAATTATTTTCCTTCATGAAGCAATCAAAAGTTTTAAATATATCTTCACCTCTAGTTCTCACTGGAAGTTCTAGACAACACAAGAATTGCTCAATAATTCTGTCAGTATGAATGAAGCGTATAAAAACCAATAATTGTGCTAACCACTGACATCTGTTGCTTCATCTAACTGCAATGTAAAGATCATATTATCGTCTTGAAAAATATCCTTCATTTGCTGCTTAATGTCATCAGACATGTCTTGAATACGTCTTCCGATTGTGTTATCTGCCAAAGGGATTTTATTAACTTCTATCTCAAATTCGGGCCCAAACATTGTTTGAACAATAGCACAGCAAGATTCCTTTATGGTGGTTTCGGAAATAGCATGTGGGTCCTTGTTTTTGGCAATTATTTGAGCAACAAAGTAACTTGCCTTTTGAGCTTTCTCTGATGTCTTCATTCTCTTTGTGAATGATGCAGACTGCTTCTTTATAGATTTTGAAAGCTCAATAAAGTATCCTACTGGTTTTTCTGACAAATGACAGTGTTTTGAGGTAAAATGACACTTTAATTTATTTGGTACAATACTTTCATGTTTTTAGTGCTTATCTTTCTCTGTTTTTTCTTATGAAAATAACAGCACCTGCGCTCCACTCCCACAGCGATAAAGTGAGATAAAGATAGGAATCAGGACCAGGAGAAAATGTGAAAAATAAACAAAATTAACTAAAGTATTTACAATACATATTAGGACACATAGGTCCAGGTAGGAGCTCAGCTGCAAAAACACACGAAGTAGAGAAGCAAACGTCCAACAAAAATGGTGTAAATATATATGTCTCACTACAAGGCTATACTGCTGTAAATATTTGCAATGCCTATGTCCAGAGTCCAGTTCCAGCACTCTCCAGTGGTACACTGCCAGTGGGTGGTTAATCCACAATTACAGCAGAGTAAAAAAAAATAAAAATGGCAGAAATCAACTGAGCTCCGTTCCGACTGGCCAAGATGGCGGACGGCCCGCACGGTGCAGTCCCAGGTGGTGTTTCCACGTGTGTGTTACTTTGGCCTGGCCACGCGGCAGCGCGGTGCAGAAGTCCGTGAAGGGCACGCCCGAAACCACGCAGGGCTGGTGGCTGCTGCCACTTCTCCGCGCCGGTGTTGGCCGAGCTCTGCTCACAGGGCAGTGCCTCCCTTCCCCTCTCTTCGTCCCGCGCCTCTACCTTTCTGGGGAGCGCAGGCTCGAAGCTCCTCGCCTGCCCGGCGCAGCCCTCCCTGCTCTGGGGGCGTCCAGCGGGCCGTTGTTCTCCCCCGCTGCCCTGCAGCCGCACCGAGGATGTGGGGAAGCCTCTCGCCCGAGCTGATTGCAAATTGCTCAACTAGTTGCTCTGCTAACTTCGAATTCTCCACACTCCTCGTGCAGCCAGCGTTACCACACTCCTCGCCGTACCGCTTCAACACCGCCAGTCACGTGCGTCCTGCATCAAGACACCACATGATCCTAAAGCAGCTAATGTTAAAGCACCTAAGCCTTAGCAGCTAAGCTGCTTTAACATTAGCTGCTTTAGGAAGTTCCAGGGGAGGGACCAAGCGAAGCAAACGTGAGTAAGGGAACTCCGCGGTGCCCTTCCGCACAATTTTCGCGTGACACACCTACACACTGCTGGCGACACACTAATGTGTCGCGACACACAGTTTGGAAAGCTCTGCCCTACACCTTCTTATCCAAGTCATTAATAAAAATGTTGAAGAGCACTGGGCCCAGGACTGAGCCCTGTGGTACCCCGCTCGTTACCTCTCCCCAGTTTGAGAAGATCCCATTGATAGGCACTCTTGGAGTCCGATTCTGTAGCCAACTGTGGATCCACCTGATAGTTGCTTCATCTAGCCCACTTTGAGCTAGTTTGCTCATCAGGATATCATGGGGCACTTTGTCGAAAGCTTTGCTGAAGTCGAGGTATATTATGTCTACAGCATTCCCACGGTCCACAAAGGAGGTTACTTGATCAAAAAATGAGATCAGATTCGTCTGGCAGGATTTGTTCTTGACAAGTCCATGTTGGCTTCAAGTAATCACTGCATTGTTTTCAAGGTGCTTACAGATGGATTGTTTTATCATCTGCTCCAGAATTTTCCCAGGAATTGATGTCAGACTGACTGGTCTGTAGTTTCCAGGTTCCTCTTTTTTGCCCATTTTGAAGATAGGGACACCATTAGCCCTCCTCCAGTCATCTGGCACTTCCCCCGTCCTCCATGATTTCTCAAAGATAACAGACAGTGGTTCTGAGAGTTCTTCTGCCAGTTCCTTTATTACTCTAGGATGCAGTTCATCTGGCCCTGGAGATTTGAACTCATTCAAAGGAATTAGGTGTTCCTTGACCATATGCCTATCGATCTCAAGCTGCAATCCTGCCCCTTCAGCCTGTACTTCGCCTTTGCCAGGGGGGTCATAGACCCTCTTTTGGGAGAAGACTGAGCCAAAATAGGAATTGAGCACCTCTGCCTTTTCTTTGTCATCTGTTATTGTTTTGCCATCCTCATTGAATAGTTGACCCACAATTTCTTTCTTCTGTCTTTTACTATGCACATATCTGAGGAAAGCCCTTTTGTTGCTTTAGCATCCCTCGCTAACCTCAGGTCATTCTCAGCTGTAGCCTGTGATGCCATCCTTACAATTCTGTGCTACCTGCCTGTACTCTTCCTTTGTAGCTTGGCCTTCCTTCCACTTTCCATATGTGTCCTTTTTTCCAAGTCAACTCTAAGCTTTTTGTGAAGCCACATTGGCTTCTTCTGTTGTCTTCTACCTTTTCTTCTTGTTGGAATTGTTTGTAATTGTGCCTTGAGAATTTCCTTTTTTAAAAGCTCCCACCCATCTTGGACTCCTTTTCTCATTAGAGTCGCTTGCCATGGGACCTTACTGATCATTGTTCTGAGATTATTAAAATCAGCTTTCCTAAAATCCAGGGTACGCCTTTGACTACACTCGGCTTTTGCTTCCCTTAGAACCAAGAACTGAAGTACAGCATGGTTGCTTTCCCCCAGAGTCCTGTAATTGCTACTTTATCCACTAAGTCATCTCTGTTGGTTACAATCAAGTCAAGGATAGCCAATCCTCTAGTTCCTTCCTCTATTTTCTGTAGGAGGAAGTTATCCGCCTCACAGGTCAGGAATTTCCTGGAGGGGCCATGTTTTGCTGAATTTGTCTTCCAACAAATATCGGGGTAATTGAAGTCCCCTATTACTACTACATCATGCTTCCTTAAAACATTGGCTATTTGCTTTTCAAAAGTCTTCTCCTTGATTGGGTGGTTGGTAGTAGACTCCAACCACCATGTTCCTTGTATTTTTTGCTCCATTTATTTTAACCCAGAGGCTCTCGATGGGGCTACCAAACTCATCCTCCTGTATTTCTGTGCAGAGATTTTTTTAAAAAAATATAGAGCAACTCCACCTCTCTTTCTGTTACTTCCGTTCATTTTGAACAAGTTATATCCTTCAATTGCTGTATTCCATACACTGGAGTCATCCCACCAAATTTAAGTTACACCTATCAAGTCATAATTTCCCTCCCGTGTTAAGAGTTCAAATTCGTTCTGTTTGTTTCCCATACTCTGGGCGTTAGTATATAGACATCGAAGACCATGTGCTTTATAGTCTGGCTTTCTTTCTATATTTTTTTGAAGACTATTATTGGGCACTATTAGAGCTGTTCTCTCCACTGTGGTGCATAAGGCTTCATCCATTGTTACATCCAACTTCATGTCTCCCTCCGTCGTAGGATTCAGTTTAAAGCCCTCCTGATGAAGTTCTTCATGCTGCGGCCAAACACATTCTTCCCATCCCTTGTGAGGTGCAAGCCATCCCTTGCCAGCAGTCCATCTTCCAGGAAGTATAGCCCGTGGTCCCAGAATCCAAATCCCTCACGTTGGCATCACCTTCATAGCCAGTCATTCACCTGGAATATTGTTCTTTCCTTTTCTAACTACTGGAAGGATGGATGAGAAAACTATCTGGGCCACAAAGTTCTTCCCAAAGCTTCAAATCTGACATGATTTCTTTGTAGCTCCGCTTGGTGGTGTCATTTGTTCCCACATGGATGAAAAGAAAGGGATACATGTCAGTGGGCTTTATGAGTGTAGGCAACCCTTCAGTCTCATCTCTAATCTGTCTTCCTGGGAGACAGCATACCTGGCGACTGTGGCGAGTCCATGGGTCTTTGCAACATACTTGGGTTTCAATCCCACACAGCAAGGAGTCTCCCACCACTACTATACTCTTCTGTTCTTGTTGTAGGTCTTGGTTTCATTGCCTCTGCTTGCCTCTGCTTCAGCCTCTTGCTCGCTCTCATGCGGGGTCCCCTGTAATTCTTCCTTGGCAGGCTGTTCTCCAGTCTCATCCTCAAGTACCTGAAAACAGTTCCATAGTTCCACTGCTTCCACTGGTGTAGAGTGACTTCTAGTTCTTCTGTTCCTGTCACCCTTTTCCAAGGAGTATCCTCTACTTCATTTTTCTTTGCCTCAGCATTTTCCTCGTCTGCCTCAGCTTGCTGTTGCTGTTCTAGCTCCTGTACTTTGCTTTGCTGCTGTAGTTCCACTGTTCTGTCCGAGAACTCTTCATCTTCTCTTATTCCTTGAGGGTCGACACTCGCTACTCCAGTCCTCTTACTTTTTCTTCCAACAGTGTAATCAGCTTGCACTTGTTGCATGTGTAGGCCATGTTGATCTCAGGCAAGAAAACGAACACTGCACACACCTTGCAGGTCACCACCACTGGAGAGTCTTTCCCTTCTATAGAGCATTTCTACACCAGCCTAAAATCCTGCATTTAAAACAGGGCTTTCTGCTTCTATTTTAAATGCAGGATCACAACGACTCTCTTTTTCACCTGCTTCCTTTTCCCCTCCCCTTTCCCCCTCCTTCTCCCCACATCTGAGTCTTCCATTATCTTTCATTGATCTCGCTCCTCTTCTTGCCACTTTTCCTCTTTCCATGGAGGGCACTCAAGTGGAACGCAATGGGTAATTTGATAGCTCATTATCTACAATCTATTTAAAAATGGAATAAAGGGCATTTAGTGCAGGAGAAGACCTGGAGGGTCATGGAGTCATGTAAAGAACCTGCAAACTTCTGTGAAAGAGCAATCTCAGTCGCAGGATACAAGCTCTGTGTGAAGAAAGCCACAGTCTCTATTCCCTTTTTGTTTCTAGTTTTCTGATTATACTGGAATAGCCTGTGCTTTGTCCTCTGTTCACTGGAGGTTAACAACAGAGTCCCACTGGTATAGAAGTGTGTGTTACAAGAAAAAGAAATTTAAAAAAATTGTTAGGGACCTCCCCTGCTGAACTCCTGGTTGTTTTCCCTGTTTGTTCGCTCTGATCACTCTCTCCCCGGGAGCTTGCTTGCTTGCTTGTATAGCCCCTAGACCAGCTGGGGCAGCTTTCTCTGCTTTGCTCAGTTAGGAGTCAGGAAACAGCAGGTAGTATCCAATGTTAGTCCACTTAGAGTAGACCCATTGAAATGAATGAGAGTTAAGTTAGCCATGACTAACTTAGGCCCTTAGTAACATGAAGTTCTGAACTGAACTTGAAAATGATCTAGCTGAAATCCTAGTCTCCCATTTTTCTCCCTTTAGGAAAACAAAGGAAGAGGACGACAAAAATCCCCATCCTCTTAGGTTTTAATAAGATAAAAGTTCAGCCCACAACTTCTTCCTAATTCAGTGTCCCTCCCACAACAGGGAAGATAAGACAGGCAGAGGGGGAAAAGGGCAATGCCAAAGACCCTGCGAGAACTTGCATGCTGGCTCTCACTGGGTTGCTCCACACCACACCCACCCATATATATGTGGGCAGGGGCTGGAGTGTATAGATATGATAACATTATAAATAGAAGTCATGATAACATTCACTTCTCTCCTGCCTAAGCATGATACCACAGAGAGCATATTCAATTTGAATGACACAGATGGGGAAAGAATTGGTCGGTGTACAAGGGCCACGTTGAGTGCATTGTTCCTTCCAGATGGAGGTACTCCATTCTGACTGGGAGTGACAACTATTGCAGGAATTAGCAGTGAGTCTCTGCTAAAAATCAGAGCGGATAAAGTTTTTGAGATACAGAAAAAAAGTTGCACTTATACGCCTGCTTTTGTCTCTTGCCTTGTCTGCAGGTGTTAACCTTGCCCAGGGCTTGTCAGCACGGCGATCATAATCTGGAGAATCTGTTACTTCCACATACTCATTAAAACGTAGGATTCTTCTTGCCTGAAGTTCAGCCACTGTTGGTCTCAGACTCAGCTGTAAAAGAGGGTAAGTTTAATAAACCAAAGGAAAACTGAGGGCACGGACTAACCTTGGAAGGGATAAATCAAACACAGAACGCACGCAGGACTTAGAATCATTGAGCTGGAAGAGCCCCCAGTGGTCATCTAGGTATTAGCTACCGCACCAAGTTTGGTGTCATCTGATAAGCATCCCCTGTATTCCTTCATCTAAGTCATTTATAAATATGTTGAACAACACTGGGCCTAGGACAGAACCCTGTTACATCCCACTTGTCACTTCTCTCCACATTGTTGGGGAGCCATTGATTAGCACTCTTCGGGTACAGTCCGTCATCCAGCTACAAATTCACCTAACAGTAACATCATTTAGCTCACATTTTACCAGCTTGCCAACAAGAATAGCATGGGGAACCTTGCTGAAAGCTTTGCTGAAATCAAGATATGCTACATCCACAGCATTCCCCTGATCTACCAACCTAGTAATTCTTCCAAAAAATGAGATAAGGTGGCAAATAGCCATGGCAGAAAAATTGATGTACCAACTGAAATTAGCTACAGTAAAAAAACACACACCATGGCATAATTTTATTTTAAATACAAATCAGGGACATATGCAGCAATATTTGTCAAAGCCTTTCCTCAGAAAAGAGACTAAATATAGTTTATTATTAAGAAGAACCATAAAGAAAACCTCCAAGCAGTGAATGGATTTCACCTATATTTTTGTCTGTGAGGTAAAGGGCCAGGGGAAGTTACATGTACTACTCTCTGTCAATAACTAGATTTAAATCACTTTGGCTATCGGGCAATATAGGAATATAGTAATTAAAATGAATTAATTAATTTCTTTAATTTGCTTGTTTGTTTGTCTTTGGAACAGTGTGTGTGTGTGTGTGTGTGTGTGTGTGTGTATATATATAAATAAAAAGAGATAAGGTTGGTCTGGCATGACTTGTTACTGAGAAACCTGTGCTGGCCCTTTGTGATCACAGCAATTTTCTTAAATGCTCACGAACTGACTGCTTAATTATTGCTTCTAGAAACTCTCCAGGTATCAATGTCAACTTGACTGGTTTGTAGTTGCCTGGATCCTCTTCTTCCTTGTTTTTGAAGCTGGGTAGAACATTTAATTGCCTCCAGTTTCGCAGCACTTCATCTGTTCTCCAGAATTTTTCAAAAATTATACAGAGGCTCCAAGATTACATTTACAAGTTCTTTTAGTACCCTAGGATGCAACTGGTCAGGCCACAAAGACCTGAATTTATTTAGGGTGACTAGGTGTTCCCATACCATCACTCTACCTACCTTGGGCTTCAACTCCTTCTGTCTATCATTCGATCTATTTTTGCCAGGTCAAGCACAGCTGTTTCCTTTATAGAAGAAGACTCAGGCAAAGTAGGAGTTGAGCAGCTCCACCTTCTCTGTTACCTGCTCAAATGTCTCTATCTTCTCCTTGCAGCAGACTTACCACTTCCTTGTTCTGCTCCAAACATAGCCAACCCTCTCCTGTTGGCTATTTTTAACATCCCTCACAAGCCTCTCAATTTAAACTTAAGCCCACCTGACATTTGAAAGCTGAAAGCTTTGGCTACTTGTTTGTACTCATCCTCAGTGTTTTGCTCATCCTTCCACAGAAATGCCCCTTTTAAATCTGAGCTCCTCAGAAAGCTCCTTATGCAGTCACCCCATTTTCTTTAGATGCCTCCCATTTTCTTGCTCACTGGAATGGTTTGAAATTGTGCCTTCAATATCTCACTTTTAAGGAACTCCCACTCATCTTGCACTCTCTTCCCCTCGAGTATTTCCACCCACTAAAGATAGCTTTCCAGAAGTCCAAGGTGTACGTCTGACTATGCTTGGCTTTCCCTTTTCTCAGTACCATGAATCCCAAGATGACATGGTCATTTCCACCCAAGGTCCTCAATACTTTCACCTCATAACCAGTCCTTCCCTGTTGGTGAGGATCAGATCTAGAATAGCTCATTGCCTTGTCTCTTCTTCCACTTTCTGACATTTCTTATCAGTTTATAAAATAGCTTATTATAACAGTTTATAATAATTTCTTATTAGTTTATAAAAAATAGTGACAGGTTTCAAAGACAGACCAAATCTAAAATGTGTATGTTTAATTCTTTACAGTGGAGAGATATACAGTTCATTACACAATAAATAAGCCGTTTCATCTGTAGTTTAAAAAAAAAACCCTATTGCCTATTTTTCTTGAGAATTAGAAAAAAAATATGTTAAAGAATATTATAATCTGATACCTTGTGCAAGATACAGGATGCCTAGAATGAACAGCTTTTTTGAAGCAAAACAGAATCCTAACACAACATGTATGTCTTTTGTCTCAACTGACAAATGTATGTGCCAAAATCTAGATTGGAGTTCTAACACTCTAACAAGGAGAAAATGAGACAAAAAAAAATAGCCAAGGGCTTATATGTACCTTTTTGTTTTACAGGTAACTATAGGTGTAAAATTAAACTAAGTTTTTATTTATTTATTTATTTATTTATTTATTTCATTTCTATACCGCCCAATAGCCGAAGCTCTCTGTTGGCAAAGTATTCTTCAATAGTTGGCAAAGTATTCTTCAGCTTTCCCACTGAGGAACCAAAATGGGTAGCATTTTCAAAATTAGATGTTAGAAAGCCATGGGGCTGCCACTGCTCCATGTCTCATTCCTCTCTTCCCACCAATATTTAATTCAGTGCAGCATGAGAAGTGACACAGTCACTCTGCGTTTCCTTGCCCAGCATCGTTAGTTGCTGGAGGCAGGGAAATGCACAGTGCAACTTCCTCAGGACACATGTTGTGTTAAAAGAGAAGTTACGGGAAGAGTGCAAAAAGAGAAATTGGGCAGTGGTGGTTCCATGTCACTCATTTTGACTAGTTCTGCCCTCAGTACCAGCTTATGCCTGTTCTTAAGACGAAGCTGATTTCAGTTTATTATTTTGTCACCACCTCTGGTTTGTAAGAGTAAGGTGATTTGAACATTTCAGAATGTCTCAGAAGGGACAGAATCTGGATATTATCTCACCCTACAAGCAGATAAAAAGTCCTTGTTCCACTGAGGTGCTGTATATTCATACTGGAAACTGCATGCGTATACTCTGAAGTGCCATTTTTCATTAGCCATTCCCTGTGCTGAACTCTAAGTTGATTTTTATATTTTCTCACATTTCTAAGCGGCTTGGAGTGTTTTCTGTGGTATGATACCACATATATAAGGTCTGTTGAACTCCTGTGGCTGTAAAGATATAGTGCAAATATTAACTGAAAAGTGGCTGAAGTTGGTATCTAAAGGCTTCATCACTCAAGGCTAAAAATCCTGCAATTTACCAGTGCTTCTGCTTCCAGAATCTTTGTGGGATTAGATCAGGTCCTTGCCACGTAGCTTTTTTAAAAAACTAAACTTCTCCATAAGGGCTATGTGTTTCATTACAAAGCCACTAGGTGGCACTGTTGTTTTATTTGCAATAAAAGCGACTTTAAACAGTATACCCTCATTTACATCGACTCCATAGCTGGAGGAGGGAAAATGCCAGACTTTCGTTACCATGGAAAACAACGCAACAGAGATCACAAAGAGTGGGAGGTTCCCTGGAGGAGGACTGTGTTGTGTACAGGACCCGCAAACTTCTGTGAGTAAGCAATCTCCATAGCAGGAGAAAAGCCCCGTGTGAAGGAGCCCTAAGAATGCGCTCCACTCGTGATATGTAGTTGTGTATGAGGAAAAGTAGCAACAGGCTAGTCATTTATTAAGAAAGGAAGACAAAGCTACCAAAAACATGGTTGTGAGTGACCCAAGTCACTACAGATTTATAGGAAAGAGTTAGATTAAATATAGTTCCTACTAAAACATCCACTGCCTGTGCAAAGTATGTGACCACAATTCTCTGGGTGTTGTCACATAACCATACCTTCACAGTGAGTGTGATGTTTTCCAATCACACCACAGCAAATGGCTGCATGAAACCTGTCCTAATGAACAGCCACCACACTCCTAAGAATCCTCATTATTTTAGGGGCGCCTGATATGTGGTACACAGGACAACAGAACCTAGGTTGAACCCATTCACAAGTCCAGGCTTCGCAAGGATCTCCATTGCAACCACACTGAAAAAAGCCCCACTGCAATGGAAAAAAGGAGATGCACAAATCCAGCTTCAGTTGGCATTGCACACCTATGTATATTGAATAAGAAATTTTGTGTACCTTTCTGCTGAGACTGCGTTTCAGTTCTCTTTTAGCTTCTTGTTCCTCTTCTTCATTCTTTTCTATTTTTAGATGACGGTGGGGGGAAGCATATTTAAGGCATATTAACAGGTTATGCTTGTGTGGATACACAAAACTCCGACTTTTGTATTTCTAACCCATTCCAGTTTGTGTATTATCATTTCTTCACCTACCACCTCCCCTCTTCACCTCTGCAGCATTCTATAGTCATCATCCTAGACAAGGAACACAGAATGGGTAGCCCCCATAGTTTCTAATCCTTAAAGTACAAAGAGACACCATCCCAAAGGAACAATGGCTAAACTAAGTGTGCTTAAAATTGGCAATGATCATTCTGTTTAATGAATGATGACGCTTTTGGACGAAGTGCCTTCCCTTTTCACTCTCTTACCTTTCCTGACTCCCCTTATGTCCCTGTGCCTTGGGTGAGGCAATGTGGTAGAGGGAAATACATATAGCAGAGAGTTTCCCAGAGAGGCTTGCCTGATGCCTACATTGTGCTCTTTGGGGCATCAGGTGAAGACCTTATTTTCCCAGGCATTTTAGTCTTTCAGTTTTTGTTGTTTTAAACCTGTTACTGTAATTTAAATCTTTGCACTGCTGCTAGGTTTTATTTTGGATTTTATTTTTTATTTTATGCTGTTGTTTTAAACTTTTATATTGTATGTTACCATGTCGTATTTTATGGCTTTAATTCTTGTGAACCACCCAGAGAGTTTCAGCTATTGGGCGGCACAGAAATGTAATAAATAAAATAAATACTGAATGCTTCCCTGTGATTGGGGAGGGCGTAGAAGGAATTTCAGCAGGTGTAGCTTGCATGAGAAGCTACACCTGCTGGAATTATATCTCAAGGATATAACTTATTATATCCTTATTATATTTGGAATTATATTTGAAGGATATAACTTGTTCAAAAAGAACAGGAGGAACAGAAAGTGAGGTGGGGTTGCACTGTATGTGAAAAATACATCTCTCTGCACAGAAATACAGGAGGATGAGCTTGGTAGCCCCATCGAGAGCATCTGGATCAAAATAAATGGAGCAAAAAATAAAAGGAACCTGGTGGTTGTAGTCTACTACCGGCCACCCAATCAAGGAGAAGATGAGGATGAAACTTTTGAAAAGCAAATAGCCAATGTTTTAAGGAAGCATGACATAGTAGTAATAGGGGACTTCAATTTCCCCGATATTTGTTGGGAGACACATTCAGCAAAACATGGCCCCACCAGGAAATTCCTGACTTTTGTGGCGGATAACTTCCTCCTACAGAAAGTAGAGGAAGGGACTAGAGGATTGGCTATCCTTGACTTGATCCTAACCAACAGAGATGTTGTTGTTCAGTCGTTAAGTCGTGTCCGACTCTTCATGACCCCATGGACCATAGCACACCAGGCCTTCCTGTCCTCCGCTCTCTCCCAGAGTGTTGTTGTTGTTGTTGTTGTTCAGTCGTTCAGTCGTGTCCGACTCTTCGTGACCCCATGGACCATAGCACGCCAGGCCTTCCTGTCCTGCGCTCTCTCCCGGAGCGTGCTCAAGTTCATATTCATTGCATCCGTGATGCTATCTAGCCATCTCATCCTCTGCCGTCCCCTTCTCCTTTTGCCTTCAATCTTTTCCAGCATCAGGGTCTTTTCCAGGGAGTTTTCTCTTCGCATTAGGTGGCCAAAATATTTGAGCTTCAGCTTCAGTATCTGTCCTTCCAATGAGCACTCAGGGTTGATTTCCTTTAGGATTGACTGATTTGACCTCCTTGCAGTCCAGGGGACTCGTAAGAGTCTTCTCCAGCATCACAATTCGAAAGCATCAATTCTTTGGCGCTCAGCCTTCCTTATAGTCCAGCTCTCACAGCCATACGTTACTACTGGGGAAATCATAGCTTTGATTAGATGGACCTTTGTCGGCAAGGTGATGTCTCTGCTTCTTATTATGCCGTCTAGGTTTGCCATAGCTTTCCTCCCAAGGAGCAAGCATCTTTTAATTTCATGGCTACAGTCACCGTCTGCGGTGATCTTGGAGCCCAAGAAAATAAAATCTGTCACTGCTTCCATTTCTTCCCCTTCTATATGCCAGGAAGTGATGGGACCAGATGCCAAGATCTTAGTTTTTTTAATGTTGAGTTTCAAACCAGCTTTTGCACTCTCCTCTTTCACCCTCAACAAGAGGCTCTTTAGATCCTCCTCGCTTTCTGCCACTAGGGTGGTATCGTCTGCGTATCTGAGGTTGTTGATAATTCTCCCAGCAACCTTAATTCCGACCTGTGATTCATCCAACCTGGCGATTCTCATGATGTACTCTGCATATAAGTTAAATAAGCAGGGCGACAATATGCAGCCTTGTCATACTCCTTTCCCAATTTTGAACCAATCGGTTGTTCCATGTCTGGTTCTTACTGTTGCTTCTTGACCCTGTCATCTCCTGTCATCTCTGCTAGCTTTGTTGTTAGTAATGCTTCCTAAGGCCCACTTGACTTCACTCTCGAGGATGTCTGGCTCAAGTTCAGTGACCACACTATCATGGCTATCAGGGACATTCAGATCTTTCCTGTATAGTTCTTCTGTGTATTCTTTCCACCTCTTCTTAATCTCATCTGCTTCTCTTAGGTCACTGCCTTCTTTGTCCTTTATCATGCCCGTCTTTGCACAAAACGTTCCCTTGAGATCTCCGATTTTCTTGAAAAGATCTCTAGTCTTTCCCATTCTGTTGTTTTCCTCGATTTCTTTGCATTGTTCATTTAAGAAGGCCTTCTTGTCTCTCCTTGCTATTCTCTGGAACTCTGCATTCAGTTGGATATATCTTCCCCTTTCTCCCTTGCTTTTCACTTCCCTTCTTTCCTCAGCTACTTGTAAAGCCTCATCAGACAGCCACTTTGTTTTCTTGCATTTCTTTTTCTTTGGGATGGATTGAGTTGCTGCCTCCTGAACAATGTTGCGGACTTCCGTCCATAGTTCCTCAGGCACTCTGTCTATCAGGTCTAATCCCTGAAACCTGTTCATCACCTCCACTGTGTATTCATAAGGGATATGATTTAGGTTATACCTGTATGGTTTAGTGGTTTTCCCTACGTTCTTCAATTTAAGCCAAAATTTTGCAACAAGAAGCTCATGATTTGAGCCACAGTCAGCTCCAGGTCTTGTTTTTACTGACTGTATAGCGCTTCTCCATCTTTGGCTGCAAAGTACATAATCAATCTGATTTCGCTATTGACCATCTGGTGATGTCCATGTGTAGAGTCGCCTCTTGTGCTGCTGGAAAAGAGTGTTTGCTATGATCAGCGTGTTCTCTTGGCAAAACTCGATTAGCCTTTGTCCTGCTTCATTTTGTACACCAAGGCCATGCTTGCCTGTTATCCTGGTGATTTCTTGACTTCCTACTTTGGCATTCTAATCCCCTATGATGAAAAGGACATCTTTCTTTGGTGTTAGTTTTAGAAGGTGTTGTAGGTCTTCATAGAACCAATCAAACTCAGCTTCTTCGGCCTTAGTGGTTGGGGCATAGACTTGAATTACTGTGATGTTGAATGGTTTGCCTTGGATTCGTACTGAGATCATTCTATCGTTTTTGAGATTGTACCCCAGTACTGCTTTTCTCACTCTTTTATTGACTATGAGTGCTACTCCATTTCTTCTAAGGGATTCTTGCCCACAGTAGTAGATAGAATGGTCACCTGAATTAAATTAGCCCATGCTTGTCCATTTTAGTTCGCTGATTCCCAAGATGTCGATGTTCAGTCTTGCCATATCATGTTTGACCGCTTCCAGCTTACCTTGATTCATTGATCTTACATTCCAGGTTCCTAAACAATATTGTTCTTTACAGCATCAGATTTTCTTTTCACCACCAGACACATCCACAGCTGAGTGTCCTTTCAGCTTTGGCCCAGCTACTTCACTCTTTCTGGCGCTACTTGGAAATTCCCTCTGCTCTTCCCCAGTAGTATATTGGACACCTTCCGACCTGAGGGGCTCATCTTCCGGCGTCATACCTTTTAGCCTTGTGATATGTTCCATGGGGTTTTCTTGGCAAGAATACTGGAGTGGGTTGCCATTTCCTTCTCCAGTGGACCACATTTTGTCAGAACTCTCTGCCATGACCTGTCCATCTTGGGTGGCCCTGCACAGCATAGCTTATGGCTTCACTGAGTTACGCAAGCCCCTTCGCCACAACAAGGTAGTGATCCATGAAGGGGCAACAGAGATGACTTAGTGGATAAAGAAGCAGTTACAGGACTCTGGGGGAAAGCAACCATGTTGTACTTCAGTTGTTGGTTCTAACGGAAGCAAAAGCTGAGTGTAGTCAAACGCGTACCCTGGATTTTAGGAAAGCTGATTTTAATAATCTCAGAACAATGATCAGTAAGGTCCCATGGCAAGCGACTCTAATGAGAAAAGGAGTCCAAGATGGGTGGGAGCTTTTAAAAAAGGAAATTCTCAAGGCACAATTACAAACAATTCCAACAAGAAGAAAAGGTGGAAGACAACAGAAGAAGCCAATGTGGCTTCACATAAGCTTAGAGGTGACCTGGAAAAAAGGACACATATGGAAAGTGGAAGGAAGGCCAAGCTACAAAGGAAGAGTACAGGCAGGTAGCACAGAATTGTAAGGATGGCATCACAGGCTAAAGCTGAGAATGACCTGAGGTTAGCAAGGGATGCTAAAAACAACAAAAAGGCTTTCTTCAGCTACGTGCATAGTAAAAGGCAGAGGAAAGAAGTGGTTGTTCAGCTATTAAATAAGGATGGCAAAATGATAACAGATGATAAAGAAAAGGCAGAGGTGCTCAATTTCTACTTTGGCCCAGTCTTCTCCCAAAAGAGGGTCTATGACCCCCCTGGCAAAGGCGAAGTACAGGCTGAAGGGGCAGGACTGCAGCTTGAGATCAACAGGCATATGGTCAAGGAACACCTAATTCCTTTGAATGAGTTCAAATCTCCAGGGCCAGATGAACTGCATCCTAGAGTAATAAAGGAACTGGCAGAAGAACTCTCAGAACCGCTGACTATTCTCTTTGAGAAATCATGGAGGACGGGGGAAGTGCCAGATGACTGGAGGAGGGCTAAAGTTGTCCCTATCTTCAAAAAGGGTAAAAACAAAAAAGGAGGAACCTGGGAACTACAGACCAGTCAGTCTGACATCAATTCCTGGGAAAATTCTGGAGCAGATGATAAAACAATCCATCTGTAAGCACCTTGAAAACAATGCAGTGATTACTTGAAGCCAACATGGACTTATCAAGAACAAATCCTGCCAGACGAATCTGATCTCATTTTTTGATCAAGTAACCTCCCTTGTGGACCGTGGGAATGCTGTAGACATCATATACCTCGACTTCAGCAAAGCTTTCGACAAAGTGCCCCATGATATCCTGATGAGCAAACTAGCTCAAAGTGGGCTAGATGAAACAACGATCCGGTGGATCCACAGTTGGCTACAGAATCGGACTCAAAGAGTGCTTATCAATGGGACCTTCTCAAACTGGGGAGAGGTAACAAGTGGGGTACTGCGGGGCTCAGTCCTGGGCCCAGTGCTCTTCAACATTTTTATTAATGACTTGGAGGAGGAGATGCAGGGAATGCTGATCAAATTTGCAGATGACACAAAATTGGGCAGGAAAAAAGGGCAAATGCTATTTTGGGCTGCATTAATAGAAGCATAGCTTCCAAATTCCCAGAAGTACTAGTTCCCCTCTACTCAGCACTGCTTAGGCCTCATCTGGAGTACTTTGTCCAGTTCTGGGCACCTCACTTTAAGAAGGATGCAGACAAACTGGGGAGGGTTCAGAGGAGAGCAATAAAGATGATCAGGGGACTGGAAACAAAGCCCTATGGGGAGAGACTGAAAGAACTGGGCACGTTTAGCCTTGAGAAGAGAAGAGTGAGGAGAGATATGATAGCTCTCTTCAAGTACTTGAAAGGTTGTCACAGACAGGAAGGCCAGGATCTCTTCTCGATCATCCCAGAGTGCAGGACACGGAATAATGGGCTCAAGTTACAGGAAGCCAGATTCCAGCTGAACATCAGGAAAAACTTCCTGACTTTTAGAGCAATACGACAATGGAACCAATTACCTAGGGAGGTAGTGGGCTCTCCCACACTGGAGGCATTCAAGACGAGGCTGGACAGCCATCTGTCAGGGAAGCTCTGACTTGGATTCCTGCACTGAGCAGGGGGTTGGACTCGACGGCCTTGTAGGCCCCTTCCAACCCTACTATTCTATGATTCTATGAATTCCCTCTTCTACACAACTCTTAAACATGTAGGAGCCCTGTCCTCTTTTGTATGTGGCCACTCTACCTACCTTCCAGACCACTTCTAGGCTGCCTTTACACTGAAGAAAACCCCCGTAGTCCTCCCATCTGGACCTTTTCTGCGTTTATCGCGGGCTCCCAGATAGCGACCACGTGATTGCTGAGAGGGGAAGCTTTTAATTTTCAAGGTTCCATAGAACACAATGAAACAACACTATCTAGAGGCTGTTTCAAACTTGTTACATTCTGCCTTTAAAAATGGTTCACTAGTTCCGGATCTTTTTGAGATGGAATAATTAGGAAATACCTCTGGATGTGCCCTTAACAACGTCATGAAAAGGACCCACAAACTTCCATGAGTGGGCAATCCCAACAGCAGGATAAAAGCTCTGTGTGAAGGAGACCCTAGTGATTCTGTTCGGAAGGAGCTATGCTGAATCAGTTCCTCAGGTGTCTGAAGGGAGGGGCTTATAAGGACTGGCTTGAAAATGAATTTCTGCTCCAGAAGCATAGAAATGTCGTCTACCTCCATCACCCTACCCAGAAAGCATCTGGAGCAAAAAAGCAAGGAGGAGCAACAGAATAATTCAAGCAAGCTCGAGCTTAACCATAATGCTCCTTCCCTCCCAAGCTGGTATGGCTGCCCTACCCAATCTACAGGACCAAGAGTGGGGAGACCTTCTGCTTACTGAGACTGGAGATTTTTTTCTGAGGGGAGGGTTGGGCTGTGCTCTCATACCTGTGCAGTGGTGTCCAGTTCAGAATGTGCTATACACCACTGTGTAGGCACAGCAAAACAGCTCTTCCTTTCTTCAGTCACTTTAACAGCAGAAAGTCATGTAGACTCTTGCTCCATATTGACAAAGTGTGTACGTATGTGTGTCTCTCTCTCTAGACATTGTGCCAGCAGGCTGTGCTACTTGCTGTAAGCCAGTGCACAGGCTTGGTGGAGCTGCCCAATCCCCTTTCCTTGGGTGCCAGAAAGGATGAAGAGCCTGCCGCCCCCCACACACACAGTGTTGGGAGCTGCCAGTCAGATATAGCAGATGGTAAATTTCAGAAAAGTGATCAACATTTACTGCCCTTAAACTGCATCCTAATCTGTCTCACGGTAGGCTGGCCTCGGAGTCAAGGATCTCTCACAACTGACAAAGCCAAATGGAATAGCCCCATAGTGGTCATAGAGCACCGATAATTTTCCACAAGCCATTATTCCCTACCGCCAGTACTCATTATTCAGCTGCCTTGGTTACCCATGGCAGGTCAGACATCTCTTTAGAACAGGGCTGTTGAACCTCTTTCAGCCCAAGGGCTAAATTCAATTCAGAGAAGCTCGGGGAGAGGGTGGGATTCTAGTGGTGCCGAAGGGGTGGGGCCAAAATACAAAAAATGCATGCATACTGTAGCTTGAAGCTCTGACTGCCACTCACTAAGCCTTCAGAGAAGCATTTCACCCTTTTAGAATGAGAAAAATGCGCAAAAGCCAGGAAACCACTAAATGATTGGTGGTCAAAGGGAATGGGTGTGGCCATATGGAGAACCCTGGAGGGCAGGATTGGGACCCCAGGTTGGCAGATTTGACCCATGGGCCAGAGGTTCGACAGCCCTGCTTTAGAACTTTAATATTATTTCTGCTGCATGAATTACATCTCACCCAGGCTATAGATGGGGGCAAATTAAGCACTGATATACCAAATAAAATATTTGGCTTCAGAGGACAGTAAATCAGTAGTTCATATGATTAACATGGCATGTTAACAGTGAGACCATTTGGGCTGGGTTGTGCTCTTTGAAGAGTGGCCTTGCAATTTATTCACCACAACTACCACTTAGTTTATACTACCACATGGATGCTGAAAATGGGTTGACTGATGATGTGCTAGATGCAGATTGAGTTGTGGGTTATATTTGCAATTACACAGCCACTGTACTGCAAGAACAACTCAGCCCAGACATTCTTAACCCATTTTCTCTCCATACTGGTTTGGCCTTCAGACTTAATGTATCTGTCAGCACCCTTTTTACAGAGTAGGTTTGACATATAAAGCAAATGCATGGCATTCTATACCATGTTGCCTTCTGATCTATTTAATTTGACAGGATTTCTGTCCATCCGTTTGACCATTTGTCAGACACAGACCATTCAAGTGTTGTGCTCCAATGTAATCCAGGAGCATAAAACTGAACTTTCCACCATGTCCCTGTGGGATTAGTTATGTTTAGATTACTTTGTAGGCTTCCTAGGGAAATGAAAAAGAAAAGACAAACAGAGCTCTGGGATTCTGGAATGCTCAGAAAGCAGATTCTGTTTGCTCGTTTTACATACAAAGATCATCATTAATATTCCACAGCTGGCACACAGCTACAGCATGTTTCTAGAAAGCCAGTTTTGGCAAGATGGCAAACCCCACAGACACCAAGACTCCATATCTGCAATTTGCTAAATATAAAGTGGCTATTAACTAAACTCGTTGCGAAAGATTAAAGATATTTAATCTTCTTGCTGTAATGCAATCGTATTAAGCCAATGCACAGGTATGATGCCTTGGTCACAAAACAAGATGCTCAATTCAAACCACTGTGCATAATGCTAGAAACTGGCCGCCCTACTCACTTCCCCCAGTCACTCATCAGGTTTAACCCTTCCCTCCCTGCAGTCCAGATTAAGATTCCCCAGCACTGTTGTTCACCTTTATTCCTAAACTTACAAGCAGTGTGTATGGGGTGGGGGGGTGGGGGGAATCTTCAACAGGAATGCAAAGGGAAGGGAAGAGTTAAACCCTTCTCCCCCTCCCCAATCTCCTTGGCTGCTCAGAAGGAAACAGCTGAGCAGTGGAGAAAATAGAGTGGTGCTGGAGATAAACTGTCTCTTCAGCCCAGCCCTCTTTTCCCCACTGCTCAGTTGTTCCTTGCTAACCAGCTGAGCAGACCAGTGGGATCCACACTTTCAAAGTGCTATTTGTCCTGCTCAGACAGGAGGGGCCACTTTCTTCCCAGCCAGCCAGTCAGGCAAGGCATGGGATGAGCCTGCAAGAAGCTATGCAGCCTTCATGAGAGGCAGCCCAGGGTAGAGGGTTGCCCACTCCTGGTATAAAATGAATTTGGATGAAAACCAGACATTGAAGAAACAGTGAACCTGAACTAAATTCAAGAGAATCTTGATATAAGCAAGGGAAGGTCCCATGAGATACTTCGGTGGCCTTCTGCACCTTCACTTCATTCACAGTGAAGCTTGCAGATTTAACCAATGACGGGGTTGACGTGTGTGGGGGCTTATAGACCACCCACACATGTGTTGGGTACATGCTGCCAAATTTCCTGAATTACCCTAGCCAGGCATGGTTTATTATGTGCAAACCCAGGGAGGTTGGCTGGGGTGGTTAACAAACCACCCAGAACCCAAGCTCTGTTGTGGGATTGCTGAGTAGTTTGTGAACCACTCCAGCCAGCCACCCTCACCAAGTTTGCATGTAACGACAAGCCACACCCAGCAAGGATAATTAGGGAAATGAGCCGGCATGTGCAGAGGTGGTTAACAAGCCACCATGGCTTATTAACCACCCTCGTGTTAGGCGAACTGGTCCAGTGTCTGTAATGTCAAGATACTACTCCAGTGCAATTTCTCTTGAATTGTAATTACTACTTGGCCTGGCAGAAGTTATTATATTTTTCTAAAGAAATCAATCAGGATGGAATGCTTACGCCTCAGGATGTTTCTCTGTTCTAGCTCTTCAGAAGTAGGCCTCTGGCTAAGCCTCCTGCAAAAAATAAAATAAGAATTCAGTTATCAAGGTTTCAACTGGCTTAGAGGGGCTTGATTTTCAAAACACTTTTTCAAATGCTGGTTGACAATTTATAGTTATAATGGCTGTGCATATTAACTTTGGTGCTGAACAGGAGTAACTCTGATTTTGAAATACATGCATATTTATCATTGTGGTCAGTGTGGTGTAGTGGCTAGAGTGTTGGTCTGGGAGTCAGGAGATCCGGGTTCTAGTCCCCACTTGGCCATGGAAGCTCACTGGGTGACTTTGGGCCAGTCACAGACTCTCAGCCCTACCTATCTCACAGGGTTGTTATTGTGAGGATAAAATGGAGAGGAGGAGGATTATGTACACAGCTTGGGTTCCTTAATATGGAAAAAAGTTGAGATATAAATGTAATAAACAAATAAATAAAGGAAATAATTTAGGTGCCAGTATGCCAAATCTATGTATAAAATTGCATTAACTTTTCACAAAGTGAACTATGTAACTGTGAATGTGCTTTTCTATTAATCAATGACATGTATGCTTTTAGGCTGCCAGGATGGTGCAAACTTAAAAAGATAAAGTGAACTTGCATTCTTTGGAAACTGAAATAAAACAATTCATTCATTAACAGTAAAAAAAAAAAAACAGTAAAAAAAAAACACTCAACTACTTCAATAGGCTCAGGCAATGCATGAGGGAATCTACTGAGACTATGCAATAGAAAAATAAAAGGCCAGACAAGGTGTAAGGCTAGAGAAACTTATGCTCAGTCAAAGCAAAATGGGCTTTGATTCATGTCACAGGTAACATAAAGTTCTGTCAATGCAAGTTGTGAACTGACCAAAGAAATTCTTCAATAATATGTCTGAAATTACTCAAAGTATTTATTTATTTTGCCTTATGTATTTGGCCTAGCTTCAATAGAAAAAGTATGAATGGTTGGACCAAGATATTAGTTATGAACAATACTATAACATTTGTAGAAGGGAAAGGATAAGTGAATTCCTCCCATTCAATTGAGAATAATGTCAGCCAGACCAAATGTAATGACTTTAGTGGGCTCATAATTATAAAATGTAATTTATTTATTTTATCATGTTTAGGCATACCTCCAGCTCAAAGAACTGGGAAACAAAGTCTGTGCCAGACACCAGGTGTGCCTTAATGCTTTCCCCTCACCTCCCAACCTTGCTCAGATTACAAGTGATACCTCACTAGCTTTGTGCCAATCTGATGTCTGATTTCCTGCCTCTCTTCTTCAGATGTTCTCTGCAAGATGTTTTTGTCTTCCAGTTCTTTTTTCGATGGCCTGTTGCCAAGTTTGATTGCAAGAGTATCTCTACGACGTATTTTACTTGCTAAAGAGCCTGGGATGGAGTGTAGGGAGAAGACAAAGGGAGATTTTCATTCATTTATGCTCAGATTTAAACATGTCAGATTCCAGCAAGGCTCTTTAAACCCAACACATGGACTATCCCTATTGTTTTGCCCCTTTCAGTGGAGGAATTTTTAATTAATATCAGAAGCAAAAATAGTTTGGACCTATTTCATGCCCACAAGAGTTTGGATAACTTAGAAAGGAACAATCTGCCTGTTAGAGCGACGCCAGAAAGATTACAAACCTTTCCCCGAACCTATGAAATAATTTGGTATAAACACTCTTTAGCAAATTTGGAGCATGGCAGAGCAGAGTTTCAGTCATCTTTAATTTGTTAATGCATTTTGCCCTCAGCATTCCTGAGAAACAATTATGTCTAAACAAATGAATAATGCATTTAGGCTGCAATCCTATACATATGTACCTGGAAGTACGTGTCATTGAACAAAGTGAGACTTCTGAATAAACACAAATAGGACTGTGCTGTTATTATGATATATTTACCACTGGGGCGGCGGGGACGGACAATGTGTATTTAGTGCACACAGAGAGATCCACAGCAAAGGTTTTTGGAGAAGAGTCATTTGTTCTCAAAACAATCAGAATGAACAAGCACCATGACACTTTCCCACAAAATCCTTCTAGCCCACATGTGTTAACTTCTATCAATAGCATGCATATATAATTTATTTTGCGGGTAACATTAATATCCTATCTTTCACCTAAACAGCCTCAAGGAGGCTTATAATATAAACCTAAAATATAAGATACAAAAACACACATGCAAAAATATAAAGCAACAGAACAGTAAAGGCAGCAGGTAAAATCCCAGATAAAGCAGGAGAAAAGGCCATTAAAATGTATGTATGTATTTATTTTAAAATATTTATAGCCTGCCTTATTTGCATGGAGTTCCAGGCAGCTTACAGCAAGTCAATAACTTAACAACTAAAAACATCCTTCCAATTTACAGTATAACGTAAAACACAAAACAGCAGCAGAAAACCACAATGCAAGAGCAATCAGAATATTTAAAATATTCAAAAACATACCCCAACCAAGATAATGGCAGTCATTTTGCTATTTAAGGAAACAAGTGGCCACCTGTATCAAAACACTACAGTAACTTTAGCAACAATATTATTCCACCGGTAGCAATAACTGCTGCGGTATTGCGGTTATCACCCCTACAGTACCAATGAATGCAGTAAGGAACTCTGCATCCCCTAACTATAGATACTTCTTCATGTAGCAATTTGACTTGATGGAGATCCAAAACAAAGGGAAAGTTAATTCGACAATAAGTATGGGTTTTTTCCCATGGTAAAAGTGACTAATGGCCACTTATCATCTTACTTTCACTACATGCATCATCTTCATCTTCATCGTCATCATCTGTGTAGAGTATAGGCCCATCTGAATCTGAGTCACTGGTGTGATTCTCTTTGCTTTCACTTTCTGGAGTGTTCAGGGCTTCAGAAGGTTCATCTGTCAAGGCAGGACTTCCTGGATAAGAGCTCTCTTTTTCATGGTCTTCTTTGGTAACAGAACTGTACAAACACACACAAAGAGCAAAACAAAACTGTAGTATTAGCAAAAATACTACAGAAACATGATACTGGGACTACTTACATGCAATAGCCACACATGCAAATATGAGGCACCGTGTCACACTAGCTGACTTTTACGAAATAGTAATCAAGAGTTGTTTGCACAAAAGAAAAATTAGGAAACATAGGAGAACTTAGATTAGGTTAGATTCTATCATTGGCTGGTTGTTGCTTATATAAGGCAAAAGAAATGGTGCAAGTTCCCTGAGCACTAGTCCAACTGCGGACTAGTGGGACACAGCCCATCATCTCCAATGTGTGTTCTCCCATATACCAACATTATGGGAAGTGTAGATAGGGATGTTTATATGCTTAAGATTCCACTTGTGCTAAATTCTACATTGAACCTAGTGCAGAGCTTGGATTTCTAAAAAACACAGCTTCCATTCATAAACATATTGAAAATTTCTATCTGTGCAGATGAATTAAAAAACTATTCAGACAGTTGGTCAGTTCACGTGCAACACACACAATGGTTTGGCCATCTTCAGGCTCATGTAAGCCATTCCTAGGATTTGAGTATGGTTTCCAATCATAAGTGCTGCTCCAGCCCCTGCTCCTCACCACCACTTTCTTCCTGTCCCCCGCCCTGCAACACACCCTGCTTTGCTGTTTTTTCCTCACTGTGCTGCCACCTTAGTAATTCCACTCTCCCCAGCTTGCGCTCTCTCTCTCTCTCTCTCTCTCTCACACACACACACACACACTTACTAGGTAGTAGCAGGAGCCAGGAAGGGCTCCCTTCTTTTTTCTTAACATTTAGAGAGGCTGGGCTGCTGGGCATGCTATGCAGCAAAGTGCTGGCCAGGGCACTATCATCTTCACTGGCCCAGAGGCACTCCAGAAAAATGAAGGTGGCAGGTGCACCTGGAGCCTTGGTGCTTTGCTGCACAGGGTGCCTGACCTCTCTAAATGTTGGAAGGAAGGAAGGAAGGAAGGAAGGAAGGAAGGAAGGAAGGAAGGTGTTGTAGTGAGTGGTGTCAGCCCCAATATGCCTGTACTAGGTGCTGACACCAGGCCTGTTTCCTGCAATGCTGCTGGCCCCCATCATCTGCTGCCATCTCTGGCAGTTTTTTGGAGGTCCCCAGACTTTAAGGCCCCAGACTTAGGCCCCAAAGTCTGGCCCTAATGGCACCAATTCTAATTTGGAAACAAACTGTGGTTTATGCAATAGCAAACTATGGCTTGCTACAAACCAAGTAAAGAGGGAATGAGGAGAGGAGGGAGGGAGCATGTAAGCCCCATGATCTGGTGTTGCATACAGACTGACTCAGTGTCTTCAGAAGGTTCCACTGCTAAAAGAGCTGAGCTTCTCTGTCCCATATAAATACCTTCATGTATTCCAATAATGTTTTGCTCCCTATATAATCTTACCGCCCGCCTACCATCATCTACCATACTACATTCCTCCTCACCACTGCTCCCTACTCACGTGTCCCTTCAGAAATATTTTCTAGTTCATAATCCGAGAATTCAGATGTCACATTCAATATTAAAGAGAGCATACTGAACATGTCTATCCATGGTGAGAAAACATACATAATGTTAAAAAATTAAAACAAGCATAAAGTTAAAAAAACTTAAACATGCATAACATTAAAAAAAATATACACCACAGATTAGCAGTATGCTACCCTTGGACTATGTCCAACCCACCAAGGCTTTCTCCCACTCCACACAACCTATGTGCCAATCTCTCCAGGGCAAAACACTGTTGTTTGTTTCTGGGGGAAGTCCTTGATGGTTTCCAAATGGCAAGCTGGCCTTATGTTGCCAGCCACTGAGTTACACAACTGATTCTGAGTAGAGAATGTGAGTTTTCTATATGCAGGATCTTGATCCCCCCCCCCCCCCCGAACACAGACAAATGTAGAGATATTCAAATGAACAAGGAACACAGCTGGTCTAGACTCTTTCAAAAAGGGATACTCAGTTCTTTCATGTCGCACAGCACAGGAGGAGGCAAAATACAGAACCCTGATACCATGTTTCAGCAAACAAAGTAACACAAAGCTGCTTAAAAGGTACATCCTGCCTCCAGGATAGGAGCACATCCTTCCAAAACTGTGAATTGGAACAATGCGGCAAGTCTCTTATATAGGGGCATATCTACCATACCTGACGCTCTTTGTGAACATCCATGATTCTGTACAATAGCCAGGGAGGGGGTTTAACTCATTTTTATTCTTCCTCCCCCAGAGAGAGGGACTTTTCAGCACTCCACTAGCTGCCTTTATAACCCTTGAGTTGCCCCCTGATGACCTCAGTCACCAGTGGGCATGTAGCTTGTTTCAGTCAGCCGCCTCCCAATCTACTGCTCACCTCTCTCAAATGTGATAATCAGAGAACCAGGGCACTTCTACACCAGCCTAAAATCCTGCATTTAAAATGGGGCTTTCTGCTTCAGTTTTCAGTGCAGGTTCACAACTGACTCCCTTTACATGCGCTTCCTTTTTCCCTTCCACTTTCCCCCTCCTCCCCAACCCATTAATCTGAGTCTTCCATTATCTGTCATTGATCCCGTGCCTCTTCTTGCTGCTTTAACTCTTTTTATAGAGGAAACAAAAGCGGGACACGAAGAGGTAATTTGATAGCTCATTATCTGCAATCTATTTAAAAACAGCACAAAGGGCATTTAGCGCAGGAGGGTCACGGCAGGGACACCGCATCATGTAAAGAGCCTGCAAACTTCCATGAAAGAGCAATCCCAATCGCAGGATAAAAGCCCGGTGTGAGAGAACCCCCAGGGTCAGCTTAGTACCTGCCCTTCCTAGGGTTGCTGGGGTGCCACCTCACTACACAAGTCTTTCACAACTATCTTGTTTTAAAACAGAACAATGAACGTTATCATGCTTTTTCCACTTGAACAAACCAGAGGAAGAAAGTTTCTCCAGATGAGCCTTGAACTGTAACTTTGATGCCCAGTTGTAGACTTTCAGATATAGAATTGAGAATCAAAGCACTAAGTCATATTGAATGACTGGCAATTTGGTTAATGCTTATGCATAATTTGTTGTTTTTGTTGTTTACAAGTTGCTCCAATGTTTCCCCCCTCCCACCTCTGCCTGTGGTTATGAAAATAAAATTCAAAATACTAATTACAAAGAGAAATAACCTGGCAAAATCCTTCTGGGTTTGAAAGCACAAGTTCAAATCTCAATTAAAGATATATGAAAGACTACCTGCATTACTTCACCATGTCCCTAAACCTTACAGCACTGTGTCCCCAAATTATCTCAACTAGCTGAGAGCATGTAGTCTTACCATTCTGTGTCTTCTCCCCCAATATCCAGGCTATTGTCTAAGACAGCACTGCTTGAAGAGTTTTCGCTGTCTGCTACAGTTTTTGTATTGAGATCATTAGAATCTGTGCCAGGGACAGACGGGCCTATTTCAGTGCTAACTGGCACATCTTGTGTGTCTGAGAAACCAGTGGGCTGAGTGCCTGGAGATGGAGATGGGATGGATGGAGGAAGAGGAGGTGGAACAGCAGGAGGAGGGGGAAGAACAGTAGCTGTGCTCTGCTGGGTTGTATCACCAGCTTCAGGAATAACATGGAGAGGCGCTTCGGCCTTAGAGTTTTCCATCTTTGTTTCTGAGTTGTCTACTGCTGTGTTTGAGGCTGAAGAAATGTCCCCATCTGCAGATGTTCGTGTGGTCACCTGCTTTCCATGCTTCTTCTTGTCTCTGGGTGTCCCTGTGACTGTTTTGCTTGATGCTGGCTCTTTAGACATTTTAGGGCGAGATGACGTAGATGAAGGAGATGATGACTTTGAAACAGGCACTTTTTTTAAATTAGAAGAACTAGCTGAAATGAGAGAACATACACTTCATTGTCACATAAACTTTTTTTTTAAAACACTGTGTTGTGTTGTTAATATATTTTGCATTTCTACAATGACTTTCAGCCATACCACTGGAAAACCTGCAGCTAAATAAGTAGTACTTATAGCACCTATGTGAAATAAGTACGTAAATATTTACGAGCTAGGGCACATGTATGGTTAAACAATAAGAGGGCTAGCTGCCAGATCAAGCATGGGCCCCTTCCCTTGCCCTACCTCTGGAGTATGAATTTCCCCTATCTATTGTCTGCTAGCCATAAACATTATATTGGCACTGATATCAGCTGTGATTAAGGCAAGCTAGGGTTCCCACTTAACCAGCATTTGAAATAAGGGACAGATTAACAGCATTTCTTAAGCACGAATTTTTCTTAAGAAATTAACATTAACCACAATTAACATTGATGCTGATGTAATACTTAACTATGGCTAGGGAGGAAATTTGTGCAAGATTCCACAGCAAGATTCCAGTTACTTAAATCGTAAATAAAAAATTGGGAGTGATGTGTGTACCAGCTGACTGGGAGACTGAATGAGAAGACAAGAGAAGAGATGGGAATTTTTGTCTAATTATAAAAAAATTGTCTTCATTAATATTTTTAGAAATCTGGTTCTTTCACTGACAACAAAACCAAAACAGAGAACAACAACACTGACTGCTGTACAAATTGCTGCACTCCCATGAGGCAATCAGCAGCTCAAATGCTTGAGCTGCTTCTGTGCCTTCAAAAATCAGGTGAAGGCAATTGGTCACCTTTGAGGTTCATGAGCTTTTTAAAGAAACTTTGGATTCATGGACACTTAATAAAGGAACAGGTTTCTCACCCTCATTATTGCTAAAGTATTTTTGAAAGTATGACTATGGAACATAGTCCATGTATATAGACTGTTAATTTGTATGCACATTTGAGGGAAATAGTTTCAGAATAAGATATTTTTGAATAAGTATAATGTATTCACAAACTGTATTTTGGCAGTTGTGTTTGTGAAAGTGATATGCAATCATTTAACCACATCCCTATATTTCTGACCTAGCTCTTAACGCTGAACTATCATTTAATTTTTATTTATTTATGTAGTTTACACAGTTGTGTTTTCAAATGGGCCTTGTTGAGCAGGAGGGCTACAGATGTATATTATTCTAACAAATATTTTTCAGGATTCTAATAAAAACAGATTGATCACCACAAAGCACACCCTGGGAGCTGCATGCTCTACATAGGGCCATATGTTGCCCACCCATGCACTATGGAGACAGCAGAAAATACAATAGCCTTATTATCATCATATGTATAGCTGAATGTCATTTGTCTGTTTTCATGTAGTTGTAGCTTTTGTTCAGCTTTACACAAGTTAACTGGGAAATGTTGCTGCCCATCGTTATTGTGGCCAACAGGTCAAGATGGGCTGAGAAGCATAGGCAATGACATTTATTTTACATAAAACTAGTATCTAGGTAGACTGAGTTAGAACACAAGGCCAATGGAGAGTTAGTAACTGATCACACACACACAGGCATTAGGTGTTTCTGACATTTAAAGAAAGCAATAAGCACCACTAACCCAAAGCTGTGTACTCGAGGGCTAATGCACACAGCCTGTATTATGGAACAACCAATGTGGTACTCACCAGTTTCTCGGTTCGCGCTGTGGCTTGTTGGCTTGGGAGGTGGAGCAGAGGCCTGCTTAGCAGGAGCCTTGCCTTTTTTTTTAACATGCGGCACTTCGTTAGTCTTATGGCTAGTGGTAGCAGCAGTAGCATTTTTTGGAGGTATGGTTGCTTTTTTAGCTTTAGGCTTAGATTTAGGAGGTGGTGGTGGAGGAGGAGGAGCACGGGGTGTTGAAGGTTCAGGACGTTTAGGAAGAGGTTTCTCTATGAATGAGAAAGTGAACAGAAAGCACTGACAAATGGACAACAAGCTGGACAAACAAACAGATACACTTCTTGGTGCTGCTCCACCTCTTGAGAATCAGGATCATTTTTGTTTTTGTTTATAAAAAAAGAATTGCCATCAAGGTATCCTGGCCCTTCTAATATATCTCTCAGATCTATGTTCACCAAGTGGCACAGAGTGGCTCTCAAAATGCAGAATCAAAGATAATTACCTTTTCAAACGGTTTCTTTCTTACTAATGGAGGACAGAGTCCATTATCAGCTTGTGTTATTGCAATCATTTTACAGATGTTTCCCAAGCAAGCTTAACTGAATTTCCTCTAATTCTCCACCCTCTTGTTACATCTCTAACCCACTCTCAAGAGTTAAGCAGTGTTCTTATTAGAAACAATTAGGATGTAAAAACAAACAGTGCGTTAGACAATTAAATATAGCTGGTGACATAGTTAATACAGGAGGTATGCAAACATGCCCATTTTGTCACATTTTGACTAACAGGAAAATTTCCCCTCTTAATTTTTTCGGTTACCTATTATACTTTAACTAACTGTTCTGTAACTAGTTCTGGGCTGATGTAAGATTTTGGTATGGCCTGCCCTCATGTATTAGGGCAACAATGAGCAATCATTTATATTCACAATGTAGTTGATACATGCTGGGTATTTTTTTTAAAGAGAACAATTATTTCATAAAGCATACAAGATTTATAAATAAAAGATCTAGGGCGCGATCTGTTATCCAGCATGCACTCAATAATCATTTACCTAAAATACAAGCAGATGAAAACCTGTCAGCATGTTCTTATTATCCTGGTATGAGAGAAGAACTTCCTTTTAAATATGCCTGTTGGTGGCTGACACCCCATCATTATTACTAATAGCAATACTCGGAGAAAGCATATGCAAGACAACAAGCTTCAGAAAGATTTAGTTTCTAGAATTGTTTAGCTAGAATATCATCACTTAGAAAATCACTCTTAACTCATTCTGTGCTCAGTGTACCAATCTACCAAGGTCTAATCACCAAGGCATTCAACATTTCATTATTACAGTTAGGCTCATTTGCTGTATTGTTAAAAGGCCCATTCCTAGACTTGAAAAGAAATCAGATATACAATCCCACACCCAGTTATGTATATTTAAGTCTCCCCAAGATCAGCATAGGGCATAATTATGGGAACATAACCACGAGCAGAATTGCAGCCTTAGTTTATGGCAAATTTTAGTTCCTTGTAGAGAGAAAGAAGTTAGAAATATGAGAGCTAAAAAATCCAAAACAAACACAAACAAGCACACAATCTATCTGCTATGGCATAGACTGATATAAGTGAAAAGGATCCATCCCATCCTCCCTCTTAATGTATACATCATGTGGCAGTCATCTGTCTTTGAATGTCTTAGCAGAACACTCTAAATCTCTATCTATCTATCTATCTATCTATCTATCTATCTATCCATCCATCCATCCATCCATCCAACATCTCCCCTAGCAAATATGTATACCTCTTCTTACTAGGGTATTTTCACATGGCCAAAGAGAATCCTGGATCAGGCTGGTAGGTTTGTTTACTTACCTAACATAATGCAATTACCTATTAAGGTTCTGTGCCCAGCTTTCGTTTGCCTTGGATTGCTAGGGGCCCCTTCATATAGGTCACTGATGAGGAGCAGCAGCAACAGCTCATAAATGCCATATATGCGCGATCACATGCTTTAGCAATTAACCTGGAATTACCACCAAACTTTCGTTCTGTACTCATAATCAACAGTGTTGACCACTTAACTGATAAGCACACACAGAAAGTCATACTCCCTTTTTGCCTCTCTTCAATCACAATCTAACTGCAAGTACGACAGGGTGGCAACAGGTTTTTAAAGGGTACCCTCTTCAGCTATCTTGAGTGCATTGTTAGAAAGAAATCTGTCACGTGCTTCTTTACTCGTGGAAAACTATGATTTTCCATATGCCATATGCATCTGGGAAACCCACAACAGGCAATTGAGGCAATGGCCCTCCCTGTTGGTTGTTGCTAGTACTTGGTATTCAGAAGTGTACAGCTTTTGTACAGAGCACTTTGAGTTAGCTATCATGGACACTAGGCACTGATGCCTATATCCCCCCTTAATTTGTCTACTCCTTGCTCAATAGCTATCTAAGCAAGCTAGCAACTATATGATAGTAATAGTGGCACTGCTATTCAAAAGCGAGTTGCTAGAAGAGGGAATAAGTAATGATTCTTTTAGACCTCCTGAAAAACAGGGTGCTAAGCAAAAAAATATGGCATCACAACTTTTAAAGTCATCTTTAGTAGAGCTTTAAAGTAAGGAACTAAGAAAACCATTGCTAGAGATATTCTATATTTGCAAACAAATGCTGAAAGCAGGGATGGGGAACCTCCGCTCCACAGGCCTAATCCAGCCCATGGAGATTCCCCATCTGTCCCATGGGGGCTTGGGCTCCCTCTCTATGCCCTTCTCCTCCCCAAGCCCTGCCCCCTGGCCTGGAGGTTACCCAGGCCTGGAGAGGAGGTTGGGAGAGAAATCTGCTTGTTATCTCCAATCTGTGATCAGAGATAACAAGGGAATTTCCCTGTGCACCATTTGCCCTCCCAATGCGAATTGAAGATAACAAGGGGATTCTGCTCTGCTTTTCCCATACCCACTCTTATCGGGAAGGTGAGTGATCAGTGAAGCCAGTGGTGTACTCAGCCACCATTTTCAGGAGCCCATGGAAATGCCAGCCAAGTACGCTCTGCACCCCTCGCCCTCCCCAAGTGGGGAAGGTGAGGAACAAGTGAGCATTGGCTTCTTTTCTTGCAAAGTCACTGCATTTTTGCCACCATGGCAATTTTGGCAGCAGCGGGGGGTGGGGGGTGGCTCCCAGTGGGAAGCCAAGAATCCATTCATGTTCAGCAGAACAATTAGAAATCTGTTCCTATTCCAAACCTACCACCTTTCCTACCACCTCTAATCATCTGGCCAATATTTTAGTTTATGTTTCATTTAAGTTATCTATTCCTGTTTGAACAGAAGTCACTTTTTTTACTGCCATCTTGTTTCTGCAGAAACACTTTCTCCTTTGGGTTCTTCATTGTTACAGGCAGAGTTATTTTCATAATACACACTATTTCTGTTAAGTGGTCTAGCCATATTTTTAAACAATAAACAAATCCAGGTGGGTTGCATTTTAAATTACCTTTTTTACCCTCTTTTCTCTCTTCTGGAGCTTGTGCTTTTGCTGATATGGAGCTATTGTCATCTGTGGTCTTTATAACGTTTTCTTCCTGTATGGCTTCTTCAGTGATTACAATTGTGTGGCCATTTGAGATTTCATAATTTACTGCTACATCTCCATCTGAAATGAGAACAAAATCATCTGCTAGCCTTGACAGTGTATTTAAGAGCCTCCTATTTACAGGTTTCCCACTTCTTAAAAAAGGCTTTCGACAATGTGAGTCACATGATTTGATATGCATAAAATGTTTTGCAGCTACATGTTACCATACTTGCTCAGGACCCATGTCTCTAAGCATGTCTGCTGATTATGTGCTCAGGGAACAGCCCTTTTGGAAACTGGAATACAAACTGTGAGGGGGGATTTAGCTCAAAAGGTGTGCTGGGGTCCCACTTCCCATAGCACCCCTGGCTCTAGTGGCTGGAGGATAGGCTGCCACCTGTGCAGTACTGCTGGCCCAGAAATTAGCACTCTAACCAAAATACAAAGGAGACAAGCATGTGTAACTGGCATCATTTAGTCAGGATAGCAGAGTGCCCATGTAATGTACTCAAGAGAGGAATGAGGAGAAATCAGCAATGACATTTTATTGAGAAAACACAACAAGGTAGGTCTCAGGGTTCGGCCCTGCCCAGACTCAGAATCTGGGGTCTCCATGGAGGAGAAGCAGGGGGAGCAGGATCCTCCAGCAGATTGCCAGCAACCCCAAGGAGAAGTCAGAGACAAACTTCCCTGCCCCAGGAACAGAGATCACCACACCAGTTGCCTTGGTTCCTTGCTGGTTCCTGGAGCCCACTGATCACCTCCAGGGCCACAGGAGCAGAGGGGATGGTGAGATAGCATTGCCAATGGTGAAAGAAGATGGGAGTTGCAGTCCAACATCTTGAGGGCCACATGTTCCCCATCCCTGCTCTAAACCCTGAACTGTTCATATACAAAGAATTACTTTGCTGCATTAGAGTTCTAGATTAGGATGCTTTTGATTTCAATCATCTTTTCAAGAATTGTTGTTGTTGTGTTTACTGTCATGATTTGAGCATTTTAGTAAATAAATCTTTCTGTATTTTCAACGGATAGTTCCACCTTCTGTAAAAGCCCATTCTGGAACTTTCACTCATATAAATGTCATGTGGTGACAGCAGCATTTCTCTCACTCACCTATTACTACTTTGATACACTCTGCACATAATGGGGGAGAGACATGGTTACAATCCTTTAAGTCGCTTGCCTATAAGTCCTTCAGCTACCGAACAGCAGTTCCAGACACTAGTACTTGGCCCAAAATGTCATATGCAAGTGACATATTTCCAACAAAAGAAAAACAGTGAGGCGAATAAGTGAACTTCACTTTTTACCAAGTCTATTTGTCATTGCAAAAGGCCAGTGTAGAGTACTTGATGCCTTCTTTAGAGAGTGCCAAGCGGTCCTTCAAATATGTGTCCACATCTGCATGTAACAACAGCTCCTCTGAGCATTGACTGACTCATTTAACACTTGGATGCATGGCAGACTCCCCCCACCCCAATCCAACATGACAACCTGGATTTACGTATGTTCACACATAACACTAACCCATGGTTTATTTAACCCATGGTTTGTTGCACTATCCAAGGTTTGCCTGCATATGATTGAACAAACAACTGTGATTTGTTTTCTCAATCCCTAGTTTGTGTGTTTCCCTCCTCCTTTGCCCTCTCCCTCGCTGTATTCCAAGTGCCTTTACATGCCAGTACAACACCGCTGCAGAGTGGATGGGTTTTTTTTAGCACTCTTGCCCCCTGCCTCTGTAGCCTGGCAAAAGAATCCATGAACAACCCATAGTTCTGGGATCACACATAATCACAACCCATGGTTTAAACAGAGTTCACAACCCAACTTAGACTATGGGTTCTCTTTCTGAGTTGTTTGTGGTTAACAAACCATGGTTCTCACAATACGACAACCCAGAATTCAACAACTCATACCATCGGTTAGTGTGTTATGTGCAAACTGAGCCATTGACCTGGTTTGCATAACACACTGCAGCTCACTGTGGGTTATTTGACCACGATGAGCCTTGGCACCCTTGGGTGCCATTTTGCATATTCAACCCCCAACCAGGGTTGTCGTGTTGTCAGCGAACCTGGCCACCCTGGTTTCTGCCCTCTGAACTCTCCGCTGCCACCCTCACTCCCTCCAAGCTTACTGGGAAGCACCTTTCCTTTTCTTTTTTCCTCCTCCTCCTCCTCCTTTTTCTTGAGAGAGAGTTTTGGTGGTGGCTGGAAAGCAGAGCACTGGCCTCCAGGTGCCCCACCATGTTTCTTCCCTTTGGGGGCCATGTGGGATCCAGAAACATTCTGGGAAAGGAAAGGGGGTGGGCATGGCATTTTTTCACTTTTATTTTTGAATTTTAAACACTTCAAACTTTAAAAAAAACATGGGCAATTGGTAAGCAGAGCAGACCTCTGCTTACCAATTGCCCATGTTTTTTTTAAAGTTTGAAGTGTTTAAAATTCAAAAATAAAAGTGAAAAAATCAGGAGGGGCAGGGGGCCTTGGCAGGGGCCAAGGGAGATGTTCCAGGGTTTTGTGCTGCTCACAAGCATCATGTTGCTGACCCCTATAGTAAAGTCTGTGTCAATCCGCTCTCAGCTTCAAAAGAATAGGAAGAGCAACAAGGCAATAATGCTTATCATTTAAATAACATGTAAGCATTATATTATATTACTTACCGTCACTTTGCTCAGTTATTTCCTTCAGGACACCCCTTCTTATCAGCTCCTCTCTGCTCTGCCTAGTCGATATCTTCCTTTCTAGCACTTAAAAAAGAAAAAGAAAAAAGGAAATGAACAAAAGTTATACATTTATTCAGTAAAAATAATTATAGAAGTTCGTTTTTTTCACAAGGAAAAAAATATTAAAAAACAAAGGCAACCTTCTCTTTTGCCCTTCAGAATATTTTGTATTAATTATATAGGGACACTGTACAGAACAAAAATGCTGCTTGTTATTTTGTTGACAAGTGTGGCCTACAGAAGAGAGAGATTTTATTAAGCAAATTCATAATGGCAGTGTGATGTTCCTGCACCGGGTTATACCTTCTTTTAGCTTTGTTGAAGCTGATGAACCCCTCAGAACATCTGCCTCCACTGACACACAAAGGTTCAGCCCTTTCTACTCTCTGGGTTAAAGAGACACCCAATATGCCTAATTGGTTCCCTCTACTCAATACAGGCCCCTTCATGGATCACTGCCTTGTTGTGGCGAAGGGGCTTGCGTAACTCAGTGAAGCCATAAGCTATGCCGTGCAGGGCCACCCAAGACGGACAGGTCATGGCAGAGAGTTCTGACAAAATGTGGTCCACTGGAGAAGGAAATGGCAACCCACTCCAGTATTCTTGCCAAGAAAACCCCATGGAACGTATCACAAGGCGAAAAGAGATGACGCCAGAAGATGAGCCCCTCAGGTCGGAAGGTGTCCAATATGCTACTGAGGAAGAGCAGAGGGTATTTCCAAGTAACGCCAGAAAGAGTGAAGCGGCTGGGCCAAAGCCGAAAGGACACTCAGCTGTGGATGTGTCTGGTGGTGAAAAGAAAATCCGATGCTATAAAGAACAATATTGTTTATGAACCCGGAATGTAAGGTCAATGAATCAAGGTAAGCTGGAGGTGGTCAAACATGAGATGGCAAGATTGAACATCGACATCCTGGGAAACAGCGAACTAAAATAGACAGGCATGGGCGAATTTAATTCAGGTGACCATCATATCTACTATTGTGGGCAAGAATCCCTTAGAAGAAATGGAGTAGCACTCATAGTCAACAAAAGGGTGGGAAAAGCAGTACTGGGGTACAATCTTAAAAATGATAGAATGATCTCAGTACGAATCCAAGGCAAATCATTCAACATCACAGTAATTCAAGTCTATGCCCCAACCACTGAGGCCGAAGAAGCTGAGGTTGATCGGTTCTATGAAGACCTACAACACCTTCTAGAACTAACACCAAAAAAAGACGTCCTCTTCATCATAGAGGATTGGAATGCTAAAGTAGGAAGTCAAGAAATCACCGGGATAACAGGCAGGCATGGCCTTGGTGTACAAAATGAAGCAGGACAAAAGCTAATAGAGTTTTGCCAAGAGAACATGCTGATCATAGCAAACACTCTTTTCCAACAGCACAAGAGATGACTCTACACATGGACGTCACCAGATGGTCAATATCGAAATCAGATTGATTATGTCCTTTGCAGCCAAAGATGGAGAAGCTCCATACAGTCAGTCAAAACAAGACCTGGAGCTGACTGTGGCTCAGATCATGAGCTGCTTCTTGCAAAATTTCGGCTGAAATTGAAGAACGTCGGGAAAACCACTAAACCGTTCAGGTATGACCTAAATCATATCCCTGATGAATATACAGTGGAGGTGAGGAACAGATTTCAGGGATTAGACCTGATAGACAGAGTGCCTGAGGAACTATGGACGGAGGTCCGCAACATTGTTCAGGAGGCAGCAACTCAATCCATCCCAAAGAAAAAGAAATGCAAGAAAGCAAAGTGGCTGTCTGATGAGGCTTTACAAGTAGCTCACGAAAGAAGGGAAGCGAAAAGCAAGGGAGAAAGGGGAAGATATACCCAACTGAATGCAGAGTTCCAGAGAATAGCAAGGAGAGACAAGAAGGCCTTCTTAAGTGAACAATGCAAAGAAATCGAGGAAAACAACAGAATGGGAAAGACTAGAGATCTCTTCAAGAAAACTGGAAATCTCAAGGGAACGTTTTGTGCAAAGATGGGCATGATAAAGGACAAAGAAGGCAGGGACCTAACAGAAGCAGATGAGATTAAGAAGAGGTGGCAAGAATACACAGAAGAACTATACAGGAAAGATCTGAATGTCCCTGATAGCCATGATAGTGCGGTCACTGAACTTGAGCCGGACATCCTCGAGAGTGAAGTCAAGGGGGCCTTAGGAAGCATTAGTAACAATAAAGCTAGCGGAGATGACAGTATTCCAGCCGAGCTATTTAAAATCCTAAAAGATGATGCTGTTAAAGTGCTGCATTCAATATGCCAACAAATCTGGAACACTCAACAGTGGCCACAAGACTGGAAAAGGTCAGTTTACATTCCAATTCCAAAGAAGGGCAACGCCAAAGAGTGTTCAAACTACCGCACCATTGCGCTCATTTCACATGCCAGCAAGGTGATGCTCAAAATCCTACAAGCTAGGCTTCAGCAGTATGCGAACCGAGAACTACCGGAAGTACAAGCTGGGTTTCGAAGAGGCAGAGGAACTAGAGATCAAATCGCCAACATTCGCTGCATCATGGAGAAAGCAAGAGAATTCCAGAAAAACGTCTATTTCTGCTTCATTGACTACGCTAAAGCCTTTGATTGTGTGGATCACAACAAACTGTGGCAAATTCTTAAAGTGATGGGAGTACCAGACCACCTTACCTGTCTCCTGAGAAACCTGGACGAGGGTCAAGAAGCAACAGTAAGAACCAGACATGGAACAACCGATTGGTTCAAAATTGGGAAAGGAGTACGACAAGGCTGCATATTGTCACCCTGCTTATTTAACTTATATGCAGAGTACATCATGAGAAATGCCGGGTTGGATGAATCAGAGGTCGGAATTAAGATTGCTGGGAGAATTATCAACAACCTCCGATATGCAGACGATACCACCCTAATGGCAGAAAGCGAAGAGGATCTCAAGAGCCTCTTGTTGAGGGTGAAAGAGGAGAGTGCAAAATCTGGTTTGAAACTCCACATTAAAAAAACGAAGATCATGGCATCTGGCCCCATCACGTCCTGGCATATAGAAGGGGAAGAAATGGAAGCAGTGACAGATTTTACTTTCTTGGGCTCCAAGATCACCGCAGATGGTGACTGTAGCCATGAAATTAAAAGACGCTTGCTCCTTGGGAGGAAAGCTGTGGCCAACCTAGACAGCATAGTAAGAAGCAGAGATATCACCTTGAGGACAAAGGTCCGTCTAATCAAAGCTATGGTTTTCCCAGTAGTAATGTATGGCTGTGAGAGCTGGACTATAAGGAAGGCTGAGCGCCGAAGAATTGATGCTTTCGAACTGTGGTGCTGGAGAAGACTCTTACGAGTCCCCTGGACTGCAAGGAGGTCAAATCAGTCCATCCTAAAGGAAATCAACCCTGAGTGCTCATTGGAAGGACAGATAATGAAGCTGAAGCTCCAATATTTTGGCCACCTAATGCGAAGAGAAAACTCCCTGGAAAAGACCCTGATGCTGGGAAAGACTGAAGGCAAAAGGAGAAGGGGACGGCAGAGGATGAGATGGCTAGATAGCATCACCGATGCAATGAATATGAACTTGAGCACGCTCCGGGAGAGAGCGCAGGACAGGAAGGCCTGGCGTGCTATGGTCCATGGGGTCACGAAGAGTTGGACACGACTGAACGACTGAACAACAACAACAACAACACTCTATACAGGAGGAGTAACAAGGAAATAGATTTTCTAATGGTAGTGCGATAAACTAAACAAATACATGGGATTTTGTATTAAAAACAAATGTTTTTTTTTTAATTGCTTCTTCCACATATTTAACCCTTCCACTAACTCATCTCCCATTATTGGGAGATTATTTAGGCTTTTTTCTTTCCTCCAATATTATCCATAAGCAAGCCCAGATGGACCAATTTCATGTTGTCATTTCCAGGCCGGTCCTGCCACTTCCACTTCCAATCTCCATACAGAACACTTTCATATCAGCCCCAAAGCACATGCACATGACTTGTGAAGTTACAGTTATCCCATATGCCCTGCTTGTTGTTTCCAATCATAGTTCTTTCACTTGTCTTTCTTGTTTCTGTTTATCTTCTTTTTTTCATTCACTTCTCTGTATGCAGGGAATGTTTCTGCTAAAATCCTAGATGCTTCCTTACTGTCTTTTTATTTTATTTTTTTAAAGCTCTGGGTTTTCTTCCATAGTTATTAATCTTCCCTTCTAAATTTTGCTTTATTTTAAATTTTGAAATAAAATGTAGAGAGAAAAATTAACAGTTTTAAAATTTAAAAAGGAAGGAGTAACTACCAATTTTCACAACATGTGGATGTATGGCTGTTCCACACTGTACTAAGTAAACATTTCTTTTTGTACATCCATTTGCACAGGAGGAACCTTTCCTTTCCTTATTATTTTCCCTTATTTTCTTCTCTTCTCCTCTCTTCTATTTCTTGCCTGCTTAAATTGTGAGTCGCCTGTACAGGAACCTTTGTCTTTACTTTTTGTAAAGCACCAGGTCTTCTTTAAAATCTATGGCCCTGATTCAGAGATCCTAGTGCAGGACGTCTGCATGATACTGCCTACGAGGAGGAGGAGGAGGAGGAGGAGGAGATTGGAAGAAAGTACCCCAAAATATAGATTCATAAATGTATTCAGCTGGAGATATATTTTTTCAGATATAACTGGATTAAAATCACAGATAGTGTTTTTAAATACAAAAATATATGAAAAAGACAGAGGACTGTTACAATCTAATGCACTGTAGCTTTATGAGGATCTTGTCTTGTAATATAGAAGCACAGTTCACACAGTCTTTATGATCATGAGGTTTGATTCTAGGAACTCAGTGGGAAGGAAGTCAATGTGTCAGTTTTGTATACAAACCTATTCATGAATACGCATAGTCAAGTACCATATTGTACCACCTTCCTTTCTTAAGGAATCCATCAAACGTTTATTAATTTAATCATTATTTTTAGGGTGCTTTTTCTGTCCTGAATTCATTGGGTTTCTCAGCAATCCATCCCAATCCATTTTTGCCTTTTCTGAATACTAGAATTTCCCCACCTTCATGTTGGGTACAGGGACTGTGGCTCAGTGGTAGAGCGCTTACTTTGCATGCAGAAGGTCTCAGGTTCAATCCCTGGCAATTCTAGGTAAGGCTGGGAAGGACCTTTGTCTGAAACCCTAGAGAGCTGCTGCCAATCTGTGTAGACAGTACTGAACTAGACAGACCGATGATCTGACTTGGGATGAGACAGCTTCCTAAGTCCCATCCTGGTCAGATCATTGGTGCTGTCCACTCTGGCAGTGCTGATTATGTGTTTGGAGGGAAGGTAGTCTCTTAATAAGTCTCCCCCAGACCATCAGAGATGGCAGTACCTCTGTTTGGAAGGTGTGTAAGTAAGACACCTATATGCATATATAGATGCTCAAAGTGTGGTTTTTACACCATGTAGCATTGTTTTCTAAAGGGGACCACTACAGAGAAGTCTATTTCTATGCAAAAATCACCTTGGTTGAATTGCAGCACATGTCAATAATGATGATGATAATGATAATAATAGTGATGCACATGGCCATTATGAACTTTGGAACTTTTCAGGTCCCTTTTTCTACCACAGTCCCTTTACCCTCTCAAAACATGCTCCTGAAAGGCAGGAAAATGTTTACAGTAGTATTCAATGTGGTATGAGGTGCTTCAGCCAAAAGGGAAAACAGACTGTCTCCTTATGCTTTGCACATATGTTTAGGCCTCATTGGCTCCCTATCATTTATTTCTTTTATTTATTTATTTAATTTCTATACCGTCCAATAGCCGAAGCTCTCTGGGTGGTTCACAAAAATTAAAACCAAAGAGCACACAATAAAACAATATAAAATATATAAAACATTAAAACCACAGTATAACAATACAACCAGAATAAAACCTAGCAGCAATGCAGAGATTTAAAATACAGATTTAAAACAGCAAAGCTAAAAGTCTGGAAAGCTAAAATGCCTAGGAAAATAAAAAGGTCTTCACCTGGCGCCAGAAGGAATACAATGTAGGTGCCAGGCGAACCTCACTAGGGAGCTCATTCCACAGCCAGGGTGCCACAGAAGAAAAAGCCCTCCTCCTAGTAACCACCTGCCTCACTTCCTTTGGCATGGGCTCATAGAGAAGGGCTGCTGAGGATGATCTTACGGCCTGGGCAGGCACATATGGGAGGAGGCGATCCTTCAGATAACCTGGCCCCAAGCCATTAAGGGCTTTGATTGTTAATACCAGCACTTTGAATCAGGCCTGGAAATGGACCAGTAGCCAGTGCATCTGGAAAAGTACTGGCACAATATGAGCTTGTTGGCCAGTCCCTGTTAACAATCCTGCTGCCCTATTTTGGACGAGCTGAAGTTTCCGGACCATTTTCAAAGGCAGCCCCACGTATAATGCATTGCACTAATCCAGATGAGAAGTTATCACAGCATGGATAACTGTAGCTAGGCTATCTCTGTCCAGATAAGGGCGTAGTTGGTATACTAGCCTAAGCTGATAAAAAGTGCTCTGTGCCACTGAGTTCACCTGTGCCTCAAGTGACAGTTCTGGATCCAAGAGCACCCCCAAACTACAAACCTGATCCTTTAGGGGGAGTGCAACCTCCTCCAGGACAGGTTGAATATCACCTAGCTGGGCAGACGAACCACCCACTAATAGTACCTCCATCTTGTCTGGATTGAGTTTCAGTGTATTGGCCCTCATCCAGTCCATTACCATGCCCAGGCACTGATTCAGAACAGTCACTGCCTCACCTGGGTTTGATGAGAAAGAGAGGTAGAGCTGGGTGTCATCCGCATATTGATGGCACATCAGCCTACACTTCCGGATAACCTCCCCCAGCGGTTTCATGTAGATGTTAAACAGCATGGGGGATAAAATAGAGCCCTGTGGAACCCCATGGCACAATTGCCATGGCACAGAGCAGTAATCCCCCAGCACCACCTTCTGGAGTCGGCCATCCAAGTAGGAGCAGAACCACTGTAGTGCAGTGCCCCCAACTCCCAAGCCAGACAACCTAAACAGAAGGATACCATGGTCAATGGTATCGAAAGCTGCTGAGAGGTCCAGGAGAATCAACAGGGTTGCACTCCCCCTGTCCCTCTCCTGGCAGAGATCATGCCACATGGTGACCAAGGCAGTTTCCATTCCAAAACCAGGCCTGAAGCCCAACTGAAACGGATCTAGATAATCTGTTTCATTCAAGAGTGCCTGGAGGTGTCCTGCAACCACCTGCTCAAGCACCTTGCCCAGGAAGGGGATGTTAGCCACTGGCCTATAATTGTTAATGTCCTCCAGGTCCAGGTTAGGCGTTTTCAGGAGTGGTTTGATTACCACCTCTTTCAAAGAGGCTGGCACCACTCCCTCTCTCAAGGAGGAATTTACAACCTCCTGGACCCAGCCAGACATCCCCTCCTTGTTTGATGTAATAAGCCATGAAGGGCAAGGGTCAAGGACACAAGTGGTCGATTGGAGTTGCCCAAGCACCTTGTCCGCATCCTCAGGCCTCAATAACCGAAACTCATCCAGTAAAACTGATCCAGATGGTGCTTTGAACGCCTCTACCAATGGAACTGCGTTAATCGTGGTGTCCAATTCATGATGAATCTGAGCGACTTTATCTTCAAAGTGCTGTGCAAACTCGTCACAGTGTGCAACTGAGGGTTCCAAAGTCTCTCTCCCTGGCCCAGAATGTAACAGGCTGTGAACCACTCGGAAAAGCTCCACTGGATGACACTGAGAAGATGCAATGCTGGTATCGGAGTCAAACTTTGCAATAGCTATATTATACCTATGCAGACAGCCTTCCTAAAGTTACGAGGCAGGAAGGTCTTCCCCAATTATCTTTTCAACATGACTTTCTCTCTCTCTCTCTCTCGCACACACGCACGCATGCACGCACAGAGAGAGAGAGAGAGAGAGAGAGAGAGAGAATGAATAAAATTTAGGTCCCAGTGTTAATTGGCAGCTTTGCTTTTGATCAGAGCTGTTAGTCTTCTATCTGTACATCTGGTGCATGGGTATGTCCCTGAGATTCTCTAGTTTAATATTAAAACAACACGTAGTCTCAGTCAAAAATATTTACAGGAAATATTTCACGAGGTAGTATTTCTGTGCTGTGCATAGCTTCATGGTCTCCAGTCACGCTCACTTACTCATGCACACTTCATGTCCTTTGTGTGATACTACTATTTATTGATCTTAATATAACACTCTCTGCCTAAATCTAAATTCTGCAGAACATAATGGTTAGAAAGTATTTTAATTAAATCCCTATCAACAGATGAAGCTGTCTTATTCTACATAAGACTACTGACCCACCTAGCTCATTCTGTCTACTTCGACTACCAGTGGCTCTCCAAAGCTTTATCAGAAATATTCCCAACCCTTCTACCCAATATCGTTTCCTGTTTTTAAACTGGAGATGCTGTGGAGTGAACCTGGAAATATTGACATGCAAAGTATGTGCTCTGCCATGGAATTCTAAGCTATGGCTCCTCACCACAAGTTCATGCAGAATAAGGATACATGAACAGATGATGATGATTAGCATACCTTGTTCTCATGTTAATATTTAGCTCTAAAATACTCTATTTAGCTCTAAAATATTCTATTTCTGCATCAAACCCGCTTCACCACCTTCTGAGGACTTCGAATTTTTCTACACCTCTCTCCCCTGCTCAAAGGAGGTGTACTATTATGCTGATACTCCAATCTAATTATGGATTCTGAAAAGCAAAATGTTATTGGGAATAGATGTGTTAATTTAAGATTAATGAAGTTGCATTTTACAGAACATCTGAATTACACGGTTCTGGACTGTCTCACATATTATAATTTAGACAACTGCCATGAACATACATGGCACTTCACAGAATTTCATAAACAAAAAGACAGGTTCCTGCCAAAGAATCTACTGTCTACATTTGCCAATAGAGAAGACAAAAAAATGAACGAAGGGAAAGAGACATGAGTAAGAAGGATATGTGAGTATATAGATTTACACATACTTGAACTTGGTTATTATAGTCAGGAATTAGGATGAAGAAATTAAGTCAAATGTCTCATGGAAAAGTTGGGTTCTGAGGCAGGTTTGAAGGCACAGAAAGAGAGAGCGCGCAAACCACAAGCATAGTTATGGGAAGCAAAGGAACCATGAAGCTCAACTGCTCTAGTTGCCAACAACTGTATCCATCAAGCAGGGTTTGCTCTTGCAAACCTTCTCCTTTAGGTCTGGCTTGCTAACATGAAGTGAAGTGAAATAGTCTCTCTGAGCAGCAGATCCCAGGGGGAATGAGAAATGCAGTTTTCCTGACTCCAACCTCTCCCCATATGTATCCCTCTTTCTTAATAATACATTTTTAAAGTTTTGAGGAGAGGGGGGCTCATGAATGAAAAAGGCAAGTGCCAGCACTGCTATTCACCAGATACCTAGTACTGAGCTAGGCTCTTCTCCTTCTCATCACAGAAAACAGCCATCTATCCACTGAAATTCCTCATGCACAGAGCAGAAACGTCAGGTTTCTTAATTGTATGGACCCCTCCATGAACTATGCAGAAGGAATAAAAGGTTCAGCAAGCAAGATATCTCAATATCAGGCACTTTACATTCATTAAGATATAACTGTAAATTCGAAAATATGAAAGAGATACAACCCAAAGAAGAACAAATGTAGGCAAAGGTAACTAAATATTGGAGAAATTTAGTGCTTGAGAATTTACCAAAGTGCTTCATATGATGGATTTTTTATATGATACAGATATATTTTTGTAAGAAACATTAATTTGCTGTTGTGCTATTAAAACTTGAAATAAGAAACATAAAACCAAATGCGAATTTGGGTATAAGATAACTGGAGAATATCATTCTGTTTCATTTTAAATACAAACCATCAAAAAAATTCTGTAAATTCTGTAAGATTTCACGTCTGCACTTTAATCTGTGGGGGAAGTCTTGTGTGAGGAAATTGGGGATGACTACAGGGAAAGTTTGATGGAACTGAATTAAAGGCATAACTTGCTATTTTATGTGAAGTTACTGTGACCAATATCTTTGTGCTTGGCTGTGATTGTATTTTTGTTAAATTACACTCATGATTCCTGAAAAATTGGTAGACTAGGATGTGAGTGTAACTAGATGATAGCTCAACTCATAAAGAAAAGGGATGGGCAACATTTTTATTCCTGAGGGGTGCACCCCTCAGGGGTAATATGCTTGGGACTGCATAGGTGGGTCCAGGACCTCCTCTGCCCCCCATGCACACATTCCCCCCCACTCACATATACTCACTATCATGTCTCACTCACTCACTCACACACACTGACTCCCCCCCCAGACACACACTCACAAGATTAACCCTTCCATTCTCCCACAGTCGTGATGAAGGCTCCCCTCACCCTCTGTACTGTTATTAAGCTTAGGAAAAGTCTTAACAGATCAGGGAGGGCAGTGGCTGTCCTGCCCTGCCAGGGAGGAAGCAGCCCCCCCCCCCCGCAATTCCCCACCCTGTGTGCTGCTCAGTGCTCTTCTCTCCCTGCTTGGGCAAAGAGGGGGGGCCTTGCCCCTCCCTGCCCAGGCAGAAAAGGCTTTTTTCATCCCCTAGCACCTCCCGTTTCTTCTTGCGCTGCAGTGAGAGAAAGACTAGCCAAGGAATTCTTTCACCACTCTAGCCATCGCACTCTGTGATTTCTTTCTCAAGAATCTTATTCCTGAGAGAGAAACTACAAAGCATAGGGGCTAGAGCAGAAAAAGTCCTCAGTGTCTGGGCAGTCTTTCACTGCAACACAGGAAGAAACAGGAGATGCAAGGGGGGCATTGAAGAGGGCCAAGGGCTGCATGCAGGCCATGGGCCAGAGGTTGCCCACCTCTAATATGGAATATGTTGTTAAAGACTGAAAACCTTCAAATGGGGAGACTCGTGCAAATCTGTGTATAACTGTTATATACTTCATGCAACTTTTCTAAGGATAAGTTTTTTTTATAAGGAACATATTATATTTTTTAAAGGATTATCCTTTTCCTTAAAATATTTCTGTTCCTCTGCAATCCCACAGTTCAAGAGGATGCATTATTTCTATCAGATAGCACTAGCTTGTATTTCTATACTTTCGTAAATAAACTCCCTCCCCCATGTGCTCAACAGACATGTATTATTATTTTTTATTATTATTAAATTTATTAATCGCCCATCTGGCTGGTCACCCAGCCACTCTGGGCGATATACAGTGCACAATAAAACAGTTTAAAACAATAAAATTCTACAATAAAAACGTTTTCTAAAATACCCTAACCCACTCCAAATGCCTGCCTGAACAACCACGTTTTTAATGCATGACGGAAGCTCATTAAAGAGGGGGCATGGCGGAGTTCCCTAGGGAGGCAGTTCCACAGAGTGGGGGCCACCACAGAAAAGGCCCTGTCCCTCGTCCCCACCAGTCTAGCTGTCCTGGCTGATGGGACAGAGAGAAGGCCATCCGAGGCTGATCTTGTTAAGACCTCTGGCTGAGGGCCAAAGTAGATGTTATATGCAGATTGTCATATTCCCTTGATTTGTAAAAAAAACCCTAATTAATAATCAATACCAGCCTCAGGAGTTTGCAATCTGCAGAGGAAGAGGAAACGGATGAGGGGATGTTTAAGCGTTTTCCCACTCAAAACTGCCCCTTGCCCCCATAGCTGCTTCCCCCCTATGGGGATGATCCCATCCAAGGAATGTTACATGCATCTAGGTTCAACCCTAGATACTACTTGTGAAATACCACTTAGAAGCACATTACAAATATCTTCTTCCTCACCAGAGCATAAAACAGATTAAAATAACTAAACACAAATGGATGCTTATACCGCTATGGGGGGAAGTTGGTGTATGGTGTCAGGCTCCTACCTTTTATCTCCAAGGTCACAGGTTCAAGACCCTTTTAGTGTGAGAGGGATTCACACTGACAATTAGGGACCTAGATCAGACTTTATGTACAAACCCTCCTTTAAGGGACAACAAACCTACAAAGGCAAACAGAAGTTCCAGAAAACTTTATTCCACATATGTTTTCTTGGGAATGCCTTCTGTTTATACTTTTGAGTCCTGAGGCTTCAGACCACACAACATATAAACGCTATTGTAAGAAGAGGTATTGCTATCTAGATCTAAGGTGATGGACCAGAACTGTGCAAATACGTTTTGAAGGTGACATCTGGGGAAACAGAGACTGGCCGTTCCCATTTCCTCTAACTGTTAAGAACAAGAATTGATACTTGCCTACTTTACAGAGATATTTCCAGATACTGTGAGATGTTCCTACTATGATTTGCAATCTAGGAAGGATTATTTTATGAACTACAAAATGTAATTTATATTGGTTTTACTATTCCACTCAGAAATAAAATGTACCTCGTCACAATGCAGGATTTTTATATTCTCCGTTGTCACTATCACTACACTGCTTGATTATCTTTATTTTTTGTCAAAATCCATTTGAAATTCACATTTCAGTTCCTCTCCAAATCAAAAACTAAAGATGAACAGGAATGGATTCTGAATTTGCTTCCACCAAAACGAACATCCCTTGAGTGGAGTTCTACTCATGAGATGCTCCCACTGGTGAAAGGAATGGAAGCGATTTTCATGGATTCCCCCAGCAGCCACTTGTGCACTGTGAAAATCTGCTTCACAGGGTTTACCCCTACTAGAATAGTGGCAGCGGGGGGGGGGGGGTTACTGGAGGGAATTGGCAAAAATTGTCTCCCCCTTCAACCATCAGAGCAAGGAGATTAGACCGTTCCTCTGCAAAAGACCTACAATACAATATTATTTGTTAAAATGCAGTAGCTTGAAAAAACATTTCTAGGTGCTCCTTCTATATCTGTCCCTTAAGTCCATTCTCCTACAGCTAATTGATCACAATGATAGGAAAGCTGGGACATGGCAGCATTTGTAGAATCATGACCCATGTCCAGCATAAGCCAAAATAATTAGGAGCCAGGAGTTCAGTGTGACAGAATAAGAAGAGTACAAAAGCAGCTCCCCTGAGTTCAGCAGTATCTTCTGGGCAACCATGAAGTTAGTCCATGGAGAGAAAGAGAAGGATGAGCAGACAGAAGGGCCCAAGAAAAGGAATGTAAAGTAACTGACAACAGAGAAAATGGTGATGGGCAGAAATTTACAAAGGATTGGAATAGAAGATCAGAAAGGCAGAGACCACATGGCTGGGATGAATGAAAGGCAGAAAAATAAGGATACTGGGTACATGCAGCACATTGGCCACAGGATGTGTTCTTTTTCATTGGTATGGAAAAAATGAATAGGTTGCAGAATATGCAGCCAATCAATCTGAGATGGGGTACAGGCCAATTAAAATATCAAAACAATAAAACTGCATACAAGACTAACTAGCAGAATAAAACAGACAAATCATCAGGATTTTAAAATTGAAGATCCTATGAGAAAAAAGGGCTTTGCCTTGCACCTAAATGCTTTCCATAGATGGGGAGCCACGTCTGAAAAGACCTTCGCCCTGGCTATCACCCACTCACTTCACCTGTAGCCAAGATGGAATAGAGAGAAGGGCTTTGGCTGATGATCTAAAAGTGTAGACAGGATGGTATGGAAGAAATCACTTCTTCAGATACCTGGGTCCCAAGCCATTTCGGGCTATAAAAGTCATCTCCAGTAGAATGAGCTTGCAAGCAGCCAGTGAAGCTCTTTTAACACTGATGAGATATGATCCAAATAGGCTGGGCCAAGCAAAATACTGCTAGTTGTGGTTGGTACCAGTTGAAGCTTCTGAACCATTTTCAAAGGCAGCCCCAGTTGTGGCTTTAGCATAGTGAGGCAGCTGCCTCAGATAGCAGATTTTGGGAGTTATGAAAGAGCAGCTATTACTATTGTAGTTTTACTCCCAAGTAAAGGGGCTTGTGGGATTTTCATCTTAGGTTCCATAATAACTAGACCAGCCTTAGGTACAATGCATGTTAACCTGGGGAGGGGATGCCATTTGCTATTCTGCATCACGCAGCAAACCCCTTCATGGATCACTGCCTTGTTGTGGCGAAGGGGCTTGCGTAACTCAGTGAAGCCATAAGCTATGCCGTCCAGGGCCACTCAAGATGAACAGTTTATGGCAGAGAGTTCTGACAAAATGTGGTCCACTGGAGAAGGAAATGGCAACCCACTCCAGTATTCTTGCCAAGAAAACCCCATGGAACGTATCACAAGGCTAAAAGAAATGATGCCGGAAGATGAGACCCTCAGGTCGGAAGGTGTCCAATATACTACTGGGGAAGAGCAGAGGGTATTTCCAAGTAGCACCAGAAAGAGTGAAGCGGCTGGGCCAAAGCCGAAAGGACACTCAGCTGTGGATGTGTCTGGTGGTGAAAAGAAAATCTGATGCTGTAAAGAACAATATTGTTTATGAACCCGGAATGTAAGGTCAATGAATCAAGGTAAGCTGGAGGTGGTCAAACATGAGATGGCAAGATTGAACATCGACATCCTGGGAAACAGCGAACTAAAATAGACAGGCATGGGCGAATTTAATTCAGGTGACCATCATATCTACTACTGTGGGCAAGAATCCCTTAAAAGAAATGGAGTAGCACTCATAGTCAACAAAAGGGTGGGAAAAGCAGTACTGGGGTACAATCTCAAAAACGATAGAATGATCTCAGTACGAATCCAAGGCAAACCATTCAACATCACAGTAATTCAAGTCTATGCCCCAACCACTGAGGCCGAAGAAGCTGAGGTTGATCGGTTCTATGAAGACCTACAACACCTTCTAGAACTAACACCAAAAAAAGATGTCCTTTTCATCATAGGGGATTGGAATGCTAAAGTAGGAAGTCAAGAAATCACCGGGATAACAGGCAGGCATGGCCTTGGTATACAAAATGAAGCAGGACAAAGGCTAATCGAGTTTTGTCAAGAGAACACGCTGATCATAGCAAACACTCTTTTCCAACAGCACAAGAGGCGACTCTACAGATGGACATCATCAGATGGTCAATACTGAAATCAGATTGATTATGTACTTTGCAGCCAAAGATGGAGAAGTCAGTAAAAACAAGACCTGGAGCTGACTGTGGCTCAGATCATGAGCTTCTTGTTGCAAAATTTTGGCTTAAATTGAAGAACGTAGGGAAAACCACTAAACCATACAGGTATGACCTAAATCATATCCCTTATGAATAAACAGTGGAGGTGAGGAACAGATTGAAGGGATTAGACCTGATAGACAGAATGCCTGAGGAACTATGGACAGAGGTCTGTAACATTGTTCAGGAGGCAGAAACTCAATCCATCCCAAAGAAAAAGAAATGCAAGAAAGCAAACTGGCTGTCTGATCAGGCTTTACAAGTAGCTGAGGAAAGAATGGAAGTGAAAAGCGAAGGAGAAAGGGGAAGATACATACAACTGAATGCAGAGTTCCAGAGAATAGCAAGGAGAGACAAGAAGGCCTTCTTAAATGAACAATGCAAAGGAATCAAGGAAAACAACTGAATGGGAAAGACTAGAGATCTCTTCAAGAAAATCAGAGATCTCAAGGGAACGTTTTGTGCAAAGACGGGCATGATAAAGGACAAAGAAGGCAGGGACCTAACAGAAGCAGATGAGATTAAGAAGAGGTGGCAAGAATACACAGAAGAACTATACAGGAAAGATCTGAATGTCCCTGATAGCCATGATAGTGTGGTCACTGAACTTGAGCTGGACATCATAGAGAGTGAAGTCAAATGGGCCTTCGGAAGCATTACTAACAACAAAGCTAGCAGATATGACAGTATTCCAGCTGAGCTATTTAAAATCCTAAAAGATGATGCTGTTAAAGTGCTGCACTCAATATGTCAACAAATTTGGAACACTCAACAGTGGCCACAAGACTGGAAAAGGTCAGTTTACATTCCAGTTCCAAAGAAGGGCAATGCCAAAGAGTGTTCAAACTACCGCACCATTGCGCTCATTTCACATGCCAGCAAGGTGATGCTCAAAATCCTACAAGCTAGGCTTCAGCAGTATGTGAACTGAGAACTACCGGAAGTACAAGCTGGGTTCTGAAGAAGCAGAGGAACTAGAGATCAAATTGCCAACATTCGCTGGATCATGGAGAAAGCAAGAGAATTCCAGAAAAACGTCTCTTTCTGCTTCATTGACTACGCTAAAGCCTTTGATTGTGTGGATCACAGCAAACTGTGGCAAATTCTTAAAGAGATGGGAGTACCAGACCACCTTACCTGTCTCCTGAGAAACCTGTACAGGGGTCAAGAAGCAACAGTAAGAACCAGACATGGAACAACCAATTGGTTCAAAATTGGGAAAGGAGTACAACAAGGCTGCATATTGTTGCCCTGCTTATTTAACTTATATGCAGAGCACATAATGAGAAACGCTGGGTTGGATGAATCACAGGTCGGAATTAAGATTGCCGGGAGAATTATCAACAACCTCAGATACGCAGACGATACCACCCTAATGGCAGAAAGCAAAGAGGATCTAAAGAGCCTCTTGTTGAGGGTGAAAGAGGAGAGCGCAAAAGCTGGTTTGAAACTCAACATGAAAAAAACTAAGATCATGGCATCTGGCCCCATCACTTCCTGGCATATAGAAGGGGAAGAAATGGAAGCAGTGACAGATTTTACTTTCTTGGGCTCCAAGATCACCGCAGATGGTGACTGTAGCCATGAAATTAAAAGACGCTTGCTCCTTGGGAGGAAAGCTATGGCAAACCTAGACAGCATAGTAAGAAGCAGAGACATCACCTTGCCAACAAAGGTCCGCATAATCAAAGCTATGGTTTTCCCATTAGTAATTTATGGCTGTGAGAGCTGGACTATAAGGAAGGCTGAGTGCCGTAGAATCGGTGCCTTCGAACTGTGGTGCTGGAGAAGACTCTTATGAGTCTCCTGGACGGCAAGGAGGTCAAATCAGTCCATCCTAAAGGAAATCAACCCTGAGTGCTCATTGGAAGGACAGATACTGAAGCTGAAGCTGAAATATTTTGGCCACCTAATGCGAAGAGAAAACTCTCTGGAAAAGACCCTGATGCTGGGAAAGATTGAAGGCAAAAGGAGAAGGGGACGGCAGAGGATGAGATGGCTAGATAGCATCACCGATGCAATGAATATGGACTTGAGCACACTCCGGGAGAGAGCGGAGGACAGGAAGGCCTGGCATGCTATAGTCCATGGGGTCACGAAGAGTCGGACATGACTTAACGACTGAACAACAACAATCAGGCAGCAAAATGTCTTACAGCAGCCCTATACTGGACTATACCTTACCAAGAGAGGCTACAGCTGGCAAACCAGCCAAAGCTGGTAAAAGGAACTCCGTACTACCGAAGCTTCTTGAGTTGGATCCAGAAGACCCCAAACTGTGAACCTGATCTTGTCCAGAATAGGCTGAATACCATCTCCCAGTAACATATGTTGAGTACTGATTGTCTAAGGTAGTTCACAAAGGTCGTAATTCAGGAAGCCCCTATTGGTGCATCCAAAGTTTGATAAGAGCATAAGAAGACCCCTGCTGTGTCAGACCAAATGTCCATCCAGTCCAGCATCCTGCTTTCAAAAGTAGCCAGCCATCACTACTGCATCACAAACTACTGTTTAAACCAGAACTGGTGTTTGACAGCTATTTAATGTGCAACATATTTCTCATATCCAGATTCTGAAGGGGGCAAAAGGTACTAAGCCAGTCATGACAGGGTCAAAGATCGTGAAATGAGCAACACAGTGGGGGAGTTACAGTAGTGGAAAAGGGATTGTTGGCTGCTCCATAAGCAAATTACATCTGAGTACAGAATCTCCTGCTGTTCACACCTGCCAACAATTTACTTGTTTGTACTGGGTTTTTCCTGTCTCACTCCCTGTACCGGATATAAGTTGGGAAAGCAGCTGCATTTTCAGTTTAATTGTCACCACATTGGTGACTAGCATCTATGAAGCACTGCTTCAGGCAAAGTTTCAAGGACTTAACCAAATACAGAGACACCTTGAAAGAATCAAAAGAATAGTTGGGGCCAACATCAAAAAGGCTCATCAGATAGGTCCTAGAAATATGTGGCAGAGTTAATTGTACAGCTAATTGTTCTTTGGTTTGGGGCCAATTCTTCTCCAACTAATAAATCGTAACACTTTCCAGGCTTCACAAGTAAACCTTTGTAATTGTCAATAGCCATACCTGCTGATGTTTCTCTAAATTTTTCACTTGTCTTCTTCTTTCGCCATTTCCACGGTTTGAAGATTTTACCAATAGTAGAAAGTTTGCCCTTCCTCTTGAAAGGAGGAGTTCGGGATTCAGCAGTTGGCCCATCTGAGTTTGAAATTGATGCCTTGTCTATGCCATCAACTATATAAACAAAGAAAAAGAAAAAATTCAGCACATTTCATTTCTGAAACCTGCAGGACAGCAAAGTCCCAATTTTTAAATTCAAAATACAAATTTGTAGGAGAAAATAAGAGACAAACCACAGTGTTTGGCAGTATACATTTAACAACTTCTAAAATGAACTTTAAAAAATAAAATCTGAGGCACAGTTAAGAAAAAAAACTTTAATAAAAAAGTATCGCAACTACATAAGCAGTATATTCTAGCTCAAAGCCAGAAAAGATAGTAGCAGATGCTGAACCAGCACTCTGAAATACAGAACTCAATTCTATCAGTCTTCTAGATAAGATACTGTCAAATTTTCAAGTTTATTCTGTTAACAACAAGACCTAACATATTTAATTTTCAAATCAAAGCTTAGAACTCCAGATAAGTTCTGGAGTTGGCAATCAGTATGTGTGGGCTCTTTGCATGACCTATTTGCTTTCCAGACCTCATTGTTTTAAAAAGTATTTCCTTTCCTTTTAGTACAGTGTCCTCCTCCCTTCTCTATAACCCTCCAAAGAGACCATGACTCAGACATCCTCATTACTAAAAAACAAAACAAAACCCCAAACAGTTGTATTGTTAAAGAAGATGTATTTTAAAGCAATCCTTCCTGTGTCTATATTCTCATTATTATTGCTAAGCAAACAATGTTCAGCTCTCCACAGAGATCCTATCACCAGAGTATGGGGGTATCAGGTTTGATGAAGGTTTGATCAGGTGAGCGCCACAGTTGAGAAGGCCCTCCTCCGCACCACGGCCAGATGAGCTTCAGTTGGTATGGTCAGAAAGCCTTCCCCCTTAGAACGTAAAGACCAGGTCGGCCTATATGGAAGAAGGCAGTCCCTCAGACAAGATGGTCCTGAGCTGTTTAGGGTTTTATAAACCAGCAATAATACCTTGAACATGAGCTAACTGGTGGCCAGTGAAGAGCTTTCAGCACAGGAGTCATACGTGCGTGGTAAGAAACTCCACTGAGCAATCTAGCTGCTGCATTCTGCACTAGCAGCTTTCGAATCCATCTCAAGGGCAGCTGCACATGAATTGGATTACAACGGTCTTGAGATTGCCAATGCATGGATTACTGTGGCCAGGCTATCCCAGCCCAGAATGATTGTAGCTGTTGTACCAGCCTAAAGTGGTAACCAGCACTCTTTGACAGTAAGGGTCTCATGTGACAGAGGCGAACCCAAGAGCACCCCTAGACTACATGCCTGTAGTGCAACCCCATCCATGACAGGTAAATTACCAAATTCCTGGACCTGGGAACCATTCACCCACAGAGTATCCATTTTACCAGGATTCAGTTTCAGTTGGTTGGTCCTCATCCAGCCCATCACAGTATCCAATCAATGTTGTCTTAACATGGATCCAACCTAATGAAGTCTTAACATGGATACTCGAACTGATGTCCCTGTCTGATATCCCAGAACTCGAACTGATATCCCTGACTGCTGCATAAGTAGCAGGAAGGGTACGCAGGCCTAAAGGGATTCACTATTGAAAGCACTAGCAGTGGAATGGATCAAGCTCTTGATGACAGCAACTGAATCTGTGAACTAAGCCTAGTGAAAAGCTTTGTGTCTGAAGTAATGCAAGGAGATATCCAAGACCTCTTTGTGGTAGCCCATTCACAAAAGCAACACCAATGAGTTTATAGAGCTCCATGCTATTCCAGTTCATGGACAAGTTTAGCAGTGAGCCACAATGAGCCTTGGGCTTGTGAGCTCCCTCCCCTCTGCCACAGCCATGAAGAAATCAGAAGCTTCCACTTCCATTTTAGATGAACCACAGTTTATCTTAACCCCAAATTATGGCTAGTCTTAACTTTGGTTAGTGAAAACAAGCCAGCTTCAGGAACCATGATTTGAAGCTGGCTTATTTCCACTAACCATATTTAGGACTATTCATTCATAATATTTCTTAACTGCCATTCAGGTTTCTGGGTGTGCGCGAGTGTGTGCATACAAACGTGTGAATAAAATTATTCACACAAACATATAAAAACAAAATAAAAACAACAAATAACCATAACAGTTATAACCACAACAGAATACAGCAACCAATAAAACAGAATAAAAGCAGATCAAAGAATAACTCCCCCCCCCCGAATAATGTAGTGGGCAGGCCCCTCTCCCAGAAATCTACAGAGATGCACCAGGACAGGGGTGGGCACAATGTGTCCAACTCTGACAGCCGTGTAACTTTGCTTGAAGGCTTCGCTGTACCAAACTAAAGGCTATTCCAGCCAGTGTGAAGCCAGGTACGTCTGCTAGTGTAATATCAAACAAAAAAACATTCCCTCACCCATTTTGTTTCCCTACTTGGAAGAGAAAAAAAACAGCTAATCTCTAGTGAACAGAAGTGTCAAAAAGAGGCAGCTGTACTTCAACTGCAGATCAGCACAACTGGCTTCCATACATTTTCTTCACCTCACTATTCAGCTGTTAACTTCAGGAAGTTCTTTCATGAGCTAACTATGTTCTGACAGCATTTTAATTAATGGAAAGGGAAAAGCTTGGGTATTAATGTGGGTGGTTGAATAGTGGTTTCCAGATGGGGCTGCCAATGCTGCAAAATGTTAATTAGGCCTCCTGCTAGAGAAGAGATTAAAAGTGTAGGTAGCAGTACTTGCAAATGAATCCTGACTTTTGCCTTAATATTGAGAAAGTGGGTAGAGAAGTATCTCTCATCTTCCTTGGGATTATGATAGTTATAGGTTCACACACACACACACACACACACACACTCACCTCAATATTACTATTTTTTACCCTGAAATATGTTAATGAAAACAATCTCAATTTTTCCAGAATGACATTTGCTTTTCCAAATTTCAAAAATGATTTTACATAGTTAATATTCCCAGCTTTATATCTTCAATATACTTACTAAATACACAAGGATTTGTTTCTTGATTATTCTCTTTCTTCATTTCCCCCCTGTGATTCGCTTCTGTACATGCCCACCCCAGCCCCATAAAATTCTATGTGAAACCTGGCAACCTTTGCCCATCTGCCAATATATTTTTTCTGTATACAATATGTCTCAATTTTGCCTGGGGACACATTCCCATTACATACAACCCTGGCCCTCCATACAATGCAGTTTCATCTTGATTTCCAGAGGGTAGCTGTGTCATCTCTCTTGCAGCAGAAACAAGAAGAGCCATGAGACACATTAAAAGACTAACAAATTTATTATGGCATGAGCTTCTGTGGACTAGATGCTGTTGGAATGATGGAAACTGCACCAGAATGGAAGCTGCATCTGCAGAGTGCCCAGGTCACATGTAATGTTCTTCACACATATGTATCCCCAGGGATTGCTTGGATGCATCATGCAATAGATGATTTAGACCTGAACTGGCCCTCTGCCTCTTTAAGAGTCTTTCTACAAGTTGTTTCTAATTTGCCATCTTTAATGAGAATCTGCTTGGGTATGAAAAGCACCCTAAATTAACTGTTGAGTGCTGCACATATATCTAGAATCAATAGGTATAGTTATATAACTGTATCCCATTAGCAGCATACTTTTCATATATATTTTCCTGGCAGCATAATACTAATAACGGCCATTAATAATGGAAACTAGAATATAAAGAGAAAAAACGAGGAACTACACTGAGATATGCTCTTGTCCGAAAGGAAGAATGTGAAAACCAGCATTGTAGGTCTTTTTCCAAGTGTGAGGCCTTATCATTACAAGGGTACATGGAGTGGCTTGCACAGAAGAAATCTCCTACCTAGCTCAGTTTTCATATATCTTGATTGGGCAGGCCACTGCTGACATCTACTCTCCCCCATCAGTTCAATGCCTTGGGCTCTGTGGTCAGCTACAAATCATGTGGTCTCTCCCTCAACCTGATGATCACAGGAAATGTAAAGCCAGTGACACTTGCATACAAGGAAAGATTTTGGACCAGGGACAGCCTCTGACCAATATAACTAATAGGAAGAGTCATTAGGCATAGGAAAGCGTTAAGTGTTGTAGTATGGACATGGTGGGGGCACGGGGATCACTATGGCAAGGTTGATATCTCCTAGCCTAGTAGAACACCACACACTTCCCAGATATTACAGGAGTGCAATGTTTACCAGAACCTGAGGCTTTTCTCATTTGTTCCTGGGAGATCCTCACCCCCGTCACCATCAGCTTAGCATATTATTTGGATTGATTATTCCACTTAATCTTGTTGCTAACCCACTGCTGGTTACTCTTTAATATCAATTACAGCTATATCGTTTAAAACATAGTTAAGGAGATTTAGACAGCAGATTTTTTTTTAACACAAATCAATTTGTCCCCATCCTTATAAATACTTAATTATCTCCCTCTCAAAATGCATAGGAGGCTAGAAATGGCTCTGTTTAATCACTGCCAACAGGTGCATTAGTTCACTCAAATCAAGCCCACAGTTGTCTTATGCAAGAGTGTCTCAGATAACCACACACTGGCTATGTGGCAGAGCACATTTGTCTTCAAGTCCAAATTTATGCAGAGCTTACTCAAGGGAACTGACACTGGCTTCAGGGAGTATGTATTTTATTTAATTAATTAATCGATCAAATAATGAATTTATATACAATATTTGTATCCCACTCCATATCTAAAACAGATTGTGGAGCAGTGAGTATAAAAGATAAAATAGTAAAAGAATAAAAAAGATTAAAATCCCATATTACAATTATGGTTGTAAAAAACAGAATTCCAATAAAAACCATGGCTGGTCAGTTAAGGAATGTCTCCTGGAACCGTGCTATTTTCAGGAGGCGCCAGAAACAACACAGTGTTGGTGCCTGCCTGACCTCCAGGGGCAGGGAGTTCCAAAGAAAGGGGGCCACACACTGAAGGTTCTTCTCCTGGTGGACTCCAATTGGGCCAAAGGTCCACGTGGAACCACCAAGAGAATGCTCTCCAATGACCTCAGTGACCGGGCAGGTTGGTAAGGGAGAAGGCACTCTCTCAGGTGGCCTGGACCTAAGCTGTTTAGGGCTTTGTATACAGTCTTAAACCTGGCCTGGCAGCAAATAGACAGCCAATGCAGTTCCCTCAGGAAAGGAGTTACATGCTGAAAAGGAGTAGCTCCTGACCACAGCTGAGCTGCTGCATTCTGCACTAGCTACAGCTTCCAGAGCAGCCTTGAGGGCAGCCCCACATAGAGCATATTGCAGTAATTCAGCTTTGAGGGTACTGGCTCCTGCACGACTGTGGACAAGCTATCCCTGTCCAGGAGAGGCTGTAGTTCGAGCTGCCATGGCCACTTGGGCCTCCAGGACAGTGATGGATCTAGGAGTACCTCCAAACTACAAACCTGATCTTCCAGAGGGAGTACAACGCCATCCAGAACGGGCAATGAGCCTATCTCCTGCACTCAGGAACCACTCACCCACAGGGCTTCCATCTTGCCAGGATTCTGTTTCAGTTTATTGGCCCTCATCCAGCGCATTACTAAGTTCAGGCACTGGTCCAGGACTTGCACAGCCTCTCCTGATTCAGATGTCACAGCAAGATAGATACTGATGGCATTTGGCTCCAAATACCTAGGGATGTACAAAAGTCACGTACCTTTTCGCGGATATGATTCACGGGGGGGAGGGGCTCCGTCCCTCCCCCTGGAATCCTCGACGGGGGGGAGGCGATCCGGTCCTCCCCACCAGAATCCTGCCCGGCCGGCTCCGCTCCGTGGCAGCTCCGTAGAGCAGCTGGCCAGGGCCGGCTGTGGACTGACTGCTGCGGACGCAAATGGCGGCCACTGTAGCAGCCGCCATTTGTGTCCAGCCAGGCTGCCGTGATAGTCTACGTAAGTATTAACGGAGCTTATGACGGCAGGCAAAAAAACCCCAGCGTACGCAAATGGCGGTGGCGGCTACGGTGGCCGCCATTTGCGTTCCCTATTTTTCGCCGTTTTAGCCTACGTAAATATTTACGTAGGCTATTACAGTGAAAAAAAAGGGGAACACAAATAGCGTAGTGGGAGCTATTTGCATTCCTCCCCCCCGCCCCGTTTTAGCCTACGTAGATATTTACGTAAGCTATTACGGCCAAAAAAAGGAACGCAAATAGCGCCCAATATGCTATTTGCATTCCCCTTTTTTTCGTCGTAATAGCCTATGTAAATATTTATGTAGGCTAAAACGACGAAAAATAGGGAACGCAAATGGTGGCCACCGTAGCCGCCGCCATTTGCGTACACTGTTCTTTTTTTTGCTTGCCGTGATAGGCTACGTAAATACTTATGTAGCCTATCACAGCAAACAGCAGACGCAAACGGTGGCTGCGGCAGCGGGTCGAAAGACCCGCTGCCGCTGCCAGCAGAGCCGCTGCCGGAGCAGCCGCCACCGGAACATCCGCCCCAGGTAAGCTTCATCCTGGGGGGGGGGGAATCCGCGGGGGGGGGCGGGGGGCCATTCCACCACGGATTTCGGGGGGCTGAATGCCAGTGCATTCTCACTGAAAGCCGTGGCAGAATTCTCCGCCATCCCTACAAATACCCCAGTTACATATTGGTTGGGGGTTGACTGCTTTCATAATTTAGATTTACTCAGTTTAAAGTAGACATATCACAGAACAGGTACAAAATAGCTTTAGACCTAATGTATTTGTACTGATAATATATAGCCTAAAGGTGCAATCCTATGCATGTTTAGACAGAAAAATGTCCTACAACTCCCCAGCTGGCTAGGGAATGCTGAGAGTTGAAGGACTTTTTTCTGTCTAAACATGCATAGGACTGTGCCCTAATCCTATTTTCTCACGAAGATGGCTGCTGCTATGATTCTGGAAGTGTCAGTGCATGCTAGTCAGTATCCTACTGTCAGTCAAACTCATCAGTAACCATCGGTTGTATCCAAAGGTGGCTTTGCAGAAGTGGAAGGTGTTTCTACTCATTCAAGATGGGTTGCCAGACTTTTGGGGATTCTTCCTAACCACTGAAGCCCCCCTACACTCCCCCAAAAACTATTCCTGGGGGTTGAGAGTGAAGTTACTATTGGATACAACTCAATTTTAAAACAACAGTACACAGAGCAGCTATGACAATAATCTGTCCAATTCGCCTGTTTTAAATTTTATAACACATTTGATCATGTTGTAATACATTTTTTTAAAAAAAAAATCAATCATGTATTCTGTTGAGGAACAACAGGAACCTTTGCAAAACCAGTGGTGGCTCCTTTGCAATAGAGCAGGAGAAGCTAAACTAGTCACAGTCAGATTTTATTAGGCATCACATTTCATTCACGGCATACAGCTCTTACATTTTATGTTTCAGGTTCTCCACTAAGAAAAGGGAATGGAGTGGGGAGGGGAAACACTCCACAAGCACACTCAATGCTGTCTTCTGTCCAACTTCCTTACCAAATTCACAGAGTTATCACAATGAAAAGCCAACACTGAAAATCCTAAACAGGTTCAGCTATATTTTAAGAGGCTTTAAAACAGCCACAACAATCATTCCTGCATTGACATCATAAACTGTAACCGCAAATATCAAGATTATAAAAAAATATTTAATTTACAGAGATTTAAAGTCATAATTTTATATGATTTAGGTTTTTATTTTTTTTAATGGATTACAGCCAAGCAACAAGTACGCAAGCTCCCCCCCTCCCCCACATCAGCTGTCAGCACATCTCGGTCCCATTCAGCTTTCCTCCCCATATCAGAAACTGCCAAGTAAGTGGTAAGGTGGCTTTCCTATAGTCTCATATATATCATTTTTGTTTTTCTTTCTCATAACAGCGAAAATAAATCATTGGCATTGTTAGCGCCTGGCTGGAATGTGCAAGGGTAGGCAACCTCGTACCATCCAGATGTTTTGGACTACAAATTCCATCAGCGCAGCCAGCAGAGCCAATTGTTGAGGATTTTGGGAATTGTAGCCCAAAATATCTGGAGGGCAATGGGTTGCCCACCCCTGGTATAGATGAAGTACCACATTACTTCTTAACAATAAATATAAATATAGACAAGTCTATATGGCAAAAGGTGGCCAAATACCACTTGTGACAGAAGGAATCCTATGTATACACACATACATGAACTGCAAACTTTTATTCCCACTTCTTTTCAGGCAGATATAGTATGTCTGGTCTAACCATCCCACTTCCATTTTTATTTCCAGTCTGGGCACTGATCAGTGTCATGGCAATAAAGGAATGTGTTGACAATCACTGCCTCTGATTTTCACTGGTATACCAACACTAGGAATCTTACGATGTGGTAAATTCAGAACTTACCTAATACTCTGGATACTAATATATGACTAAGAAAAACTGTTCTAATTGTACTCCCCCATCACTGGTAGCATTAGGCTTTGTATTGGCACCCATAGTAAAAATCAGAGTATTAATATATGTAATACATCTGTAAAAGCTTAAACTTAACCTTGATGAGAATCTTTGAACAATTGTTATTTAGAACAATGCAAACCACCAAAGCCTGAGAAATGGCCCTAACCCATAATCTTGAGGTTACTGTACTCACGATAGGTTGACGCGTCATCTGAACCTGGACATGCCAACCCATCGTAGGTTTTGGGCACTGGGCAGCGAGCCACTCAGCAAGAGCAGCAGTGCTCAAATGGCATCTTGGACGAGCTGTCACTGGCTCCCACCAAGCCCCCCATCTCTGCTCTGATTGCGACCCCTGTTGAAGTTGCAACCTTTAAAAAAAACCCACACTAACAAATCCTTTTACTTGAGCAAAACCGAGCTGAAATAATTTTGGGGAGAATTTTTTTCCAGCCCTGGGGAATGTGTGCAAATAGCTCACCTTTTAAAATTACTTTTTAAAAATCAGGTTTTCGGAGTTGCACTCTTGCTCAACTCCGACTGTCAAAAATATACAAGCTTGCCTTGCCTGGATCTTTGTATGTTTGAGCTGCCAAACATACAAGATAACAGGAAAGACTAGGTTGTTTATAGGCTGGTTTGGCAGCCTTTGATAGTTAACAAGCAGAGAAATGGGCTGTAGATCAACCCCTTAACAAGGTTATCCTCAGGGTCCAAAGGGTTGCCCTGAACGTTGGGAGTGCCCTGCTTCAAATCCCCATCTAGTTTGATAGCATGATAGGTGGGGAAAGTGCTCAACGTTATCCACTTAGGAGGGGGATCCCTAGGATTTAAAGGGTTGCCCTGACCCTTGGGGGTACCCTCCTCACAGTCCACCCAAAAGGGGGTGGTGTGCACTTTTCTATGAAAAAATTTGTTTCCCGCCTCCCAGCTGAGCAGAGCAGAGCAGAGCAGAGCAAGCTGCTCCAGCTGGTCCAGGGACTACAGAAGCAGGCAAGCTCCCAGAGAGCGAGCGAACAGGGGGAGCAAACAGGGGGAGCAAACAGGAGTTGGCCAGGGGAGTTGCAGTGGTAGAAGAGACAAAGGAGACAGAGGCTAAGAGGTAAGTGGGTTGCAGGAAGCCCAGGGGGCTGCCCTTTATCCTTCTGATTGGCTGTGAGCTCACCAGGTGCTTCTGAGAGCTCCAACTGAATTGGAGGGGTGTGGCCTGAGTACTCCCAGCAGCTGACTGGGCGGGAAGCTTCAGTCTGTTTCCCGCCTCCCAGCTTAGCAGAGCAGAGCAGAGCAAGCTGCTCCAGCTGGTCCAGGGACTACAGAAGCAGGCAAGCTCCCAGAGAGCGAGCGAACAGAGCGAGCGGACAGGGGAAGCAAACAGGAGTTGGCCAGGGGAGTTCGGCAGGGGAGGTCAAGGGGGAGGCCCCTAACATTTTTTTTAATTATTTTTATTTTTTATTTTAACTAACTTTTTTCCATTTATTTGTCTTGTAACACACACTTTCACACAAGTGGGACTCTGCTTTTAACCTCTACTGAGTAGAGGAGCAGGCACAGGCTAGTCTTGAACAATCACAAAGCTAGACACAAAAAGGGAAAAGAGGCTATGGAAGGACAAGACTCTCCAGTGGTGGTGACCTGCAAGGTGTGTGCAATGTTTGTTTTCTTGCCTGAGAACAACATGGCCTACACCTGCAACAAGTGCAAGTTGATCACGCTGCTGGAGGAAAAAGTAAGTGGACTGGAGCGGCGACTGTCGACCCTCCGGGGAATAAGAGAACACGAAGAGTTCTTGGACAGAATGGGGGAACTACAGCAGCAAAGGGCAGACCAGAAGCTTGAAGAGCAACAGCAAGATGAGGCAGTGGGAAATGCTGAGGTGAAGAAAAATGGAATAGAGGATACTCCTTTGAAAAGGGTGACAGTTAGGAGAAGAAGAACTAGACGCCACTCTGCACCAGTGGAAGCTGTGGAGCTGTGGAACCGATTCCAGGTACTTGCGGATGAGACTGGAGGACAGCCTGCAGAGGAAGAATCACAGGGGAACCTGCATGAGAGTGAGCAAGACGCTAAAGGTCAGTCAAACAGAGGCGATGAAACCCAGGCCTACAAGAAGAAGAAGAGAAGAGTGGTAGTAGTGGGAGACTCCTTGCTGCGTGGGATCGAGACCCAAGTATGTCGCGAAGACCCATGGACTCGCCAGGTATGTTGTCTCCTGGGAGGACAGATTAGAGACGTGACTGAAAGGTTGTCTGCGCTCATAAAGCCCACTGACAGGTATCCCTTTCTACTCATCCATGTGGGAACAAACGATACCGCCAAGAGGAGCTACGAAGAGATCACGTCAGACTTTGAAGCTTTGGGAAGGAAACTCAAGAACTTTGGGGCCCAGATAGTTTTCTCATCCATCCTTCCAGTAGTTAGAAGAGGGATAGAAAGGGAACGAAAAATACTCCGGGTGAATGACTGGCTACGAAGGTGGTGCCGAGAGAGATTTGGATTCTGGGACCACGGGCTATACTTCCTGGAAGATGGGCTGTTGGCTAGGGATGGGTTGCACCTCACAAAGGCTGGGAAGAATGTGTTTGGCCACAGCATGAAGAACTTCATCAGGAGGGCTTTAAACTGAATCCTACGGGGAAGGGAGATGTAATGTTGGGGGTAACAATGGACGTAGGCGCATGCACTGCAATGGAGAGAACAGCTCTGTTAGCGTCCAATAATAGTCTTCAGACACATGTAGGAAGAAAGCCAGACTATGAAGCACATGGTCTTCGATGTCTATATACTAATGCCCAGAGTATGGGAAACAAACAGAACGAACTTGAACTCTTAACACAGGAGGGAAATTATGACCTGATAGGTATAACTGAGACTTGGTGGGATGACTCTCATGACTGGAATACAGCAATTGAAGGATATAACTTGTTCAAAAAGAACAGAAGGAACAGAAAGGGAGGTGGGGTTGCACTGTATGTGAACAATACATATCTCTGCACAGAAATACAGGAGGAGGAGCTTGGTAGCCCCATCGAGAGCATCTGGGTTGAAATAAATGGAGCAAAGAATAAAAGGAACCTGGTGGTCGGAGTCTACTACCAGCCACCCAATCAAGGAGAAGACAAGGATGAAACTTTTGAAAAGCAAATAGCCAATGTTTTAAGGAAGCATGATGTAGTAGTAATGGGGGACTTCAATTTCCCCAATATTTGTTGGGAGACAAATTCTGCAAAACCTGGCCCCTCCAGGAAATTCCTGACTTGTGTGGTGGTTAACTTCCTCCTACAGAAAGTAGAGGAAGGAACTAGAGGATCAGCTATCCTTGACTTGATCCTAAGCAACAGAGATGAATTAGTGGATAAAGTAGCAGTTACAGGAACTCTGGGGGAAAGTGACCATGTTGTACTTGAGTTCTTGGTTCTAAGGGAAGCAAAAGCCGAGTGTAGTCAAACGCGTACCCTGGATTTTAGGAAAGCTGATTTTCATAAACTCAGAACAATGATCAGTAAGGTCCCATGGCAAGCGAAGCTAGCAAGAAAAGGAGTCCAAGATGGGTGGGAGCTTTTAAAAAAGGAAATTCTCAAGGCACAATCACAAGCAATTCCAACAAGAAGAAAAGGTGGAAGACAACAGAAGCCAATGTGGCTTCACAAAAAGCTTAGGGATGACCTGAAAACAAAAAAGGACACATATAGGAAGTGGAAAGAAGGCCAAGTAACAAAGGAAGAGTACAGGCAGATAGCACAGAATTGCAGGGATGGCGTCAGGAAGGCTAAAGCTGAGAACGAGCTGAGGTTAGCGAGGGATGCTAAAAGCAACAAAAAGGCTTTCTTCAGCTACGTGCATAGTAAAAGGCAGAGGAAAGAAAAGGTGGTTCAGCTATTAAATAAGGATGGCAAAACGATAACAGATGATAAAGAAAAGGCAGAGGTGCTCAATTCCTACTTTGGCTCAGTCTTCTCCCAAAAGAGGGTCTATGACCCCCCTGGCAAAGGCGAAGTACAGGCTGAAGGGGCAGGATTGCAGCTGGAGATCGACAGGCATATGGTCAAGGAACACCTCATTACTTTGAATAAGTTCAAATCTCCAGGCCCAGATGAACTGCATCCTACAGTCATAAAGGAACTGGCAGAAGAACTCTCAGAACCGCTGTCTATTCTCTTTGAGAAATCATGGAGGACGGGGGAAGTGCCAGATAACTGGAGGAGGGCTAACGTTGTCCCTATCTTCAAAAAGGGTAAAAAGGAGGAACCTGGGAACTACAGACCAGTCAATCTGACATCAATCCCTGGGAAAATTCTGGAGCAGATCATAAAGCAATCCATCTGGAAGCACCTTGACAACAATGCCATGATTACTCGAAGCCAACATGGATTTGTCAAAAACAAGTCCTGCCAGACTAATCTGATCTCATCTTTTGATCAAGTCACCTCCCTTGTAGACCGTGGGAATGCTGTAGACATCATATACCTCGACTTCAGCAAAGCTTTCGACCAAGTGCCCCATGATATCCTGATGAGCAAACTAGCTCAAAATGGGCTAGATGAAACAACGATCCGGTGGATCCACAGTTGGCTACAGAATCGGACTCCAAGAGTGCTTATCAATGGGACCTTCTCAAACTGGGGAGAGGTAACGAGTGGGGTACCGCAGGGCTCAGTCCTGGGCCCAATGCTCTTCACCATTTTTATTAATGACTTGGAGGAGGAGGTGCAGGGAATGCTGATCAAATTTGCAGATGACACAAAATTGGGAGGGATAGCTAATACTTTGGAAGACAGAAACAAAATTCAAAGTGATCTGGATAGACTGGAGCGCTGGGCAGAAAACAACAGAATGACATTTAATAGGGACAAATGCCAAGTTCTGCACCTAGGAAAAAGAAACCAAATGCACAGTTACAAGATGGGCGATACGTGGCTCAACCACACTACAAGCGAGAAGGATCTTGGAATTGTTGTCGATCACAAGCTGAATATGAGTCAACAATGTGATGTGGCTGCAAAAAAGGCAAATGCTATTTTGGGCTGCATTCATAGAAGAATCGCTTCCAAATCCCGAGAAGTACTAGTTCCCCTCTACTCAGCACTGGTTAGGCCTCATCTGGAGTACTGTGTCCAGTTCTGGGCATCACACTTTAAGAAGGATGCAGACAAACTGGAGAGGGTTCAGAGGAGGGCAACAAAGATGTTCAGGGGACTGGAAACAAAGCCCTATGAAGAGAGACTGTAAGAACTGGGCATGTTTAGCCTTGAGAAGAGAAGACTGAGGGGTGATATGATAGCACTCTTCAAGTACTTGAAAGGTTGTCACAGAGAAGAAGGACAGGATCTCTTCTTGATCATCCCAGAGTGCAGGACACGGAATAATGGGCTCAAGTTACAGGAAGCCAGATTCCGGCTGAACATCAGGAAAAACTTCCTGACTGTAAGAGCAATACGACAATGGAACCAATTACCTGGGGAGGTGGTGGGCTCTCCCACACTGGAGGCCTTCAAGACGAGACTGGACAGCCATTTGTCAGGGATGCTCTGACTTGGATTACTGCCTTGAGCAGGGGGTTGGACTCGATGGCCTTGTAGGCCCCTTCCAACCCTACTATTCTATGATTCTATGAAGAAAAGTCAGCAGCAACTGTTTTTCATAGAAAAGTGCACGCCACTCCATTTTGTGCTCCCTTTTGCAGTAACCGCATCTAATTTGACAGCTGTCAAACCAGATGCAATTACTGTGATTGGGAGTGAAAAAGTGGGAGTGCACTTTTCTATGAAAAACAGTCGCTGGGGACTCAGGCAATTGGGGATTAAAAGGCGCCATTTGTTCACATTCATTGCGACCAGAAAAATGCGAAGAAATTATTTTGGCCCCATTTTGCGCAAACAAAAGAAAAATAAATTTTAAAAGGCTCTGACCATGACCAGGGGTGCGATCGGAGCACAGACGTGGAACTTGGCAGTAGACAAGATGGGTTCTGCCATCAAGTCCCCTGGGATACCAGGCGGAGTCGGCTGGAAGACCCAGGGGGAAGGAGTGGGGAGAACAACCCACAGCGAGCCTGATCATCTGTCAGGTTCTCCGTGAATTGTTCTGACAACAACCCACACTGTGTGGCTTATTCTGCGCTCTCTCTCTCTCTCTCTTTTCCACCATTGCTGGGAGCTCATGTGTTTGTTCTCTCACCCCTGACTTTGTAATGGAACACAGAACAGATTGAACAAATTCTTTTTGAAACTGTATGCTCTGTACCTGCATTTTATATGCAGGAACACTTTGTGAGCAAAACCATTTTATCTTTTCTCCACCAAAGAAGGGGGCGGTCTCCTTCATTATTATAAGATAGCCTTGTGTGCATGTGGGACTGGTAAGCACTCATTCTGCTTTGCTTTTTGTTTTTTTCTCTGCTTATTGCCTTTTTAACAAGAAGCATCATTACTAAATAATCCCATCAACTTCCACCAGAACTTCTACTTCTGCAGTCCCTTACGACTTCTGAAGATCTGTTCCAGAGCGTTGGGGACTGATTTAAAAGAAAAACACACACGCGCGTATGCAAATGTAAACATTTACGTAGACTAAGACAGCAAAAATAAGGGGAACGCAAATAGCGTAGCATCTATGCTATTTGCGTTCCCCTTATTTTCGCTGTCTTAGTCTACGTAAATGTTTACGTAGACTAAGACATGCCAAAATAAGGAACGCAAATGGCGGCGCCCATGGGCGCTGCCATTTGCGTACGCACGTGTGTTTTTTTCTCTTTTAAATCAGCCGTGATAGGCTACGTAAACATTTACGTAGCCTATCACGGCTGACTGCAGGGACGCAAACGGCGGCGGCTACGGCTGCTGCCATTTGCGTCCCTGCTAGCCAGCGGCTGGATGTCCGGCCGCTGACGGAGCTGGCCAGCGGCTCCGCAGAATCCCTGCGGAGCGGAGCCAGCTGGCCAGCCAGGATTCCAGGGGGGGGGAAATCGGGGGGGGAATTCGGGGGGGGACAGAACGCCCCCCCCCCAACCATTAGCATAATCCCTGAAAGGTAAGTGATTTTCGTACATCCCTAGGAAATACCGACAGGGAAAACACTAGGAAAACACCCCTTGACTGGGGTCAGTGAGGTCATGGCCAGGTGAAAAACACACCTGGGTAGGGCTATCATGCCAAAGTAAATGTGGAGGATTGGTGCACACCGCAGCAGAAGCCCAGACAGGTTGAATTAAGGAAAATAATCAGACTAAAAGTAGTTTAAGAAAAAACAGTTTTTCAGCGCAAAACTCTGGGATGGCTGCAGGATGGCCATAACATCATGTGCCCTGAACGACCTCCAAATGCAGCAAACTCACAGTAAATCGCTCATGGAGACACACCCCTGGCTAAAGAGCTTTGCTTTTAACCTGACCACAACCACCTTCTTGGGTGCTTCCAGAACTATGGCTTCTAGCACTACCAATCAAAGGCATTTTGCAGGTATTCTGTCCTTAACAAAAAATTTTGTAGTAAGAAAATAAGATGCCAGAAGCAGTGGAAAAACATGGGAGGGTTACAAGTGGAACACAATGTCATCCGGACCCCATGTAAGATACTGTGAATCAGGAAGGGGGATCGAACAATAAAAGCCTAGTCTGGAAGCACCCTGGATGTCTTGCCATAAAATGGGAAGTTGAACGAAAGGGCAAACTGTTGGACCTGTGCTTTATGGATACATTTTAGCTTCCTCTTTTAACTACAGGAATCTCTACTGGACAATATCAAGTGAAGCTTATTACTGTAGTGTGTACCACCTATTTCTTTGCAAATGGGGTAACAGAAAGAGCATTTTAAAAAAAGGCATGCAAAGGCTGCTTTTGCAACACTTTTTCAGAGCCCTTTAGGAAACCAACCTCCAACTTCTCCCCCACCATCTCTCAGCATTTTCTCTTTTTAAAAGGACTGATGGTACATAATTAAAATAAAATCATGAATTCCCTAGTTACAGCAACATGTTCTCCTTTACAGAAGCATGTGTTTAAAGAAACAAGCAGAGCAAAAAGTGGTTATTTTTATACAGTACAGTTTTAAATTGCTTCCAAACAAATAACCTTGCCTTTCTCAAGCATTTAAAGAGGAGTGGTCGGTGACATTTTTAAACATGTAACGGCCTAGCAAAAGCTTAGTCACCAGTATTTTGCACAACAAAATTTCTCCATTTCTATTCCTGTTCCTGCACACAATCAACTGTTTTTGTATTTTTAAGCTTTTACCTTTTTTCTTTTTTACTACGTTAAGTAAGTAGGCCTAGAAATTGTAGCAATTTACATTTCATGATTTACCTCAAGACAACAGCAACAGCCTATCAATTCAGCCATCTCTTTGTCAAATACATGATCCTGTAACAGACATACATTGTTCTTCTTTTAGCATCATCTTGTCGTGTGGAACAAGGGAACATTACAATAATTTTCATGTACAAAAGACAACACAGCGGTCATGAACCTTTTTTGAGGTTGCCACTTTCTTGTCTCAATCCAGAGTTTCTCAAACAGTTCATTATCAAAGACTACTCTGAAACCCTAGTCTCATCTGCTATTGATCAGGATGTGACAAAGATAATCCTGACATGTAGACCTTTGGGCTGGAAACCTTTCTGTGGCATTACAGACATAACAGAGTCCTCAGGCAAATAATCAGAATTCACAAGACACTTAATTAAGGGTTACGTACCAGAAATGTCTCCCTTGAGACCAGGTGTGGACGCGCATACTACTGTTCTAACACTTTGGTAGTGATGTTCTTACAGACATAACCATGGAATGCAATGGTATGAGCTTTGGTTGGCTAGAACATGAAAGGAGATTCAAGAAAAATACTAGAACAAAGGAAGGGATATTCAATTTATCTAGAAACCCTAGTTGTCAGGCCAAATTTCAAGCTGAATGAGCAACACTGTTTTTCTGTACCAAAGGTCCTCTTTGAAGGCCCATAGATTTCAATGGGAGAGTTAAAAATAACTTCTTTTGATATCAGTGAATATGCAAATGTCTAAAATGCAGGCAGACTAATCCTATACACCAGGAGTGGGCAATTTGAGGCATTCCAAAAGTTTTAGACTGCAACTCCCATCATCCCTCACCATTAGCTATGCTGGTTAGGGATGATGGGAGTTATAGACCGAAATTTCTGGAGGCCCACAAGTTGCCTGCTACACAACAATTGCACTGGGGAGGTGTGTGTACGTTTGGGGGGAATCCATGTTATGCCAGGGGAACACTCACTATCCCAAACTAACTCAGCCCAGGAGGGGAGGGGAAAACACACAACACAGAATTAAATATATATATATGCAAAATAATGCTACAGTGGCCCCAGTCCATGAGCCCCAGTGGCATAGCAAGCAATGGTCCCGCGACTGGCCTTGTAGGCCCCTTCCAACCCTACTATTCTATGATTCTATGACTGCAAGTTCCCAGGCAGGAGTTCCACCACCTGCTGAAAGACTTATTTTTTTCCCTCTTTCCATTCCCTTTTCCTTGTGTGTCATGTATTTTTAGATTGTAAGCCTAAGGGTAGGGACTGCCTTGTTTAATTGATTATATGTGAACCGCTCTGGGAGCCTTTTTTGGCTGAGGAGCAGCATAACAAATACTGTAAATAAATAAATATGCTGGGGAAGTGTTCTGCCAGCATAGAGGAGCTTCCACCATATCAATAGCCCCTCATAAGCCTGCTCTGTATGAAAGGTTTTTACATAATGAACATTTTTACTGTAATCCTCTGCAGGATCTCATTCACATTTATTTATTTATTTGGCCACTTTAGCTAAGTTGCTTCAATATTGTCACTACGCAGTCTATAGGTTGTATGTTGTTGAGTTAAAATGGATAGATTTAAATCTAATCCGAAAAGAATGCCACAAAGCAGTTGATAAATTTCTAAACAGATGCAGAAGAACAAGCATCTGTAATGTTCCTTGTTCTCATTTACTAGATTGCATTCTCCCACAGAACATGCCATTAATAGAAAACGAAGACTAAGTTGCCATTTATGCTAAATGCTTTCAGAACTCCTACTGATTAGCTATATTGAATTGCTGGCAAATAGATTCTTAAGTACCTCCTGCCATTGGAAAAAAAAAAATCTATCTTTTAAATCTTTCAGTCTATCCGAGGATTTAGTCACCTAGCAAAAACAACAATATATAAGGTGACTTCTTCTATTTGGCGTTCTCCCCCTTTTTCTAGTGTCCTTCTCTAGACTACTGAGAACCTCAGGAAACCTACTATACAGAGTTCAGGAAATCATCATAGGAGAGGATTATATTGTATTTTTGAATACCCTGAAAACAAAACATAGCAGCAGGGCTGGTCCAAGGTATTTTCTGCCTGAAGTGAAGGACAAGATGGCGTCTCTTCCCATTCCATGTACGAAAGCTGACTGGACTGGCTGGTGAATTTGTCTTCAATACTAACGATAGGACAGTATGTTCCTCCATTGCACCTGAAGGCAGCAGGCTGGCTTAGGCAGCACAGAGCAAACCCTGTGGCATACAGCTCTCTCCTCCAACACATTGCTGCTGCCTCCCAGTATCTGCCACCTGAGACAACTGCCTCACTCAGTATGTACATTCAATTGTAAAATTTTCTTCAGCTTTCTCTGTTGCATCAACATCCACAACAGATAAATTTAAGGCGAACAGATATTATTTGTGCCACATATAGAAACATCCGTAGTCTCTGAACTAAATAAGGGCTAAAACAAAAAATCACAAGAATTCAATTTTTGTCAGCATCATAAATCAATATATTCTGGAAGTCTGGATATATTCGGTTTCTATATCCCTCTGAATGGGAGAAATATAAAATGTTGCTTTCATGGATTAGTGCTCAAAACTCAGGAACATTCACAAATTGATTAAACTTTCATATTTATTTGCTATCAGTTAGCACAAACAAATTCCTTTAGAATTTGTATAGTGAGTTGGGAACCAAATATTAGTACAACGGGACTGGTTCACACATGTTGTTGTCCGTACACAAACACCTGATGGATGTTAAATGTTGCTCCCAGAGGCTGGCTATACCTTTTAGGCCTGTGAATAACTTACTCGACTGCTTGGACAGCTTGCTAGGACACCAGATCCATGCATTTAATACCAGCTTGCTGTATGTATTTACAGTACAGGACTGTCTTGAAGACATGGTGGTACACTGATATAAACTGTATTTTACTTCTGCTATGAAAACCAGCTTGATTTGAATAAAATAACTTGTTGTGTTAGTCATTGTTGTTAGTTTCCCTTAAAACAGATTTTGTTGTTTCTGAAATTGGGTGTTCAAAGCTGACATGTGTTTCTAAGGATATAAAGGCCCTAGGTATTTCACATGGACAATCTGCATTTCCTCCAGAGTAGGTCACTTTAAACTTAACTAAGTCTCATCTTAGTACCTCAAGACCCTGTCTGTGTATCCTCAGGGATGCCAAGTCAGCAACCTGAAACCCTAGGATGCAGGGCCTAGATTAAGCTAAACCTTAAAAAAACGCTCCTGCAAATTTTATATTTTTAAGGCGGAACTACATGGCCACTGACTGTCAAATACAGGGCTGGGAATCCCAGCCACCATTTCTCCAGTGCAAAGCAGGAGGGGAGGGATGATTTGCAGCTAAGCAACAGCGGGTGGGTAGTGCTGTGTTCAAATCTTTCTCCACCCATTGTTTTTCTTTTGCAACAACACCCCCTTGGCCACTTCTCTCAACCTGATGCAGCAGACATGTTTGGGAGCTCAGGCTGTGTCAAAAGCAGCATGTAGGCCAAGAGTTAAGCACCCCCTCCAGTCTGCCAGTTTTCCGTTGCAAATCACCCCACCACCACTTTATTGTGGGAAAAGCTGCAGCTGGGAGTCCTGTGTTTGCCAGCCATGCCATTCCACCCTCAGAAGAGACCAGTGTGCAGTTGCCCCAACTTCTCTGCCTACCCAAAGGACTCCAAAGGCTCGGAGGATGTTGCATAAGAAAGCTGACCGTGGTCCTCCCTAATCCTCCCAGCCAGCGCCACAAAAGTGTGCTTAAGTTTAGTTAAGAGCAGGAGGTTCCTGTCTGTGCAGCAGCAATTACAGCTGATGCTGTGGCAGTGGTATTTGGCCTGTGCAAGCAGATGGAAAATGCAGTGAACAAAGAAACAAACAAAAAACAAAACAAAATTTGGTTTGTATCAATAGCAACTTCAGCAAAGGAGATCGTTACCTTGTCGTGGTGCTGGAGCTTGAGCACCTCAATGACGTCATGAGCTAAACCATGAAGGGACACCCAAGATGGGAAGGTCATGGCAGAAAGGTCAGACTAAATACGATCCCTGGGGAAGGAAACGGCAACCCACCCCAGTATTCTTGTCATGAAAACTAAATGGATCAGTACAACCAGAGATATGTCGGTATACCATCGGAAGATGGGACTCCCAGGTCGGAAGATGGTCAAAATGCTACTGGGGAGGAATAGAGGATAAGTTCAACTAGCCCCAGATGTGATGACACAACTAGCTCAAAGCTGAAAGGATGGCTAGCACCCGATGGTGCTGGTGGTGAACGACGAATCCGATGTTCTAAAGATCAACACACCACAGGAAACTGGAATGTAAGATCTATGAGCCAGAGCAAATTGGATGTGGTTATTGGGGAGATGTCAAGATTAAATATAGATATTTTGGGTGTCAGTGAACTGAAATGGACTGGAATGGGCCACTTCACATCAAATGACCACCAGATCTACTACTGTGGACAAGAGGACCACAGAAGAAATGGAGTAGCCTCCATAATTCATAATAAAGTGGCTAAAGCAGTGCTTGGATACAATCCAAAAAAATGACAGAATGATCTCAATTTGAATTCAGGGTAAGCCATTTAACATCACAGTGATCCAAATATACGCCACAACCACAGATGCTGAAGAAGCAGATCAGTTCTATGAGGATCTGCAGCACCTACTGGATAGTACGCCAAAAAAAAATGTTATTTTCATTACAGGAGACTGGAATGCTAAGGTGGGTAGTCAAACGACACCTGGAATTACAGGCAAGCATGGTCTGGGAGAACAAAATGAAGCAGGACATAGGCTGATAGAATTTTGCCAAGACAACTCACTGTGCATAAGAAACACTCTCTTCCAACAACCTAAGAGACGACTTTATACATGGACTTCACCAGACCGTCGACACCAAAATCAGATTGACTACATCCTTTGTAGCCAAAGGTAGTGGACATCTACGCAGTTGGTAAAAACAAGACCTGGAGCTGATTGTAGTTCAGATCACGAACTTCTTATTGCACAATTTAGAATCAGACTAAAGAGAATAGGGAAGACCCACAGATCAGTTAGATAGGAGCTCACTAATATTCCTCATGAATATGCAGTGGAGGTGAAGAATAGATTTAAGGGACTAGATTTAGTAGATAGGGTCCTGGAAGAACTATGGACAGAAGTTCACAACATTGTTCAGGAGGCGGCAACAAAAAATGTCCCAAAGAAAAAGAAAACCAAGAAGGCAAGACGGCTGTCTGCTGAGACACTGGAATCAGCCCAAGAAAGAAGGAAAGCAAAAGGCAACAGTGATAGGGGGAGATATGCCCAATCCAATGCAAAATTCCAGAGGTTAGCCAGAAGAGATAAGGAATTATTTTTAAACAAGCAATGCGCGGAAGTGGAAGAAGATAATAGAATAGGAAGGACAAGAGACCTCTTCCAGAAAATTAGAAACATCGGAGGTAAATTCCAGGCAAAAATGGGTATGATCAAAAACAAAGATGACAAGGACCTAACAGAAGCAGAAGAGATCAAGAAAAGGTGGCAAGAATATACGGAAGATCTGTATAGGAAGGATAATAATATCGGGGATAGATTTGACGGTGTGGTCAGTGTGCTAGAGCCAGGCATCCTGAAGAGTGAGGTTGAATGGGCCTTAAGAAGCATTGCTAATAACAAGGCAGCAGGAGATGAAGGTATCCCAGCTAAACTGTTTAAAATCTTGCAAGATAATGCTGTCAAGGTGATGCATGCCATATGCCAGCAAATTTGGAAAACACAAGAATGGCCAACAGATTGGAAAAAATCAACTTATATCCCCATACCAAAAAAGGGAAGCACCAAAGAATGTTCAAACTATCAAACAGTGACACTTATTTCACATGCCAGTAAGGTAATGCTCAAGATCTTGCAAGGTAGACTCCAGCAATTCATGGAACAAGAATTGCCAGATGTACAAGCTGGGTTTCGAAAAGGCAGAGGAACTAGAGACCAAATTGCCAATATCTGCTGGATAATGGAGAAAGCCAGGGAGTTTCAGAAAAACATCTATTTCTGTTTTATTGACTATTCTAAAGCCTTTGACTGTGTGGATCATAACAAATTGTGCCAAGTTCTTGGTGGTATGGGGATACCAAGTCATCTTGTCTGCCTCCTGAGGAATCTGTATAATGACCAAGTAGCAACGGTAAGAACAGACAACGGAACAACGGACTGGTTTAAGATTGGGAAAGGAGTACGGCAGGGCTGTATACTCTCACCCTACCTATTCGACCTGTACACAGAGGGTGGGCAGCTTTTGGATGGGCAGCACTGCCATGGAACATTGCACATCTGTGGTGTTGCCCCAGCTGCCCCCACCTCCTCCAGCCGGCAACTACACCCATCAGTAAGGGCATGGAGGTTGCCTTTCAGCAGCTGCTGATGAATACTGACTTCAGCCCCATCATACACTGTTATGCTATTTTTAAAAAATTCCATCTTCTGAAATTAAATGTGGCTGTGCTGGGCTTTCCAACCAACTTCCCATTCACATGTATGTTGAAATTGACTGTGTTCTCATCACTGCTTCTAAACGGCTTAGATACATTTGCACCTCTCCTACAAGAAAATGTTACAATGCTTTAGGCATTTTAGTTTAGAAATAAAAGCAAATAAGGCTACTCTCATTCAGCAGCTGTAGATGGGATAACTCTCATGGATACTGCCTTAAGGGCCTTCATGGTTGGGCAGGATATTAACTGAGAAAGAAAGAAAGAAAGAAAGAAAGAAAGAAAGAAAGAAAGAAAGAAAGAGGCACATTCCTATACATGTCTACTTAGCTATGTCTCTTTATTTTCAATGGGACTTACTGCCAGATAAGTATGTATAGGATTTCAGTATAAAAGTATTAAATCAAAAATCACTTCCCTTGTTTTTGGCTCAGTGACTAATTCTACTGCACAATTAAGACCTAGGACCCAAGCAGTGATAGGCCTTAAAAAGGTCAAAACCAGCACTTTGAAGTGGACCTGGCAATGGACTGGGAGCCAGTGAAGTAGCAAAGCTTTGGCATGATGTAATCATACCACCCAGTCCCAGCTAGAGGTTTAATAGCCATATTCTGAACTAACTGAAGTTTCTGTACCATTCGCAAGGCAGCCCCATGTACAACATATTGCAGTGGTCCAAATTGAAGGTTACGAGGACATGGATAACTAAAGTAAGGCTATCTCTGTCCAGGCAAGGTTAGAGCTGGCATAACAGTTGAAGCTGGTGAAAGGTGCTCTGGGCCACAGAGGCTGCTTCTGCCTCCAGTGACAAAGACAGATCAATAAGGTCCCCAGACTGTGAACCTTAGTTTTTAGGGGAAGTGCAACCTTCTCTAGAGCACAGAGATGCCACCAGGTTTGCCTGGGTCCCCAGCAAGGTGCTTTCTGGGGGCCCTTCTCCCCCTAGCCAGCCTCTTTCTGATGCCCTGCCAGCCAGCCCACCTCTGTTTGTTCTTTAACTGGTGGCATCTCCTCCTTCCTCCCACTGTGCCACTGTGAACAGAAAGTGCCAGAGTGGGCAACAGCTGGTCATGGCTGCAGCCCCACAGCATGCCATTTTAAATTACAGCTTTTTTTGTGATAGCTTTGATTTAGCTTTGAGCTAAACCAATCAGACCCTGCCTTTGTGGTCGCGTGGCCAAGAAGGGAACCAAAGTGGTGAAGTGACAGTCTTCTCACTGTCCCGATGTGTTCACTAGCGATGTGCCCCCAAGATAGTGTCTGATTGGTACAGCTCACTGTCAATCAAAGTTAGCACTCCCAAAGAGCTTTAATTTAAAATGGCGAGCTGCAGGCTACAGCCTCGATCAATTGCCAGCTGAAACTGCTGTGGCTGTTTCCATTTGCAGCAGCACGGTAGGAAGAGGAGAAGCCACAGCCACCGGAGGAAAGGCTGCCTGCAACACTACCTTCAGGGGGTCAGGGGGGGCAGACTGCAGGGACTTGCATTCCATGGGCTGGCCCTAGTGCTACCACTGCTTGAGCAGACTGAACACCACTAACCTAGGCAGAATAATGACTTATTAACAGTCTTGTCTAGATTGAGTGTCAATTTATTGGTCCTCATCCAGCCCATTACCACTTCCAGCTCCAGGCACTGATTTAACCACCTCACCTGCATTAGATGAAAATGAGAAGTTGGGTGCCATTCACATATTGATGATAGTACACTCCAAAACTCCAGATGACCTCTCAGCAATTTCATGTAGATGTTAATAAGCATGAGAAATAAGACTGTGTGACCCTGAAGAATAAATACCAAAGAGTCAAACATTAATTCTTTAGCATCACCTTCTGGAATCAGCCGTCCAAGTATGAGTGGAACCACTGGAAAGCAGTACCCCAACACCAAATTCAGATAGCCTCTCCAGAAGGTTACCATGGTCTATGGTATCGAAAGCCGTTGAGAGGTGCAGAAGAATCAACACTGTTGCACTCTCCCTGTCTCTCTCCCAACAAAAGTAATCCAGCATGGTGACCAAGGCAGTTTCCATGCCAAAATCAGGCCTTAGACCTGACTGAATTATATTGAGAAATGTGCACCTTCTCTCAGAGACGGACACATATGTTCTTTTTCTTACATGCCGGTTTTCAGAGATCTTCTGTGCAGCTCTCAAGAATATAACCACAACCAAGGTATAACCTATGGATGAGGAGGGACTTCAAAAGCATTATCAAGGGGCCAGAGCTCAATGATTAATATTCTCTATGTAGAATCATAGTGGAGGCATATGAAGTATCCAGTTGATCTGTTCACTTGCTTTTGTTATTCTTAAGCAACTGGCAACAGATATTTACTGGCTGCTGTAATAATATTCCTGCTTTACAGAAACAAAAGACTACCTTTGCAGCCTATTTGTAAGCAACTGTTGGTGACATGGTTAACTGGTCAGCATAAGACAAACTTCCTCTGTGTGCACATAGGAAAACTGCTCTTCCTATGTTCATAAACAGGAAGTCCCCAACCCCAGGAGATATAAAAGTGAACTAGCTGAAAAGCAAACTAACTTTTGACCTAAGATAATGCCTTCACTGACTGCCAAACACAACAAACAGCAGGATTCTATGGACTAATAACTGTTTGGCTACAGGAGAGAGGAAACAGATTTTAGTTCCATCTTTCCAGTGTAAGAAAACACACTGGTAAATGAAAAGTCTTGGGGCAGTATCCAAGTCTGCCCATGTGCCAGCAGGACCCACTGCTAGCACAATGAGGAGCTAGCAATTTTAAAAACAAACCAAAATGAAAAGAAACACCCATTTGGGCAGTGGGGCAAGTCAGCGGAGCTTGCAGAAGGAAGTTCTGCTGACCTGTCCTGACCAGCGTACTGAACCGCTAGCTTCTGTTGCATGAGCAGTGGGTCCTGCTTGTGCGATGGACAGAGCAGGAGTGCAGCGACAGGATGGGATTCTGCCCTTGGTTACCAAATGACCAGTACCAAGAAATCCAAGAATGTGAAGAACAACTGTCTACCTTTACTCTCTTTTGATGACCAGAAATATGCTTCGGTTGTTGATAAGTAAGAGAAAAACATGACAGGGGATTTTGGGGTACTCTATGGACATCCAAATACAGAATATCCAACCCATCGAACTTCCTTAACCTTACAGATAAATATGGTAAGCAAACTACCAAAAATGCAATTAAAACACAATTGTTTCATTAGTTAAAACTAATTATGTAAAAATATGTATAAAAAGCCCCTGCCTAAGGTGCCATGTCGTAGGCATCTTTCTAAAACCAAGTAGAAAATAACTTTGGTAAGCTTCTCTGAGAAGCCAGTTCCATAATGTGGCAGGGAACAGCACTAAACATACTCTATTCCTAAATATGGCCACCCACCTTAAACCAGAATACAGATGTACTCTAAGCAGCCATACACTGAGGATCCCAAAGCATGTCAAGGTATATACAGGAGAAAGCATACTGAGAGCATGCAACTTGTCTGGTGATCTTGCAAAATTAAGCATGGGGGAAAAAGCAACTAAAAGACACTAGATTTAGGGAACTGTATATTTGGTCCTGTCCTCAGAGATTTGTACATTATACATTTTTTTAAAGTTTTAAAGACTGTACACTTTTTGTTTTAAAAGTAGTCTTCAAAACTCTCCATGATCTCTGTCACTCACCCCATCTCACTCTGAAAATTGCCTTTGCACTTTATTCCTTAACACACTGAACATATTCTCCTTTCACAGTCAAGTCTTAGTTCCCTAAAATGCAATGTGTTAGTAGCCCAGCTCTGTACCCACATAGTGGAGGCCTGTGGCTCTGCATGCATAGAGGTATCCTCCCAGAGGATTGCACAACCCAACCACCAGCACCCGTGGAAAAGGACCAGGATACCAGGCAAGTTGTGTGCCTACTCATATGGCACCTTTTGCTTGGCCATTTCCAAATATCTGAACACACGATGCTTAAGAACGTAAGAGCCATGTGGGATCAGACCAAGTATCCATCTAGTCCAGCATTCTGTTCACATGGTTGGCAACCAGCTACCCACAGAAACCCAGAAGCAGGACATGATTGCAACAGCACCCTCCCACCCATGTTCCCCAGCACCTGGTATACACAGGTATACTGCCTCTCATGCTGGAGGTTGCATATAGCCATCAGGACTAGTAGCCATTGATAGCCTTCTCCTCCAGAAGTTTGTCTAACCCCCTTTTAAAGCCATCCAAATTGGTGGCTGTCACTATGTCTTGTGGTAGCAAATGCCATAGTTTAACTATACACTATGTGAAGTACTTCCTTTTATCTGTCCTCAATCTCCCACCAATCAGCTTCATGGGATGACCCTGGGTTCTCGTATTTTGAGAGAGGGGGAAAATGTCTCTCTATCCACACTCTCCACACCATGCATAATTTTGTACACCTCTATCATGTCTCCCCTTACCCTCCTTTTTTCCAAGCTAAACAATCCTAGCTGTTGTAACCTTTCCTCATAGGGGAGTTGATCAGGGGGCGGGAGCATTTTACTTGCTCTTTTCCAGACTCGACAATATCTTTTTTTTAGGTGCAGTGGCCAGAACTGTACGCAGTATTCTAAGTGTGGTCGCATCATAGATTTGTAAAAGGGCAGTATAATACTGGCAATTTTATTCTCCTAATTCTGCCCAACATAGAGTTTGCTTTTTTCACTGCAGTGGCACACTGGGTTGACATTTTCACCCTAAAAACAGATTGTAGCCCCTGTGAGTAACAGATAACATTTTCCTTCTGCCATTTAATTTCATTTATTTTCAACTCTAGCACCTCTCAAAAGCATGAACAACTCTGAGTTAGCTGGAATAACCCATTCAAACGGGGGGGGGGGTAGCAGTCCTCTCACCAGGACCACTCATTACACTGACATCTATAAGGTCGCTGATCTTATCATTTAGATAAAGCATTGGAAACACACCTGGTAGACAAACAGCAGTATGTCACACCACAGATAGGTGAGCTGGACAACTGTAGGACTTAAGTCTATTTTATGTTGAAAATTCTAGGCATGCCTTGCTTAGGTTGCTGAGAAGGGGGCCAAAGGGTATTCTGCGCTATCTATCAGTTTACATACAGCAAATGTCAACTTTACAAAGAAGATGAATTATTGCAAGGAGCTCTACTCTGTTTTGTATGGCTTGGTTCACTTACAGAAAAACTTCCTTTAAAAACTACTTGTTTTTGACTTAGCAAGCTCAACTCTTGCAGAAGTCAGCTTTATTGTAACTAACATTGATTAAAAAGACCATCATATCTGAGAATGAAGCTGCCCAGAACAAAGGCAAAGTTGGTAGATTAGATTGGTAAGTGGCAGCTCCCTGAAGGGGAAGTCTGGTCACCAGCTGCCAAAACCATATCTCCCCCACCCTTTCTTCCCCTCTGAGCTTCTTGAGCCAGAGATGAAAACTGAGTATGCAAGCAAGAGAAGGAATTGTTATATCACTAGCACATTCCAGTTTTCCCCATCCTCCCAGCTTGCCTGAAGAAATGCAGCTAGGAACGAAGATTCTGACCAGGCTGAACCAGGGGAAGGATGAAGAATTCTTCACCACCACACACACACACACACACACACACACACTATCTTGTCCTGTCCTGTCCCTTCCCTTCCATCTTCCTTCCAGGGTGTCCTGTTTCCATAGACAAATTGGACCTGGCTGCGGAAATGAGAATTCTTCTTCTCAATAGTAGTGCTCTGGTCTCACTGCTTCACTCCTCCCCATTCAGGCTGCATAGAGGAAGTGTGTCTGAGTTCAAACTGGCCACCACAAACACAGTAGATATCATTGTTTATAAAAGTATCTAAATTGCCAGGTGTTGTATAATGACTAGGGCTACACAGCACCACAAAACGTCCATCAGAGAAAGAAAACAAGTTTGATTTATACATTCTAGGCATCTATGGCCACAACAGAGCTCTCCTTTAAGCACATCAAATGGCACTTTGAGATTTCTTTCAGAGAGCAGCCACCTCACCACCAATTCATCCCACATGACAAACTGTTCCCAAGGTCAGTTTTCCATGTCGCTCAAGGATCTAATGTTCTAAGAAGAAAACTCCGCCATGCTAAGGAGAAAACTCCACCATTCTATGTAGGTGGATTTTGTCTGATTTACATATTCACACATGTTACTCAAGGTCTCCTCACTCAGAGCTGACACAATGATGTTGAAGAGGAAACAGGAAGCACAAGTGACTTACACTTCCCGTTCTTCCGCATCTCTGCTATGCGTCTGAAGTAGAATTGATGCAGGAACAGCTTGCATGTCACCTGACAAGGGAAATGTGAAATCCCAGGGGCACGTATACAATAAAGATGTGGGTATATTGTCCACACTTCATGTATTCACTGTAGGAAAAGCAGCATCCACTCAGTAATAGTGTCTCCCATGTAAAGGGTTTGGCTGGTCAGAATCATGCAGTTATCTGCATTGTGTTTGCATTTGTATTCTACAAAAAGTGATAAGATGAACTTACAAAGGGACACACTGAAGGAACTACTGGGATTGTTATTTCAAAGAATGGGGACTAGGATTTCAATTGACATTTTATACATTTCTGGTATAAATTTGGACTGTATGGGGCACTTCTTTTTTCATTATAGCAGATGCTAGCTGCTGTGTTTTTAAATTAAATGAACATATGTTTGTAAGCTGACATTTCAAAAGATCAGATATTGAATATTCATTTGACTCATATATTCTGCAAAGTGAAATCTTCAAAAAATAAACTTGCTTTATATAATATTTAAGGAATTCCAAACATCCATTAAATAAAAAACTTTCCATTGCTTTTTACCCCTGTTTTTCTTTTTAGGGTATCAGTCCAAAGACAGAGGCGGGCATGAAAACAAAACCCTGAATAAATCACAATTATGGTTTTATTCTTTTTATCAACACCCTGTTGATTTTTTTAAAATGATGACACGTAATTCACAGAAACTATGTTAGAAAGAAAACAGAGTTCCGCGGCTAGAATACAATGGCATAGTTTTGTAGTACAAGAGGGAAAGGAAGAGGAATGTGCAAAAGCAGATGTGAATTCATTAAGCCTACAACAACAATCAGACACACGATAGGAAACCATGCTTGTAGTAACAAAATAAGAGAAGGGCTTGTAAAACGAGAAGTTGGGCGTAGACTGTTAGGCTTTACATACTTCAGATCCCGGCAACAAAAACCTGTTTTCTTACTTCTCAAAGAATTCCAGATTTTAAAAACACAACAAGAAGGTGTGCCTTTCTCTAAGAACTGCTCGTGTTACTTTAAGCTTTAAGTCTCTCCAGAAGTAAAAATAAATACAAAATCACAGAAAGCCACGCCAAACCAAGCCATTCCTTTCAAGAGGAGGAGCAGGAGACGAAAGAGCTACTCCTTTAAGAGAAACTCTCGCTATAGCTCCGGAGGCATTCTACTTTTCCTTTGACAAAGAAACCTGTATACAGTGGCGTTGGTCTGTCTATCACAGAACAACATCTGAAAACACTTCGTTTAGATGAATGCTAGCTGGACACTTTTATAGCTATAAAGTCTCTCTCACTCACGCACACACACTCTTGGGGGAAGGGAGAATTGTCTAGGAGGCTGCCTCCCTGCAGATTCCCAGCTCACTCACCACTGGCATGTTCGGAGAGAGTAGAGACTGACGTCTGGCCCATCTCTTGTCCTAGAAGAGGGCCGGGGTCCAACAATCAGGCAGCTCTCTTGGTTCTTTGATAAGGCTTCCTCTCCCACAGAAGCTTCCGAGGGCTCATTTCACCTTCTCCCGGCGCTCGCTGTTGTATTAGCAGCAGACGCCTCCTCCTTACAACTTCTGCCTCCTCTTGCGAGCTAGTTGTAAGCCCTCCTCCTGTTGCTGCTGCTGCAGTAACCCAGCTCAGACTGTTCCTGTTCAGCCAAATGCCTGTCATTCCTCTATGCAGATTACTAGGGGCAAAGGTCATGGGGAGGGAGTCCCTAGCTGGTACAGCCACACCAAGCTCACTCGCAGAGATCACCACCACACAACAGGAGCAGTATGTAGTTTTAAGCTACTCTCGGCTCCCACACAAAGAGCTCGGTGTTAAATGATCCTATACTGTTTGAATGAGAAAGAATGAAGTACTTAGGCATGGTGTTTAAGTTTAGCAAGCTCTTGTTTTCTTTAAAGGTGCTTATCCCTATTTAGTTTCTGTACCTCAAAGGGCTGATCTCTTTCTTTTCTGCTAGTGCTAGTTACAGAATATCATGTGCCCTCTCTTTCTCAAGTGCGTGCGCACACATCATTTCTTGTTGCTAAACTCTCCATATTTTATGGATCTTTTTTGCTACATTTTTATGAATGCATGTTAATCAAAAACATCTGAAGACACTTGACAAAAAGGGCAATTAATATTTTTTAATCTACAGTTTGCCAAGCCGTTCCCTGAAGATACATACCTGTTCTCTAGTTGCTGAACAGATTTGTAGAGAGAAATGCTGGGTTGAAGAATGAGAGTTACAGAATGGGGTAAAATATTTGATGTTATTGGACCAATTTATGTTACCCAAAGGACACAAAGTGTTAGTGGATTACATACTCAATGTATGCTGCACTTTCAAATATGGATTAAAAATTTAAACAAGCATGTGGGGCATGAACCTGAAAACTCCACTATGCATATGTTCTGATGACAAACTCAGATGTGGCTCAAATGCAAAAGATTCCAACACTGGGATTAAAAAGAGAAAAAAAAAAGGATTAATGAATTCATACAGATATTAACAACACTTTTTTTTTTTTTACATACAAAGCTCTAACTGCATTACTCAGAAAATGGATCTTGTACATTTCAGAACCTGGCTCCGTAATCTGATATCCGAGGGGGGCAAAATCTGAAATTAATTCCATAAACTGTTCTAGAAAGTTGTTTCATACTCTTCTTTGTAACATCAAAATGGATTTTATAACTTTAAATCTAGGGTGCTTCCAGACGAGCCTATTATTGTACAATCACACTGCTTCATTCGTGGAATTTTACAGGGGTCCAGACAACGTTGTCTAAGGGTGCAATCCTAACTAGATAGGCGATCACCTCTGACCTCGGAGGCGACCGCCTATCCAAAGCAAGGCAGGAGAGGCATGGGCGGGGGGGGGGATCGTTCCCTCCGCGCCGCTCCTTCCTTGCTATTTTTCTCTAGACAGCCGTTTTCGGCGGTCTAGCAGCAGAGGGGGGCAACTGGGAGAGGAAGCTGCCATACAACACATTGGATGTGTCGTATGCTCAGCTCCACTCTACCTGCCCCGGAACGTCCCTTTTCAGTCGCTCCGCGCTCCTCTTCTGAGCGCAGAGGACAGGGCTTCTCCACGCTGCCTCCAAGGCAGTGCAGGTGATGGGGGCAGACAGTTCCCGGAAATGAGCATATCCTATGGCCCTCTAGACAGTGTCTAGTGGCCATAGGATTGCTCCCTAAAACTTGTAGCCATTCATAAGCATAATTTCCAGTACAAATTGTTTCCACTATAAACTCTGAGAGAAAATACATATTTTCTTTTCCAAATAAAAAGAGAGTTTATGAGAACAAGTCAGTTCAAATTATGTTCAATTTTTCCTTTGTTAAAATGTGCAATAATAGTGAAAAAACAAGTTTCGCCAGACTTTTAATGGGGTTCTTGAAAGTAAATGTTGTTGTCTCTATGTACATAGAGTTGTTGTAAGTCCATTCTATAAAAAGTTGTCCATTCTGCAAAATCATAGTGCCATAGAATACCGGCAAGGTTCCTTTTAATAATTCCACAACTATATTAGTTACAATTAATTTCTGTTACAGAATCTGTTCTCAAACTTTTTGCTGAGCTTTCCAGTTCAAAGTATGTCCTATTCTTCATTGATATGCAAGGGCAAAGCTAGACACTATGCCAAATGCACAGCCACAGCTGCAAATGTGTCTAATTCCACCTTCTGCTCCATTACTCCTAGTATAACGGAGGGAGCAATCCTGTGGCTGCTAGTCAGCGGCTAGACAGCCATAGGATATGTCAGTTTCCAGGAACCAACCTCGAAGCCCGTGCTCCGAGGTCAGTTCCCGGAGAACCAACCTTCCCCACCTCCTGGGCCGCCTCGCAGGCAGCTCAGAACGGCCCCGCGCTCCACGCTTGGAAGAGGAGCATGGAGCGGTGAAAATGGGGTGTTCTGGAGCGGGGAAGGCAGAAATTCCAGTATGACACATCCTATGTGTTGTCCGGCAGCCACTTCCCTCGCTCCGCCTTCCCACAGCTAGACAGTTGAAATCGGGATGATCCCCTCCACGCTTCTCCTGCCCTGCATTGGATAAGCGTTCACCTCTGAGTTCAGAGGCGGTCGCCTATCTCCATAGGATTGCGCCCTTACCTATGTCCTAATGTCACAATGTTCCGTATTTTTCCACTGTTATTCAACATCATTGGCTGCCACTGATGTGTGTGTGAAGAGTGTTAGCAGGGAAATGCTGAATATCATGCCATCAGGACATGTACTAGATGATATGGAGGAAGAGGGGAGAATTGGACACGCATCTGTTTTTGGTGGCACCTGAGTGTGTAGTGTAAAATCTAGTTTGGACCCAAGTGGTTTACATGAACAGAACACAGACAGTACGGCTGGATAAATGGCAACACAAAGAAATTTGTAAAACGGATTAAAAAGGAATTGCTATGTAAACAAGATTTTTGAAAGAACAAATCAGTAGCATGGATTGACAGTACTTCTTTTTGCATAACAAATTTTTTGTAACCACTATTTATAACAGTAATGTTGACCCTTTGTCTTGTATGCTCTATTGATCTCCACATCTTTCCACACTAGTGCAAATAGGGAACTAGCAGCAATAGTTCAGAACGGCAACTGCTGTACAAAACCAAGTGCTGGTGATTTCTTTCTTGTCTCTATGCCTCTATCACACATTTGCTATATCACGCAAGTGCACTATTGTGCGACCACCCATCCAGAAAGGAAAGTTAAAAAAAAAAAATCATCACACCTACAAAGGGGTTTTTAATGTCACTCGGTCATTATCATGCATTTGACTAGCAACAGCTAAGCCCCCATCTCTCACTATGTCATTAACGCATGATAGTGACATGAGACAGTGGTTTTAGAGGGACAGAAGAATAAAAAAACAATTGGCGGAATCAGGCATAGTTTGGGGAAGGGGTCTTCTCAGAAGTAACTCCCATTGTGGTCAATGAGGTTAAGGCCAAGTATATCAGAGTTGTTGGTGTTCAGTCGTTAAGTCGTGTCCGACTCTTCGTGACCCCATGGACCATAGCACGCCAGGCCTTCCTGTCCTGCGCTCTCTCCCAGAGTGTGCTCAAGTCCATATTCATTGCATCGGTGATGCTATCTAGCCATCTCATCCTCTGCCGTCCCCTTCTCCTTTTGCCTTCAATCTTTCCCAGCATCAGGGTCCTTTCCAGGGGGTTTTCTCTTCACATTAGGTGGCCAAAATATTTGAGCTTCAGCTTCAGTATCTGTCCTTCCAATGAGCATTCAGGGTTGATTTCCTTTAGGATTGACTGATTTGACCTCAACTGCTGTCTGGTGTACCTGGGACATTACTTTCCCCTATATTTATCACTCCTATATGTCAGGAATTGGGAAGAAAATAGCCACACACACCAATCTCTGCAATTTTGGAAGAGCCAGGTGTATCTCTGACTTACCAGTTGGTACACTGAGTAAGGAACCTTGTCAGCTAAGGGCACAATCCTATAGAGATAGTCATCGGCCTCCTAACTTGGAGGTTGATGACTATCCAATGCAGGGCGGCAACAGCATGGACGAGATTGTCACCTCTATGCTCCAGCTGCCCTGCATTTTTGGCTAGACAGGTGATTTCACCTGTCTGTCTGCAGCTTCAGGGAGGGGGAGGGAAAGAGGCCGCGTGGCACATAGGAAGTTGCACAATGTGGCTTCCACAGTTCCCTCCCCAACCCCAGGACTGCCGCCTTTTCTCCATCTCCACACTCCGTTTCAGAAACATAACCGGTGCAGAGAGAACCATGCCAGCTATGAGGGGGAGGGGGAGGAGAGCATGATTTCTGGGAACCAAGGCTGGAGCCCTGGCTCTGACCTTGGTTGCCAGAAACTGGAAAATCCTATGACCCTCTAGACAGTCTCTAGAAGCTATAGGATTGCTCCCTAAATGTGTCAGCTTTCGACCATTCTGAAATTAGACAGTGGGATATGCATGCATTCAATAAAATGGAAAGCTAAATATAGTGGGGGGAGGAAGCAGGAAAGAGGGATCATGTCTGTTCCCACTGCCATGAATTTGCTATAATGCTTGCATGGCAAAATCATAAAACTGAAAGGTTTAATGCTTGTACGTATCAAGCATACATTTGTACGGGGGGATCTTCATGACAATGAAATGAGAAGCGCGTTGGAGTATTATCCCAATTTTCATGGAAATGGCTTCAGTCCATCAGGTACACACACAAAGCAAGAAAAGCCGAATGTACCATGCCTTTAAAATCTGGTTTTCATGGGTCACACGGCACTTGAAAGGAACATACTTCTGGGTGGGCTGGGGGAAGTAGAACTGAATGTTATCAACCTGGCAGGGGCTGCTCAACCGAGGAAAGAGGCTTGTTTCTCAACCCCTGTCCAGGCTCTTCCCTGCTACTACATATTACGAATGGAGAGTAACTAATTCACAGTTCCCTTCCAGCAAACTATCACAGAGTTAGAGCTCCCCTGTTCTTTTCCCCAATGTGCACACTTTTGCCCGAAGAAGCCAAAATCCCCAGTTCTCCAGTGCAGCATCTGAAGGTTCCCTATAAGAGTACCCCCCCAATTTTGCCCTATTCCAGCAAGCTGTTGCAGAGTTATTCCTCCCCCGCTTTGTCCCAATGTGCGAACTTTTGCACGAAGAAGCCAAAATCCCTGATTCTTGAGTACATCATCTGAAGGCCTCCCCCTGAGAGCAGCCTATCCCCCATCATTTTGCCCCATTCCAGCAAACTGTTGCAGAATTATGGCTTCCAACCCCGCTTTCTCCTTGTCTGGGCTTCTCTGGGCACTTCTCCCTGCTCACAATGACAGGCTTCTCTGCTCCTGGGTTCCCTACACCGTGCTGGATCACTACAGCAATAAAACCCTTATTCACATCAGAGAAGCAACTTTGCACAACTTCGGAGAAGCGATTTAACACAACAATAGACAAGCAAAGTAACACAAACATCAGAGAAGTGCATCATCACAGAAGCTAGTTACTTCCATTGGCAAAAAGGAAGCGCAGCGCGATTCTGAAGACTTGAAAGAGCGCTCTAGTGCTTTGATGTGTTGGAAAGGCAGGCAAGTTACTTTACTTAACTAGGCTACCAAGAACACAGCCAGGAGAAAAACACACCACTCAGAATGCCCCTATCATACTGAATTAAAAGCAGAGGGATGGGCACACAGCAGCTGACCCACAAGGGAGCTGAATTAAAGAAAAACAATGGAGTAAAAGTACTCTGCAAAAATGCAGCTTCCTTACAGGTAAACTCTGAGGTGGCTGCAGAGTGGCCACAACATCATCTATCCTTAATTACTTTAAGCCACAGCAGCATTGGAGACCCGCCCCCTGTAGATGGGCCCCAGGATAACTTAATATATACTCCTATACGACTTATAGTAAATGCATCATGGTCAGGGTTGAGGTTGGCAGGAGTGGGCTGGTGCAATCCTGCTACATATTTTATTTTTAGTTTGCTAGGTATGTGACCAGCTCTAAAGTCTTGAGACTTTGGCTGTTCAACCTGCTCCACCCTCTCATTCTGCTCTAGATCCTTAAAATATGAGATGGGAAGTAATATTGGAACTGACCCTTGATTGCCTACTTATGAGGTAGACCTTTTCAGCAGTAGGCTATGTTGTTAAAAGACATCCAAAATTAGTATTCAAGTGCTTGTAGTAGTACTTGTAACTGAGGATTAGTGCACTGGCACAAAAGTAATTGAACAAAAATGAAATGCAGGTGTAGAAAAGAAAAGTGTCAGAAAGCTCAAGTGGGATCTAAGCTTATAAAAACTTGTCTTTATTAATGCAGATGTTGAGCCAAATTATTTTTAATTTTCTCTCTTTTTTGTACACTGCTGTTTATTAAGTAGGATTTTCCCCTTGTTTGGTATGTGGAGTGCAGTGCTTTGTCTTCTGTTTGCTTTTTATAAGTTAAAGAAAATCTTTTAAAAATGCTCCGGGGGTGGACCAAGAGAACCTATATTGATATATAGGAAAATTATTCATACAAGAAAGGCAGAATTATTTTCCACAGTAAAATTCTGGAATCTGGATGACAACGGAGTTAAAAGAGTTCTAAAGGAGGATAAGGAGATTGTGGAGAAGCTGAATGAATTACTTTCACCTGTCTTCATTGCAGAAGATGTAGGGCAGATACCTGTGCCTGAACTGATGTTTTCAGGAAAGGAGTCTGAGGAACTGAGGCAAATAGTGGTGACCAGTGATGAAGTTCTCAACTGTATTGACAAATTGGAAGTTAATAAATTGCCAAGCCCAGATGGTATCCATCCTAGAGTTCTTAAAGAATTCAAATGTGAAATTGTTGATCTTCTAACAAAAATATGTAACATTTCCCTAGGATCATCCTCTGTACCAGAGGACTGGAGAATGGCCAATGTAATGCCAATTTTAAAAAAGGGATCCACGGGGGATCCAGGAAATTACAAGCCGGTTAGCTTATCATCTGTTCCAGATAAATTGGTTGAAAGCTCATTTAAAGATAACATTAGTAGGCATATGGAAGACAAGCTCTGCTGAAAAAGAATCAAAGGTAAGTAATGTCTCACTAACTTTTTAGAGTTCTCTGAGAATGTCAATAAGTATGTGGACAGGGGTGATTGGGTAAAGATTGTTTACTTGGACTTCCAAAAGGCCTTTGACAACGTTCCTCAGAAAAGATTCTTGAGCAAACTTAGCAGTCATAGAAGAAGAGGAGAGGTCCTCTTATAGATCAGTAACTGGTTAAAGAACGGAAAGCAGAGAGTAGGAATAAATGGCAAATTCTCCCAAAGGAGGAATGTAAATACTGGGGTCCCACAGGGATCTGTATTGGGACCAGTGCTTTTCAACTTGTTCATAAATGATCTGGAATTAGCAGTGAGGTGGCCAAGTTTGCTGATGACACCAAATTATTTAGGAAGGTTAAAACAAAGAGGGATTGCAAAGCACTCCAAAAGGATCTCTCCAAACTGGGAGAATGGGCATCAAAATGGCAAATGTGGTTCAATGTAACCAGGTGTAAAGTGAGGCACACTGGGTAAAAAATCCCAACTTCATGTATATGCTGATGGGATCTGAGCAAGCGGTGGCGGGTCAAGAAAGAGATCTTGGGGTTGTGGTGGACAGCTCGATGAAAATGTCGACCCAGTGTGCATTTGCTGTGAAAAAGGCAAAATCCATGTTGGGCGGAACTAGGAAAGGAATTGAAAATAAAACTACCAATACCATACTGCTGTTATACAAATCCATGGTATAACCACACTTCGAATACTGTGGACAGTTCTGGTCACAACACCTAAAAAAGGATATTGTAGAGTTGGAAAAGGGCAAGTAAAATGATCAAGGAGCTGGAGTAACCCCCTATGAGGAAAGATTACAACATCTGGGGCTGCTTAGCTTAGAAAAAAATGCGAGTAAGGGGAAGACATGATAGAGGTGTACAAAATTATACATGATGGGGAGAATGTGGATAGGGAGATATTTTTCCCCTCTCATAATACTAGAAACCGGGGTCATCCTAAGAAGCTGATTGGTGGGAAATACAGGACAGATAAAAGGAAGTACTTCTTCACACAGCGCATAGTTAAACTATGCCATAGTGATGGCCACCAATTTGAATGGCTTTAAAAGGGAGTTGTACAAATTCCTTGAGAGTCCTAATGGCTATATGCTAACTCCAGCATCAGAGGCAGTATGCCTATGTGTATGTCCCAGGCGTGGGCTGCTAAGATTTGGAGGTGCCAAGGTAATGATAAGCCAGATCCAGGTTTGTTTACAAGACTTTATTGAGTACTTATAGCACACAGGGGTACCCAATGGTTGGGTCAGACAGCTTCTCTGAACCCAGAGCCATGGGGTAAGATGGGTTTTAGGCGTACATGTTAGCAGTGAGGCAGCATGACAGAAGCAAGCATTAATTAGCGTTCATCTGCAACTTTCACAGTATAGACTAACAGTGCTTGTTCAGAAGGAAAACAATCAGAACTTTCCCAACACATACACCTGTAGCTTACACAAAGAGAGCTCCACTTCCCAGGCGCATCCTAGGCCCTGATAAGGTACCAGAGTTCATTAGCATGGGGTGGCGATGGGGTGGTGCTGAGGTGGCGATATCGACCTTTGACTCATCCTACCAGCCAAGAGGCCCACTAGCAAAAGAATTGCACGAATAAAACATTATGGATCTCTAGGCCCCTCTAAAACTACTGGTGACTTGGTTACAGGCCTGGGGCCATTACACTATGTACACCAGTTGCAGGGGAATATGGGTTGGGTGTGTGTGTGTGTGCTGTTGCACTCATGTCCTGCTTCTGGGTTCCCTATGGGCAGCTGGTCGGCCACTGTGAGAACAGAATGCTGGACTAGATGGGCCTTGGTCTGATCCGTAACAGCTCTTCTTATGATCTTATTCTTAGGCTGTATTCCTATTTCACATTCATAGAGCTTTAAGCAAAATGTATGAGTACAAAATTGTCTTCTCTCACAAATACAATCACTCATTCATGAAAAGAGAAGAGATTCCCAAATTTCAAACTTTCAATTTTTTGTAAATCCTTACACAGTCATTAACAGTAAACAAGACAGCCAAACACTAAAATATAAATGGTCTAGAACAGGCTTCCCCAATCTGGTGCCTTCCAGATGTTTTGGACAACAACTCCCAGCATTTCTGCTGGCTGGGGCCTGAAACCTAATACATCTGGTGGGCATCAGGTAAGGGAAGGCCTGTCTCGAAAGTACTAAAAAAAAATCTAGCTTTTTAAAAGATGACTATGCATACATGAGATCTGTTTGTACTAGTTCACATCTTCAAGGAGGAAGGAAGCAATGATGAGCAATAAAATAACCTCTCAGTACTATCATGGTAGTACACTTGATCCTCCTTCAGTACCTTGATAATTGCTTGAATTCAAAAGAGCAGAGCAAAGCCTCACTGCAGGAAAAAGAGCATTAATTCCTATCCTAATTCTACTTGGTATCCTACACTGATGGATTGGGGAAAACTGTCTTCACTGCCTACAAACAGTTTCTGATCTAGTCAATTTCATTACTGAGGAAAAACTCAAAAAGCAAAAAAAGTTCAAACTACTTGCAACAGGGGCGGCCACTTTTGTTGGTCATGTGTCTGCCCTTTTCACATATAAAATGGGAGAGCTTTAATTTTCACAAGAATAGGGAATGAAGGGAGCTGCTTTATCTTCCCATGCTCCATCTCTTCAAACATTTTTGTCCCTGATTTGAGCAACCATCTCCTACTTTTTCTCCCCTCTCCTTTCACATGGTTCAACATTTTCCTGAATGAAGACTTCTGGAGAACTTCAAAACTTGCTCATAATGTTGTGATGTTTTTATTGGTCCTAATAAAGATATTCAGCTTTTCTACACAAGGCTGCTAATCCATTGCATCTACTTTCAGTTTCGTCCTAGAATTGAGATCCAAGCACTACATGAGGAGCATTTCCTTTCCTGCTTTTCCACTACATAACCTCTAGGTGGCACTGTGGTATAGCACAATAGCTATACCACAGGTGGAAGTGTTTTACAGGTGGAAAAAGTGTTTTCTTTCACTTTCACAAATAATACCACATTTTCCCTGCTCTAAAAAAAACTTGCAGAAAGTGCTGCTTACAAAGAAGCGAAACTGGAGCGTCATGATGTCATCTATAGAACCCGTAAACAACCATGAGTAGGGAATGATAAGTGTACAACAAATGCCTTGTGTAGAAAAGCTCATTTGGATGTCTTCTCGCCTGGATCACTGATACTGGAAATAAGCTGGGCTGGGAGAGAATTGTCTGAGAAAATAGAATGTGGGGAGAGGGGTGGGTGACGCAGGGCAAAATTCAGCTCCCCTCACCTACAAGCCCATTTTATTTTTATTGTTAAACTTATGTTATAAACTGCTTGACAAAAAAAATTTACCAAAGCAGTGTACAATACAAAAACACTCAAACACAATAAAATACAGTATGAAAATAGAAAAATATCTATTTCAAGATATACATATCTAAAAGAGTAACCAGCAGCATACTTGATCAACAAAAAATAATCTGGGAAAGCTCATAATTGTTGGTACTTGCCTTAACTGCAGGGGCAAAATATTCCATAGAGCAGGGGCAACTACACGAAACACCCATTTTTGAGTGGTCAGCAAATGAATCCAGGAAGCATGCAGAGCCTCCAAAAGAGCCACCTCTAATGACCAAAGGAAGTGGGCAGGAGTGTAAAAGATGAGGCAATCTCTCAATAAGCTGGTCTGAAGTTGTTTAGAGCATTATACACTTGTACTAACACCTTACAGTTGTCCTGGTAGCAGGTAGGCAGTAACTCTTTGAAAACTGGCAACTGAACCACTGCATTTCATACCAGCTGCAGCTACTGGATCAATCTCAAAGGGAGTCCCACATAGAGCTGCTGAGATCAACCTGCCCCAAGTGACACCGCTTTTGAATTCATGAATTCATGGCACCGCTTTGCCCCCCCGCGTCGCAACTGCGCAGCAATGCGGCTTCACGTCAGCATGCCGTGTGATACACTCACGATGTACTACGTGCTTCCCTGAGACTCACTGTGCCCCTTTTTCTTGCCATTATACTGAAATGCGCAGCAGTGCAGTCCCATGAGCATAGGGGTGTGAAACTTCAGTGGCTGTTTTATATTTCAGGGGCTCTGCTGTGTCTTTCTGACCCTGTTTTACGTAAAAATTGGGTATTTTGTGCTCCTTCATTTCTGCAGCATCAGTTTGTCAGTTCTGCAGCCCAAGACTCTTACAATGGTTCACACTCACAAGCATGAGCGCTACATGCCAAGCCATCACTCCAAAATGGTGTCTGGAGCAATGTTGTTCCTCTACCAAGACCCCCACCCCTGCAGCCCTTGGGTACTGAATCCAAAAGCAATCGTTGCGAACATACAAAGCTGAAAAAATGTGTGAAAGTGTGATTAAATAAATGATAACGTCCTCTGTGCCTCTGTAACTGCGCAGCTGCAAAGGGATGGGGGAGCAAAGGGGCATCACAGAGTGACGCAGGCACTACGCACGCCTACAACACACCCACTGTAAGATGCGAAGTCAGTTCAGGGAAGGAACAGACAGCCTGCAACCATGGGGGAACCCACAGCAACCTCCCAAAATTGCAGTAAAATGACTCCTTGGAACTCTGCTTTTTCCTGACAAAAACCACGGATGGCTGCAAAGTCGCAACTGTGTCATCTATCACGAGGGACCTCGACTTGCCCCCGCCCCGGAGTAACAGCCCAGTGTAGATGGGGCCCAGAAGTACTCCCAAGCTATGAACCTGTTCCTTCAAAGCAAGTGCAATCACAGAATCGGTTGTTGACCACTCTCCCAGACCTGAGAATCACTCACCCATAAGGCCTCCATCTTGCTAGGATTCAACCTCAGTTTATTGGTCCCCATACAGCGCATTACTTTGTCCAGACACTGACTAAAGACTTGCACAGCAACATCTGATTCAGATGTTATGGAGAAATAGAGCTGGGTGTCATCAGAATGCTGATCACCATGCTTCAAATCCCCAGCAGCTTCATATATATTTTAAACAGGATTGGCAACAGGATGGTATCTGGCAGCACTCCACAGTGCAACTGCCAGGGTGCTGAAAAACAATCACCAAATGCCACTCTCTGAAATCAAACACAGAAGAAGAAGCAGAGCCACTGCAGTACAGTGCTTCCAACCCTGGGTCAATCAATCAACTGCGTCTATCCAGGAGGATATTATGGTCGACGGTATCAAAAACTGATGAAAGGTTGAGCAAGAGTAACAGGGTCTCATTCCCCAGTCCCTTTCGTGATAAAGATAATCCATTGGAGTGACCAAGGGTGTTTCTGTCCCAAAACCAGGCCTAAACCCAGACTGAAAAGGGTCTAGATAATCAGTCGCATCCAAGAATGTCTGCAGTGGCCCATCCACAACCCTCGTTATTACATTCCTTAAAAAGGGAATATTAGTGACCAGATAATAGTTCCCATAAACAACAAGGTCAAGGATGGGCTTAGGAGCAGTTGTACCACCATCTTTTTCAAGGCAGTATGCACCACCCTTGTGTAATGACACATTAACCACACCCTGGACCTAACATGTCACCACACCTCAGCTAGCTCTATTGGCCATGAAGGTCAAGAATTGAGAAGATGCATAATCTGATCTCATAACACAGGCTGAGATGGTGCATTATACACCTCAGCAGGATCTGTAACAAAAACAGTTGTTGTTGTTCAGTTGTTCAGTCGTGTCCGACTCTTCATGACCCCATGGACCATAGCACGCCAGGCCTTCCTGTCCTCCGCTCTCTTCCGGAGTGTGCTCAAGTCCATATTCATTGCATCAGTGATGCTATCTAGCCATCTCATCCTCTGCCGTCCCCTTCTCCTTTTGCCTTCAATCTTTCCCAGCATCAGGGTCTTTTCCAGGGAGTTTTCTCTTGGTAGGGATGTACGAAAGTCACTTACCTTGAACGAAATTTCATTTGTGGTGGGGGGGAGGCGCTCCGTCCCTCCCCCCGAAATTCTGGCGGGGGGGAGGTGCTCCGTCCCTCCACCCCCGAATCCTGGCCGGCCGGGCCGCAAATGGTGGCAGCCGTAGCCGCCGCCGTTTGCGTCCCTGCAGTCAGCCATGATAGGCGACGTAAAAGTTTACGTAGCCTATCACGGCTGAGTAAAAAAAAACAAAAAACCTGCGCGTATGCAAATGGCGGTGCCCATGGGCGCCGCCATTTGCATTCCTTATTTTGGCACGTCTAGTCTACGTAAACATTTACGTAGACTACGGCGAAAATAAGGGGAACGCAAATAGCGTAGACGCTATCCTTTCTCCAGTCCTCTGGTACAGAGGCTGATCCTAGGGAAATGTTACATATTTTTGTTAGAAGATCAACAATTTCACATTTGCATACACGCAGGTTTTTTTGTTTTTTTTTACTCAGCCGTGATAGGCTACGTAAACATTTACGTAGCCTATCACGGTATTTTTTAAAAATCTAGCCGTGATAGGCTACATAAATCTTTACGTAGCCTATCACGTTTTTTTGGGTTTTTTTTTTTTTTTTACTGGAAATGGCGGCGGTGGCGGCCAGTCGCCGAACCGCCGCCGCCGGGAGGATTTGCCCAAGGTAAGTCCCGCCCCGGGGGGGCGGGGGGGCAGACCGTTTTGCCACCAATTTCGGGGGGCCAAATGCGCTGGCATTCGGCCTCCCCGAGATTCGTGGCGAAATTCTCTGACATCCTTAATTAGGTGGCCAAAATTTTTGAGCTTCAGCTTCAGTATCTGTCCTTCCAATGAGCAGTCCTTTAGGATGGACTGATTTGACCTCCTTGCAGTCCAGGGGACTCGTAAGAGTCTTCTCCAGCACCACAGTTCGAAAGCATTGATTCTTCGGCGCTCAGCCTTCCTTAAAGTCCAGCTCTCACAGCCATACGTTGCTACTGGGAAAACCATAGCTTTGATTAGACGAACCTTTGTCAGCAAGGTGAGGTCTCTGCTTCTTACTATGCTGTCTAGGTTTGCCATAGCTTTCCTCCCAAGGAGCAAGGGTCTTTTATTTTCATGGCTACAGTCACCGTCTGCGGTGATCTTGGAGCCCAAGAAAGTAAAATCTGTCACTGCTTCCATTTCTTCCCCTTCTAGATGCCAGGAAGTGATGGGGCAGATGCCATGATCTGAGTTTTTTTAATGATGAGTTTCAAACCAGCTTTTGCACTCTCCACTTTCGCCCTCAACAAGAGGCTCTTGAGATCCTCTTCGCTTTCTGCCATTAGGGTGGTATCGTCTGCATATCGGAGGTTGTTGATAATTCTCCTGGCAATCTTAATTCCGACCTGTGATTCATCCAACCTGGCGTTTCTCATGATGTACTCTGCATATAAGTTAAATAAGCAGGGCGACAATATGCAGCCTTGTCGTACTCCTTTCCCAATTTTGAACCAATTGGTTGTTCCATGTCTGGTTCTTACTGTTGCTTCTTGACCCTCGTACAGGTTTCTCAGGAGACAGGTAAGGTGGTCTGGTACTCCCATCTCTTTAAGAATTTGCCACAGTTTGTTGTGATCCACACAATCAAAGGCTTTAGCATAGTCAATGAAGCAGAAATAGATGTTTTTCTGGGATTCTCTTGCTTTCTCCATGATCCAGCGAACGTTGGCGATTTGATCTCTAGGTCCTCTGCCTCTTCGAAACCCAGCTTGTACTTCTGGTAACAAAAACAGTACCAAGCTCATTTTGAAGGTGAATGATTTTATCCTTAAAGTGTCTGGCAAACAAGGGGTCACAGTGGACCTCATTAAGAAGTCACCTTTGCTCATGTACAAACTGTGTGTGAATGCAGCTGACACTCAAACAACAAACATGTCTGTCCCTGTCACTTCTAGATTGGCTCAAATATGTCTTTGAATTGCAGGCATTTCTGAGAGAAGAGGTGGCCTTGCCCCATTACTCCCATCCCCACCCCTATTTTTTAAAGGAAATAATTCATTTATTAAAAATGAACATTCATAGTATGGATAGTGGCAGGTCTACAATATCTCCCCAAGTCTTTGAAAAGCTTTATACACAGCATCTGGCAGTCTTTCAGAAGTTGTAGTCCTAAATGTGTGTAAAAATAGGTGCACAGAAATACGATGGGATATCCTGTATTCAAAGCATTCCTTTTAAAATGTGAACTCAAGTCTCTTTTAAAATACACTAAGGAAGGAAGTATATTTTACCCCTATATAGCTTTATCTCTTGCTCTATAGGGCATTTTCCATTGAAGGTCCAGTCGTGTGGGACTCAAACACCTTTCCTCAAGAATCTACTTCTGTTTCAAGGAAACTATCTTTTCCCAGTGCTCATATTGACTGGGAGACATAAGTACTGTGCTGACCGGATTCAACTGCGTGAGAGAGAAGCGGGGCTAAAGGAGTTCTGAAAGAGGCTGGGAGGAACAGTTTTGGGACTCAGAAAAACGGCAACAACAACTAGAGCGATGACTGAAGTCTCAAAACCAGCCTGGCCTGATCTTTCCTCTCCATGAATTTCCCTTGTCTTCTTCCTTGTTGGACAAAGCTTTTATTTAAGGAAGTATTTTCTCAAAAAGCACACATGCACAGAAACTCAGGAACATATAGATGTGCAAGCACAAACATACATTTTTCATGCTAGTATTCAACTTTCCAATTTATATGCAGTATTTTGGCATCTATAGTTTTTAAACAGGAACATTACTATTCCATGTTTCCCAGGGGCTAAAGAATGTCTACCACAGTTTTTAAAGTTCACCTTTGTGGAAAAATGACACAGTGGAAATACTCACTCCTATTCCCCCAAAATGATGTTTTCAAAAAGTTGTATAGGTCTATGAATAGCATTCAAATACAAAGTAACAGACGTTCACTAATGTAATACAGTGTTTATGCATCTGTAGAGATTGTGTACACCTCAGAATGTGAATAATGAGTATCTATCTACATTCATTTCACCTGAGATGTCTATACACTGAAGGCCATTACTTTAAGTGGACTTCATCCACTTATATCAGAGGTCACCTCATTATACAATCATAAATTTAATGATATGTGAATATATTGCACAAGTAGTTTTAAATTAATATCCCCTCCATAACTACTGTATTTGTTCACAGGATATGTTTACAGATAAAACAGATGATAAGGGAGTTTATTATTATAATTTATACCTGGCAATGCATTTGGGTTGCAAGCCTAAGCATACTCGGAAGTATGTTCCACTGAAATCAATGGAACCTAGTTTAATGTAAACATATTTAAGGATCAGGGTGTGGGACTCTAGCTGCTTTTTTATTTCATCCGGGGTAGGCAACATATGGCTACACCTAGTTAATACAAGTCTGAGCTTTGAGTGAAAAATCATGAATTTTAGTGCTTGAAAACTGAATGATAGTGTTCAGAGTTGACTGTGTAATTATGGTTTCATATTGCAAAAATCATCATTATTTTTGTTGCCATTTTAAATTTTTTACAAAATATCTAAATTCAAAATTGAAAATTAAAATTTGAAATTCTTTTTACATATTTATTTCAGCCTTATAATGCCAAGTGTTAGTTTCCAAAGATAATATTGAAAAGGCCAACATGTAGGATTATCCCTACAGTAAAAAGAATACTACTGTTATACCTCTCCAAGACACACACACACACACACACCCAGCAACACAAATGTACATATTATTTGATTCCAACTACCAACAGGATAAATAATCAGACCTCTGTGAAGCTCAAACACTTTTGGTAGGAAAATACTCTGAAAATGCACATTTTCACCTGCCAAAATTATCCTAGAAAAAAAGTATCCATTTCCAAATATGAGTAACTTACAGTTCACAGTTTATGCAAAAGGTATGTGCATATTCAGCACAAGCCAGCATAGCCAGTGGTGAGGGATGATGGAAGTTGCAGTCCAAGAACATCTGGAGGGGCACACATTCTCCATCCCTGTCTTAAATAAATGTTAAGTGACACAATGCTTTTAAAAGAGGAGAGGGGGAAGTGTGCAACTGTCGCAAAACATGGGTTGAAGAAGGGCAAGAAGAGCAGTAGCTCTAGGGAAGAATTCTCAGCGGCTAACCCTCCACTCAGGGAATCTCTTACCCTTCAAGACAGTTGTGTTCTAAAGAGATACGGAGTGTTAGCTAATCCATTTACATTCATCTGAAACAACATTCTGGATACAAAAGAAAGATGTCCACACTCAGTGTTTTAGAAACTGCAAGTAAAGCCTTCCAAAAGAATCAAACTGGCATAACAGATAGAGACAGAAGGCTGTTTAAAATAATAGCTTTTCAAAGTGTCATTCAGTTTGATGTAAAACAACTCTAAAGTTATTTGTGTCTCTGACTATGGGTAGAATTATTTACATGTAGAAACAGCACACAGTGCTTTGGCTTGGTCAGCAATTTCACTTTACAATTTTAAAAGGGAACTGTCCTAATAAAATGCTAAGGATCTGTGTATTTAGTATCTAGATGTGGGACTTGCAGATTCAGTTTTGTTTACGCCATTTCATTTTGTTTACTTCTTAATTTCTTTATGTGTAACACCAGTTGGGTTTGTTGAATTTCCCTTCTTTGCCCTCGTTATCCCTCTCCTTAAATAACCATACAAGGAACAATAGTAAAACTATTTTGAAGTGAATTTAGGTAAGTGACTCTTCAGTGCTACAATTTATATCTGCTGGCTTTGGTAAAGGTATCACAGCTGTGATTGTCAGGGGATCTTTTACTATGCATTTTAATAGCCATATTACCTGCCTTCTAGGACTGTTGTGTTTACAATAAATTGTAATACATATGCATTTATTCTACTTTGTTCAGCAATATGTGATTGTCTATTTTTAACATTTTAAAAAGGAAACCACGACTTTTTATGCTGTATATAACTCAACTGACAAAAACCACTTAATTTTTTTAAATTCCTGTCTGACCTTATATCAAGATTGTGGATCATAACTGGAGTATGGTATTATAACTTGTGATATGGATCACTGCCTTGTTGTGGCGAAGGGGCTTGCGTAACTCAATGAAGCCATAAGCTATGCCGTGAAGGGCCACCCAAGACGGACAGGTCATGGCAGAGAGTTCTGACAAAATGTGGTCCACTGGAGAAGGAAATGGCAACCCACTCCAGTATTCTTGCCAAGAAAACCCCATGGAATGTATCACAAGGCTAAACGAGATGATGCCGGAAGATGAGCCCCTCAGGTCGGAAGGTGTCCAATATGCTACTGGTGAAGAGCAGAGGGTATTTCCAAGTAGCGCCAGAAAGAGTGAAGCGGCTGGGCCAAAGCCGAAAGGACACTCAGCTGTGGATGTGTCTGGTGGTGAAAAGAAAATCCGATGCTGTCAAGAACAATATTGTTTAGGAACCTGGAATGTCAGATCAATGAATCAAGGTAAGCTGGAGGTGGTCAAACATGAGATGGCAAGATTGAACATCGACATCTTGGGAATCAGCGAACTAAAATGGACAGGCATGGGCGAATTTAATTCAGCTGACCATCATATCTACTATTGTGGGCAAGAATCCCTTAGAAGAAATGGAGTAGCACTCATAGTCAACAAAAGGGTGGGAAAAGCAGTACTGGGGTACAATCTTAAAAATGATAGAATGATCTCAGTACGAATCCAAGGCAAACCATTCAACATCACAGTAATTCAAGTCTATGCCCCAACCACTGAGGCCGAAGAAGCTGAGGTTGATCGGTTCTATGAAGACCTACAACACCTTCTAGAACTAACACCAAAAAAAGATGTCCTCTTCATCATAGGGGATTGGAATGCTAAAGTAGGAAGTCAAGAAATCACCAGGATAACAGGCAGGCATGGCCTTGGTGTACAAAATGAAGCAGGACAAAAGCTAATAGAGTTTTGCCAAGAGAACATGCTGATCATAGCAAACACTCTTTTCCAACAGCATAAGAGGAGACTCTACACATGGACATCACCAGATGGTCAATATCGAAATCAGATTGATTATGTCCTTTGCAGCCAAAGATGGAGAAGCTCCATACAGTCAGTCAAAACAAGACCTGGAGCTGACTGTGGCTCAGATCATGAGCTGCTTCTTGCAAAATTTTGGCTTAAATTGAAGAACGTCGGGAAAACCATTAAACCGTTCAGGTATGACCTAAATCATATCCCTTATGAATATACAGTGGAGGTGAGGAATAGATTTCAGGGATTAGACCTGATAGACAGAGTGCCTGAGGATCTATGGACGGAGGTCCGTAACATTGTTCAGGAGGCAGCAACTCAATCCATCCCAAAGAAAAAGAAATGCAAGAAAGCCAAGTGGCTGTCTGATGAGGCTTTACAAGTAGCTCACGAAAGAAGGGAAGCGAAAAGCAAGGGAGAAAGGGGAAGATATACCCAACTGAATGCAGAGTTCCAGAGAATAGCAAGGAGAGACAAGAAGGCCTTCTTAAATGAACAATGCAAAGAAATCGAGGAAAACAACAGAATGGGAAAGACTAGAGATCTCTTCAAGAAAATTGGAGATCTCAAGGGAACGTTTTGTGCAAAGACGGGCATGATCAAGGACAAAGAAGGCAGGGACCTAACAGAAGCAGATGAGATTAAGAAGAGGTGGAAAGAATACACAGAAGAACTATACAGGAAAGATCTGAATGTCCCTGATAGCCATGATAGTGCGGTCACTGAACTTGAGCCGGACATCCTCGAGAGTGAAGTCAAGTGGGCCATAGGAAGCATTAGTAACAACAAAGCTAGCGGAGATGACAGTATTCCAGCCGAGCTATTTAAAATCCTAAAAGATGATGCTGTTAAAGTGCTGCATTCAATATGCCAACAAATCTGGAACACTCAACAGTGGCCACAAGACTGGAAAAGGTCAGTTTACATTCCAATTCCAAAGAAGGGCAACGCCACAGAGTGTTCAAACTACCGCACAATTGCGCTCATTTCACATGCCAGCAAGGTGATGCTCAAAATCCTACAAGCTAGGCTTCAGCAGTATGCGAACCGAGAACTACCGGAAGTACAAGCTGGGTTTAGAAGAGGCAGAGGAACTAGAGATCAAATCGCCAACATTCGCTGCACCATGGAGAAAGCAAGAGAATTCCAGAAAAACGTCTATTTCTGCTTCATTGTGCAAGCACAAATCAAGCCTTTGATTGTGTGGATCACAACAAACTGTGGCAAATTCTGAAAGTGATGGGAGTACCAGACCACCTTACCTGTCTCCTGAGAAACCTGTACGAGGGTCAAGAAGCAACAGTAAGAACCAGACATGGAACAACCGATTGGTTCAAAATTGGGAAAGGAGTACGACAAGGCTGCATATTGTCACCCTGCTTATTTAACTTATATGCAGAGTACATCATGAGAAATGCCGGGTTGGATGAATCAGACGTTTTTCTGGAATTCTCTTGGATGAATCACAGGTCGGAATTAAGATTGCTGGGAGAATTATCAACAACCTCCGATATGCAGACGATACCACCCTAATGGCAGAAAGCGAAGAGGATCTCAAGAGCCTCTTGTTGAGGGTGAAAGAGGAGAATGCAAAAGCTGGTTTGAAACTCAACATTAAAAAAACTAAGATCATGGCATCTGGCCCCATCACTTCCTGGCATATAGAAGGGGAAGAAATGGAAGCAGTGACAGATTTTACTTTCTTGGGTTCCAAGATCACCGCAGGCGGTGACTGTAGCCATGAAATTAAAAGACGCTTGCTCCTTGGGAGGAAAGCTATGGCCAACCTAGACAGCATAGTAAGAAGCAGAGACATCACCTTGCCGACAAAGGTCCGTCTAATCAAAGCTATGGTTTTCCCAGTAGTAATGTATGGCTGTGAGAGCTGGACTATAAGGAAGGCTGAGCGCCGAAGAATTGATGCTTTCGAACTGTGGTGCTGGAGAAGACTCTTACGAGTGCCCTGGACTGCAAGGAGGTCAAATCAGTCCATCCTAAAGGAAATCAACCCTGAGTGCTCATTGGAAGGACAGATAATGAAGCTGAAGCTCCAATATTTTGGCCACCTAATGCGAAGAGAAAACTCCCTGGAAAAGACCCTGATGCTGGGAAAGACTGAAGGCAAAAGGAGAAGGGGACGGCAGAGGATGAGATGGCTAGATAGCATCACGGATGCAATGAATATGAACTTGAGCACGCTCCGGGAGAGAGCGCAGGACAGGAAGGCCTGGCATGCTATGGTCCATGGGGTCACGAAGAGTCGGACACGACTGAACGACTGAACAACAACAACAACATTATAACTTAGGACAAAATGACAAATGTAATTTTTAAAGTTTCTGTTTTATGTCATTCTGCATCACAGCCAGAATGCGGTATAAACATAACGGTGGCCTGTACTCCTTAAGTATTTGCTCTTGCTACTTAACATAAGAGGATTCTATATTGAGCATCTTTACACCAGCCTAAAATTCCACTTTTAAAACAGGGCTTTTTGCTTCCGTTTTAAATGCAGGATCACGACCGACTCCCTTTACACACACTTCCTTCCCCCCGCCTTTCCCCCCTTATCTGAGTCTTCCATGTTTCATTCTACAGCCACTAGATGGTGCTGTGGTCTAGCTCCTCTTATTGAGGCTTTTCCCTTTTCACAAGGGAACTCAAGCGGAACTCAAGCGCTGTAATTTGATAGCTCGTTATCTCCAATCTTCAAAAAAACGGAATAAAAGTCCATTTTATAGTGCGGGAGACACCTTGGAGGTTAACAATGTCATTTAGAAGGCCTGCAAACTTCCATGAGTAACCAATCTCAACAGCAGGATAAAAGCTCTGTGTGAAGAAGCCCATTGTCTCTTCAACAAGTCTAATATCTGCTGTATGAGTAAGAGTTATATAGAGCTATGTGAACATGTAAAGTCATTACTTTGAAATAAAAGTGGTTTTGTGATCATGTAATGAGGCTAGGAATCAGGTTTGGGGCAGGGATCTGTTACAGAATTCTGACCATCAACAAAATGTCAACCTTTTATGTTTTGTTGATGGTCACAATTGTGTAGCAGTTCTCAATGCCAAATATAACATGGCTATTAACTATGACCTTGACTCCATGTTCAAAAGCAGCAACTGATTATCTGATGACTGGGACAGAAAAGAAAGGACAGCTTTGGCCATTTTATATGCTTGTTTGCTTCCTGGAATCATCTAACCGGCCACTATCTGAGAAGAGTGTTGGGCTAATGGGCCTTTGTTTGACACCACGTAACAATCTTCACATGATTACAAGGCACTTTGATTCTCACTGCTTATGCAGAATTGCCAACATTGACACGTAGTTATGTATCAATTATATAATATGTCATTATGTATCCTCATCAAAATCAACGAGAATAGCTTTATATTTAGGGTTTCGGTTTAGGACATAGTAGCCAGCTAGACTGTTCAAACACTTTTGTGATCTATACTTCACAGTTTAGTCTTGCAAGCTTCTGTCACCTCATTCATGATCATCTCCTTCATCATTTAAGAGTGGGCACTCAAAGAGGAAATTAGTTCCTTGCAAGTTTAATCTCCCTTTTCCGCCTTTGCTTTCATCAGCAGCAAAATTGAAAGAACACCTATTCATTTAATCAGGTGTGATGGACAAATTGAAAATGCAGCCTTTTCATAGAATTGTAGGTATGAAAAGATATCTGCATGGAAGCTTGAAATTGCAGCTGAAATAGTTTTTCCTTGAAGCACTATTTTACAGAGCTCAAGGCGCACGCCTCAAACCTGAATGAAAACTGCAAATCCAACATGTTAACTTCAGAGGCAGACATGACAAGAAAGAGAGGACAGCCAGACAGGAAGATGAGAATAAACTCAAATTATATTTCAAAAGAAAGAAACACAAGTGTCCCATAAATAAAATAGCTAGAAAACAATGGCTTGGATCCTGAGTTCCTCTCCAGTGGAAAAGAGAAGGTGACTTTCACCAATTCCCCCTTCTCCCTACAGCCCCTCAGAATCTGCTCTGGAGGATTGGGGGACCCTCCAAAACAGTGGGAGGGCTGCAAGGGGAGGTGAGATACTGGCAAAAATAGCCTCCCCCTTTCACCAGCAGGGTCTTTCCTTGGATCAAAGCCTTTCATGGATATAAGGAACCCTTCTGTTTGCAGAGGAACAGTTAAGATCTAAGCCAATTTCACTAAAGCCAGGGGTGCAAAAAAGAAAAAAAAATGGCCCTGGTGACTGGCCTGCTGAAGAGGTCAGGAAGGAAGTTTTTCTTCTACTCTGGCTTCTAGAAAACCTTACCAACTCCTAACTTTTGAACCCACAACTTCAGTAAAAAATCTTAGCATAAAGTCATGCCACAATAAACCAGCTAGTTCTTTCCATTCCCTCTTTCCTTTTGTTTTATGTTTTAAATTAGATTGAAAACCTGCAGGAAGAGACTTATGTTAATATAACTAGCACCTAGTAATTGTATGTGCTTTTATAAATATTACATGATGACGAGGTGCCATAGTATTCTCTGTGCCTATGTAACTAGCCAAGCAGGAGCCAACAAAACAGTGATAAAAAAAATAAAGAGGCTGAATAAAAAGTAAACGACTAATGCCCTGATCTTATGCAATCAGCATATAGGAGTGGATGTGAAGGTTTCAGCTCCAGAAACATTCCACACGTTGTGCAATCAACACTACAAAAATTGCTCTTTCTACTGCACTGCAAAAAGTATACAGGGAAAACAGCTGATTATTTTCTTCTGTATAGAATCCTATTGGGATCCTTTCTGAGAAAGGATATAGCTCAAAATATACCTTTGAGAAAAATGATAATCATATACTATGGCTACTATGAAAGAATTTTAATTTGAATTCTGAGCTTGTCATTATAAATTGATTATAAAATTCATTACAAATTGGAGGCTCATCTTTCTTCTTCTGTTTTTCCATTTCCTGGTGTACACCCCCTTTTATTCTTTTGTGCAGTATTCTACTGACCTTTCATCCTCTAGATAAAAGAGAAGGCCAGTACTATACACTGGCTTCAAGTAGATCTAATGAAGCAGCAGGGATGATGACTACAACGATGATGGAGGAAGAACAAATTCAACCAGACACAGACTATAGCCCATATTAAGACCTATGCTGTGGTGACGATAGCAGCAGAACCCCATACTTTCCTGCCTCCACTGCATCTACACAGTTATTCAGCAGTTTTGTTCAAATACTTAAAGACTTGTCACATCAAGGACCAGACAGAATGGGCAGCCTGCTATGACCATTTTGGTAGATACTTTGCAGATAAAGTTGCTCCAACTTAGATGCCATGGTTGTAGCTAATCCCAGGGATATAATTTTGGCACTTGCTTGTCCTGTTGTGATAGTTACATTTCAATTTGTATAGCCTCAGGAAGGGGACAGGATCCTTGGTAATGTAAAATCAACCACGTGTGCTTGATCCTTGCCCTGCTTGGCTGATTAAGGCAGCCAGAAGAGGCTTGGTTGAGTGGGTACGGAGAATGGTAAATGTCTCTTTAGACTCTAAAGTTTAGAGGAAGGCGTAGTGCTATCCAGCTGTTGTGAGACTTCTATTGAAAAAACAACAGCCCCTCTCTGAATCCCACTGTGTTCGATACTTTCCAACCAGTATCACTTGTATCCGCCATTTTGGGGCAAGGATTGATTGATTTACATTTTTATCCCTCTCTTCAGCCAAAAAGGCTAAAGAGCAGAGTATCCAAGCCTATAGAATAATCTCAGGGGGGGGGTTAGATGAAACTGATCCATTTCAGTTTGGCTTTGGGCATGGTTTTGGGACTGAGACAGCTTAGGTCATCTTGGTAAACAATCTATGCCAGCTCAAGAACTGGACAGAGTGGATATGTTCCTGTTAGTTCTGCTGGATCTCTCAGCAGTGTTTGATACCATTGACCATGGTTTCCTTCTGGGTCACCTGGCAGGGAAGAGATGAAGACGAACTGTCTTATGGTGGTTCTAGTCCTTCCTTGGGGTCAGTTGCAAAATTATTTTATTTTATTTGTTTTAAAACATTTATACCTCGCCTTATCTCTGAGGAGTTCTAGGCAATTTACAATCATTTAATATTTTAACAATTAAAATATTCCTCCAATTAACAACAGAAAATTGTGATGCAACAGCAATCCAAATATTTAAAATATTAAAAAACACATTAAGATCACTCACCAAAAGCCTTCCTGAAAAGAAAGATCTTCACCAACTTCCAGAAGGTCATTAATGAGGAAGCGGAACACACCTCCCTTGGAAAGGAGCTCCAGAGCCTAGATACAGCCACCAAAAAGGCCCTCTCCCTAGTTCCAACTAGACAGATATCAGGGTTGTTGGGATATACAAGAGGGTAGGAGGTGGGCCCTGTTGCTTTGAAAATGTGCTGTTGCGAACATGCGCATAATTTCAACAATTCTGAAAAGGGATGCCCCCAAATGACCCTTATTCTTGCTGAGAAATGGGGCGGGGGAGGCACTGGATAAACATGCTTACTCCAGAGTAACTCTCTTCAATTGCACTTCATTGACCACAGGAGTGGGGAGGGGGCGGGCAGCCAGCTTCTACTCATTCACTGCCCTGCACCTACGCAGTTGATGACATCAGCCCTATCGAGACGCTGCCCACACAATCTTAAGCAAATGCACTTTCTGTGCCATTTGCCCCCAAGAAAGCAGGGTTTTCTTCAAAGGAGTCAGTAAAGGTCTAGATGGGGGTGAATGAGTTTAGTTTTAATGTAGGCCACATGGAAGTGTTGGCAATGGATGGACCAGTTGGCCAAGCGTTTTGGAAAGAGTCATGATCCCTCTGAAAGAGCAGGTTTGCAGTTTGGGGTTCTCCTAGACCCAGCTTTGTATCTAGATGCTTAGGTGGCTTACGTGGGCAGGAATGCTTTTATCAGCTTTAGTCAATTCATCAGCTCTGCACTTCCACAGGAAAAGCCAACTCTGACCATTATCATACATGCACTGTTGCTATGTGCCCTAAATGGGACTGACTATGAAGACAATAAGGAAATTATACACCAGTTCAAAATACAGTAGTTTGGTGGTTGTTGGGGGCAAGTTGCCAGTAACATAATCACCCCAATGCTGAAAGAACTTCCCAAGTTACCAGTGAGCTAACCACTTGCAGTTTAAGTGCTAATTTTCACCTTTAGAACCCGAAATAGCCTGGATACAGGATATCTCAAAGACTACCTGCTCTCATATAACCCCACCTTTGCAATTATGCATAGATCATCTCAGTATGTCCTGTTCCAAGCAACATGGTCACTAGAAACTATTGGCAATGAGATGCAGGGCTTCTCCATAACAGCAACTGTTCTATTTCTTAAATTTCATTTTCAAGCAATGTATTTGCAAACAGAGAATGCCTGATAGATATCTACCCATGACCATAATATGCAGTATGAGAAGGGGCCTCTCTCTTGCCAAAGTCATCAATCCTTTGGGAAGGCCTGAAGGAGGCCACACCCTTCTTCATTCAATTGGCCTAGGGGACAGTGGTGCGGAGTCCAGGGCAGCTTGAAGAACTGAAGTAACTAGCAGGGACGGCTCCTCCCACTCCCATGTTATATGTTACAACTGATACATGGGGCACATGTTTTTCTAGATTAAAAGTGGTGGGGCACTTCACTTTTACACTCAAAAGTTTATGCCTGCCACTGATTTTCATCTAGAGAAGGTATGTCTCAGTTAAGAAAATTGTGTTAAAAACAACACTTTTCTTTTGCTCAAGACCAACTGAACAGTGTAGGTAAAGTGGTCTTGTAGCATTTAAAACTTACTGGGGGTAGAGAATCAGAAAACAACATTGAAAAAAACTACTACATCCAGGCAGGCAGGCAGGCTATAGAGGTTTACAAGATGCATGCCACTGGGTCTGCTTCAGAGTATAACGCATGTTTAAAAAAAAGTTTATATGCACACTCTCCATGAAAAGGCATTGATTGTTGCTATAAACCATGCAGTACAAGTAGTTAATGAATATTTCATTATTATTCCAGTAAAGGCTTTTAGTAGAACTCAGAAAACAATGACACAGAACTGCTTCTCCAACCACAAGAGAAAGAACATATGCATTTTCATTTCTGACTATGACATAGACATGAAATAAATCAGTTCCAACTCAAAATACAAACGGAGTAAGCCAGAATTGTAAAACAATGTATAGGGATGATCTCCTTAAGGACTGCTGGACAACTTGAGAAGTTATTCCCACTCAGTGGGCCAAGGCTCACCTATGACTATGCGGGTGGCTCTGGTAGATTTATAGGTTGCTCACTAGGTTCGAAAGGGAGTAGGAGAGGAGACAGCTTCACAAGGAAGTAGCAGGAGATTCAGATTGGAAATGGAATTGGCTGGTGGGGAATCCCATACAAAAGAACAGTCCTATCTGTGGGTTCTCATACCCAAACGGTTGGGAATCATTATGTCTGGTAGATGACAAGGATACATTTGAGGGTAAATAAGAGTTTGAACTCTGCTAACCAATCATCCTCCACTGATTCATGGTCTGTCAGAAGGACTGATAACAAAAGCCTGAGTCATCAATGCTTATATACCTAAATTGCTATTTCTAGCATTCGATAGCCAGAGCCAGCAGCTGTGCACAGGACCGCCTAGTTCTATGCCAGAAATAGTAGCTGTTCAGGAAGATGTGTCAGGTATGTAGCCAATCTGAAGAAAAATTATTGTACAGTTTACAGATTCATTGGAAAAAAATAGCCAAAGTGCTTGTTAATCTTACTACACAGAGCAGAGTTTTCCCAAACGTTCTGAGGCTATTATATGTACAATGCAGAAGCGGGGGAAGCAATTTGTTACAGAAGTTATTATGGTGCTTTTTCTCCTACTTATCCACATATGTTTGTTTATTTGGACACTGGAATTACTCATTTGAAGGGATAGAAAAACTAAGCTGGCTGTGAAGATCCACAGTACTGGGGAAAATCAACAAGGTACACTGAACCTGGTTGTTATGTTCTGTTTTATGGGAAAGTGTGTAGACAGGCAGATTCTTCAGGGCTAGACTACATATTATGAAGACATGGGGCTGCAGAAAATGGCCTCTCTATATCACACTATTACTTTCTTCCCATAATGTGCAGCTTCACTTACCTGTGATATTGTCACATCGTGCATTTTCTTGTCCCCTCTGCCAGCAGCAAATGATGTGGAGCAGGGACAGTGAAGCACCTGGAAGTGAAACTACACGTTATAGGAGAGATGGAAGAATGTGACGCAGGGACAGGATACCATTTTCAGCAGCTGCCCCATTTTCAGTAGTGACTTTTGATACCATTGACCATGGTATCATTCTGGGATGGCTCTCTGAGTTGGGAATGGGAGGCACTATATTGCAGTGGCTTCACTCCTACTTAGAGGATTGGCTCCAGAAGGTGGTGCTTGAGGAATACTGCTCTACCCCATGGATTCTCTAATATGGGGTTCCACAGGGGTCAGTTTTGTCCCCCATGCTGTTCAACATCTACATGAAACGGTTGAGTGTGGTCATCCAGAGTTTTGGAGTGCACTGTCATCAATATGCTGATGACACACAGCTCTATTTCTCCTTTTCATCTTCTTCAGGTGAGGTTGTGGATGTGCTGAATCAGTGCCTGATTGCAACAATGGACTGGACAAGGGCTAATAAACTGAAACTCAATTCAGACAACACTGAGATGCTGTTGGTGGGTAGTTCTGCTGACAGGATGGAGGCTGTTCAACCTTTTCTGGATGGCATTGCACTCCCCCTGAAGGAGCAGGTCTGTAGCTTGAGGGTCCTCCTGGAACCATCTTTGTCACCTGAGGCTCAGATAGTCTCAGTGGCACGGAGTGCCTTCTACCAACTTTGGTTGGTGGCCCAGCTACACCCCTATCTGGGCAGGGATAACCTGGCTTCAGTTGTCTATGCTCTGGTAACCTCCAAGGTAGATTACTACAATGTGCTCTACATGGGGTTGTCTTTGAAGATGGTTCGGAAGCTGCAGCTCATGCAAAATGCAGTGGCCAGATTGATAACTGGGACTAGAAGGTCTGCACATATAAGAACGACTCTGGCCTGCTTCCACTGGCTGCCTATATGCTTCCGAGCTCAATTCAAGGTGCTGGTTTTAACCTATAAAGCCCTACACAGCTTGGGACTGCAATACCTGATGGCACGTCTCTCCCGAAATGAACCTACCCATACTCTACATTCAGCATCTAAGGTCCTCCTCCGAGTGCCTCCTCCAAGGGAAGCTCGGAAGGGGGCAATGAGGGAGAGGGCCTTCTCTGTGGTGGCCCTCCCCTCTGTAGAATTAGGTCCCCGATGAGGTCCGCCTGGCACCAATATTGTATCTTTTTGGTGCCAGGTTAAGACCTACCTCATTTCCCAGGCATTTGGCAGCACATGATGAGTTTTAATTGGTCCTGGATGTGTCTTTAGTTACAACTGTTCGAAGTTGGTTTTAGTTATATGTTGTTTGTGTATATTGTCTGTGTGCTTTTATGTAAATGGCTTTTAAACGTTTATATTGTATTTTAATGTTTTAACTTCTGTAAACTGCCCAGAGAGCTTCGGCTACGGGCCGTATAGAAATGTAATTAATAAAATAATAATAATAATAATAATAATAATAATAAGTCTGCCATAATGTGCAGTTTAGTCCTCACAATGTGTATTCACTGAACCTTTTTTACCCCCAAACACTATGCTGCTTGTAGTTTAACATGTATCCTCTCCCAATTAGTTCCTATTTCCTGGGCTGCCTTTCACAGTTTTGTGTTCCTCTTTAAAACAAAGATTAATAACTCTTACTTTATCCTGTGATAAATGTTGAACATGTGAATGAGATGTAATGTTGCCCACAGGGATATTTAATCTACTTTTTAAAACTTTGTCCAACCACAAAAAGAAAATAGTCACCCAATATTATTAGTCATTGCTGTTTGCCTTGCAGGCCACAGAATAGGAACACAGGAAGCTGCCTTATACTGAGTCAGACCCTGGGTCCATTCTAGCCCATATTGTTGACACTGACTGACATCATCTCTCCACGGTTTCGGGCAGGAATTTTTCCAGACCTACCTGAAGATGCCAGGAATCTGTGTTTGATCCTGCAAAAGCAGTGACATTAGACTACTGCAGGCTAAAAACTATAATTCTGCAGAGTCATCATTAGTAAATACAGCTTTTGAAAATTACAGCACATTATTTCCACTATTAATCTTGCTTTTTCCATATGTTTATATGGAATTTCAGTCCTGTACCACTAATGGAAAGCACTGCTGCTACAGATTTCTCGGTCAAGGTAGTGTGTGGCTGGATAAGGAATCCAAACATCATTAAGTGTCAAAGTACTTTGATACTGTGTCTTCCTTCCCAGTTTCAATGCACAGTTGATCTTTTATGGGTGTTATGATGTGTGGTAGCGCCTGCACAAGGCTAGGCAAAAAGCCAACAATGAGTCTAGTCACAGGTGCAATCACATTTCAGTTCGTAAATTGGCTTCTTTTTTGCTTTATTATAAATTGGATACAACCACTACCGTGAAGTTTAAGTTAAGGAGTAATATACTAAAATGAACTGGCCATCATTAAGTGCATCGATGTCAGTAAAGGCAGAAAGTTCTAAAAGTCTCTGAAGTCCATTAGACCCTGCAGACAGAGCCCCAACTGAGGCAGGTTGAAAATCACCCTTGAGAAGTTCTTTGCTGCTTAAAGCTACTCGAAATAAAGTCCTGATCCTCAGTTGACCACTGTTTTTGGAAGCAAGGAGGGCCCAGTGAGGCATTTACATAAATATCACATACAGAAAGAGATAACTGGATCAAAATATTGGACACTCTACCAACAAATCTAATTTAGTATCTAGATCTCTACAAGAGACACTGAAGAAGTGTTTTGCTCCTAGAAGAAGCAGGGATGGGAACGTGCCCAAGATAGGAAAGATCTTTAGTTCTAATTTCAAATCAAATATATTCAAAGGTTGTTGGGGTATTGGTAAATGAATTCCCAATTTACCATTCAGACATACTGTTTCATAAACCAATAGGCAAACCTAGAGTTCTGAAGAAAATAGCAATTGCTCTTGTTAGCAGCTGCATGGGACATTTCAATGCCAGTTAATTAAAGCAATCCAGATGGCAATATCCTTTTGAAATAAAAAAGAAAAGAATGGTACTCCTTACCCAAACAAGGATCATTCAGGACCTAACAGCTTTCTCAAACAAAGAATGAGAACAATACAGAAAAATGGATTTCTCTCATTTTCAAATATTAGCTTTCCTTCTGCCCACAAAATGCTCTTGAGTCATATTTATTTTTATTCTTGTAACAGCTCTTATAATAGGATTCTATAGATACTATTATATAATTTAGGATTAAAAGTGACATCACTGACAGGATTTCAACCCATTCTAATGGACTGTGGTTCAATATTTAAAAACCAGGACAAATCAGCAGTTCTTTCCCTGCATCATTTTCTTGCCTATGCTGTGGTAAATCTGATGTGAAAGGGACATTTTGTCTAGTCATGGAATATCAGTCATGTCATTGTGTTATAATCCAGAACTAGAAGTGCAGAAGAAGAAGAAAAAGCCCTGCATCCTAATGGGCTTTAGTTCTGTCAGGTGGCTTGTTTCACAAACTTCACATTTTTATTTTAATATTTGTGCCATGGAAGATTAGAGATTACCTGGTCCTGTTGATAAAATGTAAATGAAACCATCTTTATGGTCTCATTGCAGATTGCTTGTATGTGTGTTACATTGCAGTGGGAATGGAATTTACGGCTGCAATCCTACACACGCTCAGGAGTAATCCCTGCTGAACACAGTGGGACTTGCCTCTAAGTAAGCATGCATAGGATTGTGCTGTAAGAAAGAAAAAAATAGATATCACAGGTGCACCTGATTTGCAAAGCTCAAATGGACAAATGCAACATCTACATTTTTAAAGGTACAATGGCCTCTTGAAGTAAGCATTTTTGTACCATGTGCCACTGTGCAGTGGGTGCTGGATTTGATGGAAATGTCACCTCACACAGTAAAACAAAGCACTAAAGCAAAAGCACAGTTGAGAGGCATATACAGAAAACAGTATAAGAACCAGCCTTGTCTAAGCACTAATCAGAAATAAATGCAAATAATCTACTTTCCAACCTTTTCACTTCTCATTTTGTAACTCCCCACTCAACACCTTAGAAGTGTTATCTTAGCATTAAACCATGTGTTATTTTAGTATGAAGCCACATGTTCTAAAGCTAAAACATCAACAAGAAATTAAAGTGAAAACTTCTATATTAGAAGCATAGCTATATCTGTATCTTTAAAACTGCATGTACGCACACACTCTCTCTCTGTTTTGAACGTTAATGCATTTTCAAGTTAATCTGTCAATCAAAAGTATTTGATAGTGACAAGTACGCTGTTCTCTCTCCCCACCACCCACCTCCAGACATAACACAATCAAAGTCCTCATATACCTTAGGAAGGCTCTGAGTTACAATTTAAATAATAATTTCTGTGATTCTCACTCTGCTAAGAGGAAAAAGGAGCCACTGAAGGGTTAAGGAGGTGGATTTAATGAAAACCAATATTGTAAACAGCAGAGAAAGCAAACCTCTGGCAGCATGCAGAGAAGACACGAATTAATTTTGTAGTTCAGCCAAGAATTAACATCTGATTTATTTCACTTACCAGTAGTATCCATTTCCCCTTTCTTCAACAACGCCAGAAAAGACAGCTAATGTTCTTCTTCTTTTCTCTTACCTCCCGCATCCTACTCATTCACTCACACACACACACACACACACACACACACACGAAGCTCCCTGCCTCTCTCTGAGTATTAGACCTTTCTGGCAGTGCATGAACTGACTACAGCAGACATCGCCAGGGAAATTTATATCTCTAAGGATGACAAACAGCCATTAGCTCCATTATCAGCAGACTGTGCAAGCCTATCAAAGGGATAGTTGAATTTCCCCAAGGAAATTCACTTCACTTTGGGGAGGGGAAGGGAAGTACAGGGAAAGTCAAACCCAGCACAACCACAAAGACATATTGCACAAACCTGGTAGTATTGATGATACAGTTCTAAGTTAAAAACTTCTTAAAATAGCATGTCTTCTACTTTTCAGAAGATAAAACTTTAAGAAGAACAGAAGAACACAAGTGAAAAGGTCTGAAGTGCAATGAGAAATATTTTGCACAGGCATGGTTATGTTCTTGGTCACAAAATAGCTTGTTATCCAAAGTTCTTAAAGCTTTCTCCACTGAGAGACTCCCAAAGTCAAGAAAGCAACAGGCTGAGCATTTGGATAGGTCACACACACACACACACACACACACACACCCTACTCAGTGTGAAGTGGTAGCAAAAGACACCAATTCTACGTTAGGGATTATTAAGAAAGGGGATGAGAGACAGCCAATATCAGGAAGCCTTTTATATAAATCGACAGTGTGGCCACATTCAGAATAATGTGTACAGTTGCGGCTTCCTCATCTCAAAAATGACAGTGTAGAGCTCAAAAAAGGTAGAGAAAAGGGGCACCATATTCAAGTGGTTGGAAACGTATGAAAATTAACATGGATGCCCAAATCCATTCAATGTGCGAGGTGGCCTTCAAATATATAGTTCAGGTCACTAAGCAGTACTTCAAACTAAATAAAATAAACTAATATTGTATTATAGTGCACCAAACATCTTAGCTACTTTGCAAAACTAGAAATCGCCACATATATACATCATGGAATATCTGTAATTAAATGCCACCCTTTGCTACCCCTATTTCACAGTAGCAAATCCAGGGGAAATTAATGAATAACACTACATTTTAGCTTATTTACTTCCTCTTTCTAATCATATAAATAAATATGCTCATCAGAAAGCCACCCAATATTTCTAGCAAATTATTGTTATTATATTCTCAGCTACTGCCAAGAATGAACATGAATGCCTACAATTATTGTTCTATTGCTCATATTCCAAAATTCGAATTCTTTCCTCTGTAGTGCAGATGCCCTCATTTTTAATGTGATGTAACGTTGCCATTTTCCAGCACATTCATTTAGAATTGCCAGCTCTATCAGTTGCATAAAAGGCAGAATTTAACTCCTTCTGACTTCTCTCTTTACTGCCACATAGCAATGGAAAAAGCTAAAGCAGGTTTTCCAGTTGAGGAATTGTATTGGTCAAGCCCAAGTTATTTGAAAGTCCGCAAGGAATGAAGGATATAGGTGCAGTAGCATCCTTCTGCTCACGTTCCCCAGCAACTGGTATTTGGAGGCATATTGCCTCTGGTAAGGGAGGTAATAAATAGCCACGAAGACTTGTAGCCACTGACAGCCTTATCCTCCATGAATTTGTCTATGAAATACAATATTATTACTAAAAACTGATCACATGCTGCTAAATGCCTGGGAAAAGAGAAAAGTCTTGACCTGGCGCTGAAAAGATAACGATGTTGGTGCCTGGTGGGCCTCATTGGGGAGATAATTCATGGAATAATAGAATCATAGAATAGTAGGGTTGGAAGGGGCCTACAAGGCCAGTAATTCCATAACTAGGGGGCCACCACCGAAAAGGCCCTCTCGCTTGTTGCTGTCTTCCAAGCCTCCCTTGGAGTAAGCACCTGGAGGAGGGCCTTAGATGTTGGGCGTAGTGTACGGGTATGTTTGAGCCAGGAGAGGCGCTCTGTCAGGTATTGCGGGCCTGTTCAGCTAAACTTGATATGCATTTCCAAGAGCACAGAGCCTTGGCCATACTAGATTTATTAGAATAAAATAATAAAAAACATTTACAATCAATTTATTTCTTTTAAAGATTTATATACCACCCTTCAGCAGAGTCTCCAATGCAAGTTACATAAGCAAGATTAAACAGAAAAATTAAAAACATACAGCTTAAAGCATGGCAATATGAAGGTCCTTCATTTGTTGTTGTTGCTTTTAGCATCTATTTATAAATATATACTGACTGAAAGTAAATGTTATATCTATGCTTACTTTCATCATAGCTAAGTGTGGGAGTGAGGAATTTAAAGGTTGTAGAAAGGGAGGGAGCAAGGACCACACATCTCCCTGTTTGGGGCTTTAAAAATAGTTGGAAGGCAAGTCTCTCTTTTTTTAATTGTGGAAATTAATTAATTTTGTTATTATCCTTGTGGCAAATTACACTAGTCACATGTCAAATCTAACAAACAATCACTGCTCAGGTGGCCCAGGTTTCTTTTCTTGTCTTATTTGGCAGATGGGTAGCAGCGCAACCCACTAATAAAAAAGGCTTTCTTGGATGACTGATGAGTCCCAGAAGCACATACATCTTCAGAACTAGGAGAGTATGCCAAGAAATTATAAAGCAGGTATTGGGATCTCTTTCAGGTTCTCTTTAGCACCTGCACTTACTTAGAGCTGAACTCCTTAACCTTGTTCTGCTTTAATACATCTGGTGAGATCTCTGCAGAATGCCAGAGGTTTTCTTAAAGCTCAGTACTATGCATGCAAATCCTGTAAAGTTTAATAGAACTTTGTGGGCCAAACTACACATTATGATAATCATGTAACTAAGCCAGATAGCTGTATTTACTCTCATGTAAACACGCATAGCCCCAATTCCAATTGGGACCATAATGCTCTGGGTGGGAAGGATTAAGCCTCTGCCCCCATTTTCCTCCCCAATTCCACCGCAAGGTATTGGAGTCAATAGAACCCCCCCATGGGGGGGGGCAGGTGGAATATCGGGGGGGGGGCAATCAGTGGGGTGAAAAGTTTAATCTTCCCCTCCTGGAGTGTCAGGTCCCTTGGTTCTCTCCATTGTCAATCACACACCCCAAGGCACCAGGCTTCAGGCTCACTACTTTATTAGTTAGCTACAAGGTTCCATACAAATGCAAATCCTCGGAAACTACGAATATCAATACAGGAGCCAAGTGGGAATCAGAGGCATTGCCGGCAATTTGAACAAGAACTTGCCAGCCAGAATAACTTAGGGGGGAATGCCTCTCCCTTACAGTTGTGCCCCCCTACGTAAGCTACCACACATAGCCAGCTGGGTGGAACATCTGAGCTCCACCTCTAGCTTTTCCCGCTTTGCTCTGCACCGGACTCTAGCATCCCTCAGGTCACACCCTGCACTCTCCTCCTCCTCCAAAACCTGGGTTCTCACTGGGGAGAAAAGGGGAGGGCCTTCAGGTCAAGCCATCTGCAAGCCAAGTTCCTGAGAAGAATGCCAATCCATATCTGGGCTCACTAGGGAGGAAACCTCCCCCAGTTCTGGCTGTTCCTTATCTGAATCTGAGCTGCTAACTATCTCCACATGCTCAGAACCATTCCTGACATGGAGCATGGTGATCCTGCTCTGAATTGGGCCCATGCTTGTTTACGTGAGAGTAAACAAAAACCTAACCCTCAGCTATGCGATTAGTGTAATGTGTAGTTTGGCTCTAAGTGCACAGAGGAATGCAGCACAAGCCAGTAGATGCTTACTGGAAATGAAGTCATTTGATTAATGAGATTTACTCCCAGGTAAATGCAGACTAAGTGACGGCAATTTAAGTCATTTAAAGATGTGAACATGAGATATTTGGTCTTGCATTCATTATTGAAACCAAAATAAGGGCAGAGCAAAGCAAGCTGAATCCCAGGATGGCAACCCTTTAGAAACTTCAGTTCAGAATCTAAAACCCTGGGGAGAAAATTTTGCAGAACCTGACTGCTCTAGCAGAGAAGCAGAAAATGTCTACCAGATACTTAGGCTAAACTCAAGTTTGGAAAGAGACTAAACACCTAATACATAACTCTACAATTGGCGAGGCCCACAATGTAGACCTAGGTACTGGGAAAATATGCTTACACACAAAAAGTGTAGGATTAGCTTTCAGTTCAGGCTCATCATAGGCTCTATTTTTAGGTCTAAGTGCAGCCCATATACTAAGGTTTAGATACAGACCTAGTCCAAATTAAGAGATCAGCTCTTAGTTCAATTTTAAAAACCAGTATGCACATCTAGAAACTACACATTGAGCCAGACTCATAGTAACTCAGCCCCTTGCATTCACAGAGGAGCTCAAACTACATACTCTCCTTAATCCCCTACCCATTGATCTGATAACAATCTCCATGCCCAGGGGACTCAGCTGACCTAGTTTGTTATTCACTGAAGTCTAGTACAGCCCAGCAGTTGAACCATACACACCCTTGTTTTTTAAATGAGGCCTTCTAATCTAATTGGCTGCAGCAGCAGATGGGGGAAGCTAGCCAGGGCTATAAAATACAACAGGCTTGTAAGGAGCCCAGCTCACTGAGAACAAAACTGGAACCCCAGTGACAAAGCATCAAGAGAAAAAGAAGTGAAGTACACACAAGAGTTAAGCACCAGTGTGAGTTTAGCAACAGGATGAGTAGGTCAAGGCAGTCAACCCTACCCTGCCTTCTCCTAGTAAATAACTTAGTTTTTCAAATAAACAAACTGAATATTAAAAAAACACAATTATGAAAGTAGAAAGACAGCAGGGGTGTGGTAACTATCTAGTGTATTGCACTAAATGTAACATATATTGCTATCTGCCTGCTGGACACAAGCTGGGGTTTGTGTTTGGTGTAACGAACTCCTGGCCCTCCCTTGCAGCCCAGGTTGCTGACCTGGGGAAGCTGAGAGGCTCAGAGAGGTTGTGGAGTAGATGTTTTGGGATGTAATCATGGCATCCCATTTTCAGGGTGACACTCCTCTGCAATCATGGAGAATACAAGTCTCGGGGAAGAAGTGTGTCACTCCGATGAAGAGCGAAATGATCCCTTAGTTGGGATAACCCTTTGTGGTGAAGATATGCCTTCAGGAGAGGGGGAGTGTCATGTAGTGGGAGATTCAATCATTGGACACATAAAGAGCTGGATTTGTGATGTAGACTACATGGTCAATTGCTTCCCTGGTGCGAAGGTTGCAGATATCATGCGTTATCTAGATAGCCTGATAGAAAGTGCTGGGGTGTAGTCAGTGACTGCAGTGCATATCATTGAAAGAAGACATTAAAAGGAAGTCGAAAGGGAAAGTCAAGAGGGTCAAAATCTCCCTAAAATGCTTTGAGTTTACTGAAAACCACAATAATAAAAGCTCAGTTAGAATGTATACTGTAGGTCAGAAAAGCAGCACAAACTCCAGGAGGTCTTCTATTCCATTAGGAAAGCAAAAGAAAATAAAGCTGCTAACATCATAATGTCCTTATACAAATCTATGGTGTGACCACACTTAGAATACTATGTACAGTTCTTGTCCATGCACCTCCCAAAAGGTTATTGTAAAGCTGGAAAAGGTGCAAAAAGGGCAACTAAAATGATCAAGAGCTTGGAGCCACTCCCGTATGAGGAAAGTTTGTGACATTAGAAAAGGCTATTAACAGCGGAAATGATAGAGATGTATAAAATTATTCGTAGTGTGGTGACATTTTTGTCCCTCTCTCATAATATCAGAACTCGAGGTCACTGCATGAAGCTGGCATCTGGAAGATTCAGGAGATGAAAGGAAGTACTTTTATCTGTCGTATAGTTAAAGTACAGCATGTAGTTAAACAATGAAATTCACTACTGAGAGATATACTGATAGCCAGCAATTTGGATAGCTTCAATAGGGGATTAGACATGGAGTATAAGGCCCCATTCACAGAATATAAGGCTATCAATGGCTACTACTAATGATGGCTATACATTACCTCTGAATGCCAGTTGCTGGGGAACATTAGCAGGAGGGACCTGTTGTACTCCCAGGGCCATGTTTCCACAAAAACAGAAGGACGAAGCAAACAAAGGAATACCAGAGTTTTCATGAAATCGGCATTGCTCCATGCATGGCTCTACGAAGGATTGCACCGCACCATTATAAGTTGCTGACAGAAACATACTTCTGGGTGGGGTGGGGGGATTGGAAGTGAATGTCATCAGACTGGCAGGGGCTGCTCAACCAATAAGAGAGGCTCCCCCCTCCAAGCTCTACTCCCCTTAATGGTACTCTAGGAAACAAGCCTCACTGACCACAACGAGAGTTACTTCTGAGTAGATTTCTCAGACCGGTGCCCCATTCCGCCCAAGTTTTTTTCCTTTCCCTCTAAATACCAGGTTACTACATTAGCAGGCACCCCTGAATAAATGTGCTATCACGTGATAACGCAAAGAGTGATAGCACATTTTGGGAACAAGCCTCTTTGACTACAACAGGAGTCAGCAGGTGCCCCTGAACTAATGTGCTATTATGCAATAGTGCACAATAGTGCAAATGTGTGTTAGCGCTATTTCGTGATAGAGTGATAGCGAGATACTGACATAGAGGGTATGCGTGTTGATGGAAGATCTGTGCAATGGTGTTATAATGAGATAGTTAGTGCCTTAGTGTGTAATATGAAAGCTGAACTATGAAGTTTGCGAAATGGGACTGAAAGACACAAAGGAATATTAGCTGTGGATCCTCCCCACATGTAGTTCTGGGGAAGTGACCTGAGATAAACTGATTTTTAGGCTGTAGCAGGGGTATTTGCTTGCCCATGATAGCACACTTATATGCACTAATGATCTAGCACTTATTTTCAATGTTTTTTTAAAAGTTGGTCCCTCGGTATCCTGCTCCAAAACTGCATTGAAACTTCCAGAAAACAGGGAGGGAAAGGGTTGGGTCAGTGAGGTCACAGACAGGTGAGCGACACACCCCCATGGGCAGGGCTACACGCTCCCATGGGCAAGACTATGATACCGATGCAAGTGTGGGGATGGAACACATCCCAACAGGACCATAACCTGAAGTAAAGAGGAAAAGTCATACTATAACCAGTCTCAGAAGAACAGTTTTTTCCGCAATAAATTCTGGGACGCCTGCTGGATGGCCACATAGTCATGTAAACTGCGCGACCTCCACACGCAGCCAGGTTGGAGTAAATCGCTGGTGGAAACACCCCAGGAGCGAATTTGTGGACTTCCCAAAGGCACATGGTTGGCCATGATGGGAACAGAATGCTGAACTAGATAGGTCTTTGGAAGACTTCTTCTTATGGTCTTAGTGCTTCATTTTATCCCTCATACACAAATCTTTCAAAGCCTTAAAAAAAAGCATTTTAAGGAGATATATCAACTCTAAATATGTTTCTTTAAAATTACCTGTAAATTCTCTTATGCCAGTGACTGGGAAAGAGCAGTACTCTGCCTTATAAAGACACCTTGCAGAAGAAGGAAGAGAGAATGAAGACTGACATGGGGTAATGAGAGGACAGTAAGTGTTCACACCTTTCTAGCAGTTCTTGCATGGAAATCTTCTGTAGACCTAATGCAATTAGATATGTGAGTGCTTTAAATGTGATACAGATGTGCAATTACTCCTAGCTATGAGCTAGCAACTTCCCGGCGTGACTAGGCAGTAGCAGCACCTCTTCCAAGCCAGCAATGAACAATTACCCAAGCTTCTGAGAGTGCCTCACTACTTTTTCAACCATAGGGGCAGCCAACAGTATGTCACTGTTCCTGATCTTTTTTAGCACATATAAAGAAGGGCATGCAGCCATAATTGTAACATAGTAGCACTTCTCCAGGCTAGCTGTTCTTCCTGGCTCTGTAAGATCATGGAAACAGTGGCCCAGTTCACACAACATGGTAAGCCAGAATGTTTTCACATGAACGAGCTGGTCAGGGGACAGGCAAGCCAGAGTTCCTGGTTCAGACATCATGCTAAACAAATTAGGGACGGAGAGTTTCTGGCTTGTTTAGACACTTCTGCTGGCAGGAGGAGCTAAGCAGGAGGAATTGAGTGACCTATACTAGCAGACTGCTTTGCTCACACTAAGACAGAATTTTAAAATAATTCTGGCTTACCATGATGCCAGTAAGCTACTGTACAGACAGTTTGTTTACTGTTTGAAGATAGCCCAGGGGTAATACTATGGCCAATTATCCTAGTCTTAAAGGACCAGGCAACTACAATAACTCCATGTGTCCTGATGAATAAACACCATGGTGATCTCATGCCCCTGGCTTTATATTTCTTTCAATTTAATAATATAATCACAGCGGCTTGTCTACAAAAACAAAGTCATTGAAAAAATTACCATTTTTATCATTGCCTCAGGTTCCCTGCTCCAAAATGTAAAATAGAAAACCATATTAAGCAAATGGGCAAAATGATTGCAAGGACATAATTGCAGGCTGCAGTCTTAGATGCTTTTAATTCATTCATTCATTCATTCATTCATTCATTGAGTTTCATCCTATCCCCTAAAATTGGGAGGATTCTGGATAGCAGTGTAGCTGCACTCAAGCATGGTAAAAGGGTGACTTTACTGGGGCCCTGAGATCCAAGGGTGGGGGCAACCCCATTACCATGGGAGAAGGGAACCAGAGGCTAAACCGCAAATCATGCTTGAGGATATTTATGGAAACTTTCTTTCCTCTGTACCTATTTATGTATCTACTGTCCATATCTCTGAGATTTGCTGAAGCTGTTCAGAAGCAGTGTAGAAGCAGAACAAGCAACATCCCGAACAATCAGTTTCAGGCCCAGGACTTTCTCTAGAAGAATGACAGTATCTTTGTGCAGTTAACTAGGTCTTATAGTTTGAGAGACAGAAATTTATGCTTCTCCATGTGACATGCTGTTTTAAGAAATACCAGTCGTTGATCCCTTATGCATAGGTAGGAGATAGGGCCAGATGGGAGGGACAAAGCACCACAATGATCAGGGGCATTGATCCCAGGGACAATGGGAGCCAGTGCTGCCAGTAGGATTTACGGCCCAAAATAAAATGAGTTAACATCTAATTCACACAGAGAGGGGCAGGGGGAGTGGGGAGAGATGTAAAAAATATAGTTTCAGAAATAAGATAGAAGCATTTTGTTCATGTTAAAGTCGTATGGGACAGAATCATAGTATGTGTGTGGAAGAGGGCCCATATTACAAGTTTCTACTTGGTCCAAAAATAATGTTTGGGCCCTGAGTGTAGGGACAGGGTGCATGAGAGAAACACATGCTTTTAAAAAAAAAAAAACCTAGAAAAAAGGCACATAAATTTGCAGCTCAGGAAGGTTATAATTGATGTTGCCATGGGCTGCAATTTTATTAAGGCCCTACTGTATTGTAGGCTAGGTGATGCAACAAAAGAAATACTCATTTGCTGCAGGAAGAAGTGTTGACAATGCAATAGTTGGCACCAAGGCCTCTGCGTCAGTTCTATATGCCATTGTTTCTTTGTACCATTGGGGGGTAACATACTGTTAGGAAGTGCTTTGTGAATACTTCTGCTGCCTCAGTTAAGTATTCCAAAATTGTGATTAACTCAACAGCAAGCTGCAATTCAGGTACTATTATTACTTGAAGCCCTTGGCAATGATGCAAAACACAGAACAGCCATATACATTATGGAGGAGCTGGAGGCATTTCCCCCCTCCCTAGGAGTTACAAAGCATCCAGTTTATTATGCTTTTTTTCTTTTACCTGGTCGGTCACCCATTTGCAGTATGTCACAGGAGGCTGTCTATTCCTGTCAGGGCACACAAGTCAATGCTGTTTGGATGACGTGTTCCTAGGGTAGTAATCAGGCTTTAAAATAATCCACTGTATGCCTTTTCTTTCTCTTTCACAACAGCATCACATTAGCACTTGCACTTTAAGTGCGTGTTTGGTGTGCAATTGAAGATGCTGTAATTAGCACTATAACACTCAAGTTTATATTAAGGCACCAAATGAGGTGGGGGAAGGAATGCAACTTCTTTAATTTATACCCAAGATACTGACAATTTTCAGCAGGAACACATGCCTTTAATGAGCAAAATTAGACATCCTATGAGGGAAGAGCTCCTGAAGATGTCAAGAGAGACTAAATGAGACCATTGGAAAATTATTTAAAGCATTTAAAAAGAAATAAGAACACAGAAGGGATGTATCTGACTTATAATGCCAGTGAAAAAGTATAATAACGAATCCAAAAATATCATGGCAATCTAAAATATTTTAACTCTTATTTGGAGTTTTGTTCTATCCCATGAAGGTTGCAAAATAATTAAAAGCAAAACTAAAAATAAATTTAAAATATGTGAAACGTCTAAGGTATTGCAGTAATGCCACAGCAATCCACAATCAAATTAAAACCCAAACTAAATTCTCTCCCTTTCTGTCCTGCCAATATTATCTCAACCCAAGCCAGAAAAATCTAGGCCAAATAGAAAGATGTTCCAACAATTCATAAAATTTTCAGGTTTTGGAAACTATCCAAAAGGAAGGGAGTTCCAGAATTGTAGAACAGGCACTGACAACATATCTTCTTAATTTGCCAGAAGTGGAAAAGTGAAATGAGTAGATGCAAATTTCTCTGTATGTGATGGCAAGATTCCAGCAGGTTCCCGCCTCCAACCCCCCCACCATTCCCTCACTCAAGGTACTTCCAGACAGGAGGTTCCTGGCACCACTTATCAAAAGGCATTGTGTAAGTATTCCATCTTTTCTTCCTTAACAGATTTTTTTCTGGTAAGGATCACTGCCTTGTTGTGGCGAAGGGGCTTGCGTAACTCAGTGAAGCGATAAGCTATGCCGTGCAGGGCCACCCAAGACGGACAGGTCATGGCAGAGAGTTCTGACAAAATGTGGTCCACTGGAGAAGGAAATGGCAACCCACTCCAGTATTCTTGCCAAGAAAACCCCATGGAATGTATCACAAGGCTAAAAGATATGACTCCGGAAGATGAGCCCCTCAGGTCGGAAGGCGTCCAATATACTACTGAGGAAGAGCAGAGGGTATTTCTAAGTAGCGCCAGAAAGAGTGAAGCGGCTGGGCCAAAGCCAAAAGGAGACTCAGCTGTGGATGTGTCTGGTGGTGAAAAGAAAATCCGATGCTGTAAAGAACAATATTATTTAGGAACCTGGAATGTCAGATCAATGAATCAAGGTAAGCTGGAGGTGGTCAAACAGGAGATGGCAAGACTGAACATCGACATCTTGGGAATCAGTGAACTAAAATGGACAGGCATGCGCGAATTTAATTCAGGTGACCATCATATCTACTTACTGTGGGCAAGAATCCCTTAGAAGAAATGGAGTAGCACTCATAGTCAACAAAAGGGTGGGAAAAGCAGTACTGGGGTACAATCTCAAAACTGACAGAATGATCTCAGTACGAATCCAAGGCAAACCATTCAACATCACAGTAATTCAAGTCTATGCCCCAACCACTGATGCCGAAGAAGCTGAGGTTGATCGGTTCTATGAAGACCTACAACACCTTCTAGAACTAACACCAAAAAAAGATGTCCTCTTCATCATAGGGGATTGGAATGCTAAAGTAGGAAGTCAAGAAATCACCAGGATAACAGGCAGACATGGCCTTGGTGTACAAAATGAAGCAGGACAAAGCCTACTAGAGTTTTGCCAAGAGAACACGCTGATCATAGCAAACACTCTTTTCCAACAGCACAAGAGGCGACTCTACACATGGACATCACCAGATGGTCCATATCGAAATCAGATTGATTATGTCCTTTGCAGCCAAAGATGCTCTATACAGTCAGTAAAAATAAGACCTGGAGCTGACTGTGGCTCAGATCACGAGCTGCTTCTTGCAAAATTTCGGCTGAAATTGAAGAACGTAGGGAAAACCACTAAACCATTCAGGTATGAGCTAAATCATATCCCTTATGAATATAGAGTGGAGGTGAGGAATAGATTTAAGGGATTAGACCTGATAGACAGAGTGCCTGAGGAACTATGGACGGAAGTCCGTAACATTGTTCAGGAGGCAGCAACTCAATCCATCCCAAAGAAAAAGAAATGCAAGAAAGCCAAGTGGCTGTCTGATGAGGCTTTACAAGTAGCTGAGGAAAGAAGGGAAGCGAAAAGCAAGGGAGAAAGGGGAAGATATATCCAACTGAATGCAGACTTCCAGAGAATAGCAAGCAGAGACAAGATGGCCTTCTTAAATGAACAATGCAAAGAAATCGAGGAAAACAATAGAATGGGAAAGACTAGAGATCTCTTCAAGAAAATCAGAGATACCAAGGAACGTTTTGTGCAAAGACGGGCATGATAAAGGACAAAGAAGGCAGGGACCTAACAGAAGTAGATGAGATTAAGAAGAGGTGGAAAGAATATGCAGAAGAACTATACAGGAAAGATCTTAATGTCCCTGATAGCCATGATAGTGTAGTCACTGAACTTGAGCCAGACATCCTCGAGAGTGAAGTCAAGTGGGCCTTAGGAAGCATTACTAACAACAAAGCTAGCGGAGATGACAGTATTCCAGCTGAGCTATTTAAGATCCTAAAAGATGATGCTGTTAAAGTGCTGCACTCAATACGCCAACAAATTTGGAATGCTCAACAGTGGCCACAAGACTGGAAAAGGTCAGTTTACATTCCAATTCCAAAGAAGGGCAATGCCAAAGGGTGTTCAATCTACCGCACAATTGCGCTCATTTCACATGATGAAATGATGATGTTCAAAATCCTACAAGCTAGGCTTCAGCAGTATGCGAACCTAAAACTACCGGAAGTACAAGCTGGGTTTCGAAGAGGCAGAGGACCTAGAGATCAAATTGCCGACATTCGCTGGATCATGGAGAAAGCAAGAGAATTCCAGAAAAACGTCTATTTCTGCTTCATTGACTACACTAAGCCTTTGATTGTGTGGATCACAACAAACTGTGGCAAATTTTTAAAGTGATGGGAGTACCTGACCACCTTACCTGTCTCCTGAGAAACCTGTACGAGGGTCAAGAAGCAACAGTAAGAACCAGACATGGAACAACCGATTGGTTCAAAATTGGGAAAGGAGTACGACAAGGCTGCCTACAGTCGCCCTGCTTATTTAACTTATATGCAGAGTACATCATGAGAAACGCCGGGTTGGATGAATCACAGGTCGGAATTAAGATTGCCGGGAGAATTATCAACAACCTCTGATATGCAGACGATACCACCCTAATGGTAGAAAGTGAAGAGGATCTAAAGAGCCTCTTGTTGAGGGTGAAAGAGGAAAGTGCAAAAGCTGGTTTGAAACTCAACATTAAAAAAACTAAGATCATGGCATCTGGCCCCATCACTTCCTGGCATATCGAAGGGGAAGAAATGGAAGCAATGACAAATTTTATTTTCTTGGGCTCCAAGATCACCGCAGACAGTGACTGTAGCCATGAAATTAAAAGACGCTTGCTCCTTGGGAGGAAAGCTATGGCAAACCTAGACAGCATAGTAAGAACCAGAGACATCACCTTGCTGACAAAGGTTCGTATAATCAAAGCTATGGTTTTCCCAGTAGTAATGTATGGCTGTGAGAGCTGGACTATAAGGAAGGCTGAGCGCTGAAGAATTGATGCTTTCGAACTGTAGTGCTGTAGAAGACTCTTACGAGTCCCCTGGACTGCAAGGAGGTCAAATCAGTCCATCCTAAAGGAAATCAACCCTGAGTGCTCATTGGAAGGACAGATACTGAAGCTGAAGCTGAAATATTTTGGCCACCTAATGCGAAGAGAAAACTCTCTGGAAACGATTCTGATGCTGGGAAAGACTGAAGGCAAAAGGAGAAGGGGATGGCAGAGGATGAGATGGCTAGATAGCATCACCGATGCAATGAATATGGACTTGAGCATGCTCCGGAAGAGAGCGCAGGACAGGAAGGCCTGGCATGCTATGGTCCATGGGGTCACGAAGAGTCGGACATGACTGAACGACTGAACAACAACAACAAGAAAGAGAGATGGAAGAAGTGGTGGAAAAGAAGGACTACAAATGGAAGACAATGGGCTTTTCTACACATAGCTGTTGATCCACTGCATCTACTTTTGTTTTTGTTGCAGAATTGAGATCTGAGCACTAACGATGAATGTTTCCTTTTCTGCTTTTCCCCTACATAACCTTTCGATGGCACTGTAGTATAGTGGAGCACTGCAAATACACAAGTGGAAACAGCACTTTATTTTGCCATCAGAAATAATACCCCATTTCCCATGCTCTAAAAAAACTTGCTAGAAGTGCTGTTGATAAACAGAAAAGAAACTGGAGGGTCACAATGTCATCTAAAGAACCCATAAATAACTGGGTAGGGAACAATGAGCACACAATAAATGCCTTGTGTACAAAGCTCAATGTCATGTAGACCTCCATAAAATAGCAGTGCAATTACACAATAAAAGCATTGTTTAGAAGCACCCTCATTTTCTGTCAGCCTGATATGCTGACTTCTGTCAGCCTGATATGCTGATACATCAGGGTGCAAAATCCATGGGGAAGATGACTTTGGGGAATTGTGAAGCTAGAGTGTTGCTAGGCCCCAGCTGGGGTGGTGCCAGCTCTGGGTCTCTTATTCATGACCCTGGATCTCTTGTGGGGTTGGCAGGGCAGATATCTGACTGACCTCACTGTTAGTCTCATTCACTGCTAGTGTGTGTGGCTGGAGGCTGCAGTGGGGAGCCCACAGCCAACTTTAGAAGAGGAAGCTCAGCTGTTTGTAGCTACTAAACAGCTGTATCAGGACTGGGCTTGAGGGTGGGGAGAGGGAAGCCTGGGAAAAAGCAGCCAATTGGCTGTGAAGTGGGAGGAGCTAAGGAAGAAAGAGAGCAGTACACAGATGATGGGCATTCTAGAACCTGGTGCCTGGAAAATCGAATGTCCACAGACTTGTTTGGAGTCGGACTGTGCCGTGTGTGTGACTGTGGCAACTGAGGAAGGTAGGGCAGAGCCCTTTCTGGGATGTGGGGGCTGGAGCAGAGCCTTGGGCCTGGTGGTTGAGGACGGCTTGTGCCCAGAGGTGGCTATTACCACTGCTAGAATCGGCAGGAAGTCGCAAGGCAGGGACTGGGAGGAAGGAGGACGGCAAGCCAAGACGAGCCTCCTGGCGCCCAGTGGCAGCTGCTTGAGTTGGGGACAGGGAGGAAAAGCAGAGAGAGGTGAGGCCTCATCCCAAGCTGCTGGGGGAGGCAGGGCATGGAGGAAGAGAGGAGGTCATTGCTATTTGAGTTGGGGTTGAGTTGGGACATGGGGGAAATGAGAGGGGAAGCTGAGAAAGGCCTTGCTTGTGCCCACACTTAAACAGAGGTTGACTGGGAATCCTCATCCTCTCCATTTTATACTCACAGAATCCAAGGACAGACCAGACTACTCATTTCTTCCTAATGTTGGCTATCTATCCGCACTTTCATTAACGATGATGATCTCTGTTAACACTGTATTGTGGAGTGATTGATTTGGGACAGGATCTGTGTGGGAATGAATTCCGCAGAAACTGATTCGGGGCAGATTATTTAGATTACTGGGTAGGATATTAATTTGGGGAAATAAATGAAGATAAATATGAGGTGCTATTGGAGTAATTGAAGGGGAATTGATTTGATTTGAACAGGAGCTGTTTTGGGGTTCAGGTTGAAACATTTGGAGTGATTTGAATGGAAAATTGTCTTGGATTTGTAAAATTTCAATTTTTACTCTAAATTTGGATATATTCATATATATTAGCATATGCAAATTATATGCAATACTTTTCTCAGATGCCTGGCCCCAGGTCTTTTGGGCACCTAGCAATGCCCCTGTTGTGAGGCCTGACTGAGATGAGTGGGAGCATTTTTCCAAGCCCTCAGATTGACTTGGAAAAATTATCCGAGTTGTCTCAGAAGATCTCAAATCAATTCACTTAATCCAAGGCAAGCTTGGGGGAGCTTTCCCATCCCTAGCAAAACCCAGTACCTTGTCTGTTGATTGCCCCATTTCATTGCCAAACCAACACCAAATTTGATAATAGAAATTTATCAGAGGCTGGGCAGCCATCTGTCAGGGATGCTCTGACTTGGATTCCTGCATTGAGCAGGGGGTTGGACTTGATGGCCTTGTAAGCCCCTTCCGACCTTACTATTCTATGATTCTATGAGTCTAGATACTGCCAGTTATCCATCTATCTCAGACTCAAGGGAAAGGGCCATATCTCAATAGAAGAACACATGCTTTGTATGCAGAAAGTCCCAATTTTGGTCTCCAGTATCTCTACATGGTCAAGTAGCTGTTGAAAGACCTCTGCCAGAGACCCTGGAGAGCTCCTGCCAGTCAGAGTAGACAATGCTGGTCCAGGTGGACCAATAGTCTGATTCAGTATAAAGCAGCTTCCTATGTCCATATATGTCCAAAACACAGCCATATATGTCCAAAACACAGCCATATATGTCCAAAACACAGCCATCTGAGAAAAAGAGAACCATGACAATGCACTGTTTTTTTTGCTTTTGTTTTTAGTACAGACACTGCTAGATAACAGTTCAAATGAGAATACAGATGGACATAGTCTTATGACCAGAGTGGTGGGATTACATCCGTGTTTGTAGTCTGTGAATCAGCCAGTTTATATGCAGAAGGTTTTAGTTAAAGGCCACCCACCATCTGATCTCATGGGTAAAGATGCTGGAAATCCTGATTGAGTTTTTAAGCAGCCATCTACCCCCTACAATTACATCAACTAGAATCAAATTTATGCTACAATCAATACGCTCAAGCCCAGTGCAGGCAGGTATACTAAAAAAATGACAATTCTTGGTGGCATCTAGGGGCAATCTACATGGAGACGCTTTCCAACATGATTCAGTTTAAAACTGTATTTTAATCAAATTGGATTTGCTCCTCCCATGCCACATGCAGTCAATTAAAGCAGTGTATACAAAAAAAAAAAAAAACCCCTGCTTTTGCATGGCAGACTGCACAAGAAACAGCATTAAGTTTGGGTATTTGTGGGAGGAATCTTGTGGCACCAACAAGCTTCCTTAAAAAAAACAGTCATTAACATTATGCAAAGGTGCGCTCCTCCAGATTTAAAACAATAGGCTTCTCCATTCCTCTCTCTGCTCCATGCTGAGAAAGTGCAGTGGAAGTCAGTGGGAATTACTTCTGAGTAGACATGTTTGATGGGGTGTTCTCAGGGCGGAAGAGGAAATTCTAAAACAACAGTCGTCCCAAAGCAATGTGCTGACTTTAAGGCTCATTTGGGGAAAAACAAGGCACTTTTTAAGTCATTAACGTTATGCGAAGGTCCGCTCCCCCGGATAGGCACAGATGACAGAACTTTCCCTTCCTCCTATTAGTACGACTCCCCCCAGTTGAAGCTGAAGCCAGTACTGCTAGCTGAGGTCACACAGACTCCCAAACTGCACTGAAGCTGGCATGACAGGAAAATCTGTTACAAAACATTTTGTAAAAATGCAAGTTTTACAGCATGAAAATCCATGGTTGCTGCAGAGAGGGGGGAACATCATGTGCCACAACCATCTGTGAGGTGCAGTAGCACTGGAGTAGATCCCCTGTAGCGATTGGGCCCTTGTCTCTTTGACACATTAACAGAAGGAGCTAAAATGAAGCTTTCCGAAAATGGGCAGGATCAGAGAAAGCTCATCAAGGCTTTTTGTACTAATACTTCCCCCAGTTCTATGCCAAAGTTAGCCAACCCAAATAACATGCAAGGAAAGCTACATTCTGTGTCCTGTCTAATTATGCAAAATGCGTGATTTTGCATAATCTATTCTGCTTACACTAGTCAAGGAAGGCAAGAATCTATCTGGGACATAACTTTAAGAAGACACTTTTGGTTAGCTTGACAGGGAATCAAAACATAGATTAAGGGCACAATCCTATCTGGATAGTTGCTAGCCTCCTAAATCAGAGGCTGCTAACTATCCTATGCAGGGTGGCTGGAGCACAGAGCGTATCCACTCTTCCATGCTCTAGCTGCCCTGCATTTTGCCTAGATGGGTGAATTTGCCCATCTAGCTGCAGCCTTGAAGAGCGGGAGGGAAGGAGCCTGGGGACCTGATAGGAAGCTGCATAAAGCAGTTTCCGTGGTCTCCTCTCCATCCCACCCCTGGGACTGCCACCTTTTCCCTGTGTCCGTGCTCTGTTTCTGAGCATGGGGATATAACCAGCATGGAGAGAACTGCACCAGCTACAAGGGGAAGGGGAGCACAGTTTCTGGACTCCAAATTTGGAGCCCTGGTTCCAAACTTGGATCCCAGAAACCGAACAATCCTATGTCCCCACAGACACTCTCTAGGGGGCATAGGATTGCTCTCTCCGTTACTGCTTAAAATGACTTTTGGTGTTGATGCTACAACTTTGAACACAAAACAAAAATTGCTTTCGTTGGGTCTTTATGGAACACCGAGCCATTAAAATGGCCACCAGGGTTGTACTTCAGAGGATTTCCTGGACTGTGACATGTCTTGGCCTCTAGAGTAGCTCTACCAACCCTGGCAGCCCACTGGATCCCTCTTCCTAGAAAGATTACAAAGGCTCCTAGCAGAGGAAGCCACTGAGACCTTGCCTGGGCAACAACAGTGCCTAATGTGTTTGGCTTCTCATTCAATAGCTGCCTATGCCCTAGCATGGATAACATGACTTAAACAGTATAGCCCTCTTTTCTAAGGCAGGGTTCTCTGTGCATTAAAAGACACCAGTGCTTTCACAAATTTACTTGGCTCAATAACCAAGATGTCCCATGACAGAGATATTTCTCCTGCAGAAGTAATAGTTGGTGAAATAGTCTAGCACATAAGCCAAACCATACATTATTGTATGGCCTAGATGGCCTAGAACTCTCAGGACCACTATGACACCTTCCTTTCTAATCCAATATATGTTGGACAATTCATATGGCCATTTTTTCAAGGCAATAGGCACTGGCTTTGTGTAGATTTTAGTATGCTGAACTGACCATATGAATCTTCAGACATGCACCTCAAAACTTACCATATTCTGGCTACCTGCTTTTGAAAGATTTTCCATAAATGTGTTAAACTGCAGTACAAACACTGAAGCGTTCACAATACTAGTTTGACATGATGGAAACCATTCCAAGTCAACTTCATATTACCTGTATTGCTTTAAAATGGCTAAGGACACAATCCTATGCATGTTTAGACAGCTATGCTGACTAGGGAATGCTGGGACCTGTATGACTTTTTTTCTGTCTAAATGTACATAGTATTTCACCCTAAGGCTGTGAAGCAAAATCTACCAGAAAACCCCAATCCTATATGCATTTACTGAGAATTAACACTTGTAAGTCCCATAGAACTTAATGGTAGAGAGCACACAATTCCAGCCCTAAATGTTAAAAGCTCCAAGTCATTTTGTAGTTTGTATTTGCATACACAAACTTCCCATGTTACATTACCTCCTTTAGAAATATACATTTTAGATGCAGAGTCCTTCTCTTCTTGATAAATTAAACATTTGAGCAGACATTTGATATTGCAGTATAAAAGCAGTTTGCCAGTCAGCATGGCAAACACCCCATCTAGTGAGCCAACTCTGTACAGCAGCCTTCCTGTCTGGTTTTACAGAAGCATCTTCAATACACAGACTACAACCACATTATTTATTTAACCCACCTTCTCTCCAATGACTTGGAACAGGTAACAATCATTACAAAACAGCTTCATATGAAGAGTGGTATGTGATTGTCACACACACACACACACGTTTATAATTTGAAATGTAGCGTATGACCAAAAGTAGATTTCTTATCACCAAAAAATGTGACATACCGTGCACAATGAAAAGTACTACTGGTGTAGTAATAGATGAATTATGTATTAAGTTATCTGAATATAGAAAATGTTTGTTCAAGTAAGCAAACCCTCTATACATGATCAAAGAAGGAATTCTGTTAACACCTACAGAATATGCACAACATGTGGCTGGATGATGGTTAACTAGGACCCTTTGACACACAGTATTCTGATTTCTGAAAATAAATTCAGTTTAAAATATGAGCAAATGCTCATGTTTTGCTAAAACCAAATTTGTGTTTAATGGCAAAAAAGGATACTGTTTGATGCTCTGATTGCACTGTTCAGGTGTTGTACTCTAGCAGTTGCACAAGGGACAATTCAGCCTATAAAAATTTGACAGTGTAACGTAAGCTATATGCAGGCATTCAGCCTGCTCTTTAACCTTCCCACAGGGTGCGCATGAACATGAATAGAAGCCTTCACACAAACAGGAGCCCTGCTTTATCATAGGGACTTCTACTTGTGTTCAAGGCAGGAAGGTTCAAGTAGAACCCTCCTGCTCAATGTGGAAAGGTTGAAGACTAAGGATCATAGAATCATAGAATAGTAGGGTTGGAAGGGTTCTACAAGACCATCAAGTCCAACCCTCTGCTCAAGGCAGGAATCCAAGTCAAAGCATCTCTGACAAGTGGCTGTCCAGCTTCATCTTGAATGCCTCCAGTGTGGGAGAGCCCATCACCTCCCTAGGTAATTGGTTCCATTGTTGTATTGCTCTAACAGTCAGGACGTTTTTCCTGATTTTCAGCCAGAATCTGGCTTCCTGTAACTTGAGCCCATTATTATTGCACTCTGGGATGATCGAGAAGAGATCCTGGCCTTCGTCTCTGTGACAACCTTTCAAGTACTTGAAGAGCGCTACCATATTTCCCGTCTTCTCTTCTCAAGGCTAAACATGCCCAGTTCTTTCAGTCTCTCCTCGTAGGGCTTTGTTTCCAGACTCCTGATCATCTTCGTTGCCCTCCTCTGTATCTCTCCAGTTTGTCTGCATCCTTCTTAAAGTACTGTGCCCAGAACTGGACACAGTAGTCCAGATGAGGCCTAACCAGTGCTGAGTACAGGGGAACTAGTACTTCAAGTGATTTGGAAGCTATGCTTCTATTAATGCAGCCCAAAATAGCATTTGCCTTCTTTGCAGCCACATCACATTGTTGGCTCATATTCAGCTTGTGATCAACAGCAATTCCAAGATCCTTCTCGCTTGTAGTATTGTTGAGCCGCGTATCCCCCATCTTGTAACTTGGTTTCTTTTTCCTAGGTGCATAACTTGGCATTTATCCCTATTAAATGTCATTCTGTTGTTTTCTGCCCAGCGCTCCAGTCTATCAAGATCACTTTGAATTTTGTTTCTGTCTTCCAGGGTATTAGCTATCCTGCCCAATTTTGTCTCATCTGCAAATTTTATCAGCATTCTCTGCACCTCCTCCTCCAAGTCATTAATAAAAATGTTGAAGAGCACTGAGCCCAGGACTGAGTCCTGTGGTACCCCACTCGTTACCTCTCCCCAGTTTGAGAAGATCCCACTGATAAGCATTCTTTGAGCATGATTCTGTAGCCAACTGTGGATCCACCTGATAGTTGTTTCATCTAGCCCACTTTGAGCTAGTTTGCTAATCAGGATAACATGGGGCAGATAGGGGTTTGGTAGTAGGACTTGCATGCCCACCCACATCCCTTCCATATTTTTAGCCCTCATATGAGCAGACTGAACCCCTGTGTAGGGCTGTAAACCCACTTATATTTTGATTATTATTACATTTATATCCTGGCTTTTTTCCTCCAAGGAACCCAAGGCAGCTTACATGATCTTCCTCCTCTCCATTTTATCCTCATAAGAACCATGTGAGGTAGGTTAGGTTGAGAGTCAGTGACTGGCTCACCCAGTGAGCTTCATGGCCGCATGGGGACTAGAACCCAGATCTCCCGAGTCCCAGTCCAACCAGTGTTGGAGAAAAAACATTCAGATAAACACCAGGATCTGAGGGTGGAAGGTGAAGACAGACGATACATGTGCATGTTCTGCATACATAACTGGGACCTGGCCCAGATCTAGTCACAAGCAACAATGTGTCAGGACCAAGCCAGATACAGAACTGGGATCAGACTTCCTCACACAAGAGACCTCCTCCAACTCCAATACCTGCAGGAGATACCCCCAGGCTAGAGGCCGTGACCGTCACGCCTATCATAGGCATTGTGACACCTAATAACGCAAATGACTCTCCAGTCCTGATTGCTGGATACTACAGCGCTCATTGGGCTGACACACACACCAGCAATCCCCCTGGCTCTTCCTCTGGTCCCAGGAATGACAGTGATGATATGCTTGTATGGAGACAGCACTCTGCAGACGTGCAAGAACTAGTGGTCTGAACACTTCCCATTAGGCAATCTGACATTGAAGAGGAATATGTAGACACAGCTATTTCAGAGGAGACCTATAACGGATTCCAGAAACCCCCAGATGTGCAAATGGCAGCTTTACACAGCCTAGGAGTTATGTCCTACACTGTCTGGGATGCTATACACAGAAGCAAGCTACAGAATAGGGCAGTTTGTATGTACCATGAATGGGATAGGAGATCATAAACTGGATAATCTCCTCAGTTGTGAAGTAGCTGCCAGAATGGTATTACTGAAAAACAGTGGGAGAAATAGAAGAAATGTTTAGAGCTACTGATCTACTAATAAGTGATCCTGTGGACTCTGTTTTAAGATCTGATGCCAAACCATACAGCAAACACTCCACAGAAATACTCCAGTCAGACTGTCAAACAAAAACAGAATAGTGCATGAAACTCCTGAGTCCAGGAAAATACAAGTCCACTGTCACTTTGTGACAAAACTGTATAATGACACTATCAACTCATAGAGAAAACAAAGAACAGCTGAAAGGGAAACTGCTACTGCTTGCACATACAGTTATTTTCTCCTCAAGTTTCCTTTTAAATTGCTCTCACAATAATTTAAGCAAGCAATTAAAGCCAAATAGCTAAGGCCATCTCTGCATGTTTAGTAGAGTCCTTCACTCCTGTAACAAATGCATACAATATCCAACATAGTGATTAAAAGCCAAAAGGCAATATTAGCTTCTATTTTAAAAGCAGTGCTTCCTGAGCCCCAATCATTTCTTGATTTCAGTAAGAAACAGAAAATTGCAAACACACTTTGGATAACAAATAGACGAACAATATCTACACAGAGAGAAAGAAGTTCAGTTATTCTTTCTCCTTCACTCCAGTTTACACAGAATTTGTGTGTGTTCAACACCAAAGACATGTAATTATGACACAATTTGAATACAGTTGACACAATTTGAACTGGAAGTAAGGTGTTAGTGTACAGAGATAGATAGTTTGCCATTGTGGCACACTTCGTAGCTTGCATTTGCCACCATATAAAGAGAAAAATCACTGGAAAAGACCGTGATGCTGGGAAAGATTGAAGGCAAAAGGAAAAGAGGACGGCAGAGGATGAGATGGCTAGATAGCATCACTGATGTAATGAATATGAACTTGAGCACACTCCGAGAGACAGTGGAGGACAGGAAGGCCTGGCGTGCTATGGTCCATGGGGTCACGAAGAGTCGGACACGACTTAATGACTGAACAACAAAAAAAGGAATGTAATTCAAATGTTGAGAAATTCAAATATGCTGGTGATGGGACATGAATGTGCTTGGTGCAGTCTGTTAGAGCTATTAGTTCTGGTATTTGTGCTACTGCCAACAAGCACAAATAGCAGAACTCAGAGCAAAGCTAGTGCTTGTAGAGATGACCAAACTTTCCTAGAGTGTGCTCTCCTGCCAAACAGCACTGCCAAGCACTTACGGAGGATTTTATAACTCAGCATGTACAGATGTATATTCAAATGGCCATTGGTATCTAGCCATAGAGGTTTTGATCAGCAATACTACTGTGCATCTTCATCTCAGAGGTTCCAAAACTTTTTCTCATGTAACAGAATTAACATTACTATCTCATGAAATTTCTTTAATATAATCTGCACCAGATAATTTCATCTATGTCTATGATGTCAGCAGTTTCATCAAGAGCCATTCGAAATTTGCAGTGCTGTTGGCTGCTTGTCATTTTAAGAATCTGAATCAAAATTTACAGGCAAAAGTTATATGCAACAGTGTCTGGGACCCAAGCATAATTTTGCGAGACACAGTATAAACTTGTAAAACAGGCCCCCTCCTACACATTCCATGATTCTACTCCATATTTATGATCATATAAGCCGTGAAAAAAGGTTTCTGTTTTAATTATGAAATTAGGTTTACTACCCAAGCCAGACTGCAGAAAGGCCTTGTCTTTTGGAGGGGTGGGGGAAATGGAGGATTGATAGCTTCTTCTAGTTCCCTTTGTTTAACTTCCTTATGCTGCTGGCTGCCCAATTGGTGTTTATAGCCAGACATGGCAACATGGTGTGCAAACTAGATATTTAGCCACACATATTTTGGGCCTATAAATCCTTACAGTAGCATCAGCTCCCACTGTGCCTGGGATCAATGTCCCTGATTATTATGGTGCTTTGTGTCTCCTACCATCGGTTCCTGCCTACGCACAAGAAACTCTAGAACTGGTGTTTAGTGAGGCACATTCTTGGACATCAGGGATGGATCTTCACAACAATGGAATAAGAAGCACATTGGAGTACTATCCGGATTTTCATGGAATCAGCTTTGGTCCATCAGGGATACACAAAACAAGAAAAACCAGATGTACTGTACCTTTAAAATCCAGTTTTCACAAGTCACACTGCGCTTGAAAGGAACATACTTACGCGTTTCATGTGTGGAGAACTGAATGTCTTCAAACTGGCAGGGACTGCTCAACCAATGAGAGAGGCTTGTTTCTCACCCCTGTCGAGGTCCCCCCCCCCACTACTACATTATTATGAATGGAGAGTAACTAATTCACAAATCTGAAAGCTAGAAACAGTGCTAAGAGGCAGACTAGATAGTCGCTCCTCCTGAGAGCATCCCACCAGTGCAAATAAGCCCCATTCCAGCAAACAGTCAGCGAATTAATCACCCCCTTTCCCTAATGTGTGCACTTTTAAATGAAGAAGCCTAAATCCCTGATTCTTGAATGCAGCATCTGAAGACTCCCCCTGAGAGCCCCCCACACATTTCACCCCATTCCAGTAATGTGCTGCGTAGAAAAAGTCCCACTCCCTTTTCTCAATGTTCACAGTTTTCCATGAAGAAGCCCAAATCCCCAGTTCTCAAGCACAGCATCTGAAGGCTCCCACTGAGATCACCCCCCCAATTTCGCCCATCCCCCCCAATTTTGTCCCATTCCAGCAAACTGTTGTGTAGCTATTGTTTCCACCACCTCCTTTCTTCTTCTCTCATTCTCTCATTGTCATTCTTCTCACAATGACAGGTTCCCAAGACCTTGATAGATTACTACTGCAATAAAGCTCTTAGCAACAGAGAAACGATTTTACATACATCAAAGAAACAACTTTACACAATATCTGAGACTCAATTTAACACAACAATGGAGAAGCGAAGTAATGCAAACATCAGAGAAGTGCATCACCACAGACGCTAATTATTCCCACTGGTGAAATGGGAGTGCAGGGTGATTCGGAAGGCTCAAAAGAGTGCTCTAGGGGTTTGATGTGCTGGAAAGGCAGGCAAGTTACTTAGTTGCCTAGGTTATGGAGAGCATGGCCAGGTGAAAGACACACCCTAGGAATGCCTCGATCATGCCAAATTTAAAGCAGAGGGATGGGCACACAGCACCAGAACTGCAGGCAAGACAAATTAAAGAAAAACAATGGACTGAAAGTACTCTGCAAAAATGTGGCTTCCCCACAGGTAAACTCCAGGGCTGCTGCAGAGTGGCCATGACTTCATGTGCCCTAACGACTTTAAGTCACAGCAGCATTGGAGAAAATCTCCCATGTAGACGGGCCCCAGATGTCATCAATCGGTAGAGGTACATTTATATTTTTATTGCTTGGAAGGGTTCATATGATTCATTTCAACATTTTTTCACCTGGCTTAACGCCTGTGATGCCAATACAGAATTCTAGATGCATGCAGACAACAGAAATATAAATTTTCTAGATATCATGGTGGAGAAGGGCAATAATAGGTTACACAAAACAAGCTGTTACAAAAATAGGGAAGATCAGGGACCAGGATAAATTGTTCTGTAGCCTCACATACAATTACTAACAGTCTCCAGAGAAGTATTTTTAAACATTGCTTTTTAGTAGAGATCTCTTTTGGCTCAGACAACAGATCTTCTATCACTTTCAAAAGAACCAAAAATCTAAAAGACTGGTTGGCTCATAGCAATACCAACTATAGATTGAGGTTTGTAAAAGTTGCAAATTGTGGGTGCATTTGAGAATATTAATTGTTGTAACTTTCCATACATATTTATAGTTTTTAAGAGTATTTAAAAATATTAATCATGTTTTGTAATAATATTTCAATTACAGCCCCTGAGGATGGAAATTTCTTTCCGAAATGCATTGGACTCAATAAAACGTTTTTCCAGGCACCTGAGAAAATCTTCTCTCCTGTTTTGAGGCTTTATGAATGACAAACAATCCATATTCAACTGACCCAGTGCAGAGGCTTCCACAATGTAATATAGCTGAAAATACCACACACTAGAAATTAAAGCAAAGAAATGAATGAGCCATTTACATGATGCTCCATTCACTGCAAAACAGCTCTATAGTTTTGGTGTGGTGGACCCCAAGAATATAAGTGAAGTCCTGCTGGATTAGACCAAAGGACCACCTAGCCCAGTGTGGCCAATCAGATGCCTATCGAAAGCCCACAAGCAGGGCATGAGAGCTATAGCTCTCTCCTGTTCCTCAGTATTCAAAAGCACACTGCTTCTCATCCTAAATAGTATATTGCTATCATGACTAGTTACCAATGATGGCTTTAAAAGGAATTCATGGAGGATACAGCTATCTAAGTTGGTGGTCATCACTGTATCAAGTGGTGTTACAAACACTTAAGAATCAGGCAGGAGTTATGTAAAGTAAAGCTCTTTATGTAACAAAACATGCCTCTAACTCCTCACTTACTGTGTTCCTCCTGCTCTGTCTCTATACAGTTATGCTGAGTCACTTCCTGGTAGCAAGCCTTCCCTTATTCTTCCTGTCTGCTACTCCAACTTTCCTACCTAGTTCCACATACATTGATACATCTTTCTTCTTATAGCTTTAACAAAGAAAATGATTTTTAACAACTATACAGTTTCAAAAGCCCCATGTATCCCCGTGAATTTTAACATAATCTTTTAGGTAGTGGGACCTTTGTACCATTTGACCTGCCTGTACCAGTTGACCTGCCTGACTCTTAATCTGTTTTGCTACAGCAGTAGTCATTCATTCCTTGTGATAATTGGTATCTGTGACATCTAAAGGGGGTTGAGATGAGTGTGTCATCTCATTCACTTGGGCAGGAGAATCTAAGGTCTTTCCAGTTTGGGGGTTAAACACTGGGAAGGCATCTTCTGCCTCTGGGGGTTGCCTCCCTTTGTCCTGACCTGCTGGTTCTTAGTCTGCTACAGGTCAGCAGCTGCTTCTCAAGTGCCTTCAATCTCTTCTCAAAATGTGGCCATCTAGGGTCACATCCTCCAATGAGCATATGTTCACTTGGCTTTGGAACTCAGCTCTCCTCCTCTCCTTATTCTGCCCCTCATATAAGCTGGGTAGGTCCTTAGCTGACTTGTTGTAGTAATGGGCCTGTATTAATTTCAGTTCTGCTATCACTTCAGCTCATCTTGTCTCTCAGCAGAGTTATGGAGCAATGGCTTGAACAGTGAAATATTAATTTGTGATCTAAGTAAGGTTTATATATAAATGTACAGTCAGGGCCAGAAATATTGGAACAAGGATAACTGTTTTGGCAGTTGGCCTCTGTACACCACCACATTGAAGTTGAAAGGAAACACACCCAGATGGGAGCAAAGTCAGGACTTCCAGCTGTAATTCAAGGGGTTTGGCAAAAGTGGGGCACTAACCATCCAAGAAGTACAGCCAGTGGCATACACACACACACATCGTTGGGGGCTCATAAGTAATGGAACCAATGGCTGACAAGCAGCTGCATGGCCAGGTATGGCCTGTTTCCTGGGTACCCCATGACCAATCAAGCCGATAAAAGGCCTGCAGGTGGTTCTGAGTATTACATTTGCATTTGGTAGCTGTTCACTGGAACTCCGTCCCAACATGAGGTCCAAAGAGGTGTCAATGCGGGTGAAGGAGGCCATCATTAGGCTGAGGAAACAAAATAAACCCATCAGAGAGATAGCAAAAACAGTGGGAGTGGCCAACACAACCGTTTGGAACATCCTGAAAAAGAAGGAATTAACTGGCAAGCTCAGCAACAGCAAAAGGCCTGGAAGACCACAGAAGACAACTAAAGTGGGTGACCGCAGAATTCTGCTCATGGTGAACAAGAGGAACCCTTTCACAACATCTAGCCAGGTCAAGAACGCTCTTGCGGGGGTAGGCATGTCATTGTCAACATCTACAGTCAAGAGACGGCGTCATGAATGTAAATACAGAGGCTTCACAACAAGGTGCAAACCACTGGTAACGCTCAAGAACAGACAGGCCAGATTAGCCTTTGCCAGCAAACACCTAAAAAAGCCTGCCCAGTTCTGCAAGAAGATTCTTTGGACTGATGAAACCAAGATTAACTTGTACCAGAATGATGGGAAGAGAAAAGTATGGAGAAGAAAAGGAACAGCTCATGATCCAAAGCATACCACATCATCTGTCAAACATGGTGGAGGCAGTGTTATGGCATGGGCATGTATGGCTGCCAATGGAACCAGGTCACTGGTGTTTATTGATGACCCGACTGCTGATAAAAGCAGCAGGATGAATTCTGAAGTGTACAGGGCTATACTTTCTGCTCAGATTCAGCCGAATGCTGCCAAACTGGTAGGACGCCGCTTCATATTACAGGTGGATAATGACCCAAAACATACAGCCAAAGCTACCCAACAGTTTCTCCAGGCAGAGAAGTGGGATGTTCTTCAATGGCCAAGTGAGTCACCTGATCTCAACCCAATAGAGCATGCTTTTCACTTAGTACGAAAGTCACTTACCTTTTCGCAGCTTTGATCCGCAGTGGGGGGGAGGCACTCCATCCCTCCCCCCGGAATCCTCCCTGGCTGGTTCCGCTCCGCAGAGCCGCCGGCCAGGGCCGTCCACAGCCGGAGTTCCATCCATGGCCGGCTGCTATGGCCGCAAATGGCGGCTGCCGTAGCAGCTGCCATTTGTATCCTGCCAGGCTGCCGTGATAGGCTACATAAGTATTTACATAGCCTATCACAGCAAAGAGCAGGGGCGCAAACGGCGGCCGCTACGCTGTTTGCGTCGCTGCTCTTTCCGTGATAGGCTACATAAGTATTTACGTAGCCTATCACAGTAAAGGCAGCCACGCAAATGGCATCCACTACGTGGCTGTCTTTACCGTGATAGGCTACTTAAATACTTACATAGCCTATCACGGCAGCCTGGCTGGATGCAAATGGCGGCCGCTATGGCGGCCGCCATTTGCGGCTGCAGCAGCCAGCCAAGAGACCAGCTGCCGCCGCCGGAGCCGCCGCCGGAGCCGCCGCCACCGGAACATCCACCCCAGGTAAGCTTCATCCCAGGGGGATTCTGTGGGATAGCGGGGGGTGGGAGGCCGTTCCGCCACGGGTTTCAGGGGGCCGAATGCCAGTGCATTCGGCCTCACTGAAATCCGTGGTGGAATTCTCCGCCATCCCTATTTTCACTTACTGAAGACAAGACTGAAGGCAGAAAGACCCACAAACAAGCAGCAGCTGAAGGCAGCTGCAGTAAAGGCCTGGTAAAGCATCTCAAGGGAGGAAACTCAACATTTGGTCATGTCCATGGGTTCCAGACTTTATGCAGTCATTGACTGCAAAGGATTTTCATCCAGGTATTAAAGGCAATCCTTAAGTTTGAAATTATGTTGGTTTGTTCCATTACCTATGAGCCCCCAACGACGGGTGTGTGTGTATGCCACTGGCTGTGCTTCCTGAATGGTTAGTGCCCCACTTTTGTCAACCCCCTTGAATTACAGCTGAAAGTCCTGACTTCGCTCCCATCTGGGTGTGTTTCCTTTCAACTTCAATGTGGTGGTGTACAGCAGCCAACTGCCAAAACAGTTATCCTTGTTCCAATATTTCTGGCCCTGACTGTATGTATATAACTAAATCCCAATGATCGCTTTTTAAAAGAAAAAGCAGCTTGTGGGGAGATCTTCCTATACCCCATTTCAAATACCCCACCACTTAGGCTGCTTTCCCCATGGGATTCCAAACCCTACAATCATACTTCCAGCCCAGTCCCATGCAGGTTCGTAGGGACTTCAGTGGGACTTATTCCCAGTTGTGCATAGGATTGCTACCTTCTTCTACCTTTTTGTAGAAGAGACCATCCAGACAATCTAAAGCAAACCACTTAACAGATTAGTCTATTTAATGAAGACTACAGTTTAAAAGAACTAAGAAGGAAAAGGCACAATATTGTTTCATATGCTGGAAGTAACAAGTATACAAGTATCTGTTTAGAGATGCATAGATTGTATGGAATACCAGACAAATGGATTCTGTGAACTGTTGCCAGAACTGCTTTTAGAAAAGTATAATGTCTCTAACTAGAAAATTCTCATCAACCTGTTACTGCAATGATTGATGCATTCAGTAGTTCTACCATATATTAGTGAAAATTATGGTGGTGTACATTTGAGTAGATTCCCACGGTACTTTTATGTCAGGTTGCAAAGCAGATCACATTTCTCCCAATAGCAGTTCATAGGCTTTTACACCTTGGAGTACTATAGGATGCTGGTTCATCATTGGAACAGCAAGGATCACTTTCTCACTTTGTTTTGAAGACAACATTTTGTAACTACAGGCCCTTGACACTCATTTTTTAATTTTTAATTGATTCCATTTCTATACCACCCAATAGCCAAAGCTCTCTAAGCAGTTAAAAAAAATTACAATAAAATCCAAAATAAAACATAATATAAAATCTTTAACATACAAGATGTTAAAACAATTTAAAACAGCTAAAAACAGTTACAACAAAATACTGGGACCCAATAAAACAAGTGTCATTAAAAGCCCCATCATATGCCTTCAAATGCCTGGGAGAAGAAAAAAATCTTAACCTGGTGATGAAAAGATGACAGTGATGACCAAGTGGACCTGAGTGGGGAGAGCATTTCACAGTCAGGAGGCCATCTTCAGACTAGAACCCTTGAGAACTGCTAAGAGGCATTGCTCATGGGCAATGAAATGGAAGTGGAATTTTAACTGTGGTTCCACACTGCACCTCAAATAGTGCTTTATCTCTATTGCAGTCTTGCAGTGCTCTGTTCCAGCAACAGGTGATAGATAGTATGCTTAGAGCAGCATCCCCCAACCTGGTGCCCTCCAGATGTTTTGGACTACAAACCTCATCAGGCCCAGCAAGCATGGCAGATGATATGGGGTGATGGGAATTGGTCCAAAACATCTGGAGGGCAGTGAGATGTGGAAGGCTGGGTTAGGGGGTGATCTATGTAACCTGGACTATGCACTCTCTGACATACACACACCTGCCTATGAGGCTGAACAGAAGCACTGGGGCAAGGATGAACTCCCCTTTCCCCCAAAACACCTCTTCCTCAGCTTCCTTCTGTAAACACAATTCTTCTCAGAACACTGGAGATCAGAATTGCAGGGGGGGGGGGCAAGGGGTTGGTCTTTATCCGATTTTTAAAAATACTCTCCCTCAAAGGATCCCTTTGAAGGCTCCCAGCCTGACTTCTCTGGTTCTATACATTTGTCAGGATTGTGGGGGATTAAGGGATATTGTGCAAGTTTTGCTGTGATAAAAATTAATGAGTGGGAGTGGAGAAGGGTCTGCTAAAAAAAACAGTCATGGAGAAGGTATGTGAAGTTTTTTCTCCATCCAGCCTCCTCCTATACTGCCTTTCTCTCTTGTCTCCTCAGAAGCTCAGTGCAGCTTCCTTATCTGAAGTAGAGAGAGTGAGTGAGTGTATGTGTTTTGTTTATTTGTTTACAAAGAAGATACTGGAATTGCAAAGGGAAATGAGGGAGCACAGAGAAAGAGAGAGATGCTCTTTATAAGAAAGAGGAAAAATAAATTTATTAAACAAAGCCCTGATATAAATCTGCCCTGTACAAGGGGGGTGGGGCAGGGGAGGATGCATTATTGTTTGAAGAATATTCCAGTAATCTTTTTTAAAAACCAAAGTGGGGAAGTGGAAGCGAAGAAGGGTGCTTCCAGATGGAAGGGTTCTAGCACTAAAAATCCAAAGTGATGTGCAGCTATTTCATCTTTTCTTTCTTAATGGATTTTCCATAGAAAGAAAAAAGATGGAAGTAGTGGTGGGAAAACATGGACGGGTTACAAGTGGAAGTTAACATTGTCTGGACCCCCAGGAAAATTCTGTGAGGCAGATACGATGTCATAACAAAAGCCCTATTTGGAAGCACCTGAAGAGTTTGGAACAGATTTTAAATTAAAACACACACACACACACACACACACACACACCTGGCAATGACAGTAAGCAAAACGAAAATGAAAAGGGTGTGCCCAGGCACAGAAGTAAAGAGGTGTGGGGATAGGCCACTCTGTAAACATTTTGTAAAATTCCATGATGAGACAGGGTGACTGCAAAATCAAAGTCTCGTCTGGAAGCACGCCTAGTTGAAAGAACTTGTCATTTTATCCTCCATAATCCTCTTCCTCCAACATCTGTAAATAAAGAATTGGAGTTCCCACTACCCCAATCCACTAATACCCTATGCAAGACTAACATAGGAAAGCATGTATCAGCTACCCTGGAATAACTGCTTAAATGCTCAATAAACATCAGCACCATTAATCCATGCATGAATTATATGTCACGTTCATCCACATTTGGAATGAATTTAAAGCTCCCTGAAGTACATGTGAAACACAAGGTCATCTACAACTCTGAATTAAATCCATGCTCCTAGAACAGGCTACAGATGTTACAAACAATATGCAGATTCATTCAGGTCCTGAAACGTGTCAAGGACAAAGTGTATTCCCTATATAGAGATTGTCTTGGCCTTGGAACAATGCAAGTCTTCCAGGCAATGCTGTCTCTTCAAGTCTTGATATAAATTGACAAACCTGGAAACAACAACACGCCGAACCTCCTTCCCCACTATTCAAAAAGCTTTTAGACACTGCAATAACCAAATACAATCTGTTCTTTCTCAAGCTATGCCCACACTCTTAGAATTCATGTATGAAAATCCATGCTTTCTGGGGGGCAACTCATTGTTATGTGAGAGATCCACAATCAGAATATCATCCTCCTCCTTCTCCGTAGCAGCAGAGTTTGTGGACTGGGCCAAAGATTAGGGCCACAGCACTGGTGGCAGTTGTTCACCTAACCTACTATAGTACAAATATGTTTTCCACTGCATAGCAAGTAGCAGATTCAGGAGTGGGGAGATTAGAATGGGGAAAATGGCACAAGGAAAAAGAATTAGCCCACCCTCCCCCTGCACTCTGGCCCCTATGCCTACGATTAACTCTTGCTTCTTTTTCTTTCATGGAGTTTTATTTTATTTCGAAATAAAAGTTAACAAAATAACAGCTATAAAAAGAACAACGACATACATAATAAGATCGGTAAAGAAACAAAGGAATTAACTTCACTCAAATGCTTACTAAATGAGAGAGGCTTGTTCTCATGATTAACAGCTACAAGCCCTAGGCCATGCTGGGAGTATCCAACCACATATCTGCTATTACAGCTGAAGAGAGAAAAAATGAACACAGAACCCTTGTCTAGTGCCAAATGGAACTGGTGTGCAGCATGTTGAAACAGACACATTTTGTCACAACATGGAACTTGCTGCCAATATAGGTATCAATGATAAACCAATGATCAGGTCAAGTGTAAGCAGTTGGAATAGTTGGGCATCTGCCAACCCCACACACTGGCCAGAGTCCTCCAGAGGAAAACAGACCTTTTCTTTCTGAGACTACCTTGACAGGAGCAAATGAACCGCCCTGGTTTTCAAGGGTGAACAGAAGAGAGAGAGGCTGGGAAGATGCCAAATTGGCCCTTCCTGCACTCACTGTATGCAAGGCTTGCCTGAAAGCAGGGTGTTTAGCACCAGGGGATACCCTCAGCCTGGCAGTGCAGACTGCTGCAACCTCCAGCTTCTGAAGCCAGGGCATTCCTCTTTCCAGGCGCCCATTACAGCCTCCAACCTCTTATTTCTCACTGCTAGTTATCCACCTTCTCCTTCTGGGCATTAAGAAACAAAGAGCAGCAACAGCTACCACTGCTCCTAGCAGGGGTGTGTTTTCTCCCTTCACATTTTAAGGGGGTCCTTTGAGGGTGCCTTGCCAAAGGGGGTTCAAAAACCTGGACTCAGCATTTCCAATAACAGTGTGCAATTCTTTTTGTAGAGAGAGAACTCCTGAGATTCTCAAGTTTTGTTATTTTTCACCTAACTTCATTTCAAATCTCATGCTCACGTCAGATAGAAGAATTACATTTTCACATCCTGTTGGGTGTGTTTCCCACATAAGAATTTGCAACGGTCCCCTGTCCTTCACCCTTGTTCTCACTGCCTGTTGAAATCTGCATGGTATTTAACCATCTGCCTTTTTCTCCAGCCTGCCCAAACAGTTGCTCCTCACCTTCCATCCCACATTACTTTTTGCAAGCCTTTTCAGGAGTCACAAACTAGACAAATGTATGGAAGTCAGTAATACCAGTAGCCAGGCATCTCACTGCTAGTGGTATCCATAGATGTTAAACTACAAGAGGCTGTGTGTAGTACTCAAAAAGCAATATTAACACTTTGTAATAAGTGATGAAAGAGGATCGTGTGTTTTGCCAGAACACCCACAATCTTTTTGCTGATATTCTGATGGCTGCTTTACAAATTACACTAGAAAAACATGTATTTTTCCATATGAGTTCATGCTGCAAGAAGGCACAGCCACCTGGACATACTGCTTACATGTTTTAATACACAAAACATAGCATTTTATTATGTACAATACTAAAAAATGTGTACCTGTCCTATACACATATATACTAAAAGTGTAATGGTCCTATGCTCAATGATGAACAGCATGCCTGTCTACTGCTGCCCTCTTTCACCTCTGCCTGTGACATTATACAGAAAACTGAAACATCACGATGCAACTGTTTTTAGAGATAGAATACCGGAGCACAGAACTCCTGGACTGTTCTTAGGATCTCAAATAAAACTAGATTACAGTTCAAAGGATAGTAAGTTTGGCTTAGACACAAGTTCTAGTGTTCCTTCATCAGCATATTAAAATGCCATATAAAATAATAATATGTAGCTCTCTTAGGCCTGGTTGGGGAATGCTGGGAGTTGTAAGAGTTTTTTTTCTATCTAAATATGCATAGGCTTGCACCCTTTCCTCTGCAAAATGCTACACAGTCTTAGTTTAGAAGGCCCTTGTGAAGCAAGTCACTATCATTACCATTTTACTAACAAGAAAATAGGCCTTGGGCATCTCAAGCTTTTTAAGTAGTCAAACAACCTGACATGCCCATTAGAGAGCAAATCACTTTACCAGAGGACTGAGATTTAAACCAAGGCAAGACACACAAGATCACATCTTTGTTCCCAGTGCTAGTCTGAAACAACCAGTACTCCCTCGCTTCATAGTCATAATTGTCATTCAAGTTAGAATATCAGTTCACCTATTAGAATGCATTAGAACCGCCCTGGTTATTAACTGAACCTACAGTTAGTAGGCTTAAGGGGCTCATTTGTATGGGGGAAGCTCGAGATTATGAAAGCCCATTAGGGTTGGCAGTTTTTATCTAACCTGATGAAAGCTGCCTTCAACAGCTTTGCAACCAGCAGAAGTTCAACAGATGAAGCTATTTCTCATCATTGCATCTTCACTAAAAAGCAAAGTAGCGCCTCTTGAGTTTCTGTCTACCACATATAACTGCTAATGGCTAAGGAAAGATGCCTGCTGGGGAGGAAAAATTGCAACCCTATAGGGCTCACTAGTAAAAAAAAGAAAAAAAAAACAAGAGAAAAGCCCTCCACAACTCTTATGCAATACTATGGTTAACCAGCTAAACACTATAAATTTTCCCTTTAATAAGGAAGAAAAAAAGGCCAACACAAAGACTAAGACCAAAACTGCTGCTTGGAGAACTCTTCATGGCTAATTAAGGCAGCTGATCCAGGGTCTCAGTCCTCCTAGAACTAGGCTTGCCAGCTTTTTTTTTTGGTCTTTTCCTTTCCTGGCAGAGCTCCTGAATTTTTAACACAGCCTTCCCCAAGCTGGGGCCCCTCCAGATGTGTCGGACCACAACTCCCATAATCCCGAACAAGTTGTGCTGGCTGGGGACTATGGGAGCCGCAGCCCGACACATCTGGCGGGGCCCCAGCTTGGGGGAGGCTGCTTTTAACAGCTGCATGATGAACAAACCCAGCAGCTGAAGCTTTCCGCCGGAGGTCGGGGCCGTGTTGCTGGGATGAACGTGACCTGCTGAATTGCTGCCTGCCGGCCACAGCATCAGCCCCGTCGAGGGAGTCGGGCGGCGACTCCGTGCGCGCAGGCGTCGGCTCCTCGCAGCAGGCTCCGCCGCCCCGCCGCCTTACCTGACCCAGAGAGCGTGGCTCGGAGCAGGTGGCTCTTCCTGAGCGAACTGGAAGCGGAGATGTCGCTCTGGGTGCGGCCTCTGGGGCCGGGCTCGCTGGGGAGCAGCCGCCGCCGGGGCGGCGGGGACGAGGCCGCTTCTGCCCGCGGGCTCCCCTTCGTCTCCTCCATCCCCTCCTGCCGGGCGGCGGGGCCGGAGGAGGGAAGACGCCGGCCGCCTCTTCCCGCCCCGAAAGCGGTCTGAGGGACGCTGGCGCCTTCCGCAGCAGCGGCAGAAGGCGTGGCGCCCCTCGGTCGAAGCGCGCGCCGCCGCCAGGCCGCGACGCAGCGCAGCCAGGTCCCCGACGGCGGTGAACGGCGGGAGAAAACTTTTGGCAGGAAGGGCCCGCCCACCGGCGCTCGAGTCCCCGCGCGGGCAGCCGGCTCTGGCTGCAGCCGCCCGCCGCCCTTCCTCGCTTCATGGCCGCCGACAGCGGGAGGGACACGCGCGGCCGTTTAGCGAGGGCTGACTTAGCAGGTCGTGCGAGCCGCCCCTTGGGAAGCCGGGCCCCGGGAGCGCTTTGCAGCGGAGGCTGGTGGCTCCTGTGTCCGTGGGGCGGCGCATCCGCGCTGGGCTTCAGGCAGAACCAGCCAGGACTCTAGAGGAGCTATCCGAGGTGCTGAGCCCGTTTGGTGAGGAGAGCCATTCCCCCATTCCATTCTAGAAGTCTGGAGGGTGTGGGGTGCAAGAGAGGAAGGACATAAGAGCCCTCCTGGATCAGTCCAAGGGTCCATCTAGGCCAGCATTCTGTTCACACAGTGGCCAGCCAGCTGCCTGAGGGAAGCCCGCAAGCAGGACTTGTGTACAACAGCATCCTCCCACCCATGTTCCCCAATAACTGGCATTTATTTAAACATTTCTATACTGCCAAAGCTCTCTGAGGGGTTCAGAAAAATTAAAATCACAAAGAACAACATAAAACAATATAAAATATAAATGCTTAAAACTAGGGTATAAAGATACAACCAGACTAAAACCTAGCAGCAATGCAGAGACTTAAAATACAGTAACAGATCTATAACAGCAAAGCTAAAGGACTAGGTCACTAAAATGCTGGGGAAATAAAAAGGTGTTCACCTGGTGCTGGAAAGCACAACGCAGGTGCCAGGCGAACCTCTCAGGGGAGCTGTGTGCTGTAAAAGTACTCAATAAAGTCTCCTTGTAAGTAAACCTGGATCTGGCTTATCACTTTCTCAGCACCTCCACACCTTAGCAGCCCACAGTCGGGGCATACAGGAGCTCATTCCACAGCCGGGGTCCACAACAGAAAAGGACCACATCCTGGTAGCCAACCACCTCACTTCCTTTGGCAGGGGTTTCCAGAGAAGGACCACTGAAGATTATCTTAGGGTCTGGGCAGGTACATATGGGAGGGGATGATCCTTCAGATAAAACATGGCCCCAAGCCATTTAGGGCTTTGAATGTTCATACCAGCACTTTGAATCAGGCCTGGACATGCACTGGCAGCCAGTGCAGTTGGAAACATGATGATATAATCATATTGGCCAGTTCCCGTTAACAATCTTGCTGCCCTGTTTAGGACCAGCTGAAGTTTCTGGACCATTTTCAAAGGCAGCCCCATGTATAACGCATTGCAGTAATCCAGACGAGAGGTTATCAGAGCATGGATGACTGTAGCTAGGCTATCTCTGTCCAGAGACCAACTGAGTGCATAGTTGGTATATCAGCCTAAGCTGATAAAAGGTTCTCTGTGCCACCGAGTCCATCTGTGCCTCAAATGACAGTTCTGGGTCCAAGAACACCCCCAAACTACAAATTTGATCCTTTATGGGAAGTGCAACCCCCTCCAGAACAGATGCAACATCACCTAGCTGGGCAGACAAACCACACACTAACAGTACCTCTGCCTTGTTTAGTTTGAGTCTCAGTTTATTGGCCCTCATGCAGTCCATTACCATGGCCAGGCACTGATTCAGAACAGCCACTGCCTCACCTGGATTTGATGAAAAAGAGAGGTAGAGCTGGGTATTATCAGCCCACACTTCCAGATGACCTCCCCCAGCAGCTTCATGTAGATGTTGAACAGCATAGGGGATAAAATAGAGCCCTGTGGAACCCCACAGCATAGTTGCCAAGGCACAGAGCAATAGGTGCCACCTTCTGGAATCGGCCATCCAAGTAGGAGTGGAAACACTGCAGCACAGTGTCTCCAACTCCCAGCCTAGACAACCAGTCCAAAAGGATGCCATGGTCAATAGTATTGAAAGTTGCTGAAAGGTCCAAGAGAATCAGCAGGGCCGCACTCCCTCTGCCCCCTCTCATAGGCATAGTGCCTCTGGTACTAGAGGATATATATAGCAATATTATAACTAGTTGTGATTTATAGCCTTCTCCTCCATAAATTTGTCTAATCCCCTTTTAAAGCCATCCAAATTAGTCGCCATCATTATGGACAAATTGTGTCTGTAGTCTCCCCCCCGCCCCCCCTCAACGCACACACACACTAGGTTCTAGAGTACCAAATGGCTATTTGTACATGGAGATGTTTTAATTATTTGGGAAACGGTTGCATGCTTTTGGAAGGGAATTTTGGGAAATGTGTGTACTTTGCACAATCCATTCTTATATTTGAAGTATTGGAATTGGACTGCAAAATATTTCAGAAGTCATTTTATGAAAGATAATGAACCTTAAATGTGATAACATTCCTAAACTTTGCTGAAACCACTTTCAGGAAAGAAATAATGAGCAACCCACATGTAGGATTGTTTTGCAAGACATTGCATGCTTGAGTATTTTACGATATGTATATGAGGTGGAAAGCCACAATTGAACCTGCCTGAATATTTATATCCCATTCTGAAGCCATTCTTTGGGTCACCCTGCAGTCAGAGGAGAGGCACGTGGCAACCTACGATAAGGCCTTTTTGGTAGTGGCACCCCATCTTTGGAATGCCGCCCCCAATGAGGCATGTCTGGTGCCAACTCAGATGTCCTTTCAGCACCAAATGAAGATGTTTTCATTTGTGCATGCCTTTTAGATACTTATTTAAATAAATGTGATCCCTGTTTGACTCCAGCTTTCTTCTGTTTTAACATCTATTTGTTGCTCTGTTGTTTTTAAATGCTATGTGTCCTATTTTATCTGGTGTTTTAATTACTATTTTTATTGAGAGGTGCTCTGGGACCTCTTTGTCGATTGTGGTTGAAGAATGTAGTACAAAAAAAAGCTAAATAAATAAATCAGTAGGGTTTTCCAATGCAGATGTATAGATTTCACAATGGAGACAGATTTCATGGACTAATTCAGTGCACAGTTGCACATGCTGGAGCATGCCTAACAGTGCACTGGACTGCAAGCAGTGCATGCAGATACAAAAAAGGATCTCATTACATTCTGAATGCAGTCACTGTACCTTACCAGATATGGATATATTGTCTTCCTGTGACTTCCTGGATGAGGCCCTTTAATTTAACTTCCTGGAAATACGCCACGTGATTCTATGCCCACAGAGTTGGAGCATTTGGCCTGCTTGCTGTTGAAAAGCCCCTTGCTATATCTTCTAGCCAGTGTGAAGCTGCACCACTATTAAGAGCTGAGGACTAACCCTGCCAGCCTTAAGATAGGGAAGAGGGGCCAATGAAAGCTCCACTGACCCCCATCCTGCACTAACGATCTTGTGAGACACAGTGGATTCCCCATTGTACTGAAGCACAATGAGGATTGGGCTCTAAAAGTAGCGCTACATATTTACTTGGATGTTAGACCCGTTGAACAGAACTCCCTTCCTCAAACGTTTGTTTAGAATTGTATTTATTTATTTAATAAATTTATAGCTTACCTTCTCAAGGTGCTATCAATAAACATACACAACTAAAAACATACACACATTACAACCATATAAACAATAAAGGCAAAAATAAAAGCCATACTGAAGCATAACTCTGTGTTCTCTCCCCACAACATAACATAGCACAAACTTTTCAACAGAAAATAAGTGTTTCTGTAACAACATATGACAAAAATACAGACTGTATCTGTCTACACTTGAAAAGAAACCCCAAAAGATCCACGTAATTATGATGCTTTACCAAGCACGGATTGTTGGGTGTTTTATAATGACAGATATTATGTTGTTTTTAACTGTCCTCGTATGTTTACAGACAGTTGTTCAAGTTGTAATCCAAACATCAACCTCTGTACAGACTCTAAGTATCTACTGCAGCAGATTCAGCAGTGTTTTGGCTTTGCCACTGGTTCCAACTGTGGTAAAAGCAAAATAATATAAACAGTCTTACTAGTATATTCATATGACATTATAATGTCTCCCCTATGTATTACTACTGTATCTGACACAGTAGTCTCTAGATAGCAAACATAAAATCAATAGTTTCATTAAAGTTGCATGGAAAGTGCTCTAAGTAATATCCATTCCCTGAATCAGCAGTTACAGTATACAGCATTTTTGTCTCCCATTTATTTTCCTCTTTATTGACAGAATGTTCATAGGTAGATGTCTGCATTGAGGTATGAATGCCTATCATATTGAATTTTTCTGTGGCAATGAATTTTAAAGCTATCTATTCACATTGCAGGTGGGTACTGGAATATATAGTTTAGCTAAGGTTTGCAACATTTAGCAACTAGAGCTTAACTAGAAGAAATATTGGAAATTCTTGACCAATTTCCCATCTTCTTCCATTTCTTCTAAAAGCAGCAACAGTACCCCAAATTGGTGGAGACTTAGGTACCTGGGTGTGTGCGTGTGCGTGTGGTTTTAACATTTTCCTCCTATGCTGTTTTCCAAGTCTAAATTCCACCACCCCCACCCTTGGTACTTGCCCTGTTATGGAAAACATACAACTTTGAAACTAAAACCATAAAGAAATTCATGAACTCTGATGTATCCAAATGTCAGGCTAGCATTTCTTTTTCCATCTGTGCGTACATAATTTATGTTGCTGTCATAGCACATGATGCATAAAAAACTGACAGCTCCATAGTTCTACAACAGTACTGCCTCTAGTCCTCATGGTGAAACATCTGTGGAAAGTTTTACTCTCTTTAGGGTGCAATCCTATGCATATTTAGACAGAAAAAAGTCCTACAACTCCCAACATTCCCCAGCCAGCCATGTTGCCTGGGGAATGCTGGAAGCAAATTACTGCAGTACAGGGTGCTATAATCAGAATATGTTTAACTGAACTGTTGTTTATCAACTGGCACCCATGTCCATGCAGTGTCTTGTGGAGAGGTGGACTCAGATGAGTTGTATGTTTTGCAAAATTGGATATAAATTGGCTAACATAATTCAGCGTACATAGATGTCTTTCAACTCATTTTGTCTTCCAAGTTTAGCATATCTACCAAGGTTATTTGATGTATTGGCAACAGCCCCTCTGAGGTTATTATGACTAAGAGTACAATCACATGCATGTTTACTCAGAAGTATGTCCCAGAGTGTTCAATGGCACTTACTCTCAGGAAGTGCACATAGGATTTCAGTCTAAATATAGCATAGATTCTGTTTGGAATTGGTACTTTGCTTTGTTTATTTTAAGATTATTTACTCTTGCCGTTTCCAGTACTTTCTCAGGGCTTTCATGATGATAGTGTCCCAAATTATGATGTCATATTTGTCTTCTTGTATCACAGTTACATCTTCCAACATATGATTCAAGACTGAATACCTCAAAGACTAAAGGGTGATCTTAGAAACCATTATCTGACAAAGAGGGTATTAAAATGAGCATTTCTTGAAGATTTCTGTATCTGATGGAATGCATCAAAATCTAGCTCATGCATCCACTTTGATGAAGAATTTAGCACCTGCCATTTCTGACAGTATCCTTTTATGGTAGGTTAATGGATGTAGTCTTTATATGTTTTTGTAGTTCCTTAGAGTCTAGGCACAATATGTGGAGGAACAGAGAAACAACTTTCTGAGTGTGATGACTGTGCTTTGGAATACGCATTTGCTTCATCTGATTTCAGGACAGAGAATTCATGTTCAAACCACTTTCCCTAGAATGCCTGGCTGTCTTCATCCTTATTTTTCCTCTCTAGAATTTCTCTAGAATTTCTCTAGAATTTCTCTAGAATTACTAGAGTGAACACAGTCCATTGGTTATTCTATTAATGTGATTATGCCTTTTGTTCAAAATTGCTGTAGTTATATCTGTAGCTTTTCCTTGTGGCCTGTGGGACATGTAAGAAGCAATCCTATGGCCACCAGACACTGTCTAGAGGGCCATAGGATATGCTCGTTTCAGGGAACCATAGAAGCCCCATCCTCCATGATCAGAAGAGGACAGCGGAGCGACCGAAAAGGAGCATTCCAGGGCAGGGAGAGCAGAGCTGGATGTGTCCAATACGACATTGGATGTGTCATACGGCAGCTTCCTCTCCTGGTCGCCACCGCCCTGCCTCTAGACAGCCGAAAATGGCTGTCTAACAAACAATAGTAAGGCAGGAGAGGTGCAGAGGGAATGATCCCCTCCCCCCGTGCCTCTTCTGCCTTGCTTTGGATAGGCAGTCGTCTCCGAGTTCAGAGGCAGCTGCCTATCTAGTTAGGATTGCGCCCTAAGGGAATAGGCGGCTGCCTCCAATGCAGGGCAGGAGAAGGGGATCATTCCCTCCATGCTTCTCCTGCCCTGCATTTGCGGCTAGACATCTAATTTCAGCTGTCTAGCTGCGGAAGGCAGAGTGGGGGAGGAGGCTGCCAGATGACACATAGAATGTGTCGTACTGGCATTTCTGCCTTCCCTGCCCCAGAACCCCCCCTGGAACGCCGCATTTTGGCTGCTCCACACTCCTCTTCTGAGCACGGAGCATAGGGCTGTTACACGCTGCCTGCAAGGCAGCACGGAATGGCAGGGGAAGGACAGTTCTCCAGGAACAGACCTCGGAGCGCAGGCTCTGAGGTTGGTTCCTGGAAAACCACATGTCCTATGGCCATCTAGCCACTGACAAGTGGCCATAGGATTTCTCCCTTAGCCTATCATGTATCACAGGTATATTTTCCTTCAACCATATTTTGTATGTGACTAGGAGGAGTACGACAAGGCTGCATATTGTCACCCTGCTTATTTAACTTATATGCAGAGTACATCATGAGAAACGCTGGGTTGGATGAATCACAGGTCGGAATTAAGATTGCTGGGAGAATTATCAACAACCTCCAATATGCAGACGATACCACCCTAATGGCAGAAAGCGAAGAGGATCTAAAGAGCCTCTTGTTGAGGGTGAAAGAGGAGAGTGCAAAAGCTGGTTTGAAACTCAACATTAAAAAAACTAAGATCATGGCATCTGGCCCCATCACTTCCTGGCATCTAGAAGGGGAAGAAATGGAAGCAGTGACAGATTTTACTTTCTTGGGCTCCAAGATCAGCGCAGACGGTGACTGTAGCCATGAAATTAAAAGACGCTTGCTCCTTGGGAGGAAAGCTATGGCAAACTTAGACAGCATAGTAAGAAGCAGAGACATCACCTTGCCAACAAAGGTCCATCTAATCAAAGCTATGGTTTTCCCAGTAGTAATGTATGGCTGTGAGAGCTGGACTATAAGGAAGGCTGAGCGCCGAAGAATTGATGCTTTTGAACTGTGGTGCTGGAGAAGACTCTTACGAGTCCCCTGGACTGCAAGGAGGTCAAATCAGTCAATCCTAGAGGAAATCAACCCTGAGTGCTCATTGGAAGGACAGATACTGAAGCTGAAGCTCCAATATTTTGGCCAACTAATGTGAAGAGAAAACTCTCTGGAAAAGACCCTGATGCTGGGAAAGACTGAAGGCAAAAGGAGAAGGGGACGACAGAGGATGAGATGGCTAGATAGCATCACCGATGCAATGAATATGAACTTGAGCACACTCCGGGAGAGAGCGCAGGACAGGAAGGCCTGGTGTGCTATGGTCCATGGGGTCACGAAGAGTCGGACACGACTGAATTACAGATCCCTGATCTGTAAATGCATCTTCACTGGTTTCTATCAAACTGGCAATATCTGGTTCCTGTTTCTCCCTTTGCTTATCTATAACAGGGGTGGACAACTTGTGGCCCTCCAGATGACACTGGAGTGCAACTCCTAGCATCCCTCATCACTGGCGATAATGGCTAGGGCTGATGGGAATTGCAGCCCAACAACAGCTGGAGGGCTACAAGTTGCCTATAGTGATCTCTGATCTATAGTGAACATAAATTTCATAAGCTCATGCCCTTTACATGGAGGATCAAAACTGATGTTTCCCTCTGGATACTACCACAAAGTCTTGCCAAACTGTTTTCCCGCTATATAGAAGAACCAGTGTATATTCTCTCCAAATTGGGATTATTCCTCCTCAAAGTCTTGTGCAATGCAATCCTATGCATATCTACTCATAAGTAAGCCTCCTTGAGTTCAAGGGGACTTACTCCCAGGCAAGTGTGTATAGGATTGCAGGCTTGGAGACATATTTAACACTTTAATGTTTACTTGTTTATTAGTATTTCTGTTTCTGTAGCTATATTTGTCTTTGCTCCTATGTCTCTCTTATATGTAATATACTTGTCATTATCAATTAGTTCAATAATCCAGTCTTTTGAGTTTGTGGGTTCCTTCCTGATGATGATTAAAAATAGCTCTTCCTCTTAAGTTGCAAAATCTCTGTTCATAGGCAGTGGTTAAGCGTTACTCTGCCCACAGCTTCCCTGCAGCAGAGCTAGAAAAAACAAACAAAAGCTGCCCAAGAGTGATGTCGTTTCCTGGTGTATGTCAACGTTGAATAAAAGACAAAGATGAGGAGGCTCAAGGTGGAGGAGGCCCCAGTGAGAATGGATGGACCGGTGATACAGCATCTTTTACCATCACTGTTGTCTCAGCAACAGCACCAGTAGTTGTAGGTACAGTCCTCAGCATAACACTGGCACCTGTGGCCATGAGCCTGTGGACTAAAAAACAGCTGGTGGCACATCCATATAAACAGGGACCCATATAAGAAGAGATGGAGATATTGGCAGCAATCCCCAGAAGCCAACCCAAGACAGAGCACGTAGGCACCTATTGTTCATTATTATTCCTATTATTACTAAAGCACTGTAGGTGCTGTACAAATATTAAAAAACAAAAACAAACAGCAGAGTCCTTGCTGGCAGCTTTATAATCTAATAGACACAATACAAAAGGATATGGAGATGGGGGATCGGGGGTGGAAAGCAAATTCAAGCACATCTTCATAATGTTATAATTATGTGTGAATCCCATCTAGGGTGGCTATGTGTCCAACTTTACAGAGGACAGTCCTCTGTTTGAAGGACTGCTCAGTCCAAGCCCGTTTTAAAGGTAAGCTTAAAAAGGGAGGTAAAACAGGAGCCTTGAAGCTGCTCCTCAACAATTAGCATCTGGACAGCAGATTGAGGAGGCACACAGCTCTTCTCCACTGTGATGTGATGTATTGTACTGCTATTTAAATTATAGTCATTCTTTCTAAATTTGCATCTACACCTATACATGGCTTTGCTACTATCTCTGTACATTTTACTTAATGGTTAGGTCTGTTGCACCATCTGTGTGTTGTCCAATGACTGGGCACCTCTTACATTCCTGGTTGCTAGATCTCTGGCATTGTTTTTCTGATTTATTATATCTGTCTCTGGTAGTTCTATCTTCCCTTGATGCTACTTAATAGTATTTAAGAGTTGCCTGCTGTGATTATGTAGTTATTCTCCAGAACTGCCATTTCTGTTGCTTGGCATATGGGTTGCCTTTTCAAGGGTACAATCACTCTCTTTTAGTAGAAGCTCACATACACTTTTATTATTGCATCCCCAAACAATTTGGTCTTTAATAAGGGACCCTGTTATTGCTCCATATTAGCAGAAATTACTTTTTAATTTTAAATCTCTTCCATTCTATTTCCTTATTCTAAATATATACTGTTAATAAGCAGCATTTATGTTGGGGCTACAGTGCTGTTCAAACAACATTACTTTTTCAGAATTCTCTTCTTCAGCCACCCCAACATCATATGAAATGCACTATCTATATCCAAGACGTCCAAACAGACTAGAGTTAGAAAGGAGCAGAGCAATTAATTGATCAGTTTGACTGCTCCTGTAGCTTTAATTTACAATTCAAATGGCAGCCTATACCATTTCCAGGCTTCTGCCATATTGCTTCCAAGACAAAGTGCTGGTGAAGGGTTTACTTTCAGTTGTACAGGTTGTGAAGCAGCAATTTTAAGATTATTCTTCTCCTGGGCCCTCTTGCAACTTGTACTTTCTACACTGGGCACCAAGTGTTGTCTCCCCTCCCCCACTTTTTTTTTTTTAAGGAAAAGGCTAGGTAAAAACAGACACTTCATTGGCTAAAGAAAAAAATTGAGAAAATATATATTACAGGCTTTGAGTGTAGATGAGACTTCTGTGACACAAAGGAAGTATTAAACAGAGATTAATGTGTGTTCCCCCATCCCCTCCATATTCAAACAACAAAATCAGTTTAGGCAGGGTGTGAATCTGAGTGGAAGAATAGCAGGAGGGGTTAATCAACCTCTTTCCTCACTAGTTTTCCAGCTCAAATAAATCACCCTCTTCAGGCTGCTTGGTTACCTGCAAAGGGCGGTGGGAGGGGGGAAGAAATGGGGGAGCATTGCTTTATCCATTACACAGGCATAAAAACAGTTGGGGAGGGTGATCTTGAGCTTAAAAACTACTGGATGGGAAAGAGTGAAGAAGCTTCTCCTCACCTGCCCTTCCTCTGTGACATACAGACTGCCCAGTTGGCACTGTTCATTTGTTTAATGTGGAGAGAAAAAACACAGAACTTCATAGTTTGAGCCTGAATGTCTGCCTTTCTGCTGACTATGGCCAGAACGGACCTCGAAACAGGTCTATAAGAAATGAGTCACTCTAGCTATCTTACGAGTAGCTATGTATAAACGGGGGGGAATCTGTTTTAGCTCAAAGACCAAATCCAGTTTTGGAGAAGCATTCCTGGGGTACATTCTAGTTGTGGGTGGAGCTGAAGGCAAAAGGAACAGGGCCGAAGGCAAAAGGGGGTGGGGATACAAAAAATACTGGCATATTATAGCATACTGCTAGCCACTCAGCCTTAGGAGAGGCATTTCAAGCTTTTAGAATGGGGGGAAAACTGCACAACAGCTGGGAAACCAGAAAACCATCCATGGTTGCAAAAAGGGGGTATATACCTTAAGTAAATGAGGGAGGACTGTTCAAAGCCCTCAAGTGACACTAGGACAAGCAGAATTAAATCAGATAACTTTAAGTGGCTAACAAAGGCCAATTTTGTCCCAGAGCATGTTAGTTCTAATGAAAAAGAAGGGAGCAAGGTCAAACAGGCCTATGGTCTGTTTGAAGTTCACAAAGAGAACATTCAGGCAAGCAACGATCTCAGAATAAGCAAGAGTGCAAGCTCTCACCACTGACGAACGATACAATATGGCAATGAGAATACAGAGGAAGAGAGGGCAGGTTTTGAGAGAGCTGTTTTGGGGAAGAAGAAGAAGAGTAACAGAATCTGTAAAGGTAAAGGTGTCCCCAACCAGTCGTGTCCGACTCTAGGGTGTGGTGCTCATATCCATTTCTAAGCTGAAGAGCCAGCGCTGTCCGAAGACGCTTCCGTGGTCATGTGGCCGGCATGACTGAACACCGAGGTGCACGGAAGGCTGTTACCTTTCCCGCCGAAGCAGTACCTATTTGTTGTTGTTGTTCAGTCGTTCAGTCGTGTCCAACTCTTCGTGACCCCATGGACCATAGCACGCCAGGCCTTCCTGTCCTGCGCTCTCTCCCAGAGTATGCTCAAGTTCATATTCATTGCATCAGTGATACTATTTAGCCATCTCATCCTCTGTCGTCCCCTTCTCCTTTTGCCTTCAATCTTTCCCAGCATCAGAATCGTTTCCAGGGAGTTTTCTCTTCGCATTAGGTGGCCAAAATATTGGAGCTTCAGCTTCAGTATCTGTCCTTCCAATGAGCACTCAGGGTTGATTTCCTTTAGGATTGACTGATTTGACCTCCTTGCAGTCCAGGGGATTCGTAAGAGTCTTCTCCAGCACCACAGTTCGAAAGCATCAATTCTTCGGTGCTCAGCCTTCCTTATAGTCCAGCTCTCACAGCCATACATTACTACTGGGAAAGCCATAGCTTTGATTATACGGACCTTTGTTGGCAAGGTGATGTCTCTGCTTCTTACTGTGCTATCTAGGTTTGCCATAGCTTTCCTCCCAAGGAGCAAGCGTCTTTTAATTTCATGGCTACAGTCACCATCTGCGGTGATCTTGGAGCCCAAGAAAGTAAAATCTGTCACTGCTTCCATTTCTTCCCCTTCTATATGCCAGGAAGTGATGGGGCCAGATGCCATGATCTTCGTTTTTTTAATGTGGAGTTTCAAACCAGCTTTTGCACTCTCCTCTTTCACCCTCAACAAGAGGCTCTTTAGATCCTCTTCGCTTTATGCCATTAGGGTGGTATCGTCTGCATATCGGAAGTTGTTGATAATTCTCCCAGCAATCTTAATTCCGACCTGTGATTCATCCAACCAGGCATTTCTCATGATGTACTCTGCATATAAGTTAAATAAGCAGGGCAACAATATGCAGCCTTGTTGTACTCCTTTCCCAATTTTAAACCACTCGGTTGTTCCATGTCTGGTTCTTACTGTTGCTTCTTGACCCTCGTACAGGTTTCTCAGGAGACAGGTAAGGTGGTCTGGTACTCCCATCACTTTAAGAATTTGCCACAGTTTGTTGTGAACCACACAATCAAAGGCTTAGTATAGTCAATGAAGCAGAAATAGACGTTTTTCTGGAATTCTCTTGCTTTCTCCATGATCCAGTGAAAGTTGGCGATTTGATCTCTAGTTCCTCTGCCTCTTCGAAACCCAGCTTGTACTTCCGGTAGTTCTCGGTTCGCATACTGCTGAAGCCTAGCTTGTAGGATTTTGAGCATCACCTTGCTGGCATGTGAAATGAGCGCAATTGTGCGGTAGTTTGAACACTCTTTGGCGTTGCCCTTCTTTGGAATTGGAATGTAAACTGACCTTTTCCAGTCTTGTGGCCATTGTTGAGAGTTCCAAATTTGTTGGCATATTGACTGCAGCACTTTAACAGCATCATCTTTTAGGATTTTAAATAGCTCAGCTGGAATACTGTCATCTCCGCTAGCTTTGTTGTTACTAATGCTTCCTAAGGCCCACTTGACTTCACTCTCGAGGATGTCCGGCTCAAGTTCAGTGATCGCACTATCATGGCTATCAGGGACATTCAGATCTTTCCTGTATAGTTCTTCTGTGTATTCTTTCCACCTCTTCTTAATCTCATCTGCATCTGTTAGGTCCCTGCCTTCTTTGTCCTTTATCATGCCCGTCTTTGCACAAAACGTTTCCTTGAGATCTCCAATTTTCTTGAAGAGATCTCTAGTCTTTCCCATTCTGTTGTTTTCCTCAATTTCTTTGCATTGTTCACTTAAGAAGGCCTTCTTGTCTCTCCTTGCTATTCTCTGGAACTCTGCATTCTGTTGGATATATCTTCCCCTTTCTCCCTTGCTTTTTGCTTCCCTTCTTTCCTCAGCTACTTGTAAAGCCTCATTAGACAGCCACTTGGCTTTCTTGCATTTCTTTTTCTTTGGGATGGATTGAGTTGCTGCCTCCTGAACAATGGTACGGACCTCTGTCCATAGTTCCTCAGGCACTCTGTCTATCAGGTCTAATCCCTTAAATCTATTCCTCACCTCCACTGTATATTCATAAGGGATATGATTTCGGTCATACCTGTATGGTTTAGTGGTTTTCCCTACGTTCTTCAATTTAAGCCAAAATTTTGCAACAAGAAGCTCATGATCTGAGCCACAGTCAGCTCCAGGTCTTGTTTTGACTGACTGTATAGAGCTTCTCCATCTTTGGCTGCAAAGGACATAATCAATCTGATTTCGATATTGACCATCTGGTGACGTCCATGTGTAGAGTCGCCTCTTGTGCTGTTGGAAAAGAGTGTTTGCTATGATCAGCGTGTTCTCTTGGCAAAACTCTATTAGCTTTTGTCCTGCTTCATTTTGTACACCAAGGCCATGCCTGCCTGTTATCCCGGTGATTTCTTGACTTCCTACTTTAGCATTCCAATCCCCTATGATGAAGAGGACATCTTTTTGGGGTGTTAGTTCTAGAAGGTGTTGTAGGTCTTCATAGAACCGATCAACCTCAGCTTCTTTGGCATCAGTGGTTGGGGCATAGACTTGAATTACTGTGATGTTGAATGGTTTGCCTTGGATTCGTACTGAGATCATTCTATCATTTTTAAGATTGTACCCCAGTACTGCTTTTCCCACCCTTTTGTTGACTATGAGTGCTACTCCATTTCTTCTAAGGGATTCTTGCCCACAGTAGTAGATATGATGGTCACCTGAATTAAATTTGCCCATGCCTGTCCATTTTAGTTTGCTGATTCCCAAGATGTCATTGTTCAATCTTGCCGTCACATGTTTGACCACCTGCAGCTTACCTTGATTCATTGATCTGACATTCCAGGTTCCTAAACAATATTGTTCTTTACAGCATTGGATTTTCTTTTCACCTCTTCTTAATCTCATCTGCTTCTGTTAGGTCCCTGCCTTCTTTGTCCTTTATCATGCTTGTCTTTGCACAAAACGTTCCCTTGAGATCTCCAATTTTCTTGAAGAGACCTCTAGTCTTTCCCATTCTGTTGTTTCCCTCGATTTCTTTGCATTGTTCATTTAAGAAGGCCTTCTTGTCTCTCCTTGCTATTCTCTGGAACTCTGCATTCCGTTGGATATATCTTCCCCTTTCTCCCTTGCTTTTTGCTTCCCTTCTTTCCTCAGCTACTTGTAAAGCCTCATCAGACAGCCACTTGGCTTTCTTGCATTTCTTTTTCTTTGGGATGGATTGAGTTGCTGCCTCCTGAACAATGTTACGGACCTCTGTCCATAACTAACATGCCTAGATGGCAATTGCTTACTGATATATTTTATATTGTTTTATGTTGTGCTTTGGGGTTTTAATTTTTGTGAACCACCCAGAGAGCTTTGGCTATTGGGCAGTATAGAAATGAAATAAATAAATAAGCAGGTGAACCAGAAGTCTAAGTGGGCCTCATGCCACTGAGCTAATTCTACCCCTCCAGCCCCTAAAGAAGAAGCTTTTTGCCCCCGCCTGTATGCTGCCGCGCCCACCTCAGCAAGCCTGCATATGGAGGTGACCTGTTGGCCTTTTGATGACATCGAAGTTCTGACTGGTTTTGCATCAGTAACTTATCTCAAACCAGCCCAGGCATAGGGAGCAGACTGTGCCTGTTGGCATGTGTTCTGCAACCAATATCAACAGCTATGATATTGGCAACGTGTCAAGATTTGCAAACACTGCAACACCTTGCTTTTCAATGGTGAAATGCTTTTCAATTGCTGCCATGGTGGAAAGGTTCCACTACCACTGCTCACGGTTCCAGACTTCATCCACAAAATTGTCATTGACAGTTCTGCTCTGGCAAGCAATTCCTGAAGGACATTTGCATGTACAACAGTGCCCTACGCTTTGTTTCCTTCTACGCACCACTCAAGATGGAACCTGGATGTGACTCAGGGTCTTATAAATGGCACAAGGTTCATCATGCTTGCCATGCACAACAGCTGTCTGTATCAGGAAGCCCTCATTGGACAGGCTTAAAAGTAAGCAGATCTTCCTGACAAGGATCAGCCTTGTACCTTCTGACTCATCTCTCCCCTTCCAACATCACCAGTTCCCTGTTCGTCTGGCCTTTGCCATTAGCATCAACAAGAGCCAACGACAGACTGTGGACCAGGTTGGTATCTATCTGCCTACACCTATCTTCTGCTATGGACAACTCTACATTGCTGTGAGTCATGTGTGGTCACTGGCAAACCTCAGGATTCAGGTCATCAATGGACCAGTGGCCACCCTGGAGTTTACACCAAGAACATTGTATTCAAGGAGGTTTTGTAAATATAAAAGATGTACCACTTTGAATGTATCAATAAATGCAGTTAGTTGAGTTAAACCTTTTGTTAGATTCGATTTTTCTCTGTGAACTGTGTTCGCAGGTAACCAACTTGTAATAATAATGATGATGATTAACAAGGCAGATGGGGAATGCTCAGGTGTATGCAGGTACTGGATTTTGTATTTTTAGAATATGGGTTTGTACTATTAGAACATAACCTCTAGTACAGTGAGAAAAAGAGCAACTGTGAGACATTGATTTTATTTATTTATTTAATGTATCCATACACCACCTTTAGGGGCTGAAAGCCCCCTCAAGGTGGTTTAGATTTTTAAAAAATCACAAAAATGAAATGCCAGTAATATAAAAACAAAACACTCGATACCAAGCTATAAAATAGCAACAACCATTAATGTTTTTCAACTGTGGACCAGTAGGCTCCTAAGGGAGCAATCCTATCTAGATAGGCGGCCGCCTCCAAATTCAGAGGCGGCTGCCTATCCAAAGCAGGGCAGGAAAAGCACGGAGGGGATCGTTCCCTCTGCGCTTCTCCTGCCCTGCATTTTCAGCTAGCATTTCTAGCTGAACCCGTCAGTTCAGAATGGCTGCTGGAGGCAAAGAAGGGGCTGCTTGGAGGTGTGTGTTTGCATGGGTAGGGGGGTTTGATCTAGATGGCCTTTTAATTTCTTCCATCTCAATTCAGCTTTTAAAGGGAGTGATGCATAGTTAGAGACTTATGAACTCAAGACATTACTGCGAGTCCAGGATTCTATCATTATAAGATGATGTGGTCTTCAAAAATGTGAGTTAGAACTCCATATGGAGGTTCAGGCAGGCAGCAGCATTCAAGAGAGATGCACCCTTTTACTAACCCCTCCCTCAGCCCTGTTTGTGTGTGAGACTTGATTGGTGGAAGAGAGAAAGCGATGACCCTGCTCCTCAGTGCAATGCTAACAGCAACATTCCCCTCTAGTTGTAACGCCGATAAATAATTATAAAGACCCATGTCAAAATGCATTCACTGGGCATTTTGATTCTCTGTACTTCTTTTCCAGCTGTCAGGTTGCAATCTAGACATCTTACTTATACCTCTAAAGGTGCATTCCTATGGCCCTTCGGAGAGGGCATAGGAAGGTAGTCATGACTAACTTAAGTCCCATTCATTTCAGAGGGTCTACTCTAAGTAGGACTGACATTGGATACAACCCATTGCAATCATTGGAAGGTAAGTTGTAAAAAAAAAACCCTCAAAAAGGTTGGGACGGAAAAGAATAGTGCTGCTCTTCCCTCCCTTCTGTACTTTGAATAAGGCAATTCCTCTGCTTCGGAACTTCCGACCCTCCAATAGCGGTGTTCTACCCCCATGCAACCCTATGCACGTTTACTTGGAAGTAAGTCCTCAATGTTCTCAATGTTCATAGGATTGCAGGCTTAATGTTCCCAGGGCAAGGGGAGTATTCAGTCACTGAGCATCTTGCCCAGTTCCTTTTCTACCCACTCCTCTTCTCCCAGTATGCAGGTCTCCAATTTGATTCTGTAGCAGGGGAAAGACAAGGAATAGAGGAAGTAGCCCAGATGGTGGACACAGTAATGGTAGGAAGAGGACACAGTATGCCTAGAAAATCAAAGTTAAGTGTGCTGCTTATGAAGAAATTATCATCTTTTGTGCTGGATAGGTAGGCCAAGTTAGCAGCCCCGCTGCACTATCAACCCACATGGTTGCTCAGGGTGGCAAAATTGTTAGGCCACCAATGAAGCAGTGTGCAGTCCAAGAATTGCATTCCAGCATTGCCTGCAACACTGCAGTGTGTCCTCCTGGAGTACATCTCAGATCATTTGGTGCAGCTATTTGAGGCAACAAGTCATTGTATACTAGGCTACATATATACTGAAAAATGGATGTGTGTTTTTTTATGGCTTGAACTGGCAGAAAATGCTCCAAAGCTTTTCCAAAGCAATGTGTAGAATCTACACTGTAGATATATCTTCAGGGTATGCAGGAGCTGCCAACATTAAAACGCACAGATTGCTCACCTGTAGGATTGTTGGCTGATGGGTTGGAAGAATGATCAATGAGACACGTTGCCATATTATGATGAATAGGGCAACGAAACAAATATTTTGATTCAACCTGTGAAAGCTGAGTGCTTGCAAGGGCACAAAAGAGTGAAAATGTTGAAGCACCATTAACTGGGCTATTTTTCCTGAAATATTATTTTATCCTTGCCCTGCAGCTGCCTTCTTTAACTCTTCCATATCCAACCTTCTATAGCAATTCGTCACACACACACAACAACGTTCAGCATAGCAATTGTAAATCTAACATTGAAGGTGTATGTTTTCAGAGGAAGTGGTGTATTGTCCCTCCTGCTATAGGGTTCAGCTTTCATCATCTATTCTTGTGTTAGGGGGCAAACCTGACTAGATAGGCGGCCGCCTCTGACTTTGGAGGTGACCGCCTATCCAAAGCAAGGCAGGAGAGGCATGGGGGGGATCGTTTGCTCTGCACCTCTCCCGTCTTGCTATTTTTTGCTAGACAGCGGCTTTCAGCTGTCTAGCAGCAGTGGGGCATCTGGGAGAGGAAGCTGTCGTACGACACATTGGATGTGTTGTACGCGCAGCTCCGCTCTCCCTACCCCAGAACGCCCCCCAGCCCCACCCCTTTTCAGTCGCTCCGCGCTCCTCTTGCGAGCACGGAGGATGGGGCTTCTCTGCGCTGCCTCTGAGGCAGTGCGGATGGGGGGGGCAGTCAGTTTTCTGGGAAACAACCCCGGAACGGAGGCTCCAAGGTTGGTTCCCGGAAACGAGCGTATCCTATGGCCCTCTAGACAGTGTCTAGTGGCCAAAGGGTTGCTCTCTCCATGTTTTTAAATTGTAGTTTGTAACTTTTTACTGGTGTTCTCTTCTTTGGGAATTCAACTGAACTGAAAAGACTATATATTTCTAAATAAGAAAAGAAATATATTACCATCACAATATGGGAAGGAGTAAATTAACTGATGCATTGGTTGAACAGTCTGCCTTAATAACTGCCTGCTGGTGTCCATAAAAGATGCTATAGGCCATTCTATCATTATTTGAACAATTGCCACTGAGATTATGGGACATTATTCACCAGGTCATTTTGCCCTCTTGATACTAAATAATCAAATAAGAGTCAATGCCAAATAAGGTTAATACGGTAATGCAGTCCATTATGAAAGCGCTCTTCCTTTCAACGTGTGGGAGTCTGCCAAATGAGCCTATAGTACTGTACAAGGAAAATATCTTTGGACCAGTAAGTGCATATACACTTCAACTTTTGATAGATGACAAAAGGTACATTTATGCTGCATTAAACATGAGCAGCTCATCATTCAAAGATAATTGAATGAGCAAGTGAACGAGCAACGTGAGCCAGCTCCTTCAAGGCAGTTCTGGCAGCATTTGCATCTAGAGAGTTTTCAAAAAGTTAAAAGTGTTGTTTGAAATTTCTTTCAGAGCATATATTCAAGACAGGATATTTTTACATTTAGATTCTCTGCATTTATAAAAATACAATCTTATCACCAGATACGACAATTAAATAAAAAGTACAGCAGAGATATGTGAAATCCATCTTTTCTGATAGAAGCCCCCTGCCCCTGATATCTCTGTAATCGGCAGCTGATAATTGTGGCACAGTAATGATCTCTGGCCAGCTCTGCAGATACTCTGCTTCAAAATGACTGCGAAGAGGCTGTTCTCTAGATATGCAAATGGATGTGGGAGACAGCATTTCTCCATTAATCTTCATGAAAGTCTGTAACTTAGTATAATGGTTAGTGTGTCCAGTAGCATACCTATTAGGCACAAATGATGCTATGCCAAGCTTACCCCTACTGCAGAGAGATAGGCACACAATCTTCCAGACAGGAATTTTGTAGTCAGTCTCTTCCCTCCCAACTGCCAATGAACAATAACTGAAGTTGTGTGTTTTTTTGCAGATTGATTTGAAGAGTACAGATCAGGACAGAATATATCTCTTATAGCTAGGGGTATAGAACAAAATGCACCAACAGTACAGCACTAGACAGGTCCATGGTATGGATTGTATTGCTACTCAATGTACACTGAACCTGTGGAAGTCTGCAAGGGCAGCTACACTTTGAAGAAATACACGTGGACCCAACAACAACAAAGACAATTACTCTAATAACAGGCTGCAATACTGTCAGTCTTTCAGAAGCTGCAAAAATAGCTAATTGTCTTGAATTGTAAGATGAGTTCTTTGTATATTATGAATTATTCTTTGCACATTAAACTCAAGAATTAGCATCCAAAGAACTGCGCAACCAGTTTCACATACTCAAAGAGGTTTGAATTAGTGTTTCTCAAAAAGGAGCCCCCATGCTAAATGGAAATCAATTTTGAGGTGAGTTTTTCAAAAGTAGTTTACAATATGGCACACGGGTCCACTGTTCATGAAAAAAGTTACTCTTGATGAATGCAAGCAACTGGACCCTATTAAAGCAGTTATTTGGATCTTATGTACAAATATCAACGTAGGAGCTAGTTACATACATTCAACATTTGAAAGAGAAAACAAGTACGCTTTGTGGTGATGAGCTCATGCTGTGGTATCTGAGCTTGCCAAATCCCATGAGGTCTGGTGAGATAATTCATTTCAGTGTTTTGAAATATTAACTTCAATACATGCCTCCTTATAGTCCAGAGAGCACAGTTGGCCTTGTATTTAGATGCAATAAATCAGGTGACAAAATGAGGTCTTTGGTTTAACTCATCTATTCAACATTCTGTCTGTAAGATTGTCATGTGATTCACTCTGTTGAAGCTTGAGATATTAGAATGAGATTTAGTAGACACATACAGAAGACAAAACTCTACATTTCAAGTTTGAATTCCACTTCAGCTCCCATGCCCATTTTCAAGAGGTCCATGAAAGATATAAAACCTAAGATAATGTAATATTTTTCTTGTTTGAGGTATCAGAATGTGCATGTTCAAGACAATATTCTTTGTTTCAAGTAAAACCGAAGCTCAACTTCCTTATTCATTTTCAAAGAGAAAGAAACATACAAAATGGATTAACAAGACATCTGAAATGAGGCTTTCCGATCATTGTGCTTTACTATTATCGTCAAATACCTGTCTTCCAAAAATACTAACTTGGTCAGAATTTCAAAATTTTATATAATGTATATCCTAGCAAAATTGTCCATATAAATGTTCAAACTATTTTATTAATTTATATCCCGCCGTCCAACAGGTTGCCAGGACCACTTTCAGGAAGTTAAAATTACAAATAGAACAAATAAAAACAAACACAAACTTTAAACCACCACAATATTAGAGAGCACTATAAAAGCAGTGTGAACTAATATACATGTCGACTCCAAACTAAGCCCCACTGAGTTCAGGTGAGTACAGGATTTTTAAGTTAGTGTGTGTATAGGATTACAGCTGAAGGCATCCCCAAACAGGTAAAAATGGCAGGTAAGCACCACTATTTTATTTATTTATTTATTAACTGCATTTATACCCCGCCTTTTTTCCTCTTGCAAGGCACCCAAGGCGGCTTACATTATCCTCCTCCTCTCCATTTTATCCTCACAACAACAACCCTGTGAGGTGGGTTGGGCTGAGAGTCTGTGACTGGCCCAAAGTCACGCAGTGAGCTTCCATGGCTGAGTGGGGACTAGAACCCGGATCTCCCTGCTCCTAGTCCGACACTCTTACACCACACTTGTATTTAAATACAAGTTCAGTACACATTGGGTGCTTCTAGACAAGGCTTTTATCGTGCAATTGACCTTGCTCATTCACAGAATTTTCTGCGGTGCAGGGTTACAGATGTCATCATCTTCCACTGGTAACCCTTCCATGTTTTCCCACTGCTGTTCTTTTTGCTTACCAGAACAAACCTGTTAAGGAAGAAAAGATGGGATAGCTACACAATGTCTTTTGATTGTGAGAGACATAAGCTGTCCATCTGGAAGCACCGATTAGCATCCTTTAAAAACAGGGTGTTTCCACACAGAGGTCTCCCATTGCTCACAATCAAAAGGCATTGTGCAGCTATTCTATCTTTTCTTTCTTAATCGGGTTTTTTTCTGGCAAAAAACGGAGGGCAGAAGTGGTGGGGAAACACAGGAGGGCTACAAATTGAAGACGCCATCTTCTTGATCCCATTGTGGAATCCCGGGAATAAGGCAACGCAGTTGCACAATAGAAGTCTCTTCTGGAAACACCCAGTGAGAAAGCAAATTTATAGTGCAATCATATACAGAAACAATAGCACTCGATTCAGCCCATGTATTTTGGGGGTGGGTGAGGAGGTACTGATTTTGATGGCGCCAAACCATTCAAGGCTGATAGTTTACTTGAATGACAACAACCCCCGTTGATTTTTATTGCCGAGTTAAAAGCATGCTGAGGACGGCAGCCTGAGGACTGTAAAGGTAAAAGTGTCCCCAACCAGTCGTGTCCGACTCTAGGGTGCGGTGCTCATCCCCGTTTCTAAGCCGAAGAGCCAGCGCTGTCCGAAGACGCTTCCGTGGCCATGTGGCCGGCATGACTGAACACCGAGGTGCATGGAACGCTGTTACCTTTCCCGCCGAAGCGGTACCTATTTATCTACTTGCAATTTCTTGCTTTCGAACTGCTAGGTTGGCAGAAGCTGGGGTCTCGAACTGCTGTCCTGCCCACCTTCCGGTCCGCAGTTCAGCGTCTTAACCACTAAGCCACCGCGGCCCCACTACCTCCAAAGCTACTGCAGCCTTCCCCAACCTGCTGCCCTCCAGATGTGTTGGCCTTTAACTCCCTTCGGCCCCAGCCAGCATGGCCAATGGCCAGAAATTCTGGGAAGGTTCGTCCAAAACATCTGGAAGGCGCCAAGTTGGGGAAGGCTTGAACCTACCCGCCTACCCGTCCCCGAAGCCCTCTCAGACACGACTCCCTGCCTCAAGGCCAGCATGGGAAGCGGACACGGCCGGCCACGAGCTGCCACTGCGGTCTCAAGGGAAACGAGGAAGCCAGAAGCCGCCGGCGGAAGCAGCCCGGCCGTGCGCCTGCCGTCGCGCGGTCACCTGACTGGCGAAAGAGCGGCGCGGAAAGGCAGCGAGCCGGGCCGCCGAAGGCTTACGGGGCGCCCTCATGTCTCGCCCGGCTGCCGCCGCCGCCGCCTCCATCCTGCCCTCGCCCGCTCTCCTCCTCCTCCTCCTCCGGCGGCTGCTGCTGCTGCTGCTGCTCTTCTTCGGCCAACTGCTCCCCGCGCAGGGGGCTGCCGCCCGCTATGACCCCACCTGGCAGTCGCTGGATTCCAGGCCGCTCCCCGACTGGTTTGATGAAGCCAAGTTCGGCGTTTTTGTCCACTGGGGCGTGTTCGCGGTGCCCAGCTTCGGCAGCGAGTGGTTCTGGTGAGCTCCCCCGCCGCACGCGCCCTCCGCCCTGCCTTCCCCGCCGCTCCACGGCCCCTCCGAGCCCGCTGCCTCGCCGCGAGCGCGTCTCGCCGCGGGAAGGAAGCGCGGTCCCGAGAAGCCGGGGGGGGGGGGGAGAGGAGCTGAAAGGTCGACGCAGGCGTCGCGGTTCGGTCCGTATCTTAAGAGCTACGCCTCTTTCTTTTCCTGTTCGCGAAGAAAAGTAGGCGCAGGGGCCCCGCTCCGGATCTCAAAAGGGCCCCGGCCCATGAGATGCTGTGTTAGACCGGACTGCTCATCTCTTTACGAAAGTGACTTGTAGAAACAGCCAGCGCAGTCCTATTCGCGTTCGCCATTCGTGGGTAAAAGGCGTTTACTTCCTCAAGAAATCTTGTGACTAATAGTCAGCAGTTAATGTTTAAGTTTGGAAGTGCTGGATATAAACCTAGCTGGAGCCCTTAAAGTAAATATGTGTGTGTGTGTGTGTGTGTGTATTTATTTATATATATATATATATACACACACACACACACACACACACACACTTCTCTCTCTCTCTCTCTCTCTCTCTCTGTATGTGGAGAGGGTTCACTGTAGCTTTTAGTACTCTGTATGTGTATGGCTGTGAGAGCTGGACTATAAGGAAGGCTGAGCGCCAAAGAATTGATGCTTTCGAACTGTGGTGCTGGAGAAGACTCTTACGAGTCCCCTGGACTGCAAGGAGGTCAGATAAGTCCATCCTAAAGGAAATCAACCCTGAGTGCTCATTGGAAGGACAGATACTGAAGCTGAAGCTCAAATATTTTGGCCACCTAATGCGAAGAGAAAACTCCCTGGAAAAGACCCTGATGCTGGGAAAGACTGAAGGCAAAAGGAGAAGGGGACGGCAGAGGATGAGATGGCTAGATAGCATCACTGATGCAATGAATATGAACCTGAGCACACTCCGGGAGAGAGCGCAGGACAGGAAGGCCTGGCGTGCTATGGTCCATGGGGTCACGAAGAGTCGGACACGACTGAACGACTGAACAACAATGTGTTCAGAGGCACTTATAAGTTAGAGGCCTACAAGGATAAACGTCTGCAACCTCCACTAACAATCACTTAAGTGCTGAGCTCAGGAACTAGATGAGCAGTTTCCTGTTCACTTAGAGCCAAAACAGACATTACTTTACATCTGTGTCTTGCAGCTACATCTTTTTCACATATTTCTTTTGGAGTAGGCACAGGACCTTAGCATGGCAGGCAGGGAGGGCTTTTAAGATCTGGATTGGGGGCCCTGCACCTTTTCTAGAGTAAAAATGGGAGCCATAGCTGCTAAGCACAGATTTAAAGTAATGTCTCTTTTGGCCCTTAGGGTGCTTCCAGATGAGGCTTTGATTGCACCATTGCCTTACCTCATTCACAGAATTTTATGGGGGTTCTAGATGTTGTCATCTTCCACTCCCTTTTTCTTACCGTTGAAAATCCATTAAAAAGGAGAAGACAGAACAGCTGCATGCTGCCTTCTGATTGGTAGCACTAGGAGCCATCCATCTGGAAGCTTCCCAGCTGACCAGGAAGCTGCTCTTCTAGCCCTAAACCCAACCTCTACAATATACCATTCTCTCTCTCCCCTCCACCCCCCCCCCGGCCCCCGCTATGCTGGATGGGAGAGTTGGGAAGAACTGGGGTTGAGGGATATGTACCTCACAACATACATCTCCCAGGGAGGGCGAGTGAATACCCACCCTGAGTCTAAAGTTGCTATAGACTGGAGACAACCCCCCACCCCCACCCCAACTGATACTCAACTGCCATTACCATTCTGTGGCTTCTGGAGAGTAAAAGCATTCTCAGTCCTCATTAGACCATTTTGGGCTCTCTTTTTCTTTTTTAAACTTATAAACCAGCCTTCCCTGTGCTGGCATCCTCCAATGTATTAGACTACAACTCCCGGCATCCCCCAGCCAGCATGGGAATGCTGGGAGTTCTGGTCCAATGCACCTGGAGGATGCTAGCATGGGGAAGGCTTTAATCAGGCATTTGGGGTGGGATAGGGTATTTTAGAAAATGTTTTTATTGTAGAATTTTATTGTTTTAAACTGTTTTTATTGTATGTTGTACATCGCCCAGAGTGGCTGGGTGACCAGCCAGATGGGCGATTAATAAATTTAATAATAAATAAATTTAATAATAAATAATCAATATTTTTCTGTGTAACAGGGCCGATCGCCTCCTCTGTAGGTGGCCCAAGTTCACTGCTGTACTGATAGGCACAGGTCATCAAATCTATTAGATCCAGTTGATGCTGATGTAGGGTTGAACCATAGGCAACTGTCACAGTGAATCCAGGGATTGTTTCAGAGGGTCAGTGCTGAGGGTCATGCCAAGAGTCGAAGCTAATGAGCAAACCAGAGCCCCTAAGAGGACCACTGCTGCCTGAACAAAAAGCCTTTTACAGAGCTTCCTACTTAGGAGGGGCCAGTGCCCAGTCTGGCGGTTGGTCCACAAGTTTTGCCCTATCTTAACTGGTGATGGTGGTTGAAACTCAGTTTCAGAAGCTGAGCTCAATTTAAAAAACACACACAACCCAATTCTTAATTAAAAACAAACAAACAGCAGTAAGTGCTCCTGAAATCTGAGAAATGTTTGGAACCAAGAGCCATATTTGAAGTTAAGCTGGTGATCGGACACCTAAACTCAGAGCAGAATTTGTAATGCATTTATAGCGCAATCCTATGTTTATACCAGCTGTAGAGTTTTAGGATTCTGACTAAGGCTCCAATCGTATACACCTACCTGTGTGTAAAATTTACTGAACTCAATGGGACCTGATTCTAAGTAGATATGTATTGTTGTTCAGTCGTTAAGTCGTGTCCGACTCTTCATGACCCCATGGACCATAGCACACCATGCCTTCCTGTCCTCCACTCTCTCCCGGAGTGTGCTCAAGCATACTGTACACAATTACCTGAGAGTAAATCCCATTGAACTCTGGGGCATGCTTCTTAGTAGACATGTGCATTGGATCGCTCTGCCAAATATGTTTACTCATTTTTGGTAGGCATTCTATGCAGTGAGGTGACTCAGGTTTAACTATTAGCAGAATAATTTTTTCTTTATATTTTCTTTATATCTTACTCATAGAATCATAGAATCATAGAATAGTAGGGTTGGAAGGGGCCTACAAGGCCATCGAGTCCAACCCCCTGCTCAATGCAGGAATCCAAGTCAGAGCATCCCTGACAGATGGCTGTCCAGCCTTGTCTTGAACGCCTCCAGTGTGGGAGAGCCCACCACCTCCCTAGGTAATTGGTTCCATTGTCGTATTGCTCTAACAGTCAGGAAATTTTTCCTGATGTTCAGCCGGAATCTGGCTTCCTGTAACTTGAGCCCATTATTCCGTGTCCTGCACTCTGGGATGATCAAGAAGAGATCCTGGCCTTCTTCTCTATGACAGCCTTTCAAGTACTTGAAGAGTTCTATCATATCTCCTCTCAGTCTTCTGTTCTCAAGGCTAAACCTTGAAGTTTAGCCTCTTAGCCTCTTCTCAAGGCTAAACCTTTACTCTGCAAAGAGTTACCTGTACAAGGAGAAAGGAGACTCATATTAATTTTTTAAGCAGCAGCTATTGTCTCACCTTAACTTCACTGCCCTACAACATGCTGTCAACTATCAGTAGTTTACTTCAGCAATAAAATCCAGTGTTTTTCTGTCATCTGCAGTGCCAACTCCATGAGTAAAATGAGCTGGCATTGTTCAGAGTATAGAAGTGAAGTATTTGTTCTTGTAGTAGAGGACTGATGTTTGAGAGCATAGATCAGCCTTCCCATCCTGGTGCCCTCCAGATGTGTTGGACTACAGTTCCATCATCCCCAGTTGTAGTCCAACACATCTGGAGGACACCAGGTTAGGCAAGGTTGGTATAGATGCATACTTAAATTTGCATAAATTCCTTTTGCATAACTATGCCACCAGGGTTCAGATTTGCAAAGCATTTTTTTCTTTCTTTAAAGGATTAGAGTGATGGAAAATAAATGGAGTAGTACTTATGGAAAAGACAGACAGGGAGCTCTGGAGGGTACCCCACCTCATCGCTCTGCAAAATTCAATTTGGTTCTTGAATTTTCAATACATACAGCCATGTCCAAAACCATTTGGTGATCACGAAGCCTAGAAACCTTTGTGTTGAGAGGGCATCCTGAAATTCTCAATATGTGTCAAGCTCAGCCTTGGATACTGGTTTCTGCACTTTACACTAAAGCCCCTGGGCAGTTTCCAATACTGCCATTATGACTCCACTAGTTCTGTTGCACCTGTAGGACCTACCACGAGCACAACAGGAACTAGCGCTTCTGAAAGCAATCCTGGAAACGCTAGTTTCCAGGACAGGGCAGTAGAGTTCCCTTCCGGTCCGTTCTGCTCTTCCCCGTTAGAAGAGGAACCTCTAGCTTCCCATTGTGCTAGTGGTGAGTCCTGCTAGCATGCAGGCAGCATTGGTTACTCCCCATGGTGTGCAGATTACACAATCTGCTCACATAGTAAATGCCACTTGTTCAAGACACCTGTATGAATTTGTGCCAGACCATGTTTGAGCCTGTTATTTGGGAACTTCTTACTACTATTAGTGCCTTTGTGTGCAGATACTATGAGCTGTTTTTCCTTTGCAGGTGGTATTGGCAGAAAGAAATGAGAGAACCTTATGTAACATTTATGAAGAAAAACTACCCTCCTGGATTCAGTTATGAAGATTTTGGCCCTTTGTTTACAGCTGAGTTTTTTGATGCCAACCAGTGGGCAGACATTTTTGATGCTTCAGGTGCCAAATATGTTGTCTTGACATCAAAACACCATGAAGGTAAACTGAATGTATTTCTTTCAGATCTCAGTAGTTTGGTTTATTTATTTTAGAAGAAGAAATGCCTTGGTTGGGCTTCCTCATTCCTCTACTTAGAATATAAACATTTCTTTCTGTAGTATCAAGCCCTACAAGGAAGTAGGTGATGATCATTTGTATCCCATACTTTCTCCAAGGAGGATGCCATAGAGGGGATTATCCCATTTTATCCTCCTAAGAACCCTGTGAGATAGTTTAGGCTGAGTGAGTGACGGCCCTTGTGTTACCCAACAGCTGCATGGAGATTCAAACTGCTCTGTCCACTGCATCCTACTGGTTCCTCAGTCATACTTGGTTTTTCCTCACTTTAGGAAACAACAGATGCATTTGGGTGCACTCTAACAGCCAATGTATTTTGATAGGTACTCAAATAAACAGGATTGCAAAACAAATGCAACATATTCACAATACTTCTTATTAATCTTATTTCATTTTCTAGGTTTTACTCTGTGGGGATCAAAATATTCTTGGGCTTGGAATTCCGTTGATGTTGGACCAAAACGGGACATTGTGGCTGAGTTGGCATCATCCATTCGAAAGAGAACTGGCTTACACTTTGGGCTGTATCACTCGCTATTTGAATGGTTCAATCCTCTCTTCCTTGATGATGCTGCCAGTGTATTCACAAAAAAACAATTTCCAAGTGCCAAGTCACTCCCGGAGCTGTACGAGATTGTGAACCAGTACCATCCAGAAATTCTCTGGTCAGATGGAGATGCGAGAGCCCCAGACACTTATTGGAACAGCACTGGCTTCCTAGCTTGGCTTTATAATGAAAGGTGTGTCACTTTTTTTTTTCATTGAAATCATGCATTTAACTATAATGTTTGAAGAAAGACTGTGTCCTAACTGCTGCTTTTCATAACCTTTTCTACACCTCATTGTTTTAGGCTGCATGTTCATACTTACCTGGAGTTCATTGGGACTTACTGCTGAGTTTGCCTAGAATTGCACTGTTAATTAAGCATTTGATAATACAAATTCTAATGTAGTTATCTACAATAAAATACTATGTGTGTGTTTTGTGTGCGTGTGTGTGTGTGTGAGAGAGAGAGAGAGAGAGAGAGAGAGAGAGAGAGAGAATGAGGTGTTTTATACTACCTTGTGGCTTTGGAATGTCTCTTGTGGCCAGCCAATCATTGCAGGCTTTTGGTGGGCTATGTTGTATAAATGTCTTTGCTGCCTCTTTAGGTGAGACTGTTATGCGCTCTCTGACCTGGTTTGCACATAACAGTGGCAAATTGCGGGTTAACTGTGTGCTGCCGCCATTCTGAATATTTGAACTCTGATCAGCCTGATTGGAGGTTGCTCTGTGATGTGTGAACCTGGACACTATGGATTAACTCTGGGTTAAATAACCCAAAGTTCACCTACAATTGTTAGTTAACTGTGGGTTGTTTAACCCACGATTAACCCATTGTGTCTGGGTTTGTGGAGCAACCTCCAGTCAGGCTGATTAAAAGTTGCATATTCAAAATGTCCATGGCACATATTGTAGCAAATCATGGGTTATTTAACTCACAATTTGCTGCCGTTGCATGTGAATGGGGGCTCTGACTGGGGTTTCCAGTGCTTGGGGTTTCTAAGCTAGTTGCACAACTTGCAGTTTTAAAAGTGGGTTAGTGAAATTACACAAAGCCCTCACTCCCTCCTTTCAGACGATAGGATTTCAGAGATTTCGCCCAAAGTTGCTGGAAACTTGTCTAAAGGCAGCCAAATGGGGCAACCCAGTCTGCTGCATTCTCATTTCCCCTTTCCGCACACACTGCTTTGCACCTCAGAGTCCTTCCACTGATTGATCTTTCATCTCTTGTTGGAAGCTGCCCCCCACCCCATACAATGGAGAGCCATGTTTGAGGGGCTGGATAAGACCCTAAGGGCACAATACTATCCATGTTTAGGCAGAAAAAAGTCCTACAACTCCCAACATTCCCCAGCCAGCCACTTTTTTTTGTCTAAATATGCATGGGATTGCCTCCTAACTTGTTGCATACATATCACTGTAAATGTTATTTAAGCATTTCAAGCAAGTCTAAGGGCTTGCCCATTAATTAAATACTCTATAGAGTTTTTTATGTTATGAAAATAGGAGGCCTTTCTACCAGTTAAAGAATTGTCAGTTGACTAGTCATCTGTTTGAAGTTTTGTTTTGGTCACTTTATTGATTTTAATTCATATTCCGCCTTTTCACTAAAGATGCCGCTCAAGTTAGCTAACAGTAATAAAATACAGATAAAATGTTACATAATTAAAACAACCATATAAATTAAAACACACCGGTTAAAAAGGAATAAAATAAATAATTTTGCTTGTGGTGTGACTGTAATAAGAAATGAAAAATAAATATTAGAAATGAGTGGTATCTTTTGTTTCTTGAGATGTAAGCTATTCCACACTTTCCTCAAAAAGGCGTCTTTGTTGAAGTTTTGGTTCTATATAAATATATTTAAATGTTATTAGTTCAAAGGCAGACGATTAACAGCACAATCCTATATATCTACTTTACTCAGACGTAAGCCCATTAAGTTCAGTGGGACTTACTTTCAGGTAAATCTGTATAAGAGGGCTCTTATAGGTGTCCCATTATTGTTTTATGGCTCTATTTTGTCCTGGGTTTCCCAGTATCTCTTATGTTATTCGTGGAAAATTTCTCTGATAATTTCAGAATTGGCACATCTGCTTTGTGCACATCTGCACTTTGCTTTGCCATAATTTTACTAGTATTATTTTTTGCATCTCTACATAAGCGCTATGGTACATGGATAAAGGATAATACTATTCAGTGCATGAAACAGTCTTCTGCAAGAGCAAAAACCTATCAGCAAATAGATACATGCCCACTGGCACACACTGTTATTACCACAATGTCCGTTCCCTCTATTCAGTTTTTTCTCTCCTACCAGCATTTCTCAAACTATCGAACAGTGGCACTGATTTCACATGCCAGTAAGGTAATGCTCAAGATCTTGCAAGGTAGACTCCAGCAATTCATGGAACGAGAATTGCCAGATGTACAAGCTGGGTTTCGAAAAGACAGAGGAACTAGAGACCAAATTGCCAATATCCGCTGGATAATGGAGAAAGCCAGAGAGTTTTCCTGGGAGCCAGGAAAGCCAGGGAGAAAAACATCTGTTCTGTTTTATTGACTATTCTAAAGCCTTTGACTGTGCGGATCATAACAAATTGTGGCAAGTTCTTGGTGGTATGGAGATACCAAGTCATCTTGTCTGCCTCCTGAGGAATCTATATAACAACCAAGTAGCAACGGTAAGAACAGGCCACGGAACAACAGACTGGTTTAAGATTGGGAAAGGAGTACGGCAGGGTTGTATACTCTCACCCTACTTATTCAACCTGTACGCAGAACACATCATGCGACGTGCTGGGCTTGATGAATCCAAGGCTGGAATTAAAATCGCTGGAAGAAACATTAACAATCACAGATATGCAGATGATACCACTTTGATGGCTGAAAGTGAGGAGGAGCTGAGGAACCTTATGACGAAGATGAAAGAAGAAAGTGCAAAAGCTGGGTTGTAGTTAAACCTCAAAAAAACCAAGATTGTGGCAACCAGCTTGACTGATAACTGGCAAATAGAGGGAGAAAATGTGGAGGCAGTGACAGGCAAAGATTACTGCAGATGCTGACTGCAGCCAGGAAATCAGAAGACGTTTACTTCTTGGGAGGAGGGCAGTGATAAATCTTAATAAAATAGTGAAGAGCAGAGACATCACACTGACAACAAAGGTCCGCATAGTTCAAGCAATGGTATTCCCCATAGTAACCTATGGCTGCGAGAGCTGGACCATAAAGAAGGCTGAGCGAAGGAAGATAGATGCTTTTGAACTGTGGTGCTGGAGGAAAATTCTGAGAGTGCCTTGGACTGCAAGAAGATCAAACCAGTCCATACTCCAGGAAATAAAGCCAGACTGCTCACTAGAGGGAATGATATTAAAGGCAAAACTGAAGTACTTTGGCCACAGTAATGAGAAGACAGGATACCCTGGAGAAGATGCTGATGCTAGGGAAAGTGGAAGGCCAAAGGAAGAGGGGCCAACCAAGGGCAGGATGGATGGATGGATGAATGATATTCTGGAGGTGACGGACTCGACCTTGGGGGAGCTGGGGGTGGCGACAGCCGACAGGAAGCTCTGGCATGGGCTGGTCCATGAAGTCATGAAGAGTCGGAAGTGACTGAGCAAATAAACAACAACAAACCAGCATTTCAGCACATTTACATGCATGCATAAGCAAGTGTATGTTGGCAACTTTGCACTGATTTTTTAAAAATTGATTTTGGATGCAGTGTGTGTGACACCTCTGCCTCAAAGGTTGGGTTGGCGTTGGCATCAATAGAGTAAATGAACAAAAACAAAAATGCACTGCTAACTTTTCAATGGACATTTGGGAAGCAGAGGTCCCTGTTGTTTCAGTGTTTGGAGGACAACAGGAGCTGCCAAAAATCTAGGTCTCTGCTTAATGCCACCCATGAGTTATTAAATAAAGAGCAACGTATTTTTACCTACTTCTTTTTCCTTCCCACAAATTAACAAACCCCAACCAAAATGGCTCCATTGACAAAATGAGGAGGAAGACAAGAACATGGTTCTCACGCTTCTCCTGGAATGTGGCATAATGGACCAGGTCATGCTACTTCATGCTTGACCGCCACTGACATTTTTAGGAGGACTGTGTCCATCTCTGGGTACTTGTTGGGATGTTGCCAAATGCTGAGCAAAATTTAAGAAATGAGTGTGTCCCTTTATATGACTCGCTGGAGTGATAGCAGAATACTTATCGATGCCAAGCTCCTATTTCTGGTCTTCCTTCAGCTGGCCATTCTAGTACAAATACGTTCTGAGGTCAGTGCTGAGGGATTTAAGCTTCTGTGACATGTCTTGGGGCCAAAAGGAACAAGTGTCAGATACTCAAAAGAGGACTCCCACTTTTTCAAAACTGGTGCAAAAGACCTTAGATATTTGGGGTGGATTGGTGTCTTTAAAAAATTGGCATTTCTAAGGCAGAGATTTTCTTTAATTTTGATATTTCAAAAGAGTCTATGGAAGTATATGTAGAATCCCCACAAGTGTGTTGTTGTTCAGTCGTTCAGTCGTGTCCGACTCTTTGTGACCCCATGGACCACAGCACGCCAGACCCTCCTGTCCTCCGCTCTGTCCCAGAGTGTGCTCAGGTTCATATTCATTGCATCGGTGATGCTATCTAGCCATCTCATCCTCTGCCATCCCCTTCTCCTTTTGCCTTCAATCTTTCCCAGCATCAGGGTCTTTTCCAGTGAGTTTTCTCTTCGCAGCCCACAAGTGTAGTATGCTACAAAAGAAACCATGTGGTTTGTTCATTTCCCCCCCTCTGTATCAAGAAGTGGATAATCAGTTTGATAAAACATTTTATTTTTTGGTAATGTGCAGAAAAGGACAAGAACGTATATAGCTGGAAGAATCTCACCCAACAGAAAGAATGTGGAAATAGCAAACTGCATGTATTAGCTCTGCTGTGCCTCCTATTAAAACAAAAAGCAGAGCTCAAAGACCTCAATAGGTAGTGAGGGGGAAAGAACTGGAGTGAAGGACGTAACAATTGCATGCGTCTGTGCAAATTCAGAAGATCAGATCCAGAAGAAAGATGATTCTGACCAAGAAAGAAGACCATGTAAGCCAGAACTCAGTATACCAATGATAAAGATGGGTAGGGAAAGTTTTGGAAGCATTTCTCTTAATGTTTAAACACAGTTCAGAATTTATTTATTTATAAAAAAACTTATACCCTGCCTTTTCTCCAGAGACCTCAATGTGGCTGGTTAAGAAGAAGAAAACAATTACAATATAAAAGTTGAGCATTAAAATATTAAACAGAAGCAGAAAATAACAGAAGATCAGAGACAGTTTAAAAAAATCTGTGATTTAGCTGAACTGCTGTATTGCAACAGGGTATTCCTGCTAGCAGCTACAGGAAGGGAAAGAGATATGTTTGCTTGTGGATCTTTATTTTTCATAGTTGATGTCAAAAGATCCCTGCAGGCCTGGGACTCAGGATTTCAGGCAGCATATTTTATTTTATGTATGTATTTACTAACAGCTTTTTAAACCATCTTTCAGGACTCACAGCCCTCACAAGGCAGTAAACAAACAATAAATAGAACATAATAATACAATAATACAAATGTAAAATCATCATTCCTAAAATAAATTCATGAACCTCTAAGATCAACAGTACTAAAAATCCACAGGACATCATTGAATAAAATTAATAAAACACAGATTGAAATTTTAAAAGTCTTTAAAATTCTTTTTTGAAAACTAGTAATGATGGAACTGCAGGACATTTTTGGTGGGTGGGAGCAAATTCCACAAATGTGGGGCCACCACTAAGAATGCCCTGCTCCTGGTTCAAAAGCAGATAAGTAACAGCACAATCCTACCAATGTGATGTCTCAAATATAAAGAATGTGTTTGAACTTTTCAGCCCTGTTCGGGACACTGTTGTAACAAATGATCGCTGGGGAGCTGGCTGTATGTGTAAACATGGAGGATATTACACTTGCACTGATCGATATAACCCAGGACATCTTTTGCCCCATAAGTGGGAAAACTGTATGACGATCGACAAACAGTCGTGGGGATACCGGAGGAATGCACAGTTGAGCGATTACCTGACAATTGAAGAGCTTGTAAAGGTAAAATGAGACAAATGCACAACCTGATCATTAAGTGGGGCTGTCAGTTTTTTCTTCTTTTGGAAAATAACCAGAGTTTGTTTTTCTGAAAACCAGCCTTAAAAAAAGGTTGTACTGCTTCAGGCAGTAGGATATTTGATGTACGAGCTTCTTAAAGAGGAAGTGCTTCTCCTCTTTCGTATATGTCAGGCTTCCCCAACCTGGTGCCCTCCAGATGTTTTGGACTTCAACTCCTATCAGCTCCAGCCAGCATGGCCAGTGGTCAGGAATGTTGGGAGTTGGTCCAAAACATCTGGAGGGCATCAGGTTGGAGAAGGCTGATATACAACTTCAGACACCTCTCTCCAATCCAAATATCCCCTGCCATCATCTCCCCTCTGTGCTCTTTCTCCCTCTTATGATGTTATCTATGCTCTCTTTTTGTTTTTGCTTGGATTGTATGGGGGAAATGATTAAACATTTTAATTGGGGGATGTAGGTGCTGCCCATGCTAGGGCTGGTGGAGTGGACAGATGACTGACTCCCTCTTGTAAAGCTTCAGCCAGTGCAGAAGGCTGCGACCAGTTTCTGAGCAAGGAGGCAAGGACATATTCAGCTGGTTTTTGCAGTGACTCAACAACTTCCAGGCCAATTCTAGGTTGTGATTTTAACTTTTATAATCCCACATGGACTGGGCCTATATAGCTCAGAGACTTCTCTGCTCATTTCTGCCTCTTCACTAGTGAAGATCGCCTAGCAGTGCCTCAAGAAGCAGGGCTCTCTCAGTAGGAGCCTTGGGGTTGCGGAACAGCTTCTCTGAAGAATTTGGCAATATTTTATGACCTTTTAGAAGGGGCTGCAGCAATTTAGCTTGTGTATATTAGCTTTCATTCATGCATGTAAAATCTTGAACGTTTTAGGTTTTATTATTTTATGATGTATTATTGTGAGCGGCCTTCAGCACAGGAGAGGAGGCATGGAAATGCTTTATAATACATAATGTGTTGCTAGAGCTTTTAATGTATCAAAATGCTTTGTGAAATTAGGGAATTTTAAAGAGTTCGTGGGGTGGGAGGTTCTGCAGAGAACTTCCTGAGAAAGAGTAGATCTCAGCCATAACCTCTAAATTAGAGAAGCAAATAAAATCCAAAAGGAAGCACAGGAACAAAGAGAACTTGCCTTAGGAGGTAGTAGAGAAAAGGTAATAGAGCCAGGCAATGTCATACATAGTGCAAATGGTCACCAAAAAAGTATTAAGGAAGGCATTGGTGAGCCCACAACTAAGAGGTCTGTGACACTTCGCAGAATCCGTAGCTCCGGTTGAACAGCTGTATCTTGTTTGCAAGAACCTTACTGTAGATTCATTGTCGTAACAGGAACATTATTTTAATCCTAAGAGCCTACATAAATATGCTGTCTTTAAAATGCTTCAGACTTTGGACAAACAGTGTTGATGTTTATATTGCAATGTGGTTTTTAAAAGTTTTTTCTCCTTCCTAAATTTCAGCAACTTGTAGAAACTGTTTCATGTGGGGGAAATCTCTTGATGAACATTGGGCCCACACATGATGGCCGCATTCCTGTTATTTTTGAAGAGCGCCTCAAGCAAATGGGGGCTTGGCTGGCAGTGAATGGGGAAGCCATTTTCAGCACTCAACCTTGGAGAGCCCAGAATGACAGTACCACGTCAGGAGTATGGTTAGTCCAGGAAACAAAAAAAAGTAGTAGCTACTACACCAAAGTAAATAACTTTTGTTGTTCTTTAGTGAACTTGGCAATATTTAGTGGAGGAGAATTAAAATGATTAACAGTGTGATCTGCGCAGGGGTAAGTTCCATTGAGTTCAGTGGAGCTTACTATCAGGTAAATGGTTATATAGGGTTGCAGTCTTAGACTGGACCCCTAAACACCCTTCCTAGGAGGCAAGCCCCATTGAATATAGTGTGACATCTGAGTAAACATGCAAGGAATTGTACTGCACAAGTGCCACTTGATTTTTTATACTTTGGTGTCTGCAGGAGAGACTCTTTTGGGAAAGCTGAAGTCGGTACTTATCTGAATATTATGTAATAGCTGAAAATTAGTAGTCAGTATTTCCTGGTTCTCATTTTGGCTGGGCTTTAAACTTCCACAATACTGTTGCTTAAAGGTAATAGTTATTTAAGGCAGCTTTCCCCAACCTGGTGCCCTTCAGATGTGCTGCTGTCATACCTGACCCCTGGCCATGCTAGCTGGAGCTGATAGGAGTGGCAGTCCAACACACCTGGAGGGCACCAGCTTGAGGAAGTTGGGTTTAATGGGCTGTGCCGGCATAATTTAATTAATTAATTAATTAAATTTCTATACCGCCCAATAGCCAAAGCTCTCTGGGCGGTTTACAAGATTGCAAAGATTACAAAGATGATGTGCCAGACATGATCCCTTAAATGAATTGGTTCCATATCTGACCTTGGGTCTTCTTGGATCTTAAATGAATGCAAAGGGCATAAACCACTGGGAACTGTTCTCTCACAAACAATATTCAAAATGAGCGAGAAAAGTACACTGACTATTAAATTCAGTTGTGGATGTGCAGATTTGGAGCTAAGTACTGAGAGAGATGTACAGGGCATTTTGTTTTTCATAGTTAGAGCTGCTTCTATTAGGGCTTGTTGTTACATTGGGCAGGTTTGGTAACCATTTACTAAAACGGACTTATATATTGTCTTGCACTTACTTTAGGCAAAATTTAGACCAACGCTAGTTCTGAGGGGAGGAAAAGGAATACTGTTTCTCATCCAAATGTCCTCCTGAGTCAGAATATTAGTGGTTGCCATACACCCGGCAGACCACCTGATGGTATTTTTTCTTGTGCTTATCATCCATTTTAAAGGTTTTTTAAAGTTAGGTTGGATTGCAAGGTCCTGCTAAATTACCAGCCCATTGTCTGCAAGGACCCCTATCATCTGCTAGGACCTGCTAGATTTTAAAGCTACTTGGAGTTTTTAAAAGCTTTTTTAAAGCTAGATCAGTTCAACTTGTTTTGCCTCAGTTAGGTCCCTTCCCTTTATAATGTTTTAGGTTCAACTAGACAATCATTTGAATGTCCCACATGATTGGGAGCAGGGGACAGGGTGGACAGGACCAGATCAGGACTGACTGTGATGTGTGGGGAGAGAAACCCTAACTCTTTGCTCCTGATCCAGATCAACCCCCTCTTGTGGCTGCTACTTGTCCCGGGGGAAAGCTTCCATTGTTGCCAGTGGAGGTTTCATTCCTGACACAAGTAGTAGTAGTAGCCATGGAGATGGGTTGTGGTATGGGCAAGTGGTGAAGACAGCCTCCCTCCACACCGCACTCCAGATCCACATCTCCTTCTCCCGCCCCCTGCTATTTAGTAAAGCTTTATTTTTGCCTCCTGTGTCCTTCGCTCTCCATTCAGTCTACTGGTACTTTTAAACTACAGGCTGGTAAGGAGTATTCCTTTTCTCCAGAAAAATATATGTATTTTAAAACTAGAAAATCTGGCATGTGTAGTATTTGTGTCAAACAAAACTGGAGAACATCCAAAATACCCAAGAGACTGAAGAGACCAAGTCTCAGGATGTTGAAAATATATTTGTACAGGTTTATTCATTGAAGTAGCCCAACACATTTCAGCTCTGTACCATATATTTGGGCCTTCTTCTGGTTAATATTTCTAAAAAATGCCTCTCTGAAAAGTTTGTCTCCAAGATGAATCCTGCAACTATGTCAAAGGATAGGGGTTGGACTCGATGGTCTTGTAGGCCCCTTCCAACCCTACTATTCTCTGAGTCTATGAATAAAACTATCTACCTGTATTTTCAACATCCTCAAAACTTTGTCTCTTCATTCCCTTGAGTGCAGTGTTTGTAACAATTACCAAGCAGACCTGCTGGTGAGGGTTCCAGACGGCTTGTTTGTGAAGGTAATTTGGCTTATCACAAAACGGAACTTCATTACCCCTCCTGCTGCTCCCACGGGGCCCCCTACCATCAATTACCCTGTGGGAAGGATTCCAGGAGAGATTCCGGAGGAGGTAGGCAAGGATAACACTAGAAGGCAGTTCCTCTTCCAGCTTGGTTTGCTTCTCCCCCCACAGGGCCATCTACCATTACCTACCCTGTGGGAAGGGGTTTGAAGACTTTGTATATGTTGGCATTGTTTGTTGTGATTTTATTAATATATTTTGAAGTTACTTGCAAGCCTCATTGAAGGATTTGTATCCTAAAAGGCCGGATATGAGTAACTGTATTAATAATTTACTTGTTCATTTTCACCAGGTACACATTCAAACCGAAAGAAGACATTTTGTATGCCATTTTCCTTAACTGGCCATCTTCGGGAACTGTAGTGCTTGGTGAACCAAAAGGAATCAGTGGGATGACAATGGTAAGGGATATTTGCCTGTTTTTACTATTTCTCTACAATTCCTATTGAAGAATTGCAGGGCTAGAAAGAACTCTGCACCAAGCAAGATTGTCCATATCTGACAGTTCTAACAGTTTAGTCTACGCAACCTAAATTTTATTGGGCCCCAGAAGAGAGCCAGAGCTGCCTATGGGCAAAGAGTAAGTATACTAAAGCACTCCCAGACAGCAAAAGGAAGCAAGTTACTCATGGTAGGAGGCAGGGCCAGCCCTCCCATGAAGGGGGGTGAATACCCTGCCTCAGATAAAGGAGCAGCAGTGCCTAGCAGCACTCTCCCACTGCAGCAGATGCCATTGGAAAAGAACAACCAGACAGTATCTCCAGGGCAGCCAACTACCCACTGGCTTGCCCTGATCCTCTCAGGGCGATCCAGAGGGCAGGCAAAGTCTCTGCCTTTTTCCAGCCAGTGCTCCTTTTCAGTCTCCTCAGACACTTCAGTGTCTGAGGAAGGACCCCCTCAAAACCTGGCATTTTGGCCTGGCCAGCTGTCTTCAGAGACACCAACCAACCTCAGGAACACCCTGAGAGTGAGTGAAAGGTCCCAACTTTAACCCAGACTAGCTTCAAAAGTTAGACAATGTCTTAAAAGATGGACTATTATATGAAAAATACTTTCAGTGTTGCTTACTTCCAATGCCATTAGTGTAGTGAATATTATAGTGAAGGTCCAAAATCAGGAGAGTGCTACTAGTGAATGTCTAAAGTTATGGAGTTGCATTAGTGAATTGTTACAGTCACTATTGGATGATCTACATTTACTGATCTATTTCCAAGCTTTTACTAGACATTTGTGGGATTCTTAGTCCCAGAATTTTAGATATTCACTAGAAGAAGCTCACCCATGGCGTGACCAACATAAGGCTCAAAATGTTCCCATATTTTCAAAACATTTCTGTTTTGAGCCACAGATTCTTTGTGTGTCTCAGACTTTGGACCGTGAAGTAAACCTTCCTTCTGATAAAGCAGCTCGGGCTCTGAAGAGAGTTGTGTAAAGACTCTATAATAGGAGTGGCGGGAGCTTTTTCAGCCTGACAGCTGAATTTGTTCTTGGTCAATCACGTCAGGGGACGCATCCCAGTAGTGGGCAGGACAGCTCTACTTCTGGCATGCAGCCCTAATGTGATTGCCCAGATCCGGTTCTCCCACATATATGCGCACGTGCGCGCACGCACTCACGTTATTTAACAAAGTTTTGTCTCCATACTGATGATCCACAACCATATTTTCTATTGCCAAATGCATATGGATAGAAGGATGAGAAGGACTGTTACACATCAGTGTAGCTTCTTGATCCCCCAGCAACCACAATCCCATCTTACTCCTGATCAAATGCTGATGGCAAGAAGGCATGTGGTTATGGAAGATGCAGTTCTCTGAATACATGCCTACCATGTACAGCAGGGATTCCCCAACCCCCGGACTGGGACCGGTCCGTGGCCTGTCAGCAACTGGGCTGCAGGGGTGTGTGAAACGCCCTCCCTTGGGTCTGTGGGTGGGGGGAGGTGATCCGTCCCTCTCCCACCCCTGGAATCTTCACTGGCCCTGGCCAGCTCCGGCCGCTGGCAGACTTCTGGCCTCTGGGACGCAAATGTGTGTCCCTGTTCTACAAGTAATAGGCTACGTAAATCTTTACGTAGCCGATTACTGCAAAGAATAGGGATGCCATTTGCATCCCAGCGGCCAGAAGTCTGCCAGCGGAAAACACCCCCCCCCCCCCCGGGTCCACGGAAAAATTGGACTGGTCCCTGGTGCCAAAAAGGTTGGGGACCACTGATGTACGGTACAACGAACAGTGCCAAACTGGCAGGATATGCAGGCATGCCAGGTATAAATGAGTCTGATTACTAAGATGCACAGGCTGATAGACTACATTCATAAAAAAGCATTTGTGATGTCTTCAACCATGGTATTTTCTACTTGCCCAGAAATCTTATACTTTGATCCTACAAGCTTACAGTTAAACCCTTTAAAGTAATTTCACAGTTTAAAAATAACATGGTTGATAATTTATTAGTATTTCCCTTGGTAACACAATGGGTTTGGATCCTAGGAAATGTTCCAGTGGGAGCATCCCCTCACCCAGATTCTGCCTTGCATATATAACAGTCATTTATAAAATAAGGTTCTTGTTCTCATTATACTATGTTTGGAATATGGGCTTTTTGACACGTTCCAGTAGGACATTTCCAGTGAAAATTTACACTGAGGATTTAGTAATGATTTTATATATCCAAATTTCATATCTGTCGGAGCATTCGTTCCAGAGATATGCATCCCCCCCCCCCATTCACTGGAATAAAGCCTAATTTCTCCCATATCTCATTTTGGCTTTCCAGCCAAAAACTAATCAGTTCTTCTTTGCGCTAGAAGAGTCTTGCTTACCGAACTTGGTTCAAATCTGTCAACTTGTTCTTGAGTTCTCATGGTCATAGCACACACGCACGAAAGGTCTATCTTTTCTTTAAGCAATACCAAACCTGTTTATCCTCTTCAGAATGACACGGGGAAAAAATCAATTGTTTTTTGGTTGTTGTTTTTTTTTAACACTTCATGCGCACAGAATTACACAACAGCCTCTGCTACATCTTGGGTCTCTTATTTTCATACTATCCTGACCCAGCGAGTAAATCAACATGTACAGTTGCTGCAGATATGCCATCATATCTGGGTAGTACTGACCAAGTCCACATTGAACTTAATGGATTTGACTGGTGCATCCTCAAGGCCCCTAGTCGCACACAACCAAGTATGACTGCAGCTGAATCAGGAGGCTGGGGTTATTCCGATGTGTCTCTCATTCTAAGGTGTGCTCAGGGGAAATGACTAGCTATGATTACTTGCGGGAGGCATGTGTGACAGTATTTTATTGGAGTTACATAAAAATCTGCTGCAGTTTCATTTGAATGTTTCTTTCAACTAGTCTTCACATTTAATAACACCCTTTCTATTTCAGGTGACGCTTCTAGGATATGCAGAACCACTGCCATGGATTTCTTTGGGAGAAAAGGGAATGCGGGTGGCTACACCTCAGTTACCATTTAGTAAATTTCCATATCAATGGGGCTGGACTCTGCAGCTAACTAATGTGCAATAGTGACAGACATCCCTCTCTTTTGAATTCCCACCATAGTATTTTTATGGATAATTGGAGCCCAGTCACTATGCGGTTATTTTGGAGTCCGGAGGGGTGGGGAATGGACAGGGATTTCTGAAATAGAAAAGATTTCATGCATTGATCCTTAGTCGACTTTTCTAACACCTTTGGAAATGAGGTCCTGTGAAAATGCATGTAATACAAGACAGGGCAGGAAATACAAATGAAGTGTGTATTGATCCTAGAGGCTCACGAAAGCCAGGCTAAGCAGAAAAGTTGAAGTCTACATGCATAATGTTAGGATCGCAGCTTGGGAGAACTTTACAGACAGAAGTTTTAGGTACAGCTTCTTCCTCCCATATCTTAAAACAAACATAGCACACTGAATTTTGTCTGAAATTGATTTATAGTCACGTTTAAAGCAAAGCCCTGATCCAGCCAAAGTTAGGTATGTTTACCAGTACAATCCTGTCCTTGTCTATATAAAAGTCTCATTGAGTTCAGTGGCACTTGTTCTCAGGTAACTGTGTTTAGGATTGCAGCTTTAGCCCTACTTAAAGCAATAACACTTAATTACAATGAATTTAGCTTCTTCTATTGGTTGCAATGCGACTTATTTATGACTAAATTTAGCTAGATTGTGGCCGTAATGTTTACTCAGTCTTATTACCTACCTCAGTTTTTACCAATTCCACTTCAAGGGATTTAATACTATATATGAAGTTGTTTATCTGTATTTGGATCCTAGTTGAGTAGCTAGAAATGGCCTACAGTGTTCTAAGTATAAATACTTATTCAATGATAAAAAAAATCCTGCAGATTTAAGGATATTTCATGTTGGCTCAAGCTCCACAAAGCCAGTAATGATGTTGTGAAGTGTCACAAAATATGCCTTTTACAACTTACCTTCCATGTACCTCTTTCAAGCCCAGATCCAGGTAGAGAGGATGGAGTGTCTAGGACAGCAAAGATGCCCAATGTTATCCTGGTCCTATATTGCCTTTTGAAGCATATGAGCCTTACTGTTTTGACAGAGGAATCTTCCTGTGAGTTCACCCATGTGTATTTGTTGCTTGAAAGCAAGCACAGTTTGTGACATTGCACAGTATCATTACTGATCATGGGGCATGCCTGTTAAAGGCATCAGCCTTAGTTTCCAGTTTTCTGGCTTTGTGGATCTTGAGCCAACATGAAATAGCTTTAACTCTGGTCTTAAATTAGCAAGTTTTTCAAAAGGAAATTTATTAGTGCAGTGTTCTGAGCCCCCATCCCACCAAAAACAGAACACTAAAAAGTTATACTTGAATAGATGTGTACAAATGGATAATGTCCCTGTCTGTTCCAAAAGGCTTACTTCTGAGTAAGCTTGCAGAGGATTCCAATGTACCCATACCCTTTCCTCTCTTCATCAGGGAGAGTGATTCCTTCAATCTTCAAAATTACCTCACACTTATCCCAGTTGACAGTTTCCTCCTACCTCTCCCCCACTGTCAGAAAGATACAGGAACACTGGAATTCCTCTCAGAACACTGGCGTGCTGGCAACTGTCTAGCTTCAGAGTGGAACTGAGCATGGCAGATATTACTGTGCCATCAGTTGCTGCCATAGGCTTTCAGGGGGAGAAACACCTTTACAACTTTTGAACCGCTGATCAGAATTTCACCAAGCCAGTGAAAGGTACATCTCCTTAACAAACCTGGATAAATTACATCAGTAGTTTTCTCCACAGTATGAAATATGATATGCTGAGCCGCAGATTGGCGTAAAAAGTACAATGTGTAAGTTTTTAGCACTCTTAACTTGCTGGACCTGTAGCAATTTTTAGTGGATCACTTTGAACTTTTGCAGAAATGTAGACATCATCAGCTAGATCATGACTGCTTAGTTTCACCTTACTAGCTTAACAGGTGTCATTTTTATAAACAGTGGAATTTTGAGGCTTATAATGGCAGAACCTTTCTTTTGTGACTCACCTTAACTAAAGGGGCACTCCTGTATCACCTTAATAAGTGCCAAATACTAAGAATGGCATAAACTGATAGGATTCTTAAGATACTTCTCCAGGTGGCTAATTTAGTTTGGGATTTTTAAAAATGGGGTGTTCTTACAAATTATCTGAACACTGATAGTATAAACAAGCCTACATGGAACACTTCTGTAGTAATAGTTTGTCTAAAACAGCTAAAGGGACAGGTTCTATAAGGACAGCTGAATGTTGGAATCTAGCTAATGTTGACTTCTGCCCTTACAAATAAATGTTTGCTTATCTCTGTGTTAGTGACTGAACTGGAAAAAATTGGTGTATAGCAGGACCAAGACTGAGGTTTGCATGTTTAAGTTGTGGATTGTAATGATTGTTCCCACTGCAAGCACGAGCAGCTAAACAACCCAGGCACACTCCATCCCTGGGTTGTTTAGCATTGCATCCAAACCCAGAATTCTGTCTTTTCTCTCCCCCACCAAACCAGAGAAACAACCCTAGATTGTTTCTCTAGCTTGTTGGGGAAGAGACAAGAGAGAATGTTGAACAATCCAGGAACAGAGTGTCCCTGGGTTGTTTAGCCTCTCCTGCCTGCAGTGGGAGCAATCAGGCAGTATGCACCAGTATGCTGCCTCCTTCATGACCACTCACAATTTAAGAAAAAATGTGGGTTGTTGTGACATGCATACTGGGCCTAAAGGTTTACTTAAATACTTCATTTTTGTTGTTGAAAGGACTTGGATTTATTTTGTGTAAGAACACAAATTCAGAACTTATTTTCCTCTGTTCAAAACTGCATAAACACAAAGCAGGACATTCTTTTGGCTGTTTAAAGCTATCACACACAATCTTTGTTAAAATAGTTTATTGTGATTCAGGTATTTCATAGGGACCCAATTAATACAAATTAAAAATAATTACAAAATGAATGTGTACAGCCGTAGCTGTTTATAAACAGCGTAAACATAATATTTGCTAGAAACAATCTATTCCAACTCTGAAACATTACATCAAGCATTCCACGTTGCATTGTTCAGAGAACAACATATCCTCACTACATGTATTCAGTATCAGTGACCCAAACCTAGAGAACCTAAAGCACAAAAGGCGATATACCCCAATGCTGCACTCACATTTTTTGACTGGGGATAGGAGACTGGAAGGTGGTGAGACAGCTAGGAGAAAAGGAAGCCTGATTATGCCTCCCCCCCCCCCCCAAACAAACGCCTTTTCATATTGTAGAAGGCATGGTGAGCTATTGATCAAAACCAATCACAGCTTGAACAGCTGTAGAGAGAGGACATAGGCCAAATCCTGTTGTGCTTGTCACCTAACTGGTGCTGAGAGATGTTTCACCTAGAAGCCTCTGCCAAAGGGAGAAGAGCCTGGTCATGGGTAGTTTCATTTATTTCCTTTCCGTGGCAGTCCTACCATGATCCTGGTTACAGCTCATTTGTGAATGGAAGCTCATTTCACAGGCAAAGTACTGCCCTTGGGAAAGACACACCCCTTCCAGTCTGCTGGGAGGCAGAAACCTGACCTTGTCATCTGTTTTTGTTGCACTCTGCACAATTGGAGCGAGAGGTGCACCTTCTAAACCTTACTGCTGACATTGGACTCTTTACGCTGTCTTTTTGTAAACAAGTTACTCATAACTGAGATTGCCTCATTGCAAAGGCTTACAGCACAATGGTTTTCTTGACTAAAATTCACTTACATCAGGTGTTATAATCTCTATTCCAGTATAAAAACTAGAAGTTTTTTTTTAATGCATTCTTTTGCAGGGCTAATAATCCTACACCATTCTGATCATGAGATTCCTTATTAAATGAAGTATTCACAATGATTGGGCACAAAGAATGCTGGATGATGTACATCTTGCTGTGCAGTTCATTTCGCCAGTTGCTGAGGGGTACTGAAAGCTTCATACACATTAGCAGCAAAGTCTTTCACTTGTTCCATCATTAACAGGTCCTGGAAAGAATATTTTGCTTAGTTTTACTACATTCTTACACAAGCGAATGCATCATATCTACAAGTAGCGATGAAGTTTGTCAGTTGCTGCACCAGCATGTCATCACAAAACATGTTACATCACACTAGAAGTGGATTATAATGGTGCAAGTCTTTAGAGTCAGGATGTAAATTATTGGGAACAATCATGTCCAACAGGGGAAATGTAGGAAGACAGGAAGTACAAGATACAGATTCTTCCTGCTCCCTCCCCACCTGTGTCACATCCAAGGCCAAGCTTGAGTGTCTCCTGCATCAAAGTTCAAGGCTTCTCTTCAATCACTGTTTTTCTTATCCCAGACTCACAGTAATCATTGTTCAACAAGTCATGGACTTTACCTTTTTCGCACATTTCCTCGTCTTTTAAGTAACAGGATTGTAAGCCATTATGACAGCAGGTTGTCTATTTTACTCTTTGTACAGTATTATAACACAGACTTAAAACTGCACTGATGACAACACTACAGAATAGGCTGACAGAATGCTCCACTTAAAAAACGGAAGGTCTTAATTCGTTGACTTCCAGCTAATTTTTAGATGTGAAATCATATAATTATTTTTTTTCCTATTTGTACTGTTTTAATTTTGTTTTAAGACTCCTTGAAAGTTATGTGCGGAAAGCTTGGTATAAATTTCTTAAACTAATAGGTTAAGGGTGCAATCCTATGGCCGCTAGTCAGCAGCTAGACGGCCATAGGATTGTTTGTTTTTCAGGAACCGACCTCAAAGCCTGCACTCTGAGGTCAGTTCCCGGAAAACCACCTCCCTGCCCCTCCCCTGCCACCTCGTAGGTGGTGTGGATTGTCTCCTGGCAGAAGAACAGAAGAAGAACAGCACAGAGCAGGCCAAAAGGGGGTGTTCCTGGGGGCGAGGAGTGCTGGTACAACACTTCCTATGCATGATCTGGCCTCCCCCCTTGAAGTTCCATGACTAGACAGCTGAAATCGGCCATCTAGCCACAAAGGCAGGGCAGGTGGAGTGTGAAGATCCCCTCCATGCTCCACCCACCCTGCATTGCATACGTGGTCGTCCCCCCCCCCCCCATTTGGAGGCAGCCGCCTATCCTGCTAGGATTGCCCCTAAGACAACAAGCAAGAAAAAGAGGCTTCTTACCTGAACAAAATGACTGGGTGTTTCACTGCAGACTGAATGGATCTGCCCATTTATTATTGGGATTATCTTAGCTAAAGGAAGACTGATGCTAGAAAGACTAGGGTGGGAAGAGAACCAATGAGACGTGGTTACACAGCATAAAATTCTGTCTGGTTGGATACTTCTGTGATATACAGATACTGCAGCCATCTTCAGAAGAACAGCAAATACAGATTATGTGCATCACAAGCTTACAAGTCAGACATCAACCCCAAATACAATTACTTGTACTCCCACAGCTCAGTCCCTATATATTGCAGTTCTGAGAACAATCAGCATATGAGAAATTAAAAAGAACTTTGCTATCTACATATTCAGCATTTCTCTATTTCTATGTGTTGCATATATAAATGGCAATTTCATAAAACCATTAAGTGGCCTGTCAGTGTTCTATGAGGATCTTTTCACCAATGAGGTAAATACTTGCTGTCCTCAGTTTTGCAGGATTGCAATCCGTATGATCAATTTACACATTACCAGAAGCAACACAGTTGCTGCTGCAGCATCACTGCTCTAATATTATTTGAAGCAAGCTGATAATGTGAGGACCCCAGCGCCATCTTGACCCAAAGCTTGTTGACACTAGCGTGGAAAGTAAGCACGTTGCCAACTTTACCCATGCAACCCAGTTCCTTCACATTTTACTGGAGTAGTCGGGGAACATCCAACCTTATGGCAAGTCACTTGTGTATAGCTTGCTCACCACACAGACTGGATGGGAAAAGTCAGCTATTTTTCTAACTGCTGTGCTGATTAAACCATTACTACCCGTGAAGTAAATTCCAACTAAATCAACATTATTAGAGAGCGTGCTCCAAAACAGTCTATCTGTATGTAGTGTGTTGTATTACCATGGTGAAATCTCAACTGATGCCTTTATATTTAGTAGAGAAACTGATACATGTAACTCTGACTGTGCTTAAAGTCTTTACATAAAAATGAACTTGTTTTTCTAAAATACATTAGATGTTTACCTGTTCATGGAACGATTATGGCATATATCTTGTTCGGTAGGTCTGAAGAATTCTGCCATGTTGTCCAATAATCGACTGAATCCTCTATTTAAGCATGAACTCAAAACTCTATTAAAATCTGGACTGGAATAAATAAAACCAAAATAAATCCCTATGTTGTTAACCAATCTTGGAAAACATTTTTAATTACATTTGTAAACTGATGCTCTACTGATGGGGATACACAAAAATACTAAACTATACAGATACTATAAGACAGCCTGGGGGAGGAGTAGACTGTTTCTGAATATGGTACATTCATATCATAAACCCTCTTTTGTAATCATGCACTTAAGACATTGTTATTTTTAACATGCTGCAACAAATGTGACCAAGGAGATATAGCAAGTACTTAACAAGGTGAGTTTGGGGGGGGAAAGCATCAGAAATGCTGGCCAGTTTCACAACATAAATCTATGTATAATGAGGTTTTAGTTATGTGGAGAAAACAGCTGTAATGGAAACTAGCCTGTTATAAAATCACAGAACTCATAGTGTTTTTCAAAAATGCTTCACAAACTTTACTTCTCTTATAGTTTTAGAACAGAGTGAACAAGATCCAACCTACTAATCTGATCTCAGTCCATTCTTGGTTTACTTACTGCCTCGGGCTACGCAAGCAGGAGACTTGTCAAGCACCTGGCAAGTCATAACACTTAGTGGGTCACAAGAACAGGTGCGTTTTAGGGAATTACTGACAGCCAAATCATACTACTGAATGACTGTGGCACATAGGGTGCAGGGGGCTACACCATATAGCTGGAGTGGGGGCATACAGCTCTTGGCCTAATTTCATGCAGCCCTCATGACTGCAGCTGTTTATCTGGATGCTGCAAACCTACCTTTCCCCTCTGCATCACCCCATTTCTGTTTTGTGTGTGCATATGTATGAGAGAGAGAGAGAAATCGAGACGAGACAGGATGGCACAAAGAGAGAAATTATGCAATGCTGCAAACTCCACCCACTTTTGGCTGTGTCTCTGCCTAACATGGGCTGAGACCCCTCAATTGACTTTTCCATGTGTCAGCAGCCCTTCATAGGAAAAATGTTCCTCACCCATGCCATATAGTTTGCTTGTCATGTATACTTGCTTGCTAAGCAGAGCTTTCGATTCTACCCTGCCACATCCTAATAAACAAAATGTAGTGCCATATTGAAAAATTAAAGGTTTTATATGATACACAATTAGTAACAGAAGTTACCGATATGGAGATACCCATTCAATGTATGTTTTAAAAGAACCAACACATAGGGTCAGTTTCTGTTCGTAATTCTCTAAGGTATGGAGGAATCTTCTACAAATTTGTGTGATCCTTCCTCCCCTCTCATGCTCTAATTCCTTCCTTCATTTGTATGAAGCAAGGTTTGCCTCTAAATCAGGAATTGAAATGGGTTTCAAGTCCCAGTTTGGTGGTAAGCTAAATTTGCCTGGTTTACTTGTAATGGCAAACTATGGTTTACTCAAGCAAGGGGAGAAATCAAAGCATGTGAGGGAAGGATGATGGAGGATGAAATGCGTAAGTCTGTGTGTTCATGGTATGAAAGGTCAAGAAGAATGCTACATATAAACTGACCAACAGACTCTAAGCAGGCCCTTCATATTGTTAATAATTGCTCATGTTTATTTATTTCATTTCTATACCGCCTAATAGCTGAAGCTCTCTGGGTGGTTCACAAAAATTAAGTTATAAGTTGTACAAATCACTCCAAAGCTTAGAGTTCAAGACAGATCTCCAAATTTCACCAGTTACCTATTTTTCTTATTTAACAGTGCAATCCTATGTATGTTTACTCAGAAGTAAGTCCCAATGTCCAATGGGTCTTACTTCCTAGTAAGCATGTTTAGGATTGCAGCCTAAGTAGAGTAAGATTTTCAGCAGTAACACAGGTTATCAGAATTTGCTGCATACCTTTCCAACATGTCTCTTGTTTCATTAAGTAATTTAATAGTAGCAACATCTTTTTCTGTAAGTCCACTGGCCTAGAAAGACAAACAGAGTATAAAAGCAACTTGGGTAGTACTATAATGGATGCTCTTGATTACTTTCTTTATTTTCAGCTGTTTGGTTTGGTTCTATTCTGATTCAGGTTGAAACCAATTAAAAGAATTTAGGTTCAAGCTTAAATTCTAGTTCAATAAAAAGCAACATCCACATAAAGCCCCAAACCCACCAACTTCAGGTTCTTGTTTGGTTCCCTGCCATTGATACTATGCAAATACCTGGGAAGCTAAAGGATTCTCCTCATCTGGCATCATGTAATGACACAGCAGAGACTGGGATCCAGTTTCTTCAGATGAGAAAGTTTCTCCAGGTTGTTCAATTGCTCTCCTAATTTGTCTTAGCTTCTGGTCCAAATCCAAGAGAGAAAGAGCATGTTTGAGAGAAACACTGCAAGGGGAAGAAGTTAAGCAATTATTTATCACATCAATGACATGCATTTCAATTACTCACTTTAGATACAGATGAAAACTTAAACTAGCTGAAAAGAAACGACAGCCATTTTTACCTCCCAAATACATTCTGCACAGCTTTTTTAATCACAGTAATCAATTCAGTCAAACCTAGAACAGAAGAAAAAAAAGTTATTGAAGACTAATCACAACTTGTTCAGCTTGGCAGAAATTAGCAGTATGTAAGAAGTAGTTTTACAGATATCATACCATCTCCCAGAAGGTGTTGAATACTTGATAAATATTGCTGTTGGACTTCAGGGGGAGCTAGAAGTGTCTATAAGAAGAAAAACATTTTGTAATGTTTTTGTTACTTTATGAGGCAGTGCTCCAAATCCATACAGCCAATAAGGATGCAGAAGTCCCTTCCACTTGTTTTCACTTTCCTGCTGCTGTTACCACTCTCAAGATATCCCAGTTCTTAATGGCCTCAGCCATCTTTGAACAGAGAACAGCAGAGGATGGAACAATCCATATCACTTTTTTTTTAAAAATCCTCAGAGTTCCTTTCCAATTAAAAATAAGAGCTATCTTTGGATGCCCCAACACAAGCACAGATTTCCTCTTTGCACAAAACCTGAGGTGGCAACCTGTTCAATACCAAGGAAACGGAAAACACATCACACATGCCAATCTCTTCTTCATTCTGCAGGCTTTTACCCTTTTAAAAATAACTCCTCTGTACTATTTTGCATCATTCTGTTTTATACAGTTTCAGTGGGATTTAAGCAAGTATAATTCTGTGCTGGATTACAAGGGTAGTATCTAACGTTAGTCCTATGTAGAGTATATCCACTGAAATGAATGGGACTTAAGTTAGTTGTGACTAACTTACATCTCATTCATTTCAATGGTTCTATTTTATGTAGGATTAACATTGGATACTACCCCACAAATTGCCACCACTTGCTAAATTTTCAATCCTTGATAGTTATACATTTCCATCAGTGTACTTACTGTGCCATTTTTGCAAACTGCTGCATTATCCAGGTAGATGTATCCACCAATAATGTTTAGCTGGACCCGTAGAAGAACTACAAGCATACATGTGCTATATACAGCTACAATGCTTCTTGTAAAACCTTTAATAAAACAGAAATGATATTGTATTGATGCTAAACAAAAAAGAGTGGGCATTTATTGCCGTGAAAGATTGAACTTGCCATCAAAAATAATATGTATTGTATATATGGAGTGGAGTAACTGTTATTCAGCTCTTACCTTATGAAATCAGGGCTATGTTTGTAAAACTTATCTGGAGGGGAAATCTCCACTTGGTCTGTTTTTCTAAACATTGTATCTTTGGGGTAATCAAGAGCTCAAATTATCAAAGTAATAGCACATGTTGCTCAAAGTGCAGCAAAATACAGAAGGGAAACAGTTGCTGACAACTTTCAACTATTGGTCAATTTCAAATTAAAAAAGAAATTTTTCTAAAAAAACAACAACACCTATACTCCAGCTTTAGGAGTAGTTCTGACAGCTAAACAAGGTGCTGGTATACGTTCAGGCACACCCTCACGACAACCAGCAAAATCTCTCATGAGTATGAAATAGAACTTGGTACAGTTCAAGGAGATGGAGAAGCACCTTAAGTGTTCATAAGTTATGGCGTTGTAATGACAGGATATACATATACTCTTGTGGGTAATAGACTATCCACAATATTAAAATGTGGATATTCATAGAAGTTGAAAAATTACAACAAAGGGAGACAGAAGAATGTATGCTGAAGACACAACATGGTGTAGGCATAAAATACAATCAACCAGAGTATTGCAAAGGGGAAGTCAGTGTAATTTGCAGGGCTTTTGAACTTTTTCTGAAAGGCACTTCTTCCTCCCACTACTGTGAGCTATTCTTTAGACCTATGAGAGTTAATGGCTACAATCCTGTGCACACTTACCCAAAAGTAAGCTCCACTGAACAAAGGACTTACTTCTGAGTAACCATGCTTTGCTCACAACAATTTGCAACGTGCATTCAAATTGAGCCAGTGGAGTGGGTGTGGGGGACAGAGAGATGCATTCTGAAGGAAAACCAGAAGCTCCACTATGTGCATACATAAAGAAGCTCACTGGGTCATGAGCGTAATGATTCATTTCAACTCACTTATTATCTTCAAATCTTCCCATATTTCTAACTTGTTGGCTGGTCTGTGGAAAGAAAAGAACAGATACATTTAAAACTAATGAAGCTGGCAGAAACAAGGCTAATTTTCGGTCTCCATCGAAGTCTCAAATATTAGAACAGACACAGGTATTGAAACCAGTAAATTAACAAAGAGATTACTAGCAAATTTGTGGCTATGAAGAAATTTACAACTGTAGCCCTAAGTGGCCTTGGTAATAAATATTTCAGATAGCATTTTTCAAACTAATTGAACTGCAGTTGGGATTTGTTTTATGCTGGAGTGTGAGGTTTAAGTTAACTTTTTTATGGAATTTTTCAGATTAACAATGAACGGTGACAAATCCAAATACACCACATGTGAGTCAATTTTTTACAGTCTTTCTGATCACTCAGGATCTCTATTTGGTACAAGCAAGATTAGCTGATAAAGGTATCACTCATCATCCTAATAGATCATGCCATAGAGTTCTGTGTGTGTTTTAGGAGGTGGTTGTGTATTCTCAGTATTAGCAAATTCAATAAATGGATACCATATTCCATAAAAAGTGTCACTTTCTACCTGGCCTCTTTGTACCTGAAGATGTTTAGTGAGTTTCTCCATTAGTGCAAGGTCCAAAATTTTATGTTTCCATATGATAAAAGGAAGTTGCTTTGCTGATTTCCAGTTAGCAGCTACGACCAACCTAGCTGCTATCCAGAAAAACATCAGGAGCTTTTTATGTCTTATTTGTGTATTACAGCCCATATAAAGAGATAGTAGTCCCACTTTTGCAGATAGTGTTATATGTTGTTGTCTGACCTCACTGGTGAAGGCAAAGACCACTCGACCCAAAACCTTTGCACCAGAGGGCAATCCCACCGGTAGGTGCCTCTGGTGGCTCCATACAGACTTTTAATGGTGATATCCCTGCCCTGCCCACCTCCATAAGAGATGCTACAGTCATTATAAATCTTACATCTATATGGACAAAAAGGCTTTAAATGCTGTAGCAGTATAGAGATTCAGGTTGCAGAGAAGTATTCTCCCACACTATCACTATGCAAGTATCCCAAATTTAGAGAACAAGCATTCAAAGCAAATCTTTATACACTGTGCACCAACAGGTTGTACTTACTTGTTTTTCAGCAGAGAAGTGAGACTCTCAGAATTCAACTGATACATCAAAGCATCTCTTAGTGTTGGAAGCATTGACAGTACTATGAATGAAAAGTAAATGATTAGGAAAATAACCAGCATACATGGATCCTCATCAACAAATTAAAAATAATAAACATTTAACTCATGTGCAACAGTGAAGAATAAGAGTCTAAAAAGAAAGAAGTAAAAAAAATATGTTCTAACAATTCTAACACTACATTAGTAAAGGCATTTATTGAATACAGTCTTTTGCTATAGTTATTTAATAACAACAGGGACCATCTGATTTGCTTTTTCTGTTCTTTTCTTTTTTGGTTAAAACTAAAAACTTTGGAGTGAACACAAATGGAAGAGTTCATGATGAGGCTTCTTAAATTACTGTTTCCAGTTTTGGTCACTTTTTTTTTAATAAGAAGTGATAAGAACACTGGCAAGACAGGGGAATGTATTTATAAACGGAGAGAAAGAGACCTTAGTCCATTGGATTAAAGGAAGCTCAGTATGGATATGATTGCAAAAATATTAGAGGGTCAACACAGAAGCACCGCGCAAGAACAGTCCATAAGAGCTGCAGAAAAACAAAAAGACAAATCAACTTTTAAAAGGTTCTTATTTTGTGGCGTGGATAGCACTTCATCAATTTCAAAAATGGTTTGCCATTAGGAGATGCTGTTCAAAAAACACACACTCTTTCAGAAATACAAAACTAGATACATAGTTCCTTGAATCCCACATATTATGTGGATCTGCTGATATTAACTGAGGACAATAGCTCAATTCAGAAATCACAGCAAACGATGGTTAAACTTAACTATGGCTTGGCATGACAAATCATGACTTGTGATCAGCTGACAAACTAGAATCAGAAACCATGGTTTTGAGAAGCATGGTTGCTGCTAGCTGTGGTGTGATGCCTGAATGGGCAAACTATAGTTAAAGCCTCCAGAGGCTGTTGCACCATGGAAACAGGAGTAAACATTCAGAGGAGTGCTGAAAAAATGAGACCCTAAGGCAGACCAGAAGATCAAAACTTTGCTTTGTGTGAAGTACAGTTAGCACAAACCATGGCATGGCCTAAATTGAGCCATAGATGGCTATTGCCTTACCTGTCATGTTGCAAGTCCTCTGGTTACTTTCAAAATGATACTGCCTTCGTGCTTGTGCTATATATTCTGCTGCTTCTCTTTCTTGGATTTCTTTCATTTTTTTCTGCCCATATTTTCCGAGTACATAAACTCCTACAAAAGGTGTTTTAGAAGAGGGGTAATGGCTTACACAATGTCTTGAGACTTGCCTTCCTTTTACTTTTACTCTGCTTTAGAAGAGCTTTATCTCTTGATATTTACACTACAACAGTAGAAGTTGCAAAAAATATTACCCAGAGCATGTTCTCACAATTAGACCAAGTTACAGATGGGCAATGCATGCCCTGCAGACCACGTATCACCCTCAGTCTCACTCAGTGCAGCCCCGCAGCCCCCCCCCCGATGCCAGTTTGCCATCTCTTGAACCTCAGTTTGATTAAGAGCTGTCCAGCCCTGTCCCTGTCCTAGCAGCTTGCTTTCCTCCAGTGCTACGCTGACAGAAAAAGAAGCCTCTTTCCCGCACCCCAGGATGGAAGGTTCCCCCCACCCCCAGAATGGAAGGAAAGCAAGATGCCAGTGGAGAAACAGATTGCTCTTTTCCTGCCCTAGCAGTTCATTTTATTCTATTGAAGGAAAGCTGTATGAAAGGTAAGTGTATGAATGAGGGAAGTGTATGAAGTGGGGATATAGATGGATGGAAATATTGTGTGAATGGATAGATGTGGGTGAATGTGTGTGTGGGTGAGTGTGTATGGATATGAAAAAGAGAGAAGGGGAGAGGAGAGAGAAAGGAGAGGGGGTGGCAGAAAGAGAGAGGTGTGTGTGCGCGTGCGCACATGTACGCATACACGTGTGCGTGAGAGAGAAGTTGGATGGAGGGGAGGGGGAAAGAGAGAGAGAGAGAGAGAGAAAGAGGTGTTCCTTTTTGTCTGTGTATGTGTCTTTGAGAGAATGTGTTTCTCCCTCCCAGAGATTATGGATGAACTGAGATCTTTATGCATGAACGCACGTGTGTGTGTGTGTGTTTGTGTAAATACATGAAAGTGAGAGAGAAAATGGAAGAGAAGGAAAGAGAAAAGGGGCGTCCCATCCACTTTTGGCTATGGCACTGTCTACTGCTGGTATGTGGCCTCCAGCCACTTCTCCATGCTAGAATGTGGATCTTAATTCAAAAAAGGTTGCCCACCCTGTGGAATAAGCAATAGTAAGTAAGGCTGGAACCCATCCCAGCAGGTTCACAGAAACCACAAGCATGCTAAAATGATGTTTTCTTAATTCCCAGACTGGTTTCCCCTTATTGGGCAACAAGATAAGCTCAAATTGATTGTTGTGGCAGAGTTTAAAGTATAGAATGCCTTATTCAACACAAGCAAGAATTTCCTCACGTGAACTAAGAATCTTTTTTTTTTTAAAGTAAAGCAGGTGCTTAATTACCTTTTCTGCCAAACTATAAATGCTTACATTTTAACATGCCTAAAACAATTACATGTATAGATTTTGAGTACAGTCTGGCTGAAAGGGGATAAGGGGGAAGCCCTTTTTGGACAAACCGTACTGTTGGCGTAGCCCTAGTGTGAGTGGTGAAATGCCACATGTAGGCTGCAGTTTCCACAGATATTTCACATACAGTGTAGGTAATTAGCTTGGCAATGTTTTTGAGAACCAGGCTCAAAGCAAAACCATCATCCTTAACTGCAAGGGCAGGGAACCATTTTCAGCCTGAGGACTGAATTGGCCCTGGGCCAGGACATCAGGTGCTACATGTCAGGAGTGGCACAGGGTTCTGTCCTAGGCCCCATGCTATTCATTTATAAATGGCTTGAATGAGGGTGTAGAGGGGTTGCTTATCAAATCTGCAGATAACATGAAGCTAGGAGGGACAGCCAACACCATAGAAGACAGGATCAAGATTCAAAAGGGTCTAGAAAGGCTGGAACACTAGGCTGAATCTAACAAGATGCGATTCAACAGAGATAAATGTAAATAAAGGCTTGCATTTAGGTACCAAAAAAAATACAAGTATGGAATGGGGAAGACCTGGCAGCAGTACATGTGAGAAGGGCCTAGATGTCTTAGTGGATCACAAGCTGAATATGAGCAAGCAGTATGATGCAGCAGCTAAGAAAGCTAATGCAATCTTGGGCTGCATTAGCAGAAACCTAGTGTGCACATTACCGGAAGTAACAGTTGGCCTCTATTTTGTTTTAACCAGGCCACATTTGGAGTACTGTGTCCAGTTCTGGACTCCCCCTTCTAAGAAGAAAATTAAAAAGTTGGAGCACATCCAGAGAAGAGCAACTAGGATGGTGAGAGGTCTGGAAACCAAGTCCTACAAGGAACCGTCGAAAGAGCTGGATACATTTAGCCTGGAGAAGAGATTATTAAGGGGAGACATGATAGTGCTCTTTAAATATCTGAAAGGCTGTCATGCAGAACATGGAGCAGATTTATTATCTGTTGCTCCTGAGGGCAGGACTGGAACCAATGGGTGGAAATTGCAGGGAAGCAGATTTCAGCTCAACATTAGGGGAAATTTGCTAGCAGTGGGAGCTGCTCAGCAGTGGAAGAGACAACCTCAGGAGGTGGTGGGTTCTCCTTTCCTGGAGGTATTTAAACAGAGGCTGGGATGCTGTCAGAGATGCTGTAGCTGCACCCTGCAGTGTAGAGCCTGTATTGAGCAGGGGGTTGAACTAGATGATATCCAAGGTCTCTTCCAAGTGTACGATTGTATGTGCACCCCCCTTCCCCCCCCCCACAGGCACACCATCCACATACACCTCTTTAGCTGATCCTTGCAGATCAGCTGAGGGGGGCATTTCTGCTGCCCCAGCACTCTCTCAGCATTGGAGTAGGGGAAAGGGCATATTTCTGATCTGCTGCAGATCAGAGATAAGTCCTTCCCCCTCTCTCAGTGGGGAAAAGGGAGAAGTTTGGTGTGCCAGGTGGGCAACCTCTATAGGCTATATTCGCCCATGGGCCAGGGATTTCCCATACCTGCTTAAGAGGATAACCTATCAATATGTCTGAAGAGCTTTTGGCACAACTGACAACCATACCAAGGGATGCCATTATGCAGCCTAGTTGCATGTTAACACAGGGCTAAATTTTACCTGGTATCAATAGATGCCTTTTTGTGTACCACTCATGTAAACACAGAGAATTCTCTATGCACCTCTGCATGTGCTCCCTTTAATTAACTTCTGATTACCTGGGATACAACATGTCAGGCACAAGAAAGATATACATCCAGAGAAGCACTAAGAAAGGAACTGCACTTTCCAATAGTAGGCTCTTGTACTAAAGCACATTTTCTCACGAACGTATTATAATAGAATGAGTAGGCGAGAAGGGATGGGTCCTTGCATGCAGCTGTGACCAAACAGAGAGGTTAATCTGGAATGGGCAGATTAATAAAAGAATGGGCCTGAACTTGAATACTTTGTATCATTGTGATCTTTAATAAGTGGGGGGAAATCTGGTTTTCAAGGTGGGAGAAACAAGTGAAGCCTTATTGAATAAAACAGGCAAAAAATCAGCGTATATGCCAAGGAACAAGGAGCAGCAGCCTGGGAGAGGGGTGTGGTTGCCATAGAGAAAGATGAGCGGGGGAACCACTCTCTCTCAACCTCAGCCCCTGACTTGCAATACGGGAATGCTAATGCTGGCCTGCCTTACAGGGTTGTTAGTGCTGTAACTAAGGTCACACACACGAACTCATCGTCGTTTGGGAAGGTAGTCAAAAACATGGCTGCAATCCCAATGCACACTTACGTAGGCGTCAGCTTCACTGAACACACGGGCAGGCGCGAGCCTGGTAACAGAATGGGATCTGTGTGCGGAGAACCGGGAGGGGGGGTGTACTGGGAGGAATACGGTGCCAGCTCGGGCTGGTTCTGGTGGTGGTGGGACCAGCAATAACAGCGGACAGGGCCGCAAGAGAGGGGAGCCAGCTCTCGGGACGGGCTGGGGGTTGTTTATGGCTGCGCGGGGGCCGCGAACGGCGCGGTGGAGCCCAAGGACAAGTGCATGGAAGGAAGGGAAGTTTATTTCCAGCGCTGGGGATCACTCACCGCCCAGGAAGGCGCCCAAGAAGAAGCATTTCTTCTTGTGACGCTTGAGGAAGCCCCACACGGCCAGCAGCATCCCGGCGGCAGCGGAGCCCCAAGCCGGCCCCTGCTTCGCACGCCTGTCGCCGCAGCGCAGCAGCCGCAGGGTCAAGCCCCGCCCCCTTCGTCCCAGGCGGCGATCACGCAAGGCAGACAAAGGAGAGCGCGGCGCGTCCTCCCTGCTTTCTGTCCCCCCACCTCGCCGCGGTTCGTCGTCCATCCGGATCCTCCGGAAGCGTCGGCCCTCCACTCTTTGTTCCGGGGGGCAGTGGTAACGCGTTTCCACCTTAGAGATGGAGGCAGCGAGGAGGCGGGTGGTGCCCGCGGGGGAGACCGAGGCCTGGATGGACCAAGCTGTAAACATGGTGAGTGTGCGGGGGGGGGGGGGAGGCAAGAGGAGGACCACAGAGCTCCTTTGACTGTGACTATTGTAAAAACAAAAGGAGTGTCTGGTATCTTAAAATCTGAAGCGGAATGACTCTGGTATAAACCAGCCTTCCCCAACCTGGGTTTCTCCAGATGTGTTGGACTACAACTCCCCGCATTCCCCATCTGGAGAAACCCAGGTTGGGGAAGGCTGGTACAAACTTTTATGGACTACTGCCCACTGTGTCAGATATATATTGAGAAGAAGCTGTGGGTTATACACCTTTAAATAAGCTATGGGCAATCCAAAATCGTGTATCTCTGCTATCAGGAGTTTGCATTGTGTGCAGTCCAAGATTTTATTTTCAGATGCTCTGAAGCGTGGTGCCAGCAAATCAACATATGTGAATACGGAAATGGGGGGGGGGGGGTTGCTCCCTGAAGATCATCAGGGAACATGTGTCTAGGAACAAGGAGGGAGCAGTACCAACCTGGGAGTGGAGGATGGCAACCATAAAGAAGGGTGCGTGAGAGGGACATCGTCTCCCAACCTGCCATACTGCCAACTAGGGGTATCGGAGAAGTCTGCAGCAGATTCAAACGTGTTTGGATTTCTGTGAATCCGACCTGTGGATTCCAGAGCAGACTGGCTTTTTTTGGAGTCCTGCAGATTCCGTGGACTTGCAAAACGTTTTTTTTTTTTTAAGGGGGGGGGGATTTGCACTATTGCACACTTGCGCTAATGCATTACCTCAACTGGAAGTAAATTCTTGTACATCCCTAAAAAACATCTATTTTATTCCGTCAGTGAGCAGATGGTGAAATGAAAGATGCCTGACAATCTGTGAAACGCAGATGGAACAGATTCAACAAAATCTGTACTTCCCTACTGTCAGCCCACCACTTTTTGTTAGGGCCTCTCATAGGTGTACCTGTAAAGAATGGACATGGCTGGTGTGGGTGGCATTACATCTGAGACTACATTGCATGAAAACCAGAAGAAAAATTGTGATAAACAGAATGTTGCCAGGGCATCTCATGGGTGCATTCTGCCAGTATCATTTGGGGTGACCCAAAGCTTATTTTGGGATACAAAACCCCATTCTTTATTCACATGTATTGCCTGAAGACCTCACACTTGAACCCTTTTCCCAGAAACAAAACTTTAGGCTAGACACAGTGTCAGAGAATCTCACAAGGTGTGCTTTCCCACTGGTGTATGATTTAGGATGCACAAGACTTATCTGGGGAGCAGAATGGTGCAAATTTCAATTTTTTATTCAGGATGCATCTGCACCTCTGTTTTGAAAGAGAAGCTAATCACCAAGAATCAGCTTCAGCCCTCAGTGCCAGGGCTTGAGCAGGTTCATAGGTAAGAACTGTGCAGAGATCAGTAGCAGGAGGCATGACAAGTGTAAAGTAAGAGATGGAAGCAGATAATTTCTCAAATGGCAAGCAAAGAAGGCCTTACGGGCCTGGCCTAAAGATATTGCTTACTAGCCCCATGGTTCTCAAACTTTTGTATACTGAACACCCATCTTTTGTCTACAGATCGTTAGGTTCTTCCACTCCTTTTTAATTATTATTAAGATCCTTTTAGGGCACAATCCAATGCATATTTAGACAGGAAAATAGTCCAACAACTCCCAGCGTTCCCCAACCAGCCAACTCCCATGGCTGGTTGGGGTATGCTGGGTGTTGTAGGACTTCTTCTGTCTAGGATTGCACGCTTAGGCACATAAAGCTCCTTATGAGGCTCAAAAATCCCCCTCCTAGAATGTGACAACAAACCCTGCCTGTTAGACCTTGGTACACCTGTTTCTCTTCCTCTGCGATCTATATCTCTTGGGGTTTAGTATCAACTAGAGATGTAAAATTTCCAGAAATTTTGAAAGGGTGTGGGGGGAGAGAGAAAGTTTCCTACCCATGGTGTTTCAGAAAAATGGAAAATTTGGGGAAAATCGAAAAATATGTAATACTTATTTTTAGCCCTCTTTACAGATCTAAAGTCATTATGTTACTTTAGGAACCTAAAATGTGTTATGAATTACTTGGTTTGTTCATAAAATTATAATTAAAATTATTTTTTAAAGTGAACATGGTTAATACATTTGAAATTATTCTCTGTGTTTAATATGCCAAACACGATAATTTTATAAGCAAACCAAGTTATGCATAATGCATTTAAGGTTCCTATTGTATGTCTGACCAGAGGGAGCTTTAGCAAGTAGTGTGTGAAGCATCTGAATCCTAGAATCAGAATAAGCAAGAAGAGCTGGAGGCAGAGGAAGACTGGTGTACAACATCTGTTCCTCTTTGTGAGGAATTGGTTGGGGTGAAGTTTAGGGAAATCTTGTCTGAAAGAAGAACTATTGAGAGTTTATTTAGCTGGAGAAGACTCTTTTGCCTATTAAGAAAGGTAGCCAACCAAGCATATTTAATTTAAGAATCTTTAAGCAATCTCAACCTATTATTTGAAGAGTGAGATTTTATCCACTTTTGTAAATAATTTACATTGATAAATATCTTAATTTTTGTTCATTTTGAAAGGTTGTTTCTAGTGGTAGTGTCAATCCCATATCTATGCCATAGGAACCTGGCTATTACGTTTGTTTTAGGACCTAACATTTAGGTGTAGAGGTTTTATTTTGGGGGCAGTGGATAAAGATTTTAAAGCTGAGGCAGTATTACCTAAGAGTGAGGTCTAAGTGGGAACTTTATTAAAAATTGTGGCAGTGAGTTCCATAGACCTAAGCCTAGAGACAAAGGTGGGGTAACCCACATGTTCTGCAAGATGTGGTGGTAGTGGCAGGATAACTTACAGTGTATCTCTGATATGTAGACTTTAGAACTACATCTATTAACTGCTACAGATCTAACCAGAACTAGCCCAGAAACACAGGACTCTATGAACAAAACCCAAGCTTGACAGCTTGGGTTTTGTGCACATTTTCTTCATATGTTATGATATGTGACTCTAGTCACATGTTGGGAAGCTGAGCATGAGTTGGAGCATCCCAAAATGTGTATCAGTAAAATATAGTAATTTTAATAAGGAATGGAAGCTAGTTTCTTGTAGTGGTTAGACTAGGACTCAGAAGATCTGGGTTCTAGTTTCCACATAATCATGAAGCTCACTGGGTAACTTTAGGCCAATCACTGACTTTCAACCTAACCAACCTCACAGGGAAGTTCTGAGAATAAAATGGGGAAGAGGAGGAGGATCATGTGAGCTGCCTTGGGCTCCTTGGGGGAAAGCAGGATATAAATGTTTGTAACAACAAACAAATAATAGAAGCAATAACTATGCTGGGAATCCTACGCAAAAGATTCCCCCCCCCCCCATGGCTTCAACAATTTTTTTACATCTCTGGTATTCCTATAAATGTCTTCCTATTATGTAGCTTTTAGAAATCATTTTGGAAGAGTAAAGGCTGGGTAGCAATATATGAGCGCCTTGCATTAAACACTGTATTCATAATTCTAAAAGAAAATCTTTCATAATCCCAAACCGTTCACTTTTCCAATTCGTAAGAAAAAAACAAAAAAGGTCCATGTAAAAAACAGAAAATCTTATTTTTGCCCGGGGAGCTTCACATCTCTAGTATCAACTTTTGCCATCTATTATACTTCTATTATATGTGTTGTGCTACATACCAGTTGCTTTGCATGGCTCAACCTAATAACTGTAAAAAGCACTATAGATGGGGCAAAACGTTTTCCTAGTATGGACACAGTTCAATTAATTTTTCTTGTAAGAGACTGCTGTGTGATTTATTTTTCCAGGTGTTCATTAATTACAGTTTTTTTTTTAGAGTTCAAGGTCAATTCAACTGGTTACATTATACCCTTATTTCACTTTATCCTAGTCAGATGGGCTAGGCAGGGAAGTGATAACCTACCCAAGTTTCATAGGTAAGAGGGGGATTTGAAAGTGGATTACCTGCACTGAAACTAGTGCTGTGCCGAAAATTTCTCCCCCATTTTTTTTAATCATTCTCATTCAGTTTGATAGAAGAGAAATTGCTTTCGAAAAGAAATTCAGTGATGAAGAAATTTTGGAGACATTCTCATGGGTTGGGCTCGGGTTTCTTGGTTTTACCTTACTTAGGAGGTGGCCAAGGAGTGAGCACAAGTGTCCTCCTTTTCTTTGTACAATCATCTCTCTGGCAGCCCATACCCTCCTCAGCTTCCTACACTTCAGTTAAAGCCCAGTTTAAGGCACCATGAGGTAATTCCTGCCATAGGGCTTTTTCAGATCAGGACGTGCAGGCAGCCTGGGAGGCTAGCTGTGATTAGTTAAGATCCCAAACACCACAAAAAAAATTATAAAACATCCTGAATGAGGCAGAACAATAGAAGCCTCTTTCATAGGGGGAGAAAACTTTCAGGAAAGCGGAGGACAAATTTTGGCAGAGCGCTAAGGCCCCCTCATCCCTGGAGCTAGACACAATACGTCCCCCTCCTTCACTGCGGTGGATGCAAACTGGGGGCCAGCCTGCTAAGACAGTTGATGCTATTGCAGTACGAAGACCCCCAAAACCCTTACCAAAAAAGAAAGAAGCTGTGCTACAAGCCCTGCCAATGAGGAGCCCTGCCTGGGAAAAACTGTTGAGAATTTCTCCTCCTCCTGGAGAAATGTGGTGAAATTTTCTCCCAAATTTCTCTGGCCACAAGTAAGGTGGGGAATTTAAGGAGGCCACTTGTGCACACCTCTAATTGAAACCAGAAACGGTATTCACTGTGTATACCATGCTAGCCATCATAAACTTTTTTTTTGGTGCTAGTGCCCCATTTTTTCCTGTATTCATCTCTCAGGTATTACATCTATCTGGAAGGCTTTGAACACTTCACTTACTCATTATGTTTCTTTCTCATAAACGCCTTTTTCCTGTCAACATCATAGATGTTTCTCAAAGAATGTAATAGAGGGCCTGGCTTTCTCATCTAAATATGGAAACGGATGCTACTCATAAAAACTTGGATAAGCAAGTTCTGATATCTATGTGTACTAAAGATAGGGAAAAAATACACACACACACACACACACACATTCTGTCAGTGTGATTAGATAAATCAATTGTTCTGTTCAATGAAAGAGGCATATTCAGATATAGCAATTTGACTAACCAGAGGATGCATCTCAATTGTGCATATTACTCTGAAGTCTGATGTTGCAGCCCTAAATTGAAATCTAAGTTGTCTTGAAAGCCTGTTGTGGTTGAGCTGCATGAAAAGTATGGGGCACGATACTTTTCCACACTTACTCTTGAGTGCAGCCAATTGATCGGTTAGTGTCAGATGTATTCCACTGAAACCACAAATAATAATTTCCATTAAAGTGAAGAAAATTCAGCTCTTATATCCGAGCTAGGTGAATAACTTAAGTCCCATCCAACATTACAGTAAATGTTAGGAAATTGGGTCTGCTACAGTATGGACTAGTAGGATCTTGATTTTGTGATGAGTATGCTATGAGCCTAATAGTGACAGAAAATGTATCCTTGTCAGATTTTGCTGCTGATCTGCCCCATTTGATCTGGAATTTTGGCTTCTCATGGACACATCTGTATCCTGTTATTCCTTGTATTTGGGCAGGGGGATATCTTTTGTATTTCATGCTTGCTTAATGCGAATATTGGGGGGCAGGGTGTTGGGGGTAACTGTAACTGAATGTACTTTGCTTTTGAGTATACAATGTATGATAAAGCCGATGCTCTTGCTGATTCTTTTGTGTGTATGTCTGATAGGCTAAAGAAGCACTAGAGAAGGGTGAAGTACCTGTTGGTTGTCTCATGGTCTACAATAATGAGATCATAGGGAAGGGAAGAAATGAAGTTAATGAAACAAAAAATGTAAGTTGCTTAATCAAATTAAACAAACGTAAGCTATTGCTTTACATTAAGTTAAAGTCCTTAAATTGGTGCTAAGACTTGTCTTTAGTTCTGCTGCCCCAAAACATGCATCTGCTGTAAGTTGTGTGGCTTCTTCTGGAATGCTCATACATGTTGTGTTCCCCTTTTCTGGACATTACTAATACTTGTGCAAATTACTGTGTTCTAGGAGTTACCTCTCAGCTCTTGAACACCACTTCGCACTCTCCTTGCATTGCTTTAGGAGGGTCGTGACAATGTTTCATTTTTGCAAGACTTTGGGCATGTCTTGTGCTCTGGTCGCTGAGTGCTAGTGAGTTGTCACTAGCTAGTTGGGTTGTATCCAGCTGTGTTCACCTGGCAGAGGAACAGACACTACTGGCTGAACAGTTTTCGCCTCCTGTCTGCCCCCCCCCATCAGCACCAGAGGGATGGGGGATCCTGCGGAGCAGATTTGGAGAGGGCATGAGGGTTGCCAGGATAGATAAGGAAGGGGGAGTCCCATTGCGGAAGTCCGTTGGTATGACGTAAAATAGAACCTTTGGTTTTCAGTACTTTTGCTGTTTTAATTGTTTTAGCTCTTGTTTTGTAATGATTATTAGGTGTTTCTGCATAAATACACCCAAAGCAGCTAACAAAGTAAACGTATCAATGAATACAATCATATTTCAATTGAAATTGTTTTCTTAAAATTAAAACAAAAAAGGGACAGTGAAATAGCACTAAGAACACATAATCCAGTATAATTCTTAAAGCAATAGACATTGAACATTTGCTGATATAAATGTTTCCAGGACATGTCTTAAAACTGAAGGATGGTACACTGTTTTTATTATTTTAATTTCTTTATATATTAAACTTGTTAACAGCCTTGAATGATGAAGTGTATATAATTTTTTTAATAAATGTGTGTTAAGAAAAGCAGCAGTTTAAATGAGAGTGTTCTATTTAGAACCGATACAATGTGGATGTATGGATTTTGATTTGTTTTTTAATTGGACATTCATTCTTGCTTACAAAATGTGAAAAGTGGTCCTGAGTGGAATCATGCACTGAACTACAGTTCTTCAGGCATAATATACTTGTCTCAATCTGTTTTATGTTCATCAGGGAGTATTCTTTCAGGGTAGCACAACAGAAACCTTTCTGAGCCTTTCCTTCTGAATTGCCTGGCAGTAGGTGAACAAGCATTGCCAGCCTTTTCTTCCTTCTGGGCAGCTTCCTTTCCTGTTTGCTTTCCCCCTTTCTGTTTCTACTAGGATAATGTATGCGGTTCTTCTCAGCTGTAATATTTCTCTGGCATTCTAAGCTTCACTTGCAAGCATACCCTGCCAGCCCACCTGCTTGCCCTTGGAGGTGTTTTGTTAATCTGTGGCTCTGGCACCCATTCTTGTTTGGTCATTTGCGTGTGTCTGTATTACAATTACATAACATAGCAAGCATAACAAAGGTCTTTGAGTAGTTCACAACTGAATACAACATTCGGACAAAAGCAACAGTATAACAAAAGCTTAAGCCAAATAGATACGGGAAGGATTGAACTAACATTTTTCCAGATTAAAAGTTAATTTAGGGAGCCTCTAGATGAAGCGCTCCTAGTGCTAATGATCCAAAAGGCATTGTGCCGCTATTCCGTCCTTTCTTTTTTAATGGATTTTCCTCAGTAAGAAGAAAGATGGAAGATCAGGGAAACTCCTAAAAGAACCTCCTTGGATGATTTCAGTGCATGGGGGAAGAATATATATGGTAAGGTGCATTCTTTCAAATAAGATGACCTGAGCTGTGCATCAAAGATCAAAATCAGCATTTTGAATTGGACCCAGAAACAAATAGGAAGCTAGTGAAGACTGTTAGGGTCTTTTGTGGATGGTGTTATGTGGTCCCTCTGGCCTATGTCACTTGAAATTCTGGTTGCTGTATTTTGGGCCAATTGTAGCTTAGGTGCCACCTTAGGAACATAGAAAGCTGACTTCTATAGTGGAACAGACCATTGGTCCATCTGGCTCAGTATTGCCAAGTTTGACCGACAGCAGCTGTCCAGCATTTCAGACAGAAATCTTTCCCAGTCCTGTTTAGGAACACCTGGGATTGAACCTGGGATCATCTGCATGCAAAGCTAGTGCTACACCACTGAGCTGTGGCTCCTCCCAAAAGGCAGTGCCCCATAGAGCATATTATAGTGGTCTGATCCAGAAATGACCAAGCCATAGGTTACATAAGCAAGATTTCAGTCATCCATGAGAGGAGATGCCAGTTCGTTACTGATCTAGGTTATTCCACCTCTTCTATGCAATTTGAAGAGAAGGAGAGAGATAACCAAGTGTTGTTAGCATACTGATGCTGCTGCACTCCATATCTTCTGAAGATCTCCTGAACTATTTCATGTAGATAAAGTCAACATAAAACCTTATGGCACCAAAAGAATAACCATGGGGCTGAACAGGAGCCCCCCAGCACTATCTTCTAGCACCTGGCCATGGCAGTAGACTGAATGAAGGCCAATAAACTGAAACTCAGTCCAGACAGGATAGAGGTACTGTTAGTAGAGGGGTGGGGAACTTCTTTCAGCCCAAGAGATGAATTCAGTTTTGGAGAAGCTCAAGGGAGCTGCATTCCAGTGGTGGGTGGAACCAAAGGCAAAGGTGCCTCTTTTGTTATCTCTTTGGCAGCAGGGAAAGACCTTTTTATTCTCTCAGACTGTTTAATCCTCTATATATCTGCTGCTATACTGTGGCTTTAAGTAGTTTTATCTTTGGTATTTTTTACTTCTTTTGATGTTGATTTTAGTTTCTGCTGCTTTTAAGTGATGCTTTTAATTTATTATCTGGTTGTATAATAAAATTTGAAAATAGTAATACTTCATCAGTAAATTAGAAAACGGTGGTATTTTGTTGATGCACCGATGAAACTTTCTTCCTTATCAAGATTGATATAAAGGGAAAAAACAAACAGTTCATCTCTTCCTCTTTAACCTTTGTTAACAAATGTTAAGTTAATCAGCTTTTCCATTACTAAAAACATCCCAGGCACAACAGTTAGAGGCACTGCACGGATTCCCTTTTAGGCAAGGACGTAGAGGTCAGAGAAGAAATGGCCATTTGGGGAAAGAAATGCGCAGCTACAGGCAAACTGATTTTCCTACTTGTCAGATATCAACTTTCTGTTTTCTCAGTCTATGAATAAGAGATATGACCTACTAGTCATAAGAGCTCGAAGTATAGTATAGGGGAGTGTCTCTGTTTCAAGAGCTTTAGGCAAGTTGATGGATTACATCTCCAGTCTTTTCCAATTAGGAACATTTGAAAATGTTCCTAGGCTGAACTGAATGGCAGTATTTTTCACTGACATCAGCTAATATTTCTATTTTCATTCTATTCTATTCTATTCTATTCTGATATTGTAGATTATAGATATTTTTACCATATCTTAAGCTGACAAGGTCCTCAGAGGAGTTTATATGAAAACTCATTTGAAAAAGGTCAATAAAACTATAACAATCAATAGGACAAAAAGCAAAGTGGGGTGGGGAGGGGAGGGGAGAACCCAAGCGATAAAACAGGATTGAAAACCAAGAACTCAGCTGCATGGGCAAATAAAAAGCCATCATCCGGGACAGATTGGGGATTCTGTTGGTGTACCGCCCACCCCGCTGCCCATCAGACTCCCTGCTTGAGCTGACGGAGGTGGTCTCGGACTTGGTGTTGAGGACCCCTAGGATGATAGTCCTGGGGGATCTCAACTTCCATGCCGAGGCCGCTGTATCCGGGGCAGCTCAGGACTTCATGGCCGCCATGACAACCATGGGGCTGTCCCAACATGTCATCGGCCCAACGCATACAAAAGGACACACACTTGATCTTGTTTTCTCGACTGGGCAGGAGGATGGTGATCTGAAAGTGGAGGAATTAACATCTGTCCCTTTGTCATGGTCAGATCACTTCCTGCTGAGGTTTAGACTCCTGGCGGCCTTTCCCCTCTGCAAGGGTGGGGGACCTATTAAAATGGTCCGCCCCCGGAGATTAATGGATTCTGATGGATTCCAGAGGGCTCTGGGGGATTTTCCTGCTGGTATGGCTGGTGCTCCTGTCGAAGCCCAGGTCGCTCTGTGGAATGCAGAGATGACTCGGGCGGTTGACACGATCACGCCCAAGCGCCCTGTCCCTCTGAGCAGAGCCTGGCCAGCTCCTTGGTATACACCTGAGCTGAGGGCAATGAAGCAAGAGGGGAGACGGCTAGAACGCAGGTGGAGGAAAACTCGTGCTGAGTCTGACCGAACACAGGTAAGAGCCCACTATCGAGCCTACTCTGTGGTGGTGAGGGTGGCAAAGAGACAGTTCTTTTCCACCAGCATTGCATCTTCTCAGCGTCGTCCAGCGGAGCTTTTCCGAGTGGTTCGCGGCCTTTTACATTCTGGGCCAGGGAGAGAGACGGTGGAACCCTCGGTAGCACGCTGTGACGAGTTTGCACGGCACTTTGAGGATAAAGTCGCTCAGATTCGTCATGAATTGGACACCACCATTAATGCAGTTCCATTGGTAGAGGCGTTCAGAGCACCGTCTGGTCCAGTTTTATTGGATGAGTTTCAGTTACTGAGGCCTGAGGATGTGGACAAGGTGCTTGGCCAAGTCCGATCGACCACTTGTGTGCTTGACCCTTGCCCTTCATGGCTTATTAAATCAAACAAGGAGGGGTTGTCCGGCTGGGTCCAGGAGGTTGTAAATTCCTCCTTGAGAGAGGGAGTGGTGCCTGCCGCTTTAAAAGAGGCAGTAATTAGACCACTCCTGAAAAAGCCTAACCTGGACCCAGAGGATGTTAACAATTATAGGCCAGTGGCCAACATCCCCTTCCAGGGCAAGGTGCTTGAGCGGGTGGTTGTAGGACAGCTCCAGGCACTCTTGAATGAAACGGATTATCTAGATCCATTTCAGTCGGGCTTCAGGCCTGGTTTTGGAACGGAAACTGCCTTGGTCGCCCTGTGGGATGACCTCTGCCGGGAGAGGGACAGGGGGAGTGCGACCCTGTTGATTCTCCTGGACCTCTCAGTGGCTTTCGATACCATTGACCATGGTATCCTTCTGGATAGGTTGTCTGGCTTGGGAGTTGGGGGCACTGCGCTACAGTGGTTCCACTCCTGCTTGGATGGCCGATTCCAAAAGGTGGTGCTGGGGGATTACTGCTCTGTGCCATGGCAATTGTGCCATGGGGTTCCACAGGGCTCTATTTTATCCCCCATGCTGTTTAACATCTACATGAAACCGCTGGGGGAGGTTATCCGGAGGTGTGGGCTGAGGTGCCATCAATATGCAGATGACACCCAGCTCTACCTGTCTTTTACATCAAAACCAGGTGAGGCAGTGACTGTTCTGAATCAGTGCCTGGGCACGGTAATGGACTGGATGAGGGCTAATAAACTGAAACTCAATCCAGACAAGATGGAGGTACTGTTAGTGGGTGGTTCGTCTGCCCGGCTAGGTGATATTCAACCTGTTCTGGAGGGGGTTGCACTCCCCCTAAAGGATCAGGTTCGTAGTTTGGGGGTGCTCTTGGATCCAGAACTGTCACTTGAACTGGCACAGGTGAACTCAGTGGCACAGAGCACTTTTTATCAGCTTAGGCTGGTATACCAAGTACGCCCTTATCTGGACAGAGATAGCCTTGCTACAGTTATCCATGCTCTGATAACTTCTCGTCTGGATTACTGCAATGCGTTATACGTGGGGCTGCCTTTGAAAACGGTCCGGAAACTTCAGCTGGTCCAAAATAGGGCAGCAACATTGTTAACAGGGACTGGCCTGCGAGCTCATATTACGCCAGTACTTTTCCAGCTGCGCTGGCTGCCAGTCCATTTCCGGGCCCGATTCAAAGTGCTGGTGTTAACATTCAAAGCCCTTAATGGCTTGGGGCCAGGTTACCTGAAGGATCGCCTCGTCCCATATGTGCCTTCCCGGACCTTAAGGTCATCATCAGCGGCCCTTCTCCGTGAGCCCCTGCCAAAGGAAGTGAGGCGGGTGGCTACTAGGAGGAGGGCTTTTTCTGTTGTGGCACCCCGGCTCTGGAATGAGCTCCCTAGTGAGGTTCGCCTGGCGCCTACATTGTATTCCTTTCGGCGCCAGGTGAAGACCTTTTTATTTTCCCAGGCATTTTAGCATTTTAGCTTTCTAAATTTTTATCTTTGCTGTTTTAAATCTGTATTTTAAACTCCTGTACTGCTGCTAGGTTTTATTGTGGTTGTATTGTTATATTGTGGTTTTAATGTTCTGTATATTTTAAATTGTTTTATTGTGTATTGTTTGGACTTAATTTTTGTGAACCGCCCAGAGAGCTTCAGCTATTGGGCAGTATAGAAATGAAATAAATAAATAAATAATCATGTGGTGCCAAAAGGAAACAGGCTCCATGCCAGGGCAGACTCTGAGGAGAGCATTCTAGAGCCTCAATGTCTGGTCTCACCTCTGGTGAGCTCAGCGAAGGGGCTCTGTGGATGATCTTAATGCTTGGATAGTTTCATGTGGGAGAAGGCAGCTCTGAAGGTATCCAGGTCCCAAGCTGGTTAGGGCTTTAGAAATTCAAGCCAGGACTCTGAATGAACCGTGCTCGGAAATGGCCTGGGAATCAGTGCAGCTGTTTCAGGACTGGCAAGATATGATCTGTAAGTCCAGCCTTAGTCGGCAGTCTCACTTGCTGCATTTTGTTCTTAATGTAATTTCCAAACAGTCTTCAAAGGCAGCCCCACGTACAAATCATTGCACTCATCCAAACGAGATACTACCAGAGTGCAAATTACTTGGCCAGGCTATCTGTCCAAGAGGAGCTGCAATTGGTGCACCAGCCTAATGCTTTACTAACCCATTTAGTTATAAAACAGGAAACACATTTTGATAAGAGACGCTTATATGCATCCCAGATATTTAAGGCAGCTTGTTTTAAGAAAAATGGAAGCCTGTAGGTTTCACTGAATTCCACTTACTATTCTGTGGCTTTTAGATACAAATTAAAGACAAAAGGGTAATTAATTGGGTAGATGAAAAATATTCAAGATAAAGATCTGAAAATATATAATTGATAGCAAATAGAATAACCAGTACCTAACTTAATTAGCTGTAAACTAATGTTATAATACAGCCTTGCAGTGAATGTAAATTTTAGGTAGCCCCCCTAAAAGGTCATGATTAGCAGATGCCATAAATGCAATAAAACATGCCAGTCTGAGATCTGGCATCATCCCCATGCACCTAAAGCCCTTTCAATTCATGTTTATGAACCTAGTCATGACCCACATTTGGGAGGGAAGGGCTGTGGCCACACCACAACTTTTTGTTTTGCAATCTCCTTCTGATGGAGATTAGCATGGAACTTCATTCTTGTGAGTGAATTTGCCAAACACATCTAACTGTTCAGCCATATCGATGATCTCCAAGGGTAGGAATGAGGGAATATTTCACTACAACGGTAACAAGATGTGTTTGGAAATTATTCTTATTGTCATGCTGGTTGCAGAAAACAAGGGACATGAAGCAGATAAGTTAGTAGCTTCTAGCAGATCAATATCTGTTCAAGGCTTTTATGTTTCCAATGCCATTGTCAGGAAAAATGAGAATCTAATTTTATTCACAAGCCACTTATGGAGCAAGGACATTGCAAGGCAAACAGTTTAATCACCAGACTATGTTCTCATCACAAAACTTGAGCATATAAGTCAGAGCAGTAACAAAATAGCGTCCTGGACAGTATTTCAGCAAGCCACAAAGCCTCAGAAATTAGATGCAATACAGGCTTACCCAGAAAAGCTTACAGACAGGATCACAAACATGATTCAACTTGAGAGTTTTAGTAAGATCTGAAAACAAGTGTAATATTTCAGGGGGGGGGCAGGTTTGCCATCTGTCCTTTGCAGGATTCTGGACCCATTTCATCCTGGCTTCAGGCCTGGTTTCGAAATAGAAACTATCTTGATTGTACTGGTGGAAATTGCTGGGAAATAAGAGGAGCATGCCTCAGTGGGTTCTCCTGGATCTCTCAGCAATTTTCAGTACCATCAACCATGGTACCCTTTTAGACCCCCAGGGAATAAGTGGTATTCTTTGGCAGTGTTTCCATTCCTACCTATTGGGCATCTTAAGCACTTCTACTGCCCCACCTGAATCTGATGAGAAAGTGAGATTGCTGCATGTCATTGGCATACTAATGGCACTGCCCTCTAAATCTCTGGATGACCTCACTCAGAAATTTCATGTAGATGTTCAACAGAATGGGGGATAAGATGGAACCCTGCAGGACCACAAAGCATTAATCCCCCACCATATCCTGGAAACAGCTATCCAAGTATGAGTGGAACCACTGTAAAGCTATACCACCCACACCAATCTCAGACAACCTCTCCAAATGGTTAATGATATTGAAAGCCACTGAGAGGTTGAGGAGAATCGAGAGGGTCGAAGTCCCCTGTCTGTTTCCTGGCAAAGGTTATTCTGCAGCATAACTGAGGCAGTTTTAGTGCCAAGGCAGGCCTAAAGCTAGCAACTCCACTTCCTCCAATAGTGTCTCGATCTGACTGGCTATCACCTGCTTGAACACCTTTCACAGGAAGGGGTGTTCAAGAAAGTTATCTTAGCATTATTCATTTATGGACCAAAGAGAATGACAGAACTCATTTTTCGGGAGCCGCGTAGCAGAGAATCATAGAGCTGGAGAGGGGCTTGTAGGCCATCTAGTCCAACTTGCCACTTGACACAGGAAATCCTGCCTCTTGTGTTCCTACTAAACATACTTAGTGTTTAGAACTTATTTTCTGTTTGGGTATGTTTTGCATTCAGGCCAATACATTGCTATTTGGTGTAAATACTGGTATTATTTTCCTGTATTCTCACAGGCTACTCGTCATGCCGAAATGGTAGCGATTGATCAGGTCATAGACTGGTGTCATCAACACAAGAAGGAACCTGAGGAAGTGTTTTTGCGCACAGTATTGTATGTCACTGTGGAGCCCTGTATCATGTGTGCAGCTGCTCTGCGCATGATGAGTATCCTTTTCAAAATGATTCAGTGGAATGTTACTTTCATCTCATGTATTGTTTGTGAACAAGGTAATGGAGGACAGCTTCTTGCTGACATGAGGTTTATGTGGGGATTTGCCTGGGCAAAAACAATGAACATAAGAAAACATGCACCCCATTGGATCAGACCAAAAGCCTACCTAGTCCAGCAGCCTGCTTCCCACAGCGGCCAAGTGGATGCCTACGGGAAGCCCACAAGCAGGACGTGAGAGCAATAGCCATCTCCGGCAGCTGTTCCCAGGCAGCTGACATTCAGAAGCATACAGGATGTTTTATTTAGCAAGCCTTGGTGTGGGTAAAGCTATGCAAGGAATGGATGGTGTGTGGGGCCAACCCTACTATTAGGGAGGGTGAGGTGGCTTGCCTCAGTTGGCGGATTTTGCAGTTATCATTAAAGGGCAGGAAATTCTCAGTGATTTAGTTTATTATAATATTTTTTACCTCTGCTGTTTGTATTTTCTTCCTCAGGTACCAAAATGTCTTATGCCATCTCTGGCACTGGGTTAGGGGATTTGGGAAGGGTAGTTGTTATGGCCCTCTTTTGTGGGTGAGAGAGGGTTTGTCTGGAAGTTTCTTAATCATGTGTGTGAGAAAAGGAGGACTTCATGGCCCGAAAAAAGCATGGAACTGAGAATGCAGGCACATGTCAGCACAACTAGACAATTGGTTAAACAAAATAATACTATTCTGTATAATTTCTTTTCTCAATCTTGTTAATACCTTAATTCATCTATATAAATCCCACTGGTTGTATATGGCTGCCAAAATGAACGATTTGGAGGCTGTGGCTCAGTTTTGAACATCTCTTCTGCTACTTTAACGGACACAGGAGAACCGTTTCAGGTGCAATACTTTGTCAAGGGGCTTTTTAAAAATTATGGAAGCATGTAGGTAAACCAAATGCAGTTTGCTGGTGCAACCCCATCAAGAGAGATTTGTCTAAAAGTGCATTGTTGCCAGTCCTTTAATTCTGAAACTACCCCTGACAGTCATCCTTAACAGTGTTGTCTAATAATTTCTCCAGTGATCATTTGTGACTGAATCAACATTGAGAGAGAGAGGGAGAGAGCGCAAATAGTTTTAGGATTTAGAGCAACCACTTTCTTTTTCCAAACAGAAATAGCTGGCTAGAGTGTACTTCCGTAATGTAGCATCTTTTGCATTTCCCAGCTCTTTGCAGTGGTTTAAGGTATGAAGGAATGCAAAGGGGGAATTGTAAAATTGATAGTAATCAAAATGAGCTCAGTGAATGGTCTCAGAGCACCTGATCATGTAGCACTGGTGAAGCTAAGTAGATGTGAATCTGATTCGTGCATGGATGGAAGATTCCAAGGAGTTCTATGTAATGTCCTTTCAAAAAGGATTTAAACTTATTTAATACATGATATACTTAACGGTATATGCGTGAAGAAAAAGCAAAATAGCTGGAAGCAATCATAGGAATAAAAACAAAAGGAAAGAGCAGGTTTTTTTTAAAATGTACCCTGATATTTATCCTAGTAACAACACTAGCTGTATATCATGGCAACTGTGTGAGATGAAACACTTGTATTTACGAATTTTGATTTTCATTCTCAAGCAATTGCAGTTGATGGCAGTATAGATCGCATTCTCTTACGTTATGTAGGTATATGCTTTTTAAATTTGTTGCATTCACTGAGTGCATCTTGCTTGTGTATGTGCTATTGCATTCATTCACACATTTCAAGGAATAAATGTTACAACTGAATGATTTTTGTGGGTGGAATAAGTTGAAACATCGCTCAGTTATTTTGATGGGCCAAGGAAGCCTTGGCAGTGTAACACATCCATGAAGATGAGTTCCTCGGCAGAAACTCATAAGTTCGATTCAGATGTAACAATCCAAATCCAACTAGCCTGATTGGGAACGAGTTGTGTGTGCGCACACTCCCTCTTCCCTTCTCTCACACACTTTAATTCAATAATTCTGGGGTGTGTTAAACCACAGTTTCCGGGCTTCATGGCTTGGTATCCTAATTTGTAGGGATTTCTTAAAAACGCTGTTTCCCAGTTTGAACGTCACAGTCAACTGTGGTTTAACGGATCCCAGACGTACTGGATTAAGGCATGAGGGAGAGAGGAGGAGGAAACGCACACATAGAGGACTAGTTTCCAGTCCAACAAACTTTATTTTCAGTAATGGTTGTCCAGATTTCTCTGGAAGCTGGTAAGTGGGACATGAAGATAATAACTCCACCCCCACTCACTGTTGTTTGTCACTATCATCTCGTATAGCCTTTGGGGAGGAGGGGGGTTATGTTTAGCTGTCATGGTTAAGATCTGTCGATAGATGCTATCCTGTGTAAGAATTTTGTTAGTCAGGACAAAGTCGTTTGGAAAGATGCCCTGGCAATTGTCCACAGCCCGCACAAGAAACATGGGTTTAAAAGCTGTCGCTGGTGGAAACAAGGTTTCTGATGAGATAGACACAACCTTATTCCCAATTTTTTTTTACAACATGGGATTGCTGTTGTGTGGCTGCTTTGTGTGCTGATGATATAACATTAGAATGTATGTAATTTTGATGCCCAGTATAAGAGCATTTCTATACCAGCCTAAAATCCTGCATTTAAAACAGGGCTTTCTGCTTCCATTTTAAATGCAGGATCACAACTGACTCCCTTTACATGTGCTTCCTTTTTCCCTTCCCCTCTCTCCCTCTCCCCCTCCCCCCACCTTTATCTGAGGCTTCCATTATCTGTCATTGATCTCGTGCCTCTTCTTGCCGCTTTCTCTTTTCATAGAATCATAAATAGAAACATAGAATAGTAGGGTTGGAAGGTGCCTACAAGGCCATCAAGTCCAACCCCCTGCTCAGTGCAGGAATCCAAGTCAGAGCATCAATCCAAGTCAGAGCATCGATGGAGGAAACTGAAGTGGAACACAACAGGGTTATCTGCAATCTATTTAAAAGTGGAACAAAGGGCATTTGGTGCAGGAGACGTCTTTGATGATCACAGCGTCATTTAAAGGGCCTGCAAATTCTGTGAAGGAGCAATCTCAATCGCAGGATAAAAGCCCGGTGTGAAGGCGCCCTAAGTGAAGGCACTGTTCCATCTTTAAAAGCTACATGGTACAAAAGATGTTCAATAGATTTTTTTTTCTGATGGCAGAAGCTTCATCTGCTGAAGGTTTTTTATGCCCTTTAGATAGCGAAGGCACAGAAGTCTTCTTTGAGACAGGAGCTGGTGAATCCTAATACCACTTTGTCTTCATTTGGGGTCCCTTTTTGAACAAAATATTCTGATCTCTATAGTGCATAGCTGGTTATCACTCTGAAGAAGCTGTGGAAATGTTGAAAACCTTCTACAGACAAGAAAATCCAAATGGTAAGTGCCATCATCGTCGTCATTCTAATTAATGTTGGCTTTTACATCTTTAAATATTAATGACAATGTTTTCTTTCTTTGTGGCAGCACCAAAGTCAAAGGTTAGAAAAAAGGAATGCAGTAAATGATTAATCGTGATGGAAAATAACCTGAAGCTGGAAGAATAGTGAATCGTTGAAATGCCTGGGCAGCGCTGACCTTCCCTTGACTATGGTATTTAGTACTTAGAGATGGAGAACAGTGTACCTATTCCTCTGTAAGATGTCACATTGTGTCACTTGTGTGTTTTTAGAAGTTACAGTTAAATCAAGTAATCAAATATGGCTTTTGGTAAAAAAAAAAAAAAAAAAAAAAAAAAGTCTGGCTTTTATACATGGGGATTGGAGGGGAAGTAGAAAGGGGAAAGCACCCTTTCAGTAATAGTAGTTCAGATTGAACTGTTGTAGCCACACTGATTTTGATCTTGTTCAGAGGGAGGGCCAATTATGACTGTCCTTGAGTTGGCCAGTGTGACTTGTGCTGATTTTTCACCACTGGTGCCACGTACAGACATAGTCATGTTCAGGCCAGTGGCATACACAGAGCTCTGTGTAAATTTGAACCACTTAACCAGCCCTGCTGTCAGTGGCGTGCTAAAATTTAGCACGATCTGAGTTCTACATGCCGCATCAACTAGGCAGCACCACCATCACCTCCGCCAGAACAAGGAAAAACCACACAGCACTGACAACTTGGAGTTAGTTGGCGTGAGCCAACGCTGCTAGACTGGACACTTTCATGAAAACCAGCACTTGGGCATTATGAAGCTGTCCTATACTGAGTCAGACATTAGTGCCTATAAGCCAGTATTGTCTACTCTGGCAGTGGCTCTCCAGGGTCTCCAGCAGAGGTCTTTCCCATCACCTGCTACTTGACCATTTAACTGGAGATATTGGAGATTGAAACCGGGACCTTTTGCCTAATAAGGCATTCTTCCATTGAGCTATGGCCCTTTCCCTTAAGTCCAAGATAGATGAATATCTACATGTAAACATATGCTTTCCTAATCACACCATGGTGTGTATTTTAAATTTTTCAATGTCTTTCGAAATTGGCAAGCTAGTTGAAATTCCTGACAGCTTGTTTACACTGTCTCTATTCAGACACCATGCTTAAGGAAGCTTACCTATGGTTTGGCATAATGACTAAATTGACGAAGCATGGTTTGCAAGCATGCTTGGCCTATTTCTGTCATGCCAGCTTTTTTCAGGTTAGGTTGTTGCTGCAATAACAACTGTATTTAGCAAATGGCCGCAGGTTTATGATGATTTATGTATCTGTGATAGAAACTGCCTAGAAAATTTAACTCTAGCATACTCAGTATTTTTGAATGAATATTGATAAGTACATTTCCAATGGGCTACAAATGGGACTACTTTTGTACTCATTTACAGTAATACTGCAGATAAACTTTTTTGCACAAGCAAGTGCCAGTTTTGTCTGAACACATTTGTAACTGAAATGTTTTGAAATTATGTTCTAATTTTACTACTTACGTTGCCCTCTCCTGCATGTGCTCATGTGCTAACTACCATCTTAGCTTACTAAACTATAACATTTGAAACATATAATAAGAAAGATAACTAGGTAGGAGAATATCTGCATTTCAGTCCCTCTAGCTTTGCGGTTTACAATTCCTACGATGTGTGTAACTTAGGATAATACTTCATGCATCTGGTGAAGTGGCCAGAAGTCCAAGAAGATTTATGCCATGGTAAATTTATTAGTCTTTAAGGTACCACAAGACTCTTAATTGTTTTAGGTAGGAGAGAATGGAAATTAGGAAAGGCAAAGACAAAGTTTAGAGCAGACATTTCAGTGCTTTATTGGATTGTTCCTTGAGCGTATTATGATTACAGTCCAGAAGAGGGCCTTGCTGTTCCAATAATGAATGACCCAGGCAGATTGAAACGGAACCTTTCTTACTCCAGAACGCACACGCTGAGCAAATAAATAGGCTAGGAAGCAATCGAGCAATGCCTTGTGGATTTTTATACTACGGGCAAGGTATTCTGGTAGTTTGGTCAGACAAGTCAGAGCCAGAGTGGCTTCACTATTTTGTTCTTCTGCTGTGTAGATCAAATCTCGAACAATTCTGCGTTCCTGATTACTTAATTTTTAAGTAATAAAAATTAATATTTCTACCACTTGCCCCAAAAGCTGTGCTCTTTTTTTGTATAACAATTTCACGCTGCACGTGGCAGAAAGGAAACTTCTGTTTGTAGGTTTAAAGCAGCTATACTATACCTCGGTCCTGAAGCCTTAACACTGGAATTGTCCCATTGATTTCAAATAAGGCCCTTGAATAAGCTTGCTTATTCAGCCTTAGACAATAAGTCTTCTGGGCAGGGAACATGTCCCTTATATGTCTTGTATAGTACCAGGGGCACCATTTGTGTGATGAATGTATTTGATGAATGGTATTTCTATGTACTCTTGCAGTCCAACCCTATGCCTATCTACTCAGTAGAAAGCTCCATTGAATTCAATGGGGCTTGCACCCAGGTAAGCACGTATAACATTGTAGCCTCACTTCTACTGTTATGCAATTTTATTAACTTAATGGATTTTAAAACCACCTTTCAGGATAAATTATACTCCCAAAGTTATAAAACATGGTGTGTAATCTTTTTGCATCACAATATCTGGGAATGGCTTTTTTTTTTTTTGTACAGCACATCCTGGAATAAGCACATCCTAGAGTAAGCATCTTAAAGGAATTATACTGAAAGTTCACTAATTCTTACAAAAAGTTTGTCTTAAGTTATCTTGGCAGCTACCAAAGTTAGGTTGAAAACTTTGTACAATTTAAAATATTTGTTAATATTTTAAATTGTACAAATTTAAAATAAGAATTTAATATTGAATATTAAATTTAATATTGGTGAACATTGCATTTCTCTTTCAGTATTATTTGATACAAACTATGTTGGATTTGTATGTGACTTCGTAGTTGTTGTTTTAGATATTGGCACGTTCAAGTTGATTTGAATAGTTTTTATCATGTTCCATTTATGTATTGCTATATGCTTTGGTCTGTGCAATTAAATAAATAACCTACCTTTTAATGAGTAATTTATAGAGTCATATATCTGAGCTTCTAGCTTTTTGGTCACTCATCTTAGCATCTCACACCACAATTCTTTACATATCTACTCAAAAGTAAGTCCCATTGACCTCAGTGGGGCTTACTCCCAGGTAAGTGGATATAGGATTGCAGCCTTCATCTATTAACTTGTCAGGAAGGCAACAGAACAAAACTTAAACATCTCTCAGCTAAGTGGTTTGTTGTAATTGACAGTCCAAAGATATACTGAATATAATCTTGTGACTGGCACAGCAAAAGAGGCATGAATTTAAATTACAACTTAAGGGAATGAAAGGTTAATTGAACCATTGCAGACTCATTAGAAGTTCCTCCCTTTACATGCTATTAAGTGATACTTTTACAAGCAGTTACTTAAAAAAAAAAAAAATGGTGCTCCATATAATTGAAGCATTTCAGTCTGCAGGGCTCGCTTTTCCATAATGTATATAGTGTGGCCTTTAAATGCCTTGGCAGGGTCTAGAGCACTGATAAAATATTTTATTTTAAAGCATAAAGTCTTCCCAAAAACGTTTTAGTGGCAATCCTTTCTAGAGTTGTATTTGGAGCAAACTAGCAGGAGAGCTTTCGGCCAAGGGCTCTGTGTAGACAGTAACTGTTTGGTTTTAAAACATAATGGTGAAGGAGCACAGAGGACAATTAGAGTCAGGGAAGCAGGTGTTTTATTAATTTGGTTTGTCTTGGGTGTTGCCTTGGTTGCTGATTTAGCCAAGTACATCATCAAAGTATATTTTATCATTAAAGAAAATGGGACATTTCTCATTGAAATGTATTCACTAACAAGAGTTTTGTTTTCAGGCTGTTTCCAGAGAGAAGATACACTCTTATTAAAACACACACACACACACACACACACACAGAAAGAGAGAGAGAGAGAGAGGATAGTTGCCAAGAATATCAGCCAAGATCCAGAGAATCACAGCAACGTGCATGTGCACCAAAGAGGATTTTGGTCTTGTGTGTCTCAAGTCGTAGTTCTCCATCCTGCATTCCCAACTACTTTTGAAACAGAGTTAAGTTGTAAAAGCAGTTTGTGATATGCCAGACAATGGTGTCCAAGGCTGTATGAGTATAAACTTTATACTATAAAGGAAGAAACAATTATAAAGCACTTTCTACTGGTGCTGTAAAAGTTATCTTTAAAGATCTAGGAGAATCTCAAGAGGCTTTTTTAAACGATCCAAGAAGATGTAAAGCTCTCGTTTGAGAGAAACTGTGTATCCTGTGTTTCCATAGAGACACTGGATGTTTTTCAGTGCTATGCTACTTTTTCCCCTTGCTCTTTAGAATGTGTGATTAAAAATATATGAGAACAAATACTGGCTTGCAAATCTATCTGCTTGAAATCTTAAGATTTAACCTTCCCTTCTTGCATCAGGGAGGCACTCTGTGTTAGCCTGGGAGGACATAGTTTCTCCACTGCCTTCTGGCATAACAGCAACTTGGTGAGGTAAGCCAAGAGAGAATAAATCAGGTCCTTTCTCTCTTAGATCTGTGTTCCAGAAAAATAACTACTCTACTTTTACCCTGGCATGACTCTTAAATCTGGATTTAAAATGGGAAAATCAACTTTATTGCCAATTCCAAATCCCCAATTTGTGTAGTAGTCACCACCTTAACACATACATTTAAATCTAGTTAGTTGGTGAAACACAGGAAAACCCCAGCTAGCAGCACTTGAACTTTTGGTCAGAAAATTACACCTTTGTTAATGGATACCACAGTCTTTGCATCTTATTCTTAAACACTAGCTAAAATCAAGTAGCAGGCCTCTGTGGTAAAATGAGAATATTCCATAGTAGTCCAGAACAGAACAAATATTTAAACTTGCCAGGGGAACATTTATTAAAGGGTTTCCAGTGTAGCGTTTATTATGCTCCATTCTGATGATGCATTTAAGAAGACTTTAAACAAAAACTCTAAACCACTGCTCTCACTATGGAAGACTTTTGGAGTAATGGGCTGGTAACATTGTTACCATAGGAATAAGTGATAATTCCATGGTCAGTGCAGGAATATGTAGTCCAGATTCAGTGCAGAAAGCCAAACTGGCACATCTGTCCCCACAGAGTGCTAATGTCTTTCAGAGGACAGTCAATTTGCCTTTTATATAAAGACATCAAGCACTCTCTTTACTTCCAGCCAGTACAAATTTTTCTCCTGCAGTAAGTATCCCAGAGATGCGATTAGATGAAGCGTTCTAAGACTAATTTAAATGTTGCTTGTCCTACGTGAGGCCAGTGAAAAGCACTCCATGCTTCACCTGGTGGAACATAATATTTGCATTGCAGCTCTAATCATGTGCCAAGTGTCTCTCCAACTGCTGCATGTTTGGGGTTTGTGAGCAATGGCTTCTCAGTAAAATGATTTCACTTCATTTTAGTACTAAATCTTTATTAATCCCAAGTGGCTCAGGAGTTGCTGTTGAACTGTCCCTTTAATAGGCTTTCAAAGGTTGGAATTTTGTCCTTGAGCATCTGGTAGTCCTACATTCCATTTTCACACAACAGTTTTAGAATTGTGCCATTTTATCGATTCCTTTAGCAACACTGAGAGCTATGGGGAGAATACAGAAGTAGAAGTAGACTGGGTTTGGAGGTGGGGGAATATCCAGGACTATATCTTTGGGGCAGAGATGACCAACTGATGTCCACCATGTCTGTCTTTTCTGCCTTCTGACAAACACTGATATTCTCAGAAGACCATCTCTGAGTTCCCCAGCCTTCTGAAGTGAGTTGGGTGGGGCCCAAGGAAAGGGTTATGGTGCCCTGGTTGTACAATGTTCTCCATGGGGATGATTGCCTGGCACTGTCCCCGCTGTCTTCTGGTGCCAGTTGAAGATATTTTTATTTGTCCAGGCCTAAATGATTAAAAAGATCATTTAGGTCTTTTTAATCCTGAAGCTGTATGTATTGACTATGCTGCTGCTTGTTTGGGGCAGGAGGGTTTTTAAGAACTATTTTAAAATCGTAAGCCACTTCGAAGAAAGACCCTGGGATGATAGAATGGGATATAAATATTTGTAATTAATACATAGATAGCACCAACTTTATCATGGAGACTAATTTCTAGGCTCTACCATAAAGATCGGTATACCCCACTGTAAGGAGAATCGAATGGCCTTCCAAAAATATAAATTTGCCATCATTGGTTTAGAGCAGGGGTGGGCAGAAGGTAGATCTCCAGATGTTTTGGACTTCAATTCCCAGAAGACCCTGCCAGCATGGCCAATAGTCAGGAATGCTGGGAGTTGATGTTCAAAACATCTGGAGATCTACTCTGTTTGGGCTGTAGTTTTGATCACATTTTGATGTGCTGTTTGAAATCACTTGATTTATATTTGCCTGGTTTGCATTGCACGTTGCACAGTTTTGCTTATAAAAGGTACACAAGCAAAGTCCTGTGGTACACATTTGCCAATCTGTTAGGTATATACAATGAGTATGTAAGTCTGCTTATCTTCCAGTCCAGGATCATACATCCCAGCTGCAATAAAGACAAAACAGAAGTTTAAGCTTTTCCATGAAATCACAATGCTACTTATATTTAGCTTCACTCTACTCTGAGCCAGTGAAGGACTAAGGTCTCAATCCAATGCACACATATTGGGGAATAAATCTTGTCGAACCCTGGGGCTTTCTCCCAAGTACAACAAAGTGTAATGTGGCATCTTAAAGACTAATGTATTTATTATGCATTGGCATTTGTGGCCTAGATTCCACCAACAGATGCGTGAAGTGTTAACCTCAACACATACAGCTTCAGTAGGTATATATAAAAAAAGTTGTAAACAAAGAAGTCAAATGGCAATGAAATGCAGATGTTACAGGCTGTGTATGATCACCAGTTCCTGCTGTTGGGAATAGTCACTCTTCTTATTTTGCATACAGTTTAAGCTTTAATCAAATTTTTACAATATGTGTTTTCTGGCATTTCATTGCTATTTGACTCAATGGCCTAGTTTGCACAACAACCCACAATTTATAAAATGTTCATGTTTTTTAAAAATTATGGCTTGTCATGAATGAGATTGCATGTTTGTGCATATGCTGCCCAATTGCTCCTTCTGCAAGTGAGGGAAGGAGGGCACGGGTAACCAGCCGGTATGGACCATTTTTTCCTCTACTTCCTTAGAAATGTTTTAGTAGTCTAGAAGCTGGAGAGGGCAAAGCGAGTTCATAAAATCCTATCAGAAAGTCATCTTCACCTAGAACTCAGGGTTTTATAGCCTCTTTTTATTTCTTCCTCTACTATGGGATCTAATTTCCTGAAGAATTGTAGGCATTTTCAATTTGTTTAAAAAGTCGTGTGTGTGTGTGTGTGTGTGTGTGTGTGTGTGTAGTTCAGCAGAGATCATATGAAGGACTCGAGTTAATTCGGGCACCATTCAAGGATGAAATTACATTCTTGTTTAAAAAATAAATACATCTTAAAGTGGGTTGTTGAACATCTCAGCCATCTCTTGATGCTCATAGTTTCTTTGCTATAGTAAGGGAAGGATGTAATGGGGGTGGGGGTGGGGGGTAAGCATGAGAGTTGCTTGAAATTGCTTTCATGTGAGGTGGGGGGAGCCAGAAAATAATATGTAGAAGTGTTTTGTGTAGGAACTTTAATATTTGCATTAGTCTGAAGTAAAGAAGCACACCCAAGAGTGAAGTCCAATCTGTTGGGTGTCATTATCAGGTGACAGTGAAATATCCCTCTTCCTTGTGATTTTTGTGAGTCTATATAACTTGCTTTTCCTGGTTTCTTCCTCTCCTGAAAGGGCTGCCATCCATGTTTTCCTAAGAGAGAATTCTGATACCCCTAGACAGCATCTGGGGGGATATAGGATTATTCAGTTTCTGGGATCCAAGGTTAGAAACAGGGCTCCAACCTCCGAGCCCAAAAACTGCACTCCCCTCCCCCTTGTAGCCAGCACAGTTCTCTCCACACCGACTACATCTCCACGCTTAGAAACGGAGTGTGGAGATAGGGAAAAGGAGGAGGTCCCGAGGGCGGGACGGGGAGGTGACTGACTACAGAAGCGGCTTTACGCAGCTTCCTATCGGGTCTCCAGGCCCCTCCCCCTCCCAAAGCCGCCAAATTGCCTGTCTAGGCAAAAACGCAGGGCGGCCGGAGCATGGATGAGAGGATCCCCTCTGTGCTCCAGCCACCCCACGCAGGATAGTTGGCAACTTCTGGTTTCGAAGGCTGGGAACTATCTGGATGTCTTCATCTCAGATCCACTGCAGCAGAGTTTGTCCAAGGCATGTTGATGTTTGAGGCTGACAATCCAAAGGATGCCCCCATGGTGTCAACATATAAACTCGGTAATTGATAACAGGCTTTCACTGGTGGTCCACTTCAGCTTGCTTAATGCCGGCAGGTGGGGGAGGCAATGGTGTCGTTCCTGTCATAGCTCTCCATCTCTACCTACCTGTGCTTTATCCTGGTTGCCTTCACCTGCTGTTGCTTCAGTTGTTCACACAGAACTCCTTTATTTACTCTGCTGCATAAGAACAACAACAACAAAAATAGCCTTGCTGGATGAGACCAAGATCTATCTGTATTTTGTTTCCATTTTGTTGGAATGGTGTGTATGGTCTGACCACACTTGGAAGAGAGCTGCAAATGGTGGGGGGAAGGGCAGCTAAAATGTTCATAGGGCTGGAGCAACTCCACTATGAGGAAAGTTTACTACCTTTTGGGATATGGGGAGAGCAATCCTATGGCCACTAGACAGCCATAGGGTTTTTTTGGTTAGCTCAGTTCCCAGAAACCGCGCTTCCCGCCCCTCCCCCGCCGCCTCATAGGAAGCATGGTTCTTCCCCATTTCTGTGCTCATAAATGCAGCACAGAGTGGGTGAAAGGGGGGCGTTCCCAGGGGGAGGGGAGGAGACTGTGGAAGTGTCATCACGATGCTTCTTATGCGTCATGTGGTCTTCCCCCTCCCGCTCCAAAGTCCCCAGCTAGACAGCCAAAATCAGCTGTCTAGCTGCAAATGCAGGGCAGCCGGAGCGTGGAGGAGAGAATCTCCTCTGTGCCCTGCCTGCCCTGCATTGGATAGTCGTCCGCCTCTGAGTTTGGAGGCGGCTGACTATCCCAATAGGATTGTGCCCTTAGTTTAAAAAATAAAAAAATACAGGGGATGTGGTAGAGGTGTATAAAATTATGCATGGTGTGGAGAAAGTGGGTGGAAAGTGGTTGATCTTCCTCTCACACAATACTAGAACCCAGGGTCATGCAAGGAAGCAGAAAGGTGGAGATTCAGGACAAAAGGAATTACTTATTCACACAGTGCATGGTTAAACTATGGCAGTTACTACCAGCCAGCGTAGATGATTTTAAAAGGGGATTAGACAAATTCATCAAGGATAAGGCTATCAATGGATACAAATCATTATGGCTCTATACTACTGCAGCCTTCTCCCTCCACTAGCAACCCAGAAGCAGCCCGGATCACTGCTTTGGTCCTGCTGCTTGAGCAGCCCCAGCCCCTCCCCACCACTTAGCTCCAACATTTTATCAAAGACTGGAGATAAGGGAAGGGCTTCCTTTATTAGTGCTAGCAAGGGGATCTCTTGCTTATCTCCCATCTCTGGGAGAAGCATGGGATGGGAAGTGCCACTGTGGAGGCAGATGCAGAGGGTTCTGGTGGGCCACCAGAAATGGCTTGGTGGGCTGCACTTTTTGCACCTCTGCTCTGTGCATACTGCTATATAATATACTGCATCCAGGGGCAGTGGCAGCAGATCTCTCAATACCAGTGACTGGGAAGCAACTCTTGCCCTCGGGTCCTGCTTGTGGGCTTCCCATGGGCATCTGGTTGGACACTGAGGGAAACAAAATGCTGGACTAGATAGGCCTTTGCTCTGATCCAGCTGGGCAATTCGTATGTTCTTATGCCTCTGGGAAGCTTCCAGATAAGACAAGATGATGATCTCATATAATAATATATTTGATACTTGAAAACAAAATATTATCAAAATAGTATACAAATGCCTACCTTGCCATTCACTGATCTCTCTAAGGAAATAGCATTATGTACCTCTGCTTTATAGAATGGCATATAAACATTAATATGACAAAAGATGTAAGCTAGGTATATGCTTTAGTCATATAGATGACAACATGCCAAGGTGGCTTGCTCAATTTAAAAACAAAATAACAATTGCTAGAGGTAAAACACACACACACACACTGTAGACATCAAGATGCAATAACATTCAAACCTTCTAGTTATATGTGTTTGTAATAACTCATTGTCGCCATCCTTTTCTTTTTTTAAAAAAATGTAAGCTTAATAAAGGCTCCAATTTATGTGCAATATTAGCAGCACATCAGGTGCATCCAGTTTAGGGAGTTTAGTTAATTACATTTATCTCTTCACACAATTGATAGGGGTCCCAAAGCGATTTACAAAGAAATAATAAAAAACACCAAATACAATATAAAATCATACCAATTTATAGGGCTGTGCACTGCCTTGGTATGAAGGCCAAATAACGAGGTGAAGCGGGCTGATTCGGCGGTGTCTTGTCGTAATACGAAGTGGATCAGACCAGCACCGAGGCGCCCTGAAGTGAAACGGCTCCTCCACTAAGTGCCTCATCCACCTTGTATATTTGGAGCTATTCTTATGCCCTCTGAGCAGCCCAGAAAGGATGTCTCCAAAATGTATCAACTTCTGAACGATCACACAGAGGGGCAGGAGGAGGAGGAAGAGGGAGGGGGAAGATGAGAGGACACGGAGGCACCAAATCTATCAATTTGAGAGAGATCCAGCCACTGGGAGAGGTGGGGGAAGGGGAGAGGAGAGCAGATGGAGGAAGAGGGAGTGAGATTTGCTGTGAGTCTGTTTGTGCATTGTGAGAGAGGTGGTGTTACTGGAGAGGAGAGGACTGTCTGAATGTTATTTGGCTAGAGCAGCGGTCTCCAAAGTGGGGTACACCAGTGGGGTGCATGAGCCGCGTGATAATTGAGCAGCCTCCCGCTGCCCTGACAAGCTGCCACTGTGTGCAGTGGTGGTGGCGGCGGTGGCAGCAGGATGGGACGGGACCTGAGAGGGAAGCTGCATGGTATTTCTCCGCTCCAGGCCTAGCCATTTGGAGCAACTGCCCCAGTCTCCGCCAGGCATGGCAGAGGAAGCCTTAACCCTTCCCACTCTCCTTTGGCAGAACAAAGCCGAGAAGAAAGCGTGTGCTATGGAGACTGAGTAAAACAAGGATCCATAAAATCAAAGAGGGATTCTCATGATTTGATATGATTTTTAAAGGTGAGACCCACAAAACCACCATCCAGTCACAGGGCACATCTGCATCCATGGATTGAACCAGAAAAATCATGGATCCGCCACTCCTGGGCACAGCCACGGTAAAAAACGGGGGGAAATGGCGCTCCCCATTCCCCGGAACAAGATGGCTACTGGCATGCATCCAGAGGGCCTTGGAGCTGGTGGCGGCAGCCCTCCCTCATTGGCAGGAGTCATCCTCCAACTGGGCGCCCCCCTCCTTCCAAGGAAGGGAGAGCGCAGCTGGAGGGCGACTCCTGCCCTCGGCTCTGTCAGCGGTTGGTGGGCTGCGACGGGCAGTGTTTTCCCAGGCAGCACCGGCAGTGGCTTCCCTGGCGGCACCAGCAGCAGTGGCAGCTTCCTTGGCAGTGATGACCCCCCCCCCCCCGGAACAAGGGCCCAGGTGAGGAGGTGGGGACTGGGTGGCATGTTGGGGGGTGGGGCTGAAGCGGGATTCGAATGTTCAAATTCCACTTTGGCTTCATAAGCCAAGGTGGGTCAGGGGGGCCCTGAATCAGCCCGAGCCGAATCAGGCCCACCTCTGAAACCCCGGTGGCTTCCGAGTCGGATCAGGGGATTCATACACGGCCTATCAATTTACAAAAGTATGCATGAGGTTGTGATGCTACTTCTGATATTAGGACCATCCAATCCGGAAGGAGAGTTGCTTCCCTTTATTTTGGTGCTTGCATCTAGAAGCTGCTTTGATGTACTAGGACAGGGGGCTGCCTAGGCTCCCCCCCCCGATATTTTGCACTACAGCAAAATAGTACAGCAAAATAGGCCCAGCCAGTAGGGCCAATGGTCAAGGATTATGGAGAGTTGTAGTCCAAAACATCTGGAGAGCACTGGATTGCCTATGTGGTTCTCAGGCATTAGGCCTTCAATTAGCCCTTCCCAAAATTTACCTCACTGATCCTTCATGACCCCGACTGGCTATAAATATTATTTATAGCACCTGGCCTCCGTCTCATATATGTTCTTGCTCCTCTTATGATCATATAATTCCTTCTCTAGCCATCTCAGGCCTTCCCAGACTAACCCACTAACTCTACTGTGCTAGCACTATCCCTCAAACAGCTCAAGCAGCTATTTTGTTTGGTTTTTAACTTGGCTGGGCTCTGAATTCTTTGTTTAGGTTTATTTCTTACTTCCCACTTCAGTCACTCTATTAATTGCTCAGTTATATTAACCCATATTCTGATTCTGGTACATACCTTGCTTGCTTGTCCATATCCTGTCAAGACTTCCCTCCTCCAGCGAATAGTCATTTTACCACTACACAGCAGTAAATGCAGCAAACAGAACAAGCTAAATGTGACCTTCTTACTGCTCCATTGTGGTTTGCTGCGACCTTTCTTTTCTATTGACTTGCAGAGTGTGGGGTGAGAGGAGGGGCAAAATGACCCCCAGACACTCCGAAGTTGCCCACCCCTAATTTAATGTGTAGGCAGTGATAATTGGTGCCTTTAAGAGAGGCTTCCTCATTCTGCTGGGTCTTCGAACCTGACATATCAGTGGATTTGCTTGCTATAGGAACCCTTTAGTTCATCATAGAAGTCAGCAGTCTAGTTCAAAGCCAGCCAAGTTGATTTTCACTAGGAGCCAGGAATCTATCTGCATATAATGGTGCCCCTGATTCAGATATATCCACACACAGACACACACACACAACATAGTAGCTGCGCACAATGTCACGGTTGAATGTGGGGGGAGTAGGGGAGCCTTTAATGCAGGGATGAGCAACTTGTGTCCTTCCAGATGTTTTGGCTTACAACTCTCATAATCCCTCACCATTGCTTATGGAAGTTGTAAGCCAACACATCTGGAGAAAGAGAAGCTGCCCACCCCGTTTAGTTCTTCAACTTCATGCCAAATTAGGCCACAATCCTATCCTGATGCCTGTCAGCCTCTGAACCCGAAGGCTGATGACATCTTATGCAGAGTAGGAGGAACACAGAGGCAATATTTGCCTCTGTGCTTCTCCCATTCTGCATTTTTGCTGGATGGGCATTTTTGCCCATCTAGCTAGGGCTCTGTGGAGGGGGAGGGAAGGAGGCTGGGGAGGGCTGGGAATAGCTTGCCTCCCTGGTTCCTCAGCCCCCTCTCCTCCCTACCCACAGCACTGACCCCTTTGCCTTCTCTCTGAGGGTGCTTTTGTGACCTCGGAGAGGCAGCCAACAGTTCTCTGTGCCAGCTGCAAGGGGGAAGCGGAGGGGGACAGGGAGCTCGGATTCCTGGGCCTGAGGTCAGAGTGCTCTCCCTGACCTCAGATCCAGGAATCCGAACTATCCTATGGCCCCCCAACTGCTGTCTAGGGGCCATAGGATTGCTCTCCCCAAGATTTAAATTATTTAGGGGGACTCAGACTTCCAAAGTTTCTTATATGTTCCACATAAGAATATTCATAGTGTTGAACACATGACAGGCTCATGAAATAACAAGCCATGTGAAGATCTTCATTTTTCATGACTACTATAAATAAAAAGTATCTTGAGAGTGACTGAAAACAATGGCCCTCTGTGGTCTGTTAAGTGGCACATGAAAATAAGTTGATGGCTTCAGTTTGATTCTGAAAGGGGCAGAGCCAAAGATTTGTGATCAGGGTTGATATTGCTCAGGATATTTCTTGATTATCTTATTCAAAGGGAACAAAGATTCACATGGAAAGTACCCCAAATACCACTTGATCTGCAAGAAGAAATGCCTTCAGTTGCATTTGGTAAGGTGCTATATAGAAATGTATTTGCTTCCTTACCCGAAGTAGTGATAAAACCTGTCCCAAAGAATGAAGTTTTTCCAGAAGCACTTGGTCATTGGGAAGATAATGTCACACATTAACATCCAGAGGAAAGAGATTTTGGATCTCATCATATAAGGAAATTATTATTGTTATTACATTTGTTCAATTTATATTTTATAAATTGTACCAGTTTTAAACAAGATTTTATCTCATTCATACTTACAAGGATCTTATGAGATAGATAAGAACAATTCCCATTAAGTAATGGATTAGGGTGGTGGTGGTGGTGGTGGTGAAGGCTGTTAACAAATCATTATAGCTTTTCAGAGACTTGCAGGTGATATTGCAGAGCTAACATTTGCCTGCATTACATGTTGATTTTTTAAGGTCCTGTTATGGTCTATGTTACGGTCTATGTTTTCATAGAATCATAGAATAGTAGGGTTGGAAGGGGCCTACAAGGCCAGCGAGTCCAACCCCCTGCTCAATGCAAGAATCCAAGTCAGAGCATCCCTGACAGATGGCTGTCCAGCCTCGACTGGAATGCCTCCAGTGTGGGAGAGCCCACCACCTCCCCAGGTAATTGGTTCCATTGTTGTATTGCTCTAACATTCAGGACATTTTTCCTGATGTTCAGCCGGAATCTGGCTTCTTGTAACTTGAGCCCATTATTCAGTGTCCTGCAATAGTATCCATAACAAGTGACACTTGTTAATTTTATTTTATTTGAACCCCCTTTCCAACAAAACATGGCAGTCAGCAAGTCCCAGGCATTTAGTCTTTCAGTTTCTGTTGTTTCTAAGTCTGTTATCACTGCTGCTGGTTTTTAGCTTGGTTTTATACTGCGGTTTTAAAGTTTTATGTACTGTTTTATCATGTATTTTATGGTTTTAATTGTTGTGCCCAGACAGCTTCAGCTATTGGGCAATATAGAAATAAAGAGTAAATAAATAACACTCTTTTTTTTCTTTACTGCCCAGACCATTGTGGGTGGTTGTCTATGAAACAATGAGTACATATATTCTTCTATCCTTGCACAATTCAATGGAATAATGAAACTGATTAGGCCAGATAGCAACCAACTTTTGGGCTAGTCAATTTCACTCTTAAGGGAAAAAACCAAGCTTTTTCTTTTTCAAGAGAATTATATTGAATTGTGCCTATTCTTCCATGTACTAAAAATGAAACAACCTGCTTGTTCCCTTTTTCTAATTTCTAATTGCAGTTCTTCCCCAGTTATATACAAGTCATACGGCTGTATCCAACAGTGTCTTTCCACCAGCAGAACAGATGCTGCTCTGGATCGAATCCCCCCCACCCTTGCAGCTCCCTGCACCCATCCCGGATCTGCTTCTGGGGCTTGGGGGAGCCTCCAGAGCAGATCTGGAGAATGTGCGGTGGGCTGAGGGGAAATAAAACTCCACTCACATAACATTGGATTTAGCCTGTAGAATGATAAAAGCACTAAACTGGGTTGCAAGCAATTGGTCTACTTTTTTTCAGTCCTAAAGGAAACATAATTTGGTTCTTTTAAAAAGCTACATTAATGTTCATCAGCTGCAGTTACAAATTAGGCACCATTCTTCTTCTCTTTTCCTCTTACATTTGCAAAGTTATCAAACTATTACTGTGAGATCAGAGTTAGTGACATGGTTGATTTCACTGATTTCAGAGCTATAATTGCACACTTGCTTCCCTGCACAATTTCATCTGGGAAGACTTGCTGGGTAAATTCTGTTCATGCTCAGGTTCTGACTAATGGACATCCTTGGAGTCAAAATGGATTTTTCTGTAGGTCACGCTGGGATGGAGGGAGCTTACCCTCTTCTGTAGCATTTGGTTTTATTAATCTGGGACTGGGACTATCCGTATTCCAAAGGAAACATAATTTGCAAAGGTTTGCAGAGAAAAGGAAAAACCAATGTTTTAATCAAGGCATTGTTGGGGTATGATCTATAGGGTCCCTGTTTGTGCACAGGTGCTAAAAATGTGTTCTAGGAGACTGAAAGGTAGATGTGCAATGAAGAAGCAAAAGACCCCCCCCCCTTGATTCCAACCCACTCCCTCAAAGTAGAACCCACCTCCTGACTCACCCTCCAGTGCAATACTGTCTGAGGGAGAGAGAATTTGGCTAGCCTTTTAAAAATAACTTCCTTTCGATGTAGCATTTTTGGAATACAGCCATTGGAAAGGAGGTCCTGCTTCATTCTACATGAGAGTGAAATTTGGCCAGCATCTGTAACAAATAGCAGAAAGAACACGCTGTATTGGAGGAGAGGAGGGGAGGGGAGCAACGATGTTATGTTAATTTCCCATCCAAGTTGTTTTGTATATGACAGAATCCATTAGTCTGAAGAACAAGATAAAAACAGACAGTGACAAAACTGAGCCAATCACTAGTTGCCTAATTCGGTAAAGTCACCTCAGTCTCAATTTTGGAATCATCGTTTCCAAGCAAAACAAATGTAATGGCTGCACTCTCCTGCAGATTGCAGAATTTAATGTACTATATTGGAAGTGATGAGGAAGGAAGTGATTTCTTCCTTGCATGATAAAACCTATTAAGCCATAAGCAATAAATACGTAGTAGAAGCTAGACAGGACAATCAGGAACACTCTAATCCAGTGCCTCCAAATCATGGAACTTTCAATATTAATATAGAGTTACATTTTTCCTGTGTAAAATGGAAGTCCAGGTAGACCACTAGACTGATTTTTAGTGGATCTAACCATGTTGCATCTAAATTGTTTTTCCCTTCTAGGCTTCCATGCTAAGCCATTATAAATTTTAAGTTCATGTAAATCAAAGCTATGGTTTTCCCAGTAGCAACGTACGGCTGTGAGAGCTGGACTATAAGGAAGGCTGAGCACCGAAGAATTGATGCCTTTGAACTGTGGTGCTGGGGAAGACTCTTATGAGTCCCCTGGACTGCAAGGAAGTCAAATCAGTCCATCCTAAAGGAAATCAACCCTGAGTGCTCCTTGGAAGGACAGATACTGAAGCTGAAGCTCAAATATTTTGGCCACCTAATGCGAAGAGAAAACTCCCTGGAAAAGACCCTGATGCTGGGAAAGATTGAAGGCAAAAGGAGAAGGGGACGGCAGAGGATGAGATGGTTAGATAGCATCACCGATGCAATGAATATGAACTTGAGCACACTCTGGGAGAGAGCGCAGGACAGGAAGGCCTGGCGTGCTATGGTCCATGGGGTCACGAAGAGTCGGACACGACTGAACAACAACAACAAAATAATGAAATGTACTCAAATGAATGCTGGGAGTGGAGACAAGCTTAGTCCCTCCCAATTCATGCAGTTCCCACAGACAGTGCTGGGTGTCACAAGGTGCCTCGGGCAGAGATGTGCTTAATAAAACTTGACCAATAGCAGATACATCGCCTGAACATAGAGTGATGACTTGAACTTATCAAAGAGTTATCACAATTTAAGCAACACAGATTGAGGTTTTAGATCAGATCAGAAACAGTATTTCTGTTTCCACTTAAGTAGTTCACACATTGAGATACAAGTTAAATATTAGTGATGAGCATATATGTGTGAACTAGCCCTATGATAAACCAATGACTCCTATTTGAAGGGTATTACAGTGACCTGGTTTGCAAGACATGGCAACCCACGGTGGGTTGTCAGCCTTGCTTGCTAACGATATTCCCTCTCTATTACATCTTGAAATGACAATAGTCAATTTACTCCTCCATTTCGTCACCTCCCTAGACAGTGACACCTTTCTGTTTTCTGAAGATTTGCACATATTTTGCTCCCCCCCACACTGTTGGAAGATTTGTGCATATTTAATGGGGGGGTCCCCACCGTTGGGGAGATTTGCGCAAATTTGACTTCATTAACTTTTGGGGAGATTTGTGCAGATGTGCAGTTTATGTGGAGTTTATGCTCAGTAGTTACTGAATTTAGCTTTAGCTGTAATTTACCTCTCTCTGAAGGTGAAAAAAATAACACTAAATATGCGCAAATCTCCCTGAAGGTGACCAAAAATAACGTTAGATTTGTGCTCACTAGCTGTGTAGGCTGCTGAGGTTGTGCTGCAAGGCCCCATGGGATACATGCTGGGAGTGGGCAGGAGGACTAAGGTGGAAACAAGCCACAGCAAACCTGCTCATCTGTCGGGAGTAACGTGGGTTAATGAGTGAACAGCCAACCCACTGTGGCTTATTTTCAGACATACGAACTGGCCCAGTGAGTACGCTGAATTGCTTTCAGTCTCTTATTTCAATACAGAACAAAGCAGACAACCTACGGAGGCTGTTCTGCACAAGGGCTGTACTTGTGTTGTAGCATTATTCATGGTTGTATTAGATTTAAATTTCTGGTTCTGCCTTATTAACTTAGATCCCTGTGGCATGTGTGGCTTGCTTCCCTGGTTTGACTCAGATGGATTTATTTGCTTGGTAGGCGGCATTCTAGGGTACATTTACTTTCTGCTTGTGTTATACTATCGTCTAGCTAAGGGCCGAACTTGTTTATTGCCCGCGGCGATCAAGATGGCACCCTCTACCATTCCATGTACAAAGAACCTACGAAGCTGCCTTATACTGAGTCAGACCATGGATCCGTCTAGCCCAGTATTGTCGACACTGACTGGCAGCAGCCCCCCAGGGTTTCAGGCAGGGGTTTTCCCGGAGATGCCAGGGTTGAACCTGAATCCTTCTAAGACCCTAAGTGTCAAGGGCTCCTTGGAGGCCTCTCTCAGTCTAATCCAGTAGCCAAGTCCAGACACAGACGAAGGGATTCTTTTCAGAGCTTTATTCTTCTTTTACAACTTAACCACTATACCGTTTGCAACTAGATCTGAGCAGCACCGAACCTATGCCCTAAGTTGGAACAGTTGGTCCCCGTTTGAAAGGGAATTACTGGCAGACCCCTGAACTTAAGGACTAGGGAGAGTCCCTCCCCTTTTCCCTTGGATCCTCTGGGCGCAGCCGTTGTTTGCGCGCCAACCGGGCACTCCGCCTCCTTTCTGCGCTCTGCGTCGGCGTCGCGCATCCACCAAGTCTGCTTCCCGCGCTCTGTCACTCCCAGGACTGCTATCTAAGCTATGAATGCTGGTGGGAGGAATCTCCGTCAGCTGTTGGCCCTGGGAAAGAGGAGCGCGCTCCCCTCCCAGGAGCGACTGCTCTTCCTCAGAATCAGAACTACTCTGGGATTCTGTGGGCTCAGTGTCCACCCTGACATCAAGGGCCAACCAGACTGGCAGTTGTGTAATCAAGACTGGTAGCGTCCTCAGCTGCACCGGAGAGCAGCAGGCTCACTTGGAGGGCACAGGGTAGGCCACATGGCACACCCAGCTCTGTCCTCTAACACTTTGCTGCTCTTCCCCAGCATCTTCTGCCTGAGACAGCCCCCTCACTCTGCCTAATAGCAGGGGAACCCCTGGCTCTGGATTGTGTTGAGCATTGATGGATGGATGGTTTTGCCTTGGCCTGGGATTTGGACTTGTAGGCTCCGTTTAAATTGGCTGGACAGGACTTTCTTCCAAGTGATCTAGTGCCCTCCAGAGATGTTCACATCCCCAAAGGGTTTATCTATATTATGGACTGTAGTGGAAATGCAGAAGACCATTGTATCTTGAGGAGTTAGTGGTGCACCAGTTCCCTTGCCCATCTCTAGAGTGCCATTTGGGCCTATTTATGGACATGGATCCTTTTCATTAGTTCCCAGAGAATCACTTGTTGACACTGTATTCAGGACTTGTAAGAAAGGCCTTTGGCAAGATGTCAAGGCCAGCTGAGAGCAGAGATGGGAGCTATCTGTGTTGGACTGGCTGCCTGCCTGCCAGTTTGTGAGGCTGGTTGTTTTCCAGTTTACAAGAATGTATGAAGTCATGGGACTATGTCCAGAATTGGAGGGATCAAGGGGACAGTATATGATTCCTTGGGGCCCTCCCAAGGCAGAACCTCACCATAGGCCGATCCACAACAGGTGCTGCAGGCCAGGCCATTATGGGGTTATGTTTGCTGCTGATCTTATCTTGATAAGGGTACAGGCTTCCCAGTAGCTGAAAAGACATATGCCTTATGTTTTTAATGTATTGTCTTGCTTTTTCTTGCTTTATTGGCCTATTTTAGCCAAAGAAACTTCTTTCCTTCACCCATTGGTATGTTCATTTTCTCTGAATAACCAAAAAAGAACCATTGCCTATTGACAAAACTACTGGCAAAACATGGGCCCTCTTCACATGAGGCTTTTATTGTGCACTCGTGGTTGGTCACTCACGGATGTTTGTGGGTCCTTTTCATGATGTCATCAGCCTCCGGTGCTGCTCCCATCATTATTAAGCTTCATTCCACCTTTTTTTAATTCACCAAAAGTGCAATAATGAATATAAACTGCCATCAAAGAGGTGGTGTATTTCCAGAATCGTGCAATATTGCAGTTCCATCTACTGGCTGTATAAATGAAACATGTGGAACTTGCCCACAAAGGAAATGTCAAAAAAAGAGGGGGGGGGGATGTGCATGTATTGTGCCGATCATAATCCCACAAAGACTCTAGAAGAAGAAGCCCCAGTAAGGGTATGGGATTTTTGCTTCATGTAGAGATGCTCCTGGACTCACCTGGTTTAACAGTAATTCCTCCATCCCAGGGAACCTTGAGAACTGTAGTTTTGTGAGGGCTAGGAAGGATCTCTAATGAAGCATTCTCAGGAAAACACACTAAGTGTTCCCATGATTTTTTTAGGAAGCCATAAAATTAAACCAGTATAAAACCAATATATCTTTACAGATAGGTATGGAGGCTTGGAGCCCATCACAGCCTGGTGTGTGTCAGAGAGAGAGAGAGACTGGGGTTTGCACTTTACAATAAGCCCACAGTGGTTTATTTTTCTGAATGAGCCATGGCAGTTTATCATGCCATCTGAAAATGTGCAAATTCAGAAATGCGCAAAAGTACAATGGAAAAATAAAAAATAAAAATGAACAGTGGCAATGCAGAATAGGGGAAAATGAGGGAATAGGGGGAAAATATGCTCACTTTTCCATGAAAAAGCAAAACTGTGCTGTTATCCAGTTTTGGAGGCTCCCCATGAGTGGTCTCCACCTGTGCAATTTCACCCCATTCCAGCAAACAGCCAAGGAGTTATAGCCCCAACACTCTTTTCCAGCCACTTCTCTGTGAAAAAGCAAAATTGGGCACAGCCTCCCCTGATAGTGCAATCCCCCTACTGTGAAGTATCGTGTTTACCACTCTCTGTGATGAGACTGACACTGCTCACTTTTCCATAACAACTGCAAAGCAAGGGAAGCTGGGATACCATCCTGCAGAGCAGGAGGACTGGAGAGGGAGGGGATAATAAGTTACTCACAGTAGCTTATTTGTCCAATCGTGTGGCGGATAACAGTAGCTTATTTTCACAATAAGCTACTGTAAGTAGCTTATTAAGCTGCCATGGCTTAAACTGATGTGTGGACCTGGCCAGAGAGGGAGGGGAACACACGGGTTCCTCGGTATGTGGGAAACTAGGCAGGCTTTATATTGACAAAGCTGGAGATAATTTTAGATGGTATACTAGGTATATAAAAACAGTCAATGGAACCCAAATTGGACAGATTCACCTAGTAGTTGGAGGGGATGTGCCCTTAGAGAATGAAGTCCCAGATTCAGGTAGTGTAAAATCCTTTCCCAAGGAACATGTGTGTTTTACCTAAGGATGGAGACAGATCTGAGTTAACAACTGGATTTTATATTTTAAAAAATGGGGGATACACCATTATTTGTTTCTTCATCCCAGCAGCCCACAGACAATCCGAGGTGCAACCAGAAACCATCAAAGCACCTAATAGAGCCTAATTTGACTGTCTGCAACCTCCTTCCCCGTTGCATCTTAAAAGTGTAAGTACATGTTATATGGCTTCAACAACAGCCAGTGTCTGTGTCCCCCCCCCCACACACACACACATATACTCCTTTGTTTTGTTTACTATGGAGCCTGAAGAAGAGTTCTGGAGAACCTGAGAGCTTGCACACTATTTTGTGACCTTTCGGTTGGATTAATAAATCAAGATATTTCCCTGATATGGATTTTGGAATTTTGTTCCAGTTAGCAAATCTCAGCCACTTTGAGGCTTGTCTCAAAGCTCAAACCTTCTCCTTCTCAAGACAAAAAAGCAGCAATATTGCAACAGAATTCATTTGTCTTTTATACAATAATAACAAAGCAACTCTAACAAAATGTTAAAAGACAATCCCCAAATCTCACCAAATAGGGACAAGTTTTTTTTTTTTCATGAACAGGTACCAGAGAATAGGGACAGCGCCTGCTAAATAGAGACATTTGGAACGTCATGTATGCATCCTCATTTGCTCCTGTGCAAGTATGGAACACAGGGAGGCCATCTGGTGATGGTTTGAGAGCTTCCCGTATTAGTTCTGCCTGTGGTTGTGTCCTAGACAGTCTGTATTGAAAAGTAAGTCACAAACACCATTTTTAAAAAGACCCTGTAGGCAGTGTTTTGACAAACATCTCCCTCCTACTCTCAAGGACGACACAGCTCATGCAGCTGCTTCTCTTGCCTCTGGCCTTCTGCTTTTGTCTTTGCCTTTTAATCAAAATACTGATCTGTTTCCCTTGCTATTTGTATAATGAGGGCAGACACTTGGGAAATTTATCCATGCCTAAGGGTGCCTCTGTATTCCCCACAAAACAAGACAGTCCATTGAGACTTCAAATACCAGAAGGCATTTGGTTTTTGGAAATGCCTTCAACAGTAACCATCAGCAGTGTTTGCCTCAGCCATGTGCTTTTCAGTTTTGCTTAATGCATGGTGCATCCCCATAGCTGGTTGTGAGCACTTAACACCTGATCTGGCAAGCTAATTAAGCAATACCTAATCTTTTAAAATAGCCTTTTAACATGTTCAGTGTGCCTTATTGGCTTCCGTACAGCAACTGAAAAGCAAGCCAAGGATTGATAATGGCTCCTTAATGCTTAGCATTGAAAGTTACTCCACTATTTGTGTTCATCCATATGCATAAAGACACATGGGCATAACTGAAGAGATCGAAATTCTCAGGGTATTTTCCATGACCTATAAACCTGAAATTTAGCACACACTTCGTCCCATCACTAGAAAATTCTGAAAATGGGACATTTATTCATAGAAATGGAGTGCTGAAGGCATATCCTAAAAATGGTTGATATATTTTCACATTACGTAGACAGCTGAAACCTTATAATAATTTACCTCATAGTAGTTTATGATTTTGTTCCTGAATGAGGTAAGCTAAGGTATTTTCATATTGGCTAGGCAGTTGAAAACACATGGGTTACTTACAGGGTCACTTCATCATATAAGTCAACAATCTAGTTCAACACCAGCCAAGCTGATATTCGCTAGGAGCCAGGAATACATCTGCATAAAATGGTGGCCCTAATTCAGATATATCCAGATACACACACACACACCCATAGTAGGCTGTGCACAGTGTCAGTGGTTGAATTATGGAGAGAAAGGTAGGGGAACCTGTAATGCAAGGGTGGGCATCTTGTGTCCCTCCAGATGTTTTCGCCATTGCATAGCATTGGCTATGCTGGCTAGGGCTGATGGAAGTTGTAGGCCAAAACTTCTGGAGGGTCACAAGTTGCCCACCCCTGTATCATGCCCCTGCTGGAGAGATACACCTGCTCTTCTGAGCAGTTAGAACTCCCTGAGACAGATGAAGCCATGGAACCAACCTCCATCAGGAGACAGGGGGAGCCTGGGCCCTCAGGGGAGAGGACCACAGGTCTGCTCCTGCCAGAAGGGGAGTTCTTCAGAAGCAGAGGCTGAGCATCCACCAAGTCCAAGAGAGTGTTGTTGCCTTAAGAGACAGATCAGTAGGGCTTCTTTCAAAGGAAGGAACCTGACTCCAAGGAAGAACTCCTCAGGAGTAGGGATTGTAAGATACTGCAGCTGTGCCGGTAAAAACTCTGCTTCATTCTTGGCCTGCTTAATTGACTCCTGCATTGCAATTAACTGTGTGAGTGTGAGTTTTCATAGCAAGGAGCTGAATGGGACACCCTGTTTTAATGAAACCTGCAAATTCCACCTCCTGACTCTCCCTAATTAAACCCCGTTTTGTTGTAGTAAAAATAATAAAATGAGCATTCATCATCATGTATTTATTGTACAAGCCAAAGGCCATTACAAAAAGGAATATCACATCAAAATATACAAATCGCTGGAAAATAGAAATATGCAGACAGTATAGTGTGGACCCTAAGCCACAGGTTCCTCCAACATGCCAACAAAGTTTGCTCTGATTTTCTTTGCTGTTAAGATGAGCATTTGTAAGCTGACATATGCCTGGCTGGCTGTGCACTGACGATAAAATGTTCTTTGTTTTTAAATGAGAAACAAGGGAAGCTGCAACAAGCGGTGTCAGCCCTGGGGTCCCCCAGCATACCCAGGTGCTGATGGCAGGCTGCCCCCGCTTGCCACTGGCCCCATCACCTGCCATTGAGGTCCAGCCCTCGCTACACCATGGCAAGAGGCAGGATCCCTGCCCTCCTTTGCTTCTGATCACTGCACAGTGAGCGGTGTCTTGTTACAATTGCCTGTTGAATAGATGACAGACATGGAGGCAATTAGACTTTTCATATGCTCAAATGAAAGCATAGATTTGAAAAGTGTTTATTATTATTATTATTATTATTAATATCTAAATATGAGAATTTCCTGCATTGTTTTCTTTCCCAAAACTGCTTTATCCATTGTTTTGAATATTAGAATATCACAGCAAATTGTCTCAAAAAGATAATCGGTGTATCTTGCTTTCTCATCAGGATCAAATGAGACAAATACACTTACTAGGTACATTTGGTGTGAGCAGGGCACTGGATTCCATATGCGCAGTGAGATTTCCATAACTGCCCTTCCAAAAGCAGCTCCATTCCCCCGCTCCCCATCCCTCACCCAGTGCTGCCTTAAAAACTGTTCCTGAATTTTGAGGAACATTGGAAGAAACTTCCCCTAATGAAACCCAAGGAGCTGCATGACCAGGAGCTCCAGATCCTTGGAGGACCAGTAGTGAGAATGGTCATTTGGAGAACTTTAGTGCCTTCCTCCACCCACCACTACAGTTTCCAGAGTGTTCCCTGAATGTTAAACCACTTTGAAGTCTGAAGTGGGAGTGTGCCCGCACAGTGCAACCTAACCCTCACTATGCCTATGGATGGGTGTGAGGTATATATGTTTGTGGACATGATCCTTTCCTGCTCCTGAACTGTCTTGTACATTTTCTAGAAGGGATTCCCACCCCCCAAGTCTTCTGGATTAAAAAAAAACCCTTTTGAAACCTGATTTAAAAGCAGCCTTCTTCAGGGCTGGACCAGTATGTAGTAACCATGGAAATCAAGACAATATGAAAGTGGCAAAGAGCCATCCTTTCCTTCCACCTCCCTGAAAGTCCTGCAAATGGAGTTCAGCCAGACCCAGCGGAGGACTCAGTGAATTTCCCAAACTATACAGTCTGCAATAATGAGGCATGCTGAGGGTGAATTGAGGACATGCTCAGCCTAAATGTTTGAGTTTGCTAGGGTTGTGTGTATGTGTGTGTGTGTGTGTGAGTGTACGTGTGTGCATGCGTGCATGTGTGCATGTGTGTCAATTTAAGCCAGATTCTTGATGTTACGTTAATGACGTTGTTTTGTGCGTGAATAATGTTTTCTTTGTGCCAAACCGCATGTTGTTGTTCAGTCGTTCAGTCGTGTCCGACTCTTCGTGACCCCATGGACCATAGCACGCCAGGCCTTCCTGTCCTGCGCTCTCTCCCGGAGCGTGCTCAAGTTCATATTCATTGCATCCGTGATGCTATCTAGCCATCTCATCCTCTGCCGTCCCCTTCTCCTTTTGCCTTCAGTCTTTCCCAGCATCAGGGTCTTTTCCAGGGAGTTTTCTCTTCGCATTAGGTGGCCAAAATATTGGAGCTTCAGCTTCATTATCTGTCCTTCCAATGACCAGTCAGGGTTGATTTCCTTTAGGATGGACTGATTTGACCTCCTTGCAGTCCAGGGGACTCGTAAGAGTCTTCTCCAGCACCACAGTTGGAAAGCATCAATTCTTCGGCGCTCAGCCTTCCTTATAGTCCAGCTCTCACAGCCATACATTACTACTGGGAAAACCATAGCTTTGATTAGACGGACCTTTGTCGGCAAGGTGATGACTCTGCTTCTTACTATGCTGTCTAGGTTGGCCATAGCTTTCCTCCCAAGGAGCAAGCGTCTCTTAATTTCATGGCTACAGTCTCCGTCTGCGGTGATCTTGGAGCCCAAGAAAGTAAAATCTGTCACTGCTTCCATTTCTTTCCCTTCTATATGCCAGGAAGTGATGGGGCCAGATGCCATGATCTTAGTTTTTTTAATGTTGAGTTTCAAACCAGCTTTTGCACTCTCCTCTTTCACCCTCAACAAGAGGCTCTTTAGATCCTCTTCGTTTTCTGCCATTAGGGTGGTATCGTCTGCATATCGGAGGTTGTTGATAATTCTCCCAGCAATCTTAATTCCGACCTCTGATTCATCCAACCCGGCATTTCTCATGATGTACTCTGCATATAAGTTAAATAAGCAGGGTGACAATATGCAGCCTTGTCGTACCCCTTTCCCAATTTTGAACCAATCGGTTGTTCCATGTCTGGTTCTTACTGTTGCTTCTTGACCCTCGTACAGGTTTCTCAGGAGACAGGTAAGGTGGTCTGGTACTCCCATCACTTTAAGAATTTGCCAGAGTTTGTTGTGATCCACACAATCAAAGGCTTTAGCGTAGTCAATGAAGCAGAAATAGACGTTTTTCTGGAATTCTCTTGCTTTCTCCATGATGCAGCGAATGTTGACGATTTGATCTCTAGTTCCTCTGCCTCTTCTAAACCCAGCTTGTACTTCCGGTAGTTCTCGGTTCGCATACTGCTGAAGCCTAGCTTGTAGGATTTTGAGCATCACCTTGCTGGCATGTGAAATGAGCGCAATTGTGCGGTAGTTTGAACACTCTTTGGCGTTGCCCTTCTTTGGAATTGGAATGTAAACTGACCTTTTCCAGTCTTGTGGCCACTGTTGAGTGTTCCAGATTTGTTGGCATATTGAATGCAGCACTTTAACAGCATCATCTTTTAGGATTTTAAATAGCTCGGCTGGAATACTGTCATCTCCACTAGCTTTGTTGTTACTAATGCTTCCTAAGGCCCACTTGACTTCACTCTTGAGGATGTCCGGCTCAAGTTCAGTGACCGCACTATCATGGCTATCAGGGACATTCAGATCTTTCCTGTATAGTTCTTCTGTGTATTCTTGCCACCTCTTCTTAATCTCATCTGCTTCTGTTAGGTCCCTGCCTTCTTTGTCCTTTATCATGCCCATCTTTGCACAAAACGTTCCCTTGAGATCTCCAATTTTCTTGAAGAGATCTCTAGTCTTTCCCATTCTGTTGTTTTCCTTGATTTCTTTGCATTGTTCATTTAAGAAGGCCTTCTTGTCTCTCCTTGCTATTCTCTGGAACTCTGCATTCAGTTGGGTATATCTTCCCCTTTCTCCCTTGCTTTTCACTTCCCTTCTTTCCTCAGCTACTTTTAAAGCCTCATCAGACAGCCACTTTGCTTTCTTGCATTTCTTTTTCTTTGGGATAGATTTCGTTGCTGCCTCCTGAACAACGTTACAGACCTCCGTCCATAGTTCCTCAGGCACTCTGTCTATCAGGTCTAATCCCTGAAATCTATTCCTCACCTCCACTGTATATTCATAAGGGATATGATTTAGGTCATACCTGAACGGTTTAGTGGTTTTCCCGACGTTCTTCAATTTAAGCCGAAATTTTGCAAGAAGCAGCTCATGATCTGAGCCACAGTCAGCTCCAGGTCTTGTTTTTACTGACTGTATGGAGCTTCTCCCCTTCATGGATCACTGCCTTGTTGTGGCGAAGGGGCTTGCGTAACTCAGTGAAGCCATAAGCTATGCCGTGCAGGGCCACCCAAGACGGACAGGTCATGGCAGAGAGTTCTGACAAAATGTGGTCCACTGGAGAAGGAAATGGCAACCCACTCCAGTATTCTTGCCAAGAAAACCCCATGGAACGTATCACAAGGCTAAAAGATATGACGCCGGAAGATGAGCCCCTCAGGTCGGAAGGTGTCCAATATGCTACTGGGGAAGAGCAGAGGGTATTTCCAAGTAGCGCCAGAAAGAGTGAAGCGGCTGGGCCAAACCCGAAAGGACACTCAGCTGTGGATGTGTCTGGTGGTGAAAAGAAAATCCGATGCTGTCAAGAACAATATTGTTTAGGAACCTGGAATGTAAGCTCAGTGAATCAAGGTAAGCTGGAGGTGGTCAAACATGAGATGGCAAGATTGAACATCGACATCTTGGGAATCAGCGAACTAAAATGGACAGGCATGGGCGAATTTAATTCAGGTGACCATCATATCTACTATTGTGGGCAAGAATCCCTTAGAAGAAATGGAGTAGCACTCATAGTCAACAAAAGGGTGGGAAAAGCAGTACTGGGGTACAATCTTAAAAATGATAGAATGATCTCAGTACGAATCCAAGGCAAACCATTCAACATCACAGTAATTCAAGTCTATGCCCCAACCACTGAGGCTGAAGAAGTTGAGGTTGATCGGTTCTATGAAGACCTACAACACATTCTAGAACTAACACCAAAAAAAGATGTCCTCTTCATCATAGGGGATTGGAATGCTAAAGTAGGAAGTCAAGAAATCACCGGGATAACAGGCAGGCATGGCCTTGGTGTACAAAATGAAGCACGACAAAAGCTAATAGAGTTTTGCCAAGAGAACATGCTGATCATAGCAAACACTCTTTTCCAACAGCACAAGAGGCGACTCTACACATGGACGTCACCAGATGGTCAATATCGAAATCAGATTGATTATGTCCTTTGCAGCCAAAGATGGAGAAGCTCCATACAGTCAGTAAAAACAAGACCTGGAGCTGACTGTGGCTCAGATCATGAGCTGCTTCTTGCAAAATTTCGGCTTAAATTGAAGAACGTCGGGAAAACCACTAAACCGTTCAGGTATGACCTAAGTCATATCCCTGATGAATATACAGTGGAGGTGAGGAATAGATTTCAGGGATTAGACCTGATAGACAGAGTGCCTGAGGAACTATGGACGGAGGTCCGTAACATTGTTCAGGAGGCAGCAACGAAATCCATCCCAAAGAAAAAGAAATGCAAGAAAGCCAAGTGGCTGTCTGATGAGGCTTTACAAGTAGCTGAGGAAAGAAGGGAAGCGAAAAGCAAGGGAGAAAGGGGAAGATATACCCAACTGAATGCAGAGTTCCAGAGAATAGCAAGGAGAGACAAGAAGGCCTTCTTAAATGAACAATGCAAAGAAATCAAGGAAAACAACAGAATGGGAAAGACTAGAGATCTCTTCAAGAAAATTGGAGATCTCAAGGGAACGTTTTGTGCAAAGACGGGCATGATAAAGGACAAAGAAGGCAGGGACCTAACAGAAGCAGATGAGATTAAGAAGAGGTGGCAAGAATACACAGAAGAACTATACAGGAAAGATCTGAATGTCCCTGATAACCATGATAGTGCGGTCACTGAACTTGAGCCGGACATCCTAGAGAGTGAAGTCAAGTGGGCCTTAGGAAGCATTAGTAACAACAAAGCTAGCGGAGATGACAGTATTCCAGCTGAGCTATTTAAAATCCTAAAAGATGATGCTGTTAAAGTGCTGCATTCAATACGCCAACAAATCTGGAACACTCAACAGTGGCCACAAGACTGGAAAAGGTCAGTTTACATTCCAATTCCAAAGAAGGGCAACGCCAAAGAGTGTTCAAACTACCGCACAATTGCGCTCATTTCACATGCCAGCAAGGTGATGCTCAAAATCCTACAAGCTAGGCTTCAGCAGTATGCGAACCGAGAACTACCGGAAGTACAAGCTGGGTTTAGAAGAGGCAGAGGAACTAGAGATCAAATCGCCAACATTCGCTGCATCATGGAGAAAGCAAGAGAATTCCAGAAAAACGTCTATTTCTGCTTCATTGACTACGCTAAAGCCTTTGATTGTGTGGATCACAACAAACTCTGGCAAATTCTTAAAGTGATGGGAGTACCAGACCACCTTACCTGTCTCCTGAGAAACCTGTACGAGGGTCAAGAAGCAACAGTAAGAACCAGACATGGAACAACCGAGTGGTTCAAAATTGGGAAAGGAGTACGACAAGGCTGCATACTGTCACCCTGCTTATTTAACTTATATGCAGAGTACATCATGAGAAATGCCGGGTTGGATGAATCAGAGGTCGGAATTAAGATTGCTGGGAGAATTATCAACAACCTCCGATATGCAGACGATACCACCCTAATGGCAGAAAGCGAAGAGGATCTAAAGAGCCTCTTGTTGAGGGTGAAAGAGGAGAGTGCAAAAGCTGGTTTGAAACTCAACATTAAAAAAACTAAGATCATGGCATCTGGCCCCATCACTTCCTGGCATATAGAAGGGGAAGAAATGGAAGCAGTGACAGATTTTACTTTCTTGGGCTCCAAGATCACCGCAGACGGTGACTGTAGCCATGAAATTAAAAGACGCTTGCTCCTTCGGAGGAAAGCTATGGCAAACCTAGACAGCATAGTAAGAAGCAGAGACATCACCTTGCCGACAAAGGTCCGTCTAATCAAAGCTATGGTTTTCCCAGTAGTAATGTATGGCTGTGAGAGCTGGACTATAAGGAAGGCTGAGCGCCGAAGAATTGATGCTTTCGAACTGTGGTGCTGGAGAAGACTCTTACGAGTCCCCTGGACTGCAAGGAGGTCAAATCAGTCCATCCTAAAGGAAATCAACCCTGAGTGCTCATTGGAAGGACAGATACTGAAGCTGAAGCTCCAATATTTTGGCCACCTAATGCGAAGAGAAAACTCCCTGGAAAAGACCCTGATGCTGGGAAAGACTGAAGGCAAAAGGAGTAGGGGACGGCAGAGGATGAGATGGCTAGATAGCATCACGGATGCAATGAATATGAACTTGAGCACGCTCCGGGAGAGAGCACAGGACAGGAAGGCCTGGCGTGCTATGGTCCATGGGGTCACGAAGAGTCGGACACGACTGAACGACTGAACAACAACAACAACAATGGAGCTTCTCCATCTTTGGCTGCAAAGGACATAATCAATCTGATTTCGATATTGACCATCTGGTGACGTCCATGTGTAGAGTTGCCTCTTGTGCTGTTGGAAAAGAGTGTTTGCTATGATCAGCATGTTCTCTTGGCAAAACTCTATTAGCTTTTGTCCTGCTTCATTTTGTACACCAAGGCCATGCCTGCCTGTTATCCCGGTGATTTCTTGACTTCCTACTTTAGCATTCCAATCCCCTATGATGAAGAGGACATCTTTTTTTGGTGTTAGTTCTAGAAGGTGTTGTAGGTCTTCATAGAACCAATCAACCTCAGCTTCTTCGGCCTCAGTGGTTGGGGCATAGACTTGAATTACTGTGATGTTGAATGGTTTGCCTTGGATTCGTACTGAGATCATTCTATCATTTTTAAGATTGTACCCCAGTACTGCTTTTCCCACCCTTTTGTTGACTATGAGTGCTACTCCATTTCTTCTAAGGGATTCTTGCCCACAATAGTAGATATGATGGTCACCTGAATTAAATTCGCCCATGCTTGTCCATTTTAATTCGCTGATTCCCAAGATGTCGATGTTCAATCTTGCCATCTCATGTTTGACCACCTCCAGCTTACCTTGATTCACTGAGCTTACATTCCAGGTTCCTAAACAATATTGTTCTTTACAGCATCGGATTTTCTTTTCACCACCAGACACATCCACAGCTGAGTGTCCTTTCGGGTTTGGCCCAGCCGCTTCACTCTTTCTGGCGCTACTTGGAAATACCCTCGGCTCTTCCCCAGTAGCATATTGGACACCTTCCGACCTGAGGGGCTCATCTTCCGGCGTCATCTCTTTTAGCCTTGTGATACCCTGGAACTCATAAAAATGTCTTCCAGTTTAAAGCTAATGGGAGTTATTCAGTAGACAGAGTGATGCTTAGAGAGTTTTAGACTGCTGCTATTACCTCAAGGAAGATAGACAGGCAGGCAGGCAGGCAGGCAGGCAGGCAGGCAGACAGACAGATGTGAAGAGTGCTGGATAACCATATGCGTCTTATGGTGTAACATCTTGCAAGGCATTTTCTCAGTTACTTCTTTGGCCACTGAAATCCTTTGGCCCTTTCTACTCTCCCGTCCCCCCTCCACCCACCCATTGACACCCGTAAGTATGAGGATAAACAGAAAAGATTTTTCTTCTTTTCCTAATCCAGAAACTAGACAGATTTTTTTCTTGATTTCCTTCGCAATGTAGAGCTCTTTTCTCAGGTCTCCCATTGCAGTTCAGCTGTTGGCTTCAACCACCGTCAAGTTTTCCCCCTTAAAATTATTTTTCTCAGGTTTCCACGACAACTGCTCGGGCGTTTCAGTTATTCATATTATTCTGACAAGGCTGCATCTGAATATTTAAGTGTTCAGTCAGAAACATAATGGGAAATAAAATGTTTAATACATTATAGTCCTATGTGGGGTTTTCCATATGACCCCTGCCCCACCCCTCCAATTTTTCCTTTTGGACCAAATGCATACTATCTTGCGTCCAGCACCAGTGACGTGATAAACCATTTTCACTTACAGGACGGGGAAACTTAAGCCTTGCTGCAGTTATCCAAAAACAACAACAAAACACACACACATCCCAATCAAAGATTTGTGCTCCAGAGCTAGAGAGTTCGAGAATAATTACAGCCTTCAAACAACTATGTAGCAACAAGAAAAGCAAAAAATTCATGAAAAGGAGGAGCATTGTTGCAGGAGCAGATGGCAGCCTTTCTGCTGAGATTCAGCACTTTTTTTTCTTTTGAAAAGGCAATATGAGAACGCCTACGCTTGAAGAGGAGCACAGAGCCAGTCTAAAGTGCTGGTCAGTGACTGGTTTTAGGAGGGGAAGGACAGCTAGGGCCCACATTAAAATAGCCTTCTGGCAAGCATGACCACCATTTTATTATTCATTTACCATATTTCTGTAGTGCTATTCAGCAACCATCTACGACAATTTCCAACAATAATAAAAATAAGAAGAAATAAAGGACAAACTGAAAACAACAATGCAGCAATCAAAATAAAACCAAGCAGAGCAGCAGCTAATTTCTAAAGGTCAACTGAAGCAATAAAGTTGTTAAAATCCTTAAAAAATATTATTATAATATAGAAGGTATAATGCATGTTGTAAACATACAACATTCATACAAAAACAAACAGCATTATAAAACATTCCCAAAATCTCTCATTCAAAAGACACAACTAATATGTTAATGTTAAAAGAAAACAAACACAGCAGTGTAGCGTCAAATACAAAAAAGGGGGGATGGGGGGACCAAAAGAGTTTTACAATGGGCAGAGTGATCCTATGGGAAGTGCGGGGGGGGGGGATTCTGTGGTGGAGCAACCATCATAGCCATCATGGATACTATTTTTCTTGTTGTCTTTTAATGTTTTGATATTTTTACAATTTCAATATTGAAGGTTTAATTATATTTTAACTTTTGTACACTTGCATTTATATTTCTATTTATAGGTTTTAATTGTATAAGTTTTAATGTTGTAGAGCCGCCTTGAGCCCCAGTATTGGGAAAAAGGTGGGAAATAATAATAATAATACCCAAAGTCCTGCCAGCTCAGTGTGGACAGGGCGGGGGGAGGGGCAGTTTTTTCTATTTTTTATTTACTGTCCCACTATCCACAATTCCAGGGCTGGTGTAGTTTCAGGGCCTTTTGGAGGAAGGAGTGTTGGGGAAATGAGGATTTTAGGGCCCTGCGGATCCATGCCCTCCCCGACATGCCCCCCCACATGCCCCTGGAATGTCTTTTTTTTGCCCCACTGTGCCACCAGGACAGCAACAACAGCAGAATTTTCTGCCACCACACTGTGAGAAGGGGATCTTTAGGGGTGGATGTGCTGTCCTCACTGTCCGCCAGTGAAGCAGCACTTTCACCGCATCCTCTGGCCCCTCAGCCCCCTTCCAGGGGAGTATAGGATTGTTGCTTTTATCAATTTATAACAAGTAAAAACTATTATATCTATTAATATATAAGTTATGACTGGTCCTCATGAAATCAATAAAAGGGCAGTCTTTTGTTTGCCATCTTTTAAATGAACATAGGTCAGATCTACACCTCGTGTCATATCGATACGATTCCATCATGGTGACGCTATATCCCTCTTGTGCATGTATGCCTCGTAGCAGTGACACAATGACAACTGTTGTGGTATTTTGGATAATACAGAATAAAAAGCAGGAAATTACACTAGAAAAGCAGTATATGGAATGAGTAATGTACCCCAACACTTCAATACCAGTAAAAAGCACTAGTGTAGATCTCTTGATGACATCTCAACAACTCTACACAAGCATCCCCACTTTGACAAAATATCCTTATTGGTCTCTGCTAGGATTTTGGTTACCAGAAATAGGAGGCGTAAGTTCCAAATCATTTCTTTATGTATCGGATTTATCTGTTCATCTACATAGCAAAGCAAAACTGTCAGAGGGTCGCATAGCATAGACACACGTGTAATTATTGCTATTGCATATATAACCTTTTCCCCTAAATAATGAATTATGAGACATTCCCATGAAATGGGTATAAAATTGACTTCATCGTTTCCACATCACCAACACCTCTCCTCACAGTTCCCATATATGTGACTCAATCAACTGGGAGTCAGATAGCATTGTGCACGATGAAACACGTTTTTACGTGTCTGCAGAAAGTAGGGAGGAGCCTGTTCAAATTTCCTTAGAAATGGAGTTCCATTTGCATTGGTGTTCCTATCGAAAAGGCCTGCTCTGATGGAGGCTAATAGTCCCTGGGCACAAGATGGAACCTGGATCGAAGCTTCCTCAGCAGGTGGGACTTGCTTTATGGAGCCTGTCCCACCATTGGCTGCCTGCTACGGCTCTCACCCCATGAAAGGGTAAGCTAGCGAGAAGGGAAAGAGCGAGCATGGCAAGGAAAGAAGAGACCCTTATTTATATACCATGTCCATGTTCAGAATCTACTCCTTTCCTTCCTTCCTTCCTTTAGGGAAAAGAGGGAGTCAGTCTGCACAGAGCATAACCTGAAAGCGAGAAGAATCTGGCCATTTACACAACTCCTTCTTCTCAGGCTCCATTCTCATCCATCTTGCCTCCACTTGAAGAAAGGTGGAGCAAACAAGAAACAGAATGCATAGGTGAGAGAAGAAATCTCTTGAGATGACTAGAGAGGTTAGATTTTTTAGCTTTCTGGCTTGGGTGAGAGACAAAAGAAGCAAAGAACTGTCTGGACATGAGCTCACATTGGATATTGCAGTGTAAGGGCTATCAAGCTGGGATTAGACTGAACACGACCAGCGAACCCTGGCTGTCTCCAGCTGCCAAACTGTGCTACAAATGAACATGAGGGTGACTGTTACACTACTTCTAAGGAGGGCCATTGTTTCAAAGGTGGTAGATTGCACCCCACAGAACCAAACAGACTCCACTTTATAAACAAACCTCCAAGTTTTATTTAAATGAGGGCCCTCTACAGAGCTCTCTCAGGCTGTGGCGTCTGTCCTCAGGGCAGAAGCAGTGGGTGTTGCCCTCAGCTACTTATTGGCTCCTCCAGGGAAGCACACCCCATCCAGGCCAAATCCAGCAGTTCTTTCATGTTGTTACATCCCTTCTTTTTTGAGAAAGAAAGAACTAAATTATAGTCAACTGGAACTTTTCACATAATCTTTCAGGTATGCAGGTCTCTTAATAACTTGCCCAGTTTGAATGTGTCTGGGTCCAATTATGACATCCTCCAGCTGCCATCCTTTATTCTGCTCCCCTCTAGACTCAGGGTGTGTCCTTGCTGCAGTCTCCTGCATTCATCTCTCCTGTATTATACTGTGCTGTGTCTCTGCCCTGGTCAGCACATGGCAAGGATTCCCTTCTTGTCTCATCCCGCAGGACCCTTTGCTGGTTAAATGCTTGTCCCTCATTCGAATTTATGGTCTCACCTGAACCTTCTGTTACTTTTGTTAGGTGTCTTCTATTACATCTCGGTATTCATCTGCTGGCCATCTGTACCTTATACGATTGTGGGTTATGTTGGATTATGGTTGCCTTGTGCTAGACTGTCCTGTTTCTTTGGATTGGAGGTCTTCCCAGGATCTGCACACTTCACATTTCCCCATGAAAGTCTTCAGTTGCTCATTCATTCCGGGCCAGTATAATGCTTACCTGGCCCATTGTAGACATCCTTCAATTCCCAGATGTGATGAATGCACTTTGTGCATGTTTTCTATCCAAAGGGCTTCTGATATAAGTGCTCTTTCTCCCATGAAGATGATGCCATTCTGTACACAAAGTTTATCCTGTATCTGGAAGAATGGTGTTATCTCTCATGATACATGATCTTGTGTTTCTGGCCATCCCAGTAATATGAGTTTTTGTCTCCGGAGGATGTTGTCTTCCTCTGTTCATCACTGAATCTGTCTCAGTCTTTCCGCAGTTATGGTATTGAGTTATGGTACTGAGTTATGTACCATAACTTATGGTAAAGTTATGGTAAGTACTGTACCATATTGATGGTTTCTACTTCAGCTTCTGCTGATCCCTCCATGGCAGCTTCTGATAGGTATGCCCAGCTCAGGGTATCTGCTAACACTAGGCCTCTGCCAGGGCAGTAGTTGATTTGTATATCATAGTTCTGCAGATGTATCATTGTGCATTGCAGACGCCTTGGTGCACCGAGTAAGGGTTTTTTTCCATATATTTTCTAGAAGTTTATGGTCAGTTTAGACATCTACCATGTGTCCATATTCCAAAAAGTATTGCAAGTAGTTCTTTTTCAATTTGGGAATCAGCCTTTTCTGTTTTGATAAGGCTCTGCTGTCAAATGCAACTGGCTATTCTACATGCAGCATGGATGTTTCTGATGGATCACACTGAAACATTAATGGCTTTTCTGAGTCATAATACTTCAAGATGGAGGCTGTTGCAATCATCTCCTTTACCTTTTGGAAAGCATCTTCATGTTGCTCCGTCCACTCCCACAATGTCGCTTGATGTGACAACTGTCTCAGGATCCCAGAGTTCTCTGAGAAGTGTTTACAAAATGTAGCTAAATAGTTGGTCATTCCCAGAAATCTCTGGACTCCCAACATCTTGGGGTTGTGACATGTCTCAAATAGCTCTTACTTTTTCTGCATCTACCTTGAGATCAGTAAATGGCCAATATATGGTACTTCTCTGACCCTCACTCTGAGTTTGCCCCTATTTCATATTTGATATTCCTTTCTCTGCATCTTTTCAGAAATGCTATTAGTTTACAATCATGGTCCTGCTGTGCTTGCTGTAGGTCATTATCCTCTCCCCCTATCAGCACATCTTCAGCTATTGCCTGAATTTTTTCCAGACCCTCCAAGGCTTGTGTTAACCTGTTTTGAAATACCTTGGGGGCAGGAATGATGCCCATTTGCATTCTTAGCCAGTGATATCTCCCAAAGGGTGTGGCAAATGTTGACAAATAACTGGATTCTTCATCCAGCTCAATATGCCAGAATCCATTTTTGACATCACAGATGGAGAATAGTCTTGCTTTTGACAGATCTGGCAATATATCTTCAATAGAGGGCAATGGAAAATTACTTCTCCTCAGTGCTTTATTTAAGGATTTTGGATCTATGCATATTCTGAGTTTCCCGGATGGTTTTTGGATCACCACCAGACTGCTTATCCAGTCTGTACTTTACTGGTTGAATAATTCCCCGCCGTTGCAGACTTCATAACTCTTCTTTCAGAGGCCGTACTAAAGCTACCAGTACTTTCCTCTTGGGTAACTTAACTGGCTTCACACTTGTATCAATTTCGAGTTTATAAACTCCATCTAGCTGTCCATCTCCCTCAAATATATCCCTGAATTCCCTTTGAATCTTTCTTGATTCCAGCTTCATCTGAATTTTCCATCATTCTGCTACCCACTATTAATATGTTCTGGAATTGTACCTTTATCAGTTTCATAGCCTGGACTACCATAAGGCCTAACAGTGGTACTGCGCTCTGGTCATCTACATCCACAAACTCTAGCACATATTTCTTGTTTGTCTTTGGGTTAGAAATTTTGAGTTCACATTTTCCCAGTGGTTTTGATGTAGTGTGATTATACATTCTTAAAAGCTGAATAGTCTCTTCCAATTGAATATTGGGGTTCACTAGCTGGATAGGGATAATGTTGCAACGAGCACCACAGTCGAATTGAAAGGGTAATGAAAGGGTTTATCCCCCAGGCACATGGTTGCATACAATTGTTCATGTTGTCCTGTTGGCCTTTCTTGCAATGTAGTTACTACTTAAACTGTTAGCCACAGAATGTCTTCACATTCCCTGTCACTCTCCATAATTACAGTGTGAATTCTAGCTTTGGGCTTTTTCTGTGTCACAGTTGTGCCATTTCTTCCCATAAGCTGGGCAACTCTCTTTTTGTCTTGCATGTTTTCCTCCACAGTACTTGCATTTGCTCTATGGTGTTCATCGTTGTCCTTACATCCAGCTTCTCCCTCCCTTTCTTCTGTACTGTATGGACAGGTTCCACTGTCTGTCCTTTCAGGATTCGAATCCTGTCTTTGGACAACTCGGCTGCCCTGCAAATCACCAAACTTTTCTCTAAGGTCAAGTCTGATCCCCTCAGCAATCTCTCCCATGCTTGTGTGTCCTGTATGCGACACACTAACCAGTGCCTTATTAAAGAGTGTTTGATATCTCCAAAATTGCAGCTGGCTGCTAACATCTTGAAACTGGTGCAATATTCCTCAGTGCCTTCCCCTGTTGCTTGTTTCCTCTTGAGAAAGCGATGTCTTTCCACTGTTTCATTCTTTCTGGGGTAGCAGCGGGCATCTAAAAAACCTATTATTATAGCCACAGTATGCTGTGCTTGGGACATGTTTGCACACAGTGTCTCACTTATTTATCTCCCCCTTTCTTCGATCAAATATAGAAGCAGTTTCTTGTTCACAGACTCCTCTTTATCTGCCATTGCAATGACCACAGAGATTGAAGTCCTCTTTCCAGGTTTTCCATTCCTGGGCTAGTTCTGAGCTTGCACGTTTAATGTGCTTGGTGGCTTCAGGCCCTCCATTTTCACCCTTCCTTCCTTCCTTCCTTCCTTCCTTCCTTTCTCATCCTCTCTCTCTCTACTCACAGTTTGTTGTTGTTCTTCTGTCTAGGATTCAGTCACCGCTGCCATCATGTTTCAAAGCTGATTGCACCCCACAGAACCAAACAGACTCCACTTTATAAACCAACCTCCAAGTTTTATTTAAACAAAGGCCTCTCGCGAGAGCTCTCTCAGGCTGTGCCCACCGTCTCCTCAGGCCAGAAGCAGCAGGTGTTACCCTCAACTACTTCCTAGTTCCTCCCAGGAAGCACACCCCATCGAGGCCAAATCCAGCAGTTCTTGCATATTGTGACCAGCACCGCACCAGTGAGTCACGGTTTTATGCTGCAAGAATGGCAGGTGTAGTCAAGGCTTGGGCTTCATCACCTTATTCTAACCGTGACTGGCTGATGGGGTGAGGCACACACTGAATTATGGACTGAACTGGGAGGGCTGTTTAAGAGCCTCTCCCAATCTTCTGCCCTTGGAGCCACATTTTAAGAGTGTGTGAAGGAAAAGCTGGGATGCAACTTCTCGTGTTTCCTTTTTTTCTGTCTCTGTCTAATACTTTTGCTTCCTTCCCTTCGCTTCTCTTCCTTTGGAACTCCATAGGGGAGTAAACCAATGGAGAATGATTTGGAGCAGAGGAATGTTAAGCAGGGAAAGGATTAAGCACCCTTCCTCTCCACTTTTATGCTCAAAAAATCTTCTTCCAAAATCTCTCTTTGAAAAACTAACTCTTTGCATGTCAATTGTAATTAGCATTTGGAATCCCACAGGAGAAAAGCCACTTACAGCACAATCCTATATATGTCTACTCAGAAGTAAGTCCCAAAGTGTGCAATATGGCTTCCTCCCAGGTAAATCAGAATAGGATTGCAGTGGTAGGGATTATTTGGAGTGGAGAAGCTGTGGATGGGGGGAGGGGGTTAAACATCCCCTCCCCAGTTTTCTGCTTTAAATCCCCCACTTGCAAAGCTGCTTTGCTTAGGAAAACTGCCCGTGGCCTGAATCCAGAGGGGCTTATTTGCAGGTCTGTGTGCAGAGGATTTCAGCCTTTGTCATCGCCAATGTCTGCTGGATTATGTCATGACTATGTAATTTCTTTTCAACAGAACATGCCTTGGTTTTTCATTAATTTAATATTCAGCAAAAGGAGGAATTACCATAGCAACATTTTTCTCCTGACTCCCGTAAAGGGGAACGTGCAGCTGAAAATGCACACCACACACCTAAACTCACAGATTGATGCACTGTAAATATCTGCATTTACACATGCAAGAGAAAATAATGTAATCAATTTACACACACTCATCGTTTTGTAGTGTTGTATTATCTCAAAAATAAAGATACACTCTCCTTTGTTCAGACTGGTTCTTCTCCATCCCACTGAAGCGTTGGCAGTAGTTCATGCCGCCCCCAGATCTTCAGCTATAAGTTCCTGACAGTAATCCCACGCTATGCAAATGTGTAAACTGAAAATCCACTTTATATTATTTTTAAGTACAGTCGTTGGAATTGAACATTAGAAGTAAAATTACTTTGGGGGAGACATGTTTTCCACTGCTTTCATAATGATAACTTTATACTGCATGAAGCCTTGAAGCCTTTTTTCAAAGGAAAATTTAGAACTGCTCAGGAGTATGTAAGTGCAAGTTGCACACATAGTGTTCACTGCAACAATACACCTGTGCATTTTCCTTGTGCTTGTACGTGTGCTTTGCTGCTTAGAATCACACTCTATGACATTTAGAAACCTACACAGAGTGGGAGGAACGCCTCAGAGCTGGGAATTTGACAGCGCTAATGCAGAAGAGTGTAATTTAGGCTTCACACAAGAGTAAACAAAAAGATGGCCAGCCCACATCAAGATGTTTTAGATCTTACAGTGGGAATATGCAATTCCACGTGCATGAAATATTTAATAAAACTATTGATTTCTTGTTGTTTTGTAAAAGAAAAGTCCGTTTGGACTTTCTAAGTTTTTTTTTTTTTAAGAATACCGGCAATATGTGGCATGGTGGCGCAAACAGGTGGAATGGGAGAGTTCGGTGTTGTGAACATTTTTTAATGATACACAACCTCCATTCCCAAGGTGTCTGTAATTGTCAGATAGTGCAGTGTGCCTTGCATTGTGTGGTATTTGCTTTGGTGCACTTATGGAAAAATCAAACAAGCAACTTAAATCCCCTCTCCCAAGTTTCGAGTGTTGTGTATTTCATTCAGAATAATCTTTATTCCTAGATCCTAGATTCCCACATTAGGTTTTATGGTAGTTTTTTGCAGACACAAGAGCATAGCCAATCCTTAGTGACTGCAGCTCTGGCCATGGTAACGCAGGCCTCAGTTATATCAAGTTTTAATTAGTGCAATCCCACTCGTGTGGAGTTGCCTTTGAAAAGTGGTAGGCCTTGAGAGGTGAAACATGGTGGAGGCTCCAAGTAAAGTTTGTACTAACATACTTTTTTTTTTAAGTGGGCACTCATCACAGTCAATAGTTCAGAGTTCAATGGCAGAGCAAAAGTCAGGTTCGACCTCTGGCATTTTCAGTTAAAAAAAGAAAAAATATCTTGGCCACGGCTGAGGAATACTTCTGTCTGAGATCTTTGAAAGCTGCTGCAAGTCCACTGGGCAAGATAGACCAGTGGTCTGATGTAGTAAAACAGCTTTATTTATTCCATAATAAGCATTTATTGCGAGATGTATATGTATACTTTAAGTTGGTAGTTTTTGAAAGATATGAGATTAATCAGACATTAGTGCTTCAGGGAGATGAACCTACAAACATGCAAATTGATTGGGAAATCAAATGCCCACTCAAGAACCTTTGGGAGGCAGCAATCCAGGTAGTAAGTAGCTGTAGACATTATTGCTGGCATGGGATCACCTTCACAGATGGGAGGCCGTTTTCAGTAGTGCCCTTATGGTGAATGTGAGGTTTGGCCCTAATTCAGGACATTGTGTTGAGAAGTCGGCAGTTGGGAGGCTGTCTTGAATCAGTTATTAATAAAAATGCCCACTGTTAATATCATGCTCAATTTTTTAAAAGCCTTACTGTGCTCATAATGCTGTATTGGAAATAGGACTTTTAACCATAGGCACAGATCCAAGGGGTTGGATCCAGGAGTTGGATCCAGATTTACCCTGGATCAAGCATAAACTTGATCCAGTTCCACCCAGTGGATCAAATTTATGGGTGGAAGTGAATTTCCATGCCCCCTCTTTCCCTCAGCAGCCACTCCAGCCCCCTGAAAAGGCTACACAGAAAGACAAAAGTGGTAGAGCACCTGTTTTGCATGCAGAAGGCCCCATATTCAGTCCCCGTCATCTTCAGTAGGGCTGGGAAACAATCCTGCCTAAAATGCTGGAGAGCTGCTGCTGCCAGTCAGTGTCGACAATATTGGGCTAGATGAACCCAGGGTCTGACTCAGTATAAGGCAACTTCCTATGGGGTGAGCTGTGGTGGGGGGGGATTTTCATCAACAGCAATATCTGAACAATGACAAATGACCCTGCACTGGAATATGCCATCATAGATTGTTATTTTTATTTATGTAGTGCCATCAGTATGCACGGTACTTTACAATGCATAACAAGACAGGTCCCTGCCCTGAGAGGCTTTGAATCTAAAATTCGACATGGGAGACAACAGAGGAGGGAAAGGTCATATAACTGAAAAATAGGCAAGGCAGACCTGCGAAGCCTCATCCGATCATAGGGAATGGGGACAGACATATGGGAGCACTTAATTAATGATAAATATTTCTATCCCATTTGTTGTCCATCCAGAACATTCACTTGATCACTTTTTTTGAAGAAGGGAAAGGAATTTCAAATAGGATTTTCAGAATGAAAAATAAGCCATTTCAACCCCGTGTGACAACATAGGTGCCCTTTAGAGGGTATACTAATTTTGTAGGTGGCACTTTCCTATGGGTTCTTCTGACGGCTCTAGTGTAATGTTTAAAGGCCCATGAACATATGGGACATGCAATCGGCCCTGCCTGTGTATTAGCAGGCCGTTAAACATGACAGAATGTAAGTGTTGTGAGAAGAACCAACAGAAAAGAACCCTTGAAGACATTTCTGTAACATGTGCGCCACAATTGACCAAGCTTCTATTATTTCCACTGTCTCCTACTTAGACTGTAGCTTGCTTAGAATTTAAGACAAATACTCTCTCTTGGTTTAACGGTTCAGTGGCTGTAGTCTAAATAAATCTGAATTGAAACTCTCAAACAAGGTAGATTTTTTTGCACACATGTTGATCTTCAACAGTTGTGATCATTACCAATTATTCATAAACTGAAGTTACTAGTAGTGTTTCCACAAAGCTTTGGCATCCACTTGAAACAATGACCCAGTTCGCACATCATGGTGGCAAATCGTGGGTGATTCAACAATTTGCGGAGATGTGCACTGCCTGCAAGCTGCTTCCAGTTTCTGCAAACAACTTCCAATCGGCTTGATTGGAGGTTTTTTTTTTTTTTTATTAGTGCTACTTATATACCACTTAATCTAATAAAACCTTTAAGCAGTTATCAGCATGATGTGCAAACCTGGACCTAAATAACCCAGTGGTTCATCCACAGTTTGCTGCTGTGACTTGTGAACTGGCCCAACATTACTCATCACTAGGATGGAGGGGATGGGATGGTACTCAGAAGGACAAAAATAGCGTGACAAAGCCCAAGAGATCAGTGTTGCCTTGACAAAAGTAAGCAAAGAATTATTATGAGGGGAAGATAGGTAGTATGTAACTATGGAACTATTTGATAAGATAGCTGCTGATTCAGGGAGATAACCATAAAAGTGGATTTCCAGTTAGCCAGTAGTTAATAAACTTGAACCTCAAGAGAAATGGACATACTACTTTGTGTGTGTTTGACTGAGAGAGAGAGAGAGAGAGAGAGAGATCTGCTAGTCCCTTTGCCTTGAAGTCTTTGTGTGTTTATGATCTCTGCCTGTAACTGGATTTATATACAATTCAGATACTGTGGGCTGATCTAGATTTAGATGCGAAACTGTAGATATATCAGCTTTGATCTTGGTGCAAGGAGTTTGGAGTAGGCGGCCTTCAAGTAACTTCCAGTTCTACAGCTCAGAGTTTCATAAGGAATTCCTTGTGTCAATAATAAAGTACGTCCCATTCATCCTTCATATACTAGAGACAGCTGCTTTAAGTGGAACTATTTCTCACTAGCCCCATGTGCCTTGGATAGGAGAAACAGTAATTCCTTAAGTTAAGTATTGTATTGTAGATGTAGAGAGATAATTTCCTAGATTTTTACCCACTGATTTTTACCCACTGGAGCCCTGTAGGAGGTTACAGCATTCTGGAACACTGTGGTGTTGAGAGCTGAAGGGGGAGAAGGATTTTGGCAAAGATCACCTCCTCCCATTTTGCCATTGGGAACCTGCCACTGGATCAAAAGCCTTCTGTTGACTGATGGGACCCCTTCTATTAGCGGAAGGTGAAGTCTAGATCCAATTCAGTGGCCTGGTTTGCATGATCATGGAGGATAAATATGTCATGGTGGCTTATCTCCCCAGCCCCTGCATGCCAGTTGTGTGGAAGGGAATTTGGATAATTACCCTCAGCAGTGTGGCTTGTTGTGTCATGCGAACCCAGCCAGGGTGGCTTATTGCTGTGGGTAAAAAACCTCCCAGAACCCTACAACAGCCTGTTATACAAATTCCACCAGCATGCAACCGGCATGTGCAGGCAGTGGGAAAATAAGTCATTGTAGCTTTTTTCTCCTCTGCGATTGTGTGAACCCAGTCAATTTGTTGCAGTTGCATGTTTGGCAAATGTAATTATCATGAAGGCTAGTGTCTAGCCCAGGGATGGGCAGGAGGTAGATCTACAGAAGTTTTGGACTTCAACTCCCAGAAGCCTCTGCCGGGTCAAGAATGTTGGGATTTGATGTTCAAAACTATTGGAGATCTTTATGCCCACCTCTGCTCTAGGACTCAGGTCAGTTGTGGCCACCTAAGGATCCCTCCTCCTACTACTCTCTCCACAGAAAGGTTACTTCAAAAGCCCCTGGCCATATGGAAGGAGTTCACACTCCAGCTCCTACCCATGCCAGGATCACTTTCCCTGGGCGCAGCTGCTGTCTGGGCTCTTCTCATGTGGCCTTGAGCTTCTGATATTGCCTTCACAGCCAAGGAAGGAGCTGCGCTGCATCAGCTCCCATGACGCAAAGGTAAGTGGTAAAGGGGACCTCAGGGAGTGTGCTCAGTGCTAAAAGGGGAACATTGCCTTAGCTGCACCAGCCACTTCTGACAGGAAGAATGCGGACTGCTCTGCAATGCTTCGGTTTCCTCATTTTTATTTATTTGCCATTTGTGCTGTGAGTAGCGCAAAGTACAGACAATGGCCAGTATCCAGTGTTTAATGAACAAAAAGGTCAATGAGAAATGCAGACTTAAGACTGCTGACATGCACGTCCCAACAGTGGAGAATGACTTATGCAAGCCTTGCCATATGAAAGCACTCAAATCCTATTAGCAAAACTATGGGCACTTATTTTTAACCAACCTGAACTTCACATTGTTGACAGCAAAGCCTTAATTTACATTGCCCCACTGAAGTGTTTAAAAACCTTGCATTAAACTTTGAGCATTGTCTATAAATATTGCCCGATAGAGATATGTGACTAAATGGAGGTCTCTCTGCCCCTTTGGTGCAAATATTTCAAAAAAAGAGCCTTTCCCATGCAAGGGTGGTCTTGATTTTACTTCTTGCGGCTCAGAGGACCTGATCTCACCAATTCCAGTCTTGCCCCCAAGCACTTGGGAGTAAGCCCCATTTCAACTTAATGGGACTTATTTCTGAGTAGACAGGGATAGAGTTGCACTGTGAAGTGCTCTTCTGTTAGGAGATGGATAAATACTTCTAGCCTAGTTTTTAAAACATCTCTGTGAGGAGAACACGGTAAATGAAACTCCACACTAAGGTATCATACGACATCTGGCAAAATGCTCCCTTTAAAGTGCTTCTACTGCCCCTTTGTACCCCTTCACCTTCTACCTTCCGCAAGCGCCTCTACTGAAACCTGCTTCTTCTCCCATTCTTGTCTCCAGCATTCTGCTCTATATCTTTGGAACAGGCTCTCTTTCCAGCTGTCCTCTCTTCCTTCAAGTCGCTACTTTGGCAGAGCCTTTCCTGGATCACCTTGGACTCCTCTCAGCCCCCCCAAAGGAGGAGTCCCAGGATCTTCTGCAGGGGATGCTGGAAGCAACACTCTCAGATCAAGCATCACCGTGTTCCAGGAGATATTCCCTAGCATGCTCTGTAAAAAATGGCTGGTCAGTGGGAAGTTCTAGGAGCAGATGTGGCCCATGGAACAGCTTTATCAGAACACCTCCCCCAACTGAGATCCTACCAAATTGTCATGAAGGTGTGATGAGAATTTCCCATGCAGTTTCGTTTGCAAGGAAAATATATTTTTCAAAACAAATATATCCAATATATTCTAGGCTTAATGTTGCAGATGTATGCATGGAGACATGCCCTGACCATGTCTACATTTGCATGCCCAACAGTTGTGAAGTCCTTAGTGCTAGTTTGCATCATCTTTATTATAGAACCTGGCCACTTGAGAAGGGCTCAGGTTGAATAACTCTTCAGGCCTCAAGCACTCTGTCACGGACAGGGATGGCCAACTTGGTGGCCCACATACTGAATGAGGCCTGAGAAGTATTTTCTGGCCCCTGATAGTCCTACCCAAAATGTTTTCAATGTAAACCACTTCCCACCCCTGGATCACTGCCTGGAGACCAGAGTGGTCCCTGAGACTATAGTCTTTGGCCATCCTTCTTCTGCGACATCACAAGGGATCCTGGGCTATACTTCTCAGATGGCATAGTGCTTTACTGGCACTCCTGCGTGCACATGCACGCACACACACAACTCCCCCTTGTGATCCCAAGTTGTGCAGTTGGGCTGGTTCTGACTCAGCTGCTCCTGTCACCTGCTGCTCTCCTAATCCATCGCTCCCTTCCCTGCTTTCTCCATTTAAGGTAGATGGTAAGCCCACTGCTAAAGAAATTATTAAATAACAGTAGTCCACCTATCTATTGCTACTTGTTTAGGGAAGGATATGACGAAAAAAAGGGTGTCTGGCATCTCCTCTTGATGTGAAGAAAACCAAGTGGGGGCTCATAAGGTTTCTCTCTATCCCTAGAGAAACCTGAGTAGCAGAAGCATTTGAAGGTGATGAGAGATAAGGGAATACCTTGTTCTTTATTAATGGTTACTTTAAGAAACAATAGGCATATGTTTCATTTCTAATTAGAGCTTCCTCAGACTGACAGAATTATTAGCACCACTGATTTAAAGCAGTTTGTTACATCAGCCTGTTTGAACACATTGATATGATTTTTCAGTGAATGATTAAAAATAAACGTTAAAAAGAGCGTGGGGGATACAAATTGAGTTTGACTTTTGTATCTCCCAGGTGTACCCATCTCCAACTCCACCCTCAGGTGACATTCATTGTCCCTCATACACACTGCCAGCAACTTGTTGATCCAAAATACAGAGAGCTCCTTTATTTGCTAATGGGTGTTGATCCACCATTTCATACATGTGGCTTTTTGACACAACCAGAAAGGCAAAAGATTTCCCCATTCATTCAATTTTGGTCTGCTTTATTGTATTTGCAGAGATAGAATAGACCCCCTTAATTCTTACTGCCACCAGAAAGACACTTAACACGAATATACCTAATGGCAGGTGTTGAAGACTTTGGGCTATATCCATCATATATAGACTTGTGTGAGCAGATAAAGGTATCAGGAAGAAGGAGCAGGTCACAAAATCAATATCCCTATTGAGAAAAAGATATCCTAGGTGCACTGTTCATGTAAATGGTGTCCTCTTGCAACATCTCTTGACAGCGAGATGCCTTCCCTGTAGCAGCAAGTCTTCTTTTCCCTTCATGTGTCTTTTGTTCAGTCCAATTTAGGCTTTTCTTTTCCTTCTTCCATACCTGAGCAGAAAGAGAGAACCGGTTTTGAAAAGCTGGAGTAAATAAGAAGGTATCACATTCTTCTGCAAAAAACTGTATTTCTCCAGTGGCATCTCCCCACTACATGGTATAAGCTTTGGAATGCTAACAAATTTCGAAACAAACCAAATAGAAATATATAACCATACTGATTTTTTGGCTGTTGAACATAATAAATTTCTTCCCCATTTGAAGCCTGTCTGCCTTTCTCCTGAAAACACTGTGAGGAGCGATGGGGATAATTCTCGATGAGGTCTACGCCTTATGAACAAGCTGCATGTATTTTACTAATGGTTACAACATAATGCCTCTGCCTGGAAAAGTAACAAAATACTTAATGATATTCAAATCCTATTATTCTTTGATGCTGGGTTCGTTTTCTGCCATTCTTTTAAAATAGTTTACTGTAATTTGCATTGCTGTATTAATTGCATAGTGTGAAGCTTAGCTTTTGATTACTCTAGAGTAAGTGCGCACAGCCTCAATTCAGATCAGTATCACTGTGTACCAGGAGGGGATTATTAAACCTTCCCCACCCTGCTATTTGCATCCTGAAATTTCTCCACCTCACACAGGGGTTAAAAAAAAAGAAAAAAGTGTCAAGTGATTTCAGTGGAGACTTTTTTCCTTTTCTTAACTCCTTCAAAAGTGTGTGTGTAGGGGGGATTTCAGGAAGCAAATGGTGAGAAGGGAGGTTTAATCCTCTACTTCCCTTGTGCAGTGGTTCCAATCTGAATCAGAGCTGTACGCACTTACTCTAGAATTTAAAAAAGAGGTAAGTTTCAGCTACATGCTATGCAATTAATGTGACATGTCGCTTGGCCCACATTATGACCAGACAAGAATTTCCAGATACTTTCTTCCAATTACATGCGTGTACCAATATGAGAAGTGTGAAAATTAATACCTAATTGAGGCTGCAATTCTATACTCACTTACCTGGCAGTAAATCCCACTGAACTTGGTGGGGCTTACTTCTGAGGAGATATATACAGGATTGCACTTTACGTGTGTACTAACTTTACTACAATGGCCCTGGCTTTGGAAACGGACAACGTGTTGCAAGGTTCTTTGTCTATACAAGTAGTTTCGATTCTGATGATGTGATTCTGAGCCTCCTCATTCTTCACTACTGGGACTTTCTGTGTTATTATTTTTTTAATGTCTGATTGCACAATGGTCTGCCCATTCAGCAATACCCACGCAAATACCTCAACTCTTAGAGGGAGAGGGTTGCTTCTGATCTTTCATAATATCAGTTCAATCTCACAGGGACATCACATCTCAAGTTAACCTTCCCACACAAATGTTTTTGGAATCCCCTCCCCCACCCCTGGTTATTAGTATAGTAAGAGCACAGGTGTCTTGAACTGGATTTTGACTGTTTAAAAATAAATAACCCGAGCCAAAGAAAACCCACAATCCAAAGAGGAACATGAAGCCCAGCAAGGGGCCAAATGGGAGAAACCCAGACTGGGGACAGACAACATCTTTTTCCAAGAGTTGAAGACACTTTGAAAGAGGGATCACTGCTTTTTGTGTGTATAATACACTCATTTTCTTTTTGCCTGGCATAAACAAATAGATGTACTAGGTTTTTATATTGTTTCAAAACCTGCAAAACCTATTTGACCAGAAGTGTCCGTAGGACACAGGAAAATTGTGTGAACACCATGGGAAGCAAAACCTCTCTCAAACCACTTTAAGGCTGCAAATCTAAACATGGAGAATAAGCCCCATTGATCAAAGTGGGACTTACGTCTGAGTACACATGCATAGGATTGCACTGCTAATTTCTTAAAAGCCCCACCCCAAAACTCTACCACAGGGGCATATTCTAAAATGGCAGATGTGATAGAGATAAATGTGGCAAAGATTGACAGGCTGCATTCATGTCACTGATGCATGAACTTTGAAGTCACCATAGGAACCAGAGATAGCAGGTGATAACATTTTGGGGAGAAAAATGCAAAACGTCTTTCTTTTTACTGCTCTTCAAAAAAAGAAACAAAGTCCACAGGCAGCAACACTTACCTCATAGATTAAAAGACTCCTGTTACTGCCAATAATCTCCCTTATTGTTCCACCTCATTCTTTTTGGGTAATCCAGGTACTGAAAGCACAGCATAAGCAACTTGCAAGGCACAGAGAGAGACGGCTGCAGGGGGATATGAGAGGCATGCACAGGCCTACTGTTTGCGTTAACGTCCAGTCATGCTGCCTGCCTCTGTACTCATGTGGTTGTTCAAGGCGGGAGGGACGGGGGACGACAGGTTCTACTGAACCCAACTGGGATCTTCCATATGCAGGCATTACAAGTGGATCAGGCCCATTCCATTTTTCTGGCAGTTGAAATGTTCCGCTCTTTCAGATGCTTGTTTCTGGGCAAAGTTCTATTATTAACTTCTGGCAAAAGTGTTATTCTTTTGTCTGTTTAGCTTATTTGGATTAAATCTCCCTGCCAAACACCTCAGATATTTTCTGAAAGTGTTTCTTTTGGTGGTTTCCAGTGCTGCTGCCTATCCCAGAGAAAGATTTCTGATCTCTCTTTTCAGTGGGATGGGGTGGAGGTTGGACAGGGACGGGATGAAAAACTTTGGAAGGGGGGAGACTGTGCTGTAAAGGAAACCTGACCATAAATCTTATTATTCTTTAAATGGAAAAACTGCCTGGCTTGGAGTTCTAATAACCATGGCCCCCTTTGAAAAATTTACTCATTTCTGTTTGGGTTACGGCACAGGCATTTTGGTAGTGGCAATTTTATTGAAAGACATAATAAGGAAAGAATTGGGCCTGAACAATACCAATAGCCTAATACAACGGGCTGGGTGTTGCTGACAAACCAGAAGTAATTGGATAGCCAGTCAAAGGTTTAAGGAAAAAAAAACAATGGTGTGGCTCCAGAAAGGCATGGTGGCGTCAGATCATGTGCTAGTGCCAATTTCTGGTCTCCTGTGTCCTCTGCTGCTGGAAGAGACTTTTCCAGTGGTTTTTAAGCTGTGCTGTTTTATTTGTCTTTATAAAAGAGCCTCTGGGTTTTCTGGAGAAGCATTTTTACTGCTGATGGATCCAGTACTCTGGCAGAAATCCTGTGTCTCCAGACCTGTGGGTCGGCTCTGGCCTGTAGAATGGGAAGACTTTTCTTTCCTACCATGTTTGTGGTTTAGCTTGGAAAAACTAACTGCAAATTATTTTGTCAGTGTTGGTGTATTATTTAATGTAGCTCTTGAAGGAGAGGGGGGGAAAAACACGTTTTTTGGCAGAAGTGGAGTGTGTCCCCCCAGTCTTTTTGGCTCCCACATAAGGGGGGGCATTTAGGGGGTAGAAACAGCTGGGTGGGAAGTTTTAAGGTTCCCCTCCCTGAATCGAGGATGCACTCTTCCTTAAAGGTAAAAAAGGAAGTTAGGATCATTTGCACGCTCCGTATTTAATGTAGTGTGTAGTTTAGCCCTGAATGCCCCTGCCAAAAGAATCAGTGCAAGTAATTACTAGGGGAGAGAGCCTTTTCTGTTGTGGCACCTCAGTCATAGAACAGCCTCCCCCAGAGAGGTGTGCCTGGCACTATTCCTGTGTTCTTTTCGGTGCCAGGTGCAGATCTCTCTGTTCACCCAGACCTTTTAAATAACTCATGTAGTTTGGGTCTCTCAGTTTTAAAATCTCAGTTTTTAATCATAGAGTTGCTGTGAGTTTTGTTTCTTGTCATATTTTATGTTGCTTTTGATTTTATGCTTTTTTGTTGTTTTTAAATCTAAATCGTTTTTATCTTTACTTATTGTATGCTGCCCAGAGAACCTTATGTAATGGGGCAGCTTACAAATCTCATAAATGGCTAAATAAAATCAAAATCGATGCGAAGCACCTTGTACAGGTCACAGATTCATCTGAGCATTTGTGAGAGGAATACTCTCCCTGCCCCATCTCCCATAAAGCTTCATACAAACATGGCAGATGTGTGTGGCTTCCTGCTCTCTGTCAGCTGCCTCCTGCTCTCTGTCAGCTGCCTCCTGCTCTCTGTCAGGCTTCCTGCTCTCTGTCAGCTGCCTCCACTAGGCGGCATGAAGCAGCAGTGGCAGGGAAGGTCCAGTCCACACCAACATACCGCAGTGGGGGCATGGAGGTCACGAGGTCCATCCACACATTTGGCAGTGTTAACAGGTAGGTGAAAGGCTGAGAGGCTTCCAAGTCTACCTCAGCTCTCCCTGCTTGTATGTTCCCTTTCCCTCTCCCCTTCCCATTCAGTCATTCCTGGACTTTCTCTGGCCATCTGATGTTCTCACGGCATGTCTGAAATGGGGCTAAAATGATCAGACCCCCCGCCCCCAATCAGGGAAAAAGCTATCAATGCCAGTCTTTGCAGGCAACTTCATTCACTGTATCATTTTTGTTAGCATGAAATAGCAGCAATGAAAAATAACCGAAAGCTAATACATTAACATTCAAACTCATAAATGGCTTGGTGCCAGGTTACCTGAAGGATCATCTCCTCCCATATGTACCTGCCCAGACCCCTAAGATCAGCTTCAGCAGTCCTTCTTCAGAAGGAAGTGCCAAAGGACGTGAGTCAGCTGGCTACCAGAAAGAGGGCCTTTTCTGCTGTGGCACCCCAGTTGTGGAATGAGCTTCCCTGAGAGGTCTGCCTGGTGCCTACCTTGTGCCCTTTTTGGCGCCAGGTGAAGGCCTTTTTATTTTCCCAGGCATTTTAGTTATTTTAGTCTTTTAGTTCCATTGTTTTAAATCTGTTATTGTATTTTAAATATCTGCATTGCTGGGTGTGTTTCCACACTATCGTCTTCACTTCTTTTCCAACTTTGTTGCAATGTTTCCCCAAGCACATTTTCTCTCTTGTGTGTTTCCATGTCCCAAAAGGACCCAGTCTATCGTTGTACGGAGCTCTAATCATGTTATTCTCTTATTGGCTGGGTGAAGACTTTTTGGAGTGGGTTGGGTCTGCTTTGTTGTTGTTCAGTTGTTAAGTCGTGTCCGACTCTTCGTGACCCCATGGACCATAGCACGCCAGGCCTTCCTGTCCTCTGCTCTCTCCCGGAGTGTGCTCAAGTCCATATTCATTGCATCGGTGATGCTATCTAGCCATCTCATCCTCTGCCGTCCCCTTCTCCTTTTGCCTTCAATCTTTCCCAGCATCAGGGTCTTTTCCAGGGAGTTTTCTCTTCGCATTAGGTGGCCAAAATATTGGAGCTTCAGCTTCAGTATCTGTCCTTCCAATGAGCACTCAGGGTTGATTTCCTTTAGGATGGACTGATTTGACCTCCTTGCAGTCCAGGGGACTCGTAAGAGTCTTCTCCAGCACCACAGTTCGAAAGCATCAATTCTTCGGCGCTCAGCCTTCCTTATAGTCCAGCCCTCACAGCCATACATTACTACTGGAAAAACCATAGCTCTGATTATACGAATCTTTGTCGGCAAGGTGATGTCTCTGCTTCTTACTATGCTGTCTAGGTTTGCCATAGCTTTCCTCCCAAGGAGCAAGCGTCTTTTAATTTCATGGCTACAGTCACCGTCTGCAGTGATCTTGGAGCCCAAGAAAGTAAAATCTGTCACTGCTTCCATTTCTTCCCCTTCTATATGCCAGGAAGTGATGGGGCCAGATGCCATGATCTTAGTTTTTTTAATGCTGAGTTTCAAACCAGCTTTTGCACTCTCCACTTTCACCCTCAACAAGAGGCTCTTGAGATCCTCTTCGCTTTATGCCATTAGGGTGGTATCGTCTGCATATCGGAGGTTGTTGATAATTCTCCCGGCAATCTTAATTCCGACCTGTGATTCATCCAACCCGGCGTTTCTCATGATGTACTCTGCATAGAAGTTAAATAAGCAGGGCTACAGTATACAGCCTTGTCGTACTCCTTTCCCAATTTTGAACCACTCGGTTGTTCCATGTCCGGTTCTTACTGTTGCTTCTTGTCCCTTGTACAGGTTTCTCAGGAGACAGGTAAGGTGGTCTGGTACTCCCATCTCTTTAAGAATTTGCCAGAGTTTGTTGTGATCCACACAATCAAAGGCTTTAGCGTAGACAATGAAGCAGAAATAGATGTTTTTCTGGAATTCTCTTGCTTTCTCCATGATGCAGCGAATGTTGACGATTTGATCTCGAGTTCCTCTGCCTCTTCGAAACCCAGCTTGTACTTCCGGTAGTTCTCGGTTCACATACTGCTGAAGCCTAGCTTGTAGGATTTTGAGCATAATCTTGCTGGCATGTGAAATGAGCGCAATTGTACGGTCATTTGAACACTCTTTGGCATTGCCCTTTTTTGGAACTGGAATGTAAACTGACCTTTTCCAGTCTTGTGGCCACTGTTGAGTGTTCCAAATTTGTTGGCATATTGAGTGCAGCACTTTAACAGCATCATCTTTTAGGATCTTAAATAGCTCAGCTGGAATACTGTCATCTCTGCTAGCTTTGTTGTTAGTAATGCTTCCTAAGGCCCACTTGACTTCACTCTCTAGGATGTCCGGCTCAAGTTCATTCCTGTATAGTTCTTCTGTGTATTCTTTCCACCTCTTCTTAATCTCATCTGCTTCTGTTCGGTCCCTGCCTTCTTTGTCCTTTATCATGCCCGTCTTTGCACAAAACGTTTCCTTGAGATCTCCGATTTTCTTGAAGAGATCTCTAGTCTTTCCCATTCTGTTGTTTTCCTCGATTTCTTTGCATTGTTCATTTAAGAAGGCCTTCTTGTCTCTCCTTGCTATTCTGTGGAACTCTGCATTCAGTTGGATATATCTTCCCCTTTCTCCCTTACTTTTTGCTTCCCTTCTTTCCTCAGCTACTTGTAAAGCCTGATCAGACAGCCACTTTGCTTTCTTGCATTTCCTTTTCTTTGCTATGGATTTAGTTGCTGCCTCCTGAACAATGTTACGGACCTCCGTCCATAGTTCCTCAGGCACTCTGTCTATCAGGTCTAATCCCTGAAATCTATTCGTCACCTCCACTGTATATTCATAAGGGATATGATTTAGGTCATACCTGAATAGTTTAGTGGTTTTCCCTACATTCTTTAATTTAAGCCAAAATTTTGCAATAAGCAGCTCATGATCTGAGCCACAGTCAGCTCCAGGTCTTGTTTTTACTGACTGTATAGAGCTTCTCCATCTTTGGCTGCAAAGGACATAATCAATTTGATTTCGATACTGACCATCTGGTGATGTCCATGTGTAGAGTCGCCTCTTGTGCTGTTGGAAAAGAGTGTTTGCTATGATCAGTGTGTTCTCTTGGCAAAACTCTATTAACTTTGTCCTGCTTCATTTTGTACACCAAGGCCATGCTTGCCTGTTGTCCTGGTGATTTCTTGACTTCCTGCTTTAGCATTCCAATCCCCTATGATGAAGAGGACATCTTTTTTTGGTGTTAGTTCTAGAAGGTGTTGTAGGTCTTCATAGAACTGATCAACCTCAGCTTCTTTGGCCTCAGTGGTTGGGGCATAGACTTGAATTACTGTGATGTTGAATGGTTTGCCTTGGATTCGTACTGAGATCATTCTATCGTTTTTGAGATTGTACCCCAGTACTGCTTTTCCCACGCTTTTATTGACTATGAGTGCTACTCCATTTCTTCTAAGGGATTCTTGCCCACAGTAGTAGATATAATGGTCACCTGAATTAAATTTGCCCATGCTTGTCCATTTTAGTTCACTGATTCCCAAGATGATGATATTCAATCTTGCCATCTCATGTCTGACCACCTCCAGCTTACCTTGATTCACTGAGCTTACATTCCAGGTTCCTAAACAATATTGTTCTTTACAGCATCGATTTTCTTTTCACCACCAGACACATCCACAGCTTAGTGTCCTTTCGGCTTTGGCCCAGCCGCTTCACTCTTTCTGGCGCTACTTGGAAATTCCCTCTGCTCTTCCCCTATAGTATATTGGACACCTTCCGACCTGAGAGGCTCATCTTCCGGCGTCATATCTTTTAGCCTCGTAATACGTTCCATGGGGTTTTCTTGGCAAGAATACTGGAGTGGGTTGCCATTTCCTTCTCCAGTGGACCACATTTTGTCAGAACTCTCCGCCACGACCTGTCCGTCTTGGGTGGCCCTGCACGGCATAGCTTATGGCTTCACTGAGTTACGCAAGCCCCTTCGCCACAACAAGGCAGTGAGTTTGCTTACCTCGTCTGTTTTCCTGCCTTCTCCTGTTTCTGATTCCCCCCACCCTCACATGCTCTGCCCTGCTGAAGTTTCCCACTCTGGCCAGTCTTCTCCTTGCCTTCCCAGCCCTTTTGTTTTGCTTTAGAGAAGGAGCGAAAAATCAAAGCACTGTGTATGGAGCATCCCCCCGCCCCAAACCTTCCTTGTTGCCCCTAAAACAGACTGTGAAACCACAATTGTGCACTAACAAAGGGGCAAAAAATCAAAGCACTGTGTCTGGAGCATCCCCCCCTTAAACCTTCCTTGCTGCTCCTGGAACGGGGATTTAAAGTGCAAATGTGGATTAACAAAATGGCGAAAAATCAAAGCACTGTGTCTGGAGCATCCCACACCCCTTTAAACCTTCTTTCTTGCCCCTAAAACTGGTGCTTACGTGTGCATCTTTTCATCTCTGCCTGACCGCTCCCTCCAGGATCATCTCCCTTCTCCTTCACACAACTTCAGTGTTCCTGCCTCCTTGGCTGTGTTTCCAGGACAACAGAAGGAAAAGCTAATGGAGGAGTACAGGATTTTTAAAAAGGCTTTTACTCCCCCCACCCCTTCGCCTTTCCCCCGAAAGTCCAGATGCACCTGCATTTCAGGAGCAAGCCTTGTGCTGGGAAAGGGGGAGGGGGAGAACACAAAGAGGGAAACTAGTCCCCATTTTAACCCAGAGGACCCCATTGATGACAATGGGAGTTAGTTCTGACAAGACAGTAATGGGTTTGTTGTGGGAAAGAAAGTAGTACATACAAAGACAGAATCCAGCCCCCATTGTAACCCGCAGGATAGCTATAAGGAAGCTGCTATGTACTTTCATCCTAAGGCAATTCATTGGAGCCTCGAGATCTCGCACTTAATCGCATTTTAAGAACTGAGGGCTTTGATATGTGCCATGTCAATTGAGGGGCTTCTCTGTCATTTCTGTGGTCACTGAGAGAGCAAGCCTCATTCAGCATGATGGGAGAAAACACCCCTTGACTGGGGTCATGGGCTGTTTTCTAGTGCTTATTTTCAATGACGTTTTAAAAGTTGATTCCTCGGCATCCTGCTCCAAAACGGCAATGAAACGTCTGGAAAACAGGGAGGGGAAGGGTTGGGTCACTGAGATCAGAGCGACACACCCACAAAGGCCGGGCTACATGCCCCATGGGCAGGACTATGATACCGAACCCAGTGCAGTTGAGGAAACAGGTCAGTAATGGAGCCACCATAAAAGGGAAACGTCGGACTATAAGCAGTCTCAGAAGAAGCGGTTTTCCAGCGATAAAATGTGACACTGGGGCTGAATGGCCACGATGTCATGAAACCACAGACACCCCACAGCGCAGGCAGGTTGGAGTAAATCGCTGGTGGAAACACAGCTGCTGCTAGGTTTTATTTTGGTTTTACATTTATACTGTCATTCTCAACTTTTAAATGTTATATTGTATTTTGTGGTTTTAAGTGTTGTGAATTGCCCAGAGAGCTTCAGATATTGGGCAGTATGGAAATGTAATAAATAATAATAAAAAAATTGCATTAACATGATTGAATTTTTTTTTCCTGACTTGGAAACGTTATGTGAAATAACCACTGTGTGAAAGAATTCAATCACCTTACCACTGCAAAAAGATGTGGTGAAGTCACATATTAACATGATGTGAATCAGCCCCTACTTCATACTCACATGAGTGTTTCTCAAAACAATACTCACATTTTTGTGTATCCCAGATACAGTTATTTAGTATCTCACCCAGCAAGTAGAAGATGTTGATTATTGCAGTTACAGTTGCAAAGAAGACAATTTTAGCACCTGAGCCAAGGTAATCCAGGAGAGGGTATACCCAAACCCCTGTAACGTGATAAATCCAACAGACCCTAATATAAAACCAAGACAAAAATAGAGAGCATTCAAGAAAACATTTACACATAAAATGGACTCTTTTTCCCCTAACAACACAATCCCATACATCAAGGCTGGGCAACCTTTTTGGACCCTGCCCAAATGACTGTGTACAAAGCAGAGATGTGTCTGAGCCATAACACACCATATAACTCCTTTGAAGCCACAGTTTTCATCACTTTTTTCTTTCCCCCCTTCTTTTTCTTGATGGCTGGACATGGTGTTGAGGGAAGTACTGAGGCATTCATGGGAAATGAAGATGGCAGAAGCTGGAGGCCCTCAGAAATGATCCCAGCTGCCAGTAAGAAAATGTGTTAATGTAAAAAAAAGTGGAAGGGGTAGGACACCTTGGTGAGCACGAAGAAAGACATTGGGGGTACACTGGTGCCCACACCTGCTATACACATGTCTTCAAAAGTAAGCCCCACTGAGTTCAATGTGGCTTACTCCCAGGTGAGTGGGCATAGGTTTGCAGCCTAATGACACAATGAGATAGATCCAGAAGTTCCCTTCTTCCAGTGGAAGGGCTCCTTCCATCAGAGAAGTAAGCCTTTGGATCCAACCCAATGTATGTACTTATTTTAATAACATTTGATTTCTAATAAATATATTTAGTATTATGTAGGATTCAAAACAGCAATAAAATTAGGCACGGTCAAAGTTGTTACAGATTTTATTTTTGCAAGTAACATTTACATTTATATCCTACCCTTTTTCCTCTTGCAAGGAACCCAAGGTGTCTTATGTGGTCCTCCCCCCTGCTCCATTCTATCCTCACAACAATCTTGGAGTAAGGCTGAGAGTCAGTAATTGGCCTAAAGTCACCCAGTAAGCTTCATGGCCAAGTGGGGAGTAGATCCCGGATCTCCCGAGTCACAGTCCAACCAGTGTTGTGTAGTGGTAAGATAGATCTATTATGGATTACCATTAGACTCAGATACACTCTCAAGGTGGCTTATATATATGCTTTATAAAACACAGGGCCAAACTTCATGACATGGGAGATCAGTGATCAGATCTTCTTATATTTTTATTTTTACTGTAAAGCAGGGCTCTGAATTGATTTGAGCAGCAACACTAGGGAGGTTTTTTCAAACCCTTGCCTATGCACCATTTCTCCAATATAACTCATTCTCTGTCTGCTATTAGGAAGAAAAATAGGTCCTGTATTTTCTTTTCCATTGCTGAGCTAATACAAACTTCAGGTGGGGATGATTTAGACTGAGAAAATGGCACAAGGGGAAAGGATTCACCCTTCTCCCATATACCATTGCCCTGATCAAGTCTGGAAGTGCTTGCACATGTTTTAGAGTAAAAATAAAGAGTTGGGAGGGTCCTTGGAGGTGATCTGGTCTAACCTCCTGCTCAATGCAGGATTTGCAATTCAGGATATAAGTACAGCAGCCCTGACAGATGGCTGTCCATCATCTGCTTAAATACCTTCAGTAAAAGAGAACCCACCACCTTCCAAGGCAGTTTGCTTCACTACTGAGCAGCTCTTACTGTTAAAAAGTATCTCCTAACATTTAGCCAAAATCTGCTTCCCTGCAATTTCCACCTGTTGGTTCTAGTCCTGCCTTTTGGAGCAAGAGAGAACAACTCTGCCCTGTCATCCACATGATAGCCTTTCAGATAGCTGAAGATTGTTATCATGGCTTTCCTACGTCTTCTCCAGGCTAAACATACCCAACACTTTCAAACCGTTCCTCATAGGACTTGATTTCCAGGCCCCTCACCATCCTCTCTGGACATGCTCCAGTTTCTTAGTGTCCTCCTTCAAATATGGCAAGCAGAAGATCAAATCACGTATCTCACATGTAGCTCATTCCTAATGATAATGAAGTCAGTATTTTAAAGGAAGGTAAAAATGAAGTTCTGGTTTTGGAGCACAGTATGAGGAACTGCAGCACAAGAATAAATATCCCCTGCCATCTGAGCTCTAGAGTCCTTTAAAAACTCTTTTTAAAATGTCTTTGGCAGCGAACCTGGTAGGACTCCTTGAGAAGATGATTCCATAAAGCTGCCATAAGAGAGAAAGCTGTGTTCCTTGTAGCCACAAGCCTAACTTCAGCTAGCAAACTCACCTGATTACATGAGCAGATGGGGAGAAGATAGTCTCAAAAATTTCCCACAAGCACCTACTAATGGCAGCCTTTCCTAACCTGGTGCGCTCTGGCTGCGTTGGACTACAACTCCCAGCAGCCCCAGCCAGCTTGCCCATTGGCCATGGGTATATATGCTAGAAAGTGGGAAGTACAACTTTCTGAAAACACCCTGGACCCAGGCCTTACACACTGAAGATGAGCAAAACCTCTGCTGTTTCCTATTCCCAAATTCTTGCCACTCTGACTGTCAAATTATTGATGCCTTGTGTAAGAACAGGAGATTCTACCATCAGTGTAAAGAAAACTTAATTAATTTGTGATGATGATGCCTGAAGGTAAATGGACATGAATAATGGAAACATAGCCACAATCTACTTGTTTTAAGCTTGGAGGGCTAGCTGAGTTAGCTTGTTTCAGTAAAAAAGCAAGAGAGAAAGAGGGAGGAAAAGCCTTGTGGTACCTTGAAGTCTAAGATATGTAGGCTGCAATTCTTTATGCACTTGCGTAGGAGTAAGTCCAATTGAACTCAATGGGACTTATGTCTGAGTAGGCATGAACAGGATTGTGCTGTTAGAGTGGTATACATTTCCATGAACTACAGCCCACTTCATCAGGTGCACAGTGAATATTGTAACCTGTTACGTTGAGGAGATTTTGATTAGAACAATTCCAATTCAAAGTAAAAATTTCTAAAAGCATCATATATCTATCTATCTCACAGAAATCTTTATTTGGCTCATGATTTTGGAAAGGGGCATTGAGAGGAAATAAGATGGAACATTATTCTTAAAAGCCAACCTAACACTGAACCCGTTAGCTGACATCTGTGAGAGCTGCAGATTATCAACCTCTGGGGAGGATAATAACACTGAATGGAGTCTCTGTCCTCTTGCTTTGGGGGGGTGGGAAAAAAGACCACAAGCATGAGACAGATTTGCCTCAGGAGACAAGATAATCTTAGGGTGGATACAGATGAACAGAATTTCAGTGGTGAGCCCGCTGGGAAACACACTCACTGCGGTTGATGCACAAGACACACATGATCTTATTCGACTGGGCTTGGGGAGGAACCTGTTTTTTCTAGTTTAAGAAGAAGCTGGATTTGCACAACACTGATTGGCCAGTTCATGGGTCAATCACAAAGTGACTCCCCCAGCCCCGTCTTCATTGGCTGGCATGCCCTTTTTGGAGCAGATTTAAAAATGAGGGGGCAGGGAGAAGAGAGGTCAGGAAGCCTTTAAAAATAAAGTACCAAACAGACTTTCAATTGGAAAACCATGCCAGGCATTTGGAAATCAAGCCATAAAGTAGACAGGCCACCTGAAACATGTAAATGGAGATGGGAGGGTGAGGAGGGGGTGAAGAAGCGGAAAGAGTCAATAAAGATTTGATCTACAACACAGGTGGTCAAACTGTGGCCTACAACTCCAATCAACCACTGACTATGCTGGCTGGGGCTGATGGGAGTTGTAGGACAAAACATCTGGAGAGCCACAAGTTGCCCACCCCTGACCTAGAAGCTTTACTTGCGTCAGTAACAGAGCAAAGATAGAGGAAAGCAGAGCTCGACCCGCAACAATCCCCCCTGTACATGGACCTGTTTCCAGGTAAGTCTGTACGCACCCTTAAAGTGATCACCAGAGTTTTGTGGCATTTGACCCATTTTCCATCTTGTTGGTGGTGATCAAGATCCAGTATTGCATGTTCAGAGACTTCCAATGTTAGTTTCAATGATTTAAGTGTGCCATTTTATTTCCATACAAACGACAGAACAAGGATCTGGTGGATACAGCCTTCCTGCTGGGGGTTGCAAGCCTGGTGGGAAGGGGTTTCCTCCTCTACATGGGCTATCTGTGCTGGATGAATTAATCCCAGGGCATGATCTGAAGACAAAAGAGGCAGCGAAGTTGCTAAAACTGCCTTCGGTCTGGGTGCAGTCAGTGCCTACATGGGGAGACTGCCTAGGAATCCCATGTACACCGCCTTGAATCCCATGATGGAAGAAAGGCAAGAGATAAATGTAATGAAGAAATTATTTAAAAACAAATCCTACAGCTTCTGCCCTAAAGTACCACCTGTGGCGATGTGAGTGATCTTTGTCAATACACCCTGCTGTCAATATGGGGGAATGAAATTGTGCATTTATTGCACAACCCACCCACCCCCGCCGGCCATACAGAAACTCCCTGTAAATGGCAGAATGCACACTACCATCAGGGCCCATAGCTCAGGGGCAGAGCATGCAGTTTGCATGCAGAAGGTCCCAGGTCCGACCCTTGGCATCTCCCAGTAAAAAAGGATTAGGGAGCAGGAGCTAGGAAAGACCTCGGGGAGATGACAAATAGTCTGACCTGGCAGAAGGCAGCTTCCTATGTTCAGCATCCTTATTAGCTGCCTATTTTTTGAAAAAGAGTGTAAGTGTACTTTGTGGCGGAAGATCTTGGAAGAATCAATGATCCACTGCACTGCACTCTAGGGAACTTAGCATATTTACCCAGAAGTAAGACCTACCCAAATCAATGGAACTTATTTTTGAGTAGGCATGGCTGTTGAAGTTACCAGTGGGGACCAAAGGTTCTAGCAATACTTATCTAGAATGTTTACATGTTAAATAGTAGAAATGTATTGTCATCCCATTCCCCGAGACACTTAAAGGTACCAATGTCTTCATGTGGAATCCTATTCTGGCCAACTACAACACTTGTCGTCAGCAACTAGTTTTATGGGGAAGTGTCTTGTGGTGATGAAGGATGATGAGACAGGGCCCCATCCATTGTCATCCCACCCAGGCTGAATGGCAGAAGACCCTGTTCTCACAGCCACCACTCCCGGCTTATACTTTTGTCTCCAGATTTGGAGCTGGGCTCTTGGCCAGTAGCGGCCTCCAATGACTACCCCACATCATTCTTTAGCAACACCTATAGCATGATGAATTGCAATTTATGGTTTCCGTGTAGGTTTTGCATGCCTGACCCTGGAGGAAAAGTATGAGCAAATGGAAAGCCATTAACAGACTTCAGTGGGGAAAGAACAACTTAAGCTAAGTGCCCCTTCATGGATAGAGTTCAGAACTACCTATGACTAGCCAGCCTGACCTCATTTAAACACAGAACGCAGTCCCACTTACTATACTAGAATTACTCCTGTTATCCTTCCCCTCTCTAGAGCAACAGCATTATGAGTATTCCTGCATTGTCTGTATTACAAATGTGAGTAGGAAAAGTAGCACTGCTGCCATGGAAACATTACCTGATGGCCTTTGTTAAGGAGTTCATTCCTCCTTGAATACATGCTAACTCAATACTGCACAATAATGGGCTGATCAACCTTAGGCATAAAGCTTCCATACAAGATTACTTGTTATTAAGTCTAATGAATGCCTTCAACAATGCAATTCCTGTCCAACCTCATTATTAGATAAGCACAAGGGAACATGCATTAAGGCACACTTTAGAGCGCAAAGCCAGAGCCATTTTGTTGAGTCCCTACCATTTGCAAGCTTTAGAAGAAAGTAGGCAGTTTAGTGCTAAGTATGCCTAGGAGGGAAGAAGAACTGAGGACAGAACCTCCAGTCCAGGTAGGGGAAAATATACTTGGCTTTAAACACACAAGGTAGTCCACATATATCACAGCAATAGAAAATTGAAATAGCTTTTGCTTTACAGATGTTGCTCATGTCTCAGAATGCATGGTGATTTTGAGCTTCTTACATTTATAGGATAAGGGTCAGTCTGCAGACATACAAGCAGTGCCAACTGTCCACGAGTATGAAAGGAATCCAATTCCCTACTGGAGTGTGCCCATGGCCAGGAAAGTGCTTTCGGCCAATCTTCAAGACTATAGCAGGACACAAGGAAAAGGCAATCCTTTCGGTCACGAGGGCCGTAGCCTTTGTACATCAAAACAAGCATCTTGAATTGCTATGACAACTTTAGAATTCTGAAAATACAGGCCACAATCCTGAAACATCTTACTGCGTTGACTTTTCTGTGATCAACGAATAAGCACTGGTAGGAGGAACAGAATGCGACCTCTTATTTTTGTTTGCTCAAAAAAAGGAAGCCACCTAAAACACATTTCTAAATAATGTCCCGGTATCCAAGGGAGAGCCCCCCACCCCACACACACACTGTAAGGAATATAGTTTTAGAAAGACCACATCATGTAAGTCTCTAACCCATTCCTGTTGTGTGAAGTTTGGCAACTTCTTTCTAAAAATACAAGCATCTGAAGATAAAGCAGATAATACATCAGTGATGATGTCCATAATGAAACAGATGACCAGTAAGCTGCCTTGAATGCCATTTTTCTTGGTAGAAAGGCAGGATACAAATCAAATCAATTTTTTTTAAATTAACAGTGTGAAAATGTAGCCCTTACCATAATATATAGCCAACAGAAAAGGTGCACACAGCAACCAATCCACAGGTCCTGCTGGGATATTCATGATGTGTCGTTCTCATCTCAATTAATATAAAAGGCAAAACTGTTGTATGCTAGAATGAAAACAAAATGGTAGAAAATAATTCATTCAGGCAGTTTTCAAAAATACATTAGGAAAAACGATAGTATTCACAAATATTTCCAGGATATGTAGAAGTTATGAGCACAATGCAGCTAAATATAACCACTTCCCACTAGTTTGATTTCAGTGGGTTGGTAAAATATGTGCTTACTCTTCCATTGAAATTAATGGGTCTCACAGCACAATTCGATGATGTCTACTCAGAAGTAAGTGTCCCTTTGTTCAATAGGGCTTACTCCCTAGTGCAGCCTTCCACAATCTGGTGTCCTCCAGATGTTTTGGACTACAATTCTCCGGATTCCTGGTCACTCCTGGCTAGGGCCTATGGGAGCTGAAGTCCACAACATCTGGGGGCACCAGGTTGGGGAAGGCTGCCCCAGTGTTTAGGACTGGAGCCCTAGAAGTCCTTAATTGTAGTTGGATCATGTCTAACATCTTTTTAGAATATGGGAGAAAATTTTTAAAGACTGTATAAGCATTTTTTTAAACGGCTGCTTTGTTCATCATTTTCAATAAAGCGGGAGCAATTGGTCTGTCCTCTAGTGAGGGGAGAGGACCGTGATTCCTTCTTAGCAATAGCGTCAGGCTCACATACATTTTGTGAATTATGTGATGGCCCTCCCACATGCCTTCGCTATTGTCTCTGCATGGCAAACCCATACTTCCACCCATTTTAGAGACACAGCACCACTATTACATGCAAGGTTCAATTAACTCTATTACTGATATACTCCTGTCTGGGAAATTTGGCTAAGTGGAGTGGGAATCATTGGCAGAGGACAAAATAGTTGCCCAGTGTTACAGAGGAACTTCAGACGTGCTGGCCCTCTGACAGGTGTATTATGTGCTATGCATTTCATTGGCATTACCCTGATACCTTGGTTCAGGGATCCAGTTTGGTTCTGGAAGGCATAGCCTGGAAAGCTGCCAGGAACACTGACACTCTGGAACCAATGCAGAGGCACAGGAGCCATAGAATATATGTGCTTCCTCCTTGATTAGATTTAAGGCAGCTGTTCTTCGTAGCTGTGGAAACATGCAAATACCTGCCTGACAGCCATGCCTCCACCCAGCCGACTAACCCATGAGGGCACTTTTGAATTGGGCAATCAAAAGCCCTGGCAGGAAAAAACGGTCCAATCATGAAGTGTCTCTACCACCCAGACAGGCCAGCAAGGTGAAACACCACCTGAGCACCCTTGAAGACACCTTTTTCTTTGAATATTGTACTATGCTTCTCTGAATAGTTATCTAGGTGTAAATTTATCAAGGGTCAAGGGATTTTCTGGAACCTTTTCATTCCCCAGAACAAAACAATTGTTCTCTTTCTTCTGGCCCATCCTGGGTCCAGCCTCTGAGCTTGTTGTTCCCTTTGTTTTGAACCCTATAACTTCCTTGGAGTTCGGGCAGTTTTACATTCTTTCTGCTTGGGCATTCCTCATGTGGGTGTCTCAGCTCTGAGTATAACCCAGGGTCTGACTGGCTTCAATATCGCTCCGCATGACTCTGTTTTAGCATGATTCTCCATTCTGCTCTGATGCCTACGCCACATTTCCAGGGCCAAAGTCCCCTGCTTTACTGCCTTGTCTCATATAGATCTGTGCCCAGAGAGACAGCTTTACTCCATTGTAAAATGTTCCACTGAGTCCAGAGCTGGGTTCTACGCATAACACAGCACAACCTGCCAGCGCCATCCAACCATTTAGGTTGGAGTCATACAGGACTCCAACCTATGTGTGAGTTCCGAGTCCAAAAGTGGAATTGGTTCTGCAGGGAGCACAGAGCATTGGGGAGCAGCTACCAAAAAGTCTTTACTGGAACACACAAATTCTGAAACTTATTTGGTGGCTGCAGAGTCTCTAATATTGTGGTGGCTGCAGGCTCTCTAATAACAGCTTTGCCTCTGTTTGGTCTCCCCATCATCATCCCCAAAGGCTCTTCCTTTGGATGTTTATAGGTAACATGGTGTATCCCATTATGTATAATTCAGTTTGAAGCTATTGAAACTAACGCTGAGATACCTGAGCCCACAGTGTTTTCCTAGTTTTTCCAACCAACCAGGAAGTGAAGTCCTTTGGGTTCTCCTTCCTCCGAAGTAATTCTTGCTGCTCCTGTTTGTTCCCCCTTTCTCCTAAATCTATTCATTTCCGACTCTACGACTCAATATTACCCCATCACCTGAGCTTTCTTGGTCTCAAAGCTTTCCAATCTCCTGCTCCATAGTGCCACCTTCCACTCCTTATTGGACAAGTGCTAATTTCCCCAATCTTTGTCTTTCTCTCTCTATAAAACTATTAGAACTAGTATACTGGCTCGTGTGCCAGTGGGGTGGGGTATACTAACTAAGGGTGCAATCCTACGGCAATGCCTGCAAGCCTTACTGGCATCCTACGAACAGCAAGAGGAGTGGCAGAGGGGATCTTTGCCTACGCACTCCTCCCGCTCTGCATTTTGGCTAGATGGGCTTTTTTGCCTGTCTAGCTGGAATATGTACGAGCAGGAGGGACGGAGGCAGGAGAGGCCTTGGGATATGTCATGTCCCGGCTTCCCCAGTCCCCCCCTCCCCGCCTTTATCCCCTCTCCAAGGTCACTTTTGTGTCCTCAGAGAGGCAGCTGGCATGGTTCTGTCCATGCTGGCTGTGAGTTGGAGGGACAGGCAGCGTGGATTCTGGGATCTGTGGTTTGAGCAGTGTCTCTGACCTCGGCTTCTGGAATCTGAATTATCCTATGCCAATGCCCCCCCCCCCCCATATAGGGGCTGTGATTGCTCCCTAAGCCATTTTTCTCTACTTCAACAAATGTGCACGTGTGTGTGTTTTGAGAATAAAAATCTGCAAAAAATAAGGTCTATGCTTTGGGACTTTAACAAGGGCTTGGGTGAATTTCCCCATTTTAGAAGTAGCTATTCCCCATTCATAATAACATAGTGCATCAATCCACTGCATGCACCATATGTTATGTGCTGCCGATGCTGATGGGAGGTGGGTGGGTTTGAGAATCTTTTTTTCAATAAACGATTTTTTTAAGATCACCCCCACTTGTGCACACCATTGAAATACATTTGACCAGGGAGAAAGGAAAAAGAAACACAGAAAGGCAATAGCTCAGAGTTCTTGTAACATTTAGTTCTTCCGAAAATATAATAAACATTAAAATATTAGACAAACAGATCTAGTGGAAATCAGCAATATTTAATACAGGATAGTGTCAGTTTAGCGAATGTTCTAAAAAAAAAAAAGGAGGGATACTATTATTATCGGGAAAAAATACTATCTGAAAAATATTCAAGATATGGAAGTGCTATCAAAAGGAGAACCCTTATATTTGAAGAGATGGGTGGTACTTTCCTTTATCATATCTGTAACAGAAGATCAGGTTATCCAAAGTGAGCCTGAACCCCTCTGAGGATAAAGAGTCCTGGTAGAAGCACTCACTCTTTTATGGAGGATTATCACCATTAGCCTACACACAGGATGCACTCTACAGTAGCTGCAAGCACTTCATTAATTATTATTGCATAGATCATGGGTGTTTGTTGTTGTTGTTCAGTCGTTCAGTCGTGTCCGACTCTTCGTGACCCCATGGACCATAGCACGCCAGGCCTTCCTGTCCTGCGCTCTCTCCCGGAGCGTGCTCAAGTTCATATTCATTGCATCCGTGATGCTATCTAGCCATCTCATCCTCTGCCGTCCCCTTCTCCTTTGGCCTTCAGTCTTTCCCAGCATCAGGGTCTTTTCCAGGGAGTTTTCTCTTCGCATTAGGTGGCCAAAATATTGGAGCTTCAGCTTCAGTATCTGTCCTTCCAATGAACACTCAGGGTTGATTTCCTTTAGGATGGACTGATTTGACCTCCTTGCAGTCCAGGGGACTCGTAAGAGTCTTCTCCAGCACCACAGTTTGAAAGCATCAATTCTTCGGCGCTCAGCCTTCCTTATAGTCCAGCTCTCACAGCCATACATTACTAATCATGGGTGTTAGCATTATATTATCTAAGGGAAGACCAGGGCTGCTGTGACAATGCCTTGGAAAACAGAAGACTCAGAGATAACAATTGAAATCGATATAGGTTAAGTTAATGCTTTGGGGGTATCTGATAATACTTCCTTTTTTAATGCAGCCTCCTCTCTTCCGTGAGGTTACGGCCGTGGAGGATACACTAAAGCTGAACTAATCAGAGACCACTCCCTTACTCTCCACTGTTTTTGTGCAGCAGTACACAAAGCTCATCATACTGTGCAGCAGCAACTGTGGCCATGGACACATGCGGGCCACTGCTACTGCTGCACAGCTGCTAGCCATTTCAAAGGGACTTCTGCAAATCTCACTGAAACGAAGGCTGCCCAAAACCAATGTATGCTAGAATCCACCCTTTCTCTTTGCTAAAGTTCCCACATATGACACTGAGAATCAGACACACGTTTGGCAGAAGTCCAGAGCCCAGAGAGCCCTCAAGTATCTCTCGGTATACCTGACAGGGCTTTTGTGAGCTTACAATGCAATCTATTCCATCTTGAGCTCCTTGGAAAAAAGGCAGAATATGAATATATTGAATAAAGAAATAGCTGCTTTCAATATTGAATTTGTTTCCATAATGAAGTTAAAAACATCTACATTTTAAACTATATATATACACACAATACATAAATACAAGAATATTCATCTTAATATGTTCTCATTCATAATGCTGAAATTATTAAAATGTAATTAGCTGGTGAAAAAAGGAAGAAAAATACTAATACATCAAGTATATACTTATTGATTAAGGACACAATCTTATACATGTTTAGACAGAACGTCATAACAGGAATAATTAAGAAATAGTAAAACATGAACAGATGTTAATTTCCATATTATAATTTATAATTTACTTTCCAATATTCAGTAAATGGATTCCCTTCACTTAGCCTAACTTGCTAATTTTGAGTAATTCTGTTGCTTGCCAAACTTTATTAATCCATTCTTTGCATGCAACTAACTAGTGTTTTCCAGGTTTGTTGCAATAGTCTGTTTTGCTGCTCTCAGCAAATTAGATATCACTTATCGATATATTTTAGATATATGTAAATGGAAAAGTTCTAACAACATGTTTTTGGATTAAAGGTCAAATTGTATCCAGAAATTCTTTCTTCCCTTGTCTTAAAAAAACTTGGATCTTTGGGCAGAACCACCACATGTGCAGATAACTGGCTGACTGCAGCACATATTTCCAAGATGCGGAACAATTCCCACAGATGTTATTTACTTTTAATGGCGTTAAATACCAACAACACATTACTTTATGGGGATAATAAGGTAATAATTCACATCCAGATTTTATATGCACTGTAGCACTTTCTCTTAGACTGGGAGAGGCCATTCCCCAGAATGGGGAGCGGAATGCTACATTTGCAGCAAAGGAATTAAGATACCTGTTTAACACAGGTTACAGTTCTGGTCACCACACCTACACCACTATACAGTTCTGGTCACACCTAAAAAAAGATATTGTAGAGCTGGAAAAAGTGCAGAAAAGGGCATCTAAAATGATCATGGGGCTGGAGCATCTCCCCTATGAGAGAAGGTTACAACAGCTGGGATTGTTTAGCTTGGAGAAAAGGAGGGTAAGGGGAGACATGATAGAGGTCTACAAAATTATGCATGGTGTAGAGAATGTGGACAGGGAGACATTTTTCTCCCTCTCTCAAAATACTAGAACCCGGGGTCATCCTATGAAGCTGATTGGTGGGAGATTCAGGACACAGAAAAGGAAGGACTTCTTTACACAGCGCATAAACTATGGACTTCGCTACCACAGGAAGTAGTGATGGCCACCAATTTGGATGGCTTTAAAAGGGGGTTAGACAAATTCCTGGAGGAAAAGGCTATCAATGGCTACTAGTCCTGATGGCTATGTGCTCCCTCCAGTACCAGAGGCAGTGAGCCTATGTACACCAGTTGCTGGGGAACATGGGTGGGAGGCTGCTGTTGCACTCGTGTCCTGCTTGTGGGTTCCTGGTCAACAGCTGGTTGTCCACTGTGTGACCACTTGAACCCCCCCCCCACAACAGAATTGCTCCTCCTCTTCCAGATCTTACCTTCCTATTTTGAGAGCTGCTAGTATATCAGAATTAGTTTATAAGACCAGGATGTTGACAGAAACCAAATTGCTTCCTTCAAGACAGAGTAATTCCTGCCAACCCATGACAGTATCTATTCCACTCACCCCAACCTCACATATTGTGTCATGACTCGCAAAACCCCAGTATGACAAAGAGCTTTTAATATTCTCTTCTGATGGAATATGCCCTCTAGCCACTTAACCATCCCTTTCAAAAAGGCATACTAAGAACAGTGATCAATTGTAGTAGATGGGCTGGAAGGCACTAGGTAGTGCTGCTTAGGGTTCTGAAAAGGTTTTTTCAAGCCCAAAGCACTGGTCCAAACTATTCCTAAACAACTCTCCAGTTTTATGACAGCTTTCTGATATACCAGGATCTGATAACCCAGAGGCCAAGATGTGAAGATCACTGCTTCAGTTATGAAACTCTGGTGACAAGATTGTAGGTAGGGTGCTGTGCGGGGTGATAATAGCAGTTATTGCACTTCACTGACTATTTTGTTATGCTCCAGTATAGTCACTGGCGCTTTTCCCATGCAGTTGCTATGGGCAGTGCTTGTTCAGAAGAAGAAAACTGGTGTCATTGAGTGCTGTTGCTAGGGGAGACATGGAGGAGAGAGGGCATTGTCCTTGCATTTTGGAAACCTCATCTTATCTGTCTGCAAAAAGATCTTTATGTAGAACAGCAAGTACATAGCCTGCTGTTGCACATGAGGATTTCTGGATCAGGGCTACAGTATATGCTACACAGCGACATATATGCATGCCAGTAGAAAATCTTCTAGACAGCGACATAGCTCTAAGCAGATTTTGTTGCTTAAGCTCCAAAAAACCCCAGACACCAACCTAAGTAAAATGTGTGAATTTCACATTACCAGTGCAAGCAGCAGTCCTAATTCTAGCTTTATTTTGAATGTAATGTAATGTCTAAAGTAATTTGTAATAGCATCCCCTCCATTTAAAAAGAATTATAATAATGTAAGGTCTTATGAATTAATACAACAGATTGGCTTCTGTACCAGAGGGCTGGAAAGAGGCCAATGTAATGCCAATTTTAAAAAAGAGATCCAGAGGGATCCAGGAAATGATAGGCTGGTTAGCTTCACATCTGTTCTAGGGAAATTGGTGGAAACAGGACAAAGTTATCAAGCACATAGAAGGACATGTGCTGTGGATAGCTTCTGCAAAGGTAAGTCCTATCCCATTAACCTTTTACAGTCATTTGAGAGTAAGCATGTGGATAGGGGTTATCCAGTCAGGGGCATCTCTGAAGAAGGCTTACCTGGGTATGGGCCACGGATCTTTTTTGAGCTGTGCCCCGGATCTTTTGAGCTGTCCTAATTGCCTTTTTTTTTTTTTTACATTTTCCCATTGACTTGCATAGGAAAACAAAAACGGCCATAACGTTTTGAGTTTGTATGATAAATACATGCAGTTTGGAGGCTTGGTAGCCTCCATGCAGCTGAGTGAATATGCCAAATTTCAGGCAGTTAGGTCCAGTGGGTTTTGTGCTAGTCACAGGTAAAATTAGCTTTTTCCAAGAAAATCTGTCAAAGTAAAGAGCTACAATTTTTTTGTGCTTCCACATAAATTCATGGAATTTGGAGACCTGGCAGGCCCTATGGAGCTGACTGAACCTACCAAATTTCAGACAGTTAGGTCCACTGGCTTTTGCACTAGCCATGCGTAAAGGTTCCTTTTCTCAAAGTCTAAAATAAAAAGTAAAAACTGTCAAGCCATCCAGGGGATTAGAGATGCTAATCAGAAGGTGTTTAATGTGACCATTAGGAGGTCACTATCCCTAATCTCTGGTGTAGATTTTTTTTTTTTTAGGTGGAAAAAACCTCTCTCCCCCTACTTTTCTGCTCTTACATGCCCACTGTTGGGAGCTTGCCTTCAATGAAATTTTGAAGAGGGAGAAGGAAAAGAAGAAAGAGCTCCATGTGAAATACTGGTATTTCACATCGCATCTGATTTTACTGCCACAAACAGGAACCTTTGGCTTCTGCAGAAGTTTAGTTGCTTCAGTACAGCAAAGGATCCAATCAGCCTCCACAAACTTCTTTCTTCCCTTCCACTTTAATTTCTCCTAAATAGCTGTAGGACTCAAATATTCCCAAAGGGAGGGTTAGGACTATGTGGCGTCATGACTGAGAAACTGCTGGGGCTTTTAAATAGGTTCTACAGTTTTAAAAAAGCTAGAAAAAGCCCTCAGCCACCTCACCTCATAAAGTTCATTTTGTTGTTGTTGTTGTTCAGTCGTTCAGTCGTGTCCGACTCTTCGTGACCCCATGGACCATAGCACGCCAGGCCTTCCTGTCCTGCGCTCTCTCCCGGAGTGTGCTCAAGTTCATATTCATTGCATCGGTGATGCTATCTAGCCATCTCATCCTCTGCCATCCCCTTCTCCTTTTGCCTTCAGTCTTTCCCAGCATCAGTATCTGTCCTTCCAATGAGCACTCAGGGTTGATTTCCTTTAGGATGGACTGATCTGGCCTCCTTGCAGTCCAGGGGACTCGTAAGAGTCTTCTCCAGCACCACAGTTCGAAAGCATCAATTCTTTGGCGCTCAGCCTTCCTTATAGTCCAGCTCTCACAGCCATACGTTGCTACTGGGAAAACCATAGCTTTGATTAGACGGACCTTTGTCGGCAAGGTGATGTCTCTGCTTCTTACTATGCTGTCTAGGTTTGCCATAGCTTTCCTCCCAAGGAGCAAGTGTCTTTTAATTTCATGGCTACAGTCACCGTCTGTGGTGATCTTGGAGCCCAAGAAAGTAAAATCTGTCACTGCTTCCATTTTTTCCCCTTCTAGATGCCAGGAAGTGATGGGGCCAGATGCCATGATCTTCGTTTTTTTAATGTCGAGTTTCAAACCAGCTTTTGCACTCTCCTCTTTCACCCTCAACAAGAGGCTCTTTCGATCCTCTTCACTTTCTGCCATTAGGGTGGTATCGTCTGCATATCAGAGGTTGTTGATAATTCTCCCGGCACTCTTAATTTCGACCTGTGATTCATCCAACCCGGCGTTTCTCATGATGTACTCTGCATATAAGTTAAGTAAGCAGGGTGACAGTATACAGCCTTGTCGTACTCCTTTCCCAATTTTGAACCACTCGGTTGTTCCATGTCTGGTTCTTACTGTTGCTTCTTGACCCTCGTACAGGTTTCTCAGGAGACAGATAAGGTGGTCTGGTACTCCCATCACTTTAAGAATTTGCCACAGTTTGTTGTGATCCACACAATCAAAGGCTTTAGCGTAGTCAATGAAGCAGAAATAGACGTTTTTCTGGAATTCTCTTGCTTTCTCCATGATCCAGCGAATGTTGGCGATTTGATCTCTAGTTACTCTGCCTCTTCGAAACCCAGCTTGTACTTCTGGTAGTTCTTGGTTCGCATACTGCTGAAGCCTAGCTTGTAGGATTTTGAGCATCACCTTGCTGGCATGTGAAATGAGCGCAATTGTGCAGTAGTTTGAACACTCTTTGGCGTTGCCCTTCTTTGGAATTGGAATGTGAAGTGACCTTTTCCAGTTTTGTGGCCACTGTTGAGTGTTCCAGATTTGTTGGCATATTGAGTGCAGCACTTTAACAGCATCATCTTTTAGAATTTTATATAGCTCAGCTGGAATACTGTCATCTCCGCTAGCTTTGTTGTTAGTAATGCTTCCTAAGGCCCACTTGACTTCACTCTCGAGGATGTCCGGCTCAAGTTCAGTGACCGCACTATCATGGCTATCAGGGACATTAAGATCTTTCCTGTATAGTTCTTCTGTGTATTCTTGCGATCTCTTCTTAATCCCATCTGCTTCTGTTCGGTCCCTGCCTTCTTTGTCCTTTATCATGCCCGTCTTTGCACAAAACGTTCCCTTGAGATCTCCGATTTTCTTGAAGAGATCTCTAGTCTTTCCCATTCTGTTGTTTTCCTTGATTTCTTTACATTGTTCATTTAAGAAGGCCTTCTTGTCTCTCCTTGCTATTCTCTGGAGCTCTGCATTCAGTTGGATATATCTTCCCCTAATGCAAAGAGAAAACTCCCTGGAAAAGACCCTGATGCTGGGAAAGACTGAAGGCAAAAGGAGAAGGGGACGGCAGAGGATGAGATGGCTAGATAGCATCACCGATGCAATGAATATGAACTTGAGCACACTCTGGGAGAGAGTGGAGGACAGGAAGGCCTGGCGTGCTATGGTCCATGGGGTCACGAAGAGTTGGACACGACTTAACGACTGAACAACAGCAATGTATGGCTACTGAGAAGACTCATTATGTTTAATGAGGCTTACCCTCAGGAAAGTGTGCATAGGATTCTAGCACAAGTTACTTTTGCAGGGAAGTTTACCCCTTAATGTTCTGCATGTTTACTCAAAAATAAGTCCTGAGTTGTGAGCATGGTACTGCAAGCTTAATACAGTGCCTACCCTATTCCATCGAATGAATTGACTACTCTTTAAGCTCAGTCTTTTGCATGTTTGTCATTTGTGGGTTTGGGGGTGTTTTTTTTTGCATGAACTCTAGCTTCAGTGGTGAGGGAAAGGCACTTAGTACATGCTCAGAGTTTCTCCATAACCTAGCCCTAGTTTTGGAAACAGACTCATTGGCTGAATCCTGGTGAAGTCTTGGCACAAATGAAGTTATGGGGAGGAAGATATAATGAGAGCTTGTGCATAACAAGGAGGAGGTAGAGAGGAGTTTCACAAAACAAGACATCTGTTTTGATGAAGAGTTGCTGGAGGATGGTAAGGTGAGAAGGGATGGTTGCATGGAGGGGAATAGAATTGGTAGGGGGAGAATGTAAGTGCTCAGTGGTGAAAGAAAAACATTCTCCACGCGCTCAGAGGCACTCTATATTTAAGAACATAAGAAGAACCGTGCTGCATCAGACCAAGATCCATCTAGTCCAGCATTCTGTTCACACAGTGGCCAACCAGATGCCCATAGGAAACCCACAAGCAGGACATGAGTGCAATAGCACCTTTCCCACCCATGTTCCCTTGCTGCTAACATTGGTGAAATGTAAATAAATTCTAGTAATTCTAAATTTGCATGCATGTATATCCTTCAGAAACTTTGCAGGTTCCTTGCCTGGGGGACACCTCTAATGACCTGTGCATTTTCATACAAATTTACCCAAAAACTGTTGGGGAAGGGGTGAAAGGAAGGGAAAGCAAATCACTCCCTCCCCCAAATTGGAGAACTCCCCTTCCACATGAACTGCTGTACCTATCCTTCTGAAACTTTGCTGGTTTCTTACTTAGGGACACCTCTAGGCTGTCTTTAATTTTCAGAACAATGGTCCACAAGGACCATAGGGAGATAAGTGTGTCCTCTTTTGGAGACCTCAAAATGTCAAGGCCACCCTTGCACAAAAACCCTTGTGGCTATCATTCTGAAATTTGGCAGACATGATCTCCTCTGATGGGGCAATGAATCCTGAAATTTTTACCCACTTCTTCTAAGTAATAAAAATGTTATTGGCACTTCCCTTCAAAAGAAAATAAAAATATAAACCCCGCACCTATTTTTTTCTGACATTGGGCAAGTGTAATCTCCTTCTAGGGGGCTACTATGCCTGAAATTATCATCCAGTTCTGACCAAGAGAAAAAAAGTTACAGTTTTTTTTCTAATTTCCCATGGTAGTCAACAGGAAGCATAAAGATTCATTTTTCCAAACATTGACTCAGGTTTGGTGCTGAGCTGAAGTGGTCCGACTACAAATTGGCCCGAGCAGAAGCGGGATGTTTTCCAAAACACTGAATCGGGGTCTGAGTTGAAGTGGGGTGAGGGGTCAGTGCACACTTATGTATGTGTGGACACTGCATGCACACACCACATACACACAGATATTAGACATGCGCTTAGACTTGGATGCCATAAATTTTTGTTATGGGCCTGTGCCCTGGATCTTTTAAGAACCTAGCAACGCCCCTGGATCCAGTATACATTGTTTGCTTGAATTTTCAAAAGGCTTTTGATAAAGACTTTCACCAAAAATTTCTGAGCAAATTTAGCAGTCATGAGATAAGAAGCGAGGTTCTCTTATTGATTGATAAGTAGTTCAAAAACAGAAAGCAGAGAGTAGAAATAAATGGTCAGTTCTCACAACTGAGAGATGTAATAGGGGAGTATGCCAAAGATCTGTATTGGGACTGGTGCTTTTAAACTTGTTAATAAATTATCTGGAATTAGTGGTGGCTGAGTTTGCTGCTGATACCAAATTATTTAGGATCATTAATACAAAAAGGGACAGTGAAGAGCTCCAAAGGATTGCTCCAAAGGATTGCTCCAGACTGAGGGAATGGGCATTAAAATAGCAAATGCGGTTAAATATAAGCAAGTGTAAAATTATGGCCCATGGGCCATACCAACCCTAACTTCCCATATTTGCTGATGGGATCTCAGCTGGCAGTGGCTGACCAGAAAAGGGATCATAAGGTTATGGTAGATACATCAATTAAAATATTGATCCAGCATCCAGCTGTTGTGAAAAAGGCAAATTCCATGCTGGGGATCATTAGGAAAGAAACTGAGAACTACCGGAAGTACAAGCTGGGTTTCGAAGAGGCAGAGGAACTAGAGATCAAATCGCCAACATTCGCTGGATCATGGAGAAAGCAAGAGAATTCCAGAAAAACATCTATTTCTGCTTCATTGACTACGCTAAAGCCTTTGATTGTGTGGATCACAACAAACTGTGGCAAATTCTTAAAGAGATGGGAGTACCAGACCACCTTACCTGTCTCCTGAGAAACCTGTACGAGGGACAAGAAGCAACAGTAAGAACCGGACATGGAACAACTGATTGGTTCAAAATTGGGAAAGAAGTACGAAAAGGCTGTATATTGTCGCCCTGCTTATTTAATTTATATGCAGAGTACATCATGAGAAATGCCGGGTTGGATGAATCACGGGTCGGAATTAAGATTGCCGGGAGAATTATCAACAACCTCAGATACGCAGACGATACCACCCTAATGGCAGAAAGTGAAGAGGATCTAAAGAGCCTCTTGTTGAGGGTGGAAGTGGAGAGTGCAAAAGCTGGTTTGAAACTCAACATTAAAAAAACGAAGATCATGGCATCTGGCCCCATCACTTCCTGGCATCTAGAAGGGGAAGAAATGGAAGCAGTGACAGATTTTATTTTCTTGGGCTCCAGGATCACCGCAGATGACGACTGTAGCCATGAAATTAAAAGACGCTTGCTCCTTGGGAGGAAAGCTATGGCAAACCTAGACAGCATAGTAAGACGCAGAGACATCACCTTGCCGACAAAGATTCGTATAATTAAAGCTATGGTTTTCCCAGTAGCAACGTATGGCTGTGAGAGCTGGACTATAAGGAAGGCTGAGCGCCGAATAATTGATGCCTTTGAACTGTGGTGCTGGAGAAGACTCTTACGAGTCCCCTGGACTGCAAGGAGGTCAAATCAGTCATTCTTAAAGGAAATCAACCCTGAGTGCTCATTGGAAGGACAGATACTGAAGCTGAAGCTCAAATATTTTGGCCACCTAATGCGAAGAGAAAACTCTCTGAAAAAGACCCTGATGCTGGGAAAGACTGAAGGCAAAAGGAGAAGGGGACGGCAGAGGATGAGATGGCTAGATAGCATCACCGATGCAATGAATATGAATTTGAGCACACTCCGGGAAAGAGCAGAGGACAGGAAGGCCTGGCGTGCTATGGTCCATGGGGCCACGAAGAGTTGGACACGACTTAACGACTGAACAACAACAACAAATAAAACTGCACTATTATAATGCTTTTATATAAAGCTGTGGTACGACCACACTTGGAATACTGTGAACAGTTCTGGCCACCGCACCTCAAAAGGGATATAATAGAGCTGGAAAACTTGCAGAAGAGAACAACCAAAATGGTCAAGAGGCTGGAGTAACTCCCCTATGAAGGTTAAAACATTTGGGGCTTTTTAGCTTAGACAAAAAGGCAAGTAAGGTGGGAGGGACATAGCAGAGGTCTATAAATGTATGCATACAACCTGGGGTCATCCAATGAAGCTGAATGATAGGAGATTCCAGACAGATCAAAGGAAGTCCTTGTTCACACAGTGCATAGTTAAACTATGGAATTCGCTATCACAAGATGTATGGCCACTGGTCATGATGGCTCTATATTACCTCCAGGATAAGAGGCAGAATCCTCTCAATACCGGTTGCAGGGCAACACTAGTGAGAGCACTTATGTACTACATGCGGGTGTCCCACAGGCATCTGGTTGGTCACTGTGGGAACAGAATTCTGGACTAGATAGGCCTTTGGTCTGATCCAGCACAGGTCTTCTTATGTTATATTCTTATCTTGCCCAGTGTATTATAGCATCTTCCAGAGAGCAACAAGCTTGTATTTTAATTTGCCATTGTGTATGTTAAATTAATGTTATTTTGATTGATCAGTAAAAATCTACAAGCACCAATTTATGCAATTAACCCACCATAGCGACATTCTAAAATCTATGCCCTGAACCTTTAAAACCTGATTTAAACCGTCATGTTTGACTTATGAGAGTGGTTACAATACTGCCTTATGCAAAAAGCATTAAGCTAATGCTGGATCAAGCTCCATTGCCAAACATGCTCCAGCATAATTAATCAAAAATATTTCAGAAACCAATTGCCTCCAAGAGGTTATTGATTTCTTGTCACGACACATTTTCCTTATGAGGTGCTCCACCGCTTGTGCTTCAGATGTGCTGGCATGTATTTTTTTCAATGACTAAGCCTTAATCCATCTTCTTGGCTTCCTGCCATTGGTGCATTGACATCTGCAACTACTCATGTCTGACAGCCTCATGCATGAGCTATGTGGCTTCAAAGTTGGACAAGATTAGTACAGGAGACTTTCTGTATACTTTGAGCAAATAATTGAAAGCAGCTACATACAAGGACAGATTCTGAGAGGATATCTGTCTTTATATATGTATGTATGTGGATATGAGCACACAGATATACACACACACATGCACGCACGCAAGGTGAGCAAGATTTCAGCAACAGAAAGTAAATGCCCATAGTTAATATTTTTGTTAAATGGTGTCTGTCTGTCTATGCATGCATATACCCGGGACATTATGAAATATGTTGTGTGCCAAGCTCATCATGATAAATACATTTTATGGGACCAAACTTTCCTCAGTGCTTCCACATAGTTAGGCTATTTTATGTATACATCTGTAGCTATTGTACCATGACAGCTGAACACACACATAAGATTCAAAAGCCAAATATGTCTGGGAAGCCCACAAATGCACAAATATTTTTGATCCAGTGTCCAGTGCCTGTTTCTCTCTAGTTTTCCTAAGAAGTAAAGAAACAACATCATCCCTTCATTTGACAGATGAAGATTCCTGACAACAACAGATGGGCAGCCAGCACCATCTCCAAGGCCAAAGCTGGCATGACAACCATTCACTTCAATGGAATTCTTTCTACACTTTGCTTCAGAAGCATGCTTTGACAAGGACAGCCCCACCACAATTCTGAAAATACTTATAAGCACCTCCTACTCATCCAAGAACATTACATCACTGGATACCTATGGTACAAGAAGAATGGCATTCAATTCTCCACATTTTTAGTCTGCAACCTCTGGGCTGTTTATTGCAACCCATGGTAATGCAAATATGGACACAGTTGCTAGCATATTTCCTTGTATTACATACCCGCCCCCCAGTTAATATGAACACCATACAAATCCTTATGTATATTTCCTAGTGCATGTATTATGGATCATGGTTAGATTAACAGTGGATTAAGAACTGGTGCCTTATTTCATATTTCCAATATTTACAGGCAAATTTTAAACAAATAAAATGCTTCTCAAGACTGATTCTCATCAGAATCAGTCTGAGCATCTCACATCATCTTAATGCCTGTGAACTGTATCTCTTCAGAAAAAAGAAAAAAAATGGCTGTTGCACATTTGCATGCATTATGTTCTTTAAAAATCAAATTTCAAAACAAAATACACTTACAGCACAATCCTATACATGTCTACTCAGAAGTAAGCCCCATTGATTTCAGTTAGGGTTACTCCCAGGTAAGTGGGTACAGCGTAACCCTATACATGTCTAAGTCCTACTCTAGGATTGTACGGTTACCTCGTAACTGTGGCTGGATCCCTCCCCCTTTCCTCCTATACCACACACACACACACACACACACACACACACACACACACAGAACAGGGACATATGTTTTTAAAATAGACAACTCTGTAAGCCTCAAAAAGCCTCTTAAGAGCCTCTTCAGGTAGCATTATTTTTAAAGGCACCTAACCTTTAGACTTTAACTAGTGTTCATTATTGTCTTGTTTTGACTATAATTTTATTGCCATTTAATGTAAACTCCTTTAGGTATGCCTAAGAAAGGCCACAAACAAACAAACAAACAAATAAATAATGTGTTTTGATATACTGATGTGGACTGATCTTGCCCAGTGGAAAGGTGATGATGCTCGCTGTGACCACAGCATTCATTGCCACCGGTCTCCAACTGTTGAGGAATATAAGCTGCTATATTGTATGAGTTCCTGTATTGCATATTGTTTAAATGGGATGCAATGCATGAACTCAATTATATTAGAAATAAGCTTATAACTTATACTGGACTTCAATATATTTTATTCAATGTACTTTCTATTGAAAATATATTTTAAAATTCTCATAAAAGTGTGGTAGAACTGATATTTGACAGGGCTCTGTTAGAATTATAGAATTGATAGGAATTAAGTATATTAAAGCTGTAAGATTAGTAATTAATATAAAATATGGTAGGAGCATTATAAAAATGTGATAGGAGCATTCTTATGAAATGTGATAGGAATGTTCTTATGAAATGTGACAGGAGAAAGAATACAGAAGGAGGACAGCTCTTCACAAACTTTACATACAGAGCTTCTTGAGACCATACTCAATCTAACATTTTAGTTCTGAACTGTTTAGCTCTGTCTCCTTGCCCTTATACAAAAGACAATTAACAGAAAAAGCCAATGATCTGTGAAGGTCATAGGTGACAGTTAGCAACCACGTGGCTCTCTGCATGGAATAAAAACCATTTTTATGGAAGATCCAGCACAGATGGCGTCTAAGCAGAAACGCTTCAATTTGGACCATTGTCCTTAAGTGCAAGTGTTGTTGTGGGTAACTCTTGCCCTTGTTAGCTGTGTCACATAGCAATCATCATGACTTGCATTCCTTTTAAATCATTTCTCCAAAGCATGGGCATATAGTTTAAGTGAGGCTACAATTCTATACCTGGGAGTAAGACCTTAACAGGACTTACAGTTTTAAAAAGGGCAGGACTGGGTGTGATCAGCAGCAAGAAGAGGATGGCAGTAATCCACCAGTCCCTGGTTTCCACAATCATCCATTTATTTAGTTGTGGTGTGTAAATTGCAGGAAGTACTGAAAAATGCAGTCTTCCGTAATCTAAGAGTTAGTAAGGTTTTGCAGCGACTTATATTTCCTCCAGTGAGTGCCAACCGTTCACCTGTATGGGAGAAAGCAAAGGAGTCCATTCAGAAACACTATCAGGACCTAAATCTAATCCCTGCTCAGGGCTCCACAATTCCATTTGCCTGCTAGCTAGCAGCAACTGCTCTTGTGCTTCTAGAAAAAGCCCTGTGCTGCCTCTGCTTTGTTCACTGAGGAGAGGTTGTTTTTCTCCTGTAAATCGGGCTTCTGCAGGAAGTGCCAAGCCAGCAGCGTTTTGTTGCTTCCTCCTGTGAAACCCATCAGTAAGGACAAGGCTTCTGGTTCTAGCTTTGACCCCATCAAACTTACCTGGTAGCATTGCTTCAACTAGCAGCAGGCAGCTGTGTTTGAGTCACCATTTCCCACAATGATCCCCAACTCCAGGACATTTGGGGAAATTAAAATGGCAGCTCATACCTAGCTACCAGGCAGGGCCCCCTGGAGCAGCACAGCAATTTGACCTGCTGGGGTAATGGAAACTGCCATAGGGTGCCGTGAGTTGATGTTAGGCCTAGGAAAGGAGTAAAACCACCTCTCCTTTATTCTCTATTCTCTATGGAGGATAACATAAGAAGACAAAGCTGGATCAGACCAAGGGTCCATCTAGTCCAGCATTCTGTTCACACAGTGGCCAACCAGCTGCACGCGGAAAACCCACAGGCAGGACACGAGTACAACAGCAGCCTCCCGCCCATGTTCCCCAGCAACTGGTGTACATAGGCTCACTGCCTCTGGTACTGGAGGGAGCACATAGCCATCAGGACTAGTAGCCACTGATAGCCTTTTCCTCCAGGAAGTTGTCTAACCCCCTTTTAAAGCCATCCAAACTGGTGGTCATCACTACTTCCTGTGGTAGCAAAGTCCATAGTTTAACTATGTGCTGTGTGAAGAATTTCTTCCTTTTCTCTGTCCTGAATCTCCCACCAATCAGCTTCATAGGATGACCCCGGGTTCTAGTATTTTGAGAGAGGGATAAAAATGTCTCCCTATCCACATTCGCCACACCATGCATGCTTTTGTAGACCTCTATCATGTCTCCCCTTACCCTCCTTTTCTCCAAGCTAAACAATCCCTTCTCACATAGGGGAGATGCTCCAGCCCCTTGATCATTTTAGTTGCCCTTTTCTGCACTTTTTCCAGCTCTACAATATCTTTTTTTTTAGGTGTGGTGACCAAACCTGGACACAGTATTCCAACGCAGTCGCACCATAGATTTGTATAGGGGCAGTATGATGTTGGCAGTTTTATTCTCAATCTCTTTTCTAATTATGCCTAACATGGAGTTTGCCTTTTTTTTACAGAGGCCACACACTGGGTTGACATCTTCATTGAGCTGTCCACCACAACCCCAAGATCTCTTTCCTGGTCAGTCACTGCTAGCTCAGACCCCATCAGGTTATATTTGAAGTTGGGATTTTTTGCCCCAACATGCATCACTTTACACTTCCTTACATTGAACCGCATTTGCCATTTAGATGCCAATTCTCCCAGTCTGGAGAGATCCTTTTGGAGCTCTTCACAATCCCTTTTTGTTTTAACCATCCTAAATAATTTGGTGTCATCTGCAAACTCGGCCACTTCACTGCTCACTCCTAATTCCAGATCATTTATGAACAGATTGAAAAGCGTTGGTCCTAATACAGATCTCTGTGGGACTCCACTATTTACTTCTCTCCATTGGGAGAGTTTACTATTTATTCCTGTTCTCTGCTTTCTGTTCTTTAACCAGTTAGCGATCCATAAGAGGCCCTGTCCTCTTATTCCATGACTGCTAAGTTTCCTCAGGAGTCTTTGGTGAGGGACTTTGTCAAAAGCCTTTGAGAAGTCCAAGTAAACAATGTCTACTGGATGATCCCCGTCTACATCTTTATTGACACTGTCAAAGAACTCTAAAAGGTTAGTGAGATAGGACTTACCTTTGAGGAAGCCTTGCTGATTTTTTTCTCAGCTGGGTTTGTCCTTCTATATGCTTACTAATTTTATCTTTAATAATTTGTTGTTGTTTAGTCGTTCAGTCGTGTCCGACTCTTCGTGACCCCATGGACCATAGCACGCCAGGCCTTCCTGTCCTGCGCTCTCTCCCGGAGCGTGCTCAAGTTATCTTTAATAATGCCTTCAACCAATTTACTGGTAATTTCCTGGGTCCCCCCTGGATCCCTTTTTGAAAATTGGTGTTACATTGGCCATCTTCCATCCTCTGGTATAGAGGCTGATCTTAGGGACATGTTGCATATTTTGGTTAGAAGATCAGCAAGTTCTTATCTGAGTTCTTTAAGAACTCCAGGATGGATACCATCTGGGCCCGGTGATTTATCTGCTTTCAATTTATCAATAAAGTTGAGAACTTCATCTTTGGTCACCACTATTTGCCTCAGTTCCTCAGACTCCCTTCTTGAAAACATCAGTTCAGGCACAGGTACCTGTCCTATATCTTCTGCAGTGAAGATGGATGAAAAGAATTCATTCAGCTTCTCTGCAATCTCCTTGTCCTCTTTCAGTACTCTTTTAACTCCATTGTCATCCAATGGTCCAACTGCCTCCCTAGCTGGTTTTGTGCTTTTGATATATTTATCAAAAGCAGAAAATATGTTTATTCCTCTTTCCATTGTTTATTCCTCTTTCCATTAGATTTTCCTCCCTTCCTGCTGCAGAGGCAGCAGAAAGGTGCTGTTGGTGCTTTCTGCAAAAGCCCAACTGGTAGGAAAGAAACACCTTTCTTCACCCCCACCCCATTCTTTATAAATAGAACAATGGTTTCTCTCTCTCTTCTCAATGGGATTTTGCAGGAGGCAGCACCAGCGAGTAGAGAGCCTTCTGCAGAAGCCCAGAAGGGTAAACACTCCTCCATTCCCAGAGTTCTCTGTATATGCCACAAGATTCAAAAAAGAGGAAAGTGGTGGTGACCACAAATAATGAGTTTGGCTAGTAAGACAGCAAAAAATTGTGTAGCCTACCCATGCCTCTTGTGACTCAACATAGGCTTGCATAGCCTTATTTCTGTTTCTCAGAAACACCAACTCCAGAGTGTGCCAGTCCCAAAGCATGGTCTGAGCTTTTTGCTGAAGCTATGCAGGTCTTGGTCTAGTTTCTACTTGCATGAGAGACCATTTTGGGACCCCTTGTACATCGCCGACAGTTCCATGATGGAAGAAACTGGGATATAACTGTACTTAGTAAATAAATGTTGGGAATAACTGTTTTAGATAGGAAGATCCTGCTCTTCTTCCAAGCAGCGAGGAACGGCATATATATGATTCCCAAGGTGATGTTCCATCCAGTCTCTTTCCAGGCCAAACCCCTTTAGCTTCAGTAGTTGAATCATCTGTTCTAATCTCCTCCAATGGTAGGGATTACTGGCCCTGCTCCCTGGTGTTCTTGGTACACACCCATCTGTGCTTTACTGGGTTTCCACTAGCTTTAAAGCCCACTGAGAACAATTTAGTCTGTTTCTATATCTCAGCCCCTTTAGCATTTAGAAAGCAAAGGACTTTGCCAAAGGTTTAACATTCCTCATAATATGAGACGCTTGGGAGACATTTGCAAAGGCTTTAGTCAAATGCCTTCCTAAGACACCATCAACAATGACGATCACCTTGGCACTGTGAGTGCAGTTGAGGAGAAGAATGTAGTCCAAAGGTGGCTCAGATTCCCAACCATCACAAAACAGCTCTTGAATTTAAGGGAAGATCCAAACATGAAAGCCGTTTATCTCCAGCTGCATTAATGATGATGATGATGATGATGATAGGGCTTTTGTGGCTCAGATTCTGACTCTACTATGCAGAGAGGTGCAAATTTGCATGCATTTCAATGGCAACATGCCTCCAGTAACACACCAACAAAATCTAGCCGTTTTACTGTTTTTGCTTGTGCCTTATCATCAATGACACATTAATGACACATTTGTTATCATTAATGACACACGTGGCCTTGTGCCTCTGTGTGTGGGAAGTCCTTTAACAGAGAAAAACTGCTCTATTAAATATATTGCTGGCCTTCCAGCAATGTATTTAATTTTTGTTTATTACAGAAAGCTTGTGCAAGCAGTGGGTTTTGGCAGGTTTTAGCTCTATGCTGGTTCTATGGGTTTATTGTTAATTTCATGGTGATTTAATTGCCAAAACTGATTTTAAGGTGTTGCAATACTTTACTTTAGCATTTAATTATTTATTTTGTAATCTGCCTGATTTGCCTGGTAAACACCAAATGTGGGGCAGAAATGAATTAGATAAAAACAAGGAAGTGAACATGAGAATTAGCCCTCATTATGGACTGGGCAGATGTCCCTGGTGGTATAAGTGAGTTCTTAGGTCAGTTTTTCAGACTGCTTACAAACTAGGCCTTTGATATCTGCGGCTCCAAAAGGAGTTTAATACCTTTGTCTATAATTACTTGTTTCATATGAAAAAGAACACTGCTAAGGCCACAGGCTTTTAATTCCATGCAGGGGACAAACATGGCTGTACAGCAGAGCAATAATTAAAAAAACAAAGCCAAAAGTTCTCAGGTGATTATTGGATTCTCAAACTTCTGAGATTGAACTGATGACTCTTCTCCCCTCCAATACTGAATAGAGACTATGCAGCTACGATGGTACGATTTTAAAGGTTTTTGATCACCATGTGTAACTAAGCAGCTGCATAACCGCTCTTTGAACAGGTAACTGGTGCCAACAGGACAGGAAGGCATTTTGAGAAGGAGCTCAAACAACCCCAGAAGTCCTTGGGAACACCTGAGGACATCAAAAGAGAAAAGCTCCAGGCTCAACACCACCATTTCGAATTAACTAGTCTCTCCCTCGACCCTACCCCACGAGCTTGCCTCAAGGAAAGCAGCAGTGAAGTAAGCAGAGAGAACGTTTGAAGATTAGAGGATGTTACTGAATCTGATCAAGTGGAACATAGTGCAGTGCTGAGCTCATGGCTGAGAAGTTTTTATACACTGCAATCATGGGAAGTCTATCCTTTCCCCATCATGTAATAGGGGTTGAGATCTAAAAACGGTAACAAGAGTAACCACAGAATTAAGTATAAAAATACCTTTTGACCAAAATTCCTGTATGTTTTTACCATAGTTACATTGCTCTAACAGGATGACACCTAGATTCATTATGAGAAAGAATAACTTCTGGTCCAGCTCTGTGACAGCTAATTATCCAATCTATCACCATTCACACAGTACTTAATCCCATCTCAAACAAGGTTTAATCTGGTGTAGGTCACAAAATCAAGAGAATGGATGTATTTCCTTCTCCCAAAGAGATGGGATTCTTTATTGCTAATATGGATGCCATTTCAGTTCCATCCAGAACTTTTGTTTTCTCAGACAGCGATTCACTCTCTTCTAGTCCATGATGGGTCTGGCCTCCCCGTTCTTTGGGACTGGGAAGAATGTGGAGAAAATTTCCTGCCCCCTCTCTTCCTCTGGAACCTTCTTGATGGCCCTTATTTGGAGTAAGTCTCATGAGCCTCTGCCAACACCGAGGCTTCAGAAGAGGAGGGAAAAAACTGCCCCTCTGGGCTGGGCCGTTTGCTGGCTCTAGCGGAAGGGGAACCACCAACTCCGCTTCCCTGGGGGTACCCCTGCGCCAGGGATCGTGATGGGCTGGGTGAGGCCATCCCTGAATCCTTCCCCCTCAGTGCTTCCTCTTAGGAAAGTAGGGATGCTGGAGAAATTCAAGATGGATTAAAATGAGCTCGGATTTCTAAGAATCCAACCTGTGGAATCCACTCCGGAGCAACCCCCTCAGGCCGCGAGGAGTCTGTGGACTTTCGGATGATTTTTTTACTTTCCTGAAATTTACACATATAAATCTGTAGGAAAATACATAAATTTCTGCTGAGGAAAGGTTGAATGGAATGGGGGACAATACACTAAATGTTACTTATTGAGGTAAATTATATAAATACTTACGTAAATACTTATATGAATATTTACGTAATTATTTCCGTGTTTTTCTGCATGACGAAAAACAAATATTCGCATCTGTCTGTGGGTGGATGACAGAACAAAAGGTGCCCGACAATCTGTGAAACACAGACAGAGCAGATTTTACACAGTCTGTACGTTCCTAGAGGAAAACAGGCTTGGCCTCCCAAGGCCTGAGCGGATGGGTAACGAGGCCTTAGGCCAGCCCTTCCGGGCCTACAGTCAGGGCCAGAAATATTGGAACAAGGTAACTGTTTTGGCGCTTGCTCCTTGGGAGGAAAGCTATGGCAAACCTAGACAGCATAGTAAGAAGCAGAGACATCACCTTGCCGACAAAGGTCCGTCTAATCAAAGCTATGGTTTTCCCAGTAGTAATGTATGGCTGTGAGAGCTGGACTATAAGGAAGGCTGAGCGCCGAAGAATTGATGCTTTCGAACTGTGGTGCTGGAGAAGACTCTTACGAGTCCCCTGGACTGCAAGGAGGTCCAATCAGTCAATCCTAAAGGAAATCAACCCTGAGTGCTCATTGGAAGGACAGATACTGAAGCTGAAGCTCAAATATTTTGGCCAACTAATGCGAAGAGAAAACTCTCTGGAAAAGACCCTGATGCTGGGAAAGACTGAAGGCAAAAGGAGAAGGGGACGGCAGAGGATGAGATGGGTAGATAGCATCACAGATGCAACGAATATGAACTTGAGCATGCTCCGGGAGAGAGCGGAGGACAGGAAGGCCTGGCGTGCTATGGTCCATGGGGTCACGAAGAGTCGGACACGACTGAACAACAACAAACCCATGAAACAGGCCACACCTGGCCATGCAGCTGCTTGTCAGCCATTCGTTCCATTACTTATGAGCCACCAATGATGGGTGTGTGTGTATGCCACTGGCTGTACTTCCTAAATGGTTAGTGCCCCACTTTTGTCAAACCCCTTGAATTACAGCTGAAAGTCCTGACTTCGCTCCCATCTGGGTGTGTTTCCTTTCAACTTCAATGTGGTGGTGTACAGAGGCCAACTGCCAAATCAATTATCCTTGTTCCAATATTTTTGGCCCTGACTGTATGTGGCTGCGAGGAAGGAGGAGGAGGGGGAAGGCCTTACTGGGTCTTAACACTGCCACTGCCCTCCTTCTCTCCATACTGCATCCCCGTTTGCTCTGCGCTGACAGGTGAGATGTGTGGGGGGAACCTCAGGGCCTCACGGATTGTTTGTGCTGCTCTGGTGCTCCTGGAGCCGCCGCGGCGGCAGGCTCTTCAGTGATTCTGCGAACGCATGTTCCGCACCCCTCCTTGCTGCAGAAGGACTCACTGAAGCTTCCGGCACCCGCGGTGGGAAGGAGTCCACGCCTAGGCACTCCCTGTCGCACCTGTGTGACAGTGAGGGGAGGAGAGGTAGTTAGGGCTTCCATGGTGCCTATGAGCAGGCAGGAAGACCGGTTCCGGGGCCCTTTGCAACCTGTCGATCTGTGCGCCTGGTGGAGAGGTCGCCTCTGCCCTGCCCTGTCCTCAGTCCTCTTCCTTTCTTCCAAGAAGGGATTGTCTTTCTTTCTTTGCTCTTTTCTGCAGTGCGAGGGTTTGGAGAAGCTGCCTCCCACCACAAGGCAGGAAGCAAACCTGGGGAGCCTGGCGGAGGCCTCCCCCAGGGAAAAACAAGACGGAAATGGCCTTCCCCAACCTAGCTGGCCTCCTACATTCGAGGGGAGAAGGTTTAATCCTCTGCTTCCAGTGCCCAGTAGTCCCAAACTGAATTGGGGCCACGCAGGCTCAGCTACATGCTCCCTGATTAGCGTAATGTATAGTTTGGCTCTTACATTACTGGCTGTAAGAGCTTTAAGTTAAAGTATGCTCGTATTTTGGCGCCTCCGCTTTTTCTTTAGCCCCGCACACCACTGGAGAGTGGTTCTCCAAGAGCTTCACTGGAATGGAATTTCCCCTCGGGCTGAAAGAGATTCAATACAGCTGCTACATGGGCACAGGAATGTTTTATTATGACAATACTGCCCCTAGCAAAACACCCCCCCCCCAAGTCTGCTTAACAGAAGGGCTTGTAGAACTGAGTGCAAGAACCTATGCAGACCAACCTATGAAAGGGTACTGATACAGTAACCTTAAAGCTGTTGCACTGGCAACAGCCACCATTGCTAAATAAGAACAGCAAGAAAGGACTGCAAGACAGCATGAAAATTAGCAAATGCCTGATGTTTGTGGGCAGAACAGGGCAGAACTGAAGCCTTACTCTGTACTTACTATTAAACCACTTGTCCATATTCAAGGCACCTTTGGTGAGACTGCTGTGGCTTCCTCTTTGCTAAACTTCCCTGTTGACATTTCCCCTCTTCAATACATTCAGAATGCTAATAAAATAATTTTACTGTCTACTCACTATATTAACCCTTTTCACAAGCCTCTGCACTTGCTCCCTGTCACTCAAGCATTTAGTACTACATGTAAGCTCTCCAATCCGCTTTCCTTCATTAGAAAACATTCATAAATGCACCGAAAGCATCATTTACACTTCCCTTCGTCTCTTGGTAAACCCCCTGTCATTAGCTGATTTCATTTGGTCCAATTACAAGTCAGTGAGTTTAGCTGGAAGGCAGTGACTTGCCCAAGGCTGCCTAAGGAGCGTAGCCAAGCATATATGTGAGGGCTGGGTTTCCTCAAGTACAAACCTGACATTCTATCCACTGGGGCATGCGGGTCTATTAGTACTTTAAAAAAATTATCCATACTTCAGGTTCACCATCAAAGGAAGAAGAGGCATGTTGTCGGAGTCTGACTTACTGACTCAACAAATCTACTTCTTGGTCTCCAGATGCAGCATCGTCCTGAATCAAGTACCTACCATTTCCTTGTCTGACCAGCTGACACAGGGTGTAGAGATTGAGAAATTAGTGCCCCTGGTTTAGGATTTGAGACACTGCTTGAGCCTTCCAACACTATGGTTCTAGATTGTCAATCTAATCATTATTTTAATAAACATTGGGTTTCCTCTTCTTAAAACTTCCCAGAGTTTAGGCCAGAAACAGCTACTTGAGGTTGATTTTATAGTAATGTGGTCTGTGAATAAAACACAGCAACCAAAAATCACCAGAAGGTGGATTGAGGACAGTACATTTTTGTTTATGCATGTGGCAAGCCACAGCTTTCATTCTATGGAAATGAACATGATGGAGACCATAGAGGAATGGGATCATCAGCCTGTGGTAATCAGCAAGGGAGACATAGTAGAAAGCAATGTGAGGCGACAGTAGAACTTCTGCTCCCTGCCCCAAGCCATCAGAATTTGTATTATGCACAGTATTAATCAGTGGTTGGTCATTAGTTGTGAACCTCAAATTACTTCTTTGAACAAGTTTTTCAGGTTTCCTAAAGATTAAATACACATGGGCAAGATGACTGCTGGCTGGCAGAGGTGAGGGAGAAGAAAGGAAATAAAAGAGAATTCCTGTAAAGTTTGTGTTTGAACTGCTGAGTCTGTTCAATGGCCTCACAAATCTCCACCTCCACAGACCCACAGGTGCAGATGACTGTACATAGCAATAATCCTGGTTTGGCTGCTGTTTGATCTCACATTCCTTTGAGCTCAGCTACACCAGTTTCCCACATGACCTCATCTTTCAGGCCCTTACGATACACAGATGGTTGGGCCAAGCAGTTGCTCCTCTTAAATGCCCAGGAATGGCTCTATGCCACCATGGCTGCCTACACCCTCACATGCATTCCTGGATGGTATGCCCAAATAGGCTCCTGGGACTAGGGAAGCATTTTGGCAGGTCAACCCTACACATCCATGTTCTTTTAAAGGACAGAAAATAGGGAACATAGCAAAGAATCTCTTCAGATGCACAAGCCATCAAGGTAGAAAGGAATGTGACAATGACTCACAGAGGTTCTCATGGATGAATGCCCATGTAGAATGGTAGCAAAGCAGTGGTATGTTTAGCAGACAGTGGCTGCAGTCCAGCAGAGCTTCCCATTAACAACTATGGGAAATGAAAGGCCGTATGTTGTCAAAGCTCTGTCTACTATGGCTGGCAGAGGGAGCCCAGGGACCAGGGAAGGAGGGGAAGTTCAAGACCGCAGCCATTATACTTATGGTGGGAACTCATATCACAAAGTAAAAACAAGAGCAGACTAATTGGTGAACAAATGAGATACAATGCAATAATGGCAATTTTCTAGCTACACAACATTTCTTATTCCAGACATAGGGGTGTATCCAGTTAGCCCCTCCCACTGATGGAATGGCTTCTGTCAGAGAAATGGGGTGGAGGCCAATTTCCTCTCCCCACCCAACTCACTGTGACCCTGCTCCCCAGATCGGCTCTGGAGGGTTGGAAGTTTGCTCATGCAATGTTGGGTCTCATCCATGGTCTTCAATTCAGTACATTTTTACACGTATATTTTCCATTATTTCAGACCCTTTAAGGTGGTCTACAAAGGTAGGTTTTTCATTGCTTTGATTATAGGTTTAGGTCAAGGGTGGGCAACTTGTGGCCCTCCAGAAGTTTTGGTCTACAACTCACATCATATCTCACCATTGGCTATACCAACTAGGGCCTTGCTGGTCTATGACTGTAATAAAATTGATTGATTGATTGATTGATACTGGCTAGGGCTGATGGAAGCTGCAAGTTGCCCATTCCCGGTACAAAGTAACAATGAACAAGGACCAGACTACTAGATAGTTTACTACACCATTTTTGTTTGCATGCCAGACCCTAAAATCAGGGTTCAAGCAGCTACTTTAAGTCCTGGATTGCTAACCCAGATCTAAAGCACAGATAATTTTATAATTTGGTTTATCACAGAGACATGGGAGTGTTCCTTAACTAAGGGTGCAATCCTATGCATGTTTAGACAGAAAAAAGTTCTACAATTCCTAGTATTTCTCAGCCAGCTGTCCAGGGAACGCTGGGAAGTATAGAACTTTTTTCTGTGTAAACCTGCATAGGATTGTAAACTGAGTAACTTTAGCAAGCCACAAACTGCATAAGGCCTTCCTCTAGGCCTGACTCAGTTTGCAGGAGATGTTTCCTATTTGCAAATAATCCCCTTAAAAACTTAGCATTTGCATTGAGAAATAAAATAAAAGGAGTGCTTCCCTTTCACTCCTCTATGCTTGCTATAAACAAAAGGAATAGTTTCTACAAAGGTCAACTTCCACAACAAACAGTGTTCCATTCTGAGATTGTCTTTTGACCCCTGTGCTAAATCAAGAGCGTATAAAATGATCTGGACACATTTCCCCTAATTTAGCAAAAATAGATCATAAGAGTAATGCACATTTATGTTTAAGAAACAAATTAGGACAATGCACAGAGGGAGCAATCCTATGGCTGCTAGTCGGTGGCTAGACAGCCATAGGGCATGCTGGTTTCTGGAACTGACCCCCCCCCCCCCCGCACTGCCTCACAGACAGCTCGGAATGGCCCCACGCTCGGAGGAGCATGGAGCAGCGAAAACGGGGTGTTCTGGGGTGGGGAAGGTGGAAATGCCAGTACGACGCATCCTATGTGTTGTCCAGCAGCCTCTCACCCCGCTCCGCCTTCCCTCATCTGGACAGCCGAAATCGGCTGTCTAGCCGCAAATGCAGGGAGGCTGAAGCACAGAGGGGACAATCCCCTCTGTGCTGCTCCTGCCCTGAATTGGATAGGCGGTTGCCTCAGAGTTCAGAGCACAATCCTATGGAGATAGGTGGCCACCTCTGAACTCTGAGGCAACCACCTATCCATGCTTCAGTCTCCCTGCATTTGCGGCTAGACAGCCGATTCCATGCATGTTTAGACAGAAAGAAGTCCTACAACTCCCAGCATGACTATGCATGCTTAGACTTTTTCCTGTCTAAACATGCATAGGATCTCGTCCTTAATGAAGAACAGTACCCTTACATAATGTTAAGCAATAGCCGAGAAAATATTATAATGCAAACATTATGTAATCATAACTAAAGGTTGCCACTATTTCTCATATTGCTTTAAGAATATAATGCCAAAGGCTGACACACACAATGCAATTCATATTTTACTTGCCCTAATCAACCTCATCTATTTTCCCCACGCCACACTAATACGCTGTGTGTTAAAAGAGGCATGTGGAAGAGATACAACCTGGAGCAGATGGCTCAAGGATGCCAGAACGACCGGATACCTACTGCTGCTAGAGACAGCAGAGATGGAAATTTATGGCTGCCAATTTGGCTTAGCTTGAGATATGTCCTACAAACCTGTTTGACCGACTAAGGAAGGGCAAGATGGCAGACAGGTGCATAAATCACTGGCAAGTTAGTAACACAATTCTCTGATAGCCTATGTGCTGGGCTTTCACAGATATGCACACAACAAAGGTAAGAACGATGGAAGCACTCACCAAACAATTAACATCTTGAAGGAAGAGAATGTCAAGAAGCAACATTAAAAGCAACAGCAGGTAAAGGTAGTGCATGGAGCAAATGCAGTGTATGATGTAGAAAGCAGAGCAAACTTGAGGGCTCTGACCAGCATGAAGGGATAATCCTGATTTTATAACTCTTTTCACTTTTGCTCAGTGGAACAATTTAATAAGATTTCACCCAGAAAATGTATAAACATCCCATTTTGATTATTTTTCTTGCAAATGTTCCTAGTCAGATTATTCCTGTGTTTATAAGAGTTTCCCCTTTTTTCTTTCTATCCCACTATTGTTTTTCCCAGCAGCTAAATTGCTACTAGCCACATCCATGGTCGGATATACTGTGAAATGGGTTTGCACTTCAGTGGGCATATTAATTTTTTTTTAAAGTGAGCCTTAGAGAGCAATCCTATGGCCACTAGACAGAGGCTAGGCGGCCATAGGATATGCTGTTTTCTGGGAACTGACCTTGGAGGCCATGTTCTGAGGTTGGTTCCCGGAGAACCGATCTCCTCGCACTTCTGCGCTGCCTCAGAGGCAGCATGGAACAGCCCTGTCCTCCATGCTTGCAAGAGGAGCATAGAGCGGCCAGAAAGGGGCATGGCTGGGGGCGTTCTGGGGCGGGGAGGGCATAACTGCCTGTATGACACATCCTATGTGTCAGACAGCAGCCTCTTTCCCCGCTCCGTCTTGCCACTGCTAGACAGCTGCAATCAACTGTCTAGCTGAAAAAGCAGGGCAGGAGAAGCATGGAGGGAACAATCCCCTCCGTGCTTCTCCTGCCCTGTTTTGGATAAGCAGTCGCCTCTGAGTTTGGAGGTGGCCGCCTATCTAGACAGGATTGTTCCCTTAATGTCTGATTCAAATCTCAGTTCAGTCACTAAGGGCGCAATCCTATCAGGATAGGCGGCTGCCTCCGAACTTGGCGGCAACTGCCTATCCAATGCAGGGCAGGAGAAGCACGGAGGGGATCGTCCCCTCTGCGCTTTAGCCACCCTGCATTCACAACTAGACAGCCCATTTCGGCTGTCTAGCTGCGGAAGGTCGGAGTGTGGAAGGGAAGCCAGATGATGCATAGGAAACATCAGACTGTCACTTCTGCCTCCCCACCCCGGAACGCCCCCCGGAACTCCCCGTTCTCACTGCTCCATGCTCCTCTTCCAAGCATGGGGCCATTCTGTGCTGCTTACGAGGCAGCAAGTGAGGGGGTGGATGTCGGTTCCTTGAGAACTGACCTATCCTATGGCCGTCTAGCTGCTGACTAGCGGCCATAGGATTGCACCCTAACTCACTAGCTGCATCAAGGCAAACTGCCCCTCATCAGCAATATTGGGATAATAATGTTGGCCTTTATTACGGAGCTGTGAAGTGTCTGGAAGACTTGAAATGTACTTATATGAAGCGTGATTACTATACATTCCATTGTCTCCACATGAAAGGAAATTAATGAAAACTTGCATCACATAATAATGGTTGCTTCCTGAAGCTAGTTCTCTAGAAGAGAGGAAGACAGAAATGGTAATGGAAATTACCAGGGATCCTGGAAGCAACTTTTCCTTGAAAACAAAATGCAGCAAGGAGTCATTCAGGTTATACTGTTGATAACAGCAGGCAGGATAGAGATGATTTGATTTTAATTTGAGTGAATATTTATAAAAATCCAAATATAGAATTGCTTTGCTCTGTATGTACAGTAAGTGGAACATTTGGCCGCACTGTGGTCTTCTCAGTGGTATTAAGCTGCAGATTTGTGATTCATTATTTATAACAGCACTCACTCTGCAAGGTATCAGAACCTAGCAAAAAGTTTCAAGTTGTTATAAAAACCTGGATTCTATCTTTCATTTCTGAGTAGGTAACAGAAGGGGTGTGGGGAGGTGAGTGAGTGTCAGGAGAGTAGGATTTTGGAACCAGTTCAGGACAAGCTTTTAGTTTGAGAAGTTCCCTAGGTGTACCAGGTGTAGGGCAGCGTATAGGGGTAAACAAACCAATTCCTGTTTCACACGTTTCCTGTCTCACAAGGTTTTGGGAAGAATATTTTTGTGAAGCTCTTAAAAAAAGGGAGTTAGTAGTAAATGTACATAATTTTGTTAAACACTGCACCACTTTCTGTTAAGAGTACTTTTTATTTATATCAATACATACATGGGTAGGGTTGGATGAATCTGTCAGTTTTGGTTTCATTCAGTTTCTCATTTTTTCCAGCTTAAGTTCTTCTCATCTATTTCCATATCACATTGCAATTTTTTTAAAAGTCTGCACAAAAATTCATGCCCATTTTCATGTGCATTTCTCCTAATACACATTTTTTTATATGCAATTTGGCTAATATACACATTTTATGCAAGCAATGTCCCCTACTGTAATGCATTTTTGTACATCTTCAAGAATATATCCATTTTTGTATGGCCTTTCCTTTACTATACACATTTTTGTGTGCATTTTTTTTACTGGGAAGTAGCACTGCAAAATTCAGTAAAATGCCATGATCAAAGTATATAACTATTTTGGTTCATGGATTGGTTTGAGAAGTGTGAGTTCGGAAAGAACCAGTCAAATTTTTGCTTTCCTTAGTTAGGGGCCATGCACACAGAGGGTAAAGAAGGCAGGAAAATTCATCCATTTGCCTTCCTACCTATCATGTCAAGTCAAAAATTGTTATGTGATAAAAATTCCACATGGAGGGAGCAATCCTATGGCTGCTAGACAGTGGCTAGACCGTGCTGCCTCAGAGGCAGTGTGGAGAAGCCCTGTCCTCTGCGCTCAGAAGAGGAGTGTGGAGCAGCTGAAAAGGGTCGGGGTTGGGGGTGTTCTGGGGCGGGGAGAGCAGATCTACATGTATGACACGTCCTATGTGTCGTACAGCAGCCTCCTCTCCCGCTCCCCCCGCCCCCGTGGCTAGACAGCTGAAAATGGCTGTCTAGCAGAAAAAGCAGGGCAGGAGAGGCACGATCCCCCCCCCCCCGTGCTTCTCCTGCCTTGCTTTGGATAGGTGATCACCTCTGAGTTTGGAGGCAGCCACCTATCTAGATAGGATTGCTCCTTAAGTAATCTTGAATAGACAGCTGTGTGAAACTATGCCCCATATTCCAGATTATCTCATATTCCAGTTCATTTTAGTCTTTGACTTATCAGAGATCTTAGTCCTGCATGAAGATTGATAATGAAGAAAAAAGCATAAAGACTGTGAATCATATTATTGGATCAACTTTTCTAAGTGCTATACAATGCATACTTTTGAGCTATGCAGAATATTTCATGATATTAGGCAGAGTTTGCTGAACAGTCCTGAGTAACTGAAGACTATCCTGTTGAAAAAAATCCAATAAACTAAGATGACTTCCTATTTTATTCACAGATAAAAAAATAAATATACTCAGTGGAGAAAACATTCTTTAGTTATCAAATCACACAAATACAAATATTTTGCTATACTGAATATTGAAACATAAGTAGTTTACAATAGGGAAAGCTTAGTGCTATATTCATTTATAAAACACCTTAGATGATTTCACAATATTTTTATTGGCTAGCCAGAGTGCAGGAAAGAGACTGAAATTGTTCCACATACAGACCTAAAGTTAGTTTAGATTCTAGGCATTCAATCTAACTTTTACAAACGATAGTTCCTTTTTACTACTATGATTATATGTACAAAGCATGATGAACACATATGTTTGAGTAATTAATTTAGTGTAGGTGGTCTTGACTATGCACTCATGCTACAGATTTTGTAATATGACAGACACATGATCACATCCTTATACTCCACAATAATAAATCCAAAACAGCCACCAACCTGAATCCATACTCTTTAGATCACTACTGCAGGTTAGAATCCATTCACATGGGCATGTATGCCCAAGATAAAAGAATAACAGTTATGACAATCCTATACCTGTCTACTCAGAAGTAGGTCCCACTTAGTTCAATGTGGCTTAGTCCCAGGTAAGTGGGGATTACAGTTTAATGGAGTAATCCCAAGTGGTTCTGGGGGCTGTTATATGCCGGACGATCCACCATTTCCCAAGCTCTGCAAACTACTTTTACTCTCCTGGCAGATATTGTTTTTTAAAATTTCCCTCCCACTGGTTCCAATGGAAAGGAAAATATCCTGGCTGGGCCAGGAGCACCGTTAAACTGTATAAATCTGGACACAGATTTAAGCAGATTAATCAGGATGAGGTGTTGTGGGGGAGGTCTCTGAGAAAGGAATCTCTAAAATCATGCAATAGGTTCTACAAGTTTGCTTTTAAACTGTGTAAGAGTAAGAATCACCAGCTTTCAGAGGAAGCCTCCCACAGTGTTTCTACTCAAGTCCCTGTTCTAGGCATGCCACCTGACTGAAAGGCAGTCCCTGAGTCATGATACAGAGATGCAACAGGCAGCCTCTTCCAAGAGGAGGTCAGTTGGCTGCATCTTTATAGCAGAACTGAATGTTCCAATCATACTTTATGCCAGTGGAGGCTGGTGGCTCTCATTTTGGTGGGGCTGTGAATCCATTCTCGGTTTCAGTCAGAACCAGCCAGAAGTCTGAAGGAGCTATCCAAGGTACAGAACCTATTTTGGGGATAGGGTTCAGCCCCTTTGATAGCTCCTTTAGAGTTCTGGCTGGTTCTGACTGAAACCCGGAATGGATTCACAGCCCCACTGAAATCGGAGCTACCAGCCTCCACTGCCTAATGCAGAGAAGAGGTAGAATTATCTGCCCTTCTGTGGAGGCTCCAGGACGCAATGACAGCACAATGAATCATGGAGAAACAGTGGGCTGACTCCTGGGGGTGGGGGGAACCTTAGGCCACAGGAGCTGTCAGTCAATCAATCAATCAATCAATCAGTCCCTGTGACACACGCAAGCATTTCTTCCAATGCACTCTAGTGTGCCTGGCAAACAGTTTGGGAATTCCTGACTAACACACATTACGGCAGCTGTGTGGAGTTCCTGCCAGGTAGCTACTAGGCTGCCGCAACATATAAACCAATCGTAATTATGATCCTTCTGGGGATAGGAAAAAAGAGAGCATTATATACTCCTGTTAATTAAAACAGGTTTGAACAGTACAGAGAGAAAGCATGTCCTCCTGAATTACTTCTCCTGAAATACCTTATCTTGTGTAAAATATTATCTTGGGGTGTTCAACCCTCCCAATCTGGATTCTGGATAAAAATACTACACTGGACTTTTTAAAACAACAGGGACAAGATTTACTTTAGGGATAAAAAGATCAGGATCTTTGTGTGAACAAGCAATAGGACAAATGACTTAATAATGTTGCATGCTCTTATATTTCCCCTTTCCTCAAACCCTCACAACTTCTCCTCCCTTTCCCTGAACTGCCCACTGTAACTATCCTTGCTTCTAGTCTCCTGCATTTTCTCCCGTCTCCCTGGTAAGCAGCCACAGCAGACTACTGCTCACTCTGCTGTTATCCCTTTCCGAGAGGCCACTCCCCATACAAGGTTCACTACCCTTTTTTGCTTATAGAATCATATCATAGAATCATAGAATAGTAGGGTTGGAAGGGGCCTACAAGGCCATCGAGTCCAACCCCCTGCTCAATGCAGGAATCCAAGTCAGAGCATCCCTGACAAATGGCTGTCCAGCCTCGTCTTGAAGGCCTCCAGTGTGGGAGAGCCCACCACCTCCCCAGGTAATTGGTTCCATTGCCGTATTGCTCTGACACTCAGGAAGTTTTTCCTGATGTTCAGTCGGAATCTGGCTTCCTGTAACTTGAGCCCATTATTCCGTGTCCTGCACTCTGGGATGATCAAGAAGAGATCCTGGCCTTCTTCTCTGTGACAACCTTTCAAGTACTTGAAGAGTGCTATCATATCTCCCCTCAGTCTTCTCTTCTCAAGGCTAAACATGCCCAGTTCTTTCAGTCTCTCTTCATAGGGCTTTGTTTCCAGTCCCCTGATCATCTTTGTTGCCCTCCTTTGAACCCTCTCCAGCTTGTCTGCATCCTTCTTAAAGTGTGGTGCCCAGAACTGGACACAGTACTCCAGATGAGGCCTAACCAGTGCTGAGTAGAGGGGAACTAGTACTTCCCGGGATTTGGAAGCGATGCTTCTATGAATGCAGCCCAAAATAGCATTTGCCTTTTTTGCAGCCACATCACATTGTTGGCTCATATTCAGCTTGTGATCGACGACAATTCCAAGATCCTTCTCGCTCGTCGTGTGGTTGAGCCACTTATCCCCCATCTTGTAACTGTGCATTTGGTTTCTTTTTCCTAGGTGCAGAACTTGGCATTTGTCCCTATTAAATGCCATTCTGTTGTTTTCTGCCCAGCACTCCAGTCTATCCAGATCACTTTGAATTTTGTTTCTGTCTTCCAAAGTATTAGCTATCCCTCCCAATTTTGTGTCATCTGCAAATTTGATCAGCATTCCCTGCACCTCCTCCTCCAAGTCATTAATAAAAATGTTGAAGAGCACTGGGCCCAGGACTGAGCCCTGCGGTACCCCACTCGTTACCTCTCCCCAGCTTGAGAAGGTCCCATTGATAAGCACTCTTTGAGTCCGATTCTGTAGCCAACTGTGGATCCACCGGATCGTTGTTTCATCTAGCCCACTTCGAGCTAGTTTGCTCATCAGGATATCATGGGGCACTTTGTCGAAAGCTTTGCTGAAGTCGAGGTATATGATGTCTACAGCATTCCCACAGTCTACAAGGGAGGTGACTTGATCAAAAAATGAGATCAGATTTGTCTGGCAGGACTTGTTTTTGACAAATCCATGTTGGCTTCGAGTAATCACGGCATTGTTGTCAAGGTGCTTCCAGATGGATTGCTTTATGATCTGCTCCAGAATTTTCCCAGGGATTGATGTCAGACTGACTGGTCTGTAGTTCCCAGGTTCCTCCTTTTTACCCTTTTTGAAGATAGGGACAACGTTAGCCCTCCTCCAGTCATCTGGCACTTCCCCTGTCCTCCATGATTTCTCAAAGAGAATAGACAGCGGTTCTGAGAGTTCTTCTGCCAGTTCCTTTATGACTCTAGGATGCAGTTCATCTGGCCCTGGAGATTTGAACTCATTCAAAGTAATGAGGTGTTCCTTGACCATATGCCTGTCGATCTCAAGCTGCAATCCTGCCCCTTCAGCCTGTACTTCGCCTTTGCCAGGGGGGTCATAGACCCTCTTTTGGGAGAAGACTGAGCCAAAGTAGGAATTGAGCACCTCTGCCTTTTCTTTGTCCTCTGTTATCATTTTGCCATCCTTATTTAATAGCTGAACAACCATTTCTTTCCTCTGCCTTTTACTATGCACGTAGCTGAAGAAAGCCTTTTTGTTGTTTTTAGCATCCCTCGCTAACCTCACCTCGTTCTCCGCTTTAGCCTTCCTGACGCCATCCCTGCAATTCTGTGCTACCTGCCTGTACTCTTCCTTTGTTACTTGGCCTTCTTTCCACTTCCTATATGTGTCCTTTTTTGTTTTCAGGTCATCCCTAAGCTTTTTGTGAAGCCACATTGGCTTCTTCTGTTGTCTTCCACCTTTTCTTCTTGTTGGAATTGTTTGTGATTGTGCCTTGAGAATTTCCTTTTTTAAAAGTTCCCACCCATCTTGGACTCCTTTTCTCGCTAGCATTGCTTGCCATGGGACCTTACTGATCATTGTTCTGAGTTTATGAAAATCAGCTTTCCTAAAATCCAGGGTACGCGTTTGAGTACACTCGGCTTTTGCTTCCCTTAGAACCAAGAACTCAAGTACAACATGGTCGCTTTCCCCCAGAGTTCCTGTAACTGCTACTTTATCCACTAAGTCATCTCTGTTGGTTAGGATCAAGTCAAGGATAGCCGATCCTCTAGTTCCTTCCTCTACTTTCTGTAGGAGGAAGTTATCCGCCACACAAGTCAGGAATTTCCTGGAGGGGCCATGTTTTGCAGAATTTGTCTCCCAACAAATATCGGGGAAATTGAAGTCCCCCATTACTACTACATCATGCTTCCTTAAAAAATTGGCTATTTGCTTTTCAAAAGTTTCATCCTTGTCTTCTCCTTGATTGGGTGGCCGGTAGTAGACTCCGACCACCAGGTTCCTTTTATTCTTTGCTCCATTTATTTCAACCCAGATGCTCTCGATGGGGCTACCAAGCTCCTCCTCCTGTATTTCTGTGCAGAGATATGTATTTTTCACATACAGTGCAACCCCGCCTCCCTTTCTGTTCCTCCTGTTCTTTTTGAACAAGTTATATCCTTCAACTGCTGTATTCCAGTCATGAGAGTCATCCCACCAAGTCTCAGTTATACCTATCAAGTCATAATTTCCCTCCTGTATTAAGAGTTCAAGTTCGTTCTGTTTGTTTCCCATACTCTGGGCATTAGTATATAGACATCGAAGACCATGTGCTTCATAGTCTGGCTTTCTTCCTACCTGTGTCTGAAGACTATTATTGGGCGCTATCAGAGCTGTTCTCTCCATTGCAGTGCATGCGCCTACGTCCATTGTTACCCCCAACATTACATCTCCCTTCCCCGTAGGATTCAGTTTAAAGCCCTCCTGATGAAGTTCTTCATGCTGTGGCCAAACACATTCTTCCCAGCCTTTGTGAGGTGCAACCCATCCCTAGCCAACAGCCCATCTTCCAGGAAGTATAGCCCGTGGTCCCAGAATCCAAATCTCTCTCGTCGGCACCACCTTCGTAGCCAGTCATTCACCCAGAGTATTTTTCGTTCCCTTTCTATCCCTCTTCTAACTACTGGAAGGATGGATGAGAAAACTATCTGGGCCCCAAAGTTCTTGAGTTTCCTTCCCAAAGCTTCAAAGTCTGACGTGATCTCTTCGTAGCTCCGCTTGGCGGTATCATTTGTTCCCACATGGATGAGAAGAAAGGGATACCTGTCAGTGGGCTTTATGAGTGCAGGCAACCTTTCAGTCACGTCTCTAATCTGTCCTCCCGGGAGACAACATACCTGGCGAGTCCACGGGTCTTCGCGACATACTTGGGTCTCGATCCCACGCAGCAAGGAGTCTCCCACTACTACCACTCTTCTCTTCTTCTTCTTGTAGGCCTGGGTTTCATCGCCTCTGTTTGACTGACCTTTAGCCTCTTGCTCACTCTCATGCAGGTTCCCCTGTGATTCTTCCTCTGCAGGCTGTCCTCCAGTCTCATCTGCAAGTACCTGGAATCGGTTCCACAGCTCCACCGCTTCCACTGGTGCAGAGTGGCGTCTAGTTCTTCTTCTCCTAACTGTCACCGTTTTCCAAGGAGTATCCTCTACTCCATTTTTCTTCACCTCAGCATTTCCCACTGCCTCATCTTGCTGTTGCTCTTCAAGCTTCTGGTCTGCCCTTTGTTGCTGTAGTTCCCCCATTCTGTCCAAGAACTCTTCGTGTTCTCTTATTCCCCGGAGGGTTGACAGTCGCCGCTCCAGTCCACTTACTTTTTCCTCCAGCAGCGTGATCAACTTGCACTTGTTGCAGGTGTAGGCCATGTTGTTCTCAGGCAAGAAAACAAACATTGCACACACCTTGCAGGTCACCACCACTGGAGAGTCTTGTCCTTCCATAGCCTCTTTTCCCTTTTTGTGTCTAGCTTTGTGATTGTTCTAGACTAGCCTGTGCCTGCTCCTCTACTCAGTAGAGGTTAAAAGCAGAGTCCCACTGGTGTGGAAGTGTGTGTTACAAGACAAATAAATGAAAAAAGTTAGTAAAAAATAAATAAATAAAAAAAAATGTTAGGGGCCTCCCCCTTGACCTCCCCTGCCGAACTCCCCTGGCCAACTCCTGTTTGCTCCCCCTGTCTGCTCACTCTGTTCGCTCGCTCTCTGGGAGCTTGCCTGCTTCTGTAGTCCCTGGACCAGCTGGAGCAGCTTGCTCTGCTCTGCTCTGCTCAGCTGGGAGGCGGGAAACAGACTGAAGCTTCCCGCCCAGTCAGCTGCTGGGAGTACTCAGGCCACACCCCTCCAATTCAGTTGGAGCTCTCAGAAGCTCCTGGTGAGCTCACAGCCAGTCAGAAGGATAAAGGGCAGCGCCCTGGGCTTCCTGCAACCCACTTACCTCTTAGCCTCTGTCTCCTTTGTCTCCTTTGTCTCTTCAACCACTGCAACTCCCCTGGCCAACTCCTGTTTGCTCCCCCTGTTCGCTCGCTCTGTTTGCTCGCTCTCTGGGAGCTTGCCTGCTTCTGTAGTCCCTGGACCAGCTGGAGCAGCTTGCTCTGCTCTGCTCTGCTCAGCTGGGAGGCGGGAAACAGACTGAAGCTTCCCGCCCAGTCAGCTGCTGGGAGTACTCAGGCCACACCCCTCCAATTCAGTTGGAGCTCTCAGAAGCTCCTGGTGAGCTCACAGCCAGTCAGAAGGATAAAGGGCAGCGCCCTGGGCTTCCTGCAACCCACTTACCTCTTAGCCTCTGTCTCCTTTGTCTCCTTTGTCTCTTCAACCACTGCAACTCCCCTGGCCAACTCCTGTTTGCTCCCCCTGTTCACTCGCTCTGTTTGCTCGTTGTTGTTGTTCAGTCGTGTCCGACTCTTCGTGACCCCATGGACCATAGCACGCCAGGCCTTCCTGTCCTCCGCTCTCTCCCGGAGCGTGCTCGAGTTCATATACATTGCATCGGTGATGCTATCTAGCCATCTCATCCTCTGCCGTCCCCTTCTCCTTTTGCCTTCAGTCTTTCCCAGCATCAGGGTCTTTTCCAGAGAGTTTTCTCTTCGCATTAGGTGGCCAAAATATTGGAGCTTCAGCTTCAGTATCTGTCCTTCCAATGAGCACTCAGGGTTGATTTCCTTTAGGATGGACTGATTTGACCTCCTTGCAGTCCAGGGGACTCGTAAAAGTCTTCTCCAGCACCACAGTTCAAAAGCATCAATTCTTCGGCACTCAGCCTTCCTTATAGTCCAGCTCTCACAGCCATACATTACTACTGGGAAAACCATAGCTTTGATTAGACGGACCTTTGTCGGCAAGGTGATGTCTCTGCTTCTTACTATGCTGTCTAGGTTTGCCATAGCTTTCCTCCCAAGGAGCAAGCGTCTTTTAATTTCATGGCTACAGTCACCGTCTGCGGTGATCTTGGAACCCAAGAAAGTAAAATCTGTCACTGCTTCCATTTCTACCCCTTCTAGATGCCAGGAAGTGATAGGGCCAGATGCCATGATCTTAGTTTTTTTAATGTTGAGTTTCAAACCAGCTATTGCACTCTCCTCTTTCACCCTCAACAAGAGGCTCTTTAGATCCTCTTCGCTTTCTGCCATTAGGGTGGTATCATCTGCATATCGGAGGTTGTTGATAATTCTCCCAGCAATCTTAATTCCGACCTGTGATTCATCCAACCCAGCGTTTCTCATGATGTACTCTGCATATAAGTTAAATAAGCAGGGTGACAATATGCAGTGTACACATGAACAAAACCTTGGTCAGTTATCAGGTATATGCCAAATACACATAAAATCCATAGAATCAAAATGGCAGATCAGAGTCATCGTAACTACAACTACTGACTCTGCTGTTTGTATGTAATTTGGAGCTGTGTTGGTGGTGAGTCCACTTCCTTACTAAGGTAAACTGTACCTGATACTCCCTGCCTGCCACGTCAGAGTGGAAGAAAACGCAGAAGCCGATGCAGTAAAAAGGTTATCCACTTTGCATCTCGTGTTTTCTGGGTCTGTGTCAAACGTCCACATATGATGGTATTCGTGTATGATCATTCAGTCGTGCCTTTATAAAAAGCTTTGATCTGGATCTTTAGCAACCAAACACCAATGAAACTGCTTTTTTACAGGCTGAAGTAAGATGCTAAAGACAGATTGCATTGCTTTGAAGCCAGTATGCAATCATTGAAAGCCACAAAATTACATCACTCAGATTAGCATTTTATTTTTTTTAAGCCTCCTAAATCTCTATACAAGCTTCATCTGATGTTTATTTAGTTTCTTAGCACAACAACAAGGAAGATGCTTATTTTTTTAATGAAGCAAGAAGAAAAACAATATTACATGACATCAATGCATACAAATGCAACGATAATTGTGACTACATTTTGCCAGACAACCATTAACTAAAAAAAGACCAAAACCAATAACAGCATAATTTGGCTGTGACTCACGTGACTTTAGTACTACTTGTTATTTCTGTACTTTTTGGGACTGGGAAAAAACCTACTAAAATCTATATATAGCAATCAGTGAAGAATTTTTGTGCCAGATATACTAGATTATAATGAGATATAATGAGATATGGTCTTATTATTTCGAGATACAACCTTTTACTATTTTTGCATTAAAAAGATGCAGAGGTATTGTTTTAAAAAAGTTCCTAAACAAAGCACATTATACTAAGGCAAACATCATAAATACTGAATGTACAAGAATTTGTAGGAAAACTTGTAGGGGTGGGGGTGGGGGTTTGCTTTTGCCTGTAACAATACTTAACATTTGAACAGTGCTCTCAAGTGCTCAAAATGCTTTCACCAGAGCATTATATACTTGGGACTTCCAAAAAGCATTTGACAAAGTACTTCACCAAAAGGCCTTGAATAAAATAGCAGCAATGGGATAAGAGGATGGGTTCTCTTGTGGGTGAGTAGCTGGTTAAACAACTAGAACGGAAGCCTAGGCGTAAATGAATAGTTCTTGCAGAGGAGAGAAGAAGAGGGACCCCCCAAGAAATTGTATAGGGATCAGTGATACTTAACCTCTTCATAAATGATATGGAGTTAGAAATAGACAGTGAAGTGACCCACATTGTGAAGGATACCAAATGACTGAGCATGGTGAAAACCCAAGTGGACTAGAAAGAGCTCCAAAAGGATCTTTTCAAACTGGGTGAATGGGCAACAAATTGGTAAATGGGGGCCAAAGTAAATAAGTGTAAAGTGATTCAAATTGGGGCAAAAAATCCTAACTTCACATATACACTGATAGAGTGCGAACTGGAGATGACTAACAAAAAAAAGAGAACTTGGGTTCAGGGTAGATAGGTAACTGAAAACAAGAACACCAACAGTAAAAAAAAAAAAAGGGGGGGGGAGGCAAATTCCATGGGGATCATTAGAAAAGGGGATGAAAATAGAAACTGTCAGTATGGTAATACCCTTGTACTGCAGATATTGAGCTGAAGCTAAGGGAAAATGGCTACCTATGGTCATCTAATAAATTTATGTCAGAAGTGAGATTCAAAAACCAGTGATTTCCAGTCCAACAGCTCAGTTTTTTAGCCACTAGGTTACATACCTTATGCAAACTGAAGAGGGTTAATTAGATTTCCCCCCCTGCAGTACTCATACTCATGGTTTTGAACTTCTAATTCAATTAATGAATGTCCCCGCCTTTCTTCCAAAAAACCTATTTTATAAGCAATCCTTCTTGTGCATACCTTTAAATTCCTCAGTACAAAACTACTGTTAAATCACGTGCAGTTCAGGATTTTAAACAAAGTGGTGAACAGGGGCTTTGGTAGGCACTTAAGGCACAATCCTATGCATGTTTAGAAGGGAAAAAATGTCCTACAACTCCCAGCATTCCCCAGACATTTTTTCTGTCTAAACATGCATAAGATTGTGCCTAAGAGATTTGGGGCTCAGGCCCATAGGACACAAATCTACATAAAATATGCATATAATCATTAACAACAAAGCTAGTGGAGATAACAGTATTCCAGCTGAGCTATTTAAAATCCTAAAAGATGATGCTGTTAAAGTGCTGCATTCAATATGCCAACAAATTTGGAACACTCAACAATGGCCGCAAGACTGGAAAAGGTCAGTTTACATTCCAATTCCAAAGAAGGGCAACGCCAAAGAGTGTTCAAACTACCGCACCATTGCGCTCATTTCACATGCCAGCAAGGTGATGCTCAAAATCCTACAAGCTAGGCTTCAGCAGTATGCGAACTGAGAACTACCGGAAGTACAAGCTGGGTTTTGAAGAGGCAGAGGAACTAGAGATCAAATCGCCAACATTCGCTGGATCATGGAGAAAGCAAGAGAATTCCAGAAAAACGTCTATTTCTGCTTCATTGACTACGCTAAAGCCTTTGATTGTGTGGATCACAACAAACTCTGGCAAATTCTTAAAGTGATGGGAGTACCAGACCACCTTACCTGTCTCCTGAGAAACCTGTACAAGGGTCAAGAAGCAACAGTAAGAACCAGACATGGAACAACCAAGTAGTTCAAAATTGGGAAAGGAGTACGACAAGGCTGCATATTGTCACCCTGCTTATTTAACTTATATGCAGAGTACATCATGAGAAATGCCGGGTTGGATGAATCACAGGTCGGAATTAAGATTGCTGGGAGAATTATCAACAACCTCCGATATGCAGACGATACCACCCTAATGGCATAAAGCGAAGAGGATCTAAAGAGCCTCTTGTTGAGGGTGAAAGAGGAGAGTGCAAAAGCTGGTTTGAAACTCAACATTAAAAAAACTAAGATCATGGCATCTGGCCCTATCACTTCCTGGCATATAGAAGGGGAAGAAATGGAAGCAGTGACAGATTTTACTTTCTTGGGCTCCAAGGTCACTGCAGACGGTGACTGTAGCCATGAAATTAAAAGACGCTTGCTCCTTGGGAGGAAAGCTATGGCAAACCTAGACAGCATAGTAAGAAGCAGAGACATCACCTTACCGACAAAGGTCCGTCTAATCAAAGCTATGGTTTTCCCAGTAGTAATGTATGGCTGTGAGAGCTGGACTATAAGGAAGGCTGAGCGCCGAAGAATTGATGCTTTCGAACTGTGGTGCTGGAGAAGACTCTTACGAGTCCCCTAGACTGCAAGGAGGTCAAATCAGTCCATCCTAAAGGAAATCAACCCTGAGTGCTCATTGGAAGGACAGATACTGAAGCTGAAGCTCAAATATTTTGGCCACCTAATGCGAAGAGAAAACTCCCTGGAAAAGACCCTGATGCTGGGAAAGACTGAAGGCAAAAGGAGAAGGGGATGGCAGAGGATGAGATGGCTAGATAGCATCACCGATGCAATGAATATGAACTTGAGCATGCTCCGGGAGAGAGTGCAGAACAGGAAGGCCTGGCGTGCTATGGTCCATGGGGTCACGAAGAGTCGGACACGACTGAACGACTGAACAACAACAAATGCAAATTTATAAATAATTACTAGGATTTATTTAAATTTCACAGGAGGAAAAGCCAGCCCATCAGTTTCTCATTAATTAATTCTTCAATTAATTTGCACCCTGATGCACCATCCCCAACCAATGGAAAAAGTTTTTTTCTAAGCTTAAATGTCATGAAGGGTAAAGATGTTTTCTACATGTGTTAGAGAATATGGGAAGCTGGCAGCATTCACCCTTCCATTCCCAGCTGCAGTTCCCCTTGAAAATTGTCCCTCCTTCCACATGGAAATTAAGCTGGGGGTTGGGGGGGGAGGACTTTCATTGGCACCAATAGACTCTTAGGGCTCTGTGGAATAGATTTGGGGCCCTGGTAAATAGATCCAGGGCCAGGGCCCAGAAACAGCAACACCCCTGGGTGGTGATCTCCCTCTCTTTTTTAGTTGCATCTGCAATAAACTAGGTATTCATAGTATACTTGATTGCACCTGAGTGTGTTCTCCAGCACTGAAGAGCCCTCTCCGCTCCTTGGTATACTGGGGAGCTGTAGTCAGTGAAACAGGCTGGACGTCGGCTAGAATGCAAATGGAGTAAGACTCGAAGCAAAGATGACCAATTTTATTTATTTATTTATTTATTCATTTCATTTCATTTCTATATCGCCCAATAGACCAAGCACACTATAGAGCACATAATCGTGCCTATTGCATGGCAGCGTGGGAAGCAAATGCTTATTTTGCTGCCTCTATTGCATCCTTGAGTAGCCGTTCAGTGGAGCTCTTCCAGGTGGACAAGGGGCTGTTAACACTCTCCCCAGCAAATGGGGCCCTGGCCCCGTTGAGGGCTCACTGTGACCTTTTTGCATTGCACTTTGAGGGCTAAATCGCTTGTCTCCACAGTGAATGTGATGCTGTTAGCGCAGTTCCAGTTGAGGTGTCTGATGCCACCATCTGCCCAATTTTGTGGGATCAGTTCCAGACGCTGTGGCCTGAGGATGTGGACAAGGTGCTTGCAGCAATGAGACTATGTGCCATCTAGATCCCTTTCCCTCCTAGCTAATAAAAGCTAGCCAAGGGGGTATGACTGGGTGTGTTCAGGGAGTGATAAATGCTTCCTTTCGGGAAGGGGTGGTCCCTGCTGTCCTTAAAGAGGCAGTCGTGTGACCACTCCTGAAGAAGCCCACTCTGGACCCAATGGTATTAGACAACTACCGCCCAGTCGCAAATACCCCTTTCTTAGGGAAGGTACTTGAGAGGGTTGTGGCAGGGCAACTGCAGGCACTCTTGGAGGATACTGATTATCTAGACCCATTCCAGTCTGGGTTTTGATCTGGTTATGGGACTGAATCAGCCTTGGTCACCCTAATGGATGACCTTTATTGAGAGAGGGACAGGGAGGGTGCAACCCTGTTAATTCTGCTCGACCTCTCATTGGCTTTTGATACCATCGACCATGGTATCCTCCTGGATTGACTCTGGGATGGGTATCGGATGCACTGTGTTACAGTGGTTCTGGTCATACCTATGGGGCCAATTTCAGAGAGTACATTGGATGACTATTCCTTGGCCCCTTGGCAATTGAGCTATGGGGTGCCACAGGGTACCATCTTGTCCCCAATGTTGTTTAACATCTATATGAAGCCGCTGGAAGAGGTCATTAGGGGATTTGGAGCCAAATGCCATCAGTATGCTGATGACATACAGTTCTATCTCCCTGTGACATCTGAATCAGGAGAGGCTGTGCAAGTCCTGGATCAGTGCCTAGACTCAGGAATGGGCTGGATGAGGGCCAAGAAACTTAACCTGATGGGTTAGTGGTTCCCGATAGGCTCTTTGCCTGTTCTGGATGGGGTTTGAAAGATCAGGTCCGTAGTCTGGGGGTACTCCTGGATCCATCATTGTCACTGGAGGTCCAAGTGGCTGTGGTGGCTCAAGTGCCTTTCACCAGCTTTGGCTGATTCACCAGCTACAGACTCTCCTGGACAGGGATAGCTTGGCCACGGTGGTACAGGCATTAGTAACCTCAAGACTGGATTGCTGCAATGTACTCTATGTGGGGCTGCTCTTGAGACTGGTCCGGAAGCTGGAGCTAGGGCAGAATGCAGCAGCTCAGCTGTTGTTGGGAGCTGCCCCTTTTCACTGTGCAACTCCTTTGCTGAGGGAACTGCACTGGCTGCCTATTCACTACTGGGCCAGGTTTAAGGTTTTAATACACATGTACAAAGCCCTAAACAACCTGGGACCAGGATACCTGAGAGAGCGCCTTCTCCCTTACCAACTTGCCCAGTCACTGAAGTCATTAGAGGGCATGTTCCTGGTGGTTCCACATGGACCCATGGCCCAATTAGAGTCCACCAGGAAAACAGCCTTCAGTGTGGTGGCCCCCTTCCTATGGAATTCCCTGCCTTTGGAGATCAGGCAGGTGCCAATATTGTGTTGCCTTCGGTGCCTCCTGAAAACATTATTATTTCAGGAAGCCTTCCTTGAGTGACTGGCCGCAGTTTATCACACTTGGTTGTATCAGAATTCTTTCCCTTTTAAAACAATTTTAAATTATTTTAACATGGTGTTTTTATTCTTTATCATGTGTGTTGTTCACTGCTGCAAGGTCTTTGGATGTGGCCCAGTATACAGATACTATAAATAAATAAATAAATAAATAAATCTACAGTGTATAGAGTCTGCTGCTTGCACAAACTGGGATCTAGCATCTCTCTGTCACCTCACCTCACCACAGCATCTCTTTTCTCTCTCTTCCTGAAATTTTTATGGAATTATTACGCAGTGCATGCTACTTTTCAGTGCCCTCCTCTCATGGCTTTTTGGGAAACGATTCAATAAAACTGGATGCTTGGTGCATAAATCCAAATTTCCTGTAAAAAAAAACAACTTTCATTGTCTGTTTTCTGACTCCAACCTTGTATAATATTTTGGAAAAAGTTACCCTTTTCTGTACTGAGCAGAGTAAATATTTTGTCAGTTGTTAAGGATGAGCTAGAGAGCAAGACCCAGCAACGCATCCAAATTCAGCAGGAAAACTTGGAACTGCTTTAGAACTGTGTTCCAAATTGTGATTGGTAAAATACTTCAGAGGCCAGCAGAAATACCAGCCACTCAAGCAATTCGGGAAAAGATGAGTGAACTTTTTCAGATGTGTGGAATTCCATCCCCCCACCCCACATCCTACATAGGTTTTTAATCAAATAGATGTTTTTCTTACAATCAGGGAAAAGAAGTTTCTTCCCTAATTGTTCAGTCATTCAGCATATTTTCAAGTGATGGTTTTATTAAGGGGCTGCACACACATTGCATCTGATAAGTAGAATGCTGTGATGAACTTAGAAAAACAGAAAAGATTAGTATTTTTCTAAGCTACAATGGCCTTACTTCTGCAACAATGTACTGGATGAGGACTAATAAACTAAAACTCAATCCAGACAAGACTGAGATGCTGTTGGTGGGTGGTTCTCCTGACCGGATGGAGGGTGTTCAACCTGTTCTGGATGTGGTTGCACTCCCCCTGAAGGAGTAGGTTCTTAGGTTGGGGGTTGTCCTGAAGCCATCGTTGTCACTTGAGGCTCAAGTAGCTTCAGTGGCATGTAGTGCCTTCTACCAGCTTTGATGGGTGGCCCAGTTATGCCCCTATCTGGACAAGGATAGCTTGGCTTCAGTTGTCTATGCTCTAGTAATCTCCAAGTTAGATTACTGCATTGCACTCTGCATGGGGCTGCCTTTGAAGACAGTGCAGAAGCTGCCAGACTGATAACAGGGGCAAGATGGTCCAACCATCTAACACAGATTCTGGCCCATTTGCGCTGGCTGCCTGCATGTTTCCGAGCCCAATCCAATGTGCCGGTTTTGACTTATAAAGCCTTACACGGCTCAGGATCACAGTATCTGATGGAACGCGTCTCCTAGCATGAACCAACCCATACACTAAGCTCTACATCCAAGGCCCTCCTCTGGGTGCTTCCTCCAGAGAGGCTCGGAGGACAGCAACAAGGGAGAGGACCTTCTCAGCAGTGGCCCCTCATTTATGGAATGATCTCCCCAAAAAGGCCCGCCTGGCGCCAACATTGTCATCTTTTTGGCACCAGGTTAAAATTGCCCTCTTCTCTCAGGCATTTGGCAGCATATAATGAACCTTTTTGATCAGGGCCTTGATTTTCTCTGATTTATTGTTTTAAATTGTTTTAGATATATGTTGTTGCTGTTGTATATGCTATATGATTTATGTCCTTACATGAATGGTTTTTATACTTTATATAATGCAATTTAATGGCTTTTAATTTTTGTGAACTGCCCAGAGAGCTTCGGCTATGGGGCGGTATAGAATTATAATAAATGAATGAAATGAAATGAATGAATATTTCAGAAGTATCAAAACACAAACCTGCATATTGCAAAGAAAGGACAAAATCTGGTGACTATTTCAAAAAAGTGGCCAATTGACCATAGCAAAGTGGCAGACTTGTTGGTACATATGCTATGAATTCTGTCATCTGGATGACTGCAAATTTTGGTAAATGAGAAAAACAAATAAAGTAGAGTACTATTTACAGTGCACTATTTACCCTGACAAGCAACACAACCTCCTTGATTCAGCATGGAGCTTCCATTATAGTTTTCCTAATGGATCAGATCCCATATGTACAAAAGGGTGCTGCGTTGTATAAGTAGGGCAACAGGCAGTGTGCACAGTTTATTTATTACACTTCTATACCGCCTAATAGCTGAAGCTCTCTGGGCAGTTCACAGAAATTAAAACAAGCACAGCATAAGAACAATATAAAATATAAAAGCTTAAAACTACAGTACAAAAATACAACCAGAACAAAACCTAACAGCAATGCAGAGATTTTAAAAAAACAGTAACAAATTTAAAACAATGGAACGAAAAGACTGAAATGCTAAAATACTAAAATTCCTGGGAAAATAAAAAGGTGGTGCCAGGAGAACCTCTCTAGGGAGCTCATTACATAAGAAGAGCTGTGCTGGATCAGACCAAGGGTCCATCTAGTCCAGCATTCTGTTCACACAGTGGCCAACCAGCTGTTGACCAACAACCACAAGCAGGGCATGAGTGCAACAGCACCCTCCCACCTATGTTCCCCAGCAACTGGTGTACCTAGGCTCACTGCCTCTGGTACTGCAGGTAGCACATAGCCATCAAGACTAGTGGCCACTGATAGCCTTCATTCCACAACTGGGGTGCCACAGCAGAAAAGGCCCTCTTCCTAGTAGCCACCTACCTCACTTCCTTTGGCAGGGGCTCACGGAGAAAGACCACTGAGGATGATCTTAAGGTCCGGGCAGGTACATATGGGAGGAGACGATCCTTCAGATAACCTGGCCCTAAACTGTTTAGGGCTTTAAATGTTAATACCAGCACTTTGAATCAGGCCTGGACATGGACTGGCAGCCAGTGCAGCTGGAAAAGTACTGTCATAATATGATCATGTTGTCCAGTCCTTGTTAACAATCTCACTGTCTTGTTCTGGACCAGTTAAAGTTTCCAGGCTGTTTTCAAAGGCCTCACGTATAATGCATTGCAGTAATCCAGACGAGAGGTTATCAGAGCATGGATGGCTGTAGCTAGGCTATCTCTGTCCAGATAAAGGCATAGTTGGTATATCAGCTTAAGTTGATAAAAGGTGCTCCGTGCTCAAGTGACAGTTCTGGGTCCAGGAGCACCCCCAAACTACAAACCTGTTCCTTTAGCGGGAGTGCAACCCTCGCCAGAACAGCTTGAACGTCACCTCACCGGCCACTAACAGGACCTCTGTCTTGTCTGGATTAAGTCTCAGTTCATTGGCCCACATCCAGTCAATTACCATGCCCAGGAACAGATTCAGAACAGCCGATGCCTCACCTGGATTTGATGAAAAAGGGAGGTAGAGCTGGGTGTCATCCATGTATTGATGACACCTCAGCCCACACCTCCAGATAACCTCCCCCAGTGGTTTCATGTAGATGCTGAACAGCATAGGGGATAAAATAGAGCCCTGTGCAACCCTATAGTATAGTTGCCACGGCACAGAGCAATAATCCCCCAGTGCCACCTTCTGGAATTGGCCATCCAAGTAGAAGTGGAACCACTGCAGCACAGTGCCTCTGTCTCTCAACCCAGACAACCTATCCAAAAGGATACCATGGTCAATAATATTGAAAGCTGCTGAGAGGTCCAAGAGAATAAACATTTCCCCTTCTAAAGAATTAAAGAAGTACAACCACAAACACTGCAAACAATAAACAATCAGTTAAAAGTACTGAACACAAAGCTGCAAACAGCTTCCTTCCTTTATCCCCCCTTCTCCTTTATACATCTAAAAAAATGTTTTCACTTGCCATCAAAAAGAAATCAAAGGTCTAGGCTGACTTCTCTGAGGAGGTGATTCCAAAGTCTGCGAGTCATTACAAAAAGGCTCTATCCTTGATTGCCACCTGCCTAATTTCTTATAGCAGGAGCATAGCCTTCAGTACTGATCTGAGGGCACAGGCAGAATTATATGGGAGTACGTGAACCTAGTAGGCAGAATGTTTAGGGAACTAAAGTCAATGCTGAAATTTTGAATGGGGCCTGGAAGACAGTGAAATTCTTTAAGTATAGGTGTAACGTGCTTGAAATGGAATAAGTGCTTGAATATATGCACTTATATTAACAACCTGACTGCCACATTCTGGACCAGCTGCTTTCAAAATACATTCCAAATGCAGCCTCACATAAAGGGCATTGCAGCAGTCTATGTTACCAAGGCATGGATGACCGTGGCAAGAACTCCCTTTCCCAGGAGAGGGTGCAGCTGGTACTCCAACAGAAGATAATATCTGTGTCCAGGAGTGCCTTTCATCTTCACTATTAAAATGTATTTATAAACTCTTTCCTATGCAAAACATGGCATTAAACACCCATAACATAATAAAAAACAATCTTCTAAAAAAATCACAGAGCAAACAATTCACAATTAGTTTACAAGGACAATGTCAGCCCAGGACAAATGTAAAAGCCCTGATTTCTGTCCCAATCCTTGGGTGGCAAAACCTGGAATTCATTCCATCAACTGAAATAAGAAAGGAGCAAGTGAACAACCAAAGACTGACCTGCACTTTATGTGGCATCTAAGCTGGAATGGATTTGAGTTCTTTGAGCAAAGCACTTCGCAAACATGTCACAGCAGGCTACTGACGTGTAATAAGCATAAGACTGTAAGGAAAGCCATGCTGAATGAGGCCAAAGGCCTACCTCTAATCCAGCATTCTGTTCATAGAGTGGCCAACCAGTGGCATGTGAGAAGCCCCCAAGCAGGACAGGAGTGCAAGAGCACCCTCCCGCCCATGTTCTCCAACAACTGGTATACTGCCTCTGATACTGGAGGTAGCATATCGCCATCAGGACTAGTAGCCTTCTCCTCCATGCATTTGTCTATAAATAATGCTATGAATCCATTGAGTCTCTTAAAATGCAGGTTTACATAAATATGGAGAAACAAAAAGAGGTGAAGATACAATTCATAAGGCAAGATGAAGCAGTGACAGATTGGAATTATGAAAGCGGCAGCAAAAGAGAGCCTGAAAAAAATGACACCGCTGACCCACCCATCCTCAGTGGCAACTAGCTCGGAGGAAATTCCCTTCCTCCCCCTACTCTTCCGACTGCCAGCAGCTGCGCATGATGTCTGGGAAGCATGGACAGGTGGTCACATATTTCATCCTGCATTGCAAAGGTCTAATTTTGAAGTGTGAAAGCAGACACTGAGTAACACCGCTTTCTCTGACTGGAGGGTGAATAACTCTGTTACACATCACATCACATCACATCACATCACGGGTTTTGAGAGTATTTCACTGTTAAAAGCAGAGAACTGCCACAATCGCTGATCGACATGTGACTTTTTTGTCTGAATGTGAACGGCAAACAAAGAGAGGTCTTGCTACAAGGCTTGGAACAGTAACTTCAAATTGGCACTGGGGCTGTGTTGAGAAGACAACAGCAGCAGCAATGCAAAAAAATTGTGTCACAGACTAGTCAAACTCAGCAACATTCCTCTTTCCCCACCCACAGACAAACTGCTTTCATTTGCAGCACACTTATATCTGGGATTTCAAAAGCAAAACACCCACAAATTCATGTCTGAGCAAATTTTAAGTCCCCTCTCCTTAGCATGGTCTTTTGTGTATATTGTCATAATCAGATGAACAACAAAAATAATTTAGCGCATAATCCCTGAACATAATGTAAATTACTGGAAGCAGCCATAAGAATCAACCGTTCACCTTGCCAAATAGTATTCACACAACATTGTTTTCTACTGCTTGTTTCTACTAGACCTGCTCTGTTCATAAGACTGTGGGGGCCCTACAAAGCCCACGTCTAGATTTCCTTTTATCTGCTTCATTTCTTGAACAGTTCTTTACCACATCCAGGACGAACTGAAATCTGTTTGTGGTTGACTCCAGGCACACTATTTGGAGGTGGTACAGGGCTGGCAACACTCCCCCCTCCCATTTTACAGAACACGTGTGACTGAATCTCTCTACACAAGGCTGTTAATCCACTGTATCTACTTTCAGTTTTGTCCCACAATTGGGATCTGAGCTCTACACAAAGAGCTTTTCCTTTCCTGCTACATAGTGGTATAGTGGAATAATGCAATTACACAAGTGGGGAAGTGCATTTTGTTTCACTTTCACAAATAATACTCCATTTTCCCTACTTTAAAAAAAGCCTGGGAAAGTGCTCTTCAAAACAGAAGCAAAACTGGAGGATCACGACCTTGTCTAAAGCACCTGTAAATGTGAATGAGGAATGACTAGCACATAATAAAAGCCTCTGGTAGAAAAGCCCTATATCTCTGGCCACCTCACTGGTTCTACCCACTGAACGACTAGAAAGGGCAGAAGAAAGTGTTTTATGAGATCCCATGAACACCAGGGCTTGACAGGAAGTTCTTCTGTAAAAGTTTGTATTTACTGCATTTAAAACATTCGATATATATTCATTTTTAAAGGCACATCTTTGAATGGATATAGCCCCCCAAATTCTCATGTCCCAGGTGCTCCTTGCCCAGTGCCTGAGTCCATGCAGATGAGAAAGCGAGATCATCCATGATCTTTTATGATTTTATCTGCTTGGGTCCTCCCACCAGGCTCACCTTCTTGAATGGAAAGAGGCAAAGCATCACTGAATGAAATGCGTCTCAACCCTCCCATGAATTTTAGTATTCTAATACATCTTTAATGGACAAACAGCCACAAACACAATGGAAATTTGTTGGAGTAAAAGCCTAAAAAAGGCCAGTCCAGTTACACAATGCAAAAATAATTTCATTTTTCTCATACTGCTCCTTTCATGCTGTAGGTTTTTTTTTCAATCCTACATTACTCAACAGACTGTTACTAAATATGCTCACCTTAGATCATAACCATAGGCAATAATAATGATAATAATGTCTAACTAAATTTTAATTATTTCATAGATGTGATATAATTCACATTCTTTTGCGATTATGTATTGTGAATGTATGCTTTTGAACTCACCATATACAATCACAAAAGAATGTGAATTGTCACAGGCTGGAAGAATATGTAGCATGATTTTTTAAAAGGATTGTCAAAATATATGAATGAAATCCCTTGCCACCTTAACTAGCCCACTTTACTGAATGTCTTAATTGTTTGGGAAATATTTTATTATTTTCATGGTGAAAGTAAGACCACTAAGCTTGCATGCCACCTAATCATAGGATTCTAGTTTTTTTAAAAAAAAACTTTTAAATAAAAATTAGAAATAGTATTAATATAGCACTAAGAATGTTCCGCCTCATCTTCTTGATGGATTAAATAAGTAAGTTATTATGGAACATTTTACATATAAACTCCTTTTATATTTTCATACAACTGGTAACAGAGTGGAAAACCAAGTATACTTAGGGTGCAACCCTATGCATGTTTAGACAGAGAACAGGCCTACAACTCCCAGCATGCCCCAAACAGCAATGAAAGAAAAGTACTAAAAACATAAACATAAGGCCCCTCACAAAACCTGTACCCACATGCCTTGCATGTTAGAATGGGGCAAACAGGAGGCCAGATAAAAGCGTTACATGATCTTTCCTGTATGTGCTTCACATACACACAAAAAAGCACTGTGCTAATCAACCCTGCAGCCATTTGCAAAAGATGAACAGAATCCTTACAGAAAATGTGTTTCCATATCTGGGTCCTCCTCCTCCCTTTATCCAGAAAAAGATGATTCACGCTGTTACAGTGGCAAAGAATAATCTTTGAATCATACTTTTGGAAAGGACCTCAAAATCTAGCCAGAATACCCTGAACTGGGGTTAAACCTAAAGACTCAGGTGGACCTCCAAAGGTCAGGGAATAAAGGCAAAACGTCGAGGGAAGCCAGAGAAGCAGATTGAAAAAATGAGAGGAGACGAGCAAAACACAGCAAGAGAAAGAAAACAAAAGGACTATATTTGAAGACACATAAATGAAACAAAATTGACAGAATAGACCCTTGGTATTAAGCATCCTAAATTATAGGATTACATCACAGCTACATAAAACTCAACAGATTTAGATCATATAACATTGGCAGATTATATCGTCTACCTTTTCCCCCCAAATCTGTTAAGGTTTGAGAGTTGAAACAGTTCTACATTTCCTCAGTGTCCCATGTCATTAATTCTCTGGAAAGGGTCAGTGTGGGTGGCATTACATGCAGTACTGAACAGTTATTGGACCTGCAAGCACATCTGTACTATCTTTAGGCCTGCTTGATGTCCACGTGTGGATGAGAAGGTGAGGGAGGCGGGAAGGATCTCTGAAAACTGGGCACAGGCAACTTCCATGAGCAGGATATCCCCTTCTTCCTCACCCACTCACTCCACCAAGCAGATTCCCCCAGTCCTCAGGGGAGCCTTTTCAGGCTGTCAGGTGAGCAGGGGATGGGAAGTCAGATTCTGTCAGCCCTATTACATGGACCTTTGTTTAGACCCAGCTCTGTGTCAATCCATGGATATCTGGTGGGTCCAGTTGGCTGATGGAACGGATGTGATCTTGGTCCTCAATAATAAATAGTCTGCAGGTTTGTCCAAATCAGCTCTACTGTATGGATCACTTTTCATGGTATTTTTTTTAATTAATGCTCACGCATGTGCAAATAATTTCATTGGCAAAGTAATTATTAGGGGGGAAATATTATAGCTATGTTTACTTGTGAGCTTGACACAGGGATGCCAAGGATCCAGAGGTTTGACTTTTAACACTGACGTAAATCCATAGTAGCTTATTATTTTTGTCATGGCATTAATTTGAAGGCACATTTCCAGGGACAAAAAGTGTTATGTGGAATACAGCCCTTAGAAATAAAGGCCTTGCAACTGAACCCATACCTCAGTGAGGTTGTCATTGATGCATATATTCTGGATACAATGTCTCAAAAAAGAGTGCAGTATTATCTACAAGACTGCAAATTGGTGCTGTCAGCACAAGCTAAGATCTCTGTTCACTGTAAATCACAATAACAATCCCTTAAGACCCGCGCACTACCAACTGACCAAGGCTTCAAGCCAGAGCTGAGAACCCAAACACTGGGTGGAGATGTGGCCTGAAAGTAGAGGAATTCCCCTGGTTTGGGGGAGCAAAAAAAGGCTGAGAGAGGTGCAGAATGTGGTGATGAGTGATGTAGGAGAAGCACAGATGGGCTGTGGAGCAGCAGGCAGACAACGGAGGAAGCATTTGGGATGCTTGGCTGATCGGAAGCAAACGACCACAGAGGTCAAGGTGAAGCTAACCACTGTCCCCCATCCCCACGTTGTATTTTTCACATAAAACTCCCTTTAACTTGCAGCACTTATCTGCACCACTTTGGTTCCGGGGCACAGAGGACTTTGCTGTAGACTTACCCCTTGACATCAGGGGCATTACATCTCCCTGGTTCACTATTCTTATAACATATTTAGAGTGGTATTAATCTACTCCAAACCACATGGAGAGCCAAAACGTTACTTTTCATCCTAATAAAAACAACAAAGGGTCTTGTGGTACCTCTTTGTTGTTTTTGCTGCAACAGACTACCACGGCTACCCCTCTGGGAATTTTCACCCTAATGTAATCTAGGGGCTGATCTACATTGCGCCCACCATCGCAGTGAATTCAGTGTCCCGTCAGGTTAAATGCTCTCGCATTAAAATGTGATTATTCACATTCACCCACTTTCCCTGTTGCAGTGCTTCATTGAATGCACGAGCTTGGTTCACACTTAAGCGCTGTGCTGTTTTCCTGAGCACGCTTGTCTGATCTCGGATGCTAAGCGGGGTTGGCCCCGGTCAGTAGTTGGATGGGCGACCGCCTGGGAATCAGGCTTCCTACATTGAGTAGGGGTTGTTCAATCCCTTCAAATGAGACTAAGTTTTACCCCCTCCTATCCCCCGCTCTGGATGTTGTTGTTTTTTAATTAAGGCGTTATCCTCGCAGAATTGGGGCTTCTCTGTGATTTTTTTTTTCTAATTGAGGCATGATCTTCGAAGCTTCGAAGTTGTGAAGCTATGTGATCAGTAGCCGGAAGAAGACATGGGGCCGTTGAGAGCTGTGATTGGACAGGAGGGAAATACAAACACCGCTGTATATAGACAGGCGGGGGAGGGGACTACAACCAGATATGGTAGCAAAGGCGGAAAATCAGAGCACATTAAGGGGAAATACCGGGATATCAGGGTATTGAAAGCGGGAGCACAGAAATGGGAAATTCCGGTTCGAATTCGAGGCGGGTACTGTGTAGTGTGAAAAGCGGGCAGTGAAACATAATTGGAAGTGAAAAAAGGCGGTAAGTGTAGATCCAGCCCAGATATATCAGAATGTTTGGATTGCCCACAAGAGACAAGCAAAAAGCTGCACATTTATTCTGTCAAAAACTGATTGGAAGGGCCATTAGTCAACACAGGGTTGAATCCAGTTGTGCCCTTCCCTTGATTGTTATCCAGTGGATACCTTTGTTAACAGAAGAGAGGAGGCAATTTGTGCTAATTCCTCCTTCACCCTGCAGCCCCCGAATATCTAATCCAGATGGTTGGGGGATCCTCCAGTACAGCAGGAAGGTAGTGTGAGGGCTGGAAGAACTGGAAAAAGTGGCCTCCACTTCTGTTAGCAGAACCCTCCACTAGATCAAAGTCTAATCCGCTCATAGAACTCCTTCCATTTGTGGAAGAGAACCACTGGATACAACCATGACTATATTTTATACAGTTAGGGTTGTATGCAACATTCAATTTGTCCTTGAGGGAAAAAAATAGAAATGCAATGAAAATTAGTAACGCAGCAAGAAAATGGTAACATGAAAAGCACCCCAAAATATGAGACTATTCTGCAATGTAAGCTATTCTGAGTGACAGGATCCAGATGGATAGTCTGGAGAGGTGAGGTATCCTCAGAAGAGAAGTGAGAAAGTGTCTCTTGTTTCTTACATATAAACTTGTCAGACCACCATTAATCCTTAGAAGGGAAAATAGGAGGATTATTGTCCATAACCAAATGACATGAGCATTTTCTGCTTTCCGTGTTTTGAAATATGCTTAAATGGATCTTTTCTAAAACTGCTGCATGTTAACTTTTTCAACATGCAGCAGCTTCTGGCTTGGCATATAGGCAGAAACTTTTTCCAGAGGCCTTGATTATGGGGATTTCTGCTGGCTTTATTCACACATTATATTAACAAACAAATTGGCCAGGCCTGCTGATACGTACAGAATAATGACTGTGTTAACCAGCTCCAATCATAGATTAATTATATGAAGAACTGCTCTTCTCATTGCCAATGTTTCAAAATAAAGTTATTTCATTAATATGAATGCCTATATTCAGAGTGTATAACATCCAAGACAGAACAGAAAAATAACATTGATAATGGGATACAAAACAGGAAAAGTTGTGTTGAATTTGGATGGGTGATTGACAGCACAATCCTATGCATGTTCACTGAACAGTAAGTCTCACTGTGTTCAATGAGGCTTACTCCTAGGTACGTGTGCATAGGATTTCAGCCAGAGATATTTCAGGAGGGCCTTATGAATGAAGTAAGCCCATGATTACATTATTAAAAAATATAAATAAGAAAAATAGCATCAACTGAGAAAGGAACTGCAATTGAGAAGGCTTAAAGAAAGATTTAATACTTATCAGGCCTGGAATAAAAAACTGCCAGTATTCTAGAAAATATCAATTTCAAACATAAGAATTCAGCAGATTGTAACTAATGCATGCAATACACTAAATGCTATTAGACATATAATAATATATAATAGACATATAAACGTCCTCTTGGGACGTTTCAGTTTGAACGTATGATTCAGATTTTGCTTCGAGGTGGAAGTAGCTATATAACTGCAATATGCTGATTACTAACATTATTTGATATTATATAGTTAAGAAAATGTGGCAGTAGATGAAATTATCTATCTTTGTGTGTGCTTGCTGAAAATGCTGAATCCAGTTCCTTAGGTGCACATCACTGAATCCTGTTCTGTAACGTGGGATAATTTGAGAATGAGGAAATCCACTGACTTGTTACTTTTCATCCCTCTGATTCTGGATAGTTCATCTTTCAGAACAAATGAAAATATTCTTAGATACTGTGAATACAGATTTATTTGCTCCATGACCTTCCTGATTAAGCAGAAGAATGAACTAGGCATATCCATCCAACCAAAGTGCAATTATTTTTGTCCTATGAATGGATCTTGAATTCCTTCCATTACAGGAGTTCTCAGTTGCTTTTCCTTCCATTTTGTGCTAGGAACTGAAATTGTGGCACTAGATGAGCCTCCTATTTTTTTTATGAGCTCCAGGGCACTTTTTCAAAGCAGTGTCTGAAAGTGAAGGAGCAACAAAAAGAGAGCATACAAAGTAAACATAGGGAAACAGCGATCTAGCCAAAGATGAGGACATTCAAGGACACAGGGAGCCAAAAATGTCAATCATGGGTTGCTATAGTGCCAAAAAATTAAAACCATCTATTTTTGTATTGGTAACCATGATCAAATAAAACAATTTGAAACTTTCAAGGTCCTCTTTTGCCTTTACTGGGCACACCGCTCTCCCTGCATACAGGTGATATAACTCAAGGATTGCATAAAAGCCAGTATATGAACAGCTCTCAAACTCATAAGACTTGCTATTGGAGCTGCATTGTATTTTCTTATACATTAATGTTATTTCCAGAAAAATGAATTGCACATTAATACAGCAGTGAAAATATGCAGGTATCCATGGCTACCGTTGTGATCTCAGTAACATCATTTGTACAGCTGGGAATGTTTGTAACATTGCCAATTAAGCCACAGCCACAGCATTAGGGAAATGACTAGGAAACACTGGTGTCTTATCTGAAAGGGGGTATTTTCCAGAATAAATGCAAACCTTTACATTTGAAGCTCAATGTGATTTTGATCTTTATTACTTCATTTTATTCCCACCCCCTACCCTTGCCAACAGATGAATGCTATACATATATATGTGTACACACACACACACACACACACACGTGTGCCTTCCATGGTAATCAGATAGAAATGACTGACAAAAACTTGTATAGTAATGATGACTTCTACTGATCAAAGGAACAGTCAAATATATCTGATTTCTTCAGGAGACATGCTATTTATATTCAAATTTTACTTTCTAATTCCTTTTTCAGTATTTATGAATAGCCCTGGTTTGCACATCACATTAAACCATGGTGGGTTGTCACCAGGGATGGTTGCAGGGTGGCTTAGCGTGATGTCTGAACCTGGTGCAGCTTTTCCATCATGGGTTGTTGTTGGCAAACAAGCCACGCTGAGAACCTATGGCTTGTAGTAGGGGCAGTGCTGTTTAGGGTAGCTTGTCCAAAACTGGCAGAGTTGCTTCAGCATGGGTTCTTTAAAATGGTGAGAGACACCTTGTAAGAGTGGCACAAAACCTTGCCAGGTTTTGTGATCTCGCTGATGATATCCCCTCTCTATCACATCTTCGAATCACATTAGTCAATTCAGTCTTCTACTTCGTCACCTTCCAAGACCGCAACAACCTTTTCTTCCCCACCTTTGGGAAGATTTGCCCCACCTTTGGTGAGATTTGTACAAATTTAATGTTATTTTTTCCACCTGCGGGGATATTTGTGCAAATTTAACATTATTTATTTACCTTTGGGGAGATTTGCACATATCTAATGTTGTCAGGAGCGCCCTGGTGGTCTCTTTCAGTCTACTCCAATAGCTAACTCAAGACACAGACAAAAGGATTCTTTTCAAGGCTTTAATCCTTTTACAACTTAATGACTCTTTCAGATGCTAATCACCAGCGACTAAGCAAGGAACAGCAGAGTAGCCTATGCTCCAGGTTAGGCAGTTGGTCCCTGTTTGAAGGAGAATTACAGGAAGACCCTGAACTTATGGGCTAGGGAGAGTTCCTCCCTCTTTCCCTTGGGTCCTCGGGATGCGACCATTGCTTGCGCGCCAAACGAGTGCTACGTCTCCTTTCCGCGCCCTCCAGCTGTTGTCGCTTTCGGCGTCAAGTGTCCAGCAAGCCCCCCTCCAGCGCTCTCTCACTGCCAGGGTCACTATCTATCTCAGGAATTCTGGCAGGAGGAATCTCTGCCAGCTGCTGTGCCTGTGAGAGATGAGCGAGCTCCTCTCCCATAGATTGCTGTTTCTCCTCAGAATCAGAACTGCTCTGGGGTTCTATCGGCTCAGTTTCCACCCTGACAAATGTTATTTTTTCACTTTGGGGAAATTTGTACAAATTTAACTTCCTTCTTAATTTTCTGGGAGATTTGTGCAAATCTGCTTTAGAGCAGTAACTACTCTGCTTTAGCGCAGTAACTAAAGCAGAGTAGTTACTGTGCTTTAGCAGATTTGTGCATAACTTGCCAAAAGTTAAAATAATAAAATTAAATTTGCCCGAATCTCCCCAAATGTGAGAAAACCCATTAAATTTGTGCAAATCTCCCCAAAGGTGACAACACCCCCACAACTAACTTTCTACTCCACTAATGAGTGCACTCATTAGCAGAGTAGGCTTCTGAGGTTGTGCTCCAAAGGCCCATGGGATACGTGCTAGATGGAAGCAGGAAGACTAAGGCGGAAACAAGTCAAGGAAAGCTGCAGAGCCCCTGATCGTCTCTCTCAGGGTTAGTGAGCAAACAAACAACCCACCATGGCTTAGTTTCAGGGTGGCTTATCATGATGTGCAAACTCACCCACAAACTTGCCCACAACCTCTATAATTCTTCAAAAATATAACATAAGGTCTCCAGGCCTTAGTTCTCACATTTATAAAATAGGAATAATGTTGCTTTACTCCCATTTTAATCTGCCATTGTTTGCAAAGTCTTGATCTCATAAGCTATGTACCCAGGACATATTCACATAGAGAGGATCCTCATCACACTATCAATAAATAATATTCAATACAGCTTCTAGACTATGGCTGGGATCCAAAAAACTACTTTAGGTATCTTCTAAGGATTTTGGCATACCCACTGAGATTTTTGACTTATTTTCTTTGAATAGATTCCTCCACGGCCTATGCCATATTATGAATCAATTTTGGAAGTCTGCCCATTTTCAAAAGTGGGTTGCCATGTGGCACTGGGGTGGGGGAGGACTGCTGTTCAAGAAACTGAATTTAGTTGCAAAGTTATTTGTATCCTTGGCATTTACAGTTTTAATCACTGAATCTCTTTGATAGCATGAACAAGTATCGCTGGCACAGACTAATATCACTTTCTAACAATCAGATAACAGGGAACATCAGTCAAAGCCTCAGAGGATAGAAGGTGTACTGAAAACCGAAGAATAAATAATATGAAATAGAAGCTTTATAGATTGGGGGTAAAATATTTGCATTCACTTTAAGTTCAGAATATGCAGAAGTACAAAACAGAGAAAATTTTATTTGCACAAATGATTACCCTTCATGACAACTTTAACAGGAGATCTAATGAAACTGCAAACATGTATGCCTGGTTGGGCTAAATGAAAGGTCAGACTTTCAATGCTCGCTATATACTTTGAAATATTTCTCTCTTCCTTTTACCCAGTGAGGTACAGCATGTATAATTAGCATCTTCATGTTCTTCCTCTCTCTCCAGCTGACTGCTATTATCACCTCATTTCAATACTGGGTTTCCTCTTGTTTGATCTTTTCCTGAAATTGACCTGTTTTCGTATCTGATGGAAGATATTTCTTACAGTAGTCACAAGTGTTTACTGCCTTGCTTCCTTGCATGGAGAAGGCCCAGGTGCTATCCCTAGCTCTCTGGATAGGACTGGGAAAGGCTCCTGTCTGAAACCCTGGGAAGCTGCTGTCAGTCTCTGTAGACCAGCCTTCCCCAACCTGGTGCTCTCCAGATGTTTTGGACTTCCAAGTTCCATCAGCTCCAGCTAGGGTCAAGGATCAGGAATACTGGGAGTTGTAGTCTGAAACATTTGCAGAGGACCAAGTTGGGGCAGGATGGTGTAGAGTGAGATGAACCAATGCTTTGATTTGGTATAAAGCAACTTCCTATGTTCCTGATACACCATTCATAATTTTGAACAGTTTTCCCTTCTACTAGGATACTTTATCTGCCACATAGGACAAGGTGCAGGCCTTTTGTTCCAGGACATCTCCAGAACTCTGGACAACCAACAGGACAAGCCAAGTGGCTTTCCCGCAGGTGAATCTGATTGTCCCCAAGATGCTGCTGTTTCTACAGGAAGCTGAGAGACTCTCTCTTGAATAGGTCCATTTGCAGGGAAGCCAGTTAGCTTATGAAGGTGTGGCTTTGTCAACCATTACTGTTTTCCTCCCTCCTCTAGTTAAAGATATTGCCTTACTGGATTGGTATTTCTGATTAGTACCAATAAAAACACAGCAATATGGTGACTTAGGAACCTTTGTTTTTTCCCTGGGGCCAAATTCAATATGACTGAAATGGCAAACCTGCATACTGTTTTTTTCTCAAAAGTATTATAGCTATATACATATTTCATCTCTCATAAATACCTCATAACAGTCCAGAAGAAGCCACAAGAATTTGTTGGGATAAGATTGTGTAGATTTGGATTTATAGCAAATTTACAGAAACATTCAAGAGAACATAAAATTGCCCAGATACCAACAAACAAATGAAGTTAGTTCCTGTGAGAAGTTCAGGTAATGATGCAATTGAAATTTAACCCAGACTGCTCACTTGAAGGAATGATATTAAAGGCAAAACTGAAGTACTTTGGCCACATAATGAGAAGACAGGATACCCTGGAGAAGATGCTGATGCTAGGGAAAGTGGAAGGCAAAAGGAAGAGGGGCCGACCAAGGGCAAGATGGATGGATGATATTCTGGAGGCAACGGACTCGACCTTGAGGGAGCTGGGGGTGGCGATGGCCGACAGGAAGCTCTGGAGTGGGCTGGTCCATGAAGTCACGAAGAGTCGGAAGCGACTGACCGAATAAACATCAACAAGATAAAGGCAGCCTCCTGTCATTATTAGGCCCCTTTTGATTTATTAATGTTACAGGAAAGATAGATTAGTGTACAATGCCGCATCCCACTTCTGTAGTAAAAGGGATTAGCATCAGAATGCTATAAACCAGCCAACATGAGGCACAGCCTGTTCAATTCATTGTGCTAATTCAAATTAAAATCATTAACAGGCGACCTTTGATATATTTTGAACCACCCTCCTAAGAACTTGAGAGTCACATTGCTGTTTCACTGGAGAAGGGGTTTAAGACTGGACAGTATTATTTTTGCTTCTGTCTGACTACTCTCTCTGTTTCCATATATGCACAGAAAGAGAGAGAGGTTGGTGGAAAGCGGCACAGCTACTGATGAGGTCGGAAGCCGAAACATTTAACGTAAATATTTTTTTAATACTCTGTTGTTAGTCTTTCTAAACATCCATCTTTACCAAAAGCATGTACAGAATCAAGTAATCCATTAATCAAGCATCATAAGAGGGCCTTTAAAAAATCAGTTGAAAGGTAAGAAGTATCTCTCTGCATGGTTTGACACCTGCCTGACTCACACATACCCTAAAAGGGTGTCAGTTCCCCTACAGTTCTTCCTTTAACTCCTTCAGAAGACATGGAGAAAACTAGCCTTCCTCAACCTAGTGCCCTCCAAAGGTTTTAGACAACAATCCCCATAATTCCTGATAATTGATCATATGGCTGGGGCTGATGGGCATTGTAGACCAAAACATTTGGAGGGCACCAGATGGGGGAAGGCTGAAGTACGCACATATTGAGAGCAGGAGTTAACATACAAGAATACATATGATTCAGTCATAAGGAGACATCAAGTCCATGAAGGCTGGCCCCTTCATCACTTACATTTCATTTCATTTCTTATATTTCTATACTGCCCCATAGCTGAAGTTCTCTGGACAGTTCACAAAACCTACTGTGTCTCCCCTGCCCAGCAGAAGCAGAACAAATTATGTGATATGTCCTCTGTTTGCATAACTTATGCAAATCAACCTTTCTCGGTACAGAATTTTTAATTTTTACTGTACAGGACTCACTGCCATGTCAACAGCTTCTGTGGCCTTGTATTATGATATGATTAGCACAACCTCCTGGGGTCACGGGTTTCTTTTAAACAACAAAAACAAAAAACAAAACACTGGGATATTGAGCTTACCAAATCAAGAAAATAACTGCCCATGGGTCCCCAAATGCAAATGAAACAAAGATTTGCACCTGGCACCATTGACTGTATCCTCTGTGCAGGTGCCAGCATTTCCAAGGAAGGAAGGACAGACGGACGGACAGACAGATGGACGTTAGGAGGGCACGCATCAGACATGGTGAATAGCATACTTTAATGGAAAAAGAAGTTGTGGAAGCAAAGGCATGCAAGGGTGGAAACAGTAGCTTACAAAAAGCTGATAGCTGCCATAAGTATCCGCAAGGTTAGGCACCCGCTTGCACTTTTTGCCTCCTGGCCCAATTCAGACACACAGTCGCTGAGTAAATGCAGACAACCATTTACCAAACGGTGACTTACCTTATGCCTGGAACTACTCAGTAAGCCAGGAGGTGTGGAGGGAAAGAGCTGAGGACCATAATTTCATTCTGGTTGACTTCTAAAGAAAGACCACTGTCACTTTCAGCTGTACGCACCTATAGATCAGTACTGTGACACTGGCGTAGGCCCAAATGTCTTTATTATTTGAATGAAATGCCTTCTATGGAAATTATGCTCATTTCCAAGTACAGAAAGAACTTTACAAAAATTACAAGGGTTATCTTCTATATGAGAGCCTTGTATGGCGCAGAGTGGTAGGCAGCATTATTGCAACCGAAACCCTCCCCATGACCTGAGTTTGATCCCAGCGGAAGCCGGGTCTCGGGTAGCTGGCTCAGGTCGACTCAGCCTTCCATCCTTCCGAGGTCGGTAAAATGTGTACCCAGCTTGCTGGGGGCAAGGTAGTCACAACTAGGGAAGGCAATGGCAAACCACCCCGGTATAGTCTGCCATGAAAACGCCAGCATAAACAGCGTCCCTCTAGGGGTCAGTAATGACCCGGCGCTTGCACAAGAGGAACCTTTCCTTTTCCTATCTTTTATATATATATAAGTCAAAAATTGTGTGTGGGTTTGTGTGTTTGCAGCTGGCTGCAGGGTGTAACACAGGGAATAAGGGGGAGCTGCCCTGGGTGTAATCATATTGTAGGGGCCCACTGAGCCTGCCATGTGGGCCCTACAGTTGCTGCCCCTTTTACTTCACATTTGCACTTGCCAGAGTGTATGACAGGAGTCACTGGGTTCCATTACTACTTTGTTTATACTTTCCCTTACTAACAAGTACACTCTCTCAACCATGGTACAGGCCAGGCTTCTGATTTCAGCTATGAGTCACCCTATTGGCCATCTTTCATTCTATTGGTCTCTCTCTCTCTCTCCCATTCACTCTGACTTCCTTCACCTTGGATTGGCGGGCTGCTGTTTGTTCCCTCCCCTTTACTCATGGTTTCTTTTCTGACTGTGGAGAATATTTAGTTTCTCTCCCCTGTTCCTGCAATATCCAGCAAGGAAGCCTCTGTTGAACATTTTAATAGTGGTATGAGATTCACTATTGTAGTAGTGCTTACAGATTCAGTCTCTTGCATTTTTAGTAGTGTTTTTTATTCAATCTGCTCATTATAATTGCTGTGCTTTTTTAGTCAAGTCTGGTGGATTCAACTTTTCACTTTTCTTATGGGGCCTTTCCGAGAAGCGTAACCCTACCTTAATGTGTTTCTAACAAATAGTGCCTATGACAAAATTACATCCCGGGCAACGCCAGGTATATCAGCTAGTAAGGCTATAAAATTAGAAAGGAAATTTTCTAATTCACCATCTCTCTAGAAAAGAGTACAATAATTTCAATATTCTCCTTTTGTGAATTTTTTAAAAGTCTGTTAATGACTGATTTTGTTTACCGGTTTTGGCGGTAGGGGTGTGGTGTGGGGGAGAGGGGGATTGCTGGACACTACGTTTTTGCACGTGTCTTCAATTGAACGAAATGCTGTTTGCCAAACTTAAACCAAGTAGATCATAGGTTTGTGGGAAAAAAACTAGCAACATTACCACCAACACAATTATAAAAGTGGTGGAATCCAGTTGCTATAGCAGCAAATTAAACAAATAAATGAGATACCATGGAATGCTTTAAAAATATATATTTGTGGTCCGATTAAGTCATATTTGCCACATTTATGAATTTTAAATAGGCAGGTTTAGCTTACTAAGCAGGACTCAAGGAGTGCAAAGGAGAACATTACTTCTTTGCAATAATACCTTTGTAAGTTTTTCTGAATATTCACCAAGGAAAGAATCTGAAGGTAACACAATGCTGTTTGCAACAAGTGCAAAAGTTAATTATAAAGCAGGCTATCTTTGTTTCTTGGAAAATTTGAAGGAAGATGTGCAATTTAAATGGAATAAGATACCACTTTTCCATAATACCTTCTGACTAATAGAAAAAGTACAAACCACTAAGCACCTTCGCTATACAATATTTCAAAAGGGCTCCTGTATAATCTCTCTGGGGATCGCTTCCACTTTGTGTGTGTATGCGCAAAAGAAGGGATGGGGTAGAACAGAGAAAGAGCTCTGCTGTGCTGCGAAGTTCACACCATGCACACGTTTAGATCTGGCTCTGCCCCCCCAACTGACTTTTACCATAGGTCAATGGCCATTCATAGGATATAAGTTGTCGTCCCCCCACCCCTGCCCTCTTCATGAATCATTTTTATGCAGTCTAAAGATATAACTGCTTTTAGACTGCATGGGCTAATTTATGTAGAGACTGCAAGAACCTGAAATACGTTGGGCTTCTAATCTATAGAACAGTAATCATGAGCAAAGGGCTGGATGCGCCTGATCTCGGAAGCTAAGCAGGGTCAGCCCTGGTTAGTACTTGGATGGGAGACCGCCTGGGAATCAGGCTTCCTGCACTGAACAGGGGGTTGGACTTGATGGTCTTGCAGCCCCCTTCCAACCCTATGATTCTATGTTTTTCTTTCTTTCTTCTGTTGGACTTCTGCTGCTACACAGGTTGTCCTTGTATTTCACCCCATCCCATCAACCCATCCACCCTTCCTCTCATGGAAGACAAGTTACTTGTGCTCTGGCTGAACTGGATTTTCTGCTGATGACAAAAAACTAGATGGGCTTTAAAGCAAGGATGGATAATGTGTGGCCCTTCAGATATTGTTGGACTGCAACTCTCACCATTGGCTAGGCTGGCTAGGGCTGATGGGAGGTGTAATCCAAAAACATCTGGAGAGTCACACGTTTCCCACTCCTGCTTTAAAGTGATAGTGAAATCAGTAGTGAGTACACAGTGATGGCACAATAAACCATGGTTTATAGTGATGAGAATAAGGCACACTGAGCCTTGGACCTGTGTACTTCCCCCTCTCCTCCCTTGGCACAGCTGCAAGATCACAAGCTTTGCTTCTATTTTTGATTAACTGCAGTTTAAGCGAACCTCTGTGAACCCTGAATTGTGATTAATCTTAACTATGGCTTGTTGAAATAAGCCAGCATAACCTATGGTTTGAAGCTGGCTTGTTTCAAACAAATCATAGTTAAAATTAACCAGTTTGTCAGGCCTTCCCTAACCTGATGACCTCCAGATGCTTTGGACTACGATGTCCAGCGTTCCTGAGCCATGCTGGCTGGGGCTGATGAGTGTTGAAATCCAAAATATCTGGGGGACAGCACGTTGGAGATGGCTGCATTTCAGAGTTGTCTTAAGTCACTCATCTTCAACTGCTCACCCCATCCTCAGTTTCAATATGGCAATTAATAACACTGGTCTACACTGCAGGGTTGTAAGAAACCACTTTGTCTTACCCACAGTCCCTCATGCCTTGTAATATTAGCATAATATCTCTTAGCTTCCAACCATGCTTCACCATCTATAATATAAAAACCATAACGTTGGACTGTTTATTTCTCCTCTTCTAGCTGAAATCAGTACAATGATGAAGTCCAGGATTGTTCTATTGTCTTCCATGAAAAGCTGTGACTTTTACATTTTTAAGGCTGCAATCCTAGATGCATGTATCTGAGAGAAAGCCTCACTGAAATCAATAGGATTTACTTCAGAGTAGACATGTATAAGATTGCGCTGTAACTACCAATAGTCACTGTATACATTTATATTATTTTATTATTATTATTGGCTGTAACTACCAATAGTCACTGTATACATTTATATTATTTTATTATTATTGGCTGTAACTACCAATAGTCACTGTATACATTTATTATTATTTTATTATTATTATTTATTGTATTTTTATCCCGCTCCTCAGCCAAAAAAGGCTCCCGGAGCAGCTTACAATCAATGAACAAAGCAGGCAGTCCCTGCCCGCAGGCTTACAATCTAAAAAAGACACAGCACACAAGGAAAAGGCAATGTGGACCAGTTTAAGACTTTCATCTTCCAGCAGGCATTTAATTTCTAAACTGGTACTTTGATTATTAAGCTGGCTGATTAATATTTTAAATATTTTGATATTTTTATTGTGGTATTGTTTGGATTGTGTTGTTGTTGTTGTTATTTAATGACTGTAAACTGCTGGGTGGTATATAAATGTGATAAATGCATAAATAAAAATGAAAAGTGACCAGGAACTCTGGTCTGTAGCCCAAAGAACTGATGCTCAAGTACTTTCTTATGTCCATGGGAAATGCACACTGTTGCACAGTAAATATCTGATTTAATTTCCTCATAACAATATTGTCAGTTTGCCAATAATTTTTAGAAAAACACCTAAAATAAATAGCCTAAAGTACTGTTGCTTAAGTCCTTACCAGCAGAAATCAATAGAAAATTTGGCTTCACTGATGACAGAATTTTCTTTTAGAAGCATTCAGTCAGAGCATCATTCATATAGTTTTGCTGTATTCAATTTAGTCTAAATCATTTTTCAATGAAGATGCACTGGAGACTTGGTACTTTCTTTGGCATTAGATCAAGGTTTGTCCTGATTTATCAGATGTGCAAGGCTTGATAACCATTAAAAATAACATTAGGGCAGATTTTAACTGCATGTGTAAGCTAGATGCATCACACTCTCTGCAGTCTTAGTTTCCATCTTAAAAGACTAACTGCTGAAAATGCATGTACAAAACAATGCATATAAAAGGTTTCCTATGCACCCTTCTGTCCAAAACATGATTGCATGTCCATTTAAGTGCTTGTTTTCACATTTGTTTTAATTCAACCAAGGATTTCAGATTCTTTCACAGTTACTGTGCTACTTAAAAAAAAAAAAGGGGGGGACCATAAAGAGAATCATATAAAATACAAAGAAGGCATCAAGTTATAACACACTGGCACATCATTCCTATAATTATCAAGTTTCCAGTTCCGCTAAAACAGCTCACGCTTCCACAAAAGAGTTTGTTTTCTCTGAACATAAAGCCAACTCCTCTCTTCTTGACCACTTCAGTAAGGAAGACCTTCAGTATCACACTGCTGTAAAATGAACTATAACAATATAAGTGACTAAGGGCACAATCCTATTCATGTTTCATGGTTTTGTATCTGTAATTAAAACAATGATAATGAATTACTGATGAACTGCAAATAACTGTCAAGGTGGCAGAAATACACTATTAAAAACATTATACAAATTGCTGACTTGGGTTTGTCAAAAGTTAAAGATGGCACGTAAAGTGGTATATGTTGACAGTTGAGCCACATGTGTGTTAACAGCGAAGGTGACTCTTTGGTCCGTGCCCTTCGGCTCACAGGTTGCATGGAAGACAGAGAAAGATCTCCAGTGGCATCCACAACATCCATTATATTCAGTCTGCAGTAGTAGTGTGGCATAGTTGCTAACAGACTGAGCTCACAATTAGGAAGTCCTCAGTTTAGACAAGATCATTGTGTTTTATCCAATGGTGTTGTCCTGCTGATGAAAGTAGTTCCATCAGTGGAATAAGGAAGGGAAAATTCTCCCTCCCCCCACACTTCCAAAATCTGCTCAAGAGGGCTGTGAAACCTTCCAGAGAAAATTTTCAGGTGGCATGGAGGGCAGTAGTGGGGAAGAGAGAGGGAAAAAGTCATGTCAGTCATGCTAGCAGATGCCCTCATGACTGTGGATTTAATTCTAAGTAATCTTAGGCAAGCCTCTGTCTCTCAGCTTCACCTCCCTATCTGTAATGTAATTAATATTGACTCTCCTTACAGTGTTGTTGTATGAAAGAGTATGCCTGTGAAGCATTTGAAATACTCAGAAAGTGCTGTGTAGATGCTAAATATTAAATATTATTATAATTAGATCTGTCATTAGCAATACTAGAGATGAATTCCTCAAACCACTTATTTCCTAATAACCCAAAGGTTTTGAATGGGCCTACTCTGCAATAAGTGGCATCTTGTGAACTGCTTGAACCTATTAAGGATAGTTCCTATAATCCTCAAAACAGTTACCCTCCCTGTTCTTATACAATGCATACCTGCTCATTTAGAGACATGTAAAATTATGCCCTTACTTCATCTGTCTTCTTCACCTCGAAAGCTTTGTGTGACAGCTCTTGAAGTCTGCTCTACCAAATGTATGACTTGGTTTCTCAATAAAATGTTAATATGGTCCAGCTAATCTAAAAATAAGAAATGTCTCCCTATTGTACACACACATGCATGCACACACACACACTCCTCCCAAATGTGATACTATGATAGACAAAGCATCAGGGTGAATTAAAATGAGAATGAGCAGTGAAGATAATGTGATGGCTAAAGCATCAGAAGGTATTAGACAGTGAAATGCTGAAACCCCCCGACAGCCAAATGCTTCTATGATGACCCAGCCACCGGAACACTTGGATAAACAGAAATTGACAAGCCTAACCATTTTTTTTTTTAAAAGCTTTTAACAAGGCCTTCTACACTGTTAGAAGTTGAAAATAAAATTAATAACATGCCTGCATACACCTCGGAAACATTTACAGTGTTTGGTGTGTGTGTGGGGGGGTGGTGGTGGTGGTGGTGGTGGTGGTAATCAAGTGCAAAAATTCATTCTGTGTGCCAGGTACACAGACAGCTCAAACGCAAAAATTTCCTATCTACACATAACCACATAGCGTGGAAGGTGCGCATGCGCTCCAGTGGAAGCCCCTTCTGCCACATCAACTATGAGAATATGAGGCTGCTATGGCAAACCCTCCTATATTCTAATGTAGTTCAACAGTGCCACCTAGAATGTCTGGGATTTCTCATCCCCATAGGGATGCCTGAATAAGCACATATCCTGAGTTTTGTCTCTGATTACACGTTTAGAAATTAAGCAAAATTTTTCGCAATGCTGCAGCTAGTTGGAACTGTCTTTTTGACATGTACATTCAGAGTCGTTAGGGAGGTGGATCCAATGCCTCTAAATAATTTTCTGATTGGCTAGGTAGACCAATGTCATCAGAAATTGAGTTTCTCTTACCACCGGTCAAAACAGCAGTCTGTCTCTGCTAAGGGGGTGGCACTTGCAAGTTCAGTTAGGTTTACTTTATTTTTATTTGGAATTTTGTCTCTGTGTTATTCTTGCCTAGTTCCCTTGTCCTTCTTTTATTCCCATTGCTCTCCCCACCCCCCATAACCTTAAAAAAATATATATCTGGACATCTGGCTGCATTGTTTTAAATCAGAAATTTCTCACAAAATGTGCAAGATTGCATGGTTGCTAAGCTACCTCTTGTGTTCCTAGGACATTTCACAAGTTTGTGTTATGATCTGAGACTTCTGGGTTTGGGGAAAGTAAATCCAAAATGCCTTCCTTATTTTTTATTAGAGCTGGGCTATGGGAAGGGCTGAAACGCTCTCGAAGGAACTGTACAGACTAGGGTGTGCTTAACCTAACTGGTGGCAGCCTATCATAATTCTTTTGGAGGGAACCCTTGTAAAGAAGGGGATCTGACTGAATGTAGAGAGAGCCTCCCCATACAAACACAACCCATCACAGCTGCCTTATACCAAGTCAGACTAGTGGTCCATCTAGCCCAGTAGTGTACACTGATGGGTAGCGGTTCTGCTGGTTTTCAGACAGGGTCTTTCCCAGTCGTATCTGGAGATGCCAGGCACTGAGCCTGAACCTGGGACTTTCTGAATGCAGAACATGTGCTGTACTACTGAGGGTCGGCCCCGCCCAAAAAGGGATGGGGAACACAGGGAGCTGCCTTCTACTAGGTCAGATTATTTGACCATCTAGCTCACTGTTAACTACTCTGACTGGCAGCAGCGGCTCTCCAGAATCTCAGTAACAGCGAGGTCTTTTCCATCATCTCCTTCCTGATCCTTTTAACTGGAGATGCCAGGGTAACCTTCCCTCCCCTTCCCTCCCTACAGTCCCCTAAAAAGCCTCTCCTGAGTGAGTTCTCAGACCCCCCTAATGGCATGGGCTGTGTCACAGAGGCTGAGGGGATTGCCAAAAACCAGACAGATTTTGGGGGTCAGTTGGAGGACTCTTGGGAGGAGGAAAGTCATCTTTCACCGACCTCCCTCCACTGGCATTTCTCTGGACCTAAGCCACCGTGCAAAAATATATATGTGAGTGCCTCCCACCGTGTAGCCACCAGACAGAGACTCGATCTCCAAATCAATAGGATTTTATTAAGTGGAAATAGCCAACCTTCTAACAATACAGATTCAGTACTTGCTTGAACTGCCCTAATTAGCTTATCTTGAGTTCTCTGTGAGAGAAAGACTACGGTGGGACAGAAAGTTGCTGCTAATCTAACAAGACATGTTCTACATAGAACTAGAAAGGCGTCCTCAGTCCCTCCCTCAGGGAGGGTCTTCCCCCAATGGTCTCTGGTGACTGGCTAATCTGGTAGAGCGTTTAAATTCTCTCAGTTGCCCCGCCCTCAAGTGGCGGCAGGCGCGTGAGTCTGACAAATCTTCCCCCTCTCCCACTGTGAGTTGCTGCTTTCCCACAGAAGGGAGAAGCGGTATCTGTGCCTGGCATGATTAGCATGCCCCTGGGAAGATTCTTGTCTGACTCCTGGAGTCTCTTGGGGAATTTCCTGCCCCGATCTCTGATCCATCTCTTCTCCACCTCCGATTCTGATTCTTCAGCCTCCTCAGGGAGCCTGGGCCCAATCCTGACAGTGAGAAGCCACAGGACAAAACTTGTATTGTTCAAATTTCTCTCACAAGTATTCTAATATTCTTTGAATGCAGACAACCAGAAGATGGCATCTGTTCCCCAGAACATAGCTATAAAAATGTTGCAAAAGGGAGTTCATACAGGATTCATATCATAACAGCAGTTATCACTTGATATCATGAATGTATGAAATAGCTTCCAGTATCACCAGATGAGCTATCAGATACACCAATACACCAGTAGCAATGAAAACTGAGGTGGGAGGCAATAAAGCCCCTGTCACTTTAGCTTTGGTCACCAGATAGTCTGTCCTGGAAATTCTTTCACCCTTTGTAATATACTATTTAGTTATGTATCTGAACATTACAAAATTAATTTGTGAAGTCACATCCCACATCTCTGACAATTTTTTTGTAGGAAATTAACAACAGTCTTGGCTACTCTGCGTCTTCATTTCCAGCTATGAGTGTATATTTTGGTGAAACTGACTCCCCGCTGATTTTAACATAGTTAATATTGTTCCACTGTTTTAAATTAAAACCACACACACCTCACAACACAAAGGACTCTCCCAAATAATTACAGTTTAGCTTAAAGTGAATATGGGTTTGATCCCTCCCCTACAGAGTTGTAGAAAACATATTCCACTAATATATATATATGCACACACGCATGCCCCAAATACATCTCTTCTCTGTTACTCTGTAAACATTTCTGGATTTTTTTTTTGTTTTTCATTGTGTACATATCAGAGTGTATGCTCTAGACCAGGGGTAGGCAACCTTTTTGGGTCCGTGGCCACATTTGGCAATTCGAGAAAATGTCCTGGGCACTGCAACAAAATGGCTGTCATGGGAGGCTTGGCTAGTCTCAAGGAACAAAAGACTTAATAGAAGGAAGAGGTGGAGGCTGAGGCCCAACACACTAAACATCTCATGTGAACCCTCAGTTTTCAATGGCAACAGAAACCTATTTTACAGAAGTCAAACTCTTTTTCTCTGCCCCTGCCCCCCCGCCAGCCAATTCATTTCGCCACCTCTTCCTCTGTCTCACTTTGGATCAACACCCATTTTTTCTCTCTCTCTCTCTCTCTCTCTCACCCCAGCTTACCACTCATAGTCTGTCTCTCAATCTCTCTCTCTCACACACACACAAGCACTCATGTATCCAGCATGCATGCATGCATACACATCCTCCATTCTCTTCCTCACTGCAAGCACACAAAAAGCCACACTCACTCCTTTTCAGGATCCTCCACAATCCTCTCAAAACCCCTTTTTTCTCCTTTTCTCTTGCTCACACACATGCACCCCTCATCCATTCAGGTATACAAGAACACAGCCCACTTCAATCCCCCAGGTTGCTCCCAGTCAGCACTGGCTTTATGCTGCTGTCCCTACTCCACACTGGCTTCCTGCTGCTTTCCTGGCCCCCCACTCACTACTCTCCCTAGCCCCTGCTGCTCTCTTTAGCTGCCTCCCCCAGCTTACCAGTCATAAGTGGCAGAAGTCCCTTGCCCCCCCCCCCCGCTTTCTTGGTAGCTGGGCACACTGCAGAGGAAAGCACTCACCTGCAGCCACCCACCTTCTTCATTTCCCAAGAATGTCTGCGAGCCCCACGTGCGGCCCAGAGGCATTAACTGGAAATGATGACAGCAGAGGCTGGCGGTCCTCACTTTGCTTTGAAGGGATTTCAGCTGCTAGTAACAAACTTTAAAGTTGGAAGGTCAGGGGTCTTGGTGGGTGCCAAGAAAGGGATCTGGAGGCACCACGTTGCCTACCCCTGACCAGATAAGGAAATAAGTCAATTAACAATGCTCCTTAAAACAAGAAAAGCATTTTGGTTATTCTACTCACCATTCCATGATTCAGCCAAGGTGGTATAAAATTATCAAGGAGCTTTGGGTAAACTAGTTCTCTGTCATAGATATAGATGCTCCAAAACATTGTTACAACAAACTGGATGAAGAGGGAAACAGAAAAAAAATATTTTTGTTTACAGAAATGCACATTTTTATTTTAGGAATTACATTTTAATTATATAATATATAGCTGCTACTCTCAGAAAGTTTTCCTTTTTCATGCAGAGAATGGTTTAGAGCAAGGATGGTCATCCTCAGGGACACACTGTCTGATTATTCTCCAGGCCTGAGGGTCAGAGGATAATTTTGCCACACAAAATTGCTATGTGCTCAACAAAATTAGGCACATAGCATCACAGATGCTATGCTGAGCCATTACACAGAACATCCAGGGATAGATAATATATAATATTAAAGCATGGGGAATCTTTTTCTCTCTTATAGCTTGATAACATTTTTCTTTTCCCTACAAGTGAAACTGTAGGCAAGATTTTTTTAAACATACCTTGATTAAAATTTGGTAGGACAAACGGGACAGAAAGAATTACGATGGGGACAGAAAGAATTATGATCAAGTGCTTGAGTTGTTCATCCCATCTAGACAGCTTTAGGTTCCAAAAATGTGTACATCTCCTTTCACACTTTTGATATTTTTGTTATAAAATATATCTTCTGATATACAAACCTCTGGTCTAATCATAATTGTACACAATTTTTAACAGCTGAAATAGCTTATAAATATTGTTTTATCATTAAGAGTAAAGTAACATAGGATGCTACTTTATACCAGGTTAGACTATTTGCCCACCTCATCTCACCAGCAACTATCTCCAGGGTCTCAGACAGAGGTCCTTCCCATCACCTTGTTACAGATTTAGCCTTTGCTGAATGTTTTCAAACTACAGTCCTGGAATTTAGGAAGCCTTCGACTGCCAGTTAACTATCTATTCAAGCTTTTTGATTAATACACTTCAAACAAAGAATGTTACTAAAAATTGTTCTAGGGTGGATTGGATTTTGGTTTTGTACTAACAAGAATTAGTAAGGGAGAAATCTTTTGATCCATTTTCCATTTTTAATAAATATATATTTATAACATCACATCAAACTACAGCTTGCATAAATAAAACATTTCTTCTTATAAAGCAGAGCATTGCTAAAGATTCTGAGATCTGAGTAGCCTAGCTGGAAATAATATTCCCTTAACATTTCTTGTTTGTAGATTTCTAGTCCTAATAGCTTAGAAAGAGAGATCTCATCAATGTCCAAGTTTGCCTGTTCTGCTCTGAATCAGCTATTCAGCTGACAGGTACACAGACCTGGCGAGCTTCATTCCAAAATCAACATTCTTATATCTCTTTGCATAGAGACCTCATAGCTAATTTGTTGTTCAGTCGTATCCGACTATTCGTGACCCCATGGACCATAGCACGCCAGGCCTTCCTGTCCTGCACTCTCTCCTGGAGTGTGCTCAAGTCCATATTCATTGCATCGGTGATGCTATCTAGCCATCTCATCCTCTGCCGTCCCCTTCTCCTTTTGCCTTCAGTCTTTCCCAGCATCAGGGTCTTTTCCAGGGAGTTTTCTCTTCGCATTAGGTGGCCAAAATATTTGAGCTTCAGCTTCAGTATCTGTCCTTCCAATGAGCACTCAGGGTTGATTTCCTTTAGGATGGACTGATTTGACCTCCTTGCAGCCCAGGGGACTCATAAGAGTCTTCTCCAGCACCACAGTTCGAAAGCATCGATTCTTCGGCGCTCAGCCTTCCTTACAGTCCAGCTCCCACAGCCATACGTTGCTACTGGGAAAACCATAGCTTTGATTATACGAACCTTTGTTGGCAAGGTGATGTCTCTGCTTCTTACTATGCTGTCTAGGTTTGCCATAGCTTTCCTCCCAAGGAGCAAGCGTCTTTTAATTTCATGGCTACAGTCACCGTCTGCGGTGATCTTGGAGCCCAAGAAAATAAAATCTGTCACTGCTTCCATTTCTTCCCCTTCTAGATGCCAGGAAGTGATGGGGCCAGATGCCACGATCTGAGTTTTTTTAATGTTGAGTTTCAAACCAGCTTTTGCACTCTCCTCTTTCACCCTCAACAAGAGGCTCTTTAGATCTTCTTCGCTTTCTGCCATTAGGGTGGGATCGTCTGCGTATCTGAGGATAATTCTCCTGGCAATCTTAATTCCGACCTGTGATTCATCCAACCCAGCGTTTCTCATGATGTACTCTGCATATAAGTTAAATAAGCAGGGTGACAATATACAGCCTTGTCGTACTCCTTTCCCAATTTTGAACCAATCGGTTGTTCCATGTCTGGTTCTTACTGTTGCTTCTTGACCCTCGTACAGGTTTCTCAGGAGACAGGTAAGGTGGTCTGGTACTCCCATCTCTTTAAGAATTTGCCAGAGTTTGTTGTGATCCACACAATCAAAGGCTTTAGCGTAGTCAATGAAGCAGAAATAGACGTTTTTCTGGAATTCTCTTGCTTTCTCCATGATCCAGCGAATGTTGGCAATTTGATCTCGAGTTCCTCTGCCTCTTCGAAACCCAGCTTGTACTTCCGGTAGTTCTCGGTTCACATACTGCTGAAGCCTAGCTTGTAGGATTTTGAGCATAACCTTGCTGGCATGTGAAATGAGCGCAATTGTATGGTAGTTTGAACACTCTATAAAAAAGGGTTCACAGTCTTAATTATCTCATTGTTACTAAACATTCCTTAAAAAAATTAAAATATACAAAAAAGACTTAAACATACACCTTTGGGGTTAGATCAGATCAAGTCTGAATCATCCCTTTGAAAAGATAACTCCTTACTCAAAATTTGCTAATTAAACCTAAGTCTATCAATTCTTCTACACATCTATATATCAAGCTTTCTGATGTGTATAACTTACACAATATTTTTGCTTATTAGTGGATAAACAAACACTTTAAGTACATTTTTGACCTGCAATATTATGGTCTCACACCTATTCATTACTCAAATAACTCTTTGACCCTGGGCTTCAACTCAGCATTTTATGTTTGGATACCATGCAGGTCATCTTGAGATGTGTGTTTTTTCATGTCAGTTACCCAGAATTCCTTGTGAACCTGCTTGTGTCTTTGAGTGTCTTTCTTTTAATACAATTACTACTTTTTACTTATTTGCAATTTTTTTAATTGTCAATTTATCATTAAGCATTTTCAGTTGTTTATCACTTGGCGTTTCTTAACAAGACATACTATATTGTTTTGACAGAGGTGGGGTAACAATTTCTCAATAGCCTTCCCAGCAATTCCAATAAAGCAAAATGAGCTCTTTCCCCAAATCCAGGACAATGTGCTAAATAATCCTTTCTTAACTGAGGATGCCAGGGATTGAATTTGAGAAGTTCTCCAGCAAGAGCATGTGCGCCACCCTGAGCTATGGTCCCAAGATATATTCCAAAGCAATGACCTGGTTTGAACGACACGACAGCCCACCATGGATTAATTTACTTGTGGAGGCTGTCACGTCATGCCAGGCACCCGTGGGTGCCATTGCTGCATAGCACCTATGGGCGCCTGGCATGTCATGGTTTATTGTGTCACATGAAACCAGGCAGAAGGGGTTGTTTGAGAGTTAGACAACCCTCAAATAACCCTAAAACAAGCTATGGGTTATTTGAGGATTGTCTAATCCTCAAACACCCCCTGCCATCTGAGTTCGCATTGCAAGCCGGGCGCCTGTGGGCACCATGCAAAAATGGTGACCTGGCAAAACATGACAGCCCCTGCAGATAAATTAAGCCATGGTGGGCTGTTGTGTTCAGCTTATGGCTTAAAATACAGAGATAGGATCCAAATTCAGTAATCTTCAGTTCCCACTAACTACTGAATTGCCAGGTCAACATAGCAAGATGAAAACAGCACTTCCATTCAGCTGAATTTCTGAATATTCATTGCTGCAGTCCTGTACCCTGCATGCCCCTTCATGGATCACTGCCTTGTTGTGGCAAAGGGGCTTGCATAACTCAGTGAAGCCATAAGCGATGCCGTGCAGGGCCACCCAAGACGGACAGGTCATGGTGGAGACTTCTGACAAAATGTGGTCCACTGGAGAAGGAAATGGCAACCCACTCCAGTATTCTTGCCAAGAAAACCCCATGGAACGTATCACAAGGCTAAAAGATATGACGCTGGAAGATGAGCCCCTCAGGTCGGAAGGTGTCCAATATACTACTGGGGAAGAGCAGAGGGAATTAACAAGAAGCGCCAGAAAGAGTGAAGCAGCTGGGCCAAAGCCGAAAGGACACTCAGCTGTGGATATGTCTAGTGGTGAAAAGAAAATCTGATGCTGTATAGAATATTGTTTAGGAACCTGGAATGTAAGATCAAAGAATCAAGGTAAGCTGGAGGTGGTCAAACATGAGATGGCAAGACTGAATATTGACATCTTGGGAATCAGTGAACTAAAATGGACAGGCATGGGTGAATTTAATTCAGGTGACCATCATATCTACTACTGTGGGCAAGAATCCCTTAGAAGAAATGGAGTAGCACTCATAGTCAACAAAAAGGTGGGAAAAGCAGTACTGGGGTACAATCTCAAAAACGACAGAATGATCTCAGTACGAATCCAAGGCAAACCATTCAACATCACAGTAATTCAAGTCTATGCCCCAACCACTGAGGCTGAAGAAGCTGAGGTTGATCAGTTCTATGAAGACCTACAACACCTTCTAGAACTAACACCAAAAAAAGATGTCTTCTTCATCATAGGGGATTGGAATGCTAAAGTAGGAAGTCAAGAAATCACCGGGATAGCAGGCAAGCATGGCCTTGGTGTACAAAATGAAGCAGGACAAAGGCTAATAGAATTTTGCCAAGAGAACACGCTGATCATAGCCAACACGCTTTTCCAACAGCACAAGAGGCGACTCTACACATGGACATCACCAGATGGTCAATATCGAAATCAGATTGATTATGTCCTTTGCAGCCAAAGATGGAGAAGCTCTATACAGTCAGTAAAAACAAGACCTGGAGCTGACTGTGGCTCAGAACATGAGCTTCTTATCACAAAATTTCAGCTTAAGTTGAAGAATGTAGAGAAAACCACTAAACCATTCAGGTATGAGCTAAATCATATCCCTTATGAATATACAGTGGAGGTGAGGAATAGATTTAAGGGATTAGACCTGATAGACAGAGTGCCTGAGGAACTATGGACGGAGGTCCATAACGTTGTTCAGAAGGCAGCAACTCAATTCATCCCAAAGAAAAAGAAATGCAAGAAAGCAAAATGACTCATGAGGCTTTACAAGTAGCTGAGGAAAGAAGGGAAGCGAAAAGCAAGGGAGAAAGGGGAAGATATATCCAACTGAATGCAGATTTCCAGAGAATAGCAAGGAGAGACAAGAAGGCCTTCTTAAATGAACAATGCAAAGAAATTGAGGAAAACAACAGAATGGGAAAGACTAGAGATCTCTTCAAGAAAATCGGAGATCTCAAGGGAACGTTTTGTGCAAAGACGGGCATGATAAAGGACAAAGAAGGCAGGGACCTAACAGAATCATAGAATCATAGAATAGTAGGGTTGGAAGGTGCCTACAAGGCCATCGAGTCCAACCCCCTGCTCAATGCAGGAATCCAAGTCAGAGCATCCCCAACAGATGTCCAGCCTTGTCTTGAATGCCTCCAGTGTGGGAGAGCCCACCACCTCCCTAGGTAATTGGTTCCATTGCCAGAAGCAGATGAGATTACGAAGAGGTGGAAAGAATACACAGGAGAACTATACAGCAAAGATCTTAATGTCCCTGATAGCTATGATAGTGCGGTCACTGAACTTGAGCTGGACATCCTAGATAGAGAAGTCAAGTGGGCCTTAGGAAGCATTACTAACAACAAAACTAGAGGAGAAGACAGTATTCCAGCTGAGCTATTTAAAATCCTAAAAGATGATGCTGTTAAAGTGCTGCACTCAATATGCCAACAAATTTGGAACACTCAACAGTGGCCACAAGACTGGAAAAGGTCAGTTTACATTCCAATTCCAAAGAAGGGCAATGCCAAAGAGTGTTCAAACTACCGTACAATTGTGCTCATTTCACATGCCAGCAAGGTTATGCTCAAAATCCTACAAGCTAGGCTTCAGCAGTATGTGAACTGAGAACTACCCGAAGTGCAAGCTGGGTTTTGAAGAGGCAGAGGAACTAGAGATCAAATCGCCAATGTTCGCTGGATCATGGAGAAAGCAAGAGAATTCTAGAAAAACGTCTATTTCTGCTTCATTGACTATGCTAAAGCCTTTGTGTGGATCACAACAAACTGTAGCAAATTCTTAAAGAAATGGGAGTACCAGATCACCTTACCTGTCTCCTGAGAAACCTGTATGAGGGTCAAGAAGCAACAGTAAGAACTGGACATGGAAGAACTGATTGGTTCAAAATTGGGAAAGGAGTACAACAAGGTTGTATATTGTCGCCGTGCTTATTTAACTTATATGCAGAGTACATCATGAGAAACGCCGGGTTGGATGAATCACAGGTCGGAATTAAGATTGCCGGGAGAATTATCAACAACCTCAGATACGAAGACGATACCACCCTAATGGCAGAAAGCGAAGAGGATCTAAAGAGCCTCTTGTTGAGGGTGAAAGTGGAGAGTGCAAAAGCTGGTTTGAAACTCAACATTAAAAAAACTAAGATCATGGCATCTGGCCCCATCACTTCCTGGCATCTAGAAGGGGAAGAAATGGAAGCAGTGACAGATTTTACTTTCTTGGGCTCCAAGATCACCGCAGACGGTGACTGTAGCCATGAAATTAAAAGACGCTTGCTCCTTGGGAGGAAAGCTATGGCAAACCTAGACAGCATAGTAAGAAGCAGAGACATCACCTTTGCCGACAAAGGTTTGTATAATCAAAGCTATGGTTTTCCCAGTAGTAATATATGGCTGTGAGAGCTGGACTATAAGGAAGGCTGGGCACCGAAGAATTGATGTGTTCGAACTGTGGTGCTGGAGAAGACTCTTATGAGTCCCCTGCAAGGAGGTCAATCAGTCCATCCTAAAGGAAATCAACCCTGACTGCTCATTGGAAGGACAGATACTGAAGCTGAATCTCAAATATTTTGGCCACCTAATGCGAAGAGAAAACTCCCTGGAAAAGACCCTGATGCTGGGAAAGATTGAAGGCAAAAAGAGAAGGGGATGGCAGAGGATGAGATGGCTAGATAGCATCACCAATGCAATGAATATGAACTTGAGCACACTCCAGGAGAGAGTGGAGGACAGGGAGGCCTGGCGTGCTATGGTCCATGGGGTCACGAAGAGTCGGACACGACTTAACGACTGAACAACAACAACCCTGCATGGGTGGAGCAAGGTGGGGGAGCAAGACATGTGTAACTTCCCCTGTCCCACGGTGCCTCCTCTGTGCTTGGTGTACCATAGCCATGCTGAGTTCACTGCATCATAGCAGACTCAACCCTCTAACCTGAAGTCTCTGTGCACACCTTAAGACTGTCAACAACCCAGTTTTACTGAAGCCCCCACACAGGGGCAATCATTCACCAAGGAAAGGTATGGGGCTCTGGATACTCTAGTGAGAGGTGTTGAGACAGGCCTGCTAAGATGCTGTATGCTTGACAGCAACACACTGAGTGTATGGGTGCTGTAGCCTGAGAGGGGACACTACATTCGTTTCTTATAAGAGGTGACTGTACCCTGCTTGTCTTATGCAGGGTATAAGAATGCAGTCTAAATGCTTTGAACATCTCCCAATCCAATAATGGGATAGCAAGTTAAACCACATGTCTTAAAGCTTAACTCAGCCAACTTGTGTGTTCAGGTTATGGGTTGCCTTTAAAGTAAGGATTACATACTGCTTTCTTAACACAGGTTTCCTGTTTTATTCAATTAATTCTTCTCAATAAATAAGTCATTAGTACTGAGGTTTCTTCCCTTCATTCCCCAGAATTTGTTGTGCATAATGCTCCAATTGTGAAATTCACCACTTTGCAAAGAAGTCTGTTTCAAAGCAGAAGGGTTAATAAGTGTTGCACTGATCCTAAAGAAGCACAGTTCTAATACTCTGCACATAATTATGGACACAGCAGGAATTGTTACCAAGGAAGTCAATGGAAATAGCTTCCATTACGCTAAAGTCAAATCCTTGCCAACCAATTTTCTTGGGCAAGAAAAGAATGAATTCGATAGAACAGAGATCATCTGAATCTATAAGATAACAACAAAAAGAGAAGTAACTTGGGTGGGAGGAGGGGAGAGGGAGAGTGGCTATATCAACAGGGGATGGGATATACAGGGAGTCCTGAAGCTTGCTAGAGTTTGAAAGTAGGAGAATTTCTACACAAGTTAAGTTTATGAGAAATGCAAAGTCCACTATTAAGTGTTGTTTTTGAAACCAGACCTTCTCTTAGACAGAAGAATTTAGCTAGTTAGCTATTTTCTCAATGCATATTCAGTCCACAGAGCCTTAGCTTCCAGTATATTTGTCCATCTGTTAGGATGAGTGTAACTTTAGATTTGTGCCAGAAAAGAAAGTTGTGGATCAGATGCAAGACAATGAAAGTATATGCTTTGCAAGAATTATCTCTCTTTCTTCTGCCAGTATTGACATTGGTACTATTTTCTTCTTCTCTCTCTCTCTCTCTCGCTCTGGATGCTGTTGACATGCAACTGAACAAAAGGCTGGAGGCTAGACAATACAGAACATCATTAAAGTTTCCAATTTTTCCAAGATGATATGTTGTATTGCAAGAGGTCATGTGTGCATCCCGAAAGTAACTTCCCATGCTGTATTTCAAAATGCAGGCCTGATATTAATTGATGACACTGAGTTTGTTGAGCTGAACCATAACAGAGTGAATCCAACAGAGCTGGCAAGCACATGAAGTATCTTGTGAAGCAAAGAAAACTTATAGGGTTTGCCAGTGAGGTAGAAGTGAAAAAGGAGAGGAAGTTCCATCTGTCTCCTAATCAAAGTCAGCCAATGGATGGAAATGGTTCAGCAAAATTGGCTGCAACCATCTGGTGCTCCAGGTGGCAAGAACTGTTTAACAAAAGCCCAAAGCACAGGTAGGCCCGGGGTACAAAAAGCATGCACAAGAGAACAATTCTAATTTTAGCCAATTTCTACTCCAGAAAATTCAGTCTTTAGCCTTGAGCTGTCACACACATCGCTTTTCTTTTTAAAACAAATGGAAACCGTACAAGTGATTTCAGATCTATGCTCTTTTTGGATCCTATCTTGGGGAGGATATTAGTGTATCATAAAAATGAGAAGCACAGAAAATGCCCATCTATCATGCTCTTCTAAAAACCCAGTGACCCCCCAGAATAATAGATAATGCTCTAGCATCTAAGTAATACAGTTACTGTGAAGCAAATTGGAGTCAAAACAGCCCCTGACAGGTATACCCTCTCAACCACTGAACCCAGAACACCCCGCCCCCAGTAAAACAGAGAATATGAGTTCCATGAGAACTCTGCTTAGCCCCCTCTCCTGCAGCCTTTAAGTGGTCCTTAAACAGTTTTTTAAAAATTCCGCCAAGGTTTTTATTGATTTTATTCCTGGTCTTCTGTATATGATTTTATCTGCTGATGCAACTTTAAATTATTTGTTGAATTGTTTTGTTTTTACCATATTTATTGTAAGCTGCCTTGTGAGGTCTTGCCCTTGTTAGAAACAAGTAAGATAATGATGATGATGATGGTTAGGAAGAAGGAGGAGGAGGAGGCGGCGGCGGCTGTTTTTCAGAAAGGGAAGCAAGTAGATTTCATGGTTTTATTAGTAGCACACAGTAAGGGGCTATTCATGCAGCAAAGTTCCTTTTCATAAGACAATGACTTATATAATCATGCCCAGCTATTCACTGAAACCCGTGAAAGTGTAGCCTTGTGAATGTGCATAATGCATAAGGTTGTGACACTACTGTGAAGTTATGAAAAATTAAAATGTGATTCTCTGCATCTCTTGTGAATGCATCATAATAATCACAAGAAAGTTAAATAGTATACTTAGATCTATAATCGGGCCCACCTTTGTTACTCTCACAGACCACAAATGGTTCCTTCAATTTCTAAACAAGCCTTGGGAAGGATTTACATGGGCAGAATCAGCTACCCTGGAATATGCAATCAAGTTTCACAGCAGTATGGACAATGTTATGAATAATACCCACAAAACAATGCCTTTCTTCCACTGTAAAGAAATCTTTCCATTTGCCTGTTCTACTTTAAAGCTTTGGAAAGCAACATGACAAACTGTCATCTTACTAAGAATTTAAAATTAGGAAACAACCAGTGATTCAAGAAGAGGAAGTAGTTTTGGTAACAATGCCACATATTAAAGCAAAGATGGATGAATGAAAATACCAACTGTAATTTGCATTTTAAAGCTACCTGGCTTATAAAATGGGGCTCAGTTAAATGCCTGTGTCTTCCCTGCCCTTTCATTCTTTCTTTCTGGTGGGGGGGAGGGAAGGAAAACTGTTTGATTAGCAGTAAGTTAATTCCAGAATCAATGGACCTTGGCAGCTACTCTAGATTGAACCATAAGTGGATATCGTAAAATATCCTGTTCTAAATAGAAAACAGTGGTCTTCTTTTTCTTAGGAAGTGAGCTGTGAGCATGGCAAAAAGTCTTAGAATAAAGAACACTTAAAAAAACCAATGAAGTGAGTGAAAAGCAACACAGGCAAGATTGCTTCTAACATACTTGGAGAGTTGGATTTAAATAAATATTATTATTTATTATTTGATTTATATACCACTTACCATATAAAAAATCTCAAAGCATTTTACAAAATCAGACATTAAAATACAACATCATAATAAATACAAATATTTATCGCTGTTGTGCACGATACAACGTATAGGTCTTTTTTGAACCAGAATTTGAGTCACCTTGGGGCACTACTTGCACAAAAGCAGGTCCCACATGAGCAAACAAGTCTTTGCAAGCTTTTCTTCTTGAGATACAACAGTGGGGGCTGCATGCATGAAGACTTTCAAAAAGGTTAGTAATCTGACTGTGACGGTTTGAGGCCTACAGAGGCAAAGGAAAAAAGTGTCAGGATTAGAGGCCTGTTTTTTGGGGGGCGGTATCCCTGAGAATTTCATTTTCCTGGTTACGTTTCATTTCTTCAGGTTTGAAACAGTACTTTCGATTTTGAGGGAGGGGGGTATAAAAAGAGAGTGAGAGAGCCTATAAAGGCAGAAACGGGGAGACCAGAGCCTGAAGAGCGAGCAGGAAGAAGTAGCCTGGAGAAGTCTAAGCACAGCTAGGGTAAAGGCACTTGCGTTTTGCAACTTTTTTTCTCTCTTAATGCCTATTATCACTCAGCTCTATTGTATAAATACCTTTAGTTGTGATTTGCTTGCTTTAATTTACCAGGAAACTGCTGTGGTTAAACCCTGTGTCTAGAGTGTCAATCACCCCACATCTACAGACTAAACCCCACATTATTCGAAAGGGGAAGGTAAAAGAAGGAAGGCGGGACTCTTAAGGAGGCAAGAGATCCTTAAGGAGTTGTTCAGGGCATCCAGGTCATAAGGGGAACCCTGACACTGCCACTCCACTGTTTGGGAAGGGGAGGAGGGGGTCAAGATTCAGTCCCCTGGTCCCGTTTCTATTTCCCTGTCAAACAGCTAGTCATGGAATGTTATCTTCTTGAAAGGAGTCTGTGTGCACAGCCCTAGCGGTGCCACAGTGGGCCAGTTCAGATGACACAACAGCCCATCATGGGTTAATTAACACTTGAAAGGCTGTGGTGCATGCTGTCCTCCACTATGAATATGCAACCCCCAACCGGTTAATCACGGAAGGGTTAAACAACCCTTGCATAACCATAAAACAGACCACCGGCCAGGCTTGGATGACATGACAAGCCATGGCACCCCCGCCAGGGATTACATATTCATAATGGCGAACGGCACATGCCACAACCCCTAGAGGGTTAATTAATCCACAATAGGCTGTCGTGTCATCTGAACCAGGTCAGTGTGAGCTCAGTAGTTGCTAATGCAAGTTTTCCTGTTTTAACCAAGGCAATTCAAAGAAGATTACCAAGGAATTTTGCCTTTTCAAAAAAAGCCTGAATAGAAAGAACAGAATTACATGTTTAAAAGAGCCGCCCTCATGTTTAGATTATAATAATTTGAATCAGCCTTCCCCAATTTGGGTCATGCTGACTGGGGATGATGGAAGTGGTAGTCCAACACTTTTGGAAAGCACCCAGGTTGGGGAAGTCTTGTTTCAATGATCATGTATTAGATTATAAGTTTGATTACTTGAAGGCTTATATTGGTTTTCTCCTTTTCCGTTTTATCTCATGTTAATACCATTTGTTATGACACTGTACTGCTATGGCCCATGAATAAAAATAAAATAAAAACTGGCTTAACTATAATAGCAGACACTGAGAACAAGGTGTTAAAGGACAAAAAAACTGCCCCAGGAAACCACCAAATTATATTTTCCATTGCTGATTAAGATGCTGGCACATTGGGGGTTTCTATGTTTTGTTTTGAAATTAAAAGTGGCAGCCACTGGTGCATGCTTCATTTTGATTTAAGAAAGCATGCCATTTTTTCCACTTTACACATTAGTGTTGTTTAAGAATGGAAATAATAGAAACATTTATAGCTTGATGTCAGAATGCAGAAAATTAAAAGCACACTCCTTTGAAGAATTTTCAGAACTAAAATTATTGTTACCAATGTTTAGTCTTTTCTGCAATGTTAGAAAAATGCAAACATTTCATAACATTAGTTACTGACATCTTTTAAAGCATTCCCACTTTTTTAAGCATTCCCACTTTTAATCAGAAACATAATAAACTCTTTATTCACATCTGTTTATTTTTCTATTTTGGAATTCCCTCTTGTGTCTATTGTATGCAACAGAGAAGTCCCCCTGGAAAGAGCCATTATGCACACTCAAACCAATCCAAATTAGAACAATAATACTCATTTCTACAGGGAGGACACTGTTTCGGTTAAGAGAAAAGTGAGGGAATTGTTTACTTTGTGTGCAGATACACTGCTGGATAACAAATTCTCTACAAACCCTGAGATGAATAAAATATATTTGCTTAGCAGAAACACAGAAGTGTTAAACAGAGTCTTCCAAAATCATTTAGTAATTTTCTATGGATGGGGGTTTACTACTGGGATTCTATGTTTCTCTTCAGGGAACTAGATAATCTTTGTCACTCTGATGTTCCCATTCTGCTAATATATGCTATTCTTGATCTGGTTAGCTCCTTCCTCATTTTTTTGTCCTGCTAGCCACAGACTCTACTTATTCTCCCATCAATTCTTAATGCCTTTCAATAAATATTTTAAATAAATACATGTTTAGCAAATGAGTGTTTATTTAGCTATGCCATTGCTTCCTATGCAATCTTTACAGGGGGATGTTTGATTAATTGAGGAGTTTGGGGGCTTTGAAAGCTCACCTCTCATTTGGGGCAGGCTTCTATGAGCCTCTGAAGTTTTTCTGAGCATCTGGCTGAGGAGAACTTTGTCAGTATCTCTAGCTGTAGCTTCTCCTACAAAATGGTTAGTCACTTCCATGAATCATGTCTTAGTGATTTTCACAGCTGTACAACTATAACATGTTCTACAAGTGTCTGCCTTTCAAAACTGTTTGAAAACTTCAATTACTTCAACACCGCAGTCCACCTCCTGGTAGGAGTGAGCCAGGGTGGCCACTTATGAACAGCCCCCAAAGAGGAAATGCATCCCGCAAAAAAGGTCAAAAGAGGACAGTGAGTTGCATAATTTATTTATTTATTAAATTTATTAATCGCCCATCTGACTGGTCACCCAGCCACTCTCCATAACATCTCCATATAATAATTTATATGTATAAATGCAAATTTAGGAATAAATATTATAATGTAAACAGAAATAGAGTACATTGCTCTATATTGGGAAAGACTGTGACTAGGTGACCTATGCACCTGCTTGTTCAGCCTGCTGTTCAGGTGCTACCTGGTGATGGGCAACAGACCATTCTTATGGGTCATTATCTTTAAATTGGAATTGGGCAGGGCAGCCCTTAAAATATAGGACACCTTTCAATAGAGGACAGTCCTCTGGCAGCCCTTCAAACAGAGGACTGTCCTCTGTAAAAGAAGAGCTGATGGGAATATATAACATCTGTCTTGAAAGAACTAAACTCGGTCCTGAGCACAATTCAAAATGCTGGTGTTGGCCTTTATAGCCCTAAATACCTGTAGACAGGATTACCTTAGGGAATAACTCTTCCCACAGGAACCTTCCATAAAATGAGCTGATTGGACACTGCTTCAAACCAAGCAGGTAGTGAAGTTCTTTGGGGGATTACACTTAAATTGATAACGTGACAACCTAGCAGATTTTTATGCTGTTTTGCTATTATGTTTTCTGTGACAAATGTATGCTCTTAAATTGATTTCAATGTCGTTTTATGTTGATTTAATCATTTTTAATTGTTGTTTTTATATTACATTGTTAGTTGCCTTAAGTGCTCTCTGGAGGCATGTTTAATGGAACATAAACAACACAGAGAGAGAATTATGTATATAAGTTGGGAACTGCAATCCCATTTTCCATTTTACAGACACACACAAACACACACAGAGTACGCAAGTGCTATAGCAAAAAAAAGTTGTTATGTTATAAATATAAACTACTTATCAATGTAATAAGGAAATGGCACTCTCTTCCAGAACATATAAGTTATACAGGAAAAAAATACATGGTTAGATGGTTTTCTTCTTTAAATAAGCATTAAGCTCATTTTGTTAAGTCCAACAAAATCTTTTTTAATACACTTAAAACAATGCAGGGGTTATATGTGCAAACTGGAAGGAAATTAATTACTTTGCATGGTACTTACAACTCCAATAGGGAAAGCTAAGATGGCCATCATCCAGTCACGGAGGGAAATGAGTTTTCGTAGCTGTCTTTCTTGTTCTTGGCTGTCATTTCCTTTAGTCAGAAGGCTGGAAAGGTCAGTCAATACGCAGATCCCAAAAAAGACTGCTTGAATAACCTGTATTAAAAATATAAATATCTTGAAGGCTATAGCATGCAATACAAATCCCAATAGGTTCACTATGATGTTTGGGAAGTTTCCATTTTGGCTGTGGGTTAAAATTTCAGAAGCCAAACATAGTTGTTTTTACATTACATGTTTTCAGAGCAATCTTAACCAGTCAAAGGTTAGCGGGGGGGGGGGGGGAGAGCTGGGATGGTGGTGGAAGAGTCCCACTGTTGGTGGAAAGGCGCTCCCTCAGTAGGGTAGCTGGTTTGCTCGGAAGGCCCCAGTATGCCCATGAAAAGCCTCATGGGCATAGGAAACCCCCAACAGTGTTTCCGTAGGTGGTAGGGTCCGGAACAAGTTATTTTGGGATGGCCTTGGATCTGCTGGATCCCTATCCCCCTCACTCCCCCTGCAGGCTCTAGCCCAGGCCCCTAGCCCAGGCCAGCCTGCATCTCATGTAGCTATTTCCCTCCCAAATATCATTGGAACATCCACCCAAAAGCTGCCTCCCATTCCTTACCCTGACTAGAGTGAGCTGGCAAGGCTTGAGAAATGGTGGACCTCCAGACCCCCACTTAGAATTACTCTGTTTGTTACATTCAGTCACTTTCTAAGTCACATAAAAAATATCAGCAGTTGTCCTTGTGTGAGGAACCTCACCACATGGGAAGCTGAGCAGGAAGAGAGCCACACCAGAATAACGTGACTGTAATCAGATACACCAGAAAACACCCTCACGTGGAAATGAGGAACCAGAAACTATGACCAAGGAATTTGGGAGAATGATGCAGGCAGAGTTAAGTGAGGAAGTAAACAGGGGATTTAGAGAATGAAGTCCAGAATAAAGGTCAGAATCTGGGCTGATGATGATCAACCTGTTCATTTGGAGTGCTGGTTGTCAAGTGGACTCAAGGGTATCAGAACTGGTGATTTGGAGGCAAGTGGGGGTCAGCCTGTGCTTGAGTGACAAGTTGTTCAGATTGAAGAACTAGGCCAAAGTCGGAAGCTTTATTGGACTAGGTGAAACATTCTGGTATCTTATGTCACCTGATCCCTGCTGAATTGGTAGCTGCAGTACCACGTTCTGGCCATCTGCAGAGGTGGTGCTGAAGAGCAGCATAGAGCTGGCCAGCAGCTCCTTTGTCCAGCAAGTTCCCATAATAGCACATCCATTAAGACACCTGTGTACAAGTCCCTGGTTTAAGACACTGGGTGCCTCACAGGGCACTGTCTACTTAGCTCCCTGTAAGAACCCATCTCTATTCATAGGTAGGTGAAAACTTATTAAACCTGATTGAGGTGGCACCCATCCTGAGTCCAGACAGGTTGCCCATTGCAACAGCTTGCTCATTTAATTTGGAGTTAGCAAATGAAATCTGCTGAAACTAATCTAGGCACATAGGGTAAGTCTGAGCTTCCTATGATCTACCTCTAGTTGAGCTAGTGGCTCCATATGTGATCTTGTCAAAATAAATGCTAAATCTATTACAGCAAGCTGTAATGCTTGCATACAGGCATACCTTTCAATCAGATTTTCTCTAGCATTACCTGTTTAGATTTAGATTCCTATGGTTGACCAACTGGGCTTCAGAAATTAAGGCACCGCACCTAATCCAGGATTCTGTTCCCACCGTGGCCAACCAGAGGCCCATGGGAAACTCACAAGCACAAAATAGCATCCTCCCACTCATGTTTCCCCAGCAACTGGTACTGAGAGGCATTTTGCACCTGATAGTTGAGGTAGTGCATAGCCATCATAAGAACATAAGAAGAGCCACACTGGATCAGATCAGGGGTCCATCTAGTCCAGCATTCTGTTCACATAATGGCCAACCAGCTGTTGACTGAGAACCCACAAGCAGGGCATGAGTGCAACAGAACCCTTCCACCCATGTTCCCCAGCAACTGGTATACATAGGCTCACTGCCTCCGGTACTGGAGGGAGCACATAGCCATCAGGACTAGTAGCCATTGATAGCCTTTTCCTCCAGGAATTTGTCCAACCCCCTTTTAAAGCCATCCAAATTGGTGGCCATCACTACTTCCTGTGGTAGCGAAGTCCATAGTTTAACTATGTGCTGTGTGAAGAAGTTCTTTCTTTTATCTGACCTGGATCTCCCATCAATCAGCTTCATAGGATGACCCCGGGTTCTAGTATTTTGAGAGAGGGAGAAAAATGTCTCCCTATCCACATTCTCCACACCATGCATGCTTTTGTAGACCTCTATCATATCTCCCCTTACCCTCCTTTTCTCCAAGCTAAACAATCCCAGCTGCTGTAACCTTATTTCATAGGGGAGATGTTCCAGCCCCTTGATCATTTTAGTTGCCCGTTTCTGCACTTTTTCTAGCTCTACGATATCTTTTTTAGGTGTGATGACCAAACTAGACACAGTATTCCAAGTGTGGTCGCACCACAGATTTGTATAGGGGCAGTATGATGTTGGCAGTTTTATTCTCAATCCCTTTTCTAATTATGCCTAACATGGAGTTTGCCTTTTTTTACGGAGGCCACACACTGGGTTGACATCTTCATTGAGCTGTCCACCACAACTCCAATATCTCTTTCCTGGTCGGTCACCGCTATCTCAGATCCCATCAGGCTATACTTGAAGTTGGGATTCTTTGCCCAGCGTGCATCACTTTATACACTTGCTTACATTGAACCACATTTGCCATTTTAGATACCCATTTTACCAGTCTGGAGTGATCCTTTTGGAGCTCTTCACAATCCCTTTTTGTTTTAACCACCCTAAATAAATTGGTGTTATCCGCAAACTTGGCCACTTCGCTGCTCACTCCTAATTCCAGATCATTTATGAACAGTTGAAAAGCATTGGTCCTAATACAGATCCCTGTGGGACTCCACTATTTACTTCCCTCCATTGGGAGAATTTACCATTTATTCCTTTTCTCTGCTTTCTGTTCTTTAACCAGTTAGTGATCCATAAGAGGCCCTGTCTTCTTATTCCATGACTGCTAAGTTTTCTCAGGAGACTTTGGTGAGGGACTTTGTCAAAGGCTTTGGGAAGTCCAAATACACAGTGTCTACCGGATCACCCCTTTCTACATGTTTATTGACACTGTCAAAGAACTCTAAAAGGTTAGTGAGATAGGACTTACCTTTGCGGAAGCCTTGTTAATTTTTTTCCAGCAGGGCTTGTCCTTCTATATGCTTACTAATTTTATCTTTAATAATGCCTTCAACCAATTTACTCGGAACAGACGTTAAGCTAACTGGCCTGTAATTTCCCAGATCCCCCTGGATCCCTCTTTGAAAATTGGTGTTACATTGGCCATCTTCCAGTCCTCTGGTATAGAGGCTGATCTTAGGGACACGTTGCATATTTTGGTTAAAAGATCAGCAATTTCATATTTGAGTTCTTTGAGAACTCTAGGATGGATACCATCTGGGCCCGGTTATTTATTTGCTTTCAGTTTATCAATAAAGTTGAGAACTTCATCTTTTGTCACCACTATTTGCCTCAGTTCCTCAGACTCCCTTCCTGAAAACATCAGTTCAGGCACAGGTATCTGTCCTATATCTTCTGCAGTGAAGATGGAAGAAAAGAATCCATTCATCTTCTCTGCAATCTTGTCCTCCTTCAGTACTCCTTTATCTCTATTCTCATCCAATGGTCCAACTGCCTCCCTAGCTAGATTTCTGCTTCTGATATACTTAAAAGAATTCATTATTCTTGTCCTTGATGTTGTTAGCGATATGCTCTTCAAAATGCTTTTTGCATCTCTTATTGGCTTCATCACCGAAGGCTAAAAATCCTGCAATTTACTGGGGCTTCTGCTTCTGGAATCTTTGTGGGATTAGATTGGGTCCTTTCCATGTGGCTTTAAAAAAAACCCTAAACTTCTCAATGAGCTCTATGTGTTTCATTACAAAGCCACTAGGTGGCGCTTTTGTTTTATTTGTAATAAAAGCGACTTTAAACTGTACACCCTCATTTACGTCGACTCCATGGCGGGAGATGGGGAAATGCCGGACTTTTCTTGTCATTTAAAACAATACAATAGAGCTGACAAAGAGCGGGAGGTTCCCTGGATGAGGGCTGTGTTGCGTACAGGACCCGCAAACTTCTGTGAGTAAGCAATCTCCATAGCAGGTTAAAAGCCCAGCGTGAAGGAGCCCATTGTCTGCTCACATCTATTTATTTATTTGTTTATTTATTTATTTTCATTTCTATACCGCCCAATAGCCGAGGCTCTCTGGGCAGTTCACAAAAATTAAAACCAAAAAGCACACAGTAAAACAATATAAAATATAAAAACATTAAAACCACAATATAACAATACGACCAGAATAAAACCAGAGTAAAACCTAGCAGCAATGCAGAGATTTAAAATACAGATTTAAAACAGCAAAGCTAAAAGTCTAGAAAGCTAAAATGCCTGGGAAAATTAAAAGGTCTTCACCTGGCACCGGAAGGAATACAGTGCATCCTCACTTGGGCAAGACTTCCGTTTTCTGAAGGAAGCTCTCTTTTTTCTGATAGCTCCCTTAACACAGCTTGTTAATCATGCCGGTGACCTCTTGGACTTTGTGCTACCTTTCCTAACCTGTGGTATACATTTTAGCTGGGATTCTATTATTGTGGTTTTGAGTAATCCCCAAGCATTCTGAAGGGATTTAATCCTCTTGACTCCACTTTTAACTTCCTTTTCACCAGTTCCCTCATTTTAGAGAAGTTTCCTCTTTTGAAGTCAAATGTGACTGTGTTGGACTTCCTGGGCAATTTTCCACTTAAATATATATTAAATGTGATAGCCCTGTGATCACTGTTTCCAAGTGGTTCAACAACATTTACATCTCATACTAGGTCCTGGGTGACATCATTTAGGATTAAATCCAAGGTCGCCTCCCCTCTGGTCAGTTCCATGACCAACTGTTCTAGGGCACAATTGTTTAGGGCACTGAGAAATTTAACCTCTTTGTCGTGGCTGGAACATACATTTCTCCAATCAATGTGGGGGTAATTGAAGTCACCCATTATTACAACTCATCATGACTAGTATGCATTGATAACCTTATCCTCCATGAATTTGCCTAATCCCATTTTGAAGCCACCCAAGTTGGTGGCCATCACTACATCCTGTGGTAGTGAATTCCACTGCTGAACTTCCTTTTACCTGCCTTGAATTTCCTACCATTCCCTAGTATTAGTTACACTTCTATCATGTCCTCCCTTACTTGCCTTTGTTCTAAGCTAAAATGCCCCAAACGGTGTAATCTTTCCTCATAGGGGAATTGTTCCAGTCCCTTGATCATGTTGGTTTCCCTTTTCTGCAACTTTTCCAGCTCTACCAGACAGACAGGTAATTTGCAGGAAGAGGTTAAAATAGGGAACACCTTGCTACAACGATGAATAAGGAGGCCGTGAAGATGTGAAAAGGCAAAACCTAGAAAGATTTTTCTAGGAGCAACCCAAGGATGACTTACTACCCAAAGTTTATGCGTAAGCAGCACACAAAATGGCGACCTATATTACATTAAACTGTGAGTGGAGGGCTAAGACAACTAAGATGCTGAAGTAAAATCCTAAGTGTGCTTCTGGCTGGTGCATCACTCATTCACATACAACAGACCATGAAAATTGATGTGATTTAAACCTCATAAAGCCCAATAGGCAAGGTACTTTAAAATAGAAATTTATATGTAAAGTGATACTAAAAACAATCTCATGGATGTTAGAATAAGAAAATTTAGATATATCTCTAGGAATATTTCTTAACTGTGACTGAAATCTATGAGCGCATGGAACAATCTCCCAAAGGCAGTGGTGGAAAGCACTGTGACATCCTGTTTAATGTTAAATTGGACAAAACACTCTAGAATGTGCATTTGGGAATAATGCTACTGGCAACATTGTGAGATATGACCTAATAGGCTTTAAAAAAAAATTGTACTGAGATTTTTATCAACCAATAAGTAATGAAGATCTATTCCAAATAATATATCCTAAAAAATCACACCCACCCACTCTCTAAGGGAATATAAGTTGTATATTTCCTACTCAATCATAAACCAAGCCTGCCTCCATCAGCAGATCTGTTCTAAGGTCACAGAGGGAAGGAACTGTGATGGTATCACCCACCCAACCCACAATTTAGTTAAGCTAAATACTACGTGTCACTTCACTACTTACGCTCTTCGATGCATGTAGCCAAGTTATGGGAAATGGATTGAGGTGTACATCCTTGTAGCCATAAGTGAAACATATGTCTAAGATACAAACCTGGTAGCCCAATTTGGGGGGATTCCTTGCCAAACAATGAATGTCTCATGACTTCTTATTAATATGTTATAAAGACTACAAATCTCCAGCCATTTCCTAGCCACCTCCTCTATGATTTCAGTAGATTAGTACTTGACTCCTACCCATAGCTGTGATGGGGCATGAAGTGGCGCAGGTACACTTGCCTTGCACAGGCATGCTGTGCAAGGCAAGTGGAATAACTTATTTGTCCTATCATGTCTTTTGCCACTACAACTTCTTTGAAATAACCAATATCTCTTAGGCCCATAGGTTTGTACTTACATACTTGGCTTTGTGGTAGAGAAAAAATATCCCTAGTTTCCATCTGTGACAAAAGTTGTGTCCCATAGTCGTATAACTGCTTGGTGTAGTTCACGTCTCCTGTTGTGATGCAGACATAATATCACCGCTGTGCCATATCTGGTGACAGTGAGTGTTTATAGTTGAGAAGCTGGAGAAATTTATTTGGCCCATATGTTTAAGCTAACTGTCCTAATTTGTGCTGCCAAGACTAATATGCAGATCAGAAAACAGTTGCACTTCTCCAATTTTGCAATACATTCCCGAGCTCAAAAACTGCCAACAAAAATGTGTATGTTAGGAAAATGTGTGTACGAAATGTGTATATTAGGGAAATATGCATACACAATGTGTAATAGAAAGTAACATACAAAAATAAATGCAAAATACTGTGCATTTTTTAAAATTGCAGAATGGTGTAGAAATTGGACAGGATGGATTTATGACTGAATATATGCAAAACTGACATAGACTGGACACAGACTGATTTGTACATCCCTAGTTCATGTTGAAGTAGTGCTGATGTACTACATCCTTGGATGGCAAAGGTATTACAGAGTTCTGGAAAAGATATGTCATCCATATTTGCCATTGTTTTCAGAGTACCAGAAAGACACGGACTTGGTTCAGATAATAAGAAACCATGGTTTCCCATTATGTGAATGAGCCTGCATGAATCTCAGGCTTCTGTGCTCCCTCCTCCTCTCTTTTGTGGGTCAATGGAGGAAATCAAAAGCTTCCACTACCAAAAACAAGCCACAGTTGTCCATGATGTCTAAAATCCAGGGAACTGTGGTTTTTTAAAACTGTAGTCATTAAGAATAAGCCAGTATCTAAAATAATGGTTTCATCCTGGCTTATTCTGACTAACCGTAGTATAAACAAGCCATAGTTCCCTGAGTTTGGACATCACAGGAAACTATGACTAGCATAAAAGCAGAAGCATTTGATCTCTTTTTGTGGCATGGGAAAGAGCAGGAAAAAGATTGCATGGGCCAAAGACTCGTGTAAGCTGTTTCACATAGTGCGACGCCATGGTTTCTTGTTATATCTGAAGCAAGCTACTATGGTAGTCCCAGCAAGATATACAACCTACTTCTTATCACTATTAACAATTGGCCTGAGAAATTCTTGCAGGGGTGGAAGTTATCCATAGGTTATGTCTGTGGGACAAGATATAAAACACTGTAATGAAGTTAGGAAATGATAATACAAACTGCAAAATTTAAGAAAAGATTAAAAAGAAGAGAAAAATAAGTCATTCGGTTAAAAAGGTACCAAATAGATAGTGCTTAGGAACAGAAAAATGAAAATGTGCTAAAGATACTTTCCAAAATCCCTCATGGATCTGCATGATCATTAGTTAGCTTTATTTATTATCTGTAAAGCATAGGAGATGCTAATATACAAACCAGACGATAGTTTGGTTTTAGTGAGATTCCTCACTGACACAAAACTGCATGATGACAGGGCTTTGCTCAGCAAGCTCACCAGCTCAACTGTACATTTGGGATTTTAACCACAATTAAGAAAACAAAAATGGTCAATGCTATGAGGTTTTTTATAATAATAATAATAATAATAATAATAATAATAATGATGATGATTATGATTTTAATGATAATAATAATATGAAGGTAGCCATGCTGAGTCATACCTTTGTCCATCCAGCATAATACTGTCTATTCCAAGGACAGGCATTTGGACTACAGGATTTGGACTACAACTCTGATAATACCTATGGGAGTTGTAGTCCAAAACATCTGGAGGCCACCAGGTTACCAGCCCTGGTCTATTTTGACTGGCAGCAGTTCTCCCGGAAGTTTTTCCCCAGCCTTGCTACATGACACTTACTGAAGGTGCTGGGGACTGAATGGAATACATACATGCACTCAAGGCAAATGCTTTGACTCTGAGCCACAGCTCCTTATTAAACTTTATACATTATGTTTGTACAGTCCCATGGGGGCTGGCAGTGAACAACAGGTATTTTGTCTTAGCCAGTCTCCATAAAAAAAGAAGCCCCAGCTAGATATTGAAATATATGGCAGCTTTGGTAGAAACCCGCCTGTTGTGACATAATCATACAATGGTTCTGAGTGAGTGTGTAAAAAAAAAAAAAAATCAACATTCAAGTTAATTCTTCTAAATTATAGCCAAACTATATACTTTTAATTAATGGATATGAACAGGTGACTATAATTAACAAGTGTGGTGATACATAGCTACCTGATCCAGATCTTCAGGCACTTCAGAGAGCACAAATACCCAGAAATGTTTCTCCCAGAAGGCTGGCTTTAGCGGAGGGATATACTATCAACTCAAACAGGCAGCAGCTGGAAATGGTAGCAAAAGCATTAGATCTTTCAGCATGCAAAACAAATTGCTTGAAAACCTGCCAGGTCCCATAACCTTCACCTTGCAAGTCTGCCAGATCCACAAATCTGTTTCCCCCCCCTTTGAAACAACCAGAATATGATTTACTTCCTCAGATTATCTATTATGATTTTTCTTGTCACCTCTGAGCACTTCTTGTATTCATTTCTCAACCCCCTGGCAGAATGTAGTGAGGTGGACATATATTCAGTCTAAGCAGAAAATGTGGTTGAAGACGCTATCAAGTAAATGTTATGTCAGTTGTCTCTTTAGCTACTGGAGTGTGATTGACTGGACCACTCTCCTTGAGATCAAACCAGTTACTGAGTGGATATTTTTTCATCCCTCTGCTTGTAAAGTGTAGAAAGACATTCAGTGAACAACAGTCTCATAATCCTATTGAATCCAGTGTATTACGTTCAGGCAAGTCATGAATGATTAAGTGGTTCTGACTCAGAGAAGCTCAGTATTTACATATCTCTGCCAGCTGAAGGCTTCTATTAGATTTCAGAGTTGTTTCCCTTCCCACTTGCCTCAGGTTACCAATTTGTTGTTCTAGCCTACACAGCAAGTAATAAGTTTCCTATCATGTACATTAATTATGCACATAATTCAGGTGAAAACAACAGCAACAACACTAAACCAAAGGTAACATTTATTGAAACGTATGGACCTGGTTGTAGAGATGAAAGACTGTGTTGTTTCGGCTGCCAGCAACTAATGAAAAGGGACTTCAATCTTGTTTTTAGTATCTCTGTTTTGGTTTCAATCCTGATATGGCCTAGTCTGTCCTAGCACAGCATTTCTTGCCAGGCTGCTATTTTGCCACCTGGGGCTAGGACTTGGGGATGCAGTGAGAGGGGGCTCTCTATCATGTCCTCCATCAACAGGCCCTGATGCACCTATGCAGGTTGAGGGAAAAGATTGCAACTGAACTCTAGGAGAACTGTGTGATGGTTAATCTGACATCCCAGCAGTACTTCATCTATCCTGACTCAGTACATCTGGCCAGGTGACTTGGACGCTGCACTTGGGGAGTCACTTGGGATCTTGTGGGGAAAGAGGCTACGGTTAACTTATCCTGGCAGAGCTTTCTTGACGTATTTTTAAAAGCTTGCTTTATAATGTTTTAGTTGAGTGACCTCATTACTTTAAAAACGGTTCTTATGCAGCATCACAACAGCATTTTAGGACTCTGGTAATAAGGGGGATGCCTCTATGGCTCCCAAGCTTTTGCAGACAAAGATCTCACGCGTGTTTAGCTTGAGAAAACTCTCTCATCAGGACACTGCTCTGGCCACAGAGATGTGCAACTATGGAAAATTTCCTTACATTTGCTCATAACAGATGGGATCCCATCGGACCCTGCCATGGGTGGAAGGTGCTTGTCCAAGAGAGGATCAGCCATTTCTGCTGACTGTATCTGCAGCTTCCATTCCATCTCCCATGCCATTCTGAAAATGTCACTAACCCTCCACATTAGCTTTCTAGTTTTAAAGAAACTTAAGAAGCAAAATTACAGCATACCTTGGTGGTTTCACACAGATCATGGCATTTGTATCCATCATGTCAACATGACAGACATATATGCCATCAGGCTCACTAGTACTAATGGCCTGGAATCTTCTCTTGTGTATAATATAGGGGAATGGAACAGACAAGCAGACAATTCCATAGCATTTTAAATAAGAACATAACTAGGTGCTGGAAGTATGGAAAAGTGCAATACACGTGTGTAGACACATGAACTCCAAAGTCTTGTTAATTGGGGGGGGGGCTTTAATCTTTACTCCACTCTCCAGGGACCACTACATTTCGGCAGGACTCAGTAGCCAACCGTAGATTCTACTAACCAGTGAGACTCAGCTTTCTTGCTTTCTGCTCCGTAACGGCAAAGTGCCTTTTGTACAATTGCCTTATGAGGTGATTTTGCAGGAGAGGAGGGGAAGGCAGGATGTGTTTGTCCCAAGCCCTCTCTTCCAACTTGACATTGATGCCGTTTCCAAGAACAAGACTCAGTAGTCTGGAGACATTTTGAAAGAAACACCCCCTAAGCCCCTTATGGAGGCTTTCCTAGCTGCTCACCAGATTTACATTCAGGGCCATCACTAGCAACTGCAACTGCAGACCTCTGCCATTTGTGAAACCGACATACAAAGTTTAACTTCATAGGCACCTGTTTAAATGGACAGCACCTTTTTATTTCACAAAGCTCTGTCCAAATCCATTTTGTAATAAAGGGTATTCTCTTCCTCTCTCCCTTGTATGAGCCATTCATACAAAATCTGCCTTTATTACTTTCCATATCCTGTTTACAAGGCAGGATAATTTCATTAAATCTATATCATCCATTCAGCAAATATGTGTTTATATGGAATACATTTTTATTAGATTACATCTTTTATATTTTCCTTACTAAAGCTCAATTTTATTTGGCTCCTACTCAGTATTACAGACTATGCCATTATTTTGACTTAAATATTAATATTACAGACAATATTACAAATGTGATCAGTGATATACACTGGGCAGTGTGCCAAGAATCAATGAACAGTGGGAAAGGCCATACAGCAGGCTAGGTAACATTTGGGATAGTTAGTGAAGTAGGGGAAGAAACATGCATTGCAGCTGTCTGTACTAAACTGGGCTCAAGGATAAGGTTTCCAGTGGGAGGAAAGTCCCTGACATTTTCTGAATAAATTATCCACTCAATGGGGATAAAATAAGCCTGATTTATGTGAGATTAATTTAGCGAAATCTTTCCCTAATATGTAGAAATTATCATATACAGAAATTGTGTGTGAGTTTCCTATAACATCCAGAGAACATTGCACACTTAATGCAAAGCAAAGTGCCTTCTTTAACATTTGTTAAATAATGTGAACTTAACAATTTCCCCTGTTTGTGTGTAACACAAGGGTTGCAATCTGACAGTAACCAACAAATCTTCACATAGATACTTTTACCCTGTCAGGATGCCAAGATCTGTCCAGGAATCTCTCCCTGGGGTTTTGATATAGATGGCAATGCAGTTATTTTATTTATTTATTTGATTTATTAGCTGCCCATCTGGCCAGCTCCTCGGCCACTCTAGGTGGTGTACAATACCAATAATAACACAAAATACAACAAATTTACATAATCAACTGAACAAAACAACATTGCTCTGAAAAACTCTAATCCACCCCCAAAATGCAGCTGAACAGCCAGGTTTTCAAAGCCTGGCGGAAGCTCATCAAAGAGGGGACATGGCGGAGGTCACTAGGGAGGGAATTCCACAGATTGGGGGCCACCACAGAAAAAGCCCTCTCCCTCGTCCTCACCAGCCTAGCTGTCCTGACTGATGGGACAGACAGAAGGCCTTCTGAGGCCCATCTCATTGAATGGCATCCTTGCTGTTGTTGGAGGCACTCCTTAAAACAGATTGGTGTGATATCCTCTACCTCTCCCATACTACAGATACAGAAATACAGATTTCTTGGAACATGCCTATATCTTCCATCCAAGAATGCTGTGGGCATGGATTGGAAGCGAAGTTCTATAAATGAGGGTCTCAAAGAAGCAAAAGTGAGAGTTTGTAGGTATTGGGCTCTCTCATGGTCTGTTTTAAACAGGTGGCACCATTGAGAAAAAATTGAAAAGCTAATTAGATGCAAATCCTGGTTATTATCTAACTTCACCTATTAGGACACAGGCCTAATGCCAACATGTTGTATTTGTAAGTGATTTCTGAACAAACACTATGAACTATTTCTGATGCCTCTAAAAGGCAGTTCATGCACATTTTAGAAATCATAAAGTACCATGGATGAAGGCTTCTATGGCATTCCAGTAAAGGCTCTCATGGGTATGAGATAGCATATTGTGGCTATGCTTTGTAGGTAGGTAGGAATTACAAATGAAGGGATATATTCATTGCATTCCAAATTATTTCTCCATAGTTTAGAACCAGGCTGTTAAAAACAACATGCTACTGAAAAGGAGCTATGGGACACCTTGCATACCAAAAAGTGCTTCTGTGAAAAGTCCATATGTGAAGTACCACCAGTTTTCCTTCTCCTAGCAAGAAAACCATGGGGCAATGTCCAATACTGCCGCTGCATCTTCTCTAGTTCTGTTGCGCTCATGGGACCACCCGTTGTAATGCAATTGTGTAATATTATTTATTACAAATACCCTTCAAAATGTCGCCACCTTCAAAAGCATTAACAGAACAAGAAATATTTTCCAGACTTTCTTCCAGCTTGGCAACTGTAAATCAAACCGCTATGGCAGAGGTGTAGGACCACAGGCCAACACTGGCTCTCCTGGACCCCAATCCAGGGTTGCAATACGGCCCTGCAGAGTTTTCCACATGGCCATGCTCCCATTTCCTGGCCACACTCCCTTTCCCCTGATTGCTGATCATTTGGTGGTTTTCCAGCTTTTGCGTGATTTTTACTGGCAGTAAGAGCTTTAAGCTAAAATATGCTGGGATGTTTGGTATTTGGAGTTCACCCCTTTTGCCTTTGGACACACCTCTTTTTGCCTTTGGCCTGCCCAGCACTGGAATAATGCCCCAGAGAGTTTCTCCAAAACTCAATTCAGCCCTTGGGCTTAAAGAAGTTCCCCATCCCTGTGCTAAGGGTACAGTGGCTGCAAAAGAACATCTGTCTGTAGGCTGTCTACATGAACTACCTTCGGATACACAGCTGGAGAGCATCATCGTATTTGCTGAAGCAGCACTGACCATTCACCAGCGAGATGCTGTGTTGCTCCTTTCCTCAGCTGCTTCTAACAAATGCCCACCAGTAAGTACACAGGCCACCTTCCCCTCTTAATTGCCACTCAGTACCAGAGGCTGTTCTTGACTTTCCACCTCACTCCATTGGCCTTGCTGGAATTACTCATCTGTCTTTCTCTCGTCAGGTATTTGCCCATTACCCGTCTTCCATTTCATTTTGATTCTGTGCTTCACCCACATTAGATCCCCAAATTCTGGCTCCCCTACTACCAGCCCCCAACACACTCACAAGATATTACTAAAACAATGTATCCGTGTAGCTTGAACTACCTGAGCAAAAAATAATAAGGAAATAAGGAAACCCCACCAAGCTGCAAACAAAGAAACAGCGGCAGAGCTGGAGAACACTTTGATGTCTGGAGGCTTAGGATCAAAGCAACTCTGGAAGCTGAGACAGATACTGAGAAAGCCAAATTTTCAAACTCTTATTATTATGAAGAACTGGGAGGACAATAAAATATTTGAAATTCCCCAAAGCAATTTCAGCTATGATGAATCAACACTAATATACCTCTAAAAATTATCATCTGCTATGATTGTTTACTACTAATTAAGCCAGTAATTTTTTCGAACACCATTTCCAGCAACATATTCTCTTTGAAGTACTCCAAAGATGTTGTTTTTGTCCAGCAGAGAAACAAACACTTTTAAATTTTGCTTTTGATAGCTCTAAGGCTTTGATCAATTCTTTATATAGCTCCAGGAAGTAAAACTTTGATATATTTATTTAATTAGCTAGAGCTGAAGAAATGCAAGGTAACAGTTAGCTTGGGCTCCCTTGACATAGCTCATCTGTGTCCTAAGGATGAGATGCAATAAAAGTGATTTAAACATTTATTTAACAGAAGCAGGCTAACTATAAGCACAACTATTGTTTTTCATTGTGTCCCTTAGGAAATAAATAAGCAAATGACTTCAAACAGCCCATGAAAAAATGGTATTTGATGTACTACACTGTATGAGATATTGCTAGCATGTAGCTTTCTCCACATTTCATGGACACCCCTTCCTGTCATGTATAAACTATTCCAAGGCTAACTGAGGACTCTGGAAAGACAACGTTTTCCCCTCTAGGATTCTCCCCAAGCTTATGCAGAGCATTCCTGGCTTCTTCCACTATAAGGAGAAGCAAATGACAAAATAAGTAGCAAAATGAATATGGGATCTCCACTACTCAAGCTTCAATCCTAGAGCCTCACACACCAGAAATGGGCTCCTGGGCACTCTTAAATGATCAGCTTCATTGTCAGGAGCAACCTTTTGCAATACAATGAATGTTTACGAGCTGACTGCATCCCAAAGCAGGGCTCCTGATATCCTCTTCACAGAATAAAGCGCCCTTGGACCATCTTCCAGCCTTAGGATTCTATGCCTCCCATACCCTTGCCCAAGGAAAGCTCAGGGAGCCTGAACACCCCATGGGGTACCATCACAAGAACCAACAGGAAAGCCCCGGGTTGCCAGGTTTAAGCTCAGCTGAATTCCACAACATGAAGCTAATTTGAGATCTGGGTCAGAGCCAGCAATTGCCAGCGGCTGAAGCAGCCATAACGCATGCATGAATGGCAGCACTATAAAGAAGATCAGTATGAAGACAGTCGCTGTTGGAGCAACATCCTACTTTGGTTCGGATCTCTAGTCTCCAACCCAACTCCTGCTTTCCAGGTCAGCTTGGCAGCCTTGCACAAAGGCTTGCTTACTGCTTTTCTTGCCAGATCTCCAATATCTTGTACAACCTGTGTCTGACAGCATTTCTGAGTCTTTATTAATGTTTGAATTTCTTGGTCCCTTCAACAGATTTTGTCTCCCCCTAGATAGTGAGGGCTTTGTAATATAAGAATCCATGGATTAGAATGGGGAAAGAGATAACATCCTATGTGGAAAACATGACTCAATTTAAAAACAAACAAATAAACTAAAATTTCCATGAGGATTACCTGCTTGCCAATTTTTTAAAAAAATGTTTGGTATTTTCTAGAGATAGCACTGCCTGGTATTGCCTTTTTAAAAGATTTATATTTTGTGTAACAAAAGCCACATATAGAGCTAAGCTAAATGTAGAATAACAAGGTCATATAAGTAGGGACATGAAACATAACCCCCTCCCATTTGTCCCTGCATTCCACTTTGTAACTACATGAAGACACTCGCACAGTCAACAAACCTCCTCTTCAGTACACTTCAAGTCACTCTTCCCACACACAGCTGCCACTATCATGCATATTTCACAGATTCCATCTGGGTGCGTCAACTACCTGACTTACTTCCAGCCAACAAAAAGACACATCCTACTCAAACATGCCTGCTTCACTGTTGCTTTATACGATTTAAAAAGAAGGAACCTCTAGTATTTTGTTGTCTGCAAGCCAAGACATGATATCTCCTGAGACTGCCACCACACATCAAATAGTAAAACAACAAAAATAGTAGGTCTGTTATAATAATTGTAAGACAATTATATCTGCACTACTAAGATCGAATGTTTTTTGTATTTGACAACATGAGCTTTTGGAAAGCTCTTTTGTGAGCTTCATTCTTCTGAAGAACTTCATGAATAAGATTGTGGTTAAAATGGATCACCAGACCAGTAATTCATAGACTTTGGAGTCAGATTATAATAGCTATTGTAATTCTGGCTTGAGCATTTGCCCAGATAAACTATTTGAGATAATATGTTAGGTTTTCATTTACTTGATGACCACTGAATCTCTCATGAAGATAATGAAAGTGGATTCTTTTATATATAATAAGGTCCCATTGTCTGTAAGTCTATTTGTTTGCTTTCTCTACCATCATTTTGCCAGTGACACTGGGAGAAGTAATGTCTGAAAGCTGAAAAGCAGCAGAAGTTAATCAGCTGCATTGGGGAATCTGCCACTTTTCACCTGAGAGACCCACAAATGTTAATTCTCCATTGGAAATTATATAGAGGACCAGCAGTGCTTTCCCCTTCTTAAGAGAGACATTAGTTCCTTTGTGACATCAGACGCCATTACTTTACTTTCATCTCAGATGTATTGCATGGCTAGCTACCAATGCACCTCACATACTAAAGAAAGGATAAAAGATGTAGTGATGGCCACCAGCTGTTTTATATGCTCACATCTTCTGGCCTCTGTTACTAATCTAGCTGCCGCATTCTGCACAAGCTGCAGCTTCTGAACTGTCTTCAAAGTCGGCCCCACATAGAGCATATTGCTGTGATCTAACTTAGAGGTTACCAGAGCATAGGGCCACCAACTGAAGTTGGTTGAAGGCACTCTGTACCACTGAGGTCACCTGAGCCTCAAGTGACAAAAATGGCTCCAGGAGAACTCGCAAGCTACGAACCTGCTCCTTCAGGGGGAATGCAACCCCATCCAGAACAGGATGAACACCATCTATCTGGTCAGAAGAATCACCCACTGTCAGGGTGGAAACTGAGCCCATAGAGCCTCAAAGCAGTTCAGATTCTGAGGAGGAACAGCTATCCGTGGGAGAGGGGCCAGCTCATCCCTCACAGGCTCAGCACCTGGCAGAGATTCCTCCTGCCAGCATTCCAGAGATAAAGAGCGACCCAGGTAGTGAGGGAATGCAGGAGGGGGGCTTCTTAGATGCTTGACGCAGACGCAAAGAGCGACGAGCAATGGAGGGTGTGGAAAGGAAGCGTAGCGCCCGTTTGGCGCGCAAGCAACGGCCGCCTCCCATGGACCCAAGGGAAAGAGGGAGGATCTCTCCCTAGCCCCTAAGTTCTGGGTCTTCAAGTGACTCTCTTTCAAACAGGGATCAACTGACTACTTGAAACTTAGGCTACCCTGCTGTTCCTTGCTTTAGTCGCTGGTGATTAGCATCTGAAAGAGTCATTAAGTTATAAAAGGATTAAAGCTTTGAAAAGAAATCCTTTCGTCTGTGTCTTGAGTTGGCTATTGGAATCTACTGGGAGAAGCCGCCAACGCGCTCCTGACACCCATTAACAGCATCTTGGTCTTGTCTGGATTGAGCTTCAGTTAATTAGCCCTCATCCAGTCCATTTTTGCAGCCAGGCACTGATCTAGCACATCCACATTCTCACCTGATGAAAATGAAAAGGAGAATTAGAATTGCATGTCATCAGCATACTGATGGCAACACATTCCAAAACTCCCACTCAGTGGTTTCATGTAGATGTTAAATAGCATGGCGGACAAAACCAAACTCTGAGGAAGCCCATGCTGAAGAATCCACGAGGCTGAGTAATATTACCAAGCGGCACCTTCTGGAGCTGACCATCCAAGTAGGAGCAGAACCACCGCAATGCATTCAAGAAGGATCTGTGTAGATCCAGCAGTACTCACAATGGCAGTGCGCTGCCCATATGTACATATTTTATTTGCTCTTACCTGCAGATCAGATACTCAGCACCAACAGCTTCAACAGCGCTGTTGAGAGCAAGCCCTAGGCAGCTGGTCAAGATGGCATTCACATGCACATTTCCTAATTTAGCAATGGGAACTGTACACCCACAAACCCAGCTGCTCTATATGGTAATCTGGCACCAGGACCCAAACAGAGAGCACCTACTGATGAACATGATTTCCAATACAGCAAGAGATGCACACTTAGGACGCAATCTTATGCATTTTTAGACAGAACTGGGAATTGTAGGACTTTTTTCTGTCTAAATGTGCATAGGATTGTGCCCTTAGAAACCTACATCAATACAAGCATCACCTTTGCCAAATCAGGACAAACATCAAATTGCCAACTGTATAAAATCACAGGACTTGATAACAAAGATTTACAAGACAGGCATTTCCTTTCTGCCAGACTCCATACAAACAAGCCACTGTTCAAGACCCTGTAACATCGGAGCGGTGAATCTGGGAGTCCCACAGAGTGTGTTTGAGAGCCTCCTGCCTATATGCTGTTATTGGCTGCAGGGGGTTGAAGCCTTGCCATCAGAGGTTGACACACGTTTCCTTTTTAATTTATGCTGTCACAGTTCACTTCTGAAGGTAGGTGTGTGTGTGTGTGTGTGTCTGTGTGTGTCTGTGTGTATAAATATGTTGACTATGCACGCAAACTTCCAGTAGCAGCAACCATAGCTACAGTGAGTTAATTAAGGTCAACAATACTTTCACACATTGAGCTTTAATTTGTTTTTATTAGTCAAATGAACATCAAATAATGCCCAACCAATATGCCTCTTCATATGGTTTCTAATTTATCTAAGGGCAAACTTTTACAGATTCCCTCCACCACAGAAAAAGGTGTGAAACCATGACAGCAATGGGATACTTTTGATGGTTAGAACCAGCTGGCTGATTTATTCTTCTAGGGTGGGCAATATTCAGCTTTCTTCTCATCCTCTTTTCCTATGCAGAAATCCACTGTTGCCTATCATTGGTAGTGTTGTGCTAAATATAGGACTTCTGGCTAGCATGTTTTCTTTTATATATCTAAAAATCAAAGCATTATTTTGGAGACAAATAGTGTTTTTAACTGAATTAAAATATTCACATGTCAGCAGTTTATAGGATTCAATCTAATATTGCATAAGCAGACTTATGCTCGCACAATGAGACTTCCTCTTCCTCTCCTCCCCCTTGCACTCCCATCCCTCCAAATCTTCTCTAGTGGGTCCCCCAACCCTCCAATGCAGATTAGGGGGTGGGGGGGTCCATTCCACCAGTAATGTCCGTTTCACTCCTGGACAGACCATCGTTGGATACAAGCCATAGTACTTAAACAATCTTCTAAAATAGTTTAACTTATCATCCAAAGAAGGACCTATGGGTATGACCCAACTCCACTTGGGTGCAACTGCACACATGAAGTTGGATCCAGACTTACCCCTCCATGAATGGAATGGCTTCTTCCATTCACAGAGGGAACGAGAATCCAGCAGAGGCTTCCCACTGGAGGAATGGACAGGGCGATGATTTGCACCAATTCCCCCTTCCTCCTGCAGGCTCCAGCACCATCTCCCAAGTTCTTCCAGAGCAGCTTTTCACAGGACACAGAGGGATGCAGCAGGATGGCAAAAATTGTCGCCCCGCTCCTTCTGGCATAACTGGAACTTTGCGAAGTATAAATTTGGATCCAACCCATGGGAGTGGATCAGCATAGAGCCCAATAAGACTGACTCCCCCCCTCACACACACACACACATTTAAAACAAGTCATGCCCCCTGCAGCCTTCTAAAAACAGTATCCATGAGGGCATCACACAGCTTGAGCCCTGGTAGGGAAGCGAAGCACGCTCCACTGAGCCCTGTGTCGATATCTTCCCGCAAGGGCAACTGAGATTGCTTGGGGATAAATTATGACCTTATTTTTTATTATATCAAGCAAAATTTGTCCTTCCTTGCTAAGACTGCAATCCTATGCAAATGTGAACCCTATTCAGGCATTTCTAAAGTGGGTATAGGTAACATGCAAGAAGAGGGAGCGTGCTGGGCCCGCCCCTTCTGTTGCTGCACTTGTCACCCATTACTTATAAAACGTATATGCCAGCCTTCAAAAATATTTTTTTCCAGGGCAGATTACAAATATTAATAAAAATCCATTTGTAACACTTACAATGATATTAAAGCCACATAATAAATAACAAGACCCTTTGGTTTCCTGGCCCCTCGCTGCTACTGCACCAGTCCTTTGTTTTTTTTTTAACATATGGGAGCTGGTGGCTGCTCCTCCTCCTCCTCACCTTCATCTTCATCCGCCGGTAAAACAAAGCCTGCGGTGGCCAGCCAAAGTGGCTTTATACCATTCCTGTGCCCTCATTGGCTGTGTAACCCCAAAGGCAGCATCTGATTGGTTCAGTTTGCTGCCACTCAAAGTTAAGAAAGAAAAAAACCTATTTATTTAAAATATCACACTGCAGCACTCTAGCCTCGCCCAGCAAGGTGCTTCCTTTTGCCAATAGGCTAGGAGGAAGAGCCACCGCTGAGGTCACTTGGCAGCCCTCCTGGACTGTGGAGGCCTGGGCCTGCCCCCTGTGGCCTGGCGGTGCCACTGGCAGACACAGTATGAGGGATGGAGTGAGGCTGAGTGATGGACAGGTTCACCTTCTAATCATGGGGCACATTTCATCAGGGGCTTTCCAATCATTGTCCTTTTGGGGAGGGACTGACTCAGATAAAACTGTTTCTTCTAGCTTTTCTCAGTTGCTAAATTGTTCTGTAGCAAGCAAGTAGGAAGGAAGGAAAGAAGGAAGGACGTTCTGGGTTGGGTTGTAGGGTGAGGTGGCTTCAAATTCTGCCTGTTCACGATTACAAAATACTTTCCTTTCCCCTTCTCAGTGATTAAATCAACCCTTTCCCCAGACTTTTTCCTGCAGTGAAAATATCTTTCTTTGATAGCCCTATCATTTCTCTTGTTTTACCTTCTCAGTCTGTGTTGTTGTTTATGCATCTTTGTGTAGAATTTAGGCAGAAAATCCATCTTCTATGCTTCAGTGTGTTTTTTTAAGCCTCAAACTGGTTTTCAAGCATCATAACTCTCGAGCCCCTGCTGTTACAGGTTTCTGTTACAGGTTTCTTGCCTGGGAACACTTTTATAATATTTGGCATTTTCATACAAATTGCCACCCCCCCCCAACATGGGGGAAGATAAGGGAAAGAATATCACCCCCCCCTTTTGAGGTTTTTCCTTTCACATAAACCACTGTACCTATCCTTCTGAAACTTTGCAGGTTTCTAATTTAAGACTACCTTCTGTGATTTTCAGAGTGGTGGTCCACAAGGAATGGGGGGAGTAAACACACCTTTTTTATATACCCTCAAAATGTAAAGGCTGCTCTTGCACAAAACTCCCTGTACCTATTTATCTGAAACGTTGCAGCCTTGATTCCCTTAGAAAAGGCAGCTATGCCTCTAAATTTCTTCCAGTTCTGGCAAGAAAGAAAGAAATTATTGGCAGTTACATTTAAAAATAATAATCAAACTTCAATGGTGAGTAGTACAACCCCCCCCCACACACCTATTTGTCTGAAATTTGGCACAAGTGAGCCTCTCTGAAGGAACTACTATGTCTGCAAATTCCATCCAACTCTGACAAAGGGGAAAGAATAGAACAATTTTTAAATTCCCCATGATATTCAAAGGGACGTACAAATCTTCAGATTTCCAGATCTTAACTTGGGTTCAGTACCCAAGTCACAGCGGGCAGCCTCTGAATTGGTCCGAGCTGAATTGGGCCATTTTCCAAAGTGCTGAATCACCAAATCTTGTGGTCGGTGCACATGTCTAGCTTCAACCTATTCTCTCAGATACACCCATTGCATTCTATGTCCTCTTTCTTCAGTCACTTTGCTCTTTCCCTAATTTCTCTATTTTCCAGGGCTCTCTTTCTACTTATTTTACCAGGCCTTATCCCACTGGCCTATGCAGCAACCTTCACATAAGCTAGCTCTTATTACCACTAGGCCTTCTGGTGGTGCAGGTGGGGGTTGTTGCTTCCAGATAAATAGACCTCTCACTTTCTTCACAGAAACTGTATTTTATCAATATTCTATTATTAACACCATCCCTCAGCAGTTATGATATTAATAGACTCTCTGAGCTAGCACAGCAACTCAGCCATTAGTTATAGGAGTTTACTAAACTAGATATTCTGTGCCTTGCTTAGGTACAGAAGGCAAACAACCAACAGTTTGGTTGGAAACATAAGATACCTTTAGTTCAAATAGTGCATTATAATCCCTCCTTAAACATTCCTTCCATCTAAAACCATTCTTTAAGAACTCTTGAACCAGAGTTTGTATTCTGGTGATTTATTTAAACTGAGTCTGGGAAAATTTAGGATAAGCCAATTTCCAGGCACTTCAACAGTAACATATTTTCAAGCAGGATCTGGGCAGTCTAACTCATTTTAGGAAGCAGATACCACTGACAATTCGATGGAAATAATGCTGAGGAACAAAGCGTTTCCAGGTTTGCTAAAGTCATGCAGACGCATAGTATGACACTGCCACGCTGGATGAGGCAACTGGCCAAAACTAACCAATTATTTTTCAAAGACAATTTCCAAAAGAGCTGTTAAAATTAGTAAATCCCTTTTGCAGATGAAATAAAAAATACCATGGTCAATTGTTTTAAGCTGTGCTGATTTGGGGGTAGCGTCAAGCCAAATAATCTAGGGCTGTTTTATGATCAGCAGTTATATAAACCCAATGTGCAAAGAGTTTAGAGTAAAAATATACATAGTTATATTAATATGACCTGTAGTTGTCTAAAATTAATGGATCTGAGTTATGCTGTGTTTCCTTGCTGCCTTTAAAGCTTCAGCTCCAAAATGAGGCACAACTGATGTCCTTGCACTGATGTTTGTTCCCTACCAGTGTATAAAAGTGCCACATATGGGCACTTTTGCAACCTGGCAGGGATGAGAAAGAGGAAGGGTTGCATAACATCCTATGGGCCTCAAAGATCCATCAGAACAACTGAAACCTACATCAATTCATCTATGTGTACTGCAGAAATTTCTGGTTCTAACAGTTTTACACTCCATGGCTTTATTGTTTTAACTGATTAAGATTCATCAACTATAACCTATCTTTGATCCAGGATATGGAGGAAAATAAGACAAATGTAATATTTATTTATTTATTATATTTATTTATATCCCGCCTTTTCCTCCAATACTGGGACTCAAGACAGCCTGATAAATAGCCTGATGAAAGGAGGGGTTGCCCAGGAGATAGGGCCTAACTCTATCTTGATTAGTTCTGGCATTGTAAACCACAGTTCACACTATCACTGTATTGGTCTGTCCTGTTAAAATCTAGTATGTTACTGTAAAGCACAATTTACTAGACAGTAAACTAGTCAGAAAAAGCCCCATCAGGAAATTCCTTCTTCTGGTTGCCAATGCGTTGTAACAGTATCAGTAAAAGTAAAGAAAAGCCAAGAAAGTTCTTTTTACTAAATATAGTTATTGCTGCATTTTTTTTCTAAACCATTAAGCACATTTTAGAGTGTGCTTTTCCCAATAGGAAACTATATTAAGTTCGGATACAAACCACTGATGTGAATGTTACCACAAGGCCACCATGGTCGCCTACAAGCAGGTTCTTAATTCTTGAAGATATAGACTAATCTTGAGAAAGATTATTGCCCCATTGCAGTCTACACGTGAAATCCTGGGGGCATATTTATATCAACCTCTATTTCACAAATGGCTAGTGGCCTTCAAACGCATCACAAAACTAAACTGTGTGCCTGTCAGGTGCCAAAGATTGAACTCCTCCTTGCTAATGAATATCTGCTCCCAGGAAGCAAAACCTGGGAGTCAACTGCTGTTATGTCTAGACACCTATTAGGCTTTGCTGTGCACAAAATTTAGAAGTTGATGGTAAAAGTGAAATTCAATCTGGGGGTGGAGAGAGCGGGGGGATTTTTGCAAGTCCTAAACCTAATAGCTATTCTGTTGGAAGGATTCTTGTCAAACTTACTTATCCAAAATCTTTGTTTATCTAATACCATAACTTCCAAGAATAAATTCTAAGGGGATGGCAAAAGTGTGTCTGTTATAAGTAATTGCCATTTGGATATTACCAAGTATCTTTTTTTTTTTAAAGCATACAAACTGTTTCCTATCTAGTAATCTGGAATTCAAAACATATATAACCAATAATTCCCAAACTAAGGTCTACAATAACTAGGATTCCCGTTCTTTTCTTTTGAAATGGCTCCTATGTCTTTAAGGGCTGCATAGCAAGAAAAATTCAAAAGGTTTTAAGCATTTTTTAGCATGAGATTACAATGATGGAAAAAGCATCACTTGCTCAATTTCTGCTTCTCAAACAGCTGTTAAAGGCACAGGAGTTTACAACTCCCAAAAGTGTTGGTAACCGTAATGTCCATTGAATAACTACTTTGGTTCAATAAATCTTGTTGGTTTTGTACAAAGTTTATCCCCCACGTTTGGTTTAAGAAATCTCTTACTACTTAAGTTCTCACTGAGAAAGGACTCAACACTAGAAAAGCATACAAACTATTATTTAAATTGTATTAATTAATTAATTAATTACATTTCTATAACACCCAATAGCTGAAGCTCTCTGGTAGGTTAGCAAACAGGAGGCTTCTTTAATCTATATAATATGCCTACATCTCTCTCTCTCTCTCTCTCTCTCTCGTATGTTTACTCTTTGCTGGCCCTAAGTCCTCTTTAAAAAGGAGTCTTTACCCCTATTCCAGAACTGCTTATCAGAAAAATTAAATATTTAAAGGGGTATTATCAAAGAATAGCTTCCTCCACCCCTTTCCAGGATTTGACAGTCTACTGCAGAGAAAATGAGCCCGTACAGATGACCATTCTAACATATATCTGTACATGATGTGTGATCATTCTGCCTTACCACTTGACAGGATAATACCTGTTTCCCAGGATAAGAAAGCTTCTCCCAGGATAGTTTGGGTATGAGTATGAACTCCAAGAAGGTTCGTATAATCAAAGCTATGGTTTTCCCAGTAGTAATGTATGGCTGTGAGAGCTGGACTATAAGGAAGGCTGAGCGCTGAAGAATTGATGCTTTCGAACTGTGGTGCTGGAGAAGACTCTTACGAGTCCCCTGGACTGCAAGGAGGTCAAATCAGTCCATCCTAAAGGAAATCAACCCTGAGTGCTCATTGGAAGGTCAGATACTGAAGCTGAAGCTCAAATATTTTGGCCACCTAATGCGAAGAGAAAATTCCCTAGAAAAGACCCTGATGCTGGGAAAGATTGAAGGCAGAAGGAGAAGGGGACAGCAGAGGACGAGATGGCTAGATAGCATCACTGATGCTATGAATATGAACTTGAGCACACTCTGGGAGAGAGCGGAGGACAGGAAGGCCTGGCATGCTCTGGTCCATGGGGTCACGAAGAGTTGGACACGACTTAACGACAGAACAACAACATGAGCTCCAAGAGTGAAATCCAACAGTGTCTGTCCATCACTGGTGACCCTCTGCAGCAGATTTGGGGCACATGTAGGGGAAGAGAGGGAGGGAAGTCCTACTGCGTGAGCAGAAGTGTATTTATTTATTTATTACATTTCTATACCGCCCAATAGCCAAAGCTCTCTGGGCAGTTTACAAAAATTAAAATGACAAAGCACAGAATAAAAACAGTATAAAATATAAAAGCTTAAAAACTACAGTATAAAAATACAACCAGAATAAAACCTAGGAGCAATGCAGTGATTTAAACTACAGTAACAGATTCAAAACAGCAAAATTAAAAGACTTTAATGTTAAAAGACTATAATGTTATTTATTATAGCTCTTTCACCTGAAAGTATACAGCGTAGGCATCAGGCAAACCTCTCTATGGAGCTCATTCCACACTGAGGGTGCCACAGCAGAAAAGGCCCTCTTCCTGGTAGCCACCCATCTCACTTCCTTTGGCAGGGGCTCCCAGAGAAGGACCGCTGAAGATAATCTTAGGGTCCCGGCAGGTACATATGGGAAGAGACAATTCTTCCAATAACCTGGCCCCAAGCCGTTTAAGGCTTTGAATGTTAATTCCAGCACTTTGAATAAGGCCTGGACATGGATTGGCAGCCAGCGCAGCTGGAAAACTAGTGGCATGATATGATCACTCGTGCAATGTTGGATGTCACACTATGATCATTTCCTTTCTAGAAAGATAGCAGAAAAGTACCCCAGATATCGCAATATAGCTTCAGTGCACGTAAGCCTACCTATAGGGGAAAATGAGGTGTATACTGCTGTACCTAAAGCAAAAGTAAACAGATACAGAAGTCATGCAGTCCTGAATAACTCTCACTATTCACCTGAATTCACCTAAGAAATAAAGCTAACCGTTTGAGCTGCCATGAAGATAAACAGATAAATATAAATAGATGAGACTGGACAGAATGATGCAAGCTTGAGATTTACAAAGGCAAATGCAGTTGTAATCAATTAGTTCAAGAGCTTTTTAAGTGTAATATTGTTGGAAGACACTTTATAATTATGTCATGATTTTAAAATAAAGTGAACAAATACAATGGTCCCTAATTCAGCAAAAAAGTGTCCCTCAACTGCAATATTCTTTTTCCAACTCATATAACTTGACCTACTTTATTTAATAAATGGCCAAATAGCAAGTGAAAACAAGCTGAGAAAAGGTACACGATCCATCAGTAAGACAACTAAACCTATCTTAAGAGCTGGGACTGAACTCCTGCTACAATCAATAGAAAGACTCTGAGAGCTGACTCTGGCCTTATATTTTCATTGTCAGTGAATGGAACATCACATAGCCAGGCAACGGTTGCATTTAAACAAATGATGTCCATTAGAAGACAAAAGGATTGCCCTGTTGTCTTTTAAATAAAACAAAAAAACACAGTGCAAATATTCATCACCAGCATGAACTCAAATCAGGAAGAACTGATTGAATTTGCAACTCAGTATTAAACAACAACAACATTTCAATGGGCACTACACAAAAGAAACAGGAACACACTCAGTAATACAATAACTTTCCACCTTAAAAGTAATCAGAAAGAGCTATCAACTTCAGATTAATTTTCACGCTTTGCAACATATCCTTCAGAGAATGAACTATCAAGAGAACTCAGAGATAAAAAACTGCAAAAGCAAACGCAACTGGGGCAAAGCTTGCTATAGGACTTACTTAATTATAATGACAAAGTATCTAGTAGTATCTACAAGTCAAATAACGTATGCTACTTTCCACTATATTTAATTTTATATTAATTTCACATGGGGGAACAGTTCTAACATACTGTGTCAATAATTCAAAGTTTAAAAGAAATATAACAATGAATCTGGAGTTTATTTGGCTTCTTTTAGAAAGAAATGCTTTCCTGTAAACCAGGGGTTCAAAAAGTGCAGGCCACACGTGGGGCTCCCAAGCCCTGTCTGTCAGCCCCTCAGACCCCCCAATATTTGCTGCCAGTGAAAAAAAGAGGAAAAAACCCACTCCCTGAATGGGCTCTATAGCTCCTGCCATAAAAGATGCATTCTTAGCATCCTAGGAAGCAGTGCTCTCAAAAGTTTTGCCTGCTTCCTAGAATGCTCTGGGGACACTCTATGGCAGGAACCATAGAGCCCATTCCTAGAGAACTTTTTCTTTTCTTTTTTCTGGTGGTGGCAGAGGGAAGGGAAGGAAAGGGTTAAGCTGTATGCATGTGTATGCGTGTGGGGGAAGTGAGTGGATGTAGATGTGAGGGGGACACATGGGGACCCAAGCCCCTGATAGTTTACCCCCAAGGAAATGCTACACAAGTTGCCTAACCCCTGTCTTAAACTGAAGGTTTTTAAATATCAGAATGTATACAAGACAAGCACAATGTGAGCTGAGCAAGCAGTGTGTGTGTGTGAATGAGTTGTATGTGAATGTGTGTGTGCACATATGTGCGCCCACCCACATCCCAACAGACACCCAATAAAGCCTTCAGGGCCAAAAAGGTTGTGGACCCCCGCTGCAAATCAAGTCTCACAAAAACCAAGAAGCCCATAAGCCTTCAAAATCATTTATTGCTAGCAGGAATATTTTACAATTTTTCATCCTTAAAATTAAAACAGTGTTTGCATTTATATTAAGGGCTAAAGAGTTTTAAGTTTATACATGTAAATTATCTTTTAAATAATTTAGTTTTCTCATCAGTACTGAACAATAAAGTTTAAACTGTGTAATTGTACTCTCACGTATTTCTCTACCTGTAGTTTAACTTCAGCTTTCCTTGTAATTAGCAGCTGATAGTGATGCACAGCATCTCCTTGGGTTTCTGGGCACACACCCTGACTCTGGGCATGCCTATTTTGGGCATGCTTCCCCCGATATGTCACCTAATATGGCACCTGACCCAAAAAAGATTGTGCACTCCTGCTTTAAATGATACCATGTTGGTACAGAATTGCCAAGGGATTTCTCAAGCTTTCACAAAAAACAAATACTGCTGCCGATGTATGTGATGGGAGACAGCCTTCCCCAACCTAGTGCCCTCTAGATGTATCGGACTATAATCGGATCGTTCCCAGCCATACTAGCTGCGGCTGATGGGAGTTGCATGTCAACACATCTGGGGGTACCACACTGGGGAAGGGCGTTCTAGTGTGTATGAGGGTCCAGGAGCAATAATTTTAAAGAAAAAGAATAGTTTTTTGACAACTTTCCCCACAAAACCTATCCCAGAAATGTACCTGTAAAAGCCTATAACATGCACAAATGCTGAAGATTATATCAGTCATTAGAATTATAACTGCAATGTCCTCAACTGATACTATGCATCTTAGGTATAAGATAGGGAATACCTGGCTTAGCAATAGTATGTGCGAAAAGGATCTTGAAGGTGTAGTTGATCACAAGCTGAATATGAGTTAGTGTGATGTGGCTGCAAAAAAGGCAAATGCAATTTTAGGTTGCATCAATAGAAGGATAGTTTCAAAACTACAGGAAGTAATAGTTCCACTCTGCTCTGTGCTGGTTAGACCTCAGTTTGACTACTGGATTCAGATAAACTGGAATTAACTCAGAGAAGGGCAACAAGATGATCAGGGGACTAAAAACTAAGTCCTATGAGGAAAGATTGAATGAATTGGGTATGTTTAGCCTTGAGAAGACTGAGGGAGGATATGATAGCACTTTTCAAGTACCTAAAGCGTTGTCACACAGAAGAGGGCCGCAGCCTGTTCTCTATCATCTGTGACTGTAGGGTATGAAATAATGGGCTTAAGGTACAAGGGGGCAGCTTTTGGGTGAACATCAGGAAAAATTTCCTAATGGTCAGAGCAGTCAGACAATGGTCCCAACTGCCTAGGGAGGTAGCGAGTTCTCTATTGCTTGAGGTATCCAAGCAGAAACTGGACAGCCATCTGTTGGGAATACTTTAAACTGAATTCCTTCACTGAGCAGCGAGCGGGTTGGACTCGATGGCCTAAATGGCCCTTTACAACTCTATGATTCTATGATCTTCCTGCACCCCTAGAAGGGGAATTGTTCTTGGAAAAGTATCTTGGATCGATGTTTAATTGCCAAGTTTAATTGTTAAATAACAATATTTAATTAATATTGTTAATTAAAAATAACAATATGAATAATCCAGATATATCTCCGCACCCCACGCCGCATTCCTTTGCATTTTATCCTATCTGCGGATTTCATTTCATAACAAAAGGCAACATCTTCAGAGGGAACATCCATGTTTACGGGGGCCTGTTTCCTCCTAAGGACAAAGTTTTCCTTCACAGTCCGTCCCCTTCTAGTGGGTGCTTTGCACGCGGGCCCTGCTTGGGTTTCCCAGGGGCAGCTGGGGGGCCGCTGTGAGAACAGCACGCCGGACTCGGTGGACCCTTGGGCTGATCCGGCAGGGCTCTTCTGACGTCCTTATGGCGGGGCGCCGCTCCGCTGGTTCCCTCGGCCCCAAAGGACGCTTCCCCGCGCCGTCAAGGTCGCGCCGTCAGGGCAGGCTGCTGGCCGGGCGGCGATCTAGGGAGGAAAGCGCGCAAGCCCGGCGCGCTTGGGGCGGGGGGGGCGTGACGGCGGGGCCTGCCCCTCGGCTCCGCCGCCGCCGGGGGAGAGGCGGGCGAGCGCAGCCAGTTTCCGTTCCCAGGCGCACACGCCGCAGGAAGCGGCAGCCCGAAGGACGGGAGCGCGTCCCGCCAGGGGCCGAGCGGCGGCGGGGCGGGGCGGGCGGCAGCGCAGGAGGGCAACTTACCAGGTTAATGAACGTCAGAAATTTCCAGCTGCCTCCGTAGGTCTGGTGCGCGGGCATGTCAATGGCCTTGTAGTTGCACAGGATGGAGAAGTAGGAGAGGAGGATGGCGCCCCGCAGCACCTGACAGGGCACGAGCGCCATGTTGCCCCGTTGCGACTAACGCGGGGGCGGCCGAGGGGGCTGAGCTCCGACGGGGCCGGCGGCTGCGAGCGACGGGGACGCGCTCGGGCGCCCGCGGATGGGTGTGCGTGCGCCTTTATGCGCGCGTCCAGCAGGAGACGAGGCCCGCGCGCGCGCGCGCGCGCGCGCGCGCCGCGCCGCGCCGCGCCGCTCGGCGTTCTCCGAGGAGCCGGAGAAAGGCTGGGAGCAAGGGCATAGACTTGTAATGGATAGAGTCACACACGGTACTCAGATTCCGGGGACGCTATTTTTAGTCTCCCCCCTCAGGGATAAAACAACGGAGAAAGAAAGACAAGGTTGTAGCGTAGCTGTAACTGGGCGGCCCGGTCCGGCGCGGCGGCGGCGTGGTGTCCACCTACCAGCCCCGCCCCACAACAACGGAAGCGAGGAGTTCATGCTCCTGCTAGCTCAGGTCTTATTTCATGTAAAAAAGACAGACGCTTCTTAACCATTTAAAAGCGCGTTGTGGCTGCTTGCAAGTCAATGGAGCGCAAGGCACTGAAGCGCGAGACGGGGTGGGGGTGCGGACAAGGTCGCTGGACTAGGTTGACTTTGATTGATTGATTGATTGATTGCATTTATATCCCGCCTTTTTTCCTCTTGCAAGGAACCCAAGGCGGCTTACATTATCCCCCCCCCCCTCAGTTTTATCCTCACAACAACAACCCTGTGAGGTAGGCTGGGCTGAGAGTCTGTGACTGCCCCAAAGTCACCCAGGGAGCTTCCATGGCCAATTGGGGACTAGAACCCGGATCTCCCGGCTCCAGTCCGTCACTCTCACCACTACACCACACTGACTTTTCCTGCAACCCCAAAGGTCTCTTGGGTGGGATTGTTGTGTGAATATCCAAAGCAGCCTCAGACACAACTCCAGCCTACAATATTAACAGTGAACTATGTTGCAGAGCTCTCCTGAAGCCCTCTTTCTCTCTTTCAGTCTCCCTGCCACAATCCTTGCCCGCCACCGCCCGCGATATGGGGATGCACTGGGACTGGCAAGGCATTTTTTCATATGTAAAAACAAAGCGCGCGCACCCCCATAACCATTTCCCGCAGGAAATAGAAACTGCCTTGTCAAGAGTTTTTGGGGTTATCTTTTATTCCGGGGGATACGCTGCTGCCCACTCACAGCTCCGCTGAAATCCTGGCTTTCTCCATTGTGGTTATGGGTCGCTCGCGCTTCTACCCTGTTGGTGGGGAAAAGAACGCCGTGTCCAATTAAACCAGGACGTCTCGTCTCCAAACAATTGGATTGCCACTCCGCTCTCTACTTTTCTTGTCTCTACAACCAAGGGGACATAATGCCATTGGTTTCTAGGACGGACTTCCGTGTTCTTCTCCAAGCCTTGACAAGCGCTTGTGCGTGGGGCGTTCGTGGTGCGGGGCACAGGCGGCAATATAAGAAGCCCCCCCCCCCCCCCCCCCGGTTAGGAATAAACCTAAAGTTCATGCAGAAATTCAGCTTCACTTGTGTACAGAATAAGTACTAATCTTTTGAGAATGGTTTTAAAGTCTTGGAAATGCTTCCCGGGCTATGAAAGAAGAAATAAAACACATCCTTTTTCTAAAAAACACACATCACCGTGTTATTTTATTGTCTGCATCCTTCCACACCCCGTAAAACAGTAATTCGTGTTTGAATGGCTTTGCTTGCTCCTATTGAAATTTGGTCCACAATTGGCACTTGTAGTTTGAATATGACATGTAGCATTTTGTCTTGAATGTGCATAGCAAGTTCCATTTCAATCTAAACAAAATATTACATCACATTATGTTTAACATGGGAAGGGCCGTAGCTCAGTGGTAGAGCACACATGCTATACACGCAGAAGGTCTCCGGTTCAATTCCCAGCATCTCCAGGTAGGGCTGGAAAAACTCGTGCCTTGAAACCTGGAACTGCTGCCAGTCAGTGTTGACAATACTGGGCTAGATGGCCCAGTGGTTTGACTCAGAGACAGCTTCCTGTGTTCCTAACAACTTTTCTGGCCTTGAGAATGAGTGCAGGAGTCGAGCTGGAGTTCACATTTCAACACAAAATGTTCTGAACATAATCACACAAACTTTCATTACAATGGGTGCTTCCAGACAGACCTCCTAGAGCTACCAATCAAAACATGTTGTACAGCTATTCCATCTTTCCCTCCTTCACGGATTTTCTGGGTTCTTCTAGATGAGGCTTTTATGGCACCATCACCCTGGATTATTCACAGAATTCTACACAGGGTCCAGAGGATGATATCTTCCACTCAAAACTCTCCCATTTTTTCCCACTGCTGTTTTTTTTTACTGCAGAAAATCCATTAAGGAAGACTGAATTGCTGCACAATGCCTTTTGATTGGTAGTGCTAGGAACATTCCATTAAGATATAAATTACAAAAAAATACCTCACACCGATAAATAAAAATGGAACAGCAGTAATACAACATAAAACCCATTCAAAATCAGTACTTAAACAACCTTTAAAAATTCTTTTTATTACATTTCCATACATATAGCAATTATAACTTATAATTGTTCTATATTTTTGATTGTACAGCATAACATCAAATAATCCAAGTATCACATTAAGGAAAATAATAACCAGTATTCTGTCACATTCCTTTACTTTCATACATATCAGGTTTAATTCATTGTTAGAATATCCAAGGGTTTGGTCTCTGACATGTTCAGTCTATTCCACCTCCACCCCACATACACCCCGCCACCATTAAATTCAGGAGCAGCAGTTCGAGTCTTAACTGGGTGCCTATATGCACTTATGGACTGGTCTGGAAAAGGATGGACAAAGTTCAACAGACCCAACATGAATCATAACAAGATGACAATGTTAATGGTCAGTGGTCCAAGGGACTTGTGAGAAGTGTGGATGCCTGTTCTAGATGGGGTTACATTCTGCTCTAGCTGGATCAGGCTCTATGCTAGGCAAATACAGAAACAAATCCAATAGGCAAGTAAATTAAGCAGGCAAATGGTCAAGCACAAAGGTTTCAGCCCAGTATGGGATCAGGCTAAGGCAGGAGTGGTGAAGATACAGATAATGGTCAAAGCACACTTTTACCAGGAAATTAGGTGGTTTCCAGAAGAGAAGTCTGAGGTAAAGCGAAGGTCAAATACAGGAGAGTAATCAAGTAGAAATATAGTCCAAAAAGCAGAATCAGGCAGGGGTCCAGGGATCACTAGCACAGAGGTTTGAACACAAGGCACAGTCAGGGACGCTGGGACTGAAAATAAGATGTTCCAGCAATGGCTGTGCTGAAACTGAAAGTCAGAGCTTTCTGACCCCACCAAAAGCTCAGCTGCAGTTCCTTACAGGCCCTTTGGCAAATGTCCTACTCAGGAGGAGGACCTTGCTCCTGAGGAGTCCTTTCCTCTTGCAGAGTCCTCCTTTGTAACGAAGCACTTTGGCTTCCTTCACACGGTGTTTTTATTCTGCGATTGTGATTGCTCCTTCATGGAAGTTTGCGGGCTCTTTACATGACACTGTGATCGTCCAAGACATCTCCTGCACTAAATGCCCTTTGTTCAGTTTTTAAACAGATCACAGATAATGAGCTATCAAATTACCCTGTTGTGTTCCGCTTGAGTTCCGTCTGTGAAAAGAGGAAGAGCGGCAAGAAGAGGAGCGAGATCAATGGAAGACTCAGATACGGGGAGAAAGAAGAGGAAAGGGGAGGGGGGAAAGGAAGTGGGTGAAAAAGGGAGTCGTTGTGATTCTGGATTTAAAATGGAAGCAGAAAGCCCCCCCCCATTTTAAATGCAGGATTTTAGGCTGGTGTAAAGATGCCCCCCCCCCTTCATGGATCACTGCCTTGTTGTGGCGAAGGGGCTTGTGTAACTCAGTGAAGCCATAAGCTATGCCGTGCAGGGCCACCCAAGACGGACAGGTCATGGCAGAGAGTTCTGACAAAATGTGGTCCACTGGAGAAGGAAATGGCAACCCACTCCAGTATTCTTGCCAAGAAAACCCCATGGAACGTATCCCAAGGCTAAAAGATATGACGCCGGAAGATGAGCCCCTCAGGTCGGAAGGTGTCCAATATACTACTGGGGAAGAGCAGAGGGAATTTCCAAGTAACGCCAGAAAGAGTGAAGCGGCTGGGCCAAAGCCGAAAGGACACTAAGCTGTGGATGTGTCTGGTGGTGAAAAGAAAATCCGATGCTGTAAAGAACAATATTGTTTAGGAACCTGGAATGTCAGATCAATGAATCAAGGTAAGCTGGAGGTGGTCAAACATGAGATGGCAAGACTGAACATTGACATCTTGGGAATCAGCGAACTAAAATGGACAAGCATGGGCGAATTTAATTCAGGTGACCATCATATCTACTACTGTGGGCAAGAATCCCTTAGAAGAAATGGAGTAGCACTCATAGTCAATAAAAGGGTGGGAAAAGCAGTACTGGGGTACAATCTCAAAAATGACAGAATGATTTCAGTACAAATCCAAGGCAAACCATTCAACATCACAGTAATTCAAGTCTATGCCCCAACCACTGATGCCGAAGAAGCTGAGGTTGATCGGTTCTATGAAGACCTACAACACCTTCTAGAACTAACACCAAAAAAAGATGTCCTCTTCATCATAGGGGATTGGAATGCTAAAGCAGGAAGTCAAGAAATCACCGGGATAACAGGCAGGCATGGCCTGGGTGTACAAAATGAAGCAGGACAAAAGCGAGTAGAGTTTTGCCAAGAGAACACGCTGATCATAGCAAACAGTCTTTTCCAACAGCACAAGAGGCGACTCTACACATGGACATCACCAGATGGTCAATATCGAAATCAGATTGATTATGTCCTTTGCAGCCAAAGACGGAGAAGCTCTACACAGTCAGTAAAAACAAGACCAGGAGCTGACTGTGGCTCAGATCATGAGCTGCTTCTTGCAAAATTTCGGCTGAAATTGAAGAACGTAGGGAAAACCACTAAACCATTCAGGTATGACCTCAATCATATCCCTTATGAATATACAGTGGAGGTGAGGAATAGATTTCAGGGATTAGACCTGATAGACAGAGTGCCTGAGGAACTATGGACAGAGGTCTGTAACATTGTTCAGGAGGCAGCAACTAAATTCATCCCAAAGAAAAAGAAACGCAAGAAAGCAAATTAGCTGTCTGATGAGGCTTTACAAGTAGCTGAGGAAAGAAGGGAAAAGAAAAGCAAGGGAGAAAGCGGAAGATATATCCAACTGAATGCAGATTTCCAGAGAATAGCAAGGAGAGACAAGAAGGCCTTCTTAAATGAACAATGCAAAGAAATCGAAGAAAACAACAGAATGGGAAAGACTAGAGATCTCTTCAAGAAAATTGAAGATCTCAAGGGCAAAGACGGGCATGATAAAGGACAAAGGAGGCAGGGACCTAACAGAAGCAGATGAGATTAAGAAGAGGTGGAAAGAATACACAGAAGAACTATACAGGAAAGATCTTAATGTCCCTGATAGCCATGATAGTGTGGTCACTGAACTTGAGCCGGACATCCTCGAGAGTGAAGTCAAGTGGGCCTTAGGAAGCATTACTAACAACAAAGCTAGCGGAGATGACAGTATTCCAGCTGAGCTATTTAAGATCCTAAAAGATGATGCTGTTAAAGTGCTGCACTCAATATGCCAACAAATTTGGAACACTCAGCAGTGGCCACAAGACTGGAAAAGGTCAGTTTACATTCCAATTCCAAAGAAGGGCAATGTCAAAGAGTGTTCAAACTACCATACAATTGCGCTCATTTCACATGCCAGCAAGGTGATGCTCAAAATCCTACAAGCTAGGCTTCAGCAGTATGCGAACCGAGAACTACCGGAAGAACAAGCTGGGTTTTGAAAAGGCAGAGGAACTAGAGAGCAAATTGCCAACGTTCGCTGGATCATGGAGGAAGCAAGAGAATTGCAGAAAAACGTCTATTTCTGCATCATTGACTATGCTAAAGCCTTTGATTGTGTGGATCACAACGAACTGTGGCAAATCCTTAAAGAGATGGGAGTACCAGACCCCCTTACCTGTCTCCTGAGAAACCCGTACGAGGGTCAAGAAGCAACAGTAAGAACCAGACATGGAACAACCGATTGGTTCAAAACTGGGAAAGGAGTACGACAAGGCTGCATATTGTCGCCCTGCTTATTTAACTTATATGCAGAGTATATCATGAGAAACGCCAGGTTGGATGAATCACAGGTCGGAATTAAGATTGCTGGGAGAATTATCAACGACCTCAGATACGCAGATGATACCACCCTAATGGCAGAAAGCGAAGAGGATCTAAAGAGCCTCTTGTTGAGGGTGAAAGAGGAGAGTGCAAAAGCTGGTTTGAAACTCAACAAAAAAAATCTGGCCCCATCACTTCCTGGCATATGGAAGGGGAAGAAATGGAAGCAGTGACAAATTTTATTTTCTTGGGCTCCAAGATCACCACAGATGGTGACTGTAGCCATGAAATTAAAAGACGCTTGCTCCTTGGGAGGAAAGCTATGGCAAACCTAGACAGTATAGTAAGAAGCAGAGACATCACCTTGCTGACAAAGGCCCATCTAATCAAAGCTATGGTTTTCCCAGTAGTAACGTATGGCTGTGAGAGCTGGACTATAAGGAAGGCTGAGTGCCGAAGAATTGATGCTTTCGAACTGTGGTGCTGGAGAAGACTCTTACGAGTCCCCTGGACTGCAAGGAGGTCAAATCAGTCCATCCTAAAGGAAATCAACCCTGAGTGCTCATTGGAAGGACAGATACTGAAGCTGAAGCTCAAATATTTTGGCCACCTAATGTGCAGGGATGGCGGAGAATTTCTCCACGAATCTTCGGGAGGCCGAGTGCCGACGCATTTGGCCCCCCGAAAGTGTTGGGGAAATTCTCCGCCGGCCCCCCGCCCCCCCCGGGATGGGACTTACCTTCGGCGAATGTCCCTCTCGGCGGTGGGTCCTGGCGGCGGTTCGGCGGGGGCGGCGGCCAGTCTCCCAACCGGTTGCCGCCGCCGCCATTACAAAATAAAAAAGTAAAGTTAAAAAAAAACAACACACACCCGTGATAGGCTACGTGACAATTTACGTAGCCTATCACGGCTGACTTTGGAAATCTAGCCGTGATAGGCTACGTAAATCGTCACATAGCCTATCACAGGTGTGTGTTGTTGTTTTTTTCTGTTCTTTTTTTTTTCGCGGCCGGGGCGCTTCTCCCCAGCCTGAATTTCGCCGGCAAGGGATGGGGCGCCTCCCCCCCCGGCCTGAATTTCGGCCGGGCGAGGCGGGGCGCCTCCCCCCCTCGCCTGAACTTCGGGGGGAGAAGCGAAGCGCTTCCTCCCCGCCGCGAAGCAAGCTGCGGGACGAGGTAAGTCCCTTTCGTCCATCCCTACTAATGCGAAGAGAAAACTCTCTGGAAAAGACCCTGATGCTGGGAAAGACTGAAGGCAAAAGGAGAAGGGGACGGCAGAGGATGATATGGCTAGATAGCATCACTGATGCAATGAATATGGACTTGAACATGCTCCGGGAGAAAGCGCAGGACAGGAAGGCCTGGCGTGCTCTGGTCCATGGAGTCATGAAGAGTCGGACACGACTGAACGACTGAACAACAACAAAGATGCCCTTCATCTCAAAGGGGCGCTACTGGCCTGCCTCTTGAGGTGACAACACTCTTGGGAGCTAGACAGTCACCCAGCCTCTGCCTCAGAGGCAGAACTCCCCTCATCCTGCAGGGATGGACCTGCAGTCATCTTCTCTGGGGCACAGGCTCCCCCAGGTCTCCTGACATGGATGGCTCCTTGGTGTTGTCCATCTCTGGGAGCGTTAGCTCCTCAGAGGAAGAGGGTTCCTCCAGGAAGGGCATGACACGTTAACCTCTTCCTGTACGAGAAAGGGTTGCTCCTAGATCTAGGTGCACTCCAAATGTTCAGGTGATGGCTCTGACCAATTGTGCCTTCATTGGTTAAAACCGATGTGTTGTCTTTGTTTCTAACTTAAGGATAGAGACCTGGCCAATATCAACTACCTCCTAATAAATTAAAACTATGATTACTGCAAGTGTGCTCTTAAGTGGAGCTGCCCTTGAAGACATTACAAAGACTTAAGTTTATGCAGAATTCTGCTGTCAGCTTCCTAATAGGCACAGTAGGTACTAGTACCTTCCATTCCTGAGCATATGATAGCCTTCTCCTTTCCAGAATCATTCCCTCTTGAGTATTTTCTTTTCCATTACTATTCAAATTTTGTCTTTTGAACTTTGTCACACCTCAATTTGCTTTGTCTTATAGGAAAAACCAAACAAATAAAGGAGGAAAAGCCTCAAGATAATGCTATGACTTATAGGGCTGGTTCAGAGATAATGCCAACATTGTTTGGTGCTATGTAAATAAGTCTCAAAGGACCCTTAGGCCCGTACTTCCTCTTCAACCTCCCCGTCCTCTCATGAACCCTGATTCCCTCCCTCCCTGGTTTTAGGCAAACAATAGTTTCCCTGTATTATCCAAACCAGCAAACAATGGTTTATTTTTGCCCTTCAATCCTGCTTTGCAGGGCAAGCACCAACTGTCATTTGCTACTGAGAGGAGGGCCTTTTCAGTGGTGGCACCCTGGTTGTGGAATGCCCTGCTGCAGAGAAGCTTGTCTGGCACCTCCATTGGGTTCTTTCTGGTGCCAGGTGAAGACCTTCTTATTCTTCTAGGCATTTTAGTCCTGTAGCTCTTGTTGTTTTAAAACCTGTTATTGTATTTACACTGCTGCTGGTGTTTACCTTGGTTTTATACTGTATGTTTTAAACTCTTTAAATTTTTATATTATTTTTATATGGTGCTATATTTTATGGTTTTAATTGTCGTGAATCACACAGAGAGCTTTGGCTATTGAGCACTATGGAAATGTAACAAGTAAATAAATAAAAATAAAACACCCAACTATAGTAGCAAGGAGTGAATAAGCCTTAAATGCTCATTCACGTAATTCCAAGCCATGCTTTTGGTGCTACATCTCAACCATCTCATATTTGGTAAGACCTTTTAGTCACCTTCTTGGTTCACAGCTCTCCTGACCTTGGTGAAGACCCTTGTCCCTTCAAGGAAATCAGGACCAGGCATGGTGGAGAGAGACTAGAAGCTTTCCATATCTCAAGGGAAGAAGGACCTTTCCTGTAGCACTCAACTGGGTGTGCAGGAACCTGCCACCTTGAAGAGTCATTAAAGTATGAATCTACCATAAATAAACTCTACCTTTCTTTACAGAAGTTGATGTTGCATATATTTTTCACATTTGTGTATCACCTTTGCTCTGGTGGGATGATAGCCCAAGTTTATGTTTCTTTTCTTCTGATCCACTCATACAGTTTCACTAGGGTTTTTTTTTTTAGGTCAATTAAGCCAGGGATGTCTGTGTTACTTTGTTTTAATTGTGACATTTGTGGATGTGAGTGATTTCTTTAACTTGAACTAATATCAAACACAAATTTTGCTGTGTAGCAACAATATTTTTTTATTGTATCAACCTCTACAATCTGCTTTTTTAAAAAGGAAAATACAGATTGTATTTGTTACTTCTATGACCTCCAGTATCGGTTTTCAGACAGCATTCCATCAGATTGCATGGAATAGTGTAAGGTTTGTTTGTTTGTTTGTTTAATAGATCAAGTGACAATACTGCATCCAACAAAATGTGGGATCAAATTACAAAAAAGGCAACATAGCCATATCCTGTGTGCCCATTCAAAACAGGTGTCTACAAATAGTCTGTGAGTCAGATGGTCTCTTGGTAAGTGGAAGCCTGGCATCCAAGGGAAAGTGCAAGTAAATAGCTTTTACAAATCTGTAATCTAATTGTCCAGGATCCTAGTTGCATGATAGAATATTAAGTCTGCTAAAAATACAACCTTTCTATTGAAGGATTTATGTGTATGCTGCAGTATTTTATTCTGAAATACTTTCCCAACTGCATTGTTGTAAGGTGGCTGCAAAACTTTGAAAATCATGTGTGTGCGCGCATGTGTGTACATACACACACACACATACACAAAATATATATTGCTTGAAGTTGAAATCCACATGTCTGTCCTATCTGTATCCCCAGAATCATTTATTCATCTGCCTGTCACTGCTACCACCAATCAGTGTGTTGCAAGACTGAAAGGGAAAGAGGAATTGGGCAGAGCAACAAAATGTAGAGGAGGACAGATATTTGTTAAGAGGCATGCAAGTGGTCGGACAGACAATGCATAAATACTGTGGTGTGCACGCTCATTTCATTTGCCCGGCTGTTAACTCTGGTCAAGCAGGTTGTGCAGGTTTTAAAATACTACAACACACTGCAAAACCTGTTTATCAGAGATGCCTGCAAGATTAGTGTGCACACCATGAATTACAATGCCTCTTTCATACTTCCTACAACTTTCTGAAACAATGAACATCTGTCTTCAGCATAATAGGGATTAGAAGAGGCAATTTCAGCAGGTGCTCCTTTCCCCCCATGCTTGTATAGAATTACTATTGTCATTATCATCATGGTCATAATCTGTTAGATGCCTTTCTTAAAAAATATTCAAGACAACATATAATAGAATTAAAACATAACATAATTAAAACAGTGACAAGTTATCCATTAAAATACAAAGCTGCATTTTCCAAATTTCCAGGGCTGCAATCCTTGACTTACTCTGGGAGTAGGTCCCATTGAATTCAGTGCGGGGGTAACCTTCAAGTGAATATGCAGCCTACAAGAGAGCAGAATACGTTGAGAGGCGGTTTTACTGTTTTTTTTAATTAAGACACCTTTATAATTATTTTTAATGGCAGTTTGCATTATATTTACATAGAGGAAAATCTCAGTACCTTGGGGGGGGTGCGCGTGTGTGTAGGGTGGGGTGGGGTGGGGATCCACTTTTCTACCTAAGTCCTAAAGGCACAAGAGCCCTGTTTCTCCAGGGCTCCAGAGCCCTGTACTTGGGTCATCAGAAACTTGGGTGGTCCATATTCAAGCCTCACTCTCCACAGTGTTGATGGCAAGCTGTTATCATCTCACAGAATGTGTGAATTGCCAAGCATGAGAATTAATCTTAAGGAACTATATATTAAGTGCTGCTTTCAGGAGGAAAAGCAACAACAACTTGACACTGTGAGTCATTTCAGGCCTTTCTGTGACCTATTGTTTAAGCAAGACTCAAGCTTTTCTGTGTTAGTGTGACTAAGGTCTAGTGACGAGAAATGTGGGACCCAGAGGTAAGCGTGGGAAGAGTGCTGGGAGGAAGCTAACTACAGAAGCCTTCACAAGTACTTCAAGACAAGGAAGAAGCTGTGAATAGTCTTTAAAAACATAATGGTTTTCACAATATAGTTTCAGGCTATTGGTCACTGACTGCCGGGAGTGCTTTGAGAACAAAGAGATAGACTAAGAGTGTCAAGACTTTGTCAGGATCATGGGTGGCCTGAAGGATGTGCGGAAAAAAGTAGCAAAAGGAGATGGAAGCAGGAGCCTAAAAAGTGGCTGGCACTGCTTTGATAATGGAGGAGGAGGGCAAGGCCAGGGTCCTGGTGTTTTGGCCAGGTCTGGCCAATCCAGAAGCTTTATACCACCAGCCATTTGCAGCATCCAGTATTATATCCCTATTTCTTTCTGTGCCTGAAGCCTGAGTCCTTCTGTGCTTTAGAGCTGGATCATGAAATTACAGATAACTCATCAAGATCCCAGCATCATGCTTCAGGTCCTGTAATTCCTGATAGGGAGTGCCCAAAGTGATCAAGCCAAACCTTGTTATTTCAGAACATATTACATTTTATATACTTTTCGCTCTGAATACATGAGCACATCTGGAGAAGAATTTGGAGTTGAAATATTTGCCATAGTTTAACATGATTAATTGCTTCAATAATTTAAATCTAGTGCAAACCAGAATTCCAGGTATCCTCAGATACATACAAAATTCCTGTGTATGAAGTGGAGGGCCACAATCTTGCATGTATTTCCTCTGACATCTGCATGACTATTAAAATGAATGAAGTCATGTTGAACTCCTAACTCTGTACTAAAGCAATCTCAGGACAGAGGCAACAGTTTTATCTAACAAGAAAATTTTCAGCACTTTAAGGATGCAATCCAATGTACGTTTAGACAGACAAAAGACCTACAACTCCCAGCATGCCCCATCCCACCTTGGCTGGCTGGGGCATGCTGGGAGTTGTAGGCCTTTTGTTTGTCTAAACATGCATAGGATTGCACCTTAAAATGTTTTAATAGTTTTTTGTTTTGTACACTGCCCTGAGGGTTTTATGGCTGAAAGGTGGTCATAGAATCACAGAATCATAGAATAGTAGGGTTGGAAGGGGCCTACAAGGCCATCGAGTCCAACCCCCTGCTCAGTGCAGGAATCCAAATCAGAGCATCCCTGACAGATGGCTGTCCAGCCTCGTCTTGAACGCCTCCAGTGTGGGAGAGCCCACTACCTCCCTAGGTAATTGGTTCCATTATCGTATTGCTCTAACAGTCAGGAAGTTTTTCCTGATGTTCAGCCGGAATCTGGCTTCCTGGCTGTAACATGAGCCCATTATTCCATGTCCTGCACTCTGGGATGATCAAGAAGAGATCCTGGCTTTCCTCTCTCTGACACCCTTTCAAGTACTTGAAGAGCGCTATCATATCTCCTCTCAGTCTTCTCTTCTCAAGGCTAAACATGCCCAGTTCTTTCATTCTCTCTTCATAGGGCTTTGTTTCCAGTCCCCTGATCATCTTTGTTGCCCTCCTCTGAACCCTCTCCAGTTTGTCTGCATCCTTCTTAAAGGGTGGTGCCCAGAACTGGACACAGTACTCCAGATGAGGCCTAACCAGTGCTGAATAGAGGGGAACTAGTACTTCCCGGGATTTTGAAGCCATGCTTCTATTAATGCAGCCCAAAAGAGCATTTGCCTTTTTTGCAGCCACATCACATTGTTGGCTCATATTCAGCTTGTGATCGACAACAATTCCAAGATCCTTCTTGCTTGTCGTGTTGTTGAGCCACGTATCCCCCATCTTGTAACTGTGTATTTGGTTTCTTTTTCCGAGGTGCAGAACTTGGCATTTATCCCTACTAAATGTCATTCTGTTGTTTTCTGCCCAGCACTCCAGTCTATCCAGATCTCTTTGAATTTTGTTTCTGTCTTCCAAAGTATTAGCTATCCCGCCCAATTTTGTGTCATCTGCAAATTTGATCAGCATTCCCTGCACCTCCTCCTCCAAGTCATTAATAAAAATGTTGAAGAGCACTGGGCCCAGGACTGAGCCCTGCGGTACCCCACTCGTTACTTCTCCCCAGTTGATAAGCACTCTTTGAGTCCAATTCTGTAGCCAACTGTGGATCCACTGGATCGTTGTTTCATCTAGCCCACTTTGAGCTAGTTTGCTATCAGGATATCATGGGGCACTTTGTCGAAGGCTTTGCTGAAGTTGAGGTGTATGATGTCTACAGCATTCCCATGGTCCACAAGGGAGGTTACTTGATCAAAAAATGAGATCAGATTCATCTGGCAGGACTTGTTCTTGACAAATCCATGTTGGCTTCGAGTAATCACTGCATTGTTTTCAAGATGCTTCAAGATGGATTGTTTTATCATCTGCTCCAGAATTTTCCCAGAGATTGATGTCAGACTGGCTGGTCTGTAGTTCCCAGGTTCCTCCTTTTTACCCTTTTTGAAGATAGGGACAACATTAGCCCTCCTCCAGTCATCTGGCACTTCACCCGTCCTCTATGATTTCTCAAAGAGAATAGACAGCGGTTCTGAGAGTTCTTCTGCCAGTTCCTTTATTACTCTAGGATGCAGTTCATCTGGCCCTGGAGATTTGAACTCATTCAGCGGAATTAGGTGTTACTTGACCATATGCCTATCAATCTCAAGCTGCAATCCTGCCCCTTCAGCCTGTACTTTGCCTTTGCCAGGGGGGTCATAGACCCTCTTTTGGGAGAAGACTGAGCCAGAGTAGGAATTGAGCACCTCTGCCTTTTCTTTGTCATCTGTTATCGTTTTGCCATCCTTATTTAATAGCTGAACCACCATTTCTTTCCTCTGCCTTTTACTATGCACGTAGCTGAAGAAAGCCTTTTTGTTGTTTTTAACATCCCTCGCTAACCTCAGCTCGTCAGCTTTAGCCTTCCTGACGCCATCCCTCCAATTCTGTGCTACCTGCCTGTACTCTTCCTTTGTTACTTGGCCTTCTTTCCACTTCCTATATGTGTCCTTTTTTGTTTTCAGGTCATCTCTAAGCTTTTTGTGAAGCCACATTGGCTTCTTCTGTTGTCTTCCACCTTTTCTTCTTTTTGGAACTGTTTGTAACTGTGCCTTGAGAATTTCCTTTTTTAAAATCTCCCACCCATCTTGGACTCCTTTTCTCATTAACGTCGCTTGCCATGGGACCTTACTGATCATTGTTCTGAGTTTATTAAAATCAGCTTTCCTAAAAAAATCCAGGGTATGCGTTTGACTACACTCGGCTTTTGCTTCCCTTAGAACCAAGAACTCAAGTGCAACATGGTCGCTTTCCCCCAGAGTTCCTGTAACTGCTACTTTATCCACTAAGTCATCTCTGTTGGTTAGGATCAAGTCAAGGATAGCCGATCCTCTAGTTCCTTCCTCTACTTTCTGTAGGAGGAAGTTATCCGCCACACAAGTCAGGAATTTCCTGGAGGGGCCATGTTTTGCAGAATTTGTCTCCCAACAAATACTGGGGAAATTGAAGTCCCCCATTACTACTACATCATGCTTCCTTAAAACATTGGCTATTTGCTTTTCAAAAGTTTCATCCTCGTCTTCTCCTTGATTGGGTGGCCGGTAGTAGACTCCGACCATCTGGTTCCTTTTATTCTTTGCTCTATTTATTTTGATCCAGATGCTCTTGATGGGGCTACCAAGCTCATCCTCCTGTATTTCTGTGCAGAGATATGTATTTTTCACACACAGTGCAACCCCACCTCCCTTTCTGTTCCTCCTGTTCTTTTTGAACAAGTTATATCCTTCAGATGCTGTATTCCAGTCATGAGAGTCATCCCATGAAGTCTCAGTTATACCTATCAAGTCATAATTTCCCTCTTGTGTTAAGAGTTCAAGTTCGTTCTGTTTGTTTCCCATACTCTGGGCATTAGTATATAGACATCGAAGACCATGTGCTTCATAGTCTGGCTTTCTTCCTGCATGTGCCTGAAGACTATTATTGGGCGCTATTGGAGCTGTTCTCTCCGTTGCTGTGCATGAGCCTACGTCCATTGTTACCCCCAACTTTACATCTCCCTTGCCTGTAGGATTCAGTGTAAAGCCCTCCTGATGAAGTTCTTCATGCTGTGGCCAAACACATTCTTCCCATCCTTTGTGAGGTGCAAACTGTCCCTTGCCAACAGCCCATCTTCCAGGAAGTATAGCCCGTGGTCCCAGAATCCAAATCTCTCTCGTCGGCACCACCTTCGTAGCCAGTCATTCACCTGGAGTATTTTTCATTCCCTTTCTATCCCTCTTCTTACTACTGGAGGTATGGATGAGAAAACTATCTGGGCCCCAAAGTTCTTGAGTTTCCTTCCCAAAGCTTCAAAGTCTGACGTGATTTCTTCATAGCTCTGCTTGGCGGTGTCATTTGTTCCCACATGGATGAGAAGAAAGGGATATCTGTCAGTGGGCTTTATGAGTGCAGGCAACCTTTCAGTCACGTCTCTAATCTGTCCTCCCGGGAGACAACATACCTGGCGAGTCCACGGGTCTTCGCGACATGATGGTCTATGCATATGGTCTATTCATATTTTAATAAATATATAAATGTAACATTTTAACTGTGTACTTTGAAAGAAGAAAAGTATGTTTTTTAAAAAATGCAATGGATGAAGAAATATAATTTCTGGAAATGCTGACAAGAAATGATTGATGCAATCCTGTTTTTTTATTTATATTGCCTCATATAGACCATGAAGGTATCAAACTGTGAAAATTAAATTATTATGTTTTATCAACATAGTGTGTTTGATAATATCAAACATAATATCAAACTGTTCAATCACATGAATTTCCCCAGAGTGGAATCTCAGTTTCTCTATTTGACTAAAACGCCGTTGTTGTTGTTGTTGTTCAGTCGTTCAGTCGTGTCCGACTCTTCATGACCCCATGGACCATAGCATGCCAGGCCTTCCTGTCCTCCGCTCTCTCCTGGAGTGTGCCGTACATCTATCATAAAACTACCTACTTGTCTCATAAGATTAGTCAGGGTACAGCTCATGCCAGACTTCCTGCAGGCTTTTGATAGAATAGATTATCAAAATATGTGGAATAACTGAGGAAATATTCTACACTTGGCCTTTTTAAAACCATCCTGAAAATGAAATATAGAGTCATTTAACAAAAATTGTTCACAGAACGTTAAAGACACATGCTGTAATCATGCTCCTCCTTCCTCCCGTAGAAAGCAGAGTATGAAATGGCAACAGTTATCTGATATAATCTCTCCCCTCCCACCATTGTGGCTTCACACTTTGCATGCTGCTGGTGTGCTAGGTGCATTGTAATGTGGCCAGGCCATTTATTTCTAGCTGAGGTCCAGCCATGCCTTTCCTTCCATCATCCATTACCACCACCTGCTCTTCCTAAGGCTCCAGCAGAAGCAGGAACAAAGCAACACATGGGAGCCCAGGGATGTTGGTAGGATGTTTGATTTCCCAGACCTCAAGGGAAGAATCTACCAAAGCATTAAGTATATCCCTAGTTTAATGCTACACGAGAATATATTGAATAAATCACATATATTAAACATGGATTGTATCTCCCTTGTGCACGGTGTTGAAACACACCATTTAATTGTATACATAATGTTATGGAAACTTTTGTCGGAATATTTCTTCCGATTATCAATATATATTTGTCAAAACAAAATGTAAGTCCACCCACAGTTCACCTGAAGCACTGTGTTCAAAGGAATGCCATTTTACAAACAGCGGTCATTCTGTCAGTATTTTCTTGGGGTTTTTAAATCCAAAATTTGAACCAGAGTGATTGTTGCGTTATCTCAGGAACTCTAGGATGATCATAGTTGTTGTGAATAATAAAACATAATAATTTAATTTTCACAGTGTAGTATATATTGTTATTTAAATTACAGACTATAAGTGGAATCTTTTTTTCCTCCAGGCAGAATTTATATGCCAGATTGAATTAACTGCAACTCACTAATTTCAGTTTCATTTATTAAGTTCAGCCCTACTTTTTCTTTCATTGTCAGTAATCACTGCCTTTTCCTTTGAAAGCACCCCTGCAGTCTAGACAGTATGTATTTCTCTGGGTGATAAATAATGAATAAATACGAAGAGTGCCATTAGCCATTAATGTAGCAGATTGATTCCCTCAAGCGCGTCGTCTCCATCTTTGTTTTAGTGCTTATGCCACCTGTCTCTCACACTTATCGAATCAGGCTTTAGTGAGAGTGAATGAGATTCCCTTATCATTCTTAGTTTACTTCATTTTTTATCAACGCACAAACATGCCAGCAAAAACAGAGCCTGTCTTTCTACAACGACACAGAAGGAGATACAAATCGGGGGGAAAATGTGCTTAAACGTTGGCATACTTGTATAGCTCTGGCATAGTGATTTATGTGGCTTATTTGTAATGATTAGGAGGGACTCAGAAGACGCTGGTGTGCATATGTGTGTTTGTAAATCTATCTTAAAATAAAGTACCTCTGATTAAGGACAAAGGTTCTTATAACAGCTTGTATTTGGGTGCCCTTTTAAAATCTCTACCTTATTGCTTCACTGTCTCCACCCCAGTGTTGCTATTTCTGTTTTTTATATTGCTGGGACCCTGGACCAATGTGACCTACGCCAAACAAAAGGAAAGTAAGTCAAACAAAAGCCTGTTGCCTAGAGAACACCTGATACTGAAGCACTGTTGAAGTGAAATAGACCGAAGAAGTGCCTAAATGGAAGAATATTAACAGCCCCGGTATGCCCTAAGGGAGGAACTAAGCATAAATATATTACTTATATTATATAGCCCCTAATTGTCAATAAAGGTGTGATCCTAAGCAAATCTCCTTTGCCCACCCTTCATTATTTACTGAATGTGCGCAGGAAGCGTTCATCCTGAACACAAAGCAACAGTTTATTCTCACAGCCACCCTGTGCAAGCAGTTAAGCTGAGGCAGGGTGGGGAACCTCAGGCCTGTGGGCCAAATCCAACCCACCTGGGGTTCCAATCTGGCCCTCTGGGGCTCCCCAGGTGGCCATACCCCCTTTTTTCAACCACCAATTGTTTGCTAGTTTCCTGGCTTTTGTGCAGTTTTTTTTCTCCATTCTAAGAGGTTGAAATTCCCCTCCAAAGGTTTAGCGACTGGCAGCAAGAGCTTTAAACAAAAATGTGCCAGTCGTTTTAGTACTTTTGGCCCCACCCTTTTTGCCTTTGGCCCTGCCCACCAATGGAATGTGGCCCCCAAGAGTTTATATGAATGTGACATTGACCCTCAGGCGGAAAGAGGTTCCCCACCAAGAACCTTCATAGCTGTGCAAGAATAATATGATCCCGTGCATCCCATATCAAAACCCTGAACTTTAGCTATTGGAACAAGAGGAGGCTTCTGTCAGAAATGGATCTTCCTTTCCCTTTGCAATCAACACTACAAGGAGACAAAGCTTCAGGCTAATACTACTTTATTTTGTTAGAGACTCTTTACCCCCTTCATGGATCGCTGCCTTGTTGTGGCAAAGGGGCTTGCATAACTCACTGAAGCCATAAGCTATGCCGTGCAGGGCCACCCAAGACGGACAGGTCATGGCGGAGAGTTCTGGCAAAATGTGGTCCACTGAAGAAGGAAATGGCAACCCACTCCAGTATTCTTGCCAAGAAGACCCCATGGAACGTATCACAAGGCTAAAAGAGATGACACCGGAAGATGAGCCCCTCAGGTCGGAAGGTGTCCAATATACTACTGGGGAAGAGCAGAGGGAATTTCCAAGTAGCACCAGAAAGAGTGAAGCGGCTGGGCCAAAGCTGAAAGGACACTCAGCTGTGGATGTGTCTGGTGGTGAAAAGAAAATCCGATGCTGTAAAGAACAATATTGTTTAGGAACCTGGAATGTCAGATCAATGAATCAAGGTAAGCTGGAGGTGGTCAAACATGAGATGGCAAGACTGAACATTGACATCTTGGGAATCAGTGAACTAAAATGGACAAGCATGGGTGAATTTAATTCAGGTGACCATTCTATCTACTACTGTGGGCAAGAATCCCTTAGAAGAAATGGAGTAGCACTCATAGTCAATAAAAGGGTGGGAAAAGCAGTACTAGGGCACAATCTCAAAAATGACAGAATGATCTCAGTATGAATCCAAGGCAAACCATTCAAAATCACAGTAATTCAAGTCTATGCCCCAACCACTGATGCCGAAGAAGCTGGGGTTGATCAGTTCTATGAAGACCTACAACACCTTCTAGAAATAACACCAAAAAAAGATGTCCTTTTCATCATAGGGGATTGGAATGCTAAAGTAGGAAGTCAAGAAATCACTGGAATAACAGGCAAGCATGGCCTTGGTGTACAAAATGAAGCAGGACAAAGGCTAATAGAGTTTTGCCAAGAGAACACGCTGATCATAGCCAACACGCTTTTCCAACAGCACAAGAGGCGACTCTACACATGGACATCACCAGATGGTCAATATCGAAATCAGATTGATTATGTCCTTTGCAGCCAAAGATGGAGAAGCTCCATACAGTCAGTAAAAACAAGACCTGGAACTGACTGTGGCTCAGATCATGAGTTTCTTGTTGCAAAATTTCGGCTTAAATTGAAGAATGTAGGGAAAACCACTAAACTATTCAGGTATGACCTAAATCATATCCCTTATGAATATACAGTGGAGGTGAGGAATAGATTTAAGGCATTAGACCTGATAGACAGAGTGCCTGAGGAACTATGGACGGAGGTCTGTAACATTGTTCAGGAGGCAGCAACTCAATCCATCCCAAAGAAAAAGAAATGCAAGAAAGCAAAGTGGCTGTCTGATGAGGCTTTACAAGTAGCTGAGGAAAGAAGGGAGGCAAAAAGCAAGGGAGAAAGGGGAAGATATATCCAACTGAATGCAGATTTCCAGAGAATAGCAAGGAGAGACAAGAAGGTCTTCTTAAATGAACAATGCAAAGAAAACGAGGAAAACAATAGAATGGGAAAGACTAGAGATCTCTTCAAGAAAATTGGAGATCTCAAGGGAATGTTTTGTGCAAAGACGGGCATGATAAAGGACAAAGAAGGCAGGGACCTAACAGAAGCAGATGAGATTAAGAAGAGGTGGAAAGAATACACAGAAGAACTATACAGGAAAGATCTTAATGTCCCTGATAGCCATGATAGTGCGGTCACTGAACTTGAGCCCGACATCCTAGAGCGTGAAGTCAAATGTGCCTCAGGAAGCATTACTAACAACAAAGCTAGCGGAGATGACAGTATTCCAGCTGAGCTATTTAAAATCCTAAAAGATGATGCTGTTAAAGTGCTGCACTCATTATGCCAACAAATTTGGAACACTCAACAGTGGCCACAAGACTGGAAAAGGTCAGTTTATATTCCAGTTCCAAAGAAGGGCAATGCCAAAGAGTGTTCAAATTACCGTACAATTGCATACATTTCACATGCCAGCAAGATTATGCTCAAAATCCTACAAGCTAGGCTTCAGCAGTATGTGAACCGAGAACTACCGGAAGTACAAGCTGGGTTTTGAAAAGGCAGAGGAACTAGAGATCAAATCGCCAACGTTCGCTGGATCATGGAGAAAGCAAGAGAATTCCAGAAAAACGTCTATTTCTGCTTCATTGACTACACTAAAGCCTTTGATTGTGTGGATCACAACAAACTCTGGCAAATTCTTAAAGAGATGGGAGTACCAGACAACCTTACCTGTCTCCTGAGAAACCTGTATGAGGGTCAAGAAGCAACAGTAAGAACCCGACATGGAACAAAAGATTGGTTCAAAATTGGGAAAGGAGTACGACAAGGCTGCATATTGTCGCCCTGCTTATTTAACTTATATGCAGAGTACATCATGAGAAACGCTGGGTTGGATGAATCACAGGTTTAGATTTATTCTTTAAAATTAAGATTGCCAGGAGAATTATCAACATCCTCAGATACGCAGACGATACCACCCTAATGGCAGAAAGTGAAGAGGATCTAAAGAGCCTCTTGTTGAGGGTGAAAGTGGAGAGCGCAAAAGCTGGTTTGAAACTCAACATGAAAAAAACGAAGATCATGGCATCTGGCCCCATCACTTCCTGGCATATCGAAGGGGAAGAAATGGAAGCAGTGACAGATTTTACTTTCTTGGGCTCCAAGATCACCGCAGACGGTGACTGTAGCTGTGAAATTAAAAGACACTTGCTCCTTGGGAGGAAAGCTATGGCAAACCTAGACAGCATAGTAAGAAGCAGAGACATCACCTTGCCGACAAAGGTCCGTCTAATCAAAGCTATGGTTTTCCCAGTAGCAACGTATGGCTGTGAGAGCTGGACTATAAGGAAGGCTGAGCGCCGAAGAATTGATGCTTTCGAACTGTGGTGCTGGAGAAGACTCTTACGAGTCCCCTGGACTGCAAGGAGGTCAAATCAGTCCATCCTAAAGGAAATCAACCCTGAGTGCTCATTGGAAGGACAGATACTGAAGCTGAAGCTCAAATATTCTGGCCACCTAATGCGAAGAGAAAACTCACTGGAAAAGACCCTGATGCTGGGAAAGACTGCCTCAGGCCCCTCAACAACTAATCTGTGATCCCTAAGTACAGGAGATGAACTGGAGGGTAGTGAAGTATCTGACAGTTTGCCCATGAACCTCACAGACAAACTTGTTTCATAGTGATGCCCCTTCCTTAGGGGGGCTCCCTCTCTTGTTGGCTTCCAAGAGTGGCTATCCTGGTGGAGCGTCTGAGCTCTGTCCCTAAATTTTCCCGCTTTGCTTTGCAACGTGCCCTAACGTCTCTCAAATCACACCCCTCTTCCTCCTCCTCTTGGGAAACTTGAGCGGGAGAGGGCAGGGACTCAACCTGGCCCATCTGTTTGTTAAGGTCTTCGGAGGAATCTTTCCCAGCATCTTGGCTCGCTAGAGAGGGTCCCTTCCCTGGCCTCTTATCTAGCTGCTCCAACTCTGATTCAGAATCGGAGGTGTCAGACATCTCAAGGTGCTTGGATTCATTCCTGACAGCTTCCCTACATGAGCTCAGATCATTTTTGCCCCCTAGCCCATTTTTGCCACCTAGCTCACCTAGTCTCTGACTGGCAGAGATCCCCTGCCAAGGTCTTTCCCATCACCTGTTACCCGATCATTTTAGCTAGAGATGCCAGGCACTGAACCTGGCACCTTCTGCATACAATGTATGTGCTCTACTGCTGAGCTATGGCCATTCCTCCTACACAACAACCCCTTCGTTCTTGATTTATGCTTAATTTATCATATATACCAACAGAGAACTCATTCTCAGAGTGCCAATATTTATGTAGTCAAAATGTCTCCATCCACACCCAAGAGGGAGGTTTTAACAAGCTTGGGAAGAACCTCAAGGTTTTCAAAAGTATATATAAAAAAAACTTTGGGGGGGGGGAAATCCCCCAAACAACCCAGTGGCAACTGAGCATGCTCAGTGACCACAGAATACCAAGTTTCTGTATGGAGCAGGAAAGGTGGAAAACCTGGAGGGGGAATGGAAGGGAGTTTTCTGGAAAAGGGTGTGGCTGGACCCCTGAATAAGAGCACTCCACACTGTAACATTTTGTTGCAGGTTCCACTTTATACTAAACGTGTGATGTAATTCCTGTTCCTTCTCTTTCTCTCTCTTTCCATGCCTTGAGTTGTAGATCACAGCTCAGAGTGAAAACTTAACTGAGAAAAAACACCCTAATTTCAACATATGCTAATCCATGTTGTGAGGTTGTTGTTCATTGCTTCAACATGGGAAAAACTAAGTAATAAATTAAGGGAGCAATCCTATGTCCCGTAGACAGCATCTGGAGGACATAGGATATTTTGGTTTGCTGGCTGTGAGCTGAAAGACAGGGCTCCGATCTGGGAGCCAGCAAACTGGGAGCCCTGGGAGCCTGACCCCCCCCCCCCTCGTAGCCAGTGCAGAGAGAACTGCACCGACTCCCTCTCTGCACTTGGAAAATGGAGCATGGAAAAAAGGGGGCGTTCCCAGGTGCCAAGAGGGAGGAGACTGGGGTGGCAGCCATACGACAAATCCTATAGCTGCCCCAGCTTCCTTCCCCTCCCTGAAGCCTCCACTAGATGTCCAAAATCACCAGTCTAGCTAAAACGCAGAGGATACTTGTAAGCCTCTGAGTTCACGAGTAGCCCAGGTGGCTACTCCATAGGATTGCACCGTAAATCAGATATGATGTTGAGGTTTTAAGGGTTGTTCAGCATAATCCTTAAAATGTCCAGTATTTGGCTTTCTTATTTGTTCACTCATTAGATCTAGTTTAACAAATGCACATTTTAACACGCGTATGATTTAAAATCTAGTACAACTGCTTGCAAGGGGTTCCTTGAATGGTCAATGTAGTAAGATTGCCTCCTCTCTCCTATTATAGAAGCTTTTCTTATCAATGTTTCTAGCTGCCATGTCTCCCATGTAGCTCCAGGTCACTGTAATCTCATCATTTCTGTTTGTCTTAACTCTAGATGTTTGGGACCCTTTTGCTAAATGACTGTAATAATGGTAATATTTAGCATTTGTACTGTGCTCTTGAGTGGTCAAAGCACTTCAAATGCATGATTATCTTGGAATCCTTGCGATTACAATGGAACTAGGGAGAGCTATTTCCAGTTATGTGCTAAGGCATCAAAGCTCAAGTGTAGAGAGCTGGTGTGGAAACATGCTCTAATAGCAAAATGCTGATTTTTCTCTTCAAGTAAAAAGTAGGATTTATAAATAAACTAGTGAAGAGACCCGTCTTCGCACAGATTGGAATAGCCCTGTGTTTGATAGAGCGAAGCCTTCAAGCAAACATGCACAGTTGTCAGAGCTGGACACATTATGCTCCTCCTTCTGAGTAAAGCCATGCTTGCAGGACCCCTAGGCATGTCCCCTGCCATGGTTCATCCCTACAGTCCCCTGAAGGAGGAGTCTGTCCATTCCATTGCCCTGAGGGCAATGCCCCACAGCATCGGGGAGGGGCAAGTGTGTAACTCTGGCCCACGGCCTCCTAATCGGCCTTGGCTTCAGACTGTATGGACTGTAAAGCTATGTGCTGGGTATGGAAGTCTGTCCCTAGTGGCTGAAGATGTTACACAGACTTCAACTGCATGGTCACATTTACATTAATTATCATTACTTAAGGGCACAGTCCTATGGCCACTAGTCAGCAGCTAGACAGCCACAGGATTGATTGGTTCATGGAGAATCAACCTCCACCCTCTCCCGCATTGCCTCCTAGGCAGCATGGATCGGGCCTGCGCTCCATGCTCGGAAGAGCAGTGTGGAGCAGGGGAAATGGGGCGTTCCCGGGGGCAGGCCAGAGTAGGGAAGTCGGAAGTGCCAGTACGGCGCTTCCTATGTGTCATCAGGCCGCCCCTTCCTGCACTCTGAGGTCCTGTGGTTAGACAGCCAAAATCGGCTGTCTATCCGCAAAACCAGGGTGGCAGGAGCGTGGAGGAGATCTGCTCCTCACCACTCCACCTGCCCTGCACTGGATAGGCATTTGCCCCTGAGATCGGAGGCGACTGTCGATCCCGATAGGATTGCTCCCTAATGCATTTTAAAAGCAAGATAGCCCTGAGGTGCACAGCCCTGGGGTCCCTTCAGTATGCGTGCCAAGTTTTAGGTGCCTAGGTTTCATACTCTTGGCTCTATGGCACTGACGGGTGGACACACAAGCACACATCCTCTATTATTATTATTATAGATAAGAGTCTGTTTTTTTTCCGAAAAACTAAAATGGGCAGAATTATCATAGCTTTCCCCACCACCACCAGAAGAAGCAGATATAGCCAGTATGGAAATTCAGTTATCCTTCCTGCAACAGGCAGGCAACTGAGGAAGAATTAAGGAAATAAGAACAGTTACACAGCAAGAGGACAAACTAAGCAACTTTGTCAAGTGCTTCCCAGTTTGCCTGTTTCATAACTGCAGCACTAAATGTGACTCTGACTAATTTCTGCTACATACAGACCCAGAATTTCACATCAAGGCACTGAGGCTGGATTGCCAAATGCTCAGCACTGAAATCAGGGCTATATTTTCCAGAGCAATCGACACCAAATATGGCTGCAAAAGTGCTGGAAATTTCTTCTGGAAATTCTGGCACCGTTTATCGTTGCCACCTCTGCAGTAGAGCAGCAGTCGTTGTCACCTTCACAAGGAATCATAGAAGCATAGAATAGTAGGGTTGGAAGGGGCCTATAAGACCATCGAGTCCAACCCTCTGCTCAATGCAGAAAGCCTATGTAAACATTGTGACCAGTCTCAAGTTGGGTTCCTCTGCCAACACATACGTGCATATCATTAGACTTAGGGTGGTGAGGCTAAGCCAAGCACCCCAACAGAAAGTACTGTGCTTCTGTAGAGACAGGGACAGCAGATTTTTTCTTTAATCCATAATTCTAGGGAGTTAAAAATAATCAACAATTCTAGCTGCTCCATCCTGGACAAGCTGACGTTTCTGGACAATCTTCAAAAGCAGCTTCATGGCAGAAATCCAATCTTACATATGTAATTCGAAGTTGGGAGTTAGTTGGTCATCCCTTTTTGACTGCTTTCCCATTTGACTGAATCTCAGTGAATACACTTCACAGGAAAGCTCTTGTCACACAGATTCCACAAATAACAACAGTTTTCACTATAATTCAAAACTGGGAGTTTATTTATGTCCATAAAACTTTTTCTTTAAAAGAATTAGGCTACATTCTCTAACAATGTACTATAAAGTTTTATTTTTAATATAAAAAAGTAAAGTACAATTAAATGAACATAATTAATTGCACATTGGAGCAAAATGAAATATGAACACACACAATGTCTCTGTATGCCTTTATAAACAGAGGTGTAGGCCAAAGTACAGTGATATGCCAGTAACATACAGTCTGTAAACAAATCATGAAGGGATTAAGAGGCACCTGCAGTTAAAAGTAACCCAGTGAAAGTGTAGTTATTGCTCAGAAAGGAAGTCTCTAGCTGTTAAATTTAACAAAATAACATTTAAAAGTCTCTGTACACCTTTGCAAACACAGGTGCAGACCAAAGTACAATGATATGCCAGTAACATACAGACTGTAAACAATCAGGAAGGGATTTACGTTGCCATGAGTCGTGTGCGCTCATTGGCAAACCTCAAGATTCAAGTTGTCAATGTACCAGAACAAGGACATTACAGTGGCCGCCCTGGAGTTTACACCAAGAAGGTGTAAATACAATACACCAATAAATACAAGACTTATTTAAGGAAGTCTTGTAAAGATAAAAGATGTAACACTTTGGATCTTTCAATGAACACAGTTAAGCTAAACCTTTCGTTAGATTTGATTTTTCTCTGCGAACTGTGTTCGTGGGTAACAAACTGGTCTTAATTTAATCAAGGCATGCCTCGCCATTGCCAGATTCACTTCCTCTAGGAATGTAGACTTACATACATTCCCTGGTTATGCCAAAATCCTCGGGAATGCCAAAATCCAGGAACAGCTCAACATATGGAGACCTGTGCATAAACCATTCCTGTGGATATTAACTTATAGACATGGGAGTGAATAGTGGGAGAACATGTGTGACACTATCAAGTCCACATACATAAGCCTTCATGCATTCACTGGCCTGATGAGATTCTTCATATGATGAAGCACTGGGCACACCCCTTCTGTCCTTCACCATGTAAATAACATCATATTTGATGTGGGCAATCAACATGGATGGATGCCCAATTTGCATGATTATTTTTCCCCTTTAATAAGGGGGAGGAATAGCGTAAACTGGACACTTGTGCAATTTGTCAGCCATGTCATGCATGACATAACCTGTGTGGTTGAAGGGAGACACCCACTCTTTCACCAACTAGATCAGTGTATGAACTGAGCCTAATTAGTGCTATGCAATTAATCTGAAGAAGTGACAAGTGTCCAAATCCTAGTGGTTAGGAAGCTGAGACCAAGTTAGTTTTTCAATGACAAGATTAAATTTCATCACTACCCTTGAATATTTGTTTTAGGTTAGCCTTAATCCTATTGTAGGATCAAGGGAAAAGTAGCTTTTCAACATTTAAATTAATTACTATAAGCAAGAAGGAAACCAATGCCCAGGGTTTTTGTTAGGGATGTGCCTCAGATTTGGCTGAAGCATGAGCTGAATTAGGTGGCTTTGGACCATCTCAAGTTCATCCCAAGGTGAAGTGTGCTGTTCTCCAAAGTGGCCAGAAACGAAGATTTGTGTGTGATTTGGGCTTCAGAAATGCAGACAGTCTGTTTATGATTTCAAAATCCTTTCCATCCTCCTTCTCAGTTATTAAATCAATCCTTCTCTTAGACTTTTTCCTGCAGTTAAACATTCTTTTTTTGATAGCCTTATCATTTATGTTGTTTTATTTTCTCAGTCTGTGTTGTTGTTTATGCATCTTTGTGTGGAATTTAGGCAGTGAATCCATCCTCCATGTTTCACCATTAAAAAAAGCCTCAAATTCATTTTCAATCATAACACTCGAGCCCCCACACCATATTTCTGAAACTTTTCAGGGTTCTCTACAATATGTATCATTTTCATACAAATTGCTAAAAAAAACCTATGGAGGAAGGTAAGGGGAAGTGAATGACTCCCTCCCCCACACCCCAATTTGAGGTGTCCCCTTCCATATAATCCACTGTTATGTCTCATTCTGAAACTTTGCAGGTTTCATATTTAGGACCATCTCTATGCTGTCTGTCATTTTCATAACAATAGTCCATGAGGAATGGGGGTGGGGGGAGAGGGCATCTTTTTTGGTATACCCTCAAGATGGAAAGGCTGCTCTTGCACAAAAATCCCTGCACCTATTCATTTGAAACTTTGCAGTCTTGATTCCCTTAGAAGGGGCAACTATCGCTGGAATCTTTATCCAATTTTGCCAAGAAATAAAAAAGTTGGCCATTTCCTTAAAATATATATATATATATATATATATATATATATATATATATATAAAGGTTTTTGCCCAAAAACCTGCACATATTTTTCTGACATTTGGCTGGCATAATCCCCTCCTTGGCGGGTACTATGCCTGCAGATTTCATCCAATTCTGATAAAAGAAAAAAAGTATCACCATTTAAAAAATTTGATCGAGCTGAACAGAATCTTGTGGTCAGCTCACACATCTAGTTTTTATTTGTATGTTTTAACTTGGCAGATCTTAGGCTTGGATTATTGTTAGGGGTTATATCCAATTGTGTCATTTCACTGATGGAAAGCTCTTTGATCAAGCAGAGGCTTCTGTGAAAAGAAGGGAGAGGAACGGAGGTTTTGCTGATTCTCCCTTCCCTCTATAACCTACTAAACACACATATCTGCTACAGAGGGCTGGAGGTGGTGAGCAGGAGTGAGCAGTGAGGTGGTCACCAAATTATTTAAGGGAGCAATCCTATCTAGATAGGCAGACGCCTCCGAACTCGGAGGCGACTGCCTATCCAAAGTAGGGCAGGAGAAGCACAGAGGGGATTGTTCCCTCTGTACTTCTCCTTCCCTGCTTTTTAGGCTAGACAGCCATGCCAGCCATGCCCCTTTCTGGCCGCTCTGCACTCCTCTTGTGAATACAGAGGACAGGGCTGTTTTATGCTGCCTCAGAGGCAGTGAGGAAGTGGGGGGAGGTCGGTTCTCCGGGAACCGACCTTGGAGTGTGGGCTCTGAGGTTGGTTTCCAGAAAACAACATATCCTATGTCCGTCTAGCTGCTGTCTAGCAGCCAGGGGATTGCTCCCTAAGGTGGTTAAAAGAAAAAGGGATTCCAAAGAGCTCCAAAATGATCTCTCCAAACTGGGAGAATGGGCATCTAAATGGCAAATGCGGTTCAATGTAAACAAGTGTAAAGTGATGCATGTTGGGGCAAAAAATCCCAACTTCATGTATATGCTGATGGGATCTGAGCAAGTGGTGGCTGGTCAAGAAAGAGATCTTGGGGTTGTGATGGACAGCTTGATGAAAATGTCGACCCAGTGTGTGTGGCTACTGTGAAAAAGGCAAATTCCTTGTTAGGCATAATTAGGAAAGGAATTGAGAATAAAACTGCCAATATTATACCGCCCTTACACAAATCTATGGTGCAACCATACTTGGAATACTGTGTACAGTTCTGGTCATTGCACCTAAAAAAAGATATTGTAGAGCTGGAAAAAGTGCAGAAAAGGGCAACTAAAATGATCAAATGGTTGGAACAACTCTCCTATGAGGAAAGGTTATAATGTCTGGGACTGTTTAGGTTAGAAACAAGGCAAGTAAGGGGAGACATGATAGAAGTGTACGAAATTATGCAAGGTGTGGAGAAGGTGGGTAAGGAGGAGACATTTTTCTCCCTCTCTCATCATATTAGAACCCAGGGTCATCCCATGAAACTGATTGGTGGGAGATTCAGGACAGATAAAAGTAAGTACTCCTTCACATAGCACATAGTTAAACTATGGAATTCACTACCAGAAGATGATGTAGTTATGGCCAACATTTGGGATGGCTATAAAAAGGGATTAGACAAATTCATGGAGGAGAAGGCTATCAATGGCTACTAGATCTGAAGGCAATATGCTACCTCCAGTATCAGAGGCAGAATGCCTATGTACACCAGTTGCTCGGGAACATGAGTGAGAGGGTGCTATTGCACTAATGTCCTGCTTGTGGGTTTCCCATTCTGTCCCACTGTGCGAACAGAATACTGGATGAGATGGACCTTGGTCTGATCAAGCATGGCTCTTCCTACATTCTTATGGGGGGACCATCTGGAACAGCATAGGATGTGGTATGGGGGCGGGGCAGCTTGACAGACTAAAGGGGAATTTGCAAAAATCACTCCTCTCCCCTCTTACCATTCATGGAAACCTGTGCTGGATCAAAGAGCCTTCCATCAGCAGAGAGACACAATTGGATACAAACCTATGTCATTTTGGCATATATGTATGTGAGTACAAAAGCTGCATGACTACATTTTTAATCATTTTGGATCTATCCACAAACCTTCAAAAGGAGAAAACTCTCTGCAGTTGGAAACTGACAATACAAAACTCAGTAACAGTGTGTGTATGTTTTTCATGAACAAACAATATTTGCCCATTCAAAACTCCCAGGAATCTCCTGGAAACAAAATTGATTCTAACCAGTCCAAATTATCACTTGTTTTGCCCCTTTTATGTTTGCAGCAAGCAGGGCACCATCATAACCTTTGGGGATAAGGATGGCTAAAACTTAGATATAAGAAATTAAATACGATATACAAAGTGTTCCAGTTGGACCTGACAGTGAACCAAATATTCAAACTAGTTATACGAACTCCCTTTCCACTGGCAGATTTTGTCTGGAGCAGGATATAGGTGCTAAGAGTGTCTGCTTCACACACTATAATTGCTGTTAATTTCATTCCTAGACAATTTTTTTTGCTAAGAATAAATCTAAACAGCAAGATCCTCGTAGCTGATCCAGTCCTGTTTGACTAAGAAATACAGTTGTCTATTTTCTTTTGCATTTCTGAAAAGATTTAGGGAAAACTGATGAGTTTTACAATGTGCCCAGAACAAGCTGGACCAGAAGAAAAGATTAGTGTGAAACAGAATAAATGTTTATAGCATATTGTTTCTGCTGACAGCCATCAGAATATTAGGAAAAAGATTCCTAATTTTCTTATACTCAAAGGAGTTGGCCAACATAAGCTGAATTTCTGTGTTAGAGCACAATCCTATGCATGTTTAGACAGAAGAAAGCCAGCTGGCTGCGAAATGTTGGGACTTGTAGGACTTTCTTCTGTCCAAACATGCATAGGATCGCAGCCTTAGTAAGTAAATATTAAATGTCAAAAATCATGGGAGACAAAGAACAGCTGAAATGATATGTCAGATCAACCACCCACATTTGACTGGCATTACATCTTTTAAGTAACTATTACCTGTTCACACAACTGCTTGGTCCCATAAGAGAAAGACTGTCAGCTGTTTTTTTTTTTTTTTTAATTCTATGGCACCAACAAAACTATAAACACTTTGAAAAGTGTGAATATTTCTAATTCCCTGATCTGCACACTTACTGGGGGCTCAAACTAACAGGTTTTACTTTCAAGTAATGTGTTTAGGATTGGTGTTAGACAATGTACAACTTGCCACCTACATATATATAAAAAAAGGCAAACAGCAGTCTCTGTAGCCAATATTCACTCATGGAACCAGGCTGCTCAAGGACGGTTGGAATGGATGTCCATATTCCCCCCCCCCCTGCAACTTTATTTGACCACGCCTAATAGTGGATTGCCAACAGTGCTTCTGAGCTGCATCTGACCCCCTCCCCCAGCCCATCACAGGTATCTTTTACATTTGCACAGTAGGTGATCTGTGTGCAGACATTTGTTTCTATACAGAGATTGCTACTGCTAGATTGGGGTGATTAAGCATATATTTATCTGACTTTGACAATTGTATGAGTGATAACAGATCCCATTATATGCAAAATCTCAAGACGCGTCAACTCCATGTGGGTTGCCGAAATATATGCAGAAATTATCAGCATGAACATTTAACCTGCGTTTTGCCTTGGCCGAGAACTGTTAGTTGGGCCAACCACCCTGCTCCCTTTGTGCTCCAGATTCTTCTGTGCTTCTTTACAGTGGTATGTACTGTATTTGTATCATGTTTAGTAGAAGAAGACCCAGAAAAGATTGCAGTTTTTAAAAAATGGAACAGCCCTTCACATTCATGTCTGTTGCCCATAAAATCATAATTCCTTCAAACCTGGCATACATTAGTTGTTGCTTTTATTGTAAGAACAGTACAAAATATAAAATAAGCCAGGTCATTTCAGGGACACCATTTCAGGCATATATGATTATTCCTCAGAAGCACCTGTAGTTAGGACCAACTTACTAGTTCATCACACTGAGGACCAAACCAGATGTGCCCATAGTTATTAAAACCACGGTTTCCTGTTTGGCTAAGAAGCAGGTGTGGGAGTTAACTTTTTATACTAAGCCGAGTGTGCATGGTCAGGGAGCAAAATTCGTCCCTTCCCCTGCCTTACTTCACTACCACACTCTGCTCTTTTAAACCATTTTCTCCCTGCTGGTGTTGGAGCCAAGTTGGGGGAAATGGCTTAAAGGTGGCAGTGGGACAGATTTTGCTCCCCTCCCCCATACACTGGATTTAGTTCAGCCTTCCTCAACCTGGTGCCCTCCAGATGTGTTAGACTACAATTCCTATCATTTCTAACGCATGCTGGCTTGGATGTATGGGACTTATAGTCCAACACATCTGGAGGGCACCAGCTTGGGGAAGGATAGTTAATATAAGTAGTAAACCCCTCAGAAAATCTAAAATTGTCAAGTCTTCTTGAAAGGGCTGAGTTCTCTTCTCTGTGGGTAATAATAATGACCGTTTCTAGACAAGGCTGTTAATCGCTGCATCTACTTTCGGTTTCGTTGGAGAATTGACATCTGAGCTCTATATAAAGAGATTTTCCTTTCCTGCTTTTCTGCTACATAACCTCTAGGCGGAGCTGTGCTACAGTGGAATAGCACAATTACACAAGTAGAAACAGCATTTTAAGAAATAATACCACATTTTCCCTGTTGTAAAAAAACCTGGGAAAATGCTCTGAAAAAACAGAAGTGAAACTGGAAGATCATGACGTCTAAAAAACCCATAAATAACCATGAATAGGGAATGATCAGTGTGCTATAAATGCCCCATGTAGAAAATTTCAATGACAATCAAAATACAGATGATTTCAGATTGGATTGTGCAATCACTCTGCCTCTGTCACAGAATTTTACAGGACATCCAGACACCACTGTCTTCCATTTGCAACCGTTGCATGTTTTTTCACCACTTCTGCCACCTTTTTTCTTACCACAGAAAATCTGTAAAGGAGTGAAAGACAACATAGCTCCACAACATCTTTTGACCAATTGTGTTAGGAACCTTTGTCTAGAAGCACCCTTATGCAATTAACAAACAACAAGAATACAGCAACATGTTCTGAATGCCTGGTTCTGGGTGGGGGTGGGGTGGGGGATGGGCAATCGGGGTTCCTGTTGCCTTTATGCCGCTTGTGGACATCATGGAAGAATTTGGCTGTCCATGGATGGAAACAGGATGCTGAGCTAGATGTTCCATTGGTCTGATCTACCAGGGTCCAGAGCTCTCCTTACATTCTTATTACATTTACAGTTTTATTGTTGTGTTTATTTTGTTGCTACAATAAATGGCTATAGGCACAGCCCAATGGACAAGTCCAATTACACATGATGATGTGGTATTTGTATTTGAATGCTGCTACTAATATAAGATAGCTACATAGGTTTAGTTGCAATTAATCAGAAAAATCACGGAATCACAGACAGGCACCATTTCACATTTCTTATGAGTTGTGGTAAGACGTGCTCATGGAATGTTTCCTGCAATTCTTTCCATACATTCTGCTGACTTTTCATACCAAACATACAATCAGTCAGCCTTCCCTATGTCATTTTGCTCCCACGTACATCTTCTTTCTTGGACCCATCTTTTTGCATTTTTTACACCAGCACATTTCTAAATGGTCAGACAAGGACTCCCCCACCCCTTATAGAAGCTAATTCTTATAAAAATGAATATTCAATATAAGCTGGGGGTGGCATTAAGAGATCCATTTATCTTAAATTTGGAGTGCTTGATGGTTTGTAGGCAGCTTCATACAATGGTTTGGCAGATTTCTTCAGGCAGCTCCCATTCAACAATCTGACAAGTAAAACATGCATTATTTAAATTCAACTTTTTCGGGATCTGGGGACCTTAAAATGGTTTTCCCCATTAAAAGCTCAATATCCATAATTACAGTTTTTCAAGAACTCTACTCATTCCGCATTCTGTTAGATGCCATTATCACCACTGGTGCATTAATGTCAAATAACAACATAAATTCAGGCAGCATAGGTTAGTCCTACTCATAACTTGTTTAATTTTTAGTTACAGATTTTTCAAAAGAAATCTTGCTTTTAGAATGCAAAGCCCCAGAACGGAGCCCATGTTCCTCATATAAATTATTTGATGAGGCCATTGCTATGCAAGCACTGTAGCATGTCCCTTCATCTTAATTCTCCTTTGCTAAGTTCCTTCACCCTTCACCTTATTCAAGAAGATTCAAATAATGTAATAGGATCATCACAGAATTGGAGAACCGGGAGTGGCCTGAAGGTCCTCGGAATTGCTATGGTACATTTATATAAAACGCTCTGCATGCAAATTTTGTTAATCCATTTGTCTGTCCCATCCTGATTATATTGCACTACATGTAACAGTAGAAAGATAATCAGGAAACAGCCAGAGAAAACAAGTAAGTCTTCAGGGCCTTCCTAAAAGCTTGTGGTGATGGGGCCTGATGGACCCTTACTGGACCCCTGATGGTAATCCATTCCAGAGGCATGGGACCACTGCCTTCTCTGGTGTACGTTCCCACTTAACTGCCCTCAAAGGTGTGCAGGTGAGAAGGGTCTCTGTTGCTGATCTTAAAGTGTGGGCAGGCCGATATGCATGAAGATGGTCCTTCAAGTAATTTGGTTCCAAACTGTTTAAATCTGTAAATATCAGCCTGGCCGTAGGCAGTGCCACCCCACTTCTTCTGGAGGGTGGTGGTGGTGGTGGCAGCTCCTCCCCTCCCTGCTTGCTGGCTGTGGGGGCCTCCTGGGAAAGTTGGCCGAAATATTGTGAGAGGTCCTGGCAGTGGGAGATGCTGGGACCTCTTGTGTTATTTTGGTTGACTCTCCCAGAAGGCCTCTGCACCTAGGGAAGACAGTAGCCAGCCAAGAGGCTGGCTGGCTAGCAGGGAGGCAGGCAGGGACTAGAGAGGAGAAAGGGGAGGCAGTGGTGGCTCCTTCTCCCTTCCCTCCCTTCTTCCCCAGCCACAGGGGCCTTCTGGGGGAGTTGGCCGAAATATCATGAGAGGTCCTGACTGTGGGAGCGGACAGGACCTCTCGTGATACTTCAGCCGACTCTGCCAGGAGGCTCCTGTGGCTGGGGAAGAAGGTAGAAATGGCTGGCCTGGGAGCCAGCCGGTGAGCAGGGAGGCAGGTGGGCACCAGAGGAGGCAGTGGTGGCAGCATCACGGTGTGGCAGGAGGGCGAAAGAGAGTGGCTTGCTGGCCAGCCAGCTGGGCAGGCAATGGCAGGGCCCTTGAGTGGGGAGGAGTGGCACAATTTGCTGCTCTTCCCATTCTGCACCAACTGATGTGCTCGCATCATTGTAGGGCTAGCCCTGCTAAAGATCAAAATACTGTGCCAGCTGAACTGGTAACCTGTGCCCCTGGCATAGTATAGGTATTATATGATCTGACTGCCTTGCTGCCACCAACATTTGGGTGGCAGCATTCTGCACCAACTAAAGTTTCTCGACCGTCTTCAAAGTACAGCACATCACAGTAGCCCAGCCTGATATCAGTGGTGCATGGATAATCTCTCCAGATAGGGCTGAAGCTGGAGTAGCATTCCTGGACACCACGGTCACCTGAACTTCCCCAGTTAGCAGACAGTCTGCTGGTGGACCCTGAGCTGATGAAATGTTGGTGGAGAAGTAAGCTTTCTTTGCTGCCATCACTGCCATATAGTAGTCTCTTGCGATCTAGCTGGGTTTTGATTGTATTCATTTTGTATTCAAAGTCCTCCAGAAATGTCAGGAAGCCATCTGGGTCCATAAGTGTCTGAAGGTGGCCTACCACGGACCCACATCTATGGAGGTCCAAGGTGACATGTGGCCCAAACTCTATCCTTGACAGTAGCTGTTAGGAATACTTTCAGGTTCAGTCCTGGGATTCATATCATGAGATGTATAGCAATATCAGCTTCTTCACAACTTACTCCTTCCATATATGCCCTGAGTAGAGCACCAGCAAAGGAGGTCTTTGTCAGATCTGCATTTGTGGAACTTCTTCCTTTGTCTTTGTCAGATCTGCATTTGTGGAACTTCTTCCTTTGTCAGATCTGCATTTGTGGAACTTCTTCCTTTGTCTTTGTCAGATCTGCATTTGTGGAACTTCTTCCTTTGTCAGATCTGCATTTGTGGAACTTCTTCCTTTGTCTTTGTCAGATCTGCATTTGTGGAACTTCTTCCTTTGTCTTTGTCAGATCTGCATTTGTGGAACTTCTTCCTTTGTCAGATCTGCATTTGTGGAACTTCTTCCTTTGTCAGATCTGCATTTGTGGAACTCTCTCCCCTGTCCCCTCCTTTTAGTACTAAGGCTTCCTTTGCTCTGATGTTGTCCATCTTAGCTTTTTAGAAGTAGTGTTACACTACTTCCAGGGTGCTTGGGAATCCATGGGCAGTATCTAATGGGGACACTCATCACATCAGTTTATGCTCTTGGCATTGCACTAGAGGTTGCTTACGTTAGCGCTACGTCAATTGCACAAGGGCAGCGGGCCCTGTTGAATACTCCCACTGGATACTGTCCTATGTGTTTTTCTGCTGCCCCACCACATCCCTCTTAAATGCTTTGTAGCCACTTTTCCCCAGCACACTTCAGGGTTAAATAATTTCCAGTAATCTGTATCTCACTTATATGATCTTATGCCATACACTATGCAATCTTTCATACACCTGCTCAAATTAATTGATTTGTACAAACAGCTTTGAATGAGTCAGAGATGGGTCTATGTGTTCTTTTTCACTCTTGAGTTCTAATGAACAACTTGCAGCTTTTATGTGTAATATTTCTTCTGGGTACATAGTATGCTTCGAACTTATTAATCAAAACTTGATTGTTTCTGTATTTACATTGTCATCAAAAGGGACGTTATTAAATACCTGTTATTTCTTCTGTTTCTTGCTTCTTTTTTCTAATGGAAGCCTCTCATCCTTCTTACATGCTTTACTTGCAATGCAAAAACAAAGAATTTGGTTAATTAACAGATTTATTATGGCATAAGCTAGGGTTCCCCAACATTTGGGAACCAGTGGACATATTTGGAATTCTGAGTATGTGTTAAAATGGCTGCCATGGGGGAAGCTTTCCCATTCACAAAACAGTCATTTCCCAGAAAGCAAATTGGTGAAGCTAAAAGAAAAGTAATTGGCCAAGAACCCAAGTACAAGGCAGAAATAGGATATGAGATGCAAATGCCAAATCACAATATTTGCCCTCACAATGCACAACAAAATACCCATTTCACAGAAGGCAAACTGGTGATGCTCAGAAAAATACATACACATACAACAAACAAACAAATCAGCTAACGTAGAATGATACATAGCCCCCTCCCACAGGAAAAATGTGCACCAACACACAGCGCACATGCAAAACACACCCTCTTACTATCTACTACTGCTGTAACCTCCTAGGTTGCTCACTGCCACCCTCTCTAGCCTCCTAGGACATGCCTAGCTTACCATTTTCTTTTTTTCTAAGAAGGCCTCTGGGGCCCATATAGGCAGCATGCCAGTTTCCCAATTTTAAAAAAGATTTTTTAAAATTAAAAAATTACCTACTTAAAAAAAAAAATTGGGAGGGAGCAGGGAGCCTGATGGAAGCCAAGGAAGAATGGTGACCATGAACACTGTGTTGGATAAGCATGTGTGGACTAGAGTCAACTTTGAAGTTTTGGGAAGGAAACTCAAGAACTTTGGGGCCCAGGTAGTTTTCTCATCCATCCTTCCAGTAGTTAGAAGAGGGATAGAAAGGGAACGAAAAATACTCCAGGTGAATGACTGGCTACGAAGGTGGTGCCGACGAGAGAGATTTGGATTCTGGGACCACGGGCTATACTTCCTGGAAGATGGGCTGTTGGCAAGGGACAGTTTGCACCTCACAAAGGATGGGAAGAATGTGTTTGGCCACAGCATGAAGAACTTCATCAGGAGGGCTTTACACTGAATCCTACAGGCAAGGGAGATGTAAAGTTGGGGGTAACAATGGACGTAGGCTCATGCACAGCAACGGAGAGAACAGCTCCAATAGCGCCCAATAATAGTCTTCAGGCACATGCAGGAAGAAAGCCAGACTATGAAGCACATGGTCTTCGATGTCTATATACTAATGCCCAGAGTATGGGAAACAAACAGAACGAACTTGAACTCTTAATACAGGAGGGAAATTATGACTTGATAGGTATAACTGAGACTTCGTGGGATGACTCTCATGACTGGAATACAGCAATTGAAGGATATAACTTGTTCAAATAGAACAGGAGGAACAGAAAGGGAGGTGGTGTTGCACTGTATGTGAAAAATACATATCTCTGCACAGAAATACAGGAGGATGAACTTGGTAGCCCCATCAAGAGCATCTGGATCAAAATAAATGGAGCAAAGAATAAAAGGAACCTGGTGGTCGGAGTCTACTACCAGCCACCCAATCAAGGAGAAGATGAGGATGAAACTTTTGAAAAGCAAATAGCCAATGTTTTAAGGAAGCATGATGTAGTAGTAATGGGGGACTTCAATTTCCCCGATATTTGTTGGGAGACAAATTCTGCAAAACATGGCCCCTCCAGGAAATTCCTGACTTGTGTGGCAGATAACTTCCTCTTACCGACAGTAGAGGAAGGAACTAGAGGATCGGCTTATTTATTATTTATTTATTTCATTTCTATACCGCCCAATAGCCGAAGCTCTCTGGGCGGTTCACAAAAACTGGATCGGCTATCCTTGACTTGATCCTAACCAACAGAGATGACTTAGTGGATAAAGTAGCAGTTACAGGAACTCTGGGGGAAAGCGACCATGTTGCACTTGAGTTCTTGGTTCTAAGGGAAGGAAAAGCCGAGTGTAGTCAAACGCATATCCTGGATTTTTTTAGGAAAGCTGATTTTAATAAACTCAGAACAATGATCAGTAAGGTCCCATGGCAAGTGACGCTAACGAGAAAAGGAGTCCAAGATGGGTGGGAGCTTTTAAAAAAATTCTCAAGGCACAATTACAAACAATTCCAACAAGAAGAAAAGGTGGAAGACAACAAAAGAAGCCAATCTGGCTTCACAAAAAGCTTAGGAATGACCTGAAAACAAAGAAGGACACATATAGGAAGTGGAAAGAAGGCCAAGTAACAAAGGAAGAGTACAGGCAGGTAGCGCAGAATTGCAGGGATGGCGTCATGGAGGCTAAAGGTGAGAACGAGCTGAGGTTAGCGAGGGATGCTAAAAACAACAAAAAGGCTTTCTTCAGCTACATGCATAGTAAAAGGCAGAGGAAAGAAATGGTGGTTCAGCTATTAAATAAGGATGGCAAAATGATAACAGATGACAAAGAAAAGGCAGAGGTGCTCAATTCCTACTCTGGCTCAGTCTTCTCCCAAAAGAGGGTCTATGACCCCCCTGGCAAAGGCAAAGTACAGGCTGAAGGGGCAGGATGGCAGCTTGAGATTGATAGGCATATGGTCAAGGAACACCTAATTCCTTTTTATTTATTTATTTACTTATTATTAAATTTATTAATCGCCCATCTGGCTGGTCACCCAGCTACTCTGGGCGATGTACAACATACAATAAAAACAGTTTAAAACAATAAAATTCTACAATAAAAACATTTTCTAAAATACCTTAACCCACCCCAAATGCCTGCCTGAACAACAACGTTTTTAATGCATGACGGAAGCTCATTAAAGAGGGGGCATGACGGAGTTCCCTAGGGAGGGAGTTCCACAGAGTGGGGGCCACCACAGAAAAGGCCCTCTCCCTCGTCCCCACCAGTCTAGCTGTCCTGGCTGATGGGACAGAGAGAAGGCCATCCGAGGCTGATCTTGTTAAGCGGCCTGTCTGGTGCTGCTGGAGGCGCTCCTGAAGATAGGCTGGGCCGGAACCATATAGGGTTTTAAAGGTCAAAACCAACACCTTGAATTTGGCCCGGAAAACAACTGGTAACCAGTGCAATGAGTTCAAATCTCCAGGGCCAGATGAACTGCATCCTAGAGTAATAAAGGAACTGGCAGAAGAACTCTCAGAACCGCTGTCTATTCTCTTTGAGAAATCGTGGAGGACGGGTGAACTGCCAGATGACTGGAGGAGGGCTAATGTTGTCCCTATCTTCAAAAAGGGTAAAAAGGAGGAACCTGGGAACTAAAGACCAGCCAGTCTGACATCAATCCCTGGGAAAATTCTGGAGCGGATGAAAAATCCATCTGGAAGCACCTTGAAAACAATGCAGTGATTACTCGAAGCCAACATGGATTTGTCAAAAAGAAGTCCTGCCAGATGATTCTGATCTCATTTTTTTGATCAAGTAATCTCCCTTGTAGACCGTGGGAATGCTGTAGACATCATATACCTCGACTTCAGCAAAGCTTTCGACAAAGTGCCCCATGATATCCTGATGAGCAAACTAGCTCAAAGTGGGCTAGATGAAACAATGATCCGGTGGATCCACAGTTGGCTACAGAATCGGACTCAAAGAGTGCTTATCAATGGGACCTTCTCAAACTGGGGAGAGGTAACGAGTGGGGTACCACAGGGCTCAGTCCTGGGCCCAGTGCTCTTCAACATTTTTATTAATGACTTGGAGGAGGAGGTGCAGGGAATGCTGATAAAATTTGCAGATGACACAAAATTGGGCAGGATAGCTAATACTTTGGAAGACAGAAACAAAATTGAAAGTGATCTTGATAGACTCGAGTGCTGGGCAGAAAACAACAGAATGACATTTAATAGGGATAAATGCCAAGTTCTGCACCTAGGAAAAAGAAACCAAATGCACAGTTACAAAATGGGGAATACGTGGCTCAACAACACTACAAGCGAGAAGGATCTTGGAATTGTTGTCGGTCACAAGCTGAATATGAGCCAACAATGTGATGTGGCTGCAAAAAAGGCAAATGCCATTTTGGGCTGCATTAACAACATTGTTTTCAAGGTGCTTCCGTCATGCATTAAAAACGTTGTTGTTCAGGCAGGCATTTGGGGTGGGTTAGGGTATTTTAGAAAATGTTTTTATTGTAGAATTTTATTGTTTTAAACTGTTTTTATTGTATGTTGTACATCGCCCAGAGTGGCTGGGTGACCAGCCAGATGGGCGATTAATAAATTTAATAATAATAAATAAATAAATAAGCAGTGAGGTCACACAGGGAAATGCAATGCAGAAAGTTCAGACAGTGACAATTACATTAAAGCTTAACAATTACTATTTATCAAGCAGTGTTGATGATCACAAACATCCTGGCATCGGTAAGCTCTTTGACACTTGCAATGCAGTGAAACTCAGATATTTATTTAAATCTTCTCCAATTCTTATCAGCATTTCCTTTAAACACCCACGTTTTCTGGAGGATTTAGTTGGCCAATGTTTGCTTTATTGTTCTGTTTCAAACAGCATAAAATGATGACACAGGGGAGTGAAGTGTGGAACAAACTTTACTTAACCCTGTCCAGTTCTGAATATAACAGATCTCAAAATGGCTGGTGTCCTAGGTTACAGTTCTCTGAGGGTGTTCTTCAAAACTGCTATTTTCCATGCATCCAGAAAATCTGGATACTTACGACTATTACAGGCGTCCACGACCAATCCCAGGGGAGACTGCATTTCCCATGTCCAGGAAAGGCTTTTGCTATGAACAAACAGTCTGCAGTTCTTCTGAACTACCAGTCCAAGGTTGTGGCAGTGTGGCTAAACTCTAATTTGAGGCAGTGGCTTTAAATTACAACTCTACAGTACAGAAGTAAACTCCAAACTTTGGCAGGATGTGTGAAAAGCGAAAGTAGCTGCAAATTACCCAGAAATAAAAGAGAACTGGGAGGGCTTCCGTTTAAAATATACCATATCTCTCCTGTTGGTTTCATACAGGAATCACAAAATAGGCTGTAAGGGTTGAGCAAAAGCACACAGTTTACAGCTGCATACTGTAAAAAACAAACAAACCCCCAATCCAGTGTTTTGTGGTGCCACAGTGGCACAAAAACATAGATTTGAAGTTCTTACATGGAGTTGTCTCTCCAAATTCACCACCAAATTGCAGCTATGTCTATTTTATTTATGTATTACTACATTTGTATCCCAGCTTTTTTTCCTCTTAAGGAACCCAAGGCGGCTTAGACGGTCCCCCTCCTCCTCTCCATTTTATCCTCACAACCCTGTGAGGTAGGTTAATGTCTATGGACTACACCATCAGATCCATGGTTTCATGTCAGGTTAGCACTAGGAAGCACTTAATCCAGTATTTGTACAGTGAAGTCCATGGAGAAGGATACAAATTGTGCTTTGACTGTGAATTGGGGTGTGTGTGTGACACCATGTAAAAACCACAAGGCCCTGCGCTTTTGATCTGGGTTTTTGGTTTTTTTTACACCAAAGTGTAAAAAACTTGGTGGGGGGCGGGCAGTGAAGGCTGGTAGGTCTGTGTCAGGGGGCGGGGCAGTAAATCCACTCCGGGTTTCAGTCAGAACTCTAAAGGAGGTATCCAAAGAGCGAACAGCTCCGTTAGAGTTGACTGAAACCCAGAGCAGAATCACCACCCCACTGACTTCAGAGTCACCAGCCTCCACCGACTGGGGGTGCTTCCAGCTTCCACTTTTATGGTCCTACTGCCCCGCCTCATTCACAGAATAAAAGCCAAGTTGAAGGCAATGTCATCTGGACACCCTGCAGGTACAATTCTGTGAATGAGGCCGGGTGATGGTGCTATAAAAGCCTCATCTGGAAGCACCCCCAAAACCCAAGGATCCAACACCCCATTGTGTTGGATCTTTTGAATTTTATGGCACACTCTGTGGATACGAACATGAGCTGTGATTTGCAGGTGGCGTTTTCGGTGTGTTCAAAACATACTAGTCATGCGAACTCAGGAGGATCCACTTAATCTCTGCACGACCCGACTTCTCCATATTCGATCTGTCTTAGGAACAGAGCAAGCACAGCGGATGTAAAACGCCGCGAACTTCGATTGGCTCACAGGCCTCCCCGTGGAAGCTGATGATAACAAACTCAAACGATCATCCTGTTTTGACTGGCTGCCTAACAGCCCCATGAGCTCTGCTGGTAACGAGTTCATCATACGCGTGCAATCTTACACGCTTCCTCAACCAACGTCAACCGGACAATTTCTGTCGAACAGCGAATCACGGGAAAATGTTTTAAACGTTATTTTTTTTTTTAAACCCCCCTCCCCGCGATTGCATTTCTCAGTTATTGCTGAATTGATTTGTCAGATTCGAAGACACCCAAATGAAAACTGTTCATAATAACCAAGCCCAAAGAAAGCAGAAAGCCCGCTAGCAGAATAGATTTCCGTCTGGACATGCACACCGGATCCCGAAATAGAAGTGCTCAAAAGATGTCAGATTATATTTTATGTTATCACATGCTAAGAGAAATGTGACACCCCCCCCCCCCCCCGTACTGCACCTTCCCACTTGAGGAAGGGCAAACAGAGCGCAGAATATAGGCGAGTCGTAAAATCAGAGGTTGACGCTAAAGGCTGGAAGAAGCCTCAAAAAACGAGCTTTAAAAATGCCGCAGGAATGCAGTCAGCGCGGGTCTGCCGCCCGCCCGCCCTTGATTTCGTTCTTCTTCCGACAGATAATGTGACCTTGGCCCGGCGAGGGTAGCGGAGAACGGGGAAGGAAAGAAACAAAAGGGGAGGAGGAGAAAAGGGGCAGCGGGAAAGAGGATCCCACCCACATCCTTAAAGGAAATTCTCAAGCAGGGAAGACGCACAACTTTTGCATGGCAAGTTGAGACCGGCCCTCCGGGGAGTTCCCTTCGGAGGGGGAGGGAAGAGGAAGCGAGATCTCCCCTGACGGACGAGAGGGACTCTCGGCGAAGCGCCGCCCCCTTCCTCTCCCCGCCTTGCACGGTGCACCTCTCATACACGCTCCGTCTGTCAAACGCGCGCACACGAGCCCTCCGCGGCTCTCCAGAACTGGATCTTCAGGTCAGCCTGCTCCCCTCCCTCGGACGCGCTGGGGGATCCGATGACATCACTGGCTGAGCTCTCCCCTCGCTCGCTCTCCCCTTGCAACTTCTGTTCTGGGAAGTGGTGCCAGGAATAACCCAGTCTGTCTGCAGATCGGAGGCTCCTATCATCCAGAAGGGAGGAAAAGCATACACACGCACGCTCGGCAACTGCGGCTTCTCGGGCCTGTCCTTCGAGAGAGAGAGAGAGAGAGAATCTATCTATCTATCTATCTATATGTATGTATGTATGTGTGTACAGATTTTTGTTTTGTTTTGTAAGCGAGTTAACGAGGAGAGAGAGAGAAGGGGAACAAACGAAAGCGCTAAGCAAGAGGAATGATCGATCTGAACAGAAACACACGAATCAGACGCCCTTTGGCTGTTGGAATATCTTTATCGGTCGCTATATAAAGCAACCCTGCAAGGCACCTCACGCGACAGACCCGGGCATAGTAAGGGAGCGACAAGAAATCTCACGCGCTCCAGTCAACAACAACCACGGCGCTAGTTAGAGCAGAGGGCTTTCCTTCTCGTTGACTCCCAGGTGAGCGTCTGCTGCAAAGACCGCTGCCTCCCCCTCCCTCCTTTCCCTGTATTCCCCCTCCCGATTGCGGGTGGGGGTGGAAACGGCTGACAGACCTTTGAGGTGGGCTTGTTGATGATGACTGGATTTACTCTGACTGGAGCGGGAAGAGGCTGTTTCAGGAGTTGATGGCCCTTCCTTCGGTGAGAGGAAAGCAAGTGCTTGCTGGCTCGCGTGTCTGTGTTTAGAAAGACGCGTTTGCTAACATGCGACCACTTGGTGCATTTCGGGGCAATACTTGGGAGAGGTTGAGGTTTGCCGTGTGTGTGTGTGTGAAAAGGGAGTGGCCAGTGATGAGTGGCGTATGTGTGTTTGTAGTGGTACTAGTCCCCCCTCCCGCTGGACCACTCAAAAGTGTGCGTATGTGCGAGGGAAGGAGGAATATACGGCTTTCTTAAGCGAATCAGCCCGCTTTCGCTTGTGTGCTGAGAACAGAGCTTGTCTCAACCCCCCTCCTTCCCTCCGACAGGGGGACGTTTCTGTATTTTCGGACGTGCAGCGTCTGTTGACTGATGGAAGCCCCTCTTGCAGAGAGACACCTCCGAGCTCTGTACCACGCTGTGGAAAGAAAGAGACGCCACCTCGGATTCCAGCGTGTGTCTTTTTGGCTTTGTGTGGAGAAGTTCAGATCTGGCAACCTGAGTTAGGACCCGCCTCCCTTCCCCTTCCCCCACCCCCACCAGCAGAACCCCCCCCCAATCTTTTCTCGTGTGTGTGTGTGCGCGCGCGCGCGCGCAAAGGGGAACGTAGTGGCCTACTGCTAGGGAATGTGGGGAATACCCAGCATGTAAGTGTATGCAGATTAGGAGCAGGCTGCCTTGCGTAATCTCCTCCTGTGGGGAAGAAGTATGTGCATGGTTACTAATGAGCAGCTGAGGAGGCGGAGGAAGAGGCGAGAGAGCGCCGAGAAGGAGACGCGACACGGCGGCCGCTGCTGGCGCTGCTCGGCTGAGGCACGGCTCTGCCCATTTCAAGGTAGCTAGCGTGGAGGTGAAGGGGAGGGCAGACCCGCTCGCTCGCTCGCTCACGCACGCACACACACGGACGCGCGCAGGCCCGGCCGCCCTGCGGAGGGGCTGCGTTGAAGGGCGGCGGGGGGTTGCTGTCGGCAGGAATTTCAGTCACTGGCTCCGAGGGCTCAGGGTGACTTGGCAGCCGCCTGAACCGGCCTCGTTCCGTCTTGCGGCTGGTGGGGCGGAGGTGGCATGTGGGAGCCCCTCGCGGGGGCTGAGGAAGAAACTCGTGCTGGCGGCAGCTGCGCGGGAGGGGAGAATGAATGTGCACGGGGGGAAGAGGGGGGGGAGGAGGAGGAGGAGGAGGGCGGGCAGGGTAAGGAGAAGGATATCGCTCTGCGTTGCGCCTTTATGTCTGTTCCCTGAAGTGGGTGGAACGTTGGCCCGTTCCGGGAATGTTCCATGACGTGTAAAAGCCACAGGAAGGGGGTTAACAAGGGGCTCTGCCTGCTGCTGCTGCTGCTGCTGCTGCGAAAGCAGATGTGATGATCTCCCTCTCTCCCCTCTTCTGCACAGTGGCTCCCTTCAGGGGTTTCGAACGAATCTGTTTCTCCCCTCTCTGTCTCTCTCTCTCTGCCCCCTCCCCCCGCCGCCGCGCTCCCATTTCATTGTAGAGAAACGTATTTCTTATATAATAGGTGTGCATATGGATGTTTGTATATGGTTATGTAACACGCACATCCATGCTTGCTCGGCATGATCTGCCCTTAAACATCTACATCGAAATGTGACGGGTGGGGGGGTTGGTGGGAGAGAGGTTGAGGAGAGAGTCCTAAAGTGTTGCTTGATATCGTCCTTGGGGGAACCGGAGGAGGAAGGAAGGAATATAGCCGGTTCTTGCAGTTTCCTCTTAGAAATGTATTACCTACCTAATGATGGGAAATTAACATTTGAAGGGGAAATCCCAGTCTTAGGGTGGCCTCAGTACTCCAGGTTTATTCTTCAGGTAAACATATATGTACGTTTCAGGCTTCTGAAGGCCCTCCTAAACATGATTCCCTACTTGCAATGTTTCTGAGATACAATAAATATTTTTACTTTCTGCCTGGAAGAGATATGAAGTATAGAGGAGATGGTAGCCCTTCTGTCTACTATAGCTCTAAGGAAAATTTGCAAAACTGTTTAGTATCGATCCTGTAACAGAGGCCTAATTGCAGGATTTGTGTATTTGTGGTAAACAGGAAAGACCTCCACTGTTCTCACATGCCACAGGAATCTTGTTTCGGCTTCTTTGAAATTGTATATTTCTCTTTTTAATACAAACATAAGACTTATGTCACTGCTATGGTTTTTATTAACCTATAATGCATTTTTTTTAAACCGTCAACTGTTCTACAGGCTGTAGAGTTTGGGGCCGGAAGGGGTGTAATTGATCCATTTGATTCCCCCCCCCCCCGAAATCTTTATCTGGCAATGAAAACCTGACATACGAATTAAACTGACAAAAATCCTGTTGCTATTAGAATTTGGTAGTTGCATATGTGCTTATAGATGTTATGTCTACTGAGAATAATTGATTGGTGTCTTTTTCTTTACCAAATTAATAAATCTATGTTGTGGCTTAACATTTTTACTTGATTACAATGGATTTGCAGGTAAGTGCATAACCCTATGCATGTTTAGACAGAAAAAAGTTATATAATTCCAAGCATTTCCCAAGCTGGGGAATGCTGGGGGTTGTAGGACTTTTTCTGTCTAAAACATGCATAGGATTGCACCCTAAAAGTTTTTAAGACCTCAGATTTAGTGTGATGGAGGTACATTAAGGGTGAAATCTTAAGGCATTTTTAGCCAGAAAAAAGTCCAGTAACTCCCAGCATGCCCCAGCTGGCATGTCGGACTTTCATAGGACTTTTGTTGTAGGACTTTTTCTATCTAAAAATGCATAGGATTGTGCCGTAAGTTGCTTGCAATTGATATCCATGTTTGTTTCCATTTTAAGGTAAACAAACAAATGCTGTGTAAAAGTTTGCAAGATCTGGTACATTGTTACCCTTATTATGTTATCTAAATAAGGCTACATAGCTGGGTAGACATGTCTAGGATTACACTTTCTCCAAGGTTTGCCTGTCCACAAAAAGTTCATACTGTTAAAATCCATGGGACTTTGACATTGGTAAAATCCTGGTCATAGTGTATATTTGATTTCCGTCTGTAATTTTAATGATGATAATAGTGATGAAAATTCTTCCTTAAGTACAGTAAAGGCAAAATGGATCAGTTGTCAAATGTTTTACTCTGGTGAAATTTTGATTGCGTTGTTGTATTCAGATGCATGAAAATGTGGAATTGGAAGTATTCTTGTATTGACAGTAAAAGTGATATTACTTTCGTATTTAAAGTTCTTTACTCATCTGGGTAGCGTCATCATATACTGTGAATCAGTCATAACCTTGAAACTGTAAATGTGTTTTTTGAGTTCTGTTTTTAATTTTAATTGTTTTAAAATGGTTTATTATAGATGATAGGTATGTCTGCATGAAAGCTGAAACATAGGAAGGTAGATATTTGCTCTACGGTTTCTGTGATAAGGGGTTCTGTCTGAAAGATGACAGGAATATTCGATGTACAGTTTTGGTATTTCCTGTGCAGTTTTATTTTAATGCTATAAAGCCTGGGTTGGCTTAGTTTCATCTGCATGAAACCATGTTGATACGATCCACAAGATTACAAATTTTATCTTGACTGATTTGATGAAATAAAAAAGGTTAATGGGGAGGGCGAAGATCATATACATTGCAAAACAGAATGAGTGTTTTTGCTAGTACAGGAGTTTTAAACTTTATAATAATGAGCTCTCCTAAGCACACATACACTATTGAGAAACAAATCGTAGTAAAAAAATACTTTAAACATTCCAAGATCCCCCAACCCCACTCCTGTGCAACCTGTTCTGTGAGGAATTGATTGGATATAACATATTCCAATCATTGGTACAAATTATCCCATGGTGCTTGAACCTGACCACTGTACCAGTTGTGCTGCTGGCTTCTGCTCTGCCCTTGTATAAAGGGTCTATATGGGTGTGCCAAAGGTTGTACAGGGCCACCTGCTTGTGTAGCATCCTTACAGGCATGCTAATGTATGGGACACAGGAACTGCAGTGGCCTATGCAAATATGGCCCTGCACATTACTATTGCTTATAATAAAGAGGCGTGGGTGGAACCAGCTATCTCTTCCTACTTGCTAAAAAAAGAAGCCTCTGTATCCATCCATTACATTCTTCTTCCAAGTACTTCAGAATAGCACTTGAGTTTCATAATAATCCCAGTGGTGCAGCTGGGGCTGGACCAAAGTCCAGGGCCTGGCAGCCCCTCCTCCCCAAAGACCACCTAGAGGTGCAGCTGATGGGGCAGTAGCAAACAGACCCTGCATCAGTACCTGGGCTGGCATGGGCATGCTGGGGCCACCAGAGCTGACCCTCGTCTCCGCAGCACCCTTTTGTTATTATTAAAAAAAAAAAAGTTTTTACCATCAGGGTGGGCATGTACAAGGTTATAAATGTTCAATTTATGACTTATACTTTAAAAGATATAATCTATTTCTACAACAAAATGGTTCTCATTCCCAAATAAATGCGTTTAGCATTAGGGCAGCAGAAACAAACATCATTTTATTTTTGTAGTCATGATGGCACCATGATCTAAGTGAGTTCTATGCGAAACTGCACATGCTCAGAGTATTTCTTTTTGATATCAGGGCTGGCAAACTGTCTTTGGTTTGCTTTTTTGCTCTAACGTATCAGGAGTGTAGAAGCAGTTATAAAGCATGGGATGGTGTATTTGTAGTGGGCTAGATGAAACTACGATCCGGTGGATCCACAGTTGGCTACAGAATTGGACTCAAAGAGTGCTTATCAATGAGACCTTCTCAAACTGGGGAGAGGTAACGAGTGGGGTACCGCAGGGCTCAGTCCTGGGCCCAGTGGTCTTCAACATTTTTATTAATGACTTGGAGGAGGAGGTGCAGGGAATGCTGATCAAATTTGCAGGTGACACAAAATTGGGTGGGATAGCTAATACTTTGGAAGACAGAAACAAAATTCAAAGTGATCTTGATAGACTGGAGTGCTGGGCAGAAAACAACAGAATGACATTTAATAGGGATAAATGCCAAGTTCTGCACCTAGGAAAAAGAAACCAAATGCACAGTTACAAGATGGGGAATACGTGGCTCAACAACACGACAAGCAAGAAGGATCTTGGAATTGTTGTCCATCACAAGCTGAATATGAGCCAACAATGTGATGTGGCTGCAAAAAAGGCAAATGCCATTTTGGGCTGCATTAATAGAAGCATAGCTTCCAAATCCCAGGAAGCACTAGTTCCCCTCTACTCAGCACTGGTTAGGCCTCATCTGGAGTACTGTGTCCAGTTCTGGGCATCACACTTTAAGAAGGATGCAGACAAACTGGAGAGGGTTCAGAGGAGGGCAACAAAGATGATCAGAGGACTGGAAACAAAGCCCTATGAAGAGAGACTGAAAGAACTGGGCATGTTTAGCCTTGAGAAGAGAAGAGTGAGGGGAGATATGATAGCGCTCTTCAAGTACTTGAAAGGTTGTCGCAGAGAGGAAGGCCAGGATCTCTTCTCGATCATCCCAGAATGCAGGACATAGAATAATAGGCTCAAGTGACAGGAAGCCAGATTCCGGCTGAACATCAGGAAAAACTTCCTGACTGTTAGAGAAATATGACAATGGAACCAATTACCTAGGGAGGTGGTAGGCTCTCCCACACTGGAGGCATTCAAGACGAGGCTGGATAGCCATCTGTCAGGGATGCTCTGACTTGGATTCCTGCATTTAGCAGGGGGTTGGACTCGATGGCCTTGTAGGCCCCTTCCAACCCTACTATTTTATGATTCTATGTTTGTGTGGTGGGAAGAGAAATGTGTGAATCACGACTGAAGTCATACATGTGGTCATCCAAAGAGGTCTCCTGTAAGACCAATATGCCCAAGATCTAAAATTGCTTAGCTGCACCAATGAATAGCCCTGTAAAGTAGGTTAAACTGGGAGATTGTGGGTTGCACAAGGATGCCCAATGAGCTTCATTGCTAAATGTGGATTTAAATCTGGGTTTCCCACACTTAAGCCCATCACTCAAGCTACAGCACACTGGCTATGTCAGCTGTACGTTATTTCTTTGTGTTCTTTTTCGTTTCTGTTGGGTGGGAAGGCATGTTGTTAGACTGCTGATAAAGCAGTGCAGCTTAATTATTGGAAGCAAACCACCGGTTGTTTAAGAAAGACCTCATGATGACCTAAGACCAGGAGGAACTGCATGTGCTGTTGGCTGCAGTATTTGGCAACTGAAGCAGGGATGTGAGGGATGCAAGGAGGCTGAGAACTATGAACTTTAAACACAGTCTGAAGGTATGAAAACTCAGGGACAGGATGTCAAGGCAAAGGTCAGGGATACTGTGAAGGTCAGGGACAGGATGTCAGTGTGAAGGGGGACAGAAGTGCAACTGAGCTGAGGAAAAGGGACCCAATACAAGGTGGGCACTGAAGGTAAGAAGGTAAATAGGAAGACTACAAGTTGGTCAATTAAGGGTGTGATCCTATGCATGGTTAGACAGAAAAAAGCCCCACAGCTCCCAGCATGCCCCAGCTAAACATGCATAGGATTGAGCTTTAAGAATCTTTTGATCGACCAAAAAGTTGCCTTTGTTTAATCAGACGGGAGACACTATCTTTAGAAGAAGCACCCGCTCTCATCTGTTGTGACATATGCATGCATTATATAAAAAAACAAAGTATAGCTTTTTTCCTTTAAAATTGTTTTATTCATGTGCAAATGTATACAAAATTAACCAAATCGTATGAGCTTTAATTGATATGCTTAGATTCCTTTAATTGGTGGCACCCCTAGGAAAGTGTTTAGGGCGCAATGGGAGTCCAGTGAAAAAGAAGGGCTGGTGAACAAATTACAGATCTTCACAGCAAGAGAGAATGTGTGTTGTGTGTTAGTGAGTTTGGAGAGTTGGGCGGGGGGAGGGCATAATGTAAGAGACAGTAGTTAAGAAAGTGATGAGGTAGGAAGGCCAAACGTAGGGTAAAGTGAATATGGACTGGATGTAACCACCTCAACTATTGGTTAGACGTCTGACTTATGAAAATCCCAAGTCTGATTAAAGTGCCATAAATGTTCCCATTTCCATAATTAGTATAAATGACCAAAAGTAACTTGGCCAAAAAAAGCAAATTTGAAATGAATGCTTTCCTAATATTCACATTAATCCAAACTGTGTGGCAACAATGCAAAAAACAGCCCTAAAAGATTTTTAGATTACTGTATTTTCACATGTGTGAGATCTGTTTATAGTCCTTGTTACTATGAAGACAAAACACAAGAAACATATGCATTCATGTTGTCCTTGCTGAGTAATGCAGCATGTGTCTACTTGAATGTCTTATACTGGATCGTTGCTTAGACTATCTACTGGTGGACTAATGTGACCTTCTTTATGTCAAGAAAACAAAAGATTTTGAAAGTTGGATTTTAATAATTTTGAATCGGTACTAGGTTGTTTTATAAATCAAAATAAACTTTGGCCTTACAATCTTAGAAATACCTTCTGTTATAAGGAAAGAACTGTTACTGCACTGTGTAGTTGACCAGATGTACATACTTTATTTATAGTAAGAGTGAATGCAGGATATAATTTGTTCAAGAGTAAAAGGGATAAGTACTATTTTACTGCAGTTTTTCCAGAGTCCTTTCTCCATTAGTGGGGAAAATAAATTTATCAGTTCTTAGGTTGCAGAAAAGTCAGCTAGAATATAAAATCTTTGTGTTTTAGCTGGGTTCTGTAACATAATTAGGAAGGAATATTTTACAGTATTTTAAAGCACTTAAAGTTTAGCAAACTTTAAACTGTATCTGCTGCTGTTACAGCAAAGCAGTGGTGGTGCATATGCTCTCTGTTGCCATCTTGCCCACCATGCCTCACTCTGCGGAAGGACCCTTTCCCCAGAGCATGGCATTGAGAGGGAGATGACTTATGAAATTGTGGGAGTACCTGCATTGCCATGGAGGAGGAGTTTGGAACAAGCCAACCTCAAACCTTGAGTTATGAAGCTGACTTGTTTCAATAAACTGCAGCTATGATCACCCACAGTTTAGGGTTTGACCATCATAGTAAATTGTGTTTAATTAAAAATGGAAGCAAACACTTCAGATCTCTTTACAGCCATGCCAGAGGAGAAGAGAGGGGAGGGAAAGCATGCAAGCCTGAGGCTTACTGCTGCGTGTTCCCATTGCAATAAATCATGATAAACCAGCCAATAAACCTACCAAGGTTGATTATGGGTTGAGCTGGTTGTCATTGAACCGTGGGTTGTTGTGTTGTGTGAACCCAGCCATGCTAACCATGGTTTGTTACCCACAAACAACCCACAAAGAGAACTCATGTTTGTTGTTGGGTTGTGAACTGTAGAATGCTTCACACAACACAACCACCCACTTTTCAACAACCACCCATAGTTCAATGACAATCCACACTCTACCCACACTCAGCCTTGACCATGGGTTGTTTTGTGTGAACCTAGCCATTAGTATTTATTACTGTGCAAATGATGAGTATTTAGACCACTGATGGGGAACCTTTTTTTGGTCAAGGGCTGCATTCCTTCAGGGGTAAACTGTTGGGGGCTGCATACTGGCAGTGGATGGGGCCATTGCTAAAAGTGGTCCTCCTCTCCCCCTCTCCAACACCCCTTTCTTCCCTTCTACCCTCACCCAGAAAGCTGTTGTGGGAGGGACAGATTGCTGTTGTCAGAGGTCTGAAGTTATCATTTGCAGAGGGCTCCCCACACCTCTTTCCATGGCTCTGTCGGTTTTGGCTCCCTCCCTTGGTTTTTCGCTCCTACCCTCCTTATCTTCCCCTGGGTTTTCCTCCACCAGCATGAAATTAGGCAGAGGCTGGCAGGCTTCCCTGATTTAGACATCAAAGAACAGTATGGATAATTCCCATGTCATTGAGAAACATTGTTCTGCCCAGTAACTCCCAGCCCTTGCTTCTGGAAAATTCTGGGTACTTACAGTGCTGTGTCTGTCTGTTGAAAGGTAAATCCCATTAAGTTAAGTGGGACATACTCCTTAGTAAGTGTCTTTAGCATTGCATCCTCTGTCCTCTACTAAGTGATCTGGCTTAGTGTCCTTATATACAGAGAGCCAAATATGAATTCTTAGTTTGACAAGTACTTCCCTAAGCAGATATAAACTGTAGTGTGGTAAGACATGTGGGCTGCAAAGCCAAAGATTTTGGATTACGTTCTCGAGTAGTATAATGGCTCTATTTAGCTGCAAACATATATGGTTTATTTGTTATAGCAACCTATTAGTATGCATGCTTGTTTAGAAAATATATGAATTAGAAAGCTGGAAATTTTACTTAAATCAGCCATGTTTTCTCAATGATTTAAACCAATCCATTTTGTAGATGACATCTCAGTAACATCAGTTATGTGGCGTAGAAGACACTGTGAATATGAGGCAGGTCATTTGTGCTTTAACAACAGTAGTGTGAGAAGTGTTGAAGTGTATTGGGATTCCATAGATTACTGCTGCCTGTCAATCAGCTTTGGGAACAGAAAGTAGGTACTTCATGCTTATTTACTGTTGAATAATACAAATGGTTGTTCAATTTAAGAATCTTGAATACTAATAGTTTTTATTTGGGTTTTGTCCTGTCTTTCTCCAAGGAACTTTTACAGGTGTGGTGCTGATTTACATATTATGGAAGCCACTTCAGATTGCTTCCACACGGTGTCTGTCACATGATGACCATTTTTGTACAACAGTTTACCATATGTATGAGGTGCTGTTCTCTGTGCCACTGCAGATGTACATAAGCAGTTCACTGTGACGTAGAGAAAAGTGCCCACACTGCATAGTGAGCTACTGCGAATAAGGGGCTCACCACAAGATATCAGCACCTACTGGAGCAATTTAAAACTGATAAAATAGGATTCCTAACGCCTGTTTCGGAGGCTCCTGTTTTATTAGCATATCTGTATTATATTGTGCTTGTAGGAGTGAAGGCTCTTTGACTCTGGTCGGCTGAGCCAATGTGATAGCATTGAATGTTCATTTGTTCTGAAAACTAAATGGCACAGTCCATCTTCTGTGAGGGAAGGAAAAACTGTCAGTTTGATTAGGGGCTAACAGAGGACTGGGAAGAGTCTACAGGTGTAGGGAGGCTAGAGGACAGGTAGCTTAGGGGCAAGCAGGCTGAAGTAAGGCTTTAGCGTAGACAGAGGAGTGAGGAAGTGGAAGCTGAAGGAAGGTCGGTGGTGAATGAGGCAAAGGACAGAGGCAACAGGAAATCAAGGCAAGAAGGAGCTAATTGGGTAGCCAGCTCTGAGGAAACTTCACAAGTTCAGGAGTAGCTGTGTGCTATGAGAGGAAGGATGGGAGTGCTGTTCAAGAGACACGTCGTTAAAAAAAATTAGGACAAGTGAAGCAACAGGTGGTGGAGATATGGAGCTGAAAAAATTAGGTGCCAAAGAGGCAATAACTACACAAAGGGGCCTAGAGACAGGAAGAATTGTGTGTTACCGGTAGCAAGGAAGGCAAGGTGGGTATGTGGATGAGGGAGCTAAGGGGTCATATGGTTGCTAAGTCTAGAGGCCAACAGAGGAATTCTGCCAGTTGTAGCTTCTGTAGCATTATGGTCTGGTGACTTGAATGGGGCAATGGGAGGCAAAAAGCAGTGGGGGAAGGGACTGAATTTCAGAACTATTTTTTGCCCATATATTACTAGTCCCTTATACTACCAAAGAGTTAATAATGTAGTAGAAAAGCTAGGAAGGGACATCTGGAGGAATCAGGACTAGAACAAGCTTTTTGCATTGATACACTGCTAGCCTGTTTGTGTCTTCCCCAAACTAGTTGGTTATGCAGGAATGGATGCTTGTGCTTAACTTACCTGCTGTAGGAAATTACTGATTGCAGAGAGTTAGTGCAGCACAGTGACAAACTGAGCTGCTAACCAGGAGGGGCCCCGTTCAGAACTAACCTCTGGTTTGAACACATTAGGTGGTTTTAGGCAATCTGCTAATTGCTTAGTTTTAGTCCACTACCCCTTTCCAACATGGGGGCCTGCTTTATGAGAGGGTTTTAAGGATTACCGAGACTGTATCTGATACTCTTTGAACACTCTAAAAGTGCTAAGTGTTAGCCCAGCAAAATAGGGAGTTAACTTTCCAGGCATGGGCCACTTCTAGTAATTCATTGAGAAAAGGGTTGCACACGAGCCGTATCCTGACTCTCTAAAGGTGTCTGAAAGCTCTAGCATAGCTGGGCGTGTATGTTAAAAAAAAAAGCTTCAAGTCACAAAATATGTTCTTATTTAGTTACTGAATAATTAGATAAAATTATTGAAATTTACTTCAAGTGAAAAGTATGTACAGGTGGCAAAGGAGGACAAGGCTCCTGTGCCATTAATAGTTGTATAGAAGGGGAAATTTCATCACGTCTAGCTTTTCTCATCTTACTACAAAAAAGAGGCACTTGTCAAAATTCCCTTTTCTGCACAGCTGTTAAAAGGTAAAACGGTCTTGTAAAAGCATGAAGAATGTTAGTGGCATGTTCTGAGGGTCATTCACTGCAGATCCATTACTCTTGACACAACTTTGTGTCAAGAAACGTGTGTGCAGAAATATGATCATAACAAGGAAATGAAAAGAATAGATATCTGCCTTTATGTCCATGGAGTGTGGGTTCCTGCACTTAGTAATAACCTCACATGTATGAGAATAACTGTGAAGAGGGACAACAATTCAGGGAAAAATAAATGGTAAATAATTATAATTCTCCAGGGGAAACTGAATTAACTTATTTAGATTATGTTCTGTCTTTTAAATCTAATTTTATGCAACATTAATATTGTATCTAATATTTTCTGGATATCAGCAAAATGGGTTTTTTTTTTAATATAAGGGGTATAATCCTGTTTCTGGTTACTTAATTTTAATGACACTCCTGTTTAGGTTCAGGATTGCAGCCTAACATTAAAATTTTTAATGGAATTGCAATAATTTAACTGTAGTCAGTGTCTCTCTCATCTGTGACCCCAAGTCATGTATTTGTTTTTTAAAATATAAAAATATCTATGCAAAGCTTTAAAAAAAAAAAATCTGAGCTGATGAGGGAGGACTCCGTAAAGATCTCAGTTGTGTATGCTTGCATAATAACATCTGTGTTTGGTCATTCATTTTGTTGTCATTTTCCAATAAATTTGGGAAGTATCCCAACTGATGTGTTGTGAGTTTTGAATTTTCTAGGGTGGGTCTTTAAAAAAAAAAATTGTGAGCAGTCCATTTTATCATCCAGTACATATTCAGAGAGGTAATTGTTCCAGACAAGTGTAATGGCTCCAGTCTGCCCTCCCCGATAACTTGAGGGCCAGGTAAGACCCAAATGCCTGGCAACCTTGAACTTACCAGGCAAACAAGAAAAGTTGAGCCAGCTGGAGGTAACAAAGACAACAGGAAATGAAAATCTCCATTGCAGGGGTGAGGGGTATGTATATGAATGTATCAGTCTCCTCTATAAAATAAGCCAGACCAGAGACTGAAGCAGGGCTAAGCAGGTATACTGAGTGTCTCTCTGCAGACACTCAACTAGAGAGCTGAACAAACGTCTCACTCCTGTCTTTAATAGTTTATACAGCTCTACTGTGAAATAAAATTGGAGTTGTCTGAACTTCTATATGAAGCAAAGATGTGGTACTGTGGATTAGGATATGGCTCCCAAATGGAAGCCTCTAGAAGAGCTTCTGTGTTGCAATGGCCCCACAGGGCAGTCATAGCATGGGGGTCTGGAGCTGTCTCTATGAGGAAGTTTTTTATGGCAGTTTCTGCATGGTGGCCATAAAACAAGAATTGGTTCAGAATCTGGCCATTTGCCCTTGACCACTGGGAACATTGGGAGATGGTGACTAGCCCAAACATCAGGCCTCCCCCACCCAAGAACTAGGAACAAGTTATTTGCCATTGACCTCCTTCTTGAATTCAGAACTCTAATCGGGATCCTGGATGAATGGGAAACGACCGTAACAAAGTGGTCCTACTTCCATTTGCTGACTTCTGGACGACACCTGGAAACAAATCCATCCATCTTTCACAACAAGTGCATCCTAGACTTTTACTAGGATATGGTGGTTGGAATAATTGAAAGTCTTTGCTATATAGCTTGTATTTTCTGTCTGGGGTTGTTGCATGTTGAGTGGATTTTTAAGAGTTTAATTTTTTTTTTTTATGTCACTTCTCCTATATGAACAGTTCATGTTTTGTACTACGTGGAGACTAACAATCTTTGCTGAAGAATATTGAGTTGTGCCTCCGTGTCTCATGCAGAGTGTTTAAGGATGCAATCTATGCTGGCTGGGGCATGCTGGGGGTTGCAGGACTCTTTTCTGTTTGAACATGCATAGGATTTCCTTGGGTGGAAGAGTTCCTTGAGTGGGGGAGGCCAGAATACAGAGTATTTCTGTTTACATTTGCTTCAGCACAGTTTTGCTTTAATATATCTGCAGTGTGTCACTTGATCCTAGTCAATAGTTCAAGTCCATAAGACAGGCTATAATAGTGGAGGACAATTTGGATCACATGACACTTTGTCAACCAAGTGGATTGTGGCTGGCAATCCAAAGGGGGAATAAATAGACATTTACAGGCATGTGTGCTGGAGCACAGAAGGTCGCCATATGTTTCAGGTCAATGATATGGAAAAGCCATTTAGTGTCATGGTCTAGTTGTGTTTATTCCTTTGAATGTGCTGAATGGTTTAAATATTGTCTTCTTGTAAAACTGCTAGATTGGAAATTATATATATAGTGAAATCACTTTTATCTGGACCTCTGTAATCTGGTCCTGTTTTCTATATCTCTTGCTCTTCACTTCAGAAAATGTTATGGTTCTTTCTATTTCAGATATGTTTCTCTTGCAAATTGCACCTTCCCCTTCCTTCCAGGATTCTGGATATGGGCGACAAGTGTTTGGCAGTGAGGTAGGGGGTGGCTCTTATACAGAGAAGTGTGAATGGAACTCTGCTCATGCAACAGGGCTTTCCTGCCTTCTCACACCCCCCCCCCCACGACTCCTGAGAGTCAAGGAATCCTCTGGAACCATTTGGGATGGGGCTGGCAGCTATAGTAGGATAGGGAACTGGCAGAATTTGAAGGGCTGCCTTGTATGAGTGCTTTTCATCTTGCACGAAGTATCTTTAGATTCAAACCAAAGACTTGGAACACAGTTTTATATAGTCTTTTCCCCCAGCATTTCACATATACTCCTTCATATTTTACTCCAACAATTGTGTAAAGTAGGTCAGTAGTAGTAGTAGTATTCCCTTGTTACAGATGAATTACTGAGATTAAGAGAGGCTAGCTTGCCTAACGATGAATTGAAATTTAAATTGGGGGCATCTTAACTCACAGCATATGTCCCTAACTGCTTTGCAACACCAATCCTTATGAATTAGCAGTATTCAGGCTGCTATCCGATGCATACATACTTGGAAGTAAGCCCCACTGAAATTCGTGGGATTTATATCAGAGTATACATAGATAGTTCACGGTTTGCATACTGCTGAAGCCTAGCTTGTAGGATTTTGAGCATCACCTTGCTGGCATGTGAAATGAGCGCAATTGTATGGTAGTTTGAACACTCTTTGGCGTTGCCCTTCTTTGGAACTGGAATGTAAACTGACCTTTTCCAGTCTTGCGGCCATTGTTGAGTGTTCCAAATTTGTTGGCATATTGAATGCAGCACTTTAACAGCATCATCTTTTAGGATTTTAAATAGTTCAGCTGGAATACTGTCATCTCCGCTAGCTTTGTTGTTACTAATGCTTCCTAAGGCCCACTTGACTTCACTCTCGAGGATGTCTGGCTCAAGTTCAGTGACCGCACTATCATAGCTATCAGGGACAATATCAAAATCCTACAAGCTAGGCTTCAGCAGTATGCGAACTGAGAACTACCGGAAGTACAAGCTGGGTTTCGAAGAGGCAGAGGAACTCGAGATCAAATCGCCAACGTTCGCTGGATCATGGAGAAAGCAAGAGAATTCCAGAAAAACGTCTATTTCTGCTTCATTGACTACGCTAAAGCCTTTGATTGTGTGGATCACAGCAAACTGTGGCAAATTCTTAAAGTGATGGGAGTACCAGACCACCTTACCTGTCTCCTAAGAAACCTGTACGAGGGTCAAGAAGCAACAGTAAGAACCAGACATGGAACAACCGAGTGGTTCAAAATTGGGAAAGGAGTACAACAAGGCTGCATATTGTCACCCTGCTTATTTAACTTATATGCAGAGTACATCATGAGAAATGCCGGGTTGGATGAATCACAGGCTGGAATTAAGATTGCCGGGAGAATTATCAACAACCTCCGATATGCAGACGATACCACCCTAATGGCAGAAAGCGAAGGGGATCTAAAGAGCCTCTTGTTGAGGGTGAAAGAGGAGAGTGCAAAAGCTGGTTTGAAACTCAACATTAAAAAAACGAAGATCATGGCATCTGGCCCCATCACTTCCTGGTATATAGAAGGGGAAGAAATGGAAGCAGTGACAGATCTTACTTTCTTGGGCTCCAAGATCACCGCAGACGGTGACTGTAGCCATGAAATTAAAAGACGCTTGCTCCTTCGGAGGAAAGCTATGGCAAACCTAGACAGCATAGTAAGAAGCAGAGACATCACCTTGCCGACAAAGGCCCGTCTAATCAAAGCTATGGTTTTCCCAGTAGTAATGTATGGCTGTGAGAGCTGGACTATAAGGAAGGCTGAGCGCCGAAGCATTAATGCTTTCGAACTGTGGTGCTGGAGAAGACTCTTACGAGTCCCCTGGACTGCAAGGAGGTCAAATCAGTCCATCCTAAAGGAAATCAACCCTGAGTGCTCATTGGAAGGACAGATACTGAAGCTGAAGCTCAAATATTTTGGCCAACTATTGTGAAGAGAAAACTCCCTGGAAAAGACCCTGATGCTGGGAAAGACTGAAGGCAAAAGGAGAAGGGGCGACAGAGGATGAGATGGCTAGATAGCATCACCGATGCAATGAATATGAACTTGAGCACACTCCGGGAGAGAGCGCAGGACAGGAAGGCCTGGCATGCTCTGGTCCATGGGGTCACGAAGAGTCAGACACGACTGAACGACTGAACAACAACAACAGCATACATAGATAGATCAGGCTGTTATTCAAATTGCTGTAGGTCTCTGGAACAACCCCAGTTTGGGCCAATACTTTTTAGGGATGTAACTGAAAGCAAATTTTGTATTATAGATTTACTTACGTATATAGGTGGAGGATGTTTGGATTGCATTATACTTGGGAAAGAAATCTTTGGTAACTTGCTTGTTTCTGAAAGCTATCTTCTCTATGCACCAAGAAGATAGTTTTCAGGAACACTTGGAACCAAATTTGTTTTGCCATTGGTTTGTACATCAAGGAATTTTCTTTGGAGCTGGTTGCAAGAGAGACATGTCTGGAATAGAAAGAACTATAACATTTTGTGACATGAACGAAGGAAAGAAAGAAATCTGTCTAAAAGTCAATACAAATGTTTACTCAAAATTTATGCAGTGTATAGGCTGTCCTCTGTGTCTTCATGAGGTAGGTAGGGTGCACGCGCGCGCACACGTGTGTGTGTTAGATGCTGCTGTTTGCACCTTGGCAAAGTGGTGATAGTTTTAATTACAGTTCTGCTACCTAGGCAGAATCAGCTCAACAGACTTTAAAAGGTGTTAAGCTATGTCTGTTTGACAAGGACAGCATCTGATCTATCTCCTCCACTGAAAAAAGATAACTTTCGCCTGTTCAGATAATATATAGTAGGCACTGATATTTTTGCAGAAAAATGTAACAAAAAATTCACCATTTAACAAAGCCAGATTTTTGCAGCTGTGTTGTATCAATGTGGAGCAAGCACTTTATTAGTGTCTTCCTTTCAGCTTTGCTCTTCTTTGGTGCAGATAGGCATCTACACTTTATTTCTGTATACCACCACTAAATGAAGTGTATAACATTGTTAGAAGGGTCCGTTATTTGTAAATGTAATCCATTGGATACTGTTGAGAGAGGCTTTCTGTGTTAAGTGGTCTGTGATAAATAGAATCGGTGCAAAAGCAGGCTGTGATGCCCAGCAAAATATGAAAGAATGTTTGTGACAGAGCACCCACATTTGTAATTGGCCGTCGTTTTATAAAGAATGGTAAGGCTTTATCTTTAGGTCTGTGACAGCAGTTTTCTATGTTTCATGGCAGCTTGTACACTACCCCAGAAAATTTGAAATCTGTATTAGAACTTGGTTAAAAAGCTCCAAAATGTGGGTTTACTGGTGTAGTGGTTAAGAGTATTACCTAGGAAATTCCTAATTCAGATCTTATTTACAAGATGGCCATAGGCAAGCCATGATTTCTTCTGTCCCCTCCCCAGTATGGGATGATTATACTGGCTGCCTTATATTGTTTTAAGGCGTTATGAAATATGTGTATGAAACACTTAGAACACTTGAAATGTGGTACATAAATCATATGTATTATTAAATATTTCTTAAGTGAAAACAATGCTAGGACTTGCCCCTCATTAACGTTATCCTGTAGAGCAACCTCCCCCAATCTCTTGCTTTCCAGTTGTGTCTGACTATGATTCTCATAATGCCCAGAAATAATGGCCATGCTGGCCAAGGAGGATGGGAGTTGTAGTCCAACACATCTGGAGGGCACCAAGTTGGGGAATGTTGCTGTAAATGGCAAGATATATTGGCTCTAAATATAGTTGGATAAAGGTGGTGTATAACAATTAAAAACAAGAAAACCCTGCAACAATAAAAACAAGAACATTAGAAACAGTAAAATCAAGAAAGCATTAAAAATACACATTTTAAAAGGCTAAATTGAAAAAAATGTCTTCACACCCTTTCTAAAGGCCAAGAGAGTGGAGGCAAATTATATTTTTGGGGGGAATGCATTCCATAGTTTGGGGACCACAGAGAAGGAAGCCCTTCATGTATATCTGACACACATGCCTCTGCATGTAATGGTTCCCTTTGGGCCTCTCCTGCAGATCTTAATACTTGGGCAGGTTCATAGTGATACAGTCAGTGCCTTAGATAGCCAGGTCCTAAACCATTTAGGGCTTTAAAGGTTAAGACCAACACTCTGAATTGAGCCCAGAAAGCAAGTGACAACCGGTGTAGGTTTTTCAGGACAGGTGTAATATGATCCTGATACCGTGCACCAGTATCAGGAACAGCCTTAGCAGCCTAACTTCCAGATTTTGCAGCAATTGAAGCTTTCAGACAGGGATAGCCCCACAAGGAGTGCATTACAAGAGTCTAAATGTGATGTAACCATGGCATGAATAACTGTTGCTAAGTCAAACTGATTCAGGAAAGGTTGCAGCTGGAGCACCAAAGTCTTCTTCACATGGAGCTTTTACCCTGCTATTGAGATTGCTCACTCATGGAAGTTTGCGGGCCCTTCAGATGACGCTGTGAACCTCCAGGGCGTCTCCGGCACTAAATGACCTTTATTCCATTTTTTAAATAGATAGGAGATAATGAGGTATCAAATTACCCCACTTGTGTTTCACTTGAGTTCCCCCCACGAAAAAGGAAAAGCTGCAAGAAGAGGAGCGAGATCAATGAAACATATGGAAGACTCAGATAAGGGGGAGAAGGAGGAGGAAAAGGAAGCATGTGTAAAGGGAGTCTGTTGTGATCCTGCATTTAAAACAGAAGCAGAAAGCCGTGTTCTAAAAGTGGGATTTTAGGCTGGTGTAGAGATGCTCCAAGCATAATTGTGAAAATGCACTCCTTGCTACTGCCACCACCTGAAGATCCAGGGACAGTGTAGGATCAAGGATCACTCCCAAGCTAAAGACCTGATCCTTCAGTGGGAGCACAGCCCCTTCCAGAACAGGTTGAAATTGAGTCCCTGAGTCAGGCTTTCTATTGACCAACAACACCTCAATCTTGCCTGGGTTTAAATTCAGTCTGTTCACTCTCATCCAGCCTATTATTGGACACAGGCAATGTTCAGGGATAGATAGATAGATAGATAGATATGAAAAAGTGAAGTAATATTGTTAATAGGCAAGAGTTAAAGCAAGAAAGCAGTGACTGTATCAGAAGCTGTCACGTTCTGATGTACTATTGCAATGTAGTGGCACCTTATATACCTAGCAATTAAGCATAATCAGAAGTAATGTGAAATAGAGAAAATGCCCACAATAACTGGGTGTCCATGTGCACTTTCACATTTTTCACTGCATGCCTTGGGACACCGTGGGAAACTTGGTGGGAAGAAAGAATGGGCAATAATTCTGTTGTAATCAACTAACAATGGAAATAAATATCCTGGAATGCATGAAAAATTATAACCTTGGGCAAAAGAGGTCAGTTAACAAGAGTACATTATTGAGTAACTTGATTATCTGATAAAGATCTGAACCTGAAGAACAAGTTACTGAGAGTTAGAGGCATTCTCTTTTTAACACATTCCTTATTGTACACCCAGAGATATGTGTACAATGCATGGTAATTGAAGTTCACTAGCTTGCTAGTAACAGACTCACTTGTTATATAATATTTCAACAATTATAATATTTCCACCTGGTCCACGAATGTCTTATGTACTGAGAAACCAATTTCAGAAAGCCAAGTCCCAGACATGTGTAATATAACATCCATATATGCTTGGGTGCTAACAACATGTAGGATTTTTAAAAATCTGTAAAGAGCATAAAAGGGAAGGAGTACGTGTGACTGGAACAGTATTTTTTTTTAACAATGTATTTCCTGCCTGCTCTTGTCAGCCACAGCAGAATCTCAACCCAGATTAAAATTAATGTCCTATGAAATTCTAGCAGTAAAGTGTCCCCTGATACAGAAAAGTCATCGCAAGTTACTGTGATCAAGAAACAGCTGTGTGGCATTTGCTGTGGCATGTGTGCTTGTAGTACCTTTCTAACCTCCATCAAATTGGTTTCAAGAATGTGCTTACAATGAAGTGTCAATGTGGTTTTTATTTCAGTGTGCCTATGAAGTCGTAATTCCTTACTAGTGATTATGGTGATTCTGGCCACTTGCTATAATTGCAGGTATATAATTGTGCTAGCTTCCAGGACTGCACTCTACTCGATTTTGGCTCTTTTTTAGTGGCTTTTCATGGCTGTATCTTCTGTGGTTTCTCTAATGGGGTTTTTAGTTGGAACAGATGGCACAGAATGTTAAAAGTGTGCACTGTTTACTGATTTTTTTTTCTTAAAAAAAGCATTTTCTTTTGATTTCCATTATGGAGGCCACTGTAATCTGCAAGGATTGATGTCCATGTGGATATTGGTGTTTCATTGGGGCAATTATCACAAATCTTCCTTATGTCTTATTCTTTCGAATTTACTTTCTGTCGGGAAGAAAAATAGATGTGTAAACCCATACCATGTTGAAATACGTAGGCTGTAGCTGGCACTTTTGAGGATGGTCCCTACACATGTACTTGTATATCCAACTTTTCTCTTCTTTGCTTCTCATATTGAGCATCGAGGCAGAGCAGCAATATAGAATATAAATTGTGTTTCCAGCAACTTTGTACATCTAAAACTTCCAGCAACTTTGTACATCTTTGTACATTGGCTGGGCAGCTCTGCAGAGTCAGGAACGCTCTGAGAAAGCCGAGTGACAGTGGTGCTGTTAGGCAATTTTGGACTCTGGACTTAATGAAAATAATGACCAGACTGAGGAAGGAAAGGTGGCAGTCTCTCCTCTAGTTTAAAAGGTTGGTGTCTTCATGCTACCACTCCTTATTAGTCTAATAAGGGAGTGAATCCTTAGCAGATCCAGGGCACTGTTCAAAAAAGATTTGGGACCCATGTCTAGGTGGCTCCTTGACACCGCCCATGCATGAAGGCAATAGCCCTCGCCAGTTATTGTTCCTCAGGCCTTCAGATTCAGTGGCATACTGCCTCTGAACCTAGAGATTACATACAAATCTCATGGCTAGTAGCCATTGTTAGACAATTTCCATGAATTTGTTTAGTTCCCTTTTAAAGCTGTCTAAGCTACTAGCCATCATCACATCCTCTGGCAGCAAATTCTATAAATAATTATGCACAGTGCACTCTGGTCCAACAGAAAATCCAGAGAGATTCCATATAGGTACAAAAGCACTTGGGTCCTAGACCAAATATATAGTGGTAGACTTCTATAATTGTATCACAACTTAATTTATATACTTTATATAAGTATAAAGTTGTAATAGGAAAGACATGCCAAACCCATGATGCCACTTCAGCAATACCCATACAGGGTGTCCAAGAGTATTTGAACTTCTAAATATTAACTCTCACAAGTTAATTTAAGGGAAAGGAGGTGTACATTCTTCTGAGCTCTGTAAAAGAACTCAAAACAACAATCCTATCTTGGTACACAAGAATGTTTCTGAAAATTACTGTATGCCAGGTCATGCTTTTCATGGATTCTTTTCTGTTAAATTCAGTTCGCTAAAGAGACAGGTCTGAGCTCTCACGAGAAAAGCAAGTCTATGAGAAGTTAGAGCCTGTTCTCTCATTAGGTTCTGAGGAGAACTCTCAGTCTGGTTTGGTCTTGACATGTGCACACTGTTCTCACTGCCCCTTCCCCAAGGGGAAGAGTTAAGACTAAGTTGTTAGATGTTTGTTTAGAAACAGTGGGTCAGTGTGCATGTCAAAATAAGTTAGAGGAACCCTAGTTTATTGGGATGCACACTGCCTGATAGCTTGGACCTGGCTCCTCCTGTAAGCGAGTGGCCGAACAAGCAGACCATGATAAAAAAAAACACCCACTGGTCAGAGGAGCCAAGCAAGGGTGATCAGGCAGTGTGTACCAGCATGCTTGCTCAGTTATGATAAGCCAGGATTTTCCAGAACCTGGCATATTGTGACATGCGATCTGGGCCAGTATCTCTCGGCCAACAAATCCTGAACTCAGGCGGTCAGGGAGGTAATGCACTCAAACAAAAATGGAACTCTGCCATGCTACTTTCTTCCTGTGGCAAGTGAGAGGACTGTGTGTGACTCAAAATATTTCTTGCGGTGCAATAATCAGGTGGGAACCCCCCCCCCCCATTTACACTTCATAGCCCAGTAGCTGGGCCTTTTGTAAGTATTCTGTTTCTTTTAATTGATATCATCTGGCCATTTTCAGTGAAAATGCTTGCTCCCTTGTGAAATACGTTTATTGTAAATATTATTGTTGCCTAGGTTATAGTTGAATTTATGAGACAGCAGCTGTGAAAGTGACCCCCCCTAATTTTTCTATAGAGTTTTCTCATTGTTTCCGTGAATGAAATTTTCGGTAAATATTGTAAGCTTGAAAGTAGGTTACTTTTTGAGAACCACTGGCTTTAGCTTTTGTTTTGACATCTGCTATAGTTAAACATTTAACACTGGTAGTTTTAACTTGAAAGTTGGACGCTTTCTGTAGCGCTTCATTTTTCAACCTACCCTTTGTCTCTTTTTTCTAAATGTTCTTATGGCTTATGTGCATGTGAATCAGTGTATTTGTGTGTGTGCTTGTGTTTGAGATAAAAAGAAATATCATTCCAAACTGCAAAATAGTGGATGATATAACTTCTTTTCATTGAATTTTCCCAGTGTAATTGTTGCAGTCTTTGCCTTTGTGATAAGAAACATCTGAAGTCAAAAGTTTGCATTAACTCATTTTCAGAGTAACAAGTTGAGGGGAGGAGCGTAACAACAACACCACAGCCATCCTCTGGCACAAGCCATCCTTGCTCAGGGGAGCAGGGTGTGGCTGGGAAAGATGTTATGTGGTTAACCACAATTTACTGTTCCCTTAATGCTCTACGCAAACATCATTGAAGTTTATAGAAGAGTTGCTTTATCTTCTCTAGAAGTTCGATTAGAACTTTAAAATGTGACAGCATGTACTCTATTCACCTAAAGCATATGTATAAGAAACAAGTGTTTCAAGCCCAAAAGCAAGGGAACCACATTGCCTTGGAGCTCAGTGCAGATATTAAGAGGGTTGAAAACATCCTCTTTAGACCGGTATTCACTTACTCCTACTGGTGCGTTTGAATGACTGGGTTGTGTATTTGTGATAAAATTAACATACTCTCCAGGTTGAGGCTTCGTTGCATCCTCTTTTTCAGCTAATGTCTCTGGGCATTCATTTCATAGCCTTCTGTTTATATTCCATGTAATTATCATAGGGCATAGCTGAGCTTGTGGGGTATGTGAAACAACCCACTTGCTGTATATACAGTAAGCAGACTCTTATCATCTTAGGGCAAAGTACATGTCACAGTGCAGCCATGACAGTTTATCCATGTGTCTGCTGTATTCACATATTTACATGGGGGATGGGAAGATAATACTTTACATGAAAATAAATGTGTGGGGAACAGAAGCATAACTTGCTCTCCTCACCATTATCTCATGGTGTTCCATTGCTTTTTAAACAGTTTCTTTCAAGCTCTGGGAGAAAACTGATCAAAGCAATGGATTGCAAGGTGGTAAGGCTGGGGAGGGGGCAGGTTTCATTTCCATCCCTAGTGCAATCAGTTTCATGTAAACAATAGACTCCACCCCCACCCTCTTTTGTATGTGAATATGTGAACATCATTTATGATTTGGCAGACACTGTCCTGGTTGTGTGGAGGTCAAGGCTAGAGGAGGTTCTAATGCAGAGTCAAAGGTTGTGGTGCTCCAGGAGGTGTGTGTGGTGGGGAAGGGGGTGGATTTAAACTTTTAAATCCTCTTTCAGGGATGGACCCATGGACATCTCTCCTGAGGAAGCTGGCTCCTCCTGGTCCATCTCCTGGCATGGGGTCTTCTTGCTATGGTTTGCATCAGGGAGCAATAACTCTTCCGCTGAAGTAATGGGGGCATGATCCCTGGGACCATGACAGGCCCTTAGTCAAATGTGTGCCTGAAAAAGGCTGAATGCAGAAGGTAGTGTCCTGTTAGAGTTGTCAGCTGAGAAGCCATCTTGTTGTCTTTTATCCTCTTCTTATTCAGCAGGAGTGAGCAACTTATGGCCCTTCAGATGTTTTGGCCTACAGCTCCCTGGAATCCACTTTCTGGCTTGTGAGGAGAGCCTCCACGGATACAGGAGTCTCTCCTCTTCAGACTGTCGTCCTCCATGAGTTGAGGGCGACAAATGTGACGAGTGAGAGGGGTGGGGCTGGAGTGCTCCTCCTCCCGCCTTTGCCCTGTTCAGGTTCAGAAAGCCTGACTAGAGCTCTCCTAACTGCAAGATCAGTTTCACAGTAGAAAACAGTGGCCCAATGAATCCCCTCCCAATTGTTAAAAGCAACATGACTGAAGGATAGATAGGCTTTAGGTTGAGAATCTCCTGCTTCAGGGAAGTCAGCAGCTTGCAGAGTATTGAATACTATAAAACCACAATTCCACAGCAGACTTAATGAAGACATCTCAAATAAAGGCCATTTGAAACAGGTTTTCAAGGCCTTCTTGAAGGCCATAACGGATGAGGTTATCTGCACATCCCTTGAGAAAGGAGTTCCATAGATTAAAGGCCACCACTAAAAGGGTCCTGAGCCTAGTGCCTGCCTGTCTAACAGATCTTAATAGCCAGCATTTGATGTTGGCCCAGAATTACACTGGTAACAAGTCCAACTGGTACAGTATCAGTGTTGTTGTTGTTCAGTCGTTCAGTCGTGTCCGACTCTTCGTGACCCCATGGACCATAGCACGCCACGCCTTCCTGTCCTGCGCTCTCTCCTGGAGTGTGCTCAAGTTCATATTCATCGCATCGGTGATGCTATCTACCCATCTCATCCTCTGTCGTCCCCTTCTCCTTTTGCCTTCAGTCTTTCCCAGCATCAGGGTCTTTTCCAGAGAGTTTTCTCTTCGCATTAAGTGGCCAAAATATTTGAGATTCAGCTTCAGTATCTGTCCTTCCAATGAGCACTCAGGGTTGATTTCCTTTAGGATGGACTGATTTGACCTCCTTGCAGTCCAGGGGACTTGTAAGAGTCTTCTCCAGCACCACAGTTCGAAAGCATCAATTCTTCGGCACTCAGCCTTCCTTATAGTCCAGCTCTCACAGCCATACATTACTACTGGGAAAACCATAGCTTTGATTAGACGGACCTTTGTCGGCAAGGTGATGTCTCTGCTTCTTACTATGCTGTCTAGGTTTGCCATAGCTTTCCTCCCAAGGAGCAAGCGTCTTTTAATTCCATGGCTACAGTCACCGTCTGCAGTGATCTCGGAGCCCAAGAAAATAAAATCTGTCACTGCTTCCATTTCTTCCCCTTCGATATGCCAGGAAGTGATGGGGCCAGATGCCATGATCTTCGTTTTTTTAATGTTGAGTTTCAAACCAGCTTTTGCACTCTCCTCTTTCACCCTCAACAAGAGGCTCTTGAGATCCTCTTCGCTTTCTGCCATTAGGGTGGTATCGTCTGCATATTGGAGGTTGTTGATAATTCTCCCGGCAATCTTAATTCCAGCCTGTGATTCATCCAACCCGGCATTTCTCATGATGTACTCTGCATATAAGTTAAATAAGCAGGGTGACAATATGCAGCCTTGTCGTACTCCTTTCCCAATTTTGAACCACTCGGTTGTTCCATGTCTGGTTCTTACTGTTGCTTCTTGACCCTCGTACAGGTTTCTCAGGAGACAGGTAAGGTGGTCTGGTACTCCCATCACTTTAAGAATTTGCCACAGTTTGTTGTGATCCACACAATCAAAGGCTTTAGCGTAGTCAATGAAGCAGAAATAGACGTTTTCCTGGAATTCTCTTGCTTTCTCCATGATCCAGCGAACGTTGGCGCTTTGATCTCGAGTTCCTCTGCCTCTTCGAAACCCAGCTTGTACTTCCGGTAGTTCTCAGTTCGCATACTGCTGAAGCCTAGCTTGTATGATTTTGAGCATCACCTTGCTGGCATGTGAAATGAGCGCAATTGTGCGGTAGTTTGAACACTCTTTGGCATTGCCCTTCTTTGGAATCGGAATGTAAACTGACTTTTTCCAGTCTTGTGGCCACTGTTGAGTGTTCCAGATTTGTTGACATATTGAGTGCAGCACTTTAACAGCATCATCTTTTAGGATTTTAAATAGCTCAGCTGGAATGCTGTCATCTCCGCTAGCTTTGTTGTTACTAATGCTTCCTAAGGCCCACTTGACTTCACTCTCGAGGATGTCCGGCTCAAGTTCAGTGACCGCACTATCATGGCTATCAGGGACATTAAGATCTTTCCTGTATAGTTCTTCTGTGTATTCTTGCCACCTCTTCTTAATCTCATCTGCTTCTGTTAGGTCCCTGCCTTCTTTGTCCTTTATCATGCCCGTCTTTGCACAAAACGTTCCCTTGAGATCTCCAATTTTCTTGAAGAGATCTCTAGTCTTTCCCATTCTGTTGTTTTCCTCGATTTCTTTACATTGTTCATTTAAGAAGGCCTTCTTGTCTCTCCTTGCTATTCTCTGGAACTCTGCATTCCGTTGGATATATCTTCCCCTTTCTCCCTTGCTTTTCGCTTCCCTTCTTTCTTCAGCTACTTGTAAAGCCTCATCAGACAGCCACTTGGCTTTCTTGCATTTCTTTTTCTTTGGTATGGATTGAGTTGCTGCCTCCTGAACAATGTTATGGACCTCCATCCATAGTTCCTCAGGCACTCTGTCTATCAGGTCTAATCCCTGAAATCTATTCCTCACCTGTATATTCATAAGGGATATGATTGAGGTCATACCTGAATGGTTTAGTGGTTTTCCCTTCGTTCTTCAATTTAAGCTGAAATTTTGCAACAAGAAGCTCATGATCTGAGCCACAGTCAGCTCCAGGTCTTGTTTTTACTGACTGTATAGAGCTTCTCCATCTTTGACTGCAAAGGACATAATCAATCTGATTTCGATATTGACCATCTGGTGATGTCCATGTGTAGAGTCGTCTCTTGTGCTGTTGGAAAAGAGTGTTTGCTATGATCGGCGTGTTCTCTTGGCAAAACTCTATTAGCTTTTGTCCTGCTTCATTTTGTACACCCAGGCCATGCCTGCCTGTTATCCTGGTGATTTCTTGACTTCCTGCTTTAGCATTCCAATCCCCTATGATGAAGAGGACATCTTTTTTTGGGGTTAGTTCTAGAAGGTGTTGTAGGGCTTCATAGAACCCATCAACCTCAGCTTCTTCGGCATATGTGGTTGGGGCATAGACTTGAATTACTGTGATGTTAAATGGTTTGCCTTGGATTCATACTGAGATCATTCTGTCATTTTTGAGATTGTACCCCAGTACTGCTTTTCCCACCCTTTTGTTGACTATGAGTGCTACTCCATTTCTTCTAAGGGATTCTTGCCCACAGTAGTAGATATGATGGTCACCTGAATTAAATTCGCCCATGCCTGTCCATTTTAGTTCGCTGATTCCCAAGATGTCGATGTTCAATCTTGCTATCTCATGTTTGACCACCTCTAGCTTACCTTGATTCATTGATCTGACATTCCAGGTTCCTAAACAATATTGTTCTTTACAGCATCAGATTTTCTTTTCACCACCAGACACATCCACAGCTGAGTGTCCTTTCGGCTTTGGCCCAGCCACTTCACTCTTTCTGGCACTACTTAGAAATACCCTCTGCTCTTCCCCAGTAGTATATTGGACACCTTCCGACCTGAGGGTCTCATCTTCCGGCGTCATCTCTTTTAGCCTTTTGATACGTTCCATGGGGTTTTCTTGGCAAGAATACTGGAGTGGGTTGCCATTTCCTTCTCCAGTGGACCACATTTTGTCAGAACTCTCCGCCATGACCTGTCCGTCTTGGGTGGCCCTGCACGGCATAGCTTATGGGTTCACTGAGTTACGCAAGCCCCTTCGCCACAACAAGGCAGTGATCCATGAAGGGGACAGTATCAGTGTAATATGTTCCAACTTCTTACCCCTAACCAACACCCAAAGTGGCAGCATTCTCTACAACAAGGATCCCCAACACGGTAGGTGCCGTGACGCCCACAGGCACCCCCAATGGTGCCCGTAAAGCTCTTCACTCCCTGCCCCCTTCAAAATGTTTTAATAAACAATGGAAAAACATTAGGACGCTAGGTTCTCCTTCCTGTTCCTGGACCTACTACTGATCATCTGTTCAGTGAGCAGGAAGAGAAAGCAACTCAAAGGAGTAGAGGGGAGAGAAAAACGAGGCTAGAGGTGGGGGTGGGGGAGAGAAACAGCAAGGTAAAGAAATAGAGAGAAGAGAAATAGTGAGGCTAGAGACTGGGAGTAGAGAGAAATAGCAAGATAAAGGGGTGAGTGGGAGAAAAAGCACAACACTAGGGGCTAGGAATGGAGAAAAAGAAGGCTAGAGATGGGTAAGGGAGAGAAATAGCAAGGGAAGGGGTTGGGGGAGAGAAATAGCGAGGCTAGAGACTGGAAGGGAGGGGGAAATGGAAAGAGTTGCTTCTTCCATCCACACAGACCTTTCCCCTTTGCACACTCCTCACCTCTTGACTAGCTGGGCCCCTACAGCAGCCATTATGTGACGGGCCACATCCTCCATGGGAGCCATTTTGTGGTAGTGCCCACAGCAGTTTCTGAAGTTTCCAGATGTGCCCTCGGGTCCAAAAAGGTTGGGGACCCCTGCTGTACAAGTTGAAGCTTAGTTGTCTTAAAGGCAGCCCCACATTGAGCACATTACAGTAATCTACTCAAGATGTAACTAGTGCAGGCATGGTTGAAGCTATCCACACGTCCCCAGAGAAAGGGGTTCCATAGATTAAGGGCCACCACTAGTGCCTGCCAGTCTAACAGCTCTTAATGGACAGCATTTTAACTTTGGCCCAGAATTTCACTGGTAACCAGTGCAACTGGTGCAGTATCAGTGTAATATGTATCCAGAGCTCAACTATAACATTGGATAAACTTTAAGATTATGGGGTTTTTTTACAGGCTGGGTTATGTAGACTGAGGTCCTAGTTGCTCATAAACCACTACGATATTAGTATTAGTTGTTTGAATACTATTTTATAAGGTTCAAGATTTGTATTTTACTGTGACAAGCAGATGGTGTTTTTCTCTGCCAGATCTTCGCCAGGGATGGTTTAATACAGTTCTTCCAGTGACATAGATCAACAAGAGATAATTACAAAAAGATTAACATTCTGCACGTGGCTACTTGTACGACAGCTTCTTATTACATTTTGCTATTAACAAGCAGAGAATTGCAGTAATGGGTTTTAACATTTATTTCCCTAGTACTTTCATTGCTGTGTTCTCTGTTAGGTACCTCAGTGCAGTCAGATATAGCATTTTTGTCTGTTTCTCTTTCTTCTATTGCAGCTTCCCCAGTGTGGTGCCATCCAGTTGTTTTGGACTAAGAGCACCTCTACACCAGCCTAAATTCCTGCATTTAAATGGGGCTTTCTGCTTCCGTTTTAAATGCAGCATCACGACTCCCCTTTTCACGTGCTTCGTTTCCCCCCTCCCCTTTTCTCCGCTTCTCCCCGTATCTGAGTCTTCCATATCTTTCATTGATCCTGCTCCTCTTCTTGCCACTTTTCTTCTTTTCACGGAAGGAACTCAAGTGGAACACAACGGGGTAGTTTGATAGCTCATTATCTGTGATTTATTTAAAAACAGAACAAAGGGCATTTAGTGCAGGAGATGTCCTGGAGGCTCACAGTGTCATCTAAAGAGCCTGCAAACTTGATAGCAGGATAAACGCTCCATGTGAGAGAGCCCTATATCTCCCATCACTGTTGATAATTGGCCATGCTGGTTGGAGCTCATGAGAACTGTAGTCCAAAGCATTGGGAGATTGTCTTTCAACTTTCCTGGTTTAAGATCTATATGGTATTGTATTTGAAGGATGCAGTCTTTGTAGGGCTTATGCCATCAGTGTCTTTAAATGAACCCTTTCATGTTCTGCCATATGTGTAAATGGCTGCTGTACACACCAATGCAGAAAAATTAAATTGATGCACTAGGGGTTAATTTCACCAGTGATTTTATAGTAGATTCCTTTTATAATCCATTTGAAAAATAGCAAGTTGCTGGTTCTTTTCATGTTGAGTTTGAAAAAAGAAAATAACTGTTTTCAGGGTCAAAATATTTGGCAATATTAACAATGTTTTATTACCTTGTTCATACCAGAAACATATCTGTTTCTGTTCTTACCTCTTGCTCTCTTCCAAGTGTTCATGTGTACAACAGAAGATAGTTCCATATAGGCTCTCTTCACACCTTGGTTTTTTTTAGCAGGATTGATCTTCTTTAATCACTGGTTTTCATGGGAGCTTTAAACACCGCTGCTGCTCTCCTGCAATCTCACAACTCCCCCTCCCCCCTGTGTTATCTGAGTACGGGGAAACCTGGCATTTTCTGTGCTTGCAATTGAAATTGCCATTTTCCCTCTGTGTATTTCCCCTTTAGCACTTTGTCCCGCTTTGTGTGGGTGGGTGTTAGGTGGTGTTGCAGGGCGGTGTTGAATAACATTGTCATGACAACAAATCAGTGGGAGGGCAGGTCACTGACCACACTTCCAGTGACCATTTCTGTCTCTCTTCCATTCCACTATGGGTGCTTGAACTGTAAAGTGGTTAACCATCCCAAAGGCTTCTCCAAGATCCTCCTGAACACAGCAATGCTTACTTCTGAGTAAACTCAGTGGCTGTAAGGTTTTCCTTTCCTGGGAGTATGTGCCATTGAAATCTGTGTGGTTTGCTTCTGAGTAGGCATGCATAGGAGTGCATTGTAAGTCTACATAGAGTAGCAGTCTTAAGGTCTCCCATCCCCTTCAATGCATTTACTTGGAACCTCCCCCTCCCATTGACTTCACTGACTGCTTCTTCTCCCTTTTGCTCACCAAATTGATGGGCTTTTTTCCTCCCAGAGTGAATGGAGGAGTCTCCCTTCTCAGCCACGCTGGAGAAAGGCTTGACAGTTAGGATTTCAATGGGTATTAAAAGTGCCTTTTCTCCTCCCCTGAATAAATTCATCATGCAGAGCTTGGAATGGTCATTTTTAATGATTTTGTTTCTGAGTGTGGAGTTGTTTTAGATAAGGCAGGTGGTTTTCCATAGTACTCCCTCCCACTTAGCCAGCCACTATCTCTTCTCCTAGCCCACCTTGCAAGGTCATTGGGAAGCCAGAATAAGGGAGAAGAGCAACAACAGTGTGGAGTGGGGGAAGCAAGCTGGATCTAATGAAGAAGGTGTCCCCTGTGAAGCAGTCGCCTGGGGCGGTGGGCTGCTAGGCATGGCTTGGTGCGTTGATTGAATACAAGTCCGTTTGTGGATTTCTTACTTCTCTGGTTGGGAACCTGGAAATCGGTATACCCTTCAAACTCAGTAGTGCAAGCAAAGTACTGCATTTAATTCCATCACACACTGACATATTTAGCAGAGAAGGGCTAGCAGCGCCAGCAACCTCAGGGTAAGCCACTGAGAAGACTCTCTTTCCCTTACCACAAAGTTGGGGGAAGGAGCGGACCAGCTCCCATAGCCCATTATCTCGGTCACTAGAATGGCTTCCGACCTCCTGCTGTGGAGGAGTGGAGGGATGGGGCAGAGCCATCAATCATGTTACAGGAACCAATGTTTAGGGGAGGGGAGGGGGCATTGGGCCAGCAGCCCCCTTCTATCCTGATTGTTCTGTGCAGCTCCACTCAGCCATAAAAGGTATAGAGTGGAGGGATGCGCTATGAGAGATGCCTGTATACAGGGCCAGTGTAAATCCTGGAAAGGATCTGGAATTAAAAGGACCGGTTTGTAGTGGGATAAAATGCGAGGTGTGAAGAGAGCCAAAGACTACATATGCATGATTTCCTGCTCCACATCTCAAAACATGAGATAATGTTTATAAACAAAGCATTGCTTATGGTCATAATACTGCCTGATAACTTTTGCCTCTCTCTCCCCCTCCCCCCGCTCCTCGGATGTGCAGATAAGACTTATATAGGCATGAAATGTTTATTCCACTGAGTGTCCAAAAATAGATTTTCCATTCTTCAGAACAGGTACAGCGAGTAGGAACTTAGCTGTGAGTTCTCTGGAAATCATGAATGCTCCATACATAAACTTTGCTGTACCCTGAGCAAAAATAGTATCTCTCAAGATAGGCTCCTTACTTTTGAGCCATTGAGCCTGGCAAAATGCATTTTTTCTGTTTTTGTATGCAAGTGCAAAAAGTCTCTCTCTCACTCTCACGTAGATGGTTCTCTATATCGTGTGTGTGTGTGTGTGTGCGCATACACGCAAGACCGACACAAGGAAAGAACACCCTCCCCTTTCCCAATGCATTGGAAATGGTTGAACTTTGGCCCTTAATTTGCTGACACCCTAAGGGAATGTAAAGGCAATGACGTATTTGCTTGTTTAATCTGCACAACAGGAAACGCTCGTGGCCTCCCCTTCTTCCTGCTGTGAGAAAGTAGTGTTCTCCCCCCTGCCAACCCCCCCCCCTTGCAGTCCCCCAGCTTCGCAGTAGAGGCTGGCTGAGACCTAGTTTCAGGTCTGCACCTTGCGGTGAGCCAGGGCTAGCACAGTGCCCTGATTGATATTTCCATCTGTGACAGCAAGCCAATCAGCTTGTGCTTACTGTGCTTTAGCAAGGACTGTGAGAAATATGATAATTTTATCTCTCCTTCTCTGCCCCTGCCTCCCCAACCTTTGGAAAAATACCAGGGGAGAAAATGATAGTTTATTTCAAGGTTCACTTTACAAAGCATGTCAGTAGATTCAGCTGATCGGAGGTGACCAGGATATTCTATGATTAATTTCACTTGAAGAGACTACATCACTTGCATAATAGAGATGGCATATCACTTATGCCCATCAGCTGGGTATAAAGCATTCAAGGGATCATGCAGTGAGGTCTGAAATTGCCAGATGATTCTAACTATGAAAGTCCACAACAGTTTTATTTTCCTTGGTGGGTTTTTCCTTTTCTTAAACTACCAACTGGACTTTGCTAATTAACCCTTTCTTGCTGATTCATGGGGACAGAAACAGCAATTTAAAAAAAAACAGTAATGGCAAAATGTGCACTTTCAAGCTAACTGTTGGGAAAGAATCCTGTTTCATATAAACATTCTAAAGCATTACAGCAGAGCAGAGTTCTTATATGTGAGAATCCGTTTAATCCTGCCCGCCTGCCTGCCCCTTTAAAGGCTACTGCTGTAATGAACTTTTGTGTTGTGGAATGATAAGTATTTGTTACTTGAGTCTGAATGTTAACACTTGGTGTAGCTGAATGTCCTTGGTATTTTCCCTATGAAAAACGGTTTCCTTTTAATACTGACAAATGCAGACCTGTGAAATTCTGCAGAATGGTTTTTACATGCATTGCATTGCACCCACACTGCATGTCTGCTGAGCAGGAGATGTGGGATGGCTTCTTTAGGGAAGGTCTCTAGAAGCAACTGAGCTGAGTATGGTTAGATGTTGTAGAATCCAGGGCTTATGCCAGACTATGAGCAGGAAACAATTTTGGGGCGTATTGTTCATCAAGGGATTTCCCCCCTAGATATTCCCTGGTCATAACCTGCCATGATGTTAGTGGCCTGCCTTGGACATCTGTTTTTTTAAAAAATGCTCTTTACTTGTTTATATGGTTCTGGAAAGCTTGCTAGTGTAATATGTTGACAGCCATGTTTGTTAGACCAAATATAGCAGCTCAGGGTATGCATAATACACAGTGTTGGCCTAGAATTATGTAATGGTATTCTTTTATAGCAAGATGCCTAGGAGCAGATGCATAGTGTTGCAGAAACAGATCTCTGGTGTATCTCTTGGGAAGCATTATTGCTTCCCATGAGAGTTGCTGATTCCCCAAAGCAAGGGTCTACTGTGTACCATTGGAGTTCTGGAACTTTAGAGTGTACTACTACCTCATTGGCTATGAGCAGGCCTTAAGGAAAATAAAATGAGTGTTATTTCAGAGAAATATATTATTACATTTACAATTGCATATTCTAACTATTTTTCATTGTGGGATTAGAAGTTGGAATGTGTAAATAAATGAGAATTTGATCAGTGATATGATTTGATCCTAGAGATGCATTCTGGCATTTTTCTTGCTGTTCTATTTCCGGACATGTAAAAGCATCATATGATAATATGTCTAAAGACCCTTAGTTCTGTCTCAACAAAAAATGAAGTCATTTGTTGCTCTTAACACTTGTTCTATTTTTTTTTTAAAGATCTCCCTGTAGGGTTATTATGCATGAACATATTATGACAAACATACCCCTTGGGAGATTTTATACCTGGTTTATGTAAGAGGGAAAGGGAAGGTTATGTGAGTGCATTCTGAATAAGAACAATTGATTTTAAATGAAGACTCTCCCCCAACGCCCCACCTCGGTCTGTCTTAGAGTGCCATCCTGCCATTATCCAAATAATAAACAAAATGTAATAATAATAAATCTTAGAAAACAATGTTCAACTGTGGAGCAAGGAAGGAGAGTTGAAGACTCCTCCCTCACCCACAAGTTCCTCCATTAATTTTTTTCCCCACTTTGTCATGGAGAAATTCTATAAAGCCTGTAAGAAAGTGAAGTGTTGAGATCCATCAACCTTGGTTGCTGGAGATGCTCGTGTGTGTGTGTGTGTGTGTGTGTGTGTGTGAGTGTGATAATACACATGCATGGCTCTAACAACAAATAGGTTTCCATAGCATTCTTTTGCAAGTCAACATCTTTTTATTATAAACTCTTTCCGTGTGTATTCTGATGGTTCAAAACAAAATCCAAAGACCCCTCCACTGCCTGGCAGTTCCCCAGCAGCTGTGTTTTGACTGGTCTCATCCATTTTGCTGCAGTTCTCTACTAATTTCCATGTTTATTCCGGTATGTGGAGAAGTCATGTTCATCCTCCTAATTCTGCAACAACTCTGCAAAGCGAGTGTTGATCATTTCAGGTGTTCTTGTCTCCTTACTTCTGCTATTGCATGGAGAATTTCTATGCCAATACCCATTCATTCCTGTTGACGCCTGATGCTTGAATGGAAACAATCTGCATTATGGGGGCCGGGGGGGAGGCACATGCAAGGGCAAGCCATTAGACGACCAGCTCTTTCAGGTTATTTTTAAACATTACGTTTTTATTTTTAAATATTTCTATGGCTTTTGCATGGTGGCTGCAATATAACAATTGGCCTTTTATTACACTGCTTTGGTAGCAGGGAATTTATAAAATCCTTTAGCATTGCAATCAAGAGCTGAAAGCACATGGACTGAGACAAATAATTTAGCACTTGGACTTTACTCCATGTCCGGCTTGATGGCAATGTTTAGGGCAGTTGTCTTGTAGAGATGTGTCTCCCAAGCACTGCTGCTGTACTGCCGGCATAAAAATGGAAAAGAATAGAGGCAGCACAACAGTAGTTCTTTGTTGATGGCACCCTAGTTGCTATGCCTTTTTGTTCTGTTGCTTTGTTCCGTTCTGGTCTTTTGCTGGGCTATTTGTTTGTGTGGTGCTTCGTTTTCATAATTTGCATGAACAGTTAAAACCAGAATGGCAGACTTCCTCTCACATTTATCCATTTTATCAAACTTTCCAGAGAGTGTTTAACTTTTTGTTTGTTTGTAGTTTTCATTTTGTGACAGTCTAGTGCACTGGGTAAAAAAAATATTGCATTCGACCTGGGAGACAATATGTAAACTTCTTTTCAGATATGAAGCTCACTGTTTGATCCTGCTATGCGTTAGAGCTGATTTAACTGTGATATCAAGTCTATAACTAAAAAGCCAATTATCAGCTTAGTGGTGTTAATAAAAATTATATACTCCAGTTCTTTTGGCAACGAAGCCCCTTGGGCATGATGCCGAGTGGGTCCCCTCCCTCAGTGAGTCTGTGTTCTCACTGCTATCATCACCGACCATTATTGCACCTCATAGTCTCTCTCATCATTGTTACCGCTAGCAAGTAGGCAGCAAGTACTGCTCCTCTTTCTCTCCACCACCGTTGTCTCGGCCGGAGTGAGACACAGGTGAACAAGCAGGTTGCAATGGTAAAGAGAAGGAGAAAGTCTGGGATGGCGGGCTGTCTTGTCAGTGGGCCCCTGCTGGGGTGTGGGCCCTCGGCTGGTGCCTGGCCATGCCTACCCTTTGACATTCCCATGCCTATCCTGAGAACTGGCAAATAATTTGCTATTTAATCATATCAGCAGCATATGTTGTGATGTCCTCCTAGAATGGGGTAAAGGGGACCTCTCATACGCTTCATTCAGGTACAGAGGGATGGCCTCACACTTTACTGCAGGGCAATGGCAGTCACTGGTACTCCCAAGCCAGCCTTGAGGAAGTGCTTCTGTGCAATGCAGGACCACTGCACAAAGGGCTTTAGGTGGGGGTGGGAGAGAGATGTGCAAAATGAATGGGTTACCCTGGCTCTTATTGCAGGATCCTGTGGGTATAGGCCTGTCTTTCTCCTGCTGATGCAACATACTGCTGTAAAAATGGTGTAGCTAAGAGGCTCAGTGGTGTTTTGGGGTGCTTATTTCACGCTGAATGCTGCTTTAGCTCTTGCAGCACAAGTAGAGGCGTGCTCCATCAGCTGGATATAATCAGGCTATCTGTTCTGTATCAAAACTGCTATATTTGAAAACTAGCCCCCTTTTTGCATCTGATGCTAGGAATTTTCCACTGAGGAAGCTGAAATAATTCCTCTCAATTATATGTTACTATTTGCTAGCTTAAAAACCTGTAAAAATGTAATTTTCACTAACTACTTAGTTGCACAGGATGCGCTGCATGGAAATTAGCAGGTGCAAATGAAGTTCAGTTTAAGGAGGGGAGGAAGGAAGGAAAGTTGTATTTTGCACTGTAGAATTCAATGCTAAGATTTTAGCTGCAAGTGCATTTATTAGCTCTTACATAGGGAAGCGGTTTGTGAGGGGGAAAGCTAAACAAAATTTTGGTTTTGGCTGGTGACCAGAATGCAGAACTTGTGTTGCAAAAATGATGGCACAGGGTTTGTGATAGTACAGATAAGGGGCTTCAAGTGACTATGGGCTGGGGAGGGTAAGGTAAGAGAGGAGAGAGATTTTTTCCCTCTCCTCACCCTTGCCATGAGTTCCTTATCTGGTCTATAAAGGACACTGGGGAGACCAGGCCTGAATATCCTTAGAGTTCCATGGAACCCGGTGGGTGAGAGAAACTTGGAAGGGCTGGAGCTGTACCCCCAGAGTTCTAGGGATGTAGTGTCAGTCCTCTTCCTTAGTGCCCCAAAAGGGCACAGGGCTGAAAGGTGGGGAGTAAGTGATGCCATGGCAGGGTCTTGTCTTTGGCTAATGGAATGAACATAGCAGTGGTACTTGTCCCCTAGTCACTCTAGTCCTTGTGATAGAATTGGTTCTGAAGTGCATACAAGGGGGTTGAGCAAACTCATCTCCCCGTTTTGGTGCTGAACCCATCACAGGGGGATTTTGCTGGACTGAAGAAGTGCTAGGGTTTTCTTGCCACCAGAGTTAGCGATCCTGTCGAAGCCATGACTGATCTGTGGAATGGGGAGATGACCTGGGCGGCTGACCCAATAGCTCTTAGGCACCCTCTCATCATGTTGAGCCCTGGGTGCTTTGTTTTTGGAGGAGCTGAGGGCAATAAAATGCTTTGGGTGACGCTAAAGCGGCATTGGAGGGAGACTTGCGACAGAGCCAATCATTGTCAAAGCTTACTCTGTAGCGGTGGAGGCAGCAAACGGATTATTCTTCTCTGCCTCTGTTACATCAGTACAGTGTCATCTAGCTGAGCTGTTTCAAGTGGTGAGGTAGTGTTAATACATTCTGAACCTCAGAGTGGTGGAAGTGAGCCCTTAGCAGCTCTCCGTGATGACCTGAAAATGTGGGTAAGCTACTTAGAGGAGTGAAGCCTACTACCTGCTTATGGATCCTTGCCCATCCAGGTGGATTAAAGCTGCCAGAGGGGGGCTGGCCAAGTGGGTAGGGGATGTGGTGAATGCTTCTATGAGGGAAGGTATTGTTCCCATCTCCCTAAAGGAGGCAACTGTGAGACCATCGATGAAGAAGCCTACACTAGATCCCACCAATGTATAATTATCAACAGTCTCCAATCTTACATGTTAAAGCAAGGTTCTTGAGTGGGGTGATGGCAGCACAACTTCAGGTTTTCTTGGATAGAGATTTTCCCTTGGGCAACACAAGGTACTTCACCCCCTATTGTATGGCGATGATGGGGGATCTCTATGGCTAGAGACAATCCTGGATCAACACCCCCCTCCCAGATTCCTTATCTTTCAATATGCCCACAATTGATTTTTGAGCATTTTGGTTAATAAATGTCAATTGGCTGACAGGCCATGGATTTTTCTCCGTTTTTGCTGAGATGTTAGATTCACTGGTGTTCGAGACTGTGGACTTGGAGACTGTGGCCCTCCTGCAGCTATTGCCAGGCATGTTCTGGGGATGTTTTGGGTGATGACATCATTAGGACACGCCCAGGAAAAAAACAGGGGAAAAATGGGGAAAAAATTGAAAATGCAATCCCTCTGCCTCCCCCTGACCCTGGTCAGAAAAAAGTCCCTGGGAAAACATGGTTTGGTTTTTTTCTCCCCCCCCACCCCCAGCCTTCACACTTCACACATCAAAGGATGTGACGCTTGCTCACGCAATCCCTCAGTTGCCATTTTTGCTGCAGGCAGTCCTCTAATGATGAGGTCTTACCTAGTAATGTAGATACGCCTGTGGGGTGGCCTCTGTCCCCAAACCCCTGCTTCCCATGTCTTCAGGCACATGTACCTGGGTAGAACGCTATAGGCTCCCCAAGCTGCAACTCACCTTGGCCCAGCCACCTACTGCCCATGACATCTCCCTCTGTCTGCTGCCCTCCCGTGGCTGCTGCATGCTTGCCCTCAATCCCTGGTGATGCACTTCCAGACTGTAATGCTACACAGATCCTGGCCCTAGTGGGTGGTGGCTCACTCTCTGCAAACTGTGGGACCTCAGGAGCATCCTGCAGGGTGTGTGTAGCATGTTTTCCCCTTGGGTTATTTTAACCAATATCCCTGGAAGCATGTGTGCGTTTGTTCATGTGTCTTTATAATTCGACCGACCGACCCCATTTCAATACAGTCAGGGTCAGAAATATTGGAACAAAGATAACTGTTTTGGCAGTTGGCCTCTGTACACCACCACATTAAAGTTGAAAGGAAACACACCCAGATGGGAGTGAAGTCAGGACTTTCAGCTGTAATTCAAGGGGGTTGACAAAAGTGGGGCACGAACCATTCAGGAAGTACAGCCAGTGGCATACACACACATCCATCATTGGTGGCTCATAAGTAATGGAACAAACCAACATCATTTCAAACTTAAGGATCGCCTTTAATACCTGGATGAAAATCCTTTGCAGTCAATGACTGCCTGAAGTCTGGAACCCATGGACATGGCTAAATGCTGAGTTTCCTCCCTCGAGATGCTTTGCCAGGCCTTTACTGCAGCTGCCTTCAGCTGCTGCTTGTTTGTGGGTCTTTCTGCCTTCAGTCTTGTCTTCAGTAAGTGAAAAGCATGCTCTATTGGGTTGAGATCAGGTGACTGACTTGGCCATTGGAGGACATCCCACTTCTTTGCCCTGAGAAACTCTTGGGTAGCTTTTGCTGTATGTTTTGGGTCATTATCCATCTGCAAAATGAACCAGCGCCCTATCAGTTTGGCAGCATTTGGCTGAATCTGAGCAGAAAGTATAGCCCTATACACTTCAGAATTCATCCTGCTGCTTTTATCAGCAGTCAGGTCATCAGTAAACACCAGTGACCCGGTTCCATTGGCAGCCATACATGCCCATGCCATAACACTGTCTCCACGATGTTTGACAGATGATGTGGTATGCTTTGGATCATGAGCTGTTCCTTTCCTTCTCCATACTTTTCTCTTCCCATCATTCTGGTACAAGTTAATCTTAGTTTCATCAGTCCAAAGAATCCTCTTGCAGAACTGGCCAGGCTTTTTTAGGTGTTTGCTGGCCAAGGCTAATCTGGCCTGTCTGTTCTTGAGCGTTACCAGTGGTTTGCACCTTGTTGTGAAGCCTCTGTATTTACATTCATAAAGCCATCTCTTGACTGTAGATGTTGACAATGACATGCCTACCTCCGCAAGAGCGTTCTTGACCTGGCTAGATGTTTATTTTATTTATTTATTTATTTTATTTATTGCATTTATACCCCGCCTTTTTTCCTCTTGCAAGGAACCCAAGGCGGCTTACATTATCCTCCTCCTCTCCATTTTATCCTCACAACAACAACCCTGTGAGGTGGGTTGGGCTAAGAGTGTGTGACTGGCCCAAAGTCACCCAGTGAGCTTCCATGGCCAAGTGGGGACTAGAACCCAGATCTCCCAGCTCCCAGTCCAACACTCTTGCCACTACACCACACTGGCTCTCACTGTTGTGAAAGGGTTCCTCTGCACCATGAGCAGAATTCTGTGGTCATCCACTTTAGTTGTCTTCCGTGGTCTTCCAGGCCTTTTGCTGTTGCTGAGCTCGCCAGTTAATTCCTTCTTTTTCAGGATGTTCCAAACGGTTGTATTGGCCACCCCCACTGTTTTTACTATCTCTCTGATGGGTTTATTTTGTTTCCACAGCCTAATGATGGCCTCCTTCACTTGCATGGACACCTCTTTGGGCCTCATGTTGGAGTTCCAGTGAACAGCTACCAAATGCAAATGTAACACTCAGAACCACCTCCAGGCCTTTTGTCTGCTTGATTGGTCATGGAGTACCCAGGAAACAGGCCACACCTGGCCAGGCAGCCGCTTGTCAGCCATTCGGTCCATTACTTATGAGCCCCCAACGATGGGTGTGTGTGTCTGCCACTGGCTGTCCTTCCTGAATGGTTAGTGCCCCACTTTTGTCATACCCCTTGAATTACAGCTGAAAGTCCTGACTTCACTCCCATCTGGGTGTGGTTCCTTTCAACTTCAGTGTGGTGGTGTACAGAGGCCAACTGCCAAAACAGTTATCCTTGTTCCAATATTTCTGGCCCTGACTGTATATGATAATTACCTACTCACAAAGGAAACAAAAAATCCTGTGGCTGGATTTCAACAAGCAACCTCCTGTGCCTGCTTTGTAGACCGCAAGCCTCTTTTGTTCATTTCTGCTGTCTGCTTTTATGTCTGTATCCTATTGGAGGGGTAGGAAGAAAATAAAGTGTTTTGTCCATGGGGAGACTTGAACCAGTGACCTTCTGATCATGTTTGTGGCTGCTTTAACAGACAGCACCACAGGGTTTTCTTGGTTATTCTTGTGGCAGCTGCCTTGTTCTCTGTATTCCTTGTGTATTGGGGCATGGCAATGTGATGTCTGCAGTGCTGGCTCAAGCTGAGAGGGTTGGTTCCCTCCATGTCCGCATGGTGTGTGGGCACCTATGCTGGCATAGTGCCTAGTTGGTGTGCTGTGGCGGTGTTTCGGGGGACACTGTGGCCATTTGCTGTGGGGTTTTTTTTCTGTTTGTATATATTTTCTGCTTGTGTGTTTTCCCCCTTCCGTTTTAGGCTGAACAGACATTGAAAAAGGCAGCCATTCTGACAACACGGTGGCAGTGTATCTTCAGTCCAGAGTAATGCGAGTAGTACAGGATTGCTCTGTCAACCATTCTGGGATAGTTGCTGTGCTTTAGTATGAGCTGAATTAATGCAGTTACATTTTAAAGAGCTGAGACTAGAGCTGTGAAGAACGGCAGGATGCAAGCGCAATGGGACATGGCTGACAGTCAACAATTTGTGTTCTGCATCTGTGAAAAGTCCCATGTGTTTTTGTAATTTAAATTCAGCATTCATTTAGCAATGAAATAGTAAGGGAGGATTAGATTAAGGGAGGATCCTTTTGGGGTCTCTTTTCATATATATATGTAGGGGTGTGTGTGTATGTGTGTATTTAATTAGTTAATAAATTAATTAATGGAGGAGAATGTAGATGAATGTAAGCAACTCTAGTCTTAACCTCAGCCCTCCCCCTGCACCTCACTGCAGTATGGTGATAATAGGCTGGTATTCTTTCATCGTGTTGGCATAGCAAATACTGAGGTAATGTGAAGCACACTGACCACACTAAAATGCTGTATCAGTGGCAAGCTTTATTATTAATCATGTAAACCAAGGGTAGGCAATGTGAGGGACCTTCAGGACATCCACAAAGGTGCCTTTGCCTTCCCACTTTAAAAAAAATTAATACATTTCCTTACTGACAGCTGGAATTGCTGTGAAATAGGTTTCTGTTAGTGCTGAAAACTGGGGGCTCAAAGAAGTTGCTCAGTGTGTTGGGGTTCAGACCCCAGCTCTGCCTTGTACCCAGTATTTTGGGCAGGTTACTTGCCTTTTGCCACGCGTCCCTTGGTAGCCATTTTGTGGTGGTGCCCAGGACAGTTTCTTAGATTGCCAAATGTGCCCACAGCCCAAAATAGTTGCCTACCCCTAATGTAAACGTTCCACTAGGCTAGGCACTGTACAAATCCATAAAACAAGGACTATTGCTGATTCAAAAATGATATTCTCTGTGATCACAAAGGCTTTGAGAGATAGCCAGAGATTTATACCTTTTGCCTAGAAAGCCAAAAACAACCCAGCTGCACCAATTGGCTATGATGTAATTGCTTAAATGTGGGGATAGATTCAGGACATGTTGCTTTGCATTTAAACTCCAATATTAGTGATGGCTAAAGTAAGTATTTCCCAACGGGATGCTCTCCAGGGGCTTTATACTACAACTCCCATCAGCCTCAGCCAGCATGGCCAATGGTGAGTGCTGGGAGTTGTAGTCCAACACATCTGGAGGGTACCAGATTGGAGAAGGCTGGCTAAGATGGATATATAAACACACATGCAAGTATCAGACTGGATTGATTTTTAAAACGGGTGAACTGCATTTTATTTTGGTTCTGAATCATTTGATAGGATATAATTAAGGTTTGTTTATCTGTTACATTTCTATCCCTTCTTTCCTCCAAGGAGCCCAAGGCAGCATACATATCCTCTTCTCCATTTTATCCTCACAACAACCCTGTGAGGTAGGTTAGGTCGAGAGTCAGTGACTGGCCCAAAGTCATCCAGTGAGCTTCAGGGCCAAGCACGAACTAGAACCTGGTTCTCCCCAGTCCCCATCCAGCACTCTAGCCACTGCACCACACTGGTTTAGAGGACGTTCTTGTAGAAACCACAAACCAATTTGAATCCCTGCTTGTAACACATGATTTATAACAATACTTCAGGACTGCTAATTCTGCTTGTTATCTGTCAACACTTTAAAGAACACCTTGAAGTAAGTACTGAATTTAACAAAGACCTCCACTTAAGACACAGCATGTTTGTTGCATTCAGGTCACATCACCTCCCCCCCCCCCGTCCCGTTCTTCAAATTCATTGCATCTTTTCTCCTGTTTAATTATAGGTTTGGCCTACCTGGCAGGTCACAAAGCAGTTTAACATTTGGTGCTTCCATTTCTTACATCTGAGTTTCCATTATGATCTTTTTATTTTGGTACATTGACATTTGTGCTCGATGATGGACTGTCTTAACAATAGTTTGCAGATCTATGATAGCATTCATATTTGATGACTTTTATATCTGAAGGTGAGAATTAGAGGGGAAAAGTGGAACTTGCAGCCACATATTGCCATGTGGAGTGTTCCACTCCATGAGCCCTTCGTTTTCTATTCCCCCTGTGCCCCAACATTCAGTTTTAATTGAGCGGGGCCCCATCTACACGGAGGATTTACTCTGGTTCTGCTGAGCCCCACAGACAATTGTGGAAGATGATGTTCCCCCGCTCCGCATCAGTCATGTTTTTTTCTGCCCCCAAAGCTGGGTTTTTTGCAAAGTCAGTTTGCACTGGATTTCGTCCTCGACTTCAGTGTGGTTTGGGAGTCTGTGTGACCTCAGTTGGCTTCAGTATGGGGTTCAAAGGAAGCAGAGGTGATAGGCGGAAGGGAAAGTTGCATCATGGAAGGATGGACACATGGAGAGGAGTTGGCTAAACATGTCTACTTGGAAGTACCTCCAAGACTTTGCTGAGTACAGAGCAGAGAGAAGGGTCAGGAGAATTCCCTTGCCTCTTAGTTTAAATCTTCACTCATCCGGAGGTGCACAGAAGTTGAATGGGTTTAAAAGGTTATTGCCCCCCAGTGAGCCTTACTCCACTGAGAAAGGGTGGATATGAGGAGACAGGTGGGCTAAACATGTCTACTTGGAAGTAACCTATTACCTTCATTTGCACTTCGCTGAGCACAGGAGCAGAGAGAGGGGTCGGGAGAATTCCTTTGCCTGTTGGTTTAAATCTCTGGACCAGCGTAGGTGTGCATTCATGTAATGAGTTTAGAAGGTTATCACCCCCAAGTAACCTTTACTCCCACCGAAAAAGCGTGGACACGAGGAGAGGTGTGGGCTAAACATGTTTACTCGTAGTAACTCATTGCCTTCAATTTCACTTCACTCTGTTTCACCAGAACAGAGAAAGGGGCTGGGAGCAAGCTTCTGCTCATTTGCTGCACTGCACCTATGTAGTTGATGATGTTCTGTTCTACTCACAGGACTCTGCCCACCCAACCCTAAACTAATGTGGGTTATGTTACAGTTCACAGTTGCCATTTGCCCTGTGAAAAAAATTTTTTTTTGTCAATGTATACACTGCTTTACTGGCTGCTTTCCATGTGCCATGGAAGGAGCTAATTCGATTTCTTGAAAATCTACTTTTAAATGGAATCGCATTGGAAAGTGTCTCCATGTAGATGGGGCTTAGGATTTTTTTTTCTCCATTAGGGATTCTCTTCCTAGAGATTGTTTGTACTTCTGCAAACCTTGCAGATATTTTTCTCTTGTTACTCAGTAGTCCCAGGTTGGCTGCATAGCCATCATAACTCATCACCTGATCTCACTTTTAGTATAGACAGGTGGGACCTGCAGCAAATGTTGCAATGTGCAGTGTTCGCATTCAGGGTTCCTGCCAACAGCCATGCCCTCTTCCAGGATACTTCATTTCATGCAGCCCATCAGTCTTATATAGTGCCCACCAGGGACTGAGAAACCATTGCAGAAACAATGCAATTCTCAAACTCTTGCTGGGCCACAATAACATAGCTGGTGGGCTGCATTTGGCTTGGTGGGTTACATGTTGTGCAGGTCCCCTTTACATTGTCACTGCATGTGTGTGCATGGATAATGTAGTTTGGAATCTAGGAGTGTGACATTTATTGCAATTACAGAGTTGTATCCCTTCTGAATGTTTTGTAAGTTCGGTCATATATTTTGGAATGGCTAATATTTTATATGCAGGGTAAAACAAGCACTGAGAGTATAAGAGATACCATCATAGTGGTGGTATTAACTTTCAAAGCTCTAAATGGCCAGGTTACCTAAAGGATCATCTCCTCCCATATATACCTGCCCAGACCCTACAATTGTCTTCAGAGGCCCTTCTCCAGGTGTCCCCACCAAAGGAGATGAGACGGGTGGCTACTAATCAGAGGACCTTTTCCGTTGTGGAATGCCCTCCCCAGAGATGCTTGCCTGGTGTCTACATTGTGGTCTTTTTGGCTCCAGGTGAAGACCTTCTTAGTTTCTTAGGCTTTTTAGTCTTTCAGTCTCTGTTGTTTTTAAATCTGTTACTGTATTTTTAAATCTGTACACTGCTGCTGGTTTTTACTTTGGTTCTATATAGTAGTTTTAAACTTTTAAACATTTTTATATTATCTTCTATTGTGCTGTATTTTATGGTTTTAATTGTTGTGAACCACCCAGAGAGCTTCAGCTGTTGGGTGGTATAGAAATCTACTATTATTTATTTATTTATTTATTTCCAATAAGTCTAATAAGCAAACAAATAAATGACAGGATAAGGAACAGAATCCAGACTTTGTGGCTCACATTTTTGTTGTGTTCCTGCATAAACTCAGTGAGGTGAACTCGATATCTGAATGTGTTCCTTTAAGATAGGAGTGGGCAAGACATGGCCCTTGGGCTGAATGTGCTACCCCCGGCCTTCTGTGCAGCTCCAGCTGCCTCTTGCTACCACTGAATATGTAGCTGTAAACAAAGCTAAATAGGCCCTTTTCTGTCACTGTGCCATTGAATATTGTCAGCAAATGGCTGGGTGTTTTTCCTGCTTCTGCTGTTGCAGCACTGAGTTGACTGGCATGGCAGTCAGGGGCAGCCCCTGGTGGGGTCTGAGGGAGGTGAAATTGGCTCACAGGCCCCTGCAAGTTGCCCATCCCTACTTTAGGAGTATTTTGTAGTGAGGAAGGAACAGACACTGATGGAATGCAGATACAGATTATTTAAGAATTTGTATAGCCTTGTATTCTCTTGTATACACCTGTGATTTGTAAAACCCTGTGTGCACAAGCTAGAGAATGGTCCCAAGGTGTTTGATTTCATTCCATCTCTAAAGATAAGCATAGCTGGAGCTAGCCAAATGGGAGACCTGGGGGACCCCACCTATGAGTTCTTTGGAGGAAGGCTGAGGTAGAAATAGGATATCTCTTCTGACTGAGTCACGGCCGTACAAAAATGTAGGTGTTTTCTTAGGGACTAGAAAGATACAAATGTCTTAGTGGCCCTGATTACCAGCAAGTTCTGAAATCAGACATGATATTTTCTCCTCTGTAATGGAGATATAGAAAATACCCCCCTCCCCATGAAGTTCCTTTTATGATGCAAGCTGAACAGGTGTGTCACTGCTGAAGACTGTTAATCAGGCTGCAGAATTCTACAGCCTGATAAACAGCCTTACAATCTTATTACTGAAAAATAGGAACTTAGCTACCATCCATCTTTATAGAAGCATCTGGTGGGTAAAAATAGTAGCGCAAATGGTTCCGCATCGTGTTGGCCAATTGCATTAGTTTTTGAATATAGTACAAACATAATTTGATTTTTTTTTTTTTGCTTCTGCAGAGCCAGTCGTATCCATGTGTATGTTTTGGCTCCTGTTAACAATCACATCACTTCTTTGTGCTTCAGAATGATACCCTTTTCTCTCTTCTTTCTTTGCTGCCCCTACTCCATGTCTCACACCTACTCTTGTGATCTCAGGGATTATTTCTGTTGCAATCTCATAGCCTCAGTGCATACAGTTCTGTTTGATTACATGTTTCACTTAAAACTGTGTTCTTTCTGAAATGCGGGTTTGGTTACCATTGCTGACAAACTGTGTCTGGGACTAGAAAACTTTTGAGAACTTGCTGTTACATTTTATGCTGTGGGTATCTCTCCGTCCCCCGCTGCCCAAGAGATGGTGATCCCAGTTGCTGAGTGGGTCTGTATGTGTCCCTGACCTAGCGTGTTGGCCTTTGCATCAACACATAAGAACATAAGAAGAGCCATGCTGGATCAGACCAAGGGTCCATCTAGTCCAGCGTTCTGTTCACACAGTGGCCAACCAGCTGTCAACCAGGAACCCACAAGCAGGGCATTAGCGCAACAGCACCCTCCCACCCATGTTCCCCAGCAACTGGAATACATAGGCTCACTGCCTCTGGTACTGGAGGGAGCACATAGCCATCAGGACTAGTAGCCATTGATAGTCTTTTCCTCCAGGAATTTGTCCTACCCCCTTTTAAAGCCATCCAAATTGGTGGCCATCGCTACACCCCGTGGTAGCAAATTCCATAGTTTATGCGCTGTGTGAAGAAGTACTTCCTTTTATCAGTCATGAATCTCCCACCAATCAGCTTCATAGGATGACCCTGGGTTCTAGTATTTTGGGAAGGGGAGAAAAATGTCTCCCTATCCACATTCTCTACATCATGCATAATTTTCATAGAATCATAGAATCTGGACCTCTCAGCGGCTTTCGATACCATCGACCATGGTATCCTTCTGGATAGGTTGTCTGGGTTGGGAGTTGGAGGCACTGCACTACAGTGGTTCTGCTCCTACTTGGATGGCCGATTCCAGAAGGTGGTGCTGGGGGATTATTGCTCTGTGCCATGGCAATTGTGCCATGGGGTTCCACAGGGCTCTATTCTATCCCCCATGCTGTTTAACATCTACATGAAACCGCTGGGGGAGGTTATCCGGAGGTGTGGGCTGAGGTGCCATCAATATGCGGATGACACCCAGCTCTACCTCTCTTTCTCATCAAAACCAGGTGAGGCAGTGGCTGTTCTGAACCAGTGCCTGGGCACGGTAATGGACTGGATGAGGGCTAATAAACTGAAACTCAATCCAGACAAGACGGAGGTACTGTTAGTGGGTGGTTCGTCTGCCCGGCTAGGTGATATTCAACCTGTTCTGGAGGGGGTTGCACTCCCCCTAAAGGATCAGGTTCGTAGTTTGGGGGTGCTCTTGGATCCAGAACTGTCACTTGAGGCACAGGTGAACTCAGTGGCACGGAGCACTTTTTATCAGCTTAGGCTGGTATACCAACTACGCCCTTATCTGGACAGAGATAGCCTAGCTACAGTTATCCATGCTCTGATAACTTCTCGTCTGGATTACTGCAATGCGTTATACGTGGGGCTGCCTTTGAAAACGGTCCGGAAACTTCAGCTGGTCCAAAATAGGGCAGCAAGATTGTTAACAGGGACTGGCCTGCGAGCTCATATTACGCCAGTACTTTTCCAGCTGCACTGGCTGCCAGTCCATTTCCGGGCCCGATTCAAAGTGCTGGTGTTAACATTCAAAGCCCTTAACGGCTTGGGGCCAGGTTACCTGAAGGATCGCCTCCTCCCATATGTGCCTGCCCGGACCTTAAGATCATCATCAGCGGCCCTTCTCCGTGAGCCCCTGCCGAAGGAAGTAAGGCGGGTGGCTACTAGGAGGAGGGCTTTTTCTGTTGTGGCACCCCGGCTCTGGAATGAGCTCCCTAGTGAGGTTTGCCTGGCGCCTACATTGTACTCCTTTCGGCGCCAGGTGAAGACCTTTTTATTTTCCCAGGCATTTTAGCTTTCTAAATTTTTATCTTTGCTGTTTTAAATCTGTATTTTAAACTCCTGTACTGCTGCTAGGTTTTATTGTGGTTGTATTGTTATATTGTGATTTTAATGTTCTATATATTTTAAATTGTTTTATTGTGTGTTGTTTGGTTTTAGTTTTTGTGAACCGCCCAGAGAGCTTCGGCTATTGGGCGGTATAGAAATGAAATAAATAATAATAAATAAATAAATAAAATAAGGTTGGAATGGGCCTACAAGACTATCGAGTCCAACCTCTTGCTCAGTGCAGGAAGCCTGATTCCCAGACAGTCTCCTATCCAAGTACTAACCAGGGTTGACCCTCCTTAGCTTCTGAGATCATATGAGATCGGGCACATCCAGCGTAGACCTCTATCATGTCTCCCCTTACCCATCTTTTTTCCCAGCTCACAGGGGAGATGCTCCAGCCCCTTGATCATTTTAGGTGCCCTTTTCTGTACTTTTTCCAGCTCTACAATATCTTTTTTTTAGGTGTGGTGACCAGAACTGGACACAGTATTCCAAGTGCGGTCACACCATAGATTTGTATAGGGGCAGTATGATATTGGCAGTTTTATTCTCAATTCCTTTTCTAATTATGCCTCACATGGAGTTTGCCTTTTTTTTTTTTTTTTTTAAAGTGGCCACACCCTGGGTTGACATCTTAATTGAGCTGTCCACCACAACCCCAAGATCTCTTTCCTGGTTGGTCACCACTAGCTCAGATCCCATCAGACTATACTTGAAGTTGGGATTTTTTTCCCCAACGTGCATCAGTTTACACTTGCTTACACTGAACCATATTTGCCATTTAGATGCACATTCTCCCAGTTTGGAGAGATCCTTTTGGAGCTCTTCACAATCCATTTTTTTAAACCACCCTAAATAATTTGGTGTCATCTGCAAACTTGGTCACTTTGTTGCTCACTCCCAATTCCAGACCATTTATGAACAGGCTGAAAAGCATTGGTCCTATTACAGATCCTGTATTTACTTCCCTCCATTTGGGAGATTTTACTGTTTATTCCTACTCCCTGCTTTCTGTTCATTAACCAGTTAGTGATTCATAAGAGGCCCTGTCCAATTATTCCATGACTGCTAAGTTTTCTAAGGAGTCTTTGGTGAGGGACTTTGTTTAGTTGGACTTCCAGAAGGCTTTTTACAGTATCTACCGGATCATCCCCATCTACATGTTTATTGACACTGTCAAAGAACTCTAAAAGGTTAGTGAGACAGGACTTGCCTTTGTGGAAGCCATGTTGATTGTCTTTCAGCAGGGCTTGTCCTTCTATATGCTTACTCATTTTGTCTTTAATAATGCCTTCAACCAATTTACCCGGAACAGATGTTAAGCTAACCAGCCTGTAATTTCCCAGATCCCCCCTGTATCCCTTTTTGAAAATTGGTGTTACATTGGCCATCTTCCAGTCCTCTGGTATAGAGGCTGATCTTAGGGACATGTTGCATATTTTGGTTAGAAGATCAGCAATTTCATATTTGAGTTCCTTGAGAACTGTAGGATGGGCCTGGGCCTGGTGATTTATTTGCTTTCAATATAGCAGTAAGGTTGAGAACTTCATCTTTTGTCAGCACTATTTGCCTCATTTCCTCAGACTCCCTTCCTGGAAACATCAGTTCAGGCACAGGTATCTGTCCCATATCTTCTGCAATGAAGACGGATGAAAAGAATTCATTCAGCTTCTCTGCAATCTCCTTGTCCTCCTTCAGTATTCCTTTAACTCCATTGTCACCAAGTGGTACAACTGCTTCCCTAGCTGGTTTTCTGTTTCTGATATATTTAAAGTATTCTTTATTGTTGGCCTTGATGTTGTTAGCAGTACGCTCTTCAAAATGCTGTTTTGCATCTCTTATTGTTGGCTTTGTGCAAGCTTGTGCTGCATTTTGTATTCCTCAGTTGGGCAAGACTTCCATTTTCTTAAGGAAGCTCTCTTTTCCCTAATAGCTCCCTTAACACAGCTTGTTAATCATGCCGGTGACCTCTTGGACTTTGTGCTACCTTTCTTAACCTGAGGTATACGTTTTAGCTGGGCTTCTATTATTGTGGTTTTGAGTAATCTCCAAGAATTTTGAAGGGATGTGGCTTAGTGGTGAAGACACTGAACTGCAGACTGGAAGGTCGGCAGGTCATCAGTTCGAGACCCGAGTGCTGCGTGATGGAGTGAGCTCCCGTCTTCAGTCCCAGCTCCTGCCAACCTAGCAATTCGAAAGCAAGAAATTGCAAGTAGATAAATAGGTACCACTTCAGCGGGAAAGGTAACAGCGTTCCGTGCACCTCGGTGTTCAGTCATGCCGGTCACATGACCACGGAAGCGTCTTCGGACAGCGCTGGGTCTTCGGCTTAAAAACGGGGATGAGCACCGCACCCTAGAGTCGGACACGACTGGTTGGGGACACCTTTACCTTTTTAATCCTCTTGACTCCCCCTTTTAACTTCCTTTTCACCAGTTCCCTCTTTTTAGAGAAGTTGCTTCTTTTGAAGTCAAATGTGACTGTGTTGGACGTCCTGGGCAATTTTCCACTTAAATATATATTAAATCTGATAGCCCTGATTACTGTTTCCAAGTGGTTTAACAACATTTACATCTCTTACTAGGTCCTTGGTGACACCACTTAGGATTAAATCCAAGGTGGCCTCCCCTCTGGTCGGTTCCATATAGATCAGAGGTGGGAAGAAAGTAGATCTTCTGAAGTTTGGGACTTCAGCCCGCATCATTCCTCATCGTTGGTCATGCTGGCTGAGGCTTCTGGGAGTTGAAGTCCAAAACATCTGGAGATCTACCTTCTGCCCACCCCTGATCTGCATTACAGATAAATCTTCCTGGAAGTATTGACTGCCTGCAGTTCTCTGTATCTGCCCCTCACCCCTGGGGTCCAGCTTTTGGCGGCTGATCCCATGGACATGAAAGTAAAAGCACCAAGCTAATTAAGAAAAAAGCAAAGGATACAAAACAATTAGCCAGCCTTCTCTAACCTGGCCATGCTGGCTAGGAATGATGGAGGTTGTAGCCTAACACACCTGGTAAGTGCTTGGCTGGGGTAGGCTGCAATATGTATTTTCGCGTAACTATGCTTATGTTTGTCTGAATGTGCCTTCTTAAAGTAATGCTGATGTAAGCCTTCTTAAAGTAATGTACACTTCTTGACAGGAAAATGTTATATGTTGGATTTTGGGGTGTGTGTTAAATATTGGGTACTTTTCAGTGGTGGGTGCCCTATTTCCCTAGTAGAGTCATGGATCTGCAGGCCAGAGAGACATCCATATCCTGTTCAAAGAAGTATGTATTATGAGAGAGGATTTCTCCTGTTGTGTCCATCATTATTTTACATTATTCACAAAAGCCTGGATCCTTACTTTTCGCACTGTGAACAGAAGCTCCCTTTGTTCATGTTGTGAAAATTAGCACCCAAGATTTCTAATGCCCATGACAGTTGAAAGTGCATTTGTTTTCCACAAAAACCTGTTGGACAAAGGATGTTGAATACATGAAAACCTGTAGGAATATGTAAAAGAATATGTACTGGCATCAAATGCTTAATGGGATCATTGTCATTTGGGGTAATTAAATATCAATCCTTCTCCCTGTGTAGAATAGTATTAATAGTATTACCTCCTTTTTTTAAACAATTAATGTTATGAAAATCAGCAAATTGGGGAAAAAGGTTTTGCGGCTGCAATTCTATATGCACTTGCCTGGGTCAAAACACCATTGAACTGAGTAGACATGCATAGGATTGCACACTGTAAGCTTGAATTTGACCAACTGACTTAAACATAAAATTGAGATAATGTATATAGAGCATTTTTCTACCATGAAATGGGCCACATAAGTGCTGATATTTATATATTTTTTCCGTTTTTTTAAAAAAATATTTTTACCTATGTTTTCTAAATCTGTTTTGATTTAGATTATATGAATTAGAGAAGAAAACAATTTTTGTGGTGTACGCATATTGAAACAATAAGGGGTTAAACTGCTACAACAAATATTCAGGGAAAAACATAGAATTGGGAATTTAAATCTCTGAATTAAATACAATATTTGTTGTTGTTGTTCTTGTTATCTATGTTAATTTTTATAGTATGCTCTGTTTGACTCCAAGATGTGCAAAAATTTACTCCAAGATGTGCAATGTTGTTCAGTCGTTAAGTCTTGTCCGACTCTTCGTGACCCCATGGACCATAGCACGCCAGGCCTTCCTGTCCTCCGCTCTCTCCCGGAGTGTGCTCAAGTTCATATTCATCGCATCGGTGATGCTATCTAGCCATCTCATCCTCTGCCGTCCCCTTCTCCTTTTGCCCTCAATCTTTCCCAGCATCAGGGTCTTTCTCTTTGCATTAGGTGGCCAAAATATTTGAGCTTCAGCTTCAGTATCTGTCCTTCCAATGAGCAGTCAGGGTTGATTTCCTTTAGGATGGACTCATTTGACCTCCTTGCAGTCCAGGGGACTCGTAAGAGTCTTCTCCAGCACCACAGTTCGAATGCATCAATTCTTCGGCGCTCAGCCTTCCTTATAATCCAGCTCTCACAGCTGTACGTTGCTACTGGGAAAACCATAGCTTTGATTATACAAACCTTTGTCGGCAAGGTGATGTCTCTACTTCATACTATGCTGTCTAGGTTTGCCATAGCTTTCCTCCCAAGGAGCAAGCGTCTTTTAATTTCATGGCTACAGTCACTGTCTGCATTGATCTAAATGCCAGGAAGTGATGATGCCAGATGCCATGATCTGAGTTTTTTTAATGTTGAGTTTCAAATCAGCTTTTGCACTCTCCACTTTCACCCTCAACAAGAGGCTCTTTAGATCCTCTTTGCTTTCTGCCATTAGGGTGGTATCGTCTGCATATCTGAGGTTGTTGATAATTCTCCCGGCAATCTTAATTCCGGCCTGTGATTCATCCAACCCGGCGTTTCTCATGATGTACTCTGCATATAAATTAAATAAGCAGGGTGACAATATACAGCCTTTTCATACTCCTTTCCCAATTTTGAACCACTCGGTTGTTTCATGTCTGGTTCTTACTGTTGCTTCTTGACCCTCGTACAGGTTTCTCAGGAGACAGGTAAGGTGGTCTGGTACTCCCATCTCTTTAAAAATTTGCCACAGTTTGTTGTGATCCACACAGTCAAAGGTTTTAGTCAATGAAAGTCAATGAAAGTCAAAGTCAATGAAGCAGAAATAGACATTTTTCTGGGATTCTCTTGCTTTCTCCATGATCCAGCGAATGTTGGCGATTTGATCTCTAGCTCCTTTTCCTCTTTGGAACCCAGCTAGTACTTCCGGTAGTTCTCGGTTCACATACTGCGGAAGCCTAGCTTGTAGGATTTTGAGCATCACCTTGCTGGCATGTGAAATGAGCACAATTGTACGGTAGTTTGGACACTCTTTGGCATTGCCCTTCTTTGGAATTGGAATGTAAACTGACCTTTTCCAGTCTTGTGGCCACTGTTGAGTGTTCCAGATTTGTTGGCATATTGAATGCAGCACTTTAACAGCATCATCTTTTAGGATTTTAAATAGCTCGGCTGGAATACTGTCATCTCCGCTAGCTTTGTTGTTAGTAATGCTTGCTAAGGCCCACTTGACTTCACTCTCTAGGATGTCCGGCTCATCAAGTTCAGTGACCGCACTGTCATGGCTATCAGGGACATTCAGATCTTTCCTGTATAGTTCTTCTGGTATTCTTTCCACCACTTCTTATTCTCACCTGCTTATGTTAGGTCCCTGCCTTCTTTGTGTTTTATCATGCCCGTCTTGGCACAAAACGTTCCCTTGAGATCTCTGATTTTCTTGAAGAGATCTCTAGTCTTTCCCATTCTATTGTTTTCCTCGATTTCTTTGCATTGTTCATTTAAGAAGGCCTTCTTGTCTCTCCTTGCTATTCTCTGGAAATCTGCATTCAGTTGGGTATATCTTCCCCTTTCTCCCTTGCTTTTCGCTTCCCTTCTTTTCTTAGCTGTTTGTAAAGCCTCATCAGACAGCCAATTTGCTTTCTTGCATTTCTTTTTCTTCAAGATGGATTGAGTTGCTGCCTCCTGAACAATGTTATGGACCTCTGTCCATAGTTCCTCAGGCACTCTGTCTATCAGGTCTAATGCCTTAAATCTATTCCTCACCTCCACTGTATATTCATAAGGGATATGATTTAGGTCATACTTGAATGGTTTAGTGGTTTTCCCTACGTTCTTCAATTTAAGCCGAAATTTTGTGATAAGGAGCTCATGATCTGAGCCACAGTCAGTTCCAGGTCTTGTTTTTACTGACTGTATGGAGCTTCTCCATCTTTGGCTGCAAAGTACGTAATCAGTCTGATTTCAATATTGACTGTCTGGTGATGTCCATGTGTAGAGTCGCCTCTTGTGCTGTTGGAAAAGATTGTTTGCTATGATCAGTGTGTTCTCCTGGCAAAACTCTATTAGCCTTTGTCCTGCTTCATTTTGTACACCAAGGCCATGCTTGCCTGTTGTCCTGGTGATTTCTTGACTTCCTACTTTAGCATTCCAATCCCCTATGATGAAGAGGACATCTTTGTTTGGTGTTAGTTGTAGAAGGTGTTGTAGGTCTTCATAGAACCGATCAACCTCAGCTTCTTCAGCCTCAGTGGTTGGGACATAGACTTGAATTACTGTGATGTTGAATGGTTTGCCTTGGATTCATACTGAGATCATTCTGTCATTTTTGAGATTGTACCCCAGTACTGCTTTTCCCAGCCTTTTATTGACTATGAGTGCTACTCCATTTCTTCTAAGGGATTCTTGCCCACAGTAGTAGATAGAATGGTCACCTGAATTAAATTCGCCCATGCTTGTCCATTTTAGTTCGCTGATTCCCAAGATGTCGATGTTCAATCTTGCCATCTCATGTTTAACCACCTCCAGCTTACCTTGATTCATTGATCTGACATTCCAGGTTCCTAAACAATATTGTTCTTTACAGCATCGGATTTTCTTTTCACCACCAGACACATCCACAGCTGAGTGTCCTTTCAGCTTTGGCCGAGCCGCTTCACTCTTTCTGGTGCTACTTGGAAATTCCCTCTGCTCTTCCCCAGTAGTATATTGGACACCTTCCGACCTGAGGGGCTCATCTTCCAGCGTCATATCTTTTAGCCTTGTGATACATGGGGTTTTCTTGGCAAGAATACTGGAGTGGGTTGCCATTTCCTTCTCCAGTGGACCACATTTTGTCAGAACTCTCCGCCATGACCTGTCCGTCTTGGGTGGCCCTGCACAGCATTGCTTATGGCTTCAGTGAGTTACGCAAGCCCCTTTGACACAACAAGGCAGTGATCCATGAAGGCGAAGATGTGCAAACCCACCCTAAAAAAGCAGCAAATTCTTATATTGTGTTAGATCCTTGTGCCTATGAAATCATTTTAGTAGTATTGGCATGACATAAGACTTTGAAAACATCCAAAGTAAAAACAGAACTCTGGAGACAAATAATAAAACTCTGAAGATCTCGGATGATGTAAAACAACAACAACACATGAGTCGGGGATCTCTCTTTGAGTCAGGGATCCCTCTTTAAATTTCACTTAAATGTATGCTAGGAAAGAAAAGTATATTATTATTAAAAAACTCACTACATTTTTTTGTTTAATCAGAACTAAAATATTTCACTACTTTGGCTACTAAATGGCTGTTCAAGTTCAATTCAGTGTTATGTTAAATGTTTTTTAGAATAATAACACAGTTGGTCATCAAAGGCAATTATTTTTAATGGGGATTGTCTTTATGTATATTTTAGAGGATAATCCTGTGGTCCCTAGACACCAACCCAGGGGCCATAGGATTGTTCAGAAACCCCCCTGTAGACAGAGCTTTGACCTCAGAAGGGTTTTTTGAGATTGGATTGGAGCTCACACCTGGCTCCACCAAACTACCTTGGAGATTTCCACAGTGACTCCTTCTGTGACTGTCAGAACTTCAGCCTTGTAGAGGAGGGAGAAGTGGGTGTGTCGGGGGCATTTCGGTGGACAGATAGTGAGAGGCTGTGGATCCAAGGGATCTCAGCCCCCAACCATGCCTTTGGGAAACATTGAGGCATGCTTCAGAGAGCATCTGAATGTTTTCCTCCCTTTGCCACCAGTGGAAAGGAGAGATTTTTCCTCTATCTATCTCCCCTAACCTCCTCCCTGTCGGCTTCTGCTGACAGGTCATAGGACAGAATGGAGCCTCTGATATCAGCGCATTGGACTGCTCTCTTAGGAGATAATATCCATGGTAATAAGCCAGTAAGTTGCAAAAGGGGAAGTGTCACCTCTCAAATTAATATTTTTTACCTACAGAACATGTTCACTGTATTCTAATAGTATGGAAAAAGCTGGAGGGGAACACTATGTGAATTGTCTTGTGGAACCTTAAAGATTAACAAATTTCTGTTTTGGTACTTTAAAGACTAACAAGTTTATTATGTCATAAGCTTCTGTGGACTACAGCATACTTCATCAGATGAATTATATGCGAATTATGCTAGCCAAATATCTTCTGTTGTATAAAGTAGTTCTAATAGTAATAGAAATTTACTATTAAGGAAAAGTTTTATCAATGGAACTGATGCATCACATGTCTTCCCCCACCCCCACAGTATTGGTGATACAAGTTGCAGTTCTCATCATATCCTATGTAAAGTAGCCTTATTCTAGAGCAGAATCACTGGGTGGAAATAGATATAAAGTATGTTAATTAGTTTTTTAAAGTATACTTTTAATTAATTTAGAAGAGGTTCCAGGCAATATTACCATATGTCACAGCTCCATATGTTTCCTGTGATATACTTAATGGATGAAAGATTTTTTATAAATTAAAAGAAAAAACATATTTGGAAAGATAGGCTACTGTAACTGTAGGGGTCAGAGGACTCGTTGGTTTTATGATGTGTCAGTGTTGAGTTTTGAAAAAGTGTCAGTTGATAGGGAAACTGAAGAGGCTCCTGACAAAAGCACTTGCATACAGTTGAAAATTGCTTGGATACATGTGACATATGGCCAAAAATGGCTCTGAATGTTGCGTGTCGGCATCACTGGGGGATGTTATTACTTTGTCAATATTCATAATGAGACCAAACGGTTGATCAAGATGAGTGCTTAGGATATCTTTGTTCACTCTTTTTGAGGCGTGCCCCAATCATAGTGTGGTTGGATTAAATGGAAAAGTCAATAGATAACTGAATGTTGTAATGGGGTAGAAGATTCAGCATTATTATGCATTGTGTCTCATTTGACCTTAGAAGATTGTCCCCAATATAACATGATATTCAAACAAAATTTTGTGTTCTTTTAGCTGGTGTATCTGTCTAATAGTTAAACTTGATAAATCAAATGGCATATATTTATAATTTTTTTTCTCTATAACTAAGGGCTAATTTTTTAAATTTCTACTATTTGCAAAAAAGAAAAATCACAATCACAATTGTCTTAATCTAAATTACAAGAGACAATATGGTGCTGGAAAGGAGTAACTTGATTGTGGAGGCTTGTCTGGGCATAGGTCCTATTGAACCCAATGGGACTTACTTCTGAGTAGACATTCACAGGGTTGCGCTGCAAGAAATCAACTAAGTCTTCCAATGTTTACAGAAGATAGGATTATTAAAAATTATTGTAATATGTAAATGGAGAGCAAAATAATTCCTACAATTCTAGCTCTGTAGACTTCAAATGTAATGTTGTAAAATTTTAAAGGAACCAAGACTATATCCAAAATAATTTTAAAATTTGTCTTATAATTCTAGTATTATTAGATGGAACGTGTCTTGTGAAGTTGTAGTGGGATTCGTTTGAGCTATATTTTATCTTATTAATTAAATGTGTAATTTGTTTCAGCTTTAAACTGTGGTATGTTTGCTTGCTATTTCTATAAAATGGGTGTTTTACAGAAATAGTAAGAATACCACAGTGTCCCTCCAGATTGGATTTCAGCTCCCATTATCACTGACCATTTGTTGTACTGGCTGGGGCTGGGGGGAGTTGAGCTCAACGTTTTTATGTTTTTAATTTTTTTAATGATAAATTGCCATTCATTTACATGGGATCCTAGGGTGTGCATATAACATTATAAAAATCAAATACGATACAGTCGCAACAATAACATGTCAAAATTGGCATAAAAACCTACCTTTATTTCATTGGCGTTCTGGCCAACCAATGAGATGGCATAACTTCATGAACAAAACCAATATCTTGAATATAGTGGTATCTTTTTGTTTCAGAGCAGATTATGATTTCTATCACTTGTCCACTTTTTTGGACGTGTGATAAATAGCAGCCTTGTATCTTGAATAAAAATGCAAACAGAGTTGCCAGCCCCAACTTCTTCTAATAAAAATGGGCAGTTTCTGGTGTGTGTAGTAGTAGTAGTGGGTCATTGCCTCCCGGGCTTTCCGTCACAAGAAGTATTTCTGTATGGTTTGATACTGGTTTTATCTATGAATTGTGGGCTGCCTGAGAGCTTGATTTATATACTACAGTTACATCCCGCCTTTCTTCCACGGAGCTTGAGGCAGTATACATGGCTCCTTCCCCCTTTCATCCTCACAACAACCCTGTGAGAGGTAGATTACGCTGAAAGTTAGTGACTGGCCCAGGGTCACCCAGAGAGCCAGAGTGGGGATTTGAGCCCAAGTCCCCCCAGTCCTAGTCCCGTACTCTAACCGTTATACCACACTGGCTCCTGAGTCTGAGACGCCTCTTATTTTTGGCCAATTTCAAATTGTCAATTTGTATTAAGGAGTTAACAAACAAAAGAATGGGGCTCCCAAAGGAGCAAAATGGGACACATTAGTGAACACATTTTTCTAATTAAAAACAAATAGAAAGAAGAGAACAAAGAATGTTCAGTTCAAAAGTAGAATTAAGCTCCAGAGAGTTCTGAATTTATTTATAATTAAAACAAACTTTTTGTTGAGAGTGTGAGTGTATTGTTGCCTCCTTCATCTTTAGGTCTGAGAAAAGTGTAAAAAACAAGTAATGAAGTAAGTTATTTAAAGAATAATCTTGTCTAGTTCAGTTTATTCCTCCCCTCCCCCAAAAGAAACTCTTTGCATAGTTGGAAAATTTTAAATAAAATAATTTGGAATTTAAATCATATTGATTCTTTACCATATGTCTGAAGTGCTCCAAAATGGGAGATACTCATGATATAATTTAATATGGTGTAGGGGGTTATGTCAGGACAGTGCAATAGCAAAGAGAAACAAAATAGAGCTTGTTTAGGAGAACTAATGTCATTTTATTATGCATGCATTGCAGGTAAGGTGACACACAAGGGCCTTTGACAAGAGGGCCAAATTTTCCTGGTTTCCTCAACTGTGGCAGCCTCCTGTAGGGAGATAATATTTTAAAAAATCTTGTTTCCTTAGGGCACATTTGAATTTTTTAGCACCGCTGGACTGGCATATTGTCATAAATAGCAAAGAAGGTGCATTTTGATCCTGGTTGTGAGCTACAATTATAAAAAAAATAATAATGAATCGGTCTGAAGTTTTGCCTCTGTTTAATGCAGAATGCATTGTTCTATACCAAAAGGACATGGGTTCCTATGTGGAGGTACCTTCTAGGCAAATACTGTGGCACTAACATTTCTAACTTTCCGTGGCTACTATAATTTATATGGCTGCTATAATTTATGTTTGTACTATAAGCTTTCCCCCATAAAGTAATAAGGATGCAGGCATAATGCTTAGGGCTGGTTTGTTTTCCTTAAGCATGAGTAATAATTTTATCTAAATATCTAAATCATGCTTAATCATTGGTTTAGAAAACTAAAATGTGAACCTATGGTTAAGGCAAAGAGTGGATTCAGTCATATGACATGACTTAAACCATGGCATGGCATAATGTGTGTGAGCAGGCGCAAGCCTCTCTCCATCTATTTCTAAATTTCCTTATAGGTGTTAAGCAAGCCATAGTTTGCTGTTGTGTCTCAGTATGGGATAGTTCGTACAAACCATAGTTTGTCCTTAAAGCAGGATCCCAAACCAGGATCAAAAGATGTGTTGGGATCCTGATTTAAGAACAAACTCTGGTTTGTGCAAACACAACTTTGCCACATTGGGACACAATGGCAAACTATGGAGCCAGTGTTCATACTTCACCATCTTACTTAGTTGCAAAGTAACAAGCAGGGTCTCCGGTGCTTCCTTATATTCTTCTGGGGGAAAGATTGTGGCAGGCCATAAAACAATAAACTAAATCAATATTTTAGTGTGTATTTTGGGATCCTAATCTGAGGTTAAGGCAATGAACTGTGGTTAACACGAATTGTGATTAAGGGCACAATCCTATGCATATTTAGACCGAAAAAGGTCCTACAACTTCCAGGACGCTCTAGCCAACCATGTTGGCTGGGGCACTCTGAGAGTTGTAAGACTTTTTTCTGTCCAAATATGCATAGGTATGTGCCCTAAGTGTTTGTATCCACTCATATTCTCCACCCCAATCCCACCTACCACAATTCTGAACATGTTTTCGGGGTGGGTGGGTGGGTGATGCAGGGTACATTTGTCTTGCTAACAGTTTACTTATTTAGACTAGAGTTATGTGGACGTGAGGGAGAAAATAGTAGAATAAATGCAGTCTTGAACTCTTTCATTGTTAAAATGTGCCTCCTAGGCTAAATATTCCATTTTATGGCTTGAAAAAAGTCATAATTAATATGGAATGAAACTGTTGGGATATGTCTTGGTTAGAAGGACTAATAATTGTTGTCTATTGCATGCAAGAGTTGAGTGTGTATCAGGAAAGAGGTCTTGAACAGAAATCTGTATTTAATAGGGAGCCAGCTGCAGAGAGCATAATTCTGTGTTATTTGCTTTCAGCCATCTGTGTTGTTAAGCAGATGGTATACAGAATATCATACCTGCTGCAGTTTTTCTTTTGGTTAGGGTTCATTTCAGGTCTTAGTGATAAGTTATATAAAAGACAAAAGCTTTGTATTCTTCCATATTTGGCACACTCTATGAAGCTCAGACTCCTGAATTTTTCTTTGCCTGCTAAAGCATGCAGAAAGGAAAGACAGAAACAGTTTTTCTTTTGGCAGCCTCTGTATATTGCATTGCACAAGATTACAGGAAACCAATCTGCACAAGTGCAGTTGTTAAAAAAATCATGCCCTCAGAAGAACTTGTCTCCTCCTGTTACCAAAATGTGTCTGGAATAGTTTCACTTTGAGAGAGTCTCTTCAGTCAATTACAAATTATACTGTGTCTGAAAGAGCATTTCCCCCTTTATACTTCCAAGGCAGAAATTAAGAGTAAACACCAGGCCTTTGAATATTGTGTAATAAAACTCCTTACAGCCTAACATCCATTTATGTCTGCTTTCCCCAACCTGGTGCCTTCCAGATGTTTTGAACTACAACTCCCAGGATTCCTGATCATTGGGCATGCTGCCTAGAGTTGATGGGAGTAGAAGTCCAAATCATCTGGAGGGCACCAGGTTGGGGAAAGCAGATTTAGGGATATAAAAGCTAAGTTTTTGCTACCTAGCCATTCATAATTTAATATTTGTGTTAATCTGATTACCTTTTTGTCACATCCAGCAATTGTTGATCTCTAGATGTCTTTTGAACTCCTGACATATTTTCATGATAGACCACTCTGATGTTTACATGAGATGCATGTTTGTGTATGGATCCATTTTCTGCCGTAGACTCAAGTTTATAATACTGGCTCATAGAAGCCAATGCTACCAAGCAATTAAGGTGTATCCTCCACACTACTTTCCTCGGCCCTATATTTCATTGAGGAACCTAGAGAACAAGGGAATTTACAGAAGACCTCTAACTGTGTGTTTTGCTTGCTCAGGTCATTGATCTGTGTTCTTTTTAAGCATATAAATAATCCTAAAGAACTCCTTTTGAAAATTAATCAAGTGTTTAGAGTAGAGCTGTCACCAAGTTAATCTATGAGTTTTATTTGATTAATTAAACTGCATAAATTTACATATGAATTCAAGTATGTTACTAAAGAAGATCCTTTGCTTGTTTTTAAATGATGCACAAATGTGCCACAATGGGTACCATCTTAGAAGAAGCATTCTCTCATGTGAGAAGGAAGGAGGGTTGCCTTGTCTAAGATGGTGCCTGCTACCCACAGTTCTTAAAACAATATTTGGTTAATCTTTAGCCTATCAAAATGTTTTAAGCAGGTTATTCTGATATGCTTCTGTTTGTGGGTGTAAGGAGGGGGAAATAAAGAGACAAGACACAAGTATTTGGAATAAAATCTGGGCCACATTTATTGAAAGTCTTTGAAGCCACGCTTCAAAGAGGTGGAAGGGAGGGGGGGCCTTAGCCTAAAATGGCCAGTAGGCCCCTCCCCTCCACGGTGGTGCCACCCAGGGAATGCCAGTCGTGTTCCCCTTGTCTCTCCCTCCACCCTGCAAAATCCTCCCCGCGGCCAGGCAAGCCGGACGCGGGGGAGAAGGGGCTTCTTCAAGCATAGCTTATATGTATGTATGTATGTATGTATTCCCATTAGGAACAAAGAATAACACCGCAAAATTGTAATAACCTTCCTTATAATACAGATATGCCACAAATGTTAGAGACTAACAGCCTGACCCTAAACACACTTACTTGTGAACAGCTTTCATTTTCAATGTGTGTTTAGAATGGCTAGTTATTGTAAATATTTCTGCTCTGATCAGCTCTTAGAATTTGAAAATTTCTCAGTCTTTCTGAAAACCTAGGTAGTGGCTGTTAAAGATATGGGAACTGAAGTAAGATGTACTAGTACTACTCTGTGCAAGCAAAGGTACTGAGTGCTAGTGTGGTGTAGAGGCTAGTGGGCTGAATTTGTGGTATAGTGGGACGTGGCTTGAGGGACGTGAATTCACAGTCTGCACTCAGCCATGTAGCTTGTTAGGTGGTCTTGGCGTAACCTACCTCACATGGTAGTTGTGAGGATAAAATGGGCAGTCCTTTGTGCTTGGAGCGAGCAGCAAATATTAAATTTTTTTTTTAAAGGAAATTAGAAGCTTTTCTGTTCATTCAGAACAAATCTGCTATCAGCCTCTGAAAGAAACAGGCAGCCTTATGCACAAGCAGAAAAATGTTAAGACTGACATGGTCTGAGCACTGGATAGGAGGAAGTAATGAGGCACAGGGTCAAAGTCATGAGCAGAAGACCAAGTCTTCCCTGGACAGGAGAAAGGCTGGAACCTTGCAAGAGCTAGCGTGAAGATACTATTCATGAAAATACTGATTCTCAGTTGAAGGCATACATACTACCCGGCCCGCTCTTTCACAATACGACTGGAGATGACTGAAAAATACCCTTGATTTTTGGCAAGTATCTGGGACTTGCCGAGAATGTCAGTATTCTTGAAAGGCTAGACCTTGCGTGAATAAGCAGGCACTTCTTTACCTTTGAGCCTCTCTGATCTTGTCTGCTGGCAGTGACATTCTGGGGAACTAAAAAGTGACCCTAGGGTGCTCTGGAGGTGGGAAACCTCAGTGGCATCCCATCTGCTGCAGAACCTGGGCCTATTTCCTAGTTATCATAGTCAAAACTCTTCCTAGGGGCTCAAGAGCCAATGGATGTCCTTCCCATCCACAGTGGACTCCTAAGCCCCCACATTACACTCTGGCTTGGATAGTATGTGGTAGATTTTAAAAGGTAAGATAGAACATAGTTTCTACAAATGTTTCATATCTTAGCAAGATATACAGGTTTGGATCTCAGAGAAGTACTGTGTTAGGGCAGTCCTCCTCAACCTTGTGCCCTCCAGCTGTTTTGAATGACAACTTCCAGCATTCCTGACCCTTGGCTGTGCTGGCTGGGGCTGGTGGGAGTTGAAATCAAAAACATCTGGAAGGTACCAGGTTCAGGAAAACTGCATTTTATCATCATAGAAAAGAGATGGCCAGATATGACCTGTTAAGACAGACAGGAATATCTTCTTCCTCATCACATACTGGCAAATGAGATGACATTACTCTAGGGATTTAAGGCCCTTCTTCTGTCCTCCTTGCCCCCATTAACCCAAAACTGCAGGTAGATGGAGGGTAGGTATCTGGCCTATGTAAAGGCAGCTCTGTTGAGGAAATAGCAAACTCTTGAAAGACAGAATCCATCATCAAGAATTACAAAGAAGAGAGTCACCCATACTTATACTACAAATATTCTGCATGCTTTCTTAACATGAAGTGTCTGTTAATAGGTTTTGGACAATGACCAAACTGAAAAGGCTGGGCAAGCAGCAAAACTGAAAGCCTGGACAATGAACGTGTTCTTCATAACACATAATATAATACAAGATTCGGAGGGTTACTGCCTTCTTACCTGAGACATTTGTGCTACAGACTTCTTCGAAAAAGAGTTAAGAAATCTCCAACGTTTAATTCTACTTGAAGTATTATGATTTATTCATAGCAGCTGTATTTAGGAAAACCAAACATTTTGTTGCTCTTTTTTTTAACCCCCCCTTCTGTTTTGTATTGTGAGACTTCAATTTTGATTTCTTCTCTAAGACTGCTGCAGTCTCAATAGATTTGACCACAGTTTGACTTGAATATTTGGTTGTCTTCTATATTGCAGAATATTAATGGTATTTCTTCTTATACACCTGAGAGTTTTGTACAACAGTGACTGAATCATATATTTGGTCCAGAAAGGCAATACTAGAATCTGTCCAGTTACAGTCTTCTGGGTCTAGAGCAGGCTTTTTCAGGAGTGGCCTTACAATGGCCTTGATCAGAATGGCTGGAACTGAGCTCTTTTCCAAGGAGACATTTACTGCTTCCATGATCCAGCCTGCTGGTCGCTCCCTGTTCAATGTTATGAGAGAGGAGGGACAAGCATATTGGTGGTAGGCCAAGCTGGAGAACCCTGTTCACTTCTTCAGGCCTCAGTAACTGTTATTCATCCAATAGAACAGGACCAGACAGGGCACTACCCCTGTCAGCGGCATCCAAGGAATTAACTATCTATCTAATTAGTTGAATAACAAAATTAACTAATTGAATTGTGGTCATAGCTGAAGTGAGTACCTCAACTGGCAGTGAGAATTGTATTCTTTTAGCATGATGTCATCAGCACGTTACTTCCAAAATGTGAAGGGTCCCATTAAATTGCAGTTGGCCTCCAATAGCTGCATTATGATATATCCTGCATCTTTCTGCATTGTGTTCAACATATGATTTACTGAATTTCTGGGGAGATAAGATGGGCTTAATAGCATGATACATGCTGCTCATTGGAATGGAATAGAAAGGAGGGAAACGTGTAAAGATGTGCAGACAAGAAGCTTGTAATACTAAAGGAGTTAATGTTATGCAGTGATTTTACCTCTGATAGGAAGTGTAGGAACAGTGTGCTCCCTAGAATACATCACCATCTGAGCCTGTAAAGGTTTCAGTTCCATGGCAACACTGAAGGACCAATTGTGTTCAAGGTGTAGGTATTAATACATTCAGAAAGAGAGGTTAGGATTGTGTGTGTCTGTGTCTGTGTGTGTATGGGGTGGAGTGGAATAAGAACTAAGCACTCTGAATCTTGATTTTTGACCCCTTTAATCTAGAATAAAATTTCTGTACTCGCAAAGATCTGAGGTGACCTACATATTCCCTTTTCTCTTCTTAATGTTCTGTGTGCATTCCACCCCCACTCACCCCTTTTAAGGACAAACTGCAGATACTGACATGATAAAGGGATTTAAGAACCAACAACATTGCATTTTTTTTTTGGCTGTGGCACTGAAATACGAGATCAAGATAACAAAAATAGCCCCTGAGATTATGAGGTGTTGCTCAAGATATACAGGTTTAGGCAAGGGTATGCAGAAGAAGAGGAATTAATTTTTCCTCAAGACACAATGCTTTCCTGCTGGTTAAATGCTCCTCAGTGTTTTTCCTCTGCCTCCTGCAGACTTCCTCTTGCCATCCCTGAGTGAGAAGCGGAGATCTTCCCAGTAGTCTGTTTCTTTTTTTTTTTGTTACAGAAGCTATAAGAATATGAGGGGAAAGTAAACAGTGCCCCGATACTGTTTTTGTTCTGCTTCTGACACTGGTCTACTGTGCATAGTGGCTGAAGAGGTGGGGTTCATCATGAATGTCAGGTTTTCAAAGCAGCCAGATGGAGAATCTGTTTTTTCAGTAGAAGCATCTGGAGTGCCAGTGGTAGTAGGTTAAGCAGGCAGCCATAAATCTGACTTTGTTGAGTGAATGAAGATGTATGTGCAGCTGTTTTGCACTGGAATGTACAATAAAAGAGAATATGGCATTTTGTTTTCCTTAGGGTTGCACAAGTGTAACTGTGAGAAGAATAGGGACCTTTGTGCCTTTCTGTCCTTTGGAAAAAATCTGCTGCTATATATGATCCTAACTGTATAATCAGTCACTAACTTTCTATTTGTGTTGGCTCTTCCATATATATATAATGGACAAATTCTGATATAATGTTTTTGTGCTCATAGACTTGCTTTTTATTACATGGGTGTTCAGGAACACATTTCTGGAGTTGAATTTGTGAATGACTGTCTGTTGAAACATTAGATTTTGCTTGCAGATCGTTACAGCAAGTGTTCTGATTCCCGCATAACATATCCATGCGCAGGCTTGTAAAAGCCACTTGCCCAGTCGTCGTGATGAGTAAGATTTGCTTCTAGGCAACTGGCAAAGCTTACTACGTTAGTTCATTCTTTCTTTCGACCACAAATTACTAACACAAGTATGTATGGGTGGGCAACCTAATTAAACATTTTATGGGCAAGTAGCTTTTGTGGGTTTATTTGTGACTGTCTATGTATATGGGTTTCAAGATTATTTTTTAAAAGTGAAGTTGTGAGTGCCCCAATGTCTCTTGAAGAAGTATAGATGGAAAATCCATCCTTGTGTGTAGATGGCCAACACCATGGCTACGTGCCAAAATGTAACTGGGCTTGCAGAGTCCATGTACTGTAAAACCTGTAGTCCTGGACACACTGTGGTTGATCAGATGCCATCAAAGTAGGGATGGCGGAGAATTTCTCCACGAATCTCCGGGAGGCCGAATGCCAACGCATTCGGCCCCCCGAAATTGGCGAAGAAACGGTCCGCCCCCCCGCTCCCCCTGGAATGGGACTTACCTTACGCGAATGACCCTGGCGCTGGCGGTTCCCGGCGGCGGTGGCCGGTCTTCTGACCGGCTGCCGCCGCCGCCACCGCCATTTCCCAGTAAAAACAACAACAACAACAAACGTGATAGGCTACGTAAAGATTTACGTAGCCTATGATGGCTAGATTTCCAAAAAACACCATGATAGGCTACGTAAATCCTTACGTAGCCTATCACGGCTGACTTGGGGGGGGGGAAGCGCGTACACAAATGGTGGCGCCCATGGGCGCCGCCATTTGCATACGTGCTTCCCCCCCCAAGTCAGCCATGATAGGCTACGTAAGGATTTACGTAGCCTATCACGGCGGACTGCAGGGACGCAAACGGCGGCGGCTACGGCCGCTGCCATTTGCGTCCCGGCCGGCCAGGACGATTCGCGGCCAGAGGGACAGGGCGCCTCCCCCCCGGCCAGAATTTTGGCCAGAGGGACGGGGCGCCTCCCCCCCCGGCCAGAATTTCGGCTGGAGGGACGGGGCGCCTCCCCCCCAGCCAGAAGTTCAGCGGGGAGGAACGGAGCGCCTCCCCCCCACTGCGAAGCAAGCTGCGGGACCAGGTAAGTGACTTTCGTCCATCCCTACATCAAAGTCAGTTGGATTTAAAAGCCCCAAGGGCAGATTTAACATATGTCATTGTGAAGAACAGAGTACCTTTGAAGCTAACTCATTAAGCAAAATCTCTGTAAATTTTAGAAGTGTCTCAGATGTGTAAGTTGAACTTTCTATACAGAACAAATAAACATCAGTGTGATACAGGACTTTTCTACACTAGGCATTTCTCATGCACTCATCATTCCCTACTCAAGGTTGTTTACAGGTTCACGAAGTCGTGACCCTCCAATTTTGCTTCTGTATCCAACCAGCATTTTTGGCTAGTTTTTTAGAGCAGGAAAAATGCGGCATTTAATCGTGAATTTGAAAAAAAAAGCGTGATTTCCTCTTATGTATTTGCACTATTCCACTATACCACAGTACCACCTAGATGTTACAGTACCACCTAGAGATAACAGAAAAACAGGAAAGCAAACAGCCCTTGCATAGTGCTCGGATCTCAATTCTGAAACGAAACCGAAAGCTGATACAGTGGATTAACAGCCTCGTATACAAAAGCTCACAACCTTCCTACTAAAACTCATATTATCTAGCACCTTCCTCCTCACTGTCTTCTTTTTTGTAAATGTATACCCAATGTGAATGAGCTGTAGAGCTAAGTGAGTTGAACATGGTAAACTGGGTTCAAGATTCCCTTAACGGAAACCAGAATTGTAACCTGAGCAGACCATCTTTTGATGAATCTGCTTCCTGGGGTATATCATTGCAGGATAAGATGAAGGATGTTATACAGAATAAGATTAAGATTAACCAACAAGAATTGCTTTTGAGTGAAAGAAACAAAAATAAAGAAACAAGAGTAGGAAGAGGAAAGAAAATGTATGAGAAAAGAAGGGAGATAGCTTTACCTACATTAAGCTGATTTATTAGTCATTTCCTCTTCCCAGTGAATCTTGGCAACTATAGTTCTGTGTTTGATTGGGAGTTGCTAAGGATTTCCAGCAGACAATTATGAGCACTATACCAAGCTACAATTCAGAGAATCCTTGGGGGAAGCCATGGTGAACTGATATAAAACTAATATAAATTTGTAGTGTAGATTTACCTGGAGATTTTTAGTAGTGATAAAAGATTAAGGGCACAAAAAGTCATTTTTAGAAAAACCTTCCCATTTACAAAGAACTTGGAGAAAGACAGCTAAAAATGGTAATGGAGTTATGATGAGTGAAACAAATAGGATGTAGGAAGGCTAACATATCATTTCTAAAGCTGAGAACCAAGGATGGTGGAGAGCCAGAATAAACGGATGTTTAACTGGGTTAAAGGCTAATTAGTGAGGGGATGATAGCAAGGCAGGACGTCTTGGATGGCAATTTGAATTGCCTTGTATTGGAAAACCAGAGAACAGGAAGGGGTGATGTATCTATGGAGGAAAGCACCACTCTTCCTATTCTATGCTAGCTGAATGGCAGGTGGGAATCTCCATATATTACTCTATTACATTATCTGATGGCAACTATATTTGTTCTTCTATCCCAGGTGTAAAAATGAAATGCAAAGCTCCATCTAGATCAGGTGAATTGTAATTCAGAAGGATTATTACACTGGATCAGCTAGGATCAAACCCAGCTCAAGTGGAAAAAATAAGTTTGTGGTTTCAGCTGAGCATTCAAGCAATTTTTATGTATAATACTACATTTTGTGAAGAGACTCTCCATGTACAAAGTAAGATAAGTGTTTTTTAGGTTTTATACTGTATGGAATGCTTCTTCTAGATGTGCTGTGTTGCTTCTTAGGCTGCGTATGGATGCATCTCCCTTGCACGCACATCTGCACCCACACAGTATAAAATGCATGGTAAGTTGCAAGTGATTAATTATCTTTCATTTTACTTTACAAAGGGATCCAATGGGGTGCTGTACCTCTACTGATTCTGTTGTGCCACCAGTTCTGTTCTGCAAGCGAGGCCCAATGCTTGCACAAAGGAGATTTAGCATTTCTGGGAGCAGTCGTAAACGAGCAGAAACTCTCATTTCTGGGACAAGGCCGGTCAGTGGAGCGCAAATAAGGGAGCTCTGCCAGTCTGTCCCAGCCCAGAAATGAGCATTTCCATTTATTTTGGGGCTTCCTACAGTGAGCATTAAATCTCCATTGTGCAAGTGGTGGGTCTCGCGTGTGCAACAGAATCGGCAGGACAGGCCACTTGCACAACAACCCCATTGGATGCTGCCCAAAGGGGAAAAAAAAGAGTTATCTCCTGTATTCACTCATCTCATTACATACCAACATGTGTAGCAAATCCATGATGGGCCTCTGCCCCCCAGCAGCTTTGAGAGGTGAGATGAAGCAGTAGGGAGAGGTGGGATGAATAATCCTTTCCTCACTCGCTGCTTCTCTCCCTATCTCCCACTAACTGCTTTCTCCCCTTTTACGTGGTTCCCTTTGTGGTTTAGCCCCACAAACATGCATTTGGAACCTCACCTGGAAGTTAGGGTAGGGTTTTGGAGTACAGAAGTGGCAGGCAGAAATAAAGATAAGTGCCCCTAGTTTTCTGGTACTTTTCCATTTCACATCTTCTTGCCCAGTTGTGTTCAAGGTATGGACTGCAGTTTCCATCATCCCCAGCTAGTTGTAGTCCAGCACATCTGAAGGGCACCAGGTTGGGGAATCTGGCATAGATAATAATATATTCAAAAGGAAGGGGTTAGGTCTCTGAAGCTTTCTTTTTGCTGGTTAGGGGTTATTATACATACATTTGTATGTAACATACAGGTTGGTCTTATGGTCTTCTCCATATTTTATCTGGCTGGCATAGTGTGCCTTGGGGCAGGCCACTAGTAACATGATGTCTCCATGCCAGGCTTGCTGATCAAACTCAGCACAGACCACAGGAATGAAGTAGGTGTGTGTGTGTGTGTGTGTGTAGACATCTGGGAGGCCACAATAGACGATCAGTGAGTTGTGTAGGTCATAATTTGTGCAGGCTGGCTTTGTACATAAATATAGGCTTTCAAGGACAAGTAACGCTTTATCTGAGAGATACCACTGGATCCGTGAGAACTTCAGACCTATTAAACACTTCTCTTTTATATTTGGAGTGTAGGTAGTTGTATTTTCTACTATTGTTTTTAGGCAGGTTGCTATGTAATGCCTCCCCACCCGCTCCAACAGCACACAGTAATTTGCATTGGTCATTTACTTAAGTATCAGTTTTCAAGAGGTTCCCATAATGTGGCAGTGAAGTCAGTTCTCTGGTCTCCCAAGTACCTTCTGTGCCTGTATCTCTACCATCAGTGCAAGCTTTTTCACTTCAGGGCACCTTGGCTTTTTAAGTGGAAATGTCAAGCACCTTCTGGTACTGGAAACATAAAACGCATTGCTGCCTGTGGAGCAGCAAACAGTAAAGTCCCAACCTGTGGGGGCTGAGAGATGCCTGGCAAGCTTTGCCATGCCAGCGTGAGCCTTTGTAGTGACTGGAAGGAGAAGGGATAAAGTTGCTGCCAGTGCTGCTCTCTGCATATCATTACTTGCATGCTGATACGCCCGCTCATGGGGTTTGAAGTCCCCAGGCTTCCTGTTGTTGAAGGCTGCCTCTTTGTAAGCAGCAGAGTTGAGAGCAGTTGTGATATGGTATCAAATATGGCACTGCTGCTCTCCCAAAATAATGTTCCCCCACTGGCCTTTGCCGCTCTCTGTTCCCCTTAAGTTTTGTTCTTCAGGAATGCTCTAAATGTCTGTTGCCTCTCCTGCTCTGGGCACAAGATCTGCTACTTTTAATTTTTGGATTTATTGCCTCTTAGGAGATGGGCCATAGCTCAGTGCAGAACACATGATTTTCATGCAGAAGGTTCGTGGTTCAATCCCTCGCATCGCCAGGATCTCCGGTAATAGGGATGGGAGAAACCCTGGTTGAGGCTTTGTTCAGATGGTAGACAATACTAGGATAACTAGACCAATAATCTGCCTCACCATAAGACAGCTCTTTATCGATCCTGGAGAAGAGGGAATGTGTGTCTCTAATACATGAAATTTAAGGTGGTTAATAAAAATGGTACATGCAGATGTCCCTGATGCTTTCCTGATAGTCTCTTGCCTAACAACTTTCGGCTCATAAGCACAACATGAATGCTTAGGGTACGTGCTTTTCTCAAAGTGAGTAAATAGTAATGGTCATTTTTTTTTAATTGTCTCAACTCACATCTGTCCAAAACCTGTGGTTTGTTTGGGGCTGATAAACCAGGATCTGAAACTTTGGTCTGAGGCTGGTTTGCAAACCAGTTTATGCTAACTGTGGTTTACTGTTATGCCTGAATTCACAGACCATTGCCAAACCACCGTTAAGGTCATTGCTCTGCCTCCAAGAGGCTGCTGCAAAATCAAAATGGGAGAGAACTTTGAATTTATGACATTGAGCATCAAACACAGTACGTAAATTATGTAGCAGTCATCCCTCTCTGATGTTTTTCTTACCTGAAAGTGCATGGGCCTCTAATCTGGATTGGGACCATCTCACATATGGAAGGGAGTTTTGATCCTTCCCTCCTGAAATATAACCGGCAAGCCTATTTTTCTTTATCTGTTTTGCTCTAGCACCATGGCATATCCAACATTTGGGTTTGGCCACATGGTGTCAGCCACCAAACCAAATTTGATTCTCCCCAACTTTTTGTTTTATTGTATAGTTATCAGGTTACAACTCAGATTTGCTCTGTACTTTTCAAACTACTAATGGAGCAGGCAAGCAAGTGCAGCTTTGTTCTACCACCCATTCATTCACTGTTTTGCCCCTCCAGCCTTCATTGCCTGTTGAAGCTAGCAGGAGGGAGTGGGGCAGGACAGTTGAAAAGGGGCTGAGTTATAAATAGGTTGAAGGGGGCTTGGCTGCTTCATCTTCTACCACCAGGAGCTTTAAAGGTACAGAGCAAATTTCCCAAGTTGCAGCCTGGTAACCCCAACTTGTTTACTAATGGGTATGTTTATACTCCATCTCTTGGCTCAGTTTTTTCAATAAAAATTCTAAAATAAAGATCCACTGGTCCTGCTGACCCACACAGTAACCACCATAAGAAAATTTTCAATCCAGAATACACAAAACAATAAAAAGACCAGTAGAATCTAACATGGCAAACAAGTGCTAAAACCACAATAATAATAACTGCAGTCTCATCAGAGTCGTTTGCTGGAATAGGTGGACCTAGATAAAAAGCAAACAGATCTAAATACTAATAAAGGTGTATAATTCTGTAGTCCAGATGTCATGTTGTGCTATTAAAGAGAGGGGAGGGAAAGCAATAATGCTGGTCTATTAAGCAGTTCCTAGGATAGGCTGAAGTATTCTTCCCTTTTAAAGAAGGGAATACAAGTGGGTTTGATATTGGAATGTGTGTCTTGGAAAAACAAGGGGAATTGGGTGCATCTAGAGAACAGACAAGGCAAGAGGGCATGACAATTATCAAAAGCGTGTTGTTGTTGTTTAAATACCTGTTCTATAGTGTCCCTGAACTGAAGATAGCATGAAAGGTAACAGGTTTAATTTTGTAACAAAAATGATTTATGTTGGCTGCCTGGCTATGGTTTTTCTAACTTTCAATAGGCAATGAAATAATCTGGCCAAGGAACTTGTAGTTTCTCCTCCTGTTCTGGTTTTAAGAAGAGACTAGATTAATCCAATTTATTTCAATGGGACTTGATCATAGGATGCAGTACTGTAGTCTATGAGCACTGTGAATTAGATCTCATTTAAATAGCAGAATTTCATTGATCTAAATTAATCATTTCAACGAGTACACCCATTCCAGAAGGTAAATGCCATGTGTTAGCAGAATTTCTACTCTCTTGTCTTTAAATATTATTGGTTGCAGTGCAACAAATGATGATCATGAAATTGGCCTAAAGGGGATTAGATATAAAACAGTGAATGAATCTGTTATAAATGGGTTTTCTGTTGACTTGCTTCCTGGTTTTCAAATTTCACACGTGTTTTCAAGCTCTTCTATAGAATGAGTATTCAAAACTGATTTCAAAACACAACTGAGATCTCATTCTACAGTGGCTGAAGATTTTCAGAAGAAAAACAAAAGAGGTTACCCCCTCCCCCCACATACAAAATTGTGGGATTTGCAGTAACATAAAAACCCAGAACCTACAGTCCTGCACACTTTTGCATACTGTAGTCCTACAGAATCAAATCAATTTGCATGTGCGTAAACGTGTGTGGGAGTTTAACCACATCAGATTAAGCTTTCTAAACTAAAGGAAATGTAGTCAACCTGCTCTGGAGGTGGCCAACATTTACCAGAAAGATTAGAAAAACAATGTCATAATAACATAAGAGCTCTGCTGGAACTCTGGTCCAGCATTCTGTTCCCACGATGGCCAACCAGATGCCTATGGGAAGCCTACAGCAGAACATGAGCACAATAGCGCCCTCCTTGTATTCCTTAGCAACTGATATTCAGAAGCCTACTCTCTGATACTGGAGGTTATATGCAGCAATCATGATTTGTAGTCATTGATAGCTCTATCTTCCATCAGTTTGTCTAATTCACCTTTAAAGCTGTCCAAGATGGTGGCCATCACTATATCTTGTGGTAGCGAATGCCATAGTTTAACAATGTGCTGTCACTGCTGTGTGAAGTACTTTCTTTTCTCTGTCCTGAATCCACCTTCATTGGATGATCTCCAGGTTCCAGCGTTATATAAAAGTCTCCCGATTCACTTTCTCTACGCCATGTGTAATACACTTCTATTATGTCCCCCCTTTGCCTTTTTTCTAAGTTTAAGAGCCCCAAACATAGTGCATTTTCATCATAGAGGAGTTGCTCCAGCCTCTTGATAATTTTGGTTGCTCTTTTCTATATCTTTTTCAGCTCTTCAATATCCTTTTTGAGGTGCAGTGATGAGAACTGTACCCAGTATTTCAAGTATGGTCACACCATAGATTAATATAAGGCCATTAGGATATTGGCAGTTCTATTTTCGATTCCTTTCCTTAATGATCCACAACATGGAATTCCCCCCCCCCTTTTTTTTACAATAGCAGCGCACTGGATTGGCATTTTCATTGAGCTGTTCCACCACAACCCCAAGATACCTTCCCTGGTCAGTCACTGCTAGCTCAGAACCCATCAGTGTACATGTGAAATTACGATTCCTCCCCCCCCCCCATGGGGGGCATCGCTTTATATTTACTTACATTGGGACACATTTGCTTTTTGTTGCCCGCCCCCCTCGGTTTGGACAGATCATTTTGGAACGCTTCACTGTCTCTTTTTGTTTTAACCATCCTAAATAATTTGGTGTTGTCAGCAAACTTAGCCACCACACTGTTCACTCCTAATTCTGGATGAACAAGTTAATAAGTTGCTATTCCTTTACCAATCCTTGAGGAAACCTACGATTTACATCTCTCCATTGCGAGAATGTTAACTTATTCCCATTTTTGGCTTTCCGTTCTTTAACCAGTTACAGATCTGTATGAGGACCTCTCTTCTTTTTCCATGACTGGTAGGTTTAGACAGCAGTCTTTGGTGAAGGACTTTGTCAAAAGTCTTTTGAAAGTCCTAGTAAACAGTGTCTACCTGATCAATCCGAATAGCCTCCTTAGCTAGTTTCCTGCTTCTGATGTATTTAAAGAGTTGTTTATTGTTAGTCTTAATGTTATTATCAATAGATAATACGGGATGCAAAAAAGGATTCTGTTATTATTTGCTTGCACTTCTTTTGTGCAAGTTTGTGTTCTTTTGTGTTCTCCTCATTTGGGTAACAGTTCCATTTTCTGAAGGAAATACCTTTTCTAATACCTTTTGTGGTGTTGTTCGTTAACCATGCTAGTGGTCTCTTGGACTTGGTGATACCTTTCCTGACCTGTGGTATACGTTCTAGGTAAGCAATTTCCAGTTTCTGAAATTCAAATAACATTATATGTTAGAATATTTATTTTATATGTAGCATGTCATCTTTGTCAGTTGCATAGCCACTAGTAAATCTAATTAGCATTGAATGCCAGATAGTTAGGAGCTGTTGGAAATAGTTTTATTGAATCATACGATCATAAATGTTAATAATTGTGTTTGTATTACAAATTGCTCATACATAGCAAAAATTCCTTAAAGTCAGCTGGCCACACAACCTGTACCCTGGCTTGAACTGAGAAATTCACGAGATTATAGTACACCACCAGCAAGGTTCATTGGATGTATCTATTAAGATAAAGTTAAAACGGAGCAAAGCCATACAGGATTTTACAAAAATTTATCTTCTCACTTTTTAATTAACTCTTTCAATTGATGAATAGTGCCAAAGTTAGAACTTCAGAGCGAAATCCAGTGTTGCACTAGAGGACCTCTGCTCATGTGATGGGATGTTCTCCTCCCTGTTGCAGCCCCCTGGTGCCTCCCACAAATTTCCTGCAGAAGATCCCACAATTCTCTGGCAAGGATTTTGAGGGGGCGTGGGGGGGGCTTTATGGGGGAGGTGGAATTGCCCTCCCCATTTTGCTGACAGAAGTGTTTTGTTGGCAGGAGTGGTTAATTGGATCCCACCCTTAGAGAAGCACATTAACACAGTGTGCTGATTTCTTCATTTGTGTCTGTATTGTTTTCAGCATACCATAAGGAAGTAAGTTAGTCTTCCAATATTGTTTTTATTTCTACTACCTCTCTCTATCCAGGAGTGTTCTATGTCTGGCACTGGTTGCCAAAACTGTATTAACTGGTAACAGTTGTCAAACAAAGGTGGATAACCAGAATACATTAGTGCTGATGCTTATTAAATATTTAGTTCCAGCCATATCTCTTCACTGGGTCATGCCATGCCAGATTTATTTATGTTAGTAAACTGTCATCCTCAGAATTCAGCAAGGATGGGGTCAGGGGAGGCTCAACATTCAACCCAATCAAAGAACATGCTCTTAGATACATTCAAGGTATGAGCTATGAACTCATGAACTATGAGAAAGCAGTCAGTTTGTAGAATATTTTTGTGGTTATTTTCTGTCTCTTAAAAATGCCTTACAGGAATTCAGTTTAGACTTGGCTGGCTAGTCCATCAAACTTTCTCTGTTAACAGAAGGGAAACCGCTGACGTGACAGGAAGTGTAAATGGGCTTGAGTCTCACATAAGCTTTCCCAGCTGCTGTTAATGTTGTCTTCTGGGTATGAGAAGTTGGTGCTCATACCTTTCCAGAGCAAACCTGGGAATTCAGGCTAAGAAGATGGAAGGGCAGGAGAGATAGAATGCTGTCTAGCGACAGGATAGCTGTGGGAGAGAAGAACTAGAAAGACTGAAGCTCTAGGCTCAGCTGAAGGATAGGGGGAGCCACGAGAAGCCCTTTAAGAATGTCTCTGAGATAAAGTTCCCAACCAGACCTAGTGCCAGGGTAGTTTACAGATCCAAAATGTTACCATCTAAAACAGTCAAAGGCAGTATGTGTTGGATATACGGGCCATTCCCAGTTTTATACTTTTCCCATTTGAAGGAATGGTTTATTCTTTAAAAATATTGTTTTGTTTGTGTGTAGATGCTTGTAGATTTATTTGATCAATTTACCATGATTACTTTAGTCATGTGTTAGTGATGGATGAATCTATCGATTTCAATTTCTCTCAGTTTCTCATTTTTCCAGTCTTAAGTTCAGTTCATCTTGAACTTTGAGATATTTTTTTAAAAAGCTCTCATGAAAATTCATAAACATTTGGGTGCAAATTTCTCAGAATACGTGCATTTTTGTACGTATGGTTGCCTAATGTACAGCTTTTTTTGCAAGCAATTTTCCTAATATACTGCATTTTTAAACATTATTTCCCCTAATATATTCACTGTATATGCATTATTTTTATTAGAGACTTATTCAGAGAAGTGCAAATTTTGAAGGATAACTGAGTTTCAGTTTGTATGGTGGGTTGAAAATGCAAAATTAAGTAAATTTTCCTTAAAATGCAAAAGGAACAAATTTCTACCCCATCCCTAGTCAGGTGAAAGACCTGTTTCTAACTCTGACTGTGACTTTCACTGTGACAAAGTCTAACTCTGACTTTGTTCCAACTGTGGAACAAAGCAGAATATTCAGGTGATATTTGGACTGGGCCTAACTGGCAGATCGAGATAGCTGCCTATGATTTATCTACACTGATTCAGCAATAGGACTGGGGAATTCTCTGCTTGCTTGCTAAGCCAGTTTCATCTCTATTTTCTGTTTGTTACCCACTGGAAAGAAGGAAAAACATGGCCTAGTACTGTGAGATTTGGAATCTCTCCCCTGAAACAGTTCATATTTTACAAACAAAACACCAGCAGAACAAATGAGTAGTTCACTATGGGAAGCTCTGCCCAACTCTATTGTTGGGTAGCTGGGGTTCTAGGGAGACTTGACAGAAAGTATGAGAAGCCTTTAAGCATTGCAAATTGTAGCATGAGGCCACAAGGATATTCCTTCTATTGCTGTAAAAATCAGTAGGGTTGGAAAAACATTCATATTTATAAGTGCTAGCATCCAGTTTTTAGTCCAGGTGTGGACATTCTCATTTTTGACTGAAGTTACACTAGAAAAGAGGTAATAGCTACTAGACTGTTGGCAGAAACATAGGCCCTGTTCAGACATAATGTTGGCATTCAGCTGCAGTTCATAGGTTAACAAACCCATGGTTTGTTGTTGGGCTAACCTGGAGTTGTTTAAGCCACAAACACGCCATGTGCCTAGGTTCAGATGTCACAGAAACAACTTACGAATGCCGCATTTGTAAGTTGCTGGAAACCAGAAGCTGCACATGCACGGGACAAGTCTCTGCAATTTGTAGGTTAATTAATCCATAAATTGTTGCTGGATGCTGCTCTTATGTCTGAACAAGGTAATAGACTTCTATCCAATGCTGCACAAACAGACTTCCGGTTCTTCTCTTCTTCCCTGCAATCCCCTACACTCCCTTTAGCTCTCCTCTGGATGGTGCCCCAACCCTCCAGAGAAGATTTGGGAGGCACTTGGGAGGCTGCAGGAGAGAAGGGTAATCTCTTCCACCAGTGGTATCTATTCCGCTGTAGGATGGACGAGTACAGATAGTTGCAACCCAGATAAGCTAATCAGTAATGTTTTTTAGAGTTACAAATTCATTTCAGAATTGAGTAGATGCTTATAACGTCTCCTCTTTTTTTTTTTTTTTGAAGACCTCTGATTAGAGTTTACTAGGTCCTCTAATGTATTTCAAGATCTTAATATTTGGGAGGAGGACAATACTACCACTTGTTGCTGGAGAGGGATCATTATTGTGTGATAGTACTGTAGGATTAACCCTTAAAAAAGAAGAAGAATACCCGCTAAAAAAGTAAAACATAGCTTCCCAATTTCTTGGTGATGAATCTTGAACATTTAAACCCTTGTAATATATTATTTTTTATTATTAGCTTTAACTTAGTTTTTGGTGGATTCCTTCTCTCTCTCCCCGCTCCCCTATAAAATTTTACAGCTTTTACTCCCACCTTCTGTAGGAAATGAATTGCTGTTTTCTTGGACACTGGTGAAAATTACAGTGGGCAGCAGAGGCAGGATGCTGATTGGAGACAGGAGGAGAGAATAAACACCAGACGTCTTCCAGAGTCTTGCTTGGGATAAATCAGCTTGAAGCCACCAATGAATATTTCTATAGAGGGCTGTTAAACTAGGGCAGACAGAACTGCCAGCATTTATGCACTGGAGAGAAACGTGAGTGCTTAGCGAAATCTCTGTGCTAAAAATAATTTGCACTTTTATTTATAACAATGTTATCATCGTTGGAGAAAGTTAGAGAGACTTTGGTATCACAGGGCAAAAAGGCTGTCTGTTTCCACCACTGCTTGTTGTAGGGTGGGGATGAAGAGACAGGTCTTTCACTGTTTTGGATAACAGTGACTTTCATTTTGCTCTAAGGAGTAACAGTGCTATGCAGCTGTCTATAGTTAATCCCAGCCAATTAATAACCCAACTGATTTTCATTACAGGGAAGAATTAAGGCAAGGCAACTCTGAGTAATAATTGCGCATTTTAGTTGACTGTATTTCTGTGATTTTGTGCTAAATACAAGCGCAAAATAAAGTCCAGAATTGTCTTAACTCTTGGACATGTTTTTACAGAGTCTCAGATTGACAAAAAAAGATAAATGACAAGTCATATTTAAAGAGCTGAGAAACAGTTTTATGAGTACAAGGCTTTTACTGCTGAAATCCACACTTTAAAAAATCCTGTTTTAATGTTATTATTTTTTTGGCTTTTCAAATACAAACATTGTATGGCAGCATTGATATTCTAAAAGTTGCAATAAAAAGTTGGATATTACCCAGTTACATTTTTATTGCTGCTTATGGTACTTATCAGAGTTAACATGCATAGAATTGTACTGTTAAAGACTTAGTAAGGGAGAAAAGGAGTATATTTTAATGGCCTTTTGCAAGAAGTTTTCATTGAATCTATATGAATCAAAAATTTTCCTAGAAAATTATCAGGGGGTCTAGGATTCAACATATTTTTTAGTTAAAGGGAGATCTTATCCACTGTCATGGTATCCTATGTTTTGGTATACCAACTTTGAACTAAGGGAGTTCATTTATTTTCCAATATAGGGCAATTTGGATTTGTTTAATTTGTGAGTTGCCCTATAGCCGAAGTTCTCAGGGTGATGTACATAAATACAAAAAACAAACAAAGCATAAAATCCAGTTAAATATAATAAAAATTGAGAACCAAAAAGGCAATTTAAAGTAGCAAATGCTAAAATATCAACAACAGAGAGCAAAAATATCCACAGCTAAAAAAAGTGTTGTAACAAATAATTTTATCAAATTTCATTAAATTGGTAAGATTTTGTCTTTATTAAAATAATTAAACAAAATGGTTGCTGGTTCCCGAGTGAGAGAATAAACTATCTTTTCTAATATGATGCAATATCCAAGCCCATTCATTTTTAACATACCACATTCAGACAAGAAATTCAGTGCTTTCAATGAGTTTATCTTGAAATAGACTAGGGAATGATCTAGTGTTTTGCTTCTCTACAATAATTGAATCATGAATGGATCCTGCTTAGCGTTGTCTGTTGTTCCCCAGTTTATGGTGAAGTACCTTGTCTTTTAAGAATCATTTCTTACACTAGAATATTCAGCACCACAAAACAGCTATCTATTTGTATAAAAGTCAGTTCCCAATGTTCAGGAACACTCTAGCGCACATTTGGAATGTGGCACCTTGGGAATTTTGAGACATTGACATGGGCAAAAATCACAACCATCACAAAATGGTTGCTATGGTGGGTGACTCAAGTCAGAAAACACTAATTTCACAGAAATTAAACTGGTGAGTTTGAAAGACAAATAATTTGCCCAAGAACCTTAAAAGAGACATTGGTGGTCTGAGCCCCAGAAATACAAAAACACTCCTTTGAAGTCACAGTTTTCTGCTCCAACGGAACATGAATTTCACAGAATTAATTACTCCAAATCACCTTTAAATAAATTCCTCTAAAATTATTTTATTTTCCCCAGATTAATAGGAAGATCACCTCCAAATCAATTTCCCCTAAATGGATTACCCAAATCAGTTCCTGTTTAATTCTCTTAATCCAGTGATTTCTCCTCTGCCAGCCAACCATGCCCCATGCCCAAACTCTTTCTCTCTCTCCTGATCACCACCCAAACACACATGCACATTCTTTCTGTCTGGATCACTTCCCCAAAGTATCTGTCCCCCGACACACACGTATTCCCCATCCATCAGTTCACCACATGCACACTCAGTCCATTCATCCATACACACATGCACACACCTTCTCCTCTCCCTCCACCCCCAACCCTGGCTTCTGTCCTCCACAATTCCCCCACCACTCTGCCGCCCTGCCCATGCCTACAGTTGCCCACTCCCCTGCTGCCTCCCCCCCCCAAGTGGTGTACCAGGCTCCAGCAGGAAAGGGTTCCTCTTTCTTCTTTCTTTAAACATTTTATTCAGTGTGGCTGAGTGCTGTGAAGTGCAGCAGCACCTGCCAAGGCTCCAGATGCTTGCAATCTCAATTTGACCAGAGTGCCCTGGGTCCATGTGGGACCCCATATCAACCCAGAGGCACTCTGGGGAAATTAAGATGGTGGGCAGCTGGAATCTTGACAGGCACTGCCTTTGCAGTACATCCAGCTGCCGTGGAGAAAAGGGGAGAGGCAGGAGAGGTCTCCAAATCCTTTCAAATCCAGGTAGTCTTGGAGGATACTGATTATTTGGATCCATTCCAGTCCAGGCTCAGGTCTTATTTTGGGATAGAAACAGCCTTGCTCGCCCTGTTGTATGACTTATGCAGTGGAATGGTCAAAGGGATTGTAACCTTGTTAGTTCTTCTGGTATTGGATAGGGTTGAACTCCCCCCGAATAACCGAGTGGGTCATTCTGGACTCATCATTGTTAGCTTTTGATACCATCAGCCAGGGTATCCTTCAGGATCACCTGGCTGAGTTGGGTTTGGAGTGCACGGCACTGCAGTGGCTCCAATCCTACCTGGGCAGTTGAAGCGGCGGCTGGTGGCCACTGTGGTTAGTGGGGCAGAAGGTAGAGCTAAGGAATCATGAGAGTCAGAGTCAAGAGGGTTGCAAGAAGATTCCCCAACACCACCACTCCCAGGCAGAGATGCAATATAATATTAAACTCATTCAGACATATTTAAATGGTCCCCACCCCTTCCCAGGCAGGGATGCAACATAATATTAAACTCACCCAGCGGCTCTGCTGCTTAAATAAAACAAGCGGCCAGAGTGAGAGCGGCATTTGCTTTTCCATCCATCCAGTCTGCTGCCTCTGCCTTCTTCTGCTTGTCTAAGAGAGTAGAAACTGTGACACAGTGTTAGAAGGAGGGGAGAATTGAACTGTGGCAGCTGGGTGCCCTCACTGGTGCCCTTCTGATCCACCCATTTGGGAATTGGCAGTCTGGGACACAGGCTGTACCTTTGAAGTTTTTTTTTTTATAGAATAGTCCACAGGTTTGGAGGATTGAGCCCACCGGGAAGGAAGTCATTTTCTTCCTGGGTGTGCGTGCGTGCATGCACACAGTTAGCAGAATGATGCTGATGCTGCCAGACCAGGAGTTCCTTCCTGGCCCCCAGCTGCATAGCAACAGCAGCTGGCTGAATAAAAGAAGTGTTTTGAAAAATGGGGGGGGGGCAGGGTTGACAGGGCCAGGGTGCTGAATACCCTGCCCTCTGATTCGCACTGCCACTGGCCAGTTGGTCTCCAAAGTTGGTGCTGGGGAAGATCTTGCCCTCTGCGGTACTGCCATGGTACTTCTTGTCCCCTGTCCTTTTCAACATCTACATCAAGAGGGGACAACTTGTGGCCTTTCAAATGTTTTGGCCTACAATTCCCATCCTGTCTTATCATTGATTAAGGTGGTTAGGGCTAATGGGAAGCTGTGGAAATCCTGAATAGGGGGGTACTTTTGGAATGGATGAGGGTAAACAAGCTGAAGTTTAATACAGGCAAGATGGAAGTACTTGGTGGTGGTGGAAATCTGCTGATCCGGACAGAGGGATTCAACTGGCATTGGATAGGATTGTACTTCCTCTAAAGAACCAAGTGCATAGCTTGGGGCTGGGGGCCCTTCTGGACTCATCACTATTTGTAGAAGTGGGGGCAGTTGCCAAGGGTTCCTTTTATCAACTTTGGTTGGTACATCAGCTGCAACCCTGTCTAGGGAAAACGGACCTGGCCTCACTTATGCTTGGCCTAGTTATATCCAGACCAGACTACTGTAATGCACGCTGTGTGGGGCTGTCTTTGAAGATAACTGATTTTCAGCTGATACAGAATGGGGCCAGTCAAGTACTTGCTGGGACTAGATGGTCAGATCATATAAAACAAAGCCTGTACCAGCTGCATTAGTCGCCTGTGTGTTTCTGGGCCCAATTCAAGCTGCTGCTTTCACCTTTGAAGCCCTAAATGGTTTGGGTCCAGGTTACTTAAAGGGCCACATAAACCCGAATGAACCTGCCCATGTTTTAAGATAAACTCCAGAGGCCTTGCTTCTTGGCACACCACCATGATCAGTATGGTTGATGGATCCTAGAGATAGGGCTTTCTCAGTGGTGGCCCCTACGCTGTGGAATTCCCTTCCAAGAAGCATATGGCTGTCCCCATCTCAGGCTGATTTTAAGAGATTTTTAAACTTATCTGTTCTGCCTTGCTTTTAATTGAAAGTTTTGATGATACTTGCTGCTGATTTATGGCTTTGAATAGTATTTTATTGGAGCTAATTTTATTTAAAATTGTTTATATTTTTAAAAAAATTGTTATGTTTTTAGGATTGTTTGCATTTTGTAAGCTACTTTGGGAAGACTCTGGTCTTGACAGGTAGGCAGAAATGGATTAAATAAATAAATGTAACATTTGCAGGTGCTACAGTGCCTGTGGACTCTGCATTAGGGAAGCCCACTTTAGCACAACCAAGAGATGGATAAAGGAGTTGGGCTATGTAGACAGGAGCAGGCTGGATTCTTCATGGCTGGGGTCACCAGTGTTGGGGGAGCAGGCTTAGTTTCCACCCCAGTGATATCCTTGAGTTGCACCCCTTACTTTCTCCCTTATACATTTGTGAATGGTTACAATTGGTTCTATAGAGTAAAAGTACAGTACTGCAGTTGCTGACACATGATGGGTGTCAAATCTACCCCTTCAGCCATGATGTTGTATGGCCCAGGTTCCTCTGAGGCACAGTGCATATTGGTGCACAGAACATGCAGAGAAACAATGCCCTCCAAAGTCCTTGCAAAACATGCAAGCACTCCATCCACAAAAACCCACAAAATATTAATATATAGCTCCCATTTCACACAACACAGTACCATATTTTTTGATCTGGCATTACGTTATTAGCAGGAGAGAAAATGTAGCACAAAACACTATGATTTTGCAGTGAGTTTTCTTATAGGGATAGTGTTATTCTAAAGCGGGTGGTGGTGTCAAACCCTTTTTGTGATGTTGCTTTAATACAAGTGCAAGCCACTGGAGGGACCAAGAGAAGGACAAAATGCTCATTTAAGAATTTATCAACAATTATTAAACTGATTAAAATGTGCATAGGGATGAAATAAAGCATCTAGCAAATGAAATGAAATCATCAAGGTACATCTTGAATGAAGCATTTTATAGTCAGCATCTCTCTTTATACTTTATCCTTGTCATGAAGTGTCAAAATTTTACAAAACAGCTTGTAATTGCAGTAGCTTATTTAAACCAGCTATTTGTGGTTCTGTCTGCTGAAGAAGCTTAAACTCCTGCATTTCACAGCCATCTCAGAGCAGCAGATTGACTTTGGGTCTCTTGTAAGAATATCTAAATGTAGGCTGTTGAATAATCCCTTTGGGGGCCCTGTAACTATTTTTATGCCTGGATATGCGTCATCAGTGGGTATTTTCTCTGGTGACTAGCTTACATCAGTAGGTCTCCTACCATACATTCTATATGATTGATGGGAGTCACTGCTCCTGTTTAGCTTTTATCTGTGACCTCGATGAACGGACAACTGGAATTTCCAGGCTGTTGGATTCTTTGGAGTGACTGTAGAGATGGAAAGACTGCATATTCCTGATAAATGCAGGTAGTACCGGAGTTGACATTCACTGGGAACTGGGAAAGGGGGAGGAAGGGGGGTGTTCCTTGTTGGAAAGGCAGTTAATTCCAGCTCTGTTGTTCAGTTTTCATTGAAAAGATATGATTCCTGAACCTAAGAAGGGAAGCTGTAATTAGATTTCAGGATGTGAAGTATTGGCTGTACTGTTTCCAAGTGATATATGTACTGGAGTGTAGCAAGATCAATGTGTATGGTTCAATTAGCTGATCTTTTATCCAAGGAATGCTTGTTGTTTTGCAGCTCTGTTGAGAGGGATGCTGTGGAATGCAAAACAGAGGGAATGCTTGAATATTCCTTTACTTAAAAAAAGAAGGAGGGTGATGGGAAGCATTTAATCCAGATGTTACCCAGATGAAATCATAAGATGCAATAAGTAAGACAGTTTTTAATGGGTTACGCCTGCCTCCCTGACCCATTGAGCTTTTGGTAGCAATTAAATTTCCTGATCTCTCTCAAATAATTTCTGGTAAGACAATGAGTATCGACAATAAAATGCATATCCGTAAATTATCCCTTCTGTTCCTTTTCCTTCTGTGATTGCCACCTCTCTCCCCCCTTCCTTCTATGACATGTGTAAATGAGGCTGCAGTAGGCTTGTGAGATTTTTTGTCAAGCACGTTGGGTGAGGACAGCTGAGAGCAGGAGCCAGCTTAAGGCACTTTCCCTTTCTCCCTCATGTTTACTCTTTTTGACACAAACGTGATGGCAGGGGATGCCACGTTCAACTCTCTGTGACCTCTGACTTCAGGGCTGTCAAGCTGTTTTGCTGGCACTCAGGCTGTCAAGGGAATGACAGTAAGGTGCAGAAGTACTAGAGGGATGCGGTGCTGCATGTGAAGCTGAAAATAACGATGCAGATACTCTGCTGCATGAAAACAATATTATGTATTTGCTTGTGCAACTGTATAATGGAAAGGTCACAGCAATGGTCTTTTCCACATTCCTGGAGGGGAAATTTCTCCAATGACCGGGATTCCTCTCAAGTGGGATAACTCTGCATTTCTGTCCTGTAAGGACAGTTACAAAAAAGAAAACAAGCCAGCATTTTCCTCATTGATTTGGTGTATTGTTTTCATTATTGTTAAATCCAATGATAGCATATTAAGGATGCAATCCTTTGGTCTATTATGCCATATGTTGACTTCAATAGAACATGTGTATTAATAAGAAGCTACAGATTTAGACCCCGAGCTTTTAAATTATATGGAGAAAAATTCCCTCACGGTCCCATATATGTATATTGTCTCAGTCTGTTAATTTACTATACCAAAAAGCTCTCCATTCATTCATATAACTGCTATAATACAATGGCAGAATTCTGAAACCAGACATAATGTTGATGCTTTGATATCTTCACAATGAGAGTAGCAGGTAAAATCCATACTGGATTTTAGTAGTAGCCCAAATAGTATCTCATATGGTATCTCATAGTAACCATAATCATATGGTTGTGATTATATAACTCTGGATTCACAGTTTCTGTTAATTGACTGTTAGTGAACTTGGAAGAGCAAGTAAAACTGTTTTACTGTGCAATCCTGTACATGTCTACTCAGAGGTAAGCCCCATTGAGTTCAGTGGGACTGGCTTCCACATACAGATGTATAGGATTTTAGCTTTAGAAAATGTAAAATGCTTAAATACCATAGTTTGAATGTGGCAAGTATATTTTTTAATGCATGGCTCTTTTATTTCAAAAACCTTTGATGACTCATGCCAAGCTGGTTATATAATTCACAGCCTATAAAAGGTTAAACTCAAAATCTTGATGGGACTGAGTCATTTGCTTGAGAAGCCAATCACCAACTCTTCTGGTGTTTGTGTTTAGAAGATGTTATGTTTGTGTGTGCTCTGGTGTATCCTTACCATCTCTGATGGAACATTAGGTTGTGTCAAAGGCTTCTCTAGAAATAGGATGTTTGCTGTTGCTCCTTCTTTTGAAGTTTACTTGGAAAGATTCAGTGGATGGTTTGTTTATAACATTCACCACATGTAGGGCTGTGAAGGAGTTCCCCCTGAACCAGATTAACCAGTGCTCCTGAGTTGGTTTTGCTTTTCCCTGTAGTAAGTGACTTGACTCAGTTATTTGTGCCATCTACCACTTTTCTTTCCTGTATGTCTGCTCTCTGCTGCCTTGTAGCATGCTGTACTCTAGTTATCTTTTATCAAACTTGCACAATTTTGGCCCACCAAACCAAATGCAGAACAGCCAATAATGGGTTGTGGCCCATCAGGTGTTTGACACCACCGTCAGGGTTTGTTTGTTTGTTTTGCATCCCCAGCAAGCAGGAAGAATATGTTTAGTGAGCTGCCATAAATGGCTGGTAGGCTGCATTTGGCCAGGTGGGATACAGGTTGTGCAGCCCTGTTGTACATTGATTTGTTAAGGAGTGTGGGATTTGTGGGTGGGTCGGATGACTTTTGGTGTTTTCTAGTTCCACTATATGATTTGCTGCAACATTCCAGGAACCCCTAGACTTTTCATAATTCATATCGCTGGTAAAAATTAGACAATAGGAGTTGCTTTGGGGCATAATACCATTCTTCCACTTCTGACAGGGCTATACGTAGAACAGAAAAGCCTTCAGAAGCATTTATAAGCCCTAACCTTTATGGTAGAGTCAGTAGGTGTGAGATCCTTAAGTGCCGTTAGGTCTCTAAATGTCAGTTCTAAACTTTGGTTGACATGAGTCCTAAAATGTATGGCTTTTATAGTCCACTTTTAGGTTTGGATAGGAATTCATGGCTTGTCTTGGTGATATGTATGGAGCATACTTACACTGTTGGAGACAACTGAGTACTATGCTCTCCCATAACCATGGGAGTGAGGCTTTCTATGGGATGTGTGCTAGAAAAGGAAGGAATTATCCCCACTTGCCTGTCACATACTTCTTCTTGTCTAGCATTATTGCTTATTATGTTCACTGACATATTCTTTTCATGCATAAGGTTTTTCTCACCACACCCCAGAATGATAGTAGCCATGTTACACTAAAAGCCTCCCAAACTCTTGAGTCACAGCCTCCCAGATTGCTATGGGCTTCCTTATTGGCAATTGCTGCAATGAATTATGGGGCCCTGTTTCTAGTGGCACAGATTCTTTCACTCTCCAAATGCTTACTTTCTTGATCAATGGGTTATCTGGTCTAGAGGACCCACTTTCCAAAATGAGAATCAGCTGCCTTTAGTCCTCTATTATTTTCTCTTAATGCCCCCAAAGTGTATGTTTTTTTTTTTTAATGCAGTGTTTCAAGTGACTGTATCCAATAATTGCAGATGTGGCCTGATTTCAGCTGAGATGTATCAAAAAGATGTATGGAGGAAACATCAGACGGTTGCTCAGTAGCCCCTTGTTTGTTCTTTTTTAACTTTTGTTTAGTCTGTCCATAGTACCAGCTGCATCTGCAGTATCCATCAGAAAGGCACTTTGAGTGGCGAGATAATTTCAAGTCAGATCTGTCTTGGAAGCAAATGAAGCAGTAAACAGGGTAAGAATGCTTCTTTAAGTTAGACCCATGGTCTAGGACCTAGTTTTGGGTTTGTTTGTTTTAAACAAACAAGACAAACAGTATAATCCTAGTGCAATCCTAAACTAGCTAGGCTGTGGCAGGATGCTTGGATAAGAGAATTGATAACATTTTATCAAGAGAGAGTCTTATTCCATCTCTGTTTTAAAAGAGATGGTGGTGTGCCACTTATTGAAGAAGCCATCATTAGGACCCCGTGACTTCAGTAATTATTGTCTGGTATCCAGTATTCCATTTGTAGACAAGATGGTTGTGTGAGTGATGTCAACTCAACTCCAGGTTTTTCAGGATGATACTGATTATCTAGATTTCTTCTAGTTGGGTTTCCTTAGTGCATGACTTGTGCTGGTGATGGCATAGGGCACTGTAACCCTGATGGTTTTCCTAGACTTGTGTGTAGCGTTCAATTCTATGAAGCATGATATCCACCTGCAGGGGTGTGAAGAAGGTAGTTTGATGAGGCATTGCAGTGCTTAATGTGTGGCAAATTATGTGTGGCAAGCAAGACTGTTGTATTCACCTGACCATAGATTCAACGACTCTACCATAGCTCTTACTCCATTGCAGCCTTTTTCTTGTTGACTTGTGGTTGAATTTCTCCATTACCTGCTCCTCTCCCTTCTGTTACTAATGCAGAATCAGAATAGCACACCAGGTACATAATTGCCATCATGCTTACTCATGAAACTACAGTTTGAATGACTGCAGAAGTCATGAGGAACATGAATGTATGGTACATAACACAAAGCCGCCTGTGGCTATACTGCTTCTTCCCAGCGTGATCCTCATGAAATACGCAATGTGTTTGGTGTCAGATATGACCTACTTCTTGGGTATCATGTAGAAAGCAAAGCCCCTGCCAGTGAGTGCACTGATTTCTCTTAAGGGGCCTAGATCTATCATTCACATAGCAATAAAGTGAATAGAAAGTTTGGGTGCTTTTTCAATCTAGAGCAGGGGTGGCTTATTTGTTCAGCACTCAGGGCCAGAACAGAAGCATCAGGACCAGAATATATTGTTCTATAAAGGGAAGCTTCCCTATTTTTTACAACTATTTAATGTATAAATAGTTAAAATGTATTGTAATCTAGGTGCAATATTCCTTTTTAGGCTACGATCATATACAGTCTTCTTTGGAAATGTACAATTGAACTCAGTGGTCCAAGTAAACATGCATAGGATCAGGCCCATCACCTTAAAGCTAAAGTAAAACCATCCCCAGCGTACTTTCAGAATAGTGCAGTCTTCTTCTTAAATTAGAAGTTTTCATTGTAAATACTGCAAAGCATTGATAGTTTATCAAAGCTGCCCTCATTGTTTTAACTGGATCTTCTGTCATATTCTCAACCCAAACTATGACCTTGTAGCCACTCTGCCATAACATGGTTATGGCTGAGTAGCGCAGCTGCTGTATTTCTGATTTAAACATAACCTCTCTTCTGAAGTGTGAAATTTGGCATGCTTTGATGCTCTTGAATCCAATCCAGACCCAGCTGGAAAAATGCCATTGACTATAACACAGGCAGAATCTGGCCCTAAATCAGAGGATTAAAAAAACAACAACCCTTGTTTTAATTTAATTCTTCCCATTTTTATCAATTTAAATTAAATAGCATTCTGCCAAAAATAAAATAAAAATCAGATCTCTGAATATCAAACAAGGAATGGCAATATTCAAAGAGTACGCTACAGTATTAACAACTAACCAAAAAATAGTTCAAGATAATATTTGTTAATGTTTCCTGCTGTTGTTAAAAATAAAATGAAGTTCCTTTGGATAGATCAGGAATGTAGTGCACAGTATGTAGGGCATTAATAATTACAGACATAATCCAACTAAGGTTAGACACTTGTCAGTTTCAGTGACAAGATTGTAAACAATAACTCAGTTATGCCCTGTGGAAGCTGGAGTTAAGCACTCTTAGGGCGTCTGTACACCTGGAGTTTATTGCACATTCATGATTGGACACTCACTGAATTATGCGGGTCCATTACATGACATCGTCATCATCTAGTCATTATCCCACCATTTCCACCTACTTATCCCATGTTTTCCTCAAACAGAAAAAATGTGGTATTTTCCCAAATATGCGCAAATGGAGCGCCATGACCTCCCCATGTATTTCTCCCCTAGTGAATGAACCACTGTGTGTTGGTGGCTGTGGGCAGTTGTTTTGGGTTGTTGGGGATGTGTCATGATGGCGAAGGTGGTGACAACAAGCTGTGGGGCATGTCGCCTTCCTGTGCCTGCACCGCTTTGGGTTGTTGCCATTTTCGGCCTGCACTGTTCTGAACAAGGCAGCAGGTCAGCAGAATGGCAGAGTGGCAAGGCGGCAGAGCTGCAGGTTGGCAGAGCAGAGTGCTGGCCTTCCGACTTGCCGGGACACTCCCCTCCTGTGCATTCCCAGCGAGTACACGGCAGAGATTGTCAAAAACATTGAATGGGGAGGCGGGGAGATTGATGGGGGGACTGTCTGCATGTCAGTCCTCATCCACCAGCAACGTGCAAAGGGAGGGAAAGGGTCAGGAACCAGGGAGGAGCTGTCGCTACATCCCAAGTGTGTGTAATGCTTTTTTGCAGAAAGGTGGCGATGCCTCTGAGCGGCATCACCACCCCCGTGAGAAGGAAAGAAACAAAAAATAACATGACAGGGACAGCCATCTAAAGAGAACAACCCAGTCCTGCAATGGTATCGGATGGGGAAAGAACCGGCATTGATGGGGAATTCTCCACCTGTGTGATGGAGCCCTTAGGCACTGTAAATTTCGGTGGAAGAGTCTTACATATACTTAAACCTGTCCCAGTTCTTTGATTGTTAGAGTTCTATTCAGATTTTCTGAGAAATGCTTTTCTCCTTGTGTATTGTAGTAGTAGTAGTAGTTGTTCATATACCCTTCCTCATCTACTGGAAGTTTCACTTAAAAGCAATTTATTTTGTAGTTCAAAACAGACTCCAATCCTAAACACACTTACTTTGGGAATAAATCCCATTGCATGCACTGGAACTTCTAAATAAACTTGGTTAGGATCACACTGTGAGAGTTTAATTTAAACACTACATTCACAGTCACTAATTACATCTTTGAAGTATGTACTCCAAAGTACCTTTACATAACCTGAGCAATGGTATAGTGCGAAATGTTATCTTTTTCTTGTATTTTCCGGAAATCAGACTTCTAAACTTTTTAACTGACCATACTATTAAACATGAACCTAAATGTGTTTAGTTTTTACTTTAGCTGCTGGTACCTGAAAAACAGAAGTTTTTTAGGATGCTGTAACTGAATCACGATTAAAAACGCATCGACTTTATCATTAAGGATTGGACAATGATAGGACAAAGTGGTTTTAAAGTAGAACATGTTGGTGTGTGTGGTCTCACCCTCCTGCACAGCCTCTTTTATATGTTAACAGTGAGGTGGGTTTCATTGGCTTTGACTATGGGTTGCATTGCCATTGTGCCACAAGTATGGCAGACATGAATTTAGTTAATGAGGATATTTGCATAAAAAGCTTTGATACTGGAGGGTGTGCTGTTATAGAATGTGTTTTTTTAATTCACTAGTTCATCAGTTCATGAGATTTACTGCACCAGCTAGTTAAAAGGACTCCCAAGAGCCTGAGGATTCTTGCAAGATCTGCCTCTTAGTATTTTCCCGGCTGTAAAAATGGAGACTCCAGATGTGTTCAGAAGTGGCAGGAGAAAGTGGATTTACAATAGCTTACACTGGTTGTGCATTTGTTCAAACCGGTAACTAGGTTGTTACCTGAAATCTCAACATCTCTTTGGAGTATATAGTATGGCTGCTGAGTTGTTTTAGGAAGGTTTACTTCGAGGATAAACTTTCTGCATTTGGCACATCTTGTCTGGGGTTTTTGCCAGTCTTTGGGTGTTTCTACATTAAGCAAAACCCTCACAAAAACCCACATCCTTTCCAGAGCTTCCTGCTTTCAGTTTCTTTGAGGGATTAGGAAGGCCTTTTTTACATGGCAGCCATGTGGTTTGAACTGAGGGAGTGCCTCCCTCCCTCCCCGGGATGTGTGCAAAGGGGGGGGGGGCGAGTCTTGTTTTCATAGCTTAACTTCTGCTTACTGTTTTCTTGCAGCCCCCAGGAAACCTCTGACTTACTTCTGAGTAGACATAAAAATGTAAGATTGTGCTGTAAGTCTGCAACCCTTGGTACACATATGTGGGAGTAAGCTGCATTGAACTCAGTGGGACTTACTTCTGAGTAGACGTAAGATTGCCCTGTAAGTCTGCAACCCTCGGCACACTTACTTGGGAGTAAGCACCATTGAACTTAATAGGGTGCTGTGAAACAGCAGAGGATGTTGCTTCTGAGCTTGGTGGGGTGGGGAATCAGATGTGCCTCCCTTCATTGCAGGGAAGCATTTTACTCTCTTCTCCCTCCAGTTGAGAAATGCAGAGGCAGGAGACACAATCGGCAGGCGATTCTTGCCCTTGCGCCTGTCAGATCTCATCCTGACTGCGTCCCCAACAACTGAAAGCAAACACCCACAGCAGGCAGAAACAGTGGCTTCTCCGCCATTGGGGAATTTCACAGGGAGGTCATGGCGCTCCTGTTCTGTGGTCTGGAAAAAACCTCTCATTTTTGTGTTTGGGGAAAACATTAGATAGGTTGGAGGAATTGGCGGGAGACACCCTGGAGGCTAACGGCATCATCTAAAGTGCCTGCAAACTTCCGAGAGAGAGCCATCTCAATAGCAGGATAAAAGCTCCGTGTGATGAAGCCCTTTATTGTGGCAGGCACTTGCAGGCACACAAACCTTGCAACTGACCTATTTCTCCAAACAGCTTAAACTGATGTACAGAGAAATGGTCTGCACCAGCTCCTTATCACCTCCTTGTCTGCTCAGTTTGAAACCATACATTCCAGTTTGAAAGACCCAGCACTGACAAACATCTTTACCTGCAACCTCCCTTTAGTTGCGCTTGCCTTCCCCAGAAACCTTCCATCATTTAACCAACTTGAGTAACACAAGCAATAGCATGGGTTAAAATGCCTTTACTGGGTGTTAAGCAACCTGTTCCGTGCATGGCTGAGATCACTCCTACCAGCAACTCATGGGTGCTTAACATTTAAATGGTTCCCGGATCATCCTCTCTCTTGAGACAGTTGGAGCCAAGAGACCCATCCTTAACCAGGACTGTACAACTCCAAACCCAACTTCCACATGTCATTGATGTTCTCTATGGACTGCTTAGACGAGTATGACCCACACTTTGTTTTTCAAGATAAGATATTGTATTATGTGTGCTGGCTGATGAATTTACTTTTGGGGTAATTTCAAATGGTAATCCTTTCAGATACAATAGCACCGGATTACTAGCGTGCAATTACCTACCTGTAGGGACACCTAAGGATTTTGTTCAGTTTGCATTTTGAAGCAAACAACCTTATCCCCACTTCATGGGGATTTACTGGAACACAGTTATTTTTGGTTTTCACACTGCTCTGAATTTTCTGATACCATTCTCAACTAAAAAAAAAACACCTGAGTCCCAAAATGAATATAAAAATCCATGTTTTATGTAAAAAGGTATACAAAGTTGATTTTTTGTGGGGAAAAATGTTAATGAAACTTTTCATGCTTTAACAACAATCACACATTGATGTGGAAACAAGATAGAATTGACTTATGAATAAATTAATATTGAGCACGCTCCAGGAGAGAGCGCAGGACAGGAAGGCCTGGCGTGCTATGGTCCATGGGGTCACGAAGAGTCGGACACGACTGAACGACTGAACAACAACAGAAAGAGATTGATCTTTACATGCTTACCTGTCTGTTCCATCCCCATACCTTTATGTCCCAAACTGTGCTTTCTTGACATCAGCAAGCAGCAGAAGCAGAGAGAGAGAGAGAGAAATGCTCTGCCTTCTTTGTTTTGTTGTTTTGAAAGTTTTGTTGTTGTTGTAAAACTAAAAACTGTTTTGAATAGGAGAAGCTAGTTTCGCATCCAGAGAAAGGATACATTCTGAAACAAAAGCAAAAATAAAAATTGGCCTTTAACGACTTGGAGTACTGTTGCTTGAAAATTGTAACACTCCACAGTTTGAATGGGCATGAAAGGAATTGAGGGAAGGCAGGCAGCTGGTGTATAATGCAATGTTTCTTTTCTTAAAAAGCTACTGAAAATGAATTTTGAACCAAAGTCCTACGGCAAATAATAGACTATTAGCTGCTGAGAACATGGAAGAAAAGACACAGTACCAGTTTGAAAGTTAGAGGAAATGTTTTGCTGTACTTTTTAAAATCCTGTCCCTAAAATAACTGCCTGTCCAACACAGGCTATATTGAAAACTATTTTAACTACTTCTTGCTGGATATTAACAAAGTCTTCTCTAAGCATAACTTTTGGGGGTTAAAATTTATTTTAAAGGAGATGTATTTAATATTTAAGGCACATTTTTAATATACATGTAGGTGTCTGTGTATATGTATGTTAGATTGCAGATATCTTTCCAAACAATCGGGCACCTCATTTCAAATCCGTTTTTGGTAACACTTACCATTCAACAAAATGCATATTTAACTTGTGAGATAAACTTTCTTGACCTTTGCAATTAAATGTTTGCAATGGTGTTTTGAACGATGGAAATATTGGCTGCTGGATATGTAAGAGGGAAATCTGGGGAAGAAGAAGGCATGGGCTGCTTTTGTTGTATTGTGATCAGGCTTTCCAGAATCCTGCATATTCCTGCATTTTTCTATTTAAAGATTCAATGCCCTATTACCTACAGAAGCTTGGTCCAGTTTATCATGCAAACCACTTCCTGGGGTTTTCAAGTGTGATTCAAAGGATACCACAAGTTCTCAGAGCTGCTTGTTGCACTGAGATTTTGTGCTTTGATATTAGTGGCTTAGGAAAAGAGTTTTCTGTTTTGATATTAACTTCCTTTTGTCTGTTTGTTCTCGAGCCACATAGCCTAAACAGTTTTGTTTAGTCTTGGCTATTGTACATAGAAAGGGTAGTTCATACGGAGTAATTGCCTATGTATTGATGTGTTTATGACATCAGTTTACGTTGTTCTCCCATGAGCCCACGTAACAGTTCAGCATTCTCCAGTGACGTGATGTCATGAGAGGACTGACATGTCTTATGTCAATCTTATGTCTTATGTAATATGATTGATGTGCTTGAAATTTCTCTGTTTTGCTTGGCTTTTCTACTGGAGGTATCAATGCAGTGAGAAGGATCACAGCAACAGAGTCTCAGGGACAAAGCACAGGGTAGCTTTTGTGTTTTTTGTTTTGCTACCTGTAGAAAAGTGTGTGTGGTTTATTATGTTCTGAACTGCAAGTCATGAATTACAGCTGTAGATTTAGCCAGCTAAGAGGAAGGAATTTGTCTGCTGTACAGTAAAAGGAAGTATTTGCTGTGTTATTGTAGTACATGGCCCCTTGCCAGTTCTGATAAAGCATTTAAGCGTAGTGCACCCAAAGTCTGCTGCCCTCTTGACCCATCATCAATCATCAGCTGTTCAGTGAGGTTACATGAAACAGTAGCCCAATAGGAGAGCCATTGTTTAAGCATTGCACAACTTTTCTGGAAACGGAAACTATGGACAAAGCACCCTGGATCACTCCGCTTTATACTGTACTATCCCAGCACTGATCTATTGCATTGCAAAGAGGAAAATGCATTAGCAATTTGGAGATTGAAATCTGTTCTGTTAGCTACATCATGTGTAAGAGGGTTATACTTATTTCCCTGAATTTTTAAAGCCATACCAATTAAAAAAGAATTTGCCAAGATGTATTCTGTATTTACCATAACAGCTGGATCTAAATTCAGGAAAATTGGTGTACCCCAGTATATCTCCTGTGCTACTGTGTATAATTTTTCAAAGGAATATTGACAGTACAATCCTGTACATGTTTGTTTAGAAGCATGTCCCACTGTGTTCAGTGGGGCTTACTCCCAGGTAAATGTGTATAGGCGTGCAGCCTTAGAACAGAGTTTTAGATAGTTTTAAGAATGTGAAGTAAATACAACTCAATTTCTTTCTCTTCTGGTGATTGACAGGAACAGCATACATATACAAATTGGTCCAGTAAAACATTGTCTCAATGGCATGTTGATTCTGTATGTTTCAGAGGGCTGCTTCATCACATAGGCCCATGGAGTTCCTTCCAACATGTGGAAGCTGTGCTTGATTTTTAAATGTATATACACAAGAACCCAAGGCTAGCCATATTTTCCAGGAGTATGAGCACAGAGGTGTATAGTGTTCTGTCTCATGTTACAAGGTGCACTGCAGGTAAAACATATATGGGCATGTACCTGCTATTTCTGCAATGTGTGGTCATGTTTGAGAGGGAGACTGGCACCCCTGAGTCTCACATCTCTTCAGTTGAATACTATACCAAATTCCTTGGCACTTAAAAAAAAAATCTCAAAGTTCTTCTTGCTCCTTCTCTTGATACTTAAAAGAGCCAATTGTGTTTCTGTTAAGTGCGGAATGTCATATAAAAAAAGGACTCTTGAGAAATATTGTAGTAGAGTGAACAGACTTTCAGAAATATTGTAGTAGAGTGAACAGACAGCAGGAACTTTACCCTACCGAAGAACCCTGTTGCACTAATGATATTGTTACAATTGTTTCATAACGCATTGGTAAATATTTGTGGCATGCTTTCACTATCTCACTCATGGCTACCTTTTAGTTCTTTTCCTCTGTAGTATTGAGCACAAAGCTTATATGGGTTGGATCTTCAGAGAGATGTAGGTCTGTATGAATGTTATACATTTTCAAACAGTTTACAGTGGGGTGATTTTAAGTGCAAGCAGCAGTTAATACGAGAACATAATGGATTGGGAGAGCCGGAAGGGAAAGGTTCCTCTAGTAGGGCCTGGTTGTTCAGGAGTATGCAACCTAGTGCCCTCCAGATGTCTTGGATGACAACTCCTGTAAGCTCCAGCAAGCATGGCCAATGGTCAGGGATTATGGGAGTTGTAGTCCAAAACATCTGGAGGGCACCAGGTTGCAAAACCATCTAAGGTGTGCAGCTATTGCATTTGCCTTACAACTTGCCTGCCACCAAGGGTTACCATCAACACATGATTATCAGGCCTTTTCAAATCAAAACAAACTAGACTACAATGTTTCAGTCAAAAGGCAGGAAATACCTTCCATGCAGAACAGATACTTTAGGGGAGCAATCCTATTGGGATAGGCGGCCGCCTCTGAACTTGGAGGCGACTGCCTAGCCAATGCAGGGCAGGTGGAACATGGAGGGGATCTTCTCCTCTGTGCACTGGCCACTCTGCATTTGCAGCTAGATGGCTGATTTTGGCTGTCTAGCCATGGGATTTCAGAGGAGGGGGAGGCTGGACGACACATAGGAAGTGTCATACCGGCACTTCCGCCCCCCCGCCCCCCAGAATGCCCCCTTTTGCCCCACTCCGCACTGCTCTTCTGAGCGTGGAGCCTGGAGATGAAGCACACCGCCCATGAGGCAGCGGGGGAGGGGGCAGGGAGGCAGTTTTCCAGGAACCAGCGTCGGAGCACAGGCCCTGAGGTCAGTTCCCGAAAACCGATCAATCCTATGGCCGTCTGGCCGCTGTCTAGAAGGTGAGCCAAGCCACAGACTGTAGGTTATTGCACACATGATAATGCATTATATGATCAAGGAATTAAGTAATGATGGGTGAATTTACCCCAAATGAATTACCTATTTCCTCAGAAAGTAATTAATTCATTGGTGTAATCACAGATGAGAGTTCTCCTTTAATTCGAGATCTCATTCTGTGAATACAAGGTTTTGCGCATGTACAATATCAAATTGCATCTTGGGAATTGTAGCTTGGAATCGTGTCATGCATCATGGCATCATGCATCACCATGTTATGTATACCTTCCTGATTGGTTATTTTCATGTGGCTTTTCTATGTAATATTTATTTCCTGTTGCTGAACGGTATATGGAGGAGATATATATAGATTGGTATATGAAGGTGTATACAACCTATGTGGCAGCTGCTTTGAACATGATTGACTTGTGGAAAGTGTTCAAATGCCAACCATTCCCTAAAGGGTTAAAGTGACATCCTGTAAGAAAAGGCTTAAAGTACCCAATTCAGGGCATGCACAGAAATGCTGGTGTTTAGATACAGACTGTGCATACTCCGAAGCTTGCAATCCATTCTGAAATGAATAATGAATAATGAATTCATAAGGCAGTGATTCAGACTTGCTACAAAGATGAGTATTATGAATACACAAGTTTCAAACCAATGAACTGACTAATTATGAAATTTGGTGGCATCACTAGAATGAAGCATGTATGCATGTAGGCTCTCCTACAGGATCCTGATCTCAGTGTGTTCCCAGTGACGTGCAAGAACCTACAAGCATGTAGCTGAATTAGTGCTATGCTGAACCTTGCCCCCTATTTCTGGAATTTTTTCTCTCTCCCTGCGAAGGAGGCACTGTTTTTTCTGCATCTTTTGCAGGGAGTGGGGGAATTTCAGAGAATTTTCTCTTTGGGGGACAGGGTTTCTGCATACCTTTTTACGTTTGGGTGGTGGCTGAAGGATCTCCTATTTTTTTTTTAAAGTTGAAAAACGCTGCCAGCACAAGACCCTTCTCTAGCCTGGCAGCACTTCTTGAACTCCCTTGAGAATATGCAACTTCGCTCTCTCCATTCAGGAAGAACTCCCAGCTTGCAGAAGCTTCTTTGCGACTTCTGGAGCTTTAGAAAAATGCTTATCTTGCTTGCTCTGTGTTGCTCCAAAGTCCCGCAGCTAGAATTCTGAGCAGAATTCATCTAAAACTCTAAAATCCCTGATTGCTCATGTTTTGCAAAGCAGCTTTGGTGGCTCGGGAGCCTCTCCTGAATGCCTATTGGAGAGGAAGAGGTCATGTGGTCTCCTGGGAGTTCAGAAATTGCTGCTGGGCTGAAGAAGAGTCCTGGGCTCTTACAAGTGCAGGGGGTGTTTTAAAAAAGAAAGAAAGAAGACCTCTCAGCCACCAGCTCAATTAAAAAGGTAAGCTGATATCCTGTCCTCCTCTCCAAGGAAAAAGTTATTCAAAATTTTCACCCCTCCCAACCTCTTGTGCCAGAGTTTTTGTTTCACCCCTCCCCCACGAAATGCCAAAAATGAAAAAAAAAATCAGTTTTTTCTACATGCATTCAGCATTAAGGTGAATGCATGTAGAACCCTTTTCACACCTTCTGCTGACAGCATGCAGTATAGGAGTGGGGCCAGTGTACATTATATCTCCATCTGTTCAATTTATGCATGTCCTGAACATATGAACAGGGCTCTAATCTGTGAACTAACTCCACTGAAAAGTACTGTGCTTGAGATGACATTGGGTGATGTGAAAGATCTGTCTTCTGGTGTTAGATCTGTGATAGCTCATTACGCCATGCAAATCATACCTTGATATCGCAGTTATGCACTGACGAACTTATCTATGTGAGCTTTTTGAATAAGGAAGTACTACATGGATTCTGGTAGACAATGCAGGATTAAAAAAACCCCTTTAAATAATTGGTGGTCTGCATCTTAATCAACATGGCTTCATTGATGTTCTGTTAAATGAGGTTTTGCTCCAGTCAATTTCACAATATTTTAAACTTTCAGTGTCCTGCTGTACTGTTCATGTTTATAAATCTTTCAAGTGAGCACATTTAAAAAGTAATTAAATTGTCATTATACTTTATACCATTCCTGAAGTCAATCACCTAATTAAACTGAAAGAGCAGGGAGGTAGTAGTTTCATAAGCATTTATTAAGTAGTGCAACATTAATTATGCAGAACGTTCAAATGAAGTAAAATAGAAAAGGAAGGAAGGTGCAGTTCTTAAAAGAGTTTTCCATTGCCGCCCTTCTTAGAATAATAATTTGAAATATCCACTACTTAATAACAACCTGTTGTTGTTGTTGTTGTTAATAATAATAATAATATTTTATTGATAGAATTTCAATAAAATTACTTTAGCTTTTATGAGAAATGGTTGCAGTAATGTATTTGGCAGAACAGCATGAATATGTTCAGGAGATCTTTAGAATAACTAGAGCAGAAGTATGCGATACATGTACAAAGACAACCCAGAGCAAAGATTTTAGATCTTATTGCCATAAGGTTGCTTCCAGGTGGGAAGCTTCTTCCTATGTCCCTATTACAGATGGCTAGTGCTGCATAAGAACTAACCATCTGCATGGCTATTCCTGTCGCTAACTTATCATAGAACAGGGCAGGGCTAATTTAAAGTTTTATTTTTTAAATATGGAGGCAGGTTTTAAAAACACTGTATAAGTGTGAGTTCATGTTATTTGAAGAAAAACAACAAAAATTAGCATTAATTCAGGAGTAGGCCTGAGTCTTCCAGCATGCTTATGAGTGAACTCCCCAGAATGGGATCTCTTACTTAGGGATGGGAGAACCAGGGATATTCAAGCTCACCAAAATTCTCTGAACTTCACTTTGAATGGGATTTGGCTTGCTCCCGTTTTTGTTTGTGAACTGTTCTTTGGCTCATTTGAATGGGGAAAGTGTGCATTTCGAATGGGAAAAGTGCATTTCTGTGTGCCTTTTTCATAAGTGCATACTTCCCCCCCTTTGACTAAACCATGAAAGTGCATATTTTTAAAAATGCGTATTTATTTTTTTTAAAATTCCAAATGTGATTGCAAGTTTGGGAATTTGCGGGGGGGCACTGCAGTTCATGTTTGGGGTTGCGAACTAGGCAAATTTGGATTTGTGAACGGAGACAAAATTCTCTTATATGCCTACTCTTACTGGGATGATGTTTCAGCTGTGCCTTTGTAGTGCCATCGACTGGAATGCACCAATCGCTGCAGTTACACTTTTCTGCATCATCTGAGCCCATAATTGATTACAGGCCCATGGGCCATGGACTAAGCTCTGTATGGAGCATGGCTTCAGACTTCCCATTTTCTGGAACTGCTTCACACTTCCTATTTTCTGGAACTCCTTCACCTGTATTGCCAGATAAGACATCCTGAAACAAGGGCTGCTGCTGGAAGTAAAACACCACCACCACCACCATTGGTCTTGCACAAAGGTTTGTGCAGCAATGAAAGACACTTTTGGATATTATATATTGTTCTTCAGAGAGCCATACACAACAGCTACTCAATTTATGCATCTGGTTTAATATCGGCTAATACTTGCAAGAAGGAAAGACTTGAGGTTAACGTTTCCTGCAATTATAGCAATCATTCTGAAAGATAATCCATTCTGACTGTATAACAATTAGTAGGTTTTTGAATGTTACCATTGTGCTTGCAACACCTCATGACATGCTTATATCTAAACCTGAAAGTTGAATAATAGGATGAGAATTGTTTAATGCACTGTAAGTCTGATGCTGCTTTTTCTCAAATAAAACCTGAATTGTGGGATTCCAGTATCAGTTCTCTAGCCCTAAGGACTTGCTTACATGATCAGTAATCCTGAAACAATGACCCTTTAACTTGCATCTGTGTTTTGCTTGTTTGCTTGATCAGAGTATTAATCAGAAACTGAAGTGAGTTGAAAACAAGGGGAAAATGCTTTTACAAAATTAGGAAATCTTGATTTCCTTGTGTTTTCATCTTGAGCAAGTAACTGTCAACACTGTAGAGGCTATGGAAGAGCATAGTCAGTGATCTTGAATTTGCAGAGATGGGGTGAGTTAAGAATTCGCTGCAGTTGATGCAACAACATGAAAACAAGCTTGTTTATGAGATTCATTCCTCCCTACCACACAAACAATGGGTTTTTATTTGAGATTCAAGATAACACACAAAGCCTAAGGCTCATCAAAGCAGTTACACATATGGGTTCATTTCAAGTCCACAGCGACTTAACCATGTTGACTTCATTTGAGCCTGTTAAGCACTTCGCATATTTATTTAAAGTGATATACCACAACTAGTAATAAACTTGCTGCATTCATGTAAGCCCTTTGAACCTTTGTTACTTATGCAGCAGCTTCAGTGTAGTAGCAATGCAGTTTGGATAAGTGCAGGCTTAAGCCATAAATTAGGGATTCCTGTTAAAATGAGTAACGGCAGTAGCTGTCTGTCGATTAAAATTTTGTTTTTATTGAAACAGATGTCAGACATACAGCTGATTTAAGTGGAATCGTGATTTCATGTCATATGTGTGGCTTGTAGCTAGCAGTTGGTCTGCAGGATTATGGACATTTTTGTTCTTACTCCCCAGTATCTTCACACCCCTGCTCACATAAAAAAAATCCGGTACATCTCTTTTACACTTGGAGATGTGCCAAGAGCAACAGGATGTGTAAGGAAAGTAACTTCCCCCTGTTGACTTAGAATAGGAGAAGAAGGTTAGGAAGAAATGAGTGAAGCCTATCAGACTAGCAGAAGCTCATAGATGACATAATACCAAGTTGGGTTATATAATGCATGTTATGGTCAATAAGCTTGTAGGCTGAGCTACATGTTGGCAGCTTAACGCTTGTCTCTTTGTATCAAACTTTGCAGTTCTCTCTCTCCTATATAAATTGCTCACGCCATGATATCATTAAGCATGTTTTCAGCTTCTTGAGCTAGCATCACATGGAGGCACAGCCATTCTCTTTTTAGGTTGACTTTTGGCATATCCACAGGGGTGGGATGCAGCAGGTGGGGAAAGGAATTCCCTACTTCTTTTTACAGATTATGAAAACAAGCTGTTTGTATAGTTGGTCTCCGATATTTCCTGTTAATGAGAAGTCAGCCACTTAGATTTGCTGTTTCATCTTTCAAACCAAGAAAGTATTTATTTATTTATTATATTTGTTTATCTCGGCTGTTTTACTTCAGTATAGACAGCTCTTGCCAGGTTGCTCTCAGAGAATGAGAGGGGTAAGAGGCATCATCTAATTTAAATTTATTGGACTATCTTTTGACGGTATGTAAATATGTCATTTTTTCAAAGAATTTTGGAGAAAGGCCAAGTGTAAACTTGCTCATTTTGACCTCCAAACCCCAAACACTGGAGTTACTTAGAATTTCACAGCTATGTAGATTTTTAAAGTTAAAAGAAAGTAGTTATATCTTCCCCCCAGGAAGAATGTAACTACTTCTTAGATGAGGCTTTTATCCTGTTGGTCTGCCTCATTCATAGAATTTTATGGCGGATCCAGACATTATTGTCTTCCTCATGTAACCCTTCCATGTTTTCCCATGGAATTTTCCATCTTTTCCCTTACCACAGAAAATCGGTTAAGGAAAGACAGAATAGTTACACCTTGTCTTTTAATGGGTAGTGCTAGGAATTGTCCATCTGGAAGTACTCTTACCTGTATGCAAAGCAAGAGTGTTTATTAATCAAACATTTAATAGTTGATGTATAAAGTGAGGGTTTTTTCATAAAAGGTTTGCCAAAGAGTAGTCCATAATGAGCCCTATATTCTTGCACTTAACTTGCATCTTTTAAAGGTGTTCCTCTTGGAAGAAGTCCTGGGAGGCCTAAGATGAAGTGGCTACGTTAAGGGAAATACCACAAGAGACAAAACAGCTGATGTAAGACATACACTTCCTTCATGGTGATTATTGATGCCCTTTATGATGCCAAGTTAGGGGACACAATCTTAGCACACATGCAAACTGAGTTATGTCATATTCCAAATATATAGTTAATGAGGACAAGTCATGGATTTCTCTGAGTTCTTGCCATAGTGGAAGAACGTTTTATATTTACATATAAAGGTACAGTGTTCTACATTATGGAATATTTTATTAGTTATTATTTCTGTAGTATCACTATTGTATATAGTGCCTTTGAGAAGAATATTAACGAAAAGACACATTGCTGCCCCGAGGAGCTTACATTTTGACATTTCAGCAGATTGGGAGACAACATAGGGAGGCAGGAGGGGATGATGACAGAGGCAAGGGTAACCAAGGAATATTCACAAATACAGCTACAAGTACCTAGGCTTAGTTTTAGAAGTGAATTGAGACACCAAATAAGGCTTTGAGATTTTAATTAATTAATGCTTAAAAGGTTTGTGAGCAAAAACGCAACTATAGGTGAGAAATCCTTCCAGACTGACACTCTCATTTTCATTTGCTCAGAATTCAGTTGGAGACCTGCTCCATGGTGGTGAGGGCAACAAAGGACGCTAGAGTTCATTTAAGGATTGCTCCATCAAATGATAATTTAATTGTTAGAGTCAGATATTTGTTGTAGTCCAATATTACTCATCTTTCCAGAGTTTTGTGTTAATTAAATGCAGTTAAGAATCTGGCACATCAACCCTAAGTAGGAACACATAACTTTTGCATTGTTTGGTTTTTCACTAGCTAAATTGCTTAGAGCAGCAAACCTCAGGACTGGGACACTTATTAGTTTTAATAATAAAATGTATGTGTCACTTCCCACTGCAAAAAGCAATCTTGAAGCAACTGGCACACAAAATACCAAATTCCATGATTAATATAACGGGGGTGGGGGGGAGCAATATAAACCATAATCAGAACAAAAATACAAATACAAATAAATATTAAAAAACATAATCTAAAAACAATATAATATGAAAAGTGTTCATCAACAAATACACAATCTACCCTACTCTCAGCCTAGAAAGAACAGCACGAAAACAGCCCACAACAATTGGACCATAATTAATGTCCAAATGCTTGGAAAAAATGGGTGTGTCTTTGCCTGGTGCCGAAAAGTTGACAGTGTCTGCACCAGCAGAGCTTCCTTGGAGTGAGTGTTCCATAAACATGGGGCTGTCGCAGAAAAAACCTGTTCCCAAACTGACACCCCCGAGCATCTCTTATACAAGAACTATTAAGATATAATGAATTATATTTAAGAACTAAATAAACTACAAATTAAAATACATATATGTTAGTCTGTTCAGCTGCAAGGGTTTTTAGCTAAAAATGAAATCTTTGAAATTGGCAGTGGTTGGGTGTGCATTTGCAAAGCTGAGGCTAGTGTGCCAACTGCAGTGTTCCTAAATATGTCTGATCTGGCCATGGTGACACGTGCCTTAGTTACATCCTGTTTAGACTACTGTAATGGGCTCTACGGGGCTGCCTTTGAAAGCTGTTTGGAAACTTCAGCTGGTCCAGACTGTTGACTGGAACCGGTTACGGGGAGCATGTGATTCCCTTGTTACAACAGCTTCACTGACTTCTGGTCTGTTTCTGGACACAATTCAAAGAACTGGTTATGACCTATAAAGCTCTATATGGCTTGGGACCTGGCTACCTAGGTCCTGGTGGAGACATGCAAGAGCATCTTCTCATTGGTCACTCCTAGGGCTTGGTACTCTCTGCCGAGATAGGCTAGGTTGGCTCCCTCTTGGTGTTCCTTTTGCCAATAGGCAAATACATGTACGCTTTTGGCCTATAAACTGGTTTGATAGGTTGGGTGGTGTTTTTATTATTTTATTGTTGTGTTTTTAATTGTATTTTAAAAGTATTTTTATGACTGTTTTAATTAGGTTTTATTTTAAATGTTGGCTTTTATTTTTTGTTAGCCACCTTGAGTGCTATTTCTTTTCCTGGCAGAAAGGCGCAGTATAAAACAAACAAACAAACAAATAAATAAGATGCAACAATCACCGTACTCTGCTGTGTGTCTGTTCCTGTCCTATTCTGACATCTGTCTGTCCAGTGCTGCATACATAGTACTGAGCCTGCGTGGGTAGCTCCATAACATGTAGTACCGCATTCCAAATGGCACTTGCACTTGAGATGGAGCTTCCATACCTGGGCAGACTGTTCCTGATGACAGTTGACATCGGTATGGAAATTGTTTGTTCCAGTTGGAGAAATTATTTTGGAGGTGGCAGAAGGAATTACAATATGATACTTATGATACATGATAGATAGGTGATACATATAGCCATCTGCTACACCTAGGGGCTATATGCGTGTGAATTAAGTATGTAACTTAAAAAAGAAAATACTGCCAATCAGCTGTACAGGAGGGATGGAAAGAGCCTTAATTTGGTCCACCACCAAATACGTTTTCCCTTCCGTGGCAAGTGGGTTATTGGTGAGACTTCAGTGCTTTAAAAAGGAGGGTGGGCGTGCATTCCCAGCTGCTCCATGTAGACTCCCTTGAATCAAAGCTAATGTGCATATCGGTCTGAAGTGAGTTCTCTCCAGTCCAAATTTTACCTTCCTTTATCCTTCCTGATTTACACAGTGCCCCTTAGATACTCATCTCTGTGTCATTTATTTATTTCTAATACTTTATATCACTTAATATATTAATATCCCTAAGTGTTTTACATTATAATACAACATAGCGCTATAGAAAGAAGATAAAAATAGTAAAGAATTAAAAACAGTTACGAATATTTAAAAACATTACATCATCATAACAAAGCAGCATGGTAAAAGAATTGCATGGGTCCGGGAAAGCCTGAGTGAATAGGTTTATTTTCAGGACACATTTAGATCTTGTCACTGTTCCTGCCTTTCAAATCACACATGGGAGAGTGTTCCAAAGGGTGGGTGCCACCACTGAGAAGCCCAGCTTATGTACCACAACCTAGGGCCTCCTGGTCATGAGCCGGCTTATGCCACAATAACGTTTTTGAATATGACAAAGAACAGGGCCAAGGTAAGCTCTCAAGGTGCCTGAGGTGGGAGAACATACATGCGCCCCCCCACTCCTTCCGCATCTTCCCCAGCCATCCCCCACCCCACTGCGTACCCCCTTACCCTCCCATTGCCGCTGCTGCTACTGTGCTCTGAAGAGCTGCATTGGATGTAAAAAATGGCCTGCACAGCTTTTGAGAAAGCTGGCAAGACCTAGATGCCTAGCTCTTAGGGGGTCCTTCTACAGAGCCAGACATTGTACCACAGTACAGGAGATCTCTTGGGACACCCCCTACCACAGTACCTGGCTCTGCTAAAGGACTCTCTTAGAGCCAGACATTTGGACTTTGCTGGCTCTCTGAAAAGCCAGCCACTTTCTCTGGCCAACACAGTTCTACAGAAAGCCTGCCCATCCTCTCAGTCATGCTGAGGGGATTCTCAGCATGAGCCAGAAGGAGGGTGGCTGTTCTGGAGAGCCCCAGCGGCCACTCTCTTGCTGCTGCATTTGCCACAGCAGGACAGGAGGACCAGCGGGGCTCTCTGGAGCACCTGCTGGAGGCTGTGGCGGGCCCTCCTCCTGGTGGCAAGGTGGAGGAGCAGTGCAATTTACTACTTTACTATCACTTGCGTCTGAAGCGGTGGCTTTACCCTCCTTCATGGGAGGGCTGGCCCTGACAAAAAAGGATAATGCAGAAACTCTGTTTTATTAAATCATACTGGTACAATGCAGCTAGTTATAATGTACTCATATGTAGTTGTTTTCTAATACAGTAATACCTAAGACAGGGCTGTATTGGACTAGAGCATTCTTTGCCACAAGCTCCTTAAGCAGAAAAGAAAATTGGTCTCTCCCGAAACAAGGAGGAAAGTCAATTGCCTAATCAAGGGCTTCTCAAGCGGGATGATTTTACCCTATTAAGCACTCAGGAGTAGCATATCAAGGGTCACAATGTAGGTCACCCATCTAGTGTTCTCCCTGTGTTGCTCTCCAATTTAATTTATTTTGACCTATCATTAGATTTATCTTTCCCTCTAAAGTTGGGTGTGGGGGGGTGTCTTTTTGCTTTCACTAAATTGTTGCCTTTCCTCTTCAGCAGATTGGCACATCCCTTTGCTCATGGCTGGAATCTCTGAAATTAATAAATTGTCCTTAGTAAGCTGTTCAACATATAAAATTTGAATGTTAAGAATCCAGATTTGTCACTGAGTCATTCCATGGGCCAAAACCCTAGCTAATTTTCTTCATCCTTGTGTACATGTCACTTTTTAAACATGTTTCTCCAAAGTGCTGTTTACATGCTGAACATTTAAAAAACAGGAGGAGAAGGATATAAAAAGGAAAATAGAATCCATCCACGCACAAGTTAAAAAAATGTTAGCAATAGGACTGTTAAAATTATGACTTGTTCCTTGTCAGTGTAGATATTCTGTTGGATCCAGACCTTAATTGTGTTTAGAGCAGACCCATTGACATCCAAGGAAGAGACAGAGGAGGTCACCGGCTGTCCAAGGCTACCTGAAAAAACACCTGACCAAGTTTTGGGATCTAGAGATTATAGTTTGGTTGCAATTACAGTTTAGTTGCAAATATAAGTTAATACTAGCTGTACCCCTTGCGATTTTTTAAAAATTGGGTTTTATTGTTTTAAATTGTTGTACACCGCCTTCATCGCTTTTGAGCAGATAAGGTGGAATATAAATGTTAATAATAAAATAAATCATCATCAAAATGGTTTCAGCGACAACTGTGTTGGCAACTTGTTCAACATTTTACATCCTCCACAGGCCACAGTACAAGGAAAATGGTTCCAAAAAACAAAAATGGTGGAGAATATTTGGAGGAACTTCTGCAAAATGAACTTTTGGGGGGATATGGGGTGAGAACAAGGAAAATCTCAGAAATGGTCTCAGAACTCTTACCTTCTGAGAAATTTTGGCTTGGCTCTAATTTAATGTAGCCTGAAGAGCCACTTTATTTTACACTAATCCATCGTATAGTTCTCTGTACTATGTTGTCTATAAAGTCCAACAAAACTGTCACTGACCTGAACGACCAGCAGTGCAGTCTCAAAGGGTAGTGGAGGTTAGTGGCTTCACACCTTGGATAGCTCCTTTAGAGTTCTGACTGGTTCTGACTGAAACCTGGAGTGGATTGACTGCCACACTGACATTGGAGCCACCAGCCTCCACTGCCAAGGTGCCATATGTACACTCAGGGCCAGAAATATTGGAACAAGGATAACTGTTTTGGCAGTTGGGCTCTGTACACCACCACAGTGAAGTTGAAAGGAAACACACCCAGATGGGAGCGAAGTCAGGACTTCCAGCTGTAATTCAAGGGGTTTGACAAAAGTGGGGCACTAACCATTCAGGAAGGACAGCCAGTGGCATACACACACTCCCATCGTTGGGGGCTCATAAGTAATGGACCGAATGGCTGACAAGCAGCTGCCTGGCCAGGTGTGGCCTGTTTCCTGGGTACCCCATGACCAATCAAGCAGATAAAAGGCCTGGAGGGGTTCTGAGTGTTACATTTGCATTTGGTAGCTGTTCACTGGAACCCCCAACATGAAGTCCAAAGAGGTGTCCATGTGAGTGAAGGAGGCCATCATTAGGCTGAGGAAACAAAATAAACCCATCAGAGAGATAGCAAAAACAGTGGGAGTGGCCAATACAACAGTTTGGAACATCCTGAAAAAGAAGGAATTAACTGGCAAGCTCAGCAACAGCAAAAGGCCTGGAAGACCACGGAAGACAACTAAAGTAGATGACCGCAGAATGCTGCTCATGGTGAAGAGGAACCCTTTCACAACATCTAGCCAGGTCAAGAACGCTGTTGCGGAGGTAGGCATGTCATTGTCAACATCTACAGTCAAGAGACAGCTTTATGTAGGGATGTACGAAACACTTAACTGGTTTCGTCCAGGGACATCCACAGTGGGGGGGAGGCGCTCCGTCCCTCCCCCCGAAATCCTCGACGGGGGGAGAGGTGATCCGTTCCTCCCCCCCGGAATCCTGCCCGGCTGGCTCCGCTCTGCGGCCAGGCCACGGAGCCACCAGCCGGGCCAACCCGCAGCGGGGCCTCCAGCCACTGCCGGGCTGGTGCGGATGCAAATGGCGTCCTGAGTAGGGGACACCATTTGCGTCCCTATGGTAGCCTCTGATAGGCTACGTAAATATTTACGTAGCCTATCACGGCTAAAGCAGGGACGCAAATGGCGTAGGGGATGTCATTTGCGTCCCTGCTTTAGCTGTGATAGGCTACGTAAATATTTATGTAGCCTATCACGGGCTACCATAGGGATGCAAATGGTGTCCCCTACTCAGGACGCCATTTGCATCCGCAGCAGCCCGGCCGGAGCCACTGCCACCACCGCTGAAGCCGGAGCCGCAGCCAGGTAGGCTCCGTTTCATGGGGCTTTTGCGGGGTGGTGGGGCAGGTTGCTCCGTTCCGCCACGGATTCCGGGGGGCCAAATTCACTGGAATTTGGTCCCCCTGGAATCCGTGGTGGAATTCTCTAACATCCCTAGCTTTATGAATGTAAATACAGAGGCTTCACAACAAGGTGCCAAACACTGGTAACGCTCAAGAACAGACAGGCCAGATTAGCCTTTGCCAGCAAACACCTAAAAATGCCTGCCCAGTTCTGGAAGAAGATTCTTTGGACTGATGAAACCAAGTTTAACTTGTACCAGAATGGTGGGAAGAGAAAAGTATGGAGAAGGAAAGGAACAGCTCATGATCCAAAGGATACCACATCATCTGTCAAACATGGTGGAGGCAGTGTTATGGCATGGGCATGTATGGCTGCCAATGGAACCGGGTCACTGGTGTTTATTGATGACCTGACTGCTGATAAAAGCAGCAGGATGAATTCTGAAGTGTATAGGGCCGTACTTTCTGCTCAGATTCAGTTGAATGCTGCCAAACTGATAGGACGTCGCTTCATATTGGACCACATTCATTCATCCAGTCCCCAGCTGAAGGTTCTACTCAAGCTTCTCCATCTGGTACTTCAGTCAGGAACCTGGATTTGCTGCACATGGCCTTTCTAGGAGATGTACTTCTTTTCCTTTTTATCTTGATTTGTCAGATCTGTATTGGTTTAGAATGCCTGGGTTCATGGGCCCAAAGGGTAAAATCTAACCTAAGTCCTACTTAGAGTAGACCCGTTGAAATGAATGTGAGTTAAGTTAGTCATAACTAACTTAAGTCCTTTTTTTAAAAATAGGTCTACAGTAAGGAGAATTTAGGTTGGATTTTACCCAATGAACACTAGTAACTGCCCTGCTTCCTCTAATCTTGCTTATGTAGTCATCTTGCTGATATGAACAGCTTGCACCTTAAAAACAATTGCCCTAATTTTTTGCCCACCCACCCCAGTCACTATTAGCCACATAAAGGGTTTAAAGGCAAACTCTGAAGCTGATGGCTCAGCCAAAATATGAGTCAAACATTTAGACTTCCGAGATGCAAGAGTTCAAGTTTCAGCAGTCTTAATTTGGATGCAAACCAAAAGTCTGAAGTCATTTCCTCCTCCAGGATGATATGTGTGGACAAAGGCACACACATGGCAAGTTTAAATCAGTGATTAAAATGAACATAAACTAAAGGAACAATTAATCAAGACACACCACAATGTCCTATAATCCATGGCCAAGTAATTTTTTTGCACTTGGACTAATGAAATATTCATAAAACACAGCATAGCTATGTCGCCCAGAATCCAAAGAACTACTAAATCATGCCAGGTGGAATTTTTGACTTTGAACCTTTATGCCATATCAGAAGCTGTTTTTAAACATCCCTCTAGTTTCAAAAGTCATTTTCCGTGTGGCACAGAGCCTGCCTCTTGAGATATTAGGCGCCTTTAACCAAGTAGAGCTAGTTGTGCTATGCTTTGGATCTTAGCTGTTGATGGGACTTTCACGTAATGTAGCTTATATAGTTACTTTCTATAGTTATTGATGTGATTTGTTTTACTTTTCAACACTCTGGGTTGCATCCAATGTTAGCTAACTTAAATCCCATTGATTTCAGTGGGTGTACTCTAAGTAGGACTAAGATTGGCTAGAACCCTCCGGTACTTATTGTTGGCGGAAAAGCGGGACATACATGTTTTAATAATACAAATGAATTTAGTTGCAAATTGTGTGTGTGTGTGTGTGTGTGTGTGTGTGTGTACCTCATATTTTATACTGAATATTATGCTTTACACCTTAGTCTTAACCTCTGGCCTCAATCAGGTAAGGTGTACACATACACACAAGTCATGTCTCTGTGTTAGCTTTTTTGTCTTTCCTTCATCCAGCAGTTCTTTGCTAAACTGCAGTGTGCTTTTTGAAACTTGGAGGCGTGTACAAAGCAGATGTGTGGATGTCGCGCATTTGCTTTTGATGCACAGAAATGCACACCAGGACAAGGCATATAGATATTGCTGGATTGTGACCATTATGCAGAAGAGATTCAGTGACTTCTATGTAATCATACATAGGAGAAATTGGCCTTGGAGGTAAAGCTGTTTTGTCTGTTTGGTTGCAGCAGGGAATAAGCTCACAAATTGTAGGCTGCCTTAGCAGCCAAACAGCTAGGGACCAGTGCTGATGTTTGCTAGGAGAGAATAAAGGATGCAACTGAAGGATGTGGAGCTATGGTGGTATATGTTTTAGTGTAAGCCCTTTTGCTTGATGAAAATAAAGCTAAAATGTGAATGGTACAGAACATTGTTTCAATTTTATAGTTGAAAACCTTTTTCATAGGGCAGACACACACATGCTATTCCATCTATCCATCTGTCATAGAGGGCAAAACCATTATCCACATTTGTGGTTTTCATTTCAGGAATATAAGCACAGATATAAAAATGGTGGCTGAAAAATTGCCGGACAGTGGCTAGTTCAGGATTATATCATTTTAGGTGTGAAAGTAGGGATAAGTCTTTTGATGACTCTTCAGGGAATTGAGGTTTTGTTCAGGTGACTGTTGCTTTATTTTTAGGCCTCCTGCAAGGATATTTCTGCAAGTCAATATGATATTTAAAGTGATAATGTGAAAAGGTTTTGTATACCAGAGATGTGCAACCTGCATCCAGAATTATTATTATTTTTTGTATGCCTGTTCTTTACACTCAGACATGATGTGCAGGACCACATCCTGTGTCTTTAGATTGTTTTATATGGGAAGCAATTGTTTTGTTAAGCACTTGGTCCTAATTGACAGGTTGTAGATGTGTCCCACCCCACAGCGTGCTCTCTCTCTCTCTCTCTTTCACTTCATCACCCACATAAATGAATTGCCAAGCAGACTTTTATCCTTTGCCCATCTGAGTTTAAAAGCTAGGTGCAGCAGTCATGCTGTATCTTGCATACATACTGACCTTGCTGTGGAATTCAGTGTAAAAGGGTTCACCGAGGTAATTTTAGACCCTGGACTTAATGACCGTATGCTCCCTCCTTAGATGACCATGTGTATAACTTCAGTTGTGAAGCACACAATTAATGTATGGCTTCTCCTCAGCCCAAACACCATTCCATGCTTTAAAACTGCTTCTACAGTCCTGATACATTAGAACAACAAAACTGTTAGCCAACCCTGAGTTTTTAAAAATGAAACCTCTGAACAGGTAGTATTTTGCATTGTAAACTCACTTAAATCATAGCACCTTCATAACTACAGAAATAAAATGGACTACTTTGCTACTTCTTCCCAGATGCCCTCGCCACATGCCACTCTCTGGGTAATCATTTGGGGTCCAGCTCTCACTGCAGCACCAGGAGGGTTTGTTTCCTGTCTGTTAAGAAAATCCCAGGGCAACAAATGGGATTACCCAGGAGATTGTTTGATGGATTTGGGACTAAGTTTGTTTTGATTCTGTTCTAGGTTTGTTCAGGCTGAATTATAAGATGTCTTTTCAAAGAGAGAAGCTCAAAGTTATTCTGCAAAAGTTTGATTCAGCCTTTTCCTAGCTACATGGTAAATAAAGGATAGACAGTGATTTTTCAAATATAGAAAAGTCTCCATTTTATTTTCAGATAATACCTTCTGTGCCTAGCAACACAAATATCTCGGGGGAGGGGGGGGGCAGCAGAGAGCTCAGTTTTGAGGAATTTGCAGATTTTCCATGGTGATAGATTCTGTCATTTCAGGGCTTCTGTCGTCCTGGATGGTGTTCTCCTTCCCTGGCTAATTGCCAGTTTCTCCAGCAGGTTAGCATTTGTTTCTGATGGAGAAGGCCCAGCACTCCTTTTAGTTGCTGTGAGGTGATTCAGGCTCACACAGAGAGCCTACAAGAATGGCCTTTTCTGTGAGATACTGATTTGTCATTCTATGTGATTATTAAGAAGTTATAGCCTTTACTGTTGACACCTGCAAAGACCTCCATTGCCTGAATTCCTCCCACCCCCCAATAGTATGGCACATTTCTAACTTATCTGTCACTGAAAAGCAAGCTGGAGTAGAATACTGATAGTGACAAGTTCTTAAAGTGCTTTTAATTTGCGAAGTCCTTAACGGTCTTTCTTGTTGTCAGCATCATGTGAGCAGACAAATGGGTTGTCAGCATCATTTGAGGAGAGCTGGCTGGCTGTAGTGGGCAATGAGGGAGTTCAGTGGATCTCATCCAGGATGGGGTTCCACAGTTTCAACACCACAACCAAGAAGGCCTTGCCTCTCATACCAGTTCATTTAATCTCACTAGATGCAGTCTGCCTGTAACCCTTCAGCAACCCTGGTAGGTAACTTATTATTTGGGCTCAGCAAGGTGATTTAAATTTGAGATACAGTGACTTGCCTAAGGCCTCACAATGACCCTGTGTCAGAGGTGGGACTTTAGTCAAACTTGGTGCATACTGAAGCTCTCTTGCATGTTTCCAGGTCCTTGAGCTCTCACTACTGCGTTGTATCCAGTGATGACTTTGCCTTAGCAAAAAGTACTTCCACTCACAGGTTGGGACACCCAATTTTTGCTGATCTTTCTTACCTACTGCAGCCCTCCGCAACATATCCCACGCTGCTCTGGAGGGTTCCCCAACCCACAGGAGCAGCCTTTTGGGAGAGGGGAGGGGTTTAAGTGGGTAGGGGGATTAGCAAAATTAGGGTGTTACTCTTTCTTCCCAGGCAAAGCCACAATTGGATACAGTCCAGTGTCTCTTAAAACTGTCTGCCCAAGTTGTAGAAAAGCAAGGTCCCCTTATGTCTTTATGTTACTATGTGAAAGAATGGTAATTTCCTTTCTCTTTCTTCTCAACTGTGAATGGCACAACTGGGTTGAACCTTTTCTGCATTACTGCAGACTAGTGTCTCTGTAAGTGTTTACACAAAAGGGAAGGACGGATACATTAGGGTTGTAGGACTGTCGCTCCATCCCACCAAAAGTACACTAAAACACAGTCTCTGGGAGAGAAGGCAAACCTTACTTCAGTTTCCTCTTCCACTGCAATTAAGAGCTGGCGTTGTTGCTTCCAAAGGGCTAGAAGAGCTGGGCTCTATTTATCTCCTGCAAGTATCCGTCTTCTCCTGTGACATGTCCTCCCTTTCCCCCCTGCTCTTCTTCTGGCTGCTCCTCTCTGCTTTCTTCCCCTGCCTTCGAGAGGATGCAGGTTTTTATTCTTGAAGCTGAGAGCCTCACCCTCCTACCTGACCATCTTTGATGATCCTTCCTTAAAACCACCATCAGTTGCTCTGCATGAAGTCTTAACTGAAGTGCAGGTGAGCCACCTTGGGAGAAGCTCGTTTTGTTTGTGAGTGCTGGTGCTCGCTCAAGGGCAACTTATACGTTGCGTTCCTTCTGCCCAAATGGGTTGTCAGCATCATGTGAGCAGAGCTGGCTGGCTGTAGTGGGCAATGAGGGAGTTCAGTGGATCTCATCCAGGATGGGGTTCCACAGTTTCAGCACCACAACCAAGAAGGCCTTGCCTCTCATACCAGCTCATTTAATCTCACTAGTGGATGCAGGCTACTATAAATGGCTCTCTCACAAACCTGGCACCTTATAGGGACCAGGCCTCTATGCTGGGCCACAACATACAGCCCATTGCCAGTGTAGTCTGTTCCTCTTCATAGTGGCTCCTCTATATCAGCCTTCCCCAACTTGGTGCCCTCCAGATGTTTTGGCTTCAATTTCCATCAGCACTAGCTGGCATGGATAATGGTCAAGAATGCTGGGACTTGTAGTCCAAAACATCTCGAGAGTACCAGGTTGAGGAAGGCTGCTCTATACTGTCATGGTTGCAGAAAGAACTACAGCGGGGAAATTGCAACCATCCTCCCATCCTGGGTCATTTGGCTGCTGCTGTTCTCCCTGTCTCTCCTCCTATAATGTATAAAGTCCTATATATGCTAATGCAGGATTGGTTATTAATATTTTTAATTGTGTGTGGAATGTTGCCTGGGGTCAGACATTGATTTGCTTTAGTATTTTGAATTCACCATAATATTTATTTGACATAGGTGATTCAGTTACATACCCCTGAATAATTTGTTTACATATAATAAGCCATTTTGGGGGGGTACCACTTTGAGGCTTTGCCTCTCCTCCTATGGCTTTTACTCTCTGTTGTTGCTTCTCCTTCCTGTATCCCTGTGGATGTGGCATCCTGCTGCCATTGCACATCAAGCCTGGTTAGCTAGGGCAAGAATCCCAGCTGGTGGTGTCTACATTGCTATTGCAGCTAGAAGGATGCACACTTTCTAATTTAGCTCCTGGCCGGAATAAAGGAACTGGCCTTATGAGCTGCAGCATAAACGCGGTGCTCCGGACACACAGCAAAGGGTTTATTTATAGGGTTTTGTAAGAGGCTTTTATATAATACACTTCAAACCAGCGAATCAAAAGTTTGTTTTCGGTGAAATGTTTTATTTCAGTATAAATATATCCATAAAGATTATGGATGAATTTACATGTAAATGAATATAAATGGCATCTTCTGTATTGAGCTGGGCTCTGTGAAAAGCAAGAATCTCACAGCCTGATGTCAGGAAAAGCTATAGAAGCAAAGCAGCAAACAAGGTAGAAGTAGTAGGATCCAACCATTGGCCAGTGCGCTCATTTGGTGATAGACAAGTGGTCCCAGCTTCTTGCAACTGATGTTGCTTTGCTAGTGTTTTCCCCTTATCTTTCCAGTAGCAGTTGGCCACTGTTTGCATTGCTGAAACTACTGTGTATTTATTTGATTGGAATACCTAGGTGGTATAGTCCATGGGTTGCGTCCAGTGATGTCTGTCAGCCAGCTGAATGGATACCGCTAATACACAGATTATCCCCTTTCTCCTGCGCACTCCTAAATTTGCTGTGGAGCATTGGGGATGCAGGGGGAAGGAGAAGTCCCATTGCATGAGCAGATGTCTGCTTGTGTGATGTTGGATAGAGTCCTACGTCCATTAATTTAAATAGATCCTGGTTGCTCCCAAACGAAGTAACATGATAATTGTTAAAGTAACTTCTGTTGATAAACAATAAGCAAATGTTTGAATTGTACTGAATTTTGAGGTACTGGTATAGAGTTCAAAATCACATGGAGGAGGAGACTACAGAGGTAGAACAGGCTCCCCACTTCAGAAGGCCCCCCCCCCCAACATGTGGAAAGCAGCAGGGCCGGGGCCCAGTTAACTGAATGTTCATCACATCGCAATGTCAGTTAGATTGTTAGTTAGAAGAGGAACCCTGGCCTTCGTCTGTACCACATCTTCCTGATGTAGGACAAGTGTGCTCTAAGCAGTCTGTGGGCTTCCGTTCTCTGCTGGAGTTTGTTTCTGTGCCTCTGGACAAACTAAAGTTGCTAGAAAATTACATAATGAAGTGATAGAATGCAAGGGTCTGAAGCCAGAACATATGTTTTCTTATATGCTCAAATGCCTATATAGACCACTGTTTACATTACTGATTAGTAATGCATTTGTCTGCTTGTTTTTGCTGCAGATAGCAAACACTGAGGGGAGGGAGAGTGTAACATGCACAAACCTCCAAGTCACAAATGGGTTCCAGACCCGGCCTGTCCTTTAGATCAGCCTCCCCCAACTTGGTGCCCTGCAGATGTCTTGGATTGCATTTCCCATCACTCTTAGCCAATGACCCTGCTAGCTGGGAATGATGGGGGTAGTAGTCCAATCACATCTGGAGGGCACCAGGCTGGGGAAAGCTGCTTTAGATTTTGATACCAAATTCCTACAAAACCACATCTGCATTTAGCAGGATTGTGGAGATCCTCCTTTTAATCAATTTATGTCTGCATTCTTCTATATTTAGATCTTTAGATGAAACCAGAGTGAAGGACCCACCAATACTTTCTCTTTATCCCTGATTAAATTAATTTCCTCACATGGTGGCTTGTAGGAGCCATGGAGGTGCAGTACATGCCATATAGAAAAAACAGCATTACAACTACAAATATACATTTGAATGTGTAGGGCAGTTTGTTAATGTGCCTGGCAGTTGGTTCACACAAAGACACTATGTGGTAGAATAGGGCATCTCAGGTCCATCTCTTCAACCCTGACTCCAGCGCTATTAAAGTATGAGCTAGTGCAGAAACAGCTGGCATATTTCCCAATTCTCCTCTCCTTATTTGCATGATTAGGAATACATCACATTATTATCCTGAAAGAGTAACTCTTATACACTTGCATAAGGAATTCCAAGGTTCATAATGCACTTTTGCTCATTATCTCAAGTTGCTTTCAACTCACTGTGCACTTGCAGTGACTTCTGAAATCCATCTATTTCTGTATGTCCAAGATAATGACCATGCCTTTATTTCACTTTCATGGTAGTGGCACTGGCTACCAGTTTGTTTCTGGGCTCAAATTAAGGTTCTGGTACTTTCCTCTAATGCCCAAAATGGCTTGGTGCCAAGATATCTCAAAGATTGCCTGCTTCCTTATAAGTCTGTCCACACATTACATTCATCATCTGAGGCCTTGCTGTGTATCTCACCACTAAATGAGGTTGGTGGGAACACCGGACAGGGCCTTTTCTGTGGTGGCACTGTGCCTGTAGAACTCTCTTCCTAGAGGGATTAGATTGATTCTTCACTGCTCACTTTTCAATGGTTAGTGAAGACATTCTTACTTGGCTTACCTTTTCATGATTGTTAGAATGAGCTGATACTTGCTCTCATTCCTATGTACTGTACTGTTCTAAGTTTTAATTTTTGTGGTTTACAAGTGTTTTAAATTATTTGTATTGTACACCTCCTTGAGAGTCTATTGGTTGAAAAGTGGTATAGAAATATGTTAATAAATAAAGTACACTCTCCTTATTTTATTGTTGATGATGTTGCTCTGCTTGCTAAAACCTTTTCTTAATTTTGTTCCCTAAACAGGTGTGGAAGATTCTAAAGAGCCATTATTAACTGGATTAATGAACCAAATAGTCTTGCTTAGGACCATTATTTACTTGCATCTCTGACATCAACAGAGAGGTAAGAAACGAATAGTAGCAACATACTATTTCCAGCTTACATAGTTGTGGTCTTACTTTTGCATGTAGATGTTCCAGTTGTAAGCTCCTTTGATGCATTCATTCATGTACCAAAATGAAACGTGTTGTTTCTGTATGTGCAATAATTGTTATTGTTGCTGCATATATTCAGAAAATACTCTTTCCGTGGCCCAGTTCAGATTTAATAGAAAGCAATAGCTTCCTGGTATATGAATGAGCTGCAGTGAGCCTTGAGCTTACTCACATCTGTCTCCCTTCATCTCTTTCCTGCCCATGAGAAGGAGATCAGAAGTTTCCAGTTTTAAACAAACAACAGTTGCCTGTGACATCCATACTTGAATTGTGGTTTGTTTAAATTCTAGTTAGCTAAAAAAGGCCAGGATCACAAGCTGTGGTTTCAGGTCCTGAGTTGTTTGAATTAACTAGAGTTTAAACAACCCATAGTTCTGAAAGGTTGGGTATCGTGGAGAACTGTGGTTAGTTTAAAATCAGAAGTGGATTCTTCTGAACTCCTCCTCTGGTAACTAAAGGGGGAGGCTCGCTGCAGCTCATTCACATAGTGGGAAACCATGGTTTCCTGTTTCATGTCTTTGCTGTGCTCTTTCTGCTTAAAGTTCTAGTTTCTCCTGCAATTTACCAAAGGCTATTTTTTATGTTAACATAAATATTAGTGGCTGGGGAGTGGGCTGTGGATTGGGTGGGTGGGGGGGGTTCAATGTTGTATTTGTAGCTTGAACTATAATCAGTTGAACTTCCAAAAGGAACAGATTATCTGGATTGTGAGTGAGTTTATAAAGTACAAATACGACATTTCTTTGACATGTTTAAAACTTATGAGATCATGTACATATTCTGAGCTTCTTGCCACCAAGGAATGTGCAGTTTCTGATACTATCCAAGGTATCAGTTCTTAACATCAGTTCTAGGAAACTGTACCTCAAACTGTGAGTGAATAGAAAAGCAGTTTGTTTTAACTTACATTTGTACCAATCATGTATCAAGTTGAGGGGGGTGGTGATTCTTAAAGCAAAAGGTTGTGGATTGTTCCCTAAGTATAATCAAATTAATTTAAGTGGCACAGGTTCTGTGTGCTTCCTAAGCATGAATTCAGAGATCACAAGCATTGTGTACAGGACATCAAAGTTTGCTGCTGTACTTAAAAAGTCCAGAACTTAGCTTCTGCCATGATAATCATTTGTGCATAATAGTTGATGGTCATTTGTGTGTTAAGTCTTATGAGTTTGTGTCTTCTGTTATGTGTATTTGGTGCATTTCCACAAATAACACTAAGATACATCTTCCAGTCTTGACTGCATCACTTCTGAATGCTGTAAATTCAGTGTTCTAACATTACATTGGAGCTGGGTCAAGAGCCACAAAATACCACAGCTAGGGATGGATGCAACTCTTGTTCAGTTCACAATTTGATGTGAATTTGCCTAATTCACATTCCCCAAATGTCGACACGAAACTGAATGCAGATGCACTGTGAAATCCGGACTTTCCCAAATGTGAGCAAATTTGGTGATTGAAAATGTGCACAAAATGCACATATTGGGGAGAAATGCACACTGAAAAAAGTACACATTTTTGTGTGGCCTTTTCAAGACAAAATTCACAGATTGCAGCAGAAACATTTGCAAACATAACTAGGAAAATCCGATGAGCTGAGTGAAAGTGAACATGACAGAATGACCCATCCCTAAGCATACCACCACCAACACAACAGAGCTGAAAAGGATGCTCCGGCATAGTTTTTCTGCAAGGGAGTAGGCATGGTCACTGCAAGTTGTTGTTGCAGCTGTTGATCTTCTCTGGACTTACTGCTTGTATGCCTACCAGCACAGGTGGATCTATGTGCTCTAATGTGCTTCGATTCCTGGATTTGCCAGAACTTACTCCTTAGAGGTTGCTCAGATTGAACCTTCACAAATTAGGAATTGAAAGTGGAAGAACACCATTTAGAAAATGTTTTAAAAAACTGTTATCCATTTATAAGAACAGCTTTAGAAATATTTGAAGTATATTAAGTAAAGCGAAAACCTATGAAAATCTCTTATTTTCCACCTCTATGTTCTGTGCCTCTGGATTTCCCAAGAACACATTCAACAGTCTGCTAGACTGATTTTAGCACTCTGTTGTGGTTTGGGAAAGTCTGATTCTGTATTCAAATACATTTGCATTTCACTCCCCTCCTACACAGAAAGGGACCAAAGGAGCCCAGTGTAATGTTTCCTCATGGAAGAGAACCTATGAAAAAGTAAAAATATCATTTCCAAAGTTCAAGGTCTTACCTTACAAGAACTTGGAGAGTAAACGCTCTGAAGACCACAGGCTGAAGCAACAACATTAGAGGATTTTTCTTCTCCTAAGCAAAAACATATGTTTGGCGAAGTTCTCTGTAAAGCACTCTCTCTCTCTGCTTCAGATGGTCTAATATAGCCTCCCCCAACCTCATTCCCTCCAGATGTTTTGGACTACAACTCCCAGAATTCCTGACCATTGGCCATGTTGGCTGGGGGTGATGGGAGTTATAGTCCAAGCCATCTGGAGGGCACCAGGTTGGGGAAGGCTGATCTACTATAATGTGTCAAGCCTCCCCCTCCCCCCAGCCAAATTAATTCTCGAAGCCTAGCCAAATAGTTTTTGTTGCACATTGGGCGGGGGAAGGGGAAGAGGCAGGACGGAGCATGCTGAGGGGGAAGAATAGAGCGCCTGGAGAGGAAGTAAGATAACATCCTATCCAGGCATAACATCCTGTCCTGTGCTTCTGTGATGATTGTCTGAAAAAGATAAGCGGCAGTATTTCTCCTGCTCTCCCAGTACTTCTGAGAGTGCTCAGTGCTGTAAGAGAATGCACTTGCATGTTGATGCAGTATCAGTGAGTGAGCACTTGCTATTAAAAGAATGTAAACAAACACGCAGGCCTATTATTTTGAAGAATGCAATCTAGTCCCAGTCCAAGCACAGGGAGAGGGGTCAGCAGGAACTCAAATGAGAAATCAATGGAATTGATGGTAACTTACAGCATTGGGATAAGGGGTGGATAGGGTGTCATGCACATTACTGTGGTGCAGCACATTAAAGGATTTTCTCTGTTCCTTAAAGTGGGATTTTAAAATAGGTCTTTCAGCTTTCATTAGCATTTGAGTTTATGGTCCTTCTGTGAATTGAGGCTCATACAGATGGAGCTTTTGTATCTTTAGAAAACTATCAGTAATAATGAGTGGGCCGGTAATAGCATATCCCTCCCACCCCCATGTAAGAGACATGTATGTGGTTGGATTTTATGATGCGCATTCTTGATTGGCTTAATTTAGATTATTCTGGTGGTGCTGTTATAGCACATGCTGCTACCCCCTGGAAAGCAAAACTTTAATGTCTGCAGGGTGGTTTATAGAGCTATAAAACCAGTTTTTAATGAAAAAAGTGAGTCTGTTCCAAAGGTTTGGCCTTGGTGTCTGATTTCAGTGCTGGATGTGAAGAAGAAACCGTATTTCCTCCAGTAGGTGCAGAGACTGCAGCCAAAACTGTGCTGCATTGAGCCTATGGACAGGAGATCTTCCAACAAAGAGAGAGAGTAAAACTCTGGTGTAGCAATTCTAGTGATTTCCTCCCATCAAAGCTGGTGTTAGTTATCGTGTCCAGCACAAAGACTTAAGGCCAGTTGATTTAACTGTCTTGGGTTACGCTACTTCATACTGCAGGTGAACCCTTCTCCCTGATACGTTAATTTTGTATGGGCAGGGATTGTTTTATTTGAGAGAACGGTTATCTATGTACAATCCACCAGGAAAGGAAGAAAAACTCTTACACTTGATTCTGCTGAATGTAAAAAGTGCCCTGCATTCTGAACTGGCTCTCATATGCAGACCAGTGTATGAACCCTGGTTTTGGATAGAACCCTTGGCAATATAGGCCCATAGGTGGCATCCTCTACAACCACTCCCACAATGTCAAAGAAGCCACAGAAAGAATTTCCTGTCACACTAGTGAGTATGCAGACTGTGGTCTTAGTGCCCAGTCTCTGGACTTTGGGGTTTGTATAACTTCATATGTCAGGTCAGCCTCAGGTCCAAAACATTCTGACAGTTGACCTGACATCCTCTGCATATGTACTTCTGATTCAGTTGACTAACCTGATCTGACCCTTATATGTGTCCAATGCATCTTGTTGGCAATCTCATCATATTTCATGGACTATGGAATCCTGCTTGTCTTCTGTCTATTGTACTTGCTGCTGCATAGGAGAGAGAACAAGGGAATATACATTCCAAATGCAAACATAATTGTGCCTTTCACATACCTAAGAACACCACTGTTAGCTGCTCAGACTCCTGACGGTATCAGCCATTCCTTCAAATATGAAGTGTATTGGTGTTGGCAACCTGTTTTGCAACTGGTTTATACCTTTATTCAGTCTTTACTATTCAGAGTTTACATGTGGCAGTTTTTCATAGTTCAGCTATGCTCACTGAATAGGAGCTGATAAAATCTTTGTGTATTACACAGTGTTAACTTGCTTTTAATAATTTCCATACAACTATAGCTAACATTACTCATCTTATAGCAGGAAGAAGCAACAGCAGTGTGTGCATTTTCTAATACATTTTTCTGTGTGTCACATTCTGAGGCCGTGATAGAATTATCTAAATGAATTTAGTGAAAAATAATGTCATATATGTTTCCGTTGCATATATTTTATCCGTCATTGTGAAGAAGCTGGCAGTGCATTTATATTCTGTGTATTCATTTGGAGACAGTCCTTGAAATCTTTTTGACACTGCGACCTCTAGTTTTCAAGCTAAAATGCAGACAGACAAGGATAGTCTGAAGGAGAAATGCTGTTGTGACCCTGAATCCTTTTGAATACTGCATTTCCAGAGTCTTCTCTCTTCGTACAATAAAAAAAGAGCAATCCAAAACACTACTAGGTAGATAAACTACCTGACACCCTATTTGAAGCCACATTTATTTCAATGTATGTCTTCTTGATGTCAATGGAATTTATTTCCATATTAATGAAATGTTAGTCTTACTTTATTTCCACCTTATTCCTAAACACACTTCCTTGCAAGTAACTTCTTCCAATCCCAGTGGAATTAGATGGCTTTGAAACCAAAGCCTTACAATGCAATTCTGTGCATATTTACTCAAATTTAAGGTGTGCATAGGACAATGAACTACAGCCATAGTGCGGTAAATCATTCCAAGTTGCATTGAAGAACTAGTAGTATACTAGTAGTATACACTTTAGTCTGTTTTAACTAGTGGCTTACATGTATTGGGAAGATAATAGATTTTGTTACTTTTTCAATGACTGGAACATAATTGGAAATGTGATGGCAAGATTGCAGCAAAATGCAGCAGCCAGATGGATAACAGGGACAAGGAAGTCCAAACATATAAGACCGGTTTTGGCCCACTTGCACTGGCTGCCTTTATGTTTCTGAGCCTGATTCAAGGTGTTGGTTTGTTTTAATCTATAAAGCCTTACATGGCTTGGGACTGCAGTACCTGATGGAGTGGCTCTATTGGAATGAACCTACCCGTACACTGTGTTCATCATCTAAGGCCCTCCTCCAGGTGCCTCCTCTGAGCAAGGTGTGGGAGGCGGCAACAAGGGAAAGGGCTTTCTCGGTGGTGGCCCCCCAATTCCAGTGAGGCCCACCTGGTGCCAACTTAGTTATCTTTTCAGTGCCAGGTTAAGACCTTTGTCTTCTCAGGCATTTTGCAGCATATAATGAGGTTTTAGCTATTGGGCAGTATAGAAATGTAATAAATGAAGTGAATGGAACCTACTGTTCCCTTGTGGAGTCTTCCTGCATGATTAAAGGGATTTTGTAGCAGGCATGCTGTGAAGAGAGAGACTTCCCCATTGTACTGTGTGTGCACATCTTTTTGGATAGGCACTGACCTCAGGAATGAATATTTATGTAAAGCAATATGAACTTTTAATCACAATATCTAGAAGCACTTCTGACTATAGAAGTCAGTAACATTCAATATGTAGTGGCCTGGTTCACACACAATAGCAGCCCAGGGTTTGGATCTCTGGGTTGTTGAGTGTTGCATCTGAACCCAGACCTCTGGCTTGTCAGGGGAGAGACAAACCAGAGAAATAACCCATAGTTTGTTGTAGGGTTGTTTTTCTGGCTTGTCTGTCCCCCAGTAAGCCAGAGGTCCGGGTTTCGGAGCAAGGCTGAGCAATCCAGTGACAGAGCATCGCTGGGTTGTTTAGCCATACACACTTGTTTGTTCCCAGTGACGTGCAAAGATGGCTAATATTTCTGCTACAACAAACAGTCTTAGCAAGATTTCAAGAAATAATGCTCTTGAAGCAAATTGAAGACCTAGTATATGGGTTCATCTGGTCATCTGGCCAAACAGTTATTCTTCAAGCAGGCCATGTCCATATCAACTCTTCCTTCTGAAATTGCTTCCGGGAAGGACCAGGAGGACCTGTTTTGTCCTTGACGGATACTCAACGTTTGCGTTTTCTGATCAAAGAGAGGTGCATGAAATACTTCTCTGAATAAGCAGGCTCCCGTTGGAAGTAGCAACTTTTGTCTAGGCACTTGACAAGAAAATACATGCTATTTTTTTCCATCTGAGCTAGAACTGAGTAGGCCAGGAGAAGAGTTAGAGTATCAGTCTAGAACTCCATCTAACAAGCAGATCTACTAGCAAGGGGCCTTCACTCAGCCTGCTGCTTCAACCATCAGGCTTGGGCGACTGCCCATGAGTGTATCTGCCTCTAGGTGGCTAAGCCTGGCTGCCTGTTCAAGCGGCAAGGCTGCCGAGAGCATCAGTGCAGGCGAACCAGGGATCTCTTTAACAAGATACCCACCTACGAATGGCTGAATCTGGAAGTGGGGCCTCTACCAGTGGCTTCCTCCAGAATGTGGGATTGCCTTGCACCTGTCGTTCCCAAGGCACAGCCCAGCGGGGAGACAGCTGGGTCAGGCTCGCCAAAAGCCTTTCCTGAACTGAACTGTGACAGCCTCACCCCACCTACCCTTCCCTTGCTATTTGACACTCTTTTCTCCACTCCTTTTTGTTGATTACTGATCTTTTCCCGTCTCATCCGAGTAATGCAAATCTGTGGGTGGGGACTGCCCGTGCTACATAATTCTTTAGAAATGGAACACTTTGAATCATGTATCTCAAGATTTCATTCTCTCAGGTTTGGATATTTTCAGGGAGGTAATGCCTGTTCTTATCAACCTTACTTGATTGCAGATTTCCCAAATAGCAACTTGTGCTATTTCAGCTAAAGCAACATTCCTAACTTTGCAAGAGGGGAGAAGCTGAATGGCTCTGATTGCTGCCGGAAACTTCTCTCCTCTTCCCACACTCATGTTTTGGAGACAGTGGAATGCAGGACTGCACTGATTTTCCTGACTGACCATGGCTGCAGTATTGCTTGGAATCACTGTGCAAATGGTAGGGACGGATGTCTAGCCAGAGGAGTGACCGTGCTTGGGATAGATTCCAGGGTGCAAGCACTTGAGCCCTCCTGTTGTGCATCACTAGTGCCCTAACTCCAGTTTCAATAATACATTCACTGGTTTTCTGAATGCTCTTGCCTGGAAGCTCAGCTAGGTTGCATGCTTACGAAACTCATTGCATTGTGAAAATTCCCATGTAATAGTGGTTCTTCATTTGGTCCATTGGTACTTTGCCAAGTAGTGCAGAGGCTGAATATGTTCCAAGCTGGCAAAGAATCTCAGATCCATGTTAACAGCTTTCACTAGATGGTTGTACACTGTTTTGAACTGAACATTAGTGGAACAAGCATACATGGGCTGATGAGGTATACTATTCCATTTGTTTTTGCAAAAAAACCATAAAGTGCTTGTGTGGCCATCTTGGCCACATGGTATAGTTGAATGAAAGAGGGGGACAGGATGTGAGGGAGGGCAGTAAGGCAGCAAACATTCCCCCCCACTACCCTGTGTACATTCAATATTAGCTGTTTGACTGGCAAATGTAACTTGACTGCAAGTCATGAACTTCATTGAATTTGGTCCAAAAAAGACACAGCTGAGCAATCTACAGGAAGCAATATTTTCCTAGAAATACGCAGTTCCAAACTGTATAAGTTCTTGCGCAGCTCATAAAAGTGCCTGTACGCTAAACCTGTGTCCTGTTCAAGGGAAGATTTTTTTAATTGAACAGAATTGGACTTCTGATATGAAAACTGAACCCATTGTGCAGTGAAGCAGCAGTGATAGGGACACTCGGTTGTTTCTAGTTGCAGCTGTTTACCAAAGTTTTTTGCAAAATATGGAAAAATGTGAGAACGTTAGTTCAGTAATGGTTCCAAGCTTGACTAGTGGAAAATATGACAGTGTTTCCATCAGCAGTTAAGAACAAGTTAGGCCTTTTATTTCTACAGGGGAGGTGGCATACAGTTTGCCCTACACAGGAAACTGTCAACGGCAACCTGCGAACAGCTGTGCAATGACTGTATGTAGGAGGGACGAGTTCAAAGCTTTCCTGATATTTTTTGATGGCTTTAACTTTTTCAGTGTTGTATCAGATATATACAAGTATATATAAATAGAGGACCCTATATGATCTTACCTACTAGAGGTAGTTACCGTGGAACTGAGACCCAAATACCAGAACACATGAAATTATATCATTTGCAAAAAGCAGCAACCCATCAACAGTGACTATTCCTCAGTACTCTCACACAACAGAAGTATAATATAATGTGCTCATTCTACCAAATGAGTTTACTATGGATGAATTCCCATTCTTGATGCACACACCCTCCCTCCATCATCCCAGAAAAGGGGAAATATGAACTATTTGTAACACATGACAGTGATGCTGCTAATACTGTCCTTCATGTATTTCAGACAGAACGGGTTGGATCCAGATTTAGGCGTGTGCAACTGGGTGGTGGAAGAGGATTTCCATATCCCCTCATCCTCATGGCAGCCCCCCCCCCCAGTTCCCTGAAAATGCCACACAAAGAATCAGGAGACCCCACTGATGAATGGGGTGAGCTGTGGTATAGAGGGGAGGGTGATCCTCCCAAAATTGGGTAGAGCCCTTCTGTCAATGGCAGACAGATCCTGGATCCAGCCCAATGAATTTATACCACTGAAGATGGTACATGGTTGCAGAATCAAAAGGTTTCGTGTCTTTTTGTTTTCTTCTGGTTTCAGCTGTTTTTTCTGTTTCTACTACCATATAAGCAATTGCAACATCTTGTATAGACATAAGAGCCATGCTGGATCAGACCAAGGGTCCATCTAGTCCAGCATTCTGTTCACACAGTGGCCAACCAGCTGTCAACCGGGAACCCACAAGCAGGGCATGAGCGCAACAGCACCCTCCCACCCATGTTCCCCAACAACTGGTGTACATAGGCTCACTGCCTCTATCATGTCTCTCCTTACCCTCCTTTTCTCCAAGCTAAACAATCCCAGCTGTAAAGGTTGTACCCTTCTTTCATAGGGGAGATGCTCCAGCCCCTTAATTATTTTAGTTGCCCTTTTCTGCACTTTTCCCAGCTCTGTAATATCCCTTTTTAAGTGTGGTGACCAGAACTGGACACAGTATTCCAAGTGTGGCCGCACCATAGATTTGTATAGGGGCAGTATGATATTGGCAATTTTATTCTCAATTCCTTTTCTAATTATGCCTCACATGGAGTTTGCCTTTTTTACACAGCTGCATACTGGGTTGACATCTTCATTGAGCTGTCCACCACAACCCCCAGATCTCTTTCATGGTTGGTCACCGCTAGCTCAGATCCCATCAGGCTATACTTGAAGTTGGGATTTTTTCCCCCCAACGTGCATCACTTTACACTTGCTTACATTGAACCACATTTGCACCCTATCTACTAAATCTAGTCCCTTAAATCTATTCTTCACCTCCACTGCATATTCATGAGGAATATTAGTGAGTTCCTATCTAACTGATCTGTGGGTCTTCCCTATTCTCTTTAGTCTGATTCTAAATTGTGCAATAAGAAGTTTGTGATCTGAACTACAGTCAGCTTCAGGTCTTGTTTTTATCAACTGCATAGATGTCCGCCAGCTTTGGCTACAAAGGATGTAGTCAATCTGATTTCGGTGTCGACCGTCTGGTGAAGTCCATGTATGAAGTTGTCTTTTAGGTTGTTGGAAGAGAGTGTTTGTTATGCACAGTGAGTTGTCTTGGCAAAATTCTATCAGCCTATGCTTCATTTTGTTCTCCCAGACCATGCTTGCCTGTAATTCCAGGTGTTGTTTGACTACCCACCTTAGCATTCCAGTCTCCTGTAATAAAAATAACATATTTTTTTTGGCGTACTATCCAGTAGGTGCTGCAGATCCTCATAGAACTGATCCACTTCTGCTTCTTCAGTATCGGTGGTTGGGGCGTATATTTGGATCACTGTGATGTTAAATGGTTTACCCTGAATTCGAATTGAGATCATTCTGTCATTTTTTGGATTGTATCCAAGCACTGCTTTAGCCACTTTATTATTAATTATGAAGGCTACTCCATTTCTTCTGTGGTCCTCTTGTCCACAGTAGTAGATCTGGTGGTCATTTGATGTGAAGTGGCCCATTCCAGTCCATTTCAGTTCACTGATACCCAAAATGTCTATATTTAATCTTGACATCTCCCCAATAACCACATCCAATTTGCCCTGGCTCATAGATCTTACATTCCAGGTTCCTATGGTGTGTTGATCTTTAGAACATCGGATTCGTCATTCACCACCAGCACCATCGGCTGCTAGCCGTCCTTTCGGCTTTGAGCTAGCTGCGTCATCACATCTGGGGCTAGTTGAACTTATCCTCTGTTCCTCCCTAGTAGCATTTTGACCATCTTCCGACCTGGGTGTCCCATCTTCCGACATATCTCTGGTTGTACTGATCCATTTAGTTTTCATGGCAAGAATACTGGAGTGGGTTGCCGTTTCCTTCCCCAGGGATCGTATTTAGTCTGACCTTTCTGCCATGACCTTCCTGTCTTGGGTGTCCCTTCACAGTTTAGCTCATGATGTCATTGAGGTGCTCAAGCTCCAGCACCACGACAAGGTAACGATCTCCTTTGCTGAAGAAACCCAACATATGAATGCCTAAATGAGTCGGATATCCTACCACTTCTCGAACCTCAGTGCAAAGAACTTAGCCAAGGTTACGCCTCGATAGGCCCCCTGCCCTGTTCCCTTAGGATGTCAGTAATTGTGGGAATACACAGTACGAGTCCTGAAAACATGCAGATTCAAGGCATGCTAACAGCTAGATTCATGATGAGCATTTGCCTCTGGCCGTGTCCCTTGACCATATCATTGTTAAGCGTGTGGTGAAGATTGTGATTTCCACGCACTCATTTGAAAACACAAGAAAAAATCCATCTGTCTGTGAGATGGAGCAGTCTGTTGATGGCTTTGCATACAGCCAGCTACAACCTGTGTTGTGTTTGCCATGTGATTGGAGATGATTTTAAGATCTATTCGTTTGGTTCAATGTGAGCAAGGTTAATCAATGCATATTGAGAACCAGTGTGATCTAATAAAGAGCATGTAGAAATCAATTAGGGAGGACTATCTTCAAATCCATAATAAATGATGAGCTTTTGTGAAGCCTTGAGTAAGTGACTCTGCTTTTCATCTTTAAATGATACCATTTATTTCCTCTGCTGGATTAAAGCTTGGCAGATCATCTTAGCTGAGGTTTCTGAAATAAACAGTTCCCATAAGTCACTTATTTTACATGTTCAGTAGGAATCATGTTGGATGCAAAGATGGGTAAATGGGTGTGGGAAGACAAATCTTGAATGAGAGAGTAGAACTGAATTTTTCAGAGGGCAGAAGGAGAGGGAAAGCTTAGTTGCTGGAATTTTCTGTTTAAATGAAGAGGTTATTCATTTAGTGCCATCAGTATGCATGGTACTTCAAAAGAAATAAAGAAAATATAAGTCCTTCTTCTGAGGAGTTTAAAAATGTAGTTTAGCTGTGGGGAGACAATGGGTGGGAATAGGTAATGACTGTGAACAAATGCAGGTAATACTGTGCCGGCTCTACCATTAGGCAGAGTAGGGTAGTTGCCTCAGGCAGTAGATGCTGGGAGGTGGCAGCAAAGTGTTGGAGGAGAGAGCTGTGTGTCATGCAGCCTGTCCTGTACCCCTTAAGCTAGCCTGCTGCCTTCAGGTACGGTGGATGATGCTGTCCCATCCCCACTGTTGAAGTAAGATTCAACTGCCTGTGTAGTCAGCTTTTGTACATTGATTGGGAGGGGGCACCATCTTGTTCTTCGCCTCAAGCAGCAAAATGGCTTGGGCTCGTCCTGAGCACATGCACACTGTTCCTATTTCTTTCAATTATTTATTGTTTTAATAATCATCATATCCTTTTCATGGGATTGTCTGAATGGCATTTGCTACAAAACTGAATGTTGAGGGTGGTTTTACTTTTCCAACGGTTCCATGCTGCTGCTGCTGATAAATTCAGTTTTACTGAGAACCTCAGTCTTACAGTTGTCAGCTGTGGTGCCTCCAGCATTGTAATGTAATTTTGAGGTACAGTGATGACAGCCTTAAATGCAGGCTTGGGCATGGTTAAATTACGTCCACTTGTGGAAACATGAGAACTGTTAATGATGAAACCAGAGCTTTGTTAATAATGCATTGTAATTATTGTTTCAGTTGGGCAAATATCTTATATTTCTCCTTTTTTAACCTGAGAATCCCAGTTAAGCTGACTTTGTTCACTCGATTTTTTCCTACACCTCTCCTTTTTTTGTTTTGTATTTAAATAGCTAGAGAGCCTTAGTGTCCTCCTTTTCAAAGGCAACGTGCCTTCACAATGTAAGTACATTTGCATAGCTTAGTGAATTACATAGGCAGGGAATGGCCCACGTAATGAACAGATGAAGGAACACAATTTTAATAATAGAAGACACCTGATTGGCCCTGCCCTTTCATGAAACAATGGAGATGTACGTCACTCTCCAGGACAAACAGTGCCTGTGGCACTGTGCTTCCCACATCTGAACAGCTCTGATGTGCAGAAATAAAAGGAGAGGGAATATATTATATATTATTTTATTATAAGTAAAGCCCTATATCCAGAGTGACTGTCAATACACACAAATATTTAATTGTTTCCTCTTTGAAGAGTGGGGTCACCCTCTCCTTTCTGGGTGGAGGGATCATAGCTAAGCAATGGAGCACATGCTAAAAGTCTCAGGCTCAATCCCAGGCTTAAAAGGATAAGGTAGGTCAGGTAGACCTCTGGAGAGCCATGTCCAGTCAGACTAGATGATACTAAGCTAGATGGATCAATAGTCTGGCCTAGGATTTTAGGAATATGTGGTCAATGATTAAAGGCAGGGGTGGATTTTGAGTGAACACTGGGTAGAGCCTGATGACTTCTTGGTGGGTCTGGAGGTGGAGCATGGCAGTTTCTGGCAGGTCATAGGATGAATCCTTGCAGATCAATTCAGTAGAGAGAAAGAGAAATTAAACCCTCTAGCTCAAAAAACCACTGGGTCTATCCAACAAAATACTAGAGTCAAATAGGTAAGAGACCTATAGAAGACTGTCTGTAAGATTCAGTCACTCCAGGCACTTTGGGGGTGTTTGACAAATAGCAGTTGTGAGAAGGGGATTAATTTTAATTAGGAAAATGGTGGAGAGGAAGGGGATGACTCTCCCTGTCCCACACAGCCTTGGCCTCAATCCAGTTTGCATCTCCCGTGTTATGTGTTGTTTGGTTCTCAGGGAGTTAGCACATGGTGACAGTAGAGGTCCGGATGCTGAGGTGTTTGTTAAAGGCTTGGCTGGCCAAATAAGGCTCCTGCACTTGCTTTGCTGACATCTAGAACTTGACAGCATGACGAACCAGCAGAAGATCTGCAGGTTCTTGGGACTGGAGTAACATTCTGGCTCCTTGACTGTGATGAAAATGTGCATCTTTAGCCACTTGATCCTTCCTTGTTTTCTCTACACACTTTACAAATAGAGCCTTTCTACATGAGGCATTTATTGTGTGCTCGCGATTCCTCACTTACGGTAGTTTGTGGGTCCTTTACCAGATGTTATCATCCTCCAGGACCTCTCCCGTACTTTGCAATCATATTAGTGGGAGGGTTTCTAATGAAGAAAGTCTGTTATTTTTTGTGAATGGTGAGATAAAGCCTAGTGTAATTGTGCAATTCTGCTATACCACAGCATGACTTAGAGCTTGTATAAAGGAGTATAAACATAAAGAAAGGAGGACAAAAAAAACTCCTGGAAAAAAACATGTGTAAAGGAGCCGATCTTAATCCTGCAAAGAATCTGGAAACAGAAACCTCGGTAAAGTGGAGCGTTAAAAGCCTTATGCAGAAAAGCCCTTAGCGAAAAGAAACATCAAGGGCAGCTGCAAATTCTGGGCTTGAAGAGAGTGCAATTACCAAGCCCAGCTTCAGATCCTGAAGGTGATCTCAAGCCAATTAAAAACAGCTCTACCTCACTCCATTAAAACTTAGTTATATCTGCAAGATACAAGATATATCTGCACCAACGCCCACTCTGTTGGTGGAATTGGTTAACTCCCACATAACTCATCATAAGCAGAAAAGAGAAGGGTTTGAAGAGGAAAGGACTGTTCCTGCAAGTTCCATCCTTTACATTCTGTCTCCCTCCTAAGGAAGGGCAGATGAGAGGAAACAGAGGATGGACCGCAGCAAGATGTAACATTCTGGTTCATATTTATTGTTTTTTCCAAGACCCTCCTTGATACTGGTGGCTCGTGAAGTGATATCTGGAAAGTTGTAAGTGCAATCCATAGCAGTTCTCACTTTGTACTTCTGTACATTGTGTACATTATCAGTAGAAGATCTAGTGCTGAAAGGCAGGATAGAATTTTCTCAAACCTTCATATCACAGTGGACAGAAGGAATACTTTGAGTAACTACCAGTGAAGAGCTTAGAGCACCCCTGAATAATGAACTGTATCACCATGAAATATCTATCAATTGCAGGATGGGCAAAATATTTATGTGCCTGGCTTGCAGGATGCAAACTGTTATGCCAGCCAGGAAGCAGAGTTTTATGGCATCTCTAATTACATACCACATTACTTCACTACATTATGTTATACATTATGCATTATGTTAACCAATCAGGAACTTACAGAACTTCAACCCACTGCACATAACTCATAACATCAGCAGGAACTGCTTTGTCTCCTGTAAATGGTTAATAGCTTTGATACACTTGCTTGCCTGCAATGCCATCCATGCATGTGTATCTAGTAGTAGTGGTATGTGTCTTCCTTTCAGCAACTTCTGCACACTCGTACCCATCTCATCTGCTTTTGAAATTCAAGGGAGTTTAAAAAAGCTATTTTAGAGAGTTAGCAAAGAGACCTAAAGGTCTATTTTAGAGAGTTAGCAAAGAGACCTAAAGGGAAACCAGGGCGATGAAGAAAAGGAACAAAACCTGAGGTAAGCAAAAGTGGCCGTTTTATGTCAGTCTGGGTAACCCCTCTACACATACCTGTCCCAGAAACATAGAGTAGAATAGGGAGTTGGAAGGAGGTATAAACTGGAGCAAGGATGTGACAGGATTGGTGATTGGCTCTAAATGGCATGTATTTGAGGACAGAAGAGAGCATGAAGCATGCATCAACCAGCAGGTAGAAAGAAGCAACTGATCTAGAAGAAGAGGAAGAGGAATGCAGGAAGAGGGAGGACAAGGGGAAAGCGGCCAAAGAAGACCATGCTGACTGAGAAAGCATGTTGGAGAAAAACAAAAGACACAGGGTCTGAAGGCAACTGGAAATATGTCAGTCAGCCCCACCCTAAAGAAATTGGCTATGTTCTTAAGAAGTTGTGGAGGAAGAAAGCACACCTCTTCTTGCCCAGAGACCTGGGACAGAAGAAGTGATATGCTTTGAGTAGCAAAGGTCCGGGATACAGGTATATGAAGAGGGCTGAATTTCCAGTGTGATCTCTGTTTTCCTTGGAACATATACATCACTTCTGGGTGGCTGACATTTTAAGAAGGAAACCAAACACAGTTATGTTGGGGGTGAGTGTTCAAATTTAGAATAAACCTTTTTGTGGATTTCCACATTGCTGTATGACAAATCAGTGCCTCTCGTAATATTTTTTTTCCAATGCAGCCTTTAAGAGTTGAACAAATTACCAACCTCTGTTCTAATTATTCACCATAGACAGAAGTGGAAATACATTTTTCCTCTCAGTCATATTGGCTAGTAACATTGTTCTTCCCTCTGCCTCAGTAGTGTTGGGTATGCCTTGAGCCAGCTGAGCTGTTTTGTTCCGTAAGTGCTTTTAATATTATTTTTGATACCTTTGTGTCTTACCTTTTCCTCCAAAGAGTTGGGTGGTAAGAGGGTGTTCCCAGGAGGTCTCCTGTATCACCTAGGTTTAGACCAAATTAGATGGGAATACAGCAGATTCCTTCAGACCATTCAGACACAACATACTTTACTTAATGCTTCTCTCTGCTTGCAGTATGCTGTGATCTGGATACTACCTGTCTGGTTTGCTGCATATAGAAGATCCTGCCTCAGTGCAGACAGTTGGACTTGTTAGGCCAGAAGTGTTTTCTTGAAGTGGTTCACGATGTTTCCACTCCTTTTTCTATACATTGATCTCTGTTTCTTATTTCAAACACCTGTCTTATTTGGCCTTTTACATAAATAGCTCTTCAGAGATATCCAGAAGTAAGATGGCTGGGTTTGTGGTTTTTTGGTTGTTGTTTTTTTACAGAACCTTCCCACATTTTAATTTTTTAAAGGCCGACTTATGAATAAAAAGTAAAAAGTGCAGGAACCTTTGCTAGTGTAGGGCCCGGTGATGCATTGTATACACACTGATAATCACTGTGCTTAGCAGTATTGTAGAGATACCGCCATATATCAAAATGGAACAGAACAGACCGTATATTTTAAACCAGGATGCTGTTTTGCATTTAGGTGAGTTCAAAAAAACCCTAAGTGTTAGACTTGCTAAATATATGCATACAGTCATACCAAGTGGGTAGTCCTGGCTATATTTAGGTTTTATGCTTGCCTTTATTTTTAATGACACCTCCATTGTACCTTCAGTTCTAAGCAAACTGCTGCTTCCTGAGTTAGTAGGAAACTTAAAATGAAAGGAGGATCAGCTCTTGTCATGTGTCATTTATCAAGGCATTGCTAATGGCTGGTTTCTGGGCAGGAAGAGCAAAGCTTAATATAACAAGCAACAGCAAGGATGACCAAAAAAGAAAAGAAAAAGACAACTGCTCTCCTTAACCGTTTGCTCTTTGCAACTACAGAACCTTATCTGATCACCCACGCTCATCTGGCTGCTGACGTTGTACAGGCTTCATTTGCATGATCTATTTTTACAACTATTGTGTGTCTTTTGAGGAACCAAGCAAGAAGCCTGTCTTGTAGTGATTCACCATCTCAGACTGAACAGGACAGCCTAAAATGTGGAAAGGAGATGAAAATATAAATATGCATGCTAATTAATCTTCTTAAGTAGTTTGGGTTGTAAAGCACAGCAGGAAAGCACAACAGCTGCTTCACACATTAGATATGAACATGTACTGTATGTATGTGACAGATGTGCAATGGTTACAGGTACATATGTAGGACTGGCTGTGACCTCCCCTTCACATGTACACATATGTATCTTTGCTGTCATATATGAAGCAGCCATAAACTGAAATGGTTGGGATAGTTTTCAAAATATTCTTTGTTAAAAACAACAACTCTTAAGTCTCTCTCTCTCTCTCTCTCTCTCTCTCTCTCGTGTTTGTGTGTGTGTGTGTGAGAGAGAGAGAGAATATACATACTCAGACCTGTAATAATAGGCCAGTGTGTGGTGCAGTTGCTAGAGAGAAAGCCCAGGCATTTGGGAAACCCAAGTTCATCTCCTCACTTGGCCTTGAAGAATACTTTGTAACTGTGGGCAAGTCACTTGTGTGACTAAAATACCAATCCTGAGCTCCTTGGAGGAAGGGTAAAACACAAATATAGGAAGGCAACATTGGACTAGTTTCTAAACATGTGAATATAAAACTGTTCCTAGAGAATGGTCATATCAGAAACTAGTTGTATAAGTTTATGACTTAAACAACTCAGGTTCGTCAAGTAATGGCATGTAAGCAGGCCTTCCCCATAGTGGCACCCACCCTCTAGAATGTTCTCCCATGTGTGGTCCAAGAGGTAGAAACTGTGGAGAGCTTTAGATTCCTTTTGGAGATGTATCTATTCACTCAAGCATTCCCTGACTCATAATCACACTGCCTGTTTTATTGTTCATGTAATGTTTTTAATGAATGTAATATTTTATACTGTTTTACATTGGTTTTTATATTGTATATTACGTATTTTTATGTAAATTCATTTTGAGATCTTAGGATATCAAATGCTATACAAGTAGTTCAAATAAATGAATGAATGAATGGGATAGTTCTAGAGACAGTACCAAGAGTTCTAACAATGCAGACACCTCCATCAGCAGACCCTAGTCCCTGCACCAGCCCACTCTATGAGCAATTGAGGATACGTTTGCTTCTTTACAGATAATAACATCTTTCTATCAGTCCTTCCAGTATCCAAGGTACTATACAAATGTTGTGTGTTTCATCTAGTTGATTGCCAGAGAAAACCATCTACAGAAATCTTGCTCTGTGATGGTTAGGGAGTTCCAAAATAAGTAACTCACCTAAACTACTCAGCATCCATTAAGTATCAGCTCACAAGCTGTATTACTTCTCTGAATGCAGATGTGTAGACTATGCATCTGTATGTAAGAACATATCCAGTATAACATCCAAATGGACCCTAAGACTCAGAGTGACTTTTGATGTAACATAGTGCTGGGGTTGGTGTGAGTGGGAATAGGAACCCAAAGGGACCCGTGCTTCCGAAGATCTGAATGTCAGCTTTTCAGTCTCTCCCTGAGGTCGCATGGGGACATTTCCTGCATTTGACTGTTGAGGAGGAAGATGCAAAGCTAGGTTTGGGCACTACAAAGACATTCCAAGAGCAGGAAGTAAAGAATAAATTAGGTCCAATCCTATGCATGTTTAGAGAGAAATAAGTCCTACAAGTCCCAGCCAGCATGGATGAATGGGGCATGCTGGGAGTTGTTGGCCTTATTTCTGTCCAGACATGCAAAGGATGTCTTTGCAGAAAGGGTGCAGACATGCACCCATAGCAAACGTATACTGTGGAACTTCATTCAGGAAGTGTTTGCCAACACATATTTTAAATCCAGGTCACAATTGGACATTAAAAAGTAGCCTTGAAATCCCATGGATTTTAGTGGGAGTGTTAGGTGCTCAGTCTTTCCAATTAACTCTGGATGGATCTTGCATACAGTTTCCCTTGTTGCTGCTCCTCTTCCTCCTCCTGCAAGGCAGGTAATGGTGACGCGCTTTTAAGTGGGCATTCTCTGTCACCAAATGGAAAAATCAGCTGAGGGCAGTTCCGCCCCAGGTGTCTTGTAAGAGTTCTTAGAAACAATCATAAAATATATTATGTATTTTAGAGAGGGAGGGAGAAGTTTTTTTATGCAGAGAGTAGCAACCATAAACTATGTAAACATCTGGCAAGTAAGCCATTCTCATTAAAGAAACACATACAGCTTATGCAGACAAATGGTTAAAACCTATTAGAATGTGCTGTTCACTTTGGGGGGGGGGGTTATTTGAGATGGGTTGGTTTATTTTCCAGCTAACAGAACTTGGCTTCAAGAATTCATTTCTTGGAAACTGTTACACCACAATGTTCTGATGCACATAACAGGAGTTCTGTGTGAGCATAACTGCTCCATTCTCTTGAATATTAGGAAAAGCCACAAACGCATAGAATCCTGTGTTGGAGACAGTGGAGAAGGCCTGTTTGCCAGGGATTCTTAATGTACACCAGAACTTTACAGTGCTTTGGATGTGACTACTGCATGCATAGATAAGCTAAGAGCCACAGTCTACTTAAGGTGTGGCCAAGAGCTTGTATACAGCTGATGGATTTTATAAAACATCTTTGGAGAGCAGGCACGTTTTCCCAATCCCATATCTCAAAGTATACTTTTGAACCCCTCCCCCGTTTCAAAAGTAGTTTGCCACATGGCCTGGGGGAAGCTGCTTTTCAAGCAATTCTTTCTACAGGCATAATTCCACTACTTCATAGCAACTAGGGAGAAGCTTGGTAGTGGGCTAGCAGCAAGGGCTGTGAAGCCACTGTTAATCCCCTCTTGTCCTATCAATGAGAGCCATAGATCACTTCTAAGAAGGCTGTTTTCCTGGAGGCATGCAGATTCCCAGTATGCCTAGTGATAGGATCCTGTATGTATTTCTCTGTAGTATGAATATAGCATACCTGACATACTCAAAGAGAAGTTCCCTCATATTATTCCCATGATCACAAGATTAGCCAAGACTGCCCTCTTCAGGGTGCTATTGAATACCAAACTTAAACAGCCAAAGAACACATTTATGGTGGCGTCCCCTCAACTCTGGATCCTCACCACCACCACCACCACTCATCAAAGACTTTTGTTTCTGAAGACTTCTTCAGAAACAAAAGCGATGTGCAGATGTAATGCTAAGCCATGGTTTAGCATTACAACAACAGGATTCTGCAAGCCCTGGGTTTACACGCTCCCCTTTCCCCTTGTGCTGATGCCACCTCTGGTACGAACACGAGATTAGAAGGCTCCACTTTCGTTTTTGATTAGCATGTTCAGATCCTACTTTGTGGTTAATTGCAACTTGTTTATTGAAACAAGCTAACTTCATAAACTATGAGTTGAACTTAGTCTCAATAAACCATAGTTAGGATTAACCACAGTTCGTGCAGGTTCAGATGACACAATAAACTGTGGTTAATTTAAAACAAGTGAAAGTTGTCAGACTCCTTGTGGCAATGCCAGAGGGGGAGTGTGCATGCCTGGGGCTTGCTATTGCTCATTCTGATAATCATGGTTTAGCTAGCATTGCCCCAACTTGCTTGTCACAATAACTCAGGGTTGGTTTGTTTTTTAAATCTGGGTTATTGTGAACACAGCAACATGCTGTTACACACTGCTTGACTGGTTCTATTGCAAGTGGGAATGGCTAAATGGTTGTTTACTGTGATGTGCAAACGAAGAACTTCGATTTGTCTCTCCCTCAACAAACCAGAATTGCAGGAGAGACAAGTCAGAGTTCCTGGTTTGCATGTCACATAAACAACCCAGGGACAGAGCATCCCTGGGATGTTTAACTGCTCCAGCTTGCAGAGGAAATGATCGGGAAGTGCAGACCAGCACACTGCTGCATTCACAACCATATATATATATATATATATATATATATGGCTATTGTGACATGTGAACTGGGTCTTTGCACCTGAATGACATTGAAGATTCTTCTATTATCTGAATTAGATTTAGAGGGCCAAGATTAAGTCATTAGAGAGCTGGGGATTTTTAAAGCATCTTTTAGCACTGTTTTGATTTGTTTTAATTTGAAATGGATATTTTCTAGTTTCTTTTAAATTTATTATTACCCATCCTGAACTTTGAAAACAGTAATGCTATAAGCTATATGTTCGATTGATTCATATTTTATAGAAAACTGTGCTGAATTATCCAGCTTTTTTAGTGATCCTAAATGGTTGACCAGTTTTTATTTCCCAAAATTGTGTGTCACTTTCCTATATTAATGGGTTTTGAGAACCATTAAGGAATCCAGCATAAGGAGGAAATGCAAGAAAAATGTTGATTGTTGAGTTTTAAACAAATAAAGAGCTGTACTTGGTTTTTCTAGAATGAAAGACTTCAAAAATATTCAAGCAGCAAAAGCTCAGTACATTTTTGAAGCAGAAAATACAGTTGTCTGTATTTAAAAGGTATCACTTGTTTGAGGTCAAGCTACATGTGGAAAATAATTCTATATGTGCTAATGAGCTATTGTACTTGGTAACTATCCTTACACTTTAAAAACAAGATTCAAACTTTTATGAAGAGCCAGTAAAAAGTCCTGGAAATTACATTCTTACATGGAAGAACTCAGGAAACCATGTAGAATAATGCCAGATAGAAAGCCACAATCACAAGAGACCACTTAAACTCCCCCTGCCCCGAAATATTGGGCATGCAAAGTAAAATACATGTAAAAGAAAGTAAATACTGAGGTCCTAGAAAGGGTTTAACTTCATTTTTATTTTTAATAACTGTGGATGAGAAAAGTGGAATACCAGAATGCCCTCTTGTTGCTAGATTGCAATTTGAAGTCCACAGAAATTCTTTTAAAGTGACACGTGTAAATTTTGCTGCTTTACAGACGTATCACGTTAATGTGTGATGGCATTATATCTCTTAGGGTCAGTCTGTATGTTTCATTTGCTAATTGAGAATACTGAAAATCAGTGCTCCGTGCAATAATATCAAGAACATCTTTTAATGTAGATTGTGGCCATCGCTTGGAGAACCTGTTGTGTTAGTGAACATAGAAGGTTGATGTATAGCAGGTCATCTGAGGAGTAGTAGCTTTTCAGGGTCTCAGAGATTCTACACATTAGCTGCTACCTGATCCTTCTAACTGTAGATGCCAGGGATTGAACTCTGTACCTTCTGCATCCAAAACATGTGCTCTACTATTGACTATGGGCCCTCCCCAACAAAATTCTACCAGCCACATTTGGCGGAAGCCTGGAGACTCTCCATATGCTCATGGAATTTGAGTGGGGTAAATTGTGTTAGATGTTATAACCACAGCATGGAGCATTTAAGAACATAAGAAGAACTGGCCTGGATCTAGCCAAAGGCCTATCTAGTCCAGCATTCTGTTCATACAGTGGCCAGCCAGATGGCCCAACAGGAAGCCCACAAACAGGACATGAGTGCAGTAGCACCCTCCTATGCTTCTTTCTTAGGAATTGGTATTTAGAGGCATACTACCTCTGATATTGGAGGTATTCTGTGGCCATCTTGACTAGTAGCCATTGACAGTCCACCATGGAGATGTCTAATCCCATTCTAAAGCTGCCTAAGATGGTGGCCATCGCCATATCTTCCTCCCTGAGAAAGCACCATTGTTACTATCTTAGCCCACTTAATTATGATACACATGATTTGTAACTGCATTATGTCCAACTTCAGCCACACCCCTGATCATGCATGGTGCTCTCTCTTGTGAGCAGATTTCCTCATTCATCTAGATGAAGGGAGCAGCAGCCTCTTGGATGTAAAAGGACTCCTGCCTCCTTTGTTGAATAGAAAGTTGATGCTCTTTTTCATGAGAAACCTCTGTGTATGCACTGTTGTCAGGGCCAAAACAGTCATTACTTTATCTCTGTGTGTAGCAGCTATGTCTTTTTTCTTTCTCTTCATTTTTACTCTAGAGTAGGTGCAGGGGACCCAATCAGGATCCTAGCATGGGGAGTGGGGGGGGGGGGCTTTTAAGATCCAGGGCACCCTGTGCTTACTCTAGAGTACCATTTTTTTTAAAAAGCCGCTAGACACAGATTTAAATGATTGTCTGTTTTGGCTGTCTGAGAAACAAAACTGACTGAGGCTCTTCCTGGATTTTACACCCTATGGCAAACCTGGGTTTGTTGCTGCATAATGTATGAAAAGACCTCCCATTCCCTGTACTGAACAGATGACTATGGGATGGAGGAAGGGGAAACGTCTGCACAGGGGAGTGTTACAAATGTAGCAGTGGGCATATATCCTGCTGCTGTATTTGCAGATCTCTGGACTGGAGCCAGCACTGCCTGAGTGAGGTGGACTGTCCTCACACAGGGAATTCCCTGCACAGCCGTTTGTACATGATCTGCCTCATGTGGCTCACCTCTTGCTAGATTGTGCGCAATCTGATTGCAAGTGTGGCTATAGAATTTGTTGAATCCTTGCTGCTTTTGACATTTTCCTCATTGCGGCTGACAGTGATATTTGGTAAAAAAGGAAAGATGTTATTTCCCTTATTTATGTAATAGCACAGCTATTTTACCCATAACCATCTGGCTTTCTCCAGAGTCAGTTTTTGTATCTCACAAGCAACTGCGTTTTTATTTAATTGGTATGTGATTAGTAACATAATTAATTAGTTTATTAATGAAGCTATTATTTTGTTCATCACAATTTCCTACCTTACTGTTACATTGCCAAGCCAACTGTTCTTGTGCTGCCTGCATCATACAGTCCTAAACCTCACTACTTTAAAGTTATGTCCAACAAAGCAGTTCCACGATTGTTCTAGATGATCAGCAGGCAACCTGGTACCCCTTGCATGTTTTGGACTACAACCACCATAAGTCCCAGACAGCATGGCCAATGGACAGGGATTATGGGAGTTGTAGTCCAAAACATCTAGGGTGCACCAGGTTGCCCACTGCTGTTTTAGACACACATTTGAAAATTATTAGCACCATTGCACAATTAGCTGATAATTAAGGCCTCCCCCCCCAATTTTTAAAAAGGAGAGGTTATGTTTCAATGAATTCATTAGAAGCTCCTCTTTTACTTTATGTGTGGGCAGCTAAATCCTGAGGGGGCAGTTTGATGCAAATAGTGGCTTGTGCTATTGCATTATAGTGGCCTTACATTCGTGGGAAATACTGTAGTGCTGTGATCCTTACAACTCTAAGCCATTTGCTGTTCATCCCTTGAATTGCCTTTAGATGCTGGAAGGAAAGACTCAGGGTTACGCCAGTATATAAGGGCTTTCAAGCTGACCAAAATAGCCCTTGGGGTGGTCATTGGCCTTGTCCTCTAGCCATCCTTAGCAGGGCTTAGGACCAAGGATATTGGAAGTATCACCGCAGCACCACTAATGGTTGCTGTTTCCAGTACACGAGAAAGGAAAGCATTTTGTGCCTTCGTGATTGCACTGGCACCTACATCCTGATTTTATTTAGCTCTGTAAATGAGGCCAGCGGGAGAGATACCACAGCTTATTGACTACAGAGTCAGAGTTGTAACTTGAAAAGCTGCATTGGCTACACAAGGACTTGAAAACTATATGCTTTGAGACATGTGTTTCACCTACTGAAAAGTAGTTGCAGTGGACTTTTTTTATTCACCATAAATTAATAAGCATTGTAGTTTTTTTTAAAAAGTCTCTGCACGAGACTGCACGCTTAAGATTTTAATTCTCTTCTAATTTTTGGTTTTTGTTGTCTTCCCCTCCAGGAAACTTCAAAATGTGTAGCAGATGCCAAGAAGATGCAGGTAACTTTAAAAACAAACAAACTGAGAATGCAATCCTACTGAAATAGTTGGCAGCCTCCAACAAGTATCCAATGCAGGGGGTGCGGAGCACAGAGGTGATCCTTGCTTCCAGGCTCTGGCCACCCTGCATTTTTGGCTAGATGGGCAATTTTGCCTATCTAGCTGCGGCTTCAGGGAGGGGGAGAGAAGGAGGCCGGGATGCTCCTAGGAGGCTGTGAAATTCAGCTTCCGCAGTCTTCTCCCCTCCCCACCCCTGGGGCTACCCCCTTTTCCCTGTCTCCGTACTCCATTTCCAAGCACAAAGATGTAGCCAGCAGGAGAGAACCACGCTACGAGTGGGAGGGGGAGGGGAGCGCAGTTTCTGGGATCCAAGGTCAGAGCCTTGGTTCCAGCCTCAGATCCCAGAAATCAAAACATCCAGTGGCCCTCCAGACAGTGTCTAGTGACCATAGGATTGCTCCCTAAGCTAACTAAAGATATCCTTTGCTCTGGTACTGGAGAAGAAAAAGATTGAAATTAAATGCAATTTGGTGCATGTATTATGGTCCTGATATTTTTAGTTCTGCAAAAAGAAAGCAGAAAAAATGTAACCTACTAGATCCAGTATTTCTTGGTTAAATACCATTGCCCAAAAGCAATAATTGCTTTAAGCGTTGGATATGTGTGTTTTGCATATGCAGAGCAGCCGTTCTATGCTCACAGACCAGCAAAGAATCTTGCTAGCTACAGAAAAAATGGCAGATCCTACCATCCATTCTCCACACACAAGCTGTCAGTGGATACTACTGCATGCATATAAGGGCAAAATTAGACACATGTGTGACCTGATGTATTTATATTTTACTTAAAACCAGAGCTTGGGGGGTTTAGAATGGGATCAGAGCAGCTGTGGGGCTAATAGCAACCTGTAAAGAATTTAAACTGGAAAAACTGGTGCAAGGGGTTTACTCTGCACCCCATACTACTGCTTTTAAGTAAAATTTTAAAATGCCAGGAGATCCAGTTTGTGGATCTGCCTGTCACATGTAGTTTGGATCTGGATATGAGAGCACATCTACAAGAACCAGGATCACATATGCATAAAGTGCATGTCTTGCAGATTTACCATACACAGAATAAATTATGCAAATAATTCAAACAGTGTAAACATTGTATGGTTATATATTGTATAATTATGGAGTCAAATGAATAAAATAAATTTTTATTACACTCTGCTCACAAACTCTGTTAACCATCAATCAAAGAAGTAATGAGTTGGTTGTGGCTAGGTATGTTTTCATAAATTTAAACTAGTGAAAGAGCAGAAGGGAAATGGGGTGTATGGATTTCATTAAAAGTAATTAGAGGGAGAGGAATATGCACTGTGTGAAGAGCAAAAAATCACCTTTCTGCAGTTCCACCTGGATTGTCTCTGTTGTTTAGCAGACTTAAGCCCTATTGAGGCATTCAGAAAAGGGTTAAAATCAGTGCGTGAGGAGGAGGAGCGCTCCAGCCCCTCCCCGCTCCATTGTCACGCTTGTCGCCCTTTACTCGTGGAGCTATTGATCTCATCTTTGTTTGTAATATCAAGTAAAAGCGAAAATGTGATGTGACATTGTCACATTATGATTATCTCTGCTCCTGCAAGCCGCAGCTATAAAGCAAAAGCAAGTTTGAGGGAAATCACAACACAGTAAACATCACATCACAAATTTTGTGTTGTTAGATAACCTGGAGAAGAGAGGAAGAGGACCTGCTGCTTCCAGTGGCAACTGAGTGGCTTCTATAACTTCTAGTTCTAGCATCATACACACAAGTGAATGTTTCGGTCTTAAGTATTTAGTTGCACTGATCTTGTTCCCCCTCTCTTCCTTTTTCAGGCAGCTGCATTGTTTGGGGAGGAATGTCTGGAACCCTTCTTTAGTTGATGAGCAAATATATGCCTTTGGATCATTCTTCATCTGAACCCTTAATAATCATGGATAATGTTCAAATGCCACAGCAAGTCTTGACAGATGTATAATAAACTGTTCAGAGACATTTCCTGCCATGAACAGAACTGTGTGACAATTACTTCTTAGCACAGAGCTGCAAGAGATCTAATGCCTACAAGACTACTATGTGGAAAGTTCCACAGAGAAAGAGATGTCTGTGAACTTGGAACAGCTCTGGAGAAATGGGAGCAACTGAACTTTAAAAAGCACAGCACTGGATACACTTCATGTGCCTGTACAGCTTTCGAGTGAACTAGCACTTAAGACCTTGTGTGACAAAATGGACTCTGGAGATACAGCTGTAGGGCAAAACGCTACCTCAAGGTCTGGAGAAACAGCTAAATTACCAAGTAGATGGAGGCAGGAACAATCAGCAAATGCTAAGATGAGCACGGTTGGCAGCCTGGAAGGACAGGCACAAATCGATCCTGAACACGTGGGAAACCCTACGTCTGCACAGCTTTTTAGTTCTGGGAAGGTAGTATCATCCAGCGATGCTATCCAACAAATCACAGACAAGCAATACCCACAGCACCTTCCAAATCCATACTCATGTCAACATTCACTTTCTTTCCCTCAGCATTCATTGCCACAAGGATTCTTGCACAACCTAAAACCACATCAGAGCCTAGAAGGCCATAAATGGTCATATACTGGCCATCTGCAACCGGTTGCATCCGAGGACTTGTTTCCATTTCAAATGCATGGCCATAGTGGAAGTTTCTCCAGAAAGAAAATTTCCAGTTTGAACCCTGCTTATAGCCAGTATTCTCAGAAATGTATAGAGCAACAGTCAGAAGACGGCCATAAGAAAGAACACAAACCCAAAAAGCCTGGCAAGTACATTTGCCCTTACTGTAGCAGGGCTTGTGCCAAACCTAGTGTACTTAAGAAACATATTAGGTCCCACACTGGGGAACGTCCGTACCCTTGTGTCCCTTGTGGTTTCTCGTTTAAGACAAAGAGCAATTTATACAAGCACAGGAAATCGCACGCCCATGCAATTAAAGCAGGATTAGTACCATTCACAGAATCAGCTGTATCTAAGTTGGACCTAGACGCCAGTTTCATTGATGTGGAAGCAGAGATACATTCAGATGGAGAACAGAGTACAGATACTGATGAAGAGACTTCGTTACTTGTTGAAGGTCCTGACAAACTGAGCCCAGTTCCGCAGATTCCGTTGGACATTACTAGTAGAAGTGGCTTTCATGCATCCATAGAAGAATCCTTGGGAGGCCCAATGAAAGTCCCTATTTTGATTATTCCTAGAAGTGGGGTGCAGTTACCATGTGAAAGCTCCCAGCATGTGGGGTCTGATAGTCTGCAAAACCCATTAAGTACTAAGTCTGATGACTCTCACACAGTTAAGCAGCGACTTGCACTAAGACTGTCGGAAAAGAAAGGGCAAGACTCTGAGCAGTCATTAAATCTCTTGAGCCCACATAGCAAAGGAAGCACTGATTCTGGTTATTTTTCACGCTCAGAAAGTGCAGAGCAGCAAATTAGTCCACCAAATACCAATGCAAAGTCTTACGAAGAAATAATTTTTGGGAAATTCTATAGGATTAATCAAAGGATGGCACAACCATTAGCGACAGCCAATCAGGATCATAGCTCAATGGGTAGAAAAGGCAAAGGGGAGCCATTACCTCTCGTAAGCCCTAGATTAGACATCAAGATGCTTGAAGAGCGAATGTCTCCAAATAAAGAAGCACTAATTGATCCTAGTAAAATGAGCACTATAAAAAGTAGCCAGGCCTTTAATGATAGCAGTACAGAATCCAAACATGCTCAGACGGTCGCATCATTCATCAAAAGTGAGTCAAGCCCATATCCAGGAAGTCACCCAGGTGATACATCTCTCCTGCTAGAACCTCCAACAGATACAAACCCACTTATTAGAAGTAACTCCATGCCAACATCCTCCGCAACCAATTTGAATGTTCCATCAGCTTTAAGAGGAAGCCATTCGTTTGATGAGAGGATGACTGGTTCAGATGATGTGTTTTATCCTGAGACAATAGGGATACCCCATCAGCGAATGTTAATAAGACAAGCAGCCTTTGAACTGCCATCGTTGCAGGAAGGACACTCAGATTCAGAGTACCATGGGAGGATGGGGAAGAATATAATGGTTGCTTCCAGCAGGTCAGGAGAAAAAGGGCCAGGGCTGAGAGAGAAGAAGTTGCCCTCAGGGGAGAGACCCTTTTATGAGGGAGATTCCTTGGGAAAGCACTCCAGGAAATGGGAAGATTATGGGACTCTGAAGCAAAGCTATAGAGATGCATCAACTCTGAGCGGGTCAAAACAAGGAGGAGAATTTTATGCAGATTCACCTACACAATTGCAGGCAGTGTCTTCTACATATGGCATTATATTTGAAAACAGAAAGCGCAGAATACAGAAAAGTGTTGGAGATGAGGAAGACACACCGTCACTGTGCAGTGGTGCTACTGGCAGTCCCATGACTGGGGATTTTGATCCTAAATCACAAATCCAGGAAGGACCAAGGAGTGGATACACCATTCAAAGCCATGACAGTTCTGCTTATTCTCACCCAGAACGCTTTGAAATCTGTAGACCCCATCTGCAGCCAGGCAGTCCAGCTACCAGTTTAGAAGAATGTTCCTTAGCTGCTGAGCAAGAAAAGGCAGCAGAGTCTCTGAGTAGAAAAGGAAACGTAATCTCTGTTATTCAGCACACAAATTCATTAAGCCGGCCAAACTCATTTGAAAGGTCTGAATCAACTGAGCTTGTTGCTTGCCAGCAAGATAAACTTTATTCATCATCTGAGACTTGTGAAAGTGAGATTGCAGAGTCCCCAATGAGCCCCGATAGGGTTCAGCAGACAGAACATGCTGACGGTGTTAGCAAACAGCCTTCGACTTCGTCCCAACATTCGCAGCCATATCATATGCAGCTCAGACTTGTTCGCCAGCATAATATACAGGTACCTGAAATTCGTGTCACAGAGGAGCCAGATAAACCTGAGAGAGAGAAGGAAGTGCCAGCAAAAGAGCCAGAACGGCCTCCAGAAGAATTCCAGTGGCCACAGAGAAGTGAAACCCTTTCCCAACTCCCGGCTGAAAAGCTACCACCGAAGAAAAAGCGCTTGCGGCTTGCCGACTTGGAGCAAGTCTCCTCTGGAGAGTCTAGCTTTGAGTCCACAGGGACAAGCCTTTCCCGCAGCCCTAGCCAAGAGAGTAATTTGTCCCATAGTTCAAGTTTTTCAATGTCCTTTGAAAGGGAGGACAGTATCAAGTTCATAACATCAACCAAACAGGATGAGTTTGGTAAACAGTCTGAGTTTTTAACCGTCCCAGCTGGTGCTTATTCGCTTTCCGTCCCGGGACATCACCAACAAAAAGAAATGCGACGCTGCTCATCTGAACAGATGCCATGTCCTTACCCTGCTGAAATCCCTGAAATACGAAGTAAATCCTTTGATTATGGGAATCTGTCTCATGTCTCTCCAGTAGGGGTGCCTCCTACCACTTTATCTCCAGTAAGAGAGAGGAAGAAATGTTTTTTGGTTCGCCAGGCTTCTTTCAGTGGTTCCCCGGAGATTTCCCAGGCTGATTCGAGCGTGGAACAAAATATAAAGCAAGAGCAAATGGAACATGGACATGCCGGTCTTCGGTCTTCCCAAGTTGCTTGGCCTCATTCTCCCTCTTCTATTCAGCCAGATGATTCCGGGAGGCAGTCTGCTGGTTCGTGTCCCCCACATAGCACTAGCTTATCGCCACTTTCCCACCCCTCGATCCCACAAACACCTTATATTCCAAACAAATATTCAGCAGAACAGCCACATCTGTTTGCATTGCAAGATAAGGTTCCCTTTCTCCCCATCCACAACACGTTGTTGCAGCTTCCATACCCCTCTGTCTGCATGGTTCATTTGCCATCTCAACCCCTGTGGCCTTCAGAACTTTCACAGACACACTTTCAACATCATTTTGCACAGCAGCTTCAAAAATCCTACTTTAAGCAACCTTTCCCAGAAAGTCACCCAGGCTACCATCTGGAATATGCTCAGGAGCATATCCGAAAGAAAGCTGCTGATTATGTACATACTAAAGAGCAAACTTACCAGCATTACTCAGGAACATCTGGGCAGTATTCTAAAAATGCACTCGTGACATACCAGCCGGATTGTAGCATTAAATCAACAGATACCTCTTCTGAGCAGCAGCTCCAGGTGGATTTTGAAACCCAGAATATTGGACCTATTCGATCATTACCAGGCACAGTTGTTCCTGTCAGGATTCAGACTCACGTGCCATCCTATGGCAGTGTCATGTATACAAGCATTTCCCAGATTCTTGCTCAGAGCAGCAGCCCGGCTATTGTCATTTGCAAAGTAGATGAGACTCTTTCTCAAAGGACGTTAGCAACCAACGCGACCATGCACGGAATAGGATTTAATATAGCGCAGATGTTAGGCCAACACGGAGGGTTGGAAAAATATCCCTTGTGGAAAGTACCACAGACCCTGTCACTGAACTTAGACTCCTCCATCCCATTGTGCTTGACCTCCAGTTCCGATACTGTATCTACCCTTGGTGGAAACAAGCGAATGCTTTCGCCAGCAAGCAGCTTGGAGCTCTTTATGGAGACCAAACAGCAAAAGAGAGTCAAGGATGAAAAAATGTATGGACAGATTGTCGAGGAACTAAGTGCTGTAGAACTGACCAGTTCAGACATAAAGAAAAGTTTTCCCAGACCACAAAAGCCTCAGCTGGTTAGGCAGAGCTGTACTACTGAGCCAAAAGAAAGTGTGCCGTCCACCTCGCCTTCCTCTCCGTTATCATCCTCATCATCTCAAGATTTGCCAGCTACCACTGAGTCTTCTCCACTGAGCAGGGAAAAGCTTCCCAGTTTTGACTCTGCTTCACCAGGGCAAAAGTCTAGTGGCACTTCCGAAGGTAGAGAGTCCCCAGAAGAACTGGATGTAGATGAAACGGCATCAGATATGAGTCTAAGTCCGCAGAGGTCCTCATTGCCCTCAGGGGAAAGTCAGATAGAAGAGCAATCCAAGCAGCAAAAATTACCATTTAGTATGTTGGTACAAATGGCATCCCAACCAAGTGGGAAAGCTGTGACCTCAACAATTCTCCTGACGAATCTTTCTGACATCCAACAAATCCTACAGTTCCCTAGTCTGCGCACCACCACAACTGTGAGCTGGTGTTTCTTAAACTACACAAAACCCAGTTTTGTTCAACAAGCAACCCTGAAATCATCTGTTTATGCTTCGTGGTGCATTAGTTCATGTAACCCAAACCCATCAGGACTGAGTACGAAGATTACCCTTGCACTCCTACGGTCCAAGCAGAAAAACAGCACAGAAATCTATACATTGTCTCCAATGCATAGGCCTGGAGCCGGGAAACTGACGTCATCAAGTGCATGGAAACAGTTTGCTCAGGTAATTAGGAAATTCTTAAAGATTTACATGTTTCTATTTAGACTTTACAGTACTCAGAGAAGTGTAATGCATTAGAGACTTTCCAGTGTCATGTTTTTGGAAGAGTTCCTCCAGAGTAATGAATACATTACTTTGGAATGGAAATTCTAAGGGGATTTCTCAGGAACGATCAGTGAGCAGGAGCTAGCAAGAACATGGCATCCTGTTTGTGGACTGACTCTGAAAAAGCCTTGCGGATTTTCAACACTTCTCATGTGTATTCATTCATCCACTCCAGTGGAGGAAGTTGTTGCATCACAGCTGCCTGGTTTTAAAGCATACAAATAAGCAAAAAGAAACATTGGTATTTCATAATTTGTTAGAAGTTGTACTTACTATAGATCTTCTATTTAATTTTTTTCTTTATTGTAATAGATACAATTTTAATTTAATGGCTACAATACAAGTGCAAAATGGATTGAATTTTTACAGGAATGCAATAAGCCCATATACTCTGAGCAATAGTTGTTACTCTTTGTTTTTAATCCTGTTGTTTCTTTGTATACCATGGCGCCTCTAGATATAATTGATGGTTTTGAAAAAACTTGACAAGGATAGTCTACAACTGTGGAGGCCTTATTTTCACATGTCTCTACGTTCATCTTCACCTTATTCAGGTGGTGGTGGTTGATACCTCTTGGCAAAAACATGAATCAATTAACTTTGTACAGGAGCTTCCAGGTGTTGCCCAAAGTTAATACTACATGCAAGACAAATCTGCACTTACCAGTCATGGGATGTATAAACTTTGAAGCTGTATACAGACCATGGCTGGAAAATGGTGTCAAATTCCAAGACCCCGACCTTTTGTGTGTGTATTTGTTTGTTTACATGGTAGGTGACAATCCCATATCAGCCCAAATATATTAGATAACGAGGTGCTAACATCAAATGTGGAGTCAGCTGGGATTTTTCTAGCCCGGATGTAGACTATGATATTCCTCCTCATCAGAACACTTGGCCATATCCCAGGAAGTTGTCGGTTTATGTCTCAGCTATGAATGAGTTCCTGATGCATTGGGTTGGGGAGATCAAAGGCAGTTGGACATGGTTTGTTGCCACATCACTGCCTTTTGAACTGTAGGCAGAGAAACTAGTGTGTCTTAACCACACCAACCCTGATGGGCCAGATGGCTTTGAACAGACTATGACTTGAAATCCCAGTGCTAGCAGTTGACTGGTTTTGATCGCCTAGTAAGTCTTCTTTATCTTTACTTTTTGTGTATATATGGCGGCATGATGTGGTGTTGTGTTTACAGCATCTCAGGCATTTCAAAAACTTTCCTCCGCTGCCTACTGCCTTCCTCATTTATTTTCTTGGCAAAGAGAAAGGCCCAGATTAATTGGCTTCTTGAGTCTGAGCATGGTTTCAGGTTTAAGTTTGTCCTAAAGCATTTACGTTAATGCGGTGCAATGCAATCATTCTGCTAACATTTGTTGCATTTATTCTGAGTTTCAAACATTGTCACCAATGAGTGACTCTGTTTTTTTCATTTTGCAGATGAAGCAGGAGCCATTCTTTGTATTTGGCAGCAAGTTTGAAAAGAAAGTAATGGGAAATGTTATCAAAGAAAGAATTAAAGGAGACAGCCATGGTGATAAAGATATTGCAGCCAAACAAACTGAGCCAATGCGAATTAAAATTTTTGAAGGAGGGTAAGAACATACTGAAAATATTATATGTGTTCTGTTATTTTTAGGAACAATAGCAAAGAGAGATGTCACAAGAGGTAAGGCGAGACAGGACTCTTCTGCCTCCCTGTAGCTGAAGCACTGATCCTGGTGGATCTGGATAGACAACTTGAGTAAGAATGAACAAACAATGTAGATCTGGAGACCAACCACAGAAAGACATGGTGGAAAGATCCAGGCGGGGAAGCTATAAGGCACCCTTAAACCCTTTTCTCTTCCCAGTTTTCCAACAAGTTCTTCCATATGATTTTTTTTTCTGGAAATATGTGGACAATAGGCTTATTCTTTTGCAGGCCTACTTTGTGTGCCTTGCTAATGCAAGCTTCCATGTTGTTATCATTCAAAGGGCATTAGCCACTGGTAGATAGAATGATTCAAATGAAGATATTTGAATAGCAAAATTTGCTTTCCATCACCTGTGACTCTTAATGCCAGGAGGAGTTGGAGAAACCATATTTTAGGAAAATCATCCATTTAATAAGCTCAGTTGATTGTATTCTGGATTCTACAGATGAGCAGATCATCCAGTGGTATCAAAGAAGTGGGGCAGGCAAAGAAGACAGATGTTAAGGAAAAGATGAGGCTGGAGAGTTAGGAGATTTGAGGGGTTGAAATTGAAAATTTCAATTGAAAATACAGACCTTCATACTGAGCCAGTGTGGTTTAGTGGTTAGCATTGGACTGGGACTCAGGAGATCTGGGTTCTAGTCTCCACTTGACCATGAAGCCCACTGAGTGACTTTGGGCTAGTCAGTGACGTTCAGCCTAACCTAACTTACATGGTGGTTGTGAGGATAAAATGGAGAGGAGGAGGAGGCCTATGTAACCATCTTGGATTCCTTGCAAGAGGAAAAAAAGGAAAAAAATAAATGTAACAATAAATCAAAATAAATACTGATTGGCCTTAGCTAGTACAACAATAAAAATAAAATACGTAACCTAAAGATCCACAAAATAGTTACAATTCCAACATCTGTTACATACAGATTAAGAAGTCAGATCAAATTCTACCTTCTGCTGAATATCTTGAAGGTAAAGGCCCTTATTCAAAGGACTGTGTGCCACACTGCACGAGAGCAGCATTTCTTCAAAGTCCTCTTCTTCCAAAAGCAAGATTCTCCTTTGCCCCATACCATCCAGCAGTCCATCTCCAGTGCTCGAAGCAGCTTCAAAAACATATCCCAGATGAGGGCCATGAAAGGAATATGGAGCCAACGTAGCCATAGGGACAAGCAACAGGGAAAGGTTTAGTTTGTAAGTGGCCAGCAGCAGTGTAGTGGTAAATGTTGAAGTGCAGGCGCTCAAGACAGGCCCAGTATCCATGCCCCCAAGGAGACTCCAAAAATGGAAGTGGCGGTATTGATCCATAGCAACAAACCAGTTCTGCCAGTTTTTATCTGCACCAGAGGCAGGTCTTTTGTAAAGCTCATGGGACGTATTTACCCATCAAAGACTAGAGCTTCACCCCACCATACTTTGCATTACATCAGAGGTAGCTCACAACAATATATTCTCCTCACCCCTCATCCCCCCCCCCCCCAGCTACTGTGAGGATTGCAGGTGAGCTCAGCACAAACAGGAAATTCTGAGGGATGACAGATGACGTAATCATCCCTGCAAATAACAAGAGTCCCAGCGCTTCAGCCCTGTGAGCCCTGGCTCCGCTAAAACCTGTGGCCCAAGACATCTGGCTGGTCAGTATCCAGAATAGAATGCCGGATTAAATGGAGCCAGCAAGGCTCTTACCTTGAAGGACGTCTTTGCATCATGGTGCAAAACTGGTCCTTTGTCATTTGCATACACTGTTTGCTTATTAAAACAATAATGTTTTGAATTGCACTAACAATTCTTTCCCTAGAAATGGTTTATCTATATGATTGATAAAGGAGCTTAGCCTGTGAGCCCTGACCCTTTTTGTTTCTGTTTTGGAGTTTATGAAAGCAGATAACAAAGTTGTAGCATCTTTTAAACGCCGCAGTTCCCACTCCTCATGCTAAAGAATGATTGCGACGAAAACCAACCAACCTATATTATGGGGAAAGGGTATTACAAGAATGTACCACCAAGAGTTAAACTCATTAATCTTATCTCCAAAATTGTTTTTCCAACATACAAAGAGAGAGAGAGAGTGGAATGGTATTAAATCTTTATAATATCCAAATATTTAATAATCTGTTGTGCAGACTTGCTTTAGGATTTTTGAAAGGTTGATGCTTCCCAGTTACGTAGCAGAAGCAACCTTCACTGTGCAGAAAGGCTTCTTAAAGTTGAGGACACAACCTTTGCATTCCATGTCTTTGATGAAAACTGTATATTAAAAGAGGGAAATAATTCCATATATGCTATTGAGATTCCTTCTATAGCTGTGCCTTTATATACTTGACCCCTTCTACTCTCTGTTGCTAATTTTTTTGTAATAAGGATCAGTGAAGTTAAGATTTGCACCTGTTTGTGTTTAAGTTTTATTTGCTGTTGAGCTGGCTCAGGCTCAGCAAGCAGACATTGTCACCGACCCACTGATCCATATGTGAAGTGAATATTTATGAAATATTTTATATCAGGAGGATCCATTCTCAGATATATATACAACTCTGTATAAATTTATTAACTTTGTTTGTTTGTTTGTTAAGCTTTAATACTATCTAATCCTATTTAGCAAAGGACTATGCTTATTGCTATGGTATGAACCACTGGATGTAGAATATTAATTCTAAATCTGAATATTTAAATCTAATCTGAATATTTAAATCTATACATCTATATTTACATCTAAATCTATCTGAATGTTTAAATCTAGTCTGAATATTTAAATCTAATCTAATCTTCAATCTGATCTGATATCTCAAGGGATTGTGTTTATTGCTGTGGTATGAGTTTATTGCTATGGTATGAGCCTCTGTATGTAAAATATTAAACAGTAACTGACCTATGCAAAACAAAAAACAGAGAAGCAAGTACCTTATGGGTCCTATCCTGCAAAGACACCATGTATAGAAATCTCTTTGATGTCCTTGGTGGAACAGAGTGATGTAGCAGAAGAATGAAGCCTAAGCCCGAAGATGTTAGTACGGTGGCTGGCTATGTGAGTGGATGCATATGGATGCTTAGGCATGCTATTTTAATATTGTCTTTGTTCCAAAAGGTATAAATCCAATGAAGATTATGTATATGTTAGAGGACGTGGACGTGGAAAGTATATTTGTGAAGAATGTGGGATTCGCTGCAAGAAGCCAAGCATGCTCAAAAAACATATCCGCACTCACACCGACGTACGGCCTTATATATGCAAGTTGTGCAATTTTGCCTTCAAAACGAAAGGTACTTCCTTAGTCATTCTTGTGGAGGGTGGAAAAAACCCTGTTCTTGGCTCTCTGCCATCCTTCTTTCCAAACGCAGAGGAAGTTTTCTTAAAGCAAGGTGATTTTTTTTTATGAAAATGAGACTTCATGAGATGCAACTTTTCCCTCTTTATCTAAGTGATTCAAGGATTTATGTGAGATGGAGAACCACTTTGTGTAACTTAATTAAGAAATATAGGCTTCTACCCAGTCCATCTGTCTGCAAAGGAAATGTAGTGGCATAGAAACTGCCTTGGCAAATATTACTTTTGTGCTCAAAATGTTATGGTGCAAATATTAATTACATCAGGGGATTGCACATTTGTAGTGGCACATTGCAGACGCAGAACATTAGCTCTAGGGCAGAGAATTCCTGATCTGCCTTTATGGTTGGGTCAGTTTCTCATGTATAAATAATGCAAAGATCCACAGACTCCAGGTAGGCCACTCCATCCACAGTTACATTAATTATGGATTGAGATCTGTTCACTCATGTTCACATGTACTTACCAGCCCAGTGGAGGGGGGAGGGAAGCTTCCATTTGTCAACGTATAATGGTATTCATCGGAATAGGATTTGCCTTCCAGTCATCTCTTTTCTAAAAAGGAGAAATCAGTTTGTCTCCTATGTTTCCTAATTCTCAATGCTAAAACTGTGTGTAGCCAAATCCTGCCCATGGCTGTTGTATCACTTTCTCTCTTGGGTAACTTCTCATATGTATAATGCAGGAGAGAGAGATGCATTGGGAAATGTTGACATGCAGGTGCTCATCATGACAGTCTGCATAGCTACGCCCCCAAGGATTGTCCAAACATGTAGGCAGCTGTGTTAATCCATATCAACAATCCATTTCTAGCCGTTTTCATCTCCACCAGGAGTAGGTCTTTTGCAAAGCTAATGGGTCTTAACTGCACATTCAAGACCAAGCCACTCACAAATACTTTGCATTACAGCAAGGAATAATATATTGTTGCTGGGAAAATTCAGTCTCTCCCCCGCCCCCTTTGTGGGCTTCTGTGAAGATCGCAGCTAAGCTCAGAGGGAGCAGGGAAGCTTGAGGGGGGTGGCAGATGACGTCATTGTCCCTGCTAATTAAAAAGTGGTGGCACCGTGTCCATGTGAGCCCAGCTCCACAACACTGCTGGTTATATGCCCCTGTTGATTTTGCAGTACTAAGATGACAGAATAGGCTTTTGTGGGTGAATGAGCTTGAGAGGGGGAGTTTCAAGCTTTAGGGCCTCTCAGTGGCTTTTGGTATTATAGACCATGAAAGAGGTGGAAGGAATATTTATAGTGGATCCGTTCCTATTCGACAGAGGGTAGCCTGTGTGTATTCAGTATGCAACCGAAATGACATGACTGTTCCCCTTGGGGTATATCCCTAGGGATATGTAAAGTTCCATCTTGTGCCCAATGCTTTTTTATAACTATATGCAGCCACATGGGATGAGTATCCAGAACTTTTGTGTGCACCATATCAATATCTTGATGGCATCTCTTAGTTGAAGCATGTCAACTTGAAGCTGAATTCTGGCAACTCAAAGTTGTCGATAATTTAGTTTCTTGAAATACAACAGAAAACTCGTGGTTGAATTACTGGACTGCATTTTTTGTTGGACTTCAACTAGTACAGAATGCAGCAGCTTGTTAACAAGAATGTAGAAAAGATATTACTTTCATCCTAGCATAGCTTTTTCTTGCTTCTGGCCCAATTCAAAGTGTTGGTTCTTACCTTTTAATGGTCTAGGTCAAACTACACATCACATTACATATGTAGCATGCAGCTGATCCTCTTTTTTTAACTCTAAAGTTAGTGCAGAGGCCTCGATCCAGATTGGAGCCGCAGTTCACAGGGAGTGAAGCTTTATACTGCCTTCCCCGAGCTGCTTGCTTCCCGAAATGTGGCCCCCCGTATGGGAGGTTTTTTTTAAAAAAAACAGATCCCATGGGGTATTTTACTGTTGGTGCTCTCTGTACAGTTCTCACTACCAAATGTATCTGAAGTCCAAGATTCACAGTTGGGCAATACCTTCATTTAGGGCTAACAACATTTCACAAAAATGTGCAAGCTTTTGAGTTCTCTGGAACCCTTCAACAGGCTAGGTGGTACAAAAAGCAGGGGATGGAGGAAGAAGCAGGAAAGTCCAGAAATTTGGCCAAATGTTGTGACCGTGAGTTCAAAGTGTGTATTAGACTTGATAGTGTTGCTCATGTTGAGGTGTGGTTTAAGCTGTTCTTTCTGTTTGTAGACTTTTGTGTAGGCCTCCAATTCCATCCTATACAGTGTTACCCATGACAATCAATTATATGAAGAAACAGAAAATGTCTTTGGAATGAGTCAATAAAGCAATTGATACAACTGTTTGTGTGCTCACTTTTTCAGGCATAATATGATCATTAATTATATTGGAAACTATATATTATATAGTTTCCAGAAGGGTAACTGTGTCAGTCTGTGGCAGAAGAAATACTCTTTGTGGCACCTTAAAGGCTATTTATTGTGGCGTAAACTTTACTGAATTTGAGTCTGATAAAGTGAATCCTCTGATGAATTCAACTAAATAAATAAATAAATAAATGATCAATGGTGAGGAAATTAACTACACTAGCTTCCAGGCTGGCGCAGTTTCTGGACTGCTCCCGGGAAGTGTCTGGGGAACAGGAAGGCCTTGGATCCTGCAGATCTGGGGCCTGCTTTTCCCCGCTACCTCAGTTGGAACACTGATAGAGGAGGAGCGGTGGAGGGCTCAGCTTCTGCAATAAGGGGCCCTCTGTCTGCAGAGACCATAGGGTTGGAGCCTAGATCACTCCTAGAGTGAACTTTGATACCTTGCCTTTTAAAGATGGGGAGGAATCCCTGTGCCAGATTGTAGGGCTGTTTTACTCTCCTTGCCCTTCCTGCTCAGTGACAGCTTCAGATATTTTGACACCTTATGCAGACAACTGAAATGACAATCCTTTCCCAGCATATATTTCAAGTGGCCATTCACAGATAATGATGATTATAATTAATAATAAATAATAATCATAGCGGTGTGAGTGGCACAGTAAAAAGAAGATACATGCTTAACGGTCCTGAGCATCAGAGCAAGGCCATGAAGAGAGCCAAAGCTAAGAATACACATGCAATGATATGAAACCACTCCTGCTACGATTATGTTTAAATGCAATGAATCTATTCCATCTTTGTGCCCAGTTTACGTCTTCTCTATCCAGTTTATAGGAAAGAGGGAAAAAACTCCATAAAGCCAACAAGATTTCTATACTGATGTCATCTAATTAGTGTCATCTTTGTGCCTTTCCACAGGAAATCTGACAAAACATATGAAATCGAAAGCACACATGAAAAAATGCTTGGAGCTGGGGGTATCAATGACATCTGTGGATGATGCCGAAACGGAAGAAGCAGGTATGTCACAATGAGGTTTCTGAGTTGCGGTGGCCTTTGCAGTATGCAAATGATTCATCTTCTCTTGTCAGCAAGTGATAAAGTGTGATATGTGAAGAATTTTTAAAAAGTTTTCCTCATGTCAACACCAAGCATTGAAAATAATCTTGACATGTTTGAAGCTTACTGAGTTTAGGGTTTTCTTTATTGGGAAAATGTCTTCTGCCCCCCATGGAGTAAAATCTGGTCCTGGTGTACACAATATTCTTAGAGTCTGATGCACAAACACATTTCAAAACGGTGTGAAAACATTTTGTACTTTGCATGCTGTAAGACCTGTCCAAGCTCTGCGTACTTGAAGACAATTGTGTCTGTCCATGCAGTAAAACCTTTTGCTGCAAAATGTGGAATCTGTCTTCTAATATAGTCAATATGATGCATCCTTCAGGCATGAGAATCCCAGCACTTAATTTTGTTTGTGGTGGGTGGAGTTAATTTAGGCCTTGTGATTGCAGAGTAAATGTTTAAAAGCTCAAGTCAAGCTTTTTAAAGTTCAAACATTGGGCCAGGCTCAACTTTTAAAGCTCAGATTGGCTAACAGCACAATCCTATATATGTCTACTACTGGGTAGTAATTTCCATGGAGTTCAGTGAGACTTACTCCCAGCTAAGTGTGTATAGGAATGTAAGCCAAATCTTTCAGGACCAATTAGCACGTGGCTTTGGTTCTATTCTGTACTCATCCCATCCTGCAAATGTTTCAGAAAGCCATAAAGACCAATGGGATATATGTGCTTGATAGTTCATGAAAGTGTCCCGCTGATTTCAGTGGGATTTGAGACCACTTTCTATAAGGTGGATTTCATACTCAGGTATCACCAAAGAGCATGCTTTTGCTGCCATCCCACAGTGGGAGCTGTAAGCACAGTCAGTACCTTTGCATGCAGAAAAGCTCAATGAACAAGTCCCGAAATATGTCTCCTGTATACGCTTTATTGACTTGTCACAATTGTTTCAGAAAATATGGATGACACACACCATGAGGTTGAGAAGAACAACATTACTGGCACATCAACTGATCACCAGTTCTCTGATGCTGAAGAATCAGATGGAGAGGATGGAGAGGACAATGAGGACGATGATGAAGACGAGGATGATTTTGATGACACTCTTGGAGACTCGACACCCAAAACAAGATCACGAAGCACTAGTCCCCAGCCACCCAGATTCTCCTCGTTATCTGTGAATGCTGCTACGGCATCCTATGGGAGTTCTCCTGACAGTTCAGGGAGTCATTCCTCCTTGATAAGTTATTTGGTCACTTTACCTAGCATTCAGGTTACTCAGCTCCTAACACCAAGTGACTCTTGTGATGATTCACAAATGACAGAATATCAGAGGTTTTTCCAGAACAAAAGTACAGATTCAGAACCTGACAAAGACAGACTCGACATACCTAGCTGCATGGATGAAGACTACATGGTTTCTTTGGAGACCAACTCATCTCCTAGGGACTTTTCATCTTCTAGCCGACAGTCCTCACCTGGGTATGATTCTTCACCATACAGAGATAATTCACCAAAGAGGTATTTGATGCCCAAAGGAGATCTGTCACCTAGAAGGCATTTATCACCAAGGAGAGAGATTTCACCCATCAGACACATTTCACCAAGGAAGGAAGCTGTATTGAGGAGAGAATTATCACCACGGAGGGATGCGTCTCCAAGACGCCATCTGTCACCGAGGAGACCAATGTCACCTGGAAAAGACACATCCTCCCGAAGAGACCTGTCTCCACGAAGAGAAAGGAGGTATATGGCCTCAGTTAGAGCAGCATCACCCCGAAGAGGCTTGTACCATAACCCAACATTGCCCATGGGCCAGTATTTACAATCTGAGTCAGTTCCACTGGGACAGTCGGTAAGCTGAAAAGAATATGCTAACACTTTAGTTTTAGGGATATATTGATTTTCGTTGCAAGAGGTGCTTCTGGCTGCACTGTTTTTCATTCTTCCTGTTAATTCCTCAATAGTATTTCCCATCCTGCTGCACACCTCCAAGAGTACTGCCCACATCAATGTATCTTCATATAGGCTAAATTCTCACAAATGGCAGATTAGGTGGTAAACGTCTGGACAGTACTTCAGGCCACAGGTGGGGGCTCACATGATAATGCTCCTCTCCATACAAGAATAAATAAATCTCTGCACATGGGAATCTAGCTTGTTAAGAAGAAGAGTTCTAGTTTAGTATGCCCTGATCTGCTAGTTTTTGACATGCAGATAATTTCTGTATGGAAGGAGCATTCAATCAGGTGATCTTCCATCTACTGTCTGAAGTGGTATAGCCTAGAAGACAATTAACCTCCTTATCGCATGTTTCAGAGAAATTGGCCTTAGGAAGGGGAAGCAAGGATGGAAGCTCTAGGACCCCTCGTTATACTGGCTTATACAGCTTCCCTTCTGTAAAGACCCTTCTATCATCCATCTGTGTTGTTCTCTACAATTAGGATCCCTCCCTGTGGATGGAAAGAATTGAATTTGGATGCACAAGAGTAGCAATTTCTAAACCTTTGAATTGGCTTCCTGGTGCCTTTGAGCAGTCCCACAGGCATAAACATAATTGCCTTCAGTTATCCTAAGAGAAAAAGAAGACAGAAAACCAATCACCATTTTTACTGTCATGGAAAGGGTACATTGCCTCTAATTTACCAGTCAAAGTATTCTGGCTGGCCTCAGCTGCTAGCTGACAAATAGAGCAAAACAAAGACTCTATGCTTCCCTTGAATTAAGGAGGTGTACATATTCCTACAGATCTAACAACATTGCTTGCCACATATATCTGAGCTATTGCTATATTTGCCCTTGTTTACAAGTTGAGATTTTGTATGTAATTTTAGAAAGGTGGAATATTACATTTAAAAATAAACAAATGAATATGTAGGATGCTGCTTCAATAAGGATACCATGTGCACTACAGAACAGCTTGTATTCATGACATCTCTATATAATAAAGGAATACCTGAAGTTTAATTTCAGGATTATTCTCCTAAATCATCAAGCCTGTTTTACCCAGATGGGATGGCAGAATGTCAAGGTATTGTTGTAGCCATTGGCTCTTGCTTGCTCTCTCAGATCATTCTTTGTTCAGAGTAACACTTCCAACTCTGTGCATCTTGACACAGTGCAGAGATGATGGCTATGGAAAGAGTGTCCCAGCCTATACTGAAACAAAGGCGAGCCAAGAACCTCTACTAATCCCAGGCCTCTTTCCCTTATAACCAGCCGGCCTCTGACACTGAAGAGACACTGAAAAATTATTCAAGCAGGTTGCTTTATGAAAATACCTGGAAGCTTTTCCTGAGGGCTTCTGCAATTCCAACCTATATTCTTTCAAGGGCCACTCTGTTCATAGCCCTCTTTATTCTCATTCCTCTGCTCTATTCAAAGCTGCTATTCTCAAAAGTGAGCCTTTGTTTTGCTGTTATATATAGTTGTTTGTGAAATGTGGTAGTGGCAGAGTGACTTGCAAGGGATTCTAATGGCTTGGGAACCTAAAAAAATGGGGGCAGGGGTGGAGGGAGACAAATGCTGCTCAGACAGTTGTAGTAGAGGATCTTGAATCTCTAAAGGTCTGGCAGACTCCTTAAAGTATATATATTAAACAGTGCAGAAAAAATTGTAGCACTTTGAGTTCAGCATTTTAGTCTTCAATGTTTGTGTGTCTCGGTCATCTCTCATAGGAGCCACTAGAGTGCCTTACAATAGCAGTTTTATTTATGTGCACTCTCCACACTTATTAAGGATAACTCCACTGACTATCTCATAAGGTCTCAGATCCAAAGCTGGTGCTTTTAGGTCAGTGCAGTCCTGCTTTTGTATTGATTTTCACCGGCCCTTCAGTGCTTGGTGAGAAAGAGACATAATTTCATTAATTGCTTCACTTAACCTATTCATCCAAGCAAATAGGAGTTAGAATTTCTTTCTCTTAAAATATTGGTTACTGGCTATTAGCATTTTAAAAACAGTCCTAGGATTTGGTTCGCTGTATTTTCAGTTCAGGACTTGATAGATCCATAGATACTCTTCCTTATAGTGCTTCCCATACTTTCATCTTTTAAAACTAACTGCCTGAATCAAAATTTTAGAAAAAATCTACCCACTTACCTACGGATATCTCAGGTCCTCATCCCAAACAACTCCTACTGTTTCAGTTGATTATACTGAATGTTGCTTGATGTGCTATCAAGCTAGACTGATTTCTTTCCCATTTCAAATTTCTAAATTCCATAGGCTACTTTCTGTGTGCTTGTAGAAATATTTCAGTTGATTTCTTAGGTTATTGTTGGGATGTTTGATAGTATTCAAAGTTGAGTCCTCTTTGCGTTCTTCTGATTTGTACAGGTCCTTATAAAACTTAAAATGTTCTGGAGTTTACACATTTGCACTAGCTATTATGCCATTCTGTAGCTTGAGTAATGGAATTACAGATCTTTGTTGTTCCTTTGCTAACATTACAGCCAGCAATTTATCAGGTCTATTTCCCTTCTCAAAATATTTTTGTCTAGTAAGTAGCATCATATTTGACTGTTAGATACAGCTGTGCTTCAGAAATGTGAGTCACATGTCCAGTTTGTGTGTTTTGTTAATACAGGTGACAAATTGCTTTGCAGTATGTTTTGCTGAACCCCTAAAAGAACAGTATGTTTCACATTTACCAGTACTGTGGTACTGCTGCTAATTCTTGCCTTTCTTTCTCTACCCACAGAGTTCAAGACCAGGATTGTTCCAGGGACCTTATTTCAATATGTCTGGAGAAAAAGGAGCTCTGGAGCATCACGGATCTAACCTGTTTCCTGAGGGTCCTACTGACTATGTCTTTAGTCACCTTCCACTACACTCCCAGCAGCAGCTTCGTGCCCCCATCCCCATGATGCCCATTGGGGGCATCCAGATGGTCCATTCGATACCTGCAGCCCTGTCTAGTTTACACCCTTCATCCGTCTTGTCCCTTCCAAAAGAGGGCTCTGGTGAGAAGAAGAGGTCAGCTTCAGAAACCATGGCTAAAGAATCATGTATAGTTTCTAAGCACCATGAGAAACGTACCTGCTCTCATACTTTGCATACAATGGTTCAAGGCAGCACATTGTCTTCTCAGTTGCTGTTGATGAAAAAGAGCACTTCAGAAGAAGGTGTTGTTGAGAGGGAGCAGGAAGAAAACATACGGACTTGTACAAAAGCCATAGCCTCTCTCCGCATTGCCACAGAGGATGTTCTACATGGGACAGAGCAGTTGCAGAGGGATTCTGAGCCTCCTCAGAAACCCTCAGAAAGTGCACATTTTAGCATGAAACACTTTAGTGGCTCTGAGCCAGGCCAGGTCTGTGCCTCAGCCACCAACCCTGACTTGCACAGTGGCGAAAAGGACCTTTTTGGTACATCACAGACTGCATTATCTCATTCCACCTTTTACAGCAAAAGCAGTGTGGATGTCAGACAGTTAGGGTATCCTAATAGGAAAGATTCCCCATCAAGCACACAGGAAAGAAAAGACCCACCCTCTGAAAACAGCAAACCACAGTGATCCGAAATGTGTGAAGACTTTAATACATGTGTTTACTCCCAACCCCTTTCTCCCCACTAGTGATAGAAGGAAGTATTCAACTTTATAGCATGCTGGTTCTAAGTTACAGTAGTTTGCTATTATATATACTTTTGTTATATCAAAAGAATTGAGTGAAACTACGAGTCATCATGAGCCTGACCAAAATGAAATTTCAAAATTCTTATTGGGTCTGGTACTTTTAACCTGTACAGGTGTTTGTGCCTTTTCTTTACTTTTGCTTATATTCTTATAAGCATTTTTTTAGCAGTAATTTGTACATATTTTAGAATTTGTGTATCTGCTTTGTAATAAATGTAATTTCTTTCCTTTTTGGGACACTTTGACCTAAACGATGTAAAGCAAAAAACAAAAAAAGCATCAATATATATGTGAGGTTGCACTAAAATATTTTTATATGATTAAAACTGAACAGCTTTTATGTACAGCTCTGATTCTGTAATACTAATATTTATTTACTTTGTTTCATAAATTGTACATTTTTTCTTAATGTTGCGGATTGCTTTTCTATGTGAAGCATGGAATTTACTGTTGCATTATTAGAACAAAAATGTATATTGTAAACAAGATATTTAAACTAGAGTATCTTATCTTATTCTGCACTTATGCATTAGTTAAAAAAAATAAGATAAAAGGATGTATCAGTCCGTTCTTAACTCTTGTAATTTTTTTTGTCTCTTGTTTGCTGGATCGACTATAACTTAAAGTGCTGATTGTGATTTTAAAAAGATAGTACCGTAAAGCATTAAAGTAAAACCATGTGCTATTGTGAGTTTTTTCAAAGCTTTATAAAACAGTTATAAATATATTAAAAGTATTTGGTCTTATGTGAACATGTTGCTCTATATGCTCCTTTAAAAATATGGGAAAACATTCCACCCCATGTAAATATATGCGACTTCAAAAATTGGTGCAATTTCATGTAGATTGTTTGGACGCTTAGTGGCCTCACCTTGTTTCAAGTGAAGTGAGTGGACATTGTGAACTCAATTTGAGTGAAAGCAGGATCAGGCAATAGGTCACCGCATATCATTATCAAAGAGTCTCTTTTTAAAAAAGGGGGGAGGATGAAACTCTGGCTCCCTTGGCCTTGACTATAAAGGAATCAGGCTTTCACCCTAGGTGAGAAAGCGTGTTTGACTATATAGATCTGTTATCGGCTGGCCCGGTAGCTTGGCAGTCAGTGCTGGGCACTGCGTGCAGGAAACAGAACTGTCGAAGCGATCTGGAAAGGGCTCCATACTAGATGATGGTAAGGAACATAGTCATATTGCCAAGTTATCTCACTTGCAGAGGCTTTAGGGTGGGTATTGGGAAGGGAATATAAGATGAATACTTGCTCACAATCATCTCTGGACATCAAGACAACAGATAGGCATTTTGGGAAAATTCCTTGTTGAAAGAAAAGTGAACATGTCTGCATGTCTGTTTAAGGGGGAGAGTTCAGAGGGCAAAAAAATTATATCCTTCAAGATTTAGGGCATTTATAGCACTCAGTTGTCTTGGGAGAAGACTGGGAGGAATCATTGCTTATATATTTGAAGGTATGACAGATGCCCCCCAAATATACACACATAAACCCAAGTCAACAAAAACTTGGGTTATTTTCTGTGCTATTTAGTGGATTATAATTCTGTGAAAACACGTTTGTATATTGAATTGCAATACATTTAAGGAGTGTTCTTTAAAAAAGAAATAAATATACAGTTACATTATGTATCTAGCGTCTAGTTTTCATGTGGTGTTTTAATCCCCCCCCAAGCAAACAATTAAGCTTTTAGGCTGCAGTCCTATGCATACTTTACTTATAGTAAACCCCATAGAACTCAGTGGAATTTACTCCCAAGTAAAGACTTATGGGATTGGGCTGCATGTTGCATAGTGGGGCACGATCTGACATTACATTGGACATTTCTGTGGGCATGAGCACACATTCATTTCATTCATTTCTTACATTTCTATACCACCCAATAGTTGAAGCTCTCTGGGTGGTTTACAAAGATGTAACATGCTTGGTTCTGCATGAAATAAGAAATAAGAGTTGATGCTTTAGCTATCTATCATGCGCCAAGCTATCACTAGGTTACTGCCAGAATATTTTATATCATCCATTGCACGGTTCTGAGTAAGAAAAATCACCATAAATCATTTGCTGAGCACCTCCTGTAATCAAAGTTTTTAGCACTTAACTTAAATGTAGGGATGTACGAAAGCCACTTACCTTTTCGCGGATTCTGTTCATGGTGGGGGGGGAGGCGTTCCGTCCCTCCCCCCGGAATTCTCGACGGGGGGAGGCGATCCGGTCCTCCCCCCCGGAATCCTTGATGGCCAGCTGTGCTCCATGGCGGCTCTGCGGAGCAGCTGGCCAGGCCCAGGCCAGGGCCGTCCGCAGCCGGATTTCCGGCTGCGGAGGGCTCTGGGTAAAAAAAAAAGTACGCAAATGGCGGTGGCTACAGCCACCGCCATTTGCGTTCCTTATTTTCCACCGTCTTAGTCTACGTCAATATTTACGTAGACTAAGACGAAGAAAAGAAAGGGGAACACAAATAGCGTAGTGGGCGCTATTTGCGTTCCCCTTTCTTTTCTTTGTCTTAGTCTATGTAAATATTGACGTAGACTAAGACGGCGAAAAATAAGGAACGCAAATGGTGGCGGCTGTAGCGTACGCTTTTTTTTTTTTTTTAACCCAGATGTGATAGGCTACATAAGTCTTTATGTAGCCTATCATGTCTATGGGGGGGAAAAAAAGAAAAAGACCAGACTGCAAATGGCGGTGGTGGCAGCCAGTTGGAAGACCAGCCGCCGCCGAAGCCGCTGTTGGAGCCGCCGCCATCTGGAACATCCTCCCCAGGTAAGTCTCATCCCGGGGGGATCCGCGGGGGGCAGGGGGGGTGGCAGGCCGTTCCACGATGGATTTCGGGGGGCCGAATGCACTGGCATTCGGCCTCACCGAGATCCGTCGCGGATTTCTCTGACATCCCTACTTAAATGTCTTCCAAAGAGATGAGTTTGCAGTGGCTTGTTGTTTACAAACAACGTGACAGAACTGCAATAATTACACATATTTCAGGCCTGCAACTCAGCACAGAGTTAAATCAATAATGCTCTGTATTGCATTATAGTCTAGCTATTTAAAGTAGAAAAAAATCAACAATGATATGCAGAGTATGCAGAGACCAACTTCTGTGCTAAAAAAATACAAGCTAGCTCTCTATTTGCTAAACCCCCACTTAACAAGGGACCTGTGATGCAAATCGATTGGCCTAGGCCATTTTTTAAAATTTGTTGATAAGATGTCATTGAAATATGGATATATGTGGTTAAATTAAGTCATAGAAATTATGTATTCTTTCTAATTCTGATTGCGATATCTTTGGGCTTATTCCAACATAACCTTCCCCTGCCCCCCTCTTTTTCACAATATTTATTATTTAGTACATTTCTAATCCACCCAATAAGTAATGTTCTCTGGGCACATTACCACCACTTAGAAGATATTCCTAAATCCACTTATACACAATCGAGGTAATTTGGAATGGTTTATCAATGTAACATTTCCAGGGATAACCTTATGAGCATAATGCAAAAACCTAGGATCCTACTCATGGGTTCAACCATGGAAAAGGTAGATGGATGACCCATTATGCTATCATTGTTTCAATATGCTGTAATTATTATTTTCTCTCTCAGGCATGATGATGTAGTATACAATTCAGACTCACTGATGTAGAACCAAATGTTTCAGTGGAGTTTGCTTCCAAGTAAGAGTGCTCAGAATTGCTGTTTAATTTGGGGAAGGGCTGCAGCTCAGTTGCTGAGCACATGATGTGCATGAAAAAAGGTCCCAGGTAGAGCTGGGAAAGAGTCCTGTCTGAAACCCTATAGAGCTGTAGCCACTCTTTATATACAGTACTATATTAGGTGGCCTGATGTTCTAACTCAATACAAGGCGACTTCCTATGTAAGCACCAAAGTTTGCCAGTTCGTATACTGCACAATTAGGTGAATTCTTCTATCATTTTCACACAAGTTTTAGAATAGGTCCATTCATTTCGAAGAAATTTTAGACCTACACTTAACAAATATAAACCAGATAGAGCACTATGGCTGTGGACTTGGCCCCCTTCAGACAACCCACCTCTGTGCAGATGCTTTCAAGTGCTTATGCTAGTAACTCTTTTGAACTAGAGATAATGAAGTCCCAGTTCTGCAATGCACAGGTGTGCTAACATGCACGCAGGTGCGTGCGTGCACGCGCACACATACACACAGACACACACGTTGGACTTTTAAATAAAAGGTTTGGATGAATAGTTTTTGTCGAGACTTGTCAGTAAAGCACACATAGAGTGTAATGCATATGGTGGAAGTTTGATCCTAATGTACTGCACATGCCTTTTCTTAAAGATGTTCATAACTAAGCTATTATTTCCAGTCTTCCAATGCTCATGGAGAAGAGACAGGCTTACAAATTTATAGCCATTTCTAATCTCTTTGCATCTGATATAGCCAACCTGGCTTTTCAGGGAGAGTAAAGCTCCAAGAGAGACTGACTCTCTGTTCCATGATCCATATTCTTACTGACCAGGAGCCCTTCAGGCTCATCTGGAAAAATCCCTATGGGATTAATGAGTGAGTAGAGGCGATAGCAAATGGGATAACACACTGTGCACCTGCCACAAGCATTCACACTTAGGTACACCCACCCATAATGCACCCACCTGTGCCCACATACATGAACACACACAAATAGGGACAAAAGAGGGGAGAAATTCTCCTGCCTTCCCTTTGCTTCTTCCATTCCCCAGTTAGCAAAACTACCAAAGTTGCTCTTGTTCTCACCAGGTCTACGGGATGGTGAACAGGAAGACTCGGTACAATGAAAGACAGCAGTTGCTGCTGCTTAAGAACGTTAGAAGAGCTATGCTAGATGGGACCAAGGGTCCCTCTAGTCCAGAATTCTCTTCACAAGTGGCTAATCAGCTGCCCATGCGAAACTCACAAGCAGGACATGAGTGCAACAGCACCCTCCTCCCCATGTTCCCCGGCAACTGGTGTACATAAGCATACTGCCTCTGATACTGGAGTAGCATATAGCTATCAGAACTAGTAGTCATTGATAGGCTTATTGTCCATGAACTTTTCCCTTCCCCTTTTAAAACCATCCAAAGTGGTGGCCATCACTATATCTTGTGGCAGTGAGTTCCATAGTTTAACTATGCGCTGTGTGAAGAGGTACTTCTTTTTATCTGCCCACCGATCAGCTTCATAGGATGACCCAGGGTTCTAGTATTATAAGAGAGGGAGAAAAAATGTTCCACTGTCCACTTTCTCCACACTATGCATAATTTTGTACACCTCTATCATGTCTCCCCTTACTCACCGTTTTTCTAAGCTAAACAGTCCCAGATGATGTAACTTTTCCTTATAGGGAGTTGCTTCAGCACCTTGATCATTTTAGTTGCCCCTTTCTCCACTTTTTCCAACAATACAATATCATTTTTTAGGTGCAGTGACCAGAACTGTACACAGTATTCCAAGTGTGGTCGCACCATAGATTTTTATAACTTAGTATGATATTGGCAGTTTTATTTTTGATTCCTTTCCTAATTATGCCTAACATGGAATGTGCCCTTTTCACACCAGCCACACACTGGGTTGACATTTTCATCAAGTTGTCCACAACCCCAAGATCTCTTTCTTGGTTGGTCACTGCTAGCTCAGATCCCATGAGTGTATATGTGAAGTTGGGATTTTTCTCCCTAGTGTGCATCACTTTACACTTGCTTATGTTGTACCACATTTGCCACTTCGATGCCCATTCTCGTAGTTTGGAGAGGTCCCTTTGGACCTCCTCGCAATCCCCTTTTGCTTTAACCGCCCTAAATAATTTGGTGTCATCAGCAAACTTTTAAAAGTAATCAGAGTAGGATATTTTTGCTTTTGAGCATGTGCGCGCGCGCACGCACACACACACACACAAATTGGCCTTTCTGTTTCGGAAACATCAGTAGTGATGATGATTTTAGTCGCTTGTGTTTGAGTGTTTTTAATGTCATGCCAAGTCCTTTGTACACAAGCTTCTTGACAGGCTGCCTATTTCAGCAAAATTACTGTTGTCAGCTCCATATTGAAAGTGTTAAAATTCATCAGTGTCACTACGCTCTAAACAGGTGATGCAAAAACTGACATCCAGAGAGCCCACTGCGTGATTGTCCAAAATTTACTGTAACCTTAATGCTCTGGAATTTGCAGCAAACAGAACATGAACCCATTTCATGTTAGAACAGTTGAAATGTTACAGTGGAGTTTGAAGGTGCAAATCAGGCTACAGTGCAACACAAGTACACATGCTCTCAGCGCTGAAATGACTTGCAGGCTGCTAATTAAATCTCACTGCAAATGGGATTTCGTTTATATTTTTTGATGGGAAAAAGTGGTTTTATTACATTTATTTGACTGGCTGCCAAGGCTACAGCTCAGTATGAATCAAGTAAAGCTAAAGACCTTCTGCAGTGACATATGGATGTTTGGGAAGTATGAGTCATAAATGGAACCAGATGCAAAGAAAAATAAAGGAACTTATGAAAGAGAGAGAAAGTCAGAGCTGTCCTTAAAGAGATAGCAATATTGTTTTTTCTGATGCTGTCTCCACCATGGTTTGGAAAAATGGATATTAACACATTAATGAATGTGTCCTCCCTCCTTGCCCCCCACAGATATCAGTTGTGGAGCACCTCATTTTTGTCTTCCTAAAATCCTTGTGCAAACATTCTTGTGTCCTCTTTAAAATCTGGTTTGGAGCACTGTTTCAACATACTTTTTACTGTGCGCTTTTGATTACCTGATCTCACTTTCCCACAGAAGTGCTGCACTTAATATATGGTCAACCATCTGTATGTGTGTGTGTGTGTGTTTGTGTGTATCCAAATCAGCTGACACCATGTGTGTGACAAAAGGCATTGCTCAGAAGCTAGCATGCATAGGATTCCTACAGATACTTTGTCCCTCTTGCGGTGTGGGTCAGAGAAGGTGAGAAAAATAACAGTACCTGCTACTGGTTTCTAATGCCAGGCCTCTAGCAAAGGCTGGCATAATACTTGAATGATGAGCAGTGTTTCTTCAGAACCAAAGTCATGTGGTCAAATGGCCCAAGTACATTGAAGCCAATCCCCATCTACTGGACATCAGTAGGTTTTCAACATTTCTGGTCTATTCCCAAGAGTTCTTGGATGGTGTAATGGTGTAATTAAACATGATCTGAGGCTGACTTGCCTAAGACCATCCAATCCCCCCTCCCCACAACAAACCATGATTTTGAATCTGGACCCTTCCTATGCAAGTCCAGTATTGGGGAGGGGGGAGCTATACAATGATAAAATTGTACTAATTGAACTATTTTATAATAATGTGGATATGTGTTGACTTGATGATAGAGGTGTTTATATTTTGAAGTTAATATTGCAAAACCTGAACAGCTGCCTTGAGCACTTTTTTTGGCAGAAAGGTGTGCTATTAATCTATCTCTCTATCAGTCAATAAATCAGTCAGTCTTCTCTGGCAAAGTGTGCTGGTCTAATGCTCTACCTTTTCAAGTGTTGGGAGGAGCTGCTTGCTCCGCCTCCCAGCTGAGCAGAGCAGAGCAGAGCAAGCTGCTCCAGCTGGTCCAGGGACTACAGAAGCAGGCAAGCTCCCAGAGAGCGAGCGAACAGAGCGAGCGAACGGGGGGAGCAAACAGGAGTTGGCCAGGGGAGTTCGGCAGGGGAGGTCAAGGGGGAGGCCCCTAACATTTTTTTTTTATTTTTTTTACTAACTTTTTTTCATTTATTTGTCTTGTAACACACACTTCCACACCAGTGGGACTCTGCTTTTAACCTCTACTGAGTAGAGGAGCAGGCACAGGCTAGTCTAGAACAATCACAAAGCTAGACTAAAAAAGGGAAAAGAGGCTATGGAAGGACAAGACTCTCCAGTGGTGGTGACCTGCAAGGTGTGTGCAATGTTTGTTTTCTTGCCTGAGAACAACATGGCCTACACCTGCAACAAGTGCAAGTTGATCACGCTGCTGGGGGAAAAAGTAAGTGGACTGGAGCGGCGACTGTCGACCCTCCGGGGAATAAGAGAACACGAAGAGTTCTTGGACAGAATGGGGGAACTACAGCAGCAAAGGGCAGACCAGAAGCTTGAAGAGCAACAGCAAGACGAGGCAGTGGGAAATGCTGAGGTGAAGAAAAATGGAATAGAGGATACTCCTTGGAAAAGGGTGACAGTTAGGAGAAGAAGAACTAGACGCCACTCTGCACCAGTGGAAGCAGTGGAGCTGTGGAACCGATTCCAGGTACTTGCGGATGAGACTGGAGGACAGCCTGCAGAGGAAGAATCACAGGGGAACCTGCATGAGAGTGAGCAAGAGGCTAAAGGTCAGTCAAACAGAGGCGATGAAACCCAGGCCTACAAGAAGAAGAGAAGAGTGGTAGTAGTGGGAGACTCCTTGCTGCGTGGGATCGAGACCCAAGTATGTCGCGAAGACCCATGGACTCGCCAGGTATGTTGTCTCCCGGGAGTACAGATTAGAGACGTGACTGAAAGGTTGCCTGCACTCATAAAGCCCACTGACAGGTATCCCTTTCTTCTCATCCATGTGGGAACAAATGATACCGCCAAGCGGAGCTACAAAGAGATCACGTCAGACTTTGAAGCTTTGGGAAGGAAACTCAAGAACTTTGGGGCCCAGATAGTTTTCTCATCCATCCTTCCAGTAGTTAGAAGAGGGATAGAAAGGGAACGAAAAATACTCTGGGTGAATGACTGGCTACGAAGGTGGTGCCGACGAGAGAGATTTGGATTCTGGGACCACAGCCTATACTTCCTGGAAGATGGGCTGTTGGCTAGGGATGGGTTGCACCTCACAAAGGCTGGGAAGAATGTGTTTGGCCACAGCATGAAGAACTTCATCAGGAGGGCTTTAAACTGAATCCTACGGGGAAGGGAGATGTAACGTTGGGGGTAACGATGGACATAGGCGCATGCACTGCAATGGAGAGAACAGCTCTGATAGCGCCCAATAATAGTCTTCAGACATATGTAGGAAGAAAGCCAGACTATGAAGCACATGGTCTTCGATGTCTATATACTAATGCCCAGAGTATGGGAAACAAACAGAACGAACTTGAACTCTTAATACAGGAGGGAAATTATGACTTGATAGGTATAACTGAGACTTGGTGGGATGACTCTCATGACTGGAATACAGCAGTTGAAGGATATAACTTGTTCAAAAAGAACAGGAGGAACAGAAAGGGAGGTGGGGTTGCACTGTATGTGAAAAATACATATCTCTGCACAGAAATACAGGAGGAGGAGCTTGGTAGCCCCATCGAGAGCATCTGGGTTGAAATAAATGGAGCAAAGAATAAAAGGAACCTGGTGGTCGGAGTCTACTACCGGCCACCCAATCAAGGAGAAGACAAGGATGAAACTTTTGAAAAGCAAATAGCCAATGTTTTAAGGAAGCATGATGTAGTAGTAATGGGGGACTTCAATTTCCCCGATATTTGTTTGGAGACAAATTCTGCAAAACATGGCCCCTCCAGGAAATTCCTGACTTGTGTGGCAGATAACTTCCTCCTACAGAAAGTAGAGGAAGGAACTAGAGGATCGGCTATCCTTGACTTGATCCTAACCAACAGAGATGACTTAGTGGATAAAGTAGCAGTTACAGGAACTCTGGGGGAAAGCGACCATGTTGTACTTGAGTTCTTGGTTCTAAGGGAAGCAAAAGCCGAGTGTAGTCAAACGCGTACCCTGGATTTTAGGAAAGCTGATTTTCATAAACTCAGAACAATGATCAGTAAGGTCCCATGGCAAGCGACGCTAATGAGAAAAGGAGTCCAAGATGGGTGGGAACTTTTAAAAAAGGAAATTCTCAAAGCACAATCACAAACAATTCCAACAAGAAGAAAAGGTGGAAGACAACAGAAGAAGCCAATGTGGCTTCACAAAAAGCTTAGGGATGACCTGAAAACAAAAAAGGACACATATAGGAAGTGGAAAGAAGGCCAAGTAACAAAGGAAGAGTACAGGCAGGTAGCACAGAATTGCAGGGATGGCGTCAGGAAGGCTAAAGCAGAGAACGAGCTGAGGTTAGCGAGGGATGCTAAAAACAACAAAAAGGCTTTCTTCAGCTACGTGCATAGTAAAAGGCAGAGGAAAGAAATGGTGGTTCAGCTATTAAATAAGGATGGCAAAACGATAACAGATGACAAAGAAAAGGCAGAGGTGTTCAATTCCTACTTTGGCTCAGTCTTCTCCCAAAGAGGGTCTATGACCCCCCTGGCAAAGGCGAAGTACAGGCTGAAGGGGCAGGATTGCAGCTGGAGATCGACAGGCATATGGTCAAGGAACACCTCATTACTTTGAATGAGTTCAAATCTCCAGGCCCAGATGAACTGCATCCTAGAGTCATAAAGGAACTGGCAGAAGAACTCTCAGAACCGCTGTCTATTCTCTTTGAGAAATCATGGAGGACGGGGGAAGTGCCAGATGACTGGAGGAGGGCTAACGTTGTCCCTATCTTCAAAAAGGGTAAAAAGGAGGAACCTGGGAACTACAGACCAGTCAGTCTGACATCAATCCCTGGGAAAATTCTGGAGCAGATCATAAAGCAATCCATCTGGAAGTACCTTGACAACAATGCCGTGATTACTCGAAGCCAACATGGATTTGTCAAAAACAAGTCCTGCCAGACAAATCTGATCTCATTTTTTGATCAAGTCACCTCCCTTGTAGACCGTGGGAATGCTGTAGACATCATGTACCTCGACTTCAGCAAAGCTTTCGACAAAGTGCCCCATGATATCCTGATGAGCAAACTAGCTCGATGTGGGCTAGATGAAACAACGATCCGGTGGATCCACAGTTGGCTACAGAATCGGACTCAAAGAGTGTTTATCAATGGGACCTTCTCAAGCTGGGGAGAGGTAACGGGTGGGGTACCGCAGGGCTCAGTCCTGGGCCCAGTGCTCTTCAACGTTTTTATTAATGACTTGGAGGAGGAGGTGCAGGGAATGCTGATCAAATTTGCAAATTTGTCGGAGACCAGAGGGGGTAGGGCCAGTGTGTGCAGAGAAGTTGGGGCCAGGGCCAGCGTGCGCCACCCCTGTCCCCAGTTTTAGCCCTCACACATTTGGGAGAGTGCCTCTTCTCTAAGTCTGAAGTAAATTTCTATCAGTTCCTCTGTCAGGGTCATAGAACCATAGATTTGGAAGAGACCTTGAAAGTCATCTAGTCCAACCCCTGCTCAGTGCAGAATGATCCGTCATGTAGAATGCAACTACAGCATCCTTGACAGATGGCTGCTTCAATACCTCCAGTGAAGGAGAGCCCACCACCTCCAGGGGCAGTCTGTTAAACTGCTCTTACCATTAGGACATCTCTCCTGTTGAGTCAAAATCTACTTCCCTACTATTTTCACCCACTGATTCTAGGCCAGCCCTTTGGAGCAACGGAGAACAAGTCTGCCCCATCTTCTACATGACAGCCCTTCAGATACTCTGAAGATTGTTGTCATCTCTGTCCCCTTAATCCTGTCTCTCCAGGCTAAGCAGACCCAGCTCTTTCAACTGTTCCTCACAGGACTTGGTTTCCAGACTCTTCCCCTTTTGGTCGCTCTCCCCTGGACATGCTTCTGCGGCTAACGTCGTTGTTAAAACCTCCTCCTTAAAATGGACACAGTTCTCCAGATGCATGCCACCACTACACACCACAAACCGGGGGGGGGGGGAGGCTCCCTCAACCAGCTTGCTCGCTACTGTATATTGTGTTGTGACGTTCTTTATTAATATCAAATAGCAGTTCCTATATTCCTGTGTGGTGTATTGGAGGATCTACACATCTGCAAAGAAAGCCTCATCAGGAGCATTCAAACAAAGTGAAGATCAAGCAATTCAGGTTTGCTGTGAGCTCCTTTTTGTGTGCTTGGCCCCTTGAAAGCCAGCTGAACAATTCAGGTACACTTGAACAGGAGGACACAATGGCCTGTCAGAATCAAAGCAGAACAGAGGTAGACACAAGGCATTACATTAGCTCTGTAGGCTAATTGCATTAACACAGCATTAAGGAACCAGACAGTGAACAAATAATGAAATCATGCAAAGGAATGTGATGACATATTCTGTGCTTCAGCCTGAACCCAAGTTCCTTAAAAGTGTCTGTCATCCAGGGAGAGGAACCAAAGGATTATTGGAGGTTTTTGTTTGGCATTTGAAAGGGCTGCCTCATCCCTGAAAAAACGTGAAGGGGTCACTTTTTCCTATACCCACTAATGCAACAGCTGCACTGTTGTGGTTAGGCAAGACTATGGGGAGAAGACCCATCCCCTTTCCCCGGCAGACACAGAAAACATATTGTGTGCACTACCTCTCCAATTAGGAAAGGACGAGGAGGAGGAGAAGCAGCAGCAGCTAAAAACAGGAAAAATACGTTGTAGATGAGTACTTAGCACTTAATGTCCAAGTGATAATTACTTTGATGAAGATAAATAGCCTATAATGGCCAAATCCTAACGAGCCACTTCCAATGGTGCAAGCTGTAGTTTCCATCTTATCCAATAAAATGGCACGCTATGGGTGACACGGGGAACACACGAAGCCACCTTATATCAAATCCAGCCATTGCTGCCTCTAGCGCAGTATTGGCTACACTGACAGGCAGTGGTTCCCTGGGTTTTTAGAGAGGGGCCTGTCCTACTCCTACCTGGATATGCCCTGGGATTGACCCTGAAACCTTTTGCATGTGAGGCGTGTGCTTCGCCACTGGGCTCCAGCCCTTCCTCTACAGTGCTGTAGAGTTGAGCCATACAGCTTTACCTCACATATTAACTTCTTCACTATTTTACAGTGGAACTGCAGGGTAGTGCCAGGACAGAGGACTTGGGGGTCATTCTAACAGGCCCAGATTTCTCAAAAAAGCATGGCTTCTCTCCCTATTTGTGAATGAGATGATGTTCCGGTGTGAATATGACCGTGAATATTGTCTTACGTGAGCAGTCACATCCTTATTTGTGAGCATTTTCACACTTGGGAAGCCTTACCAAAGTATCCTTTAAAATCTTGTTATTACTTTGTTTCGATTTACTACAATTGGAAATCTGAGGAGAGTCTTGGGGTTCTCTTACCTGTTCAGTGTCTGAGAGAAAGTCATGTGCCCAGGGCTCATGAAAGGACTTTTTTCCTCCTAGAAATTCTGTCAGAAAGCTCCTTTCATAAGTTGTATGGGCATTACATTTTCACTGAACCCAGGAACCAACAATACCAGAAACATGGAGAGCAGAATAGAGGAGACCCTGGGTGGTAGTAGTCATTAGGGCTGTGCACCACCACAACGTCTTTTTAATAACGGCTTGTCAAATTCAGCTGATTGTTGGAGGTGTAATGCAGTCAATGCTTCTCTTATTTATATGTTCTGGAAATGCCCAATGGTTGCCTCCTTTTGGGAGGAAGTTATTATATGGACAAATTTTGTATTGGAAAGCTCTTTAATATTTACTGATGTAAATGTTCTCTTAAATTACTTACCTGCTTCTTGGAATGTAACACATGGTCAGCGTAAATGGATTTTTTGTGCCCTTTTAGTTGCTACAAGACTGATACTACGATATTGGAAAGATAAAAGCCCACTGCCTATAACTCACTGGACTGAAGTCCTAACAACACCAGTAACATTTGAAAGAGTGGTACATAGATGTAACTTGCAGATGGACGTATTTGTGGATATTTGGTCTGCTTTTACTGAAGTGCACGTGTAACCTATTTTTCCCCTTTTTTTCTTTCTTGAATATTGTAATGTTTGAAACTGAGGATTTTAGAATATGTTGTTGTATTTTTAATTTTTTTTTGGTTTTGTTACGTTTTCAGTTTGTTTTGCTTTGTTTTGTTAAAACTCACAATAAAAATTTTGAAAAAAAAGGGGAGAGCTGTGAACTGCCTCGATATGAAGCCCAAATAACGAGGCGAAGCAGGCTTATTTGGAGCAAAATCCTCATGATACGAACTGTACTGTACAGTCAGAGCTGTACCAAGGTGCCCTGGTGTGGAGCGCCCCCCCCCACGAAACGCCTCCCCTGCCCCATATATTCTGCTTAATGCCTGAGCAGTCCAGATGGGCTGTCTCCAAAATGTATCAACTTCTGAACGCTCACACGGCGGGGCATGAGGAGGAAGGAGGGAAGGAGGGAGGGAGGGAAGGAGAGGGAAGGTGAGTGGACGTGGGAAGATGGGGGGAGGTGGGGAGGCGAGAACAGGAGGAGGAGGGAGTGTGCTTTGGCGAATAGGAACTCCCAGCCAGAACCGACTCCGACCGTCTCCAATCGGAGAGAGTGGTGGAAGAAGGGGGTATATATACTTTGGCGAAAGGCTGCTTTTGGTTATTGAGCTAGCTGTGTCTTTGGGAGAGGGCTGGTATGGGTAGATAATCATGTGTGTGTGTGTGCGCATGTGCGCATGTGCACATGTGTGTGTGCGCATGCATTCCTAGGAGTTGTTCCTTCAATTTATTCAATTTTGATCACCATTAGGCTTTCCTCAAAATTTAAATTAGAAGGAAACAGCTTGGTTGTAGCGGCATCATTCCCTTGCTGCCTGTTTGTCCACCTGGTTTGGGACAGTGTCTTTTGCAGCACCCCTTCCAGCCACCTCCTCCTATTTCTTTCTACCTCCGACTCGTTTGTTATTTGTATTAGATATATTCATCTCTCCACATTTTTTCAAACTAACATAGCTTTTCCTTGCTTGTTGCTGCTACGCTCTAGGGGTGTACAAAATTAACTTACCTTTCCAATCTGGGGCATCCACAGGGGGGGGGAGGCGATCCATCCCTCCCCCCAGAATCCTCCCCGGCCAGCTCTGCTCCATGGGGAGTCCGCGGAGCCACTGGACAGGCCCGTCCGCAGCTGGACTTCCATCCGCTGCCAGGCTGCGGCTGCGGCTGCAAATGGCATCCGGCGTAGGGGCGCCATTTGCGTCCCTGCTTTAGCCATGATAGGCTACGTAAATATTTACATAGCCTATCACAAAAAGAGTAGTGACGCAAATGGCATCCCGAGCAGCAGACGGCAGTGGATGGACCGGATCAGCTGGCGGCAGGTAGGGTCCGTCCGGGGAGAATTTCCGCCACAGACTTCGGGGGGCTGGATTCTTTAGAAGAATTGGAGTCCGTGGTGAAATTCTCCGCCATCCCTACTATGCTCCCTCCTCTGCTGCCATTCCTTTGTTTGTTTGTTTATGTTGTTTGTGGACTCTGGAAAAGGCTGCATTTGTTGTTTAAGGGTGACCCTCACTTCTGCTTTCTCTATTCTATTTCCTTGTCATTTTTGTCAGTCAAGTCTGTCTCTTTTAGATTTTAAAAAAACCAGTCTTATTTCGATTCTTAAAAACGAACATTGACTTCTAGGCATGTTCCTCCCCCCCTCCTTTTAAGTCATATTCAAGCATTAAGTTTTTTCTTGCTTTCTAACTTCTTAAAAAAAGCATATTATAGCAGCCTACATATGTAGTGTGTGGTGTTCCCCCCCCCCGCCCTGTGCTGAACTGTCTGTATCTTCTCTGTGTTGATCCTCCCCAAAGAGAAAGTAAAGTGTTTTTAAATTATTGTTTGATTTGGCTCTTATCTTATCCCCTGCACTGTTGTCCTGTATTTCTTGAAGTTACCCTGCTTTCCATAAAAGAACATGAAATATAAAACAATAAATTAAAGACACCTGTTATTTGCTTAGGTAGTTCTGTTTTTCTTTATCTCTCGTGTGTCTGTGTCCGTCTGTGTGCTTGCTAGGTTCCACCAACACCATATGTCCAAATTTCAAGGCAGAGTTGAAAAAGCACGAAACACACAGTGTTTATATTAATTACCTTCTTATTCCAATCACACTCCACTGTGTGGCAAAGCAATCCAGTGCAACATGAGGCAACTTCAGGGTGTTGGCAGGGGCACAGTTGGGGAGAAGTTACAGCTCCTTGCCTTCTGAGTTTTTGTGGAAAAAATCAAAATTCACCAGCGCATTGTACACAAGCCAGTGGTCCAAACTGCCTGGACTTTGGTGGGTAGGATGCTCTCGAGGGGGGCTGGGAGGGGCCAAGGTGCTACATGCATGGTGGAAACAGGGAGAAGTTACAGCTCTTTGCTTTGAGAGTTTCTGTGGAAAACATCAGATTTTAACTCTGCCTAGCACGAAAACCACTGGGCCAAACCATCTGAAATTTTGCACATGGCATCCTCTCCAAGGGTGTGGAGAGATCCCCAAATTTCATGCCTGTATCATAAAAGCAAAAGATGGTATTACCATTTGTGTATTCCCATGCAAGTCAATGGGAAAATACCAGAAACGGGCAATCCGGATATCTGAATCTTGCTTCGGATTCGGATCCAAGTCAGAGTGGAGGGGGTCTGAATCAATCTGAAGCAGATAGGGGTCACTTCAGAGGATCCAAAGTGGCATTCGAAGTGGATCGGGGGATCCGTGCACAGCTCTAGTAGTCATGTATGTACAATGAATGTTTATGTTTTTCAATGTTAAACTTAAGGAATTATCTTATGCAAGGAGAAAAGTTTAGAGGATTTGGCTGCATAGCAACCAGCATTGGATACCTTAGAGCAGTATCCAAAGCTGCACTAGCACAAACATAAATGGCGTTGCACGAGCATAGACTATCTCTAGTGCAACATACCTCAGCCTCAGTGCTACTACACTGAAAAGGAGAGAAAAACCCAAGAGTGTTCCCAAGTCTTCTGACTTTGTATCAGAAGTATCATCTTTATTAGATCCAATGTAATGAGGAGAACAGGCAGAGAACTTGAGGGGGCACTCAAGTGTATGTATAATGAGGTAGAATTGATTGACTGTATTCTCTGTAAGCTGCCTTGAATGTTTTTATACAGAAAGGCAGTATGTACAAATGAAACTGAACTCGCATACAACTCCCCAAGTGTAGGGATATACATTCCCTCAGAGTTCTCGGGGTGGGGTGGGGGGCTCCCTTTTTCTCTATATACATCTGCTACCCTTCCCCCCTCTTTTTCTGCACCTCCTTTGCCTCTCCCTCTCCATCCATCATTTTATTTACTCAGCGGGCTGCTGGGAGAGAAGCAGATCTCTGTTGCCAGGGGTCTCAACCAACTGCTTGCAGAAGACTTTTCAAATTAGGGCTAGGGCCGCAGTATGCCCACCCTTGGATATACTGTACATGATCACAAATGAAGAAATTAATGGCCTGCTTTGAGAGGTAAGGTGGAGGAGGGCAGGGAGGCAACGCTATGTTTCCTGAGCCTTCCACTGCAGCCAGGTTTTCTTCAGGATATCCTGTGATTAACAGAGGGGCCGAGTAAGGCTGCATCCACAGATGTCAAGGGGCAGAGAGAAACATTTCCAAAGCAAAAATAAAGTCAGACCTTTTTCTTCTTCAGCCCAGGAATCCACCCATATTTTTATCCATCTGTTGCCATTCCACCTACAGTCTGTCAAAAAGACAGCACAAACTAACAGTCATGGAAGAATGAAGAGTAGTAGGTCATTTCAAGTGTGAAGGTGTTGTGAGACAAACAGAGTAAGGGCAAAGCATGTGGGATCATGCATAATGAGGGGCCGATGCTCAGTAGTAGGGCGCCTGCTTTGCATGCAGAACGTCCCAGGTTTGATCCCCAGCATCTTCAGGTAGGGCTGGGAAAATTCCTGCCTCAAAACCCTGGAGAGCCGCTGCCAGTCAGTGTCAACAATACTGGGCTGGATGGATCCATGGTCTGACTCAGTATAAGGCAGCTTCCTATGTTCTATGTTTATATGCATCATTGCAAGACTGGAATATATATTATGTATATGGTCACATCCCTCTCTCTCTCTCTCTCTCTCTCTCTCTCCACCCCCACCCCCTCCGTTATCTGCTCCTTGTTTTTGGCTCATCTGCCTTTCATGCCTCTTTGTTTTAACCTGGCTTTCCCTCTATTTTGTTTTTCTCCATCTTTCCATACTATGGTGTGCTGGCAAGAGGAACAAGAGTGCAGCAATTATTTATACGTGCTCCCTGTTGTTGGAACTCTCTTAGTATTTGATATCTGGCACCTCCAATTTGATATCTCTCAGTATTTGATAGACAATACTATTTGATATCTACTTTTCTGATATTTGATTTTCAGTATCTGATTTGACAGTCAGAATGTGAGTATTTCCTATTCTCTATTTGATTCAATAGTTGCTGTTTGATCATTTATGTTTATTATCTTCTATTCAGTATTTCATAGCCATCATGGTCCCAAATGTCTCCTCTCCCAAACTGGGCAGACTTCTGCATTTTTATGGATCACTTCTCATGTATTCTCATGTACTTCCACTGGGAATCTAGCATCAGATTGGGGTTGGACTCGATGGTCTTATATGATTCTATGATTTGAACAGGAATCATTTTAAAAGTTTCTTTATGGCAAACTACATATCTCGCTTTCTATTTTTGTAAGCAGCATGCACTTCAGTTTTTAAAAGATTTCTCTTAACAATTTTAAGAGCAGTAGGAGGAGATCAATGGATAAAAGGAGCTATAGAAATGTCCATTCTTTCATTCTTATAGGCCTGGCATCACCTAAATTCCAGGGATGGAGAATTTCCTTGTGTAGCTCAACTCCGAAGTCCATAAGCTCACTGCAAATTAAAACACCCATACTCTCTCTCAGGTGGGTAGCATATGCTTGGCATCATGCAATGGACAGAAGTCTTTTTATAGACCACAGATTACCTGAGAGATTCCCTTTTCTTTTTTTGATAGGGCAAAGACTCAAACAGGTAATTGAGAATATGGATGCTCAGGCACCAAAACCATTCCAAAGTCTGTTATGTCTTCACATCTCATAATTTCTAAACCAATCTCAGTTTTTAAAGGTATCTTTACCATAGGCACACACACAATAACAAATTATCCACCCATAAGGAGTCCAGATGTGATCCAATGTGCAAACAATGTCCTTCATTTCACTTGTGGGGTGCCTGATTACTAATGGGGAGGAAGGGGAGAAGCCACAGTAATTATCTAGATTGGAGGAGGGAGGATATGTTTTGAGGATGATAAGTCAATTTTTAATTCAATTTCAGGCATCATACTTATCTCTTGAAACTTTAAGGGCATTTCTACATGCAAAAGGGCAAGACTGATTGCTGATGGCTCTTCTCCTTTAAATGACACCTCTTCCCAATACTGATGTTTTCTGACAAGCCCTAGTAGCGGTATTTATTAAAATTTCCCAATAATATATAAAAATGAAACCATTCTGAAAAGATTCTACTCAGGTGGAAGAATGTTTAATTTTAGGAGGAAGAAATGCTATGAAAGAGTAGATACGTAGAAATGGGTAAAGCTAATGTTTTGTGTGGCAATTTTGCATAGTTACTTCTGTTGTGTGGCAGGAATAAATCTCCTAATTTCTTATAGAGTGCATATGTAAAGGTACCTTTATTAACATTCTGGTTTGAATCTTGTGAGATGATTGATGTTTTCTGACATGCTCTAATACTTGTACTTTTAGAAAGAACATAATAATTACAAAGACGAAAACATTCTGATCCAGGAAAACTGGCTGCCTTTGAAGACAGTCTGGAAACTTCAGCTAGTGCAAAATATGGCTGTGAGAATTCTAACCTGGGGCCAAGTCTCATGATCATACTAAAAGTACTGGGTTTGATCTATAAAGCTCCTTCCAGCTTGGGGCCTTGGTATCTGGTGGAATGCCTCCTCCCATATGTATCTTCCCATGCCTTACGGTTATCCACAGAAGTCCTTTTTGAGTGCCCCCTGATTCTGAGGCTTAGAGGGCAGTGACAAGAGAAAGCTTTTTGGTGGTGGCTCCCAGTTCTGCAATGCTTTCCCTCAGGAAGGTCACCTAGCACCCACACTGCTGTTTGTTTTCCAGCACCAGGCTAAGGCTTATTTATTTATTTATTTATTAAATTTATTAATCGCCCATCTGACTGGTCACCCAGCCACTCTGGGCGATGTACAACCCACCACAAAACAATTTAAAACAATAAAATTTTACCATAATTTTTTTTTTTTAAAATACCCTAACCCACCCCAAATGCCTGCCTGAACAACCACGGGAAGGAAGGGGCGCAGCCGCCATATCAGATGGAGTTGATACAGCGCTGTCCGGCTCACAGCTGACACCTGAGCCTCCATGGACAGCTGGGAGTCCAAAATGACCCCCAGGCTGCGGACCTGGTCTTTCAAGGGTAGCCATACCCCATTCAACACCAGGTCAACATCCCCCAGCCTCCTCTTGTCTCCCACCAGAAGTACCTCGGTCTTGTCAGGGTTGAGCTTCAGCTTATTCCTCCCCATCCAGCCACTCACCGTCTCCAGACATTTGGACAGGGATTCTACGGCCAACCTTGGTGAAGATTTGAATGAGAGGTAGAGCTGCATGTCGTCCGCATATTGATGACACTGCACCCCAAACCTCCTGATGATAGCCCCCAGTGGCTTCACATAGATGTTAAATAGCATCAGGGAGAGGATGGAACCCTGTGGCACCCCACAAGTAAGTGGCCACGGGTCCGAAACCTCCTCTCCCAGTGCTACCCTCTGGTACCTGCTGGAGAGGAAGGACCGGAACCACCGCAATACAGTGTCTCCAATGCCCAACCCCTCCAGGCAGTCCAGGAGGATACCGTGGTCAACAGTATCAAAAGCCGCTGAGAGGTCGAGGAGAACAAGGAAGGAGCATTCACCCCTATCCAGAGCCCTCCTCATATCATCCACCAAGGCGACCAAGGCCGTTTCTGTCCCATGCCCAGGCCTGAAGCCCGACTGAAATGGGTCTAGATAATCAGTTTCTTCCAAGTGTGCCTTCAACTGCACCGCCACCACCCGCTCAATCACCTTGCCCAAAAATGGCAGATTTGAGACTGGGCGAAAGTTGTTCAGAACTTGAGGATCCAAGGAGGGCTTCTTTAAGAGCGGTCTTATCACTGCCTCCTTGAGGGCTGATGGCATCACTCCCTCCTCAAGGGAGGCGTTCACCACCGCCTTGATCCCCTCACCCAGTCTCTCTCTGCAGCTCATAATGAGCCAAGATGGGCAAGGAACAAGTAAGCAGGTGGTCGGCCTTACAGATGAAAGCACCTTGTCCACTTCATCAGGAGAAAGAAGCTGGAACCGATCCCACAAAACTGGTTTGCCACAGGCCGCCTCTTGCTCACTAACTGTATCCACAATGTGCAGAGTAACACACCTAATCTGATCAATTTTATCTGCAAAGTGCCTTGCCAAAGCCTCACAGGAGGCCTTAGAATGCTCCAGTGGTTCCGGAGCCACAGGACCGACCAGGCTCCGGACCACTTGGAACAGCCTCCTGGGGCAGCACTCTGCAGACGCGATGGAGGCAGCATAATATTCCTTTTTTGCTGCCTTCACCGCCACGTGATAGGCTGAAGATATAGCTCTAGCCCGTGTCTGATCGTCTTTGGAGCGAGACTTCCGCCACCGGCGCTCTAGCCGTCTCACCTCATGTTTCAGAGCTCGTAACCACGGATTGAACCATGGTGCAGTCCGAGCCCTGTTCAGGGGGAGAGGGCGTTTCGGAGCCACCCGATCTAATGCCCCAGTGATTGAGGCATTCCAGCCACCCACCAGGGTCTCGAGTGGCCGTTGGCATGCCCCAGAGAATCCCCAAGCGCATTCAGGAATCCATTTGGATCCATAAGACGCCTGGGGCGGACCATTTTAATGGGTCCTCCACTCCTGCGGAGGGGTTGTGGAACCGAGAAGTCCAACATCACCAGATAGTGATCTGACCATGACAAGGGGGTGGTGGATATACCCCCGACTTCCAGATCACTCCCCGCTTCTCCAGAAACAAACACAAGGTCTAGTGCATGACCGGCTACATGGGTGGGCCCAGTTAGAATATGGTGCAGCCCCCAGGAGGCCATGGTCTCCATGAAGTCCCGAGGTGCTCCTGTGAGGATGGCCTTGGAATGTACATTGAAGTCCCCCAACACCAGTAAGTTAGGGGACTGTACACGCACATCAGAGACCACCTCAAGCACCTCGGCCAGGGAGTCAGTCGTGCAGCGGGGTGGACGGTACACGAGCAGAATCTCCAGACTGCCCTTCGGGCCCAACCTCCAGTACATGCACTCAGCAACCTTGGTCTCCTGGAGAGGGGGTCTGGTGAAGACCAAGGACTCTCGGTAGATAACAGCCACTCCCCCTCCCCGATCCCCAGCCCTCGGCTGCTGTGCATACGAAAATCCAGCTGGACACATGGCTGCAAGGGTTGGAGCAGCAGCCTCGGCCAGCCAGGTCTCCGTAATACATGCCAGGTCTGCACCCTCATCCAGGATCATGTCATGGATGAGGGAGGTTTTCTGGGTAACAGACCTGGCATTGCAGAGCAGCAAACGAAGGCCAGAAGATGGGGTCACACCTCCCCCAGCCATCCTTTGGCTCTGGACAGGCCCGGAGCAGGGGACAGATACTACACATCTCTCCCTTGTTCCCCTTACCTGGCATGGCCTGCCCCTAGCGCTCCGCCAGCGCCTGCCGCCCAGCCTCGGTATGTTCTGGCCCCCAACACTCCCCCCACTGCCTCCATCAGGTGGACACATGCCCCCTCGCTCCCGCCTATCAAGCAGGCTACCCACCCCTAAAAACACCACAAAATCCCCCCCAACAAAATAAAACAAACAAACAAAACAAGTAAAATCCCCTTAAAAATGCCAGGCAGGAGTCCACAGGGAAGGCCTGGTGGCGGTGGCGGCGGCGGCAGCAGGCCCCGCGGCGGCGGCGGCGGCAGGCCCCACGGCGGCGGCGGCGGCAGGCCCCGCGGCGGCGGCGGCAGGCCCCGCGGCGGCGGCGGCGGCGGCAGCAGGCCCCGCGGCGGCGGCGGCAGCAGGCCTCTTCCCCGGTGGTGGTGGTGGCGGCTTCTCCTGCAGGCCCTGGCTCTCCCAGGCCACCTCAGCCAGCCAGCTTATGCAGCCCCTCCAGGGAGGGGCAGGTGGAGCAGCACAGCTGGCTCGGTACCTGGGGGCCTGGTCCTGCAGGGACTGGCGGTCTGCCAAGCAGAAGTCCACAGGGAAGGCCTGGTGGTGGTGGCAGCGGTGGCAGCAGCAGGCCCAGCGGCGGCGGCAGCAGGCCCAGTGGCGGCAAGCATGCCTCTTCCCCGGCGGTGGTGGTGGTGGTGGCTTCTCCTGCAGGCCCTGGCTCGCCCAGGCCACCTCAGCCAGCCAGCTTATGTAGCCCCTCCAGGGAGGGGCAGGTGGAGCAGCACAGCTGGCTCGGTACCTGGGGGCCTGGTCCTGCAGGGACTGGCGGTCTGCCAGGCAGAAGTCCACAGGGAAGGCCTGGTGGTGGTGGCAGCGGCGGCAGCAGCAGTACTCTCAGACATTTTAACAATTTCAGCATTTTGTAGTAATTAATATCTACTATTTTAGTCCCAGTGGTGTGGTTTAGCTCTTGTACCTGACTGTGGTTTTAGTTTTTGTGTCTATATTATATTTTATCATGCTGTGTCAGATTATATCTAGGCAGTTTATGTTGTGCTTTATTTTATTGGGCAGTATCCAGTGGTGACCATCTGTGAGCAGCCAGCCCTGCCTCACCGATTCCATTGCACTAGTGGGGCCCAGCACTTGTGCAACAGAGATTTAGTGCTTCTGGGGCAAGCTCTGAGAAAAGCATAAACGGGGCAGGATGGTCGAACTCCCTTATGAGATCTCCACTGACTTGCTCCGTTCCAGAAACGAGCATTTACGTTCATTTTGGGTTGCCCCCAGAAGCGCTAAAGCTCTATTGTGCAAGCGGTGGGCCCCACTAGTGCAACAGAATCACTAGGGCTGGCCACTTGTGGAACAGAAGCAGCAGTGGGGCCCAGTTGCAGATAGTCACCATTGGATACTGCCCTCTGATTCGTTTTGAAATTGCTGTATTTTTGTTATGTTATCATTCTGTTAGTATTATATTTTAAATTGCATTGTACAACACCTAGAGAAATCTATTTTATGAGGCATTTTAACAAATACGATAAATAAATAAATAATCAATCATAGTTGACATATATAGTGAAGGTGAATAGATGACAACAAGATTCACAGAAGATTGTTCTAGAAGGGCTGACAGTAGTTATTAATAGCTCTGTTGCTAAACAATTTCATTGTATAGTGTGTAGGCTGGTGGCTTTCATAGCAACCTTTCTGGACTATGCTCCCATTTTTCAATCTGAAAAGCTCTCCTGGGAACCACCACAAAATGGCTCCCATGGCAGGCATGGCAAAGGACACGTCAGCTGCCCAAAAGAGTGAGTACAAGGCAGAGGTGGGGGCTGAGTCCCAACACACTTTGAACCCACCATTTTGAGCACCAACAGAAATGTATTTTACAACAATCCCAGCTGCTGGCAAGAAAATATGTAGGGCACCTTTGCAGGCATCAAGAAAGGCGTCTGGGGGTGCATTGGTGCCCATGGGCACCACTTTGCCTACCCCTGATATGGGGCTTTAATGGCAAAGATAAGCACTTCAAATTGAGCTCAGAAACAAGTAGGTAGGCAGTGAAATCAGAACTGAATCAGCATTATATCCTCTGAGTGATGAGAAGACAAGAGTCAGGTAGCCACAGTTTGAACCAACTGAAGTTTCTGAGCTGTCTTTAAAGGCAGCCCCAATGTTCATACTTCACACATTCAGCACTGATGTTTAGGACAAGAAGAAATTTTTGCAGACAATTTATTGATAACAGAGCCAGTTCTGGGCCCCACTACATTGACTACGGCTCTCAACGAAACACAGGCAGCATTCATGCCTGCGGTTAATGGGAGGAATGAGAAATGCAAGGTGGAATGGTGCCCTGACAGCATACATTATCATCATGTTGGGTCTCAGTTATGTCAGAATAAGAGTTTGCTGGCTGATTGGACAACAAAGGTGTCATCATCTTTTCCTCCTGCATATGGGAAAGACTAAGACTTACATTGAAGGACGTGGTGGAGCCAGTGTGTGCTGTCAAAGTCAGGTCAAAGAGCACCCTTGAGAAACTCCGGCCTCGAGGCAGCTGGAAATGGTGAGCCTTGGTGAAAAGAGCTGCCATTCAGTGTCACTGCTGTTGTTGTCAGCTGGCCGACTTCAGACTCACCACCTAGAGCTCTTCGCCTCTCATTTGTGACAAAACTCCCATCCTCAGTTCTGGAGACTCCCATCAGGTTTGCTTCTAGGCCTTGGCTGTGGAAAGTACAGAGAGGCCTGTTTGACTAGAGGCTCACATGCCCCTCAGTAACACTAATCTAATGTGAAGCCTCTCAAAGATAAGAGAGACAAAGGAAGAGAAAACAAGTCAGGCTTTCTTTTTTTGCCTCTCAGCTACTTCTTACACTCTATGCGTACAAAACCAGGACCTACAGAGCACTTCTGATCTGGCTTACATGCAACTGTGAAGAAAGTTAATTGTGTGAGGAATCCAGGGTCAACTGTCCTGACACGGTAAACCTGACTATAATGCAACATTGCGAGTGTGTGTATTTTGGTTCTGATGTGTTCAGAAGATCTTTGTCAGAAAACTACACCAGTGTTAGTGAACGTGTGTAACATCAGAACTCTCTCTGATAAGAATGGTTTTGTGGGAACTAAAATGCAGAGAGCCAGTGTGGTGTAGTGGTTAGAGTGTTGGACTGGGACGTAGGAGAAGTTTACTGGGTGACTTTGGGCCAGTCGTTGACTCTCAGCCAAACCTACCTCACAGAGTTGTTGTGATGGTAAAATTGAGAGGAGGATGGCCATGTAATCCACCTTGGGTTCCTTATTTATTTATTTATTTATTTATTACATTTCTATACCGCCCAATAGCCAAAGCTCTCTACATGTTTTACAAAGATTAAAATATTTAAAAATACAATATACAGATTTTAAAAGCCAGTTCCATAACAGAACAGAACAATATACAAGAACATATATCTAAAACAACTTCAACAAGCAATCTCAAAGCAGACAACCATAACCATACGTCATTCCAGGATCAATTAAACACTTAACATATACTGTCGAATGCCTGGGAGAAGAGAAAGGTCTTAACCTGGCACCGAAAAGATAACAATGTTGGCGCCATGTGGGCCTCATCGGGGAGATCATTTCATAATTTGGGGGCCACCACCGAGAAGGCCCTCTTCCTTGTTGCCATCTTCCGAGCTTCCCTTGGAGTAGGCAGCCAGAGCAGGGCCTTAGATGTTGACGGGCCTTAGATGTTGATGGGCCTTAGATTCTCTCCTTGCAAGAGAGAAAATGGTGGGATATAAATGTGATGATGATGATGATGATGATGACTTGTGTGTAAATGGCCACATATGACTATTCCATATGCATATATTCTGCACACCATGTACATTTATTGAAGTGAAAATACACGTATTGCGGTATGACAAAATAAAAAAGACAAACATGGATATGAGCATGTAACAAATATGAATAAAATAATCTTCATGAACAAACTTATGATAGTAATCATGTTGCAATCTACCAAATAAGTCAGTAAGTGCATCTTTCCAAAAGCGGAAATGAGCTGGAGGATGAATCCTCCCACATGCCTTTGTTGATGTAGGAAATGAAAGGAAACCATGTTTCAGAGAAGCCGTCTTGCTTAGCTTCGTCTCTTTCCACTCCACTTTGATGTGTTAACTTTTCAGACAATGCCAAAACCCAAATCCTTGTGAACCAATTCTGAATCGACCATCCAGAGGAGCTTTCTAGTGTCTGTCTGCCTTCATTCTAGCTGCTGTAAGGAGAAACAGGGTGAGATCTTTCGAGAGAAGCTATAGTTGACCCCCTTCATATATTAAAATAAGCATTAATTTTGGGTCAAGTGATATGATCTGCTGTGCAATGTCTGATATTATCCCCCAAAGCTATTCCCAGAGCAATCATAGTTTCTCAAGGCATATGTACACAGCAGGATACATGCATGTGTGATTTCCCTGTGTAGATCGTTGCAAGAAACAAACTTGGTAACATGCAACCCATGTGTTGCTAATCATTGCAAGTAATAATCACCCATGCCTTATATATTACATGTAAAGTGGCACTAAAACAGCTAGCTCAAAGTAGCTATTGCAAAAACTCAAAACCTGGTATACTCTAATTTTTATGCTGATTTCTCCCATCTTAGAATTTGCAGTTCTGACTGCATTCTTGATTATTCAGAGTTAGTTCGGTTCCTTACAGAAGAACCTGAGGTTTTGAAATGCTCCTCATTACCACCTTTTCCCACGTTATAGTGCTAGACTATATGTTTTGCGCAAAGTGGCATATTAATAGACCAAGAGCTGTTGGAGTGCGAACAGAGAAGATAAAACTCTCAGTCAGTGTTATATACGAAAGCAATGACTATGTTCACAACTGTGCATCTTGTTTTGCACAAGTCAGGTTTTCAAACTAGCATATCGGTACGTGCTCTAGGGTTTCCAGTCGACCAGAATAAAAGGGCAAGGCCTGTTCTTGTGCTTTTAAGAACAGATAGAGCAATAGAAATCTATTTTATATAAGCAATGATGCTGCTTTTTGGCCCTAAAAGCACTCACTGCCACAAAAAAGCAGCTCAAATGATCACACAATAATCAGAAGGTGATTTTTTTTTACGGCATGGGCAAGGCACTCCTGTCCTTGAGTTTGTTTGTTTGTTTATTTATTTATTTATTTATTTATTTATTAAATTTATTGATTGCCCATCTGGCTGGTCACCCAGCCACTCTGCGCGATGTACAGCGTATAATGAAACAGTTTAAAACAATAAAATTCTACAATAAAAACATTTTCTAAAATACCCTAACCCATCCCAAATGCCGGCCTGAACAACCATGTTTTTAATGCACGGCAGAAGCTCATTAAAGAGGGGGCATGGCGGAGTTCCCTAGGGAGGGAGTTCCACAGAGTGGGGGCCACCACAGAAAAGGCCCTCTCCCTCGTCCCCACCAGTCTAGCTGTCCTGGCTGATGGGACAGAGAGAAGGCCATCGGAGGCTGATCTTGTTAAGCAGCCTGTCTGGTGTTGCTGGAGGCGCTCCTTAAGATTGGCTGGGCCGGAACCATATAGGGTTTTAAAGGTCAAAACCAACACCTTGAATTTGGCCCAGAAAACAACTAGTAACCAGTGCAACTCCTTCAGCACTGGAGTGATGTGATCTCACCAGCGGCTGCCTTTAATCAGGTGAGCCGCCGCGTTCTGTACCAGCTGCAGCTTCCGAACAGTCTTCAAGGGTAACCCCACGTAGAGCGCATTACAGTAGTCTAAACGAGAGGAGACCAGGGCATGTACTACCAATGGGAGCAGATGGTCGGGAAGGAAGGGGTGCAGCAGCCATATCTGATGGAGTTGTCCGGCCCACAGCTGACACCTGAGCCTCCATGGACAGCTGGGAGTCCAAAATGACCCCCGGGGCAGAACTGGTCTTTCAAGGGTAGCCGTTACCCATTCAACACCAGGTCAACATCCCCCAGCCTCCTCTTGTCTCCCACCAAAAGTACCTCGGTCTTGTCAGGGTTCAGCTTCAGCTTATTCCTCCCCATCCAGCCACTTATTTATTGCATTTATATCCCACCTTTTTTCTTCTCGCAAGAAACCCAAGGCAGCTTACATTATCCTCCTCCTCTCTGTTCTATCCTCACAACAACAACCCTGTGAGGTAGGTTGGGTTGAGAGTCTGTGACTGGCCAAAAGTCACCCAGTGAGCTTCCATGGCCAAGTGGGGACTAGAATCTGGATCTCCTGGCTCCCAGTTCAACACTCTAGCCGCTACACCACACTGCTGGGTGTGATAAGGCTGCTCCGAAGTTCTCTGCATTGGCAGAACACAGTTTTACACTACTGGGGGAAACTGTGCCAGTGTAGCAACATCCTTGCACCAGCCGGATGCCACTGTCAGTGGAAACCTATCACCAGTGGACCACCTCCAGTGCAAGGCCAGACGTTGGATGGAGAGGGTGTGTGGCAAGGGATGAGCAGAGTTTAGGAGAAATCCTATGCCCATGCAGACTTGTTCCCATCACACTGTGATGATGTAACTTCCCCGCATTCTTTCTTGCCAGATCAGAGCCAAGTCCAAGTCAGAGCACAAGGAGCAGAACAAACAGTCTCTGGTGGTGACAGAGTCCTAATGCAACACCTTGGATTAAGAAGGGAAGCATGAGTGTTGTCCTAATAGCTGCATTGTTTTCCCCAACAGGTGAATCCCCAAATGTAGACCTCCAGGCGGACTACCACTGGGAGAGTGGGGGAGTGGGCAGGGGCACGTGGAAATGCCAATGAGCATCCAGTTAGAGGTATTTCTGTTCCAGCTGCTACCCTTTACTAATCACATTCCCCCAACTCTGTCCTGTCCCTCCACAGGCAACTTCAAAATCCACAGAGGTGAGCAGGTTCCTCACAGTGTTTCATGGACATTGTGTGAGGCCTACAGTAGCAGCGTGCCCATTGTCCATGGTGCAGTGATGAAGAAAGCTCGTTCTGTCATCGTTCTGTCTGCCATGTACCTGTGAAAGGCACAGGGGCCCTGCAAGAACAGGAAGGGTGGCAACCCCATTTCTGTATGTTGCTTTGGTCTTGTTCAGTGCTTCAACTGCATCATTTCTTGTTAGCATTAGTAGACAAGGAGCCCCCACCTTGTTACTCACATCCAAGGCCAGCTCAGGACATTTTGCTGCCTAAGGTGAGGACAAGATGGCACCTCCCCATTCCACACATGGAAGCCAGTTGGATGGGCTATTGAAGCTTTTCCATTCTGGTGCCTGGACAGCATCTTCCACTCCAGCTGAGCGCAGCAGGCTAGCTTAGGTACACAGAAGAGGCTACGTGGCACACATCCGAAGCTGGGGATAGAAGGGGGTAAAACTTAGTCTCATTTGAAGGGATAGAACAACCCCCTGCTCAATGCAGGAAGCCTGATTCCCAGGCGGTCGCCCATCCAACTACTGATGGGGGCCGACCCTGCTTAGCTTCCGAGATCAGACAAGCGCGCGCACATCCAGCCCTTTGCTTGTTGCTGAGGAAACATTGAGGGCTGAGGAAGATATGCGATCAATAGCCGGAAGATGACATGGGGCTGCCGAGAGTTGTGAGCATGGTGGGCGTGGAATCAGCAGAAACAGGAAGAGTTTCTGATCCTCCAATGAGAGCCTCCGTCTTTAAGAGCAGGAAAACAGCACAGCACTCGAGTATGAACCGAGCTCGCGCATTCGATGAAGCACCGCCACGGGGAAAATGGGTCAGTGTGGATAATCACATTTTAATGCAAGAGCGTTTAACCCAACAGGACACCTAATTCATTGCGATGGCGGGTGCAATGTAGATTGGCCCCCAGTGAGCTCTCCAAGGATTATGCTGGATGATACCTTTCCTTGCCCATGCTTGTTACTTGCCTGTTGCCAACAATAAATACTTCTGGTGAACTGGAGCTTTTGCGAAACAATGGTGTGACATTATTTTAGATGCAATTAGTCTGATGCAAAACATCAGACTGGCAGTTGCACACAGCCTGTGAAAACAGATTCATCCTGTGGGTTGTTTGGAAAGTCCCACATACTGGGTGGTTTTATAGTTAAGCTCCACACGCGTATTTTAAAGCATGAACTGGGGCACAGGTGGCGCATCTTGTTGACACATTATATTCATCTTGCTCTCTGGAGCATAGTAGAAAATGTTAAATCTTTGAATGTGTCCAGTGCATTGCCTTGAATATAATATAAAATGGAGACTGCAGTTTTTATATTTGTCATGCATTTAATCCTTCTATAACTGCAGGTGGCCAAGGGGGAGGTGTGTGTGTGGGGGAGGAACTATTAGGAAAGCTATACAATGGCATGGGGTGTAATAAAACTTTCATGGCCCCACATACAAACTGACCACATTGTTGAAGACTCACAAGTAGTGGAGGTATGAATGAATGATGCAGGTCTAATCAAATAAGCGTCTAGTAAAACTTTATAGCACCACACAGCATCACAAAATTTTTTTATGCCAGATGTGCTATATTTAGTCCCCAAACAGCTGTTATTGCAGAAGACAAAATGCACTGTATACCTTTAGTGTTGATTAGATATATTTTTCTTATGTGGTACAAACCTTTTTTTCATTTATATGTCCTTTCTGCCCTTAGGAATATGTCATTCCAATGAAAAAAGTGACGCCATTATTATGGGCCAAGCTTTATGCAATATGAAGTGAAGTTATAGAACAGACTGTGAAATGATGATGTATTCCATATTGCTACTGCTTACTGTGCTTTCTTAACATGTTCCTCTATGGGAATGTACTGGCACCACACAACACGGCTCTACCAATGTCCTGGACTGGAAGGTTTTGTCTCCTCTGGCAGGTAGCGAGCCAGAATTAAGGAATGGACAGAAATTAGGGATGTTGTGAGAAATCAGGTAGGGATGCTTGAAAAGTCAAATGCCCTTGCTGGATTTTTGTGAGAAGAATTAAGGTAGGAAGGAGTGGAGGCTATTCTGGGGACAGGGTTCAACACCTTGGATAGGTCCTTTAGAGTTCTGCCTCGTTCTGTCTGAAACCCAGAATGGATTCACAGCTCCATTGAAATTGGAGCCACTAGCCTCCACTGGTGGGAAGCGCAGTCCACTTGACTGGGACTCCTATCCTTATTCTACCCCAATTCTGCTTGTGTGATTTTGCCAGCCTCCCTCCAGAGGGAGAAGCTTACCTTGGGGAGGGCAGGCAGGTAAGTGGCACCAGCCCTGGTAGCACGGAGGCTCCTTGGGTGGGAATTCACTGACTGCCCCTTCCCATCCTCTTTCCCCTCACTTTTTTCAAAAGTGAAGAAGTGTCTTTATGGTGTGGCATTTCCTTCAGCTTGGGATCGTGGGAGTTGAACTCCCATCATCCCCAGCAGAAAATGCCAATGGCCAGGAAGTGCTAGAGATGTGAAGGCCTTGAAACCCCCCAGAAAATAATGTGCATGTGGGGAAAATGGAGAAATGTGGGGCAGGGGGAACCTTTTTTCCAGGGATTTTTGGAAAATTTGGAAAAAAGTAGTCTCTCCTCTGAATTTTTCTGTCCTCCCCACCAGCTTTTTCTCCAAGCCTTCACATCTCTAGGCTGAGCCAGTTTGGGGAAGAGTTTTATGGGGCTCTTCACTGAGGTTGTTTATCTCCTTTCAGATAAGGGATGCCTTGGCAGAGGTGTGAACCTTTGGCAAAAGCTGAAGGGCTCTTGGCCTTGGGCTCACAGCCTCTGGCTCACAGCCTGAGGCATACATCAGGAGATTGTTGCCAGACCCAGATTGATGCAGACCCAGGCATGCAGTCTGAAGGAGACACAGCAGATGGGAGAATGAGGTCTTTACCTTCACCTCTGCCCCTGAGTACTTCCAAACAGTATACTTGGCAGTTTTGTTGCCACTTTTAGGGGGAGCCACTGTGGGGGGTGGAACGAGGGTGAGGGCTGCCCTAGTAAAAAGGAAGGGAGATGGAGGCATTCATTATTGGTTCCTGTGTAGGGTTGTGATTTTCTGGTTGCCTAAGTGAGAGCTGTGCATGGTGGAAATAACTGGTTGGAAACTCTGAGGTGGCCTTATTCCTGAGGCTGAGATTTTTTTATTGCTTATTTTAGTGTGCCTGACTGATGGGGAAGGGACTTCAGAATGTGCCTGGGGGAAGTGTTGGATCATCAGGGGAGGGATGGGACAATTAATGTGATCATGGGTACATGGAGATATGGTGTTGTGAGATTGACAGGCCATGTGATCATGGGTACATGGAGATATGGTGACAATACCATGTGATCATGTGATCATGTGACAGTACCATGTGACTGACAGTACTATGTGATCATGGGTACATGGCAATATGATGTTGCAGGACTGACAGGCCAGGCAAGAGGAAGATGGGTTAGATGTCGGACATCCCCCCCCCCATCTTCTGGTTTTCTCTCCAACCAGAGGGACTGTAGTTATCTTGATAGTCTGCCCTTGGGCCTTTTGGTGCTGTTGTTGAATGCCAGGTAGTCCATAAGAAAGTTTTCCTCATCCATGACTTGATTGTGGTGAATGGGGGAGCTCAGCTGGGGGGCGGGTTAGTCCCAGATGTGTCCCTCTGGGTACTTGGTTCAGCACCAGAATAGGCCTGAGGGTTGGGGAGGAGACATTGCTGAGATCTGTAGGAATTCTCTCTTGCTCACCCCAGGTGAGTGCCAGTCTGTTTGCATGTTGTGTTGGGTGAATGGGGATTCTGTTGCTATCAGTGAGGAAAGAACTGCTCGATGTGTATCAGGATCACTTGAATGTCTGTGCATGTGTATATGTGTGCATATGTGTGCGTGCATGCATATGGCCCCTGACCCAGCATAACATGTGCCCTTGGGGCCTAAAAGTTTCTGCACCCTTTCTTTAAAGCATAGCCTTGTGGAGCCCTGGGGAAATCACTGTACTGAACATAAGCTAATCCCCAGGGTTGTTGAAAGGATAACATGGGCTAGACCATATATGCTATCCAAAGCAATTGGGAAGGCGGGTGGGATACAAATGGGATCAATCAAACAAATGAGTAAGACTTAGTTTTTGGAACAAGCTTTATTTATTTATTTATTGCATTTATATCCCACCTTTTTTCCTCTTGCAAGGAACCCAAGGCGGCTTACATTATCCTCCTCCTCTCCATTTTGTCCTCACAACAACAACCCTGTGAGGTAGGTTGGGCTGAGAGTTTGTGACTGGCCCAAAGTCGCCCAGTGAGCTTCCATGGCTGAGTGGGGACGAGAACCCGGATCTCCCGGCTCCCAGTCCAGCACTCTAGCCACTACACCACACTGGCTCTCTTGTCATCATATGATAAGGGGCTAGCCTATCAAGTGGTACAGTAATGTGGCATCAACAGCGTCTGCGAATTTTCCTCATTTATAAATTATCTTTTAATGTTTAAGTAATTCATTTCCTTTTGTTATTATTTTATAGGAAGTAGTTCTTTTATAGTGTAAATAATTAAAGCAGGCAACTTGAGACGCTCAATAAATGAGCAAAACCAGAAATGCTGCGGTTTTAAAGCAGGCAAGAATTGGGTGTAGTCTGAAGAGCTGAAAGGGGCAATTCAAATTTATGCACTCTCTGCCTCTGCCTCTGCCTCTGCCTCTCTCTCTCTCTGACTCTCTCTCTGTCTCTGTTGCTTTAACACATTCTTTCTGCATGAGGCTATCCAAACTTCAAGAGACCAGCGGTGGCAGTGGTGCTGCTACTGGGCGGGACACATTTCAAATACGGAAATGAGTGGGCAACAAGAGACTGATGAGACCACAATCAGTCTGCACAAAGCCACAGTGTAATGGGTAGCCAAGAGGGACAGGCATAAAATGCTAACACAACTGGGGAATCCCTGTAGGCCTTCAGACTCTCTTCCTGGGGAACAGTTTGGCGAGAGAGTTAAAGTGAAAAAGAAGTTCCCAGCACAAGATGAACAAATGGGAATTCTGCATGTAGCTGAGTTGTGGAAGGCTTTGCCTTTCCATCACTCAGAGCTCAAGAGATCAAAAAAAAATTAGCCCTTCTATGCCACCTACTGTAGGAAGCACAATATGTACACGCTCCTTCTAGTAGTAAGATGTACGCTAAAAGAAAAATACCAGGGTGCAATAAGGGCCTTAGTACAAGGACAAATTGGGTAAGAACTAGTAGACTGGAAAAGTGAGACTGATTAATATAAGAAGCCACTTTAGCTGCTAATGTCAAAGTAATCTTTGTCATTAGGCAATAATATTGTTTTGTGGGTGGTTGTGACACTTTCAGTTTCATTTTGGTAGGTTGTAGGGTTGTATCCAATGTTACCCCTACTTAGAGTAGACCTACTGAAATGAATAGGGCTTAAGTTAAACTAACATTGGATACAACCCATAGTTTTAAATACCTTTATTTTGCCTAGATCTCATTGAACCAAATTACATATTTCAGTTAGATCATAATGGGGGTCCTGCTCCGGGGTCCCTGTCAACAGAGGTAGAGAAGCTAGGTACTGGGGCCTTTTCAGCTATAGCACCGCACCTTTGAAGCATCCTCCTCTGGAATGTCCGCTTGGCACCAACATTAGGGGGATTGACTCGACCCCATACACATGTTGAAAAAACATACTGAGAGGGCTGCAGGGTCATGCTGTGTAGCCATGCCAATGCATGCACTAGCTATGCCCCCACCAGCCATATATTCAATGGCCCTATGAAGGGGTGTCAGGATGTCATCTGATCCAAGCCCTGGAGAAACCTCTTCAGAGGAAAAAGCTTGATACTCCACAGAGAACCACTCTCTGGCTGAAGAGAAGGAGGAACCAACAGTAGCCCAAAGGCAGCCTGAACAACCCCATTGGGGGGATGCCTCACTTGGGTCTCCCAGTAACTCCTCTGACCCCACCCCAAGCCCTGCTTTGATCCCTGATTCTCCTTCTTTGCCCCCTTCCTTCAAGAGGCAGCAGTGGAGCTGGTGGGATGCCCAGACTCACTGTATGAATGCCTGTTTGGCTACCAGAAGTTCTGTCACCTGGGGTCTACTCAGGAGGAGGGAGAAGATCCAGCTTGGATCCATGACCATGCTGGATCTTTGCTGGATTAACAGCTCCCTTTCAGAATTACCTGCAGCTTCTTGCTCATGGACAAGGGGCCCAATGTGCATAACAGATGCAGTGAAGGCTGGTGGCTCCAATGTCTTTGGGGGCGATGAATCTGTTTTAGTCAGTTCTGAACCTGGATCGGATTCATCACCCCACTGACATCAGAGCCACCAGCTTCCACTGTACAGATGTACCTGAGAGGGAGGATGATACATGCTCCAGATGAGGGAGGATCCCCATTAGCCTAGCAACCCCCCCCCACTTTTCTATGGTAGAGGTAAGGATGTGCTTAAATGTCACCAGATGAAACCATTTGACTTAGTAGTGCTTATTTTTTGACTGGACCATGCCCTAACGCTATGGACACAAGGGCCCCATTTCTAGCAGACGAAGATGTAAATAAAACCAGCAATTTCTATATCAAATTCATAAGAGGCATGCCTATACTATAAATCTTATACAAGGACAAAGAATCAGAAAAAAATAGAGTAATCCAACAAGAAAGCATTACACCACTCACTGAAGTAACTTGAAGGACGAACCATGAAAAGTTAAAAGCTCTTTTAGGTCTTGTTGTTTCCAACAGGAAAGATTAAAGCAACTGATTAACTCTCCCAGTGAAATCAAAGGGTCTAAAAAGATGCCTAACTGTGATTAGTTTGTGCCCTAGCAATTTTACTGTTATTGTTGAGTTCAAGGGTTTGTGGAGTGGAGGCGGGAATTTTGGGCAGAGAGTTTCACCCATTTGTCAGACAAAAGCAAGGGATCTGAGAACAGCAGCATAATACCTGTACTGAAGCTGAAATTATATAATATGGAAGATATATCAAAAATAGGTTGCATCATATGCGCGCGCGCACACACACACACACACACACACATGCACACACACATTCTGGGAGGGAAATTCTGGGAAGGAAAAATACTTAATTTTCATGAAAGACACATCCAAAATTGGTTACATCATATATATGTATGTATTGTGTGTGTGTGTGTGTGTGTGTGTGTGTGTGGTGTATGATGCCAATTTTGGATGTGTCTTTCATGAAAATTAAGTATTTTTCCCTCCCAGAATTTTTCAAGCTCTTCTTCTGCATGTCTTCATGATGATTTCAGATGATTAGCCTAGCTCCAGGGCCAAACAAGAAGAGTCACTGTTGAAGATTAAGACAAGAAATATTGAAACCAGATGTAACCTATGCAGGACAGGGAAAGGAACCAAACTGAAGTTCAGCTACTTCTGTGCTGCTTTCTGACTATCGTGGATTGTCTGGAGTACGAATAGCTGCTGTGTTGGTGGCAGTGAGGTCTCCTCTATGAATGGACTATTGAACACTTTGTACAAGTAGTTCAGCTAGCTGGAACAGCAGCCGCAGCAACAAATCACCTTTATATGTAAGCCCGTGAGACCTTGCAACAACCACAATGACAAGCCACTTGAATGGGCCCTTAGAAGAACATGTTGGGCTGGTTATGCCCATCCAGTAAATAAGTGTGAAAAACTCTGGACTGAATTTTGGCTCTTACAAACCAGTGGGAGAAAAAAAGGAGGAGGAGGAAATAATGTCAGTGTTCCAGAGGTGAAATGAGTTAGATTAGCTGGGGGCGGTGACAGCAGTATTTTGCAATATATTGAACCCTCCATAGCAGAAATGAGGGGGCTGAATATTCTTGAAACACTTGGCTTAGTACACTGAATACTTTTCAAGGCTGCCAGTCAAGTTTATGAATGATTCTGCTGTGACTTTGGGTCTTGCCCTGCTGCAATGATACAACACTCAGCATACACCTTACAAAGGAAGCTTTTTGAGGCTCTTTCCCAGAAAAGGCGTGGAAGCAGGAAACTAGAAAATGACCATAGGACCTTTAAAAAAAAAGTTTCTCAAAATGAGTGGGATCAGTGGCCTCTTGAGTACAAGGGTTTTTGCATTTTCTCAACAACAGCTGAAAGGCAAAGATAACTCAATGCCAAGGAATGTATTAGAACAAGCAGTCACCAGTCCTCAACAGTTTTCTCTTAACTAAACCTCTTACAAAACCAGTAAAGACTGTTCCTCTTGTAAGTGCAAGAGACAGAAAGAGGGTGTATGACTTCCTTCCAGTATCCCTAGAACAAAATGCGGTAAGACTTCATTCCTTTGTATCTTGGTTAGTGGTGGGGCTTCTAAAAGTAGCTTCTTGCCTGAGCTCCTGTCTGGAATGCTGAAGGCACTAGAAATCTGTATCACTAGTCCAAGCAGGAGTAGCAGAGGCTGCTGGGAGGAAAATGTTTGTGCCCTTTTCTCAAAGAAGGGCAGAAATGCGTGCATCTCTAGGTGTGTCTCAGTAAAGGTAGTTCTCTTCAGTGTTCATGGAAAAGTATGCCCAGTCCTAGAAACTGGCATGCTTAAAAGTCCCCTCCATGTTTTCCTAGCACTTCTAGCATACTAGAATCTGTGATAGTTCTGGCCTAGCTTTTATTTAGGATTCAAACTACCTCTCTTTTCACAGGCTACCCCTGGTCAGACTGCCATGGACGATTCCAGTAGGACTCAATTTAAGTGTTTGTTTGATACTAAATTTGTTGTAATAAAACCACGCTCTGCTTAGATCACTTTTCCTGGTTCCTTGAAAGATTGTGGAACATTTGCCCAAGGAGTAACAGCAAAGAGCAAACACCCATTTCTCTGAGAGAGACATCAAGCTTAAGATGGATACAAGGGCATGTTGTTGTTCAAGTCGTTCAGTCATGTCTGACTCTTCGTGACCCCATGGACCATAGCACGCCAGGCCTTCCTGTCCTCTCCTCTCTATACAAGGGCATACCTCAGTGTTATAGCTGACTGCAGATCCAGTGGTTGCCATTTTAAGTTTGGGAGTCTTCTGTTCACAGCCCTTGACTTCAGTAAACTTCTTACACAAACACCGAAGGTGGCCCTGCTTGCTTTCCTTTTGCCAGCAGATCTGAAATAGAGAGACGTTGCACGTGGCTTATAAAAGTAGCTTTCTTCTAGTATTGCTGACAGGAGTACTTGTGCTTCTAGAAATTTTGAGCACTGGCCCAAGGTGTAGCATCAGACATCTCTGTGTACAAGAAGTTTATGTTCTTTTCTCAGAAAGAAACCTCTAGTTGCAATTGCAGCAGTGGGGCATTGCTCAGTGGTGGAGTGTTTGAATGCAGATCAAAAGGGCCCCAGTCCAAATCTGGGTGTCCATTCAGGACTTCTTCAGTAAACTTCCTTAAAAGGTATTATACACAGACCTCTTGCCTCTCCTCGACTAGGGAGACCTCTGAAGGGAGCGTATAGAAGTGGCTTCTTGCCCATATTTCTGTCAGGATTCAGTTGTGATTCCTGAAAACAGGAGCATTTTTCCACATGAAGAGGAGAGATTGTTGTGGGCAGGACATTTGTGACTGTTCCCAGAGAGGTGAACAAGTTCGTTTATGCGATAGCTCAGTGAGAAGATTTGACTGCAGATCAAAAGTTTCCCAGTTCAACTCTGCTGTTCTTACAGGGTTCTTCTTAAGATCATCTGCACTTTTGAGTGAAGGCACAGCAGCAGCAGTCCAATGAAGTTTCTAAAAGAATATATATTGACATGTTGCCTCATCGTGTGATTGGGGAAAGCTAGGGCTTTTCTACGTGAAGTATTTATTGTGTGCTCAGTATTCCTTACTCATGGTTGCTTATGGGTTATTTAGGTGACATTCTGATCCTCCAGTTTCACCTCTGTGTTTAACCAGCACTTTTGGTGAGTTTTTTTAGAGTAGGGAAAATGTGGCATTTAATGGTGAAAGCAAAAGAAAGTGGAATTTCCTCTTGTGTATTTGCACTATTCCACTATACCACAGTGCCACCTAGAGGTTATGTAGTGGAAAAGCAGGAAAGGAAACCCTCTTCTTCTTGTACTCGGATCTCAGATCTGCAACAAAACCAAAAGGAGATATAGCGGATTAACAGCCAATAAACAGCCTTGCGTAGAAAAGCTCCTAAAAAGTACCTCACAGGTGGAGACGCAGGAAGAAGAGGGAGCGATGATGAGTGATAGAGCAAGGGCCTCATCAGATGTTTGATTTGCTGGTATGTTTGTTGGGAGGCACTTTCTGAACATTGTGAGTGTGTTCGACGAGGCGATTCGCGGTGGGGAAAAGGCGTTCCGCACCTCCCCCTGAAATCCTTCTCTGGCTGGCTCCGCTCTGCGGAGATTCCACGGAGCCGCCAGCTGGGGCTGCCCGCAGCCGGAAATCCGGCTGCTGGGCAGTCTTCCTTCCGGAAGAAAAAAACAACAACCCGCGTACACAAATGGTGGCAGCCACGGCGGCCACCATTTGCGTTCACTTTTTTTCACAGTTTTAGCCTACATAAATATTTACGTAAGCTATTACTGTGAAAAAAAGGGCAATGCAAATGGTGTAGTTGGCGCCATTTGCATTCCTTTCCCCCCTGCCGTTTTAGCCTACGTAAATATTTACGTAAGCTATTACGGCGGGAAAAAAAGGAACGCAAATAGCTCCCACTATGCTATTTGTGTTGCCCTTTTTTTTCACCCTAATAGCTTACGTAGGCTAAAACTGCGGAAAAAAAGGGAACGCAAATGGTGGCCGCCGTAGCCGCCGCCATTTGCGTACGCAGGTGTTTTTTGTTTTTTCTTGGCTTGCTGTGATAGGCTACGTAAATACTTACATAGCCTATCACGGCAAAGGGCAGATGGCAATGGCGGCCGTGGCGGCCGGTCGAAAGACCAGCCGCCGCCAGAGCTGCCGCTGTCTGGAACATCCGCCCCAGGTAAGCCTCGTCCCAGGGGGAATCCACGGGGTGGGGGGGGTGGGGGGCAGGCTGTTCCGCTACGGATTTCGAGGGGTTGCATTCAGTCTCACTGAAATCCGTGGCGGAATTCTCTGCCATCCCTATTTATCATCCTCCTTGCCTCTGACCAAAGTTAGCTGTGCCTTACCTGTGTTCTGCAGATCAAGCCACAACACAAACATTGTGAAGGGTTTATAAAAGCAGGCTTTAGTGTGAAGGCAGACGTTTCATTTACAGTATGATGGGAGTGATTTGAACACAAATTCTAGTGCTCTGAAAACAAATGACTCGAGCCTTTTCACAAAGTCATCTCCATGCATACACTAAATGTGTGGAGTGGAGCTCCAAATCTGTGGAACTTGGAATGGGGCTGCTATCGCTGATGCACCGTCTGAAAAGAGCATTCAAAAAGAGCATATAGCTGTATGTGTGTACGTGACTTTTTTTAAAACCAGTGGGGCGTGGCAATATTAAAGGCAGGGCTAGCAGTATACTTCTATTTCCTCCACATTCATCCTTTGCATGGAAAAGCCTGAAAGGCGATTCAGAATGTAGCAAAAATATGTTCAAACTCCTTCTTCATACTTAAAATGTCTTTACTCTTAGGGTGGTTCCTGGCCGAAAGGTTCCTAGCACTCCTAATAGCTCTTAGCAGCTATCCCATCTTTCCCTCCTTAACAGACTGAGAAAGAAAAAAGGTGGAAGTGGCTGGAAAGCATGGTAGAGTTACAAATGGAAAACAATGTCGTCTGGACCCTCTGTAAAATCCTGTGAATGAGGCAGGGCGATGGCACAATAGCAGCCTCATCTTAGAGCATCCATAGAAGATCTAGTTGCATACTCTTACAAAGGCACTACTTCTTTTAGGGTGCAATCCTATGCAGGTTTAGACAGAAAAAAGTCCCACATAGCTGGCTGGGGAATGCTGGGAGGTGTAGGGCTTTTTTTCTGTCTAAACCTGCATAGGATTGCACCCTTAATTGTACTCTTGGCCAAGACTTCAAAGTTCATCTTACATTTTGTATGTACCTGAAGGCTCTCCAAGCTGACCTGGCTATCAGGGTAGCGAGAAGAGCTCCAACTAATATAACTATCAATTAGAAACCCTCCATTATAAAGTAACCATTGATTGGGATCTTTTTCTCATGCTCACACCTCCATGGGACTGTGTATTCATTCAGATTGCACTGGGGAGGGAATCTTTACACTCTGCGCACTGCGTTCTCTGTAGGGTTTGTCCCTCCGTGTGCATCTGTAATTTAGAAAAGAAAACTAGATATGTAGCTGCATGCTATGTAATTAGTGAAAGTTTAGTTTAGCCCAAAGATATTGACTTCAAAACAAAGATTAGTAGGCTGTGCCTATATAACTTCCCCTGCAAGGAAGCATTACTGAGTTTTGTCCTTGGGGATACATTATTGCTTTCTAATTGCCACTAATAGAATATCAGCTCTTAAGCACATGTCAAATAGTAACCACATGAATAATCATAGAGACATTAGTGGAGGTATTTTGTTGGACAATCCCCTGGCCTGTTGCCCTCCACTAAGGCTGACAAAAAAGAAAGAACAGTTGTGTGGAAATCCTGTTGTTAGTGTTGGCTGTCTAGTAGCAACTGGAGATAATCTTCCAATCAATTCTAGATAGACCCATTCCATAATTTCAGATAATTAATTCCATTTGTACTGGGGGCCCAGGGCTGAGAAAGGTGTGCAGATTTTCCCTTAGCTGTTCATTCCTGCCCTCCATCATTGCCTTTAATAAATTCCTCATGTGTTGTCCTAATAGCCTGACATTAGGCATCTGATACTGAGATTAGGTGAACTCTCATGAGGGAAAAATACATCTCCACATGTTATGCATTTCACAAAGAGAACTTGATTTATCATAGATTGAAAATAGTTTATAAAAATGGCACCTCTCAGTGGATTTCCCATATGTTATATACTGAAAAAAGGCCTGATATTATGCAAGCTTGAGAGATGTTTTTGCAATAGATGCAATATTATTATACTTTAAATAAATATATCTCAATGTAAAGCTAGTCAATATTTTAGTTAACTGATTTTTAATTTACTTTCCTTTAAGCATTATATCGGTCTGTCTCTTCTTCAATCTGTCAAAATAGCAGTTTTATTCTTGATAAGCTATGCAGACCAAATTAAAAGCAGGAGAGAGGATAGGTGCCAGGTCTGTCTTCTTTTTCACAGACAATTTTATAATGGGAACACTTGTGTTTTCTACCCTGAAAAGTACAAAATCCAGCAGAAAAATGAACCATGAAAATGTGCCTTCCTTCAAAATTAGGGTTGTCACCCAAGTAAAATAACCTAAGGTATTACCTGGATTGTCGCCAGCCTCCGAAATCAGAGGCTGCCAAGTATCCAAAGCAAGGCAGATGAAGCACGGAGGGGATCCTCTCATCCATGCTCCGGCCACCCTGCATTTCTGCCTAGATGGGCAATTTCGCCCATCTGGGCATGGCTTCGGGGAGGGGGAGGGGTGGAAGGGGCTTGGACATCTGATAGGAAGCTGCAAACAGCAGCTTCCATGGACTCTTCTCCTCCCCTCCCCTGGGACCACTACCCTTCCCCCATCTACATGCGTCGTTTCTGAGTGTAGACACAGCTGGTGCGGAGAGAACCATGCTGGCTACAAGGGGTGGGGGAAGGGGCAGGGCGCATGTTTTCTGGGAACTGAGGTCAGAGCCTTTCTGGTTCCCAGAAACCAAACATTCTAGACAGTGTCTAATGGCCATAGGATTGCTCCCTCCATCAATTAATCAAATTCGTTTTAACCCATTAACCAATTACATTAAATAATGTCTTGGTTAAATTTGCCTAAATATGCATATGACCAAATAGTTTCAAAGGAAAAAATTGTTTTGAGGTGGTGCATCTGTTGCAATATGTGCGAGAGAAATGGAAAAGCTTATTATATGGTGGTGTCTGCCGTTTGCAGTTTTGATAAGTATTTATATTAAAATAATTAACATATTAAAATGCATTGCCCGATTAATCACGGATGTCTTCGTAGTTGATTTAAAAAAATTATTAATCAACAAAGCTAATTTGTTACAGGATGCAGCTCTACTCAAAACTATGCAGTTTTATATATCCTTTTTTTTTTTGCTGCAGAGTTCATTGGCACCATGTCATTCTACTGTTGACAGGTGATCAGAAGGTGAGGGGAATTATGGAGGTTACTTATTTTCAGTGGAGGCTGGTGGCTCTGATTTCAGTGGGGCTATGATTCCATTCTGAGTTGTAGTCAGATCCAGCCAGAATTCTAATGGAGGTATCCAAAGTGCTGAATCCATTTGGGGGATAGAGTTCAGCACTTTGGATAGCTCCTTTAGAGCTCTGGCTGGTTCTGACTAAAAACCAGAATGGAATCATGGCCCCACCAAAATTGGAGCCACCAGCCTCCACAGCTTATTTCACTTCTTACATTGCCCTTCATTTTTGGACTCAAGGGGTTGCAGAACAGACTTCAAGGCTCCCAGCAGTGTTTTTAAGATCAGGAAGCTCAAGTTGGTCCAATATTAAATTCAAATGGGATTTCTTCCTGTGCTAAAAAGTGAGAGGCTGTAGCTGAGTGGTAGAACACATGCTTAGTATATAGACGATCCCAGTTTGGATCCCCACCATCTCCAGGTAGGCAGGAAAAACTCCTGCCTGAAATTAGGGATGTCAGTCACCTGGAAATCTGGCCCTTTTTGGACTTGCTGGACTTCTGTGGGTCTGCCTGATTCGACTCGCTCTTGCGAGCCAAGTTGCACAGTTCCCTGAGTTCCAGGGACTTTTAACACTTGGCGTGTGTGTGTGTGTGTTTGTCCTTAACTGTAATTTATGCAAATACAGATTTGTGCAAATTACCACCGCAAATTGTGCACATTAGCACGATTTGCGTAAATTATGCAAATTGGCACAATTTGCGCAAATTATGCAAATTTGCACAATTACAGCTGAGATTTGTGCAAATGCTTTTAAAGCACACAAATAAATAATTCTGCTAGCTGGCCTGGCTCATTGCACACTGAGTTGGGCCAGCTGGCAGAAGATGGATCTGGGGGGTCTGGGCCGATGAAAGCTCGTTGAGCTCTACCCCCCCAACCAGATTCCTCCAAAATTCCTCCCTGAAATTCTGGAGAGCTGCTGCCAGTCCAAGTTGACAGTACTGGGCTAGATGGACCAGTGGTCTGCATGGATATACGGCAGCTTCCTATGTTCCTCTGCCATTAATATTATGGAATGATAGAGGAACTAGAAGCTCACCTCAGCATCTTCATTCTCAGCCTCAACTCTGTTTGCCTCTTTCTCCACACATTAATACTCAGCTCAGCTCCTCCCTCCACAGCACCTCTGCTCCCAAGACGCAGAGCAAGCAAGATTGTACAGGCAGTTGCTGGGGCCTAGACAATGGGCTGCAGCTGTTTCTGTCCTGTATCAATTAACCTTGACTACAAGAGCAGTCTATTTGCCTCATCATCCCTGGAGGAGCTCAGCACCTTCCACCCTCTTTTTTCATGGTCCCTGAGTGGCTTACCAGAAAAAACTGTTGAAATACAACCCAAATTACAATAAAGTACTTTAAGGGAGCAATCTTATGGCTGCTAGTCAGTGGCTAAAGGGACATAGGATAGGTGGGTTCCCTGAGAACCAACCTCCACCCCCTCCTGTGCTGCCTTGTAGGCAGTGTGGAATGGCTCTGTGCTCGGAAGAGGAGTGTGGAGCAGCAAAAACGGGGTGTTCCTGGGGGCATGTCGGGGCGGGGAAATCGGAAATGCCAGTACGACACATTCTATGTGTCATCTGGCTCCCGCTTCCCGTGCTTTGAGGTCCCAAGGCTAGACAGCCGAAATTGGCAGTCTAGCCATAAATGCAGGATGGCTGAAGCACAGAAGGGACAATCCCCTCCGCACTTCTCCTGCCCTGCATTGGATAGGCGGTCGCCTCCGAGTTCGGAGGCGGCCGCCTACCCCGGTAGGATTGCACCCTAAAAGAATAAACAGGAATTAAATCCATTTTTAGAAGTCATGAAACTACCATCACTCTCACTACAGTGACCAAAATACTCATTCATATATATATATATATATATATATATGAATGAAAAAATGAAGTTCCTTCTGCCTACTTCACTCCAGCTCTGCCCATGGAAGCCCCTGCTCTAAAGCATCAGAGCTAATTGGAAGCTCCTGACATGGTTTCTGTGACGGCCTTAGATGTTCTTGTATTGCAAAGGGACCCTAAATTAGCATAAATAATGTTGATGACTTCTTTGTATACTAATACTTTGAGGGAACCATCTGGGTGATTAGCAACCACAGATGCTTCCCTCTTGCTAATCATTATTTGATATATATCCTTTTAATACTGCCACTTATTGCTGTGAACTACAGCCCATTTACTCTAGAGTACAATGGTACTTCTCCAGAATAAGTGGGCTATTGCCTGGACAAGAAATAGGATCTCTTGTGTAATGGTGAAATAATTAGACAGAAACGACACAGGTATTATATATCTATTTGACCTGCTTGGTTATCTCTTATCTTCCAACACCTTTGTGAATACAGAACTATTGCCGTCCTTCTGGTCACAAATTGGTAATAGGCTAAAATAAATAAACATTAGGACACTAAGGCTCTGTTGCAAATTCTGATATTTTCTAATATAGCACATATGGGCAATATCCTAGCATACGTTTATACAGACCACAGAACAGAACAGCTAAACAAAATGTGCAAGATGCACAATGGGATCCTTGGCATCACACAGAAATGAACACGCAAGGAATAAGTTCTATATGACATAGTTTGAGGGATCATGCATTTCACGGGATGTGAACCGAGGCCTAGTCAACCTAGCAGGTGAAGGTGATTATGCTGTATTCATATGTTCTAATGATCTCCCTTCACAATGCACACATGATGCAGAGAATGCCCCCCCAAATCACTGAGAAGCTGAGGAGATTTGATGTGTTCAGAAAGGGCTTACAGAAATCACAGAACCTGATAACATAACCTGAGGTCTCCCTAACTACAAAAGATATGGTAACAGTGATGTGACCAGCTATGGAATGCCAGAAGGTCCCCCCCACCAGCTTCACAATGGCTGCTATGTTTGCCATTTTGTTTTGTTTTGTTTTTTTACCATTTGGAGGGCACCAGGGGGGCAATGAAGGCTGCAGTGGGGGACAGAGGGTCTGTGGGCCTCATGATGCCCACCCCCGCTGTAACACCTAAAAAACACATGCTGCTCATTACATGTCATTTCCATGGGGCTTTTGAAATCTGTAAGGAAGAACTTGCTAAGCTTCCATGCTTTAACGAGTTGCGACAATTCCCTTCAATGGCCATTGAAAAAAGCCCTTCTGGATTATTGTTTTAAACAACCTAGGATGTAGCGGGTGTTACTCAGATGCTGAGCGATTTGTGTGCCACATGTATGGTACCCCAGATGCCCAAATCAGCGATCATGCCAGACTACAATTATTTATCAAAGGCAAGAGGGATCTGCATGTGCTACCTTCAATGAAAGATGCTCTTGGGCTCCATGTTCCAGTCTAAAGTGGCATAGCCTATTCTACCACCTCAAGATCCTACCACTTTATCCCGCCGGTCTGGAGCAGCTCAAAGCTGCAACTGCAGGCAAAGCTATGTCATTACTTTCCTGTGTGTATGAGACCAAGCCCAGCATTTCCTTGGGTCTGTTATTTGATGCATAATCTGCCTTCTGTGTATCCATGGAATGAAATGTGATAATCCCAGAGGTCTACTGTTTCCAGTAACACTGTAAATCACCCAAATCAGAGACAATATGATGGAGCCAGAGCTCCTCTTGGAATTCCCATTTTGCTGTTCAGTTTCCATTGACATGTCTCTGTTACATTGTTGGTTGCCAAAGCCTGAGTATGTCAATGATAAACAAAAGAACTTGCTAGACAGCAATGGCAAAGCGTTCCTTTCCCAGAAAGAGGTGAGGCTCCTCATGATTGGGAAATGATGGGGGATGCATTAGCAACCAGCAAAAGGAAGTGCTAAACATGTGCTGTGTTTCAGACCCCTTGGACTCCTCTCAACTCATTAAACAGCATCCCAAGAAACAACAGAGCATGTTGACATTTTTAGGATCAGTATTCAGCCATCATAACATTGTCATTAATGTTGAGAGTATCCCTACCCCCACACCATTTTAAAGTAGCCTAGGGGGTAGAAATGTCCCCAGAGCATAGCAAAACACCGAATTAAGGGCCAAATTAAATATTCTATTCAGATAGGGTCTGGGAGGTTTTCTCTGGGAAGTTTTCTTAAAAAAAAAAAGAAATCCCGCCCAGAGGGTTTCCCTTTGTCATGAAATTCCACACACCTTGCAGGGGGGTTAAAATAAAGAGAGGAAAAACGTTCCATTGACTCCAATCAATTTTTCTATTTTTAACCCCTCCCCCCCAGGTGGGTGGAATTTTGTGGGTGGAATTTTGTGGGTGGAATTTTGTGGGTGGAATTTTGTGGGTGAAATTTTGTGGAAAAAACAGGTGAAGGGGAAGGGTTTAAATCCCCCCCAATCCCCTTCCACCATGCATGCTAGACAGAACATTTAGTTTGGCCCTAACTCTCACTGTAGGGGGCCGCGGTGGCTTAGTGGTTAAGACGCTGAACTGCAGACTGGAAGGTCGGCAGGTCAGCAGTTCGAGACCCGAGTGCTGCGTGACGGAGTGAGCTCCTGTCTTCAGTCCCAGCTTCTGCCAACCTAGTAGTTCGAAAGCAAGAAATTGCAGGTAGATAAATAGGTACCGCCTCGGCGGGAAAGGTAACAGCGTTCCGTGCACCTCGGTGTTCAGTCATGCCGGCCACATGACCACGGAAGCGTCTTCGGACAGCGCTGGCTCTTCGGCTTAGAAATGGGGATGAGCACCGCACCCTAGAGTCGGACACGACTGGTTGGGGACACCTTTACCTTTTTTAACTCTCGCTGTAACTGGCATAATATTGCAGCCCCAGGAAGATATAATACATGGAATGCATCCCTGTAGGAAAGGAGAAAATCCTTTTCTACAGGGCAGGAGGTCCCCTAACAACATCTAGAACAATTAGGGTAGCCTTAGGACCACTTTACACATTCAGTCCCTTCCTGGAACCAAAACTACTTCAGAATGCAAGTGGTTCTGGTTCTGGTTCCTCTACATCGAAAACCCCCTGCCTGTGGAAAATGAGCATATCAATGAAAAGGGTCTTCATCTGATTACTAGGGAGTGCAGCCATGCCACTGGCCCTGCCCCCCCCGCCCCACGGTGGGGTATGTTAAGTATGGATGTCTGCTGGGGGAAAGCCTATGTGTATATGTACCCCTACACAGGTAGCCATCCCCAGGAGCGGGCATCGGATCACTCAGGCTTTCCACTCCTGTGGAAGCCTATGTGCAGGGGTGTAGCTACAGTAGCTTTGTGCAGTGCACCTAGGATCCCCTAGTACACCTATGTGCAGGATTCCCTCAGTGCACCTACATGCAGGGATGTAGCTAGCTTTGAGGGGCCCAGGCAAGTTGCTTTCCGACCCCCACCCAGCTGTCACTGCCCTCCTACCACTGCTCCCCCACGGCCCCCCATCAACCAGCCAATGCTGCTGCTGCCCCCACCAGCCACTCCCCGCTTTCTTTTTAAGATTTAACTGGTGCTGGTGGCAGCAGCAGCAGTGCCTCCTCCTCCTCCTTGCCTGGCCAGACCTGTGCTGGCAAAAGATAGCACCAGATAGCACCAGGGCAGGCTCCACGGCATGCTATTTTGAAATAACTTGGGGTTTTCAACTTACATTTTAATGGCAGCAGTCTGAACCAATCAGACGTTGCCTTTGGGGGAGGGGGGACCCGGCCATGAGGGAACAGGGGCAGTGAAGGGACAGTCTTTACAGCACTCTTGGGTCCTCATTGGCCATGTCCTCCAATGCTGCTACTCAAGAGTAATTTTTAAATGGTCACCCAGCCAGCTGCCATGGCTATTCCTTTTGCAGCTGGCTGGATGAGACTGCAGGCAGGATCAGGCCAGGAGCAATGGGAGGGAGGAGGCGCCATCGCCACAAGTTCAGGGGTTGTATTGGGCCCTTAGAACCTCAGGGGTCCGAACCTGCACCACCTCCTATAGTTCCCTTTTTGCAGACATCCGCACTCAACAGGTAGAGATCAGGTGGCAGGTTTGGAGAAGCCATGCAGCCCGGGGTTCAGGGCCAGCAGCATGGCCCTGTCCCTCAGTAACTGCATGAAGGCGGTTCTAGCCTTGTCCCCGCCAAGTGTTGGGGACAAGTGTTGGGGACAATCCTGCTCCTGGATTGTGAAGTGGTACAGTTCCAGGAAATCCAGAGCCCATATGGTTGCCAGCTCTTGAAAAATGTCGATATGTGGATCCTGGACTTGAGCCATCTGGGTCAAGGTCAAGGGTGAGAGGCAGACCCCAGTGGCTTTGGCTGGGTTTGGGGACAAAGCCCAGAAAAAGTGTTTGGGTGCTTGCCTGAATGCTAACATGGCCTTGCCGTTTCCTCTTCCAGCACGTGGCTCCAATGGCCCTTTGCGTGCAATTTTACTGCAAAGATCAGTGCTCTGCTGGTATCGTCTCACCTTCCTTAAATCTCACCCTTCAACTGAAGTACTCTACCATCACCTCTATTTCACTCCACTTCCAAACACTTGATGACAGGTGGTTGGGGAGCAACATCATTCACATCACACGGTGCCAGTCAATTCCTGCTCTCAAAAGGAGATCCCAACAAGTTTAGTTCCATTTACATTTGAATGTATGTTTTTGTAAGTCACCTGTCATAGTCTGGTACCTGAAAGTTAGACCATTATTCAATAGTTCCTTTTTGGCTACATGGTGGTTGCTTTTTCTTTTCTTCTGAGACCTTACTGTGGCCCATGGGGCCATCTGCCACTGGGACATGTAAACAGTCGCAGAGCAATGGCTACCCGTGTCAATTTGAAGGAAGCATAATGTCATAATTCAAGTCACATGGCTTCGGTATAACAAACCTTCGCTCTTAGCATTCTGTGCTAGACCTGGCTGTAATTAGTGCAAACTGGCGTTGCTCCACTGATGTCAACGTTGCAAACACTACCTTGGCATCTGGTCTGACGCTTCTATATCTGGAGCTTGTACATAGCTTTCTTAAAGCCTCCCTTGATGGGAAAGGTGGGAAGCACTGGGCTGCCCAGGATGAATGCCTGTTGTGTGCCGGACAGGAGGCCAACATACCTTTAAATGGCTTTTTCAAGGTCAGTGTTAATCTTGGCATCCTAAAAGCCGCCCTAGCAGAACAAGATTAATGATGAAATTCTGCAACGGAGTAACTTTTTTATTAGAAGGTATATTTATTGGTGGCGAGAAATGCCAAATGGACAACACTGGAAACAGATCTCCCATTTATTCTCAAAACAGGTGTAGTATGGGCAGTGGTAGAGCAAGACTTTTATCCCTATAAATACTCCTTTTAATGAAAACTTTGATTTAACCATAGCCAAGGAAGACTTCTTTTAGGGCTGAGAGCTGAATTGGCCCTGTGTGTGCCTATAAGTAACATGGGTTTTTGATAGGTTTATTAAAAGGACTAGAAACTTGAAAACTTCAGTGCTTCTGAGGGACAAGTAGGCAGGCTACATTTCCAGGCTTTAACCTGGAGCTAAAAATTCACAGTCAGTCAGCTCTTTGGTTCCAACCACACCTTCAATCTCTCGTGCTTGCTGCATTCCGCATGACAACACATTTCCACAGGTCAACCCTTACAATATTCATCCATTCCTAGCACAGCTATCCTTACACCATTCCTTGCTATAATCACAGATTTGTAGCAATCCACATTTCACATAATCTTAACAGCTCCTGCTGTCATCAACAAGGCTCATTACAAAAATCCAAGTCAGATAGAATTTTGGGCTTCATGCTTCATGTTGAGTGAATCTGTGCAACTGGTGTCCTGATGTTTGACTAGTTTTTCCCACAGTTAGGGATGTGCAAATTGGCAAAACACAAGCTATTTGAGCTATTTGACCTTGAAGGTCATTTCGACCCATGCCTGTATCAGATTTTGAGTGCTGGTTCTTTTCTTTTTGCACAAACATTTGTGTGCATTTTTGTGTGAATATTTCCAAATATATGCAGCAATCGTGCACATTTTTGAAATGTGTACATTGCCCCTCTTATTAAAATTTGTGCATATTTTTGAGATGTACACATTTTTATGCATATTTTAAATTTTTTTTGAACACATTTGTTCACTCACTCACTCACTCACTCATCCATTCATTCATTACATTTCTATACCGTCCCATAGCCGAAGCTCTCTAGGCAGTTCACAAAAATAAAAACCATTAAAACACATTATACAAAGTACAAAAAAAAATTACATAAAAGCCATATTAACCAATGGCACACACAGACAACATATACCTAAAAACAATTTGTTAAACTATCAGCAAGACAATCCAGGACCTAATTAACACTCACTATATGCTACCAAATGCCTGAGAGAAGAGGGCAATTTTAACCTGGCGCTGAAAATATAACAATGTTGGCGCCAGGTAGGCCTCATCGGGGAGGTCATTCCATAATTGGGGGAGGGACCGCTGAAAAGACCCTCTCCCTTGTTGCCCCCTTGTGAGCCTCCCTTGGAGGAGGCACCCAGAGGAGGGCCGGATGCTGAGCATGGTGTATGAGTCGGTTCATGCCAGGAGAGCTGTTCCACCAGTTATTGTGGTCCTGAGCTGTGTAAGGCTTTATAGGTCAAAACCAGCACCTTGAAGCAGGCTCAGAAACGTACAGGCAGCCAGTGCAAGCAGGCCAGAATTGGTGTTATATGTTTGGACCTTCTTGTTCCTGTTATTAATCTGGCTGCCACATTTTGCACAAGCTGCAGTTCCTGAACCATCTTTAGAGGCAGCCCCACGTTGACTGCACTGTAGTAATCTAACTTGGATATTACTAGAGCACAGACAACTGAAGCCAGGATATCCCTGTCCAGATAGGGACATACTGTAGATAATCAGTCTCATCCAAGAGTGTCTGAAGTTGGTTGGCAACCACCTGCTAAAGAACCTTACCCAGGAAGGGAACATTTGCCACTGGCCTAAAATTATCAAGGCTTTTTAGGTCCAGGGAGGGTTTCTTCAGGAGTGGTCTCACCACTGCCTCTTTGAGGAGGCCCGAGGACCACTCCCTCTTGCAAGGAGGCATTTATCACCTCCCTGGCCCAGCCAGCTGTTCCTTCTCTGCCAGTTTTTATAAGCCAAGAGGGGCAATGATCCAGCACGGAAGTGGTTGCACAAACCTATCCAAGCACCTTGTCTACGTCCTTGAGCTGTACCAACTGAAACTCATCCAAGAAAACTGGACAAAGTTGTGCTCTGGACACTTCACCAGATTCACCTGCTGTAACAGGACTCTTCTGGAAGTGCCTAGCAAATGAATTACAGTAGGCCTCAGACGGGTCTACAGTGTCCTTAGGGCCGGCATATAATAGCCCCCAGATGACTCTGAAAAGCTCTGCTGGGTGGCGGAGAGAGCATTCAATAGAGGCAGCAAGATTTTTTTTTTTTTGCCTCCCCTACTGTCCCTGAATATACCTCACCATAGGTACATAGCCATGTTCGATCGCACCCACTAGGAGTTCTTCTCCATCTGCACTCAAGACGTCACCTATTTTGTTTCATTGCTCTCAGCTCTGGACAGTGATGGAATCATTCCTTCTCTCTGTCTCCCTCCCTGCGCCTGCATTAAGTACTTTCTCAAAGCAACAGTGATTAAAAGAACAGAGTGTTCTCCTTGCCGAACAATCTCCTTCTCCCCCCCCCATGCATTACTTACTTAATTAAATAAACCATCAGTAGAGGAGGAACACGGTGTTCTAGCTGCTGTGCTGGATCAATCAAAGCTTCGACATCAAGACTCCTAAATGCGTTATTTCGATTCATGGAAATTTCAGTGATTCCCTGGAGTGCGCATTTTGTGGACAAGCCTACTGAGCACAATGGGATACTTCCGAGTAGACACACATATGCTTGTGCTGGGAAAGATGGTGGTGGTGGTAAGAACAGAGGGATGGGAAACCAGCCCCCTTTCTAACAAGATAGAGTGCAGGATCCCTATAATGAAGGCGTGAAGTAGTTACTTTCTAAGGCAATAAACCAAACAATGGAGAATCGGAGCCTCAAGATCACGCTTTACATCTGTTAGGGAATTTGTGCTTTAAATGGTACCATTTCAGTTAAGGGGGATCTCTTTAAATTCTGATGTGTGCATTTAGGGAACAAGCCTCATTGAGCACAATGGGAATTGTGCTCAATGAGGCTTGTCCCCTTGACTGGGGTCATAGTGAAAGATACACCCCTGGGCAGGGTTAGCATACCCCAGGTAAATGCAGGGGTTGGGACACACAACAACTATACTGCTGAGAACCGACTTAAGGAAAAGAATTGGACTTTAAGCAATCTCAGCAAATCTGGTTTCTCTGTGATAAGCTCTGGGGTGGCTGCTGGATGGCCATGATGTCATGTATCCCTAACAAACTCCAAACGCAGCCAGCTGAGAGTAAATCGCTCATGGAGAAACCCTGCATGACAAAGGCACTGAAGCAAAGTCCCCCCCTTCAGACAACCATCTCCATATCCAGTTGAGAAAACTAAGTCTAGAGTGTGCCCTGCTACATGCATTGGGCCGATGGCATGTTGGGACAGTCCATGGTCATCATGGAGGCCATGAAATCCTGAGCCTCCCTGGACAAGGTGCCCTCTGCATGAATGTTGACATGTTTTTTGTGGAGCAATTTGCATCACAGGCTCACAAAATGTAAGGACTTCAGCCATAGGTGGTGTTCAGGTACATGTTTGGTTCTGAGAGGTGTAAATTGGGTAAATTCTGGTAAAAAACAAACTGATCTGAATTCTCCATACATCCTTACCCACAGTTGACACATAAAGTGTGAATGGGATATATACATTCCCAAATATTCTGAACACACAGTGGTCATGTGCCAGAGAGGCATGACTGATATGGCTTGTTGGTACATGTCGCAGCATGTTTGGAGGGCATGTCTCCCTTGCACAGGTAATATGTGTACTTCAGTGAACAGTGGTTAAACACTGATGTATATGTAGTGCAGTGCATACTGTGAAAAGATGCTAAATCTGGGCAGACACCTAGTGAAGCAATAATGTGACTACTTATGATGTAGTCATGAACATGAATTCTCAACATGTAATCATAAACAAGTTCTGAACATGCTAGCTTGATCTTGAGAAGTAGGTCTAACATTCTTAGTATTGGCTCCAGGGCTAATATCATAGGTGATGCTCTGAGTTTAACTGCAGAAGAACAGATTATAAATAATCTGTTCTAATTAATAATTAATTACATAGCACTCTGGGCATCACTATGGCAAGGATTTACTGGAGTAAATTACTTTTTTTTAATTTAAGAGCTGATTTAATTTAAATTAATAGATTAAGACTGCAATCCTATGCACAATTACTCCCAGGTAAGACCCTCTGAACATCATAAACAGGCATAGGATTGTGCTGAAAGGCTATATTCCTATGCAAGTGTACTTGGAAGTAAGTCTCATTTTTTAAAAAAAATTATCAACAGTTCAAACAATATAGAATATAATCAAATTAATCAACAAAACCAGCAAATATCACAAAGTTCCCAATAACACAAAAGGCTGTACATTCTCTTGATTCTTATTACACCAATGCATTACAAATAATGATAACTTTTCTATAAATCTATTATTTTGCTGTCTTCCCTCTCGAACCCTTACTATATTAGTTAACTTAACCATATATATTATTTCCCATACTTTAATAATCCAGTCATCAACTGTAGGGGCTTTTGGTTTTTTCCAGTTTGCCGATATCAGCATTCTGGCGGCTGTTAAAAAATGCAATATCATCTCTATGTCATCGGATAGAGCAACTTCCTTGACATAACCAAAAAGAATAATTATTGGATCCAAAGGTAGTCTATATCCTGATATAATCTCAATTTCATCTATTATCTTTAGCCAATAGTCCTTAATGATTGGGCAAAACCAAAAAAACATGGGCCATATCTGCGTAAGGCATTTTACATCTCTAGCACCTGTTATCACCTTTATGATAAATGCAATTCAGACTTACAGGTGTTAAATACCAGCGGAATATAAATTAAAAAAAAATCTTTCAGGTTTGTGCTAATAGTCTGCTGTGATATATTATTCCAGATCCAAGTCCAGGTACTTACTGGAATCAGACAAGTTAGTTCTCTTTCCCAGCTTTTCTGATAATTATTAATTGTAAGATCTAAACCTAATAGAACTTTATAAAGCTTACTTAATAGGTTTTCCTGATTATGCATCATCAAATTTTCAAAGGTAGTTTTTTCCTGAAGAGGTTGGGATTTCCTTAGTAACCTTAAGGCTATACTTCTAAGCTGTAAATACTGAAAAAATAAAGGTTGGGAGTATTGCATTTCGTTCCGTATTTGTTAATATGATTTAAATGTTCCCTTATCTATAAATGTGGTTATTTCTATTAGCCCATGCTTGCACCATAAAGATAGATTGCCTAGTTGCATTTCATCTGTCATCTCATCATTCTCTGTAATAGCTGTTAATGGAGATAAACCTGGACTTAATACTGTTTTAAGTTTCAACCAGTTGTTAAACAGGTTTTTGGTACATGGGTGCATTCTTAATATATTTCTGTCACATTTATTACAGAACCATAAAGTATTTTTCAACTTTGCTGAAACATTATACTGTTCTAATTCAGTTGATTAAACCATGTTATCCACCTATGAGGATATCACAGGAAGCTGCCTTATACTGAGTCAGACCATGGATCCATCCAGCCCAGTATTGTCGACGCTGACTGGCAGTGGTTCTCCAGGGTTTCAGGCAGGATTCTTTCCACGCCCTACCTGGAGAAGCCGGGGATCGCACCAGGGACCTTCTGCACGCCAAGCAGGTGCACTGTCACACTGAGCTATGGCCCCTCCACAAAGGCTGTAATCCTGTACTCACTTACCTGAATGTAAGCCTCATTGAACTCAAAGGGACTGCTTTCTGAATAGACATGCATAGGATTCCATTGTTCGTGTGCTTCTGAGGCCTCTCTCCTGATCACAGAATGTCATTTTTATCATAGAATCCCATACCACCCACAGATTTCCCAGAAGCTTTTACTTTAAAAAACAACAACAACTTATACCCCTTATGGTTGCAGAGAAAAGCTGAGAAGATGTTTGTTAGAGTTGCTCAACTAGAAGGGACAAGAATAGTAATATTGGAGACCATAGGGAGCAATCTCATTCTATTACAAACTTTGCTCCTTGTTAACTCCAGTTTGTACTCTTCATAGTACTTACTCTTCTCTGCCAGTACCTTATGAGTCTCTTTGCTCCTTCTCATCTGCTGTTATCTGACTGCTGCTACACTTCACTACTTGTAGTGACTGTTACTATTCCTATTAGTATTATAATTTGTTGTTGTTCAGTCATTAAGTCGTGTCCAACTCTTTGTGACCCCGTGGACTATAGCACGCCAGGCCTTCCTGTCCTCCGCTCTCTCCCGGAGTGTGCTCAACTCCATATTCATTGCATCGGTGATGCTATCTAGCCATCTCATCCTCTGCCATCCCCTTCTCCTTTTGCCTTCAGTCGTTACCAGCATCAGGGTCTTTTCCAGGGAGTTTTCTCTTCGCATTTGGTGGCCAAAATAGTTGAGCTTCAGCTTCAGTATCTGTCCTTCCATTGAGCAGTCAGCATTGATTTCCTTTAGGATGGACTGATTTGACCTCCTTGCAGTCCAGGGGACTCGTAAGAGTCTTCTCCAGCACCACAGTTGGAAAGCATCAATTATTTTAGACCAAATATTTCTATACATGTTAAATTGTATTGATGTAGTTTCTGAAATGCTGAAATCCAGTATTCTGGCACATTTACAGTACATGGGAATGCGGCTTACTCGCAGGTAAGTGCTTATAGGATTGCAGCCTTAGTCTTGATTTCAGCCTTCTCACAGGTAGCTTGAATAAATCGTTAGCACTTCAGCTGATGTTGAATGGAGTTGTATCCATACACAAAGAGATCAAACTACAGTTGCTTGATTTTGACCTGCAAACTTTCAACATCTGGGTTTCTTGGTTGTGGGGTTTTAACTGTGATTTTCCAGGAACCAGGATCCCTGCCTATTTCACTCCTGTCTAGATTTCACATTCTGTTAGAAACTGAAAAGAGCATGATCAAATCATCCCGTGGAATACTGGGTAGTATCCAGTGGCTGGGTAGTATCCAATACTGGGTAGTATCCAATGGCAGCTTTGCCTTAGCAGAAACAGCACCTGATTTTCACTCCCCTCCCCACCTACTTATCCCTCCTCACCATATCTACTCTGTCTCAGAAGGTGCCACAACCCTCAGGAGCAGCTTTCTGGGTAGAAGGGAATGGCAAAAATTGGGGGTCCTGCCTTGCATGAGTGGAAGTGCCACCATGGAATACAACTCATTGTTTTCATTTTACAGAGCAGCTTAAACTGAGAATATATATCAAAAAGACCCGCTATACCCTAAAGCGGGGGAGGTGGGGAGGTTTTTTTTAACCATTTCAAGGCACCTCTGTGGGGCCATGTTCCAGTGGTAGGTGGGGCCAAATGCAAAAGGAAGCAGGGCCAAACTACAAAAAATATCAGCATTTTTTAAGCTTCAAGCTCTTACTGCCAGGAACTCAGCCTTAGGAGAGGCACTTCAACCTTTTAGAATGGGAGGAAAACTACACAAAAGCCAGGAAGCTACCAAAACATCAGTGGCGGGGGGGGGCAGGGGAAGTAGGTGTGGTCTTCTGAGGAGGAGCGCCAGATTTGGGCTCTGCCCCCCTGCCTGAAAGTACATGCTGGTTTCTTAATGAAGTCTTGGAAAAATTCTCTCTGCTGAGCGGATAGTGAATTATTTGCAGTTGAATGCAAATGATAGGATAGGTGGTGTCCTTAATCATGTCTTCTTTAACACATGGAACTTGTCAGCAGGCACTGTGCATTGTTCTTAGAGTCTTCGCATAAGGACAACAAAGAATCTTCTTTCAGCTGGTTGATTTACTTTATGAAGAATAAAAATACTCTTCCAGCATAAAGCAGATGTTATGGAAATCTGGCCCTTAAGCAAACCTGGATGTGGTACAGAAACTGGATTATGCATTGTAAATCCTTTAACTCCTCCTTATGAGTAACACTGCGTATACTTAAGTACTGTTTTTAAGAAAGTTTTAAATAAGGTTAGTAGAAACCAATATGAGAAAAATAGTGACATTTTAGATTTCTGCAGCAGGTAACATTGAGCCAAACTGATCCATCCCTCATGTGTCAGTTCAACAGAATTTTACTCAGTGTGAAACTGAGTAGTACCTCATGATCAACCTCAGGGCTGGTTCACACACATACATGAGTGTGGTTTTGCACTCATGCCCTGCTTGTGGGTTCCCGGTTGACAGCTGTTTGGCTACTGTGTGAACAGAATGCTGGACTAGATGGACCCTTGGCCTGATCCAGCGTGGCTCTTATGTTCTCATGTCTATCACCAGGTTTCTCTCTGCTTAATTACTTTAGAATATACTGGTTGGCAGCCAGTTTAGTATGTGAACTGACTCCCTTCAAAGCATTGGGTCTATGGCAATATGGTTTCAGTGCCTATTCTGATAGGCAAGTCATCATTTGATATGGAAGAGATCAAGTGAAAACATGTTTGGGGACATGAGAGAAGCATATAAAATTATGCCTGGTGTGGAGACCATGATTCCTGCATTGAGCAGGGAGTTGGACTCGATGGTCTTATAGGCCCCTTCCTACCCTACTCTTCTATGATTCTATGAGACAGTGGACAGAAAGAAAAATTCATTATACTAGAATCCAGGGCCATCCAATGAAGCTGAATGGTGGGAGATTCAGGACAGATCAAAGGAAGTACTTTCCACAGGGCATAATTAAACTATGGAATTTGCCGCCACAAAATGTAGTTACGGCTATCAACTTGGACAGCTTTAAAAAGGGATTCGACAAATTCATAGAGGATAAGTCTATCAGTGGGTACTAGTCATGATGGTAACTGCATCCTAGAGTAATAAAGGAACTGGCAGAAGAACTCTCAGAACCACTGTCTATTATCTTTGAGAAATCATGGAGGACGGGTGAAGTGCCAGATGACTGGAGGAGGGCTAATGTTGTCCCTATCTTCAAAAAGGGCACAAAGGAGGAACCTGGGAACTACAGACCAGTCAGTCTGACATCAATCCCTGGGAAAATCCTGGAGCAGATGATAAAGCAATCAGTCTGTAAGAGCCTTGAAAACAATGCTGTGATTACTCGAAGCCAACATGGATTTGTCAAGAACAAATCCTGCCATACGAATCTGATCTCATTTTTTGATCAAGTAATCTCTCTTGTGGACCATGGGAATGCTGTAGACATCATATACCTCGACTTCAGCAAAGCTTTCGACATAGTGCCCCATGATATCCTGATGAGCAAACTAGCTCAAAGTGGGCTAGATGAAACAACAATCCGGTGGATCCACAGTTGGCTACAGAATCGGACTCAAAGAGTGCTTATCAATGGGACCTTCTCAAGCTGGGGAGAGGTAACGAGTGGGGTACCGCAGGGCTCAGTCCTGGGCCCAGCGCTCTTCAACATTTGTATTAATGACTTGGAGGAGGCGGTGCAGGGAATGCTGATCAGATTTGCAGATGACACAGAATTGGGCAGGATAGCTAATACCTAGGAAGACAGAAACAAAATTCAAAGTGATCTTGATAGATTGGAGCCCTGGGCAGAAAACAACAGAATGACATTTAATAGGGATAAATGCTAAGTTCTGCACCTAGGGAAAAGAAACCAAATGCACAGTTACAAGATGGGGAATACGTGGCTCAACAACATTACAGGCAAGAAGGATCTTGGAATTGTTGTCGATCACAAGCTGAATATGAGCCAACAATGTGATGTGGCTGCAAAAAAGGCAAATGCTCTTTTGGGCTGCATTAATAGAAGCATAGCTTCCAAATCCCGGGAAGTACTAGTTTCCCTCTACTCAGAGCTGGTTAGGCCTCATCTGGAGTACTGTGTCCAGTTCTGGGCACCATTCTTTAAGAAGGATGCAGACAAACTGGAGAGGGTTCAGAGGAGGGCAACAAAGATGATCAGGGGACTGGAAACAAAGCCCTATGAAGAGAGACTGAAAGAACTGGGCATGTTTAGCCTTGAGAAGAGAAGACTGAGGGGAGATATGATAGCTCTCTTCAAATACTTGAAAGGCTGTCACAGAGAGGAAGGCCAGCATCTCTTCATGATCATCCCAGAATGCAGGACACGGAATAATGGGCTCAAGTTAGGAAGCCAGATTCCGGCTGAACATCAGGAAAATCTTCTTGACTGTTAGAGCAATATGACAATGGAACCAATTCCCTAGGGAGGTAGTGGGCTCTCCCACACTGGAGGCATTCAAGACGAGGCTGGACAGCCATCTGTCGGGGATGCTCTGACTTGGATTCCTGCATTGAGCAGGGGGTTGGACTCAACGGTCTTGTAGGCCCCTTCCAACCCTAACTATTCTATGATTCTGTGATTCTAAGGAGCCTGAGTGTGTTTTAAAAAAGAAGTTAATATTGTTTGCTGCAATGTTATTATTTTTATATTGGTTTTTATGTTGGTAGGATCTGTAGCCTGAAAGGCGGTATATAAATAACTGTAATCAATAAATAATATATAATAATTTAACTGAAAGCTGCTGAATTAAGATCAGTTGCATTAGTTTTCTTTAACTGTAAGATGTGTACAGCTCAGGCTGAAGTTTAGTTGAAATAGCTTGCTTCAGTTTGAGTGTCAAAAAGTGCCTCTGTTTTTGGCAATTTTCAACACTTGTGCTTTCCCATTGTCTTGTTCACCCTTTCTGTTCTTGGCCTCATTTGCCCTCACTCCCACTGAATCCGCTCGGCTGTGATAACCAATGCGATTTTCACTGAGAACATTATGCTGCAACATCTGACCAGACAATATTATGACCCCTGTAAATAAAATCATATGGGTTGTCATAGACATGGATTAAATGGGAATGTGAGAAAAAAAGAGGCCTGGGACAGTTACGGCAAAGATCCAGAGAAGCAGCTGCAGGCAGGAAAACAAATAATAGAGAACAGCATTGAATCAGTCAGGTATTTTTCAGGAATTTTGCTGCATCAAATCTGCTAATTTCAATGTAAATATAGAAATTCGGAGCATTTTTGGCACATCCCTATTCCTAATAAACATTTGTGGCTGAAGGGAAATGAACACCAGTCTCTTCACTATGCTTCCCTACCTTTTCTATCATATCATATTTTTTGTCCTACCATATTGTTTGTCCTTCAGCCGTTCATGTGTAGGTATGTCTCATGCTATCTACTCTGTTTCAGAGTCCCATGATCTTCACAAACAAGTGCTTTGATATACATAGATAAGAGAGAGGAAGCAAAGCTTGCAATTCTTGTAAACAGCTTTACCTAAGCAAAAAGTACAAGGCCAAATACAGTATATTTAGAATACGGGCAGCTACCAGGTTGTGGGTAATCAGGATGTTTGATAGGGGCGTAGGAGTCATAAGAAGCCAACAAACCATTTAAAATATCAGAACTCCACCCACAGAGACATATTACAGTATTGTAAAAGTCACACAATAAACCTATTTCCTTTGGCGTAAAACAGAGTAATTTAATCGTAAAAGACTTGCTTCTTTTTCAAGCCAGCACTGTATTTGAAACACAGTAGCTCTTTTCCTTATGTCAGGAGTGCAGAACCTCATGCCAGGGGCGAAATTTGGTCCTCAAGCCAGCCCTTGGGCATTCCCCCAAATACCCCACTCCCTTCCTATGGCCCCACTTCCTTCCCCCAACTACCTATTGTTTGATGGCTTCCTGGCTTTTGTGAAGTTTCCGTCCTATTCTAAAAGGTTGAAATGCCTCTATTAAGGCCTAGTTACTGGCTGTAAGGGCTTTAAGCTAGAATATGCTGATGTTTTGGGGGGATCACCTCACCCCTTTTGCCTTCAGCTCCACCTGCCACTGGAATGTTTCCCCTGAGAGCGTCTTCAAAATGGAATTGGGCTCTCAGGATGAAAAAGGTTCTGCAACGCTGCCCTAAGTGTTGCAGCCCTACCTCAGCAAACCTGTATACAGAAATCTGTTTCCATTAATGGTTGGTTGTTGACAAACCAGACAAGTGTTTTTACCTGCTAGTAATAACACTGAAAGTGGCCAATGGGTATGGTTCTTTTATTATCATGAGGCAGGGATGGGCAACCTCAGGGCCAGATCTGGTCCTCCAGGGCTCCCAAGTGAGTCCTTCAGGGTTTCCCAGATGGCCACGTCTCCGTCCCCTGGTCCTACCCACTTTCCCCCAACCATTGATCATTTGGTGGTTTTGCAGCTTTTGTGCAGGTTTTTTCCCCCACAATAAAAGGTTGATATGCCTCTTGCCTAAGAGTTACTTCTTGGTAGTAAGAGCTTTAAGCTACAACATGCTGGGGACTGGGTATTTTTGGCTTCACCCGCTTTGCCCACACCCCCTGAAATTGGCCCCCAAAAGCTTTTTTGAAATTGAATTCAGCTCCTAGGCTGAAAGAAGCTCCTCACCCTCTGTCCTGAGGTCTTCACTCTATTTCCCTTTGAACCACCTGTCTAAAATAATGCTGCACATGCTCCATTCCACTGAGCAGTAAAGACGTTCCAGGAGTAGTCCTTAGCTGGGTTTGGTTTCCTTTGGAGAAAGCGATCACTGGAGACTTAGAGCATTTCTGTAATATTTGAGTTTATTTACATATATAGAAGTTAAGCAGAGGTGGAGTCAGAGACTAGCACTCCCACAGACAGCCAACAAGTCTACTGCCCCACATCAGGTCTCCAGAGAAAGTCACCGACACCCCAAAATGGTTCCAGAGCTCAAAACTAGCTTTCCCCTCTCTTGGTCTGTCACACCAACCCCCCCTACAATTTCTCTGCTTTTGTTTCTTCGTACACATACCTAGCTTGCTGACTCCCTCTGGGGCGGGAAATCACTCATGTTCTCCAACTATCTCCTAGCCTTTCTGGGCCCTGTCCCTGCAATTTTCCCTGACAACAGATGTGGCTTGCATGCTTTGCCACTGAATATTAAAGAGCTCATTTGAACAGCCCTTCTGACCCCATTAACCTTCCCCTCTCCAAACTGCCTCACTTGTGACAATATGTAAGTATAAATCATAGAAGCTGATAGAATTCATGATTCTGACTGAAAAAAATATTCCATGTTCCTTGAGCAATAGTTTCAGAACTTTTGTACTGGATACATTTTGGGGGGTAAGATGGCTAGATCTAGATCAGGGCTGCTCATTTTTGCCAACAGCCTTTCCTCAAGAAAAGATGTCAAAGATAACTCAGAGATGTGATTTATAAGGACTGAAGGAGGCTGGGAATGTTTCCAATTTTTAGTTACTCTTATGCTGTCAGTGATGAGGAGTCTATGGAGATCTTTAAAGCTTATTGGAGTTGCATAGTTTTTGGTCTACTCACAGACAATCCTTGCCAAAAAAACAAAACAAAACCCCCTTCCCCCCCTATTTTTTTTTTACTTTTGCTGACATACAGACTTTTACAAACAACAACATTTTTTTGGAAGGCATAATTAGGATTGGGTCAGAATTATCTTACCCTGACATGTAACAAGTAAAGGCTTTGATCAAATTGTGCCCACACGTAATGCTCCCAAACAATTGGCAATCATGCCAACCAGCTGTTTGGCACTGTGGAAGGAGTGAACAGCTAATCAGCCCTATTTCTGATTTTGTAACAGGGCTAGCTGCTGAATTGGGGGAGGAATTGTGTATGCAGCACCCATTTGCATGTGTGGTTCGTGCGGGTGGGCCTGCTGCTCTGTACATATGCTTCCAGGGTGAATCAGAATGTGCGTTTGTGCCTTGAATATTATGGTTTTGTTTATTTATTTCATTTTTTAAAACTATAAAGTATTTGTAAGCCAAAATGTAGAAAAGGGAGCACTTCCATGAATGCTTTCATCAATGGCAGAAGCAAGCTGCCTCTGAACTATATCTTGGGGCCTACGTTGAAAGGGGACAAAAGTGTTCATTCAAAGTGAGGGCAATGCAGAGAGGAAGCATTGCCTTCACTCCAAAAAGCCTCCAAATTTGCTTGGCTACATGGCATTGTGAATGATGCCATCAGGTTCATGTCATTATCTCTGAATAGCTGTGATCCCTCCAGGAAGGAGATTAAACCTCAATAAATAGCACTGAAGCAGCTGTGGTGGAGGGAAATATTTGTGAACAACCATATGGGAAGGTACATTAAGGGAGCAGTGACTAGACGGCCATAGGATATGTGGGTTTCTGGGAACTGACCTTGGAGCCCACACTCCAAGGCCAGTTCCCGGAGAACCGACCTTTCCCCCCTTCCGCGCTGCCTCGGAGGCAGCACGGAACAGCCTCATGATCCGTGCTCGGAAGAGGAGTGCGGAGCGGCCAAAACAGCATTCCAGGGGGCATTCCAGGGTGGGGAAGGTGGAAATGCCGGTACGACACATCCTATGTGTCGTCCAGCTGCCTCCTTCCCCGCTCCACCTTCCCATGGCTAGAAAGTCAAAACTGGCTGTCTAGCTGCAAATACAGGGCAGGAGAAGCACAGAGGGAATGATCCCCTCCGTGCTTCTCCTGCCCTGCATTGGATAGGCAGCCACCTATTCCCATAGGATTGCGCCCTTAAAGTACAATCCTATGCATGCTTAGACAGAAAAAGATCCTATAACTCCCAGCATGCCCCAGGCAGCATGCATAGGGTTGTGTCCTTAGGGGATATTTTGGGAGAAAATTTCACTCTCACTTCAATAGCACATCTTTCACACTGAAAATCAGAACAGGTAAACATTTGGTGCAGCTTTAATCATCTTAGTCTTTAAAATGCACTATGTGCTGAACTTTGTAGACTCAGGGCAGTACCTAGTGACATTTTAAAGGGGCACCTATGCTCCAGCCTTATGCAGGTGTTCATCGAGAACATGTGAACAGGGCTGTGAGGCCTTGTGCCCCATCCCCAATGGACCTATCATGGATACAGGTCCAAAGTAAGATTCACAGCACATCCAGGTGAATGTGCTTAGATGCCTCTCTGCCATAATCAACAATCCTGAAAGTGTCAGGTTTCCAATCATGGGGAGGAGTCTGAGTTTGTTCACCTGAATGTGCTTAGAATCTTGCTTCATACTCAACATGCAAAGGTCTTTCTCTGGGATGGGAACACTGGGGTTGGGCCTTGCACACACAGCCCTGCGGCTCTGTTCACATGTTCGCTATGAACACCTCAGTAACGCTTATGTCACGTTGGTCTCTCACCTTTCCTTCAAGGAGCTCAGGAGAGTGGTATTCTATTTCACATAGGCAACACCGTAACATTGGGGAGAATGAGAAAGGCCTTCTTCGAAAGACCTTCTCCCGCTTTCCCCACCCTCTGCAATGAGGCAGGTGGCAGACAGGGAAAGGGCCTTATCCTTGGTGGAACTTCACTTGTGGAACTCTCTCTCCTGAGAGGCCTGCTTGGTGCTGAGCCTTTTATGATGTTGATGGTTGTCCACCTAAAAAAAACACTGTACCATAGCTCGGTGCTGAAGCACCTGCTTTGCATGCAAAAGGTCCCAGTTTCCATCCCTGGCATCTCCAGGTAGTTCTAGGACATATTCCTGCCTGAAACCCTGGAGAGCCGCTAGCAGTCAGTATAGACAATACTGACCTAGATGGACAAATGGTTTGACTCAGTATAAGTCAGCTTCCTATCTTTCTAGAGATATTAGAAGTCAGTCCCTGCCCATAGGCTTGTAATCTACTACATGTGATACAAAAGGAAAAAAAAACAATGGGGAGGGAAGAGGAAAGCAAGCAGGGGATGCATGCTCCCAGCAGCCCTTGATCTCTTCACCAGGCGCAAGGGCAAGAATGTGCACCCCTCCCAGCTCTTCAGGTGAAGATCTTTCTATCTATGAAGGCCTTCACATCATTTATCTTCTCTTTTGTTTCTTATCTGTTTCTGAACAGTCTGTTTTTAGTGTGCTTCTTTTGTTATTTCTTGGTAACCATCATCTGAAAATTAAGATGGGATATATACAATTTTTCCCCCACATACAAACTCACTCTTTAGTCATTTACACTGGCAAGGCACATTATTGCATGTATCACAGATTTAACACCACAGATTTTGCATCAACTTTATGGAGGGAGGAATCCTATGGCCACTAGACAGTGGCTATACAGCCATAGGATATGCTGTTTTCCAGGACTGACCTCAGAGTTCCAACCTCCCTCAACAGCCCTGTCCTCCGTGCTCACAAGAGGAGGGAGCAGCCGGAAAGGGGCATGGCTGGGGGCACAGAGAAAGGACGGGGAGATTGTAACTGTCTGTACAACACATCCTATGTGTCGTACAGCAGCCTCCTTCCCCGCTCCATCCTCCTGCACCTAGACAGTCACAATCGGCTGTCTAGCTGAAAAAGCAGGGCAGGAGAAGCGCAGAGGGAACGATCACCTCTGTGCTTCTCCTGCCCTGCTTTGGATAGGCGGTTGTCTCCGAGTTCAGAGGCGGCCACCTATCTAGATGGGATTGCTCCCTTATTTACTTATTATCATATTTTTAATGTGCCTAAAGACCAGACTTCTCTTGGGAGATTACATAAAGTTAAAACAATAAAATGCAATACAAAAAACAACAAGCAGCACAGGAAAAATACACAAAACAGCCATAAAATTTAAATTCTAAAACACCTGAGAGAAGAGAAATATCTTTGGTTGGCTGTCTCCTCTGCTTGCATGCTAGGATTAGAAATGTCAGAACCTAGTTTGTGGCCACCATACTGCCGAACTCGACAACTGCGTTTTTCAAAACTTAGGGCCGATCTACACTTATGGGTTTTTTCACTTCCAATGAGGTTTCACCACCCGTCTTTCACACTATGCAGTACCCGCCTTGAATTGGAACCAGAATTTCCTGCTTCCGTGCTCCCGCTTTCAATACCCTGATATCCCAGTATTTCCCCTTAATGTGCTCTGATTTTCCGCCTTCACTACCGTATCTGGTCATAGTTCCCTCCTCTGCCTGTCCATATATGGCGGTGTTTGTATTTCTCTCCTGTCCAATCACAGCTTTCGACGGCCCCATGTCGTCTTCCGGCTACTGATCGCATAGCTTCCCCAGCACTCAGTGTTTCCTCAGCAACAAGCAAAGGGCTGGGTGTGGGCACACTTGTCTGATCTCGGAAGCTAAGCAGGGTCGGCCCTTGGTCAGTAGATGGATGGGCGACTGCCTGGGAATCAGGCTTCCTGCATTGAGCAGGGGGTTGTTCTATCCCTTCAAATGAGACTAAGTTTTACCCCCTTTTATCCACCGCTTCAGCTGTTTTATTTAAAATTAAGGCATTATCTTCAAAGAATTGTGGCTTCGCTACGATTTTTTTTCCCTAATTCAGGCATGATCTTCAAAGATTCGAAGCTTCAAATCTTTGAATTTTCAAATCTTCGAAGATTTGAATCTTCGCCTCCATCTTTAAGAGCAGGAAAACACCACAGCGCTCAAGTGTGAACCGAGCTTGCGTATTCAATGAAGCACCACAACGGAGTAAATGGGTGAGTGTGGATAATCATGTTTTAATGTGAGAGCCTTTAACCTGACAGGACAGCGAATTCATTGCGACGACAGGTGCAATGTAGATTGGCCCTTAATCTCAGTGAACAAGGGGATGGAGGAGGGTAGGGGGAGGAGGAAGTCTATGAGCCCAAGGCTCATTCTTTTAATACAAACTATAGTTGTGCTAAACCAGTGGTAGGGAAACTCAGGCCTGGGGGCCTAATACTGCCCTCCTGGGTTCACAGTCCACACCTGCTTCCCCAGGTGACACACCCTTTCCCCCAACAACCATTTGTTTGGTGGTTTTCCAGCTTTCGTGCATTTTCTTCTAGAACTGTGCACAAAGGGCCTCTCAAAATTCTCCAACCTATTTATGGGCAGAGAAATTGGGGACAATTTCACCAAATTTCTCCTAGGGGAGGAGAAATTCTCCAACAGTTTCTCACAGGTAGGCTCACTATTGGCTAGGGATGTAGCACAGCTTCGTTCTTTTTTACTCATGGTTTTTGTTTTATTGTTCTGCTTCTGTACGTGGCAACAGCATCAACTGTGGTGAGGCTTCCCCTTTTCTGAGGCAGAATTTTGAATTTTATTTTGATGGTATTTTTGAGCTTCCCTAATCACTGCGAGGTGGCCGGGGGTGCTGTGTGTGTTTTCTCTCTCTATTACACATCTTTCCATTGCTCTGCAGCCTCCCAGGCCACCTGAACTTTCTGAACTGGAAAAGCCCCATGGGAAGAATTGCCTCCTGATGTCTCCCTCATGATGGCCTTAACTGAAGTGCGGGAAGCCGAGGAGGCCACAGGCTGCCACAGAGATTATTGTACGATGGCACTCATGCACTCTCCTCAGCTACCTCATAAGTAAGGGAAGCACAAGAACCCCGAGCCCAACCCATGAGAATTTCTCCGAAATTTCTCCTCCTTTGAATTTCTTTTTGAAAGCAATTTCTTTCCTATCAAATTGAACGAGAATGGTTGAAAAACATGTGGGAGAAATGTTTGGCACAGCACTGGTTTTTCCCCACTTTAAAAGGCTGAAAGGCCCCTCCTAAGGCTGAAAGGCCCCTCCTAAGGCTGAAAAGCCCCGCCTAAGGCTGAAAGGCCCCTCCTAAGGCTTAGTTACTGGCAGCAAGAGTTTTAAGCTACAATATGCTGGGGGGGGGGTTGGGTAATTTTGACCCCACTCCTTTTGCCTTCGGCCCCACCCACCACTGGAGTGTGACACCCGAGGGCTTTTCCAAATTTCAATTTGGCCCTTGGACTAAAAAAGATTCCCCACCCCTGTGCTAAACCATGGCTTTGTGCCATGCACATGAGCAAGAATGGGCAGCAGCGAGCCTTGGGCCCCCACTCTTCCCGCTGGCCTTTCCTCCCCTGCATGACTGAGAGGAGGAGTTCAGAAGTGTTCACTCCTGCTTTTAGTTATCCACAGCATGCGGTGTTGGTTAGATGGACAAACTGCAGTTAACATTAAACATTGGTTAGTCTAAACAAGCCAGCTTCAGATACCATGGTTTGAAGTTGTTTTAAACTAACCATAATGAATGTTTATCAGCCTGGAGGACAAACTACAGTTAACTAAACATGGATGTGAAAGCTTTTGTCCTCCTTTCTGCGATTGTTTGGAAGGAGGGCAAGGGAATACAAGAGCCCAAAGCTCACTGCAGCTCATACCTGCTCATTCATATCACGTTAAACCATGGTTTAGCGTGACGTGCCAACATGGCCAATGCCAATCTATAGTTTCTCTTACAAGAATGAGTTTTTTTTCCTGATTGTGCATGTCACACTGCTAAACGTCGGCTTAGCCTGCTGTGCGAATTAGGTAATGATGTCTGAATAGCCTCCACCTCCTCAAACACAATGCTTTTCAGTGAAGCAGTTCATATATCTGGCTTCAAATCATCAGGTGCACAGTAATCAAGTGATGTACACATACATGGATGAGCCCAAGAAGTTTAGCTCAGTTCTGGCAGAGGCTATAAAAATGGGAAGTGTCTGTCATCACACAGAGCCCCTTCACAATAAAGGACTGAAATACAAGGCAAAGCAGTCATCTGAATATTTGCTTGGGCTGCTTGTTAAATAAAGAACTTTCCCGTGGCACATACCTACAGCCATACATTTAAGCATTCAAATAAATATATAACAAACTGAAGGTTTTCTTTTGCCCTTCTGTACAAGCCAAAAAGATCTGACAGAAAATCTAAGGGGCCTGAGTCAGTGCAGCCACCTTGCCAGCAAATGGCATGCCATATATTTGGGTTGGCAGACTTGTTAAGGAGGATACCATCTGGGAGCAATTTATTTTCCCTAAGCAAAAGTGACTGCAGGAAAACTTAAGATATGAAAAAAGCCAGATAATCCTGTTGAAAGAGAAGGGAGGAAGAAAAACATTTTTTTTAAAAAAATAACTTTTTGTGGAAGAATCCAAAATAAGGTTTCCAGCACAGTGCAGAATTATGCATACTTGTCCTCTAATTGAAAGTACATTTTGGACTATGGATTAAGTGAGTCAGGAAAAATTCATAAACTTGAAGGAGGACACCAAGCTGTTAAGATAGCCACTTACTGCTTGTCTCCCCCACCCTCACTGGATAAATTATCAACACATTTTAATTGAATGGAAAGGTGGAAAATACATCCGGTCAGATCTACAGCTCAGATATGTTCACAGCCTAGCAATAAATGTTGGATGAGCAATGGCTATCTTCCCACGTTGCCCAGGGGATGCCAGAAATGCAAAGAGAAAACGGAGGTTAGAGTTGCATATTTTGCTCCATTCCACTGTGTTCCTTTAGTGTTTTGTCCAGATTAGTTTCTGACCATGTGAAGGACAACATTTTTGGTGACTCCTTCTATAGAAGAATACATATTTTGGGGACTTTGACTGGAGTTCTTCAAATGTCTTCCCATATAAACATCAGGTGAATACTTTGTGTGAATCAAATTAGAATTTCTACTGTTACTCAGAAATTAGCTTCTGAAAAAGACTTGTGCATTCCAATCCAGAATTCTGCCCATACTCCAATATTCATACAGAGCTCCTGAATACACAACAGTCCCCATTCATTACAATGGAAGGAAGCAATCTGCACATGTGAAGGAGATGTACAAGTTGACTAGTTGCCTTGAAACGAAAGGGATGTCTTTGTGGTGGGAGTCTGTACATGCATCAGAGATGTTGTGCCAGCAAAAGATCACTTGATTGGGGATGCTGATAATTTTTTCATTTAATATCTGGACAATTGAAATAATATTCTGGTGGAGAGAATTTGCCACCATAATGTACACATTACATTTGTAGTAGTTAAAAGAAACAAGCAAAATAATACTTAGAAAGTTCCTCTGTCTGTGAAGGTTCACAATGTGAAAGAGTTAGAATTTAGTTCATGATATCATACATAGAGGGGAAAATTCAATAATGAAAAAAGAAACAGACTATGGGTTGTATCCACTCTTAGTGTAACATAAGTTCAATTCATCTCAATGGGCCTACTCTAAGTACGACTAACATTGGATACAACTCTATGTGTTTTTGTTGTTGTTGCTTAGTATGGTTCTGTAGAAATGTTATCGTCCAAGAAAATATATGACAAAACCATGTAAACCAGAGAGCAAAATTAAAAGAAAAATATGTATAGATTATTTAAACTTAAATGATTGTTTTAAAAAGAAGTCATCGTAACATAAAATCTACATTTTATTTAACATTGCCCTTCTGCTTTAATTACTAACAATGGGTCAGAAACCAGGAAACAGCCACATTATTTAATGTGGGGAAAAACAAATTTAAATTATCTCATTTGACAATCCAAGAAAATTAATTTTTCATTCTGAAATGAAGGGAGCTATTTTACCACAGCTGAGCATACTAGACAGTAGGTGGATAACAAAGTTGCAGAGCAGGCCTAGTTTCCCTTGGAACAGTGGTGCATCTATCTTTGATGAAATGGTCTGCTTTTTGAGCAGACAATTTTTCAACCTTAGAAAGAGATGAAACTAACTTTGGGAATTCTAGTTCTGAGAAACTGGGGCTGGGTTTTTGTTAGGTGAATACTACAAAAATCCATGTTGGGTACTGGTGGGCCCATACAGTCGGGATTTCCCTAGGCCCAAGCTGAGGCCTTAATTCTCCCATAGGCCTGTAGGCCTCAATCCAAAATGGGGTTACAAAGTCTCTGCCCAAATCTATTGAGCCCTCGCTACCATCAGCATTACCAGGGTTAGCTTATTTATGAGACACCGTGAGCAAGTGCAAGAGAGCTGAATGGCAAGGCCGAAGGGACAATGGATGCCTTCAGATGACTGGAAGAAATGCTGGCACAAAGGGATGGGGCTCCATTAAGTAGTGAGGGAAATGGTTAAAGCCAGCTGAGAGTCCTGGAAGTCACAATGACTGCCTGGAAGTAGGCAAAAACATCATGGAATTGTTTTCTAAAATAAGCTGTTCTCTCTCACATCCTTTGAAAGTTGTAATTATTGGGAATGTTCTGTTGGCTTTTAGATTTCAAAGTTTAATCTGCTTGGATAAGAAGCGTTTAAAGGATCTACTGCTTTAATAATGCTACATAACTATTCAGTACAGTGTACTCCACTCATTCTATAGTAATAATAATAAAACAGGATGTGCATGTGTGTGTGTGTGTGTGTGTGTGTCTGTGCCGTGGGCAAAGATTGTGAAATCTACACACTTGAAACTTGACATGCATACTTAGGGGTTCTGAGGGCTGTGTACCTCAGGGTTATTTTGTTTTTAAAATGCATTAATTTAAATTAATTTAGGGTGCAATCCTATGCATGTTTAGACAGAAAAAAGGCCTACAACTCCTAGCATGCCCCAGCCAGCATAGCCAACTGGGGCATGCTGGGAATTGTAGGCTTTTTTTCCTGTCTAAATGTGAATAGGATTGCACTCTAAGGGAGCAATCCTATGGCCCACTAGACACAGTCTAAATCTGACCTCCCCCGTCGTCTGCGCTGCCTTGGAGGCAGCGCAGAGTGACTGAAAAGGGGCGGGGCTGGGGGGCATTCCAGGACAGGGAGATTGTGGCGCTGCGCGTATGACATTTCCTATGTGTTGTACAGCAGCTTCCTCTCCCCGTCGGCCCCCCCGCCGCTAGACAGCTGAAAACGGCTGTCTAGCGAAAAAGAGCAAGGCAGGAGAGGTGTGGAGGGAACGATCCCACCGTGTCTCTTCTGCCTTGCTTTGGATAGGCAGTCGCCTCCGAGGTCGGAGGTAGCTGCCTATCTCCTTAGGATTGTGCCCTTAATGTGTTTCTGTGTTTGAAGTCTGCAGTACCATCTTTAATCACTAGATGGTAGACTTCCCAAACTAGTACATAGCTTTGCAGTTGACACAATTTGAAGATGGCGGTGGGGAGTAGTCTGAGTGACAGAGTTACAGTATATGGCTTCCCCCTTCCCCCTGCTGTGGGGCAGCCCACCTCAGGGGAATGGAGAGGACATCCCTCTCCCTCACAGGGTATACGGGTATGCCATGGCAGGGATTGTGCTTAGGGTTGCCAGAAGGTGTGGCTTCACTCAGACGGTGTGGGCACAATGTGTCCAACTCTGACAACTGTGTGACTTGACGGCTTTCCTGCATCAAATAAGGGCCATTCCAACACAAAGCTGGGTCTGCCTGCTAGTTACATAATAGTGCAACAATAACACAATCTTCTTTACTTCTTAACTTTTATATACTTTGTGTACTTGCATTCAAGTTTTAAGCGTGATATATAAAATATGTCTGTTAATTTCCTTGCTGTCTGGTGCAAATTCTATTTTTAACGTTGCTAACATAGTTTCTTGGAACTGAGAACTCATCTGTACTCCCAGATAAGTAAAAAGAAAACCAATTTCTGTTTTATGAGTACATTTGTGAAATGATATTTGCTCCACCAGCCATTGCAATGCAACATGTTCGCTTTGATTCAGTGCTATACAGGAATTGTACATTTCAGTAATTGGCCATCTGGGACTCCACTTTATTCAGCCACGATTCAGCTAGAGCTAGTGAATGTCTACATATGACTATTGAACTGCAAAATGTATTCATGCCCAATGACCTAAAAAGCCACATGTCCAGACATAACATGTGAGATGCAGTCTTTCTGGAAGGGATTGGATGGATGTTTAAATATTCCCCCATAAGAACGCTCTGACTGTAGAAAGTTGGTATGTCAGGGACAAGGATTCTACATTAGTCATCTCCCTGACATGCTAGTTTATTATGACTACGCTCAGGGAGTTTATTATATAAATCCTGGAAGGGTTATGCAAGATGATGTTTCTGAATGTTTAACGGCTAACTTTTTAAAAGGTATCCAGGATGTGAACTTCTCTCTGCACAAAAGACAGCAAATCCTGGATCCATTTTTTTAGGTAGAATTGTGCATGCAGTTATGTGCAAACCACATGGAATTCTGTTTGTCAATGACATTTATATGTCAATTACATTCATACAACAGCAATAGCCATAACCATCAGATTGCCTTCATCTGCAGACAATATACACTAAGGGCCGATCTACATTGCGCCCGCCACCGCACTGAAGTCAGGGCCATGTCGGGTTGTACGCACTCGCATTATTATGTGATTATCCTCACTCACCCATTTTCCCCACTCCATTCCTTCCTCGAATGTGGGAGCTTGGTTCACACTCCGGCGCCTCGCAGTTCCGCAGCTCCCAAGCCGGGTAGCCCTGATTGGAGGAGCAGCAACTCCTCCCACCTCTGCCAATAACCCGCCTCCCCTCCCTCCCCTCCCTCCCCTCCCCTGTGTCCTTCCGCAGCCGGTCGCTGGAAACCTCACCGTGCCTGCGTCACCTTGCCCCATTGATCCCCTGATAGCTCTTTCTGGACACATCATAGCTGGACACATCCCCTGGACACATGTGTCCTTTCTGGACACATCCCCTGGTAGCTGGACACGTGTACTTTCTGGATACATCCCTTGGACACATGTCCTTTCCGGACACATCCCCTGGTAGCTCTTTCTGCATCACCTCGCCCCATTGATCCCCTGGTAGCTCTTTCTGGACACATTGTATCTTGTTTTGGATCCGAATTCTGGCGGGAGCCATGGGTCCAGAACTAACAATGTTCTACAGGCTGCTGTTTCTCTCCGCAAATGCCCTGATATCTACTCTCCAGGCACTGATTGCTCTGGAGAGGCTGTTGTCCCAGCAGCGGCGGTGTCAGCTCCGGGTACTGCAATGGTACCGCCATCGCCATCAGAACTTGTGTTCGAGGATGCTTCGAAACACGTTGACCGTGGCGCACAATGTGGCTCTTCTCCCCATGCTGAGGGTTTTCCGGAGGTATTGGGTGCACCTGAGCAGCCAGGACTGGTGGGAGAGGCTTGTTCTGCCGGTGTGGAATGATGAGCACTGAATCGAGCACTTCAGGATGCCTCGTCGCACCTTCTTTCAGGTGATTGGCGAGGTGGCCCTGCTCTTGGCCAGACGCTCGACACAAATGTGCAGAGCAATCTCTGTGGAGAAGAGGGTGGCCATCGCCATTTGGAAGCTCGCCAATCATGCCTTGTACAAGAGTGCAGCGGAGCAGTTCGGGGTGGGGAAATCCACCGTCATGGGAATCTTTGTGGAGGTGTGCCTTACTCTGGAGCATGCTCTATTGTGGAGAACAGTGACCCTGGGCAACGTGGATGCGGTGAGTGCAGCTCGGGGGCGGGTGGGGGGTGCATGTGGTATTTGGGGGGCGAGGTTCTTCAAAGAATCGAAGCCCCATCTAATGTAGTGGGTTAGAGGTTGGGCTTGCATCTTTGAAGAATCGAAGCTGCACTCACTGGAATACAGTATAGGCAAGGTTCACGTCGGGGGGGGGGGTCTGGTCTGCGCAGTTTTTGAGAGGTACTCCCCCATTCATGGTGATCGCCGTCCTCTTGGACATATGTGTTTGTGTGTCGGGAGCACGTCCCACAACCCTCGCAGTGGGCACTGTGTGCTTTGTGCTTGATGGGGCTTGTCCAGCAAGTGTGTGGGGAGATGGGGACACGAGTGGGATGCATCTGTTGCTTGGCAACAGCCAGTCATGCTTTGGCTGCCTCCCACCAAATATGGTCTCTCCTCTCTCTCCAGGCAATGCTCAGCTTCTCGCCTGGAGAGAGAGCGTTAAGCTGGGGTTGTTGCCACTGGGGTGGGGGTGGGGGTGGGGTGGGCACTTTTCATCTGTAAATAGCACTTATAAAGAACACAAGCACTTAAATATTTTTTTTCATAGACCCGCCTTTGTGGTGCCACACTGCTTTCATCATGTCACACAACTTGTGGGAGGGACGTGTTTTGTTTCTAGAGAACTTTACTATTGGGATGACGGGGAGCACACAGAGGAGATACTTGAGCAGGGTTCTGCACGGCGGTGCGGGGGACTTCTCTTTGGGTGTCCGAATCTCGCTGGGGCCTCTCTCTGGTGCACAGACTATCCCGCCATCCAAGATACAATTCTAGCCAGCTCCAGATAGGTTCTGTCCCGGCATCCCCCTGAACAGCAAAGAAAACATAATCACAACATGGGGGCGAAACATAGCCTGGGGCAAACAACATTGGGAGACAGTACCACGGCTCACCAGCTGTGGCGATCACATGCGAAAATTAAGACGCTGAATTGCAGACCAGAAGGTCAGCAGGACAGCAGTTCGAGACCCAAGTGCTGCGTGATGGAGTGAGCTCCCGTCATCAGTCCCAGCTTCTGCCAACCAAGCAGTTCGAAAGCAAGAAATTGCAAGTAGATAAATAGGTACTGCTTCGGCGGGAAAGGTAACAGCATTCTGTGCACCTCGGTGTTCAGTCATGCTGGCCACATGACTACGGAAGTGTCTTCGGACAGCTCTGGCTCTTCGGCTTAGAAATGGAGATGAGCACCACACCCTAGAGTCAGACACGACTGGTTGGGGACACCTTTACCTTTTACCTTTTACTGAACAGAGCTGGGAACTTTCCCGGGGAGTGTCTCAAGGGGAGAATTGTCGGAGGTGCTCGTGCAGCCGCGCAGGTCTTATCTGAGTACCCACAACACGCCTTGGTGTTGATGTTCGGGGGAAAGGAACTTCTGTGTGATCCCGGAAGGAGGTTCCCCTGGTGGCCACCCCTGGGCTCATTGGGCTCCTGTCACGTTCTTGGGAGTCAGGGTGTCCCTGAGTGTGCAATCATGGCTGGTCCCGGATGATCTGGGGTATGTCTATGCTGCACCCCCTCCTCCCCTGGCGGCAAAGTTTCCCACCTTGAGCAGTGTTCAGGCATGTTTTCTAGCATGGCCCGGAGAATGTCTGCATGGGCATCTATGGAGGCGATGAGTGCCCTCCTATCCCTGCTCACCGCCTCCTCCTCCAGAGCGGATCTTCTCACATATTCCCTAAACACCTCCACATCTCCTTCCATGACTGTGAGGACACGATCATTCTCCTTGGTAGCATGATGCATGATGCGTTCAGCAATCTTGTTGGCTGCTCTACGGCTCTATTTCCAATCTGTGACAGGCACGTAGCAGGGGATAATGTGGCCTGCCTGTTGGTTACTAGATGCTCTGTTAGAGAGAGTTGAAAGGGTTTAAGCATGCAGTGCAGTACAGCCTCTGGGGGCTGGCATAGCCACGCCCAGGAGCTGCATGTGAAAGGCTTCTCGCCCGAACCCACAGCTGTTCCCCACTAACGGCCACCCCCGCCCCAGGTAAAGCCCGGGTATGTAGGGATGTACGAAAGTCACTTACCTGTTCGCGGATTATGTTGATGGTGGGGGGGGGGGCGTTCCGTCCCTCCCCCCGGAATCCTTGCCGGGGGGGAGGCGCTCCGTTCCTCCCCCCCGGAATCCTCTGAGGCCGGCTGTGCTCTGCGGCAGCTCCGCGGAGCAGCCGGCCAGGCCCGGCCAGGCCACAGCCATCCGCAGCCGGATTTCTGGCCACGGAGGGCTCTGGGTAAAAAAAAAAACAACTGTGTACGCAAATGGCGGCGACTGTAGCCACTGCCATTTGCGTACGCATTTTTTTTTAACCCACCCAGCCATGATAGGCTATGTAAAGATTTACGTAGCCTATCGCGTCGTTTTTTTTTTTTTTTAAACCTAGTCATGATAGGCTATGTAAATCTTTACGTAGCCTATCACGTCTTTCTTTCCTTTTCTTTCTTTTTTTTTACAGAGTGGAAATGGTGGCGGCGGCAGCCGGTCGGAAGATCGGCCGCCGCAGCAGCTGCCGCTGCCGGAGCCACCACTGCCCGGAAGATCCGTCCCAGGTGAGTCTTGTCCCGGGGGGGATCCGCGGGGGGCGGGGAGTGGCAGGCCGTTCTGCCACAGAGTTCAGGGGGCCGAATGCACTGGCATTCGGCCTCACCGTGATCTGTGGCAGAATTCTCTGCCATCCCTACGGGTATGTGAGAGGTGTCGCGGGTGGTGCTGCAGTAGAATTTCTGGACGGAGATCAAGGTGGAAGAATCCCTACGCTTTGGAACCCAGGCAGGTATAGATCCTTCCAACTACCATGGTTATGGCTAGCTTCCCTCCCTACCCGGCAGTGAAGGAACACCGCAATCGGCCCATGGCGTTGTCCACGAGGGTGTGTCAGGGAGGTCGGGATGTGGAGGGCTTGCTCACTCTGATTTGTGACCACCAGCGGCAGACCTTCGCCAGGGCTCAGCCCTATGGGCAAACCAGCTTGTCGGTCAGGGGGGGAATTGCCATGAAGGGGCAGTCTGAGGGGGCCCAGGCAGTGCACACGCTGCATGCATGCTCTCAGATCTTCTTCATGGGGACCGAACATGTGGGAGTATGCTAATCCCCTAGCCTACCTGTGTCCTCCAGCTCCTCTGGAGCGCTCCCGCTTCCCCTATGAGCATGTGCGCTCTGCCCACACCTAGAAAAGCATGGTGGATGTCAGCTAAGCAAAAGCAAAACCCACTTTCTCAAAACCGCCTGTCATCCAAGATCCGCACAGAAATTCGTACCCTCGGCACAGGGGGGCTTTGAGGTCGGGCTGTGAGGCACCAAGATGGGGACACCAGAGCAACCCAAACCAGTCATTACAGGAAGTTCAGGAGCAGCCCATCAAGTTACCTGAGCTGGCTAGGCACATCACATGGCAAGGTGCTTCAGCGTAGCACTGTTTGCCGCAGTGGGCGGGCCCCCTGCTAACTCTTTGGGAACCGCTCGAGGTGCTGGAGCAACGGAGCATGGCCACCTCTCCCTCCTCCCACAGTGACTGGCTGGTGCACAGAAAGGCTTGGGTGCACCCCCCAACTCACCACTCCCCCCAGGGTGGCAGGCGTCCTCTTTCTGGGAGGGCCCCTCTCCTTCCTGCTCCAGGCTGACCAGCCCTGTGAAAAGTGTGCCTTCTGTTGGCCACAGTGTCCTTGGGCATGTACTTGTTTAAGGAACCAGAGACCCACTCTTTCTTGTTCCTGGACCATTCCCCACATGCCCCCCGACATCTCTCCAACCTGCAACCAGGCAGTAATGTCAAGTATGCGGGTGGGTCTGGTCCTGGGTGGCCGATGGTGCAGCCTATGGTTGTAGGTGGCAGGGCTACATGTGTGGGGCTACCCCAGGACCATGTGGAGCCGAGTATGTGGCCATGCCCCCAGAGGATAGCCAATGCACGACGCACACCACCCCAGACACCGAACCGGGCCCCAGCACTAGGGATGTACGAAAGTGACTTACCTTTCGCTGATTATGTTGATGGGGGGGAGGCGTTCTGTCCCTCCCCCTGGAATCCTGGCCGGAAGGGAGGCGCTCCGTTCCTCCCTCCAGAATCCTCGAATGGCCGGCTGTGCTCCGCAGCAGCTCTGCGGAGCAGCCAGCCAGGCCCAGCCTGGCCAGGCCAGAGCCGTCCGCAGCTGGATTTCCGGCTACAGAGCGCTCTGGGAAAAAAAACAAAAAACAACTGCATACACAAATGGCGGCGGCTACGGCCGCCGCCATTTGCATTCCTTCTTTTTGGCCGTCTTAATCTACGTAAATATTTACATAGACTATGACGGCGAAAATCAATGGGAATGCAAATAGCGTAGTGGGCGCTATTTGCGTCCCTTTTTCATTCACCGTTTTAGCCTACGTAAATCTTTACGTAGGCTAAAACGGTGAATCAAAAGGGGATGCAAATAGCGCCCGCGATGCTATTTGCGTTCCCATTGATTTTCTCCGTCATAGTCTACGTAAATATTTACGTAGATTAAGACGGCCAAAAAGAAGGAATGCAAATGGCGGCGGCCGTAGCTGCCGCCATTTGCGTATGCGGTTGTTGTTGTTGTTTTTTTACCCAGAGCTGCCGCCGCCCGGAACATCTGCCCCAGGTAAGTCTCGTCCCGGGGGGGATCCGCAGGGGGGGCGGGGGGTGGCAGGCCGTTCCGCCACTGATTTCAGGGGGCCGAATTCACTGGCATTCGGCCTCACTGAGATCCGCGGCGGAATTCTCTGACATCCCTAGGGAAGTACGGAAATCACCTGTTTGCGGATTATGCTGATGGTGCGGGGGGGGAGGCGCTCCATCCCTCCTCCCGGAATCCTGGATGGGGGGGAGGCGCTCCATCCCTCCCCTCGGAATCCTGGACAGGGGGGAGGCGCTCCGTTCCTCCCCCCTCCGGAATCCTCCTTGGCTGGCTCAGCAGCCGGCCAGGCCCAGCCAGGCCAGAGCCGTCTGCAGCTGGATTTCCGGCCACGGAGGGCTCTGGGGAAAAAACAAAACAAAACCGTGTATGCAAATGGCGGCGGCTACGTGTACGCAAATACACCGCCGCCATTTGCGTACACATTTTAAAAAAAAACAAAACCCATTCATTTTAGGCTACATATGTTTTTACGTAGCCTAAAACGTCTGGGTTAAAAAAAAAAAGGCGTACGCAAATGGCGGCGGCAGCCAAAACAACCCAACAACCTGCAAATGGTGGTGGCGGCAGCCAGTTGGAAGACCAGCCGCTGCATCTGCCGCTGCCGCCGCAGCTGCCGCCGCAGCCGCCACCACCTGGAAAATCCGCCCCAGGTAAGTCTTGTCCCGGGGGGATCTGCGGGCGGGGGGGTGGGGGGTGGCAGGCCATTCTGCCACAGATTTCGGGGGGCCGAATGCACTGGCATTCGGCCTCCCCAAGATCCGTGGCAGAATTCTCTGCCATCCCTAGACATCCCTACCCAGCACCTACCCACATCACACGCCTCCAAGGGAAGGCGATCCCCCTCTTCCTGCAATCCCTCGGATGTCTCCGATGGTGATCCTTCCTGAGGGTCTGTCTCCGGGGTCTCTGCGCACATGGTGCCACGAGCGATCTGCAAGCTTCCGGCCATGCGCTTAGGGCGAATGGTGGCATCCCCCCAGGGAATGCTGTGGAGTTCTGTGTAATATGGACAGGTGGTAGTGTTCCCTGACCTAGAGTTATGGTTAACCACCCTCCTGTCCTCCTGGCGCATGGACGTAGTCTTTCCTCTGCACTCAATGGTGCTACGGTGGTGGCCCCACTCAGTCATCTGCCTGGAGATCTCATAGAAGAAGTCCACGTTCCTGTGGCTGCTACGAAGCTGCTCCTGGATCCTCTGCTCCCCCCAAATGTCCAGCAAGTCCACTATCTCTGCGTGCCTCCACGACTCCCCCCTTCCCTTGCTAGTTGACGCCATCGTCTGTTGACGTGGATGGTGAAAAGAAGGGGGGCCCGATGCAGCAGATCTTTCCGAGAACGACACAGGTCGGGATTTCAAGCAGCGGTAGTGGGATCTTCCTGCCGTCGAGGGTCACCCGGCAGTCCGCATCATAAGAGCCTAAGAAAGGAACACACGGAAGTAAATATCAGAGTGGGGACTGGCCCACATAGTTGTCACAGCCCAGGCGGGGCATCACAGGGCAGCTGCATGTTATGGGCCAGATTTGGAGCACTTTCTGCACAGGGCCCCCCCCACGTTACCAGCTGGAGCCTCTCATGGCGGCCTGCGAAAGTGAGACAGAGCATGGCGCCAAGGCAGGGAAAAAATGACAGAGGAGCGGGCAGGCTTTGCAGGCTTTTCTGGGGGAGGAGAAGCGAGGGAAACTGCCCTGACTCACGCGCCAGGGCAAATGCCATCCCTTGGTGCCATGTGCCCAGACACATTAGATGTCCCCCGCAGCCTGATCAGCCATTCAGCGCACAATCCCTGTAACGCCATTCCAGCAAGCTCAGCCCACGTTGTTTTCAAAAAACAACGGGTGTACCTTGACAGTTGCGGTGTGGAAGTCTCCCCAAGAAAACTTTATCTGCATGGCCTCAGAGGGAGCAACTCTACGCACCGCGATACACGTCCGGCGGCGGGGGGGGGGGGAAGCCCGGCGAGGAAGAGAATTGTGTCCAGATGAAGGGGGGAGGGCACGGTGGGTGTCGAGCGATGGCGCCACAGGGGGAAGAACAGAGTAGGGGGGTGGGAATACACAGAGTGGAATGCAACACGGAGACAAAAGGTGGGGAGTGGTGTTTAGGCGCTTACCATACGATCCTGGGAGACGGGGTGGCTGCAGCGGCACCTCCAAGCCCCAAACTTTGATTCTTTGAAGATTCGAAGATGTTCCCCTTGTTTTTTTTAAAAAAGCCACAGGCAGGGGGCAGGGTGGCTACCTGTTTGCTCATGGACGCCGGCTGCTCAGGAAGAGATGTGATCGACACCAGAAGAAGACCTGGGGGAGTGGCAGCAATACACAGGGCGGAATGCAACGCGGAGACGAAAGGTAGAGAGTGTTCTTTAAGCGCTTACCGTAAGATCCTGGCAGAAGGGGAGGCTGCAGTGATACCTCCAAGCCCCAAACTTTGATTCTTCAAAGATTCGAAGATGGTCTCCTTGTTTCAAAAAAAAAAAAGCCACGAGAAGGGGGCGGGGGGCTACCTGTTTGCTCACGGATGCCGACTGCTCGGGAAGAGATGCGATCGATAGCCTGAAGACAACCTGGGGGAGTGGTGCGCTCTGATTGGCCAGCAGGGAAATACAAACACCGCCATATATGGGTGTGCATGGGAGGGGACAACAACCATATACGATAGCGAAGGCGGAAAATCGGAGCACATTAGTGGGAAATACTGGGATAACAGGGTGTTGAAAGCAGGAGCACGGACCCCGGAAACTCCGGGTCCAATTTGAGGCGGGTACGGCGTAGTGTGAAAGGCGGGCGGTGAAACCTCATTGGAAGCGGAAAAAGGCGGTAAGTGTAGATCGGCCCCAGGGCTGCAATTCTCTATATGTTTACCTCAGAGTAAGTCTCACTGAACTCCACAGGGCTTACTTCTTAGTAGACATGTATAGGATTGCACTGTAGAGTTAGCAGCTAAGAGAATGAGCTGGAAGTCCCTTGTTCAAATCTCACTTCAGCCATGAGTACACTCTCATCAAAATATTTCTAACCTGCTTTTTAGCAAAACCTGCAGGGCTGCAATCCTATGCACACTTAAGGGGAGTAGTCCCTACTGAACACAGTGAGGCTCACTGGTGAGTACCCTTGCATAGGATTGCGCTGCACAAGGCACATTAGAAGCAATTTAAAATCATAGTGGGTTTTTTTTTAAAGACTGTCTAAAAACTGATTATTGTGTTTCAACTTCTGATGTTCACTGCCTTGGGCTTGCTGAGAAAAGGCAGGTTATTACAGTTTGAAATAAAAAAACTAGCAGCAACAACGATCAGAGCAAGAAGAAGCTGGTCAGAGCAGCCTAGGGGCTCCCTAGAAGATGGCTGCAGTTAGGCCTGGTGTCTAAGAGAGTAAGAGTAAGTAAGAGAGCAAGCCTGTGGTCCCTGGGAGAGAGTCCCAGGGACCATAGGACTGCTTGCAAAATCCTTCTGAGGTAGGAGACAGTGCTATGACCTCAGAAGGGGGAGTCGGAGATCCAACCCCCTTCCTGCCCCCTTGCAGCTGATGCACAGAACTGTGCCTGCTGTCTCTCTGAGGCTGGAAGCAACCTCGGAGAGGGGGAAAAGGGGGTATTCTGGGGAAAAGGAGACTAGCTTGAGCCCCAACCTCACCCCCACCCTGAAGCACCCTCACTAGGTGGGTTGAGAAGCCCATCTAGGGAAATCTGCAGGGTGGGATGACGAGGAGGTGGAAGTTTGCCTCCGCTGCTCCTCCCACCCTGCATTGGATGATTGGACACTTCCTACTTTGGGGGGCTTCCAATCACTGAGGGTGTAATCGATAGGGTTGCGCCCTAGAGGTCTTAACCAAGCTGTCATTCTAGTGTCCATCTGCAACATCGGGATTATAATACTGGTGTATCTTAGACACAAATTAGACGTTCCACTTAAATCTCCCACCAGTGTGCTGAGAGAGGTGTACAGTATGTCTTCCTTCCCTGGTGTCATTGGAACGAAAATCACTCTAACCCTTCTGCATAGATAGAACACTTAGCAAATAGGCACCAATGGGAACGTTTTTCCTAAAGCTCCTAGTCACCAGGGCTGGGCTGGGGTGGGGATTCTTGTTTCAATGGCTTTGGGGAGGAAAGAGATAAACTTGTGTCTGGAATTAAAGATACCTAGTTGCATGCTATGTATGAAGCAAAGATCTAGTTTCCCACTAGAGTGCTGCTTTAAGGGTTGCTATGTGAACTGCTTTGAACACTTGTAATGCACTCTATTATTACCCTGTTACCCAGAGGATATCTCTGAAACAGGTGATTTAGCATTCAGCATTCAGCTATTATGAATTCACTCAGAGGAATATCTGCCACCTATTCCTGATTACTCTGGAAGATTTATACAAGTGGGTTGACTTGATTCCACTACTTTTTAGGGAAGGAAACCTGTTCTGCCCCTATCTCCTGGGCTGGCTTAGTTCTTAGGCATACATGCTTGACATAGGTTTGGTATGAGCCACACATGTGGCAGAAATGAATAGTATTAGAGTAAACTAATTCTATATATGCTTACTCAGAAGTAAGATCTATTGACTTCAATGGGAATTACTCCCAGGTAAGTGCAGGTTAGGGATGTACGAAAGTCACTTACCTTTTTGAAGGGTGACATTCGCGGTGGGGGGGAGGCGCTCCGTCCCTCCGTCGGCTATGGCGGCCGCCATTTGCGTTCCCCTTTTTTCGCCGTTTTAGCCTACGTAAATATTTACGTAGGCTAAAATGGCAAAAAAAAGGGAACGCAAATGGCGGCCGCCGTAGCTGTCGCCATTTGTGTCCGCTGTTTTTTTTTTGCTTGCCTTGATAGGCTATGTAAATACTTACGTAGCCTATCACGGCCTCCGCAGGGACGCAAATGGTGTCCCTGCATTAGCCGTGATAGGCTACGTAATTTTTTACATAGCCTATCATGGCTATGATGAAAAAGCGAATGGCGGCCACAGACGCGGCCACCATTCGCAAGTCAGCACGGACAGCAGCAGGTAAGTGCTCCGTTTCACGCGCCTTTCATGGGGTAGGGTGGGGGCTTCGTTCCGCCACGGATTTCGGGGGGCCGAATGCCCTGGCATTCGGCCTCACCGAGATCCATGGCAGAATTCTCTGACATCCCTAGTGCAGGTAGGATTCCAACCTTAAAAAAAATATCCTTGGTTTGGGATTGGATATAATTCCAGTGGCAGTCAGGAATGTATCTATGCTTGCCAAATACAAGCTGGATTTACTAGAATTATAAAAATGTAAGACTGAAATAGGATTCTCCATACCCAAACACTCCTAACAAATTACCTCATGCCATTTTTTTTTTACTTCAGGGAAAATACTTTTCCAACTCCAGATGTGCATGAAAAGAAAAGGAAAGTCTGCCAAGTCTTCCCACACAAGCCATTCAAAATACCTTTGTCCAGCTGTGGCCTACTCTAGCTTCAGAGGAAAGGGGGAAGTCCAACATCTTTGAGGTAAATGTTTCACATTAAAATTTTAGGTGTGGCATGTGTGTTCAAAGGAACACACTGTTGGCTTGCTATCTGCTTTTAGATTGGATGCAGTGCTTAATTCTTATATCACCACTTGTTTGAAAGTGGCCAGTTTCCAAAAGAGTATTGTCTACGTGGAAAGCACCTGCTGCATTCCCATGTCTGTTGCTTTTGCCAGTGCTCTCTCATTAGTGCACTAACATCCTCCTTCAATTCTGGCTGGTTTTCTTAAAGCTGGCAGATTCTAAGCACACCCGTATGCATGCAATGTAGGACGATGTCAGCTTTGGTGGTGACTCTATCAAATGCAGCAGGGGTGGTATAATGAATGCAGTGGCATTATGGTGAGACCGACAAACATGTGCATGGAGAATAGATGAAGTCTTGACATTGGGTTGAGCCCATGAAGCTGCTGTCCAGACATCAGACCTCTAAAACGTTGATAGAGCTTAATTAAACACCTGTTGCATGAAAGTCGAAACCATTTTAGCCTTTAACATATAACCCATCAGGCACAGAATTCCATGCAACTGGAATTCAATGCAAACTAAAAAGAAGGATAAGGCTCTCAATGGCTACTGCTCTTGATGGCTGTGCCACCTCCAGGATCAGAGGCAGCATGCTCTGAATTCTAGTTGCTGGGAAACAACAGCATTTGCCCTCATGTCCTGTTTGTGGGCTTTCCATAGGCATCTGGTTGGCCACTTGGGAAACAGGCTGCTGGACTAGTAGGCCTTTGTCTGATCTAGCCTGGATCTAAAAATGAGCAGGGGCTGCAAACAGGGTTTTGTTGAACGTTTTTGGCAGCTCTCCCTGTCAGTGCTTTTCAGAATGCTGTGTTGTTGTTGAGTCATCCTCAGTGCCATTACTTCTACTCACTGACATAACATAGCCAAATCTGCCTTTCAAAGAGGAGAAAAAGAAACTCCAGTTACCCTGATGTCACCGAGAAATCTCCCTCTCCAGTAGTTTTGCATTCTAAAAAAAAGTTTCTTCTAAAACAAACAAATAAATACGGGTGATAGGATGTGACAACTCATGCAGCACTTAAAAAAAAAATCAAGGAAAATCTTGAGGGGAGTTGGACGAGACCTGACAGCTGAGCTGTTTGTTGGTACGCTTAACATGTTGGTAGGCTTATCTGTCATTTCAGCTGTGAAGCTGGGCTCATCTTATGGCTAAAGGCTACATTGTGAGTTCTTACATCTGTATCCCCAAACACACTAATATGAATGTTCTTTTAGTGTTCCCAATATCCAAACTCACATGGATCATTGCCAAATCCCACATATGTGTGCAAAATTAAAATTTGCTTTGTGCTGTGGTATACCTTTATTAAATAACAATGGAGATTGACATGCAGATTCTAATCTTCCTAACATCTACAGTTGCTTAAAGAAAACAAAAATTTTTTTCTTGGTTGTTTTTTGGTGCTTTACAAATAACAGTCCTGTACTGCCCTCTGTTGGCTAGCTCTAAGCAAGAGAGCCAACTATGCTACCTATTTTTATTCTGAGCGAAACATGCTGAGAACTACTGCAATGCAGGAATGCTCACATATTGCCAGTGACTAAGATCACCACACCATGATTCTGAACAGAATGGGGTGTGGGGAAGAATAGATTTCTAATACAAGTAAAATTAGCCTCTTGAATTGTTAAAACCCAAGATTTAGTTCCATTCTGAAAGAAACACGTGATGTTTTAGAGAAGGGAGAATACATGTTTTCAAATCAAGGGCTCCTCAGACAAGAGATGGCTTTGATTACTACAGGAAATGCTGAGAATTGGAGGTGTAGCCATAATATTGGCTTATAAGAACAGAGCAACTTAAGACCAAAGGTCCACCCAGCATCCTGTCTCCAACAGTGGCCAGCCAGGTAACTCTGGAAAGTATGCAAATAGTGGATTATGGTTTTGACCGCCCCTTGTGGTTTGTTTCCAGAATGCCATACTTCTGAATGTATATTCAGCACTGTACAATACATTCAGATGCTAATATTCCAACAGCCAACTTATTTTAATCCTTAAGCTGCGGTCCTTTGGGAGGAGAACAGGAGGATAGATCCCCTTTGTCCAAGCAACCAGGCTGATAATCTCTGCCTTGCCAGACTGTTCTGGCAGTTTAATGTGCAGAAAGACCTCTGCTCCAATCCAGTTCTAGTCTTGTGTATTTACACATGACCAGGTGCAGTAGAATGGGGATGGAGATTCACATGTAAATGCACATCCCAGTGGAAAGGATGCGGTGTAGAAGGATAACGTCTTCCCTGGGGTGTGCATCTGAATGTGGATGTTGTCCACCTGTATCATATTACTTTCAGTGGATATGCGTTTGAACCTGCATCCCTATCCTGCCCCAACTAGTCAACGAAGCACGGCTGGAAGAATGCAAGTGATTATTTGCTTAGTTGTCTTGGCAGTGAGAGGAGTTCTCTCTTCCTTTCAAAACCCATCCCCTTGAGAATAGTTTTGCACCATTTCTTTTTAATTTTTAATCACATGTTTTCAATGTAATTAATGAGTATATAAAAATATTACAATGTTTTCAACCAACAAAACACAAACATTACGCTATTGTAATTGGAAATCCAATTATGCCATTTCTCAAAGGACTGTGAAAAACCACCAAAAGGAGGTGGGCAAAAATGTTTACAAAACACTCCTCCCTTGTTTTCTTTCAGCACTAGCCTGCACCTCGGTAGCTCCAAGACTCTGTCCTCTGTGTTGCGGAAGACCTGGCAATCCCATATTGGGCTATGGGAAACTCCTCCCAGGATTCTAGTTCTTTGCCTCTTTCTTCTATCAGATACTTCCTTCCTAAATCCACATAGCTGCCCCAAATCTCAGCTTTGTCCATCACTTCATGTCGCAGTCCAGTGATTTCTTCTTAAACCTGACATCCATTCATCACTCCCTATCCTTGTCTTGCTTCAGTGAGGTAGAATTTCATTTTACCCCAGGCTCTCAAACTGTGAAGCACACCCCTATGGAGACGTGGACTATTTCAATTTCTTCCACCACTATGCACAGCAAGCCGCATCAGCAATGTGTTGATCAGGACCCATTAATTATTGAAAATGATGGTGGCTGTTTTCCCATTGGATTGAAGCTGGTGTCAGCCCCTTTTGTCTAGCTACAAGTGAGAGGAAATGCATCTTCCTAGAGGCCACTCATTCATCTACCAGGAGAAGAGTGAGTGAAGTCTTTGATGCTGTCTAATGTAGCAATGTTACAAGCCCATTCTGAAATACTGTATAATGAAAAAATGTCAAAAGTAAAACCAATGCTAAAAAAAATCTACCCCTACAGCAATGTTAGGCACCCACAGCTTGTAGAGGATAATCTGAAGGCCGTTTTTACATCTCAATACAATATTGCATTTGCATCCCACTGTGAGGGATTGGGGCATTCACTTGAGAGTGTTGCACATAAATGGACTCTTGGACCATAAACAGCTAATAGGGGCCAATCTCCTGATGGTATGGATGTAAGATTTGGAATGGACTAAAACCTATTTTGGGGGGCAGACTATTTTAAATAGTTTCATCTGCACCTTTAAATAAAATAGGATACTAGGAATTGCAATGAAGGACCTGGGAACCAACTTATGCCTCCTATCTAGCTAGAGAGTTGGTAAAACGGAAAAGACAGATGCGGAATAAAGGTACATCTCACTGTGACAACTCATGTCATAACTGGGGACTGCTTCAGAGAAGACCACAGAGGAAAGGACAGTTGAGTTGTCAGGTCATTTATACCTGGAAGTACAAGGGAGAGATCAAAGCTATTATCTTTACTCCTCTTTCTGTCCTGATGAGGAAGGCTGCAGAAGGGAGCAAAGGAAAATCACTTATATTCTACTGCATTACCATATTTAGAGTATAATCCATTCCTGTATGATTGTAGTTAAGTGTGTTTATGCAACCAAATGACACTTCAATTTCTCTTGCGTAATTAAGCTGTGTACACAAGAGATTATAAATCCTATACGATTAATAATCCAACTCATGGCTCCAGAAACACAGCTACTTACCTCTACATAAAACTTCAACTATCAGCCATTCTCTCTCTTTAAGTATGGGGGTGTTTCCACCAGCAATTTACTCCGAGTTGGCTGCGTGTTGCGGTCCTTAGGAATAGATGACGTCGTGGCCATCCAGCAGCCACCCGGGAGCTTATCAGGGAAAAACCAGATTTCCTGAGACTGTTTAAAGTCCAGTTCTTTTCCTTAAGTCGGGTTCTCCCTGGTATAGTTGCTGTGCGCCCCATGTGCTGCATTTAGTGTGGGTATGCTAGCCCTGCCCAGGGGTGTGCCTTTCACCCTGACCCCGGTCAAGGGGCGTTTCCTCCCACTGTACTAAATGAGGCGTGCCCTCTGAATGACCACAGAAATTACAGGGAACCCCCTCAATTGACACGGCACATTTTAAAGCCCAATTCCTTAAGTGCGATTAAGCATGATTTCAAGGCTCCGATTCATTGCCGTAGAAAGTAACTACTTCAGCTTCCTTACAGAGGTCCTGTGCATTAAAGTGGGGGCTGATTTCCATCTCTTTCCCACAACAAACCCATTGGTGTCTCCTCAGAAGTAACTCCCATTGTGGTCAATGAGGTCCTGAGGGTTAAAATGGGGGCTGGTTTCTATCCTTGTGTTCTACCACCCCTTTCCCAGCACAAGCATATGTGTGTCTACTCGGAAGTAACTCCCATTGTGCTCAATGAGGCTTGCTCCTGAAATGCAGGTGCATTTGGACTTTCAGGGGAAAGGAGAAAGGGGGGGAGGGGGGGAAGCCTCCGTAACTGGTTGAGCAGCCCCTGCAAGTCAGATGAAGTTCACTCCCGCCCCCCACCCCAGCCAGGAAGTATGTTCTGTGAAGCAATTTTTACTGGTTCGGAGAATCTGCTTGTGGAGCCCTGCTCACAGCCAAGCAGATTCCTTTTAAAAAATCCAGTATTCTTCCATTAGCATCTCCTTCTGTTATCGTGGAAACACAGCCTATGTGGGAATTCCAGTGCAAACAGAGAGTTTCCTGCACAGGCCATGATTTTGCTATCCACTTCAATGGAGGGGGAGAGCTCCATATCTGAGTCACTTTGCATAAGCTCCATCACCATTGAAATGAATGGGAAAGCCCAGGCATGCAAGAACTCCATTTGCTCACTGGAGCATTCTCAGAGCTCTGCTTTGAAGCCTATGTGCTTGCACAGAAAACCAGTACGATACAATAGCGTATGTTGCATAGAATGTAAGAAAATCAGGGCCAAACCTCATCTGTAGAACTGACTGGATGGGGATGGGGGGAGGCAGGGCTTAGGGAGGTGGCTATCTCAGCCCAGTCTATATCATAGGGTCACTGCAATGTTAAAATGCTCTGAGCCTTTGGAGAGAAGTGGAGTGCAAATGAAACTAGTACTTTAATGTGTTTCATGCACACAGTATTGTGTCAGGGTTTTGTTTATATCATTGTGCCTTTCCTCATCTCACAGCCATACAAATGTTGCCAAGAAATAAATAACCTCTCATTACTCCACTGCCTAAGTGTGGGCCAGTATGACAACTTGAGAGGTTCTTCCTCCAGTCTGCCCCTAAACACCATCCTAAGAGACCAAAGAGGCAGGGGCAGTGCCTGGGCTGCATGTCTGGACAGTTACATGCATTTGTTTAAACCCAAACAGATCACTGCCCGGCTGCTGCGGAGGACATATCTTGCCCTTTTGCTGCCCCCCCCCCCCGAACTGGTTAACATTGAGGAACCATTTATTTAATAGGGGGGCTGCTATTGCACTCATGTCCTGCTTGCGGGTTCCCGGGCGATAGCTGGTTGGCCACTGTGTGAACAGAATGCTGAACTAGATGGACCCTTGGTCAGATCCAGCAGGGCTCTTCTTATGTTCTATAACATTGAACTATTCCTGCCAGGAAAACTGGCAAAACGTATTCTCCGACAGACTAGATTTGGCCTAGCACCTTTGTTTCCATAGTTCTGGCCAAGCAACGTCATGCAAACTATCAACAGGTGGTTATTCCTCAGCATTCCACCAAAGATTTTGCTGCTCAGTTGCAAAGAAACAAAGTCACTCACAATATTTAAAAATTTAATATTTGGACTACTAACAACTGGAATACTTCTTTAAGAATTTCTGCTTTGGTCAGACTCTATATCCCTCTCACTAGTCCCTAATAACTAGTTTTGAAGTTACATCACCATTTCCCCCATATTGCTGAACAATATTATAAACAATACACTTCACATAGAAAATACAGTTCATATATATATATATATATATATATATATATATATTTATAGTTGAGATGATTTTTCTCCCTCTTCTAATGTGAAACAGATGCATATAATCACAAGGATATCCAGTATGCAGCTAACACTGTATTGACATATTTTCAACCTCAAAAATAAATAATTATATACAAGGGAGGTGGTGCAATGCCAACAAGAAAACCATATACACTGAAAGAACATGTGATAGAAGCAGCAGCGCTGGAAAATGTATATTTGAAATAGTTTAAGATTACTACATGGTAGTAAAAGCAATGGATATTCTTAATTTACTGAAAATATAGGGAAACTGTACATTAACCTGACCGTCAAAATAGGATTGACTCTGGAAAATTCTACTTTTTAAACCTTATTTAACTACTTAATTTTATTAATTTCTAATTATTCAGAAACGTTTACTTTCCCTTCTCTGATCTTTAAATGTTTTACCTAAAGGAAATATCACACTAAAGCTACTTTCTGAAAACTATTAAAAAGGGAGATAATCATATACATGTTTTAGCAGTGGTTACATACAAATTGTTCGTCTCCCTGTCTTCTCCCATTAGACTCTGGCATAATTTGACGTCATGAGGAATCATTTAGTTCACATTCAGACTGATCCAGAACCCATCTGAGATGAAGTACTTGAGTTGTTGCCTCCCATCAGCACTAGCATAGCCAACAGTGAAGGACAATGGGCGCTGTAGGCCAAAACACTGGAGAGCCACAAGTTGCCCAACCCTGTTTTAGGACAATTTAATTGTAAATAGGGACAAAATATTTATTCATTTATTTATTGTATTTCTATATTGCCTTTCTGAAAGCAACCAAGACGATTTACAAAAAGTTCAGAAAATAAAAACCCATATCAAATAAAAACATAGTAAAACATTAAAAACAACCCTAACATAAACCATAACAATTTAAAAAGCCAAGTTAAAAAGATGCATCTTGACCCCCTTCCTGAATGCAGAAAGAGTAGGGACCAATCACAACTCGAAAGGGAGTGCATTCCAGAACTTAGGAGCAACACAGGAGTACGTTCTTTCATGTGTGCCCAACAAATGGGCCTCTGCAGGTGGAAATGTCTTCAAAAGGGCCTCTCCTGCTGGTCTTAATAACAGAGCAGGTTCATACCAACTGAAGCTTCTGGATGTGCTTCTAGGGTAGCCCCACATAGAGCACATTGCAATAGTCCAACCATGATATAACCAAGGCATGGATCATTGCTGCCAGGAAACAGTTCATACTTCAAGTGACTTCTGTGTAACTGGACAATTTAATTGGTTAACACACATGAAAAAGTCCTAATTCTTAAACCCATGTGCTGCAAAAGAAAAATGCTGCAATTGATTGTAAGAATCTTGAAATGTATATTGAAGATAAGCACATAGGGAGAACAGCAGCAGGTAATATGATAGAATTCATGACTGACCACTTGGTAATGCTAGACAAAAACTGGGGCTGCAATGCTATACAAATGTATCTCGGAGTAAGCCCCATTGTACTGAGTGGGACTTACTTCTGAGTAGACATGCAGAAGATTGTGCTGTACATCTCTGGAGAGGTAAACAAGGAAGTAAACAGGAAAGGTTATTGCAAGAGGAACTGAGTAGTGGCAAACCTTGTGTTATGTTTTGCTTCTGTTCTTTGTTACATATGGGAAGTTTATTTTAACCCAGGATTTTAGCCAAGTGAAAAAGTATATAAACAACAATGAATATTGCAATATACTTCCCTTGTAAAGATTAAGCATAATGTCTTCAATACATCTAAGTATGTGTATTGCAGCCACAGGCTGTAATTTAGAACACTATGTGTAAATGTGTGTAAGCATGAATGTGAATGATGCTTTAGTGTAGGGTTAGTGAGGATGGTGGTATGAGAGCTATAGAAAATAATAAAATAAAAACTTGAGTGTGAATACCTCAATTGTTTTGGTGGATTGATACATCTGAGTGCACATGGATTTCTTGACTGGCACGCTTGCAAGCAATTAATCTTGTATATCGATATATGCATATAGTCAAAATGAATAAATGTGCACCCTGCTGTATGTGCAAGCAAATGAACACATACAGCTCCCACATCAATGGACTTCTCCACTTACTCCAGTAGCCAGGACTAGGGATGTGTGGATTTTGTAAAATCCATTTTGCCTGTGTTTGAAGGATTGTCAGGTGCCTTTCTTTCTCTCATCTGCTTATTGACAGAATGATTTTTTTTCCAATTACCCAAATTTGCACATGCAAAAATGCTTAAATCCCCCCCCCCTGCACAAATCCCCCCAAGTGGGCATTTTCATGCTTTAGCCTATGAAGGAAATGCACATTTTTGGCCAGTTTTTTATTTTATGTATTTTTCTACCACTACATTTATGCAAAATTCTGGAAAGTAATTAAAAAAAAAGTCTATAAGTCTGCGGAATCTGTATGACTTGGGAAAAGCCAGTCTGAAGCAGAATCTGCAGTTTGGATTCATAGAAATCCCAACTCATTTGACATCCCTAGCCAGGACACATCTTTAGTCTGGACACATAATGGACAAGTGTGTGTGCACAGAGTTGCTCTCAATGCTGGACACAGTGGGGAAGCCCCTATTCGAGTTCCAGCCTGGTGTTTCCATGCATGTAAGCCTTATGTTAGAATAAGCTCCTGGATAAGGCAAGCTAGGTGGAAATGTTACATTTTCATCCATTATAATTAGTCAATTAAGGTTTACACATAGTATTTTGTGGCTGGCACAGAAATGTCCAATTAATAATGGATAAGAAAATAGGAAGTAGGGAAGGTGACAGACTCTATTGGACCATTTCCTTTTGGTCCAGGACTATGCAAATTTTCATGTTACACAAAACTCTTCATCAAGCCCCTCTAAAACAAAGAAGCTCTCCCACCAACCTAGCTGACAGATACTTCTGCCATCCACAAAGTTATAAATATGGCCCAGACTTTGCAAATAAGGTTTAAATCCTCTCATCTGAACACAGTTTTGCTTTGTGCTATCAGGCACAAGGGTTTATTAACTGACTGATAATAGGGTTGCCTTGCCTTGTGTGTGTGTGTGTGTGTGTATCTGTAAAACTCCAAGGATTTCATCCAATGTGCAAACACACGCTGCAACATCCCCACCACATATTTTCCAGAGGGTCCTCCAAGCCTCTAGAGTGGTTTTAGGAGCACACTGGAAGCTGCAAGTGGGGAGGGGGAATCTGTTTCGCTTGGCAGATGGATACAGTTGGATACAACCCCATCACAGAACATGCAAGAAGGAAGGATTAATATATAATATCCATATGCCTTGTAAGTAAGACATAACAGAGAAAAACGTATTGTAAGAATGTTGCATCCAAATCTTGATAGTGTCCTTTTAGATTTCTTCTAAAAGGACTAAAGCCCCCAAGCTTTAGTTTTGGGCTTTAGGATCTTCGTAATTTTTGCAAAGCTACAGATGGGATCAATATACAATTAATATACCACTGGGATACAGCAACTGTTCTGATGATGAAGGAAGAGTAGTGTATTAGTGAAGAAAAAATTAGATGTATTTTCTCAACTGTTGATGGAAGGAGGATACCTTTTTGGTAGGAAGTTGCTAAACAAATGATGATATAATAAGATAAAGCACAAAACTTTGGTCATATTTACTTCTTTGTCCAGTCACTAAATCCATCATTCTGAATCCTCATTCAGTTTGTTGAATTCTCTTGTTCCATATGTCCAGCAACTCAGAATTTTGTGCTGTGGCTCAAGGAGTCTGACATGATAATGTTTCTATAGAAGTTGTCTGAGTGAGTACTGTAGTACCCTTTCACTTTGTCAATAACCTGGTGAACTGGGATAATTGATGTCTGCTCTGTGTCCACTTGGATGTATTTTGGTGAAGGCTTGTCAGGAAAAACATTGTCTAACAAAAAGGAAAAGAAATTGGAAGTCAATTTTGAAAGAGTGTATTGCCAAGTTGTCCAGCTACAGACAACCCTTAGTGAACATTGCAGTAGTTATGTTAAACTTACCTTCTTTTTTGTCTGATTATTAAGGAAACTTTGCAATAATCTGACTTTATAATCAATATTGTTGTATAAATTTAATTATTTTGTTTATCCTATACAGCTTGAAACCTAGCTTTATGTTTCAGTATCTTTGTTTGACTCTAGTTCCAGATTCCTATATGGTTCCTATATGATTTAGGAATCTAGTTCCTGATTCCTAAATCTAGTTCCTGATTTGCTATATGGTTACTAAAGCCAGATAAATGGTCTCAAAATTACTATAAATGCTGCACTAAATATTCATCAGTGAATGCTTTTATTACAAAGACTGGGGTATTTAGGGACCCCTTCCTAATGTTTACCCTTTTTCATGCTTGGTCTCTAGTGTTCACATACCCTCAAGCTGCTCCTCCAGCACCATTTCCCCCCTTTTCTTGTTCCTGGATCTGTGATTCTAGCCAACTGGGAATCACATTGTGAATGCAGTGATAATGCCATGATGCCACAGAATTAAGATTTGGCTAAATGGCAACATCACAAAGTCAGTTCATAATGAGGGAAATGTTACCTGCATCACTCTGAACTGGCTTCAGAATATCTTCACATGGTCAATCAGCTTTGGCTACATGATGGTGTCACAAACTCAACTCAGAATTCAGGAAGCAATGCCCTTCACTCTACATGCTGAAAATACACATTCCCACAATTGCTAAAATGGGGTGGTGGTGGTGCACTGTGAAACCAATGCAGAAAATGCTGGATCTGCTTTTGTCCCACTAAAAACAATGGCAATTAACAATGTGCATACATTTCAAGCATTTTTAGGCAGACCTAATTTTCTCTAGATTACACTGTTATGTGCTGACCTAGGAACATCAAAGTGTGCCCCATTGTTGGGAGCTAAATCAATGTTCGCAGTTCCTTTATGCATTCAGACTATGTGCCTCCATTTGGCTTTGACTTTTGGGTGGTATAGAAATGTAATAAATAAATTAAAATAAATAAAATAAAATTAATGTCAGACTCACTCAACCCTCCCTGGGCACACAGCACCTGCAGGTACATATCTGAGGATGCAGCTACTTAATACAGGAGATATGGGGCTGGCACCGAAATTCACATTCCAATATTATGTTTTCTACCATAACATGCAGTATCGTTTGTCCTGTGCTATGTCATCATGGCATTGCCTTTTCCCATTATGCTGGATGTCTTTAGATGCCCCTGGTAAGGACAAGGAAATAAAAATCCTAATAAGGTCATGACTAGTGATTCTTGAGGAATTTAATAATTACAAATTCAGATAGGAACTAACCTGATTAGCACCTCCTGGACTAAGGTGTGGATTGGAACAATGGGTTGACTCCAATTGGGCCTTGCGTGCTTGGCCAGCCCCTGGCCTGCACGGGCCTAGCCCCGCTGGCCCTGATCCACCTGCAGCTGTGATCTAGCACTTCCTAGGGGAAGCCCCCAAACAAGCACAAATGCTGGTTTCTGGAATGGGTGCTACATGCAGCATTTTTACTTATTTCGGGGTTTCCCCCGGAAGCACTACATTGCAGCCATGCGCGGACCAGGGTTAGCAGGGCTGGCCCTGCACAGTCCAGGGGCTGGCTGCATGCACAGGGCCCCAACTGGATCCAACCCAATGTTATCCAGCAGTGTTTGCGTATCTGAATGTTCTGACACAGTTCACAAATAATAAAAAAAATTAAAATGAATTTAAAATGCATATTTTTGAGGAAAAAAATACAATCAAGAATAACATTAAATGCAATTTTTGTGTGCATTTGTTTTTGTTTTTTTAATGCATGGACTACTGCATACACAGGACAGAATGGATCATGGGTGAACACATGTGAAAGTGACATGGGCCGGAAAAAGACTGATTCACCCATCCTTAACCATGACATAGGATAAGTGATACTGCATGTTACTGAGGGGGAAGGAGAACTTGACACAGAATGCCAAATTTGGCAGCACAGTGTTTCCTAGAACGTGGAGTTCTGAGTTGAGTGCATATGTATTCTTCACCCTTTCAATGGCTCTTACAGAGAAATATTTTTTAAATTCATAATCTACATAATCTCAATTCTAAATTGAAAAACTGACTTGAGATGTACTGAATAAATAAGTGAGAATCTCAAAATATCACTTTGGTACTTGATCATTTTGATCCTACTGCCTGCTTATACTTCAGAACAATATTATTATGGTTCAGATAGAAAAGGCAGAATAAACAGCTTTGTTGGCCTGAGTATGACCAGTAGGTGGAGCTCAAGTAATGAGCAATCATTTCCTCAATTAAGCATACTATACTTATGAACATATAGCAAATAAGATTTGACTTTATTTATTTTAATTTTATTTGACCAAGGATAAGGCTTCTGCAATAGTTGCTGTTTCTACTCTAATAGTATTTAAATCTTTCCTTTATGAAAACAATCAAGTATATTGAAAATAACATATTTTCTGTTTGCTACAACAAGCAAGTCTCTATATGAAACTTAGGCTAACAGGTCTCTAGTATAAACAAAAGGAAAAGGAAGGTTTCTGAAAAGAATGTATGATAATGCCAAGCTATAATGAAGATTTAAAATAGGAATTGCTTTTGATCTGCAAGTGAAGAAAAAATAGGTTGCACATAATTTTTTTTTTAGTCTCATGGAGAAAAGCACAGGCATGCTAAAGTATATCAGAATGATGATTTTTTTAAAAGCATGTGAATATGTTCAGTATATGTTCGGTAATATGTTCCAACAACCCTTTGTCCTCAGCAAACATTCAAGGTTTTCAGGCTCAGGCTCATGTTTTTTCTCTCTACTGCTTTTGAAAAAGCTTGTTAATGACTTCTTGCATCTTACAGTATTTGTGTTTGTTATATATCAAACATGTATGTTTCTTCAATAAATATATTTAACTATGTGAGCCTTTTTGAAATCTACAGAAAATATTAGAAACTAGTCATGGCATTTACAGTGCAATCATATGAGACTGCCGCTCTTTAGATGGAGGGCTCCATTAATGAAAGAAACAGCAAGCTTAAGAAATGGCACCTATTTGCAACCACACCATATGTTTAACTGCTGCAAATATTGAACAGATACTTAACTGCTGCACTTGGGAATATCAAAGCTGTGACATATTGGGGCTGTTCACATGACATGACACCCAAATATGGGTTATATTTAACCCACACTGAGCTGTGGCATGTGTGGCCACCATTTTGAATATGCAACCTCTGCTCAGGGCTTGTTGTGTTATGCAGACCCGGCTAGCATGGGTTATGTGAGGATTAAACAACCCTCACATAACCCATGGTCTCTTTTAGGGTTGTTTAACTCTCGCATTACCCACATTTGCTAGGTTCGCACAACAACCCCCTAGCAGGGCTTGCATTTGTAATTTGGCACCTGCAGGCATCATGGCTCATTGTGGGTTAAATAACCCACAACAAGCAGTGGCATGTCATCTTTACCCAGTCACCACGTACAGTGAAAATTTAAAAGTATTCCATAATTAATGCATGTTGAACGAACTTATATACAACTATTTATCCATGCATGTCACAAATAAAAATGAACTATACTTAGCTCAGTTTGTAATTAAAAACTTCTTCAAATAGCTAGAACAAATGTTTGGTGCCATAGAATGCAGTGATTCCTTTTGCAAGTAATTATTAGTAATCAAGTGGATCAGTTTAGTAGTGATTTTTTCTTTGTTTTGAGAACCTACTAAATAAGTATTTTGTGCAAAAAATCATAGATAGAAGCTTCTGAGAAATAAATGAAAACATGTAGTGATGTTGTACCAACCATGGTACAATTTTTTTTTAGAAAACTAAGCTGCTGGGATATATTCACATAGCTGAAAGTGCAAGCAAACTTCACCATCTTCACCAACTGTCTTGCTGCATGCTGACCGAATATATAGAATATAAAGCTGACTTGAAGTTGATTTCCACCACCTGAAAGTACCCTGAGTACCTCATCCCATGCATTTGACAACTAAATAGAATTGAAAGCATTTTTGTGTGCTGAATCACAGCCAGTCAGAATTAATGACAGAGAAGCTGCATAGTATACAATGAAGCAGTATGTATGATTAGCAAGTCCTTTGGGCCAATTGGAACTTCATGCAAATGTCTTCACACCAACTTTTGGAAATCATGCATTCAACCAAAGTGATGCATGCTTTACCTTGAATGTTCCATGCCATCACTGATGAAGAAATGTTCTTAGAAGACATTATCTATACCATAAACATATGAGTGTCTGAGTCAGTTCCAGGGAACAGTAACTAGTTTAACAACTGCTATGGAGACATGCACCTAGTATATCATTTATTTAAAATGTTGTTAAACATTAGCTTAAAATACCAATCTGGATAGATCAGCTGCACAAAGATAATTAAACAGATCATAACTAGTTTCAGATGGAATGAAAGAATATAAAAACAAACTGCATATTTCAAAAGTGGCACATAAAACGACACCATTATTCTAAGATTTATAAAAGGGAACTACGTCGTTGTGTGTGTCATGCCCAGTGATAAATGATCGCCTACAGCCTAGCTAAAGAAAGCATTAATACATGCTTTAGTACTACCAGGCCTAGGAGACTTGACTCATGATAATCCATCAGATAAGACACATATGGTGATACATAAATGCTACACACAGTTTTTAACAGTCTACCTGCAATTAGTGTGATGTGGTGGTGATATGTCAGTAATTCTGACTTTAGCGCTTTCTTTGCCAGAGTTCCAGTGTGCTTTGTAACAAAATGACATCTACAGAAAGCGAGAAGTAAGAAAGTAAAAGGTGCAATTACGAGGGTTCCACTGAAAAGGCCAATGGCATCACATCTTGTTTGGTTTCAGGTTGAGTTAAGCCTCGCTTTTTGGAAACCTTAAGGGTAAATAACACAGTATCACAAAGGACTGGAGGATTTAATGCACACTTCACTTGCAGGGAGGATGCTGGGGCGGAATGGGCCAAAATTGGATGGACCTCTGTCGAATTTTGAGCAATTTGCTCTTTCTCCAGCAGCCCCCGCACCACATCACACATTGTCCAGGAGGGGCGATCAACCTTCTAGAAAGGTTTTTTCAGAGGTGCAGGAACTCTTCCTTCTGTGAACTTCCTTAAGTTAAATTATCATAGGCTCCAAGCCAATATAAATCAAATGATCACAGGTTGAAATCTTGCACTTTAGCGATGGTGCTTTTACATTGCAGAAATGACTCACCAGAATGACTGTTCCTTTTAAGGTAGGTATTGGATGTGGATTTTGATTTAGAAGTCAGATAGGTTGAATTAGAACCAATGGAACTGGAAGACAAGGATTTCCCCAGATTGTCTGAGCTCTTCTTAATTATATTAGTTGCTGTTTTACTCCAGTCTGAAAATAAATGAAAACAGAAGCTGCCTGTAATAGCGTATCCATTTAAAATAATTTTATGTGGGTGGTTTCAGGCTCTACACACAAGTGGGGATTGAGGAAGCCCAAGTCACTTACACTTCTTCCTTATGTACATATTACTGCTTAACATGCAAAGCAGGAACTCATGCATCTCCCTTGTGATTTGTGGAGCTATCAGATATCATGATCTAGCCTTGCACAAATGTTACACTGGATGCATGACTTACTCACATTTCCCCTATGGTCATTTGTACATATTATTCAAAGCTGTCCTGCACTACTGAGATCAGACCTTACTGAAGGCAGGTAAAAATCACCAGTTTGAAAAAACACACGAAGCAAACACAGATAAACAAATCTTATTGTGGAATTAAATGTGGGGTGAATTTCACTGTTTATGATGAATATGTGTAGACTTCATACTTAAACAAAAGACACTTTATGGACAAATTATGTTTTCAGCTCCGATTACACAAGACTATATTGAAGAATATGGGGATCTTTTGCAAAAATAAGATCCTTTATGCCTCTGACTCATAAGCCACACTCTTTCCTTTGCCAGCATTCAAACATGCAAAAGAAGCTATTCAACCACACAAAAACAAGTCAGAGAAAAATATCCATCTGTCCTAGTATAGAAAACATGAATGTTTCCCATTCTGGGCACAGCAGGCAGGTTGAGAGTGTTTAAACTTTTCCAGCCTTGGGAACATAGCCATTGACTTCCCTGCATGGAATGAAGACACAAACAACATATACTAAGCCACATGGGCAATTCTGAAGACGATCAGGACATAAAGCTATGGAGAGTGTCCTGGTAATACTACAGTGGATCCCTTTGATTTTGCTTACTGTGAAAGATTCATACATTCCTGGAATTATATACAAAGTTCTTGCTAGACTGGGGCTTAATTAAAATAACAAGCCATGAAAACAGGATTACTACTGAAAGCAGGGAGGAACTGCTGCTTTCACCACACGATCTCCCAATAGGAATTTTGCTACAGACTTTAAAATGAGGGTCCAAATTTAACCCAGTGAGTACTAAGATAACAACAGCAAAATAACAGCAAATACCTTTTCAGACCTTTTTAACATTTTTCTCCAAAGATTACAAACAATGGGTGGGATCCAACTGAATGCTAAAACTAATGACATTGTGCTAATGTAACTGGCATCAAATCACTGTTTTTCCCCAGTGCCCTCCCAAGCACTAGTTACGTTGTGCAAGCATTCATTTATACTAGCCCAACATCATTTGTGCTGGCACTGGGACACAGCTGGATCCTGCCCCTTGCAAAGAAACAAAATTCCTGGGGAGTAATATAATCTGCAGAGCATGAGTCATATACTCTGGATAATTAGTTGATTGTTTCCACTCTTACGCTTTTATGGTCCCAGGGCCTCAGACAATACTGAGGGCACATAAAGTAGCAACCTTGCTGAAGCTAAGCAGCTCTGGGTCTGGTCAGTACCTGGATGAGAGACCACCTTGGATGTGGTGATTAGACCTGGGAGTCTAATCTCAGCTCTTGTGGGTTCTATGATGGAAGAAATGTGGGATATAAATGTAATTGTAATAAATATATATGTGTATATATTACCTGAGTTGTCTGCCAGCCTGAATCTACCACAGCAGAGATGTCGTCTCCATTGTTTCTGTACGTTTTCTTTCATGGCACAGTGGAATATAAATATAAATAAACCTGAAACATGGGAAAAATGAATTTAAAACTCTCAGATACAGAAAGCCCTTTATAGAAAATGACATTTGATTTTGGCTACCATAAAACACTACAAATAATTTCTTGGTGCTTTGCTGTATTTTTGAGGTAGGTGGCTTAAAATATCTGCCTCTACAAAGAAGTGAAAGCTGGTCTATGGAATTTTTCATATTTGAGCAGGCTTGTCTGACTTAGCATTCTGTGTTCCATATGTACAACACCCACTTTTTGCTGTGACATTTAAAAAAAAGCTGGACAAGCACAAACATTGACTATCAGTACTTTAAACATGTGTGAGTCATGAAGTTGGGCTATCCCTGATCATTAGTGATGGGCGAGCTCCACTAGGTTTGAACTTGGTTGGCCCAGAATAAGCGACGATTTTCCCCAGAACTGGGGGGCGCGTCAGCTCATTTCCACGATGTGGTTTCTGAATTAGCTCCAACTCAGCCAGCCTTCAACCCTCTCCCTTCTATTCCATCCCGCACCAGTGATCCTCAAAAACTATCCTCCCTTCACTCCCTGGATACTGGGTTTTCCTGGATACTGATGCCATTCTTGTAGCAGTGACGGCAAGCGGGACAAAGAAGAGAAGGAGTAACAGCGCTTGCATCAGCTTAGAAAGCTGTATTTCCAATGGGCCACTCACAGCTGGGGTGGTGGTGCAGCAGTACACCAGATGCCCCTTCTTCTTCCTTCCCACTTGTTCCCACTACCACTGGAAAAGAAGCAGCACCCAGGTAAATGGGCAGGAGAGACGGGCTGTTTAGGAGTGACGGTGGATAGAGGGGGTGGGGGTGGGGGCCTTGCCAGATGGGTGCAAGGAATGGGATTATCCTCTTGTTTGGATTAAAATCTGAAAGGAGTTTGAGGGCTATAATGTTCACATTGTGTTTAAAGCAAGCGTTAGGAGCTATTAGTAGCTTTCAGGCTTATTTCTAAGCCCAGATGTACAGGTCTCAGCCACGTCTCTACTTGGTCACACCTTCCTGTCTTATAGATGAGCTTCTGGAGGCTTTTCAAAAGGGGCATCTCACCAATCTGGTTTGGCGTGGCAATTTTTATGTTCTAACCTGGTTTCTGCATCAACTGACCTATACATTTAACAGCAGCATATAATTAATTATTTCGGAGTTTATTTTGTTTAGGAGAATTATACTATCCAAAGAGGTAATGTTTTCTTTTCTGAATTTTAAATGTTTAAAATTATTATGTCTCTCATTATAGCCAGTGTGGTGTAGTGGCTAGAATGTTGGACTGGGAGTCGGGAGATCCGGGTTCTAGTCCCCACTTGGCCATGGAAGCTCACTGGGTGACTTTAGGCCAGTCACAGACTCTCAGCCCAGCCTACCTCATAGGGTTCTGGTTGTGAAGCTAAAATGGAGAGGAGAAGGATTATGTATGCTGCCTTGGGTTTCTGAAAGAGGAAAAATGGCGGGATATAAATGTAATAAATAAATAAATAAATAACATTATAGTTGTTAAACATAGTGGACAATTTCAGTACATTATTGGTTTTAAAAATCCAGCACATGCACCATTTCAGGCTTCTACAGCATATGCCAAAGTTAATTTATGAAGGTCCACTGTGGGGTATTTGCAGAGATCAGCCTCCATTCAGGGAAGAAGTGCAACTTAGAGGCACTGGAACCATTTCTGACACTGCCACATACCTGAAGCAGGAACAAGGTCTGATGGCGCTCACAGAGACTTATAATTCGTTACTTATGGAACAGACTTATAATTACAGACCTTATAATTTGTTGCTTATGGAACTCTGTCTCTGGGTGCTCACTTCCTTCATAATTTGGGTTCCAAATGCTATCCGAGGTGGTAAAATCAGTATAAGCTTATGTAAAGCTTTGGCCCAAGTGACATATTTCCTGAGGAAAGCCATCCAGGACTGGTGTGGCCAAGGGGCTGGAACTCACTGAGCTCTCTAGTTGGAAGAAGCTGTGGGCCTGTGGCAAGCCCCACAGATTAGGTGGGAACTGCTTGGCTGCAAATTAACAGCCTCGCCTGTCTCTCCCTAAAATTTGACTAGGACAGTGTACTGAACCTGTCCAATAGAAGGGCAAGTCCTGAGCATACAGAATAAGGTGGAGGAATAAGGCATGTGCATTTTGTTTTAACATGTGTGATCTCGCTCTTTGGAAGTTCGTATGTTGCATTTTCATATCCATAAATTAATCTACTTCTTTAACATGTTTTTTTGTTTTTCCTGCCATGGCAGGTCCCAGGCTTGGCTTCAGTTCAGCTTTGTTTGGCTCACATAAGGACAGATGCAAAAATTATAATGTTCTAGGCTCTTAATTTCACTAAAGCGGGGGAGGTAAAATTACCAGGATACAAGATTTTATAATGTGGGAGAATAATGCTATTTGATTTGTTACCTTTGCACGCTAGTGCTAAAAATAAAATATAGGCATACTTAAAAACAATAATGGGAAATTATTCATCTACAGTAATCTGGCACTCACTGAGAACAGTGATAACGATCATATTGCTTACATAATTTGAGTCCTAACTTCACAAAACTAAATAGAATTTGTATAGCATTCAAATTACTTATGAATATGCAAGCTGCACACACTAAATTGTATTTAAATGGAGTTATTTCCAGTAGGTACCTTACCTATTGGAATTTGCTAGGGAAAAGGCCATGGCAACTCTGCTGAGCTAGTGCTTAGTTTGGTTTGGGCATACTAGTAAGTACATCAGCACAATGTCACAGCATATGGTATTGCGCTAGGCTTCTAAGAGATGCATGACAATTGTTTAAGAGTCAAGTACCTATGATATACTGGCACATTGTTACAATATAACAGCATACATTCACTCATAGGAACATAAGAAGCTGCCTTATACTGCGTCAGACCATTGGACTATCTAGCCCAGTATTGTCTGCACTGACTGGCAGTAACTCTCCAAGGTTTCAGGCACTTTCCCAGCCCCACCTGGACATTCTGGGGATGGAACTTGGGATCTTCTGTATGCAAAGCATGTGCTTTACCACTGAGCCACAGACCCTCTCTTGATACTTGCTAATGTATTTTAATGCCATAATTCAAAAATATAGAAAATGTGGAATTCAAGTTCTCCTCTGCTTTAGTTCTTCTAACTTACTCACATTCTCTGCTACTAGTGCCATCTGTTAAACTGGAAACTCATTCTTTCCTAAAGGTATTGGATTATTTCGAAAAGCTGTAAATGTTCAATTTGTTTTGGAGTTACCACTGGATTTCCAGTGCACATCCTGTAATGATTCTATTGGGCTTTGGATTGGAACCCAAATTCTATCCCCCTTTCTCATAAACACTCCACAAGCAACTCCATTAAAATCAAGCTTCTGGATAGCCTGTGATGAATAATTTTTGGCCTGTGGTTTATTTGAATGCAATAGGATTTGCAGATCAGTCTTTTTAGGATGAAAAGCTGTCTGACTGCTTCAAGCTCTATCTGATATATCAGAAGTGTTCCTGTGACAACAGCACTGAAATGAAATATGGTACGTATTCCAAATTCAATGGGAAAAAACAAGAAATGGGGTGTAGTAAAATTGGAGTTTCTTGGTTAAATAGATAAATAAGTGAATATGAAAAAAGAGAGGTAACTGAGATAGAGGAGGTCAGGACAACAAATAGGAGAAGGGGGGGAATGTCCTGACAGACACGTTTCCCTTCAAATTCCCACAGATGTGTTTCCCTCTCCCCGTGTTCTGGATCCATTTCCCCCCCCCCCCACAAACATAGGTTTAGAACCTCCTGGGAGGAATTTTGCAGCAAAAAATGGCTGGCCATGGAAAGGTTAGGCATTGAAAATGGAACTGCTACTTGGGACACAACATAAAATGGGTGTAGTCTGCAGAAGCAACTATCCATCTTTTGTGGAGACAAAGCTGCAAAAAATTAACTGTTGTAGACATCCCCTAATTATTATTTTTTATAGTAGACTATTGGCTATATTTGTAGAGACAGACAAAAATTCATAACATAGCAAACTATGACTATGAAAGACAACTTGGGACCTTTTTGGGCAATTACTTGTTTGGTTGTCTAACGTGTTTATTAATGGAACTTCTAATTGTTTATTATAATTGATCTGCTTGGAATGAATAATTTTATATAATGTAATGTGTGTAAAAATATGTTCTGCATTCAAGTAATCTTAAATATCAATAACTTCTGGTCTTCAAACACTTGTTTACAATTTGCAGCATTTTTTTAACTAAACCATGAACTAAACCATGAGTGGTAGAAAACAAAACACCCCAACATAGCCAAAGGGGGAGGGGAGGGAGTTTGCTATAGTCAATGATGTTTCCTAAAACTGCCAAAAAATTATGAAAGCAAAATAAAAAAATTCATGTATTATGGTGCCCTCAATATATATCACTGTGAAGTTCTAAATAGCTGTATTTTCTTAGTAAGACTTATCAGTTTAGCACCTTCCCCCATCCCAGCCCAAGAAGAATAACTGAAGCGAAGGGATTTCCTACAACATAATAATGCATTATAACATATTTTCTCCATTTTGTAATGTGTATAATCTCATTACATCTCATAACAAATAGTAATAAGGAGCTAATGCAAAGGATAATAATACAGTTATTTCTGCCAGGAGGAACATGCTATGAGAACCTTTAGAGCATGTTGTAAATACTGAGTAACCCAACTATGAAATGTACCACCAAAAGAGATTTGATTCGGAAAGAAGGAACATGGAACATACACTGTTACATCATAAGCCTGGCAGATCATATCTGGTATGTTTGAGCTGTGCCTAGAAATGTCACAAACCTATTGTAACTCAAGTATTTTATGACTTTTTGGCCCACTATTTACATTTTACCCCTTTGTACCCATGTACCTGCAAACAAAGGCTAACAATTCATGCATCTGACAAAGCGGGCTCTATTTCACAAAGTCTTATGCCACAGTATATCTGTTAGGCTACCTGGAGTAAGTCCCATTGAACATAGTGGGAGTTACTTCCAAGTAAGCATACATAGGATTGTACTGCTTGTCTCTCAGGCAGCCTTCCCCAACTAGGCACCCCCTAGATGTGTTGGCCCAGAACTCCCATCATCCCCAGCAAGCATGGCCATTGGGGGAAGGTTGCTCCAAGGTGTCACAAGATAAAGGATTTTGCCATCTTTACCTTATTGTTCATTTTGTTTTTTCAGAGGGGAATGCCACATACCTTGCAATGAGTTGAAAATACAGAAGAGGTACACAAAAGGGAGATATAGCGGGCCCCAGGCAAAAAAGGCAAAGCCCCATGTCATGCCTAGTAGGAAGGTCAAGCTAATAACACTACGAAGGTTCCGCAGTATCTCTTCCCGCATAGTCCGATTGCTCCGTTTTCCATTTCTCCCACAGATTTGCATCATCACCACAACAAACATGGCAATGTTCATGAGAAACATGATTCCAAAGTAGCCAACACAGGTCACATAAAACACAATACTGTCTTTAATCCAGCAGCTGTAAAGAAAGCATCCATTATTAATTATTCCTGTCTTACAAAATTGGTTCCATTTCATTTTTGCCACTATGCACCAATTCCCACATTATCATTGTGGTGTGGCTACTACTTCCTCATGGCTGGGTCCCAGGGTAATGGTGGTTTGAGAAGTAAACTTTTTATTTGCCCGTTCCATGTGGATTCTGGCCTGTTTGCAGAGAACACTGCTACAGCATGGGACCTGGTCACCCGGAAGCAGTGAATACACTGCACTTATAACATGAATTGGACAGAAGGTGAACCTCAGGAAGGTCAGTTACTGAATGTTGCACTTCCAGATGCTAGAAAATAGGCCCCCAGTGCCTCAATGAACCCTGGGAGTTTGTTTGAGAAAAACTGATAGCATCTGAAATATTTTGATTCTTGATAAACATGCAACATGCAGTTGTCAGTCTGGATAGTTTTCTGGATTGGCCAGTAAAACTGCTTTATCATGTTAGTAAAGGAACAAACACTTTTAATTCTGATATTTTAAAATTAGCCCAGAGAAGCTTAATGTTTAGATGACTTGGCATCCAGCTGTGAACATTTCTGCTGGCACAGCCACCTCGAATTCCATTACAACATCCATGTTGCATCCTAAATATGTAATGTGTAAATATGTATTTATTGATATGGACATTAGACAACTGATCTGAAAATATCTTATGAACAATGAAGGACTACGTAATTATCTCGTCAGGAACCTAACGTTACAGTAACTTAAGTGACCACGTAAATATATTTGTCTGGCAATTCTTTGTTATAAGCTTCATTTAGAGTTGTGTGGAAGGTTCAGATAGTTTATTTTATTTATTACATTTATATTCTGCTTTTTTCCTCCTGCAAGGACCCTTTTGGTAGGAAGTTGCTGTCCTTCAAGTCAGTTTACATGGTCCTCCTACTATCCATTTTATCCTCCCAACAACTCTGTCAGTGATTGGCCCAAAATCATCCAGTGAGCTTCATGGTCAAGTGGGGACTAGAACCTGGATCTCCCGAGTCCCAGTCCAACACTCCAACCACTACACACACTAACTCTCAGATAGTTGGCTCAAGAAAGCAGGTTTGTATCCAAGTATGAAGCTCCGAACTGAATAAAAAAACATATAAACAAAAGGAAATCCTTTTGATTTAGATGGAGTTTACTTTCAATATGGGCAGATTTACACAATACAACGGCTGTAGGCAGCAGTGGCATCATGCCAGTGTTTTCTGCAGCAAACATGTAAGGTGCAGACATAAAATATGTGTACACACACACATTGTAAAGCATTCATGTACATGCATCTAGAAAACCTGAACCAATGAGGTTTCACAGACATTTAAGCCCCTAAGGAAAGTGAACCAGGGAACAGAGTCACAGAAAATGAAAGGCATTCTCACACAAGCTAATCAATTGTTCCTGCAAAAAGTTACAAGCTAGTTTTCCAGGAATACTGCTGCTGCTTTTGAGAAAGTAGACAAACCACAAGCCAACAGTATATATTGCAGCATTACTGAAGTGTTATTAATCATATGCCCAGGTCCAGCTAAGAGATAACTGTGTATTTCAACATGCATGACCCTAGTGCAGTAGGAAATTGTGTGTGTAAACAGATTCTCAGCATGTGATTCTTCTTTCTGATCAGCTGAGACTGCTTGTGTCAGCTTTCAAAACACCTGAAAACTCACTAATAGGCTATTTGGAAGTGGTGTTGGGGGAGGGTTATTTCAGCTTCCCGTTTGCCTTCACCAATAACAGTTGATCAGAACGATTAAACTAAGGGTTTTGCTGTACACACTCTGTTGGGCTGGAGCCTGTGGCCCTATTCAAGTGTTCCTTAACCATGTAGGGCAGTAGCACAGAACCTCAGACCTCGGGGCCAAATCTGGCCCTATGAGGGCCCCAATACAGCCCTCTGGGATTCTGCAGAAGGCTACGCCCCTTCCCCTGGTCCCGCCCCTTTCCCCAAACCCACAAAAGGTTTCCAAGCTTTGTGCAATCTTTTCTCCATTCTAAAAGGTTGAAATGCCTCTCCTAACAGTTACTGGCAGTAAGGCTTTAAGCTGGTATTTGGAGGTTTTCAGCATTGCCCCTTTGCCTTTGACACTGCCTACCACTGGAATGTGGCCCCCAAGAGTTTCTCCGAAATGGAATTGAGTCCTCAGGATGAAAGAGGTACTGCACCCCTGGTGTAGGGTAAGCACACGAAGAGGTGGAGTGTGCTAACCCTGCCCCCTCTTCGCACTTTTCTGTCGCCTTCTCCGTGTGGAGTTCAACATTCTGAGAACAAGAGCCTCCTCTATTCGTGGAGGCTCTCTACATGATCTGAAATGGTGAAAAATCAGCATCCAAAATTGTGTAGAGAACCTCAAGGGATGGAGCAGGCTGCCACAGTGCCTCTCTATGCATGGAGGGCGACAGAAACCACGAGGAAGGGACGGGGCTAGCACACTCCGCCTCTTCACATGTTTACCCAACACAGTTAAGGAATGCCTGAATAGGGCAACAATGTTCCTTAAATCACTTTTAAAATGGTTATGTACTGACTCATGGACGAAAACAGTGAAGTACATGGAGATTTAAGCAGTCCTTGCATTACAGCCACTTGAGACGAAATACTTACAAGTCATCTCCACCTTTCCCCTTAGCATTTTTGCCATATAGCTCTTTATTGTAAATATTATTTGCATTTGTGTTTGTACTTGCTAGAACAATGATTATCACCAAGGCAGGTAAGCCTGTATGAAAAGAAAACATAACAATATGAAGGTTAAGAATTCAAGAACTGCCATGCTAAGTAAGAACAGCAGTCTACCTAGAACAATTCCATTATGCAACAATAGCTTAAAAAGTCCACTACTAGCATTTGCTATACCATTTTATAACTCTTTATATGCACACGTATGTAATTGTTAACATTCACCAGTGTGTAACTGAGCTTTCAGGCATGTACCAAATTTATCTGGGATTGTCAGCGTTCAGATGTGTACCTTCACATGCATCCGCACAGTAACTGCTATGTTTTACTCTAAACATCTGTAATGGTAACTCTAAGCAGTGGCTACTATATGTAGTTTATTACAGGTAGGCAAAAGTGTAATAAAGGCTAATGCATCACTGATGGCGGTACTGCAGATTAATACACATCAGTCTTAGTTTGTTGTTGTCCCATTTCTAAGATAGCCTAACAACGCATGAGAAAGAGCGGAATAAAAGAATACTCTGGGCTTTTTTACACTGTGTTGTGCCATTACGTATCTTGCGTACATATTTTACTCTAGGTAGCTGCAATGCTAACTCTAAGCAGGGGCTGCTATATGTAATTCACTAGAGTTATGCGAACACCTATCAAAAAGTAACTGCTGTGAAGCGAGAAAAGGTAACAACTATATGTAACATATTTTAGATATTAATATCAAATGGGGATTGAGTATGCAGAAACCATTACTCTGTCTATGGGTGGACCCCTTTCTCTACCAAACTGACAGATACCAGACCACCCACGTCTGGTATTAGAAGAAATTATTGGCTTCCACGATGTGTTTAACCACTACATAATGTTATAGAAAATTACATTCCAGCCCACCTTGGGTCTCTGGTATGTAGAGTCAGCCCAATGACTGTTACCTATCACTCCATTCTAGAGAATTGTTTTATCTTTTTGTAAAACATCTAGTAATGGGTGTGAATGATGGGAATAATTAAAATTATAGGAAATTTGGCCTCAAATTTCTGCTGTATCTATTTGGTTTATGGCTTTGTGTTGCCTTGCATTATTTTGCACACAACAGTTGCATTCAAGCCCTTAGAGCTTTTTCCAAAGCCCAAAGTTCCAGATGCAGAAACAGTGAATAGGCGCCTTGTTTCATGAATTGTACAGTTATTTAGCAGAATTGCTTTTCAGTGCACGGTTTTATAATGAAAATCAGTTCCTCCTTGCAACCTGAAACTCTGCTGTCATAAATATTTTTTTAAACTCAGGCATAGCATTCAAGGAATGGAACAGAAAAACTATGTACACGTTGTGTTATAATTAAAATAATCTAGCATTTTTACATGTGCATATCTGATGTACTCTTCAGAGCCAAATAATTTGCAACATGTTTATGTTCTATGAATGATTTCATTTCTGTGGCTGCATAGGTACTTTTTCCTTTAGCTTCACTGATAAAAGGGTTTCCACTGTAGAGTATTAGACTAAAAGGAATAAGGACCATGTTACAGAAGTGTGAAGCTTATGTCTCCAACACACCCCAATCAAGGTTGCAGGGTATGTACTCCTTGTGCCCATGGAATGTCAATGACCCAATGCAAAGATAACTGACGCCCAGTGTGCTGACATCCAAATCCCTTGCTCTCCCTAGAAAGCCCACCTACTTTCCCTTTCTAAATGAGATCCGTTTTAGGCAATTCCTCTTTCCACCCTCAAGTGAATTTCTTCTCAAGTATTTTTTTATTAATCTCTATACAAAAAGATGGGGTCACGAAGAGTCAGACACGACTTAACGACTGAACAACAATACAAAAAGAGGATATGTGTCTGTCCGTCCATCACCACCATAGCTCCAAGACCATGAAACCTAGACACCTGTAACTTGGCATGCATACTAAGGTGACCCTAGGGGTGTGTGCCTCAGGGTTATTTTGTTTTTAAAATGCATTAGTTAATTTAAATTAATTTATAAGTGCCCAGTGTGTCAATGCAGCTGAAGCCTACAGTGCATCTTCAGCCACTAGGGGCAGACTTCCCTAACAAGAACATTGCTTTGCAGTCTATATAGATGCTGATGAAGATTAGTAGGTTGAGGGACACAGTTATATACCTGCTCCATCCCCTCTGCTGTGGGGCAGCTCTCCATCAGGAATGGAGTGGGCAAACTCCTCCCTTAAGAGCCTACACAGGTGCACCTGGCAGAGGCCGTGCCTACAGATGCCAGAGCATGTTGCTTCACTCAGATGGGGTGGGCACAATATGTCCATCTCTCTGACAGCTGCACAGCATTGCTTGAAAGGTTTGCTGTATCAAACTAAGGGCTATTTAGTAGGCCAAGGGACAGAGCTATATGCCCCCACCAACCCTGTGAGGAATGGAGTGGGAAGACTCGCCCTCAGGGGGATATAGGGGTGTACCACAGCAGGGGCCATGCCTAGGTGTCCCAACAGGCATGGCTTCACTCAGACAGGACAGGCACAGTGTGTCCAACTCTTAACAGCTTATTAAGTTTGCTTGTACCTTCACTGTATCAAACTAAGGGCTATTCCCATCCATACGAAACTGGGTCCACTGGCTAGTTTGGTAAATAAAACAAGCAAATGGTACTTCACATCTGTACAAGTCTTAAATCCTTTTTTTTTTTTAAAAAAAGCCTGTGTCTTGTATCCAAAGAACCCGCAGGAGCATTCTTGATTTCTCTCCACCTGCAGCATCCTGTGCCTGGCTCTATGGCCGTTCTTTTTGGAGGACTGCTGATGGGGGTGGCGGGGGGAGGTCACTCACCTCCTCCCCTTGATGGAAGTACCTTGCAGTCTCTCCAGAATTGCTCCTAACTATTTGCTGAGAACACTTTTTCTTTAACTGCTGAAAGATCAAGCTATTCCAGCCAGCTTGAAAATAAATGAAATTGCCAATGCCTTGAATTACATGTTAAGAATCAATGCAGTAAGTCCTGCTGGCCCTTTATCAAATCCCGTGTATTAGGAAAATAAGACAGAATTACATAAATAAATGCAAAATAGCAAACTTCACCTAAAGTCAAAGTGCTGTATTTAAATCTGTCCTGTCAAAAGGAATTAGTGCAGTGCTAAAGTGTATGAGTAAGTGTATTCTCCAGCACCAACATATATCTTTTAAAAATATATTACTATATCTATGTATAAATACAATAATATACCATCTAATTATCTACATCACAACTTTTACTCAAAATTATTCAGATTATTCTGCCAAACTAATCAGAAAATAGTGAACAGTGAAAAAAACCTAGTACTTCATATAAACATTTCTAAATAAATTTAATTATTTTACTTATACAGTGAAGAATAAAGAGATCTTAAAAATATTTCATATACAAACTAGTCGAATAATTAAGAAATAATAAACCAAAAATAGATATGGATTTCTAAATCATAATTTTTTTCCAATATTCAATAAAAGGATTTCGCACTCATAAAAGTAGGGTTCTTCTTTCGTTTCCAAAATGTTTCCAAAAGAGCCACCACACTGAAGGCTCTTTTCCTGATGGACTCCAACCAGGCCATGGGTCCATGACCTCAGTGACTGGGCAGGTTCATAAAGAAGGAGGCACTCTTTCAGATATCCTGGTCCCAAGTTGTTTACGGCTTTGTACACTAGTACTAATACCTTAAACCTGGCCTTGTAGCGAATAGGCAGCCTGTGCAGTTTATTAGACCATACAAAATGGGTTAGTATTTTTTGGCCAGCATGCTAGCTCTTTTAAGACCTTTCTCTTCTCCTAGGCATTTGGCAGTATATGATAAATGTTTAATCGATCCTGGAATGTCTTATGGTTATGGTTGTTTGTTTTTGAGATTGTTAGTGAAGTTGTTGTAGATATACATTTCTTTGTGCATATTGTGTGTTCATGTGTTTTTTATGTAAATGGCTTTTAATCTCTGTATATTGTATTTTTAATGTTTTTAATCTTTGTAAACTGCCCAGAGAGCTCCGGCTATTGGGCGGTACAAAAATGTTAATAATAATAATATAGCTAAATTTGGACATTTTTCAAAGTAAACAAGAATTTGGTTAGTACTATAATTTCTATCAAGGCAGTGCTACCAAACCAGGAGAGGTTCATATTAGACTGTCTTGTAATACCCTTTTTATATTCTTCCATAAATTACTATAATTTAAGGCACAATCCTATGGGACTGCTGCCCGCTTGATGGAAGCCTCTGATCTCGGATGTTTCCGAGTATCCTATGTACTTCCGGACTGCTGCTGGCAGGGTGGGAGGAACAGCGGAAATAGATTTTGTTTCTCCAAACCTGTCTAAATACAATATCTAGAGGACATACCGTGCTGGAGGTGGAGGAGGGGCTGGAGAGGCCACAGGATAGAGTAGATCCCCACCTGCCCTCTCCTCTCCTCTCCCCTCCCCTGGAATGCTCCCATTTTGAACTCTATGTGTTCAACTGAGGTCACTTTTGTGGGTATGCAGTGCTTTCCATGGTGGCTGTGAGGGGACTGGGGAGGGATTGGATCTCAGAGTCCCCTCTCAAAGTCGTAGGAGTGTCTATAGCTTTGGGAGGGGGAATCCAAAAATCCTATGTCCCTGGGATGCATCTCCCATAGTATTGCTCCCTTAGATTCTTTCCATCCATTAATTCAGCTGATTAAGAAATCCTAAGTAATGAAATGACCAATTTCTCTATTTTAAATTACATAGATGTTTAAACTTAAACATAAAATTTAAAGAAAAAGAAAGAAAGAAAGAAAGAAAGAAAGAAAAAATGTGGCTACATAGATTTAAATATATCAATTCCAATGTATATGTATTAAATAAATTATATAGTTGAACTATCTCAGATAAGTGCACTTAGATTTATTTAAATGTTATCTGGAAACGTGACTACATAAGATATTTATTCCTTATGATCTTATACAGATAACATCACATTATTTGCATAGAGATGCAGGGGACTTGTTTTAAATAGTATAACATTATAAGTTGTATATTGCAGCCAAAAAAGAGAAAGAGAGAGAAAGAAAAAAAAAGGTGGGGAAGAGAAAAGAAGAGATGAGTAGAATAATTATTCTAGCATAAATATACATTTACGTTAAGTAGCTCCAACCTTGACTTAAGTAGGAACTGTAGGTAATAATGAAATATTTAAAAACATAGGCTGTAGAAGTATTACTTACCCCAGCCAATGATGCAAAATTTTAGTATGTATCGGCGAATGTAGGTATTGAACACTTTCACTAGAGCTATATACATGTGAACAGCTTCCAAGCCCATCCAAGTAAAAGTTGCCAGAAGGAAATAATGCAATAAGGCAGCAATAGCAATGCAGAGGCCTTCTATGTCAAATGATGCAATCCAGCCATCGAGGAGGAAGACCAAATTTAGACAAAGTAGGGCTGTACTCAAGTTCATTAGGATTTTAGAGGGATAATCTCTTCGCAATTTTCTGTAGGAAAATAGGCAGCAAATTATGTTACAACTAAACGTGAGTTCCAATTTATAAAATTCAACTCTTGGCATTCTTTGGACTTCAAAACTGCTAAGCCCATGAACCAACACACAGACAGGTGTGCACTTATGACCACTAAAAAGGCTTATGGCCTGTGTGCTTAATCCAGTGTGTGAGAGAGTATGAAAGAGAAACTTCAATGCTGAGTGTCCTCAAATTCCAAACTGGTTGAAAGTTTTGTCATACTGCTTCTAGGCATCTGTTCTGGTTTATTTACCTGCCATGGCCTGAACCTGGTACCTTCTGCATGCAAAGAATGTGCTCTACTAGTGAGCTACAGCCCCTTCCCTAAAAAAAATATATTTTATTAAAAATTATTTGATTTGTTATGACATGATACTTACTCAAAAGCAATGTATGTCAGAAGAGTTGCAGCTGAAAATATAGCAGATATTCCACAACCAATGTATGTTATGAAAGTGAGGACTTTGATGTTTTCAGGATCTATTTGTGAAGAAGTCCCTGGCAGGTCCTATACACAAAGTGAAAAGAAAATATAAACTGTTGGAAATACATTTTTTAAAAGCCTGACTATTTTTTTCTTGTCACAACACAGGTGAAAACTCTAGAGAACATTGGCTAGAAATACTGCACTTGACATATTTAGCACATTACTGTCACACCTCTAGTTTCCTTCCTACAACTCCTGAAAAAAATTCAGAGCATAAGTAGTATAACAGCTGGAAACAGCATTGATAGACAAGCCTCTGTTGTTTATATTACTTTATCATGTAGACCTCAAGAACCATTTTGTGGGAAATCCTTCCACTTGCAATTTCCCATTTCCTCAGAACTCATGATGTCTAGAATTTAGGATTTCCTCTCTTGTGAATAGTGTGAACAGGATCATGCTTTTTTAAAAGTCCAAAAAATCTGTCATACATGACATTTTCCTACATGAAGATTATCTTTGTGTTTGGAAACACATGTAGAATTTCTTGTGAACTTCAGACTGAGTATTTTGCAAAAATTATGCAGATTCTTACATGGAAATAATCTCAATGTAGGAAAAAAAAGTATGTGGGAAGGAGCCCGAAATATGGAGATCAATATATTGTTGCAGAACCCAGAGTCAGAGAGACCACTGAGTGAAGGAAAAAGAGATTCTTTATTTAACGCGCGGGCTTAAGGCTGGAATCATTTCCAAAGAGCCAGAAGCCCCGAAATACATCAGCACATTGGTTTTATAGACATTGTGACACATATGAAACGGCTCCTCCTCCCCCTCCCGCGTGGGGTTGCAGTCCTCAACATTTCTTCTCTTAGCACTATTGTTTATAATACAAGAACTGGGTTATAGGGTAGCCATGATAAGGAGAGAACAGCAGAGAACAAGATATACAATTGTATGACCTTTGACAAGTTAAGGAATTCCTGTGTCTCGTCAGCTTACAACAATATATTCAAGGGAGAAAGAGCTCAGCAAGAACATGAAGCATGAGACTGCATGAGGCTACTTAGTCTGACCCCCGATATGGCTGCTACATTCCACCCTTAAATGCATAATTTCATTACAATTATAGCATTTTTGATAACCATACAAAGCTTTTTGTGACGTACATATTACTTAGCCTTTTGTTGGGCTATTAGAGTGTAGAGGGCAGCAGTTTTATTAGCTGAGACATAAAACAGATTGGTTAAACAGCGCATAAGACAAGGAGCGCAGAGACATAACAGAACAGAACTTACCAACACTGGTAGAATTAGGATGAACAATGCTTTAAGCCAGCTAAGATCTGGAAGCCAAGGGGTTAACTAATTTAGCTAATTGTTTTGTCTTATTGCTTTGTTAGCTACTATATTGTGCAGCTTGTTGATTTGTTTATCCACAGCAGTGCCATTATCAGTTAAGTTAAAACAACAGAGCTTTTGGTGTGTCTCACAACTTAAATGATGAAGAAGGAAGAGGTAATCTATACCAGCTTTATTTTCTAGAACTGCACCTCTTAGATCACGCAACTCTTTATTTAACAATGACAATGCTCGTGAGGTGGCATTTATGCTTTTGGCTAAGCTGCAAGCTAACCAGTTGATCTTTAGACCATTAGCCAAGGCTAAACCTGGAACTCTAACCAGTGACATTGCTAAGGCCAATTTTTCTGAGTCAAAATATAACTGCACATGACTATTACAATTTTTAGTTAGTTGGAGTGCTCGAGGCTGCCATTGACGGATTTTCTCGGGCTACAGGGGAAGAATTGGCACCAGTTCAATTGGCGGCTGAGGCAACATGGGTGGTTATTAGACAAGTTGGCAGGAATGAATGACCAAGTGCGGGAACTACATGTTTAAAACCATCCATGAGGCAAAAGTATGTGGACATTATTAAAAGATATGTTTTGAATTTTATTACAGTGGAAGGGGGCCAGGGATAGCTTTATATTTTCTGGAAAAAATTTTGACAATTAAGCATTCGTGCACACGTAGCATTTGTTTCAGCAACGATGGGGGTGCGTAGAGTGAACTCTGTAGGGGGTAGGATTTTTGCAACCACGCCCCAATTAGCATTTTGGGAATAAGTTAAACTTACACCATAAACTCTTAACATGGTATCTTTTTGAATTTTCCCAGGATGTCTACAGACAGGTATTAAGCAAGAGCTAATAAGCCTGTTTGCAGGTATACCTCTTGGCAAACAAAAATGTTTTACTCTTGTGATGTTAGCCAGGTGAAGCCAGTAATTATCAGCAAATCACTGGGACAAACTTCTCTTTCTAGGGGCAGACCCCCCTTTTTGCACCTTATTAAGGAGACACAATGCAACACTACTAACACTACAACACGCATGTTTGATCTTCTTTGGGATCTGACCGTACGCCGGGCAGCTATTTACCTGGCAAGCTGCAGTAGGGTCTAGTCCCTTTCTTCAATTCTCCAGTTGCAGGTCTGACCATACGCAGGGGGACAGTCTCCCGGTGTGTCCACAGTAAGGTCTAGCCTGAGTCTTCTTACTGCTTTTTCAGAATGATTTTTAAAGGATTTTTGAAAAGGAAAGAAATCCTTTCAAAGGATTTTTAGGATTTTTGTTCATAGTTTACTCTCCCCCTCTCGCTCTCTTGACTCGTGTCCAATGTATCCAGGGTTTAATTCTAGCTGCTTTCATAGCTGCGGGGGTGGAAAGTATGCCAGTTTTCAGTCCTCTCCATCTGGGAGTCAAAGGGTTATTTTTCCCTCTTTAACTCATACTTTAACTCTTGGTTGGAAAGGATGAGCGTCTGTGATGGGAATGGCTTATTTTTTTAAGACAAAGCGACGCTGGGCTTGAAGAACTTTGCTCAGTGTTTGGACTTCTTGTTTAAGGCTAACGTTTGCTTGCTCTTGATGCTGCTCCAGTGTCAATTATGAAGTCAATGTCACAGCCCCTCACAGTCAATGTCACGGCCCCTCTCAAGCTGTCTCCCTCTTCGCCCATTTTGGCCCCTTTGGTTTTCTTCTTTGTGTATTTGATTTATTTTATTTGGGCATTCATGCCACTAATGTCCATCTTGTCCACACTGGGCACACTGGTTCTTTTTTAAGAATCTTTTGCCTCTGCCGGGTCTTCTTCTTTTCTTCTTTCATCCATGTCTTCTTGGGCCTCTGGGTTGAGGGAGGTATACTGGCGATAGGCATCTGAAAGACACTCCAAGTACGCTCTGGGGCTTCGGTGGCACCTTGCAGCACTTTAGACACTTTGGTCATATTAACTGACTTCTTTATACCTGCCTTTATGGCTTTTAACAGCAGGGTTTGATACTGGGTGAGGCGCTCTAGCCCAACTTGTGTTTTGGGATTCCAGCGGGGGGGGGGGGGGTTACTTACAAGGAGACTTTATTGGGTAACTTACAGCACACAGGCGTACTTAATGGTTGGATCAGACAGCTTCTCTGAACCACGAGCTATTGGGCTAAATGGGTTTTTATACCATACATGTTACCCATGAGGCAGCACAACACTAGCAAGCATTTTTAGCATAGGCTAGAAGTGTTTGGTTCTCAGGCACAGCTTCCCGTAAACAACTTCGCTTCCCAAAGTGCTTGATAACACTTTTATTCATTAGTATGGGAAGAGAAATTTCTCTCTCTTTCTTTTGCTGTCTTTTTTCTTGCTGATCTGCCTGTATTGCAGAACATGTTTCAAACTTTTTATATAAAACTTTCTGCTCCATGCACCAGCCTTGTCTCTTTATTTGTCTTTTTCAAGTTAAACTCACTTACTTAAACCTTTCTGCTTTACACTAGTCCCAATGACACACATTTGGGATAGGCTCTTCTTCTCCTTTTAGTTACATTTTTTCATCTTAAAGAACTATTACATTATTGTGGCTACTTTACCCCAGGTAATAAGCTCCAGGCACAATCAGCTGCTTTTAATTTACCCTGGGGGCAACTATGGCCACGCTTCTTTTCTACAAATGTTTTTTTTTTCTTTGCCTCTTGCCTTTTCTTTCTTCTTTTTTTTCTCCCTCTCTATCTGTCTTCTACTTTCTCTATTCCTTCTTTTTTACTTGCTTTTGTCTTTCTTTCCTTGTCATCCATTGGGAACCACACTTAGTATTATTTGGAACTAACTAGTTGCAACTAACACTAATCTGCAAATATCACATATACTTTATGATATCTAAGAAATCATAAAATATACACAACAAAATTTTTCTGCAATTTAACACAATGAATGGAAAACACTTTTTGCATGGTAAGGCATGATGGGCAGATCCAGCAATCATACTGCTCTTCTGGCTGAAAGCTCAAGGCCCATTAAAATTAAGGGACGGGCATACCCACACACACAAAGAGTTCTAGGTCACCATTTTTGCATCGGCAACTCTATGCTGCATGAGTTCTGGCAGAAGGAAATCTAAAAGTTATAGATCAAACTCAGCCTGCTGTACACTGAGCTGACTACAAACATAGACACACGGTCCACAGCGATGAGAGTTCAAGTTTATCTAAAGCTTCATAGCACTGTCCATGGCAAGTCTTTGACAATTTAAAATTTTAGTCCATGTGCAGAGTGTCTCTAAAAAGCCCAGACAATGATGGAGGCAAACAGTGAAGGCTCTGGGCAATGAAGATGCGATGTTTTCAGCAAAGGATCTCCACTTTTGCATCAGTTTAAAAAGGGAAAGTGTGGCCCTACACCCCTTCTGACAGACAAGGGCCTTTAACTTTTTAGCAAGGCCTCTGTCTAAACAGAGCGGCACAGCTCAGCTCTCTAGCCATGATGCTTTAACTTGGGCAACTCCTCTGTAAATTTTATTCTACCTCTGTCAGGTTCTCTCACAGACATTTTAAAAACTTACTCTTTTTTTTTTCTCTTCTAACCTGGTACACGAAAGCACTGAAACACTGAGTGCCGAAACTCAGGACGCTGGGGGTGATGGGCATCGCCTTATACTTGCATTTTTCAGGCAGCCATTAATCTTCGGGGAGGCGGTGGGGTGATTTGCAGGACTTCAAAGGCAAGCTTCTCAGTTTGTTTGTATTTGTAAATCCCAAGCTTAAAACAGGACACGATGAGGTATAGGGCAACATATAACTCTTTGCTTTGGCACGGGCAACAAATAACTCAGGTCAGCTTTCTTCGCTGGGGTCTCAAACAGGAAAACAGTCTTAATTTAAAGTTGTAACATCACTGACAGCATCAGCCAGCCAGCTACACAGATCTCATTGTTTTTTAAGACAGTTGCTCCAATATCTTCTTTTCTTCTCAGTCAGGTTGGGTCTTCCAGCTTACACAGTTTATTGCAGCTTTCAGGAGCATGGTAGTAGCGTGATTTTGGCTTGGCCAGGAACATGCTGTCTGGTTTCTCGGTCTCTTTAGCACACACACTTAGGCAGTGTAACACTGGACACTTAAATCAGTGAGATTTCTTCATTGCAGGGAATCCCACGGCAAAAGCTTAATGGTTACACTCTTTAGAAATCATATAGCCGATGGTCAGTAGCTACAGGCTCTATGCAATTCTAACACAGTTCAAAGCTAAACACGGCTACCTTGACAGAGATCTTCAACGTGGTCTCTCCGCTTCATTCTGCTTTGGGACAGTCTTATGGCACACTTTTCACTCGAAGAGGGGTCTAGCCTGTGCTCTGGGGGCTGATTCTTCACCTTTATTTTCTATTTTGCCTTCATCTTCTGGGTCTTCATTTTCAGTTTCCATTTCTTAGGGATTTCATCTCAATTAGGCGAGGTGATGATGTTGCACAACTCAGAACGTTGTGGGCAATTTTCCTGCCCCCCCTCTCTCGGCGCGCTAGGCTAACAGCTACTTCTTCGGCCTTACACTCTCACGCTCCCACGCTTTGTTAAAAGCCAGACTGTCCTGCAACATTTTTCTAATTAACAGCCTCAGATCTCGTTCTTTTTTTTCTCTCAGCTCGACCTTGAGCTTTTTGCTGTTTTCTCTTTCTATTCTGAATCTTTTTAAAAAAACCTTTTTCCTTCTTTGTTTGACATACATCTCAAGGGGGTGCAAGGTTTGCTTCCCCCACCACCCATAGCCTCCCTCCTAAATTGAAGACAGACACAATTAGGGAATGGGAATTGGTCAGTGAGTAAGGGGTCTCACTGGCCGACACAAGAGGATTTTTCACACCACGCACTTTGCTACTGGCCTGGGCACCCGGACGGTCAACGCTATGCTTCAGAAACCGCAGTAGCCACTCACACAATCATCATTCTCTCCACTGCATCCATATGTCCCTGCCACCCACTTTTCCCACTTTTTACCAGAGCGGAAAACGGCTTCCCCAGCTTCCTCAGCTTCCTACTGAGTACTGGGGTGCTGGGTACTGGCGCCCACTCGGGGGTGTGATCAGGCCCCCCTTCTACCCGCAAGGAGTAGGTTCTTTTTGTATACGTATACCACCAACACTGACCTTCTTCATAAGGCGGGGCCGTCTTTTTTTCTGCCCAGTGGCCTTTCTCCCTAAAGGCGGGGCCCTCTTTTTCCCATATACTTGCCTTTCTCCTGAAGGCTTCCAATGTGGGTTTCAACTCAATTGCAGCTGCGATATAGGCAGGGCTCAAGTTCCTTCCTCCGCTTCCCAAGGTTCTCTTGCTGCTCGCTGCCGTTTGGGCGATCCCGGTGCAGGCTTTCTCCCATTCACTCGACAAAAAGGTCGGTGGCGCCAAGAAAGGGAGGCATGCGCCGAGCTCGTCCTCCTGGTGCGGCGATCAAGAGCAGGCAACTGCCACCTGTCTGGCTCAGAGCCTGCCACATCCGAGTCACGGCACCATTTATGTTGCAGAACCCAGAGTCAGAGAGACCACTGAGTGAAGGAAAAAGAGATTCTTTATTTAACGCGCGGGCTTAAGGCTGGAATCATTTCCAAAGAGCCAGAAGCCCCGAAATACATCAGCACATTGGTTTTATAGACATTGTGACACATATGAAACGGCTCCTCCTCCCCCTCCCGCGTGGGGTTGCAGTCCTCAACATTTCTTCTCTTAGCACTATTGTTTATAATACAAGAACTGGGTTATAGGGTAGCCATGATAAGGAGAGAACAGAAGAGAACAGCAGAGAACAAGATATACAATTGTATGACCTTTGACAAGATAAGGAATTCCTGTGTCTCGTCAGCTTACAACAATATATTCAAGGGAGAAAGAGCTCAGCAAGAACATGAAGCATGAGGCTGCATGAGGCTACTTAGTCTGACCCCCGATATGGCTGCTACAATATGAATAGCTTCAAGACTTTTAAGAACATTGGATTCTGTTCAAAGCCACACAAGCAGAGTTCCACTCATGTGACAGGGCTTCCCCTTCATCTCCTTCCCCTTGCATCTACCCAAATCTGCTCTGGAGAGTCCCCAACCTTGTGGAGCAGATGGGGTGGGGAGGGAGGGACACAGAATGGATGACAGAAATCCATTCCACCAGTGATGTCTGTTCTGCTGCTGGATGGACACAACCAATTTCTCCTCTCAGCTTTGCCTATCAATGTAACTTTCCCTGGTGGGGTCCCAAACATGTATTGGGCCTGGAACCCTGTGGAGGGGTGGATATGGCTGAAAGAGGGACAATTTGGAATGGAAAAATGGGCAGGAAAATCCTTGAACAACCCCTTCTTCCAATGCGTTTCCACTCCAAATCCCCCTTGCCCTCAACTGCTTTCCCACTGCCAACTCAGTTGTCAGGGTATACATGTTTGTGTGTAATGTCTAGTTGGCCCTTAAAGTGTGTAGAAAATAAGAGCAGTGGCTCAAATCACATGGAGAGCAAAAAGGGAGAACCACCCCTTTGGGGACTGGACTCCAATGACAACTACAGACTCCCCTTTACCTCAGCCTTGGGTTAATATTCACTAGGCCCAGTGTGTAGACTAGGTATTCAATATGATTAGCTCTTAGGTGATTCACATTTCTCACTACAGCATATTCCATATTCTTATGACTTTTTTTCAGAGCTCAAGGGTTCTAGCATCTAGCAGTATGTCTCTCACACCTCTCACCTAGCACTTCCATCACAGGAATAATGCATTTCCCCTCCCAAACAAACCTTTAAACGTTTTCATTGGGAAAACACAGTTCTTCTCCCAGCTAGCACATACTGCTTTTAATTGCCATGTGCAATGCAACTGTGTAAGGTCGCTCATGCACCTACTGTAATGTTCCTGTGACACCACTTATGACGGCTGACATTATTCTAAGAACAATTTACATCTCTCTCTCTCTCCTCAGTGGCTGAATCTTCTCTGTCCCTTCATGTGCGATTGCAACATTGGAGGGCTCAATCAGTGCTACCTTTTAATAATATGATGGAACTCTTAGAGGCTCCCCCCTGCCATACACACACACCAACACACACTTTGGTTCACACATAATGACAATGCAGAGTATGGGTTGACTATGGATTGTTGTTGAATTGTGGGTTGCTGTTGAATCGTGGGTTATGTGCAAACCCTGCACTATGCTTTAACTTTGGGTTGTTACTCACAAACAACCCAGGAAGAGAACCTATGGTTTGCTGTTGGGTTTGAACTCTGCCTTGTTCATGATTAACAACCCATAGTTAAACCATAGGGCAGGGTTTGCATGACAACCCATGATTCAACAACAACCCATGATTCAATGACAACCCATACTGAACCTGTACTCTGGGTTGTCATTATGTGCAAACCAGGACAATGTCTTGCCAATTCAAGAATCCTTACTTGAGCTTTTAATATTTCTTTGTTGGCTGTGTGCTTCAGTGTTGCGAAAAGCCAGCATTGGAGTGCTCATCTAGCCCTAGTTAGTTTTGGAAAGCAAGCAAATGACTGCTAACAGACAGCCTGGTTCTCAGAACATAAAGATGTCTGATGTTATCATCTACCTTTTCCTACAAACAACTACCTTTCCCTACAAACCTTAATTATTTTTGAGAAAGTGCTGTTGCAGTTTAACATTCCAGGACTCTTGCACTACCAACAAGCAGATGTATATATGCTACTGTGTACTTATTAAATGTTTTTCTACTCCATAAACTAAGTAGTAGCTTCAATCTTTATCCATAGTAATGAATAACATGTAAACTTATATGTGTAAGGATCTTTCCTATGTAACAGATGTTAGTAACGCCAGCTCTAATTGCCAGTTGAAGGAGAGGGAAAGCGTGCCTGCAGTGAAACACCCAACATCTGAACAGGTGAATGGATCCATTTGGTGGTATGCATCCCTGCATCATGTTATTTTGTACCTGCATCATATGCAAGCGCAGACTGAGAAAGTGCATACATTTCTGCACGTCAATAATCCTCGCTAAACTGAAGCTTTTATATGTAAATACAAATGAGAACTCCAGAGGAAAAAAACTGGTAATTTAGAATGCCAGAAAATATTATAATTCTCAGGCTGGAACACTGCCAGGATTCCAAAGACTTTCTCTTCAGTTCCGAATCCCTCACAAAAGCACTCACAGCAGGAGAAAGGACATATTGAATTTATCTTAAAGAATTCCCCCCTTTTCCCACAAATATGTGAAAGTAGAACAGAACAAGTCTGAAAAGGGAACAGAAGGGCTTGTGATATTTTTCATATTTAAATTCAAGCAAGATGTGAAAAGAGCTAATATGTTACAAGGCCTGTGAAAGTCAAAATATTAAACCTTGTGGTTCTAATGTACTATAAATCATATTCAGGGAAGAGAAGGAAATCCATTCTCACACTTTGTCTCTTGGAACTTATAGCTCTTTTGAAGAAATCTGTTTAAACCAGTTAAATCAAATCAGTTGAACCTGCTTAATTTTCTTCCTATATTGGAGAAGACTGCAAACCAGAGAACATTAATATCAAACAGAAAGCCAGACTGAAATAGTAATTGAGAAGAGGGTGTAGGAACCCTCAGAAATTCTGTTCAGTTTGTAAAAATAATCAGATTTTTTTTTTTAAAGATTGATATTTAATATGTTTCCTGTTTCTTTACCTAAGAACATAAGAAAAGCCATGCTGGATCAGATCAAGGGTACATCTAGTCCAGTATTCTGTTCACACAGTGACCAACCAGCTGCCCACGGAAAACCCACAGGCAGGACATGAGTGCAACACGACCCTCTCTCCCAGTCCTCCAGCAACTGGTGTACATAGGCATACTGGAGGAAGCATACAGGACTAGTAGCCATTGGTAGCCTTTGCCACAGGTGGCTCAGTGGGGCAAGAATTAAAAAGAAAAGAAAAGGGACAGGCAACAGGTCACAAATCATTAGAACTTAGAGTGGGTATAGTCAGTTTTCCTAGGCCAGCAATTGGGATCCACAGCCTAAGTAGGATTCTCATTATAGATTCCCATTCTGGATCAGGATATGCAGGCACAAAAAGTGTGTTGTGTGTGTACATTCCATGGCTGGGTGTCTATAATCAGGGCTGTGTGCAGTTCTCAATGCTGGATTAGGAATGGTGTGCACAGAGCCCAAAGTAGGATCAGAGAAAGTGGAATGTGTTGTGTATGAGATCCCCATCAGTACTGAACCTTGTGGATGGAGATGTGTTGTCTATATGTCTTCCAATTCAGACAGGAAAGTACATCGTCATTTACTGTCTATATCAATGTGTAGGGATATGATTGGTAAAATGCTGGGCAAAAGCCAGTGTTTGGAGTGATTCACTCCAGACAGATTTTGGGGAAGGCGGCGGGGAGTGTTCCATGAAAAATATTCAGAGAATTCAATATTTTTCAAGAAGCAGTTCAGTTATTTTAAAGAATATCATAACATTAATTCAAGAAAGATAACAAATTGAACATATATGTCCTCATTTACTGAATCTCATGAACAAACAGGATTGCACTTACCATCAGTACCCCAAAATGTGTAAGATGATTGCACAAGCAAATGGTCTCATTCTCATTTGACTCTGCTTGTGCAAGGCAACCTGTAGTATTCCACCCACCTTGGCCCTCTAGAGAAATCAAGGAACACATGAAATTATTATTATGCTTTTAAAAATAATATAGAAAGTGACTTACAAGAATTATAAAAAATATACAATGAAATGATAAAATAGAAACACAATACAAAGCAATCATAACACAATAAAAATAGACACTTTGAAGTACGAGCAGTCAAACTAAAAGAAGAGGCAAACAAGTGGGAGATTGTAGGCAGTATCCAACAGGGTGCTGTGCCCCTGCTGATTCTGTTCTGCAAGCAACACCCACTGCTTCTGGAACGGAGTTGTAGCACTTCTGGTAGCAACTGGAAATGAGTGGAAATGCTCATTTCTGGAATGGGCAGATCAGTGGAGCTCACATAAGGGAGCTCTGCGGACGTGTTCTGATCCAGAAATGAGCATTTCTGCTCATTTTGGGGCTTCCTATAGGAAGTATGAAATCTCCATGGCACAAGTGGCAGGTCCCACTTGTGCAATTGAATTGGCAGAAGGGGTCACTTGTACAATGGCCCAGTTGGATACTGCATCTCTGCTCTAGGCTCCCCATGGAATGCAAGAATGATATGGGAAGTAGTCACAATCACTCTTAGCACCTTCTCCCTGATGGTTCCTTGGTTTACCTGGTGGTGATGGAGCAGCTTGGAGGATGACTAGAATGCATGCGGTGGAACACTGCAGTAAATACAATCAAATAGAGCTGCCCCAAGATATTTTGCTGCCTGAGACAAAGGACAAGACAGCACCACCCACACTCCAGACAGAATCTTACTGGACTGACAGTTGAATATTACTTCAAAAGGAGAGCATCCTCCACCATACCTGAGGACAGCAGGGTAATTTAGGGGTTGCAGTGCAGGCTAGCTTAGGGGATTCAGGGGGAAATGTGGCTCCTGCCACTGTCCCACTCCCCAGCATTTGCTGTCTGAGGCAGTTGATTACTCTGCCTATTGCTAGGGCTAGCCCTGTGATCTAACAGGTAAGAACTAATTATCAAGCCTTGTTGTTGTTCAGTCGTTAAGTCATGTCTGACTCTTCGTGACCCCATGGACCATAGCACGCCAGGCCTTCCTGTCCTTCGCTCTCTCCTGGAGTGTGCTCAAGTTCATATACAGTGCATCGGTGACGCTATCTAGCCGTCCCCTTCTCCTTTTGCTTTCAAACTTTCCCAGCATCAGGGTCTTTTCCATTATCAAGCCTACTCTATAGTAGTTATGCCAGCAAAGAGACAATATTTCTCTGCTACCCCTGCATCCTAAGACAGGAACCCAGTACAGCTGTTCTGAGTGGATCAGGCTGTGATTGTACTTGAGCCACAAGGAGTGGTTCAAGAATCCTTAGAGGCTCACTGTGAAATGTGTGCTAAACACTTTCAGGGTACAATCACCTTCCTTCTCAGTCCCTCAGTCTAGATACCAGACTAATATTCCTGACACACTGCTAGTTGTATTAGTTAAAAACAGATCTCAAAGATCAGAAATAATAATTGCACTATTCTTCCTATATCAGAAATGAAGGGAAAAAGTTCAGACTTACTGTTCTTGTTCATATCCCAAAAGACACAGGTAGGTTTGGGAGCCTTCTAAATATTTACACAAGTAAAAATAAAAAATAAAAAGAGCTTTTATAAACATTGCATCTCCATTATTGAGATCCCTACATTAAAATATGTTTTGTGAAATCTATTAAAGCATCCTGAGCTAAAATGCTCCATTCAAATGTCTTTCAATTTTTGGTTCCAATCCTGTGGACTGAGGATGAGAGAATGAGGGACAAACTACATCAGGCATGGAGGGAACAATCCTATGTCCCCTAGACAGCGTTTTGAGTTTGCTGGGCTCTGAGGTTAGAACCAGGGCTCTGACCTTGAAGCCCAGAAACTGTGCTTCCTGCCCCCTCCCCCTCATAGCTGGTGTGGTTCTCTCAGCGATGGCTATGTCTCTACATTTGGAAATGGAGTGCAGAGACGGGGAAAAGGGGGCGGTCCCAGGGGCAGGGAGGGGAAAAGACTGCGGAAGCTGCAGTATGCAGCTTCCTATGTGCCACATGGCCTCCCCTCTCCCACTCCAAAGATCACCTCCATGCTCCAGCCACCCTGCATTGAACAGTCGTCATCCTCCGAATTCAGAGGCTGATGAATCTCCATAGGATTGTGCCCTAAATGTGCTTTTGCATTTAACCTGCAGATTTTAAAAAATGCAAATTGCATCTGGAACTGATTAGAGCTTTTCTACATGTGGCATTTATTGTGTACCTATCATTTCTCACTCACATTTTTTTTTACAAATTGACAACAACGTGACCCTCCAGTTTCACTTCTATTTTTTAAGAGCACTTTCCCGGTTCATTTTAGAGCAGAGAAAATGGAGTATTATTTCTGAAAGTGAAAGAAAACACATTTCCTCACTTGTGCAATTATGTTATTCCGCTATACCACCTAGAGGTTATGTAGAAGAAAAGCAGGAAAGGAAAATCTTTTTGTGTAGAGCTCAGCTCTCAATTCTGCAAAACCGAAAGTAGATACAGTGGATTAACAGTCTCCTGTAGAAAAGTTCCTAGTGGAATCTGGGCCTGCATGGAGGGGGGGGATTTAACTCTTTCCTTCCCTGTGTCAATCTCAAGGAAAATCCCTTTACAGAAGCTGTTATTTGCTTACAGAGGAAACCTCCTGATCACATTACATCTTTTTTGACCCTGGGCTGCTCTGGCCACCTGACAAGGGCAGAATTAGACCTTTCAGCAAACTATTGGTTCAAATACCCATATGTGGAGATAATATGAATGCAGGCAGAGAGCACTTCCAAGGGATAATCAATGAGTAGAACAGGGAGTTCATCCCCTCTTTGTGCTTGCTGATTCTCCCCTGCAAATGCCATGCCCCACCCATTTTTCTCCCACCCATTTACTCTCTCCTGCAAATGCTAGGCCCTGCATTGGATTTCCCGTGTTTCTGTGTAATGCCTTGTTTCGGCCTGAGTTCATGGTTGAACCGATGTGAACCCACTTCAAGTCCAAAATGCTATCACTTAGATCACACCTGTTCACATTAAGTAGATATGCTGTGTTCGCTCCAATCCTGTGAAACCCTGCCTCTCCCTCCCTCTTCTTGGAAGCAAAGAAACTAATATTCAGCAACCTTCAGGCAAAAGGAGCTTTCCTTGCTTTCAGAGGGAAAGGCAGAGGCACTGGTGGTTGCAGACTCCCCAGTCATCAGCAGAGTGCCTTTTGCCACTGAAGATGTGACTGGGATTCCAAGTCCCAACATCCTAGTGGGAAGTTCCTACTAAGAAAAAAGACCCCCAGGGAGTTCTAGTCACAATCCTGGAGGAAAAAAGCTCAGCTTAAGGCTGGAATTCCTGCAGCCATCATCTCTGCTTTTCCCTTTACCTCCTTAGTGAGTTTCTTTTGTCTTTAGGCAGAGAAAGGAGGTGGTAGCATGGGTGCCTCTCAAGCACCTTCAAGGAAAGTGTGCATGTTTGCCTGCAGCATGTGCAAAGCTCTGCCCCAGTTTAGGGTGAACACAGGGATGCTCTTGTATCTCTAGCACAGCTGTTTAAGGATGTTGTGTTTATTGCCTATACTTTACATGTTTCCTTCAACATACACCAGCGCACTTGTAGCAAACGCAATTGCTTTTGGGGACTGCTCTTAAGGAAGCTGTACATCCATAAGATCTAATGGAATGTGTTAGGACTAGAATTCAAGCTGTGTCAGAAAAGGCACTTCTGTTTGTAAAAGCCACATTTCTATTTTAATTGCTAAAGATCGAATGAGGATGCTTCCAGATGGAGGGTTCCTAGGGCTAAAACCAAAAGCTGTTGTGCACATATTCAGTCTTTTCCTCAACAGAACTTTTCTGGTAAGACAAAAGATGGAAGCAGTAGGAAAACACAGGGGGCTACAAATGGAAGATGATGATGCACATAAAATTCCATGTTTGAGGCAAGGCAACTGCAGGATAAAAGCCTCATATGGAACCCCCTGAACCTCTTCCCATTCTAATTTCATTTGGCTTTGTGTGACATTACTGATCTTTTAAAAATAAACAAAAGATCTACATCTCTTACCTGGATTTTGTCATGTTTAACTGTATGCTTAATGGTAATCTTCACAGCATCCTGGAGATCATGGATAGTGATATTGCCAATACTGCATGCCACCACATAACTTGTTAAGTTGGTGTGAGCTTCTGCATCCTATGGAAGATTAATTTAAACATTTATAGCACAAATATTTTTTCTGAACCATCAGCAATACCTAGGGTACATGGATTTATTTCTTCACATTGCCAGAATAAATATGTTGTCAGTAGATTAACACCTAACATCGCCCATTATAAGAATGTCCTGTTTATAACATAAAATAGTTGCTTTTCCTCCCAGAATGTTTGCTATTTCCCTTATTATCGCAACATATAGTGTTATAAGGACAACTTGTACGGTAATTTCCAGAAAGTTTCTCTCTTAACCACTGTTTTCTGAAGCAAACCAGAGTTAACTCTCAAACAATGCTGATTGATATCCACTTTTGACATAATTAGATCACTTCCCAAACCGAGACTGTAATAGTTTTCTTATTTTATTAACAAAACTGTCTCCAGGGGAAGGAGCTAATCTTTATTTTTGGCATTAAATAAACTTGTAACACAATACATTTACTAGATTTTCTACCACATAATGAGTGCCCAAGAGATAATGGAGATAAGATTCCCAAGTTCTGTCCAAGGAAAATCCCTGTGCATCCCTCCCTCCCTCCCTCCCTCCCTCCCTCCCTCCCTCCATCTCTATTCAGGCATTCCATTTCTGTACAGATGGAAAGAAATGCTATGCATATAACTGTTTATGTTATGCAATATTTAAATCTTTGCATGACCTTTGTGAGTATCTGAGTAGGCCTGAAGCCTCACCTCGTTACTGTGTGAAAGAGCTTTTCTACACGAGACATTTCTTGTACACTCATCATTTCTTACTCATGGTTGTTTATGGGTTCTTTAGATGACATTATGATTTTCCAGTTTCACTTCTGTTTTTTAGGAACACATTCTCAGTTCTTTTGTGTGAAAGCAAAAGAAAACTTATTTTCCTACTTGTGTAACTGTGTTATTCCACTACAGCACAGTGCCACCTAGAGGTTATGTAGTGGAAGAGCAGGAAAGGAAAAGCTCTTTTTATAGAGCTCAGATCTCATTTCTACAATGAAACCAAAAGTAGATACTGCGGATTAACAACCTTGTGTACAAAAGCTCAAAGGCCTGTGGAATATTACTGCTTAGTGACAGATTCTGAAACGGGGGGAGAGAGGCTATTGCTTTTAATATTTAGATAAGGCCTGAATCAGGTAAAACAATGTTTGATTGTCCTGGGAAACATCACTTTGTGATGTTTTAAAATGGACATGAATGCTTCCAATGTCTTCCTCGTGTCTATGCTTGAAGAAGAAAGAGAACGGTGCATGAACTTGAGGCTCGCCAGTGCTCATGTATATGGGTGGGGAACCTTTCTTCTGTCAAAGCCTGCATTCTCTTGGAGGTAATCTGTTGGGAGTCACATGCCAGTGGTGGGTGGAGCTGGAGCCAAAAGTGGGTGGGGTGAGAGCCAAAGTGGGCAAAGCCACCCTTTTTCTCCTCTTTCTGACACCCTCTTTTCTCTCTGGTTTAGTGTTAGGTGTAAAACTAACTCTAGACCATGTACAATGCACCAGGAAAGGGGAAGCCCGCCCTTCTACTCATGTGTTTATCTCTCCGTTGTAGTCCACCCTTCGGGCTGCATGGAAACTAGTGAGAAACACTAAAGCCAACCCAGCACTGGACAAAATGGTACAGCTGAGAAGACCAGGCAGTATCCCTCACAGAATTGCTTTTAAAATACTATGACGTCAATGAAGTGAAAGCAATCATTCAAAACTTATGCAGGCATCCAGGGCTCATTTCATGATGTATTAAGTCAGTAAACATGGGATCTGCTTCATTAGGAGGTAATGAAGTTCATTCTATTAAAATTTGGAGTACATGTAACTTTCTCCTGTTACACAAGTGTCTAATTCTATTTATTAGCAATCTGAGAATCTGCCTTTTCATGTCAGCAATAAGCCACCTTGAGTTCCATGATGGAAGAAATGTGGGATATAAATGTAATAAAAACAAACAAACAATAAAACACAATAAAATAGAATACACCATAATATAATACATTCAAACAAAAAGCAAAGAACATTTCTTTTAGCTTAGTGCTACATGGTAGGAGAGAGATCAATCAATTATGAGGATATAGATAATTTTAATAATTAACTGATATTTGTAATCATTAACAAAAACAAATATAAACTAGAACTATTCATAATGAATATTGATTGTATTAAAGAAGCCAGCCATGGACAGAGAAATGGACAGACCCTATGGGAGATCTTATGGTGAAAAAACCACCATTCCCTAAACAATACTGGCTTGTGTGTGCTGGCCAGGGAAGAAGTACTAAGGGACTTCTTCCCATTTTCATGAATGGGAAGTAAAAGAAGTCAGCCCTTGAGCTGGGATACCTTTTTGGCCCTTCTGGGCATGTTGGACGAACAAGTGGGCTTTGGATCTGGCAGATCCAAAGCTCTCCCCTGACATGGCCCTAGAATGCCCTGTTTTTACAGCATCCACTGGCCCCTCATCTGCCCTCCCTGGGAGCTTAGAATTGTTCCCTAAATGAATTATGTGTCACCATGACATAGCAACATTTCCCCAACTGCTATATGCCTCTGCTTTTCCTGTTCACTATAAGCTTCTTTGTTGGCATTACAATGGAATGTTGCAGAGACTAAGGGCTCTACAGATATTGTTGGGTGATTTTAAGAAGGCAGTGGAGGGTCATGGTGATTTGCCAAGCTAGATTATGCTTAATATCTATCCACAGTTCCAATAAAAAGTATAATATATGCCAGCACAATGCTGCAGAGTTTTGCGGATGCACTGGAGACAAAGGTCACTAGAAATGATTTATAGAAAACAAGCTGTTCATTGAAAAACAAAGTTTCTTTCTTGACTGTAGTTTCTGTGCAATGCAAAATGATATTTTGCCAGTGGCCAAGAGTTTTCTACAACTCAGGACTTCTTATTTGTATTTGGAAGAAAACTAGTATTTAAGAACACTCTGTCCCACAAACTCTCAGAGGCATCGGAATTCTACTCCAAATATAAAACAATGTTATTATTATGTATCCATTGTTCCCAATAGATATGTAAGACTTATTCAGATGTTATATGAATAAGCTGCAGGAGGGAGCAGACTGTGCTTGCTCAGCGTCCGCACATTCACTGTAAGGTCTCAAGCTGAACTAGATGTGATGTTCATTGAATAAATGCAATTAATGTGCAGGTTCCCCCTCCCCAAAAGGAACATTTATTTATTGACTGATTGATTCAATGATTCTACCTACCCCCACAAGGTGGTTCACAAAAAAGATATTTTTTAAATCCATGATAAATAGTATAAAATGCAATTAAAAAGTAAAATATGGCTTGGACTCGATGGCCCTGTAGGCCCCTTCTAACCCTACTATTCTACTATTCTATGAAATCATTTAGCTCAACAAATTAATTCTATGCAAAGTGGAATAAACATGTTTTCAAAGTTCTTTTCAAAACCAACAGTGACAGGGCCATATGACTTCCCTAGAAGGGAGGTTCCAAAGATGTGAGGCCATCATGGAGAAGGTCCTGTCCCTGCTGCTCACTAAACTAACAGCTCATACTGGTCAGCATCAGAACAGGGCCTCTGATGCTGATCATAGAGCTCAAGAAAGCTCATATATGCAGGACCACATATTTATATAATGTAGAATTAAACTCTATGGGCAGTATCCAGTGGTGCCATTGCACTAGGGGGAATGCTTGCTAGCACAACAGGAAGCTAGTGCTTGCTTGCCACAGCTAAGTTTCTGGACTAATGACTAAGTTTCTGGAACAGAACAGGTCAGCAAAGCGCATGGAAAGGACTTCCGCTGACCTATCCTGTTCTGGAAACATTAGTTTGGGCTAGCTTCTGGGATTGCTGTAGAAAGGGCTAGTTTCCCATTGCACTAGCGATAATTCCTGCTAGCCCAAACTGATGAGCTCTGGTGGACTGTCAGAAATGGATACTGTTCATACTTTCCACCTCCTGTGGCTCTGCTGTTCATGCAAGTCCCGATTCATGCAGCTGCAGAGTTCCTGATTAAATTGAAAATGCCCTACAGACATTTCTCAGACATTAAAATTAACGAGTGTCATCCTCCTCTCCCCACCCACCATCCATACCATGTCTGTACAGGGCTATAACTTCAGCAATATCTCACTGACATAAGACAAGATAAATTGCAAAATACTACTTTTCATGGTTTTAAAGGCCTCTTTTGTATTCATTCAAATGAAATCATTAACTTGGATTGGTGCATGTTCATGCTTACCTGAAAGAGTCCATTTTTATTGAAGAAAGTAAACTGAGCCCTGGATATAGCATCAAGATCTTCTGGGCTTAAACTGTTTAGTAAGCTTGGAGGCAAAGCAACAGAAGCCAAGGAATTTTCTTGGTTTTTATCAAAATCAATCTGGAATAAAAAAAATGAGAAAAGAGACATTAAAATAAAAATGAAATATCTTTCCCACATTGAACAAAAGCACACACTGAGCCATATGAATCCATAATCATTTAGTGCACAATCCTATGGTTGCGCCCTCATTAGGCAGAATCCTCTCATCTTGGAGACTTCCGCGTATCCAGTGCCCTACATAGCTGTTGCTGGCAAGGCAGGAGGAGGACGGAAGTGATTTTCACCTCTCTATTCTCCATTTACATATATTTCCCCTAGATGGGCCTTTGAGCCTTGCTAGAGAAGGTGCACTGGTGGGGGCTGGGCTGGAGAGGCCATAGAATTTCTCATATCCTGGCCTCTCCTCTCCCCTCCCACCAGCACACCCACTTTTCCTTCCCTCTGGAATGTGTTGCCACATTTGCGACCTTGGGAAGCAGCCAGTGCAGTTCTTTCTGTGGCAGCTGTGAAGGGGTGGGGGAGGGCGTTTGGAACTCAGAGTCAGCCTCCCAAGGGCATAGCAGCATCTACAGCCTCAGGAGGGGGACTCCGAACACTCCTATGTTCCCTGGGCCACTCTCCCAGGGACAACAGGATTGCTCTCCCCATCAATAATAAATCTGGTTTAGAAGTAGGGAATCATAATACCTTGCGGACCACTTCTGCATTATGCAGTATTTGTATTTTTGGAACTGAAATTTGAAAATTAATAGTTGAGACTGATCTGAATATAACAAAACCTTTTGGTTTCAGCAAGCTGTTGATTCTTCAGCTGCTTAGGTTCTCTCTTTTTTTTTTTGTCTGGCTCTTAAGAAAACTAAGCCCTAGCTGCATGCATACCATTCTACAAACCATGCTAAGACATATATGGATATCTAGATTTGCACTCCAGGAGTTCAGAAATGCACCTCTCTATTAAGCATAAATATAAAATTATATTTCATAATATTTCAATTTCTATTGTTGTTGAAAGCAGTAGTACAGGGCTGCACAGACTAGGACAAAAACCTTGGCAAGCAAAGTACAGCCCAAGGTACAGGCCTTACATTGATAATTTCAATATAAAATAAAATACGTAGTGGAGTCAGTGGAATTTCTGCTTATGCAAATTCTTTTAAGGAACCAAATGGTTGCCGACTAGTAATACTCTATCTCGAAGTGCATTAGCTAATTGGCAATTTTGATAGTGCCCAAATGTTATTACTTATTTGGGAATATTTATCCCCAGAGACATATCTCAAATGCTCAAGCTCAAATTGAATAAGTTGATTAATGAGATCTCACAGGATTTAAAGGGGCATCTTTAAAGCCGAGTTCATGGGGTAAGGTAAATGCACTCATGATGAATCCCTTAACTTGGATTGTTTATGTTATATGTGGGATTCCTTTATCTATATCTGGAAAATATTTTCAAAAACTCAATGCTTTGTTTTGTAAAGGGGGGGGGGGCTGGTTCCTCCCTGCCACAGATATCCTTAAAAAGGATTCTACTTCCAATTAAAGAATATGGGTTTGGCTTTCCGGATCTTGCTTTAGGTCATTGGGCTTATCTGTTGATCTCTCCTAAATGTAGGTCTTTTCCACTTCAATCAGGTATCCCAGTTGGTCAGTTTAGGAATTTTCTTGTCTGGATCCTCTCTCTAAATGGATGGCATTAGGTTCTCGGCACATTAAAATGGATAGGGTTCCTCCCACAGTTAGAGATGTGTGACAAATAATGTCACTTCAATTACATTTTGATCCATTTTCTCATGCAAATTGACTCTATCAGGAAACCCAGATTTAAAAACTAGTAAGACAATATTTTTGTGGTGGACTTGGACATATAAATGGATTTTATGTTGGACCAACTAGCGCATGCTGATGATGAGTTTTTGTCATTCTTGGCTTTATATGCCAAAAACGTCTTGCCTGCTACAGCTGAATGCCAATATTTGCAACTGCAACATTTGTTAGAACCTAGGTTACGCCCTTCCGCTTTTACAGAGTCTCCTTTGCTATTGGAAGCACTTCTTGAGGCTGATCAGTTATACAGACCCATGATTATAAATACTTATTATAGGTGATAAATATGATACACAGGGTCTTAAGCAGGAATGGAATAAGGAACTGGATTGTCCCATTTTGCCTAATCGCCGCTTTAGCATCTGTATCTGAAGCATCTATGGATCTTAGGTTACGCCTTATTCAGCAAAAACTCTTGTTCGTGCATATTGGATGCCACAACAACTCTTTAGTGAGGGTTTGTCTTAGTTGGCTAATTGCTGAAGGTGTAACTCAGTTAATGCTTCTTTTAATCATATGTTTTAGCAATGCCCAATAGTTGTCTCTTTTGGGGAGATTATTATATGTATAAGCTTTGTATTGGAACACTCTTTAATTTACTGATGTACATGTCCTTTTATCTACCTGCTTCCTGGAAGTTAACGTGCAGTCAGTGCAAATGGACTGTCCAACCCCTTTTGACAGCTAAAAGACTGATATTACAACACTGGAAGGGTAATGCTCACCTCCTATAATGCAATTAGGGATGTCAGAGAATTCCGCCACAGGGTCTTGGTGAGGCCGAATGCCAGTGCATTTGGCCCCCCGAAATCTGTGGCGGAACGGCCTGCCCCCCCGCGGATCCCCCCTGGGACGAGACTTACCTGGGGCGGATGTTCCGGGCAGCGGCGGCTCCGGCAACTTCGGCGGCTGGTCTTCCGACCGGCTGCCGCCGCTGCCATTTGCAGTCTGGTCGTTTGGGGTTTTGTTTTGTTTTTTACAGAGACGTGATAGGCTGAGTAAAGACTTACGTAGCCTATCACATCCCGGTAAAAAACAACAACAACCGCATACGCAAATGGCGACGGCTACAGTCACTGTCATTTGCGTTCCTTATTTTTCGCCGTCTTAGTCTACGTAAATATTTACGTAGACTATTATGGCGAAAATAAAGGGGAACGCAGATAGCATAGTGGGCGCTATTGGCGTCCCTTTTTGATTCACCTTTTTAGCCTACATAAAGATTTACGTAGGCTAAAACGGCAAATCAAAAAGGGACGCAAATAGCGCGCACTACGCTATTTGCGTTCCCCTTTATTTTCACCGTAATAGTCTACGTAAATATTTACGTAGACTAAGATGGCGAAAAATAAGGAACGCAAATGGCGGCGGCCGTAGCCGCCGCCATTTGCGTATGCTGTTTTTTTGGTTTTTTTTTACCCAGCAGCCACCGCGGCCGGAAATCCGGCTGCGGATGGCCCTGGCCTGGCTGGCTGCTCCACAGAGCTGCCGCGGAGCAGAGCCGGCTGTCGAGGATTCGGGGGGGGGGGAGGACCGGATTGCCTCCCCCCCATTGAGGATTCCAGGGGGAGGGATGGAACGCCTCCCCCCCCCCATGAACAGAATCCGCGAAAAGGTAAGTCACTTTCGTACATCCCTAAATGCACTGCCCCCTTCATGGATCACTGCCTTGTTGTGGCGAAGGGGCTTGCATAACTCATTGAAGCCATAAGCTATGCTGTGCAGGGCCACCCAAGATGGACAGGTCATGGCAAAGAGTTCTGACAAAATGTGGCCCACTGGAGAAGGAAATGGCAACCCACTCCAGTACTCTTGCCAAGAAAACCCCATGGAACGTATCACAAGGCTAAAAGAGATGACGCCTGAAGATGAGCCCCTCAGGTCGGAAGGTGTCCAATATACTACTGGGGAAGAGCAGAGGGTATTTCCAAGTAGCGCCAGAAAGAGTGAAGCGGCTGGGCCAAAGCCGAAAGGACACTCAGCTGTGGATGGGTCTGGTGGTGAAAAGAAAATCTGATGCTGTAAAGAACAATATTGTTTAGGAACCTGGAATGTAAGATCAATGAATCCAGGTAAGCTGGAGGTGGTCAAACATGAGATTGAACATCAACATTTTGGGAATCAGCGAACTAAAATGGACAAGCATGGGCGAATTTAATTCAGGGGACCATCATATCTACTACTGTGGGCAAGAATCCCTTAGAAGAAATGGAGTAGCACTCATAGTCAATAAAAGGGTGGGAAAAGCAGTACTGGGGTACAATCTCAAAAACGATAGAATGATCTCAGTACGAATCCAAGGCAAACCATTCAACATCACAGTAATTCAAGTCTATGCCCCAACCACTAATGCCGAAGAAGCTGAGGTTGATCGGTTCTATGAAGACCTACAACACCTTCTAGAACTAACACCAAAAAAAGATGTCCTCTTCATCATAGGGGATTGGAATGCTAAAGTAGGAAGTCAAGAAATAACTGGGATAACAGGCAAGCATGGCCTTGGTGTACAAAATGAAGCAGGACAAAGGCTAATAGAGTTTTGCCAAGAGAACACGCTGATCATAGCAAACACTCTTTTCCAACAGCACAAGAGGCGACTCTACACATGGACATCACCAGATGGTTAATATCGAAATCAGATTGATTATGTCCTTTGCAGCCAAAGATGGAGAAGCTCCATACAGTCAGTAAAAACAAGACCTGGAGCTGACTGTGGCTCAGATCATGAGCTTCTTGTTGCAAAATTTCAGCTTAAATTGAAGAACGTAGGGAAAACCATTAAACCTTTCAGGTATGACCTAAATCATATCCCTTATGAATATAGAGTGGAGGTGACAAATAGATTTAAGGGATTAGACCTGATAGACAGAGTGCCTGAGGAACTATGGACGGAGGTCCGTAACATTGTTCAGGAGGCAGCAACTCAATCCATCCCAAAGAAAAGAAATGCAAGAAAGCCAAGTGGCTGTCTGATGAGGCTTTACAAGTAGCTGAGGAAAGAAGGGAAGCGAAAAGCAAGGGAGAATAGGGAAGATATATCCAACTGAATGCAGAGTTCCAGAGAATAGCAAGGAGAGACAAGAAGGCCTTCGTAAATGAACAATGCAAAGAAATCGAGGAAAACAACAGAATGGGAAAGACTAGAGATCTCTTCAAGAAAATCGGAGATCTCAAGGGAACGTTTTGTGCAAAGACGGGCATGATAAAGGACAAAGAAGGCAGGGACCTAACAGATGTAGATGAGATTAAGAAGAGGTGGAAAGAATACACAGAAGAACTATACTTGAAAGATCTGAATGTCCCTGATAGCCATGATAGTGCAGTCACTGAACCTGAGCCGTACATCCTAGAGAGTGAAGTCAAGTGGGCCTTAGGAAGCATTACTAACAACAAAGCTAGCGGAGATGACAGTATTCCAGCTGAGCTATTTAAAATCCTAAAAGATGATGCTGTTAAAGTGCTGCACTCAATATGCCAACAAATTTGGAACACTCAACAGTGGCCACAAGACTGGAAAAGGTCACTTTACATTCCAATCCTAAAGAAGGGTAATGCCAAAGAGTGTTCAAACTACCGTACAATTGCGCTCATTTCACATGCCAGCAAGGTGATGCTCAAAATCCTGCAAGCTAGGCTTCAGCAGTATGCGAACCGAGAACTACCGGAAGTACAAGCTGGATTTCGAAGAGGCAGAGGAACTAGAGATCAAATCGCCAACTTTCGCTGGATCATGGAGAAAGCAAGAGAATTCCAGAAAAACGTTTATCTCTGCTTCATTGACTACGCTAAAGCCTTTGATTGTGTGGATCACAACAAACTGTGGCAAATTCTTAAAGAGATAAGAGTACCAGACCACCTTACCTGTCTCCTGAGAAACCTGTATGAGGGTCAAGAAGCAACAGTAAGAACTGGACATGGAACAACCGGTTGGTTCAAAATTGGGAAAGGAGTACGACAAGGCTGCATATTGTCGCCCTGCTTATTTAACTTATATGCAGAGTACATCATGAGAAACGCTGGCTTGGATGAATCACAGCTCAGAATTAAGAATGCCGGGAGAATTATCAAGAACCTCAGATGCGTGGATGATACCACCCTAATGGCAGAAAGCGAAGAGGATCTAAAGAGCCTCTTGTTGAGGGTGAAAGAGGAGAGTGCAAAAGCTGGTTTGAAACTCAACATTAAAAAAATGAAGATCATGGCATCTGGCCCCATCACTTCCTGGCATATAGAAGGGGAAGAAATGGAAGCAGTGACAGATTTTATTTTCTTGGGCTCCAAGATCACCGCAGACGGTGACTGTAGCCATGAAATTAAAAGACGCTTGCTCCTTGGGAGGAAAGCTATGGCAAACCTAGACAGCATAGTAAGAAGCAGAGACATCACCTTGCCAACAAAGGTCCATCTAATCAAAGCTATGGTTTTCCCAGTAGTAATGTATGGCTGTGAGAGCTGGACTATAAGGAAGGCTGAGCGCCGAAGAATCGATGCTTTCGAACTGTGGTGCTGGAGAAGACTCTTACGAGTCCCCTGGACTGCAAGGAGGTCAAATCAGTCCATCCTAAAAGAAATCAACCCTGAGTGCTCATTGGAAGGACAGATACTGAAGCTGAAGCTCAAATATTTTGGCAACCTAATGCGAAGAGAAAACTCTCTGGAAAAGACCCTGATGCTGGGAAAGACTGAAGGCAAAAGGAGGGGCGGATGGCAGAGGATGAGATGGCTAGATAGCATCACTGATGCAATGAATATGGACTTGAGCACGCTCCGGGATAGAGCGCAGGACAGGAAGTCCTGGCGTGCTATGGTCCATGGGGTCACGAAGAGTCGGACACGACTGAACGACTGAACAACAAACAACAACAAATGCAATGGATTGAAGACCTTACAAGACTTTTAACATTTGAACAGGTGGTGCCACCTGCGAATAGATACTTATCTGGATATTTGGTGTGATTTTGTTGAAGTTTATGTATAATTCTTAGAAAGATGTATTTTCATACATAGATGTATACACACACACACATACACACACACACACATTTCACATGCATGTATTGAAAGTGATATATTCAAATTTATATAGCCACACTTTTCCTTTTTTTTTGTTTTGTTGAAATTTCACAATAAAAATTGTGATTAGAAAATTAGACATTTTTTTCTAATTAGAAAAAACATCAATTTAAGGTAAGTGTGCCTGTTTATATATTTATTTGTAGCTGTGTTTCCTGTACCTGAAAGTCAGAAGCATTGTGCTGGGGACCAACACTGAAGGAGAAGCCACGGAACAAAGTTGAATTCAAAGATGAAATACCAAGTGCCAAATTCCGTGTTGAGATGCTCATGGAGGGGCCTGTAAACTGAATCTTCAGTGCTAAGGCATCAATGGTCTTTATAGCTCTAAAATCAAGCAGAACATCATTATTTTATTAAAATAATTACTGTACAATAAAAGCCTAAAGATTTTTTTTGTCTTTACATTTAAAACAAGCATCCAACATGAGGTGAATGTTGTTTTACTACTGATTTTCCAAAATATTAACATAACTTGAATGCTAGCCTATCTAGCTATCCATTATTATTATTAATTTGATTTGTACCTGGCCTTTCTGCCAAGAAAATGGCACTGAAGGTCCTTCTCAGTGCCTCCTCCCCTTCAAAATGCCCGTCAACCTAATGTGACAGGCATTTTGAACATTTGGCTGCTTATATCCACTGCGTTGTTGCTTGTTTTGGGGCACAGTTTTGTCTGTTTTTAATTTAATTTTATCCATTTGTAATGATACTGAAGTCTTGTAATAACATAATTGGTTACACAAGAAAGAATTACTGACTCTTGTGCGACATCTGGAACTTCTGTTGCCCCAGCAACCCACTCATGGACATGCTCAAAAGCTATTGCCTCTTCAGCTGCTTTGTGTCTCTCTTCAGGGATCCTTGTGGTGTCTGCTCTTCCAACTTTATTTCCTCTTTGAGTTAGTTGATATTATTTTAGCTAATGAGCTATAGTAATTTAATGCAATTAAATTTGAGCTCTTCTCTGTTTGTATCTATGATCTTATGTTACCAACACCACTACAATATTCTGTCATATTTATATCTGTCCATCTTTTACTTCGACTTCTCTTAAATGCTATTCCCAGGCAAATGCTATTTTAACATCAGAATAATCGATTTAATGTCAAGACCATGAATCCCAATGGTAGTATGTTTCAAATTTGGTTTTAGTTCTTTATTCACTTCACTCAGAGAGTTATTTCCACAATGGAAAGAAATAATTACACTGATTTTTCTGCTCCTTGTGCACTGCCAATATATGAAAGACAATTATTTTCTTGAAAACAACATATTGTCCATAGGTAGCTAAATGTTCTTGTAAGCCTTTATTTTCCCCCCCTTTTCCCCCCCAGAAATACTTACTCAGAAGATGATGCTGCTAAAACACTATCAGAACTGGTCAGAATATTGGAAAATATTGTGACTACAGTAGAACCCAGAGATTCATTGATTTCCTCATCATTCACAATTTTTTTAAGCTTCTGGATGACATCATTGACTTTGTCTAAAGTCAACTGCTGCCCTTCTCCCGTGAGATTCAGAAGCTGATTGGCTATATCAGCTGCATTTTCTGAAAGAACACACATAAAACAAAATACATCCTGATTAAAGTCCAAGAAAAAAAGTTCCTTTTCAAGTGAGCTTAAAAATCATGGCTCTAGTAATACGGACTGGGTATCAGTCCTGATCTAGGTTATGAATCGCTAGCCAGTTGCATATGGTTAAGCTGAAATAAGTGGGAGTGAAGCCTCAGCCAACATTCAGCAGAACATTACGTGTTCAAGACCACTGAAACCAATGAGCTTAAGCACACTAGACTTTGTGTTGGATTGTGGCCTTAGACTCTAGCAAGACACTCCATGCAACTTCAACAAAGCACTTCAAGACTCTAGAGAGACCAGTAACCAAAGTCCATAATAATTTATTTATTTTATTTTATTTATTATTGCATTTATAGCCCGCCTTTTTTCCTCTTGCAAGGAACCCAAGGTGGCTTACATTATCCTCCTCCTCTCTGTTGTATCCTCACAACAACAACCCTGTGAGGTAGGTTGGGCTGAGAGTCTGTGACTGGCCCAAAGTCACCCAGTGAGCTTCCATGGCCAAGTGGGGACTAGAACCCGGATCTCCCGGCTCCCAGTCCGTCACTCTCACCACTACACTACACTGGCTCTCAATGTTTCAAAATTATCTTGATCATGGAACAAATACCCAAACACTTGCCTGTGCAGTTTCTAAGGTCAGGTTCACCCCAATATGATGTGTAATTGTCCAGGTTTAGAAAGCTAAGAAGAAGAAAAACAGGCTTTATGATCTTAATAACACTGTTTGGAAGAAAAGAGTACAAAGGTTCACACAAGAAATCACACAGTCCTTCTACATTTTCTCTATGTTCTGCATTCCCTATTCTGCAATTTAAAACCCTCACTGGCATGTACCCCGATTCTGTACTCCTTCATCCTGCTCCCTCATCCTACCGCTGTATCCACAGTATACTTCATCCTTCTCTCACCAGTAAGCATCTCATGATCTTTGAGTTCTTACCATTTTCTTGATGCGATCTGCGTGGAGCTGCCATGGCAAAGTGTGATGTCGATCACTGTCGGTCTGGTATCTTTCCAGAAGTAATTTAGAGGATTTTCTTGACTCTCACATGTTTCTACAAAACCAAAGAAAAACAATGAACCAGAGCAAAAACAAAAAAACCTGGCTCCTTGAGTAAATGTTGCCTAAATTAGGCTGATTTTAATCATGCTTTATTAATGCTTTCCTACCATCATTTTTACCTACAAATGGCTACTTGAATCAGTAATTACAAATGGATACCTGTGTTAACAGGTGTTGCAGAATATAAGCTCTGCACTTTTCCCACTGGAGACAGAAATCATTTAATGCCTAATCATCTAATTCTCTCAAGTATTTAAAACTAATTTATAGTCTGACAGATGTCATCCATATGGTTTCTCTAAATCAAATATAAAGTTCATTTAAAATTTCCTTATTCCTGCATTGGTGATTTGCTATGCAGTACTCAAAAATTTCTCTGTACTACTTGGCATACAAGAATTTGGAGGTAAATAACTGGTGATGGACAGATGGTGTAACTCAGTTGTGCATAGCTATTCATGAACTAACGAAGACCCTATTCACATGGATGGCAAACTGTGTACACTCACTGATGGTTCAGTGGTTTAATGGGATTGCATATTCTCACCCTGTCCCTAGTCTAGTGTTGCCTCCTTATGATGTGTACCTGTGGATATATTCCAACATAATGATCTGCAATTCTTAACCTTCAAAATCCAGGGCAAAAATTGCATGTACAAGGTCTATGCATACACGAACGTACATGCTATTTACAATTGTGGTAAAAGATGTGACAGAACTTGGAACTGGGTATGTATGATCCCACCTCCCACTGTACATTCATAATTATATAAACGTCAGAATTGTCCCAAGTATCTGTGTGTGTGCACTCTCCCTCTCTCCTTCTGAATAGGTCTATGGTGCCTATGTATTAACTCTTTGATTCTCTGTTCTAAAAGCAAATATGGTTGAATAAAATCTCTCAGCAATGCACATTTTTTTCATCTTCCTTGGACAGAAGAAGAGTTTTGGTTCCAGCATTTTAAATATATATTTCCCTATAAATATATTATCTTACTTGCTCTATGTTTCTGATCTATGATATCAACAGCTCTTTATTTTATTACCTGACTTATATAATACCTTTTAGGGAATTATTGCTTCTTCAAGGAGGCGTACAAGGTATCATAAAATACAACAATAACATCCAATTAAAATCACATCACACCTTCTTAAATTGGAGCGGAAGCAGTTAAAACATCAAGGGCAAGTAATAAAAGCAGCAGCAATGAATAAACACAGAATGAAATAAAAATGTTTTAATTTGTTTCTTTAAAAAAAATTCCAAGATGGGTCCACTTGGATTTCCAGGCTCTGTCTGTGGTATCCATCAGACAAATACAGTTTATTGATGGGCCAGAGTACAAGGCCTTTGTAGCTGATTGTAAAGGCCAGGCAGGCTTGTATGGGTGTAAGCTTTCCTTCAGATAACCTGGTCCCAAACCACTTAGGGACTTTAAGGGTCAAAAACAGTACTTTGAACCCAGAAATGAACAGCCAGTGTAATTGGTACAGAATTCTGTTGGCCCCTACTAGGTTTCTTGCTGTCATATTCTGTACCAATTCACATTTCTGAATGACCTTTAAGGGCAGCCCCACTTAAAGCATATTACAGAAATATATCCTGGATATAACCAGAGCGTATGTCACAGATAAAAGGTTTACTTTCTCTAGTTAGGGCCATAGCTGGCAAACTAAGCAAAGCTGGTAAAAAGCACTCCTGGTTACTGATGGAACTTGTACTTCCTTTGAGAGCACCAAATCCAAGAGCACCCCCAAACTGCATATCTGAGTCTTCGAGGGCAGTGCAACCATATCTAAGACAGGTTGCACACGTCCATGCAAATCAGTGGATTTTCTACAGGAACTCTATCTTGGTTACCAGGAGATTTCCATCCTGAACTCAGTCTAAAAGCCAGACTGAAACATATCTGAATAATTAGCATCCTCCAAGACTGCTGGAGCTAATACAATACTACTCGCTCTAGGAACTTGCTAAGAAATGGTAAGTTTGAGACTGGGCAATAGTTTCCCAGAGCCAGGGGTCCTAAAGGCACTTCTTTGAGAGAGGTTTCCCAGTGGGTCATTCAGAATGGCCAGAACTACCTCAACTGCACATTGTCCAAAATCCATATTGAAAGCCCAGCTATGGAAGAAATCTTCCAAGCAACTTGTCAACATCCTCAGGATGTACAAGTAGAAAGGAATCCCTAACAACAGGAGCAAACTGTGTTCTGGCTGCATCCATTTCTGATTTTCTCAAAATTATGGAGTCCAATACAGGACAGATATGACCGATTTTATCTGCAAAATGTGCTGCAAATGTCACAATAGGCCTCTGAAGATTCCACAGGTTGATCTATAGGGCTGTATGAAGCAGGCCCCTGACCGCTCAAAAGAGCTTTGTCGGCAGCATTGTGCAAATACAATGGCTTTCTTTGCTGCTATCACATGCACAGTATAGGCCCTAAGATGGGCTCATTATGTTTAGTCATATTCACCTCAAGGTTTCCACCGTCTGTGCTACAATGCTTGATCTTGCCATCTCACTGTCTTCAACTCCTTAGAGTATCAAGAAGATCAACTGACTCTACAGCTTGGTTGAGGAGCGATAGTATCAATGGCCCTAATCATCCCATGATTAACTTGGCAGGACCACTAGCCAAATCTGCAGGAAAATTCCCCAGAGATTCAGGAAACTCAGAATTCATTAGTCTTCAAGGGCAGAGCATAAAAATTGGTACTCCATCCCTGTGGAGTCCAAAATTGATCAGATAGCAATCTGTCCAGCCATTGCTGGCTCCTCCACCTACAGTTCACTATCTCCCACCCCAGAACAGAAGATGTCCAATGCTTGTCTTGCCACATGTATTGGGCCAGCTTTAATTTGAGATAGATCCATGGTTGCCATGGAGGCCATGAAATCCTAAGCTGCATCTAAGCTCGCTCTTCTTAGTATTGCTCTTCACAGCCTAAGAAGAGCAAAGTTTTTCTGTTCTTAGGCTGTGAAGAGAAGCATGTTGGGATAAGAATAATTTTTATTAAGCAAAAAAAAAAAATACAGAGAAAAGGTGACGCTTCTGTGCTTACCAACTGGATGAACATCCACTTTTTGGAGACTCAAACCACTCCTGATCATAGATGCATTGCTGCTTATGAGTTTATTCTCGATGGTCTGTTTTTCTAAACTTATATTGTTGGTAGAATTATAAACCAAAAGCGCTCGCACATCAAAACTGTAAAGAAAATAGTCCAATTACTGAATCAGGATATAAGCTAGCAATATGACATCTTAAATATGGTTTATGAAGTAGAGCTTAATCAGAGCATCTGTTTTATACCATTCACCAAACATAATGTAAGACATTATTTCATCCATGGACTTACCAACATGGATATCAAATAAATTATAGTTTTGCCATTTTGCAAATGTTGTCATTTTTGGAAACAGAGCACAGCAACAGTCAGAAGTAAAAACAATAACAACACTACACCTAAAACAGCCTGCTGAAAGTCTTACTCATTTGCCAAAAGAAAGCAGCAATGGGACTAGGGAAACTTCATTGGGTAGCGTGTTCCAGTGGACTGCTTCAGATGTTAACACTAAACCATTTCATGTTACAAGGTTTGCCTAGGTTACAAGAACAAACGTAGGCAAATATTTGACTTGTATACTCACTCCTACCCCTTCCTCCCATGTGGCTGCAAGGAGGATTTTCAGAGTTTTTGCTTCTCTTTTAGATTAAGTGCAGCTTGCTATATTGCCCAAACCCAGAAAAACTGTGGTTAATCTTAACTATGGTTAGTGGAAACAAACCAACTTTGAATCATAGTTTATGAAGCTGGCTTCTTTGCATTAACCACAGTGTAGGATTAATATTCACCAGATTAACCACAGTTTAGGATTAATATTAACCAGAATGAGAAAGAGGGTTATTAAATGAAACAGTGAAGTTATTATGGCATATATTCAACAGATTTTTTTAAAAAACAACATTTATACTGCCGCTTTCTCAAAACACAGAAATCCAATTTCATCTATTTCCAAAATATATTATATTACTACTGAAACCATTGATGGTACTTGTTAAATTCTGTGATATTTTTTCTATGGGATTTTATTTTATTTTGAAATAAAGTTAAAAATGGAGGCAACAAAAAAACACATGCATAGCAATACCACAAGATCACTAAAGACATAAAGCAATTCACTGATTATAATGGATATGCTTGTGGGACAGGTAGAGTAAAACAACATAAGAAGAAGCTCACTATCTAATAAAAGATTGGATATATATGTTATATATATATATACAGCATATATTTTAAGATCTCACAAGCACTGTCACACCTGGAAATCTTATGTACTAAAACTGTATAAAGCTGAGACAGCAATGCAAAGGGCTGGATATGCCTGATCTCATCTGATCTCGGAAGCTAAGCAGGGTCAGCCCTGGTTAGTACTTGGATGGGAGACCGCCTGGGAATCAGGCTTCCTGCACTGAGCAGGGGGTTGGACTCGATGCTCTTGTGGGCCCCTTCCAACCATATGATTCTGTGATTACTGACATAAATGTACATGTTGCACCCTTGGAAGAACACAAATCCCTGTTTTGTTTCTGAGGAGACCAGATCCCATAATACAGAATTAGAGAAAGTTGTTTAGGGATGTCCATACCAAAGACAAATGTATCTTACCTTTGATTACTGCTTGAGTGGTAAAAATTCAAAATTTTAAACCATTTCCATTGCAATACCTGTCATACTTTAGTCTTTAATTGATTTAACTATAAACCCGCACACCGATAGGTTCTAGTGCATGTTCTTGCACAACCGTATGCACAAGAACATTTGCTACTTTTCTCTGGATTTCATATATCTAACTCATCCATGAGATATCACACTCAATACCAAAGCATAGATAACTAGCTAGGAATGCAATTCTATACCCATCGAAATTGGTGGCAACAGTCCTAGTGATTTTATTTCACACTATAAAACCATAGTCAAATTTCTTTGCTTTTCCATGTAGCGTTTTATTTTTAAACTATGCGGTTTTAGGATAGTTTCAATAGTTTGTAAAATGTCACTGATGGGTATTTTTCAGTGGGTTGCTGGTTAATCAGTAGTAAGAACAGTCATTCCTTGTAGTAGGATTAAACACAGACTATTGGCCTAAAGTATCATAACCAAGTAGGGCAGTTGCAGCAAGCACATGTTTATTGAGCTGGTAAATGACACCAAAGTCAAAAGCTATTTGCAAAATAAAATGGAGAACCCACGCAGGGAAACAGGGGAGCCCTTAGGAAGACATGTCTCTTACCCATGTGACCCAGTCTTGGTCATATGGCTACACCTAGGAACTGTAGGATCTTTCAGGGAAAAGCAGCAGCAGCAGGAACAGAAATGTGTGGCATTACTGTGATGTCAAAAAGGGCATGGCATCAATGAGTTAAACCAACACATAGGTACATGACATTTGTATTTGAAAGTGTGGAGACAAAAAAAAAAATCCTAAACCCAAGCCATGATAATTATTTGAATCATCCACTCAACTCTGCTCTTCAGCGGACACCATTTAATTGGGGAAACAGAGAGCTACTGACATGGGAAAATTAAACACGCACAATGTTACAATAAGAAATGAATGACAAAATGTTGCCCTTTTATTTACTTAATAATCTACTAAAAATTGTGTTGTCACACTATTGCTATCCAGGTATCTTTTTACCTTGCTCCAGGTGCTCGTAAAGTATGCACTTTGGGACTGGCAAACATACATCTGTCATTGGCACATATGATTAATACATTGTGAGCAGTATCACTTTGGATCCCTTTGATGCAAATTACTTAGTGATGTAAGATGAGCAAGCCACTTCTATGTTTCATTTTCCTTTGCTCTTCCTGAGGATGTAATATTTCATGTCACCTTCCCCACAACCCCTGTGTTTGAATAAATCAGTCAGTGATACAGACTTCCTTACTAATAAGATGAACAGATAGAATTATTTTGAAGCTACCAGTGGAGAAGACTAAAGCAAACAATGGTGTGAAAGTGGAGGATGAAGGTACTTTGGCCAAGACTCTTACAAATTACACAAAGATATAGGGTTGTATCCTATTAGTTGTATCCAATGTTAGACTGTTAGATGTTAGACAAGTTTCATTCATTTCAATGTGTCCACTCTAAGTAGGACTAACATTGGATTCAACCTATAGACTCAATTTGTATTCTCCTGCCAGCAGTGTGGGAGCTGCTTTCTATCCTAGTCTAAGACCGACTGGCCCCTTCATATGCAACACATCAAATGGCATAGTAACTGGATCCTCATTGTGCAATTCCATACTGCTGGCAAGTGTGTGTGAATATCATAACTACGTCGGCCTCATACCACATGGGTCTTTCCCACTCAATTGTTGCTCTCCGTGCAAGATGTCAATTGGATGGGAAAGATCTAGGGAGGTGGTAGGCTCTCCCACACTGGAGGCATTCAAGATGAAGCTGGACAGCCATCTATCAGCGATGCTCTGACTTGGATTCCTGCATTGAGCAGGGGGTTGGACTCGATGGTATTGTAGGCCCCTTCCAACCCTACTATTCTATGATTCTATGATCCACATATTATCCAAATTATTTCAGAGCTGCTGTCACAAGAATCTCTTAAAATTTTACCTTTGATGACCTGTGTTTCTCTTTTCCCTTGCTCCCTTGCTCACAACACTTGATTGAATACTACAAAGAAAAGAGATAAATATAAACATTGGAAAAAAGTGTCTTCCACAAGAGATGGTAACTATCTTTTATTTCAATCGTATTAAGGTCTTACCTTATATTGACCACATATACAGTGTAATTCCAATTCTCAAAGGTGCTATTTAGCTGGAAAAAAGAAGGAAACAATGTAGGTGTTGACAGACATATATTATACAGCAGAAATGAACAACTTGCTTTGCCTTCAGTTCAACTTACTACACTGCAATGTGAGGAGAAAAAAAGTGCCAATTTTTAACGTGTATGTACGAGCTTGTATGAATACCCTCTCAGACAAGTTCTATCATCTCCTTGGCCAACTGAAACAGTATGTTTGCTTCCCTTCTTATTTCCTAATGTTCAGTATATAACTTGTAATATATTTTATCCTATAGCCATGGCTATAACAGGCACGGGGACCGGGCTAGGAGATGCCCTGTATGATATTCATAAATGGGCAGCCAACACCTCCTTTATTTTCTTATACTCCCAAGTAGAGCAGATTTGAGAGCTATGGGAATTAATTTGAGAAGACAGAAGTACTACTAGCAAGTCCTGTGACTGGCCAGGCAAGGCCCTCTTACTTCCCCTTTAAATCTTATGGCATATTTGCAATAAAAGGAAAAAGTCATCTTTAAAAATGCTGGAAAAGTAAAGCATAGAGATCCATGCTAGGCAAATCCAGCAAGACAACCATAGAGTCCATTGCAGGGCTCATTGTGAGCCTGTGATTTTCCTTGTCTTATCTGTACACTCTCCATAAAATATTAAATACAGGAGACATATCAAGACTTCAGAGTATCAAGATGGATCCAGATACTGTAATCATAGAAATAGTTTGTCATCTCCCCACTTTGTGCAACCTTTACAGATCCTATTTTCCTGCAAATACAGCTGCCTTGGCGAAGCTGAGGATACAGGCAAGCACAGCACGAAGAGAAAAACTGGGCACAGTATTGGCAAAATGTCCTGGTTCGCATGTCACAACAACCTAGTTTTTTTTTAAACCATGGGTTTTGGTGGATGTGATGCCCAGTTGTGTGAGTGGTTAAACAATCCAGGGACACCCTGTCCCTGGGTTGTCTTCTGTGATGTGCAAACCAGGAACTCTGGCTTATCTCTTCTTCCCCAGCAACCCAGAGTTGGAAGCCAGTGTTAAATGGAGTGCCCCAGTTTGTTTAGCTGCTCCCACTTGCAGCAGGACTGATTGGGCAGCCTGCACTAGTGACCAGGCTAGTGATTTCCTACATACAGTTATTTACAAGGATTTGCATGATGAGATTTATTTATTAATACCATTTTAATCCCACCTTTCTGCCCCCATTCGAGGCACTCACATCTAATCACAAAACAATATCAGTGCAAAATAATCAAATATAAAAGCAACTGTTTGCATCCCAGGCACTACAGCTTGCTTGGCAATGAGGAAATCCCTTAAATCCCAACCATCAGGGCTTGCTTGGCAATGGGAAATGCTCTGCAATCTGGAACTGTTTTACAATGCAGCCATTGCAATTTACTTAGCAAATGAATAGGATTTAAACTATAAATAGTTAAAGATCTAGAATCCAAAAAAAAATAGCAAGTGATCTTGTGCATACTTGGCTGTGCAAGAACATGCACCTATAGAGGAACAGCTCTGGATTTACTTTAAGTTTAAATCAGTTGCTGTGGCTGAGAGGCCAGGGAGCTGCTATGTGGTATTCGCAGTTGGGTTCAAATCCTGGGGGGGATCTCCGCGACAATGGAAGGAGACGTGAATGGAGGATTACCCGGATTTGTCACAGAATTGACTTTGCTCCAACTTGTTCCATGAACCCGTCCAGGCTCCCCTCTGCTACTATTACGTTATTACTTCCAACTATCCCTTTCTACCCCCCCCTTCCTCCTGAAGCTCCCATGTTGCAAAGCTGCAAAGGACAGAAGCTGGTGTTAACAACTTCCTAATAACAATAAACAAAACATTAAAGAAACACAGCATGGACATAGGGCTTCACTGAGAAGCAAGATAGCCTTTAGGGGAGTTACTCCAGTGAGCCTTTAACCCTTTAAATGCTTGAATCATTTACTCTGGGTCTAGTTAGTGCTTTAATCCTCTTAAATGCGCTGTTTCGACTGACGGGAATCCCAGGTAATTTCAGGAATGCACATTTAGGGAATAAGCCTCATTGACCACAATGGCACTTATTTCTGAGTAGACACACATAGGTTTGTGCTAGGAAACACAGGGATGGGAAACACCCCTTGATCAGGGTCACAGTAAAAGACACACCCCTGGGCAGGGCTAGCATACCCAAAGTAAATGTGGAGGGCTAGGGCACACAACGACAAAAGCACAGGGAACCCGACTTAAGGAAAACAATCGGACTCAAAGTACTCTGGGGAAAAACATATTTTCTGCGAAAATTTCTGGGATGGCTGCAGAATGGCCACAATGTCATGTGCCCTAAATGACCTCCAAATGCAGCCAACCCACAGGAAATCACTTGTGGAGACACCCCCTGTAAGTTCCCTCACTGTATTTAGCAAGGGAGGCAGGTGAAGACGATATCAGGTACCTGCTCCTGTTCCAGCTGGACTGTCCCTTCCTCCAACAGGACCATCTACCAAAATACCATCAGCTATCCTATGGAAAACATCCTGATGGCTTATTATATATGGATATTATTTTTAATGGTTTTAAAAAAATGCATTTTGATGTTACTTTGGAAGGATTTGTATCCTGAAAGGCAGGAATAAATAACTGCAATATATGAATAAATGTCAGCAATAGCAAGAGAGATTTCCCCGTCACAGAAGGCGCACTCTTAGATCCAAACTCTTGCGTCCAACTACAAGCACCAAATGCCTGTACACTACATTTAAAAAAATAATAATTGCAAGTGGGAAAAGATGGCAGTGGTGACAGAGATCAAAGTAAGGAGGCCAGGGGATTAGAGAAGGCCACATGGTGGTCCAAACCTATGAATTTGTTTTTAAATGTCTGCATATGAGGGTAAAGTCTACACAATTCAGGCCTAGTTCAGTCTCACCCAAAAGTATATGTACAGTCCTTTATAGCCAGGGCAAGGAACCTATGGCCCTGCAGATGTTGCTGGACTAGAATCCACATCATCTCTGATCCATGCTCATCCCATGCTGGATGGGACTGATGGGATAGTACAACATTTGGAGAACCACAGCCCCCTCCCCACTCCCCTGCTCTATGAGTTGGATTCAACAATACAAACAGTGAGTTTCTCTCATTGAATGGAGAGCTCCTACAAATGGAAGAGTGGAAACCATTTTTGTCAATTCTCCTTTCCCACTTCAGTTCCATGTATCCCACCCCCTAATCTGATCTGGAGGTTTCGGGAACTAGAATCCAGGACTTCACAGGGCTTCTGTTCACACTTCAAAACTGAAATGAAAGTATATGTGTGTGTAGGAGATGGAATTGTGCTCAATGTTTCAGTACCCCATTGCCACACATTCAGCAGAAATGCAGCTCCATATAATAGAATTGCACTGGCTCAAGGGAGATTAGGATTGGCCCTAGCCTGCCCATAGGTGTATCTCAAGAATATGATCGCTCTTTTAATCAGTCACAGATTTTAAAAATGAAATATATCCCACATATAGAAAGCAACAGGACTCAAGTTCTAGATACATATATCACATGCTTGGGCAAGCAATCTAGAAGTCTCCATGTCTGAACCTGTAATTTTTAAAATATTGTGTATTTGTTAAATTGAAATGTAATGATAATAAGAACACTTATAAAGTATATGGATAGGGTTACAGTGCATCCTAACTTACCCATTCTGCAATTCTATTCTGAACGTTTGACTCTATATCGTCATTTTCATTGAAGACAGTAATGGAAATTCTGTAGAACAGTCCCCCTATGCATTACAAAAACATTATAAGTGTTAGAACTATGACACATATTTCATAATAACCTGCAAAATTCTGTTTGAAGGTGCAGTGAAATACAAAGTTTATCAATTAGGTCACCGAAGCTCCAGTTATCCTCATGGGGTGCAGAGGAAGTTTGGGTAAAAAAGAATTGCTATAGGGTTGGCACACCAGTAAATAGACCAATCAAATGACTACCATCAAATATTACCAAATATTCCATGTAGCCATGATGTTGATGATGCTTGAAGACGCAGCCTGCTCCCTGCTTAGCCCAACTAATTTTTAAAAATGACTTTTGCTATTTAATAACCGTCACTTTGCTTTTAAACATTCTTTGGTTAAAAATTTGTCACTTTTTGAGTTAAAAAAAATAAAATAACTGTAGGCTGAACCAGGTTTTCCACGATAATAGCCAAAGAGAAAAACCGTTCACAGCATTATTCACATTTAAATCTTGCCTAACCTTTAATTAATCTTATCTTTGTTATAATTAAATTTTATGAGAATTAATCATCATTTTTTAAAAAGTTACTTCATTGTTTCACAATAATAGTTTTATGTAATTATGATCTATTGATGATTAAATTATCTTTTATTGTTCTATTTTTTAAAAAGCTTGACCATCATTTGACAGTATTTGATTGATCAATATCCTAATGATGTTTTCAGTAGAAACATCAAAATCAGAATCTAAAGGATAATCTACTTTGCCATTTTTATTACCCTGTACAGGAACCACTTCTTTGATACCAAGATATATCTACTCCACAAAGTTCCACAGCACTATGCCAGCTAAAATGGTTGGTGGCTCAGATATGGAAGGACAATTTAATATTGTTGCAGACACCAATTAAATATCCTTAAATACATACTGGGGCTATATAGAAGTATGTTTCCTTTCCAAGCCAGAGACAAAAGTAGTCTGCCTTTGGCCAAACTAGGTTGGCTGACAGATATTTAAAGTCTTGTGGCATTTATACTATCTTCTACTGATTCACAGTTATTTGTGGCTCTTTCAGTCATAAGGCTAATGCAGGAACTTTATACCACAAATGAAATGGAGGTAACCTCTCTAATTGCTATGTTTAACATTATGGCCCTGATCTGATAGCTAATTATATTAATATGAATGTATTTAACCCTGTCAATTATGTAGCCTAAAAATATTTATTTGAACTTGAGTGAATAGTATGCTTAATGTTCACTAATAGTGATTGTTATAATGGATGCAAATCTGATGTCAGCTATTATAAAAATGATGCTTCTACTTTTCAGGAGCCCATGCAGTAAAGGTTCAGCCTGATGAGGCCTGTCTGGCGCCAACATTGTCAACTTTTCGGTGCCAGGTTAAACCTGCCCTCTGTTTCCCGCCTCCTAGCTGAGCACAGCACAGCAGAGCACAGCAAAGCAGAGGAAGCTGCTCCAGCTAGTCTAGGGACTATAGAAGCAAGCAAGCTCCCAGAGAGCGAGCGACCAGAGCGAGCGAACAAGAAGAGCAAACAGGAAGAGCAAACAGGAGTTGGCCAGGGGAGTTGCAGTGGAAGAGGAGACAAAGGAGACAAAGGCAAAGAGGTAAGTGGGCTGGAGTAAGCCCAGGGGGCTGTCCTTTCTCTTCTGAGTGGCTGTGAGCTCACCAGGTGCTCCTGAGGGCTCCAACTGAATTGAAGGGGGTGGCCTGAGTACTCCCAGCAGCTGTGTGGGCAGGAAGTTTCAGTCTGTTTCCTGCCTTCTAGCTGAGCAGAGCAGAGGAAGCTGCTCCAGCTGGTCTAGGGACTATAGAAGCAAGAAAGCTCCCAGAGAGCGAGTGATCAGAGCGAGCAAACAGGAAAAGCAAACAGGAGTTGGCCAGGGGAGTTCGGCAGGGGTGGTCTCTAACATTTTTTAAAAACATTTTTTAAAATTTATTTTTTCTTGTAACACACACTTCCATACCAGTGGGACTCTGTTTTTAACCTCCAGTGAGTACAGGACCAAGCACAGGCTCCTCTAGAACAATCAGAAAGCTAGACACAAAAAAGGGAAAAGAGACTATGGAAGGACAAGACTCTTCAGTGGTGGTGACCTGCAACGTGTGTGCAATGTTTGTTTTCTTGCTTGAGAACAACATGGCCTACACGTGCAACAAGTGCAAGTTGATCATGCTGCTGGAAGAAAAAGTAAGAGGACTGGAGTGGTGACTGTCGACTCCTTTGAAAAGGGTGATACTCCTTGGAAAAGGGTGACAGGAGCAGAAGAACTAGAAGACACTCTGCACCAGTGGAAGCAGTGGAGCTATGGAACCATTTCCAAGTACTTGAGGATAACACTGGAGAACAGCCTACAGAGGAAGAATTACAGGGGAACCTGCATGAGAGTGAGCAGTCAAGCAGAGGTGATGAAACCAAGGCCTACAACAACAAGAAGAGAAGAGTAGTAGTAGTGGGAGACTCCTTGCTGCGTGGGGTCGAAACCCAAGTATGTTGCGAAGACCCGTGGACTCGCCAGGTATGTTGTCTCCTGGGAGGACAGATTAGAGATGTGACTAAAGGGTTGCCTGCACTCATAAAGCCCACTGACAGGTATCCCTTTCTTCTCATCCATGTGGGAACAAACTATACCGCCAAGCGGAGCTATGAAGAAATCAGGTCAGACTTTGAAACTTTGGGAAGGAAACTCAAGGACTTTGGGGCCCGGATAGTTTTCTCATCCATACTTCCAGTAGTTAGAAGAGGGACAGAAAGGGAAAGAAAAAAACTCCAGGTGAATGACTGGTTATGAAGGTGGTGCCGACGAGAGACATTTAGATTCTGGGACCACAGGCTATACTTCCTGGAAGATGGACTGTTGGCAAGAGACAGGTTGCACCTCACAAAGGCTGGAAGAACTTTATCATGAGGGCTTTAAACTGAATCCTATGGGGCAGGGAGACATAAAGTTGGGGGTAACAATGGACGAAGGCTCATGTACCACAACAGAGAGAACAGCTCTAATAGCGCCCAATAATACTCTTCACAAACATGTAGGAAGAAAGCCAGACTATGAAGCACATAGTCTTCAATGTCTATATACTAATGCCTAGAGTATGGGAAACAAACAGAACAAACTTGAACTCTTAACACAGGAGGGAAATTATGACTTGATAGGTGTAACTGAGACTTGGTAGGATGACGCCCATGACTGGAATACAGCAACTGAAGGATATAACTTGTTCAAAAAGAACAGGAAGAACAGAAAGGGAGGTGGAGTTGCACTATATGTTAAAAATACATATCTCTGCACAGAAATACAGGAGGATGCGCTTGGTAGCCCCATCAAGAGCATCTGGGTTAAAATAAATGCAGCAAAGAATAAAAGGAACATGGTGGTCGGAGTCTACTACCGGCCACCCAATCAACGAGAAGACGAGGATGAAACTTTTGAAAAGCAAATAGCCTATGTTTCCAGGAAGCAAAACGTAGTGGTAACGAGGGACTTCAATTTCCCCAATACTTGTTTGTACTGGACCACAACTCCCATCATCCCTCACCACTGACCATACTGGCTGGGGCTCATGGGAGTTGCCGTCCAACAACATCTGGAGGGCCACACATTCCCCATTTCTGATACACATGAACAAAACAAATTCTGTAAAACATGGCCCCTCCAAGAAATTCCTCACTTGTTTTGCAGATAACTTCCCCCTACAGAAAGCAGAGGAAGGAACTAGAGGATCGGCTATCCTTGACTTGATCCTAACCAACAGAGATGACTTAATGGATAAAGTAGCAGTTACAGGAACTCTGGGGGAAAGTGACCATGTTATACTTGAGTTCTTGGTTCTAAAGGAAGCAAAAGCCAAGTGTAGTCAAACACATACCCTGGATTTTAGGAAAGCTGGTTTTAATAAACTCAGAACAATAATAAGTAAGGTTCCATGGCAAGCGACTCTAATGAGAAAGGGAGTCCAAGATGGGCCAAGCTACAAAGGAAGAGTACAGGCAGGTAGCACAGAATTGCAGGGGTGGCATCAAGAAGGCTAAAGCTGAGAATGAGCTGAGGTTAGCGAGGGATGTTAACGCAACAAAAAGGCTTTCTTCAGATACCGGCATAATAAAAGACAGAGGAAAGAAATGGTGGTTCAACTATTAAATAAGGATGGCAAAATTATAACAGATGACAAAGAAAAGGCAGAGCTGCTAAATTCCTACTTTGGCTCAGTCCTCTCCCAAAAGAGGGTCTATGACCCCCCTGGCAAAGGCGAAGTACAGGCTGAAGAGGCAGGATTGCAGCTTGGGATTGATAGGCATATGGTCAAGGAACACCTAATTCCTTTGAATGAGTTCAAATCTCCAAGGCCAGATGAACTGCATCCTAAAGTAATAAAGGAACTGGCAGAAGAACTCTCAGAACTACTGTCTATTATCTTTGAGAAATCATGGAGGATGGGTGAAGTGCCAGATGACAGGAGGAGGGCTAATGTTGTCCCTATCTTCAAAAAGGGTAAAAAGGAGGAACCTGGGAACTACAGACCAGTCAGTCTGACATCAATCCCTGGGAAAATTCTGGAGCAGATTATAGAGCAATCAGTCTGTAAGCGCCTTGAAAACAATGCCGTGATTACTCGAAGCCAACATAGATTTGTCAAGAACAAATCCTGCCAGACGAATCTGATCTCATTTTTTGATCAGGTCACCACCCTTGTGGACTGTGAGAATGCTGTGGACATCATATACCTCGACTTCAGCAAAGCTTTCGACATAGTGCCCCATGATATCCTGATGAGCAAACTAGCTCAAAGTGGGCTAGATGAAACAACTATCAGGTGCATCTACAGTTGGCTACAGAATTGGACTCAAAGAGTGCTTATCAATTGGATCTTCTCAAACTGGGGAGAGGTAACAAGCGGGGTACCGCAGGGCTCAGTCCTGGGCCCAGTGCTCTTCAACATTTGTATTAATGACTTGGAGGAGGAGGAGGAGCAGGGAATGCTGATAAAATTTGCAGATGACACAAAATTGGGTGGGATAGCTAATATCTGGGAAGACAGAAACAAAAAGTGATCTTGATAGACTGGAGCGATGGGCAGAAAAAAGAATGAAATTTAATAGGGATAAATGCCACGTTCTGCACCTGGGAAAAAGAAACCAAATGCACAGTTACAAGATGGGGGATACTTGGCTAAACAACACTACAAGCGAGAAGGATCTTGGAATTGTTGTCGATCACAAGCTGAATATGAGCCAACAATGTGATGTGGCTGCAAAAAAGGCAAATGCTATTTTGGCCTGCATTATAGAAGCATAGCTTCCAAATCCCGGGAAGTACTGTTTCCCTCTACTCAGCACTGGTTAGGCCTCATCTTGAGTAATGTGTCCAGTTCTGGGCACCTCTCTTTAAGAAGGATGCAGACAAGCTGGAGAGGGTTCAGGGGAGGGCAACAAAGATGATCAGGGGACTGGAAACAAAGTCCTATGGAGAGAGACTGAAAGAACTGGGCACGTTTAGTCTTGAGAAGAGAAGACTGAGGGGAGATATGATAGCGCTCTTCAAGTACTTGAAAGGTTGTCACAGACAGGAAGGCCAGGATCTCTTCTTGATCATCCCAGAATGCAGGACATGGAATAATGGGCTCAAGTTACAGGAAGCCAGATTCCGGCTGAACATCAGGAAAAACTTCCTGACTGTTAGAGCAATACGACAATGGAACCAATTCCCTAGGGAGGTAGTGGGCTCTCCCACACTGGAGGTATTCAAGATGAGGTTGGACAGCCAGCTGTCAGGAATGCTCTGACTTGGATTCCTGCACTGAGCAGGGGGTTGGACTCAATGGTCTTCTAGCCCTCTTCCAACCCTAATATTCTATGATTCCATGATTCTCAGGCATTTGGCAGCATATGCTAGGTCTCTTTGATTGTCTCTGGCTGATTGTTTTAAATTGTTTTAGATATATGTTGTTATTGGGTGTGTTATTTGTTCTATGTCGTTATGTGAATGGTTTTATACTTTATATAATGTATTTTAAGGGGTTTTTAAACTTTTTGTAAACTGCCCAGAGTTTTGGCCAGTTCGGCTACGGGGTGGTATAGAAAAATAATGAATGAATGAAATGCTCTTCTCTACCACAGTGTCTTTCTTAAAATCAAGTAAAATAAGATGTACTTCAAGATTCCGCGATACAATGTGAGTTTCCAGTTTCTCTGAATTTAAGTACAAAACAGCTATGGATGTCAATGAGGATAAATAGCACCCTCAGGACATGATTTTACTGCTAGTTACATTGGCGTATTCAGTTACTGCAGCAGAACCTATGAGTTCCCTTTGATCGTAGCCAGTGTACAGTACTATAAAGGATCATATATATTGGGAAATGTATGGCCATTCAGATATTGCTGGACCACAACTCCCATCATCCCTCACCACTGACCATGCTGGCTGGGGCTCATGGGAGTTGCAGTCCAACAACATCTGGAGGGCCACACATTCCCCATTCCTGATACACATGAACAAAAGTTGCATCAATGATATATCTGTACTTTATTTTCCCTCTCCCCATTCTATGCACACTGAGCTTCATACACCAGTTGTAATAATTGCAGACAGGACCAAATTCAGTTCCAACCAGGAACGCATTTGAACAACATTCGTGGTTTCCCAAAATAATCAGATGGAGAGCAGAAGCTTTTTGCAGCCCTGATAAGCTGTCAGTGAAGAAGGAGTATGGAAGAGACATCCATCACGGCACTATAGCAGATCACCTGGTAGGCCAGAGGGGAATGAATTGGGGAAGGGGCCCATCATGTTGAATCCAGAGTCCTTGCCGCTGTTGCAGTATAACAGCTATATAACAGCTATATAATAGCTGACCTGTCATATGAAAAGCTTCACTTACCATTGCCAAGCTGTTGGTAAGAGAGCAGTCCCAGTGCCTCCCCATAAAAAGATAAACCAGCTGTGCAGACTAATTGCACAGACAGATTCCCTTAATGTGGTTGTTGTGTCCCTACTATTCCAGATCTGTTTGTGAAAATTTGTTTCCATTTATAGATCACTGTCACTGGATTGAATTAAGAGAGTTTGCATTGCAGAACTAAATAGCACTGGTGATGTTCAGTCACACAATGTATGGACTCTTTGGGCAGGAGAGTAGGAGCCCTATGTGATGCATTCACCAATAAGAGTAAAATCCCATTTCCATTTCAGTGAAAAAAAATTGCAATTAATTTAGGTGAAAATACAAAAATACATTTTAAATCAAATCAAATTTAGTATATTATATTAGCTCTAAGATACTATCTATAAAGCAGAGCTAAAGAGTTTGATATGCACCCCACTAGATGGTGAATGAAAACATGTTGAATTGAGGTTAGTATAGAAGACTATAGCTTTCTTGACACCCTCAGGAGACTATAAAATGACAAAATCAAAAAGGTTCAATGTATACAATTCCCCTTTGAAAATTTGTGTATATAGATATTTATTTTAGAAGGATATGTATTGTAAAATGTCCATAGGCAGTCTAAGGTTTTTTAAAACTGTGTTTAAGTATAATTGCTAGGACTTGATTTCTGCTTTTCATGTTGTTGAACGTCTTCCCAATGTTTCAATTAAATCCTGGATATAAATAATGAAATAAAAGTAACCACTGAAAAAACCTGCAGGAGCTCAGTACAGAGATGTATTTATAAAGTAGCATTCATGGATTTCCTAGTCTCTCTCTCTCTTCCCTGAATTCATCAGCAGGATGGAGAACAGGGGAGAAAGGCATATAGAGACTCTCCTTTATAGTGCAGAATACTGGGTCCGGCACCCTGATAGACAGAGGCTGGATGGGGGCGGGGCAGTTCTTACCAGTCTCTTGAACTCATAGAAGAATGATTTACATATGCATTTCCTACCATTTGATCAAACTGTATTTATTTTCTTTAGCTATAAAATTGATGTCAGTGCTGAGTTACACAGACTGAGCAAACAAAAATAATATCCATGGATGGAATCGATAAATGAATGGCATTTGATTGTCATAGTAGTCTCCTCAAAGTTGTTGTGGTTAGTAAATGGGATGGTAGTGATTAGAATCACATACTAAAGATCTATATTTTGATTATTAATCTTTTAAAAATGGTATAAATGCACTCCTAATAAAAGTTCAATTACTTTAAGGTTTATAATGCTATGCATGAATTCTAATCTAGCCTCAGCTATTCTAAATCAACTTCTACAAAATCTAGCAGATGAGGCGATAATTTTTTTTTCTACATCTAGCTTCATGTTTTGACATACTGTGCTTGGTCTCAGGTCCACACGGGCAGCCCCAGTCAATGAATGAGTTACATAAAAAACAAAACAGAAGAGATTTGGGAGAGCTGTTACTAGGGCTCAATGTTGTCTTGGGCATAATACTTTGGTTTGCTTCAGACACCACATTGGTCAGAGGAGTTTCATGAGATGAAATTTCCATTGAGCTTTGAGCTTGCAAGATATGATGATGGAATGTCATTCCAGTCACTGTTTCTGTACTGTTTATTGTATTTTCATCAAAATGGTTAATGGGTTCAACAACTGGAGAGGACTGAACTATCCCATCGGTAACTACCGATTTTTTTGCTGGCTCCAAAAAGGAGGAATAGTTTGCTATTTTTTCATAATCCAAGAAGCCTTCAAAAGATGGAGAAATTGTCCGCATGTACCAATCAGTAGCATAAATATTATTAGGATTTAAAGAGGACAATCCTTTGTTAACAGGACTGTCTGTAGGGTTGTTAGAATGGTGATGTACCTTCCAAATTGATTCTTTTCCAGAAACAGTTGCTTCTGTATTAGAATTAATACTTCTGTGATCCACATCACCATCAACGATTTCTACATAATCTAGCTGAAGAGAGGGGGTAGGTTTGCTTTCTGAATCTTCTGCAGATTGTTGTTCATTGTTAGTTAGATAGCTTTCATTCAGTGGGATTGTTTGTATGTTTAGTTCTTCATTCCATGAATAGTCTGAGCCAGGAGAATTTTGAGCGAGGTTACTTTGAAGACTTTGTGAGATCAAAGGCATTGAAAACTTTAGTGCTGCTGAGTGGCTGCCAAATTGTGCACTTGTTCTGTTTTGGGATCTGTGACTATGAGTATGCAACATTTCCAAAGGTACAGTTCCTGTGACAAGCTTCGACCTCTGTGGATTTTGTTTTCCCAGAAAAACATGGTTCACAAGTGAGTATTCTTTATTTTTTACAGAATCAGATGCACTTGGGAACCGATTAGTTTGTATGTCATTATTTATATTCTGTGGTAGTCCCTCAGCATTTATTAGATGCTGTGATGAAACTGTGCAAGCACCCTCTACACATGAAGTCTCAAAAGATGGTGTTAATATCTTAGTATGATAAGGGAAGGAATTTACTGAATAGCCAAGTGGTGTTTTATCCAACGTTTGCTTCATGGCTAAACTGTCAACATCTTCCACACCCTTAGTGAACCTTTGATATAATATATCAGAAGTATGTATCTGTAAATGCAAGGAAGGCTGAATCACAGGTATTTCCAATGGAGTCAAGGGAAAATGAATTGGAGAGACATCATTTAGGGACATATCTATATTAAAAGGAAGGTCTGTTTTTGTTTCCAACTGTGATGTTCTTTCCATACTTTCTGAAATCCTTGATGAGAGTATTGGAACAACTGAACTAAATGGATCTCCATCTTTTTCTGACACAGAAGTAGAAGTGTTTATTTTTATAGCTCCATAGTCCACTGAACTAGTATCAGGGGTTGTTTGCATTGTGATATCATCTACTTCTGTGGGGGATATGAAAAAGGACACTTTGTCTGTTAGGAAAGAATCTGACTGACTAAATGAAGACCACCAACTTTCTATAGATTCCTTAGAAGACACTAACAGGTCTTGCCCCAAAGTCCAATAATTTCTTGATGAAAATAGACTATTTACATACTGCTGTGGAAGACCTAAGACACCAAGCTTCCAGGACTTAATGCTTTTAGGATCAACAGTAGAAAAAGCAATATCAGTATGTGGATTATCAAGTTTATTGGTTTCTACATGCCCAGATCCAGTAAGCTTATTTGGCTTTGAATTGATATTTTTCAATGGAATTAAAGAAGGAGACATGAAGTTGATGTAAGAAATAAATGTATTCAGTTCGAATTCATCTTCTGGAGATGAGGCCTCCTCCTCTTCCTTTGGATGTTCTAGCTGTTCGGTTAGAGGCCTAAATTTAAATAAGCCACCTTTTAAAGAAGCTGTATTGAAAATTCCTTGATACAAAGATGAAACAGAAATAGTCTGTAGAATTTCTGTACCTCTGCTTCTTGTTTCTGGTAAGACTGTTGATAAACTTTGCAATTCTGTACTGTATTCCACTGGCAGGAGAACTTCTGTTGGCTGGATTATGGGCATAACATCTGGAAACCAGGCTTTCATGTTTTGCAAGGAGCCAGAGGGATTTTCACTCAGTTTAAAAACTTGTTTTTTTAAATGTACTGAATTATAGTCTTTGATGTAATTAAATGTTGTAGGCTGTAATTCGCCAACAATTGGAAAGCCATTCCTAACAGAATCCTCTTGTAGAATTTGCTTAGTTGGCTCCAGGTAGACATTTTCAAGTGACCTTTCTAGCAAGTCCAGCCTTGTTTCGTGAAATAATTCTTTATTAGGAGAAGTTTGGATAGAAAGAGAAAGAAGATTTTCTTCTGAAATGACATGATCGTAAGGTGCAACTTCATTCCATGCACTCAGAGACTGTAAGAAACTGTAAGCATCTCTATATGCAGAAGAGAATGTATAACTCTTAGATGATAATATTAGTTGAGGATTTTTTGTAGGTTCAAAAATTGTATTCTTGTTCACCAGAGAAAGGAATAAAGAATCTGATTTAGGACCTTCTAATTCTGGTGCCCAAGTCAGTATTGGTCCTTCATCAACATTTTCACTCTGTTGAAAAGGAAGTACCATGTTCCTGATATGATCAAGAGGGATAGTCAGTATTTCCCTTAGATTAACACTCTCACTTAGTAAGCCATTTGACTGCCCTGAAACATTATTTAACACTGAGTGCAACATGGAAGAATTATGGTCTATGTTTACTTGTTCTGAAAAAGGACCCAAGATAGTAACTTGAGTTTCCCAAGGAGCAGATGATGTGACCTCAGGTGTTGTCCGGATGAAATAATTGGGTGCATTTTTTCTCTCTGGGCTCTGATCTTCAGATGATGCAGATTTACTGGTATGGAGAACCCTGTGCTTTACAGGCCAAACTATTGGGGTTGAAATAATTCCTATGTTTTTGACGCCTCTTATCCTGGAATCTTCCTGCCCTTGCAGTACTGGCTGAGAGGAATCAGCTGAATTTCTCTTGACTCTGAAGACCACTGTAGCAGGAGCTTTCATTTCCTGCAGGTCTGTATACAGTAAGCCAAACAGTTAATGGATGAAAAAAAATATTGATGAAAACTAACTTCTTCTCCCTCAGACACGGCTCAGAGATTGAATAAGTAAAGAAATTCTCATTTATTTCAGGGGGAACTGCATTGACTTATACCAGGTTTGACTTTACTGTGATGTGCAGACCAAAAACACAAAAGAGGCTTCGAGCACATCATCCTTACTCTGTTCATTGTGAACATCTGCAGTTTCCCACTGACATAAATGATGGCCCTATGATTCTATTGGCTGAGTTATGTACCACCCTGTAAATCTCATCATCACCTGTTTAAGAATAGTTGGAAAATATAAATTATATACATATTTTGAAACCATTAAAAACCAATGTAGCACATACATTTCTTAAAAACACATTTGATGATTAATAAAACAATCAAACCAATATTGTGATAGCAGTCTAAACAGATGATTTCCCCTATATAGGAAATATACTTGATTTCACTTCTCCAAAATTTGCACTAATTTGACACAAATCACTTTCATTGACATTTCGGTAAACCAAAGCAGAATCAGGCCCCTTTATACGACATCTGACTTACATAATGCTAGAAGTATACTTAAAAGACAATAAAATGTCTTAGTTACATTATAAAAAAGAAAAATGGAACATTGAATTTCTTACCATTGTTTTGATTATCGGTTCTGTTAGTATCAGGCATGTTAGTGGTGACAGTGGGTGATGTAGTGGTGGAATTTACAGTGGCTGGTAACAAAGATGAGAAAGAAGTGAACTTGTATGGAACATGAATGTTAATGAAGGGCAAAATGGGAATAATGCATGAAAACAGGAACACAGAGGGAACTGCCTCAAACCGGTGAACAAGTTACATACACACACATTTTTGGGCTACACCTGGGTTCAAATTCTAATGCAGCCATTTTTTTTTTAGCAAGCCTCATTTGCTCACCTGTAAATGGAAGTAACATGGATCTACCCTCATGAGGTTTTGTAGGGATGAACAAGATAAAAATATTTCCTCTTAACTTACCTAAAGAATAAGGTAGGATATAAATCTTACATTCCAGTCCTAACTAAATACATTATTTGAACATGTGCCAAATTTCTCAAAGTGTGTTTTGGTTCAGGATGTAAACAGACAGAATAAATAAGTAAAGCCCAGCCATGTCACCTGTAAAATGTCATTTGCTGAAGTAACAGCTGCAATATCAGCCCTTCTGTGGGTACACAAATTCTGTATCATCCTCTCTTAAGGCCTTTAAACAAGAACATTTGTTTGCAGACAGCATAAAAATAGCCTCCACAGGGCACCCATGTAAGGATCTAATTAAATCCTCTAAGCTCTGTGTAATGAACAGAATTAAAATCATAAAATGGATGTATTTGTAAAGGATACATTTTCAAAGCGTTGCTTGGGATTTCAGTTGTCTAATTCCCACTGGCGTTTAGAAAAACACCACACATAAGATTCAAAAGTTACCATAAAGGAAAAATGTAAAAAGTGATGCAGTTTTGAGACAACACAGCGAAGAAATATTCACAATAGCTTGTCATTTTGGAAGATGAGTGCATGGAGACATTTTCATCAAAGCAACCTAAGATGGTACTATTAACTGTTTTGGCATGTAAAATTCTTAAAGATCAGTTTAATTCAAGAAATTCAAAAAGACAATGGCCTCAAAAACAGAACAATAATGTTCACCGGATTTCTCTATGCACAGTGTGAACAATTAAAATAGTTCTCAATCTAATAAGCGCTTCACTGCAGTGGGATCTGCACAGGAGCTTGGCTGGATGCACTGCCCCAAAGGATTTGGGAAAGTCCTCTCTGCAATGAGTTTCTTTTTCAAAAACGTTGAGACAGGCAGTATTGTTTACTCTGTTTTAAACTTCCTTCTTTTTAATGTTGACAAAGATGTCAAACATAGAAACACAGAAAAAACATAACCGTTCAAAGATAATATTTAGGGTGCAATCCTATGGGGATAGTTGGCCACCTTGGAATTCAGAGGACACCAACTATCCAATGCAGGGTGGGCGGAGCACAGAAGGGATCTTCTCCTCTTTGCTCCGGCCACCCTGCCTTTGTGGCTAGATGGCCGATTTTGGCCGTCTAGCCAGGGCAGCTCGGAGCAATGGGGGAGGCCAGATGGCGCACAGGAAGCGTTGTACCGGTGCTTCTGCCGTCCCCTCCCATCCTCACACCCAGGAAAGCCTCCTTTTCCCCTGCTCTGGGCTGCTCTTCCAAGCAAGGAGCTGGGGACGAACTGTGCCACCTACGAGGTGGCAGGAGAGGGGGTACGGAGGCAGTTTTCTGGCAACTGATGTCAGAGTACTGGCTCCAAGGTCAGTTCCCAGACAATGAAAAATCCTATGGCTGCCTAGCCGCTATAGGACTGCACCCTTCATCACATTAATAATACTTTAAAATGGTTTCTGTTCTTTGTCATCCCTTTCGAATATTTCTTTTCGGGAGGTAGACAAACACTATAATCAAGTATTTGTAAGTGATGCATACTAACAACCCACCAAAAAATGCTGGGATAAAGTTGCTCATTAAATTTATTTATTTATTTATTTATTTCTATACAGCCCAATAGCTGAAGCTCTCTGGGTGGTTTACAACAATTAAAACCATAAAATACAGCAGGATAATGAATAATACAGAAAATCCACTAGGTCTGAACCACAACTGCCCTTCACTGCAGCATTGTCCCATTTCAAGTCAACCCCAGGCCCCTTTGAGTTTGGAGTAGACTTGAAAACAGGACGATCTGGGGAATCCTAGAGTCCTGAATTGGGACCCTAGTGGGCTAGACTAGGCACCTGGACCTGCACGCTGCTCAAGAGTGTAATTTCCTCATGAGGATCATGGAGTTTGTATAGATTTTTGTGCAGAAGATCTTGCATGCTCAGGACAATCATTTTCAACTTGTTACAACCTCCCCTTTCGAAAGGTAACTTTTTGGCTGGTGCTGAGGGGGGCAGGTGCACAGAACGGGAAGTTGTGCAAAATCATTTAATTTTTTCAAACCTTGCCTGGGGAAAAGAAACCCTTGAGATTTTCTGGTCATTCCAAGGGATCATTCAAAAATCCTAAATGGTTTTCAAGGCAAGACAAGAGGTAATAGGCGAGTTTCATCCATCAATAAAGGTTGACAGCATTCATTCCCTTTCCTAGCTCAGTGTAATCTTGCTGTGCTTTGACTATTGAAGCAGAACATTGCTTTCTTATGTATTTGGCTTTTCTTGGCTAAATAGAATGTTCATTTCTCTATGGTATCTCCCTAAAAAGGTAAAAGGTAAAGGTGTTCCCAACCAGTCGTGTCCGACTCTAGGGTGTGGTGCTCATCCCAATTCTAAGCCGAAGAGCCAGCGCTGTCCAAAGACGCTTCCATAATCATGTGGCCGGCATGACTGAACACTGAGGTGCACGGAACACTGTTACCTTTCCCGCCGAAGCGGTACCTATTTATCTACTTGCAATTTCTTGCTTTCTAACTGCTAGGCTGGCAGAAGTTGGGACTGAAGACGGGAGCTCACTCTGTCACGCAGCACTCGGGTCTCGAACTGCTGTCCTGCCGACCTTCCGGTCTGCAGTTCAGCGTCTTAACCACTAAGCCACCGCGGCCCCACCCATGGTATCTCCCTATATCTCTCCTAATAAAATATTGTTGATTCCTTACCCTTGATGATTAGAAATTTCCACTTAAATTAGCACTGCAAAATAAGTCTACCAAAACAAGCTATCACTATTCTAGACTTCTGCCATCTCCTGTTCATGTTTCAGACTGGTACAATCTACAGCATTTTAGACCTATGATCACTTACCTGGGAGTAAGCCCCTTTGAACACAGTGAAATTTACATCTGAGTAAACATGCATAGGAGATTGCTGTAAGAAAGCTGAATAATCAGAATTCAGCACAAATGAATTAACTGTTCAGTGGAGTGTACTGATACGTTGCTATCAGAACAATTTTAAATCAGCTTGATATTTATTTCTTAGCCTCTGGGAGACTAAACAAACCCTCAGCTTGAAAATGAGGCATAAGGCAAGAAGAATTTTGATACATAGAGCTGTATCCAGCATACGATTTGCAGAAAAGTACAAGAGATGATGTTGTTCCACTCGTGGTTGCATGTTCCTCTAGAGCAGTGGTTCTCAACCTTCCTAATGCAGCGACCCTTTAATACAGTTCCTCATGTTGTGGTGACCCCCAACCATAAAATTATTTTCGTTGCTACTTCATAACTGTAATTTTGCTACTGTTATGAATCATAATGTAAATATCTGATATGCAGGATGTATTTTCATTGTTACAAATTGAATATAGTTAAAGCATAGTGATTAATCACAAAACCAATATGTAATTATATATTGTGAAATATTTATTTCTAATTACAAATAAATGAAATTTTGTCTTGAAGCATGGTGTAGCATGGGTAACAGTCTTAATATAACAACCCCAAATTGGGACTGGAGTATTGGACTGGAGAGGAGCAGACAGCATCTACAACTTACATAACCCATCAGATCAGGCATGAACTCAGCTGGTGGAATTCAAGATGGTCAGAAAATAAGACACTTGGGTCGGGAAGTCCAAGAGCCTCCTCCTTGATTAGGTATCTCCCCTCTTGATTAGGGATCTCGACAGGATGAAAGACATCCTCTGTGGTGAAAGAGACTCACCTATCTAGGCCACTTTCCCCAACCTGCTGCCTTCCTGATGTGCTGAACAACAACTCCTAGCATCCCCAGCCTGTTCAGTTGGCCAAGCTGGCTGGGGATGATGGGAGATGCTGTGCAACATTTTGGGAAGGCACCAGATTGGGGAAGGCTAAGCACCTCATCATATTCTCAACACATGGAAAAAGAGACTTTGATTGTTTCTTTATTATTTATTTCATAGATTTATTTATCGCTTATCATATTTTTAAAAAATATCTCTGAGCAGTTAAAGATGTCAGGAGTGGGGGCTTTGGAGAAAGGAGGTGGGGCTTCAGGAGAGAGTGAGCCCACCACAACATCATCCTGCCCCCAGAGGTTGTCCCAGGAGGCAATCCGGCCCCTGGGGCCAGAACAGTTCCCCATCCCTGGACCAGAGTTAATTCCAACTCTGATGGTATGATTTTATCCCTCTGCATCTTTATGTTCTCCTCCCGGTCTTTTCCTTTTCCTTCTCCCTTACTCCCCCACCCCACATCTTGCCATTTGCTTTGTGTCATTGCTCCCTTAAAGAACTGAAAGTTACTATAAAACTTTATAAACTAAAACACACACAGCAGTTGGAGGCAGATGGTCTGATCTCTGGCGCACAACCCACCAGGGCGTTCCCCTGTGTGTGCCCCACACTGAAAGCACTTGCGCTTTCAGTGGGGCTTGTGCAGGAGCATGTCTTGGTGGGTCAGGTCCCATGTTAGCATGAATTTGGTAGCAGGAAGAATTATGTTTGGATTTTCTGCTTCAGGCACCCAAATACCTTGGTCCTGCCCAGGAAGTGAGCCCCGCTGTCAGTTCAGTAGGGGCTTACTCTCAAGTAAGCTTACTCCCACATAAGCACACATTTAATTGCAGCCTTAAAGACACCCATAGCCCACTCACCCCATTTGACTGCCTCTCCAGTGTTCCCTTCCAACAGGGCCATTTTGCACATGCCCAAGACCTTTGCACATGCTCAAGAGGCCCACTCTGCATCTTCTCACAGCTGCAACTCTGCACACGCTCAGAGACACCATTACTCTCTTTATGTAAAAGGTCAAGACAGGGGCGGGAAGCCAGGCAATAACTTCAAAATCCACAGCTGGGCAATTGGGCAACTCTGGATAAAATCCAACAAAAGCCCTTCTTAGAGTAGACCCATTAAAATGAATGGGACTTAAAACCGTCATGACTACCTTGGGGCTGGACTCGATGGCCTTATAGGACCCTTCCTACCCTACTATTCTATGATTCTTTGAACGTCAGTCCCATTCATTTCCATGCGTCTACCTTAAGTAGGGCTTTAGCTGGATTTTACCCAAAGATTTTGGGCTTCTTTTGACGGTTAACCTCGAAGGGTTGGCTCAAGACCGACCTCCTCATCCTCATCCCCATCCCTATCCTCTCTCACCTCCTGGATAGGCCCGTCTCCGGAACTCTTCACATGGTTGAAGGCAAGCCCTGGGCCTGTTGCGGAGCCTGCCCACGAAGCCTGCCACGAAACCCCGCCGGTCCCGTCCAGCACCTGGCGCCCCTCCGAGCTCACCCCGGAGCAGCAGGACACAACAGCAACGCCTTTGTGTAGCGAAGAGACGAGAGCGAGGCAAGACGGGAGCGGGGTGGCGAGGGAGAGAGAAGCCAGCGGGGCGGGCAGAAAAGCCCCCTCGGGAGCAGCAGCTCGCCGTTGGCCTGACACCTCCTCCACTTACCATCGGAGCTGAGCGTATCGTAAGCGTTGCGCTGGCGAGACGCGCAGCGCGCCCCGTCGGAGCCACCGGGCTCACTGTAATCCACCCAGCTAAGCCCTTCCAAGTTGTCGTAGTGATGTTCTAAGGCGACCCCTGTGAAAGGGTTGTTCGACCCCCAAAGGGGTCGCGACCCACAGGTTGAGAACCGCTGCTCTAGAGGTTGCACAAGCCAACACCTAGTGGAACTATATCATAATGAACTATGAAAATCCTTGTGAAATGAAGAATTGGATTTGTCACTCCTGCAAGGATGAAATGAAGTTTCCACAAGGAGTATAACCTTTGTACCAGCAGAATATGGGTACAATTCATATATATTACTTGACATGCAAATAACCACAGATTTTCTTCTTTCCTCTGAGAAAGGAGCTAATCCTAATACTGAAAAATCTATGCATTTTTTATATATTACAGATGATAAAACATGATTCAAGAGATAATGAAGGACCCAAATCACATCAAAAGGGGGTATCGGCCTTTTCCCTGCACACTTCTCTTTCACTCTCCTACTGTACAGCCAGAGTCCAGAACACCCTTAAGAAGAAGAGGGTTGACCTGCAGACAACCCTTTCTGTGCCTGAATGAAAAATATGTTTTTGAAATATGTAACAGCAGGAAATGAGATGAAGGAATAAATGAAGCTAGTGCCTTTTTCTATAGATTCTGCTGGCTAGGTTTTAGAATAAAATAAGACTATAGAAAGGGTGAGTTATTACATTCTTTCCACATATGGTACATACAGTATAGCCACCCACGTGATGAGGCTACAACATTCTTCTCCCTGATTATTTTCCATTTAGACCTTAGTCTTAAAATGTATAATGATTTAATAATAAAAAAATACAGCAATATATTCTGAAGCTGCAGAATGGTGTTGGTTTCTTACCTTGACAAAGGCTTCCTAGGTGTGCACAGCTAGTTGGTTCAATTGTAGGAATGGGAACAAAATATGAACCTTTTAAAAAAAAGGAAAGACAGACCATAAACAACACTTGCTTTTATCAAGAAACTGTTACCTAGTGAGGTGGCTAAAGAAAAGTTGTTTATAAAATACTTACATGAATACAATTACAGACAGCTAGTCTAATGAAGCTAATTTATTGAGAATGGCTCACAAATATATAAGCATCAATGCAGCCTCTGAAGTATTCCAGACATCTTCTCCTATTAACCCAGCAAAGGTGGGAGACTAGCCTGGAGGTGTTTATGACTTTCAAAGTATCAGATGCATGAAAATAAACACAAAAGCTTGCCAGCCTAACATTGTATTTATGATCTCTATGCAAAAGGATAAGGTGGCACATTTCCTTACTCCAGGGACACAGCTATACTGATGGTTCACTGTTTTTAAACAGCCAAAGGATAACGTACATGGGGTAGTAGTGCATAGCCTTCATGAAATTGGGCAAAAGTCAAAGGTTCATGAAGTGATGGGTAACTGATGCAAGGGAGAGAGTAGCTCCAGAGGGTAGATACAGTGGGGCAAGGGCATTCAGTATCTAAAACATCTAAATAAAAAAAGCAAAACTCGTTAAAGCTGACTCTTCATGCATCACACATTTAATGGCAGTTGTGATGAAATGGATGCTATGGAATAGCAATGGAAATCCTTCAGAAAGGTTAGTAAAGGGTTGAATCCAGAGATCCTGTGAGTGGAGTTCCATTCATGGAACCTCCAACCCACTGATTCCCCCTTCTACCTTCACCCCCCTATTCCTCAGAAGGTTGAAGGGCTTTCCAGAACAATGTGGGAGCTGGTGCAGGATGCTTGTGAAATCAGCAAACATCACCTCTCCCATACTTACTGTGACAGGCCCTGCTGGATCACCAGCTCTTCCACCAATTGAAAGGGCCATTCCACAAGTACTCTTGGATGCTCTGGATCCAAGCCTTCGTTTTTTTCTCTTTTTTAACAGACATTATATGATATTCTTACAAGTGCTGTCTGCTTGACTCTGACTTTCAAGTCTCATTTATTTTTAAAACATATATGGATCTTTTCCCCCCTTGACATTTCTTGAAGAAAACTCATAAATACCAAACTGATTCCCAACTGAGCAAGGGGAGTTTGCGCACTACTAAGGGAAATTAAAATGATCAAAGGTAGTTGGAGCATCTTCCTGTGAAGAAAGGCAGAGTGTTTGGGATCATTTAATTTCGAACTAATTTAGAAAAGATGACTAAGTGGAACATGATAGAAGTTTATAAAATTATGAAAAATAGAGAGAGTAGTGGATTGAAATTTTCCTTCCTCTTCCATAATAGACTCTGAGTCACCTAATGAACATGAACAACAATAGGCTTAAATGCTACAAAACGAAGGAGTATTTCACACAACTGAAAAGCCAATGTGGTATAATAGTTAGCATAGCCTAGTAGTTAGAGTTGTTAGATAAGGACTGGGAAGAGCCAGGTTCAAATCACCACTCAGCCATTAAGCTCACTGGATGACCTTGGGCCAGTCACTGTCTCTTAGCCTAACTTACCTTACATGGTTGTTTTAAAAATATAATGGTTGGTGGGATGGGAGGACATATACACCACCTTGAGCTTATTGGAAGAAAAGTGGTGTATAAATGTAATATGCAAACAAACAAAACATATAGTTACTTATGGAATTCTCTATCAGAGGATTATTGATGGTGACCAGTTTAAATGCCTTTAAAAAGGGCGGGAAGAGTGAAAACTCCATGTTCAGAAGTGGAACACCTTTGAATTCCAAACACTTGGGACATGCAGTGGGAGAGGACTGCTCTTTTCATCCCATTTGTGGGTATCTGACTGATTACTGCTGGAAATGGGATGCTTGCTTAAATTGCCTGCCTCCACCAGGAGGTGCACTTATTTGTGCATGCTCTCTCCCTCTTTCTCGTTCCCTAATATCTGTTTATTTACAACTACATTACAGATTGAACAGTGGGATCAAGCAAGCACTCTGGCAGTGCTAGTCTTCAAAACAACATCAGTTCGACCAAAATCAAACAGACAGTCCTTTCTACTCGCTTCTCCTTCTAGCCTGCTACAAAAGTCACACTTCTGTATCCTTTGCAGGGTACTTTTTAACTGGCAGGAGACACAAAGGCAGCATCAAAAACAGAAAGGTCAATAATGTAAGGAGACCCAAAACTAACACCAGAAAGTAGCAGCCTACCAATTAAAGGTTGACCAACATGCTATAAATTAGGCTAAATCAGCCCATTGACAGTTAACAGATTATTTATTGACATTCTTTTCTAGATCTGTGCTATAAATACCAGGTCCACATTGACTGTATTTTCCCCTTATTCTCACTGTTTATTACGGTCCTCCTAATAATTCTGTTGTTTTGATTAACTGAGTTCGTATATTCTTTCTAGCATAAACCGCAGTATGATCCTTTGCTGTAAACCCACTCAATGTCTCACCATAAAACCTAGCAATTCTTTTGATGATATTAAGGATGAAAACAGCTACAATCCTTTCTTCCTTTCTTTTTGACATTTATATACCTTTTCAACAAGAGGTAGGGGGAAAGCATTAGAAACAAGTGCAAGGTGCAATTCCAGCAAATGATAGAATTAAAGTCAGTTCAATTATATTCCCATTGACTGGGTAAATGTACATTTACACCATGACAAAAAGACTAAGGCTGCAGTGCTTCACAGTGTATTGGATACACACTTACTCAGAAGTATGCCCCACTGAACTTACTTCTGACTAGACATATATAGTATTACTTTAGAATAGTTTGTCATGGAGCTAATAAAACTAAAGAGAACCCTTGATCTAACACTAAATGGTGCCATAATCTGATTAGAGATTTATATACCACCAACCCACTTGAAAACAGTGATCATAACATTATCAAAATCAACATGTAACTAAGCGGAAAATTGCCCCCAAACCCTAACACAATCACATTTCATTCTTATAAGAAGGATTTCTCAAATATGAGGGGATTAAACGAAGGGAGGTTGAAGTGGTTAGTCAAATACATACAGGAAATTTTGAGATTATTGTTTTAAAAACCTATAAATGAAAACTCAGATATAATGAATGCTTTATATTTGAGTGTGGGTGGGGGGTATAGAGGCAAGGCAGTCACCTTTAAAATTCCTTTAGTAACCTATATTACTAAATAATATAGTAAAGTAAACCTATAAGTATTGTTATGTCTGTTAACTGGCCATTCCTTTCTTAGGCAGATTGCTTGCTAATCATAAATACCAAACTGATTCCCAACTGAGCAAGGGGAGTTTGCGCACTACTAAGGGAAATTAAAATGATCAAAGGTTGTTGGAGCACCCACAATGATTAGCTGATAAAACTATTAGGAGATAACTGGGAAATCTATCTCTGTTTTTTAATGAAATACCCATTTGCACTTGGGGAAAGTGACATCTCCACTGAACGAGGCAGCTGGTGCATGCTGCCTGTTTGCTCCTCCTGCAAGTGGCAGTGGCAGTGGCTAAACAATCCAAGGAAACACTCCGCCCCAGGTTGTTTTGTGTTGCATTTAAACCTGGACCTCTGGCTTGTCTCTCCCCACAAAAGTCAGAAAAAGAACCCATGGTTCACCCCATATGCACCGATGGAAAAAAGGAAGTAAAAGTTCCCCATCATTGCTACTATTATTGCCAATACATTTGAAGAGAAAAAGAAAATGGGTGGCACTAGAAGAGCTTGTGTCAGGATGAGTCTTTTATGAACAGGGCCTGAACATCTGTACAGTTTGGGCCTTATTTATAATAATGACCTTAGGGATGGAACCTTGGAGTTCATCTTATTGATCCCCCCATTTCTGAGTCTTGGGTTGCAAGACCAGCTTTGATAACTCCCCTGAAATTCTCTGGTTGGGCACAGAGGGAGAGAGGAAATCAAAACACCCATTGAATATGTGAAGCTCACCACAGGCCTCTGGATCATGGCCTTGGAGAGTTGCATTTTATTACAGCTGATATCTGAAAAGTAGAAGTGCAAAGTGCCAAGTTACCGCACTTGTAGAGAACTCAAGTACTACTGAATTACATTTGGGTCAGCCCTATAGGATCCACATGTGAATAGGCCTACAAAAGCCTAATGAAAGCAAATCTAAGTAGTTACAAATCAAATTTCCAATGGCATATTAAACCAGAAGAAGACATTACATGTGCAAGAGGATTATCTTTGGCAGTATGTTAATACACTTATGCTCAATAAGTCCATTAGCAAAACATTTACCAGAAAAATCAGTAACTGTATGTGAAAATATAACCTCATAACAGCAGCAACGTTTATATACAAATATGAAGGTCACTTTATTGCTTGTTGGATCGTCTTGTAATTAATGTCACAGGCTGGTTGACTTTCTGTGATCTTCTCAATAAAATTAATGATCAGCCCAGATAATCATTATGATACTTTTAATACTTTATTTCTGATCCATCACATGACTTATCACTTCTGTTTCCAAAGGTTGCTTTTAAAATAAATTACTTTCCCAGCAACAGAAGACCAGAAAATTTCCCATGTGCATCCCCTATCGTTTTTGCTCAACATATGTAGTGGCTTTGTAGAGGCAATTAGTTTTGAATGTAGTAATGGGATCATAACTATGCCTGTATTAATGAGAGTATTTTTCTTAAAGAATTTGTGTTGGGCTGAAATGGAGGGAAAGGGACAGAGAGAAGGAAGAGGAGATATTATTATCATGTGTTTGTACAAAAGAACGGTATTCTTAATAATGAAAAATGGGCATGAGTTAATTTTCCCCTTAGCGGTTTCATCAAACTGATCATATTCTAGCACTGGTAAATTGATAACTGTGTACCACACCCTCATAGCAGAGATGGGGAAGCCAGTTGAGAAGAAAGCCTGTTAACTTCGTAATCCTATTCTACTATTCGTAACTGCAATTGCTTTCGCAAATTCCAAACAAATTAGGGATGTGCATCAGAAGTGGCAACTATGCCTGCATATTTCATCCAAATGCGCAGTACACTGATTTCATTATTCTACTGATTTGTATTAGGGTATGCACCAACCACAAGATTCAGTGTGGACTCAGTTATTTAGAAAATAACCAGATTAGGTTCAGACTGCTTTGGAAGCCACCTAAAGCAACTTGGGAATGATTCCAAATCCCACTTCAGAAATCCAAAGTTTTGTGCTTCCCCCACAGACTATGCTAGAAAGCAACAAACTGCTATAACATGTTTTGCTTTTTGACAGAACTGGATAAATGTTACAGGCAATAGTAGTCCTTTCTGAGGAGATGAAGCCAGAAAATTCTAGACAGAGAGGGGCAGTTTATCTCTTGTATTCACTGCTCCAAAATCTGTTCTAGATATGGAGTGGTATATAAATATTGTAAATAAATAAATAAATAAATAAATAAAGTTTTTATTTATTTATCATGTGTTTTGTTCGCTGGCTTTTCTGTTTCTGTGGAATCCTTACATAACTCCTTTTAGTCAGTTTTAGACATCTTAAACAATTCTGTCTTGTCACTTTACAGTCTTTATGCCTCCATTATTCACTATCTTTTGTCCTGTTCATTATTGAATGTATGAGAATAGTGGGCGGTATCCAACAGTGTCATTTCGCTAAACCAAATCGCACTTGCGCAACTCCACCAAAACTATTGATTATGCAAGCAGTAACAAGACATGCAAGCAAAGACTGTCCAAGTGGCAATGAGGTGCTCTAGGAGAGCTTGTGCAAGCAGAATGCATTGTGCAAGTGGAGTGTATTGCACTAGTGGAAGGTGCTATAGTGCAAAGCAGAACCCAGATGCACTAGCAGAGCTTGAGCAAGCAGAACTGAGTTCATTAGTGGGGAGGTTGCTCAAGTGTAACTTTAATTGGATCCCCCCCCTTGTGCCTAGTTACGTACCTAGTTTCTACTAGCGCAGCGTCAGCATTGGATATTGCCTATAATGTTCTCAGTACAGGTTCTTAAGATTTTATTTATTTATTTAATTTATTTATTGCATTTATATCCTGCCTTTTTTCCTCTTGCAAGGAACCCAAGATGCTTATTTGCTCATTCTTCTCCATTATCAGTATTCTCATATGTCGCCCTCTGCTTTCTATTTAACCCACAACTGAGTCAGGAGTCATTTAGTAACCATTGGTAGTGTTAAAAAAAGAAGAAGCAATACTCTATTAGAAGCTAGAAATAATTAAGCCAGCAAACTTAATTTTTATGTAAATCTATATTTGATGTTATCATACTCCGAGAAGTACAAAAACATTTGATTGACTAAAGAATTGGACTAGTATCAGATACCAAAATGGATTTACCAGATATTGAAAAGGGATTCAAGAAAGAACATCATAGAAATTATAAAATCTCACTTATGCATATGTTCTATACCTCATATTCATTAATCTGTAGCTATATTTCTTTTCAGCCCACATGTATCTTGCAATGCCACAGATACAGCTCAAAAGCGAGTTCTTTTTCTGCACACCCCTGCACAGTAGTGTTTGCAGGGGACAATGTTATCTGGGCATAAATTTAGTCTTACTTTAATGTAAAGCGTTAACCCTATCCAACAGATTTGAAGTACTACTTGGAAACTAAGAAAACACAGTCTATTTCTATTGGGCCAGATTCCTTATCCTATTGACTAAGAAATGGTTTGAGACTGAAGGTGGCGCTGGGGTGGGGATGCTTGTGCCAGCTTGTTTGAAGATACAATTGGGAAAAATAATGTTGGGGAAAAAACTGGAATAAACATGCATCTCAATTTGGGGTAATCATGTGGAGCAATGGCATGTGTCCAGCTAGGCTGGAGGAAACATGCGTAAAAGCTACAGAGCACAGTGAGGTAAAGTGAGTGAGGAGTCTGTTTGGTTTCCTACCCCCATGGGCTCCTTTCTGGCTCCCACTCCTGCTTTATATGTGAACATACTTAAGACACATACAATTCTCCTTCATGTATAGTTCAGCCCCCAGGCAGAGCCTAGCTGTATAAGGTCATGATGTTTTGGCCATGGCTCCACCTCTCCCTGGCCTAAACTTTTGCTATGCCTCTGAATACACAGATATTTCATCTTACACCCCTTTATTTCACCTCATTTCAGATATGACTTTTTCCTTACTATATCTTGTTTAGTTTAAAGTCATGAGTCTAGCGAGAAGATCAGGGGATATTTATTGCTATTTCTTAAAGTTATTTTTTTATTGTAGCTTGTTATTTCTTGTATTGCAGCTTGTATTGTACAGTGAAATAAACACTAAAATTTAACAAACCTTGCTAAATCATCTTTTGAAAAGCTTGAACTTAATCTAGATATCACAACTCAACTCTGAATTCACAAAAGGAAAAAACATACCCAGAAGCAAAATACGTATTTTATGGGGACAGCCGAAAAGCCCAGGAAAGGTGGGTTTGCTCTGTGGGAAGCTTAACTGATTTTCATTATAAATACGGTTTCCTTCTGACATGTGACACCTTCACAGCTATGCTACAGAGGAAAAATTCAATAGAAGATGCTCACCACAACTCAGGTTGTTTTCTGCTTTTAGCGCTGATGTTGGGATACTCCAAAAGTCATTTTCCCAGTCTACAATGTTGCCTTTCACATCACAGCTGAGGTTGGAAAGTGCTTCAGAACTCATTGTGAAATTCCAAAGCCGGAAGTTGTAAATATCCCCATTGAGCGGGCTTATATTATGTCTATCAGAGCCCAGAACCAACTTCCCATTACCAGGAATGACCTTTCCAGAAGTATCTGAACAATATACTGTTTTAGACATGTGCTTGACATTTACACCTATAGTGCCTGAGAAGCTATCCCATACAATGCAAAGCTGTTCAAATGCTTCTGTGAAGAACTCTCCATTTGGTCTGGTGTCAAGTGCATCACCTAACATACATTCTGTGTCTGAGATAAATATGAAGTGGCCCCTTCTTGTCTTTCCAAAGCTGAAGAATTCTGTAGATGAAGAATCACCATAGGAGAAAGCCTTCCAGTCAGGGCTATTGCTGCTGTTTTCTGTTGCTTCAAAACACAATGTGAATTGGTTAAGTTCTGGTACTTGGATGGAATTTGCTAGAGTCAAAGAATTAGCATCCAGGAACTGTGGGATGACAACTTTTTGATTCCTCAAAGACACAGCAACTAAAATACAGAAAGAAAATGTATTTTCAGAACAGACTATCATTCAACTTTAATTAAACTAATAAACTACATTTTCTCATATTACAGGTAGGTGGTAGCACTGACATCAACAAGGTCATCTTATACTGTAAATATAATATGGCAATTGGGTTCCACAAAATTGTAATCAGTCACTTGCAAAACTGTGTTGGTGTTGTTATCTGTTTGTATTCAACAATACAGTAGACCAGGAACTTGAAACAACCTTTTTATTTCCTTATGTATTATTCCCAATGGCTTGTTTTCCATAGCTGCATTGCACTGAAGAAATGAATGCCAGTTATATTTATCAGATTGTGCAGCATGCCTCTACCATGTTATTTTCCAAATAAAAGCCCTTTGTTTTCAAACTTTTGAATTTCAGTTGAATAAATCTGTTCACATTTCCTCGCAAAACAACCCTAAATATACTGGCAACCAAGCATTATACATTCACAAGTCTGGCAGCCCAAATCTTTTTCATCTATAAAGTCTCACTATATTCATGGAAGTTTACTCCCTAGTACACATGCATAGATTTCAACCCTGCTTGGTTATCATTACTTAACTCTTTTAAAAAAATAACTGTTTCCATGTAACATAGAAACTGGTCCCTTCAAAAGCAAGAGGCTATCTTCTAAAATCCACCTTGCAATGCATCAGTTTGAAGACAGTTCTGAAGGTAGGTGATTTGAAACAGTCCTCTGTGACTGAAGATGGATTGTGGGTGTGGCAGCGCACATTCAGACACTCACCCTACCATCTGTACATGAGCTGCTGCCACTTCAGGGACAGTGACGGGCAAGGACAGGCCCAGTTTTCCAAGCCTGCCCCCCCCCCCATTACCCTTAGTGGCGGAATGTATTTCCAGTGCAGAACAATGAATTCTGACCCTGCCCACAGCGATGGCAGCTTAAATTATGGACTGTGGGCCACATAGGAAGCTGCCTTATACTGAGTCACACTGTCGGTCCATTTAACCCAGTAATCTAGCCCAGCATTGTCCACACTGACAGGTGGCAGCTCTCCAGGATGGCAGGCACGACGTTTTCCAGCCCTACATGGAAATGCCAGGGACTTAACTTAGGGCCTTCTGCATGCAAAGCATGTGCTCCATCATGGAGCCACAGCCCTTCCAATGGGGCATGGAGGGAAACAAGGAAGAGTTCACCTCCCTCCACTTGCCCATCCTGTTGATGGACACTTTGCTAGCAACAAATGATAATACACTTTAATTGTCTGAGGGCTCCTTCACACAGAGCTTTTATCCTGCTTTTGAGACTGCTCACTCCTGGACGCTTGTGGGCTCTTTAGATGATAGCGTGAACCTCCAGGACATCTCCTGCACTAAATGACCTTTGCTCCATTTTTAAATAGATCAAAGATAATGAGCTATCAAATTACCCCACTTGTGTTCCGCTTGAATTCCCTCTGTGTAAAGAAGAAAAGCGGCAAGAAGAGGAGTTAGATTAGTGAAACTTATGGAAGACTCAGATAAGGCGGAGAAGGAGGGGGAAAGGGGAGGGGAAAAAGAAAGCATGTGTAAAGGGAGTCCATTGTGATCCTGCATTTAAAAAGGAAGCAGAAAGCCCCGTTTTAAATGCAGGATTTTAGGCTGGAGTAGAGATGCTCAGAGTGATATCAAAATGTGATATCTTTGGGGCAATGCAGTAACTGTACATTTTAGGAGATTAGGTGTACTGAACAGTCTTTATTGCACTTAGTATCTCCTTCCAGGATCAGGTATGTACAGGTTTTTCAGTTGCAGGGTGACCTCTGTTTCTCTCCGCTCTTGCTTCTCACCTAACATGCACATCTGGCTCTCACAGATTTCCTCTCCTCTATATTGCAGGTGGACATTTTTCTTTTTAAAAAACATTTTAGGCCTTCAACATGTATAAACAATTAAATGTTGATTTTGTGTCTTAAAAAAAATGAATCCTGTTTTCTTTTTCAGCTTAATGCCTTACTCTGGGAGTGGCTTTGTGATTCCTACAACAGCCAACCCACATGGCTGGCTTCTGCTGGAAACAGGAAGAACCATTTACTGATGGGCTCAGTTTGGTTGGAAGTTTGTATGTATATCAAGAAAAGGCAACTAAATTTCTCCAGTAGGCTTACTATTCAAGGTCTGTCCATCTGTTTCAGAAAAATACTAAGAACAAAATATTCAGTACATTTGCTACAAATCTGAACTCTGTTCAGTTCTATAACAGTGCCCCCCTGGAGCAAACAGTGACTTGCAACTACAGCTCATCAAGAGAGAAAGGACAAAAATTGCATCAGTAACTGGGAAAAGAATAGAATGCTGGTGTCAGTATTAAGAACAGATTTCCCTCTTGGTTGCCTAATACGTAAGTGTCTTAACCTTTTTGAGACATCCCAGCTGTTGGTACTTCTTTTACTGACTGCCATATAGACACAAAAAATAGAAATGTCAAAAATGTATACAGATATAAAAATGTATTAAAAAGTAATTAATTTTGTTTTATAGTTGTTAAATTTTAACATTTTAAATTCTTCACTAAGAATTCTTCATATTTTCCAAATTTGAACATTTTTCATATTTGAATACTGCATTTTTGTTTCAATTTTTTATGTACGAAAGGATGGATTTCAGCTTTTCTTGCAAACTTGTATAGGGCAATTAAAAGAAAGCTAACACAGCTCTTCTATCATGTTGTGGGGTACAACATTAAGTGGCTTGCAGCATAATCCTATACATGTCTACTCATAAGTGAGGGCCAAAACGGACATTAATTTAAAGACACAGCTTGCAGCTATGTCTTTCTTTCATTTTTACTCTACAGTAAAAGGTACAAGGCCCCTGTCCCAGATTGGCACACTAGCATGGGGGGTAGGGGGAACCCACATGAGATCAGAGGCCCCATATATGTATATATGCCACATATACACTTATATCACAAGCACTTTTCACACGTTATACTGAATGTACATATGGGGGAAAATGCAAGTAAAGCTGCTTGCAGTTGCTGACTCTGCGCACCCATGCCTTGCATCTATATAGTACTATAGACTGTTCAAAGTGCTTCATGTAATCTTAATATGGGGGCTTCCAAGCAGCGAGGGTGCAATCGATAATATCGATAAGATTGCACCCTAAATGTGGCAACATTGTACTTCTATTTCTTGGCACAGATGTGTATTGTTAAGTCCCAACCTCAAAAGGTACACTTCTAACATACATTCAGAAGTCTTATAGGAAGCGACAGGAAGACATGTCTAACACATACCTACCTTGGGTATAACTGGCATTGAAGCCTCTCTTTTGTATACTAAAGTCACTTCTAAAAGATACAATCATTTCATTCCCAGATGAATTAAATGATAAACCTCTGGCAGTGATACCACAAAGAGTAACTTCTTTGTCTCCAGTTTGTAGTCTTAAAAAATCATAAATGCAGTTGGGGGCTTCTTCGATCTCAAAATCAACAAATGTTATCTGAATTATGAATCCAGAAGGAGCCCTGATGGTCCACTTGCATCCCTGACCATTGGGATAATCACTAGGGAAGCAGGGAGAGGTAAAAATTCCGGTGGGGTTGGAGAGCACCATACGACAGTCAGAACATCCGAGAGCTATGGAACAAATAAACAAAAAGAGAAAGAGAGAGATGATCAGCAAAGTAGATCTTTAAGACTTAATATAGATGTTTGAAATAGAATTTAGAAAGCATACACATGCTTTTTTTAAAACGAAATTTTGCTAACAGAATTTGGCCCCCTTTACATGTAGCCACGGTGGTCCAGGACCTGCTTCTTGGATGTGCAATTCCACATTTTTCTAGCATGTGAATGACAAAACCCAGAATGGATAAATTTAATGATAATTTAAAGCTGGATCACAAGTAAAGAGCTTGAATTCAATCATATAAGGCAGCAATTCAATACACACTTACCTGGGAATAGCTCCCATTGATTCAATGGGACTTACTTCTGAGTAGTCATGCAAAGGATTGCACTGACTATGACTAATACAACAAAGTAGAACATCTGATTAAAGTAACACTAACTTAAGATTTCAAAATTTCAATAGTAAAAAAACCAATTCAAAATAAAAAAGAGATAAAAGGCACCAAATAGTGGGCTGAATTCAGGACCTGCCTTCTGTAAATGGAAGAGTTTACAGAAGGTACCTCTGCCCAATTTTCAGTAAACATTGTTTGAAAGCACGCACCTAAATTTGTACTTCTCCCAAGAAACTGAACCATGAAAATGTGGGGATTAAAAAAAAAATCCACATGTTTTAAAGTGCATTTTTTTAAAACGTGAATGCAAGTTAGGGAACATGTGAGCTTTTCCTGAAAAATGTGCTCCTGTTTATGTTCACATTTGGAAGTGCTAGTAGGGCAATCCAAGTAAAAAACGAAGCCAAACCAAATTGTTGTACAGTCCTTTTCTCAAATGACCAAGAGCCATAACATAGTGGGTGATGCCACCTACCTGCAAGAGGCTGAAAGGTATAGAATATGTGCATTCAAGACATGGGTGGGGAATTACAAACAAAATGCAAAAAAATAGAAGTAACATTAAAGTGTGAAATATGTCTTATTTCTCACAACTTGAAAACACTGTTTTCTTATTAGTACAAACATGGACAAATGTTTTACCACACCTTGACCAAAATATGGTTGGGCTGCTATGGACTAGATTAGACAAGCAGCCTGTGCTTACCCTAAAAAACGCATTGCACTCTTGAAGCATTAAAGCTGAATGCTTGGAAACCCTCAAAAGTATTCTCCAAGCATTCAGCTAAACATTCAAAGGTCAAGTTATCACAACATGACAACCTACCCTGCGAAATAAACCATACAGATGATCGGGCTCATCATGGATTGTTCTCGCCCTCCTTCCCCCTTCAACCTCCAGCAGGTATCCCAGGGGACTTGGTGGCAGAACCCATCTTGTCTGCTGCCAAATCCCCCTGTCCATGGGAACCATGACTTGGGTTGCAGTTCCTGGCTTTTTTCTGGCTTTTTTCCAGACATTTGCACAAATTGGGGCCGATTTTTTAAAATATTTTTTTCAGCCCTGGTAATGTGCACAAATGTATTTAACATTTTTGGATTTTTAGAGTTGCGCAACTCCGACTGTCCAAAAGAAGCCTTGCCTTCTCTGGTACCTCTTATGTTTCAGCTGTGAAACATACAAGGTAACTGACAAGAGGAGACTGTATATAGGCTCATTTCACAGCCTTGGACAGTTGAGAGGTAGGGAAAAGGGGTGCAGATCACACCCTTAACAGGGCAATGCCCAGTGTTAAAAGTATTGCCCCAACTGTTGGGGTGCCCCAGTCTCTAGCATTTCTTTTTCATAGAGATCTACAAGCCACCCCTTCTTTTGCTCCCTTTTGCAGTAACCATGGCTACGTTTGACACAGGGACATTTGCACACATTACCCGGGCCGCCAAAATAAATTCTTTGGCCCAATTTGCACAAATGTCCGGAGGAAAATATTATTTTTTCAGATGACAAACAGGTTCAGATGACACACAAACCCATCATGGGTTCAACAACCCCTACAGCAAGCCATGGGTTGTTAGGGTGGCTTGTTGCCCATGTATAAGCAACCCTGTGGGAATTGGTACAGGATCACATGACACGCCAACCCACCGTGACTTGTTACCCACAATGGGTTGTCGTGTCATGCAAACCAAGTTGAGGATGCAATGCCAGCCCGTCATTTAATTTCATTTATTACATTTCTATACTGCCCCATAGACAAAGCTCTCTGGGCAGTTTACAAAGATTGAAAGCCATAAAAATACAATACTGTAACATAATATAAAAAACCATTTACGTACAACATACAAACACACACACATATGTATAAAAAACAATTTTAACCATCAACAGTAAGAAATTCCAGGACCTGTTAAAAACCCTATCATATGCTGTCAAATGTCTGAGAGTAGAGGAAAGTCTTATCCTGGCACTGAAAAGATGACAGTGTTGGCACCAGACAGGCCTCACTGGGGAGATGGTTCCACAATCAGGGAGAAGGCCCTGAGAAGGCCCTCTCCCTTGTTGCTGCCTGTCAAGAGGAGGCACTCAGAAAAGGACCTGAGATGATGATCATAGTGTATGGGTAGATCCATACTGGGAAAGGTTCTCCATCAGGTACTATGGTCTCAAATGACACTGTCTGAATGCGTGTCTGGCTTCTTTCTCCATGGGTGATGGAACGGGACTACAAGCCTCATTACCCACAGCTGAAACAAAGGTCAGAACATCACTTACAGTCAATGAGAGGCCTGTCACTAGGTCAGACAGCATAGCTTTAGGCCAGCCCCATCATGCCCTACAAGGAAAGATGTTCAGTGTCATTTCTCCACAGGAGAAAGAAGCCCATTGGGCCTCTTCCACCTTCTTTAAGCCTTTCTGGCAGCTACTGCTTCTCTCTTCCCCAAGGCAAACTTTTTTTGTGGGAGACAGTGGAGGGAAGGTGTGCAAGCAGAATTAAAGTGGGGCACCTTGCAACAATCTGAGTAGTCAAGCACCTGCATCTCATGCCAGTCCCATCCTTAGGGCAAATAACATTGCTTTGGAGACTGGGGATTTAGCTTGTATGCAGCTAGTTGTCTAGTCCTGCTTTATGAAATAAAATTGGAACATTGCTCTAGCATCGTAAGCTGCTGTAATGACACATACATCTAATGCACGTTGACATGTATCAATCAGTTATGACACACCCACTCAGAAAGGTAGATAAAGAAAATCTTGTTTCCTGTAAATATCCAACTCATCTGGCCTTTCTGAACTTCTATCCCACACTTCAGAGAAAACAAATCGGCATGGTTTTACATGTCTGTCCTAATGATTTTCAAAGACAGATGTGGAATTTTGAGAAATATATTTAAGTTAAAAAGGAGAAGATGGAAAATAAATTACATGGTTACTTCAGCTAATAAAAGTAAATTCCTTGCCACTTGAAACTTTTGGATTTAAACGCTGATATATACCGAAGCCACAGCTTAGAGGCATTTCTAAATTTAGGGCTCTTAACAAGTGGATGAATAAGGTCAGCGGAAGGCACACCTGCAGACAAACAGGAGAAAGAGCCAAACCACCATGATGTATGTGGCCTGGACTGACTACAGGACAAACAAAACACTTCTTTTTCAATATAAGTCACAGAGAACATAACAGTTATAGTGTCTCTGGCACATGGACCATGGCGAACCTCTTCTCTGCTAGGCTTCATTTTTAGAACAGTTGGTGGGAGAGAAAAAATGAGAGTGTAATGTGCAAATCTTCTAATTTCAGAGAATGTGATGGCCATTCTACATTATTCAAAAAAGATGAATAATTTAATTCATTTCCATTTAATTCTTAGTGCCCATGGTGCAATGCCTTGTTGCCACATAACAAATGGCTAGCCTTCCTGAGGGAAGATAGCCTCAACACTATTAATGTCTTTTTATAATGCAGGTAAATGGCCACGCAAGCACAGGCGAGGAGGACTGTATAGCCTCCAAATAAATAAAGTTTAAAACGAGCAGGGAAGGAAGAAGCTTCCAGTTTTGAAACTCTTCATAACTTTTTTTGGGAAGTTTAAATGGGACTAAATGTGTGCTTTAGCATTGTATTTATGTAGGGTAGTATCCAACATGGCTGCTGTGCTCCCTCCAATTCCATTGCACAAGTGGGACCCACTGCTTGTGCAATGGGGATGTAGGGCTTCATACAGCAAGCCCCGAAATCTGCAGAAACTTGTTTCCAGATCAGGACAAGTCAGCAGAGCTCTGTTATGCGAGCTCTGCTGACCTGCCCTATTCTGGAAATGAGCGTTTTCATTCATTTCCAGTTCCTATTCAATGTGCTAAATCTCCATTACGCAAGTGGTGGGTCCCACTGGGCTTGGGCAGTATTTGATTTTTGAGTGCACCGATTTTTAACAGGTGCATTGTTTTTGGCAGGGAGCTCACAACCACCAAGTACATTAACATTTTATAAGTTCAGAAATTGTGCAGGGAAGTCACTTGTCAAAAAAATATAATATTCACAGAAAATACTCAATAGGGTCCATGAGACGCACATAATGGAAAACCCTAAATTTATGGAGGAGTGGAAACCATTTATCTAGTACTGAAAAAATAATTACAGTACAGAAATTAGTAATTCATGTTTCATTGTCTCATAAACTATTTATGTGATTTCCAGTAGTATTTGATGTTCTGTGGTTTTTATCCTATTTTGTATTTAACATATGAGAATTTTATATATGTACTAGGTTTTTTTTTGCATATTTCTTATTTCTTATTTAATTGATGCATTATATTGAAATAATAAATAATTTAGTACTTCAGTTGTTTGTAGGTAGTGTGTTGTGTATTTTGTGAATATAATATATGTATTTTTTTTAAGTGAGATTCAAACAATGGCATTCGACATAACAGAATATGCTTTCTGGGAAACATAGCCTATTTTCACAGGGACACAAAATATTTGATCAGTACAGGGGAAATGTAATCTCCTTTCAATCAAAGTGTGATCGCAAGGGAAGTTATTTTATTCATTTACAATTATTTTTAGGCCTCTTTTAAGAGTGGAACATCTGGAATATATAAATGATTAACAATTGTGCATTTATTATGCTAATAACACATTGGTTGATTCCACACTAGAGCCCTTCAGCGCTGCTAGGTCATTGCTTTTCTGCAGTGAGCTGAAAGCAGAAAAAAAAAAAGGAGATTCTACACAACTACTTAATACAGCACTATATTATCCAGCAATACTTTTCTCTGTGGCTCTTTCTATAATGTCTATTTACAAGTCAACTCCATGCAGTAAAGGTTCCATGCAGTTAATCAGAGGATTCATCCTTGTGGGTTAAGTCTGTTTTATTGCTTCCTGATTATCACAGATTCGGGGTTAGTGATGAATAGCCTATAAATGTCCTTTGAATTGCTTAATTCCCTAAAGTCAGTTTCTGCTCTCAAAGGGAAGTGGAAGCTTTAATTACTTATTTCCTCTCATTATTCCCCCCCCCCCCACTAATTGCCAGGGATTTCCATATTACCAAACCATATTGCAAGAGTTGAGAAGGAGCTGGCAAGGGGTTAAGGCAAGGATACAGCAAGTGTTTTCAAGAACCAGGATGGCTTCCAGGAAGTTTTCTAACTCATCTGACATGCATTGGCTTGTAGTTTTGCAGATAGTCCCAGCTTTTAGAGAAATAGAGAAAACTTAATTTTGAACTTCATCACTTGCAAAAGGGGCAGAAAAAGCAATTTTATTTCATATTGGATACAATTGTCTTTAAAGAGCGGGTTTGTTTAGTTTGTATTTATTTATTACATTTTTATACCTCCCAATAGCTGAAGCTCTCTCGGCAGCTGAAAGTGGTTTGTGAGATGCATTGTTTCTCATGGTATACCCATAATAGTTTGTCTCACTGTTACCTATTGTCAAACAGGTTTTTGAAACCATACAAAAACCTGCAAATCTTATTTACCAGAAGCAAAAGAAGGATACAAGTAGACATGGTTTGCACATAACAGCAACAAACCATGGGTTGGTTAATTAATTAATTAATTAACCTAGCTAGTCGTTGGGTTTTGTTGTTGTTTATTCGGTCAGTCGCTTCCAACTCTTTGTGACTTCATGGACCAGCCCACACCAGAGCTTCCTGTCGGCTGTCGCCACCCCCAGCTCACCCAAGGTCAAGTCCGTCACCTCCAGAATATCATCCATCCATCTTGCCCTTGGTCGGCCCCTCTTCCTTTTGCCTTCCACTTTCCCTAGCAGTAGTTGGGTTAACCATGGGTTATTTAACCCATGATTAACCTATAGTGACTGGGTTTGGACGTTACGGAGCAACCCCAAATTCAAAAATGCTAAGGAATGCCCCCAGTAAGCTCTGTGGCAAATTGTGGGTTATTTTTTCATTTCTATACTGCCCAATAGCTGAAGCTCTCTGGGTGGTTCACAAAAATCTGATTAACCCATGATTTACCACCATTATATCTGAACAGCCTTGTGGACACCAACCTCTTCAACTATCTAAAAAAATAAGTATCAGCTACTTCCACCAGCTTCAGTTTAAATACAGTGGTGAGAAAAAGTTTGTGAACTCCTTAGGATTGTCACTTATTTCCAACCTAAAATGTTATTAGATTGTAATCTAAGCCCCATAATCCTATATAAAGAACAATAGATAACCCAATTAAACAAATGATACACAAACATGATGTTTTTTCAATATTTATTTATCCACAACTTATTCAACACTCAATATCCATGTGTGAAAAAGTGTGTGAACCTTTAGATTCAGTACCTGGTGGCACCCCCTTGAGCAGCAATGACTTCAAGTAAGCGTTTCCTGTATCTGTTGGTCAGTCTTTCACATTTGTTTTGTGAAATTTTGGCCCATTCCTCCTTACAGAACTCCTTCAACTCCGTGACATTTAAGGGCTTCCTTGCATGAGCAGCTTGCTTCAGGTCCTGCCACAACATTCTGATGCAGTTTAGGTGTGGACTTTGACTAGGCCATTCTAAAACATGGAATTTCTTCTTCCACAGCCATTCTTTTGTAGATCTGTTTGTATGTTTAGGATCATTGTCTTGTTGCATGACCCACTTTTGGTTCAGCTCACAGACAGATGGCCTGACATTCTCCCCTAGAATCATAGAATCATAGAATAGTGTAGGCCATAGATGGCCTACAAGGCCATCGAGTCCAACCCCCTGCTCAATGCAGGAATCCAAGTCAGAGCATCCCTGACAGATGGCTGTCCAGCCTCGTCTTGAATGCCTCCAGTGTGGGAGAGCACCACCTCCCTAGGGAATTGTTTCCATTGTCATATTGCTCTAACAGTCAGGAAGGTTTTCCTGATGTTCAGCCGGAATCTGGCTTCCTGTAACTTCAGCCCATTATTCCCTGTCCTGCACTCTGGGATGATCAAGAAGAGATCCTGGCCTTCTTCTCTGTGACAACCTTTCAAGTACTTGAAGAGTGCTATCATATCTCCCCTCAGTCTTCTCTTCTGAAGGCTAAACATGCCCAGTTCTTTCAGTCTCTCTTCATAGGGCTTTGTTTCCAGTCCTCTGATCATCTTTGTTGCCCTCCTCTGAACCCTCTCCAGTTTGTCTGCAATCTTCTTAAAGTGGGATGCCCAGAACTGGACACAGTACTCCAGATGAGGCCTAACCAGTGCTGAGTAGAGGGGAACTAGTACTTCCCGGGATTTGGAAGCTATGCTTCTAATAATGCAGCCCAAAAGAGCATTTGCCTTTTTTGCAGCCACATCACATTGTTGGCTCATATTCAGCTTGTGATCGACAACAATTCCAAGATCTTTCTCGCTCGTAGTGTTGTTGAGCCACGTATCCCCCATCTTGTAACTGTGCATTTGGTTTCTTTTTCCTAGGTGCAGAACTTGGCATTTATCCCAATTAAATGTCATTCTGTTGTTTTCTGCCCATCGCTCCAGTCTATCAAGATCACTTTGAATTTTGTTTCTGTCTTCCAAAGTATTAGCTATCCCACCCAATTTTGTGTCATCTGCAAATTTGATCAGCATTCCCTGCACCTCCTCCTCCAAGTCATTCATAAAAATGTTGAAGAGCACTGGGCCCAGGACTGAGCCCTGCGGTACCCCACTCGTTACCTCTCCCCAGTTTGAGAAGGTCCCACTGATAAGCACTCTTTATCCGATTCTGTAGCGAACTGTGGATCCACCGGATCGTTGTTTCATCTAGCCCAGTCTGAGCTAGTTTGCTCATCAGGATATCATGGGGCACTTTTTCGAAAGCTTTGAAAAAGCTTTGAAGTCAAGGTACATGATGTCTACAGCATTCCCACGGTCTACAAGGGAGGTGACTTGATCAAAAAATGAGATCAGATTTGTCTGGCAGGACTTGTTTTTGACAAATCCATGTTGGCTTCGAGTAATCACGGCATTGTTATCAAGGTGCTTCCAGATGGATTGCTTTATGATCTGCTCCAGAATTTTCCCAGGGATTGATGTCAGACTGACTGGTCTGTAGTTCCCAGGTTCCTCCTTTTTACCCTTTTTGAAGATAGGGACAACATTAGCCCTCCTCCAGTCATCTGGCACTTCCTCCGTCCTCCATGATTTCTCAAAGAGAATAGACAGTGGTTCTGAGAGTTCTTCTGCCAGTTCCTTTATGACTGTAGGATGCAGTTCATCTGGCCCTGGAGATTTGGACTCATTCAAAGTAATGAGGTGTTCCTTGACCATATGCCTGTTGATCTCCAGCTGCAATCCTGCCCCTTCAGCCTGTACTTCGCCTTTGCCAGGGGGGTCATAGACCCTCTTTTGGGAGAAGACTGAGCCAAAGTAGGAATTGAGCACCTCTGCCTTTTCTTTGTCATCTGTTATCGTTTTGCCATCCTTATTTAATAGCTGAACAACCATTTCTTTCCTCTGCCTTTTACTATGCACATAGCTGAAGAAAGCCTTTTTGTTGTTTTTAGCATCCCTCGCTAACCTCAGCTCGTTCTCAGCTTTAGCCTTCCTGATGCCATCCCTGCAATTCTGTGCTACCTGTCTGTACTCTTCCTTTGTTACTTGGCCTTCTTTCCACTTCCTATATGTGTCCTTTTTTGTTTTCAGGTCATCCCTAAGCTTTTTGTGAAGCCACATTGGCTTCTTCTGTTGTCTTCCACCTTTTCTTCTTGTTGGAATTGTTTGTGATTGTGCCTTGCGAATTTCCTTTTTTAAAAGCTCCCACCCATACTGGACTCCTTTTCTCGTTAGTGTCGCTTGCCATGGGACCTTGCTGATCATTGTTCTGAGTTTATTAAAATCAGCTTTCCTAAAATCCAGGGTACGCGTTTGACTACACTAAGCTTTTGCTTCACTTAGAACCAAGAACTCAAGTGCAACATGGTCGCTTTCCCCCAGAGTTCCTGTAACTGCTACTTTATCTACTAAGTCATCTCTGTTGGTTAGGATCAAGTCAAGGATAGCCAATCCTCTAGTTCCTTCATCTACTTTCTGTAGAAGGAAGTTATCTGCCATACAAGTCAGGAATTTCCTGGAGGGGCCATGTTTTGCAGAATTTGTCTCCCAACAAATATCGGGGAAATTGAAGTCCCCCATTACTACTACGTCATGCTTCCTTAAAACATTGGCTATTTGCTTTTCAAAAGTTTCATCCTCGTCTTCTCCTTGGTTGGGTGGCCGGTAGTAGACTCCGACCACCATGTTCCTTTTATTCTTTGCTCCTTTTATTTTGATCCAGATGCTCTCGATGGGGCTACCAAGCTCATCCTCCTGTATTTCTGTGCAGAGATATGTATTTTTCACATACAGTGCAACACTACCTCCCTTTCTGTTCCTCATGTTCTTTCTGAACAAGTTATATCCTTCAATTGCTGTATTCCAGTCATGAGAGTCATCCCACCAAGTCTCAGTTATACCTATCAAGTCATAATTTCCCTCCCGTATTAAGAGTTCAAGTTCGTTCTGTTTGTTTCCCATACTCTGGGCATTAGTATATAGACATCGAAGACCATGTGCTTCATAGTCTGGCTTTCTTCCTACATGTGTCTGAAGACTATTATTGGGCACTATCAGAGCTGTTCTCTCCATTGCAGTGCATGTCCATTGTTACCCCCAACATTACATCTCCCTTCCCCGTAGGATTCAGTTTAAAGCCCTCCTGATGAAGTTCTTCATGCTGTGGCCAAACACATTCTTCCCATCCTTTATGAGGTGCAACCCGTCCCTTGCCAACAGCCCATCTTCCAGGAAGTATAGCCCGTGGTCCCAGAATCCAAATCTCTCTCGTCGGCACCACCTTCGTAGCCAGTCATTCACCCGGAGTATTTTTCGTTCCCTTTCTATCCCTCTTCTAACTACTGGAAGGATGGATGAGAAAACTGTTTGGGCCCCAAAGTTCTTGAGTTTCCTTCCCAAAGCTTCAAAGTCTGACGTGATTTCTTCGTAGCTCCGCTTGGCGGTATCATTTGTTCCCACATGGATGAGAAGAAAGGGATACCTGTCAGTGGGCTTTATGAGTGCAGGCAACCTTTCAGTCACATCTCTAATTCGTCCTCCCGGGAGACAACATACCTGGTGAGTCCAGGGGTCTTCACGACAGAATCTTCTGACACACTGCAGAATTCATGGTTGTGTCAATGATGGCAAGCTGTCCAGGTCCTGAGGCAGCAAAGCAGGCCCAAACCATCACATTCCAACCACCATGCTTGACAGTTGGGATGAGGTTCTTCTGTTTGAACACAGTATTTGTTTTTTGCCAAACATAATGTTTCTTATTGAGGCCATCTGTCTTTTACTCATCTGTCCAGATAACATCATTCCAGAAGTCTTGGGGCTCATCTATGTGGTCATTAGTGAACTTCAGATGTGCAGGAATGTTCTTTTTAGAGACAGTGTTTTCCTCCTGGATATGCTCCCATGAACACCATTCTTGTTCAGGCTTTTTCTGACTATTGAGACACTCACATTAGCCAAGGCGAGAGTGACCTGCAGATCCTTGTTCTTTTTGACTTCCTGGATAATGTGCCAGTTTGTTCTTGGACGAGTTTTGGTAGGACGACCTCTCCTAGTCCTGGGTAGAGTGACTGTGGTCTTGATCCTTCTCCATCTGTAGACTATCTGTCTGACGTAGAGCCACAAATAATTAGAAATGGGTTTGTAACCCTTTCTAGACTGTTGAGCATCAATAACTGCATTTTTGAAGTTCTCAGAGATGTATTTTGATTGTGCCATGGCACGTTTTCACGCAACTATATGGTGAAGACCAAACTCACAAAGTCTCTGATCCTTTTATAGGGTGGGGCCTCCCAAACTCACCCCTGAAGATCTACCTAATTACTTAAACCCCTGATTCTAATTATTTCCTTTAACTGAGCTGATACAACCAGGGGTTCACTTAGTTTTGCACATACCCTGACTCTAAAGTACTCATTGTTTGCCTAATTTATACACTGTTTTATTTCACAAGGCACGAAACTGTGTTAATTTTCTAAACCCTATTGGATATTTAGAAAAAGACTGGGTTTGATTCACAATGGCTATCATGGTACAACTATGGAATTTTCGTAACCATCATTAGGGGTCACAAACTTTTTTCACCACTTTAGATGTTTCCTAGTTTCCAAAAACCTTATCAATGCATGTAGAGGGTCTTCTTCCCCTGCCCTCAACTACGTATTTTCCCTTAATAGTAACTTATGGTACCCTTTTGTTTAATTGTCATTCTTTTGGGGCATGCTTACATTCAATGACAACAAAAGGATGAAATAATTTCATGCCATTAACATTATGTTTGCCATAGATATACCAATACATAAATGCAAAAGAGCACATTCAAAATAACATTCCATTGAGGCCACATGTGGTAAGATCTCTTTGTACTATTCCTACTCCAGATACTACCACAGTTATATTTATTTATCTTGGATGTACCTTTATAAGCTGTGTGAGGTATTAAAACTTAAATTTTAGCTAAAGCTTATTTTTTTGGTTGTTTCCCTTCATTTCATCTGCATAGAAGTACTATCATAACCAGGAATAATGTAAAGCCTTCATATTCTAGACTGGAAATAGTGCACAAGCCTGCTGAAATCTACTTCATACTTCAATGAAAGGCAGGATTGTGCTCTCATACAAATTATTCAACAATTGGGTTTTGGCCACTGATGCCAGGAGACAAAGACTGTATTATATCTTCAGTCCGATCAGCTTGCTTTATGTCTTGATTTGCTGATACTTTGTGTCTTGAAGAGAACTCGTCCTATGGTTGAACTGGTTGGTGCACATAACAGTAAGTGAATCAATGAGAAGACCTCCTCAGAGATTAACAGTTGTGCTCTTTTATATTAAGGCATCATCACAGATAGCACAATGAATTCTTATATCTGATGTGTATAGCACTAGCCCAAATAAATGCTTTGCAGAGAAAAATTTCTACTATTCTTAGCAGTGTAGCCATTACAGGGGGAAAAACAGAATTATGGTGTTAAAAATTGTCAGCTAAATTCTACTGGCAGAATTTTGGGTTAAAAACAGAGTTTAATTTGTTACAATACCATGTTGTTTTTAAAGACTTGGAAGTGAGAAGTGAATACTTAAGACAGAGGAAATTTTACATGGAAATAACTTGAGGCAAAAAAAGGACACAGCTCTGGTTCCATTTAAAAATCAACAAATCTTCCCCCAATAATAGTGGAAACAAACTGTGCTTAGCAGACCAGAACATAAGACAGTGTAAATGTGTAGAGCCGCATTCCAGACTCTCCCAGAGAAGATGTGGCTTTCAAAGTGGAACCCACACATATAAGAAGTTCTTGGTTTTCAGATTACAACTCTTATGATTTGGGATGTTTTGTTTTTAGAATCACTGATAACATTTTCAAAATTACTAAGATCTAAATCCGATTATGCCATTTTGTCTTATAACCGGGTACCCTGGCAGGTTTAATACAAACTAGGTATCACAAGTAAGCACCAGAGTCTGTCTTCAATTGTCCATTCCCAAAATAAATGAAGTACAATAAGATGAGCCACTGAAAACATGCAGAGTGCATTTTTCTGCAACACTGTGTACGCCTGAACATCCCACACACATCTGAGATTAAAGGTTAGGATGTCTGGGACAGAGGGTTTGGCTTCCAAGCAGGCTGAAGCCCTAGCACCTCTTGTTTTTCAAATTAAGCCTTGGTCAGAGAAAAAACCACACACCAACTTTTTACTTGCAGCAGGAAAACATACACATTCCATTTTTTTCTGGAAAAGAAACTAAACGTTAACCTTGGGTCTGTCATATGCTAAACTTTGGGAACCACCAATAATATATAAACACGAGCTTATGAAGTGAACCCTCAAATGTTTACTCCAGACAGCTTACTTGAGAAGTATATAAACTCTATGTTCTAAACATCCAAAATTATATGGTCATTGTAGTGGCCCTATGTTAAGGGTGAATCACCTGAATCACATTCTGCCATTATAACCAAAAATTGAGGGGAGGGGCAGTGGGCTCTATGGCTTATATTGAGAAAACAGCTGAACAGACTGAAACTTGGCAGTGTAGGAGAGGTATTGAGGATGGTCCGCACTGATTTTGAGGTAGAAAGGGCAAGAAATTGCTTATTTATAGGAGTTTAAAGTTTGGGAGCGCCCCAGGAGCTTAACAAGTATTGTCTGTTTTTTCTTCTCATAGACAGACTTACATGGAGTTTACTTTGTAGTAAAACGTATCCATCTGTATAGCATCTTTTGGAAAATAGTTTATCATCTTAGATAAGGGAGAAGGTGTACTATGTGCTGTGTCCCAGAAGAGGTATAAGGTATTTGTAGGTTTGAAAAAACTGTGATTTTCACCCCATTTTAGCCTATGGCATTCATGAGCTCATATTCATAGGAATGGGGAGGGGGGGAATAGAATGGAGTGTGGTTACCAGGGTGACTGGAGTGATCTGTTTGGTCTGAGAGTGGTCTCTTCCTTCATCTGGGTTCATATTTACTTGAAAACTGCTAGGCCTCAGTGCTGCGGTTTGACTTTTACCTTGTATCCCATAAAGGAACGGGCTTCAGAGTTTCTTGTAAGGGACAGAAGGTGTAGTTATAGGGCTGGCTTGAACTGACAAGGACCAATTCTCTTTTGTTTCTTCCACTGTTGAAGTAGGCTGTTTGAATTTTCCCACCCTGTCTTACCTTTTAACTGCTGCAGCATAAATGAAACAGGTACTGCCTTTCAGCATTGCAAAGGTACATTTATGGGAAAAGCTCTCTCTGTTAAATGGCTGCCTTTTATGCAGCTGATTGGAACCCCTTTAAGGGAGTGGGGAGGAAAAAGGGGAGAGAACCCTATTAGTATGGGTCAGAAGTATGGGGATACTTCTGTTTTTTTATCCAGCATATCTGTTTTTTTTAAGTAGAGCACCTATCCTTGTGCTTTCAGTCTAAACCTGTTCAGCTGTTGATTCAGAAGTTTTAAAGCATGTTAAGGATGTCAGTGTGGCTTGCTCCTAGAAAGAAAACAAGCACTTTTCTAGGTAGCAGCCATACAAATGTACAGACACTCACACATGCATACACATACCAAGGACTTTGATTCTGTTTGATGTCACTGGCGGGTAAGAAAGAGATACACTGCCTCTGAAAGTGCAGATTCCATTTTGCTGTCAAAGGAGGCTGGTACGTATCAGCTAGCAATCTTAGCAACTTAGAAAGCAAGTGAGCTGTTTCAAAGGTGAAATACTCATCACTCCCATATTGAGTTTTGAAAACCACTTTAAAACATTTAACAACAACAATTATGAACCTTTTTTCATTTTTGGAGGAAAGACTTGCTTCTATCACAGCCTGAGTGACTTCAAGGTGCCCAACCCTACTCTGTTTAATAACACTGCAGGTTCAGAAAAAGGACTACACAGTGTGAGACATTGATTCAAATCCCCAGTCACCCATGAAGTTCACTGGGCAACCTTGGGCCAGTCACTCTGTTTCAACCTAACCCACTTCACAGTGTTGTTGTGAGAATAAAAAGCTACCTAACTTAAGATTGTGTTGCTCTGAATGCCCAGAGGGAGGAATAGAGTGCTTGTGAATGCTTCATGCCATTTCCCATTTGTATGAAAATCACCTGAGACAGAGAGCAATCCTATGGCCTCTAGACAGAGTCTAGGGACCAATAGAATAATTTGGATTCCTGTAGCTGAGGTCCAAGACAGCGCTCTGACCTTGGACCCAGGAGTCTGAGCACCCCACTCCCTTACAGTTGGCATGGAGAGAACCATGCCAGCTGCCTCTCCGAGGTCACAAACGCGACCTTGGAAGGGAGGGAAGGGGCGCCTGCCCATGGGTGGGAAAGGGACTGGGGAGGACGGCTTATGATGTATCCTCTGGCTTCCCTAGCTTCCTTCCCTTCCGCTCCCTGACACATCAACTAGATGGGCAAAATCGCCTCTGCATTCCTCCTGCTCTGCACAGGATGCCAATCAGCCCCTAAGTTTGGAGACTGACAGGCATCCAGATAGGATTGCACATTCATTTATTCATTCATTCATTCATTTCATTTCTATACCGCCCAATAGCCGAAGCTCTCTGGGCGGTTCACAAAAATTAGTGTTTTATCTCTCAATGAACATAATATGTCCCTCCCACAAAAGAAATTTCAAAAATACTTTGAATTACAAATAAAAAAGGATAAAAGACCACCCTTCCCTATAGTACAGATCCCTATTGCAAATTGAACATTTGGTGTGGGTTTAATATATCACTTAAGACTATGTGGATAATCCTAACCCAAACCCTACCTTACAGAGATTCTTTAACATTGACCAAAGTGGTATTTAGATGATCCCTGAATGCTTTCAAATTTTGGGGTTTAAAATACTATCCCCTTAGGGTATGGAAGTATAGAATCATAGAATGTCAGACTTTGAAGGGTTCAGGTTTGCTTGATTAGAATACTGTAGGATAGCCTTCTTAAAAAGTAATGAAATTCAATTGACAATAAATCTTTCGGTTAAATATGTTTTGTTAGAGTCTTTCTATGTTCACGCAAGCTCTAAAATGACATGCCCTTAACAGATGTGTTATTTAGGCAATATGCATATGGTATTCTATCCTACTCTATAGTGAGTTCCAGCTTCACCACTACTTTGGAGCTGGAGGGCTGGCAGTAGAAGAATGGTGGAGATAAGTCCAAGATTTGTCTGTTCACTGAAATACACAGATGGGCCTGGTTCACACATAATGCACATTGAATCTATCCAACTCAAGCTGTTATGTGACTCAGGTTACCATTCCATGTTACAAGTACCCCGCTGGCAACCAATACCAACTAGCAGTAGTGTAACATTAGGACTTGTCCTGTCACATTCTGCAACTTACAGTGCAATCCTATTCATGTCTACTCAGAAGATCTATTGAATTTAATGTCGCTTACACCTGGCTAGGGGGTATAATATTACAGCCTCAATTGGCTAAAAAGGAAAGATCCTTTAAAATGCTTTCCCTATGGCAGGGGGTTAGACTAGATGGCTCTCAAGATCCCTTCCAACTCTCTCATTCTATGTGGGGGATACTTGGCTCACCAACACTACGAGAGAGAAGGATCTTGGAGTTGTTGTTGATCACAAGCTGAATATGAGCCAACAATGTGATGTGGCTGCAAAAAAGGCAAATGCTCTTTTGGGCTGCATTAATAAAAGTACAGCTTCTAAATCCTGGGAAGTACTAGTTCCCCTCTACTCAGCACTGGTTAGGCCTCATCTGGAGTACTGTGTCCAGTTCTGGGCACCACATTTTAAGAAGGATGCAGACAAACTGGAGAGGGTTCAGAGGAGGGCAACAAAGATGATCAGGCGACTGGAAACAAAGCCTTATAAAGAGAGAGTGAAAGAACTGGGCATGTTTAGCCTTCAGAAGAGAAGACTGAGGGGAGATATGATAGCGCTCTTCAAGTACTTGAAAGGTTGTCACAGAGAGGAAGGCCAGGATCGCTTCTCGATCATCCCAGAGTGCAGGACATGGAATAATGGGCTCAAGTTACAGGAAGCCAGATTCCGGCTGAACATCAGGAAAACCTTCCTGACTGTTAGAGCAATACGACAACGGAACCAATTACCTAGGGAGGTGGTGGGCTCTGCCACACCAGAGGCATTCAAGATGAAGCTGGACAGCCACTTGTCAGGGATGCTCTGACTTGGATTCCGGCATTGAGCAGGCGGTTGGACTCACTGGTCTTAAAGGCCCCTTCCAACCCTACTATGATTCTATGGACGGTATTGGTTGCCAGCTGGGTATGTGGAATGGTAACTTTGGTTGTATGATAGCTTCAGTAGCATAGACTCCATGGCCTGGTTTGCATACAATGCTAACCAACTGTTCATTTAACCCATGGTTTGTTGCTAGGGTTTTTTCTGGCAGACAATTGAATAAACCGTGGTTTGTTTTCTTAATCTCTGGGTTGTGTTCCTCCCGCTTCACCCACTCCCTTCCTGTATCCCAAATGCCTTTGCAGAAGTGTAGAACTGGCATGTAGAGAAGCTTTTTTTTTTTTAACCGCTCTTATCTGCTGCCACAGTAGCCTGGCATAACAACCCACAAACAACCCAACATTCTGGGTTAGTACATAATGACAACCCATAAGAACATAAGAAAAGCCATGCTGGATCAGACCAAGGGTCCATCTAGTCCAACATTCTGTTCACACAGTGGCCAAGCAGGACATGAGTGAAACAGCACCCTCCCACCCATGTTCCTCAGCAACTGGTGTACATAGTCAAACTGCCTCTGATACTAGAGGTAGCATATAACTATCAAGACTAGTAGTCCTAGATACCCTTCCCGTCCAAGAGTTTGTCTAACCTCCTTTTAAAGCCATCCAAATTGGAGGCCATCACTAGATCTTGTGGTAGTGAGTTCCATAATTTAACTATGTGCTGTGTGAAGAAGTACTTCCTTTGATCTGTCATGGTTTACACCACCCTGAGTTCACAACCAATCCATGAGTTCTTGTTCTGGGCTGTTCGTGGTTGACAAACCATGGTTTGTTACTTAGCATGGCTGCATTCACACATCACAACAACCTAGAATTCAACAACCCATACCATGGCTTAGCATTATATGTCTATTCCAGCAAACAGGCAAATCTGGAACTTAGGTCCACCACTCTGCCACTAACAGCCCTCAAGCTCTAAGGTAGTGGTGAAGCAAAAACTAACCACAGCACAGGAAACCATACGATATGCATATTGCTTATATAAAGCATCAGTTACGGACATGGCCCCTTAACAGCTGAACTTTCCTGGAATTTTGGAGTTTGAATAAACGTGGAAAAGTTTTTTGTTTATTGAATATTAAATATATCCCTGAGTAGTGATGTTAGGAATTACAGTGAAAAATAATGACAGACATAGAAGTTCAACTGCCTATTATCTTCCTTGGGCCCTTTTCTTTCTTCACTACATTTCCCCATCTTCTTCCTTTCTTGTGTCATATTATTTTAACCCTACTGTGAATCATTTACTTCAGATTTTAGTATGCTCTTACAGTATTAAGAAGTTGCATAATTTACATACCTGTCATCGTATATCATGAACGCTTTTTCAGAACCCGAGAACAAATAAGCAGTAAGGTGTTTTTCTTTTATACTGGCCAGACATAAAATCATATTTCTGAAAATAAATAATCAGTGAGGGAAAGCAGGCAAGCTTTGGCCGCCATTGGAATCCTGAGTCTCTGACCAGTTTGGCTTTCCCCTTCTTTTGGGCTTTTTATGAGACTTTAGTGCTTCCGCTGTCTTGCTTGTGAATAGGCCCTTACTTATGAGCAGGCCTTTATTCACAAGCAGACTACTGTTCCTGAGGAAGCGTCTCTCAGGGTGAAGTGAATCTGAAGGGAGAAACCAACTGCCCACTGCCTCCACAGAACAACAGCTGCTTCCCTTGGGACTCCCCTTACCCCTCTGCCTTTTCTTCCTCCCTGTCAGGCACCTGTTTCTACCACTGGAGGATTTGGCAAGGTGGAGGTGCCCTCTGAATATCCTTGAATATGCCAAAGGAAGACTTACCTTAAAAGCAAAGTTATTTTAAAAGTATATACCCTGCAAACCTTTATATATAAAGCAGTTGCAAATGTTTTCCATTATTATAGTATGTATATACTTGTTCAATCTCCTGATAGTTAACCAGCTATATCTTACATAAATTCAGATTAAACCATGAAAGTCTAAATGAACCAGATATAAATGCTAAAAATGTTGTCTGAGCCAGGTTGGGGCCCTGCTGCCTATTTCCCCTTGGTATTTTGGTTTTATGCCAGTGAAAATTCAAGTAGAAGCAGAACGCATTGACTGGCTCAATCCACAATTCGCAAAGAAGTCACACTGTAAGCAAAGATTTCCCCCAGAGGAAGGGGTAGTGTGAAAATCCTGTGTTACGCCCAGTGTAATTTAAGAATATTTTCATTGGCAGCCATGCAAGAAGCTTATGCAAATAACAGACTTGCTAGTACTGACCTTAGTTTCATTTTTATAAAATAACTAAAGCCCAGTATACTTAAGAACATTGTAATAATTTGTGACCTAGCAATGTTTCATTGAATAGATACCAGTAAAAGTTCTGATACGTATTGGCTCATGTCCCATCTTTATCTATTTCTCTTCTTTTCCCCATAAATTCAGTTCATTGCAAGGTAATGTAATTTCTTCCTTCACATTATTGCAAAAATCTGTTCTTTGTTCCCAATCCCTCTGACAAAATCCCTAGATCATGCATAGATTACCTGTTGAAATACAGAGGTTTCTTGTGGATTACACAAACAACATGTTGTAATGGAGCTTACTATAAGATCAACAGTGCCAAGGGGGAAAAAAAACCCTAGCAATCATGTCAAGTGAAATCTAGTCATGATTAAAAAGTTTCCACTCCATAATGCCATTGGTACATGAGGACGCCTGACAAGTCTGAATGCATCCCTGTGCCCATGCAAAAATGCAGGATCATAAAATCTTTTATCTAGGAACTACAGACACAGATGTAGGAGCCATTGATGAAATAGGGGCTTCAATAACAATAAGTTTCTTCTGTTAAATCTTGACTACTGAATTCAGTCCCAACACAGGTGTTGAATCTTAACTGATTTATTTACAAGGTTATATACAGCTTCCTGGCAGGGCTCCTAGTCAGAACTAGTCTAATGAATGAGAAGGAGAGGGGAATCTGGAGGATGGGCTGTACTTAAGGCAGGCACGTGGAACTGCAAGCCCAGGGGTCAAATCCAGCCCTCCTGGAGTCCCAATCCAGCCTTCTGGGGTTCCCTGGATGGCCACACCCCATTCCCTTGACCCTACCCTCTTTTCCCCAAAACACTGATTATTTGGTGGTTTCCCAGCTTTTGTGCAGTTTCCCCCCATTCAAAACAGTTGAAATGCCTCTCTTTAGTTACTGGCCAGAAGAGCTTTAAGCTAAAATATGCTGAAACTTTCAGGATTTAAAACTTTTTGGGCCCCATGCCTTTTGCCTTGCCCCCTTTGTTTCTGGCCCCCAAGAACCTCTCCAAAATAGGATTCGACCCTAAGACTGAAAGAGGTTCCCCACCCCTGACTTGACTATGAATTTTGTTTTGACTCTCCTTTTTTCATGAATATTTTGGATATCCACAAAATCCATTTCTAATCTGTTCCAAAATACACATAAATTATTTTGAACTAGCTTCGGTGAGTTTTGGATGTAGGCTTTATATTTTTTTAAATACTTATTTTTACAAAGATGGAATAAAGCTATTAAAATCACCTCATCTATCCGTTGTAGGATTTTCCCTTGTACAACTGAACACTTTTTCCAATCTATTTCTGAACAATTTGATGAAAAGGAGATTCCACCACTTCCCTCAGGAAAATTATTCCATAGAATAATAGACTGCACAGTACGGTCAAACTCCTATCTGATTTTTCTCCAAGTTGTTAATGGTGGTGCCAGACATCCAGATTTGGCCTGGACAGTGAAGGAATTGGCCCTCAAGCCCAGTTTCTAGGTCAAACCTCCATCCTAGGTGAATAAATTCCAGGATTAAAATAGCATACAATGAATCTGCCTCTGAGCTCTCAACTTTGTCTATCTGTCTTCAACTTCAGGTCAGGAGAGAAAGATGAGAAGGCTGAGGAGAAACTCCATCCACTTCCTTGATTTTTCCTTCTTTCTGTGTTCTCTAGTTCTATCTAACCCACCTGACGAGTTCAACAAAAGGATGCTCATGATGATCACTAACATAATAAAACATTGAATATTTTCATATTTTATTATAACTATGTATTTTATATCTTCTCACCTTCCAGGTCAGCGTACACAATATATTTTATTCCAAATAGCCTTTGTGAATAGAAATCTAGAGATGAGCTGTTATCCATAAAACTGACTTTCTTATGTCTTGTTATGACATGCAGGGTTTTTTTCCCCCCTGCCAAGCAGTGTTCCAGGAAAGATGGTTCCATTTCCACATCAGTCACCGCATTCATTATTATAATACATGAAATGATAATGTAGGAAATTTGTTCAGGCTTGCGAAAGTAGGAAACACTGCAGTAATTTCCCTAAACACACACACACACATTTTAGAAAATAAATTAAAAGTGGACTTAGGGTTGGAGTAAGCATTGCTTTAAAAAAAGTGCAACTTCCTATTACTAAAAATCTCAAACAATTAAGTTACATAAGGTGCAGAGGAAAAAACACTGTTGCAAATGGTCTTGTTTTAATGTCTGACCTACTGCTGCACTTTAAATTACCCTCTGAAACTGCAGAGTGTTACAATTGACTTGCTTTACAGTTTCTGAAACCAAACCAAGTACGTTAGCCAAAAGGAAATCTCTTTCATGATTATGTATTTAAAAGTAATACAGACAGGAAAATGGCATTTTGTTATCTCTGGAGACATAATTTAAAGAGGCTTGAAAAGATTTATTGAAGCAGGATGACAAGTGCACACAGATTCTTGAAATGAATTGGGAAGTGACTTAAAACATTTAAAGATCTTTTTAATGAAATCAACTGAACAAATTGTTTTAAAGCTGACTGTATGCCTACACTTGTAATTTAGCACAATGTTCCTTATCTTGAACTTTAACACAATGTACAGGCAGAATTTACTACTGTTGCCAGTGCCCAATTATCATTTCCTTAGACCTGGCACAAACTTGTAACAGCCCCTCAGCCATAAAAGGCCTTGTCTGCTTTGAAATGGAAGCTTCTTGTGTCTCTTTTTAAAAAGGTTTCTTAAATTTCTGGTGCCTGAATTGTATTTACAGACACACCAAAAGCACATATATGTATATTGTCATGGAAGACTTAAGAGGTTATACTAGTCAGGAAGTTAGACAAGAACGACTTTATTTCTGTTAAACAAGGACAGAACAGAACAGAAACAGGAAACTCCTGACTAAATACAATTAAGTCTAGTGGTGGAGCTGCCTGCGCAGCCCGGTGGCATTCCTTTTTACTTTCAAAATGCCCCAATGCAGCTCTGCTGCCACTTCAAGCAGCAGCAAAGCATTTTTATGTTTTAAGAGGAGGGGAGAGAAACCATCAACCACCTCTTTTGGAATGGTGAGCAACACCCCCACCCGAAAATTCTAAGAATTTACCCCATGAAATCAACCCTGACTGCTCATTGGAAGGACAGATACTGAAGCTGAAGCTCAAATATTTTGGCCACCTAATAATGTGAAGAGATAACTCCCTGGAAAAGACCCTGATGCTGGGAAAGATTGAAGGCAAAAGGAGAAGGGGACGGCAGAGGATGAGATGGCTAGACAGCATCACCGATGCAGTGAATATGGACTTGAGCACACTCCGGGAGAAAGCGCAGGACAGGAAGGCCTGGCGTGCTATGGTCCATGGGGTCACAAAGAGTCGGACATGACTGAACGACTGAACAACAACAACAACCCCATGAAAGTTGACAAGTATCTCCAGATTCATGGGGAACAAATGACTCTGTGAAAGTAGAACAGGATATTCTGCCCAGCTTCATCACTCTCAGACATCTTCTCTTTCCTGAAATGATCTGCCCTTTCTCTTTTATGGCCCCTTATGCTTGGAAGCGTGTTGAACAGGGCTTCAAGGCTCTTGCCTTTTGCCCCACTCTTAACATCATGGGGCTTTTCCCAGCCCCATCCTTGCCATCTCATGTTAGTGTGGACAAGTCAGGGTGGGGGGAGCCTTTACATATAGATGTCTATGTATAGGGGCTTTCTCCAAGTCCTGTAAACCTGCAGGATCAGGATTCCAGCACCTGGGTGTCAGGGTGGAAACTGGGCCGATAGAGCCCCAGAGCAGTTCTGATTCTGAGGAGGATCAGCAATCCGTGGGAGAGGAGCCAGCTCATCCCTCTCAGGCACAGCAGCTGGCAGAGATTCCTCCTGCCGGCATTCCTGAGATAGATAGTGGTCCTAGCAGTGAGAAAGTGTGGGAACGGGGCTTGCTAGATGCTCGACGCAGACGCAGGGAGTGACGAGTGATGGAGGGCACGGAAAGGAGGCGTAGCGCCCGTTTGGCGCGCAAGCAATGGCCGCCTCCCATGGACCCAAGGGAAAGAGGGAGGATCTCTCCCTAGCCCATAAGTTCAGGGTCTTCACGTGACTCTCCTTCAAATGGGGATCAACTGCCTACTCGGAGCATAAGCTACTCTGCTGTTCCTTGCTTAGTCACTGGTGATTAGCATCTGAAAGAGTCATTAAGTTGTAAAAGGATTAAAGCCTTGAAAAGAATCCTTTCATCTGTGTCTTGAGTTGGCTATTGGAGTCTACTGAAAGAGCGCTAGGGCGCTCCTGACACTGGGGAAGCCTCTGCTAAGGCTTCCCCCACCTCAGACATCTATATGAATGTGTAGACAGTGGGAGCAGGAGCAGGAGGTCCTGTACAACACTGGGCTAAAGATGCAATCCTGCAGCCCTTTACAACACACTTGCTCCTTCATGTAAGTAACACATGGAAGAGGCTATGTCAACAACCATCATGCCAGATTAGGAGTACACGCTTGTTAAATCCAACTGAGTTCAATGGAATGTGGATTGTGTCAGTATCACTATAACATATTTAGAATTCCACTTAAACATTCAAAAACAGCAAGCCAAACTATCATGCAGGTGTAGGTAACCTTCTGCTGATTAAAAAAAAAAAAAATCAAAGCCGGAGTCAAGGGGATGCAACTTTAAGCAGAGGGAAGGTGGATTGGTTAATCCAGATTGTTGATTGAAATCAAGTTTCCCACTGAAACTTTTCCATATATTTCCTGAACAATGGGGCAAATCAGACCACTAAGCCATATTAATTTAAACTAAATAGAGTATAATGTACACTGTCTATTTCATTCTTACAGCAGGCTTTGCATCTCTTTTTCTCAATGTACAGGAGAGAGGTTGGCAACTTTGGACACTCCAGGGGCCAATATCTGCCCATACCCTCCAGACCTGCCATGTGTCACACTCCAGCCGGGGAAAGTTAAAAAAAGAAGAGGAAGCTACATTTGTATGTTCTAAGCCTCTGTAGCTGCTATAGAGGCTTAGAACTGACAAGCGTAACTTGCAAAAATAAAAAATTCAGCAGCAAACTGCAACTCCTCTTTAAAAAAAGAGAAAAGAATGCTGGGAGCAATCAAAGTGGCGGGGGCTGCATGTAGCTCATCCCTGGTATAAAGTATTATTTATACAGGGTTTTTTTTTTTTAATTCTTTCAAGCAGGCTTTGCATCTCTCTCTCTCTCTTTCTCTTTCTTTTACCTATAGAGGCAATCTCTGTAAATAGCCCCATATGAGGTCTTTCTTTTGACCAGTATCTATGGCAGTTTGGGATTAACAGTGTGATCCTTCCTATGCATTTCTACTCAGAAATGAGTCCAATGGCCCTTACTCTCAGGAAAGTGGCTATAAGGTTACAGCCTAAGCATTGGGAATACAGGAGGCACACAGTGGACAATTTTGTCTTCTCTTTTTGTTTCCAGTGTTGCCCCTTCCTGCTTCACTCAGTCTTGGCCCAGCATTGCTCTCACAAAAGCAAAGCTACAAACAAGCACGAAATGCCCAGGAATGACAGCAAGGTTTGATAGTTATTTGGCAGACCAGAACATTTTATTTTCATCTGGTGAAAATGAAATGCCTATGATTAGTAGCTAGAGTAAATATTCATATTTGAGAAGTGATCAGATTGGTTCTTTATTTCCACATAAAAGTCTCCTTTAACTCAGTTTATCTGGTACAGGTGCTGATTCAGTTTAGAGATAAACTTTACAACTATGTTTATATTGAGATTATATGTTTATTTTGAGATTATTTAATATTAACCTAATTAAGGGAAACTTTGTGTTTACATTTAAAAACTATATATCCAGTTTTTCTGCTTGTTTTGATTATCATTTTTTTACATCATCCACTATATTTTCTCTCTGTCTTAACTTCTCTGACTTGCTTGGCCCAGCTCCACCACCACCACCACGTAAGCACAGAACAACAGCAATCCTATCCACGCAGCGTCTTTGCACTTGTGACTTTAATCAGAGTAACAGGAACTGAGAGCCCAGAATTCTCAAGAAGCAAAGCTGTTAGTCAGGCTGGTCAGAGCCATTTTTAGGATGGGAAAAACTGAAATGAATGCCCATGATTGATTGGCAGGTATTATGTGTGAGTCTGAGCCATTAAGAGAGTAACCCTACGGCTCCTAGACCAAATCTGGGGGGGCCACAAAATTTTTCGGATTCCTGGATCCAAGGCCAGAGACAGCGCTCTGACCTTGGACCCAGGAGTCCGAGTTCCCCACACCCTCCCCCTCGCAGCTGGTGCGGAAAGAACCGTGCTGGCTGTCTCTACAAGATCACAAACGTAAGCTCAGAGAGGAAGGAAAGCCATCCCTTCCCGTGCCAGTGGACCGGGAGGGGATGGCTTATGTCATATCCCAAGCCTCCTTCTCTCCCCGACACCTCAGCTTGGGTGAAAACGCCTGTCTAGTTAAATTGCAGAGTGGGAGCCATAGTGTGCCTCCTGTTCTGCTTTGGATACTTGTAAGCCCTCAAATTCGGAGGCTTCCAAATATCAAGGGTGGATCCAATAGGACTGCACCCTAATTCATTTTTATGAGACTATAGTGTAGGTTTAGCATATTTATGAAGAGATTTAATTGTAAGTATGTTATTTTTAAATAGAAGAAAAATGGTAATTTATGGGGGGGGTTAAGTCCAATTTAAATTTTTAAAATACATTTTTTAAATTTTATTTTGAAGAAAAAATGGTTTTATTCTCCCTGGTGGTAGGAAAAAGCAGCTTCCTCCTTCTCTGCAGGCCATTTTCTGCTCCATATCATGCCCCATTGTTCCCCCTCCCCTCAGGAAAGCAACATCACATAACCACACTGTTTCCCCCCTTATGATACTTAGTTCTTATTCCAGCCTAAAAAAAACAATTTATCTAGCTCAGAATAGGACAGTGTTGTACCTCAATCATAAAAAGATATAAGGGTGACCTAGAGGCTCACATACACTGCTCTTGTACCAAAAATGTTCTGAACATTTCCTTCCAACCCACAACTGCTTTTAAAAAGCAGGGGGAGTTGCTAAAGAAGAAATACATAGAAAGCCTCCAACATCACTAGATCACAGCAAAGAGGTCCCAATGCGAATAGTTTTAGGATCAGGGTGTCAGTGAACAACATCCTTACTATCCTTCTTATATTCCTTAGATTCATCAAAAAATCATCAATTGATGTGCATTCATGAGAGAAAGAATATTTTGCCTGGAAGAGCTGCTACAGAGTTCACTGGCAGGACAGAACATGAACTACTTTATTTGTAGAATGCTATAAGAGATTTCAGTTTCTCCCAGCATTGAAAGAGTGAAATCCTGCCAAATCAAACAGTAACACATGGACCATGGTAAAGTGATGTATTAGGTGACCTGTGGATATTTTCATAAGGCACTTTCCAATGTGCAACAGGCATAACAGCGAAGCAGAAAATATTAATAGTAATACATTTCTACATTTATAATTTGAAGTATAATATTTCAGTGAATAATTCACATTGGTGCATTTAAAAAACTTTTCTATTGTGTTACATTTTTTAAAAATAAGATGGGTATAAAAACCAGAATGGGTAAAATATGCAGTCTTCATACTAGAAATTCTAACAGGACGTCAGGAATACAAAGAAACAAGGCTATGGCATTAATGTTTAGATGTGATACATGAGGGACTGTTTACATGCAGATTGGCTTAGGCTTGGGTGTAACATCCTACATGAATCGTGATATAACAGTCTTCTTCAAATACACTTATTTGATTTATAAATGGAAAGATTTCCTGTTCTAAGAAAACATTCACTTTTCAGGAAATAATATCAGAAAGTTCTTGGCACAGCTACAAATGCCATTATTACACTATCAAAGTTTATCTTCCAAAAACTATTACACAGAACAGCGCAATCCTATACATGTTTTTTCAGAAGTAACTTCCACTGTACTCAGTGGAAGCTATGTCTTAGTAGCATGTCTAGTATTGCAACCTTAAAATGGTAGAATATTTCAAAGAAAAAATAGGAGCTGTCATTTTCTTTTTTAGAGTTACCATAAGGGAGAAAAGGCTTACTCTATGGGCAGTGTCATTCCGTTAGCACAAGTGACATTGTGCTAGCAGAAATGAAGTTCCAAACTACGTACAAGAAGAGAATACAACTAAACTTATGTTTTTGCAACTGCAGTAGCACAGTTATGCATTACGCTTGCGCAACCCATTGTGTAAGCAATTGCACATTCTGTAATGGGCGGCCGTTTGTGAAACTGAGTGCTCAGTGGAGCTCCACTCAATGGAGTTATGGTAGTGCTATTTGAGTTTGCAGGATGACATGGTTGGATACTGCCTATTGTAACGTTTTCATTAAAATATATGTAGTTTTAAACTTGTTCACTGCCTAGCATTGAGGTTGATCCACAGACGGTTAAATACATTCAATAAATTGTATTGTTTAGGCTGCAACTTAATCAAGCTGTACTGAAAATCAAGACATACATAGGACTGTGCTATTAAAAGCAAAACAGATTTCATTTCTTTTTAAATTTAATTTTATAGAAGTAAAAATCATTACTAAAATACTCAGGTGTAATAAATAGATATTCTAGGGAAGTTTCAGAAGTTTTCAGATTTCAGAAGTTTCAATATAAGTGCAGGGTTTCTCACCATTTGATTACAATAAGATCAATTTACAATTGTAGATCAATTGTAAAGACTGAAATACTGGAAGACTGTGTGAAAAAAGTTTCTGGTTGGGAGAAGTCTTTACACAGAATTACCATCAACAACTCACTGTTTCTACAGGCTGCTTTAGGTGAATAAATAGATAAATTTATAAATGACATTTGGCCAGGGGGAACGGCAACCAATAGTAGAAAATGCTGCAATCTTTTAAATTCATGCATTCTCTCTCAGCTTAGGTACTCAAAAGAAAAAGAACTAGAACTCAGAACTAGAGGCAAGCTTTCAGACGGTGAGAGAAATATCATTAGAACATAACATTTGAACATGATCATGATAGAGGAAAGGGAAGGCTGGAAGTGTTGGGAAAAAAGCACCCAAAATTGTTAGGTGAACTGGCCTTTAGATAATTCTCCCACCTATGTTGTCTCTCCCCAACTCCATCAAACTCCCTCCTGCTCTTCAGAGGTGTAGTACCCACCACACTACTTAGCTGTCAGTGGAGATGGGGGGGGGGAAGGCATAGCAGGCTGCAGGGAGGTCTGAGAATGACAAGTGCTGCTGCCATTGGCCAAACTTCTAACACCAAGATGGCATTATGCCGCTGCTCCTCCTCCATGGCCCTGTGTGAGACTGGTTGTGCCACTTGTACTTGTACACTGGTGCATAAACAGAGGATATGAACGTTGTGTGCCTGGATCTGGGTTCTGCTTCCTTCTCCTACTATGCCAAAAGCTCAGCAGCTGCACGCTGCGAGAGAATATACCTAGTGGGCAACACTGTACTTAGCCGAGCTTTCTTCGAGCATTGAGAAGGCAGAGATTCAGGTGACGCAGGCAATCGGAAGCAGACAGCAGACATCAGCAGCAGGCAAGAGTGAAGCCCCTCCATGCTACTAAGAATGTGGGGGCTCGGGCTTTGGTCCCTAAGTCCATGGTTAGCAGAGCCACTGCTTCCACCAACTCACAATCACATCCATCTTTCTAAGATGGATCAGATTCTGGAAAATCTTGCTGTAAGGCAAAATGCCTTAAGAAAAATTGTTATTCTCATTATCTAATCATTTATCTTTGATACTGCACTGAGTATTGTTCAGTGGTCTAATGCTGTAGTTGGTTCTTTCCTTGGGTCCATGATATGAAGAAAAACAACTTCGGAATAAAACAAATGCATTTTTATTCTAATATCCTTGACAAGCAAAATCAAAGTTACATTGGAAAACATTTGGTAATTTCTTACTACACTAGTATGTCAGGCCTATAGCCACAAGGGCATAATTATCTGTTGAAACTGTTGGACATAGTTACATACTGTTAACTTATTTATTTAGTATTTATATAGCATCAGCAGTGTGTATGGCACTTTGCAGAACTTCTCAAATTGTTTGCCTGAATTGTATGGAATGTTTCCATGCCAGGAGTAAATAATCCTGGCAGGACCTTGAACTGGCATGGAAACTTCAGGAATGCCACAGACACTCAATATCATTCTAAACCACATTTGTGTACAGCAGGATGTTTGCACAGGGTAAGTGTTACTTCTTGTAAAGTAATAGCATTAAGCTGACAACTTGCATTTGTAAGGGATTCTCAATACCTCAGTTTTCCTCAGATTAGAGAATCACTTCCAGTTTATTTGTTCTGTAACGTGGTAGTGGCTTAGAAAGAATTCTTAGATCTAAAGGAAATTCTTGTCTCAAATATGAAGTGTTTGGGACTATAAACCTCGGCCTTTTTGAAGATGCTGGAATTAAAGGTGTTAAGGAAGCAGAAAAGCTTGGCACTATATCCTAGCTTTGTAACTAGGCTCTTTCATCTCGTTGAAGATCTTCACATCAAAAGTATCCTATTCTGGAAATAATTTATTTATTTTGGTGCTTATTAAAACACACAAACATCCATCCATAAACTCTAGGCACCTGCCATTCACTTAGTTTGCACAAGTTCTTTATGCAGTGCACAATCATCCTATGCACATTTCCTAACAAAAGATAGCATGAAATGAAGGAATAAAGCTACCCAATCATCATTTCATTTCCACGGTACATCCTTATATCCCAATTGTTTTTTTTAAATGGTAACAGATTATTTAAAATTGTTATTAACATTTAATATCCCAATAAGTGTAAATTGAGGGGGCCAGATAATAGCAATAATAATTCAAAATCATACTGTTCCTAAAATGAGAAACAGCAGTGGTTAAGGACAACAACAAATGAAGGAAAACATTCACAATTGCATTATTTTGTATGAGATAAAATAGCTGTCAATATACTACAATGGATCAAGTACATGTTAGCACATTTATGATGACTATAAATTAAGACCATATTACAGTCATTATCACAACTGATATAAAATAATTAATCTGAATGAGATTAAGATTTACTTTCACTTTTGGCAGGGTTTGTAACTACAATCGTGGCCTCATACTATCCCTTAAAAGCAGATTCCTTGAAACATGCCCTATTGTTAAAGAAGTTAAATTGTTTAAGGATTAAGACTTTTATTTTCTTTGGTAATATTTTTGCTTCCTGCTGGAACAAGATGTCCATGAAGCATTTCATGTAACTGGCATTAACAAAAGCAGTAGTTGATTATTTGAGATAAGAAGTGTTCCCCACTATGTATCTGAGGTTAGAATACTCTGTCATTAGGAGCCAACGCACCACAGTAATTTGATTGTACACCAACAATAAATCTTTCAACACAATGTGGACCAAAATAATTGATGTTCAAGAAGAAGAAAAAAAAAACCTCTTTGAGCTTGGATTAAAAACGTCCAGATTATACATGGATCAGTAGGTATCAACATGGATGGTTAACCAGACTCCATTTACTGCTGTTGGCACTGAGAATTACTGAATGGGGGCCAGTAGAATGGTTTAAGGCTTACTTTGAAGGAAGGAAAGATTATAGGATCTAGAAAGTAAATTTGCACATCACCAGATTCAGCTGGAGAAATGCACTTGTCATACAAATAAGGAAAGAAAACAAGTGTCCATTCTTATTGTTGGCCTGATTAATAGAGCTTCTGAGCCAACATCAGCCCCACTGAAACCACTGGAAGATGCTAGATGCAGATCTCAGCAGAAAATATGGCCAACACAATATCTGAGTTTATTTAGGATAGCTTTTACTTAGCCGTAGCAAAACTTAATAAAAACATTTGATACCAATGTCCCCAGTGGGACTTGTCCTTTCAGATCTTTTGCAGAAAGGGAGTTAAATCATTGCTTAAGTGCCACTTAATTGTCATTATATGACATGGTGATTATTCAGATGAAAAGCAGACACCTTCTCCTTTCCAAAACCACAATTTAGAGATTACAATAATCTCCATAGAAAAACCAGAAATGGCGACACACCACATTGCCAAATGTTCACAAATTCTTCTTTTCACATCCTCTTTCAACACCATGAAAACTGAATACCAACACTGTAGCGGAAGCCCTTTAAAGGTTTGGGGAAAAGTTTTTTTTTTTCTATTTGACTTTGTAACATCATTTGACTCCAAGATAAACAAGAAATAGCCTGTAATTCGATTTAGGGAGCACCATTTTTGTTGTTTCAAAAGAGATCAGTACATGGTTATTGCTATTCACAATTAAGTTGGTGATTAAACAGGAAAGTTTAAAGTCAATATGGAAAACTTGTTATTTTGCAGCACTTGCTTAGCAATGGACTTAAAGTCCATTTTCATTCCTTGTCACTATGAAATGCTGATTAGCAAATCTTCCTGGATTTAACAACGCTCAGTATCTTACTAGGATACATATTTCTTTCAAAAGGGAAAATACACCATCCTCTCTCACTGTCTCTCTCTCTTTCCAGAATTGACATTTCCAAGGAAGTCACGTGATTCATCTTAATGCTATATCAGCAATTATTTCACTTGTGCACATATTCACACTTTATGGCATCTAACATAGAATTCGATCTGCCATGGGTTTCTTTAAGTCAAAAGTTTCTTTTTTTAAAAGGTAACCGTTTTTTAGTCCTTGTTATAATGAGATAAAATGGAGAAATGCATGTGACAGTTTCTGCTAACTTTTTCTACAAAGCACCTGCATGCTCCAAAGATTCAGCAGTGTTCCAGAAGACAGAGAGTTGCCTTTTCCTTTGGATCAGAAGCCCTTAGTGGCCTCCTAATCCCTGTCTTTCTGCCCCAACTAATTCAGAATTCGTAGAACAGCAAACAAACATATTTCCTAATCCCTAGCCTTCTAGTGAAACTGGCTTCATGCCAGCCAAGGTCTTTAGAGTCAGATGTAAGACTCAACAGAGAAAGCCTCTGTGTACCCATTTGGGACCCCTTGTTTACTGGTGCAAGCTTGGGTTATCTGAGCACTGGCCTGTCACTACTCAATGGATAATCATTTCATTTAATTTATTATATTTCTATACCGCCCCATAGCCGAAGCTGTCTGGGTGGTTCACAAAAATTAAATCAGAAAAGAATTTCACCCTAAGGAAGGAACCTTTACATTGTCTACTATCACAGCTGAATGTTTTCTGTCATTACCAAAATGAGTGCAACTAGGGAATAGAATCATGCTGGGATGTCTACTAGACACATTAACACACAGTTGAGCACCTTGTGCCCACCATATTTTTTGGCCTTAATCCCAGCTGGCATAATCCCCCAACCATTAGCTATCTTGGGTTGGGTTGATGGAAGTTCTAGACCAAAACATCTGGAGGGGCACAAGCTGTCCTCCCCTGCACATCCAACTTTGAAAATAATTTATTGATGTCCCAGGTGCAGAAATCAGGCCTCGGTTAATGCTACTTTTTCTTTTGACTCCTAAAGAGGGCTATGTGCAGTTTAAAATAGTCAGTGTAGACCTAACACCTCTACCCTTGTTAAAGATGTGCATGGGGTTAGCGTATATTTGTCTTAGATTGGCCTTCCCCAACCTGGTGCACTGCAGATGTTTTGGACTTCCATCAGCCCAAGCCTGCATGGCCAATGTTCATGAATGCTGGGAATTGTAGTCAAAAACATCTGGAGGGCACCAAGTTGGGGAAGGCTGGCTTAGATATTCAGATATCCAAATATAAACACCACAGACGTGCTCTCTCATCACTGGTTTCATTTACTATTTCTTTATGATGCATATATCTTACTTTATAGCCACAAGAGGCTCCCAAAGTGGCTTACAAAAGATTCTCAAAATCATACCCAAATTCTGTGCAAGAACAGAAATTACCTGCTGGCTATATGAACCCAGGATTATTAGGTAGCATCATCCTTTGGTGTTCCCTGGTTTGGTCTTCCCTCAGATTCCACTGAGATAAGGGCATTGGTTTGAGTAGTTAGAACATTCTCAACCTGTGATGGTAGCAGTCTTCACTTACTGGCAGTCCCCTGTCTCCTGCTTCTGCTTATTTCTGTTTTAGCTTAGTAGCACCCAGGGTAGTTTTTCATCTGTGAATGTACACCTATCTGCATTGCACTCCTCTAACATAACAACAAAGAGCTGGCAGTAGATGATGGAGGCCAGAGTATGTATTGGATTAGTCTCAGAAATGGTGAAAATACTTCTCAACCAGTTCCAGAAATTATTTGTAGTGATATATATTCCTGATACATTATATAATCCTGTGTCCAGCCAGCCAAAGCCTAGGTAATTTATGTATCGCATCCCATTTTATTATAAAATTAGGTTATTTGATTTTCTTTTCATAATAACCCTGTGAGGTTGAGAGATGGTGACTGCTCCTGGTCACTAAGTGGCCCTCAAGGCTATGCAAGTATTGAACACAAATCTCACTAGTTCACATTCCAACATTATTCACTACATTGCACTGATAACACAGGCCTACCTAGACAGTTATGTTATTACATAACTTAGTCTTTGCAGGTCCTCTTGCATAAAACTGGCTTCCTGTTACTTAAACGGCTGAGTGCACTGAACAATTTGTGGTAAGGAAGCAATTGTATATGAATTCATGAGCTATTTCTGGAAAATCAAAGATAAGATCGATCTCTAACTATATAGCCCTCTAAGAATTCATACCCTTATTTTTCCCTCCATGTATTTATGATTTACAGAATCTTCATGGTGGAAATCCATAACAGGCTTGAGGAAAATTTTTTTCATGAACAGGTTCTACAAATATCTGGCTGCTCTTCCAGCATGTGCCTGGAAAGCCTTGCTTGGAGTCTTGAAGGATGTGTGACCTGGGGGATCCATATTTGTACTGAGCCCACTTTCAAGACTGAGGTTATTTGCACAAAATCACTACTAGTAGAAGTAGTAGCAGTATTAGTTAGTATTTTTATACCTTTTTGTAAAGAGATCAAAACACAAATGACAGCATCAAATAAACAACAAAAAACAATAACAATAAATCATAATTAAAACAACATTACTAAAAGCAATGTAAAAAGCCAAGCATTAAATTGTGGGGAAAACAGTTACCCCGATTCATTTTAAAGCAGTTTCTGTGCTCTGTCTTCTATGTAGAAGGCAGTGATGTAGCATTATCACACATATGACCATGTGTTTCCAAACCTAATGAATCTATTACATATTTAGATTGTAGACTGGAGGGTGTAAACTGTGATTTTGAGTGCACGCGCTTAGGACTGTAACCACTGACACCATGGGTACTCATTCACATGGGCATGCATACATGCATGTGTATCCAACTGACACGTGTATTTTAGGAACTTGACCCTACCGTCATGGGCCACACATAAACAAAAAATTAGCAACAGGACACAGACGAAGGCTTGCATCAAAGAATACTGATTATACAGAGTATACATTGATTAATCAATCTCCTTATAAAGAGAGCCAGTGTGGTGTAGTGAGTAGAATGTTGGACTGGGAGACTCAGGTTCTAGTCCCCACTCAGCCATGAGGCTCACTTTGGGCCAGTCACTGACTCTCAGCCTAACCTACCTCATAGGGTTGTTGTGAGGATAAAATTACACTAACTTGGGCTCCTTGGAGGAAAAGTGGGATATAAATGTAACAAAGATGTAAATAATAAAATTAATCAGACTGCTAATTTGGTATAGAACATTGGTTAGATACATAGTAGTCAACTAGGACCAGCAGCTTATATGACTGATGATCTGGAGTTGGAAGGAAAAGTCAAGCCGAGTGCTAAGAGAGATAGAAGGCATACACATGCACCAAATACGATTACTGGATGTGTGCTAGGGAGTTTGAGGCACACCTACGAGGCTTAATCACAATGGGGCAACTCCATATATGTGTGACACAGGACTTGGGGCAGCAAGCTGTAAAGAAGAGGGAGAGAGAAAAGGAGGGATAAGGAATCAAAATGCAAGTATTATCTCTCCTAGAACAAGGGATTTAGGCACCAGGAGTAACTTAGATTATTCTTGTTTGGGAACATGGGACCAGCAGATCCCTGCAGATCCATGAAGCATTGTGGAAGTATTGTGGAAGGCTTTCTGTGAAAATGGTCTGAAGGTGGGAGTGCAAAAGAACCAAGTTCAAAACCAAAGTAAGTGCAGAGCAAAAATGAAGATGGAATAGGAACACAAGGAAAAAGGATAAAGAACGGTAGAGCTGAATTGTAAAGGGGAGGAGCAGTCTGCTTCGTCCTTGAAGTTGCAGCCAAGCTGCACTTCAGGTTGACCTGACTGAACAGTGAGTTTTAGAAGGGGATAACTTTTATGGATTTGGCTACCTGAGGGTGGACTTTCTCCTAAATCAAAGGTTGTTGTTGTTCAGTCATTAAATCATGTCTGACTAGGGATGGCGGAGAATTTCTCCACGAATCTTCGGGAGGCCGAGCGCCGAGGCATTTGGCCCCCCGAAAGTGTTGGGGAAATTCTCCGCCAGCCCTCCGCCCCCCCCCCGGGATGGGACTTACGTTCAGCGAATGTCCCTCTCGGCGGCGGGTTTCGGCGGCATTTTGGCGGGGGCGGCGGCCGGTCTCCTGACTGGCTGCCGCTGCCACCATTACAAAATAAAAAAGTAAAAAAAAACACAAAAAAACACACTCCCGTGATAGGCTACGTGACGATTTACGTAGCCTATCATGGCTAGATTTCCAAAGTCAGCCGTGATAGGCTACGTAAATCGTCACATAGCCTATCACGGGTGACTTTGGGGGAAAAAAAAAAGCGCGTACGCAAATGGCGGTGGCCGATGGGCGCCGCCATTTGTGTTCCTTATTTTGGCACGTCTAGTCTATGTAAAGATTTACGTAGACTACGGCGAAAATAAGGGCAACGCAAATAGCGTTCCCTTATTTTCGTCGTAGTCTACGTAAATCTTTACGTAGACTAGACGTGCCAAAATAAGGAACGCAAATGGCGGCGCCCATGGGCTGCTGCCATTTGCGTACGCGTTTTTTTCCCCAAAGTCACCCGTGATAGGCTACGTGATGATTAACGTAGCCTATCATGGCTGACTTTGGAAATCTAGCCGTGATAGGCTACGTTAATCGTTACGTAGCCTATCACGGTTTTTTTTTTTTTAACTTTTTCTTTCGCGGCTGGGCAGACGGGGCGCTCCTCCCCCCCGGCCTGAATTTCAGCTGGGCGAGGTGGGGCACCTCCCCCCCGGCCTGAATTTCAGCCAGGCGAGGCGGGACGCCTCCACCCCCTCGCCTGAACTTCGGGGGGAGAAGCGAAGCGCCTCCCCCCCACCGCAAAAAAAGTTGCGGGACAAGGTAAGTCCCTTTCGTACTTCCGTATGTCCGACTCTTTGTGACCCCATGGACCATAGCACGCCAGGCCTTCCTGTCCTCCACTCTCTCCTGGAGTGTGCTCAAATTCATATTCATTGCATCGGTGATGCTATCTAGCCATCTCATCCTCTGCCGTCCCCTTCTCCTTTTGTCTTCAATCTTTCCCAGCATCAGGGTCTTTTCCAGGAAGTTTTCTCTTCGCATTAGGTGGCCAAAATCAAAGGTAGGGAACCTTTTTTGTGGAGGGCCTCATTCTCTAGGGAGTAATCCATTAGGTGCCCAATGCTGGTCATGCTAGGGATGTCAGAGAATTTCTCCACAAATCTCGTGGAGGCCGAACGCCAGCGCATTCGGCCCCCCAAAATTGGTGGAGAGATGGTCTGCCCCCCCCGCCCCCCCCGGGACGGGACTTACCTTGGTCGAATGTCCCTGGTGGTGGCGGCTCTGGTGGTGGTTTGGCGGCGGCGGCGGCCGGTCTTCCGACCGGCTGCCACCGCCGCCATTTCCAAGTAAACCCCCCCCCCAAAACAGGCAAATGTGATAGGCTACGTAAAGATTTACATAGCCTATCACGGCTACATTTTAAAAAAACACCGTGATAGGCTACGTAAATGTTTATGTAGCCTATCACGGCTGACTTTAAAAAAAAAAAAAAAAAGAGCGTATGCAAATGGCCCATGGGCGCCACCATTTGCATTCCTTATTTTGGCACGTTTAGTCTACGTAAACATTTACGTAGACTACGGCAAAAATAAGGGGAACGCAAATAGTGTTGCCCTTATTTTCGCTGTAGTCTACGTAAATGTTTACACAGACTACACATGCCAAAATAAGGAACGCAAATGGCGGCGCCCATGGGCGCCGCCATTTGCATACGCACTTTTTTTTTTTTAAGTCAGCCGTGATAGGCTACGTAAACATTTACGTAGCCTATCACAGTGTTTTTTTAAAATGTAGCCGTGATAGGATATGTAAATCTTTACGTAGCCTATCACGTTTGCCTGTTTTTTGCCTGTTTTTTGCTGACTGCAGGGATGCAAACGGCGGCGCCTACAGCCCCGCCATTTGTGTCCAGGCAGGAGACGACGTTTCGTGGCTGGAGGGACGGGGCGCCTCCCCCCCGGCCAGAATTTCGGCGGGGAGGGACGGGGCGCCTCCCCCCCGGCCAGAATTTCGGGGGGAGGACGGAGCGCCTCCTCCCCACCGCGAAGCAAGCTTCGGGATCAGGTAAGTGACTTTCGTCCATCCCTACGTGAGGACTGAAGCCAGAGATGGGTGGGGCTAGAGCCAAAATAGGGTGAGGCCACCCCTTTTCTTTGTTTCTGTCACTGATTTTTCTCTGTCCCCTCCTTTCCCACCCAATGGGCTCCTGGGAAAGGGACAAAGAGCACTTGCTAGAGGTCTGATCTGATTGCATACAGAGGGCTTTTGAAAGTAGGTCAAGAGCCTGTCTCTGCCTGGATTCGAAGATGTGGGAATAAGTCAGAAACATTCTATACGATGGGGATGCGTGCAAAATTGAAAAGAAGGTCTAGGCTCCCAAGCTCTGTTGCCATATGTGCCTTGTCCAAAATTGAATAAGGTATCTAGGATGACTTTGGATGTAACAGGAGCTATGTCTGCAGGCCCTGGGTACATGTTCTTAACCTCATTGGTTGTTAATGACTGCCAATGTGTTTACCAATAGTAGCAAGTCTTCAGGTATGGAGTTTTTACTCAGGGCTCTGAATTGGTCAATTCAAGATGTTTCCCAGACAGCTTGAAAATGCCTAATTAGAGAGGCATTTACATGTTCCGGAGCCCTCATACTTTTGCATATCAGTGATGGTCGCTCCTAATTATTTAGTTAGGTTAGAATACTAATTGCAGGTATTAATTGCAACCTCCTCATCCTTGTGATCCTAAGCTGTTGCTTGGCTGCCCTTCCCAGACACCACAGAAATTAGAGTCAAGGGGCAGGTTCATGAGTCACTTTAAGTCATGGTGGTTTATAAGCTACTCACACTATCTTATTTTGAAAATAAGCTACTGTGATCCCTCACACGATCAGAAAATTAAGCTACGCAATGTGGTTTATTCCCCTCCTAGCTCCTCCTCCTTCTACAATCCTTGTAGGGTGGTATCCCAGCTTCCTTTGCAGTGAAAATCATATCCCACTGTCCCTTGTGCCGCCGCCACACTTCCCAAGCCAGATTTCCAAGCCATTCCCTTATCTCTGGCTGCATGCACCAAAAAGGGGGTGGGGGCTCTAAACCCTTGAAAGTTTGCTGGAATGGGACAATTTTTTCACACAGCCTCCCCTCATGGGGAGGCACCTGATGCACAACCAAAACCCTGCATGATTACAAACACATGCAAGTGACGAGGGTGAGAATGCTAAACCCTTGAAAGTTTGCAGGAAAGGGATGAAAATTTATACACAGCCTCCCCTCATGGGGAGGCAACCAATGCACAACTAAAACCGCATGTGACTATGCCTCTCCATGGGAAATGTGGGGATACTACTGCATGTGAAAGTCTTGGGGAGGCACGTGGGCGAAGGAGACTTTGAAAGTTTGCAGAGTGCATCTCTGAAGGAAGCAGGGAGGGTGTAGTTGGGCGGCAGTACAATTAGTTGCTAGGCAGATCTCAGAAACAGAGATCACCTGAGATGAGCAGAGCAGCAGCAGCACTTTTGACCGCTCTTGCCAGGCGACTCTGTAGGTGATGTGCTTAAACCACGCTGGAGTGCCAGACGACATGATAAGTCACAATGGTTTAAATAAACCTCACCGCAGACCGTGACTTACTAGGGTGGCTTATTTAGGCTAAATAAACCACCATTGTTGGGGAAAATGTGTGCAGATTACACACTAAGCCATCATGGTTAATTCAGAAAAATAAACCATTGTGGCTTAACGTGTTGTCTGAACCCAGTCAAGGTGTGCAAGGCATACTTTAAATGGTGGCGAGGCTGAGCTCCTCAGTAACACCAGGAACTCTTCACAAGCGTAGAATATTATGAAAGATCATGTATAAAATGCATTTGAAAACTTCAAACCAGACACAAAAGAATGATATGCAATAACAATTTTTTTCTCCCAGATCTAGAAGAGGCTCTCCCTTACATATAAGAAAGCAAGCACCAAGGATCCTGTCACTTGCCACAAATTCCTCTGTGATAAATTAAGCCATGAGCTCTTTTTCTCCACCTAATAATCACTTGAGGATAAAAGATGACTTCAGCCTGATAGTATGAGCTTGTCATTGCACCATTAATTAGGGGAATAGGAACACTGAACAGCCAGGGCAAGTATTCAAACAAAACCAACTTTGTTCAAGGGGTTTTGCAGCAGCCGGTCTGAACACTCATCCTGAACTGAGTTCATAGACAAGAAAAAACAGGAATACTGAAAAGTTGTGATCATCATTCATCATTCATAATTAAGTTAACTGCATTCATCTTTTTTTATATTTCTTCTGTAGTTTCCAATCCATATCATACAGAGCACTTTCTGTAGTGGGTGTACAGACAGAGGGAAGGATGCCACTGGAAAATGGTGATGGGTCAATGGAAATGTGGTTTCAATTTCCCTCTCCCCATCACAGTACACACTGGTGTGTTTTGTTTTGTTTTTAATGATTATCTGAAAACTATACCTTTATCATTTAAACATCATGTAGGATTAGCCATTATCAATACAAGTAATTTTACACTTAAATGTACACTACAAAAGAATTAATTTGTTATTTTAAAAATTCTCTTTGTAAGACACTCACATAGTTATGGTGACCAATGAACAATGACACTATCTGAAAAGGAAGGATCTAATGTGTGGGAAAAAGTAGCTTAGGCATTGCAGACCAAGAGGTTTGCTGAAAGAAACATGGAATGTCCTTATAACCTCCTCTTCTTTATTACTGCTTTGCCTATTCCGAAGCTGTAGGCTATCATTCAAAGCAGGTTCCAGATTAGGCCTGTGCTTTGCTTGGCTCAGGCTCAAGTTTATTTATTACATTTTATTGTATTTATTACATTTAAGTGTTGCCCCTGCTTCTTTGTGTTTATTTATCATTATGACAAGTCTTTTTTCTCTTGCCAGTCCTGATGACATAAATATGCTTGCTGTCCCATACAGGCTTCCAAAGATTCTGGCTAATGAGCAATACCACTGCTATAACATATAAGCATCTTCCCCTTCGTAGGCCAATTCAGGCATAGATGTGGGGGACTCATCTACTATGATGGAGGGAAGAGAAATCATATTCCAGTGGCACCGTCACTGTTGCTGAATTTGTTACTTCCCTTTGCACATAGCTTGTCAGTAAAACCAAAGGCTTTTCTCTCTATGAGCAGAACATTTTTTATGATATGTCAGCTTTTTCCACAACCATACAGTCAAAAAACTTATTTTGTTTGAATTAACATAGTCTAGGTTGATGATTAGACAGACACTGAATGGAAAGCCTGGAATTCCAGTAAGACCCAGTTTTCTGGACAATATGACAATCTTAGCATTGTCCTTGCTCTCAGATATTCCCCTTCTGACCAACAGAAGACAACATGATATCCTAGACAGATGGAGTAAAATGAGATCATAAAGCTACTACATGCTATGTGTTTACATTTTCAGTATAAAGATGTAGTTCAATAAATGTAAAATATTCAATGTACAATAAAACCTAAAAATGTTGTCATACTCTCTAGAATAAATCATTTTTAAGAACTGTGACTTCACAGTTTGAAGTTCAATGCCTTGAATTAAGTAGAAATTGAACTGGCTGTGAAGAGGAAATCATGAAAAAGAAGTTTATAAAATACCAAGCCTAGGAGTGGGGCATCAGTATTGAACAACCACTAAGATATTACACATACTTTGATTAAAATAATAATGGACATGCATCTTGATTTTGGTTTCTGTCGCGTTTGCATTTTCCCCATCTTAAATTCTGTCCCATTTCTCCAACAGTGTGAAAAAATGTTTTAAGTCTGTATGAAAATTCATATGCATTTTTGTATGCCATTTTCACCACTATACAGGTTTGTGTCCACTTTCTCCCATCAGAGAACTCCATCAAAACATTCAGAGAATTGCAAAAACTAATGCCCTACCCTGCATCTGGCTTGCATGGCCGGGGGTGGGGGCACTGCAGGTGTGGGGGAAGGAGAGACGTAGGTGATGGCCGTTGGTGGTCTTCATATGGTGCCACTGGTGGGAGGAGGGGTCTGAGAAGCATTCTTTAGCTCTCCAGGCCCATCCTTCCCACCCCTTCGAAGCATGGCTCCCCCCACCCCCGGAAGCAGTATGGGTTCTGCTGTTTGCCCTTTGGGGGGCAGAGTAGGAATTTTTGGTGCATAGTACGATTGGCCGGGGCTGTGTGTCTTTTTGCTGACTTCACACTGTAAGCTGGGGTAGGGGTGTCCATTAGGTGAATTTGGTTGAGTTTTGATGGTTAGGTTAATTTGGTCACATTTTATTCCAGGTAGGCTGCTAGGGATGGGCACTGCTCCTGAGAACAGGGATGGTGATCATTCTGAGGTACTGTTTTGGTGACAGGTGATGTCTGAAGCCTTCCATTCAGGGTTTTGCAGGCCCGGCAGGGGGATAAGGGTTACCTGTAAGGCCAACTCCCCTCATCCACCCAGTGTTTTGCAGCCTGGGAGAGGGTGACAAGGGAAGGCCTACCTCCACCAAAAGGGGTAGTCCTAGGGGTGGCGATCTCTTAGACGCCACTCAGCAGGCAGAGAATGTTTTGCCCATTATGTTGCCTAGCTAGTTGATGGCATAGTTTAGTGGCCCATCCTGGTATCTCCCCTTTGCAGATTTTCAATAAATGTGGCTCGAATTGGGTACCATAAATTTGTGTCTCATCTCTTTATTTTTCCCACCTCCTTTCACCCACAAAAGGGTAACTGTGTTTCAGTTTGGGAAGTGTGAATTAGGTAAATTCACATTAAAACTTACTGAACAAATTTCTCCCTCATCTCTGGAGTATGCCACACACACTGCTGAAAGGCTTCAAATGAAAAAATCAAAATAAGAACATAAGGGCCCTGTTGGGTCAGACAGGAAGGTCTATTTACTACAGTGTCCTGTTTCATGTACTGGCCAATCAGATGTTATTGAATGCCATGAAGTCAATAGCACTTTATTGCTGTTGCCCCATATGCCTATATTCAGTGGCATACTGCCTCTGAACATGTAGGATCCATTTAGAAATTATGGCCAATAACCATTAATTGGGAGGGGATAAAACTTAGTGGTAGAACAAATGCTTTGCAAATCCTGGTAGGGCTGGGAAAGACCCCCGTCTGAAATCCTGGAAAGTGGCCACCACTCTGTGCAGTCAGGCCAATGGTCTGACTCAGTATAAGGCAGCTTCCTATAAGGCACCTTCCTATCTATCCCTGTGGGTCATGCCACCATTTTGTTGTTCTCTTTTTATCTTTTTAGATAACACATTTGATTTGTTCACAAGTTTCTGATCAGAAAGACAAGAATTGCTACTTATATCAAGGGCATGTCAACAGTACAACACCAAATCAAACCAGTTTATATGTCATCATCTTCCCTGGCAAGCCCTGGAAACTGTAGTATTGTGAGAGACCTAGAGATCTGTAACAGGAATCTCAGTCATTGCACAAAATTGCAAATTTCCAAGATACAGCCAAGGCATGTCAGTTACGCCATGGAATACACGTTTCCCATGGAATAGCTGCAGCAATGGCTTGTTATCAGTTTTGAACAAGGCCACCAATGTGTTAAAATATGCATTTTAATTAGAAATATATGTGATATTCCTGACTCCAACACAACGTTACTTTGTCTCATTTTCTATTTTTCATCCAAGCCTTTTTCTACCTTGCCTCGAGAGCCAGCTGTTAAAGTAATTATTTCTGTTGCTATGCATTTGTAACAAGTCATGGAAAGTGGGATCCAATTATCAGATGAAATTTCTGAACTTCTCCAGTAATAATAAGACTATCCTTCTGCTTTGGACAGAAATAAACTAATGATCCAGAAATATATAACAAAATTGTCCTCACTCACTTTGCAGAACAAATAGATGTACGCTTCCCTATATTTAACAGAACACACATTTAGCAAGTGCTTCAAAAACCCTAACCAGTCTTCTTGAATGATGCTATCATCTTTTGGTTTATTTACGGAAGTACTGTGACGTTTCATGTTGGGCAGGTGCAATCCTGATAATTCACTTTGAACAAATGCCAATGTAAGGCAGAATACTACCGAATTACAGCTGCACAAGCCAAATCCAGTGCTGCTACAGCTATCTCTTGCAAAGGAAGTAGTTTTCAAAGTGTTCTACACTGCAACCACCACTTGACATAGAAAGAAACTCTTTTTTTCAGCTGTTTATGTAACCTGAGGCCAGGGCTAGGTTGGCCAAAGGTCTATCGGTTTCTGCATAAAGGGGCAGGTGATAGCTCCACCTTTTCTATCCCTGCAGTAGGATAGTGCTCTTACAAAGGACTGCTATGCCACTCTGGGAACAGATGCAAGTGCTGGTGCAAGAAACTAATACGCGTTACAGTACAATTTTCAGAACCAGGAGATTAAAGACTAATTCATTTTAAATACCTACTAAAGTATTGAATAAATGGACATCATCCAAAAAGACAGCATGAAATAAATGTTGTACTGTTGAATTGGTTAAGCACTGCTGCAAGGAATAAACCAATTCTATCACTGCTTTGAAGTGAATGATGTCATTAGTAGAATTTCATGAGGCTTTAGGGCATATAGTGTCATTCCTCTGCTTCCCCATATGTACATGCACATTCTGACACATGATCATGTTAAAATACAGACATGGCTTCCTAAAGAACCTATTCCAGTTGTAGCCTGTTTTCACATCAAGTTGAGTTAGTCAGAAAGTAAAGAAAGGAACTTTTAAGTTTCTCCCCTCACACTCCTGTTTTCTTCTCTAACAGACACATTTGATGACTAAAAATATATGCTAAAGCTCTCAGAATAGTTACTGTATAAAGGTTTCAGTAAGACTTCTCAGTAAATAGTTTTAGGATAGTGAGTACAGTATTACATGATTAACTTCTTGGTTTGCATTATCTTGAATGGTGAATGAAGAACAACAGGGAAAGAAAGCCACAGTAAATGACTGGAATGGCGCTTTCTGGTAAGTAATATATGTTATGAATATGCAACGCTTTGGGAGAGATTTTGTGTTTCTCCTACATATGTGCATATGCAGTTCTGAGTGTGTATACTCTCTCACATATTGCAGTGCTAAGATGAAAAACATCAACAACATTTTTCTCTTGCAATGATCCAAACAGTTGCAATAATCCATGTCAGGAACAAACAAACAGGCAAACATCTTCTTTGTTGGAAGATGGAAACAAGAGGAAAATATCTAAATGAGCTATAAAAACATAGTTTTCTTTCCAAAATGGAGATAGACAGAAAAGTTGGTGAGGAACAAACTCTTCCTTGAAGGAACTGAAAGAGGAAAAACTCTTGAAAACATGTTGGAACATTTTTAAAACAAAACCTGTTTTTCTATCGCTCCTTTGGCTATTTTCTTCTTCTTGCAACAAGCAAGGATTTTTTTAAAGACAAATACATCCTCAGAAACATGCATGAGTCAAGGAAACATTATGCTCATTTATGCATCTACACAATATACACACCCCAGTGAGGCATGAGAGAATGTTCACAATAGTAACAATATTATATAAACATTCCCTTCCTCTCTGTACCATACTAGGAATTGCAGTGACTGCTGCACTGTGCTCTGACCATTCTACCTTCCTAGCCCAAGAATGAAAGATGAGCAATTCCCTAATTATTTACTCACCACTCATTCAAGTGATAAGATCTTTCGCTCTTAACTAAGGTACATAGTTTTAAATACCAGCAAGTACATGCCTGTTGAGATTTGTAGCCTGATAAAGATAAAAGTTGAATACACTTTAGTAGCAGGCAGCACTTGAACTCTGTATTAAAGATATTTGATGGAGGTCTTCTTGTATTTCCCAACATCTGGTGGGCATTTGGCTGGGACGCAGCCAGGAAAGGGCCTTTTCTGTGGCTACATGTAGGCTTTGAAGCTCCCTATCTAGATATGTCTACCCTTCAGATGGCTTTCTGATGCTTTAGGAAGACTTTTCCATATTTGGTCTGCTTAGTGATTCATTTTAGTTCTCCTGGCATATGAACCTTTCATTTTAAGTTATTTTATCTCTAGCTTCATTTCAGCTATTATTGCTTATTATTGATTTGCCTATTACTTTTTTATTTTAACACTGTGTTCTAAGACACCTTGAATATTTTGTTGTTAAGGCAGCATTTTTAATAAACTCTCACGATCACAGTATTTCATCCTTTTTGCAATTGACTTGTATTCAAGGAAGAGCATTTCAATAATACCTAAAGAGTAGCACATTGGCATAACACAAGAATGGCCCTACTGAACCCGCTTAGTGGACTAACTAACCCAGCATCCTATCTGTGGCAAAGGCATGCCATGAATGGTATAAGAAATTAAACAGTAGAGACTACACAGAATAATTCATTTCTTCTCTGTGCTTCAAACAGCAACTCTAATCTTTTAATTTACTTCTTGGATAGGTAGCAGCTTGAGGAACTTGCCAGAATTTTGAATATATCCTTATATATTACTAATATATAAATACTACTAATGAATATGAACTTGAGCACGCTCCGGGAGAGAGCGCAGGACAGGAAGGCCTGGCGTGCTATGGTCCATGGGGTCACGAAGAGTCGGACACGACTGAACGACTGAACAACAACAACAAATACTACTAATATTGATTAGTATTTATATAGTGCATTTCAAGCAAAGTGCTTCACATATTCAATTTTCTTTACAGTAGTCAGAAGGTAAGCTAGTATTATTATCAACACATTTACAGTGCAATCCTAGGAAAGTTTACTTGGAAGTAAATCCAACTGTCTTCAGTGGGGCTTACTCCCTTGTAAGCCTGTTTAGTACTGCAGTGCTCAAAGGAAATTTGTTCTTCTGTTGTGCAGTTTGGACTGCTGCTTACAATCAACATAGTTGATATTAAGTATGAAAAAGTTAATTCCACTGACATTTTAAACAAATTAAACCCTAATTATTTTATTCAAAAAGCAAATATTTTAACACATATAAGAGAAATTTACCAGTAAGTAGCAGGAAAACCACCCACTGATATCAGGGATTGCCAGGTGATCTGAACTTCTGTTCTCCCCACAACACCAAACTTCTCCATGCACAAATTTTCTTTTTAAAGACTCAAGAGTTGAGTTGGGAAGGAATTCTTCTGCAGGTCAGGCTCCAGTGATACTTGTGTGTGGAAGAGATTTCATTTAAGCTTCAGCAGTGTACCTTTGGGCTACGTTCTTGAATTATTCGGAGCTTTTGGTCTACAGGGACTTTCTGCAGTGTGACTGCTCTCTGCTCCTAATATACTACAAATTGCCTAGGATGGTGGGTGGATCCTATATACTATAGGATTTAAATCAACATCACACCCTGTTCCAAAATGGGATATGCACTGAAGTTTATTTTATTGTCTCCACTGGAACTTCTAATGTTTTCTTTTTTAAATATGAATGTGTCCACACTAACCCTCTACTGACACCATTTGTTCATTCATTTATTCTTAAGAATTCAGGAAACAATTCTCCCAAACTATTTGCACACCTCCCTCTTTTAAATTAGATGATACCCATTTTTTCCACAATAGCCTTTTTTTAGAGAGTTGCTTGGAACTTCATTGCAATTTTAGCACAATCCTTTCAGATGTGAAATGCTATAGTGCTACATTTTACCTAGTTAGAGAGTAGTGTATAACCCTTCCTTTTTCCATTACCTGTCTACCTCTCCAGCATTATGTTATCTACAATTCCTCACACCCTCTTAGGGAGGTACTGGAACTGAAATTTGCAAATTCCACTACATTTTAAAGGTAAAAAGAAGTAAAATTTACAACAGATTTGGAATTTCACCTCAGCAAGAAAGCTTTAGAGTGGAAGGGGAAAGTTTTGTCAGTGTCACTTTTTAAAAACTGAACTGCACTGCAGCACTGGTGCTTACACAAATGGCCTTGTGGGGGGAGGCTACCCTCCAGAACAGAGGGTGAACCATTATGAAACATTCAGAACAACAGATTTCATACAGATCTGCACTGCCAATGACTTGTAGTCATATAACGCAACTCGATTGTCAGGATGGCAGGTTCATGGATAAGAATTGGGTAAGTGCAATGCTTTTCTGGTAACTGTTTAAGTAAAAATGTACAAATTATGCTTATTATTGGATTATGAATTCTATAGGAACACCAGTATGTAGCTATATATATGACAAGGTGGGTACTAATACAACAGTATTCAGGTAACATCATACTCAATTCGATTCCTTATCACTGTCAGTACAATAAATTCCAAATTTCATCTGCACGATCTAGGTAAAATCAACACTGTTATCTTCTTCTACAACTCATTTCATCAGGTTTTACTAGAGTTCTCAGCAGACTGTAAGAAAAAAAATCTTTCTTACCTGAATACTGTACACATATAAGATAGAGAACAAATAGGAACAGCAAATTCAGTTTCCATTTCCATTGACAGCACCACACTTGGCTCTCATAAGACATCCTATGGAACAAGACATTAAAAGTTTGAGAGGATTTAAGATATGCTTTCCAACCATGTAGTGTTTTCAGTGCAATCTAATATTAGTATTACAAATGCAGCCATTAACAAATATGATCTTCCTTCAAAGGAACGCTTGAGCAAATGAACAGTTTTAACTTGGTACCAGAAGGACTGCAATGTTGGTGCCTGATGTGTCTCTAAATGGACGGTGTTTCACAATTGGGACACCACCGCAGAGGTTCTCTCCCTTGTTGTCACATGATGTATTAACGTTAATTAGAGAAGAGCATCTCCTGCAGATCTTAAGACATGGGCAGGCTGATAACAGGGTGAGACGCTTCTTCAGGTTACTAGGAGCACAGCCTTTTCTGTACCGGCTCCCACACTGTGGAATGCTTGGCAGGTATATCTGGCAGGCCTCAGGACTATGTTCTTTCAGACATTTGGTGAAACCATGCTTGTTTAAGAAGACATTTGACTGAAAGTTCTGCTGGCTTGTCATTTTAACACCGTTCTCTTTATGGTCTGCTTTATGATATGTTGTTGAAATGTGACGGCTTTTGTTATTATGAGGTTGTGTTTGTAAGCCACCTTGCATTCACTTGGTGAGAATAGCAAGGTGCTATATTTTAAAATAAATAAAATAGATTCAAAGGGTCAATAGGATATATTGCTCCACTGAAAAGAGACAAGTTAGAGAGACAAAAACTGAACTAGCTCTCTGGTAGAAGGAGTCTGAATCTAGGTCTATCAGACTCAGTTTAAACATGCTGACCATTTTTATTCCTAAATTCAGTCACAGCAGAATGTGACTCTGAAACCTAAACCCTGATATCGTTTTGGAATTTTATATTATTATCAATTCATTATATTATTCTTATTAATACATTATTACAGAAACATGGTTTGTCAAACTACTTCCAAAACTTTCCATAACCTTTTTCTGTAAACCACAGTGAAGATCACAATCTTGTGAGCTACTTTTAAATACATGAATTGGGATATATCTATAGCAATGAATACATATGAAATGCATATATAAGAAAATACAACTTATGTAAATTTATGTAAATTATGCAATTATACATAAGCTTCAACAAAAGCAAACTACATATCCACATAAGTATGAATTTGAGGGTGGCATCTATACACCACCCATTTAAACACTGGAAGTGTTGCATTATAGGAGTGAGTGTTTATCCTTCCAATACTGTAATATAAGTCTTTTGGCTGGCAAAAGGGCATGGAGAATCCATTCACACTGACCATTCATTAATTTCCAAGAAGCAGGTAGACAATTTAAAAGAACATGTACATCAGCAAATATTATAGACTGTTCCAGTACAAAATTTATCCATATAATAACCTCCTCCCCAAAAGAAGCAACTACTAGACATTGCCAAAACACATGTTTAAAAGAAGCATGAGCTGCTTTGCACCACCAGCAATTAGCTGAATTAGAAAAACCCTTATGAAAGAGACTTTGTGGTGTCCAATAGACATGAAACAAAAGTTTTTGCTGAATCAGATGCAGCCTAAGATCCACAGGTGACAGGTATAGATCCACTGATCAGGCAGAATGGGAGAATCCAATTTCCTATTCCATTCCTGATTAAAACCCTGTATATTGTATTTATTCAACAATAACAATTATTTACAGACATGGGTCGCGGGTGTAAAAATACATGAATGAGGCATGGAATGTGGGCCTGACCAGCCCCGATAAGTGTTTCCTATAATGATGGAGACTTTGATGCTATAAAAGCATCTGGGCCAATCCTAGATACTAACAAATGCTGTAATTCCAAATATTGCCATTTAGACATAGTTGGAGAGTCATATTTGGCACACGAGATAGAAAATGACAAAAAGTCATCATCAGCACCAACCAGTTGATCCAAAGTAAAAATCAACTTATCTGTCAATGCCTGCCACAAAAACATTTTCTTAGGGCACAATCCTATGGCCACTAGTCAGTGGCTAGACGGCCATAGGATAGGTCGGTTCCCGGGAAGCAGTAAAGAAGATTCCCGAACTGACCAAGGCAGAAGATCCAGTGCAGATGGGAAAGACCAAAATTCTATATGGGTCAGCAATTAAGCCCAGGGCCTATCACCAGGGGGGAGGGAGAACAGGAGGGCCATTTGGCCCAGCCCTCACATTCATGGAATGCCTCAAATTTAGACTTGACATTATCTCCAAATGAGGCTATACATACAGACACAGAGATAAACTGGCAGGATTGAAGGAAGACATCCACAACTTTAAACTTGTGTTTCATTACCGGGCCACTATGTGCACTATGAATTAATATATATTTTTTATAAATCTTGTAATTATCTTGTGAATAGCACAATTATATTGTAGGACATTGCCATCTGTGGTGGAACATTTAAAACAAAATTAGGTCTATAGGTTACTAGTGACACATAGTTATCGTTCAAACCATAATGGGCATAATACTCTGTTTTACTGAAAATTCTAAAGTAACATTATTTTGCTACAATTCTGATGTTTTGCATCTGTCAAAAATACTTCAATCATTATCCTTTTTGTGTTTTATTATTAAGGCTGCATTTTTCCCCAGTGCATATAGAGACAGTATAAGAGAACAAGGGGTGCTCATGTTCTAAATGCACAGGTTTTTAAAGGCTATTTTATGACACAGGGGTCTTTTGTCTGAAATATGTACACAGCTATATGATGGAGCTTCGTGGAGTACAGTTCTTACTGCTAGGATAGAATCTGATTAGTATTTCATGCATAAGCACTATGAAGAAACAGTACAAAGTTTGAACCAATGCAACTGTAGGAACTGAAATGTCAAATTATTGTGATCTTGTTCTCTATCATCTGGTTGTTTTGTGCAAGGTACTTTATCTTCACCCCCAATCATGCTCTCTCTGTATCTTTATTCCAAATGGTTCTCTCTTGTCTGGGGCAGCTTGGGATTTCATGGTCTCTATTACAACCATGAACCTATCTTAATTCATATCTAGCCCAACACATGTGGCAAGACATACACTGGACTTCGTTTTCTGTACTGGCTTAGGTGTGGGAGCTAAAAATAGCTCTGTTGTCATGGTCAGTTAATGATCTCATCAAGTCTGACCTACTGGCTGCTCTTAACCCTTGCAAGGGTGGTAGACCAATTTTAACGGTCCACATCTGGAGGCTGATGGATCCAGATGGTTTCATGAGGGGTCTTGGGGAGTTGGCAGTTCTGCCAACGCCCTGGTCTCTTCTTGGAATGGGGAAATGCCCAAGGCCATAAATACGATCACTCCCAAATACCCTCGGCCTAACTGTAGAGCCATATCAGCATCTTGGTATTCTGAGGAGCTGAAGTCTATGAAACAGCTAGGTCTTCATCTAGAGCACAGGTGGCAATCCTGTGATAAGCATGATGGGGAACCACCTGTGGCAGTGATGGCAGTAAAGAAATCTTACTTGTCTGCCACATTGCTTCTGCAGAATGGCAGCTAACTGAGCTTTTTCCAGTCGTGAAAAGCATCAGAGATAGATGCGGCCAGGGTTCCATCTAGTTATGTTGTTTTGGGTAGGTTTCAGCTTGTGCAGCCTGATGATGTGGACAAGTTACTCAGTGGTTTGAGACCTGCTGCTTGTTCTTCAGATCCATCCCTTCTTGGCTTTTAAAATCTGCCAGGACTGGGCTTGCCATCTGGACTTCAGAGGTGGCTAATGCCTATCTGAGAGAAGTTCCCAGTGCACTTAAAGAGGCAGTGGTTAAACCCTAAAAAAAGAAGCCAAATCGTAAGCCAAAGGATTTGCTTCAAGAAATACTCCAGCTTGGACTTGCTGGTGTGCTTCCTAATGTCACTGTTGCACTGAGGATTTTTCTCAGTCTACCTGCATCGATAGCTTCAGGTGACCAGTTTTTCAATGTGCAGGTCAAGAGTCAAGCAGGTCAAGAATTACTACCGTTCAACTATGGGACAAGATCATTTGAATGGCCTTGTTATGTTTAACATAAACTGTGACATTGCAAGAAAACTTTTTTTTCCAGAATAATTGGTGAATTTGCACAGAAAAAAGCTAGACAAGCATTTGTTAAATAAAGAAGGAACATTTATTACAAATTATTGCATTGTATTTCATGTGTTAAAAGCATTAATTTGTTGAATGTAAACATTTAAAATATACCACAATTTCTGTAGCCTTGTTTTGGCATTTCTTCATTTTTTAATATATGGGGAACATCAAAAAATGGAAGTGGCCTAGGCCTCTCTCACCCTCTGAAAGGCCTGGTTAAGCCCAATGATATAAGGCAAGATCCATAAAACCAAATCCACCTTCTTTAATTAGAAGTTGCATCCTTTTCAGTGGTAACTTGGCAGAGAGGAGCCCCCTCAACATTTATGAACTACTTTAGGAATGTTCAAGTGCTTGTGTACACCTAGCAGGCATACACAATCTCTCAATCTTTACATTTTTGCAGTATATATAGCAATCTGATGCTCTCGTTTTTTCACCAACAAACAAAATGATTGTAACATCAGCCTACAAAATTAAACTTGCAATAACTTCCAGGTCTCTCAGTGCAAGGGATTCACTCCATTTTGGAGTCAAGGTAAAACGGAATTATTCAGTTCTATTAATGCATGCATATCCACTGGGACATTTAAATCTTCTAGCACACAAATCTGGGGTCTTACATATCTTCTTGTGGGACTCCTCAGATTCTTTATTCAACCATGCGCCTATTTTAGGACCTGGTTAGCAGCTTGAAGCTTATTCAGTACATAGTCAATAATATTACTTACCTCTTTCAGTTAAATAATAGCCACAACAGAGCTTAGGATATGGGGCAACTCAATACCCAATCATAGCACACCAACACCATAGGGACACTGTAACTCAGATGACAGGTAATTTGGCTATGTTTATGTGGTCTGCAATTATGCACGTTTGGAAAGAAAAAAGACTGAAGAAATGGTTGGAAAACACAGGAGGGTTACAAGTTAAAGACAACGACGTCTGGACCCTTCGTAAAATTCCATGAATGAGGCAGCATAGAAGCACCCTAAATGCCTAGGTAAGTGTGTATAAGATTGCAGCCCAGTTCTTGTTACTGGTTAAGTTTTCTAATTAATTCTTATTCTCGATTAATAAGTAGCGAATTATGAAACACATTTTTCTTTATTGAAAGTTGTTTGACATTATCAATTTAAAAGTGACTTAGCTTTCTGATATGCAGTAAAATTAAACTTAATAGCGCTGAAGATGATCATACACTACGTGGGGATCTGAAACATAAAAAGCTCTTTGATGAAGCTAGACACTCTAAAATAACCAGATTAGCACACAAAAAAATGATTGTCCTTGCAACTCAATGCAACTGCAACTAAATCCTTGCTAAAATCTCAGAAAATGGAATGCCAGAAGTCCATAATAAATACTTAATAAATGGACGGATATGCTGGGGGGGGGGGGAAGATCCAGAAATTTGACTTTGTTCTCCTAGCCTCAGTTCTCTTGCTGTGTAGATAATACTGAAATACTCTGCAGCATCTCTATGAGCAGAATGTAAGGAAATGTAGTTAACTTTGAGCATTAAGGACAGGGTACACTATGAGCTCAATTCTTTGCATCAGACTATTTTATCTGTCCAAATAAAAACATGTAGTTACTACTAGGGATGTACGGATTGTGTTTCGCAGTGTTTCGCAGATTAGCACCTTTCATTCTGTCATCCACGCATTGGCAGAATCAGATCTTTTTTTGTTTTGGAATTTGCGCAAATTTACTGTTATGCAAATGCACATTTTGCACAATTTTGCACATGAGCAAATGCACAACTTCTCAAATGCACATTTTCACACTTTAGCCTATGGGGGAAATGCATGTTTTCGACCATTTTTAATTTTTTGTGTATTTTTCTATGACAAAATTTGCGCAAAATTCAGGCAAGTCAGAAAATTGGTCCACAAGTCTGCTGAATCGATCTGACAGAGGAAAAGCCAGCCTCAGATTCATGAAAATCCCAACTCATTTGGTTCTGTTGTGGATTTCTCCAACATCCCTAGTTACTACATTGATTATTCGACAGCTACAATTCTGAGCTGGAGAGCAACAACAAATCTTGATAAAATAGTTTAGAGCAGAGACATCACACTGACAATAAAGTTCCGCATAGTTCAAGCAATGGTATTCCCCGTAGTAACCTATGGCTGAGAGAGCTGGACCATAAGGAAGGCTGAGCGAAGGAAGATAGATGCTTTTGAACTGTGGTGCTGGAGGAAAATTCTGAGAGTGCCTTGGACTGCAAGAAGATCAAACCAGTCCATACTCCAGGAAATAAAGCCACACTGCTCACTTGAGGGATATTAAAGGCAAAACTGAACTACTTTGGCCACATCATGAGAAGACAGGATACCCTGGAGAAGATGCTGATGCTAGGGAAAATGGAAGGCAAAAGGAAGAGGGGCCAACCAAGGGCAAGATGGATGGATGATATTCTGGAGGTGACGGACTCAACCTTGGGGGAGCTGGGGCTGGCGACAGCTGACAGGAAGCTCTGTTGTGGGCTGGTCCATGAAGTCACGAAGAGTCGGAAGTGACTGACCGAATAAACAACAAACACAATTCTGAGCTAAGCTGAACTGGAAAAATACTGTCATGTTTCCCAACACTCAGACTTTTCAGTATGCAGGAGAATACTCTGATGAAGACGGTGATCACAATGGTCTTCCAGGGAAATGACATTCAGTCTTGTATTCAGGGCCCCTTGCCTAGAAGACACAGCTTTGCCATCATCCTGAGTCAGAGAAGAAATGCCCAGCAGAACCTCAGTCTCCCCAGTCTCGCAGAAGTATGAGACTATAGAATCAGGTGAGTCCAGCCAGCTCCTCCAGAGTGGGTGGAGCTAACAATGCCACATATTGTAGCTACCCACATAAGGCTTCAGTTGGCTCTAGATGACTGCTGAGACAACATACTCCTATATTTCTAGTAGCACAGAACTCCAGCCAGCAAAGCTCACTTTGACTTATCTGTGATCCTATGGTAGCTGCCCTTTATACAAGAGGGCGTCTGCCTTTACCCAGCTTGCTGTGCCTGATGCACTTACCTACCTGTCTCAACCTCATCTGCCTTGTCCTGTTTGACTTAGACTCAATCCCCTTGCTCAGATCTGACCCTGTCAGATGACATTAGCTTAGGTAACCACAGAACGGGACAAATACAGACTGCATCATCATGAATATCAGAAAGAGATCTAAGGTTCCATATTCAGTCAAGTTCATCTTAAGAGATTTTTGCCCACCTTGAAAAAGAAATGAGAAAGACTATACATTATTCTGATTTGTCTGTATTCTTAGGTGTTTAGAATATATGCCTTATCAAGTTTGGAAGAAAACATATACAGATAATCAAATAAAAGAACTGAACCCTATTTTATAGCTATTGAAGATAAGAGACTGGGTTGTCCTCAGTCAATTCCCTTACGTAATCTAGTACCTAACTTTCAAGTTATATTTGCTTTACACTGTTGTTTAATAGATGTTTAAAACTCAGTTTGCATCTGGAACTATTCCAGATACAGAGGCAAAAAAACACCAAAAGCTAATAAAAGCAGTCCCACTACTTCTTGTCTCTTCTGTCTCTCACTTTCTCTGCCTCTCTGGCACACACACAATTTATTCTCCTCCCTATACTAACTCCCTATGTTGTTATAAGTGGGGGAGAAGGAAGATGGACAGACATATTTGTTAGAATAACAGATGACAACTTGTGCTGTAAAATGGATTGAAAATTTCTCATAATTTGAACAGACTGACTACCACAGGCCAGAGACATTACATCGCTCAAACAGATCTGCCAAACTTTATTTTCTGGAGTGGGAGCCCACAGATCTTTATGACATCCTCCCACACATCAGTACTTGCTCTTTCCTTCTTCTGCTACTGATTCCAGCACATGCCAGGGCTGCTGCCTTTCCACAACCAGCTCCTGCAGCCTCCAATTCCCTAGTGCAAGACTTCCAGTCTTGCTGCTTGTCTGAGACTGCAAAAAGAGTGTGTGCGTGCATGTGCGTGCACAAGCACATACACAGACCTGTCAAGCCACACTACATAATTGGTGATCATGCTGAACCAACCATATACTGACAGCCCTCACATGCATTTTTTAGTCCCAGGTGAGCAGCAAAAGCAGGAGAGCTATTGAGATACTATGGGTTGTATCCAATGGCATCATTTCACTGATGGAAGTGGTTCCATCAGCGGAACCACGAGAAAGCAATTTCCCATCCTCCCCTTTCGCCCCCCTCCTCCATGCCATCAAAATCTGCTCTGGAGGGCTAGGAAACCCTCCGGAGCAGATTTTCAGGCAGCATGGAAGGCTGCAGGTGAGGAGAGAAGGAGATGCCTGGTAGCGCAATGTTGGATTTAAACCTATTGGACTGTAATATATGGCTAGCATTTGGTTTGGTAAGTTACAAGCAGTGATGTGGGGCAGAAAATTTTCCTGTGCTTTATTTTTCCATGGAAAATTTTCAATTTCATAATTTCATTAATAAAAAGGAATGTATGCCAATTGCAAATACATTATTACGCAAGCTTGACAGTTTCAAAGTTGTAATTTATGTTTTCAGGTGATTATCCTTATCAAGAATGGGAGAGAATACATATACGTCACTGAAATACACATATGTCCCTGAGTGAAATGTAACTAATAAATAGTCATGGCAAAACTGAAGGTGCCTCAACAACCTTAGCGGAAGAGAGTTGAACTCTGCTGAAATAGTTGAGTGGTTGTCCACATGTCACGTGCTTTGTTGCTAACATTAGTGTGTCAATAGTTTTCAGTGCCTTTGTTTTTTCCTTAAATGTAAACAATGTAAAGGAAGTACATGCTATTGTCTCTAATGTTTTTTACTAGTATTCCAATAAAAAATCTACATAATATCAACATTTAAATCACAATAAGTTTTTTTTAAAAAAAATTTCCTCATATTTCAAGTCAAGTACATGTGGTATATTGGGACAAAAAAAATACGGGGTACTTATTTTTTTAGCTTTGTTTAATAAATACAAGTAAAATAAACAAGCTAAATTAGATTGCTAGGGCAGAGGTGGGCAACTTGTGCCCTTGCAGATATTTTGGCCTACAGCTCCCATCAGCTCTAGCCAGCACAGCCAATGGTTAAGGATGATGGGAGTTGTAGGCCAAAATATCTGGAGGGCCACAAGTTGCCCACCTCTGCACTAGGGCATCAGCACATTTTCCACTGCAAACATTTTCTGATGCAAATGACCCCATGCAAATGACCCTAATTTGCACTGGAAAATTTGTATTGGAAATGTTTCTATGCAAACAACCCTATGGAAATTGATTTAATTTGCACTGGAAATTTTTCAAATTCAATTTTTTCTGGGAAAGCCACATCACTGGTCACAACATGTGCAGACATGCACATCTGGGGAGAAAAGAGAAAAACAAAAACATGTGGGAGTTCAAACAACAACAAAAAAAGAACACCTTCCGGACCCAATGGCTTATAGCTGAGGCCGTAAGATATCCTTCATAGACCTATCAAATTCTGCTTTGAATCCAGTGAGTACTTCGTTCTCACTCATACAAGAAGGTTTATGATTGGAGTAGATTTCATATATTTTTTGACATTTTCTTCCAAGACATTACAGACATCGAGGCCTGAGATACACGGCCACCAGTCTGGAAGAGTAGAGGTATGATGGGTGCAACAAGTTTAGAGATGAGCCCTTGGGCATCTGGGGTCAGTCATGGTTCTGCCTAGTTTAATGTAAATGGTTACAGAATGCAATATTGGGCTTCTATTATTATGTGCACTGTGTGTTATTTAGAGAAATGCAGACCTACAAGAAGGTGGCTCTTGCTTATATTCCGTATGGTTACCAGTCATACATGCTCTCACAATATCAAAATCAAGAAAAAGCTCCAGAAGATGTTAGATAATAAACTAGATAATAATAAGAAAATAAATCCAATACTTTTCCATCTAAGTTATTGTTCCAATATTGGGGCAAACTTTCTTTCCTGAAAAATATTTAGCTTTACTTCTTTTACTTATCACTACTTTAGTGAAAGTTGCATAATTTTGTGCCGGCCTCTTTAAAAGAGGTGGTATGAGGCCACTCCTGAAAAAGCCTAACCTGGACCCGAAGGACATTAACAATTATAGGCCAGTGGCCAACATCTCCTTCCTGGGCAAGGTGCCTGAGTGGGTGGTTGAAGGACAGCTCCAAGCACTTGAATGAAATGGATTATCTAGATCCATTTCAATTGGGCTTCAGACCTGGTTTTGGAATGGAAACTGCCTTGGTCACCCTATGGGATGACCTCTGCCAGGAGAGGGACAGGGGGAGTGCGACCCTGTTGATTCTCCTGGACCTTGACCATGGTATCCTTCTGGATAGGTTGTCTGGGTTGGGAGTTGGAGGCACTGCACTGCAGTGGTTCCACTCCTACTTGGATCATAGAATCATAGAATAGTAGGGTTGGAAGGGGCCTACAAGGCCATCGAGTCCAACCCCCTGCTCAGTGCAGGAATCCAAGTCAGAGCATCCCTGACAGATAGCTGTCCAGCCTCGTCTTGAATGCCTCCAGTGTGGGAGAGCCCACCACCTCCCTAGGTAATTGGTTCCATTGTCGTATTGCTCTAACAGTCAGGAAGGTTTTCCTGATGTTCAGCCGGAATCTGGCTTCCTGTAACTTGAGCCCATTATTCCCTGTCCTGCACTCTGGGATGATCAAGAAGAGATCCTGGCCTTCCTCTCTGTGACAAGTACTTTCAAGTACTTGAAGAGTGCTATCATATCTCCCCTCAGTCTTCTCTTCTCAAGGCTAAACATGCCCAGTTCTTTCAGTCTCTCTTCATAGGGCTTTGTTTCCAGTCCCCTGATCATCTTTGTTGCCCTCCTCGGAACCCTCTCCAGTTTGTCTGCATCCTTCTTCAAGTGTGGTGCCCAGAACAGGACACAGTACTCCAGATGAGGCCTAACCAGTGCTGAGTAGAGGGGAACTAGGACTTCCCGGGATTTGGAAGCTATGCTTCTATTAATGCAGCCCAAAAGAGCATTTGCCTTTTTTGCAGCCACATCACATTGTTGGCTCATATTCAGCTTGTGATCGACAACAATTCCAAGATCTTTCTCGCTTGTAGTGTTGTTGAGCCACGTATCCCCCATCTTGTAACTGTGCATTTGGTTTCTTTTTCCGAGGTGCAGAACTTGGCATTTATCCCTATTAAATGTCATTCTGTTGTTTTCTGCCCAGCGCTCCAGTCTATCCAGATCACTTTGAATTTTGTTTCTGTCTTCCAAAGTATTAGCTATCCCGCCCAATTTTGTGTCATCTGCAAATTTGATCAGCATTCCCTGCACCTCCTCCTCCAAGTCATTAATACAAATGTTGAAGAGCACTGGGCCCAGGACTGAGCCCTGCGGTACCCCACTCGTTACCTCTCCCCAGTTTGAGAAGGTCCCATTGATAAGCACTCTTTGAGTCCGATTCTGTAGCCAACTGTGGATCCACCGGATCATTGTTTCATCTAGCCCACTTTGAGCTAGTTTGCTCATCAAGATATCATGGGGCACTTTGTCGAAAGCTTTGCTGAAGTCGAGGTATATGATGTCTACAGCATTCCCACGGTCTACAAGGGAGGTGACTTGATCAAAAAATGAGATCAGATTTGTCTGGCAGGACTTGTTTTTGACAGATCCATGTTGGCTACGAGTAATCACGGCATTGTTTTCAAGGTGCTTGCAGATGGATTGCTTGATCATCTGCTCCAGAATTTTCCCAGGGATTGATGTCAGACTGACTGGTCTGTAGTTCCCAGGTTCCTCCTTTTTACCCTTTTTGAAGATAGGGACCACATTAGCCCTCCTCCAGTCATCTGGCACTTCACCCGTCCTCCATGATTTCTCAAAGAGAATAGACAGCGGTTCTGAGAGTTCTTCTTCCAGTTCCTTTATTACTCTAGGATGCAGTTCATCTGGCCCTGGATGACCAATTCCAGAAGGTGGTGCTGGGTGATTACTTCTCTGTGCCATGACAATTATGCCATGGGGTTCCTCAGGGCTCTATTTTATCCCCCATGCTGTTTAACATCTACATGAAACTGCTGGAGGAGGTTATCCGGAGTTTTGGGCTGAGGTGCCATCAATATGCAGATGACACCCACGTCTACCTCTCTTTTTCATCAAACCCAGGTGAGGCAGTGACTGTTCTGAATCAGTGCCTGGGCACAGTAATGGACTGGATAAGGGCCAATAAACTGAAACTCAATCCAGATAAGACGGAGGTACTGTTAGTGGGTGGGTCGTTCATCTACCCAGCTAGGTGATATTCAACCTGTTCTGGAGGGGGTTGCACTCCCCATAAAGGATCAGGTTTGTAGTTTGGGGGTGTGCTTGGACCCAGAACTGTCACTTGAGGCACAGGTGAACTCAGTGGCATGGAGCACTTTTTATCAGCTTAGGCTGGTATACCAACTATGTCCTTATCTGGACTAGCCTAGCTACAGTTATCCATGCTCTGATACCCTCTTGTCTAGATTGCTGCAATGTGTTGTATGTGGGGCTGCCTTTGAAAACGGTCTGGAAACTTCAGCTAGTCCAAAATAGGGCAGCAAGAGTGTTAACTGGGACTGGCCAATGAGCTCATATTATGCTGGTACTTTTCCAGCTGCACTGGCTGCCAGTCCATTTCCAGGCCTGATTCAAAGTGCTGGTATTAACATTCAAAGCCCTTAATGGCTTGGGGCCAGGTTATCTGAAGGATCGCTTCCTCCCATATGTGCCTGCCTGGACCTTAAGATCATCCTCAGTGGTCTTTCTCCATGATCCCCTGCCAAAGGAAGTGAGGTAGGTGGCTACTTGGAAGAGGGCCTTTTCTGCTGTGGCACCCAGGCTGTGAAATGAGCTCCCTAGTGAGGTTCGCCTGGCACCTATGTTGTATTCTTCTGGTGCCAGGTGAAGACCTTTTTATTCTCCCAGGCATTTTAGTATGTTAGCTTTCTAGACTTTTAGCTTTGCTGTTTTAAATCTGTATTTTAAATCTCTGCATTGGTTGTATTGTTATGTTGTGGTTTTAATGCTTTTATATTTTTGTATTGTTTTACTGTGTACTTTTTGGTTTTGATTTTTATGAATCACCCACAGAGCTTCGGCTATTGGGTGGTATAGAAATGAAATGAAATAAATAAATAAATAAATAAAGTTGTCTTTATACCAAATCCCCAGACTTACTATTGGCTGATTCATAGTCCAGTTAAAAGTAAATACAGTCTTAAGACTGAAGGATGAAGTGAGCCGAACTGAATAAATAATCCAACTACTTTAATGCATTAGACCAGCCTTCCCCAATATGGCACCCTCCGGATGTCTTGGACTACACCTCCCATCATCCCCAGGCAAAATCTCCATTGCAGGCTTGAGTTAATGGGAATTGCAGACCAACATATCTGGAGGGTGCCATGTTGTAGAAGGCTGGAGTACACCACAATATAAAAAGCAAAAAGAAATCACAGAGAAAAACATTGCCAAGGGCTGTTTAGCACTATCGTTAATGTATTTATATATTAAATTTCTATCCCACCATTCCACCATTAAGGGCACTCAAGGTGGCTAACAATAATACAATCAAGATTAAAACAGAAATGGAATTTAAAAACATAAAAATGAAAAACACTATTAACACACAACAGTGAAAGAAATAAGCAAGACATAACCCAATAAACCCCCACTTTAGCAACGGACCAGCTTACATGCTGAAAAACTACATAAATAAAACGTCTTTGCTTGCTAGTGAAAGGACAATGGAGAAAGAGCCAATAGGGAGTTCCAGAGCCTGGGAGCAGACACCGAAAAGGTCTCCTTCATGTCCCCACCAAGCATGCCTCTGATGATGGTGGTGGGACCAAGAGAAGGGACTCCCAGGAAATTCTTAAAACCCAGGCAGGCTGGTATGGGAGAATGCAGTCTTTCAGATAGCCTGGTCCCAAGTCATACAGAGCTTTATAGGTCATAACCAGCACTTTGAACTGTGCCTAGAAACAGACTGGAAGCCAGTGTAACAAGGGAGTCAGGTGCTCTGCATAACTGGACCCGGTCAACAGTCCAGCTGCAGCATTCTGGACCAGCTGAAATTTCCAACTGCTATTCAAAGGCAGCCCCACATAGAGTGTGTTACAGCAGTCCAAACAGGATGTACCAGATCCAACATCTCCAGGAATGGGCATATTGGTGCACTAACCTCAGCTATGCAAACGCACTCCTATGCAACCGAAACCTGGACTTAATCCAGGAATACACCGAAACTGTGTATTCCTGTGTATTCTGTGTATTAGCCTTGAAGCTAAGAATTCAAGGGGAGCATAACCCCATCTAGCACAGGTTGAATCCCTATTCCCTGATCTGCCTTTCAACTAACCAGGATCACCTCTGTCTTGTATGGATTAAGCTTCAATTTGTTCACCTTCATCCAGTCTTCTACCAACATCATACAGACACTGATTCAGAACTAGAACAGCTTATCTGGATATAGAAGAAAATGATAGATAGAGTTGGGTGTCTTCGGTTGTTGTTGTGAGGATAAAATGGAGAGGAGGTGGATAATGTAAGCCGCCTTGGGTTCCTTGCAAGAGGAAAAAAAAGGCGGGGTATAAATGCAATAAAATAAATAAAATAAAATAAAATACTGGAGGCAACAAACCCCCAACCTCTGGAAAACCTCTCCCAGCAGTTTCATGTATAAGTTAAATAGCATGGGGGGCAAGATGGAACCCTGACACCATAGGCCAATGACTAGGACATCAAACAGGGGTCTCCAGCATCACATTCTGAAATTGCCCTCCAAGAAGGACCAGACCCACCATAGGAGAGTGCCTCCAAATCCCATCCCAGAGAGACGCCTCAGAAGAATAAAATGGCTGATGGTATCAAAAGCTGCTGAAAGATCCAGCAGAGCCAAAAGAGAAACACCAGTTCCCAGTGTAGATGATCCACCAAGGTGACCAAAGCAGTCTCTGTACCATAACCAGGCCTGAAGCCAGATTGAAATGGATCAAGATAATCTGTCTCATCCAGAAACCCCTGGAGCTGAGTAGCAACACACACACTCCAGCACCTTGCCCAAGAAAGGAATAATGGAGTGGTTTTTAAAACAAAGGTCTCATCACCGCCTCTTTTAGACAAGACAGAATCACACCTTGTCACACCTTGTCATTCACCACTATCCTTATCCATTTTTCCAGTCACCCCAGCTGCTTTTATAAACCATGAAGGGCAAGAGTCCGGCACAGATGTGATAGGTCTCACTGTTCCAAGGATCCTGTTCACATACTCGGGCTGTACAAATGGAAAAGTATCCATCAGAATTGGATAAGCAGAGGCCAAAGTTACATCCACTGGAAATGTATCTACTATGGCATCCAAGTCTGTATGGATAACAGTGATTTTATCTGAAAAATGTTTTATAAATTGGTCACAATGGACTATCAAGTGGTCTACTTTTTCTTTTCATAGGCCAGAAAAAGTAATAGGCTTTGACCACCCAAGACAGCAACTTTGAGAAGGTACCATGATGGGGGAGAACAACGCCACCGCCGCCGCCGCTTCTTCTTCTTCTTCTTCTTTCTTTTACTACCACCACAAAGTAGGCCTTCATATGGGCCCTATCCCACAATCAATCAGATTTGCTCAGAGTTTTCTGTTGAAGTTGCTCTAGCTGCTGCCCCATATTTCATTATCACTAGCTCCCTGGAAATCCAGGAATTCGTTCAGCTCTGCAGTAGGAAAGGACACTCAAGGGCAATTTTGTCAACCTCCTGGGTTATTTCTCTATTCTGGAGGTCAACCAGAGCTTCAACAGAATTGCTTGCTGAGGTGACAGGTAAATTCCCAAGAGCTGTCAGAGAACTATTTGGATCTATCAGCCTCATAGGGTGAACAATCTTCATCAGTCCCCCCCATCCCTGCAGAGGATCAATTTACAGTATGTCTAAACCCCACTAGCTAGTGATCTGGCTAGTGAACGTTCCTCTACCCCCAGATCACAGTCATCCCACCCAACACAGTAAACCAGATCCAAGATGTGTTCTGAAAGGATGGGACGAGATACCAAGTGGGACAGACCCACTGTTGCCATGGAGACCATGAAGTCCTGATGACTTGCGACAGAGCAGCCTTAGCAGCACAACAAGCCAGGGGACCCCCAGGACAAACCTAGCTAACTCAGGAAGGTAGACTATTGGGCAGCAGGGTGGGTGTTACACCAACAGAATTCCTATTCCTTACCAAACACCCACCTTTACATACACACATTCAAGGCTAGAAGACTGTGGTACAGGGCTACTGGTCACGGGGATATAATCATGATAAGACCACTGAAACTCCACCTATCTGCCCCCCATGTCTTGCCTCCTGCAGCACAGAGAATCCAGGGGGGAAAACTGAGAGATTTACCCCCCCCCCATCTCATCCAACCAGGTCTCTGTGATACAAACCAGACTAGCAGGCTCATCCAGGATCAGGTCCTGGATGGCTGCTGTTTTCCCATTCACCAATTTGGCATTCAGCAGCAATACCTTCAACATAGTGGTCACCAAAGCCAATCAGGATGCCTGAAATAGGAGCAATTAGGGAGCAACTAACACTCTGTTGCACTCTCCTTCCCCACAAGGACACAACTACCTCCCCCAACATATCCCCCTCTGCCACTACTGTTACAATGGCTGCTCCATTTCCCTCCACCTCCCTGCCCCTTTTTGAAACACACCTCTCCACCAGCAGGCAATAATCACACCTCGGATCAAACTAAAACAGGTAGGCAGATATAAAAACAAACAGGCAATCACTTCCCGCCTCCACTACCTCCAACAAGTGGGATGATGCTCACCCCCTCCCCCAACTGTCCCCTTTTGCTGGCAAACCCACCAGACAGCAGCCCAGCACCAGGGCAGGGCAGTGTTGCCTTTTAACCCTCAATTCCAAGAAGCTGATGCAAGCTGGTGCAAGGTGGCAGGAAGTCCCTGTTAGGGGCCTGACATCTACATGATAGATTGCCTCAGAAAATGCAATATAGCCCTCTAAAGCTACACATCACAAAGCCTGATTTTGGAAAGAGTAATAAATAGAATGAGCGAAAATTTCCTTGGTTCTATTTATATTATCATGGCCCTGCAGGACTACCAACCAGAGCTAGACTTTGTGAACTTCTGCATTAAAGGGAAATTCCACCTACATGTAAGTTCACAAGAGGTCATGCAAATATGGGTTGTTCTTGCAGGCTAACATTTGCTGATATTGTACAATAAATCTAGAAGAAACTGCTGACTTGGACATTTTTTAAAGGATGACCTCTCTGTTTCCAGGCTACTTTGGGACAGTTCAGCAACAAATGAAATCAAATGTTTACACAAGGATATGATCATAAAGATTTGAACTGCTAATTAAATTAAAGCTAAATATTAAAGAAAATTTAAATTATAAAATGAATAATTTAATCCAAAGAGTCATTAGTTTTATCACATTAATTATCTAGAAGGAAATTAAATATAATGTAAATGTTTGCAGCCCATGTTGTTTGCAACAGATTTCCAATTTATCTTCCAATCTTATTTACCTTATCAGTCTTTCCAATTTATCCCAAGGGCTCAATGGCCACTTCAATACAGTCTTACTTAGTTTTACCGTCATAACAATCCTGCACTGAACTACCATATCCCACATTTGGGATTGCCAGAGAGCTTGCCAGGGAACTTCGGGTGTTGAGAGGTATAGAAGTTTAATAAATAAATAAACGCTCAAAGAAATACATTGTGTATTGGACCACCATTCAGTGGACTGATGGTTTGCTTGTAATGTAATACTTATACCATGCATGTTTAATCAGAAGTAAATGCCACTCAATTCAGTGAAGCTTGGTCTCCAGTAAGTGTGCATAGGATTGCAGCCTTAGGTTTTTTTCTTCTTACCCTAGCCCAGAAACTGAGGGTGGTGCAGAATTTTGAAATAAAACCCCAGGAGAGAGAGAAAAAATAATCTTACATTTAAAAAAAAAATAAAGAATGAAAACAAAGATTCATGACAGAAACTTCCTAAGTTAACCTTCCCGCCCAGTACCTCACCTCCTCTTCCAAGTGCCCCCTTATCAACACCACTATAAACCCCATTCATATCCCATATCCCATGTTCCATTATATCCTACCCACACATTCCTCTTCATTTTGTAGTACTGTAATACTATTAATGAGCATCATTATAGTACCACGGTTTGTATCATTGTAGCTCTCCGCAATGGCGAATTAACACTACAGCTTTAAAATTACATTATTTCCCAGCAACCAAGATTTAGCTTTGAGCTGCCAAAGTGGCAGGATAGTATCAGATAAGTAATAAAAGAAATATAGCCACAGTGCTCTCTTCCTTTGTAAATGAATCAGAATCATTAATTTCACTGCCTGAAATCTGATATGATGAAGGGTGGCATAAAAATATTAATAAGTAAAGTTTCATCTATATTCATTGAAAGTGAATATTTCCATCTCTTCATCTGCTTAGATTTCCACCCAAAAGAGGGCAGAATACTGCCGCTAGCATGTAGTCAATTACTCACAGGGCAATATGCTCAAGATGATAGCCTTAAATATTTTCTGACGTTTACTGCCTGTAAGACAGGTATCTTAGGGATCTGAGGCAAAATAGGAAAAATATTTTACTGAAATTGGCATTCATTATTCTTCACACCTTCTTGCTCGAAACAGAATCCCTAAAAATCTACTCTGCCTATAACTGCTCGTTTCCATATTAAAGTGCAAGCGTAGATAGACTTAGCAAACATTAGCCTACCAGCAAAGGAGATGAACTTGTTTGGCTGCTGTGCTTGAATGTAATAAGTACTATACGAATGGGCAAGTCTGACCACTGGGAGCGTTAACTAATATATAATCTTCAAAGTGTGATTGCTGTGACAATTTCTCTCCAGGAAAAAAAAAAAAAAAAGAATCTGACAACCTAGCAGACAGAGGGAAAGGATGAAAGTGCAAGGAGTTGAATACCTCTGTTCTGTGAACCTCCCTCTTTTTTCCTTTCTTTTTTTGGCAAAGCACCTTTCTGGCTAGAAATAGTTCCCTTACAAATCTGTTACTGAGAATTCACTCCCGCTTTCACTCTATTTGAGTGAAAGTGGGAGTGAATTCTCAGTAACAGATTTGTAAAGGAGCTACTTTGGATTTAAGCTATGCTTCTACAGAGATGTGCGTTCGCTGTACTGAGTGTAAAATTATAGATCAAATCCTAAAAAAAAAAAACCAGACACAAACGTGTTTCAACAGTTCCTATGGTCTTTCTCTACAAAGCCCCGGGGTATAATAAACCCAAGTAATTATCAGTGATAGAAACGTTATTATTAATCTAAAGGTGAATTTATGGCTGTTTAAAAAACAAAACACCCTGCTACCATTCAAAGACCCATGAGCAACAAAAATGCCATCATTTGCTCCGTCACTGCCCTCTTTTAAAAAACAAGATCCTGCATTTTGACATTTGGGACGAGTGGGAAGTTTCGTACCTGCTCTTGGGGAAACAGGCGTCCCCCACTCTTCCGGCCCTGCCTACCCTTCTGCCCAGAAAAGAGTCACCATCACTGACTAAGGAAAGAGGGTGGCGGGGGTGCTCTCAGAAGTCTGGCCTGAATATGTCGTGTAAGGAAACTAGACGAAAGCTAAACCGGTTTATTTGGTTCCCAAGGGCTGGCAAAGCATCAGAGAGACATTAGCAAGGCTGTAAGAAGACAAAAAGAGAGTGGGGCGGAGAGGCGGCGGGCGGGCGGGCGGGGGGGGGGAGCATGGCGTGTTCCCATCCAATACAGAAATAGGCACTGAGAAGATTAACTTACATGTTGGCATTACTTGGTCCGAGCCACCATCCTCTCCGGCTGGCTGGCTGGCGCTGCTCCTCTTCTCCCTCGTCTCCCTCTGCGTCCTTTTCCAGCTCACGGGCTTGAGGAAAAGCTCACGAGCGCTGGACCATCCCCCCGCAGGGTTTTCCACCCCTTCCACACGCGAAGCTGGGGACGCTGAGGAGCCACTTGCGCACTTGACGGTCAGGCTCGAAAGGGAGGAGGGAAGCGGCGTGTCTCAATTGTTCCAAAAAAGAAGAAGAGGCGCTTTTCAAAACTTCAGCCCAACTCGTGAGGCGGCGGCGGCGGCGGCGCCTCGCTGAGGGCGACGAAGCCACACAGCGCCGCGGAAAGGCGTCTTAGCTGCTTTGCGCTTCGTTCCCGCCCAGCCGGGCACGTCCCGAGCGGGAGGGGAGAGACCTGCGCGGGCTTTCAGGTGGCTCCACACCGCCTCCGCGGAGCCTGTGTGAGACCCGGGCTGGCTGCGGCTGCTGGCCGCCTCTCGCCTCGCCTCGAGAGGCCGGGCTACGACGCGCAGCCCCACCCTGGAGCGCCGGCGGACGGAGGAAAGCCAAACTTTTGGAAACGTGAGCGCCACACAGCTTCACGTGCACACACCCCCCCCCCGCGTGCACCCCCGCACGCACGCACACTAATGCCGACGAGCCTCTTCCGCTCTCACGCGCATCAAAGTACACTAGAATCCCCTTTTCACACCCACAAGCTGAAACACGGGGGGGGGGGGCGGTGTTTGAAGTTTCTGCCAGTTCTACCCTGACTTCAAAAGCTTGGTTAAAATATATAGCATCCTGTTTCGAGGGTCTTGTTGAATAAGTGCCCCAAGATAACGGCCACTGTAGCCCTTGCTGCGTGTGCTACAAGGTTTCCCACGCACACGCACGGGCCGCACACATTCTTTGGATTAAAGTGACACAAGCAAAGGTTATTGCAACTCTGGGTACTCCGCATTTCTTCACTGGATAGATGCGTGTTCCAGTCAGAGCAAAGAGGTTAAATTCCTGATGCGCTAAACGACTGTGCCCTAAAACAGTTGATTATGGAACCGACTAGAGGAGAAGTGAACCTGGACTTAATCCTGAGTGGTGCCCAACCTAGTATGAAATATGAGTGTTGTTGCCAAACCAATTGGAAACAGTGGCCACAGTCCCTTCAGGCACTGTATGCTTGGACTTCCAAAAAGCTTTTGACAAAGTCCCTCACCAAAGACTCCTGAGCAAGCTCAGCAGTTCTGGAATGAGAGGAGATGTTTTCTTCTGGATCAGTAGCTGGTTACATAATGGAAAATAGGACTAAATGGTGAATTCTCCCAATGGAGTAATCCAAACCGTGGGGTCCCACAGGAATCTGCATTGGGATCAATACTTTTTAACTTGTTCATAAATGATCTGAAATTAGGAGTGAGCAGTGAGGTGGCCAAGTTTGATGACACTGAATTATTTAGGGCGATTAAAACAAAAAAGGGATTGTTGTGAGGAGCTCCAAAAGTATCTCTCCAAACTGGGGAATGGGCATTAAAATGGAATTTGGGATTCAGTGTAAGTAAGTGTAAGGTGATGCACGTGGGGGAAAAGAAATCCCAACTTCACATATATGCAGGGAGAATCTGAGAATCTGAGTGGTGACAGACCAAAAAAGAGGTCTTGGGGTTGTGCTGCAGAGATTGATGAAAGTGTCAACCCAGTGTGAGGCTGCTGTCGAAAAGGCAAACTCCATGCAGTGGTGCAGCTAGGGCAAGGCCTTTGGGCCAAAGTCCAGGGCCCACAGCCAGAAGGGCCCCCAAATGACCACCCACAGAGTGGCAGGGCAGCAGAAGCAAACTCCATGTTATTCCTGCGGTCATGATGGTACTTTGATTTAGTGTGTTTAAAATGCAAAACCATGCATGCTCAGGATGCCTTTAACTAGGGCTGGCAAAGAGTTTTAGTATTGATCTAACATATCAGGAATGTAGGAGCAATTTCAAAGCCTGGAATGGCAGGTGGAGGGTGGGGCTGGGTGTGTGTGTGTGTGTGAGTGAGAAAAACGTTGGTTGTATGCTTCACAACTGAAGTAATACACATGGCCATCTAACTCCCCCCACCCACCCACACACACACACACATTAGGAAAGGTTCCTCCTGTGCAAGCGTCGGGTCATTGCTGACCCCTAGAGGGACGCCGCTTTCGCTGGCGTTTTCATGGCAGACTATAGCGGGGTGGTTTGCGATCGCCTTCCCCAGTCGTGACTACCTTTCCCCCAGCAAGCTGGGTACTCATTTTACTGACCTCAGAAGGATGGAGGGCTGAGTCGACCTGAGCCGGCTACCTGAGACCCAGCTTCCGCTGGGATCGAACTCAGGTCGTGGGGAGAGTTTCGGTTGCAATACTGCCACCTACCACTCTGCGCCACATGAGGCTCTTCACACACATAAGACCAGGTTCTAAAATTGCCTAGCTGCACCACTGATTCCATGTTGGGCATAATTAGGAAAGGAATCAAAAATAAAACTGCCAATATCACACTGGTTTTATACAAATCTATGGTGCGATCACACATGGAATACTGTATACAGTTCCAGTCACAGCATCTCAAAAAGGATATTGTAGAGCTGGAAAAAGTGCAGAAAAAGGAAAACAAAATGATCAAGGAGGCTGGAGCAACTCCCCTTTGAGGAAAGGTTACAACGTCTGGGACTGTTTCGCTTAGGAAAAAAAGGCAAGTAAAGGGAGACATGATAGAGATATACAGAATTGTGTGTGGTTTGGAGAAAATTGAGTTTTTTTCCTCTGTCATAATACTAGAAACTGGGATCATCCCATGAAGCTGATTGGTGGAAGATTCAGGACAAATAAAAGGAAGTCCTTCACATAGCACATGGAATTTGCTATCGCAAGATTTAGTGATGGCCACCAGTATGAATGGCTTTAAAAGGGGATTAGATAAGGCTAACAAAGGCTACTAGTTATGATGACTATATGTTGCCTCCAGTATCAGAGGCAATATGCCTCTGTACACCAGTTGCTGGGGAATATGAAAGGGAGAATGTTATTGCACTCATGTCCTACTTGTGGGTTTCCCTCTGGCAGCTGATTTGACACTGTGAACAGAATGCTGGACTAGATGGACCCTTGTTCTGATCCATTATGGCTTTTCTTATGTTCTTATGTACTCTGCTATTAACAAACCAGCAGAAATTAAATGGGGTCTTTCTTTCCACATCACTGCATCTACATGCAGAGGGGAAACCATCCCAAAGCAGATCCATCTCAGATCTGGGGTTGGATCTAGTAGAAGTCAAACAGATTCTCATGAATTTGCATTATTTTTACAGGGAGCATAAAAAGCCACAATCAAATGACAGGTCACATCCATGTTCATGGACCGCATCATAGAAATCATGGATTTGGCTCCATAAAAACATAAAAACAAAGACCAATACATGGAATACATCGTATCTACATAAGATGGTAGGCTACAGTACTCAGGGGAGGTTTGCATAAATGGATGGCTCTTCAACACCCACCTAAAAATTGCATGTTGATGCATGCTTAACATGCATGTGTGAATCAGCCTAATTAGTTTGTTCTACAATCACTAAAGGGCTAGAGATACATTTGTGATTGAAGTCGCTCTACTTTGGGGATTGACAGCTATGCTGTATTATCCCAGGATCCATCCTCATTGAGCTGGAGTCTTAGCATAGAGGTTGATATTGCCCCACACACACTTCCTGCAAGCAGATGTGTCACAGGCTGCTCTGGATGTTGACTCATCATATCCTGGGCCCAAGGGCAAGTTGTATAGTACACACTGTCGCAGAAGCCATTTATCACATAGGATACTCTATTGAGCTAGCAGAATTTCATGACTAATGTTCCAATCCTAAATCTTGAGAAGGAACCTCCATGATATATGAACACTATATGTCCAGCATATATACAATTAATTGTAAATCAAAAATTATCACTACCATATCTGCACATACAAGCACTATATTGTACACTGCCATATAGCTATACATATTCCAGTAAACGACACATGCATGTCAGTTGTATGTTCCCTAGTACATTGTCCTGCTGTCTGGTTTAGTTCTGATCAAGCAAACAGCAGAACAGGAAACAATTTCAAACATAATAAGGGTAACTTCTCAAGTTTACTTAACTGCAGGCTAGTTTGCTCTTACCAGGCAATAGCCATACTTTAATTCTTAAGAGCAAATGTACAAAGTAAAAAGCAGTACAAGAGATTTCTTCCCTGCTCTTTCATAGCAAGATCATAGGACACTTTGATAGTCCTAAGCTATTCAGTGGCTGTTGATTATCTTTACTGGGAGAGAGAGAGAGAGACAGACAGACAGACAGACAGACAGAGAAAGAGAGAGAGATAATTGCCAGATTACTGAAACTAGAGTGTTCTCAGTTCTCACAAGTATAAAAAACAATAGAATTGCCATGCTTTACATTAAAAGAAATAAGAGATAAACTTACCCCACTAAGATTACACAGGAGCTATCATATGATAACTCCTGTGTAATCTTAGGTGGGTAAGTTTATCTCTTTTTTTATGTAAAGCATGGTGATTCTATGACTGCTGCCATAGGTGATATTATATAGATGTAGATTAGATAAGGCAGCAGTCGTAATTTTCAGACCTGGGACCCACTTTTACTCCCAATCTACCACATGAGATCCATATAGATAGAAAGATAGATTGATAGATTGATCGATAGATAGATAGAGTCCATCTTTCTCTCTGGTTTCCTCCTTATCTTTCTCTCCCCTTAATTTCCTACTTTCCCCCTTTCAGTGTTTTGCTAGGTTTCTTTCTCTTTCTCCTCTTAAAGACAATTCATAAAAGAATGGAAGACAAAAACAACAAATTGTAGTGGTGCCCCTGTTGCAACTCACCTTAGATTGGGGTGTGATCTACTTCTATTTCCCAACCCGCTGAAGACCAGTGACCTAAGGCTTGTGTGTTGAAAATGAATTTTCCAAGCCTATACAAAATGTTTCATATATGAGCAGAGTTAGATTAACAGTGTAACATAGCTACCTAAGGCCCGAGAATTTTAAAACCTTGCTGTCAGGATATGCAGCCCAATCCTATATTTACTCAGAAGTATGTCATATTGTGTTGAATTGAATTTACTCCAAGTATTTGTGTATCATTGCAGACTTATCTTTCCAGATGATTTTAAAAAAACCGTTCCCCCCTGTCTGCTCATGTAAACAGTGTAACATCTGTGCAGTAAATTAACAGAAGACTGTGACATGTCTTCCAGGAACTAGAAAAGTTAAAATGTCCACTTTTGCAGTTCATAGATCTGTGATCTCATATGAATTTGTGGCTCTGAAGTTATACTGCTGAACTGAAACGGGAGGGGGCATTTTATGTAAAATGCGCTCTTCTTTTTTATTCTCATTTCAGGGGAGGTATTCATGTGTTTTTTGGATGGGTGCTGCAGAGACATTCAGGTGACCTCACTTGGCCTCCTTGTATCCTGAATTCAGGAGATGGAAGCAGCACTACACTGATCTGGTTCGCACGATCACAGGAGCACACCATGGCTTATTTAAGCCACGGTGATTTACAGCACCCATAGGTGCCAGGATGCCAATTCAAGCCCCCTGTTGTGGCTTCTTGTGTTGTTGGAACCCGGCAAGTGTGGTTTGTGGTGGCTAACAAACCAGCCCACAGCCCTACAACAGGCCATGGGTTCTGAGTGGTTTGTTGACCACTCCAACAAGCCACCGTCACTGGGTTCAGATGACACAAGAAGCCGCACCTGGAAAGGGCAAGTATATAAATTGGGCCAGCATGCATCCAGCATGTGCAGGGTGGTTAACAAGCCACCGTGGCTTATTAACCACCCTCATGTCCTGTGACTGGCCCACTGTTTTAGTCCTGATTGCTGCAGCTTCAGTGCAATTTTTTAAAAATAGTCTGTCTTCTTCCTAGTAATATAGGAATGTCATTGTGCAGTCAATCATGTGAGGACAACTAGCACTGTGCAGAATTTTTTGACCTATTTATTTTTGACCATTTGTTGTGGGGGGAGAGGTGAAAAGAAACTGCACCTGAAAATTGTGGGAAGAGGTGAGAATTTCAGATATATTTCTCAGGCTGCAGGGCTTCGGTGCTTAGTTTACTGTAAGGAGTTGCCATAGGGGTGTGTGTGCTCTTTCTTTTACTGTTCCCCCCACCCTTTCTGTCCTTGCAACCTCTCCAGCTGCTTGAGTTTCATGGAAAGCCCCCTGGAGGACTTAACCACGACTTCCTCCCTTGGGGCTTTCCAATATTGCTGCCTAGTAATGAATTCATGTGCAAATGAATTGGAGGTTGAATGTGGAAACCAGTTCTGCTGAGTCTCTAGCCTTCACATGCCAATCAGATGAACAGGGTTCAATGCAATAAAGGAGAAGTAGAACTCTGCTCCCAATGTTCATGTGTTGAGCGTGCGTGCCTGAGCATGGGAAGCCTACACACATGGTGTAACATAGGCTGTAGGTACTCCAGTGTCCACACTCAGTGATGTTGGGGGTGAGACTGGACAACCTGTGCAGTGTCAGGGGGCGCACTTCCCCTTAATCATGTGGTGCTTCCATCATAGTTTTAACATGTAAACGGGACTACTTTGTTAAAGATAAAGAACTTTCAGCTCACCCTAGTGTTTTGTGCAATTGGTGGCCTGAATGTAGAAACCAAGGCTGTTTATTGTGCACTCGTGATTGGTCAATCATGGAAGTTCACGGGTCCTATACATGACGTTATCATCCTCCAGGGCACCTCCTGCTCTTTGCAAGCTTTATCATGGTTTTTTTCATGACGACGAAAGTCCGGCATTTTCCCTCTATGAACCACAATAAATCTATGGTGTACTGATGAAATGTTGCTTTAACACAGCAATAGCGCCATCTAGTGGCTTTACAATGAAACATATAGAACTTGCCCCAAAAGAGTGGGAGGGGGGGAGGAAAACACATCATGGAAAGGAACCGATTGTAATCCTGCAAATAATCTGGAAGCAGAAGCCCTGGTAAAGTTGCAGGATTTTACCTTCATGTAGAGTAAGCCCAACTCTGCCGAGTTTCTCTGCTGGCTGAACAAAGCCCCATCACCAATATATGTGGAGCTATTGTGTTTGCTGGTGTGTGACTGTCAATTTACCACCCCACTTTCTGATAGAGTTAACTCTGTTAGCACAATAATTACAATCTGGGTTGATCTAATTTAAATGCACTCTCTTTAACACACTAATAATCAATATGCAAACATTAAATTCATGTGATGGTGTCATTGTGGGGTTATATGCATACTTCATAAAGATAGCAGTGCCAACCACCTCAACAGTGTTCTGGTATGGGTGCTGTTGGTCCATAACTGCTTATTCATAGACTCTCCCTGCTTATTCCACAGATAGCTTTCACTGCAGGACAATCCATTCTCCCTACCTGTCATTTCACTTGTGCCCATAGAAGTCCAGCTCTGAATGTACAGCTGGCTGCCCAATTAAAACCTTGCACTCTTTCTTTGGCTTCCGATTTACTTCATCCCAGTTCACACCACAGCATCTCTTGTCTCCTTGTTAGGGATGTCAGAGAATTCCGCCACGGATCTTGGTGAGGCCGAATGCCAGTGCATTCAGCCCCCCGAAATCCATGGCGGAATGAAAACCCCCACCACCACGAAAGGCATGCGAAACGGGACACCTACCTGCTGCCGTTCGTGCTGCATTGCGAATGGTGGCCGCAGCCGCAGCCGCCATTTGCTTCTTCACTATAGCCGTGATAGGCTATGTAAATACTTACGTAGCCTATCAAGGCTAATGCAGGGACACCATTTGCGTCCCTGCGGAAGCCGTGATAGGCTGTGTAAGTATTTACGTAGCCTATCACGGCAAAAAACAAAACTGCGAACGCAAATGGCGGTGGCTACGGTGGCCGCCATTTGCATTCCCTTTTTTTTTGGCCATGATAGCCTACGTAAATATTTACATAGGCTATTACGGCAAAAGAGAGGGGCACAAATGGCATAGTGGCCACCGTTTGCGCCCATCTCTTTTGCCATGATAGGCTACGTAAATATTTACGTAGCCTATCATGGCAAAATACAGGGACGCAAATGGCGGCGGCTATGGCTGCTGCCATTTGCATCCCTGCAGGCTGCCCAGCGGCTGGATGTCTGGCTGTGGGCGGCCTGGCAGGCAGCTCTGCGGAATCGCCACGGAGTGGAACCAGCTGGAGAGAATTTCGGGGGAAGGGACAGAGCGCCTCCCCCCTACTGTGAATGTCACCCTTTGAAAAGGTAAGTGACTTTCGTACATCCCTACTCCTTGTGCCTGAATCTCCCAAATACTCTTAACTTCCTCTTTATGACTATGCTTATAAATAACGGTGGAAGAAAAGGGAATAAATGGGGTCACCTTTTCTTCTTTCTACAAGCCATCCCATGTGTTATTATGCCAGACTGATAGTTCTGATAAATAAGCAGTTTTCAAGGTGCCATTTCAGGTGTTTTCTAGGATTCATTGAAAGCTTGTCAGGTTCTTTGATGAGAATGAACGATGTATGAAAGTCACTTACGTAATATTTACGTAAATAAATATTTACGTAGGCTAAAATGGCGAATCAAAAAGGGGCGCAAATAGCACCCGCTACGCTACTTGCATTCCCCTTTATTTTTGCCGTCATAGTCTATGTAAATCTTTACGTAGATTAAGAGGGCAAAAATAAGGAACGCAAAAACCACCATTTGCATACGTGGCTTTTGTTTTTGTTTTTAATCCACCCAGCCATGATAGGCTACGTAAAGATTTACGTAGCCTATCACGTCGTGTGTTGTTGTTTTTTTTAAACCTAGTCATGATAGGCTACATAAAGCTTTACGTAGCCTATCACGTCTTTCTTTTTCTTTCTTTCTTTTTTTTTACCAGAGTGGAAATGGCGGCAGTGGCTGCCGGTCGGAAGACCGGCTGCCGCCGCCGCCTGGAAGATCCACCCCAGGTGAGTCTCGTCCCAGGGGGATCCGCGGGGGGTGGGGGGGGTGGCAGGCCGTTCCGCCACGGAGTTCGGGGCGTGATCCGTGGCGGAATTCTCTGCCATCCCTAATGAGAATATCAATAATCCCTTAATGCCCCTGAAATCTACAGCCCCAAAGCAGTGTTGGATGTGTTCTAGGTTGCATTGTCAGTTTACAGTCACATAAGAAGCTGTCTTATACTGATTGTCCACACTGACTGGTAGCAGTTCTCTCTAGGGCTTCAGGCAGGAGTCTTTCTGAGCCCTACCTCGAGATTCTGGGAATTAAACCTGATACTTTCCGCATGCAAAGTGTGTACTCTTCCAATGAGATCCAACACAAACATTACTTTAAAGATGTAGCTAGCAGCTACAATGTTTTTTTCTTTTTATTAGTGTAAGCACAGGGCCCCTGCTCTGGGTTGGGACCCTAGCATGCGTGGGAGGGATATGTGGGCGTTAAGCCCCCCTCCCCCCGCTGTGGTCTCTATCTGTATTGAGGGCCCTCATGCCTACATTTTATATTGTCAAATAGTGATCCAATTGCTCTAATGGATCACTGTTTGACAATATAAACTGCAGGCGTGAGGAGGGGCCATCCGGATTTGAACTGCAGCAACAGGAAGAGTTGAAGCCCTCCCTTATCCTCCACACTAGGGTTCCAATCCAGGTCAGTCCCCCCCTCCTGCACTACAGTAGAAAAGAAAAAAAGACGTAGCTGCTAGCTACATTTTTAAAGCAGTCTTTGCTTTCGCCCTTAGTTATGGCTCTTTCTCTTGTACCAACAGTGACACGCACACGTAGCCACCACTCTGCATGAACTGAGCGCGTGCCTTAGAAGAACATGTTCTAGAATCCTCTGCAATACTCAAGAGATTCATAGCAGGCAGGTTCATGTAGGAAGTCTCTGAAAGTAGAAAGTGTGAAACCCACTGCTGTTAAGAAAACCAGAATGACATCACTCAGCTTTATCTGGCATTTAAAGGCATAAACAGTAGCATAGCATTTGCATTTAAGAAATGTGACCGGTTTGCATCCTACATTCATTTTGATTCCTACTTGGCTATAACAGGTTTAACAAGGCCATAATTTGTACAGTCAGCTGGGGGCAGCACAGCAAAAACATGGAATTCAAGCTGTACCAGCTCCTTCCCTCACCGTGCAAAGGGCCTGCAGTATGAACTTGGCCCACCATGTGGTTGGTCAGTCTAGTGGAGGCCAAGTTCACACAATTATTTCTAAAAAATGGGGGTTATGCACAGGGTCAGTGTGGTCAGGCACTTGCCGAGGGCCCAATCCTAGCAAGGACCCACTGACAAGAGCTCCCTGAACTTGCTCCTCCTCTTCACCGTTGCAACCTGCTTGTTCATCTGCCTCTCGCTCAGGGCCAGACAATGGTGATGGTTAGAAGGAGGAGGAGTCTGTGCCACTGCCTACCTTTCTCACTACCTTTCTGCCAGTGTAGCAATGATGAGAAGGAGGAGGAGCAGTAGCTGCTGGTGATAATGGTGTTGAGAAGGGAGACCCACGTAAGGGAGGGCTGCCCATTGAGCGTTCCCTGCCCAAGGGCCTTCTAAAGCCTGGAGCCGACATGTGTCATGCAAACGCGCAGGCCGAGTTTATAAGGCCCCACATGTTTTGGGTGCGCACAGCAGGCACCGTATATGCTGGAGACTATCTGCATAGTTCAGGGCAGGGGCTTGTGCCACTCATCCTCCACGCTTTTACAGAGACTCTCTAGCTGAATGCATGAACTGGAATGTAAATGAATCACTGTTGCTTATGAAAATTAATTGAATTCTATTAGAATTCCGAAATGAAATATGTTTGCATTGCTTTGTTTCTAAGTTCTAGAAACAAACCGTGTAAAATAGCTTCTAAAGAGATGGAAAGCCAGTGAATCCTTTCAACATTTTTCAAATCATACATTAGATGTATCGCTGAAAGGTTCATACAGTTCATTTTCTGAATTGACTTTTCTTATTTTCCATTTTCTGAACAGATGTGGAAGTCTAGAAATATGCAACAAGGCTGACCTCAAAATATTTCCATCAGGGGTACATTAGCCGAAGCACTGGAAACCTCGTGAGGAAAACTCTTCTCAGCTCTGTGTTTTCAGCCCAGATTAGCAGGCTTGAGAAGTTCGGAAAGTCTGGATATGTTTTAAATGAGCATCTCCAAATTTGGAGAATATGCAAACCAAAACTATACTTACTCTAAAACCTTTGAAGTACAATGCTATATTTTGTTGTCTTATGCTTTGCTGTTATGAGCATATGGTGGTAAGAGCCTATGATATGAGTCCCTGAGAGATAAAGGAAGGTATATTAGAGGTCAGTTGCAGTCAACTGATTTCAAGACATGACATAAAAAAGTGAATGATTTACTTTTCTGTAGTAAAGATGGGAACAAGATGTCATGTGTTAACAGAGAAGAAAAATAATCAAGAAACAAAACCTTTTGACTCACAGAGCTTTGTCTTGAAGACAAAAGAAGTAGATAGTTTTGGTTCCTGTAAAGTAAATCCCTATTAGCAGTTTATGATACTGTAATAAACAATTGTCTTATGAAGCCATTCCAATCCCCTGAAACTGATTGAAATTTCAATCAATTTCAGAAAACGTATGATTGCAACTTTTGATAACATCATTACTATGCATCTCAGACTCTCCAGTTCTTCACTGGATGCACGTTATTACTGCGGGGTTTTGCGCCTTGGAAAAGTTCTGCCTCAGTGTGGGAGACTGGATCAGATGACCACTCATGGTCCCTCCAGATTTATATCCCTCCATACTATATTGATCTAGTATCTGCTGATCTCAGTGCATGTGCCTACGGGATCATAGCTGGCTTGCCTGGCTGCAGGAGAGATTTGTGGGGGAAGCGAGGATGAGGAGAACGCCATTGGTGTTCTGAGGTGGCGTCAGCAGGGAGGGGAGGTGCTTACTGGCCGTGTTAGGCTGTGGGGCTCCTCCCTCCTTCCTCTTCATTTTGCAGCTCCCTCACTCCTGCCCTGTATGCAGTGTGGGTTTTACTGGTCATCCTTATGGGGGCCAAGTAGGAATTTTTGACTCATAGTCTGATTGGCCTTGGCTATGTGTCTTTTTGCCTACCTCACACTGTAAGTGGGGTATGGGAGTTAATGTAGGTTGTTTTGGTCCGATTTAATCACTCAAGTTGATTTGGTCAAATTTCTAAAGACGCTGCTTTGCATGGGCAATTTTGGTAGGGTATAGGTCTAGTTTTATTTATTTATTTATTTATTTCATTCTATACCGCCCAATAGCCGAAGCTCTCTGGTTATTGGTTTCAGGTTATTGGTAAGGCCTGAGGCTTCCAGCTCAGGGTTCTGCAGCCCGAGTTGGAAGGTACGGATTACCTTTGAGGCTGACTCTCCTCACCCACTTGGAGTTTTGCGTCCCGAGGGTGGGTGACAGGGGAAGGCCTCCTGTCCCTAAAATTGGGGCAGTTCTGAGGGGTGGCAATCAAGGACGCCAATCCACAGGCATCAAACGTCTCGCCTGATACAAAGCCAGACTTGTCTGGCATAATGAAGTGCCCACTTGTTTCCCTTTGCAGATTGAACCAATTGTCAATAAATGTGGCCTGATGTTTTACACCAACTGCTTTTGTCTCATCTCTTGATATTCCCCCCTCCTTTCACCCACAACATTACTATGCGTTTCAGACTCTCCAGTTCTTCAGTAGATGCATTTATTACTGTGGGTTTTTGTGGCTTGGAAAAGTTCTGCCTCAGTGTGGGAGAGTGGATCAGATGACCACTCATGGTCCCTCCAGATTTATATCCCTCCATAATATATTGATCTAGTATCTGCTGATCTCAGTGCATGTGGCTATGGGATCATCCTATAAGTATGTAGCCATTTTCCACATTTCACATATCAGACTTATAAAATGTATGGAAACAAAGCTCAGCAGGGGAAAGAACATAATTTAAAAATATTCAAGAAGTGAGTCTTGTGAATAATAATATTTGTGTTGGCTAAAAGGAAAAGCAGTTGAATGTGGTGACTGGATAGAAGCCATTTTTCCCCTTTAACAGAAATGTGTTCTGTATTTCTATAGAAAGGCCACCAAATAATAAAATAATCATCAGAAACTAGACAAACTGATCATATCTCTATGTGTGAAACTTTGTTTTTTATTAGCCTACTCACTGAATGTAAATTAATTGGATATCAATTCAAGAAAACAGGAAGTGAGGAAAGGGAAGGAACCAGAACTACTCAAGTAACAGGGCTGAGGAGAAATAATGCTATAATTTGCACATAGAAAGCTGCAGGTTAGAATCCTGACTGAATATTGAAATTTAAAAGTCAGGTTTCAAAGTGTAAAATGGAGATTTAGGTTCTGATGGAGGCAGGAATAGCAGCTTACAACTTATCCTATGTCTCCTTGATGGTATTATGCCCTGCATTTTCCCATCCTCTCTTCATATTTTTGCCTGTCACTGGTAGAAAATGGAAATGCACAGAGGTTAGTATCCAACCATGTCCGTGGCATTCTGCTAGTGCTAATGACATTATGCTAGCAGAAACAAATGCTTGCAGAATGGGAAACTAGCTCACATGATAGGACTTCTCTGTCCTCTTCTCCTCCCTGCAGCCCTCCCCATAATTAATTTAATTTATTTACAATATTTATATACCGCTCCACATCAAAAGATTTTGGAGTGGTGAACAACAAAGGTAAAAGAATAAAGCACCATGTTAAACAAAACATTTTAAAAGTAACACATTCTGAATTTAATAAATCATGGCTGGTCATTCAAGGAAGGCCTCTCAAAATAACAATGTCTTTAGGAGGCACCAAAAGCAACACAGTTGGCACCTGCCTGAACGCCAAAAGCAGGGAATTCCACAGGAAGGGGGCCACCACACTGAAAGCTCTTTTCCTGGTGGACTCCAGCCGGGCCATGGGTCCATGTGGAACCACCAGGGACATGCCCTCTGATGACCTCAGTGACTGGGCAGGCTGACAAAGAAGAAGGCGCTCTCTCAGGTATCCTGGTCCCAAGTTGTTGAGGGCTTTGTTCACTAGTACTAATACCTTAAACCTAGTGCGGTAGCAAATGGGCAGCCATTGCAGGTCCCTCAGGAAAGGAGTTACATGCTGAAAGGGGTTCAGCTCCTGACAACAGCCAAGCTGCTGCAGTATGCGCTAGTTCCAGCTTCTGCACCAGCCTTGAGGGAAGCCCCACATAGAGTGCATTGCAGTAATCCAGTCTTGAGGTTACTAATGCCTGTACCACCGTGGCCAAGCTATCCCTGTCCAGGAGAGGCTGCAGCTGGCAAACTAGCTGAAGCTGGGAAAAGGCACTCTGAGCTGCCGCAGCCACTTGGGCCTCCAGTGACAATGATGGATCCAGGAGTAGCCCCAGACTATGAACCTGATCCTTCAGAGAGAGTGCAACCCCATCCAGAACAGGCAATGAGCCTATCTCCCAGACCTGGGAACCACTCACCCACAGGGCTTCTGTCTCGCCAGGATTCAGTTTCAACATATTGGCTCTCGTCTAACCCATTACGGAGCCTAGGTGCTGATGCAGGACTTGCACAGCCTCTCCTGATTCAGATGTCACAGAGAGATAGAGCTGCATGTCATTAGCATACTGATGGCTCCAAGTCCCCTAATGACCGCTCCCAGCAGCTTCATATAGATGTTAAACAACATTGGGGACAAGATGGTACCCTGTGGCACCCCGTAGCTCAATTGCCAAGGGGCCAAGGAATAGTCACCCAATGTTATTCCCTGAAAGTGGCCCTGTAGGAGAGGAAGTACTGTAACACAGTGCATGCAGTACCCATCCCACGGAGTCGATCCAGGAGGATACCATGGTCGATGGTATCAAAAGCTGATGAGAGGTTGAGGAGAATTAACAGGGTTGCACTCCCCCTGTCCCTCTCTCAATAATGGTCATCTATCAGGGCGACCAAGGTTGATTCAGTCCCGTAACCAGATCAAAACCCAGACTGGAACCAGTCTAGATCATCAGTATCCTCCAAGAGCGCCTGCAGTTGCTCTGCCACAACCCTCTCAAGTACCTTCCCTAAGGAAGGGGTATTTGTGACTGGGCAGTAGTTGTCTAATACCGTTGGGTGTACAGTGGGCTTTTTCAGGAGTGGTAACACTACTGCCTCCTTAAGGGAAGCAGGGACCACCACTTTCGACAGGGAAGCATTTATCACACCCTGAATCCACCCAGTCATACCACCTTGGCTAGCTTTTATTAGCCAAGAGGGGCAGGGATCGAGAGGGCACGTAGTCAGTTGAATTGCTGCAAGCACCTTGATGCAAATCTACTTCCAGGGCTGCAGAGATGAAGGGAAATCCATTCTGCCAGCAGTTCTCTCCCATTACTGTAACAACATCATTGGATCCAACCCTTAGTAACGATATCAGGGTATGAGATAAACTGTAGTATACACTGCAGGGAGCTCAACACAGAGCTGCCATTTTTGGTTGCAGTTCCATATTTCTTGTAACATGCAGTTTGTTAGCTAGAAACACTTATCAATCTGAGGCTGAATGAGAGTAGAAACCCACTCAAAACACCATTACATACTTCTAGACTAATGAATTTAATTTACTGAGTATAGTTCACAAAGTTATAAGCATCCATGCAGCTGGTGGAGTCTTTTCCACTGAACTAGCAAATGAGGATGGGAGGGACTGAGTTGTTCACAGCTTCCAAAGCAATGGATGGATGAATGCAAAATTTGCTAACCAAATATCTATGCTTGGGGGTCTCTTTCTATGTTTGGAGTTGTCATTAAGATTCAGTTTTCAAAATGTGGTTTCTTCCACTTTCAAATATTTGTCCTTTTAAAAACATAGAATACATATTTTGTAATAATTTTAATTCTCACTCCTGGTAATGTATAGTTTTGGCAAGGTTTGCCAATATTATATCTACACCTTAACAAACACATTCTCACTCAAATAGTCATGTGAAAATGGCTATCTTTAATTCTTAATTTTGAACTTTGAAATTTCACCAGATTTTCAAAATCTTCTTATAAAAAAATCAATTGTATTTGTTATGGATTGTACCAGTTCGAACAGTTTCTTGTAAAACATTCTTGTCTGTTTTGGAACTGTGGTCCACTGTAAATATTCCAGACTTCTTGCAGACCATCTTTCATCCTAATTCTGTCAGCATTTGGGATTTTGTTCAGAAAATAGCTCCCCAAAAACCTTCTAATGAATGTTCATAGTTACTAGAGAACAGAAATACTTTCTAAAATATATATTGTGCCATAGTGAATCTAAATGAGCAAATAAAAAGAGAGCCCACTAAAATATTTCTTGGAATGGAGGGCAGCAGAATATAAAGGGATAAATCATATGTATGTATTTATTTTACAAATGCATACCCTGCTTTTCTAGGACATTCAAGTCAGCTAATCAAAATAATAGCATACAATAGTGTCATAAAATACAAATACAATACAATACAATAAGTTCTAAGAAGATCAAGATAACAAAGGATATTGTGCCCTTTACATGGCAACAAACTTCGGTTTACCATTCAGCAAGTGCACTTATTGACAACTTATTGATTTGTATCCGTTCTATTAAAAGTTGTCAGTGTGGTAAATATAACTGTGCTTTATTAGAAATAGAAATATGCTTGATTTGTTTAATTGCATATCTCATGCATACCTCATTTTGCATCCAGTCTAAAACGTCCATAGAGCCTAACAGCGCAACCTACACACATCTGCTTAGAAGTTAATCCCATGGAGTTTTACGGGACTTACTCCCAAAAATGTGGGCATAGGATTGCAACCCAATACATTTGTATAGACTACAAGGTGGTGAAATGTCAGACTTAACTGTCTTGTCTTCCATGTACATGTTCATTGTTTTGATATCATTTCCACTGTCCTCTAATGGAAAGCCAAATATTCCTGATCCCCCACCTATCTCGTGTTCTCGGATAAAAATATTTTTTGGTGGATTGAAATGTAACAAAAACTGAAATCCTGTACCCATTTACCTGGCTGTAAGCTCCATTTAATTCAATGGGACTTGCTTCTGAGTAGACATGTACTGATTGTGCCAAAAAATACTTTTGGACTGATTCTAAATCATAGCTCAGGGGTGGAGCACATGCTTTGTATGCAGAAGGTCCCAGGTTCAATCCCTGGCGAGGTATGGTTAGGGGAAATAAATCTTACCTGAAAACTTGAAGAGCCACTGCCAGTCAGTGTCAACGATACTGGGCTAGAAGGACCAATAGTCTGACTCAATATAAGGTTAGCTTCCTATGTTCCTTTGTGATTCTTCTTGAAATCCCACAGAGTTCCATTCTAAATATTGTTGTTGTTCAGTCGTGTCCAACTCTTCGTGACCCCAAGGACCATAGTGTCAGGGTGGACACTGAGCCCATAGAATCCCAGAGTAGTTCTGATTCTGAGGTAGAGCAGCTGCTCCTGGGAGAGGAGCGCACTCATCCTTCCCAGGGCCAACAGCTGGCAGAGATTCCTCCCACCGGCATTCCTGACATAGATAGCAGTCCCGGGAGTGAGAGAGTGCGGGAAGAAGACTTGCTGGACATGCGACGCCGACACAGGGAGCAGCGCCAAATGGAGGGCACGGAAAGGAGGCGTAGTGCCCGGTTGGCGCGCAAACAATGGTTGCGCCCAGAGGATCCAAGGGAAAAGGGGAGGGACTCTCCCTAGCCCATAAGTTCTGGGTCTGCCAGTGATTCTCCTCCAAACAGGGACCAACTGTTCCAACTTAGAGCATAGGTACTCTGCTGCTCATAGCTAGTTGCTAACAGTAGAGTTGTTAAGTTGTGAAAGAGGAATAAAGCTTTGAAAATAATCCCTTTGTCTGTGTCTGGACTTGGCTACTGGATTAGACTGAAAGAGGCCGCCAAGGAGCCCTTGACACATAGCATGCCAGGCCTTCCTGTCCTGCACTCTCTCCCGGAGTGTGCTCAAGTCCATATTCATTGCATCGGTGATGCTATCTAGCCACCTCATCCTCTGCCGTCCCCTTCTTCTCTTGCCTTCAATCTTTCCCAGCATCAGGGTCTTTTCCAGGGAGTTTTCTCTTTGCAGTAGGTGGCCAAAATATTTGAGCTTCAGCTTCAGTATCTGTCCTTCCAATGAGCACTCAGGGTTGATTTCCTTTTGGATTGACTGATGCAGAGAGAGATATCTCTGGATAGTTAAGGCAATTGTCTATAAGCTCTGAAAGCATTACTTTTCATCCTAAGAGCTGGGAAATGGCTTTTCTTTAGAAAGAAAAGAAAAAGATAACTGAGGTTTTTTTGTATGCCAAATACTAGGTACTGGGATTTCATTGCAAGCTCTCACATTGTGAGAACATAGTTCTAGATATACTGAGTTGAACAAATTCATATATTTTAATCACAAAGAAGTGGAAAGATACGTGAATGCACATAGTTCTTTTGTTGTTGCTATTATATTTTCCCCTGAATTCATAAAAATGAGCAAACTCTGTGGACCTTTAGTACATTTTACACAATCAACAGCTTTTTTCATAGAAAATTCAGGCTTTTCCTGTTTCAGAATAAGGTCAGTTTTACCAATCGTCGGGTGAAGAGTTCCTTAAGTTGTGTTATTTCTTGGGTACTTTCCATATCCACATCCTGAACTGACTTGAAACAAGTTCCTGCAAGAGCATAATAACTATTTCATTAGAGATTCAGTGAGACAAATACTAACAGCATGAAGTATTCACAGTAATCTGCACTGCTTAGTCAGTGAATTTCCACTTTTCCATGAATCCAAATACATCTTAAATGTGAAAAGAAAAGAACTCGTGACAAATTCTCGTGTGATTGTTTATGAAAAAATTTCAGAGCATCATGATCTTCGTACAACTTTAAAAGTTTACAATGATTACAAAGTAGCTTGGCTAACTAGACATGGAATTAAATCTGACATCTTATTGAGCATGTGGTACCATTTGGGGTCAAACTTGAAAAACTACTAGATGATGAGACAGTAAGCCATGTTAGCAGTTGAAATGGAGATTCTTTTCTAGTTCCTTTAAAAAAACACATACAAAAACCTGAAACATGTTTATCTTATTCTTGTAAATATCTTTAAAAGACCTTATAAACTGACCTTAAATTATTAATATGAAATTATTAATATGAAAAAGTAGAGTAGACAGATGGTCACAAATAATAATTAAAGATGGCGCCATAATTGTCAAAGATGAAAACTCTTTGAATGTGCACAGTTTATTATTCTGCCCAGTTTTTCCAGAGCTTACTCTGTTGTTTCGCAAACAGTTGTTTCCACTTATTAAATGAAGGCAGAGATTGAATAATTGTAACATCCTGAGCTCAGCTTTTATAATGGACCAGAAGGCACACAGCTTAACTTTGTTTGGATCCTGTGTGTTTTTGTTTTATCATATATATCTCTTTGATATTAATCAGGATTTCATTATCATCTTCAGTTTTTATTTTGCGTAATTTTTTGCCTTTATATAGTACTGATGAAACAAAACAAACACTTGATTATCTAAATGCCCCTTTGAGTCTGAAGTAAATATTTTATGGTATCTTCAAAAGAAAAGTGGAGAAAAGACAAAAATGTTAACAGATGCAAACTACTCTGATTTTGTTTACTCAACATGTTGATCAGAATTTGTGTTATCCGATGTATGATGTCATGTAGCCTTAGGGTGAATTTGCATGTAACTTCAGCCACAGAGAAGTCTGTGGCTTTTTGTATACATGGGGCTCTCCACAGTTGAGGATGCATATCCAAAGGCATCATTTCCAATAAAAGAGTCACCCCATCAGTGGAAAGTAGTCATGTTATATCAGTACGAGTGTGGCTAGAAATGGTGCCCATTTGTGTGATAGGAAAGAGCATCAAGCATACCAAACAACTTGGATGTCAGCATGGAAAAGATATGTGTGAATCCATTTTTTGTGACTGCACCCAGAATAGCAAGACAAGACACATGTTGTTGGGCTAATCAGGGCCACAACTTCCTTTAACTTTAACATAACAGAACAAATGAGGATCACAACAGTGCAGGATATTGGTAATGCAGGAGCTGCCTTACAGCATTCCTTGCCTTGAAGTGGTGTGAGTGTGAGGTGAGGACATACTATCCCACTGCCCAGGCCTCTTCAGCTGTTCTCTCAAGCTGTTGAGAGAGTCATCCAGAATCACTCCCTCTAAGCATCACAACTCTGGCTGGGTGACACAGATTGGCCTCAGGGGGGTTCTGTAATCCCACCCCCTGATACCGCAGCCCTGAGTGGCAAGCGTCATGAGTCTCCCATGAACCTTAAAACTGCCTCAGAGTGCTCACCTATGTTCTTACCTGTCCGTATTACTTTTCCCAAGCAGCACTGATGTTATGACAAAATGGCACACCTAGAAGCACTAATGTCACACCCTGCCAGGCAGACAGTGTAGAGCAGGTGAAAAAAAAAACCTGTCCCTTTGTGACAAGCATGTTAACAATGGGTGGCTGCTGAGGCAGAAGAAAAGAGGGCTAGCTGGGGATGCAATGGGCTCAAATAGCCTATCTTAGCTACATCCCTGGCCAGTGTTGGTGCAGGGGGGCGTTTGCACACTTGCCCCTTGTCCCTATCTGGCCCACCTGCAATACCATCTGAGTCCAACCCCATTTGGAGCGTGTTTATCCCAACTGCATATAGCAAATGGCAGTCAGTTTTTGTGTAGTGTAACTAACTGTCCACACAGTAATTATGTATATCATGGGTTTTCAGTTGCTAAGAGAAGCCTCCCTGTGTCAGGAAATAAATATTTAAGCCTCACAAAATAAACTATAAAACAAAACCCCAACTGTCTGTCTGGCAAAGTTAGTTAGTTAGTTTATTTATTTATTTAAAATAGCAAAATACTATTTTCATCCAAACTTGATTCCAGGATGGTCCACAAAAATAAAATATTTGTTTGAAAATACAAGCCCAATTAAACCATAAACATGAGATAAAGGGCAGTATCCAACTGTGTCATTCCATTCATGCAAATGATGTTGCACTAGCAGAAAGTAGGTTCTGAACTATGGGCAAGAGGAGAATCTAACTCAAGTTAAATTTGTGCAAGCATGGTTGTGCAACCAATTATGCAACCCGTTGCATGTAACACCTGTGCAACCTGTTGTGCGTATCTCTTGTGCAACCCATTGTGCAACTGATTGCACATAACTCTTGGGCAACCTGTTGTGCAACCAGTTGCACAATGGCTTGCACAACCAGTTGCATGAGCATAATTCAGCAGAGCTCCACCAGCGCTATTTGAGTTGCAGAATGACACTGTTGCATACTGCCCTGAAACAGCTGACAAAAGCTTACAGATGTATTATACCTGAAAATTCACACTTGCCCTCCAGCAGCAGTGAATTAAGAGCATAAACAGTGGAGAAGGAGGCAGAAAAGAGACCACATAACCACTAGTTTTTTAGGAAGGGTTCTGGATGGTGGGGAAGCTTACAAGAAATTAATAAATTAAAAGTTGTCCCACATAACCCTGAGAATTGAAAATAAGGCATACATATATGAAAGAGCAGTGATTCTGAATGGGTTGGGTTTGTGAGTATTCTGTCTCTTCTAAATGACCACACACACTGGACGTGGGCAGAGAATGGCAATGCTCCATCCCACTGACACTTGTAAAAAAAAAACCCACTCTGTTGATCAGATATTGGAGTCAGATAGATCTAAATTTAGTCACAATCTTTTATAAAAAAAATTACCAAGAAGTGTATTTGATGACTCCAGTTTCATGTTAAAAATGGAATTGTATTAAGGATTATTATTTATAGTACAGCGTTACATATATGGAAGGATGGTATTTGGGTCAGTAATATTTCCCAGTATTAATTGTAAAGGGGCATTGCAGATCCTTGATACCTTGTGCATTTTCCTCTCAACCGAGAGCCTCCTAAAGATATGAATAAAGACATGCTGAATGATGAATGCCTACTTATTTTATTTATTTAAACATTTATACTCTGCTTTTCTTTATAAAATACACTCAAAATGTCCGTAAATACATAGCACCAAGTAAAAACGGTCCAAATTATTGAAGTCAATTTCAAACAATAAAACCCAAGGATAAAACCATTCAGCATAAAACCAGGGAGATGGAACTTTAACCTTAATTAATACATTTAATAAATAAAATAATAAATAAATAAAACCTGCAGTAAAGCTCTGTGAAATAAAAAGGTCTTGGCAGCTTTAGCCAACCAAATCTCACTAGGGAGGGAGGATTTACAGCTTGGATGCCACAGTGGAAAAGGCTCTGGCTTATTTATTTATTTATTTTAATTATTAAATTTATTAATCGCCCATCTGGCTGGTCACCCAGCCACTCTGGGCGATGTACAAGCATATAATAAAACAGTTTAAAACAATAAAATTCTACAATAAAAACATTTTCTAAAATACCCTAACCCACCCCAAATGCCTGCCTGAATAACCATGTTTTTAATGCATGGCAGAAGCTCATTAAAGATGAGCTCTGGCTTACATTCCAACCTTACATTCTTCATTACATTCCAGAGCCAGTGTGGTGTAGTGGCAAGAGTGTTGGACTGGGAGCTGGGAGATCCGGGTTCTAGTCCCCACTCGGCCATGGAAGCTCACTGGGTGACTTTGAGCCAGTCACACACTCTCAGCCCAACCTACCTCACAGGGTTGTTGTTGTGAGGATAAAATAGAGAGGAGGAGGATAATGTAATCGCCTTGGGTGCCTTGCAAGAGGAAAAAAGGCGGGATATAAATGCAATAATAAATAAATAAATAATAATAAACCAATCGTGCTTCTGAGAAAGTGGTGGTGGCGGCCCCATTGAAGGGTTCCAAAAGCTGACTGAACACAGTGGGCAGTTGGATTATATGGGGGGAGACTGGCCTTCAAATATCCTGGTCCTAAACTACTCAGGGCTTTGTAGAGAAGCAGCAGCACTTTGAACTGCACCCAGGAATGAATGGGAAGCTGGTGCAGATGAAACAAAAGAGAGAAATGATCAGCAAAGCAGGCTTTGGAAATCAGTCTGGCGGCCACATGTGGCACTAGCTGAAGCTTCTAAATGCAGTTCAGATGCAACCTGACACAGAGCATGTCACAGTAATCCAGTCTGGGGGTGACCAGGGCATGACTGACAGTGGCCAGATTTGCTTTATCCAGTAACAGGAAATAGGTGGCTTCCCAGCCACAGGTGTGCAAAGAACACCCCTAATGGTGCTGCCACCTGAGCATCCAGGAGCAAGGCTGGAGCAAAGAATCCAGAAGCAATTCCAAGCTGGAGACCCGGTCTTTCAAGGTTAGTGCAACTCCATCTACAACTGGACATGTCCATACTCCTGCTCATCAGTCTTACCGACCAACAGCACATCTATTTTGTCTGGATTAAGCCTTAGTTTATTAGCCCTCATTCATTTCATTACCACATTCAGCTGCTTGTACAAAACTTCCACTGATTCTTCAGCATCAGATGAAAAAGAGAGCAAGAGAGCGGAGTATCTCATCCACATATTGATGGCACCCAGCTCCAAATCCCTGGATAGCCTCTCCCAGTGGTTTTGTGGAGATGTTAAGTAGCAAGATAGAACCCTGAGGGAGCCCATAGGCCAACTGAATTTGTGTGGCACCCGTGAGTCATGAGAATGAGAAACATATTGATTGAGGTTGCTGTCTCTTGACTTATTAGTTCAAATATTTATTTAGTCCTCCCACCCACATGATGAAAATGGATGAAACCAATGTCCAAAATGATAGACAGGTGACACAGTAAAAGTGGCACAATGCTTCGATTATTGCTCAAGGCTTGTTATTTCTTGCCTGTATGATTCTGGGTACCTTTAATCTATACTTGGACTGTGCCTTTTCCTCCATCTTAGACTGTGCTGAAGGAAGAAAACATTTTAGGCAGGCTGTGTGTACAAAGGGGATTAGTGAAAGATATCATGTTTGTTTCCAGAATTTTAGAACACACTTTATATGGTTGGGTATCTCCATTTCACACACTGCTTATGTTGCAGTGTCTTGTCTAAGGGGAGCCATAGAAATGTAGCTCCAGAGATTTCTACAATTCTCAGGAATGCGGGCCAAAGGTTCATTTAGTTTCAAAAACAGTGCATGCTTATCAGCATTAACTTTTCCTCTAATCATTTTGATTGAATTTGGAAAAGGAATAAGAAAAACACAAAAACATCCAGAGAAATTTTGCAGAAAAGGAGAATGAAAACACTTCCCCCCCATTTAACTGTAAACACTGCCTGATTTAAACATATTAAAGTTTTTAAAAAGTGATAGAATGTATTGGGCATTTCATAAGTGTATTAAATTTGACAACTTGCTACTTTGAATAAGCCAAGAGTAATATTTGCCCTGTTTCACAGGGCTGTCCCATTCTAGGTGATGAGAACTGGCACAGTAAACATTAAATCTTGTCCTGGATCTCCAAGTTCTCTGAGTGGTTTGTTTGTGAGAATATTACATTTTCTGGTGCCATAGATGTCTGAACTTATTACTCTCTCTCTCGCTGTCTCCCCCCGCCCCCATCTTCTTTCCAAGATAGGAGCTGGGGAAAGCATATGACTTTTCCATTTGTTGTGCATAAGGAAGAACAGTACACAGGGTGAGTGGTCAGCACAAAAGGCCCCTCTCCATGGAAACGACAGCAAGTGTGAAACATCCATATAGAAAATGTCACCATCCACAACACAAGGTTTCGACCAACAGCTAACTGTTAACCATTTGTCTGAGCTGGAATGATGGGAGACTGGTGCAATTCCAGGGATGAAAAAGAAACCGCAATGAACAGCTTAGCAATGCTGGTGAAAGACAAACATGTCAAATGAATTTACCTCTATTTCTATAGTACTTTTGGTTCATCAGAGAAATAAATATATTTATTTACTATTTGATATCCTTGGTCAGTGTGGACATTTTAATCACAAGGTTTGCAAGCATGCATGCGTGTCGAGGTGGGGGAGAAGTACCTTGTAGCTCAAGGATAGAGCACGTGCTTTGCATTCAAAAGGTTCTCCTCTTCTCCATTTTATCCTCACAAGAACCCTGTGAGGTAGGTTAGGCTAAGAGTCAGTGACTGGCCCAAGTCATCCAGTGAGCTTCATAGCCAAGCGGGGACTAGAATCCAGATCTACTGAATCCCGGTCCAACACTCTAACCACTACACTGCACTAACTCTGGGCTTCTCCACACGGGGCTTTTATCCTTCTAGTGAGACTGGTTACTCACAGAAGTTTGCAGGTCCTTTACATGACATCATCAACCTCCAGTGCTTCTCCCGCCCTTTCCAACCATTTCCATGGCTTTATTTGAAATGGAGATAATGAAGTAATTTTTAAAAATGAATTGAATTTTTCTCTGTAAAGAGGCAATTCCACTATAACAGCAGCACCGTCTAGTGGCTGTATAATGAAACATATAGAACTTGCAGCCCCCCCACTCCCCGAGGAAGTGTGTGTGAAGGAGCCAACCTTAATCCTGCAAAGAGTCCTAGTGTGGGATAAAAAGCCCAGTGTGGAGAAGCTCTCTGTATTGATGCTACTTTCCTGTATTGACCATTAAGCAACACAGTCACTGGTATTAAGTACGTCTGACCCACATTTGCAATAGCCTCTGCAACTTCTATATGCCAACTTCTATATCCAGGCGTCAGTGGGTTTGTGGCACCCCTGGGAAGGAGAGCAAGACCCGGAGAGCCCAGTTATGACATAGTCAAGCCTGCACTCCTATTTTTCCCATCCAGTGCTGTTATTTTCTCCCTTCAAAAGGCTAGAGAAAAAAACAAGTCAAGGAATTCGAAGACAAGGAAGTAGAGTGGCACCTTCCTATACACAGGATATGACTTGTGGCACATTTGACATAAAGTTGATTTTAATTAATTAATTTTCATTTCATTTCTATACCGCCTAATAGCCAAAGCTCTCTTCCATGCTCTGAACAGACTTATGGGTTGCCTTGCCACTCCTTGCCCATGAATGCTGTTGTGGGGATGTTGTAAAAATAGGAGATCAAGTTAGAACTGTTATACCAGACAAATATTTTCAGAAAATCAATGCTTCGTTTTGTAAAATTTGGGGGCTCCTCTCCACCACAATTATCTTTGTGGTGGATGCAACTTCCAATTAAAGAAGGTAGATTTGGTTTTCTGGATCTTGCCTTATATCATCAGACTTATCTGCTGACTTGTATGGAATTTTGTTCTTTTCCGTTTACATTGGATCTTCTGCCTTAGTCAGTTTTGGAAACTCTTTGTCTGGTTCCTCTCTCTAAATGGATGGCATTAGTTTCTAGGCATACAAGAACAGATAGGGTTCTTCCCAGAGATGTATGGTGTATTACATGCCAATTACACTTTCATCCATTTTCGCATGCCAAATGGACTTTATGGGGCAATCCAGATCTAAAAAATGGTTTGAAAATTCTTTTTATGGTGGACATGGACTGATAAGGAGATTTTTACCTTGGATCAACTGGTGGATGCCAATGATAAGTTCTTCTCATTTTCTATCCTGTGTGCCAAATATGACTGTCCATCTATGGCTCAATAGTAATACATGCAATTGCAGCATTTGTGGGTACCTAGATTTGGCCCAGTGTTTTTACAGCATCAGAGTCTCTGTCTTTATTGGAAGCACAAGATATACAGGGCTTTAAGCAAGAATGGAATAGGAACTGGATTGTCCCATTTTGCCTAATCAATGGATCGTCATTTTGGCATCTATACCTGTCACATCTCTGGATTTTAGGAGGAATTTGATTCAGAAAAAAAACTTTTATGTCTATTGGATGAGGCAATGGCTCTTTAATGAGGGTTTTTCTAATTTGGCTAATTGCTGGCAATGCAATGCAGCTAATGCATCTTTTAAACATATGCTTTGGCAATGCCCAGTAGTTGCTTCTTTTGGGGAGAAGGTTATTACATGGATAAATTTTGTACTGGAACAGTCTTTAATATTCACTGATATACATGCTCTTTTAAATTATCTTCGTGCTTCTTGGAAATTATCCAATGGTCGGTGTAAATGGATTTTCTGTGCCCTTTTGCCCAAAGACTGATATTAGAATATTGGTAGGATAAATGCTCACCTCCTAAAATGCAATGGATTGAGTACCTTGCAACGCTTTCAATACTGGGTGGCATATAGATGCCAACTTTGAATGGATACTTATTTGGATATCTGGTCTGCTTTTATTGAAGTTTATGCATAATTGCTAGAAAGTTGTATTTTCGTATATATGCATTTCAGATGTATTTATAAGTATAGATATCTACAAATTTATGTACGTATATTTAGAAAACACCTGAAAAATATCTATAAAGTTAGAATCGTTAGATAAACGTAATGATACTATTTCCAAAATAAGCTTTTGATTATGATGATTTAATTTTATTTTTAATTGCTGTTTATGTATTTATTTCCATCTGCTTTCAGCTTGGATAATAAAGCCATTTAATGTTTGACTTCCAGATTATACTGAAATGATGTGTTTTGAAAGGAAATAATGCTACTGACTCTCCTCTTGGAGCTGTTTTATTTGGATCCCTGGAATGGTGGTGGTTCAGCTCTCACACGTGCCAGATTGTGCATCCTCCAAAAAGACTGATGAATACAGCTCGAGTTTCCTGCCGAATCGGGTTTCCTGCCAATTTGGGTTTCCTGCCAATTATAGTCTTGGCCTCCTGACCTAGTCAGGGGACCCTGTTATTCTCCATCCTTTCCCCACTGTCAGTCCTTCTTTTCCTTCTTCCACTCCACCTCCATTTAAACACAATGATTCCCAATTGTGCAAGAGTTGCAAGATTTGTGTATCAAAGCCATCACTTTAGAAAAGAATGGAGTCAGTGGGCAGGATCTGCTGGGTAGGGACTAGTAAAGGCAAGATATTACGGACTTAAAGAGAAAAAAATCAATTGCATTCAAATTTATCACATGTCCAGTGTAATACTCATGGATAACTTCTGTAACACCCCCCCTCCCAATCTAATTGTTGAATGGATCAGGCTAGTGTTGGTGGTTAGAGTCTTTGAGCTTTTCTACATGAGGCATTTATTATGTGTTCATTATTTCTTACTCATGGTGGTTTATGGGTTGTTTAGGCCATGTCTGGACTCTGTTTTTTTTTTAAGAGTACTTTCCCATTATTATTTCTTTTAGAGTAGGGAAAATGCAGTAATATTTCTCAAAGTGAAAGAAAATGTTTTTTTCCTACTTGTGTAATTGCAATATTCTGCTATTGCACAGCACCTAAAGGTTATGTAGTGGAAAAGCAGGAAAGGAAAAGCTCTTTGTGTAGAGCTCAGATCTCAGTCCTGCAATGAAACCGAAATTAGATACAGTGGATTAACAGCCTTGTGTAGAAAAGCTCTTTGCCACTTTGCTGTATGGAGAATGATTGATTATCTTTTCCTTTGAACTGCATCCTTCCTTACAGCCAGAATGCACATGGTAGTGGAGTGGCTGTCTTTTGCTTCTAGCCTTTTTGCATCATTGTAGGGCAGATACAGGAACACCACTAATTGATGTGGCAGTGCTTTGAGTGGAAATGTCAAATGGCTCTTTTGTCAGCATCCAGTACTCAGCAGCACACTCAGCTCTGCAGGCATCTGTTGGCCTTACATGTGTTAATTTCTGATGTTGTTCTAATTATGTCTGTTCTCTGTAAGGCAGCAGGTCTTGGCAAGCGAAGTGGGAATTTTCCTACAGGACTGGGACAGTCAGTATCATTACCATATTTCCTCCTACAACTATTCTTTCTTTTTCTCCTTACAGCGAGTCAAGTATCTTAGGAAATTTGGAGGCATGATCTAGTCAAAGTTAAGTACTTGAAAGTATTCTGTTTCAATGGGAGACACTGGCACTGAAAACTTCTGCACGCTTACTTGGGAGTAAGCCCCCTTGAATTTAATGGGACTTATTTCCAAATAAATGTGCCCAGGATAGGGCTGTTAAGCCTGCATTTTAACTGTCCCGCTGACATTGATTTATTTCCAAGTGCTTGACTTGGCTTGCTTGTGCCATAGGATTACAGACGAACTCAGCAACAAATTTTGGCTAGGAAAAGGAAAACAGGAAAGGAACAATAATTAGTACGAACTTAGGATCTTCCCACCCAGTATTATGGATCAGCTTTATTTGCATCAGACAAACAGATACTTGCACTGCTGCAGTACATTCTGATTCTCTTCCTAGCAAAGTTGGCAGCTCTGCTTGGCGGGCCAGGTATCCCCCATCCTTCATATACCTGGCTGGCATGTATTTCTTTCTTTCTTTTTTTGGATTACATTTTTATTCTGCCCTTCCTCCAAGATGCTCAGGGCAGTGTCCATGGCTCCCTCCTCCCATTTTATCTCCATAACAGCTCTGTGAAGTAGGTTAGGCTGAGAATTAGTGACTGGCCCAAGGTCACCAATGAGCTTCATGGCCGAGAGAGAATTTGAACTCTGGCCTCCCTACTCTAACCGGGACACATCACACTGCCTCATTTGTGCTCACCTTTAGAGTTCCTGGGTTCCCCTTGTACCTACCCCAACTCTAACTGACTGTAGTAATGGCCATTGCACAGCACTGAGGGGACCACTGTGAGTGCTAGACTGTCGATGGCTGCTCCTTTGATTGGGCCCCCTGGTACAGGTTCTGATATAAGGGCACCATTCATTGCCTTGCAGTAGTGCTGGAATCATGGGGTACAATCCAACCAAAGTTATACACTTGAAAAAAGTTGTCCTTAACACTCTCATCTGGCTGGAGTTTGCTGGATGGTTCCTAATTGGTTGCATCCAAATGTTGCCTCCTTCTGATGGAAGGAATTTCCTCCAGAGGAAGGGAATCTTTGGATGCAACCCGCAGGGTTGGACCTAATGGCGTCATTCCACTGACAGAACTGTTTCCAACAGCAGAACTGGGAGGGGGACAATTCCCCCCACCCCCAAAGCCCTCCCTCTGGTGCTCTCAAACGTGGTATACAGCCCCTCCCCCTCTTTTGATTTTGCTAGGTGATTTTATGAGTATCTGAGGTTAGAACACTATATCCACTTACCTGGGAGTAAGCCCCATTGAACTGAATGGGAGTTACTTCTGAGCAGACATGTATAAGATTGTGCTGAGATTTAATTAATTTCATGAGATTTCCGTGTTTCCCCACCCCCTCCTTCTGGTATCTCAAGATTCACAGCAAAGGTCAAAGGAGATATGAAAATTTAAACGGCAAAAATAAGTGTATGTTACAAACATTTGCTATGGTATTTTTTATATATCATAATAACTGGGAATATATGCATCCCTTAGGAATAATCATATGTGGTCCAAAACTTAGAGACTTTGTATATGACGTACAATAGAATTTTTTTTTTTGTTTTGTTTAATGCATTAAACCAGCGCTCCCCAGCTTGATGCCCTCCAGATGTGTCAGACTGCAACTCTCATAATTCCCAACCAAGATGGCTATGCTGGCTGGGAATGACAGGAACTGCATTCCAATACGCCTGGACAGCACCAGGTTGGGGAATGCTGCATTAAACAAACAAACAAACAAACAAACAAACAAACAACACACTTCTGATAAGACACCCATTACAATTTCAAAACACTAAGGCAAACAAATGTTACAGCAAAACAGGACAGGCTGATTGAAGGTTAGGCCTGGGCTTCCTCATTTCTGTCTTCCTTCAGGGCACACAGGACTTAAGTAGGACCAGGAAAGGTTGGGCAGGGGCTGCCCCAACAGTCCTCTCAAGCCGAGGGTCCTTTCAGTGCTGCTGACAGCACAAGCTCCCTCTTTGACCTGAGTCGAGGCGCTCGTCATCCCCTAAACCTACATTATTAGGGGCATTGGTCCAGCCAAAGTTATGCTGGATTTTAAGTCCCACTTTACAGCCCCACTTAATATCCCCTGCTGAAATAAAGGGGACTTAAAAGTGCCCAATGTAGCATGATTCCATCAAGAAGACAAGTGCCTGTGTATCAAATTTCTTTGAATAACTCAGCATGTGAACAATCAGGATTAGGGGATATTTCTGAATATTTCAATATACTGTCCTTCACACACTGCCCATTTTCTGCAATATCTGTCTGTGGCACAGTATAGTAGCTGTAAAGAGAGCCCCAATGCTATTCTCTGTTTCTTATCTTCCCCTTTGTTTTGGTTTGAATGAAGGATTTCCGACCCCTCCTTTCCCCTGTCCCCACCAATGCCACCCTGTTCCAATACAGATACTCTGTGTCTTCTGATTTCAGCTTTTCTATCCCTCTGGCTCTCCTCTTTAAAAAAAGAAAAGGGAAAAAAGGATCACTGTTCCACAGTGGCTGGGTCATCCTGCCAGACAAAGCTTCTTATATTATTTGTACTTTTCAAAGAGGTGGCAATGTCTATCCACCCCCCGCCCACCGCAATACATTTCATTATGGGAGAGGAAGCAAATGTAAGCTTTTTGTGTGTTTTAATTAATTGAAACACAACCTTGAAAAAGCACTAGGCTGAAACCTCAAGGGCATAATACCGATGTAAAGCATTGCTATTTGCTAGGGATGAGTTGCAAAGATCCAGATCTTGCATATTTTCTCTTCATCTCTTGAATAAATATCAAAATAGTAGGTCTAGACTAATCCTAGGAATGGATGAACTCACCCCCATCTGCATCACTCACCAGACCCCTGCTGGCCGCTCGACCCTGCTCACCACATGCAGCGAGCACCGAGCAGCATCCCACTCCTCCACTGAGCCACCATTCTGCACAAAATGGCAGCTTGGCTGTTTCCATAAAAGCCTTTACATAAATGGTGGCCATAAAGAGGCCCATTTATGCAACATTACAGGCATAATGATCTAAATAGACCATGTACACCTGTAATGTTGCATAAATGGGGCTCTTTATGGCTGTCATTTCCATAAAATTGGCCTTCATGGAAATGTCCAAGCTGCCATTTTGCGGGGAGCGGTGGCTCGACGGAGTAGTGGGTTCCCCTGCGCTTGCCCAGCTCAGCGTGCACTGAGTCAGGCAAGCGTGGCAGTCTGTAGACTCAAGTCCTGGGGGCTAACCTAGTGGTAATCCACCAAGCTTGAGCCCCAACCAGACACTGCCACCATCCTTAACAATTCCTAATCCAGTTTTAGTTTTTGTGAACTGCCCAGAGAGCTTTGGCTATTGGGCGGTATAGAAATGAAATAAATAAATAAATAAATAAATAAATAAATAATCCTTGTTTCATTAGCATAAATCACTGGCAGGCTTTAGATGAGAGGAAAGGCCTTTATTCAGTTATAAGTGTGCTCAACCAATCTGCTTAGGCCAGCTGCAGTGAGTGGGAGCCCCCCTCACAGACTTCCTGTCCCAGCACTTCCTGTTACCTTACTAGATCTTGAGTCTCTCCTCTTAGTTCCATTACTCATGATGCATCTTGTCTCTTTTTATTTTTTTTAACAATAAACTCCATGGAACAATAACAAATATTTACAATAAATATTTACAGTCCTTAATACCTTCCAGCCCCCTCCCACCAAAGAATAGAGGTTGCTAGCACATGACCTTGGTAGAGTCACATCTTTATCATGGACTTATTTAGTTGCACAGTTCTTGAGGTATGCTGGTTTCTTTAAAAAATGGCCTTATCTGGTCAACTTTAATTCTTTCCCTTTGTCACTGTTTCCTAAATCTGACTCTTGGATCTCTTCCAGTCCTTGGGATTTGGTCTCTGAGGGAGTTTCAAATTCTGGCAATTACTGCAGCATATCGTGCTGTAACTCTTCTTTCTGCTTGTAAGAGCAAAGATGTCAGCAATTACGATATGGTACACTTCCTTCTGGAGTAGTCACCTCATAGGATCTAGGAGCCACTGCTTTTACCGTAATTCCAGGTGTCCATGTTTTTCTGTGTCTTTCCACAGGCTGTATTTACACAATAGACAGTCCTTCTCTAGGGCCAGGAGGTCTCTGGCTGAGCAGTTTTAGTACCTCACTTGTCTCCTTTGACTGCAAGCCATCTGCTTTCTGTGATTTCCTACTAGTGCCAGAATTAGCAGATCTCTGTACATTGGTAGCAGAGTTTTGATTCTGCATCCTATCAGGGCTTGTGCTGGGTTTATCTGGCATCCCTTTGATGGGGTATTTTGATGGGCCAGGACAGACAAATAGGGGTCTGTCTCTGAGGTGACAGTTTTTTGCAGCAGCTTCTTTTCTGCAGCAACTTCTTAACTGCTGACTCTACTTTTCCATTGCTGTGCGGATATGCTGGGAAGGAGGCAACCTGGTCAAATTCCCAATGTTGTCAGTATACTCTGAATACTTCACATGTGAATTGAGGCCCATTATTACTAATGGCTGTGTGAGGTATTCCATATCTGGAAAAATGCACCTTGAGCTTCCAGATCACCTCTTTGGGTCCTGTATCTTGCAGACTATCAAATTCCCAGAAGATGGAATAATAATTTACAGTTATGAGGTACTGCTTTCCTTTAAAAGTAAATAGGTCTATATCAATCTTCTCCTATCCTCACATGGAAAATTCATATGGCAATAAGGACTCTTTCTCTTGATGGTTATCACAAGAGTGGCAGGTCCCACATCTTTTCTTCTGTGCCCTCAACTGTGTGCTCATTCCATGCCAGTACACGCACCCTTGAGCCCGTTACAAGCAGCTGATAACTACCATATGCAAGGCATGAATATTTTCCAAGACTCTCTTGTGCAAAGAGGCTGGAATGGCAATTGTCTGATTGTAATGTATAACTCTATCTTGGATACTGAGTTCTTCCTTGAACTGAAAATATGTTTCTGCTCCTGCAGGCACTTGGCATTTGTTTGCAGGCTACTCATCCAGAATTACCCACCTGTAGTTGTGCATCCGGATCTGTTGCCTTTTCTGAAGCTTGGTTGTTTTGATTGGGAGGTAGTGCAACATGTTGATTGACTCAATGTCTTGATCCCCTGTACATCTTCTCCTCAGTTGGGTTCATAGGCATGATTCAGTGTGTCTGTCAACACTAGAGCTTTCCTTGGACAATATCTGATTTCTACCTGTTATTTCTGTAGATGCATTAACATGCCCAGTAAACAATTTAGCTGCACTGAGGAGCGGCTTTGTCATAATTGCCTCCAGCAGTTTGTGATCAAAATCACACTTACTGGGTATCCATATGTAAAGTGGTGGAAACGCTCTATTCCAAACACCACCGCCAGTAGCTCTTTTTCTATTTATGTATGTCCTTGTTCTGTCTCTGACAGGGCTTGGCTTGCATTCAATGTCTTTACTGTAAAAGAACTGCACCCAGTCCCTTTTTAAATGCATCACACTGTAGAATCAGCTGCTCTCCTTGCTGATAGTATCTGAGGATGGGGGCATCCATGATTAATTGCTTTGATCTCTCAAATGCTTGTTGCTGTGGCCCTAACGACTCCCACTTTACAGTCTGTTTTGTAAGCTGGTGTAGAGACTCTGCTGCCACTCGCAAATGTGGGCAAAATTTAGTCAGGAGATCTTTCTTTCCCTTGAAGCTCTGGACCCTGGTCCCATCCACTGGTGATGGCATGTTCTGAATTGCCTCTACATTGCTGGAATCTGGCCTTAGTCCCTCAGCTGATAGCACATGCCCTGTGTATGTCACCTGCTGCTGTTTAAGTTTCATGTTTTCTAGGTTTAATTTGATATTCCTCTCTCTGCACTGCTGGAATAATGACCGTAGCTTGTAATTACAGTTATTTTCTGTCTCTATATGATTTGCCCCTTTTCCTATACTTAGGATGTCATCTGCAATCATCTTCCTTTGAGTGCCTGGTTGAGTTTCCTCTGAAACACATTGGGTGCTGGTGAGATGCCCATGGGAAGGCAGAGCCAAAAGGTGTAAAAAAAAATAAAATAAATGTTGTCAATTTGCTTGACTCTTCATCTAGCTTTACATGCCAGAAGCCACTGCTGATGTCACAAACAATGAATATTCAGGCTCTGGAGAAATCAGAAGGATATCATCAGTGGGTCAACTAGTGAGTGCTGATGACAAGTTTTTGTCATTCTTAGCTTTGTGTGCCAAATGCCATTTGCCTACTATGGCTGAATGGCAGTACTTGCAATTGCAGCACTTGTTAGAATCTAGGTTTGGCTCTGCCACTTTTACAGCTTCAGAATTGCTATTAGAAGCAGTTATTGAGGCTGATCAGTTATATTGACCCATGATCCATGTTTATAAATACTTAAGCAGGAATGGGTACTGACTGTCCCATTTTGCCTAATCAATGGATCGCCACTTTAGCATCTGTATTTGAAGCATCTATGGATCTCAGGTTATGCCTTATAAAGCAAAAACTCTTGTTCCATGTCTATTGGATGCCACAATGTCTCTTTAATAAAGGTTTGTCTAAGTCGGCTAATTGCTAGACGGGTAACCCAGCGAATGCTTTTTTTAATCATGTGTTTTTGCTATGCCCAATAGTTGCCTCTTTGGGGAATGAGGTTATTATATGGATAAACCTTGTATGGGAAAACTCTTTAATATTATTTACTGATGCACATGTCCTCTTAAATTTGCTACCTGCTTCCTGGAAGTTAATGCATGGTTAGCTCAAATGGATTGTCAGCACCCCTTTGACCTCGAAAAGACTGATATTACAACACTGGAAGGATAAATGCTCACCTCTTCTGCCAAAAATACATCATCATTCATTTATTTAGTAATGGGCCATAGGCCATATACCAAGCAAGTAAACAACTCAAGCCTATTAGGGCAGATACAACATCAGGTCAAAGTCTAAAATGGTTAAAACTAAAACATATCCACAGTATATTATTTAAAATTCATTTCAATTCATTTTAAATATACTACTTCCACATTTAAATGAATAATTATGATCTGACAATTAAAACAGCTAAAAGACAATTAAAACAAGGCACCCCCCAAATAGTCAACTGCATTGTCAGAAATGAATTTTGCATGAATTTTCAATGCTTCCAAAGCAAAGAGAGAGACCTTGTGAGTTACGGTAGGATCTGTATCAGACAAAAGATAGAAAATCTTCTCTGGAACAGTGTTACCATACAGATAAGACAAAATAAAACCCAGAAATTTAGACCTTGGTTCAGCATATAAAGGGCAGGGCAGCAAGTAATGTGGTAGATCTTCAATCTCTGGAGAATCACAAATACATAAACATTGAGCCAGAGGAAGTTGAGAATATCTGCTGTCAATATAAAATCATATCATCAGCATACAGGAGAACAGAAACTTTTTTTGACCCAACTGCAGGAAGAAAACATTCTGGTCCAGATAATTTTAAAACTATATCATTCAAATTAAAAATCAGTGGAGCCAAAAGACACCCTTGTTTAACTCCTCTGTCAGTTAATGAACCAGAGATCCCCACTCTTACTCTGGCTCAACTCTTATAATGCAATGGATTGAGGACCTAACAACACTTTCAACATTTGAATGGGTGATATGTAGACGCCACTTGTGAATGGATATTTATATGGATATTTGGTCTGCCTTTGTTGAAGTTTATGTAGTATTCTTAGAAAGTTGTATGTGTACACACACACACACACACACACACACTTCATGTGCATGTATTGAAACTGATATATTCAAAACTATGTAGCTACTTTTTTCTTTTCCTCTTTATGGTTTGGTTTTGTTGAAATCTTGCAATAAAAATTAATTTTAAAGAACTGTAGGAAATGGGTAACGGCATCTTTTGAGAGCTCGATCTAATAGCTTGGAGCCTATGCAGATCCTCAGTTTGCCTTATGGCTTGTTTACTATGAATGTGCTGCTTATCCAGGACATGTTAGATTCTTTCTGAGATGATGATCCCCCTTTTCTTTTTCTCTCCAGTTTTATTTGGGTAGGCTCATACAATGCCACTGGAAGGTTCCTCTATAGCAAGCAAAATGGGCCTATTAGTGGGTCAATTGCTAGCCATAGCTGTCCATCAAAATGACAATCTCCCTTGAAAACATCTCCATCGGTTTTCTAGGATAATTCGCACTGGGGAATGACATGGCATGACGCCCCACTCTCCAGCTGAAATCTCACAGGTTGTTGGCCCAGTAACAGTACTGCAAAGCTTTATTTTACTGGTGATGTACCCAGAGTCTGGACTTGATATGGGGTGTACTGTAACACTGTTCCATATCCTCAGCACTGTCTGTGGGGTCTGCAGCCTCCAGTGCATGTCTTAGTATATTCCCCCTGCTTTTTTTTCTGCACACGCTGTGGAAGTGCTTCACTTTATCACAGTGTGCACACAGATGGCCAAGTGCAGGGCACTTTGCCTTTCCCCGTTCATGCTGCCTGCCACAGAAGATGCAGCTCACAATGGGTACAGAACTTTGATTTACTTGTTCCTGCTTTGATTTGATCATCCCCCCCCCCCCCGACTATGTGTATATCAAGGGTTACTTGAACTCCTAGGGTTTTTAGTCTGGTTTACTCTGCTGCCCGAGTTAGATCCAAGCATTTGCCTAAGGTAAGATCATGCTATTGGAGCAGGTATTCTTACAACTGGTGATCCAGTATGCCACACACAATTCTGTCCCTGATCAGGGAATCTTCTAGATCTCCAAAATTATATGTGCTTGTTAAAGTTCACAATACTAGGACATAGAAATCTAATCCATCTCATTCCTCTTGCATTCTTGTAAAGAATGTATATCTCTCCATGGTCTCATTGCACTTGGGTGTAGGGATAGTGGAGAATTCCGCCACGGACTCCACGGACTCTTTAGAATCCGGCCCCCCAGAGTCCATGGCGGAATGGGTGAATGGAAGACTTACCCCCGCCTCCACATGGAATCCTCTTCAGCTGGATCCTCCGGCTCCGGATTGCCAGCGATACGGCCGCCATGCCGTATCGCTGGCTGAAGGGGACTATTTGCGTAGCCTATCGCGTTAATGAAAAGCACGGACGCAAATGGTGTCTGGGATGCCATTTGCGGCCGTAAAGGCCTTAGTTTAAGGTAAATGCAGCCATTCACGGCTGCATTTACCTTAAACTAAGGCATTTACGGCCACAAATGGTGTCCTGGATGCCATTTGCTGCTGCAGTCAGTAGTCCCCTTCAGCCAGCGATACGGCATAGCGGCCATATCGCTGGCACTTCGGAATCGGCCAGCGGCTCTGTGGAATCACTGCCGAATGGAGCCGGCCAAAGGGGATTCCGGGGGGAGAAACGGATCGCCTTCCCCCCCCGTGGACTCCCCCCTGACTGGCAGGTAAGGGATTCGTACATCCCTACTTGGGAGAACAGCAGCCTTCTAAAGCTGCTACCAGAGCTGACAATGTTTAGGCAGTGCTGAGCTTTACGCTAGCACATATCTTTCTTCCCTGCTCCCCAGTAAGGTAAAATAAAAGTTTCACTTTCCTGCTTTCTTCTTCTTCTTCAGGCATGGCCAAGTCTATACAGAGCCCAAACCTCTGCTTCCAGCAGATCTATTCTTGAGCTAGGCTCTTGTCTGAAAAATCCAGGCATTCTAGAGGTTTCAGGCCATGTGCCATGTGTGCGTGTTCTAAAAATCACTCCAGAGATTATTAAAGACTTGCTGCCATCATATTTCATTAGCATAAACCACTGGAAGTCTTTAGATTAAAGGTCTTTATTCAGTTACAAGTGTACTCAACCAGTCCGCTTCGGCCAGCTGCTGTAAGAGCCCCACCCACAGACTTCCTGTCCCAGGACTTCCTGCTCCCTTACTAGACCTTGAGCCTCTCCACTTAGTTTCCTAGCTCAAGATACAATCCTCGACCATGCTGATCCAATGTGTAAAGGGATTGCAGTGGGTGTCATGGGCTGTTGTGCCAATGCAATGTTGCAAGTTGCTGCTGAGGTTTACCACGGTGTGACTGCAGTGCTAAAATTACAGAGGAGGTTGGGAGGGCAGCCCCCAAACCTTTTGTGATGGGCCCTCTTAACCACTCTTTTAGAAGGCTTCCAGAGGGACCATGATTTGGCTCTTTATTCAAGCCTTACCCCCACCTCCCCATCAACTCTCTGCCTGGATCTCTCTGTCACATGTTTCTGTTGCTCTTTGCCTGTCTGAAGTCTGGTCTCTAGCTCCGCATTGCTTTGTTTACTTAGGGCCCCATCTACATGGCACCACTTTCAGCCCCCACCCTGTCGCAACCGTGCAGTAATGCAGCTTCGAACTAGCATCCCCTGTGATACACTCACGATTTACTGCGGGCTTCCCTGACAGACTCACAGTGCCCCCCTTTTTTGCCATTATAAGTAAATGTGCAGCTGTGCAGTCCCATGAGTGTGGGGATGTAACACTCCATTGGCTGTTTTGCATTTTAGGGATTCTGTTGTGTCTTTCCGTCCCTTGTTAGGTAAAAATTGGTTGTTCTGTGCTCCTCCATTTCCACGCCATCTGTTTGTCAGTTCCCCAGCCCGAGACTCTTGCGATGGTTCACACTCACAAGTGTGAGCAGTAGGTACCTACCCATCATTCTGAGATGGTGGCGGAGATGGTCCTCCCCAAGACCTCCCCCCTCCCTAGCCCTTGGGCACTGAGTCCAAAAACAACTGTTGCGAAGATATGAAGCTGCAAGCATGTGCAAAAGTGTGATTAAATAAATGAAAATGCCTCTCTGTGTCTCTGTAACTGCGCAACTATGAAGGGATGGGGGGAGTAAAGGGGCATCACAGAACGATGCAAGCACTATGCATGCCTACAACACACCCACCACAAAATGTGAAGTCAGTTCAGGGAAGGGTCAGATGGCTCGCAACCATAGGGAAACCCACAGCAACCCCCAAAAATTGCAGCAAAAAGGAACCTTGGAAATCCACAGTTTCCGGGAGAGAACCACAGATGGCTGCAAAGTGACAACTGCATCATCTATCCTGAGGGACCTTGACTTGCAGCCGCCCTGGAGTAAAAGGCTCATGTAGATGGGGCCCAGGTTGTCTACCCAGGTCCACCTATGTTCAGTACTTAAATTGTGGGGGGGGGGCAGTGGGTCCCTAGCGCTCTTGCATGTGTAATGGCATTTTTAGATACTATTTCTTGAATGCTATGGTGAGGGATGATTTTGCTAAAATGTGGAGGAGACAGGGGCGGGGTTTGTGGATTTCATTAACCCTCCCCCTTTCCCCCCTACTTTGAATACTGTACAACTCTGTATGCCATTGCTTATTACAAATTAACAATGACAATTTTGTAGAAAGGGAGGTTCTGGCAGTGTGTGAGTTTCCCTAGTCTATTAGAGAGTAGACTTTAGGGCAAATTGATTTGTAACATGAATCCGTATTCTTTTATGGCTGAGCTAGACCAAATTAAGTTACTTGCCAGATGTATAGACTGTGTGCTTTTCTTTGCTTCACTCCAAAAAGCTATATTCCCACGTAGCTGTCCCACAAGACATCTTTGGTTTCGTTTTGATCACTGATAGAATATCATGGGCTTGTCATTTGTTTTCCTCCCTCTCCAGTAATTTAAAGGGGAGCTTCCATTCTGGGGCAAAAAAAAATGATTGTGGATGTCTTTCAAACCTGTAGAGGCTATTTGAGGCCGTGGGAAAGTGTTATTTTCAACAATCCCTAATGTGAAGATTTCTGAGAATAAGTGGTTACGCGTGTGTGTGTGTCTCAGAGAAATTAAGAAGGAAAATTTGTGTGGCAATTTCTCTCCCCCTCCCCTTCATCTTTATTCATACCAGCTGACCTTCCTGGCAGTCTGTTTAATAACTGAAGTTTCCTTTGGAAATACTGTGTTTATTATAGGTCATACCACTCTATTCTTAGAACCCATTTGGTTCACTATTGCCCTTTGCCAGTTCACAAGAAACCTGCAACTTCCTCCCCACCCCTCCACCCCTGCTATAAAAATGCCTGGTTATAATTTCTTTCTTTCTTTCTTTCTTTCTTTCTTTCTTTCTTTCTTATTTATTTATTTAAAATGCAAGTGTTTCACCTGACTGGAAGAAGTTTTATGATGGAATTTTTAATGCATTGATTATTTTTGGAGCAAAGTTACATTCCTGTGAGGCTGCAATCCTCAGCATTCTAAAGCAGGAGGTAAAAACCATTAAAAATCAAAGGGACAGACTTCTCAAGAAACATGGTTAGGATTGGACTGCAATTTCCATTTATTTCAGTTACAGAGTGCCTGCATTCTGCACCTGAATTCAATTGAACTTAAAAGTACTTTGCTTTGGCTGAATGCCTGTCTTTGTTAGATTCAGGGGGTCTTGGGGGGCACCCTCCCTTCTGTTTCTATATGCCTTTTACTCCCTCCATTTTACTTGAAGATGTCACCATGATATGTTCACATATTAAGGTCACACACAATCTGATACGCACACTTAAATTGGGGGTAAGTCTTATTGAACCAAATGGGGTTTACTTCAGAGTAGACCTGCCGATCATTGTGTTGTAAGGCTTCAAATCTCTGCATACTTACTTAGGAGTAAGCCCCATTCAACACATTGAGATGAGTAAGTGTTCAGAGGATACCCCAATCCAAGGCTTGTTAACTGAGCGCAGTGCAGTTGGTGAGTCTGGCTTCATGGAGTAGACAGAGCTGAAATGAATTTGGTCCATTGTTGTGGAGGGCCCCCCAACTCACAGAGCAGATTTGTAAGAGTCATTGGGGCTTGTATGGGGAGAGAGAATAATTGAAATCACACCCTCTCCCCCCTGGTTCTGCCAGTTTTAGGATTTCTTTCTGTCTGAAGGTGCAATCCTATGCATGTTTAATCTCTTTAAGAACCAGGTTAGCAATCCAGTGAATGGGAAAGGTGAACTCCATGGTCAAGAGAATCAAATCAACTGTATTTTTCAATTCAGTATTAAACAATCAAGCAGAGAGAACTTGAGAGGTAGGCAATTGCTTTCAAAGTAAAATGAAACATCAAACTAGTTCAGCCCTGGCACAAGCTTTCTGGCTGCCTGAGACGGGAGAGAACACGTGTTACCACTTTGTGTCCTTTTACGCCACTCATCATGCCTTTTCCTGCTGCATTGCACCCCTTTCCCCTGCTGCCACCACATCATGCTCTCTTCCCCCATTGCCTGTCCCCTTCTCCTTATCTTTGTGGCCATGTCAGCTCTATGCAGAGCCATATGGCCAGAAGAAGAGGCTGTGGGGCTTTTGTGAGAGCCTGCAGCTGCTTCTTCCAGCTGCACAACTCTCCATAGAGCTGAAATGGCAGTGGCAGCAAAAGTAGGGGTGGCATGTGACAAGGGAAATGGAAGGTGGGTGGCTGCTCCAGAGAGCCCTGCTGGTTGCTCCTTCACTGTGGCAAATACCACAGCAGGAGAGCGGTTGGCAGGGCTCTTCAGAGCACCCACTGGAGGTGACAAAGCAGTGATGGTGGGCCCTCCTGGCAGGTGTGGGGGATGAGTAGCAGAATTTGCTGCTTCTCCCACTCCACCACCTGATGTGGGCACCTTACCATGCTTCACGGGAGTGCCAGTTCTGAACTAGCTCACTAAACTTACCAGGATCCTTAAAGCAACTAGGGATGGGTGGACAGCTTACCTGCCATTCTGGGGGTGGGGGGTGTCTGCAAGGGGGGGAGGTGATCTGTCCCTCCCCCCTTGGAATCCTAGCCGGCTGTCTCCGCTCCGCGGTTTACAGCTGCATTTACCTTAAACTAAGGTAAAACTAAGGTAAAACTAAGTCTGCATTTATCTTAAACATTTACAGCTGCATTTACCTTAAACTAAGATCTTTACAGCCACAAACAGCGTAGTGGACGCCATTTGCGTCTGCAGTCAATCAGCCCAGCCACCGACACGGCATTGGCGGCCATATCACTGGTGCTTCAGAGCCAGCCGGTGAAGAGGATCCGGCTGGCGGGGATTCCTCCAGGAGGCGGAGGTAAGTCTTCTGATCCTCCATGGACTCCAGAAGCTGGATTCAAAAGAATCCGGCCTCACTGGGGTCCGTGGAAGATTTCTCCGCCATCCCTAAAAGCAACTCACCAAAGATGGGGAAAGGATGAGGCTCACCTGAGGTCCGAGCCTGGCTTGGTCTTGTCTTCACCCTTTGCCAGCCAGTTAGGCACAAAGACTGGGTTTGGATGATTATAGGGATAAAGAAGAAGTAGAAATACGTTGGTCTTTGAGATTTTCCTTTGGGGGTGTTCAGAGGATCACAGAGGGAAAAGTGTTACAAGCCAGGGGCTTTTCTCAGTAGGCCCCCATTGGAGTGTGCGCCCTTGGCAGGTGCCCGACTATGCCTGCTCTTGATGTTGCTGGCCCTGGCCCCTGCCATGCAGTCATGTAAAACAGGGGTGGGCAACTTGTACCCTTCCAAATGTTTTGGCCTTCACCCCCCATCAGCCCTAACCAGCATGGCTAATGGTGATGGGTGATGGGAGTTGTTGGAGGGCCACAAGTTCCCCACCTCTGATGTAAAAGATTGATACCAAAGATTGAGTGCCACTGTTTGACCATACAGTATGTGTGGTCAAAATGCTGCAGAGGTGAGGCATTCCCAGCTAAGCCTCCAGTCTGCACAAGTTTCTGCAAAGCAACAGACTGGCCTACCGCATCTGTGGCTCTGATAATAGACACTGCAGGCCGCTGTTGCAGCAGCACTGCCCCATGCATTTCATTTCCGCCCTCAATATATTGTAGATTAATACATCACGGCAATGTAATGCTATAGGTGTAATACTTTATGGGGGTGGGTAACTGCTACACTGCATCAGCAGCAACATTTGTGTTCTTCAGTGTAACTTCCCTCTTGCCCCTGGTTCACCAACATTAGAGCTGGAAAGCTACTGCAGACACCCAACTTATCATATTGATTTCTACTTTTAAAAGCACAGGATATTAAAAATAGGAAACCATTCCACTAGAATGCTGCTAGGCTACTGCGACCTTCTTAAAAGCCTTAGATGAGTGGTGTGTATGTATAGTCACTGCCATCCCCTCCCCCAACTCCACAAATCTTAATTATCATCATACCAGTTAAGCACAATATCTAAATGATCTTTCAGCCTTCAGGGAAAGAGAGGAATAAAGTCGACATCAAATGAAACAAAATATACAAGCAAGTGAAATAAACGGTTTTCCTCGCCCAGAAAGGGTAAGAAAAAAGCTTTGGGTGGAAAGAAATCGGCAATCAGGGCTTTGGATCAATTTTGTGAGAGCAGCTGGGAGGAAGAATGTAGACTTTTGAAATATATTTTATGAAGGAAAGCTCAAGGGCTAACTAGACAGTCCAGACAAATGCATGGGATGGAGCCCCAATGCTTTTCTTTTCTTTTCTTTTCTTTTAAAGTAGAGCAACTTCACCTTGGGTTGATTTTGAGAAGGGAAAAAACAAGGAAGCAGAGTGGGGGCGGGGACTCATTAACCTTTTCCCCCACATGCAGTGTCTCTATTCAAAATCACCCCTAAGTGGTTGTATCTTTCATGGGGTTCAAAATGAGGCAAATATGTGATGTACTTACATAGATATCGTTCCTGGTGTGATCATTGCTGTAGCTCTCAGAATACCACCATGGAGAATGAGCTGGTTGTATGCTGAGGCTCATTGATGTAGATCGTACGAGTCAGATAGACCACTGGTTTGATTGAACGAACGAACAAACAAACGAACGAACGAACGAACTAACTAACTAAATGTTCCCCCTTCTCTTTAGCACATTGCATAGCCTCTATGTGATGTGCGCAAAAGAGGGGGAGGCATGATGCACCAAGGCAACACAAGATATGTGGTGATGATGATGGTGACGATGATTCTATGACCTATGAGGTTCACATCTCAACTGTATCATGAATTCACTAAATGAACTAATGGGCAAACACGGTCTTTTAGCCTTTGCCCTCCACTATCTGCAGTATGGGCATAAATAATAATACGCAAACATCTTTTAGGGTTGTTGTAAAGACTATGTATGCGTGTGTGTGTGAAGTGCATTCAGTATTTGAAAATGCTATGTCAATGCTTACAGTTATTATTAAACACATTTGTGTACTTATTTTACCCAGTGTATTCTTCTGCTGCTGTTGTGGTAAAGTGTTAGGAGCGATGTAAGATACAGAAATGTCAAAGTCCTGCATTGCTGTTGGTCTCCAGGTATTTCACCAGGCAATGCTCATTCAACCAAGTTATGGTTGAAACCATATAGACTAGAAACTTGCCTTTTATGAAAATGAAACTTGCAGATTCTCAAAATGCTACATTCGATTGTCAGTGTCAAAATTTTACTCTCTCGTTCTGGACTTATACATGGCTTCCAGGGATGTTGAAAGCCTTGAATACAAGGTAGCACCTTATATGTGTGATTGTGCCGTTTGGATAAAGGTGCTTCCAGACGAAGCTTTTAGCATGTAGTCGCCTCATTCATGTTATGGTGGTGTTTGTTCCAGACCTATTCCATTTGTAAACCTTCCATGTTTTCCACCATGTCTTCCATAATTTTTGTTATTGCAGAAAATTCATTAAGGAGGGAAAGATGGAATAACTGCACAATTCCTTTGGATTGGTAATATGATGAGCTGTCTGTCTGGAAGCAGCCTAAATGTGTGGATGGTGTTTGTTTTTGGCTGAGAGTGAGAAGAAGGTTGGCCATGTGTCCTACTTTACAGTCCTCTATTTGAAAGCATTGTCTACTTGAAGGACTGTCCAGTCCCAGTTTGGTTTAAAGATAAAGAACCATAAGAAGGGAAGAGGGCAGCAGAGGCCTTGAGGTTGCAATCATCAGTTAGCAACCATACAGCAAACTGAGCAGGCATATGGGTCAACTGGGGCAGGGGATCTCCATGACAACAGGAGAAGGAATGAATGGAAGAATACCAGATTTTTCAGAGAATTGGCTTTGGTCCATGCAGGGCTTCATGAACAAGTGCACCATATCATTCTAAGTTGCTTCACAGTAATATACTTCTGGTTGGAGTGGGGCTTTTTGAATGAACGTCAGCAGACTGGCAGGGGCTGATCAACCAATGTGAGAAGCTTCCTCTATCCTCCAGTGTGAGAGGCTCCCCCTTACTTACAGCTAAGCAAACATTAGAGAAACACAGCTGCAGCCTTCTCCCTCCTCTGAAGCTGCAAAGGAGCAAAGCTGTGAATTAATTACTTCCAAAAGCAAGGAAGCAAACATCAAAGACATGCAATTTTGACATAGCTTTGAGGCTCCTAAATGCATTATTTTGAATCATAGGAACCTCTGTAACTTTGGGAACAGTTTCGGAACAAGCCTCATTGACCACAATGGGAGTTACTGCTGAGTAGACACACTGATGTTTGTGCTGGGAAAGACAGGGATGGGAAACACAGGGACAGGAAACACCCCTCCATCTGGGTCACGGTGAAAGGCACACTCCTGGGCAGGGCTAGCATGCCCAAAGTAAATGCGGGGGTTGGGGCACACAATAACTATAGCACAGAGAACCTAAGGAAAAGAACTGGACTTTAAGCAGTCTCAGGAAATCCATTTTTTTCCACAAAAAGCTCTGGGGTGGCTGCAGGATGGCAGCCCGCATGTGCCCTGAACAACCTCCACATACAGCCAGCTCGCAGCAAATCGCCCATGGAGACACCCCCCTGGTCATAGTCTTCCCTTCTATGGTGAGATGTATTGGACGTCAATTGAAATTAGAGTAATCATTTCCATATTTGCATCTATACATATAGATTAGTATTTGCACATTTTGTGCAAAATGGTCTCCTTTTTGGCAATGCATTTCCCGCCTTTTTTTTGGTGATGCAGAAGTGGCCATCCTAATGAGAAGCCCATAGGTGGGTGATGAGGGGTAGGGGGACCCATGTAGACAGAGTGTGCTACAGTCTAGATATTGTGTTTTATTTAGGGTGATCTTGTGCTCCCCTGTCCCTGCCGCTGCTGACGAATTTATCACTGCTGCAGTGGTGGCAAAAAAGCAGCCATTTTGCCAGGAGGCAAGGCATGGGGGAACGTGTACCTTGTTTGCAAGCAGAATCGAGCTCCCAGAAACCTCCTGGATAGTGGAAGCAACAATTTCAGTGGTGGTGGTAGTGGGGGGGGGAGGTAGGATCCCTGCCCACCCCCAATCCAACGAAAAGTGGAACAGGAAGATTTAAAACAATTGTTCTGAGAGCCCTCCACTCCTTTTCTGCCTTGCACCGTAAGACACAATGACCCCAAGGTGGAATGGGAAGGGAGGTTTCTCAGAACACTTGTTTTAAGCCATTTCTGTCCCACTTTTCCCCATATGGTATCAAAGCAGCTAACAACATCAATATGAAACATTTTGAAATAAGGATTACAATTTGTCCAAATGGAAAATAGGATTCTTGTGGAAGACAAATGCAAAAGGAGACTTTGGGTAACATTCTCCTGCTGTGTTCCTGAATGGACTCAAAGAAATAGACCCCCCTCCCACCACTGTAAAAGTGACTGAATTATAGGAGCATATGAATATGTGCTTCAATTTTATTTTGGATTCATAAAACATAAATTAATTCCAGCTACTACTGTTATGAAGTGTAACATTTTTACTCCAGATGAGTTAAGCAGTGGAGAAAACAGTTTGGTAGAAACTATATGTATATGAGACACTGGTAGGGATGGCAGAGAAATCCGCCATGGACTCCAGTGAGGCCAGATTCTTTAGAATCTGCCCCCCTCAGAGTCCGTGGTGGAATGGACTACCCCACCGCCACCCCCCCCCAAATCCCCCCGGGACGGACCCTACCTGCTGCCAGCGGGTCTGTCTGATGCCATCCATCTGCTGCCCCAGACTGCGGATGCAAATGGCGTCCGGAGTAGCCGACACCATTTGCGTCCCTGCGCTTTTTGGTGATAGGCTATGTAAATATTTACGTAGCCTATCACCGAAAAGCGCAGGGATGCAAATGGTGTTGGCTACATCGGATGCCATTTGCGTCCGCAGCCCTGCAGCAGATGCAAGTCCAGCTGCGGACGGGCCTGGTCAGCGGCTCTGCGGACTTGTCGCGGAGCGGAGCCGGACATGGAGGATTCTGGGGGAGGGACAGATCGCCTCCCCCCCCCCGCGGACACCCCCAGCAGACTGGTGAGTATTTTTCATACACCCCTAGACACTGGTTAGCATCATATGGACTTTAAAGCTTCCAGAAGATCGTAAAAGCAATGCACCGAAGTTTAGACTCATTAAACATAAGCAGAGTCAAGATTCTCTTTTCTACCTCATATCCTTACTTCAAAATTGGAGAGTTTGTAGTTGACTGTATATTGTTGGCTGTGTGGTCAAAATGCTGAACAGGCAAAGTGTTTCCAGTTTAGCCTTCAATCTAACCAGGTTCTTTGGTTGCCAAAGATTTGCCCAAAGCCTCCATGCCACATGTGGTGATGGAGGCTGCTGCCATTGTTGCAGGTCAGCTTGTTTCATGTGATGCTGTCATATCTACTCATCTGGAACAACCAATTTACTTCATAGTGTCTGTTCAGTTTCGTTCACTCGGTCAAGACACCACGAGGCCAGGTGTGTTCACCTAACTCAGCCTTTCCCAACCTGGTTCCTCCAGATGTTCTAGACTACAGCATTCTTGACCATTGACTATGTTAGTTGGGGCTGAAGGAAGTTGAAGCCCAAAACATCTGGAGACCACCAGGTTGGGCCACTGACCCAACTAGCAATGTTTGCAAGACATGGATCCAGTAGTGGGACGAAGATCACGGAGGGAGCAATCCTATGGCCTCTAGTCAGTGGCTAGACAGCCATAGGATATCTGGTTCCTGGAGAACTGACCTTCCCCTCCTTCTGTGCTGCCTCGGAGGCAGCGCGGAACAGCCCCATCCTCTGTGCTTGCACGGGAAGTGCGGACCGGCCAAAACAGGGCATTCCAGGGGGCGTTGTGGGGCGGGGAGGGCAGAAATGCCGGCAGCCTCCTCCCTGCTCTGCCTTCCGGTGGCTAGACAGCTGATATCAGCTGTCTAGCTGAAAATGCAGGACAGGAGATGTGCGGAGGGAACAATCCCCTTTGTGCTTCTCTTGCCCTGTATTGGATAGGTCGCCTACCTGCATAGGAGGTCGCCTACCTGCATAGGATCTACCTGCATAGATAGGCCGCCTACCTGCATAGGATTGTTCCCTTAGAAGTCTTCTTAGCTATCTGCATGTCTATGGGATTAATTTCCAAGGGCAGCTGCCATTGCTTTCTGAGATATTTATACATCTGCTTGACATGCTGTTGTTGAGGTCCCATTTTCCCATTAGATGATGATGATGATGATGATAAAGATAAATTCTGTGAACTCTGCCTTTTTGGCTTATTTTTTGGTACTTTACATCACGTCAAAATACCACACAAATGGATTGCGCTAAATGTCCTGCTTTCAGCAGATTCTCCATTAATACCCAAACTCACCCATTTAGAAAAGAGTGGCAGCATGAACCAATCAATTCTGTTCAAGAATAAGTGCATGTGATTTTTGCAAAAGCCACACTACTGCTCCTGCTTTGGACCTGGAAGATTTGAACAATTGTTGGCCTACTGTTAACGTTCCCTTCCTGGGCAAGGTGTTTGAATGACTGAGAGCTGGTCAACTCCAAGCGCTCTTGCTTGAAACTGATTTTCTGGATACATTTCAGTTGGGGGTCAGGCCTGGTTTTGGCATTGAAGCAGGCTTGGTCACCCTGTGGGATGATTTTTTCCAGGAAAGAGAAAGGGAGAGTATGATCTTATTGATCTTCATGGACCTCTCAGTGACATACCATCAACCATGGTATCCTTTTAGAGACAGTGCCTGAGTTGGGTGTTGAGTATAATGCTTTCCTGTGGTTCTGCTCATACCTGGATGACTGATTCCAGAAAATGGTGCTGGGGGATTTCTGCTTCACCACTTGGCATTTATGCTTTGGGTTTCCCCATGCTTTTTAACATCTACATGAAACCACTGAGTAGGGCATCCAGAGATTTGGAGTGAAGTGTCATCAATATGTGGATGGCACCCAACTCTACTTCTTTTCATCTAATACAGGTGAGGCAGTGGGAGTGCTAAATCAGTGACTGGACATGCTAATGGACTGGATGAAGGCCAATAAACTGAAACTCTATCTATACAAGATGTAGGAACTGTAAGTGGAATTAGTCTGCTCAGGGAATTAGTGTTTAACCTGTTTTAGAGGGCTTGCACTCCCCCTAAATAATCAGATTCATAGTCTGTGGATGTTCATTGATCTAGCTTTCTCTCTGAAACTACAAGTGAACTCCATGGCCCAGAGGCCAGAGCACCTTTTACCAGCTGAGGCTGTTATGGCATTTATGACCCTATCTGGACAGGGATAACCTTGCTTCAGTTATCCATTCCCTAGTTTGGATTACTACAATGTGCATTTCCAAGCCCAATTCAAAGTGCTGGCTTTGTCCTTTAAAACCTTAAACAGTTTGGGACCAAGTTATTTGAAGGACTGCCTTCACCCATATCAGCCTGCCTGCACTTTAAGATCAGAAGGAGAGGCCCTTCTCATTTGCCCACCCATGAGAGCAGTCAGGTGGGTGACCACACAGGAGAGGGCCTTCTCTGCAGTGGCCCTACACTTTTGGAACAAGCTGCCATCGGAGGTCCACCATACTCTGTCATTGCAGACTTTTAAGAAGGCCTTGAAAACATATTATTTTACCTTGGCCTTCTCTTGATATGACTGCTGTTGTTGCTGTTACTGCGGTTAACACTGTTGCTGGTTTTATTGTTGGCTTTTATTGTTTTTATGTTTTTATCACTTTTAATATTTTAACTGTTTTTATGTATTCTATTGCTGTAAGCCACCTTGGGAGGGCTTCTGCCTTGAAAGGTGGCCAAGAAATATTATAAATAAATAAATAAATAAATAAACAAACAAACAAACAAATAAATAAAATGTGTTGTCCATGGGGCTACTTTGAAAATGGTCGAGAAACTTCAGCTCAGAATATAGCTGTAAGACTACTAACTGGGATTGGGAGATACGGCCACATCATGCCAGTGCTTTGTCATTCCAACCTTCTCCCAGTCTATTTCCCGGCCCAATTCAAGGGACTGATTTTGACCTTTAAGGCCCTTCACAGCTTGGGCTCCAGGGACCTGAAGGACCACCTCTCAGGCACCACATGTACCTACCCAGACCTTGAGATATTCTCTGGAGACTGTCCTTTGAGTGCTCCTGCCAAGTGAGGGGGGGGGCAGGTGGCTAGAGGAGAGAGAGATTCTTTTCAGTGGTGGTGCAGTGGTAGAGAATGCCCCCCCCCCCTGGATTGACTGGCATCTATTTTGATGTCAGTTCGATGGCAGGTGAAAAACTTCTTATTTCCCCAGGCCTTAGCATCTGCTTTAGCTTTAAGATGTTTTTACTCCCTGTGATTTGTGTTTTTATGGTGTATTTTACTTTAATCAGTATCTGTCGGCCACTGGAAGGGGCACCACTGGTGGAATGGATTCCCTCTACTTCCTGTAGTCCTTTGCATGCTCGCTAAGTCTGCTTTGGAGTATTGGGGGATACCCTGGGGTAGATGGGCGGTGCTCTGCAAGAGATGGGGGTGGAGGTAGGAGAAGAGGAAGGGGAAGGGGAAGCCCCACTGTGTGAACGGAAGTCCAGTTGTCATCCATTGTTTTAATTGTTATTGAATTTAAATTATTTTGTTTCCTGTGAGCTGCCCTGAGAACTCTCTTCTAGAGCAGCCTATAAATACTGTAAATTAAATAAAAATAAAATAAAAAATAAATTTAGGGATTGTGTATTCTCCTTGGAATTTCATTTGGGAAATGTGTCAGTGGAATAATAACCATCAGACTCACTGACACTTTTCCAAAATTCAGTTGGACTGCCTTCTACTGGGAAAAAGAAAATACAAAGCTTTGAGCCCTACAAAGCGATTCTTCGACGAATATGAAAACAAGACTAGAAAGTGCACTGGACTGAAATAACTTAAATATTTCTATACTTAAAGTGTACGCTAGTTAACATAGCAAGAAGTATTTGTTAAGACTAAAGCTGGGCAAAATATCACCCCACCCCCCAGTTTTGTGGGACCATTTTGCATGAATATTTAGCCACTTTTGAAGGGGCATGAATTGTAAGAATGGGGCATAGTGGCCTTTTAAATACAAAGTCATCAAGGGTTTTTCTTTTCTCTTTTACCAAAAAAAGAGAGGCTTTGCTGCTGCCTCAAGGGGCAGTTTGGCAGCTCTCAGTAGCCCTGCTGCATTCCTGGGGGGCTGCCATTAATTTCCCCGCAAAGAACATCCCTTGGAATGATGCTATATCATGACATAGTATCATTCTCAGGGGCATTTCTGTGCCAGGAATGTGGCCAGGCTGCAGAGAGAAGCCAAGCTGCTACCTGAAGCAGTGGCAAGGCTTTTTCTGTTGTAAAAGAAAAAAGAACAAAAGAATATATTAAAAAAAAAACACCTTGTCCTCTTCATATTTAAAGGTAAGACCTCAAAAATGTTTAGGATTTGCTCCCTCCCCCCACCAAAGATTAATCCAATCTATTAGGGCTATGCACCACTTTGGCCTGAGGCCCGAAACCTGAGTTGAAGCTGGCTGCTTCGGGACACTTTGGCCCCCTTCCGAGGTGAAGCGGAGGGAGCACAAAGCAACCCGAAGCAGGTCGATGGCTCTCCGAAGTCTCTCTTTGGAGCTTCGGGACCTTGGTCCAGCTGCACCAGTGCCTCCAGCTCCTTACCCAAGCCACCCATCACCATCGTCGTCGCTGCCGCCCCCCCGGTGCTGCTGTCCTGCTGCCACTGCCACCTCTGTTGCCACCGCCTCTGCCGCCACCGCAGTCATCACCGCCATCATCACCGCCGCCAGCTCCTGAGCCCTGGACACATGCCGGCTCTTGTTGCAGGGAGTCGCCTTCCTGGAAGTTGCCATTTTAAAAATGGCGACTGCCTGCAGCAAGAGCCGGCATGTGTCCAGGGCTCAGGAGCTGGTGGTGGTGCTGACAGCGGCAGTGATAGCGATAGCAGCGGCAGCAGTGGCGGAAGAGAAGGAGGTGGCTGCAGCGGAGGATGTGGTGGCGGTGGCGGCAGAGGCAGTGGCGGTGGAGGAGGCAGAGGAGGTGGCAGTGGATGCCTGGGTAAGGAACTAGGGGGTTGCGTGGGGATCTAGGGGGGGGCGAAGTGGGATTTGGCCATCTGAATCCCACTTCAGGTTCAGGGCTGAGTCGGGTCGGGGCCCCCCCAGATCAGCCCGAGCTGAATTGGGCCTGCCTCGGAAGCTGCAAAGTGGCTTCTGAGTCGGATTGGGGGGTTCATGCACAGCCCTACAATCTATGGTGTGTGAAACCAAGGGTGTTTCTACATTAAGCAGCCCCCCCGCATCCTAACCAGGGCTCTCTGCTTTCAGTTTCATTGTGGGATTAGGATGGGCTCCTTTACATGGCAGACACATGGTTTTAATAGATGTGGGCACCTCCCTCCCTCCTTCCCTGGCAGGTGTACAAAGGAGTGTGGGAGGGAGAGTCTGTTTTTGTCATTGCTTGCCTTGTGCTATACTGTTTCCTTGCAGCCCTAAGGAAAGCTATGACTTACTTCTGAGTAAATGTAAGATTGTGCTGTAAGTTTGCAACCCTCAGCACACTTACTCAAGAGTAAGCCCCACTGAACTTAATAAGGTTCTCTGAATCAACAGAGGACATTGATTCTGAGCTTGGTGGGGTGGGGGATCACATCTGTCGTCCTTCATTGGAGGAAGACATTTTACCCTCTTCCCCCTCCGTTCAAGAAATGTGCTCAAGCATTTACATGGCAGACACATGGTTTGAATCGAGGAAAGTCCTTCCTCAGCAAGTTCATAGCGCAATGCCAGCCTTACATAGCCATTGCCGATATGGCGCCATTAACTTTTATTACTAGCTTATCTTCAATCTTTTTGAAAGTGGGATAAAGGAGGAAATGTGTGGGAGACATCTTGGAGGTCGATGATGTTGTGTAAAGGACCCACAAACTTCTGTGAGTGACCAGTCATGAGCATGCAATAAATCGCTTGTGTAGAGACACCGCAAATACATGAAAAGTGTTGAACTGAATATTTTGGCCCAGCGCTACTTAAAACAAAGACCCCATTTGAGCTCTATTTGCACTGTGACACCTGCAGTTAGTAATTCTAGCTGAAGGTCTACATTTGTAGCAGGATGGACATTGTAAGATGCATCTTAGCAGCCACAAATGCAGCTCTCACTTGCTGTTGTCCATTATAGATGTATAGCAATAATGGTTAACTTTACACACATAATTTTGTGCCATAAACTTCCCCCAATCCATGAATAGTGGAACCATGAACTAGGGAGTAAATTGTCACCAGGAACTATTTGCCCAACACGCTCTCAAGTGAATCTGTTTAAGAGATCACTTGCCTGAGCAATCTTGTAACTTTTTTGCCTATGTTGCTGCTAAAATGAGTGCTAACTTGTAGCAGTCATCAGAATATCCACAGCATTAAGTACTGTGCTGTATTGCTCCATTCCCCAAATGAAAGGTCTTCTGTTCCATCTTTTGAGCTGGTGTAGTAAACGTGAAAAACAGAAGTGTCAAAGTGTGATTTGACACAGTCTGCATATCAAAAGATTCTGGCACCTTGTTTGCTCAGATCTATTGCTCATTTTTACATCTTAGAGTTTTATGGGATGAGGGACAGATTGGGGGGTTAGGACAGAACACAGCAGCTCCCAACCCTGTGCCCTCCAGCTGTGTTAGACTACAACTTCCATAATCCTGTCTTGGGGATTATGGGAGTTGTAGTCCCTCACATCTGGGGTCCCCAGGTTGGAGAAGGCTGTCCTCAAGTTTTGACAAATCTACCATATCCTTCAGGCAGTAGTTCAGCTTTCTCTGGATGGTGTTCTTAAAGTGTCTTCTGTTATTTATGGATATAATTATTCAAATTATTATTAACAGATTCTGAGTGGAATGTGGTCTTATCCAATTCCACTTCCAGATTTCAAAGCAATTAATATTCTGGGGCAGCCTTGGAAGCAAAGAATGCAAGCGTTGCCACTTGTTCAAACATAAACAAATGATGATGCTCCGTAAGCATTACTCTCTTCCCCATTATTAACTTCAGTCAATTAATATTTATGAACACAAGAACTGCCTTATTGGGCAGGCCAAAGGTCTTCTGTCTAGTTCAGTATTCTGGTCACTGCTACAGCGAAGTGCATAAGTATGGCATGATGGAAATTGCAATTTGTTCTGTTGCTTGTTCTCAGCATATGGAAAAATGGTATACTGCATCTGAATATGGAGGTTCTGCTATTTTGCTTTCATGCCTAACACTCTAACAGGGCTGGCCCAAGATATTTTGCTGCCTGAGGTGGAAGAGCAAATAGCGCCCTCCTCTGAAGTCAAGATACATAGTACCGAAGGCCAGTCATGTTATTTTGGCATCTGAGGCAGAAAAGTTCACAAGCTTCTCTCCTTGGGAATAACAACTCAATAAAAATAAATTAAATGACAATTTGCTGCCATTTCATAACACCTAAAGTCAGCTTCCTGAGGCAGCCCCGTCACTCTTCCCAATGCTTGGGCTGGCCTTGCATTCTAATAGTCTATCCTTTATTGATGTCTATTTTGAAAGAGTTTTTCAGCTCTATCATGGCATCCTGGGAGAATGACCCTCGTGGATTAGTATGCCTTGTGTGAAGAAATGCCATTCCCTTATTGTGCAGCTGCTGGAGAGGGCAGATTTGCCTGGCCTTTCCTGGGATAGACAGGAAGCAGAAACTTCTTTACCATGCTGAGTGATGCTGGCCAGCCAATGAACAGGGCCAGGGACACTGCCTTATGAGACCAGCACCAGCCATTGACTGCAGCAAGTGGCAGCCCCTCCCCCCCAAGGCTGGGCAGTGCAGCCAACTGACGTGAGGGGCCGAGTAGGAATGTTGTACTGGCTTAAGGTGAAGCCTTTTCCACCCACTCCACATTGCTGTTGTGGGGTAAAATCTACAATTTCGTCTGATTCCACATTGTTTATGGGTCACAATTAGGGCTGTGCACTGCTTTGGTCTGAAGCCTGAAAAATGAGGTGAAGTGGGCCAATTCAGAAGTGCCTCAGCGGGATATGAGGCAGATCAGACCAGCACTGAGGTGCCCCAAAGCAAAGCGGCTCCTATGCGAGACGCCTCGGAGATTCAGAGCTCTTATGATGCATTCTGAGCAGCCCAGACAGCCTGGCGCCAAATGTCTCAACTTGCGAGAGATCAGGGAGGGGGAGAAGAGGAGGAGGGAGCAGGGAAGGGGGGGAGGAGGAGGAAGAGGAGAGGGAGTGAGCCAAGTTAGGGCTGAACGTAACCCAGTAATTGCCAGTCAGTAACGGGACTACTGGAGTGGAGAGATCAGCCTGCTTGCTTGCTGTCATTTCATTGTGTGAGAGGGTGCGCATCAGTTAGGTGGTGGTTTTGTTTTGAGAGAGAGAGACTAGAGGGAGCTCCTGCGTTTGCAGCTTTGGTATCCTTCTTTATTCCCAATCAGAATTCAATTATTCACTCTCTTTCTTTTGTAGATACTTTATTTTAAAAAAGAAACATTTAGTACTGAGTTTGAGTTTCCCCCCTGTACTTTGTTTCACCCAACCCCATCCTTCTGTAATTGGTTTTTACCTTTCATTCTTTTTGTTTGTTCATTTTAAAAACCAGAAAAAAATCACTTTAGTTGCTTAGCTCCCCCACCCTTTCAGTCTGTATGGCTGTGTTTGCTCATTGTGAGAGAGATCATTCTGGTGGTGTTAGAGGGCTCTCTGTCTGAAGTTATTTGGCTAGAGGTGTGTGTGTGTTTGTCTCAATTGAACTATTCTGTTTCTTTAATAACCAAACATTTTTTATTTACTTTGAGTTTCATCCCTGGGTCTTCCTCCCCCACCATTCCTGTTTCTTCATTTTAAAACCATTTTTTTAACTTCAGTTTTATTTATTTTATTATTAAATGTATTAATCGCCCATCTGGCTGGTCACCCAGACACTCTGGGCGATGTACAACATACAATAAAAACAGTTTAAAACAATAAAATTCTACAATAAAAACATTTTCTAAAATACCCTAACCCACCCCAAATGCCTGCCTGAACAACAACGTTTTTAATGCATGACGGAAGCTCATTAAAGAGGGGGCATGACGGAGTTCCCTAGGGAGGGAGTTCCACAGAGTGGGGGCCACCACAGAAAAGGCCCTCTCCCTCGTCCCCACCAGTCTAGCTGTCCTGGCTGATGGGACAGAGAGAAGGCCATCCAAGGCTGATCTTGTTAAGCGGCCTGTCTGGTGCTGCTGGAGGCGCTCCTTAAGACAGGCTGGGCCAGAACCATATAGGGTTTTAAAGGTCAAAACCAACACCTTGAATTTGGCCCGGAAAACAACTGGTAACCAGTGCAACTCCTTCAGCACTGGAGTGATGTGATCTCGCCGGCAGCTGCCTTTAATCAGGCAAGCCGCTGCGTTCTGTACCAGCTGCAGTTTCCGAACCGTCTTCAAGGGTAACCCCACGTAGAGCGCATTACAGTAGTCTAAACGAGAGGAGACCAGGGCATGTACTACCGATGGGAGCAGATGGTCGGGAAGGAAGGGGCGCAGCCGCCGTATCAGATGGAGTTGATACAGCGCTATCCGGCTCACAGCTGACACCTGAGCCTCCATGGACAGCTGGGAGTCCAAAATGACCCCCAGGCAGCAGACCTGGTCTTTCAAGGGTAGCCGTACCCCATTCAACACCAGGTCAACATCCCCCAGCCTCCTCTTGTCTCCCACCAAAAGTACCTCGGTCTTGTCAGGGTTCAGCTTCAGCCTATTCCTCCCCATCCAGCCACTCACCATCTCCAGACATTTGGACAGGGATTCTATGGCCAACCTTGGTGAAGATTTAAACGAGAGGTAGAGCTGCGTGTCATCTGCATATTGATGACACTGCACCCCAGACCTCCTGATGATAGCCCCCAGCAGCTTCACATAGATGTTAAATAGCATCGGGGAGAGGATGGAACCCTGTGGCACCCCACAAGTAAGTGGCCACGGGTCCGAAACCTCCTCTCCTAGTGCTACCCTCTGGTACCTGCCGGAGAGGAAGGACCGGAACCACCACAATACGGTGTCCCCAATGCCCAACCCCTCCAGGCGGTCCAGGAGGATACCGTGGTCAACGGTATCGAAAGCCGCTGAGAGGTCGAGGAGAACAAGGAAGGAGCATTCACCCCTATCCAGAGCCCTCCTCATATCATCTACCAAGGCGACCAAGGCCGTTTCTGTCCCATGCCCATGCCTGAAGCCCGACTGAAATGGGTCTAGATAATCAGTTTCTTCCAAGTGTGCCTTCAACTGCACCGCCACCACCCGCTCAATCACCTTGCCCCAAAATGGCAGATTTGAGACTGGGCGAAAGTTGTTCAAAACTTGAGGATCCAAGGAGGGCTTCTTTAAGAGCGGTCTTATCACTGCCTCCTTGAGGGCTGATGGCATCACTCCCTCCTCAAGGGAGGCGTTCACCACCGCCTTGATCCCCTCACCCAGTCTCTCTCTGCAGCTCATAATGAGCCAAGATGGGCAAGGATCAAGTAAGCAGGTGATCGGCCGTACCGATGAAAGCACCTTGTCCACTTCATCAGGAGGAAGAAGCTGGAACCGATCCCACAAAACCGGTTTGCCACAGGCCGCCTCTTGCTCACTAACTGTATACACAGCGTGCAGAGTAACACACCTAATCTGATCAATTTTATCTGCAAGGTGCCTTGCCAAGGCCTCACAGGAGGCCTTAGAATGCTCCAGTGGTTCCGGAGCCACAGGACTGACCAGGCTCCAGACCACTTGGAACAGCCTCCTGGGACAGCACTCTGCAGACACGATGGAGGCAGCATAATATTCCTTTTTTGCTGCCTTCACCGCCACGTGATAGGCTGAAGATACAGCTCTAGCCCGTGTCTGATCGTCTTTGGAGCGAGACTTCCGCCACCAGTGCTCTAGCCGTCTCACCTCCTGTTTCAGAACTCGTAACCGCAGATTAAACCATGGTGCAGTCCGAGCCCTGTTCAGTGGGAGAGGGCGTTTCGGAGCCACCCGATCTAATGCCCCAGTGATTGCAGCATTCCAGCCACCCACCAGGGTCTCGACCGAGTGGCCGTTGGCATGCCCCAGAGAATCCCCAAGCACGTTCAGGAATCCATTTGGATCCATAAGACGCCTGGGGCGGACCATTTTAATGGGTCTTCCACCCCTGCGGAGGGGTTGTGGAACCGAGAAGTCCAACGTCACCAGATAGTGATCTGACCATGACAAGGGGGTGGTGGATATACCCCCGACTTCCAGATCACTCCCCGCTTCTCCAGAAACAAACACAAGGTCTAGTGCATGACCGGCTACCTGGGTGGGCCCAGTTAGAATACGGTGCAGCCCCCAGGAGGCCATGGTCTCCATGAAGTCCCGAGGTGCTCCTGTGAGGATGGCCTCCGAATGTATGTTGAAGTCCCCCAACACCAGTAAGTTAGGGGACTGTACATGCACATCAGAGACCACCTCAAGCACCTCGGCCAGGGAGTCAGTCGTGCAGCGGGGTGGACGGTACACGAGCAGAATCTCCAGACTGCCCTTCGGGCCCAACCTCCAGTACATGCACTCAGCAACCTTGGCCTCCCGGAGAGGGGGTCTGGTGAAGACCAAGGACTCTCGGTAGATAACAGCCACTCCCCCTCCCCGATCCCCAGCCCTCGGCTGCTGTGCATACGAAAATCCAGCTGGACACATGGCTGCAAGGGTTGGAGCAGCAGCCTCGGCCAGCCAGGTCTCCATAATACATGCCAGGTCTGCACCCTCATCCAGGATCATGTCATGGATGAGGGAGGTTTTCTGGGTAACAGACCTGGCATTGCAGAGCAGCAAACGAAGGCCAGAAGACGGGGTCACGCCTCCCCCAGCCATCCTTTGGCTCTGGACAGGCCCGGAGCAGGGGACAGATACTACACATCTCTGTCTTGTTCCCCTTACCTGGCATGGCCTGCCCCTAGCGCTCTGCCAGCGCCTGCTGCCCAGCCTCGGTATCTTCTGGCTCCCAACACTCCCCCCACTGCCTCCATCAGGTGGACACATGCCCCCTCGCTCCCGCCTATCAGGCAGGCTAGCCACTCCTAAAACCACAACAAAATCCCCCAGGAAAAAGAAAACACACACACACATACACACACAAAACAATTAAAAATCCCCTTAAAAATAATGCCAGGCCAGAGTCCACAGGGAAGGCCAGGTGGTGGTGGTGGTGGTGGCGGCGGCAGCAGCGGCGGCAGCAGCAGCAGCAGCAGGCCCAGCGGCAGCAGGCCCGCCTCTTCCCCGGTGGTGGTGGTGGCCTCTCCTGCAGGCCCTGACTCTCCCCCCTTTTCAATTCTCTCTCAACCATTAGTTTGCCCTTACTTTGAATATATATATAGTACTTCCTTGTCCTTGTCCTTGCTTCCCCTCCACCCCCTTCTCAAGTCCTGTATTCCTTCCCTTCCTATTTTTGATCTCTTATCCCTAAAAAAATAATAATTAAAAATTAAAAACCCTTTCTCTTCTGTTAGGAATATATCAGGTGGCCCAAAAGTAGGTATACAGTTGTTTAGAATGTTGATGGGAGGGGGAGAGAATGTGTGAGTAGAAGATGTGTGGGTAGAGTCAGAATGACAGTTGGGAAGAGTGAGTGACAGGGAGCGACAGTTAAATCAGTTAACTGTAGAGAGTGAGGGGAGTGAGGCCCTTAAGTAGGTATACAGTTTAGTTTTTTAGTGGTTTTTTTTTTTTTACTGATATTGTGAATGATGGCAGCGAACTTGAGTCAAGAACAAAGAAAGTGGATTCTAAAGCAGTACTGGAAGACTGAAAATGCCGAGCAGGTGCGCACAGCGTGGCAAGAAGCATCTGACACTCCTCCACCAACTCGTCTGACAATTTATCGTCTTAGAGATAAATTTGAAGCAACAGGTGCAGTGGCTAATGCACTGAAATCTGGACATCCTAGGACGTCTATGACAGAGGAAAATGAGATGAGAGTCGCTCTGACATTTGTGAACAGTTCGAAAAAGTCCACACAACATGAGTCTAAGCATGTTACACGATGTGGTAGTGCCACAGCTCAGAACCAGGGCTAACTTCACTGAACTGCTCTTCCAACAAGATGGGGCACCTCCTCATTATGCTTTTGCAGTAAGGGACTATCTTGACAACACCTGCCCACAGCATTGGATCGGACAACGTGACAGCATTGAATGGCTGCCATATTCACCTGGCTTAACACCAATGGACTTCTTTTGGGTGGGGCGTAGTAAAAAATAAGGGGTTTGAGAGGAATCCCCGGACAGTGGAAGAATTAAAAGAGTTCATCTCAGAAGCATTTATGGACATTGATGCAGACTGGAATTTGTGTTGTAGTGTGTGTCACAGTGTTCTGGACAGGTTCGAGGAATGTTGCAATGTTGATGGAATATATTTCGAGCACTTATGAGATTCAACAGTGTTAAACAAATGTAAATGTAATAAACAATGTAATAAAATGCAAATAAACTATACTGTATACCTACTTTGGGGCCACTCTGTAGTTAGCTCCACCCCCACCCCCCGCTTGTAGTTTAGCATTTGCTTTTCTTTTGCTCTTGCGTGTGTGTGCTTGTGCTGTGTGGATAAGCAAAAACTGTCGATTAAGCATTACACAGTCCACATTTCCAAAAACAGCGGGCAAAGCACTACCCACATCAACAGCTATTATTTAAATTATATACATAATACTACACTGTGTGGCAAAGCAAGCAAGCCCAATATGAGGCATCTTTGGCGTGTTAGGGATGTGGGTGAGGTGCCGCTGGGAGCAGCAGCACTGGTAGGCAAGCTGCCTGTCCCCCAGGCCAGATGGTGTGTCCTGGTGTAGCAGGGCAGCAGAGTGCAGAAGCAAGTTGCAGCGCCCAGAGGTGCCTGTTTGAGGAGGCTGGTGCAGGCAGCAGCAGCAGCACGGTTGCCAAAGGAGCACCTTCTCCTTCTGGAGTGGAAGACGGGAGTCTGCTGATGGATGTTACGTCAGAGGTGTCTGATGTCCTCAGCCTGGTGGAGGATCAAGAGGAGGAGATCCTCCAGGATGTGGGGGAGGACGAGCAGCAGGCAGAGGCTCCAGCACCCGACCCCTATTCCATTGTTCCTCCTGCTTGTGTGGTGACCCCCGAGACTCAAGGCAGGCAGTCTCTGTCTCCACAGAAATGCCAGGGCAGCATTGTGCGGGAACACTTTGAGGTGGGGGTGGATCCCATCTGCTGCCACTGCAAGGTGTCTCTGAGCAGGGGGAAACAGCCAGGGCACAACACCACCAGCCCCATGCTCCTGCACTTATGGAGGCAGCACCAATTGGTCTTGCTTGGGGAACAGGCCCCCACATCCCAGTAGGCAGGCAGCAGGGGCAAGCAGAAAGCTGGTGGTGCTGAAACTCCGGCAAGCTCTCCGTCCCTCACTCCCAAGAGGCTTAAGCAGGCCACCATCGAGGAGATGGGAGGGGGGAGAAGTATGGGTCCCCAAGGTGGGGGTTTCCATAGTTTGACTTGATGTGCCCTCCTGGCAGGGTTGCTCCCTGTGTCTTGCTGCCTTTCTAAGACAAGACAACTGAGAGCCTGAGGTCATGACTGTGATTCTGAATAGGAAAGTACTAGGAGAAAGGGGTTGTTTGCACTTCAAAGAAACCTACAGCATTGATTAGGGATAGTGTCCTTCTCCACTTCAAAACCTAACTTCTCTGATTATCCCTTCTGAGTTTGGTTTGAGTTTCTGAGAACAGCACATTTTACCTGTGCCTAGCACAAAAACTACTGGGCCAAACTGCCTGAAATTTGACAGGTGGGATCCCCTCCATGGGGGGCTGAGAGTTCCCCAAAGGTCATGCACTTCTGTGCAACCAGTGAAAAGTTATAGCTCTTTGCTTTGAGAGTTTTTGTTAAATAAATCTAATTCCACCTGCCCCTAGCACAAAAACTACTGGGCCAAATTGTCTGAAATTTGGCAGGTGGGATCTGCTCCATGGGGGCTGAGAGCTCCCCCAAATTTCATGTATGTCTGACAACTCAAAATGTTATGGCTGTTTGTGTTTTACCATGCAAGTCAATGGGGAAACATCAAAAACCAGTGATTTGGATGTCCAAAACTCGCTTTGGATTTGGATCCGAGTCAAAGTGGATGGGGTTCAAATTGGTCTGAAGTGAAGTTGGCCAGTTCAGAAGGCCCAAATTGGCATCTGAAGCAAAGGGAGGGGTGTGTGCACAGCCCTAGTCACAACTTGAAGGTCCAGGGTAGGTTGGGAGGAATTTAAGGCATGACTACCCAGGTGAGCACCCTGAAGTATCTTACGGGTGAGGAGCATCTATCCAACTAACCCTGCACTGCTGATTGTCTTGACAAGATACAGTGGGAAGCCACCCTGAAGCCCAGGTGACATCATTCTATCTAAAGTTATCAGGGGCCTACTTAGCATGCCTGAAGGTTGGTAGGCAATGAAAACTACGAATCAATTCTCAGGCTAGGCCAGATGTGATACAGCCAGGGCTGGACCTTGGGACCACAATCCAGGGCCCTGCAGCCCCCCCCCACCCGAAATGACTACACAAAGAGCAGCTGGTAATGGGCCAGTGGTAATCAGGCCTAGCTTCAGCACCTCACCAGGCATGCGCGTTTTACAGGCATGTACATGGTTACTGATGCTCATTTCATTATTTTCTTGTTTAAGGATATGACACTTTTCTACGACGTGGTGCTGATCAGTTCTAAAAAGGTAAAGGTGTCCCCAACCAGTCATGTCCGACTCTAGGGGGTGGTGCTCATCTCCATTTCTAAGCTGAAGAGCCAGCGCTATCCAAAGACGCTTCCGTGGTCATGTGGCCGGCATGACTGAACACCGAGGTGAATGGAACACTGTTACCTTTCCCGCTGAACCGGTACCTATTTATCTACGTGCAATTTCTTGCTTTCGAACTGCTAGGTTGGCAGGAGCTGGGACTGAAGACGGGAGCTCACTCCATCACGCGGCACTCTAGTCTCGAACTGCTGTCCCTTCCGGTCTGCAGTTCAGCGTCTTAACCACTAAGCCACCGCGGCCCCAGCAGAACTGATACAACTATCAGTTCTAGTTGGTGCTTATTCCCAAGTAAATGTGTTGTGCATCCGGGTAGCAGAAGGAGACTCCCATTTTATTCCTGGAGTCATAAGTGCTATGATTGAAGTGAGTTTAAAATGCAGAACTGCACATGGCTCAGAGTTTTCCGTTTTCCAGCAGGATTAGTAAACGGGGTTTGTCCGTGTGTTTTGTTTTGATTCTTGCTCAAAAAAGAAATCGGGAATCTAGATGCAGTTGTAAAGCATGGAATCTTGTGTGCTTCAGAGCCAAAGTAATGCACATGGCAAAAAGTCACCCCGCATAAGACTGTGACATCCAGGGTATAAAGTTACTTAGCTTCACCACTGGGTCCAGCACTTTTAGGCAGGGTGGAGTAGCTCGCCTAAGGTTGACAGCAGCAGATGTGTCTTCTTAGCTCTCACCTTAAATTACAGTGACCTGTCAGGGCTGAATTAATGAAGTTATACAAGTTTCTGCTCTTTGCAGATCCTGGTAATTTCTGTGTGGCCTTTTATTACTGATCCTGTATTGGTCACATATCTTTATCCAAGGGACTGGGCAACACTTCCTTTTGTCTATCTTAAACATCCTGCTTTTTAATTGAAGGATCCAGGGTATTTGTGTCTTGATTTTTTTCCCTATTTGCCCTCTCTACACTGCTCATGATTGCTGCCCGTGGAAAAGTATCATTGTGCAAAATGTTTGCCATTCTGTATCTCTGTTCCTGTTTAGGAAAGTTAATTTTATCATTCTATAGAATTTAGTGGAGTCACATCATGGATGACATCATTAAACCCATCATGCCTCCTCTCTCACATAATTTATTATTTTGAAATTTCAAAGGGTATAGCCTCTGCTTTCTATTATTTCTAACGACTCACTATACTGAAAAGAACTGCAATTCAGCTGACACTTGAACAATTACAGGACATCTTCATCTTATTATCACATCCACATGGTGGAAAATAAGTAGAGCATCTGTTCTGCCAGGGAGAGAGAGGTTTGCAAGGATTCAAGTCAAGCAGTGAACACACACTGGAAAGTTCCCCTGCTAGCTTGGTTTATTCAGAGAAATTACACACAACATAAGAGGAAAGAAAACAGCTACACAAACTCACATCCCTTCTGTTGCTGAGGAACCCCCAAAACAGCACAGACTTCACTCCTAAGCCAGCATGCCATGACACACACCAAAATCCCAGCCCACTGAGAGGTGCATGGTGGACAGAAGCCTTTGGGTTTATATTCCTTCCACCATTCACTGCAATATAAATTGCCCAGTCATCTCACAGGTCTTTTGGCCTTACTGGTAACACACACCTGACACCAAGTAGCTCATTCTTGCTCGCCCAAAGCCCCTGGTCCCGGGTACAGCAAAGACTTAGGCATAGAGAAGACTTATTGTATGCATCAAATCCTAACCTCCTCACCACACAAGGGTCTTCTGGTAGGTCCCACTACAGCATCCCATAGCAAAACCAAAGGAGAAAATGCAACCAGTAAACAGGGAGGAAGAGACATCTTCACTTCTAGAAGAGACACAAACAAATGCCATGCAGGGGCGGTTTTGATTACAGTGTTGGGTACTTCTTTTGTCACTCCTCTTTGCTTTGAGAGTTTCCAGGTGTCATTTCTAGGATGTCAGAAGAACATTTTCATTGTACAATATGCTAGAATTGGTAGCAATCGTACAGAATCCTTGTTTGTTGTTCATGACAGCAAAAGCTTTGGCTGGTATCCAATTAACCCTCTTGCCAATGGACTAGTCCCATTGTTGATGGCTTTCAGGTGGGCAGTGAAAACAGTTTTATTTGACCTGGCTTTTAATGGTTTTTAATTTGAGATTGAAGTTTTAGCTCTGCTCAGTTTTAGTGCTTTGTATTTGTTATTGTTTGGTGTATTTTGTTTTGTAAACAGCTTTGGGGGCCCTTTTTAGTGCCAAAAGGTGGTATAGAAATGCCTGTAGAAATAAATAAGGAATTTCCAATGGGTATTAGGGGACTAAGGTGAGATCCAAGAGATCCAAGCAGGTACCTGGCTCTCTTGCAGCATCACATATCTGGGACACCTGGGAGAGAATGAATAAATGGAGTACAGCTTAGGAGTGGTGCCAATGTGCCCATAGACACCTGTTTTGGTGCCCACCAGTAAGAATCCCCTGATTTTTATTTTATTTCTTACTATCTTTTAACTGGGAGGTTGGCATGGAGCTCAGACCTCACCTTTACCTTGTACTTAGGCTTTTGAGCAAATTACTTTTCTTTTAGTCTCACCAATTTGCCTTCTGGGAAATGAGTGTTTTGTGACTGGTCATGCCTGCCATGGCAGCCATTTTATGAATGGGCACCCCCGCCCCCATGGCAGCTATTTTGTGAGAGTGCCGACAACACCCTCTCAAGATTCAAAACATGCCCAATGATCCAGGGGTTTGGGGACCCCTGGCTTAGGAATTAGTAGCTATCAGGGCAAGCCTGTAATACCACTCAACAATTTGCCTCATTAATTTTAACTATTCATTTTATTAAATTTATATCCTGCCTTCTCACTAAAAATGGCACCCAGTGCAGCTACCAATAACACAAAGACTGAAAACAATTTCTTAATTATAAAACACAACATACAAATCAATTTAAAAGACAAAAAATAATAGTGATGGAGCAGAATTGCAACCAAGGGATGCAGAATGTGTTGCTAGATCCAGTGCTGAATTTTAATGCATCAGAAGATGGGGACCTGGAAGCTGTGGAAAAAATGTATTTTGACATCCTTGTTAAGAGATCCCCTTTATAGTTAGAACACAGACTCCAGTTCATAGCTCCATTTGGTTATGGCCTCACCTACCTTTTTGGTATGTACTAGAAAGCCAAGACTATAGTATAAATATCAGGAAGTAAAACCAAAATGGTTTGACATTTGATACGAAAATGAAGCACACCTCATTCTTTAGCCTACTTGTTGTGTGTAAATAAAGTAACTCATGGATTATGTGGAAATGAAATTGGTTCAGAATGTTTTCTGTTCCATCCTATAAACAGGTGTGCATTTTTGATCATCAGGCAACAGTATCTTTTTAAACATTCTCTCAGCCAGGTGGAAGCCACTTATCCAGAAGCAGCACCTGTGCAGCTGGTAGAAGATGGTGCCAATTTGGAAAGATATTCATGATCATCCTTTGCTCCCTATGGTTGGGCCTAATGAGCTGCTTGTGGATAAATGACTACCACAGAGCTGGAAATATGTCTCAGAGACACCAACATGCCAGCATGATATAGACGAATATGTGAATTTGTTGCCACAGATGTAAACTGCTGAATTTGGTCTTAAATGCGGGAGTGGGCAACTTGTGGCCCTCAAGATGTTTTGGCCTACATCTCTCCTCATCTCTCACCATTGGCTATGCTGCCTAGGGCTGATGGGAGTTGCAGTCCAACAACATCTGGAGAGCTGCAAGTTGCCCACCCCTGCTTTAACGGCTTAGTAAAAGTATCAGAACATGAGAAGTTCAAGCAATGCATATGTTCCAAGTTCAGATATAATATCCAGAGGGCAGCCATGTTAGCTATTCACTAGCAGCTGGAAGCTACATAAAAAGGATACAAAGGACCAGACCCTGCAACAAATTCAGATGTCAGCTCTGTCCCATTATCTATTCTGGAAGAAACACGATTATAGGACCTAATACTGTCACTCACATTGGGGGATCATTCACTTGCTTATATTCCAATGTGATGTATGCCAACTTCTGTCAGCAACGCACTTCTAAATAGGGGGAAATGGCCAGTTTCTATGGAATAGGCACAAATTTGATACCAGAAATGGCGATATTAAAATCCAGTGGCAGAATACTTCAGCCTCTGAGGACACTCTGTCACTGACCTTAAAGTGGCCATTGTGAAGCACAGAAACGTCAAAGGGAGATTGGAGGGAGAGAGTGCTCTACAAAAATTCATTAACAGCTTTAAGTCTGTTACCAGAGGCTTGAATAGGGATAAAGGACTTTTAAAAAAAATCACACTACTTGTGTTATTTGCCAGGATGTTTGTGTTATCAGCAACTGCATTGTGAATGGCCACTGTTACCCCCCCCCCCACACACACACAACTGAACTTCACATTATTAAGTGTAGGATTTGGTTTGGCCAGTGGAGATATTAGTATCTTCAGGATAAAGCCACTGCAGAAGAACCCATAGGTGGTACTGCTCTGGGTACATATTAAACCGAATTCCCAGAAAGTGCCAGACGTGAGGCAGCGCCTTTCAAGTGAGAAGCGTTCAAATCACAAACTAATTCTACTTGAAGGGTAATGGTCAAGGTTAGATGACAGTCTCTTGAAGATTCTGGGAGTGGAAGAACCCCTTCTGTGAGCACAACTCTGCGAGAAGCTTCTCCTGACAACAGAACAAAATGTTAGGATCCAAGCCCTAGCGTTCAGCATCCCCATAGGACTTTCAACTGGCTACTGCATTTTAGTTCAAGAAACAGTTGTATAGCACTGGCAAAAACAGCTTCATTTCTAAGTTCAGCTAATGCTAGAGAAAGTTGGAGAATGTAGTATTTTCTAATTTTGGAATTTGCAAATATTCCAGGCTTTATTTGGATGAAAATGCTAAATAGAATTACTTAAACAAAGCCAGGAGCAAACTAGAACCTCCACTCATGAACAAAAGAATTTGGGAGTGAGTCCTTCAGAAGCTATTCATACAATTCAGGCATGCTAGACACAAGAACGAACAGCATGTGTGTGGGGCAACGGTGACAACCAATAGTCATTTCTACTGTAGTTGAACACACAATTCATAATATTTCTTAAAGGGAAATGGCTTTGTGCAAAATGCCTTATGCCCTATACACATTTTTACGAATTGCCCTATTAGGTCAAGGGTAGGGAAGTTGTGGTCCTCCCGAGACAACTCTCATTATCCCTGACCAATGATCATGCTTAGCTGGGGCGGATGGGAGTTGAAGCCCACCATCATCTGGAAGGCAACAAGTTCCCCACCCTGCATTAGGCAATACATAGGGTTCAATCCAAAGATCTTGCTGAAAGAACAGAAGGTACTTCTGCTCACAAGGATGTGTGGTTGTTACTGATCTTTCCTAGCTGCCATCCTCTTCCTACAAAACTGCTCTGGTGAGTCCCAACTCACTGGAGACTTTTTTCTTGCGGACAGTGTGCAAATAGCGGCAAGGGGAAATCAGCAAGCTTCCCTCCCTGTAAGTGGAAGTGCTTCTCACTCGTGCAAAGGATTATGGCTTGGATCCAAATAGTTAAAACAGAACCTAAAAACCTTTATGAAATATATACATCTTGAATGCATTGGGATCATCTAGTTTACATTTGAGGAACATAGATTTAACTCAGTCCCATGACAATGTCTTCCTTTCAGCTTTCATCATGGTGAGTTAAAACTGCAGTAGCAGCCTGGGGCTGGTTGCACTTCTTAACAAGTTGTTTAAAACATTTGCAGCACCCGTCATTCTGTTAGGATTTCCGAGCAATGTACAAACAATAAGGGCATAATAAAATTGCAATGAGGCACTAAAAGATTTTTATTCATTGTTAAAACAGCATAGATGCGTTTCAGCATTATATGAATAATTCAACAACACATGTGCAGGGTCCAATATGCTTTAATGGAGTCTACAATCCACTATTAGTTTGAAAATTTTAAATTTATGTAGCAACCTTACCATTTGGCAATAGATACAAATAAAAACACCCCCCAAACTGCTCAACATCACAGTCCAGATATTACATTAGAACCACTGTCTAAGTTTTAGAACTAAATGGAAATGTTCGCAAAGGTCAGGATGTCTGGAGCTGGGTTTAGATGTCGGATGTATCTTCCTTCTGATTCCCAATATACTAAAAATGAAATAAAACCATGCAAAGGAAAAAACCAAAACCACAACAGATCATACAGCTTTAATGAATGCTGGAATCAGGAACCACTAAAATGGTTTTTCTGAAGTAACTTGAAAGCTTCCTACTTTTCTAACTTGATTTGACACCTCCTAAGAAAGCCTCTTTTGCCTTTCTTTTATCATATTTCTATCTTATAGTGTACTGCTCTACTCCCCATGTTATCTGAAATTTGCCTTTAAAACAATCTTGTGTTTCCAAACAGCTTTATTTGATATTTGTGACAAATTCTAAATACACATTCGGACAGACAACTTTCCCTCCCCCACTCATTTTTTTTTTTAAAAAAAGAATAGCACAGCTGTTGGGGCATTCTGCAGCATTGGACTAGAAGTGCCCAGAATTGGTAACTTGAATTCAAACCACTGTCCCCAGATGGTTCCTGTTCCTGTCAAGAAATGAAGCTGGCGGCCATAGCTCCAGACTAGACTACAGAAAGAATTCAATACAGTGACACAGATTTTGTTTTCTTGTCAGAAATCAAAAGCTTTTGTGCAACTGCGTTTCCCTGACAGGTTGAAGGTAGGAGTAATGGATTGTTAGTTCTTTAGGCGTTAAGTCATGAATCTGGTGGACAAAGGCGTCATTCTCTGCCTGTAGTCAGTAATTTGAGGGCTTTCTGTAAATTCTGCACAGCAGTGCTCACATCTTCATATTGCAAAGCACTGCCAGCATATTTGCAATATTTCTGGGCCTTGGCGAAGTCTTCAGCAGTCAAACGGATTTCCCCTATGAAAATAAAGATAGATGACTAAGATGCAGGGTTACTGCATTATGCACATATTTACTTAACCACTTTAAATGGTTTGCTAATATCAATGGTGAATACTAAAGACGTCTGATACCCTTTATGAGTAAGCCAATACTTTGAGAGAGATTTGCCCTTTATCTGAAGCCACTAAGGAAAGCTTTTTAAACTCCAGTCAGTTAAGGGTAATCATGTTACAATCTGCACAAAAACAAGGACAATGCCTCATGCGTTAACCTTACATTTCCTTTCCCCCCACCTCTAGCACGGAACACAACTGAGCCCATTCATGCTGCCTCTGTATAATTTGTCTAGATATGGGAACATCCCTTGTTACAAGATACACCCAATCCCTGATGCAAGATATGCACACTGTCACATATTCTTTTCCTTGTTAGTGAAAGACAGCCAAACATGTCCTTGATATTATTGATGCATCAGCAACTTAGTATAAACAGTGAAACATTTTAACCTATTTTTATTAAAGGCAAATGGGCTCACTTGTAATAAAACTATACAAGATGATTAGTTCTCCAGATGTATTGCAAAATAAAGTCTGATATTTTATATGTCTCAACATACAGTATGACACAAAGCAGAACATTCAGTTCAGCTTCTGTTTTTTTTTTTTTTTTTTTTTACGGGGGAGCTTTTTGAAGGAAAGGTGGATACAATCTTTCTGCCTGCCAGCTAAAAATAGGCTCTTTGGCCTGAGAGGTTAACTTGACAAGGTTTGATTTTGATATTATATTATTTGGTTGTGTTATCTTTGCGTAAACCACCTTGAGTTCATACTTGCCTGAAAGGTGGTAAAGTAAGTGGCAGGAAATAAATCTATATTAATATGATAAACGTTGTCTTTTGATGTCATGCCCTGTCCTGTATGCATTGGCTGAGCTCTGCATCATCATGCAATGTGCATAAATATTCTAACTGCTGAGTGGAAAGTGCTGCCAATAAAACATTAATGAATTATTCAGCTTCTGTGGCTGCATTAGAATGAGCAAAGGCAAACAAATGTTAGCTACTCTATGGATTTATTATTCAGAGGGTTCAGTACAGGGATGGATCTGCATTTCTTTTAGAATGGTCACACACAAGGCCAGAGAGTCCAATAAGGCAGGGTGGGCACATTGCACATATTAATTTAAATTAACTCAGAAGCAGATTTATAACTTGCCCCATTCTGAAGGCTTGGGACAAGCAACAGCATGTTAAAACACATCTTTACAAATACTGAAATCCAGCATTTATAGCTCCCTAGTCATAGCTACCAATTTACAGAGTGTCTCACACAGCTTTTGGAAGATGCTCATGTCTGAGCTTTGTTAAATCTCCAAGAGAAACAGTATTATCTGTTGCAGAACTCCCATCAAGACCATGACTGCACCAGTGTGCCTTTGCAGCCCTATCTCAGTAAATCTTAAATAAATCATGACACAACAGAATGGAGGTGGTGTGTTTTGGCTGCAAGTCTCTAGCATTAGATACATGTAATATGATTTTGATTGCATTATGTCTTAAAAATGTGAAAATTGTAAACTGCCTTGGGGAAGGGAGAATATTTTTTTTGGTAACGTAAAAAACATATCACACACAAAATCCAGTAAATCATTTCAAATATGGTATGGTATTTTATATATTAATTTTACCATTTATAATCACTCGCCAGCCCTAAACCCGAGTTAGCATGTCAGTACGTTGATCAGACAAACACTGTCCTTTGTCTATTAGTTGATCACAATCAAATATTGTCAAATATTCCATGAAGTCAAGATGCTAATAATTCGTAAGAACTGGCCTGTTGACTACTTAGCACAACTGCCTTTAAAAACTAACATTTGTTTGTTTTTTAAAATTGATGTTACTTTGTTATGCAGCATAATCCTATGCATCTTTACTTGGAAATAAGCCCCACTGTGTTCAGTGAGGTTTAGTCCCTAGTAAGTTTGTGGTGCTGGAGAAGACTCTTACGAGTCCCCTGGACTGCAAGGAGGTCAAATCAGTCCATCCTAAAGGAAATCAACCCTGAGTGCTCATTGGAAGGACAGATACTGAAGTTGAAGCTCAAATATTTTGGCCACCTAATGCGAAGAGAAAACTCCCTGGGAAAGACCCTGATGCTGGGAAAGATTGAAGAAAAAAGGAGAAGGGGACGGCAGAGGATGAGATGGCTAGATAGCATCACTGATGCAATGAATATGGACTTGAGCACACTCCGGGAGAGAGCGCAGGACAGGAAGGCCTGGCGTGCTATGGTCCATGGGGTCACGAAGAGTTGGACACGACTGAACAACAACAAAGTTTGTTTAGAATCGCAGCTTTATTTTTTTTTAATTGTTAACTGCAAGCTTACCCTGATGTTCCAGAGTAAAAACCAAAGGCAAACATTATTCACATTTATAGATCCCTTACCTAACATTTTACCTAACATTGGTAAAAGTTATAATTTACTACAATTTTAAGTTACTTTTACAGTTTCACAATTAGTAGTTCACCAATTTGTAATTAATGTAGGTTCCAGACTGGTTGATCATTATATATTTTTTCTAATCAAGTTAATGAGTTGGATTCCAACGGTTTCCTTCCATGAATGCAAGAGTCTTCCTCTGACGGAAGGACCCTTTCTGTTGGAGGAAGCTCCCTCTGCTTTAAGGAAGGGAAGCTTTGGATCCAACCCAATGTATTTGATAATATTTGAATAGTCAATTGGACAAATCTTGTTTTGATCAGCCAACTGCTTAACCCTACCTAGAACTTAGAAAAATATGCAATACAAGGCTCCTTTTTTTATTGTGACTGTACTTTGTACATTCTAGAGAAAATGAAGCCTGATTCAATCCCATTTATTTTAACAGGAGACAAGTTTGCATACAATCGCCATTTCATCACTGCATTAAACATCACACAGATTGCTCTTGTGTACAACACTAGATGTCTGTCAAATACACCAAACGTAATGTTGAATCCATGGGGCTAATTTTAACTTTCTTAAAATATAACAGTTTGTATTTGCAATATCCATTACCTGATGACTGTATAAATCCACATTTCACTTCTAAGGTTTGGTCAATGGTGACCTCCTTCGCTTTGGAAAACACAGCAAAGGACATTTTGTTTTTCGTATTATGATGCCAAAAGCAACTTGAAAATCATTCTTTTAGAAAACAGCCAAGGCATCAGTCCAGTATTCAACTGATTTTTTGGAATGAAGCCTAAATTAACCAATCTAATCTTATTTTTACAGTACCTACTCTATTACATGTTCTGTTGGCAACAGGCCTTATTTATTATTATTATTGAGGCCTACTTCAGATAGCAACATTTCAGGAAAGGGTTTACAATTATTTGTAAATGAGAGAGCGAAAACTGGATTTTAAAAAAGGAACATTTAAAAAGTATTAGTATGCATGGTAGTTGCTTTTAATTTGTATCATTTGAAAGAACTAAATTCTGAAATACTAAAAATATTGACACATGGGTAAGGCTGTGCCTTACGTAGCCTTCAAGAAGCCAGACTCTGCAAATCCAAGGATAATGTTAGCATAGTAGTTATATTCATTACTGCAATCTGACAGACCAGAGTTAACTTCCACCAACTATGAATCTTTCAGCTAAGCAGTTAGGAACTTGATATAGAGGCTGAAAATGCATTTAGATCAGAGATAAAGAAATTAGGCTAATAAGGAAGAGAATCTGTTTAAAATGAGCATTAATTTCTGACAAAACTTTTATCTATTTAAAAACTGGCTCCATGCTTACTCTTCTGAGGTCACAAAATGTACATGAACGCCAAAATGTACATGAAAGCCAAACTTTTATCCCCAAACAGTAACTGTATTTGTCGGTGGTTGCAAAGACACAGACCTGTGATACCTTAGGGAGCAATCCTATGGCCACTAGACACTGTCTAGAGGGCCATAGGATATGCTCTTTTCTGGGAACCGACCTTGGAGCCCACGATCCAAGGTCGGTTCCTGGAAAACCGACCTCCCTCCATGTCCGCGCAGCCTCTGAGACAGCATGGTGGAGCCCCGTCCTCTGTGCTCGGAAGAGGAGCGCGGAGCAACTGAAAAGGGGTGGGGATGGGGGCATTCTGGGGAGAGCAAATCTGCGTGTACGACACATCCTATGTGTCGTACACGCAGCCTCCTCTCCCAGTTGGCCCCTCGCGGCTAGACACCCGAAAACGGCTGTCTAGCGGGAAATAGCAGGGCAGGAGAGGACTGGAGGGAACGATCCCCCCTGTGACTCTCCTGCCTTGCTTTGCATAGGCAGTTGCCCCCGAGTTTGGAGACAGCTGCCTATCTTGAAAGGATTGTGCCCTTTAAGATTTAACTGTCCATCAGAAGAAAAACTGATTCTACCAATCCAACATCAAGTTCAAATTTAACCCCCCGCCCCAAGCTGTATAAATTAAATACTTAGTGGAAGCTATTAAGCATGACACCATTTGCAGGTAAAAAAATGTTTCCCCATTTAGATTCCCCTGTATCAAATTATAGACTGTAAGCTTTCTGGGCAGGCACATGTCCTCTTGGGCTGTGTCCAATTCACCATGCACATTCATGGCATAATACAACTAATAGGGTTACATCCAACCATATCCTTCCGTCAGCACAACAGGCAATGCTGGAGGATCTAATTCAATTTTCCGATTGTGGCTCCTCACATGACCCCTAAATCTGCTCTGGATGGTTGGGAGATCCTCTGGAGCAGATTTCAGGTGTGTGTGGTGAGTGGCAGGGAAGGGAAACGCAGATTTCAGGTGTGTGTGGCAAGTGGCGGAGAAGGGAAACGCTCATTGCATACAACAACAGGCTGCTTGCAGAACTTTGGATTTAGCCCATGGCTATTGTGTTTCCACTTAGTGCATCTCTCTCTCTCTTTCTCACACACACACGAATACGTTAAAGGTGATTTGCACAATGGGATGTATGTAATACTTCCTACTGTTGAATGGAAGATTAAGGAATATCTAAGTTTCAGTCTGTAGATGTCATCATGTAACATTTTACATACAGAATTAAAGGGCAAGCGATTGTGTGCCAACTACAAAAACGTATGCACAGTAGTTCTAATACAGGTGAGATCTCTTAAGGCCCACAAGCCACATCTGGTTCCTACGGCCTTTGTTGTCTGCACATTGCATTTGGGAGGAGCTTCACTCACAGAATGGCTGTTCCAGGAGAAAGGACAGTAGAGGAACTTTGGTGCATGTAGTCCATAAACCTTAACTTGCCTACCTTTGGTCAAATATAACCAATGTTATATCAGTGTTTTGATTCTTGAAGATAACGTGGGAGAAAAGGCATGCTAAACATTTAATATCAACTAGTGGTAACGTAAGGTTGATTGGCCAAATCTGTTGCCCATGCAACTGGCAACAGGCTAGCCTTTCAGTTATACTCTTCTAGTGGCTAAAGATAATTGTTGTCTCAGCCAATTTCTGAAAGCTATCTCCTTTACTCCCTAAGAAAGTATTTGAAAACTTACCTGATTCTTGGTTAGTTATGTGATTCTGTGTACATATATCCAAGGCTTAAAGCAGGTTATGTTTCTAAAATTCTTTGCTTTCAAGTATTATTGTTTCTGCAAGTCCACCTTCATATCACATTACCTCTCATGAACAAACATAGGAATGCACAGTCCAAAAGAATATTTTAAGTAACTGACAGTGCTTTTGCTACTATACGAACATTATTCAAATTACTGTCTCTTTTAAAACAACGGTTATAACCCTATAGATTCTTACTTGTGAGTAAGCACCACTAAACTCAGGAAGGCTCGCTTTCAAGTAAACATGTATGTTTACCGCTATGCGTGTGAAGTTATGTTTCAATGCTTTTTGAAGGATGCTAACCGTAGCAGAAAAAAAATCTTACCTGCAGGCTGGACATTATAAAGTGAAGGATCTACTATTGGAACATTCTGAGGAGTGGGCTGAATTGTATTGCTTGCCACACCTATGAGTAATGGAAAGAAAAAATTAATGTGTATATTTATAGATATACCTGGCAGTACCCAATGCTGTCCGTGTACCAATGGGGCCTACTGCTAGCACAATGGGAAGCTAGCAGATCCTGAAGCAAACAGAAATTAGCAGAAACACGCATTTCCAGAATAGGGCAGATCAGAGCTTGCAGAAGGGAGCTCTGCTGACACGTTCCATTCCGGAAACTAGCATTTCTGCTTGTTTTCGGGGTTGCTTTCGGAAGCACTAGCTTCCTGTCGCACTACTGGTGGGTCCTGCTGGTGCAACAGAAACAGCAGGAGTGCAGCAGCAGTACTGGATACTGCCATCATTTGCAAATCTGTCTTCCAGGTGAGCCTACTTCACAGGGCTGCTGTGAGGATAAATGAAAGAACTGGGTGCTGAAATGATTCATAGAAACAGTATAACCCATTTTTAAAATTAATTATTAACAGGAGCTTCTTAACTTACAGTGTCTATAATCTCTTGTGAATGTACCTTAACTGGAATGGAGGAAAATATATAAGGTTTCAGAATAACTTTAGGGAACCTGAAGCCATTAATTTATGAGCTATGAAGAATGTAATATTTGTCTAGTGTCTCTTGTTACATATTTGATATCCAGCTACAAGACTTTCAAACAATTTCAGCAGCCGTATTACACAAATATGCAAAGATGGATGTTAAGACAAAACATAAAAATAACACATAATTGCATACCACACTGTATGTAGAACAAGATTAGAGAATTAAGAACAAGGGACCATACGAACAGCCTTCTTTTATTTCCACAAGCACCAGGAATCCCACTCTATAACCACTTTACTGTGTTGAAAGACTGGAAGGAAATAATTAGACTCTTTCTTTGTTAGAGCCTAAGTCAGTATTTTAAATAGTAGCAGCCAACACAAAAGATCTTCCAACCTACTTGTAAGGCTAACAGCATGATCCTAAGCACATTTACTCAGAAGGAAATCCCACTGTTCAATGGTGCTTACTCCCAAATAAGCGTACATAGGATTGCAGTGTGTTTATTTATGATCATTTCACATTTTTCATCTCTAAATTTGTTTGAACTTACTCAAACTATGTTATTTTATTTTTTCAGACTTAGCGGAGTTTAATTTAACCTCATTTTTGGCTAGCATAAATCTTCTGATTACATTTTCTCCAAAAAAAATCTACATCTTTGTTGCCAAATCTTTCCTTTCACATGTATAAAAGAAAATGAAAGCTAGGATTCACAGGACAGGATCCAGTTACTTTAGACATGTCCAAGGGCTTGGGCATGCCCAGTGGGATTTTTGACTCTTGTCTTTAAACAGGAAAACCTCATACCCTATGAGAAACTACTTTTTGTAAGTCCACTCAGGTTTCAGTTTTCCATGCAACAGTGGGACCTCCTGTTCAAGAAATACAGTGTGTACAGAAATAATTGCATGGGATTTTGTATCCAATCCATACAGTTCCATTGTTGGTACACCATAGCAAACTTTCATTGTTTGCCTCTGATTTTTCTGATGGTTCCCTTTGCTTAATTGGACAGCTTAAGTTTAAATTGGTAGTGGTGGTGCCATGGGATTAATAGGCAATTAAGTAAATAATGATTTTATAGACACATACTGACCGAAAGCAGAATTGAAGAACATTTGAAGATAATACTATCTGTATCAGACTGATTACATAGGTATATATAGTGCAATTTCATCTTATCTTGTACTTTTAATCCAGTACTGACTTAGGGTAGAATTAAATGGTAGCGTATGGTGTAGCACCCATTCATCTCAATGGTTCAGACATTGCTGGTGACCTATTCACTTAATCTTTAATTACACATTTGAGAAATCTAGTGAATGAATCCCATAGGACATATGCTAATGACTGAATATAAATACCATACCTGTGCTATGAGGGACTTCAGCAGGGGTGTTAGCTGGAGCGTGAGCACCGGGTGGGATATGTATGCTTGTGTAATTGCTTGGGGGCACAGTGCTTGGTTCAAAATTAGAAGATGATGGCTGTGAGTCTTGGTTCGGTACAGCAGGGGAGCCAACGTCTTCATTTTCATCATCTTATAAGTACAGAACAGAGGCATGTTTATTTTTACTAGACTGCAGTGAAAATTATCCGTAGATTTATAAACACATAATCTTCTGAAAATTAGTATCTTCCAGCCAAATCTACTTCACAAAATCACTATGAGAATCAATGAAAGAAGCATCCTGGAAGATTAATGGTTCAATTGCAAATACAAGAACACAAGAGAAAGTTTAGGATAAGCAACATCAGGGTACTGAGGTTCAATAATAACCAGCTGCATTAAAAACGTTCTCTAACATTGTGCCATAAAAGGCAGTGTCAATGCAGTTATATTACCGGAAAATATACTCCAAGAGAATGAGACACTACAATGGCACAGTGGCTCTAAGATCTGGGCAAAAAGGTTCCGGTTTTTGTTTTAACTGAGACTTGGTTCCAGCACCAGCAAAACCTGCCGCTTGTCCATCTGGCCCAATGTATACGTGCCATTCAGGGATTACTTTGCCACACAGCAGCTGCCCATCTAGTTCTCCATTACCCTTCCAATGTACTTCACAGAATAAATTGGCTATTGTGGGGTCATTCTGTGTCTAAGTCGGTTTAACTTTACAACATTTACAGTACGTTTTTGAATTACAAGGAGAACACCACTTTTAGAAAATATGGTATTTTGTCAAGCTACTGAAAGTTACTTTCATTCTGTTTCAATACTGACTTTTTCCATTTGCAAGAGAAAGAAGAAAGTGAACAAGCAGAAAGGAATGGGGGAAGTTCTCTGCTACGCTTAAAACAATGCTGCTTTTCTTTCCCAAATGCACAAAGCAAGAATTATGAGAAGATCTTCGGGTATTTTGGAATACAAATACATTTCCATATGAACTTTGGCACTATAAAACCCTAAAAGTTGTGGGTTATATGTCACATACAATACAATTTTAAGAACATTCTTTAAAACTTATTTTCCTGGTTTCTATCTTATAGATAAGAGTAAAAATAGTATACTATAGCAAACAAAACGATAGCCTAGAATATTCTAAATATCAATATTTTTGTGTGGAGTCATCATTGTGACAGGTCCATACTAGACAAGTATTGGGTTGAAAATTTCTCAAGTCAATGCAAGGAAGTCAATACATAAATACAACTGTCTAATATTTTTAGTGTATTTATAACTAAACGTTACATGTAAAATGCTCAGCAGTTTGCTCTCAGACCAAGAAAATCAAATGCCACCAGCCAAGGTAACATAGTAAGGCCAACCGGAGTTAAAATAGCTGTTATCATTAACAAGGGAGGCAAGTATGGAAATCCTTTCTTCTTTATTGCTCCGTATATGCCATGGAATAAAATGAAGAAGAACATTAATACTTTTAAGTCATATCCTTTGCATCCACAGAACAGAACACTGGCCTGTGGATGCAAATTTGCAGCTGGTTGACTTTAAACTGAGAATACTGACTGCATCTTTCTTCTTCCAACTCTCAAGCTTGGCAGGCTTACTTTAGAGCAAGAAAGCTTTAAAGTAAGCCTGCCTATAATTAATTAAAGAAAGCCTATAATTCAGGGAGGTGGGCTGGAATATTCCAGGGGTAATGGGATGCCTCTCAGTATTGTGAAGTGGGAATTGTGAATTTAACTTATACAACATGATCACTGACAGACTTTGTAATAGGGTATGCACTGACCACAAAATTTAGTTCTGATTTGGAAAACAGAATCAAAACAAATTGACTTTGACTAATTTCAAGGTCACCCACTTTGACCTGGGTCTGAATTTGAATCCAACCCTTCATGCCACCCACTGTCTATCATTGGACATCAACAAATGACTATAACTTCCTCCTCCCGTTTGTCAGAATTGGATTACATTTGCAACTATAGTAGTCCCTTATGAGGGGACTATGCTGCCAAATTTCAGACAAATAGGTGCAAGGGGTTTCTTCTACATCGTTTTAAATTTTGATTTTTAACTAAAGGGGACTAATAACTTTTTAAAATTTCTCAACAGAACTGGATGAAACTTTCAGGGATAGCTTCCCCATCTGAGGGGAGCAAGCCTACCAAATGTCAGATAAATAGGTGCAACGGGCTTTGGGCAAGAGCAACCTTTACTGTTTGGGGGTTTCCAAAAACGTATGTGCTTATCTCATGTTTGTTCTGGGCAATTGTTATGAAAATGACATGTCTCATAGAGGTGGTCCCAGTTAAGAAACTTGCGAAATTTCAGAAGGATAGGTGTAGTGTTTTTTGTAGAAAGGGAATGTTCAGATTTGGGGTGGGGGTAAGTGATTCATTTTCCTGTGACTACCTACTTGGGTTTTTTGGTAATTTGTATGAAAATGGCATATATTACAGAGATGTCCACTTGCTAAATACCAAAAGGATTGATCCAGGGGCTAGGGAATTATAAAGAAAGAAAAACAGTTGAACTCTTTATTTTTTGCTCAACTGGCACCAAGGTCACAGAAAGTGCAATAGGAGAGGGGTGGATAATGGATGTGGAAAATGCAGAAGCAGATGGACTTGAACATCCAGCATCTTCCAAGCATATACCCACTGCTACACCCTCTCAGGTCTCCAAATCTCTTTTAATGTCCCTGGTTGGGGGAGAGAGAACTAGTAAAGCGTACTGGATTAGTTCTGCAATATATTACTTCAATATCATCCCCCCGCCCCTGCAGCACTGAGATTGGATAGCCCTGGTAAAACCATTCACTGTAATTAAAAACTAGCTGCCAGTCACAAAACTAAACCCACTCCTCTCCCTCCCTACCCTGGTGTTTCCTTATAGGGAGAGCTTGGGGGGAAATGAATCAGTTTTGGGAGACACGCTCTGTGTGTGTCTGTTTTCCTCCAAATCCTGAATCTTTAAAAGTTTACAGGGGATCCCCACTTTTGTCCAAGTCAGCCCTTTCAGTTTGAGATCAAGAACACAACCTTATTTTCTAGCAGAGTTTGGCACCTGATTGTATGGATCAGTTTTGCTTGCAGCAGCGCAACCAGTAGTCTGGAAAGTTTGCCATCTGTCAGACTACACAGGCCTCCTCTGCTGACTATTAAATATAGCTGGAGCATGTTTGGAGAAGCTTCTGTATTTCCTATGGATGTATCCCATCTGCTCTTATGTGGAAGCACTGTATCCCACACAAGACCAGGAAGATATAAGACTACCCTTATACAACTGAGGACCAAACTGACATATCATGGGCCACAGGTAATGTACTTACTGACGTAAGCATTCCATGCAATCTTTAATATACTTACTGTTTGTGTGTCAGGTTAGCACACTAATGGGGCATCTATTCAAATCACCAATTGCTGGCATGCCAGCGCTCTATGCGAATGGGCTGACACACAGAATAAATGCATTTATATGTAATGAGGTACGCATGGATAGGGAAAGCACTTACGTCCGATGTCTATATATGCTCTGAGTGATTTTACAGCAAGGACAGAAGCAAACACCTATCAGTGCAAGTTGACTGATCACTACCCCTGCACCAGAGGTGGGAATAGGTCCTTATAGTGAAGAGGTGTGCCTTAGTACTTACAGAACAATAATGTTTAGTCATCCTAATGTGTGAAAAGTTCTGAACTCTTAATCACTTTTTGTTATGTTTACTTTAAAAATCATGCAGGGCCAGTTTTTCTTGCGTCAGATCTTGCGGAGATCACCACCCAAAAACACAAATATCCCACAGCAGTAATATACCCAAGTCTCATAAGTGCCAAGAGGAAATATACTCTGAAGCCACAGTTTCATCCACCTGATTCATCGCTGCAAGATCTACTACAAACACAGGGACTTAAGGGTAGGTAAGAACTTAGTGTGTGTGTAAACATGTGCACAGGTAGGGTCACATTTTAAAGCCAGCCAAAGATTTATACATGCTGACCCAAGGTTGTAGGTACAAAGGAGTCAAACTGTTGTGAATATTCAAAGAGTGAGAAGAGAATGCTAAAAGGGTTAGCTGTTTGATATATATTTCTTGCTGGTGCCTACTATTATTTCACCCTATGGAGTTTATTCTGAAAGAACAAGACAGACAGAATGGGGAGTGGAGGTGAGGGGTAGAAATAAGAAGCAGAACCCCTTGATGAAACTAGATTCAGACTGACAAGAAGATAGCACCACTGATACCCTTTTGAAGAAATGTCTGTCCGTGAAGTATTTAATTCAGTATGTTGGATCTAGAGTCTCCCTCCACTGCTTGCAGAATGAAGTGAGATCTAACAGAGGCTCCTACTAGAGGAAGGGAGAGGTGATTTTTGCTGATTCTCCCATCTCCTGCAGCTCCCACAGTACTACTTCCCACACTGTTCTGGAGGGTCGCCAAGCCTCTGGAGCAGCTTTTCAGGGGGCACAAGAGGAAGGGGAAACAGTAATCCCCTCCATCCTTCCTCCTGCAGGAGGTGTTCCATGAGTGGAGTTCTGATCATGGGAACTCTGGATGTAGCCCTCTGAATTTCACCTGTAAGCAATACTTGAAATACTAAAAGGGTTACCCACATTCCCCTTCCATGCCAATAGGTCCAGACTGTGGAGTCTCTCCAGTCTTTAGGCAATTATGAATATATGCTGCCTTCCATCTGGCATATTTTCTGTGTTGAACATTCTAGAAAATAAGTGAAAAATTTATAATTATTTAGTCTTTCTTAGCTTGGGAAAGTTTGCATCTGTGAAACAGGAATCACCACTACAACACTTTTTACTGATCTTCTAATTCATGTGTTCAGATTTGTTTTTAAAAAAATATTTATATCCCAACTTTCCATTAAAAAGCGATGAAGGCAACCTAATAAAATTCTACACAATTAAAAAACACATATCACAAAACATCAAAATGTGACCAAGTAAAAATACATAAATACAAAGCAGCAAATAGTTTGCAAAAATATTTACCTCCTTTCTCCCAGTGATTGTTTTCCTATTTAATTTGTATAGTACCCTAAGGCTTTATAACCATAGTGTACAATTGTACGCATTTGGAATGAACAGTATTTAATATACATGTGTACATATTCCCAGAAACTTTGCAAACAAGTGCTTTTAAAACAGATTTTTAAAAATCTGTCATATGTAAAGAGAGGACTATTGCCACCTTAAACACAAAAACATTCATATAAAAGTATGTTGCTTGATTTCTGATTTCAACAGAACTTACTTGAAATTAAGCGTTTAGGATTGGGATAACACATATTTAGAGAGAACGTTATATCTGAGGGTAAAGGTGATATATTACACACTCAGTTTCACTCTGGTTTGCATGTAACAACAACCCATGGGTTGATGTTGGAATCGTGGGCTGTTGTTGAATCGTGAGTTGCTGTTATGAGTGAACCCTGCATTATGGTTTAACTACTGGTTAACCACAAACAACCCAGGAAGAGAGCCCATGGTTTATTGTTGGACTGTGAACTCTGGGTTCTGCATGGTTAACAACCCATAAACCATAGTGCAAGGTTCACATGTAATGATAACTGACGATTCAACCCATACTCTGGATTACCACTGTGTGCAAACCAGGTAATGGTTTATTTAACCCATGGGTTACTGAAATCTGCGTAGTTATGATGTGTGAGCCATGCTAACAAACCATGGTTTGTTAACCACAAATAACTAAGAAAGAGAACCCATGGTTTGTTGTTGGGTTGCGAACATGGACCCAATTTGCGTGACATGGTGGGCTACCGTGATCGGAGGTCACATATTCAAAATGGTGGGCACATGTGCCAGGGCTAATTGTGGGTTAATTAATTAATTAACCCACAATAACCCACCAAGTTGTGTGAACTAGCCTTCTGGGTTGTTTAAACCATGGGTTGTCATTACGTGTGAACCAAGAACCATGGGTTGTTCATGGGATGTTTTGCCAGGCTACAGAGGTAGTGGGCATGTGTGCTACAAAACCCAGCCACTCTACACGCCAGTACTACAGCCACAAGATCATCTGGGATACAGGGAGGGAGTGGGCAGAGGAGGAGGAAAACCCAGGATCTGTGAAAATAATCTCTGGGTAGGGCAACTACTCATGAGTTAAATAAACCAGGAGTTAAATAAATCATGAGTTAGCATTATGTGTGAACCAGGTCACTGCTTTCAGTCGTCTCACTCTATGCAGTCACAAGTGTTCATTAGCAGAGGTTGAAACGAAGAGGAAATGTGTGATGCCCAAAGAAACAAGTGCATAATAGTCCGCACATGTTAAAAACACTATTTCAATTATATTTTGTTCATAGCACATTGTTAATGTGTTGGAGAATAATTTAAAAACAAAACTCCCACAAAATCTGAAATAAGAAACATACAAACTTTCATTTAAAATAGCATGCCAAGCAGCACTAAATAGCTTAGATGTTACTATGTTTAACTTTTTGGATTTGAACTCCTTCTATTGTAGCTCAGAGAAATGTTCTTAGTGTTGCATCACTTACTTAGATTCAGCCAAATGGCTCTCTATTCCATCGCTCCCAGTGGGATTTCATTGCAACTAACATGTCCTGGATTGTGCCCAAATTCTATTCCTCGTCTAAGTAAAAAGCAGCACCTGACATATTTATTAACACAGTTTACAGATAATAAAAAATCCAAATGTGACAAGTTGTAAAGCACTGATGTCCAATACATATTGTCTGTAAAACAAAATTTATTCCCAATTACTTACCAGGAAAGCACCACATTCAAAACAATTTTTTATAAAACCAGGAAGCTCAAACTACTGCTTGTGTTGCTTAATAATATCTATATGCTTCTAGAAGTTTCCAAAACCCTAATGTAGTATTCTAAAGAAAGTTTATTTTGCTAAAGAGAGCCATTAATTCCATAATCAAGGGTATTTTGCTGTTGAAGTCTACAGAAAGTGTTTAATAACTATTGTAGGAAAGGGTGACTAGAATGTGGGTATTAATGTATGGATATGAACATACTATCTTTCTTAATGTTCACTTATGAAATACCTTGGACATTAATTCGAGAGTTCTCAAGGTATAGAACATACTGAAGGGACTGATTCTGCTTGCAGAAGGTGCCTCCACCAGATTTTTTTATTTATTTCCCCCTTCTTTCTTAGCTCACTGCACCACAGCCTGCCCTACTCAAGAGGGACCCTAACCCTTCAGAGAGGCCTTTGGGGGTCAGGGGGAGGGAGGAAGTCACCTTCCACCAACTCCCTTCTGCTCATGCTTCTCTCTAAGTCTTCTTAAATAAAGATGTACTTGTGGAGATAGAACAATTCTCAAATGATGGCTGTAGACTTGCTTCTCATTTAGACTGAACATTTGGGAAGCTGCTAAATGTATTATCTTCATAAAGAGTCATAGAATGCAGCCCAGAGACTCACTTTCTTGCCATTTTTCTCCATCATACCCTTAGCAACTCATAATTCTTTTTGGCTAGCTAATTCAGGTTTCTTTTCCAGCACTTATTATTATTATTATTAATATTAATAATAATGTATTTCATTTCTATATCATCCTATAGCCGAAGTTCTCTGGGTGGTTTACAAAGATTAAAAACCATTAAAATTCATCACACAAAGTATAAAACTATTTACATAAAAATATGAACAGACAGCGCACACACAGACAACATATATCTAAAAACAATTTTAAACAATCAACCATAAGACAAATCTAGGACCTGATTAAAAACTTGTCATATGCTGCCCAATGCCTAAGAGAAGAGAAAGGTCTTAACCTGGTGCCAAAAAGATAACAACAGGCCTCATCAGGGAGATCGTCCTAGAATTGGGGGGCCACTAGCAAGAAGGCCCTCTCCCTTGTTGCTGCCTTCTGAGACTCCCTCAGAAGAGGCACCTGGAAGAGGGCCTTAGATGCTGAATGCATTGTATGGGTGGGTTCATGTTGGGAGAGACACTCTATCAGATATTGCAGTCCCAAGCTGTGTAAGTCTTTATAGGTTAAAATCAGTACCTTGAATCCAGCTTGGAAACATACATGCATCCAGGGCAAGTGGGCCAGAGTCAGTCTTATGTGTTCAGACCTTCTTGTCCCTGTTATCAATCTGGTTGCCATGTTTTACATGAGTTGCAGCTCTCAACCATCTCCAGAGGCAGCCCCATGTAGAGCACATTGCAGTAATCTAGCTTGGAGGTTACCAGAGCATAGACAACTAAAGCCAGGTTATCCCTGTCCTGATAGGGGCATAGCTGGTCCACCAACTGAAGCGAACAGAAGGCACTCCATTCCACTGAGGCCTCCTGAGCCTCAAGTGACAAAGACAGCTCCAGGAGAACTCCCAAGCTACGAACCTTCTCCTTCAGGGGGAGTGCAAACCCATCCAGATCAGCTTGAACACCCTCCATCCAGTCAGAAGAGCCACCCGCTAACAGCATCTCGGTTTTGTCTGGACTTTCAGTTTTTTGGCCCTCATCCAGTCCATTGTCGCAGCCAAGCACCAATCTAGCACATCCACAGCCTCACCTGATGAAGTTGAGAAGGAGAAATAGAGGTGCATGTCCTTAGCAGACTGATGACAATGCACTCCAAAACTCCAGATGACATCACTCAACCATTTTATGTAGATGCTGAATAGCATGGGGGACAAAACTGACCCCGGAAGAACCCCATACTGGAGAATCCACAGGGCCAAGCAACATTCCCCAAGCTCCACCTTCTTGAGCTGACTCTCCAAGCAGGAGTGAAACCACAGCAATGCAGTGCCTCCCACTCCCAACTCAGGCAGTTGTCCCAGAAGGAACCCATGGTTGATGGCATCAAAAGCTGCTGAACAATCAAGAAGAATCAACAAGGTCACACTCCCCCTGTCTCTCTCCTGACATAGGTCATCACACCGGGTGACCAAGTCTGTTTCTGGGCCAAAACCTGGCCTGAACCCTTACCAAAATGGATCCAGATAATCAGTCTCATCTAAGAGTGTCTGGAATTGGTTTGCAACCACCTGTTCAAGGACCTTGCCCAGGAATGGAACATTTGCCACTGGCCTAAAATTACTAAGATTTTCTGGGTCTAGGGAGAATTTCTTCAGGAGTGGTCTCACCACTGCCTCTTTCAGATGGCCCAGGACCACTCCCTCTTCCAAGGAGGCATTTATCACCTCCTGTTCCCTCCCTGCTGGTTCTTATAAGACAAGAGGGGCAAGGATCCAATATGTAAGTGGTTGCACGAACCTCTCCAAGCACCTTGTCAACGTCTTCAAGCTGTACCAACTGAAACTCATCCAAGAAAACAGGACAAGGTTGTACTCTGGATACCTCACCAGATTCACCTGCTATAACACTGGAGCCTAAATCCTAGTGGATGAAAGATTTTATTCTGGAAGTGCCTAGCAAATATATTACAGTGGGTCTACAATGTGCTTAGGGCCAGTTTGTAGTAGCCCTGATGACCCTGACAAGCTCTGCTGGATAGCAGATAGAGGATTCAATAGAGGCAGCAAGATAGTGTTTCTTTGCTGACCTCCCTGACCCTGAATATACCTTACCATAGGCACACAGCAGTGTGAGGTTGCATCCACTGGGAGTTCTTCTCCATCTGCACTCAAGCTGTCTCCTATTTTGTTTCATTGCTCTCAGCTCAAGGGCATACCACGGAGCAGTACGAGCTCTACTCTGAAGAGGGCACTCAGGAGCAATTGTGTCAACCACCAGGGTAATTTCTGCATTCCACAGATCAACAAGGGTTTCAACAGGACAGCCATCCATATCAATAGGAAACCTCCCCAGAGCCCTCTGGAAACCATTTGGATCCGTTAGCCTCTGGGGGCCCAACCATCTTAACAGGTTCCCCATCTCTGCAGAGGGGAAAAAATGCTTTAAACCTGAGCAGGCCATTATCTGACCATGACAAAGGGACTGATGCAAAGTCCCCCAGCTTCAGATCACCATCTCCATGTGCCATTGAAAAACCAAGTCTAGAGAATGCCCTGCTACATGCGTTGGGACGATGACATGTTAGGACAGTCCCTGGTTGTCATGTAGACCATGAAATCCTGAGCCACCCCAGACAAGGTCCCTTAGCATGAATGCTGACATCCCCCAGAACTAACATTCTGGGGGTCCTCAACAGCACACCCGAGATCACCTCCGATAGCTCAGATAGGGAGTCTGTTGAGCAGTGGGGTGGGCAGTACACTAACAGAATCCCTAAACTGTCCCCAATCTGACCCAACACAAGGTGCAAACCTTGCAATCAGATGGACTGGGAGCCTGAAGAGGAAGATGGAATTTCTATAGACCACAGTAACCTCACCTCCACCCCCCAAGTCTACCTTGATGCTGAATGAAGTAACCCAGTGGGCAGAGCTAAAAGAGGCTAACTCCTCCCTGCTCACCCACTCATGTCTCGTTATGCACACCAGACCAGCTGCCTCATCCATTATTAAATTATGGATAAGGGAGGCCTTATTTTGAACTAAGCTAGCATTTAAAAGCCGCATCCGGAGACTCAAGGGCAGTCTGATAGGGCAACCACCAAATCTGCAGATTGCAGGAGTTAACAGCACAGTTAACAGCACAGCCATTAACTGTGCTCCCCTAACCTGGGCTGTGCTCCCCTAACCTGGGCTGTGCTCCCCTAACCTGGCTAGCCCTCCTCCCAATGCTGTATCTCCCTTGACCCATAACCACACTAACTGGGACCCCCTCAAGTCCCCCCACTTGGCCCATATCCTCTCTCCCAGGCACATAACCATATTTTAAGAGAACAACCAGCCCCACAAATACAACCTGCAAACTTTGGGGCTGCAATATGCTGCTATTATCTAATAATACCCCTGGGACAAAGGACATTCGTGAAGCTTCTCTCTCTCCTTCCTTTGCTCTCACTGTTCTTTAGCAACTAACAGTACAGATGCTTCATAGTTTTCCATAATTTTACTGTTCAGAAGGTGTTTCTTTCCTAGATAACTTTTAACAGGAAACAGTCACAACAACAGGAATGGGATCCAGTTTTTACGGATGTTGGGTTATTTGTTCCTTGAAACATTTGTGCTTGCTGGGGAGGGAAGGTCAGAACTTTGAATCTCAATGGAAATAATTTCTCTGGCCTCAGAAAGGTGGTGGATGAAGAGACTAGTGCATCTATACATATTTTCTGAACAGGCAAAATAAAGCTATGAAGCATAAACTATAAATGATCTGAAAGAGGTGTGAAGAAGCAGTATTCTAACACGATTCCTTTCTCTAGCAGGAAGTTATTATAATGTAGTTATGCTAACCATTTCAATTTCTGACTGTGGTTTTTGTCAGGATATGTTAAGTATATTCACTGAAAATATGCTGTTCAATCTCAGAGTTGTAGTCTGGGGGTTGGACTCGACGGCCTTGTAGGCCCCTTCCAACCCTACTATACTATTCTATGATTCTAGTCCTTTTTCATAAATTAAACCAGGTTCATGTACCCTGCTTCTGGGATGTGAATTGCTTTTAACATGGGTTCCACTAATTTTACAGGCATTCCAGAAATCCCTTTGACTAGCTTTGAAATTTGCTTACATGAACTTTATGAATTTTATTTTTGCACAAGGCTTTCAACATTTCTGGCATTCTTTTCCATCCAGGCCTCTAATTTCATCCACTTTACACAATTCCTTCAATTTTATTTTCCAAAAGGAAGATGCCAGAAAATGGAACATCTTGTTTAGAATTTATCTGTTCCAGCATGTCCCAGACTAAACCTCCTGCATAACATGTGTAAGCGAGAGAAACTGATGGTGGAGTTGGCACAGATCTTTATTTTAAAGAAGGCTTTATGATGGTTTCCTTTCCCCCCTTTTATTCGACATACTTAACTCTAATCCTGTTCAGCCAAAATAAAGAGTCTTTGTTTAAATTTTTAAGCAATGCAGATTTTTTAAAAATCTATTTGCCCTGGTTATTTAAAAGCAGGGGCAGGTCACTTAATAAGGTCAAGTTGCACATAGGCCGTCAAGTTCTCCTTTGCAATCACTGGAATCTTCCAGCAAAAGCACCATGTGGCTCAAAAAAGCTGTTTTAAAAACAGTGCATGAAGCATGATCCAACACATTTGCCATTCTTAACATAACCAGTTTAAATCTGCCATGTTTTTCTTGGATCTTTGGGCCCTTTCAGCACCTCAACCTACCACTCTGCACAAGACAGCCAAGGCCTATCACTTAAGGTACCCAAGAAACCAAGGCTTATCATAACATATATATTAGCCTGGAGCCCCAACAAGTTGTTTTGAGTCTCAAATGGGATTTTCTGGAAAATAGTCCTGGTGGCAGCCAACAGTTATGAAATGGGACAATTTATGACATAAGCAACAGACTTACAAGCCTAACTTCTGTTTGTGTCTATGTCATGTTTTTTTTTTAATTTTTAAATATGCACATTACATATCTCCTAAGTGTATATTATAAGTAAAGCTTTACAGTTCTACTTTTTCTGAAGGCCAGAAGTAATGTTTTATTTTTAACTGGGGAAACAGAAGTAGCTGCCTGTACAAAAATAGTAACTCACTTTCCTTTCCCAATACCCCCATGACCACTATTCCTCAGTACAGACATAATGCAGGCTCCAGGATCACACACTGCCTCTGTTCTGTCCCACTCTTCTCACATACAAATTCCGCCAACATCACATTCCTGGTTTGTCATTACACGTGCTCACTACTGCTAGTCCTAGTTAGACTTGTCCCAGTGCAAGATCCTATGGCTTATTCCTGGTCCCTAAACCATGATTCCGCATTACATCTGCATCATCCCTTTGCAGGGGACTAATAAGGTTTATTTCTCTGGGGCTCAATGGCCCAAAGAAGCCTATTCTATTTCCACTACAATTCTTTGTTCCAACTTTTTTATTGAAAAGGAAATTTCAATAGCTTACAGCTATTAAATAGCTTAAAAATGAATAAATAAAAATTACAGGTAAGTAAATGCAAATAAAATTATCAACAATTCTACTTCACATCCAACTAGGATAACTGAATAAAAAGAACCAAAAAGGTCAACCTTAGGGCGCAATCCTATCCAATGCAGGGCAGCAGCAGTGCAGGGGGGATCTTCCCCTCCGTGCTTCAGCCGCTCTGCATTCGTGGCTAGACAGCCAATTTCAGTGGGAAGTTGGAGTGGGGGGGGATGTTGGACGATGCACGGGAAGCATCAGAAAGGCATGTCCGCCCTCCCCGACCTGCGGAATGGCCTGTTTTCGCTGCTCTGTGCTCCTCTTATGATCAAGGAGCAGATCTGTGCTGCCTATGAGGCAGCACAGGAGGGAGTGGAGGTTAGTTCCTAGGAACCAATCTATCCTATGGCCATCTAGCCACTGACTAGCGGCCATAGGATTGTGCCCTTAGTTGCTTAGTGATAATGATACTGTTGTTTTGCTTTTTCAATGCATAGTGAGAGGCATAAGATCATCCAAAGCTAAACTGAAACACCCATACACTCTTTAACATTTTTATAGATTACAACTCATTTCCAAACATGCAGAGCACATAACATGATGAACAAACAACCAAAACATTTAACTATCTTTGGGTGCAATCCTATGCATATCTAGACAGTTTGTCTGAACATGCATAGGACTGCACCCTTAATAAACAATACTATACTTTATAAGAGGAAGAGGATTTTCTTGGTGCTTCGGGTTAAAAATATAAGCCAATATGCAAGGTTTAGTGGATCATGGTTATGTTTTTCATAGAACTTTGGATTCTCATCAACCCACTTAATAGCATTTCCTTAATATGCATTGAAAAAGCAAAACAACTGTATAATTATGGTAACACTGAGCAACTAAAATGGTCATTTTGGTTCATTTCATTCAGTTCCTTAATGGTATAAACGTCATCTGATTTTAAGTACAAAAACAAACCAGTCTGAGAAGTGTGCATAATCCAGGATGACTTCTTTCCTCACTTCGGACCAATTGAATGGGCTGCTTTCATGGATATTGACTTCTGCTGCTAATCAGTGTTACTCAAAACTAACATATTTTTGTTTTGCCAAGACAAGGGGTCTTCAGGGCTTCTGTTTCTCAAACAGCAGCTCCTCAAGATGTATGTAAACTGTATGTAACTCTGAAAACCTTCAAAAGCACTTTGTAAACTGAGGGTCTGCTATTCAAAGTGAAAAATCCCACTGGCATGCCTGAACCTGACCTAAAGTAGCTCTCGATGCTGGCTTCCAAGGTGTTCTAACACTGAAAGTCTGCAATCCAGCTAAAATTGACTTGTGACCAAACCCAGTTGAAATGAATGGAACAAGTTAGTCACAGCTAACTGACGCACCACTGCTTTTAATATTTAGTCATGACTAGCATGATTAGGGATAAAAATAGGTTTCTCTGTGTCATGCGATTAATAATATATACTATTTAAATGGATATCTTACCTCATCTGTTAGTTCTCCAAACACAGTCAGGACATCTATTAGAAGACTTGCAGTATAAAAAGACTTTATCATATTTCTGGAAGGAAAAACATATTCTAATTTCTTAAAAGGTTTAAAAAACAAAAACACATGCACCATTTTCAAATAACTGGCTGTGAAAAAGGAGTTACTTTCTCCACACAAACTACAAGAAGACAATAGAAAGCCACCCCAGGAGACTTGCATCTCTGTACCGCACCCTTGCGGTTGAGTGTTCACCATACTAGCTTGCCAGAGTCACTGAAACAGTAACTTTGGCAAGCTACTATAGTGAACAGTCAACCACGTCTGCAACACTAAGTGCACGGTGGCAGGCTGCAAGGCTACCTTGCTTCAAACGTTATATTTATCTCAATTATGAGTTACAGTACATATTACATTTATTTTGCAACTTACTTGTGAAACTGCCCAGCTCGATCTTCATTATCTGCATAAAGAAACATTTTCAACGCATAATTCTCTACATGGGCACAGCCAACTATTTCTTGAGTAATAGCTTCGTTATCACCCAACTGCTTCTTCATCTGGAAAAAATCAGAGATTTATATGGGTATTTACTAGCCCACAGAAATTAAATTGCAATGACACAGTCTACATTCAAATGCATAGTTTAAAGCTCCCTAAAGAGCCACAAGCACCTCCCAGGCTCAATCCAGTTATTGCATGTTTCTTGACTGGTAAAAAAAAAAAGAATACTGCTGGCTTATACACTCCTTTCCTATCAGTACGTTTTAGCCAGTTATTTTGTTTACATGCATCCACCACTCCCCATGCTGTGTGAATGCAAGGTGTAAATACAGCAATGTAGGGAAAATCATAAGACACTTTGCTTTGCTGGGAGTTCTCACCAATTGCTGTTAAAGCGAACTAAGGGCCTCAAACTAGCCCTTTGCCTTCTCATTTGATCTGGCTCTGTTCCTGCCACTATCTAAACAGTTTTGTCCAGGGCAAGTTTACATATTACCCTTGGCATCCCTGGACAAATATGTCCACCAAAAACAGCTACTCTATCCCTGCTGTAACACTTAAGAGCTACTTATTATTTACAGTGTTTATATACTGCACCACATATAAGCAGATTCCTGAGAGCTGAATAATAAAAGATAAAATAATAAAGAAATAAAACACCATATTAAAACTTTTTTTTTAAAACAGAGTACCAATAAATCATGGCTGGTCAGTCAAGGAAGGCTTCTTGGAATAAAGCTATTTTCAGGGGGCACCGGAAACATAGTGTTGTCACCTGCCTGACCTCCAGAGGCAGGGGGTTCCATCGAAAGTGGGCCACCACCCTGATGTCTCTTCTCCAAGTGGACTCCAATCAGGCCATAGGTCCACATGGAACAACCAGGAACATGCCTTCCGATGACCTCAGTGACCAGGCAGGTTGATAGGGGAGAAGGTGCTCTCTTTATATAGTATATACTTTTATACACCAAAACCTTAAACCTGGCCCAGTAGCAAACAGGCAGCCAGTATGCTGAAAAGGGGCAGCTCTTGATAACAGCCAAGCTGCTGCATCCACCACTAGCTCCAGCTTCTGGAGAGCCCAACATAGAGTGCGCTAGAATAATCCAGTCTTGATGTTACTGGCACCTGTACCACTGTGGCCAAGCTATCACTGTCCAGGACAGGCCGTAGCTGATGAACAAGCTGAAGGTAGTAAAAGGCAACCCGAGCCACCAGACCACTTGGGCCTCCAGTGACACTGATGGATCTAGGAGTACCAACAGACTACAAACCTGAACTTTCAGAGGGAATGCAACCCCATCCAGAACAGGCAATAAGCCTATCTTGCAGACTCAGGAACCACTCGCCCACAGGGCTTCCGTCTTGCCAGGATTCAGTTTCAGCTTATTGGCCCACATCCAACCCATTACAGAGTCTAGGCACTGATCCAGGACTCGCACACCCTCGGTTATCACATGCGTCATTATTATCAAGTGTTACTGACAGAAACTATGTTGTAGGTGTAACATGCAATGACCCAAAATTTCTTCTGGGGGAGGTCCCCTGACACCACTAAGCCAACATGCATATATGTGTATTCTTTACTCTTACTAAAAAACATAATGGGTGCTATTGGGGAATACGTTTTGTCAGCAACTGAACATGCAGTGCAAAAGATAGAAAGTAGCACATGCGACACAGGTGGATATGCTTGAAAGGATGGGTACCATATCACGACAGAGTACTGTTCATCGCCATTTATACTCCTGTTTTGAACTGCCTAATGTTCTTAATTTTATTCACTCTATAACTATGAGGACTAGGAACTTTCCTTAAAAAAAATGAGGCAAAAATATTCAGGATTCTCAAGTAACCACAACATTTTGTGCTACACAGCCAGACTTGTGGCTGAATCACCACTGTTCAGATTTCTAACAGTTCTATGATGCTTTGCCTCCTTATCCCACCCTAAGTAAAACTTTGTATAAAGACTCAACACTATCTAATTCATAACCCGCTTCATTGCCAGTGAAGGTCAACAGAACTGTATAGTTTCCTCCTGTGAAGCAGCTTGTAGCATTTCATATAAATAAAGAGCTAATGAAATGAGAGTCCCTGGTTCAACCTAACTGCTCCAGTGACCTGAAGGTTTACTGGAATGCTTAGTCAAGTGGTGTATTGCAATTCAAAGACCTCTTTTCAAAGATGTTACAGAGTACAAGAAGCCTCAGGTTTCCTAATAAAATCAGCAAAGTAAATAACACTGTTACAGTTACAACAGGTGGATTTAGGGCATCTGAATAGACTTACTGTTGGCATTTAGGGAAACCTTCGTTATCCTTACAAAACAAAACTAAGGATATTAGACTACCCTTATATTTCCTATGCTGCCAAAAGACTGTAAAGAAAACATGGGAATGGTAGTCACTTTTCCAAGAAGGAATATGCTAATAAAACTTACGAGGCCAGACATCTGTAACACTGATGAAAATGGCAGCACACAGGGGCTCAGTTTAGTTAATATTCCTATCCTCCAAACTATGGATCAGAAATGTGTCTTGCATTCCATTTTCATCCTCCTCTCCCCCTTTTTTGCATAACAATTCTCTCCTCCATTTCTGATTTTCCTCTAACCGTGGTTCCTTGGGATGTCCAAAAAGGACAAAATATAGCTACAACAAACCTCCAAATAATGATTTGAATTGGATGTGCAATTGAACTAATCATAGTTTATCCTATTCAGATATCACAAGAAACCATGATTAGAAGAAACGCAGAAATGGAGAAAGGATATAGAGGGAGTGGACAAGCCTGCATCACAACCACACAGTTACTCTGGGAAGTTTCAGCACCAACCTGCCAAACAGTAGTTTGAAGGATAATCTGAGCTGAGACAGAATGTAGCATCAGCCCTGCTTTCTTTTTGTGCTGCATTTGTTAAATATCTTCTTGAGAAACAGTCATTGTTACCAATATCAACCTATAAACCTTACCTATAAACTACTCTTAAATTCATATATATAACATACAAAAGCCTAGTTCAGGCATAATCTCAGCCCAATAAATAATCATGTATCAGCCCAAGAATGAATCTCATTCCTGTGTGCTCCCTCCTCGTCTCTTCCCTTGTGTACCTGACTCGAAGATATCGAGGTTGACTACAGTTTTCCAAGATGTCCAAACCAGTAAACCAGTTCCTGGTTTATTGACAGAGATAATTATGGCTGAACCAGACCAAGCTATGTTTATTTAAGATTAGTCTACAGGGAAAGGACACATATGAACTGGCAAAATCGTTTGAAACTAAAAGGAAACTACATTGGTCTTACAACCTTTCTGTATTAATTCATTATATACCCCTTGTCACTGAAAGCTGTGTGCAGCAAATTCAATAGGAGTGCAGAAGGTGGCAAAGGATGCAGAAATATATAATCAAGTTTCTAGCCCTTATGGCTGTGAAAATATGTTTAAAATATATTAAAAGCATGTGAGGAATGCCTGCTGAAATCTCAGAAATCTGAGAGGTGGATTAGTAAGATTTTCAGTGCTGGGAGCAGGCCTTCAGTTTCCTTGCCCATGCCATTAAAAGCAAAATCAGATTTATGTGATAAATTATTAAAACAAATTTGCATGATGTATACAGGTTGCAGAACTAAGCTTTCCTTGGCACAGAACTTGGATTGCCTAGGTATAGATTTTGTCTAATAAACAGCTAAACAAATGAGTTGGTCATGGGTACACATTACATTTTTAGATGCACAGATAAAACAATTTATAGATACTGACTAAAAATGCAATATAAGAGGTGGCAGTTAAAGTAGAATTCAACAAGTCAGAAGCTTAGTTCAGGTACTTACCTAGGTAGTGATCTGATGACCATCAGGCTGGAGCTGTCACCCTTCTACCACATACCTAAAGTATCATGTGGTGCAGTCAATAGCCTAATTTATGTCATATTTTCCTCCTTTTTTGAGGGGGAGAATTCATATGAATCATGCCATTGTTCAAATAGGCCTCCCATGGAGGATCTGTGTTGCATGTTATTTTAGGTTCATGGGGGAGGACAGGGGTGCTTTCCTTTTTTTTCCCCACCCCATAAATTGGATTACTGCCCCAGAAAGCATCTGAATTGGGTCATTCAATAAGCTGGAGTCTGACTCAACAGCAGTTTATGCTAAGCTGCTGTAAATCACAGTGTTGTTCATATTGCTGAGTGAAAGAAGAAAACATTCCTCTTGGGCGTAACGTGGTGTGTTAGGTGATACAAAACGGTGGGCTGGATCCAGATAAACACAATACATGCAGTGGGGCTAGAGGAAACCTAATTACCCCAACCCTTGAGGAGCTGGGAAATGGGGAACCTGCTGTGGTGCGGGGTATATCAAGTTCAAATAAAACATGCTTCAAAAGGGATGCTTTGCATATTCTGCTGAATAGAAAATGGTAAAGGGAAAACTAAGAAAAATAATCAGCCGCTTCTACTAACAAATCACAAATGTGCGTACACACAACTCACACATGGCAATCCACACTCAATTTTTACTCTTTATCTACCTGAAGGCGCATCACATCAGGGAAAAACATAATGTGGAAAGTGTCCCTTTATAGAAAGAAATGACAAGGTGCATTCCTTACTTTGTCAGGGACAGATACACACCAATTTCCTTCATATTTTTAAACAATTAACATTATAGCCACAGATATACTTACAGCTTCAAGCTGATCCATGAGCTTGCATAAAAATTTGCGACACTCTGGGTTTTTACTATCGATCTTCATACCTGTCTGCATAGCATACAAACGGCCTGTAAAAGACAAAGCCCCATAAAGGTCACTGATGAACACAGAATATCCCTTATGCCTCACTGCAATTTCTTAAAAGTAGAGATTCAAACTTAATACCAAGCTAGCATTGAAGTTCTAATAACAAACAAGATGGGCCTAGATTTAATGGGCTGGGCAACTACTTCCGTACGCCCAAGGTGTTTTGAGCCTGTGTATCTCCTCCTCCCTTCTCCTGTCATGCCACCCGGCAAGCTTCTGAAATTGGGCAGACCTTCCAAAGCAGTATGTAACGCGGTGTGGTAGTCTGATCAAAGGAACAAATAAAAAATCATAGTGGAAATGCCCCAGCCTTAGGATGCACCTAACAAAGCTCTTGAGTCTCAGCCATGTTCCACAGTAGCTCTATTCCTAGAACGTTACCTGAGAATCATTTTGAAAAAATCCTGGGGAGGACAAGGGGGGGGGGGAGGTGAGCAAAGCAGCCAGTAAACAGAGGGCAAATGGGCGGTGGGGAGGCCATGCAGCACTGTGTGGTGCACAGAGATGACTGGCTTTCCCAGTGAACATCTCTCCCCATTTATGCTTGATTCAGAGCTCTCTAAACTCAGCACAACTGGATGATGGGGATATGTTTTGGCAGCTCCATTCAGCATAGGTTACTACCACGAAGGCCTACTGTAAGTGATAGTCTTACGATCACCTGCCTTTACTTCAGCTGCTGCTGAAGAAACACTTCAAGATGACTGTAAGTGACTGGAGTAGCAGCTTTGGGTGGCACTATGCTGAACAAGAAATGAAATAGGCTCAGGGATGTGATACTTGCTAAGTATGTGAATATACTTACTCCTCAGAATACAAAAGCTGAAACCGTAGGTATTTCAGCTTTAAGGTTCTTCAGACTTAGCGAAATCCACTTTACATTTATGTAGTCTATTTCACATACCACCCCTTCATGGATCACTGCCTTGTTGTGGCGAAGGGGCTTGCGTAACTCAGTGAAGCCATAAGCTATGCCATGCAGGGCCACCCAAGACGGACAGGTCATGGTGGAGAGTTCTGACAAAATGTGGTCCACTGGAGAAGGAAATGGCAACCCACTCCAGTATTCTTGCCAAGAAAACCCCATGGAACGTATCACAAGGCTAAAAGAGATGACGCTGGAAGATGAGCCCCTCAGGTTGGAAGGTGTCCAATATACTACTGGGGAAGAGCAGAGGGAATTTCCAAGTAGCGCCAGAAAGAGTGAAGCAGCTGGGCAAAAGCCGAAAGGACACTCAGCTGTGGATGTGTCTGGTGGTGAAAAGAAAATCCGATGCTGTAAAGAACAATATTGTTTAGGAACCTGGAATGTCAGATCAATGAATCAAGGTAAGCTGGAGGTGGTCAAACATGAGATGGCAAGATTGAATATCGACATCTTGGGAATCAGTGAACTAAAATGGACAAGCATGGGCGAATTTAAGTCAGGTGACCATTATATCTACTACTGTGGGCAAGAATCCCTTAGAAGAAATGGAGTAGCATTCATAGTCAACAAAAGGGTGGGAAAAGCAGTACTGGGGTACAATCTTAAAAACGATAGAATGATCTCAGTACGAATCCAAGGCAAACCATTCAACACCACAGTAATTCAAGTCTATGCCCCAACCACTGAGGCCGAAGAAGCTGAGGTTGATCGGTTCTATGAAGACCTACAACACCTTCTAGAACTAACACCAAAAAAAGATGCCCTCTTCATCAGAGGGGATTGGAATGCTAAAGTAGGAAGTTAAGAAATCACCAGGAGAACAGGCAAGCATGGCCTTGGTGTACAAAATGAAGCAGGACAAAGGCTAATAGAGTTTTGCCAAGAGAACACGCTGATCATAGCAAACACTCTTTTCCAACAGCACAAGAGGCGACTCTACACATGGACATCACCAGATGGTCAATAACGAAACCAGATTGATTATGTACTTTGCAGCCAAAGATGGAGAAGCTCTATACAGTCAGTAAAAACAAGACCTGGAGCTGACTGTGGCTCAGATCATGAGCTTCTTGTTGCAAAATTTCGGCTTAAATTGAAGAACGTAGGGAAAACCACTAAACCATTCAGGTATGACCTTAATCATCTCCCTTATGAATATACAGTGGAGGTGACGAATAGATTTAAGGGATTAGACCTGCTAGACAGAGTGCCTGAGGAACTATGGACGGAGGTCCGTAACATTGTTCAGGAGGCAGCAACTCAATCCATCCCAAAGAAAAAGAAATGCAAGAAAGCAAAGCGGCTGTCTGAGGAGGCTTTACAAGTAGCTGACGAAAGAAGGGAAGTGAAAAGCAAGGGAGAAAGGGGAAACTATATCCACCTGAATGCAGAGTTCCAGAGAATAGCAAGGAGAGACGAGAAGGCCTTCTTAAATGAACAGTGCAAAGAAATTGAGGAAAACAACAGAATGGGGAAGACTAGAGATCTTTTCAAGAAAATCGGAGATCTCAAGGGAACGTTTTGTGCAAAGACGGGCATGATAAAGGACAAAGAAGGCAGGGACCTAACAGAAGCAGATGAGATTAAGAAGAGGTGGAAAGAATACACAGAAGAACTATACAGGAAAGATGAGAATGCCCCTGTTAGCCATGATAGTGCGGTCACTGAACTTGAGCCAGACATCCTAGAGAGTGAAGTCAAGTGGGCCTTAGGAAGCATTAGTAACAACAAAGCTAGTGGAGATGACAGTATTCCAGCTGAGCTATTTAAAATCCTAAAAGATGATGCTGTTAAAATGCTGCACTCAATATGCCAACAAAGTTGGAACACTCAACAGTGGCCACAAGACTGGAAAAGGTCAGTTTACATTCCAATTCCAAAGAAGGGCAACGCCAAAGAGTGTTCAAACTACCGTACAATTGCACTCATTTCACATGCCAGCAAGGTGATGCTCAAAATGCTACAAGCTAGGCTTCAGCAGTATGTGAACCCAGAACTACCAGAAGTACAAGCTGGGTTTCGAAGAGGCAGAGGAACTAGAGATCAAATCGCCAACATTCGCTGGATCATGGAGAAAGCAAGACAATTCCAGAAAAACGTCTATTTCTGCTTCATTGACTATGCTAAAGCCTTTGATTGTGTGGATCACAACAAACTGTGGCAAATTCTGAAAGAGATGGGAGTACCAGACCACCTTACCTGTCTCCTGAGAAACCTGTACGAGGGTCAAGAAGCAACAGTAAGAACCCGACATGGAACAACCGACTGGTTCAAAATTGGGAAAGGAGCACGACAAGGCTGCATATTGTCGCCCTGCTTATTTAACTTATATGCAGAGTACATCATGAGAAACGCCGGGTTGGATGAATCACAGCTCGGAATTAAGATTGCTGGAGAATTATCAACAACCTCAACAACCTCAGATACGCAGATGATACCACCCTAATGGCAGAAAGCGAAGAGGATCTAAAGAGCCTCTTGTTGAGGGTGAAAGTGGAGAGCGCAAAAGCTGGTTTGAAACTCAACATTAAAACAACTAAGGTCATGGCACCTGGCCCCATAACTTCCTGGCATCTAGAAGGGGAAGACATGGAAGCAGTGACAAATTTTATTTTCTTGGGCTCCAAGATGACGGTGACTGTTGCCATGAAATTAAAAGACGCTTCCTCCTTGGGAGGAAAGCTATGGCAAACCTAGACAGCACAATAAGAAGCAGAGACATCACCTTGCCGACAAAGGTCCGTCTAATCAAAGCTATGGTTTTCCCAGTAGTAATGTATGGCTGTGAGAGCTGGACTATAAGGAAGGCTGAGTGCCGAAGAATGGATGCTTTCGAACTGTGGTGCTGGAGAAGACTCTTACGAGTCCCCTGGACTGCAAGGAGGTCAAATCAGTCAATCCTAAAGGAAATCCACCCTGACTGCTCATTGGAAGGACAGATACTGAAGCTGAAGCTCAAATATTTTGGCCACCTAATGCGAAAAGTCACTGGAAAAGACCCTGATGCTGGGAAAGACTGAAGGCAAAAGGAGAAGGGGCCGGCAGAGGATGAGATGGCTAGATAGCATCACCGATGCAATGAATATGAACTTGAGCACGCTCCGGGAGACAGCGGAGGACAGGAAGGCCTGGCATGCTATGGTCCATGGGGTCACAAAGAGTCGGACATGACTTAACGACTGAACAACAACAATTTCACATACCAACATCAGGAAAAACTATTTCAAGCAAATGTTTCATACTGGTATGCTTTTCTCAAAAATATGTTTTGGCAACATGAAGAACAAGCTCTGAAGTTCAGCCACATTGCTTAGCAGCAGAAAGAGAACTCCTCTCAACTCCCACGTATACTGAACATGTTTAAAAATTAGGCTGAATGTAATATAGTACTAATGTAACTGACAAAACTGTTGAGACTTGTAAGCATTAAGCAGTGTCTGGTATAAAATGAAAATGTAAAAAAACTTGAAGAAAAATCAGCCCTTGCTACTTATTTATGCCATTTGTTAGCTCTTCAGCCATAGCTCTCAGAGCAGTTTACAGCACAAAATTCATCGTAAAATAATAATTTAAACAAATCAGAGGGCAGTTAAGCACTCCAGCATGACAATAAACCTGGGTAAATAAAGATTTTCACCTGATGGTGACATAAAAGCTTCCTCAGTAAGGGCATTCCAAAGGCACACCACAACTAAAAAGGCCTGCCTTACTTCAGACAGAGGTCAGGTGGAATTAGAGCAGAGCCTTTGAGGCCAGTCAAAGTCTGGGCAGGTTCATTAGAAAGCAGATGGGCTACCTTTAAATACCTTGTTCCCAGGTTGTTAAATACTCCGAACAATTACTTTTTAAAAGGAAAATGCTACAAAATGCTTATTTTGGGTGTCAGAAAATCTAAGATGTGCTTTCATGTAAAAAAAAAGTATTGCATAATATAACATAACGTAAATTGAGAAGGAGCAGATGCCTCTTGCTTGGCACATCCAATGTTCACAATGTACTTCTTATGCTGCAGCTAGGCAGCATGAACCATGCTGGGCCCTAATAGTGTTCTTGGCTTCATTTAATGTGTTACAATAAAAGTTACACTCAGTTAACCTAGTCATTCAACTGAGCTTCATTTGCTTGTGTTCTAATATTGTGAGAGCCTGACAAACACGCGCTCATAACAAAAAAAGTTTGTACCAAAAAGCAATATGCATATCTATATATTTGTTGATTAAACACAAAAGGGGCAAGATTAAACATCTTAACTAGTATGTCTGCATCAGTGATTAGCCTGTAAGCACTAGCATGTTAAAACAAATTGTTATACAATAAGCACTGTAAAACTATTCTACTTGGGAACATAGGAATGTGCCTCATACTGAATCAATTTGTCCACCTGGCTTCGTATTCTCTATACTGACTGGCAGGTGCTCTTCACGTTTTTAGGCAAGTTTCTTTCCTAATCCTACCGGGAGATGCCAGGGATTGAACGTGGAATCTTCTGCATGCAAATGTATGTTTTATCACTGAGCTATGGTTCCTACTTGCTCATGCCAAGCTATTTTAATGAACCCGTGAATGTTTTGTGTATCTCATATGTTACCCCAGATCCACTTTGACAGTGATTTAGATTCCAAATGTACCTTCCAATGAAATCCATTTCTGGAGTATCTTTGAACAAGTAGTGTGACAGTTGTGATCCTACTATACAAGTCTGGTTTGATGTCATAAGATTGATTTTTAAGAATGTAATGAACGATCCAACTCTCTACTCCTTTGAGCTGCCTTACCAGTGTGTTGATACTGCCTACGTGTGGAAAGCAGTTCCAATTGCTACTAAACATTTTACACATAACGCTGAATGCTCAAACCAAATTCAAGAAAAATGTTTTCAAAAGTCTTAATAGATTTCACTGGTAAGTTCTTAGACAGTTTAGCTCCCTAGCAGGCACAAGCTCTTTTACAATATCAATATAAGTGGAGAATAAAAAAGAACGTGCATAAAAGTTACTGGTAACTGAAGGCCTAAACTGGGTTTAATCCATATTCACAAGGCCAGAATCTCATCTACAGGTTTTCCTGGAACAATTTACAACTCCTCCAGAGAAGAGGGGAGGGTGGAATAGACATTTTTACAATTAAATCTTTCCTATAACATTAATCTTACTGAGGCCTTCAAGTTTCCCGCCCCATGCTAACATTTAGGGTGAACTGCATGTTACAAAGAATACGAGGCTCCTGCCAAAAATGAAAACCCTATGTAGAGCTCCCTCTGGCCATCCCTCTCCATAACATCTAGTACAAGTCATCTACTGTCTTCACATTGTCAGATGAATGTTATCCCATATGCACTCTACATCACTGATAGAAACTGGCAGGAGTTTGGAAACAAGCACTGTAATGATGTGACACAAAGTATGTTGCCCAACCAAGCCAGGACCTAAAGCATCACTTGAGGTTACCCATAAAAAATAAAATAAAATCAGGTAACCCTCTGAGGTGTGTAGGATTATGACCAGAAAAGAAAAATCAACACCCATCACCACATATGCACAGAAGTGCTTTGTGGGTGCATTGGGTTTATCTGGGTGCTGCTTTAGTTTCCTTTATCTACTAGCTAAGGTCTAAATTGCTAATTGATCTCCCTGACAACTGAGCCAAGGGTAAGTTCCCCATCACTCATTCTGGCTGACCTGCATATCTCAATATATAGTGAAAGAGGGTACTTCCATAAAAGGCTTTTATTCTGCAAGCATCCTGCTTCAAACACAGAATTCTACAGTGGGACCAGATGACGTTGTCTTTCATTTGTAGTCCTCCCACATTTTCCTATTGCTTCTCCTATCCTTGTTTTACCAGAGAAAATCTGTTCAGACAGAATAGGTGCGAAATGCTTTGGATTTGTGCTGCTAGGAGGTCTACCTCTCTTTTCATCAAATCGTGGCTGTTCTGAATCAGTGTTTGAGCATGGTAATGGACGGGATGAAGGCCAATAAACTTAGACTCAATCCAGACAAGACAGAGGTATTGCTAGTGGGTGGTTCGTCTGCTCAGCTACGTTATATTCAACCTGTTCTGGTTGCACTCCTTTAGTCTGGGGGTGTTCTTAGACCCAGAACTGTCACTTGAGGCCCAGGTGGACTTGGTGGTGCAGAGCACCTTTTATCAGCTTAGGCTGATATACCAATTACACCCTTATCTGGACAGAGATAGCCTAGCTAGTTATCTATGCTCTGATAACCTAAACCTCCACCCCCACCCCCCCACTAAGGCTGTAGCAATGCATTATACATGGGGCTGCCTTTGAAAATGGTCCGGAAACTTCAGCTGTTGCAAAAAAGGGCAGATTGATAACAGGGACTGGCCAACGAGATCACATTATGCCAGTACTTTTCCAGCTGCACTGGCTGCCAGTCCTTGTTTGGCCCCGATTCAAAATGCTGGTATTAACATTTAAAGCTCCAAATGGCTTAGTGGCTGCCAAAGGAAGTGAGGCGGGTGGCTACCAGGAAGGTCTTTCCTGCTGTGGCACCATGGCTGTGGAATGAGCTCCCTAGAGAGGTTCGCCTGGCACCTACCTTGTACTCCTCTTGGCACCAAGTGAAGACCTTTTTATTTTCCCAGTATTTTTGCACGCTAGCCTTTTAGCTTTGTTGTTCTAAATCTATATTTTAAATCTCTACAATGCTGCTAGGTTTTATTCTGGTTGTACTTTTATATTGTAGTTTTAAGCTTTTATACTTTATATTGTTTTATGTTGTACTTTCTGGTTTGAATTTTGTGACCCGCACAGACAGCTTCGGCTATTGGGCGGTATAGAAATGAAATAAATACATAAATAGGAAGCATGCAGAGTAGATGGAAAGTAGCTAGGGATGTATGAAAGTCACTTACCTGAACCTGAAAGTTGATTCGCAGTGGGGGGGAGGTGCTCCATCCCTCCCCCCGAAATTCTGGCCGGCAGGGAGGCGCCCCATCCCCCCCCCAAATTCTGCCCGGGGGGGGGGCGCCCCGTCCCTCCGGCCGCGAATCCTGTCCTGCCGGGACTCAAATGGCAGCGGCCATAGCCTCCGCCGTTTGCGTCTATGCAGTCAGCCGTGATAGGCTACGTAAATGTTTACGTAGCCTATCACGGCTGAGTGAAAAAAGCAACAACAACCGCGCATACACAAATGGCGGCACCCACGGGCGCTGCCATTTGCGTTCCTTATTTTGGCACGTGTAGTCTACGTAAACATTTACGTAGACTAGGGCGAAAAAAAGGGGAACGCTATTTGCGTTCCCCATATTTTCGCCGTAGTCTACGTAACTATTTATGTAGACTAGACGTGCCAAAATAAGGAACACAAATGGCGGCGCCCGTGGGTGCCGCCATTTGCGTACGCACAGGTGTTTTTTTTTTCACTCAGCCGTTATAGGCTACGTAAACATTTACATAGCCTATCACGTTTTTTTTTTTTTTTTAACTTGGAAATGGCGGGGGTTGCAGCCAAACCGCTGCCAGGGACATTCGCACAAGTAAGTCCCGTCCCGGGGGGGGGGGGGGGGGGAGACCGTTTCTCCACCAATTTCAGGGGGCCCGAATGCGCTGGCATTCGGCCTCCCCGAGATTCGTAGAGGAATTCTCTGACATCCCTAAAAGTAGCACAATTCAGAAACTGACCAAACTGTGCTTTCGTTGGTGTTGCAAGGATCTCTGAGTAAAAGTGGGATTCACTCCCTATACACTGTTCTTATCTGGCAGTAGATGCAAGTAGATGCAACTTCTGCACTGGCCCCAATTAATTCCATGCTGTTGAGGGACAGAGCAATGTTTGAAACTGTGTCAAATGACTTGCATATGCACTCTAAGAACTATGAACTCCAGTGGAACATCCTGTTCTCTGAAGGCAGCAGCTGGTTTTACAACACGATAAATTGAAAAAAACAAGTTATACATGCTACTATCAAAAAAGTTTTTCAAATCTGAAATGAACTGGTAAAGCTGACAAGATTTAACCACCATTCAAACTGCAATAGCAGCCATTTTCATCCGGCTTTCATATTATCATTTCTACTCTTCTTGCTTCACTCTGAGAATGCACAGAGCAGTACTACACTGCTGATAGTCAGTAGCTCATTATTCCAAAAATGGCACATGCTCATTCAGAAGATCTGAAGAGCTGCTCTGTAGAACTTGCATTACAGACTTGCAATTAGGCACTGCCTGAGGGGCGGGCAGGGGGTAGGAAAAAAACAGGGAGAAAAAGGTGAATTTAAATTCAGTTTCTCATTGCAACTTTTCCATATATTTCCTGACAATGCTGCAAATCTGACCACTAAACCATATTAATTTCAGTGATGTGGGTGGAAACTTTTCCAGTGCTTAATTCTTCTGTGGAATTTTTTTCCCCCAGGTGATTATCCCTAGCAAATATGTGAGAGAATACGTGTATGTCATTGAAATACATATATGTCTCAGTGTGAAATAGAACTAATGAGTAGTGACAGCAAAACTGAAGGTGCCCCAACAACCTCAGTGGAAGAGATGTGAACTGTGTTGAAAATGTGGTTATCAGCATATCATGCAGTTTTTTGGGTCGATAAAATTTATTAGTGTGTCAACAGTTTTCAGTACCTTTTTTTCCCCTTACATTTAAACGATATAATGGAAGTACATGCTACGGTCTTTACATTTTTACAAGTATTCTAATAAATATCTACATAATATAACATTTAAATCTTCCAATTCAAAAATGTTTGGAAAACCCACATTACTGGTTCATTTACAACTAAGAGAGCAATCCTATGTCCCCTAGACAGTGTCTGTGGGGACATATGACTGTTTGGTTTCTTGGCTCCGACCTCAGAGACAGGAAACTGCACTCCCCCCATCCCCCTCATAGCTGGCACGGAGAGAACCACACTGGCCACCTCTCTGCACTCAGAAAACAGAGCATGGAGATGGGGAAAAGGGGCATTCCCAAGGGTGGGGAGAGGAGGAACCAGGGTGGCAGCCATAAAACCAATTCTATGGCTGCCCTAGCCTCCTTCCCTCCTCCTCCCGGAAGTCTCAGCTAGACAGGCGAATAGGCCCATCTAGCTTAAATACAGAGCCGGAGGCACAACGTGCCTCCGGCTCTGCATAGGATACTTGTAAGCCTCCACATTCGGAGGCTTAGGAGTACCCAGGGCAGATCACATAGGATAATGCCCAAATAGAGTATTATTTGCACTGCCTATTCAATTCTTACAAGCAGGCTTTTCATCTGTCTTTTTATATATTCTGAATGCTTTCCTTTTTTTTTAATCCATAAAGGAAATGTCTTTACAATATTCCCATACTGGATGTTTCCTATGACCAGCAGCCATGGCAAACTGAAGTGAATAGTGCAGTTCTATAGATCCCTACCCAGAAATAAGTTTTGTTGAGTGCAATGGGTCTTACGCGCAGGGAAGTGGCTATAGGCCTAAGCATGAGAATACTGGATGATGCACAATGGAGAATTTTGTCTTTTCTTTCCATTGTTGCCCCTTCCTGCTTTACTGTTTCAGCCCAGCCTCGCCCTCACAAAGACAAAAAGGCAAAAGAGAGTAATAATGAATTACATACGAGTGAAAAGTCAAAGGAAGGTTCAATACCTGGCAGGCTAGAACAGTTTCATCAACTGAAAATGTATGTCTGATAGGTAGACGGTAAATATTCATATTTGAAAAATGATCAGGATGGTTCTTCACTCCATAGAAAAGCTTCCTATTTAACTCAATGTATGTAGTAGAGGCATTGATTCAGTTTAGAGATTGGCCCAGTTTACACTCAACAACAGCCCAGAGGTTTTTTTTTTTTTTAACCCCTGAGTTACTGTGAGCAAGCCAGCATACTAGTGAAAGCAGCTTGACCGCTCCTGCTTGGCTCCCCCTGCCCATGGGGATGGATAAACAAGTCAGGGCCTCTCTATCCCTGGTTTGGTTAGCATTACATCTGAACTTGGACTTGTGGCTTGTCTTTTCCCCAACTAACTAGAGTTGTAACCCAAGAACAAATCCTGGGTTACAGGCTAGTAACTTTCGCTGGCTTATTTACAAGTCTGCAATACTTGCTTTCCTATCAAAGCTAAATTTAATTTACTTTAGGAACATTAAATGAATGATAATGAACATAACTAGTACTATTTGTTTTATTTAAGGATAAATATATTGTTTTGTTAAAAACAGATATACCTCATGTGAGATAAGTTGCTGCTAAGCCTAAGTATATTTTAGTTGCTGCTAGCTGGGAAAAATAAATAAAACTTGAAAATAGAGTCAACTTTAAAAAGCAAAGGACGTTTTTAGCATTTGGGCTTAGAAGCAGTTTGGAGATAAACGTTATCAAGAGAAACCTGAAGAAACTCATATTTTTTAAAATAAGCATCCCTCTAATAGCTAGGATCTAAAGAACAACACAACCAGTTCATCATGCTGAAGGAGGCCTTTCCACAGAGGATTATTGTCCGGAGTAGATCAGTCTTCCCCATCTTGGTGCCCTCTAGGTGTTTCAGACTACAAGTCCCAGAATTCCTGACCACTGGCAATGCTGGCTGGGGCTGATGGGACGTGAAGTCCAAGACATCTGGAAGGCACCAAATTCAGGAAGCTGGAGTAGACGGTTTTGGAAACTTGAGGAGAGTTCTCAGAAGTAGATTGCATGGGGAAAGGCATCCACTGTTCAAATACAAAAAGTTAAATATATCACAGGACATATATGCCTAACTGCCTAGGTGTGCCTGAAGTAGCTCTTTGGACTAAGGAATAGCAATACATTTAGACAATCCATTAAACTTTATGGCTTGAATTCAGAGGGATGTTGATAGGTGACTTTCCATTCCTTTCTTTTCTCCAGCAGTCCTCCCCCCTTCTCTCGAAAAGCCTCTCTTGAAGATCAGGGCCCCTTCTGAACAGGATGGGTTACGACAGAGTGTGCTGAGGAGCAGGAGGTATTTTCAAAAATCAGGACAAGACACCTTCTGAGAAAGCTTTGCAATCCTCAGGAGAGGCTTTTCATGGGGCTCAGTGAGTTCCTGGGGCTAAAAGGCCACCTCAAACCAATTCCCTTCAGCTGTCACTTGTCTGGATCTAAGCCAATAACAAGTGACTTCATCATCACACAGAGTATGGCTGCAATCCTACACACAATTACCTGGGTGCAAAGCCCACTGAACTCCAGTTGGACTTGCTTCTTGAGTCTGCAAGTGTCAATAAAATCAGCTATTTTGAATGCACACTTATTTTATTTAAATTCTTCCCACTAAAGAGTAATATTTATGTCCTAGTAAATAATATATCCTTGAAAATACTAGCATAACTGAAATCGATCTCTCTAGCCAGAAGCAGTGTCTGAAAGATCTACAGTTTCTCTTTCCTGAACTTTCACACGAAGCTTCAGGGACTTCAGAAAAAGGAACGTTAGCATGAACTGAACAAAGTTCCTCCACTCTTCCGCATGCTAGTTTGTTCCTTGTGTGTGTGTATTTTCAAATATCCGTCTGTTTATTTTACTTGATGAAGCAGGCTGACGAATCTGAGGCTAGTGAGCAATATGGCTGACCACCCCCCAGACTGTACTCCTGGACCAAACACCTGAATATGTTCTGCAACCCCTTAGATATATTTTTAAATACATTCAGTGTTATATAAATCTATTAAATAAATGCAAATATTTGAAAGCTGTTTTCTAGCATTAAGTCCTACGTGTAGCTTGTTTAATCAGCCAGTGAAATGCAGCAGCAATACTATCATACTACTGATTAAGTTCTAGAGATTAAAACTGTGGAAAAGGAAATTGCTAAGTTTGGGGACATTACTTATTTCACTTGATTCAAGGAATGCACGATAGCATGTAATTTAACACACAACCCTCTTGCTTGTCCTATGGCTGAACAACAAAAAGGTTTTTTTTGGGGGGGGGGGAGGAAACAAGGAAAATTGATTAGCTGCCTTAGACTAACATGAACAGTCAAAAGGCTCGAAGCAGGGCTGCACAGAGTATTGAGAAACTTAGGAATGCATGCAATACTAAGGGAAAATGGAATACAGAAGAATGGCATCGTTACCCCAGAGCAAGGGACCAAACATGGAGTCAAAACTCTTAATACAGAACACATGGGAGTGCATTTATACTTAACAGACCCTCCTGGTCAGACCCCATACTCAAAATGTTGATTACATTTTACTCACAAACATGCTCTAGGAAGCATGCAAACCACCCACGTTTTGCACTCATGTGGAACACACCACTCACACGGAGCGCTCGAAGCAATTCATACACGTTCCATATAACCTTTACATCGGGCTTGCAAGGCGAGCCAGTATTGTTGACCCCTATACTGCAGCTGGGGGGAGGTGTGCTGAAGCGTGTGGCTCGTCTGGGGCCACCTAGTGAGTTGGGGGGCGGGGGTGGCCTGCAGCTAAATTTGAACTAGAGCTAAGCAGGGCCCTAACAGCTCCCCCACGCCCCAATACCGAGCAAGATACAGCACGGGGCTTCGCTGAGTGAGGCGCGCTGAGGCGGGAAGGCGGCGAGGGAGGGGATGGCTTGAATGTGGGGCGGGGGCGGTTAAATCCCCCTATGAGCCCCTCCCAGTTCCTTGTGCGGGGGGAGGGGATGCTGCGAAGCTCGACGCGGGCGGGGCCCGGCAGGCCGTTAACGCCTCTCACTTACAATAATAAGCCACCACAGGCTCCCGCTTCTCGAGCTCCTGCGCGGTTCTCAGGAAATGCTGAATGGGCTTGAACTGCGCGGGCAAGGGCGGAAGGCCCGAGGCCGCCATAGCGCTACAGACTCAACCCAAGGCAGGCAGCCCGGCAGTTGAACCCACCACCACTACTAGTACTGCCCAGTCTTGTCACCCAGGTGGTTCCGCTTCCGGCGCGGTGTCGCAGAGCCGCTATCACGCCCCGCTGTGGCGCGCATGCGCGTTGGGGCGTGACAACGCGAGACACGCGACGCGCTGGCAGCGACATCTCGTGAGCGGAAGGGAGAAGGGCGAACAAAGGGGCCACAGCCGTAATGGGGTTTCAGGGAAACCTCCGGTTCCCTGGTCTCACTTGCGGAGTAAGAGTGATGGAGACTTGCGAAGGAATGTAAACACCAAATAAACCGGGGAAGATTAAGTGTCAAGAGGCTTTTCGTTACCGCGCTTTGAAATAAGGATGTCTTCTGTCCAAAAAGTGCAACAGAAACTAGACGGGGGCTATTATCTTTATTTTATTTTCTGGCAAAGTTCAGACTTTTTTCTGATCTGGCATGACTCCTGTGCTCTTAAACGCATAGCTACAGAGACAGATAAATTCAGTTGCTAGAGATACCGTGGCGAGAAGAGTTTGGCTCATTGAATTCCTAGTCTCTCCTAGATTTTAAAGACTCAGCGGTGTAACTCGCGGACTCCCTTTTGTTTCAAAGCTTTGCAAGCGTTGCGTGCTCTTATTCTTAAAAAAAAAAAAAATGTAGAAAAGCAAGCTACACATGGTTAAAATATTTGGGGCAAGCTTCCTGTGTCTTTCAAAGCTTTTGATGGAGAGAAATTAAACAGCCTGCACTTACTGAAATTCTGCCTGTAATATCAGTTTGTCGAAAGCATGCAGACGTTCTGCCAGTTGAAGCCCAACAGTGTGTCCGTAATGGCATTCCAGTAACTGTTCAGTGAACATTCATACCCCTGGCTGACACCCCTTAACTCCTGACAGATGAATATATGCCTTAGAACTGACAGGCTTGAGAAGGTGGTGAGGGGTAAAGCACTTGCCTATGTAAGCATTCCCTGGAGACCCTATCACATATTAACATAACTACCACATAGTATGTCCCATTCCCATTTAGAGTTTATATGCTAGTAGTCAGTTATTAGCTCATCTGTCTCAACCAGGCTGCTGATGTGCTAACTCTACACATGAATGGGCTGACTCGTGTGGTGGGTTGCATAACTCATGGTATTCACTGCCACATGATGATGATGGCCAATAGTGGTGCGCAAGATAAGGTTGGGGTTTGGGTATAATTGATCTTAACAGCTCCCTCTTTATTTCACCGCCTCTTCATTTTAAAATGTGGTGAGTCAGCCTTGCTGTGTTTGGAGCCCCTTCTGCTCACTCTGCTGAGTTGGGCCCTGGATTTTTGCCCCAATTTTATTTATTTATTTTTTAAAAATTCTTCGCTGCCTTTCAGGGCAGAAGCCCCCCCAAGGCGGCTCACAACAATAAAATAGCAAGGTCCTACCTTGATGGCAGTATCCATATGGAGCACTGATGGCTTTAAAAGGGGATTAGAAAAATGTATAAAGTGTAGGTCTCTTAATTGCCATGAGCTATTATGGCTATATAGAACCTCTGGTATCCCACTGACTATAAGTTGCTGGGCTGCCTAGAGGCATCTTGTTGGCCATTGTGGAAAACAGGATGCTGGACTGGATATAATTATCTGATAGTCACTTGGCCTGATCCAGGAGGGCATTTCTTAATTAGTACTGCAAGGATGGCATATGGGTAGAATGTGCATACAGCAAAGTGCTTTACCCATCACCACTGTTCTGTTCCAGCCCTTCATCTCTCAGAAGATCTCTTGAACGATACCTTTTTCATTTTCTGGCCTGATACACCAAAAATTCTCCCTTTGCTCTTCCTCCTAGTTCCAACTGCCCAGTTCAAACTTCTTTATCCTGTCTCACTAGCAAATCATCTAATCTGAGCTGGGAAGTAGCATGTTGCTTTAAATTCTGCCACTTGGATAGCATCGTTTGGTCTGAGAAAAGGTAGGAGAATGCTAATTCTTTGTCATTACTGGTGAACAAAGGATATTACCTAGGGAGGTGGTGGGCTCTCCCACACTGGAGGCATTCAAGACTAGGCTGGACAGCCATCTGACAGGGATGCTCTGACTTGGATTCCTGCATTGAGCAGGGGGTTGGACTCGATGGCCTTGTAGGCCCCTTCCAACCCTACTATTCTATGATTCTATGATTCTAAAGTTATACACTAAGGGCAGTATCCAATGTTAGTCCTATGTAGAGTAGACCCATTGAAATGAGTGAGACTTAAATTAGTTACAACTAATTTAAGTTCATTTCAATGGGTTTACTCTAAGTAGGACTAATGTTGGATACTACCCTGAGGATTGTATTCAATGGCTTGTATCCAGCATTAATCTAACCTGAATCCCATTCATTTTGATGGGTCTGCTCTAAGTATGACTAACATTGGCTACAGTCCAGAGGGACAGCTTTTAAATTTTTTTTAACCTGTGGTCATCTTTCTTTTCACACTCACCAAACAACCCCATTAAAAACCACAGAGCTTTATCTCAGCAGCCAATGAGGAAAAGAGCAGGCCTTTCCACTGAGCAAAATAACTTTTGTGGTAGAGAGGGCCTGGTTATTTCAAAGCAGTTTAACCCTGAGTGCTTGAATCTACACATAGCAGTTATACTGTTATCATACCATTATCATAACTATTGGTAAACATGACACCAATGGGTACCAATAGTTATAAGAGCGTGATAACAGTATAAATGCTATGTGTAGATTTAGCCCTTTGTTTCTGTTCTTACATTAATTTCCATGTTTTTCCATCACTCATGTCCCACACATGGAGGAGTCCAATCAGAATCCAAAGAGAAGACTATATGGAACACTTGCTTTTTACATGTCTTTGAAGATATAAGCATCACGGGGATTGGATTTCACTCAGTGCAAATTTGGAAGAATGGAATTCGAACTCCACTTGGAACTCTCCTCCACTTACATCCATCGTTTAGTCCTTAGTAGGGCACAAGCCTTAGGTTCCAAATGAAGAGGAGGAAACAGAAAGTTGGGGGAGAATTTCTGCCCATTTCTTTGTTAGGCAGCGTGATGGTTAATAGTCCAGTATGGTCCAATGAAATCGAGAGATGAGATATACCTGCTGTATCCTGGACACATGTATCCATCCAAGGAGGGAGAAGATGTATATATGTATGCGCATCAAGCACCATGGGCATGTGGACCTCTCTCTCTGGATCTGATGAGGCTTAGCTGATCTGCTGTATTGTAGATGTGCCTCCTTGCCTCCATTGATGCTCCGCTTGGGTATTATGTGAATAAAGCAGATATTTCAAAAATACCTTAGGTCTCTAGTAAGCTGTCATCCAAAGGAGACTATAATGGATAACCCCACTCCTGAAACTTTCACCACTTGGGCAAGTGGGGAGTGTGTAACAAAGAATATGGTGGCTCAAATAGGTAGCCTTATGAATTAGGGTGTTTACATATGCAAGGTCCTAGTGCTACCAATGAGAAGGCATTGTGCAGCTATTCAGTCTTTTATATTTTAATGGATTATTTGTGGCAAGAGAAAAGACAGAAGAAATGGTGAAAAATCTCAAGAGGGTTGTGGGTCATAGACAACATCAACTGGATACCCTGTAAAATTCCATGAGTGATTGAGGACAACAGTGCCACAGAAGCCTCATCTGGAATCATCCCGAGTCAGAAGTTAGTCCTATTGCTTTCAATAGTGTTTACTACCAGGTAAATTTAAACAAGGTTTCCAACACACCAGTCAGATGTCATTGGAAACTTGAAACAAAGATATAATAAATGAACTTCCAGTTTCGTTAGCCCCCAGCGTCTAGCGTCTAGCACTCAAAGGCAAACAACCTCTGTTCATGGAGGTTCTGTTTATTCCGATGGCTAATAGCTTTTGATAGAGCTATCCATAGGGCTCTGAATTTGGCTAATTTCTTTGGCCTTTTCAAAGCCATGTGACCTAGTAGGCATTCCTGCATTTTGTCCATCAGTTTTTAGAGTTGCTGAGTGATGCTTGCAGGAGAAATAATGCTATTAAGTATAGAAGAGTGGAAATGAGGGGATTGCTGAAATGCAAAGCAGCAAATGATCTTTGTGGTGGGGAAAGCAAGGAGAAATACTATTCAAGGTGCATGTTGTTAAGCATTGCCAAACTGATTTCTGGTGGAGCACCTGGCATGTTAACAGCAGAAATTAATTAGGTGAAGTTTTTTCATGTAGTGATGGTGAACTTTCAACCGGTTGAATATCTGCCTATCATGCAGCTGTTGCTGGCAGGAGCTGTAGTGGGAGAAAGAAATGGCAGCTCTAGGAAGAAAAGTAGTAAAAAAAAAACAACACCCCTCCACTGCTTCCAGATAATTTTAATTTTGAAATATCACTCCTTTAACAGCAGGGGATGGGACAGGGCTACTGTGTGTTTGTTAAATCACGTGTACTCTTCTTCATGAAATGTTGCCCATGTGCAGGAATCAGGATGGGCTTGGATATAATAATGGTTCACACTCTTAATTTTTTGTAACCAGAATCTGCAATGTACAGGTAGAGGTTGTTCAATGCACACACACACACACACACACACCCCATATTGTTAAGAATAAAAAGTTTTTATTGTACCTGAGATCATAAATGTGAAATCTGAAACAAACAGCTTCTGTATATAAGTAGAAACATGGATGGATATTGATAAAACAATAATAAGCACTTGGCAACCAAACAAAAGACATCAAGTGTGCAATCCTGTGCATGTTTAGATAGCAAAAAAGTCCTACAACTCCAAGCATTCCCCAGGTAGCATGGCTAGCTGGAGAATGCTGGAAGTTGTAGGATTTTTTTTTCTGTCTAAGCATGTATACGATTGCACCCTTAAAGTACAATTGACAACTGGTCGGAAAAACAACTGGGCAATTCTTGTGCCCTTAATAATAGCTGGATCTGTAGAAAACAGCCTGGAAAGCCCTTCATTAGCATGGAGATAAGCATTCCGCCCCCCGCCCCCCTTGACATCAAGCTGTTTTTAAAACCACAAAAGCAGGGGTTGGTTTTTAAAAAATGTTGACAAGTCCAATTCAGAGCAGGTATTTTTTTCACATGGTACTTGCAAAGAATGTAACTCATTTCTGTGTAGAAACATAAAACATTAAGCTATTGCAGAAACTGTTTTAGAACGTAAGACCACAAATACAATATTTTCAATCAGTATAGGAGACATCAGTAGACATTAATCCTACACTCTTTGTTCACCCATTAAATACAGTAGAACTGGTTTTAATAATGGCTTAAAGGTTACCCAGTACAGATTATTCACATGTCAGGTGGGAACCGTGTGGGGCAGTGGGGCATGTTCAGATCCACACTCATCTGTGAAATTTAGTAGATGACCTTGGTGAAGTCACTCTCTCTTAATCCAGCCTATAAATTATTGGAATGAAAAAGTGCCACTCTGAGCCCTTTAGATGAAGGATGTGTTCTTAATGTCTCAAATAATATAGTTCCAACTGCTTGGCATAGCTGGACTGAGATTTCTTGTAGAGTTCTGAAAAATGTTAGCTTTCAAATACGTTTTTTCCCTGCATCCTGACATGGGCCACCACCCCAAGACTGATGAGCAAAGGGACTGGACATACCGCCTAGTCTAGCTTTCTCTGTTGCCTTCCCTTCCAGCAGTTCTTCATATGGCTTGCTTTTGCAAATCAGTGACTTTTTAAAATGTTCCATATATATATTTATAACTGTTTGTCTACTGGCTTATGCAAAGACACCATGGTAGGACTGCTGTTGGGAAGATTATGAGAAAGCCAAGAGCACTTGATGTTTATATCTCCTGTTTGCAAGACTTGGCCTTGTGGCCTTGTTCCATTAAAGACCTAAAATCAGAGACAGAGCTGTACATGAAGAGGCTTTGAATCTAAAATTGGTTAAGGGGAAGAGACAACAGGGTGTGGCAGACAGAAGAGAGGACATGAACATTACATGCCATGTTGAAGATATGCTTAGGGAAAGTACACAAGAGCATCTTCGAAGGCAGCTTGTGTGCATTGGCTTTGCATGAAATGTGTGACGTGTGTTGGTTGAAAATTGTTGGGAAAACATCGCCCCGAAGTAACCAGGTTGCACTTGGGTACAATGGTACCATAGCAATTTTAATGTGTTCTGGATGTCCCATGCAATGCTGTCTAAGAAAAAGTAATGCGTTACATTGTGTAGTTTGATAATTTCTAAGTCAGTTCAGACAGGTTGTTTTAGGTTATGGTCTGTATTTAATTCAAGGAAACTTGCAGCCTGCACCTATCAATGACAGAATACGATCTGATTTTGTAAATTCGATGTTGGATCGGGGGAAAATTACAAATCCTGTCTGTGATGTGCACACCAGTTCTATGTATGCTTATTCAGAAATTCCTCTTGGGTTTAATGAATTGGGCTTGTGGGAATATCACACATAGGATAAAATGTATTTGCTAGATGCTTTTTTATCATACAGAAAGGCCCTAAATTTAAAGTGTAGCTCAATCAGCTGAAGAGATGATTTACTACGTAGGAAATTTAAAATATTAATTATTGCTGATCTGTATTCAAGTAACAGCCAGAGGCTGCATTTTGGCCAAGACTTCTATAGTTTTCAATATTGTAAGAGGCAGGCTCTCTGTTATGAAGAGTTTACAGTCATATAAATAAAGACACAGTATGCAAAGGAAAAACATGTCCAGTGACTTGCCCAAGGTCACATGTCAGAAAACTGGCAGAGGTGTTTGACCTTATTGTTTCCCTAACAGTTATCTATGAGACGAATGCAATTGGCATGACAGTATGACAACCCTCTATCAGACAGGTAATCTCATACTGATGTCAAAACAAACAGGTGCTTATCTAATACTACAGGAAATAATAAGGTCTCTTTCTTCCCACCATAGATAATTTTCTATGCATGAAATATCTCTGGCAAGTTACTGCATGAGTAAGGAATATAAAACAATAAGAGAGGAAATAATTTAGCAGAGTCTTATATTAAAGATAAGCAGTTGGTAAAAGAACAAGGAAAATAGGACAAGGTAAGTGGATTGTCTCAGCACTGTGGTTTAAAGGTACTTGACATGTGGTGAAGAACAGAGATAATTTTACTTTGGAGAGAAACTACTTTACAGAATTTAAAACTATATTAGAATGTGGAGTTCAATAAATATAATAATTCAAGACCAATTGTTATAGCTTTGAGTTCTTCAGGTATTGTTGATTATTGTCTTTATAATTATTAACATTAGTTCATTTTCTCTAGCTAAAATGTAAGTAAACATTTAGTTAATTTAAATATTTCTGGTATTTTTAATTAGATTTCCCCCCTTGCTAATGTCCTTTTAATGATATAATGATTGGTTTCTTTGTTCCTACTTGAGTCAGCCAAATTATAAACTTCTGATTTTTTTACAATGCAATCCTAAACATTCAGATGAAGAGTTTACTATAGGCATGTTTCAATAGACTTAGCAGCCAACCCTCTGCATGTTTACTTGGAATTATGTCCCATTGTGTTCAATGGCACCTAGTTCCATTAAAGGTGCAATCCTATGCATGTTTGGATAGAAAAAAGTCCTGCAGTTCCCAGCATGCCCCAGCCAGCCATGCTGGTAGGGAATGCTGGGAGATGTAGGACCTTTTTCTGTCTAAATATGCATAAGATAGCTTACTAAGTGTTCTTAGATCCATAGCCTTAGGTCACCATGGGTTATTTAAGGCTGCAGTGTGTGTGAGGCATGTGTGGCCACCATTTTGAATATACAACCCGTGCTCGGGGGTTGTTGTGTTGTGCGAACTGGTGAGCATGAGTTATGTGAGGGTTAAATAACCCTCACATAACCCAGTCTTGCCAGGTTTGCATGACATGACAACCCCTGAGCACAGGTTGCATATTCAGTATGGTGACTGTGGATGCTACAGCTCATCATGGGTTAAATAATCCACGACAAGCTGCAGCATGTCATCCAAACTCGGTCACTGTGTAACATTTTTAGGGGGCTGGAGGGGGTGCCACGGGAACGAAGAGTTGAGGAAGTCAACCACAAGCATATTGATCCAGCTTAAATCTGGATCCAACCCGTAGTCTTTAAAGTGTCACAAAGCTTTGTTATCTGAAGAAGTATGATGGTAAATAGGATCAAGTCATTATAACAATAAAGTTACTGACTAGTCAAGAAGCCCAACCTTCTGCACAAGATCTCAAAAATCTCTGCAATACACAACATATTTGTAATCACCGTAAATGTGTACATAGCAATAAGGAAGATCGTCTTTTCAAAGTATTCTGCTACCATCTGGCAATGTGAAACTTTTTATCAAGGGCTCCTGCATCACATCTGTCGAGTGGGTTCACTTGGAAACCAAAGAGCTGACTCTGAAGCTAAAAAGCCACAGCTTCAAGCATGATCCTTAACAGAACAGAGAGAAGATAAAAAATGGTGTAGGCAGGCCTTTGGAGGATATCTGCCTGAGCGATGCTTTTACATGCAGCACTAAGATGAAAAATGGCTCCAGGTACTGGTACAATCACGAGCTGTAAAGCCCAGAATACCTAAAGTGTAGCAGAATCTTCGCTGTCAGATCATGTATAACTCTGCCTGATAACAGACACCCATCTGAGTGTCATGTGATTTCTTTTTTTGTTCCTCGTAAATAATCCTAAAATACTATTTTTAAAGTTGCACTTATATGGAAAATCACTATTACACTTTATTCCAAAAGTTGGATTCATTATTAATTAACCTTTTCATTTTAGTTGTGCAATTGATATTCTTTCCTTTCCTTTTCTTTTGTTGTTGTTGTTGTTGTTGTTGCAATTAACCTTTCATCAATTTAGTAATAAAATAAAATTGATGGTTTGCAGATATTCTACCTTCAGGAAATCCTTTCCACATATTTCAGACGATTCTGGGTCTTATTCTCTGGTGCACATTCAGTTCGCAGAAAAAGAGAACTGGCCAGGCCAGTTGGGCCTCACCTATTGCCTGTGTGAATGAAGAATGCACCAAAGAACACACACAACATTCTCCCAAGACCTCACATTGCCAGGAAGATTGGTAGTCGTGGTTAAGTTGTCTGCCATTACTTATCTTCTCATTGAGATATCCCAGATAAGCTTCCAACGAACCAACTGTTTAAAGGTGCAGTTCTACACTCAAGATATGCCATGTCTTGAGTGGTACATGGATGGTGCTATATTAACAACAACAATGTGGTTGATAATACTTGAATAATGATGTGGGATTTTACAATGTCCCTGCACATTTTAAAATCTTAGAATTAACATTCTAAGATTTAAGATGGTGTTGGTTTGCACGATCAAAACAAGCCTTTGTGGCTCAAGCCATGGTGGCTTGTTGTGAGCTGTGGTGTATGCCAGTGCATACTGGCGCATGCTGGGCATGATTTTGCTTAAATTTTTGGAAAGAAATAAAATGCACTGAAGATCATGCTGGGAGTAAACTAAATGCATTCCCTCCAATGCTCTGTTTATTGTAGAATCTATCCTGCTGCAGTATATTTATGTGACTAATAATTACCTTTCCTAGTTTTGTACCAAATTCTCCAAATTCTTATACTTTTAACAAGGGGAAAGCATTAAGCTGCACGTGTCTTCATGTAATTATTCTAAATGTTCATGTTAAAGTTTCTTGCAGTCCACCCTAGGAGTTCACAAAAATGTTGTCTATAAAGTCTGCATCTGCTTCAAGATTTTGAAATCACAAATTACAACCACCTTTATATATATTATGTCCCAACCAAGCAGTGTTACTTCTGGGAGAGACCATAGATCAGTAGTACAGCACGTGACTTGCAGGCAGAAAGTCACTGGCATGTCCATTGGTGGTGGTTGTTGTTATCTCCAGTTGGTATCTCCAGTTAGGACTAGGAGACTCCCCTGTCTGAAACCCTGGAGAACCAGTGCCAGTGCCCATAGACAATATTGAGTTGGTTGGACCAATGGCCTGATTTGGTAAAAGGCCATTTCCTATGTTCAAAAGGAATAACCCATTCCACAGAGCCCATTCACAGAGGGTCCTTGTGAGGGGTGTATGTGCAACTGACAGCAGGGGTAGGGAAACTTCTCACTTGTGGGATCTACCTTGTAAAACCCAGAGATCCACCAGGTGGAGACAAGTGCAAAAGACATGCACTTAGAATTAAAGAATTTGGAGCCCAGGAATTTATTCTGAGTGCCTGAACTGAATGGAAGTCTATAGTCCTTCCACACAAAAATCCACTCCTGGTCTCCATCCTGCCTCAAGCTGTCTTTATTTCAGCAGTATAACTTAAGCCAGGGATAATAATTTTGTTGTTTCTATTTTTAAACAACTGGGGAGTCAGAAATCCTTGCCAATCTGCTGCAAATCACACAGAGATCTACCCGTAGAGTCTGATGTACTTCCTGCTCACCCCAAACAAAATATCTCCCGGGCATGATGCATATGTAGGCAACTGAACTAAAATATAGATAATAGGGCAATATGTTTCATGCCAGCTACACTGCACAGACATAACACAGGTGCATTCCTTTGTTCCTTCCTATTTTGCCAAGGGAGAATAAGTGGGTATTCCTTTTCCCTCTACTGTTAAAACCAACTCCATTTCCAGCTGCATCCCCATAGGATGGGAAAGCATCTTCAGTGCTCAGAAATATCTTGAAGATACTATCTTGTAAAGCTCTTTGCAGGAAGAGAGGGAGGCTTGCATTGCATCCTAATCTAATGGTACTACCAGCCTTCAAAACCTTATACTTAGAGTTTATATATTCAGCAGAATCAAATGGCAAAATTACTTAGCTTTCAAATTTTACTTGAACCCGGTAGGTATCCTCCAGACTACAATTCCCAGCATTCTGGACCATTGGCCATGCTGGCTGGGGCTGATGGGAGTTGAAGTTCAAAGTACCTGGAGGGCTTAAGGTTGGGGAAGGCTACTTGATGCAATTCTCTTATGCAGAAAACTAGTAACTTTGTATTAGCAGCTTCCCCCAAGCTGATGTCCTCCAGATGCTGGTAGGGGATAATGAGAGTTGTAGTCTAACACATTTGGAGGGCACTGGGTTGGGAAAGGCTGGTATACAGCAACTGTAGACTACAAAGCACATGGTGAAGGAACATTAAAAAAATGCAATGTCCTACCTGCAGTCCGAAGTAGTACAGACCTCACTTCTGCTACTTCATTCTCTGTAATGTGTAGAGCAGCTCTAAATCTTTACAGACATTTTGACTACTGAATAGGCAAATGAACCCCTTACAGGAGAAAAAAGCTTTACCTGTGGGGTTATAGGCCTGAATTGGTTGTAACAGAATAGATTAACTTCCTTCTTGTCTGGCTCACAACTGAAGTGTAAGCCTTCGTTCCCATAAACTGCAAAGCCCAAAGGAAGAACATTCGAACCGAGCCAAAGAAAAGTGTGTGGAATTGGCCGATCACCATTGGGGGCCTAAGCTGTAAAGAATCATGTGAAGATTAAGTAGCAAAAAAATGGATAAAAAACAAAACCAATGAAAAACATTCTTGTTCAAGATGCATCTTAATCCCCAGTCATTTATCCTATGTACGTATTTCTTCTGTTAATTTATCCATCCGTTAGGTCAAAATATTTCAACAACCATTCCCTGACTGAGGGAGGTTATTGCCCCCACCTCCCCTCATCCTACCCACTCAGAGCCTACACTGCCTTTGTGCCATTATTGTCTCCAATAATCAGAAACCATTTGCTATCTTACATTAAGTATATAATATGCCTGGTTCAGATTTAAAGACGCTTTCTGCACCCCTTTCTCAAGTGATCATATGAATGCTATGTTGGGTAATGGGAAACCAAGTCAATGATTGAGGACTGCCAGTTTCACAGATTCAAGTTAATCTGAGGCCAAATATTGATTCCAAAGTGCTATTCCACATAATAGCCAGGACCTGAAAAGCCCCCCTCTCATCAGGGGTCAACTGATTTTCCCTTCCTAGTCCAGTCCCTCAAGCTGCATCAGATGCCACTTGGAAGGCCTTTTGGATCCAGGCATTGCATTTAGGATCATGCTATATAAGAGATGCATTTCATAGAAATTTGATCCAAGAGACTATTTGCTTCTTTTAAAAAAATTCTCTCCTCCCCCTGCCCCCACCCAGCACATCTATGATCATAATTCCACTAGGAACAACTGTATATACCAGATCCATCAATTTCTGATTCTAGTATGTAACTTCAACAACTGGCAACTTACAGACATCTAAGTATTCCAAACAGACAAGTCAAAAAGTTTTAAAGTGATTCAGACATAGTTTCAATCACTCTAGTATACTTCTGCAACAAATACAATGACATTGTTGTAATTAGTGCTTGTTTAGCTTTAAAAATAATGTTTTGACAACTTCAGTATGGATTTCTTTTTAAAGGACTCATTCCAGAGAAAAAAATAAAAAGCTAGTGGTAGAACACACAATTCCTATTAGGAAAGTGTCTGATCCGTGTGCTGGGAATGCTGTTTTGAGCCTCTACAATGAATCAGTTCTATGTAACAAAGCCTCCTTTGGAACTCTGAATAATAATGAGACCATACTTCTTTCTTATTCATACTTACAAATCTTTAATAGAAGTTTTTGAGGTAATTTAAAGACATGACTTGTAAGATGTCCTTCTGGTGCAATTGTGGAATAATTCCTACGCCTCATTGCACATTTTCTGTCATCAGGCTCATTCTGATGCTATTAGTCTCTCCTGACCTTGGCTACGGAAAACACTTGTGACTGCACAGTTTTGCTCCTTTTTTTTTTTTTTAAGCTTTGGGGGCCCAATTAATGTTACACTTTCGGAGAGGGAGGGAGGTTGAGGGGAAAGCCCAAACAAAAGCTGTGTACATGTGGCCTGCACATTGTAAGCAAAAAACTTCCAACCCAACCTCACAGACGAGCAGCCAGCAACCCAATAGGATGGAGAATGTGCAGCTGGCAACCGAGTCCCCTTGTTGTGTTAGAAACACATGATACTAGGAAGGGTCTAAATGGCAGCTTTGCCCATGGCTGATTTAGCACAGGAACACTGAGCTGCCAGGGGTTGGCCACAAGGAACACATCTACCAACTAGCATGGGAACCGTTTATGCAAGACATTGTTTTGGACCTTGCCATTGGAACTGTGGCTGCTAACATCCGGGGGGCTTGCAGGAATCTGCACAGTTCTATGTAGCTTGGGAAAGGTCCAGTGCGCTGACATAGACACATTTAGAAATGCCCCAGAAGATCTCCCCCCTCCCCAACTAAGAAAATAGTCTTCACATTGTGCACCAGCCTTATAACAAAATCAAGGTAAGTTTGAGAATGAAAACACTTCAGTGCCCCCCCCCCCCGCCAGTACGGTGATATTAGTAAAGTGTAAAGCCGTCAAGATGACAGCTTAAAACGAGTGTCAAACAAACTTTTCTGAAAGGTTTACTCAGAATATCTGGGTGGACTTACCATAGTACATTTTCAACAGTCAGTCTCATCTTCCAGCTGGAATCATGAACACCCTGAATACCAAGATCTCTAGATATCTCTGCATTTCTATCCCAATATCCAGGCTACCTAATAAACTTCATTTTAAAAAGAAATATAACCTTAGCCCCTTTCTTTGCTTAGACTGTGTTGTGCTGCTAATCCATTCTGCTCTTGTTCTAACCTGGTCCCCTTCCTTCCTTCCTTCCTTCCTTCCTTCCTTCCCTCCCTCCCTCCCTCCCTCCCTCCCTCCCTCCCTCCCTCCCGTGATCAGGGCCAAAGCATCCTCTCAAGATCAGTGCCTAAGTCAGCTCTCCAAAGCCATCTTTTCTTCGTGTTCCAGTAAGCAGGGGCTGCCCTGTCCTGCTTTTCAGCAGCCTTCCCTGCAGCCCACAGAAGGAAATCCAACAGTGGGCGATAGGAGCAACTTGCTAAGATTGGAAGGACAGAGAGGAAGGATACGCACCAGCCGCAGCCCTGATGGGACATTGTTGGGGCCCCCCATTCAGCCGCCTGCCTGCCGCTCCGCTGTGACCGTCCAGGAAGACGAGTCGCAACCATCCTGGAAGGGGAAATGCTCCCCGGCTGGACCGACGGCTTCCCTCGCGGTTATCTCCCGCCCAGAGAACACGCACACAAAGCAGTGGAGGCTGGTGGCTCCGATTTCTGTGGGGCGGGGCTGTGCATCCATTCTGGGTTTCAGCCAGAACCAGCCAGAACTCCAAAGGAACTATCCCAGGTGCTGAACCCCCATCCCCAAACTAGGTTCAGTACCTTGGATAGCTCCTTTAGATGCCTGGCTGAAACCCAGAATGGACTCACAGCTCCACAGAAATCGGAGCCACCAGCCTCCACTGACACAAAGATTGCGGACGAGAGAGGGAGGGAAGGACGGAGAGAGACAGAGACAACACGGACAGCAGTCCATTCCTGATGACCCTTCAGTCCAGCATGTGACATTTGCTGTCCCGTCCATCTTTCCTTCCATCTTCCTTCCCTCAGTACATCATCATCATCATCAAACAACACCAGATACAGACAAAACCATCCTGCCGCTCACCTGTGCCTTCGTCAACTGCTTACTATTCTCTCTTCAAGGCAGAGGTGCTGCAGGGGTTCCAGCCTGTCTGGAAGACAGCCACACCTAGAGAACCATCTCCCCAGCTACAAATGTACATGGGGTGTACCAGTGGCATTGCTAGGCAGTCCAAAGATTCAGGATCCAGGCCCACAGGACCCACATCTCCATCAAACCTGCACATGATCATTTAGATCTATAGATGCAAATGTAGAAAGGATTACTAGGAGGTATGTAAATTTCACAGGAGGCCAAGCTAGCCAATAATTTTCTCATCCAAATCATCTCAGATAAGTTCTTCATTTAATTTGCATGCCCTGACCCAGGTCATCCCAAATCAGTGAAAAAAGTTTCTCCCTAAGCTTTATTGCCATGCAGTATGGTGTAGTGGCAAGAGTGTTGGACTGGGAGCTGGGAGTTCCGGGTTCTAGTCCCCACTCGGCCATGGAAGCTCACTGGGTGACTTTGGGCCAGTCACACACTCTCAGCCCAACCTACCTCACAGGGTTGTTGTTGTGAGGATAAAATGGAGAGGAGGAGGATAATGTAAGCCGCCTTGGGTTCCTTGCAAGAGGAATAAAGGTGGGATATAAATGCAATAATAAAAAATAAATGCAGGGAAGAGGTTTTTTTGTTTTTGTTTTGGGGTGGGAATGTTGCAGCATGTGGGAAATGAAGAGCTAACTTTTCCCTCCCAAGCTGCAATCCCCCTTGAAAATTGCACCTGCATGATAATTAAGGGTGCAATCCTATACATGTTTAGATACAAAAAGTCCTACAACTCCCAGCATTCCCTAGCCTGCCACAGTGGCTGGGGAATGCTGGGAGTTTTAGGACTTTCCCAGTCTAAACATGCATAGTTTTGTCCCCTAAACTGAGAAAAACAAAAACAAAACCCACCTTCCATTGGCACCAGTAGTCACTCAGGGCTCTGTGGAACAGATCTGAGACTCCAGGAAAGAGATTCAGGGCTTGGGCTTCATAAGTCCAGATCCAGCAACACCCCTGGGGTGTACTAAAGCAGAGGTGAAGAATGTCTGGTCTTCCAGATGTTGTTGGACTCCAACTTCCATCAGCCCTAGCCAGCATAGCCAATGGTGAGGGATGATGGGAGTTGCAGACCAACAACATCTGGAGGGGCCACACATTCCACATTCCTTTACTAAAGGATACACAGTGGTGAATGAAAATGGCACTCTGTAAACGTTAGGTCCCCTTCATGGATCACTGCCTTGTTGTGGCGAAGGGGCTTGCGTAACTCAGTGAAGCCATAAGCTATGCTGTGCAGGGCCACCCAAGACAGACAGGTCATGGTGGAGAGTTCTGACAAAATGTGGTCCACTGGAGAAGGAAATGGCAACCCACTCCAGTATTCTTGCCAAGAAAACCCCATGGAACGTATCACAAGGCTAAAAGAGATGACGCTGGAAGATGAGCCCCTCAGTTTGGAAGGTGTCCAATATACTACTGGGGAAGAGCAGAGGGAATTTCCAAATAGTGCCAGAAAGAGTGAAGCGGCTGGGCCAAAGCCGAAAGGACACTCAGCTGTGGATGTGTCTGGTGGTGAAAAGAAAATCCGATGCTGTAAAGAACAATATTGTTTAGGAACCTGGAATGTCAGATCAATGAATCAAGGTAAGCTGGAGGTGGTCAAACATGAGATGGCAAGATTGAACATCGACATCTTGGGAATCAGCGAACTAAAATGGACAAGCATGGGCGAATGTAATTCAGGTGACCATTATATCTACTACTGTGGGCAAGAATCCCTTAGAAGAAATGGAGTAGCACTAATAGTCAACAAAAGGGTGGGAAAAGGAGTACTGGGGTACAATCTCAAAAATGATAGAATGATCTCAATACGAATCCAAGGCAAACCATTCAAAATCACAGTAATTCAAGTCTATGCCCCAGCCACTGAGGCTGAAGAAGCTGAGGTTGATCGGTTCTGTGAAGACCTACAACACCTTCTAGAACTAACACCAAAAAAAGATGTCCTCTTCATCATAGGGGATTGGAATGCTAAAGTAGGAAGTCAAGAAATCACCGGGATAACAGGCAAGCATGGCCTTGGTGTACAAAATGAAGCAGGACAAAGGCTAATCGAGTTTTGCCAAGAGAACATGCTGATCATAGCAAACACTGTTTTCCAACAGCACAAGAAGCGACTCTACACATGGACATCACCAGATGGTCAATATCGAAACCAGATTGATTATATACGTTGCAGCCAAAGATGGAGAAGCTCTATACAGTCAGTAAAAACAAGACCTGGAGCTGACTGTGGCTCAGATCATGAGCTTCTTATTGCAACATTTCGGCTTTAATTGAAGAACGTAGGGAAAACCACTAAACCATTCAGGTATGACCTAAACCATATCCCTTATGAATATACAGTGGAGGTGACAAATAGATTTCAGGGATTAGACCTTATAGAGTGCCTGAGGAACTATGGACGGAGGTCCGTAACATTGTTCAGGAGGCAGCAACTCAATCCATCCCAAAGAAAAAGAAATGCAAGAAAGCAGAGTGGCTGTCTGATGAGGCTTTACAAGTAGCTGAGGAAAGAAGGGAAGCGAAAAGCAAGGGAGAATGGGGAAGATATACCCAACTGAATGCAGAGTTCCAGAGAATAGCAAGGAGAGACAAGAAGGCGTTCTTAAATGAACAATGCAAAGAAATCGAAGAAAACAATAGAATGGGAAAGACTAGAGATCTCTTCAAGAAAATCGGAGATCTCAAGGGAACGTTTTGTGCAAAGACAGGCATGATAAAGGACAAAGAAGGCAGGGACCGAACAGAAGCAGATGAGATTAAGAAGAGGTGGAAAGAATACACAGAAGAACTATACAGGAAAGATCTGAATGTCCCTGATAGCCATGATAGTGAGGTCACTGAACTTGAGCCGGACATCCTATGGAGTGAAGTCAAGTGGGCCTTAGGAAGCATTAGTAACAACAAAGCTAGCAGAGATGACAGTATTCCAGCTGAGCTATTTAAGATCCTAAAAGATGATGCTGTTAAAGTGCTGCACTCAATATGCCAACAAATTTGGAACACTCAACAATGCCCACAAGACTGGAAAAGGTCAATTTACATTCCAATTCCAAAGGAGGGCAATGCCCAAGAGTATTCAAACTACTGTACAATTGCGCTCATATCACATGCCAGCAAGGTTATGCTCAAAATGCTACAAGCTAGGCTTCAGCAGTATGTGAACCGAGAACTACAGGAAGTACAAGCTTGTTTCGAAGAGGCAGAGGGACTAGAGATCAAATCGCCAACATTCGCTGGATCATGGAGAAAGCAAGAGAATTCCAGAAAAACGTCTATCTCTGCTTCATTGACTATGCTAAAGCCTTTGATTGTGTGGATCACAACAAACTGTGGCAAATTCTTAAAGAGATGGGAGTACCAGATCACCTTACCTGTCTCCTGAGAAACCTGTATGAGGGTCAAGAAGCAACAGTAAGAACCAGACATGGAACAAACGATTGGTTCCAAATTGGGAAAGGAGTACGACAAGGGTGTATATTGTTGCCCTGCTTATTTAACTTATATGCAGAGTACATCATGAGAAACGCCGGGTTGGATGAATCACAGGTCGGAATTAAGATTGCCGGGAGAATTATCAACAACCTCAGATACGCAGACGATACCACCCTAATGGCAGAAAGTGAAGAGGATCTAAAGAGCCTCTTGTTGAGGGTGAAAGTGGAGAGTGCAAAAGCTGGTTTGAAACTCAACATTAAAACAACTAAGCTCATGGCATCTGGCCCCATCACGTCCTGGCATATAGAAGGGGAAGAAATGGAAACAGTGATAGATTTTATTTTCTTGGGCTCCAAGATCACCGCAGACGGTGACTGTCGCCATGAAATTAAAAGACGCTTGCACCTTGGGAGGAAAGCTATGGCAAACCTAGACAGCATAGTAACAAGCAGAGACATCACCTTGCCAACAAAGGTCCATCTAATCAAAGCAATGGTTTTCCCAGTAGTAATGTATGGCTGTGAGATAGCTGGACTATAAGGAAGGCTGAGCGCCGAAGAATCAATGCTTTTGAACTGTGGTGCTGGAGAAGACTCTTACGAGTCCCCTGGACTGCAAGGAGGTCAAATCAGTCAATCCTAAAGGAAATCCACCCTGAGTGCTCATTGGAAGGACAGATACTGAAGCTGAAGCTCAAATATTTTGGCCACTTAATGCGAAGAGAAAACTCCCTGGAAAAGACCCTGATGCTGGGAAAGATAGAAGGCAAAAGGAGAAGGGGATGGCAGAGGATGAGATGGCTAGATAGCATCACTGATGCAATGAATATGGACTTGAGCACACTCTGGGAGAGAGCAGAGGAAAGGAAGGCCTAGCGTGCTATGGTCCATGGGGTCACGAAGAGTCGGACATGACTTAACGACTGAACAACAACAACAACAACAACCAGAACTGGAGCTCACACACAAATCATCTCATATGCAAATCTACTCCAGTTCACTGCCCACTACCTTTCTTGATTCCAGCAGACAAACTCAGGATGGGAAAAAGGCTTTTAGTTGTCACAGAATCATAGAAAAGTAGGCTTGGAAGGGGCCTACAAGACCATCGAGTCCAGCCCCCTGCTCAACGCAGGAATCCAAGTCAGAGCATCCCTGACAGATGGCTGTCCAGCCTCATCTTGAATGCCTCCAGTTTGGGAGAGCCCACCACCTCCCTAGGGAATTGGTTCCATTGTTGTATTGCTCTAACCGTCAGGAAGTTTTTTCTGATATTCAGCTGGAATTTGGCTTCCTGTAACATGAGACCATTATTCTGTGTCCTGCATTCTGGGATGATCGCGAAGAGATCCTGGCCTTCCTTTCTGTGACCTTTCAAGTAGGGATGTACAAATTCCTTACCTGGCTCCGCACAGGGGGCATCCGCGGTGGGGGGGAGGCACTCCGTCCCTTCCCCCAGAATCCTCGATGGGGGGACGGCACTCCATTCTTCCCCCCGGAATCCGGCCGCTGGGCAGACCTGCAGGGATGCAAATGGTGGCTGTTGTAGCTGCTGCCATTTGTGTCCCTGTATTGAGCCATGATAGGCTATGTAAATATTTACGTAGCCTATCACGGCAGGGGGAAAAACCCCAGCGTACGCAAATGGCAGTAGCCGCCGCCATTTGCGTATGCTTGGTCCCCCCCCCCCCGCCGTGATAGGCTACGTAAATAGTTACGTAGCCTATCACGGCCTCCGCAGGGATGCAAATGGCATCCCTGCATTAGCCGTGATAGGCTACATAAGTATTTACATAGCCTATCACGGCTATGAAGAGGAGGAAGCGAATGGCGGCCGCAGACGGCCGCCATTCGCAAAGCAGCGTGGATGGGAGCAGGTAAGTGCTCCGTTTCGCGTGCCTTTTGTGGATTGGGGGCAGCGGGGGCTTCGTTCTGCGATGGATTTCGGGGGGCTGAATGCACTGGCATTCGGCCTCACTGAGATCCATCGTGGAATTCTCTGACATCCCTACTTTCAAGTACTTCAAGAGTGCTATCATATCTCCCCTCAGTCTTCTCTTCTCAAGGCTAAACATGCCCAGTTCATTCAGACTCTCTTCATAGGGCTTTGTTTCCAGTCCCCTAATAATCTTTGTTGCCTTCTTCTGAACCCTCTCCAGCTTGTCTGCATCATTCTTAAAGTGTGGTGCCCAGAACTGGACACAGTACTCCAGATGAGGCCTAACCAGTGCTGCGTAGAGGGGAACTAGTAGTTCCCAGGATTTGGAAGCTATGCTTCTATTAATGCAGCCCAAAAGAGCATTTGCATTTTTGCTGCCACATCACATTGTTGGCTCATATTCAGCTTGTGATGGACTACAATTCCAAGATCCTTCTTGCTTGTAGTGTTGTTGAGCCACGTATCGCCCATCTTGTAACTGTGCATTTGGTTTCTTTTTCCTAGGTGCAGAACTTGGCATTTATCCCTATTAAATGTCATTCTGTTGTTTTCTGCCCAACACTCCAGTCTATCCAGATCACTTTGAATTTTGTTTCTGTCTTCCAAAGTATTAGCTATCCCACCCAATTTTGTGTCATCTGCAAATTTGATCAGCATTCCCTGCATCTCCTCCTCCAAGTCATTAATAAAGCATTAAGAGCTGACAACTCTTGCTGATCTACTACAAATCACCCAGAGAGCTACCAGTATAGCCTGTTCTACTTTCTGTCCACCCTTGTTCCAAACTCTTCAGTGCAATTCAGGGTTTTAATGACAGAAGGACTAAGAGGTAAATTCCTTCGTTACAGTGGTAGGTACAGACTGAGTACAGAGTAAAAATATGTGTTCTCATGTGTGATGTGAATTTCTCTCTGCCTTTTCAGTGCATGTCTAATCTCTTTCTGCTACATTTTCCATTTCATCTCAGTACAGCATCCTTTTCTCTCTCTCTGGATTGGCAGTCTCAATGGTCTCACTGCCCTCAGGTGTGCTGATTGGCTTACTTAATTGAGCATCCTGTGTTATTCCACTGAGCAATTTGTCGACACCTCTGTTACAACTTCATCTCTGTGGCTGCCGCCTTTTTTCCTTGTACAGCTCGTGCACCTTTAACAGTTGTACAATAGCCAGATATTCAACAGGTGAAGCTTCCAGTTTCTTGCATTTCCACTTTGGCATGTACAGAGTACCCTGTTGACAAGGAATGTGTTTAGGAGGATGTGGGTTCTTGTTGGACTAAAATCAGTTCAGCTTGTTGGACAAGTCATTTTTGCTCTGCTCTTCTTTTACTTAAATAATAAAGAACCCAGTTCTAGGGATGGTGGAGAATTCCACCACGGATTTCAGTGAGGCCGAGTACACTGGCATTTGGCCCCCCGAAACCTGTGGCAGAACGGCCTCCCACCCCCTGCCACCCCACAGAATCCCCCCCAGGATGAAGATTACCTGGGGTGGATGTTCTGGCGGCGGTGGCTCCGGCGGCGGCAGCTGGTCTCTCAGCCGGCTGCTGCGGACTCAAATGGTGGCCGCTGTAGCAGCCGCTATTTGCATCCTGCCAGGCTGCCGTGAGAGGCTACATAAGCATTTATGTAGCCTATCATGGCAAAGAGCAGGGGCGCAAACAGCGGCTGCTACGCCGTTTGTGCCGCTGCTCTTTCCGTGATAGGCTACATATGTATTTACGTAGCCTATCACAGTAAAGGCAGCCATGCAAATGGCATAGTGGCCGCCATTTGTGTGGCTGCCTTTACCATGATAAGCTACATAAATACTTACGTAGCCTATCATGGCAGCCTGGCAGGACGCAAATGGAGGCTGCTACGGCAGCTCAGCTGCCATTTGCGTCTGCAGCAGCCGGCTGTGGCCAGAACTCCGGCTGCGGATGGCCCTGGCTAGCGGCTCCACGGAGCCGCCACAGAGCAGAGCCAGCCAGGGAGGATTCTGAGGGGAGGGATGGAGCGCCTCCCCCCTACCGTGAATCAAAGCTGTGAAAAGGTGACTTTCGTACATCCCTACCCATTTCATAGGGATGTTATTGTTAAGATAGATGAATATTATAAAATAATTTACAGTGAAAAGTGAGAGGCAAGTAAGTGGTATAGAAATGTAATAAATAAATACGCGTGCTCTAAGTGACATTTGGCAACCACTTTGCTCTTGTGAATCCTACCTGTCCCTCCCTTGCTACACTAGTGTCAACCTAAATCCAGTGACTCACTGGGAGCTTACTGACCAATCAGTGTTCCACTCTGAATCCAGATGTAAACAACATAAGATGGGGGGGGGGTTGATCAAAGTTAAGTTTTTTTTGTTTCATCCATTCATTTTCTACATTTTTCATTGTTCCAGGCTTGTGGGTTGGTTCTGCCTGTTCAGCCTTCTTCCCCTGTTGCTGTATATTCTGCCATTCTGACAGCTGTTGAGCCAAAAAACTTTGGAACAAATCAAAATGGTACATCAGTCTAGAGTATTTTTAGAGAGTGGACAAATCTAATAAATCATTTAGGCTGCAGTCCAATGCATACTTACCTGGGAATAAACCCGAGTGAGAGTGCACTGGAACTTACTTGTGAGTAGGTATGCTTAGGGTCCGGCAGTTAACCTCCAAGGCACACAGTACCAGCTGTTTCTCAGTGACAGGGCAGCTCTTTGCAAACACTGCCTTAATTTTTTCACAACAGAGAGAGAGAGAGAGAGAGAGAGAGAGAATTAGACTAATCCAAAGAGAGCTGCAGATTATTTTTGTGTGTCTGTGTGTCTGTGTGTGTAAATCAAATACATATGTCTTGCTTTCTCTGTCTGTCCATCCGTCCATCCATCCCCCTCTCTCTTTCTTTTACACACTCACACTCTCTCAAACACACACACATGTCAACCCAAATATGCATGGATATCTCAACATGTGGCCTCGTGTTGTTGTTTTTTTGAAGACTTACAACATAGAATATAGCTGAGAAGACACTGTTTTGCTAGCCCTGTTTCTGTATATTTATATATATGCTTGTGTCAATCCCCTTTATTTGTTTTTAACCCCGAAAACAGGATATACATGTATTGAATGAATTAACACGACTGCGGATTTTTGTGTCACAGCTCACAAGACACTCACATACACACAGACACCTGCACCCACACAGAGCGGTCTAAGCCCTCCCCCCGCCCCCAACCCTGTTAACAGTGTTATGTAATTAAAGCTGCCCCCTCGCCTGGGAGTAAGTTCCATTGGACACAGTGGAGCTTTCTTCTGAGAAGACGTGTATAGGACTGAACTTTAAGTGACTTGCAGCCCGAGTCTAGTCATATTTACTTGGACCTAAGTCCAAATGATTTCAGATGGACTTAACTGCCAAGCATATCACGGATTGCAAGCGCTGCCCTGTCGCTGAAAGAAAGAACGGGATGCGGCTCCCGAGAACTTTTCAGCACGAAGGGACGGACAGTTCCCCCGCATCCACTGCGCCGCTAGTGAGAGGAAACGAGCTTTACCATGAAGCGCAGCCATGATCCTGGGGCGACCCCCACCAGCGGGCGCTCGGGTCTGCCGGCTTGGAGCTCAGAAGCTCCCCCACAGAGCCCTACCGGCACTCTTATGCGTGCTCACCAGTGGCTTGTCTCCACTGTTCGTCTAACGCAAGTCCCATTCCTTTCAACTCTGAGTTGGATACAACCCAGTGGGTTCAGTTCTATGTTTACTCTCAAGTAAGTATAGAACGGGCTTCTCTAACATGGCCCCTCCCAGATGCCTTGGCGTTCAACTCCCATCATCCCGCTCAACCCAGCTGGAGGGCTGCAGGTTGGGTGTAGAAAACAGGCTCGGAGCCTCGGAGCCGTATCTTGCGCAAGTCGACCACGTCCGCCCACCGGCTTCATAGCCCCCCGGCGACCGCCTAACGTGGGCGACCAGCCGCCCCCGAGAAGACCCCCGTCTCTTGTCCCGCCGTCCCTTATTGTGTGCGTGAGCCTGGGGAAGCCTCCTTCGGGCGAGGCTGCGCCAGGGAGGCGACCCCCGCGGGCCGCCGGCGTCCCCACCCCAGTGGAGGCTGGTGGCTCCTATTTCAGCGGGGCAGTGAATCCGATCTGGGTCTCAGTCAGAAGCAGTCGGGACGCTAACGGAGCTATCCAAGGTGCTGAACCCAGTTTGGGGATTGGGCTCAGCACTTCGGACAGTTCCTCGAGAGTTCCGATTGGTCCCGACTGAAGCCCCGAGCGGATTCACGGTCCCGCCGGCGGAGGAGTCAGCAGCCTCCGCTGCCCCACCCCTCCCGCCGCGCCAAGGGGCCCGCTCTGCGCCTGGCGTCCCTCGGAACTGCTCCTCCTGCCGGAGGCGGACCCGCGCGCCTATAAAAGGCGAGGCGCCCTGCGCGGCAGGGACGGCTGCTGCTTATACCCGCCGCTGGGAGCTGTCCGGGAAGACGCGCCGCCCAACGCCGCCCGCAAAGCCTCCTCCGGCACCAGGGGGGCGCAGCCGCCGTCGCGCGCAAGATCCCCCCCCCCGCCGCGCGTGGAGGAGCCGAAGCCCTCCGCGGGGCAGGACACCGAAGGACGGAGAGGGCAGCGGCGGCGGCGGCGAGGGGCTCGGCGGACTTCGCGCTGCAGCCCCCCCGCCCCCGAACAGCCCGCCGAGAGCCCGTCGCCTTCTCCGGACCTGGGTTTCCAGGGGGCGCCGTCCTCCCCGAGGGGAAGCCCGGGCGGCCCTTCCCCGACGGCTGGGCGGGAAAAGCATGCGCCGAATGGAGCGGGCTCTTTGACTGGAGGCAGCAGACGAGGCGGCTCGGCGTCCCGCGCGTAGCCCGAGGCGGCGGCGGCGTCCGGCCGGCGTCTGCCGCCCTCCAGCGGACCAGGCGATGCCGCTGAGCTCGACGGCGGCGGGGCCGGGCGGCGGCGAGCCGGGCTGGGGCAACGTGACGGCGGAGGGCAACGGCAGCCAGGCCGCCCCCGTGGGGCTGGCCCCAGGGGCGGAGGCTGCGGCGGACCGGCTGCTGTCGTCGCCAGCGCGGGCGCTCTTCATCATCCGCTGCGCGATCCCCTCGCTCTACCTGCTGATCGTGGCCGTGGGCTTGCTGGGCAACGTCACGCTGCTGAAGGTCTTCGCGGGCCAGAGCGCGGCGCGCAGCGTGCCCAACATCTTCATCTCCAGCCTGGCCGTGGGCGACCTGCTGCTGCTGCTGACCTGCGTGCCCGTCGACGCCGCGCGCTTCATCCTCGAGGGCTGGCTCTTCGGCGAGCTGGGCTGCAAGCTGCTGCCGGCCATCCAGCTCACCTCGGTGGGCGTCTCCGTCTTCACCCTCACCGCTCTCAGCGCCGACAGGTAAGCGGAGACGCCGAGCAGAGGTGGCCCCGGTGCGGGGGGCTCCTCGAAGGGAGGCAGAGAGAGAGAGAGAGAGAGAGAGAGAAGGAAGGAAGGAAGGGACGGGGCAGTGGCAGAACCAGAGGACAAGAAGGACGCAGGCGGGCGCCAAAGACGGAGAAAATGCAACCACAAAATGCAGTGGAAGCTGACGCTCTGATGTCAATGGGGCTGTGAATCATCTCTGGGCTTCAGTCAGAGCTATCCAAGGTGCTGAACCCAATCCCTATAACGGGTTCAGCACGTTGGAGAGCTCCGTTAAAGTTCTGACAGGTTCTGACTGAAACCCAGAGTGGATGCATAGCCCCACTGACATCGGAGCCACCAGCCCCCACTGACAAAATGCAAACCGCATCTAAAGTTGTTATACTCCTCCCCCCACCCCTGCCCGCCCCCGCAGGGAGGGAAACTGCCTTTAACATTTGACTTTTAACAATTTTATGACAGAAAATTCCATGAATGTTTTCCTTGCTTCCAGAAAAGGAAAAAAAGAAAAGAAAAAGAGAAGCTTTTCTGGTTGAATTTCTGCATTTTTGGCAGTTGTGAAAGGCACAGGTGCTCTGCTGGAATTCTGATGAATAGGACAGTGAACTTTTCATCCATACACTCAAAAGTGAGCTCGTCTCGTTATTCACCAAGATGGGCTGGATTTCAGTTGTCTTGTGTGTGTCCTAAAGTCTCAACTAGCATTCTGTCTCAGGGCAGGCCTGCCACCATGTGTGCATATGATTGTCTACAGAGTGTCCTTTCCCCCCACCCTTGAGTAACCACAGGAGACTGGAAGAAATTAAGCATTGCTGCTTTGTGGATATACTTAGATTTGAGCAACCTTGGTCCTTAAGACTTTATTTGGAAGCAAAGCAATCCTTCACATGCAAAAGAAAGTATGTTTTCACATAGCACAATCACTTAAAAAAAAGTGAGAAGCCTTACTCTTTGGGAAACTGTCTTCCCTTTAATTTTTAAAAATGTAAACATTAAACAGAGCCGAAGGGTATGTTGAGCAGGGAGTTTGGAAGGAGGGTGGATGTATTCCTGCTTCTCACAGAAGCACATTGTCACAGAGTGTGTGGCAATGGCTGCATCTTGTGACGGATCTTCACCGGTGCCTGTGCATCTTCAGCACACACAGTAGTGAGCCTGGGTCTAGCACAAACTTCACAGCAAGAATTGTATTGGGAAAAGCCATGAAAGTGTATCTTTGGAACATAGGAAGCTGCCTTAGAATGAGGCAGACCATGGGTCCATCTGGCCCAATATTGTCGAGCTGACTGACAGTGATTCTCTATGGATTCAGAAAGGCGTTTTTCTAACCCTACCTGGAGGTGCCGGGGATCAAACCTGGCATCTTCTGCATGCAAAACTCTACCACTGAGTCACACCCCCTCCCTTGATTTTGAAGTTACCTGCTCCGTGGGTAGCAGGCCAGCACGAAATCAAGAGCATTGGAAGTTGCCATCTGCCATGCCCTAAGTCAGCATTCCCCAACCTGGTTCCCTCCAGATGTGTGGACTACAACTTCCATTATCCCCAGGCTGGCTGGGGATGATGGGAGTTTTAATTCAACACATCTGAAAGTCACCAGATCGGTGAAGGGTGCCGTAAGCTAAGGGAGAGATTTAAAATTAATGGTAAGAATACATGCAGGCAGGCACACATCTATACATATATGCACCCATGCATATTACAGAGAGATTTTGGCAACAGGGAAAACCATGAGCTTAAATTACACTCAGAAGGCACAGTCACACTTAGCTCAGAGGGAGCTGTCGCAAACTCTGCTCAGGGTGCTTCCTATATGCTCTTTTGCCTTTGGTGTCCAATATCCCAGCATGAAACACATGTATATTGTGTCAGATGTGAAGGTTTTATACATATAGAACAGTCTAATCCTATGCATATTGACTCAGAGGTAAGCTCCATTGCATTCAATGCGGCTTATTCCCAGGTAAGTATCTATAGGATTGCACTGCACATCACAGCCCTTTTTATTTAAAAAAAACAGGGCCGTGTTAGCAGCCTGATCATTTTCGAATTCATCAGTCGTATGGATTTTTTAATTCATAGATACAATGGGAAAAGGTGTGCCCCTCATAAGCGATGTTATGCACATAAATTTTGTATTTGGGTTTCTGTGCAAAAGCAAGAGCTGAAGTCTTGCAAAGCCCTTCCCAAAGTTGTTTGAGGAATGTTCAGCTTTTGTCACATGAAGTGTGCCAAAATGGCAGCGGTCTATTTTTCTTCTTATGGTGGACCAAGCTTTTCCTTAGCTCACTGTGCTCAGTATCACACACATCCCTTTCTTGAAAGCTGAAAACAAACTTCATACTAAATAAGTTTAATGTAACAGGTAACATTCTAGGATTTTCCCTGACTGCAGAGTCATGTTACCAATAGGAGGATAAAAAGACAGCCAGATACACAAGTATTCTAAATAGTCTATAAAAAGAGTAGGAATGCTTTCCCAAAGGTATGCAACACAGGAATGGCCAGGACCAATTAATTAACAAGAAACATTTAATGAATGAGGAAAAACACCCACTTAGAAGACAATTTGGTATGTAATTTGGGTGAAAGTTCACAAAACTAAACGGGTATTTTGGACTTGGTTTTGTTTAGACAATTATGTGAATGTCATCTGCTAATATGATGAGAAATTGAACGGTACACAGTTCCAAACAGAAACTGAATACCTATTGAATCTAAATCTATTCCAGCTAAATCAGACTAGCTATGGGTATATAATCTTTATTTGTGTTGGTAACATGGTTGCATCATGTTTGCAAAATTCTTTTTATTCAAAAATGTCCTGCTGGAAAATGTATTTATTTGGGAAAAAAATGGCACATTTAGAAAATAATCCCCAGGTTCTGTAGGGTGACTGCGGATAAGTAGCCTTAGTAATCATCAATCCCCCCTGCCTCCACTTCTAAGATCATTGGTAAGGGATTTGTTGAATGAAAGTACACCCTTACTCATAAACATCCTATACATTAACTAGTGGGACCTACAACATAGTTCTGCAGTGTGGGATGGTCCTCTTCATCCAGCCATCCAGCCATGTCCTCTTCCAAGGTACTCCATTCCAGTTTTCATTTTGCCCACCCCTTGCAACAATCAGTCAGTATAAGTTCACTCAGTCTCCAGTGACCTATTTTTGGGGGGTGGAGGAATTACCCCTCTTAATTGTTTTCTAAAGTTTTTTTGTATTCTGCAAACCTTGGAGTTCCCCAATATCTTCCTCTCATTCATCAGTAGTGCCATTTTGGCTGCATAGCGATCCACACTCCCACTCAGAGAATGAGTTTGCTATTAGGATTTGGAACATGCTAGACACTGGAGCTTTGCACACCAATCCTAAACACATTATACATGGCAGATCTCCCTCCCTCCCTCCCTCCCTCTCTCCCTCTGTGTGAATTCATGTGTGCTGCTATAGTAGAGGTGTGTCAGCAAAAAGTGTAACAGAAATGGGACTGGAAATGACACTGGGAGGATTTTTCCATATGGAATGATTTGGCAAAATGGAGTTAGAGAATGGAGTTCTCCACTGAAGAACTGAAACGTTACAGACATTACTGTTTCTCCTGGCACTTTATACTAGGAATAGATCCAGGCAATGACCTAAAAAAACAGAGCAAAACATTTTTTTTTCATAACAAGCCTGTCTCTGATCACAGCTCTAGCCAGAAGCATTTTATGGGAAGCATTCCCATGGACACCTTCTCTCATAGCTCGTCTTTCTTTCTTGCATCTGCCACCAACTCTTTGAAAGTTTAGGGAGGAAACAAGGATGATGTTCCCTGAAAGCAATGGTATTATGATGACAGATTGTGAGGAAATCAGCCTTTCTAGCCCCAGTGGCCTCACTCCCTTTAGTCACCTGAGTGTGCGAGAAACTGACATGTGGATTTGTTCTTCTTTGCTAATAACAGTGTCTCTAGGAGACAGACATTGATCTGACTTATCGGAGCATGTCTGGCTCAAGAGGCAGCATCTTGATTCGCTTCAGTGCAGTTGGAAATGCTTGTGAACAGAGCCAACTATATCAGATTGAGATGTTTTTAATGGCATTTGGAGAAGCATCAACTCTAGGGAAACTTGAGGCACTGAAGTATTTTCACTTCTCTGCCTGAAATGTATGAGCTTCAATGTACCATGCCTTACTGGGATGCGGGAACCTGTTAGCTCACTGACTAGAAAGTAGCAACTGGAGTCATGCTAAGATCCAGTAACACATTTGTGGCTGCAATTTGGAGGCCATTTTGGCTCAGGCAGCTGCGTGGGGTGGCTGGTGAGCTTACCGTGTGGACTAGGTGGCTCTCTCCACAATACTGCAGATATTCTATTTGCAGTACTGTGGGCTTTTTGCTTGCAGCAGCGTGAAGAAAATGGCCCAATCCATATAGTGGGCTACTATAAACAGCTGGATAAGTTTAGTCCCTGGATTTAGTGATCTTAGAAGCGAGGGCCCCTTAGATGGCCAAGTGTATTACTTCAGTTGTGAAGCACCCAACTAACATTTCTCTTTGACCTTCCCGGTCATTCCATGCTTCACAACTGCTGTTAAATTCCTGATACGTCAGAGCAAAAACAAACAAAAGGGGGAAAAAAATAGGGCTGTGCACTGCTTCAGCCCAAGGCGTGCAGCCCGAGGCATGCAGCCCAAGTCGAAGTGGGCTGCTTTGGGTCACGTTGACCCCTTCCAAGAAGGAGCGGAGGGGCCACGAGGTGACCCGGAGGGGCTCGGGGGCTCAGGGCTCTCCGAAGCGCCTCGGTGAACACCAGACCTTCATCACCCCCAGTCCAGCTGTGCTGGCACTTCCTGGTCCTTACTTGAGCTGCCCATCACCATCGCCATTGCTGCCGCTGCCGCCACCTCCGCCACTGCCGCCTCTTCTGCTGCTGCCTTCACTGCCATCAGCTCCATTGCTGCCGCTGCCTCTGTCATGGCCGTTGCCTCCGCCGCCCGCTCTACCACCTCCATGCCACTGCCTCCACTGCCTCCACCACTGCTATTGCCGCCACTGCCGCCATCTCTGCCAGCTCCTGAGGCCTGGACGTGCGCCAGCTCTTATTGCAGGGAGTCGCCATTTTAAAAATGGTGACTCCCTGCAATAAGAGCTGGCGCATGTCCAGGCCTCAGGAGCCGGCGGCGGAGGCGGCAGTAGTGATGGAGGAGGTGGCGGTGGCGGCCCAGGTAAGGAGCTGGGGGTTTGCACAGGGGTGTGCCCCCCCAAAGTGGGATTTGGCCATCCGAATCCTGCTCCGGGTTCGGGGCCGAGTTGGGTCAGGGTTCCCCTGAATCAGCCTGAGCCGAATCAGACCCACCTCCGAAGCATCCGAGTCGGATCAGGTGTGTGTGTGTGTCCCTGCACAGCCCTAAAAAGAAACCCGTTTGCCAAAAAGAAATACTCTGAACATGTGCAATTTTGCATTTTAAACTCACTTAAAGCATAGCACCATCATGACTATAAGAACAAAATGGAGTTTGCTTCTGCTTCCCTGTCACTAAACATATTTAGAAGAGGACAGTATATTTTTAAAGTAATAAAATAAAATAAAATGAGCATCTGTAACCATGTGCATGCCCAGCTGGTTGCCCCTAACTCTTAGGTTAGAAACAAGGAGAAAGAAAGGATGCTGCGTTGAGCAGCATCAGCCCTGGTGGGCTCCAGCATGTCCATGCAGGGCCCATTTGCTACTGCCCCATCACCTGCCACTATTTGAATGGTCATTTGGGCCCTGGACCTCAGTGCCAAGCTCCAGCTCAAGTTGCACTCCTGGAAACAGTTCATCATGTGGTTAGAACACTCAGAATGATTGAAAGCCATCTTCACGTGGTGGCCACAATATGAATCCTAGGCATTGACATACGTTTCAGTGAGACTAATACAAATATTTGGGTTTAGTATTGAACTGTACAGCTCTTCTCCACATTCAGTTATAACCCACGGGGAGAGAGAGAGAGAGAGAGAGAGAGAGAGAGAAAACTGGTAATACATCTGTGACTGCTTTTGCTTTCTCAGGATACAAACAGAGACCTCTGCTTTCACAGATCAGTTGCAATAGTTATTTATTACATTGTTATCCTCTCCTTCCTCAAAGGAGATCAGGGCAGCTTGCACGGCCTCCTCTTTTATCCTCTCAACAACCTTGTGAGGTAAGTTAGGCTGAGAGGTAGTGACTGGCTCGAAAGATCATCCAATAAACATCATGGTTATTTGAACCTGGGCCTCTGCAGTTGTAGTCTAACACTTTACTACATTGTATTGGCTTTCTATTGCGTAATCTAATGCTTCTTGGTTAACACAGTGGTTAATAAAAGAAACAATAATAGGTACATCGGCTTTTACTGTACCTAGGAATACAGCCCAGGATGCCAGAAAGTTATTTTGATAATGCAGACAGACAATCATGGCATTTTCAGTCCGTATTATTCCCCATTGGTTCATATGGCTGGTAGGGACCAGCACAGAACTGATCTGAATTCTGCGATCTGCGTGGCTTGCTTCCCACAGAAAGGGCAGGATGTCTGGAAGGAAACATCCCGCCCCCCCAATGTCTATTTCTGAGATACTTCTAAAGGTGCAATGTCAGTCTCAGGCAGGGGGAAAGATCCTTTCAATAGGAGAGGAGAAAGATTCTCCACAAGGTCTAAAGACTTATTCTTAGAGTCACACCAGACATGACATTATTCAATTTTTTTAGCCCTGGTGTGCATGATTTCCCCTCCATCATAAATAGCTGGTGCAAAGGGCCCACACTGGATCAAGGCTGTGGTGTGTTCTATGCTGTGCTCTTGATATGAATCCTCCCACCCAATGTTGGCTATTTATAATAGTGTATGGGTCCCAGTTCAGATCACAAATGTGGCAAGGACAAAGGTTTAAATCCATATCCCCCCCACACACATATCATGGTTCCACTCTAGCTCAGTACCTCTCCTCCTGTTCTGAGTATTTATTAAATCAGGTATGCCAGGAGTAAAGATATGAATGTCCCATCTAATTTGGTCCTTCAGTATACTAAAAATGAAACATGCCACAGTGGAATGTAAGAGCATCCATTGTACTTGACTTTTTTATATATTGTAATAACCATAGAATCAGCAAGGGTCAAACATTCGACACAGGTCAAACAGTCTACTCTCCCCTTTTTAACCCAAGGAATTTGTGCCTGTGGCATGCATACCTAATAACTGTCCACTTAATTGTATCTAACAATAGTTACTCAGTGTCAGAACCAGTGAATTAGCCAGAGATAGACGTATACTTGAAGAATAGAACATAAGAACATAAAGAGCGTCTATCTAGTCCAGCATTCTGTTCCCACAGTGACCTAACAACTGCCTACGGGAAATCCACAAGCAGAACATGAGTGCAACACGTGATCCTGAAACACAGTTGTGGGTGTACCTGTGTAACAGCTCCCCTGGTGTTCCTAAATGGGGCTCCTGGACTTAAGAGTCTGCTCAATTGCATGCTTCCATGGTCAATCAAGACCCTTTTATGCACCCTTGTTTAAAATGATAGATGTAATTTGAATTTGAGTGTTTTCTCTCTAGCCCATAATACATGTCCAATGAGGTTTTTCAGCACCAAACAAGTTAACCACCAGGCTCTTCAGCTCATTAAATTTAAAGTAGTTAAGAACTACATTCGTCTGGGCCTAGTTCCAGGAGTTCTTTCCGTGTACTGCTTCACAGATGTCAAAATCATGGATGTATCACCACTGAGCATCTGTCCTGTGAGCATATGACATTCTGGAGTCATTTTTCTCTCTCTGGCACAGCACTCGACAAAGAGTTGTCTAGATTTACCAGAGGATTTAGATTTACTAAGGGGATTTCCTAATCTAATCAACATGCTTGTTGGTTAATTCAGTGGTTAATAAAAGGAACAAATCTCTGGCTCCAAATTCCTGGACAGTCATTAATCACGGCTGTTTGAAGAAAGCTCAAAAGGCACTGGCTGCTTGAAGGCTGAAAACAAATAGTTTTCATTACACTTGCCAGGACAGAGCTGAAAAGGTGTGTGTATATCTCAGTAATGTGGAGCTAAAATGGATGCTCTTAGGGACCAATTAAAGGATCAGCCAGGGTTAGCTGATCCTAAATTTTTATGCAGGCAGATAGTAGATGGCTCCATTTCAAGATCCTGATGCAGGTCAAATGCCAACAGTCCTACTGACATCAGCTGTACTTAAAGACATTTTAAAAGTTTTACCATGCAATATTATACATGTCTACTCAGTAGTAAGACTGAGTGCAATGGAGCTCATTTACAAGTAAGTGGGTATAACACAATCCTATGCATGTTTACTCAGAAGTACATCCCACTGTGTTCAATGGCACTTGCAGGTAAGTAGGTTTGAATTGCAGCCTTAATTTCTAAAATAAGCGCAGAGGATCGAAACTATGTGAAAGTTATGTACTGTGTAAAAATCCTCTCCCCTCCACACAATTCCCAATGTGGGAAGGCTATAAGAAGATAAAATGAAGTACCTCTTTACAAAGTGCATAGTTAATCTGTGGAACTTGCTACCACAAGATGTAGTGATGACCAGCAATTTGGATGGCTTTAAAAGGGGATTGGACAAATTCATGGAGGATAAGCCTATCAATGGCTGCTAGTCCTGATGGCTATTTGCTACCTACAGTATCAGAGGCAATGTGCCTATGTACATCAGTTGCTGGGGACCATGGGTGGGAAGACGCTATTGCTATTGCACCCCATGTCCTACTTGTGGGTTTCCCACAGGTGGTTGGTTGGCCACTGTGAGAACAGAATGGTGAACTATATGGACCTTGGTTATGCTCTAAAGATAAAAAGTTCCCCAGTAAGATGTCCAGGGTTATGTGATGTCCTAGTGGATTTGAACAAGTAACTAGTAGTCATGATAAAAATGTGAACAGGTATGACAAACCTATGTCCTCACCACTAAAAACATGATATCTACGAAATAGAAGTATCTTTCAATAGCAATGAATGAAGCTATAGCCATTGAATGTGATCTACTGGGGCCAACTAGAACCTCAGTCACTTGCTTTCTCCTTCCCTGCTCATTTCTTTCTCTTCCCCCATTCTACCCCCTCCCTCCAATACACACACAGAAATGGACACATACATGGACACTGTTCCTCAAACCTTTTGAACAGAAGTGCAGGTCTCATATCTATTAACTGGTATATTCATCCCAAAGGATACCAACAGGAAGCCATCTCCTTTCAATGAAAGCTTGTATTCTTCGAAAAATAACATTCCTTTCCCCTTCTATACTTTAGGTACAAGGCAATTGTAAACCCAATGGATATTCAAGCATCCAATGCAGTCCTGTGGACCTGTATTAAAGCAATTGCCATCTGGATAATTTCCATCCTGCTAGCAGTTCCTGAAGCAGTATTCTCTGAAGTGGCACATATCAATGATGCAGATAATGTCAGTTTCACGGAATGCATACGATATCCCTTGAAGGATGATTTGCACCCAAAGATCCATTCAGTTATGATACTTTTGGTATACCTCCTTATCCCACTCACTATCATTACTATTTACTATTACCACATTGCAAGGACTTTAATTAAGAGTGCACATAATTTACCTGGAGAATACAGTGAACAATCTAAAAGACAGGTAAGTCACCCATACATTTGCTTGGAGATTTACTTTAAAAGAATCGCAGACATCTCACAGATCTGCGGGCCAGCTGAGATTTTATCTCAGAATACTAATATGCTACTGGTATATTCCTACTTATAACTATGTTCATCTATTACCAGGAAGTTCTGTGAATCCCCCTGACAATCAACCCCACCCTCATCAACATAGCTCGGGAAATAGTTTTCACCATGTTGAATATTTGGTGCATGCCAAGGAAAGAAGGATAACAACAGTTGCCAAAACCTTGCCAGATTTTTCCTTTTCACTTGGGCTGAACCCACAATAGACATTCATAAAGCTGTTCTGTTTCAGCCAGTGAACCCTGCCACAGTGAGGGCCTAGTGATGTTGGGTACTATGACATCTAAGTTACAGGGCATCCATCAAGGATCTGGTTCACATCAAGGTCTTGTAGGAAGTCAGGTTCAGTTGGATTCCGATCAAGCTGGAGTCAGGTTTCCCAGAGAGCGAGGAACAGAGCAGCACCACGGACAGTTCCAAGTGATGCTGGAACTGGAAGTCAGACAAGCTTGCCAATATGTTGCTCCAACAAGCAGCAAACCATGAAAGAACCTTAAGTATGTTGTTGGCTTCCTTTAGACTGCTTGGTGCCCATACTGGTTAACCCGATAACTCCATACTGACTGATTCCTTCTCTCTTCAAGGGGCCTGGTTTGTTTAATCAGCGTCAGGCTGCAAGGATACAGAGGTGGCTGCAATGTGGTGGCATCTTCATGGCTGGAGTCCTAAGAATCTAAGGATTGCAATGTGATGTCCTCTGGACACAGTGGGGCTGGTCCTTGGAGTTCTCCTGGGGAATTAGGTCCTAAGGAAGTGGAAACTTCATGAGGTGCTTCTGTAACTGAGCCCTCTCCCTCTCCCATTAACTAAGGGGCCTCGTCTTCTGAGGACTATGACAATGGCCCACCAGAATCCACTGAAGGTTCTACCTGGTTTTAGATGGCAGGTGCCATTATAGAGGACTCTAAGTGCTGGTGTGCACAATGATATCACTGGTGTGCACTCTGCATGTCTGGATTTCAGTAAGTCCCTGGTTTTGAACTGAACACTGATTGGATTCTAGATTTATCTGCAGTTTTTCTGTCCTTTATTTTTCCCGTCCCTAGCTGATAATAAGAGATACATTAATTGTTGCTCTTTACAAGTTTAGATTAAATGTTTAATATGAACAGTAGATATGGTTTTCGGTTTAGCAGTTATCATTTTTGTCACGACAATGTAGAATTTGCAGTAGGCAACTTATACAACAATAAGGGCAAGACTGGGAATAGATTATGAACCATTGGGCTGCAGATAATTTACACACAGCTGTTATAGGCTACAGGCTTGAGTAGTCTTACTTAGAAATAAGTTCCACCAAAATCAATGGGCCTTGTTTGCAAGAGAAATTGCTTCAGAATCATCTATTTCAACAATTACAATTGGTATAACATTTGCTTCTCAAGTTAACAAACATAGTGGGTATCAGGCTACAGTTAATCAGATGTGTTGCACTAGTCTAGAATAAGTACCTTGCAACTGTGAGAAGTGCGAGTCACCCTTGAGGGGCTGAAGCTACTTGAGCCAATGGAAAGCTATTCTACCATTGGCAAGAGAGCCTCAAAAAAGGGATATTAGGTCCCTAGGGGTGGGCAACTTGTAGCCCTACAGGTGTTTTGCTCTATAACTCCCATCAGCCTTAGCCAGCATAGCCAATAGTGAGGGACGATGAGAGTTACAGGCCAAAACACCTGCAGGACCACAAGTTGTCCACTCCTGCTTGACACTCATCCATCCTCTCTGTTCTTCTGAGTTTTCATCATCAATTGCTAGATGGTCCAGACCTGTCTTCTTGTTGAATCATGCCACTGTGAAAACCATGCTGCTATGCACGACCTCAGGCCCAGAGGCCAAATCTAGCCTTCCTGGGGTCCCAGTCCAATCCCCCGGCCCACCCCTTTCCCCAACCACCAGTTGTTTGATAGTTTCCCAGCTTTTGTGCAGTTATTTCCCCATTCCAAAAGGTCAAAATGCCTCTCCTAAGGCTGAGTTGCTGGCAGGAAGAGCTTTACGCTAAAGTATGCTGGCATTTTTTTGTCCCAATCTTTTGCCTTTGGCCCCCCCCCCCACTGGAATGTGGCCTCCAAGGGCTTCTTCAAAATGGAATTTGGCCCTCAGGCTGAAAGAGGTTCAGCCAATGTTTGGCAAAAGATGAGCTTTGATATGTTTGGGGTTGGGTGGAAGAACTGAATGAAAGCTTGCCCTCTGTTCCCCTTTCAACACATAATTGGTAAAATCAATGATGAGAGTAGATCAGCCTCTTGTGGCGTGTGCAGCCTAATGCTGTGAGCACATCAATCTGTATCCGAAAACATCTAAGAACGAATTAGTGTAAAAAGGTTTCATTGGGAATATAATGTGGTTTCTGATGTTATTAACTTTTCTGATTGCATTTGAATGCATTGTGAAAGCAAAAGGGAAGCCTAACACTCTGTGTTTTGCTCAAGTCTGCGCTATGGAACAGCTCCATTTCTTGTGACTGATGGTTTCTGCTCATTTTATCATTCTAGATGGAAACTCGAAAACGTCTGGCCAAAATTGTACTAGTCTTCGTTGGGCTTTTTGCTGTATGCTGGTTGCCTACCCATGTGCTCTACATGTACCGGTCCTTTAACTACAAAAAGATCGACCCATCACTTGGCCATATGGTCATTACTTTGGTAGCCAGAGTGCTCAGCTTCTCCAATTCATGTGTCAACCCATTTGCTCTCTATTTCCTCAGTGAGAGCTTTAGGCGGCATTTCAATGGCCAGCTTTGCTGTCACTTGATGCCTCATCAACAGAGATCTGCCAGTTACCTGAACAGTTCCTCAGCTATTCGAATGACTTCTATGGAAAACAATGCCAGGAACACTGTTGCCATGACTACACAGCTGAATGGGCATAATCCCAAACAAGATATACCATTGTAATTTAATCAGTACACATCTGAGCTTGGAATGGGTTTGTTTTAACTATTATTTGTGTTGCTTGCCTTAATTTCTCAAAACAGATAATTGATTAATGCCCCCTAATCCAGGGAAAAGCATTTATTAATTTATCTTCATGTTGGCTTGATAAGAACTAGGTATATTTTCCTCATTTAATATCTATTGAGGAATTGTTGTTTGATTGAATTGCTGAACATAAATAACAAAGATACAGTATGATGAGGAATATAAATGGTTGGTTGACTCTTCAGATGAAAAATGACAAGCACTTAAATGACAATTTCCAGGTGGGAATGTTTTAGAAGCTCTATGACTGAGTAAGATCTTCTTACAAAGACTGTCTTTCCAATCCAGCAAAGAAGATCTGTACACTCTGCTAATCTGCGTGTGCATCAGGATGCAGATTCATACAGCTATGCTTATCCAGTGTCCATCGAGCGTAATAGATGTGTCTGATGAGGATGCAAATGTGCACTAGAGCTGGATCAGGGTCTAGATATGCAGACAGCACACTTACATATTATGTAGGGTTGGGTTAAGGAGCACTGACAAATTAGGAACATGCACAAGGATTATTTGCCTAAATTCCGTAATCACTAGGTGTTCATACCATTGCATGAGGTATGCAATGCATTGCATGAGTGTTACCCATTACATGAAGGGGAAGAGCAATGGGTACCTCCTCTGTTACATCCCTGCCACCTGCCACACATTGGACAGGAAAGATCTGAAGCATTGAACCTGAAGCTCTACAGTGGGAAGTGACTGAATAAGTTGCATGCTGGTTGCCTGCCCCCACTCACAATGGGGAATGCATGAGTTAGGGATGTATGAATCCCTTACCTGGCTCCGTTCCGGAGCATCCGCGGTGGGGGGGAGGCACTCCATCCCTCCCCCCGGAATCCTCCCTGGCTGGCTCCGCTCCACGGTGACTCCACAGAGCTGCCGGCTGGGGGCCGGCCACAGCCGGAATTCCGGCCGCTGCTAGGCTGCTCGCTGCGGCTGCTACACCAGCTGCCATTTGTGTGGCTGCCAAGCCATGATAGGTTACGTAAGTATTTACGTAGCCTATCACGAAGAAAGGCAGCCACGCAAATGGCGGAGCTGGAGCTGCTGCTGCCACATTCACTGCCGCCGCCGCCGCATCCACCGCCAGGTAAGCTCCGTCCCAGGGGGATTCCGCGGGGTGGCAGGGGGGATTGCCCCATTCCGCCAAGGTCTCCGGGGGGCTGGATTCTAAAGAATCCGGCCTCACTGGAGTCCATGGAGGAATTCTCTGACATCCCTAGCATGAGTATGAATGCCCAAACAGGGCTGCTCTCCACAGAGCATAGTGCTAATCTGGTGGAAATGCATCATCATGAAGGCCACTTCTTGTGATCCACTGTAGACATTGAGATGCCAGGTGTGTCCAATATACATCACAATGTGCAACAGTTGAAGCAGTTGTTTGATTGCTTTGCTGCAAGGCTAGATCACCTGCCAGCCACAGTGACCTGCATGAGCAGTAGATACCATCTCAGATGACACACGTTACTGTGCTTTACCACTCAGTTTCCATGGCTTGCTTGGACATCATACCTCCAATGTAATTTTATGCCATAAAGTTGGGGATCGGTGGGAAACATCTGCGGTGTTTTAATAATAATGAATGAATTGATATAAATGATAAATTGATATAAATGATAAATAATCTGCTAGTATCAATGGGCTTAAGCACACTGCTGAGTAGTGGCTCTTGTATCATCACCCAGATCATTTCACAAGAAGGAATTCTCCATGAAGTTTGTCACACTATGAAAGGCCTTCACCCCAATGTAAACATTGTTAAATCCCTTTCTTTGTCATAAATGTCTTTATTCCCTACTCTCTGGTAGATGGGCCCACATTCTGTCAGTCACAAAGGATCCCAGAATGTAACAATTCTTAATATTTATTTATTGGAAATATTTTGATGCCACTCAGCTAAAAAGGCTTCCAGACCAGCATTTATTTATTTATTGCACTTTTATCTTGCTGTTTATGCTCCCAAGGTGGCTTACAAAGATATTCTTAAGACAGTTCCTGCCCGCAGGTTTACAACCTAAAAAGACATGACTCGCAAGAAAAAAGGAATGGGGAGGGAAGAGGGAAAAAATTAGTTATTTCAGCAGGGCTGGTGGAATGGCCCTGCTTCCCCCGCTTATCTTCCTCACCTCACCCTGCTGAAATGGCTGCTGCTGGTGACTGTTGAGGGAGGAGGAGCCTTCGTGAGGACTGAAAATACACAGAAGTTAGACAGGTAGCTCCTCTCCCATGTTTTCTTCTGTAAATTAAAAAAAGCTGTCCAGGCTGCATTTTCCCATTGGGGAGGAACCATAGGGAGGGCCATCATAAATCTCCCATCACTGTCAGGTTTCCACTTCCAAATTGCCTCCCACCCCTCAACTGTTTTTGGCACTGTGGGGAGAAAATATGGATGTGCTAAATCAGCTTGGGTGCAATTTGGAGGTGGGAATCTAGCAGAAAAGAGTTAAGATGCCCCTCTTAACCTGTCTCCCTAGCACTTGTTTCCCATTGGAGGGGGCAACCTGGGCAGTTGTTTTAAGATCCATGAGCAGAAGGGCAGCAGGACTGCTCTGCTAGCCCCGCCCCCTCAATATCCATGTGTTGACATGGACACCTGGAAAGGGACAACTATCTGCAAGGGTCATACAGGAGTCCCAATTGCATGGAGCACTTACATGTGAGCCATTGCTCATCTGTAGCTGCCCCTTTGCATATATCTGTGCTTAATGTGAGGGAATAGGGCCAGCAAATGGGGTGGAACCAGGGGTGACTGGTTGGGGTTGGGTTAGTGCTACTCCATACTCATGTTATGTGTAAAGGGAATGTGAGTTTTAAAAAAAACATTTTTGAGGACAGCTACACATGTGTAATAGCATCCTTAGGATGGTACAGAATTTTTCTGGTACAGAAGTTGCCTAGTGATAACAGTGTCCCCAAAGAGAAAAAAATTGCCTTCAGTCATCTCTCTTACCTCATTCTGTGTAGCATGAGTAGCATGCAGTTGGCAGCAAGGACAGATTTAACTTAAAATGGTGCAAAGTGCGACAAAGGATTGGGGTTGTGAAAAGGTGTGAATCTCAGTTCTTGGCAGAAGACAAAACATCCAACCACCAACCAGTCTTGTTGTTTTTGCTGTGAGGAGCAAGTTTATAGCTCCTTCTAGACAGTTATCTTGAGCACATTGCTTTGCAGACATCTTGTCTGAAGATCAATGTGAGCAAAATAATAGGTTTTCCTTGCAGCATGATATTTGTGAATTGTCATTGCCCTAGAATCCTGTGGAAACTTCTGAAATGTTGTTCTGGTACAAACAGTGTGTTGTATTTCCCAATAGTCCTGTTATTGTGGTCCAGTAAACTTTGTCGACATGCAGATTTATGTGTGAGGTGGCTCTATGTAATAATAATAATAATAAATGATAAAAACAGAATATAGTATGGCTGGATTATTCTAAATTTGCTACACAACTCTTTTTTATAAGCCCCAATTCAGAAAAAGTTATTTGCACTGAAGGCTGAAATCCTATGCACTGCCTTCAACAAAATCAGTATTATTTCTGAATAAATATGCATAGGATTCTGCTGCTTGTCCCACTGAAATCAGTTTGATGAAAGTAGCTGCAACTAGAAACGCTGAATGCTCAATCTAGATATAAGTTTTAGAGGCTGGTAATACTCACCTCAAAGAAGAGATCCTGCAAGCCCCTCCCTCTTACTCAGCGGATTTACTATAGAATCAACTGTAATAATTCAAATGTCAGCATCTACAATCTAATTTACAGTCCCATGATTTCCCTCTAAATAATATCTAGGTATCAAACAAATTAGGGAACTGAATTGGGGCAAAACAATTAAACCTAGTCCTAAAGTGGTTCTCTGTCCTTCACAGAAAACAATAACAGAAACTCAGATTGATCTGCAGTTTCAGGTTGAGAGGGCATAATTCTCTCCACTTACCAGTTTCAGCTCACAGATGGGTCTCAATCTGAAACTAGGCAGGGATTATCTTTACGGATTTTGCAATGTGTAATAGTCAAAGAGATCAGTTTGCGGGTATCACCAGAGCACATTGAAAGCTGCCAACATGGAAGGAATATCGAGAACCACATAACCTGCTAGGGGCCAAAAGATACTGCAGGTCAACTGAAGGGCTGCCCCATCTGCCTGTCATCAACCAGCCGCTGATTTTACCTGCAGCTCCTCCTGCCACCTTCCGCTGGAGAGGGGAACCTCAAACCTGTACCTCTGCAGTTGCAAGAGACCATTATAGATCGCATATTCTCCTTTCTGCAACCTTGCCCCTTCCCTCTTCATACCTTGTGTAAAGTTAGACTGTGAACCTTTAGGTAAAGGTGTGCCTAATATTCGGGAATAACTTCCTTGAAGTGCTAAGCATAATTATTTTAAGTATTAAACAACAAGTTTTAAGGAATTTTGTAACTGAAGGATGGACACTACTTCCTTGGTTATTCCATTGTGTTAAATTTGATAGAAGCAAAGAATTAAAAACAGAAACCAACGCTGAAAGAATAAATTGCAGATAAACTTCGGGGGTGGGGAGAAAACTTTTCTTTCTGAGGGAAACTAATTTTCAGAGCTCCCCCCGCCGCCACCCTGTGTGTGTGTGTTCAGTAGTTCTTTTATTATGCAAAGGATTATATGTGGTAATGATTAAGTCAATAGCTCTAAATTGAATTGTGCTGAAGAACCAAGAAAGGGAAAAGCAACGCAAATTAAAGCATAAGAAGTTATTTCGCTTCATGGCAAAAAATAGTAGATATCCGTGTCGAAGTGAATCAGGAGCATGGTGTTTTCATGATTAATGAAAAGCAAAACAAGGCAGAAACAGAAATCTTTTTAAATATTTATTTCCTTGGAACTTGAAGTATAATTAGGAGAGAAAACTGGTATGTTGCCAAGAACAGCCTTAGAGAAGAGAAATGCAAAAGAAAAAAGAAAAATGAATCTGAGAGAAAGGCTTGGATCCAATAGTGTCCTTACACAGGTGGAACTGAAACCACTGGTAGGAAGGATTTCCCCTTCCCCCTGCAGTTTCACCGCCCCCAAAATCTGCTCCAGAGATGTATGGGGGGCTGCAGTGGGGAGGAGAGCACCAGACAGGAGTCTGTCAGGGGCACCTTCTGCATGCAAAGCATGTGCTCTACCACTGATCCGCGGGCCTTCCCAGCACTGACCTGCCATGTTCCTGTATGATGCTGCTTTATACTGAGTCAGACCACTGCTGTATCTGCCTCAGTATTGTCTTCTGTACTGACTGGCGCCAGACAGGAGTCTTTCCCAGTCTTACCTAGAGATGACAGGGGTTCGGAACATAGGAACTGCCTTATAATGAGTCAGACAATTGGTCCATCTAGTCCAGTATTGCCAACACTGATTGGCAGCAGCTCTCCAGGGTTTCAGACAGGATTCCATATTGAATGGTCTGAAAGCAGCATAAAATGATTTTTTAAAGAAAAGTTTAAAGAGAGAGAGAGAGAGAGAGAGAGAGAGAGAGAAAAAAGAGAGCAATATAATAGGCACAAAAATGACTAATGCAACCTTCTTTATGGGTCAACAACTAGTCAGTTCTCCAATAGAAGTTTGTTAGAAGGCATGGTGTGTGGGTGTGTGAGACAGAGAGGGAACAGGGAAGCATAATTATAACTGGAGAGCTTTCACTCAAAATACATTTTGGAGCCACAATAGCCCTTTTCAGTTATTCCTCCACAGTCCACATGATGAGGAAAGTTGAGGGGGACAGGACATGCCCCACTCACCCCTGCCTGAATTTTATTGCTCCCCTGATGGTTCCACCTCCCATGTTCACACATCTATTTATTTATTTTATTTTAAAAATGTGTAAATCACCCTTTCTCCATAAGGGATGCCAATGCAATATTAAAAACACAATATTAAAAACAAACAAATCCAATATAATCCAATCACACGTTGAGTGGGATGTCTGAAAATGGGTATTTATAAGTTTAGGAGGCCCCATGCTACCTGAATATAGGCTGGGACCTCTCCCTTGTCTATATCAATAGAGAGTTTGTACTCTTGCAACCCAATTTCCCCTTCATGACTAATCCTGTACTAGATCACCTTTTCAGGCAAAATTGAGACTTTGGGGGTCAAGATGCTGGCAAAACACCTAAAACATCAGGGGAACATGCTGTCTTCGAAACATGTTTGCTCAATGCATAGACACTGGAGGAGCAGGACCACCAAGATGTGGCAGTCAAGCGTGAGGCCAACAGGGCCCGGTTCTGTTCCCTCCATGCATTCTGGGTAAGCATGCTGAAAAAAATTGAATAGGGTGACTATATAGTTACAGGAACAGGAAGTAAATCTATCTTGAAACTGACAGAATTAGACTACCATCTTGCTTGTAATGTCCTGTACATTTCCCCTCTTTTTGAAGGAAGTTCTACTCATTCTAACAAAATTTCTCTGTCTGGGAGAAATTTACCTTCATCTTCACTCATAGCCTGCGTTCTTGCCACACTGCACATTATATAAAAGAAACAAGCCTTTAAACATTTCAGCATCCCACCATAAGGTATGCAGTCCATTCTACAGAGTGTAGCTTTAGCAGTACTGTGGGAACAGTAGTTTGTGCCACAACAGCAGTAGTTCACTGGAGCAGTCCATGCAGGCATTGAAAGGGTTGGATCCAGACTAATTTAGGTGCACTTAGTTCCCATTGAAATGAATGGGACTTAAAACATCACTAACATCTCACATTGATTTCAGTGGGACCAAAGTGCAACTAGCTCAGATTGGATTCAACCCCCATGTTTTATGGCTTGGATTCAGACCTTGCCTTCTGCAAATGGAAAGGCTCCTTCCTTACACAGAATGGTTTGATCTAGTGGAGCATTTCTGCTAGCAGAACAGTGAGTGGCATTCCATTCGTGATGCTCTGGCCAGTAGGAAGGAGCTGTAGTGGGAGAGGGGGATTTGGGAAAAATCACCTCCCCCCTTCCCACTGGCTGGAGCATCCTGAGACTGAATGGGCCTCTACTCAGGGAATGCTCCTGCTGGTGGGACCAAACTCTGGATCGAACCCTGACATTGACATGGATAAGTCTTCACACATGCTAGCTATAGACAAATGTAGATGAAGACTGAAGCAACACAATCCCTTTTCTATAGATGGTTTATTACAATGCAAACAAATATATATTTTCAGCTAACAATAAAAAAGAACCAAATGATTATGGAGTCAAGACATTAAAAATTAAGGGTAATGCTTCTGTCAAAATGTACAGCTGCAAATGTTGCTTGCAATACAGAATGTCTTGGCTTAATTTGCCTTTGGCTTTTGTTCATTTGTGACTTATCCTTTGTATCACTTTGAAATACAATGCTCAATTATATTTGCCCAAAGAATAGCTTTATGGTTTTTTCCATTGTTGGTTTCACATGAAAAGCCACAATCGTTTGTGACATGAAGACAATAACTCAGCAAGAAACTGAAATACTACAATGACTTGTCCTCTGATGAGGAGGGGGAAGAAGAGTTCTGGTTTAACTAAAAAAGACAGCAAAATTCCTTTACTGAACACTGATAAACAAGACAAAAAAGAGAAGGAATTACAAGGCTGGCTTATGCAGTCTGTACCCAGTTCCATATATGGTGGGATGTTACAGCAAGATTTAGATTTGTCCCAGATGTAGAACATTGTGTGTGATGTGGCATGTACACATATACATACATATGCATACATCCTTGTGTATGCAAGTAATGTTGAGTAACTTGGGGGTGTCTATAGCAACTGAGATGAAATGGGGGAGCTTTGGCAAAAGCTTTTGTTCTCCATGAAATGTGATCCCCCCTTTTTGGCAATATTTTTAGGGGTGCATTGTGGACAGGAACAAAAGCATTCAGCCATTAAGAGTGAGGGCAATGCTTCTTGCCCTCACTCTGTAGTGATTTTGTGATATTGCTACATAACCCAATCTATTTGGCTACGTACCATCATTCCACACACTCACTCTGTGGTCCATGACTTAGGATGCTTGAAGAATGTGTTTGGTCTGTATTCCAAAGTGAATGGTCCTGATTTTCAGCTATCAAACGAATGTGTGTGGATCAGAATATAGTTCTCTTTTGAAGAACAGTGCAATGAATTTTACAAGGTTGTTTGAGGGATGCCTCTTAAAAGTTTATCTGTTCACATGCAGTTCTTCACAGAAATCTGGTCAATCACTGATCATTACACATTTTTGACTGATTAGAGACAGAGGTCCAAAAAATTGGTTGGTATTTGTTGGGAGTGCTCCTGCTGCCTTCTGAAATCCTCAAGAAGCCAGAATCAACACACAGACAAAAGGGCTCTTTTCCCAGGCTTTATTTCCATTCAACCTAATGATGCTTACAGATGCTAACTGCCTGAGACTAAGTGGAAAACTCAAAGGAACAGCCTACCAGGGGATTCTAAGCATTAGGAGTCAGTTGGTCTCCATTTGGAGAAAAGCGCAGCAACTCTCTGAACTTAAGGAGTAGGAGGGGAGAGTCCCCCCCTTTCCCATGGGGCATCAGGGCGCAGCTGTTGTCATCATGCCAACCGGGCTGAGCACCTCCTCTCAGTGCCCGCAACTTCTTGCTTGTCTCTGCGCTTGCGCCTCGCGTCTAGAAGCTCAAGTTGTCCCTCCCTCTCCATGCTAGGGTCACTGTTGCTCCCAGGAATGTGAGCGGGGGGGGGGCGCTCTCCCTCCAGCTGTGCCTCTGAAAAATGAGCAGGTTCTTCTCCTACGGATTGTATCTCTTCCCCAGAATCAGAGCTGTTTTGGGACTCTATGGGCTCAGATCCAACCCTGATAGTATTACTGAATGGACGACAACCCTGCCAGAGAATGCACAAAACAAAGGAGCTGTCAACTGGACTGGCATCAGCATCCTGCATCCTCAGGCAGCTGCTGCGGCCCACGAGCCCCACTGATGCCAGACTTGGCACCCCCACAGCAGGTGGCAGGATCTGAGAGCCACACACCATTTAAAATTGCCCACAGTGCCCTGGAACACCTGATGTAACATCACTCCAGGGCATTGTGGGAAATTTTAAATGGCACCAGGGACCTATTCATGTAGGAAGGGGCCCAGCTTGTAAGGGCTTCCTCAGGTTTGCTGACAGTCCTGTCAAGCACCTGGCATGTATGTCTTGCATCATGATGCATGGCCTCAAAGTAGGAGAGGTGGCAGATCTGGGTAACAGGGCTGGAAAAAGCTGTGAAGCAGAAGGCTTTTAACCAGAACTGGCCAGCCAACATAAATTCAGGTTTGTGTGGATGTGTGTGTGTGACAGAAAGACTTCATGTGCATTTTGAAGTTTTAGTTCTTCTTAAGAATATCAGAAGAGCCATGCTGGAGCAGACCAAGGGTCCATCTAATCCAGCATTCTACTCACACAGTGGCCAACAAGCTGGGCATGTGGGCAATTGCACCTTCCCACTCATGTTTACTCATGTACAGAGGCATGGGGCCTCTTGTGATGGAAGAGGCTCAGGTCTTGATCCTTGGAATGGGCTTAAGAAACAATGTTGCCCTATGAGGCAGTGTATGCTGTTATCTATGTGGCTGCGGCACCTGTACTATATAGAATCATCCATTTATCCCAGTCATCATCTTGGAGAAAAAGGCTACTGATGGCTACTGCTATCATGATGGTTATGTATTACCTCCAATGTCACAGGCGATATGCCAATTGCTGGGGAACATGAGCAGGAGGGTGGTCTTGCAGTCATAACCTACTTGTGGGTTATCTACAGGCAGCTGTTTGGCCACTGTGTGAACAAATGGCTGGACTAGATGGATCTTTGGTCTGATCCAGCAGGGCTCTTCTTATGGTCTCAGTGCATAGAAAGTGTTCATGGCTCTCTCTGTTTCCCTCCCCTTCAGCCATTGCCCTTATTTCAATATTATGTCCAAAGCACAGAATGCTGCAGTCAAGAAAAACCTTGCACTGGTCCTATTTATATTGTATGTTGTTATTGTCTTATTTTTCTCTTCTAGACGCAAAAAACAAGCAGCTGTATCATCATTAGCGAGAGTAAAAGTCTATGGCGAAAGTCTGGCATAAACTCCTTCAGGACTGTGTCTGTGGCATGGAAATCAGCCTGTGTACAAGCCCAGTGACACTTTTAAGTAACCCCCCCCCCTCCGCTCTCTGCTGTACGCTGTTAGAAAATATACAAAGAAAGCAATTAAGCTTCTAATTTCCAGACAGGTAAACTGACCCTAGGATTTTAAGCCAACACCAATCAGACATAGGCATGTTTTGGGCAAGTGGGACTCTAATTCTTTTCTTTTGGCAAGTCATGTGCATTGGAATGGTAGTTCCTTCCTCTACCCCCATCTATTTGGAATCAACAAACTGAGGCTGCATTACGTGATTTACTTGCTTGCTTGTTTGCTTGCTGGCAATAACAAATTTGATGCTAATTAATGAGGATACACACTTATACAAAGGGCATGTTAGAATAAGCAACTGCCATTAGTTAAAGCCCACTGTATGGAAGGGAAAAAAACTGGTTGAAAAGCCAGTAAATGGTGGGACAGTGTAAAAGCCAGAACAGAATGAAACAGACCAGAATGGCCCCATTATTTTATTTTTTAAAACCCCACACCAAACACTATGGTATGTATTAAAGACACCTGAGAACAATATTTTAGGACAGAAATCCTTGAAAAACTGTATTATTATTAACCTCCCCCAAATGCCCAGAACACATTCGGAACAGAACGGAGTGGCCTGGAACGGCCACTTCCAAATGAACCAAATTCACCAGTCACACATAACTGTATGGAAGGGACACAATGAACCACAAAACCTCCACAGAAACCACGTTCAGATACCCATTCTGGGCAATAGCCCACATTCTTAAAAAAACAGTCTGGAGTGGCAACTTCCAAGGGAACCAAATTAACCAAATGTACTAGTCACATATAATTACATAGGATGGATGGATACAATAAGTCACAAAACATCCACAGAAACCACATTTGGATACCTGTTCCAGGCAGTAGTCCATATTCTGGAAAATGGCCAGAAAGACAACAAAATAAGCCAAATCAACCACATTCACCTGCCACACATAACTGGGAGTGATGTAATGAGCCACAAACCTCTATTAAGGGGTCAATAATAATATAATGTTTCAAGGGTTTCTGTCCTAAAATATTGTTCTCAGGTGTCTCTAACACATACCATAGTGTTTGGCATGCTTTTTTTAATTGAAAAAAATAAAATAAAGGGACCATTCTGGCCTTTACACCATCACCTAAATAGTTAATAGTTGGGGTGCTGGTTTTGGTTTCACTTTTTCCTATCTACTTTGCCTTTTTTTAATGGTAACAAGAAGATACCTGTTAATATTAAGTGAAGGTCCTGTTTAAAGCTTGCAGTTGTCTTCTATCCCAAGTGTGGTGAGACAAACCTTACTCTGCAGCAGGTTATGGGCCTTGCTGTCTTCAAGTTCACCCAGTCAACAGCTCAGAATAATCCTGAAGATCTGTAGCTGCCTGAAAGGAGTGCAGGCCAGATGGAAACTCCCAGGAAGGCCTGGCAATTGCAAGTAAGGTGAATAAAAATCCCCAAAGAAGGAAAAAGAGGGGGGAAGGGGGAAGAAAGCATGGCCAGCAGCTCTGAATTTAAGTTTTCAGTGGGCAAGCTGAATAATGTGGATTATCACTTAAAAAAATTTAAAGTTGAAATGCTCCTATCCAAAGATGACCTATGGGAGGTAATCACGACAAACAGGTCAGCAGAAAACCCCCAAGAATGGGACGAAAGGACAGACAGGAAAAGGCAGCAATAAATTCATTAGTGGAAGATAATCAGTTAATCCACATAGGGAGTGAGACCACAGCAAATGGCATATGGAATGCATTGCAAAGGGTGTATGAAAGAACCAATTTGGATAGTAAGCTGTTCCTCCTGAGGAAACTATACCAAATGAGACTTAGGGAGCAATCCTATCAAGATAGGCAGCTGCCTCCGAATTCAGAGGCGACTGCCTATCCAAAACAAGGCAGGAGAGGCACCGGGGGGGGGGGGATTGTTCCCCCGTGCCTCTCCTGCCTTGCTGTTTTCTGCTAGACAGCCATTTTCGGCTCTCTAGCCATGGTGGGGTGGGGGAGACCGGGAGAGGAGGCTGCTGTACGACACACTGGATGTGTTGTACATGCAGCTGTGCTTTCCCTGCCCCGAAACGCCCCCCAGCCCTGCTCCTTTTCAGTCGCTCTGGGCTCCTCTCCTGAGTGCGGAGGATGGGGCCTCTCCACGCTGCCTCAGAGGCAGCGCGGATGAGGAAGGAGGTTGTTTTTCCGGGAGCAGACCTCAGGGTGACAAGTGTCTAGTGGCTATGGGATTGCCCCCTTAGCAAACAAAGGAAATGCAAGACTAATGACTGCATTTGCCTGTGGCATTGACTCCTGGGCCACTGGCAACCAGAAAGCATAAAAGAACTGCAGAAACCATCATTGACAAAGGATCTTAAGGTATCAGCTTGTCCCGTGACCATGAGACATGACTGCTGTGTCAGAGTCAAAGCTACCAGAGCATCTAGAGCCTCAAAACCACTTGACCTTGTACACAGTGACGTCTGTGGCCCAATGAAGATACCCACATCAGGAGGCAACAGGTATATATTGACTTTCATAAGATATAAAGTCACATATCCCATGAAAAACAAGGATAGAGCACTGGACAAGGTAGGGGATTATGTAGCTATGACAAGCGACAGATGTCAATGTAAGCCTCCCACCAGGGATGTTGCTAGGTTCTTAAAAGATCCGGGGCACAGGCCCATAACACAGATTCGCATATATATATATATACATACACACACACACACACACACACACACAGACACAGGTCTAAGTGCACCTCTAGTGTGTGTGTGTGTGTGTGCTGTGCTTGCGTGTGTGTATAGATTACATACATACATACATATGAAGTCTGCACTGACCCCCCACCCCACTTCAACTCAGACCCTGATTCAGCATTTTGGAAAACATCCCGCTTCTGCTCGGGCCAATTTGTAGTTGCACCACTTCAGCTCAGCACCAAACCTGAGTCAATGTTTGGAAAAATGAGTCTTTATGCTTCCTGTTGACTACCATGGGAAATTAGAAAAAAAAAACACCCTGTAACTTTTTTCTCTTGGTCAGAACTGGATGATAATTTCAGGCATAGTATCCCCCTAGAAGGGGATTACACTTGCCCAATATCAGAAATTAGGTGCAGGGTTTATATTTTGATTTTCTTTTAAAGGAACTGCCAAGAATAATTGGATAAAAACTTCAGGATTCATTGCCCCATCAGAGAAGATCATGTCTGCCAAATTTCAGAATGATAGCTACAGGGGTTTTTGTGCAAGGGTGGCCTTGACATTTTGAGGTCGCCCAAAGAGGACATACCTATCTCCCTGTTTTCCTTGTGGACCATTATTTTGAAAATTACAGACAGCTTAGAGGTGTCTCTACGTAAGAAACCAGCAAAGATTCAGAAGGGGTTGGAGTGATTTTATTTCCCTTCCCTTCACCCCTTCCCCAATAGTTTTTTGGATGAATTTGTATGAAAATGCACTGGTCATTAGAGTCAAGAAACCTGCAAAGTTTCTGAAGGATATACATGCATGCAAATTTAGAATTACTAGAATTTACTTACATTTCACCAGCGTTAGCAGCAGGGGAACATGGGTGGGAAGGTGCTATTGTTGTTGTTCAGTTGTTCAGTCGTGTTCGACTCTTCCTGACCCCATGGACCATAGCATGCCAGGCCTTCCTGTCCTGCACTCTCTCCCGGAGCGTGCTCAAGTCTATATTCATTGCATCAGTGATGCTATCTAGCCATCTCATCCTCTGCCGTCCCCTTCTCCTTTTGCCTTCAGTCTTTCCCAGCATCAGGGTCTTTTCCAGAGAGTTTTCTCTTCGCATTAGGTGGCCAAAATATTTGAGCTTCAGCTTCAGTATCTGTCCTTCCAATGAGCACTCAGGGTTGATTTCCTTTAGGATTGATTGCTTTGACCTCCTTGCAGTCCAGGGGACTCGTAAGAGTCTTCTCCAGCACCACAGCTCGAAGGCATCAATTCTTCGGCGCTCAGCCTTCCTTATAGTCCAGCTCTCACAGCCATACGTTACTACTGGGAAAACCATAGCTTTGATTAGACGGACCTTTGTCGGCAAGGTGATGTCTCTGCTTCTTACTATGCTGTCTAGGTTTGCCATAGCTTTCCTCCCAAGGAGCAAGCGTCTTTTAATTTCATGGCTACAGTCACCGTCTGCAGTGATCTTGGAGCCCAAGAAAATAAAATCTGTCACAGCTTCCATTTCTTCCCCTTCCATATGCCAGGAAGTGATGGGGCCAGATGCCATGATCTTCGTTTTTTTAATGTTGAGTTTCAAACCAGCTCTTGCACTCTCCACTTTCACCCTCAACAAGAGGCTCTTGAGATCTTCTTCGCTTTCTGCCATTAGGGTGGTATCATCTGCATATCTGAGGTTGCTGATAATTCTCCTGGCATTCTTAAATCTGACCTGTGATTCGTCCAACCCGGCGTTTCTCATGATGTACTCTGCATGTAAGTTAAATAAGCAGGGCCTTGTCATACTCCTTTCCCAATTTTGAACCAATTGGTTGTTCCATGTCTGGTTCTTATTGTTGCTTCTTGACCCTCATACAGGTTTCTCAGGAGACAGGTAAGGTGGTCTGGTACTCCCATCTCTTTCAGAATTTGCCACAGTTTGTTGTGATCCACACAATCAAAGGCTTTAGCATAGTCAATGAAGCAGAAATAGACGTTTTTCTGGAATTCTCTTGCTTTCTCCATGATCCAGCGGAAGTTGGCGATTTGATCTCTAGTTCCTCTGCCTCTTCGAAACCCAGCTTGTACTTCTGGTAGTTCTTGGTTCACATACTGCTGAAGCCTAGGTTGTAGGATTTTGAGCATAACCTTGCTGGCATGTGAAATAAGCGCAATTGTACAGTAGTTTGAACACTCTTTGGCGTTGCCCTTCTTTGGAATTGGAATGTAAACTGACCTTTTCCAGTCTTGTGGCCACTGTTGAGTGTTCCAAATCTGTTGGCATGTTGAGTGCAGCACTTTAACAGCATCATCTTTTAGGATTTTAAATAGCTCAGCTGGAATACTGTCATCTCCACTAGCTTTGTTGTTAGTAATGCTTCCTAAGGCCCATTTGACTTCACGCTCTAGGATGTCCGGCTCAAGTTCAGTGACTATCATGGCTATCAGAGACATTAAGATCTTTCCTGTATAGTTCTTCTGTGTATTCTTTCCACCTCTTCTTAATCTCATCTGCTTCTGTTCGGTCCCTGCCTTCATTGTCCTTTATCATGCCCATCTTTGCATTAAACGTTCCCATGAGACCTCCGGTTTTCTTGAAGAGATAGTCTTCCCCCATTCTGTTGTTTTCCTCCATTTCTTTGCATTGTTCATTTAAGAAGGCCTTCTTGTCTCTCCTTGCTATTCTCTGGAAATCTGCATTCAGTTGGATATATCTTCCCCTTTCTCCCTTACTTTTCGCTTCCCTTCTTTCCTCAGCCACTTGTAAAGCCTCCTCAGACAGCCACTTTGCTTTCTTGCATTTCTTTTTCTTTGGGATGGATTGAGTTGCTGCCACCTGAACAATGTTATGGACCTCCGTCCATAGTTCCTCAGGCACTCTGTCTATCAGGTCTAATCCCTGAAATCTATTCCTCACCTCCACTGTATATTCATAAAGGATATGATTTAGGTCATACCTGAATGGTTTAGTGGTTTTCCCTACGTTCTTCAATTTAAGCTGAAATTTTGCAACAAGAAGCTGAGCCACAGTCAGCTCCAGGTCTTGTTTTTCCTGACTGTATAGAGCTTCTCCATCTTTGGCTGCAAGGGACATAATCAATCTGATTTCGATATTGACCATCTGGTGATGTCCATGTGTAGAGTCGCTTCTTGTGCTGTTGGAAAAGAGTGTTTGCTATGATCAGCGTGTTCTCTTGGCAAAACTCTATTAGCCTTTGTCCTGCTTCATTTTGTACACCAAGGCCATGCTTGCCTGTTATCCCGGTGATTTCTTGACTTCCTACTTTAGCATTCCAATCCCCTATGATGAAGAGGACATCTTTTTTTGGTGTTAGTTCTAGAAGGTGTTGTAGGTCTTCATAGAACCAATCAACCTCAGCTTCTTCGGCCTCAGTGGTTGGGGCATAGACTTGAATTACTGTGATGTTGAATGGTTTGCCTTGGATTCATACTGAGATCATTCTATCATTTTTGAGATTGTACCCCAGTACTGCTTTTCCCACCCTTTTGTTGACTATGAATGCTACTCCATTTCTTCTAAGGGATTCTTGCCCACAGTAGTAGATATAATGGTCACCTGAATTACATTCGCCCATGCATGCTTGTCCATTTTAGTTCACTGATTCCCAAGATGTCGATGTTCAATCTTGCCATCTCATGTTTGACCACCTCCAGCTCACCTTGATTCATTGATCTTACATTCCAGGTTCCTAAACAGTATTGTTCTTTACAGCATCGGATTTTCTTTTCACCACCAGACACATCCACAGCTGAGTGTCCTTTCGGCTTTGGTCCAGCCGCTTCACTTTTTCTGGTGCTACTTGGAAATACCCTCTGCTCTTCCCCAGTAGTATATTGGACACCTTCTGACCTGAGGGGCTCATCTTCCAGCGTCATCTCTTTTAGCCTTGTGATACGTTCCATGGGGTTTTCTTGGCAAGAATACTGGAGTGGGTTGCCATTTCCTTCTCCAGTGGACCACATTGTGTCAGAACTCTCTGCCATGACCTGTCCGTCTTGGGTGGCCCTGCACGGCATAGCTTATGGCTTCACTGAGTTACACAAGCCTACTCATGTCCTACTTGTGGGTTTCCTGTGGGTATCTGGTTGGCCACTGTATGAACAGACTGCTAGACTAGATAGACCTTGGTCTGATGAAGCATGGCTCTTCTTAAGTTCTTAAATACAGAGTGCCTCTGAGCATGTGCAGAATGCTTTTCTGTCACCACTGAGCACTTACATTCTTCCCCTATCAATTCTACTCCCCTCCATGCAATCATCTCTCCTCATCCTACCATCCTCCAGCAACTCTTCAGAAAAACAGATATCTTGTTTTGTGCAACTTTTCTCTACCTCCCCCTTGTTATGCACTCATTGTATCTTCCTCCCCATAACTTCATTTGTGTGAAGACCTCACCAGGATTCAGCCAATGGGTCTGTTTTCAAAACTAGGGCTCAGTTATGGAGAAACTCTGAGCATGTACTAAGTGCCTTTCCCTCACCACTGAAGCTAGAGTTCATGCAAAACAAACAACCACAAATGACAAAACATGCATAGGACTGAGCTGAAAGGGTAGTCAATTCATTAGACAGAATTAGGTAGGCACTGTATTAAGCTTGCAGTACCATGCTCACAACTCAGGACTTTTCTGAGTAAACATGCAGACCATCAAGGTGCAAACCCCCCTGCAAAAGTAACTTGTGCTGGAATCCTATGCACACTTTTCTGAGGGTAAGCCTCATTGAACATAATGGGACTTCTGAGTAGGCATACATAGGATTGCATAAATTAGCAATATTTATCTCCCCTCCACTTAAAAAACAACCCCCAAACTCCTATTTTTATTAAAGCTTTCTGTTAATAGGAACATAGGAAGCTGCTTTATACTGAGTCCATCTAGCCCAGTGCTGTTGACAATGACTGGCAGCAGTGGCTCTCCAGAGTTTTCAGGCAGGATTCTTTCCTAGCCCTACCTGGAGATGCTTTGGATTGAACCAGGAACCTTCTGCATGAAAAGCATGTGCTCTGCCACTGAGCTACCACCCTTCCTATTGCAGGATAGAGATGTACGAAAGTCACTTACCTTTTTGAAGGATGGGGGGAGGCGCTCTGTCTCTCCCCCCAAAATTCTCTTCGGCTGGCTCTGCTCCGCGGAGATTCTGCGGAGCCGCCGGCTGGGGCCACCCGCAGCCAGACGTCCGGTCGCTGGGCAGCCTGCATCCCTGTATTTTGCCGTGATAGGCTACGTAAATATTTACGTAGCCTATCATGGCATCCCCCCCCCAAAACAGTGGATGCAAATGGCAGCAGCTACGGCGGCCGCCATTTGCGTTCCCCCTTTTTTTTTTTGCCGTTTTAACCTACATAAATATTTACGTAAGCTATTACGGGGAAAAAGAAAAAGGGAAACGCAAATGGCGTAGTGGCCGCCATTTGCGTTCCTTTTTTTTTGTGTGGCCTTAATAGCCTACGTAAATATTTACGTAGGCTAAAACAGCAAAAAAAAAAGGGATCACAAATGGTGGCCGCTGTAGCTGCCTCCATTTGCGTTCCCTTAGTTAAGCCGTGATAGGCTATGTAAATACTTATGTAGCCTATCACGGCTTCCGCAGGGATGCAAATGCCGTCCCTGCGTTAGCCGTGATAGGCTACGTAAGTATTTACATAGCCTATCATGGCTACATGGAAGAAGCGAAGTCAGCAAGTCAGCACGGACGGCAGCAGGTAGGTGCTCCGTTCCAGGCCCATTTCGATGGGGGGTGGGGTGGCTTCGTTCTGCCATGGATTTCGGGGGGCCGAATGTACTGGCATTCGGCCTCACCTAGATCCGTGGCGGAATTCTTTGACATCCCTATTGCAGGATAATGGCAACTGACAAACAAAACAGCCCCAGATTTGTTTCTCTGCAACCATGTGAACCACTTTTCTCAAAGGCTTAAGTGAGGAGGAGAAAAACAAACCCTCTTGTCTGTTTGTATAAAGTCAAATACAGTTCAGAACCTCTCTTGCCCACTGAAGAGAATTTTCTTTAAGAATTCCCCAAGGTATGCTCTGGCTAGAATAAAGAAGAGAAAGAAAGAACAGGATAGGGGAGGGAAGAAGAAGATAAGAATGGTGATTGGAAATGCTCAGGGTGGGGGTTAGAGAGAATTCCCTAAGTCAATTGGCTCCTTTCAGAGAGGTAGTACTTCAGAGGAATTTACGAGGCCGTGGAGGGTTTGTAAAGATTGCAGTACTTAAATTAACTTTATGAGGTGAGGTGCCTGAGAGCTTTTTCTAGTTTTTTTTAAAACTGTAGAACCTATTTAAAAGCCCCAGCAATTTCTCGATCATGACGCCACACAGTCCCAACCCTCCCTTTGGGATTATTTGAGTCCTACAGCTATTTGTTGTTGTTGTTGTTCAGTCGTTCAGTCGTGTCCGACTCTTCGTGACCCCATGGACCATAGCATGCCAGGCCTTCCTGTCCTGCACTCTCTCCCGGAGCGTGCTCAAGTTCATATTCATTGCATCCGTGATGCTATCTAGCCATCTCATCCTCTGCCGTCCCCTTCTCCTTTTGCCTTCAGTCTTTCCCAGCATCAGGGTCTTTTCCACGGAGTTTTCTCTTCGCATTAGGTGGCCAAAATATTGGAGCTTCAGCTTCATTATCTGTCCTTCCAATGAGCACTCAGGGTTGATTTCCTTTAGGATAGACTGATTTGACCTCCTTGCAGTCCAGGGGACTCGTAAGAGTCTTCTCCAGCACCACAGTTCGAAAGCATCAATTCTTCGGCACTCAGCCTTCCTTATAGTCCAGCTCTCACAGCCATACATTACTACTGGGAAAACCATAGCTTTGATTAGACGGACCTTTGTCGGCAAGGTGATGTCTCTGCTTCTTACTATGCTGTCTAGGTTTGCCACAGCTTTCCTCCCAAGGAGCAAGCGTCTTTTAATTTCAGGGCTACAGTCACCATCTGCGGTGATCTTGGAGCCCAAGAAAGTAAAATCTGTCACTGCTTCCATTTCTTCCCCTTCTATATGCCAGGAAGTGATGGGGCCAGATGCCATGAGCTTAGTTTTTTTAATGTTGAGTTTCAAACCAGCTTTTGCACTCTCCTCTTTCACCCTCAACAAGAGGCTCTTGAGATCCTCTTCGCTTTCTGCCATTAGGGTGATATCGTCTGCATATCGGAGGTTGTTGATAATTCTCCCGGCAATCTTAATTCTGACCTCTGATTCATCCAACCCGGCATTTCTCATGATGTACTCTGCATATAAGTTAAATAAGCAGGGTGACAATATGCAGCCTTGTCGTACTCCTTTCCCAATTTTGAACCAATCGGTTGTTCCATGTCTGGTTCTTACTGTTGCTTCTTGACCCTCGTACAGGTTTCTCAGGAGACAGGTAAGGTGGTCTGGTACTCCCATCACTTTAAGAATTTTCCACAGTTTGTTGTGATCCACACAATCAAAGGCTTTAGCGTAGTCAATGAAGCAGAAATAGATGTTTTTCTGGAATTCTCTTGCTTTCTCCATGATGCAGCGAATGTTGGCGATTTGATCTCTAGTTCCTCTGCCTCTTCTAAACCCAGCTTGTACTTCCAGTAGTTCTCGGTTCGCATACTGCTGAAGCCTAGCTTGTAGGATTTTGAGCATCACCTTGCTGGCATGTGAAATGAGCGCAATTGTGCGGTAGTTTGAACACTCTTTGGCGTTGCCCTTCTTTGGAATTGGAATGTAAACTGACCTTTTCCAGTCTTGTGGCCACTGTTGAGTGTTCCAGATTTGTTGACATATTGAATGCAGCACTTTAACAGCATCATCTTTTAGGATTTTAAATAGCTCGGCTGGAATACTGTCATCTCCGCTAGCTTTGTTGTTACTAATGCTTCCTAAGGCCCACTTGACTTCACTCTCGAGGATGTCCGGCTCAAGTTCAGTGACGGCACTATCATGGCTATCAGGGACATTCAGATCTTTCCTGTATAGTTCTTCTGTGTATTCTTGCCACCTCTTCTTAATCTCATCTGCTTCTGTTAGGTCCCTGCCTTCTTTGTCCTTTATCATGCCCGTCTTTGCACAAAACGTTCCCTTGAGATCTCCAATTTTCTTGAAGAGATCTCTAGTCTTTCCCATTCTGTTGTTTTCCTCGATTTCTTTGCATTGTTCATTTAAGAAGGCCTTCTTGTCTCTCCTTGCTATTCTCTGGAACTCTGCGTTCAGTTGGGTATATCTTCCCCTTTCTCCCTTGCTTTTCACTTCCCTTCTTTCCTCAGCTACTTGTAAAGCCTCATCAGACAGCTATTTAGAAGAAATTAAAGTGGAGGGGGAGAAAGAAGTTTGTGGATGCTGATTGGATCCTTTGCTGTACTGAAGCTACCAAACTTCTGCAGAGGCCAAACATTCCAGGTTGGGGCAGTAGAATCAGATGCTGATCACATGCTCTTTCTTCCCTTCCTTCTCCCTCTTCAAAATTTCATTGCAAGCAAGCTCCCAACAGTGGGCATGTAAGAGCAGAAAAGTAGAGGGAGAGAGGTTTTTTGCACCTCACAAAGAAACAAAGAAACAAAACAAAAAACCCACACCAGAGATTAGGGATAGTTATCTCCTAATGGTCACCTTAAACACCTTTTGATTAGGATCTCTAATCCCCTTTGTGGCTGGACAGTTTTTACTTTTTGTTTTAGTCTTTGAGAAAAGGAAGCTTTACGCATGGCTAGCACAAAAACCACTGGACCTAACTGTCTGAACTTTGGCAGCCTCAGTCATCTCCATAGGGGCTGCCAGGTCCGCAAATTCCATGCACGTATGTAGAAGCACACACACACACACATACAAAATAGCTCTCTGCTTTGACACATTTTCTTGAAAATAGCCAATTTTACCTGTGACTAGCACAAAAGCCACTGGACCTAACTGCCTGAAATTTGGCAGGCTCAATCAGCTCCATGGGGCTGCCAGGTCCCCAAACTCTATGCACTTATGTGAAAGCACGAAAGTATTATAGCGCCTTGCTTTGACAGATTTTCTCCAAAATAGTGAATTTTACCAGCGATTAGCACAAAAGCCACCAGACCTAACTGCCTGAAATTGGGCAGGTTCAGTTAGCTTCATGGGGGCTACCACGTCTCCAAATATCATGCATTTATCATACAAACTAAAAAAGTTATGGCCATTTCTGTTTTCCAATGCAAATTAATGGGAAAATGTTAAAACAATGGCAATTAGGACAGCTCAGAAGATCTGGGGCACAGCTCAAAACATCCAGAGCCTGTGCCCAGGTGGGCCTTTCTCTAAAGATGCTCTTGCCTCCCACACTAAGAACTGACAGTGTAGGAAAGTTTGCAGGGAAGAAAGTTGAGGACTTCCTGAGAACGTATGGGACCGAGCACCAAAAGACAGTGCTGTGTTTGCCCGAGCAAAATGGGATAGCTGAAAGAAAAATATAACCTTAACCTAGATCATCAGATGTATGCTGACCAACTCCAAACTACCAGAGAGATATTAGGTGAGGTGGTAATTACAGCTACATGTTTACAAAACTGACTCTATTCCAGAACAATGAAGAAGAGCCCATATGCACTATGGCATGGAATGGAAACCACTGGGAGAATGGATTTTCCCATCCCTCTACAGCTCCACGCACACTTCCAAATCTTCTCTGGAGGTCTGGGAGACCCTCTGGAGCACATTGGGGGGGGCATACAGGGAGCAAGGGGAAGTCCCAGTACACAATTGGGGGTCCACTCATACCACAGTAGATTTAAGCCATGGGTTATTTCCCATGCCCAGTTCATTTCCAACCTACACACATTCATCCTTCTGTACACTGGTTTTAGTCCTTCCATTGAAATGGATAAGGCAATACCTGGGAGAGTATTGTCAAGTATTGGATGGGAGAACTCCATTTGTGTACTGGAGGACCTGATCCCATAAGAATTTACTGGACTGTGATTTATGTCTTTAAAACTTCCAGTGGAAGTCATTCTCATTGGGCTGGATCTAGGCTAAGGCGGTTGCCTTAGGTCTCATTAAAATCCATGTAAAAAGGTAGCCATGATGAACCTCAGCCCAATTGATTTCAATGGGAACTTATTCTGGATCCAACCCAATATTTTTACATAATATACAGTCTGTGCCAGCCTTCTCCAATCTAGCACCCTCCAGATGTTTTAGACTTCAGTTGCTGTCAACCCTAGCCAACACAGCCAATGGTTAGGAATTGTGGGAGTTGTAGTCCAAAACTTCTGGAGGGCACAGTCTGGGGAAGGATGGCATATGCTACATAGATCGCTCTCCATATAGTTAAAGGAAGGCTGTTTGTTTTCCATGGGCACCTCAGATTTCTATCTCTCCCCTTCAGGAAATCCATGTATTACTAATATGAGATGAAGGTGTGATACTACAGGAGATGGAGTCCACAGCTGTAATAGGCTTCTACTTTGTTCATTATTCTTAAATCTAAAGGGGAAAATAACACCTCTCTTTGTTGGGGAATGCAATTAAGCAGGTGTGATAGCATCTGCAGACCAATAGGGATAGGTGCAAATACACCATGGTAATAATTTGGTGAAAGATGTGGATGTGTTTGTAACTGCATTTTTTACAACTAAAACACTCTGAGCTGAGGATTAATTTTAGCCTTTCATGATGGAACTGAGGAATACTTCTTTGCAGAGCAAGTTCACACAGATGCTAAGTAAAAGACCCATTGCAATTTTTAGAATGACAATGCAAGCAAACAGTATTTAATTTCTTCATGAAATATAATTTAATGCACTAAGGGCGCAGTCCTATCTAGATAGGCGGCCGCCTCCAAACTTGGAGGCAACTGCCTATCCAAAGCAGGGCAGGCGAAGCACGGAGGGGATCGTTTCCTCTGTACTTCTCTGGCCCTGCTCTTTTGGCTAGACAGCCGATTACGGCTGTGTAGCATGGGGGAAGGAGGCTGCTGTACGACACATAGGAAGTGTTGTACAGAAAGCTATGATCTCCCCGCCCGGAACATCCCAATTTGAGTGGATTGCTAATATCTCGAATATGCAAAGTATGTAAAATGCTTTCCTCACACCAATTGTCTTTTATTCATTGCTTTCTTCTCAGTTATCATTCAGACACCACAGTGTTAATGATCATCAGTTTTAGATTTTATTAGTAGCATTTCCTTGACACACACATTCAAAATGTTTCATGATAGGCAAACCTGATAGCTACCAGGAGCTGTCAGATTGTTTTGTTTCCTTCAGCTGCTTCCCCCTCTGAGGAAGAGAAACCGTGGGTGCTCTGGTTAGCTATGAATATCTATCAATCTCTATTTAGATATTAAGTTTGGTGGATTACAGCTGAGCAAGTAGGTGGAAGAGAAGCTCCCCACACATACAAGTCATGTCAGCAGCTATGAACTTTGCATTCCACAGCATACTCATGCTACTGAATTTTTCCATTTACTTTTTGCTGTAGTTAAGACTATTTTTTGGTAAAATTCTACATTTGTTGTTTTCATGGAGTGGAATCATCATCTGTGTAGAAGAACACTGAGAGGTGTCCCGGCTCACGTCTGAAGGTACATGTTACAACTATCTTGCTGAAGTTAAGCAGGGATATGACTCGTCAATGCCTGAGTGGGAGATCCCCTGAGAAGCCTTTGTGTGCCATTTTGAGTTTCATGAAGGAAGAAAGTTGGGACATAAATGGACAAAATGAATAAACACCACATCTGCACATCTCTGTCAGGGTGGTCACTGAGCCCATAGAATCCCAGAGTAGTTCTGATTCTGAGGAAGAGGAGTCGGTCCTGGGAGAGGAGCGCGCTCCTCTCCCAGGAGCGACTGCTCTTCCTCAGAATCAGAACTACTCTGGGATTCTATGGGCTCAGTGTCCACCCTGACAATCTCTATGATATTAAAATAGCACATTAGATTTTGTTTTATAGGACAATATGGAACACTGTTCTACATTCCAGCGGTACTTCTTTTCATCCAATTCAGGTCAGGTGATGCTTTAGAAGTGCTCGATGCCTGTGAGCGTTAATAGAGTGGTTGAGAGAAAAAAAAAGATTTCCTAAATAGGATAAAATTGAATCAGAATTCCTTTATGTGGACCTCTGCCATTTGTTTTCCCCTGCTATCTCTGTAGGTGTGTCATGCCCATACCATGACATCAGCACTTGCATTTCTTCTGCACAGTCACCGTATTTATTTATTTATTTTGCTTACAGTATTTGTATACCGCTCCACACCCAAAGACCTCAGAGCGGTGAACAGCAGACAGGATAAAGAATAAAAACACTGCGTTACAATAATTTAATGTTTTAAAAAAGAAACAGAGAGCTTCGGCTATTGGGCGGTATAGAAATGAAATAAATAAATAAATAAATAAATAAAATAAACAGAGTTCTGATAAAACCAAGTTTGATAAACTGTGGCCAGTCTCTCAAGGAAGACTTCCTGAAATAACGATGCTTTCAGGAGGTGTCAAAAGCTACACAACGTTGGTGCCCACCTGACCTCCAAAGGAAGGGAATTCCATAGGAAGGAGCGACCACACTGAAGGCTCTTTTCCTGGTGTACTCCAAGGAGTCCATTACACACATGCAGTATTTTAACAGCACCGCATGTGTGTAATGAGTTTAAATGGCTACTACAGACAGGACAGCATCTCTGTGGTGACAAGAAGCCCTGCCTTTCCCAAACCCAGAGATTCAAAATCCAAGGAACCGAGCCCAAAATTTCAATTGAAACCTTCCCTCTGCAAATTACAGCAAATAAATTACAGCAAGTAGTGATTTTAAGTAGGGAAAAAGTTGGCACAACTGATGGATAGAGAAGGAAGGCAAAAACAGGCCTTGTTTGGGAATAGATATTCATCCTTCCTTAATTTTTGTATAGTACATCATCATCTTATGGCAAATGCACAATCTTTGTATTTGATTATAGTGAATTTTCAATAAACGTGTTCCAGATTTTCATTGTAACAGTGACTATTGAGATAATTTAATTTGGTTTTAATTTCCATTTGCTTGTATATGGTATAATAATAACAACAATATAAAATTAAGAAATATATAAAAATACTAAAGTTAGGAGACTACTCTTGGTTGATCTTAATAATGATGGGACATGGAACATTGGGGAGGAGGCAAAAACATACGTGAGATCAAGTTGTTTAGGACTCAGTAGGTCAAAATAAGTACTTGGACATGCCCAGAAAAAAGAGGATGCTAGGGCCAGGGGTACTGGTCATATCCAGGATCTGTCTGTCTGTCTGTCTGTCTGTTTGTCTGTCTCTCTCTTCTGTCTTTCTGAAGAGTGGCTTTCACAGCATTTTAACAATAGTGCAAGTGTGCATGACTTTAAATGGCACAGGATTTGGGGTATGTTTTTTTTTTTAACACGGCGTATACTGTTCCCTGATAATATGATCTTCTCAGTGAACAATTCCTCTAGGAGGCAGCATGCCTGTGGTGAAGGTAACATCAAATTCCTATCACTGATGTGCCAAAACTAGGGATGTGTGAATCAACAAAACTCTCAGGCTCGCCAAAGTTATTTGAATTCTATCTCAAAGCTTATTATGAGTTGAGTCTGTATTGTGAGATTTGTTTTTCTTTCCGCATAAAAATCTGTGAGTATTTTCATGCACATTTTTCCAAATGTATTCATCAATTGTGTGGATCTTGGAAATGTATGCCCATTAATTAAAGCATATTTGTGTGCATTCTTCAAATATATGCATGCTGTCGAATGCCATTTTCTAGGTCCATGAATCACATTGTGAGCTCAAAAATATATGGACTTTGACCACAGATTGCATCCAAGTCTGTGTTCAGTCTGGAAGGTGCAAACTGGGTAAATCCTGATTTAAAAAAATGAACTGGAATGAATTTCTCATACATTCCTAGCCAAAACCATGTAATAATACAAAATCCCATAAAATATGAAAGCCAGGATGACAGTGACCTTCTCATTTATGAATATATATGCTGACAGAATTGATTTTGGGCGAATTGAAAATTGTCAGAAACATTACAAGGTCAGTATGATTGGCATTAGAACTTCAGATAAAACTGCTGGGATATCAGCAGGAGGCTTTGATTCAGTTGCATACAGTGCAATGAATTTAAATATGATTCCATCAGAATTGTATTCCATCAGAAAAGGCATGTTGTACAAAAAGGGATCTGACCGACGTTCATGTACAGTTTTGCTTATTGCATTCGAGCCTCTTAATGGCCCATCAAATGACATGGATGATGTGTTCATTTAGTCAAAGTTATGACAGGAAGGCCAAGAGGGAAATTTAATTAGGAGGCCAAATAACTGTAATCTTTACACATTATCGTATTTTTATTTGTGTGATACATTTGCAGCCTCTTCTTCATTGTATAATTATGCTAATAGAATCATTAGCCGCTAAATGAGACACTAGGGCAAGCCAGGCTGATGCTGCTAGTTCCCTTGTTCCATTTCACCCATCACTTCAGACATTTCAACAGCTTCAAGCATTCTGTAAATGTTGGCAGTCATCAAACATTCCAGCATGAAAAATACTTTGATGGTTAATTTAAAAATAAATATAAAAAATGCACAAATTATTTTCCTTGTTGAAGTTAGAAGAAGAAGAAGAAGAAGAAGAAGAAGAAGAAGAAGAAGAAGAAGAAAGGATTCAAGTGCAACTTTCTTAAGAACTGTTTGAAACCAACACATCCACAAGAAAAGTATCAGAGAAATGAAAAGCTATGGTCCTTGGGCTGCTTGCCATCCTCAGCCTCATTTTATGCCCCCTTGGCCTAATGTCAAATGCCTAAGCAGTCAGTTCGGACCTCTGGCAAGAGTGATCTGCCCCTTTCCTGGAAGTGCACTGGGCAGGGAGAAAAAGGGGAGGGGGAGAAAAGGTGTCAGAAGGGGAGAAAGAATGAGAGAGAGGGAAAAGAAAGGGGGGGAGAAACAGGGTGGCCCCACCCACATTTGGATCTGTTCATAACCCACTAGGCCTTGGAGCAAGAGCCCTCTGTGACTGAGGTTTCCAGTGGCAGTGACATGGAAGGAGTCATAAGAAGCAGTTCCTGGACCTTCACAGGTGAGGATCACCACCTTGGGTCCTGCACACTGCCCATGTGAGACTCAGGAAGCACCACTGCCCCTGACTCCAAGGAGTAGACTTCGGACTCCTCCAGCTAGCAGGGAGGCACTGAGAAGCATCCCCAACCAGGTCCTCACTCCCCGGACCCTCGTCATCTACGAGAATCCAGTGATTATGGAAAAGGGCACTGGCCATTTAAAAACACAGATGCAGCTCCCAGAAAGACTCTCCTGGCCTGGCTATAAAACCTGTCAATTGCTCTAGGTCGGCGCTGGGGTAACGTGTCTTACTCAGTTGCAGGGTTGATCTCCATGATCCTGAATCTGAACCCCCAGTATCTGAGTCAGTGCTGACAGTTCTGTCTGGGGTTCAGAACCTGCTCTACTCCAGAACTTTTTCAGCAGCCATTGCCCGGCTTCATTTCCTCTCAATTCAGCCCCCTGCATCCCCTCACATAGTAGGGATGACAGAGGGGCAATCTACATTACAACTTTAAACTGGTTTCAAACCTGTCTTTAGTGATTACAGCTACCAAATACAGGAATTCTGGGAATTGTAGCTCTAGGAAGAGGGGCCGCTTGGGCAGGGGACAGGGGTCTCTAGCAAAGAATTCTCAGCACCCTCATGAAACTGCAGGATCCCTTTAGATAAACCAGTTTGAAACCAGTTTAAAATTGTAATGTAGAGAATCTGCAATGGAACAGGACAACCACTGGCATGTGGTCCTTGACAGATTGCCTCCAAGGGAATACTCGGCAGAAAAAAAGCATTGTTTTAAAGCATTGACTTTGGTGTCTATGTGTGTCTATGTGCTTCTGTTTGGGCTCAGCTTGAGGCAGCAAATATCTGGGCCACTCAAGCATTCTTGCTTTCATCCAGTTTACACAAATCTATCACCGTCTGATATTAAGACTTTTCCTCTTCTTGCATATATAGCATGCGGATCTGGATTAATAGAATAGGCTGGCATAACTGAAAATCCTTGACGAAGTGAAGAAGTACTGAGAATCCACGATTCAGCAAAACTGGCTGCTACAGAGAAATACATTTTCAGCTAACACTGAGTCATGAGCCTCCTTCCTTCATGTGTGACCTGTGTGAAGGGGAGTAACACTTAGATTGGGCCTTCGCCTCTGCCCCTGCCCGTGAGGTTATGTGACAACTGCTTACCCTACCTTGACAACCCCACGTTAGATGTGGACAAGGGGGTGCCTACTCCCATAGAACTCTACACACATAGGCTTTCCCTGCATTCTGGAACTCTGATGGTGCAGGGTTCCAGAATATGGGAAAACTCTAGCGCGTGGACACTGGGGTTCGACCATTGGTTCAGTGTGATCTTGGGATGGAGACAAAGTGCAGCCCTGAAGCCCTGTTCTACGAGTAATTCCCCTTCATGTAAGGCATGTGTGAAAAAGGCTATGGTGAACATATATAAGGGTCAGTTAAATCATGAGTTTACGGTCAATTCTGAATAACACAGGCCTTTTGGATGAGCAGTTTCTTGTAACAAATGTTCTTCTAACGAAAAAGATGTATATACCATTATTGAAAAAAAAAAGGAGTGCCTTTGAGGTTATGCCTCATTCTGACACATGCTGTATAGAGCAATGCAGAACTCTAATCAAATGAAAGTGCGTTAGTGGGATATACATCTGAGCAGTTTAGAACCAGATTTTTCTTCTCTTATTCCTCTATGAAGATGTCCCCTTAATAAACCCTAGTTATTATGAGGCATTTCAACAGGGCAAAGAGATTACAACTCACTGAATCAAGCCAGAACTGGTTTCAGAATTGCAGCCATGCTATAAATATCATTTATCTAACCTTTTCTTTGCCTTTCAGACCATCACTGCCTAATGAAACATGTAATTTTAGGAGTCCTGGCAAGTAAGCAAAATTCAGACTTCTGTCACTAATGAATTAACTAACAAAAGACTCGGGCCAGCAGAATGAAATTGAAATAAATTAATTTTCTGCCAAAACAACTGCTAGTCATACTTTGAGTCTGTCCAGGTTCTCTGGATTATCTTTCCGGAGAGGAGACAATGGATATAAAGAGCTGGTGCCTGCAATTTGCTCATCATTATTACTAATGTTACTATCAGTTATAGTGACTGCTGTTTTAAGCTTCTGGGTTATTTATCATTGAAACTGAGTTGAGGAGTTGAAGCCCTCAGCCTAGTTCTAATAAAGATGCCCTGAGTATTTGAAGGCTGTCAAGATGAAGTTCAATGATAGCCATTGAAAAGAAGAACTTCTGTCTACTGAGAGAGAGAGATGATAACACTAATGAATGATTTAGGTGAAGCTTTCTATTAAAGCTGAATAAAACAACAGGCTTGCAGTGTATAAAATGCCATTTTTTTGTAGTAACCGACATGCATTTTGCCCCAGTTCTGCAACAGCAACCCACACTTAGAAACATGCTTAACTTTAACTTTAAACACATTAACTTTAGCAGTAAAGCACTTCAGTTCTGTGCCTTTTTTTTTACAGCCTCTTCAGTAGGGAGTAAGCAATTGCCGTGTGTAGCCAGCCAGCAGCCAGCTCTGCACACATGACTTGGTCAGCCTCATCCCATGCAAGGTGAAAGTTGCCTTTACGTCACCAGCCTTGCTGGCAAACAAGATGAGCTTCTGCCCCGGTAGGGATGTATGAAAGTTACGTACCTTTTCACAGATTGTGTTCGTGGTGGTGCGGGAGGCGCTCCGTCCCTCCCCCTGGAATCCTCGACAGGGGAGGAGGCAATCCAGTCCTCCCCCCCGGAATCCTCGATGGCTGGCTCTGCTCCGCGGTGGCTCCGCGGAGCAGCCGGCCAGGCCAGGGCCGTCCATAGCCAGATTTCCGGCCGCGGACTGGCTGGTGCAGACGCAAATGGCGGCCACCGTAGCAGCCACCATTTGCATCCAGCCAAGGAGCCGTGATAGGCTATGTAAGTCTTTACATAGCCTATCATGTCTGGGTTAAAAAACAACAACAGCGTATGCAAATGGCGACGGCTACGGCGGCCGCCATTTGCGTTCCTTATTTTTCACCATTTTAGTCTACGTAAATACTTACGTAGCCTATCATGGCAAAGGCCAGAATGCAAATGGCAGCTGCAGCAGCCGGTCGAAAGACCAGCCGCCGCCTCCGCCGAAGCCGCCACTGGAGCCGCCGCCATCCAGAACATCTGCCCCAGGTAAGTCTCATCCTGGGGGGTATCCGCGGGGGGGGGCAGGGGGTGACAGGCTGTTCCGCCACGGATTTCGGGGGGCTGAATGCCAGTGCATTTGGCCTCACTGAAATCCATGGCGGAATTCTCCACCATCCCTATGCCCCGGTGGCTCTGCAACTAAGAAGCCATATGCTGCAGTTGGTGGTGGTTGGGAGAAGGACTCGTCAAACAAGCTGGGGAAGGAAGGCAAGGCCTTCAGCTTCAAGAATAAAACCCCACATCCTCTTGCAGGCACGGGAAGGAAGCAGAGAGGAGCAGCAGGAAGAAAAGTGGAGGGAAAAAGGGAGGGCATGTCACAGGAGAAAATGGAGACTTGCAGGAGATAAATAGAGCCCAGTTCTGGTGGCCCTCCCAGCAATTTGGAAGCAACAGCACCAGCTCTTAACTTCAGTGGAAGAGGAAACTGAAATGAGGTTTGCTTTCCCTCCAAGAGACTTTGTTTTCCCTGGGGTGACAGACTTAACCCTCCCAATGTATTTTTGATATTATACTCCCTTTCCTTTCCTCCTTTTTGTGTAAACACTTAGAGAAGCACTAGTATGCAGTACTTCAGAAAAGGTCATGGCTACCGACACTGTGGGGCCCCACAGCTCTGTGATGCAAATAAAAGGAACCTGGTTATATTTTGCCTGGGGCATGTCTCTCTATGAAGTGCCCCACCTCCTGAAGTCCCTGATACGTGCATTGTAACATGACACAGTCTTGTAATTGTGTTTATTGCAGAGATGTATTTATTTTCTCTATAATAATAAAAGACGATATGTGTCTGTCCATCAGTACCATAGTGTCAAGACCATGAAACCTAGACACCTGAAACTTGGTATGCATACTAAGCATCCCCAGGGGTGCACATCTCAAGGTTATTTTGTTTTTAAAATGCATTAATTATTTTGATTAAGGAGCACTCCTCTGCTCCCTGGGATAGTTTGGAATCCCCCTCCTGAGGCCATGGACAAATCTGGGATGTGTGTGTCTCTGAGTTCCATTCAACTTCCTCCACCCCCTTGCAGCTGCTACAAAAAGAACCATGCCAGCTGCTTCCCAAGTTTGCAAATGCAGCCTTGGAGGGAAGGAAAAGGTGGCATTCTGGTGGGTGGGTAGAGGAAAGGACAGGACAGGACACGAGAAATCCTATAGTCTCACCAGTGTGCCCTCTCTAGACAGGCTCAGAGGCCCACCTACAGGAAAAACATTTAAATGGAAGACAGAGAGGCAAAAAACACCTCTGCTGCTCCTTGCAACCTGCTAGCAACAGCTCTACAGAGCACTGGATATGCTGAAGCCTCGGAGATTCCTTCTAAAATGTGTTCATGTAGTTGAAACCTGTAGCATCTACATGCTAGTAATGTGTCTGCTAGTGTTAGTCTAAAAATACCAAATTGCCTTGATTAACTTTGAAATAATGAAACAAAAAGAAATCTCACCAAGAGCCTCACCGCTAGCAGGATCTGATTTATTCCTAAATTTTATGAAATGATGCTACAGATGATAGAAGTGTGGAACGTACAAACTTTACATAACTCCGTGCAATGCTTAGTTCTGTGCAATCATAGCTAGATTTGAAATACCTGCAGTGCTGCTGCAGGTTTCAGTTCTCTGCTGGTGCTCCATGGAATTGCCTTCCCTCCATCCACCCACATGGAACACTTTGGTACCTACATCACTACAGGAACACTGTGGGTGGTACAGTCTCAGTCATCAATTGTAGCACTAAACCCTAAATGATTCCACTTCCACTTCCTAGGGGTACCCTCCTCCCTTTCTATTCATGGCTTGATTATAGTAATCCAATGTCGAATCATAAACATTTGTAGCTTAGAATAAATAAGGCACCATTATCTTATAATGCTCATTTTTTTGTGAGGTATATACAGGTCTAGTGTGGAACAGGGTAAAAAATGTAGGGCATTTTGTCTTAACCTTCCCTATCAAAGAACCACAACCTGCAAAGTCAGGTTTCTGTTGGGAGTTGTGCACTGACCCCCTCCTAAGGGGCTACTTTTACTTGGACCTCTATCTGGTGCTTCAGAAAATGGGCCACTTCCACTCAGACTGGTTCAGAAACAGTCTGCTTTGATTCGGTACTGAACCTCAGTTGAGGTTTGGAAAATCAAGGCTTTGTGTTTCCCATTGGCTATCATGGGAAATTAAAAAGTAACTATAACTTTTTTCCCCTCTTTGTCAGAATTGGTTGATTGTTGCAGGCAGAGTAGCTCTGTAGAAGGCTATTACAACTGCACAATGTCAGAAAAATAGTTGCAAGGTTTGTGTTTGTGTGTGTGTGCTACATGACATAGTTTTATATTTTGATATTTTTTTTTAAAAAAAGGGAACTGCCAATAACTTTTAAAATTATTATTTCTTGGCAGAATCGGGTGAAAATTGCAGGTATAGTTGCCCCCTTGAAGGGAATCAGATCTGCCAGATTTAAGAACAATTGCCACAGGGGGTTTTGTACAAGAACAGGCTTGACATTTTGAGGGTTTCCCAAGAGGACATCTCCCTTGTGGACCATTTTTCTGAAAATGACATACAGTCTGGAGGGGTCCCGAAATAAGAAACCTGCAAAGTATCAGAAGGATAGATGCAGTGGTTCATGTGGAAGGGGAGTTCTCCAGTTTTTTTGTGGTAAGTGATTGTGGTTTTTGGTTAATTTGCATGAAAACGGCATTCATCATGGAAGTGTCCCCAGACCAGGAACCTACAAAGTTTCTGACCCTGTAGTGTTTAGAAAAAAACTAATCCAAAAGATGCTATTTGAAGACATAAAGTCTGCAGGCATGAATCATATCTGAAACAAAAGTAGGTAACAAATCCTTGTTCTGGAGCAGCTTCAGTTCTATTGGATTTGGAGAGAAACCTGCTTCACCTTGGTCCCAACAGAACTGAACCCAAGTGGCCCAATTCTGCCCAGGTTTTGGAATTTGTCCGATGCACAACCCTAGTTTCTATATACACATTCTATATAAACGTGGTTAGCCAATAATAATGTATCTAGGGCCAAGAAACACCCAGAGTAGTTTTCCCATTAGCAAAACCACTGGGATGTCTTGGTGATATAAAGTAGTCTGAGAGATCCAGTGGTCATGTGATTTTGGGGGGTAGGTTTGCACATATTGTCATGTACTCATGGCTGCTGGAATTACAGGAACACAGCTCTGTCTTGTGTAAGTAACAAAGTGCCCTTGAGTGCCTTCCCGTGTTCTGTCCATGGTCATTGGCACAGATCAAATTACTTTAAATTTTGGAGAGGCATCCATTTAGAATGTTGATTTCTGTAACACTAACACTAAACATAAAGGAACATAACAAGCAGACATGTATCAAGTCAGCCCATTGCTTAACCTCAATCAGTTTTGTCTACAGCAGGGCTGATGGGAATTGAAATCCAAAACTTTCAGAGGGCACCAGGATGGGCAAGGCTGGTCTACACTGACTGACAGCCGCTCATCAGGGTTTCAGATAGGAGTCTTTCCCAGTTCTATCTGGTGATGGCAGGGACCGGACCTGAGAATTTTGCATGCAAAGCATGTTCTGTACCACTAAATTATGGCCCCATCCCCAATAATCTGATATCAACATCTGATACATCATGTTATTATCAGCCATGGCAACTTCCATGATTTGCAATGGGCAGGAATGTACCAAGAAAGTTGCGATCAGCAGGAATGCACCAAAGAATGATGTCTGCATAGCAGCCATCTATGAATTGCTCAAACATTAACTTATTTTCATATTCAAAGATACAGGGAGAATGCTGGCAGGTTCAAAATCTGCCCCAGCAGAACCTGAATCAATGACATGTAATAGCCTCCCCCCCTCCCCACTGAAGAATAAGCTGCTATTTTGATTAAACAATATCTGTTAGAGAATTAGAGAATTGTGGGCCCAGTGCAGCCCTGAGAATCGCTGTGGCCTCTCCTGGGCTATACAAAGCTGACTGCAAATGGTGGAAACATAGTGTAAGCCCCAATTTAACTTCACTGCAGACTCAAAGGGGATTGTGCTTACCTAAATTTGGGGCCACTCCAATTTGAGTGGGATGCTAACGTTTTCAAGCACTCCTGCTTCAAATAATCACCCCATCTATGTTCTAGGTGCAAACAGCTACATTGCAAACGTCTTAATGTCTAAGCTGATATGAGATCCGGTGATAGCAACATAAAATGTTTAAGAAGAGAGAATTTTAATTTCTGTGTTGTTTATTGTTCTTGAAGTAGCTGGAAATTGTCTCATTTTCTTAGGGCAAGTTCAAACTGACATATTCTTCCATGTGATTGTGTGCTAGGTGTCCACAAATCCATTCCTTCGGATTACCAGGTGTGAATGTCCCTGAATCTGATTCCTTGGTGACTCAGTGACACCAGGTTTCACTATGAACCCCCCCCCCCTATAAACTAGTTTTAAATCATCAAAATTCCCTCACTCCTGTATCTATCCTTCTGAAACTTTGCAGGTTTTACTGGCATATATGCCATTTTCATAAAAAATGCCCAAAAAACATGTGGCAGGGGGAGGAGGGAAGGGTTAGTGAATCACTCCTTCAAATTCGAGGATTCTCCTTCCATATCAACTGCTACACGTATCCTTCTGAAACTTTAAGGTTTTCTTACTTAGGGCCACTTCTATGGCATCTGCCAAATGGCCCACAAGGAACATAGGGGGATAAGTGTGTCCTCAAAATGTAAAGGCTGTTCTTGCATAAAACTCCCTGCACTTATGCATCTGAAACTTGGCAGGCTTAATCCCCACTACAGTTTTCATTCAATTCTTCCAAGAAATAAAAAAGTTATCAGCAGTTTCCTCAACCTCCCCTCTCCCCCCAAATAAAAGGTGTATAGGACAAAACCCCTGCATCCCCCCCCCCCAAAAAAAACCTGGCAGGCATAATCCCCTCTAAATGGACTCTGATGCCTGCACATTTCATCCACTTCTGACAAGCATTAAAAATGTTATCACCATTGTTTGATTTGATTTCTCATAATAGCCAATAGCCTTGTATTTCTGAATCTTGGCTCAGATTCATTACCCGAGTTGAAGTGGAATCTGAATCAACCTGAGCAGAATCAGGCCATTTGAAGAAGTGCTGAATGGGGATCTTAGTCAAACCTTATGGTCAGTACACACCTCTAATAAGTAATGGTAATCCAAAGCCATACATAATAGCTCTCATAGTCAGAAAAAATATTGTTCCCTTGTTTAGTTTACTTTTACAACATTGTTTAAAAATGTAATTTCAAGATAACTAGCTCTTGGGACATTTAAACCTGGTACAGGTAATATCTGGCATCAAAAATATTTTAGCTTCCTTCAAGCCTCAATGAAAGACCTGCACTTGTGTGATTACTGGAGACACAGGCAAAGTGGTTCATTAGCACAAATGCCTTGAATACATTTGAAATGATTTCAATTGCAAAAAAAGCAATTTGACTTTGAACATCCTATGAGAAAGTAAACATGTCATGATCAGGGGATTAAAACAGGAGAGAGACTTGTACTGATCTTACTTGGATATTTGAAGCAGAATATGTTTTTCAAGATTTCAATATAACAAGATTGGGGGAAGGGTCATAATTGAGAAGTACAGAACATGTCCTTCATGCAGAAGTTCCTGGGTTTCATCCTGGGTGTGACTTTGTATAAGGCAGGTAGTGCTGTGCTGAGTTTTCCAATCTATTTATTTTTGACTATTTGTTGGGGAACGGGGGAAAATAAATCACTTCCAAAAATTGAGGAGAGGGGTGAGAAAACTGAACCTCACATGTTTGTTGTTGTTGTTAAAAGGAAAGAACCTCCTTCTCCCCCTCCCTCCCTCAGCTTTCAGGCTCTCAGTAGGCAGCAATACTGGAAACCCCCAATGGAAGAAGTCCTGGCTAAGTCCTCTAAGGGGCTTTCAGAAAGCACAAGAGGCTGGAGGGGCTGCAAATCTCAGGACAATGGGACCTACATTCCAAAACAAAGATCACATATATCTCGGCCATCTTGTTACAGTAAGTAAGCCCTTAAGCACTGCGCACTAAGAAGTTTCTCAGAAATTCTCACTATTTCTGGGAAGGAAGCAGAAAAACAACTGCCTCTTTTGCAGGGAAGCAAAGAGGTTGTGAACGCCCAGGAGGGGATTTGGCACAGTGCCAAAAACAGGTTCTTATATTCCCATGCATGCATAGTCATAGAAACTGACTAGGGATGTCAGAGGAATCCACTTGGGGGGTGGAGCTTGATAAGTTTTCATTGTTTCAGCCCCCTGGACTTCGGTCCATTTTCCACTGTGGAGCCCAACTCAATGTTCAGCAAGTCAGGACAGTTCACGGGTTCTCTGTTTGTTTGTTTTTTTTAATTTGTGGAAATTGTGGCTGAATTTTGTGCAAATTTGCATAATTTGCTACTGCGAATTTGCATAAATTTCGACCTCAATTTGTGCAAATCCCTATTTGCACAAATTGTGCTCGCCACAAGAAAAATATGTAAGAAGTTCGCGGTGTTTAGGGAAAAAGCTGCAGCTCAGCTACAAATGCAGCTTGGCAGCTCAGCCAAGTCGGGCATGCCACGGAATTCCACTGAGCCAAAAGAGAGATGGATTTCCTACTGGTGGGCATCCCTAAAACTGACATTCTAAGTCAGGGATGGAGAGATTTACACTAGAAAAACACTATTTTGTTTTTCACTAGAACTGCAAGGTCTGAAGCCAGGTGCAAAATAGTGGCTCAGGATGGCAGAACTGCAGAACTAAGGGCCTCTGAGGACATGTCCAGCACACAAATTTGCTTTCATTACCAGGATTGGAGATTGTGCACAGATCCTTCCACACACAAACCTGCTCCTACCCCCCACCCCAAGTTTTCTTGATTCAGTAGCCTAATTTAGGAGAGTGATGGTGGGGGAAAAAAGATTTTTGTCATCACTGTAGTCAAACCATTGGGAGTTAGAAACCGTTGCTGAAACTGTTGGAAAAGGCAGAAATGCTCAACTCATAGTTTGGCTCAGTTTTCTTCCAAGAGAGGATTGGTGTGCCATCTCTCATATGTGGCAAACAGACTGGAGGGACTGCAGCTTGAGGTTGACAGAGATGGTTGGGGAATATCTAAGCACTTTAAATGAGTTCAGGTTCCCAGCTCTAGATGAATTGCATCCTAGAGTATCGAAGGAGTTAGCAGATGAACTCTCAGAATCTCTATTATCTTTTAGAAATCCTGGAGAACAGGTGAAACATTGGAGGAGGGCAAATGTTGTCCCTATCTTCAAAAAAGGCCAAAAAGGAAGATCTGGGGAATTACAGACCAGTCAGTCTAACATCAATACCTGAGAAAATTCTAGAGCAGATTACAAAATGCTCGATCTGTAGGCACCTTGTCACTCATGCAGTGATCACTGGAAGCCAGCATGGATTTGTCAAGAACAAACCCTGCCAGGCTAATCTTACTTCATTTTTCAAGTGGGGCCGTGGCAGCTTAGTGGTTAAGACACTGAACTGCAGACCGGAAGGTCGGCAGGACAGCAGTTTGAGACCCGAGTGCCGCGTGACGGAGTGAGCTCCCGTCTTCAGTCCCAGCTCCTGCCAACCTAGCAGTTTGAAAGCAAGAAATTGCAAGTAGATAAATAGGTACCGCTTCGGTCAGAAAGGTAACAGTGTTCCGTGTACCTCGGTATTCAGTCATGCCGGCCACATGACCAGGGAAGCGTCTTCGGACAGCGCTGGCTCTTTGGCTTAGAAATGGAGATGAGCACCACACCCTACAGTCGGACACGACTGGTTGGGGACACCTTTACCTTTTTAACTTCCTTAGTAGATTGTGGCAATGCTGTGGACATAATATACCTTGACTTCAGTATAAGGCATTTGACAAAGTGCCCCATGATATGATGCTTAGCAAGCTAGTTAAGTGTGGGCTGGATGGCACTACTACTAGGTGGATCCGCAGCTGGCTGGAGAATTGTATTCAAAGAATGCTTGTCAAAGTTTCCTCATCAAGCTGGAGGGAGGTATCGAGTGGGGTGTCATAGGGTTTGGTCCTGGGCCCTGTACTAATCATTTTTATTAATGACTTGGAATAAAAAAGGAGGGGGAAATGCTTATCAAATTTGCAGATGACAAAAGCTAATACCTTAGAAGACAGAAACAAAATTCAAAATGGTCTTGATAGCTTAGAAAACTGGGCAGAAAATAACAGAATGAAATTTAAGAGGCAAGTGCAAAGTTCTTCATTTAGGAAAGAGAAATCAAATGCACGAGTATTAAGATGAGAGATACCTGGCTTGACAGTAGTATATGTGGAAAGAATCTTGGAGTTGTAGTCAACCATAAACTGAATATGAGTCAGCAATGTGATGTGGCTGCAAAAAAAGCAAATGCAATTTTAGGTTGCATCAATAGAAGTGTAGTTTCTAAATCATGGGAAGTAATAGTTCCACTCTGTGCTGGTCAGACCTCACCTCAAATATTGTGTCCAGTTCTGGACACTACACTTTAAGAAGGATTCAGATAAACTGGAATGAGTTCTGAGAAGGGCAACAAGATAATCAGGGGATTAGAAACTCCTTCAAGGAAAGACTGAAGGAACTGGTTATTTTTAGCCTTGAGAAGAGAAGACTGAGGGGGCATATGATGGCACTTGTCAAGTAGCTAAAGGGTTGCCACACAGAAGACAGCAACCTGTTCTCTATCATCCAAGACTGCAGGATACGAAACAATGGGCTTAAGTTATGGAAAAGTAGATTTAGGTTGAACATCAGAAAAAACAACACTTGGGGCAGTCAGACAATGGAACCAACTTCCTAGGGAGCTGGTGGGCTGTCCATCACTGGAGTTATTCAAGCAGAGACTGGATAGCCATCTGTCAGGGATGTTTTAAACTGGATTCCTGCACTGACAAGGGGGTTAGATGGCCTAAATGCCCCCTTCCAACTCCAAGGATTGTATGATTCTATGATATACTGAAAATCACCCAGTGATCTATCAGTAGATCCTAGTCTTACTTCTGCCCACCACTGTATTAAATGAATATTCTTAGTAGGAACCTTATGCCAGTCCTGCTTCCCCCTCTGTCCTGTTTCTTTTCCTTCTTGTCCTCCTTTCCCTCCTAGCCAACTCTGTTCTCGATTTGAGCCTGCCAAGACTCTGGACATGGACCTTTCATAGACCAGCTGAATCCTATTTCCTATGCTAACACCAACGTCACCCGTGTATCTTCTTCCATAGGTGAAAGTCATCCTGCTTAAGATGTTTGCTTATAGAAGGACTATTAGTGGGCTCACTTAATTATTTGAAAGATAAAATTGTATGTCTTTGTTGATTATATGCTTTTAGTTTGTCAGTGAACTCTGTAATAGTTTTTGCTTGATATGACTTTGAGGTATTCTCCAAGGTTTTCTAATAATATTCATCTTGATTAGTTGTTATGACTCTTAAAAAAAAAAAAATCTGTTCAGATAATACTCATTTAACCATATGGCTGCCTCAGCTGAGGCCCAGAAGGGCTATTCACTGTGTTACAAGCACTGCGGGTAAAGGAGTCTTATATTTTCTGCTTTACTAATAATTTGACAGAAGGAGATTTGCAACTCAGTGTTCTATTGCCTCGAGCAAATCCCTCTTCACGATGGCTATGAAGAATTTATAAGAGCTCATTAATAGGGCATATTTTTTATTCCTTCCTTACCGTTAAGTGAACTCATGGGCCTCTTTGGCTCAGCATCAGGTAAATTCTAGAATGCATTTCCCAGATTACTAAATAGAGAGTCCTTCTATTGGTCATTTCATAAGGTGGGTTTTGGTCCTTTTCTCAGCTCAGTTAGCAACGCATGTTTGCTTTTACGCACTTCACTGTGAAGGGGAAATTATTTTCATTTAATTCCCCCTCTGTTTTAACTAAAATAACCAAATACCTGTGGCAATCAACCTGCTTCTTTAGCTTCTCTTTGACTTGGTTTGCATTATCACTGCAGCCCCCCATGGTTTATTTAAGCCACAGTGGATTGCAGTGCGTGCGAGCTGCCCTTTTGAATATTCAAACCAGGGTGGGTGGCCTCCATGGCATATCATGTCACATGAACCCAGAGAGGGTGGCTTGTGCAAGGGCTAACGCTAAAACAGCCCATCGTTCTAAACAACCCTCACATAAGCCACCCGCTCTGGGTTCACACGACACAATAAGCCATGGCATCCATCAGCCACAGCTTGAAAGTGTGGCTGGCACAGTAGGCTGCAGTGATTGTTCGAACTGGCCTTTTAAGTATTATTTATTTTTTACTGATTTAATTTGTAGCCCGCTTTCTACCAAGAAATGGCACTCAAGGTGGAGTATCATTATCTACTCATCTTATTTTTATGATACTGGAGTACCACCAGTCTCTGTCTCTCTGTCTCTCTCTCCCGTTCCCCCACCCCTCCGCAATCTGTAAGATCGTTAGATACAGTTCATGGGAATGTCCAAAATGTGGTGAATGTGAATGTTTTCAATCCTCAATGAATTTACCATATGGCTTCCATAACACCTATTTCTCTCTGTCTCTGTCTCTGTCTCTGTCTCTCTCTGTCTCTGTCTTTCTCTCACCCCTCCTAACAAAACAGAAATGTTGCAATCTTAAAGCAAAACATTTGGACTTCTGCCTTCTTCAGTTGCTCTGATATGAATAAAAGGGTTCTGTAGCCAAGGTAGCAGTTAAGATGGAATATTCCAAGGTGTGGCATTTGCTGTAAATGAATGATGTCAGGTGTTATCTTCCAGGATAAGGCCATGTGATATTAAGGTGTTAATCTATATATTCAGAAGTTTCTCCTTGTTTCCAGTATTCTTGGATCTGATAGTATCTCTGTAGCAATAATGGATAGGCTATGATTTTCCAAAACGAAGTGCTTTGCAACTGGTTGTTCCATTGTTGTTGTTGTTGTTGTTGTTGTTAAGATTGCAGATTTGTGGTTTTTGAAATTTGTGTGCTGGTCAGTTATTATTTTAACGACATACTGAATATGACATCCTGGGCATGTGCATTCAATGAAATAAATTTCATGACATGCTGTGCTGGTGATGTTTTGTTTGATGTAGTAAGTTCTGTGAGTCATAGTGTTCTTGAAGGTGACTGTCTCTCTGAGATAAACACAGGTGATGCAGCACTTGGATTCATAAGGATGTGATCCAGGATTGCTGAGAGGAGATTTGAGAACAGCTCTCACTAGTAATTTCCATAGATTTGGAGGCTGGCGGGAAGCCATAAGCAGAAGCTTGCTGATTGCTTTAGCAAGATGTTCAGAGTTGGCTAACAATGGGCAGCTTTCCCTGATTGCCAGGTGACAGGAAAAGTTGGGTGGAAATCTACCATAAATGGGATGTGAATATTTTTTGTTATTCATATCTTTCATGGAGAAGGCTTTCTCTTGGAAAGAGCATTGCTTGGTTGATGTTATATTGAGTGTGTGTGTGTGTGTGTATTGTTATATATATTTCCATTTTATGGTCATATACCAATGAACTCTGACAATTACACGTAGGCACCTGTCAGCATTTGCCAGTATATCTCTGCATTTTTACACATTTATAAAATTTGTCATCATTCACCAAATTTCAGATGCAGTCCTATAACAAATGCATTAGTTCTGCATGAGCTTTCTTGCAATGTAATAATGTTACCTTCTTCCATTTCACTCAAGTGATTTCATATTATGCACAGACTTCACTGCACCTTTTTCAGGCCAGGCCTCAGCTATGTACAGTTTATGTCAGGCTCTTGGGAAATGACTTCCCCTGGGGTGGTTGTCAAGCAGTCTTTTTGCTATATCATTTTGATCAAGAGCTTTGCAAAAAGATTCTTGCTGTAGGCTTTAGTGGGATATAAAAGCATGGATTGTATAACCCATCTCCTCAGCTTCTGCTTTAATTGAAATTGATGTGGAGAGAATTCCACATGAAATTGATGGCTCTACTTGACACCACCGGGAGAGGTCATTCAGGGTTTTGTAGCGCAGTGTCACAAATATCTAGGCGACACTTTGCTCTTTTTCTCCTTTCCATCTCAATCCAGGCAGTGGTACAGGTAGGTCATTTTAGACTCTGGACTTAATGATCCCACATGGCCCCCTCTTTAGATGGCAATCTGTATTATTTCAAATTGCGGTAAGCCAACCCTGCAGTGTTTACTTGCTTATTTTGCTGTGTTTGCCCCAAAGTCTTGCCCTAACAGCAGCACTAAATCCAGAGAAAAGGTTCTGAACTGGTCCCTTGGGGCAATATTGGACTGGATGCAGGCTAACAAATTGCAGCTTGATCTGGACATGACAGAGGTGCTCCTTGTCAGCACTTGTTGGATTGGGTTGCAGCCTCCTTAAAAGCTCTGGCTCATAGTTTGGGACCCCTTTCTGACCCCAGAGACTCCAATGTTGGCTGGTGTGCCAATTATATCCATTCTTGGAGTTTGTAGACCTGGCCATGATAATATCAGTTACATTATGTCTGGTGTACTGCAAAGTGTTTTACTTTGAAAAGTTTCTGGAAGTTTCAGTCAGTCCAGAATTCAACAGCCCGAGAGTTAACTCAGATTGCTTAGCAGGAGCATGTGACACCTCTGTTGAAAGAGTTGCACTGGCTTCTAATTGGGTTCTTGGTCCAATTCAAAGTGCTGGTGATGACCTTTTAAAGCCATTAATAGACAGGGTATCTGAATGACAGTCTTCTGTTGTATGGATCTGCTCATTTATTAAGGTCATCATTAGGAATGTTGGAGAAATCTGTCTGGGGGATGGAATTTGATGAGTTTTCCTAGGTTCCCCCTCCCCGACTTCATTCCAGACTCCTGCTGTGTTGTCTGACTCACTCTGCAGCCAGTCAGGCCAGTTTGCAGATTTTAGGCATTTTGCACAGGCTTTTCCATAGGTTCTGCAATGTGTACAAATTTTTGAGCATTTTGCACAAATTACAGTCAAATTTGTGTGAATTCACTGCAAATTGCTTAGAAATTTGAGCAAGTTATTCAGAAATTTGAGCAAATGGCAGAATCTGCCAAAACTGTGCAAAAAAAGTTCCTGGAGTTTGGGGAAAAGTCCACAGCTCAGCTCGCCAATCCAGATTGAGTTGTACATGCCATGGAAGTCCATTGATTAAAAAAAGAACTGGATTTCTCAGTGACAGCATCGCTACTCATTATCATAGCCCTGCTCTGTGTTCCAGCTATCCCTGAAGTCTGTAAGTTGGCGACCAGGGAGAGGCAATTTATTTATTTATTTCTGTACCATCCAGTAGCCGAAGGTCTCTGGACAGTTCACAACAATTAAAACCATAAAGAACAGCATAAAACAATATAAAATATGAAAGCTTAAGACCACAAAATAACAGTACAAGCAGAATAAAACCTAGCAGCAATGCAGAGATTTAAAATACAGATTTAAAACACCAGAGCTAAAAGACTAAGAAGCTAAAATGCTAAAATACTGGGAGAATAAAAAGGTGTTCAACTGGCTCTGGAAGGAGTGCAATGTAGGCACCAGGCGAACCTCTCTAGAGCTTATTCCACAGCTGGGGTGCCACAGCACAAAAGGCCCTCTTCCCGGTAGCCACCCACCTCAATTCCTTTGGCAGGGGCTCACAAAGAAGGACCCCTCAAGATGATCTTAGGGACTGGGCAGGCACATATGGGAGGAGGCGATCCTTCAAATAACCTGGCCTTAATCCATTTAGGGCTTTGAATATTAATACCAGCACTTTGAACTGGGCCCAGAAATGGACTGGCAGCCAGTGCAGCTGGAAAAGTACTGGCATAAAGTGATCTTGTTGGCCAGTCCCTGTTAATAATCTTGCTGACCTAGTTTGGACTAGCTGAAGTTTCCCAACCATTTTCAAAGGCAGCCCCATGTATGACACATTGCAGTAATCTAGACAAGAGGTTATCAGAGCATGGATAACTAGCTAGGCTATCTCTGTCCAGATAAGGGTGTAGTTGGTATATCAGCCTAAGCTGTTAAAAAGTGCTTCGTGCCACTGAATTCACCTGTGCCTCAAGTGACAGTTCTGGGTCTAAGAGCACCACCAAACTGCAAACCTGATCCATATGGGGAGTGCAACCCCCTCCAGAACAAGCTGAACATCACCTAGCTGGGCAGATGAACCACCCACTAATAGTACCTCCATCTTGTCTGGACTGAGTTTCAGTTTATTGGTTCTCATTACCATGCCCAGGAACTGATTCAGAACAGCCATTGCCTCACCTGTGTTTGATGAAAAACAGGTAGAGCTGGGTGTCATCCACGTATTGATGGCACCTCAGCCCACACCTCCGGATAACCTCCCCCAGTGGTTTCATATAGATGTTGAACAGCATAGGGGATAAAAGAGAGCCCTGTGGAACCCCATGGCACAATTGCCATGGCACAGAGCAATAATTCCCCAGCACCACCTTCTGGAATTGGCCATCCAAGTAGGAGCAGAACCAATGTAGTGCCTCCAACTCCCAACCCAGACAACCTATCCAGAAGGATACCATGGTTGATGGTATTGAAAGCTGCTGAGAGGTCCAGGAGAATCAACAGCATCGCACTCCTCCTGTCCCCCTCCCAGCAGAGGTCATCCTGCAGGGCAACCAAGGCAGTTTCTGTTCCTAAACCAGGCTTGAAGCCTGATTGAAATGGATCTAGATACTCTGTTTCATTCAAGGGTGCCTGGAGTTGTCCTGCAACCACATGCTCAAGCACCTTGCCCAGGAAGGGGATATTGGTCACCAGTCTATAGCTGTTAACGTCTTCTGAGTCCAGGTTAGGCTTTTTCAGGAGTGGCCTGATTACCGCATCTTTTAAAGAGACCAGCACCACTCCCTCTCTCAAGGAGGAATTTACTAGGAGTGCACGAAAGCCACTTACCTGGTCTCGCAGCTTGCTTCGCGGGGGGGGGGGGAGGTGCTTTGCTGCTCCCCCTGAAGTTCAGGCCGGGGGGGAGGCTTCCCGCCTCGCCCGGCCGAAATTCAGGCCGGGGAGGAGGCACCTCGCCTCGCCCGGCCGCGAAATAAAAAGTTTTTTTTAAAAAATGCCCCCGTCATAGGCTACGTGACGATTAACGTAGCCTATCATGGCTAGATCTGCAAAGTCAGCCGTGATAGGCTACGTTAATCATCACGTAGCATATCACGGGTGAGTTTAAAAAAAAAAGCGCGTACGCAAATGGCGGCCCCCATAGGGAGCCGCCATTCGCGTTCCTTATTTGGTCGCTGTAGTCTACGTAAATCTTTACGTAGACTACGGCGAATATAAGGGCAACGCAAATAGCGTTGCCCTTATTTTCGCCGTAGTCTACGTAATCTTTACGTAGACTACAGTGACCAAATAAGGAACGTGAATGGCGGCTCCCTATGGGGGCTGCCATTAGCCGTACGTGCTTTTTTTTTTAAAAGTCACCTGTGATAGGCTACGTGACGATTTACATAGCCTATCACGGCTGACTTTGCAAATCTAGCTGTGATAGGCTACGTTAATTGTCACGTAGCCTATCACGGGGGCGTTTTTTTTTTTTTTTACTTTTATTGGAATGGCGGCGGCGGCAGCCGATCGAATGTCCGGCTGCCGCCCCCGCCCCTGACGAAGACCTGCCGAACCGCCGCCGGGACCCTCCGCCGGGAGGGACATTCGGGAAAGGTAAGTCTCGTCCCGGGGGGGGGGTGCGGGGGACGGGGGGGCGGAGAATTTCTCCCTGAAACTACTTCGGGGGGCCGAACACATTGGCACTCGGCCCCCCGAAGTTTCGGGGAGAAATTCTCCCCCATCCCTAGAATTTACAACCTCCTGGACCCAGAGAGACATCCCCTCCTTGTTTGATGTAATAGACCATGAAGGGCAAGGGTCAAGCACACAAGTGGTCGATCGGACTTGGCCAAGAACCTTGTCTGCATCCATTCCTCAGGCCTCAATAACGGAACCCATCCAATAAAACTGGACCACACGGTGCTCTGGACACCTCTACTAATGGAGCTGCGTGAATTGTGCTGTCCAATTCATGACGAATCTGAGCGACTTTATCTTCAAAATGCTGTGCAAAGTCATCACAGTGTGCTACCAAGGGTTCCACAGTTTCTTTCCCTGGCCTAGTACGTAGCAGGCCATGAACCACTCAGAAAAGCTCCGCTGGATGATGCTGAGAAGATGCAATGCTGGTGGAAAAGAACTGTCTCTTTGCCACCCTCACTGCGCCAGAGTAGGCTCGATAATGAGTTCTAACCAGTGTTCAGTCAGACTCAGCATGAGTTTTCCTCCACCTGTGTTCTAGCCCTCTCCTCTCTTGCTTCATTGCCCTCAGCAATGTAGACCAAGGAGCTGGCTGGGCTCTGCTCAGAGGGAGAGGGTGCTTGGGTATGATCATTTTACTCTAGAACCTATATAGGAAAAATAGTTCCATTCAGCTTAAAAGGTAAGCTTTAAAACTCCCAAATCTTAGATATTTGATAGTTATAACTGAACCATGCTTCTCATTTAGTGATAAGAAGAGGATAGTCTGAATTTTCTCTGCTTCACTATAAGAGCTTTAAATCTCCTCTTCCATGAACTAATTGTGGACAAGTTCATCAAGAAACCATTTGTAATACCACAGAAGGCTTGAAAATGTGTAAGCAGGTTCTTTGGTCACCTTTTTTCCCCTCTGGAAAAATGGTGGAACAACAGAGCTCACAACTTCTGGTGCTTTTCTTGACATTGCTGGCAAGAGTGTTCTGGTGAATGAGGCATTTGCAACAGTGGAGGCTGGTGGCTCTGATGTCAGTGCGGTGGTGAATCTGCTCTGGGTTTCAGTCAGAACGAGTCAAAACGCTAAAGGACCTATCCAAGGTGTGGATAGCTCCTTTAGAGTTCTGAATGAAACCTGGAGTGGATTCACCACCCCACTGAAATTGGATCTACCAGCTTCCACTGACCCTCAATCATTCAGAGGCTGCTGCCAATGGTGATGATGACAGCTACTATTTACTTGTACATCGGAGTCAGTTGGTACAGGATCATTGGCTTGGGTACTATACCAGGGTCCACTGCTTTGAGGGAGTCTACAGACTGCTATCCCTTGGATTCTAATTTGAGAGAATGAGAGGGCCTTCAGAATCCATCATGATGTCTCCTCATCTTCACCAGTAGGGGAAGTATCTGCATCAGAGTCACCATGAATTCTCCATGCCCAGTTATTACTTTCAAACACAGTCCTGAAACCTGGGGACTCAACACTTCGTGAATTTTGGATTGTAATGCTAAGCCTGCTTTAATGTTGATTATAGTCAGCCTTGGCTCATGACGCTAAGGCTGTACAAGTTAATCCAATACATCCAGTATATTCAAAGCTCATTTTGCAATATTGGACTAGATTCTTAGAGCAGGTTCGTGAGCCTCACTAAAACAGGAAGCACAAGCGCACTGAGAACCAGGGATCGTGATGATGTGACTGTTGCCGCCAGTACACATGGCAGCAAGGCACAGCAACCATATAGAATGCAGATTATGATGGAACAGACTTGATGTGGCTTAATACAGAATCCATGTTCCAGAGATAAATGCATGCAGCAGCACTGGGCTGCCTACACAATGTTGCATATGAATGTGTGCATGTACCTAGCTGCTCAGCTGTACCTAGGTACTCTGTGCATGGCATGGGAAGGATGCTGTCAGGTCTGGTCAGCTGTTTTGATGGAATGGCAGTGGAAAAGTTCTGTGAACAGGCAGGGTGTATGAAGCCAAGAACTCTGTCTGCATTATTGGATACATGTAGATGGGGAAGTGGGATGACGCTCACAACTCCTTGCTCCTGCTTGTGTTCAGTAGGAATGGGTGATAAATGCACTTCACTGAGTTTTTTTTAAAAACAGATTTACCAGATCCACATCTCCCAGAATCAAATATGGAAATGGATGCAATTTGCGGTCAGAAATTGGTACATTTCTGGGCTTGTGATGCATTCTACAAAATAAAAATAATAATGCAGCAATATCCGCTCATTTGAAAAATGCACAAGAAACAATGCATACATTTCTAAAATGTGCACAAATGTGCTTTAGTCAAGGGGAGAGGGGCATGTATCCATTAATGTGTCCATTTGAAAAATGCGCATAAAAACATGTACATATTTTTTCCCATTAAAAAGACAAAATCAGCATGTAACTGGTACAGAATGGACTTGGAGGTGGGAAAAGGAGGAAGTCCATGGAAATGGACTTGACAGATCTACCCATCCCTAGAAGTCAGCACCACTTCTGAAAGAGCCTACACGTGCATACAAACACAGGCTCTTCCTGTGTGATCAGGGACTTCGTGTTTTTCAGGGTCCCCAGTTGCACAGACATATGGTGCATAGCATGCATGCAGACTGTACATGCATAGGCTCTTTCAGAATTTATGCTCAACACATGTAAGGGGTGGGAACAAGGTGCACAGGTGTGATTCTGTTGCCCCCTCTATGCATGTTCCTTGCAACATGTGAAGAGGGGTTCACAGATGGATGACATGTTACAGTGGGAAGGGGAATGATTCACCCAGGGACGCCAGTTTCAGTAGCATCTCCATGAGAAACTAATGCTTGTACCCCAGCCCTAAGAATATGGCCATTGACTTCTTGGCTGCTACATAAATAGGATGTCAGGGTGTTGTTCATTATCGGAATCAACAAATGTCTCAATAGCTAACAACAGCCATCCACATAACTGAGTAAGAGATAACGATATGTCAGTTCTTTCTGTCTCTGAGTCAGTTGACATTTATTAAGGCTAGAAAGTAGAAAGGAAGTCACAGTATGGAACTAATACGGTTGTTGGGAAGAAAAACTGCAGTGGCTCTGATAAGGGTCTGTAGGGTTCTTTATTCTCTTTGCCCATCAGAAGCTCTAATTCATCTGAGCTGTTCCACCACCAAAACCAAGGACAAATGGAGCTTAACAGCTTCTGATTTCAGAACAATATTATGGAAGAGCCACATACTAATAAAACCATGGATTAAAAAAAGAAGGAATGGTGCTACAATAGCTCACAGTGACAGCCAGAGGTATGGCTTCATACCAGCTCTCATGGCTATCTAGAAATCTTTTTTTCTCCCCATTTCTTAATCAAAATTGTCCTATGGTTTGGGAATGTACTAGGAAAAAGGTCCAAAAGACAGAGCTCAATCAATATCTGTGCTTGTTATTATGGATCTGCCAGAATTCATATTGGAAGAACTGCAAAGTGGGAAGCTCAAATGAACTCTTAAATTATACCATTGTAAATGATAGAAAACAACTATCTACTGAGCTCCTGGGGAAGTATAACAAATATATCTTTAAAGCAATCTCTCAGTACCAGTTCTTATGTTGCACTGTTCACATACAAGAGGGAGGTTTTGGGGGGGATCCCAAGGTTTTCAGAAGTTCAACAAGGTTTAGCCCCCCCCCCCCGACCTGAGAAGGAACCCCCACTTATCAAAACAGTGCAACGAGGACTGGGCATGCTCTGTGGTTACAGAATGCTGACTGACTGTTAGGGAAAAAATAGAACGTGGGGACAGAGAGCAGGAATGGAATGAATGGAATCCTGAACAACAGCACTCCAGACAGCAAAATGTTGTTGCCGCTCTCATTTCAGCTGTATTTCCAGGTCCCAGGACACTCCCTCTCAAGAATTCTATTGCTGTACAAATCTGAAAGTAAAAGTAACCACAGAATAATGGCTGTCTATGAGACAAACTACACAACAGTGTGCAACTGACCTTCCCAGCTTTTTACTCATAAATAAATGTGTAAGGCCAGGATCTGGATTAGGACCACTGCATGCAGGTAGTGGAGATTTTACCTCCCCACCAGCCACTTGTTTTCTGAAGTCATCCCCTCCGCCCCCCACACGCACAGGTGCTAAAAGAGAGAGAGAAACAAACCTCCATTGGTGCCAACGGAAGGCTTGTCTTTTTTTTTTAGCCCCCATGTATGGTGGAGGGGGGGGGGAGAGAAGATTTTGGAAAACATACAGCTGAAGGGGGGATTTACCTTTGAAACCCCTGCATGTTGGTGCCAGTCCAGATCATGGCCTCCTGCACTTACATGTGAGTAAAAACAAAGAGAGGGTCAGCTGCATGCTATGTATTTAATGTATCATGTACTTTGACCTGATGACCTTCCTTTTTGTATCCAATCTGTGATGAAAAGCTAGAATAATGATGTTGGGCTATCAGGTAGAAACCTGGTTTCTCATTCCCAATTTTTTAGGTCATGATGGCTTAACTATTGTATGGATGATGGAGCAAATATTGATACTATATTCGATTAAAGATGTGGTCAACATCATTTTTCCATATTATAAGAATTTTAGCAGTCCTCTCATTTTCTTTGACAATTTGTATAGTTTAAGAGAAGTGTTTGATACTTTGATATTTCTTATTTGAGAAATGGTCACTTTGGTCTGCCTTATTTGATGCTATGCTCATAAATTCTTTAAGAAAAATAAAAAGGATAGTCATATATTTTTGTAAATAGGCAGACGACGAATTCAAAAAATCGAATGAAATGTATTAGTGTTTCAACATATCAGTAAGAATACCACAAGTTTATTGACTGGTAGGAGAATTTTGAAAAGCAATTTATTATGAAATATTGCAATGTACAAAAACAGATAAATCTTAATTAATTAAAAAGGAAATAACCATGACAACCCAAAATGAAGAAATGCACTTTATATCCAAAATGAGGGATATAAAACAATATCAGAGCAGGCAGTGGAATTGTTTGTAGCTTTTAGCAAGTGTTTAATTTAAAATTAAATATTAAAAAATATTCTGTCTTGGTTTGGCCAGAACCAAAGCAAGATCTAACATGGTTCACCAATTCAAAACAGACAGCCGTATTCATGTGCCCCTGGAGTCCCTCACAGGAGAGCACTAACCAACCAATACTTTGACCCTCCATTTGTTGGCAAATGCCACACTGAACATTTTTAGTGGATTAAGCCACAAGCTGCCTCCACCTGATTTGGGGTGATCTCCTCCTCTGCTCCCTGCACTGCTGCCCCTTCCTTTAAGAGGAGTCCCAACCCGCAGGAGAGACTCAGGGGGCTTAGGGGTGCAAGGGGAGGAGGGGGTGGCAAAGCCATCTTCTGTAATCCAACCTCGTATACGGAGCCCACACCACATAGGTTTCAGTGGCAATATAGAATGGTCTTAGGAGAGAGAATTAGCAGCTATTACAATGTTTTGAAAGCAATCTCAAAGCATGGCTCATTATCCGCAAATTAATTGTTGAGGGCAAATGGGTAGACAATCAAATATAGCCTATTCAACTTTGCCTGAACAGAAGAATCACTTTATTCAGAATCACTCAATTCATTTACAAATATAACAGATAGATGCCATCACTGCAAATCGAATGGATGGTTATGTTTCATCCCTGCTCATGTGGGAAGGGGGCAACATGCGGTGGGGGCTCCAGTATGGGAATCTAACAGCAGCAGCAGCAGCAGCAGCAACAGTGTATTAGATCATCCCCATAAATAATGATAAAGTAGTGTCAGGGGTGCCTGTGAGCACATAGAGTGGCAGAGCTAGGGAATCCACGAATTTCTCCACGAATCTCCGGGAGGCCGAATGCGTTGGCATTCGAAATTGGTGGAGAAATGGTCCGCCACCACGCCCCCGGGATGGGACTTATCTTGTGCGAATGTCCCTGGCAGCAGCGGCTCCCGGCGGCGGTGCGGCGGCAGTGGTGCGGCGGCAGTGCGGCGGCGGTGCAGCGGTGGTGCGGCGGCAGCGGCGGCCAGTCTTCTGACCGGCCGCCGCCATTTCCAAGTAAAAAAAACACAAAAAACAACAAACGTGATAAAGATATACATAGCCTATCACAGCTAGATTTTCAAAAAACACTGTGATAGGCTAATGTTTACGTAGCCTATCACGGCTGACTTTGAAAAAAAAAAGTGCGTACGCAAATGGCGGCACCCATGGGCACCGCCATTTGTGTTCCTTATTTGGGCACGTGTAGTCTACGTAAACATTTACGTAGACTACGGCGAAAATGCGTTGCCCTTATTTTCATCGTAGTCTACGTAAATGTTTATGTAGACTACACGTGCCCAAATAAGGAACGCAAATGGCGGTGCCCATGGGCGCCGCCATTTGCGTACGCGCTTTTTTTCCCCCAAAGTCAGCCGTGATAGGCTACGTAAACATTTATGTAGCCTATCACGGTTGACTGCAGGGACACAAACGGTGGTGGCTACGGCTGCCGCCATTTGCGTCCTGGCAGGACAGCAGGATTCACGGCCGGAGGGACGGGGTGCCTCTCCCCTGGCCAGAATTTCGGGGGGGAGGGATGGGGCGCCTCCCCCCCGCCCAGAATTTCGGGGGGAGGGACAGAGCGCCTCCCCCCCACCACAAAGCAAGCTGGGGGATCAGGTAAGGGACTTTTGTCCATTCCTTGGCAGAGCAGTTCAGGTTCTAAGGAAGAGCTGCAAAACGTGGAGGAGGAACTTTCCCAGGCTTCAGAGGCACAGCTGGACAGAAAGGCCCCCCCTTCTCACATCTCTGTGATAGATAACGAACAGGGGGAAGCAGGGGCAGGAGAATCTGAACTCTTAGACGCCAGGCACAGACACAAGCAGGAGATGGCAGGGGCAGAGCTGAGGCGGTCTGCCCGATTGGCTCGGTGTCAACAGCTGCATCTAGAAGTGTCATGGGAAAGAGGGAGATCTTCCCCTCCCACCCCTTAAGTTAGGATAGTTTGCTGCCTTTTCCCAAATGGTGGCTAACTTTCGTAGCTTCTCTCTGAACTCCTTGAAGGCTTCTCCTTTGTAGCCTGGGAGTCACTAGCAATTTGCATCTGTATACCTCATTAGGGTAAATGGATTGAAGCTGTGGAATAAAAGCCTCTTGTCTGTGTTTTGATTTGGCTTTTGGAGTTCTCAGCAGGGCAAAAAGGTAACCCTGACAAGTAGGGGTGGGCAACCTCTTGAGGTTAAGGACCACATCTGATATGAGGTGACCCATTAGGGGCTGTCTGAGATGCTCAACCATAGAGCATGCCATATAGAGCATCGAGTAGATGATCTACCTGGTGCTCTCTGCGTGTAGCCACCAGTGCACCTGCTAGAAAACACTCTGGCATCCTCACTAGAGGGCCAGCCAACCACAGAGTTCACTAGCTCATTATTGGTCCCAGGGAGGTTCCAGTCACCCGCCGCAGCAGCCCTATAAAAGCAGGGGAAGGGTTCCTCCCTTCCCAGCTGGCAAAATCAGTGGTGGCATTGGGGAGAACTACAGAGAATGGCCAGGACCCTTGAGGAGATACCCCTGGGGGTCCCATGTGGCATGCTGGCCACATGTCTGATGAAGCATCTGAAAATACATTTCCATTCTGCAGGCATGATCTACACGCAGTGCTTGTACACTGCTTGTACAGTACAGTGTTTCTACTTCCCTTAGGCAAACACAGACAGCTGAAGCCTGACAATCCCCCAGAAGCTCTGGGTTTGGGGGCAGCAGCAGCGCATGATCCACCATGCCTCCTGCAACTGTTCAGAACACTTGCAATAGCTCCTGCTGAGATCCTAGAAGCTCAGAGTGCTGGTGGCACATGATCAAGAGCTGTAGTAACCCCTGCTCACTACAGTTAGAAACAGTGCAAAGGGATGGGGCCACAGCCTGACCTTGAGTCCAGGTATCTATGGGTCTTGCTGGAGCTCAACTAACTTCACTGGCACTTGGAATGAAAATGGGTTTCAAGGTAAATATCTGCACAAATATAATTTACAAAACAGTTACTTTATTAAGTGTGCGATCCTATGCATGTTTAGACATGGGGCTTGCTGGGCGTTGTAGGACTTTTTTCTTTCTAAACGGGCATAGGATTGCACCCTAACTCTGCAACCTTTTATACACTGACCTGGTATTAAGCCCCATTGAACTCAGTGGGATATATTTCTGAGTAGACATGCATGGGATAGTACTGTAAAAGCAAACGTTGCACGATAATGTCTCAAGAAATGGTGTTCTCTTTCTTTTTAAAAAGCTGCAATAGACACTGGGTCTTAATAAATGAAAAAAATGTCTTCTTATCTGAGATATAATTAACAGGATTGTATTTATTGAAATTAAAATACAGAAAAGAGGCAAATACATTTTGACAAACTAAATTCTCCTGCATAATTTTTCTATGGAAGAAGACGAAAACAGTGGAAGTCCCAGGCTATCAAGAAAACTGAATTATCCTGAGCCTCTCAAAGCCTCCAGCAGAAATAATCCTTGCAATCAATCTTCTGATCCATTATCCTCACTGAAATTCTTCAAGAACCTCTCCCAGTCGTAAATCTATTACGTCTATTTTGGCAGTTGCTTGTTGATATCGTGAAGGGATAATATTGGCTCCCTCAAATGCTCAGCTCTTAGCAACAACAGCAGCAGTAACAACAACAAAACACAGCAATTATTATAACAAATGATTTAATCATCCCTATTTTAAAAATTTCAGATAATTTAATCTGTGTTTTAGCTGCGTGAACTCCATGACTAATAGTTTCAGCTCAGTCAAAGCTTTCAAAAAGTTACCAAAGAGAACAGATTTTCTCTGATATAATGCCACATAACACTGTAGGGTTTGTCTAATTAGAATCCAGAGTGCTATAGTTATGTAGCTGTTAAGGATTTATTTTTATGATGATGGTGATTGTATGGGCAGCCTTTCATTCTCATAGGCCAGGCCAACTTATATTTGTAACACGTCTCCTGAACATGCATCACCTTGTGGGATTTGAGCAGCACAGCGGAGGCTGGTAGCTCCAATGTCAGTGGGGCAGTGAATCCACTCCAGGTTTCAAGGCTGCTCTGCACCAGGTTCTGAGGCTGCTTCATACCTTGGATAGCTCCTTTGGAGTTCTGACTGTTTCTGACTGAAACTTGGAGCGGATTCACCACCCCACTGACATCGGAGCAACCAGCCTCCACTGGACCTGGATGCAGAGAAAGTGGCCTGCTCTGCGGAAAGCTAAGGATGCATGATAAATTCATTTCAGGACATTTGTGTCCAGAATTGGCCTAGCTTCCACCTCCCAGACTCAAACATGGACCTGAACGCCATCTGTGATTGGAGCCCGTACTTTTCTGAACTTGTGATGCAATTCATAGAAAAAAAGAAATGCATTTGAAAAATACACGCATTTGGAAAAGTCCTGTGAATCTGAGGGTGAGTCAGTGTTCGTAAATAATTTGCCCTAGGATGATTCTTTTTGATTTGAATGAACGAACAGGAATCATTCACGGCTCCCCTATCTTTGCCTGTGTTCTGTCTGAAGATTCGTTTTTCTCCCTCTGTCATAATACTAGAACTGGGGGGTCATCCCAAGAAGCTGACTGGAGATTCAGGACAGACAAGAGGAAGGACGTCTTCACACAGCTCATAGTTAAACTATGGAATCCACTACCACAAGAGGTGGTGATGGTCACCAATTTGGATGGCTTTAAAAGGTGGTTAGACAAATTCCTGGAGGAAAATGCTATCAATGGCTATTAGTCCTGATGGCTATATGCCACTGTAACATCTGCCTGTTTTGTTATGTATGCTTTATATTGTTAAATTTAACCCAGGTAAGATAGGGTTAATAGTGTGCCAGAGAGTGAGTGAAAGGTAGGAGGGGCCTGAGTGTGTGTGAAGATTCTAAGCTTATAAAAGGAATGAGCTGACCATTAGTTAGTGAGATAGGGCCCGAGGGATTGTGGAGTAACATCTAGTTAGTAAGTGGGGTTGTGTATAGGATAGGAGTAGGTAGGTGGGTGGGTAGGTAGGTTAGGACCAAGTACTAATGAATAACCCCTTCATGGATCACTGCCTTGTTGTGGCGAAGGGGCTTGCATAACTCAGTGAAGCCATAAGCTATGCCGTGCAGGGCCACCCAAGACGGACAGGTCATGGTGGAGAGTTCTGACAAAATGTGGTCCACTGGAAAATGAAATGGCAACCCACTCCAGTATTCTTGCCAAGAAAACCCCACAGAATGTATCACAAAGCTAAAAGATATGATGCCGGAAGATGAGCCCCTCAGGTCAGAAGGTGTCCAATATACTACTGGGGAAGAGCAGAGGGAATTTCCAAGTAGTGCCAGAAAGAGTGAAGTGGCTGGGCCAAAGCCGAAAGGACACTCAGCTGTGGATGTGTCTGGTGGTGAAAAGAAAATCCGATGCTGTAAAGAACAATATTGTTTAGGAACTTGGAATGTAAGATCAAAGAATCAAGGTAAGCTGGAGGTGGTCAAACATGAGATGGCAAGATTGAATATCGACATCTTGGGAATCAGCGAATTAAAATGAACAGGCATGGGCGGATTTAATTCAGGTGACCATCATATCTACTACTGTGGGCAAGAATCCCTTAGAAGAAATGGAGTAGCACTCATAGTCAATAAAAGGGTGGGAAAAGCAGTACTGGGGTACAATCTCAAAAATGATAGAATGATCTCAGTACGAATCCAAGGCAAACCATTCAACATCACAGTAATTCAAGTCTATGCCCCAACCACTGAGGCTGAAGAAGCTGAGGTTGATCGGTTCTATGAAAACCTACAACACCTTCTAGAACTAACACCAAAAAAAGATGTCCTCTTCATCATAGGGGATTGGAAAGCTAAAGTAGAAAGTCATTAAATCACTGGGAAAACAGGCAAGCATGGCCTTGGTGTGCAACATGAAGCAGGACAAAGGCTAATAGAGTTTTGCCAAGAGAACACGCTGATCATAGCAAACACTCTTTTCCAACAGCACAAGAGGTGACTCTACACATGGACATTACCAGATGGTCAATATCGAAATCAGATTGATTATGTACTTTGCAGCCAAAGATGGAGAAGCTCTATACAGTCCGTAAAAACAAGACCTGGAGCTGACTGTGGCTCAGATCATGAGCTTCTTGTTGCAAAATTTCGGCTTGAAGAACGTAAGGAAAACCACAAACCATTCAGGTATGACCTAAATCATCTCCCTTATGAATATACAGTGGAGGTGAGGAATAGATTTAAGGGATTAGACCTGATAGAGTGCCTGAGGAACTATGGACGAAGGTCTGTAACATTGTTCAGGAGGCAGCAACTCAATCCATCCCAAAGAAAAAGAAATGCAAGAAAGCAAAGTGGCTGTCTGATGAGGCTTTACAAGTAGCTGAGGAAAGAAGGGAAGCAAAAAGCAAGGGAGAAAGGGGAAGATATATCCAGCTGAATGCAGAGTTCCAGAGAATAGCAAGGAGAGACAAGAAGGCCTTCTTAAATGAACAATGTAAAGAAATCAAGGAAAACAATAGAATGGGAAAGACTAGAGATCTCTTCAAGAAAATCGGAGATCTCAAGGGAACGTTTTGTGCAAAGTGAGGCATGATAAAGGACAAAGAAGGCAGGGACCTAACAGAAGCAGATGAGATTAAGAAGAGGTGGAAAGAATACACAGAAGAACTATACAGGGAAGATCTGAATGTCCCTGATAGCCATGATAGTGCAGTCAGTGAACGTGTGGGCCTTAGGAAGCATTACTAACAACAAAGCTAGTGGAGATGACAGTATTCCAGCTGAGCTATATAAAATCCTAAAAGATGATGCTGTTAAAGTGCTGCACTCAATCTGCCAACAAATTTGGAACACTCAACAGTGGCCACAAGTCTGGAAAAGGTCAGTTTACATTCCAATTCCAAAGAAGAGCAATGCCAAAGAGTGTTCAAACTACCGTACAATTGCACTCATTTCACATGCCAGCAAGGTTATGCTCAAAATCCTACAAGCTAGGCTTCAGCAGTATGCGAACCGAGAACTACTGGAAGTACAAGCTCGGTTTCGAAGAGGCAGAGGAACTAGAGATCAAATCACCAACATTCGCTGGATCATGGAGAAAGCAAGAGAATTCCAGAAAAATGTCTATTTCTGCTTCATTGACTATGCTAAAGCCTTTGATTGTGTGGATCACATCAAACTCTGGCATATTCTTAAAGAGATGGGAGTACCAGACCACCTTACCTGTCTCCTGAGAAACCTGTACGAGGGTCAAGAAGCAACAGTAAGAACCGGACATGGAACAACCGATTGGTTCAAAATTGGGAAAGGAGTACAACAAGGCTGCATATTGTCGCCCTGCTTATTTAACTTATATGCAGAGTACATCATGAGAAATGCCGGGTTGGATGAATCACAGGTCAGAATTAAGATTGCCAGGAGAATTATCAAGAACCTCAGATACGCCGATGATACCACCCTAATGGCAGAAAGCGAAGAGGATCTAAAGAGCCTCTTGTTGAGGGTGAAAGTGGAGAGTGCAAGAGCTGGTTTGAAACTCATCATTAATAAAACGAAGATCATGGCATCTGGTCCCATCACTTCCTGGCATATGGAAGGGGAAGAAATGGAAGCAGTGACAGATTTTATTTTCTTGGGCTCCAAAATCACCGCAGACGGTGACTGTCGCCATGAAATTAAAAGACGCTTGCTCCTTGGGAGGAAAGCTCTGGCAAACCTAGACAGCATAGTAAGAAGCAGAGACATCACCTTGCTGACAAAGGTTCGTATAATCAAAGCTATGGTTTTCCCAGTAGCAACGTACGGCTGTGAGAGCTGGACTATAAGGAAGGCTGAGCGCCAAAGAATTGATGCTTTCGAACTGTGGTGCTGGAGAAGGCTCTTACGAGCCCCCTGGACTGCAAGGAGGTCAAATCAGTCCATCCTAAAGGAAATCAACCCTGAGTGCTCATTGGAAGGACAGATACTGAAGTTGAAGCTCAAATATTTTGGCCACCTAATGCGAAGAGAAAACTCCCTGGAAAAGACCCTGATGCTGGGAAAGATTGAAGGCAAAAGGAGAAGGGGATGGCAGAGGATGAGATGGCTAGATAGCATCACCGATGCAATGAATATGGACTTGAGCACACTCCGGGAGAGAGTGGAGGACAGGAAGGCCTGGCGTGCTATGGTCCATGGGGTCATGAAGAGTCGGACATGACTTAATGACTGAACAACAAAATTAATGAACAATAACATATAATTCTTCTTGTGTTAAGTAAATTTTTATTTGTTTGTTTTTAAAAGTACAAATTCCCAGGTGTTTTTTATTTTATTTTACCCTGCATTTATTATATCTATTTCCTGGTTCCTTCTCCTGTAGTGGGTTGAGTGAACAATTGAGCATATTGAGTTTCTTTGGAACCCAGAGAGAGTAAAAGGGCTGAAGCTTGGATGTCAGTGGAAACAACTGATCCAGGTGAAAACAGGCATTTCCTGAGGGATTTGTTTCTCAGTTTCAGAGGTGGAGGCTGGGGAAAAGGTGGAACCCAGGCAGGATACCTGCAGTATGACAGGCAGTATGCCTATGTATACCAATTGCTGGGGAACATGGGCAGGAGGGTGCTGTTGCATTTATGTCCTGCTTGTGGGTTTCCTGTGGGGAGATGGTTCACCACTGTGTGAACAGAATACTGGACTAGATGGACCCATGGTAGGAACTAGCATGGCTCTTCTTACGTTCTCAGTGCATACAAAGTGTTCATGGCTCTCTCTCTTCCACTTCAGCCATTGCCGTTATTTCAATAGCATGTTATTATGTTCAGGCCCTTAGGGTGGCACAACATCCACAAGGCAGCAAAGTCTCCATAGGGCAGGCTATATGTCTTTACCAACTCTTGGCAATGCTATGCCCATCCTCCTGCATGGTTCAAACTAGCATTGCTTGACAAGACAGGCATCATCCATTCTGTTCAAACTCAGCCAGTATCTGAAATAAAGATCAATCCTGGCAGCAGTGTAGGGCTGTCCTAATTCTGCCCCACAGAGGGTGGCTGGTGTACCAGGAGGAACCGTAAGCCAGTAATTTCTTAGTCATAACTATCACATATGTTCAAAGGCTGCACCTCCTCAGACAAATTTCCAACTGCAGAACGCATTTGACATGTATTACATCTTACTTTTGAGGCATGAGATACCATTGAAAGATGAATGTCAACTGATCTTCTTTGAAACTGAGCTGTAATGAAAATGTATCTGGAGTTAGAAAGGCCAAATTCTGTTCTTCCTTCTTGAGAGCTCTTTGTGCTGTTGTTTGAATTGCTCCATATTATACATCTCAGACATACTACCTTTATGTGTGCCTTTCAGTGATAATCTTTGTATTTTAGATAGTTCTCTCATATTATTTTGACATGGGAGCTGTGTAAAAATGTGTCTACCTTGGAAATACTGATGAAGGAGAAAGAGAGCTTTTCTACCCGAGGCTGTTGATCTGCTGCATCTACTTTCAATTTCATCCCAGAATTGAGATCCGAGCACTACATGAAAAAGCATTTCCTTTCCTGCTTTTGTGCTACATAACCTCTACGTGGCACTGTGGTATAGTGGAATAGCAGAAGTACACAAGTGGAAAAAGCATTTTCTTTTGTGTTCACAGATAATACTGCATTTTCCTTGCTCTGTTTAAAAAGCACTGTTTAAGATGATATCCGGTCGGTACCATGTCGCTCTGGCAAGCGTTCTGCAGAGGCTCCGCAGGTCGCCCTCTCAAACAGCTCTTAAAAGGTTGAAAAACCTTTTCATCTTCCCCTGGAATTAAAAGGGGAAGCTAGAAGATATTGGAAGAACAACTCCTTTTGCGAAGCGGCAGAAGGGCTGGACTCTAAGGTTAGTTTTTCCGGAGTGTCATCTACTGAAAGCTGTTTTGAAACTCTTACGTAGTGAGGAGAATTCAGGGCTGATGAGCGCCAATTTTAGTTAGTAATTTTGAATTGAAAATAACAACAACATCTGAGGACCTGTAAATAATGACTGGGTTGTTGCTATTGTTTATTTCATTTATAAAGATAAAAAATAGAATAAAAAGTATTTCCAAAAAGAAAAAGAAAAAAAAGAGCACTATTTAAAAACAGAAATGAAACTGGAGGGTCACGACATCATCCAAAGACCCAATAAACAACCATGACTTGGGAGTGGACAATAAATGTGTCAGGTAGAAAAGTTAATGATCTGAACGTTTCCTCATATGATATAACTCATAAGGACAATTATAACGAGGTCCTTAATTCTATGTAAAGGGCAGTGATGGGGACACTTTTTCCTGTCAAGTTCTGCATTACTTTGGTTGAAGCCTGTTGGGGCTTGCTTTCCAGTAGTGGGCATGGATAGAGCCAAAAGTGGGTGAAGTTACAGGTATGACTCTTACCTTTGTAGATTACACAGTTCAAACAAATGGATTTGCATCCAGGCATTCTCCTTCCCCAACTTGTGCAAGGTTCTTTCCATTAGCTCACTGAAGCCATAAGCTATGCTGTGCAGGGCCACCCAAGACGGACAGGTCATGGTGGAGAGTTCTGACAAAATGTGGTCCACTGGAGAAGGAAATGGCAACCCACGCCAGTATTCTTGCCAAGAAAACCCCATGGAAAGAAAGTCCGATGCTGTAAAGAACAATATGGTTTAGGAACCTGGAATGTAAGATCAATGAATCTAGGTAAGCTGGAGGTGGTCAAACATGAGATCATCGACATCTTGGGAATCAGCGAATTAAAATGGACAAGCATGGGCGAATTTAATTTAGGTGACCATTATATCTACTACTGTAGGCAAGAATCCCTTAGAAGAAATGGAGTAGCACTCATAGTCAATAAAAGGGTGGGAAAAGCAGTACTGGGGTACAATCTCAAAAATGATAGAATGATCTCAGTACGAATCCAAGGCAAACCATTCAACATCACAGTAATTCAAGTCTATGCCCCAACCACTGAGGCTGAAGAAGCTGAGGTTGATTGGTTCTATGAAGACCTACAACACCTTCTAGAACTAACACCAAAAAAAGGTGTCCTTTACATCATAGGGGATTGGAATGCTAAAGTAGGAAGTCAAGAAATAACTGGGTTAACAGGCAAGCATGGCCTTGGTGTACAAAATGAAACAGGACAAAGGCTAAAAGCATTTCTTCCCGTTCCTGGCATATAGAAGGGGAAGAAATGGAAGCAGTGACAGATTTTATTTTCTTGGGCTCCAAGGTCACTGCAGACGGTGACTGTAGCCATGAAATTAAAAGACGCTTGCTCCTTGGGAGGAAAGCTCTGGCAAACCTAGACAGCATAGTAAGAAGAAGAGACATCACCTTGCTGACAAAGGTTCGTATAATCAAAGCTATGGTTTTTCCAGTAGTAACATATGGCTGTGAGAGCTGGACTATAAGGAAGGCTGAGCGCCGAAGAATTCATGCTTTTGAACTGTGGTGCTGGAGAAGACTCTTAGAAGTGCCCTGGACTGCAAGGGGGTCAAATCAGTCAATCCTAAAGGAAATCAATCCTGACTGCTCATTGGAAGGACAGATACTGAAGCTGAAGCTCAAATATTTTGGCCACCTAATGTGAAGAGAAAAGTCACTGGAAAAGTCCCTGATGCTGGGAAAGATTGAAGGCAAAAGGAGAAGGGGATGGCAGAGGATGAGATGGCTAGATAGCATCACCGATGCAATGAATATGAACTTGAGCACACTCCGGTAGAGAGCGGAGGACAGGAAGGCCTGGTGTGCTATGGTCCATGGGGTCACGAAGAGTCAGACTTAACGACTGAACAACAACAACAAGGGGAACAGAGCAGGACAATGAAAATAATATCAATAACCTGGAACAGCACCATTAAGAAACCACCTTCTCTCATATAGGCCTCCCCAGTCTTAAGTTCTGAAAAAGAGGCCTTGCTTACCATACCACAGCCTACTGATGTTCACTTAGTCATGGTGCAGAGAAGGGCCTTCTTCAGTGTGGCGTCCACCACGCAGAATGATCTCCCCGTCAAGATCAGGCAGGCTCCTAGCATGGAGAGTTTCTGTCAGCAACTCAAGGCATATTTGTCTGCCTGGGCATCTTCCTCACTACTAGCATTGCCAGCTACCCCTGGTTATTTTGAATGAGATATTTTACTGTTTTATTATTGTTTCCCTGTTGTTTGTGTATATTGTCTGTGTGCTTTTATGTAAATGGCTTTTAAACTTTTTATATTATATTTGATATTCTCACTTCTGTAAACTGCCCAGAGAGCTATGGCTATGGTTCAGTATAGAAATGCAATAAATCATCATCATCTCCCCCTTCCCCCTTTCTCTCCTTACCTTTCTTTCCCTCCATCTCCTCCTCCTCCTCCTCTTCTCTCTAGGCCTAAGCGGATGTCCAGCTTGTTCATGTGAGGACTAAAAGTGGGGAGGCAATGTAGGTGCACATACAAGGCCTACCCCGGCATCTCCATCCCTGACCACTTAGTTCCCCAGTCTTTCTGACCTCGCTTAAATGCAAGTAGGAAGTTTACTTAAATGCAAGTAAACCCTGCTTTATCCTAGTTCCTGATCAACGCTGAAGCTTCTAGTCACATTCAAGCAAATACAAATACCCCCTCCCCCACGCCCCTCATACCTCACTCGGGAAGGTTGGGGACTGCATGGATTCAGGAAGGTTGGGGACTAAGTGGACCAGGAAGCTGGGGGCAGGGCTTGCATGTGCATTCACCCCCCCCCCCCACTTTCAGCTTGCATGAGAGCATGCTGAACACTTGCATGGGGCTTCTCTCTCTCTCTCTCTCTCTCTCCCTCTCTCTCTATGGGTGCAACCAGATGAGGCTTTTATTGTGCAACTGCCCTGCCTCATTCACATAATTTTGAATTGTGTGTGTGTGTGTGTGTGTGTGTGAGAGAGAGAGAGAGAGAGAGAGAAAGGAGAACTCCAGACATCACTGTCTTCCACTTGTAACCCTCAAGAGTTTTCCCACAGCTTCTGCCTTTTTTCTTACCACAGAAAAATAACTGTCTTTCGACTGGTAGTGTTGGTAGCCTTCTGATTCTCTCTCTCTCTCTCTCTCTTGCATGCACATTTCTCATATGTGGACCACACCTTTTACATTTATAATTTCCAGCCTGTTCCCTCCTGATTTCCTTAGAGTAAGAGAAAATGCCAGTGGCAGCAACTTATACTTGACTTCCACACAGTCATGGACATTTATGCTGGTACTGTGCCAGATAGTACTTCTTTATTTTCACTAGTCAAATAGAGGCTATATCTACACTACTACTTTATAACGGTAGTGAAGAGCACTGATAACTGTTGGGGCATGTTATGCATGAAATATACCACTATTGTAGTGTTATTTCCTGCTTTTTATTCCACATTATCCAATATTCCGCAACACATGCCATTGTCTGTCCTATGAGTTATAAATATGCAAGAGGGATATAGCGTTACCATGATGGGATCGTAATGATAGGACACAAGGTGCAGATCTGGCCAAAGTCAAGTGAAACATTTTCCTCTGAGCTACCGAGTGCTGTTCTCTTTATAAATTCAGTTTGCATTCTCTACATTTACAGCAAGAGCACTGTCAAACTCAAAACTCTGCTTGAAGATGAGTAAAGAATGTTGAAAATGGACACAAGATAACAGCAGATTGTCACTGAGAGGCAAAAGGAAAGAAGACCGGGGAAAATGTCTACAAATGGAGTGGCCCAAGAGAAGAAATAACTCTTTCAAAGACAATAGAAAGCTAGTTTAGATAAAAAAAAATCTCTTCACAAAAGAGTAACTAAAATTTTCGCTTTCTCCCCTGACAGATTAAATTCTACAGACTTCAATCAAAAAGCATATTTCAGCCTTTTCTTTATCTGTACCTATTTGGAAATCCTTCTGATAACACAGATGACTTGAAGACACAACATTATTTTCATCACTCGAGAGCTTTTAATAGCACTCTATCAATGAGGCTGAAAAGCACAAAATGTCTCCCAATGGATGGCTGAATCACATACGTTCTCTCTGCTGCTGGCTTCCACAGGCTCAGCTTAGGACACAAGCCTGTGCATGTTTAGACAGAGAAAAATCCTACAACTCCCAGCATTTCCCAGTCAGCTTGGGGAATACAGTGCCCAGCATTCCCCAGCTAACGTTCCCCACAGGACTTTTTTTCTGTCTAAACATGCATAGGATTGCACCTTTAATGTTCTTCTGAATACATACAATTCTACTCAGTAGGCTGTATGCCTATGTCAAGCTGAATATGTGTAGGACAATGTTTACACACTTTATTATTTATTATGAACATTTATATACCATCAAGGCAGTTTTAAAAGCTTTTCACCATAAAAACAAGGACATTAAAAACATTAAGTCATTAAAAGAACTACATAATTTAAAAGGCAAAATTAAAAAGATGTGTCTTCCTACCTTTTTGAAAAGCCAAGAGAGTGGGGACCAATTATACTTCTTGAGGGAAACCATTCTACAATTTGGGAGTGACGCAGGAGAAAGCCCTTTCATGCATGCTCAACAAATGGCTTCGATGGCGACTGGCCTCATGAGGGCCTCTTCTGCAGAACTTAATAACAAGGTTCATAGCAAGACAGGTGGTCCCTCAGCCAGATCCCAGAGCACTAGAGCTTTAAACCAATGCCTTGAATTGAGCCCAGAAAGCAACGGACAACTAGTGCAGGTCTTTCATATCCTGATATTGTGCACCAGTTAGCAGGCCAGTTGCTGCATTTTGCACCTGCTGAAGCTCCTGGACACTCTCCCGGGGGCAGTCCCACATAGAGCACATTGCAGTAGTCATACACAGTAGTCGGATGCAGTAGGGGCTGAAACCAAGGCATGGAGAACTGCTGCCAAGTCAGATGACAGTTGGGAGTGGCGATGGCACCCATACATTTGCCCCGCTCCCTCTCCCAGTCCTTGTGTTCAGTAAAATGTCTGAATAGGACCATTGCCTCAGGCTTCAATTTTCAGCACACATGCCTAAGGTTCAGCACCTTGGATAGCTCCTTTAGGATTCTGCCTAGTTCTGACTGAAACCCAGAGTGCATTCACCACCCCATGACGTCAGGGGCAGCAGCTTCCACTGACTGAAATGTCTGAAGCTTACTTCTAGTTCTGAGCATTCAGGATGTGAGAACTCAAACAAATCCTGCAATGTAGCTGCAGTGGTACCAGCAGGTGTTACATGAACAGAGCGATGCGTGTGCATATCCAACACATATTCTGCTGGAATGTGTCACGTGGCCTGGGCTAGATCTACACTACTGCTTTATAGTGGTATTGAAGTGCACTGATAACTGTTGGGGCACATTACGCATTCCATATACCGCTTTTGTAGTGTTATTTCCTGCTTTATATTCCACATTATCCAAAATACCACAACAGATGTCATTGTGTGTCCCACGAGGTATAAATGTGCAAGAGGGATATCGCGTCACCATGATGGGATCGTAATGATACGACAGAAGGTGTCGATCTGGCCCTGGTTACCTCTCTGTCTGCTTACTCCAGGGGTGTTGAACCTCTTTCAGCTTGAGGGCTGGATTCAATTTTGGAGAAACTCTCAGGGGCCACATTCCAGGGGGTGGGGTGGGGTGGAGCCAAAAGCAAAAGAGGCTGGGCCAAAATAGCAAAAAATGCCAGCATATTTTATCTTCAAGCTCTTATTGCCCAGTAACAGCCTCAGTGGGCAAAAGATGAGAAAGCACCACATGACAGGCAGTTAGGGAAAGGAGGTGGGGCCAGGGGAAGGGAGCATAGACATCCGAGGATCCCTGGAGGGGCCAGAGTTCAACACCTCAGTCTTAGTCAGCAGACTTTCCCAGTGAAGCTGTCTGTGATGCATAGGGGGCTACTAGTCCCGATGGCTATATGCCACCTCCAGTATCAGAAGAAGCATGCCTCTGTACACCAGTTGCTGGGGAACATGGGCGGGAGAGTGCTGCTACACTCCTGTCCTGCTTGTGGGTTTCCTGTGGGCAGTGGGTTGGCCACTGTGTGAACAGACTGCTGGACTAGCTGGACCTGGGCCTGATCCAGCAGGGCTCGTCTTCTGATGTTCTTAAGTTGATGAGGCAGGACGGTCAGTCAACCCAGGCCAGCAACAGGAAAGCATCAGTGCTGCCAGGCCATCAGCTCAGGAGTATGAAAATGGTGTGCTGGAGGGCTCAGGAGGAACAGCTGCGGGGCAACCCACACACCTCCATCATCCCCTACCTGAGGCACAAGTCTAACTCTGCATAGTGGTCGGCCTGGCTCTGGGCCATCAAGCTGCTTTCACATCAACAGGCGTAACTAAGATATGCTACTTCCGTGTTGTTGTTGTTGTTGTTGTTGTTGTTTTACTATTTTAAGCTGGGCAATCATAACTCTTAAAAGATGAACATACATTGAAACGTGGATTGAAATGTGGTTGTCTGGACACAATTATATTGGATGTTGAGCCTATTGAGTAAGATTAATATAGCTCCATATGGGGCAGATGAGATGTCAAAAACAACAAAGAGACTTCTGCCACCTTAAAGACTAACATGCTCATTCTGGCATAAGCTTTCACGGACGTCCTTAGACTTTTAGGTGCCACACATGATCTCTTTGTTTTTTCTGCAATAGACTGACATGGCGACCCTCTAGAAATGGTTAATTGAATGCATAGATTTCCTCACTCAATCCAAATTTAAACCCAGAACAGGGATCCATTCACCTAATTTTATTCTATGGGCTTCAGATCTGTTTAATTACATCAAAGCTGCAAAAGTTCACCTTGGTTCTGAGTTTTGTGATGGATATTCCAGGAGGCAATCCCATTTCCACTAATTTATCCTCTCTTGCAGCTAGAAGCAGCATGGCATCCAACTTCGTGGCAGGCCATGCATGTGTTTGCCCAACGGCCCACCCCATGTTACGTGTGGTGCGCACCAATGGTAGGAAAGAAGAGCTCAGGCTATATAAGCCTCCTGCCCTCCCCCCTTTGGCACAGTTCTTATCTTGCTCCAGCACCCACCTTGATCATCGTTCAAAGTTGGATGGTCACACTGGGGCTGAATAGAAACTCCCTATTCCATCCATCTTGATTGGCTGTAGACTTGGAGGGTTTTTTTGGGGGGGGTACCCTTCACCATTAGGTCATGAGTGAGGGCATTAATGTTAGGGGTGGCACCATTTGATAGGTTGAGGATGTCTGGTCAGTGTGGGAAAAGAAGAAGAAAGGAAAGAATCACTTGTAGTGAGCAGCCGGAAGCACCTTGAAAGTGAAGCAGGACTCCATAGTCATACATCTCAGGGGTTTGGGACCTGGGAGTGAGCAACACAACTCTTTTGTGGCTTGTGGGCATGGTACATCCAGAGACATGGCAAAGAACAACTGCAGTCAGATTTAAATCTAGGGGAAGCTTGCCCAGTTGCGGGAGAGGAAGGAGATTGCTAGAGACTGAAAGAGAATGAGCTCCCCAGAGAAGCTCGCCTGGGGCCTACGCTGTGCTTTTTTCAGTGCCACATTGTGGCTGCAATTTATGCATAACTAAGCACTTTATGCCTGCAATTTGCACAAATTACACAAATAATGGCTGTAATTTGCCCAAGATACGCAAATTGCAGCTGCAGTTTGCATATGTTGCTGTTTTTAGAGAAAAAAAATAAAGCCACACTCCGCAAGCCATGCACAACATCCCCCTCCTCCCTGCCAGTGCCAACACTAGCAAGAAGAATTGGTCTGTTGCAGATTTCTCAATCCTCAGTCCATTGAGGATTTCTCCAACATCCCGAGTGCCTCAGACCTAGAATTAGCTTGTGCTGTGGTTTCGTTGCAGCAGATTTATTATGTTTAAAGTTAATAAAGGTATGGCCCTGATTTAACCCAATGACATGTGTCTTCCTCTTATTCTGGATGTACGTGAGATCACTAGGCATGATGACCTTGTATTCTTGACCATTGTAGGTTGCAATGATGAATACTAAGACCTAACACAATTCTTCTAAAATGTATACCCTTTGTTTATATGAAATGATTGATTACTCTTTAGATTTGTTCAACCCTCCACGACAGCAGGTCTGACATTTCTTGCATCAGACAAGAAGTACATCATAATTGTTCAGCTTCAAACACAAGATGCATGCTGCTGGGTTCTTTTTTGCCATCTTGTGATTGACTCTTCACTCCCATCAAGCTGACAAGGGCATAGGCTAACTATTCTTCCCACTCCTCATGCAGAATGGTAGCACACCTGCCTAAAGGTCTCACTAGAGCAACGTAAAATCAAAGTGCCCAAGTAAGGATTGAGCTTCTTTAAGTGACACATTCTTTTCCTGAATATGTTTAAGAATGAGTGAAAAGAATTCTGAGCAGTCAAGCACAGAACCTTAGCTTCTGAATCAAAGTCAATCTCCAGGTAAATTAAACATGTGAACAGACTCTCACTGTTATCATAGACAATAGGAATTCCCATTTCCAGTGCCAAAGTCTGATGTTCATGCAGACGGTACTCATATCTGAATGAACAAACAACACACACACAAACAAATCCTCCAGGAAGTGTGACTGAAACAGCCCCTCTTTTAACTGCTTGTTCAATAAAATCACTAAATTTCTCAAAAGCTACTCAGAGAGAGAATGATCCATACACATCATATCAACTGTGCTTGAATTGGGGAAAGACACCTATGGATTTCATTAAGAATCCCAGTATCGCCCCTCCCCCCAATAATTCAGACATGGAACTTCATCAGTCCAAAACTTCCCTGTGTCACACATGTTCGCCTTTTAGAGGAGACTCCAGACCATCAGAACTTAGAGGTGATGAGCCAGGACTCTAACCATGGGATCCACCCCAAAGAATCTCACTTCCAGTTTGAGGTTTTAATAGGGATGGCGGAGAATTCCGCCACGGATTTCAGTGAGGCTGAATGCACTGGCATTCGGCCCCCCAAAATCCATGGCAGAATGGGCTGCCACCTCCCGCCCCCCCGCAGATTCCCCCAGGGACGAGGCTTACCTGGGGGATGTTCCAGACAGTGGCAGCTCCGGTGGCTGGTCTTTTGACCGGCTGCTGTGGCCGCCATTTGCACCTGGTCTTTGCCATGATAGGCTACGTAAGTATTTACATAGCCTATCACGGCAAGCCAAGCAAAAAACCCCCCAGCATACGCAAATTGCAGCGGCTACGGCGGCCGCCATTCGCATTCCCTATTTTTCACCATTTTAGTCAACATCAATATTTACGTAGGCTATTACGGAAAAAAAAAAGGGGAACGCAAATAGTGCCCACTACGCTATTTGCATTCCCCTTTTTTTTCGCCGTTAATAGCTTACATAAATATTTACGTAGACTAAAACGGCGAAAAATAGGGAACGCAAATGGTGGCCGCTGTAGCCGCTGCCATTTGCGTACGCCGTTTTTTTTTTTTTGCTTGGCTTGCCGTGATAGGCTACGTAAATACTTACATAGCCTATCACTGCAGCCTGGCTGGATGCAAATGGACCAGATCGCCTCCCCCCCCATTGAGGATTCCGGGGGGAGGGATGGAGCGCCTCCCCCCCAACCGCGAATCAATCCGCGAAAAGGTAAGTGACTTTTGTACATCCCTAGGTTTTAATCCCAACAAAAATATGAGGTCAGTTATTTCTTTATGTATCTAATAAATTAATTAATTGGTACCCCACCTTTCTACCAAAAATGGTACTCTAGGTGGCTTACAATCACTAATAAAACTTAATAAAAACCATAATAAGCAAATACATTACGGGAGCAATCCTACCAGGATAGGCAGTCACCTCCGAATTCGGTCGCCTCCGAATTCCGAATTCATTTGTGGCTCTTCAGCCAATTGCGGCTGTCTAGCCACAGGAAAGCAGAGCAGGAGAAGTGGCTGCTGGACGACATGTTGGATGTATCGTACCAGCATTTCTGCCTTCCCCACCCCGGAATGCCCCCAGGAATGCCCCATTTTCACTGCTCCGTGCTCCTCTTCTGAGCACGGAGCACTGGGCTGTTCTGAGCTGACTGTGAGGCAGCACGGGGGGGGGGGGGGATTGGTTCTTAGGGAACCGACCTCGGAGTGTGTGCTCTGAGGTCAGTTCCCAGAAACTGACGTATCCTATGGCCGTCTAGCTGCTGACTAGCGGCCATAGGATTGCTCCCTAAAACACTTTTAAAAACAATTAAAAACAGAACAGCATGCATTTAAAGTGTATTTATAGAGATATCTCTACACATAGGATCTACTTCAAATATTTGCAAGAGACTCTGTATACAAAATGGAGAACAATTCTATAAAGTTTCTATCCACCTCTCTCTCCCCCATTCTCTTTTTCTTGGATAGTCACAAAAATAAGCAAAATAAGCTTTAAGCAAACTGAAATGAAGATGTCTCCCTGTCTCACACCCTGAAAAAGAAAGAACCTGAGGCAGGCTAAGTTTCAGATCCTATAATCTCCTGTACCATGTCTATGTACTTCTCTTGGTCCAGTGTGTAACCTACCAGGATATCATGACATCTTTCTTTATCAGTTTTCCTTGCTGAAGGGGTATCTGAAACAGTCCTTGCTTTCCAAAACATTTTTCTCAGAGTGTACCAGGTTGATTGGCAGTGCAAGCCTATAGATATCTACTCAGAGGTAGGTGCTACTGAGTTCAATGGGTCTTACTCCCAGATAGGTGTGTATATGAGCCTAAATGTGTCCAGTTCAAGGTTGTTTATTCTGATTACTGTAATCACTGACTAAGGTTAGTGTCACGTTCCCTTGGCCCCCACCTTCCTCATGCACACATACAAGAAGAGAGGCTTCAGTCTCACATCTTTATTTCACTATTAACAGGTTCGTTACAGATGCAAATACCCGAAGAAGACTCTCAGACTACAAAGGAATAACAGCAGGGAATACAAATAGGAACTACAACATCACTGGCAGTGTGAACAAGGACTTGCTAGCTAGAATAACTTAGGGAGGGAAACCCCTCCCATCCAGTGAGGCTCCCCTACATCAACCCTCACGCATCGCCAACTGGGTCGATTGACTGAGCTCCACCTCTAACTTTTCCTGCTTTGCTCTGAGCCACAGTCTAGCATCCTTCAGGTCACGCCCCGTGCTCTCCTCCTCCTCCTTCTCCTCGATTCTCATGGAGGAGGGAGGGGGGGTTTCAGGCCCAGGTGCTAGCATCCTGAGAAGCTTGCCTAACCATATCTGACTGGCTGGGGAAGATGCCTCCCCCAGTTTTTGCTGTTTCCCCTCTGAATCTGAACTGCTAACGATCTCCATATGCTCAGAATCAATCCTGACAATTAGGTTCCTTAGCCCAGAAACAATATGGTGCCAATTGGTGATTCCAACAATCATGTAGGCTCAAGGATGGCTCCAGCTGTGTGACACCTACAAATACGGATGTGTGAATCCCCGAACATCCAGTCCGGGGGGTGGGAACATTGTGGGGAAATCTGTCCCTCTTGGTGCTTAGCAGATTTCCCCAGAGCTCCTGGCACATCCTCCAGATTTTGGTGTTTTCTCTCTCTCTCTCTCTGTAAACAGGGCAAGATACTCCAATTGCGGCCACAATCGGTATACCTTGGGAAAATTATGGCTGTAATTAGCATATTTTATGTCATTTGAGGCCAGAAAGTGCTTAGCTATACATAAATTGAGGTCACAATTTATATATAACTTAGTACTTTATGTCCACAAATGGCGTAAAGTACACTAATTATGGCCGTAATTTGCCCAAGATCTTGCTAATTGTGGCTGCAATTGGGGTATCTTGCCCTGCTTACAGAGAGAAAAACTCCTGCTGAAATCTCGAGGATATGTCTGCACAGAGAGCCAGTCCACTGGGGACTCCACAGGTCAGATTCTCAGGAATCCAACCTCATTTGGGTCCATGGCAGATTTCGCCAGCATCCCTACCAGCAAAAGAAAACTCAGCTGATAAAAGTCATCTCAGAACTGCTAGATGCCTAAAAACTGATGTCTTAGGGGTGTACGGATTCCTCACCGTCTGTTCTGGTGGGGAATCTGTGGAGGGGGATCTGTTCCTCCTCCCCGGAATCCTCCAGAGCAGCTCTGCTCGGTGAGGATTCTGGTTGTGGGGGGGAGAAACTTGGGGGCTGCTTACCTTCCCTCCTGCAGCCAGAGCCGTTTGCCTCCTCCCTGTCCCTGCCGATTGCCATGTTTTTTCTTTAAAAAGAAAAGAAAAGGCGATCGGCAGGTTGTGCCCATAGACTTAGATGCAAATAGAGTCACGAATCTTGCGTCTATGTGTCCATAGGCTTATATGCAAGATTCACGGCTCTATTTTGCATATAAGTCTATGGGCACATCCTGCCAAACGCCATTTTTTATTTTTAACAGCTCCAGGTGTTAACAGGTGTCGCTTGGGCCTCAATTGTTATTGGGAATCTTTTGTTCCCATATCTCTAGTCTGTCTGTTACCCAGGCCCCATCTACATGGCACAGCTTTGATCCCCCACCCCATCGCAACTGCGCAGCAATGCGGCTTCGTATCACCATGCCCTGTGATACACTCGCGATGTACTGGGAGCTTCCCTGAGAGACCTGCTGTGTGCTTTTTTTTTGCAATTATACTGAAATGTGCAGCTGTGCTGTCCCATGAGTGTGGGGGTGCAACACTTCAGTGGCTGTTTTATATTTGAGGGCTCTCCTGTGTCTTTCTGACCCTGTTTTAGGTAAAAATTGGGTGTTTTGTGCTCCTTCATTTCTGCACCATCAGTTTGTCAGTTCCCCAGCCCGAGACTCTTGCGATGGTTTGCTATGTGCCTAGCTATTGCTCCGAAATGGTGGCTGGAGTGATGCTGGTCCTTCCCCCCGGCCCTTGGGTACTGAGTCTACAACCATTGCAAAGATATGAAGCTGCAAAGCAGTGTGAAAGTGTGATGAAATAGATGAAAACACCCCTCTGTTCCTCTGCAACTGTGCAGCTGCAAAGGGATGGGGGAGTAAAGGGGCGTCACAGAGTGACACAGGCACTACGCACACCTACAACATGCCCACCATAAGATGCAAAGTCAGTTCGGGGAAGGAACAGATGGCCTGCAACCATGAGGGAACCTGCAGCAACCCCCCCAAATCGCAGTAAAACGACTCCTTGTAATTCCGCTTTTTCCGGGTGAAAACCATGGATGGCTGCAAAGTTGCGACTATATCATCTGTCTCAAGAGAGCCCAACTTGCACCCGCCCTGGAGTAAAAGCCTGGTGCAAATGGGGCCCAGAAACCATGTACCGCCTTGATGATGTCCACTGTCATTCTTTGCCTGTTTATCCCTGTTTCGGGTTGCAGCGAGAATGGAGATGCTTGACTATGCAGGGAGTGTACTGTAAATACACCACTGGTTGACATAAAATCCCAGCAGACACTTCTTTAGTCATGCTGCTGCTTGGCTTGTAAGGTTCCCAGCTTGTGCCACTTAATTTGGGGTGTGCATTTCCACTATCCGCCAGGGGCCCCTGAGCACAATTCTGTATTGTGACCTTCCTGCTATGAATCAGTTCTGCATTCACACAAAACTGTCGTCATATCTGAGCTATGCAGCCCCCTAAAATGATCCAGTGGCTTCAGTTTTATTTCCACAGGCATACTGCTCCTGGGCACACACATCCACATATTTATATTCTATTCGGGGAGAGCAGCTAGTAGGAATTGATGCATCAGCAACATTGCATTACCGGTGGCTCAATTGTAACCTGCAGCTCTACTCTATGCAGCATAATTTGTTATGCATAGAAATGTTCAGCTCTATTTTCCTAATCTCCTCTGAACTGTTCAGCCATTTCAACTTGGCATGGAACTTAGATCAGGAATGCATAGCACAGGAGTTAAGTATGACTTAGAGCTAGAGCTGGAAACTCTAGGGCAAGTGTCAACTCTGAGAATCAGGTTAAGGTAAAACAAGGTACAGACCTGAGCAGAAAAAGGATGTTTGGGTTTATGACACAACAGTGTTTGGTTGAGAACATAGTTAGCTCTGTGGAGGACAACTATCAACTAGACATGATGGTTATATATTGGATATGTGTTATTGTGCCAGTGAGCTACTGAGCCCAGGTTAAGATCTTGCTTTTAACATATAAAGAGCCAGTGTGGTGTAGTGGCAAGAGTGTTGGACTGGGAGCTGGGAGATCTGGGTTCTAGTCCCCACTTGGCCATGGAAGCTCACTGGGTGACTTTGGGCCAGTCACACACTCTCAACCCAACCTACCTCACAGGGTTGTTGTTGTGAGGATAAAATGGAGAGGAGGAGGATAATGTAAGCCGCCTTGGGTTCCTTGCAAGAGGAAAAAAGGCGGGATATAAATGCAATAAAAAATAAAAAAATAAAAATAAAGGCCAATTTCAAGTACAGCCTGAAGGGATCTGAGCTAGTGGTGACTGACCAGGAAAGAGATCTTGGGGTTGTGGTGGACAGCTCAATGAAGATGTCAACCCAGTGTGCGGCCACTGTAAAAAAAGGCAAACTCCGTGTTAGCCATAATTAGAAAAGGAAGTGAGAATAAAACTGCCAATGTCATACTGCCTCTATACAAATCTATGGTGCGACCACACTTGGAGTACTGTGTACAGTTCTGGTCACCACACCTAAAAAAAGATATTGTAGGTCTGGAAAAAGTGCAGAAAAGGACATCGAAAATGATCACGGGGCTGGAGCATCTCCCCTATGACAGAAGGTTACAACAGCTGAGATGGTTTAGCTTGGAACAAAGGAGGGTAAGGGGAGACATGATAGAGGTCTACAAAATTATGCATGGTGTGGAGAATGTGGAGAGGGAGACTAGATACTAAATACTAGAACCCGGAGTCATCCTATGAAGCTGATTGGTGGGAGATTCAGGACAGATAAAAGGAGGTACTTCTTCACACAGTGCATAGTTAAACTATGGACTTTGCTACCACAAGATGTAGTGAATGATGGCCACCAGTTTGGATGGCTTTAAAAGGGGGTTAGACAAATTCCTGGAGGAAAAGGCTATCAGTGGCTACTAGTCCTGATGGCTATGTGCTCCCTCCGGTACCAGAGGCAGTGAGCCTATGTACACCAGTTGCTGGGGAACATGGGTGGGAGGGTGCTGTTGTGCTCATGTCCTGCTTGTGGGTTCCTGGTTGACAGCTGGTTGGCCACTGTGTGAACAGAATGCTGTACTAGATGGACCCTTGGTCTGATCCAGCATGGCTCTTCTTATGTTCTTATGTTCTTAAGCCACCAATTACTTGGGGGACCCAGGTATTTGAGGGAGTATTTCCAGCATTACCAGCCAACTAGGGCCCTTCAGTATGCAGGAGGTGCCCTGCACGCTGCCCCCATAAATGAGGTGAGGAGGGAATTCTCAGTTGTGGGCCCCTATCTGTGGAACTCCCTTCCAGGAGAGGTGCAATTAACCCCCATGGTGACTACTTTTAAATGTAAGTTAAAGACCTTTTTATTTACAAAAACGTTGGCTCCTGACTTTGAGCAGGGGGTTGGACTCGATGATCTTATAGGCCCCTTCCAACCCTACTATTCTATGAATCTATGATTCTATGACTTGTTGGTTTTGCGTTTGTAGGTTAGATAGTTGTTATTATATTTTAATTTTTTTAATTGCGATAGTAGGATGTTATTGTTGTTGTAATGGAAGCTGCTTTATTAATATGGTAAAGCTCATCTGTGCTCTTTTTAGAGGAAGGGCAGTGTATAAGAATTATAAATAAATCAATTTGGCCCATAGGTTGAAGGTTCCCATCTCTGCTTTAAGGAATCCATGAACATCCAAAAGCCCACAGGGGACATCAGAACTGTGGGAGAAAAGTCACAAAGCCATCACTGCCACATACTCATACTCATGACTCTACTGTCATCTATAGGCTAATGGCTTTTTTCTCAAATGCAATCTGGCACTTATACAATCTGGCACTGAAGAGGTGGGGAAATCATCCGAGTGCAGGGGCGGGCAATTTGCAGCCCTCCAGAGGTATTGGTCTAAAAGTCCCATCACTGTTGGGTCCTCCGCTCAATAAGGAATGAAGCTGGAGGTCGAGGGTGAGACACTCCTTTATTCGTGCACGAAGTTGAATGACAACAAGTGGGAACAACAACCCTCCTTCCAGAACAACACATTCATATACCTGAGGAAAAACCCTGGCCTGAGGACCAATCACAGCATATCACCATATATGGCACCTAATATCCGTTATTCACAGCAGTTCCTTAATCATATGATTATTCTAAATAAGGACTGCTTTATTGCAAAGTTTTTACAGACTCACTCAACAGTTAGCAAAATTAGAAAGCAACAGTTGGCAAAGTGAGCGAATATGTTCCAGGAAATGCCTGGCACATTATGGAAGCATTCCAAGTTTCTTTTCTTAGGTTCCCCTTTTCTTGAGGCCTGTTGCTCGGGTGCGTCTGACCCTTGCTCTTAGTTATAGCAGACAAGCTAACAATGATCTTTATCAAAATAAAAATGATTCCTATCATCACCCAGCATAACCAATGCTGAGGGATCATGGGAAAAACATCTGGAGGGCCACAAGTTGCCCATCCCTGTTCTAGTGGCTGACCAAAATGTGTGACTATCATAGGCTTTAGGCCATTGTAAATGAACTCTTGGACAGATGACAGGGCATCAGTCTAGGGGGTTTCTCCATGAGCGGTTTACTCCAAGCTGGCTGTGTATTGCGGTCGTTCGGGATACATGATGTTGTGGCCATCTAGCAGCCACCCCGCAGCTTATCAGGGAAAAACAGGATTTCCCGAGACTGCTTAAAGTCCGATTCTTTTCCTTAAGTCGGGTTCTCAGCGGTATAGTTGCCATGTGCTCCAACCCTTGCATTGACCGCGGCTATGCTAGACCTGCCCAGGGGTGTGTCTTTCACCATGGCCCCGGTCAAGGGGTGTTTCTTGTGTGTTTCCTGTCCCTGGACAAACTAATTAGTGTCTACGCAGAAGTAACTCCCATTGAGGCCAATGAGGCTTCTCCCTGGAATGCTCACATCAGAACTTACCAAGATCCCCCTCAATTAAAATGGCACAGTTTGAAGCCCAGTTCCCTAAGTGCTGTAAAACACGATCTCAAGGTTTCGATTTTCCATTGTTTGGTTTATTGTCTTAGGAAGTAACTACTTGGACACTTTGTTATAGAGATCCTGTGCAGCATCATGGGGGCTGGTTTCCCATCTTTGAGTTTACTGCTCTCTTTCCCACAACAAACCCATTACTGTCTCCTCAGAAGTAACTCCCATTGTACTGAATGAGGCTTGCCCTCTGAATGCCCACATCAGAATGTACAGAGATCCCCCTGAACTGAATACAGAGTTTAAAACACAGATTCCCTGAAGCCTGTAAAGTGCTTTACCAAACCTGCGATTCTCCGTGGCTTGGTTTATTGCCTTCGGAAGTAAGTACTTCACACCTTCATTATAGAGTTCCTGCAGTTAGAAAGGGGGCTGGTTTCCCATCCCTGTGTTCCCCCCCCGCCACTCTTTCCCAGCACAAGCATATGTGTGTCTGCTTGGAAATAACTCCTATTGTGCTCAATGAGGCTCACTCCTGAAATGCAGGTGCATCTGGAGGTTCCGTGGAAAGGAGAAAGGGGGTGAGGGGAAAGCCTTTCTTATTGGTTTAACAGCTCCTGCCAGTCAGGTGACATTCACTCCAACCCCCATCCCCACCAGGAAGTATGTTCTGTGAAGTGATTTTTAATGGTGCAGAGCACTCGCTTGTGGATCCCTGCATGGACCAAAGTGCAGCAAAGCTGATTCCTTTAAAAAAATCCAAAATTCATTCATTCACTTCTTCTGTTGTCGTGGAGACATGGCCCTAGTTAGGGATGTACGAAAGTTCCGCCACGGATCTCAGGGAGGCCGAATGCCAGCGCATTCGGCCCCCGAAATCGGTGGCGGAATGGCCTGCCCCCCCCCGGACGGGACTTACCTGGGGTGGATCTTCGGGCGGCGGCGGCTGTGGCGGCAGTTCGGCGGTGGCGGCTGCGGTGGTTGGTCTTCTGACTGGCTGCCACCGCCGCCATTTCCATGTTTAAAAAAACAAACAAACAAAAAAAGTGATAGGCTACGTAAAGATTTACGTAGCCTATCACGGCTAGATTTAAAAAAAACACCGTGATAGGCTACGTAAATGTTTACGTAGCCTATCATGGCTGACTTAAAAAAACAAAAACAAAAAACGCGCGTATGCAAATGGCGGCGCCCATGGGCACCATTTGCATTCCTTCTTTTGGCACGTCTTAGTGTACGTAAACATTTACGTAGACTAAGACGGCGAAAATAAGGGGAAAGCAAATAGCGTAGACGCTATGCTTGTGAGTAGCGTATGCTACGCTTGTGAGCATCCAGTGCAGAGTGGGAGGAGTGGTGGACGTGGCCATTGCCTCCCCACTCCTCCCACTCTGCAGTTGTTGCTAGATGGCTTTTTTGCATATCTAGCTGGGTGTCTCACAGGGGGAGGGAAGGCCTGGAGAGGCCTCAGGATAGCTCATATCCCAGCCTGTCTAGTCCCCTCCCCAGACCAACACCTTTAACTCCTTTCTGAGGTTGAGATCCCAACCTTGGAGAGGCAGCCAGCGTGGTTCTTTCTGTGCCGGCTGTGAGGGGTAGGGATAAGGGGGTAGGAATGTGGATTGCTGGATCTGAGGTCAGAGCACTGCCTCTGATCTCAGATCCAGGAATCCAAAGTAGCCCATGGTACCCCAGACACTGCTTAGGGGCCATAGGATTGCTCCCTTAGGTGCTCACCTGATGCAAATGAGAGAGAGAGAGAGCCAACTGAACCTGTCTAGGAAGAAAGATCCACAATAGAAAAGGCCCAGTTATGGTTCTTGCAATTGTAATTCCCTCCTCCAAATCCCTCCCAAACTATTTAGCCACAAGGCATGCCATTTGCAAGAGTACACAGGAGATAATTTCTGTGTTGGTTGATGTTTTGCTTTTGCAAATGAGTGCTCACCGTAAAGGGGAAGTGATCAATTATCTACTTTAAACAGGCCGAGGTTGCTTTGTATCTTTTCATTTGTGTTAGAAAATGATATTGCCTGACATTCTGAGGGTGTTGTTTAGAACAGAGTCTGATGCAATTAATTTGTCCCTAAATAAACCATTCAGCAAAGAGATGGAATGCTGAATGAACAATGCAAGAATGTTCTGCAAGCCGAGCCACAAGGACAAAGGATGTGGACAAACTGGTACCAGGTATGTGAGGTGGCGGGAAGCTCATTTGCTGATACTTCCCAGTAAATTGTCGTTCCCATGGGTCTGTTCTTTCTTCTATCCATGACAAGTAAACAAACCACACCATTCTTTTTCTGAAGCTAGTTTTAGAGTATAAGGAAGAGGAAATTTTAATGAGGAAACTAGCATGCTCCATACCTCACTTTAACAATGATTACAAAGTTTAGAAGCACAAAGACTAGGTGTATACTACAGCTAGATTTGTATACTAAATGCGCTGCAGGCACTGCGGAGCTCAAACTGTGGGTTAGGCACTGGTTCCCTGTTACATGGGCCACTGGAACTGATAGAGGAGAGAGTTGCAGCAGGCTGTTCAAGACAGGACATAGCACCACCACTCAGAATCCTCCTGGTTTTTGAACGCAGGTGATCCCAGAGAGCAGTCTTAGGGTATTGCCTGCTGAAAAGCTCCTAGTACAGTATGGACAGCTTCATGCTTAGGATGGCCACTAGGCAGCTGATGGCCAATCTGATGGGTAGGATGGAGGACATGTCACTGGAAGTGGAGCCATGGGGAGTGTTCACTGGCGAGGGGAGCCAAGAGGGTCACTGGAGGTGGAGCCAAGGGTGGGCATTGGAGGTGGAGCAGTCTTTTGAATGCCCAATCGCCATCAACCCATGCCACAGAAAGGGGAAGCTGAGGCACATAAACGTTAATGTTTTATGTGCAAGGGTGGGGGTGGAGAAAACGTTTCTCTTTTCCAAAGCTTTTGGAATTGTAACTTAGATTTTATTCATTGCTTGGTAATATTGAGTATTCATTTTTCTATTGTTCCCTGTGCCTATTTGATGCATTCACTTCCCTGCTTGGTTTCATTATGTGGTTTTATTAGAATGTATGCTTCTGTGGCAGGGATTTGTTGTGTATTGTTTTATTCTGTACAGCGCCATGTACATTGATGATGCTACAACAACAACAACAACAGCCACAGCCACACAAAAACACTGCCTTGGATCCACATTCTCCTGTTCCAGCAACAACAACTATTCCACAGAGAATCAAGTGACTTTAAGATTGTGAGTGCACAGAGCAGGGGGAATTCACACAACCATACAAATGCTTAATGCTGCCATTGCTAATGATGATGTCCTGTGGAGATATTCTCAGGGCCAGATCCAGGCCGCAGTGGGCTCCAGAGCTGGCCATCAGTAGTGGTTCCCCTCCTGTGCCCCCAATACTGAACTCACATCCTACAGGTGTGAAAATACACACACACACACACAGAGTAAAAAAAAAAAGTCACTACATATATTAGTGGAAATAATGATCTTCCATGTTTGCCTGGAAGCAATAGACTAATATCTTTTCTATGGTAGAGGGCTCAAACACAAGCTTCCCCTTTTATAGCACACAGACACAGAAAACATAAAATTTACACACTGAAGCTCTCTCTCACACACACTCACTCAAGAAAGAGACATAGACTCACTGCTAGGGATGAATGAACCTACCCCTGTCCGGTATTGGTGGGCACCCGTTGAAGCTCTGCCCTTGCTCGAGCCACCCACTCGAGCCACCCACACTCACCCTGGATCCTGTCTGCAAGCACCCGCCATTTTGCTGGGCTTATTTTTATGGAAAAAAGGAGGTAATTAAAAATGCGCATATTTAAATATGCACAAATTCAGGGTGGGAAAGGCTGATCTACAAAATATTAGAGGCATAAATGGACCATTCATAAGCAGACCAATAAACCAAAAACCCTGAGGAAAATAAGAAAGAAGCTGTGCCACAATCCCTGCCAATAGTGAGCTGTACCTGTGAAAAACTGTTGGAGAATTTTTCCTCCCCTAGGACAAATTTGGTGAAATTTTCCCCCCAGTTTGTCTGCCCAAAAATAGGCTGGAGAATTTTGAGAGACCATTTGTGCACAGCTCTGCTTCTAATATATGTCCCAACGATGCACCTCCATCTTCTGTATGAACATCAACTCAAAGAAACTTTATTAATAGCGAAAACGAGTGTCTTGTGGCACCCTAAAGACTAAATATGTGTTCTGGCATAAGCTTTCATAGACTATAGCCCACTTCATCAGATACATGGAGTCTTATGGGTTTTTTTTTTCAGGATTATATACAGTATATATGGTGTGGGAACTGTAAACAGTGAGGACAGAAGGAAATTGTTGCTCAGTGGCTCTGAGTGCCCCACACCGACACCCCATAGCCTGGCTTCACGGCTCCTCCTCCTTCTCCCTAGGCAGAACAAGTCTCTTTAATTATTTATTTAAAGTGGTAAGGGATTGTTTCCCAAAGGCACCCCACACAGACACTCCTCCATTGCCTTTCTCCTTGTACGGGAATGATCTGAGCATGTGCAATTGATGATGTGCTCAGCTTGCAAACTGAAGCCACTGCTAGGCTTTGGTCCCTGTCGCATCAGGAAGGGCCCCTGATGCGACAGAACAAGGAAAGCCTTTGAAGCAAAGCAATGATGATGCCTGAAAGGTTTTTGTTGGCCCCCCTGAACTTTAATTGCCACCACCCCTGCCATTAGGCTATCCCACCCTGTCGCCACCTGCCTGCTATTGGCCTGACCTCCTATCAATATGCTGCCTGCCTGTCTGTTTCAGGTACTTGCCATCACATCTGAGTACCAAACTAGATATGACATTGGGTTGTATTCAGTGGTGTCATTCTGCTCGCACAAATGACATTGTGCTAGTGGAAAACAAGTGCAGTATCCAAGTGGGCCATTGTGCAAGCAGCACCCACCACTTGTGCAATGGAGATTTAGTGATTCTTCTAGGAACTGGAAAGGAGTGGAAACACTTGTTTCTGGAATGGGGAAGGTTGGCAGAGATTGCATGAGGGAGCTCTACTGACCTGTCCTGATTCAGAAATGAGCATTTCCACTTGTTTGGGGGTTTCCTAAAGGAAGCGCTAAATCTGCCTTGTGGAAGTGGTAGCCCCACCTGAGGATCAGAATTGTTGGTGGGCCTCAGTTGTGGAATGGTCTGCTTGGATACTGCCCAATGTTCTGAACTATGGACATGGGGAGAATCCAACTAAAGTTCCACTTGTGTAACAGCTTGCAGAACTGCCTGCAGTTCTTAGGTTTACAAAGCGGTCCAGAACCACTTGCATAACTGCTTGAGCAACAGGAAAAGGAAGGGGAGCTCCACTAGCACAGAAACTTCTTTTACTAACAGTATGTTGGATTTAGGCCATTAAATGCATCTTTGCATGTAATGTTCATGTTTTTAAAAAGGCAAATGGCACCCCGAGTGGGATGTCCTCCAAGTGCAAATAGCAGCTTGAGAGGAAAGATTTTCCTCAGGACTGCAGCAGTAGAAGAAAAGATTAAATCCCTCCTGTATGCCTGCTGCAATCCCTATAATAGCAATTCCCCAATGGATGCTATGTGCATTAAAACACCCACCCAGCCATGCACATTAAATGCAAAAAATGCATTTACCAGGATGTCTAGTGTTGCCCTGAGTACGCACACACACACCAACACAATAGTCACTTTCTTGTCCAAAGTTCCACGAGGCTCTGATGTACACACACAATTCCATGTAACTAGGAGCTTGCCTCTTCACTTCAGTGTCAGATAAGCATGGTACAATGTGAGCATGGAACATTCCCCAACATGGAAGTGAACGGAAGGAGCCCTGATCAGTTTGTGTGCAGCAGTGCTCCCACCTATATACAGGAACCGCTTGATTAGGGCATCTCAATTCCTGTTCCCCCTCTTCAGAATATGGCACTATCAAGCCAGTGTTTTAATAATCAGAGGAAGTCATCCGATCAATGTAGCAATGCCATTGCCGAACTTCTATAGATGTGACAGCTTCATCCTGGTAAAACCGCCCAAGCATTTTGTCAGGAAACCTGCTGCTACAGTTCCATTTTCAATCCCTCCTTTTATTAATACTAAAATAAAAAGTGGTAGATTATGTTATCCCAAACAAAATGTAATTTTATAACAATGCAGTATCTCTATGACGCATCAGTTCTGTGTGCTTTTCATTATGAGTTCATAGCCTTAGGATCTATGGTGCTCTAGAGATGAAGTTGCTGTTCAAAGCAGTGTAATAGAAATGATGTTATCAGGAATTCCAGTTAATTTCCTCTTACCTATTAAATAACTAAAGATATTATAAAGATGGAGAATGGCAGCCATTTTTGCCTTCCCCAACCTTTGATGATGATGATTTGTGGAAACAATGCACACAAGTCTTTCTCTGCTTCCTGGCATGCATGAGGATAGAATAGCAGGGAGATGTGGAGATGAATTCAGAACTTCCCCAGTTTGAAACACATCACCCCATTTTGATCAGGCCCCAAACCCTTTGAATTTGGTTCTAGATCAAAATGGGATTCTCCCCAATAGCTTGCCAGCCCTTTCTGCTAGTTCCCTAGCAAAAAGCAAACAACTCATCTTTGAGAAGGGAGAGGGGAGAGAGGGCTTGCTGACACAGGAGAGACCATTTTAGGCTCTCCTTAACTGGAAATGCTTAACTGGATGCACTGGGAATAGCAATGCTTTGAAGCAGCACAGAATTTGTAGTTTCCTCTGCTGTACCTATCATGTTCTTTGGGATTCTTGAGAAATAAATTAGGTATTCCAGGCTATCCAGAACCACACGCGAGAGGGTCAGTGCAGGCCCAAGAAAATGTTTAGCACTAGCTGACAATCTATATTTTTTATAATCTGGTTTCTCACATTATGCTATGGGAATGAAGAACATTGGTTTTGAACATCCTGAAAAACTCTAATGAAGTCCCAACTGCTTTGGAAGAAACCATCTGAAAATAATTTTTGACAGATCTTGTCATAATCGAGCTAATTAAAAGTTTTGTTTTAAACAGGAACACATGACAGTTTTGCTAGCCTAGAACGAATGTAATTCACAACCAGCTCTTTTTAGATAAGCCCATTTGAAATGTAGCCTGGAGAAGCTTGTGTAATTGTTCCCATCTGAAATAAACTTTCCACACTTCAAAAATTACGTTATGTTTTGTATCTGGGACAAAGGGAATGACATTTTCTTCATGGATATTATCTCTGTGTCACAAAAATTAAATCCATGAGGTGTTCTGCAAGTTGTATTCCAACAAAACTTTGAAATCTTGATTACTGGAATGCATGTGATGGTGTAGGAAATGAGGGTTCCAAATTACATTTCCAAAACTGATCACATTTATATCCAGATGTATGACTGTAGATGGCAGCATGTGTGAAAGCATGTGTCACTTTCAAATCACATCTCTTTCTGCATAGATATGCCTCCTCCTTGAAGGAGAGTGAGCATTACAGGGAACCATCTTACCCAGAGATCCATGTTACAAACATGTGTGTGTGTGGAACTCACACACATATGTTTATTGCTTTTAGCCATAGGCCATTGCAGAACAACAAGGCATGAAGACATCTGTCAGGATGAATATAGGTATAAACAAGAAGGGAAAAATTGCCTCTTCCGTTTAAAAACATTTGTGTTTTAAAATACATCTTAAAACATTCACATTTAAAATATACCTTAAATCTTACTAAAATTACTCACAAAGTCTAATAGTGAAATCACCACCGGTGTAAACACTGGGATAGTGATAAAATAGAATTTTGCATTCAATTTAGAAATGCACAAATTTAGAATAGATGTTGAAGCTCACTAAAATTAATCACAAGGTTAGCCCTTTGAGATCGTCGAATCCTCCTTACAGTCTACTGCCATCTCATCCAAGGTTCTCACTCTAGTTTTCTTTGCTGTGGTTGCATACAATGCGACTTGATAAGAAACATACTTCTGTTCATCAGATAGCAGTGGATTATTATATTCTGAAATGGCCACCCGCTATGCCTACGTTGAGACATGAGGTGAGACAAAAAACGCTCTCTGGAAAAAGCATACAGTGGACAGCACAGTAAATAGTGCACCGAATCCTCCGCAGAACCCTTTCCACAAATACAGAGTCTATGATTTACAGGAATGTGGAAATACTTGCCATCCAAGTAAGCAGATGGCATCTGCTGAAATCTTAACTCTGTAAAGGGTTTCCTCAAGGGTGGATAGGTAATAGTTGTTGAAGGCTGATAGGCTTCTTTAATGACAACAAACCATCGTGAAGAGCGATTGTTATTGATAATCTCTAGGGCTGTTCAGGGACCCCCCCAATCTGCCTTGGAAGCTGCTTTGGAGCTTCTGAGGTGGGCCCGGTTTGCTTCAGGCTGATTTGGGGGTCCTATGACCCGCTTTGTCCTCCAGAGCCGAAGCAGGATTTGGATGGCCAAATCCTGCTTCACCCCCTCACAATGCCCCTGATGCACCGCGTGAGCCCCTAGCTCCTTACCTGGGCCCTCAGGACATGTGCCAGCAGCCATCTTCTTGTTCCTTGTATTTCTGGAAATAGTTCTGGTGCCATTTGCACAGGATCTATTTCCAGAAATATACAAGGAGTCACCATTTTAAAAATGATGACTCCCTGGAACAAGAAGGCAGCTGCCAGAGTATATCCCGAGGGCCCAGGTAAGGAGCTGGGGGCTGGGTGGTCGTGGCGGCACAGCTGGGCTTCCGCATCACACTGAATCACACCAAAGCGCTTCGGAGTGACCAGACCCATTCTGTGCCACTTCATGCCCCCTCTGCCTCACCTCAGGAGCATCTTGAAGCACCCCACTTTGGCTTGTTCGGGCTTTGGGCCAAAGTGGTGCACAGCCCTAACAATCTCCCTGTCTGGGGAGAGATGGATTTTTCAATTTGTTGATTAAAGCTAGGCTGGAAGCCGAGCATAGCTGCACACTCTATGGAGATGGAATATAAATTCATTCTTTCCTGACAGGTCTTTGCCCATCCCCCTGTCTCAGTTGTTCATACCAGCATTGCTTAGGGAGTCTAGAATCAGCCATTTCATTCAGTGCACACCACCAGTATTGGATTATACTTTTGTTAACTCTAGATTCAATAAAGGGTAGATCAGTCTCTGCTCTCCACAGGGCTGCTGGTGTGCCCGGGATGTGTGTAACTCATTCAGCGTGACAAAAGATTCACTGGGAGTTTCATCTATGACAACAGTCACTCAGAACTGTTTTTCTTTGACATCCACTCTTGCTGAATAACTCTTTGGGGCCCAGTGCATTGGAGCCCTTAGCTTTCACCTATGCCATCCTTTTTTTTTTTAGATGTGCCAGGGTTGGTGTGTAATTATGTGGCAAAATGGTAGTAATCCTGGTTCACACAGGAAAGCATGGAATGTAACTGTTAGATTACTTTCTAAGAACTAGTGTGACATCCGAACTCATAAATGCTCCAGTTGATTCATTTCAGTAGGTATATTAGTCTTAGGACTGGAAAGCTATTTTCCCGCTGAGTCATTCAGTCATCTCTTAAGGGCATACAGAATTTGACTAGATTCTTTAGCAAATGTTTCAGTTCTCTTTCAAAGCCTTCCCCCCACCCCACTTGCACAGGGATTAAAAGTAGATTAACACATACTGGTGCTCTCACCTTCTCAATGAAAAATAGCATTGAACATGTTTGACAGGTGAAGAATAGAAAATGGCACCTTTCAGTGGAGAAGTCCCCTTAATCTCTGGAGTTTCCTCCCAGGAAATGGTGGTTGCCTTGGCTGGGTATCCCCATAACTCTATTCCAGGGTTGAGGAACTTTTTTTTTCTCTTGAGGGTCACATTCCCTGAGGGGTAATCTGTTAGGGGCCCCATGGCAGTGGTGGGTGGGGCTGAAGCCAGTGGTAGATGGGTGAAAGCCAAAAGTGGCCAGAGTGAAGGGTCATCTCCCCCTCCCCCCCTTTACAACCTCTCTCTCTCTCTCTCTCTCTCTCCACTCCTTCTCTTCCCCTCCCAAAGGGCTGCCAGGGGAGGTATAGACCACTCTTGCAAGATGTCTGAACTGATTGCTTGCAGAAGGCTTTTGAAATTAGGCTGAGGGCTGAAGGTTGCCTACTCCTGCCATATTCAAATCCCCCCTCAAAAGCTACCATTTCTGTGAAACCATAGGGCAATATCCAGTGCCAGAATAAGGGGCCTCTAGCACAGTGCCGATAGCAGTAGCTGGTGTGTCGGGTTTTCCAGGGAATCACTTTACACCAGCTAACGCCATTGGCGTTGTTGTGCTAGAGGTCCCTTATGCTGGCGCAACTTGATTTACATCACCGCTTGTGCTGGCTTGGATACTGCCCCATAACCTTTAAACTCAATGGAAATGGAGCCTAAGTATCTTAAGTCCATTTGCTCACATTCAAGTTTTATTAAAGGGGCAGAGGAAACTGTTTGCCTGCGTGAAGGTGAGGGATGCTTTGAGGGAGGTTGCTGTTTCAGCCAGCTTGAAAGAAACAGTAGTGAACTGCTGCTAAAAAAGGAAGCCCTGAATCAGTCCCCACAAATGTGAGAAATACAGGTCAGGTTCTAATCTTCCACTTTTGGCCAGCGTGGTACACCTATATGACATGGATTATTTGGACCCATTTCCATTTTGCTTGAAGGTGGGGTTTGGAACAGAGACTGTCTTGCTTGCCCTGATCAACTATTTTCAGCAGGGGAGAGACAAGAGAAATGTGACATTTTCCTCGACCTCTCAGCAGTTTTCAGTACCAACAATCATGGTACCCTTCTGGATCAACTGTGTAGGTTGGGAGCAAGGGCGTTCAACAACTACATGAAATTACTCAGAGACATTGCTTAACTTCTGGAGCAAGCTATCATCAGTAGGCTGTTTATACCCAGCTCCCCTGCCACTTCAATTGGAATGAAGCGTGGCAATGTGACCTTTGAATGACTTGCCCGAATTCAGTAATCGGCTGGTTCAGGATGAATACATTGAAAATTTACCCAGATAAGACAGAGTTGCTCATATTGTACACCACTCAGAGAACTTCAGTTATTGGGTGGTTTAAAAGTACAGTAAAATAAGTGAGTAAGTAAGTAAATACATGCATAAATAAATACTGAGTGTTCCTAAAACCAAAGAAGTGGTAGAAATTCTGTTTCAGGATGGGATTGCACTCCTTCTGAAAGAGCTTGGGAAAGAGCTTCTGGATATAGTTCTCCATTCTCCTGGATTCTCAGTTGGAGATTGTAGCCAGGAGCATGTTCTATCAGCTACATCTGAAATACCATTGTTGTTGTTGTTGTTGCTGTTGTTGTTGTTCTTATCTATTGACAATAAGAATTACTGATAAGCAATAAAAGTAAGGATAAATAGTACAAGAATCAATAGTGAGACCAGGACCTTAGTTCATTTATTCTTTTGTCAACTCCTTTGGGATAAAGTGGGAGACTTTGCAGAGGTTGGCATCTAAATAGATATCCCACTGATGAACACTTTATTTATTTATTTATTTATTTATTTCATTTCTATACCGCCCAATAGCCGAAGCTCTCTTCAATATTTATGTGAGTACAGGAGCTGGAAGCAGAAAAAGCAGGGTCAGGCAAGTCTGGAGACCTAAAATGGGGGGAGAGAAAGTAAGGGCTGACTTGTGACAAGTACAATCAGATCATAGTCTGCATGACCTTGTGGGGTTCACACTGTTGAAAGCACTGATTTTCATCCCAGCACTCCTATGTCCCTGTTGCGAGGGTGCACCAATGAGCCAACTGGCTTCCAACACTTTCAGAGAAATGCCTGTTAATTTTGACAGCTGCTCTATTGATGCCTGGCTTGATCTTGAGTGATGTGGGAAAACTCTGAGCATGGGGCGGATGAATCCACTCTGAAATATTAACAGTATTTTAAAAATAAAAACATTGTCAAATTGGCGCTTCCTGACTGTTTGACCTGTACTGGAAACAGCTTCACTGATGAACTACCCAACTTTCTACTACCCAACTGTTAAAGACAAATACCAGCCAGGTTCAGATGTACATAAAGATCTTAATAGACCAAAGATACTAACAAACTTTGAAGCCACACACTCTGTCCTTATGTTGCCAGTTCCTTCCTCCTTTCTTGGTGCACTGTGATTAACCCAGGAAGTCTTCAATTAAGTATAGTTTCCTGTTACATCAGGCTTGAACCTGTTTTTAAATCCTAACCTGTTCTGATCCTGGTAACCATAGTTTCTTGGTTTAGATGTAACAGGAAACTATGGTTAATTGAAGACTTCCTGGGTTAATCATCAAGTGCCAAGAAGGAAGGAGGGAAGGCAGTGCAATGATGGAGTGCACAGTCACAAGGCTCATGCATATCTTGTTCATAGCCAGGGCCAGCCTAAGACATTTTACTATCCGAGGGAGAGCAGCAAATGTATTTATTAATTTATTAATTATACTTTTAATGAGCCCAATAGCAAACATTCTCTGGGCAGATTCCAAACAATTAAAAGACTAAAATGCGATATAACAGTTAAAAATAGAAAACACAATGCAAATGTTTAAAATAATAAATAAAATACAGAGCAACAAACAGCACAGGAACATATAAAGATATATAAGAACAGCCATACAAATTTAGGAATAGGTTTAGTTCTCACACTCCCCAATGGCTTCTCTCAACAAGTCAAGGTGCATAATAGCATAATACCCAATGATGGTCAGGTTATTTTGGAACCTGAGGCAGAAAATTCCACAGATAGTTTTTCCCCTGCCTGGTTGTTGTTGTTGTTGTAATAATAATACATCAAATAACTACCAATTTGTTGCCACAGCTAACAATCAGCTGCCTGAAGCAGCCACCTCCTGACACTCACTAATGGCAGGCCAAGATATATACATCTGGCCATCCTTTTGGATGGGGAATTGGCAAATTGAGGTGCTAAAAATAATCGCAAATAAGCCTGAACATGGCAGAAGCATAGAGAATGAAAGCAATTATGCTGCATAGCAATTGTCTTCCTGTAAGTCAGGGTTGGAGGAAGGGGTAACTGAGTCTGCTTATTCTAGCCTGTTTCTTTATTACAGATGGTAATTCCTTTCTGTTGATACAATTAGGCTTCCTTATTCTGGAGACAAAGCAATTGGACACAGATAATCTTTAGCCACTATCTCGAGGAAATAAGATCATGGAAAGTATTATTACTTTGTGTTGCCACAGGATTACCCAGCATAAACAAGCTATTATATTAACCTATCAGTAATCCAGAAAGAAAAAGCCATGTTGATACTTTAATGTTCTCTCTTGAGACATGAGGGATACAAACTCTTAGGGAAACAGAGGGGTTTTTTTTGTGTGTGTTTGTGTCAAAGTAGGCCAGGATTTAGTTTTATTTTAAATTCTCTACTCCTAAAAGTTAAAACTAGATATAAGCAAGTTGAATGCCAGCTTTCAACACTGAAACAAATATGATTTTAACTTATCCATCTTTTCCAGGATCCCATCTTAAACTATAGAATTCACTACCACAAAGACAGCCACCAACCTGGATGGCTTTAAAAGGGGATTGTACTCAACTTGTTCAACATGGGGTGAGATCATGTGGAGCCCTCCCCAACATCTACTTCTTTCTGCATCCAATCCTGGTCCTGTATCTCAGTACTTACATAGCAACTGCCCATGATGTTGGGATCCAGGGGTTAGAGATTGAATTCAGGTGAATCTGAGGTAGTGATAATTATGCTCCTTTCATCAAATCTACCTAGTGAGAAGGCATATATATATATATATATATATATATATATATATATATATATATTGTTCATCATTCATGTTCTTGTAGTCTTGATACTAGACTACTTCAATGTGCCTTATGTAGGGTTGCCATTGACAACTGTCCAGAAACCTCACCTGGTACAGAAAGTAGTAGTTTATCTCTTGATGCATTGAGTCACTGAGAGCACCTTACATGAGCATTCTAGAATGCACACTGGCTGCCAGGCACAATTCAAGACACTGGTTTTTGACCCATAAACAGTTTGGATTGAAGACAGATGTATCATTTCAAAAGTGATGGATATTGGTTGAAAGTGGGATTGCTGGCTGAAAAACATTTTCTGCCTTGTGACAAGCTCTGGGAAACAAAACAAAACCAAACAAAACAAAGATTTTGCACCCTTTTAGGATTTTCGGTTGAACCAGGGAAAACCCAGCAGTGATGGACAACATTTTTTTGTCTTGGCTAGCACCCATACCAGCATATCTCTCCCCAATTTCTGGAGCAGTTTTGTAAATATTTTTATAATCTTTGCAGGTGTGTGTGTGTGTGTGTGTGTGGGAAGATAAATTGAAGGATAAGGACATGAGAAGAGCCATGCAGAATCACATGAGAGGCCTATTTAGTCCGGGTCCGGCACTCTATTCACACAGTGGCCAACCATCTGTGGGAATCCCACAGCTAGGACATGTATGCAATACCCTCCTCCCCCTCATGGTCCCTGACTGGTACAGAGGCATACTGCCTCCAATACTGGTGGTAATATATAGTAGGGATGGTGGAGAATTCCACCACGGATTTCAGTGAGGCTGAATGCCAGTGCCGCCCCTGAAACCCGTGGTGGAACGGCCTCCTACCCGCCACCCCCCTGCGGAATCCCCCCCGGGACGAAGCTTACCTGGCGTGGATGTTCCAGTGGCAGTGGCTCCGGCAGTGGTGGCAGCAGCAGCAGCTGGTCTCTCGGCTGCCTGCTGCGGACTCAAATGGCGGCCACCATGCCATTTGCGTAGCTGCCTTTGCCATGATAGGCTATGTAAATACTTATGTAGCCTATCACGGCAAGCAAAAAAAACAACCGCGTACACAAATGGTGGCGGCTATGGCGGCCACCATTTGCATTCCCTTTTTTTCACTGTTTTAGCCTGCGTAAATATTTACATAAGCTATTACGGTGAAAAAAGGGGAACACAAATAGCGTAGTGGGCACTATTTGCATTCCCCTTTTTTTTGCCGTAATAGCTTACGTAAATGTTTACGTAGGCTAAAACAGTGAAAAAAAGGGAATGCAAATGGCGGCCACCGTAGCCGCCGCCATTTGCGTACGTGGTGTTTTTTTTTCTGGAAGGCTGCCCAGCGGCCGGATGTCTGGCTGCGGGCGGCCCCGGCCAGCGGCTCCGCAGAATCTCCGCAGAGTGGAGCCAGCCAGATTAGGATTTCAGGGGGAGGTGCGGAGCGCCTCCCCCCCACCGTGAATCACCCCATCGAAAAGGTAAGTGACTTTCGTACATCCCTAATATATAGCCATCATGACTAGTAGTAGCCATTGATAGCCTTATCCTCCATGAATTTGTCTAATCCCCCTTTAAAGCCATCCAAGTTGGTGGTGGTCGTCTTGGTTGTAGTGAATTCCATAGTTTAACTATGCACTGTGTCAAGAAGTCCTTCCTTTTATCTGTCTTGAATCTCCCACCACTCAGCTTCATGGGGTGACCCCAGGTTCTAGTACTATGGGAAAGATGAACAACTGTCTACATAAATACATATGTGCGTCTCTTTTTTTTTTCTAAGTTGGACAGTTTATATCTGATCCATGAAAGAGGGGACAAGACTGACAAAGGGCTACATCAGCATTTGACTTGCTAGTATGTATGAGTGTAAGGCAAGCTGAGAAACTAGGTCCACACTGCAATTGAAGAGTCAACTGTGACTGCTTTTAGTCTTGAGAATTCTATTATTTAATTTTCTGCAAAAACATAAAAACAAAAACCTATGCCTATCTTCTCCCTTGCACTAAATTATCTTTGAGACTACTATACCTCCTTCCTTATGTTCTATCAAAACCTTTAAAATAGCCTTGTTCATTGAACATCCATGTACCAAATTTGAACAGCAGGATATTGTAGACAAAACATAGTTCATGACTGCTGTACAATTCTGAAACTCCCTAAGCTTAATACTGAAACTTTTTAATAGCCAGGGTTGAGCAGATGCTCAATAATTGCAATAAGTTTTTATATAAAATAGTACCATGGCATTTTAAAAAGTTGACTTTTAGGGGTCTGCTTGTAATAATTACTAGCCCTGGACTGTAGGGGTGAGAAGATAGAAATCAAAATAAACAAAATAAACACAAAGCATGCATGATGTTCATTCATCCTCAGCTTTCCATTTTATAGAGGGCAGATGAAAATTAAACAAGAATCTTGTTTTTATTTACCCTTGACTGCATCACTGCATCACAACTAAAAAATTCAGTAATATATGCATACAATATTTTATCTAAAAGTGATGCTATCTCCTAAAGAAGCATTTGTTATGTAGCTATTTGCAGATATTCTTTAGTAGAGGTTAATAAATATTCATGGTTGCATTCATGAAAAATCCACCAAAGTCATAACACCCTATGTAGAGGAGATTGTTTCATGACAATGTAACGAATACACAAAACAAGTGTACACTTTTCATAGTGAAGGATTCATATTAGAACCTAAACCCACAAGTTACAGCAGGTGGTCAATTCATTCATGAATATAGATTAATATAGATTTATGGGGCCAAGGGTGAACAAGACAATCATGGGCACTGCTTGAAAACACTCCACATAGTGGTTCTAACTGGTTAGCGGTTCTAACCTGTATCAATAAATATTTATTTTATTTTAATTTAATATATTTAATTTCTGTACTGCCCACTAGCTGAAGCTCTCTGGGCAGTTCACAGATATGTCATAAGTAGTGGGCTCTAACAGTGCAGAGACAACTGTTTCCATGCTTTCTTCTAGGTAATGTGGTAAATGACAAACTGCTTTCACTGGGACATCTAGCACTGTATTAAATTTATTCAGAAAAGAAACTTGAGGGAGAAATGTTGGTATTTTTTTTTTCCAGTTCACACTTAAATAATAGTTTAAGAGTTGCTTCTAATTAGACGTTCAGACTGCAATTCTCTTGTACATCCTACTGAACTCAGTGGTGCTTTGTTCTGAGTGGGCATGTATAGGATTGCACCATCAATACTCAGGTTCATATGATCAAGTGTGGAATATGTACATGTTTCATTGGTTGTGAATATCACCTGCATGTATTGGTTGTGGCTTTTTCTTTCAAAATGCATTTGAGTGATGATAAGGAAAAGGATCAGGCCTTCACACATTCATGCATTTGAAAGGTAAACAATATTATTTACATGTACACAGGCCCTTCCTCATTTTATTTGAGACTTGCGCATTTTGCATTTGGGTGTAGGATTCATGAGCACTTTTTATACTCTGGTACACATATTAAAATTCCAAGTATACAAAGATTGCATAGAATATGAATGGCATGTTTGTAATTATTTCTTTGTCTTCCCCTTCAAATGCACATGAGTGTCAGTGGAAGGAAGGAAATAAATAAATAAAGAGACCATTTGGCAGCAAAAAGCAGTGAATAATTGTCATGGACCAGTATGGACAATTAGTCACTGCTATTTGCTTCCAAATATGCCCTAGTGTGTAGCCTCTGTCTTTCTTTCTTTCCACGAACCCTCGTCCTCAGAGAATCCCCACCCCTTGTCCTCTGAGGAGGCTCCAGAGTTAAATGGTTCTGGGAGATGACTCAGCCATGGAAAGACATCATGAGGCTTCCACCTCCCCAGGACCCAGTTCACCAGAAAGTTCCAGGAGTTGGCTCCCCTGTGTTCAGAGGAGGTCACATTAACATCAGACTCTGAGGACTCAGGCCACAAGGACACTAGCTTACTCCAGCAACTCCCACATTGTCACAGCCTGAGATTGCTAAAATAGATGAGGACTCTTTAAGAGACCAAGCCTCAGTCAGTATGGGGCCAAAACACTGCTACATTTCTATTTAAGTCTCTGCCTTGCCCTGTTCCTTGTTGCAGCAACATATAGAAACCCCCCTTTAGCTTCTTGCCTCAGCACTACTTGCAGCTTTCCATGGTGCTGATCTCTTTCATAGACTCATAGAATAGTAGGGTTGGAAGGGGCCTACAAGACCATCTAGTCCAACCCCCCCACTCAGTGCCATCTTGCTTCCTGAGAAACCTGGGTCCAATCCATAGCAAAACTCTGCAACCCAAGCTACATCACAGAGCATCATCAGAACCCATGGCCTGAAATGATACAGCAGTATACAAATAGTCCATTCTTACTTGGCATGGTCTGTAAATACCTGATCTTTGTATACCTGTGTGCAAAATTTACATGATGAGTGACTCTAAGCAAGCCTCTGAAAAAAATACACTTGGGTCCAGAGAAGCACAGGCAGAAAAGGGTTGGCAGAAGGTGCCTTTCCTCTCTCCTTCCACAGAAGCTCCGCAAGCTCCACTCATGGAAGGTGCTTCTGCCTGTTTTTTGGTGACCCTCTTCCACCTCAGTCCCCCATGCCACAACCCACCTCATTCAGGAGGGTACCCAGTCATCAGGAGAGGCTTTTGAAGGGGCTGCCAGGGGTAGGAGGTGAAGTGGGGAAGGCACTTTTTCCTGCCTTGCTTCTGCCAGAACTTCTCCGGTTCCAAAGCATGACCTCTAATACCTGAGCCCAACAGTGTAAAATTATTTTATTTGAGAAACAGTATTACTCTTTTAATCCTAAGAAATCTTCACTTTTGGTCATTTTCTTTGGCATGTTACATCCTTGCCCTTTAGAAAACATTTCACGTTGACATCCGTACTTTGAAGCAACTGCAAGTAACAGATCTTTAGTGTTGTTGCTTCTTTATACCACAAATGCTTCAGGTTCTGGGATAGTGGGTCCTGGGAGGGGGAAAAAAGTATCAGTTTAATTCCTTTCATGCTTCAAGCATTCTGTGTTGCTGCTAGACATCCAAGGTAGGTCTTTTTGTAATGCTTCCATATATTCTGTATTATTACATATTTATTGATACTCAATTGTCACTATTGGCTGAGGATATTTCTACATTATTCTTAAAGACACACTGCTAATTACTGTGGCTCTTCCTTGAGGATCTGACACCCATGTAATTTTTTAACAAGATGAAATAACTAAGGCCCAGTTCTCATATTCATCTGCTGGTGATCTTCTGCATGTAGTATGGCATCAGGACTGCATCATTTTCCCGAGCCCTAGCTCCATTTATAATCAATATACTGATCCAGTCAACAGACAATAACACTTATACAACAATTGTTGTTGTTGTTCAGTCATTCAGTCATGTCCGACTCTTCATGACCCCATGGACCATAGCATGCCAGGCCTTCCTGTCCTGCGCTCTCTCCCGGAGCGTGCTCAATTCCATATTCATTGCATCAGTGATGCTATCTAGCCATTTCATCCTCTGCCGTCCTTCTCATTTTGCCTTCAGTCTTTCCCTCTTACATTCCAGGTTCCTAAACAATATTGTTCTTTACAGCATTGGATTTTCTTTTCACCACCAGACACATCCACAGCTGAGTGTCCTTTCGGCTTTGGCCCAGCCGCTTCACTCTTTCTGGTGCTACTTGGAAATACCCTCTGCTCTTCCCCAGTAGTATATCGGACACCTTCCGACCTCATCTTCCGGCGTCATATCTTTTAGCCTTGTGATATGTTCCATGGGGTTTTCTTGATAAGAATACTGGAGTGGGTTGCCATTTCCTTTTCCAGTGGACCACATTTTGTCAGAACTCTCTGCCATGACCTGTCCGTCTTGGGTGGCCCTGCACGGCATAGCTTATGGCTTCACTGAGTTATGCAAGCCCCTTCACCACAACAAGGCAGTGATCCATGAAGGGGATACAAGTACAAGAATTAACATGCAGGAATAACATTTTTTAAAAAACCAGTTAACTTACAGAAGTAAAGTCCAAAAACATAGATCAGGTATCTCTATTAATACAAAAAACCAAGTAATTGGATAATATTTTAGCTCATATCCTCATTACTTTCAGCAAAACTTTAGCTACAATTTTTCTTTTTGTATTAGAAAGAAAAAGAAGAAAATAATATTTAGATGATCTTCCTGGATACAAAGAGCTTAACAGATTAATTAACTCATTAGGAAAATTTCTGTTGAAAAATACAGAAATAAAACCATGGCTAAGGGAGCAATCCTATGTCCACTAGACATTGGCTAGATGGCCATAGGATATCTGGTTTTCTGGGCTCCGAGGTTGGTTCCTGGAGAACCAACCTCCCCCCACTTCCATGCTGCCTCCAAGGCTGTGCAGAACAGCACTGTCCTCTACACTCACAAGAGGAGTGCAGAATGGCTGAAAAGGGGCATTCCCGGAGGGTGCTCTCGGGTGGGAAGGGCAGAAATGCCTGTACAACACATCTAATGTGTCGTACAGCACCATCCCCACTCAGCCCTCCTGCGGCTACACAGCCGCAATTAGCTATCTAGCCAAAAATGCAGGGCAGGAGAAGCATGGAGGGCACGATCCCCTCTGTGCTTCTCCTGCCCTGCATTGGATAGGCAGTGGCCTCTGAGTTCGGAGGTGGCCGCCTGTCTGAATAGGATTGTGCCCTTACTGTTTCAATTTCTTCTGAACTGTAGCTACATGGAAAGCAGCACCGCTCCTCCCAACTGAGCTCTGTAAACAGCCTTTACATAAAATACCATACCATGGCCCACCCCAACAAGAGGTCAAGAGTTGATTATGGGTCACCTGGGGCTTAGCATCTTCCTACTATTTAATATAAAATTAATGGTTGAGTTTTAATATTTTTTTTAATTGTTAGCTGCCTTGAGAACTTTTGCCAAAAGGCAGTTTAGAACATTTCTAAATTTGTTGGATAAAGAAATACCCTCTAGCTCCAGTGGAACTGAATATGACTCTGGGTCAGGTAGCCAATCATTTGCTACCTCATACCTTGCAGATAGATAGAGGGAGCGGGGGGGATGGATAGGACAGGGAACTGTTCCTGCTAAAAACACACACACACAATAGAAGGAGAATATTCAGGAACACAACCACAGGTAAGAGGCCACCAACCCATCCTGGTGGTGGTGGGCTTTTCCCCAATCTGACCTAGGGAACTGGTTATTCTTCATAGGCACACCTGTACTGTCCAGGTGCCCTGGTATGCATGGAAAAAGGCTGTGTCTTTGCAGCTTACCATCCACCTCGGATGGAGTAACTAGGTGACACATTCAGTCTTTCTGAATTCCTTCAACTATACAATTACATAGCAACATATGTATGTGGCGTTATGCACAAAGAAATAAGACATGGTCATAAAAATATAAGAAGGACCATGCTGGATCAAACCAAAGTATTATCTAGTCTAGCATTCTGTTTGTACAACAGCCAACCAGATACCTATGGGAAGCCAACAAGTACTATATGACCACAATAACACCCTGGAGGTAATATATAGCCATCATGACCAGTAGCCATTGATAGCCTTGCCCTTGGGAAATCCTTGGGCTGCAGTCCTATACTCACTTACCTAGGAGTAAATCCCATTGAACTCAATGGGGCTTACTTCTGAGTATATATGCATAGGGTTGCACTTTAAGACCATTTAGCCAGCACTGGAATAACTGATTTCCTGAATCCAGATAAAGTAAATATTAAATCAGCTAAATTAAAACCTGATAGAGATCTCCGCTCTGCTGCATTTCTGTCCTAGCTGTAAAGATGTTGCAGTTGTATATGGAACAAAAACAAATAAAGAGCAGAAAAAAGAGAACATTGAGATTTTTATGCTGCTTCAATTTACATTTCTATGACTGATTTTGGCAACATGAATTATTTGACCTGCAATGTGTTTTTATACATATATACGAATGATATGCAAACAACTGACCTAGCTCACTGTAGGCACAAAGATTTTGCAATAAGCCCAAATCACGTTTTAGATAGCAATAAGAACTTTTGCAATGACTTTCTAGCTTTCACAGATGAATAGTATCACTGTTTGCTTCAGTTTACTAAAACCAAATTGCAATTCTGTTTGGGTTTTTTTCTGTATGTGCTTAATGTAGAACTTATGGAGCTGAGCCAGAAACAAATCCCCAACAAACCTCTCTTTGTCTCAGATGCCTGTTCTAGGAATCTCTTTACTTTGGTAGGCATAGAATTCTGGGTACTTCTACAGTGCTTTCTGCTTCATTGACTACGCTAAAGCCTTTGATTGTGTGGATCACAACAAACTGTGGCAGATTCTTAAAGTGATGGGAGTACCAGACCACCTTACCTGTCTCCTGAGAAACCTGTACGAGGGTCAAGAAGCAACAGTAAGAACCAGACATGGAACAACCGATTGGTTCAAAATTGGGAAAGGAGTACGACAAGGCTGCATATTGTCACCCTGCTTATTTAACTTATATGCAGAGTACATCATGAGAAATGCCGGGTTGGATGAATCAGAGGTCGGAATTAAGATTGCTGGGAGAATTATCAACAACCTCCGATATGCAGACGATACCACCCTAATGGCAGAAAGCGAAGAGGATCTCAAGAGCCTGTTGTTGAGGGTGAAAGATGAGAGTGCAAAAGCTGGTTTGAAACTCAACATTAAAAAAACTAAGCTCATGGCATCTGGCCCCATCACTTCCTGGCATATAGAAGGGGAAGAAATGGAAGCAGTGACAGATTTTACTTTCTTGGGCTCCAAGATCACCGCAGACGGTGACTGTAGCCCTGAAATTAAAAGACGCTTGCTCCTTGGGAGGAAAGCTATGGCCAACCTAGAGAGCATAGTCAGAAGCAGAGACATCACCTTGCCGACAAAGGTCCGTCTAATCAAAGCTATGGTTTTCCCAGTAGTAATGTATGGCTGTGAGAGCTGGACTATAAGGAAGGCGGAGCGCCGAAGAATTGATGCTTTCGAACTGTGGTGCTGGAGAAGACTCTTACGAGTCCCCTGGACTGCAAGGAGGTCAAATCAGTCCATCCTAAAGGAAATCAACCCTGAGTGCTCATTGGGAGGACAGATAATGAAGCTGAAGCTCCAATATTTTGGCCACCTAATGCGAAGAGAAAACTCCCTGGAAAAGACCCTGATGCTGGGAAAGACTGAAGGCAAAAGGAGAAGGGGACGGCAGAGGATGAGATGGCTAGATAGCATCACGGATGCAATGAATATGAACTTGAGCACGCTCCAGGAGAGAGCGCAGGACAGGAAGGCCTGGCGTGCTATGGTCCATGGGGTCACGAAGAGTCGGACACGACTGAATGACTGAACAACAACAACAACAACAGTGCTTGCTCTAATCTAGCCTTCCCCACACCTTTTTTGCCCCTTTCTTTTGATCTCAGGTTTATTATTTCAGAGTAAAATGTTGTGAGCCAAGTGGCTTGGACACAAGATTGAGGACAACCACTACGACAACATCTGTGGCTCTGCTCCAAGTGTTTTCCCTGAGAGAGGGTCAGAGGGTGGCAACAAGGGAGAGGGCCTTTTCAGGGGTGGCTCTCAAATTGTGCAATGCTCTACCCAGCGAGGCCCACCTGGTGCCCACATTGTCATCTTTTCAGTGACAGGTTAAGACTTTCCTGTCATCCCAGGCATTTGATGATGGGCTTTTTACTGCATCAACTGAAGTGCATGGCTGACACTGATGTTTTACTTGTTTATGGGGCCTTGATATTTTAGTGGAAATGGTTTTTAGCTGTTTTAAATTCTGTATGTTTGCTTAAATCTTTTTGTAAGTCACCTTGAATTTTGTTGATCTTGAGTTTTGTAAGTCATCTTGAGTTAAAAAAAAGAGAACGATAACTAAGAAATCAAATAAACAACAACAACAATGACAATGACAACAATGAGGGCAGAAGATGCTGAGTGAATAATTCAGGTGTCCACTGGTCACCTTCTTATTTGTGTTGCTGTTCCTTTTCTTGAATGATTTTTATTGACTTGGAGCCTTGTTTGTCTTTCTCATATGCTCCTCTTTGCTGCCAATCAAAGCAAACGTTCCTGCTGGTGGAAATTGGCAAGGTGATTTTTGTCAATTTGATCTTCCCCCTGCAGCCTCCAGCCTCATCTGGCATGCTGTTCTGGAGGGTCCCAAACCCCCTGGAGTGAATTTTCAAGAGCACATGGGGCTACAGAAGGAAGGGGGAATCAGCAAAAATTGCTTTCTCGTTTATACTTGTGGGACCATCCCATGAGCACAGATGTGCTCCCAAGAACTTAGGATTCCAGCCATTGTGGAAAGCTTAGGAAAGTCACACTGAGAGCCTTTTGGAACTAAAAGAGGGATACATGTATTTTAAATAAATAAAAATAAAAATGAGATGGCTCCATTGACTTCTCTGGGAGGTTTTCCTGTTGGTTTGAAATGAATTTACCCTGTTTGGTGTTTAGTGCTCCAATATTTTCAGCGACATGCTCTCATATCAGCCTTTTAAAAACAAAAGCCAAGTACATGATTTTTGCCTAATGCTGTGAAGAAAGCAGCTTGAAGAATGATTCCATTAAATCCATCAGGAATTTCTCCTGTTGATTCCAAAAAATCCACATATAAAATACATAAAATACATTTTATTAAATACTTTCTATCATCTATCTCACTCCAACATTTTCATTTCATAAAGTGGTTATTCCACTCGGCCTAATCATAGAATCATAGAATAGTAGGGTTGGAAGGGGCCTACAAGGCCATCGAGTCCAACCCCCTGCTCAGTGCAGGAATCCAAGTCAGAGCATCCCTGACAGATGGCTGTCCAGCCACGTCTTGAACGCCTCCAGTGTGGGAGAGCCCACCACCTCCCTAGGTAATTGGTTCCATTGTCATATTTCTCTAACAGTCAGGAAGTTTTTCCTGATGTTCAGCCGGAATCTGGCTTCCTGTAACTTGAGCCCATTATTCCGTGTCCTGCACTCTGGGATGATCGAGAAGAGATGCTGGCCTTCCTCTCTGTGACAACCTTTCAAGTACTTGAAGAGCGCTATCCTATCTCCCCTCAGTCTTCTCTTCTCAAGGCTAAACATGCCCGGTTCTTTCAGTCTCTCTTCATAGGGCTTTGTTTCCAGTCCCCTGATCACCTTTGTTGCCCTCCTCTGAACCCTCTCCAGTTTGTCTGCATCCTTCTTAAAGGGTGGTGCCCAGAACTGGACACAGTACTCAAGATGAGGCCTAAGCAGTGCTGAGTAGAGGGGAACTAGTAGTTCCCAGGATTTGGAAGCTATGCTTCTATTAATGCAGCCCGAAAGAGCATTTGCCTTTTTTGCAGCCACATCACATTATTGGCTCATATTCAGCTTGTGATTGACAACAATTCCAAGATCCTTCTCATTTGTCGTGTTGTTGAGCCACGTATCCCTCATCTTGTAACTGTGCATTTGGTTTCTTTTTCCTAGGTGCAGAATTTGGCATTTATCCCTATTAAATGTCATTCTGTTGTTTTCTGCCCAGCGCTCCAGTCTATCCAGATCACTTTGAATTTTGTTTATGTCTTCCAAAGTATTAGCTATCCTGCCCAATTTTGTGTCATCTGCAAATTTGATGAGCATTCCCTGCACCTCCTCCTCCAAGTCATTAATAAAAATGTTGAAGAGCACTGGGCCCAGGATTGAGCCCTGCGGTACCCCGCTTGTTACTTCTCCCCAGTTTGAGAAGGTCCCATTGATAAGCACTCTTTGAGTCCGATTCTGTAGCCAACTGTGGATCCACTGGATCGTTGTCTCATCTAGCCCACTTTGAGCTAGTTTGCTCATCAGGAGATCATGGGGCACTTTGTCAAAAGCTTTGCTGAAGTCGAGGTATATTATATCTACAGCATTCCCACGGTCCACAAGGGAGGTGACTTGATCAAAAAATAAGATCAGATTCATCTGGCAGGACTTGTTCTTGACAAATCCATGTTGGCTTCGAGTAATCACCGCATTGTTTTCAAGGTGCTTCCAGATGGATTGCTTTATCATCTGCTCCAGAATTTTCCCAGGGATTGATGTCAGACTGACTGGTCTGTAGTTCCCAGGTTCCTCCTTTTTACCCTTTTTGAAGATAGGGACCACATTAGCCCTCCTCCAGTCATCTGGCACTTCACCCGTCCTCCATGATTTCTCAAAGAGAATAGACGGCGGTTCTGAGAGTTCTTCTGCCAGTTCCTTTATGACTCTAGGATGCAGTTCATCTGGCCCTGGAGATTTGAACTCATTCAAAGGAATTAGATGTTCCTTGACCATATGCCTATCGATCTCAAGCTGCAATCCTGCCCCTTCAGCCTGTACTTTGCCTTTGCCAGGAGGGTCATAGACCCTCTTTTGGGAGAAGACTGAGCCAAAGTAGGAATTGAGCACCTCTGCCTTTTCTTTGTCCTCTGTTATCGTTTTGCCATCCTTATTTAATAGCTGAACCACCATTTCTTTCCTCTGCCTTTTACTATGCACGTAGCTGAAGAAAGCCTTTTTGTTGTTTTTAGCATCCCTCGCTAACCTCAGCTCGTTCTCAGCTTTAGCTTTCCTGATGCCATCCCTGCAATTCTGTGCTACCTGCCTGTACTCTTCCTTTGTTACTTGGCCTTCTTTCCACTTCCTATATGTAATATTTTTTTTAATATTTTTTAAAATAATGTTTTTATTGGATAACTTTATTTGCCTCCTCTTCCAGTTTTTCTTTCTTTCTCTGTTGGCTTTTAAACATTAAGTAATTAATTTATTAATTACTTCTAGCTAGAATTCCTGGCACTCCAAGGGAAGCAGGCCAGGCACCCTTGATGAGATATGAGTGGGGCAGATTACTTCGGCACTTGCTCAGGATCAGAAATCCAATAAACTTGTGGCCTTATATTAACACAGACTGTGGGTTTGGTTCAGCAGAAGCCTCCTGAAAATGGAAGGGATCCTTCTGTCAGCAAGAGACTTTGGGTCCAAGGGAGCTTTTCCACTGGGTGAACAGCAGATGAGGCAATCTTCCTTCATTCTCTCCTGTGGTCCTCTTCCCCACCCACCCCAAATCTGCTCTGGAGGGTTAGGGGACCTTCTAAAACAGTGGGAGATGTGGCACTGAGTCCTGCAAATGGAGGGGACCATTGGTGAAAATCACCTCCTTACTTTTTCTGACTGCGGAAGCGTTCTGAGAGGAACTCCACCTGAGGATGCTCCAGTCATGGGATAAAAACTCTGGATTCAACCCAATAATGTCTCACATATCTTCATTCTTCGGTCCAAGAGTCAATCTTATCGATACATTTTTCTGTCAAACCAATTAGCTGTACAAAAAAGAGAGGATTTTTTAAAGGAAGTGTTAAAAGTTTTGAAAAAGTAATCATTTATATATGGGATATCATTTTATTCAACTGTATTATATCTATTGAATTCCTTTCCATTAAACCTATTCATTCCTAAACCAGAAGCTGATGCTCCTCTCTGAAGCAAAGGAAGATTAAATGCCACTTGAATACTGCTTAGCATCCTGCCATTTCTATTTGAGGGCACTATACTGCTGTAATGAGTTTTCATTCATAATGGATGGTTTGCTCAGTTCTCTGATTTGCTGTGAGATAGCTGAGTGTAGCAAATGCAATCTATCATTTTTATGACATATATTTCTATTGTAGTCATAACAATGTACTTTGTATCTCATTGAAAATCTGTTCTATTGGTAAGATTGTAGGTTTGCTCACTATGGGCACATTTGCACAATTAAGGACTAGTTAAGAAGAATTTCACACTTTTGCCAAAGAACTGTTCGTTCTTTATTTTGTTGTTTGTTCTTTATTTTGCCAATGGGTGTTTAAAAAGAGATGCTTAAGTTTTTGATGCTTAAATAAAACAGCCAGTTGTTCAGGCATTCTAAAAATACAATTCTACCTTTTTAAATAAAAATATTCAAGAAGCTCCAGTTTTAATTCAAGATTGTTAGACTCAGCTTTTGTAGGCTACAGTCTGAGGCACCCATTGAACTAATTGGGTCTTACTTCCAAGAAAACATGTTTAAGGTCAAGCCATAACATGCATTTCAGATCAGGCTGTTAGACAGTGCTTGCCATGTTCATATTAGGGATGTCAGAGAATTCTGCCATGGATCTTGGTGAGCCGCCAGGGACATTCGACAAAGGTAAGTCCCATCCTGGGGGGCGGACCGTTTCTCCACCAATTTTGGGGGGCCGAATGCGTTGACATTCGGCCTCCCAGAGATTCGTGGAGAAATTCTCCGACATCCCTAAAATGCGTAAGCAAATGGCGGTGGCTATGGCCGCCGCCATTTGCGTTCCTTCTTTTTGGCTGTCTTAATCTACATAAATATTTATGTAGACTATGACGGCGAAAATCAAGGGGAACGTAAATAGCGTAGCGGGCGCTATTTGCATCCCTTTTTCATTCACTGTTTTAGCCTACGTAAATCTTTACATAGGCTAAAACGGGGAATCAAAAGGGGACACAAATGGTGCCCGCTATGCTATTTGCATTCCCCTTGATTTTCGCCATCATAGTCTACGTAAATATTTATGTAGATTAAGTCAGTAAAAAGAAGGAACGCAAATGGCGGTGGCCATAGCCACCGCCATTTGCTTACGCATTTTAGGGATGTTGGAGAATTTCTCCACGAATCTCTGGGAGGCCGAATGTCAACGCATTCGGCCCCCCAAAATTGGTGGAGAAATGGTCCGCCCCCCGGGATGGGACTTACCTTTGTCGAATGTCCCTGGCGGCTCCCGGCGGCGGTTCGGCGGCGGCGGTGGCTGGTCTTCTGACCGGCTGCCACCGCCACCATTTCCCAGTAAAAAAAACAACAACAACAAACGTGATAGGCTATGTAAAGATTTACGTAGCTTATCACAGCTAGATTTTCAAAAAACTACGTAAATCCTTACGTAGCTTATCACAGCTGACTTTGGGGAAAAAAAAATTGCGTATGCAAATGGCGGCACCCATGGACACCACCATTTGCGTTCCTTATTTGGGCACATGTAGTCTACATAAACATTTACATAGACTATGGTGAAAATAAGGGCAACGCAAATAGCGTTTGCGTACGCGCTTTTTTTTTTTCCCCCCAAAGTCAGCCGTGATAGGCTACGTAAGGATTTACATAGCCTATCACGGCTGACTGCAGGGATGCAAACGGTGGCGGCTATGGCCGCCGCCATTTGCGTCCTGGCAGGAGATGAGATTTGCGGCCGGAGGGACGGGGCACCTCCCCCCCCCGGCCAGAATTTCAGCTGGAGGGATGGGGCACCTCCCCCCGGCCAGAATTTTGGCGGGGAGGGATGGGGCGCCTCCCACCCCGCCCAGAATTTTGGGGGGAGTGACGGAGCGCCTCCCCCCCACTGCGAAGCAAGCTGCGGGATAAGTTAAGGGACTTTCGTCCATCCCTAACGTGTTTTTTTGTTTTTGTTTTTACCCAGAGCCCTCTGTGGTCAGAAATCCGGCTGCAGACGGCTGTGGCCTGGCCGGGCCTGGCCGGCTGCTCCACGGAGCTTCTGTGGAGCACAGCCAGCCGTTCGAGGATTCCAGGGGGGAGGAATGGAGCGCCTCCCCCCCGGCCAGGATTCCGGAGTAAGGGATGGAACGCCTCCCCCCCCACCATCAACATAATCCGCGAAAGGTAAGTCACTTTCGTACATCCCTAGTCATATGCCACATACTCTCTACGCTATGCAAGGAACTGTTCTCACAGATATGATAACTGGGGCTTAAGAACACAAGAAGAGCCCTGCTGGATCAGACCAAGGGGCCATCTAGTCCAGCATTCTGTTCACACAGTGATCAATCAGCTGCCTGTGGGAAACCCACAATTGAGACAGGACTGCAACAGCACCTTCCTGCCCATGTTCCCCGGCAACTGAAGTACTTCCTCTGATACAGGAGGTAGCATATAGCCATCACGACTAGTAGACATTGATACAGTTATCCTCCATGAACTTGTCCTATCCCCTTTTAAAGCCATCCAAATTGGTGGCCATCACTGCATCTTGTGGAAGTGAATTCCGTAGCTGAACTATGTGCTGTGTGAAGAAGCATTTCATTTTATCTTCCCTGATTCTCCCACCAATCAGCTTCGGGTTGCTCTTAGTGGCCTTCTGGTGGGGGGCCACTTTGTAAATGCCCAGAAGGAGGGGAGAGCACAAGCCAGTATAGTGACATGATGCATGCAGTGTGATGACACACACAGCATTCTGACATTGCCAGCGCAAAGGGTGGTGACAGGAGGGTATAAATGTCTTCTTTGCCCCACCATTGGCCTCTTTCCCATTGTTGGTGCCTGCTGATCTGTCCTAAGGGGTTTGTACAAGCTTGGTTGGTCATATATGGGCTTCCCCCCTCCCCCTGATTCACGTTGGGGACAGGACTTTTTCACCAGTCCTGTTCTCCCTTGCGTGGAGATGATGGGAGATTGGCAAGGGTGGCATTATGATTAATGAGATTAATGAATTGTGTTAATTAGGTCCAAATGGCAGGATGGTGTGTTAGAAAAATAAGCAGGGAATTTTGGGAAGCATCCTGAGTTACCTCTTTGGTGAGAGGAGTTTTCCCAAACATAATAAATTACAAGTACAGGCATTTCCCCCCCTGAAAATCAAACCAAACCAGGTGAGATGTGAGTCCAGGACCCACTGCAAGTTCACTGTAAGACCGCGTGGCATTTTTGTAACATGGGGGTTCACCCAGTGATGTCATACTGCTAGTGCAAAGCTTCTAATAAGCCATTGCACAACTTCATTATGCTAACTGTTGCTTATGCTAGTTGTACCACTGTTATATACTAGCTGTTACATTTTGCACCAGTTGAAGATTTCAGGCACTCTTTAGGGGTAGCCCCATGTAGAACACATTGCAATAGTCTAAATATGGATTACTCTTCCCCAGTCAAACCAGTTCAGGAAGGTTTGCTGCTGGCAAATGTGCTCCTTGCCACCACAACCAGAGAGATCCAGAGAGATCACAGGCTCAAGGAGCCGTCTCAGCCTATGGAGCTGATCCTCCAGGGGGAGTGCAACCCCTTCCAAACCAAGTTGAATCTCAATCCCCAAGGTCCAGCTTTCTACTGACCACCAATGCCTCCATCTGGTCTGGGTTTAACCTCAGCCTGTTCACCCTCACCCGGCCTATTATCAAGCCCAGACAATGTTCAAGGCTTGGTGTTAGGTGACAAAGAGCAACAGAGCTGAGCATCATCAGCATATGGGGACACCTTACTCCAAAGCTCTGAATGACCTCTCCCAGTGGTTTCATGTAAATAGTAAACAGCATGGGGACAAGAGAGAACCCTGTGGGACACCACAGGCCAAAGCCCGGGAGTCAAACAGCATCACTTTCTGGATACAGCCCAACAGAAAGGACCAGAACAGAAAGGACCAGAAAAGGACATGCAGCCACTAGCAGAACAACTCCACCTCTTGTACTTTTTCTGCTAGTGTTACACTGGATACAAGCCAAAGTAATGCAAGCGATTGGATACAAGCCATGGATAACATGATCAAACTCTTCCGAAGAGAATGCATTTCTTTCTGAACTACCAAGTGAACCTCTCCTTTCTGTCTTCATTGTATCATTCTTAAAATTACACCTTTTCAGGGGAAATGTATTAGGCATGAAAAACATTCCCTGTCTCATCATTTATTCTTTTTGACAGCTAAGTGGTATTTCTCTATGTGGCAATCTTGTTTAAGCCAACCGTGTGGCATTTGAGTATCATTTAACTAGCAAAACCAGGTATGTACTCTGAGAAGGTCATTCAAACCACAGAAGGAACAAAGTCATGTTCTGACAGTAGTAAGTTGAAAACAGTTTTTATCGGTCTGAAAACCTTGTGTGAGAGTCAGGAGCACACTGGGCATGCCAGAGGGATGAGGACCGTGTGTCATGTAAACAGCTTTGCTTTGAGCGCTGGGCTTGACTTCTAAGATGGTGGCCTTCTCCTCTGCTTTCCCCCAAGCTGGAATGAAACCTCCTTTTCTAAGCAGAGACACTACCATGTCAGTGTTTGGAAACAAGAGGCAGGTTCAAGGAAAGTCAGTGGCTGTGGGTGTTTCAAGCACCGATGAGTGTTTTGCACAGGCTCTCATGGAGTGCATGCAAAATCCAATCTTTTGCACAAACTAACTTGGAACATGTGCAAAAGATCAAGCGTGGGAATGCTTGAGCATCTTGAATGTTAAACAACTGGTAGCTAAAAGAGCCCCATTTTTAAAAAACCCATTAATTTCTGCTTAATTGACAAATGGAATGTAGCCATTAAGTAAAATGAATGACATAGTTTTGTATGTACCATAAGTAAGCTCCACAGACTTCTGTTCTGCCCTGATCAGCTCCAGAAGCTTTGTACTTTTTCATAATCCTTTGAAATCCAGGAAGAGAATATGAAATGTAGGTATCTATTGACTCTGATTCTCAGGGTCAAACTTCACATTACATTAATTGTGTAGCGTGTAGCTGAACCGTATCTTTTTCTTTACTTTAGAGTAACTGCATGAGGCCCTGATTTAGATCAGGACTGACATGCTCTAGGAGGAAAGAATTAAACTTTCCCCTCATCCATTTGCTTCCCCAAATTCTGCCACCCTGCACAGGGATTTCCAAAAGGGAAAAAGTTGCTGTTGACTAGGGATGTAGGAGAAATCCGCCACAGATTCCAGTGAGGCTGGATTCTTTGGAATCTGGCCACCCGGGGTCCATAGTGGAGCGGCCTCCCCCCCGCCACCCCCCAAAATAGCTGGGACGGACCTACCTGGTGGCGGATGCAGCAGCAGCAGATGCGGCGGCGGATGCGGCTTGTCTTCTGGCCGCTGCCGGGCTGCTGCAGCCGCAAATGGTGGCTGTCATAGCGGGCGCGATTTGCGTGCCTGCATTAGGCCGTGATAGGCTACGTAAATACCTATCACAGCAAAGAGCAGGGGCGCAAATGGTGGCTGCTACGCAATTTGCGCCCCTGTTCTTTGCCGTAATAGGCTACGTAAGTATTTACGTAGCCTACGATGGTAAAAGGCAGGCACTAAATACTTACACAACCTAATGCAGGCACGCAAATGGCGGCTGCTATGATGGCTGCCATTTGCAGCCGCAGCAGCCTGGAAGCGGCCGGAATTCCGGCTGCGGCTGGCCCTGGCCAGTGTCTCCGTGGAGTCACCGTGGAGTGGAGCTGGCCAGGTTGGATTCCGGGGGGAGGGACAGAGTGCCTCCGCCCCACCGAGGAAGCCCCACAATGGAACAAGGTAAGGGATTCGTACTTCCCTACTGTTGACATCTCCATTGCTGACAGACTTTGGGACAACTCCAGATTTAGCCATACTTTGAGCAGTATGACCCATTAAAATCAATGGGACTTTAGTCATGACCAAGTGCCATTGATTTCAATGAGTCTACTCAAAGTATGACTCTATCTGGACCCAACCCAATGACATCAGTGTTATAATTCAGGATGCTTTCACTTCAAAAGAATTTAGTTTTGTTTCCATTGCCCAAGACTGCAAACTACTACCAGCATCATACAATATACGAACTACCAGATGGCATATTATATTTACTTTCTCTGCAGCTATAGTAGATGAGGGTCTTTTAATGCTCAGTCAGAAGACATTTGGTGGGATACAAAGAGCCACAGATGGTGCTTCCATCCTGTTCTTGGACTTCTGAGGTTCTCTGTGCTCCTGAAAAAGTCACTCCAGAAAGCCAGGCCACCCTTAAGAGTAGCCTCCAATGCAGCATGACAAAACTGTAGTAAGAAAAGGAAATCAGAAGAGCTTGGGTGTATGAAGAGAAGCACTTAGGCACAGGAACTGAGTTTCTGCCATACCTATCTGAGCTGAAGTTCTTACTCATGAGAGAATCCAGAAAGGCGACCCTGCCTGTTTATTCCTTCGACAAGATCTCCAGCAAAAGGTCTACTTTTCTTCATTTCCTCATCTGATATGCTCTCCTTTATATACCTTGCGAAGAAGTACAGTTAAACTAGAATGGACTAGTTTTAACTGCCACTGATGTGGGGCTTAATTGCAAACCTCATCACGTCCTACTGCTTCTTTTAGCCCACATCCAAGATTTATTCCGAGCATCGGCTGGTTTTATTGCTTCATTGCTCATCCTCACTTGCCTCATTGGCCTGAATTTTTCTACTATTTCTGAGTGCTGTTTCTAATTGTTATTTGGCATTCTTGTTCTTTAAAATCCAGTATGGATCCAACATCCGAGTAGGGTAAATGAACAGATGGGATTATTTAGTTGCAACATGGGTTGTAATTCTTGAAATGCCCTGGTGTTCTGGATCTAATGGGAAACAATAAAACACACCTATGTATCATTTTGTGATACTGTGATGGCCATATTATAGATGCAGCACTACTGTGACCTCATTTGCACAACATGGCGGACTCATCGGGGGTTATTTAAGCAGTTATGAGCTGTGGTGCATGCTGAGTGCATGCAGGTGCAATTTTGAATATGCAACCCCCACTCAGGGGATGTTGTGTCAAGTGAACCCAGCCACTGAGGGTTATTTGAGGGTTAAGCAACCCTTACATAACCCTTGGTTTGTTATAGGGTTATGCAAGGGTTGTTTAGCCCTGAAATAACTCTAGGTGGCTGGGTTTGCATGACATAGAAATCTCTGCTTGAGGTTGCATATTCAAAATGTCACCTGGCACACATCACAGCTCATCATGGGTTAAATAACCCCCTGAGCTGTCTCTCTCATGCAAACTGGCCCAGTGTGTACCAGTGTGAAGGCAGCACAACCGCCAAAGGATTTTTGCATCACATTTTTCATTGTGGTGAAACGGTTAAGTAGCACTATCTGCAATAGGCATCATTACAAATCCTTACTCCGCCACTGTAGCCCTCACCATTTAAGTCCAAGTCATAGTCACTTTATTTGTACACTTTTTTTTAATATACATTAAAGTGAAAGCAATTCACAACAAAGTATGCCCCCCAAATAAAATAAAATAAACACATCAACAATTTATTGCAAGCCATAATATCTGTATATAACAGACAACTCAAAGCAGTTTCATGACACCCAGTCATGGACCTCAATTTCAAAACAATACATTAATTGCTCATTTACCACAGGTAGCCTGTGGTGGTAGCAGCAACCATTTTTTTCCAGCATCCTCATTATTATAGCACATCATGCATGGACAAGAGGACAGGTCCCTGCCCTGATCTAATTTGACCCAGGGGAAACCTCTGCCAGGAACTGCTGGATCTGAGCACAGCTCCCAGTGTGGTGAAGCTCTGAACTGCAAGTGGCAGCTTCTCAGTTACATACTTTCAGCCCCAGGACTGGCTCCACCCCTTCAAGCTGGTGATTGGGTTGTCCTGGAGAAGGAAGTGTATAAGAAGGTGTCGTGTTCTGACTGAGTCTTGCTTGAGTAACATGGCCTTCCTGAGCTCTGATGTGCTCTTGGTTATCCTTCAGTACTGGCTTGCTCCTTGCTCCTCCCACCTGGGTTTGTCCTTTAGTCCCAGCTTGGTCTGAAGCCCTGCCTTCTGAGTTGCCCTGTGGTTCTGGCTTGATTTTTGGTCTTGTCAACTGGCTGGTCCCAAGGCTCTCAGTTTGTGCTGCTGCAACCCAGACTGCATTGCACTTATAAAATTCTTGTGTGTGTGTGTGTGTGTGTGTGTGTATAAGACACAGGTACAACAGACAGCGGGAGCTTAATGTAGTACCCATATTCTATGAACTGATTCTTCCACAGGGCTGTGTGTGAGTGAGTGAGTGAGAGAGAATGAATGAATACGTCTGCATTCTGATATCTGGGTAGCAGAAGCATCAGGCAATGTAAAAGAGCAGACAGAGTTAAGAAAAATATGTCTACAAGGAAAGAAAAGAGAATTTGACATCAATGAAAAATAATGAGACTGAACTGAACCAAAGCCAGTGAAAGTGCATAATAGCTGTGAGCATAAAATGGTGTTTACAAACTGGAACAGCAGGACATTAATCTCCATTGGAAAAGACAAATTTGGTCTCCCTCTAGAGGCCTTGGGTAAATTCTGAGCCAGATTTCTGATGGCATTTTAGAGAGGGAAAAAAGAAATTAATTATCTATGACTTGGCTGAGTTGGAGACTCCTGGTCGAGAAAGGTGAGATTCATCTTGTTCTGTTTCTCAAAAAGAAAAAAGCAGTGAGAAACCCATCTGAAAAAGTGGGAGAAAACCCACTGGAAATTCTTTGTCTATTGGCCAGCTCTAAACTTCCCAGTTCCTTCCAAATTCCAAATGCTCCTGCAGAATTTGACAATTCCCCCTCCCTGCTATTATTAAAATGGCCATAGTTTAAAAAATGCACATGAAAACTTTCTCACATCACTATATCAAATAAAAATGTTTAGCTGTTCAAGTATAGAACATAACAAAGGAATCATAATATGAGGGGTCCACATACATGCCCACCAACAAGCAAGCAAAAACAGACATAAGTTGCTATGCTGTGGCTCATAGGAGTAAAGGGACGGTATTGCCTCTGCCCCTCTACACTTGCATGAACAAATTAAAAAAAAACCCAGGCAAATTTAAATGGATGCACAATTAAGGTGGCACACTTCCACAACAGTTAAAAGGGATATTCGTTGGAAGGAATAAGTAGTCATTTGTTGTGTAGTAGGGCTGATAACAGACAACAAATAAAGCAACTTGTAGCCCTCCAGATGTTTTAGCCAACAACTACCTTCAACCCTAGGCAGCACAAACAATGGTGAGGGATGATGGGAGTTGTATGCCAAGCATCTGAAGGGCCACAAATTCCCTATCCCTATTGTGTACAATCTAACACACACACTGCCCATTATGAGGAGTTGCGGATGACTGAAAGTCAATAGGAACATTCTCCCACATTACTATGTATTAAACCCAAGGAAGTGAAAGTAGAGTCCAGCAACAAAAGCAAAACATGCCAGAGTGATGGTGTAAGGCAAGAGCAATGAACTGCTTTAAAGAAAACCATATTGCTTTCCCTGAAGTTAGCTTTTTCTGGTGCGGGGAGCATGGGGTGGAGTTGGAGGCTTCTGTGGGCTCTCTCTGTAGTGTCACTTGGCCCCACAGGTTTTGTTTGTCTGGAAGCGCTCTTTTTTTGTTGGATGGGGTTTCTTACATATTTTGAAAGACACAGTCAATTGTGGGGCTGGGGACAGCTTCACCTTTAAATTTTGAAACTTCTAAGAAATAGCTAGGGTTGTCTCCAATGTTAGTCTAACTTCATCCTCTTTCATTTCAATAGGTCTGCTCTAAGTAGAATCAACATTGGATACAACCCATTCTTTTTGAAGGTATGTCAATGCAATATTTTACATATGCATCTAAAAGAGTTGTTGTCTCCTGACAGCTGTTACAAAGAAGTACCCCAAAATTCTGCTGATCTGGGAAAATGTGGCCTGTATCTGAACCGGGACTAAGGTTTTTTGGTCTTGAGAAGGGCAGAAAAACAGGTCCCAAAGGATGTTAAGGCCTTGCACAACCCAAGAGGAGATGTAACCTACTTGCATAAACTTTCTGGACAGCCACTGTGCTCTTATTGCCGTAATTCCTCAGTTAACACTTGTAAATTTCAGATCTTGCCTCAGGACAACAACTACAGAAGCCCGCACCATGAAAACATTTTATTCAATGCCTTTTAAAGCTGTAAGACCCTGGAAACCCAATACTGTATAAGCAAGCATGTCTACATGACTCTTTTGTCACCTTTGCTTAAGACCATCATCAAAATCCTTCTGGCTCTCTTGCTCACCTGGACCTGTGAAAGCCAGAGAAATGCAGCCATTAACTCCCATCAGGAAAGAAAGAGAAATGCCCTAACCCCCGTGCCAGCTTGTCTGGCTGAAAGGGGGGGCCATTGCGGGCGGGTGGGGTGACAGGACGCAGGGGCCTCTGATTGGTGCACCCCAGTGGCACCACCATGCAAGGAGGGGCAGGCTGAGTTGCCTTAAACTCGGCCCCCCTCCCAATCTCAGCTCTCTGGCTCGACGCAGCTAGAGAGAGCTATACCTCCGCCGGGAAACGACGAGGGACACCCCCGTGCTGGAGACCACCTGCCTGCTCGAGACTTCATCCCGTACCAGCCACCTGGTCTTGGCATGCAATCAAGGCGCCTAAGTCGCTGCCAACAGGCTTGTTTCCGCTCCGGTGCTCGTGGCGGGGGCGTGCGCTTGGGCACGCCGGCGTTGGTGGCAGCTCGCACTTGGGCACGGCCCCTGCGGCTGCTGTCACTTGCTGCCCTTTGAGGGCACCGGTGCTTGTGGGCAGTGCGCCTGCCTCCTCCCTCGCCGCCTCCCTCGCTTCTCCGGCGCTGTTGGCCTGGGGTTGCCGGTGCTCGCGGTGGGGGCGCACGCTGAGGCGCAACTCATTCGTGGCCGCCGCCTCCCCTGCCGACGGGAGTGCTGGCATTGGTGGCGGTGGGCGCTTGGGCACGGCCCCTGCGGCCGCTGGCACTTGATGCCCTCTGAGGGGCCGGTGTTTGAGGGCAGCACGCCTGCCCCCTCCCTCGCCTTATCCCTTGCTTCTTCGGTGCCGTTGGCCTGGCGCGCCTGCCGCGCCCAGCGCCGCGCCCAGCACCGCCCCCTCCTTGGCCGCCCGCCTTTGCCTCTCCCTGAGCTCATTCTCTTTGGGGGCGCCGGTGCTTGCTGCGACAGTGCGCCCACCCCCCCTTCGCCTCCTCCTCCTCCAGCAGTTGCGGCTCATGCTGCAGCGGCCCCGGAGTTCCTGGCACTTGCGGCGGGCGCGCTTCCTTGTGTGCCGCCCCTCGCGGCTGAGGCTTGCTGAGCTGGCGGGACCGCCAGCGTTCGTTGCGGCGGCGCGCATTCGTGTGCGCCGCCTGTTCCTGCCAGCGTTTGCCGGCCCTGGAGGACGCCAGCGCTTATGGCGGTGGTGCGCCTGCCCCCCCACTTCTTGCTTGCCAGTGGGTGTGGCGGCGGCGCGTGCTCGGGCATGGCGCCTGTTGTCACTGTCGCTTTCTGCCCTGCGTGGGCGCCTACACTTGCAGCGGCGGCACCCTCCTTCCTTAGACGCAGCGGCACAGCGGCCGGCTTCGCGGCTGTAGGTGGCCTTCCTCAGTGGGCAGGCTGCTTGCTGGAGGCGCTGCCGCCTGCAGCGTGGCAACCGCTGGGCCTGCCCTCGTTTGTCTCTCCTGGGCCTTCTCTTGGGGCTTCCACCGCCTGTGCCAGGTTTCTTTGGGCCTCTTGGCCCACAGGTTTGGTCTGGTTGGCGGAGGGTAATTGCAGGCCGGCGCCCCCCCCCTTAATGAGCCTTGTGTGGCGCAGAGTGGTAGGTGGCTGTATTTCACCCGAGACTGTTCCCACGACCTGAGTTTAATCCCAGCGGAAGCCGGGTCTTGGTTAGCCGGCTCGGGTCAACCCAGCCTTCTGAGGCCGATAAATTGAGCACCCAGCTTGCTGGGGGAAAGGTAGTCACAACTGGGGAGGGCAGTGGCGGACCACCCCGCTTTAGTTGGCCATGAACATGCCTGCACTGGCGGCATCTAGGGTTGGCGGAGAATTTCTCCCCGAAACTTCGGGGGGCCGAGTGCCAACGTGTTCGGCCCCCCGAACAAGTTTCGGGGAGAAATCCTCTGAACCCCCCCCGGGACGGGACTTACCTTCACCGAATGTCCCTCCTGGTGGCTGGTCCGGCCGGCGGTTCGGCGGGTGTTTGAGCAGGGCGGGAGCGGCAGCCGGTCTTTCGACCGGCTGCCGCCGCTGCCATTGCAATGAAAGAAAAAAAAAAAAAGTCCCCTGATAGGCTACGTGACGATGAACGTAGCCTATCACGGCTAGATTTGCAAAATCAGCCGTGATAGGCTACGTCAATCGTCACGTAGCCTATCACGGGTGACTTAAAAAAAAAAAAGTGTGTACGGATAATTGCGGCCCCCATAGGGAGCTGCCATTCCCGTTCCTTATTTGGTCGCTGTAGTCTACGTAAAGATTTACGTAGACTACAGCAACTAAATAAGGAACGCGAATGGCGGCTCCCTATGGGGGCCGCCATTCGCGTACGCACTTTTTTTTTTTTAAAAGTCATCCGTGATAGGCTACGTGATGATTCACGTAGCCTATCATGGCTGACTTTGCAGATCTAGCCGTGATAGGCTACGTGAATCGTCACGTAGCCTATCAGGGGGCTTTTTTTTTTTTTTTTAACTTTCGCGTTCGCGGCCGGGCGAGGCGGGAAGCCTCCTTCCCGGCCTGAATTTCGGCCGGGCCGAGGCAGGAAGCCTCCCCCCCGGCCTGAATTTCGGCCGGGCTGAGGCGGAAAGCCTCCCCCCCGGACGGAACTTCGCGGGGGGACCAGCAAAGCACCTCCCCCCCACCGCGAACGTCCTTCGAGGAAAGGTAAGTGACTTTCGTCCACCCCTAGCGGTGTCCCCCTAGGGGTCAGTAATGTCCTGGTGCGTGCACAAGAGGAACCTTTCCTTTCTGGAGGGGAGTCTGCCTGGCAGCCATGTGTTGCCACCTTTATTTCCACGGGGGGGGGGAGAAAGAAAGAAAAAAAACCCGGGATAAACGAAATGAACAAATGCCTCTGGGAAAGGAGGTGGATCCTGGGAAGAGGGGGGGCTTGGCCTTCTGAGGAACCCCAAAGGGTAGGATTTAGCCCCCAGACCTGAGGTTTTTGCACCCCATGCTAGCCTTTTCCTCCCGTGTCTCTAAGAGCTGGATGCTCCCAATCTCTTCTGATCTCGAAACTGGCAGGGTCAGCCCTGGTTACTACTTGGATGGTTACTACTTGAATGGGAGACCACATGGGAATCAGGCTTCCTGCATCAAGCTGGGGGTTGGACTCGATGGTATTGTAGACCCCTTCCAACCCTATGATTCCATGAATTAACTTCCTCGTTCAAGCGGCTCCCTGGGTTGCTGTATGGGATCCCCCTCTTTCTAACAACATCATGCCCAAAGAGGGGATGGGGCAGTAGCACAGGTAAAGCCCTGCGATGCCCCCACAAAATGGCCTCTACATAGGCACGATTCTGAGTCAAACCAATGTTGCGGGCCCAGTCTCGGCTTCCATTCTCATGCGTCTGGAAACAGCTGAATGTACTCCCGGGATCACCTCCCCTTTCCCCGACTGTGCTCAAGTAAAGCCATGGCAGTCCACCCCAAACAGACATGACAACAGATGCAATGTTCACGCTTGCTTTCCATTGCAGTGCACCTGGACGCCATTGAGGCCTCCACCTCGCCTTTGCAGGCTCACCATGGCAACACACCACCGCTGCAGGTAGTCCACCCTCCTGCAGCATCTCCATCAACAGTGATCCAAGCAACATCCTCCTCCTTGTGGTTTCGCCCAGGTGGTACACCACAGCTGGAGGTGGTCTGCCCGCCTGGGGCATCTCCATCAGTAGCACTGCAAGCGGCATTGTCTCCCTTGCTCCCGGGGACCCGGACGTCAGTGCCCCGGATATGGGTGAGATGACTGCACCTCGACTCACTTGTCCAGATGGGCAACCTTCAGGGCCTTGGGGTTGCCGCCTTAGGTTACCGCCCTGGGGCAGCTGTCCCTCCCAATGTCATCTCCCTATGTTGCAGAACTCAGAGTCAGAGAGACCACGGAGTGAAGGAAAAAGAGTTTCTTTATTTAACGCGCGGTCTTAAAGCTGGAATCACTTCCAAAGAGCCAGAAGCCCCGAGGCACATCAACACATTGCTTTTATAGATATGGTGACACACAGACGACTCTCCCCCCCACCCCTTCTCTTGCGGTTTTGCAGTTGGCTCAGTTGTTTATGGTTCAGGAAATGGGTCATAGGGTACGATAAATAAAGAACAGGAGCATAGTATGCAATAAGCAAAGAACAGGGACATGATATACAATTTGACTTAACCTCAGCCTGGCAGATAAGTCAGGAAGTTTCCACATTGCTATTTTCTTTAGGGGTGGATGAAAGGCACTTACCTTTCATCGAAGCTTGTTCGCGGTGGGTGGGAGGCGCTTCGCGGCTCCCCCCGCAAAGTTCAGGCCGGGGGGGAGGCTTCCCGCCTCACCCCGGCCGAAATTCAGGCCGGGGAGGAGGCTTCCCGCCTCGCCCAGCCGCGAACTCCATTGTTTTTTTTTTTTAAAAAAAACGCCCCCGTGATAGGCTACGTGACGATTAACGTAGCCTATCACGGCTAGATCTGCAAAGTCAGCCGTGATAGGCTACGTTAGTCGTCACGTAGCCTATCACGGGTGACTTAAAAAAAAAAAAAAGCGCGTACGCTAATGGCGGCCCCCATAGGGAGCCGCCATTCGCGTTCCTTATTTAGTCGCTGTAGTCTACGTAAATGTTTACGTAGACTACGGCGAAAATAAATCTTTACGTAGACTACAGCGACCAAATAAGGAACGGGAATGGCGGCTCCCTATGGGGGCCGCCATTATCCGTACGCGCTTTTTTTTTTTTTAAAGTCACCCGTGATAGGCTACGTGACGATTGACGTAGCCTATCATGGCTGACTTTGCAAATCTAGCCGTGATAGGCTACGTTAATTGTCACGTAGCCTATCACGGGGGCGTTTTTCTTTTCTTTTATTGGAATGGTGGCGGCGGCAGCCGGTCAAAAGACCGGCTGCCGCTCCTGCCCCGCTCGAACACCCGCCAAACCGCCGGCCGGACCCGCCGCCGGGAGGGACATTCAGCGAAGGTAAGTCCCGTCACGGGGGGGGGGGTGCGGGGTGCGGGGGGGGTGCGGAGGATTTCTCCCCGAAACTTGTTCGGGGGGCCGAACACGTTGGCGCTCGGCCCCCCGAAGTTTCGGGGAGAAATTCTCTGCCATCCCTAATTTTCTTGCTAAACTATGGTAGCTCAGCAAGAACATGAGACCACTTAGTCTGACCTCCGATATGGCTGCTACACTATACAACGCCTGGGCCGCCTGCAGCTCCGTCAGTCACACCCCACTGCAAGCCCCAGCCACTTAACTCGGCATCTTTTAAGCTTCTGCTGGATTAATTCAGGATCCCTCGCCCTGCCCCCGCCCGCTCGGGCATCCACGTAAGTGGCATATCAGATCCCTACGCTAATCTGGCGAGTTGCGATGTCACTGGGACTACTCCTTCTCATAATGGCTTTCATCCGGTGGGCCCATGCCCAGCTAGGTTGGTGCCGCTACTCCAGCTTTAAGACGCTAACCCAACAGGGGGAACGCATTTCAAATTGGAACACGATTGCTAGGTTCTAGGATCCCTCCCCCTTTTTTCTAGGTCAACATAGGCCATCCTTACCTCGTAAGCAACATTTCTCCTTGCCAGGCGTCGACAGGTTCGTGAGAGGTTTAACAAGGCAGTACTGACAGAAGGGTTATAGCCCCCCCTTTTTCCACACCCCGATATCTACTCTAGGGATTTCCCTTCTCGGAATGATGCCCAGGAAATCCTCTAGGGAGTTTATCCGATTCGTAACCTCTCTTCCCTGAGGGCCAGTCTGTTAATCACGAGATTCTTGATCATCTGTGCTCAGTGCGATACACTTCGTCGATGTGGCAGTTGTCTTGGTTTGGGATCCCGGCCACGGGTCCTTGAGGGGCATATCCTACATGGAGTCCAAATATGGTGGTCAGTGTTCTGACCTAACGCAAGTATTGCTTCCCTTTCCTTTAACCTCGGTGTCCCTTAGCTCACAAGAGGCTGAGGGCCCATCTCCCACATCAACATTCAGTGAAGCCAATCTGATACCCCTAGGCATTATTCTCGCCTCCCTCAGGACAACTTTCAGGTCCTTTGGGCACAGCTCCAAGCAGTTATACATCTTCCTAGGGTTTCCCTTGGGGGCCATGCAAGATATTGTAGGGTATCTTCCTTTCACAGGTCACGTAGCGGCCCCTGGCTGTGCCTTTTTGCACCGGCTCAGTTTAGTTAGTGCAGGGACTGTGGCCGCCCCACCATCGACCCTGGGTCACTTCAGCTGTGTGCACGTATCCATGGGCATGGCTTCAACTTAGTAGGGCTTTAATGGCACCTCCTTCCAGAGGCGTGAGCCACTCCAAAGCCGGACTGCGGATTCACGGGGTTCCGCCGCTACCCTGGGGGGTTTCAGACTCATAGGGCAGGTCCGATCGTGCTGTGGGTAGTGGCCTGTAGAGTGGAGGCTGCCGCCGCCAAGCACATTTTGGATGACCTTAGCCAAGCCAGTAACCCCCCCCCCTTTCGGTATGACATCATGGCCACGTTATACATTCCCCGTCCTCCTGAAATCGGAGGGTCATGTCATGTGTCAGTGTGTTCGTGCTCCAGTGTTGGTGTTACAACATCTGGTTCTGGGTCCGCCATGTGCTGGGTTAGGCAAACCCACTTGTTGATGATTTGTCATGAAATCAGGTCAATGACTGCCGGTCCTTAGTCCTGCAGGTGCCCATTCCCAGATCCCATCCTTGCAGTACTATGGGAGACTGGGAGACTGAAGCCAGGCATGCCATACTGCATTCCATAACTCCCAGTACAGGAGCTGCCTGCGACAGAACAGGTAGGGTCTGCCGCGCATTAGGCAACACTTCAGCGATAGGGTTCATGGCCCTTACCTATAGATCATTGGCCGCAATTTTGCACCTCCTTAAGGAACAACAGACTATCTGGGACCATAAGTCGCAAGCTGGCCATTTAGCCTTTTGGCCCACAACGCTGGGATTCACTGACTCCATGTCAGATTTTAGGGTTCGGCGTTCAATATAGGGTTGGGCACAGATGTCGCCTGTTTTAGTAAATTTAGCCACCCTCTCTCCCCAGATACCCCCTTTGGGCTCCGGGGGTAATGGCCCTCCATTTGTGCTTTCCAGTAAGACATTCCCCTGTTCCATGCAGCAGCCCTAACGGCCTTCTTCAGGCCCCCCCCCTTAGGAAGTCAGGGTTGGGCTGGGCTCCCAAGTCGAACTGGTCAGGTCTGACCCTGACCAGTAAAAGGAAAAAGGGAATATACTTCAAGGTTCAGGTCTGGCCCAATGTAACCCTCTTACGCATTTGGCGATCAAACTGATCGGTATGGCAAGGGCACGGCAGTGGCCCACGGCCAAACGCAAGTCAATGGGTTATGCCCCGTTGGCACCTTATGGGTTTTAGGGAATGCCGCGGGTCTGAGGAGGGGCCTCCGTTTTATCACTTCAGTGGCTTACTGTTGACATAAGGGCAATTTGGGCAGTTTCTACATTAGCTCTACCCCGCTAGGCCTAGGTAATTTGCAGTTCTGAACCCACTGTTGTTACATTGAAGCAGTCTTCATAGTAGCCACTGGAGGTTTATTTCACAGGCGCGTTATGGCAATTTGAAAATGGGGCTTCACAGTGTTCTGGCCTGCTTTCGCAAATTGTCTGCTTCTTCCTGACACAATTTTCGCTTTGCTTGCTCTAATGTGCTTATTCCTTAGACCAGCAGACTCGACGTACGCCGGAACGGGTGCTCTTCAGGGGCACGTTATGAAGCCTTGAGCTGCACAAAGGGCTTGTATGTCATCTTCAGACTTCAGCTTCTGTCACCCTGACACATTAAGTTCCAGTGGCTTCACAGACGAGGCATACGGTGGGAGTCCCCTCCTCACCCTGTTCCACCAAAGTTTGTCAGTCTTCCTCCACAGGTCCAGGTGCTGCACATTGAAAGGAATGACTTCGGCTGTAAGCGAGGCAAGGACCTGATCGAACAGGCCTTGGTTGAGGTGCAGGTGGTCCGGCATACCTGGCCAGAAGTAGCCTATTGCAGCCTTCACGGCTCCCAGGATCAATGGGAAGGCATGGAATGACATTGCCAGTGGCAGGGCACGTCGGAAAGTGCACAGAGAAATGGCTTATGGCCTAGCAAATGAAGTGATGGATGAACCACCCGCCAGGAAATTCTGTGGACATGGAGGGAGCGTTACAGGCAGGACAGTGTCCGCCTGTCTCATGTAGTGAATAACATATTTCTGTCTGATGTGCAAAGGGGCCTGCGGGAAGTTCTTCTGCGCAGGTGGGGGGAGTTTCACAACCTCTAGGCTTGTGACTCCTGTGGCGGCTAGGATGGGCAAAAACAGGAAAGTAGGGATGGTGTGCATGCAGAGGCACCTTATGGTGACAGGTGATGCCTGAGGCCCCCCAAACGGGTTGTGCGGCTCGGCGGGGGGATAAGGGTTGCCTGGGAGACCAACCCTACTCACTCACCCAGGTGTTGTGCGGCACCGGGTTGGGGGTAGGGGTGGACGAAAGTCACTTACCTGTCGTCGAAGCTTGTTCGCGGTGGGGGGGAGGCGCTTCGCTGCTCCCCCCGTGAAGTTCAGGCCGGGGGGGAGGCTTCCCGCCTTGCCCGGCCGCGAACTCGAAAGTTTAAAAAAACAAAACAAAACGCCCCCGTGATAGGCTACGTGACGATTAACGTAGCCTATCACGGCTAGATCTGCAAAGTCAGCCGTGATAGGCTACGTTAATCGTCACGTAGCCTATCACGGGTGACTTTAAAAAAAAAAAAAGTACGTACGCTAATGGCGGCCCCCATAGGTAGCCGCCATTCGCGTTCCTTATTTGGTCGCTGTAGTCTACGTAAAGATTTACGTAGACTACGGCGAAAATAAGGGCAACGCAAATAGCGTTTGCTTTATTTTTTCTCCTTATTATTTACGTAATAAATCTTTACGTAGACTACAGCGACCAAATAAGGAACGCGAATGGTGGCTCCCTATGGGGGCCGCCAGTATCCGTACGCGCTTTTTTTTTTTTTTTAAGTCACCCGTGATAGGCTACGTGCCCGTCCTAGTTACCCCTTTGCAGCTATTTCAATAAATGTGGCCCAATTTTCAACCCAAGCTTGTTGTCTGCATCTTCTTTAACCCATCTCCGCTCGCAATCCCATTATCTTCGTTCTTCCCTTAATATATAACACCTAAAAATCCATTTTCCAACATCCTCCAGTAATCTTGTAAGAAAGACTTGTTTTGTTTTATTCTGATTACTACGTCCTGAGAGAAAAAGGATGAAAACAGCAACTCAAATTTATAGAGCAAGCAGAGAGGGAGAGAAGGAAAGAGGATTCCTTCCATCCTTTCTGCTCAGAAGAGCACCCCCCTTCCTCCCTTCTTTTTCCCCTTCTTTCCCAGAGAAGGAACTCAACAAAGCTTCCCATCACTTCACAAGCCAGCAGATAAGGAGAGGTAAATCCTTGCATCATCTTCTATTCCCCTTCTCTCTTTTCTTCCCTTTTCCTAATATTCCACCCAATACCAAACTCCAAAACTCCTAGGTTCTGTAGCTCTTTCTCCATCCGCTTTCTCCCCCAGACCCTGCCTTTGATCTCACCCCTCCTCCAAACTCTCTCTCACAACTCCCCAAAAGAGTGGGTTTCTCCCCATTCAAATCATTCCAAGCTGGAAGTTTCTTCTCCCACTTTCTCCCCCTTCCTACACACACACACAATTTTCTATGCATTCCAGTGTACTTCACTTTAAATGCTTATCTCTAACCTTCTGAGTGTTAATGTATGATTCTAATTCCCCAAATGTATGTATAGTTCTAATTCCCCTGATGTGTAGTTTTAATTCATTTTAAATTCCTCTTTAATAAATCAAAGAACTGCTTACAAAGACCTTGTTGTGGTCTCTGACTCTCTCAGCTTGTAGGGGTATCAGGTTTTCCTAAGCTCCCAGAGCTCAATGCCAAAAGACCCCTGAGGTATGTGTTTGGTTTACATATATGTGATATGCATGCCCATGTAAATGAAAGCATACTTCGTAACACTACTTTTCAACTTCATGTCACATGAGGAAACCAAACTTGATCACAGCTCACCATCAGGTACATGCAATCGCTTACATGAAAAGCAGCCCTTGAAGATTTGGTTGCACTTGGGATGGGGAGGGTGAAAAGTGGGTCTGGTAATTTAAAATCAGTTGAAATCGAAGGGGATTATTCCCAAGTAAATACGTTCTGGAGTGAACTTTTATAAGTATACTGCAGTTATATGCACACTTTCCAGGGTGTGAGTACCAATGTAATCAGTGTCACTCACATATGAGTAAACATGCATAGGAAGGACAGGTCAGCTGCTTTACCCCAAGCAATGGCATAAACTCAACTGACCGTGATGAAACTTGTTTCCAAAGAAGCATAGGACTGCGTGATGAACGTAATTCGAATATGTTTGTATAAAGTGAATCTTACAAAACAGGCTGGGGGTAGAATTGGATAAATATTAGAGGGTCATGTGTTGTTCCCCTGTGCACGTGGGTCTTCTAAACATAAGATACTGAGCCTTGGTGCATAAAAGGCTAAACAGACTATGGGCGCAGTCCTGTGTGGTCGGCCCTGGGGCCTCGTAAGCCTCCAAACTCCGAGACTCATGAGTATCCTATGCAGAGCGGGAGGCGCGTCGCGGCTCCTGCTGTGCATTTAAGCTAGATGGGCATTTTCGTCTGTCTAGTGGAGGCTTGGGGGTGGGGGTGGGGGTGGGGGAGGCCATCGGATTTGTCCTATGGCTGCTGGCCCAGTCTCCTCTCCTTTCTGCCCCCAGAAATACCCCCCCCACACACACACACTCAGTTTTCCAAGTGCTGAGAAGTAGCTGGCCGGCTACAAGGGGGAGGGGGAAGGGAGTGCAGTTTCCAAACAATCCTATGTCCCCCAGACACTGTCTAAGGGGCATAGAATTGCTCTCCCCAGGATTTAATGTGTTGAATTAGCATGCAAGCATCTGCTATCTCTAGTTTCTGAGAATGCCTGATGTTTGGGGTTTTTGGTGGTGGTGTTTTTTAGTACAATATAACATGTGATATGGACTAGTCATCAGCTACTTGGGGCTGGATCATTGGAAGGAATCTATCCTGAATACTACATACAATATTTTCCAGGGGTCTTACTGTAACAGATAAATGCATTGTGATGTTTGCATATACATAGTCACATCCATATTAACTTTTATTGCTGTGGATTTTCACCTCATCTCTAAAAGAACTGTGGTATTCAATCACTATGGAATCAGTCCTTTGTTGTTGTTGTTCAGTCGTTCAGTCGTGTCCGACTCTTCGTGACCCCATGATTATTTTGCCTGTGGTATTGTTCAGAAAGGGTATTTAAACCTTTCCATCTGTTTTAAAAGTAAAATCACCATTCTTCTCTGGCTTTATGATCCAGTAGCTCAGAGACAAGTAGGCTACAGAGAACTGGGCAGCATTTTAATCATAATTTATTCTTTAAGTACTGATAAATCTCTCTGCCAAGGCAAAGAAGCAAACTTAAAAACAGTCTGCTCCAACAATGACTAGGAAATAGAAATACTACTGATTTTTTTCCCAAGACAGAACAATTTTAGTCTAAACATTTATATTAATTAAGAAGTTACAGATTAGACAAGGGTCTAAGACAGTAGACCAATTCATGTGATCATTATGCACTTGGCATGCCATACAATTGCAAACAGTTTTATTTTCAGCACAATCCTATTCATGTATACTCAGAAATAGGTCCCATTGAATTCCATGGAGCTTTCTCCCAGGTAGATGTGTGTAGGATTTCAGCCTTAGAAAAAGGTTCCACTGAGTTTAATGGGATTTTATCTATACTAAATATTTTAGGACTACAAACACTGTGTGTTTGTGTTCCAGTGCTCAGGTACATCTAAATCATTTGTTGCAATCTCTTTGAAAAGACTTGAGTTATTCAACCAAAATGCAACCTGTGCTTGTGAAAAACTTTGTAATGCTTTCATTGTGTTTTTGTAAACTGCCTGAAGATTACATAACAGACAAGATATACATCTCTAAAAGAACAAACAAAAACAAGAACAGATGCTGCATTTGTCCTTCAAGAAGCCACTTGTTTTTCCTTGTAGACGAAGGGCACAAATTAAACAGGTACAGCTTTTCCAACAGCGGCATCTCAACTGAGAACCATGGGGAATGTAACTCCCATTACTCCTGATACCCCTGGACTCTGCCACACATGTTTAAGGCAGTGTCTAGGGCCTGAGACTTACTGGTACCATGGAGCCTGTAGTAATCAAAATCAAAAAAGGAACAGCTGCACCAATCGAATTCCCAGTACATTCCAACACAGGTCTTTATCAAGAGAAAAACTCTTAGGGTGCAATCCTATGCATGTTTAGACAGAAAAAGGTCCTGCAACTCCCAGCATTCCTTAGCCAGCCAAGCTGCCTGGGGAATGCTGGGAGTTGAAGGTGTTTTTTCTGAGTAAACGTGCATAGGATTGTGCCCTTAGAGACTTTTCTGGAGGATTCACTCTCCCTTATTTCTTCTGAAACGGAAGTGCCCTAGTAACTTGTAGTAATCCCTGATAAATGTGGGAAAGGACTGGGGGGCTCAAGTGGATGCATTTTAGATTGGCCTGGATTCCTAAGGGGCTCAGTGTGAGATCCAATGCAGCCAGAGTGGAAAGAAGACTTTAAAGCCCCTCTTGCTCAACTAGAAAGAAGATTCTTGTGTGTGTATTTTGTGGCTGCTTACTTTGATTTTGTATAAGGCAGTTGCACAAAGGATGGGAAGCCTCACAGCTCGAGGCTTTGATGTTGAATGAATGATGCTCACCTGTGCTTGCCTAGGCAACATGCTACCTTCTGCTGTCACGTGATCTCTGAAGTAGCGCCATAAGAACACAGGTGCATCCTGGAAAGGAACAGATTAGAGATGTATGAGAATTCTGTTGGGGTGGTGGTGGTGGTGAAATCTTGATAGATTTTTCCGGTTTGGCCCTGTGGCGTTTTTTTCCATTTCCCACAGTGTTCTGTGACCTGCCATACCAACCATGGCAGCCATTTTGTGAGAACACCCACAATACTTTTTCAAAATTCCAGATGTCCCCACTGCCTCAAAAAGGTTGGAGACTCCTGGTCTAAGTCCTCCATCCTATGTAGACCTTTATGGGAGTGAGCCCAATTGAACACCATAGGGTTTTCTTCGGGGGAAAAAAAAAGGCATGGGATTTCTTTAGAAAAAAAACAAGCATGGGATTGTAAAAGTGCAATTGATCCTCCGGTTACATAGTTTGATGGTACAGGATCTCATCTAAGTGGTCTTGCTTCAGCCATTCAACTCAAACCCTTCAACCAAAGCAAGGAATTCGCCCACCACTCTAACCACTTTTTTTGCACTTAGCTCAAACCACTATGAAGAAACAAAAACATCAGCACATACTCTAACCTGCATCTGGACATATAGACCCACATATATTTTTTTTTTTTTAAACTCCTGCCTTTACTGCAAAGGGAACTGTTATAGCAAGTTGAGTACAGCCATTTCAGAAAATTCTTTGGGGAAATCAGTCAAGTGCTCATTTCAATCGGATATCTGGGGTTATTTGCTGGAGTCCAAAACACCATTCTGAGGATGAGTGCAATCCAGCAGAAAATAGCTTTTACACTTAGTGGCTCGTAAATATGGAGGGGTGGAGGTGGATAAGTTTACTTGTGCAATCAAGAGGAAAATATGTAGGATTTAGAGTCTCAGACTGTAATCTTAGTCACACTTCCCTGGGAGTACACCTGACTGAATACAATAGGGGCTTGCTTCTTAATAAAGATGCATAGAATTGTGTGGCATGGCCACAATCCTGTGCACACTTACTGGAACATTAGAAATAAACCCCTCTGAGTGCAATATGGATGAGTAAATCTGTATGGGATAGGATTAAATGACTGCTTCCCCCAAGTTCAGTGATTTATTTTAAAGAGTAATTATTTCCCCTCTATACATACTTGGCTTACTTCCAGTTATGGATAATTATAGGTGGATGTCTTGTATTTTCTGGAGGGTGGGGTAAGAAGAGACAAGCCTTCAGGGAGGGCACCATAAAACACCAAGACTACAAAATGGGCAGGATAAGTTATATTATTTCGTTTTACTAAAACTGTTTTGCCATCACATTTTCCTCCAGCTTAAGCATGTAACCATCAAGGCAACAGGACAGACCATTAGCCTGGGCCAGGAGGAGCTGGGAGGTTGCACCCTGTCTCCTAGGAAGGTCATCATGGAAGGGAAAGCCCTGGCCTCATCCAATGGTTAGATAAGCCTCAGCAGGGAGCTTGCTTCCCTCCTACCTGCAGAAAGAAAACTTTCTTTGAACTAAGAACCAGTGCCTGTGTTTGCTTTTTCCTCTTCCTTTGCAATCTCCCTTTCTTTTGTGCTGCATCTTTTAGACTGTAGGCCTGAGTGTAGGGACTGTCTTATTAATAATGTTTGTAAGCCACTCTGGGAGTCTCTTTTTGGCTGAAGAGCAGGGTAAAAATGCTTGAAATAAAACCCCCAAACCCAAGGCTGCAATCTTATACATGCTTAACCCAGACTTTCTTCACACAGAGTTTTTATCCTGCAATTGAAATTGATCCTTCATGGAATTTTGCAGGCTCTACGCGACACCATGATCTTCTGGGGCATCTCCTGCACTAAATGCCCTTCGTTCCATTTTTAAATAGCTCACAGATAATGAGCTATCAAATTACCCTGTTGTGTTCTGCTTGAGTTCCCTCCGTGAAAAGAGCAAAGGTGGCAAGAAGAGGAGCGAGATCAATGAAAGACAATGGAAGACTCAGATATGGGGATAAGGAGGGGGGGAAGAAAGCGGGTGAAAAAGGGAGTCGTCGTGATCTTGCATTTAGAATGGAAGCAGAAAGCCCCATTTTAAATGCAGGATTTTAGGCTGGTGTAGAGATGCCCTCAGCGTAAGTCCCATTGAACTCAATGAGGCTTACTTCTGAGTAGGCACACACATGATTGCACTCTTAGTGTCACATCTAGTTTGGTCCTGAACTAAAGGTGATGTCATGTTAACATTTTCAGCAACAGGATAGGATTAACAGTTTCTATTTGACCCCCACTTTGAATTGAGTCTTCTTGACTGAGAACAGTCCTCTAAATTATTAATCAAAGACCAGTTTTGAATGGCTGAACCAGGTCATGACCTACTGTCATATTTTTGTTGGTAGGCTGAGAAAATGCTAGATTATCTCTCTATGTAATTGCTGGCTGTGGAATGCTGGGAGTTATACGACTTTTTTCTGTCCAAACATGCGTAGGGTTGTGCCCTTAATTTTTCTGGCAGTTTTGGCTTGATTGAAACTAAGGAAAATACTGCATAGATTCCCATTCCTATCATTAGAAGATTTACAGATTAAGCCTCTTATTAGTGAGATGAATTTCCAGGTTGAGAAATCTTAGTGATTTGGTCTTTGTTACCTAATTGCCATAGGTACAGAGGGAGTCAAATTAAGCCTGCTGTTCTCTTTCATTTCCCCCTACCTGTGTTTGATAATCCAAATGGTTCAGTTGATTAAAACTCATGGCAGATGTTTTCATTACAAGTTCAACAGTTGGCCAGGAGTTTACGAATTCTCCAGTTTCTCTCTCTTTGAATACATTTAATGAGAGCTGAACTCTTAGAACAAGGCATTTGGCAACTGTAGAGTGCATACAGCATGCTGACAGGTTGCTTGTCATCTGTTGGAAGGTGTAACAGTCACACAAACTAATCTAAAGAGAACCAAAAAGAAATAGGAAAAAAGTGTAAAATAGTCTGTTTTGCTACTCCTTCCTGGGTACATATCTACCCACATGTTTATATATTCCAGTCTGGGTTTAGGTGCAGTTTGGGGACTGAAATGACTTTTTTTTTGTGCTTTGGTGAAGGAACTATACTGGGAACTAGACAGACAGAGCATCCTTGATGGCTCTGCTGGACTTCTTAGCAGCTTTTGATACCATCAACTGTGGTCTTCTTCTGGGGCATTTACTGGTATGGGGCTTTGAGCCTCTGGTCCTGTCCAGTTAGACATAGTCCCCTAGCATCACCCTCTAAGAGACTATTGTTTGATCCATTGTCCTGTGGGATACCACTGGGTTCTATTCTGTGTGCCATCCTATTCCCCATAGTAGGAGAAGTCATCCAGGGTTTCTGGAGTGGTTGCCATCAATATGCTGATGATACCCAACTCTATCTGTCAGCTGATGCCAAGGAGGTTGCAGAGAGCCTGAACTGTTGGCTCAGTATAGTGATGGACTGGATGTGTGCTGACAAGCTGGAGTACTGTTAAGTACTCACAGGAAATGTTGACCCAGGACTACTCTGGACAGGGTTTCACTCCCTCTGAAGAACCACTTTTGCAGCTGGGTTGCTCTAGCACTGCCCCTAAATGCCCAGAGGGCTGTTTTGGCTATGTGTCTGATACCAGATGTGGCAAGGTGCCCACACAGGAATGGGCTAGTGGTTACACCACCATGAAAAGCTCCACAAAGGCTGCAGATGAACTGAGTCCCTATAAGTCCCTGAATCCAATCTACCCCTTCTAAGCTCCACCCCACTGCCTGCATAATATAAATATGTAAAGGGCCAATCCTCTAACTTGAAGCCAAGCGCTTCTCCCTCTTGTGGCTTCCTGCCTGGTACTCTCCCTGTGCCATTGTGTAGTAGAGCAGAAGGGTTTTGAGTCTCAGGGGTTGGACTTGATGGTCTTGTAGGCCTCTTCCAACCCTACTATTCTATGATTCTTTGGGCTCAGGAGAATGCATCAGTGAGGGTCCTCACGCCATTACTGAAGGCTTCAGATCAGCAGTCTCAGGAACCTAGTCCATTTCTTAATCCAGTAGTACAGCAGTCCCAGGCTGGGCCAGCCCAAGTCCAGGGGAATGAGCCATTTGCCTAACTTTGGCTGGTGTGCCAGATGTGGTCACCATTACACATACCTTACTTAGTCACACCTAGATTAGATTACTACAACATAGCCTATGTAGGGCTTGAAAAGTATTTGGAAACTGTATTTGATGCAAAGTTCTGCAGCCAGAATAATTCCAGGTGCATGCTTTTCTAAACACACTACACTGGCCTTGTTCAAATTAAGTAGCCTCCAATTTGTTTCTGGGCCTAATTTAGAGTGCTGGCTATTACCTGTAAAATCCTAAATGGCTGGATCAGGATATTTAAAAGGGTACCTTCTCCTGCATGAGCCTGTTAGTCACTTGTGATCATCTTCAGAGGACTTGCTCTGCTTTTCACTGCTAACAGATAGAATCAGTGGGTGCATGGGACAGGGCCTTTTTGGTGGCAGCAACCTGATTGAACCCCTCCCAAGGGGTAGACTGGCATCTCCTTTTATGTTTTTTTGAGGCAGTCAGTTAAGACCTTCTTCCTAGGCTTTAATTGCATTTTAATTTTGATGGTTTTATATGTTTTTATTCCAGCTTTTTATGCTCTCTGGTTTTAATTGTACAGAGATTTTAATTGTTATAATGGGGGACCATATATATATATATATATATATATACACACACACACACACACACACACACATACATACGTACACACACAGAGAGAGAGTATAAATTCATACATAAACACAATAATTTTTTTATAATAAGGTTCTACTGGATCATTTTTCTTAGCTATTGTAGAAATCTATATTCAGTCTTCATGCAAAATTCCTCAAATCTGTTTTGACTCTTTTCTGAGGAATGTACATCTTAGCTCATTAATCTTTAAATAAAAATGTAAATGTTTGCTCTTGGCTAAGTCAAAGCTGAGCTGATGTCTGCTTCAGCATGACGTGACATTAAACTAGTTTTGAATTCCGTGATGGCAAAAGGTCCCTGAAGTTTGACTAGTTTCTTAAGTTTCTAGAAATCGTACCTGGCAACATGAATGCCTACATCAAAATCTCAACATGGCCAGGAAAAATGCCACATTCTCCTATTGGTATAGTTGTTCTTCATAATAGGGCTTACTTCCATGTAAGTGTATGGAGGGAGCAATCCTATGTCCGCTAGTCAGCGGCTAGATGGCCATAGGATAGGTCACTTCCCAGGAAACCACCTCGGATCCTGTACTCTGAGGTCGGTTCCCTGAGAACCGACCTGCACCCCCTCCAGCACTGCCTTGTAGGCAGCGCGGAATGGCCCTGTGCTCCGCGCTTGGAAAAGAAGAGCAGAGGGCATTCCTGGGGGCATGTTGGGGCGGGGAAGGCAGAAATGGTACGACACATCCTACGTGTCATCAGACTTCTGCTTCCCATACTCCAAGGTCCCACGGTTAGACAGCCAAAATTGGCTGTCTAGCCATAAATGCGGGGTGGCTGAAGCACGGAGGGGATGGTCCTCTCCATACTTCTCCTGCCCTGCAATCCCTGATAGGATTGTGCTCTTAGACTTGCAGCTTCAGTCTTTAAGGAAGTGGGAATTATTTAACAGTATTATAGGAAAAGGAACATGGAAGTATTTATATCTCCGGTCTTAATAGTGCTTTGTAATTGCTATAAAAGCTCAGAAATGGGGCAGAGGTGCATTTCCATGTGCGGCTGATGGGCAGCCTGCTTACTCCCAGTTTTTGGTGGCTCTGCACTGGTTCATACACTTACCAAGCTCTTGTATGATGGAAGAGATGTGCAAATCTCTCCCCTTCACAAGAAATAATGTTGTTCATGATGTTCAGTCCCAATCACTGAGACACAAGTTGGCACAATCAACTCTTTTAGACCATTCCCTTGTCCACACAAATGAGGATGCCATGATGTGTCCATACAATTGTTCTAAGAGATAGGTGAGCACAACTGTGGAGTGTCCCTGTCCCAAGTAACTTTATTTGCATGATGGAGGGGAGTGTGTTCACTCTTCTACCATGCTAAGACTTCGGTATTCCGATATGTGTATATGAACCGGACCAGAGAGTTAGAAATGTCAGCCTGAGTTGGGACGATTAATCTGGCCCTGCCATGCCCAAAGAACCACTGGATGCAGCAAACCCCAGAGCAGCCATGATGAAATCAAATGGCTGAGAGCAGTGGAAAGGTTGGAACCACTGTGTCCACAGCCCAAAAATGAAGAGATCGGCATGTCTGTTGGATGAACTAGGGATGCAACTCTTATTTCAGTTTACATAGAAGATCTGCAGCAAAGTCTAACAGCTGTGTGGAACTCAGTCAAGGCAGGGGCAGAGTTGCCACCATCTCCTCATTGCGTATTCAAGGACAAGCCACACCCTGCCCAGGTAGAAGCAGAATACAGCTTACAGCTGGCCACCTGCCAGGTTGAGGGAGGTCCTCCTGACTCACGAAGCCTCCCCACCCGCAAGCCCTCAGGGGTGTGTGTTTTGGGTGAGGCTGAAAGGGGATCCTTCCCCTATGTCCCACTGCCCTAAAGGACAAGTCGAGTGAAACCCCTTTCACCATAAAGGCACCTCAGGGCACTCACCAATGGCATCTTGCTGACTTTATTTCCTGCACTGCCCTGTCATTCTGACCAACCTATTTAAACAGGCCCCAGCCAAGCCTGTTCACACTGTTTCAGAGCAGTGTACATTAGGTGAGAAAACCTGCGCACCAAGCTAGTCAGGTGGGCTGGTAATAAATAAATAAATCCCTACTCAGTCCCAAGGCAACCAGTAATTCCCACACTAAATCATTTAGAGTGGAAGGATAGATGCTGCAAAAATCGGGAAGAGGGACCCTGGCATGCCAATGCAACATTTGTCCACGTGCTCCCCCCATATGGTCCACCTCATCCAGTAGTGGATGCATTGCCTCTCCCGAGCCCCACATGCCCACTCTGGGCTTGGACGAGGGGGGAAGCACTGTTGACTACAGAGGAGCTGTATGAGACCTTGGCAGCTTGACTGTTATGAGGATGAGAAAGGCCTCATTCATTGATAACAAAGTTGTGAAACACATCATTATTTGATAAGAAGCTGAAAAGGGCATTATCATGATGGATGGTGAATCCACTACAAACTTAGTGGTGATAGTATTTGTTTTGAGAAGATGCTGAGATGGAATGTATTTAGGACACAATGGGAAGACAACAGAAAACTTTCAGGGAGACTGATGATGTTTTTCCCCTAACAACATTTGAAAAAAAGGAGTGAGTGGAAATGTTCTAAAACCATCTCTTTATGCCCACCTCTGAGTGATGTAGAAAAGTCGGATCCAAACTCTGATCAATATAATAAAACCCAGGATGGGACACTCACTCCTTCCCTCTCTACTTGGGGAACTATTGAAGGAGGAAAAGACCAGCTGACCTTTGGATGGTCGTAGGTATGACTGTTTGAAACACAGAAGGTTATGAACCACAGAATGACTTTGCTTTTAGGTAGTTGGGCTGGAGGGAGTGTAGGATAGGGGGACAGAATATTCAGTCAGGCTTGATTTTATTTGCTGGATTTCTATTTAGTTCTTCATGGTCCTTATTTGCTGTATTATGTTCTTATTTCTATCCAATTCTTTATGGTCTTTATTTGCGTGCTTATTTCTTTATCCACTGTCATTTTTGATAGGGTCCTTAATTGGATCTATCAGCTTTATTATTTCTTAGTCTACTGTAATGTCTTTGTATTGAGCATTGGGCTTCAAAAAGCACTTAATATATTTCAGTTACAATGTTATGTTTCCTCCTGTTTTAGGGCTTTACAATGTGTTTCATGTGGGCTTCACAGATGGCTAACTTCTACGCTCTGTGGTGCCATATATTGTATTGCCTTTTGGACTTCAGTTTTTTACAATTCTGAAAATATTGTGGTGTAGTGGCAAGAGTGTTGGACCAGGAGCTGGGAGATCCAGGTTCTAGTCCCCACTTGGCCATGGAAGCTCACTGGGTGACTTTGGGCCAGTCACAGACTCTCAGCCCAACCCACCTCACAGGGTTGTTGTTGTGAGGATAAAATGGAGAGGAGGAGGATAATGTCAGCCGCCCTGGGTTCCTTGCAAGAGGAAAAAAGGCGGGGTATAAATGCAATAAAATGAAAAAAAAATGTTCGTTTTTATAAACTATTAAAGACAGCTATTGCACATTCTGTGTCCATGTATGCATTTTCTGGTTTATGATGCCCTGCCTGCAACACACCAGGTTGGCTTCAGATTTAGTCATGCATAGACTGGTCCCATTGAAATCAATGGGTCCTAAGTTATCAGGACCAACTTAAGTCCCATGGCTTTCAGTGGGTCTGCTGCTCTAAGTGTAACTACATCTGGCTCCAACCTACCTACATAAATTAAGGGCGCAATCCTATGGCCACTAGTCAGTGGCTAGATGGCCATAGGATAGGTCGGTTCCCTAAGAACTGAACTTCACCCCCTCCCACGCTGCCTTGTAGGCAGCGTGGAATGGCCCCATGCCCCAGCTTGGAAGAGAAGAGCAGAGTGGTGAAAACAGGGCATTCCTGGGGGCGTGCCAGGGTGGGGAAGCCAGAAATCCACTTCGACACATCCAACGTGTCGTTTGGCTGCCACTTCCCACCTTCCGACTTCCTGTGGCTAGACAGCCGAAATCAGCTGTCTAGCTGCAAATGCAGGGCAGCTGAAGTGCGGAGGGTATGATCCCCTCCACGCTTCTCTTGCCCTGCATTGGATAGGTGGTTGCCTCTGAGTTCAGAGGCAGCCTCCTATCCCTGTAGGATTTCTCCCTCCCTCCATTATTTATTTTTGCTTTCATAGTCTAATCACAGACTTCAACCTGTGAATTAAAAAACAACCACCATCCACCAAGCATTACATGACTATTTTCATTGCAGCCTTCAGACAACAGTAGAACTGCAGGATTTAGCTCTGTGTTTTATTTATGAGTGTATACAGCCTGTATTCCCTTGTGTAAATGAGTTTGCTATTCTGTAGCACAGTATGTGTGGTACAGAATATTTTTTTCCATCCCATATTGAAGAATAAGTCAACCTACTGGGTACAAACAGTTGGTTGACTTATTCTTCAATATGGGATGGAAAAAATTAAGGTAATTTTTCTCAGTCATAATATATTGAAGAGTGTGGCATGACTCTTATGAATATATTACAGGGGTTCCACTGTCAAACGAATGCCCCAACTTCATGAAATATGCTTAGGATAAGGGAGTAAGAATAAATACATAATAGAAGATACTCAAAGTAGCTGTTATTAATTAACTATTTATTTACAGTTCTTACAATCTGCACTTCCTCCAAAACAGGAGCACAGAGCAGCTTATATGCTGATAATACAAAACAATTAAATAACAATAAAAAAGGTAAACATGTGACATTAATAGACGATCAGAGAGGCACAGAAACCAACAAGTCAGGAGCCAAATGCTTGTGTAAACAAAAAGCTCTTTAACTTACATTTAAAAATATTAATGCTAGGAGCAAATCACACTTATTCTGGCAGGGAGTTCCGTGAACCTAAGGGGCACTGCTGAGATTGCCTGATCTTGTGTCCCCACCCTCTTCAGTCAATTTTTCCTCAAGTCAGCTACTCAGTTTGCCCCTCAACCTTGACTGGGCTTTGCCAGGCTCACTACAGAGGTGGTGGAGGAGTCATCACATTCCCCAACCCCCTGGGACAGCAGGGCTACTGCTGGGCCTGGATGAACGGCCTTCTAATGGTGCCAGACTTGCTGCCCCATGGCCAGTCATTGCAGGCCCCCTTTCTTTTTAGGCCGATCTACACTTATGGGTTTTTTCGCTTCCAATGAGGTTTCACCGACCGTCTTTCACACTACGCAGTACCTGCCTTGAATTGGAACCAGAATTTCCTGCTTCCATGCTACTGCTTTCAATACCCTGATATCCCAGTATTTCCCCTTAATGTGCTCTGATTTTCTGCCTTCGCTACTGTATCTGGTCATAGTCCCCTCCCCTGCCTGTCCATATACAGCGGTGTCTGTATTTCCCTCCTGCCCAATCACAGCTCTTGACGGCCCCATATCGTCTTCCAGCTACTGATCGCATAGCTTCCTCAGCACTCAATGTTTCCTCAGCAACAAGCAAAGGGCTAGATGTGCGCACTTATCTGATCTTGGAAGCTAAGCAGAGTCAGTCCCAGGCAGTAGTTGGATGGGCGACTGCCTGGGAATCAGGCTTCCTGCACTGAGCAGGGGTTTGTCCTATCCCTTCAAATGAGACTAAGTTTTACCACCTGCTTCACCTTTTTAAAAAAATTAAGGTGCTATCTTCAAAGAATCGTGGCTTCTCCGCGATTCCCCCCCCCCAATTCAGGCATGATCTTTGAAGATTCGAAGAGGTGAAGCTTCACCTCTTCGAATCTTCAAAAATCATGCCTGAATTAGGAAAAAAAAAAGAAATCACAGAGAAGCCATGATTCTTCGAAGATAATGCCTTAATTTAAAAAAAAAAAAAGTGAAGCGGGCGGTAGAAGGGGGTAAAACTTAGTCTCATTTGAGGGGATAGAACAACCCCCTGCTCAATGCAGGAAGCCTGATTCCCAGGTGGTTGCCCATCCAACAACCAACCGGGCCGATGTGAAGCTTCAGATCTTCAAAGATGCCAGCAGCCCCCCCAAATGCGAACGCTGGGTGCTGCTGCCACTGCCCCTCTTCCTCACGCCGGCTGTCAAGGGCTGGCACAGGGAAAAGAGCATTGGAAGACACCCCCCAGCCGCTCGCCTTGGCCTCCAGCAGGTGGGGGGGGAACAGAGGATAGGTGCCTCCTTCTTCCCTCCACCCCCACCTGCTACAGCGGTGGCGGTAAGGGACAACCTGGTTGTTTTCCCCAAGGCCGATATCCGTGGCGGAATTCTCTGACATCCTTAATATTGATCCGATCCGATCATGGTGATGCTATAACCCTCTTGTGCATTTATACCTCATAGCACACACAATGACATCTGTTGCACCATGTTGGATAATCTGGGATAAAAAGTGAGGAACAATGCTAGAAACACAGTACACAGAATGCATAATGTGCCCCAACAGTTATCAGTGCATTTCAAAATTCATTGCCAATAAAAAGCTCTAAAAAGTGTAGCTCTAGCCCAGGTGGGACTGAGTGTAATTGTCAGAGCACCTGCCTGGCAACCAGAAGGCCCTTTTGCCCAGATGTTATTCAGGAGCAAGGTTTTACTCATGAGGAAGAGGACCCAGCTGCAGCCAATGAAGATGCTGACCCAGCTGAAAGTGGTGCATCACGGACAGCCTTTCCCCAGAACTTTGTTGGGCTAGCAGCTCCCATGCTAGCTCCCATGCTCCCATGCCCTTGCTCAGGGCAGCTACAATCCCATGGTGGTCCTCTTTGGTACTGGACTATCTGGCTGTACTCCTAGGGTGCCATGTGTGGGGCTGGGGGTGAATAAGCTGAGTGTCATAGTCCAGGACACCACCATGGCCCACTGTAAAGCTTTCTGTCCCTGCCTGTGATTGTGTGATTAGGGAGTTAACGTGGAGTAGTGAGGTTGATGGGATTCCAGCCTTGCTGTCTACATGTTTGCATCTAAAGTCATTGTTGTGAGCACAGCAGCCAGAACCTTTTGCCTTGTAGAGGTGGCAGAGAAACCTGTCCCCATGGTAAGGTTGAGCCCCATGGCTGTCTTCCATCGCTATGATCTGTCTCACAAAGCTTCCTGTGGTTGTTTCCAACCTTCCTTGCCCATGTTGCCATCTTCCTTGCAAAAACCTTCCTTCGCATGAGTGCTGATGCAACTGTATTATATGGAGCACTGTTCCCGGAGCTGAATTTGAGACCTCCTGGTTGGCTGATGATTCTTTATTCATGCCTCCTGCCCACCAGGCCTTGGAGTGGTCTAGCTAGTGTGGTTAGAATTGTGCCCATTTCTTTCCTCCTGTTGGTTCAAGGGACAGAATGTATTTCAGCAGGGCATTTGAACCAGTGCCCACTGTAAACTTGCAGATGTAGGGGTTGTTTGTTACCCTCTTGCCTGTTGTACCCACTAGAGTAAGCCCTTGCAGGGGTCTCTTAATGGCTGCCCCAGTGTGCGTTGTGTGTAAGTAGCTTAATAATGTTATGTAGCTGTTCAGCTATTGCATTGGGCTGATCGGAGCTTTCTCATTGGGGTTATTGTCAGTGAGCAACCTCGCCATTGGTGGGGCGCAGCAGGGTCACCAGGAAGTCTCTTGGAGTGCCTGGCAATGTTGTTTCTCTAGCTATTGTGCTTCTGAATTTGCTGTTGGGAGGTATTATGCCTGGCAAAGTGGCCATTGGAATAGCTTTATATTTGGTGTTGCTTGTTAAGCGGTGCTCGGAGTATATCTGCAACTGATTTGCTGTTTCAGTGGGGTTTGCGATATTTTAAAGAGCATTTTAATCCTTCTTCAAAGAGTATACAAACTGTCATGGAAATGCTTAGAATTGAAATGTGGGTTAGAAAATCTTTAAGTAAATAAGGGTGCAATCCTATGGCGGCTGGACAGCCATAGGATTGTTTGGTTCTGGGAAGCAATCTTGGAGACCGTGCTCCAAGGATGGTTCCCAGAACACTGCCTCCCCACTCCCAACCCCACCACCTTGCAAGAGGCTCAGTTTGCCCCAGGGTCTGTGCTCGGAAGAGCAGCGCAGAGTGGGGCGAAAGGGGGCTTTTCCAGGGGCAGGGAGGGCCAGGGAGTATGGAAGTGCCGGCATGACTCTTCCTATGCATCGTCCGGCCTCCCCCCTGCCACTCCGAAGTCCTGCAGCTAGACAGCCAAAATCGGCCATCCAGCCGCGAATGCAGGGAGGCCAGAGTGTGGAGGAGATCTCCTCCATGCTCCGCCCGCCCTGTATTGGGTAGGCGGTCACCTCTGAGTTTGAAGGAGACTGCCTACCCACATAGGATTGCTCCCTAAATACATAGTTTCCAGAAGGATAGCCATCTCAGCCTGTTCCAGCAAAAACTATGAGTTTTGTGGCACTTTAAAGTCTATCACATTTATTCTGGCATAAGCTTTCCACTTCACTTCATCAGATAAACTCAAATTAGCAGATTTATATACACATGCTGGGGAGGGGAGGGGAGAGGAGGAGATGTAGTGTGTTGTCAGAGGGAATTGAAATGCAAATGTGTTAATCTTTAAGTTGCCTCAAGGCTTTTTGTTGTTTGAACCAATAGTGCTACCATACGATTACCCTGTAACTTCACAATGTATTCAAGCAATTCCCAGCTCCAATAAAATATTATTGGCATAATGTGCTTATGTCACACCATTGACATGTATTATTGGCTGAACTTACAGGGCTCCACCTGAATGCTAAAGGCTAGCTGTAGGGACTTCATTTTTTTTTCTAGCTTTAGAGTTTGCTAATCTCCTGATTTCAATATTTCCCTCATATAGTAGGGCAAACAGTCTTTACCCTGATAATTGAGGAGTTATCAAATTCTAAGAAGAGCCTTGTAGGAAAACCTCTTTTTTAAAGTAAGTTCTAATGCCTAGTGGAATGTGTATTTTGTATTCAGCAGGGGAACTGTCCCAAAAAACCTTTCTCTGGCAGATTTCACCACTGTAATTTCACCAGATTTAGTAAGGCACTAAATCGATTTAGTTAGTGACCTGTGTAGGGAATACAGCTCATAAAGGTTTTTAAATAAGTGCAGAAACTTATAATCACCCTAACATAAGATATACATGATTTTTCTAAGAACTGGGGTATGAAGACACAGTGATTGTGATGAATAGGAACTTCTTTGCATGGAGGGAGTTTCATTATTTAACTTAGTTGTATTTGTTTAATATTCATTACAAGTGAATGACCCAGCTTCGCACATGTTGGAAAAGCCTTTAGTGTGATACAGCAAAACCTTCGAGCAAACTCATGCAGCCATCAGAGTTGGACTCAAATACTACTACTTAATTATTTTCAGAGCAGTCTTAAATAGAGTGGGGGAAGTGAAGTGGCAGATGATCCGTCACCTCTTAAGTCCCTACTACACTGATTTAAAATTGGTTTAAAAGGGGAGGAAATTATTTATGCCAGCTCCTGGCTGGTGTAGGTGACAGGCCCCTGGGGCTTCTTGGAGGAAGGGAGAGACTTTGGGTCCAGTAGATCCAAGGCAATCTCCAACCTTCCTGCTCAGAACGCCAGTGAGGGATCTCTGCCCATGAGGTTTTCTGTGGGTTCAATGCAGGGTGCTGGAGCAGATGTATTCCCCTGACGTCAAAGCTCCTGTTTGCTGGCAAAGAGGCACTTCTGACTCCATCCTAACTCCCTCCAACCAGTGGATTTGGGGGTGGAGAGTGAGGATTGCTGTCTTATTTATTTACTATTCACATTCATATTAAATCTCTGTCTCTGTCTCTGTCTCTCTCTCTGTGTGTGTGTGTGTGTGTGTGTATTATGTATGAGATAATAGAAGATTAAAAGAGCAGAAAAGCCAATTGTCGTAACTAGACCTTGGGTATGTTTGTTTTGGCAGGGACGGAGAGGGTTGTTGAGCTACATTTTCCGGGGGGGAATACAATAAGGTACATGTGCTTAGCACCATCATGATCTATGGGACAATATTATTAGCCAGGAGAGAACTCTCAGAAATAAAAGAGGTCTTTCTTTCTTTCTTTCTTTCTTTCTTTCTTTCTGCTCACCAAAAATGTTGAGCTGATCCAGACTGAGGAAATTAAAACTAATCCGACACTATACTAACCAGTCCCAAGGTGGCTGCAAAATAAAGAGGTGTCTTGATTTCCTGGTGGGCTGTATTTGAATGTGAAACAGGAAGCTTGTTGAACTTCTTGTCATCATGGATGCTGTCGAAGTCCATAATTGTCCAGACTTGGGCTGTGAACTCGTTGCTCATATTATATGTTCTGCAGACATCAACAGCCCTGGGAAATATAGTTTCCCAGGGCTGGGAAACTGGTGCCTGGGTCATTGCTATAGCAGTGCTCCAGGTACTGGAGCCTGGAGGGAGAAGGGAAGAAACAATGACTTCATTCTCTTCTGCTCAGTACCAGTGGAGCATCTGTAGCCAGGTAAACTGGCGAGAGGAGGTTTGGAGGCAAACAGAGCATAGAGGGAGAGATCAGACCCTGTCACACTCCCAATCATTTCATCAGGGGTTTTCATCTCTCTTCTTGTGATCTGCCATATACAGCTTGATCTATCACAGCCAGCCTACATTAAAAACTAACTGTGAACTTAGTTACTATATTTCTGAATAAAATATCTAGGGCCCAAACTACACAGAGGCATTTTCTGGTGCTGATGCAGTTTAAAAATGCATTTTCTTGAATTTGCATCTACTCCTCCCATGGTCAGCATAGCCAATTAATCCTGTGTAGACTTAATATAAATCTTGCTTTTCTGAGACAAATGTAAACTTAAACTGCATTAATTTGGCTATGTAGGCAGAGTCTTGGGACATCCACAGGTTTCCTTCCTTCCTTCCTTCCTTCCTTCTTCTTCTTCTTCTTTTTTTTTTTTACATTCCTGATGCCTGGTGAGAAAGAGTGGAGATATTTTTTTTAAAAAAAGTCATCCCAAAAGCAACATGCTGACTTTCTGAGGAGTAAGCCTCATCCAAGAGAATGTGATTTACTTCTGAGGAGACATGGTTATCCATGCCAGCTAGTTGTGCCTTGAGGCAAAGAAATAAAAAAGACAAAGGAGAGAATGTGTCTCATTCATTCAGCTCATTGGCGCAGTTATGCATTCACAACCCCCCCCCCCCCATGGTCAGTGGAAGGTGAAGCCAACAAGAAGGGTTACCTCCTTCCATTCCTGTCAGGTCCACCCTTAGCTGATGCAACTTTCCATTCCTCCTCGCAGCACTGAAGCCAGCTACTCCTCCTCCCCCCTGGACTAGTACCGCAAGTTTAGGACACACTGAGTCCCAAAATGCATGGAAGTCGCAGTAACTAGAAAATCCACCACAAGAGGACTTTGCAAAAATGTGGTTTTTATGGAAAGAAAATCCGGGACTGATACAGATTGGGGATAACATCATGTGTCACCCCTGTGTGTGAGGTGCAGTAGCACTACAGTACATTACCCTTGTAGATTGGGCTTAGGTGACAACAGAAAAGTGAACATGACAACCTTCCTGTCTTAAGCAGCCCCTTTCTTGTCTTCTCAGCACACATTTCAGCAAGAGATTTTGAGGCAGATTGATTTCAGATACTCAGTTTCTGAGGCCCCTTTATCTACGGGCTGGACTCGATGGTGTTATAGTCCCCTTCCAACCCTACTCCTCCATGATTCTATGATTCTATTTCCCACTAAATAAGCTCATCTTCTATAAGGCCCACAGCTGCTCATTTAAAATAGAGAAACAGACTCCGATACAGACCTTAACACTATTTTTTGGACAGCTGTTTTTAGTTTTGTAAGTGTGATAAGATAGTTTTAGTTGTATTTTATGCTGTTTTACAGTTATTTGTATTGAGGTTTAAGTTACCTGCTTATAATATCAGCAATGACTATATAGAAAACATTACAATGTTTCAACTAGCAAAACACAAAGATTACATAAGAAATTAAACTACAATTAAGTTTAACCAGACTCACAGGAGGTTCAGTACATTAATAGTCTTATATTTATCCACAAATGTTCATCTGGGATTTAAGAGTGAGTTGTAATTATCTAAACGTATCTTTCCACATATGCCCATGGGATGCTGGTGGTTTTCTTTAGGACCCTTGTTCATTAATAAAAACAATAAATTTAGACCAAATTGTATGGAAGTCGTTGGATTCTTTTTGTTGCCTTTGTGCCCTTATCTGTTTAGTCATTTTTTCAGCTAGCATAATGTTCTGAAGATAGGTAAACCACATGATAATTGGTCAGTAGATATTCCTGTATTTGATTTAATTGTTTATTTGAGCTGCCTTTGGAGGGCTTTGCCCTGAAAGATAGAATATGAATATTGGAAAGAACAGCTTTTTAGTATGCAAACATTATTCATCTCCCAGAACTGCATTGTCAAAAGAACCATTTCCTGGAAGCTGATGTCCAGTGCAGATAGCAATGAGGTATAATAAGTAAAGCCCTCCAGATCTGTATCATTTAAATTTTCCATACATACATGAACAATCTGCAAATATTTCTGGCACTATTGTCTAAATATTTATTGTCTAAATATCTATAGTTTCTTGGTACCATTTTGAAAAGCTGAGTCATTCCAAACAATTAGTCATAGAAAGTGAATTGCAAAGATATTACATCAGCCTTCCAGAGCCCTGTGCCCTCCAGAAGTCTTGGACTACAATCCCCCTTATCCCCAGCCAGATTGGCTACTGGGGATAATGGGAGTTTTAGTCCAACACACGCGGAGGGCACCAAGTTTGGGAAGAGTGCTCCATATGATGAATGACCATCCTGACTCCTCCATTACATCACTGAGGTCAGTGTCTCACAAAATGCTGCACAGGCTGTTTGGTATGAAGAGTAGCAGACATTTTGAAGCATTTTAGTTTGGAGAAGGGGGAAAATCAGAGGAGAACTACAGATGTGTCAACTGTTTTTTTAGGTGCCAGGTGAAGTCCTTCTTATTCCCCCAGGCATTTTAGTTTGTTTTTATCTGGCACTGCATTTTAAATTTCTTGGTGCTAGCTCTCTTTGATTATTTCATTTTTATATTGTAGTTTTAAACATTTATATTGTATTTTGTTGTTTTCCGGGTCAAATTCAAGGTATTGGTTTTGACCTTTAAAACTCTATATGGTTCCAGCCCAGCCTATCTCAAAGGAGCGCCTCCAGCAACACCAGACAGGCCGCTCAACAAGATCAGCCTCGGATGGCCTTCTCTCTGTCCCATCAGTGAGGACAGCTAGGCTGGTGAGGATGAGGGAGAGGGCCTTCTCTGTGGTGGCCGCCACTCTGTGGAACTCCCTCCCTAGGGAACTCTGCCATGCCCTCTCTTTAATGAGCTTCCGCCAGGTGTTGAAAACTTGGTTGTTCAGGCAGGCATTTGGGGTGGCCCAGGGAAATTTTAGAAAATGATGTTTTGTGTAATTTTATTGTTTTTAAACTGTTTGTATTATTGTACATCACCCAGAGTGGCCGGGTGACCGGCCAGATGGGCGATTAAGAAATTAAATAAATACATAAATAAAATATTTTATCATCTATATTTTATTGTTTCATATTTTTGCATTTTAATTGTTGTGAACCGCCCAGAGAGCTTCAGCTACGGGGTGGTATAAAAATGTAATAAATAAACTCTCTCTTTAGTAGGGACAGTCCCTGATCTTCTATACTGCCCCCCGTTAGAATGTTATTTATTTATTTATTTATTGCATTTATATCCCGCCTTTTTTTCTTCTTGCAAGAAACCCAAGGTGGCTCACATTATCCTCCTCCTCTCCATTTTATCTTCACAACAACAACCCTGTGAGGTAGGTTGGCCTGAGAGTCTGTGACTGGCCCAAAGTCACCCAGTAAGCTTCCATGGCTGAGTGGGGACTAGAACCCAGATCTCCCGGCTCCAAGTCCTACACTCTAGCCACTAACATGGCACTGGTTCTTTATCCCTATCTTGTCTTTGGGGAATTTCTAGGATCTCTTTTAAAAATGTTGGGAACAATCCTATCTTCACTGGGGGGCTGGTTGAGGGGCCGTAGGAAGTGGAATATGTGCTGCTCTGCCAGCAGAGAGGGAGGTCTGCTGGCACGATAGCACCTGTGCTGCCAACAGCCTCCTGGTATGACAATGGACAGCTTCACTGGTGGTATTCTATGGCCAGTAGGAAGCAAAACCGAGTGTTCTGGGGGCATGTTGGAGCGGCTATGGATCCATGGGATCCAAGGCTTCCTTGTTCCACCAATGCATCCACAAAAGTGGCCCCAAGCTACACCAATCCTAGGGCTGGCATAGGTATTTCTGTCCCATTGGAGTAAATGGGATGGAAAATGCAGAATCCTGTCCCACTCCCACTGCTTCTCGCCTTGGCCTCAGTGACTCGGCAGAGCTATGGATGTGGTGGTTGCTTATCACAGAATCTTTGTTCCTCCTCCTCAAGGATGCAATTTGTCTTCTCATTAGTAGACATAGACATATACTGGACTTCTTCAGGTTTCAGCTCAAGTTCCTAGTTCACTATCACTCAAAACTCTGAGTTAGGTCACAAGCATATAAATACATGGACCTGGACACAAAAACATGGACCCCTTTCACCTCCCCCGATCCCAGTATAACTGCCTATATGCATAGAAAAAGCTGTTGAATATGTTTGTATACTAGCTATCCACCAGATCCACTGTGGGATTAAGCATAAGAAGGGCCATGCTGGATCAGCCTAAAAGCCTGTCTAATCCAGGGCATGAGCGCAATAGCATCCTTCCCTAGAGTTGGCATACAGTGGCATACTGCCTCCGATACTGGAGGTAATATATAGCCTTCAGCAATGTGCAATTGGAGGTAGAGAAGCCCAGCAAGTGTTCCTTGAAGTGAGAACTCAAGACTGTTCCTGCTTTCATTGGTGAAAGGTTGGAGGGAGTGCACTGATCCGCTCCATGTTTTAGTAAACCTATGTATCTTACATATATGTGCCACTGCTTTAGACTTGAGATGCTCAGTATTTGGCATCGCTGCATCACCCAGGTAAATGAATGAGTGATCTGAGATCTGAAGTCAGGGTTGAGCACTGGCTGCCCCTCCAAACATAATGCACAGCAGTGAGCTGACAGCTTCAACAAAATTTTCACTTGAAGGAAAAGCAAAAGGAGGAGAATCAGTTGACCTCCGCAGTGGAAGCTAGGCCAGTTTTGGCTGAGGCTTCCCCTTGCTGTGAGCAAACGGCAGGGAAACATAGCATCCATTCAAGCACTGCTGTTCTTCCCCTCTCTAAGGTTAAGTAAGGGTCTCTAGAGGGCCCTTACTCTAGCATGGCCTCCCCCCTCCACTTCTCTGCTTCCCCCTTTTTGGAGTCATGAGCCCATACTAGAGGAAGTGGTCCCATGACTCCAAAAAGGGGGAAGCAGAGAAGTGAGGGGTGGGAGGCCATGTGTGGTCAGCACCACAGAAACCATCAAGCATAAGTATAGTTAATCCAGCTTGTAGACTGATTGGTAGGCCATGATTAGTATATGGTAGTGGCAGTATCTGGCCTCTAGATACCCTCTGGCATGAGCTTATGACGAGGAAGGGAGGGAGAAGTTTCAGCTTTTTTCCGCAGCTCTTCATCACTGGTTTGTCTCCATCACAGAAGCCATGTCCCTTGCTAGTTTCTGTATAAATGTGGCCGCCACCTCTGGTCGAATTGCGGTCACTGCTGACAGTTGTATCTTCTTTTTGCCATTTGCTGCCCTTTTTTGCCATTACTTCTCCTGAGCAGACAGGCCTCTGTTCCAATAAATAGTTTCAGACAGCCTGAAGGGAAGAGGTCTTTTTCTAGGCTGATCTCAGGATATCCTGTCCCTTCGGGCTAAGTCCTCTGCATCATGGGATATTATTTATTTACACACCTTATTCATTGATTACATTTCAGTCTGCCCAATAACAGAAAGGTCTATGGGTGGATTACATGATAAAATAATAAAAAACAGCACACTAAAAACAAGAATTCGGGCAGGAAATGCAGTATAAAATGTATCAAAACAGCCATTCCAACACTCTACAGATAAAATGGTAAAATCTATAATCTAAAATGCCTAGGGATTTAGAAAAGGAATGTCTGCCTGGTGCCAAAAATAATGTCATCGCCAGGTCATCCTCCTTGGGGAAGGTATTCCAAAAATGGGGTGCCAGAACTGAGACGGCCCTTCCTCTTGTAGCCACCTGCTAACTTCACTAAATCAGGGCACCTGAACAGGGTCTCCAAAGATGACCTAAGTGTCCATGAAGGTACATATGGAAGGAGACATTCCTTCAGGTACTCTTTAGGTACTCTGAGTAAGACCTCATGAGCTGAGTGCCTGCCTCCCAGTTATTCTAGAAAGCTGGCCAGAATCAGGGGCATCAATGCTAGTCAAGTTCTTCTTCATCCACTCCTCTCAGGGCAGTGCACAAATGGACCTCTGCTGAAATGCAGGATCTGCCATTCACTTTAGAAGCAATTTTATAAAATGAAATTTTAAGGGAGGAAAAAACCTCAGCTCCACTCTTTCATCATGACTATTGGTACTCTGGTTTGAAGGCCATAGCAGCATTTTAAATAAGTTGCAAAGGAAGAGCTAAGTGCAAGTTCTCTGGATTTATTGCCTGAAAATCCCATTATAATGAGCACCTGCCAGAAATCTGTGGCTGTTTTCAAAGTGTATTTGAAAGCCAATTAAATGTGTGATGAGTTGGGGTGTTGGCCCTTGCTGGTGTCGGTGATCTCTGCAATGATTGTTTGCTTTTTAAAAATTTGTTAGCTAGGTTGTGACTCTGACTCTGGATTAATTTGTTTCGAACATATGAAAAATTCAGATGCTGAACCATAGGGGATAAACACTGAAGCAGACGGTCTTAGTCTACAGCAGGAGTGTCAAACTCAGAGACTGGAGGGCCAAATTATCTCTATGCTAATGGCCAAAGCATCAAAAAAAAGTCTGCCTGAATTTGACACCAGACCATCAATTCCACATAACTAGATGTCCGCATGTGGAAAACTAGATTTCCCACCCTACTGTTCTGGAAGGTTGTCCATTCTAAATATTTGCAGCATGTAAATATGACAACAAAAATAAATTCTGCACAGACACATTTGCTTGGCTGTGTCTTGGGGCCCAAGGAACAAGCCTTCACATTTGAAAAAGACCAACCCTTCCTCCCCAAGATAGCACCGCTAACAGAATATGACCCCACGTGCAAACACCACCGTCCATAACAAGGCCACATATCTGGAATTAAGTGACAGAATCTACTTGCAGCAGCATGGAAATATAAGAGGAAGTTTCCAGAATTTAGTACCTTCCACCCAGTAGAATCCTATAGCCAGAAACATCCTTGAAGTCCCTCTTCAGGTCTATCACTCTACCACATCTTGACTCCCACATCTTTCATCAGTACTACTGCTGCCCACGGTCACCGCTTATACTCATTCCAGTCCTGAGCACCCACATTATCGCCCAACTTCTGAGCATCTAACGGCCACAACAGACATTACTTTCAGTGTGTGTCTAGCAGATATGTCTGCTTTAATTTTTACTCTAGGCACAGCAGGCCCAATCCAGATCTTTAAAGCCCCCACTAGGGTCCCAGTCTGGATCAGGGGCCCTGCACCTACTCTAGAACAACAACAACAACAACAACAAAAGATGCAGCTGTTAGACACGCACTTAAAGTAATGTCTATTTTGGCCCTAAGTCTCCTTCCCTTGTGCCACAGTTTATCCTCCAAAATTCTTCCACCTGAAAAAAAACCCCTTCCTATTTCTGCCATCCCAAATGTCCCTGTTATCTTACGCCAGTCTTCCCCAACCTGGTGACCTCCAGATGCTTTGGGCTTCAACTCCCATGAGCCCCAGACAGCATGGCCAATGTTCAAGAATTCTGGGAGTTGTGGTCCAAAACATCTGGAAAGCACCAGGTTGGGAAGGCTGTTCTAGACTGTTTCCCCACGGGCTTCTTCAACCTACTGTGATTACTTTTCCCACTGTAATTTGATGGCAAATCATAAATTCCTCAGAGTACTGCAGTGGGAATGAGTTGGCACTATCTTACAAGAGCCATTTGGTGACAGAATGTACCTCTTAGTAAAACAGTACACTGTGGCACAACTCAACATTGAGTTGTACCGGCTGACAAAGAGACAGTGAGAAAGAGGCAACGAAGGTTCTTCTCTTTGATACAGTACATACTGTTTTAGTCCTGCTCTGAAGCCCTGATTGGCTATCTGCCTGGATTCCTGAGCAGCTGGGGGCTCCTAGAACCTACCGCTCCGTGTATTTTATTTAAAATCAAGCTAAACAGTGTTGTCCAGCAGCACTGTTTGAAAATGTTTGCATGAGTAAGGTTGCCTTAGTTTTCCAGCACAAAGTGTGTAAGGATAGAGCTGGGCAAACTTCTTGAGGTTGCAGTTTCCACAATGAGAGTACCAGTTTAAAGCTTCATTTCTCCTTCTGCTTTTTCACTTCCTTGTGCTGCCCTTACTCCATATTTTCCCTTGCCCATTACTGTTAGCCACTTCTAGTTTCCAAGAACTAGGGATGGATGAAAGTCCCTTACCTGTTCTCGAAGCTTGCTTCGCAGTGGGGGGGAGGCGCTTCGGTTCTCCCCCCGAAGTTCAGGCGAGGGGGGGGGAGGCGCCCCGCTTCGCCCGGCCGAAATTCAGGCCGGGGGGGAGCGCCCCGTCTACCCGGCAGCGAAAAAAAAGTAAAAAATCACACACACACACACACACGTGATAGGCTACGTAACGATTTACGTAGCCTATCACAGCTAGATTTCCAAAGTCAGCTGTGATAGGCTACGTAAATCATCACGTAGCCTATCACGGGTGACTTTGAAAAAAAAAAAAAGCGCGTACGCAAATGGCGGCGGCCCATGGGCGCCGCCATTTGCGTTCCTTATTTTGGCACGTCTAGTCTACGTAAAGATTTACGTAGACTACGGCGAAAATAAGGGAATGCTATGTTCAATGGGATTGCAGCCTTAGTTCTCTGTTTTCCATTAGTTTATCTTGTATTGTCTGGAATCAGAAATCAGTGGTACAATATTCACTGGGTGGTGGTGGAGGGGGACCTTTCCCTTTTATTGTTTAAAAACATTGATTTCTGAAGTTATTAGTTTTTATCTTTAACACTTGGAATTCTGCTAATGAAGTCCATGTTAGGGTAAGTTTGCTTTGGATAGTACTGAGATCTAATTAAGACAACATATTCAATGGACTTTTAAAAGCTTTGCTGGAATAATTAGGTCTTGAAGAGACAAATCTATAGTATAAAAGATGAAGACCTCTGCTAAGCTCTTGTAGTGTGATGTGTCAGTTGGATAATTACTCTAACAGGAGGGCAAATTCTGGGATGCTTTTGTTGTTGTTATAATATTTAATCCCCTGTAGTTGATGTTGAAAAACAAAGAATAATTTTAAAAAGGCACAGTGCTATCCAGGTCACCAACAAACAAAAATGTGTTGCATATTCTGAAAAGCAAATGATGTCTAGGCAATGGATAAGTGCCAAAGAGATGTCTGGCAGTATAAGCTGGCTAAAATCTCAGTTCAGCACCCCAGAATTTTCCTAAGTTCAGTGCCCCTCCAAGAGTCCATCTTTGTATGGAGGGCCTGAACTCACACTGCATTTTAAAGTGTGCACCAACAAATGCAAAATGAAAATGCAACAAACATATGTGAGCTGGCAGAGAGGAAGTCTAACTAAGCCCTCTGAAACACAAGGGCTTAGAATCCAAGGTGCTCTTAACCCTTCTTCGGGCTTGTGCCTGCCCACATGTAGGGCTAAACTCGGCACGGGAACATGTGCATGCACATAAACCCCGCCCCCAGCATCCCTGTGCACCTGGCTTCCATGTAGACCCTCATGGTTTGAGCACAAACATCTGAAGAGAGGTCTGTAAGCATGCTCTGCTGAATTCACTTTCAGAGTTCCTGTGACTGTGGACCCTGCCTTAGCCGTTTACATGAACAGGGGCACACCTGGCGAAGGCTTTACTTGTGAACAATTCCACTGAAGGCAATGAGGCTTACTGCCCAGTAAAGATGCTCAGGATTTGGCAGTAAAAACTGGAGAAAGTCACTGTCCCAACCACCTGGGCGAATGCCAGTAAGGTTATTGAGGTGCCGAAGAACTGGAAGTGGATGGTCACCTGCGACAGGATATGGCGTTCATTCCTGTATTTTTGCTGTGCATCGAATAAAATGCCAAGTTCATACAGGCATGAAATCAAGTTCCCTGACTGATGTGAAGCCCTGAGTGGCCCCTGAGCATTGCTGAGAAGCCCTGAGTGTTGTCTGAAAGTTGTTGGCTGGCTACATCGGATAGCCAATACGTCAGTCGAGTGATGAACGGGCACCAATAGGATAACTATTCCCAGCGGCCATGTCAGGGAGGATAGTAAAGCTTGCGGGTGCATCGCAGTCTCTTCAGTCCTTGTCAACCATAACTCCAGGTCCAGATCAGGTCCGGGTCTGGCGCTTCCTCCAATGTTGCTCCCCTTTCTTTCAATTCTGTTAATGGAAGGCCAGACATCACAGCCTGATTCTGTGGGCATGTTTAGCCAGTCCCGCTGAGTTCAGTTGGTCTTACCCCCAGGTAAATGGGCATAGGATTGCTGTGCCCTTTTTTTTTGCCCAGCAGATATGAAACCCTTGCCACTGGGTTCGACTTAATACATAATTACATTTAATGGATATCAGTTAAGCTCGCTATCTGTTTATGAGCAGCTTGAACACTCAGTTCAGCTGCCAGAGTCTGAAGGATTCTCAGTAGCCCTTCACATTCACACTAGCACTTGCTTATTGGCTCTCATCCACAGTGACTGGCTCTGTCTGAGGGCTTTGCCCCAGCCTCATCCCCTGAGTGTAACCTAGAGCCAATATATGCAATCAAAACAAGGTAGGGAGTGACTCTATGAGCCCTAAACAGAGTCTGGGGGGCCATGGGATATTTAGGATCCTTGGAAATCATGAACTGGACTACTTATCTTGGTCCAGGGCAGTCTGAATTTATGCTGGCCCATCATCCAGGTGCAAGCAGAAAGGGGTGATTAAAGGAGAATAGCTGTCACTGTGGCAAGTATATCTAGCTTAGATAATGGCGCTCTGGTCCCTGCAGACCTGCCTGGCTCTGGTTGCATCACTGAGATCTGCGTTGTGTAGGGTTTCTTTGATGCTGTTTTTGAATTGTGGTCTCCCACCTTTATGAGACACTTGTCTTCTTCGCTTGAATGGTGCCACACAATCTGTCCCAGGCAAGCCTCAAAATGCAAATAGGCAGCCTATTCAGCATCAAAAATACACCGGCATGAAAGCTTTGCTTTTATTTTTGGCGAGAACTTTGGAAGGGATGCCAGTGCCAGCCCACTCCTTTTCACAGAGCGGAGACAGCAGCATTTGAGATTCGGCAGCAATTATTGTTCTGCAAAATGAGAATGTTTTCCAAAGCCAAACCATCTTTGAAATAATAATTTATAGCCCTCGAATTGTATAATTATGTGAGTTGTTGCAGCTTAATCACTGCTGTCATCCTACTTCTTCACTAATCTTAGCTATCATTACTATTTGTACTGGAGTGGAGAATTTATTTATTTAGGAATTGCTGATGGTTCAGTGTGAGTCTTAATTGTTAGTTTAAGCAACATGCTGGCAGATGGATCCCAAATGTATTTACTAAAAAGCAGGGATTTGGTTGTGCCTGGGCTCACAAGGGCTCAGCCCCAGCACCTGTTTCCTTATCAGGGCTAAACTGTAGAACATCTGAACTGAGAAGAATAGACTGAGGCAGTGCTGGCCCAAGACATTTTGCTGCCTGAAGTGGAGTTCTGTTGGCATCACCCATGTTTGGGGCTACAGTTTAAAGGGCTTTGTTGCACTATTCGGACACCCTATTTGTCTGTAGGGTGGCTACTTATGTATCACCAAAAAAGGACCAAAGAGGGCACATATCTGCATAAAAATTGCATATCCTAATTTATAGCTATAGCCACACATTTAGAAAGAATTACTGTAATGTAAATGCACCTGACCGTGGTGGAGAAGACTGTGACCAGGTAACCTGTGTGCTTGCTCAGTTTGTTGTGCAGGTGGTAAGTATTGATGGGCAACTTCAAAGCTCCTGCTGTTTCTCCTCCTTATGGTTCTTGATTGCTAAACTGGACTTGGACAGAGCAGAACTTCAAATGGAGGACACCTTCAAACAGGGACTGTCCTCTGAAAAGTAGGACTCATGACCGCCATATTTATCTATCCCCTCCGTATGGTGCTACCTGAAGCAGGTCACTTTACCCTGCTCAATTGCAGGGTCACCCCTCGCCCTCGATTAAGGGATGCAGAATGAATTGCCTTAACCACTTGAGTAAGACAAAGTCTTCATCAGACATCATGGAGTAGGGGTTACAGATCAGAGTGTGCTCAGTGTGCTCAGACAGTCATAAGCTCTGGGACCTCTTTGTTTAGAAATCATTTGAACTCTGCTCCGAGAGGTATATTCCACGGAGTTAAATGGGATTTATTTCCTGGTAAGTATGTTTAGGATTGCAAGCAGCTCTTTGTTTCTTAATCTGATGAACTGGAGTAGTTACCAAGACTTTGATCTGTTATTTTATTCCAAGTATTTCCCTTCTTAGTATTTTTGCTTTTGCCTTTTGTTGTTGGCTTTACCTGTCATGGATCTCCATTTATCCATCCATTCATTACATTTCAACAACCAAAGCTTTCTGGGCAATTTGCAAAGATTAAAACCTTAAAAATGCAATATAGCAGCATAATAATACCGTTTACATAAACAAAAAAAACAATTGGACACAGTCAACAACAAAAATCCCCTGCCTGTTAAAAACCTTATCATATGCTTTCAAAGTATGACAGGCTGGGAGTAAAGGAGAGTCTTAAGCTTGCGGCGGAAAAAAGACCTTAAAATTGTAGCCTTTCTATTACCTTTTGAAACAGTGTATGACTTTTGACTTTTGACTTTTGACTTCTGATTACTGTATTTTTATACCCAGTTACATTTATTGTAATATATTTAGGAAGAAGGATTTGGCCAAGAATAAAAATGAAATTGGAAGAGAGTGGCAAAAGCACAAAGATAGCACAACTCATGGAACAAGGTGTCATAGACACCTTTATAGAAGAGCATTCCCATGTGGCTTGCATACCCACTGGCATTGCAACTGTCAACTAAAGTGAAAGACAGGTTGCTTTTATGAAGCACACTCGTAATAATATTTATATGGGGCATGGTTGGGCACTAGCATTTTAAAGTTAATATTTGAAGAAGTCATCATAGATGTTTATCCTTCTGCCATGAAATGAAAAAGATACAATCCAAAGTGCAGCTTATTTTCCCAAAGCCATTTTAATAAGGGAATGCTGGAAATACAGACAAGGAAGAATATGGCTCCATCACCACCATATCTACATGACCCTGCCTATCATTGCAATCATACATTGAAGTAAGTCTCACTGAGTTCAGTGGGATCTTACTCCTAGGTAGGATAGGTGTGCAGCCTATATCATCACCACAACTCCCTCTAATATTGATCTCAAGTGATCAGTACTAGCAGGACTGGAGCCAAAATAGGACTGCTGAGAAACTACAGAGAGGTATTGGCATGCTTGGAGGAATCCTGAAGTCCGCAGAAGTACAAGAGATCTTGAAAAAACAGAACTAAGGGGGCAGCCCACACCAATGAGGTGTGGGCTGAATGAGGGTTGAACATGTTAAATAGTCTCAAAATACCGAGTTTCCGTTGGAAAAGAAAAACAGAAAACCAAGGCCGGATATCCTAGCAGGTGCTGGAATCCTGAACAGGATCACTGCTAAGAGGCGAAGACAGACTGCGACATCTCGTTGTAGGTTACATTTGTTCCTTCTAACAGCAAACCAAGGTGGTTGAGTGCCCATCAATTTTGAAGCCAAACAGGGCCACCTAAAAACAAAGTAGTGGATTCTACATAGAGAAGAGATACTCTTGGTCTGCAGACTTACATACATTTATGGATTACAAGAGATTAGGATACAATCCTATCAGGATGGCTGTAAGCCCCCAAACTCAGAGGCTTATGGCCATCCAGTGCCGAGCAGGACAAGTGGCAGAGGTGATCTCATCCCTTGTCTAGCTGGGGCTCTGAGGAGCAGGGGGAAAGGAGGCTGGGGAGGCTCGAGGGTACACCATAATCCGGCCCCCTAGTCCCCTCCCCCTGCCAGCATGCCCTCTTTCCCTTCTCTCTGAGGTTGCCTTTGCAACCTTGGAGAGGCAGCCAGCACAGTTCTCTCCATGCTGGCTGTGAGGGGAAGAGAGTGGGGGGCTTGGATTCCTGTCTCCGAGGTCGAAGTGCTTATCCCAACAGATCCAGGAATCCAAACAATCTTATGGCCCCCAGACTCTGTCTAGGGGCCATAGGATTGCTCCCTCTAGGACCAATTTGGAACATCAGAGTTAAGTAATAGATTGTGTGCTGGTTTTGCCCAACATTTCAGCAAATTCACACTTAACCATGAAGGTCAGGTATATAACTAGAGAGCATTTGAAAACATCAAATAGATTGCAAAGACAGGAAGAATTATTAAGAAAGTCAAAAACTGAAATAATCTGATGACACATCAGGTAAATTCAGCTACTGTCAAGGTACAATGCCGGCAACATCAAATTGCACCAGTCATCCAAACTCTTTTCAAAGAGGTTTCTTACTTCTCACTCTTTCTGCTACAGAAACTGTCAAAAAGACAGCCTCACAGAAATACTCATTAAGCTCCCTATTCTGTAAATTTTGAGTGGTTCTGTACTGACAACTATACAGATTGTTGACTTCATGCTATTATTTTCTGTCACACACACACACACACACACACACACCAAAATTTGGGGGTGTTCCTTCAAGTCGCTGTTTGACCATGTTTGCTTTTAAATGCCTGAGCTACTTCACAATTTTTGTAAGACTTATTTCAAGGCCACAGAGTGAAGAAGTCTCAGACCACAAAACTAATGCCCAATTCACATGTTGCTGCAGTGACACAGTGGATGGTGCTTCCCAGTGGTCCATTCCTGTGATGTTTGGGTAACTTCTGGATGAGGCATGGCATGGGCAAGGTGAAAGATGTGAGTCCTTCCCCCATGCATGCCACATGGCTGCTAGGACTGTGATGGGAATGGTCTGGATGAAACTGATTCTCATGCCACAACAGTAATCGGGAATAAATCCACTGCATGTCACAGACTGAGAGATAAGCAGGCAACTAAATCTGGAGCTGAGGAGAGTGATACCTACAGGTCTGCGGTGATCTATGAATTATGAATAAATCCACACAAAGCAGACTGATAGATAAGCACAAGAGGAAAGGAAGTCTTATACATTGATCCTAAACTCTTCATAGGAAAGTAAATGCTACTGATTTCAAAAGGGAAACCAATCATGCTTAAGTCAGTGTCATCTACTTCCTTGGGAAGTGTTTAGGACCAATGATCAGCACTTTCTTTCCTCTTGTGTTTACCTGTCAGTCTGCTTTGTGTGGATTTATTCATAATTCTTACATCACCACAGCAGTGCAGGAATTACTTTCCTCAGCTCCAGATTTAGTTGCATTCTTACCTTATCTCACAGTCTTTTCCTGGACCAAGAACTTTGATGCACACTTACTGAGCAATCCTACTAGTGGGTGAGATAGCTGAAAGTGGAGGAACTGCCTCATCCAAAGCTCTGCTGGGCTTATGCCAGCAGGGCAGGATGGAGGGAGGGGCATCATTTTACCTCCTTTACATGTTTCCTGTCGACTGTTTCCTTCCCTTTGGAACTAATAGGAGGGAAATTATGTACAACAGCTCCACGGCTGGTGTACAATTCCCCCTGTATCAGGGCAGCATCTGGGGACACTGTGGATCCAAAACCTCCCATAATCTGATGACATCTCCAGATCCACCCCCTTTTTACCTCTACTGAAGTTGAAGCTCTGAGGTCAGAGAGGCAAGGGCCTTGGAGGTTTCCGTAGGGACTGGGAATGGGCAGCTGAGATACGATATCCCTCTCTGAGGGTGGATCCCTCTCTCTGTCCTCAGAGTGGGAGATCCAAACTCCCTTATGATCCCTGTGATGCCCTCCCAGGGACTATAGGATCGTAGCCTTCATGTACCATTTACTTAATGTGGAGGGCATTAACAGGAGAACTCTACCTGTCAACTCTCTCCACTAGAATGAAGGCTCCTTCACATGGAGCTTTTATCCTGTGATTGAGATTGCTCCTTCATGGAAATTTGTGGGTTCTTTACGTGGCACTGTGATAATTCAAGGCTTAGTGCTCTCCTGTACTAAATGTCCTTTGTTCCATTTTTAAATAGATCACAGATAATGAGCTATCAAATTACCCCATTGTGTTCTGCTTCAGTTTCCTCTGTGAAAAGAGTAAAAGCGGCAAGAAGAGGAGCGAGATCAATGAAAGATAATGGAAAACTCGGATATGGGGAGATGGAGGGGGAAGGGGGTGGGGGGAGAGGAAGCAGGTGAAAAAGGGACTCGTCGTGACCCTGCATTTAAAATGGAAGCAGAAAGCCCCGTTTTAAATGCAGGATATTAGGCTGGTGTAGAGATGCCCTGAATCAGAACTCCCACATGCACAAGACAACAGTGTGTGTGAATTTGACCACAAAGAGATCTGTAATGAGGTCAATGTGCTTAGCGTGAAGGTTGCTAGAATATGCTGGATGTGGGACAGCCATGAAAGCCTTTTTGAGAAGATTAATTTTCTTTGAAATGTTTTTTCCTCACCTACCAGGATAAATCATATGCAGCACTTGTTAATACAGTATTCTATTCAATAAGATTTTATTCAGAGTACTGTGTTCAGTTTAAGAATGCTATTGAGAAAACACGGATAAGAAGTTAGCAGTACAAAAACACTGAATAAGGAAAAACCAAATTAACCAGCATGTCTATCTTATGTTGTTGTTGTTGTTGACATTTCTGAAATATTTAGAATTATATAATAAGAAGGTTACATGTCCATTGGGAATAAGACATGGAACAACACATTTAAACTAACAAAAGATAAAACTATGTAAAATAGGAGCAGCATGCTACCTTTATGATCACTCTAGCAATGGAACAAATTGCCTTTGGTGGGTCATGAAGTCATAGGTCAGAAAAAGGAGCTAGGGTGATGCTCAAAAATACAAAATACAAGTGCAATGATTTGATTGATTGATGTACAAACCATCATAGCTGAGCTCAGTAACAAATCAAGTCAAATCAATTTCAGTAAAAAAACCAATCAGTCTCAGTAACAAATCAAGTCAGGACCTCAGAATACCCCAGTGCTCATACTATTGGGAGGGTTGCAGAGGAACCCCATGGAACACGGTTTCCCCAGAATTGTGCCCTATTTCACAGCTCCACACAGGTTGGCATCTGTTCCAACAGGTGTGTCATTTGGAACCCAGGGTTCCTCATATCATGATGAGCCTCTCTTGTGAGAGGAATGTGGTCTGCATTGTTCTTAGTTTATTATCCCAAATGAACTGGTTGGAAATGCATTGCTATTCATTAATGTGTTTGTGATATAGAATAATCTGAGAGAATATAAATGTACTTTGGGAAATACATTTTAACTACATTTAAATGGCATGTCCAAAATAAATTTAGGGCTTTCTAACTCCTCCAAGGCTCTTCCAATGTTAGCCTTTGCCTTTGTATGATTTTCCTTCAACATATCATTCTGACTGAATGTGTACATGGCTGGCTGGGGAATGCTGGGAGTTGTAGGACTTTTTTTTCTGTCTAAACATACATAGGATTGTGCCCTTAGATGTTTTTATATGACACATTGTAAAGGAAATTAATGTTGACGTTAGTGAAGGAAAGTGGTGTTATATGAATACGGATTAAATATGATTTAAAATAAATAATATTAAATCCAGAAATGAAACTGCATGACCTAATTTATCAAGAACTACAAATATTGAGGACTCTAATGAGGGAAGATATAATAAACAAGTTATCCATCAACAAAGTAATCTGATGGCCATAGTTGGCCATCTTATCTCCTGGATTCTGACATTTATACTTAAAGCATTGGCCAATGGCTTCAACAAAGTAGCAAAAAAAGAAGTGGGGGGAGGACCACCCTTCCTAGTGCATCTGCAGATAAAAAGTTATCAGATTTATCATCAGTAACTTCTGTGTTAGGCTTATTATAAATCACCTAGGGGAAACTCCACCCAAACCTCATGGGCAATATCCAATGCTGTCACGGTGCTAGCGCTAATAATGTCACACTAGCGTAAACCAATGCTAGCACCACATCATTAGCACTTGCGAGGTAAAGGGGAAAAGCAGTGATTTGCCACTGAATCCGGTGGTGTAGTCTGCAGCCAAATTTTGGTGGAAAATTACCACTTTTCCCCTTTGCCTAGCAAGCCCCAGTGACGTCACACTGGCACTGATTTATGGTAGCCCTCTGACAGCACAGAATACCGCTCCATAATTTTAAAAATGTATACAATGAAGTTTCTTTTCAGGCACTGAATGTATCTAGTGACCAAATTACTAGGAGCTTTTGATTTTGTTTATAACAATGAGTCCCATGGAGAGTTCTACACATTTTATCTTCTATTTGCTGTACCAGGATAAAGTCTGATCCTCATTTACATAAAATCCAATTTGCAAACATGGACGTTAAAACCTTATAATCCTGTTCAAAGAAGGAAACTGATAGGATTTAGTCATAGTAATATATTTCTCTGGTTTGGTGTTCCCGTGGTCTCCCTCCAGGAACCAGGAGTCTCTTCTTTAGAAAGAATGAAGTTGAAAAACTGGTCTAGTGTTACCACCATAAGACCAAATGTTAGAATTACCAGGTCTCCCACATCCTAACACTTCAGAGTCATGTGGCGGGGCCCTGTGATGTCATGGTGTTGCCAGCTGTTTAAAGACAAAATCTGATACCTAGGCAGCGCCCGGCAGTAGATAAGTGGAACCTAGAGATGTGAAGGCCCTGTAAAATGGAAAAAAATTACAGAAAAATGTTTTAATGAGGGAGAGAGACACCCCCTCAGTTTTGCCACTGGCATAATTAGAAATTAGGGAGAACATGGTCAGCGGGATCTTATGAAATATTGAAATGTAAACTTGCTGCTCTGAGGACCTGAGAATGGAGCCCCAGGCTTGAGTCTTAGGGCCAAACTTGAGAAATCTGACTGGACACCCTAAAATGCACTTCAGACACTCAGCCATTCCTTCCTGGGACTTGGTTCTTCTTAAAATATTGTATCAAAATTCTCTTTATCTGACATTAGTTGCTGAACAAAATCTCTATTTAGGGCATAAACTTTGGTTATTCTGTTTTCAAATACAGTTTTTTTTAACCCTGTTGTGAGGCATATTAGAAAAACAGAAAAAGGTTATTGTTATCAGTATTAGCTGAAATGATATCCTTAGATATAGCAATTCATTTGTTTTCTGTCCCTTTTAGGGGTGCTATTAATTCTGCTGGAGTTTGTTTTCATAAAAAGCCTTCTGGCTAGTAATCTGTCACCTGTGCCCCTTTTTAGAAATTAATTTGCTTCATAAACAATAGAACTCTCTGAGCAAAATTACAATCTAAAACTTCAAGCTTCTTCCTTTCCTGAGCAAGACATTTATCGCTGAATACAATATTTTACAGGGTTTTTAGAACCTGTTCTTTTGCCTCTAATTTCTAAGTCGCTAACAGTGCAGTCTTACACAGTATATGTCTACTCAGAACTAAAGCCCAATGAGTTCAGTGGGGCTGAGTCCAGCGTAAGTGTGCATAGGGTTGCAGCCTAATTACATTTAGAGCACAATTCTTTTGATGTTCTGTTAGCTTCCTGGAACTTACATTACACTCAGCTCAATTCATAACTGGCATAGCGCCCCCTGCCCCCCAAAAGAAAGAAAGAAAGAAAAATAAGAAAACAGCTCAGTATATTATGAACCGAAATTGGGTGTACAATGTCCTTGGAAGAGAGCTTTCGGTTATTGGGTGGTATAGAAATGAAACGAATAAATAAATAAATAAATAAATACTCAGCATGTTCGTGGTGAAATTATAGTCTGGTTTTGGTTTCCAATTGGCTTGCAGTTAACAGTAGCAACATTCAAGGTGTCACAGAGTGGGGAGAAGGAGAGGGGAGAAGGATAGATACCTCATCCCTTCCACAGCTGGAGTAGCAGCTGCCACCAGGGTGGCTAATCCCCCCTTCTGAAACTTGGAGCAGTTCCCTCCTATTTTTCAGAACCCCCGTCTAACAACCCAGATCTCCAAACCTGGTGTGCTAGTTGATCGTTGGAAGGGCAATATTTCCAGAAAAATATTGCAAGAGTTATTTATCGTTTATTTTAATTTGTTGCAATTTAACATGTAGAAAACTTGGAGGTGGGGGAGAGGTATTGAAGGGGAAACCCCCCATGGGTCGGAATAGGCCTTACTTTGATACAGCAAAGCCTTCAAGGAAAGTTACACAGCTGTCAGAGTTGGACACGTTGTGCCCGGCCCACCTGAGTGAAGCCATGCCCACTGGCATGCCTAGGCACGCTTCCTGACTTGATGCACTTCTATAGCCCCTGAGGGAGGGGTATGTCCTCCCCATTCCCCTGGGGGGGGACTGCCCCACAGCAGGGGGAAGAGGCTCTGTCCTTCTGACCACTGCCCCCTGGCTTCAAACTGTATCGACTGCAAAAGCTATGTGCTGGTTAGATAAGATGGTGTTGGGGGGACTGAAGATGGTAGTGAAGGATTCAAATACAGAGATACATTAACATCAATTGAAAGTAACTAATGCATTTTAAAAACCAAGTAACCCAGCAGTGCATGCTAGGGTCCCGTTAGCATGCAAGTTTCAGGTGTCTTGAATTCATAGTCTTGGTGCTACTACAAAGACAAACATCCTCTTTTATGACTATAGATAACACGATGTATCTAGAGATGCATGAAAAGGCATTACACTTCCATCATGATCATTTGGCCAGTGAGACTGACTCCATCATCCTTCCTTCAAAAGTAATGTAAAACTTTTCAAATTGTAGTCAATGTTTACCAGCTGTCAGCCAAAAATGTCAAACCAAATTGTCCAGGTGCAGAAATACATACTTACTCAGGCTCCATTGATTTGTATCTGTGCCATTCCTTGTGGAAGGATCTATCCTGTCTTGTCTGCTGTTGCAGCCTCCAAACTCACCCAAACCAGCCACAGGCAGCTGTAGTATTCTGTGCTCCTTATCTAGCAGATTAGGGAGATGAGAAAGAGAGAAGTCTCATGGGCTTCTGAGTACCCTGCATTGCCCAGAAACCTTCCTGTTTGTCTCCTGGCATACCCAAACTCAGGCCCATCCTCATACACCCCAGAAACGTGTAAGACCCAGAGCATAAATTTGGGGAGAATCTGAGCGCTCCCCTTTGTCCTGCTGTCATGTGCTCAGCCTTTGGAAAACACACTGCCATCTTTTGTCTATATAGCATGCTGGGCTCCATATGCCAGAGCATCTTCCAGTTCTAAGGTGGCAGTGCCACATCTTTGCTCTATGAAGCATGCTGGTCTACACTTCCCAATTCACAGCATGTTCCAGAGATCTTATAGGGCAAGATCCAGAGTCCCCCCCACCCCGTTAATGTCCAGACGATAAAGAAAGATTCCTGTCCTACAACATCTCCCTCTTCAGCCCCACCCTCACCCAAATTAAATAGGGAGTTTCTCTTCAAACAGCACTGTTGACATCTGTCACTGTCATCAGAGTAGCAGCCAGGTAAGTGGGTGAATAAGTGGAATGGAAAAGGGTTCTCTGGCTTGTACTAAAATTTGAGATAGAGAAGAACTGGGGGATTGTAATGCCCAACTGTTATTTAAATTGTCACCAAGGTTCATATTTTGAATGAAGGTATTATGGATGTCTGTGATGACATTTAACCAGAGGGCAGACTAATACAGGTATAAAAGCATTGCAGATGATCAGGAGAGAAATATCACAATTTAAATTCTTTTTCAAAAGATTAAGGATTTCCACTCCAGACCCTTTTGATATGATTCTGTTCTTGATAAAGAACATTCAACCCAGGAGTTTTCAGACCAAACCCTGGGGCCAAAATTGGAATCATGGATTTGATTAAATTCTAGGTTAAAAAAAAGAACAACTTTGATTTATGGTACTTAAGAAATCACTCATGTACCAAAAAGCCTGAAAAATGCAAAGCTAAGCCATGTGCTTTAACTTTCATGCTACAGAAACAGTAAACAACATGTCTTCAAGTCACACACATACTCTGCTGGATTACAACTTGGCTTCAATGCCTGGCTTCCATGCACGCAGGAATTCAAGGGTCAGAATTCAGGAAATGAAGCCAAATAAAGCAATACTTTTATCAAAGTTAGAATTAAAGGAGAAACTGGAAGAAAAAATATATGTAAGCAAAGGGAGAAGTTAATATGTTGGTGAATATGTCATGGCAAATAGACACAACTACGTATTTACAAAAATCCTTTATCAATTTTATTTGAAAACTGCCTTGGCATATTGATAATACAGCCAAAATTAGCATTTATTTTCAGATGAACAGGAAAGAGTTCAGCTGCATGCTCTTAAAATGATTTCATTCAACAATCCAGTAAATAAAAAAAAATGTTTAGAAAACCTGTAATGTGACTGACTACAGCTAAAATAAATGTTTATGGCTGATCCCTAAATAAGATGACAAACTAATGGATCACTCAGGGGTTTATATTTTTTTTCCCTGCAAGAAAAATCAGAGAAAATGCATGCGAAAATGTTCATGAAAAAAGAGAGAGTTTCACCTGGTATGCATCTTCACTGGAACTCTTTTTGTTTAAGAGTATGAAGCAGTTATTGCCAGAAGGCATGAAGAGATTTACCATATGAAAAAGGGTTTTGTACAGAAATTGGCTTTGGGCAATTTCTACCCCAGGCAGTTCACTGGAAATATTTTCCCTTTTGTATCTTGAATGATCATACATTCATGCATAAATGAATAAATTTCCATCTCGCTTTAATATGAACAACTATTTTCCATAACATTTAAATTGCACTCTGGGATAAAGCCTTGCCCTGATGATGCTTATGGCACATGAAGGTACTTGTTGGCCATTTAAGAGGTTGGACTGACAGCACTTGAAACACAGGCTCCAATCACCAGAGGCGCAGTTAGAGAGTCAGGCTGAGAAGTGGACATTGCAGGCAATTGAATGTATTAGAGTTTAATGTCCACATCTACATAGTAAAGAGGTGTTTGTTTTCTATAAACAGCAACCTCAACGCAGTTCCATAGATGGTGCCACACAGAAGTGATCGGGCATAATTTATTTATTTATTTTATGTATTTATTTCACTTCTATACCGCCCAATAGCCAAAGCTCTCTGGGCAGTTTAATCAGATTCTCTTTCCTGTGGATGCTGAAGGTTTGAAACAGAACTCAGTCACTCCACCTCCTGTAGCCCAATAATAATAATAACAACAACAACAACAACAACAGCAGCCCTACATGGCCCAAAGGCAGGGATGGGGATGTGTGACCTTCCAGATGTTGTTGGACTGCAATTGCAACATCTCTCATCATTGGCTATGCTGGTTAGGACTGATTGGAGTTGTTATCCAGGAACACCTGGAGGGCCACATGGCCCCCACTCCTGGCCTAAGACATCACAGGGATACTCAGAATAAAGGGTAAGCATTGCCTCAGCATTTACTCAAGAAGGTGGCTTGTGGCTAATATACCAGCTCCAACCCAAGGGTTTACCCTTCTCCATCTTCCACAAGGTGAGAATAGTTCTGACCTCCTTTCTAGGCTTCTTAAAGGATTACCTGGAGAGTGTATATGATGCTCTCCCTTCACTCCAAAGCACTATATAAATGTGACACATCATTCCCTCTATTTCCAAAGTTCAGAGTGAGTGTGGATGGTTATGTAGCCAAAGCCCCACCATCCATGAACAAGAGGGAGCTAGCAGCAGGCTTGGGAGAACCACAAGGTTTGCAGAAGTCCAGAACATACTTTGGGAAAAAACTCTAAGGTGGCCAACTCCCATCCCCAGACAGACACATAACAGCCAAACGAAGGGCTGACCATGTTCAGTGGGCACAGAATACTAATGGACTGTTGCAGGGAGGATTTAAGACTGGGTAGATGGGAGAATGGAATGAAGTATCCTGGGGGAGGGCATGGCTAAGTGACTGGAACATTGGACAGCTGCACTCCACATGGTGCCATTTTGTTCCACGCCCAGCCACCTACTGTTATTGCCTCAAATTAATGGGATTGTTTAGTATTGATGCCTCCTGTTAGAAAGGCAATTAACAGAGAAAAAACAAAAGGCAAAATGGAGTGAGCATTTACCAGTCCCACATGCACACAGGCTATAAAAAGAGTGAAGGAAAGAAAAACAGTTCACTCACAAATACTCTTGCATACACAATGCAGGTACAGCGTAGGGTTTCAAAAGGAAGTTTGTTCAGTCTATTTTGTGTTCCATTACACAGGCAGGAGTGAGAGAGCAAATATGTGTGCTCCCAGCAATAGTCAGAGAGAGAGGGTGGTGGTGGTAGTGGTGGTGGTGGTGGGAGGAAGTGGAGGAGCAAATGGAAGAAATCACAGGAAACCACACTCTAGGCTGTAGAGGTCCTAAGGCTAGCTGTGGTCTAATAAATTCCCATGAACTAACTAACTGCAATACTGCCCCCTTCCAGTAACTTGCAGACGAAGTTGCAATATTCCCGACACAAATAGCTGTAAAGTGCAGCAGTCTGAGGCAGTGGGCCGATCCCAAGGCTTTGGACATACCGTGGAGGGTTTTTCCCCCCGGTATCCTGTTAGATAAATTTCTGAACCTCTTCCAAGCTCTGCAAGGCAGAGGGGAGGGAGAGGCAGAGGAGGATGTGTGTTTTTGTGATTGGCCATCTTTTCCCCCTTTTCTTGTTATATCTGGTCAATTAATTTTCTCTCTCAAAAGGTTCCATGCCTCTCATTAAAACCCCATACACAAAAGCTGTCTATGGCATGGTAAAGATGAAAAATTTTATTTACTGCTGTTGTGCATAGTCGCTGTGGTTACCAGGGTGTTTCTTGGGGTGGGTGGGATGGGTGGGGAGGGACTCTGCCTGGAGCCCTCTGGAGTTCCCATGCTAATGGGTGACCTCTTCCCTCCTTTTTGCTTCTCCCAGACAAGAGGGGTGAACAGGAAGGCTAGGAGGACAGTGGCAATAGTGGTGCTCCCCCAAAGAGTGCTGGGCAGCCGTAATTGTAATAGGCCGCAATACACTATTGCTCCAGGGCATTGGGAGCAGTTATAATGGCTGCCATGCAACTCTCAGTGGAGGATTACCAGAAAAGGGGGACCAGGGCAGTGGTCTCATAAGTGGTGGGCCCTCAGCAGCTGCTTGAGGATGCTGCCTGGTGGTGCTGACCCTTTGTATAGAAATGCCACAGATTGTCGTCCTTGCATTTGGTGGCCCTTTGGCTACACTGTTTACTTTCCCTCCCACTATACCCATGTATCTGACTACTGAGGAGGATATATAGTAGGGGGAAAGTAAACACCCTTCATGCATTTGGTGAAGTTGTCTTTAGTCCATACAAGCTCATGCCACAATAGCAGTGAAACTTTAGACATGTCTACTCGGGATTAAGTCCCGCCGAGTTCGATGGAGCTTACCCCAGGTAAATGGTTGTCGGATTCCAGCCTTATAGCACAATTCTATGCATGTCTACCAACTGAGTTCATTAGGCTCAGTAAGTAGATAAAAGATTGTAGCTTTAGGGCACAATCCTATGCATGTTTGGACAGAAAAGAAGTCTTACAATTCCCAGCATACCCCCAGCCAGCTGCAAAGAGCTGTAGCACTTTTTTCTGTCTAAACATGCATAGGATTGCACCTTTAATCTGTTTGTATTTAAATTGTTTTGTTTTTGGCTGCAACAGGACTAAAGAAAGCTGTCAGTTTGGAATTAATATTCCGGGCTCTCTTTAATACCAGATATCTGCTTTCAGGACAATGCTTTCAAAATGAAAAGAAATGACTCATAAAATGGAATCTACCTTTAATCAAATTTTATTCAGGAGCGCGTGCAAAAGGAATGCCAGATTTAGGAAATAATTGTTTTCATAACTCCAGAAAGGAAGTGTTAAGACCTTAGAGCAATTTCACTTATATGACAGGGAGAGGGGGAATTACTTTGGCTGCAACATAAAAAGCTAGAATAATGAAAAATGTCTTATGCCTAGCATAACATGAAACAAATGAGCAATTTTGCAACAACAACAAGTGTCAGGGCCAGTGAATAAAAAGTAGCAACTTTTTTCATTAATTTTTTTTGGCATTTTTATTTTAATTGAGCTTGTCATAATTACTGGTCCAAGCATTTTGCACACAGTGCATTTTGATTTTAATTGAGCTGGTCATAATTACTGGTCCAAGCATTTTGCTGATGATAAAGGTAATCTAAACCTTCCTCAATAATCAATAAAGCATTTGATTTAGGGCTTTTTAATTTTAATCTCCAATACACCCAGTTGGAGGATTTTCCAGCACCATAGTAGGGGACACCTCTGGACTGGCTAGCTCCTAGTGAGTCAGGGTAACTGGTTCTAGAAGTCTAACGGAGGGAGCAATCCTATGGGTGCTAGACAGCAGCTAGATGGCCATAGGATATCTTGTTTACCTGGAACTGACCTCGGAGCCTGCGCTCCGAGGTCAGTTCCTGGAGAACTGACTTCCCCCCACTTCTGCACTGCCTCAGAACAGCCCCATCCTCTATGCTCACAAGAGGAGTGTGGAGCAGCAGAAAAGGGGTGTGGCTGGGGGCATCCCAGGCCGGGGAGGGCGGAAATGCCTGTACGACACATCCAATGTGTCGTACAGCAGTCTCCTCCCCCACTCCATCCTCCTGTGGCTAGACAGCTGCAATTGGCTGTCTAGCCAAAAATGCAGGGCAGGAGAAGCGCAGAGGGAATGATGCTTTGGATAGGCAGTCGCCTCCGAGTTTGGAGGCTGTCGCCTATCTGGTTAGGACTGCACCCTTAATATAAATATATCCTTAAGGTTGCAATCCTAAACAAACTTACTTAAGGAGTAAGTCCCATTGAACTCCATGGGGCTTACTTTTGGGCTACCTGTCACATTTTATTCCAGAACAAGGTGGATATTTATTACTAAGTGGAAGTGCAATATTCCAACATTCAAGCAGACAAGGAAGCTGGGCAGGGAAGCATGTAATTGCTAGGATCTCTAGGAGAATGATGCAAAAGAAAGAGCATAGGATATCTGAGTGGAAATTCTTTATAGTGGTATATTATGTATTTAGATTTGAGTTATTATGAAACTATTTCACATTCCACAGAATCCACATCACTTGATGTATAAGGAACTTTTGTTTATAATATTCCAGCATTGTAAATCTCAGCAAAATGAGATAATTTCATTGCATCATGTCAGACTGATGCAGTTGGTGATTGAACAAGATATTCAGCTTTTATTATCTGAGCTCTGCATGTACTTTTGTGCACTCAGTTTTCTATTGTCATGTATATTCTCTTTTTGTTGATGATGGGTGTGTATGATTTATACAGAAATGGAATATTATTCATATTGTATTTATGATGCTCAGAATACTACTACTAAGATTACAGACCTTCATTCGTAAATCTCTTATCGGCCATCTCATAATAATGCAAGATGATTACTTACAGTGTGTGAAACCCACAGAAAATTAAGTGTGCTTGAGTACACATTAATTCAATTGTACTTAAGCACAAAATTATTCCTGTAGGCTCATTACATTCAGTGGGAGTTGAGCGTACCTTGCTTTCTAGATTGTGGCAAGTCAGATGTTCACTAGCCATTTCATTTAGAAAATAATCAGAACAGAGCATTCTATTTTTTAAAAAATATATATTGTTCATTAGTTCTAAAATCACATTGCCCAATACAGTAATAATCACGACAATGATAATAAGAAAAAGAAGTAGCAGCAGTAGAGGACAGCTCAGTCTGTTTCCTGCATATGGAAATACAGATGTGAACAGCTTTGTACAGATGTGGAGCTGACAAAAGGGACACCAATGTCCAGAACAGTGCCTACGGGAGTGGGAAGGCAAAATGCACCTGGGGACTTTATTTATCTATAAGATTTATACCAGAGGGGGGCTAACCTCTGGCCTGGTCTCAAAATCCAGCCATCCTGGGGTCACAATCGAGCTCAGTCCCCAGATATCCATGCTTCTTTCCATTGGTGCCATCCTCTTTCCTCCACCACCAATCATATGGTGATTTCCTGGCTCTGGTGCAGCTTTCCTCCCATTCTGAAAGATTTCCATGCTTCTCCAAAGGCCTAGGCATGGGCTTTAAACTGCAATACCCTGGGAATTTTCTTTGTGGATTTTGACTCCACCCCTTTTGCCTTCATCCCCAGCCACCATTGGAAGGCAGCCCCTGAGAGCTTCTCTGAAATGGTCTTTGGGATGAAAGAGGGTCAACACTCCTGCCTTGCAGTTGAATGAGTTTCAAGGTGGATTACAAGCAGCAGTTTGGGTTGTAATAAGACACCACCACCCAAACACACACACATACACACGTGTGTGCACGTGCGTGAGTGCAAATGCAGCATCCCTTAGTCCTCTGGCTGATGAATGGGGCTTCCTTCTGGTTCTGTGGTTAGAGGACAACTGGCAGTCAGAGCAGAGCATTCTTTCTGGCAGGGAGATGCAAACTCCTTGCAGGCCGATGGATGGGGCCAAGATGCTCTTCCACTTGCCATTATATTCTTCTTGTGAGGCAAGGGATGAAGCTTCTCAGTGACCTCAAGTCTAGAGGTGAATGTGCTTCCTTCAGCTCCCCAGTCCCACAGCAACTGAGTCAGAAGAACATGAAAGGAGCCCTGCTGGATCAGGCCAAGGGCCCATCTAGTCCAGCATTCTGTTCACAGAATGGCCAACCAGCTGTTGACTGGGAACCCACAAACAGGACATGAGTGCAACAGCACCCTCCTGTTCATGTTCCCCTGTAACTGGTGTACATCGGCATACTGCCTCTGATACTGAAGGTAGCATTTAGCCATCAGGACCAGTAGCCATTGATAGTCTCCTCCTCCAGAAATGTGTCCAACCCCCTTCTATAGCCATCCAAATGGCCATCACTACATCTTGTGGAAGTGGATTCCATTCATTCCCTTTGGTTAATATAGTCCTTCAAGTATTCACATACATTATCACAGTAATGCTTACAACAACCCTATAAGATAGATCAGTATTTTTAACTCCATATCCACTGTAACTTTTGTATTGTTCATTTTAATTTATTGTACTCTGCTCCAATATCTCTCAGTGTGGAGCAGTTTATACATTGTATAATTCATGAATAAATAAATATATGCAGATATGTGGAGTGGAGAATGCTAGTATCATTGAAGGCCACAAAGCCATTATAAAAAATATATGCCAAATTAAAGTCAAGAAACCAAATTCCATATAATACTAACAAATTTATATGTATCCATTCATCTCAGTATTCCATCACTTAATATTATATGCCAGCCCAGAACAGAAATATTGCATATCATAACCATATCCATTCATCATTCCCCCTCCTAACTTGTTTGAACAAATCCTTGTCCTATGCATCTGTTTCTGAAATGGAATTAACCAGCCAAAGTCTTTGTGAGCTTTGACAAAAACTAATCTCAATCAGGTGTATCTTTTCTTGAAAGAGAATTAGGACTGAAAATACCAGCATCTGTTCCTCACTGCTTGAAGTGACTGAGATTCAGTTGTCCCTCCCCCAGAGTATGAACGTAGTCTGTTAGAAAACAATTAATGTAACTAGAAAACCAGGTAGCTAATAGCAAATGCCTTTTTTAAAATACTAAGCCATGTTAAAATACCTAACAACATTCTTGCTTTCCTCAGTGTCTTTGGAGATGTAGAAAGATCCAACTTGAATTTGAGCTTGGGTGTCATTTATTTTTATTATTTATTTATTACATTTCTATACCGCTCCATAGCCAAAGCTCTCTGGGTGGTTTACAGAAAATGGGGGCAAGGCCTTGGTGAGCAGGGCTCAGGGTGTGGGCGGGGGGGGGGGGGCGGGTTCTGCCAGATTCCTGGATGGAATCGGGCACCCACACCATCCCTACTCTGAACCAGTAGTCACATGGACAGGGAGCCTGCAGAGGGAGAAAGAATTCCTATAGACCACAGCACACACCTCTCCCCAGCCCTCAAGCCTTCCCTGATGCTGGACCAAGTACCCCGGTGGGCATAGCTGGGAGAGATAGACTCCTCCCTGCTCACCCACCCAGGTCTTGCTTATACATGCCAGATCGGCCGCCTCATCTGCTATTTAGTCACGGATAAGAGGGCCTTATTCTGAACAGATCTGGCATTTAAAAGCAGCATCCAGAGACCAGAAGGGAGGCTGATAGGGCAACCACCAAACCTGCAGGTGGAGGGAGGACCGGAACACGGCATGGCCGTTAACTGTCTGGGCCGCATTCCCCTTACTTGGCAAGTCCTCCTCACAATGCCGTATCTCCCTCTACCCATCACTACACTGATTGCCCCCCCCCTCAGGTCCCCCCATTCGGCCCAGTATCCTCCCTCCCAGGCACATACTCAGGCCACCAGAAAGCCAGGCAGAGGAACAGGGCCCAGGTCTTGCAGCACTCACAGCTAGGTGGTCTCTGGCACTTCCAGCAGCAGGACAGCCTTTATAGCTGGAGTCAGGTTGGGGCCCTGCCCTCCCAGGCCATCTTGTTGTGTAGCATGATCCTAAGCTTGTTTACTTAGAAATAACCTCCACTTCATTCAGTGGGACTAATTTCCGATGAGGTATTCTTAGCATTACACTCTTAGACTTTATTTTGCACAGAGAAGTGTTTCAACAGCAGCAGCCACATTCCAAAAACAAATGTCCATAGACTATCGTAAATGTGTGTTCCCAAGTTTCCAGCTGAGTTGCTATTAAGGAAATAAGGAAAAAATTCAAATCTCTTTCATTGTTTCCTGAATGAGATGCATTTTCAGTATGCTTGTTCTCTGTGTTCCTACCTAACAACTTCACTAATGAGGAGCGTACATATACCATCTAATAGGCTCAGTGGGAACTCCATTAGATGAGTGCTTAGCAGATATGACTGTACATAAAGACAAACATTTGAGAATCATTAGCTACAAGGCCTAAATTCTATCACCCAAATATAGTTTGCTTTGCAGTCCAAGATTCCTGCTCCTCTATGTAATCCGAAGTCTAAGATAAATGATCACAAACCCTTAAAGTGGCACCAGAGAAACTTGCTAAGATTTATGTTTTGTTGTTGGTAGACCTGAATCAAATTCCCCTGAATAAATTATATTTAGAAAGCCAAACAATAAGAAACACATGCAGGTCCAAAGGGATAGCTAAATGTTTTTCCTAACCTAGGCTTTGGATAAACATTTAAGAAGTTGCTTTACACAAACTTCCAAATCCCAGTTTTTAAAACATTAAAATACAATGGGCTGGATTCAGACTTAGTCATGCTCAGAGTAGATCAACTGCAATCAATGGGACAAGTAAGTCATGAGCAACTTAAGTCCCATTGATGTAAATGGGTCTACACTAAGCATGACTAAGTCTGGATCCAATCCAGTATGTATAATGCTGCACCAAAATCTGTCCTCTAATTTCTTGAAAGCTTCCATTTTTCTGCCTCATTCTCAGGCTGCTTTAGAATTTATTTAGAATTTATTTTGGTGGTATTTTTGAGCTTACCTTATCGTTGTGAGGTGGCCAAGGGTGTTGTGTGCTTTTCCTTTCTATTACCCATCTGTATATTGGTCTGCAGCCTCCCAACTGCCTCTACTTCCTGATCTGAAAAAGCTCCATAAGAGGAGTTACCACATGATATCTTCCCCAGGTTTTAATTGAAGCATGGGAAGCTAGGGATGCTGCAAACTTCAAGCAAGATGATTGTACAATGAAAGACAGGACATTCGCTGCGCCCACTCCCCACCCCTGGCTACATCATAACTGAGGTGAATATATGAACCCTGCACCTCCCCCATAAGAATTTCACTGATATTTTATTCTACCTTGAATTCTACCCCCCCCCCCCCGCCCAAGCAATTCCTTTTCTATCAATTAAAAGAGCATGGGAAAAAAATGTGGAATGACTTTTTGGACATAGCACTAAACATTTATCTATACCACAAGTTCTATAATAAGGTCTTACACCTCTCCAGTCGGTCCACTTATTCCTGCTGAATTGCTTTACTGCTGTATGTGGTAATGGTGCTGAAGTACAGTCCGTCTGGGGAAGATAAACTCTCTGTTACGCAACTGTAATATTCAGAGCACTCACAACATTTCACTTGTGAGAGAGGCTCCCCTCCATACCCAATAACCATGCCAATAACATATTAATAACCACACTCACAGAGGTCATGCTTAATAGGCATGAAAGCAAAGGGTTATGAACCTGGGCATACAGAGGTGTGCAACAACCAGCACAGCTGCTCTGGGCATACAGAGGTGTGCAACAACCAGCACAGCTGCTCTGGGCATACAGAGGTGTGCAACAACCAGCACAGCTGCTCTGGGCATACAGAGGTGTGCGACAACCAGCAGCAAGCTCATACAAGAATCCCATCAAGAAACAGATGGTTGGGGCTGACAGCTCTGACAACACTAATCATGTGTTGTAGGTGGGGAGGGGGATGTTTCGCACCAGTCCTCCACTCCCGAAACAGATAATTGGACCTGTCAGAATTGACAGGACTAACCATTGTTTTGGCAATCAACACATGGATCCAATGCGTCAGGCCTAATGTCTGAGGCAGGATATTGAGGTAGAAAGACCATTTCTCTGATAGTCCGGCCACGAACGATGGTTCTCGTACTTCTGTGACGTATCTTTAAAAGTCATCCGAGTGGGGAAAAGGAAGCCAAAGCCAACAGGTCACATTGGAGCTGGAGACATGGAGCCACTGCTTTACTGACCTAGAACATCAACACACTAATCTGGATGGCAGGGTTGATACGCAGTATGGTTGTTGTGTGGTATGGAAATGAATAAAGATGTGCGAGATCCTCATGAATGATATCTGCTACTAGATGACCCTGAGATTCCATCCAATCTCATAATTCTGGGACCAGTGAATTTCAGCCATTCTGTTGTTCATGATTGCAGGAGGTTCCTGGAATGATGCAGAACCCCCACGGGATGTGCCAAGTGTCTGTCCGTGAACATTTGTGGCAAGTTCTTGGTGGTATGGGGATACCAAGTCATCTTGTCTGCCTCCTGAGGAATCTGTATAATGACCAAATAGCAACGGTAAGAACAGATCACGGAACAACGGAGTGGTTTAAGATCGGGAAAGGAGTACAGCAGGGTTGTATACTCTCACCCTACCAATTCAACCTGTATGCAGAACACATCATGCGACATGCTGGGCTTGATGAAGCCAAGGCTGGAGTTAAAATCGCTGGAAGAAACATTAACCATCTCAGATATGCAGATGATACCACTTTGATGGCTGAAAGCGAGGAGGAGCTGAGGAACCTCATGATGAAGGTGAAAGAAGAAAGTGCAAAAGCTGGGTTGCAGTTCAACCTCAAAAAAACCAAGATTATGGCAACCAGCTTGATTGATAACTGGCAAATAGAGGGAGAAAATGTGGAGGCAGTGACAGACTTTGTCTTTCTAGGTGCAAAGATTACTGCAGATGCTGACTGCAGCCAGGAAATCAGAAGACTTTTACTTTTTGGGAGGAGAGCAATGACAAATCTTGATAAAATAGTGAAGAGCAGAGACATCACACTGACAACAAAGGTCCACATAGTGAAAGCAATGGTATTCCCCTTAGTAACCTATGGCTGCGAGAGCTGGACCATAAGGAAAGTTGAGCGAAGGAAAATAGATACTTTTGAACTGTGGTGCTGGAGGAAAATTCTGAGAGTGCCTTGGACTGCAAGAAGATCAAACCAGTCCATCCTCCAGGAAATAAAGCCAGACTGCTCACTTGAGGGAATGATCTTAAAGGCAAAACTGAAGTGCTTTGGCCACATCATGAGAAGACAGGATACCCTGGAGAAGATGCTGATGCTAGGGAAAGTTGAAGGCAAAAGGAAGAGGGACCGACCAAGGGCAAGATGGATGGATGATATTCTGGAGGTGACGGACTCGACCTTGGGGGAGCTGGGGCTGGCGACAGCCTACAGGAAGCTCTGGCGTGAGCTGGTCCATGAAGTCACGAAGAGTCGGAAGCGACTGACCGAATAAACAACAAAATCACTTGAGGGTCAAATGTTCCTGAAACATTCTTTCTTCTGCCTGCTTACAGCTGTCTGCAATGATTGTTTCCCTTCATTGTTGCTTCTCTCCGGCACTGTTTTCTTCTGCTTTCTTCTTCCTTGAGATCACAGCCTATCTGGGATCTCGTAGTGGGTGTGGAAATGTCACTAAGGGCAAGTGAAATGATATTAGCATGAGGGCAATACTTTCTGGAGAAGTCACATAAGGGATCCTAGCCAGTTAGGAATGCTTTGCATCCAAGTGCACTGTGGAGCAAAGTTCCAGACAGTTATGCATGTGAACTTCAGTGCCCAGAGGCACTCTGGGAATTGGGAAATGAAGAGAGAGGGTTCAAGTCTCTGGAGCTTCACTATGAAGCATGCCCAACCTGACTTAAAAGCTTTTTTTAAAAGAAAGACAAGGAACAGCTCAGATGCTGAACTGTTATTTAGGCATCCTTCAGGCAGCAATGCCTTGGACCTGCAACCCATAGCCTGGCCCGATTTGACTCCAAAGCTATGGCTATAATGTTGGATCTGTAATGGCTGTTTTACACATTCAAGTTATCACTTGATATTGAAATATGCACATGTGAACTCTTTCTTAGAATTCTCTGTTTTAAGATATTAGGGCTGTTCGAATGGCATGATAATCCACCATGCAGGGTGTGTGTGGCCATCATTTTGAATATGCAAACCCTGCTTGGGGGTTGTTGTGTCATGTGAACCAGGATTAAACAGACCATGGGTTATGCAAGGTTTGTTTAACCCTTGCATAACCCATGCTCATTGGGTTTGTACAACATGAAAACCCCAAAGTGGAGTTTGGATATGTAAAGTGGGGCCCATAGGTGCTGTGGATCACCATCGCAATGAGCCACGGCATGTCATCCAAACCCAGACATTCTGTCATCATTTCAGCTCTAGAATTCATTGCAACTCAGTTCATATTTAGCACACATTGTTCATAACAAAGAATTAATTATTATTTGAGATGGTTTCTGCAATAGTATACACATTACACACTGACTTGGATGTAATACCCTAAAGTGGAACTTACTTCTGACTGAACATGCAAAGGAAAAGGCTTCAGAAGTGTTTTCACTGACTATAGCATTTGGCAAGGTGTGTGTGTTTTTTTTTTAAGGAAAATATATCCACGTTTCAATAATTGTTTTCATTAATGAAAAAATAATTTCTTTTGAAAAGATCATGACCAGGTGGGGAAGAAAAACCTGAAGCCAAATTCTTTGCTCCGATGCAGATGAGTTGGTTTAATCCACACTTCAGGGATGTGGATTGCTCAAATTGCTTCCGACACAGGTTTTTGAGGAATTAATGATTATGTGGAGAAAAGTAAACACATTTTATGAACAGGTGTTCAAAATTTTGAAATGTAGATGATAGCAACTTGAAAGCATCCTCAAAAGGAGTTAATCAAAAGAAAAACATCTATAGTAGACCCATTTTGATCCAAACTTTGACTAAGATTGTGTGATGGAAGCAGTCCAAAGCTCCATTCAGCCCAGTGTTCTGTTTCCAACAGGGGCTAGTCAGATGCTTCCAGGTGCTTACAAGGAGGGCAAGTATATGATGGACATCCATCAATGTTTTCCCCTGACATTTGGGACTCTTATCCCACAAACCATTTAATTTCTTAAATTTTTAGTTTCTTGAGTGTCCGGAACATGCGTCTAGAAAAACCTCCCTAACCTCCTCCCATGAGCCCATAGAGCATGGTTGGACAACTTGTGGCCCTCCATATATTCTGGCCTACAACTCCCAATAGTGGATGATGGGAGCTGTAGGCCAAAATATCGAGGGGGCTGAAAGTTGCCCACTGCTGCCATAGAGGATGCTATAAATCTAATACATGATGCATCATATGTAGCACATTTCCAGTCTGTGTACGATTCAGTTTTTAAAAATGGCAAACCTATAAAACAAAGATATTTCATCCAACATACTTTGGGGAGAGGTCTAAATGCTTTCTTTTCATGCAGTTTCCCTACCCACAACAGCTAGATGGGACCTCCTCCCACTGCTGACTCACTGTGATGATTCACTGCCCCAATATGCCCAGGGCTTTAAAGTTTGTTTTTATATGTGACAGAAAATGTTCTGCCATGTTCAAAGGGCAGAGCCCATACAGACACAAAGGGTTTGTTTTCAGAAATGGGAATGCCCCCCCTGCAAGCCTGGGGTTCTGGATCAGGCACATTACATGGAAGAAAGGGTGAGCTTCCACCAATGGTTCAACCATTTTCACCATACCTAGAAATAAAGAGGCAAAGCACCAAAGGCGGGGTAAACTAGGACCACTAGTTTATTAACATCAACAAGACGGCCTTCTCCATGGTGGCCCCCTATTTATGGAATGATCTGCCTGATGAGGCCCACCTGGCACCAACATTGTTGTCTTTTCGGTACCAGGTTACTGCCCTCCTCTTTCAGGCATTTGGCAGTATATAGTGAGTCTTTTTGATCAGATCAGAGACAATACAGAACCTGACTGATCGTTTTAAATTGTTTCAGATATATGTTGTATACGCTATCTATTTTATGTCCTTACATGAATGGTGTTCATATACTTTATATACCATATTTTAATGGTTTTTAATTTTTGTGAACCATCCATACAGCTTTGGCTATAGGGCGGTATAGAAGTATAATGAATGAATGAACATGATCTGCAGTGGGGAAAGCACTACAGGTATTATTGATAACTCTTTTTTATCATGAAATTTTATTTTATTTGGAAATAAGGTTAACCAAATAAAGGCAAAAAAGGAGAAGAAAAACATACATAATAAATCAAAATCACTAAAGAAACAAAGGAATTCACTAATTATACATCTTAGTCTATAACTGATATGCTTATTGAACATCTACAGTAAAACAGCATAAGTAGGAGCTCAATAGTAACAAAAGTAAAGATATAAGTTCTATAACATAAGAGCGTGTGCAAGTATATGTCATTTTGTGTGTTTGTGCGTATTAATCAGAAAAAACATAAGCAACTGTACTTGGTTGGAATTTGATCAGAAGTGTGAAGAGCTTCAACATGTGAAATAAATATAAATCATGGTGCTAACTCTTGTGGGCAAGCCAGCCTTGCTCCTATGATGGAGGAAGCTGATCATCTGTCCCTGCTTCTTGGCCATACACTGTGAAATGTTGAGAGGTGCCATCACAGGTTACCCCTTCCAAGTCTGAAGACTCTAGGTGTGTGACCCATTCAGGCCTCAAAGGGGGATCCTTTCCATACCAAAAGTCCTCAGGTGGCTGGTCCCAGGGTGCCGCCCTTTTGCTTTATGTGTCCAGGTGCTCACTAAGGACTCCCTCAAAATTTCCCTACCCTATTGTGTCCTACTATGGCTGAGTCATGCTCAGTCCTGAGGCAATCTGTAGGACAAATCTGTACAGCAAGGTCAAAAGGCAGGCAGAGATCAGAAGCACAGTGTTACTGGTCAGGAAGAAGGGCAGTCCAAAAGCAGGGTCTGAGGGGGAGCTGAAGTCAAGCACAAGGAAGCAGTCCAATACAAGGACAATCCAAGGAGTCCAGGGTTTAGTAGCATAGAAAAACCAGAATCAGGAAAGCAAGATGGAAGGGTCCTAGGACCTGAAAAGAAGGTGTTTTACCAGCAAGCAGCAGCTCTCAACTGAGAGCTTATATAATCTGGTCTTCAAGCCCACACCCAGGTCCTGCTGCAAGCAGTTAATCCTGTCTCCAGGGCCTTACTACTCTTGAGTCTCCCTTACTCTTGAGGAGACTGGTTGCCTTGGGCCTTGAGGCATGTGCTTCACCTCCAAGTGTCTGCCTGTGCCTGAACTTTCTGTGGGTGGTGCTTTCTGGGGTTTGGAGGTGATTCACTCTTGCCCTCTTACTCTACAGGGTGGGGGGACATCATCTGTAGGAAAACTGAGGAGCCATTTTACAGGTCTATCCAGGTCCTCCCATCTGCTGGGATTGGCCAGAGTAGTTGTAGAGTCGAGGGCCCTTGGACTCTGGCACAGAGTTCAGCAATGACATCTGAGTCATTGTTGGGGGAGGTCTCCAGGGTTGGGACTATGTTTGACATGACATATTGTGGACAACCACCAAACAACAGGCAATTAACTCCTAGGTGGTTAGTAATGAGTAGGCAAAACAACAACAACAACAACAAAACCCCCAGCCCTAGACTGATCAGGCTCTTTGGCAAAAAAAATGTGACCAGCATTGCCTATACCAAATCCTACCTCAGGCTGCCAGGATAGGTGCTGATATAATAGCCAGGGTGTAGGGGCTATTATAGTGCCTCACCCCGCCTCCTGCATTATCACACTGACACAGCATGAACATGCTGATCTCATCCATTGCCCCTTTCTGGGATTGGCCACTTAGGCCACTTCCCCCACTATTGTGCCAGCATGGTTGGAATCGGGCTATGGGTGAAAATGTCTTCTGTCAGAATTATGAAACAGTCTCTCCTCTCACACACTCCGAAATACCTTCCTCGTGATTTATCTCTCTGGCTCCAACTCTTTGATATTTGTATTGTGTTCAGAGATCTGGTCCAACAGAACTGGAGAGTTCTGTCCATTCCTACCATAGACAGATTTGAAAAGCAGCTGGTTTGGATGCAACTCTTTGTTCTTTGAATTAAAACAAAAACTAAAGAGAGGAATGAATATATGACCTAAAAAAGAAGGACCTTCCAAAAGAAATGTCTAGCCAAATTAACATTTGTTTTGTAGAAGACACTGTTTATTTAGAAATGCAAACTGTCTTTACTTTCTCCCATTTTCAAATTAAAAGCTTATAACTTGAGATAGATCAAGGCTTTGCTATATATCACAGTAATGAGATGCTATGGATATTCATTGATTCTTGAGGGAGAAAGCATCTGTCCCCCACCCGCTATAATTACATCTTGTATATTTTACTTTTACAAAGTTAATCATTTAAATGCTCCTGTTGTGTCAAGCACACGTTCTATTTCTTGCACTTTTAGTTTATTGAACTGTGGCTTTCCAAGCAAAATCTTTATAAGACCTGGAAGGTTAATCAAATTGGATCTGTCAAGACCTATCAAGCTTCAACACTGTTTGCTCTTCCCTAAACATTTCTCTTCTGAAGGTAGACCCAGTATTGCCTAAATACCAACACATTAATATTGGACCTGACCTGAAATAAATAGAGTTTTATTCACTTTCAAACACATTACAAAAGAGACATGAGTTCATATTCTGTAAAGATTCGTTATGATATTCTCATGGGCCTATGAATCTGCAAATCCTTAGAATCTATAGTCTACCCTTCATAGCATACAATCCTTAGCCTACCACAGGAGTTCCCAACTCTTTTTGATTGGTGGGCACTTTTGGAATTTTGAGGGAGTGTCATGGGTGCTCTCATAACATGGCTCTTCTTGTTGTTTTCCCTGCCCATTCCTAAAATGGCTGCCATGGTGGGAATGGCCAGTCATAAAACACTCATTTGCCAGAAGGCAAACTGGTGAGACTAAAAGAAAATCACTTCCCCAAGAACCAAAGTACAAACCACAGGTAGGGTCTGTGTCCAAAACCACTGTTTTGAACCAAAATTAAACTGGTGTGTGTGTGTGTGTGTGGGGGGGGGCTTTGCTTTGCAACAAGTCAACCTCCCAGTTTTTTTAAAATAATAATTTCAACCATCTTGAACAAGATTAAAATCAGGAGGGGCAGGGAGTCTGGCTGGCCCATGGGCACCATGTTCGAGACCCCAGACCTACCATCTTTTCCATGTGTAAAGCTAAGAGCCAGTCTCTATGTTTATTTTCACCACATGGATGCTAATCCTCATGGTGTGTTTCCTTCTTCCCATGGATATTGTGAAACAGAAGTCACCATCTGAGTTGGTGCCCATTGCATAATGATTTTCCCAGCCCAGATCCATGTTGACAGCAGCCATTGGTAGGGGAATTCACTATGGAGTGGCCTCAGATCATGCAGGAAGTACCGTTACAGAGTGGGCTGAGATGGCAAAAGTAACATCATTGACTGGGCTCCTCTGTTACCACAGGAATGCTGCTCTTTCTCATGCCATTGGATAATGGGAGAAGCTCAAAACCTCATGGGAGAAGTGATTTGATTCCAGGAATGATTGGTTCTTTGACCATATAAGCAAAAGCATGGTAATGGAGCAGATAGAGTTGGAACATCACAAACTCTTTTTTCCCAAGACTCTTGCATGGCTTGAAAAAGCATTCTTGGCCTTTTGTCAACCCACATAATTCTATTAATTTTGTTCTCCCATTATTTTAGAATTTTTCCTGATTTTATATGTTTTAAAGTAGACCAAAACTTTAAATTCAAGTCTGTCTTTTCAGCTTTTTAGGGCACAATCTTAACTAGATAGGTGGCCGCCTATGACCTCGGAGGCAACCGCCTATACAAAGCAAGGCAGAAGAGGCATGGGGGGAGGGGATCGTTCCCTCTGCGCATCTCCTACCTTGCTATTTTTTGCTAGGCAGCCGTTTTCAGCTGTCTAGTGGCGGGGGGGCCAACTGGGAGAGGAAACTGCCATACGACACATTGGATGTGTCGTACGTGCAGCTCTGCTCTCGCCCCCCCAGAACCCCCCCCCCCGAATGCCCCTTTTCAGTCGCTCTGTGTTCCTCTCGTGAGTGTGGAGGATGGGGCTTCTCGATGAGGGGGACAGTTGGTTTTCTGGGAACTGACCTTGGACCACAGGCTCCGAGGTCAGTTCCCAGAAATGAACATATCCTATGGCCCTCTAGATAGTGTCTAGCGGCCATAGGATTGCTCTCTCCGGGTGCAATCCTATGCATATTTAGACAGAAGAAAGTCCTACAGCTCTCAGCATCCCCAGCCAGCGATGCTGGTTGGGGAATGCTGGGAGTTGTACAACTTTTTTTTTGGTAGGAGTTGTAGGATCTTAAGGGCACTATCTTATGCATGTTAAGACAGAAAAAAGTCCTACAAATCCCTACAACTCCCACCATACTTTTTCCTGCCTAAATATGCATAGGATTGCACCCTAATTGTCTTTGTATAATTGGGCCCAGTTTGATTTCATAAATAATCTCAAGAATCTAACTATGTATTAGATTACTATTAGATTACTACTAATTATGCCATTGTAACTGATCCCAAACCCCTTTCTTACATTTATCTGTGTAAATTGATCCACTTCAGACTTTTGTGGATTAATTTGGTACCCTGAGAGTGAATTATAAATTTGAATCAGATCTTCCAGTTCTTGATTTGACTGCTTAATGTTTATCAAGTATATGACTTTGTTGTCTCCACAGAGATTTATTTTCACATTCCTTTATGACTATTCCTTGAACTATCTTATTTTGTCAAGAGAAAATATTTATATGAAGTTGGAAAAAAAAGAAGAGAAAGGAAAACTTGTCTTGTTTGGTTTGAAATATATTTTTTAATCCAATTGCCCGCCCTCGTACCTGAAGTCCCCCATCCCTGGCGTAAATTAAGGGACAAAGAAGGTGGAGGAAAGTGTTATTGATTTGGCCTTGGCTGAGTATTTTCAAACTATAGTTCCAGTATTTATGAAGCCTCTGGCTGCCAGTTAACTATCCATGGCTGATCAATACAGTTCAAACAAAGAATACACCAAAAATTGTTTTAGGTGGTTTCAATAACAAGAGTTAGGGCACAATCCTATGCACTTGCAGCTAGATGGTCGGTTTCAGCTGTCTAGCCGCAGTGCTTCAGAGTGGGGGAGGGGGCCAGCTGGACAACACATAGGAAGCATCATACCGGCCCTTCTGAGGTCCCCACTCCTCCCTGCCCCTGGGAACACTCTCTTTCTTCCTGCTCCATGCTGCTCTTATGAGTGTGGAGCCTGGGATGATCCACGCCACCTACGATGTGGCAGGGGCAAGGGTGGGGGGCGGAGAGGTGGTTTTCTGGGAACTGACATCAGAGTGCAGGCTCCAAAGTTGGTTCCAGAAAACTGAATAATCCTATGGCCATCCAGCCACTGTCTAGTGGCCATAGGATTGTGCCCTAGGAATGTTAATTATATGTTTTCTAGTTTGTGTAAGTCCAGTTTGGTCTAATGAAATATATTTAAAAATGACTTTATTCAGTCTTGTGGCTAATATGATTTCAATTATGTTGTAGTCATAGGAAATTGGGTGATATGAATTGAACGTGTATTGTTTTCTTCAGGTTTGTTAATTACGACAATCTTTCCTGCTAACTGGTTCTCTCTCTGGTATATTACTGCTTTTGTGGATTTTGTCTAATGGTACAGACAAGGGACTAGTAATAATATCTGAAAACATCTTGTAGAACATGGGAGTGAAACCATCTGGTCCGGGTGTTTTGCTAGCTTTCAAAGGTTTTATAGAAGCAAGCACCTCTTCTAGAGAGATGAGGAAGTCAAGGGAATATTTATCCTCCCTTCTCAACATCGGGGATTTAGAGTTTAATTAAAAAACACCACACATTTTATTTGTTCTTCTTCCAGCTTTTGAGACATGTATACAGTTGTTTAGAATCAAGAAACCAAGGAAATAAGTCTTATTAAAGAATGTGGGAAAAAAACATTTCAACACAAAAAACCTTCTGAAATATGGCCTTTTCTGTTTAAGAAAGGAGCTCAGTTCACTGTGACCTTAACTAAAAGGAAAAATGGTTTCAAATGGCCACACAATGGCACTTAACTGAAATTAGTCCAAATCGTTCCCTCCCCACTCCTCCTGCCCTGCATTTTTGGCTAGACAGCCGATTGGGGCTGTCTAGCTATGGGAGGGCAGAGCAGGGGAGGAGGCTGCTGTACGACACATTCGATGTGACATTCAGGCATTTCCGCCCTCTCTGCCCTGGAACACCTTCTGGGAATGCCCCTTTTTGGCTGCTCTGTGCTCCTCTTGCAAGCGCAGAGCAAGGGACTATTCCGTGCTGCCTCCGAGGCAGTGTGGAAGTGGGGGGAGGTTGGTTCCCGGAAAACCAGATATCCCATTGCCGTCTAGCCTCTGCCTAGCCACCATAGGATTGCTCCCTTGGTCAATCAATCAAGTGGCCAGGAACCTCCCCGAGCTTTCTTTTATTCTCCAGAACCATCCTATTGTTCTCTTGGTTTTCATCCATCCTGGGTCTAGACTCTGAGCCATCAAACCTTTTGTGCCCTTTGGTCTGAACTCTAGAACTGTCCTGAAAATTAGAGCTGTACCTGTTCTTTCTTTTTGCTTCAGTTCAACATCCCTCACACATCTGGGTCTCAGCTCTAAGAACAACTTGGGCCCAGCTGGCTTCTTATATCATTCCTTGTGATTCCCTTTTCTCTGCTCCACTCTGGCACCTCTCCCACATTTCCAGGGCTGCAGTCCCCTGCTTTCCTACTGAACCAGAGAGATCTGGGTAAACACATTGTGTTTCCAGAAAGAAAGCTTTATCCTCTGGCAAAGTGCCCATTGAGTACATTGAGGAAGGCTGAGCGCCGAAGAATTGATGCTTTCGAACTGTGGTGCTGGAGAAGACTCTTACGAATCCCCTGGACTGCAAGGAGGTCAAATCAGTCCATCCTAAAGGAAATCAACCCTGAGTGCTCATTGGAAGGACAGATACTGAAGCTGAAGCTGAAATATTTTGGCCACCTAATGCGAAGAGAAAACTCTGGAAAAGACCCTGATGCTGGGAAAGACTGAAGGCAAAAGGAGAAGGGGACGGCAGAGGATGAGATGGCTAGATAGCATCACCGATGCAATGAATATGAACTTGAGCACACTCCGGGAGAGAGCGCAGGACAGGAAGGCCTGGCGTGTTATGGTCCATGGGGTCACGAAGAGTCGGACACGACTGAATGACTGAACAACAACAACAAATTTTCCCAGTCTCCATCTTCTCTCTCTCTCTTTCTCTCTCTCTCTCTCTCTCTCTCTCAGGCCTATTAGGGTACAATCCTATCCAGATAGGTGGCCGCCTTTGAACTTGGGGGCAGCTGCATATCCAAAGTAGGGCAAGAGAAGCACGGAGTGGATCATTCCCTCTGCGCTTCTCCTGCCCTGCTTTTTCAACTAGACAGCTGATTGTGGAGCGCAGAGTGGGGAAGGAGGCTGCTGTATGACACATCGGATATGTCATACAGGCAGCTACGCCCTGCCCACCCCGGAATGCCCCCAGCCACGCCCCTTTCTGGCCACTCCATGCTCCTCTTGCGAGCGTGGAGGACGGGGCTGTTCTGTGCTGCCTCGGAAGCAGCGTGGAAGTGGGGGGAGGTTGGTTTTCCAGGTACCGATCTTGGAGTGCGGGCTCCGTGGTCAGTTCCTGGAAAACAGCATATTCTATGGCCATCTAGTTGCTATCTAGCAGCCATAAGATTTCTCCCTTAGAGTACTATGCTGGCCTATGTGCTAGGGGCTTCATTTACAAGCCATTTTTCTCTTTTGAAATGTGTGTATTCAGGTCCAGGACAAAGTTGCATGTGGGGTGTAACTGGTCTAGGATTGATGTAATGTGAGCTGACCATCCCACTTCTACCATATTCTATGGCTCCATTTTGCATCGACTGAAGTTTCCAAAGTGTCTTTAAAGGCAACCACACCTAGAGAGCAATACAGTAACCTGGTTTGGATGAAACTAGTGCTTGATAGGGATGGGCGGATCACTTCCCCTCTTCCGGGTGTGGGGGGGTTTGAAGGGAGGGGTGGGAGGCGATCCGTTCCTCCCCCCCGGAATCCATCCAGGCAGGCTCCGCTCCACCTTGATCCTGCGGAGCCGGCCACCAGCTCCGCTTTGCTGGCAAATGTAGATACAGCCGGCAGCCATTGCCATGCCGTATTGCTGTAAGTTAGGCTCCGGACGCAAATGGCGTAGTGGGTGCCATTTGTGGCCGTAAAGCTGGTAGATTAGCCTAAATGCAGCCATTTACGGCTGCATTTAAGCTAATCTACTAGCTTTATGGCTGCAAGGGGCGTCCACTACACCATTTGCGTTCCTGTTTTTAGACGTGATAGGCTAAGCAAATATTTGTGTTGTCTATCATGTGAACAGGGATTTCCACTACGCCATTTGCGTCCCTGTTCACGCGATAGGCTACGCAAATATCTGTGTAGCCTATCACGTCTAAAAACAGGGACACAAATGGCATACTGGATGCCATTTGCGGCCATAAAGCTGGTAGATCAGCCTAAATGCAGCCGTAAATGGCTGCATTTAGGCTAATCTACCAGCTTTACAGCCATTTGCATCTGGAGCCTGACTTACAGCGATACAGCACAGCAATGGCTGCCGGCCATATAGACATTCGCCAGGGATGTGGCAGGCTCCGCAGGATCAAGGCAGCGACGGATCTGACCTGGAAGAATTCTGTGTGGAGTGGAGATGAGTGCTCCATTCTGCCATGGGCCCCAGTGGGGCTGGATTATTGGAATCCAGCCTCATTGGGGTCCGTGGCGGATTTCTTCCCCATCCCTAGTACTTGAGTAACTGAGAGCAAGTACATTTTCTCAAGGTTGCAACTGGTGAACCAGCCAATGGTTACCAGGCACTCCTGGCTACTGACACCACTTGAAGCATCATAGCAACTGAGTGTGTTACCTTAAGAGGTCCTCTGTATCCATGCCTCTTTGGCTTAAGCATAACACAGAAGTAGAAGCATAACGCAGATGGTGTTCTGCTTTGGCAGAAGAATGTAATTTGAAGTGAACCTTCACTGATGATTACCACCACAGTTCAACACAATGCATTGTTGGAGTTTGGCTGCTTAATACGATTAGGGAGGCACTATGCACACATTGTAAAATACTTGCTCATGTTGTCCTTAGCCATGACCTAAACATTGTGGCACTGTACAATAGAGTCAATTAAGTTGCACTAAACATCCTATGGAAGAAGCCTGAAATTAGCTTGCTTTTATGTGATTATTAAAAGTTCAAAAGCTCAATTAGACATCAACCAGGTCTTAGCTTGAGCAAAAGTAATTATGAATCTACGGTTGAATACTCCAAATGAAGCTGAATTAATCCTCACTCTTTACAGTATTTTAATGAGTTGGATTAGCTCATAGGCTTTGAAACTCATTAGTGTTGTTAAACTAATGTTTTACTACAGTCTTATGGCTGATTACTAGGATTACAGTTATCTTGATAACTAAATGACTGCACCATTCAGGAGATAAAAACAATCAGGGTTCCATGCATTTTCACCGAAACATACCACTTACACTTCCTTTTTACATAAAAATGAAGTTTTGTAGATATAATGAACACATTAAGAAAGAAGTTGTTGTTGTTGTTGTTCAGTCATTCAGTCGTGTCCGACTCTTCGTGACCCCATGGACCATAGCACGCCAGGCCTTCCTGTCCTGCGCTCTCTCCTGGAGCATGCTCAAGTTCATATTCATTGCATCCGTGATGCTATCTAGCCATCTCATCCTCTGCTGTCCCCTTCTCCTTTTGCCTTCAGTCTTTCCCAGCATCAGGGTCTTTTCCAGGGAGTTTTCTCTTCGCATTAGGTGGCCAAAATATTGGAGCTTCAGCTTCATTATCTGTCCTTCCAATGAGCAGTCAGGGTTGATTTCCTTTAGGATGGACTGATTTGACCTCCTTGCAGTCCAGGGGACTCGTAAGAGTCTTCTCCAGCACCACAGTTTGAAAGCATCAATTCTTCGGCGCTCAGCCTTCCTTATAGTCCAGCTCTCACAGCCATACATTACTACTGGGAAAACCATAGCTTTGATTAGACGGACCTTTGTCGGCAAGGTGATGTCTCTGCTTCTTACTATGCTGTCTAGGTTTGCCATAGCTTTCCTCCCAAGGAGCAAGCGTCTTTTAATTTCATGGCTACAGTCACCGTCTGTGGTGATCTTGGAGCCCAAGAAAGTAAAATCTGTCACTGCTTCCATTTCTTCCCCTTCTATATGCCAGGAAGTGATAGGGCCAGATGACATGATCTTCGTTTTTTTAATGTTGAGTTTCAAACCAGCTTTTGCACTCTCCTCTTTCACCCTCAACAAGAGGCTCTTGAGATCCTCTTCACTTTCTGCCATTAGGGTGGTATCGTCTGCATATCGGAGGTTGTTGATAATTCTCCCGGCAATCTTAATTCCGACCTCTGATTCATCCAACCCGGCATTTCTCATGATGTACTCTGCATATAAGTTAAATAAGCAGGGTGACAATATGCAGCCTTGTCGTACTCCTTTCCCAATTTTGAACCAATCGGTTGTTCCATCTCTGGTTCTTACTGTTGCTTCTTGACCCTCGTACAGGTTCCTCAGGAGACAGGTAAGGTGGTTTGGTACTCCCATCACTTTAAGAATTTGCCACAGTTTGTTGTGATCCACACAATCAAAGGCTTTAGCGTAGTCAATGAAGCAGAAATAGACGTTTTTCTGGAATTCTCTTGCTTTCTCCATGATGCAGCGAATGTTGGCGATTTGATCTCTAGTTCCTCTGCCTCTTCTAAACCCAGCTTGTACTTCCGGTAGTTCTTGGTTCGCATACTGCTGAAGCCTAGCTTGTAGGATTTTGAGCATCACCTTGCTGGCATGTGAAATGAGCGCAATTGTGCGGTAGTTTGAACACTCTTTGGCGTTGCCGTTCTTTGGAACTGGAATGTAAACTGACCTTTTCCAGTCTTGTGGCCACTGTTGAGTGTTCCAGATTTGTTGGCATATTGAATGCAGCACTTTAACAGCATCATCTTTTAGGATTTTAAATAGCTCGGCTGGAATACTGTCATCTCCGCTAGCTTTGTTGTTACTAATGCTTCCTAAGGCCCACTTGACTTCACTCTCGAGGATGTCCGGCTCAAGTTCAGTGACCGCACTATCATGGCTATCAGGGACATTCAGATCTTTCCTGTATAGTTCTTCTGTGTATTCTTGCCACCTCTTCTTAATCTCCTCTGCTTCTGTTAGGTCCCTGCCTTCTTTGTCCTTTATCATGCCCGTCTTTGCACAAAACGTTCCCTTGAGATCTCCAATTTTCTTGAAGAGATCTCTAGTCTTTCCCATTCTGTTGTTTTCCTCGATTTCTTTGCATTGTTCATTTAAGAAGGCCTTCTTGTCTCTCCTTGCTATTCTCTGGAACTCTGCATTCAGTTGGGTATATCTTCCCCTTTCTCCCTTGCTTTTCACTTCCCTTCTTTCGTGAGCTACTTGTAAAGCCTCATCAGACAGCCACTTGGCTTTCTTGCATTTCTTTTTCTTTGGGACGGATTTCGTTGCTGCCTCCTGAACAATGTTACGGACCTCCGACCATAGTTCCTCAGGCACTCTGTCTATCAGGTCTAATCCCTGAAATCTATTCCTCACCTCCACTGTATATTCATCAGGGATATGATTTAGGTCATACCTGAACGGTTTAGTGGTTTTCCCGACGTTCTTCAATTTAAGCCGAAATTTTGCAAGAAGCAGCTCATGATCTGAGCCACAGTCAGCTCCAGGTCTTGTTTTTACTGACTGTATGGAGCTTCTCCATCTTTGGCTGCAAAGGACATAATCAATCTGATTTCGATATTGACCATCTGGTGACGTCCATGTGTAGAGTCGCCTCTTGTGCTGTTGGAAAAGAGTGTTTGCTATGATCAGCATGTTCTCTTGGCAAAACTGTATTAGCTTTTGTCCTGCTTCATTTTGTACACCAAGGCCATGCCTGCCTGTTATCCCAGTGATTTCTTGACTTCCTACTTTAGCATTCCAATCCCCTATGATGAAGAGGACATCTTTTTTTGGTGTTAGTTCTAGAAAGTGTTGTAGGTCTTCATAGAACCGATCAACCTCAGCTTCTTCGGCCTCAGTGGTTGGGGCATAGACTTGAATTACTGTGATGTTGAATGGTTTGCCTTGGATTCGTACTGAGATCATTCTATCATTTTTAAGATTGTACCCCAGTACTGCTTTTCCCACCCTTTTGTTGACTATGAGTGCTACTCCATTTCTTCTAAGGGATTCTTGCCCACAATAGTAGATATGATGGTCACCTGAATTAAATTCGCCCATGCCTGTCCATTTGAGTTCGCTGATTCCCAAGATGTCGATGTTCAATCTTGCCATCTCATGTTTGACCACCTCCAGCTTACCTTGATTCATTGATCTGACATTCCAGGTTCCTAAACAATATTGTTCTTTACAGCATCGGATTTTCTTTTCACCACCAGACACATCCACAGCTGAGTGTCCTTTCGGGTTTGGCCCAGCCGCTTCACTCTTTCTGGCGCTACTTGGAAATACCCTCTGCTCTTCCCCAGTAGCATATTGGACACCTTCCGACCTGAGGGGCTCATCTTCCGGCGTCATCTCTTTTAGCCTTGTGATACGTTCCATGGGGTTTTCTTGGCAAGAATACTGGAGTGGGTTGCCATTTCCTTCTCCAGTGGACCACATTTTGTCAGAACTCTCTGCCATGACCTGTCCGTCTTGGGTGGCCCTGCACGGCATAGCTTATGGCTTCACTGAGTTACGCAAGCCCCTTCGCCACAACAAGGCAGTGATCCATGAAGGGGAAGAAAGAAGTATGCGCAGTCAAAATTGGAGCACGCTGTACAGATAAATGACTTGTTGCATGAGATACTGCAGCTCAGACTTTTGAAAACTGCAACCATTGTTTAAAGTACTAAAGCTAGATCCTGCTCTCCCATGTACTTCTAATAAATCATAGTCGAATAACCTGGGTTAAGGTAGTCTAAACATCAGCCCAACATGGTGAATACTGGGGAGATCGGTTTTTCTCCTTGCATTCATGCTAAGAGACTCATGTTGGGTCTCATGAGTCTTAGTGCAGCAGCTTACATGACTGGGCCTTAGGCTCTCTGTATACCAGTTCCCTATACAAGCCACTTGTACCCTGAACACATACCAATGTGCAAATACATGTGCGTGCAATTCCATTGCTTTTAGTTATCATATAACACTATACACAATGATATAGTATATAGGAAACAACACAATCATAATGACAGAAGCAATCAAAATCATTACATAAATAAAATGAACATTCAGAAATAGAAATTCACCACTTGCTAAAAAAACAAACCCGTTATCATTTTCCTTCATATTTGTGGGCGGCTTATCCCCCCAAGCCACAGGAAGCATGGTGGAGAATTCGTGCGTTGAGCAGGGGGCTGCACTCGATGGTCTTATAGGCCCCTTCCAACCCTACTACTCTATGATTCTATGAGAAGTCTAGAGTGTGGCTCCTACCAGTGGTGCATTGCTCCAACTGAGATGGCTGTGGGGGGCTAGGTGGATGACACTTTCATGAAGAAGTCATAGTCCCATGTCGTCCCACATAACAGAGAGGTTCTGATGTAAGGAAGAATTTGATAGCGATGAATTTGAAGGAGAACTTCTTTAAGTATTTGCATCAATGGTATCTTATATCATATGGGTTCAAGAAGAAATGTAATCTGATTCATGATAAATCTTGGAGGTACGGTGAGCAAGGTGCGGACTAGATACACATTTTTTGGAATGGTGGTAAAATAAAACCATACTGGGATTTGATTCTCTATTATACTGAGCTTATTGTGGGTTATAAAATACCAACTGATCAGCTAAGGGTGTATTTCAGTTATTTACAAGGGTGCATAAACATCTTTGATGCAGAGATGGTTATTACTTTGTTGACAGCAGCTAAGGGTGCAATCCTATGGCTGCTAGACAGCAGCTAGATGGCCATAGAATTTTTTGGGTTTGGGGAACTGACCTTGGAGCCCACACCCTCAGGTAAGTTCCCAGAAAACTGCCTCCCAACCCCTGCCCCCTTGTAGGCAGCGCGGATCGTCCTGAGCTCCACGCTCAGAAGAACAGTGCAAAGCAGGAGGAAAGGGTGCATCCCCGGGGGTGGGGAAGGGCAGGGACAGCAGAAGCATCATTATGATGCTTCCGAAGCATTGTCTGGCAACCCACCCCCCGCTCGGAACTGCTCTAGCTAGACAGCCAAAATCACCCATCTAGCCAGTAATGCAGGGTGGCTGGAGCATGGAGGAGAGGATCCCCTCTACATTCCACCCACTCTGCTTTGGATAGGCAGTCGTCTCTGAATTCAGAAGTGACCACCTGGCCCGGTAGGATTGCTCCCTAAATTTCCCATTGTATCACACTGGAAAAAAGAGTATTGCCCCTTCATTGTCTTTTTCAGGATATGGGATGTTGCTATTATAATTAAAATTACTTATTATATAAAAGCAAGAGAAAATCAAATGTTTGAGCATAAGTTTATTGAGAAATGGAGCATTTTTGTTACACTTTGGAATGATATATTCCAGGATAGCATCCGGTTATACTAATTATTTTCATTAGCTTCAATGTATGTGCTACATACTATGTATTAGTAACATGAGTCGTTATTTATTTATTTCTTATTACATTTATATCCCAACTCTTTTCCCCTTGCAAGGAACCCAAGGCGGCTTACGTAGTCTCCCTCTTCTTCAATCTGTTCCCACAACAATCCCGCAAGGTAAGTTAGGCTGAGAGTCAGTGAATGGCCCAAAGTCACATGTGAGCTTCATAGCTGAGTGGGGACTGAGTCTTAGTCCAGCAATAACCACTATACCACACTACACCTCTCAGTTATGGATTTTGTGTGTTTTTTAAATTATTTATTTTGTATATTTCTTATTATTTATTTTTTATATTTCTTGTCATTGTTTCAGTTAAAAAAGAGAGCCTCTAATGCACTAGAGCATGGAAAGGACATGCTCATGGGAATGTCGTGATCTGTTCTAGCTTACACTACTAGGATAGTGTCAGAAAGGGCCTAAAACTCTCTGGAAAAGACCCTGATGCTGGGAAAGACTGAAGGCAAAAGGAGAAGGGGACGGCAGAGGATGAGATGGCTAGATAGTATCACCGATGCAATGAATATGGACTTGAGCACGCTCCGGGAGAGAGCGCAGGACAGGAAGGCCTGGCGTGCTATGGTCCATGGGGTCACGAAGAGTCGGACACGACTGAACGACTGAACAACAACAACAGCCAAAAGATGCTGTATCTTTGACCCAATACAAATTCCAGTCCCATGTTCCTGAAATAACATGGAATGTGGAGCATGAGATGGCAATTACTAGGGAATATTGGTGGCATGGAGAGATGCTTAATTCTTTCTGTACCTGGCAAGTCCCCCCCCCCCCCGCCAACACAAACATGTCATTTCTCTCCCAGTTGGGCTCACTTCCACTTTCAGAGCCCAGCTGGCAAAAAATACTAAACACTTCCCAGGTTGCATTTACAGGGAAGAATTGGCAGGTGGGGCAACCAATAAGCAACCCCTGCCTCCACGCCTGCCAACGCTTCCCTGCCAGCACCCCCATATCAAAGGCATTCCAGCAATTCTTTCAAAGCTAGTTCAAGATCAATTCCATGAAAGGTGACAGATAGCCTTGCCCCTGCTTCTGGGAGCAGATGGTTAAGGAATCACTAAAAATCTCATGGTCATCATGAATAATTCAAGAATACTTTTCTTGCTTTGCTCCCTGGCTTGATTTCTTTTAATAAGACAAACGCAATATGAACTTTATCCTAGGAACTTGTCCTATGATAGGAAGTCACCATTAATAAGGGCATTTTCTGCACTAAGGATTCAGAGAACATGGTTCTGCGACATGAGATATGTGTTTGTGGTGCAGATGTAAGCGAGCATTAAGCCACTATTTAATCCTTTGTCCGCTTTATGGCAAGGCAAGGGACCAATCAAAACTGTATTCACCCATTCTAAACATGTCCATTTGCAGGTCCATTTCTATAGAAGTTACCTTAGGTCAGCCTTGCCAACCTGGTGCCCACAGATGTTTTGGACCTCAACTCTCATCAGCCCCGGCCAGCATGGCCAATAGTCAAGAAGGCTGGGAGTTTTAGTTAGGTGATAAAGTTCTGGAGACCAAACAGTGGCATCTTTTTTTGCTGCAGCTTCCACAAAGGAGGCCTTGGTAACTACAAACTCCCCAAACTAGTATCATCTCCAAACATATGCCAACATTTTGTGCCAGTTTTGTGTTGTTTTGTATTACAAATCCCAGGTTTTGTGTCAAAACCCTTAAGTGGGGCCTGAGGAATTATAAAAATTACATTCTCACATCTTCTATGAACTTATGCCAAAGTTTTATTTATTTATTTATTGCATTTATACCCCACCTTTTTTCCTCTTGCAAGGAACCCAAGGCGGCTTACATTATCCTCCTCCTCTCCATTGTATCCTCACAACAACAACCCTGTGAGGTGGGTTGGGCTGAGAGTGTGTGACTGGCCCAAAGTCACCCAGTGAGCTTCCATGGCCGAGTGGGGACTAGAACCCGGATCTCCCAAGTCCCAGTCCAACACTCTTGCCACTACACCACACTGGCTCTCACACACACTGTATCACAAATCCTGAGTTTTGTACTGCCACAAAAAGTGTGAAAATTAGGGCTGCGTACAGACCCCCCACTTCACTTCAGATGCCACTTTGGACCTTCCAAAGCAGCTCCTCTTCGGATATCCGAATCATTCTGATACGGCATTTTCCCATTGACTTGCACTGGAAAATAGAAGTGGTCATAACTTTTTCAGTTTTTGTGATACATACATGAAATTTGGAGATCCTTCAGTTTCCATGGAGAGGATTCCACCTGCCAAACATCAGACAGTTTGGCTCAGTAGTTTTCATGCTAGGTGCAGGTAAAATTTGTTTTTTTCAACAAAAACTCTCAAAGCAAAGAGCTACAGCTTTCACTGTTTTCACAGAACTGCATGGAATTTGTAGACCTGTGTATTGGCCCCAGGCCTGGAACCAAGGGACCTGTAGTGTTAGAGGGGCTTAAAGATCCATAATGCTCTGCTTAGGTTCATTATTACCTAATGAACCTAATGAGAGCCAGTGTAGTGTAGTGGTGAGAGTGACGGACTGGGAGCCGGGAGATCCGGGTTCTAGTCCCCACTTGGCCATGGAAGCTCACTGGGTGACTTTGGGCCAGTCACAGACTCTCAGCCCAACCTACCTCACAGGGTTGTTGTTGTGAGGATACAACAGTGAGGAGGAGGATAATGTAAGCCGCCTTGAGTTCCTTGCGAGAGGGAGAAAGGCGGGGTATAAATGCAATAAATAAATAAATAAATAAATAAATAAATATTATTAGTGTAATTCCCTTGCTAGTGGGCCTCTGAGTATGTGAGATGAGTCAAAGGCCGATAGCGGCCTCAGCACATTCCATACTAATGAGTGGAGTGTCTTATCAAGATGTGCCTGGGAAGTGAAGCTATGTTTATGCCAAGCAGCAGGTATCTGTGCTGGGAAAAAGCCTATGCTGAGAAAGTTGTAGATGAATGCTAATTAATGCTTGCTGTTGTCATGCTGCCTCACTGCTGACATGTATGGTATAAAACCCATTTTACCCCATGGCTCTGGGTTCAGAGAAGCTGTCTGATCCAACCATTTGGTACGCCTGTGTGCTGATTATATTCAGTAAAGTATCTCCTTGTAAGTAAACCTGGATCTGATTTACTACTATCTTGGCACCTCTAAATTCAGAGATTGAAGCCTACTGCAGGGGCAATACAACCTGTCAGCCCCCATGGAGGGGATTCCACCAGCCAGATTTCAGACAGTTTGGTCACATAGCTTTTGTGCTAGGTGGAGTTAAAGTCTGATTTTTTCGGCAAAAACTCTCAAAGCAAAGAGCTATAACTTGTTACTGTTTCTACAGAATTGCATGAAATTTGGAACCTGTCAGCCGCCAAATATCAGACAGTTTGGGTCAGTAGTTTTTATGCTATGCACAGGTAAAATGTGCTGTTCTCAGAAACTCAAACCAAAGGTCAGAAAGGGATAACCAGAGAAGCTAGGTGTTCAAGTGGTGATTAGGAGGAGGTCGCTATCCCTAATCTCGGCTGTAGGTTCCTGGGAAGTTCAATACCCCTCTCCTCTTTCCCCTTCAGCTTCACAGTGGATGACCCCAGGCTCTCTTTGGCTGAATTTGGAATACACCTTAACTTGTTAAACAGGATGGAGCAATTTTTGTGCTAATGTGCCCCCTCTTTTAGCACACACAAATAGAATATTTTCTATTAATTTTATATTTTAATAAATATTTTTTAGCCACACCACACCTGCCAAATTTCAGTCAGTCTTTAATTTAAAAAAATGATGCAAGTGAACCGAAGGAATTGAGAATGTAGCAAAGTACACATCATTTTCCAGTTTATATTTAAATGGTCAGGTGCTGGAAACTTCCACCTTGGGGACCCATACCTCCCCCACCCCATCTCCTCCATGGTGGCCTTCCTAAGCCTCTCAGGGATGAGAGACGGAGAGCTTGCCGGAGTTCCAGCACCACCAGCCTTCTGCTTGCCCCTGCTGCCGTCCTGCTGGGATGTGGGGGCCTCTTCCCCGAGCAAGACCGATTGCTGCTGCCTCCTCAACAGCAAGAGCAGGCTGCTGGTGGCATTGTGCCCTGGCTGTTTCCTCCTGCTCAGAGACGCCTTGCAGTGGCAGCAGACAGCAGTGCAGGGATCCACTCCCACTTCAAAGTGGCCCCACAAGATGCTGCCCTGATGTATCTGTGGAGACAGAGACTGCCTGCCTTGAGTCTCAGGGGTCACCACATGAGCAGGGCGGACAATGGAAGAGGGGTCGGGTGCTGGAGCCTCTACCTGCTTCTTGGCCTCCCCACACCCTGGAGGATCTCCTCCTCTTGACTCTCCACCACACTGAGGACATCAGACACCTCTGACGTAACGTCCATCAGCGGGCTCCCCTCTTCCACTCCAGAAGGAGAAGGTGCTCCTTTGGCAACCGTGCTGCTGCTGCTGCCTGCACCAGCCTCCTCAAACAGCGACCTCTGGGCGCTGCAACTTGCCTCTGCCCTCTGCTACCCTGCTACACCAGGACACACCATCCGGACTGGGGGACAGCCAGCTTGCCTACCAGTGCTGCTGCTCCCAGCAGCACCTCACCCACCTCTGCCCCTACCAACAACACCCCGAAGATACCTCATATTGGGCTTGCTTGCTTTGCCACACAGTGTGGTATTATTATTTAAATAATAGCTGTTAATGTGTGTGTAGTGCTTTGCCATACACTGTTTGCTTGTCCACATAGCACAAGCATGCACACACAAACACACACACACAAGAGCAAAAGAAAAGCAAAGACTGAACTACCTACAAGCAAAGCGGGGGGGGGACTAAATATCCTAACAGAAGAGAGAGGGTTGTTTTTTGGTTTTTTTAAGGGACAAGAGATAAAAAAATGGGAAGGGAAGGAATTAGGGATGACGGAGAATTCCACCACAGATTTCAGTGAGGCCGAATGCACTGGCATTTGGCCCCCCGAAACCCATGGCGGAATGGCCTCCCACCCCCCGCTAGGGATGTCAGAGAATTCTGCCACGGATCTCGGTGAGGCCGAATGCCAGTGCATTCAGCCCCCCGAAATCTGTGGCGGAACGGTCTGCCCTCCCCTGCCCCCCCGCGGATTCCCCCTGGGACGAGACTTACCTTGGGCGGATCTTCCAGGCGGCGGCGGCGGCAGCTCCAGTGGCGGCGGCGGGCGGTTTTCCAGCCGGCGGCTGCCGCCGCCATATCCAGGCTTGTGGAAAAAAAAAAAAAAGACGTGATAGGCTACGTAAAGATTTATGTAGGCTATCATGGCTAGGTTTAAAAAAAAGGAAAAAAATACATGATAGGCTACGTAAATCTTTACGTAGCCTATCATGGTTGGGAGTGGGTTTTAAAAAAAAAAAAGCGTATGCAAATGGCGGCGGCTATGGCCGCCGCCATTTGCGTTCCTTCTTTTTGGCCGTCTTAATCTATGTAAATATTTACGTAGACTATGACCCTTGCTTTATGTCCCCCATCTTCTCTTGCTCCTCTGTCTCCCTCTCTCCCACCCACTTTTTTGTGTGTTTGTTTTACCTCCAGAGACTTTCTGCTCTTCATTCCACCTGTACATAAAGATTTACATAGGCTAAAATGGGGAATGAAAAAGGGACGCAAATAGCGCCCGCTACGCTATTTGCATTCCCCTTGATTTTCGCCGTCATAGTCTACGTAAATATTTACATAGATTAAGACGGCCAAATTGATGGAATGCAAATGGCGGTGGCTGTAGCCGCCACCATTTGCATACGCGGTTGTTGTTGTTGTGTATGTATGTGTGTGTGTGTGTGTGTATTTTTTACCCAGAGCCCTCCGCGGCCAGAAATCCGGCTGCGGACGGCTTTGGCCTGGCCGGGCCTGGCCGGCTGCTCCGCAGAGCTGCCACGGAGCACAGCTGGCCGTTCGAGTATTCTGGGGGGAGGAACGGAGCGCCTCCCCCCCGGCCAGGATTCCGGGGGGAGGGATGGAACGCCTCTCCCCCCATCAACATAATCTGCGAAAGGTAAGTCACTGTCGTACATCCCTACCCCCCGCCACCCTGTGGAATACCCCGAGGACAAAGCTTACCTGGGGTGGCGGCAGAGGCGGCGGCTGGTCTCTCGGCTGGCTGCTGTGGCCGCAAATGGCTGCCGTAGTAGTGGCTGCCATTTGTGTCCTGCCAGGCTGCCGTGATAGGCTAGGTAAGTATTTACACAGCCTATCACAGCAAAGAGCAGGGACGCAAACGGCGGCCGCTACGCCATTTGTGCCCCTGCTCTTTCTGCGATAGGCTATGTAAGTATTTACGTAGGCTATCATGGTAAAGGCAGCCATGCAAATACTGCAGAACGCCGGCTGCGGACGGCCCTGGCCAGCGGCTCCATGGAGCCGCCGCGGAGCGGAGCTGGCCAGGGAGGATTCCAGGGGGAGGGACGGAGCTCCTCCCCCCCACTGCAGATGCCCCTGCGCAGAGCCAGGTAAGGGATTTGTACATCCCTAGAAAGAATACAGGACTTGAGAAGGGGTGGTGGTGGAGGGAAGCTAAGAACAAGGACAAGAAAGTACTACACACACATAAATCTAGACAGAATGAAAGTAAGAGCAAACTAATAGTTGAGAGAGAATTGAGAAGGTGTGTGTGTGTGGGCAGAAAGCTAAAGAATGAGGCAAAGCAACTAAAGTGAAATGTTCTGTTTTTTTAAATGAACAAACAAGAAGAATGAGAGGTAAAACCTATTACAGAAGGGTGGGGTGGGGGGAGACTAAGAACCAGGGAAGAAAATCAAACTAAGTACTAAATGTTTGGTTTTTAAAATGAAGAATCTGCAAAAGAAAGGAAGAGGATAGTGGAATTAATAAAGAAGAAACACAAAGCTGCACACACACACCAGATCTCTCTCTCTCTAACAAAACAAACCACCACCTAACCAGTGAGCTCTCTCTCACACAATGAACAAATGCAGGCTGTTCTCTCCACTCTAGTATCCCCCCCCCATCACTGATTGGAGACTGCTGGGTTCTGTTCACCCCAAATTTGGCAACTAGAGTTGCCATTCGCCAAAGCTCACTCCCTTTCCCCCCTCCCTCCTCCACTTCTCCCCCTCCTGGATCTCTCTCAAGTTTATACATTTGGAGCCAGACTGTCTCGGCTGCTCAGAAGGCATCAGAAGAGCTTCGAATCTCCGAGGCAGACCGAGTGCTTTGGCGATGAGCTGCTTTGCTTTGGGGTGCCTCAGTGCTGTTCTGATCCACTTTGGATCACACCAAGCCACTTCCAAAGCAGCCCTCTTCGCCTCATTATTTGGGATTTGGACCGAAGCAGTGCACAGCCCTAGTGAAAATGATATACATTTAGGTGGGACATGGTGAAGGTAATGACAATGTTGTTGTGTGTGTGTGTGTGTGTGTGTGTGTGTGTGAACTACGAACCCGCATTTGATGTATCAGTTCACAGTTGTGGGGGGCAGTGCAAACTGTGGGATTTTGAGCACAAAACAGGCACAAAACTTTGGCATATGCTTGGAGGAGATATTAGTTTGGGGTGTTCATAATTAACAGAGCCCACAAGGGAGCCCTTTCTGACATTACCTTAACAGTGTCTAAGGGAGCAATCCTATGGCTATTAGTCAGCAGCTAGACAGCCATAGCATATATTGCTTCCCTGAGAACTGTCCTTCCCCCTCTCCCACGCTGCCTCACAGGCAGCTTGGAATGGCCCTGTGCTCGGAAGAGGAGCACGGAGTGGTGAAACGGGGCGTTCAGGGGACGTTCCAGGGTGGGGAAGGTGGAAATGCTGGTATGACACACGTGTCGTCTGTCAGCCGCTTCCTCCGCTCCACCTTCCCACAGCTAGACAGCCAAAATTGGCTGTCTAGCCACAAATGTAGGGAGTCTGAAGCACGGAGGGGACAACCCCCTCCTCACTTCTTCTGCCCTGCATTGGATAGGTGGTTGCCTCCAAGTTCGGAGGTGGCCACCTATTCTGATAGGATTGTGCCCTTAGCCAGAAAAGGGCTTGTCCTTCCCATGCTACTCTGAGTACATCAGAAGCTCTATGCCATTCTCCCCAGAATGCAGCTCAGAGCATCTGTACATTATGAGGTAGCATCATCCCAGGGCATTATAGGAAAATACAAATGGTGGCTGGCAGCCTGAAGAGCTGGGAAGGTGGTAATTAGTTTTGTTCCTCCTGCCTTAAGAACATAAGAAGAGCCCTGCTGGGTCAGATCCAGGGTCCATCTAGTCCAGCACTCTGTTCACACAGTGGCCAACCAGCTGTCAACCAGGAACCCACAAGCAGGACACAAGTGCAACAGTACCGTCCCGCCCATGTTCCCCAGCAACTGGTGTACATAGGCTCACTGTCTCTGGTACTGGAGGCAGTACATAGGACTAGTAGCCATTGATAGACTTTTCCTCCAGGATAGCCTTCAAAATTCTCCCAGAAAGTAGCCAAAACGCTCTCCACTATTGCAGCCTCTGAATGTGCAGTGAAAATGGGGGGAAGGAGATATTTGATCAGACCTAGTGAGACCCTTTGGCCACATAATGAGAAGACAGGGTACCCTGGAGAAGATGCTGATGCTAGGAAAAGCGGAAGGCAAAAGGCAGAGGGGCCGACCAAGGGCAGGATGGATGGATGATATTCTGGAGGTGACAGACTCGACCTTGGGGGAGCTGGGGATGGCGACGGCCGACAGGAAGATCTGGCGTGGGCTGGTCCATGAAGTCATGAAGAGTCGGAAGCGACTGACCGAATACACAACAACAACAAGTGAGACCCTCTGTTAGCCAACATACTGTCTACTTCTGCCCTGAGCACACCAACAACCCTTGTGATCCCCACCAATCCTGCAATATCCCACTGGATAAAGGCAAAACAAAAAAAACAAAACGCCAGCCTGTGTTATTGGCACTGCAGAGAGATAATTGCTATTGCACTTATGGTTTTAATGTTTACAGTGTTTTAGGAGCAGAGATGGGGAAATCTGTTGTAAATACTGATCTGGGACAGTTCAACCCATTGTGATGATGAGATAGCCAGAGTGCCAGACACATTACTTCAGAAGCACAGCAGCAAAAACTGCCCGTACATCAACCAAAGCACAAAATTCACTCTGCTATTTAGTACTGCTGACTACAATGAGTTGAGCTACATTTTCTATCCCAAGTGAGCCATCTTGTGGCTAGCATTTGCAATAGAGCATCCTGCAAATTTTAAGGGTTTTACTTTTTCCTTCCGCTTGTCTTGAATCTTCAAGCCTTCAAATAATTTTTTACCCAAATTAGTGCACATAGAGCAAGAATAAATATTTCTGTAATACTTGGCTGTAGCTTAAGGCCCTGCTATGTTTGGTACTCTAAGGTCCAAAACAGACATTATTTTAAACAGACATGACTTTAAACGTGTGTCTAGCAGTTGTCTTCTTCCATTTTTTACTCTAGAGTGGGCACAGAGCCCCTGATCCAGATTGGGACCATACTGTGGAGGGTAGAAGGGCTTTTAAGATCTGGATGTGGCCCTCTGTGCCTACTGTAGAGTAAAAATGGAAAGATGATAATGGTGCTAGGCACACTTTTAAAGGAATGTCTGTTTTGGCCCTAAGGCACTGCAGCAAAACAAAATAAGAGGCAGAATACAACCATCGCATCACATACACCAAACCATTCTCTTGTTTTTATTGTTGATTCTTTTGTTTAATTTGTTTTTAACTTTGTATTCTGCTGAGAGTATCTTGAATATAGGTGGGACATAAATGGAAATAACAACAATGACAACATATTAGATTCCATGTTAATGTTGAATTAATTCCAGTTAATGTGAACTGGAATTGCAGTAAGATAACCACCTGAATTAGTGGCAGTCCATGAGTATTTTGACTTGACAAAATTAATGGGTGACGAGAGCAGTTGGGTGTATGTGTGCCCCTCTTTTTCCTGTTTCCATTTTAGATATCACTGTTTTTCATGTTTGTCTGGAGTTTGTTCATTGCAAAGGGTAAGAGAGGGAAATGTTGACAAAGCACAACAGAACACAACGGTTGATTTTTGTGTGACATTTCCAGCGCACACACACACACACATGCAAGCACATACATGGTCCAAGGAGAAAGTCACTTGTGAGAGCAGGTGGTTGGTTCTTCTTCACTGGAGTTATTTCATCAACACGAACCATGGTGGGAGACGCCTTTAGGGTCAGGCGGAAAGTGTGGAAATGCAGAGCAAGAGCAGAATGGAACTGGGTTCAGCTCTAGGAACTGAGGATCATTCTGATAAGCCTTTTGGGTCCTGTATAAGACACCTGTGTATTCCTCCCCCTTTCCCACAAGCACTTCTTATGCAGCCCAGCTGATGTGTGTAAAGGTGGAGAGACAGCACTCACTTACCAGTGCCAGTTAGGGCACAAGAGTCTCCGGAGGATCTGATCCTGAGGCTCATGGGTGGAGCTTTGGAGCTGGGGGTGGGCCTGGTGGGACAGGGGCCAGAGCCTGGCTGTGCCCAATGGTTCAGGAGTGGAACCCAATGGGCAGAGGTTGATTTAATAGTAAATACACTCAAGCCAACCAGAAAACAGCCTTCTCCCTTGCTTCTGGCCACTCATCCTGCAATCCTACACCTTCTCCTGTACACGCCAAGAAGCAGTTTAAACCCTGAAAATGAGCAAAACTAGGGGTTGTACCTGGCAGTGTGAGTGCCAGAGCATGGGGAAGAGGACTTCCTGCTTTCCTGATCCTTGCTGGTGACAGCAGCTAGATGGGAGATCATTTGGCCAGGTGGAAGGAAGAGCAGAAAGGCTCTGGAGGTAAAACAAACACACAAAAAAGTGGGTGGGAGAGGGGGAGACAGAGGAGCAAGAGAAGATGGGGGACATAAAGCAAGGGTGTAGAACTGCTTTTGGAGTCCAGATTACACTCCAACTCATCCACTGGCTGGATGACATGAGGGGCAGGGTTATGCTCTCAGACGTCATCTGTCCCCAGCTTCACTGTGCAGGGACTTTCTCCAGCTGGGGAAAGCCCGCATGTGATGAAGCCTCCCTGACCCAGTTTCAGGGTGGAGGAACATTCCTCTACGCAGTGCCTCAGTTGGGGTGGCTTTGCGTGCCCTGTGCTTTCCCCCACTGGGAGGATGCAGGCCAGGTAAAGCACTTAACATGCCGGAAAGGTGAAGCAAGCTCCATGCTCAAGGGAATCCCCACTGTTCTCTGTAATTATCCCCACTGTTATCCTCATGACATCAGCATGACAGAATCTGATTTGGATCATAGTTGAACTTCAAAAAAGTCAAATTATTTTCTTGGTTTAAGTTCAAGATTGGGGTAAGGATGGACGAATCTATCAATTCTGAGTTTGCTCAGTGTCTCATTTTTCTAACCTTAATGTCATTTCATCCCATTTCCACATCAGTTTGCAATTTTTTAAGAAGTCCACATGAAAATCCATAGGCATTTTTGTGTGCATATCTCCTAATAGATGCATTTGTGTATGCAGTTTTGCCTACTGTAAGCATTTTTTGCAAGCAACTTCTCCTAATACCATGTGTTTTTGCATGCTATTTCCACTAATACACACATTTTGGTGTCAACTGTTCCCTAATATATGCATTTTATATGCATTTTTATTGGGAAGCTACATTGAAAAATTTGGAAATGTGTGAATATCAAAGTATGACTGTGTTTTGGTTCATATATTGGTTTGGGAAGGGCAGATCAGATAAGTTTGCACTAAAATGTAAAATGAGTGTATTTCTTCCCCCCGCCTGATTAGAGGAGTGGGGGCAGGAAAGTAGTTCAGTCTTCTGAACCTAATTACAAGTCCAATGGGGGGGGGCGGGGGGGGGAAAGAGAAGTTCTACTCCATAATTCAGGATGCCAGTGTTTTGTTTTTTAAACTTTTCCTATGCTGAAGGCTTAAGTACTGCTCAATATTTATGAGTGGGAGGTATAGGGTTACTTTTACACACACACACACACACACACACACACGCGTATAATGTGCATTACTAGAAAATAATTGGCCTTTTAGTGTATAAGGAGGCTACACTCACAACACTCATCCTAGCTCTTGTTCCAGAACATAAAAACCATTGACGAGAAGTGGAGAAAACACGGCTGTATTAGAGGATGCTTTAGAGCAATTCAATGAGCCCCAGAGGGCAATTCCACTGCAGTCAGGATGATGCTGATGAGAGGCGGAAGAAGGCTCCAGTGGCAGCTAATTGGACAGCTGTAAAACCTACAGATGGCGCATAACCCTTTTTTTTTAAAACACACTCACACACACAGCCTAATAAAATATATGATGAAAAGTCCTCTCTTCACCAAAATGTGCAAATCATCTGACTGATATTTTATTACAGATAAAAAAGCTGAATGCTGTATAGAGCAAATGAAAATGTCTTGAGAAAAGGGCGGGGGGGGGGAGTCTGCAGCCTTATGATCAATGTCATTAATATCAAAAGCAAGCTAAGGTTGCAATACCATGCCGGATTAGAAGTTAGGTGTGCCTTTGCCCACTGATTTCAATGAGCTTAGGCGTGCTGAAGTCTGCAAAGAATCAGCCTTTGTGCACAGAGTAATTGTTTGCTATATCTATTGTCTGCAGCTTAAAATTAGGCACAAATCATTGGGAGATGAATTATTTATTACTGAGCTGGAGTAAATGGAGAGAATGATCAGCTGAAGTATTTCATAGGAACATTCAATTGTTAAAATGGATTGAATGGCTATTGAATGGTTTTACTGCTATTAGTTGTGTAGAAGCAAAAATGTATATACATTTGTTGTAGTGCTGTGTATCCATAATACAAGATGTAAAAATATCTTGTCTGTGGCTCCTGAGGAGACTTTCCCCCCCTTCATTGGTAGTTTAGGATCTAACATTTAAGACTTTACAAAGGATCCAATTACTTTAATTATTTCAAATAATGAAAAATTTGAATTTGCCTTAAAAAAAAATGTTTTCACTGTTTTAACCTGGTTTTTATTCTTTTATCTTTATTGTTCACTGCTCCAAAATCTTATGATATGGAGCGGTATATAAATAGTGTAAATAAAATAACAAATAAATAAATAAAATAGAAATGGCAATGAAGTCTCAAGAAGGGCATGAGGTGGAATAAGGCTTTTTGGATGATGTATGATTTAAAAAAGTCTGAGGAAGACATTTGTGGGCTATTCTGGACTCTAAATATGATTCATGTTAGGTTCTGAACTGCTTCAGTTCTGTTCTTGTATGTTTTCAGTTTACTGTGCCAGATGGATGAGCTAATTACTCAGGACTTGCTGGAAGATGACATTTGTACAATGCTTATTTAGAGCCTAGACCACGTTTGCAGATGTGTGGGTATATCATAGCTGTATATGATATACAGCTCATATACATACAGCTCATACAGCTCACTGGCACAGTTATGATATACCTGTACATTTCCAAATATGGCCTAGACTCTAAATAAGTCTCATAGAAATGTCATCTTCTAACAAAGTCCTGCCTGTCTTTGAAAATACACAATAAAATGCCATGCATCTGAATGACTTGAATACACATAAAGAACTTTCAGAGATGTTTAGGAGCATGTTCACCCTAGTACTGTGGCGAAATCAGTCCTCTGATCTCTTGAAACTTTTGTTCCTCCACAAAAACAGGCTTCTTCTGTTTTCCTGACTCATTCTTATGGTGCTTTAGAATTTCATAGAATCATAGAACCATAGAATAGTAGGGTTGGAAGGGGCCTACAAGGCCTTCAAATCCAACCCGCTGCTCAATGCAGGAATCCAAGTCAGAGCATCCCTGACAGGTGGCTGTCCAGCCTCATCTTGAATGCCTCCAGTGTGGGAGAGCCCACCACCTCCCTAGGTAATTGGTTCCATTGTCATATTGCTCTGACACTCAGGAAGGTTTTCCTGATGTGCAGCCGGAATTTGGCTTCCTGTAACTTGAGCCCATTATTCCGTGTCCTGCACTCTGGGATGATCGAGAAGAGATCCTGGCCTTCCTCTCTGTGACAACCTTTCCAGTACTTGAAGAGTGCTATCATATCTCCCCTCAGTCTTCTCTTCTCAAGGCTAAACGTGCCCAGTTCTTTCAGTCTCTCTTCATAGGGCTTTGTTTCCAGTCCCCTGAGCTCAGAAACACCACCATTTATTTTGGTGATGTTTCTGAGCTAATCTTAACATTGTAAGGTTATGTGTGTGGGAGTGTTTTTCTCCATTTCTATTACACATCCTCCCATTGCTCTGCAGCCTCCTCAGCTGCCTGTGCTTCCTGATCTGAAAAAAGCTCCATGGGAGGAGTTACTTCATTATGCCTTTCTCCAGGCTTTAACTGAAGCATGGGAAGCCAGGGAGGCTGCATACTTCATAACTAAGGTAAGCTGATGAACCCCAAACCCCACTCATTAGAATTTCACTGACAGTTTCTTGTGCTTTGAATTTTGTCAAAATCTATTTCTTTTCTATCAAATTGAATTAGAATAGTAAAAATATGCAGAAGATATATTCATCACAACACTAGTCCACACTAAAAAAAATAAACTAAAACTGGTTTAAGTCATCCCTTTTCCACAGAGAGTCTTAGGAAAGGTAGGTGTGTTTGTGTGTGTGCACACGCGTATGCATGAGAGAGAGAGAGAGAGAGAGAGAGAGGACAAGGAACTCAAAGACAATGTTCTCAGCACCCGCTCAAACTACAGCTACCAGAATTCTTTGAACTAAAATATGTCTGTCATGTATGTAGTATTCTGGAATGGGTCCCTTGTGCAACTACACATGTGACTGCACATCTCCCTGCTGCCTATGTATCACTGCAGATGTCTGGAGAACCACTGAACAGCTTTATTAAACCGGTGACAAATAGAACTGACACTGAGGCCCACAAATACAGGACTGACAGAGGGGAGGAGGAGAACACAGGGTGTAAGTCCCACCCACTGAGTTATGGAAGGAGTGGTTGCTGCAGCCAACCTCCTTTTAGTTTTAACCCTCCACAGAAAGATGTTGAAGAAATCTTCAACAGAATAAAATGAGTTTGAATTTTTATGAATCCAACCCACAGATTCTGCAGCATTTCCCCAGTCGGGTGGATTGTGCAGACTTGCGGACTGTTTTTCTAACTTTCTGGAATTTTGCACAAATGTGCACAAATTTTGCATAGAAAAATATGCAAAATAAAAAAGCACATTTTCCACATTTCCCCCAAAGTGTGAACATGCACATTGCGGGAGGGTATTTGCCCATTTTTGCAAGTGCAAATTTGCAGAACTGAGAATCTGCACAACTACGAATTTGCACAAGTGTGAATTTGTTCAAATTCAGAAACGTACAAAAAATCCAGTTCCGTCAATAAGTGGATGATGGAATGAAAGGCACCTGACAATCTGTGTAATGCATATGGAATGGATTTTACATAGTCCATAAATCCCTATTCACAGACCATCCATATGCCACAATGGAGGCCTGCCATAAGTCATCAGTGTGTGAGTTTCTACATCAATACAGCTTCTTCAGGGGAACGCTGTTAAATCTGCTACCTAAATTTGTTGTGGTTGTTGCTTTGTGGGTACAGGGACAGTTCATATTCAGAATCATTTAACAGATGTGATGAGTACTAAATGCAAGGCATACACAAATATTCTTCCATTTTAACCTGCGGTTTGCCCAAGGGACCTACAAGGAATCTGCAAACAGCCCACCATGTGGCTGTAACAAGACTGACTGAGATGGGAAGAGTGAAGACACCGGGAAGAGCCAGTCTCTCCTTGGCAACTGCTTGTACCTCCTTAGGGAGGCCTCAGCCTGCCTCACTCTTATTTAATTATTAATAATTGTATTTACACCATTTGTATGCCACTCCAAATCCATAGCAATGAACAACAAGAGATAAAATGAACAAAAGATAAAAAATGAAACACGATATTGAAAATTATTCTTTGAAAAACAGAGTGCCAATAAAACTGAATCTGGTTAACCAAGGAAGGCTTCCTGGAAAAGAGCTATTTTCAGGAGGTGCCAAAAACAACCCACTGTTGGTATCTGCCTGACCTCAAGAGGCAGGGAGTTCCATAGGAAGAGAGCCACCACAGTGAAGGATCTTCTCCAGGTGGACTCCAGTTGCACCATTGGTCCATGTGGAACCAGCAGGAGCATGCCCTCTGATGACCTCAGTGATCAGGTAGATTGGTAAGGGAGAAGGTGCTCTCTCAGGTATCCTGGTCCCAAGTTGTTCAGGGCTTTGTACACTAATGTCAAAACCTTGGCCCAGTAGCAAATACATAGCCAGTGCAGTTCCCTCAGCAAATGAGTTGCATGCTGAAAAGGGGCAGCTCCCAATAATAGCTGAGCTGCTGCTTCCAGCTTCTGGAGCAGCCTTAAGGGCAGCCCCACATAAGCGCATTGCAGTAATCTAGGCTTGAGGTTACTAGTGCCTGTACAACTGTGGCCAAGCTATCCCTGTCCAGGAGAGGCTATAGCTGGTGATCCAGCCAAAGCTAGTCAAAGGCACTCTGAGCCGCCATGACCACTTGGGCCTTCAGTGACAATGATGGATCTAGGAGTACCCCCAGACTACAAACCTGATCTTTCAGAGGGAGTATAACCCCATCCAGAATAGGAAATAAGCCTATCTCCTGGACCTGGGAACCACTAACCCACAGGTCTTCCAACAGTTTCAGTTTATTGGCCCTCATCCAGCCCATTACTGTGTCTAGGCCAGGACTTGCACAGCCTCACCTGATTCAGATGTCACAGGGAGATAGAGCTGTATGTCATCAGCATACTGATGGCACTTGGCTCCAAGATCCCTAATGACCACTCCTTGTTGTTCAGTCGTTCAGTCGTGTCCGACTCTTCGTGACCCCATGGAGCATAGCACGCCAGGCCTTCCTGTCCTCTGCTCTCTCCCTGTGTGTGCCCAAGTTCACATTCATTGCATCGGTGATGCTATCTAGCCATTTTATTCTCTGCCATCCCCTTCTCCTTTTGCCTTCAATCTTTCCCAGCATCAGGGTCTTTTCCAGTGACTTTTCTCTTTGCATTAGGTGGCCAAAATATTTGAGCTTATATAGATGTAAAACAACAGTGGGGACACGATGGTACCGTGTGGAACCCCATAGCTCAATTGCCAAGGGACTGAGGAATGGTCACCCAATGTTACTTTCTGAAATTGACCCCACAAGTAAGACCAGAACCATTGTAACACAGTGCCTCCAATGCTCATCCCATGGAGTCAATCCAGGAGGATACCATGACAAAGGAGGATACTTAGACAAATAGTCCAAAGAAACCAGCAGACACTAACAGCACATTGTGGGAATTAAGACCACATTTGTTCTGAGCTTCTCATAAACTTTAGATAGCCATGCCATTTCCTACTTATGATAATTGATGCAAGAAGTGAAGACTGGCAGTTTAAAATTTTAAACAGAAAAATCCCATTCAACTTTGTTCATAAAAAATCCCCCACAGAAAGTCCAAATGATATGTTCTATTATTAATTTTGTAATAACTTAAAACCTGATTAGTGTTTGAAGACTGATGAATTGCTATGAAGTCTCATTATAATAAACTGGACATTTTTTGATTCCACACTGTGCCTTCCAGAACTCTTAATTTTTCCTTCTGTTATAATATTCATAGCAGATATAAAGAGATATCAGTCATTCAAGGGTAAAATGACAAAAGACTTAGCTTTGAAAATGATGTTGTTAGTCATGTCAGCTTTTAATAGGAATTGTGAAGTAGGAAATCCAGCATCTTAAGGAATCCCTCACATGTGCAAATACAGAATCTTAGTACTTACTGAGAATCAAAATGATCAGTTAGGATAGTAGAACTCCTTAAAAATGTAAAATGCATGTTTAAAAAGCATTTGTCCAGCAGCTCTCATTTTAGACAATCTGCAGTCGTGCGATGGAGCGTCCGAATTCAGGACTTCTGCTTATAAGAGGCAGGTGCATCTTCAACTAAATCGAGGGAATCAGGCCAATTGGGGCCTTACTATATGTTACATTAATGTCATGGCTTGCAGCTGTGTCAGGGATATTTAAAAATTTAATCTGGGGGGTGGGGTCTGTAGGCAATTTCCATCTCAGGACTGCAGCATGTGAGGAGAGGAGGTTTAACGCCCCCCTCCACGGCTGAAGTCCTGACAGAGATGGTGCCCCCAAACCATGATGCAATTAACAATAGAAAGAAAATGCTACTCTTGGCGGCAATTGGCCCTTTGATAGGGATGTCCACTGCTGGGAAATCCAGGTTTTTTTGGCTCGATGGAGTTTTGTGCCTTGTACAACTCACTTTGCATCTGCCAGCCAAGCTGCAGGGTGTTCCCCAAACTCTGGGGAACTTTTTGCACATATTGTGGCAAGGTTCTGCAATTTGCATGAATTTCTGAGCAATTTGCACAAATTGCAGCCAAATTTGAGGGAATTATGCAATCTTGACTGTAATTTGGGCTATTTCTGCCGTAATTTGCACAAATTGCAGAACCTTTTCAAACTAAAAATGCACAAAATTTGTGAAAAATCTGTGAACTGGCTTCAGATTCATGGAACGGGTGCCACAGCAGGAACTGAAACAAAGTCTGGCGGACCGAGTCTAGGAAAACCCATTGTACTCCACTCCCCAAATGGATTTCTCTAACATCCCTACTCTTAGCCAGTCCACTCCTGAGAGGCATGGATCTAATTTATTTCTAGAACTCTTCGGGGAATTTAGTGTTGGTGTTGGTATCTATCCCATGGTTAGTCTTGTTGAACTCTGGAATATAGGTAGCTGACTCAGGTCACTGTGAAATATCTCTGAGGCTCCTTTTCTCTGGGCAATCTAATGCTGTCATTGTGCTAATGCACTAGCATAAACCAATGATAGTGCAATGTCATTGGCACTTGCTAGGCAAAGGGAAAACACAGCGACTGGCTACTGAATTTTGGTGGTGCAGTCTGTTGCTGAATTTTGGTAGCAAGTCACCACTTTGCTCCTAGGAAGTGCTAATGATGCACTGGATACTGCCCCCAAGACAATATCATTTATCCTGACATTCCAGTGAGCTAAGGTTGTTGACGTAATAGGGAAGAAAGTTTGAGGACAATTGGGGAAATACCTGTACATAACCTGACTGTCATGTATCTCATTTGAGGTACATGCTGTGGCAGTGAAAAAAGACAGGGCTAACCCTCCCATGAAGCAGGCTGAGGCCCTTGCCTCAAGTGGCTGATCGGGAGAGGCAGAGGACCGTGTGGCACCCATTCACAGCTGCCTGCCACCACTGCCATGGGTTGTGTTTCCCACTGTCAAGTGCCTGATGGTCCAATGCCTTGCTCTGAAGAAGGACCCCTCAGACTGAGCCATTGGTGGGTGCTCCAGAGAGCAGCACCAGCAACTTTCCTGCTGCAGCAGCAAAGCAGCCAGTGCTTTCCAAAGCAGCTGTTAGGTCTAATGCCTCTCTGGCAATCAGCCAGAGATTTCCAGAAGCTGCACCGGCCACCTCATCACTTTCTATGGTAGCTAATTTGTTTCGGGGTGGGGGGAGGTAGATGTGGCAGGGCGGTGGCAAAATAATGGCAGTAGCTGTGGCAGCAAAGGTAGTGGCAGCAGCAATGGTAGCAGTAATAGCAGCCACATTAAATCACTGGTAAATTGGATGCTGGGGAGGGGGACTGATGGGCACCCCTGGTAAGCTGCTGAAAAGGCCTTCAAGGACTGCATGCAGCCCGCGTCCACATGTGTCATGGAGGAAATGCTATGCTCTGTACTGTACGTTAACACTGAAACAAAGGTGAGGGTTCCTACCCCTCCCCTTAAAGGTGCTAGTTGTCTGTGTACCCATGTCCTGATGGGAGACTTTGGATTAAAATGATGCACTTGGTGGCTTTGGAACCATCAGTATGCTTAGCTTGTTTGCTATGCTCTTGTCAGGGAGCAGACAATACAAGGAGATCCAATTGTCTGTAAAACCACAGTCCACCCAGTTTTTAAATCCCCCCCTCCTCTCTCCTCATCATAGCTGTGGATGATGTGGAAAGGGAAACATGTGGAAGGCTGAGTTACTTTTTCTCAGATCAGGAATAGTGCCCTTGAAAAAAAGATCACTAACTTCTGGTAGAAACCCAGTAGCAATGGGCCAAAATGGGGCTAATGCCAGAGAGTTTACCAAAGCATCTTTGATGTTACTAAAGATGCAAGGTATAGAAGCATTGTAATGTAGCTAAGGACAGAGTTTATTTGAGTGGAAGGCTTTGTAATGAAGCCGAATCTTTGTTATTCCTAATCTGCCGAAGTTAGATGGTCTATAGTACAGTGCTGCTTTCATGAATTTCTAACTTCATCCTTAATTTTGAAAGAAGTCAGTAATTTGCCATTTCTTGATCTGGGTTTAGTCTATGTATAATGGGTGAGTTTGGAATAAGAAACAGAATTTAAGCAGAATAATTTTATCTCCTGAAAGCACTCAAAACACATACATTCAGGATTGACAGAAATATGAAAATTGATTGCCTGGCCATAGGAAAATACCAACCCATCAGAATTGTTTTGGTGCGCCTAGTCTCACACCACATTCTAGAGGAGAGTAATACATTCTGATGGTTACAGGAATCTGACGGCCAGGCCGTCAGGGAACATTACCCCATCAGAATTGTTTAAGTGTGCCCAGCCTAATGAAGGCTGACAAAAAAATAAATATGATGCTCTGGACAGGTTACTCCACTATTGAAATATGACAGGATACAGAAAAATGATGTTCATGGACCATCTGAAAATATTACTGTTAATGAAATCTGATGTGGTAAGGGAAAATGATGTTACACGGGCAATAGAAACTCAAAATATTGAGGTGGTAAGATACTATGTGACCTGTTATCCAGTCCAAAACCCCAGGCAAGTTAGAAGCTCAAGATAATAAGCCTTGACAACAGAGGTATTGTACAGCATAGGGTAGCTCCATCCTGTTCCATAGCAAAAAGGAATGCTAGTCACAGTCACCGGGGTCTCAGCTAGGCTCCTGAATATTTATCCTTCCATGCTGTCCCAGTACCAGCCATGTTCTGTACTGATTATACCATTTGCATCTGCAGGAATGGGATGAGAAGTACAATGAGAGACATGTGCATAAGAAATATGATGAATATAGAGTGCTAATGGAGTGGTCAGGTCATAATGGCATAGGGTGAGGTGGACATCAGTCAGTCAGTCAGTCAGTCCGTCCAAGGGTTGGTTCCAATGCTGGCCATCCACCACCAGAATGGAAACAACTAGCAGATTGGATTTTCCCTGCCCCTGCAGCCCCCTGTGCCCCTAAATCTGCTTTTGAGGATTGGGGGACCTTCTGGGGCAGATTTGGAGAATATGCAGGGGGCTTCAGGTGGGAGGACAGCAAGGGGAAGTACTATTGCATGAGCAGAAGTCCACTCATGAATGTCGGTTTTCACCCCAAGTGTTTCCATTCCCTGGCATCATCTGGATTGTCCTAGTGTGTAGGGGAGAGGCAGCTGGGCCTGGAAGGCTATCTGTCTGGAAGAGTGGAAGATGTTTTGTCTGGAAGACTGCACTATCACTGGTGTAGTGGTACATTTTGAAGTGCAGGAGCCCCCATATCCTTGCTCCCAGGGAGATTCCATAGTCATGCCCCCAGGGTGTGTGTGTGTGTGTGTACTTTTGTGTGTATATATATGCTTTTCTGTTATTTATATTCAAAGGAGCTAACACTCTGTTTAGAAACTCCATCATAAAACACAGACATCCAAACAAGCAAGCCACTAAGAAAATCTCACATTTAACTTTACAGGTATGACTGCAATCCTATGCACAGTTACCTGGGAGTAAGCTCCATTGAATTCAGTGGTGCTTACTTCTGACCAAATCATTTCCATTTGTAAAACACATTGACCGTTAACAAAAAGATCTTCAACCAGCTAAAATGTAGCTTTAGCTTTTAATTAGAAATGCAAACAATCTTGCAAAGACATGTTACCATTTAAACGACTAGCACAAAATAGGAACCCCATCAAAGAAAAAGAAAGAACTATTCAGTCTCTGCTTGATTATTTTCCTTATTCTCTCTGACTTCCTCTTTGTCAATTGGTCACAAACATTAGTAACATTTCAAAGCCTTGCAATCTCTTTGTTCACTTGCCAGGGCAAAGAGAATCCATAATTTTATTCTGGTGCTCTGGCACATGGCGTTCCAGGTTCTGCTCTGAAAGAAGTCCCAGAGCTGCACTTCTGCTGGTGTCTTTCCAAGTTCCCGTTGTATGTGCTATCCAGTGGGTGTCTGAGGCATGTGTGCTCACAACGAAGACAGAGGCAATATTCAAAGAGAAGCGTCAAATATGGAACTCGCTACCTCAAGATGTAGTGAAGGCCACCCAGTGGATAGCTTTAAAACGGGATTAGCATGGAAGCTATCAATGGCTACTAGTCCTGATGGTTATATGCTACCTCCAGTATCAGAGACAGTATGCCTGTGTACACCAGTTGCTGGGGAACATGGGTGGGATGGTACAGTTGCACTCATGTCCTCCCTGTGGGTTTCCCATTGGCAGCTGGTTGGCCACTGTGTGAACAGAACACTGGACTGGATGGACCCTGGGTCAAATTCAGCATGGCTCTTCTCTTCCTATAGAATTAGGTTCAATCATAAAAAGGTTATTTAGGGTTCTGGGTCTTATTTTCACTCAGCTTTACAACTGCCACAGCAAAAATATATTCTATCAAGTTTGAACAGCCATCAGTTTTGTCCTTCCTCATATACTTCAGGTGAAGGCCAACATCATGGGTTGGGCTTACTGGGCACCAGTCAAGGCTGCCACTCAGTAGGGAGGCCCTGCAGATCCCTTGCTCCCCCTGGCCCTTCTAGTCCCGATGGCTGTATGCTACCTCCAGTATCAGAGGCAGTGACCCTATGTTGCCAGGGAACATGGGTGGGAGGGTGCTCTTGCACTCACATCCACTGCATGAACAGAAAGCTGGGCTCGCGTTCTGGCTGTTGCTGCCTTTTCACCTGCCATCTTAGAGTGATAAAGCAGCAAGAGGTGCAAGGGTGAGGGGCACTAATCTCCACATACTTTGGGAGGTGGTACCGCTTGGGCACTGAGAGAGAGAGAGAGAGAGAGAAAGAGAGAGAGGCAAGCGAATGGCAGCAGCAACAGTGGCAAGGGAGACGTAGGTCCACCCTCGGGGGATGCCCGTCAAGATCATCTTGCCCAAGGGCCTCCCCAAACCCCACACCGGAACTGCCCAAGGGCCCCCGAAGCCTGAAGCCAGGACTGGCTCTCGTTTTTTATTCTGCAAAGCACCACTGTATTCATGCATTCAAATTACTCATGCAGTGAGGGAGCCAGGTGGGAAAGGCTTTAGACTGCAATACCTTCTTAGCACTCCGGGAGAGAGCGGAGGACAGGAAGGCCTGGAGTGCTGTGGTCCATGGGGTCACGAAGAGTCGGACACGACTGAACGACTGAACAACAACAACCTTCTTAGCCAGTCCTAGTGCTCTTTCCTGGCTGTGTACCTCGCAGCCGCTGGCTGTTCTGCTGGGGGAAAGAGGGTACTCCAGTTTTTCCATCCCAGATAATCCTTCCATTTTGTAGGGCTGTGCATTGCTTCGGTCCGATGCCCGAACCCCGAGTTGAAGTGGGCTGCCTTGGGCCATTTCAGGCCCCTTCTGAAGTGAAGCGGAAGGGGCATGAAGTGACCCGGAGCGGGTCGGGGGCTCTCCAAAGCACTTGGTGTGCTTCGGAGCTTCGGCACCCCAGCCCAGCCATCCCAGCGCATCCAGCCCCTTACCTGAGGTGACTCACAGGAGTCGCCGCTGCCATGGCCTCCATCACTGCTGCCACTTTCATTGCTGCCGCCATCACCACCCCCGCTGCCTCCTCCTCCTCCACCTCCGCTATGACCACCTCTGCTGTCACTGCCACCCACCACCGTCAGCTCCTGAGCCCTGGACGCACGCCGGCTCTTTTTGTCAGGAGTCAGCATTTTTAAAATGGCAACTCCCTGCAACAAGAGCTGGCCTGTGTCCAGGGCTCAGGATCTGGCAGTGGCAGGTGGCGGCCATGATGGTGGTGACAGTGGCAGCGGCGGCAGTGGCATAGGAGGCGGCAGTGGCGGCTGCAGAACCAGCAGCCCAGGGAAGGAACTGAGGGTTTGCACGGGGGCGTGGGGCTGAGTTGGGTCAGCCCCCCCCCCCCGAATCAGCCTGAGACAAAGCCACAATCATATCTGGACAGAGAAAACCTGGCGACAATTATACCATGCTCTGGTAACCTCCTGATATTGCTGTGCATTGTACATGGGGCTTCCTTTGCGGACAGCTCAGAAACTTCAGCCAGTTCAAAAACAGAGCTGCTAGGCTTCTAACTGGGATGGGTCAATGTGATCTTGTGCTACCAGTGCTTTGTCAGCTACACTGGCTTCCAGTCCTTTTCCAAGCCCAACTCAAAGTGTTGGCGTTGACTTTTAGAGTTCTAGACAGCTTGGGACCAGGTTATCTAAAGGACGTCTCCTCCTGTATATACTTGTTCACACCTTTAGGGCTAGATCTATACTAGTGCTTTTTATTAGTATTGAAATGCACTGAGAACTGTTGGGGCACATGACACATTCCATATCCTGCTTTTCTAGCATTATTTCCTGCTTTTTATGCTGTATTATCCCAAATACTGCAACAGATGTCTCTGTATGCACTACAGGGTATAAATGTGCAAGAGACATATAACATCACCATGATAGGATCATATCAATATGACATGAGGTGTAGATCTGGCCCTGGTCATCTTTGGAGGTCCTCCTCCAGGTGCCCCTGCCAAAGGAAGATAAGTGGGTGGCTACAAGAGAGAGTGCCTTCTGGGTTGTGGCACCCCTTTTATGGAATGGCGGCTCACCTGGTACCTCTAGCATTATCTGTTCGGCACCAGGCAAAGACCTTTCTTTTCTTCCAGGCATTTTAAAGACATAGTACTTAGGTTTTAAGGCTGGTTTTTTATATCTTTCTATTTATCTATTCCTGTGCTGTTTGTTGTTTTCTATTGTATTTTATTCTTTCAAGCACTGTGATAAGCTGCTAAGAATAATGCCTCTTGGAGATGTTTAGTCTCTCTCAGTTCTTCGAGAAAGCTAAATATTCTTTCAGCTAGGCACTAAACCAGAGATAGCTGGCTCATCATAAAGGCTAAGGTTTTCTTCGTCTCAATTAGTAAACCCAACAGAAAACTTGCCTGTATGTTGTCCAGCTTCACAAACAGGACCCCTCAGCATTCCCTCCATCCACACTGCTCTTTCCTCTGTTCTTATATCTTGCCCATCAGCTGCGCCTGGCAGCCAGCTCCCAGCTCCTTTGGGAGTGCTGTAATTATCGTTCAGGTGGGGTGAAGAGGCTAGCCAAACTTTCACCCCTACATGGCTTCTCACAAGCACTTATATTGTATTTTATTCTGTTAGCTATTCATAATCCACCCAGAGATGATCTCTTATTGGGTGGATTAAAAATATAATGCATGCATGTATGCATACATGAATGCACTTGAATTATCTTCCACCATCAGGAGTAACTGGGACCACATTAAGATAATGCAAGTATTGAGGAAGCCCCATCTGCCAGGGACTTCTCCTGAGCACACCATGTATGGAAGTTGTCCAAAAGCAGGCTCTTAGTTGTGTCCCAGGGTCATTTGAACTGGACAAACATTTACCCTGTGACATTTATTAGCACTGAGAAATCCATGGGTAAGGCTTTCTAAGAAAAACCTGTTCACTACTTTCATCAATGTAGTAACAACAGTTTGGCTGAACACCTATTAACTGAGCATCATCCTGTGTTTAATGGATTTTCAGGAGAATTTGTAGAGTCCCCTGGGACTATCTTGATTTTTCTTTTCCATTTCTCCCCCCTCCCCCATGCCCCCAAGATGTGCTCTGTGACAGAGAAACATGTATAGTGTGCAATCTTAAATTGCAAATTTCTTGCTGTCAAATTGGATCACTTTACTGTGTGATTGTCAGAAAAAAATGCCTGGAGGGATGTTTTTGAAAACACTTTCCATGCAGAGTTTGCATTACAGGAAATGAATTTCTTAAAAGCAGGATACAGAAAATAGCAATGAAAGAATGGATGAATTACCCATTTGTTCCTGTACTACCAAAGTCTTTCACTTCTAATATACAAAGGAAAAGATATTAACTGGAATGAATCTCATACATGTCTAGAAGTGCCATGTCTTCAGCGAAAGCCCTGTAAGACATAGAAATATGCAGAAGGGGCAGCTGCAGTATATGCTGGTAAATTAATAGTAGCTAGTCAATGATATTAGACTGATGTTAAAGGAAATGTAGATGGTGGCAGAATTTGAACATAAAGAACGATAGCTTAGATATATGGGTTGCTACATCTGCTGTGACAGGAGGGTGGGGTAGCAGTGGTCATTCATGATTCAAATGGTTGGGATTACTGGCTGCGATCAACAAAATGGTCTGTTGTCAGTCACACACTTCCGTATGAGCTACATGAAGTATGAGTTGTTTCATGGCTGAAAATGGGAAAGCCCTGATGGTGTGCATCATTCTTACTTCCTGGAAAATGTTCTAAGCTTTTGGTAGGATTTACTTCCAAATATGGCTATAATTCTATGCTGACTCACAGAGGAACAAGCCCCATTGAAGTCAGTGCAATTTCCTTCCTGTAATGTGGGAGTGGATGGTAAAGTTAGAATTATGGTTAAAAAAAACAGACTGTGCCACTCTGCTCCTGTGAGTCAAAGAGGTTGTTTGTATGTGCTTAGGATTTGTGCATGCACAGCTGAGTCTTTAAAATCTATTTGGCATGGCCCTCACCTGTGCTCTGCATTGGAAGCTTCTGACCTCCCCTTACCTTGGCCCCTTTAATTTCTATTTCTGGGCTGCTGTGCTAAAACAAATCTCCTGTCCCAACAAAAACAGTTTTACAGGTGTATTCCATCTACAGGATGAAACAGTACAAATGCTGGATTGTAGCCACTGCAAGGAAATAAGTGTAAGGAGGAATACACTTTTCTCTGTAAACTAGAATTAGAGATTTGTCATTGTCTAGTATTTTGAAGTTATCTGGTGACGATGGTCCCAGGGAGAGGTGTCAATCAACTTTACTGTAAGGATGGGATGGCAGGGGTGGGGGGAGGAGAGATAGATGGTATAGTTTAACTTTATGGTAGAAATTGATTTGCATCTTTTAAACATTTGATTGAAATCTTTCAAGGTAGAAGAATCCTCAAAACTGCCAAGGCTGGGGTAATAACTATAATTATGATAAAATTTAATAAAAAAAACCTGCCTACAAGATTGGCAATATGAATAATGCATATACACTGTGGTTTCAAATGTGCTAAGGTAAAAAAAAAAAAAAGACCTGTAGGATTTTATAAAATGTATCCAGACAGGAATGATAATTGGTTTTTGCAGCTAAATGATACTTTATGCTTTAGACAGTGCTAACAAGGCAGGAGAAGAAATTTACACACTGGGGAGGTGTTTGCATTTATCTAGTTACAGTCAGATAAGAAGACTTGCTAAACGTCCCCTGCCCCCCGTTAAAGGAATGGTTGAAAACATGCATCTTGGCAATGATAGGGATGATCCAGTCAAAGGTAAACCATGTTAAAGTCCCAGCCATTTACACAGGAGGGATTTAGAGAGCAATCCTGTGGCCCCCTAGACAGCATCCCACAGGCCATAGGATGTAGCGGGTTTCCCACTCCAAGACCAGAGTCTGAGCACTGACCTCAGAGGAGGAGAACTGATTTCATAGCCCCAACCCCTTGAAGGCTGGTCAGAACTCTGAGCTCAGGAAGGGAGAAAACAGATGTGGCAGGGAGGGATTTGGCAGTGGGTGGGGAGGGTACGGATCGGATGGATCAAATGGCCTCTCAGCCCCTGACTGCTCCCCCTTTCTGGGAAACACGTGGAGGTGCTCAGGAGCTTCTGGTTATTTCCTTCTAGGGATGTCAGAGAATTTTGCCATGAATCTCGGGGAGGCCGAATGCCAGCGCATTCAGCCCCCCGAAATCGGTGGTGAAACGGTCAGCCCCCCCACCCACCCCCGGGACGGGACTTACCTTGGGTGAATCTTCCTGGCAGCGGCAGCTCCAGCGGCGGTTCAGTGGTGTTTCAGCGGCGGCGGCCGGTCTTCCGAGCGGTGCCACCACCGCCATTTCCAGTAAAAAAAAAAAAAAACAAAACGTGATAGGCTACGTGAAGATTTACGTAGCCTATCATGGCTAGATTTTTAAAAAATACCGTGATAGGCTACGTAAATGTTTACGTAGCCTATCACGGCTGATTTAAAAGAAAAAAAAAACACGCGCGTACGCAAATGGCGGCGCCCATGGGCGCCGCCATTTGCATTCTGTATTTTGACACGTCTTAGTCTACGTAAACATTTATGTAGACTAAGACGGCGAAAATAAGGGGAACGCAAATAGCGTAGTGTCTACGCTATTTGCGTTCCCCTTATTTTCGCCGTCTTAGTCTACGTAAATGTTTACGTAGACTAAGACGTGTCAAAATACAGAATGCAAATGGCGGCGCCCATGGGCGCCGCCATTTGCGTACGCGCGTGTTTTTTTTTTCTTTTAAATCAGCCGTGATAGGCTACGTAAATATTTATGTAGCCTATCACGGCTGACTGCAGGGACTCAAACGGTGGCGGCTACAGCCGCCGCCATTTGCGGACCCGGCCAGCCAGGATTCGGGGGGGGAGGGACGGAGTGCCTCCCCCCCGGCCAGAATTTCGGAGGGGAGGGACGGAGCACTTCCCCCCCACCGCGAACGTCACCCTTCGAAAAGGTAAGTGACTTTCGTATATCCCTATTTCCTTCTCATTGCCAGTAATGGGAAGCTTCACTCAGCAAGCACAGGATTGCTCCCTTCATTTGCTTAAGCACGGAGACCTATGCATATTTAGACAGAAGAAAGTCCTACAACTCCCAGCATACCCCAGACAGCTATGCTGTATGGGGCATGCGGGGAGTTGTAGGACTTTCCTCTGTCTAAACATGCATAGGATTGCACCCCAACTCTCCCATTCTAATCATAGGACTTAAAATCACTATGGGTAGGATTATCTTTAAAAGGTTGGGAAGCTTGTGTCCTTTTATGTCTCTCCTATAGGACATTAATTTGAAGGTGTTCCTGTACATATAGACATGATCAAATATTGTCTTGTTTTGATACAGCGATCAGGGAGGAATGTATGTAGTTGTTTCCTAGTAGCAGTTCATTTCATCTAGCTTGATGCTGTTAAATACACATTGGCTGATGAGCCTGTGTTTTGTTTCTTCCTTTTATTGCCTACCATCTGGTGGAAAAGGCATGCAACAGCATAACAACTTATAGAATGGGCAGAAAACACTGGAGTGCTTAAAACCAGGGACTGCCTGCACTCATGATTCAGGATGCAAGGTTCTTCATTGCCAATAAACACAACCGGCAGATGTAGCCAGGGTATGGGTTAAGTGGGTCTGTTCAGAATGTGGGCCTGTTCTGACAACATGTTCCGGGCAAGGCAGCTGTGCTTCCAGACTAATCTATGCTGACTGCAGGCTACATCTGCCACACATTTTTTTTGGTGGTGGCCTGGTAAATGTGCAGCAAACAATATAGGGTGTGCATATGTTTAAGCATTCGTAAAGCTGCTTCATAATGTGCTGAGATATGGATTAAAGAAGCCAGATTTTCAGCACACCCATTTTGGGTCATGCACATTAGTCTTGAGCGTGTTGAAGATATGGAAGGAGGTGATGGCTGCAGTTGTCCTCATGCTGGCATCCAAACAATGTGTTTGAGCATAAAGGAGAGATGGGGAACCTCAGTACCTCCTTCAGTAGAACCCTGGTGCTTTGGAGTTCTCTAGACAACCACACTCCCTTCTCATGACCCCACTCTCTTTCTCTGAACCACCAATTGTTCGATGGTTTCCCAGGTTTTGTGAAGATATTTTCCCCATTCTAAAAAGATGGCATTTCTAAAAAGATCGCATTGTAAAGGTGTTCTAAAAGATGGCATTCTAAAAGATGGCATTCTAAAGACATTCTAAATGCCTCTCCTAAGACTTAGCTACTGGCAGTAACAGCTTTAAGCTACAATATGCTGGCATCTTTGGGGCATCCTTGGGGCATCTTTGGCCTTGCCCCCTGTACTCTTGGCCCCACCCACCACTGGAATGCAGCTCCTGAGAGCTTCTTCAAATTGGAATTTGGGCCTCAGGCTGAAAGAGGTTCCCCACACCTGGCATAAAGTGTGGTTGGGTGTGGGGATGCACACATCAGCTCCACGCCCAATGTCCCATGCATTCCAGCTCCATCCCTGACCTTCCATGTTGAGCGGGAAGGTCTGAAGGGGGATAAGCATGTTTGGCTGAAGATGCTTAGATTCCTCCCCATGATTGTGGTAAGGGGAGGCATCATAGAGGTGTACAAAATTATGCACAATGTGGATATATGCATTTTTCTCCCTCTCTCAAAATACTAGAACCTGGGGTTATCCTATGGAGCTGTTTGTTGGGAGATTCAGGACAGATAAAAGGAAGTACTTCTTCACATAGCACACAGGTAAACTGTGGAACTCACTACCACAGGATGTAGTGATGGCCATCAATTTGGATGGCTTCAAAAGGGGGTTGGACACATTCCTGGAGGAAAAGGCTATCAATGGCTACTAGTCCTGATGGCTATGTGCTACCTCCAGAAGCAGAGGCAGTGAACCTATGTACACCAGTCGCTGGGGAACATGGGTGGGAGGCTGCTGTTGCACTCGTGTCCTGCTTGTGGGTTCCTGGTCGACAGCTGGTTGGCCACTGTGTGAACAGAATGCTGGACTAGAAGGACCTTTGGTCTGATCCACTAGGGTTCTTTTGATGTTCTTATGTCCTAACCCCGATAATGACAAAATTGTTATCATTGTGGTGCCACATTGACTCATTGGGTCAGGCATTTTAAAGTGTCATGTTGGTTTATGTTCTGTTTGCTCTGCTGTTTTTATGCCCTTTTTAAACAACAACAACATTGTAATATTATATTGTATTGTATTGGTGGCATAGTTTGAGTTGTATGCATTCTGTATACTGCCCTGATATCCTAGGAAGGAGGGAAGATTAAAAACGTTTTAAATACATGAATAAATACTTCCAACAGCCTATGTTGTATCTCTTGACAGGAGATCTGTAGAGAAGTAGCATGTTCTGTCCCAGGAACGTGACTAAACATGATATTATAGCACCTGCCCGAGGTGATATAAAAATACCTAGAATAAATAGAAGGATGTGAATGCAGTATATCCACCCTTACAGTCATGGTACCTCCTTTCTCCCTGAGTTAAGGCACCATATTTCCCTTTCACCCATTCATCTGTTATGTGTATGGGGGGGGGGGTATTCTATGAGAGCCACAGTGCTTTCAGATCTGTGGATTAACAAAGTTTGGTGATATAGATTCAGTGTCAGAGATACTGGTGAGATAAAACCAGGAGTTGCATGCTCACCCATTCAAATGTCACATTAGTGCTATATTTCCTTGAGAGACAGGGACATTTATGGAAGGTTTTTGAAATGTGATAAGGCTATTCCAAGAGGCCACTATAGCATGAAGCACTGGAAGAGTAGATCTGATCCAAATCAACTTTGATTTTTTTTTTTTAAATGTATCTGGGACAATACTCTCTTCTGCGGAATGACATTTCTTTAAAATAACCGTCTCCACCGCTAAGAAGTTTGCAGAAAAAGAACTTATTAAACATTCTTTCACTTTTAAGAAATATCCTTTCTTCTGTGTCAACTTTCAGCGAACTCAGTTTGTCATGATTAAGGTTAAATAATAAACTGGAAAGTAAACCAGCTATAGCAAGACTGGTCATGTCACAACACCATAAAAAGGATTTGCCTTTGTACCCAGATGAAATGTATGTATCTCGCAAAAATAATTGCCCCATATAATACGACACAGTGTGACATTTGCAGTGATAAAAAGAATACAACCTTGGCTGTTTCAGTTCCACCGGTCAATGGGATTCAACGGCACAACTAGAGTGGCCATGTACCCTACTTTACACATGACAGTCCTCTGTTTCAGGGGTGGAGACCCTTGTTCAGCCCAAGGGCTGAATTCAATTTCAGAGAAGGTCTTAAGGGACACATTCCAGTGGTGTGTGGGGCTGAAGGCAAAGGGGGTGTGGCCAAAGGCAAAAGGGGTGGGGCAAATAATACCAGCATCTTTTTTGCTTAAAGCTCTTACTGCCAGCAACTGAGCCTTAGGGCTCCTTCATACAGAGCTTTGATCCTGCTACTGAGATTGCTCACTCATGGAAGTTTGCAGGTCCTTTTCATGATGTCGTTAACCTCCAGGGTGCATCCAGAGGTATTTCCTGGTTATTCTGTCTCAAAAAGATCAGGAACTAATGAACTCTTCTTAAAGTTGGAATGTTATGAAATTAAAATAGCCACTAGATGGTGCTGATTCATTGAGTTCTATGGCACCTCGACAATTAAAAGCTTGCCCTCTCCAGACATCCGGTTGAAGCCATGGCATCCGGCAGTGACTTGCGAAGTTCTGCAGGCTGCTTATCTCAAACAGCTGGGAAAAGGTTGAGAAACCTTTTTATCTTCTCCTGGAATTAAAAGGAGAAGCTTACAGTACCATCTGGAAGAAATCTTGGAAGAACAGTGGCTTCTGTGAAGAAACAGAGAGGCTGGAATCTAAGACTAGACACCGGAGTGTCATCTACTGAATGCTGTTTGAAACGCCTAACTAATTAGGAGACACAAGGACATATGGCTCCAAATAGTATTTCTGAATTTAAACTATCAGCAATATCAGAGGACTTGTAATTAAATCTGCATAAGTGTTTGCTTTTTTGTTTCTGCAATTATACTTGCTTGTTGTGATTTGGAAAGTGGAGGATGGCAGTACCAAAGGAAAAAAGGAAAGGCGGGGGAACGCCATCTACCCCCCCCCCATTGCTCCTTCGGCAAAGGTTTTTAGAAATGCCGGAGATGAAGAGGAGTTGCTTGCTTTGATAAAAATGATGTCTTCTCAGCTAACAGAGAAAACTAAATTAAGGGAACCAAGGGGCAATCTACATTACAACTTCAAACTGGTTTCAAACCGGTTTATCTAAAGGGATCCTGCAGTTTCATGAGGGTACTGAGAATTCTTTGCTAGAGACCCCTGTCCCCTGCCAGGCAGCCCCTCTTCCTAGAGCTACAATTTCCAGAATTCTTGTATTTCGTAGCTGTAATTGCTAAAAACAGGTTTGAAACCAGTTTAAAGTTGTAATGTCGATTGCCCCCAACTCTCTCGGACTCTGGAATTGGAACTTAGACATTTTTACTGTTCTTTTGAAGTGTTGTTTGGGTTTTAGCTAATAAGATTTCTGGGCAATATGCCAAAATAAATGTTTGCATTTTTTTCTTTCTCCTCTTTTTTATGTTGTCTTGATTTGTGTGTGTATGTGTGTATACACATATAAATATATCTTTAGATATGATATTACTTAAAATATACAAATGATTTGTTCCTGTTTTTAACCTTTTCTTAAACTTCTTTTCCCCCTCTTTTTATTAGTATTATTATTATTAATACCCTTATGGGATGATTATTATTACTATTACTTGTTGGCTAAACCTTTAATGTTTATTAATATGCATTAATTGAATGGTAATTTATGGCCAATGGAAATGGATTGTTTGCTTCTATTTCTGTGCTATAAAGCTATTTGGATATTTGGTTTGTTCTTATTGTAGTTTAATATAATTCTGTTTTTTCGTTCGTTCGTTCGTTCGTTCTTTCTTTCTCTTCCATCTTTTGCTATCCTCCCCTTCTTCTTCTTCTTCTTCTTCTTCTTCTTCTCCTTCTCCTTCTTCTTCTTCTTTGACATCTTGGGAATCAGCGAACTAAAATGGACAAGCATGGGCAAATTTAATTCAGGTGACCATTATATCTACTACTGTGGGCAAGAATCCCTTAGAAGAAATGGAGTAGCACTCACAGTCAACAAAAGGGTGGGAAAAACAGTACTGGGGTACAATCTCAAAAACGATATAATTATCTCAGTATGAATCCAAGGCAAACCATTCAACATCACAGTAATTCAAGTCTATGCCCCAACCACTGAGGCCAAAGAAGCTGAGGTTGATCGGTTCTATGAAGACCTTCTAGAACTAACACCAAAAAAAGATGTCCTCTTCATTATAGGGGATTGGAATGCTAAAGTAGGAAGTCAAGAAATAACCGGGATAACAGGCAAGCATGGCCTTGGTGTACAAAATGAAGCAGGACAAAGGCTAATAGAGTTTTGCCAAGAGAACACGCTGATCATAGCAAACATTCTTTGCCAACAGCACAAGAGGCGACTCTACACATGGACATCACCAGATGGTCAATATCGAAATCAGATTGATTATGTCCTTTGCAGCCAAAGATGGAGAAGCTCTATACAGTCAGTAAAAACAAGACCTGGAGCTGACTGTGGCGCAGATCATGAGCTTCTTGTTGCAAAATCTCGGCTGAAATTGAAGAACGTCGGGAAAACCACTAAACCATTCAGGTATGACCTAAATCATATCCCTTACGAATATACAGTGGAAGTGAGGAATAGATTTAAGGGATTAGACCTGATAGGCCTGAGGAATTATGGACGGAGGTCCATAACATTGTTCAGGAGGCAGCAACTCAATCCATCCCAAAGAAAAAGAAATGCAAGAAAGCAAAGTGGCTGTCTGATGAGGCTTTACAAGTAGCTGAGGAAAGAAGGGAAGCGGAAGGCAAGGGAGAAAGGAGAAGAAATACCCAACTGAAAGCAGATTTCCAGAGAATAGCAAGCAGACAAGAAGGCCTTCTTAAATGAACAATGCAAAGAAATCGAAGAAAACAATAGAATGGGAATGACTAGAGATCTCTTCAAGAAAATCGGAGATCTCAAGGGAACGTTTTGTGCAAAGATGGGCATGATAAAGGACAAAGAAGGCAGGGACCTAACAGAAGCAGATGAGATTAAGAAGAGGTGGCAAGAATACACAGAAGAACTATACAGGAAAGATCTGATCATAGCCATGATAGTGTGGTCACTGAACTTGAGCCAGACATCCTCGAGAGTGAAGTCAAGTGGGCCTTAAGAAGCATTAGTAACAACAAAGCTAGCGGAGATGACAGTATTCCAGCTGAGCTATTTAAAATCCTAAAAGATGATGCTGTTAAAGTGCTGCACTCAATATGCCAACAAATCTGGAACACTCAACAGTGGCCACAAGAATGGAAAAGGTCAGTTTACATTCCAATTCTGAAGAAGGACAATGCCAAAGAGTGTTCAAACTAACCTACAATTACGCTCATTTCACATGCCAGCAAGGTGATGCTCAAAATCCTACAAGCTAGGCTTCAGCAGTATGTGAACCGAGAACTACCGGAAGTACAAGCTGGGTTTCCAGGAGGCAGAGGAACTAGAGATCAAATCGCCAACATTCGCTGGTCATGGACAAAGCAAGAGAATTCCAGAAAAACATCTATTTCTGCTTCATTGACTACGCTAAAGCCTTTGATTGTGTGGATCACAACAAACTGTGGCAAATTCTTAAAGTGATGGGAGTACCAGACCACCTTACCTGTCTCCTGAGAAACCTGTACGAGGGTCAAGAAGCAACAGTTAGAACCGGACATGGAACAACCGATTGGTTCAAAATTGGGAAAGGAGTACGACAAGGCTGTATATTGTCACCCTGCTTATTTAATTTATATGCAGAGTACATCATGAGAAATGCCGGGTTGGATGAATCACAGGTCAGTCAGAATTAAGATTGCCGGGAGAATTATCAACAACCTCAGATAGGCAGACGATACCACCCTAATGGCAGAAAGCGAAGAGGATCTAAAGAGCCTCTTACTGAGGGTGAAAGTGGAGAGTGCAAAAGCTGGTTTGAAACTCAACATTAAAAAAACGAAGATCATGGCATCTGGCCCCATCACTTCCTGGCATATGGAAGGGGAAGAAATGGAAGCAGTGACAGATTTTATTTTCTTGGGCTCCAAGATCACCGCAGACGGTGACTGTAGCCATGAAATTAAAAGACGCTTGCTCCTTGGGAGGAAAGCTATGGCAAACCTAGACAGAATGACTGAACAACAAATTGTTGGAAACTGAAGATTCTGGTTATATTGTTGGTAGTGTTTATTTCATTTATAAAAATAAAATAAAAATAGATAAAAAAAGCTTGCCCTCTCACCAAGCATGTGGTTGCCATCTCAGACCTGCTGTAAATGTGGAAAGGCTCCACAAAGGGAGGACTGTGGGGGTTTTCCTTAATGTAAAGGCAGCCCAGGGGGAGGCAAATCAGCCTTTTAGAATGGTGGGGAAAAACCTGCACAAAAGCTGGGAAACCACCAAATGGTTGGTGGTTGGGGGAAAGAGGGCAGGGCCAGGGCCAGAGAAAAGGGCAGGGCCATCTGGGGAGCCCTGGCAAGTGTGTATATGACTGCAGCCTTACCGAATGATCTTAAATGGGGTGCTGGTTTGGGGAGTAAAAAGCCCTGCTGACTCATGACAGCCAGGGTGGAAGGCAAGGGTTTTTTTTTCCTTTGCCATTCCAGCGTTTATTTTTTCAAGGGGGGGTTTGAGGGACATGACCCTTGGGCCCCTCAGGGGAATGAAAGGGCTTTGGATCTAGTAAATCCAAGAGTCTCGCTGACCCATTCTTGACCAACCTCCAGAATGCCATGTTTTGGGCCTACTGGCAATGGAAAGACCCCTGGTGGTAGATTTATCCCTGCAGAGATTTCTACAATGTAACTGGGACTTCCAAGGTGGGCCTGGCTCCCCAGTGATAGAGAGGCATGTCTGCCCAATACTAGCCCCCTCCAGCCAGAGTATCCTAATGCTATTCAGGCTTGAAATCCTGGTGTTTCTGTTTGTGTGCATTTGTTCTAATTTGGGAATGGATCCTGTCTAAACATCATCTCATCACACTACTGGAGTAACTAGATGCAAACGGGGACAGAGCTCATGAACCTTTAAGACCTGCTTAGCTTTTTGTGTCCCTTCACGACTATCTGAATTTGCCCAAATGTCCTCTTCTACTTTGAAGGTACAGGAGTCTGGTGCTCTACATTTAGTCACCCTACCTGAGCCACACCTTGGGCAGAGTTTTGTTTGGTACTGCAGTGTTGATTGGAAGTTAGCACTGAAGTTCAGATTATATTTTCGTTCTCTTTTAACGGCGCCTACTTTTCCAGACTTACAGACTGGAACCCTATTCACTGAACTGTCTCATCCCCCCACACCCAGCACTGTATCACTACTGTGTAAAAATAATGCATCAAAATATACTTCACATGATCCAGCTCAAAGTAAATACTTCTATGTACCATTTACTTCAATGGGAGTGTTCATAATAGATGTCAAACTATGGTTGAGCTAAAAGTTCTTTTAGGATTTCTTTTGGGGGGTCGAAATGAGGGGGATGAGGACTTGTGGCGAAAACTTTCATTAAATTGCTTTTCCCATTCTGGCTCATCATTTTTGCGGCCACCACCATGCTTCATGGTCCTGGCGGTGGCGATAACGGCACTGGTCTTGGTGCTAGTACCATTTTTCTCCCAGAAGTCCCTAGAAATGCATACACAGAGGGGAAATAGGTTAAAAAATGCATTTATGTTTTTTTTAGAAACTATCTTCCAGAATGTATTTAAATATGATTTCTTGCTCTTTTTAAAAATGCATATTAATGCAAAAACAGGGTCTAGAAATGAACACATGGACTTAGAAATGAACACATGTGAACCTGACACAGACTGTACATAGACTGATCTCTCTTTCTCTAAGTTAGCTCCTTTCATAGCTTCCCAAATCACCAAAATACCACTCCCAACTGTTTAGCCTGTGAAAGCGATGGCAAAGTTGAGGGAGACGTTTTGGCTCAATCCTACTTCATGCTGGGAATGTTGCAAACTCGACTGCAAGTTACTGGAAGGGAGCAGTGTCGCAGTTAGTTCGTTCATGGGAATTTTGACCACAGCTAACCTTAGGATCTCAACAGCCGACAAGGTGGTTTCTTGTGCTTTCTTTCTTTCACTCCTCCCATTCCTTCCCCCACCCACGCTCTCTTTCTGACTTCCACCATGGCTGGGAGCACATACGTTTGCTCTCTCACTCTGGCCTGTGGAATGGAATGCAAAATGGGCTGAACAAACCTGTTTTAAAACTCTACGCTGTACCCGCGTTGTGTATGCAATAATATTTTGTGAGCAGACTGTTTTCTTTACTTTGCTGAAGAAGGGCATGGTCTTCTTCATTGTGCTAAAATAGCCCATGTGCATGTGGGACTGGTAAACCCTCTTTCTGTTTCATCTTTTGTTTTTACTCTGCTAATGGTGTTTTTAACAGGAGGCATCATTACTAAACAATCCCATCACTTCAAACTCTACCTTTAAATTAATGGGAGTCACAATATGGTGCTTAGTTTTGACTGGTTCATGCTCACGGTAGATAAGGAGGAAATGGACTGGTTTGGTTTAGTGTCTTTCAAAAAAGGAAACACAAATGTCAACTCATGTGATGGCCATCATGGCCATCAGGCTGCACAATGCATTATATGTGAATATGGTACCATGCCTTTTATTATATCCTCTGTGTTGAATAGTAGAAAAATAAGAAAGACATTGTTAATAATGCAGGTTAAAAAAGAAGCCTGTTGTACAGCTCTAGAGAAGAGAAATAGCCACACTGTGCTGATTAGCTGATTCCTCATTTTAAATGTGTTAATCTCTTATGCATAAAATATAGATTGCATTGAAAGAACTTTCACAGTTGTTGGTTTCTATGGCAACCAGCACAGTGGCAGATTATACTGGATAGTTGCCAAGGTTGTGACCTATTTGTTAATTCTAATCATTTTGTTTCAAAAGCCTGGTAACTGAGAAAAAACTCGATCTGTACCTTGCAAAGTTTCTAAAGCTGAAAGGAGCCCCACATGTCAAAATAATGAATTCTTGTAATTAATATATAACTCAACAGTTTGACCACAACATGGGAATTTGAGGTGTGAGAGACTCAGCCTCATTCTTTGGGATGCCAGCATCCATCCTGATTCTAGAAGGCCACCCTGCATAACTAGGTTTGGGATTGTCGATAACTCTTTTCAAAAAGTCACAGGGTAAGGCCAGTTTCATGGATCTCTTTGAACATGGGAAGCTGCTTTATCTGGAGACTGACCATTGGATCATGAGCATCAGTGTAGGGATGTCAGAGAATTTCGACACGAATCTCGGGGAGGCCGAATGCCAGCGCATTTGGCCCCCCGAAATTGGTGGCGAAACGGTCTGCCCCCCCTGGGACGGGACTTACCTTGGGCAAATCCTCCTGGCGGCAGCGGCTCCGGCAGCAGCCGGTCTTTTGACCGGCTGCCGCCACCGCCATTTCCAGTAAAACAAAAACAAAAAAATGTGATAGGCTACATAAAGATTTACGTAGCCTATCATGGATAGATTTTAAAACAATACCGTGATAGGCTACGTAAATATTTACGTAGCCTATCACAGCTGAGTAAAAAAACAAAACAAAAACCCGTGCGTACGTAAATGGCGGCGCCCATGGGCGTCGCCATTTGCGTTCCTTATTTTGGCACGTCTAGTCTACGTAAACATTTACGTAGACTACGGCGAAAATAAGGGGAATGCAAATAATGTAGCATCTACACTATTTGTGTTCCCCTTATTTTCGCTGTAGTCTACGTAAATGTTTACGTAGACTAGACGTGCCAAAATAAGGAATGCAAATGGCGGCGCCCATGGGCGCCGCCATTTGCGTATGTGCTTTTTTTTTTTTACTCAGCTGTGATAGGCTACATAAACATTTACGTAGCCTATCACGGCTGACTGCAGGGACACAAATGGCGGTGGCTACGGCCGCTATCACTTGCGGCCCGGCTGGCCAGGATTTGGGGGTGCAGGGACGGAGCGCCTCCCCCCCCGGCCAGAATTTCAGGGGGAGGGACGGAGCGCCTCCCCCCCACTGCAAATCAAATTTCATTAAAGGTAAGTGACTTTCGTACATCCCTACATCAGTGTGGTCGTCATTGTCATCTATACCAGGAGTGGGGAACCTATTTGAGCACAAGGGCTGAATTCCATTTCAGAGCAGCTCTTGGCTCCAACATTACAGTGTGGGGTGGGGCCAAAGGCAAAGGGGTGTAACCAACAATACCAGCATATTTTAGCTTAAAACTCTCTGGCCAGTAACTAAGCCTTAGGAGAGGCATTTCAACCTTTGAGAATGGAGCGGGGGGGGGGGGAACTGTGCAGAATTGCACCAAATGATTGGTGTTTGGGGTAAGGGACTGGGGGTAGGGCAAGGGTATGTGACTTTCTGGGGACCCCTGGAGGGCCAGATTTGGCCCCCAGGCCTGAGGTTCTGCCTCCCTGATATATACTAATACCAAAAACATCTTCTGAGCGCTAATCCTTATGTAGCCAAAATGACACCATCCTGGCACAATGGGGCTGAATCAGCAGGCTTGGGGAAACCTGTTTGCGTAAATATAAAATAAACTCTTGGGGGGGAAATTCCTATGGCAGGTGGGGGTGGAGAACAGAATCCCAAACATTCAGGAGTGAGCCTAATTAGTGGGCACATAATGCTCATTGAGTACTGGGGGGAAATGGAAAACTGTGGGGGAGGGGGAATGGAATGGAGTATCCTGGGAAAGAACATGGCTGGCTGGGCTGGAATCCTGAAAAGACCTACTGCTCACTGCAACATTTTGTTGGAAGCCCCACTATCCTATTACAATGTGCTCTAATTGGCAGTGACACTCCCAAGGTCTCAGGACCAAACTACCCATTACATAAATGTATGGCTATCACGAAACCACATAAGCTTCTGCATCTAGCCGGTTACATTGAGTTAAATAAGATATGTGATATAATGTCATTATATCAGTGGCAGCTAATGAAGTGGGGAATATGCATAATGACATTATGTCACATGCCTTCTTTAAAAGCTACTGGGAACATGCCAGTTGGAGGCAGTCAAATATTTCTGAGAACATGCAGCTTGGCTCTCAGACGGAGATACCCCCCCACCCCCAACCCAGCCTTGCTACATGAGCTCCTTTTTAGGTGGAAATAGAACCTGCATGACCTTCTGCAGGGAGAGCATGTGGTCTACGTCTACCTAGTGATGTGTGGGTTGTGTTTATTTCATTCCATCTGTGTTTTGCGGCTTGTCAGTTCTTAGCTGCTCCACCGTGCTCATTGACAGATTTGGGTTTCCCTCTCCCCTTCAGAAAAGTATGTCCTAAAAATTCTGACACAATTTACTGACCTTTCTTGGTATGCGGTATTTTGCATGTTTTTTTTAGCTTACTGTAAAATCAGTGAGCAGAGTATACACAAAAACAATGGCTACACAGCAGAGACTGAAGATAGATCAGAGATGTATAAAACGTTGTTGTTTTTAAAATGGTGTATACATTAGTATATTTTACAGCAACTTTTGATTTTTTGTATGACCAATTTGTGTACAATTCCAGAAAGTAAAAAAATAAAATAAAAATGGTTCGCAACTCTGTGGAATCTGCATGACTTGGAAAAGCCAGTCCTCTGCAGATTCCATGGGTCGGATTCAAAGAAATCCGATGTCCTTTCAAACCACTGAGGATTTCTCCAACATCCCTTGCTGTACCCCTGGGCTATTACCTCTTTCTGGATGGAAACTGAATGTAACAATTAAAAAGAACTGAGACAAGTATTCAAATATGGCAGGACAGAAGCTGAGATTTTTAGTCACTGCTTGAAGGACAAGGATTGGAATAGTACCACTTACACTTGAGGTCAAACCTTCATGTACTAAAATGCAATCTGTCATATTATTCAATTGATTTCACAGAACACAAAGGTTCAGCACATTCCCTTGCAATGGCTGAGAGTAATAAGCACTGCTATATAGAAAATATACATCCGCAATATATCACTATTGAAGATGACTTGTTAAAAGTCCCCACATCCCTGAGCAGTGAGAAGTCCAGGGGCAATGCTACAGGGCTTAATTTTCTTTGGATGAGATAGAATGGGAGATTCATGGTGACTTTTACACTTGGTGTATATAAATGGATGTTACGAGGCAAAGCATAGTAGAAAGCTGCAGCAAATAGTCAACTATGGCAGGCAGCAAAACTTCTGGTCCCACAAAGCAAGGGCATGACCCTTGCAGCCCCTATGTGTTTCCAGTCCAGCTAACTCAAATAAAGAAGTCTCAGCGTTCTCTCCCTCTCTCTATCTCAAATTTGGGGATGTATGAGAAATTCATTTTAGTTCATTTTTTATAAGGATTTACTCAGTTTGCACCTTCCAGACCGAACATGGACTCGAACACAAGCTGCAGTTGAACCCTGTACATTTCCAGGCTTTCAGTGTGCTTTGTGGACCCCCCAAAATGCATTCGACAGCATGCATACATTTGAAAGATGTGCATGAAAAATCCATACTTTTTGAAAACGCACACAAACACACTTTAATCAATGGAGAAGAATGCATACATTTGAAAGATGCACACAATTGATGAGTACATTTGAAAAAATACACACAAAAATATGTATGAATTTCAACATGAAAAGAAAAACAACAACAACAAAGCTCATAAACTGATACAGACTCAAGTTGGAATGAGCTTCAATATGTAATTTGGAGAACTTCGGCAAGTTCTGGTTTTGCTGATTTGCACATTCCTACTCAAATTCAAAGCTGGTATAAACTGATTTTCTGCCCAGCCTACTAGCTGAACAGGGTCACCTTCCAAAGGCTGGACAGGACATTAAGGTTATAATGCTAAGCATAATTACTAGGGAGTACATCTAACTGAACTCAGTGGGACTTAATTCTGAGTAAGCTTTTACAGGTAGGGATGGGGGAATCAGTGAGGTTCAAACTCACTGAGGTTATCTGAGTTCCACCTTGAAGCCCGTTCCACCTTGTTCCCATTCCACCTCGTTCCCGTTTCCATATGCGAGCTGTTTGCTGTTGTTCAAACAGCAAAAGTGCACATTTGGGTGCACATTTTTTCTATCGAACACATTTTGCAAACACAATCACAATCTCAGGAATAAGTGAGCTTTGCCCCCCCCCCCCGCAATGAACTCATCTTCTGATCAAAAGTGAATCAAAATGAAATTCTCATACATCCCTATTCACTATATGGAAAGCATTCCAGTCATTAAGGAACAAGGTTGTTCCTTTTGATAGGGTCCTGTTAACCCATTTGTTTGGCAGGCAAAACTGCAATAATATGCCTATAAACTGTAATCAAGAATACATGAATACTCATAATAAATGCAATTTAAACATGTTAATATGATGCTGGGAAGTATTTCCATTTCACTATCATAGAAATTATAATTATGGAAGATTATTATTAATGTAACAAATGCCTCTATTATATTTCATCAGCTTTTAGTTGGTTTATTCATAGACTGACAGGGATGGTATTCTGTGCTCCCATTTGATGAAAAAGATAACATTTGCTGATAGTAAAATCTGCAAAATCAACCTTCTTTAATACATCCAGTTAGGCTTATATTCCACAGCTGTCCCTAATCACGCACTTTATCATTTATTTTCTAGAGCACAATAATTGTTTATGCAGTCTATTTTGATATGTTTTATAGCATTTGCTTAATCCTCCTCACCTTTCCATTCTTGGCAAGAGTTTTATGGCAACATAAACTGTAAGTGTGCAATAAAGAAAATCACCTTATGTTCCAGAGACTACTTTTCTCGCAGCAACTCCAACATGGAAACAAAGCAAACACAAAGAGGAGAAACAGCATGTTGCTTTGGCATCACTGCCACAATGGATGCTTCATGTAAAACTAATAAACAACCCCCCCCCTTTCATATGAGAGAAAGCATACTAGTTCGTGTGCATGTTCATAGAGTCATAGGACAATCACTAAGGTGTCCATCTCTTGGCTGTTGGAACAGCAATCGCAGGGGTCACACCATAAAAGGTGTAAGCAAAGGGTTTATTCCTGGAGTTTTTAAAAGTTAGTAGATGCAATAGCAAGGGTCACCAGCGTGCAGAGCAAATTAACAGCTCTGGATGCAATGTGTGTGTGTGTGTGTGTGTGTGTGTGTGAGAGAGAGAGAGAGAGAGAGAGAGAGAGAGAGAGAGAGAGGTGGGTGGGTGGGTGGGAGATGTTGCCTAGCAGCCAGGTGGAGTCAAATAATTTTCCTTTTTAGCATTTTTTTGGTATATAAAAAGGCATGTTCAGTATGTTCTGTAGTAGTAGTGGTATCATTCTGTTAAAAGTCTGGCTTAATCTGCTCTGCTGTTTTATACTTCTGGCTGCTTAGCCAGGGGATTATTATTTATACCAGTCTTATTGTGACAGTTCATCCTTTCTGTTTACTAGTCAATAATGCCTGCCAAGCCCTTCTCTTTCTGGATTCAGTCTGCTTTATTCAACCACTTCTGCGAATATTTGCAAAGGCGGAGGAGTGGATTGCATAAACAAGGTAATGAGTGATATTAGTCACACAGACCTGCACATGATTCTTACTCATTATAGAGTCTATGCATATACAATTATTATACGTCCAAAGTTCCTGTCCTGCCTACTCATGTTTATGGCATAAAGTAGGTAGGGGCTAGAAATGTTTTCCACGAAAAAAATTGTGATGTCCCTGAAGTCCTTCAGAGAGACCTTATCTTCCCCCTGGGAGCACCTAGGTAAGCCAAATTACATTGGTCCCTTGTTGCCCAAGCTTTCCCCAGCCACCCTAAAATAGGTTAACTAATCACTACCATTTTAAGAAGCTGCCACCACCAATATGTCTAGTGGAGTATCTCATTAGAGTAACATGACAAAAACAAAAATGGGCTGCTTATGGAGTCTCACCACCACCACCACCACCACCACACGGCAATTTGTGTTTGCAGATCCTTTGCAGAAACTCTGCAGCATTGACACCATACTGGAAATAAAGTATTCTCTTCTCTCCTTCCCAGCATGTTAGCTATTTCCTCACTTGTCATTTAAAGACACCTGCCAGAGGAGGGAAAACCCCATAATAGCTTGTTGAGATTCCCATCTTCCTTCCCATAGCTTACGTTGGTAGACTCTCCAGCCATTTAATCTTTCCCTCCAAACTCCCTCTCTCCTGGTTACCAAGGGAAGGCTTGGCTGAAGGAAGAGTGGTAGGCACAGAAGAGGAGGGAGGAGCTGTGGAGGGAATGTGGGTGGCATAGATCTCTGCAGAACAACAGAACGCTGTGGTGTAGCACAGTAGCAAGAGATAGTACACGGCTGACAAGGGGGAGGGGCCTTAAAACGTGGGTGGGGCTGGAGAGTGGAGGCCAGTGGCCCAGATCAGAAGGCCCTGCATGCCAGATGCAATCTGTGGATTGGCAGCTCCATATTCCTGGGCTAAATGTTTTGCAAATCAATATTATTCTCTCTCAGGCAAAAAAGCTGTTTTCACCAGTATTAATTTAGTAGCTCCTTTGTGGCAGAAGAAGCTAACTTCAGGCCTTCTGTGACTCATACGGTAACTTTTCATAGCCAACACGGTAGGAGGTTCATCATTCGTATACAACAATGCCTCTCAATAGCTGGAGAGTCTACAAACAATCCATAAATTAGCTTAATGTGACATTTCATATGACTGCATGTTTAAAAAATGCATTGCCAGAACAAAATCCAGAAGTACACAGTAGAAACTGCCTTTCTGTTCCTGTAGAAAGAAAGGCAGTTTCTTGAACATGGAAATTAATTTTCTCCTGAAAAGTGAACATCTTTTAGGAAATACATTAGAAATGCTTCTGTTTCTCAAAAAAATGCCAAAACGTGTGTTCCCAGCTCCACTTCCCACATTCAATTAGAAAAAAAAAATGCTACTATTCATGGGATATATATGGCAATAAAATAAACTGTGCGGCATTTTTCTGCATGCTTCTGAACAGAGAGAACAGAATGCAATTCAGGAAAACAGAATTTGCTAGTTCAAGGGATGTCTTTTCATCTTGGAATAAAATACAGATGCCTTCTGTTTAGAGTGCTAATGATGAATTCCAGTTTATATTCATTTAGTGCTCTGTCCTATGCATGTTTAGACAGAAAACTGTCCTACAATTCCCAGCATGCCCCAGCCAGCATGGTTGGATGGGGCACGCTGGGAACTGTATTTTTCTCCTGAAAGCCTTCTTTCCTAGCAAAACTCCACTTACTTTGCTGCTGCTGGCATGGCAGAAAATTTTACACTGGCGGTAGAAGGGGCAGGAGGGTTGACAAATGGCCATGGGGGCTGCATGCAGCGTTAGCCCATGTGTTGCCCACCCCTGATGTACATACTCCCCTTCAGCAATGCTTCCAGGGTACTTTGTGGAAATATGATAAAATATAAAAATAATAAATAATATATTACAACATTAGAAAAATAACGATACATTAAAAAGCCCAGGAAAATAAGAACAGCTTGTTTGAAATAGAATAATGGGATGCATCCAGTGTCATGCAAGCAGGCATCTGGTCCTGTAATAGGATTTAGGTGTGTCAGGGGTGCAGGAAGGAGACACCCAAATCTGCTCCAGGGGGTCCCCTAACCCTCCGGAGCAGATCTGGGTGCATGCCACCAGCACCCAATACATTTCACCAGTGGCGTCTTTCTGTTGGTGCATGGCCACCATTGGATACAACCCAATATTGGCACAAGGCAGAGTTCTGTAGGAAGAGAATTCAATAATTGATGGGGCTGGCCTGGCCCTACCATTAGGCAGCGTGAGATGTTGATGTGTGTGTGTATGTGTATGGGGGGCAGTAGCAACAGCCCATCTGTCTGTTTCTCCTGAGGCCTGCTTGGCTGCTCCTCACCGTTGGAGCCTTGGAGCCTCTAACCTAGCCTGAACCTCTCAGGTGTGGTGGTGGATGGTGTCCCATTGCCAGCATTGAAGTCAACTGCCAAGCTGGTTGGCTTCTGTGAATGGAATGGGGAGGCGCCATCTTGTCCTTTGCCTCAGGCAACAAACGGTTTTGGCTGGCCTCTATAATGGTACCAGAAAAACTAAGAAAATATGGCTACTTGCCTTACGTAAGATGGATGGTGCTTCTCAAAATGAGAAAGCCTCTAAAAATGACATCCAGGAGCAGGCTGATACAGGAGCAAGTCTACCTTTGGGTACTTGGGTCCCACATTGTACAGGGTTTCAAGGTAAATGCCAGTTCTTTCTTTCTTTTTTGTATGATTATTCGTAACATTGCTTATATCTGATATTGCCAAAAACTGGTTCATGGCTGCTTTATGTGCCTCACTGCCCCCACCCCCCAAAACCTGTGCTTTTGTAAGTCAAGATTAAATGTGAGGGTAGCCATGTGGTTCTCTGAGGGCCTCTTCAAACATGAGAAAATTCTGACCTAGATAGAACTTCCAAGTAGGAAAAAGACATGCAAATATAATCTAGTAAAAGCCAAGAATCAAACTAGAGGGGTTGCGTGAACCTATTTTTCATGGTGCAGAAAGTGGAGCATATATTCCGGGTCCCTTTCAGAATATTGAGTTGTGGAAGGTAAATGTTTTTGCTGTGGGATCAATTGCAGCAAAAAGTCAATCCAACTAATTTCCTTTTGCTTACTGCCAGTGTTGGCAAGCTCTATTGACTTGGGTGGTGAGCTCTGAGAAAAGTCTTTCACATCCACACTGGACTAGCAGAGTTAACTGTGCTGAAGGAGTATCCCCTGATTCCGCCTGCTGATTCCTACCCTGGGAACAGCTAGGGATGGTGGAGAATTCCTCCACGGATTTCAGTGAGGCCGAATACACTGGCATTCAGCCCCCTGAAATCCGTGGCGGAACAGCCTCCCACCCCTCACCACCCTGCAGAATCCCCCTGGGATGAAGCTTACCTGGGGCTCTGGTGGTGGTGGTGGCGGCTGGTCTTTCGGCCAGCTGCTGTGGCTGCCATTTGCGTCCTGCCAAGCTGCCATGATAGGCTACGTAAGTATTTACATAGCCTATCACAGCAAAGAGCAGGGGTGCAAATGGCGGCCGCTATGCCGTTTGCGCCTCTGCTCTCTCCGTGATAGGCTACATAAGTATTTATGTAGCCTATCATGGCAAAGAGCAGGGGCGCAAACTGTGGCCACTACGCCATTTGCGTAGCTGCCTTTACCGTGTTAGGCTATGTAAATACTTACATAGCCTATCACGGAAAGAGCAACGGCGCAAATGGCGTAGCGGCCACCGTTTGTGCCCCTGCTCTTTGCCGTGATAGGCTATGTAAATATTTACGTAGCCTATCACGGCAGCCTGGCAGGATGCAAATGGGGGCTGCTACAGCGGCCACCATTTCGTCCGCAGCAGCTGGCCATGGCCGGAACTCCGGCTGTGGACAGCCCTGGCCGGCGGCTACGCGGAGCCACCGCAGAGCAGAGCCAGCCCAGGGAGGATTCCAAGGGGGGGGGACAGAGCACCTCCCCCTCACCGCGAATCCAAGCTGCAAAAAGGTAAGTGACTTTCGTACATCCCTAGGAACAACAGAGAGTTGGTTGGCCTACCATTAGGCAGAGTGAGCTGGCTGCCTCAGGCAGCTTATTCAGAGTGTCATGAAAGGGCAGCAAATTGTTATTTACTTTGTTATTATGGTATTTTTACTACCAGGGATGGGAATTTTTTGCCTCAGGGAGTATGCACCATGACTTAGGTGACTGGTGCCATTTCCTGTTCTGCCTCAAGCAGCAAAATATCTTGGGGTAGCCCTGGAACAACAGGCTGTGCTGGCCGCTGGTGTGATGATGACAGAGATGAGCTAATTGTCCTCATTCCTAACCGTTATTGCCTTGTAGCTTTGCTTTATTCTTCATTCCATGGGTCCTGAGTTCTGGTTTAACTAGAAATTCTATAACTAGTTCCAGAATGAGAACATGCAGTTCACTGTGGCAGCTTTCAGTTCATTTGCATCATTCCCCTCACTTTATGATATCGTGATGTGCTTGAATCTGCAGTGAAGCAATCGATGTAACCGATCTTCAAAGATTCAAAACTTCAAAGATTATGCCTGAATTAGAAAAAAAAATCACAGAGAAGCCACAATTCTTCGAAGATAATGCCTTAATTTTTTTAAAAAAAACCTGAAGCGGGGGATAGCAGGTGTCAGGGTGGACACTGAGCCCATAGAACCTCAGAGCAGTTCTGATTCTGAGGAGGAACAGCCGTCCGTGGGAGAGGAGTGCGCTCATCCCTCCCAGGCCCTGCAGCTGGCAGAGATTCCTCCTGCCAGCATTCCAGACATAGATAGTGGTCCTGGGAGTGAAAGAGCATGGGAGGAGGGCTGGCTGGATGCTTGATGCAGACACAAAGAGAGACGAGCTATGGAGGGCGCAGAACAGAGGCGTAGCGCCCGTTTGGCGTGCAAGCAACGGTTGCGTCCAGAGGACCCAAGAGAAATGGGGAGGGACTCTCCCTAGTCCTTAAGTTCAGGGTCTGCAAGTGATTTTTGTTCAAATGGGGACCAACTGTTTACAGCCTGGGGCATAGGTTACTCTGCTGTTCATAGCTTAGTCGCTGGTGATAAAGTTATTAAGTTGTAAAAGGAATAAAGCCTTGAAAAGAATCCTTTGTCTGTGTGTGGAGTTGGCTACTGGAGTAGACTGAAAGAGGCCGGCTAGGGACCCCTGACAGGAGGGGGTAAAACTTAGTCTCATTTGAAGGGATAGAACAACCCTCTGCTCAATGCAGGAAGCCTGATTCCCAGGCGGTCTCCCATCCAACTACTGACTGGGGCCGACCCTGCTTAGCTTCCGAGATCAGACAAGCATGCGTACATCCAGCCCTTTGCTTGTTGCTGAGGAAACATTGAGTGCTGAGGAAGATATCTGATCAGTAGCCGGAAGACGACATGGGGCCGTCAATAGCTGTGAGCGTGGTGGGCATCTGGGCATGGAATCAGCAGAAACAGGAAGAGTTTCTGATCCCCCAATGAGAGCCTCCATCTTTAAGAGCAGGAAAACAGCACAGCGCTCGAGTGTGAACCGAGCTTGTGCATTCGGTGAAGCACTGCCACGGGGAAAATGGGTGAGTGTGGATAATCACGTTTTAATGTGAGAGCGTTTAACCTGACAGGACACCGAATTCATTGTGATGGCGGGAGCAATGTAGATCAGCCCCCTTGTAGTGACACAAGGTTCTCTGGTATCTCCATGGCCTTCTGTCTTGGCCAGACATGCTTCCTGGAATGCCCATGTGAGGGAATGTAAAAGTCTTGAAATGTAAAAGCACTGTGTTTGAGACCTTACAGCTTTGATGGCCCATTTACACAGGCAAGTTATCAGGTAATTATGTGCATGTGTGAATCATCCCCCAGCCTCAGGAGGGTTTGAAATTCCTGTGAATACTTGTACAATAAATTGTAAAAATGTAGCAAGTTTCAGGTGACATTTAAAAGAAAAATAGGGGGAATGTAATGTGAAACAAACTTTGCAAACTTTCACAGTAAACACTGTTATTTTGTTATTTCATCCTAAATACATTGAAATATGATTTGTGTGGGTTAAAAGTAGCAGACGGATATTGGCTAGCATGTGGCTTCCCCCCCCCCCTGTCAAACAACCTTTGACAATCAACAGATATGCATAACCTGCATATGGAACTCTTCCATATGCAAGCCAAGCACGATGAATGGATAATCTGGTTAATTCTGTAGCACTTCTCATACACAAATCTGTGATTTGTGTGATGTAGTTACTCTATTATTCAGAAACCACAACCTCTTTTATCCCCAGGGACTCAAACCAGCTATGAATGTTAATTATCTGAGGCAAAAAAGGAGACTGTAGCACATGGTGATTTGCATATGAATTTGTAAACCCCTTAAGAAAGGATGAGAGTGGTCTTTAGGACGATTGAGTGACATTATTCAACAAAATGTCCATTAAACCACCCTCAAAGATGATAAATGAGCATTTTGTGTTTTGCTGCTGATTGAGAAGAAAATTGAACGGGAACATATTTGCAGAATTCAAGATGATTGGACTAAATAGGTACAGTTTTACTATGTCCTTGAAATGAAGGTCACACAGAGAACAGATTGCTTGATAAAACTGTTCCTGGTCTGAGCACTTCGGTCTATAGGAGGGATTCTGCAAGGTGGAATGGTTCTCCATTGGAGGAAAAAAATATCCTGCACATATAAAAGTCAAACATTGGGGAGAAAGCTAGATGAGAACTCTTTTCTCTGACATCTGGAGAAGCATTCACTCATGCAAACCACCACCACCACATACAGCCTCAAGTTGTACAGTCCTGGGGCAGTTCGAGCACTTTATAAGCTCTCCTTGTCAATTAATCTTTCTTCATGATTAGTACAATTTTAAAAGAATTGGAGGTGGCAATCAATTAAAGAGAATGAAATAAACCTGACTTCACTTTAAACTACTGAACCAATCAATTGTCTGTATCTGAATTTCCATAAATAGAAGTGAGAAATATCAGCTTGTTTCAATGAATTGATCATATAGTTAACATGCCTTCCATCACTTAGCAGCTACAATTGCTTAATATGGCCTGGTTCTTTATTTTCAGGATGTGTTGTGCACCTTGATGTAACTTCTGTGTAAATAATTTGAGTTCCAGATAGCCTAATCTACTTGATCTCCTTATATTAAATAATAGGTCTGAGCCAAAACTGGGGGAGGGGGAAGACAACACTTTTGTCTGCTGCAAAACTCATCTTTTTCAGTCTTTTTTGGAAGGGACATGAAAGGAGATTAAAGTTTTACAGTTCAAATCAGTGGCAGCTGGGCATTCCTTCCTCAACACCCAGATGGTGGCTGTTCTCCCATGCCCTTCCCCAACAGCCATTCAGGGTGAGGAAAATATGATGCAGGAAGCACTACCATCACTCTGAATTGGCTCTGTCTGTCTTCAGTGATATCATCACAGCCAGATCTGATTGCACAGTTTACAGGTGAGACAGACATACTGGTTCAGAAAATGGAAACTGCAGTAGACAAAGAATAAAACCCATTTTTCAGAGACAGCCACCCAGTTTGCACAATCCCAGAAAGGAAATAAGAAAATCTCCTGGGTGGAGATTTGCATAATTACCTTCAGCAGTGCAGCTTGTCATGTTGTGCGAACCTGGCCAGGGTGGCTTGTTGCCATGGGTTGTGGTAGGGTTCTGGGTGGCTTGTTACCCACAGCAACAATTCACCCTGGCTGTGTTTGCACAACATGACAAGCCCTGCTGCCAAAGGTAATTATGCAAATCCTCCCAGCACGTGACCAGCACATGTATGGGGGTGTGCGTGGGGGAATAAGCCACCATGGCGTTTTTCCCCTTCCATAAACATGCAAACCTGGCCAGTATGTCTAATTCTAAGTACCACTAGATGTTAGAGATTATCGGCAGCATAAAGGTAACAGCATCATCAGGCTCTGCTTTTGAACTTTCTTAGGATACGTGCCTGACCATTGTCCATCGTCAGAATGCTGAGTTAAATGGAGCAAAAATACAACCTGGTATGGAGGTTCTTATGTGTTGAAAGACTAAAACAAATATAACATTCCATTATTGGATTCATTTAGTAAGAAACTAAAGTGGCTCCTGGTTCTGTATTAAGATGTAGTCTGAACTGCTCAAAGTGAGTAGTTTGTTTCCATTATGTTTCAAACGTCTGCCACTATTTAATAGTACATATTTCAATTCAGTTTTGAAATGTAATGCTTTTCTCCTGCAATTATAGTCAGTAGAAAAAAAGTATACTGATGTTCAGAATAGTGATGTGAACAAAATGAGAAAATAACAGTGTTATCTTTTATGATATTGTTGTGTGAAATTTAAAACCCTAGGATGTATATTCTGTTCAAAATGCATCCAAGCACTACAAAAGGGAGCATACTGGATTGATAATCAGCCAAACTACTGAAAACATTTGTGCTCAAATACTCAAATATAACATGCAGCATTAATATACATTTTCATGAAAATCTGTCTGTTTTGAATTTCAATCTGAACCATAGATCAGCATTTTCTTTGAATGTAATGATTAGATTGTGTTTACTTATTTAAATATATTCCTGCCATATTAACTAAAAGTGATGAGATTCTCAACTTAAGTAATGCATCTACTCCCTAATTGCTGTGCTTATGAGATCACCAAGTTATCTTCTGAGAACTTCTCACACTATAAAAAAAATGGAAACTGTCCTATGAATTGAAGTATGTTAATGGCGTTTTCCCCCTTTATTGTGGCAAAATGCCCCTGTTATGAGAGTTCACTATTAGAGGGAGCAATATCGGAAGCTGCTTTTTATATATGTATGTCGAATGGCTAGAGATCCAACAAGTATGATGGGCAAGTGAGGGGAAGCCTTCCAGTCCTTTATCCAACTCCACTGTTACACACACCTACTTACCACTTCCTTTCCTCAGGCGGAGAAGGTGGCCTGGCCCCACCTTATCACTCCACTCATCACAGTAGAAAGCAGTCCCTCTCCAGCCACATGTTCTCTTTCTTCCTCTCCTCTCTTTCCCACTGCGCTTTCCTGCTGATACTAGGAAGGGAGATAGGATAGCATCAGAAGTATATTCGCTCCATCTCTACAACCCTGTAACAGTCTTCAGAAGAGAAAGGAGGAATGCAGCTCCCCAGAGAGAATGATGTCTCTCTTGGTTGAATGCAGCTCCCCAGAGAGAATGATGTCTCTCTTGGTTGACAGTGGCTGGGGCATCTAGGATCAACGGTAGTAGGAAAGTTCTGTTTCAAAATCTAGGGCTTAATTTATACCATCAGAATGAACAGTAGCAGCCCTAGGGAGAACAATATCTTCCATGGGCCACTGGGCTTTGCACCTTGACGTGCTGTTAATCAGAAGGGGTGGGCACTTTTTGAGCCCTCATGGTGTGTGTGTGTGTGTGTGTGTGTGTGTGTAATCTGGTTCTTCTGATTTCTTGGAAGATCTCAGAAAACTCTGACTTAAAACAATGAGAACATTGTAGAGTTAACTATCTCTGTTTAGGTTCTCTGTCACAGGAAATATTTTAAAAGATCCTTACAAATGTCAACTGTTTGTGCTTTTTCTTTTTCTTTTTAACTGTTCAATCGGTGCATTATTTCTTTGGGTCTGATACCATTCATGACTTAATGAAGTAGTCGTACATGAGTTCTAAGTTTATGGTTGTCACTGCTATTTTATTTGTACTTTAATGGATGATTGTGGTAGCTGTTTTCAGTGTTGCATGTTTTAATTCTATTGTAAGTTGCTGTGAGGTTGTTGTTGTTTTAGAAAGGCATCTAAGAATTATATTGCTCTCCTCCTCCTCCTCCTCTGTCCCCTGTCACCTGGCCCTGACTTGGCAATTACCTTCAGAGACACTAGGTCACTATTTCCCTAAAAACTTCTGCAGGGTATAGCAAGGGCCCACTGAGCCCCTCTAGTGCTGTGAAGCCAACATGCCTTCTTATCACCCTTTTGCCATATTCTTGATAATTTTGGGGGCACGCTGGCCACAAAAGCCAAGTTCAAAACTGTGCCTAGACATAAATAAAGGAAAAAATCCACTTTTCCACAGAAGAGGGCTGAGAGGTTAACATCTGTGTAGCTCCATTAGTGAACATATGTAGCTTCATTAGTCAAAGTGTCTGCCTGTACCATTGCGAATTATTAACCTTCCATTGCCATGTTGAACTTTATGAAATGTTTATTTTATAACCATACGATGCTTGACTGGCAACGCTGTGCATAAAAAGACAAGACCAAAATAATTGCCTTCCTTCTTGATTGGACCTAGGTCCATCTAGTCTAAGTGCTCTTTCCCAAATGCAATTTTCCAACCATTTGCCTTGCCGGGAGGCTCCAAAGCAGGATGTGATGGTCACCCTTGGTTGTTTGTCCCTAACATCTGGTAATCACAGATACATGACTCATGATCATGGAGGATCTATTTAGTTATCATAGCCAATCAAAGAGTTAGTCCCAATATATTCCAACCTTTAGAAATAATTAAACATCTGCACTAAGGTAACCCACATTCTGTGACAAGGAAAAGCTGGGTCTGTGACCTGTATACATCATGCAAATCAAGAAGATATGTGTCATTTTTCATATTTTCATAAAAGCAAGAATCTACATAGGGCAATGACATCCACCTACTGACCATCTGCAGTCTTACTCAGCTCTCACCCTGACATTCCATTAGACATTATTCACACAGTTTCAAGCTATAATGGATAGACACTTTATTTTTCTTTTGTGAAAATGGAGATACTGAGTTTCACACTTGAGATGGAATAGACATAGCCATGTTTATAGGACTCAGTATAACTACTAAGGCTACTGATTACAGGCATGATTATACTCCTTCCCAGCATAGCTTTGGCTATTGTGGGGTGGGGTATAGAAATGGAATAAATAAAATAAATTAAAAAGGCAAATGCTATTTTGGGCTGCATTAATAGAAGTATAGCTTCCAAATCCCATGAAGTACTCGTTCCCCTCTATTCAGCACTGGTTAGGCCTCATCTGGAGTACTGTGTCCGGTTCTGGGCGCCACACTTTAAGAAGGATGCAGACATGCTGGACGGGCTTCAGAGGAGGGCAACAAAGATGATCAGGGGACTCGAAACAAAGCCCGATGAAGACAGACTGAAAGAACTGGGCATGTTTAGCCCTGAGAAGAGAAGACTTGACGGGAGATATGACAGTGCTCTTCAAGTACTTGAAAGGTTGTCACAGAGAGGAAGGCCAGGATCTCTTCTCGATCATCCCAGAGTGGAGGACACGGAATAATGGGCTCAAGTTACAGGAAGCCAGATTCCAGCTGAACATCAGGAAAACCTTCCTGAGTGTTAGAGCAATATGACAATGGAACCAATTCCCTAGGGGGTGGTGGGCTCTCCCACACTGGAGGCCTTCAAGACGAGGCTGGACAGCCATCTGTCAGGGATGCTCTGACTTGGATTCCTGCACTGAGCAGGGGGTTGGACTCGATGGCCCTTCCAACCCTACTATTCTATGATTCTATGAAATATGTGGAGCGCTCATGCACCACCTTGCACATACTATAGACAAGCAGTTTATAAATTGTATGTATGTGTGCGTACTAAATAAATGTATGCGCACATGTATATAGTGATGTGGACGTTCTGTGTACTTGTAAATACACTAGAAACTAGGATCCAGGTATGAGCAACCATGCTTGCCCCAATCCATCATCCCTGGAATCCCCATCACTGAGCCAAGCTCATGCCATGCCAACTCTGGAATGATAAGGCAAAGCCCCTTCCCCACCCCCTCACCCCCAACCAGGAGATTGAGTACAGGCCTTCTCCCAAAGTGAGCCACATAGTCACAGCGCCAAAGATCCAGTTCTCTGGCTGTGGCCTCTGCAGGTGCAAAAGTATGGAGGAAATGAGTTGAGGGGTGGGTGGGAGAGAGAACTTGTCAGGCCCTCATGGCAAAATCCAATGAGTGGTGTCCACACTGCATGCTGGAAACATTGTGTTATATGCCTTCGCACTCTGTTCCTTGCTCACCAATCAGTAACCTTCCAGTAAGTGCCACATTTCTGGCCCCCTCTGCGTTGCACGCAAAAGACAGGATCATGCAAGTAGTCAGTACTTACGTGCTCAACATTAGCAAATCTTGTGCAGAAGTAGAAGGGGTGGTAATAATGCTACAGATGGAGAAATCTGTCAGTTTCGTTTTGACCCACATTCTACTTAAAAACCACCACAACTATCACCACCACCTCAAGTTCCTTCAAGCCTGTTTAAGAAGAATTTTGGTAAGTTCTTATCATACAAAGAACCAATCAAATTCTAGGGATGTTGGAGAATTCTGCCACGGACTCCAGTGAGGCCGGATTCTTTAGAATCCGCCCCCCCGAGTCCGTGGCGGAATGGTCTACCCCCCGCCACCCCCTGAAATCCCAGGAAGGGACCTACCTGGCGGTGGTTCTGGCAGCAGCGGCAGCTCCAGTGGCGGCTCTGGGTTGCCTTCTGGGCTGCTGTGGCTGCAAATGGCGACCATCCTAGCAGCCGCCATTTGCGTCCCTGCTGTAGCCATGACAGGTTATGTAAATATTTACGTAGCCTATCATGGCTACAGCAGGGATGCAAATGGCGTAGGGGATGCCATTTGTATACCTGCTTTACCCGTGATAGGCTATGTAAATATATACGTAGCCTATCATGGCCTAGCATAGGGACGCAAATGGCATCCCCTATGCAGGACGCCATTTGCATCTGCACTCTGCAGCAGCCCGGCAGCTGATGGGGGCCCTGCTGCAGATTGGCCCGACCGGCGGCTCTGCGGACTGGCTGCGGAGCAGAGCCGGCCAGGCGGTATTCCGGGGGTGAGGACTGGATCACCTCCCCCCCCCCCGCAGTTTCATACACACCTAACAAATTCTCACCTATCTGCACTGGCCAAATTCAATAGGTGCAACTATTTGTACCATGGCGGGGATCATGGTATACCTCCCTGCCATGGCACTATTAAAGATGATTTATCACACACAAAAAGTGGAGGCAGCCCTAATTCCGTACTTACATGGTTGAATACAGAGGGATTTGAACCCAAACTTTTAAGAGCTAAATACTCAAAAGTTGTTTTGCTGGATGGACAAATTTGTCAGTTTCACTTTCTTCCACATTCAGTTTTTTTTAAAAAAATCTCAAGTTCTTTCCATCCTGTTTCAGAAGATATTTGTGATTTTTTGTAAGTTCTTCTTAAAAACAAACTGTATCTCACCCATTCCTACATAGCAGCATAATAACTAGCTTACAATTGTAGCATGAGACATGTAAGATATGCCTGTGCAGAATAGAATCATCATGCATATGGATTAGTTTGTTCCATGTGGCATCTGTGACTGATTGACAGAATAGATGGCTACTCAGTAACAAAACACCACTTCTTTTCCAGATCTTCTCACATTACACAACTTGACCCGAGGCAGGCAGAATTTGTTTTAAAGATAGCATGCTTCTATCTGGATTAAGTCTCCCCACTCCTCCAAAACAAAGGGCGGGAGGAGAAGAAAAAGAACTTGGATAAACTGGAATATGACATGTTTTCAGATAAGATCACTTGATATTTTTTTGACACTACATCTGTTGTAGTGAAATGTTTGCTTATTACATTTAATTGCGGATGTGCTTCAAATGAAGGCAAGGATCTGCATTTTTATGTTATTTGTACCAGCTGCACTGTGCCAGTGTGGGTTTTAATTTAATTGATGAAATTTGTTTTAGTACATTGTCATCAGTACTTGGCATTCAAATACATTAACATATGACAAGAGATATAACATACAAGACCTATTAAGCAATGTGGGAAGTTACATTTTTAGGTTGCTGGGGTTTTTAATGAATGGATGATACAATTCTACAACAAAACATATTTACATGGACTGGGGGTGGGAAAGCCATCCATCAAGGGGTGGTTCACTGAGTTGATTCATATCTGAAAGCAATGTAAGTTGATTCCCCATACCAGGGCTGGCCATACCTTTAGGGAGGGATGGCAGAGAAATCCGCCACGGACTCCAATGAGGCTGGATTCTTTAGAATCTGCCCCCCCCCCAGAGTCCATGGCAGAACGGACTGGTCCCCTCTGCCACCCCACAAACTAAGGTCGGGACGGACCCTACCTGGAGCCGGCCAATCTGGGTCTGTCTGCTTCATTCTGCTATGCCATTTGCATCCCTGCTCTTTGCCGTGATAGGCTATATAAATATTTACATAGCCAATCATGGCAAAGGGCAGGTATGCAAACGGCGTCCCCTATGCCGGACACCATTTGCGGACGCAGCCCAGCAGTGGATGGAAATCCAGCTGCCGGCGGCCCCAGCCAGCGGCTCTGCAGACTTGCTGCAGAGAGGAACAGCCGGGGAGGATTCCGAAGGGAGGGACGGATCACCTCCCCACCCCAGTGGACCCCGGAGCGGACCGGTAAGTGGGGTTTGTACACTCCTACCATTAGGCAGAGTGAGGTGATTGCTTCAGGTAGGGATGTACAGATGATGTAAAATCTGTTCCGTCTGTGTTTTGTATATTCTCAGGCACATTTCGTTCCATTGTCTGCCCACCAATGGATTTTTGTTGTTTCAGAATTTGCATAAATTCACACTTGCAAAAATGCGCGCATTCCCCTCCAATGAGCATTTTCTAGGGATGTACGAAGCCCCCTTACCTGAAGTCCATGGGGGGTCCGCAAGGGGGGAGGCGATCCGTCCTCCCCCCCCTGGAATCCTCACTGGCTGGATCCACTCTGCGGCGAGGCCACAGAGCTGCTGGCTGGCTCCGGCCACTGGCGGACTTTTGGCCACTGGGACGCAAATGGTGTCCGGTGTAGCGGTGTCAGGGTGGACACTGAGCTCATAGAATCCCAGAGTAGTTCTGATTCGGAGGAAGAGCAGTCGCTCCTGGGAGAGGAGCGCGCCCCTTTTTCCCAGGGCCCACAGCTGACAGAGATTCCTCCCACCCACATTCCTAGATTAGAAAGCAGTCCAGGGAGTGACCCAGCACCGATAGCAGACTGGATGCACGGCGCAGACGCAGAGAGCGGCGCCAAACGGAGGGCGCGGAAAGGAGGTGTAGCGCCCAGTTGGCGCTCAAAGAACGGTTGCGCCCAGAGGATCCAAGGGAAAAGGGGAGGGATTCTCCCTAGTCCTTATATTCAGGGGTCTGCCAGTAATTGCCCTTCAAACGGGGACCAACTGTTCCAACTTAGGGCATAGGGATGCTGCTGCTCAGATCTAGTTGCTACCTGTAGAGCTGTTAAGTTGTAAAAGAAGAATAAAGCTTTGAAAAGAATCCCTTTGTCTGTGTCTGGACTTGGCTACTGGATTAGACTGAGAGCCCTCCAAGGAGCTCTTGACAAGCGGATGCCATTTGCATCCCTGCTCTTTGCCATGATAGGCTACATAAATCTTTACGTACCCTATCATGGCAAAGAGAAGGGATGTAAATGGCATCCGCTATGCCAGACACCATTTTCTTCCGCAGAAGGCAGTGGACGGCAGTGGACGGATCAGATCCAGTCGGTGGCAGGTAGGGTCCGTTCCGGGGCAACTTTGTGGGGTGGCGGAGGTGGGTGTTCCGTTCTGCCATGGACTCTGAGACTCTAAAGAATCTGGCCTCATCGGAGTCCGTGGCAGAATTCTCTAACATCCCTAGCATTTTTACACTTCAGCCTATGGAAGAAAGGCACATTTTTGGCCAAGTTTTTTTTACTTCGCATATTTTTCTATGGTAAAATTTGTGCAGAGTTCGGGAAAGTTAGAAAATGAGTCTGCAGAATCCGCCCAACAGGGAAAAAACCAGTCTGCTGAGGAATCCGCAGGTCAGATTCATGAAAATCCCAACACATTTGGTTCTATTACGGATTTCTTTGACATCACTAGCCTCAGTGGGTGGTGTGGAAGGGCAGTGGTGGCAGCCCCCCTCTGTTGGACCACAAAGCTGTGACATGTGGCCTGTTCTGTATCCCCTAAGCTAACCTGCTGTCCCCAGATGCAGTGACTGATCCCATCACCAGTGTCCTAGTAGGATTCAGCTGCCAATCTGGCTGGCTTCTGTAGGGAAGGGCACCATCTTGTACTTTGAATTAAGCAGCAAAATGTTTTGGGCCAGCCCAGCCCTCTGCCCAGTGCATGTGAAATCTTCAGAATGGGTCAGTAGGTGTCCAAAAATATGTGACAGAATTAGGGATGAACCAATCTGTCCATTTTGTTTTCTCCCACATTTGAATCTCAAGATCTTTCTTTCCCAAATATTAAGAAGTTTGTAAATTTTGGGAAATTCTTATCAAAAATGAACTGAAGCAAAATTCCTATTCATTGGAATTCTCATCCATTGGCACCAGTCAAATTCAATTGGTACAGCTCTTCTGAGCATGTTCAGCACTCTAGTTCAGCACTAGCATGGTTGAATACACAGGGATTCAAACACAGACTTTTAGCAGCTGAACACTCAAGGCCCTGGGCCTGAATGGAGAAATCCGTCAGTTTCTCCCACATTCAAATGGTTGAATCTCGAGTTCTTTTTGTTCCAAATATGGGGAATTTTGTGAATTTGGTAAATTCTTATCAAAGCTGGAATGCAATGAATGACATTCTCATCTATCCCTAGAAGGGGTAACATGTTTTTGATAAGTTTTGATAATTATTCAAGACATACTGCACTTCAGTGCATTGCGTCTTAGGATCTGGGCGCTGCTTTTAGGCAATACATCTGGCACCGCAATGTAAATGTGCCGCACTGGGCTGCTGCTGTATATGCATTTCTCATATTGAAAAGCCCCCGTTCTGCAAATGGAGTTAAGCATATGCAACTTCAGTTAAGGAAAGCACTAATATCTATTTTGTGGGGGGAGGAGAAGCAGTGGGGAACTGAACCTTCTTTTCATCTCTGAACTATCAGTACCACCAGCAATAATCTGAATAAGACTGCATGTGGACATATATTCAAGCTTTATACAAGAAGCATCATGAATTCCAGCTAAACTTTGTTTGGGGTATGGGATATAAAAAAAACAACAACCTAAGACCAAGATTAAAAAAAAAAATTCTAGAATCACAAAATCTTATGTGCAGTCTTATGAATGATAGATATTTTCCAGCATCACCACCCTTATTGACAGCTTCACATGACTTCTCAAGAAATGGGTCTCCATGTTCTAGAATTTCCTCCATCTTAGAAACATTAGTAAACACACTGTAGTGAGTAGCAGGGGAGTTTATGAGGAGGGTCCTTAGCAGAGGGAGGAGAAATGAGCACACTTGATCAGGTTTTGGGGTTCTACAAGAGCCTGGACTACTCACTTCACTTTTCACATTGTTACCAGCCACTTTTTACATCAGCTAACATGATCAATGTTGGTATTACGTGGATTTTGAACTGCAAAAATGTTATTTTGGAACTGCACATTTTGTCCTGGAACTGCACATTTTACATCTGCTTGCAATATTAAAAGAAGCCCAGTCAGAGGTCTACTATTTCTGGTAGATCTGGTGATTGAGTAACAACAATGCCTCTGCACCAGATGTAACCAGTTAGGAAGACCTGGCCTCTGCGAAATGTGTATACCAAGCCTACCCCTTTTAAAAATTACAACTAGAAAGGTGCAACAACAGGTAGGCAATTGACAGGAAAGCAGTTTCCAGAATGAGGCTGGGAGCTGTTGTCTTATTTTCCTCCCAGGGAGCCTGCCCTCCTTAATTTTAGTTCAACTGATTATGTTACACCCCTCTGTTGTTTTTGAGTGGGTAGATCTAAACAATATCTTTCTCATTTACCCATGCCTGAAAGCCTCAATTCTTTCCCTGGCTACCTTCATTCCCATAATAGCCTTTGGGCACAGCTAATATGGATAAGCTTACCCACCCAGTTTACCACCCACCCCTAGGCTCTGCTCTCCAGGTAGTATACAAGAGACTCAGGTACCTTAATAGCAGGCTCTTGTTTTTAGTACAAAACAGGAGAAAACAAAACAGGAGAAAACCTTCTGAGGAGCTGCATGGCACACTGCCTCAACTCCAAGGCCTGCACCAAAAGAGGAAAAGGCTCACCCAGGCCTCCAAGAAGAAAGGGACACTTCAGCTTGGAGGCTGTCTTAGTGCACAGTCATATCGATTGTGTCCTTGCTGCTTGGAAACCTCCAAACTTGGAGGCTTCCGAGATTCTTGTGCCCTGCTGGGCTGAAGCTGGCAGGGTGGGAGGAGTGATGGAGGTGATCTTTGCCTCCCTGTCCTCCATGTTTGGTGATTTTTGCTAGAGGTGCTTTTCAGTCCATCTAGTGAGGGCACTTCAGAAGGGGAGGGAAGGAGGCTGGAGGAGGCTCAGGATGTCCTGAATCCTGACCTCTCTGTTCTCCTTCCCTCCCCTCTCACTAGAAAAGCCCCCTCCCCCCAATCATTTTTCTGACCTTGGAGAGGGAGCCAGCACAGTCTTTCTGTGCCAGCTGCGAGGGGTCAGGGTTTGGGGTCAGATCTCTGACTCTCTCTTCTAACGTTGGAGCGCTGTCTCAGACCTCGGAATGGTTTTCCGAGCAGTCCTATGGTCACTAGGATGCTCTCCATAGGACTGTACTCTCCGAGGTACAGACATATGTCACAACCCCCTCTAGCCTTTAATAAATTGTAACGCTGCTACAATTAACTTCACCCCCACATACACGTGCGTGCGCGCGCGCACACACTGCATTTTCCTGAACAACAGCATCAAAACCTTAACACACCAGGAGAGTGGATAACAACACTGTACTACACTGCAGAGATCTCATACACTACTATAAGCCCCCCCCCCCGCAAAAAATGTCATACGCTACTCTAACCTCCCCCATCCCACCTCCAGCCATATGGGTATAACAACACTGGGTTACTACAGTCCCGCTTCCTGAGATATGTCCTGACAGACATTAACTGCATGGATTAGTGAGGGTTTTTTTTAACGTTTACAAACTCAGGGGATTAAAAATCGTTAAAAAGAAGACCTGAATTAGAAAGACAATGAACTCCTATATTTGCTGCTACCTTTTGTTCTGGGGCAGATACTACTGCCCAAACACAGCTACAGTAAAATCCTGTATCTGAACTGAAATTTTATGGGGCAGCAATCACTTCCCACTGGGGAGAACCAAAAGAAGCAGCCTCAGCTGAACAATGAACCAGCCAGGGTAGTTCTTTCTCCTGACACTGGATGGGTCAGTCATTGCTATGACTTCATTCCAAAAAAGATGGAAAGGCAGGAACAGACTAATTTCTCCCCAAAATGAATGGTCAAAATAGGGGCTGCATATTTTGCCTCATATCTCAGGGTCTATAAGCGCTTGAGTCTTGGTTGTTGTTGTTTTTTACATAGAAGCTTGGAATTTGGGGATGATGGTCCATCCAGTGAGATGGCAACCAACTACTCCTCCCCTTTACCCTCCCCACCCCTCCCACCCCTCAGCTGCCTATTATCTCTTCTGTTCTCTTCCACTAAATATGTTGCAAGAACTGTGAAAATATGGAGTTCAAATAGCTGGCTAACTGGTGAAGATTTTTCCTGAGAGCAATCAATTACTTAATTTCACTCTCAAGTACCAGACCGTTGTGTTCCTAGTTAGGAGAAATTGTCCATGGAAAATTTGTATTTTTCTAGTCACATGCCTATTTTTAATTTAAGCTCACATATGCTGTGGGTACTTGGAAGTAAGGATGTAAGGCAGATGGCTACAAGAGAGAGGGCATTTGCAGTGGTGGTGCCCTAGCTGTGAAAAGCCCTCTCCAAAGAGGCTCATCTGGGGCCTACACCCAGTAAAGACCTATTTATTCACTTGGGCATTTAAGGTAGCAATCCTATGGCCACTAGTCAGTGGCTAGACGACCATAGGATATCCTGTTTTCCGGGAACCGACCTCCCCCAACTTCCACGCTGCCTCCCCATTCTCTGTGGAGTGCGGAGTGGCCAGAAAGGGGTGTGTCTGGTGCGTTCCTGGGTGGGGAGGGCAGAAATACCTGTATGATACATCCAATGTGTTGTACAGCAACCTCCTTCCCGGCTCCGTGCTCCTGCGGCCAGACAGCTGCAATTGGCTGTCTAGCTGAAAATGCAGGGTGGGAGAAGTGTGGAGGGAGTGATCCCCTTCGTACTTCTCCTGCCCTGCATTGGATAGGCGGTCACCTCCAAGTTCAGAGGCGGCTGCCTATCTGCATAGGATTGTGCCCTAAAGAACAATTTGTATTGCTTTTAGATCATCGTACTTTTATTCTGCCACAATTGGTTTTTGTGCTGCATTGTTTTTATCTTTTGCCTCCAGTTTTATTTGTGCTGCTATTATCATTTTGTATTTTGTATTTTATGTTTTTAATTTACTTATACAGCACCCAGAGAACTCTAGTTATTGGGTGGTCGATAAGGCTGCAATCCTATGCACAGCTACCTGGGAATAAGTCCCATTGAACGCAATAGTACTTGCATTTGAGTAGACATGCATAGGATTGTGTAATACAGACATACATACAACATAAGTGTGGTGATGGTTCAAAGCAGGGTACTCAAAAATGTGAGCACCCCTGCTCAAACAAAAGCAGCCCCAGTGGGCACTTGAAAATTCTTGAGATTTACCAACCAGTTGGACATGTATCATCGGACATTTTTGGGTTGTATTCCACTGAGTCTTGATAAATGACAACATTTACTAGTAAATGATGGTAATGAGGATGGAATTTGGACACTATTCAAAGGAACCCAGTAGTTTTTGAAATACTGAATAAATTTTGAATAAAATGCCAGAATTATCTTATATTTCCCACTGTTAAGAAATGTTCACTGAGGTTTTGACATTTGCTAGTAATTAAACCTTTTGGGAGATACAGTAGCAGCCAAGGGTCCCCTGATATTGTTTATCCATGTGATCAAAATAATGATTCACCCCTACAAAATCATGAAACATGAATTACAACATGTGTGACATTGCTTATGTGTTCCCTCATTTGGAACTTTTAAGAAAATATCACATATCTTCAATTATTCACTAAAATAGTGAATCCTCCCCACACCTCGGCCGCCAAGTTACATTTGGAAAGTGCTAACAAAAGCATGCCAGTCCTACAGTATATACATTAAGATTTGACTCTAACATTTGTCCACAATACTATTCAGGACATTAAATGAGAGTCCACCCACTGATGTAAAAGATATTTTCATTTTTAATATCAACCTTTGTTAATCTCACTGCAAATGTATTTTTGAAGGGAAAAAAAGGTTATATCCATTCCTTCTGGAGGTCACCTTAAAATATCCAGTTATGATAGTACAGTCCATTTTGTATTCTAAAGCTTGGATTTAAAAAAAACAAAACAAAGCACCAAACCTTGAGGAAGTTATATAGTCAACTCTCTTAGGTTTCTTTAAAAAATGCTTGCTTACAGCTTAGGGATTACATTTTGCATTCAGACTTGTCCTAATATTACCAATGCACTCTGAGTTCTTCTCTCTCTGTCTCTCTTTTTCCAAGTGATATCGCATGCTTAAAATGCAATGGCACTGTGGTGATATACTTTACATGCTCACTTACCTCTTCGAGGAATAGATTTCTCACTTTAAAAATATCACTGGGCAAAGTATTTACACTGAGCCCATGAAAGGGCGGAGAGAATTGTAAAATGCAGATGTTCTCAGCCTTCACATAAGCACACTAGGGAAGGTCACCTACACGTGTGTGCTGGCCATATTAAAATATACAACCTTGAGGATTTGACATTCAGTTGTTGACACATGGTGGCCACTAGGTGGCAGAAGCACTCCTTCAGCTGTTCCAGAACTTTCTCCACTGGTACGGGCTGTAATTAGGTCACTGGAGGTAAAGTAGGACTGAGTGATAAATAAAGCTCTTTCTTCTCAAACAAGCAGCCATTTAATTTCCCTTCCTTTTAGGTTGTGTTACAAAGGTAGATTAAACTTTTAAAAGCTAGGGATCCACCCTCCTTGTGCTAAGGGACTTAAACTCTCTATGGAATAACAATGGAAAAAAAGAGCAAAGAAAAGGAAAAATAAGAAAGAAAGGGTGGGATGACTTGTCTCTTTAGTGACACTGATATCCTGTTTAGAATAATTCCATGGAGAGGGAGGACTACAAACCGATGTTTGCCCTACACTTGTTTGAACGGATGCATTGTGCATCTTTGCCAGATTTCCTATGAAAACAAACACACACACAGGGGCACACACATGTGTGCATACATGCACATACATGCACGCACACGACCCATACACATACGATACACACAGATAGCTTGCACCAATGTAGCCATGAACAAAAGATAGCCTGGGACAGAGCAATACATCTTGAGAAACTATACTCCTCCGCCCCAAAGTCTGGGTATTTTCCAGGACAAACTAGATGTTACACTGGAGATGTGTGTAAACTCTCCCTACTTTTATTTGATGAAAAGCAGCCAAAGGAGGCTAAGAGTATGAGTGAAGGAATGGCAAGGGGGTGGGGAGGGCTAAAGCCTTTCCATTCTGGCTGTTTTTCTACTCAAAATGGCTCTTAATCTAAACTGATCTTATACCTTGGGGCGAGTGTGGAGGGAGATATAGGTACCTTCATCTTGTTCTCTCTGGTAGAAAAACAGCTTGGGAAGAGAAAATCAAAAAGTGGAGCGAGGACAGAAGCTGCCAGGAGAGAAAGGGTTAAGTAGTCCCACTCCATCACTGTTCTGCTCTTAGGGCTCCTTCACACTGAGCTTTTATCCTGTGATGGAGATTGCTCCTTCACGGAAGTTTGCAGGCTCTTTACATGATGCCATGACCCTGCTGTGACCCTCCAGGGCGTCTCCTGCCCTAAATGCCCTTTGTTCATTTTTAAATAGATCGTAGATAATGAGCTATTGAATTACCCCATTGTGTTCCGCTTGAGTTTCCTCCGTGAAAAGAGTTAAAGCGGCAAGAAGAGGATTGAGATCAATGAAAGTTAATGGAAGACACAGATATGGGGAGAAGGAGGGGGAAAGGGGAGGGGGGAAAGGAAGCACATGAAAAAGGGAGTCATTGTGATCCTGCGTTTAAAATGGAAGCAGAAAGCCCTGTTTTAAATGCAGGATTTTAGGCTGGTGTAGAGATGCCCTCACTCGCAGCTTCATCGGGGGTGGTGGGGTGGGGGAAGGAGGTTTGGGCTCAGACACAGCATGTCAAATGCAACACACTGTCTCTGAGACTAACTGTATTGGCTAAGCTGTTTCAACATGATGACACATAGATGTACACTGTTCCTAGCTCAGGTTATCACCTTCATGCTACCCTCTGCTACCAGGAATATCTCACAGTAGCACTAGGGATGTTAGAGAATTTCGCCACGAATCTTGGGGAGGCCGAATGCCAGCGCATTTGGCCCCCCGAAATTGGTGGCGAAACAGTCTGCCCCCCCTGTCCCCTCCCCCAGGACGGGACTTACCTTTGGGCGAATCCTCTTGGCGGCGGCGGCTGCGGCGGCTGCGGCGGCGGCTGCGGCGGCGGTTCGGCAGCAGTTTGGCGGCGGCGGCTGTGGCAGCCGGTCTTCCGACTGGCTGCCGCCACCGCCATTTCCAGTAAAAACCAAAACCAAAACCCAAAAACGTGATAGGCTACGTAAAGATTTACGTAGCCTATCATGGCTAGATTTTAAAAAAATACCGTGATAGGCTACGTAAATGTTTACGTAGCCTATCACGGTTGAGTAAAACAAAAAACAAAAACCACGCATACGCAAACGGCGGCACCCATGGGCGCCGCCATTTGCGTACGCGCGGGTTTTTTTTTTACTCAGCCGTGATAGGCTACGTAAAGATTTACATAGCCTATCATGACTGACTGCAGGGATGAAAATGGCGGTGGCCAGCCCAGCCGGCCAGAATTTCGGGGGGAGGGATGGAGCGCCTCCCCCCCACCAGAATTTCGGGGGGAGGGACAGAGCACCTCCCCCCCACCAAGAATCAAATTTCGTTCAAGGTAAGTGACTTTCGTACATCCCTAATACTGTAGCACTGGCAAACGGGCATGTGTCACCATTTATCTTGGTCAGTTTTGGAGGCAGGAGGAGTGGGGAAGTTCTCCTGCAATGCAAGCTTCTCCTGCATACCTCAAGGGGGCCGCTGATCTGACATTTGCATGACCATAGGAACATAGGAAGCTGCCTTATACTTAACCAGACCATTAGCCCAGTATTTTTTTTTAAGAAATAAGTATTTTATTTTAGAAATACAAGGTTACAATGATATAAGAACAAAACCATCAATGCACACAGCCTGTTTTCCATTATTCATCGCAGGCTCTATACATATTTTAAGATCCTTGCCCCTGAACATACACTTGTTGTACACATTTTCAGCTCTATTGCAGTCATCAAATGATCACTTTTCAGTTATCAGCCTGGCTAGTCATTATTATTACACCCTTCCAAAAACAGGACACTTGGTGGCTGCTGGTCTGTAGACCCTGTACTGATGTATGTAATGAAGGGGAACCACAATTCCAAGGATGAGTCCATGCCAGGTCTACACCTCATGTCATATCGATACAATCATGGTGACTCTATATCCCACTTGCACATTTATACCTCATAGCGCACACAACGACATCTGTATTTTGCATAATATCCAAACTACGTCCCAGTACGCTGTGTAAGGTCTTCTGAGGGCTCTCTGCTGTGGCTGCCTAATGTGAGATAAGCAGCCACATGCAAGAGGACCTTCTCCTTTGCTGCCCCTCAACTGTGGAATGACCTGCCAGTTGAAATGCTCCTGCTGACCTCTTTGAAGGTTTTAAAGCTTCAGTGTGGTGTAGTGTTGCCAGTGTTGGACTGGGAGCCAGGAGATCCGGGTTCTAGTACCCACTTGGCCATGGAAGCTCACTGGGTGACTTTGGGCCTGTCACAGACTCTCAGCCCAACCTACCTCACAGGGCTATTGTTCTGAGGTTAAAATGGAGAGGAGGAGGAGGATAATGTAAGCCATCTTGGGTTCCTTACAAGAGGAAAAAAGGTGGGATATAAATGTAATAAATAAATAACAAATAAAGCAGGAATTAAAGACTCTATTATTCTAGCAAGCCTTCCCTTCTTAGAACTCTTTTACTTTTTGTTGACTGTTATATACTGTTTTATGCTGTTTTTTTTTAATTGTTGAATTGCTTTGTTAAATTGTTTTTAACTTTGTGTGCTGCCTACAGTATTTGTATTTGCATATAAAATGAATAAATAAAAAATAAAATAATATGGAAAAGCGGGAAATAATGCTAGAAAAGCAGTGTACGGAATGGGTAACGTGTCACGTGCCCCGACAGTACGTTTCAATACTGATAAAAAGCAGCAGTGCACATCTAGCCCTGCTCGATTATCCCTCTGATGAATCAGTTATTGTGTATTAGTTTTTCAGGCCATCAGGCCATCTAGTCTAGTATTGTTGACACTGACTTGCAGTGGCGCTCCAGGTTTGAAGGCAGGAGTTTTTCCTGCCCTACTTGGAGTTGCTGGGAATTGAACCTGGAACCTTTTGCATGCAAAGTATGTGTGTTCTGTCACTGAGCTATGGTTCCTCCCTACCAGCACACCCACCCATACTACCAGCACATATCCCATACTAAGAGGAACAGTAAAAATCATACTGATCTACTTTACGTTGGACACAATATGTGACCCATCAAGCCAAACACAACCCATCAGCCATGTCATATGGCTTGCCAGGGACTTTGAGAGTAATCATATCATATCATATGCAGAAGTAAGACCCATGGTGTTCAATGGGGCTTACTCCCAAGTAAGTGTGCATAGGACGGCAACTTTAATACATCTGTTGGTTTAGCTTCCTTCCAAGGAAGTGCGAAATGACTAAACCTTGTGAGATACAAAGAGGAACAAGACAAAGTTGCCCATTGTCACCACTATTGTTTATACTGGTTTTAGAATTATTGAATAGAGATATAAGACAAGATGATTGAATTACAGGAATAAAGGTTAAAAAGGAGAAATATAAGCTGAGGGGTTTTGCAGATGACTTTATGTTGGAAGAACCTTCAAAGGGAATTGAAATTTTAATGAAAACATTAAAAGAATTCGGAGCAGTGGCAGGGTTCAAAGTTAATAAACAGAAAACAAAAATTTTAACAAAGAACATGAATGTTCAAGGAAAAAAAAGTTGATGGATAAGACTGGCTTCCAAATTGAAAAGGAAGTAAAATATTTGGGAGTCCTTTTGACAAATATGAACTGTATGCTTTTTCAAAATAACTATGTTAAAGTGTGGAATGAAATTAAACAAGACCTATTAAAATGGGAAAAATTACAACTATCACTTTGGGAAGAATTGCAACGATTAAAATGAATGTATTACCTAGAATGTAAGGCAATACATTCATTTTGATTGTTGGGCGGGGCAGGGTGGGGAGTGCAGAAGTGCTGGTATGACACTTCCTGTGTGTCATCCAGCCTCCCCACCCCATGCTCCGATGTCCCATGGCTAGACAGCCCAAATCAGCCATCTAGCGAATGCAGGGTGGCTGGAGCTCAGAGGAGAGGATCCCCTCCATGCTCGTCCTGCCGTGCATTGGATAGGCGGTCGCTTCTGAGCTTGGAGGGGGTTACCTATCCGCATGGGATTGCTCCCTCCAGAGCTTAAATATGTAATTACTGGTATATGGGATATGTAGCATATCCCTAAGACTGATCTCTGTGTCAGAGGACTGGGAAGTGGCCATTGTAACATCCATTTTAAAAAAGGGATCCAAGAGGGGTCCAAGTAATTACAGGCTGTTTAGCTTAACATCTGTTCCAGGTAGGGATATATGAAAGTTACTTACCGTTTTGCGGATCTGCTTCGCGGTGGGAGGGGAGGCGCTCCGTCCCTACCCCCGGAGTCCTGCCTGGCCTGCGCAGGGATTCTGCGGAGCTGTTGGCCGGCTCCGCCAGCAGCCGGACATCTGGCCGCTGGGTAGCAGGGACGCAAATGGCAGCTGCTGTAGCCGCCGCTGTTTGCGTCCCTGTATTCAACCGTGATAGGCTACATAAAGACTTACATAGCCTATCACGTCTGGGTTAAAAAAAAACAAAAAAAACCGTAAGCAAATGGTGGCCGCTACGGTGGCCGCCATTTGAGTTCCTTATTTTTCACCGTCTTAGTCTACGTAAATATTTACATAGACTATTATGGTGAAAATAAAGGGGAATGCAAATAGCATAGTGGGCGCTATTTGCGTTCCTTTTTGATTCACCGTTTTAGCCTATGTAAATATTTACATAGGCTAAAACAGCGAATCAAAAAAGAACGCAAATAGCACCCACTACGCTATTTGCATTCCCTTTTATTTTCGCCGTAATAGTCTACGTAAATATTTACGTAGACTAAGACGGTGAAAAATAAGGAACGCAAATGGCGGCCGCCGTAGCCGTGTATACATGTTTTTTTTTTAACCCAGACGTGATGGGCTACGTAAGTCTTTATGTAGCCTATCACGTCTATGTAAAAAAAAAAAAAAAGACGAGACTGCAAATGGCGGCAGTGGCAGCTGGTCAGAAGACCAGCCGCCACTGCAGCCGCCGCCGCTCCTGGAGCCGCCGCCATCCGGAACATCCGCCCCAGGTAAGTCTCGTCCCGGGGGGGATCTGCGGGGGGGTGGCAGGCCGTTCCGCCACAGATTTCGGGGGGCTGAATGCCAGTGCATTCGGCATCACTGAAATCCATGGCGGAATTCTCCGCCATCCCTAGTTCCAGGTAAATCAGTGGGCAGCATTATTAAAGGTGAACTTATCAAATATATAGATCAGGGGTGTGAAACTTCTTACAGCCCAAGGGTTGGATTCCATTTCAGAGAATTTGGGGGGGGGCGCATTCCACTGGTGGGTGTGGCTAAAGGCAAAAGGGCTGGGGCCAAAAAACCCCTCCAACCCCAAAATACAGCATATTGTAATTTAAAGTTCTTTCTGCCAATAAGTAAGCCTTGTGAGGGGCATTTTAAGGTTTTAAGATGGAGTAAAAATGGCACAAAAGCCAGGAAACCACCAAACAATGGGTGTTTGAGGGAAATGGGGGTGGAGCCAGGGGGATGGTGCATTGCCCTCTGGGGAACCCCAGAAGGTTATTTAGAACTCCAGGTTTGCTGGATTTGGCCTGTGGTCCTGAGGTTCGGCACCCCTACTTTAGCGCAAGAAGCTTGGAACATTAATCCTTTGACAAATGCTTGTAAATAGAATGGCTCCAATACAGTCATGTGCAGAGCAGTTGAGTGCTGCAAGTGAATTCCACCCCTCATTCCTACCCCCGGTCAAATTGTTGACAATGGCCTCATTGACAAAGTCCCTCACCAAAGTCTCCTGAGCAAGTGCAGCCATCACAGGTTAAGAAGAAAGGTCCCGGTAACTGATTGAAAAACAGGAAACTGAGAGTAGGAGTACATGAACAGTTATTGCAATGAAGGAATGAAAACAGTGGGTTCCTCCCAGGATCTGTATGGGCACCACTGCTTTTTAACATATTTATTTATTATATTTTTAATCCACCCAATAACAGACTTTTTCTAGGAAGATTACAAAGCTAAAAGAATAAAAAAAAAATGAAACCACAAAGGCTAAAAGAATACAACATAATACAAAACAACAAACAAAAGACATAAGGACTAAATATCAAATATATAAAGACAGCTATAAAATCTATCCCTCCCCCAAACTCTAAAATGCCTGGAAGAAAAGGAAGGTCTTCATCTGATGCCCCAAAGATAACAATGTTATCTTTGCCAGGTCAGCCTCTTTCGGAGGGCATTTTATAAGCAGGGCACCACAACTGAGAAGACCCTCACTCTTGTAGGGTTGGCGGAGAATTTCTCCCCGAAACTTTGGGGGGCCGAGCGCCAACGTGTTCGGCCCCCCGAACAAGTTTCGGGGAGAAATCCTCCGCCCCCCCCACCCCCCGCACCCCCCCCCCGGGACGGGACTTACCTTTGCCAAATGTCCCTCCCGGCGGCGGGTCCGGCCGGCGGTTCGGCGGGTGTTCGAGCGGGGTGGGAGCGGCAGCCGGTCTTTCGACCGGCTGCCGCCGCCGCCGCCATTGCAATGAAAGAAAAAAAAAAACCACGCCCCCTGATAGGCTACGTGACGATTCACGTAGCCTATCACAGCTAGATTTGCAAAGTCAGCCGTGATAGGCTACGTCAATCGTCACGTAGCCTATCACGGGTGACTTTAAAAAAAAAAAAAAGTGTGTACGGATAATGGCGGCCCCCATAGGGAGCCGCCATTCCCGTTCCTTATTTGGTCGCTGTAGTCTACGTAAAGATTTACGTAGACTAGCCAACAACCTGAACCTGCATTAGGGTTCAGGAGTCAGATGGCCAGGTTTTTGGATGGCACCAAATTATTTAGGGTGGCTAGAACAAAAAGGGGCAGCAAAGAATTCCTAAAGATCTCCCCAAACTGGTGAAATGGGCATTAAAATAGCAAATTCAATGTAAGCAAGGGTAAAATGATGCACATTGGGGCACAAACTCCCTAACTTCAGATATACACTAATGGAGTCTGAGCTGGTAGGGACTGACCAGGAGTGGGATCTGGGGGCTGTGGTGGAGAGCTCAATGGAAATGTTGACCCAGCGTGCAGCCACTGTGAAATGGGTGAATGCCATGCGGGAATGATTAGGGAAGGAATCAAAAATAAAACTGTTAATATCATAATGCCATTACACAAGTGACCACACTTGGAATACTCTGTACAGCTTTACCTCAAAAAAAAAATATACTGTAGATCTGGAAAAGGTGCAGAAAATAGCAACCAAAATGATCAAGGATTTGGAGCAACTCCCCTGTAAAGAAAGATTCCAAAGTTTGGGGCTTTTTAGCTTAGAAAAGTTAGATGGGAGACATGATAGAGGTATATAAAATTATGCATGGTGTGGAGAAAGGGATAGAAATAACTTTTCCCCTGTCTCTCATAATTAGAGCTGTGCACAAATAGCCTCTTGAAATTTTCCACCCTATTTGTGGGCAGAGGAATGGGGGGGGGGCAATTTCACCAAATTTCTTCAGAATGAGAAAAAATTCTCAACAGTTTCTCACAGGCAGGGCACACCATTGGCAGAGGTTGCATCACAAGTTCTTTATGTTTTTGTAAGGGGTTGGGATTTGGGGGTGTGCTGCCCCTACAAATGGCAACAGCATCAACTGGTTTGGTTAGGTTGGCCCCCATTTTGCATCCCCCACAATGCAGGTGTGTGTGTGTGTGGGGGGGGCAGCATTGTGGAAGAGATGGATCTAGTGCTGAGCCAAAATCTGTTCTCCAATTTCCTGAAAGTGTCCCTCCCCCATGAAAGAGGCCTCATCGTTCTGCCTCATTCTCAGTTGTTTTATAATTTATTCTAATTATGTTTGTAAGCTTTCCTAATGACTTTAAGGTGACCTAGGGTGCTCTCTCACTGCTCTGTGTGTTTTTTCTTTGTAATACACATCTCTCCATTACTCTGCTGTCTCCCAGGCTGCCTGTGCTTCCTGATCTGAAGAAGCCTTATGGGAGGAATTTATTTATTTATTTATTTATTATTAAATTTATTAATCGCCCATCTGGCTGGTCACCCAGCCACTCTGGGCGATGTACAACATACAATAAAACAGTTTAAAACAATAAAATTCTACAATAAAAACATTTTCTAAAATACCCTAACCCACCCCAAATGCCTGCCTGAACAACCACATTTTTAATGCATGACAGAAGCTCATTAAAGATGGGGCATGACAGAGTTTCCTAGGGAGGGAGTTCCACAGAGTGGGGGCCACCACAGAAAAGGCCCTCTCCCTCGTCCCCACCAGTCTAGCTGTCCTGGCTGATGGGACAGAGAGAAGGCCATCCGAGGCTGATCTTGTTAAGCGGCCTGTCTGGTGCTGCTGGAGGCATTCCTTAAGATAGGCTGGGCCGGAACCATATAGGGTTTTAAAGGTCAAAACCAACACCTTGAATTTGGCCCGGAAAACAACTGGTAACCAGTGCAACTCCTTCAGCACTGAAGTGATGTGATCTCGCCGGCAGCTGCCTTTAATCAGGCGAGCCGCCGCGTTCTGTACCAGCTGCAGCTTCCGAACCGTCTTTAGGGGTAACTCCACATAGAGCGCATTACAGTAGTCTAAACAAGAGGAGACCAGGGCATGTACTACCGATGGGAGCAGATGGTCGGGAAGGAAGGGGCGCAGCCGCCGTATCAGATGGAGTTGATACAGCGCTGTCTGGCTCACAGCTGACACCTGAGCCTCCATGGACAGCTGGGAGTCCAAAATGACCCCCAGGCTGCGGACCTGGTCTTTCAAGGGTAGCCGTACCCCATTCAGCACCAGGTCAACATCCCCCAGCCTCCTCTTGTCTCCCACCAAAAGTACCTCGGTCTTGTCAGGGTTCAGCTTCAGCTTATTCCTTCCCATCTAGCCACTCACCGTCTCCAGACATTTGGACAGGGATTCTACGGCCAACCTTGGTGAAGATTTGAATGAGAGGTAGAGCTGCGTGTCATCCGCATATTGATGACACTGCACCCCAAACCTCCTGATGATAGCCCCCAGCAGCTTCACATAGATGTTAAATAGCATCGGGGAGAGGATGGAACCCTGTGGCACCCCACAAGTAAGTGGCCACGGGTCCGAAACCTCCTCTCCCAGTGCTACCCTCTGATACCTGCCAGAGAGGAAGGACCGGAACCACCGCAATATGGTGTCTCCAATGCCCAACCCCTCCAGGCAGTCCAGGAGGATACCGTGGTCAACGGTATCAAAAGCCGCTGAGAGGTCGAGGAGAACAAGGAAGGAGCATTCACCCCTATCCAGAGCCCTCCTCATATCATCTACCAAGGCGACCAAGGCCGTTTCTGTCCCATGCCCAAGCCTGAAGCCCGACTGAAATGGGTCTAGATAATCAGTTTCTTCCAAGTGTGCCTTCAACTGCACCGCCACCACCCGCTCAATCACCTTGCCCAAAAATGGCAGATTTGAGACTGGGCGAAAGTTGTTCAGAACTTGAGGATCCAAGGAGGGCTTCTTTAAGAGCGGTCTTATTAGGGGTGCACGAAAGCCACTTCCCTGGTCTCGCAGCTTGCTTCGCGGTGGGGGGGAGGCGCTTTGCTGCTCCCCCCGAAGTTCAGGCCGGGGGGGGGAGGCTTCCCGCCTCGCCCGGCTGAAATTCAGGCCGGGGGGGAGGCAAATAGCGTTGCCCTTATTTTCGCCATAGTCTACGTAAATCTTTACGTAGACTACAGCGACCAAATAAGGAACGTTAATGGCGGCTCCCTATGGGGGCCGCCATTAGCCGTACGCACTTTTTTTTTTTTTAAAGTCACCCGTGATAGGCTACGTGACGATTTACGTAGCCTATCACGGCTGACTTTGCAAATCTAGCCGTGATAGGCTACGTTAATCGTCACGTAGCCTATCACGGGGGCGTTTTTTTTTTTTTTACTTTTATTGGAATGGTGGCGGCGGCAGCCGGTCGAAAGACCAGCTGCCGCCTCTGCCCCTGTCGAAGACCTGACGAACCGCCGCCGGGACCCGCCGCCGGGAGGGACATTCGGGAAAGGTAAGTCCCGTCCTGGGGGGGTGGGGTGGGGTGCGGGGGGTGCGGAGAATTTCTCCCCGAAACTACTTCGGGGGGCCGAACACGTTGGCACTCGGCCCCCCCGAAGTTTCGGGGAGAAATTCTCCCCCATCCCTAATCACTGCCTCCTTGAAGGCTGATGGCATCACTCCCTCCTCAAGGGAGGCGTTCACCACCGCCCTGATCCCCTCACCCAGTCTCTCTCTGCAGCCCATAATGAGCCAAGATGGGCAAGGATCAAGTAAGCAGGTGGTCGGCCTTACAGATGAAAGCACCTTGTCCACTTCATCAGGAGGAAGAAGCTGGAACCGATCCCACAAAACCGCTTTGCCACAGGCCGCCTCTTGCTCACTAACTGTATCCACAGCGTGCAGAGTAACACACCTAATCTGATCAATTACCTCATCATGACTTCCCCTGGCCTTTAACTGAAGTATGGGAAGCCAAGGAGGTTACCGGCTGTGGCTGCTGGAGAGATGATTGTACAATGAAAGACAGGACACTCATAAATGCTCCTTGGCCACCTCCTAAGCATGAGAAATGAAAGCCCAACCCCAACTCATGAGAATTTCTCCAAAATTTTCTTCACCATTGAATTTCTTTTCAAAAGCAATTTCTCACCTATCAAATTTAATGAGAATGGTCAAAAGAATGTGGGAGAAATTTGGCACAGCACTACTCATAATACTAGAACCCAGGGTCATCCATTGAAGCTAAATGGCTGGAAATTCAGGACAGTTAAAAGAAAGTACTCCTTTGCATAGCACATAGTCAAACTGTGGACACCAACTTGGACAGCTTTAAAGGGGGATTAGACAAACTCATGGAGGATAAGGCTATCAATGGCTATTAGTTGCGATGGCTATATATTTTCCCCAGTATCAGAGGCAATATGCCTTTGTACACCAGTTGCTGGGGAAATGAGCAGAAGGGTGCTTTTGATCTCAAGTCCTATTGTGGTCTTCCCATGAGCACCTGGCTGGCCACTGTGGGGAGAGAATTAGATAGGCTGGATTAGATAGGCTTTTGGTCTGATCCAGCAGGGTCTTCTTATGTACATGATGGGCTGTAAATGCTCTAAAGTGTGACACATACGCTGTTTAACATCCCTGGCAGAATTTGGGGAAATGAAACAAATTAAGGCTTGAAAGGAGAAAAGTAGTTTTCCATACAAATTAGCTGAAGTGGGTTCAGCTGCAGAGTCACTCATGACTTTTGGTGCTCCCTAATAGGGGTGTGGCAGTTGTCCAGTTGGGGCTGAAGGCCTGGTGTTTTCTTGCTGGCTCAGCCCCCTGGACGCCAGTCGCGTGGATCCCCACACTTCCCCAACTCAGCACGCCCCAAATCGGGCAAGGGCGGAGATCCCTGTTCCCTCATCAAGCTATAAAACAGTGGCTTGGCCTTTTTTGTGAAGGGCCATTTTATGCAAATGGAGACCGTAAAGTGGACCATTTATGCAAAATTACAGCCTGTAATCCTGCATAAATGGGCCACTTTATGGCCACCTTTTGTGTAAAATAGCCCTTTATGAAAAAAGGCTGAGCCACCATTTTGCATAAATGGTCTGATGAATGGTGCATGAGGTGGGCTGGGGTGACTCCATCCATCCCTACTCCCTAATGATTTGGTTGAAACATGTCACGCTTCCGTGGAATCCTGTCTGAATAGCCTGTTCATCTTTCATTGGCAGCAACAGCTTGTATGAGTGCAAACTGTGTGTAATCTGATGTATACTTACGAAATCAGGAACAATCAGCTTGAAGCTATATGCAAACATGGCTCAGGAATAAATTCTCCCATCTGAGTTATCATTTCCCCCTATTTGGCTTATGATTCAAAGCAATGCGTTCAAACAGAGGAGCGGAAAAGCCAAAAACACACTTCACTTGACCATCACTGTGGAGTCTTAGATGTCATAGGTTTGATGGCAAATGCTGCCCAGCATGGGACACATTAGCTGCTCTACCCTGCGAAATAAAAACGAACAATTCAAAATCCATGTCAGGTGCAGGGGGAAAAAATCCTTAAAGAGCCCCCTCCTGCCCCAGTTATTAAGCTTAGCTAGTACAATGGAACAAGACCTGTGTTCCCACTTGAGAATAGATGCTGCAAAATGCTCCTGATGGCTTTGTGTGACAATTTGTGCCCTACAGAAAAGATCCCTGAGACATTTCTGCAATGTTCACACAAGTGAACCTACACAGTTGCATGCAATTTCATACACCTTCCTATACTCTTATCTTATTCTATGAGGCCGAAGGGGTTTTTCCCACCACCCTTCTGGTCTGCTCCAGATCGCCCTTAGCATCTCTGCCAACTATATAGAAGGAACAAGGGCCCTGAGCCAGAGAGCTCAGTGAGACGTTATGCTCATGCTCCTAAACATGAGGATCCTCCCTGCTAAACAGCAGTTTTGACTGTGCTGGTCGTATATTCTGGAGAAGACAAAAGGGGGCTTTGGGAATTAGCCCCCCTCCACATGCCAAAAGGATGTCCTGCACTGTCAAAAGTGACAGCACCCACCATCAAGTGTGATTTTCAAATAAGATTAATACTTTTTTTAGTTTAACATTTGCATTTGAAGATCCTTAAACAAAGGTGGGTAATAATACAGATAGTAATATATGAAAGATTAAATAACATATTCAAGGTCACCTTGAAGGTGAAAATGAAGAGGCCAAGACGATATGAAGAGCTCATCATTTTAATTTTTTCCTCAAGCATTCTCATGTGGTACAGTTGCTTGCCCTTAAGAGAGGAGAGGAGCTGTCTCTTATTGGGATATACGAGAATTTTGTTTTAGTCCACAAATCACTTGAAAATGCCTCATCTACAATCCCAACTGTGTGAATACAAACAGGAGCACATATTCTCTGAAAATATTAGCAAATTCCCGAACTTCTATTTTTGTTTGAAAAACGTGCACTTTTAAAAATGCACACTTTAAAGTGCATGTGTGCATTTTTTAAAATGCACACTTTAAAATTTCTGCATTTTCATGCTTTAGTTAATGAGGGGAAATGTGCACATTTGAAAAATGTGCACTTTTCCCATTCTGACAAACCAGAAAAAAACAGGCCAGAAATGAGAACAGGAGCAAGCTGAAGTGAGATTTGAAGTGAAGCTTGATGAATTCTGCACTGAGCTGAAATGTGCTCCCCCTTGCTGATTTTCAGGAACACATATGAAATTCTCTCCCCACCCCACCCCACCCCACCCCATGACTGCATGCTACCATCCAGCATTAGTGTCTTCCCTCCATGGCCACGCACCTCCTCACTGCTCCCTTTCTGCTGTACATTTTAAATATGTTTGTAGCCCCATCAGCTGCAGCTGCACTGTAATTTTTGTTTTTTTAAAAAATCCTTCTTTCTAGAAATAATGAAGTTGTCACATAGCCCATCCAATTTGGGTATGTGATATCATCATCAAGGGCAAACAAGGCTTCTGTGCAATGCCTTCACTCTAAATAGCTTCACTTGCACTCAATTAGCTCATCATCCAGCCCAATTTGTTTGGGTATATGACAACTATACTATTTCTAGGAAGTTGAAGGCTAATAATAATTCTAACAAGCATAGCCAAAGCAGTAGCCAATCAGGGTGCAAACAGCAGTGAACCAGCACAAAAAGAGAATATTTAAGGACTTTGGAGACAATTTTTGGTTTCCGTTGATTGCACCCAAATAGGAACCTGGAGAAAATTTGGCACAGCGTTAGTCATGGGTACAACACAACAGGTGTCTGTGAAAGCCAGGCAACTCTATAACAAATTCTGTCAACCATAATTAATATCACACGGAAAAGTTGCATTTGACCAGCAACCTCAAGGTGCAGTTTGACTGCTGGCAAATTATGATTTCAACTTGTTTGAGAAGAGCAACCTGGAAGGCAACCTGTGCTGTCTGCAAGCAACCAAGGAGATATACATTGCAGTGATTCGTGTACAAACTACTGGTCCTGATTCAGCTAAGGCCAGGCTTCCATGCACATTTCCTTTGCTACATGAGGAACCCTGCACACTAAGTTGAAAAGCCTCATCCTGCAGCCAGAGCTTTGCACACACAACCGGTCAAACCATTAGCAATAGAGCCAATTGCTAGTTTCAGAAAATGGGAGGAAGAAACGGGCCTGCATGAGGTCCCTGTTCTCCTCTCCCGGCAAACAAGCCACAGGCAGGCTTCATAGTTTAGTGCTACAGGAATGTGCCTGGGCGAGCCTTGGGCATCACTCCTCACCCCTTCCCTTTTCTCTTCCACTACAGATGCAAGCAGGAGATCAGAAGCATTTGGTTCTGTTTTCAACTAACCACACTTTACATCCAGACTGGGAACTGAAACTTTGAATTATGGTTTATCCCAGCCTTCCCCAACCTGCTGCCCTCCAGATGTGTTAGACTACCACTCCCATCATCCCACACCATGACTTTAACTTTCAGAGTAAGTGATTTCAAATGATGGCCCAATAGCACTTCACACCACTGAAATTAGTCCAAATTTAGATATCTTGCATTGGCATCCATTGCTGCTATTGTTGCAGAGCAGCCTTCCCCAACCGGGTGTCCTCCAGATAGATTGGACTACAACTCCCAGCATGGGGATGATGGGAGTTGTTACTACAACTCCCATCACCCCATGCTGGGAGTTGTAGTCCAATCTATGTGTGTTACTACACATCTGCAGGGCACCAGGCTGGGGGAAGGCTGGTTTATCCAAACAAGCCAGGATCATAAACCACAGCTCGAAGTTGACTTCTTCAGCCAAGCCATAATTACAACTAGCCAAAGGTTGCTCCAGTTCAGACACAACATCATATCATTGTGATTTAAAAACAGGAAGCAAATGCTTCCAGTCCCTCCCTTGCGGCTGTGCTGGAGGAGATAAAGGGGACGTGTCCAAGCCCGAGGTTTTCTCAGGCTTGTTCTACCAGTACCAATGTGTGATTTTGCATTATGTCTGAATGAGGCCATTGCCAAGCATTTGACTGTGGATGCACTTTCCAAGCCCCCACTGCTGGGTCAGCGATAGGAACTGTATGTGCTTGTGGCTGTCTACTGCTCTCCCCATGCATGGTTGTATGGGAGCCATTCTATTCACAAGCATTTCTCAAAGGATTCAAGTGGCAGGTTTCTTGCTCTAAAGAACCTCAGACCTGCAAGCTGAATCCAGCCTGCTTGGGGTCCCACAGACCCTATGGGGTTTCCCTGACGGTCATGCCCCATTCCCATTTCCCCCAACTGGTTTTTGCACAGTCCCCCACCCCACCCCATTCTAAAAGGTAGAAATGCCTCTCCTAAGGCGCAGTCACTGCTAGTAAGAAGTTTTAGCTAAAATATTTTTTATTTTAAATATTTTTAAAAATATTTTAGCGGCCCTTCTCCATGAGCCCCTGCCAAAGGAAGTGAGGCGGGTGGCTACTAGGAGGAGGGCTTTTTCTGCTGTGGCACCCCAGCTCTGGAATGAGCTCCCTAGTGAGGTTCGCCTGGTGCCTACATTGTATTCCTTTCAGCGCCAGGTGAAGACCTTTTTATTTTCCCAGGCATTTTAGCTTTCTAAATTTTTATCTTTGCTGTTTTAAATCTGTATTTTAAACTCCTGCACTGCTGCTAGATTTTATTGTGGTTGTATTGTTATATTGTGGTTTTAATGTTCTATATATTTTAAATTGTTTTATTGTGTGTTTGGTTTTAATTTTTGTGAACCGCCCAGAGAGCTTCAGCTATTGGGCAGTATAGAAATTAAATAAATAAATAAATAAATAAATATGCTGGCATTTGGAGGCATTTTGCCCCTGCCCCTTTTGCCTTCAGCCCCACCCACCACTGGACTGTGGGCCCTGAGAGCTTCTCCGAAATGGAATTGGGCCCTCAGGCTGAAAGAGGTTCCCTGCCCTGCTCTAGTGCAATCTCGTCCAAGACAATAAGACCACCCCAGACACCAGGTTCCAGTTGTGCACACATGGAGAGATTGGTGTAGCATTCAGTGGTATAGTGTTCTGTCTTGACAGTCCTCAACAGACGGGGTGCTACAGTATGCTACGCACTACTCAGTATGGCTGCTCTGCACACCTCCCGCATACTCATCCAGCCATTCCTCTCCTCCTCGGGGCCCAGCCCACAGATCAGTCATGCTCTCAGCTAGTCACCTGAAGCAGGAGAGGTAAGGAAACAGGCTCCATTGATCCCCATGCCACTCCCTCCCTCTTCACACAGCTGGACGGTGCCTGTGTGGGCATGGTTCATACCCCAAATGATTTGAGAGCTACAGCTAAACTGCCTTTATGTCTGGCCAAGTAGACAACCTGGCATCCTCCAGATGTTCCGATCAGCCCCAGCCAGCACAGCTAATGGCCAGGGATTCGTAGTCCAAAACATCTGGAGGGCACTGGGTTACTTACCCTTGTGTCACACTGTATCCTCCTCTGGAGAACCAGAAACTTCCAACCAGCTTCCAGTCACCATAATATTGAACACGAAGGGTATATTGTAGCAACATCATAGTCACAGGGTGCTTTGGGAAATCAGTACTCATAGAAAGCCCTTGAAAAATAATCAGCAAAAGCCTGTCATTGTTCATTTGACACCACTATCATTATTTGATGCCATTGTTCATCAGTGTTCCATTTGTCACATTTCAGGTGTTTAACAAGATCGGAAATGAAGTGAGATTCTATTTAAGAAGGGAAGCAAGGGAAAAGTAGATATAAAAGCAAGTGTATTTCCCTTTTTAAAATTGAAGAAATTAACCATTTTAACATTAGGAAGTGCCTGAAAATGAAGGATGCTTTATGGATTCTAACTGATTTCCTCTCCCACACCCTGGTTAGTATATATTCAGAGAACAGTCTGAAGGCACATATTCCAGGTCACCTGCTAAATGGAGATCTGGATGGGTGACCTTCGTGAAGGAGCATAGTATGAATATAACAATGAAATAAATACAAATAAATCAAATATCCTTCAGTCTATCTACCAGCCTTAGCTAACAGTTGTATTTCTTTCACCAGTTTTATATGATTAGTGCAGGTAAAGAGATAGAAAACTCCTCAGATGTGTCATCGGTATCTAACCTCAGGCTTATGAATTCCCAAACATTTTTCTTATAACTAGAACTTAACAGAAAATTGCATTTATTGCCAGCATCCCCAATCTTTTCCCAAATGATGAACTCAGATTAGAAATGTGTGTGTGTGTGTGTGTGTGTGTTCCAAGGAAAATATCAAGGGAATACCAAAATTTTGATTTCACTTCATTTATGAAGGATAGAGTCTATAGGATACACAGTTGCATTTGGGGAAGTAAGCTTCATAACACAATCCTATGGATGCCTAATCAGAAGTAAGTGCCATTTAGTACAGTTTGCTAGTTTATTTTTGAATGGTACTTACTTACTTTATTTATACATGTTTTATTTATAGGCCTATGTTAAGGTTCCTGGTTTAGCTAGCACAGATTTATGAAACCAACTTTCTTTGGTGTTGTCTGAACTTGGGTTAAATAAGGTGATGTATTTTGTTTTGGTTTTCCATACACCATTAAAGAAGTAATACAAAGTCAAAACATGAGTAACCAAGAAAGAAAAAAAGGATTGTCTTGAAAGAAAAATATTAAATTAAAATATTAATTTTATTTTTGCCCCATGTACAGTTAAGCACAATCCTCAAATGAATAACATTAATTCAGTCTAATTCTTTATTGATAATCAAGAAAGGTTTCTGGCTGTAATAGAACTTGCAATTACATAGTTTACAGCAGGAGTGAGCAATTGGCCCTCCAGATGTTTTGGCCTACAATGCCTCATCATTGGCTATGTGGACTAGGGCTGATGGGAGTTGTACGGCAAAACTCTTGGAGGGCTACAAGTGTTGCCCACCCCTGGTTTACAGTAAGGATAAGCAACTGGCAGAACCTGAACCATATCCAGTCTTTTGAGGGCAAATCCCTGGTCATGAAATTGCCAAGCCAGAGCGAAAACAGAGATGCAGAAGAAGTGGCAGCTGCGCTAATGGGGCTTGTCAGACTGCCAAGAGGGGTTGGGATGGGGAATTCAGTCCATCACCCTCCACTCTTTTCTCAAAGTGGTCCTGCAGCAACACCGAATGCTAAACAGAGGCTTCACATCATGGTGACTAGAACCTTAAAGATTCTCATGGCTTCTACTATGGCGCAGAGTGGGTCTTGCCAAGCCAGCTCCAAAATATCCCAGGCAAAGCAACTGAGTAGATAATATCCACCTGACAGCTGGCATTTCTTGATGACATACATAGTTATCTGGTAGCTAAAGTCTAAGAGGGTTACTTGCATGCAGCTGTGGCATCCTGCCTCATTTACCTATGTAAATGTATTTATTTGCTAATTTCCACACTTCTGCTAAGCAGGGAGGTTGAATCTCTTTCAGCCTGGGGGCCAAATTCCACTTTGGAGATGCTCTCAGTTGCTGCTTCCCAGCAGTGGGCAGGGCTGAAGGCAAAATGGACAGGGCCAAGACAAAAAGGGGCATGACCCAAATAGCAGCCTATTTTAGCATGAAGCCAGTGACTCAGCCTTTGGAGAAGCAGTTCAGCCATTTAGAATGGGGGGGGGAACTGCACAAAATCCAGGAAACTGCCACTGAGGGCAAGGGGGTGTGGTCATCTGGGGACTGGACTGAGATCCTGGATTTGCTCCTTGGGCCTAAATGTCTGCAGTCCTGTGCTATAGGCAATGTAGATGTGGTTCTTTTGTCCTCACAGCAACATTCTGAGGTAGGCTTAGGGATGGATGGACTCATCTCTTTCCAGGGCACAGGGGAGCTCGACAAGCTGCCCCCCTCACTTGTGTGACCGGACCTGCTCACCAAGCCTCCCTGCTCACCCTGCCTGCCCACCGAGCTGTGCAAGCTGCCCCTCCTCTCTGTGCCAAGGACTCCAGCAGTCAAGCCATTGTGCTTTATGCGCACAAGGGCTTGACTGCTAGTCTGGAGACCTCAGCGTGGCACTGTCAGGGTGGAAACTGAGCCCAGAGAGTCCCAGAGCAGTTCTGATTCTGAGGAGGAACAGCAATCTGTGGGAGTGGAGCCAGCTCATCCCTCACAGGCTCAGCACCTGTAAGAGATTCCTCCTCCCGGCATTCCAGAGATACTTAGTGACCCGGGTAGTGAGGGAGTGCGAGAGGGGGGCTTCTTAGATGCTCGACGCAGACACAAAGGAGCGACGAGCGATGGAGGGTGCAGAAAGGAGGCATAGCACCCGTTTGGCACGCAAGCAATGGCCGCCTCCCATGGACCCAAGGGAAAGAGGGAGGATCTCTCCCTAGCCCATAAGTTCTGGGTCTTCAAGTGACTCCCTTTTAAACGGGGATCAGGCTGTCAGGAATGCCTTGGTGGCCTCCCCGAGTAGATCCCAATAGCCAACTCAAGACACAGATGAAAGGGAATTCTTTTCAAAGCTTTAACCCCATTACAGCTTAATGACTCTTTCAGATGCTAATCACCAGTGGCTAGAGCAAGGGACAGGAGCGTGGCCTAAGCTTCAGGCAAGCAGTTGATCCCGGTTGAATTACTGGAATGTGGGTAAGATCAATAACCAAAGAGAAGAGAAGAGAAGAGAAGAGAAGAGAAGAGAAGAGAAGAGATCAAATAGCTAAACTTAAAAGAGCTAAGCAGAATAGACTTTGGTTTCTATTGTCACACACAAAGTTGCCCCTTTGACAAGATAGAACAAAAGTCAACCAATATGAAAGGTTTGTCAAGGCTGTCATACTAAGGAAGCCCTAAGGAGATGCACGTGGAGAACTTTATCACCTAAGGTCAGGGATCCGGCCCATGGACCCTCCAATCCCTGTCCCCTAGAAGAATCCCCACTGTTATCTCTGATTTCAGATTGGAAATAGCAGTTAAGATGTTGGTGGCAGCCGCTCCTCCTGGCATCTGAGTCCTTCCTTGTGGCATGTGGTGATCCTAAGGTGATGGTGTGGGCTGCAAGAAACCTGGGACTCAACTGGTGCCAGGAGGACTAGCTGCTTCCCCTAGCACCAGCTGAGTACCTTTTTCCATGCAGGGCAGCAGGGACATGATGTCAATAAATGTGGCCATGCCTGCTGACATCATCCGGCCCACATAAGGCCCCATGGAAGGTGATTTGGCAACCCACTCTAAACCAGTTCTGCACTGAAAAGGCTGTCCAGTCCCCACTTGAACCCTTAGAAAGCAAGGATGGAGACACTCTACAACCTTGCCTGGAAATGCTATGTGGAACCTTAGGGGATGAAACAATGTGTAAATCAGTCAAAATTGCATGCAAAAAATTATGCATTGGGAGAAATTTACACCAAAATGCAAAAGTTCATGTGAACTCTTTTTGGTTGTTTTTAATAAAATCTTGAACTGTTGTGGATGAACCAAACTAACGATTGGAAAAATGGGACACTTGCAGACAGATTCATCCATCCCTATGTAAACCTTGAAAATAACGAGTGGAACTAAGAAAACATGCGGTTCTCAGGCTTTGGCTGAAGACTCCATGGACCCAGATGGAAATTAATGGAGAAATGTGTGTACATGTGTGGGGGGTTGCTAAACAATTAAGGAAAACAGAAGTAATTTGAACTTAAATGAAAATGAAGATGGTTTTGGCTCAGCTCCGTCACTTAAACCCAACATACTGCTGCAAAATCTCTTCAGGCACTGGGGAATTCTTCTACACATGGATAATTTGCTTGCTGACCTTCAGGTATAATGATTTGAACTTAGACCTATTGTAATATGATTCAGATGTTACCAGCCTAAGAGGGAGTTTCAAAGAATTTCCACACTGTAAAACTTCTAGCTTATTATAATAAAAATGTTAAACACCCCTTAAAATAATTGAAATATATTATCTGGCTATCATGATAACATTTATATGTGCTTGAATCAGTGTATTTAGTCATCTCCATCACCGAGAAATTAGGGACCTCATGAAAATGGCGGGAGGGAATCATATATGTCTATATGCTATTATGAATGGTCATTACAAGGACAACAGAATCTGTCCGATCTGTGCACAATTCTCCCCTTTGTTTACCAACTGCAACATGCAATGAGACTTGTATACTATTTTAAAATGAAATGTTTAGAACTTTTTAAAAAATTAAAGATTTCATGGGAAGCGGCTGTTTACTGAAAAGCAATCAGTGTTAACTAAAATCAGCACCAGATGTTTATGCATTACAATTAAACAGAGGAGGAAGAGAGGGGCCTTTATTTATTGAATGCACTCTGTCATATTGCGTGCAGCAGACTACTGTTACTTCCAATTTGCTAGTGTGGCCATCAAAGGGCAGTTGTGTGGTTGGTGGATCCAACCCTCCATTTCTGATCCTTTTGAGACCAAACAAGAATGAGACATAATTCTGAAAAGAAGAGAAAAAGGAAAATGGCTAATGGCTAATGAGTACAAGAAAGTATTTAATTACTGTTGTGAGGGAGATTACTGTTTAATAAGTGATAGTTTGGTATCCCTATGTGATGAATCTTTTTAAACTGCAATGGTGTAGGAAGTGATTTTATCACTGCCGTTGAAGCACAATTTTGCACACCCTTTATTTATTTTCATTTCTATTTATTACATTTCTATACCACCCAAAGCTGTCTGGGCAGTTCACACAAATTTAAACCATAAAATACAACATGATATAAAATCATTAAAAGTTGAAGACAGAATAAAACCAAAGTACAAACCAGAGTAAAAGCCAGTGTAAACATCTAAAAACACCATCACACATTTCAGAAACAAAACTGAAGTTCTTAAAAGCCTGGCACCGAAAAGACCACAATGTAGGCACCTGGTGAGCCGCTCTAGGAAGGCCATTCCACAACTGGGGTGCCACCACTGAAAAGGTCCTCTGCTTAGTAGCTACCTGCCTCACCTCATTTGGTGGAGACACCCAGAGAAGGCCTTCTAGATGGCTATAGTTGCTGCTGCTGCTGCTGCTGCCACCATAGCTGCTTCCACATCTTTCAGGTACTAGCTAAAGCAGGGGTGGGTCAATTGGGCATTTGAGATATTTTGGCCTACAAATTCCATGATCCCTCACCATTGGCTCTGCTGGCTGGCACTGATGGGAGTTGTAGGTCAAGACATTTAGAGGGCCACAAGATGCCCACTTCTGATCTAAAGCCTTCCAAACATGTCGGCTGCTTGCTGCTGTGTCATGGAAACAACTGCACTGGTGACACTACCACTTGGGGAAAGCCTTGCCTGCATGGTTACTAACCATTACAGTGGTTACAGAAGAAAACAACTGACTGCTGTGCAAGATAGCAAAGGACCAGATGGGTTAATGGTAGGGATGTAGGGGAAATCTGCAACAGAATCAAAGGAGTTCAGATTTCTATGAATCTGACATGCAGATTCTGCAGGGGACTGGCTTTTCCTGTGTTGCACAGATTCCGCAGACTTACAGATTGGTTTTTAAAAAACCTTTCTGGAATGTTACACAAATTTATTCATAGAAGAATATGCAAAATAAAAAAGCCAAAAATGCACATTTCCCCCATAAGCTAAAGCATGAAAATATGTATGGGGGTGGATTTGCATATTGGTGGGTGGTACGTTTTGGGGGATTTGTGCATTTTTGCAAGTGCGAATTTGCGCAAATTCAGGAAATTGGAAAAAAACCCCAGTTCTCCCAATGAACAGATGATGGAACAGAAGGCACCTGACAATCCACGAAATGCAGACAGAACGGATATTACCAAATATGTACATCCCTAGTTGAGGGTGGGTCAGGGGCCAGGGTGTAGCCACAGTTGCCCCCCCTTTCCATATAAGTCTTACACAACGTAGCTACATCATGTAAGACCCACTGAATGGAGTGAGGCTTTTGAATAAACATGGGCAATCATCTAAAGATGGTCCCATGTTGGATAGTTACAGGGAAATGTTTTTGTCCTGAAGAGGTGCAGTAGGAAAAATAATGCGGTTTCTGACAGAAAACAGAGCAAACCTGAAAGAGAAAAGAGAGAATAATCTGGAGAGGAGATGTGAGAAAGAATAATGAAGGAGAGAGCAAGGGCCTTCTGGGTTATCTTTATCCAGTCCACAACCTGGAAAGCTCTAGAGTCTAGACCCAGCCACCCATGAGAGAATGACAGACTGGAGAGCTACAGTTTCATCCCAAGGAGAAGGAAAGGCCTAATGCCTGCTCACTGTCAAATATAGCAACTACTTTGACAGACTCAATGCCACATATTCATTTTATCATACTGTGTATATATACAGTTCATCTTACCTCCACCCTCCCCCAGCCCCTTTTCATGTTAAACTCTGCTCTTTTAGGACAGGGATAGGTCATAAGTCAACATGCAGCCGCAGGGTTTTTTTGGCCATCATTGCATCACCAAAAATTGGCGGCATAGCAGCAGTGGCAAGAAAAAGTAGAGATTTACTACCGATATTTGGCGGTATGGTGGTGGCAGCAAAAAAAGGCCCATTTTCTTTTAAATGTTCAAGGAAAATACCCCTTTTTTTCCTGTGCTACTGATTTCTGGCTGCAAAATCCAAGGCGCAGCAGTGGTAATTTTGGAAGTGCTGGGGAGGGATGTGACCCCTGAAGGATTCCGGGATGGCGTGGAGAGAAATTGCCCCCCTCAACCACTGAGGTTGTCCACCCCTGTTGTAGGACAATTAGTCACCTAAAAGGATTAGGGTGGTAAAGTAGAGCCTCTCATCTGGAGCCTGACCATCTAATCCCCACGTTCTCTGAGGAAAAATGGAAGCTGGTGTATGGGAGGCCCATCATACTAGTTCAGAGTCCTTGAAATTACCTTTCTTAACTGATCCCTTATTACTTGTGAACAGAAGCTCCATAGTTTCCTCACAAGATGAGTGGGGGCAGGGGAGTGGAATTAAAGCAGATGCATAGGATTGTGCGGTGAGCTTCTCTTGCTCCATTAATTTTGGTGTGTAAGGGCTAGGGATGGCACAGGTGCCCAATTCCATCCAGGAATCTGGCAGAACCCCCCACCCGCACCCCCAAGCCCTGCTCGCCAAGCCCCTGCACATCTTTGTGATTGACATTTTATTTTTTAAAAAATAGTGACGGCGGAGGTTGATGAGGATGCTGGGGTGACTGCAGGCTGCTTGCTGAGCACAGGAGGGGCTTGAGCGCAGTCCAGGGACTGGCAAGTGGGGGTTGGGGCTGGGCGGGGGCCCAGAGAACCCAGACAGGAGTTGGTTTTCACATCCCAAGTAAGGGTTCTCAAGATTTCAAACATGCAGAGGAGAAACAATGGGAATAAAAATGGCGGGGGGTAGAAATGGACCACTATGAGTGGAAATGGAAGGTGAACTATAGCAGAGTCAGGCAGAAGCAACAGAAGAGAATTTTGAGGAGGGTGACAGCTATGTAAAACATCCTGGGAAATTTCACAAGATTTATACACAGGGCTTTTTGTTTGTTTGTTTGTTTGTTTGTTTTACTTTCCATACAATTTCTCTGATTTTGGTTTAGGTGAAATCTGTCAACAACCTAGAGCTATGTGAACCTCCCTCCTCCATAAGACGTTTCACAAGTTTCATCAAAACTCTCTTGATGTCACTCAAAGTCCCTCTGGTGTTTTACCTAAGGTGGCAGGGGACAGGGGACAGGACACACCACCAAATTTGGTTGAGATTTCTCTTTAGGTTCAGATTTGGGTGAAACTTAGATGCCAGGGGATAGGTCAGAAACAGCGATAGGAAAGACACTATAGAAGTAGTCAAGGTGAGGGAGAAAAGTAATCTTGCTTATTATTACATTTTTAGCCCACTTTGCATCCAAGGAAATGTTGGGTGCCCTTCCCATTTATGCTCACAGAAACCCTGTGATAGGTTATTTTGTGTTCGCTTGTATGATTGCCTAGGAACTGCTACTGAGTCATTTATCCCCCTGATTTCTGTTAGAACTGCTGGGGGGAGATATTTTCAGAGACCAGCCTGAGTTCATTAAGGTCCTGAGTTTAGCAAGGAACCCAGCTGTAGGGAATTACATATATATACTAAGTCCATATGAGACTGAAGTATACCCCTTCCTCCCAAGCCTTAGACGAATCTACTTCCTGTTAGACTTTGATCCAATTGCCACAATTATGTTATAGTTCCATACTCACTTCCTTCAAAGGATGACAGCTCATTAGTTTATGTTTACATGCAGCCTTAGGAATAAACATGTACATACATAAACACACACGTACCTCCATTGGCCAGATGTCACCCCAAATTCATCCAGCCAAGTTTCTTTCCGAAAAGCATTTTTAACTTGCAATCTATTTCCTTTGAGAAGCTCATTGGAATCTGTGGGAGTAATCTACAAATTGTGAATTTTGCATTGCAGTGACTGAACAAGTCTCCTCTCTTTTTTATTCCAGTTTTTCTTAATACTTGACTTTACTGATAATATGTCTCACACAATGTAGCTAAAAATGTTCCATGCCAGTGTCTCCATCCTACTTTTCTTCAAGGAAGAATTCCATCCAGTGGATTCTGAGGAAGTATTTGTAGACTACAGTCTTCATTAGTCTTCAGTCTGGAGCCATCATCTTTTCCCCAGCCTAATGGGCTCAAGGCAGCACATATGATTCCCACCTCCATTTTATCCTTACAATAAGCATGTGTGGCAAGCTAGGCTGAGAGCGCAAGGTCATGTAGTGAGCTTTATGGCAGAGCAGAGAACTGAGCTCTGGGCTAAGTCCAACACTCTGTTGTATTTTATGTGGTGTTGCTGCCTCTTATTAGAAAGGCAATTTAGTGGAGAGAAAAACAAGGCAAAGCAGACGGAGCATTTACCAATCCTACAACACATGAAGGCTAAAAAGAGAGACCACGCTTTCTTTGGTTAGGAAAAGGTAAAATGGTAGAACTCAGCTTCTTGCATTTAAATATGCAGGCAGAGCTTATAGTTTCAAAGAAGAGTTTGTTCAGTACATTTCTATGTGTTCAGGCAGGAGAGAGAGCAAGCACATGCACCCAGCAATAGAGGAAGGCAGGGGGGGGGGGCAGAAGAAGGAGCAGGAAAGAGGAACCAGGAAGCCCCTGTAGGCTATAGAGTCCCTATGGCTAATGATGCCCATGCATTAACTAGCTAACTGCCAAACTGCCCCCTTCCTGTAACTTGTAATATTCCCAACACTGTTCCCTATAGGGCAGGAGGGTTCAAATGACCCCACATCTGAAATAACATGTGACGGTGGCTGGCATGTTGAAATAATGCATGACAGAGGTTCTGGAGCCATGACCCCCCATTGCATGCAGCATCCATGTCCCCCAGCATCAAAGCCTTAAGCTAGCATATGTGGGGATTTGCACATGTCCTAATAGATGTAAGATGCAGCCCTTCTATGGCCAATCAGGGTTCCTCCTCACATGAAGATTACACCAGTAACCACTCTCAGAAGAAAAAACAACAACTCTACTATCAGTCAGGATAGATGTATATAAAGATGTTTGGGCCCAACTGAGTAACTGACTGACTCTTGCAGGGACATCAGTCAACATGTTTGCGCACTTCTGTAACAAATGGAAAGCTGAAATGTAATCCAAGACATCCAGATTAATCAAAACAGTGATGGTGCAACAAATAAGGTATCACAATAATATTGCCCATGAAAAACTGCAGATTGAGTCCATTGCACTTGTATTGCGCTTTGCTCCCAAGCTACATTGCAGACAAATGCAGGACCAGTGCAGGCAAATGCAGAATATTATACATGGGAGAGGATGCCTCCTGAAGCCCATCTAGTGCAAATTTTACCACTGGGTGGAGAACAGTTGATGTAGGCAAACTATTTGGAAAACTCAGGTATGCTGACTCACGTCAGCATGAGAACTGAGCAAAATATTCTCTGGTTCCAATTTTCAGGTGAGAATTTTGGCGGGGTAGATATTTTTTCTGAGGAAGTCTTAGATGTTATGAATGTTCATATTTTTTTCAACCTCATACTATCATTGTTTCTGGTGGCTGCTGCTCCTACCTTCTACCTAGATTAGTCATATGAGAGAGCCCACCCAGTGGGGATCACACAAAGAATGGAATTATGTCAGAAGAATACCAGTGTGGTGTAGTGGCTAGAGTGTTGGACTGGGAGTCAGGAGATCCAGGTTCTAGTCCCCTCTCGGCTATGGAAGCTCACTGGGTGACTTTGGGCCAGTCACAGACTCTCAGCCCAATCCACCTCACAGGGTTGTTGTTGTGAGGATAAAATGGAGAGGAGGAGGAGAATGTCAGCCGCCTTGGGTTCCTTGCAAGAGGAAAAAAGGCGGGGTATAAATGCAATAAATAAATAATAAATAAGAATACCATGTGCCCAATCAGATTTGATTACATGATGATACTGAGGGCAAATGAGGGCAACATAAGTGAATAGGCAAACATTTTCACAATGGATACTGAAGAGGGGAAGCATGTTTGGGCCCTTATGAAAAAAACTGAGAGGGGTTTTGTGTGAGACCTTCTGAAGACTCATGCATGATATTAGAACACAGTAAAGGTAATACCTAGATCAGCAGGGGGAACTTTGGGGGTCTACAGTCCACTTTCCACCCCCCTCAAGATGCCCCATGCAGTCTGCACTCCTTTGGCTGCCCAGCCGCTGAAATTCAGCAGCATGTTGGTGGCAAAAAATTTGGTGGGTTGGCAATGAATTTTGCCAGCAAGCCACTATGGAGGCTGAAAGGGGAAACATTTAGCTCTGTAGCAGTTTGCTGCTGAATTTTGGTAGGAAATCACAATTTTTTTTGTCACTGCCATGCTGTCGAATTTTGGTGGTATGGAGGTGGTAGGGCTTCCAGGAGTTGCACCAGAGGCTGGGAGGGGGCATGTGGCCAACAGGCCATGTGTTGCCTACTCAACATATATCTCTGAGTTCACACACTTGGGAGGTGGGCTAAAAGTTTGGAAACATCTGAAGGTTGTGTTCTTCCATTTTAGAGAGAGACACAAGTCCATTCTTCAAATACATTTCACCCGTAAGACATGGGTGAATCCCATGCATTTTAAAACAATTACAGGAGGCAGCTGTTAATGGGATGGGGAGGAACCTTGCTCAGTGGTGAAACAGGTACTTCATAGTCACAAAGCCCCAGCCAGATTCAATCTCTGGCACATCTCATTTGGACAGTATCCCAGGTGGCGGTGTGGGGACAAACCCTCACTTGAGACCTTGGACAGCCATTCAGAATAGACAATACTGGGCTAGACAGACCAATGGTCTGACTCAGAAGAAGGCAGCTTCATATGTTCTATCAATGGTCTGACTCAGAAGAAGGCAGCTTCATATGTTCTATCAATGGTCTGACTCAGAAGAAGGCAGCTTCATATGTTCTATCAAAGTAGCTACTGTAAGCCAGTGGAAGCTGGTGGCTCTGATTTCGGTGGGGCTGTGAATCCATTCTGGGTTTTAGTCACAACCAGCCAGAACTCTACAGGAGCTATCCAAGGTGCTGAAACTATTTGAGCGGTATGATTAAGCACCTTGGACAGCTCCTTTAGAGTTCTGGCTGGTTCTGACTGAAACCCAGAATGGATTCACAGCCCCATTGAAAATGGAGTCCATTGTTTTAGGCCCAGCTTGATATGCCTGAAGAACAAATCATTGCTTTGTAGTGACATACCAATTCTCCAAGGCCACTTCCGCCCACAGCGTCATGCACGTAGTCAACTGTGACAAACTGTACAATAAGCAGGAGGGGGAGGGGAATCTATTTTTGCCACTGCACACAGGAAATACATTCATAATCAACACACATCTGCCCCCATTAGTTAACTGAATATTTGATGTGCACTGTATTGCTTTGGGCTTAGTCAGCACAGAGGGTGGGTGCTTGACACAGCAGCTTCTGATCTAACCAGACACAATGTGACCCATGCATCAAATTGCACCCGAAGAGACTTGTTGTTTCCATAATACACAAGAGAAGGCAATGCCTCTGACAGGAACATTTGCAGCTGCCCTTCCTTATTAAAGGTAACAGCCTTTTAACAGGTCCTTGGCACTGAATCCTCATTCTATAAATGTTATTCTATTTGAACGAATCTGTATGATGTTTTGGAGATATTTAATAGCCTCTATAGCAGAAAAGGCTAGTGAGGAGAAGGAGAAGGGGATGGATATGCCATTATGGCAGCGTTCATACATATGATAATTGCAGCAATTGAGGACTGTTCTGCATGTTCTGATGGCCCTTTCACTTGCATAGCAGCCGTTTGGATTCAGGGTGCCCACATGGCAGCCTGATATCCCTCCTCTTCAAAAGGAGATGAGGAACCAGAGGTAAAAGTGCAACGTGTTCATAAACATGCAGCACTTGTAATGTTCTTTCCCTCTTTCTTGCTTTGCAGATTGATCACTAGTGAATTATTTGGATATATTTTGTATTCTTTGGCCATTGTTTTATTCAGGCATATCTACTCTGATTGGATCTTGTTTATGTGCATAGGATGAATGATTGCTACTCATCCCTTCTCCCTTCTCTCCTCACAAGCCTTTTCTGCTCCAGAGACTATTGGAGAAAGGCTAAAGCTCCATGGCAGAGCTCCAGCCTTGAATGCAGAAGGTCCCAGCTTCAGTCTCTGGGCTCTCCAGTTGAATTAATTAGGAAGCGGGTGATGGGGACTTTTCCTCAGCAGAATCTTACGTATTCTCCTACGAATAAACATGCTAAATTTCAGGAAAGTAAAAAAACACACACCTCAAAGTCCATGGACACCATGCCGCCTGAGGGGGCTGTGAGGACTTGAGGCCTTTTGACCACCTCAGGATCCTACTTCTAGTCACCAGGTCAGGTGCTTTGGTCAGTGTCTCTCCTCACACTGCCACTTTTAGGCTCTCACCCACACCCCCCTGTGTATTGTGATGCTTCACCACTCTCTCAATTGCTGCTATCAATAACCCCTTTAGAGCTGCTTTCTCTCTTTTTGGTAGCACAGACCAAGCAGCCAGCGCGTGGGGGTTATTCCACGAAACCCATCCTAATAACTAAAAAGGAAACTGTCGTTTAAAATTGAAAACAAAGAAGGTTTATTTGGTACAGCAGGACTGGAACTAGGAACTGGGTTGGGATGAGGAAAGGATATCAGGCATGATGATTAAAATAAGGCAACCCTATAAACAGCACAATATAACTATCGCTTTAAGTTCTATGTTCAAAAACCTCTCACATTATCTGACACATTCTCTATCCCATAGACTGTCTCACTTGATGTTCTCACTCTTATCTCCCAAGCTCAATTCAGGCTGCTCTGGCTGTACCCAGACTACCTCCTCCCAGACTGCTCTGACTCTCTAGAAGCAATCCCCCCACCCTTTTCTGCACAAGCTCTCATCCAATCACAGTGCCTTCCATTCTCACTCAGCCACTCCCCTTTTCTTCCACTTGCCACACTGTCATTCCTGCCCACACTCTGCCAAACCCCGCCTCACACTCACCTGTCAATCATTCCAGACACATACCAGCCACAATACACATATACAAACCTTTACTACTTACATATTGTGCATGTGGAATCACCACATTACCCCCTCCTTTTTGAGAAAAGCGCAACACTATGCTTAACTAAGGACAGTGTGCAGCTTTTCCAAAAATAGGGGAAGATAACCCATTTACATTTTATGTTTGTATGTAATCTTCTTTCCTCGGGTCTTCCAATCTTCTTTTCTTCTTAGGGGTTTGCCGGTCACCTCTCTGCAACTGGACACTGGATACAGTTCACAATAAAAGACTCTTTGGCACAGTTCTTAGCTTTGGTTTTTCCTTTCTTCTTTCTTCTGTTCTTCTTTTCTTCTGTGAGACTTGTTGGTCACCTCACTGCAACCGCATTGGACTCATCTGCTTCTTTCTTCATTAATTAGAGATGATATATACAGCTTAAGTAGCTTCTTTATTTTTTAATTTTATGTAATAGGATACCTAGACAAGGTTGTCCACTAAGACGTTATCTTTGCCTTTTATATGTACTATTGACATGTGTTACTCCTGCAAACTCCAGGACCATCTTTGTAATTGGGAGTTGCTATTTTTCATGGAGTGCAACCATCTCAAGGCATAATGGTCGGTCAGTAAGGTAAATTGCTGATCCCATACATAGCACTTCAGCTTACTTAAAGCCCACACAATGGCCAGACATTCCTTTGGTACTGTGGAATAATTTTTGTCATGTTGGTTCAGCTTTCGGCTTAGATGTGCCACTGGGTGTCTTATATTGTCTTGTTCTTGCATCAGAACAGCCGCTAGACATGAATCTGAAGCATCTTGTTCTTGCATCAGAACAGCCGCTAGACCTGAGTCTATTAAGAATGGCTTTCCAGTCAGATGCATGTAAGTTTGGGTATTTTCTTAACTTTTCTTTCAAATCTGTGAAGAGTTTTTGTCACTCTGCAGACCATTGCACCAAATTTGGCTGACATTTTTTGGTGAGAGCATGCAGAGGTATAGCAATCTCTCCAAAGTTGGGGATAAATCTTCTATAATACCCAGCCATTCGCAGAAAAGCATGTACTTGTTTCTTTGTTTTAGGTGGTTCTAGCTTTGCTATGGCTTCCACACTGTCCCTTATAATATATGGCCCTTCCCAGGCAGCTGTCATTTTATCTCGCCTAGTGGGTAGGAATACCATAACTTTACCCCCCATTTCAAATTGTCTGTTACGAGCATCTTTGTCATACCATGTTTTCTGCTTTACCTGAGCAGCTGCTAAATTGGCTTTCACTAATTCCATCATGGAATCAATTTTTTTCCCTCAGTCTCAAGACATATGCTATAGTGGAAGTTTTGGCTTCCCCCAACTCTCCTTCCCAATTTTGCCTCAGAATGGAGAGGACTCCTTTAGCCTGTCTCTTAAACATTAATTCAAATGGAGAAAAACTAGGGATGGCGGAGAATTCTGCCATGGATTTTAGTGAGGCTGAATGCACTGGCATTCGGCCCCCCGAAATCCGTGGCAGAACGGCCAGCCCCCCTCGCCCCCCCGTGGATTCCCCCTGGGACGACGCTTACCTGGGGCGGATGTTCTGGATGACGGTGGCAGCGGCTGGTCTTTTGAACGGCTGCCGCGGCCACCATTGTCGTCTTGGTCTTTGCCGTGATAGGCTATGTAAATATTTACATAGCCTATCACGGCAAGCAAATAAAAAAAAAATGGCGTACGCAAATGGCGGTGGCTACGGCGGCTGCCATTTGCATTCCCTATTTTTCGCCGTTCTAGCCTATGTAAATATTTACGTAGGCTATTACGCGAAAAAAAGGGGAACGCAAATAGTGTAGTGGGAGCTATTTGCGTTCCTTTATTTTTCATTGTTCCTTTATTTTTCGCTGGAGTCCCCTGTATCCAGCATTCTACGTAAATATTTACATAGGCTAGAAGGGCAAAAAATAAAGGAATGCAAATAGAGCCCACTATGCTAATTGCGTTCCCCTTTTTTTCGCTGTAATAGCCTATGTAAATATTTACATAGGCTAGAACGGCGAAAAATAGGGAACGCAAATGGCGGCCGCTGTAGCCGCTGCCATTTGCATATGCTGTTTTTTTTGGGGGGGGGGTTAACCATGATAGGCTATGTAAATACTTACATAGCCTATCACGGCTAACGCAGGGATGCAAATGGCGGCCACTATGGCGGCCGCCATTTGCGTCCGCACCAGCCCGTCCGCGGCCAGAAATCCAGCTGTGGAGCGGAGCCGGCCGGGCAGGATTCCAGGGGGGAGGACCGGATCGCCTCCCCCCCTGTTGAGGATTCCAGGAGGAGGGACAGAGCACCTCCCCCCCCATGAATCAATCCGCAAAAAGGTAAGTGAGTTTCGTACATCCCTAAAAAAACCTGTAGAGTCCTGAGCAATTTCTCTATAGGAAAGCAAAAAACAAGGCAGTTTGTCATCCCAGTCTTTCCCATTCTTGTTAGCATACAACTTAATCATTTTTTTTAGGGTGCCATTAAAGTTCTCAACCAACCCATTCGTTTGTGGATGGTAACTGGTTGACTAAGTGCTTTATTCCACACATTTTCCAGACTGCCTGCAATACTTCAGAGAGGAAGACTGAGCTTCTGTCTGAAAGAATTTCTGAGGGAAATCGTAGTCTCATAAAGATCTTGAGCAGTGCTTCCCCTACAGAATCTACCCTGACTGAGGATAGGGGCTCTGCATAGGGATATCTAGTGGCAAAGTTTATCACTGTTAGGATATATTTCTTTCCTTTCCGGATAGGTTGTGGAAATGGTCCAGTGATGTCAATTACTACCCTATGAAAAGCTTCTCTTATTTTTGGCAGTGGCTGTAAAGGTGCTTTTGCTTTATAGCTCTGTTTATCCACCAACGGACAAGTTTCACAAGACTGACAGAACAAGTATGTGTCCCTCACAACTCCAGGCCAAAAATAATGAATATTTTTTGTTTTTCCTATACCCATATGCCCAGCACAAGGTGGATTATGGGCAATTTCCAGCAACTCTTTTCTGTATTTGGCAGGGACCAGCAACTGTTCAAATGGCTCTTCCTTCAAAGATCTGCCTCTCCTAGGGATCCACAATCTATATAGCAACTCTTTTTTCCAGATAAATTGCTCCCCATGGGTTGACAAATCAAAAGGTCAAAAGGCCGGCTGCCGCTCCCACCCCGCATGAACACCCGCCGAACCGCCGGCCGGACCCGCCACCGGGAGGGACATTCGGGAAAGGTAAGTCCCGTCCCGGGGGGGGGGTGCGGGGGTGGGGGGGTGCAGAGAATTTCTCCCCAAAACGTGTTCGGGGGGCCGAACACGTTGGCGCTCAGCCCCCCGAAGTTTCGGGGAGAAATTCTTCGCCATCCCTATCCATGATAGGCTATGTGACGATTAACGTAGCCTATCACGGCTGACTTTGCCGATCTAGCCGTGATAGGCTACATAAATCGTTACGTAGCCTATCACGGGACTTTTTTTTTTTTTTTACTTTTCTGTTGAAGTTCGCGGCCGGGGAGATGGGGCGCTTCTCCCCGGCCTGAATTTCAGCCGGGTGAGGTGGGAAGACACCCCCCGCTCGCATGAACTTCGGGGGGGGAAGCGAAACACCTCCCCCCCACCGCAAAAAAAGCTGCGGGACAAGGTAAGTCCCTTTCGTACATCCCTACTTTCAATACCCTAATATCCCAGTATTTCCCCTTAATGTGCTCTGATTTTCCGCCTTTGCTACCATATCCAGTCATAGTCCCCTACCCCAGCTGTCCATATACGGCAGTATTTGTATTTCCCTCCTGAACAATCATAGCTCTCGACAGCCCCATGTCTTCTTCTGGCTACCGATCGCATAGCTTCCTCAGCAGTCCCTGTTTCCTCAGCAACAAGCGAAGGGCTGGATGTGTGCACACTTGTCTAATCTCGGAAGCTAAGCCGGGTCGGTCCTGGTCAGTGCTTGGATGGGAGACTGCCTGGGAATCTGGCTTCCTGCACTGAGCAGGGGGTTGTTCTATCCCTTCAAGTGAGACTAAGTTTTACCCCCTCCTATCCCTTGCTCTGGATGTGTTTTTTTAAATTCAGACGTTATCCTCGCAGAATCGGGGCTTCTCCACTATGTTTTTTTCCCCCTAATTGTGGCATGATCTTCAAAGCTTCACAGATTCGAAGCTTCAAAGATCATGCCTCAATTAGAAAAAAAAACATTGTGGAGAAGCCCCGATTCTGCGAGGATAACGCCTGAATGTTTATTGTATTGTGATGCTTCACCACTCTCTCAATTGCTGCCACCAATAACCCCTTTAGAGCTGCTTTCTTTCTTTTTGGTAGCACAGACCAAGCAGCCAGCGCGTGGGGGTTATTCCACGAAACCCTTCCCAATGACTAAGAAGGAAACTGTCGTTTAAAATTGAAAACAAAGAAGGTTTATTTGGTACAGCAGGACTGGAACTAGGAACTGGGTTGGGATGAGGAAAGGATATCAGGCATGATGATTAAAATAAGGCAACCCTATAAACAGCACAATATAACTCTCGCTTTAAGTTCTATGTTCAAAAACCTCTCACATTATCTGACACATTCTCTATCCCACAGACTATCTCACTTGATGTTCTCACTCTTATCTCCCAAGCTCAATTCAGGCTGCTCTGGCTGTACCCAGTCTACCTTCCTCCCAGACTGCTCTGACTCTCTAGAAGCAATCCCCCCACCCTTTTCTGCACAAGCTCTCATCCAATCACAGTGCCTTCCATTCTCACTCAGCCACTCCCCCTTTCTTCCACTTGCCACACTGTCATTCCTGCCCACACTCTGCCAAACCCCGCCTCACACTCACCTGTCAATCATTCCAGACACATACCAGCCACAATACATACGTACAGACCTTTACTACTTACATATTGTGCAGTGGAATCACCACAGGGGCCACTTCGCAGCAGATTCCGCAGGTCAGATTCTTAGAAATCCAAGCTCATTTTAGTCCATCTTGAATGTTTCCACCATCCCTACCTGATGGTGAGCACTAACTCATGAAAACATCTTTCACAATCTTTCTTGGTCTTTAATGCACCACAGAAATAGGTGATATTTTTCATACAAATAGTTATGTTATATACTTGAATCTGTCTCCATCTTCCATTCAAAGGGGTTCCAGGACCAGACTTCTGTGAGAAGAAGGGCTCTGCTACCCAATTTTTGGGATTCCTCTAGCCCTCACCTGACACCACATCTCCGCCTTTACAGCAGGGTCTCCTAACTCTCTGTGTAGCATTTTCAGGGGCCTGAAGGAGCTGCCATTGGAAGTGGGTGGGGAAATCCACTTCTGCCAGTGCAGTTGATCTAGCTTAAATCTGGATCCAACCCAAGATCAATTTATGTTGCATAGAAATGCCACATCACCTGGTCTTCTAATCCTATAGCTAAGCTTGAAGTGCCTATTCAGGTCAAGCAGTGACTTGGGTTTCTCCTGCCCCACTTCCCAAAACAATCCCCTTCCCTCCCCTCCCCTCCCCTCCACTTCCCTTCCCTTAATTTCAGTTATGGCCAGTGAAGTTTTGTGACAGCCTCTGTGCATTTATAGCCAATGGAAAAAATGTTGTTGAACAAGAGGTGGGAAGAGAACACATTCAACTAACCACATTCTACAGTTGTTCAATGTAGGGATGCTTCACAGATTGTTTTCATATATATTCCAGTTCAAACTGAACTGTAGATCAGAATGGTTATTCTTCAGATTTCGCATTTCTCTGAATTTTGCAATGCAGTCATCGGATCACAAAACATACCAAAATGCATATAAAAATAAATATTTTAGGATCAAAGAAGGTTTAGGTATGCATGTTTTCTGAGAAAAAAGTTCAAAAATAGATATTTAAATATCATGCAGATCAAAACAATATAAATTTGCAGATTAGTGAGGAAGCAGGACAGGATGTTCTTATAAATGAACACATGCAAAACTGACACAGACTGGAAATAGGCCCATCCATCCCTAGTTCTGCACAATTATGCTGCATAGGACTCGGATAAATGATAAGAGGAGAGCAAGTTATGATAAGAGGGCTACAAGTTGTCACCTTGCGTCACCACTGGCTCTTAGGGGTAGCCGTGTTGTGGCAAAAACAATGAAGAGTCTTGTGGCACCTTAAAGGCTAACAACTTTAGTCTAGGATAAGCTTTCGCGGACCCTACCTACTTCATCAGTTGCACCTGATGAAGCGGACAGTGACCCCAAAAGCTTATGTCAAGAATAGGAATGGATGGACTCCTCTGTGCCCGGCTTCATAGGCTGCTTGTCGAGCTGCCGCTGCCCGCCCCTCCTCGCAGCACCACGCAAGCTTCTCAGTGGCTCAGCAAGCGGGCAATGAGGCTTCAAGGCAACCTGCCACCATTGCGAGCTGCTGCAATCCTGCCCCCACTGGCTCTGAAGCCCTTGTGGCCTCCTTCCTTGATTGCGAGGGCTTTCCCCTGCTGGCTCAGTCTCTTTCCTTGCAAGGCTCAGTCCTTGCAAGGAGAGCGTGAAGGGGCCTTTTCTGGGCACCGGCAGAGGGAGGTACAGCTGCTTGGTGGCGGCAGCAGCAGCAGCAGCCCCTCGTGCTCCTTACTTGCAAGGAGAGCATGAAGGAGGCCTTTGACGGAGAAGGCCCCTTTGTGCTGTCCTTGCGAGGAAGGAGCACCAGGGACTGCTGCTGCCGCCACTGGCAGAGAGAGGAGCAGTTGCTCTGTGGTGGCAGTGGCTCCTTTGTGTTCCTTCCTTGCAAGGACAGCACCGAGGGGGGCTTTTCCCTAAAAGCTGATTTTACAATTGTCTTTCACGGAAAGGCCCCCTTCATGCTCTCCTTGCAAGGAAGGAGCACAAGGGGCTGCTGCCACTGCCGCCACCAAACAACCCCAACTGGCTCTGAAGCCCTCAAGTTCTCCTTCCTTGCAAGGAGGAGGGGGGCTTGCGGTTGGCTTGCGGTGATGGGGAGTCCAGTGGCCACCATGGCCCATGACGAGGGCGGGCTGCTCCTGGCTGCTTGCCGAGCCCCGGGGTTCTTGTTGACCCGGTCTGCGAGTGCTCTGCAGTTTGGTGAGCGGGGTCCACGGGAGTGGCTACAGGGGAGCCTGCCGGACTCCCAGTTGCAGGCAGGCACTCGCCATATTCCTAGTGAAGAATACATTTGCCAGTCTTGAATGTGCCACAAGCTGCCTAGAGTAAAGGGAAGTGTGGCACCCGTCCCAAATGGAATTTTACATCCGCTCCACAAAACCAGACATGGTCCTGCAGTATAGGCTGCATACAGAATGGAAAAGGGATTCCTGTTTTTTAAAGAGACAATCACATCTCCCTAATGACGTGCAAAACCTTGACTCCTAGCAACACCACCAGCAGAATGCCAAGAGCCACGGTAACGATGACAAATGTTTGCAGCCCGGGCCTGCCGTTGTTATTTATCATTCCCACCGCTGTAATTGAATTATGGGTTGCCTTCTGGTAAATTGTAGCCCTCCCCCTTCGCCTTATCCCACTGCCATGCTAAAAGTGTAGATAACAGGAATGCTTTCCCCGCTGTAGTTCAAAGACAACTGAACATCCTTGACACCGTGGATCACAATGCACTCGGCTATAGACACAGAACATTTTCTGTGCCTGCCAAGAGAGCAGCTGATAACAACAGGAGGCCAGAACCTCAGTCAGGCATCTGTGTTCTGAATGCCCATTGTTGCTGGCCAGGGCCAAGAGTTCAAGCAGTGCTCATAATGTATAGAGGCATAATGAGAGATGGTGTGTGGGGGGGGAGCCGGGTCTGTGCAGTACCTTCAGCTATTGCTTCAGCTCCCAGATGCCTGCTGCTAGCACAACCTGCTGAGCTCAAGGAGCACTGACTGCAGTTCACTTCTCGCCTCAAGCAAGTGTCCTGTCCAACCCTCCTGTGATCTTTTTATTCCACTTTTTAGTTCTTGTACATGGCATACCACTGGGGGCTATTCAGAGATCTTTTACGCAAGGACATTTTAATCCATTCTCTTCATCCCAAAGTAGTTCTGTGCCTCTGGAGCTGAAAACACTACCTCACACAGCCAGGAGATTACACGGAGGAAGTCGAAAGAATTTCATCTTTGGACACAGTGTGATGGAAATAATTAGTTGCTTTGGAATGGAAAGGCTGATTTTGTACCATTTCCACAGTGAAGATGAAGCGTTCTTAAAAAAGAAACCAAGATGCTGTGCACAATATGAACCATTTTTAACTCCCCCCTGCCCACTTATCCTGAGTAAGCAGGAGCCCATGAAAAGGATTTTGTAGGAAGAAGTGCTGGTCAAGGTGTGTCCTGCTCATTCTCTGGGGAACTAGGTATTGCATCTGCAAGAAGACAGAATTATTTTAATGACAGACAGACAGACAACATGGTAGTTGTCTTTTGCTAGAAGGAGAGGCAACACTGTCTGTCTCCTAGTATTTGGCTAAAAATTAGTCCCCAAAAGTGTGTGTGCCTGTTTCTCTAAAATGCTGATGCGGATGTCACAGTTATGCATCTGGCAAACTACCTTGGAAGCACAGTGATGCATCATATGCTTTGTATATATAAGGTCCTGAGTTCAATCCGTGACCTAGCTACCAAAAGGATCTTATGTGCAGGGCTGGGAAAGACATCTGCTGGAGACCCTTAAGAAGCCACTGCTAGTCAGTGAGAGAGCACTGGGTTTGATGAGTCAATGGGATGGCTCAGTATGGCCACCCATACTTCCCCCACAAAACCCAGTTGCTCACATGCTGGTGCCGAGCCTGTTTTTGCATCTCCCTATATGGATGCAGTGGCAATCAGAGATGACTTCCAAGGTCCCTTCCAACTCTGGCCCCTAAACAGCAGCAATTTGCCAGCTTTGGAGCTTGAGTGCACATGGAAATCAACACCACACATGTAAAACCAAAAGGGCATTTTTGTTCATCGAATATTTCGAAGGTGCACAGTCTATGGGAACAATGTGTTCAGAGACAGAATGCCACCGGGTACTAGGGAACAGCAGTGTGTCTGTGGGATACCTGTTGCCTCATTTATTTATTATCCAATTTTATGTCCCAGTTTTAAAAAATAAAATACTGAAAACAGCACACAGTCCAGAAGAATAAAATGGTACAGAGTAATTAAGAACAATGGCAGTGAATCACACTAAAAGGGCTAAAAGCCTGGATCAAGCATTGCCTGTTTGTGGCCTTTTCAAAGGAATCTGGTGGGCCTGTAGGAAACAGAATGCTGGCCTAGATGAAACTTTAGTCAGATCTAGCAGTCTCTTCTTATGCAGTATGTGTCCTATTTTTAACTGAATTACCTGTTTGAATGCATGCTACCAGCAGCCTGAATGACTAAGTCCTATCCTATCTGCGAAGCCAGCCTGCATGGTGCTGCAGTAGCAGCCCCCATGCCTCTAACTCATGATGCCCCCTGAGAAGGGCGTTTGAGTCCCACTCCCCCATGATCTGAGCATATGGGCGGGGGTGGTGAGTGGGGGTGGTGAGGGTGCTTGAGGTTTTGCTGTGATAAGGATGTGCTTGAATAATTCTGATCTGGGGGCCTATGGAGGTGGTGCTTCTACTCCAGTGATTGGAGGCAGATGTCAATTTCAGTTGTTTCTGCCTGATGATATGGACAAGGTGTTGGGAGCAAGGCAAACAGCCATGTGCTCTCTCAGCCCTTGCCCTTCTTGGCAAATAAGAACTAGCTTGGGGAGGGGGGGTATTGCCAGTTTGTTCCAGAGTGAGGTGAACGTGTCTTTATGTGAAGGGGTGCTAAATGCTGCACTTAAGGAGGCAGCAGTGCAGCCACTCTTAAAGGAACTCATTCTGGACCCAATGGTATTTGACAACTACTGCCTGGTCATGACCCCCACTCCTTTCTTGGGGAAGGTACTTGAGAGGATCGTGCATGGACAACTGCACACATTCTTGGGGGCTGCTGGTTATTTAGGCCCATTTCAGTCTGGGTTCCAGCTGGTAAATGGACTAAATAAGCTTTGGACACTCTGGTGGATGACCTTTATCAAGAGAGGGACAGGAGGAGTTGGACCCTGTTAATTCTGCTTGATCTCTCATTGGCTTTTGATACCATTGTCCATGGTATCTTCCTGGACCCACTCAGTGGGTTGGGCTTTAGAAATACTGTGTTACAGTATATCCAGCCCTACCTGCAGGGTCAGTTTCAGAAAGCAACACTGGGTGACTAATCCTCAGCTCCTTGGCAACTGAGGTATGGGTTCTGCAGGGTACCACCTTGTCCCCAGTGTTGTTTAATATCTATATGAAGTTGCTGGGAGTGGTCATTAAGGTATCTGGAGCAAAGTGCCATAAGCAAATAAGCATGTTTAACAAAATGCATTAAGAGTGTGGTGTTGATAGTGGTGACAGTGACGGTGGTGAAGCTCCTGGCACTGATTGGATAAGCTGCCATGATGTCACAGATGGGCATCTAGGCAAAGCTGTCTCTAGCTTCCACGGGCTGTTAAACTCCTACATAGGAGCAGAGTAGAGAGACGTCTCTAAGGAATGAGAGTTGGTGGACCTAGGAAAGGAATTTGCCACGCTAGCCCCCTGGTAAGCCAGCATTATTCATCCTATATTGCACGGCAAACAAAAAGCAATGACAATCAACAAAAAGTGCCCACAGGAGATGCAGTATTTGATTTAGTACACCAAGATGTCATACTCAGTGAAAAAAGAAACAAGAAACAGTAACAATAAAATAAAATCTGACATTTCATAAAGCGTTTCCTTGTTTAAATGTTAGTTTTGCCCTCTCATGCAGTATATCGTTTGTGAACCAATCATTCTTTTCAGTATGTACATAAAATCTCCACATCGATATGATGTTCAGTCTGGACTTAGTTCTTCTGAAAGAGTTGAATAAAAAGCTATGAGGGTCAGAGTCATCTGCTGATATGAACCAAATGCAGAATAATCCAATGCAGGTCATTCTGTGTCAACGCGTCTGCTTTACCTTCTTTTGCGATCGATCTTTCATCAGAATTAGTAACAATATACATCACAAGTACAGTTTGTGACACCTGACAAACCTTTTCCTTCAACAACTGCACATTAAGAGATGCCCTTGAAGAGCATTTTCAGATCAAATTAGAAAGGCAAGGTAAGAATACTGTGGGGATGCAATGCTATGCATCCAAGAGGCCCCTCCAGACATTCAGATATCTAAGCATGGAGGAGACGTGGGGATGAAGATGCCTATGCCAGTTCAGCCCCCTGCTCCCCCTGACTTTCCCAGTTGAACAAGTAGGTCCAAAGAGAGATTGCAATCATGTTTTGCTGAACATTGTTACAGTCCTGCATTTGGCTGGGGACCGCCAAGGGCAGTTACAACCTCTTTTCAGACTTTCTGGGTCAACAGGGGGAGGTTGCATATCCCCATGTCCCCTCTACTCTTAGACTTTTGATCACCAGGATTCCCAAACATCTGTGTTCTCAAAGACCACTCAATTCTTTTGTCCTGGAAGCTTACTCCCCCACTGCCCTGCCTCCCCAGAGGCAGTGAGGCTGCATAATAAAGTTCGCGTCATAAGGTAAAGTCTTCACAATTATGGGGCATATTATGTAGACAAAATCCACAATTAAATATTGCATAAATGCTCCATGCAAAGTCATAAAGAGAACTAAAAAAATGAAATATCCCTATTTTTTTTACAAACATAAGCATACATTTCTCTGTGTCACAAGTGAAGGAGTGGACATTTGACCACATCTTGATTAAAATTTGGAAGTGTATGGAGTGGAGCCTGGTGGCTCTGACATTAGTGGGGTGGTAAATCCACTCCGGATTCCAGTCAGAACCAGTCAGGACTCTAAAGCAGCTGTCCAAGGTGCCGAACCCATTTTGGGAATATTGTTCAGCACCTTGAACATATCCTTCAGAATTCTGACTGGTTCTGACTGAAACCCAGAGCAGATTCACCACCCCACTGACATCAGAACCACCAGCCTCCACTGGGTGTATGGTTGCCAAGAGACCAATTAAATTTCTTGGAGGCCGGTCTGGCCAACAGCCTGCCAGTTAACCATTCATTCCTTAGACTGTCTACAGCTACATGGTTTTCACAAAGCTATCCATGATATGTTTTAAGCATTAGAGAGGCTTCCCTGTCCCTTTATTTTGCTTCAATACCTGCTGATACTTGGCTTAACACATCTTATATGCTTATTTTATCTTCAGTGACAATTGTATGGATTATACACTGAATACTGCTGTCATAAACTAGAACCTTCACCTTGTAGATGTTTCTGACATAGTTGATCTCATTCTCTCCTCATAGCATACAATTAACCGGAGTGGATGGAATATGTAGGTTTTACAGGTGTTGGGTAGGAAGAATTTGATGGATAGGATTATGACCTCCAGATTCCTTCCAGTCTCACCAAACTATGCTGCTCTAATGTGCAGCCTGCTATGGAATTGCAACCCCACGAGACGCTCACCGAAAATGGAAGTGAGAGTGCATCCTGACATCATTCTAGCAGGTTTTATTTTGTAAACTATATTTGATTTCATTTCTAAATTACTCCTTTGACCCCTGCATTTTGTACTTCAAGGACACTGCCTATTCCTTTACATTTTTCTGCAGCCATTTTTCTTCACACGCGTCTTTATTTTTGCTATTTTAATTTTTACAGATAGGGATTCACAAATTCTGGCTGTTGCAATGTTGCTGTATCCCTTTTGTTTGTGAACAGATTCACACAATGGCACTGGAATCTTCCACTGTGATAAGCAAACTGATAGTGGGTCAGTGTGTTGTCCTCCTAGCTCTCTGGCAAAGCACACTGCATTTCCATTCTTCCTTCCTTCATGGTGCTCTCACTGGTTGCATGGCACTCCACTGCCTTGTTAAATCTCACAGGTCATTGCCCTATAACTTTGTGGCAAATAGGGCTGTTGTTGGTGATGTACCAAGAGTTTGGATTTAATCTAGGGCTCAGATAGATGGTCACAATTTCTGTGTCCTCAGCACTGTCTGTGGACTGTGTACATCTCCTGTACATGTTTAAATACATGTTCCTTGCCTCTCCTCACCCTGCACACACTCTGCAAGTGTGTGTAGGGGGAGAGCAATTTTATGGCCCCTAGACAGAGTCACGGGGGGCCCATAGGATACTTAGGATTCTTGGATCCATGGTCAGAGACAATGTTCTGAGGTTGGAGACACCCAGGAGACTGAGCTCCCCTCCCTGTCCCCCTTGCAGCCAGCAAGGAGAGAACCATGCCAGTTGCCTATGTGAGGTCGCAGAGGTGACCTCAGATGGAAAGGAAAGGGGGAGGTTCTGTGGGTGGAGAGGGGACTGAGGAAGTGGGGTTACAAGCTATCCCCAGCCTTCCTCAGCCTCTGCCCCTCCTCCTCAGCAGATCCCTACCTAGATACGTGAAAATGACTAACAAAAATTTAGAGTCGGGGGAGTGCAGAGGTGAAAATTGCCTCTCTACTAGGGCTGTGCAGGGACCCTCCAATCTGATTTGGAAGCCGCTTTGTGCCTTCAGAGGCAGGCCCGATTCAGCTCGGGCTGATTTGGGGAGCCCCCAACCCAACTCGGCCCCAAACCCGAAGTGGGATTCAGCCATCCAGATCCCGCTTTGCCCCCTCAGACGCCCCCACACAAACCCCCAGCTCCTTACCTGGGCGGCTGCCTCCTCCTCCTCTACCACAAACTCCACTGCTGTCACTGCCACCAGTGCCACTATAACTGCCACCGTCATTGCTGCCCACCACTGCCAGCTCCTACGCCCTGGACACACGCTGGCTCTTGTTGCAGGGAGTCGCCATTTAAAAAATGGCAACTTCCACCAAAAAGCTGACGGTGGCGGTGATGACGGCGGCAATAGCAGCGGTGATGGCGATGTCAGGTCAGGAGCTGGAGGTGCCCAGGTGGTCCGGGGTGCCAAAGCTCTGAAGCACACCGAGTGCTTCAGAGAACCCCTGACCTGCTTCAGGTCCCTTTGTGCCCCCTCCACTTCACCTCGGAAGGGGTCCAAAACAGCCCCATGAGAATTATTTTTTCTCACTTTGAAAGATTTTCTGTCATAGAATCATAGAATAGTAGGGTTGGAAGGGGCCTACAAGGCCACTGAGTCCAACCCCCTGCTCAATGCAGGAATCCAAGTCAGAGCATCCCTGACAAATGGCTGTCCAGCCTCGTCTTGAAGGCCTCCAGTGTGGGAGAGCCCACCACCTCCCCAGGTAATTGGTTCCATTGTCGTATTGCCCTAACAGTCAGGAAGTTTTTCCTGATGTTCAGCCGGAATCTGGCTTCCTGTAACTTGAGCCCATTATTCTGTGTCCTGCACTCTGGGATGTCCATGCTATCTCCACAGTAGATGCGGCTAACAATGGATGCAGGACCTTGATTCACTTGTTCCTGGGTTGATCTTGGGAGTTTGTTTTTTACTATATACAGAGTGCAGGGTTTTTAGCTGGGTTTTAGCTGCTGCCCAAGTATATTCAGGCATTTGCTTAAGGTAAGGTCACCGTCTCAGAGCAGCTGCTCCTACAGCTGGTGATCCAGTGTGTCACACAGTTCTATCCCAATGAGGCCATTTTTAGCTCTCCAAATTGCATGTGCTTTCTAAAGTACCTGGTACTGTGACATAGAAATCTCACTCTTCCCTTTCTTGCCAATCTCTTGTATTGCTTCACTGTTTCACTGCATTTTGGGATGAATATGGCTCTGAGGCTGCAATCATATACTTGTTTACCTGGGAATCAGTCCCATTGAACCCAGCGGGGCTTATGTCTGAGTATACATGCATAAGATTGCACTGCACCACTGCCATCTGAACAGTCAGTGTTGAGGCAGTGCTGAGCTTTAAGCTAGTGCACTTCTTCGTACTTGACTGCCCAGTAAGATAAAAATAAAAGTTTTACTTTAGTGCCTTTCTCTCTCTTTGTTAATTGCTGGGTCTACGTAAAGCTCAAACTCCTGCCTCCAGCCCTGTGGGTTTCAATCCATGTTCCACAGCTGCTTGTTGTGAAAAGTACTCCAGAGATCCCCCCCAACCCCCCCCCCCACTACCACCATTTTTACATTAAGATAAAGCACTTGCAGGTATTAGGTTAGAGGAAAGAGATTATACCTTGTCTGCTGTAGATCTGCTCTTACAAGCCTGGCTTCAGCATGGTTTAGGAAGGGAGTGGCTGAGACTTCCTGCTCAAGGTTTCTGGGCCTTCTTACAATTGCCCTTTTGGAAGTCTCACCACTTATTCTGATTACTAATAATACATTACTGATGATGCAGTGAGCCTTGGATGATTCTGACAGCAGAGAGTACAACCCCAAAAGGGGAAGATATTTATACAGTTTGCATTCCAGATCCTTGTAGCTTGGCTTTTTGATAAATATGAGAATATTAAATGGATTAAAATATTTGTGAATTATTGTCTTTTACTTTATTATTGAATACTCAGTACATTTATGAGATGGCTTCCTTGCTGAGAACGTCACAATACTGTTATAGTGCCTATTAATTTTTACAGCTGAAATTTGGTTATCATCAAGAAAAGCAAAAGTTAAAAATAAAACACAAAAAGCCAGTTGTTATAATTAATGGGAGCAGTAGCAAAGCACATAGAATTAATGAGAAAGATTACCTTTTTTTTTAGTGCACATATAAACTGCTAGATTGAAGGGATGTGCAAAATGAATAATGCATTTGCATAAATATCCACCAAATGATTATGCATTTGCTGATTTATGTAAGGCACTCAGATGCTATGGTGATGAGCAAAGTATAAATAAAATAGAAAGGTGATTGGTAGATAGTTGTCTCAATGAATATCAATTGAAAGTCAACACGAAATAGAATGTCAATTGGAAAAGAGAATGCTGGATATCTAGCTCCATAAGCACAAAATGTTCTTCTCAACTTCTCTAGCTACGGCCTGGTTGTCTGTCTTCACAATCTGTGGAGTGGCATAATGGACTGTAAACAGAACACCTGTTTGGGCTGTGGGCACATTTGGCAATTTGAGAAACTGTCCTGGGCACTACCACAATACGGCTGCCATGGAAGAAGTGACAAAGGACAAGTAACCTGCCCAAAAGACTGAGTAGAAGGCAGGGATGGGGTCTGAGTCCCAACATGCTAAAAACTCCTCTGAATACAGTTTTCTGCACCAACATAAACCTAATGCACAGCTATGCTAGCTGCCAATAAGAAAATATGTCATTTTTTAAAAAAAAAACAACTGGGGGGGCTAGGACACCTTGGCAGGAACCAAGAAAGGTGTCTGGGAGTGGGGATGCATTGGTGCCCATGGGCAACACGTTACCTACTCACTCTGAGATAGAATATAACTTCCCATTTATTTTATAGATGAATGGCCATCTGAGAATACCCAGATGCCCTGTTCCTTATTGATAAATTGAAAGCAAATAAATCACCAGATGGTATCCATCCTAGAGATCTCAAAGAACTCAAATATGAAATTGCTGATCTTGTAACCAAAATATGTGACATGTCTCTAAGAGCAGCCTCTGTACCACAGGATGGAAGATGGACAATGTAACACCAATTTTCAAAAAAGGATCCAAGGGGATCTGGGAAATTACAGGCTGGTTAGCTTAACACCTGTTCCAGGTAAATTGGTTGAAGATGTTATTAAAGATAAAATTAGTAAGCATATAGAAGGGCAAGCCCTGCTGAAAAAGAATCAGCACAGCTTCTGTAAAGGTAAGTCCTGTCTCACTAACCTTTTAGAGTTCTTTGAGAGTTTCAGTAAACATGGAGACAAGGGTGATCCAGCAGACATTGTCAAAAGCCTTTTGGAAGTCCAGGACTTCAGGTAAACAAAGTCCTTCACCAAAGACTCCTGAGCACACTTAGCAGTCATGGAATAAGAGGACAGGTCTTTTTATGGATCAGTAACTGGTTAAAGAGCAGAAAGTAGGAATAAATGGTAAATTCTCCCAATGGAGGGAAGTAAATAGTGGGGTCCCACAGGGATCTGTATGAGGACCAATGCTTTTCAACCTGTTTGTAAATGATTTGGAATTAGGAGTGAGCAGTGAAGTGGCCAAATTTGTGGATGACACCAAATTATTTAACGTGGTTAAAACAAAAAGGGATTGTGAAGAGCTCCAAAAGGAGCTCTCCAAACTGGGAGAATTGGCATCTAAATGGCAAAAGCGGTTCAATGTAAGCAAGTGTAAAGTGATGCACATTGGGGCAAAAAAACCCAACTTCAAGTATAGCCTGATGGGATCTAAGCTAGCAGTGACTGACCAGGAAAGAGATCTTGGGGTTGTGGTGGACAGCTCAATAAAGATGTCAACCCAGTGTGTGGCCACTGTAAAAAAAGGCAAACTCCATGTTAGGCATAATTAGAAAAGGAAGTGAGAATAAAACAGTCAATATCATACTGCCCCTATACAAATCTATGGTGCTATCACACTTGGAGTATTGTGTACAGTTCTGGTCACCACACCTAAAAAAAGATATTGTAGAGCTGGAAAAAGTGCAGAAAAGGGCAACTCATCAAGGGGCTGGAGCATCTCCCCTATGAGACAAGGTTACAACAGCTGGGATTGTTTAGCTTGGAAAAAAGGCGGGTAAGGGGAGACATGATAGACATGTACAAAATTATGCATGGTGTGGAGAATGTGGAGAGGGAGACATTTTTCTCCCTTTCTCAAAACACTAGAACCCGGGGTCATCCGATGAAGCTAATTGGTGGGAGATTCAAGACAGATAAAAGGAAGTACTTCTTCATACAGCACATAGTTAAACTATGGAATTTGCTATCACAGGATGTAGTGATGGCCACCAATTTAGATGGCTTTAAAAGAGGGTTGGACAGATTCCTGGAGGAAAAGGCTATCAGTGGCTACTAGTCTTGATGGCTATGTGCTACCGCCAGTACCAGAGGCAGTGAGCCTATGTACACCAGTTGCTGGGAAACATGGGTGGGAAGGTGCTGTTGCACTCATGTAGTGCTTGTGGGTTCCTGGTCAACAGCTGGTTAGCCACTGTGTGACCAGAATGCTGGACTAGATGGACCCTTGGTCTGACCCAGCATGGCTCTTCTTATGTTGTTATGTTCAGAGGGTACAGCTAAGTCAGGCTTCCCCAACCTGGGATCCTCCAGAAGTTTTGGACTATACCTCCCATCAGCCCCAGCCAGCATGGTTGGGGAAGGCTGTGCTAAGCCAAACCTGGTCTTCAGCTGGGGCCATTCAGCAGCAGGAAAAGGATCCAGGTAAGAGATCAGAGTAGAGGTTCTAGGGTCAGGCAGGGTCCTCAAGATAATGGAAAGCTTCCAAGGAAGCATCCAGCAGAGACCAGAGATTACTGGATGCCTTATATTTATCAGCAGGTCTCAGAGACTGCCAGGGGCCATCCCTCAAATGGAGCTGATGCTTTGAACTGAAACCTCAAACTAGTGAATGTACTCAGATTGTGCCCTGTAGTTACCCCAACAACCTGGCCTGGGTGGTCCTAGCAGAACACAAACAGCATTTGCTGGTACAACGGGCTTTCCCGAATAGGACACTGACCATAGGTTCCAGGTCTAGCAGATTCAGGAGCTGGGACATCTCTGTGCAGATGGCCCTGGGTTGGGGTCAGAATCTGCAGTAGCACAAAAAGAAAAGGGGTGGAGTTTGCCACAAGGAAAGGTACAAAAGGGACACCCCGATGGCTCCATCTCACTCCAGAGTGGCTGTAGCAGTGGCGATTTGGAATGAACCTAGCAAGGGAATATTGTGCAGAAACAACTAGAGTATGTTCATTCCATAAGGCTGCTGCTTCTATATGTAACTGCAGCTGTATATGACTGAGACTAGATGAAATTATGCAGGAAGACTCTTTCCAGTCAGTGCCACCCCTTTTTTAAATAGTTCGTATATCAGTATTTTAAAAGGAGGACTGCCTGTGGCCTAAGACCCTCATAAGCATGGCTAGTGGTCAGGGATGATGGAAGTTGCAGTCCAAAACATCTGGAGGGCACCAAGTTGGGGGAGGCTGACCTAAAGAGCCTCTGCCAGCCAGCCAGATAGAGCCGAGAGAGAGAGAGAGAGAGCACGTAGAGAGCCTAGAGGGATCCCAGATAGAGAGAGAGCTGAGAGAGTGCTTAGAGGTATCCTAGAGAGCAGAGAGAGAGAGACAGAGAGAGAGAGAGAGCCTAGAGAGAGCCTAGAGAGAGCCTAGAGAGAGCCTGGAGAGCCCAGAGAGAGCCTGGAGAGCCTAAAGAGAGCCTGGAGAGCCTAGAGGGAGCCTAGAGAGAGAGAGAGAGCGAGCCTAGGGAGAGCATAGAGAGCCTAGAGAGAGCCTAGAAAAAGAGAGAGAGAGAGAGAGAGAGAGAGCTTAGAGAGCCTAGAGGGAGCCTAGAGAGGCTAGGGAGCTGAGAGAGAGAGAGAGAGAGAGAGAGAGAATAGAGAGAACTGAGAGGGAGAGAATAGAGAGAGACTAGAGAGCCTATAGGGAGCCGAGAGAGAGAGAGAGAGAGAGAGAGAGCACCAAGAGAGAGCCTAGAGAGAGAGAAAGAGAGTTCTTAGAGAGCCTATAGGGAGCCTAGAGAGGCTAAGGAGCCTCGAGAGAGCTGAGAGAGAGAGCCTAGAGAGACTCCGCCAGCCAGAGTAGACAATAGGGATGGCAGATAATTCTGCCACAGACCCCAATGAGACTGTGGCGGAACAGAGCACTTACCTCCGCCTCCCTCTGGAATCCTCTTTGGCTGGATCCTGCTTGTGGCGATCCTGCGGAGCTGCAGGTCAGCTCCAGAGTGCCAGCGATATGGCCGCCATTGCCATATTGCTGGCTGAGGGGGACTGTGTCCAGATGCAAATGGCATCCAGTACACCATTAGTGGCCATAAAGGTCTTATATTAAGGTAAATGCAGCTGTACTGAGGTAAATTATGTAAATACTTACGTAAATATTTATGTATTTTTCTGCATGACAAAAAAAAAAATTGCATCCATCTGTGGGTGGATGACTGAAAGAAAGGCACCTGACAATCCGCAAAACAAAGATGGAGCAGATTTTATACAGTCCATACATCCCTAGATAACACACATTGAACTCCCCCAGCCTTGTGTCCTCCAGGTCCATGCTGGCTAGGACTGATGGTAGTTGTAGTCCAAAACATCTGGTGTGCTCCAGGTTGGGGATGCCTGACATACTCCAGAAGGGATCCAAGGCACTGTAGCAGTACATAGGTGTCGCTGTAGTGAAGGTGATCATTCTCCCTAAAGGTACCATCTGTCACAATGGTGAAAGGCAAGTGAATGGGCTTCAGGCAGGTGTCAGTGGACTGTGCAGCATAAACCCTTTGATCAAGGGATTCTTCTGCTGGAGGAAAGGTCTGGTGCTCTGCATTTACTTCTAGTGGAATGCACTGTAAGCCTTGGGCCAAATGTTCCCTGGAAGTCATGTCTATTTTGTGCTTCCTCAGAAAAAAGCAGTATGAAGGTCAATTCATACAACTTTTTGTACAACTTTCTTTTTCTCCCCATGTGCAGCAAGTGTGTGTGTGTTTCTGTATGTGTGTTTTAAAACCCTAACCATTTAGGCTGCAGTCCCATACACACAGACCTGAGAATAAATTCCATTGAAGTCTGTACAACTTACTTCTGAGTAGACATGCATAGGATGGCCCTTTTACAGCACAATCCCAGGACCCATCTACATGGAGCTTTTACTCCGGTTCTACTCCACCCTGACGTCAATCATGTCAGATGATGCACGTCACTGTCCATAGCTAGCCCAGCGTTTCTTCCCCTAAATCCTTTTTTTGCTTTCTTCAAAGTCAGTTTGTGTCGGATTTTCCTGTCACAGCAGCTTCGGTGCCATTCAGGAGTCTGTGTGAGCTCAGCTGGCTTTGGCACAGACTGGTGGAAGTGGTGCTGATTGGAGGAAGGGAAAGTTGCCTGGGGTGAGGGTGGGGTAAACATGAGAGCAGAGGGGTAAACATGTCTACCTGGAACTCATTGTCTTCAGTTCCACTTTGCTGAGTACAGGAGCAGCCCTGCTGCTTTGAAACTGTGCTGTGAATGTAAGCTCAGTTGCTACCTCTCACTTTAAATATCGATTGAGCATTGGATTGGAGATGGGAGCCAGCCCTGCTGTTTTGAAACTGTGCAGTTACAAAGGAGCACAGCTAAGAAATGGTGGACGCCTGTTGATTTGAAGCTGTGCAGCTAAGAAAGGGTGGATGCCAGGGCGGACGATTTTCATGAACATGAACTCAGAAGCACTTCATTTAGCCCATGTGTGTGTGGGGGGGAGCCTGTTGATTGGGCAGTTAATATACATCAAAGACAACATGCTAGTCACTATCCCTGCTCGCCAGCTCCACGCTCTCTGCTCTCAGGGCCTCTTGCACTCCCGCTCTTTCTGCTCAGTCTCCGGGCGGCGGTGGCTGCTTGCTTGCCTGCCCGCCTCATAAATGTGTTTGTGGGGTTTGTCATGAATGTCTACTCGTAAGCAAGTCCTCCATTGCACTTGGTTGAACACACGAGGGAGGAAGGGAGGGGGAACAAACCTGCACTAATTGGCTGCCCTGCACCCGCAATTGATGGCATTCATTTCTACTCGCCCACCCCACCCCAACTAATGGAGCTTCAGTTCCCATTCTCTCTGCAAAAGCGGAGGAATACAGCACTGCTGGTACTGTGGAAAGAGCTAAGTTGTTTCTGTGAAAATGCAGATTTTGACCAAATCACTTCACAAAGCGTTTCCATTTAGATTGGCTCCCAGGTAAATGGGTATAGGATTATGGCCTTAGTATTTGTTATTCTGATATTTCTTATCTGGCAACACTAGCTGGAAGCTTGTTATTTTCTTTAAATATGTCCTCTGTATCTCACACTTCACGCTGCATCATTGTTCCGTTTTGGTTGCTTAACAAAATCACTCATCTTAGGAGAGTTTGCATTTTTAAAGTACCTTACTGTAACAACATTTAAGGCAACTGATGAATGAAAGTGGATGTTATCTTTATCAGATCCATGCAACCATAACATTAATTAGCATGTTTTGTTTCACTGGAGAGCTGCAATTAGGAAAATGCTAGTGTCCTGATATATGTTCCTGCTGATGTGCTTTCTAAATTTAAAGTAAGTTAACATATTTTTCCTAGAGTAATTTGAAAAACTAAGAGGAAGATTTTCCATAGGACACCAAGTTGTTCACCATCTGTTCATGTAAAAGATGCCAGCATTCTTAAATTATGAATGCTGATCTCTAGTAATTAAGGCAAAACTGCAGATCTAAAATTTTATCTTGTGGTTATGGAATTTACAGCTATCAAATAACTATGCCATTGCTTTATGAGAAGTTTCATCTAAAATCCATAATGGCAAAAAAGACCAAAACAGCAAAAAAGGACCAAACAAAACAAAATACACAAGAGTAGTTTCAATAACTTTGTCTAATGTTTTGATTTAACATTATCATGTGTCCCTGCACCCCCGCACTTTTCTTCTTCTGCACACTTAAACTGGAGAAAGTCTCTCCACAATTGATATTTCTATCATATGATCCCACTTCAAACTGCACAAATTATAACTCACAAAACCAAATAAAACCCCATCAGCTATTTATTTATTTTATTTTTTATTTACAACATTTGTATACTGCTCCCCACCCAAACAGATTCCTGAGTGGTAAACACAAGAAGGACAATAGTAAAAAAGATAAAAGATTAAAACACCATATTAAAATTATTAAAAACAGAATGCCAATAGAAACCATGGCTGGTCATTTGAGGAATGTGTCCTGGAACAGAACTGCCCCCTGTTTCAGGGGGCACCGGAAACAACACAGTGTTGGCACCTGCCTGACCTCCAGGGGCAGGGAGTTCCAAAGATCCATGTGAAACCACTAGGAGCATACCCTCTGATGATCTCAGGGACCGGGCAGGTTTGTAAGGGAGAAGGTGCTTTCTCAGGAATCCTGGTCCCAAATTGTTGAGGGTTTTGTACACTAGTACCAAACCTTAAACCTGTCCTAGCAGCAAATGGGCAGCTATGAATTGCGGTCTGCCAGGTTGCGAACTCCTGCTGTATATAGTCATGGTCATGGGTTGGCAACATCTGGCCTATAGGCCTCATGTGGCAACCCTGGCTGGTTTTGTGGGCCTCACTCACCCCTGCTGTTCTGCTGAATTTCCTGCTAAAATTCAGGGGCATGGTGGGATCCAAAGAAGAAAAAGGTGGAGGTGTTCCATTCAACCAAACCTGTGCCTTGTTTTCAAGCAAAATGGCAGGGATTTTCACCACCACTGTGCTGCTCTGAAACATTTTGGTAGAAAATTTGGTAGTGGTGGCAGAGGTCAGGGGTGCAGCCCACAGTGGAGTCCAGGGGGGGCAATGCACCTCCCTGAACCCTAATATCACCCACCTTGCTTTAAGGGGATCTGCTGAAGCCCTCCTTCATGTGTCTCTTCCATTTGTGGTGAGGCAGACATCAGCAAGGGTGTGGGATGTTTCAGTTATAACTCCCCAGCTATGGAATGCCCGCCCCCCTGAGCTTTGTTTGACACCAAGACTGCTCTTGTTCAGGCACCCGGCATAAACATTTTTATTTATGCAGGCATTTTAATGTGACTAGTCGGTCCTGAGGTTTTATCCGTTGCTTTTATCTTTGGTCTGTGTTTTATGGAAGTGTTTCTTTTTATGCTTTTTATGCTTTGTACACTGCCCTGAAATCTTATATACATGTTTTGAATAAATAAATGCATTTCAATAAAATAAGTCACTGCATTACACCTGCGGACAAGCCACATGATTAGGGGATATCAAGGAGTTTTGTATCAGATAGATTATATAACCATTCACTCAACCACTGTGCATACTTAAACCTCCTACTAATTTTCCTGTGTAACCTTTCTCAAGCACCAATATTGTATGGAGAAGGGATTCTTAGTAAGTCAACGAAAGCATTACATGCCATCTGCTAATAATAGCGTTGGAAAGAGATGGCCAGTTTGTTGCGAAAAGTCTGATATATTGAAACAACCACACATTATCTAAATTTGTTCTTAAAATGTACGGGCACTCTTCCCTAGCACATAGCTGCGAAGAATCCACCTGTATTTCAATTAGCCTCCTGCTAATTCATCTGTGATATTCCTAATTTATTCATTTACAGTGATTAAACCTTCAGCAAGTGCCATCTCAGACTCGGCATTCACAGCCTCTGCTACAGCATCTGTAATACGCGGAGCGCTCTCATTTGCTAGGCGTATCGCATTCAGTGTGGAGTGGCAAGTGTCGAGGTTTTAATATGGATGCCAAGTAGGCGCTTCATGTTAGCACAGCACCTCAGAACTCAATAAGACAGGTGGTGAAAGGTATTTATCATGCATCTCAGAATACATGTCAAAGACAAGGACAATAAAATGCTAGGAGCATGTCCCCCCACCCTCCCAGTTCTCTGTCAGATCTCAAAGAATTTAGCTCATCCAAATGGCAAACTACAGTTCAGTGACTTAAAGAAAGCAGGGAAATATAACTATGCTACTGACCTCCGGACCCCTGCTTGACTCTGCTTTTTGGACTGTGTTTTTGACCTTGGCTGCACCTCAGACCTTTCTTCAGGAAACCACCTACTATTTGCCTGATAATACTGTGCTTTGACCATTGCCTGTATCTTGACTACTCATGCTTTAAACTTATCCCATACTGGACTGAAACCTCTATTTGTCTGACTATTGACCTGCTTGTTGGATTTGTCCCTGTATTTGCCTAGCACAGAGTCTGACCCAGCTAAAGCAGGACGGCCGAGCAGCTATGTCTTTTTTATTCCCAGATCCAGGTCTTAAAAGCTCCCCTATCCTCCACACTAGGGTCTTGATCCAAAATTTTATAGTGGAACTAAGGCCACAAGAAAGATGATAATCAAAATAGCTTGAGAAGCGTAAGAATTGCCACACTTCATAAAACCTGGCTGAGCATTCTGTTTACCACAACAAGCACCAGATGCTTCAGGGACGCTCAAAAGAAGAATTGGTGACAATACTCTGTTGATCATCTCCAATTTTTGATTGTCAAACTGTGGATGAAAATGAAAGCCAGTAAACAGGCCTGCTTTATTTTTGTGCTCTTATTTTAACCAAGAAGAAGAAGAAACATAAATACACTCCAAAGTATGAGGAAGATACAATTTTTGTAACTACAGGCAAAATATAGCTTCTTTTCTTTCATGATAATAGGATTTTTCCCTCTTTGTGAGGCTTGTATAAGCTTGTATAAGAAAGAAGCAATTATGAAGAGGAGTGATGACCTAAGAGTGAAAGGCTGCAAGAGTGAGCCATGAAGAAAGATTTTTGAAAAGGAGCTTGACACATCATTTTTAGTATGGTGTCATGTTCTTATGGAATTAAATGATAAGTTCTGTATAAAGAAATTAGCACAATTGTTTACCTGAACAGAGTTGGCTTTATTCCTCGAGCACAGTTATGCTCAGAATGCTCCTGCTGGTGGAAAGTGCAGGAGGTGATGTTCCCCTTCCTTCTGCAGCCCTCAGCACCATCTCTATTAGCTGTCTATTCACTACTGAGCCATGTTCAAGGTTTTGTTTTTGAAATACAAAGCCCTAAACAACTTGGGACCAGGATACCTAGCTGACCATCTTCCCTTATATGTACCAAGTCAACTTCTGAGATCTTCTGAGGAGGACTTACTGATCATTCTATGGCCAATTGAATGTCACCAGGTAGTGGTATGTAGGCAGGCCTTCTCAGAGGTGGCACCCACCCTTTGGAACACTCCCCCATGGGTGGGTTGAGAGGCAGAAATGACAGCAACTTTTAAATCCCTCTTGAAAACACACCTATTTAAACAGGTTTTCCCTGAGCTGTGAGGGACTCTGTTACCACCCTGCTTTTAATTATTTATTATTTTTATTTTGTCTCTTTATTATGTTGTATTTTAATATATTAAGGGTGCAATCCTATGCATGTTTTCACAGAAAAAAGTCCTATAACTCCCAGAATTCTCCAGCCAGCCAATTCTGGGAGTTGTAGGCTTTTTTTCTGTCTAAACATGCATAGGATTGCACCCTAAGTGGTCTAAAAGTATTATAAATAAATAAAATAAATAAATCTCCGCTACTGGTCCAGAGGTCCCCCAACCCTCCAGATAAGATTTGGGGGGACATGGGGGACTGCAAGGAGAAGGGGGATTGGGAAAGATCACTTCAGCCACACACACATACACAAAACATCTGGTGAATCACAAGCCTGTCAGTGATGGAAGGAGTCCTTCCATTCATAGGAGGTTTTTTTTTGGATCCAGCCCAGTATGAGTCCAGTGCCATCTGGAACACCCATAAGAACAATAGAAAGCCAGGCTTAGACCAGGAAGAGCTGGATTCAGATCCCCACTCAGCCATGAAACTCACTGCATGACTTTGTACCAGTCATTATCTCTCAGCCTCACCTACCTTGCAGGGTGATGGCGCAGATAAAGTGAGAAAAACTCCGTATTTGCCACCCTGATCTCCTTGGAGGCAGGGTAGGAAACAAAAGTGATAAATAAATTAAACAAGCAAACAAGAGGAGGGGAACCCGCAGGAATTCCCAAGTGTCATATTAAGTATGCTGCCTTGTTCCTATCTTGCACTAATAAAGGAAGATGTGGTTGGGGACTGATGATCTAAACTAGGCCTCAGAAAGTCATAAACTTTCATTACGTGAATTTATAATATATCTGTTTAACTACCAATTGACCATATGTCTATTATCCTGGAGTACAGTCAGTAACCAAAGGATGTCTGAAATGATAATGGATGGCATGACAACAGCATGAGGAAAAACAACAACCCCAAACTGATGAAGCACAGACTCAAGCAATATTTAAAAGTGGGGATAAGATTTCTCATGGTTGCATCTGTGCTGACAGCTTGTACACCAAGTTCCAGGCTAATGCAATTTAAAGTGTTTGAGTTATTATACTGTCCCCAGTGAAGAAGGTTTCACAACGCAAGCACCGCAGAAACTGGGTACATCTAACTATAGTTGTGAGACTGGGGCCCTGCCTTAATAACTGTGGCGATGATGAAAAACGTTCCGTTGAACAGCTGACTGGCTCCACTGCATTTGGATGTAATTACAGAACAACTGTGATGAACCCCCCCCCCACACACACACACACACCAATTGTTCTTGGTAGCCAGTGGCTAATTTTCTGCAGTCAGAAGAAAGCAAGCAATGTTAGATGTTGAAATAAGCAAGTAAGTTTTTCTCCCCTGTTTATTGTTTTAATATGGTTTCTCCATTTGCATGAGCTGTCACTTATTTAGGGCACAATCCTCTGAACTTGGAGGTGACCACCTATCCAAAGCAAGGCAGGAGAGGCACTGGGGGGATTGTTCCCTCCGCTCCTCTCCTGCCCTGTTTTTTCTGCTAGGCAGCCATTTTCGGCTGTCTAGCCCCGGGGGGGGGGGAGCAGGAGAGGAGGCTGCTGTACAACACATAGTATATGTTATACAGGCAGATCCACTCTCCCTGTCCCGGAATGCTCCCAGCCCCGCCTATTTCCAGCCACTCTGCACTCCTTTTCCGAGCACGGAGTACAGGGCTTCTCCACACTGCCTCGGAGGCAGTGCAGACATAGGGGGAGGTCGGTTTTCCAGGAACTGACCTCGGAGCGAGGTCCCATCCTATGCACCTTTAGACAGAAATAAGACTTACAACTTATCTGGCCATCCTAGCACCTCTCAATTGTTAAAATATAGCTTGTAATCTACTTGGATTTATGTGATGTCTGAAAAGTTCCCTGTATAGTGTTGGCATAATAATTAATGGCAATAGAAATGTTTTAGATAATTTTCTTATCTGCCTTGGATAGCGTGGAATATGAATATATATATATATATATATATATATATATATATAGGAATTAAGAGCATGCACCAACAAGAAGAGATCTAGCAAAAGCCTATATTTATCCAAGTTAATCTAATCATTTCTTTAAACTACTTTTTGTTTGCAACCTCTATGGGCTTTCTTTTCTTTTTTCTTTTGCAGGTGATGGCATTAAGATTCCTGAGTGCACAGGAGAGCATTGTGATTCTTTGCAGGCAGTGAGGGCCAGTCCATTGATTCGGGTGTTATTTCATAGTGCAGTCATGCAAAACTATGTTACACACCAGCGGCACATCATGGAGACCAGAAAACAGTCTTGTATGATTGGGAAAATATGTAAATGTTATATACCCCTTTATTATGGGTCAGAGAGGTTTGGTAACCTAACATTGTGCTGTTTGTGGTTGGAAATGCTGGCGAACCGTCCCCACCCACCCATCCAGCTTTGCCTGTCAAGCCACTGCTCTGTCTTCAGAATTTTAAAGGGATGAAGATGCAACATCTGACTATAAACACTAAAAAATGATGTAGATGGAAAAGGAGAAGGGGGAGAAGCAGACACTTGAGAAATTTTTCAGGCATGATTCTTTGTCTTCTTGAACTCTGATTTCAAGGTTGCCTAGCAACCAAAGCAGTAACAGCTGGGACACCCTTGATCTTGTTGTGTAAACTATTAAAAATAGGTGATGGAGACTGGCACCATGGAAACAATGATAATTCCAGTGCAGGTGTCTGCAGTGCCTCCTTGCAGGTTAATGTCAGAGGTGAAAATTACAAAACACCTTCCCTTCTCTAATCTGAAGCTTCAGGGAGGATGGATTATTATTACCTTCCATTTTATTTAATCTGAGTGCAATAACATTATCTCATCTGTGGCACTGCCTTCTGAGTTATTGTTTTACATAGGTATTGCAAAGGCTGAAGGGGAAATCTTTAAGATCTTTTGACTGGATCATGTGTGTGTGTGTGTGTGAGGAAATGCTTAATATTCTCACCATTAATCTCCATCGGGAGCAGGTTCATAACTTGGATTTCAAAGTTTAACCCTTCACTCCAGAAGATTTCTGTTCTAATGATAACTTGAGGGTGCTTCCCTTTTACGGAGTAATAACCATATCCTTGGCTGAGTGAGCAGAGAAAATCAGGGTTGAATTGCTTATTGCATATAATTGCAGAGATCTTTTTAAAAAGTACTAAGAAAGGCTAATTGGTTTGTGTGTTCTAGATTTTCAACAGCAGTGTGTGTGTGTGTGTGTGTAAATATCAGTTAAGAAAATTTGGACCTTATGAGGGCACCAGTTTTGGAAGTGATTAGTCTGCTTCTCGAAGGCTGCAATCCTAAACCCACTTACTAGGGAAGTGTAAACCTCATGTTTCTGAATAAATATGCATAGGATTGCTTGGCACAGAAGCAAAGACACAAGGCTGCCTGCCTAAAGCAAGGGTAGGCAGAAAGTAGATCTCCAGATGTTTTAGACCTCAACTCGCAGAATTCCTGACTACTGGCCATGCTGGAAGAGGCTTCTGGGAGTTGAAGTCCAAAAAATCTGGAGAGCTACCTTCTGCTACCCATGGCCTAAAATAGCACTTTAATGTAGAGCACCATTGTTTCTGCAGCAGCAAATCAGAGGTCCCATCCACTCCCAAAATTAATTAATAACTATAGCTTTGTCATTCATCTTGGAATCTTGTGCTATGGAACATTACCAAAACATAAAAAAGAAGAAACAAGTGAACAGTGGCTAATTATTTCTTCATATTGCCATTTTGGGGGAAACTAGCAGTTTTCATTTGTCTTTATTTAGACTGAGGTCCTAAGAAAAGAAAAAGTGTCCTTCTTAAAGGTTTAGTTTATTAATTCCTAGGCTGGAGAGAGAGAGAGAGAGAGAGAGAGAGAGAGAGAGAGAGAGAGAGAGAATATCACTGATTAGTTAATCAAGCACCAATCAAATATTGCCAGATCCCTAAAGTGAGGTGGGTAATAATTTGGATATCCCTATAGCACATTCCTAAACTAGGTGTCTCAGGTGGTCTCTGCCAGTCCCTGCCTCTGATTCCTTTTCTGGGATTATCCTGCAACATCTGACTGGCTTGTCTTCTTTCTCCACCTTGTCTTCTTTCTCCACCAGTCAAATCTGACTCTCAAAGCAATTCTATGTGATTCTCATTGGGTTTTCTAAAGTTTAATCTAGGCATGGTAAGATACTACCCCACATCCTTATTCATCAGGGAATATTTTTCTTTGAATTGTAAGAAATATGGCAAAATAGCTGGTCACACCCCACTGTCTGGTGAACAGGAGAATCTTGCACAGATAGAAGTTGGCCATTACTGTTCGGGTATGTCTAGATCTGGAGAAACGGTATCGTGTAACTTCTGTGTTTTTTTCTATTTGAGCTGAGTATGGTGCTAGCTCTCTGAATCAGGGGTGAGCAAAAGGTAGATCTCCAGATGTTTGGGGCTTCAACTCCCAGAAGCCTCTGCCAGCATGGCCAATGGTCAGGCATGCTGAGAGTTGATGTCCAAAACACCTGGAGATCTCTTTTCAGCCCATCATTCCTCTAAATGTTCCTAAGCACTGTAGAGCCAATCCAGCTAAAGTTAGCTGTATGATATCAAATTTCCACTGAAACCAGCAAAAACGTTTGTCATTAGTAATAGGGTCGGGATTACAGTGAGAGAAGTTTTGCTCTTCCTTTTCAGAATTTGGAAAGCCCCCTGCCAACAGGCAGAGAATGATAGAAGGGTCTACCATCAAACACTTTTACCTCCACTCTCTCTTCTGACCAGCTAAATTCCCCTGCTTTTCTCCCTCCCAAGGAAAAAACATAGCCATTAAGGAAAGGGGGGGGGGCAAAGATAAGTAACACACTGGCTAGTAATCCCTTCTCTGTGCATTTGACTAAAACTCCCTCCAGTTTTTTCAGCCCATCAATACATGACATTTTATTCTGAAGTGTGTGCTGTAATTTTATAGTGTTTCAGTTCTGTTAACTAAGCCTTGCAGTTACTGTTCTATTTAAGGTTGGTCCCCTTCAGAATTTTAACTAGGGCTGTGCCTGTGCACCTCTTCAGCCCGAAGCCCGAATAACAAGGCAAAGCGGGCTTATTCAGAGGTGCCTTGGCAGGAAAAGAGGTGGATCAGACCAGTGCTGAGGTGCCCGAGGTGGCTCCTATGTGAGGCACCTCTGTGATTCGGAGCTCTTATGATGAGTTCTGAGCAGCCCAGACAGCCTGGCACCAAATGTTTCAAGTTGCAAGAGATCAGAGAGAAGGAGGAGGAGGGAGGGGGAAGAGGACAGGAGGAGGAGGGAGTGAGCTTTGGCGAATGGCAACTCTAGTTGCCAAATTAGGGCTGAACATAACCCAGCAGTCTCCAATCAGTGACAGTAGTGGAGGAGGGGACGGAATACTGGAGTGGAGAGATCCACCAGCTTGCTGTCATTTCATTGTGTGAGAGGGCGTGCACGGGTAAGATGGTGGTTTAGAGAGAGACGGCAGAGAGATCCTGTGTGTGCAGCTTTCTGCGTCTTTATTTCCAATCCTGTGTCCTGTGTGTGCAGCTTTCTGCGTCTTTATTTCCAATCCAAATTCAATTATTCTCTTTCTTTCTTTTGTAGATTCTTTATTAAAAAAACCCAGATATTTAGTACTGAGTTTGAGTTTCCTCCCTGTTCTATGTTTCACCCAGCCCCACCCTTCTGTAATAGGTTTTACCTTTCATTCTTCTTGTTTGTTCATTTTAAAAACCAGAAAATTTCACTTTAGTAGCTTAGCCCCCCTCCCCCCCCCGCCTTTCAATCTGTACAGCTGCGTTTGTGTGAGAGAGATCATTCTGGTGGTGTTAGAGGGCTCTGTCTGAAGTTACTTAGCTAGAGGAGTGTGTGTGTCTGTGTGTGTTTGTTTGCATTTGAATTATTCTGTTTCTTTAAAACACAATCATTTAGTACTTCCTTTGCCTTCTGTAATAAGATTTAAATTTCATTCCTGTTAGTCCATTTTAAAAACAGAAAATTTCACTTTAGTTGCTTAGCTTCCCCCCCACACACACCTTTTCAATTCTTTCTTAACCATTAGTTTGCCCTTATTTTCATTCTGCCTAGATTTTTTATAAGTGTGTGTATGTGCATCTATATAGTGTACTTTCTTGTCCTTGTCCTTGTCCTTGCCTCCCCTCCACACACCCCTTCTCAATATAAAATTAAAACCCCTTTTCTCTTCTATTAAGAATGTAGTTAGTCCCCCCCACACACACTTGTAGTTTAGTGTTTGCTTTTCTTTTGCGTGTGTGTGTGTGTGTGTGTGTGTGTATGCTTGTGCTGTGTGGACAAGCAAACAGTGTATGTTAAAGTCCACATTTCCAAAAACAGCGGGCAAAGCAGTGCACATATCAACAGCTATTATTTAAATTATATAATACTATGCTGTGTGACAAAGCAAGCACGCCCAATACGAGGCATCTTTGGCGTGTTAGGGTAGATGTGGGTGAGGTAGGGGTGGATGAAAGTCACTTACCTGTTCTCGAAGCTTGTTCGCGGTGGGGGGGAGGCCTTTTGCTGCTCCCCCCGCGAAGTTCAGGCTGGGGGGGGGAGGCTTCCCGCCTCGCCCGGCCGAAATTCAGGGGTGACTGAATTTACGGCTATTTTCTATCACGGCTGACTTTGCAAATCTAGCCGTGATAGGCTACGTTAATCGTCACGTAGCCTATCACGGGGGCGTTTTTGTTTTTTTTCCTTTTATTGCAATGGAGGCGGCGGCAGCCGGTCAAAAGAACGGCTGCCACTCCCGCCCCGGACGAACACCCGCTGAACCGCCGGCCGGACCTGCCGCTGGGAGGGACATTCGGCTAAGGTAAGTCCCGTCCCGGGGGGGGGGTGCGGGGGGCGGGGTGTGTGTGGAGAATTTCTCCCCGAAACTTGTTCGGGGGGCCGAACACGTTGGCGCTCGGCCCCCCGAAATTTCGGGGAGAAATTCTCTGCCATCCCTAGGGTGAGGTGCCACTGGGAGCAGCAGCACTGGTAGGCAAGCTGCCTGTCTCCCAGTCTGGATGGTGTGTCCTGGACAGGGCAGCAGAGTGCAGAGGCAAGTTGCAGCGCCCAGAGGTCCCTGTTTGAGGAGGCTGGTGCAGGCAGCAGCAGCAGCACGGTTGCCAAAGGAGCACCTTCTCCTTCTGGAGTGGAAGAGGGGAGCCCGCTGATGGACGTTACGTCAGAGGTGTCTGATGTCCTCAGCGTGGTGGAGGGTCAAGAGGAGGAGATCCTCCAGGGTGTGGGGGAGGAGGACGAGCAGTAGGCAGTCTCTGTCTCCACAGAAACATCAGGGCAGCGTCATGTGGGACCGCTTTGAGGTGGGAGTGGATCCGAGCACTGCCTTCTGCCACTGCTTCTGCAAGGCGTCTCTGAGCAGGGGGAAACAGCCAGGGCACAACGCCACCAGCAGCCTACTCTTGCTCTTGAGGAGGCATCAGCAATCGGTCTTGCCTGGGGAAGAGGCCCCCATGTCCCAGCAGGACGGCAGCAGGGGCAAGCAGAAGGCTGGTGGTGCCGGAACTCCTGCGAGCTCTCCGTCTAGTCTCACCCCCAACAAGAGGCTTAGGAAGGCCACCATGGAGGAGATGGGGTGGGGGAGGTATGGGTCCCCAAGGTGGTTTCCAGCACCCGACCAGAACACGAACTGCATATATAAAAATAAACTGGATAATGATGTGCACTTTGCTACACTCTCAGTTCCTTCAGTTCACTTACATCATTTCTTTAATTAAAAATGGTCTGAAATTTGACAGTTGTGGTGTGGCTAAAATAATAATAATAATAATAATAATAATATATAAAACAAATATAAAAATGTTCATTTTGTGTTTGCTAAAAAAAAAAAAAAAAAGCACATTACCACAAAAACAAAGTACTCTGCCATCCTGCCTGCCAGGTAATGTGTGTATTCCAAATTCAGCCAAAGAGAGCTTGAGGTCATTGACTGGGATTCTGAATAGGAAGTATAAGGGGAAAGGGGCACTTCAAAGAAACCTACAGCAGAGATTAGAGATAGTGACCTCCTCCACTTCAACACTCCTAACTTCTCTGATTATTATCCCTTTGGAGTTTGGTCTGAGTTTCTGAGAACAGCACATTTCACCTGTGCAACCAGTGAAAATTGGGAGCTCTTTGCGTTGAGAGTTTTTGTTGAAAAAAATCAAATTTCACCTGCGCCTAGCACAAAAACTACTGGGCCACACTGTCTGGCATTTGGCAGATGGGATCCCCTCCAGGGGGGCTGAGGGTTCTCCAAGTTTCATGTAGGGATGGCGGCGAATTTCTCCCCGAAACTTCGGGGGGCCGAGCGCCAACGTGTTCGGCCCCCTGAACAAGTTTCGGGGAGAAATTCTCCGCACCCCCCCACCCCCACACACCCCCCGGGACGGGACTTACCTTTGCCAAATGTCCCTCCCGGCGGCGGGTCCAGCCGGCGGTTCGGCGGGCGTTCGTGCGGGGCGGGAGGAACCGGCTGCCGCCACCGCCATTCCAATAAAAGAAAAAAAAACAACAACACCCCCATGATAGGCTACGTGACGATTAACGTAGCCTATCACGGCTAGATTTGCAAAGTCAGCCGTGATAGGCTACGTAAATCGTCACGTAGCCTATCACGGGTGACTTTAAAAAAAAAAAAAAGTGCGTACGGATAATGGCGGCCCCCATAGGGAGCCGCCATTCCCGTTCCTGATTTGGTCGCTGTAGTCTACGTAAAGATTTACGTAGACTACAGCGAAAATAAGGGCAACGCTATTTGCGTAGCCCTTATTTTCACCGTAGTCTACGTAAATCTTTACGTAGACTACAGCGACCAAATAAGGAACGCGAATGGCGGCTCCCTATGGGGGCCGCCATTAGCATACGCGCTTTTTTTTTTTTTTTTAAGTCACCTGTGATAGGCTACGTGACGATTAACGTAGCCTATCACGGCTGACTTTGCAGATCTAGCCGTGATAGGCTACGTTAATCATCACGTAGCCTATCACGGGGGCGTTGTTTTTTTTAAAAAAAAACTTTGGAGTTCGCGGCCAGGCGAGGCGGGAAGCCTCCTCCCCGGCCTGAATTTCGGCCGGGCGAGGCGGGAAGCCTCCCCCCCGGCCTGAATTTCGGCCGGGCGAGGCAGGAAGCCTCCCCCCCTGGCCTGAACTTTGCGGGGGGAGCAGCAAAGCGCCTCCCCCCCACCGCGAACAAGCTTCGACGACAGGTAAGTGACTTTCGTCCACCCCTAGTTTCATGTATGTATCTTAAAAACTGAATTTTTTTTGGCCATTTGTGTTTTCCCATACAAGTCAATGGGAAAATGCCCCAAACAAGTGATGTGGATATTTTTATTTATTTATTTATTTATTTATTCATTCATTCATTCATTCATTCATTATTTCATTTCATTTCATTTCTATACTGCCCAATAGTCAAAGCTCTCTGATATCTGCATCTCACTTTGGATCCGGATCCACGTTGAAGCGAATGGGGTCTGAATCAGTCCAAAGTGAAGCAGAGCTGCTATGGAACTTCTGAATTGGCATCCGAAGCAAAGCGGGGGGTCTGTGCACAGCCCTAATTTTAACTATCCGTACTTTGCAAGATCTGCCCATAGTAGGTAGGAAACATATTGTGCATGCATGTAGGGACTGGCAAATTCACCACAGTCTGGGTCACATACTGCGCGCCGGACCCCCACCAGGCGCCCAGCACTGTTCACGGTGCTGGGCGAGCCGCCAGGCAGTCCATGAGTGTCCAGCGTGTGATGTGCGACTGCCTGCTTCCTCACCGAGCTGCCATTTTGTGGGAAAATAGCAGTTTGTCCTTGTTCATAAACATCCATTTGTGCAAATGGAGGCCGTACAGTGGCAAATTACACAAGATTACAGGCATAAATGGCCCATTTATGCCTGTAATCTTGTATAAATGGTCCCTTTATGACCACCATTTGCACAAATGGACTTTTACAAACAAGGGTGAGCCGCCATTGTTCTGCAGAATGGAGGCTCAGTGAGGAAGTGGGTAGCTGCATGGTTGCCTGGCTTGGTGCACACAAAGCCGGGCAAGCATGGGGCTTCATGGACTGGTGTCTGGGGGGCTAAGCCAGAGATTTCTCACTGGGCTTCAAGCTCCAGCTGGACACCTATGACATCCCTACATGGATGTTGGTGGTTGAACCACTAGGGGTCAGAATTGTGTGTCCCAACAAATTTCAGCCAGTGCCGCCTTCATTTTCATAAATATGTGTGTATGAACAGGGCTTCTACGGACAGCAAAAAGCAAGGGTAGTTATTAGAGGTGCTGCTGAACATTGCAGATATCAGGCCCAAAAAAGAACTTTGGGGTGTCAAATACTACTAGCCTCGAAGAAGAGGTGAGCTTTAGCAGCCCCTAAATTCTTCTCCGGCTCAGATTTCAATCTGAGCTGGAAATGAATTCCTGACTTCCCCTCCCCTAGCGATGTCGATCGCTGGGAAATCCAATTCTTTTTGGGGTTAACAGAGTTGTGTGGCATGTAAGATTCGCTTTGCTTCCAAAAGCTGAGCTGCAGGCTGTTCCCCAAACTCCAGGAACTCCCCCACCCCAATGTGGAAAATCCCTGGAAAATCTGCGAACTGGCACAACTTGCTGTAGATAGAGTTGGGTGCCATAACGGGAATAAAAACAAAGTCCGGAGAGCCGAGCCTAGGAAAACTCATTGAACTCCAACCCCCAAATGGAGTTTTCCAACATCCCTACCCTCTGCCCCCCATCTTCCAAACTAACTCAGACCTGATGGCCATCCAATCCTATAACCCCCTCCTTACCTTTAAAGTATATTTACTCAGCCAGTGGTGTTGGGAGCAGCCATGCTGAGCTCCCTTGTCCCCCTCTGGTGCCCTGGCATACTGAGACGATCCAGCTGTGAGCCTTGCAGGACTTGGACCCTGTTTCTCTGTCTGGCTCTTTCTACCTGGCCTGGGAGGGGAGGGCACCAACCTGACTCCAGCTGTAAAGGCTTCCTACTGCTGGAAGTGCCAGAAACCACCTAGCTGTGAGTGCTGCAGGATCAGGACCCTGTTCCTCTGCCTGGCTTTCTGGTGGCCTGAGTATGTGCCTGAGAGGGAGGATACTGGGCCGAATGGGGGGACCTGAGTGGGGGGGCAATCAGCGTAGTGATGGGTAGAGGGAGATATGGCATTGTGAGGAGGACTTGCCAGGTAAGGGGAATGCGGCCCAGACAGTTAACTGCCATGCTGTGTTCCGGTCCTCCCTCCACCTGCAGGTTTGGTGGTTGCCCTATCAGCCTCCCTTCTGGTCTCTGGATGCTGCTTTTAAATGCCAGATCGGTTCAGAATAAGGCCCTCTTATCTGTGACTAAATAGTGGATGAGGTGGCCGATCTGGCATGTATAAGCGAGACCTGTGTGGGTGAGCAGGAAGGAGTCAGTCTCTCCCAGCCATGCCCACCGGGGTACTTGGTCCAGTATCAGGGAAGGCTTGAGGGCTGGGGAGAGTTGTGTGTGCTGTGGTCTGTAGGAATTCCTTCTCCCTGTGCAGACTCCCTGTCCATGTGACTATTGGTCTGGAGTGTTTGCACCTTGTGTTGGGTCAGCAGGACAGATTAGGGTTTCTGTTGGTGTACTGCCTGCCCCATTGCTCAACAGACTCCCTAGGTGAGCTGACAGAGGTGGTCTCAGGTGTGCTGCTGAAATCCCCCAGGCTGTTGGTTCCGGGGGATGTCGACATTCATGCTGAGGGCACCTTCTCTGGGGTGGCTCAGGATTTCATGGTCTCCATGACAGCCATGGGACTGCCCCAGCATAGTGGGACATACGCTAGACCTGGTTTTCTCAACTGGACATGGAGATGGTGATCTGATGGTGGGGGACTTTGGATCAGTCCCTTTGTCATGGTCAGATCACTGCCTGCTGAGGTTTAGACTTACAGAGGCTTTTCCTCTCTGCAAGGGTGGGGCACCTATCAAGATGGTCCACCCCCAGAGGCTAATGGACCTAGATGGTTTCCAGAGGGCTTGGGGGGGGGGGCGTTCTGGCTGATATGGCTGGCATTCCTGTCAAAGCCCAGGTCAACCTGAGGAATGCAGAAATGAGTCGAACAGTTGACACGATCACTCCTGAGTGTCCTCTCCAAAGTAGAGCTCGTACAGCTCTATGGTATATCCTGGAGCTGAGAGCGTGGAAACAAGAAAGAAGATGGCTTGAGTGCAGGTGGAGAAAAACTCCTAGTAGATGCAGTTAAACCCTGGTGTGTGCCTACGGCCAGGTATATTCAAAGGCAGTGAGAGCGGCAAGGAAAAAAGATCACTGCCTCTATTCAATCATCTATATGCCGCCCAGCGGAGCTTTTTAGGGTTGTCCGGGGCGTTTTACATTCTGGTCCTAAGGACACTATGGCACCATCTGAGGCCTGCTGTAATGCACTGGCTAGATACTTCCAGAATAAAATTTCTTGCATCCGCAGGAACTTAGATGCCAGTATTACTGCAGGTAAATCTGGTGAGGTTTCCAGAGCACAGTCTTGTCTGGTTTTCTTTGTTGAGTTTCACTTGGCATGGCTTGAGGATGTGGACAAGGTGCTTGGACAGGTTCACACAACCACTTATGTATAGAATCCTTGCCCTTCTTGGCTAATAAAAACTAGCAGGAAGGAAACAGCCGGCTGGGCTAGGGAGGTGATTAATGCCTCCTTGCGAGAGGGAGTGGTCCTGGGCTGCCTGAAAGCGGTGGTGGTGAGACCACTCCCGAAGAAATCTTCCCTAGACCCAGAAAACCTTAATAATTATAGGCTGGTTGCAAATACTCCATTCCTGAGCAAGGTCCTTGAGTGAGTGGTTGCCAATAAGCTCCAGACGTTCTTGGATGAGACCGATTAACTGGATCCATTTCAGTCAGGGGGCAGTTTTTAGTACAGAAACAGCCTTGGTCGCCCTGTATGATGACCTATGTTTGGAGAAAGACAGGGGGAGTGTGACCCTGTTGATTCTCCTTGATCTCTCAGTGGCTTTCGATACCATTGGCCATGGTATCCTAGGACAGCTCTCTGAGATGAGAGTGGGAGGCACTGCATTGCAGTGGTTTTGCTCCTACTTGGAGGGTCAGCTCCAGAAGGTGGTGCTTGGGCAACACTGCTTGGCCCCGTGGATTCTTCCACAGGGGTCAGTTCTGTCCCCCATGCTGTTCAACATCTACATGAAACCTTTGAGTGCACTCATCAGGAGTTTTGGAGTGCGTTGTCATCAGTATGCTGATGACACACACACAGCTCTATTTCCCCTTTTCATCTTCTTCAGGTGAGGCTGTGGATGTGCTGAATCAGTGCCTGGCTGCCACAATGTACTGGATGAGGGCTAATAAACTGAAGCTCAGTCCAGACAAGACTGAGATGCTATTGGTGGGTGGTTCTGCTGACCGGATGGAGGGTATTCAACCTGCTCTGGATGGGGTTGCACTCCCCCTGAAGGAGCAGGTTTGTAGCTTGGGGGCCCTCCTGGAACCATCTTTGTCACTTGAGGCTCAGGTGGCCTCAAGGCACGGAGTGCCTTCTACCAACTTTGGTTGGTGGCCCAGCTGTGCCCCTATCTGGACAGGGATAACCTGGCTTCAGTTGCCTATGATCTGGTAATCTCCAAGGTAGATTACTGAAGTGCACTGTACGTGAGGCTGCATTTGAAGATGGTTCGAAAGCTGCAGCTCATGCAAAATGCAGCGGCCAGATTGATAACCGGGACTAGAAGGTCTGCACATATAACAGCAACTCTGGCCCGCTTGCACTGGCTGCCTATATGCTTCCAAGCTCAATTCAGGATGCTGGTTTTAACCTATAAAGCCCTACATGGCTTGGGATCACAACCTGATGGCATGCCTCTCCCGAAATGAACCTAGCCATAACTACGTTTAGTATCTAAGGTCCTCCTCCAAGTGCCTCCTCCAAGGGAAGCTTGGAAGGTGGCAATGAGAGAGAGGGCCTTCTCAGTGGTGGACCCCCATCTGTGGAAGAAGCTCCCCAATGAGGTCTGCCTGGCAACAACATTATTATGTTCTCGGCACCAGGTTAAGACTTATCTTTTCCCCCAGGCATTTAGCAGCACATGATGAATTTTAATCAGTCCTGGATGTAGGGATGGCAGAGAATTCCTCCAGGGATCTCGGTGAGGCCGAATGCCAGTGCATTCGGCCCCCTGAACTCCGTGGCGGAACGGCCTGCCACCCCCCCACTCCCCCGCGGATCCCCCCCGGGACGAGACTTACCTGGGATGGATTTTCCGGGCGGCGGCAGCAGCGGTGGCAGCGGTGGCTGGTCTTCCAACCGGCTGCCGCCGCCGCCATTTCCAGTCTTGTTAAAAAAAAAAAAAGATGTGATAGGCTACGTAAAGATTTACATAGCCTATCATGGCTGGGTTTAAAAAAACCCACACACAACGTGGTAGGCTACATAAATCTTTACGTAGCCTATCATGGCTGGGTGGGTTAAAAAAAACAAACAAACCGCGTACGCAAATGGCGGCGGCTATGGCTGCTGCCATTTGCGTTCCTTATTTTTGGCTGTCTTAGTCTACGAAATATTTACGTAGACTATGACGGCGAAAATAAAGGGGAACGCAAATAGCGTAGCAGGCGCTATTTGCGTCCCTTTTTGATTCGCCGTTTTAGCCTACGTAAAGATTTACGTAGGCTAAAACAATGAATCAAAAAGGGACGCAAATAGTGCCTGCTACGCTATTTGCGTTCCCCTTTATTTTCACCATCATAGTCTACGTAAATACTAATGTAGATTCAGACGGCCAAAAATAAGGAACGCAAATGGCAGCGGCCGTAGCTGCTGCCATTTGTGTACGTGGTTTTTGTTGTTTTTTTCCCCAGAGCCCTCCGCGGCCGGAAATCCAGCTGTGGACAGCTCTGCTGTGCTCCGCGGCAGCTCCGCAGAGTAGCCGGCCATCGAGGATTCCAGGGGGGAGGAACGGATCGCCTCCCACCCCGTCGAGGATTCTGGGGAGAGGGACAGAACGCCTCCCCCCCACCATCAACATAATCCACGAAAGGTAAGTCACTTTTGTACATCTCTACCTGGATGTGTCTTTAGTTATGTCTGATAGTTCAATGTTGTTTTTAGTTCAATGTTGTTTGTGTATGTTGTTTCTGTGCTTTTCTGTGCTTTTTTTGTAAATGGCTTTAAAACTTTTTATATTGTATTTAATGTTTTGACTTTTGTAAACTGCCCAGAGACCTTCAGCTATGGGGCGGTATAGATATGCAATAAATAAATAAATAATTTTCCCAAGGACTATCCAGTAACCACTGGGGAAACTACATCTCTCAAGAGCCACCTGGCCCTTTGACTTGTTGCACTGCATGGCAGCACACCAGGGCACCAGACAGGGAGGACAGGCATAGATCTCCCTCTTTCTCTTTTCCAACATGAAACTGTTGCCTTGCCACTACTGGCATGGTAGTTCTGTTTTAAAGGGAAGGGGGTATAAAGACTGGCAAGGTGGTTCATTCAGGGACTGAGATGCTGGTTAGGACCGAGGGGGAAGATGACTTCTAAACTTGGATTGTCTTGTGAAATAAGCCCACCCATTTCCAATTTTTGCTGGAAAGTAGCTCAGAATGCTCCCAAGGCAATCTGATGTGAGCCAGGGGCAGCTCCTCTGTCTCTAGCAGTTTTTAAAATAAGAGCTAAAGGAGTACATCGTTTTGTGAAAATATAATTCACAATCAGTGTTTGTCATTCCCACTCTGATAATTGCATGAGACAATCACTATTAAGTGTTAGAGATCTTTTTCAACTCTGTATTTCAAATTAAAACAAAACGATATTACTAAATAGATACCCATTACTAATCATGGTCACAAAAACCTAGATACCCTATTTGTTTTGTTCCACTGATGCAGTGAATGACTGGCCTGTCCGTAATTTGACAGGTTACACGGTAGCAATCATATTTCTATAGGCTCTGGCTGGCATGACCACCATCCCTTCACCCTTCCAGTGTGCAGCAGATGATTCTGATGAGGCACAGCCTACTTCTTCAGGAATAGGTGAGTCAGTGCCTTATGCAGGGCCCTCTCAGCCATAGGACACAGCACTGCCTTCATCCTCTGGCTCAGAGGATGATTCCCTCAGCCAAACCTCTATCTCCCTAGCCTCATAGAAAGGCTACGAAATCAGGTGAACACCCTTTAACAGTCCAGTTGGCTTCTCTAGGAGGGGTGGAGCTGACCAATCTACAAGAACTGTCAGCCTACATAAGTTGCTTTTAGCTTCCTTCTGAGACAACATCTTCCTACTGTTATATTAGGGGAGAGTTTCAGCCAGCAGGACCCACTTGGAGCTATCCAAGATCTTATTTTCTTTATTGCCATGTTCTGCCATCAGATGCTACCAGCTTCCCCTGTGGACCTCAAGGGACCACAAAATGGCATACAGGTCCATTCAAAGTTGGGGAGTTCAGATGTTGGGAACACATAGTGCTGCTAATGGGCTGACAATCATGAGGGCTGTTGGCATGAACTTTATAGTATGTTTAGGATTGTGCATCTATAGGCTCTGTGTTACCTGGTCATGCTTTCATTTCATAGGTGTTCACATTTCCTATTATATCCTCACAACAAACTGGAGAGGATGTGGGAGAGAGGCTGGAAGGCCAGAAGGGGATCCTCTGTGGGGTGGAGGTTTCCTATCCCTCCTGTAAGGTATGTTAATCTAATCCTGCATGAGAGATGGTCTTTGGCTCAGCCAAGAGTCTTCATGAAAGAGCAGGGATTTGAAGTCTGGTCTAAGCCAGACTAAGTCAGAGAGCCAGTGTGGTGTAATGGTTAGAGTGTTGTATTGGGACTCAAGAGATCTGGGTTCTAGTCCCCCCCTTCAGTCATGAAGCTCGGTGGGTGACTTTGGGCCAAATGGAGAGGAGGAGGACTATGTGAGTTGCCTTGGATTTGGTTCCTCACAAGAGAAATAATGCTATGTTATTATTAAATGTAAAAATAAATAAATAAAATTAAAAAATAAATAAGACTAACATCTATCCACTATGCCACACTTATTGACATCAAAGCAGTTCAATCTTCAGGAAATGTGTTTAGAATTAAAAACAATACACACAGTTTCATTGGAAAAATGAAGGAGAATGTGCCCACGCATTTTATCCAAAACATGATGAATAAAGATTGGCTCATTCAGTGTCGTATTGTACAACTCATATAAAGACAAGATCACTGTAGTTATACATTTGAAATTAAACCAGTATCGACATGGGCAAGTTGGTTTTCTAGTGTCGTATTATACATTATTCAGTGACTGCCTAGCAACAGCGTTGTTACTAATTCACAAAGGAAATCTCTTAAATAGAAATTTCATCAGGTAATGGTGTTTATTTAAAGAAGTTGCAGATCTCTGGATATATTCAGGCTGGCAGATGCCAAGAAAGCCTGGCCTTTGGGGAACTAGTAGTCTTTTCTGAGATCAGATATTTTCACACAATGTTGAATGGAATATGCTCTACAGATAATCTCACTGGGTGCAAAACACTGTCATATATGACTAAGAGATTTGTACTTGTTCTTCACAGTGAGATGGCTTGTTGGAATCTCAGTAAAATTCCCTAATGCAATATCCATTTTAAATCCATGGGTCAAATCTCTTTTTAATTCAGGTTAAGACAAAGGATTGCCCCCAATAGATGCACAGGGACTAATCAATTGCCAAATAGTGTGGCGCTGACGTGAGGAGTGAGCTTCAGGAAGAATGTTGCCTTTTGCACACATTTCTCCCCCTCCCCGTGATTTCCGCAGGGGCACTGCAGAAAGGGGGTGGAAATATTGATTAGTTTTGTTGGGAGAACACATCCCCATGGCCAAGGCAACCAGGCGAACACTCCCTGTCTTGCTCACTATGCTAAGGCAGTGGTGCTGAAGACAGGCAACCAAAGCATAACAGTGCCGTGTGGCAAAACACTGATTGACAGCCTCACCAGCGGGGTCGTATTTCCTCCCCTCCGACCTGAAGACGCATTTACGCTGACAGCAAGGCATTTCGCTTCTTTTGCCCTCAGTAGGGATGTTGGAGAATTCCGCCATGGATCCCAGGGGGGGCAAATTCCAGTGAATTCGGCCCCCTGGAATCCGTGGCAGAATGGAGCCCCCCGCCCCACCACCCTGCGAAAGCCCTGAGAAACGGAACCTACCTGGCTGCAGCTCCGGCTACGGCAGCGGCGGTGGCGGCAGCGGCTCTGGCTGCTGCCGGGCTGCTATGGCTGCAAATAGAGATGGACGGAACACTTACCTTCCATTCCGTTCTGTTTCCGCTGGGGGGGGGAGGCGATCCGCCCGCAGCCGGACATCCGGCCACTGGGCAGCCCTGCAGGTACGCAAATGGCGGCTGTCATAGCCGCCGCCATTTGCGTCCCTGTATTTATATTCTGTAAATATTTACGTAGCCTATCACGGCAGGGGGAAAAACCCCCAGCATATGCAAATGGCAGTAGCCGCCACCATTTGCGTACGCTGGGATTTCCCCCCCCTGCCGTGATAGGCTACGTAAATGCTTACATAGCATATCACGGCCTCCGCAGGGATGCAAATGGTGTCCCTGCATTAGCCGTGATAGGCTACATAAGTATTTATGTAGCCTATCACGGCTATGAAGAAGCGAATGGTGGCTGCAGGACGGCTGCCATTCGCAAAGCAGCACGGATGGGAGCAGGTAAGTGCTCCATTTCACACGCCTTTTGTGGGTTGGGGATGGCGGGGACTTCGCCCCGTGCGCCTTTCATGGGTTGGGGGGGCGGGGGCTTCATTCCGCGATGGATTTCCGGGGGCCGAATGCACTGGCATTTGGCCTCACCGAGATCCGTCGCGGAATTCTCTGACATCCCTAGGTGCAAATGGCGGCTGTCGTAGCAGCTGCCATTTGCGTCCCTATGCCGGCCCTTGATAGGCTATGTATATATTTATGTAGCCTATCACAGCTAAAGCAGGGATGCAAATGGCATCCCCTATGCTATTTGCATTCCTGCTTTAGCTGTGATAGGCTATGTAAATATTTACGTAGCCTATCACGGGCTGGCGTAGGGACGCAAATGGTGTCCCCTACTCAGGACGCCATTTGCGTCCGCAGCAGCCCGGCAGTGGCTGGAGGCCCTGCTGCAGGTTGGCCCGGCCCGGAGCAGAGCTGGCCAGGCAGACCTGGCCAGGCAGGATTCTGGGGGGGGGGGAGGAATGGATCACCTCCCCCCACCTGCGGAACCCAGCAGAGCCAGGTAAGCGGGGTTTTGTACACCCCTAGCCCTCAGTGACATCATATAGGCAGACAGATCTGATGGGCCAGGTGGGACCGTGGTTGGCTTGGATCTCTCCAGGAAGAAGAAAGCAGTAAAAAAAAAAATGCTGCTGAGGAAGCAGCCGCCAGTCTCAGTCCTGTTTATCTTCTAGAACAGCCTTCCCTAACCTGGTGCCCAGATGTGTTGGACTTCAGCTTCCATGCTGGCTGTGGGATTCTGGGAGTTGCAGTCCAACATATGTGGTTGGGAAAGGCTGTTCTAGCATAATAACCTTCTCCTCCACTGAAGTGTAAATATAAAATATATAAAACTCTTGGGATGTATCCAATGGAATGAACCCTGCTGGAAGAACTGATCCCACCTCCCACCTGTACCACCACCTCAGCACATGCCCAAATCTGCTCCAGAGAAGTCTGTGCACCTGACATTGAGTCTGTTTCCCACCTCCCAGCAGAGCAGAGCAGAGCAGAGCAGAGCAGAGCAGAGCAGAGGAAGCTGCTCCAGCTGGTCCAGGGACTACAGAAGCAAGCAAGCTCCCAGAGAGCGAGCGACCAGAGCGAGCGACCAGGGGGACCAAACAGGAGTTGGCCAGGGGAGTTCAGCAGGGAGGTCAAGGGGGAGGCCCCTAACATTTTTTTAATTATTTTTCTTGTAACACACACTTCCACATCAGTGGGACTCTGCTTTTAACCTCTAGAGAGTAGAGGAGCAGGTAGGGATGTATGAAAGTCTTACCTGGCTCTGTGCCGGGCAAACCGTGGGGGGGGGGAGGTGCTCTGTCCCTCCCCCCGGAATCCTCCCTGGCCGGCTCCACTTCATGGCAGCTCCGCAGAGCCGCCGGCCGGGGCTGGCTGCTGTCGGAGTTCCAGCTGTGGCTGGGCTGCTGCAGCCGCAAATGATGGCCATCGTAGTGGCTGCCATTTGCATCCTTGCAGTCAGCCATGACAGGCTACATAAGTATTTATGTAGCCTATATCACGGCAAAGAGCAGGGACGCAAATGGCGTAGCGGCTGCCATTTGCGTCCCTGCTCTTTGCCGTGATAGGCTACGTAAATACTTATGTAGCCTATCATGGCTGGCTGCAAGGATGCAAATGGTGGCCGCTACAACAGCTGCCATTTGCGGCCGCAGCACCCCGGAAGTGGCCGGCCGGGAGACCAGCCAGAGCCGCCACTGCTGCATCTGCTGCTGCCGCCGCATCCACTGCCAGGTAAGCTCTGTCCCAGGGGGATTCTGTGGGGTGGCGGTGGGGGGGAGGTTGTTCCACCACGGATTCCGGGGGGGCTGGATTCTAAAGAATGGAGTCCGTGGCGGAATTCTCTGACATCCCTAGGAGCAGGCACAGGCTAGTCTAGAACAATCAGAAAGCTAGACACAAAAAGGGAAAAGAGACTATGGAAGGACAAGATTCTCCAGTGGTGGTGGTGACCTACAATGTGTGTCTTGCCTGAGAACAACATGGCCTACACCTGCAACAAGTGCAAGTTGATCACGCTGCTGGAAGAAAAAGTAAGAGGACTGGAGTGGCGAATGTCGACCTTCCGGGGAATAAGAGAACACGAAGAGTTCTTGGACAGAATGGGGGAACTACAGCAGCAAAGTGAAGACCAGAAGCTTGAAGAGCAATAGCAAGCTGAGGCAGAAGTGGGACATGCTGAGGTGAGGAAAAATTAGGGATGTCGGAGAATTTCTCCATGAATCTCCAGGAGGCCGAATGCCAACGCATTCGGCCCCCCGAAATTGGTGGGGAAACTCTCCGCCCCCCCCGGGATGGGACTTACCTCATGCGAATGTCCCTCTCGGTGGTGGGTCCCGGCGGCGGTTCAGCAGTGTTTTGGTGGCAGCGGCGGCGGCCGGTCTTCCGACTGGCTGCTGCCGCCGCCATTTCCCAGGAAAGTTAAAAAAAAAAAAAAACCATGATAGGCTACGTAACGATTTACGTAGCCTATCGTGGCTAGATTTTCAAAGCCGTGATAGGCTACGTAAATCTTTACATAGCCTATCACGGCTGACTTTGGGGGGAAAAAAAAGTGCATACGCAAATGGCGGCGCCCATGGGCGCTGCCATTTGTGTTCCTTATTTGGGCACAGGTAGTCTACGTAAAGATTTACGTAGACTCCGGAAAAAATAAGGGCAACGCTATTTTCGCCATAGTCTACGTAAATCTTTATGTAGACTACCCGTGCCCAAACAAGGAACGCAAATGGCGGTGCCCATGGGCGCTGCCATTTGCGTACACGCTTTTTTTTTTTTTCAAAGTCAGCCGTGATAGGCTATGTAAATCTTTACATAGCCTATCACGGCTGACTGAAAATCTAGCCATGATAGGCTACGTAAATCGTTACGTAGCCTATCACTTTTTTTTTTTTTTACGTAACTTTTTTCTTTCGCGGCCGGAGAGGTGGGGTGCTCCCCCTCCGGCCAGAATTTCGGTGGGGAGGGATGGGGCGCCTCCATCCCGGCCTGAATTTCGGCTGGGAGGGGTGGGGCGCCTCCCCACCCACCAAGAATTTTGGGGGGAGAACCGGAGCGCCTCCCCCTCCACCGAAAACAGCTGTGGGACCAGGTAAGGGACTTTTGTCCATCCCTAGGAAAAATGCAGTAGGGGATACTCCTTGGAAAAGGGTGACAGTTAGGAGAAGAACTATATGCCGCTCTGCACCAGTGGAAGCAGTGGAGCTGTGGAACTGATTCCAGGTACTTGAGGATGAGACTGGAGGACAGCCTGCAGAGGAAGAATTACAGGGGAACCTGCATGACAGTGAGCAAGAGGCTGAAGGTCAGACAAGCAGAGGCGATGAAACTCAGGCCTACAACATGAAGAAGAGTAGTAGTAGTGGGAGACTCCTTGCTGCATGGGATTGAGACCCAAGTATGTCATGAAGACCCGTGGACTTGCCAGGTATGTTGTCTCCCAGGAGGAAGGATTAGAGACGTGACTGAAAGGTTGCCTGCACTCATCAAGCCCACTGACAGGTATCCTTTCTTCTCATCCATGTGGGAATAAATGATACCGCCAAGCGGTGCTACAAAGAAATCATGTCAGACTTTGAAGCTTTGGGAAGGAAACTCAAGAACTTTGGGGCCCAGATAGTTTTCTCATCCATCCTTCCAGCAGTTAGAAGAGGGATAGAAAGGGAAAGGGAAATACTCCAGTACTGAATGACTGGCTACGGAGGTGGTGCTGGTGTGAGAGATTTGATTCTGGGACCATGGGCTATACTTCCTGGAAGATGGGCTGTCGGCAAGGGACAGGTTGCACCTCACAAAGGCTGGGAAGGATGTGTTTGGTCACAGCATGAAGAACTTCATCAGGAGAGCTTTAAACTGAATCCTACGGGGAAGGGATGTAAGTTGGGGGTAACAATGGATGAAGGCTCATGCACTTTAATGGGGAGAACAGCTCTAATATTGCCCAATAATAGTCTTCAGACACATGTAGGAAGAAAGCCAGACTATGAAGCACATGGTCTTAGATGTCTATATACTAATGCCCAGAGTATGGGAAACAAACGGAACGAACTTGAACTCTTAATACAGGAGGGAAATTACGACTTGATAGGTATAACTGAGACTTGGTGGGATGACTCTCATGACTGCAATACAGCAATTGAAGGATATAACTTGTTCAAAAAGAACAGGAGGAACAGAAAGGGAGGTGGGGTTGCACTGCCATGGATCTCGGTGAGGCCGAATGCCAGTGCATTCGGCCCCCCAAAATCTGTGGCGGAATGGCCTGCCACCCCCCCGCGGATCCCCCCCAGGACGAGACTTACTTGGGACGGATCTTCTCAGTGGTGGCAGCTGCAGCGGCGACTGCGGCAGCTGGTCTTCCGACCGGCTGCCGCCATTTGCAGTCTTGTTGGTTTTTTTTTTACAAGATGTGATAGGCTATATAAAGACTTACTTAGCCTATCACGTCTGGCTTAAAAACAACAACAACGCGTACGCAAATGGCGGCGGCTATGGCCGCCGCCATTTGCATTCCTTATTTTTGGCCGTCTTAGTCTACGTAAATATTTACGTAGACTAAGACGGCGAAAATAAGGGGAACGCAAATAGCGTAGCGGATGCTATTTGCGTTCCCCCTTATTTTCGCCATCGTAGTCTACGTAAATATTTACGTAGACTAAGACGGCCAAAAATAAGGAACACAAATGGTGGTGGCCGTAGCCGCTGCCATTTGCGTGCGTGCTTTTTTTTTTATTTTAAGCCAGACATGATAGGCTACGTAAGTCTTTACGTAGCCCATCACGGCTGACTACAGGGACGCAAATGGCAGCGGCTATGGCCGCTGCCATTTGCATCCCTGCTAGCCAGCGGCCGGATGTCGAGGATTCCGGGGGGAGGGACGGAGTGCCTCCCCCCCCCAGCAGAACCCAGAGGAGCCAGGTAAGGGGACTTTCGTACATCCCTATAAATATCTCTGCACAGGAATACAGGAGGATGAGTTTGGTAGCCCCATTGAGAGCATCTGGATCAAAATAAATGGAGCAAAGAATAAAAGGCCGGAGTCTACTACCAGCCACCCAGTCAAGGACAAAACAAGGATGAAACTTTTGTAAAGCAAATAGCCAATGTTTCAAGGAAGCATGATGTAGTAGTAATGGGGGACCTCAATTTCCCCGATATTTGTTGGGAGACAAATTCTGCAAAACATGGCCCCTCCAGGAAATTCCTGACTTGTGTGGCTACAGAAAGTAGAGGAAGGAACTAGAGGATCGGCTATCCTTGACTTGATCCTAACCAACAGAGATGACTTAGTGGATAAAGTAGCAGTTATAGGAACTCTGGGGGAAAGCGACCATGTTATACTTGAGTTCTTGGTTCTAAGGGAAGCAAAAGCCAAGTGTAGTCAAACGTGTACCCTGGATTTTAGGAAAGCTGATTTTAATAAACTCAGAACAATGATCAGTAAGGTCCCATGGCAAGCAACTCTAATGAGAAAAGGAGTCCAAGATGGGTGGGAGCTTTTAAAAAAGGAAATTCTCAAGGCAAAATTACAAACAATTCCAACAAAAAGAAAAGGTGGAAGACAACAGAAGAAGCCAATGTGGCTTCACAAAGAGCTTAGAGATGACCTGAAAACAAAAAAGGACACATATAGGAAGTGGAAAGAAGGCCCAATAACAAAGGAAGAGTACAGGCAGGTAGCACAGAATTGCAGGGATGGCATCAGGAAGGCTAAAGCTGAGAACGAGCTGAGGTTAGCGAGGGATGCTAAAAGCAACAAAAAGGCTTTCTTCAGCTACATGCATAGTAAAAGACAGAGGAAAGAAATGGTGGTTCGGCTATTAAATAAGGATGGCAAAATGATAACAGATGACAAAGAAAAGGCAGAAGGGGCTCAATTCCTACTTTGGCTCAGTCTTCTCCCAAAAGAGGGTCTATGACCCCCCTGGCAAAGGCGAAGTACAGGCTGAAGGGGCAGGATTACAGCTTGAGATCGACGGGCATATGGTCAAGGAACACCTAATTCCTTTGAATGAGTTCAAATCTCCAGGGTCAGATGAACTGCATCCTAGAGTAATAAAGGAACTGGCAGAAGAACTCTCAGAACCGCCATCTATTCTCTTTGAGAAATCATGGAGGACAGGTGAAGTGCCAGACGACTGGAGGAGGGCTAATGTTGTCCCTATCTTCAAAAAGGGTAAAAAGGAGGTACCTGGGAACTACAGACCAGTCAGTCTGACATCAACCCCTGGGAAAATTCTGGAGCAGATGATAAAGCAATCCATCTGTAAGCACCTTGAAAACAATGTGATTACTTGAAGCCAACATGGATTTTTCCAGAACAAATCCTGCCAGACGAAACTGATCTCATTTTTTTGATCAAGCGGTCCCATGATTTTTTTGATCATGGTCCCTTGAGGACCGTGGGAATGCTGTAGACATCATATACCTCAACTTCAGCAAAGCTTTCGACCAAGTGCCCCATGATATCCTGATGAGCAAACCAGCTCAAAGTGGGCTAGATGAAACAACGATCCGGTGGATCCACAGTTGGCTGCAGAATCGGACTCAAAGAGTGCTTATCAATGGGACCTTCTCAAACTGGGGAGAGGTAATGAGTGGGGTACCACAGGGCTCAGTCCTGGGCCCAGTGCTCTTCAACATTTTTATTAATGACTTGCAGGGAATGCTGATCAAATTTGCAGATGACACAAAATTGGGTGGGATAGCTCATTAGTGATGTACGAACCCCACTTACCAGTCCGCTCCAGGGTCTGCTGGGGTGGGAGGTGATTCGTCCCTCCCCCCAGAATCCTCCCTGGCCAGTTCTGCTCTGTGGCGAGTCCTCGGAGCCACCGGCCAGGGCTGTCCGCAGCCGGACTTCCATCTGCTGCAGGGCTGCAGCCACAAATGGCATCCGGCATAGGGGAAGCCATTTGCGTCCCTGCCCTTTGCTGTGATTGGCTACGCAAATATTTATGTATGTAAATACATACATGCTGTGCTGGATGCCATTTGCGGCCACTGCGGAACCAAGAGGACGGACCTGGCCAGCCGGTGCCAGGTAGGGTCTGTCCTGACCTTAGTTCGCAGGGTGGTGGTGGTGAGCAGTCCGTTCCACCATGGACTCCGGGGGGGGGGGGGGCAGATTCTTTAGAATCCGGTTTCATTGGAGTCTGTGGCGGATTTCTCCACCATCCCTATAGCTAATACTTTGGAAGACAGAAACAAAATTGAAAGTGATCTTGATGGACTGGAGCGCTGGGCAGAAAAAAACAGAATGAAATTTAATAGGGATAAATGAAGGGATGTCAGAGAATTCCGCCACGGATCTTGGTGAGGTTGAATGCCAGTGCATTCGGCCCCTCGAAATCCGTGGCAGAACAAAGCCCCCCGCCCCCCCCCCACAAAATGGGCCCAGAATGGTGCACCTACCTGCTGCTGTCCGCGCTGACTTGCGAATAGCAGCTGCGTCTGCCATTCGCAAGTCAGCATCTGCCGTTCGCTTCCTCCATATAGCCATGATAGGCTACGTAAATACTTTTGTTGTTGTTGTTCAGTCATTCAGTCGTGTCCGACTCTTCGTGACCCCATGGACCATAGTACGCCAGGCCTTCCTGTCCTCCGCTCTCTCCCGGAGCGTGCTCAAGTCCATATTCATTGCATCAGTGATGCTATCTAGCCATCTCATCCTCTGCCGTCCCCTTCTCCTTTTGCCTTCAGTCTTTCCCAGCATCAGGGTCTTTTCCAGAGAGTTTTCTCTTCGCATTAGGTGGCCAAAATATTTGAGCTTCAGCTTCAGTATCTGTCCATCCAATGAGCAGTCAGGGTTGATTTCCTTTAGGATGGACTGATTTGACCTCCTTGCAGTCCAGGGGACTCGTAAGAGTCTTTTTCAGCACCACTGTACGAAAGCAATGTAAATACTTATGTAGCCTATTACTGCTTAACTAAGGGAACGCAAATGGCGGTGGCTACGGAGGCTGCCATTTGCGTTCCCTTTTTTTTTTTTTGCCGTTTTAGCCTACTTAAATATTTAGCCTATTACGGCAAAAAAAAAAAGGAACACAAATGGTGGCCACTACGCCATTTGCGTTCCCTTTCTTTTCTTTTCTTTTTTGCTGTAATAGCTTATGTAAATATTTACGTAGACCATTACGGAGAGAAAAAAAAGGGAACGCAAATGGCATAGTGGCCGCCATTTGCATTCCCTTTTTTCGCCGTAATAGCCTACATAAATATTTACATAGGCTAAAACGGCCAAAAAAAGGGAACGCAAATGGCGGCTGCCGTAGCCACCACCATTTGCGCCCACTTTTTTTTTTTTTGCCATGATAGGCTACATAAATATTTACGTAGCCTATCACAGCAAAACACAGGGACACAAATGGCGGCGGCTACGGCAGCTGCCATTTGTGTCCCTGCAGGCTGCTAGCAGCTGGATGTCCGGCTGCGGGCGGCCCCGGCTGGCAGCTCTGCGGAATCTCCGTGGAGTGGAGCCGGCCAGAGAGAATTTCGGGGGGAGGGATGGTGTGCCTCCCCCCCCCCCACGAATGTCACCCTTCAAAAAGGTAAGTAACTTTTGTACATCCCTAGATAAATGCCAAGTTCTGCACCTAATGACTTGGATGAGGAGGTGCAGGGAATGCTTATCAGATTTGCAGATGGCACAAAATTGGGTGGGATAGCTAATACTTTGGAAGACAGAAACAGAATTCAAAGTGATCTTGATAGGCTGGAGTGCTGGGCAGAAAACAACAGAATGACATTTAATAGGGATAAATGCCAAGTTCTGCACCTAGGAAAAAGAAACCAAATGCACAGTTGCAAGATGGGCAATACTTGGCTCAACAATACTACAAGCGAGAAGGATCTTGGAACTGTGGTAGATCACAAGCTGAATATAAGCCAATGTGATCTGACTGCAAAAAAGGCAAATGCTCTTTTGGGCTGCATTAATAGAAGCATAGCTTCCAAATCCCGGGAAGTACTAGTTCCCCTCTACTCAGCACTGGTTATACCTCATCTGGAGTACTGCGTCCAGTTCTGGGCACCACATTTTAAGAAGGATGCAGACAAGCTGGAGAGGGTTCAGAGGAGGGCAACAAAGATGATCAGGGGAATGGAAACAAAGAGAGACTGAAAAAACTGGGCATGTTTAGTCTTGAGAAGACTGAGGGGAGATATGATAGCGCTCTTCAAGTACTTGAAAGGTTGTCACAGAGAGGAATGCCAGGATCTCTCCTCAATCATCCCAGAGTGCAGGACACGGAATAATGGTCTCAAGTTACAGGAAGCCAGATTCCCGCTGAACATCAGGAAACACTTCCTGACTGTCTGAGCAATATGACAATGGAACCAATTACCTAGGGAGGTGGTGGGCTCTCCCACGCTGGAGGCATTCAAGTTGAGGCCATCTGTCAGGGATGCTCTGACTTGGATTCCTGCATTGAGCCGGGGATTGGACTTGATGGCCTTGTAGGCCCCTTCCAACCCTACTATTCTATAATTCTACTACTATTCTATGTTCTATAGGGGAGCCCATTTTTCTTTCTTTCTTTGTCTCTTCATTTTATTTTCCAACTTGGTCATAGTTCTTTTGGAAACCCCATAATATCTAAAGCTGTTTTCCTGGGGGACTACTCATGCCATATATTGCAATGTGCAGAAAAGGGCAACCAAAATTATCAATAGGCTGGGGCAACTCCCCTATGAGGAAGGTTACAACATCTGGGACTATTTAGCTTAGAGAAAAGGCAAATAAGTGGGGAACATGATGGAGGTGTACTAAACTATGCATGCCATGTAGGAAGTGGATAGGGAGACATTTTTCTCCTTCTTTCAAAATACTAGAAACTGGGGTCATCCCATGAAGCTGATTGGTAGGAGATCAGGAGACGGCAGGAGTTCTTTACACAGTGCACGGTTAAACTATAAAATTAACTTCCACAGGAGGTAGTGATGGCCACCAATTTGGTTGGCTTTAATGGGGGATTGGACAAATTCATGATGGATAAGGCTATCGATGGCTACTAGTCCTGATGCCTATATGCTACCTCCAATATGAGAGGCAGTACACCAATTACCGGGGAACATAGGCAGTAGGGTGCTGTTGCACTCATGTCTTGCTTGTGGGTTTCTGGTGGGTAGCTGGTTGGCCACTGTGTGAACAGAATGCTGAATTAGCTGTATCCTTGGTCTCATCCAGCAGGGCTCTTCTTATGTTCTTATGTAAATGTCACCAAAGCCTTCATATTGGGAATGTGCTATAAGGTGGCCACAGTTCATCCCTAGGATTAGGGATGGTGGAGAATTCCACCACGTATTTCAGTGAGGCCAAATGCACTGGCATTCAGCCCCCCGAAATCTGTGGCAGAACGGCCTTCCCCCCCCCAGATTCCCCCCAGGACAAGACTTACCTGGGGCGGATGTTCCAGACGGCGGCGGCTCCAGTGGTGGCTTCGGTGGCGGCTGGTCTTTCGACCGGCTGCCGTGGCCGCCATTTGCATTCTGGTGTTTGCCGTGATAGGCTACGTAAGTCTTTACGTAGCCTATCACGGCTGGGTAAAAACAACAACGGCGTCCGCAAATGGCGGCAGCTATGGCAGCCGCCATTTGCGTTCCTTATTTTTTGCCATTTTAGTCTACGTAAATATCTACGTAGACTATTATGGCGAAAATAAAGGGGAACGCAAATGGCATAGTGGGCTCTATTTGCGTTCCTTTTTTATTTGCCGTTTTAGCCTACGTAAATATTTATGTAGACTAAAACAGCGAAAAATAAGGAATACAAACATGGTGGCTGCCGTAGCCACCGCCATTTGCGGATGCCGTTTTTTTTTTTTTACCCAGCCATGATAGGCTATGTAAAGACGTTTGTAGCCCATCATGGCTGCCTGGCTGGACGCAAATGGCAGCCGCTATGGCGGCTGCCATTTGCATCCGCACCAGCTAGTCCGTGGCCGGAAATCCGGCTGTGGACGGCCCCGGCCGGCTGCTCCGTGGAGCCGCCGTGGAGCAGAGCTGGCCGTCGAGGATTCCGGGGAGGAGGACCGGATCGCCTCACCCCCTGTTGAGGATTCCGGGGGGAGGGATGGAGCACCTCCCCCCCCCACAAACACAATATGCGAAAAGGTAAGTGACTTTCATATATCCCTACCTAGGATACATCACTTTATTTTCCCCATGCAACTTGGCAGACCATCCATAATGCTGAATAGTCATGAATCAGCACATCTAAAAATAGATCTCTCAAGTATTATCATCAGAGATGGTTATGGTTTAAATTAAATGTTTGAGCTGTCTATATGCCGAGTATCCATCATTATACTTGAAAAGGATCTGCTTCTCACCATGTGGTTCTCTTAGTTTGCTCTTGCCCCTGAAAATGTGGTTAATTATTACTAGAGGCAGAGTAGGTAGAACCATCTTGTTCTGTCCTGGAAAAGATTAAGCAGATTTGGATTTTTATCCAAGTGTCTGGTGAACAACTGTTATCCTTTCCAAAATCAGTGCAACTAATTTAGATTTCATGGTTGCATGTACCAGAATCTAGCAGGTTTCAGAAGCAGTACAGGCTTCTACAGAGCAGCAGGACTTGCCATTTATATGCAGAAGGCCACTGTGCATGCATGCCAGTGATGCCTAAAGCACTGCTGAAGAATTCAGAACCAAGACAAAATTGTGGCAGATTCCATTAGGTTTCCCTGATTCATTTTGGCACTGTTTCACTATGGCTAGAAAAGCCAGGTTTTCTGGAAAATTTAATCTGTGGCAGAATTTGGAGGCTTCTCTGCTTAGGGGCTGGCTAAGCTTAACAGTAAAGAGTTCTTTTTTCAACTGCATTGACTGGCTTGGTCCAGTAGAGACAGCAGCATAGGAAGCAGAAGAAACAAAAGGAGCAACCCAAATAAATAACCATAATATCCTACTTCAGACAACTGGAGAGCCTCACTGTCAATTCCTTTCTTATGATGAAACCAGCCATGTGTTCGGTATCTGCCATAGTCTCACCCATCAAATCCACACCCAGTTCACCTACCAAACTCCACACACACACACACCCTTCAGATCTCTAAAGCTTCCCTATTATTTTTAGGGAGTGCACATATTACTTTTCCTTACAATCAACACCTTTAGTCCAATAAAACCCTCTGGTGTCTAAAATTTTCCAGGTATTTCATTGAACCAGTTGTATGCTGAAAAATGCATACAGATTCTTAAAAGAACAGCCAGTGTTGCCTATGTAGAAGCCCTTCAAATGTCTCATCAAATTCCAGAAAGTACGCTTGCATGTATTTTTTTCTGACTCTCTTTCTCTCTCTCACACACACACATACACACGCATGCACACACATGCGTGCACCCCCCCCCTTATATGCTATATAACTTGTATTTTCATTCTTTTATTAGACAGTGAGCTTCTATCAAGGCTGTTTTACTCTAGCTCTTCCACAATGGACTAAGAATGATAATGATAAACTAAGAGTGATAATGAGCGAGTTTCTTTCTTTCTTTTCTTCTTGTTAAATGCATGTTCTTTCTTTTTTTAGGCCTTTATGTAACTTTATTTCAGAATAAAATAAAACTTCGTGAGGGAAAACAAAGAACTGCTAATGTTCTCATATCAATATGAGGGAGGGAAGAATCCCTATTTTGTTCCCATCAACAGGATTTTATCCCCTCATTTACAGTCCAGAGATTGAGGAAGATGTCACTGCTTAAAGCTTGCTTTCTTCCTGCTTTTCTCTGTCAAGACAGAGATCCATTTTCTTCATGCTGGGTTCTGCAGTCCCCATCCCCCACTGCCTCTCCTTGCATTTGCTGCATTCAGCATTTTCACAAGCTGTACGTGTTGCTGTTTTCTGTACAAGCTGGCAAATCAGCATATGGAGCAACCCAATGAGCCCATGCTCTTGCTGATTTCTCTGCCTGCTGGGCAACATAATGAATCACTGAATAAACTGCTTGCCTGTAATATTTTAGCTTTCTTTTTATTATTCGGAAGACCAAATAAAACAGTAAACAATTGCCAAGAGAGGATTAAAAGCTCTCCTGGTCTTATTTCCTGTCCTTTGGGGGGGGGGGAGATGCTTTAGAAATGTTCCATATCATGGAAACAGTCATCATTTCCTTCTCGCTGTTTCTCGACAGCTGTCTCCCCACCAGGACTGGGAATTGCACTCCAGAAATTAATCAAATGTGCAGGATAAATTTAGAAAAATGTTCCTTTTCAAGTGTTTGTGTGACTCTTGCTTGGATTTTTCCAGTGTTTGGGGAAATCGTCTTCCCTTTTACCAAACACAGGAAAGATTATGCTATCTTAATATTTATTTTGAAAGAAACAAATGTAGACCTTCGGTTCCAGGTCAGTTATTATAATGGCTCTTTATCAAACACAACACTTTTATAATTCTCTCTCTCTCTGGGCAGTATCCAGTGCGATACTACCGCTAATTTAAATTACATTGCACTAACATAAATGGCCTCTAGAACAGTGCCAACAGCACTAGCTGGCACAGTGGTTTTTCCAGGGAAACCCATCACATTAGCGAGCACTGTTGGCATCGCACTAGAGTTGCTTATGCGTGATGTGATTAATGTCAGCCATGCTGTTGCATTGGATACTGCCCTCTCTCTTTAGCAGTGCTTTATTGGGAAGAGATAAGGGTGGTGGTGAATAAAAAGCAGGGGAGGGGATTTTATACTCGGTTGGTGGTGCCTGAGGGACATTATGAACTAACCCCACCCCATGGAGTAATTCCAATTGTATGGCTCCAAAGGAATCATAGAATAGAATAGAATAGAATAGAATAGAATAGAATAGAATAGAATGGTTGGAAGGGGCCTACAAGACCACTGAGTCCAACCTCCTACAAACACCATGAGGGGTGGCATTAGAAGCCATCAGTAGCTATGTTTCCTATCCTAACAAAAGATGGAAAAGAATTTACTTTTCAAGGTGGCACCAGACTTTGCTGGGCTCTAGGGTGCCACTGATGACCCCCCCCCCAATCTGGCTGCCCCTGGCACCTGGCACCATCAGGGGCTCTGCTCAGTGCTGCAGACTGCCACCAACACCAGTCACACATACCCCATCCCTGGATGTGTGTAGTTATCCAGTGGGGAGTAGCTGCACTTTTGCCCGACAACAGCTTCATGCATTGCATTTGGGGAGATTAAAGATGGTGGCTGTCCACTTCAGCACAGAGCCGACTAGCTCAGTCCCATTCCAAAGTTGCCTATCAGGTAAATAAACGTGTGTGTGTGTGTGTGTGTGTGTGTGGTGGATTGGCAGCAGTGGCCAGCACTGGTCCTGATGGCCAGCAGCACCTGGTAAGGGGTGGGGGAGGTTGGCACTAGAAATCCCAGGTGGGGGTGATGCTGGGATGAACAGCATGGCCCTTCTGAATCTCAGGGGCCTTCAGCAATTGCCCAACTATGCTGGCCACTGACACCAGCCTGCCTGCTTATTTAATTAAGGCTGAACCTAGGATTGCTGCCTCAGACCATGTAGCTCAATATTGTCTGCAGTGATTGGCAGCACTTCTCCACGTCCCTCTGCTACTGAGCTAGAACCCTTTCTTATTTATTTATTTATTTATTTATTTAATTTATTAATTGCCCATCTGGCCGGTCACCCAGCCACTCTGGGTGAAGTACAACAATAAAAACAGTTTATACAATAAAATTCAACATTACAAACATCACATTTCTACAGTCACCCTAGCCCACCCCAAATGCCTGCCTGAATAACCATGTTTTTAACGCGTGGTGGAAGCTCATTAAAGAGGGGGCATGGCAGAGTTCCCTAGGGAGGGAATTCCACAGAGTGGGGGCCACTACAGAGAAGGCCCTCTTCCTCATCCTCACCAGCCTAGCTGTCCTGGCTGATGGGACAGAGAGAAGGCCATCCGAGGCTGATCTTGTTGAGCGGCCTGTCTGGTATTGCTGGAGGCGCTCCTTGAGATAGGCTGGGCCGGAACCATATAGGGTTTTAAAGGTCAAAACCAACACCTTGAATTTGGCCCGGAAAACAACTGGTAGCCAGTGAAGCGCCTTCAGCACTGGAGTGATGTGATCTTGCCGGTGGCTGCCTTTAATCAGGCGAGCCACCGCGTTCTGTACCAGCTGCAGCTTCTGAACCGTCTTCAAGGGTAACACCACATAGAGCGCATTACAGTAGTCTAAATGAGAGGAGACCAGGGCATGTACTACCGATGGGAGCAGATGGTTGGGAAGGTAGGGGCGCAGCCGCTGTATCAGATGGAGTTGGTACAGTGCTGTCCGGCTCACAGCTGACACCTGAGCCTCCATGGACAGCTGGGAGTCTAAGATGACCCCCAAGCTGCAGACCTGGTCTTTCAAGGGTAACCGTACCCCATTCAACACCAGGTCAACATCCCCCAACCTCCTCTTGTCTCCCACCAAAAGTACCTCAGTTTTGTCAGGGTTCAGCTTCAGCTTGTTCCTCCCCATCCAGCCACTCACCATCTCCAGACATTTGGACAGGGATTCTACAGCCAACCTTGGTGCAGATTTGAACGAGAGGTAGAGCTGCGTGTCACCCACATTAGACTATCAGATTAGGATTGGGTGAATATTGAATTGCCTGTGGTTTGTCCACACATCCAGTTGGATTGCACTGCTTATACGTCATAGAATCATAGAGCTGGAAGGGAACTTGGACACCATCTAATCAACCCCCTGCTCAGTGCAGGATCTGCAATGCAGCTACAGACTTAACAAGGGACTCCAATGCAGCCTACAAACAACACATTAAAACCAAATTATACAAGAATCTGGATTAAAAACAGAGCTATCTTAAAACCAAAAAGAGCTCAATCTGAATCTTCAGTCTCCCATTAAATAAAAACAAAGAACCACAGAATAAAAGCATATTTATTGCTTGCCTAGAACTAAGCACAGTCTATGAAAAAAGAAGACAAAGCAGTCTGACAATAGATCAGCCTGCACAGAACAGATATATCACAAAAAAACCAATAGACATGGACAGTGCACTTGACAATCTATATTGTATTGCATATGTGACAGTGAAACATTTGAAGCTGATGGAGTAAGCTGATGTGATGACACAGAATGTTCATAAACATTTCAATTGCTTAGGAAACAAAATTGTCAGAACTGTTGCAGTGCAGCTTCTGAGGAAAGGGAAGAAAGATGCCTCTGTGGTTGATATTAAACCTCACACAGACTCCAGGGACAGGATAGATTGCTGGGAACAGGCTCCGAACAAGGAATTCCAGGATGAAGCTAAGGGACTAGGAAGCAAGGTGGCTGAAAGAACGGTGAAAAGTAAGTAAAGGACTGTGAAAGAAGTATAAGAAAAGTATTTCTTACCAGTATAAGATCGGTATTATTAATATTGTCAAAAAATGTCCACTAGTACACATACATGTTGGTTGATAATGTTAAATACTGCCAATCAATTTGACATCATCTGCCTGTTTGGATGTGTAGCACAATAATGGATGCACATATTTGTATGAACATACTTTATATTTCCTGTTGTTTTGGGAAAGAAAATAATGATTCCAATTCTGTAGATAACCGAGGTACATACTGTATAATGTTCATGGTCAATAACCAGGCAAACGGCATATCTTGGAATATTGTCCAGGGTCCATGTTCACTCCAATTTTCTGTCATTATGAATTATATCACATGAAGTTTTAGCATTCCTTTCTCATCTGCATATATGTTGTTATGCACATGAACTTAATAAAAGTGTGGAAAGAGTTATCAAATTAAATGTAAAAGTGAAGAACTTCTGCAATAGGAACTCTTGGTACATCTACTTCATAGTATTTCTACCTAAACATATCAGGGATCAGTCAGAATGATGAGAGAGCCCACAGAACTTAAAAAAAAAACCCTCTCACCATCCATTTCTTAATAGTACAAACCTATCCATGCCTACTCAGAAGTAAACCCCATTGATTTCTAGATAAATAGGTGTAGGATTGCAGCCTAAGGGTGCAATCCTGTGGTCTCTAGTCAGTGGCTAGATGGCCATAGGATAGGTTGGTTCCCTGAAAACCGACCTACACCCCCTCCTGAGCTGCCTTGTAGGCAGTGTGGAATGGCCCAGCGCTCGGAAGAGGAGTGCAGAGTGGTGAAAACGGGGCGTTCCTGGGGTCATGCCGGGGCAGGGAGGGCAGAAGTGCCGTTCAGACACATCCTATGAGTAGGCTGGCTTCTGCCCCCCCTCACTCCACCTTCCCATGTCTAGACTGCTGAAATTGGCTGTCTAGCCACGAATTCAGGGTGGCTGAAGCATGGAGAGGATGATCTCCTCCACACTGCTCCTGCCCTGTATTGGATAGGTGGTTGCCTCCGAGTTTGGAGGCAGCACCTATCCCGATTAGGGATGTATGAAAGTTCCGCCACGGATCTCGGGGAGGCCGAATGCCAGCGCATTCAGCCCCCCAAAATCGGTGGTGGAATGGCCCGCCCCCCACCCCCCCTGGGACAGGACTTACCTTGGGCGGATCTTCCTGGCTGCGGTGGCTGCGGTTCGGCGGCCGCGACCGTGGCGGCCGGTCTCCTGACCGGCTGCCGCCGCCGCCATTTCCAGGTTAAGAAAAACAAAAAACAAAAAAACGTGATAGGCTACGTAAAGATTTACGTAGCCTATCACGGCTAGATTTTAAAACGCTACGCTATGCTATGCGTAGACGCTACGCTATTTGCGTTCCCCTTATTTTCGCCGTCTTAGTCTACGTAAATGTTTACGTAGACTAAGACATGCCAAAATAAGGAACGCAAATGGCGGCGGCCATGGCCACCACCATTTCTGTACGCTCGTTTTTTGTTGTTGTTTTTTAAGTCAGCCGTGATAGGCTACGTAAACATTTACGTAGCTTATCACGGTGTTTTTTTAAAATCTAGCCATGATAGGCTACGTAAATCTTTACGTAGCCTATCACTTTTTTTGTTTTTTGTTTTTCTTAACCTGGAAATGGCGGCAGCAGCAGCTGGTCAGAAGACCGGCCGCCACGGCCGCGGCCGCCGAACCGCCGCCGCCGCCAGGAAGATCCACCCAAGGTAGACGCTACGCTATTTGCGTTCCCCTTATTTTCATCCACTTTGCTTCGGATGGCACTTCAGACCTTCTGAAGCAGCCTCACTTCACTTCAGAATGATTCTGACCCAATCTGCTTCACTTTGGATTTGGATCCAAGTGAGATTCGGATATCAAACCATTCAGATTTGACATTTTCCCATTGACTTGCATTGGAAAACAGAAACGGCCATATCTTTTTTCAGTTTTCATGATAAACACATGTAATTTGGGGACCTGTCAGCCTCTATGGAGGGGATTTCACCTGCCTAATATCAGACAGTTTGGCCCAGGAGTTTTCGTGCTAGGCGCAGGTGAAATTTGATTTTTTCAACAAAAACTCTCATAGCAAGGAGCTATAACTTTTCACTGTTTCCACAGAAGTGCATGACATTTGGGGACCTGTCAGCTCCCATGGAGATGATTCCACTTGCCAAATTTCAGAGTTTTGCCCAGTACTTTTTGTGCTAGGCACAGGTAAAATGTGCTGTTCTCAGAATCTCAAACCAAAGGTCAGAAAGGGATAATCAGAGAAGTTAGGTGTTGAAGTGGTGATTAGGAGGAGGTCATCATCCCTAATCTCTGCTGTAGGTTTCTTTGAAGTGCAAATAACTCCTCTCTTCTTTCCAATTCAGCTTCACAATGGATGACCTCAGTCTCTCTTTGGCTGAATGGAACACACATTACCTGGGAAAACAGGTTGGCAGGCAGGCTGTGCTATGTTTTCCATGCAAACTATCAAAGCACTATCAAAAGAACGATAACTTTTCACTGGTCACACAGAGTGCATGAAATCTGGACAATGGGCAGCCCCAATGCCAAGACCCCCAAAATGCTTTATATTGGGCTTGTTCCCCAATTTCACTACAGAAGGAGATTCTGCTCCTTTGGCAAGGGTGTAGTAGAATCATAGAATCATAGCATAGTAGGGTTGGAAGGGGCCTACAAGGCCATCGAGTCCAACCCCCTGCTCAATGCAGGAATCCAAGTCAGAGCATCCCTGACAGATGGCTGTCCAGCCTCGTCTTGAGTGCCTCCAGTGTGGGAGAGCCCACCAACTCCCTAGGTAATTGGTTCCATTGTTGTATTGCTCTAACAGTCAGGACATTTTTCCTGATGTTCAGCCGGAATCTGGCTTCCTGTAACTTGAGCCCATTATTCCGTGTCCTGCACTCTGGGATGATCAAGAAGAGATCCTGGCCTTCCTCTCTGTGACAATCTTTCAAGTACTTAGGGATGTCAGAGAATTCCGTGACGGATCTCGGTAAGGCCGCATGCCAGTGCATTTGGCCCCCTGAAATCCGTCGCGGAATGAAGCATTTGGCCCCCCCACCCCATGAAAGGCATGTGGGATGAAGTACCCGCCGCCCCCACCCCATGAAAGGCGCACAAAACAGAGCACTTACCTGCTCCCGTCCGCGCTGCTTTGCGAATGGCGGCCGTCCTGTGGCCGCCATTCACTTCCCCCTCTTCATAGCCATGATAGGTTACGTAAATATTTACGTAGCCTATCACGGCGGGGGGGAACCTAGCGTACGCAAATGGCGGCAGCTACCGCCATTTGTGTACGCCTGGGTTTTTCCCCCTGCCGTGATAAGCTACGTTAATATTTACGTAGCCTATCACGGCTCAATAGAGGGAACCAAATGATCGCGGCTACGACAGCCGCCATTTGCGTCCCTGCAGGGCTGCCCAGCAGCCAGATGTCCGGCTGCGGGTGGCCGGAGCCAGCTGAAGCCAGCCAGTGGCTCCGCGGCTTGGCCGCGGAGTGGAGCCGGCCGGGCAGGATTCCGGGGGGAGGGATGGAGCACCTCCCCCCCATCGAGGATTCCGGGGGGAGGGACAGAGTGCCTCCCCCCCACCGCGGATTGCCCGGCGCAGAGCCAGGTGGTTGTCTCGTACATCCCTACAAGTACTTGAAGAGCGCTATCATATCTCCCCTCAGTCTTCTCTTCTCAAGGCTAAACATGCCCAGTTCTTTCAGTCTCTCTTCATAGGGCTTTGTTTCCAGTCCCCTGATCATCTTTGTTGCCCTCCTCTGAACACTCTCCTGTTTGCCTGCATCCTTCTTAAAGTGTGGTGTCTCGAACTGGACACAGTACTCCAGATGAGGCATAACCAGTGCTGAGTAGAGGGGAACTAGTAACTTCTTGGTATTTGGATGCTATGCTTCTATTAATGCAGCCCAAAAGAGCATTTGCCTTTTTTGCAGCCACATCACATTGTTGGCTCATATTCAGCTTGTGATCGACAACAATTCCAAGATCCTTCTCGCTTGTAATGTTGTTGAGCCATGTATCCCCCATCTTGTAACTGTACATTTGGTTTCTTTTTCCTAGGTGCAGAACTTGGCATTTATCCCTATCAAATGTCATTCTGTTGTTTTCTGCCCAGCACTCCAGTCTATCAAGATCACTTTGAATGTTGTTTCTGTCTTCCAAAGTATTAGCTATCCTGCCCAATTTTGTGTCACCTGCAAATTTGATCAGCATTCCCTGCACCTCTTCCTCCAAGTCATTAATAAAAATGTTGAAGAGCACTGGGCCCAGGACTGAGCCCTGCGGTACCCCACTCATTACCTCTCTCCAGTTTGAGAAGGTCCCGTTGATAAGCACTCTTTGAGTCCGATTCTGTAGCAACTGTGCATCCACCTGATCATCTAGCCCACTTTGAGCTGGTTTGCTCATCAGGATATCATGGGGCACTTGGTCGAAAGCTTTGCTGAAGTCGAGGTATATGATGTCTATAGCATTCCCATGGTCCACAAGGGAGGTTACTTGATCAAAAAATGAGATCAGTTTCGTCTGACAGGACGTGTTTTTGACAAATCCATGTTGGCTTCGAGTAATCACTGCATTGTTTTCAAGGTGCTTCCAAATGGATTGCTTTATCATCTGCTCCAGAATTTTCCCAGGGATTGATGTCAGACTGACTGGTCTGTAGTTCCCAGGTTCCTCCTTTTTACTCTTTTTGAAGATAGGGACAACATTAGCCCTCCTCCAGTCGTCTGGCATTTCACCTGTCCTCCATGATTTCTCAAAGAGAATAGACAGCGGTTCTGAGAGTTCTTCTGCCAGTTCCTTTATTACTCTAGGATGCAGTTCATCTGGCCCTGGAGATTTGAACTCATTCAAAGAAATTAGGTGTTCCTTGACCATATGCTTATCGATCTCAAGCTGCAATCCTGCCCCTTCAGCCTGTACTTTGCCTTTGCCAGGGGGGTCATAGACCCTCTTTTGGGAGAAGACTGAGCCAAAGTAGGAATTGAGCATCTCTGCCTTTTCTTTGTCATCTGTTATCATTTTGCCATCCTTATTTAGTAGCTGAACAGCCATTTCTTTCCTCTGCCTTTTACTCTGCACGTAGCTAAAGAAAGCCTTTTTGTTGTTTTTAGCATCCCTCGCTAACCTCAGCTCGTACTCAGCTTTAGCCTTCCTGACGCCATCCCTGCAATTCTGTGCTTCCTGCCTGTACTCTTCCTTTGATACTTGGCCTTCTTTCCACTTCCTGTATGTGTCCTTTCTTGTTTTCAGGTCATCTCTAAGCTTTTTGTGAAGCCACATTGGCTTCTTCTGTTGTCTTCCACCTTTTCTTCTTGTTGGAATTGTTTGTAATTGTGCCTTGAGAATTTCCTTTTTTAAAAGCTCCCACCCATCTTGGACTCCTTTTCTCATTAGAGTCGCTTGCCATGGGACCTCACTGATCATTGTTCTGAGTTTATTAAAATCAGCTTTCCTAAAATCCAGGGTACGCGTTTGACTACACTTGGCTACTGCTGCTGCCTGTACCAGCCTCCTAAAACTGACCTCTGGGCACTGCAACTTGCCTCTGCCCTCTGCTGTCCTGCTACACCAGGACACACTATCCAGACTGGGGGAGAGCCAGCTTGCCTACCAGTGCTGCTACTCCCAGCAGTACCTCATCTGCCTCTGCCCCTGCCAAGAACACCCTGAAGATGCCTCATATTGGGCTTGCTTGCTTTGCCACACAGCATAGTATTATATAATTTAAATAATAGCTGTTGATGTGGGTAGTGTTTTGTCCACTGTTTTTGGAAATGTGGTCGTGTGTAGTACCTAGGGATGGCGGAGAATTTCTCCCCGAAACTTCGGGGGGCCGAGCGCCAACGTGTTTGGCCCCCCGAACAAGTTTCGGGGAGAAATCCTCCGCACCCCCCCGCTCCCCGCACCCCCCCGGGACGGGACTTACCTTCACCGAATGTACCTCCCGGTGGCTGGTCTGGCCGGCGGTTCGGCGGGTGTTCGAGCGAGGCGGGCGCGGCAGCCGGTCTTTCGACCGGCTGCCGCCGCCGCCATTACAATGAAAGAAAAAAAAAACGCCCCCTGATAGGCTACGTGATGATTCACGTAGCCTATCACGGCTAGATTTGCAAAGTCAGCCGTGATAGGCTACGTGAATCGTCACGTAGCCTATCACGGGTGACTTTGAAAAAAAAAAAGAGTGTATGGATAATGGCGGCCCCCATAGGGAGCCGCCATTCCCATTCCTTATTTGGTCGCTGTAGTCTACGTAAATGTTTACGTAGACTACGCCGAAAATAAGGGCAACGCTATTTGCGTTGCCCTTATTTTCGCCGTAGTCTACGTAAACATTTACGTAGACTACAGCGACCAAATAAGGAACGCGAATGGCGGCTCCCTATGGGGGCCGCCATTATCCATATACTCTTTTTTTTTTTTTAAGTCACCCGTGATAGGCTACGTGACGATTGACGTAGCCTATCACGGCTGACTTTGCAGATCTACCCGTGATAGGCTACGTGAATCGTCACGTAGCCTATCAGGGGGCGTGTTTTTTTTTTTACTTTCGCGTTCGCGGCCGGGCGAGGCGAGGCGCCTCCTCCCCGGCCTGAATTTCGGCGGGTGAGGCGGGAAGCCTCCCCCCCGGCCTGAACTTCGCGGGGGGAGCAGCGAAGCGCCTCCCCCCCACCGCGAACGGCCTTCGATGACAGGTAAGTGACTTTCGTCCACCCCTAGTAGTACCTTGCTTGACCACAACACAGGCACATACAGAGACACATAAGAGCAAAAGAAAAGCAAATACAGAACTATGTACAAGCAAAGAAAAGGATTGTTGTTGTTGTCGCTGTTGTTGTTGTTATTTTAGGGAAAAGATATAGAGTTCAAAAATGGGAAAGGAAGGAATACAGGAAAGGGCGGGGGAGGGGGAGAGCCAAGAACAAGGAAAGGAAAGTTATATCTATATCTATACCTATATCTATATAATTCGTTTTTTTAAAAGGATCTGGCCAGAAAACTATGAAGAAAGAGTTGAATTGAGAACAGGGGGGGTGGGGGTAGGGGAGCCAAAGAACAAGGCAAGGCAAGGAATGAAACTAGTTTTTAATTTTTTCTTGTTTTTTTTTAAATAAAGGATCAAAAGAAAGAAAGAAAGAAAGAGAGAGAGAGAGAGAGAGAGAGAAAACAAATAACAATGTTTGCATACTTCAGAAGGGCGAGGCGGGGGGAGCCAAAGACCATGACAAGGAAAGGAGGAAACTAAACTACTAAAGTGCTGTTTTCTTTTGGGTTTTCAAATATATAATCTAGAAAAGAAAGGGAATAGTTGAATTGGAAAGGGCTGGGTGGGAAAGACTAAGAAGAACAAAGGTGCAGCACAACACAACACACACACACACACACACACACACACCTCACAGAGCTAGCCAACTAACTAACCAATTCTTTCTAACAGCTCTCTCCAGTAACCACTACCTGACAGCTCCCTCTCTCTCTTGCAATGAAACAAATGCAGGCTTTGTCCAGTATGTGCCTGATCTCATCTGATCTCGGAAGCTAAGCAGGGTCAGCCCTGGTTAGTACTTGGATGGGAGACCGCCTGGGAATCAGGCTTCCTGCACTGAACATGGGGTTGGACTTGATGGTCTTGTAGGCCCCTTCCAACCCTATGATTCTGTGATATATGATACCCCCCCACACACACGCACACACCCCTAAGTTGATACATTTCACAAGTTGATACATTTTAGAGACAGGCTGTCTGGGCTTCAGAAGGCATCAGAATAGCTCCGAATCTCTGAAGGGGATCGAGGTGCTTTGGCAGTGACCTGATTCGCTTCAGAGTGCCTCAGTGCTGTTCTGCTCTGCTTCGGATGTCACTGAGGCACCCCCAAAGTACCTTAATTCGCTTCAGCATTTGGCTTCGGCACCAAAGTGATGCACAGCCCTAGTACCAACCAATCAAGTCAGCACCACCCCATTGAGAATAATAACTGTGTCTTGTATTGGGATACACCTAGTATTATAGCAAACAAAAATAAATAACCAAGATTAGAAATGACTGGTGAACAACAACAACTCCTCCAAAAGCTCCTATAATAGAAGTAGCAGTATTTCAAAGACATACAATGTTGGGGGGGGGGGTAGAATAAAAATAAATACATAAATATCAAAACCTATCCTTGAAAATAAAGCATGTCTGTTAACTCAAGACAATTGACATTGTCCTCCTCTCAACATAAGCTTCAGGAATCATTCAAAATACCCTGAAGCAAAGCGTAAGATAGAATACTGTGTCACCGCTCCTATTAAATACAATGTAAACAGCTGTCATTCTCCAAACTTGCCATATAACCAGAACATTTCTTTAAAAACAATTTAACACCTCCTGCAGAACGAATCCTCACTGCCTGAGTAAGCACTGAGAAAAAAATACACGATGGCAATAATCATAATAGCGCAGAATTTTCATAACTACCCGGGACACTTAGCATTTATTATCTTGGCAATCCTTACAACAACACTATAAGACAGAACCACATTAAAGCTGACACATTCAGAGTAACTACATTGTACAGATTGTATGGGACTGTACTTCTTCAAACTTCATGTAAGGGAGCACATAGTTTAATGCTAGCAAGAAGGGTGCTACCAAATGTCTTTCCACATAAGGATGTGAGAACTCACCCCCGTCGGGTTCTCCAGATGCCCACCCAGCCTCTGCCCCCACTTGCTGGTCCCTGGACCACACTTGAGCCCCTCCCATGTTTGACAAGTAGCCCGCATTCACCCCAGTGGCCTTGTTGAACTCTGTGGTTGCCATTTTTTTGAAAAATAAAATGGCTATTGCAAAAATGCACATGTTTTTGTATGTGTGAAAATGCGCATTTTTGCGAATGTGCATATTCTCATGTGCAAAATACACATTTTTCCCAAGGCACACATTTGTGTGTGTGAAAATGCACATTTTCACGCATAAGCAAAAATGTGCATTAGCAAAAATACACATTTTTGCATGTGCACAAATATGCACATTTTTGCGATCGCCATTTTATTTCTCAATAAATGGTGATTGCAAAGCTCAAGAAGGGTGCCAGGGTGCGTGCAGGCCATTTGCTGAGCATGGGCAGGGGCCAAGTAGGGGCAGGGGCTTGGGGATGCAGGCAGGGGCAGTTCTGCTGGATTCCTGGACTAAATTGGGCGCCCGTGCCATCCCTACTTCCACACATGAACTGATGAACCTGGACATAGATGGTCCAACTGCAGAAGCATGATGCACACACAACAGACTTTATACTCGGGATGTACAGATGGTGTAAAATTTGTTCTGTCTGCATTTCACAGATTGTCAGGTGCCTTTCATTCCATCGTCAGCTCATTGACTGAATCAGAATTGTTTGGAGATTTTGAATTTGTGCAAAATCATGCAGGTGAAAATGCAGAAATCCCCCCCAAATTTTCATGCTTGTGAAAATGCAGAAATCCTCCCTCCCAATTTGTCAAATCTTTCCCATACACCTTTTCATGCTTTAGCCAATGGGGGAAATGCACATTTTTGGCTGTTTTCTTTTTCTTTTTAATTGTGCATATGTTTCTATTACTGAAATGGTGCAAAATTCTGGAAAGTTAGAAAAACGGTCTGACTGCGGAAAAGCTGGTCTGCTGCATAATCCATGGGTTGGATTCATAAAAACCAAACTCATTTGATTCTGTTGCAGATTTCTCGGACATCCCTCCTTTACACTGTACTTCGACAAAAGTGGGGAAATGACCCTAACTGACAAACATTAAGGCTAAACAATAGCTTTATTGTTTATTGGCCAACTAACGTCAAGACACAATACTGCCCTGTCCCTGTCTCCTATCTGTCCACTGAAGGGTGGGGCAAACCCACTCCCACTCACAGCTGTGTGATGGGGGACTGACATTTTAAAAACCTTTGTTCCAGTGTGATGGAATCAAGGCTTGTATTGACCTGTGACAAAAGGTATTTCCCTTGTTCCCAAAGCTTTCAAGACATTGGAGCAGCTGTATGGGACACTCATTTATTTGTGCTGAGTTCTTTCTGCCTTGGCAAAATTAATATATTTTCCCATGGTATCAGAACTATATTTCAAATGGAATACGGCATAATTAAATAGCTAGGTGAACATGATGCAAAGATTTCAAAACCGTACAGACTGAAATTTTGGTTGCAAGTCAGTGCTATTAACTCATTTCAATGGAATGTGAATTGCATCTGTTGTTTGTTATGACCAACTGAACTTCTAAAATATATCTCAATGTCTTCTATTGAACACACTAACCTGATTTGCATGTGGGAGTGGTTCATAAGCCATGATAGTTTACCTACATTGTATTCTTTCCGGCACCAAGTGAAGACCTTTTTATTTTCCCAGGCATTTTAGCTCTTTAGATTTTTAGCTTTGCTGTTTAAAGCTGTATTTTAAATCCCTGCACTGCTGCTAGGTTTTATTCTGGTTGCATGGTTATACTGTGGTTTTAATGTTTTATATATTTTGTATTGTTTTATTGTATGCTCTTTGGTTTTAATTTTTGTGAACCACCCAGAGACCTTCAGCTATTGGGTGGTATAGAAATGAAACAAACGAACAAACAAACAAACAGTTTATTAACCACCCCTGTGCATTCCAGGCACGTGCTGCTCAGTTTCCCTAATTACCCTCACCAGGCATGGGTTGTTGTCATGTCTGAACCTGGCTAGAATGGGTGGTCGGGGTGCTTAACAAACCACCCAGAATGTATGCTCTATTGTAGGTTTGCTGGGTGGTTTGTTAACTGGGTTTACACGTAACGATAAGCTTCGCCTGGTGAGGGTGATTAGGGAAATTAGGCGGCACATGACTGGCATGCAAGAGGGTGGTTATTAAACACCCTCATAGCATGAGAGCTAAGTCACTGTGTTGCATCCAGCTATGCCCATCTACCAGGAGAACATATAGGGCTAGTGGGATGGATTTCCTTTTCACCATAAAGCCTCCTGTTTACCCGACAAATCATCTCTGGTGGCTTGGAGAACTCTTCAGAGCAGATGGGGGCAGAGGGTGCAGTGGGAAGGAGAGGAAGGGGAAGTTCTTCTGGACAAATGCAAGTCCTCTCACTCAATGTTGGATGGAACTCCCTTTATAGAGCATTTGCTTTAAAGGTAACACACTTACAAAAGTTCTGGCCCAAGAACTGTCTAGTCCAGGAGTGGGGAAACTGTGACCCTCCAGATGTTATAGGACTCCAACTTCCATTAGCCCCAGGCAACACAGCAATGGTCAGGGAGGATGGGAGTTGTAATGCAGCGACATCTGGCAGTCTGTGGGTTCCTCATCCCTAATTTCCAGTCCATTTTGTTTCTAACAGTTGCAAGCAGGGCACAAGGTAAAAGCCTTTCACTGTTGTTACAACAAGATAACCAATATAATATAAGAGAAACATCTTCAAACCCATATATTTGATTAAATCTAATATTTAACAATGCCAGCATCGTATGGCCCAGACATTTAAACATTTTAACAGCAATAACTGCCACCTCCCACTGTACAACAAACCCCATATACTCCCTTCTTTTAAAAATTACTCTTTTACTACTTTGCTTTTACAGGATAGGAGTTTTCTTGATTTTCATTCAATATCAAAGAGAAATGAACATACAACCTTGATGCTTGACCATGGTGGGTCATCTTTGAGCAACCCAACTGCTGACTGGTCAAAAGCAGCAACAAATCCCAAGTACAATGAGTGGGGGGAAACTAGGGATGTACGAAAGTCTCTTACCTTTAACGAAATTTGATTCGCGGTGGGGGGGAGGCGCTCCGTCCCTCTCCCCAAAATTCTGGCCAGGGGGGAGGCGCTCCATCCCTCCACCCCCGAATCCTGGCTGGCCAGGCCGCAAATGGCGGCGGCTGTAGCCGTCGCCGTTTGCGTCCCTGCAGTCAGCCGTGATAGGCTACGTAAATGTTTATGTAGCCTATCACGGCTGAGTAAAAACAAACAAACTGCGCGTACACAAATGGCAGCGCCCATGGGCGCCGCCATTTGCATTCCTTATTTTGGCACGTCTAGTCTACGTAAACATTTACGTAGACTACGGCGAAAATAAGGGGAACGCAAATAGCGTAGATGCTATGCTATTTGCGTTCCCCTTATTTTCGCCGTAGTCTACGTAAATGTTTGCGTAGACTAGACGTGCCAAAATAAGGAATGCAAATGGCAGCACGCATGGGCGCCGCCATTTGCATACGTGCAGTTTTTTTGTTTTTGTTTTACTCAGCCGTGATAGGCTACGTAAACATTTACATAGCCTATCACGTTATTTTTTAAAAATCTAGCCGTGATAGGCTACGTAAATCTTTACGTAGCCTAACACGTTTGTGTGTGTGTGTTTTTTACTAGAAATGGTGGTGGCGGCGGCGGCAGCCGGTTGGAAGACCGGCCGCCGCCGAACCGCCACCGCCAGGAGGATTCGCCGAAGGTAAGTCCCGTCCCGGGGGGGGCGGGAGGGGCAGACTGTTTCGCCACCAATTTTGGGGGGCCGAATGCGCTGGCATTCGGCCTCCCCGAGATTCATGGCGAAATTCTCTGACATCCCTAGGAAAAACTCATTAGATTACATTCAACATTATGCTTGCCCAACGGGACTTTATCCAATTCTCCTCCCTGCTGCAGCCTAAAAATCTGCTCTAGAGGGTTTCCCAGCTTCCTTGAGCAGATTTTGCCAGCATGGGAGGGGTTGCTGTGGCAGAGTGGCGGGAATGGCTCCCTCCTGATACTGCTGATGTAACAGTGTTTATCATAACAACACCTTTGGATACAATCCATTATTCATTATAGAATTCGGCAAAGAATGAATTTAACAGAGGGGCAAGATAGAGAATGTATCACCTACATGACGCCCTGTATGCAATCCTGCATTGCTAAGATCAGATAATAAACGGTTTATTAGGATTGCAGCTATAAAGCAATACAGTAGGATAGAATTTTCTATTTGTCAAATGTAACATGAGACCCTAGCTATGCCAGATCAAGCTTTTCAATGTGCTACAATACAAGTAGGGATGGGAGGATCTGTCAAGTCTGTTTCACAGATGCCCTCCTTTTCTTACCTCCATGTCTGCTCCATGCCAGTTCTTTTAAACAGAAAAAATCTTTATGTATTCTTATGCGCATTTTGCAAATGGATGCATTAATGGGCTCTTTCCCCATTGACTCTATGTGTGCATATTTTAGAAATGTACACAGCGGTGTTTGAGCATTTTTCAGATATGTGCATACTGTTGAACACATGTGGGTTGGGTTGTTTTTGTTTGTTTTTGAGGAATGCATTGCAAGCCCAGAAATGTATGGATTTCCGACTGCAATTTGCATTCATTTCTATGTTTAGTTTTGGGAGATATGGATCAGATAAATCCATTTAAAAAACCCTAAATTGAATGAACTTCTCACCCATCCCTAACTGCAACTAAGACTGGAATCTTTTACACGTGTACTCAGAAGTGATTTTCATGTTCACCCAGATTCTCTGAACCTTGAAGCTCGCCTTGCCTTGTTTCTCATGTTCATTTGCACTCTTTTTTCATTTTATTTAAATGAGAAAAGTGTGCATTTTGAATGGGGAAAATGCACATTTGTTTAAAAATGTGCACTTTTTAAAGACCACATTTTTTTTTTTTAGTGCGAATGCAAGCTCAGCATTTGCAAGCATATTTGGAGGTCATGCTCTCCTGCTTGTGTTTGCATCCAGGGTTGAGAATGGGAGAGGTTCACATGTTTTGGAAACATAAACAAAATTTTTGTACATCCCTACCCAGAAGTAAGTCCCATTAAATCCCAGATAAATGGGATAGGATTGAAGCCTTCTTTTACATAGGTTTAAATTTGCAGATGTGTCTCTCATAGAGCTCACTAGATTTTCCACAGAATTTCTGTGAAATTAAAATTGAATTTGGAATTTTCTGATCAGCAAAATAGCTGAGGAATTTTGAGGGAAATGAAGGCTGAAGTCCTAAACACAAAAGTATAAGTACTACTGAATTTGGAGAGACTTCTTTCTGAGTAAACATACTTAGGATTGTGCTGTAAAAGACTTTTGTTAAGACTAACACTATACTTGTAAATTGTTGTGAACTGCCCAGAAAGCTTCAGCTATTGGGTAGTATAAAAATGTAATAAATACATACATACATACATACATACTGCAGTGGACTCTAGTTCCTAAATTTTAATGTTTTTAATTACTTATGCTAAGTTCTCTTTTCCTTTAAAGTGCCACCTCACATATGTCATATTTTTGGAAGCGAAATGGATTTAAAAAAAAAAAAATCATTTAGTAATAAATTATTTAATAAAGTATCAATTTCTTGTCAAATCATCAAACTTCTGCATTCAGTCTGACAATTTAAGAATTGGCGTTTGATATTTCAACATTTAAAAATGTTTTGAACTGTTAACTTGCTTTTCAAAGTTTTCTATGCCAGTATCAACATTAACTATGAAGAACTTATGCTTAATCAAAAAGTTTTTAAAAATCCAATAAAATAAGCATATGAGATAGAATCTCTAAATACTTAAAGGTCAACATATTGGTTGGATTTAATTAGTTTACCATATGAAGTCTGCAGATGGCCCGTGTTCTGCTTTTCTTGATAAGTCTTGCAGGGCTGCAACACTGGGCCTAGCTACAGTCCAGAAAAAACCAAAGAAACCCCAATTACTTGAATATCGACTGAGGAGCAGGAAAGATGATTAAGTCAGTGATGATGTTGACGATGATGATTTACCTCATGAGGGAAATAGATCAGTACTGCATGGAATGCCACCCTCACAAGACAATTTGTCCTCTGCAGAGATGGTGGCAGGGAAATATACCATGGGTTTGGGGGAGCGGGGGGAGAGAACGTTGTAGCACTTTTGGGGACTGTACTTATGTTTTGACAAGGTGTCAAAAGTTGGTTCCTTTTCTTTTTTAAAACTGGGGGGGCGGGAACCCTAAGCCCCTGCTCCAAGAGGTGGCTCAGCTGTGCTCATCAGCCCAGTTCCCTTTCCCTTTCAAAATATGGCTCTTTCCACATTGGTAGCATTCTACCAAGAGGGATGGGGCGGGGAGATGGCTGACCACATGGCCAACATAATGGATGGGGAATTGCCAGTCTGGGAAGCCTTTTCATTCAGCCTGTGGCTTCCTCTCCTAAGTTCCCCCTTTTCTCCTGAGACTCATCCCCCCTTTCATAACTCTGCCCACCTCTTCCTCTGCTTGGTGGACAACAAAAGAATCTTCCATTTGGTAGCTCCACCACCTCATCCAACTATGGTGACCATCACTGAAATCTTTCCCTCAGTAGCTTGGCCACTTCCTCTTCCATAGACTAGTTTTCTTCAGAAGACATGCCCTTCAGGGAGATGCTCCTGCCACCATGCTCCATAGTCAGGCTTCCATGTTTGCATATGTACTTGCCTTTCTTTTAGTCTCTCTCTTTCTCTTGTTTTCTTTAACAAAAGCAGTGACCACCATGAGGAGTGAGTGACTGACTGGGTGGCAAGCAGATGCGAGTCTATAGGCCAAATCGCAGAACTAAGTGGCTAGAGTTTTGTAGCATTCTTCAAATTCAATAGTCCCTAGCCCTATTCAGGTGTGTGCCTATTCATGTATAAGGCTAAACTGGGAATGGGGATGTGGACACACACATAAGACCCATCCTCAGCATCCCTGCATGCCTGCCATGTGTGTAGACCTTTATGTGTTGACTTTCATGGTCTGAAGAGAGGTCTGTAAACTCATTCAGCTGGACACACTTACAGATCTCTCTTCAGACCTTCATTCTCAAGACAAGAAGGTACACACAAGAGCTTGAAGGCCCAACCAAGGAGTCTTATGGTTAGAGTGACATAGCATCTTTCAGAAAGATGCTCTAGCTGCTGCACTCCATGATTCAGCCTCTGAGCTCATGTATTTTCTTGCCTGCCTCCTGGTCTTATCTCTATTTGAGAGCCAATGCATTGAACTTAGGGATGAATGGACTTACCGGAGTCTGTGATTGTTGGGGACTCACTGAATCCTCACCACTGCCCGTCCCCAATTGCTGCACCACATCAGCTGATAGACAGCCCCACAAGCACCCATTGTGTGGCTGTCAAGTCTCTTGGCGAGCTGCCATTTTGCATAAAAATGGTGGCTCATTATTCTGCTTAAAAGGCCTTTTACAGAAATGGCGACTGTAAAGCTGCCTTTTACGCAAGATTAGGGGTATGCCTTGTCCCTTCATGCCTCTAATCTTGTGTAAAATGGATGGCCTTGTGGTGGTCACTGGGCACTTTTCAGGCTGTCCAGCAGCTCACACAGTTCAGTATAGCAAGCAAGGCTGCGGGGTGAGCGGTCAGCAGGACTCCAGTCTGGCAGGCCAAGTGGGCTGGAGTTGGTCGGACTCCAACCCCGTATCAGATGCCTGCGACATCTCTAATAATACTTGTAGTCAATAAAACCGAGTTGTACCTTTTCCCTTTTGTGGTCTGGATTTCTCTTTCTGAAATCCATACAGTCCTTGCAAACCCTTATGCTGACCAGTGTCAGTGCTTTACAAATGTGCAAAAAAAGAAAAGAAAAAAGAGAAGAGAAGAGAAGAGAAGAGAAGAGAAGAGAAGAAAAAGGAGCTGGGCTGAATATGTCAGCACAGCACTGAAGTAGATCAATTCCATATTTTCATGCAACCAGATTTGACCCCTGGATAGCCCAGCATGGGGTTAATTCAATGCTTGATATTATTACAAGCTGAGCTGATATGATATGTGTGCCTTAGATAGCTTAGTGGCAGAGCAAATGTGTTACATACATTTCTTAGGAAATGGGGCTGGGAAAGATCCCACTTGGGACTGCTGTACTCAAGAGTGCACAGAACTGGCCTAGATGGACCAATGGTCTAACTCCCCATAGGCAGCTTCATGTGAATAACAGCTCTACCAGAAAACCAGAATAATTTAAACAGAATGCCTAGATAATGCTACATTTTCACACAGCATGAAATTGAATGTCTCTTAAGATTATTTCTGAAGGCCAATAAAAAGGCCAATCTTAATCCGTTTCTTGATGCAAATAGCGTGGCAAAGGCAGATTCTCAGTTGTGAAATATTGCAGATTATTGGATTGCAGGATGGAACTCATTATGATCACACTCAGTCAGGACCAGTTTGCACATATAGCTATATCATGTGGCAAAGCATTCTCTGCTCTGGACTGTATCGCTTCAGGAGACAGACTGTTTATATAACAACAGTTGTACAAATGGCCCTACATCTTTGTTAAACAATGTAAAGAGTTACACTTAGCTTACGCCTGTGTCCTCTCTGGAAGAGAAGCTGCTCAGCAGAACTGCTTAAGCTTTTCATAAAATAGCGGAATGGGTTGGATCCAGAGTTCTTGTAATGCCAGCAGGAGTATCCTCAAGCAGAATTCTGCTCAGAATGCTTCCCCCGGCAGAAAGGTGTGTGTGAGTATGTAGGCAATTTTAATCATTTCCCCACTTCATCTGCAGCCTCCAGTGCCACCCCTCCCTCTGTCTGGGAGGCTCCCTGAACCCTCAGGAGTAGTTTGGGTTTATTTAATGGGACATATAGCACTGCATACTAGGGTGGGGTTGGAGGAATCAGTGGAGATCATCTCCTCTGTCCAGCCAGTGGGAAAGCTCCACTGGATCTCAAATGCCTGCTGCTGATAGAAGGAGCCCTTCTATCCACAGAAGGCTTTTGCTGGATCCAAGCCATTCTTCAGAGATCTAAATAACATCATGCTACAAAGGTACTTCTTAAGAAATGGCGTAAGAAGTGCTACTACAAACCATGCTCCTTAAGGGATTGTTTGTTCCTTAGCAACATCAATGGATTCTAGATTGACTGGAGGTTACAAGAGGCATAGAGTGGATGCTGAATTTTGCATCTCGTACTCCCTGCTCCCTAGCATAACTAAACACGTGCCGTGCCGTCATGATGCCTTTTGCTGCCCCAGGCAGCCAATGGTGCAAGGTGGAGGTGTGGAAACACACATGTCACACACTGTGTTGTACTAGACCGATCTTCTCCAAACTGGCACCCTCCAGAGCAGAATTCTCATCATCCACAGCCAGCATAGCCACTGGTTCTGCTGGCTGGGAATGATTTGTTTGTTTGTTTGTTTATTTATTTATTTATTTCTATACCGGCCAGTAGCCAAATCTCTCTTGGCGGTTCACAAAAATTAAAACCAAACAGCACACAATAAAACAATTTAAAATATATAGAACATTAAAACCACAATATAACAATACAACCACAATAAAACCTAGCAGCAGTACAGGAGTTTAAAATACAGATTTAAAACAGCAAAGATAAAAATTTAGAAAGCTAAAATGCTAAAATGGCTGGGAAAATAAAAAGGTCTTCACCTGGCGCCGAAAGGAATACAATGTAGGTGCCAGGCGAACCTCACTAGGGAGCTCATTCCAGAGCCGGGGTGCCACAGAAGAAAAAGCTCTCCTCCTAGTAGCCACTCACCTCACTTCCTTTGGCAGAGGCTCACGGAGAAGGGCCACTGATGATGATCTTAAGGTCCGGGCAGGCACTTGTGGGAGGAGGCGATCCTTCAGGTAACCTGGCCCCAAGCCGTTGAGGGCTTTGAATGTTAACACCAGCTCTTTGAATCGGGCCCGGAAATGGACTGGCAGCCAGTGCAGCTGGAAAAGTACTGGTGTAATATGAGCTTGCAGGCCAGTCCCTGTTAACAATCTTGCTGCCCTATTTTGGACCAGCTGAAGTTTCCGGACCGTTTTCAAAGGCAGCCCCACATATAACGCATTGCAGTAATCCAGACGAGAAGTTATCAGAGCATGGATAACTGTAGCTAGGCTATCTCTGTCCAGATAAGGGCATAGTTGGTATACCAGCCTAAGCTGATAAAAAGTGCTCCGTGCCACTGAGTTCACCTGTGCCTCAAGTGACAGTTCTGGATCCAAGAGCACCCCCAAACTATGAACCTGATCCTTTAGGGGGAGTGCAACCCCCTCCAGAACAGATTGAATATCACCTAGCCGGGCAGACGAACCACCCACTCTGTCTTGTCTGGACTGAGTTTCAGTTTATCGGCCCTCATCCAGTCCATTACCATGCTCAGGCACTGATTCAGAACACCCACTGCCTCACCTGGTTTTGATGAGAAAGAGAGGTAGAGCTGGGTGTCATCCGCATATTGATGGCACCTCAGCCCACACCTCCGGATAACCTCCCCCAGTGGTTTCATGTAGATGTTAAACAGCATGGGGGATAAAATAGAGCCCTATGGAACCCCATGGCACACTTGCCATGGCACAGAGCAATAATCCCCCAGCACCACCTTCTGGAATCGGCCATCCAAGTAGGAGCGGAACCACTATAGTGCAGTGCCTCCAACTCCCAACCCAGACAACCTATCCAGAAGGATACCATGGTCGATTGTATCGAAAGCCGCTGAGGGGTCCAGGAGAATCAACAGGGTCGCACTCCCCCGTCCCTCTCCTGGCAGAGGTCATCCCACAGGGCGACCAAGGCAGTTTCCACTCCGAAACCAGGCCTGAAGCCCGATTGAAATGGATCTAGATAATCCGTTTCATTCAACAGTGCCTGGAGCTGTCCTACAACCATCCGCTCAATCACCTTGCCCAGGAAGAGGATGTTGGCCACTGGCCTATAATTGTTAACATCCTCTGGGTCCAGGTTAGGCTTTTTCAGGAGTGGTCTAATTACCACCTCTTTTAAAGTGGCAGGCACCACTCCCTCTCTCAAGGAGGAATTTACAACCTCATGGACCCAGCCAGACATCCCCTCCTTGTTTGATGTAATAAACCATGAAGGGCAAGGGTCAAGCATGCAAGTGGTTGATCGGACTTGGCCAAGCACCTTGTCCGCATCCTCAGGCCTCAGTAACTGAAACTCATTCAATAAAACTGGACCAGATGGTGCTCTGAACGCCTCTACCAATGGAACTGCATTAATGGTGGTGTCCAATTCATGACGAATCTGAGCGACTTTATCTTCAAAGTACCATGCAAACTCGTCACAGCGTGCTACCAAGGGTTCCACCATCTCTCTCCCTGGCCCAGAATGTAACAGGCCACGAACCACTTGGAAAATCTCCGCTGGACGACACTGAGAAGATGTAATGCTGGTGGAAACGAACTGTCTCTTTTCCACCCTCATCGCCACAGAATAGGCTTGATAATAGGCTCTTACCTGTGTTTGGTCAGACTCAGCACAAGTTTTCCCCCACCTGCATTCTAGCCATCTCCCCTCTTGCTTCATTGCCCTCAGCTCAGGTGTATACCAAGGAGCTGGCTGGGCTCTGCTCAGAGGGAGAGGGTGCTTGGGCGCAATCGTGTCAACCGCCTGAGTCATCTCTGCATTCTACAGAGCGACCTGGGCCTCAACAGGAGCACCAGCCATACCAGCAGGAAAATCCCCCAGAGCCCTCTGGAATCCATCAGAATCCATTAATCTCTGGGGGCGGACCATTTTAATAGGTCCCCCACCCTTGCAGAGGGGGAAAGCTGCCAGGAGTCTAAACCTCAGCAGGAAGTGATCTGACCATGACAAAGGGACAGATGTTAATTCCTCCACTTTCAGATCACCATCCACCTGCCCAGTCAAGAAAACCAGATCAAGCGTGTGTCCTTTTATATGCATTGGGCCGATGACATGTTGGGACAGCCCCATGGTTGTCATGGCGGCCATGAAGTCCTGAGCTGCCCCGGATACAGCGGACTTGGCATGGAAGTTGAGATCCCCCAGGACCATCATCCTAGGGGTCCTCAACACCAAGTCCGAGACCTCCTCCATCAGCTCAGGCAGGGAGTCTGATGGGCAGCGGGGTGGGCGGTACACCAACAGAATCCCTAATCTGTCCCGGGTACCCAACACAAAGTACAGACACTCAAGATCTGCACTCAAATGAGCAGGAAGCCTGGAGAGGGAGATTGAATTCCTATAGACCATGGCAACCCCCCCTCCCCGACCCTCAAGTCGGTGTTGGTGCTGCACCGAGTACCCAGGAAGGCACAGCTGGGAGAGAGTGACCCCTCCCAGTTCCCCCACCCAGGTCTCAGTAATACATGCCAGGTCAGCCCCCTCATCCACAATCAAATCATGGATGAGGGAGATTTTATTTTGGGCTGACCTGGCATTCAGCAGCAGCAGCACCAGACCCGAGGGCAGACTGGTAAGGCTGCCAGGAACCATCAGGTTGGGGGAAGAACCAGAAGAGGGGTCAGCTGTAAGGTGTCTAGCCCCTCTTCTCCTCAGCTGGCCTGTTAATCCCCCAACGCCATACCTCCCCCTGCCCGTGACCACAGTTATGGTGGCACCTCCCCGACCCCCTGAGTTGCCCAATAGTCCTCCCAGGCACATATTAAAATGTTAGGGTATAAAATAGGGATGGGAGTTGTAGTCCGACACATTTGGAGAGTGCCAGCTCAGGAAAGGCTTGTCTAGGCTTTATGAGGAACACAGGAGAAGCAGATGCAGACCAGCAACAGCACTGCATCTCTTTAGCATCACGTGCTCTTCCACTCTGTGAATTGCATTGCATTGCCTGTGCATTGCCAAACAGCTGGGCACACGATGGCCTAAAAATGCTGTGAATACTAAGGAAGTAAGCACTCACAACAGAGCGCATAATAAGAGGGCAATGGCAGTAGTCAAACATTTCTCGGTTGCATCCAAATGACAAGTCGAAATTTTAATTATTCTCTATGGGAAGCAGCTAACATCCTTTAATGTCTAGCTGAGTGGCTGGATCCAATTACTGCAGAACAAAAAGATCCTTACAATACTATATCTTCCAGCACAGCTAGTTTATGAAGACAGTAGCTATCCATTTTTGTACATTTTGAATGTATTTAGAGTATATAGGAAAGTAGTTAGCCTCAGTTTCTCTTTATATGAAATTGATACACTTGTTATATGGTGTATAGAGGATCAACAAGGCAAGATATGAGAAAGTAACATTTTTGCTGAAACATTTTGCCAACAAATTCCAAAAAAAGAGAAGAAACTACAAAAGAGAAACAATGAATGATAGGTAACTAATTTGGTTATTTATCACCTAATTTATACCTAATTTAGGGAGCAATCCTATGGCTGCTAGTCAGTGGCTAGATAGCCGTAGGATATGTGGGCAGAATGGCCCCATGCTTTGCACTTGGAAGATGAGCATGCAGTGGCCAAAACAGGGCGTGCCAGGGCAGGGAAGGCAGAAATGCCAGTAGGACACATCCTATGTGTCGTCTGGCAGCCTCCTCCCTCGCCCCACCTTCCCGCAGTTAGACAGACGAAATCGGCTGTCTAGCTGCAAATGCAGGGCAGGAGAAGCACGGAGGGAACGATCCCCTCCGTGCTTCTCCTGCCCTGCATTGGACAGGTAGTCGCCTCCGGGGTCAGAGGCGGCCGCCTATCCTGATAGGATTGCACCCTTAAAGTAGTAATAGCAAACACTTAAATGTCAGTTATTTAAACTACTTCCAAAACAGTGCAACTGATCTTTTCTTGTGTAGTTCCTAGGGATTAACACATCTGTCAGTTTTGGTTTCTCTCAGTTTCTCATTGTTCCAGTCTTAAGTTCAGTTCATTGCAAACTTCGAGAATTTCTCCATTTTTTTTTAAATATTTGGCTTCTCCCAGAATTTGAGGTACATATTTTTAAGTTCACAAGGAAATTAATAAGCATTTTTCTGCATCTTTGTCCTAATACATGCACTTCTGTATGCATGTTTGCCTAATATACACATTTTGCAAGAAATTTTCCTCATATAACACATGTTTGAATGATGTTTTCCCTAATATACACATTTTTGTATGCATTTTTTGATTGGCGAAAGTAATGGCAACATTCAGAGAATTTTGAAGGGTAATTGAGTTTTAGTTTGCACAGCGGTTTGGGAGTGTGAAATTAGTAAATTGGCATTAAACACTGCTGCCAGGGGAGCTGCTAGGATTTCTCCCCCATCCCTGGCAGCCCCCATTCCTTTCAATGAGACTTGTGCTGAAGAGTTTCCAAACAATTTGCCAAATATGTTCTCTCATGATAGCTCTAGAAAACTGTATTGGGGAAAAGCCGGATGGGATGATAATTGCACTTCTTTTTTTAAAAAAAATCAGCTGACCCATTATCTTTTCTTTCCAAGAAAGAAGGGAAATAAATAAATAAATAAATAATAAAAAAGATTACAAAGCAGCAACTAGAAATGCTAGTGCTGCATTCTTGTACCTCAAAGGAAAAGAATAACTACTCACACAGTATGTAGCTAAGCATAGAGAAATCTTGAGAACTGAGATAGGATTCGGAATAACATGTGATTATTGTATAAATATTCATAAATGTGAATAAGGCACTCTAAAAGTAAGTTTGCTCATGCCAAATAATAGAACAAGAAACTCATTCTCAAAGGAAAGCTTGATTGGCATGAAAAATAATTTCTTTTAATTCATTTTACAAAGTACACTTGCCGAAATGTGAGCTATGTGAGCTTCGTGGTTTTGAAGCCAAGTATGGAAAAATGGTATCAGTGTCTCCATACATATAACATTTTTCTTTCTTTCTTTTAACACAGTTGGAGTACGTCAGTATCATCATATATTATTCCTACCTGGTACACATTCCCTGTTTCTGACATGGGAATTCTTGATTGGGTGGCCTTGTTGTCATGACCACAGTAGAAGGAGAGAAAGTGACATGACCACAATAGGAGAGAAGGATGGTTTTAGCAAAGACATTTGGAATTAACTGAAGAAGAGAAATATGACGCAGGGATGAGCATCAGCAGCATAGATGACACCAGTCAAGAGAAGAAACTGCAGGTCACTGACAAGATTTTAAGGAATAGAAGAAGACAGACAACCCCCACCCTAACGTATATTGCCAATATCACCAGCTTTTGTTTACTACGCTAGCTAGCACATCATGTTTCAATTAGTCACACAAATACATTGGCATATATACATTCCAATTTACATTTGCCACATGTCTCAATCTTTTTCAGTGACCAAAGCAGATGTATAAACAGATCCAAACGAGCACATTTTCTGATCAACCAGGCTTATAGAATAAGGGAGTTTGGGGTTGTTGTTATTTATTTATCATTATAGACGTATTTATTAGTTGTGTTTCAGTCCAGAAAGCCCCCCTTAAGGTGACATATAAGTTAAAACATATAAAACAATATCACAGAGAACAAATTTGATGATAAACACATTAAAAAGTGTATGCTTCACTAAATATTCCCAGGAATGAAAGTCTACAGGGGGATGATGAAGAATGAAGTAGGAAGCTCAGGACAGAGTCCAGTGGAACCCTGCTGTCTGTGGAGAGATGGCAAGGAGGAATGATTGAAAGAAAGACGAAGGTGAAAGAGAGAACAATAGAACTAGGAGAGGATGATGTCCTAGAACAGGAGGTGAAGAAATGGAAGGAGACAGAATGATCAACAATGTTAAAAGTTTTATACAGGTCAAACAATAAATGATAATTCAGATGCTGCCCTTAAACTGGACCAGGAAATGTTACTGGATATTTTGGAACATTGGAAAACCTGGATTCTTTCCATCTGGCATTATGTAAAACAGTAAAACCACCACCATCACCATACAATCTCAGCACATGGGGAAGATTTTACTGAAAAATTCCCTTTTTTGAACAATGCAGCTAAATGTAAAGTTATAAAAAGGAGTTTATATGGGAAAAGTGTCAGATGACAAATCACACACAGATTTTTTTTTTTTTAAATCACTTAAGTAAATCTAATTTAGCCAGTACATTTTACCTACTTGAGTAGAACCTTAGATTTCAGAGCATGTGCAAAGTTCCTTACAGGAAAGAGGATCTGAGAGAGTATTTCTTCACTCCTGGTTGGATGGTGCCAATATACAAAATACTGAGGCGAACCGTCATTACTTTATGGGGATTTGAGATCAGCAAAAGCCAACCCCTTGACAGAGATGGACTGTTATTTTGACCATTTGGGAGAGAAACTCCATTTCTGATTAAAAGTGATCTGGCTAGCCAATCAAAAAATTATTCAGAGGGTGCTTCCACCTCCTTAAGAACTTTGAACATACACTATAGAAGAAACAGCCAATTTGAACCAAGTGAGGCATTGTTTTTAAAAACGGATTCATCTCAGAATGTACATTGGGAACAAAAGTCAGGATATCTGTCTGATGGGGACTTCCGAAGTGTTCTGACCTCAGACACTCTAGGGAGCACTATTGCTCGATTCAGAATATAGGGTTCTTCACACCAATTTAATCTTTGTTGTTGTTGTTGTTTGGCTTAATGGATTTCATGAATGAAATAAGTGGGTCAAGTCAGAATTTGTGTTCATCATAGGAGGTATCATATATCTGACTTCCCAAAATAGCATAAAGAAGAATATTGGACAGACAGCAAAATGTAAATGGAGTTCTTGCTGACCAAGGGTACTTCCAAATAGACGACTCCTAGCACTGTCAATCAGATGGCCTTTGCACCTATTCTGGGTTTTGTCCTTAACAGGTTTTCTGCAGTAAGACAAAAGATGGATGATGTTGTGGGAAAACATGGAAAGGTTATGACTGGAAGACATTGTCTGGACCCTCCATAAAATTCTGTGAAAGTGACAGGGTGGTGGTGCTATAAAAGCCTCATCTGGAAGCACCGCAAGTTGAAGACTTGGGTATAAATCAGTATAGCTAAATTCTTTGCTCAATTTTATAAACGTTGGGCCTAGAGCAACTTGGTTAATTGCTCTAATGCAAGGGTGGGAAACTTTGTGGTACTCCAGAGGTTTTGTCCCACATCTCCCATCATCCCTCTCCACTGGCTATGCTGGATAGGGTTGATGGGAAGTTGTAGGGTAAAACTTCTGGAGTGCTGTGCCACAAGTTTCCCACTCTTGCTCTAATGTGTGTTGAAAATTTTGGCTGGTATGCAGAGAGCCACATGGGTAGCCAGGTTTGATAGACATCTATGGAAAGCAAAGAATTCTAGTTTATAATAGACCACTTCCAGGTATGGGAAAATTGTTGGTGCATTCTGAGTTGCTTGATGCATGAGTGGAAAGACTCTGCATGACATTTCCCATGGGATGCACGCACAAAACAGATGGTGATCCAGACAACCAGACAATATATGATGAGCAGACTATTTTATTAACTATCTTGTTCATTTCCTCTTCAAAATAACATGCTGTGGCCAGGGATGTATTCTGCCAGGCAAGAGCAGAAAGCACTTCCATGTCAATTTCCCCCCAACTTCATCCCTCTGAGCCTCATCGCATTCTGCTCTGGAGGGCATCTTAGTCCTCAGGAGTGGATTTTGGAGGGTGAGTACATAGGCTATACTAGGAAGCAAGATGGGAAAACTCCAGTGCATAATTACTCTGTGCTTGCCCCTTTGGATTAGGGATGTTGTGGAAGTCTGAGAAGGGGGTGGAGTCTGGCAGACATCCTCCCGCTCGGCTTCCCAGACACTAGTCCATGGACCCCCATGTTTGCCTGACTCAGCATGCACCAAGTTTACCCATGAGCCACCATTTTGCAGAAAACCACAGGTAAGCTTTTTATGTAAATAGCCATATTGTGCAAAATGGTGGCTGTAAATAGTGCCATTTAAGCAAAGTTGCATGTATAAATGGTCTAATTAGATGGTGGCTCATGGACAAGCAAAATGGCGGCTCATGGGTAAGCAGAACACCATGCACCACTCGTGGGGTGCCCATGGACCATTCAGCAGGGTTGGGCAGCCAGTGGGGTTCCAACAAGTGATGCACAAGGTGACAGTGGGTGAGTTTGGCTGTCCCTACTTTGGATCCCAACCTTCTTTGACACAATGGGCTGCTTTGCACAATTTTCATGCCTCCACTGGAAGAATCCTCCTCAGAGGAGGAGCTAGAGCTCCCAGAGATCAAGGGGACCCCAGAACAGGCCATGTCAGAAGACCAGGAGGAGCCTGGGCCCCTGAGGGAGATGGTCACAGGTCCATCCCTGCAAGGGGCTGAGCATCCTCCTGTCCCCAGGAGCACCATTGCCTCAAGAGGCAAACCAGTGAGGCTCCTTTGAGAAAGAGTGCTTGATTACAAAGGAGGACTCCTCAAGCAGAAATGACTCCTCATGAGCAGGACTCTTGCCAGAGGGCTAGAATGAACTACAGCTGAGCCCTGGTGGGGCTCAGGAGGCTCTGGCTATATAAGCATTCAGTTTCAGCCTAGCTGCTAGTGCTGGAAATAATGCTGTTGCTCTTGTATCCTGACTGGTTTGGAGCTGATATTGCCTTTTCAAAACTCTGATTATACTTGATAGATATCCTCTGTGTTTGACCTTGGCTATATCTCTGACCTCTCTCAGGAATATCCATATTTGCCTGGTAAACTGTATTTGCCTAGCTTAGAGACAAGCAGGACACTGATCAAATAAGCAACTGCTTATTTAAGTCGCAGTGGGCTGTGCTGCATGCTGGCATATGCAGGTGGCCTTTTGGAATGTTCAAGCCACAGCTTCTCATGTCATCCAAACATGGCTGCTGTGAATTGTGCAAGGATTACCCAACCCTTGCACAACCCCCACCACCTGGGTTTGGATGACATGACAAGCTGTGACCATGGCTTGAATATTCCAGAAATGCTTGGCATGTGCTGACACATGCCGCAGGCTTAACCAAACCATGGTGGGCTGTGGTGATCATGTGAAATGAGTCAACACATCATGGCTGGGAGTCAAGAGATACAGCAAGCTTGGAGAAGACAGCTGAGTGTAAACTTGGTGTAAAGTTAAATCAGCAGCAAGCAAAGTCAGTGGTATAATATCTAAATAATAAGATCTTGGGTTAGGAAAGGTGGAGGCAGAGAGGTTGGAATAGATTCAAGGCCTTAGTTCTGCCTACAAGAATTCAAGCAGGGGACTTCCAGTCGGAGCCAATGTCACCCTTGCAGCTTCCCATGGGGTCTCCACGAGACGCTATCTCAAACAGCTTTTTAAAAGGTTGAAAAACCTTTCTATCTCTCCCCTGGAATTAAAAGGGGAGGCGGGAGCAGCTCTGGATGCTGTTTTGGAAGAACAGCTCTCTCGGCGTGGTAGCAGGGGAGCTGTACTCCGGGTCTAGTTTGCCAGAGCTTAATCATTGCTCAAAGCTGTTTGAACCTCCTAATTAGGAGAAACTAGGGCTGATGTGCTCCACTGTAGTTTTGGATTAAGAAACGCCAACAACATCTGAGGAATGGATTAAGCAATATCAATATTTGAGGACCTGCAAGATTCCTTTGAAGAGAAGGATAACTACACTAAGGCGAAAAAAAGTATCTCCGCCCCCCCCACCCCCCACCCCTCCCTTGGCAAAGGCTTCGAGAAGTGGAGATACAGAGGAGTTACTTGCTTTGATAAAAACTTTGTCCTTGCAATTTGCAGCACAGGCTAAGAGGCTGGATACCATCCAAAATTCCATCACTACCCTGCAAGGGACTGTGGATTTAATTAACACTTCTTGGCAAAAAATGGAGGTGAAGGTTAACGAGTTGCAAGATCGGCTGGCAGGGAATGAAACTACATCACACAGTTTTTTCAACTATTTTTCTGTCAGAATTTCTCAACTAGAGACGTTAGCACGCAGAGCAAATGTACGTATTATTGGTATTAAATATTTACCTACACATGTAAATCTGTCTACTTTTGTAGATAAGATCCTGCATGAGATACTCCTTGTGACATCTGATTATTCATTTGATACTGAGCAGGTATTCTATGTGTCAAATAGGGATGGACAAAAGTCCCTTACCTGATCCCAAAGCTTGCTTCGCGGTGGGGGGGAGGCGCCCTGTCCCTCCCCGCTGAAATTCTGGCCGAGGGGGGAGGCGCCCTGTCCCTCCCCGCTGAAATTCTGGCCGGGGGGGAGGCGCCCTGTCACTCCCCGCTGAAATTCTGGCTGGGGGGGAGGCGCCCCATCCCTCTGGCTGCGAAACCTCGTCTCCCACCGGGACGCAAATGGCGGCGGCTCTGGCCACCGCCGTTTGCGTCCCTGCAGTCAGCCGTGATAGGCTACGTAAATGTTTATGTAGTCTATCACGGGTGACTTAAAAAAAAGAAGAAGAAGTGCATACGCAAATGGCGGCGCCCACAGGCACCGCCATTTGCGTTCCTTATTTTGGCACGTGTAGTCTATGTAAACATTTACGTAGACTACGAAGAAAATAAGGGCAATGCTATTTGCGTTCCCCTTATTTTCGCCATAGTCTCTGTAAATGTTTACGTAGACTACACGTGCCCAAATAAGGAACGCAAATGGCGGCGCCCATGGGCGCTGCCATTTGCGTACGCGCGGGGTTTTTTTTTTTCCAAGTCAGCCGTGATAGGCTACGTAAACATTTACGTAGCCTATCATGGTGGTTTTTAAAAATCTAGCCGTGATAGGCTACGTAAATCTTCACGTAGTCTATCACGTTTATTTGTTTGTTTTTTTACTTGGAAATGGTGGCAGTGGCAGCTGGTCGGAAGACTGACCGCTGCCGAACTGCTGCTGAACCGCCGCCAGAGCCGCTGCTGCCAGGGACATTCGAGCAAGGTAAGTCCCGTCCCGGGGGGGAGGCGGGGGGGCAGACTGTTTCTCTACCAATTTCGGAGGGCCGAATGCGCTTGCATTCAGCCTCCCTGAGATTCGTGGATAAATTCTCTGACATCCCTAGTGTCAAATGCCAAAGGGACTGGTTATATGATTATATCCAATTTGCAGGAATCTCCACAAAACATTATATCCTGCGTTTGGCAAGAGAGGCTGGAAATAGGGATGTACGAAAGTCCCTTACCTGATCCCGAAGCTTGAGTCGCGGTGGGGGGGAGGCGCCCCATTCCTCCCCCCTGAAATTCTGGCTGGGGGGAGGTGCCCCATCCCTCCCCCCCGAAATTCTGGCCGTGGGGGAGGCACCCCATCCCTCCGGCCACGAATCCTCCTGTCCTGCCGGGATGCAAATAGCGGCGGCAGTCAGTTTTTTCCATGTGTCCCTGCGGTCAGCCGTGATAGGCTACGTAAATGTTTACGTAGCCTATCACGGCTGAGTGAAAAAACAACAACACGCGTATGCAAATGGCCCTTATAGCGTTGCCCTTATTTTCGACGTAGTCTACATAAATGTTTATGTAGACTACACGTGCCCAAATAAGGAACACAAATGGTGGCGCCCATGGGCGCCGCCATTTGCGTATGCGCTTGTTTCCCCCCCCCCCAAAAAGTCAGCCATGATAGGCTATGTAAAGATTTACGTAGCCTATCACGGCTGACTGCAGGGATGCATACGGCGGCGGCTACGGCCGCCGCCATTTGCATCCCGGCAGGAGACGAGATTCGCAGCCGGAGGGATGGGGCGCCTCCCCCCCGGCCAGAATTTCGGCGGGGAGGGATGGGGCACCTCCCACACTGCCCAGAATTTTGGGGGGAGGAATGGAGTGCCTCCCCCCCACCGCGAAGCAAGCTGCAGGATAAGGTAAGGGACTTTTGTCCATCCCTACAATTTACCAAGGCAAAAAATATGGCAAAACAAATGAACTTACAATATCACTTAAAATATCCTGCTACATTTTGCATTTTTTCTGAAGGCCAGATGAAGAAGTTTCTAAATCATGAAATGGCGGAGGCGTGGCTAAATGGAAAATCGCGTGATAGTTCTGTTCCAGCACCATGAACTGGAATCTACAAACATGTTTTGCTAACTGCCTATGTTTAGTCTGGAAGATACAGGCTAGGCCAGAGATGGTTCCCCCCCCTTTATTTTTTCTCTTTTCTTTAAATCCTTCATGATATGATGTACAGTGTATACACTCATTTATATATCTAGTACAAAATTTATTAGTGATTGTTGTGAGGTTGATTTTAAGCTTTATTAATATATAACATTATAACATTTATTAGTGATTTGTTGTTATTATTATGTATCCTTTTAAATCTCCTTTTTAATTATTATTACCATTATTACTGTTTAGTAAGATCTTTGGCTGGTTAAATTGTTAATCTTTATTACTATATGTTAGCTGAAGGGCAATATATGGTTACTGGAAATGAATTGTAGGCCTACTTCCTTGCTATAAGACTGATGATATGATATTGAAATGTTAGCTTGATTATTTATGCTGTACTGAATTGTAACATTGCCAATGTTATAGGTGTAATTTTTAAGCAGAATGGGATTTGAAGTTTCTGTGTAATGGAGTTTAAATTTAATTTCTTTAAATAATCCTTTATATTTTTTTTCATGGTTCCCCCCTTCTCCTTCTTCTGTTTTCTCTTTCTTTTCCGTTATTGCTGTGTCCTCTTAAGAATACTGTATTGTTGGGAAATTGTAGTTATTGATTAGGTTGTTGGTATTGTTTATTTCATTTATAAAGTTAAAAAATATAATAAAAAGTATTTTTTTAAAAAAAGAACGCAAGCAGGGATGCTTGCCTATGTGAGCATCCCTCTTCAAATTTTCATAGCACTCCTATTATCAACCAGAGCAACTAATTCTAAGAGCCCAACAGCACATCACACTAATCATGCAGTGTGTAGCTTAGCTTTAACTTTTTATTTACTCTAGTGTAAGTGCACATGGGCCCAATTCAGACCCAAGACCATTGCAATCCAGGAAAGGAAGATTAAACCTTCCCCCTATCATTTTCCTGAAATCCCACCCCTCATACAGTTGTTAACAACCCCCCTGTAATGCAGGAGGACATTTTAGGAAAAAGCAGTGGGGGAGGGGAAGGTTTAATCTTTCTCTCCCAGAGCACGGTGGTCCTGATCTGAATTGAGGCTGCACATGTCTGCACTAGAATAAATTAAAAGGACCCTGTACTAGACTCTGTGTGACCTAATTCAGTTACTAAACCAGTCCAGAACCACACTGAGATATATAGAGATGTGATTTTAATTTTATGTTGGATTCATTGGAAGTTAATATATACATCATTATTATTTAAAAAAATATATGCTAATTTCCCTATAGGCAGTCTATCTGGTGATATCATCCTATATATTTGTCTGATAAAGTACATTTAGATAAAAGTTATTAAAATATGTTAATCTGAAATAAACAGAGATTGTTTTAATTTCTAAAGTAACTATTGTTTCTGAATATCCCTGCATTTCCTATAACTCAGACTCTCAAAGGAATCTCAAACTTGTCTTCTAAGCATCATTATGTTGATATTTGTATAATCAGTATGTCTGGAACATTCAGCATAAATCTACATTTAAGTGCAATGTGTGGGCTTCTTAATGGTAAAGAAAATTCTTTTAATGCAAATTATAGGTAAAGGAATAGCAGTTCCTCCTTTGTCTGCTGCCGTAATCTTGGCAGTAGATTTCTGTTAGTACAACATTTGTTATTTTTCAAGAGTTGTTACCAAGACCATTTCCTATCTGCTGATGTATTCTTCTCCCTATATATTCATCTACAGAGTTAAATATTAACTCTCTCTTTCTCTCTCTGTATGTATGTATATATATATGTGTGTGTGTGTGTGTATATATATATATATATATGTAGAGAGAGAGAGATTGAGGGAGTGTTAATATTTAATTGATTATTGAAGATAACAACTGAAGTGTCATAAAAATAAGTAAAAAGCATGAAGCATTGTGTATAAAACGTGAAATGTGTTCTAAAAAGTCACCTAATCACACAGTTGGGGAATGGGGCCATGCTGCATAACTCTATCCCCACATAGTGCACATTACATATTCCTTCCTCTCTCAGCATCCTTGCATATGGTGTGAACATGTATAGAAAGGAGGCCTATGTGTATACAGCAGTACATGCATAGGCCTCCATATGGCCTGGTAAGAGTATTTTTGAATGCCTGAATTGGGCTTATGTATTGTATGAATCTAGCCCTCTTCAGGTGTTCTTCTTCCTGGTTTCACTGAACTCATGAGGAGTGGGATGCTCTGGCCCCACCCCACTCATTGCACATTTCTGTTGCCCTGTATGCATGGAAGGCGATGCTCTGAACCGGAGAGCCCCCTGTATGCATGGAGAGGGGAATGCCTGAAGAGGGCTACTGTTTCTGTTGAATCTTCTTAATACTGAATATTGAAATGTATGTTTCTGTTATAATTGCTTTGTCTATTGCCTTCCTTTAGTGTACAACTCTCTGTGCTGTATATTTTGTGGGTTTTAAAAAAAACTAACTCTGTGCACTGTTATATTATCTACATTTGAAATGTGTATGTGAGGAATATGAAGAAAGAAGATAAAAATGAAATAGAATCTAAGTAAGTTTTCTGTTTTGGCTTTGATTCCTGTTCTGAATAAGAGTGAAGAAAAGGTCACACACACATTGTTAGTATGAAAATTGGGCAAAGGAATGGAAAACTAGGTAAAACTGACTAAACTTAAGGACCAACAGAAACATTCATCCAAATCAAACTTTTCTTTGACATTGCAAAATATTTAGATAACTTCTTGCTCCATTGGTTTGCATTGTTACTTGTACCTCTGCTTATGAATTCTGGCCAAGTTTACCACTAAATGCAAGACTGAGGTTATGCAGATTGTAAACTTATATATTCAAGGGGGAGTACGAGAGAGAGAGAGAGAGAGAAAACACTAATTAATTAAAAGACTTGGGTTGACTGCCATGGAAGCATTGCACTTTTGCTAATGTCGTCAGAAAGTAGTTTAATACCTTAACATTAATTTGAAGAACTCTTTTAAATATCAACCCTACTTTCAGTTTAAAATTATGAGCAGGTTTGTACATCATGGCAGTCACTTCACAAAAAGGCCTAAGAAGCGTGTGGGCTAGCCTCAGGTATGCAGGCAGGCTGCATTTGTATCAGACTGGTGTTTGTGTGGAACGGCACCTCCACATCACTGCGCTATTTTTAAAATTAATTTGATTTGATTTGTGAACCAGCCAACTCCTAAATGACATTGAATTGGTTTACAATCATAAAACCAAACAACAAAGTAGCCAAATTGATAATAAAATGTTAAACATTAAAATATTAATAACATTGAAAACATTGAGGAGCCAGCAGTCAAATTAAGAATGAAGCAACAGATTAAAGATTAAATGCCTGTTTAAAGAGGAAGGTCTTAACTTGGCATCTAAATGTATACAATGAAGACACCAGGTGGGTCTCCCTGGGAAGGGCATTCCACACAGAGAAGAAGCCACTACAGAAAAGTCTCTTTCCCTGGTAGCCAGCCACCCGTCGCACATTGAGGCCGGCAGCACCCAGAGAAGAATCTCCAAAGACTATTTTAGCAACTTATGATGTCTGTGATTTTAGCAATGGTGGTGCTTCCAAAATGTTCATTCATTTAGCTTGTAAAATGGAATTGTATCCTCCAACCCCCACCCACAATGTTTCTGTCTTTATGGTCAGACAACTGCCTAGGCCATTAAGAGACCCAACTGTTGAAAGCTAGTGACACTAGATCTGAACCAAAATAGTCTTACACACTTGCCTGGGAGTAAGATCCATTGAACTCAAGGGGACTTGCTTCTGAGTAGGCATGCACTGAGTAGGTTTTCATTTTGTTTTCAATAGGGTCAAACACACAAAAAGGACTTTCATGTGTCTATTTCTCTTCCAGGTGTTGGAATGGAGTGTGTGTCTCCATTTGCCTTAAAAGTGACTAGAAAATTAAACAAATGAGCTCCATTTTCTTTCATTTGTTTTATAGTGAAAACAAATGAGAACCCTGATATGGGATTGGCATTTATGGCTATCACTGAAAGGAGGTGAGCATGCAGGGCCTAGACATGTGGACAGGCTGAACATCAGTATGTGTGATGCTGAGGCTTTAGGGCCTATATAAGCCCGGCCATGCCTCACAGTGATACACTAGCTATTTTGTCAGCTCCCACCCACCTGTCCAGGAAGGGGGTCAGTGAATAGTATGCAATGTTTGTCCTATTTAAAGTAGATCCATTGAAATGAATGGGACTCAAGTTAGTCATGACTAACTTAATCTCATTCATTTCAATAGATCCACTCTAAGTAGGGTTAACATTGGATATGACCCAGTATGAAATAAGTTGGTTGCCCTTGGGAACTCATGCACCGAAATTGGCTGGTGGTACATAGTTTTTCTGCCTACTCCATACCGAATCCTCTGTGGGAGTTAATTGGCCATGGTATTTCATGGGTGGTATTCCAGTCTAAACAGGAAGGTTGGTCACAATTGGGGTGGGGCAGTGTGATAAGGTACAGAGGCATGAGTCATCGTTGACTTCCTGGAGGTGCCAGACAGTGAAAGGAAACTCCCATAACTCACCCACCAGGCTTTTGGGACTCAATGGGTGGGGAGAGCAAACCCTTTTGAGCCCCAAAAGATCATACAGTTAAAATCATGAGACTTGAGGTGCAATGGCATAGGAAGGCACCCCTCGACACCTAATGGTATAGCCCAGTGAACAGAGACAGGCAAGGCACTGTCCTCAAACTCAAGGCTGGGTGAGGGCTCACCCATATTTATTTATTTAAAAGATTTTCCACTCAACTCGGCTCTTAGTGACACAACTCAGTTCTCACCCAAGATGGGGTCAGGTTGACACAGTAAGTGATGCCTCCCTCGTCTCTATTATACATGCTGTGTAAGAGCCTGCACAAGAGAGTCACTTGTAACACTGAAGAATGGGGTGTAATCTCTCTTCTCTTGGTTAAAATTCTGAGGCAAAAAAGCTGGCAAATGTAATGTTATTCTGTGACCCTCGGTTGTCTACCTGTCAAGCAAGCAATAGAGATTATTGTTGCTGTGAAAAGGGGAGTGGCTATTATATGAAAATGTTACCTTGAAGTCAAAGAGATAATAAAAATCCTCTGTACTGAAACAGGGCAGGAGCATTGAAATGGGGGCAAATAGTCACTGCTAGTGCCAAGAAGTGAACATTCCATCACTTTATTTATAGTAGACCAATGAACTATCAGTCTGCCTGGTAGTCAGTTTTGATTGGCTGGGGGAGATTTTTATTTTTAAGGAATAAAAGCCCATACACAGCCCTGTCACAGAGTCTTATCAAGAGGAGCAGTCACTGGAAGATCATGAAGACAAAAAAGAAGAGCTGGAAAAGAGGTCAAGGGGGAAGGTAGAATAGAGCCCATCTAGAGGAAAATCAGAAGGCAGACTCAGAGAGAGACCGGTGGAGAGCTGGAATTTAGAAGATGTGAATGAGGTGTTGGGAGAGAAAAGCTTTTGAAGTAGCCTTTTAAGATAACTCAAGTGGTGTCCATCAGCTGCAAGCAGTTGGGCTCAAGAAGTGGTGGTGTCTTCAGAGAGTGGAGACTGGTAAACTTCTTCTGTGCTAAATCTTCATCAGTTTGACCCTGACTAAAAGGAAGACTTCAGTTCAGAAACCTCTGAACAAATCTGTGATTTCTAACAGGGGAGGAGTTAGTATATAGGGCATTTTTTAATTCTTATTGATATGAGAGGTGACGTAACAACGAAGCAGGTACTATACAACATCTACATGAACACTGTCTTAACTGTTATGTAATTGTTATCCAATGTTATCACTATGTTTTAAATGAACATTGCTGTATTTGGTTCAATTTAAATAATTCCCTATTCTGTCTATCTCATACCTAAAGCCTGTCCTAGCTACTAGGAGAGAAGGGGCATAGATGATTTTACTGGAAAAGGTTGGTTGCAGAAGAAGATCAAAGAGTTAAGAAAGATTACAATGTGCAATCACCATACAGTTTTATGTAGTGGTGGGTTTTAAAAATAAAAAGGGAAGCCTTCACATTTAAGAGCAGTAGTGAGATAATCCTCCAGATGTGGTTAGGAGCAGCAGTGTCATCTATGTGGCAGGATCCTTCACCACATTTAGTATTAGCAGTGGGATTCCTCACATTAAGGTGTCAGTAGTGGAGAGGATCTTCCCACAACTTTCCTACTCAAGACTTACAGGAAAAGCAGGAAGTTCTACTCAACTAAAACAAGTCCAAGCAAGGCTATGGCCTGCGTGAAGGTATAGTGCAGCTTTCTTGCACTATCTTGGATGGGGGCTAGAGAATTAGTCTTACCTACCTCAGGAAGGGAAATTTCTAAGGGTGCACAAAAGTCACTTACCTGGTCTCGCAGCTTTTCGCGGTGGGGGGGAGGCGCTTCGCTGCTCCCCCTGCGAAGTTCAGGCTGGGGGGGAGGCTTCTTGCCTCGCCCGGCCAAAATTCAGGCCGGGGGGGAGGCTTCCCGCCTTGCCCGGCCGAAATTCAGGCTGGGGAGGAGGCGCCTCGCCTTGCCCGGCCGCGAAATTAAAAGTAAAAAAAAAAACACCCCTGTGATAGGCTACGTGACGATTAACGTAGCCTATCACGGCTAGATCTGCAAAGTCAGCTGTGATAGACTACGTCAATCGTCACGTAGCCTATCACGGGTGACTTAAAAAAAAAAGCACGTACGCAAATGGCGGCCCCCATAGGGAGCCGCCATTCGCGTTCCTTATTTGGTCACTGTAGTCTACGTAAATCTTTACGTAGACTACGGCGAAAATAAGGGCAACGCAAATAGCGTTGCCCTTATTTTCGCCGTAGTCTACGTAATCTTTACGTAGACTACAGCGACCAAATAAGGAACGGGAATGGCGGCTCCCTATGGGGGCCGCCATTATCCATACGTGCTTTTTTTTTTTTAAGTCACCCGTGATAGGCTACGTGACGATTGACGTAGCCTATCACGGCTGACTTTGCAGATCTAGCCGTGATAGGCTACGTTAATCGTCACGTAGCCTATCACGGGGACGTTTTTTTTTTCTTTTATTGGAATGGCGGCGGCGGCGGCAGCCAGTTGAAAGACCGGCTGCCGCTCCCACCCCGGACGAAGACCTGACGAACCGCTGGCCGGACCCGCCGCCAGGAGGGACATTCGCCAAAGGTAAGTCCCGTCCCGGGGGGGGGTGCGGGGGGTGGGGGGGTGCAGAGAATTTCTCCCCGAAACTTGTTCAGGAGGCCGAACACGTTGGCGCTCGGCCCCCCGAAGTTTCGGGGAGAAATTCTCCGCCAACCCTAGAAATTTCAGTAAGGCCAGGATGTGGTGTTCCCTCCCTTATCCCAGGCCCAGGGGCACAAGCACCCTGGATATTCTGCTGCTATTAGAGTTCCCAGCACCACTAATTGGTTAAAAGCTATACAACTGTTTTTGCAACGACTGAAATGTTCCTTTGCATGGTGGAGATTGTAATGAGTGAATGGCTGCTAATCCAATTTTAAACCAGGATGGCCTGAAAAGACGAGACAAGAGAAAGATGGAGAGACTGAAGTTCTGAGAACATTTGGGGGAACATGCCGATGTGTTAACCGAAGCAAAGATAAAAGGCATCAGTGTGCCGAACGTGTCACCAAGGTGTTGGGAAGCACTGCTATTTCTAGCCATAGTGTGACTGTATTAGCTTTCTGCTCCAATCAGTCAAATTGGATTTTATGTATATATTTGTGCTCATTAGAGTCCTTGCACAGAATGTTTCCTGGATACATGTTTGTAACTGGTACTTAAAATCTTGTAAAGAACTTGGCAAACAATGTGAAATATAATCACAAGCACAAAATGCAGCATTAAATTTTCACTCTCTTATTTGGTAGGATAATGACAGCATTGCCAATGGAGCTTCATTCTGATCCCTCTCCCTCCCTTCAGCAATCACGTTAAAGTGCAGTGTTAACAGCATTCAAAGTTGTTTGAAAAGATCACAGCACCTAGAGTCAAATACCTGTGATCACTGAACAAAATGGCTTATCATGCTGACTCTAAGTATTGGAGACAGTTTTGAATGGCTGAATATTCCAGGATATGAGTCACACCTATTAAATCATTATTATAATAATTCTGTCTCTTTTGATAAACAGATTCAGAACACTCCCCACCTCTCCTTGGACTACTCCTCTTTGGGCTATTCATTCATATTTTACTTCCCCATAATTTTACTGAGATCATTCAGTGCCTACAAGATTTAAGAAACTTTAGATGGAAAAGTGGGTTTTTCTAATATTGTTTTCGCCATGAGAAAAAATCCTTCAGTGGGAATATAGGAAGGAAGGAAGGATATTCCTTACTAGTGTATCTAGTAGGACAGAGCTAAATGTTAGTGAGTTTGCTATTTATGTCAAAATGTCAATACAGGAGGGTTTTTTTAAAATTATGAACCCATTAAAACATTTTTTGCTATTTTTCATTCAAGTCTTGGACGCCATGCACTGCTTGGAGGCAGCTGCACAGGAAGTGCTATGGCAGGGATGGACAACTGTGGGAGGTCCAGGGGCCATTTTCGCACCCTGGACAGTTACCCCCCCAGGTTGCACTATATATATATATATATATATATATATATATATGTAGCAAACTGCTCTACAGTGCTTAGTTGTGCTAAAAGAGTTACATTCTGGCCCATGGCCCACTATTGAATTAAAATGAGCAATTAAATGTGTGCAATTAATTTGAGCAATTGATTTTACTGTGTGCTTTTTGGTTTTAATTGTTGTGAACCACCCAGAGAGCTTTGGCGATTGGGCAGTACAGAAATGAAATAATAAATAAATAAATAAGCAATTGCCAGAGTTAAATTAAACTTGTTTGCAAGGTGAATTTGACCCTTTTCACAATCTGTAGCTGCTATGGAACACCATTTTGTTTGTTATATATATAAATATGTGTGGATAGATGATGATGATGATGATAGATAGATTTAATTCAATGGCATGGTGGGGGCCAGTGGAGTGTGGCAGGGTTCAGACCACCTTGGCCACATCCACATTCATATGGGCTAGGAGGGAGCTCATTCAGATCAAATAAACAGAAGCTACCTGATATTTTGTTACAGGCATAATGTTCTCTGTACTTGGTCCTTGGAGGCTATCTCAGGATTAGCACATCTTTTATTCCTAGGGATGGATGACTGTGTCAATTTTTGTTTCTCATTTTTCCAATACATAGTGCGTTCCTTTGTGGCATTTTTGTCAAATATATGTATGTTTTTGCAAGCAGTTTCCCCTTAGATTATGGCGTGTGTATTTCGTTTTCCCCATGAATATACACATTTTTGTGCATTCTTTTCCCAAATATACCCATCCTAGTACACATTTTTTGTTCCAACAGTTGCATTGCAAAATTCTGAGAAGTATAAACACTGAAGGATAACTGTGTTCTGGTTCACATACTGATTCGGGAAGTACAAATTTTGCAAGTTCATATCAGAGTGCAAACTGAATGGAATTCCCTCCCATCCCTATATCTCCCAAGACTTGGCTTCCCATGTGTGAGCCCACCCCAGCTTGGGTTCTTTGGGCACCTGCTGAAGTGCTGCCCCTGCGCATCCCTCGGACCTGCGCTTCAGCCCCCACGAGCTCAGCAAGTCGCCCACACTCACCCTGGGCCCGTCCAGCAAGCACCCACCATTTTGCCACCTTTTTTATGAAAAAGGGTGCTTAAAAATGCGCATATTTAAATATGCCCAGTTTGGGGCCAGGAAAGCTTAATATGAACAATATTAGAAGCATAATGCCTCTAATACTGTGCATAGTAAGCTTTCCCGGCCCCAAGCTGGGCATATTTAAATATGCGCATTTTAAGCTCCCTTTTTTCTGTAAAAAAAAAAAAAAAAGTGGCAAAACAGCAGGTGCTCACTGGACGGGTCAGGGTGAGTCTGGGAGGGGATGAGCAGGGGTGAGCAAGGGCAGGGGCTTGGTGAGTGCGGTCCAGGGGTTGCAGCCCGGAGTGGAAAGGTGACAGACTTCAGGATCCAGTCAGGCATCCCTATTCCATGAGCCTCCTGGAAACTAATCAATATTAAGCTACTAAAAATATTCATAGGAGTGTTGCAAGAAAGGGCATTATTGTTGTACGGCACCTAGGGAGAGCTTCTCACCTGAAATGCAGCCAAGAAATATTTTAAATAAATAAAAAGAAAGAAAGAAGGAAGGAAGGAAGGAAGGAAGGAAGGAAGGTCCATGAGAAGGACCTTAAGCTCCATCTAGTTCCTGTTCATGGATATGTCAAGAAAAATCCACATTTTATTTATTATTTTATTTATTAATTACATTTCTATACTGCCCAACAGCTGAAGCTCTCTTGGCAGATCACACAGAGTTTGGGTTATGATGTTTCAATGAGTATTCTTGTTCATAGTAGAGTTATTTCTTATTTGGCACTGTAGCAAGTAAACTAGACTGATCTATCAAGTTTATTGGCATTTAACTTCTCTCTTATAGTGTGCATGGTTTTATTTTCTGGAGTAATGCTTAGTATGAAACTCAATAGGGCACGTTAAAAAAACTGAAACTGTATGATGGCTGGTTGCTAGAAAGACTACAAAATCTGCTTAGCTTGGCTTTGGCTCATAAGCAGTGGCACCCAGAGAACAGAGTTCACTATTAGTTCCTCTATTCTATTAATCAACAGAGAAAAATGTTCTGTGTGTATGAGGACAAAGGTCTCAAAAATAGGGATGGGTGAGAAATTGGTTGGGTTCACATTTTCTTTATGAAAGCATACCCAATTTGCACCTTCCAAGACTGAACATGGAACGGAATGCATCTTGCTAATAAAATCCATGCATTTCTGAGGCTTCTGATTATGTTGGGTGGGGGGAGTGCATACAAAAAATGCCTATGTTTGAAATTTGTGCACAAGAACGTGGACATTTGACAAACCACTTTTCTCAATCGGAAAAAATGCGTCGAAGAAACGTGTATAAATAATGCGTATATTTAGAGAAATGTGCATGGAAATATATACAAATTTAGGTGAGGGGACAAAATTAGGCTTGCAATCTGATGGGGACCCAAGTTGAAATAAGCTTCGCAGCTGAAAAACAAGAACCTTGACAAGATATAGCTTGACAGATTCACCCATCCCTACTTAAAAACCTTGAGAGAACAAGATTAAAGCCGTTTTTGAGTTATATACACTCTATGCCATACTCATTTTCGTTTTCCCAGTTTAAGAAGGTTATATGAGCAGAAGAAAGGATTGCCATTTGAACTGCTGTAGTGGAATGGCTAAGTATGTGAGCTGGGAAGTTGTACGTTCAGATCACACCTCAGCCACACAAACTCATTAGATGGTCATAGGCAAGTCACAAATCTTGCAGACTTAGCCCCCACTGAGGATATGGAGATAATAATAATGACCTACTTTTTTCTAAGGTTCTTATAAAGGTTCCTGAGATAACATATGCAAAGTGCTTTGAACACTTGAAATGCATTTTATAATTGCTAAACGTTATCATTATGACTAGAGAGAGGCCCACAAAATGGTATGGAAAAGTGGCTATATATTGCACTGTAGTTGGGTGTGTGTGGGAGAGCCCAAGACCTTTCCATCTGGTTTTCATCCACTTTTCTTCCCCTTTCTTGCCCTCTGCCTCTATCCACAGCTTTATTTGTATCATTATTTCAAGCCCTCCTCCTCTTCCATCCTGTTCTGCAATAGTCCTTTCTTGTGTTCATTTTAGCAAGATTGCCACCAAATTTTTGAAAGGAAAACTGGCTATATAGTTTGGTTGCCACTGGATGGGTGGATAAGTGGTGACAGCCCTAGCTTCTCTGCTAAACTGGCTTTGCCTCACATTTCTTCTGGCCCCTCTTTCCTGTAGGTTTGTTATCTTCTCATGTTGGTATCCTCATTACTTATAAGTAAAATGAATGTGTGGAATAGATACAATGAATCTGAATGACTAACATAATTGACTTAAGAAAGACAATTGAAAACCCGTACAAACAAAAATTTAAAAATCTTTAGAGATGTACAATGATGCAATAGTTTTAAGATCATTTTTGGACTTTACAAAGTTTGGAAGAATTTAATTGTAGCTTGGTCATCTGTATCATATAATATGGGGACTTACTATACTTTAGATGCAGTTGTATAGTAAAACATATGGTAAGTAGTTATCTGTGACCATCCACAGCCCCTTATGAACCTAAGAGGGAACACAGGTTGCTTGATGGCTGCCATTTGAGGATTTTTTTAAAAAATGAATACAGGCTCTTTCTGTCTTTAATAAACATTTCGTCCATCATCATGGAGCAAGGGTGCAGAACCACTTTCAGCCCAAGGGCTGAATTCCTTTTCAAAGGTTTGAGGGCCACATTCCAGTGATGGGCAGGGCCAAAGGCAAAAGGGTTAGGGTGAACATACTGAAAATACCAGCACATTTTAGCTGAAAGCCGTTACTGCCAGTAACTAAGCGTAGGAGAGGCATTTCAACTTTTTAGAATGGGGGAAAATGGCACAAAAACGGAGAAAGCATCGAACCATTGGTAGTTGGGTGAAAGAGGGTGGGAGCAGGGGAAAGGGGCATGACCGTCTGGAGAACCCCAGAGGGCCAGATTGGGACCCCCTGACAGCCAGATGTGATCCCAGGCCTGCTGTAGAGTAATGAGCAAGGTATGGCCCCATCTCTCATATCTGGCTTCCTTATATCTGGCTTTCTTTGGATTGCCAAAGGTTTATTAAGAGGATTATTTAACATCCTTGCTGAGATTTAATTCATGCATGAAATTCATGATTTACAGTGCAATCCTATTCACTTCCATGGCTATCAGTGGCTACTAGTCTTGATGGCTATGTGCTACCTCCAGTACCAGAGGCAGTGAGCCATGTACACCAGTTGCTGGGGAACATGGGTGGGAGGGTGCTGTTGCACTCATACCCTGCTTGTGGGTTCCTAGTCGACAGCTGGTTGGCCACTGTATGAGCAGAATGCTGGACTAGGTAGACCCTTGGTCTGATCCAGGTGGGTCTTCTTATGTTCTTATGTTCCATTCAATCCTGTTAAGTACAATGGAACTTACTCTCAACTAATAGGATTGCAGCCTTAAACACCTGGACCTAATAAATGTTGCTTTGAATATTAGCATCACTGGATAATTTTGAGAAGCTGGCCATACATAGAGCAGGGTGGGGGGATTGAAGTAGTGCATGGTGAGGACTTCCAGAATGATCAGATTAATTGATTATTAATCAAATCATTACTGAATATTTGTGCAAATTCATTAAGCTCTGTTTCCTGTTAGTAAAATTTTACTGGGTTCATATTGCATTTTTTTCTCTCTCCCCCTGCTCTCTGTGCTTTTCTGTCTTTTGAGCACCAATTTAGCCAGCTGAATGGGAAAGGCGTGATAAAATAACACACCAAAATAATAAATAATAGAAACCATTTCCCTCTCCTAAGAGCCAAGACATTCACTCTGGTGCTTCCTGTCAGGGTAAAACAGCAGGAGCCAGCTAATGAGGCAAGTCATCCATTATCATTGCAGTGCTTAGCCTGATTTAGTTATCTGAATCAAAATGACACATTTAGGAGGAAAGCTCCTGGGAACTTGACTGAAAATGTTATGTTGATGTAGCCATGCATTGATCTGTCAGTAAGTGCCTCTTGGTTACCATGCCAACAATGAAAAGGAACAACAGCATCAAAAACCCACCCAGGGGTTAAAGGGCATGCTTTAAGAAACTGTTATTGGGGCAGATATTTTTCATTATCAACAAGTTTAGTTAAGCACTGAAATAAGTGATGTGGTCCAAACACTCGGGGCTCTTCAATGTATGAAAGGTTTTTCGATCTATCTGTCTATCTTGTCAGGAACAATATTCTACTTCTCCTTTAGGATCATTTACAACTTTAACATCTGCAGTCCCAGCCTGTGCTATGAGTTGCTTATTAACTTTATTTCAGTGGGAAAACAAAAACAAAATGAAACTGTTCAAATACAGCCATCCTCTGTCTGTATTCAAAGGGCCAAACTAGATGTGACACTGTTTACGCAATTAGTAACTGCATGACATTTAAAACAGTATTTTGGAGGCAATGGGCCTTCCATCTGGATCAGGACCCTGGGGGGGGGGGTAGGGGGATTTAACTCTTAGCCCTCCTTGGAAGCACAATCTGTATCAGCCCCCTTCTGTACCTCCTCTTACAGGAGTGTAGAACAGTGCTGTGCTGAAAATTTCTTCCACATTTTTTTTGACCATCCTCATTCAATTTGATGGAACACAAATTGCTTTCAAAAAGAAATTCAAAGGAGAGGAAATTTCAGAGGAATTCTCATGGGTTGGGTTTGGGGTTCTTGTGCTTACCTTACTTATGAGATGGCTGAGGAGTGTGTATGAGTGTCCTGTCTGTCATCGTACAATAATCTCTGTGGCAGCCGGTAGCCTCCTCGGCTTCCTGCACTTCAGTTAAAGCCATCACGAGGGAGACGTCAGGAGGCAATTCCTCCCATGGGGCTTTTTCAGTTCAGAAAGTGCAGGTGGCCTGGGAGGCCACAGAGCAATGGAAAGATGTGTAGTAGAGAGAGAAAACACACACAGCACCCCTGGCCACCTTGCGGTGATTAGGGAAGCTCAAAAATATCACCAAAAGGAATTCAAACTTCTGCCTCAGAAGAGTGGAAGCCTCAACACAGTTGATGCTGTTGCCACCCACGGAAGCAGTGCAATAAACCAAAACCCTGAGGAAAAAGAAAGAACCTGTGCTACAACCCTGCCAATAATGAGCTCTATTTGTGAGAAACTGCTGGAGAATTTCTCCTCCCCAGAAGAAATTCGGTGACATTGCCCCCCCCCAATTTCTCTGCCCAAAAATAGGCTGGAGAATTTTGAGAGGCCCTTTGTGCACAGCTCTAGTGCAGAACCTCTTTCAGCCAGAGGGCCAAATTCTATTTTGGAGAAGGCTTTAAGGGCCACCTTCCTTTGGTGGGCAAGGCCAAAGGCAAAAGGGGCAGAATGAAAATACCCAAATACCAACACATTTTAGCTTAAAGCTCTTACTGCCAGTAACTAAGCCTTAGGATCAGTGGTGCAGTGGTGGTGGGTCATGCCGGGGCTTTGCTCCGGCCCTTTTTTTGAAGCCAGCCCCCAGCTGGGTCACAGTCTGCTAGGGAAGGAGGAAGGAACAGAGGGAGAGCAGGCGGCTGCCTCTTGGCTGCCTCTCGTCTACTACACAGAGCAGGCAGAGGGAGTGAGCGAGAGAGGGAGCCTGAGGAAGCTCTACAGTCTCCTCCCCCCCTTCTCCTCCTCAGCTCTTGACTTCTCCACCTGTCCTTGCTCCATGCCTGTGTGCCCACTGCTGCCCTTGCCTCCTGCAACAGTGGCCTATGGCCACCTGCTCAGGGCTGCTGCTGCTGCTGGCCACGGCAGCAGCAGGAGAGGGGAGGGGACGCTGCCACCATTATTTACTTATGGGGCAGGGCAGGTGGCTGGTTTGTTCCAGTTTTTAAGATTTATCACACTTCATGTTTACTCAGAAGTCAGTCCCACTATGTTCAGTTGCCAACTGGGCTTTCTCCCAGGTAAGTGTGCGTAGGACTGCAGCCTTAGCTGCCTTCCCAAGATCTCTGTAAAGTTAATTCCAAATAAAGACCCATTGGATTGCACTGTTAATTCTTGAACATTAATTTCTACAGTAAGCAGAATTGCCAGATGCAACCTGCTCTGTCAGCTACCCTTTTTGGTACAAGGTTGGCATGTACTGAGGCAAGCAAACCCTGGCGGAGGGAAGGGAAACAGAAAAAAATCAGTTGCAGGGAGAGTAGGAAGAAGGTGTGTGTGTGTGTGTGGTTCAATCCGGCTGGGTGTGTGGACCTTCTGTTGCGAGATGGGAGAGATATAATGAAGGAGCTTAGGGAAGGCTAATGGGTAATGTTAGGGCGCTAAGGGAGTGTGCAAGAGGGCTATTTAAATGAGAAGGGATCTCTCCAGGAGGGCTGAGTTGAGAAGGTGAAGCTTCCATAGAGTATCATATTTTGAAAACCCCAAATGTTTGTGTTTGAGTGAGTGAGTGAGTGAGTGAAAAGGATTAACACCTCTGCATTTTTTCTCAGACATCCAATTGAAATATCACTGCCTTACTCTCAGCTGCATTGTTTTTGGATCCTAGTTGAAGGCGGTATAGCTTACAAGGTTGTACAATCTTAGAAGGGGCGTGGCTGTGACTGTCACGAAGGGTCCCTGCACTTCTGAATTCGCCACTACGCTACTGCTACACTGTTGTTGTTGTTCAGTCGTTCAGTCGTGTCCGACTCTTCGTGACCCCATGGACCATAGCATGCCAGGCCTTCCTGTCCTGCGCTCTCTCCTGGAGTGTACTCAAGTCCATATTCATTGCATCGGTGATGCTGTCTAGCCATCACATCCTCTGCCATCCCCTTCTCCTTTTGCCTTCAATCTTTCCCAGCATCAGGGTCTTTTCCAGGGAGTTTTCTCCTCGCATTAGGCGGCCAAAATATTTGAGCTTCAGCTTCAGTATCTGTACTTCCAATGAGCAGTCAGGGTTGATTTCCTTTAGGATGGACTGATTTGACCTCCTTGCACTCCAGGGGACTCGTAAGAGTCTTCTCCAACACCACAGTTCGAAAGCATCGATTCTTCGGCGCTCAGCCTTCCTTATAGTCCTGCTCTCACAGCCACACGTTGCTATTGGGAAAACCATAGCTTTGATTATACGAACCTTTGTCGGCAAGGTGATGTCTCTGCTTCTTCCTATGCTCTCTAGGTTTTCCATAGCTTTCCTCCCAAGGAGCAAGCGTCTTTTAATTTCATGGCTACAGTCACCGTCTGTGGTGATCTTGGAGCCCAAGAAAGTAAAATCTGCCACTGCTTCCATTTCTTCCCTTCTATATGCCAGGAAGTGATGGGGCCAGATGCCATGACTGTTGCTTCTTGGCCCTTGTACAGGTTTCTCAGGAGACAGGTAAGGTGGTCTGGTACTCCCATCTCTTTCAGATAGGGATGGCGGAGAATTTCTCCACGAATCTCGGGGAGGCCGAATGCCAACGCAAATAGTGTTGCCCTTATTTTCTTCGTAGTCTACGTAAATCTTTATGTAGACTACCCGGGCCCAAAGAAGGAATGCAAATGGCGGCGCCCATGGGCGCCGCCATTTGCATACATGCTTTTTTTTTTTCAAAGTCACCCGTGGTACGCTACGTAACAATTTACGTAGCCTATCACGGCTGACTTTGGAAATCTAGCCGTGATAGGCTACGTAAATCGTTACATAGCCTATCACGGGTGTGTGTGTTTTTTTTAAATTCACTTTTTTATTTCGCGGCCGGGTGAGGCGGGGCACTTCTCCCCGCTGCCTGAATTTCGGCCGGGTGGGGCAGGGCGCCTCCCCCCCCGGCCTGAACTTCGGGGGGAGAACCGAGGTGCCTCCCCCCCACCGTGAAGCAAGCTGCGGGACCAGGTAAGTGACTTTTGTACATCCCTACTTTCAGAATTTGTCACAGTTTGTTGTGATACACACAATCAAAAGCTTTAGCGTAGTCAATGAAGCAGAAATAGATGTTTTTCTGGAATTCTCTTGCTTTCTCCATGATCCAGTGAATGTTGGCGATTTGATCTCTAGTTCCTCTGCCTCTTCGAAACCCAGCTTGTACTTCCGGTAGTTCTCGGTTCACATACTGCTGAAGCCTAGCTTGTAGCATTTTGAGCATAACCTTGCTGGCATGTGAAATGAACGCAATTGTACGGTAGTTTGAACACTCTTTGGCATTGCCCTTCTTTGGAATTGGAATGTAAACTGACCTTTTCCAGTCTTGTGGCCATGGTTGAGTGTTCCAAATTTGTTGGCATATTGAGTGCCGCACTTTAACAGCATCATCTTTTAGGATCTTAAATAGCTCAGCAGGAATATTGTCATCTCCGCTAGCTTTGTTGTTAGTAGTGCTTCCTAAGGCCCTCTTGACTTCACGCTCGAGGATGTCTGGCTCAAGTTCAGTGACCGCACTATCATGGCTATCAGGGACATTAAGATCTTTCCTGTATTAGTTCTTCTGTGTATTCTTGCCACCTCTTCTTAATCTCATCTGCTTCTGTTAGGTCCCTGCCTTCTTTGTCCTTTATCATGCTCGTCTTTGCCCAAAACGTTCCCTTGAGATCTCCGATTTTCTTGAAGAGATCTCTAGTCTTTCCCATTCTGTTGTTTTCCTCGATTTCTTTGCATTGTTCATTTAAGAAGGCCTTCTTGTCTCTCCTTGCTATTCTCTGGAAATCTGCATTCAGCTGGGTATACCTTCCCCTTTCTCCCTTGCTTTTCACTTCCCTTCTTTCCTCAGCTACTTGTAAAGCCTCATCAGACAGCCACTTTGCTTTCTTGCATTTCTTTTTCTTTGGGATGGATTGAGTTGCTGCTTCCTGAACAATGTTATGGACCTCCGTCCATAGTTCCTCAGGCACTCTGTCTATCAGGTCTAATCCCTTAAATATATTTGTCACCTCCACTGTATATTCATAAGGGATATGATTTAGGTCACTACAGGAATTTTAATCTTTTAGAAGGGAGGAAAAATGTGCAAAAGCTGGGAAACCACCAAATGATAGGCAGCTGGGACAAAGGGGGTGAGGCCAGTGCAAGGGTCTATGGTCATCTGGAGAATCCCAGGCAGCTGGATTGGGACCCTGGGGGGCCCATGGGCCAATCTGGCCCATGGGCTTGAGGTCCTGCTCCCTGTTGTATCAGGAGATAAGCTCCCATTGGTGACACAAATTTCTGACACAAATATGAGGAGGCCCAGCAAGGGTGTCAACTGAAGCAGCACCACAGCAAGGCACAAAGGGTTACACCTTCCTAGCTCCTACAAGGGTCCCATTTCAGATTAAGCCACTCACTTTTCTATTTAATCTAAAAAGAAAACATTCACACCATTTCTAATGGTGTCATGTCTCGTTTGGCCCATAGAATACAGGGGCCAGAACACATGCTGTAAATGCAAAAGTTCCCAGGTGGCATCTCCAGCGAGAAGAATCTCAGGTAGCAGGGCTGGGAAACGCTGCAGAAATCTGGCCAGTTTTAGTGGCCACCCCCAGGCTCTTGAACTCCCTGCCAAAGGTTGGGTTGCCTCTCATTCTGTTGGGTGCTGTTTATTTCTTTTACTGCATGTTTTTTTTTATGTTATGTTTTAATTAAGATTTTGTTTTAATCTGTATTTTATTGTTAACCATCTTGAGCATCATCTTTGGGTGGGAAGGTAAGATATTAAATACATAATTAAATAAATATCACTGCCAGCTTGAGCAAACTGTACTGGGCTAGATGGATTAGTAGTCGGAATTATTATGAGGTAGTGATAGGCCCAAATCGCCACCCCAATTCACTCCCCCCCTTCATGAGTGATGAATTGGGAGAAAAGATTTTGGTTCCATTTGGGGTGTGTGTGTTATAATTTGACCCCTGAAAGGATTTCAAGGGGGAAGGGAGGGGGCTTCCACTTTTGGCAGGAAGGTGCCTTACTCCCCCCCCCCAGTTTCTTCTCTTGTTTATCTCCCTCTCCTTTTAAAGCACTCATTAAAGCTGCAGGATTTACTGCTGCCACACCGCCAAAGTTACTAAAGAGCCAGCAGCTTTAAAAAATCTTTTTTTAAAAAGAAAAAACCAACAAGCCCCCTTGCTACATTCTCAAGCCCCTCCCCCTGAATCAGCCCCCTCCCTTTATCTCAAGAAACCATGGAATGCAGCAAGTTAGAGTGGCAAAAGAGTGTGTTTTAGGCCCTAAGGGAACAGGGGCCAGCTAGAAAGTTGTAACAGCCACAGAAGTGGCAGAGGGATGGTGGTGGCTGGGTACTGGCAAGCAAAGAAGAAAATAAAGAGCAGAATGGGCTTTAAATTTTTGAAGATACCCACATACATTAACCAAAGTTGGCTGTTCAATTATTGCTATTCTGCCTTAGATTTTCCAGACTACACTTGATTTTGCTTCCTGGTTTCCCAGATTAAACATTTACTATATTATGCTTATGTAAATATTTCTTGATTAGAACTCTGGTTAATGCAAGGCCCAACATGAAATTCAAATGGGAAGCCCTCTTGAATTGATGGTCCTAGGCTTTGTCCTGGATTGGTTGAAGGGTCATCTTGTGTTTTCTCCCCACCTCCAAACCCAAGGTGAATAGAGACTCTTTCAAAAGATGGCTCCAGAGACAACTAGAGTTTTGCTAAAGTCTTTTTAAACATGCAGCTGCATTATTTTTATGTCAGTTGACACAAGTGATTCATGAAGTAACCTTGAATCCGCCTGATGTCTTTCCAAGACAGCATAGCAAACAAATAAGATTTAAAGTTGTATCTCTTGCTGGATATTAGTTAAGAGAAAGTATCACACAGTTTATGCCACAAATATGAGGATTTGCTCATCTCCCACAAAAGGGAATTTTAGTACTAATGATGAATTACAATAATAAAAGTGAGGTGATTTTCTTTTTGCAGACTCTGTATTAGACATGACTCTGTGTCACTGTTCAAAGTAAAAAAAAATCCCTGAGCTGTGTGGATTTTGAATTCAAAGCCTATGTCTCGTTGTTGTTTTTTAAATCCCTTATAGCTCCTTTGTGATTCTCATATTCAAACCACCCTTCACAATAATTTTTCTTCTTCTAGAAGCCATTTTCTACAAAGCCTAAAATGACTTACCAATGAGTGTTCCAATGCCATATAATTTCATTGCTTTTAAATTCATTGATGTTAACCAGGGGTGGGGAATTGTAAACAGAGCCATCCAAATTTACACCAGATGATAATTTGGCTCATATGCATTTTTATCTCAGAGTTCCCAGTGGTGTGTCCTGGAAGATTTCCAACTCATTCACGTGGGTGTATCGTTTTAGGAAAGAAGGGGATGAAGAAGCCTAATGCAGAGCCAAAAAATAAGGCATACACTGCAGAGGGGCTGCAGAATCAGGAAAGCGGTGAAGACTGGGTTGTGTGGAGGTGGCAAGTGGATGGGGCAGATGGGGCAGCCATGCTTGTTCAGTGCAATGTTATGGTAGCCATGCAACATCACCGTGCTCTGTGTTCCTAGGGGCATTTCCAAAACAGGTGAGACCTGCACTTCTGGCTGGTGCTTGGCCAAGCTGCAGCAGCAGTTTTAAATAATAATGTAATAATAATCATGGCATATTGAGTTGGTCAGTGTACTTTCCTTTATCTGAAAATTGGCCCTAACCACATGAACATTAACTTCCCCACCCAATCTTTGGGAAGGTCTTTGGTCCCCAGAAAGACCAATGAAGGCCATCCTATTTCTTACTATTAAAACCCTATATCGTCTCCCCCTGCCCACCTCACCCCATATCTCTCTGTACTTATATCTCTCTCTGATAAGTACTGGCCTGTGATCTTGGCTCCTGCAGGTGAGCCACCCTCGGCTGTCAGAGGACCTCTTCCTTCTTCAAACGGCTTCCTTCTTTCTCCTTTGCTGTGTCTTATACACCTGGCACTGCTTCACAGAACACCCCGCCTGATACCTCTCTTCCTCAAAACCCATCTTTTCCATGAACCCTTTGGCATGGCTTCAATTTCCTGCCGTTAACCAAGTCTACATATAAATAACTGAAATAAATGCTTCTCCTGCTTACCCCAGTTCCATTGAGTTATGCTTCCTCAGTTGTCTCCCTGAGTTGGATCTTAGAATGTAAGCTTTGTGGCACAGTGTTTTTACTTCTTCAAATCATCATCATCATCATCAAAAAAACACTTCTCCTTATTTTCCAACATAGATTTACTTCCTTCAGGCAACCCAGACTCGAACGTATCAATGCAAAGTTTTTAAACCACACATTTAAAAGGCCAAATTCAAAGACTGTGAAGTTAGTATGAATAGAAAAGGCAAGCAGTATCAGCAAAAGGCAAAAAGTTTAGAGTATGTGGATTTCAAGGGCGTGATTTAAGCACATGCTTACATCTCCCACTAAAGACAGAGAGAGAGAGAGAGAGAGAGAAAGGCTTACAAAGCGCCTAAATAAGTATGGCTGGATTGTACTATGATTCCTAATATCAACTTGAGCCTTCTTATGCTTATATAGCCAAAATCACACCACCCACACGCAAAAGAGAGGTATTGACAGACTTGGAGTGTGCCCAAGAGGTAATGCAAGGTATGCACAAGCACAAAAAATCTGTAGAAATAGACAACAAAGGGGGTGAGGTGGGGCAGTCCCACAAGCAGCCACGTAAAAACTCTGTGGCACAGGATGTTGACAGACTAAGAAGGAAAAAAACCCTGACAACTGGGTGGGTGGGTAGAATAGAACTGAATGGCTGGAAAAGGAGGACAAAGACACATAGGGAGACATATAAAGAAAGCATAGAAAGAACCATCTCCTGGATTGGTCACTTCCTGATTCCCACTGAGAAGTTATTTTAAATGTCTCCAAGGATGGAAAAGCAACCCATAGAAAACAATGGATAGGTGGGATTTTTATGCAGGCGGGTTTAGGCACCATTGTGTCCTCCTCATGTACTCACCCTCAAATCCCCCAGCCATCCTCCAAATACCCCCAAAGGTAGCAGCAAAGCAAAGAGTTCCTAAGAACTCTGTTTTTAATTCGTGTAAAACATTTTAAAGAAAACAACCCTAATTCAAACTCCAAGGCACAGGTTGCAGGCTGGAAGGGGCTGTGTCTGGGAGAGAGTAACTTACAACAGCCCTGTGCACTCCGAATACTGCAGGTCAGGCTCTGAGTGGTTTACAACAACCTTGCAGTTTTATCCAGACTTATCAGATCCCTATTGCATGTAGGGGGGTTGGGCTGAAGCTGGCAGAGTAGCTTACAGAACCTCTGCATTGTATATATTGCTTTTAACCCCAAATTGCAGGTTGGGCTGAGAGAGTAGGGTTTTAACAAGCCTGCAGTGTAGTTCTCTGTTGTACCCCTATTGCTGGTTGGAGGCCTGTGCCGAGAAATGTAGTCCACTACTGTATTTTAGAGATGGGGCTACTTAAAATGCGTGTTTGACTTTCTCCCAGGCCAAACCAAGTGCTCAATGCATGCAGAAGCCTCATGCTCTATTGATTTGCATGCTGGTTGCATTTTAACTGTGTGTGTGTGTGTGTGAGAGAGAGAGAGAGAGAGAGAAGATTGTGCATGAAGTACTTAGAGCGGGGCCTATATCCGATGTCAACTTTTATTTTTTAACCCCTTCAGCCTCATGCTAAGGTGAAGCACACATGCACACCAGGGGAAAACTGCAACATTTTGTTGCGGAGTTTGATTTATGTGTAAATGTTAATATTCTATGACCCACACATACATTACAATATAAAATCATAGAGTGAGGGATCAGAACACGCAATGACTATATTAGGATCTACAATTCTACTCACAAACCAGTTGGGTTGTATTATTTGGTACCTATTGTCTTGTCCTTTCTGCATTAGGCAAAGGCTATTCTATCTTGCCAAACTATTCAGATACAGTTGTAACCCTGTTGACTGTTTTACGCTGCTTTGATGAAGTTGTGGCCTTTTAGTAATTATTTTATACCTTTTCTAAACATCCCTGGGAATATAATTGGAGGGCAGTATAAAAATACTTAAGATAAACTGTTTATGAAAAAGCATGTTGGACTAACTAAAGGATTCTTTATATTCTAATGCAAGTTGTTTGTCCTGGTACTATAGGTGCCTGAGACACCATTTTAAAAAGATCAAGGGTTTAGCCAATTTGCATCAAAGCTCATATGCATGCATATTTTATTTGCATACATTTACATATTAGGGCCACATTTTTAGCAAGTTTTCCTCCAGGCACAAAATGTGGCACGATGAATTTGCAGAAAGCTTGACAAGTTTGATTATTGTCATCCTTAGTAGTGGTGAGCAAGCCCCGCACATTTTGATTCGAAACAGGCTCAGGTAAAATGATTATATATAAATATCAGAAAGTATGTTACACTGCCAAGTCTGGTGTAATATTTGGGCCCCACCATAATCCCAATGAAATCATCAGGAGCACATCAGGTTTTGGAATGAGCCCTGCCTCCAAGTCTCCCCATAAACCCCCTTCCTCCAAATCTGGCTACACTGGCGACAGTGAGAACCTGCAATGGGACATCCGCTAGGAATGCTATGGATGTCTGAATGATGGTAACCACATTTCCCCTGGGTTTTGCACTTGGGAACTGTGGTGGCAGCCCTCCCCCCGCCCCCGCCCCCGCCCCCATCACTGCTGCTCCATCCAACTAATAGGTTTGATTGGGAAAGGAGAAGGGGAGGTAGAAGTGACTGTGGGAAGGCTTGGTCTTGAATGGTAATGGGCTGAGAGGGGGAACGCTTGATTTCACCTTACTGAACCTAGGGATGTGCAAATCAGCAAACCTCCAGCCCGCGAAAGTTCTCTGAATTCCATCTCAAAGCTCATTCTGACTCGAGTCCTTATCATATTGCTGGGTTGATTTTTTTTTTTTTTTGCATGAAAATCCATGCATTTTTTTCACGTATTTTCCCAAACGCATGCATCAATTGTGTGCATCTTTGAAATGTACACATTCTTCACCCATTGATTAAAGCAAGTTTGTGTGTATTTTCCCAAAGTATACATTTTTAATATACATTTTTCAAATGCATGCATGCTATTGAATGGAATTGGGGGGGCGGTCCATGAATCACATTGCAAGCTTGGAAATATATGGACTACAACCGCAGATTATGTTTGAGTCCGTGTTCGGTCTGGAAGGTGCAAAATAGATACATTCTGATCAAAAATGAACTGAAATGAATTTCTCATACCTCCTTAACTGAACCTACCATTTCTAAATCTCAGGACCATCATTAAACAGTCCTGTGAAATAGATTTTATCTACTTTGTAGATGTGAAAATAAGGCAGAAAGGTTGATTTGTCCAAGGTCACAGAACAAGCCCAAGGCAAAATGAGATTTCAACCCAGAATCCTACAAGGATCAGATCAGGTCTAGGATGTATGGGATGGAGGAACCAACCCTTCCATGAATATATATATATATATATATATACACATACACACACACACACACACACACACACACATAATCTCCATATATATGGAGATTGACTACACTCAGCTCCAAAAGCCAAGTGTAGTCAAACGCGTACCCTGGATTTTAGGAAAGCTGATTTTAATAAACTCAGAACAATGATCAGTGAGGTCCCATGGCAAGCGACTCTAACGAGAAAAGGAGTCCAAGATGGGTGGGAGCTTTTAAAAAAGGAAATTCTCAAGGCACAATTACAAACAATTCCAACAAGAAGAAAAGGTGGAAGACAACAGAAGAAGCCAATGTGGCTTCACAAAAAGCTTAGACATGACCTGAAAACAAAAAAGGACACATATAGGAAGTGGAAAGAAAGCCAGGTAACAAAGGAAGAGTACAGGCAGGTAGCACAGAATTGCAGGGATGGCGTCAGTAGGGATGTCAGAGAATTCCACCACGGATCTCGGTTAGGCTGAATGCCAGTGCATTTGGCCCCCAGAAATCCATGGTGGAACGGCCTGCCACCTCCCCGCGCCCCCGCGGATCCCCCCCGTGACGAGACTTACCTGGGGCGGATGTTCTGGACGGCGGTGGCTCCAGTGTTGTAGGCGGCGGCGGCAGCTGGTCTTCTGACCGGCTGCTGCCGCCGCCATTTGCAGTCTGGTCTTTTTTTTTCTTTTTTTTTACATAGACGTGATAGGCTACGTAAAGGCTTACGTAGCCTATCACGTTTGGGTTTAAAAAAAAAAGCGTATGCAAATGGCGGCAGCTATGGCGGTGTTCCTTTTTGGTTCGCGGTTTTAGCCTACGTAAATATTTACGTAGGCTAAAACCGCGAATCAAAAAGGAACGCAAATAGCACCCACTACGCTATTTGCGTTCCCCTTTATTTTCGCTGTAATAGTCTATGTAAATATTTACGTAGACTAAGATGCCGAAAAATAAGGAACACAAATGGCGGCCGCCGTAGCCGCCGCCATTTGCGTACACTTTTTTTTTAACCCAGACGTGATAGGCTACGTAAGTCTTTATGTAGCCTATCACGTCTATGTAAAAAAAAAAAGAAAAAAAAAGACCAGACTACAAATGGCAGTGGCGGCAGCCGGTCGTAAGACCAGCCGCTGCCGAAGCCACTGCTGGAGCCACCGCCGTCCGGAACATCCGTCCTAGGTAAGTCTCGTCCCTGGGGAGATCTGCGGGGAGATGGGGGGGTGGCAGGCTGTTCCGCCACGGATTTCAGGGGGCGGAATGCCAGTGCATTCGGCCTCACAAATCCGTGGCAGAATTCTCCGCCATCCCTAGTAAAAGGCAGAGGAAAGAAATGGTGGTTCAGCTATTAAATAAGGATGGCAAAACGATAACAGATGACAAAGAAAAGGCAGAGGTGCTCAATTCCTACTTTGGCTCAGTCTTCTCCCAAAAGAGGGTCTATGACCCCCCTGGCAAAGGCAAAGTACAGGCTGAAGGGGCAGGATTGCAGCTTGAGATCGATAAGCATATGGTCAAGGAACACCTAATTTCTTTGAATGAGTTCAAATCTCCAGGGCCAGATGAACTGCATCCTAGAGTCATAAAGGAACTGGCAGAAGAACTCTCAGAACCGCTGTCTATTCTCTTTGAGAAATCATGGAGGACGGGGGAAGTGCCAGATGACTGGAGGAGGGCTAATGTTGTCCCTATCTTCAAAAGGTAAAAAGGAGGAACCTGGGAATTACAGACCAGTCAGTCTGACATCAATCCCTGGGAAAATTCTGGAGCAGATGATAAAGCAATCCATCTAAGCACCTTGAAAACAATGCAGTGATTACTCGAAGCCAACATGGATTTGTCAAGAATACGTCCTGCCAGACGAATCTGATCTCAATTTTTGATCAAGTAACCTCCCTTGTCTACAGCATTCCCACGTAGTGGGGTACCGCAGGGCTCAGTCCTGGGCCCAGCGCTCTTCAACATCTTTATTAATGACTTGGAGGAGGAGGTGCAGGGAATGCTGATCAAATTTGCAGATGACACCAAATTGGGCGGAATAGCTAATACTTTGGAAGACAGAAGCAAAATTCAAAGTGATCTTGATAGACTGGAGTGCTGGGCAGAAAACAACAGAATGACATTTAATTGGGATAAATGCCAAGTTCTGCACCTAGGAAAAAGAAACCAAATGCACAGTTACAAGATGGGGGATACGTGGCTCAACAACACTACAAGCAAGAAGGATCTTGGAATTGTTGTCGATCACAAGCTGAATATGAGCCAACAATGTGATGTGGCTGCAAAAAAGGCAAATGCTCTTTTGGGGTGCATTAATAGAAGCATAGCTTCCAAATCCTGAGAAGTACTAATTTATTTATTTTATTTATTAAATTTATTAATCGCCCATCTGACTGGTCACCCAGCCACTCTGGGCGATGTACAACCCACCATAAAACAATTTAAAACAATAAAATGCTACCATAATTTTTTTTTTTAAATACCCTAACCCACCCCAAATGCCTGCCTGAACAACCACGTTTTTAATGCACGACGGAAGCTCATTAAAGAGGGGGCATGACGGCGTTCCCTAGGGAGGGAGTTCCACAGAGTGGGGGCCACCACAGAGAAGGCCCTCTCCCTCGTCCCCACCAGTCTAGCTGTCCTGGCTGATGGGACAGAGAGAAGGACATCTGAGGCTGATCTTGTTAAGCGGCCTGTCTGGTGTTGCTGGAGGTGCTCCTTAAGATAGGCTGGGCCGGAACCATATAGGGTTTTAAAGGTCAAAACCAACACCTTGAATTTGGCCCGGAAAACAACTGGTAACCAGTGCAACTCCTTCAGCACTGGAGTGACGTGATGTCGCCGGCGGCTGCCTTTAATCAGGCGAGCCGCCGCGTTCTGTACCAGCTGCAGCTTCCGAACCGTCTTCAAGGGTAACCCCATGTAGAGCACATTACAGTAGTCTAAACGAGAGGAGACCAGGGCATGTACTACCGATGGGAGCAGCTGGTCGGGAAGGAAGGGGCGCAGCCGCCGTATCAGATGGAGTTGATACAGCGCTGTCCGGCTCACAGCTGACACCTGAGCCTCCATGGACAGCTGGGAGTCCAAAATGACCCCCAGGCTGCGGACCTGGTCTTTCAAGGGTAGCCGTACCCCATTCAACACCAGGTCAACCTCCCCCAGCCTCCTCTTGTCTCCCACCAAAAGTACCTCGGTCTTGTCAGGGTTGAGCTTCAGCTTATTCCTCCCCATCCAGCCACTCACCGTCTCCAGACATTTGGACAGGGATTCTACGGCCAACCTTGGTGAAGATTTGAATGAGAGGTAGAGCTGCGTGTCATCCGCATATTGATGACACTGCACCCCAAACCTCCTGATGATAGCCCCCAGTGGCTTCACATAGATGTTAAATAGCATCGGGGAGAGGATGGAACCCTGTGGCACCCCACAAGTAAGTGGCCACGGGTCCGAAACCTCCTCTCCCAGTGCTACCCTCTGGTACCTGCCGGAGAGGAAGGACCGGAACCACCGCAATACAGTGTCTCCAATGCCGAACCCCTCCAGGCGGTCCAGGAGGATACCGTGGTCAACGGTATCAAAAGCCGCTGAGAGGTCGAGGAGAACAAGGAAGGAGCATTCACCCCTATCCAGAGCCCTCCTCATATCATCCACCAAGGCGACCAAGGCCGTTTCTGTCCCATGCCCAGGCCTGAAGCCCGACTGAAATGGGTCTAGATAATCAGTTTCTTCCAAGTGTGCCTTCAACTGCACCGCCACCACCCGCTCAATCACCTTGCCCAAAAATGGCAGATTTGAGACTGGGCGAAAGTTGTTCAGAACTTGAGGATCCAAGGAGGGCTTCTTTAAGAGCGGTCTTATCACTGCCTCCTTGAGGGCTGATGGCATCACTCCCTCCTCAAGGGAGGCGTTCACCACCGCCTTGATCCCCTCACCCAGTCTCTCTCTGCAGCTCATAATGAGCCAAGATGGGCAAGGATCAAGTAAGCAGGTGGTCGGCCTTACAGATGAAAGCACCTTGTCCACTTCATCAGGAGGAAGAAGCTGGAACCGATCCCACAAAACTGGTTTGCCACAGGCCGCCTCTTGCTCACTAACTGTATCCACAGTGTGCAGAGTAACACACCTAATCTGATCAATTTTATCTGCAAAGTGCCTTGCCAAAGCCTCACAGGAGGCCTTAGAATGCTCCAGTGGTTCCGGAGCCACAGGACCGACCAGGCTCTGGACCACTTGGAACAGCCTCCTGGGGCAGCACTCTGCAGACGCGATGGAGGCAGCATAATATTCCTTTTTTGCTGCCTTCACCGCCACGTGATAGGCTGAAGATCGTCTTTGGAGCGAGACTTCCGCCACCGGCGCTCTAGCCGTCTCACCTCCTGTTTCAGAGCTCGTAACCGCGGATTGAACCATGGTGCAGTCCGAGCCCTGTTCAGGGGGAGAGGGCGTTTCGGAGCCACCCGATCTAATGCCCCGGTGATTGCGGCATTCCAGCCACCCACCAGGGTCTCGACCGAGTGGCCGTTTGCGTGCCCCAGAGAATCCCCAAGCGTGTTCAGGAATCCATTTGGATCCATAAGACGCCTGGGGCGGACCATTTTAATGCGGAGGGGTTGTGGAACCGAGAAGTCCAACATCACCAGATAGTGATCTGACCATGACAAGGGGGTGGTGGATATACCCCCAACTTCCAGATCACTCCCCGCTTCTCCAGAAACAAACACAAGGTCTAGTGCATGACCGGCTACATGGGTGGGCCCAGTTAGAATATGGTGCAGCTCCCAGGAGGCCATGGTCTCCATGAAGTCCCGAGGTGCTCCTGTGAGGATGGCCTCCGAATGTACATTGAAGTCCCCCAACACCAGTAAGTTAGGGGACTGTACACGCACATCAGAGACCACCTCAAGCACCTCGGCCAGGGAGTCAGTCGTGCAGCGGGGTGGACGGTACACTAGCAGAATCCCCAGACTGCCCTTCGGGCCCAACCTCCAGTACATGCACTCAGCAACCTTGGTCTCCCGGAGAGGGGGTCTGGTGAAGACCAAGAACTCCCGGTAGATAACAGCCACTCCCCCTCCCCGATCCCCAGCCCTCGGCTGCTGTGCATACGAAAATCCGGCTGGACACATGGCTGCAAGGGTTGGAGCAGCAGCCTCGGCCAGCCAGGTCTCCGTAATACATGCCAGGTCTGCACCCTCATCCAGGATCATGTCATGGATGAAGGAGGTTTTCTGGGTAACAGACCTGGCATTGCAGAGCAGCAAACGAAGGCCAGAAGAGGGGGTCACGCCTCCCCCAACCATCCTTTGGCTCTGGACAGGCCCGGAGCAGGGGACAGATATTACACGTCTCTCCCTTGTTCCCCTTACCTGGCATGGCCTGCCCCTAGCGCTCCGCCAGCGCCTGCCGCCCAGCCTCGGTATCTTCTGGCCCCCAACACTCCCCCCACTGCCTCCATCAGGTGGACACATGCCCCCTCGCTCCCGCCTATCAGGCAGGCTACCCACCCCTAAAAACACCACAAAATCCCCCCCAACAAAATAAAACAAACAAACAAAACAATTAAAATCCCCTTAAAAATGCCAGGCAGGAGTCCACAGGGAAGGCCTGGTGGTGGTGGTGGTGGTGGTGGTGGTGGTGGTGGCGGTGGTGGCGGCAGCGGCGGCAGCAGGCCCAGCAGCAGCAAGCACGCCTCTTCCCCAGTGGTGGTGGTGGTGACTTCTCCTGCAGGCCCTGGCTCTCCCAGGCCACCTCAGCCAGCCAGCTTATGTAGCCCCTCCAGTGAGGGGCAGGTGGAGCAGCACAGCTGGCTCGGTACCTGGGGGCCTGGTCCTGCAGGGACTGGCGGTCTGCCAGGCAGAAGTCCACAGGGAAGGCGTGGTGGTGGCAGTGGCAGCAGCAGCAGCAGGCCCAGCGGCGGCAGCAGCAGGCCCAGCGGCGGCAGCAGCAGGCCCAGCGGCGGCAGCAGCAGGCCCAGCGGCGGCAGCAGCAGGCCCAGCGGCGGCAAGCACGCCTCTTCCCCAGTGGTGGTGGTGGTGGCTTCTCCTGCAGGCCCTGGCTCGCCCAGGCCACCTCAGCCAGCCAGCTTATGTAGCCCCTCCAGGGAGTGGCAGGTGGAGCAGCACAGCTGGCTCGGTACCTGGGGGCCTGGTCCTGCAGGGACTGGCGGTCTGCCAGGCAAAAGTCCACAGGGAAGGCCTGGTGGTGGTGGCAGCGGCGGCAGCAGCAGGCCCAGCGGCGGCAGCAGCAGGCCCAGCGGCGGCAAGCACGCCTCTTCCCCAGTGGTGGTGGTGGTGGTGGCTTCTCCTGCAGGCCCTGGCTCTCTACTCAGAGAGTAATTCCCCTCTACTCAGCACTGGTTAGGCCTCATCTGGAGTCCTGTGTCCAGTTCTAGGCACCACACTTTAAGAAGGATGCAGACAAACTGGAGAGGGTTCAGAGGAGGGCAACAAAGATGATCAGAGGATTGGAAACAGAGCCCTATGAAGAGTAGAGATGTACGAAAGGGACTTACCTTGTCCCGCAACTTGCTTCACGGTGGGGGGGAGGTGCTTCACTTCTCCCCCCAAAGTTCAGGCGAGGGGGGAGGCGCCCCGCCTCGCCTGGCCGAAATTCAGGCCGGGGAGAAGCGCCCCGCCTCCCCGGCCGCGAAAGAAAAAGTGAAAAAAACAAACAAACCCGTGATAGACTACTTAATGATTAACGTAGCCTATCACAGCTAGATTTCCAAAGTCAAACGCTATTTGCGTTGCCCATATTTTCGCCGTAGTCTACGTAAATCTTTACGTAGACTAGACGTGCCAAAATAAGGAACGCAAATGGCGGCGCCCATGGGCCGTCGCCATTTGCGTACGCGCTTCTTTTTTTTTTCCAAAGTCACCTGTGATAGGCTACGTGACGATTTACGTAGCCTATCACGGCTGACTTTGGAAATCTAGCAGTGATAGGCTACGTAAATCATCACGTAGCCTATCACGGGTGTGTGTTTTTTGTTTTTTGTTTACTTTTTTATTTTGTAATGGTGGTGGCGGCAGCCGAACCGCCGCCGGGACCCGCCGCCAAGAGGAACATTCGGCCACGGTAAGTCCCATCCCGGAGGGGGGGCGGGGGGCCGGTGGAGAATTTCCCCAACACTTTCGGGGGGCCGAATACCTCGGCACTCGGCCTCTCGAAGATACGTGGAGAAATTCTCCGCCATCCCTAAGAGACTGAAAGAACTGGGCATGTTTAGCCTTGAGAAGAGAAGACTTGAGGGGAGAGATGATAGCGCTCTTCAAGCACTTGAAAGGCCAGGATCTCTTCTCAGTCATCCCAGAGTGCAGGACACGGAATAATGGTCTCAAGTTACAGGAAGCCAGATTACGGCTGAACATCAGGAAAAACGTCCTGACTGTTAGAGCAATACGAGAATGGAACCAATTACCTAGGGAGGTGGTCGGCTCTCCCACACTGGAGGTGTTCAAGACAAGGCTGGACAGCCATCTGTCAGGGATGCTCTGACTTGGATTCCTGCATTGGGCAAGGGGTTGGACTCGATGGCCTTGTAGGCCCCTTCCAACCCTACTATTCTATAATTCTATGATTCTCCATATATGATTTTTTAAGGGATGTCAGAGAATTCCGCCACGGACTCCAGTGAGGCCGGATTCTTTAGAATCTGGCCCCCCGGAATCCGTGGCGGAACGGCCTCCCCCCCCCACGTAATCCCCCCGGGATGGAGCTTACTGGGCGGTGGCTCCGGCAGCAGATACGGCTCCAGCGGCGGATGTGGCTCCAGCAGTGGTGGCGGCTCCGGCTGGTCTCCTGGCTGGCCACTGCTGGGCTGCTGCAGCCGCAAATCATGGCTTGCAGTCAGCTGTGATAGGCTACATAAGTATTTACGTAGCCTATCATGGGAAAGAGCAGGGATGCAAATGGCAGCCGCTACGCCATTTGCGCCCCTGCTCTTTGCTATTTACATAGCCTATCACAGTAAAGGCGGCCACGTAGCAGAGCAGAGCCTGTCTGCAGGGGATTCTGGGGGGAGGGACGGAGTGCCTCCCCCCCACCACCGATGCCCCGGAACGGACGGGTGAGTAGGATTCATACATCCCTAGAATTTTTTACATAAAGGTGTTGGATGCATGGTGTCTTGGCACTGGATGGACTTCACAGAAGCCAGGGATACTGATATATCTGAAGGAAAGGATAGGTTCCTCCTGTGCAAGCACCGAGTCATTGCTGACCTCTAGATGGACGCCACTTTTGCTGGCATTTTCATGGCAGACTATAGCGGGGTGGAAACTAGCTTTTAAATTTTGCCATGGTGTGAATTTTAGCGCCTAAATTCTACATCTTTCCACATCTTGATGCTTTGTGATTGGAAGCTTACTTTTTACTGTCTATGGCTACATCTACACTAGTGTTTTATAACAGTATTGACATGCACTGATAACTGTTGGGGCACATTACGCATTCAGTATACCACTTTTGTAGTGATATTTCCTGCTTTTTATTTCACATTATCCAATATACTGTGACAAATGTCATTGTGTGTCCTATGATGTATAAATGAGCAAGAAAGATATAGCATTACCATGATGGGATCTCAATGATATGACACAAGCTTAGATCTGGCCTGTGTCTCAGTAAACTGCAAAGCTGCATGATCTTGCATTGTGTGCTTCACAGTTTAGAAAGAGAACTGTAGAAGGCAGAGTTCTCCATTATGAGTACTTCAGATCCAATTGCTCCTTTAACGAACACAAAGTACCATCAAAATAGTGTATCGTACATTTCTTCAGTCATACCTTCAAATTTATGCTTCCTGTATGATCTCATGTCTTGAAAATATCTGTCCTGCCTGTTGCTTTCTGGTTTCTAAATATACTGCTGGATTGTTTGTTGACTTGAAATATATGCAGTATGTTTATTGCTGATTTTGCAGTCTACTCAAGATGCTAAACCCTTCTTCTATTTTTGTTTCCTGTATATTGTTAATTACATACCAGCTCAATTCAACCCAGTAAATTTGAGGTTTATATTTTGAGTACAGTAGCACATAAAGAAATGGTTCAAAATCAGTCTGTTCCTTTCCTCCAGAGAATGTCTATATAAAATGGATCAAGTATAAATATTTATAAACAAAGCAAGCATCCCTATAAGCTGCAAGTCCTTCAGCACAAGAAGCTGCAAAGATGATGACTTGCACATTACACAGTCTCCTTGATCCTCGTGTGAATTCAGAATCCTATTCTTCAGACTGTAGCTACTTCCTTTTCTATAATCAGACAAATGAGTCATCTTTAGTCAGACACATTGAGCTGTTGCCCTAGCCTAAATTAAAGAGTTGCCATAGACCCTTATTAACACCTGATAACAGCTCTCCATCATCGCCATTAAGATGCATGGTTAGACTGATTGCTTGGGAACCTCATGGAAGTACATCACTAAATGGGCTGTCAAGAGTGTAGAAGCTGTGGTGGTGGCAACTGAAAGAGTGCCTTAACGTGTGTGTGCGCGCATGTGCACATGGGTGTATGTGTTTGGAGATGGGGAATACCTGGAAGGATACAGCAAGCTATCAGGCATAGGACTACTGAAATTCCGACTCTGTGAAGGACGTGGAAGCAAAAAGCTCTCTTAGGGTACAATCCTATGCCTGTTTAGACAGGAAAAAAAGGCCTACAACTCCCAGCATTCCGCAGCCAGCATTTGTCTACACTCTTCCACCAACTTCCTCTACAGCTGAAGAGACAGTGGCTCTTGATATTGGATAAAAACCTGGCAACTGTCCTCACGCTGAGACAACTCATGCCGATTTCCAAGTGGGGGTTGCCTCTGATAAGCATCCAGAAGATTTAGGTGGTGCAGAATGTGGCCCAGGAGGCCTACATCCTGATGAGGGATTAGACAGTATGAAAATATTATTAGATCCTTACTTCATGTTAAGGCTGTGACTAAATGCAGGCTCCCCCCGCCCCATAACTCCCGTTTTGCTTTGTTTACCGTCTAGCCTAGGCATGGGGAATCTCAGGCCTGGGGGCCAAATTCAGGCCTCCTGGGATCCCAATCTGACCATCAGGGGTTTCCCACATGACCATGTCCCCCTTCTGTGGCCCCACCCCCTTTTCCCCAAGCACAAATTGTTTTGGGGTTTCCTAGCATTTGTGCAATTTCCCCCCATTCGAAAAGATAGAAATGCCTCTCCTAAGGCTTAGTTACTGCCAGTAACAGCCTTAAGCTACAATATGCTGATATTTTTGTATTTCGGCCACACACCCTTTGCCTTTGGCCTCACCCACAACTGGAATGCAGCCCCCGAGAGCGTCTTTGAAATGGCATTTCGCCCTCGGGCTGAAAGAGATCTAGCATGATGAAGAGTGCTGGAGACCTCAAAGCTTGCACACTATTTTGTAACCATTTGGGTTGGCCTGATAAAGTTAATGCCCTAATATAGATTTTGGAGTTTTTTCTGGCTAACACGGCTACCTTTGCTTTTGTGTGACACAGTTTCCAATAGCAACAAAGGGCACCTTAGCAACTTTAGGAAGTGCCTCAAAGGCAGGTGTGCAGCTGACTAAAATGGCTATTTTTTTTTCTTTTTTTTGCAGTTCTGGTGTCATATGAGAAGACAGACCATGTGCATCTTCCCTGTGAGGGATGCACAAACTCCTGGTGAAGGACGGTATAGTTCACCTTTGAATTCCCACTTCGCATACAATTAGCACAAAAGTGTAAAAATCAGATGTATATATCACTTGTGCAGCTGTTTTCCCATGTAATATGAAAGCTGCTATGAGCTTACCAGTTTAACAATACAATGTATGTCATGTTGTATGGGATGCACACATTTTTGTGGAAATTTTATTTTCTGTCTTGCCTTTCTGGACAATTAAGTGCAAAAGTGGATATGCAATGTTCACAATGGTAGGATTTTCCAAGATGTTAATTGCCCATCATTCTGCATTTAAAAGCACCATCAATTATCATCTGATTACTTTGTAAAAGCAGCTTTTATTGTTCTATTTGCATTTTTCTTCCAGTAGAGAAGATCAGCAGGACTCAGATTCCTAGTCAGAGTTAACTCCTTCCATCCCAACCTTGGAATTCATGAGCAGGCACTCCTATGTTCTCTGTCTTTGAAGCTGGGTAGATAATAATTTGTATGGGACAACCCACCCATTCCCCCCACTTCCCCTGAATAATAGGAAACTGAGCCTGGCTGATTTCACAATTGGGAAAATGAAAATAGAAGCAAAGTGCCCCTTTGCATGATAATGAGAATTGGAAATATTAGAACAAGCCTCCTAGAGAGAGAGAGCCCAGGGCAAATTTGCAACTCTAAAGACCAGGCTTAATTGCTGCATTGTTCACCATTCAAATGCACAGACCAAATGCTTAGCACACTTGGCTTAATTGCTTACCATCTTGCAAATCAAGTCGTTTTTTCCCTGTGGATCTTCAAAATCTATTTGCAACCCTGCTGCCTGTTCAGGACACTTTTTGCATATGCAAATATGCAATTTTCACTGCAGGAGGGAGAAAATCATGGCTATTTGTTGCATCCCTAGTGCCATGTTCAGTCAGCAAGTAAAGAGCTGTTCTCAGTATCTGCATTACAGATGTCAAACTCCTTTCCCATACAGACCCACAAAAGCCCTAGCTTGAGCATAGCAATGCATTTTAAAAGGCAGTTCACCTCACTTTGTGATTTCTACAAGTTGCACCAGATAGTCAAGAAACCAGAGTTGTGACCTAATAATCATGGATAGTCCCAGAGCTTTGATCAAGATGCTGATGGATTAGTTATTTGCTCTGCTGGAAATAGATAAGCTCTATCAACTTCAACTCACATTAATTTTTCTTCTACTGGTTGAAAAGCCTGAAGGAAATTAAATAGCTAATGAAGACAAACAATCAATAGTGTCAGATGCATGTAATGGTACTGATTGAAAACAAGCTGTTGTGTTAGTGATTTGATAGAAAATTGCACAGGGAACAAGTACCCATATCTCAAAATGATTGCATGGCTTAGTGTGTTGTTCATTTCCTTACATCCATCCATCCATCCTTTTGTTTATAGTAAGATGAAAAATTAAAGCTACAAATTAGGCCTGGTCACAGACGCCATGAAGCTGAAACCCAGGCCTGTGCCTATAATCACACATTACATAGGAGAGCCAGTGTGGTGTAGTGGCAAGAGTGTTGGACTAGGAGCTGGGAGATCCGGGTTCTAGTCCCCACTCGGCCATGGAAGCTCACTGGGTGACTTTGGGCCAGTCACAGACTCTCAGCCCAACCCACCTCACAGGGTTGTTGTTGTGAGGATAAAATGGAGAGGAGGTGGATAATGTAAGCCGCCTTGGGTTCCTTGCAAGAGGAAAAAAAAGGCGGGGTATAAATGCAATAAAATAAAATAAATAAAAAAGCTGCACTATACCAAGTTAGAACATTGGTCCATCTAGCCCAGTATTGTTGACACAGACTGGCAGCAGCTCTCCAGAGTTTCAGACAGGGATCTTTCCCCGGCTTACTTGGGGTTGCTGGGGATTGAAACTTTGACCTCCTGCATGCAAAGCATGTGCTCTAGTGAGCTACAAACCCTCCCATAAAGTAAACTTCCCTGACTGGAAATCGAACCTGAGCCATAGTAGTGGGACTGCTGAATCCTAACCACGATAGACCACAAGGGAACTTAGGCCGTTTTGGGCTTAATTTGCCCCAAGAGTTGCTCTTTCACTCCCAAATTGTTTTCTTTTAAAGTAACACAAAGCCACAAAACACAAACACAATGAACAGGATGAGGGTAGGGGTACCAAGGTGTAAGACGAATTTATTTAAATGGGGGCTGTTGGCTGACGATGACAATATAATATGTGAATGTGGAGAAATCCAAGATCCAGCGCATCTGATGGTGTGTCAATTATTGCCGGAGTCTTGTACTGTTGACGATCTGCAGCAAGCTAATGACAAAGCTGTGGCGGTGGCTACATTTTGGCAGAGCAACGTTTGATCTGGATACAAAATAAATAAATAAAACACAAAGCCCAGTCCACATAGCATGGAACACTGGTATGCAGCTGCTACTCTCCTGTTCTGTAAAATGTGAGCCCTCACACCCATTTCTGGATTCGAAGAGGGAGAATAGTTCAGGAAATTAATTACACTGTAGCAGAAGCCCTGATGAAATTGGGTCCCTACCAGGGCTGGGTTATGACTTGCTGGGGTCCTAAGCTATGTCAAGCCTGAAAGACCCGATAGCATTACATTTTTTAAAAAATATATTCTTAACAAAAGGACAATGAAAATAGAAACTATAAAGCTTCGCTTGTACATGTATATTTATCAAATATGCAACAAAATAATAATAACAATAAAGCCATCTTGCAATAAGCCTATCTGCATTAGACATAACTTTTAATGAAAAAGCATTATGATTTCTTACTTACCATTTATGAAAACTTTTACTATACAGAAACACAAGAGTGATCACACAGTTCAGCATTACTTAATTGAAGAAGTGATGCAACTTGCACTCATTCTGTCTGCATATCACATAAAATGTAAAACATTTTATTTTGTGATTTTTGAAAAGCAAAGTCATTGATGACACTGCCAAATGATAGTTTATGAAGTTTATCTCCCCTGCCCCCCAGAGGCCCCTCATAATGTGAGGCCCTAACCTAGATTTAGACACACTAAGCTTGTGCCTAAATCCAGCACTCGTCTCTACTATGTACAGTACATTGTAGGATTGCTGCTGAATTCTGGAAACACTCAGAATCCTGGGGTAAGCTCTGGAATCTACTCTACAGGTTTGGGAGAAGACACCTGGGATGACATGCCAGAATCTGATGCTGTTCTAGAGGCCTGGTGTGCCAGCTCAGGTTGTAAGCATCACTGCATGTCTCACTACAGCATTATTGCTGCCATTTCCCCATCCTTGCTATTGGCAGCAGCAGCAACATGCAATCTTTACTGCTGTCCAGAACAAGGAAGGAGGACACTCTTTCCTTGTCCTTGTTGGCAGTGAAAGCTGGGCATAAGCAGGCCTAATTTGTGTACTGGAACACTGCTGTGGCTGTTAACCATAGTCACCGCACCAGACTTTAGTCCCAAATGGTGTGCCATTTCTACCACTGTCCCTTATAGAAGAGGGACTTCTTCCACCTGGTAGTGGTGACATTAGTGGTGACATCAGGTCCCAGCCTCACACACTGACAAGAGTTGATGGTGATATCATAGGCCTGCATCAGCATTTGAATTGCTTCATCTGGGATCCTCCCAATCTTTGCAAAGCAGAACACAGCTTTTCAGTTAATCTGTACTTAAAAGATGCTAAAGAGCAGATTCTTACTGTTGGGCCAAACATAATAGATGAAATTATATCTTTTTGTTACATTGTTTTAAAAGTTGCAATGATTCCGAGCTTTTACACCTGTGTTTTTGCCTTGGTACGATATGATGGAATGCATTGTTTATGAGCTTTTCTACACGAGGCTGTTAATCCTCTTAATTTACTTTTGGTTTTGTTGCAGAATTAAGATCTGAGCTCTACAGAAAGAGCTTTTCCTTTCCTGCTTTTCTGCTACATTACCACTAGGTGGTGCTGTGCTATAGTGGAATAGCACAATTGCACAAGTAGGAAAAAACATTTCCTTTTGCTTTCACAATAATTTTCCATTATCTCTCTAAAATCCCCTGGGAAAGTGCTCTTTAAAAACAGAAACAAAACTGCAGGGTCACAACATTGTCTAAAGAACCCATAAACAACCATGAATAAGGAATGACATGTGCACAATAAATGCCTCGTGTAGAAAGCTCTATAGGTCTAGCTTAAGCTGAACCTGAATTGCTTAGTTTTATAAAGCCTTTTAAAAAAACAAAAACCTTTTGGTGAAACAAAAGATATAGTTTCACCTATTCTGTACCTCTTACTCTGTAGGAAGTGTCCAGCTGCCACCACTCCGATCTGAGAGGTTTCATAGCCCTCACATGATGGCATTCTTTTCTGCTTCCAGCAATAGCCTTAAACAGGCAAGACTGATTTTATTTATTTATTTATTTATTTATTTATTTATTTATTTCATTTCTATACCGCCCAATAGCCGAAGCTCTCTGGGCGGTTCACAAAACTGACTGATCAACAGCAACATGTACCAGGATGAACCATTCAACCAATTCATCCCAACAGGACTAAATTATATAATCAAAACTGTGTCCTGAATTTGTAAATTTTCAGCAAGATGTTATTGAAACACTTATCATTAACTTAACAGGCAATACTTATAAGGTTTTAAATGACAAATCTTGTGCACAGATATCTGAATAACTTTATGCATGACATTATATAAAGAACTCAGGAGAATGTACAGTGAATAATTCCTTTAAAAAAAAAAAAAAAATCTCCTGTATATGTCTGAAGTAGGGACTTTCATAACTCCCAAGAGAAAGATGTGTGACCCTTTCCTACTTCTAGAGCCCATGTGTCTTATCACATCATTGGTTATGACTGTGTTGCACACTGAAGGCTACTAAGGCACCAGACCACTCTCTTCTGCAACACCACCCCTTAACAACACTTACGAATACTTAAATGAGCCCCCCGTCCTCTGATTTCCTTGTCAGTGGTGGTAGCACAAGTGATGGACATGTGCCACATGAACTGTGTCGAAGTCCTAATTTTGGGCAGGAAGCATGGAAAGAGCACGTACGGCTCACTTGCAAATTTTCTCTTCCCACTTTGTGTTAGGTGAGAAGTGTTGACGAGCAGATCCTTTCCCATACTGTGCCTCAATTGTTCTATGGCTTTGCTCTGCCCTGCAAACAATCACTGCTCCAGTGGCCGGCTCAGCCTTTGCTCTCTTCATCACCGCCAGAAAGCTTCTGCTGCCCCCACTGCTACCCCAGGTGGTAAGTGGGGCTTTTAAAGGGAAGAAGGGGTTCCCTAATGTGCATAGACACATGTACAAACTTGCAAGATACACATTTGTTAAGGGACCTTTTAAACTTGGCAATAGTGTGTGTGGCAAGAATGGATCCAATCACACACACAGGCTTGTTCAAAACAGGGAATTTATTAATCACTGAAGAATGTAAGATATACACTCATTAATTGGGGGAATTAATTTGGTAGAGAATCACTGCAAAAAGTAAAAACAAGTAAGACATCCTAAGCACTCAATAGATATGGAGAGAACCAGGTCATGGGGAAGTTAGCTTAGTGTTCTCGGCAACTGAACTGAGGGCTGCGACACGTGAAGTAGGCATGGATATACATGTAATCTGAGCACAGAGTCAGATAGAAGGTATGGGCTAGGCAAATAAGGAGCCCTAACACTATTGGGGGAGAAAAGGAAAGGTTTGGGTGAACTTTCAAGAGTGGGGAGGAGAGAAAGGAATTCAAGGAGGCTTGACCTAGCACTGAGTGGTGTGAGCAGGCTAGTCCTGGTGCACCATTGCTATAAGAAAAGGGAATGGTAGGATGGGGTTACCTGTGGTTAGAATACACACACACACACACACACACACCCCAAAACACCTCTCCTTGGGTTCAGCCTATTCCTGAAGCTGAAGATTGGGGCATCTTGAAACTCCTAGAGTGCTTTTGAAAGGTTGCAGTGGATCTCTACCTTGGGCAAGGTGAGAACCTAGACAGCCAGACCATGGGGAGTCCATGTAAAAAGGTGGTGGAGCCAGGTGGCAGAACAGTGGCGTTCTGTGCCTCTTGGTGGGTTCTGTCTGGGTTATGATGGCCAGTGGAGGCAACTGGGTCCATCTGGGAGATGCCTAGCCCTGGGCAGCCATCAAACCCTGGAGTTTGCCATGCTCCAAAAAGAGGATGCTAACACTGCTAACATTGGAGGAAGATAGGAGACCAAGGTGGTTTCAGTAGCATGGTTCCAGCATATTACTAGTCCAACAGCCAGGAATGGAACTGACTGAGTAAACTGGCACAGTGAGGGTCCAGACCAGATACTGGTTTGACAAAAGGTTCAAAGGCACAAAAGGTTGTCATACCCGACATTTAGAAAGCCTCAAAGAGGCTGTGGGAAGGTTCTCAGGTGGCCGTAATGGCCATTCTGGGCTGAAACAATAGGGTTCAGCCAACTCTTGGACAGGGTCGCCACAAATGCAAAAAGTAGGAACGTCCATTGTGGGAAAATCTGGCCCTTTTAGGTCCCAATGGAGTCCTGCAACTCGCTGAGCTCAGCTTGCCTTTGTAAGCCGAACTGGAGGTTTGCTCCGGAAATCCAGGAACTTTTTCTTCTTTTGCTGAAATGTGGTGTTCCAGAAATTATAGTCGCAATTTGTGCAAATTACAGCTGTAATTTGCAGAAATTATGACCATGATTTGCAGAACACCACATTCCTAGAAAAGAAAATATGTTCCTGGATTTTGGGAGCAAACCCTGGCTTGGCTCGCAAAGGCAAACCCAGGTGGGTGGCAGCATCAGCGGGAAGAGCAGGAGGGTTGCACATGGTGGTGGTGGAAATCCACCAGCTGGCTCGACTCACTGCGGACTGAGTCGGCCCAGATGGTGGATGTCAGGTCAGAGTCTGGGGGGGCCGAGCCAGTGAAAGTCGCTGAGCTCCACGCCACAAACGGATTCCTCTGACTTCCCTAGAAAAAAAGGGAAGCTTGGCATGGTCAGGCAAAGTGCTGAGGTGTTTAAAATGTGCTACCCATTCAAAAACAGCGACCTTTCCAGAAGCTGAGAAATTCTTGGTCCTATATGGCCCTTGAGTACATGACAGGGGGTCTAGGCAAGACTGCTTTTCTGATAATTTTCCTGCCTTTAACTAAAGTAAAATTTCTTGAAGTGACCACCTTCATCGTTGCCAAGTATTGCAGGAGCCAAAGTGCCCGCCCTACCACCGAGCAGCCTGAATAACAGAGGTGTGGGAGAGAAGGGATTTTCGCTATAGAAAATCTATTTCTGAAAATTAGCTGAGAAAATAAGGTAAATTGGGCTTTGGGGAAAATACGTTGTCTGATTTTCTGAGTTGATCTAATAAAACACCACCAACAACAGAACTATGGAAGCGTTCTAATACATCAGTTCCACATCAAAAACAAAAACAGTGAATTTGGAAAGCCAAAACATAGGAGGAATCCAGGGAGATTGAAGTAGGGATGTACGGAAGTCACTTACCTTTCACGGATTATGTTGATGGTGGGGGGGGAGGCGCTCTGTCCCTCCCCCCGGAATCCTAGACGAGGGGGGAGGTGCTCTGTTCCTCCCCCCCCCCTGGAATCCTGGCTGGCTGGCTGTGCTCCGCAGGGATTCTGCGGAGCCGCTGGCCGGCTCCTCCAGCAGCCGGACATCCGGCCGCTGGCTAGCAGGGACGCAAATGGCGGTGGCCATAGCCGCCGCCGTTTGCGTCCCTGCAGTCAGCCGTGATAGGCTACGTAAATGTTTACATAGCCTATCATGGCTGACTTAAAAAACAACAACAACAACGCGCGTACGTAAATGGCGGTGGCCGCGGCCACCGCCATTTGCGTTCCTTATTTTGGCACGTCTTAGTCTACGTCAAGATTTACGTAGACTAAGACAGCGAAAAAGACCCCTTATTTTCGCTGTCTTAGTCTATGTAAATCTTGACGTAGACTGAGACGTGCCAAAATAAGGAATGCAAATAGCGGCGGCCGTGGCCGCTGCCATTTACATACGCGCGTCGTTGTTGTTTATGTAGCCTATCACGTAAATGTTTACGTAGCCTATCACATTTTTTTTTTAAACCTAGCCGTGATAGGCTATCGCGTCTTTTTTTTTTTAACTGGAAATGGTGGCGGTGGCAGCCGGTCAGAAGACCGGCCGCCACAGCCGCCGCTGCTGGAGCCGCCGCCGCTGGAGCCGCCGCCGGAGCCACCGCCACCACCAGGAAGATCCGCCCCAGGTAAGTCTCGTCCCGGGGGGGGGGGCGGGGGGGCAGACCGTTCCACCACCGATTTCGGGGGGCCGAATGTGCTGGCATTCGGCCTCCCCAAGATCCGTGGCGGAATTCTCTGACATCCCTAGATTGAAGGGAATTTTGGAAGCAACCATAGGGAGAAGGTTGCTCTCAGAATCAAAATTCTTCTAAAATCATAATACCTTATGGGTACGTGAATTTCCTTATGTGTACGTGTATTTATGTTTAGGAAAACTGTGGACTCTAATATGTTCCTTATCATGAAACACATAAACAATTTAATTTTCATTTTAATCCCAAATGTTTTGTTGAGCACTTGAGATTGCAATCCTTTGCACACTTACATGGGCATAGATCCCACTAAATTTATTCCCAATAAATATGCATAAGGTTGGACTGCATAATAACAGGGAGGGAATCTGTGTGTTTTCCAAGCTTATTTTCCACTTATTTAGTATTGAGTTTATTGTAGACGTTAAAAAACCCCAACCCAGATGTCTTAAAGATCAATTTGTAATTTTTCTTTTTAGATTTACATCATTTGTTTACAAATATATGACACACTGAATTACTCAAGCACCATCTGCCTGCATTGTTTGTCTCTTTCTGCCATTTCTGAGCACTTTCCCCCTTCAGTATCTTTCAGAGAACAAGACATACTGTCCAGAATGTGCATTTAAATATCACAGAACTCAGGGTGTGTGAGAAATAGTTTTTGTTTAGTAATTAGAGCTGAGTATTTGGTCCAGATATTTTTGACAGTTTCAGGGGATGGGCAAAACAAAACAAAACAAAACAAAAAACCATCCCCAGAAGTTTGGAATAATCTGGGGTTGGATGAATTCCTCCATGAATTTTTGAGGGTGGCATTGCTTACCATGAAAGACAACATGGCAGAGGGTTTCTTTTTTCTTCACACCAAAAAGAGGCTTTGTTGCTGGCTCACGTGGCAGTGAAAGGGGCCTCAACAGCTTGGGGGAATTTATTTCTAATTTGGAACAGAATAATGTCCCAGTGGGAATAATGCTGCTATTCCCAGGGCCGTTTTTCAGAAAAAAAAGATAGCTGCCTCCACTGTGGAGCAAATAGATCCATAATATCAGTAATTCCATTAGTTTTCCAGATTAAAGACCATCTTTATTTACATATTCATTACTCACATTTGTTTTCATTGTTGTTTGGTTCTCTCTCTTTAACCTTTTTTGTAACTTCTTTTTCCTGCCACAACCTCTGGCAGTGTGGCAACAGAGCTGATTTCATCGGCCCTGTCTTGGTGGCTGCCCTCTTTATTTTCCCAGAATGCCCTGGATTTCGTGTAGTTCTAAGCATTCCAGGGAAAAAAAGAGTCTGCCACAAAAAATAGTGACCTTCCCTGCTGGCTGCCATCTTTTTTTCTTTTCTTTTTTACTGAAATGCACATGGAAAAGCATTCTGGGAAAATAAAATAGTGACTGTCAGAAAGCGTCCATCTGCCAAGCAAAAAGTAATGTGTGACAGATGGGCATGAATGGAATAATGAAATGAAATCTCATTTATGGCCATTCTTTAGTCATAATATTTGTTTGGTAGGGATGGTGTGGGCACCTGACTTGGTCTGGGAACCCATCAACTCCCCCCTTCTGCTCCCCCCCCCCACAAATCCAGCTTGGTGAGCTGCTGTCTGTTCCTGCCAAACCGCATGAGCAGCCGGTACTTATTGGACCCGTCCGGTCATGCCCGGCAGTTACCCATCGTCCTTTCAAGCCACTACTTTTACACAAGATGGAGCTCTATATTTTCATAAATTAACTGTTGCTCACAACGGCAGCTGTAAAGGGCCATTTCCACAACATCAGAGGTCTCTAATGTTGTGGAAATGGCCCTTTATAGCCGCCATTGTGCGCAACACTAAATATATGAAAATATAGAGCTTCATCTTGTGTAAAATATGGTGGTTCGTGTGGAGGAGCAGGCAGCTGTGGCACACTTCCAGACAGCTCTCTGAGCCCTCCAGGGATTCATGCAGGTAAGCAGCAGCAGCAGCTGACTGAGCACCGCTGAGCACAGACTCTGGTGAGTCCATCCATCCCTATCGTTTGGTAACAAATAGGGATGTACGGATTTTGTTTAATCCATTCTGTCTGTGTTTCACGGATTGTCAGACATCTTTCATTCCTTTGCTCCTGCTCACTGATGGAATCAGATTTTTTTTCCCCCCTTTGGAAAAGTCTGCAAAAAATGTCCACCACAATTTATGTAACTTTTACCGGCACATAACATTTTGCATATTTTTCTTAGCTCAGTTTACAATCAATGAATGGAGCACACAAAAAGAGCGCTACACAACTGAAGCTGAAGAGAGATCAGAGATGTATACACACTCTGTGTGTGTGTGTGTGTGTGTGAGAGAGAGAGAGAGAGAGAGAGAGAGAGAGAGCAGATTTTCTGGTAACTTTTGTACAACTAAATTTGCATACAGTTCTAGAACTTAAAAAAAGCAGTCTGCAAGTCTGCAAGAAATCGATGTTACTCAGAATGTGCCAGTCTGCTGTGGAATCCACAGGTTGGATGTATAGAAATCCGAAGTCATTTGAATCTGTTGCAGATTCCTCTCACCCCCTAGTGACAAATTGAAATGAGGACTTTGGGTTCAATTTTTCATTTGTTGCAAAATGAATGTGTAGCCCAGTACAGAAACTGTAACCTGTGAACTCTTAACTGTACTATGGGATACCATGACATGGTGGCATCCTAGCTCTGTTTAGGATTGCTACCAGATTTAATCAAAACTAAAGCCTTACTCAGTTTCCCCCCCTTATGCAGTTAACAGTTGCATGAAGGGGGCAGCAGGGCCAGGCATCCTGGCCAGGCCACCACCACAATATCCCCTGTTCCTCATTATCCATACATGGGAGTGCACTTCTATAGAGGGGAGCCTGCTGTACATGTGTAGGCCTCTCCTGTGATGTGGAACCCTAATTGCACAGGGCCCTACACCATGGGGGAACCTAGTCATATAAAACAGGTTCTCCTGTATTAGGGATGTTAAATCCATTCTATCTGTGTTTCATGGTTTGTCAGGCATCTTTTGTTCCATTGTTGGCTCACTGATGAAGTGGCCACAAACATGCACACATCTAGTCTTATACAAAATGGCACCATGAATGGCCCCTATATGCCTGTAATCTTGCGTATATGGGCCATTTGTGGCACCATTTTGCAAAAGACTAGATGTGCACATATTTGTGACCACCATTTTTTTTCAAAATGAAACTCGTGGCACACACATCCCATACATCCCTAACCCATACTAACACTTCCTCGATTGGATGCCTCCCTGATTTCCATCTCCAATATCACCCTGGGCATTTTGGTCAGGGGAACAATAGCATGTCCCCAGTAATAAAGTACTTTTGGGGCCTAGTAGTCTCATCCTCAGCAATTCTGTGCAGAAGTCTGCCCCTTTTAAAGAGTCTAGGTTGTGACACTATGTCCTCTTTGACATATAGAGCAATAGCTACTCCAGCATGCCCTTCCTTGTCCTTCCTATAAAGTTTGTATCCAGACATCACCAAAACCTGCTGGTTCTCTCCATTCCACTAAGTTCCCATTATGCCCACTGTATCTGTGCTGTCCTTTAAAACCAAGTGTTCCAACTCCCCAGTTGTGGCTCAGAGGCTTCTAGCATTCACATAGACACACCTATATATCATGTACCTCTCCAAGTGTCTTTGGTCTATGCATTTTCCCCAGCGGCCATTGACTGTTTGTCTTGCTTTACTGTATGCTCATGGCAGTTTCTCCATCCCACCCCCACTTGGGAAATCAAAACTTTTTCACCTGGACCCAAGCCATTTCTCCTTGATCGAAGAATATGGGAAGCCCTTGCATGGGTTGCTAGACAAACAATTGTTTGCTAGACAAACATAAGCTAGCAATTAGCAATCATTGGTTTCCACTCCATACACAAAATGGAGCGGTGATGGAACTTTGTGAGACATCTAGCAGTTATCCTCTAGGCTTTGTGATATTCCCAAAGCCAGAAATAGGATTCTTTAAAAAGCAAGAAAGAAAAGGAGAGAGAATCCATTACTCCTCAAAACATGGCTTTAAATCTACAAGAGAATAAACAACAAGGTAAATCTTCCACATCTTGGTAAAATAGAGCAGCAGATGTGAACAACACTAATGAGTAGTAAATCAACAGCTTATAAATGGCAGGAGTGGAAATCAACTGCCCATTACCTTTCTTTTTAAGAAAAAAATGTTTTGCTGGGAGGAAAATGTTCTTCCTTCATAGAGATGTCATTACTCTTCTTGACTATAAACAGGCTGCCACTGGAAACATTGCCCATTTGTCTCACATTCTGCAGGATAACTTTGTCTATAGCAAAATACATCACTTTCCCCTGTAGCCGTGAGTCAAGCAGTATTTCAATTGATCCAGAATCCTTTATTCTCTAGCAACATATCCTAAATGCATCAGTCCACTGGATACACTTTTTTCTACAATGCTGGTAGGGGTAGTTTTGTGTGTGTGTGATATCTTTTCATGTCATGTATTTGTTATAATAAATGCAAGGTATAGCTATAGTTAAAAAGGTAAAGGTAAAGGTGTTCCCAACCAGTCGTGTCCAACTCTAGGGTGTGGTGCTCATCTCCATTTCTAAGCTGAAGAGCCAGCGCTGTCCGAAGACGCTTCCGTGGTCATGTGGCCGGCATGACTGAACACCGAGGTGCACGGAATGCTGTTACCTTTCCCGCCGAAGCGGTACCTATTTATCTACTTGCAATTCCTTGCTTTCGAACTGCTAGGTTGGCAGAAGCTGGGACTGAAGATGGGAGCTCACTCCGTCATGCAGCACTCAGGTCTTGAACTGCTGTCCTGCCGACCTTCCGGTCTGCAGTTCAGCGTCTGTGGCTAATTTCTGGTTTTGTGAACCATGGAGTACAAACCAAAGAGCAAAGGCAGTGCTGATGATTCTTCCCACCCCCAGCCCGTCTTTATTCTGATGACTGCTGAGCCTCTTCCCCAGCCAACAAGATCAATTTATCCCCAGCCAGCATGGCCATTGGCTAGGGATAATGGGATTTGTGGTACAGCACATCTGGAGGGCCCTAAGTTTGGAAAGCTGCACTACAGCAACTTAGGACATGACTACATCATTAACATTACTTAAGTGCTTGTTGTCAGTTGGATAATTAATGGTTGTGCTATAAGCCTGTTGTGTGCAAAGTTTCCTAGGCAGCCTGAAAGCTGGTAGAGAAATAGGTGAAGTTTGCAATTACTTGCTTCAGAATATGAATTAGTCCAACTCATAAGAATCAATTCACTGGACCCCGTTTCTCCCAGAAGATCTCCTCATACAAGCAGCACATACACAGCCTGTATTCAAGCCAAGAAGGCTGCTTTGAAGGTGCACACATTGCACCCTGTGCACTCCCACTGATTGCGTTGTGCCGGTGGGACCCACCACCACTCGTGCAGCAGGCAGCTAGTGCTTCATAAAAGGACCCTGGAAATGAGGGGAAACACTCATTTCCAGGCCAGGACAGATCAGGGGAGCTCCCTTCTGCGAGCTCCGCTGACCTGCCCCATTCTGGAAACTAGCATTTTCATTCATTTTGGGTTACTTTAACAAAAGTTAGCTCCCTGTTGTGTTAAACACCAAGGTGACCTGCTGGAATGCAGGGGTGACTAAACACAGGGTCCCTGCTCGCAAGCAGGCAGCATAGGATACTGCCCAAAATGTCTGTACTCCATCGAACTTTTTGTTGTTTATTCGGTCAGTCGCTTCCGACTCTTTGTGACTTCATGGACCAGCCCACGCCAGAGCTTCCTGTCGGCTGTCACCACCCCCAGCTCCCCCAAGGTCGAGTCCATCACGTCCAGAATATCATCCATCCATCTTGCCCTTGGTCGGCCCCTCTTCATTTTGCCTTCCACTTTCCCTAGCATCAGCATCTTCTCCAGGGTATCCTGTCTTCTCATTATGTGGCCAAAGTACTTCAGTTTTGCATTTAAGATCATTCTCTCAAGTGAGCAGTCTGGCTTTATTTCCTGGAGGATGGACTGGTTTGATCTTCTTGCAGTCCAAGGCACTCTCAGAATTTTCCTCCAGCACCACAGTTCAAAAGCATCTATCTTCCTTCGCTCAGCCTTCCTTATGGTCCAGCTCTCGCAGCCATAGGTTACTACGGGGAATACCATTGCTTGAACTATGCGGACCTTTGTTGTCAGTGTGATGTCTCTGCTCTTCACTATTTTATCAAGATTCGTCATTGCTGTCCTCCCAAGAAGTAAACGTCTTCTGATTTCCTGGCTGCAGTCAGCGTCTGCAGTAATCTTTGCACCTAGAAAGACAAAGTCTGTCACTGCCTCCACGTTTTCTCCCTCTATTTGCCAGTTATCAATCAAGCAGGTTGCCATAATCTTGGCTTTTTTGAGGTTTAACTGCAACCCAGCTTTTGCACTTTCTTCTTTCACCTTCATCATGAGGTTCCTCAGCTCCTCCTCACTTTCAGCCATCAAAGTGGTATCATCTGCATATCTGAGACTGTTAATGTTTCTTCCAGCGATTTTAACTCCAGCCTTGGCTTCATCAAGCCCAGCATGTTGCATGATGTGTTCTGCATACAGGCTGAGTAGGTAGGGTGAGAGTATACAACCCTGCCGTACTCCTTTCCCAATCTTAAACCAGTCCATTGTTCCGTGGTCTGTTCTTACTGTTGCCACTTGGTCGTTATACAGATTCCTCAGGAGGCAGACAAGATGACTATATGACTGACAAAAGCCAGCTCCTTTGTAGGTGCAGACATTCTTTAATATTGTCCCTTTACTCTAGATCAGCCTTCCCTAACCCAGCACTTTCCAGAAGTTTTGGACTACAACTCCCATCAGCACCACCCAGTGTGGCCAAGGGTAATGGATGATGGGAGGTATAGTCCAAAACATCTGGAGGGAATCAGCTTGGGGAAGGCTTCTCTAGATGAAACTCTCATTGATTGATTTGTGTGAACTATTTGACCAGACCACCTGACTAAGCAGCCTTTTCACTGGTCATTATCCTCTATCTGTGTCAGATCTCTCAGCTCTTTCTTGAGAAGGTAATGGGTGGTGCAGGCACCCAACTCAGTCCAGGAGTCCAATGGAGTCCTCCCCACTCATGCCTCTGGGCTATGCCCGCCAAGCTGCTGCCCCCGCTCATGCTCCCCTGTGCTCACTGAGCCACCCTACCTACCCTGCTGTCCTCAAGCTCCCACCATTCCCATGGTCACCTTGTGAAAAAAAATGGCACCTTGGGAACTTCCGTAAATCTAATATTGTGCACAGAGCGGTCGTAAAGGTCACATCTATGCAATATTACAGGCATAAAAGGGCCATTTACACCTGTACTATTGTGTGGATGAGGCCTTTACAGCTGGTACATGTGCAATATTAGATCTACAGAAGTTCCTGAGGTGCCATTTTTTTTGCAAAATGACAACTACAGGAACGACAGCACTCGAGGATATCTCAGGGTAGGTGAGGGAGGCTTGGTTAGTGTGGGGTGGGGGGGTGGGAGTGAGTCCAGGGGTTTGCGAATAGGGACTGGCTTGGCAGGCTCCTGGAGGATCCAGACGGTGTGTGTGTGTGTGTGTGTCCGTCCATCCCTAGTAATGGGTCTCACCCATCCAGATCTAAAATCCTCTTTTTACCCCTTGAATATGTTTGATTTGTCAGGGACTAGGGGCCACCTGAATTTCAAAGGGGCTCTCTGCCATGGTTGATGCTGGGAACTAGAATTCTCATCCAGAAAGTGATACGATAAGGGGCATCCAACCAGCACACTCAGCATGCACGTGCCCAATATTACAAGGTGGGATAGAGATCCCAGAAATAGGTATATTTTGTTCCCAAATGCTCACTGAAAAATCTCATACACAACATGCTGTTTCCAAATGGAAGCTAGAAGAGCTTGCACATCCCTAAAAATAATTAAAGGAGGCTTGTTGGTAGCTCTTTGCTGCAGTGTTAAACTGGAAGTAGAGGAAGGGGTCTCTGAAAAAGAGGTACTAAGTTTTTATAGCTGTGTGTGTGTGTGTGTGTGTGTGTGTGTATATATATATATATATATATATATATGGAAGTAATAAGTATATGTGTGGGTAGTATTTATGTATTTATCACATTAATATACTGTCCATATATATGTCCTTGCAGTTGCTTACAGTCATTCAAACACCTCAAAACAATGCACTAACAAAAACAATAAAATATTAAATGATTAAAAATATAGTAAAATTGATACTCAGAGCAGCAGATTAAAGATTAAATGCCTGTTGGAAGCGGAAGGCCTAAACATATACAGTGAAGACACCAGGCAGATCTCCCTGGAATGGGCATTCCACAGACAGGGGGCCACTACAGAGAAGGCTCTTTTCCTGGTAGCCAGCCATCGCACCATTGTGGGTAGTGTCACCCAGAGAAGAGCCTCCAAAGATGAACTGAACAATTGGACAGCAACATATTATTGGGTGGGTGGGGGTGCTGTGAAGACAGTTGATTTTTATTCTGCTGCCCCCTTAGTGCACATGTGGGCAATCCACTGCCCTTGGATGCCTTTTGTGTAGCCCACTAAGGGTTGCCCAAGCCCCCACTCTCACCCCTACTGTCAAATTCCCCTGTTAAGTTCATGCTTCCCCAGGTCTGCCACTCAACTCTTTGGTGGGCTTGGGGGAGCACAGTTGTGCTGGGGTGGATGGTGTGAGCTATTCCCATGTAGTGTCTTCCCCAGCACAACTGCACTCCGGCAAGCTGACCAAGCAGTTGTTCAGTGGACTGGCAGGAGCACAACCTAAATGGGGAAGATGGCACATGAGGAGAGTAATAAGAATCATAAGAACATCAGAAGACCCTTGCTGGATCAGACCAAGGGTCCATCTAGTCCAGCATTTGGTTTACACAGTGGCCAACCAGCTGTTGACCTGGAACCCACGAGCATCATCCCTGCCCCCAGTCTCTTTGTTGTTTTAGAGATCATCCTGGAGGTGATCTTCATGCTCACCTCCTGGCTTGGTAATTTCAGCACACAGAACCTGAGCAGTCACAGGATCACACCCACTCTGGAAATTACCTAATACTATCAATCACCCATTAAAGACTTTCAGTATTTATTTATTTAATAGATTTTAACAGATTTAAAAAAAATATCCCTAGCTCCCCATTGTGTTATGGGTCCTGCTGGCATGGAGGCAGCATAGGATACTGCCCAAAATGCCTGTACTCCATAAAACTATGTGAAGGACAAAGCCAGATGCTTTGTAGGTGCAGAAATTCTTTAATGTTGTCCCTTTACTCTAGATCAGCCTTCCCCAACCCAGTACCCTCCAGATGTTTTTTTTTTAAATCAATCAATCAATCATTCTCTAAGTGCTTTACAGAAATACACTAAGGGTGCAATCCTATGCAAGTTTACACAGAAAAAAGTCCTCCAACCCCCAGCATTCCCCACCCTGTATGGCTGGCTGGGGAATGCTGGGAGTTGCAGGACTTTCCTTCTAACTAAATATGCATAGGATTGTGCTCTTAGTTGTCCTAGTGGTGAGCAAGGGGACATAGCAGAAGAAGGGACAGTAGCTCAGTAGAAGAGCACCTGTTTCATATGCTTTAAAAATCTCTCTAAGTGGCTTACAAAAAATACACTAAAGGAGCAATCCTATGCATGTTTAGACAGAAAAAAGTCCTCCAACTCCAGTGCAGAGGACTGCACTCAAAACAACATTAAAATAGAAAATGCATACACACCCAGTACGTACAGTGCAAGCAAACTGGGCAGCCTCACAATCAATCAAAAAAGGTCTGCATAAGGAAATGTGTCTTTAATCGGCACCTGAAGCCCACCACAGTTGGTTCTGAATACAGGGAATCATTTCCATTGCTCAGGATGAATCTTTTCCTGCCTAAACACTTCTCTGTTCAACGCTGAGCTTGCCACCAAAATCCACGCAAGGAGAGAGGCACACATATTTGTATCCAATAAGTGAGAAGAGAACTGCAACAAAATGTTGCAGTCTGGAGTGTTCCTGTTCAGTTTCCCAGCTGACCAGATTTGCCCTCTTCCACAATACTATATTCCATTCCCCATTTTCTTTGGTTTTTCAGCACCCCTCCCCAATGCCCAGCCACATTTGGTGGACACTGAGTATGCACAATCCTCATTGAGCTGTTCGTGGGATTTCCCCCCTTAACTTTTTTCTAAAGGGTGGTTGTTGTTTTTTGCACTTCTTCAAGCCTTGGGGTGCCCCTGAGCCTGCTGTTACTTCTGGGTTTTGCGCTGATGTTGTTGTTTTAGCAACATAAGAATCCACACTCTGAGAATGAGTTCACTATTAGTGTGTAGTGCTAATGCTGTTTTTGTGATATATGGTTTATTTATCAGTTGAGCATAGCATAGGTGGGATTCACAGCCAATCTTCCTAACAGATGTCCCAAAGTTCACTGCTCCCACAGGAGATCTCTAGGGAGACAAGCCAGCACCCTAAAATGCTGTCACACTGCTCAGTCCTCTGACTTTTGACTCTTCTTCAAAATTGTCAAATCTTCACAGACATGCAGTTCGAACTAGGGCTGTGCAGGGCCCCCCCCTGATCCGACTCGGAAGCCGCTTCATGGCTTCGAAGGTCAGCTCAATTTGGCTCGGGCTGATTCAGGGCCCCCCTAACCCGACTCAGCCCCAAACCCAAAGCTGGATTCGGCCACCTGAATCCCTCTTCAGGGGCCCCCAACGACCCCGTGCAAACCCCCAGCTCCTTACCTGGGCCGCTGGTTCTGCCTCTGCTGCCTCCTCCTCCTCTGCCACTGCCTCCACCGCTGTCACCGCCTCCTCTGCTGCCATCACCTCCGCCACTATCACTGCCGCTGCCATCATTGCCACTGCCCACTGCTTGCAGCTGCCTCTCCTGAGCCCTGGAAGAGGGTAGACTCCTGTTGTGGGGAGTCACCATTTTAAAAATGTGGGGACTCCTGCCAAAAAGAGCCAGCACAAGTCCAGGGCCGAGAAGCTGGCGGTGGCAGCGGGTGGCAGCAGTGATAGAGGCAGCAGAGGCCACCTCCACAACTGCTGTTGCCACTGCTGTCATCACCACCTGTGGCCGCCGCCAGCTCCTGAGCCCTGGATGCATGCTGGCTCTTTTTGGCGGGAGTCACCATTTTTAAAATGGTGACTCAGACTCCCTACAACAAAAGCTGGCACATGTCCAGGGCTCAGGAGCTGCTAGCGGTGGGTGGCGGCGATGATGATGGCAGCTGTGACAGTGGCAATGGAGGCCACCATGGCGGCAACTCCTGTGAGTCACCTCAGGTAAGGAGCTGAAGGCGCCAGCACGGCTGGGCTGGGGTGCTGAAGCTCCGAAGCGTACCAAGCACTTCAGAGAGCCCCTGACCCGCTCTAAGTCACTTCGTGCCCCCTCCACTTCGCCTCGGAAGCAACCCGAAACAGTCCACTTCAACTCAAGGTTCAGGCCTCGGGCAGAAGTGGTGCACAGCCCTAGTTTGAATTACCTCATCTCCCCGGGGCTGGGGTGGTGGTGGGGTGGGGGGCTGAAGTTAAGACTTGACAGCCTCTCTCCTTCAAGAACAGCCCGTCTTTTGAGAAACATAAGTTTAACAAAAGCAGGGCACTTGACCACTCTGTCAAAGTCATCCAGATTATCTCCAGCAGTCTGACTAGTTCTATTAACTGTCTCTTGGCCAACAAGAATCTTACAGCCAAGAATCACAGGGCTATAAGGAATCCCTGAAAGGTCATTTCGATCATCTCCAGATGTCTTTACACTAGGATATAGTATCTTGAGCCAAAAATTCTGGCAGCCATTCTAAAAACTACCATTTTTTAATTTTTGCCATATGAGCTTACGATTCATGCTTACATGGATAAGCAACACTGTATTCTCAAAATATATATAGTCTCCAATATTTTAATCACTTCCTGCCAACCATCTGCATTCCTGTGAGTGAAATACATGTGGATGAGAGCCAAATCATCTATATCCCCATGGCATTTTCATCATTTTGCAGTAAACCATCTTACAAGTGAAACACAGATGCACAGGGAATGATACATTGCGTATGCCATTTTATGACTCCCAAATCAATGATACAGTGTGATCACATCCATGCACAAATATATCCAGGGCTTTTAATTAAAGCCAGCAATTGAACTATTGAAAGAGAGAGAGAGAGGCAGACCTCCCTCCAATGGGGTCTTCAAAGGCCCCATGTGGTCACTGAGGCCTCTTTCCAGGCTCTGAGAAGGGGAGGGGCCATGTGCCAACCAAACAGGAAGTGACTGCTTTCCACTTCCTATTGGATCAGAGTATAGCCATTCCCATTGTCTGGAAAGAAGCTTCTGCAGCCAGCGTGAGGACGATCCTATGGTGGTTTCCTCAGAAGTAAGTCCCAGTGTGCTCAGTGCGTCTTACTCCTATGTCAATGTGCATGGGATGGCAGCCACAGCTGAAAGGTGGTGGGCAGAATGGAGAAGCAGCAAGTGAAGTGCTAGAGTGGGGGGAGGGGAATGTATGCTCTCCCACAAAGTTTGCAGGTAGGCTGACATCCAAGTAAACACATTTAATATTGGGGTGCCTATGGATTGGGAAATCTGTCAGGCCCACTTTCTCCCACATTCAAATTTTTAAAACTTCATGTTCATTCTCTGCCAAATGTGAAGAAATTTGCAAATTTATCACAAACAAACTCAGACAATATTCTCACCCATCTGCACCAGCCAGATTCAATCAGTACAGCTATTCCTAGCATGGAGAGTGCCATGACGTACCTGCCTGCCATACAGCTGTTAAAGATGAGGAATCTGTCAGAAAAAAAAAATGGCAATCCTAATTAAGCACTATCATGGTTGAATATCACAGGGATCCAAATCCAGAGTTTTAAGAACTAAGCACTCAAATCCCTGTGCCTGGATAGACAATTCTGCCAGTGTTGGCTTCTCCCACATTTGACTTAAAAAAAAAAAAAATCAAGTTCTTTTTGTCCCGAATATGGAGAACATTAAGAATTTTGGTAAATTCTGATCAGAAGTGAACTCAACTGAGATTCTCACCCATCCCTACTAACAAGATGGATTTTTCACATTGCTCTCAAGCATGATCTGACTTGTTCCCAAACTTCTTTTACAGTCTTTCTTATGCATTCTTATTCAGAAGAATTTCTTATTATTATTCAGAATGCTGTTGTTTCTGAGCTGCCTGCTCTCACCACCTTGATTCATGAAGGATGCAGCTGTGCTTTGCAAATCTAGTTATTTTGAACTGTTTGTGAATTCTAATCTTTACATCCAGATGCCCCCTTTACCCTCTTGCCACTCAGACTATACATCCCTCCCAGTTTTGCAGCAGCCTTGTTCACTGCACTGAGACTGTCTTTAACTGCCTCATCCTGGTGCCAAATCACCGAGCTGTCTCGTGTCTGATAGACGCCTTTCAGTCTGTTTCAGCATTATGCCATAGCACCTTACAGTCTTCCGGTGGGAAGAGCGACAAACTAATTTTCAATTTGTTTGTGGGCTGAGTCCCCATTTATAAAACAAACAGGCAAATCGCTTCAAACTGAGCAAACGCTCAGAGCTAAGTGGTATATTTCTTTGACTGATACCCAGTGACCTTTCAAGATGAAAGGATAATAGTCTACATAGAGAAAGAAGGGTGGGGAGGGGGGGAAATCTCTCTGTGTGTTGTTTGCAGGGTTTAGAGGTCAATTTGGCTACACAGACAAAAGGATACAATGGAAGCTGCAGGGATAAGTGAAGTAGCAAACACGGCTGATTATATATATAATCTGGGCCCAGGCATTCACTGCTAACTTTAATCATTTAACAAGATCCTCTGTTGTTCCCAAACTTAAGGATGTGTTCTGTTTATTGTGTGAGGCTGAAGCTTCACTGATGTGTTGGCTGTCTATCTGCTCTCTCTCTCTCTCTCTCTCCCCCCCCACCCTTTTAAATGAAGGCTGATATTAATTTGTCCATCCATCCCGCAAACCAAATGACATGTTTATGCCATTCAGCTTGCTGGCATATGAGAGAACTTAAAGGATATGATGGATGCCTGATCAAACAAAGCAGGATATTATTCCAATTGAAATCTGGTGGCGACATGTACCTCCGTTTACTGTCACAATTAGAGCCTTTGTTTGTATTCCCCTCACCCCCACTCAGGATCCTGGGAGTCAGTTTGCTTCTCCCATTGAGAAATCCCACAGGCATTTCCCACACTTTTTTTAAAGGCACTATTGGCTACAGAGATGCCTCTGTCTTCAAGAGCACAAAGCCTTATTTCTACAGAAACTGGAAATGTCTTTCAGCTTTGTTGCCCCCAAAGTGCTGTTTCTGAGTACTCATACTTGTCATTGTCGTCGTCGTTGTCATCGTCAATTGATTTGTATGCTGCTTTTTCATGGTAAAACTGTGCTCAAAGTGGCTTACAGCAACCTTTCTAGATAATGCATTCATCATTACAAGTCATAACAAAATTTAAAGAATCATACAAATAGGCTATAACATCTCACAAGAAATATACACTAAGATTAAACGATCTACGAATATTTCATACCAAGGGCTAACACAAAGAGAATCGCACACAAAATCAAAAATCTAGAGAGCAGGCGAACTGATACATCTCATCTAAAGCTAAATATTATCCCAGAAATAAACAAAAAAGCCCCCAACCCACTGGTCTCTAGGCAGCAGGAGCAGCCTTCATAGCTGCAATCAGTCAGGGTTGCACCCCACCTTCCTTCATTCCCACATCAGGTGGAAATAAGGGGAACGGAACAGGGACTAAGGGTGCAATCCTATGCATGTTTAGACAGAAGAAAGTCATACAACTCCCAGCATTCCCCAGCCACATATGCTATGCTGGCTGGGGAATGCTGGGAGTTGTAGGACTTTCTTCTGTCTAAACACACACAGGATTGCTCCCTAAGCCTTCTAGGGCTCACAACTTGATAGTTCTCTAGGGCACTTCCAGCAGCCATCACCTTTGTAGCTGGAGTCAGTCAGGGGCCCTGCCCTCCTAGGCCAGGTGGGAGCACACCACACAGAGGAGCAGAGACTGGGTCCTGCAGGACTCATGGCTAGATGGTCTTCAAAAACATTTTATTACAGGGAATGAACTCTGCTCTGGATTAAATTAATTGTTCTCAGGAATTGTTTTCTTTATTAAAGTCTGATGGGATGGAGCTTTTTCCATCTCGATTAGAGATTAAAATGCTTAGAGACTGTATTATATTAAGTGGTATATAAATATTATAATAAATAAATAAATGTGGATCAACACTTAAACAAACAAACAGTTCGCCATCAGTACTAAAACTAAAACATCAGACTAAAAAATTAAATGCTCTCCTCCCTACACATGTACTTGAGAACAGAGGAGAGGTTACCTCTTCTGATAATTAATGCTCTAACTGTGCAATTCTATGCATGTCTACTAAGTCTCATTGAATTTAATGGTGCTTGTTTCCATGTAAATGAGTATAGGATTGCAGCCTAAATCAGGCTGCCCCAGCCTGATGCCCTCAAGACATTTAGACTACAACTCCCATCATCCCCACCCAGCATTGTCATGGCGTTATGGTCTGAAACCATAAGGAACCAGGTTGGGGAAGGATGCTCTATCTGTAAACTAAATTGGTAAACAGTCTATTTAAAAGGCAAGCCTCAGCATTCTAAGGTCTCCTTGCATGCCTAGGTGTGAAACTCAAGCAATTTTTCAATTGTGTGTGCGTGTGTGCATGAAGGTAAAGGTAAAGTAAGCAAAGTTGATGAAGCAAGATATATAGTCCACTGCTTTGTGATGTGCTGAAAATTCAAAGCATTTTGCAAGAACTTTAGTTTGCACTATATTATAACTTCCCAGATTATTTTCTATATTGCCATTGTAGATTATTTGGAAATGTGAAGGATTTGGGCATTTTGCTTGCTTGTAGGATATTATGAGTTAAATCTTTTGTGTGTGTATGTGCTAGACAGTTTCAGCCAACAGTTTAATAGTTTAGAGTAGGGCTGTGCACCGCTTCGGTCCAAAGCCCGAATAATGTGGTGAAGTGTGCTGATTTGGAGGTGCCTTGGCATGATACCAGGTGGATCAGAACAGCACCGAGGCAGCCCAAAGTGAAGTGGCTCCTATGCGAGAAGCCTCAGTCTGCCTGGGTGATTCGGAGCTCTTATGATGAGTTCTGAGCAGCCCAGACAGCCTGGCACCAAATGTATCAATTTGTGAGAGATCAGGGAGGGGGAGGAGGAAGGCAGAAAGGGAGAGGGGAAGAGGAGGAGGAGGGAGTGAACTTTGGTGAATGGCAACTCTAGCTGTCAAGTTAGAGCTGTATGTAACCCAGCAGTCTCCAATCAGTGGCAGTGGTGGAGGAGAGGGGGAAAATACTGGAGTGGAGAGATCAGCCTGCTTGCTTGTTATCGTTTCATTGTGTGAGAGGGCACACCATGGTTAGATGGTGGTTCTGTTGTTAGACAGAAACTAGAGAGAGATCCTGTGTACCCTTAGTTTGCCCTTACTTTGATTCTATCCAGATACACAGACAGACAAATAGAAATACAGATGATATAGAGATATCTTTCTTGTCCTTGTTCTTGCCTCCCTTCCATCCCCTTCTCAAATCCTGTATTCCTTCTCTTCCCATTTTTGAACTCTTTCCCATAAATAAAAAAAAAATCCCTTTTCGGTTAGGATTATAGTTAGTCCCTCTCCCTTGCTTGTAGTTTAGTGTTTGCTTTTCTTTTGTTCTTGTGTGTGTGTGCGTGTGTGCACGCTTGTGCTGTGTGGACAAGCAAACAGTGTCGATTAAGCATTACACAGTCCACATTTCCAAAAACAGCGGGCAAAGCACTACCCACATCAACAGCTATTATTTAAATTATATACATAATACTACACTGTGTGGCAAAGGAAGTAAGCCCAATATGAGGCATCTTCGGGCTGTTGTTGGAACTTGGAAGGGGCAGAGGTGGGCAAGGTGCCACTGGGAGTAGCAGCACTGGTAGGCAAGCTGGCTCTCCTCCAGTCCAGATAGTGCAGCCTGGCAAGCTGGCAGCAGGGGCAAGCAGAAGGCTGGTGGTTCCAGAACTCCTGAAAGCTCTTGGTCTCTCATCCCCAAGAGGCTTAGGCAGGACAGAGAGTAGGGGAAATATGGGTCCAGAAGGTGGAGGTTTCCATAGTTCGACTGGATGTGCCCTCCTGCCAGGGTTGCTTGCTGTGTCTTGCTGCCTCTGTCAGACAAGACAGCTGAGAGCCTGAGGTCATGACTGTGATTCTGAATAGGAAATTACTAGGGAAAAGGGGCTGTTTGCACTTCAAAGGAACCTATAGCAGAGATTAGGGATAGTGACCTCCTCCACTTCAAAACCTAACTTCTCTGATTATTATCCCTTCTGACTTTGGTTTGAGTTTCTGAGAACAGCACATTTTACCTGTGCCTAGCACAAAAACAACTGGGCCAAATTGTCTGAAATTTGGCAGGCAGGATCCCCTTCAGGGGCTGAGAGTTTCCCCCAGTGTTATGCACTTCTGTGCAACCAGTGAAAAGTTGTAGCTCTTTGCTTTGAGAGTTTTTGTGGAAAAAATCAAATTTCACCTGCACCTAGCATAAAAACTCCTGGCCAAATTGTCTGAAATTTGGCAAGTGAACACCCCTCCATGGGGGCTGACAGTTCCCCAAATGTATGTATCATGAAAACTGAAAAAGATATGGCTGTTTGTGTTTTCCCATGTAGGTCAATGGGAAAACGTCAAAAATGAGTGATTCAGATATCCGAATCTCGCTTCGGATTCAGATCTGAATTGAAGCACATGGGGTCACCTTACTTGATGTCGTCTCAGTAAGATCATTGCTGGTTGTATTGCTGCACATTGTAATCTGGTGGCAACTCAGAAATGTGCCTTCTATGTGGTGGCACCTACTTTGTGGAATGCTCTCCAGTTTGGTATACTGGAACACAAACTGTGATATGTTTTAGCTGTCAGTTCAAGACTTATCTTTTCACCCAGCCCTTCCCTGACTGATTATGCTGGGCAGCTTGTTGATTGTTAGTTCTCTAATTTTAAATGGAATAAATAAATAAATAAATAAATGTTTTCTTGACAATGTTGGTTTTTAATGTTTTTAACTGAGGCATTTTGTATTCTGTTTTTAAATGTTTAAACTATGGACATTTTCTCTTTTAAATGTTGGCCACAGTCACACATGCCTTAGTTCCATCCCACTTGGACTACTGTAATGTGCTCTGCATGGGGCTGCCTTCAGAAACTGTTCAGAAACTCAGCTGGTCCAGATTGCTGTGGACAGACTGTTGACTGGGACCAGTTACAGAAGCACATGTAGGGATGCTGGAGAAATTTGAGGTGGATTAAAATAAACTCGGATTTCTAAGAGTTCGACCTGCGGAATCCACTGTGGATCCACCCCCTCAGGCTGTGAGGAGTCTGTGGACTTTAGATGATTTTTTTACTTTCCCGAAATTTATGCATATAAATCCGTAAAAAAATATGTTAAGTTTCTGCTGAGGAAATGTTGAATGAGGGACAATGCACTAAATGTTACGTACTGAGGTGAACTATGTAAGTAGTTATGTAAGTATTTATGTAATTATTTCCGTATGATGAAAAACAAATATTTGCATCTGTCTGTGGGCGGATGACAGAACAAAAGGTGCCTGACATATTGCGAAACACAGACGGAGTGGATTTTACACAGTCCGTACATCCCTAAGCACATGATTCCCTTGTTAAAACAGCTTCCCTGACTACTCGTCTGTTTCTGACCAGAATTCAAAGTGCTGGTTATAACCTATAAAGCCCTATATGTCTTGGGACCAGGCTACCCGAAAGACTGCCTTCTTCCATATGAGCCCGTCTGGGTCTTAAGTTCTTCAGGAGATCTTCTTCTTTCTAGAATGGCACCTTCAGAGGCACGTTTGGTGGTGACGCAAGAGAGGGCCTTCTCAGTAGCCACTCCCAAGCTGTGGAACTCCATGCCGAGGCAGGATAGGTTTGCTCCCTCCCTTCTGTCCTTCTGGTGGAAGGCAAAGACCATTTTTATTCAAGCAGGCTTTAGACGTGTGTAAGCAGGTCTGTTAGGTTGGATTTTTTAAAAGATTCTGTTACAGTTGTGTTTTTAATTGTGTTTTACTGCATTTGTTTTATTGTTGTTTTAATCCAGTTTTATTTATGATTGTAAGCTGCCTTGAGTGCCATTTTCTTGGTAGAAAGGTGGGGTGCAAATCAAATAAATAAATAAGTAAAATATTTATGTTGCCAAGATGCCTTTTGAGATAACAGATGGTCTATAAATTGATTTAATACATAAATAAAATACACTGAATGTCCATTCATACACATACTAGTGATGTGTGTTGGATTTAGCTGAAGCCCAAGCCAAACTGGGACCCTTTGGACCATTTCTCATGCTTCTCCAGTTGAAGCAGGCTTCCCCCAGCAGTGACCGGAACTGAAGCTGGATCCTCCACAAAGTTTCATTTGAAATTTGGCTTCAGAAAGGCAGACAGTATGTCTTCAAAAATGGTTTATTTTCCTTCTGTTTCTCTAAATGCAGATGAGGGGGGAGATGGGGGAGGGAAGAAAGGAATGAGGCAGAGTGACTGACAAGCCAACATTCTAATCATAGGAAATATTTTACCAGAGGCTCTGCAATCACTTAGCTTTGAGAGAGAGCAAGGATAGGACTGTGAGATGGCCATTCTTCCACCACCACCAGACTTCACTTGGAAGAGCCTTAAACTGATTTCTACTTATTATAATTCCCTAGCCCCTGCACTTATCTTTCTGAGATTTCGCAGATTTCATGCCTGGGGACACATCTATATGTGCCATTTTCATACAAATTGCCCCAGAAAAGCACAGGGGGAGGTAAGAGGAGCAAATAAGCCCCCCTCCAAATTGGGGGCTCCCCTTCCACATGAACTGCTGCACCTATCCTTCTGAAACTTTGCAGATTTCTTACTTAGGGACACCTCCAGGCTGTCTGTGATTTTCAGAAGAATGGCCCACAAGAAATATAGAAGAATAAGCACATCCTCCTTTGGAGACCCTCAAAATGTCAAGGCTACTCTTGCTCTTTAATAACTCAAACACATCTTTTGGGGAGAACTGTGTTGTTGTTGTTTGCAGAACTTGGGATACAGAGCAGGGATGTACGAAAGGGACTTACCTGGTCCCACAGCTAGCTTCGCGGTGGGGGGGAGGCGCTTCGGTTCTCCCCCCGAAGTTCAGGCCGGGGGGGAGGCACCCCACCTCGCCCGGCTGAAATTCAGGCCGGGGAGAAGTGCCCCGTCTCCCCGGCCGTGAAATAAAAAGTAAAAAAAAAACCCAAAACCCCACGCCCGTGATAGGCTACGTAACGATTAACGTAGCCTATCATGGCTAGATTTCCAAAGTCAGCCGTGATAGGCTACGTTAATCGTTACGTAGCCTATCACGAGTGACTTTGGGGGAGAAAAAAAAAGCGCGTACGCAAATGGCGGCACCCATGGGCGCCGCCATTTGCGTACGCGCTTTTTTTTTTTCCAAAGTCACCCGTGATAGGCTACGTAACGATTTACGTAGCCTATCACAGCTAGATTTCCAAAGTCAGCCGTGATAGGCTACATTAATCGTTATGTAGCCTATCATGGGTGACTTTGGGAAAAAAAAAAGCGCGTACACAAATGCGTTCCTTATTTGGTCCCGGTAGTCTACGTAAAGATTTACGTAGACTACGGCGAAAATAAGGGCAACGCTATTTGCGTTGCCCTTATTTTCGCCGTAGTCTACATAAATCTTTACGTAAACTACCGGGACCAAAGAAGGAACGCAAATGGCAGCGCCCATGGGCACCGCCATTTGCGTACGTGCTTTTTTTTTTCTCCAAAGTCACCCGTGATAGGCTACGTAACGATTTACGTAGCCTATCACAGCTAGATTTCCAAAGTCAGCCATGATAGGCTACGTTAATCGTTATGTAGCCTATCATGGGTGACTTTGGAAAAAAAAAAAGCGCGTACGCAAATGCGTTCCTTATTTGGTCCCGGTAGTCTACGTAAAGATTTACGTAGACTACGGCGAAAATAAGGGCAACGCAAATAGCGTTGCCCTTATTTTCGCCGTAGTCTACGTAAATCTTTACGTAAACTACCGGGACCAAAGAAGGAACGCAAATGGCAGCGCCCATGGGCACCGCCATTTGCGTACGTGCTTTTTTTTTTCCAAAGTCACCCGTGATAGGCTACGTAACGATTTACGTAGCCTATCACGGCTGACTTTGGAAATCTAGCCGTGATAGGCTACGTTAATCGTTACATAGCCTATCACGGGTGACTTTGGGGGAGAAAAAAAAAGCGCGTACGCAAATGGCGGCACCCATGGGCGCCGCCATTTGCGTACGCGCTTTTTTTTTTCCAAAGTCACCCGTGATAGGCTACGTAACGATTTACGTAGCCTATCACAGCTAGATTTCCAAAGTCAGCCATGATAGGCTACGTTAATCGTTATGTAGCCTATCATGGGTGACTTTGGAAAAAAAAAAAAAGCGCATACGCAAATGCGTTCCTTCTTTGGTCCCGGTAGTCTATGTAAAGATTTACGTAGACTACGGCGAAAATAAGGGCAACGCTATTTGCGTTGCCCTTATTTTCGCCGTAGTCTACGTAAATCTTTACGTAGACTACCGGGACCAAAGAAGGAACGCAAATGGCAGCGCCCATGGGCACCGCCATTTGCGTACGCGCTTTTTTTTTTCCAAAGTCACCCGTGATAGGCTACGTAACGATTTACGTAGCCTATCACGGCTGACTTTGGAAATCTAGCCGTGATAGGCTACGTTAATCGTTACGTAGCCTATCACGGGTGTGTGTTGTTTTTTTTACTTTATTTTGTAATGGCGGCGGCAGCCGGTCGGAAGACCGGCCGCCGCCCCCGCCGAAACGCCGCCGAACTCCTGCCGGGACCCGCCGCCGAGAGGGACATTCGAGGGAGGTAAGTCCCATCCCGGGGGGGGGGATGGGTGGCGGATAATTTGCACTGGCATTCGGCCTCCCTGAGATTCGTGGAGAAATTCTCTGCCATCCCTAATACAGAGTCCTGTAATTTATTGGTCTTTATCCCTATCCTTCTTCCAAGGATGTCATGGTAGAATTTTTAAATTATTTTTTAGATATTTCTATACCACCTTTCATAAAACATTGCAAGCTGATGAACAAAGAAGAATATACAAACAAACAATCTAAAACTTATAAAATTGAAATAATAAAACAAAAACCTAAATAATAAAATAAAGCCATGTTTCAGGGAAAGTTGAAATATAACACCAGCTACTAGACTTAAATCCCAGCAAAGGCCTGGATATATAAATGCGCTTTCAAAAAGTGCCAACAGATCAAGAACGATGGTGCCTATCTGAAAAAGTTCAAGGGATTGTGCTATCCACAGGGAGGTGCCACCACAGAGAAGGCCTGTTTCCTGGTTGATACCAAGCATAACTCTGTAAACTGTGGCATAACTGGGGGGGGGGGGCAACTACAGCTGATCTAACTGATCTAGCAGGTCAGTAAGGGAGAAGACACTTTTTCCTCTGGTCCCAAGTCATTTAGGGTCTGATAAGTCGAGACCAAAACCTTCAACCTGGCCAGGTAGCTAAATGGCATTTAGGAGTGATGTTACATGTGTGCGCATGATATGGCACCCCAGTGAGTAGCCCTGCAAAACATTTTGCACTAGCTGCAGCCTCTAGACCAGCCTAAAGGACAGCCCCACATACAACCATTGCATAAATTGAGGTTACCAATGCATGGGTCACAGTGGGAAGGCAATCCCAATCCAGTAGCCATAGGCATTCCTAGCCACTGCAGCCACTTGGGCTTCCAGTGACAAAGATGAATCAAGGAGCACCCACAAAGTGCATACCTGCCCTTTGGGGAGAATTCAGCTCCATTCAGAACAACCAAATTGCCTAACTTCCAGACCTGGGAACCACCTACCCACAGAACATCCACCTTGTCAGGATTGAATTTCAGTTTATTGGCATTCATCCAACCCATCGCTGAGTTCAGACGCTGCAAACACACTTGTGTGCATTTGGGAAATATATGCACTTTTGTGCATGCTTCAAACAGGTGCATGTTGTCAAATGCATTATTTGTGTTTTGTGGAATGCATCTCAAGCTCAAAAATGTATGGATTTCCAACCACAAATTGTGTTCAGGTCCACATTTTGGTCTGGGTGGTGCGAATTGGTAAATCACTGGAAAACAAAAAACAAACCTCAATGCGGCTGCATCCTCACATCCCTAGCCATAGGGAGCAGTAAGAGAGAGGAAGCAGAGTAGAGTTGCCTCTCTTAGCTCCCTTAACTGGCTTCAGCATCATCAAGTCTGAGCAGCATGCCACTGCTCCAGCTACTGTCAGTTTACGCTAATCTTGAGGATAAAGGTGTTAAACAGATCATATAAAATGTAGAATATGCTAAATTTATCAATAATTGCCATGCATAAATGAATAATAAAAATGAAAGTAACGTTCTATTATTCATGATATGTGCATTCCTGATATCACCTAAATGTGTTCAGGTTTGGGCTCCGATGACCTCCAAGAGATGGAAATGCAAATCGCTGTTACTGTTTCACTGTTCATACTGGTGAACGGACATCGCTGTCAAGAGCTCAGCCCTGGCTGACCACCAGGATCATGATGGTACACAGGGAAAAACACAAAACCTGAAGTCTCCACAGGGTTGACAATGATTAGAATTGCCCCAAATGGGTAAATGTGATCAGCATCATTTCTATATCTCATACATTGTCCTTGGAAAAGGATAGATTTATATCTAACTTGGATCTACAGCATCTCTTTTAGAACTGTCTGCCAGAAGGGAACTCTTTCCTTATCGATTTGTCCATCAAGGGACCCTTTCAACATCCCTAACTCTTCCTGAAACCCTGGAAAGCCTCTGGCAGTCAGAGCAGAGAATACTGGGCTGTTGTTATTGTTGTTGTTGTTATTATTTTAATTACATTTCTATACCACCCTATAGCTGACACTCTCTGGGTGGTTTACAAAATTTAAAAACACTAAAATACAATACGAAAAATTTAAAAACATAAAACACACACAGACAGACAGTATACACAGAGACAACCTATATCTAAAAACAACTTTTGAAAATCAGCCAAACCATAAAAGAAATCCAGGATCAATCCAGGTGTAGACAGAATGCTCCTACATGATCCCCAAATTTTAAATATCAGAGCTGTGAGAAGGCTCACTTTGTTGATCATTTAGAACTGCATACAGTAGCCACCTTGCAATGGATCCATACATCTCCCTAACCTAGGGAGTGCAGGATCTCAGGACCAGGGACCCAATCTGGTTAGATGGATTAGATGGACAAATAGTCTGACATTGTGTAAGTCAGTTTCCTATAGATCAAGTCATGTTCGGGGAAGCTTGCCTGCCATTCCTGATCTTCTTAATAAGGAACTCCTGATAAGCTTCCAGGGAACCTCTGAGGACTTCTCAGAATACAGTTTAAAAAACACTGTTCTAGTCTTATCAATGATCTAATCTAAGCCATTCAGATGCATTAAAACAGATCTGTGTATGAATATATAAATAAATAGATCTCCTTCCTTCCTTGCAAAGCATTTGTCAGGAGGAACCTGAGATAATTGAAGAACTTGCTACAGGCTAAGCTCTTAGTGTACCAATTAATGCTTGCCATTTTTATTTGACTGCTGAGGATAAAACTGCTAATGAGACTGTGTGCCATGCCATTCATTTTTATATGCCATGTAGCGCAGTGAGATAAATAGTTTAGCTAACTGCACAGAAAGTAAACTATCAGACTCATAAAAGCTTTGCATGCAGAGTAGCCCATGACTGCCACCCTTCCCCCATTGCACACAAAAGCCACTGTCACTTTAGGGAGGAAATTTCCCCAGGGAACTCATTACCTGGGTATAAGAAGTCCCTTCCAATTAGAAACATATCTGTGGTTTGTTTTGGATTCCCAGAACTCTCTATTGTCCCTTGTTATCCCAAAGCAACTTCCAGACAGAGCAGCTCTTGATCATGTAGGGCTCTGTGATAAATTTGAGAACATTCTCCTAGCCTTGGGAAAGCCCTTAGGACTACGCCACTTTTAACAGTTGAATTTTGAAGCATAAAGAAATAAGTTAAGCAGTGTAAGCTTATATGTAGCTGGCCACAATCTTTTTGAATTGAAATCCTATGCCAGAAGAAGAAGAAGAAGGAGAAGAAGATCAAGACAGAGCTCTTAAGCTGCTGGTTCATATGATCAGCATCTCCTCATGATCCTAGCACCTACCGTATGTATGGTTCTGCAGGTGATTCCAGGGTGGCAACTTTGATGAACTATGACATCACCGTAGGTTCCCTGTGCACTTTAGATCCCTGTAAAATTAGGGTTCTAAACACATAAAGGGTGATGAGCAGTGGTATGGTGGAGCCAGGGTTCACTGGGACTTTTTGATTAGCAGGGACACTGAGATCATCTGCCACCCCCCTCTGACTGTTCCCTTTGCAATCTTCACGGTAGCTGGGATGAAATGGATTTTCTCAGCAACAATGTACTGTTGTGAGCTAATAAACCTGTGATACTGCAAAGTAGTTTGGAGTGGCTTGCTGTTGAATGGGCAATTAAGACAACATTAGCTTTACCAAATCCCCCCCCCCCCTGCTCCTGGTGTTGATTAGGAGAACTGCCAGAAGTGGTGTTTGGATATGGATCACACAGCTCTTTGACTCTCTTTGGGTGTGTGGCTATGGACACTATCATAATCAGTGCTGGAACATCAAGATTTCATTCATTCATTCATTCATTCATTCCATTTCTATTACGCCCAATAGTGTAAGCTCTCCCGGTGGTTCACAACAAAATTTACCGCTACACCATTGGCAATGAAGGGATGGAGGGCAAAGTTAGTGTGCTCATCCTCATTCACCTGCATATAGCTAGAATCAGTTTACCATTAGCATTAACCCACTATTTTCACTGAACGGGAGGGGAGGCCCAACAAGGAAAATGTGAGATCACTTTTCAGTATAAACATGCATGTTTAAATCAAGCCTTGAATAATGGTGGATGTACATGTGAACTGACATGATCGAAGAGCAGTCCGTCTATGGTAATGTCGAAGAATCTGAAAGTTTTATCCATGGTAATAACCCAAAACATTAGAATTAATTAGGATAGACCATCTTAAATCTTTTGTTGTTGTTGTTGTTCAGTCGTTCAGTCGTGTCCGACTCTTCGTGACCCCATGGACCATAGCACGCCAGGTCTTCCTGTCCTGCGCTCTCTCCCGGAGCGTGCTCAAGTTCATATTCATTGCATCGGTGATGCTATCTAGCCATCTCATCCTCTGCCGTCCCCTTCTTCTTTTGCCTTCAGTCTTTCCCAGCAACAGGGTCTTTTCCAGAGAGTTTTCTCTTCGCATTAGGTGGCCAAAATATTTGAGCTTCAGCTTCAGTATCTGTCCTTCCAAAGAGCACTCAGGGTTGATTTCCTTTAGGATGGACTGATTTGACCTCCTTGCAGTCCAGGGGACTCGTAAGAGTCTTCTCCAGCACCACAGTTCGAAAGCATCAATTCTTTGGCGCTTCCTTCCTTATAGTCCAGCTCTCACAGCCATACATTACTACTGGGAAAACCATAGCTTTGATTAGACGGACCTTTGTTGGCAAGGTGATGTCTCTGCTTCTTACTATGCTGTCTAGGTTTGCCATAGCTTTCCTCCCAAGGAGCAAGCGTCTTTTAATTTCATGGCTACAGTCACCGTCTGTGGTGATCTTGGAGCCCAAGAAAGTAAAATCTGTCACTGCTTCCATTTCTTCCCCTTCTAGATGCCAGGAAGTGATGGGGCCAGATGCCATGATCTTCATTTTTTTAATGTTGAGTTTCAAACCAGCTTTTGCACTCTCCTCTTTCACCTTCAACAAGAGGCTCTTGAGATCCTCTTCACTTTCTGCCATTAGGGTGGTATCGTCTGCATATTGGAGGTTGTTGATAATTCTCCCGGCAATCTTAATTCCGACCTGTGATTCATCCAACCCAGCATTTCTCATGATGTATTCTGCATATAAGTTAAATAAGCAGGGTGACAATATGCAGCCTTGTCGTACTCCTTTCCCAATTTTGAACCAATTGGTTGTTCCATGTCTGATTCTTACTGTTGCTTCTTGACCCTCATACAGGTTTCTCAGGAGACAGGTAAGATGGTCTGGTACTCCCATCTCTTTAAGAATTTGCCACAGTTTGTTGTGATCCTGCCCCATATTGAAAATCTTCCACTGTATTGTCCCACAACACACACACACACACACACACACACAATATTTTGTTGAGTTATATACAAGTAGTAAACTAGGTCACATTAGCTACCACTGATGTACACAGTATGTGAGAAAATCTGGATTTTTAAATAATAATGAAAGCAATTGAATCTAATATACAGTGCAGGAAATGGAAAATTACGTAGATGAGTATCTTAACAATTATTCAAAATGCTTATTGGACATGTACGGTATATTCAATATAAGATGCTCTCTATGGACTTTGATTTTATGAATAGAATGAACGTTGGTTCCTGTCAGTTTCTTCTTCTTTCCTCTATGGTTGTCATTTAGACTTTGGGGACTATCCTTCACCATGCAGCTGAGAGCTATAGCCTTTACAATGAATTTTAAATCTGTCCCACACATCTACAGAGTCGTCTTCTTTTCTGAGAAATGAGCTAGCAGCTTGGAAGTGTAATGAGAAGAAAAATAAATGAACCTAACTCCAAAGACTTTGAGAGGCCTTTGGAAAGCTGCTGTTTTCAATAGGGGATTGGTATCATTTCTAGCATGAGCAATTTCAATCTTGTGCAAATCCAGTGGATGCTTCAGAAAACATTACTCAGCTGTGAACTCTTGGGTTCAAAGAAGTAGAGATGCATTGCCACAGGAGTGCCTTAAAATCATGTGCCCCATGTGACAGTGGCACAAAACTTCTATGGATGTAAGTATGGTGTGTGCTAAGAAGAAAACAGCCCCAACAGGGATCTATGAAATGTGTTCAGATTTTACAGCTCTTGAACTTTGCAGAGGTTCATCATTCTGTCTATCTAGAGAAAATCTCACAGGCTATGCTAACCTGGTACCCTCAAGATGTTTTGGACTACAACTCCCAGCAATCCTGACCATTGGCCATACTGGGTGGGTCTGGTGGAGCTGAAGTCCAAAACACCTGGAGGGCACCAGGTTGGGGAATGCTGGTCTATGCAATACTACCCATGAAATCATCTTTTATATCAACTCATTTGGCTCCCCTCAAAATTCTTTAGATGTTTTGCTTGAGGATGAACCTCTTCAGAATTTGCTTAAAATATTGCCTTAAATGGAATTTCAATGACAACCTGAGTTTGTGGGCCACTCTTCTAAAAAAGTGGAATATAATCCTGCTGGTGCAACACATCCCACCAAAAAACAGTGCTGGCTGGGGGATGCTGGGAGTTGTAGGGCTTTTTCTGTCTAAATATGCATAGGATTGAACCCTTAGTCTTGCTGGACCTCTCTCAGTAGCTTTTGATACCATTGACCATGGTATCTTTCTGTCCTGTTTGTCTGAGCTGGGCTTAGTAGGCATAGTGTTTCAAATGGATCTAGTGGATGGCCATTCCCCCCAAAAAGTGCTGAGTGTGAGCTCTGGTCCACCCTGATCTCTTGCTTGTTTTTCAGGGTTCTATCTTATCTGCCATGCTCTTCAACATCTATATGAAGCTGCTGGGAGATGTCATCAGCTGTGTTCCCATGAATATGCTGATGACACAAAGCTCTAGCTCTCATTTCCATCTGCAAACCCCAGGGAGGCTGTGCAATGCTTGACTGGATACCTGGGTGTGGTTTTTGGATGGATGAGGGAGAACAAGCTGAAATGTAATCCATGTAAGACAGTGGTCTTATGGGTTGGGAGATCTACAATCTGGATAGACAAGTTAGTCTGGTTCTGGAGGGGTTGAAATCCAACTGAAGGACCAGGTTCACAGCCTAGGGGTATTGCTGGACTTGTTGCTATCTGGAGAAGCACAGGTGGCAGCAGTGGCCAGGAATGCCTTCCACCAACTCAGCCTTGTATGCCCTTGCTGGATCACCAGGACCTGGCTCCGTTGCCCATGCTCTAGTTATCTCCAAACTGGACTACTGCAATGTTTTTATCATGGTATGTTTATTATGTTATGTTTGTATTGTATTTTAATGTGTTTTATTGTTTTAATCTCTTTTAAATTGGTTTTGTGAGCCACTTCGAGTACTTTATGGAGAAAGGCACAAGTCAAATAAATAAATAAACAAACAAACAAACAAGCAAATAAATAAAGGGTGATGTCTCCAAGAAATTAGGCTGAGGACCACATGCAACCCATGGTGCCTTACTTCACAGTACACTCCACACATTTTAGTAAGAGTAGACTCTCAGTTTCTAGACCAGGAACATCAGGAATTCTCAGCCTAAGAGGCAAATTCCATTGTAGGTGAAAGGAGGGGGGAAATAAAGAGACGAGACACAAGTAGTTGGTACAAAATTTGGGCCACATTTATTTAAATTGCTCAGATCTGTGAAGGGCAACCTAAGCAGGAAACTTCTCTAAGCCAGAGTGGCCTTGCATCGGGCGAGATATTCGATGCCTCTAGAGTGGTGTCTTTGATCACCATCCCTCAGGACTGGCCAATTTTGGGATGGGAGGCCTTTCCCCGTCACCCCCCTGGGGCTGCAAAACTCTGAGTGGGTGAAGAGAGTTGGCCTCAAAGGTAATCCCTGTCTTCCAGCTGGGGCCACAAAGCCTGGAGTTGGAAGCCTCAGGCCTTACCAGTCACCTGAAATGGTGCCTCTGAATGCTCATCAACCCTAAAGCCCACCGAAGGTGCCCACACCTAACTGCCTATTTAAAATGTGACCAAATCAGCCTAAGTGATTACATCAAAACAAAACAACCTAAATAAACTCCCCAACCCCCCTTACAGTGTGAAGTAGGCAAAAAGGCATATAACCAAAGCCAATCCGACTGTGAGCCAAAAATTCCTACTCGGCCCCCAAAAGGATGACCAGCATAGCCCACACTGCATACAGGGAGGGAGGGAGGGAGGGAGCTGTGCTTCGAAGAGGCAGAAGGGAGGGAACCCTCAGCCTAAAACAGCCGGTAAGCCCCTCCCGTCCCCGTGGTGCCACCAGGGAATGCCAATGACGTTCCTCTTATCTCTGCATCCCCCACCCGCAGAATCTTCCCCAAGGCCAGGCAAGCTAGACATGAGGGAAGGTACTTTTGGAGAAGGTCTCGGGGCCGCATTTCAGTGGTGGGTGGGATCAAAGGCAAAAGGGGTGGGGACTGTCAATCTTTCTGAATGGGAAAAACTGCATAAAAGCCATGAAACCTGAAAGGGATCCATGGTTGGGGAAAGGAGGTGGGGCCAGGAGAAGGAGGTGGCTGTCTGGAGAATCCTGAAGAGCCAGATTGGGACCCAGTTGGGCCAGATTTGGCCCACAGGCCTCAGGGTCAACACCCATGTTCTAGACAGTGTAAGAATACAGAGTGCCTTGGGCTGGTCTTCATCATTCTTAAGGGAAAGAAAGACTACGTAGTTTTTGGTTTTTTTTATTTATTTATTAATAAAATTGACTAATCGCCCATCTGGCTGGTCACCCAGCCACTCTGGGTGATGTACAAATTATATAATAAAACAGTTTAAAACAATAAAATTCTACAGTAAAAACATTTTATAAAATACCCTAACCCATCCCAAATGCCTGCCTGAACAACCATGTTTTTAATGCGCGGCAGAAGCTCATTAAAGAGGGGGCATGGTGGAGTTCCCTAGGGAGGGAGTTCCACAGAGTGGGAGCCACCACAGAGAAGGCCCTGTCCCTCGTCCCCACCAGTCTAGCTGTCCTGGCTGATGGGACAGAGAGAAGGCCATCCGAGGCTGATCTTGTTAAACGGCCTGTCTGGTGTTGCTGGAGGTGCTCCTTAAGATAGGCTGGGCCGGAACCATATAGGGTTTTAAAGGTCAAAACCAACACCTTGAATATGGCCCAGCAACTCCTTCAGCACTGGAGTGATGTGATCTTGCCAGCGGCTGCCTTCAATCAGGCGGACCGCCACGTTCTGTACCAGCTGCAGCTTCCGAGCCATCTTCAAGGGTAACCCCACGTAGAGCGCATTGTTGTTGTTTATTCATTCAGTCGTTTCTGACCCTTCATGACTTCATGGACCAGCCCATGCCAGAGCTTCCTGTCGGCCATCACCACCCCCAGCTCCCCCAAGGTCAACTCCATCACCTCCAGAATATCATCCATCCATCTTGCCCTTGGTCGGCCCCTCTTCCTTTTGCCTTCCACTTTCCCTAGTAACAGCATCTTCTCCAGAGTATCCTGTCTTCTCATTATATGGCCAAAGTACTTCAGTTTTGCCCTTAATATCATTCCCATGCGCATTACAGTTTTCTAAACAAGAGGAGACCAGGGCATGTACTACCGATTCAATACCAGGTCAACATCCCCCAACCTCCTCTTGTGTCCCACCAAAAGTACCTCGGTCTTGTCAGGGTTCAGCTTATTCCTCCTCATCCAGCCACTCACCATCTCCAGACATTTGGACAGGGATTCTACAGCCAACCTTGGTGAAGATTTGAATGAGAGGTAGAGCTGTGTGCCATCCGCATATTGATGACACTGCACCCCAAACCTTCTGATGATAGCCCTCAGTGGCTTCACATAGATGTTAAATATCATCGGGGAGAGGATGGAACCCTATGGCACCCCACAAGTGAGCAGCCACGGGTCTGAAACCTCCTCTCCCAGTGCTACCCTCTGGTACCTGCCAGACAGGAAGGACCAGAACCACCGCAATACAGTGTCTCCAATGCCCAACCCCTCCAGGCAGTCCAGGAGGATACCATGGTCAATGGTATCAAAAGCCACTGAGAGGTCGAGGAGAACAAGGAAGGAGCATTCACCCCTATCCAGAGCCCTCCTCATATCATCCACCAAGGTGACCAAGGCTGTTTCTGTCCCATGCCCAGGCCTGAAGGCCGACTGAAATGAGTCTAGATAATTGGCTTCTTCCAAGGGAGCCTTCAACTGCATCACCACCACCCGCTCAATCACCTTGCCCAAAAATGGCAGATTCGAGACTGGGCAAAAGTTGTTCAGAACTTGGGGATCCAAGGACGGCTTCTTTAAGAGTGGTCTAATCACTGCCTCCTTGAGGGCTGATGGCATCACTCCCTCCTCAAGGGAGACGTTCACCACCACCCTGATCCCCTCAGCCAGTCTCTCACTGCAGCCCATAATGAGCCAAGATGGGCAAGGATCAAGTAAACAGGTGGTCGGCCTTACAGATGAAAGCACCTTGTCCACTTCATCAGAGGGAAGAAGCTGGAACCGATCCCACAAAACCGGTTTGCCACAGACCGCCTCTTGCTCACTAACTGTATCCACAGTGTGCGGAATAACACTCCTAATCCGATCAATTTTATCTGCAAAGTGCCTTGCCAAGGACTCACAGGAGGCCTTAGAATGCTCCAGTGGTTCCAGAGCCACTGGAATGACCAGGCTCCAGACCACTTGGAACAGCCTCCGGGGACAGCACTCTGCAGATGTGATAGAGGCAGCATAATATTCCTTTTTTGCTGCCTTCACCGCCATGTGATAGGCTGAAGATACAGCTGTAGCCTGTGTCTGATGGTCTTTGGAGCCGAGCGAGACTTCTGCCACCGGTGCTCTAGCTGTCTCACCACCTGTTTCAGAGCTCGTAACTGCGGATTGAACCATGGTGCAGTCTGAGCCCTGTTCAGTGGGAGAGGGCGTTTCGGAGCCACCCGATCTATTGCCCCAGTGATTGTGGCATTCCATCCACCCACCAGGGTCTCGACCGAGTGGCCCCAGAGAATCCCCAAGAGTGTTCAGGAATCCATTCAGATCCATAAGACGCCTGGGGCGGACCATTTTACTGGGTTCTCCACCCCTGCGGAGGGGTTGTGGAACCGAGAAGTCTAACGTCACCAGATAGTGATCTGACCATGACAAGGAGGTGGCAGATATACCCCCGACTTCCAGATCACTCCCCGCTTCTCCAGAAACAAACACAAGGTCTAGCACATGACTGGCTACATGGGTGGGCCCTGTTGGAATATGGTGCAGCTCCCAGGAAGCCATGGTCTCCATGAAGTCCCGAGGTGCTCCTGTGAGGACAGCTCTGAATGTACGTTGAAGTCCCCCAACACCAATAAGTTAGGGGACTGTACATGCACATCAGAGACCACCTCAAGCACCTCGGCCAGAGAGTCAGTCGTGCAGCGGGGTGGATGGTACACCAGCAGAATCCCTGCCCTTTGGGCCCAACCTCCAGTTCATGCATTCAGCAAACTTGGTCTCCCGGAGAGGGGTGATGACCAAGGACTCCCGGTAGATAACAGCCACTTCCCCTCTCTGATCCCCAGCCCTCATCTGCTGTGCGTACGAAAATCCGGCTGGGCACATAGCCGCAAGAGTTGGAGCAGCAGCCTCGGCCAGCCAGGTCTCCGTAATACATGCCAGGTCTGCAACCTCATCCAGGATCATGTCATGGATGCGGGATGTTTCCTGGGTAACAGACCTGGCATTACAGAACAGCAAATGAAGGCCAGAGAATGGAGTCATGCCTCCCCCAGCCATCCTTTGGTTCTGGACAGGCCCAGAACAGGGGACAGATATTACACATCTCCACCTTGTTCCCCTTACCTGGCATGGCCTGTCCCTGGCACTCCACCAGTGCCTGCCACCCAGCCTCAGTATAGTGTGGCCCCCAGCACTCCCCCCACTGCCTCTGTCAGGGGGACACATGCCCCCTTGCTCCCGCCTATGAGGCAGGCTACCCACCCCTAAAATACAACAGAATCCCCCCAACATTTTTTTTTTAAAAACTAAATTAAAAAAATCCCCTTTAAAAATACTACCAGGCAGGAGTCCGTGGTAGTGGTAGTGGTAGTGATAGTGGTAGTGGTGGTGGTGGTGGTGGTGGAGGCACAGCAGGCACAGCAGCAGCAGGCCCACTTCTTCCCCAGTGGTGGCAGCTTCTCCTGCAGGCCCTGGCTCTCCCAGACCACCTCAGCCAGCCAGCTTATGTAGCCCCTCCAAGAAGGGGCAGGTGGAAGCAGCACAGCTGGCTCAGAACCTGGGGGCCCGGTCCTGCAGGGACTGGCAGACTTAGGGATGTCGGAGAATTTCTCCACGAATCTCCGGGAGGCCGAATGCCAATGCATTTGGCCCCCCGAAATTGGTGGAGAAACGGTCCGCCCCCCCCCCCGGGATGGGACTTACCTTCGGCGAATGTCCCTGGCGGCGGCGGCTCCCGGTGGCTCCCAGCGGCGGTTCGGCGGCAGAGGCGGCGGCGGCCGGTCTTCCGACCGGCTGCCGCCGCCACCATTTCCCAGTAAAAAACCAAACAAACAACAAATGTGATAGGCTACGTAAAGATTTACATAGCCTATCATGGCTAGATTTTCAAAAAACACCATGATAGGCTACGTAAATCTTTACGTAGCCTATCACGGCTGACTTTGAAAAAAAAAAGTGCATACGCAAATGGCGGCGCCCATGGGCGCCGCCATTTGCGTTCCTTATTTTGGCCCGGGTAGTCTACGTAAATATTTACGAGATGGCTAGATAGTATCACCGATGCAATGAATATGAACTTGAGCACACTCCAGGAGCGCAGGACAGGAAGGCCTGGCATGCTATGGTCCATGATGTCACGAAGAGTCGGACTTGACTGAATGACTGAACAACAACAACGACAGCGAAAATAAGGGCAACGCAAATAGCGTTGCCCTTATTTTCGCCGTAGTCTACGTAAATATTTACGTAGACTACCTGGGCCAAAATAAGGAATGCAAATGGCGGCACCCATGGGTGCCGCCATTTGCGTATGCACTTTTTTTTTTCAAAGTCAGCCGTGATAGGCTACGTAAAGATTTACATAGCCTATCACGGCTGACTGCAGGCCAGGGACGCAAACGGCGGCGGCTATGGCTGCCGCCATTTGCGTCCTGGCAGGAGAAGAACTTTTGCGGCCGGAGAGGTGGGGCGCTCCCCCCCGGCCGGAATTTTGGTGGGGAGGGAGGGGGCGCCTCCCCCCATGGTCAGAACTTTGGTGGGGAGGGACGGGGCGCCTCCCCACCGCCCAGAATTTCGGGGGGAGGGACGGAGCGCCTCCCCCCACCGCGAAGCATGCTGCAGGACCAGGTAAGTGACTTTCGTCCATCCCTACTGGCAGTATGCCAGGCAGAAGTCCTCAGGGAAGGCCTGGTGTTGGAGGTTCTTGATTATTCTGTATGACCAAGATGCCATATTGCTCATGGTAGAAAATGATCTTTTAAATTTATTTTTATTTATTATTATATTTATATCCCACCTTTTTTCCTCCAAGAAACCCAAGCAGCTTACATGATCCTCCTCCTCTCCATTTTATCCTCACAACAACCCTGTGAGGCAGGTTAAGCTGAGAGTCAGTGACTGGGCCCCCAGTAATCCTTGTAAGTCCCCCAGTAATCCTTATGGCTGAGTGGGACTAGAAACTGGATCTCTTGAATCCCAGTCCAACACTCTAACCACTATACCACACATTGGTCTCACACTTCATGATCACAACTGGCATCTTTCTAGCAGCGCTAAGGCAAAACAGCCTCTTCTTTTAGGCTTTTTGGCGGGGGACGATGACATCTGGGTGACTGTCTCTCTCATGTTCAAAATGATTCCACACACAGACTAATATTAAGGAAAAGTGAGACACAATGATGAAGTTATGGTGAACGACATGACAGATATTTCACCAGACTTAGCAACATGACATTCAGAATTCCTAGGCATGAGTATGATATCATCTAGAGTCCAAGGTGACTGATATTATAAATGTGTCATATAGATTAAGTGTTGTTAAGTCAATTTGCCAGGCATGCTTTAGCAAATTTGCTCTATTATAGTGGCTTGATATTTAAAAGAGTGACTGTGGAGCTGATGATGAGAAAATAACATTAAACCTTTTGGGTTTCATTTTATTGTAGAGATCCTGTTGAAGAATGGATATGGGTAGGTAATGTATGCATGGGATGCTTCTGAGAATCTTTCTTCCTTTCCTACAGCAGACTATTGATAATGTGCTTCTACTGAAGCAGAACAAACATAAATTAAAACACTGAGAAACAAAGGGATCTTTCCATCTACCATCTCAATAGACATAATGCTTTGTTAGAAGCTTCATTAGTTATAATAACATGCATTTTGTGGACTATAAAGCTACAGACTGTCAAAAATTGCAACAATCCCCTTTAGTACTATACTAATATGGTTAGTGGTTATGGTTTAGAAAAACACAATTCTTGGAGACTGTCCAGGCCCGCCCTTCCATGTGTGGAATGTAAGACGCGAGTATTTTATTTTTATTTATTATTAAATTTATTAATCGTCCATCTGGCTGGTCACCCAGCCACTCTGGGCGATGTACAACATACAATAAAACAGTTTAAAACAATAAAATTCTACAATAAAAACATTTCCTAAAATACCCTAACCCACCCCAAATGCCTGCCTGAACAACCACATTTTTAATGCACAACGGAAGCTCATTAAAGAGGGGGCATGACGGAGTTCCCTAGGGAGGGAGTTCCACAGAGTGGAGGCCACCACAGAAAAGGCCCTCTCCCTTGTCCCCACCAGTCTAGCTGTCCTGGCTGATGGGACAGACAGAAGGCCATCCGAGGCTGATCTTGTTAAGCGGCCTGTCTGGTGCTGCTGGAGGCGCTCCTTAAGATAGGCTGGGCCGGAACCATATAGGGTTTTAAAGGTCAAAACCAACACTTTGAATTTGGCCCGGAAAACAACTGGTAACCAGTGCAACTCCTTCAGCACTGGAGTGATGTGATCTCACCGGCGGCTGCCTTTAATCAGGCGAGCCGCCGCGTTCTGTACCAGCTGCAGTTTCCGAACCGTCTTCAAGGGTAACCCCACGTAGAGCGCATTACAGTAGTCTAAACGAGAGGAGACCAGGGCATGTACTACCGATGGGAGCAGATGGTCGGGAAGGAAGGGGCGCAGTATATTCATCTGCTTGTACACATGGCTCTAGAGAAGGGTCATCTCCTAAGGGCACAATCCTATGGAGATAAACGTCAGCCTCTGAACTAATGTCTATCTAATACAGGGCAGCCAGAGCATGGTGGGAATCCTCTCCTCCATGCTCCAACCACCCTGCATTTTTGGCTAGATGTGCAATTTCATGCGTGCAGCCAGGGACAACGGAGCAGGAATGTGGGAGGCTGTGGAGCACATAGGAAGCCTTGTAAAGAGGCTTCTGAGGTCTCCTCACCTCCCCACCCCCAAGAACCCCCCTTTGTACCCTCTCCACACTCCATTCTTGAACGCAGAGAAGAAGCCACCACTGAAAGAACCACGCTGGCTATGAGGGGGTGGGAAGCATGGTTCCCAGAAACCAAAAAAATGCTATGGTCTTCTAGACAGTGCTTAGTAGTCTTACGATTGCTCCTTAAGTTTATATTAAATTTTTAAATTGGCAAAGTATTCACTTACTGATTTATTTATTAAAAACATGTATTAAAATCATTTTAAATCCATTGATCATAAAAGATAACAAGATGATTTATGAAATAAAACCAATACAATAGAAAAAAATACAACAAAATATCCAGAATTCAATAAAGCCAATTCTAAAAACCAGGGGCTGGGAATGCCAAATGAGTAGGTACATTTTTCCTAAATGGCAGAACACCTGCACTGTAGGCACCCGTCAGATCTCTAAGGGGTGGTCATTCCACAATATACAGCCTCGTGTGGCGCAGAGTGGTAGGTGGCGGTATTGCAACTGAAACTCTCCCCATGACCTGAGTTCAATCCCAGTGGAAGCTGGGTCCCAGGTAGCCGGCTCAGGTCGACTCAGCTTTCCATCCTTCCAAGGTTGGTAAAATGAGTACCCAGCTTGCGGGGGGAAAAGTAGTCACGACTGGGGAAGGCAATGGCAAACCACCCCGCTATAGTCTGCCATGAAAACGCCAGCAGAAGCGGCGTCCCTCTAGGAGTCGGCAATGACTCGGTGCTTGCACAGGAGGAACTTTTCTTTCCATTCCACAATATATAGGGGGAGGGCACATATTGAAGGCTCTCCTTTGAGTCACCATAAGATGTATCTCCGCTAAATGCATCATGATCATGACTACAAGGTCCTCCTCAGAGGTCTTCAAAGGCTGGTCTATACAGAAGGAGGTACACTCTTAGATCCCTATGCAGTTATAGTGTTGATTTGGGGCCTAAAACCATAATTCATGGGCTGTACAACTGCCACAGACAAGGCTCAAATCATTTGGAAGATACTCAGGCTGCTTCTGAACCAAGGCATTTCAGATCCAAATTGGACTGAGGTGAAGTGGACTGGTCATGAGACTTTGGACCTGCCTTGGATCCTCAGATAGTGGGATTTTATTTTTTTGTCTCAATTTGATATATATATGAACCTCCCTAAAGCTCTTTATAAATGGGAAAGTTCAGTCAGGGTGGAGGGAGGAGAGAAGTGGGTATAGTTTTGTGACTCTAGCTTCCAATCAGGACTGTACCAGGGCTTTCTAATGACAGTGCTTTGGGGAGGGGTGTTGAAGGAACATACCAGAAGCTGTTTCAGGGATTTGTCTGCTCTTTGCTAGTTTTCTATGTACCGTGAGGAGCAGAGGAGGCACAACACTTAAGGAATTCATGAAGACTAAAACAACTACGTCTTGCTTGTGTGACATCCTTTATCCTTTTATACCGCCTTCCTTGTTCCAGACCAACCTTTTCTTAAAATCCATCCAATTCGTGCATGCTGTTGTTTTAAATTTACACTAGGGATGTTGGAGAAATCTGCAGTAGATTTGAATTTGGAAAGCCAAATAGGTTTGGATTTCTATGAATCCAACCTGCAGATTCTGTAGCGGATTTTGCTTTTTCCAAGTCGTACAGACTTGCAGATCGGTTTTTAACTTGGGGCAGGGGGTGCACAAATCCACACTTGTGCTAATGCGCATAAGTGCTAATGCACACTTGTGCAAGTGGAACAAAATTCTCCTACATCCTTAAAAAGTATCTGATTCTATCAGTGAGCGGATGGCGAAATGAAAGATGCTTCACAATCCACAAAACATAGGCGGAATCGATTTAACAAAATCTGTACATGCCTAATTTACACTTGCTGTAATTTGAGTCTGTCTAATCTCTCTTACTGGTTACTAGGTAACTCACTTCCCTTCATCCAACTCCCACCTCCCCTTTTTAGCCCTAGTAGCATATAATTTAATTTCAGTGTTATTCTTTGACTTGGGGGTCTGTGTTAGTCTGTACGTATCTTTCTGATGCTGTGTCTGCCGTTTGTGGTCTTTGTCGTGACTTGGTTACCTGACTTGGTTACCTGACCTTGGTTACCTGACTTGGTTACCTGACCTTGGTTACCTGACTTTGTTACCTGACCTTGGTTACCTGACTTGGTTACCTGACCTTGGTTACCTGACTTTGTTACCTGACCTTGGTTACCTGACTTGGTTACCTGACTTGGTTACCTGACTTGGTTATGTGTGCAGTTTATTAGTGCACATGAAACACTACATCAGCATACATTTTCATATATTACAATAACATGCCACATCCCATCCCATTTGGATTAGACATATCTTGTACGTGGTCCCAGCTGGGAAGGTCACATTTTATTTAAGTCCCACATCTTCTCCAAATGCAAATATCTTGAGTGGGTTGAGGAGGAGGTACAAGCGTTAGGAAAGGTGAAATAACTGTTCCAAATAAATGCAGGAAGTCTATGTAATAGAGAATAGCTCCCTGAAAGCGAAAAACTTGAGAACCAGGTCTGAAATTCACAGATCTTTCACAAGAACCAGGTTCTGGTACTTACTTTTATGGAGGCTCTTCATGATCTTAGAAACTGCCTCTCCCTATATACTACTTACTTCCATCTGGTCAGAATCTGTTCTGAGCCATCACTACATGAAGTTAGAATATTGGTTGCAAGGGCCTTTGCCATGTTTGCTCCAAGGCTCTGAAATGTCCTTCTTACTCTTTCTCCCATAAAGGATGTGAAACTAATTCATTTCAGAAAATGTTTGATTTCTGATGTAACTTTCTGGGATGTTCATTAGTTCTGCAGTGTTGATCTTATGGTTTTAGATTGTTGTTTTAATGTGTTGTAAACCTCTTTGAGATCAGGAAATGGGAGTTAAAATATGTTTTACAGAAATCGCTCAATAGGAGGAAAAATTGAGTTATGTTTTAAATAAAAAAGTAAATAAATCAGAGTCATAGAGACAGGATACCATGTTGGTCCAATGAGAGACAGGTAAGAATCCAAATTGTTCAGAAGATGTGATTTGACTGGTGAGGGGAGGAAAACTTTGAATTTCGCAAAACCATTTATTTGTCACAAAGACATTAAAAAAGAAGAAAAATATCTACTAAGGGTGAAATCCTATGCATGTTTAGACAGAAAAGAGGTTCTACCGCTCCTAGCATCATCCCCCAGCCAGTCATGCTGGCTGGGGAATGCTGGGAGCTGTAGGATTATTTATTTATTTATTTATTTATTTAAAATAGCTCCTGGCTGCCTTTCTGGGCAGAAGCCCTCCCAAGGCGGCTTACAGCAATAAAATACATAGAAACAGTTAAAATATTAAAAGTGATAAAACATAAAAACAATAAAAATGACAATAAAAGCCAACAATAAAACCAGCAAAACTGTTAACAGCAGTAACAGTAACAATAGCAGTCATATCATGAGAAGGCCAAGGTAAAATAATATGTTTTCAAGGCCTTCTTTAGATATTCTATCTAATTATGCATATGATTGCACCCTAACAGGCTTTAAATACCAACATATATTCACAACTATTGTGTGAGTGAAGGCTGTACTGACTAGAATTGGAAAGGCTAACATTGATTTTTGCCTTTGTAAGTAATCATCAGAAGCAAAATGTTCTTTTGAAAAACCCATGTCTAAAGACTATGAATGAAAGGCTAGTGTGCCTCATGGCCCCAGGACAAGACAAGGACAAGCTTACATTTCATGACTATAGAGTTTTCGAGACTGTTAGAAAAAAAGATGTCCAAATCTTGTAATGCAGCCAGGAGTCTGACCTACTGGAAGACAAAGGCGTCTTTAGGCCAGAACCTATGCTTTCAGGTGACAATGACTCTGTTGTTGCTTTTATTGTTTAGATATTTTAATTTTGTGAACTACTTTGGAACCAATTCTGGCGAAGGATGGTATCAATAAATGAACAAAGATACAATAATAACAATCAATATTGACTGCAACCAAGAATAGCAAAAAGGAAAAGTAGAGCAGGTGAATCTTTTTTCCCCTCATGAAATGTTTTTTTATTATTATTATGAAATAAAGTTAAAAATCCAGGCAACAAAAATGAAGATACATAATATACAGAACAACAAGATCACTTCAGAAATAAACAACGTTGCTGAATATATTCCACAGAATATATAGATATGCTTGTGGGACAACTACAGTAAAATAGCCTAAGAAGAAGCTTACTAACTAATGAAAGATTGGGTATATAAATTATATAGCATATATAAGAGGTGTGTGTGTGTATAATAGCCTTTTTAAACTTTTAATGTTGTCCAAAGACAAACAAAATAAACAAATGAAGGAGACCCAGGGTGTCTCTGAGGCTGTGAGTTTTCTGCACTCTGGCAGCTCTTTTAACTGGAGTCAGTGGAGCACAGTTGCTTCTATTACTGCCTCAGGGAAATCAAATAACAGTGCTGATCACTGGCAGAGTTTGATATGTGCTGCTGATGGAGATGGAATATGGCCAGAGGAATCTATTAGTCCTGCTCAATCTCCTGCCCAGCTCTCCCCTTCTGTGTATGGGTTCTTCTGACACTGAGTGAAAAGCAAGAGGTAAGAGCCCTTCTTTTAAATGTCTTCCCTGCCCTGACCTCAATCTAGACTCCTCCCCTGCTTCCTGCTAGCTCTGTCCTTAAAAAAACAAACCTCTCCCATGCCTTCTCTGTCACATGAATCCTCACCTATTTAGAAGGGTGGGTATGTTCACAGAAGCAGCTGAATAAAGCAAAATGAATCCATAATGTGAAGGCCTTGGCAAACTTGACTGTCTAAGTTTATCCTCATATCTAAGCAGTCAGAAGAACAAAACAGCAGAGCAAATCAGACCAGGCTTCTAACAGAAGGAAACCACCACTAATACAGAACATGGTGAACATGCTAGTCTTTTTATACACAGGAAACCCAGGCTAAAAGGACACTTATTTGGCTCCACTTGATCCTTGGCAACATTCCCACTCACCTCTTGTGATCCCTGTTTGCACCAAAGCTTCTCTGATAGGGATGTCACAGGAATCCGAGAGCGGAGAGGAATCCACTGGACTCCCCCCAACTTGACCTCCCGGACCCCAGTCCATGGACTGCTGTGCTTACCAGACCCCATTCACCAAGCTGCTGCATGCTCTACAAGCACCCAGCTGCCACCCATTCCCTCAGCGAGCTTAGGCATGGGTTTTTCACCATTTTGTGTGTGTGTGTGTGTGGGGGGGGTTAAATGTAATGTCGTGTAAATGGTCCCACTAAGGCCACCATTTACACAACATTACATTTACAGAAAAATCAGAGCTGCCATTTTTTTTGCAAAATGGCAGCTCACTGAGGGGTCAGGCAGCCACCAGACACTTACAGGTGCCCTGCAGACCATGTGGCAGCTCATCCAGGGTGAGTCTGTCCATCCCTATTCTCTGATTCATCTGGAGCTCTTAGTTAGGTCTGCATCCTGAGTGACCTTTGCTATTGCACACACTTGTTGCTTTTAAATCTCCAAGAACAAATTAACCTTTAGCTTACAACTTGGGGGGGGGGGTGATTCCCTGCTTTTGCTATTCCAACAAGGTGATGGGGTAGCAGAGCCCATGTGAGTTGGCATTCTCATCAGGAGCAAAAAATGAACAGGTAAGTGGTCACAATTTTGGCATAGGGACTGATTGGGTCTGGCTGGCCTGATTCTAGAGATGGCGCTCAAGGTGTTCCTTTCCACTGCTTAATGCTACAGTTGTGCTAGTGCAATATCCCTGTGCTCATACAATGGCTAGGATAAGATGGCAGTATCATTGTGGGGCTGGACACCTGTAGAGTGGGAATACACAACCTTCAAATAACTTTATCAAACTCTAAACATGAAAAGCAGAACTCATTAAGTGATGGGGCATTGCTCTGGATGAATGGGATGCTTTGCTAATATTCACTGGCTGTCACAAAGGATGGAGTCACTGCTCCAAAATGTGCATTGGGATTGTAGGCTTTGTTTGTCCCCCTGTAGTGTGCTTGGTAGTGGGCATGTGGTCGGATCAGAGCAGACCAATGTTTTCACAGTCTTGCCCTATTTAGCTTTTCTCTTGGAGTGGTGATTATGTCTCTTTTTGTTTTCTTCCACATTTCCATCTTCTAAAAGCCACTACCACCTTTTCATTTGCATTCACTGGAAGTCATTATCCATTCCTTGTGTATGGCTATACCGAAAGAAACTCTCAGCAGTGTTGTTGGCTTGTATCATGACTCTGTCCTCAACTCCCAGCTTGACTGCCACTGGTTTGGGCCCTGACCTTATAGGTCTGTTGTGCTACTGATTGGCATGCGTCTGAATCTCCTCCTCGACACCCGCCCGCACTACTTTTATGAACCGAGCTCTCCATTTTTAAAGGAAAACATTCTTCTGTTTTCACATCCACCCAATTTATTGCCAAGAGAGACAGATATACCCTCTTACATAATTTAACATCTTCATTTGCTCATATGAATTATTCAAGGATCAAATTCAATTTCTGCATTTTGTCTTTTCCCCAAATAACTTGTAAATGTTTGTTAAACACTGTTCGTCATACATCACTAAGCAGAGCATTCCTCTGTCAGTGAAAAACACATAATCATATTATGTGCTAAACATTTTCAGAGAGTGCTTCCCTTGCAATAGCATTTTTTTAATTAATGCCGACATGATGGTTTGAAAATGATCATGCCTGCCAGTATATAGATTATCTTCTGAGGGACAAAACTTTAGTATGTAACCAACTGGGGAGATCTGGTAGAGAAATGTCTTTTAAATGTCTTTCACAGTATCTCATAATTACTAAGATACTAGTAATCCCTAGATCTCTATTTAATAGCCTTACTCGCTCGTTAGTGTTATTTCATGTTCACATTTTTAATGAACGGACCAATGTTTTGCATGGCTGTAATGCCAATGAAACTCTCTGTGAGGAGGACATCACACAGAAAGACTGAAGCTCAGGGTAGAGCACACACATGCTTTGCATGGAGAAGGTCCCAGGTTCAACTGCTGGCATCTCCAGGTAGGGGGTCTGGGAAAGAATCCTGCCTGAAACCCTGGAGAGCCACGGCCAGTCAGTGTTGACAATTCTGGGCTAGATGGACGAATTGTCTGATTCAGTATAAGGCAGCTTCCTATGAGCCTATGGGGACAGGGGTCAGGAACTCCAAGGCTTGAACCATAGACCAGTGGGCCTATGACTGGGTCCTCCTCTAATGAGCTGTGTGTGCTCAGAGTTCTTTTCATGTGCAAAAGGGAACAGAGGAGTACAACACTGGCTCCTCCAACGGGTCCAAAGTATGAAGCCCCGGGATTTGCTTAGTCATGTATAATAGCAGGAGCTTGGCCTTCTGCTTTTGCCTGATTCAGAAAGCAATAACTTACACTAGCAGCTGCTTCCAGCTCAAGCCACCAACCTCTGAGACTCTCAACTAGAAGGTCTAATTTGGGGTATGGTCACTTCTAGTGCTGCTGACTTGACCCTGACAGAATCCTCATTCTGTTGGGAAATTATGTTCCTATTGCTCGGGGGGGGGGGCAATTTCCACTTCACACGTGTAGCATTGCCCAACACGCGTAAAAGAATTGGGACAGTACTGCTGAGCTGTCTGTGTGCAGCCCCCATCCATATACTAGATTGGGACAATTATGGGTTGTTGTTTTCCTGAGCACATTTCACCTTTGTTGGTTGAACAATCCTGCATCTAATATGTATGCCACATATATAAGAATCAAGAAAGCTTTGGAAATTATATTGATATAGATCAAGTGATGCTTTATTTATATGGTATAAAGTAAACCAATGGGCTGGACTATATGTTACACTCACCATATAAGAGCAGTCCTGCTCTGCCCATTGAGAAAGCAACAGGCAGAGAAAGATGTGGGGGATCGCAGTCAAACAGAAAGGGAGGGAGACGATGCTGGCTGGTCTGGTGTTTATCCCTGTCTGAGAGTCACCAAGTGATGGAAATCATGAATCAGTCTTTTGAAAACATGTAATTCTGCAAAGAGTAAAAACATCTCCAAATCTTCCCTAAAAGTAATGTGCTGTACCGATGCCGGCAGGGAATATGTGGTATTGCCCAGGTCTTCTCCACCAAAATCATACCACGTTGCCCAAAACCCAGATCCAGAATCCAGATCCACATTGCCCAGATCCAGATATCTCAAAAGCCAGGCTGGCTTCTACAGTAAACTCCAGTCATGTGCAAAGAAGCCTATTATGGCTTAGCTTCTCTGCACATCCCCAATGGCCTTCTGATACAGCAAGGGATGGTGGTTCTACTAACACCCCACGGCATGGCAGTTCTTCATTCCTGGGATGGGGAGTGTCTTCTCCCCATCCCAGGCCAGAAAGTCTTGCTCAGTGGCACCTTCACACCCTCTGCATTCCAGTATAGAGGCTATGTGAAGCTGGGAAGACTCACTAAAAATGCTTTCCCCTCACTGTATTCTAGGGCTATCAGGGGTCTAGAGCAGACCCTTGTATGCCCTGGAACAAAAACACCTTCCTGTCTCTACTAGAAATCTCAATTTATTTCAGCAGTGGGCCCAGTTCAGAAATCCTTCTACCACCACCACCACACCACTGAAAAACATGTTTCTGGCCCACATACTGGTGGGAGGAGAACCTGTGCTTCATCTCTAGCTGAAGGTTTATTTTCTCTCACACTGTTACACCCAATCTACCAGGGGACAACGTAACACTCCACCCTAATGCTGTTCTGAGCCTCCTGCTGTGCTTCTTCAGGAAATAATTATATTCTCAGGTGAATTTGGATAGTCTGAAATGAGGGCATGATGAAATAAGGCCAGTTTATTTTTAAACTATGCGCTTTAGAGTCAACATACTAAGGTAGGTAGTATTAGATTCACAGAACTCTTTTATTCTTAATTAGTAAAAACAAATGTTCTTGGTCAGATCCTGGATAAAAATAATATCGTCTCTTAGCAGGGACTTGCGTTTGTTGTGAGACTTGACGTTTTATTGCAAAATGCTGACCTTACAAAGTGACTATGGTAGTGGCTTAATAATGAAGGAACAATTAGCAACCTGACCAGTAAGACACAAGTCTCTTTAAGAAAATTAATGCTCCCTTTCTTTTCTACATTCTGTGTTTTCCAGTTTCTAACTCACCCGTTATTGAGGCTGGATTGAACCAGTGATGAGTGCATTCTTTATGCTTAATAAGCTACAAATTAGGGTCCTAACCAAATTGGAAACCTGAATAAGTAGCTGGGTTTTAGTCAATGGGAAGAGTGTATCCATTTGCTCCCTGAATGGGACTACTTAAACATTTCCTGCACTTTGGAACAGCCATTCATACCTTCCAGCAGGTGCCTATGTTTTATTCAATGTGGCAGGAAAGATCCAGTGTATGGTATTATGTCTGGCATGGGCAGGAGCTATAGCATGAGGCTTTCCCCCATTCTATACTCTTCATTGTTACGGCTGCCATTTTGCAGAGTCATTGCTTGAAGGGGATTGTTGATGGGACATACTAGGAGTAGACTTGAGTGGAGAAAAGGTTAGATCTCCTCAGTCGAAATATGTCTTCTGGGTAGTGATGAGCAAATCTGTCAAGCTCTATTTCATTCAGGTTCTCATTTTTTCCTCTGCAAAGTTCCTTCCATCCCATTTTCATATTGGATTGAGAATTTTATTTAGTCCACATGAAAATGTGTACATATTTTCATGATATTTTTCAAAATATATGCATTTCTGTACACATTTTTTTCAAATGTTCACATTTTTGTGTGCACTTCTGCAAATGTATGCATTTTTGCAAGCGATGTTCCCATTGCATAAAGCATTTGTGTGTGCATTTCTGCAAATGTACACATGTTTTGTATGTGCTGTTTCTGATGAATGCATGTTTTGTGCACACTTTTACAAATGTATATATTCTTTGTATGCAGTTGGATGGAGAGTTGCAAACTGCGCCATAAAGTCTGAAAAAGGACAGATTTTGACATGTAACTGCATTCCAGTTCATATTTAGGTTCAGGAAGTGCCAATTTGGTGGGTTCACATTGAAGTGTGAAGCAACCCATTTTGCCACTTATCGCTACTCCTTGTTGGAGGAGTCCATGTCCTGCCAATGTTTTAGGCTATTAGTGCTGAATTATGGGTCTTACACTAGGATTTTTGCACTGGGCAGGGATTTAGACATGGATGGGGAAATGTACCTCATGAGAAAATATACCTCCTTAGGAAGCCTCAGGTGTCTCTTGCTCCTGAAATAGTTGTACAACTAGAGAAGGGGTAAGATACTTTCTTTTGGAGGCTGGCTACAGGCAGCAGCCATTCTTATGCTATGTTGGACCTTGAATTATTTATTTAGTTATTTAGTTATTGCATTTATATCCTGCCTTCTTTCCTCTTGCAAGGAACCCAAGGCAGTGTACATAATCCTCCTTCTCTCCATTTTATCCTCACAACAACAACCCTGTGAGGTAGGTTGAGCTGAGAGTCTGTGACTGGCCCAAAGTCACCCAGTGAGCTTCCATAGCCGAGAGGGGACTAGAACCTGGATCTCCTGACTCCCAGTCCAACACTCTAGCCACCACACCACACTAGGGATGTTGGAGAATTCCGCCACGGATCTCAGAGAGGCCGAATGCTGCTACGCCATTTGCACCCCTGTCTTTCGCCGTGATAGGCTATGTAAATATTTACGTAGCCTATCACAACAAAAAAACAGGAACGCAAATGGCGGCCGCCATTTGTGTTCCCTTTTTTTTGGCCGGCTACAGCGGCCGCCATTTGCGTCCCTGCTAGGGATGTATGAAAGTCACTTACCTTTTCATGGAATTGATTCGTGGGGGGGGAGGCGGTCCGTCTCTCACCCTGGAATTCTTGACGGCGGGGAGGCGATCCGGTTCTCCCCCCCAGAATCCTGCCTGGCTGGCTCTGCTCCACGGTGGCTCCACGGAGCAGCCAGCCAAGGCCATCTGTAGCTGGAGTTCTGGCTGCGGACGGGCTACTGCGGACGCAAATGGTGACCGCCGTAGCGGCCGCCATTTGTGTCCAGGCAGGCTGCCGTGATAGACTACATAAGTATTTACGTAGCCTATCACAGCAACCCCCCCAAAAAAAGGTGTACGCAAATGGCGGCGGCTATGGTGGCCACCATTTGCGTTCCCTATTTTTTGCCATTTTAATAGGGGTGGACGAAAGTCATTTACCTGTCGTCTAAGGCCGTTCGCGGTGGGGGGGAGGCGCTTTGCTGCTCCCCCTGCGAAGTTCAGGCCGGGGGGGGAGGCTTCCTGCCTCGCCCGGCCGAAATTCAGGCTGGGGAGGAGGCTTCCCGCCTCGCCCGGCCGCGAACGCGAAAGTAAAAAAAAAAAAATGCCCCCTGATAGGCTACGTGATGATTCACGTAGCCTATCATGGCTAGATCTGCAAAGTCAGCCGTGATAGGCTACGTCAATCGTCACGTAGCCTATCACAGGTGACTTAAAAAAAAAAAAAGCGCGTACGCGAATGGCGGCCCCCATAGGGAGCAGCCATTCGCGTTCCTTATTTAGTCGCTGTAGTCTACGTAAATGTTTACGTAGACTACGGCGAAAATAAGGGCAACGCAAATAGCGTTGCCCTTATTTTCGCCGTAGTCTACGTAAACATTTACGTAGACTACAGCGACCAAATAAGGAACGGAAATGGCGGCTCCCTATGGGGGCCGCCATTATCCGTACACTCTTTTTTTTTTTTAAAGTCACCCGTGATAGGCTACGTGACGATTGACGTAGCCTATCACGGCTGACTTTTCAAATCTAGCCGTGATAGGCTACGTGAATCGTCACGTAGCCTATCAGGGGGTGTTTGTTTGTTTTTTTCTTTCATTGCAATGGTGGCGGTGGCAGCCGGTCGAAAGACCGGCTGCTGCTCCCGCCTCGCTCGAACACCCGCCGAACCGCCAGCCGGACCAGCCACCGGGAGGGACATTCGGTGAAGGTAAGTCCCGTCCCGGGGGGGGGGGGTGCAGGGGGCGGGGAGGTGCAGAGGATTTCTCCCCGAAACTTGTTCGGGGGCCGAACACGTTGGCGCTCGGCCCCCCGAAGTTTCGGGGAGAAATTCTCCACCACCCCTACATTTTAGCCTATGTAAATATTTACGTAGGCTATTACGGCTAAAAAAAAGGGGAACGCAAATAGCGTAGTGGGCACTATTTGTGTTCCTTTTTTTCTGCTATAATAGCTTACGTAAATATTCACGTAGACTAAAACAGCGAAAAATAGGGAACGCAAATGGCGGCCGCTGCAGCCGCCGCCATTTGTGTATGCCGTGTTTTTTTTGACCAGCCATGATAGGCTATGTAAATACTTATGTAGCCTATCATGGCAGAGACCAGGATGCAAATGGCAGGTGCGGCAGCCGGTCGAAAGACCAGCCACCGCCGCCAGAGCCGCCGCCATCCGGAACATCCACCCCAGGTAAGCCTCGTCCCGGGGGGAATCTGCGGGGGGGGGCAGGCCGTTCTGCCATGGATTTTGGGGGGCTGAACGTCAGTGCATTCGGCCTCACTGAAATCCGTGGCAGAATTCTCCGCCATCTCTAGTCCCTGCACAGCCCAGCAGCCAGATGTCCGGCTGCGGGCGGCCCCGGCCAGGGGCTCCGCAGTGTTGCCCCGGAGCAGAGCCAGCCGGGGAGAATTTCGGGGGGGGGGGACAGAGCACGATGTCCCTGGATGAAACCAGGTAAGTGTTTAGTACATCCCTACACCACACTGGCTCTCAATTACACAATGTTCTCCCTATTTCAGACCTAGCAATTAGGTTGGCCACTAGCATGTTTGCACCCTTGCCATCTATGCCAAATGTCTGAACACTTCCCCTAAAGTTATGGCTGGTTTTAGGGGTGAACAAACCCCAGTCACCCTAGTCCGCTGGGGGGTCTGCGGGGGGGGGGTGATCCATTCCTCCCCCCAGAATCCTCCCTGGCTGGCTCCGCTCTGCGGCAAGTCCACAGAGCCACTGGCTGGGTCCATCTGCTGCCGGACTTCCGTCCGCTGCCAGTCTGCGGATGCAAATGGCGTCTGGCATAGCGGATGCCATTTGTTTCCCTGCTCTTTGCCGTGATAGGCTACGTTAGGGATGGCGGAGAATTTCTCCCCGAATCTTCGGGAGGCCGAGCGCCAAGGCATTAGGCCCCCCGAAAGTGTTGGGGAAATTCTCTGCTGGCCCCCCGCCCCCCCCCCGGGATGGGACTTACCTTCAGCGAATGTCCCTCTCGGCGGCGGGTCCCAGCGGCGTTTCGGCAGCGTTTCGGCGGGGGCGGGGGCAGTGGCCGGTTTCCCGATCGGCTGCCGCCACCGCCATTACAAAATAAAAAGTAAGTAAAAAAACAACACACACCCATGATAGGCTACGTGACGATTTACGTAGCCTATCACGGCTAGATTTCCAAAGTCAGCCGTGATAGGCTACGTAAATCGTCACGTAGCCTATCACGGGTGACTTTGGAAAAAAAAAAGCGCGTACGCAAATGGCGGCGGCCCATGGGCGCCGCCATTTGCATTCCTTATTTTGGCACGTCTAGTCTACGTAAAGATTTACATAGACTACGGCGAAAATAAGGGAACGCTATTTGCATTGCCCTTATTTTTGCCGTAGTCTACATAAATCTTTACGTAGACTAGACGTGCCAAAATAAGGAATGCAAATGGCGGCGCCCATGGGCCGCCGCCATTTGCGTACACACTTTTTTTTTTTTTCCAAAGTCACCTGTGATAGGCTACGTGACGATTAACGTAGCCTATCAAGGCCGACTTTGGAAATCTAGCCGTGATAGGCTACGTTAATCGTTACGTAGCCTATGACGTTTTTTTTTTTAACTTTTTCTTTCGCAGCCGGGGAGACAGGGTGCTTTTCCTCGGCCTGAATTTCGGCCGGGCGAGGCGGGGTGCCTCCCCCCCTCACCTGAATTTTGGCCGGGCGAGGCGGGACGCCTCCCCCCCTCGCCTGAATTTTGGCCGGGCGAGGCGGGACGCCTCCCCCCCTCGCCTGAACTTCGGGAGGAGAAGCGAAGCGCCTCCCCCCCACCGCGAATCACCGCGAATCACCCCTGCGAAAAGGTAAGTGACTTTCGTACATCCCTAGGCTATGTAAATCTTTATGTAGCCTATCACGGCAAAGAGCAGGGACACAAATGGCATAGTGGATGCTATTTGCATCCCTGCTCTTTGCTGTGATAGGCTACGTGAAGATTTACGTAGCCTATCATGGCAAAAAGCAGGGATTCAAATGGCGTCTGCTACGCTGGACGCCATTTGCTTCTGCAGACCGGCAACGGGTGGCAACAGACGACCTGGACCCGGCCAGCTGCAGGTAGGATCTGGCCGGCATGAATTTCGCAGGGTGGCCGGAGTGAGTGGTCCATTCTGCCACAGATTCTGGGGGGGGGGATTCTTTAGAATCTGGCTTCACTGGAGTCCGTGGTGGAATTCTCCACCATCCCTAGCTGGTTTTCAGTGTAATGCATGTTTCCCTTCTTTTTTCATCAGAAAGATTTTAAGATCTGTAGCAGCAACATTCAAAGCAATGTCATTAAATCCATTAAATTGCCATGGCTTTGTTGTGCAAAACAGCCTGAATTATGTCGAGTGGGAAATTTCTGCTTCCTTTCTGATACTTTACCTTAGCTTTAAAGTTTGTAGCATTAAGTCAGGGTGGGAGTACTGTTCCTTACCATAGGAATCTAAGCTCACTACTTTGCACCCAGCCCACTACCCAGACTGAGCTGCTGAATAACAGCAGTAAGAAAAGCAAATAATTCTTCACCACAGTCTATCAGAGTCCAGTGTGAGGCACAGTCACTTCCCTTTTTGCAAAGAATACTCATAAGCCTCTGGGTTTGGGGGCTTATGAGTACCCAAGGTGCAAAACAGAGGATTGTACCCTAAGGGATGGAAAGGAGGAATACTAAACCAAAGGAGAACTATGATGGGATGGGCCATCCAAATGCTTCACAGAATGGGGGAATGATTTACTCTTTTTTTTTATTTACTCAAATCCCTTTTATTCTATTATGCTTTTTAACACTGAGAATTTAGCACCCTAACATCACCTTCTTATGCCAAAGGCATACCTATCATCTAATTATTTTCTATTGCTTTATCAATCCATCTCATCTGACCTGGCCTGAGTCCAGCTACTTTCACAGACAGAATGGAGATGTGCTATGTATGAACAGATTTTCCAGTCAGCAAAAAATTTAAATCTTTACATAGTAACTACATTGGATGCAAGTCCCCTCTTCACCTCATTTATCAAAGGATATATTTATTTTTCAGTTCAATATTTCTATATTACGTTTTCTTGATTTCCACCTATTGCTTGTGATAGATATTTCAATATTGCTCCTTCGAGTCACAAAACTGGAAGTAAGAAACACTTTTCTATGAGGAAAAAATCCCCAAACTAATTATTTGATATTACAGCATCATTTCCTGCACCAAATTAAATAAATGTACTCCAGTATTACTCAGTGTAATCAACGAAGGAAGCTGATAAGACAAGTATTTAGCGTTTGTCTTCACTGAGTCATCGCTAAAACTATTGTTCCAGCGTGGCACTGAAAAAACAGATCTGCAGGAAGTGTTGGCTTTTAAATGATTCATATGTCCTGATCATCTGTGACTATTCAAATATATTTTAACAAGAGAAGATTATTTGCAATGTCCTGATGTTTGTATAAATAGCTTCTACCTGAATAAATCTCACTGAGGTTGAATCACAACACTGCTAAAACCAATGTTAAGAAAGCTGCTCCCCCACCACTATTTTTATTTAATCTCCAAATAATTATATTTATTATTATTACATTTATATCCTACCTTTTGCTCTTGCAAGGAACCCAAGGCAGCTTACTTAGTACTCCTCCTTTCTGTTTTATCCTCACAACAAACCTGTGAGGTAGGTTAGGCTGAGAGTCAGTGACTGGCCCAAAGTCACCCAGTGAGCTTCATGGCCATGTGGGGCCTAAAACGCAGATCTCCCAAGTCCCAGCCCAAGACTGTCATCACTCCCATGCTGATCACTACACCCCACTGACTGGAGAAAGTCAGAGCCTGATTATTTCTCACTGTAATTATTAACCAATAATTAACTGATTATTTCTCACTGTAATTATTAACCAATAGTAAAAACTAAGCCAGCCCGGGCATGTTCTTGGGACTAGAGCTGGGCACAAATTGCCTCACAAAATTCTCTATCCTATTTGTGGGCAGAGACATTAGTGCTGATGCTGGGGTTGGGTTAATTCAATTTAACTGAATTTCTCCAGGGGGAAGATAAATTCTCAAACATTTTCTCAGAGGTGGAGCTCACCATTAGCAGCAGTTGTAGCACAGCTTCTTTCATTTTTCCTTAGGGTTTTTGTTTTTTGTGCTGCCACTGTAAGTGCCAACACAGCCTGGTCATCAGTGTGTATTCTTCTCCATGCCCCATACCTGGTGTCATACAAAGGCAGTGTGTGTGTGGGGGGGGGGCAGGGGAGGTGGTACCACAAAAATGGTGGAGAAAATTTGGTGGTAGCCAAGAGTGCAGTGTGTGTGTTTTCTTTCTATTATTCATATCTCTATTGCTTTGTAGCCTTCCAAGTTGCCTGCACTTCCTGATCTGAAAAACAACAACAACAGCAGCAGCAGCAGCAACAACAAAACTTTGGGAGGAATTACCTCATGATATTTTCCCCTGAGGTTTGATTGAAGTCCAGGACTCTGAGGACACTTCGGGCAGCCGGAGAGATGAGTGTACAATGAAAGACAGGAGACTCACACACACTCCTTGGTCACCTCATACGTAAGGTAAGGACAAGAACACTGAACCCAACCCATGAGTAGGGATATCGGAGAAATCTGCAATGGACAGAAATGACATCAGATTTTTATGAATACAACTTGATGGACCAGGTTTTCTGATTTATGCAGATTCCGTGGACCTATGGACCATTTGTTTAACTTTCTGAAATCATATGCAAATTTGGTCATACAAAATTATGAAAGTTGCTGTAAAGTACACTGATGTATACACCATTTTTAAAATTAAGAAATGCAATGTTCTATATTCTCTGATCTATCTTCAGCCTCTGCTATATAGCAATCATGTTTTGGTGTGCTCTGCTCATTGATTTTATGGTGAGCTAAGAAAAACATGCAAAATGTTACATCCCACTGAAAGTTCCATGAACTGGGGCCAATTTGGGGGGGGAGGGGTCTGAAGGGGAGGGGACCTGAATCCATCAATGAGTGGACAACAGGGCAGACAAGGTCTGACAATCTGCAAAACATAGAGGGACCAGATTAAACACAATCCACACATCCCTACCCATGAGAATTTCTCAGAAATTTTCTTCTCTATTGAATTTCTTTTCTATTGAATGGAATGAAATGGTTGAAATAAATGTGGAAGAAATTTTCGGCAGAGCCCTACCTGGGAGTTTGGGACAGTGTTGGTAACAAGTTGGCAGGAAAGGCTGATGTAATTCGCCCTACTCTCATAGTTCCTGTATTCAAATGCTTACATGGGATCTTGCCATGGAAAAGTGGCTACCAGTGTTAATGGGACCTTAGGACAGGGGGCAGAACCTCCAGGCTGAATGGGCTCCAATCCAGCCCATAAAGCCTCTTGGGATTTCTCCAGGGGGTGGGGGTTAGGCTGAGGCTCCAAGCCCAGCCCCCTGGAAGAATTTCTTCAGAGGGCATCCTCTCACTGCTATCTCCAATCTGAGATCAGGGATAACAGTGGGGATTCCCCTGCTGCCACGGAACCCCTGCTGTGATCTCCAGTCTCAGATCAGAGATAGCAGTGAGAGGAGGAGGGATGGTGGCATTGGGACTCGCCTGTTGCAGAGAAAGTCCCAGCACCCCTCATCCCTGCTGCCAATTCCAATCTGAGATCACAGCAGTTGGGATAATGAGAGGTGGGCGCTGCTTCTCCTTTGTACATCCACCTCCTTCCTGCTATGGGGGAAGAAGGCCGGGCATGCAAAGTGGCTGAGTCCCCTTTGCTCCTCTGATGGAGAAGCAAATGGCACTCAGCCACTTCTCCTTTTATTTTGATTGATTGATTGATTACACTTATATCCCACCTTCCTTCCATTGTGAAACTCAAGGCGGCTGCATGTAGTTCCCAGGTGGTCTCCCCTCCAAGCACTGACCAGGCACAGACCTGCTGAGCTTCAGCAAGGTGATTGCCTCATGTGCCTTCAGACCATGTCTTGGGAGACCATGTCCTTTGCATCCCTCACCTCCTTCCCCCATTGCAAAAAGAGGGGCACACGAAAATGGGATAGAGCTAAGGTAGTCCCCATCGGAGGAGCAATGGGGGCTCATCTGGTTCCACTCTACTGTGTGCAGGGCTTCCCTAACCAGGAAAGCCCATGCACAGCAAAGCCTGGTCCCTGGCCATACCACTGAGTGGAATATCCACCTGTACTTAAGCCAGGGAGAAAATGACATCAGGTGGGTGTGGACATGCCACTGATATCAGGAGTGTGGCCACACCCACCTGACCTCACAGAGGCCACAGAGAGAGATGCCCCCCACACCTAAAAAGTAGTTCTGCACCCCTGCTTTAGGGTGCTTTGGGATAACCGACACATTCAGCCTTATAGAGCACTGGAACTATCCAAGGTACTGAAACTGCAGTCTATTGAGATCCCAATCCAAGCAGAGAATTACTTCTGTGTGGAACCACATAGAATGTATTGTTTTACTTCTTTTATTCTTATTGCCTCTTCTGGGTTTCATTCTCAGCATTTATATTTAATAAATAGTTTAATGACTGATGCTTTCAAGTTCTGCCCTATTACTTACTCAATAGAATACTAAATAGTCTTCTAATCATGTTTTTGATTTTTGTACTAAAAGCTATTGGAGTAATTATAAAATTAGAAACTTTCTAGAATAGGCTGGGCGGGGGCACTGATATTTTCAGTGTTTCACCTGGAAACATGATTCCTTGCTAAAGTCCCAAATATTCTTAGCTGGTTGCTCTCAAGTAGTATTTAACTTGCGGTGCGAAATAAAAAACTATTGGGGACTGCAAGTTTAGCCTTTGGGTGGATCTGAGTTGACTTTATTAAAGAAGGTTGACTTAATCCTATGCTGCCCTGGGTAACATAACTCTGGGATAGTGGTTGAGCACTAAGGTTGGTTCTCTGGAACAAATTGGTGCTGAACCTTTATGTACCATCCTAATTCTTTTTTAAACAAACAAACAAACAAACTTAAATTCCATGGTGTTTTAAAAGGACTATGGGCTATATACAATAAAGCCATTGACAATTTTCTGGTGAAATAGGAATCAAAGTCAATGCTAAATGAAATTCATTGGGATGGATGCAAACTTTGTCATACTTAGAGTAGTATCCAAAAATAATAGCCCCTCCTAGTAGTGGAGTATTCTATACTTAGAGTAGACACATTTAAATCAATGGGATTTAAGTTAATCATGACCAATTTAATTCCAGTTTATTTCAATGAGCCTACTCTAAACATGACTAAGTCTGGATCCAGCCCACTCATTGAATTCTCTTAGAAGGCAGTGAGTCTATATTTGGTGTGACTGTGCACAACTTATCAACTTGCATACCATTAATTCAAAGCTGAGCAATTATTGAAAAGAGTTTATGTTTATTGTTTCCATATGGCTTTGACCATGACAAAGCCATACAAAGCCATTACAACAACAATTTATAATATAGAATATACTTCAGACTACAAATTCAGTCTTAACTAAGCAAATCCTAAAGAAATGCTTACATGTGATTTACTACAGGTGCATTAATGCTTACAGTGCTATTATCTGTGAACAAGAACTAGGGATGTCAGAGAATTCTGCCACGGATCTCGGTGAGGCCGAATGCCAGTGCATTCGGCCCCCCAAAATCCATGGCGGAACGGCCTGCCCCCCCGCCCCCCCAGATCCCACCTGGGATGAGACTTACCTGGGGTGGATGTTCTGGATGGCAGCGGCTCCAGCGGCGGCTTCGGCGGTGGCAGCGGTGGCGGCTGGTCTTCCGAATGGCTGCTGCCACCGCTGCCATTTGCAGTCTGTTGTTCCCCCCCCCATTCGTGATAGGCTACATAAAGACTTACGTAGCCTATCACGTCTGGGTTTAAAAACAAACAAACAACGCATACGCAAATGGTGGCGGCTATGGCCGCCACCATTTGCGTTCCTTATTTTTGGCCATCTTAGCCTACGTAAATATTTATGTAGACTAAGATGGCAAAAATAAAGGGGAACACAAATAGCACCCGCTACGCTATTTGTGTTCCCCCTTATTTTCGCTGTCTTAGTCTACGTAAATATTTATGTAGGCTAAGACGGCCAAAAATAAGGAACGCAAATGTTTTTTTGTTTTTTTTAACCCAGACGTGATAGGCTACATAAGTCTTTACGTAGCCTATCATGGCTGAATACAGGGACGCAAACGGCGGCGGCTTTGCGTCCCTGCTAGCCAGCGGCCGGATGTCCGGCTGCTGGCGGAGCCGGCTGGTGGCTTTGCGGAATCCCCGCGGAGCAGATCCAGCCGGCCAGGATTCCGGGGGGAGGCGCTCTGCGCCTCCCCCCCAGTGATGATTCCGTGGGGAGGAACGGAGTGCCTCCCCCCCCCAGCAGAACCTGGCGGAGCCAGGTAAGCGGGGTTTCATACACCCCTAACAAGAACATTGGTTATTGGGCAGATTAGAACTATAATAAGAAATAAATAGAACAACACTGATTTTTCAGTTAAAATAGCATCTGAACAGGGATTATTGTCAGAAAAAATATTAAATATATCTTAGTCCATCCCATGAACAAAGCAAACAAAAACGGTTTTAGCTTTAATGAAATGCTACGGCTGCAAGAGCTGGACCATAAGGAAGGCTGAGCGAAGGAAGATAGATGCTTTTGAACTGTGGTGTTGGAGGAAAATTCTGAGAGTGCCTTGGACTGCAAGAAGGTCAAACCAGTCCATCCTCCAGGAAATAAAGCCAGACTGCTCACTTGAGAGAATGGTATTAAAGGCAAAACTGAAATAGTTTGGCCACATAATGAGAAGACAGGATACCCTGGAGAAGATGCTGATGCTAGGGAAAGTGGAAAGCAAAAGGAAGAGGGGCCGACCAAGGGCAAGATGGATGGATGATATTCTGGAGGTGACGGACTCGACCTTGGGGGAGATGGGGGTGCCGACAGCCGACAGGAAGCTCTGGCGTGAGCTGGTCTATGAAGTCACGAAGAGTTGGAAGCGACTGACTGAATAAACAACAAAAAGGTGTTAGTTCCTAGAACTTTAGAAGAAATGTAAAGTAACCTGTGTTTAACTATAAAAATATGTTTGCATTCCTGCCTGGAAATAATGGGTTGACTACATGCATGCCCAATAAATTATAGAGCTCCAGTGTAAACCTGACAGGTTCTTGGGAGGTGGGGGGATGTCTTATCTAGAAGTAAAAACACAGGGTTTGTTGACTGCATCACATGCCTGAGGACAGATGTGATAACTTCAGTATTAGGAGGCAGAAATGGAATAATTCTGGGATAGTGAAAACCTCCTTAAGGAAAAGACAAAGGAGATGTGATATGGTTTGAATTACTGTTACATGTTATGGCCAATAAGTGCACTGAGGCAGGTCAGTTAAGGAGTTTTCTTCTCACACTTGCCATCCCTTTAAAGTTATTTACTCTCTCTGCTGTAAGGTTTCTTAAATAAGAGGGGTATGTAAGGATGAGGCAGAGATACAGTACAAGCATAAAGTAGAAAGAGTGGCTTCATTGACTGGATGAGTGATGCTAAATGTTGATGTCAGAGAGAAGGGAGGATTAAGTGTGCTTTCATTCATAAGATCACCTTTGACATCAACATTGCTTGTTAAATTTTCTGAAGGTCTGGATATTGCCTTAATTAGAAAAGAAATCCCCATGACAAATTCCATTTCTAAGATTGAGATTAATGCAATGGGTTGGATCTCCGAGTCCCGGTCCAACACTCCGACCACTACACCACACTGGCTCTCCTTCCAGTGTGAACAGAATGAGAATTTTAGGGCAAGGAAATTTAACCTGTGACACAATTGTTTGAGCTGGTGTTTGGAAGGTGCTGCTTGGAATTCCTGTTTGGAAGCTGGACAAATTCAAATTTTGAGTCCATTATTTTCAAGTTGAGGCAGCGGCCGTAACTGGAGTCTGCCAGCTGTGACTATCTCTCTTCCTCATTTTTTGCAATCCCAGGCAGTCACCTCACGCAAGATTTATCAAGGCCTGGTGCACTTCCATAGATGACCAGCAGGCTGCACTCAGGCAGTTGTTACAAGTGGTCTAGACTACGACTGATAGAACAGATCTTGTTCAACTTGGTTCCCATACATGATCTCAGTAGTCCTTACAGCAACCCTGTAAGGTCAGTCAGTAGCATTACCTGTGTATTACAGACTTGAAATAGAGTGACTTTCTAAGATTTTTTTAGTAAATCCATGACTTCCAACTCACAGCTGGAAATCCATGTGCACATGGATATATTAATGTAGTCTGGAGGACTGGAGAAGAAGTGGACTTAGCAGCTGTGTGGGAATATATGTCAATGTTGTTGTTGTTCAGTCGTTCAGTCGTGTCCGACTCTTCGTGACCCCATGGACCATAGCACGCCAGGCCTTCCTGTCCTGCGCTCTCTCCCGGAGTGTGCTCAAGTTCATATTCATTGCATCGGTGATGCTATCTAGCCATCTCATCCTCTGCTGTCCCCTTCTCCTTTTGCCTTCAGTCTTTCCCAGCATCAGGGTCTTTTCCAGAGAGTTTTCTCTTCGCATTAGGTGGCCAAAATATTTGAGCTTCAGCTTCAGTATATGTCCTTCCAATGAGCACTCAGGGTTGATTTCCTTTAGGATTGACTGATTTGACCTCCTTGCAGCCCAGGGGACTCGTAAGAGTCTTCTCCAGCACCACAGTTCGAAAGCATCAATTCTTCGGCGCTCAGCCTTCCTTATAGTCCAGCTCTCACAGCCATACATTACTACTGGGAAAACCATAGCTTTGATTAGACGGACCTTTGTTGGCAAGGTAATGTCTCTGCTTCTTACTATGCTGTCTAGGTTTGCTATAGCTTTCCTCCCAAGGAGCAAGCATCTTTTAATTTCATGGCTACAGTCACCGTCTGTGGTGATCTTGGAGCCCAAGAAAGTAAAATCTGTCACTGCTTCCATTTTTTCCCCTTCGATATGCCAGGAAGTGATGGGGCCAGATGCCATGATCTGAGTTTTTTTAATGTTGAGTTTCAAACCAGCTTTTGCACTCTCCTCTTTCACCCTCAACAAGAGGCTCTTGAGATCCTCTTCGCTTTCTGCCATTAGGGTGGTATTGTCTGCATATTGGAGGTTGTTGATAATTCTCCCGGCAATCTTAATTCTGACCTGTGATTCATCCAACCTGGCGTTTCTCATGATGTACTCTGCATATAAGTTAAATAAGCAGGGTGACAATATGCAGCCTTGTCGTACTCCTTTCCCAATTTTGAACCACTTGGTTGTTCCATGTCTGGTTCTTATGGTTGCTTCTTGACCCTCATACAGGTTTCTCAGGAGACAGGTAAGGTGGTCTGGTACTCCCATCACTTTAAGAATTTGCCACATTTTGTTGTGATCCACACAATCAAAGGCTTTAGCATAGTCAATGAAGCAGAAGTAGACATTTTTCTGGAATTCTCTTGCTTTCTCCATGATCCAGCGAACGTTTGCAATTTGATCTCTAGTTCCTCTGCCTCTTCGAAACCCAGCTTGTACTTCCGGTAGTTCTCGGTTCGCATACTGCTGAAGCCTAGCTTGTAGGATTTTGAGCATCACCTTGCTGGCATGTGAAATGAGCGCAATTGTGCGGTAGTTTGAACACTCTTTGGCATTGCCCTTCTTTGGAACTGGAATGTAAACTGACCTTTTCCAGACTTGCGGCCATTGTTGAGTGTTCCAAATTTGTTGGAATATTGAATGCAGCACTTTAACAGCATCGTCTTTTAGGATTTTAAATAGCTCAGCTGGAATACTGTCATCTCCGCTAGCTTTGTTGTTACTAATGCTTCCTAAGGCCCACTTGACTTCACTCTTGAGGATGTCCGGCTCAAGTTCAGTGACCGAACTATCATGGCTATCAGGGACATTAAGATCTTTCCTGTAGAATTCTTCTGTGTATTCTTGCCACCTCTTCTTAATCTCATCTGCTTCTGTTAGGTCCCTGCCTTCTTTGTCCTTTATCATGCCTGTCTTTGCCCAAAATGTTTCCTTGAGATCTCCGATTTTCTTGAAGAGATCTCTAGTCTTTCCCATTCTGTTGTTTTCCTCGATTTCTTTGCATTGTTCATTTAAGAAGGCCTTCTTGTCTCTCCTTGCTATTCTCTGGAACTCTGCATTCAGTTGGATATATCTCCCCCTTTCTCCCTTGCTTTTCGCTTCCCTTCTTTCCTCAGCTACTTGTAAAGCCTCATCAGACAGCCACTTGGCTTTGCATTTCTTTTTGTTTGGGATGGATTGAGTTGCTGCCTCCTGAACAATGTTACGGACCTCCATCCATAGTTCCTCAGGCACTCTGTCTATTAGGTCTAATCCCTGAAATCTATTCCTCACCTCCACTGTATATTCATAAGGGATATGATTTAGGTCATACCTGAACGGTTTAGTGGTTTTCCCTACGTTCTTCAATTTAAGCTGAAATTTTGCAACCAGAAGCTCATGATCTGAGCCACAGTCAGCTCCAGGTCTTGTTTTTACTGACTGTATAGAGCTTCTCCATCTTTGACTGCAAGGGACATAATCAATCTGATTTTGATATTGACCATCTGGTGATGTCCATGTGTAGAGTTGCCTCTTGTGCTGTTGGAAAAGAGTGTTTGCTATGATCAGTGTGTTCTCTTGGCAAAATTCTATTAGCTTTTGTCCTGCTTCCTTTTGTACACCAAGGCCATGCCTGCCTGTTATCCCGGTGATTTCTTGACTTCCTACTTTAGCATTGCAATCCCCTATGATGAAGAGGACATCTTTTCTTGGTGTTAGTTCTAGAAGGTGTTGTAGGTCTTCATAGAACCCATCAACCTCAGCTTCTTCGGCATCAGTGGTTGGGGCATAGACTTGAATTACTGTGATGTTGAATGGTTTGCCTTGGATTCGTACTGAGATCATTCTATCATTTTTAAGATTGTACCCCAGTACTGCTTTTCCCACCCTTTTGTTGACTATGAGTGCTACTCCATTTCTTCTAAGGGATTCTTGCCCACAGTAGTAGATACGATGGTCACCTGAATTAAATTCACCCATGCCGTCCATTTTAGTTCGCTGATTCCCAAGATGTCGATGTTCAATCTTGCCATCTCATGTTTGACCACCTCCAGCTTACCTTGATTCATTGATCCGACATTCCAGGTTCCTAAACAATATTGTTCTTTACAGCATCAGATTTTCTTTTCACCACCAGACACATCCACAGCTGAGTGTCCTTTCAGCTTTGGCCCAGCTGCTTCACTCTTTCTGGCGCTACTTGGAAATTCCCTCTGCTCTTCCCCAGTAGTATATTGGACACCTTCCGACCTGAGGGTCTCATCTTCCGGCATCATATCTTTTAGCCTTGTGATACGTTCAATACCTGTGGGCAATTTTGCTCTTGGTAGTTTTTTGGTGTGAGCATATCATTGGCAAAATTTCTGAGTAACAGAGCCGTCCACTTGGCAGTTATTAAGTGAAGCAGCTGCTTATTCTCAACAGTATGTTTTTTTCCCCTCCTGACAGTCCATGTATCCTGTCTGTCCTCCTCCCTACAACACAAATTGTATGTTATCCTACATAAATGTCCTGGCCTCTTTCACTGTGCTTGAGGAAATTAACTGACCAAAGCGAATGCATTCTGTCTGTGGTTGTTTTCGCAGGATGCTCTCGCAGGGTGCTCTCACAGGGTGGGCGGGGGGGCACTCACTTGGAACTGGGGGCAGGGGGCATTGCCTATTTGAACTCCTGGATTGATGTTTTTAAACTTTCCTGTTACCTTTTAATGTTTAAAAAATAATACTTAACAGACTTAGCCATGGGCACGAAAATGCCACAACACCAGCAGGGCAGAAGAGATCGAGGAGCAGCATTTCCTTCCTCCCCTGGGGTTGATTTTTTTTTTTAACAAATCCCTTCCCATTGAAACCAACGGGAGGAAAGGAAATTGATCCACCCTAGTTTCATGGCTGGCATAAATCATTGGATTCATTGGAGGCTGGTGGCTCTGCTTCTGGTGGGGCTGTGAATCCATTCTGAGTTTCAGTCAGAACTAGCCAGAACTCTAAGGGAGTTATCTAAGGTGTTGAACCTATTTGGGCTATAGCCTCCACTGATTGGATGGTTTGGGGGATTTTGGGGGGCCAGGAGAGTTGTGGATGCTAGCTGGCCCCTTGACCCACCCCAGAATGGGTCCTTTTACCCTTTTCCAACACTGATGTTTTGATGCTGGAAAGGAAGCATCATGGACATTTCCACAGCAGTGGGCTGGGGAGGAGTCTGAGGTCAGATTTTGCCTCCAGGGGTGGCCCTTTCTCTCCTGTGGCCCTTGGGACACCCTTTCAGGGCCGATGGAATTGCAGCCATAGATAAGGAGATTACTAAACATTTCACTGGAAGGCAAATACTGCAAATAATCATGATCATGTTCACATCTTCTTTGGGATTGAGATTGTCCCTCTTGTCACATTCAGTGACATTAATTTCATACAATAACGTTATAATTAAAGCATAGTTGAATAACCATAATTAATGAATGCTTGAACCATAACATTTTGAAAATAAGGTTTCACCTACTGTATATTTTCATCTATTCTTCTTGGCTACTGAAATTCCCTCTGCTGAACATTCCAGAAAACTACATTGCTGAGTTAATGCCTTCTATATCATGGTGAGTATATCCCTCTGGAGGTTTCTATAAAATCTTGCTCTTATTTCTGTTCCTTAAATCTTGGAATTTTATTTCTAAAAAACCCTGATATGTAATTTAACCTCTCTAAAAATGAATGTTCAAAGAAGAAATTATAAAGAAATAATATTCCATGAAGCATTATAGTGAGAAGAAATGGCAGTCAGAATTGAATTAATAATATAGAAACAATCATAAATATTCCAAGTTTACAACCAGATAGACCTCAGTAAGGATAAGGCAGTTTCCTTGACTCTTGAGCTCCAAGAACTCATTCACACACATGCAAACACAGAACGACAGGTATGCTGCGTATGCTTTCAAGAAAGGACATATTCAGTGGAGGCTGGTGGCTCTGATGTCAGTGAAAGGAGCTCCCCAAGTCAGAACTTCACACCTTGGATAGCTTCTTTAGAGTTCTGACTGAAACCCAGAGTGCATTCACTGCCCTACTGACATCAGAACTGCCCTACAAGTCACCCCAGGACGTTTTGCTTGCATGAGCTCAAGCTTTCCTGGACGTCATTATAATCTATAACAGGGGTGGGCAATCAGCCCTAGCTAGCATAGCCAATGGTGAAGGATGATGGCAGTTGTAGTCCAACGACATCTGGATGGCCATAAGTTGCATTTTATGTATTTCGTATGTAAACGGCTGAGAGATCTTATGGTATCAAGCAGTATATAAGTAGTTTAAATAAAATAAATACATCCATACACACATTGCCTTAACTATACTTTGTGGTCAGAGGACTAGGAACTCAACACAGAAATGCTTTTAAAAAAAGGGGGATCCCATGATGAGTTTCATTTCTAATTGGACCTTAGTGTATATCAGCTAGAACAATGGTAGCTAATACACCTGCACTTTCTGAACTCAACTCCAATTCCCTTTTGTCCATATGCAAGAGTCATTTCCGCTTGCCTCCATTTATATGAAGAAGGTGATATCATTCCTTTGATGCATTATTTTAATGAAAAATTGTTCAAGCTATTTTCTCATATATAAGGCTATTTTCACAAGTGACATACAGATCTTTTTTCATATTTCCCACATCTAATTCAAATGCTAAAACCCATATTATTATAATACATATTTTATTGTTGTACACTGCCTTGGGAGGGCTCCTGCCCTATACATATTTTAAACAAAATAAATAAATAAATAAAATATTGGCTAGAATATGCATTCAGCTTGAGCTGAATCTGTTCTGCTGCTTTATATTTCACATTAACTTTGTTAGATGTACATTCCAGACTAATGCTGATCTTCCCAGAAGTCTTTTGACTTCTGTCTAAATTCCTACAGATGTTTCGCCTCAGCTAGAACTTCTAGATCACTCTCAGATTCCACAGGCAGCACAATTTATCTATATTTATATTTATGCAAGACAATTTGTCTACAAACATGAAGGAAATATGGTGCTTTCCCCACAGCTGGTACATTATTGTTTTCTTAATTTAAAATGCATAAAACGAATGTTATAAGGTGAAAGACCTTGCCAGAAAACTAAGTCATCCATTCAAAAAAGCACAAGTTGTTTTCTATTGTGCTTTTGATATTTGTAACAAGTCTTTAATCAAAGTTCTTGTCCCTCTATTTATCTGAAACTGCAGATTGGTTAACCTGAAGAGAAACATTTCTAATTCACTGGGTTCATGTGGATTACTTGATTAATCATTCATGACAGAGAATAACCAGTGTTATGAACCTCAACATGTTATATATTGTTTTGAGTAAACTATCATTTCCTGGGACGTTTTGAATATTGTTTTTTGCGGTTAGACTAGGCAGGCTTTTTGCTGTGGCTCCTAATGAAAAAAGGAATTCATTTATTTTATTAATTTGGATCCCCAAATAACTTACCTCATATTATAAGATTGTGGCAAAATGAAAACACTACTTGTCTACAAAGGATCTTATAATCTAACAACCAACCATGGGTATAAAATGAATGGAGTGGGAAGTACAGATTACTAGTTCACAATTAGTAACTCACCATTTAATGATTTAACCACTTGCTAAACTGGGAATCTGTATCATCCTGCCAAGGGGTGAATGCTATCACTCTGTTGCTTCTTTGCTTTCTCAAGAGGTGATGGTGCTGTAAAGTCTCATCAGCACTTGAAAGAATCAGGCAGATAATAGGAATTCATGGAGCAAGCCATTTCCTGTCCATGTCAGTTTCACATGTGTCCATTCATAAGTCTGTTCTTTCCCATTACCACACTCATCTGTGAAATCCACACAAACCTTGGTATTTAAATGCATACTTTTAAATGTGTTTTCCTCATCAATACTCATTTATAAATGTATTTTATTTCAACTGACACATTTTCAAATGCATTTTATCCAAAAATATTTAGTTTAAACACCATTTTGGTACAATTTTTTAGTCAAGACTGACGTACACTGCGAAATTCATATACGTTTGAAATAGGAGGGGTGATTACATTACAGTAGAGGTGTGGATCAGGCCAGTTGGCATCCAGTTTTATAAAGACTGAATTCCTCAAGCATCCCTAGCAGATTGCTTCTCAAATGGTAACATTCCTACTGTGATAAGTTACGAGATGGTAAATATTTCTCTGTATTCACCTAGAATGGCACTCAAAAATTTAATGCTGCCCTGCTATGGTGGTAAAAATATTATGTTTAACTAAATAATGGCAATTCTCTATCCTTTGAAAATCTGCTACCTGCATTGGAATACCTCACTTGTCTAATGGTTGGGTCAGTCTGGATTTAAGCACATGTCAGAGGCATACGCAATGCATTTCTGCTTCTCACCTACAGGACATTCCTAGCTGAAATATTACTTCCCTTCAACATGACTTCATTCCTCTACATTGCTACTTCCTGTCACTGATATTCTAATCTTGCAGCCTCAGGCTGATGTCTCTGTTGTCCCCGTCCCCTGCCCCCAACACACTCACACACACTAGCATATATCTTGATAAAGTAGCAACTGATCGTAGGGCTTTAAGTGTATGATTAAAGGTTTATTGAAAACCAAATGCATGAGAGTGAGGGTTCCTTTACAGTATCACTTGCCTGAAGCAACCAGCAGAGAAAACTTTTCATGATGATCTCTGTGAAGTCTAGAAAAGGAAAAAAAATGGTGAGCTGTTGTTGTTTTAATGTGGCTAGGCTAAATTAATTTGGGAAGGCAGGAGCTGAATCTCACTAGAATAGACAAGTCATTGGGAGGGCTAGGATAAAACAGACTTCAATCAAAGATGTGTTAAACAATGCTATCACAAATAATGTTTTTAGTCAAAAAGTATTCCAGCACAGAATATGGTGGCCATGATAAACAAACGAATGAACATTATGGCATTTATTTGATGGCTGGGAAAGAACAAGCTGATCACTTACTATTATGACATCGCAAAGGGGGGGGACTCCAATGAAGTGGGGGGGGAGAAATCTTTCTCACTCCACTAAAAATCCTTCAACTTGCTTCAAAAATCATTACCAAGTTATCACACAGCCATGGTTATTCTATGACAGACTTCACCATTGGTTGAAATGTTATCTGTCCCGGTACAATCTAGCCAATTGACTATTGGTATTCATTAATGTCTCTCAGTTCAAATTTCCATTTATTTATTTATGAATATTTATATACCACTTCCCTTTAAAAAAAAAAACCTGATGTGGTTACAGCAATTATAAAACAATACATGTACAGATTCACACCTGATTATGGTTGGTCAAAAAACTCCCATCTGCCTCAATCCAGTGTAGGTAAGATACACATGCAAGCAAGCGTATGGATGTAGCTGGATCATGCCTTTGATTACACAGCTGCCCTTCTACCCTGCCTTCAAGACTGTCAGTATCTGTTACTGATCCAATCCATTCATTACAGCACCTATTTTTTCTCTGCCTGCAATTATTAAGAAAGAAAAGCAAACTTTGGATGTATTTAGATCTTGTATCGAGGACTGAACTATTCTGATCATTGTAGGCATTAGCCAGGCTTATCCTGTTATCACCTCGAGTTATTCTGAGTGCCACATGTATACATTTAAAACAACTGGCACATACTTTCATTCATATATCTTATTCTGAATTAATTACATTGTAAAATGACATCAAGTGGCTGTGTTCGACCCTTTAACCTAATTCTGCACTTACTCTTCTGTGAAACAGTAATGTCAGATTACGTTAAACTACTTTACACTCCAAGTTAAGTGCTCCGCACCCTGCAATACAGTTTAAGAGATTGTTTTACACAGCATTCATTTCCATTTATTTGTACAACCACCATCGCTAAATGATTTTGCTATGGTGATTTTTCTTTAAATCTAACTTCATTCACATTTTAATGATTTCAGATACTTTTTTCGTCAAGGCACCTAGGCCCTATAGGTAGAAATGAGCAAGAATAGATTTTTAGCCTAAGCATTTATATAGATGGGCAACATTTGTTCCTTTATATAGATGGGCAACATTTGTTCCTACAATGGAACCATTTATGTGGCACAACGTCTAGTTGCGTCCAGGTGGCGGTTGAAAGGAACAAACCAGAGACACCAACTTAAATGGGTTATTAAATTGGCCACAACTTTATTGATTTGAATAGGATTGGTGGAGGCATAGAGTGTGGATCCCCCATCGAGCAGCCCGCCTGCTGTCCGATTTTCCTTCCTGACTCACCTGCCAGGAGTGTTGGTGGTGGGTGGAAGGGACAGAGGCCCACCACGGCACAGACCACTAACGTGAACCCTTTCCCTCCACCCTGGATGTGGCACGCTTGCAGCCACCATGCTGGCCTGGTCTTGGTGCCGCACCCATCCAGATCCCTTAAGGGGAACCCACCGCAGGGAAGTGGGGACCCCAATCCCGCTGTCCTGTCCAAATTGATCCAGCCCATTGCCTATCACACCCCACAAAGTTGTGACATAAACCATACAATTCCACCAAAACAGCACACAAATAAACAGTTCAGCTTATTTACGCATGCACTAATCTTGCAATGAGGAAGGCAAAAACCCTGCCCCCCTTTCTTGCCAAGTAGAAGGCCGGTAAAATTCCTTCCCAGCCCTGTTAACTGGCAACTGATTTCTGTCCAATGCAAGATCTACTATTACCAGGTGCGGGTGGGTGGGGAAGCCGGCAATGGCCATGGTGCCAGCCGACACACCAGGCCCCGCTCTCTTGTGAGCCAGGCGGACCAGAGAGAGAACTGCCTGCCACTGCTCCCATTTAGCTTGTCTCCTCACAGCCACACCCCAGCTGAGCCAATCAGCCTTTTGATTGGCCTGGCATTATCGGGCTGCAGGGAGGCACTGCTGCTGCTGCACAGGCTCCTGCCGGCTCCCTTCCTTTCCCACCACAGGACCCATGCGTGCCCACAATGGCTACTCCCCAGTAAGTGGGGAACTTGATTTCCCTCATACCATAAAACCCATGAAGTTAAAACAAGACAGCCCCAGTAATAAACAAGAGCAGAAGAAATATTTTAGTGGATTCAGATTATTATTGTGCACAGTGGTGGACTGTGGTATATCAAAAGAAATATATGTATATTGAATAATATATTTTGAAATACAGTAGGCCTGTATATGTCTCTGAACTGTCTAGGAGTTCATTGTCACTGCGTCTTGTAATAACCTTCAATCCTTCCCACTAAATAAGCAGAGATATAAGCCCCCTCCACACGTGCATCACAAGAAGTGGTATCCTGCATAGAATGAGGCTTTCTGGGGCCTTGTCTCTGGCCCCAGCTCCAAGATTATATTGTTCCATTGGCCTCCCCTCGATATCCATGCATTCACCTCTATGCATGTTTTGGAACCCTGCATACTCAGGGTTCCAGAATGCAGGGAATGCAGGGAAAGCCTATGCATGTAGACCATGAGGTGGTAGGGATGCTAGAGAATTCCGCCACAGATCCCAGGGGGTCCGAATTCCAGTGAATTCAGCCCCCCGGAATCCGTGGTGGAACGGAGCAACCCGCCCCACCACCCCACGAAAGCCCCGCAAAACAGAGCCTACTTGGCTGCGGCCACAGCTCCAGCTCCAGCAGTGGTGGTGGTAGCGGTAGCGGCTGTGGCTGCGGCCAGGCTGCTGCGGCCGCAATTGGCGGCCGTCGTAGCAGCCGCCATTTGCGTCCCTACGCCGGCCGTTGATAGGCTATGTATATATTTACGTAGCCTATCATGGCTAAAGCAGGGACGCAAATGGCATCCCCTATGCCATTTGCATTCTCGCTTTAGCCATGATAGGCTACATAAATATTTATGTAGCCTATCACAGGCCGGGGTAGGGATGCAAATGGTATCCCCTACACAGGACGTCATTTGCGTCCACAGCAGCCTGGCAGTGGCTGGAGGCCCCACTGTGGGTTGGCCTGGCCGGCAGCTCCATGGCCTGGCAGCAGAGCGGAGCTGGCCAGGCAGGATTCCGGGGGGGGAGGAACAGATCGCCTCCCCCCCATCGAGGATTCCGGGGGGGAGGAACAGATCGCCTCCCCCCACCTGCGGAACCCAATGGAGCCAGGTAAGTGGGGTTTCGTACATCCCTACGAGGTGGGCAACTTGTGGCTGTCCAGATGTTTCAGCCTACAACTCCCAGCAGCCCTAGCCAGCATAGCCAATGGTGAGGGATGATGGGAGTTGTAGGCCAAAAGGTCCTCCAGTTGTCCACCCTGAAGTAGAGGTACATGCTATTGGTTCTCTTTGTACACACCCGCTGCCATGTACTAATTGCTTTCCCATGGTGCAATTCCACCTATCTGTGGAATATGTGCAATAACAACAATCACATGCACAACTCTGATTGCATGAGACTTTCCCACCTGATCACTATCCTGTTGGGAGGGAGAGCAACACAAAGTTGCAAAAGACCCACATGTGTGTTCTGTGCAGCTGCCTTATTTACATACACGCTGCAGGCACAGAGAATAGCACCACACGGACAGAAGTGTCTCTCCCATGTTGCTACATGTATGTGTAAATAACAGTCAGCAGTCTAGTTTTGCTCTCCTTATCTCCCAGTGCCTCAGACTTTGGACCTAGTTCTCATAAACAGCAACTGAGATTCAAACGCTTTAGACTTCACATGATTCCACTAAAAAAACCCCTTTGATCATAGCCTATCTCGGGCCAGCGTAGGGACGCAAATGGTGTCCCCCACACAGGGCACCATTTGCGTCCGCACCAGCCCAGTAGCAGCTGGAGGCCCCGCTGTGGGTTGGCCCGGCCGGCGGCTCTGCGGCCTGGCCGCAGAGCGGAGCCAGCTGGGCAGGATTCCGAGGGGAAGGGACGGATCGCCTCCCCCCCGTCGAGGATTCCAGGGGGAGGAATAGATCACCTCTCCCCACCTGCGGAACCCGGCAGAGCCAGGTAAGCGGGGTTTCATACACCCCTACCACAAGCTGTGCTTACAGTAAACAATCACAATGCAAAGCATTTTGAGATAAAGGACCTGGCCCCATTTTGGCCTCTCTCTTTTTTGGTATATGTGTTGAACCTTTCTCCTTTAGTTTTTAGAGAAGTCTTTCTTGCAATGATACTGTGCCTATGCTGTTGTTGACAAATCCCAATATTTTAGTTAGAGGCACAGAGAACAATGTCATTTGGAACCATATCAGGTTATAAAATGAATCCTAAAAAATCTGAATATTTGTGAATTAACATTACAGAAGAAACAAAAGAATTTGTAACTTCTCTGTTTGCTGTGATTTGTTATACAAAACTCATTTGATACAGTAATATAATTAATAAATACATATTGATGGCATTGATCTGACAACAAAAATAGAAGTCTTTTTAAAAAATTAATTATATACCATTGATGGAAAATGTTACTAATTTTGTTTGTGGGGGGGGGGGCACACACACCACTCTTCTTTTTAAAAAATCTTGGTTAGGCAGAATTACAGCCTTGAAGATTAACATCATAGTGCAGATTGTATTTGTCCTTGAGAATGTTTGATGGCCAGTCCTTTTGTCAGCCCTGTGAAACTGGCAAAATATATGAAGGAATTTCATATGGGAAGACAAGAGGTCAAAAGCAACTTTAGAGAAGTCCTCTCTCATAGGGAGTTTGAGGGTTCCAAATTTAAATTGACTATTATGTCACTCATTTGAAAGTAATCATCTAATGGCTAAATGGAAAGACAGATTTGACATGGCTTGAAATGGAACAGAAGTCTGTTAAAACTCCCAACAGCAGGATTACCATGGCAAAGCAGAGCTAAATTTAGAAAGTTAAAGTCCCTCACAGTTTAACCCTTGCATAATGGTGGTTATGGGAGTTCAGTATAAATTCAAAAATCATAATTTGTCTGTCACTTTTATCAGTGTTATATATCTTATCCATTTTTGATTATGTAATACTTCATTAAAAATTTATAAGGAAGTATTTTATAATCAAACATGGATTTTTTAAAATTGACTAGGTATAGTATTATAAGATTTAGATTGCAATCCTAAACACACTGTGCCATTAACAAAGTAATACAAGATGGAAGATTTTACCCAATGAAAAATGAGGTGTCACTTCACCTCAATGTTTCTGAGATTTTCAACTCAGGCACTAAAATCTACAGAACGTCAATACGCCCTCAGAATTACCACAATTTATAACTCTAATTTGTAATAGACATAAATAGAAGGGCTGATTATGTCAGATTAAGTTGTTATTATCATTAGAAAAGGCAAAGGGTAACATCTTAAAGTAAACATGGGGCCATATGTGAGACGTCATCTGTACAAAGCATCCTAGGTTTTTGCCATGCATTAAAATAAAAGAGATGAATGATAAAATATTAATGGAATCTTACATCTAATTATCTGCATGAGATACTACCACCACTACCAATAATAATAATAATAATAATAATAATAATAATAATAATAATAATAATAATAGTTGTTGTTGTTGTTGTTGTTGTTGTTGGAGGTGTGCCCAACCAGAACCTGACTTGCTACATAATGGAATTGTTCTATATTACAAACATTCTTGGAAAAAGGTTCTTGATATAATTGGTTTAATTCACAAATATCCTATTTCTATGAATCGTATTGCCATTATCTGGAAACTAGGAGGGACAAGTTAAATAAGTTAAATCAATAACTTTTGGGGAAGTCACTGACAGCTGACAAAATCGTGATTGCAAAGAAATAATTAAATCTCACATTAAAAGAAAAAAAATAGAGTGACTAGTGAAAGTCTGGATATTTATGGAGATGTCATGTCTAAGCTAGCTAACAGAATTGTCCATCCAGCAGGCATCAATCGGGTAGGATTGCACCCTAAATATATTTGCCCAAGATATAGCAAACAGCAACTTTTAAACCTTCTTGGGCACTTTTTTACTGATTCATCTAAAATTAGAATTACTTTTGGTACTAGCCATCTTGGGCTGCAGGAAGGAAGGATTGTAGTGATGGGCAGATCTGTCACGTCTCTTTCTACTGGCTCAGAGGCCCATCTAGTGAAGGAAGGCTTTTTTTGCAGGATGGAGAGGTGAAAATTGCCTCTGTTGCTCCTCTCACTTTACTGGTAACAGTGTGGCAGGGCACAGGACTCTTGAAAGCTTCTGATCTCAGAGTTTCCATTGTCCAGGCATCTGGACAATAGGATTAAACCCTGGGAGAATGAACCAGCAAAAAGTAATAGAAAATGGTAGCATAGTTCTGATAGATTACTTCAACATCCCTCCCAAAAGTGCTGTAATTGCACAGAATTTTGTCATTCTCTGTCTGGAAGCTAGAGCTGTTAGTCACAAAGTTACACCACCCTTCTCGCCCTCTCCTTTCCCCCTCTGCTTGGTGTTTTCCTTTTATGGGGAGCTTTGAGGGAGGTGGGATGTATCCACTTTAAACTGGCTTGACTGTGTCCCTCCAAATAGAAGCCTCCCAATTTGCTTTGGACTGCTTTGGAGAAGGCCTGATCTGATTTGGACAGGTCCATTTCTCTCTGAAGCAGGCCATTTTAGTTCACACGCTTTGTCTGAAGTGAATGGTCAGTTATTGCCCTCTCAAGCTGAGAATGAAACACAGTTCTTATTTGGTTATCAGCAATACTACGCCCCAGAGGCACTTAGCACTCAACCTTTCTTTCCTGAGGGGAGCAAGAAACATTTTTGGTTATTTGGTGGCCCTGGCAGCTATCAACATCAGTTGATCATTAGTGATTGGACTACAGAATGTGATTGGACTACAGAATGGTCCCTTCAGCAATTCAGTTTTGGTATTAACAGTCTGTTCTTCTGAGCTGTCATCTTCGGCTAGATGCCTGACAGTTTTGGAAAATCTTGCCTGTCTTCTCATTAAGCAATGTGTATTATACCTTATGAGAAAGTCAAAATCTTGGTACTTCTCATTTTAACACCACCTGATGTGCTTCAAATTTTTGAACATCTGCAGGAGGTTTATGGTATCTTGCCCACAATTAAACCAAGCTGAAGAGATCTGGAGGCAGCTGGCTCACAAATTTACTACATGCAGAGATGCCAGGAGTGAGGAAATACCTAATTATGTTGAAATCAGAATAAAACTACAGTTTCAGGATAGTTAACTGGGTCACCAAGGCTGTCATTCAGCAAAGAATTTCATAAACAAAACATATGAGATTTACGTTACAGCCACTCTTAAGTAGGTCTTCTTTTGACTTAGCACTATACCCATGCAGACATAAATTCAAGAGCACTTCAGTTCAATATATGAAGCTACAGGTAAACATTTAGAAATCTGCTAGAGGCCTTTGTGCTATGTTAAACACCCCTTAACTCTCTACATCCAAGCACCTTAGGGCACAATCCTATGCACGTTTAGATAGAGAAAAGTCCTACAGCTCCCAGCATGTCCCAGCCAGCCTAGACTGGCTGGGGCATGCTGGGAGTTTTAGGCCTTTTCTTTGTCTAAACATGCATAGGATTGCACACTTAATTAAGATACCCAGTCTGCTGTGGTGGTTAGAATGTTGGACTGGGACTTGGAAGACCATGGTTCTAGTCCTCACTTGGCCAGGTCACTGAGTGACTTTAGGCCAGTCACTGACTCACAGGCTAATGTCAAAGAAGGGGGAGGCAGGCTCCCATGCTTGATAAACCAAAATTTATTGTGCTTTACATGTTTCGGAATGCATCGTTAGTCCACAGTGCTTCTTCCCTCTTCACTTCTGCTCACAGGCTAATGTAACTCACAGGATTGTTGTGAAGATATAATGATCATGTAAGCCACCTTGGGTTCCTTGGTGGAAAGGTGGGAAATAAAAGTAAATAAATACATAAATACATGCATACATACATACATACATACATACAGATAGGTCAGCCAGTATGACAAAGAGCTTCACTGAAGTTGTCCTGGGCACTGTGCTTCTAACTTTACCAGTAGTGTGGTGAAGGGGTTGTCCACCGCTGATATGATGATTACCAATCCAGCCATAGCATTGTTGCTTACTGCTACCCAAAAAACACTTACAATGAAATAAGGCTGTAGAGAATGCTTAAAGCAAGTGGGAAAAAGTGAAGGGATCCATAGTTTCAGAGGGCAGGCAATGAAGTGATCCATAGTTTCTTTGTTTTTTTTGTGTGGGGCGGGGGGGATACTTACCCAAATGCTGTTAGAAAATACCCTTCACAGATCATGGTACCCTGAAAGCACTGTTTTGCCCTGAAAAGTTAAACAGTAAACATTCAGCACAGACCTGGATTTATTCTCACAAAGAGAACAGAATCACACATAAACATGTCATTGAACTTGTAGTGAAGAAGTATTTTCACATATATATATTTTTGTTATTCCCAATTTTGCTTCCCCCCACCCCCCCAGGAGTACTTCATTCTAATTAACAATTCCCCTGACACTTTCATGGATCCTTTCCTTGTTGCTCCTAATTTAAACTATTTTTAGATTTGCTTGGGAACTCCCCTGCTAGCTTGTGACCTTGTTCAAGGAGACAGTGTTTTAGCAAATAATGATCCCCCTGTCCCAGCTGGAATCTGAAAAGCACGGTACCATCACTACATGTCTAATTTGAGAGCAGCAAAGAAGCACAGGAACCAAAACTAAAATTTGTGATTTATCGGTGAATAACAGTCACTAATGAACTATTCCATACACATTCACAGCCCATGGGATTTTTCTCCTAGTCTCAGTAGCACAGACATTGTTAGTTAGCACTTCATTCTGTAACAATCACAGAGGTGATGGAGTCTGGAGGATTGAGCTTTTCATCAAGGGGATAGAGGAAAGTACCAAAAAAGAACCTTCGTGCAGGATCTATTAATTTGGAGTCACACAACTTTATTGATTTGCTTCATCAGCTTTAGAGTTGTTCTTTACTATAGCTTCACCGCAGCTTATTTTTACACACAGTTCTCCTAAGGCAAGGACACCCACACACAGCATCCCTCTGCAGATTACTCCACATAATTTAGATGACTGTGAGAAACACAGAGGCAGCTGGCACCACCACATAAATGTCTACAGAGCCTAAATATGTAAGAAATATCTTACCGGTTCATTATCAGATCAAGGTCCATCTAGTCAAGAATTCCCTTTGCAGAAATCTAGATGACTCAAACAAGGGATATAAGCTAAAACTTGCAGAGGAAAGGGGGAAATGCTCTTAGGGCCCCTGGCTGATCTGACCTTGAGAAGAAAATGTATAATTAAACCCATTCATGATAATTAGTCTTATTTTGAAGATGGAGGGGAAAACAACATCCCCCAAAGCTATTTCTGATGCTTCAGAACAGTGATATCTAACTTCTTCAACTTGGGGGCTGAACTCTTTCCAATTCAGCTTCTCCAAAGGGTGTAGACACCATCCCCACACCTGTTAAGCAGAAGATTTTAGGGGACCCCCTCCAAATCTTTATTACAGGAAGGCAATGGCAAACCACCCCACCATACAGTCTGCCAGGAAAATGCCAAGGAAAAACAGCATCCCTCTAGGGGTCAGTAATGACTCAGTGCTTGCATAAGAGGATTGGATTCCTTTCACCACTAAAAACCACGCTCTTCATAAGTTTATCCAGCTCCATTCCAAAACAACAAACATACACAAATATCCTCAGCTTGTCTTATATGTCTGTGTCTGATACCATGTTGAAGGATCACTCATTTGAATTCTATTTGCCACTGTCCATGAATTACTTCATAAGAACCACAGCAAAGGGCTGGATGTGCCTGATCTCGGAAGCTAAGCAGGGTCAGCCCTGGTTAGTATTTGGATGGGAGACTGCCTGGGAATCAGGCTTCCTGCATTGAGCAGGGGGTTGGACTCGATGGTCTTGTAGGCCCCTTCCAATCCTAAGATTCTATGAAGTATCCTTCATAACACTTCCTACAAAATATCTCACACAATGTGTCTTCATTTGAAAATTTCTTGATCATGATTTTTCATCTCACAGGAATATAAAAATGTGATGAGGATTTGGGGATTTTCCAAAGCCATTTGTAGGCCTGGAAATCAGTGTCTAGTTGGAGGTCAAACTGATAAGCCGAAAGGACATTATATGTGCGAGTCCCTGCATTTTCATGTTTCACTAAAATGAAAATTCAACATAGCAACACATGATAGTAAGGCAATAGCATACCGATATGTGAAGACGAGCACTGATTGCCAGTTGTTTTTTGAGCTCAATTCAAGGTGTTGATTTTAACCCTTAAAACCCTAAATACCATAGGGCATCACCATCTAAGGGATTGCCTGTCACCTTATGAAGCTGTCTGGTTAGTAAGATCTGTGGGAGAAGCCCTCTTGAGGACACGGTTGCCTAAAGAGGCCCATTTGTTGGACATGTGGGAAAGGGCTTTCTCCAGTGTTGCTCCCAAATCACTCCCTTCACAGTTATGACTGGCTCTCAGTGTCTTGAGTTTCAGAAAAGGTGTTGGGACTAGGGATGCTGAATGATATCAGATTCCTGAGGCTCTGACCTGCAGAATTTCTGCATAATTTTTTTTCTCTGTAAAAATGGCAAGATATGCAAATTGTGTCCCCAATCCTGGGCAAGTTATGGGCACAATTAGCATATTTTACACAATTTGCAGCCGTAAAATTAAGGTGTGGAGGACAGGCAATCTGATCTAGACTGAGTGTTGTTTAGGGGGATGTTGTGAGAAGATATTTTTGGTTTGCTGGGCGATGAGAGCTTGCTGGGGATTGAGGGGCTGTAGTTAGAGGAACTAGGACAGCTTACTTGCTTCTGATTTGCTCCAGAAAATCTGACAAGATCTGGACATCCCAGAGATTCAGGGTAGTAAGTTTGCATAAACATCCCCAAGCATGATTTACAATGTGAGCTCTTCCCCCCCCCTTTATGGTAATGTGTTCACAGTCTGGGCTGGGTCCCCATGGATCCCTGTACCCTCCAAAAGTGTACCTACACCCCTCCCACAGTGCTTGGAACAAAGAGGTGACTGATGTGAGAAAGACATAGACAGGGGACAGAGAAAGAACTCTTCTCCCTCTCTGCCATTTCTGCTGGAGCAGCTCTTGCTGAGTATTCAGCTAAATCTGTGGAACTTGAAAAAGAGAGGTGCTTCTCTCCAATTCCTGTTGAAACCAGAGCTGTGATAAGGACATAAGAACATGAGAAGAGCTGGTTCAGACCCAGGGTCCATCTAGTCCAGCATTCTGTTCACACAGTGGCCAACCAGCTGAACACAGGAAACCCACAAGCAGGACATGAGGGCAACAGCACTCTCCTGCCCATGTTCCCCAGCAACTGATGTACGCAGACATACTATCTCTGATACTCGAGGTAACATATAGCCATTAGGACTAGTAGCCATTGACAACCTTTTCCTCCAGGAATTTGTCTAATCCCCATTTGAAGCTGTCCAAATCGGTGGCCATCACGAAGTCCAGCGAATTCCATACTTTAACTATGTGCTGTATGAAGTACTTCCTTTTATCTGTCCTGAATCTCCCACCAAGCAGCTTCAGGTTCTATTATTATGAGGGTGGCGGCGTGGGGGGTGGGAGTCTGCCTACCTACTTTCTCCACACCATGCATAAATTTATACACCTCTATCATAGGGATGTTGTGGGTGTCTGGCTGGGGCTCGAGGCTCAGTGAGAAATCACTGGCTCAGCCCCCCAGAAGCCAGTTCAGAGATCCCCACACTTGCCCAACTTGGCATGCGCCAAGTTGGGCAAGCATGGGAATCCCCAATTCTTCACTGAGCCACAAAATGGTGGCTCATCCTTTTTCTTAAAGGCTGATTTTATGCAAATGGTGGCTGTACAGTGACTGTTTATGCAAGATTACAGGTGTAAATGACGTTTATGCCCAAAATCTTGCATAAATGGCTGCTTTACGGCTGCCATTTGTGTAAAATCAGCCATTTTGAAAAAGACTGAGCTGCCATTTTTATGCAACATGGCAGCTTGGCAAGGAATCAGGCAGCCACTTGCTGCTCACTGGGCACTCCCAGACCACCCAGTGGCTCACCATGCAAGGCGAGCAGGGGTGGATGGCCAGTGGGGGTCCAGTGAGCAGCGTACAAGCCGGAGTGTGGTGAGTTCTCCCATCCGTACTCTTAGGGATGTACGAATGTCACTTACCATTTCATTTCATGGCATCCACGGTGGGGGAGAGGCACTCCGTCCCTCCCCCCGAAATCCTCACCAGCCGGCTCAGCTCTGCAGCGACTCCACGGAGTCGCCAGCCAGGGCCGCCCTCAGCGACATCCAGCCACTGCTGGGCTGTGCAGGGATGCAAATGGTGGCCACCGTAGCCGCTGCCATTTGTGTCCCTGCCTTTTGCCATGATAGGCTATGTAAATACTTATGTAGCCTATCACGGCAAAGGGCAGGGATGCAAATGGTGTAACGGCCGCCATCTGCATCCCTGCCCCTTGCCGTGATAGGCTACATAAGTATTTACATACTTATTTACATAAAAAATATTTACGTATCACAGCCTCTGCAGGGATGCAAATGGTGTCCCTGCGTTACGTAAGTATTTACATAACCTATCATGGCATTTGTGGGGAGGCGAATGGTGGCCGCAGACACGGACGCCATTCGCAAAGCACCAGCAAATGGCAGCAGGTAAGCTCTGTTCCACGTGCATTTTGCAGGGTGGGGGGGTGGGGGGCTTCGCTCTACCATGGATTCCAGGGGACCGAATGCGCTGGCATTCAGCCTCCCTGGAATCCGTGGCGAAATTCTCTGCCATCCCTACGTACTCTATCATGAGGTGACCAGAACTGTACACAGTATTCTCAGTGTAGTCGCAGCATAGATTTGAATAGGGGCAGTATGATATTGGCTGCTTTATTCTCAATTCCTTTCCTAATTATGCCTAACATGGACTTTGCCTTTTCCACAGCAGCTGCACACTAGTCTGACATTTTCATCGAGCTGTCCACCACAACCCCAAGGTCAGTCACTGCTAGCTCACATCCCATTAGGTTATACTTGAAGCTGAGGTTCCGCCCACCCCCACCCCAATGTGCATCATTTTGCATTTGCTTACATTGAACCACATTTGATATTTTGATGCCAATTCTCCCAGGTTGGAGAGATCCTTTTGGAGCTCCTCACAATCCCTTTTTGTTTTAATCACCCTTAATAATTTGGTGTCATTGGCAGACTTGGCCACCTCACTGCTCAGTCCTAATTCCAGATCATTTATGAACAGGTTGAAAAGCATTGGTCCCAATACAGATCCCTGTGGGACCCCACTGTTTACATCCCTCCATTGGGAGAATTTGCCATTTATGCCCTACCCGGCGCCAGCTTGTCTGGCTGAAAGGAGGGGGGCATTGCGGGCGGGTGGGGTGACAAGACGTATGGGCCTCTGATTGGTGCACTCCAGTCACACCACCAGTCGGGGAGGAGCAGGCCGAGTTGTCTTAAACTCGACCCCCCCTCCCTATCTCAGCTCTTTGGCGTGACGCACGTATTGAGAGCTAAAGACTGCCTGGATTCGACGAGGGATTCTTGCCTGCTGGAGACCGGCCTCGTCATCGTTCCAGCCACCTGGACCCAGCGTGCTTCTGCATGCCAAAAGCATCTCTTCACGCGTGGCTATCGAGTTGCCGACACTCGCGGCGGGTCTCGCACGCTCCGGCGCCGCTCCCTCTGGGACGGCGCCTGCTGGCCGTCGGGAGAGCCAATGTTGCTCGGTGGTATCGTGCCCGCCCCCCTCCCTCCCCCCTCCCTCCCTTGCCAGCTCTTTTCTCCTCGAGCGCCTGCCGCAGCCCCGGGTTGGCCGGCGGTGTGGCGGCGGCACTCATGCGCAAGACCTCTCCTCTCTGCAGCCGGCCTTTACTGCCTGCGTGAGCACCGGCTGCGGCTCCGGGTGTGTGCGCCCGGGTGAGGCGCTTTTACTCCTCCTCCTCTGTGGGGGTCCGGGTGGGGTGGCACGCGCCCGCCAGCCCACCCGCCCTCTCACTCGCTCGTTCACCCCACCACTCACCTCGCCCGCCCACTCGCCCACCCGCCCGCTTGCTCACCTGCCTCCTCGCTCATTTGCCCACCCACCCGCTCGTTTGCCCACCCATTTGCCTGCCAGCCTGCCGGCCGGCTAGTCAGCTCTCGGCCCGCCTGCCCGGCCTGTCTATTCAGCCGCTGGCCTCCTCCTTGCCCACCTTCCACCGGCCTCCGTTGGCCGCGGCTGTGCACTTGCACCGCCGCAGCCTCGGAGGCGTTAGTACCAGCGAGGCGCAGCAGTGGTGCGCGTTGAGCGTGGCGCCGGTGTTTGTCGGCGCCAGCGCTCTCAGCAGCGGTGTGCCTGCCCCCCCCAGCTCGACAACCAAGACAGTCTGGTGGGGAAGGGCGCCTGGCTGCAGAGCCAGAGTCGGGGTGTTTATACCCCCAGTGTGCCTTAGTTCTTTTTCCTCTTGGCATCTGTGCCAATTGGTCGCCTCCCAGGGGCTCGGGACATCCTTCCCCCCGAAAAAAAATTAAATATTTAATTAATTAAATTGTGAAGCAGCTGCGGCTGCCTGTTTGGCGCCTTCCGAGCACGGCTCCATCAACACTGGCAACAACAACAACAAAAAAACCCTTGCTGTGCCTCTTGAGCTCTGATCTCCTATCTAAATAGTAGTAGCGGCGCTCCCATCTTCCATCCCCAGGACTCTCTGTCTCGGTCTGGAACTCGTATCCACAGATCTTGAAGACTGTGGGGTGGCTGCCTGTTGCCCGGGGTGCCCAGTTGCTTACTTAATTCTTCGATAGCAGCTAAGCTTAACTCACTTTTTGCATCATGCCTCCCAAGAAGGGCCAGGGTGGTAAGAAAGGGAAGGGGAGGAACCCTCTCCCCCTCCCCAAAAGACCGCCGCCAAGGCCTGATTCTGAGTCTGATGAGGACTCAGACCTGGTACTGGCATCAATTCTTTCTCGTCTGGAAGCTGCTGAGCGTTCCTCGGGGATCCCTCCCCCTCCCCCGGCCAGGCCCAAAAAACCCTCACTGGTCCAGCCTAAGCGAACGCGACAGCAGACCCAACGCTCGTTGCTCCTTTCTATTTCAGCTCGCCTGGACGCTATTGAGGCATCCACCTCCTCTTCCTCGGCTCTTCCAGAAGGCGCACTGCCTTCAGTGGAGCTCCTCCCTTCTGTGGCCTCATCTTCCCTGGGCGCACAAGCAGCAACATCGGTTTTTCCAGTTGGGGATCAGAGCACACCCATGATTGATACAGGTGAGACTGCTTTGGAACTTCAATTTGCCTGGCCGGGCATGGGGCAAATCAACCCCTGGGGTTGGTTGCCATGGTTTACCCTTCAGGGTGGCCCAGTCCCCCCTCTCCCACTTCCTTCAGTTACTTTAGCCCCCGCAGTTAGTACTCCCCAGCCCGTTGCCTCGGCCTCAACTCCTAGTTCAACTGCTCTGGTGGCCAGCCCACCTAGTTCATTGGGGCCTGGTGCCTCATTCCCCTTACTGCTACCGGCAGGAGACGCCACCACGTCTGCCCCGCCACTGTTCCAGCCTCATCCACTTAACGTCCCCTCCGCCAGTGTTTGGCAGGGGCCCGCTGGTTCGGTTCGGGACCCCCTGGCTTCCCTACCTCCTCCTCTGCTAGCCACACAGTTGTCCTCAGTTGACCCATGCACCAACCTGAGTCGAGGATCTATGCCCACAGGTGCTACTTCCTCCCCTATTGGTTTTCACTTAACCATTGCCACCAGAGAAAAGATTTTGCGGGGTGAATTTACCGATGTCTTTGCCCTGCTCTTTCGCGAGCCCAAACCCAGCAACAAAGATAGGATCCGTGACTGGGATCCTGAGCGGAGCAAAGCTCGCAAGGTGCCTCGCACCTGGGCGAACTGGTTGCCAGGTTTTTTAATTTACGCTGGCATCCTCCAACAGAGATTCCCTGAGAGGGCTTGGGTTCTCACCATGTACCTTGACATAATATACAGGGCTTACACCGAATATGAAGGGAGCACATGGCTGGCCTACGATGAGGCCTTCCGAAGGAGGGCCGCCATTGACCCCTCCACGCGCTGGGATCTGAAGGACCAGGACCTTTGGCTCCAATTCCAGGCCAGGCTTTGGAGACAGGTCCAAAAGCGGCCACATCCTGGCCAAGCTGTCGCCTGCAATAGCCGCCAGGCCTATTGCAGGTCCAGGGGTTCAACACCGCTGGCTGTGCTGGGAGTTCAGCTCCAAATGTTCCTGCTCCCGGAACCCATGCTGCTTCTGGCACAAGTACTCCCTTTATGGTGGTCAACACTCCTGCTCCTCTTGCCCAAGAGCCAGAGGTTGGAGAGGTTCCCCAAGGGATGGCTGTGGTGGCAGAAACCAGGGTGGTGGGCATCCTCCCCCTCCCAAAGGGCCCCAGCCCAGTTAAGATTCTTCTGCTCCTTCAACTTCTAGGGCATTACCCAAATCGTCGGGCAGCGATCTACTTGGAACGCAGCTTCACACTGGGTTTCAGGATCCCCTTTAAGGGTCTGCGTAAGCCGTATTTGACTGGTAACCATCGGTCAGTTCTTAGCATGCGGCACTTGGTGCAAGATAAAATTAACAAAGAAGTTCAGTCAGGTCGGGTCATCGGCCCCTTTTCCTTGCCTCTGCTACCCAACCTGTGGATTTGCCCTTTGGGAATTATCCCCAAGAAATCGCCCGGTGAGTTCAGGTGAATTCATGACCTCTCTTTCCCCAAGGGCCAGTCGGTTAACGATGAAATCCCAGATTCCCTATGTTCCGTGCGTTATACATCCTTTGACACTGCGGTAGCCATGATAAGAGCCCTGGGCCATGGGGCATTGATGGGCAAGTGTGATATCAAATCCGCTTTTCGCATTTTGCCTATCAATCCTCTGGATTTTGATTTGCTGGGATTCTCCTTCCAGGACAAATTTTACATCGACCGCGCCCTCCCTATGGGATGCTACATCTCTTGCGCCATGTTTGAAATGTTTAGTACCTTTCTGGAATGGGCCATACGGGATAAGACGGGCTGTGGCGATGTGGTCCACTATTTGGATGACTTCCTGTTTGCTGGACCCGGGGATGGCAGTCAATGCTCTGACCTGATTAGGGCATTCATATCCCTTTCCTCAGATTTAGGTGTCCCTTTGGCACACGAGAAGACAGAGGGCCCAGCTGTTACTTTGATGTTCTTAGGGATCGAGCTCGATACCCTCGCACAGTGTTCTCGTCTCCCTCATGATAAATTGCTGGTACTTAAGAATAAGCTCCAGTCCATCTTGCACCTTCGTAAAGTCTCCCTTAGAGACCTCCAGGAAGTCGTTGACCATTTGAACTTCGCTTGTAGGGTGGTGGCCCCCAGCCGTGCATTCCTGCGACGGCTCTGCTGGGCAATGCGGGGTCTTCAACTCCCGCATCATCGCACCAGAGTCACCTCCGCTATGCGCATGGACCTGTGGGTATGGCTTAAATTCCTGAGGGACTTTAATGGCATCTCCTTTTGGAGGCGTGAGTTACTTCTATGAGCCGACATGCAGATCCATTTGGACGCGGCTGGCACCTTTGGTTTTGGGCTAATTTGGCGAGAGCGGTGGTGCCTGGGCCAGTGGCCGGAGAGCTGGGCTGCCGGCAGTATCTGTCGGGACCTCACCTTCCTGGAATTCTTCCCCATTTACGTGGATGTACATATTTGGGCAGACTTGATGGCCAACTCTGTCGCCCTTTTTTGGTGCGACAACATGGCCGTTGTGCACGTCATTAATACATTATCCTCCAGAAACCAAAGGGTCATGGAGTTAGTTAGAGCATTTACCCTCCAATGCCTACGCCACAACATATGGTTCCGCGCCCGCCATGTGCCGGGTCTGGGGAACCCTGTAGTCGATGCTTTGTCACGAAACCAGATCGACAGGTTCCGTGCGTTGGCTCCGTGGGCACGTCTGCTGCCAGACCCCATGCCAGATGAACTGTGGGAGATTGGCGCTCTCAAGTCGAACACGCTATCCTGAATTCTATAGCCCCCAGCACTAGAGCTGCCTACGAGACAGCAGGTAGGGAGTTTTGCACCTTCAGGTGTGGACTTCAGTTGCAGGATGTGTGGCTCTTACCTGTGGACCACTTGTTACAATTCTGCGTACATCTACATAACAAGGGACTGTCCGCTAGGACCATTTCGAGGAGGCTCGCCTCTTTGGCCTTCTGGGCCAAAGTATGAGGGGTGGAGGACTCCATCTCAGATTTCCATTAGGAGGGCTGTGCAAGGCTGGGCATGGATGTCTCCCGCCCTGCCAGACTCCAGGCATCCTTTGTCGCCAGTTATTCTTATAGGGCTTTGGGCATTGTGGCCCTCCATTTGCTCTTTTCCATACGAAGCCTCCCTCTTTCACACTGCAGCTTTAACAGCCTTTTTTGGGGCCCTCAGGGTTTCAGAACTGGTCTGGGCATCCAAATCCAACACCACTGGGAGGGCCTTGAGGTACTCCGATATCCAGATCCATCCTAGCCGGATTCACCTCCATATTCAACGTTCAAAAACCGACCAGTCAGGCAAGGGAGCATTGGTGACCCTTAACCGGGCCCAGGCCGACGGGTTATGCCCTGTCAGGGCCTTGCGGGCTTTCATTGAGCACCGCGGGGAAAGGGAGGGTCCCCTATTTTGCCATATTGACGGTTCACCACTGACAGAGTTCCAATTTTGGGCAGTCACTAACTTAGCCTTGACCACACTGAGTCTGGGGCATTATCGTTTCAGGACTCACTCATTCCATATTGGGGCGGCCTCTACAGCAGCTGCCATAGGTTTTTCATCCAAGCAAGTGAAGGCGGTAGGGAGATGGCACTCCAGGGCCTTCCGCTCTTACATTTGCAAGTTGCCTGATGCTTCATGATGATTCTCTTCTCTTCCAATGTTTTTTTTAGATGGGATTCAACTGACGCTGGTACGGGTGCTCATTTATGGGCACAGTATGGTTTTTTGGGCTGCCCGCAGAGCTTCTACGTTGGCCTTCGGATCCCGGCTGCAGTTTCCCCAACAGGTGGCGATACAATGGCTCGGCCGACGGGGTATGCGATGGGATGGTCTTCTCCCCACACTCTTTCAATGAGGTTTGGTCAGTTTCCCTCCACCGGTCCTGGTGTTGCACCTAGGAGGGAACGACCTGGGCTACAAGCCTGGAAAGGGCTTGATCGAGCAGGCGTTGGCCGATCTGTGGACGATCCGACATCGCTGGCCAGGGGTGACCATATTATGGTCCTCAATGCTCCCGAGAATCATGTGGAGGGCGCAGAGCAATGCGGCCATGGAACGGGCCCAGCACAAGGTGAACAGAGAACTGGCACGTGGGTTGTCAGATCATGGTGACGGTTGCATCAACCACCAAGGAATCCATTGGACTAGGAGGGAGCTTTACAGGCAGGACGGCGTCCACCTGTCAGACATAGGCAATGACTTATTTTTGGCCGATCTGCAAAGGGGCCTGCGGGAAGTTCTTCTGCGCAGATGGGGGGAGTTTCACAAGCAATAGGCTTGTGACTCCTGTGGCGGCTAGGACGGGCAAAACAGGAAAGGGAGTAGGGATGGTGTGCACGCAGAGGCACCTTATGGTGACAGGTGACGCCTGAGGCCCCCTGAATGGGTTGTGCAGCTCGGCGGGGGGATAAGGGTTGCCTGGGAGACCAACCCTACTCACTCACCCAGGTGTTGTGCGGCACTGGGTTGGGGGTGACACTGGAAGGTCTACCTCCCCCAGAAGGGGCAGTCTGGAGGGATGGCAAAATCACCGCCACCCCTCAGGCTGGGTGTGTTTTCGCCCAAGAAGTGTCAGCTAGCCGCTGACACAGTTAGATGCCCATCCTAGTTACCCCTTTGCAAATATTTCAATCCCAAGCTTGTTGTCTGTGTCTTCTTTGACCCATCTCCGCTCGCAAATGCCCTACCGGTGCCAGCTTGTCTGGCTGAAAGGGGGGGGCATTGCGGGCGGGTGGGGTGACAAGACGTATGGGCCTCTGATTGGTGCACTCCAGTTGCACCACCAGTCAGGGAGGAGCAGGCCGAGTTGTCTTAAACTCGACCCCCCTCCCTATCTCAGCTCTTTGGCGTGACGCAGCTCCCTCCCACCCTCCCCTTAGCAGTGTGGGTTCTTGCCGGTTGCCCCTTCGGGAGCCATGTAGGAATTTTTTGGCTCACAGTCCGATTGGCCTAGGACTGTGGGTCTTTTTTGCCTACATCACACTGTTAGGTGGGGTGGGTGTGTCTTATAGGGGAATACGGTCTATATCATCGGTCACATTCCACTTGGCGGCTAGGACAGGCAAAACAGGAAAGGGAGTAGGGATGGTGTGCACGCAGAGGCACCTTATGGTGACAGGTGATGCCTGAGGCCCCCTGAATGGGTTGTGCGGCTCGGCGGGGGGATAAGGGTTGCCTGGGAGACCAAGCCTACTCACTCACCCAGGTGTTGTGTGGCACCGGGTTGGGGGTGACACCGGAAGGTCTACCTCCCCCAGAAGGGGCAGTCTGGAGGGATGGCAAGATCACCGCCACCCCTCAGGCTGGGTGTGTTTTCGCCCAAGAAGTGTCAGCTAGCCGCTGACACAGTTAGATGCCCATCCTAGTTACCCCTTTGCAAATATTTCAATCCCAAGCTCGTTGTCTGCGTCTTCTTTGACCCATCTCCGCTCGCAAATTCCTGCTCTCTGCTTTCAGTTCTAATTCATACAAGGACCTCTCCTCTTATTCCACAACTCCTAAGTTTGCTCAGGAGTCTTTGGTGAAGGACTTTGTCAAAAGCCTTTTGGAAGTCCAAGTAAACCATGTCTACCAGTTCATCCCTGTCCACATGTTTATTGACACTCTGAAAGAACTCTGAACACTTAGTGAGATAGGACTTACCTTGGCAGAAGCCATGTTGATTCTTTTTCAGCAGGGCTAAAGAGATGTTCACCTTGCATTGAAGGGAAGCATTACAAGTCATCAAGGTCAATATTCAGGACCAAGTAACCATGAACTTCAGCAACATCACTTCTTAAAATCACACCCAACACCTTTTGATGTGTACACTATTAGGGGAAGGCAGTGCTGGATTGAAACAAAAAAGTCTGCGGCTATTTCACATCACTGGAGCCTGAAACTCCAATGCGAACAGTACCAAGGGTCTGCAACACACAATGTGATGAGCAAGCTCAAATGACAACTCCACTGAATGCTGTGGTCATCAAATCTACCCTACTGCTAGCAATTAAAAAAATAACAGTTTTCAGCCAGAGTGGTGTCACTTTCTATGCACCTTCTCTTTTGCTTGACAGACAATGCCTCAGCAAAGTGTCTGCTTTCAACAAGACATGGCAGTCAAATAAAATGAACTCTTATATATAAAGGTAGTTTATATATAAGAAATATACCATCAGCAAAAGGAGAAAGGAAAGGGGAAAGGGAAAGGGACGTTTCTTTTGATTAAATCTGTTCCATCAAATACACTGTAGAGAATGCCTAATGAATAACCAAGTTTAGACCTTTGCACCTGTAAACAAGCAGTATGAATTAGAATCAGTGATTTAAGCACAATTATTATGTCCTTTTTAGTGAGGAAGCAGTCCATCCCCAAATTGTGTGACACTGCCACCTTTATGACTTGGATGCCATAGCCTGAATACAAGCAAACATTATTTTTTATTATTATTAAAACACACACACACACATCAAACCCTGATGTCTTTCCATACCCTTCCATGCATATGCCTAGACCTCTCTTCTGAGAATAATCAGCAACGCCCACTGGCAAAAGGAGTCCTGCAGCAACCTACCTGTGATATCTTGCCAATGCCAGCTGTGCTTCAGTATTTATTTTCTGAGAGCACAATGTTTACATGGGATGAGCTTGCTGAGATAGCAAACGGCTGAGCTGAGATCTAGCAGCTAGGTTTCAACTTGGTTTCTGAAAGGGGAAGCAACATGTTTACGGTACATTAACATTTCTCTCAGAAGAGGACACTTTAGCTAACACTACTTTAAATCATGCTGCTTTTCTATTAGGGTTGCCAGATCTAACTCACAGATATGCCCTGTACCTTTAAATTCCATGATATGTTGGGCGAGAAGGGAGGCGTTGCCTTCTCCTACAGGTCTCTCTCTCTGTTCTGCAGCCATCTATCTCCTCTCCCACGTGCTCTAACAAACAAACAAACAAACAAACAGAAGTCCAGGTATGCCTGAGAGCAGGAGGGGCATGTGGAGATAACAAGACTTGGCAAAAGGAGAAATTAGAGGCCAAACTAGACATTACGCTAATCACATCAATAGCCCTTGCATGGGTTTTTTTTTTTTTTGAAAAAAGAAAAAAGGTAAACTGGTTCAGGAACATGGTATGGGGGAAAGGTGCCTTTAACTTTTTGCCCCCATGACAACCCCAATCGGAATGGTGGGGCCTGCAACTGCTATTTGCTCTGGGAGGAAAGCTTCCATTGGTGTCAATCAAAACTTTCCTTCAGGGGCAAATAGCAGGGGATTTGGATTGGGACCATGGCAGGAGCAAAGGAATAAAGCTCCCCTTCCCTCATGTCATGGTCCTGATCCAGTTTTCCCTCTACCTGTTCATTAAACACTCACTCACACACAAGGGCTAATATTGTTGATATAATTAGGAATGTATAGATTTTGTAAAATTTGTTCCACCTGTATTTTGTGGATTGTCAGGCGTCTTTCTTTCCATCGTCCACTCATTGATAGAATCTGATTGGCATGTACAAGAATTTCATTCACAAGTGCACATTAACTCCAATGTGCATCAGCACAAGTGCAAATTAGTACTAATGCACATTAGTGCAAGTGCAAATTTGCACACACACACACAGTAAAAAACTGGTCTGCAAGTTCGGTTTCTGCATGACTCAGGAAAAACCTGTTGGTTGTGGAATCCACAGCTTGGATTCAAAGAAATCCAATCTCATCTGAATTCATTGTAGATTTCTCTGACATCCCTAGTTAAAATCATGTTCAGTTTGCTTGTGAGGCAATGTTTTGGGTGTGCTAAAAACAGAACTGTAAACAGGTAAAAACAAATCTGTTAAGTTTGATTTCACTCAGTTTCTCATTTTTCCAACATTAAGTTCATTTCATCCTATCTCATCAGTTTGCTTTTTTAAAAAAAAGTTAGGCATGAAAATTCATACATATTTTCATGTGCCCTCTTCCCTGCTATATGCATTCATGCACCCTTTTTACTACATAATCATTCTGTGCACATTTTGTGATTTGCAAACTGCATCACAAAATTCAGAAGAGTGTGAATATTACTATGGAAGTGTATTCTGATTCATGTGTAGGTTTGGGAATTTGGTAAGCTTGCATTAAAATGTGAACCAGATGAATTTCCCACCCATCCTTACTTCTGCCCACCCCTGGTTTAGAGGTCACAATTATTTGACTCTGTCATGGATGGCTAGGCACTACTTATTTAGTACATTTTAACCTCCTCCATCTTCCTCCCATCCTGGAGAATACGTGGGTTTCCCAAGTGGTCTCCCATCCAGACACAGGAAGGCCTGGACCTGTTTAGTTTCAGCAAGGTAGCTGCATCATTTCCCCTGAGACCATGGCCCAGAACTAGTATAATCTGCTAGATCCATCACTTCATAACTATAGATTATTTATGCACATTTCTGGTATAGGTTTGGGAATGAAAAGTGGGGCTAAGGAACACAAATACTTCCTGAAAGGTTGTCTGAAAAGGCAGATCAATAGTGGTCCTTTGGTCTGAGGGAACAATAAATTCAAATCTATATGGATTCTACACATAGACTGATTCTTTCTTTTGCTTACATGTGAAAGTGTGTGCATTTTTTTTTTTTTTTACCAAACCTTGATTGAAAAGAATTCAATAGGGCCAGCAAGGGGATCTTTTAATGAATGGGCATTGACAGTTTACAGGTGGTTAGACATTCTATGAAAAATGGCATATGATCAAGCAATAGTATTTCATTTCTGTGAAGATTTTATAAATCCTTTGCACATAAGCTATCTCAGATTTAAGTTGCCCTGATTTATGGGAGTTTAGCTGAGAAATCTTAACAATCTCTTAATACAGATTTCCATCAGGTATTGATTAAACAGAAGGCACATAAAATAGTTCAAAAACTGTAGACAATGATGACATGACTTGGGCAATGAGGCTTGAATTAACACTGTCTCATCTTCAATTGACTGTTTCAATTGCCTATTTCAATCTTCTCAGGATATATTCTGTTTTTCAGAGTGGGAAGCCTCTCTGATTTTAATCAGCATGGAGTGATTAACATTCTCAAAAATGAACGTGAGGAACATCCAAAACATGGATCATATGACTTCTTGTGCTATGTCAAGGATGATGGTAGTGTTCTGAGCTGTATCAAGTGCTATGGAGAGAAATAGAGAGATTGCTGCAGATCCAATTGACATTACATTTTGGTTTTACTCAATTATAATAATGGATATCAGTCAGAACTTAAGGACTTTGGACATGCTGGGCTAGATGAGAACACCAAGCTCAGCATCCTGCTTAATGGTGGCCCACCAAATGCCCCTTTGGCATAAATATCGATCTACTATTATTAATGCCCTGTATCTGGAAGTTACAAGAATAGTTTCTCTGTGGCAAAACAATCCATGGTCTAATCAATCACCCCATGAGGAAGTGTATCCTTCTGCTTGTCTGTGGGATCCTATTGGTTTAGAGTCTGTCTGTCTGTCTGTCTGTCTATTTAAAGTATTTCTGGACCACTTTTCATCATAAAAAGGTAATAACAGGAGAAGTTCTTTGAGTCACCATAAGATGTATCTTCACAAAACATGGCGCAACTAGCAAGGCTCCTCCTCCCAATGACTTCAGTGAATGGGTGAATGGGCTGATCTATATGGAAGGAGGGGCTCTCAGATAGCCTGGCCCAAGCTGTTTGGGGATTTTTATGTTAACCACAAAAACTTAAACTTAGCTTGGATTGTTCACCTCCCCATTCATCATGTGTATGAGCAGTGGAGGCTGGTGGCTCCAATTTCAGTGGGGCTGCGAATCTGCTCTGGCAGAACTCTAAAGGAGCTATCCAAGGTGCTGAACCCAATCCCCAGTATCCACTGTGTTTGAGGCCTCTAGCTGAGATCATACAGGGGTCTAACACAAGGAGTAGAGTTGTGGGAAATATCTCAGAAGGTAGGTATAGTGATGTGGAAGGGCTATTTAAAGAGGCCAGCCCTCTAGCCCCAGAAAGAAGAGGTAGGCAGTAGCTGCAGGACAATTGATAGCTGGGAGGCAGATGACACCTGCAACCTCCTTATTCTTTTTTAGTGCACCAACAGTAAGCCCATCAAAGGGGCTAGAATGGTCCAGCAGCAAGATAACCCCACCCTGTGAGAGCAAACAAACTCTGCTGCAGCTGTTTCTGGGGTGGAAGGGCAATATTTAAAGTGGCCAGCCAACAGTTTGCCATCAAAGAGGCAATACCAAAAGATGTCACCCTTTTGGGTCATTCCTTCACGTTGGCTGGAGAGGGTGACCCCTTCTTTTACTCTGTACTAGTAGGTTCAGCCAGGGTTTGGGGAGAGAGAAACCACTGAGTTTGTGAAGCAGATGTTGTTGTTTGTTATGAATGGTATTTGGAGAGCGTGGCTCTTTTCCTCTCTCTGTTTCTGTAGGCTTCTGTGAGAGGGGCCTATAGATGGAGAGTGAAGGACATTGGGGTGTGTTTTCCCTGTGTCTGCTATGTGAGGCTTTGGTGAGAAGGAAGCCAAGGAAGTGGAGATGAGAGGATTATATGCCTCTTGTTAAGGAATTGTGAAGATTAGCCTAGGGTTGGATCAGCTCTTGGATCTTTTTCTATAACTTTTGTTTTGTTTTTTGTTTTACTGCTGAAGAAAGGATCTAGCTCAGTTGAAGCTCCATTAGGGGATTGCCAAAGAGGAAGACATGTCCAAGGTTAGGTCTTGGATAGGCAGAACAAGAGTGAGTAGCACCAGAGAGTTACAAATGCGGGAAGTTACAGAATTATAGTCAGACTAGTCTGAGGTCAGGTCTAGGACAGAATGACAAAATGGAGAGCACCACAGAGAACTCCAATTGGGACTGGAAGCTAGACAAGCTAACTTGAATGTTGCCCCCAATAAGTAGCAGAATGAGCCTTCAGTAGGGTTTTGGCCTCCTTTAGATTGTTAGCTCCACTTCTCACACTGTATGAGGCCTTCTCTCTTAAAGGGACCTTACTTGCTCTAGAAGACTTTGACTGCAGTGATGTGTGTGTGTGTGTGTGTGTGTGTGTGTGTGGACAACTGCAGTGCAGTGGTGTCTTCGTAGCTGGAGTCCTGGGAGTCTGATGCTGGTAATGCAGCCTCCTCCAGATCTGCAGGGGACAGCCCTATGGGCTTTTCTGAGGAAGAGGGCTTTGAGATAGGGACCTCAAAATGTGCTTCAGAAGCTCAATCTTCTTCCTGGTCTGATATATTGTCTATGTCAGAGACCTCTTCCACTGAGGAGGGGGATCAGAGCCCTGGATCCTGACAGGGGGAGGATTTAGGGACTCAAGTTACTGAGGGATTACATGCTCCTCAGATCCTCCAGGTTTAAAGTCTTCAGGTGGTCCTGAAGCTGATGAATGCTTATTTTAACCAATTCAACCCAGTAAGAAGGCTGATTTTATTTTAGATTTAGACTTTGAAAGCATCATTAACTAGACAGCTAGAATATACTTTTCATAGAGCTGTCCTTGATTACTTTCCACTAATTTCTGCACTTGTAGAATTTGGTGGCCTACTTCCTAATCTACAAAGCCGTAGATGATGTGGGCCTATAAACCTTATCTACCTACAACATTCCTCATTACTTAAAGCCTTTATTAGTTAATTTTAATTAGTTAAAGTTTAGTTAGTTAGTTAGTTAGTTAGTTAGCTAGTGAAACTCCCCCAAGCTCAGTGCAGGAGTACTTTCTACCAAGGTGAGGGCTAGGAACTTCTGTGCCCCCTACCCCTGACACCTTGGATAAGCAACACCACCCTGGTTCTCACCATCATATCAGTGCTATTTATTTATTATTATTTATTTAAAAGGTTTATAAGACAGTTTTTAGGGTAAACCCTCCCAAAGTAGAAGACACCAAAATTTAAAACCTCAAAAAGCAAAAAAGTAACAATAAGCATAAAGTCTTAACTCAATTATAGGCCAAGGAAAACAGGTGAATCTTCAAGGCCCACTTGAAGGACTGTAATGCTGGTATTTGGCAGATTTCAGCTGGAACAGTTCCACAAGTTTGGAGCCACAACTAAGAAGGCCCTATTCTTTGTATTTCCTAGCCTAAATGCTCTTACAGGTGACACACAAGCAGGGCCTCTGATGCTGATCCCAGAGTGAGGGCAGGTTGGTATGGGTGAAGATAGTAATCATTTCCCCAAGGTGTATCTCCTCCACCCTTGGAAAAGTGGAAGGGAGGATGGACAAGGAAGGCTGGCCATCCATTGTACCCTTTTAGTATTACAGCTAAATACTCAGAAAATTGCCTTGTGGGCATCTGTATATTTGGTCATTAATGCTTGAGGAGCACAACTGATTTTTGGATAAACACCCATTCCAAGGAGGAACGGACACCCACCCCCATGTAAGTCAGCATGGCAAGTGCATATCCTAAGCCATCTTCATAGTGATGAACTGTTCTCAACAATGAATTGAACAATAATTTCCTGATGATCTCCTGTTGTAAAATCTCTCATTATATTGGTTTTCTCTCAGTGGCTGTACTATAGGTTTTGAACTTCAGAATTAAATCAATGAAAACCTTGATTCAATGGTTTCCTTTGCTCACTTTAATTGATTCATGGAACAGTCAGCAAGTCTCCAGGTTCAATAGCCAGTTAATATTGGCAAATCAGTTATATTTGAAGATCAGAGATTTAATACTGACTATACTCTGTTAAGGTGCTTATGACTTCATTGTCTATAAAACTGGGAAATCTTAAGTAGATCACACACGGTTCCAATCTTCCTTCTTCCATGAGGCATCAAACTGGGCACATTTCTTTGTCTCTTAAGGGACTCAGCTCTGCATCATTGTGGGATTAATGTTTCTTTAAATCATTCAGTCATAAACCCAATATTTTCCCAATGGTTATAATGACAAAAGATAAATGTTTTGTCAGCTCTTGGATGGAGGTTTTACAGATAAGGAAATCTAATACCATTGACAGGATACCTTGCTTTAGGCTAAATCACATAGTAGTATTATTTTTGTAATTGAGATGTAGGCCTCCCCCAACAACAGCTCGTTACCAAGGAATCCCTATATTAATGCATTTAACCTCCCATGCTATGTAATGTATTCTTAGATAGGCATGATGGTGCCATTCTTGTTCATGTTTTCATCATCTCCAGAATGTGCTACTGTCATGCACTTGAGATGAGGATGCACATCGTCAATATGATTGGAAAGCTCGGGTTAGTGCAGAACATCTGGCAGATACAGAAAGTTGCGAAGGCATTCAACCAAATTTGTGACAACTGCAGTGGCTGCCTATAGCAAGAGTGCAGAACCTTATTTCAGGTGAGGGGGCTAATTGCCCCTCCCTAGGCCCTCTGAGAGCTGGATGACACTAGGGGGTGCCCCCTTTTTTCCTCCTCCCTCCATGCTGGAGAGAGGGACTTGAGCAGTGCCAGGAGGAGTTCCTGCCTTCACGCGGTGCCCACATGGATGCCATGCACCATTCAAAGCTGCTCCCCCAGCAGCCCCTCTTCCCAGTGCTGCCAGACTCCACTGTCACCCACAGTCCCCTGTTATCTTCTGTCTGAGATCAGAGAGAATAGCAGTGATGACATCCCTGGAGAAACCCCAGGAAGCTCCACAGGCTGGTGAATGGGTCAGGGGTTCTGCAACTTCCTGGCTCAATTGAAGGTGCTGTTACTTTCCTTGATGTCACATATGGATCATCCTTCCCCTTCTCAATCAACACCACAATAGACAAAGCTTCAGGCTAATTCGATTGTATTTTGTTAGATCCTAGTCTATCTATAAAGGCAGAAGGAAAACTCCCAGGCTGCCCCCAAGCTCTAAACAACTAATCAACAATCTCTCAGCAGAGGAGACGAACCAGAGGGAGGGAACTTTGCTGGCCAATGAGGGTATGAACTTTATGGCCAAGCAAGCTTCACAGTGATGCCTGTCCCTTAGGGTGGCTCCCTCCTACATTGGCTTCCAAGAGTGGCTATCTGGGCAGAGCATCTGATCTGAGCCCTGCCCCTTACTTTCCCCTCTTTGCCTTGCGTTATGCCTTAGCATCTTTCAAGTCACACCCCTGTTCCTCCTCCTTCTCAGAAACTTGTGTTCTCACAGTGGAGGGAGTGGGGAGGGACTCAGTCTGGGCCATCTGTTGGTCAAGGTCCTGGGAGGACTCTCTTCCAGCATTTTGGCTCACTAGGGAGGGTACTTCCCCAGGCCTCTGATCTAACTGCTGCTCCAACTCTGATTCAGAATCAGAGCTGTCAGACATCTCAAAGTGCTTAGACTCGTCCCTGATACTTGAAGCCCTGGAGCCTACTGCTGGAATTATTGGGGGGAGGAATGGCCTACATATTCGTTGGCCCCCCAGCTACAGTTTTAGGTTTACTGATTTGGTCAACCTACCCACCCACCACGCACACTTTTATTGAAGGGCCTCCACACCTCTCTGCCATGTCTGTATGTGGCCATGTTCCTGGGTGAGGAAGGCAATCTGATCTCTAGCTCTTCATTGCCTTGTTTATGCAGGCTATCTAACCAGGCTGTCTACCTTTTCTACATGAGACTGTTAATCCTTGGTATCTACTATCAGTTTCATCACAGAATTGAGATCCTAGCTATACACAAAGAGCATTTCCTTTCCTGATTTCTGCTGCATAACCTTTTAGTGACGCTGTGCGATAGCAGAATAATGCAATTACACAGGCAGGAAAATACGTTTTCCTTCACTTTCACAAATGATACTCCATTTTCACCACTCTACCCCCCCACACACACATACACACACACATACATGAAAGTGCTCTTAAAAATCAGAAGTGAAACTGGAGGGTCATGTCATCGTCTAAAGAACCCATAAACAATCACGAGTAAGGAATGCCAAGTGCACAGTAAATGTCTCATGTAGAAAAGCTCCATCTCTACCCATGTTCAGTACTTGAATTACAAACGGACTGGGGAACCTGTCCCCTTATGACAGCTCCCTTAGAAGATTGAGGGGGGGGAAAATGATTCAGCTAAAAATGGGAGGGGTCATGGATGGAGATCCTTAACCTCCCCACTCCAAATTTCCCTCATAATTCATGGACTACTAGATCATACATGCCTTACAGACTGGTTCTCCTGAAATGAGCCCTAGAAATAGTGATATTCTGCAGCTCTAGAACTGCTTCAGGCTCCTTTCTGACATAAAGTTAGAACATGAGCTCCAAGGAGCAGGCCTTGCTGTGATTAGGGATGAGCAAACTCCCCCATGTCCTCCTCACAAGCCATGAGCTGGACTCCCACCACTTGCCCTGGCAGGCATGTTGGGCAAGCCGCCACATGGTCTGTGGGCACCCAGCAAAAGCTCGCCATTTCCTACTTTTCTGTGAGCTGCCATGTGACCATTTACAACAGCAATTTTGTGCAAATTGCACTGTTTATGGCCACCATTTTGTGCAAAATCACAATCTCCATAAATAGCTTACCTGCAATTTTGTGCAAAATGGTGGCTTGCAGAGAAGTGGGAAACTATGAGCTTGCCCGACCCAGGGTGTGCAGAGTTGGGCAAGCTCAGGGATCTGCGAGCAGGCATCCAGTGGGCTGAGCTGGCAAAAACTTGCTGAGCTTCACTCTCAAACTGGATTCCTCTGACATCCTTAACTGTGATTGTCCCAATGACCTCCCCGAACAGGTTCAAGTTTGCTATTTTCATTGCAGTTCATATGGGGTGCACAACCAACCTGTTTTAGAGGGTATTTTTATGTTGCTTTTTCTATTTTTCACTTTCATTTGGCTTGGGAAGGCAGCATCCAAATATTTTAAAATAAATAAATACACTACTAATGTTTAGTGTACATTAGTACACTACTACTTTGTACTACTGACAAAGATACTATTTATCAACAACTCCTCCAATACCTACCCTTCCCATTTCCCGATTCCAAACTCATATCATATCAGAATTACATCCATAATTCTCACCCTTCCCCATCCCCCCCACCCCATACTAAGAGGAAAAATAAGTAAATGAGTTTACTGTTGTGGCATTTATTATTTTTTTAAAAACATGTCTCTAAGTATTTTCATTGCCAGGAAAAACATTGGCTTTTGCCCCACACCTGTGAAATCAGGGCTTCCACTTTATACACTAAAATGTCTGTGATGGGATCTAACTTATCTCTCTTCTCACCTCCAGTATGCCCTGTATGGGTACTTTTTTCTAAGGGGAGAGATGGCTACTTCCTCTTGTCATCCTTGGTCAGCTGACCCCACCTGACCTGATCCTTGTTCCTCCATGCTGCCGAAGAGGCATTATTATCCCAGAGCTATTCAGCCAATGAGGTCAATGGGACCACTAATTCCCATGGGTGTTCCACAAGTCACCTTCCCTCATGATTTTAAGTTTTGAGTGATCAGTGAGCATTCTGAGGCAACATAGTGGTGAAGAGAGGATGACCCAAACCAATGAACCCAGCTGTGTGGAGTAGGCAAAAATCATTATCATCAACAACAAAATGCCCAGAGCCAATCCGGGAGGTATCAAAACCTTCTTACTCAGCCTCCATAAAAGGTGATCAGCTAATCCTACCAGACAATGAATGGATGGGGTGCCACTGAAGCACTTGAGGGAAGAGAGGGCCTTGAGACACCTTGTACACTACTCCCAGCCAGCAAACAGAGCCACATTACCATGAATTCTCCCCACAACCTTGTGCCTACCTTACCCCAAGGATACAACAAAACTGTACCTGCTCATGCTTCTTCCTGCTCTACTCACTCAACCGCTTGGATGGGCAGCTGGTTCAAACAACCAGAAGAAGGAAAAATTTAAACTGTCCATGCTCTTAACAGCCTTTAAAAAAGTAATTCTCAATGGCAAAGCCATTTATGGAGATACAGTGCTGTGGAACAGAATAGGGCAGTTCCAGAGGTACAAGGGGTTTTCTCACTCTGCCAGGTTCCAGCTGCTCCATTCCATTTTACTGGTAGACCAATGGGCTGCTGGTTTTATTTATAAGTACTGTTTTTATCACATTTTATTGTGTTGTATTCCTTTTTTAAAAAACCTGTTGCTTTTAAAATCTTGTATGCTCACTTGGGATGCCCCCCTCCCTTAAAGGCAGCCTAAAGATAATTTTAAAGAAATAAACAATAGCAACCATTGCAGAACCATTTCTTAGTTTCTGCTAGCTCCAGGCTGTCAGGTAAGCACATGAGACTTGGGCAGGAGTTCTGTCTGAGGGCTGCTTTTTCTGTGTGTTTATGACTAACATCTAGCCTTTAGTGTTGCCACAGACTTTCACCTCAAGCAAAATTGCAAAGCAAATGTGGAGGTCCCTGCAACAGTGAACCATCTGAGATATTTAAAGAGGGGGATCTGCATATCCCCACTGGCCTCCACCTCAGGATGTATGAGAAATTTGTTTCAATTTGTTTTTGATCAGGATTTACCCAGTTCTCAGCTTCTGGACCAAACACAGACTCAGATGCAATCTGTGGTTGAAGACCATGCATTTCCAAGCTTACAATGTGATTTGTGGACCACCACCAAAAATGTGTTTGATGGCATGCGTACATCTGAGAAATGCACATGAAAAAATGTATACTTTCCAAAAATGCGCACAAACATTTACTCAATGGGAGAAGAAAGTGTACATTTTGAACATGTGCACAATTGATACATACATTTGGGAAAATATGCATGAAAAGAGGCACGGATTTTCATGCAAAAAAAAAGCAAAACTCACAATCTGATACGGGCTGGAGTCAGAACAAGCTTTGAGATGGAATTTGAAGAACTTTGGTGAGCTCGAATTTTGCTGATTCACACATCCTCACCTCCACCATGTTGAGAAGAGAGAAGTGTGGTACTGTGTGTAGGAAAGGCTGAAGAGTGATGTCAGAATGTCATTGGTTACTAGGGATGTACGAAAGTCACTTACCTTTTCGAAGGGTGACATTCACGGTGGGGGGGAGGCACTCCGTCCCTACCCCTGAAATTCTCTCCGGCCGGCTCCGCTCCACGGAGATTCCACAGAGCTGCCAGCTGGGGCCGCCCGTTCAAAAATTCTCTCCGTCCGGCTCCGCTCCACAGAGATTCCACAGAGCCGCCGGCTGGGGCCGCCATAGCCGCCGCCATTTGCATCCCTGTATTTTGCCGTGAATTTTTACGTATCAAAAACATAAAACAACCAGCAGATGCAAATGGCGGTGGCTACGGTGGCTGCCATTTGCGTTCCCTTTTTTTTGCCGTTTTAGCCTACATAAATATTTACGTAGGCTATTACTACAAAAAGAAAAAAGGGAACGCAAGTGTGGCCACCATTTGCGTTCCCTTTTTTCCCCGCCGTAATAGCCTACGTAAATATTTACGTAGGCTAAAATGGCATCCGCTGTTTTGTTTTGCTGTGATAGGCTACGTAAATACTTACATAGCCTATCACGGCCTCCGCAGGGATGCAAATGGCATCCCTGTGTTAGCCGTGATAGGCTACATAATTATTTACGTAGCCTATCACGGCTATAATGAGGAAGCGAAGGGTGGCCGCAGATGTGGCCGCCATTCCCAAGTCAGCATGGATGGCAGCAGGTAAGTGCTCCGTTTCGTGCGCCTTTCGTGGGGGGGACCTTTGTTCTGCCACGGATTTGTGGGGGGGGGAATGCACGGGCATTCGGCCTCACTGAGATCCGCGGCAGAATTCTCTGACATACCTATTGGTTACATACTTGTCTGATGGTGAGGTTGTTGGAATACCATAGGATACAAAGAGTGAGGTCCAATATAATGATATTTAAAATATGTACAGTAAGGGATTTCATACAGAAGCCAGAAATGAAAATCTAATAAATAAGAACTGAGAGAAATCTAAGGCACCCTAGATAAATCCATAAATAATGAAGACATTGACACCTGAGGACACTTGATTATCATGCATTTATTTTAGTATGTATTTTGCTACCTTTCATTTGTTATTAGTCAGTAAGCCATTTCTTTCTGCCTTCTACCATCAACACATAGGATTTTTATTATTAATATAAATGTGAGTGATATTAGAGATAGCTCTGAGCTTAATTACCTAATTGATTCACTATAGTGGCAATTGGGAATGCTAATTAAGCATTGGTTGAGCTTTATACTTGGAGAAAAAAATCAAATTGTTATAGAAATCTGTTTGGCTTTCATTCTAATAGGCATTAAGACTTGCATTGTGCACTTGCATTTATTACATTCTGACACGTTCTACCATCTTAATGATGTTATTAGCCTCCCTGCACAAAGTAAATGCTCTTCAAGGCTTTATAAATTATTCTTTAAGTATCTGATAATGCGCTTAAATGGGCAACACTCTATAGCAGAAATGAGAATCAATACCAGAGACTAAGGAGATGTCTTACAACAATACACATTTAAACACTGAAATTGTAGATAAGTTTTGTAATATCTTAGACTATTTCCTTTGTGTAGAACATGTTTCTGTTGCCTTTCATCATGGATAGATGTAAAATGATGGAATAATTATGGTTCATAACATTGCATAATTAAGCACAAACCTTATCCCAGTAAGATCTGGAGATGAAAATGAGCTTCAAACCTAGTACTTTAGTAATTTTCAAAGCCTAAACGGAATGGATGAAATCTAGTGTCTCTGAACTGAGATAAAGTTTCCATCAGCAGAACAGGGAGGGGGGAATTCTCCTTTCCCTGTGCAGCCTTGCCTGACCACCAAAATCTGCTCTAGAAGGTTGGGGGACTCTCTTGAACAGATGTGTATGTGGGGGGCAGGGGAAGAGGGAAGTGAACATTCTGTTGTGCAAGCAGATGTCTGCTCATGCAACATTAGATATAACCCAATAGATGTTAGAAGTAGATTTGCACAATTGGTCCTTGTTGTCTTTTTCCACCTCTGTTACTCAAACCTGTGAAAATGGCAGCAGGTACCAGCAACATCTGGTGGACTTCAAAATCTTAGCCTGAACTGTATGATTCAGCAGCAGTCTAGAGTGTAAATACTTTTGGCCATCATGAACCCATTTACAAGAGTAAACTTCAAAGATTTTTTTTTCCTTCCAAATTTCAACATTTGGAAAATTTGATCTCAAAATTCAACATTTGGATGCTGGGATCGAAGTCTGAGGTTGTTATTTGAAAGAAGCCTGTTTGGGTTGGCCAAATGAAGGGCTGAGCAATCCTATGGTCCCTATGAGGCCATCCCAGGGGTCATAGGATATTGCAGATCCCCCCTGGCCCTAGACACAGGTACGACCTCAGGAGGAGAAAATCTGAGCAGGATTTCCCCCTCCTCCACTCCTTATAGCCATCCTGGAAACCTCAGCAGTGGCTCCTCTTCTGAGGTTGCTATGGCAATATTTGAAGAGGGGTAGGGAGGGAAAATGGGAGGTGGAACAGTGGGTGGAGCAGGGAAGGAGAAGGAGAGATGTGGATTCATGAGCATCTTCATTGCCATCCCCACCTATTGATCAGGAACTCAGCAAGATGGGATCATGGGTCCATCTCATTTAGGGATGTATGAAAGTGACTTACTTGTTCGCGGATTATGTTTATGGTGGGGGGGAGGCATTCCGTCCCTCCCCCCGGAATCCTCAATGGGGGGGGAGGCGCTCCGTTCCTCCCCCTGGAATCCTTGAATGGCCGGCTGTGCTCCGTGGCAGCTCCGCGGAGCAGCCGGCCAGGCCCAGCCAGGCCAGAGCCGTCCGCAGCCGGATTTCTGGCCGCGGAGGGCTCTGGGTAAAAACAACAACAACAACCCGCGTACGCAAATGGCGGCGGCTACGGCTGCCACCATTTGCGTTCCTTCTTTTTGGCCATCCTAACCTACGTAAATATTTACGTAGACTATGACGGCGAAAAGAAAGAAGAACGCAAATAGTGTAGCAGGCACTATTTGCGTCCCTTTTGATTCACCGTTTTAGCCTACGTAAATCTTTATGTAGGCTAAAATGGCGAATCAAAGGGGACGCAAATAGCGCCCGCTACGCTATTTGTGTTCCCCTTTATTTTCGTCGTCATAGTCTATGTAAATATTTACATAGACTAAGACGGCCAAAAAGAAGGAACGCAAATGGCGGCAGCCGTAGCCGCCGCCATTTGCGTATGCAGGTTTTGTTTTTTTTAAACCCAGCCAGCCATGATAGGCTACGTAAAGATTTACGTAGCCTATCACGTCTTTTTTTTTTTTTTAACCAAGACTGGAAATGGCGGTGGTGACGGCGGCAGCCAGTCCAAAGACCTGCCACCGCCGCCACCGGAGCCGCTGCCGCCCGGAAGATCCATCCCAGGTAAGTCTCGTCCCAGGGGGGATCCGCGGGGGGGTGGGGGGTGGCAGGCCATTCCACCACAGATTTTGGGGGGCCGAATGCACTGGCATTCAGCCTCACTGAGATCCGTGGTGGAATTCTCTGCCATCCCTAATCTCATTAAAGATGGATGGATGGATTTGATCTGTATCCCACCTTTCTACCCCACAACGACACTCATATATATGCTAGAACAGCAGGAATGGGAAGTGAAAACACCTCCCACTCTGCCTGCCAGGGCTTACGATAGATGGGGGGCTCTGATCTTGGAGCCTCCATCTATAGAGTGGCCACCCTATAGGACGGCGCTCTAAATGAAGTCCTTATAACATTTGAATTCTCTTACAGTTCACCTTCCCTTTTCAAATACATACTGTTCCAGCATATCAGTAATCAGAAACGGTCAAATATTGAATGTAGCTTCAGGTCAGATCCTATAAATGTTGGATGTAAAATGTAGGGCTGGCGGAGAATTCTGCCACGGATTTCAGAATTCTGAGAATTCTGCCATGAAATTTGTGGCGGAACGGCCTCCCCCCCACCCCCCGTGGATTCTCCCTCCGGGACGAAGCTTAACTGGGGCGGATGTTCCGGCAGTGGCGGCAGCGGCTCCGGCGGCTGGTCTTTCAACCGGCTGCCGCAGCCGCCATTTCTGTCTGCTGTTTGCTGCGATACGCTACGTAAGTATTTATGTAGCCTATCACAGCAAGCACCCCCCCCCCAACCACACAGCATATGCAAATGCCAGCGGCTACAGTGGCCACCATTTGCGTTCCCTATTTTTCGCCATTTTAGCCTACGTAAATATTTATGTAGGCTAAAACGGTGGGAAAAAAAGGAACGCAAATGGCAGCCACCGTAGCCGCTGCCATTTGCGTACGCTGTGGGTTTTTTTTTTGTTTTTTTTGCCTGCCGTGATAGGCTATGTAAATACTTACGTAGCCTATCATGGCAGCCTGGCTGGATGCAAATGGCGGCCACTATGGCGGCCGCTGTTTGCGGCCGCCGCAGCCAGTCTGCGGTCGGACCTCCGGCTGCGGACGGCCCTGGCCGGCTGCTCCTCTGAGTCACCGCGGAGCGGAGCCGGCTGGGCAGGATTCCGGGGGGGAGGACCGCATCGCCTCCCCCCTGGCGAGGATTTCGGGGGGAGGGACGGAGCGCCTCCCCCCCCACAGCGAATCACATCCGCGAAAAGGTAAGTGACTTTTGTATATCCCTAGTAAAATGCTGATGTTAAATCTCAATTATCTGCCAAACATTTGCCAAATGTGCAAAAACTCAGAGAATGGTAGAAGAGAAGACTGAGGGGAGATATGATAGCGCTCTTCAAGTACTTGAAAGGTTGTCACAGAGAGGAAGGCCAGGATCTCTCCTCAATCATCCCAGAGTGCAGGACACAGAATAATGGGCTCAAGTTACAGGAAGCCAGATTCCGGCTGAACATCAGGAAAAACTAGAGCAATACGACAATGGAACCAATTCCCTAGGGAGTTGATGGGCTCTCCCACACTGGAGGCGTTCAAGACGAGGCTGGACAGCCATCTGTCGGGGATGCTCGGACTTGAATTCCTGCACTGAGCAGAGGGTTGGACTCGATGGCCTTGTAGGCCCCTTCCAACCCTACTATTCTATGATTCTATGTTCACCTTGAAAATAGGCAAAGTTAGGGGTGTACAGATTCCCCACCGTCTGTTCCAGTGGGGAATCTGTGGGGGGAGAGGCGATCCATTCCTCCCCCTTGGAATCCTCCAGAGCAGTTCTGCTCCACTCGGATTCGGGGGGGGGGAGGAGAACTGGCTTGGGGGTGCTTACCTTCCCTCCTGCCAGCCAGAGCCATTTGCATCCTTCCTGTCCCTGCTGATTGCCATGTCTTTTTTTTTTTAATGGCGATCAGGAGGATGTGCCTATAGACTTATATGCAAATAAAGTCATGAATCTTGCATATAAGTCTATGTGTCCATAGGCTTATGTGCAAGATTCACGGCTCTATTTTGCATATAAGTCTATGGGCACATCCTGCTGATTGCATGTGCCCATAGACTTATATGCAAAATAGAGCTGTGGATCTTGCATATAAACCTATGGACACATAGACTTATATGCAAGATTCATGACTCTATTTGCCTATAAGTCTATGGGCACATCTCCTGATCGCTTTTTAATTTTTTTTTAAAGACATGGCAATTGGCAAGGACAGGGAAGAGGCGAACGGCTTTGGCTGGCAAGAAGCAGCCGAGTGCCGTTCCGCCTCCAGTCCTCCTGGAGTGGAGGTAAGTAGTCCCTATCCACTGCGGATTCCTGAGCAGGATTCTTTGGAATCCAGCCTCATTTGAATCTGCAGCGGATTTCTCTGATACCCCTAGGCGAAGTAGAATTTTGAGGAGAATTATTTATGTGACCATTTGTTTGGCTCTCATATGCCTGTGTATGCCAAAAATAGAATAGTTACTACCTATCGGATCATGACAGATAGCCGGCAATACCTTACTTGCCTCACCTTAGGAAGCCGCTATAGTTGTTTTGCAGGAATTACGTACCCCAACCATGTGGTTCTGAAGGGTTTGCAGAGTGGTAATCGAATATTATTAATACCAATGAATCTTTGCTCTGTGTGTGGACTGCTATTTACCAAAAACAAAGATTAAAAAAAAATGAAGCAGCAACTTCAAATGGTTCATAAATTATTCTCCTGGGGAAAGCTGGTGATGACTAAAACTTCTTTGGAATTTGCCTCAACAAATTAGAGGCTGTTAAAATTATGTATGTTCAGGGGATATGATTTATTTACACAAATATGCATTTATTAACAGAACACAAGCATAATTTTTTAGGCTCAGTACAAGCATGTAACACAGCCCCTTTCCATATACATAATGCACACAATCCCACACACACAATCTCAAAAGCCATGAAAGAAAAGTGTCTATTTTAATTCTGAAACTGAATTTTCCACATTTCTGAAATTACACTATGAGCAAAACTCAAAGATCCCTTTTTTCTTTTTCTTTTTGTTTCGTTCCGTTTCTCTTTTTTTGGTTTGTTTACTGTATCATACAGCCTGAAGAAGAGTCTTATAAAGATTGCTGACTAGTTTGACCAAACTGAGTAGACATTAGGGGTGTTGCAGGAGTCCAAGAGGGGGCTGAAATCCAGCAGACTCACACACACACTTGGTCTCCCAGACTCCAGTCTGTGGACGGCCACACTTGCCTGACTCAGCATGCACCAAGTTGGACAAGCGCAGCAGTCCCCGCTCCCTCGCCGATCCACCATTTTGTGCAAGTGATGGCTGTAAAGGGGCAATATATGCCTGTAATTGTGCATAAATGGCCCCTTTACCACTGCTATTTGCATGAAAAGCCCCTTTGCATAAAAAGAACTAGCCACCATTTTGTGCAAAATGGTGGCTCAGCGAAGGAACAGTCAGCTGCTTGCCAGGTGCCCACGGATTGGCTGGTGGCTCACGCAGCATGGTGAACAGGGCTGGGCAGTTGGTGGGGATCTATTGAGCAGCACACAAGGTGGACCTAGGTGAGTTTGCCCATCCCTAGTAGACATAGCCAACACAATCTTACCTGCTTGTTCTGATTTTGGACTAGATCTCAATAAGTTAATTGGACAAGGGTACAATGGTTGTTCAACCATGGCAGAAAAAGAAGGTTAGACTCGAGCACAAATCAGGACAATTGATCCACAGACAACCTTTGTCCACTGCTCATCCCATAGACATAATCTCTCTGTAAATGACCTGAACACTGTAAGTGATGTGTGTAGCACAGTTGACACAATTAAAGCCATCAACAAAATTTCCGTCAGAGAATCCAAAGATGACATCTAATACCGAACATACCAATGTTATGTAAAACATAGTGGACTCAAAAATACAAGAGTAACTGTGTGTTTCCAGAAAATTATGCAGGTATGGTCTCACAATTAGCAGGATCAAACAATGTCAAGACAAGACAACTTTTGTACCAGTTGCTGTATGCATCATAGGCATCAACTTTTGTCTTGTGATCATAAGCAAATGTTCTTCAATGCTAGTCACCGAAGCTCTGCAATCTGTGAAGTTAGATGTAATGGAAATGAAAGCACATATACAAGAGTTGCAAGGATTTGGGCAGGGATTTGGACATGGATGGGGAAATGTATCTCAAGAGACCTCTTCAGAAAGCCTCAGGAGCTTCTTGCTCCTGAAATAGTTGTACAACTACAGAAGGGTTAAGAGCCTTTCTTCTAGAGACTGGCTACAGGCAGCAGCCATTATTATCCTGTGTTGGACACTGAATTGCACTAATTATACTAGGGTTGCTGGGATTAAAGGAACAACACAGGGAAGCTCGTGAAGAGACCTTTAGCAAAATAAAAGAGAAGTGCAAGAAACTGGCAGATAAAGTGGAAGTAGAACTTAAAGCCTGCTTCATGGATCACTGCCTTGTTGTGGCAAAGGGGCTTGCGTAACTCAGTGAAGCCATAAGCTAAGCCGTGCAGGGCCACCCAAGACAGACAGGTCATGGCAGAGAGTTCTGACAAAATGTGGTCCACTGGAGAAGGAAATGGCAACCCACTCCAGTATTCTTGCCAAGAAAACCCCATGGAACGTATCACAAGGCTAAAAGATATGATGCCGGAAGATGAGCCCCTCAGGTCGGAAGGTGTCCAATATACTACTGGGGAAGAGCAGAGGGTATTTCCAAGTAGCGCCAGAAAGAGTGAAGCGGCTGGGCCAAAGCCGAAAGGACACTCAGCTGTGGATGTGTCTGGTGGTGAAAAGGAAGTCTGATGCTGTAAAGAACAATATTGTTTAGGAACCTGGAATGTCAGATCAATGAATCAAGGTAAGCTGGAGGTGGTCAAACATGAGATGGCAAGATTGAACATCGACATCTTGGGCATCATCGAACTAAAATGGACAAGCATGGGCAAATTTAATTCAGGTGACCATCATATCTACTACTGTGGGCAAGAATCCCTTAGAAGAAATGGAGTAGCACTCATAGTCAACAAAAGGGTGGGAAAAGTAGGGATGGCAGAGAATTTCTCCCTGAATCTTTGGGAGGCTGAGCGCCGAGGCATTCGGCCCCCCGAAAGTGTTGGGGAAATTCTCCGCCGGCCCCCCTTCCCCCCCTAGGATGGGACTTACCTTCAGCGAATGTCCCTCTTGGCGGTGCGTCCCGACGGCGGTTCGGCGACGTTTCATGGGGGGCGGGGGCGGCGGCCGGTCTCCTGACCGGCCGCCGCCACCGCCATTACAAAATAAAAAAGTAAGTAAAAAAACAACAACACACACCCGTGATAGGCTACGTGACGATTTACGTAGCCTATCACGGCTAGATTTCCAAAGTCAGCCATGATAGGCTACGTAAATCGTCATGTAGCCTATCACGGGTGACTTTGGAAAAAAAAAAAAGCGCGTACGCAAATGGCAGCGCCCCATGGGCGCCGGCATTTGTGTTCCTTATTTTGGCACATCTAGTCTACGTAAAGATTTACGTAGACTAACGCAAAAATAAGGGCATGCTATTTGCATTGCCCTTATTTTCGCCGTAGTCTACGTAAACCTTTATGTAGACTAGACGTGCCAAAATAAGGAATGCAAACGGCAGCGCCCATGGGCCGCTGCCATTTGCGTACGAGCTTCTTTTTTTCCCAAAGTCACCCGTGATAGGCTACGTGACGATTTACGTAGCCTATCACGGCTGACTTTGGAAATCTAGCTGTGATAGGCTACGTTAATCGTTACGTAGGCTATCATGGGTTTGTTTGTTTGTTTTTTACTTTCGCAGCCGGGGAGACGGGGCACTTCTCCCTGGCCTGAATTTTGGCCGGGCGAGGCGGGTCGCCTTCCCCCCTCGCCTGAACTTCGGGGGGAGAAGCGAAGCACCTCCCCCCCACCGCGAATCACCCCTGCAAAAAGGTAAGTGACTTTCGTACATCCCTAGGGAAAAGCAGTACTGGGGTACAATCTCAAAAACGATAGAATGATCTCAGTATGAATCCAAGGCAAACCGTTCAACATCACAGTAATTCAAGTCTATGCCCCAAACACTGATGCCGAAGAAACTGAGGTTGATTGGTTCTATGAAGACCTACAACACTTTCTAGAACTAACACCAAAAAAAGATGTCCTCTTCATCATAGGGGATTGGAATGCTAAAGTAGGAAGTCAAGAAATCACCAGGATAACAGGCAAGCATGGCCTTGGTGTACAAAATAAAGCAGGACAAAGGCTAATAGAGTTTTGCCAAGAGAACACGCTGATCATAGCAAACACTCTTTTCCAACAGCAGAAGAGGTGACTCTACACATGGACATCACCAGATGGTCAATATCAAAATCAGATTGATTATGTCCTTTGCAGCCAAAGATGGAGAAGCTCTATACAGTCAGTAAAAACAAAACCTGGAGCTGACTGTGGCTCAGATCATGAGCTTCTTATTGCAAAATTTTGGCTTAATTGAAGAACATAGGGAAAACCAATAAACCATTCAGGTATGACCTAAATCATATCCCTGATGAATATACAGTGGAGGTGAGGAATAGATTTCAGGGATTAGACCTGATAGACAGAGTGCCTGAGGAACTATGGATGGAGGTCCATAACATTGTTCAGGAGGCAGCAACTCAATCCATCCCAAAGAAAAAGAAATGCAAGAAAGCCAAGTGGCTGTCTGATGAGGCTTTACAAGTAGCTGAAGAAAGAAGGGAAGCGAAAAGCAAGGGAGAAAGGGAGAAAGGGGAAGATATACCCAACTGAATGCAGGTTTCCAGATAAAAAGCAAGGAGAGACAAGAAGGCCGTCTTAAATGAACAATGCAAAGAAATCGAAGAAAACAACAGAATGGGAAAGACAAGAGATCTCTTCAAGAAAATCGGAGATCAAGGGAACATTTTGTGCAAAGATGGGCATGATAAAGGACAAAGAAGGCAGGGACCGAACAGAAGCAGATGAGATTAAGAAGAGGTGGAAAGAATACACAGAAGAACTATACAGGAAAGATCTGAATGTCCCTAATGGCCATGAGAGTGCAGTCACTGAACTTGAGCCTGACATCCTCGAGAGTGAAGTCAAGTGGGCCTTAGGAAGCATTACTAACAACAAAGCTAGCAGAGATGACAGTATTCCAGCTGAGCTATTTAAGATCCTAAAAGATGATGCTGTTAAAGTGCTGCACTCAATATGCCAACGAATTTGGAACACTCAACAGAGACCACAAGACTGGAAAAGGTCAGTTTACATTCCAGTTCCAAAGAAGGACAATGCCAAAGAGTGTTCAACCTACTGTACAATTGCGCTCATTTCACATGCCAGCAAGGTGATGCTCAAAATCCTACAAGCTAGGCTTCAGCAGCATGTGAACCAAGAACTACTAGAAGTACAAGCTGGGTTTCGAAGAGGCAGAGGAACTTGAGATCAAATCGCCAACATTTGCTGGATCATGGAGAAAGCAAGAGAATTCCAGAAAAACGTCTATTTCTGCTTCATTGACTACGCTAAAGCCTTTGATTGTGTGGATCACAACAAACTCTGGCAAATTCTTAAAGAGATGGGAGTACCAGACCACCTTACCTGTCTCCTGAGAAACCTGTATGAGGGTCAAGAAGCAACAGTAAGAACTAGACATGGAACAACCGATTGGTTCAAAATTGGGAATGGAGTATGACAAGGCTGCATATTGTCGCCCTGCTTATTTAACTTATATGCAGAGTACATCATGAGAAACGCTGGGTTGGATGAATCACAGGTCGGAATTAAGATTGCTGGGGGAATTATCAACAACCTCAGATACACAGATGATACCACCCTAATGGCAGAAAGTGAAGAGAATCTAAAGAGCCTCTTGTTGAGGGTGAAAGTGGAGAGTGCAAAAGCTGGTTTGAAACTCAACATTAAAAAAACTAAGATCATGGTAACTGGCCCCATCACTTCCTGGCATATAGAAGGGGAAGAAATGGAAGCAGTGACAGATTTTACTTTCTTGGGCTCCAAGATCACCACAGACGGTGATGTAGCCATGAAATTAAAAGATGCTTCCTCCTTGGGAGGAAAGCTATGGCAAACCTAGACAGCATAGTAAGAAGCAGAGACATCACCTTGCCAACAAAGGTCTGTATAATCAAAGCTATGGTTTTCCCAGTAGCAACGTATGGCTGTGAGAGCTGGTCTATAAGGAAGGCTGAGCGCTGAAGAATCGATGCTTTCGAACTGTGGTGCTGGAGAAGACTCTTACGAGTACCCTGTACTACAAGGAGGTCAAATCAGTCCATCCTAAAGGAAATCAACCCTGAGTGCTCATTGGAAGGACAGATACTGAAGCTGAAGCTCAAATATTTTGGCCACCTAATGGGAAGAGAAAACTCCCTGGAAAAGACCCTGATGCTAGGAAAGATTGAAGGCAAAAGGAGAAGGGGATGGCAGAGGATGAGATGGCTAGATAGCATCACCGATGCGATGAATATTAACTTCAGCACATTCCAGGAGAGAGCGGAGGACAGGAAGGCCTGGCGTGCTATGGTCCATGGGGTCACGAAGAGTCGGACACGACTGAACGACTGAACAGCAACAACAACAACAAGAACTTAAAGCACCCCTGGATAAAGGCAGTTATTAAAAATGTGCATATTTAAATATGCACATAGCCTGGGAAAGGCTGATCTACACAATATTAGAGGCATGAATGGCCCATTTATGCTTCTAATACTGCATATATCAAGCTTTCCTTGCCCAAATTTGTGCTTATTTAAATATGTACATTTTAATGACCTCATTTTTCCCATAAAAATAAGCTCAGCAAAGTGGCGGGTGCTCATGGATAGGATCTACGGTCAGTTCAAGTGGCTCAGTGAGGTTGTGGGGGATTGAGAGCTGGTCCCAGGGGGGCTCGAGTGGGGGCAGCACTTCAGCAAGCACCCGCCAAGACTGGACGGAGGTTGGTTCATCCATCCCCAATCCCAACCAATTCACGGAAGAGTTCTACAGCAGTCCATCTACATTCCCTACCTGGATTCACTTATTACCTCACTGAGGACTCATTTCAGTGATGAAAACCAACCTGCTTACTGTTTGCTGAAACTACATCCATCTCAGATGTACCACACCGAAGAAAGAGACTTTCAAGCCAACATCAATTCCATTCAGGAACTTTACAAATCTGAAAACTTTGCAGATGAAACTGTTGCTTGGTATGAGTTGTGGGGAAAAAGGCATACCAAAGAAGTACACCCATCACTGTGTGATATATGCACCATGACCCTTTTGAATTTCACACCAAACTGTTCCCTGCTATTCAAATTACCATCCTGACAGCACTTTCACTCCCAGTTACAACATGCGCAATTGAACAACTTTGTGCAAGGTGAAGACATGGCTACATTTGACAGTGAGTGAAGGCTGGTTTTCTGGCTTGTGTTTGTTGAGTGTCCAGAGAGAAAAGTTGAAGACCTATTCCAAGGAGAAGTTTATAAAAGAAATTATTGACCGTTTGGCCAAGACCCTCAAAGACTCCAGTTTTTGTTTAAGGAATGATCCACTTTGTATTATATTTTCCTTTATGTTATGGACAGAGAAGCATTAGCAAAAAAAAAGTCTGCCTGGTTTCAGACCTTATGTTTGGCATTCACCACAGCCAAGGCACATTCTGTGTAAAAGGTGTGAAATTCAGCCTTAGCAGGTTTTACGTAGGTTTAGAGTCTTACGGTATTGTTGTTCAATTGACAAATTGAAGAAGTATGTCTTTCTAGTGCCTTTTCTTGTTATTGTTAAATGGAAAAATGAAGCAATTTGTTAGAAATTAGTTCTGAAATGTATAATCCCATACAATACAGTAAGTACAGGCACAGCCCACCATTGTTTCTCATTGCTTCTCTTCAGCACCAGGTAATGGTGCATGGGGTTCAGTCGCATGAAGACTGCAAATAGTCAAGTCAACAACCTGTAGTTACAAGTCATAGACCTTGTCCCCATCTGAGAATTATTTCTGTGGACAGGTATGAATTTAACTAGGGATGTTATGGGAGTCTGGGAAGCTGTGGAGGCTGATGGACCTCCCTCTCCTCGGCCTCCTGGACATCAGTCCACAGACTGCTGCTCTTGCTCAACTTGGCATGCGCCAAGCCAGGCAAGCACAGTGGTCCCACCAAGCCACCATTTTGCATAAAAATGGCGGCTTTACACAAATGGCAGATATAAAGGGGCAGTTTACGCAAGATTACAGGTTAAATGGACCATTTATGCCTGTACTCTTGTGTAAATGGCTGCTTTACAGCTGCCATTTGCGTAACTGGGGATTCACAAAAAAGGCAAACTGGTGGCTCAGCAAGGGATCAGTCATCCATGTGCTGCTCACTGGTCACCCATGGACCACCTGTCAGCTCACCATGAGAGACGAATAGGGGCATGCGGGCGGCAAGGGTCTGGCTGGCACGCAGTGCAGATGGTGGTGAGTTTGGCCATCCCTAGATTTAACCTCCGTGTTTTCCCACATGATAATGACATTGTAGCATAGGTCAGTCCCCCTTGGATCTCCAGGGCCCTCTCAACCATATTTGGCCCTCATTCATTAGGGTAAGTATAAAAATCCCATCTTTAAATCCCTGGGATGCTAAATATCTTTGTCCCATATTTAAAGCAAAGATGCCATTTTATTTTTAAAAGCAGAGTGTAGCATATAATAGTGTATATTAAGTAATGATTTTGAGAATATTGCTTAAAAGAAAGTACCTGTTAATAAACTAAAACAGCAACAATTGCCTGCTAACTATAGGATGTGTTCTGATCTCTAAGGCAGTGACCTTCCATTACATTTACACCAAATGGCCAAGAAATATTTCCCTGGTACTAATTAAAATGTGGTTGAAATTATATTGCTGTAAGCAAGCATGCTAAAGCAACAACTAATTACTCAGAGCCCCACCCCTATCAATATCTTGTTATATGCTGTTTCTATAGCAATGAAAATATGCCCAGTAAAGGGGATGGGGGAAGCAGATTGTGATGTAATCTCCATTCACAGAGAGACAGGTATAATAATCTGCAGCATGAACAAAACAAATGCTTTTGGTTTACAAACAGTTACTCATGTCATGTGTGTTTGGGAAGGCATAATGCAGGAACAATGGATATGGGATCAGTCCAATCAAAATAGCAGTGGTCATTCACAAAACAATTGTTGGGGAACCACACAGATATCTTGCAATGCTGAGGTGATGAACACATGTATGTGTGTTTTTAAAAACACACACACCTTTGTCCTTATTTAAGCCACAGGAGATAGGATTGAACCTCTTGATGAATTGTAGTTCAGCTATTTTGTGTTTGAACCTGTTTCTGAAGATCCTTTGTTCAAGAATGGACACCTTAAGGCCTGTCTGTGACAATAGGTATTCCTCCCTCATTCCATATCAAGATTGTGATCACTGAGACACCACGTGCCAGTTCACATGTCACAATAAGCCACATTAAAAATAAGCCACAGTGGGTTGGTTGTTCAATTTCTAACCCACATTACTCCCGGCAGCTGATCAGGCACTCTACAGCTTGCCATGGCTTGTTTCCCCCTTAGTCCTCCTGCCCGCTCCTGGCACAAATCCCATGGGCCTTTGTGGCACAACCTCAGTTGCTTGCTCTGCTCCTCCACTAATGAGTGCAAATGTACTCATTTGTAGAAGTAGTTTTTCTAAGAATTGGGGGGGGGGGTAGGTTTTGTTTTCACCTGCAGGGAGATTTGCACATATTTAACTTTATTTTTTCCACCTTTGGGGAGAATTGTGCAAATTTAACTTTTTTTTAACTTTCAGGAAGATTTGCACAAATTTGCAGCAACTATTGCACTTTAGCAAATTTGTGCAAATCTCAAAGGTGAAAAAAATGAAATTAATTTCTGCAAATCTCCCTGAAAAGATGAAGTTATAGTTGTGCAAATCTCCCCAAAGGAGAAAAAAATAACATCACATTTGCACACGCTTCCCCAAATGTGAAATAAATAATGTTAAATATGCGCAAATCTCCCCAAAGGTGAAAAAAAAGTTGTTATTTCTTATCGATGTATTGGAAAAGGGGCAGATGGGAGTAGGAAGGATGGAGGCAGCAAGTGGCACTAGTGAGATCACAAGAAGCTACTGGGTTTTTCACCACGCTTGCCAGGAAATTCTGTAGCCCTTTCTGACAAGCCATGCATAGCTACTCTGTGAGATTCACACATCACAAGAAGCCACTCTGAAAACAAGACACCGTGAACAACCCAACAACAAGCCATGGGTTCTCAGGGTGGCTTGTGCATGGTTAACAAACTATGTTCAAGCCATCGCGTTGGGTTTGCTGTTTGCATGATAAGACAAGCCACACTAACACAAGCATGGCCCACAACCACCATGGGTTGTCATGTCGTGCGAACCAGGTCAAGGATTTCAACATCAAATCAGTTCAACATCAAATCTCTGCCTGATGAAGAGATCTGAAGATCTCAAAAGCTTACATTTTGCTGTGATCTTTTGGTTGTCTTAATAAAGGTATTGCACTAATATGGTTTAGAGTATTCTCATTCTGTGTAAATTGTGAAGAATGCAAATGAGCAACTCTGAACAATGCAAATATGTGATTTTAAAAAATTATTTCCAGAACTCAGAGCAGTTACATTTCTTTGCTGCCCCTTTCCAGTTTGATATACAGTTTCAGTGGCAAATTCTTGGTAATCCGTCAAGATGCACTATACAGTCCTTAATATAAAACCACAGCAACATTCAGACAAATAATATTGTAATAGTTGGTACCCAAAAGGAGAAGGGTGCTTCTGGCACTGCCTGAAATTAGTATTTCACTGTGATCTAAAAGGAAAAAGTGACTCTAGCCAGCTAAGCACATCCGCAAATAGCTTTATAGCCTCCACACTGGGCAAAACTCCACTATAACCTAATATTGGAAACTGTTCCATAGTCTATGTGAGCCTTCAGGGAATGGTTTAATAAATCAGAGCTTTTTCATGCCATATTTTTCAAAGCAATGCAGGAATCATTGCTGATGTATATGCTCTAAGATATGGAAAATAAGAAAATGCTTAGGTTGAGGAAGAAACAACTTTATAGCAAGCAAAGCATTTGGGGCATTGTATATTATGGGTGCAATCCACAACTGCTACAATTTAATAGGCAATTTGCCACTGACTTCATTAAAATGTAGATGGCACCTTATGAATTTAAAACTGGGACATGTGTCTGCTCAGAATTTGGACACTAACTCTGTAAAACATTTATGTACGTACTTTACATTCATACACAGCAACTACTGACCTCATGCTCATGTATAAAGTAAAGCTGTCATGAGTGTGCGTGTGTGTGTGTGTGTGTGGGATCTCAAGGAACAGAACTTTAAATGGCTTGCTGGGAAAAGTCAAATTTACATTCTCCTAATGTGGTATTTGTTTTCAGTATTCACAAACATAGCTGGGTATTGAGTTAATCAATGCAGCCAGGGCTGGCACTTTTATGTACTTAGTTATTTCAGAAGATTTCTGTACCACTTTTCATTTTAAAATAATCCCCCCCCAGAAGTTCACAAGATAAAACATGATAAAACAATAAGAGCGAAAAAACAATAACATCTCATTAAAATCACCAGGGTTAGGGATGTTGGAGAAATCTGCAACAGAATCAAATGAGTTCAGCTTTCTATAAATCCAACCCACAGATTCCTCAGCAGACTAACTGGCTTTTACCAAGTCGCATGGATCCTGCAGACTTGTGGACAGGTGTTTTGTTTTTGTTTTTTTTAACTTCCTGGAATTTTATGCAAATGTAGTCACAGAAAAATACATAAAATAAATTAAAAAACACTGGCCAAAAATGTGCAGTAGCCCCATAGGCTAAAGCATGAAAGTGCACATGTTAGGCGGATTTGCACATGGGTGGTGGTGGTGGGGATTTTCACAAGTGAATTGGCACAAATTTGAGAAATTGGAAAAAATCCAATTCTGCCAGTGAGCAGATGATGGAATGAAAGGGACCTGACAATCTATGAAACGCAGACAAAATGAAATTTTAAAAATGCCTTCATCTTCCTTATCTTCAGTGTCTGTGGGCTGTGCCTCCAATGTATATATCAAGGGTGGGCTCCAGAGGATTTGGGGATAAAAGGAAGATAGCAGCGGCTGTGACCGTTTGGCCCAGCACTTCACGTTATAATGCTGGCCCATAAAAGAAAGAAAGAAAGAAAGAAAGTAAGAAAGAAAGGAAGAAAGAAAGAAAGAAAATAAGAAAGGAGGCCAACTCCTCCTTTCATCTGTGGTGGGCACAGACCTTTGCTGGACCATCTTGGGTGCTGATGGCAGGCCTGAATTATTATTTATTTAGTAGTCATACTTCTCTACTGCTTAATATAATAAAATGCCTAAGCGGTTCACATATAGATATTAAGAATCACATTTGAAATACAGTATTCCAAACAATTCCAGTTACAATAACGATACAAAACAATACAAGGAGCAGTAAGATGGAGCAGCATATGATTAATTGAAATTAATTACATGCCAGGAAAAAAAAGGGTTCTGAATGGAGCAGAACCTTCATTTCCAGCACGGAGGACCTATTAAGGAAAAATCTAGCTGATTCATAAAGCGGATGTTGGCCAAGCAAGCAAGGAAGCAAACAATCACACTGTTTGTTGATAAGAGGGGAGAACCCCGGCAATTCTTCTGAAATGAACGAGAGTAGGACACTCTGGACTTCTGCCATCAATACAGTTGCAGTTTAACTTTCAACTACTGAGGACAGGCCCCAAATGGTGGTCACATGGAATATTCACTCCCTCCCTTCAGTAACATGCTATACAAATTACCCATGTCCTGACACCTTTACTCTGTGTTTCCCAATCCCAGCAGCAGCCAATGATGTGGAACAGGGGTGGAGAAGTGCATGGGGTATTCTGTACACTGTGACATTATGGAGTATGTTGTACATCACATTACAGAGAGAGAAAGCACAATGTTTTTGTGATAGCCCTGCGTTTCTTTTAATATGTAGTTCCACTTCCACTTTCAGGTTCCATCAATAAGTTAAAATGTCATTTTCTTTTACATTACTGTCGTTATCTAGTCTCTCATTCTGGTCATTCTTCATGATGTGGTGGCCAAAAAAAGAAGCAGAAATAACAAGGCAGCAAGAACAAAAAATACAACTCAAGCATATGTTTTTATAATTCAGAAAGCACATTTTTGGAATTTGGGAGAGGGGTAGAATAAGCAAACGGGAAGAATCTTGGATGCATGCATGCCAATGAGGTCACAAATGTTACCATTGTTATCTTCGCATGCCCCCACTCCTGAGGGATGTTGGAAATGCTGATATGTGTTCTTTATTTGTTCCTTGTTTTTGAAACCCTGCCTTCTACTTCACATGGCATCACCTAATCTGTAGTGTGTATCATCAACCCAGAATCATTGCAATCAGAGGAATATTATTGGCATTGGTCAAGTACAACCTGGAACGACAGGCCTAGAAAGATAGGCCATCCCAGAATTTTTCATAACTGCCTAGCCAGAACCATACCTGGGCTGATAGTACTCCAGATTCTTCTATCACATTGTAATGGACACAAAACATGTTATCCAGACTCCTGGAGCAGGATTCTAAACCACGCATGTGTCTATAAGCACTCCGATCACAAAAGTTATATATATTGTACTATGGCCATGGTCAGAACTCGGGGATTAGAAACTGGAAACGCGTGTGCATGCGAGAGAGAGAGTGTGCATGTGTATGTGGTATGTCTGTGTGAGTGTGAGAGAGAACTACTCTACTGCAATACTCTCAAAGTATCATTGCCAGAGAGTAACTGGAACAAGAATATGTTACCAAAATGGTACAAATCCATAATATTGTCATTATTGCTGGAGTGTGAAAATGCTGGAATTTAGATTGCAAAAATCCTGGGACCCTTCCAGCAATCTGCAGAGCTTTCCTCTGAGCCACTGTGCACATTCATTTGTGATATTCTTGTGTACTTTGTCATGCTACTGCAGTTCTCATTCTGTGTTCTCATTATAACTTATTTAACATTCTGTTTTAAGGCAAGCCATATTGAGCCACTACAAAGCCTATAGTGCAGTGCAACCTTAAGACTTTGGCATGGGTCTTCTACACTAGAGGAAGAGAAGTGTTGTCTTTTTTTTCGCTGATTTCTCCTTCACCTGAGGCTCCCTGTGCCCTCTGATAGGCTGCTCTTGATGGTTGTGGGGAGGGCCTACCAGAATAGTGTGGCAGGTGGTGCTGGGAAAAACCACCTCCTCCCTCTTCCTCCAGCAAAGGCCTCCACTAGATCTCAGTCCCTTATACCAAAGAGAAGGAGCCTTCCTGTTCCATCTATATCCAACCCAATATGCAAAGGCAATAGCTTCTCAAGCTTCCATGCAAACAGTAGATAAGAATAGGCAGGCTACGGCAGTTTTGGCAGAATTTTCTGACATATCCAGTCTGGGTCTCATGAACAGAATTAGGAACAGATTTCTCTGCAGGTTTTTTAAGTAAGTACTTAACAATACTATCTGACATTTACTATTTTTAAAATGAATCTAGAAAATATCAAAGTATGTATACTAGGGAGCGATGAATCAAATGATTTCTGGTCGGTGTTATTTTTGCATGTATTTAGTCATAAGTCCATTCTGTCCAATTTCCACATCAGTCTGCAATTTAAAACACACATACAGACAGACACATGCACATTTTTTTTCATACACAATTTCCCCTAAGATTTTGTACACACTGTCTGCTGCTAATATATGCGTTTTTGTACACAATTTCCCCTAATTTTGAGCTGAGAACTGCATTACAAAATTCGGAGTGTGCATTCATTTCGGAGAAGTGTGCAGTCTGAAGGATAACTGTGTTCTGATCGAAATATTAGTCAGGGAAGTGTGAATTAGGTCTGTTTGCTTAAAAATGAAGACCAAACAACATTCCCCTCAATCCTTTCCCTATTGTGTATTTCTTCTGGAATGCAGGCGTGTGCTGTCATCAAAGGATGGCTGAAGATCACTGCACAACAGCTGAAAAAGGGTGACATCACTAAGGATGGACGAAAGTCCCTTACCTGGTCCCACAGCTTGCTTCGCGGTGGGGGGGAGGCACTTCGGTTCTCCCCCCGAAGTTCAGGCCGGAGGGGGAGGCGCCCTGCCTCGCCTGGCCGAAATTCAGGCCGGGGAGAAGCGCCCCGTCTCCCCGGCCATGAAATAAAAAAGTAAATGTAAAAAAACCACACATACACACACACGTGATAGGCTACGTAACGATTTACGTAGCCTATCATGGCTAGATTTCCAAAGTCAGCTGTGATAGGCTACGTAAATCGTTACGTAGCCTATCACGGCTGACTTTGAAAAAAAAGAAAGCGCGTACGTAAATGGCGGCACCCATGGGCGCCGCCATTTGCATTCCTTATTTGGGCCCGGGTAGTCTACGTAAAGATTTACGTAGACTACGGCGAAAATAAGGGCAACGCAAATAGCCCATGGTCGCCGCCATTTGTGTACGCGCTTTTTTTTTTTTAAGTCACCCATGATAGGCTACGTAACGATTAGCCTATCACGGCTGACTTTGGAAATCTAGCCATGATAGGCTAAGTAAATCGTCACGTAGCCTATCACGTGTGTGTGTGTGTGTTTTTACATTTACTTTGTAATGGCGGCGGCGGCAGCCGGTCGGAAGACCGGCCACTGCCCCTGCCCCTGCCGAACCGCTGCTGGGACCCACCACCGAGAGGGACATTCGAGGGAGGTAAGTCCCATCCCGGGGGGGGGGGCGGAGGGCGGACAATTTCACTGCCAATTTCGGGGGGCCGAATGCGTTGGCATTCGGCCTCCCCGAGATTCATGGAGAAATTCTCCGCCATCCCTAGACATCACACCAGATGGAAATGGCTTCTTCTGGCAGTGCAGATATGCTCTAGATCACAGTGAATAACATCCATCTTAGAATACTATTCACTCTTTGTAGGAGGGTTAATATACTTTGATATTTGAATTATCATTTTGCTGTGGGGTAGGGATGTTATGCAGACTGCATCTTGCCTCCCTCCAACCTCAGTCCTTGTGGTATCCCCTCTACCCAGGTTAAAGAAGATGCATGGGTCAGGGATGTTGGAGGAATCCATTTTGGGGGGGGGTGGAATTTGGCAAGCTTTCGCTGGCTCGACACACATGCACAACCCGGACTCCAGTCCAACATCCTCCAGCTGGCCCGAGTCACCCTGCGCCAAGTCAGGCCAGCTGGTGGATTTTCCACTTTGCACAGCAGCAGCACAGCAGTGGGGGTGGGGGCAGGAAGGTGAGAGGGGAGGATCACTCCCCCTGATCCTCCATTTTATGCTCAGCAGCAGAGGCTCTGTGTGTGAGTCTCTCCTTCTCCTCTGGGGCTCAGGAGGAGAAGGAGAGAGTCGTGCATGGTGGCACCATGGCTATGCGCAAATAGCTCCTTCTCCCCCTCCCGGGATCCAGGATGGGGAGAAGCAGCCACTGGTGCATGGTGGTGGCAGTGCTGGTGGTGGCGGATGGCGGGTGGTGGAGTTGGGAATGGGAGAAAGAGCCCTTTGCACATGGCAGTGGGGGGGGGCAGTGGGGACTCCTGCTACCGCTGCCTGCCCTGCTCATCCTGCCTGGTAAGGTTCCTGAGTTTGGGGAACTATCACGTAGCTTGGCTTGCAAATTCAAGCCAAGCCAGATCTGTCATGGAGATCCATCAGGCCCCCAAATGGGTTCAGCACTTTGGATTGCTCCTATAGAGTTCTGGCTGGTTCTGACTAAAACCCATAATGGAACACAGCCCCACCAAAATTGGAGCCACCAGCCTCCACTGGGTCTCTCAAAGGCTACTTCTAAACAAGTAGAATGAACCTAACACCACAAAATGGGAGGTACCTTTGTGTCACTCTAGAGGCCTTTGGGCACCCTCTTTGGGGGAATTTTCCTGCTAGCTGAGAAGGGGCTAGAGGTGTACGAAACCCACTTACCAAGAGGCAATCCATCCCTCCCCCCGGAATCCTGCTTGGCCGGATCTGCTCCGTGGCAAGTCCACATTGCCGCTGGCCAGGCCCGTCCAGTGTAGGGAATGCCATTTGCGTCCCTGCTCTTTTCAGTGATAGGCTAAGTAACTATGTAGCCTGTCACGGCAAAGAGCAGGGACACAAATGGGCTGGCGTCCCCTATGCCGGACATCATTTGCGGCTGCAGCCCAGGGCAGCGGATGGACGGCAGCAGCAGACGGACCCGGACTGGCAGGCAGCAGGTAGGGTCTGTCCAGGGAGGATTTGGGGGGGGGGCAGTAGTCCATTCCACCACGGACTCCGCGGGGCCGGATTCTAAAGAATCCAGCCTCATTGCAGTCCGTGGCGGATTTCTCCACCATCCCTATTTGGGGCTTCTCAGGAGTCCAGTCCTCTCTAAAACATTTGACCCATGAGAGGGGCTCCACACAGGCACCAACGTGTAAGGAAGAGGCACTCTTCCCAGGGAAGGGCAACAGTTCAGTTGGTTGAGCGCCCGTTTTGCATGTAGAAGGTCCCAGTTTCAATCCCTGGCAGCTCCACGTAGGGCTGCAAAAGACCTCTGCCTGAAACTCTGGAGACCTGCTGAACCTGGGGGTGAACATGGCACCCTCCTGATGTTGTTCACTTCCCATCATTCCTCACCATTGGCTGTGCTAGCTAGGACTAATGGGAGTTGTAGTCCAACAACATCTGGAGGGCCAGACACTCCCTATGCCTGGTGTAGACAGTAATGAGCTAGAGAGGGCAATGGTGATACTCAGTATAAGGCAGCTTCCTATGTTCGTCCTAGCCAAAGACAATAATGTCTGTTTTCTAAAGAAGGTGGATATTAGTGGTTTAAGGGATTTCAGGGCAGTAAATATATATTAAAGGCTTGTTAATTCATGCTAGAAAGAGACATGAAAATGAACACTTAGGTAGCTTTTATATGGGGTGAACTTGACTCAGTTCAGCATTCAGTGCCAAAATATGTAGACAGAGGAATCTTGATGGGAATTTAATGTTCATAACTCACTTCTTTTGCATATACACTGTATGCAATCAACAAATAATAACTTGGAAAGTTTATACATGAAATCCTGCCCTGTGTTTCTTTAAATAGATGCGGGTGCTTCAAGGGGCAAGTGAAATAGAAGATAATGTGAAGCAGCAATGATTATTGTAATCTTAACATACTGACCCTGCAAAGAAATCTACTGTGTCAGCAGGAAATTTTTTACTGCAGCATAGCACCAAATGAATGAAAGAAAGAAACAAAGGAAGTGTGTGTGGGGGGGAGAGAAATAAAGTAAAATAAAATCCTGCATTCCTTAAATGTGAGTTATTGAGAGAGGGCAAGTACTTGGATAAACTCCAGCACAGTACATCTAAAAAACCCCGGTTGTTAGGCTCTCCATTGTTCTTGACTCTTACTGAGGGGCGGGGGAATACGCTTCGTATGCAGTAATCTTCCCATCAATAAGAACCTGAAGTTGTTTGTCCTGTTAAACTAGACTGGGATGCTTCTCTTACTTTAGAATCACACAGATGAGTAAGTACTAAAATAAATGATCTAGGCTGATGTTCTGGAGGCAAGCAGGCACTCAAGCAGGGGAAGAGAGTAGCTAAGTCTATGCCTGTGCAATCAGTTGTTCAGACAGAAGAGCATGGCTAGAGCTAGTGATGGTGTGGGTGCCCAATTGGGTCTGGGAATCCAGCAGCACCCCCCCAACCGCCTGCTGCCCTGAGCCACACACCCACGCTTGCCCTGGGTCCATCCCGCTATCTCTGTGCCTGCCATTTTGCGGGGAAAAATGGTGGGCGCAGATATACTCACATTTGTTCTTCTGCAAAATGGTGCAGAATATATGCAAGGTTAAAGGCATCAATGGCCCACTAATGCCTGTAACCACGTGTATATTGGCCATTCACAGAGCCATTTTGCGGAAGAACAAATGTGCACATACCTGCGCCTGCTATTTTTTCACAAAATGGCAGGTGCAGAGATCACCGGATGGACCTGGAGTGAGTGTGGGCAGCTCCACAAGTGTGTGTGGGGGGGTCAGGCATGGGTCTGGGGGCACATGAGCAGGGGCAGGGGCTTGGTGGGTGCCCAGACCCATGGGCTTGGCAGGTGCCCAGACGGGGGCAGGAGGGCTCCTGTCCATCCCTAACTAGAGCAGGAAGAATCCTATTGGCCCGTTGTATCACATAATGTCTGCTGAGTTGGTAGCTGTAATACTACCCCCTGGCCATCAGCGTGTGTAGAGATGTCCCTACCATTAGACATTACCAGTCATTACCATTACCAGTCTCAGGCATTACCAGGCATTGCCATTACCATTACCAGGTAATTGCCATTACCATTGCCATTACCATTATCATTACCATTACCAGGCATTACCATTACCAGTCCCAGGCATTACTAGGCATTACCATTACCAGTCCCAGGGAAGTTTTCTAAAATAGGAACAACATCAAGAGAATACAAGTGTGTGTGTGTGTGTGTGTGTGTGTGTGTGTGTGCGGAGCTGGCCCTACCATTAGGCATTAGGCAGATTGCCTCAGGTGGCAGATATTGGGGTAGTGTGTGTGTGTGTGTGGGGGGGAAGCAGTGGCAGCCTCCTGGCTGCTCCTCCTGAATTCCCCAGCTGTTCCCTTCTGTTGAAGAACATAGCTATATATGTTCCTCAGCTTCCTAAACTAGCCTGCTGCCTCAGGGGTGGTGGAGGACTATCCTTTCACAACTGTTGGAGTCAGTTTCAACTGCCAGTCCAGCTGACTTCTTTATTTGGGATGAGGAAGGGCTGCCATCTTGTCCTTCACCTCAGGAAACAAAAAGTCTTGGGCCTGCCCTGTGTGAGAGTGCTCTCCTCCTCTCCTGGTTGTCAAGATGCATGACACAATAAAATGAAATGCAGCTGTGCTCCTGGCACTTCTATGTCACACTGAATGCAATAAAACTGTCTTGACATAGTGTTGTTGTTTCTTAAGGCAAGTGGAAAAGCAAAGAGAACATACATTTAAGGAGAAATCATCAAGGGATCTCAGGTGGTTTTATTTAGGGATGTGCGAACACACCCCAGCTCGGGTTCTTCGGGTGCCCGCTGAAGTGCTGCCCACACTCCCCCCCCCAGACCTGCGCTTGAGCCCCCATGAGCTTGGCAAGTTGCCTCCACTCACCCTGGGCCTGTCCAGTGAATGCCCACCATTTTGTCACTTTTTTTTTAACGGAAAAAAGGGAGTTTAAAAAACTGCGCATATTTAAATATGTGCAGTTTGGGGGTGGGAAACCTTAATAAGTGCAATATTTGAGGCATAATGCCTTGGATATTGCACATATGATGCTTTTCCAGCCCCAAACTGCACATATTTAAATATGTGCATTTTTAAACTCACTTTTTCCATAAAAAGGCAGCAAAATGGTGGGCACTCACCCGACAGGTGGCAGTGAGTCCAGGAAGGCGTGAATGAAGGCAGGGGCTTGGTGGGCATGGTTCAGGGGTTGCAGACGGGGGGGGTGGACTCCTGGACCTGGCTGGGCATCCATGACATCGCTAGTTTTTGGAGAAGACAAATGTGGAGCAAAGACACGATTCTGCAAAGAACACATTCTGTGTGGAAAGGCCTGTCATAACAAAGGAGAATCAGAGGGGAAACCCTAAGCATATTTAGTTCAAAAACCAAATCCTAGAACTCCCAGCATTCCCCAGCCAGCATGGGGAATGCTGGGAATTGTAGGACTTATTTCTAACTAAACATGCATAGGGTTGCACCCTGAATCACTAACTTAAAACACTGCATGATATGAACACTTGTAACTAATAGGTGGAGGCACCAGGGGCCTAAGAACATAAGAATTGCCTTACTGGGTCAGATCAAGGTCCACTCCATTTTTTTTCAGCAGCAGCCAAACAGATGACTCTGGAAGCTCACAAGTAGGCTTTTGATGGAGGAAGCACTACCTATCATTGCAGAGAACTCTGGCTTCATAACCTCCGCCCAATCCAAAGCTGTCCTGGCATGAGCCTGTAGGGATGGTACAGACTGGAATCAGTCTGGGATTCCAGTGGACTCCCCCCACCCACCTGCACCCCTGAGCCATTCCCACTGAGCCCCTGCTTGACCCCCCTGCCATGCTCGCCAAGCCACCCATTGCAATTGCCATCTTGCAAAGAAAACATGGTCATCGTGACTATGTGCAGGAGTTATACGCAAAATGGCGCAGTTAATCACCAACATATGTAAGATTACAGGCGTAAATGGGCTATATACACCTGTAATCTTCCTTACATGGGTGATTCACACTGCCATTTTGTATATAGCTCTATGTGCGCATATTCGTTTTTTCATGAAATGGCGATCATGGCACTGGAGGACAGGGCCCAGGTTAGTGCAGGGGCTTGGCAAGCATGGCAGGGGTTTGAGTGCGGGTCTGGGGGATGCAAGTGGGGGTAGGGGCTGGGAAGGAGCCCAGGGAACCAGGATGGGGGCGTCACCCATCCATCCCTATGAGCCTGGTGGGATGGAAGAGAAGGAGTAGTGGCATTTCTAGTTTTATTTTTTTTCACCCTCCCAGGGGCCATTTTAATTTTATTTTGTGAATTTCCTCCCACTGAAAACTGTGGGTGGGAATTAATGCTAGCTGCAATGCTGGTGTAGATCAACAGCCAGGTTGTTGGCATGTCTGGGGGGCTGGGCAGAAGTGCTGCAGAGCCTCCCCCAGAATGCCCCTTGACCAACCTCTACCATTCCGATGGTTCTTCATCTTTATACTGGGCTTGGACTGGGCAGCCCTTCAAACAGAGGACACCTTCAAAATAGAGGACTATCCTCTGTAAAAGAAGACAGATGGAGATGGCATTCTGATAGAAATGACTGAGCAAATTCCAAATTGAATGGTCTCACTCACCATCCGTGAAAACCTACTGAGCAGAACACAGGACATAAAATGTAAGATACAGGAACCAGCAGGGCCCAATTCCTGCCTCGCCTACCCATAAAAGTCATTCATTCCAAGCCACTCGTACTACACAGTATTTTATATATACTGAAACAACCTAACAGTAGTATAGCAAAGACTAAGGAGCCCATATGTTCATTAACAAATGCCAATTAGTGCCAGACTACAGTTCTGCTGAGTGCCTGCATCAAATGATTTGAGGATGTCAAATACTCAGAGTCATTTGCTTCGATTTTTTTTTTTTTTTTTTACATACAAGAACAGAATAAAAGAACATCATTTTGTAGAGCGGGGGGAAATGTGAGCTGTTGTATCCAATTGTGCTTGCACATGTCAGGGTTGGATCGGAGCCCATAGAGCCCCAAAGCAGTTCTGATTCTGAATCTGAGGAAGAGATAGAAGCCATGGGAGAGGAACCTGTGCTCTGTTCAAAGGCACCACTGGAGGGAGAGCCCCTTCCCTGCTCACATTCCTGAGAGTGGTAGTGACCCTGGCAGGCAGGGGGAGGGACAACTGGAGCTTCAGGACGCTAGGCACCAGCAATAGGGACAAGCGGGAGATGGAGGGCGCCGAGAGGAAGTGCTCAGCCCGCTTGGCACGACGTCAACAGTTGTGCCCCAATGCCCCATGGAAAGGGGTGGACTTTCACCTCCTAGCCCTTAAGTTCAGAGGCTTCCCGCCTTTTCCCTCCAAAACGGAGACCAAGCTGTCGGGAGCGCCCTTGCTGCCTTCTGAAATCCTCAAGCCAGAAGGCCAGAATCAACACACAGATGATAGGGCTCTTTTCCAAGGCTTTATTTCCATTCAACCTAATAAGGCTTATAGATGCTAATTGCCTGAGCCTAATGAGGGAAACTTTAGAGAGCTGCCTATCTGGGGTTTCTAGCCTTAGGGAAGCAGTTGGTCTCTGTTTTGGAAGGAAAAGGCGGGAAGCCTGCCTACACTTTTTTTCTCTTTGGGGGATTATGGTTGAGAAGGGTCTGTAGACAAAGTTGTGGCTTCATGTGGGGTAGGGTGGGGGTATAGCTTTCAATTACACATGGACATCATGCTCTAGCTGGATTGAGGATCAGGCTATAACTTGTAAATCTGACCTGACTGTAAATGGAGGTTTTCACACTGTGGGCTAATTTGGTGAGAACATACAAACTGGGTTCACACAACACACTAACACACACTCAGTGGTTGAGTGTGGATTGTTGTTGAACCATGGGTTATGGTGTTGTCTGAACACAGCACATTTTCTGCAGGGTGATTTGTTAACCATGTAGAGTGGCTTATTCTTCTCAAACAGGCCACCTTGAAAACCCATGGTTTGTTGTTGGGTTGTTCAGGGTGGTTAACAAGCCACCCTGTGGAAAAAGCACAGCTTTCAGACAACATGATAACCCATCCTGCAGAAAATGCACTGTGTTCAAACAACACAATAACCCACAGTTCAACAGCAACCCACCCTCAACCACTGAGGGTGGGTTAACATGTTGTGTGAACCCAGGCATAGACTGTTTCCACATATAAGGTTTAAATTGCCACTGAGTCTCCAAAGCCATTTTTCTATCCAATTACCCAGAGGAATGGAAGTCTTCAAGCAGTGGCTAGACAGCCATCCATTGGGAATGCTCTAGCACTGGATTTCCTGCACTGAGCAGGAAATCGGGCAGATGGCCTACTAGGCCTCCTCCAACTCTGTGATTCTATCCAGCTGGGATGGGTTATGCAAGGATACTTGGCACTTTTCATCCAGTGGTCCATTGTGATCAGAAAGGGGTCTTGCCACTATCAGATCCTGGCATTTCGCTTCATTCTCCTGAGTAGGAGCGGAAACCAGCACAACCCAAGCTCATCAAAGTTCTCTGGGTTCCACCTTGAAGCTCAGTGTGATCCATGTCTGTAGCAGATTATGAGCTTTTCTTTGCTTGTGAAAATTGCAAAGTACTTGGGTGCATACTTATGTGTGCATTCAAAAGTACATAATTGTCTCCCATTGATTAAAGCCTGTTTGTGTACCCTTTTTAATAGCATGTGTTTTTTCATGTATATTTTTGTAATGTATGCATTTTTTCCACTGCAAACAGCATCGCAAGATCAGGAACGTGCAAGCTTTGACTGCAGATTGCACTCATGTTCAGGTTCGGAAAATCCTGTTCATAAACTGAAACAAATTTCTCATCCATCCGTACTCCTGAGGCATCATGGTCTGCTACCACTGAAAAAAGATGCTGGGTATAATAGACTTCTGCCTGAATAACATGTTCTCCCTGGATGGATTTTGCTATGATACAGGGTCTGGCTGATTGCTTCATTTGTGGCCAAGGAGGAATTCCTACCCAGATCAGGTTGACTTCGAATGTACCATGCAGCACATACTTGCTTGATTTATTTGGATTGATTTTTCCCCTGGCACCTTATTGCAGTGCAACTGTCTTACCGTCAGGAATATGAATTTCACGAATGCATATTGATTCTCCCATATTACATTTTTCCCAAGATGTCTATAAGTAATACATATTCATTGAGACCTTTCAGGATCATCAGGCCCAATATATTTGGTAGCCTCTTTTTTAAAACTGACACTTTCTCCTCTTGGTCGTGTGATCAAGAGTAGAGGTGGGCAACTTGTGGTACTCCAGACATTTTGGCCTCAACTTCCATCAGCCCTAGCCAGCAGAGCTGGTGGTGAGGGGAGTTAATGGGAAGGTCACAGGTTGCCCATTCCCAGAGATGGAAATTGTAGGCCAAAGTATTTGGAGGGCCACAAATTGCTTGTTCTAGAGCGTCAACTTTGCTTTTAGACTTCAGAATGGAATTTCAATATTTTCACACTCATACAAAAGAGCAGAAGAAATGTTGAATCAGACCAACAAAGATCTGTCTAGTTTTCTATTAAAGAACTGGCTGGTCAGAAGTCCCAACTAACTTGTGTTCCCAGCATTGGAAAATAGCTCTGAACTGGGAAGTTCTGTTCCTAACTATCAAAGCTAATAGCCATTGATCGACCTATCCTCCACGAATTTGTCTAATCCTATTACAAAGCCATCGATGCGTTTGGCAATGAATCCTACTGATTATGCATCACATAAAGAAAGACTTCCTTTTGTTTGCTCTGTACCTGCTAGTGCCAGTCAATTTTACTCAAACCATGAAGAGCCCAAGCTTAGACATGCTAATAATTTAATTTGTCAGCAGAATAAGCAATGGTTATTTTAAGATGCAAATCTTGGAAAAGGAACTGCATGGAATTCATACATCAATAAAAATAAAATGTATTTTATACAGATCGACCACTATTACAAATGGAAAGAAGAGGTCTTCAATTTTTAAACTGTTATTGCTCTAGCTACAGAGTGAAAACCAACAGGCAGAATTGGATCATATAATTATGCCCATATACAAGGAGGGAGACTATGTTAGTTGTCATCACTGACAGCATCAGCTGTATTCATATGCCTTGCCTTCCAAACCGTAGACAAATGAGGCATTTTATTATTTTTCTAAATAAAAAGTGTCATTCCAGCACATTATTCATTACTGATGACAGTTCCATGCATTGTGCATGAGAAATGCGAACAGAAAATTATATATTTAAAAGCAAGAAGTGGAAAAACTAGGGCTTTTAGTTTGTGGAAAAATAGCAATATTTTCATGCACCAGGCCAATGTTGAACTTGTTATTCAACCTCTTGGAGACTTCACTTTCCTTAGAATGATCTGATCTACAGTGCAATCCTTTGCATATCTCTGCAGAGGTAAGTCCCACTGAAGGCACTGTGTATAGGACTGCAGCTGCAGCCCTACTTTCGTATGCATTATCGTAAACACAATTTTATCAGTGTATCATGCAGTCAGAACAATATTGCAAGATGTTACAAAACTAACTTATCTGGGTGATGCCAGAAACAGAGGGTGCTTTTGAGCTCTGTCCACATGGACAGCTGTTCAATTTGAGAAGCGATGGGGCAAGGGAACAGTCTAGAATAGCAAGGGAAAGTGGGGCGGGGCTGCTGAGTGCCTACCTCAAGTCTTCTGCAGCTCAGGAAGATGGGGTCCTGTGTGAACAAGTTTGTTTTCAAGAGACGTTTAAAACTTGCCACCATTTCTGCCTCTCGACCCACATGTAGGAAAGTGTTCCAAAAAGTGGGCATCACCACTGAGAAAGGTCGCTTTTGTGCTGCTACCTGGTGACATTCCTTTGGCTGAAGAACAGCCAGTAAAGCCTCCTCATAAGATCTCAGGGGTGGACTGGGTATATATAGGGGAAGGTGGTCAGCTAGGACTAGGAATGACAAAGGAGATCTAGGGAGCCTTATGGGGCCCTTGGAAAGAGCAACCAGACATAATCGTACTCTTATGATCAGTGGCCAAGGACTAGGGCTGTTCAGGGATCCCCCGAACCAGTCCGGATGCCAATTTATGCTTGTAATATTGTGTAAGTGGCCCTTTTACAGCTGCAGTATACACACCATTTACTTACCGAAAGAAGAGTCACCATTTTAAAAGAAAACAGCGACTCCCTCCAAGACAGTGATGGCTGCAGGTGGTCCCTATGGGTCCAAGTAAGGATCAGGGGGCTCCGTGGCTGGGCAGATGGCTGTCTGGATTGGGTCAAAGTGGCCTGAAGCACTTCAGAGTGAGCCAGCCTGCTTCAGGCAGCTCCCAACCCACTCCGGAACTGGACTACTTCAGCCCAAATCACCCCAATCTGCTTCAGGATTCAGGATTTGGGCTGAACTAATGCACAGCCCTACAAAGGAAGCATTTTTTGCCATTTTGTGATTGGATATTTGTGATGTGACTTACACAGGGATGAGGTGATTATTCTTGGGGAGGAAGGAATGCCAATTTTAGGGATCTGCCAGCATTATATCCCAGCAAGTGAGGCGAGGGGATTAACAGAGCCTTTTCCCCCTTATGGGGCCACGCTATGCTGGAAAGGTACACCTACAGAGGAGGACGTTGGTGAACACCTTGAGACCCCTTTTAGGCAATGGGGGATCCCCAAGATTCGTCACTTTTGGCTGTGGGAACAAGGTGGGTGGGGTACTACAAAACCACTTTGGGAGAAATCATTTTCACCATCTAGAGTTGTGGAGCTCAAGAGTGGAGAGTGAAGGAATCTTAAATCACAGAGTTGTAGAGCTGGAAGAAACTATTTAGGCCATTGAGCCCGACTGCCTGCTTAGTACAGGAATCCAGTTTAAAGCATCTCTGACAGATGGCTGCCTAGTTGAATTCCTTGAATTCCTCCTGCACTGGAGAGCCCACCAACTCCCTAGGCAGTTCATTACATTGTCTGACTGCTCTGACCATTAGCAAGTTTTTCTTGAAGTTCAACTGAAATATGCCTTTCTTCAGCTTAAGTCCCTTTTTGTGCCCTACAGTCTTGGATTCTATTTCATTTCATTTTATTTAATATATTTCTATACCACCCCATAGCTGAAGCTCTCTGGGCAGTTCACAGGAATTTTTTTTAAAAAATCCATTACATAAAGTATAAAACCATTCACATAATGACACAGAACAAATAGCACACACAACAACAGCAGCATATATCTAAAACAATTTAAAACAGTCAGCCAGATACAATCAAAGAGATTCCTTATATGCTAAATATACTCTCCCTCAACACCTGAAGAGGTGTGGCCAGTGGGTAGGGATGTGCGAATCCACCCCCGTCCGGGTTCTCTGGGTGCCCACCCACCCCTGCCCCAGCTCACCGATCCCCAGAGCACTCAAGCCCCTCCCATGCTCAGCGAGCAGCCCGCACTCACCCTAGTGGCCTCTTCGAGCTCCATGGTTGCCATTTTTTGAAAATAAAACGGCAATCGTAAAAAATTGCGTATGCGTGAAAATGCACAGTTTTGCAAATGCACATATTTGCATATGCACAAAATGTGCATTTTTGCTTGCACATATGCAAATATGTGCATTTGCCAAATGCATATTTTCACATGCACCAATATGCACATTTTACGATCACCATTTTATTGGTGATGAAGAGCTTGCTGAGGCCACCGGGGTGAGCACAGGCTGCTCACCGAGCATGGGCAGGGGGAAAGCGTGAGCAGGGTCTCACCAAGCAGGGCAGGGGGGGGTCCTCTGGATTCCCGGACCATCCCTACGGGAGCATATACCTTCAGCTCATGGCCTGATATAGTTTACTTCAAATTCAAGGCTACAATTGCTGGTTCCCGTACTAGTAGTGGCCAATATGGAGCCCTGTTTCAGATCTTGTCCTGTTAAAGAAACTTGTGTCCCCCACAGACACGTGTCTTGTCTTGTTATTCCTGGTCCACTTGCAAATATTTTCGTACTTACTTTGAGAGAATATTATGTCCCAAAGATATTCATACATCAGCCCTGAAAGACAGGAAAAGAGCAACACAGAGACTTGGTTCACACAGTCACAGAGTGGTTAAAAAGCCCATTGTCTGATGCTTAGCTTATTATTATTATTATTATTATTAGTATTATTAGTATTAGTATTATATCCCACCTTTTTTGCAATACTGGGACTCAAAGCGGCGTTACAGCATTAAAACTTGTACAATTAAAACCTATAAATAGAAGTATACAAAAGTTTAAAATATAATTAAATCATCAATGGTATTAACATTGTATAAAATATCAAAATGTTAAAAGACAACAAGAAATATAACCATAGTATCCATCTGTCATATTCTCACAGGTCCAGACTAGCTATCCCGAAAGGCCTGCTAGTACAAAAAAGTTTTTACATGCTTGCGAAAGCCTATCAAGGAGGGTGCCACTCCCTGCTCCCTGGAAAGGGAGTTCCAGAGCCTTGGGGCAGCCACTGAGAAGGCCCTCTCCCGTGTTCCCATCAGACGTGCCTGTGATGGTGGCGGGACAGCGAGAAGGGCCTCCCCTGAAGATCTCAGGGCACAAATAGGCTCATAGGGGAGAATACGGTCTTTCAGCTTAGGACTCTCTTGAGAAAGTTCACATCAGATAAACTTCATATTGTGAAACAACAGTCTTCATAGCATTTCTGAGGAATGAAACACATGGCAAACCTACAAGACCGTCATTTCAGATCCTGGTTGCTTTGATAGATTGATATAGATTCAGTGCCATCAGTCGTTCTTCATGGTGCAGTTGCATTGCTACTAACTTGATTACAAAAAAGATGGTGCAATGGTGACAATGAGTGTTATTAGTATAAGAGAAAGGTGGTTTCATTTTGTCTTGCAATCAGAGTGTGAAATGATCTCTAGTCCAATGTATTCCAGTGGAGAAATGTGAAACTTTAATTGATTCCCATTTGCCTCTCCATTCACACTTGAAGTGTCATTTGACAGTAGATAATTCAAGCTATAAGACCACTTGCAGGCAGCTGTGCTTGCCAAACACTTTATTCAGGCTTATGCAGTTGCCTGGGGTGACAGATGTTCATCCTGAGAAGTGCAGTCTATTGTAGACTTAGCTCAGTGATACAGAATGTCATTTGGTGAATGAACTTGGATGGTGGAAGTAATAATCATGGTCTTCTATGGAGACACTTCACCGTAGGGGTGACAGATTCTTTGAAGAACACAGAACAATACCTCAATTGTATAGCATAGCTTGATGTCATAGCTTTAGAACAGGTGTGTTCTAAAGCAAGAGATGATCAGAAGTTCATAGGATCCCTGCATTGCATAGGGAACTTGAAATGTGCACTGGAAAAACAAACCTGGGCCCTCATTAGGACTGCAAGAATAGAAGCAGACCTCACAAAAGATACATGGTTGCCCTCTAAAACAGCATCTTTGTTCCCCACTTCTCCACTTCTAGCTAAGTAAAAATGCGAAACATGACAATGTACATTTTTTTACTTAGTAGCATTATGGAGAGATGGGTGGATCTGTCAAGCTCAATCTCATGGAGGATCTTGTTTCTTCATCATCAAGCTCATTCCATCCCAGTTCCACACAGAAATTTGTATGTATTTTTGTGTGTATTTTGCAAAGGTATGCATTTTCTAAGTGCATTTGTCAAAGAAACACATTTTTGCATGCATGCCCCCTTTAACTAAAGCTTTTGTGTTCATTTTAGAAATGCATGCAGCTTTCTTTGTGGATTTTTCAAATGTGCACATGTTAGCGGTGTTACATGTTATGTGTGCACTTGTTTTTCTTTTGCGAAACACATTGCAAGCTTGGAAATGTTGAATTTCTGACTGCAAATTTCATTCAGGTCCATGTTCCATTGTGGGAGTTATGAATTCGATAAATTCATTTTTAAAAAACACTCAACAGAGTAAATATCTCAACTATCCCTATTATGGGTGAGAGGGGGGAAAAGAGCTAGAAGGACTGCTGTATTCAGCTGCAGTCATGGATCTCTTATAACATTTCATCTTGTCCCAAGACTCACCCTACAGATGAGCTCAGTGTTCAGTGCCAGCCCAAGACATTTTGCTGCCTGATATGGTACCCCAATGGCTCTCCCTAAGGATGAGAAAGAAATTCATTCAGGGCAGAACCCAATGGGTGCTTATGACCCCTCCAATGTTCTCCACCCTGCCAATTCCCTTCCACAAGTGGAGGGTCCCGCAGATTGCATTGTGCAAGCAGAACCCATTGCTTGCACAAGGAAGTTATAGTGTTTCCTAGGGGAAGCCCCAGAATGAAAGGAAATGCTCATTTCTGGAAGGAGGCAAGTTGGCGGAGCTCCCTTATGCGAGCTCTGCCGATGTGCCTCCTTCCATATACAAATATTTCCACTTATTTCAGGTAAGTGGGGGCCGCTTGAGCAACGCAATTGGCGGGGCAGAAGAGAATTAGTGGGGGCCTAAGTGCCCCATTGCATTCTGCCCTCAGTTTGCATTTTAATGTGAGCACACATAATTTCACACTTTCAAACCATTACGCAAACCAAAATTCAGTTATCCTCTGAAATCCGGACTTCACCAAATTCTTCAATGGAGTTCTCCAGTTAAAAAGGCATACAAAGATACATATATTATGGGGTCTGTGTGTTTAAAAATGCATTGTATTAGGTAAATTGATTGCAAAAATGTGTTCATTAGGGAAAAAATGCATGCATGAGAAGAAATATGCACAAAAATGCTTATGAATTTTCATCCCTACTCTCTGCCTCCCTCCTCCCATTATACACTTTAAGAAGTCTTGCTACAATATTCAGGCACCAATTCCTGCCTTCATCTACCTCCCTCATGATCCTACCTGATGCGAGTTGCTTCTCCTGCTGCTGCATGGGAGGGCTGACCATGTTAGTGATCCAAACATTTAAGTTTGATCACATTACCAGAGCAGAGCACCCCCAAAAACCTGATTCATGGTACATTCCTGCTGACTATAAGGCTGCAGTTCTATACACAATGTCCTGTGAGGAAGGATCACTGAATACTCTGGATCTTGCTCCTGAGTAACTTCCATAGGATTGTTTACACATAATAAAAAGAATCCGATTCTACTTCAGGTTTGTTGTACAATACTGTAGTCAAGCCCACTCCCATAACTATTAAATGTTACCTTTATAAATGCTTTCATTTTTTTTTTTTAAGTGGCAAATTTCAAATTACATTTTATCTCTTCAAATCGAAGCTCAGCCCCATGAAAGATGGTCATGCTTTCTGTGCATGATAACACCATATGAGGAAGTTCTCCATTTAGGAATAGCTATTAAAGAAGAATATGGTTCACTTAACATAAATGATTTGATAATCAGGGAACAGTTTCCAATGGGAGGTTGAGCTGAGGTAGACTAGTATCAAAATGGATTTATCCTGAAGACCAGAAAGAGAAAAGATATTAATGAATAATTTCTATGTTACACTTAGAGGAGGGAAATTCTGCAGTGAGTACTTACTTTTAAATAAATTTCATAATTGTACAGATCTAACATTCGGTCCCATAGGAAATCCAAGTGAAAGTAAGAAAATGCATTGTTGAGGTATTCACCATATGGTAGCTTTCTCTGAACAGTATACCAGACAACCATCCAGAACAGCCACCCATTACACCTACTGAAAAAGGAACACTTTAATCTTATAACCCATGTTGATGTTTGCTAATGTCTACAATCATATGAGGGGTAATTAAGTCTTCCGTGTTTTTAAAGGCTGTGACAAAAGAATATAACATTCAAAAGTACAGATAACTGAAAAAGGGAACATTTACATAATACAATGTGGTCCTAGGTAGGGATGTCAGTAGCTGTGGAATACAGCCCTTTTTGGGCTCGATAGACTCCGAAGGAGCACCTGGCTATGCTCACGCCTGAAGACTGAGCCACAGGGCCTTCCCCCAAATCCTGGAACTTTACCCATTCTATAAAAAAAAGAAAAAAGAAATAGAAATCTGCACAAATTGTGGGGTGAAATTTGCATGATGTACACAAATTTCAGCCTCAATTTCCACAATTCACACCAATTTCAGCCGCATTTTGCTCAAATTACACAAATTACAGCCAAAATTGGCATAAATTATGCAAATTGTGCCCTGCAGTTTTGCACACATTTCTATTTACTTTTTTTTGGAAAAATGAAAAAATCTGCAAACTGGCCCGACTTGATGAAGATTGAGTTGGACCAGCTTGTAGGGAAACAAGCCGAAGTCCAGGGACCCAAGCTGATGAAAGCTCAGTGAGCTTCACTCCCTGGACAAATTCCTCCGACATCCCTAGTCCTAGGCCCTAGGTTCCCCCAATATCCTAAAAACGTTGCTCTAATTTTCTTTGCTGATACTATTAGATAGGTGTCTATGCATCAATATTGTAGAGATGTCTCCAGATCTGACAGCAGATAACAGACTGCTTCTAGGTCTGAGGGAAATCCTGCCATCCCAGACTATAAAACAATAAACTGAGCTCTAATGCCAGTAAACAAGGGACTTTTCAAGAGGCAATGCACCAAATCCTCAATCTGCTGTAGGCATTTATTTATTTATTTATTATGCTGCCTGATAGCCAAAGCATTCTGGGGGGTTCACAAAAATCAAAACCACAAAGTGCAGCATAAAATAATATCAAATATGAACGCTTAAAACCACATATAACAGCACAACCAGAATAAAACCCAGCAGCAATGCAGAGATTCAAACTACAGATTTAAAACACCAAAAGCTAAAAGACTAGGAAGCTAAAATACTAAATACTGGGAAAATGAAAAGGTCTTCATCTGGTGCTGGAAGGAGTACAACGTAGGTGCCAGGTGAACCGCTCTAGGGAGCACATTCCACAGCTGGGGTGCCTTAGCAGAAAGGACCTCTTCCTGGTAGCCACTATTTTGCGCACAGCTGCTACTCTCAGGATACATACTGTAGTGTCCCTTCGCTACACCTGAAAGCATCACACAGAATCATAATTCAGTAAGTGCACAATGTTGTGCCAAGTATCAGATTATCAAGATACTTAGCTTTAAGACCCGTGTAGGCTGAGGGAGCCATTCTGCAATATTTAAGGTTGGCCCTGTCCTAACATCTTGGGAAGCATCCCAAACAAATATCCCTCTTACTCACCTACTCCATATCATTGACCTCCCCATTAACCACTGGCTTCCAAGGAATTAACCAGTTGAACTTGATTATCCATTGGCTGAAGACTGGTACTCAGGATTTCCTTCAAGGGCAAGTACAATGGCTCCCATGTGGTCTGAATCCTAGCACTTCTCTTAAGCAGCAGCACTCTCCCAACTTCCTTTAACAACATTTTGAGGACATGGTGCCAGCTTATTTTAAGATGTGCTCCAGATCTCACTCATTGCAAGTAGACATATGGAGAGGTGTAGAAATATTGTCTCAACAGGTCCATAGGCTGACTTTTCAAGAGTAATTAGTTATATTTTATTTACTATTTATTTGTTTTAGGTATTTGTATACTACTCTACAATTCTGTTCCCAGGGCAATTTACATTAAAAAAAACCCCAGTTAATTAAAATATACATGCAAATAGGCAGCAAGTTCTCAAAATCAACATAAGAACCATCAGAAAGATTAAAATTGTTTGGGTAAATAAAGTCATGTTTACCTGGCATGAAAAAACACAAGAAAGTTGGTGCCAGGGAAACCTCTCTAGGAAGAGGCGAGCATTCCACAATTGGAGCACAACCACTGAGAAGTCCTTCTGACTTCTGTAGGCGCTTGGCTTGCCTCACTTTGGTTGGTGGGAACGCAACACTCTGCTGAAGACATTAATGTACAAGCAGGTGCATATAGAGGCAGGTACCCAAGTCCGAAGTCATGAGGGATTTTAAAACTAAAAAAAATCACCTTAACTGGACAGGAAGCAAATACAATAATACCATTAAAATAAATGTTATGGGTTGTTGTTGTTTTGTTACCCATTCTTAGTTCAAAATGTAAGTTGTAATATTCTGTCCTAGAATTATTATTTCTTTAATCATTACATTTCTATCCCGCCTTGTTTCCTTTTGCAAGGAACCCAAGGAGGCTCAAAAAGTCATCTGCCTCTCCATATTATCCTCAAAACAACCATGTGGGGTAGGTTAGGCTGAGAGTCAGTGACCGGCCCAAAGTCAAACATTGAACTTCATGGCTGAGTGAGGACTAGAACCCAGATCTCCTGAGTCCCAATCCAGCACTCTCACCATGACACTGCATGGGCTCTCTGTGCAGTTAAGGCCACTGACTGTGCAATTTGGTGTTGCAACACCTAATCAATGGACAGTCCAAGTGTGTCATTCTGTTAGCACAAATGACGTTGCACTAACAGAAACGAGGTTCTGAACTATGTGCAAGAGGAGAATCCAATGAAAATTAAATATGCACAATGGCACTCATGCAAGTGGTTCTGCATTACGCTTGTGCAACCTGTTGTATTACTGGTTGGACATTACATTTGTGCAACCTGTTGTGCATAATGCTTACGCAAGCCATTGTAATAGACAACCATAATGCACAGCCATTTATGAGTAATGCACATCTGCTTGTACAATGCAGAGATTCAGTGGAGCTCTGCTAGCGCTGTTTGAGTTTGCAGAATGACATCATTTGATACCTACTGCTGGATGTTATATTTTTATTTTTTGTAACTAAAGAAACGTGGCAATGGGAACTAAAGCAGAAGTGGCAATGGTAAGAAATGTCTAATATCATGGTGTGAAGCAAAGCTAGAGTAGAAAAAGAGGACTGTTTATATACTTGGGGGGGGGGGCTTCTAAAACTGTCAATGACTTTTTTATTTCATTGTTTGCAAGGTATTGGCAAATATCTGAAATGAACTTTGTCCTGCTGGTTCACTGCATGTTCCTTGTTGTTCCCATCTGAATAAGATTCAAAGGAACTCCTACACTTAACACAAAGCAAAAGAACTTACTTCTTTTAAATGTTCTAAAAATAAAGAAAAATGTGCATGATTTTCTGAACAGTGAGAGATTTGCACTGAATCTGCAATTTCAGCTACTGTAGGTCTCCTTTCCAGTTTGTGCCACTTTTAACCTTCTTTTTTAAAAAACAAAACACCAACAGATTTGCTTAGAGGATGAATAGAAGTTATCCAGCTGTTCAGATGAATACATTATTTGCTTTCACAATGAAAAAAGGGAAACACATCTAAAAGCACATGTAAAATATCCCTTTGAATTTTATTCTAAATCCAATTAACTAGCTAAAAAACAAAATAGTGGTTAAATCCCTTATTGGCTTCTTTTGCCTGAATTCTAGCCTTCAAAAGCCAGCTTCGATAAAAAGGTTTCACAGCTATTTCAAAAGGGTCTGGCATTAGCAAATCTCCAAAGAAGAAAAAATTGCATAGTTGTGGGGCAGCCAATAAGCATGCCCTTGATATTTTAATGTAGTATATATGGATGATATAGTTGGTGTCACAGGATCAGCTACACCCTGGCCCATGAGTGGAAGGGAGAAAACGCCAAATAGAGTGCCCCACTCCTGTTTGCCCTTTCCTTCCTGTACTTTCCCACTGCCACCAGGTGGAATTCTTGGCTGACTCCACCAAACAGCTTTAAAACCTTTTGGGTTTCTTGTAAATACCTTTAATTAATGTGGGGTTTGGCTTTTAGGCAAGGGCGGGGGGATCCAACAAGAAGGGAGACCACAAGGTTTAAAGAACAAAATAGTAAAAGTTTACTAAAAAAAAAGTATTTTTATTAGGATAAAGGTTTTAACATCTGAATGGTTCTCTCTCTCTCTCTCTCTCTCTCTCTCTCATTCTCTCTCTCTCTCTCTCTCTCTCTGTCACACACACACACACACACACACACGAGCAAAAAGGTAAGGAAATAACCAGGGTAAATGCATTCAGCTAATTTTTAACTAGGCTGTGTTCTAGGCAATGTCCCAAGTTCATCACGCTATCTTGCTCCTAGAGTTCTCAGCTTTTCTTCTTTTTTTGAATATATTTTTATTTATTTTATCTTTATAAATGAAATAAACAATACCAAAATTACCAACAACCTGATCAATACTACAGTTTCCCAACAATACAATATTCTGATGAGGACACTGCAATAACAAAAAGAGAAGGAAAAGAAACAAAAAGGAAAAGGGAGGAGGTAAGGAAGGAAGTGAAGAAAAAAAGAAGATACTTTCCCCTTCCCTCCCCTTCTCCCTCTCCCTCCCCTTTAAAGAATTAAGTTTAAACTCCAGTACCCCCCGGCCTCTGATGCCATTCCATTTTAAAAACTATATCTATAAACTTAACAATCTTACAGTTTAATAAACAACCTTACATTTCAATATCATATCATCAATCCTACATCAAAGAAACAGGCCTATAATTCATTCCCAGAAGCCTATATTATTATATATAGTGTTATATAATAATAAAACTTAATATAAACCTTCAACAGTCAGTAATATATTTTATACTAGATATATTATCTATTTTGAAATAGAAAATATAAAGAAAAGCAAGAAAAAAAAGATGAAAGAGAATAAACGAATATATGTATAATCATTTATCTTCTGAACTAACCTGGATCATGTAGACTAAACACAAACAAAGCTTGTTTAAAGATTCCACTTCATGGGGTTGTAACTAGGGATGTATGAAAATCACTTACCTTTCACGGATTATGCTGATGGTGGGGGGGGAGGTGCTCCGTCCCTCCCCCCGGAATCCTTGCTGGGGGGGGAGGCACTCTGTTCCTCCCCCCCTGGAATCCTGGACGGCCGGCTGTGCTCCGCAGCGATTCTGCGGAGCCACCGGCTGGCTCTGCCAGCAGCCGGACATCTGGCCGCTGGCTAGCAGGGATGCAAATGGATGGAGCATGTAAATGGTTACGTAGCCTATCACGGCTGACTTAAAAAAAACAACAACGTACGTACGCAAATGGCGGTGGCCATGGCTGCCGCCATTTGCGTTCCTTATTTTGTCACGTCTTAGTCTACGTAAACATTTACGTAGACTAAGACGGCGAAAATAAGGGGAACGCAAATAGTGTAGACGCTATGCTATTTGCGTTCCCCTTAATTTCGCCGTCTTAGCCTACGTAAATGTTTACGTAGACTAAGATGTGCCAAAATAAGGAACGCAAATGGCGGCGTCCATGGCCACCGCCATTTGCATACACGTTTTTGTTTTGTTTTTTTAAGTCAGCCATGATAGGCTACGTAACCATTTATGTAGCCTATCACGGCTGACTGCAGGGACGCAAACGGTGGTGGCTATGGCCGCCGCCATTTGCGTCCCTGCTAGCCAGCGGCCAGATGTCCAAAAACATTTACGTAGCCTATCACAGTGTTTTTTTAACATCACGTGATCACTTTTTTTTTTTTAACTGGAAATGGTGGCGGTGGCAGCCGGTCGGAAGACCGGCCGCCGCCGCCACTGCCGAACTGCCGACGGAGCCCCCGCTGGAGCCGCCACCGCCAGGAAGATCCGCCCAAGGTAAGTCCCATCCTGGGGGGGTGGCGGGCCATTCCGCCACCAATTTCGGGGGGCCAAATGTGCTGGCATTCGGCCTCCCCAAGATCCATGGCAGAACTTTCGTACATCCCTAGTTGTAACAGCAATCTCATGCATTTTTACCTTCAGCCATGCCTCCGCCATTTCATGATTTAGAAACGTCTTAATCTGACCTTCAGACATAATACGAAGCGTAGCAGGATATTTTAAGTAATATTGTAAGTTCATTTGTTTTGCCATATTTTTTGCTTTTATAAATTGCCTTCTTTTATTCGCCACCTCTTTGACGTAGCCTGGAAATAACATAACTTTATTTTGTTTCCAGGAAAGGCTTCCACCCTCTCTTAGGGTGCAGGATACAATCTCAAACACAGGATATAATTCTTTGTGGAGACTTTTGGAAATTGGACTATGATCGTGTAGTCAGTCCCTTTAGCATTTGGCACATGAAGTGCCTGCTCAATATCAAGTAAATAATCAGATGGGATAGGGAGTATCTCATGCAAGAGTTTATCCACAAAAATAGGCAATTTTAGATCATTAGACAGATTTTTAATCCCAATAATATGTACATTGAATCTCCTCGAGAAGGCCTCCAATTGAGAAATTCTATCAGAGGCATTTTGAAAACAATTTTGTGTCATAGTTTCATTTCCTGCCACTCGGTCTTCTAGCTCATTAGTTTTTGTCTCCATTTTTTGCCATGATGCATTAATTAAATCTACAGCTCCCTGCAAGGTGGTGATGGAATTTTGGATTAAATCCAACCTTTTGGCTTGCTCCGTAAATTGCGAAGATAAAGTCTTTAGCAAAGTAAATAATTCCCCTATATCTTCTGTACTCGAAGCTTTTGACACAGGAGGTGCGGGGGGAGTTGATGCCGGCTCCTTTCTTCTCCTCGGCGCATTCATGTTTCTCTCAAACAGATCTTGCAGGTCCTCAGGTGTTCTCAAATATTGTTAACATTTCTTAAATCATCCCTCAGAAGTTGTTGATATTTCTTAAAGCATATATTATTATGGAGCCCTGTTTTCTCCTATGGAATAAGAGTCTCAGTACAGCTTTTTGCATTGGTAAAGCTCTGGAGAGATAATCCTGGAATCCAGCCCCCCCACTATCTTGAGGGGGGACTTTTCTCCAAGATGTTATCCAGATGTTGCCTTGCTCCCCTTTTAATTCCAGGGGGGAATGGAAAGGTTTTTCAACCTTTTAAAAAGCTGTTTGAGAAAGCTCCCACAGAGCTGCCCATGGGATCCTACCAGAGTGACATTGGTTCCAACCGGAAGTCTAGTTCTCAGCTTTTCAAAGCATTCAGATTTCCCAAGAGCAGTTCTCTGATTTCTCTGATTTTCATACACTTTCTGATTCTACGTTCTTTCCTGCCTTCTTCTCTATTTCAGTCTTCCCCAGAATCATTGGGGGAACAAAGCAACCCCCCCTGCTATCCCCCGAAATGGGCCCGGAACGGATCCTACCTGTTTGCGGCTGTCCGGCACTCTGTGAATGGCTGCCGCATCTACAGCCGCCATTCACCTTCCCATGAATGGCCCATAGAGCCCCAGAGCAGTTCTGATTCTGAGGAGGAACAGCAATCCATGGGAGAGGAGCTCACTCATCTCTCACAAGCACAGCAGCTGGCAGAGATTCCTCCTGCCAGCATTCCTGGGATAGATAGTGACCCTGGCAGTGAGAGAGCACTGGAGGGGGGCTTGTGCAGACACAGGAAGCGACAACTGATGGAGGGCGCCAAAAGGAGGTGTTCTGCTCGTTTGGTGCTCAAACAACGGTCACTTCCTGAGGACCCAAGGGAAAGAGGGAGGATCTCTCCATAGCCCATAAGTTCAGAGTCTTCCCATGGTTCCCCTTCAAATGGGGACCAACTGCCTTACCTGGATCTTAGGCTACTCTGCTATCTTTCCCCAGTGCTGTTCCTTGGTTAGTCGCTAGTGATTAGTATCTGAAAGAGTCATAAAGTAATAAAGGAATAAAGCCTCGGAAAGAATCCTCGTTGTCTGTGTCCTGAGTTGGCTATTGGAGGGGACTGCAAGAGGCAGGTAGGGTGCTCCTGACAGGTGGCAGCTGCAGTGGTGGCTCTGGTGGCGGCCCTGGCGGCGGCTCCAGCAGCAGCTCCAGGTTGTCTTCTGGCCACTGCCGGGCTGCTGCGGCCGCAAATGGCGGCTGTCATAGCGGCCGCCATTTGCTTCCCTGCCAAGCTGTGATAGGCTACATAAGTATCTACATAGCCTGTCAAGGCAAAAGGCAGGGACGCTATGGTGGCCGCTATGCCATTTGCGTCCCTGCCTTTTGCCATGATAGGCTACATAGATACTTATGTAGCCTATCACAGCTTGGCAGGGATGCAAATGGCGTCCGGTGTAGTGGCCACCATTTGCAGCCGCAGCCCGGTTGCGGCCAGAAGTCTGGCTGTGGCCACCCCTGGCCCGTGGCTCTGCGGCCTTGCCCCAGAGCAGAGCTGGCCAGGGAGGATTCCGGGGGGGAGGGATGGATCACTGCCCCCCCGCGGACCCCAGTGGATGGAGGTAAGTGGGGTTTCGTACACCCCTAGTTTCATTCTGAGCAACCCAAACAGCCTGGTGCCAAAAGTATCAACTTCAGAAAGTTCAGCGAGAGGTTGAGGAGGAGGGAGGGGGAAGGAGAGAAGGGGAGAGGAGAGGAGGAGGGAGGGAGGGAGCTTTGGCAAATGGAAACTCTAGTTCCCAAATCACGGTTGAACATCACCCAGCAATCTCCAATCAGTGACAGTGGTGGGGGCGGGGGGAGACTGAATAACTGGAGAAAAAGGGCTATTTTTCATAGTCAGAGATCATTCTGGTGGTGTTACTTAGGGATATGAGAATCCACCCTGTCCAGGTTCTGCAGATGCCTGCCCACCCAGCCCCTGCTCCGCTTAGGGATGGGAGAACCCACCCAAGCTTGGGTTCTCTGGGCACCCACAGAAGTGCGGCCTGAGCTTGCCCCCTTCCCCCCTCAGACCCACACTCGGGCCACCCACAAGCTCGGCGAATTGCCCGGACTCACCATGATCCCATCTGGTGATGCACAATATTAGAGGCATGATACCTCTAATATTGCATATGTTACGCTTTCCTGGCCCCAAACTGAGCATATTTAAATATGCGCATTTTTAAAAACTCCCAATGTGCAGACAACAAAGGTGGGAAAATGGCGGGCACTCACCAGACCAATCATGGAGAGTCCAGGAGGGCATGAATGGGGGGAGAGCTAAGACAGCATCTCGGTGGGTGTAGTCCGGTTGTCGTGGGGGGGGGGCAATGGACTCCTGGACCCAGTCAGGCGCCCGCAACTTCCCTACCTCCGCTCACCAGTCCCTCCACCTCCGCTGCGATTTACGTGTTTTTAAAAAATTATTGACGTGTTTTTAAAAAATTCACTATTCATAGGGTTCCATCCAATGTTAGTCTAACTTAAGTCCCATTAATTTCAATGGGACTACAGTAAGTAGAACTAACATTGGATATGACCCATAGACACCAACAAAGTCATTCAGCATTTGCCTCTTTGTAAGTGCTACATAAACTGCTCAACACTTCAGGTAAAATAACCATTCTTCAATGAGGAGATAACTGGATTGTTCTTTATCAAACAAGGTACCCAGTCTCCAGGCAAAATACCATTTTCTATCCTTTGCAATGTTCAGCACCTTGTAGGCCTTAAAATATATCCCAGGTATGGTGGCTCTTCCTCTATAAAAATAAGTGACCAAAGTGTCTGTAGAACTAGATAGATATGCGTGGGATGTATTTTAAGAAGATGCGCACTCAGAAAAGCAAAATGATATATTGGTCATAGCCAGCCTTGCAAAATCACGTTAAGTACTTTTTTCCTGCCTTCATGGCTAAATGGTTCCACTTGCAAAGCTCCCAAGATACTATTATTAATTTTGCAACTACATGTATTTTTCAGCCCACACTGTACAGTTAATCTGCATCATTCTTCAGTGTCTTTTATTCGTGGTGTTGTGATATTTAGAGGTTTAGCACATTCAATTATGATGGATACTTTCCATTTATTCTTGTATACAAGAGCAGTAGTCTAGTTCAAAGACTCGATGCCGAATGTTTAGTTCCTTTTTTTTCCAAGTGTGTGGAATCAGTCCAAAGGCTGAAGCTCTGCATGAGTGAAGCATGATATCAGAAGAGAATTTAGCACAGGATTAGATTCTTTTAAAAAGTCATAATTGCATCATATACTGGCAGCATCTCTTCCTAGAACTGATAGGAAAGGCCCAGGGATGATTCTGTGGCAGCAAAACTGGGGCTGGCATCAAGGGAAGGCATGGTTGGGCACCTGCTGAGGGCTCACACCCACCCAGCAGGGATCCACTGATAAGAGCACCCTGGAGTTGCTCCTCCTCTTCACCATTGAAACCTGCTTATTCTTTGTTGTGTGCTCTGACCCAGACAACAGTAGTGGTGAGACAAAGGAGCAGTAGATGGCAGGGCCTACTTGCCCACTGATTCCTAGCCTGTCAAGATTAAGAAAGTAAGTTGTAGCAATGTTAAGGAAATGGATGAGAAGCAACAGCAGCTGGTGAGAATGGTGGTGAGAAGGTAGACTCAATGAAGAAGGGGCCTCTTAAGGGTGTCTTGCCCAAGGTTCCTCAAAAACCTGGAACTGACACTGACTGTACACTCAACAGGGAGCTGTGGTCAATCCATGGGTATTGGTAGCACCTTCAATGGATAAGGACCACCAGGATGGCAGAAGCAACACACAAGGAAAGAAATAGTGCAGATCAGGATCAGGCAGGTCATTGAGTGCCATTATTTGGTAGAAAGGTGGGGTATACTTCAAAAAAAATAAATGTATTATTATTATTATTATTAATTATTTTATACCCAGGCTTTCTGCAGGATGGCTTAAAACATTAACATAACAAATAATGAAAGCACTTCAGCGATTGGGTGGTATAGAAATGTAATAAATAAAAAAATAAAATTTGCGATATTAACAAGACAGTACAATACAACATTAAATTAGAGAGACATACAGCAGAGAACAAAGTGACAAGATATCCACATGGTAGAATAGCTACAGTCAGGAATAAGAACTGCATCACTTGGAACAGTTCCAAGCAAATGCAACATTGCTTCAATGAAGGATCAAACTACAGAAGACACCAGAGAGCTATGATAGGATGTTCCATCTTTTTCACACAGCCACACATTGGCACTGGGCCCCCAGATTAGTTCTGGACCACATTAGTGCCATTAAAAGCCTTCCTTTAGAAGAAATAGCAGCTGCAAAGAGGAGGGTTATTTTTATTGGGATTACAGCATGGGTGAAGGTGTTAACCCTTCCCTGAATATTGTGATCCGAATCCTAATCTGGGGAGGAGATGCTGGCATTCAAAATTTTAAAATGTAGACAGGCAGTTATTCCATTTACATCAAGTCTAGTTTGGCCCTGACCGTTCCATGCTATCCATTTAGGAAATTAATTCTAATTCTTACCCAACTTAAATGGGTGTCAGTTTAAACCAGGTACCAATTTAGTGAAGTGCACTGCACCCGAAGAATTATTATGACAAATGGTAGATCCATCACGTAGATGAAAATAGATTGATTGCTAGGAGCTAGCAATAAATTTTCAAAGGATGTATTCTAAACCAACCTAATCTCATTAGACACAATGAACAGCTTACTGGATAAAGGGGATTCTGTAGATGTAATGTATATTTACTTTAGGAAGAATTTGTATACAGTTGCTTATGAGCGTCTCATGAACAAGGAAGGAGCTTTGAAATTTGGGACCAGTCACTTATGTGGACTGACAGGCCTTCTTTGGATGCCAGCCCTAGGCGTGTGGTGCACAAAAAGCCACCACCACACAGTAAGTAGTCATGTACAAACAATTTGTGCACGTTAAGTGACCCATCACGTGGAGACTTTCCATGTCAGTGCAAAAGGGGCCTGCCCATGTGGTGAGCACCTACATGTATGACAGCAGCCTCAGTTAGTAGCTCAAACCCAGGCTTAAACATATGGGTTCACAGTAGGCTAATTTAATATTGTTGTGAAGACCTTATTTTAAAAAGAGAAAGGAAGGAAAGGCAGAAACATGGGGAGGCTATAAAGTGTTCACTATCTGATGTGGATTAAATTATTGCCCCATTAAAGCCACATGAAATGTTGTCATTTAATACAATCTATCCAGAGAGCCAGGGCCTGCAGGAGAAAGCCACCACCACCACCACCGGGGAAGAGGCGTGCTTGCCGCCGCTATGCCTGCTGCTGCCGCCGCTGGGCCTGCTGCCGCCGCCGCTGCCACCACCACCAGGCCTTCCCTGTGGACTTCTGCCTGGCAGACTGCCAGTCCCTGCAGGACCAAGCCCCCAGGTACCAAGCCAGCTGTGCTGCTCCACCTGCCCCCCCCCCGGAGGGGCTACATAAGCTGGCTGGCTGAGGTGGCGTGGGAGAGCCAGGGCCTGCAGGAGAAGCCACCACCACCACCACCACCGGGGAAGAGGTGTGCTTGCCGCCGCCGGGCCTGCTGCCGCCGCCGCTGCTGCCACCACCACCAGGCCTTCCTTGTGGACTTCTGCCTGGCAGACTGCCAGTCCCTGCAGGACCAGGCCCCCAGGTACCAAGCCAGCTGTGCTGCTCCACCTGCCCCCCCCCCCCGGAGGGGCTACATAAGCTGGCTGGCTGAGGTGGCCTGGGAGAGCCAGGGCCTGCAGGAGAAGCCACCACCACCACCACCACCACCACCACCACCACCACCACCACCGGGGAAGAGGTGTGCTTGCCGCCGCTGGGCCTGCTGCTGCCACCACAACCAGGCCTTCCCTGTGGACTTCTGCCTGGCAGACCGCCAGTCCCTGCAGGACCAGGCCCCCAGGTACCGAGCCAGCTGTGCTGCTCCACCTGCCCCTCCCTGGAGGGGCTACATAAGCTGGCTGGCTGAGGTGGCCTGGGAGAGCCAGGGCCTGCAGGAGAAGCCACCACCACCACCACTGGGGAAGAGGCGTGCTTGCTGCTGCTGGGCCTGCTGCTGCTGCCGCCGCTGCCGCCGCCGCCGCTACCACCGCCACCACCGCCACCAGGCCTTCCCTGTGGCCTCCTGCCTGGCATTTTTAAGGGGATTTTAACTGTTTTGTTTGTTTGTTTTATTTTGTTGGGGGGGATTTTGTGGTGTTTTTAGGGGTGGGTAGCCTGCCTGATAGGTGGGAGCGAGGGGGCATGTGTCCACCTGATGGAGGCAGTGGGGGGAGTGTTGGGGGCCAGAACATACCAAGGCTGGGTGGCAGGCGCTGGCGGAGCGCTAGGGGCAGGCCATGCTAGGTAAGGGGAACAAGGGAGAGATGTGTAGTATCTGTCCCCTGCTCCGGGCCTGTCCAGAGCCAAAGGATGGCTGGGGGAGGCATGACCCCATCTTCTGGCCTTCGTTTGCTGCTCTGCAATGCCAGGTCTGTTACCCAGAAAACCTCCCTCATCCATGACATGATCCTGGATGAGGGTGCAGACCTGGCATGTATTACGGAGACCTGGCTGGCCGAGGCTGCTGCTCCAACCCTTCCAGCCATGTGTCCAGCTGGATTTTCGTATGCACAGCAGCCGAGGGCTGGGGATCGGGGAGGGGGAGTGGCTGTTATCTACCGAAAGTCCTTGGTCTTCACCAGACCCCCTCTCCAGGAGACCAAGGTTGCTGAGTGCATGTACTGGAGGTTGGGCCCGAAGGGCAGTCTGGGGATTCTGCTCGTGTACCATCCACCCCGCTGCACGACTGACTCCCTGGCCGAGGTGCTTGAGGTGGTCTCTGATGTGCGTGTACAGTCCCCTAACTTACTGGTGTTGGGGGACTTCAACGTACATTCGGAGGCCATCCTCACAGGAGCACCTCGGGACTTGATGGAGACCATGGCCTCCTGGGAGCAGCACCATATTCTAACTGGGCCCACCCATGTAGCCGGTCATGCACTAGACCTTGTGTTTGCTTCTGGAGAAGCGGGGAGTGATCTGGAAGTCGGGGGTATATCCACCACCCCCTTGTCATGGCCAGATCACTATCTGGTGATGTTGGACTTCTCGGTTCCACAACCCCTCCGCATTAAAATGGTCCGCCCCAGGCGTCTTATGGATCCAAATGGATTCCTGAACGCGCTTGGGGATTCTCTGGGGCACGCAAACGGCCACTCGGTCGAGACCCTGGTGGGTGGCTGGAATGCCGCAATCACTGGGGCATTAGATCGGGTGGCTCTGAAACGCCCTCTCCCCCTGAACAGGGCTCGGACTGCACCATGGTTCAATCCGCGGTTACGAGCTCTGAAACAGGAGGTGAGACGGCTAGAGCGCCGGTGGCGGAAGTCTCGCTCCAAAGACGATCAGACACGGGCTAGAGCTATATCTTCAGCCTATCACATGGCGGTGAAGGCAGCAAAAAACTGCTCTACGTGGGGTTACCCTTGAAGACGGTTCGGAAGCTGCAGCTGGTACAGAAGATCACATCACTCCAGTGCTGAAGGAATTGCACTGGTTACCAGTTGTTTTCCGGGCCAAATTCAAGGTGTTGGTTTTGACCTTTAAAACCCTATATGGTTCCGGCCCAGCCTATCTTAAGGAGCGCCTCCAGCAACACCAGACAGGCCGCTTAACAAGATCAGCCTCAGATGGCCTTCTCTCTGTCCCATCAGCCAGGACAGCTAGACTGGTGGGGACGAGGGAGAGGGCCTTCTCTGTGGTGGCCCCCACTCTGTGGAACTCCCTCCCTAGGGAACTCCGTCATGCCCCCTCTTTAATGAGCTTCCGTCGTGCATTAAAAACGTGGTTGTTCAGGCAGGCATTTGGGGTGGGTTAGGGTATTTTAAAAAAAAAATATGGTAAAATTTTATTGTTTTAAATTGTTTTATGGTGGGTTGTACATCGCCCAGAGTGGCTGGGTGACCAGTCAGATGGGCGATTAATAAATTTAATAAATAAATAAATAAATAAATAAATAAATCCCAGTAAGTGCATCTTTCTAATTCATTGTCAAGAAGGATAAGCCCTGTTTAGGGGCAATGAAGAGCTGAACTGATTCTTACAATTATTAGCAGTAGTATTAATATTAGTATTAGTATTACTATTATTTCAATGTATGAGTCACCCCATAGCTGAAGCTCACAGGATGACATACATAAGCAAAGCAAAGACAATAAAACCAAAAATAAACACATTAAAATGTATTATTTTAAAAGCAGCAACCAAAAACCAGCATTTAAAAGAGATAAATAGCTGACCACCTAGACTGGGGAAGATTATTTTAAAATGTAGCATTGCACATATTAAAAATAAAGCAAGCAGCAGTTAAAAATACCTTCCGAAGGCCTGGAAGAATAAAAAAGTGTTTGTCTAGCGCTGAAAAGTGAAAAGTCAACAAAGTAGGAACCAGGTGGAACTCTCTAGGGAGGGAGATTCCACAATTTGGGGCCATGCAGAAAAGGCCACCCATGAGTGGCCAGCAGCCACCCAGCAAATCTCAGTGTGTGGGGGCCCTTGGAGTGGAGCAGCCATGGTCCCTGTCCCTTTCATTGAGTCCCCATAGCCTAGCCCCGCTGCATTCCACATATTGGAGGGTGAAGGTCTGAAGCAGGGAGTCTCCTCTACACAGGTTCCTCATGTGGGAAACCTACATACATACAGTGGGCTACCCACATCAGCCTAGGGATGTACGAAAGTCACTTACCTTTAAGCGAAATTGATTCGAGGTGGGAGGGAGGCGCTCTGTCCCTCCCCCCAAAATTCTGGCCGGGTGGCTCTGCTCCGCAGCAATTGTGCGGAGCTGCCGGCTGGCTCCTCCAGCGGCCGGACATCCGGCCGCTGGATAGCAGGGATGCAAATGGCGGCGGCCATAGCCGCCGCCGTTTGCGTCCCTGCAGTCAGCCGTGATAGGCTACGTAAATGTTTACGTAGCCTATCACGGCTGATTTAAAAGAAAAAAAACCGCATGTACGCAAAAGGTGGCGCCCATGGGCGCCGCCATTTGCATTCCTTATTTTGGCACATCTTAGTCTACATAAACATTTACGTAGACTAAGACGGCGAAAATAAGGGGAACGCAAATAGCATAGACGTCTACGCTATTTGCGTTCCCCTTATTTTCGCCGTCTTAGTCTACGAAGACGTGCCAAAATAAGGAACGCAAATGGCGGCGCCCATGGGCGCCGCCATTTGCGTATGCACATTTTTTTCCTTTTAAATCAGTCGTGATAGGCTACTTAAACATTTACGTAGCCTATGACGGTGTTTTTTAAAAATCTAGCCGTGATAGGCTACGTAAGTCTTTATGTAGTCTATCAACATTTTTTTGTTTTGTTTTGTTTTTAACTGGAAATGGCGGCGGCAGCAGCCAGTCGGAAGACCGGCCGCCACCGCCGCACAGCCGCCGCGCCACCGCCAGAGCCGCCGCCACTGCCAGGAAGATCTGCCCAAGGTAAATCCCGTCCCGGGGGGGGCTAGCGGGGTGGTGGCAGACCGTTCTGCCACCTATTTCGGGGGGCTGAATGCGCTGGCATTTGGCCTCCCCGAGATTCGTGGCGAAATTCTCTGACATCCCTACATCAGCCTCCCCTTCAATGGTGGCAGGGATATGACAGAGGGATCAGGTCGAGTGGGAGTGCTTCCCTCTCCCCCTCACTCATTTAGAATCCCAGGAGGGGAAATGCCCCAACAGCTCAAAGTGTGGCAACAAACAAACAAACAGCAACAAATGCACCCATAGCACATAAAAGAATGACTTCCATATGTCTATGTTTGTATGTTGATTTCTCATTTTCAGCATGCAATATCCTTAGGTGGAATAGTGGTATACAACTGAATAGCGAGATGTCATTATTCTGGTATTTTTCCTTCCTAAAATTCTCTCTCTCTGTGTGTTTCTCTCTCTGTTTCTGTCTCTGTGTGCGTGTGTCTCTGTCTCTTGTCTATCTCTCTGTGTGTGTCTCTGTCTTTCTATTGGTGCTGTGCTGAAATTTCTAGTCTGTAATTTTTGGCAATTCGGGATGAGGGGAGGGGTGAAATGAATTTCCCAGAGAAAGAAGCTGGAGAGGGGGAGAATTTCTAGGAATTTTATCCTGGGGATGAGGGAGGTGGTCCATTTACCTTTTAAGTGTGGAAGGTGGCAGAGGGTTCTTCTTTCTCTCTGTGCGTGTGCACTATCAGTGCATCGTGGAGCTCCTAGCAGAGAGGCAGTGCTACCCACAATACCCATGAGACCATGTGATGTCGCACAGTCTCCTGAGCATTCAGGAGCCATTGCCTGCCTAAAAGCCTCTGGGTAAAGAGTCCTGTGCTGCTGTATTCAAGAATGGGACTTTTAGAGCTTAAGGTGGAAATTCTAAAAGACCCATTCCTACTCCATGTTCAGTATGTTTTCCTCCTTTTTTGCTCATTTATTTGGAGAAAACTGCACCACAATTCATTGTTCATTTAAGAAGGAAATATCATATACATGGACAGGTTTTAATCTCAGGGTACCCTTCTCATAGGATCTCATGCTGCTGTGGTTGCCATCTCTATACTGAGCCAAGAAAGGAATTTCAAAAAAGTGTTATCCATATGAAAAGACTGACAAACAATTGTCATATGTCAAGATACATCAAGAGATACATCAAGAGAGTCAGCTCTATTTCCTGTGGTTTGAATAAGGACAAAGGTGTTGTTGTTTCATCAAACTGCGTACGTTTGATTGTTTATTTATTGCATTTAAATCCCACCTATTTCCTCCAAGGAACCCAAGGCAATGTACATAATCCTCCTCCTCTCCATTTTATCTTCACAACAACAGCTCTGTGAAGTAGATTGGGCTGAGAGTCTGCAACTGGCCCAAAGTTACCCAGTGAGCTTCCAGGGCTGAGTGGGGACTAGAACCTCGATCTCCCAGCTCCCAGTCCAACACTCGAAACACTACACCACACTGGCTCTGTTTTTTTTAAAATAATTGACTCACTATTGCAATGATGTCTATGTTATTGCCCAACAACATACTGTGAATGGCAGCTGTTAAGGTAATTATCACTGTCTGTACTTTCTTGCATTTCAGTTCCCATTGACAACAGAGTTTACATCTCCTCCCACCTCCCAGCATATATATATATATATATATATATATATATATATATATATAAACTGCCAATTTGAGGATAACACTTCCAGGACCTGATGAAGTGGACAATGTCTATGAAGTTAATGTCAGAAGAAATGTATTATCTTTAAGGTGTCACAAGACTAGGGATGTCAGAGAATTCTGCCACGGATCTCAGTGAGGCCAAATACCAGTGCATTCGGCCCCCCAAAAAGCCCCCGCCCCACCACCCCAAGAAAGGCATGCGAAACGGAGCACTTACCTGGTGCCTTTCACGCTGCTTTGTGAATGGCAGCCGTGTCTGCAGCCGCCATTTGCTTCCCCATTTAGGCAATGATAGGCTATGTAAATGCTGTAGCCGCCATTTGCGTTCCTGTTTTTCACCGTGATAGGCTACATAAATATTTACATAGCCTTTCATGGCCAAAAACATGAATGCAAATGGTGGCTGCCGTGGCTGCCGCCATTTGCATCTGCAGGCTCCACTCGCCTGCGAATGCACCTGGCTGGCGGCTCTGCAGAGTTGCCGCGGAGCAGAGCCAGCCAGGTTAGGATTTAGGGGGGAGGTGCGGAGCGCCTCCCCCTGCACTGTGAATCACCCCTGCGAAAAGGTAAGTGACTTTCGTACATCCCTACACAAGACTCTTTGTTGTTTTTACAAGGTCCATGCACTAGCCCGGCCTATGTTGTTCCAATATAGCCACTAGGCAGTCAGTAGTCACCAGGCAAGCAGGCAATAACAAGACTATCATGTTATTATAGTGTGGGAGCTGCCCACTCCCTCACCAAGCTGCCATTTTGTGTAAAAATGGCAGCCCAGCCTTTTTCACAAGTAACAGTTTATGCTACTTATGCTACGTAGCCTATCACGGCTGACTTTGAAAATCTAGCCGTGATAGGTTACTTTAATTGTCACGTAGCCTATCACGGGTGACTTAAAAAAAAAAAGCGCGTACGGATAATGGCGGCCCCCATAGGGAGCCGCCATTCGCGTTCCTTATTTGGTCGCTGTAGTCTACGTAAATGTTTACGTAGACTACGGTGAAAATAAGGGCAACGCTATTTGCGTTGCCCTTATTTTCGCCGTAGTCTATGTAAACATTTACGTAGACTACAGGGACCAAATAAGGAACGCGAATGGCGGCTCCCTATGGGGGCCGCCATTCGCGTACGCGCTTTTTTTTTTTTTAAAGTCACCCGTGATAGGCTACGTGACGATGTACGTAGCCTATCACGGCTAGATCTGCAAAGTCAGCCATGATAGGCTACATTAATCGTCACGTAGCCTATCACAGGTGACTTAAAAAAAAAAAAGCGCGTACGCAAATGGCGGCCCCCATAGGGAGCCGCCATTTGCGTTCCTTATTTGGTTGCTGTAGTCTACGTAAATGTTTACGTAGACTACAGCGAAAATAAGGGCAACGCAAATAGCGTTGCCCTTATTTTCGCCGTAGTCTACGTAATCTTTACGTAGACTACAGCGACCAAATAAGGAACGCAAATGGCGGCTCCCTATGGGGGCCGCCATTAGCCGTACGCGCTTTTTTTTTTTTTTAAAGTCACCTGTTATAGGCTACGTGACGATTTACGTAGCCTATCACAGCTGACTTTGTAAATCTAGCCGTGATAGGCTACTTTAATTGTCACGTAGCCTATCACGGGGGCGTTTTTTTTTTTTTACTTTTCTTGGAATGGCGGCGACGGCAGCCGGTCGAAAGACCGGCTGCCGCCCCTGCCCCTGACGAAGACCTGCCGAACCGCCGCCGGGACCCGCTGCCGGGAGGGACATTCGGGAAAGGTAAGTCCCATCCCGGGGGGGTGCGGGGGGCGGGGGGGCAGAGAATTTCTCCCCGAAACTACTTGGGGGGGCCGAATATGTTGGCACTCGGCCCCCCAAAGTTTCGGGGAGAAATTCTCCCCCATCCCTATCTAGAATGCTTGCCATTTCTTCATGAAGCAACACACAATGCATTTCTATGAGATAAATAAAAATCTCTTAGTTGCTTGCTGCCTTCCTAGATCTTAGTTCAGCTGAAAAGAGTGTGATTGTGTACATTTACTAAGAGATAACAGGACTTGGACTGTGGACAGTATTAGCAGGATTAAGAGTGAATGTGTGTGGATGAGAGAACAGAAACCAAGAAAGGAGGATGAATCATAATTGAGGTCAAAATTTAGGTGGCAGCAGCAACAACGACGAAACCTAAAATTGGTGTCACGCTACAGGGATGAGTTAAACATAATATGGGGGGCAGGCTGGAATTTCCTAATCATAATGTAAAGCAGGCTGAGTAAACTGTGCTCCCCCAGGTGTTACTGGACTCTGCCTCCTATCATCTCCAGCCAGTATGGCCAGTGGTCAGGGATGATGGAAGTTGGAGTCCAACAACATCTGGAGGGACACAGTTTCCCCACTCCTGATGTAAAGGATAATGTACAGCAAGAGGACCTGTGCCGCCATGAGTATCAACTCGGAAAGATCCATCAACCATGTGGATGTAGGGATGGCATGAGAGTCCGAGAAGGGGGTGGAGTCCAGTGGACTTACCCCATCCAACCACCTAGACCCCATTTGCCAGGCCATGGGGGGCTCACTTGACTGTTCACTGACTGGCGGGGGGAAGTGCTGCAAGGCCATCCATCACCTTAACCAGCTGCCATTGTGAGCAGAAATGGTGGCTTGGTTACTTCCGCAAATCTAATGTTACATCTACAGCTGCCTTAAAGGGGAGATGATTCAGCAGTATAGGGATAAAGGGCCCTTATGCCTGTAATGTTGAGCCATCACCCATTTAAGGTAGCCATAGACACAACATTAGATATGTCAAGTAACCAAGCCGCGATTTCTGTGCACACTTGCAGCTCGGTAAGGTGATAGACGGCCTCACGACACTTCTCGGGTGGACACCGAGCTGCCCTGTTGCTCCTGCAGCATGGCTCATGCAGGCAGGCAGTGACAGCAGCTGGTAGATTCCCTGAAGGACTGGACAGAGGTGAGTCTGTCTATCTCTGTGTAGACGTGTCTTATCATTGGACAAGGAACAGGGGTATTGCTGCTGGGCTCTTATTTCCTCTGTGGCAGTAATACAAAGGCAGTTTAAGGCAAGATGGAAGAGGTCTCTCCAGAGTCTTACCTGCAGTGCCTGTTTTAGTGGCTCAGGCCTTTGAGAAATGGGCAATCCAGGGATGATGACTCCTGAAAGTAGAAAATAATCCTATGGTAAAGACTACTCCCTCAGGAATCCCACATCATTCCTTCCACTAATATCTGTGGGAAGTCACCCATATGATTACAGACTGAATATGTGAAGCAAAGAGGAAAGAGCAAACAATTCATGCCTGCTCAACACAGTAGATAGTGATACTGATGAAAAATATTTATTTATTTCATTTCATTTCATTTCATTTCTGGAAGGTGTTTAAAGAAATGAAGTTTTAGCTAACGGGTTTAGACTTAGACCTATTGAATTTGAAATGGTGATGAGACACAAAGCAGAAATGTTAGAAAAGCAGCTGGAAATATTTATGTGGAATATTTTTATGCCACTCCTCAGGCAAAAAGTCTGCCAGAGTCGGTTATATTAGGTATGTCGCAAGTGCAGTTTGGCGTTCGGGAATTCGTCGAGCAACCCCTGCCCACAACCCCCGAACTGTACCGGTCAAGACACTGTCCTTGTTCACCCCCCACTCATGCCCGCATGCACTCCAAAGTACTCACCACGTACCTGTTCGCTGAGCGCTGCCATTTTCGCACCTTTGCTTTCTAGGAAGAACAGGAAGTTTAAAAAATGTGCATATTTAAATATGCGCAGTTTGGAGCTGGGAAAGCTAAATAAGCACAATATTAGAGGTATAATCCCCCTAATATTGTGCTTATTTAGCTTTCCCAGCTCCAAACTGCGTGTATTTGAATATGTGCATTTTTTAAACTTCCTGTTTTTCCTAGAAAGCAAAGGCATGAAAATGGCAATGCTCACCGAATGGGTTCGCAGTGAGTGCTGGGGAATTCACTGAACTCATGGGTGGCTCGAGCACAGGTTTGGGGGGGAAGCGAGCAGAGACGCTGTTTCGGCAAGTGCATGGAGAACTGATCTAGGGTGAGTTCTTACATCCCTACCTTATATATAATCAATTGAACTAAACTGAGTTAGAACTAGAAGGAAAGGTCTGGTGTAGTCATGATTGCAAATTTCAGAATGGAGGGTGAACATGAAATCCTGCAGTTTGGAATTCCTGAGCCTAAACTGCCTCCAAAGTGTGGCCTCACCTCATAATGGGCTGTGCTTCAGTCACAGGGCCACCCCTCCCTGCCACACAGCTCCAGCAACCTTTTTCCTTTCTGTTGAATAGTCAAATTTACCTAATAGTGTCAGGGCCTCTATGACCAGTGTTGCCACTAAGGGTTCAGGAGCCCTGGGAAACTACATTTCCCAGGGTTCTTGCCACATGGCACATTGCTGCAGCAGCAATATTCTCAGGCATTGCTTTTTGTTAGTGCTACTAAAGCACTAACTCTATTGTGGGTTTTTGCCTCCTGCAGCCATTGGATTCTTTTATAATGGAACAACACAGCTACCTATTACATTTGTCAGCAACTGCCCCCAGTTTGGTCCAGCATTAATCTATATCTTTGCCTTGCCATTTTTTTCTTTTGTTGATGGGAGAAGGTGATCTCCAAGGGGCATTATTATTAGACATATGCACTGACCACAATATTTAGTTTGGACCCACAGGCAGATTTGGCTCAGACCAATTCAGAGGGTGCCCACTTTGACTTGGGTCCAAATCCCAATCTCAGTTCTGAATTTCAATTATTCATGCCTCCAAGTGACTATCACTGGAAATCAACAAACAGCTATAACTCCTTAAAGTTAGAATTGTATCAGCTTTGAGGCACAGTAGTTCCTTATGAGGGAATAAGCTTACCAAATTTCAGACAAATTCAGGGAGAGCATTTGGTGCTATGTGCCTTTGGTTTGGTTTGGTTTGGTTTGGTTTGGTTTTTAAGAGAACTGCAAATAAGGTTTTGGGGGGGCAGAATTGGATGAAATTTGCAAGGATAGTTTTGCCTCAGGAGGGGTTTACATCTGCCATGTTTCAGATGAATAAGTGCAGGGAGCTTTGTGAAACAATGGCCTTTATGGTTGGAGGTTCCCCCACAAAAGAGAGAGAGAGAGAGAGAGAGAAAGAAAGAAAGAAAGAAAGAAAGAAAGAAAGAAAAGATGTGCTGATCCCCATATGTTTTTGGTGTACAATTGTTTTTAAAAATGACATACAGCATAGAGGTAACTCTAGTTTATAAACTTGTAAACTTTCAGAATGATAGGTGCAGTTGTATGGGCTGCTGCCACTGTTCCCTACCTCTGGCACTGGAAGGTCAAATGTTGCAGGTTTTGCTAGGTCATGCCTCACATGGTGCCACCACTGTTCAGTCCCAGTGCTCCTTATGGCACTGACCGAACAGCAAAGAGACTGATGAGGGCAGGAGCTGGACTACACAGTTCATCTTTGACCTGTCCTCACATGACAACTCCTGTATGCCTCACTCCCATCTGGGAGTAGGTGCTATGCCCCACTCCCCACCCTGGATCCCTCATAAGTCAGGGGACGGCGTGTTCTTTCACTGACTGATCCTCAATATGTTTTTCTCTACTCATAAACCTACTATGTCAACATTCCTCATATAAGACATACGTGGGCATGAATGAGAGAAAAAGAGGATGGAGATGTTCTTCCAGAGACAAAACCACTAAAAACTGGGGATACATGGATTTGTTAACTTCGTTTTTTCTCAGTTTCCAGTCTTACCTTAAGTTCACCCCGAACTTGGAAAATATTTCTTTTTAAATGTTTGCATGACAATGTGTGCATTTCTCCTAATAAATGCATTCTATACACAATTTTGCCTAATACTGACCTTTGGAGGAGCTTAGATATGAGAAATTAAGCAATTTCACCTAATACTGAGCTATGGAGGAACTTTAAAAGTGCAAATTTCTTCCCCATCCCTATGAAAAACTATGGCTAGTTGTTTTATTCGCAAAAGACTTCAAACATGGTACTAATCAATTTTTGACAGCCTTCGGCTATGCAAAGTCATTTTCTATCAAGGTAGGGGGAAGTGTTTTAAAAAATATGTCCCACATTTTTGACGACTGAACAAAAATAGAACTGCAAAAACTGCAGTAGTTTCTGTAAAGAAGATTATGTGCAGACTTCAAAAATATATATTTCTGCAAACCTCAAAGACCAGGCAAGTGTCCCCATTAACCTGGAGCTATATTCTCATGTTCTTAAACTGGGGGTTATATTTGTAGTCTTTTGTTTTCTGCATTTCATGAGCACTTAGTAAAAAAATATTATGGCAAGAATATCCACAGAAAACAGCTTGTGCTAAGTAACTGTCAGAGAGTGGGTTTTGAAATTGTAATCTGAGAATTCATATGGGAATTTCTAAGAGTTAGGCTGTTTCCGCTATTTCAAGTGAACATGTAATTTCCTCATTCTAGTATGGAAAATCTGCACTTATACAACTCTAACACTGAATCATCTGGCAAATAAACTGTAATTCCTTAGCTTTACTTCTGTTTCTCTTACTCCTTCAGCTCTCCTGTGCTATTGGGAGAAATCAATAGCCAGTAACTGAGATCTCAGTGGTAGTTTTGCTTAAACAATCAAAAGTGCCCAACTATTGATGCAGATGTGAAGAAAAATATGCTTTGGTCCTGGGCTCCAAAGGGGAAATGCTGTGCAATAGGACTGAGCAGTCCAGGCTCAATTTTTAAAATTATTATCCACTTTTTATCCTAGTCTTACCTGATGCTATCCTGTTCTTTAAACCTGTATGTTTTACATCCAGGCTTCTCTTTTTCAGACAAGTTATGTCCTTCAAATAAGTTTGCGTGGCTGAAAAGTAATAAATATGCTATCTCTGTATGTTCCTCCAGGTGGCATAACTCTATTTTAGTACATATTAGGGATGGTGCTTAAAGCAGATATCAAGTCAAAATGTGGTGGGTCATTAATGCTGAAGAATGAGGAGGCTTAACAAAATCCACATTGCTTTGGTGGGCCCCATGGAATATTCAAAATACATCAAGAATATTGTATTCCAGCCTTCCACAACCTGGTGCTATTGAGATTTTTCTGACTATGACTCCCAGCATTCCTGACCATTGACCATGCTGGCTGGGGTTTATAGGAGTCGCAGTCCAACTGGAGGGCACCAAGTTGGGGAAGGGAAGGGGGAAGTTTCCACCACATTCCTCATCCACCCTGGATAGAACTGATAGAGTGCAGAGCAGGGCCTTTTCTGGTGTGGCTAGGGATGGGCGAATGGAGTGATATTCAAGATTGCCAGGACTCTCTGATCATCATTTCCAATTCCTGTTTGTGCTTGCAGTCGCTGCTCACTCTGCGCTAGGGTTGGCGGAGAATTTCTCCCCAAAACTTCGGGGGGCCGAGCGCCAACGTGTTCGGCCCCCCGAACAAGTTTCGGGGAGAAATCCTCCGAACCCCCCCACCCCCTGCACCCCCCCCGGGACGGGACTTACCTTCGCCAAATGTCCCTCCTGGCGGCGGGTCCGGCCGGCAGTTCGGTGGGTGTTCGAGTGGGGCGGGAGCGGCAGCCGGTCTTTTGACCGGCTGCCACCGCCGCCATTGCAATGAAAGAAAAAAAAAAAACGCCCCCTGATAGGCTACGTGACGATTAACATAGCCTATCACGGCTAGATTTGCAAAGTCAGCCGTGATAGGCTACGTCAATCGTCACATAGCCTATCACGGGTGACTTTAAAAAAAAAAAAAAGTGTGTACGGATAATGGCAGCCCCCATAGGGAGCCGCCATTCCCGTTCCTTATTTGGTCGCTGTAGTCTACGTAAAGATTTACGTAGACTACGGCGAAAATAAGGGCAACGCTATTTGTGTTGCCCTTATTTTCGCTGTAGTCTACGTTAGGGATGGCGGAGAATTTCTCCCCGAAACTTCGGGGGGCCGAGCGCCAACGTGTTCGGCCCCCCGAACAAGTTTTGGGGAGAAATCCTCCGCCCCCCCGCCCCCCCCCGGGACGGGACTTTCCTTCCCTGAATGTCCCTCCCGGCGGCGGGTCCGGCTGGCGGTTCGTCCGGTGTTCGAGCGGGGCGGGAGCGGCAGCCGGTCTTTCGACCGGCTGCCGCCCCCGCCATTGCAATGAAAGAAAAAAAAAAAAAAGTCCCCTGATAGGCTACGTGACGATTCACGTAGCCTATCACGGCAAGATTTGCAAAGTCAGCCGTGATAGGCTACGTGAATCGTCACGTAGCCTATCACGGGTGACTTTAAAAAAAAAAAAAAAGTGTGTACGGATAATGGCGGCCCCCATAGGGAGCCGCCATTCCCCTTCCTTATTTGGTCGCTGTAGTCTACGTCAATGTTTACATAGACTACGGCGAAAATAAGGGCAACGCTATTTGCGTTGCCCTTATTTTCGCCGTAGTCTACGTAAACATTGACGTAGACTACAGCAACTAAATAAGGAACGCGAATGGGACTATTTTTTTTTTTTTTTTTACTTTCGTGTTCGCGGCCGGGCGAGGCGGGAAGCCTCCTCCCCGGCCTGAATTTCGGCCGGGCGAGGCGGGAAGCCTCCCCCCCCGGCCTGAACTTCGCGGGGGGAGCAGCGAAGCGCTCCCCCCCACCGCGAAAAAGCTGCGAGAAAAGGTAAGTGACTTTCGTTCACCCCTAGTCTACGTAAACATTTATGTAGACTACAGCGACTAAATAAGGAACGCGAATGGCGGCTCCCTATGGGGGCCGCCATTAGCGTACGCGCTTTTTTTTTTTTTTTAAAGTCACCCGTGATAGGCTACGTGATGATTGACGTAGCCTATCATGGCTGACTTTGCAGATCTAGCCGTGATAGGCTACGTGAATCGTCACGTAGCCTATCAGGGGGCGTGTTTTTGTTTTTTTTTAACTTTCGCGTTCGCGGCCGGGCAAGGCGGGAAGCCTCCTCCCCGGCCTGAATTTCAGCCAGGGCGAGGCGGGAAGCCTCCCTCCTGGCCTGAATTTCGGCCGGGGCGAGGCGGGAAGCCTCCCCCCCGGCCTGAACTTCGCGGGGGGAGCAGCGAAGCGCCTCCCCCCCACCGCGAACGTCCTTCGAGGACAGGTTAGTGACTTTCGTCCACCCCTACTCTGCGCAACTGGGAAGATTGCGCAAACTGAAGTGTGGTCGAATGCAAAAATGGTGTAGATTTCCCCAAATTTGTGTGCATTTGCGCATTTGCACAACTTTCCTCCATAGACTAAAGCAGGGCTGATTCAGTCTATAGGGAAGTTTGGGCAAAATAGGAAAAGTGTGTTAGATCAAACTGGGAAAGTTGCACATATCGAATGCAAGCACATGTCCAGCAATTTGTGAACATTTTCAGTGGACTTGCGAGCACAAACACGTTTGGGGCTTTGAACAGGGTCTGCTCGCGCGTTTGGTGAGCAAAAACGAAATTCTCATGCATCCCTCACCTTCCAGGGGCAAGGCAGTTTGCTAGGTGAAAATGCTGGCAGCTGCTTCATGGGTGGATCAATCGTCTGGAGGGCACCAGACTGGGGAAGGCTGTTCTACCCAGTTCACCTCAGCAAGCAGGAAGGGATTTGCAAACACTAGTAGTCTATGGGGCTAGGAGAGAGGTCAGCAGTTCTGTTAAGAATTTGGGTTTGCAGTTTGGATGGGGAAGAGCTTCCTGCCCTCTATCCCGTCTCACTTCTTCTCCTGTGATGCCTGGGCACATCTCAGTCTGGGCCCCTCTCTGCCATTTCCCAAGTGCCCCCTGGCCTTTAATCCATGATCAAAGGGTTTCCTCAGCCCCTGTGTCCTTGCAGTCCTCAAAAGGAGCACTTCTGACAGTGCCGCATGCTCCTGGGGTTAGCCAGGGGAGTCTCTGTAACAGAGCATTTAGTGTTGCAGCACCTGAAATCTGGAATGCGCTCCCTATTGACATTGGGAGATGCCTTCAGCTATGATCTTTAGACATCTATAGTCGAACCGTGATTGTTTTGTATTGTAATTTTGTGGTTTTATCATGTGTCTTAACCACTTTGATAGTTCACTGGAAGGTGGTATATAAGCTGGCACAATAAACAAGCGAACAAACAACTTCTGCCAACCCAGTGGTCCATTATATTTTTTTCAGTGTACTGTTAATAATATGGTTATTCAGGTCAGGATTATTCAGGACCATGTCTTATGCAGTGCTGCTGAACTTTGTAAACATCTAGGTTTGAACATCTAAGTTTGTACATATTCCTCTCATAAAATAGAGGAGATATATATATATGTGTGTGTGTGTGTGTGTGTGTGTGTGTGTGTATAAAAGCATGTTTGTTCTGGCAGAATCTTTACTAAAGCCCAAAACAAATTCTCAAACATCCAGAAACTATTAAAATCCATCTCTGGCTTGAATTCAGCACTGAGTTGGTATTGGATTACTTGGAGAAATGTCTCTTTAGGCATATCTTTTTTTTTTTTTTTCGGGGCCTGTAAAGAAATACTAGTGATCTGGACAAACCCTGAGAATCCCCTAGGGCATTATGGGAAAATTAATAGGGGATTCACTGTCCTTGGAATTTACTGCTACTGGAACTTAATAGCTCAGAGGAATTCTATCTCATATCTTAATAAATTACTACGACACTGTGGCATTTCTGGCTTGGCATCTCCTCAATTATTATTCTGGTGTCATCTCTGGTAGCTACTGCAGAGCCTTATTCATGTAATTCTCCGTTTAATCCTTGTCTTCTCATTCTGTTTCCTTTGTCAGACGAAATTGCATAGATTATAGTTTGTTGTTCTATGCATTTCCTTGACCTCTGTGCTGGAAGCTCTTTTCTAGTGCACACTTCTTTAAGTAAGAACTCTTACATGGCTACATACAAACATGCAGAACACCATCTGACATGGCGTTGGAACCATTTGGACATTTTTATTTAACTCTGTAATACATTTTAAGCAGAGATGGTGTCGGAATCTGAGGAGGGAGTGGAGTCCAATGGACTACCCCCAAGTCATCCTCCCAGACCTTACTTGCCGAGCTGTGGGGCACTGATGGACCCAGTCACCGAGCTCCTGGAGCTCAGTGAACAGCTGGGAGTGACACCGAGGACTTGTCCTGCCTCTGCCAGCTGTCAAGGAAGCCCTTGACAACTGGCAGAGGCAGGAAAGGCCTCAGCGGTGGCCAAGCACCAAGGAGGACAGGTTAGAGCGCTTGGGAATGTGCCACAGTGAGGACTCATCCTGCCTCCACTCACTGACAAGGAAGCCCTTGACAACCACCAGTGCAGGCAGGAAGGGCTTTAGCAGTGCAAAAGCACTCTAGCCCTGTCCTCCTCCAGAGGTGGAGAAGGCTAGAGAGCTTGGGGGTGCACTGCACCAGGACTCCGGCCGTCAAGCCCTTGTATGCAGAAAGCACAAGATTTTGACTGCCAGAGTCCTTGGTGCACAGAGGAGAGGTGGCTCACGCAGCTTGGTGGGTGGGTGGGGCAAGCAGGGAGGCTCGCCAAGCAGGTCTGGGCCATGCCAGCAAGGGGGCAGCTCGTCAAGCTCTCCCACACCCTGGACAGAGATGAATCCATCCAGCCCTGATTTTAAGAGCTAACAATGCTGACAGAGACCAAACAACCATAGGATCTTTATTATTACCCAGACACCTTTGTTCTCTGTATTTGCTATATGCTCCCACTGTTGCCTTTCCTGTTTTACTACTCCTATATAAACTGCATTTCTGTTGATCCATACTTGTTTATCCAAATGCGCTGGTGGTGTCCCTAAATAAAACCTGCTGGTGCTCAAAGGGTTTGCATACCTACCTATGTGCACTATCCATCAGTCGCATTCTGCAAATTCAACTAGCGCTAGCAGGTGTCCCCCAGACCTTTCATGTGCACAAGCATTTGCTCATTGCACTAGTAGAACATGCACTAGCGGAGCACCTCGCCCACTCTCCTAAAAGTGGTTGTTCCAGTGGAACTTAGTTGGATTCATCCCTTGGGCATAGTTCAGAACCTTGTTCCCACTAGTGCAATGTCATTTGTGCTGGCGGAATGATACCACTGGATACTGCCCTATCTCTTCTTCATGTCTGCCGCCACCTCCCTCACTTCTTCCCCTTATGTTTTTCTATTTGAGGTGGTGTTTGTGAAGTCCTCTAAATCCATTAGGCCACAGAAAGTGAATAAAGTGATCCGTGTTCTTACTATTTGCAGCAACTGGAATAAACTAAGATATAACGCTGAGGTGGTTCATGTATTGACCTATTCATGTCCATCACTCAGTGACTGCAATACCAATTGGTAGGGTTGGTGGAGAATTTCTCCCCGAAACTTCGGGGGGCCGAGCGCCAACGTGTTCGGCCCCCCGAACAAGTTTCGGGGAGAAATCCTCTGAACCCCCCCGCCCCCCGCACCCCCCCGGGACGGGACTTACCTTCACCGAATGTCCCTCCCGGTGGCTGGTCTGGCCGGCGGTTCGACGGGTGTTCGAGCGAGGCGGGAGCGGCAGCCGGTCTTTCGACCGGCTGCCGCCGCCGCCATTGCAATGAAAGAAAAAAAAAACGCCCCCTGATAGGCTACGTGGCGATTCACGTAGCCTATCACGGCTAGATCTGCAAAGTCAGCCGTGATAGGCTACGTCAATCGTCACGTAGCCTATCACGGGTGACTTTAAAAAAAAAAAAGTGTGTACGGATAATGGAGGCCCCCATAGGGAGCCGCCATTCCCCTTCCTTATTTGGTCGCCGTAGTCTACGTAAAGATTTACGTAGACTACAGCGAAAATAAGGGCAACGCTATTTGCGTTGCCCTTATTTTCGCCGTAGTCTACGTAAACATTTACGTAGACTACAGCGACTAAATAAGGAACGCAAATGGCGGCTCCCTATGGGGGCCGCCATTAGCGTACGCGCTTTTTTTTTTTTTAAAGTCACCCGTGATAGGCTACGTGACGATTGACGTAGCCTATCACGGCTGACTTTGCAGATCTAGCCGTGATAGGCTACGTGAATCGCCACGTAGCCTATCAGGGGGCTTTTTTTTTTTTTTTTTAACTTTCGCGTTCGCGGCCGGGCAAGGCGGGAAGCCTCCTCCCCGGCCTGAATTTCGGCCGGGGTGAGGCGGGAAGCCTCCCCCCCCCAGCCTGAACTTTGCGGGGGGACCAGCGAAGCGCCTCCCCCCCACCGCGAACGTCCTTCGAGGACAGGTAAGTGACTTTCGTCCACCCCTACCAATTGGTAATTTGCATGTGTGAAACAGCTAAGCAGGTCTGTATGACACCTTGAGTTCCATAATGGAAGGAAGATGGGATATAAATCTACTAAATAAATACAATAAATAAATAGGCACCCACCCCACCGTATAACACTTAACACAGGATCATGGCAGTGCCCCAGGGACAAGATAGAATCAAGCAGAACTGAAATTGATATTAGCAAGCTTCACCAGAAAACATTGAATACTGTGTCTATTAGTTCTGCTTTTAGTGGAATTTGGCACCAAATCTAATGCTGACAAGTCGTATTTCCATAGCATTTTTCAGGAGGTGGTGAGCTGCAATCTTAACAATTTCTATAAATGTGTCCAAACATTCACATGTCCAGTCGCTATGTCAATATGTGTCAAGTCATGGTGGCATTGTTGGATCATCTACAATGCCTGATGAAGTGGACTCTAGTTCATGAAACCGTATGTCATAATACATGTTAATCTTTAAGGTGCAATCAGATTCTTTCTTTTTCTTATATCAAAATAGACATGGAAATTCACCTTACACTGGCATAGTAATTACCATGAGGCACAATCAACGTTGTTCCAATGGAAAGGTGTTTATGACCGCACATAAAATATGTTACTAGAAGTGTTCTGATTAATTTCCCACCATCATCATTTCTGCCTGATGTCCTCTTGGTTTCTTTTGATTCTTCTTCCTCTTCTTCCTCCTCCTCCTCCTCCTCCTTCTTTTTCTGTCTGAACTAATTCCATCAGAACATCTCACACTGGTAATTAAGATGTAAATCTGGAATTGTGTGACTTGGGGAAGAGCAGTTAAAATAAGTTTTACTGCGATGCATTTAAAGCATTAAATAGATTCCGCAAAGATTAATTACCAATTTCCCTTTTGTCAGAATGAAACATGGAACATTTCTGTTATGATAACAAGCATGGAGGAATTTCACAGAGGGAGAGGTGCTGACATTCAAATTTACAGTACTTATACTTGTAAAATTTTGTCAGCATGCCTAAAATATTTCTTGTTATCAACAACACTTTTATGCTCTTTAGCCTTCACATGAACAGCAACTTATATTTAATGCTTTATTCACAATTTATTTCCTTGCTTTACCCCCACCTCCAGTTTTTTTTTTATATCTCTTAATTGTTCACTGTGTATGCCAAAAAAACAATGTTATCTATGGCAGAAGCTGGCAGTGTGCAGGCTATAACCCAAAGCAATTCTATCTGTTCCCTGGAAGACTTACCAAATTTTATGGTGAAATCCCATTTAAGTCTTGCTTAGAGTAAACCCATTAAAATGAATGACTAACTTAAGTCCCACTCATTCTGATGGGTCTACTTTAAATAGGATTTATATTGGATTTCACCCATAGCTCCACATTTTACTCATAAAGAGAAAATGTTTTTAAAATGGAAAGAAGTAGACATTTTCTGTCTTTCAAGGTTCCATTTTTCTTCAGGAGGGTTGCACGTAATGCCCTTGCTACAGCTGGGTACAGAGGCTCCGTAACTGTAAAGCTCTCACTGTTTAATCTGACCAGATTTATTACTGAGCCTGACCACTGATATGGGGAGCAGAGCAGTTTACATAGACAAATAACTAACTACAGAGAACAGGGCAAATACCTAATAGGAGAACAGAGAATCCCAAAGAAAGCAGACATTGCACATCCCTGATGCACTCTTACCATTCCTGCTTTTATCAAAGGTATCATAAAATAATTATGAAAAGAAAATGATATGACTGATGAAGTGATAATTAGATTTACTATAGCTATAAGTCAAATGTAATATTAGAAGGATACACACACACATGGGATGGGCAAACTCAACCCCGTCCATGCTGCGTGCTACTCACTGTCCCCCCATCAGCTGCTCAACCCTGCGTCCGATTTGCAGTGAGCCACCAGGCAGTCCACAGGCACCTGGCGAATGGTGCGTGGTGTCCCAGTCCTCTGCTGAGCCTCCATTCTGTGCAAAATGGTGGCTCGGACTTTTCCATAAAGGCCAATTTTACATGAATGGCTGACAGAAAGAGGCCCATTTATACAACATTACAGGCATAAATGGTCTCTTTAGACCATAAAGAGGCCCATTTACTCAACGTCACAGGCGTAAATGGTGTATGTAGACCATTTACGCCTGTAATGTTGTGTAAATGGGCCTCTTTATGGCCGCCATTTATGTAAAATCGGCCTTTACAGAGAAGGCCGAGCTGCCATTTTGTGCCGAATGGCGGATCGGCGGTGCAACGGGGCCTGCTGCGCTTGCCTGACTCAGTGTGCAGTGTGGTCTGAGGACTCCAGTCTGGGGGGGCTGAGCTGGCTCTAATCCACCAAGCTTGAGCCCCAGCCAGACTCTGCCACCACCCCATGTGTATATATGGGTGTGTGTGTGTGTGTGTGTGTGTATGTATATGTTTATATGAAGAAGTAATGATAAGAATACTGAATCTTTAGAGCAGGGGTGGGCTCCAGGTGTTTAGGCTGAAAATTCCCATCAGCACAGCCAGTGGTTACAGATTACGGGAGTTGTAGGCCAAAATATCTGGAGGGCCACAAGTTGCCCAACCCTGTTCTAGAGGTGTAGAATATTAGAGTGCTACATGAGATCTGCTGAAGGTCACCTACCGACCCACCTTGGAGGTCACTTTGGGGTTTCTGAGGTGGGCCCAACCTGCTTTGGAATGATTTGCTGGGCCTCCAACCCTCTTCGGTCTCCAGAGCCAAAGTGGGATTCAGCTATCCAAATCCGCCCCCCATGAGCCCCCAGCTCCTTATCTGGGCCCTCAGGATGTGCACCAGCAGCCGTCTTCTTCTTCTTCTTCTTCTTCTTCTTCTTCTTCTTCTTCTACTTCCAAGGAGTCCATTGTGACCACCGCTGCCAGCTCCTTATCTGGGCCCTCAGGACATGTGCTGGTAGCTGTCTTGTTCTTCCAGAGAGCTTCCATGTCAACTCCCTGTATTTCTGGAACTAGATCCTGCACAAATGGCAACTGTCAAGCATTAATGTTGCATACTTGATGGCTGCCATTTGCGCATTTTAAAAATGGTAACTCCCTGGAAGAAGAAAATGGCTGCTGACACACATCCCAAGGGCCCAGATAAAGAGCTGGGGGCTCATGGGGGGGGGGAAGCAGGATTCAGATATGGAGTTGGGGGCTGGGAGGTGGCAGCGGCAGCGGCAGCAGTGGCGGCAGCAGCGGCAGTGTGGCTGGGATTCTGGATCACTCCAAAGTGCGCCGAAGTGCTTTGGAGTCACCTAACCTACTTCGTGACCCTTCATGCCCCCTCCACCCTGCCTCAGAAGTGGCAGGAAGCAGCCCGCCTGGGCTTGGATTTCAGGCTTTGGACAGAAGCAGTGCACAGCCTTATTTAAATTAATACCTGAAAAACATCCTAAAGCAACTCATATTATCTCCATTTGTATCTCCATACAAATTTGGGGACAAATTACTTTGCAGATGAGTATGTTTTGGTGGAATAAGCATGGGAGTGGGAGTTCTTCTTTGTCCTTTTCCAGCAGGGGCAAGGAACTGCCAGCCCCCAGGCTGGATGCAGCCTTCAGCAAATCCCTATCTGGCCTGAAGCCTCTTCTTCTCAGCCCCACCCCTCCTCACTTCTTCATACCTCCACCTCTGCTTCACGTCACTTCCCCTGGCCTTCTCCTCACTTCACATGCCATGTTGGGAGCCACAGCCTCAAGATGGCTTGAGCCCCTTGAAATGATTTTTCATGAAGCTTCCCCCTGTCAGCTTTCTAGGGATGTCAGAGAATTCCACCACGGACTCCAGTGAGGCCAGATTCTTTAGAATCCTGCCCCCCAAATCTGTGGCAGAACGGCCTCCCCCCCACCACCCCGCAGAATCCCCCCAGGACGGAGTGTACCTGGTGGCGGATGCAGTGGCTCTGGTGGCTCTGGCGGCGGCAGCGGCGGCAGCAGATGCGGCAGTGGATGCGGCGGCAGCGGCTTTGGCTGGTCTCCTGGCTGCTGCCAGGCTGCTGCGGCTGCAAATGGTGGCCGTTGTAGCTGCCGCCATTTGCGTGGCTGCCTTTCATGATAGGCTATATAAATACTTATGTAGCTGATCACGGCAAAGAGCAGGGGCAAAAATGGCTGCCACTACGCCATTTGTACCCCTGTTCTTCGCCGTAATAGGCTATGTAAGTATGTATGTAGCCTATCACGGCAAAAGGCAGCCACGCAAATGGTGTAGCGGCCACCATTTGTGTGGCTGCCTTTTGTCGTGATAGGCTACGTAAATACTTACGTAGCCTATCATGGCTTGGCAGCCACACAAATGGCGGCCGGTGTAGCAGCTGCCATTTGCGGTCACAGCAGCCCAGCAGCGGTCGGAATTCCGGCTGTGGTCGGCCCCGGCCAGCCCCAGCCGGCGGCTCTGAGGAGTTGCTGCGGAGCAGAGCCAGCTGGGGAGGATTCTGGGGGGAGGGACAGAGCGCCTCCCCCCAACTGCCGATGCCCCGGAACGGAGCAACGTAAGTGTTTCATACATCCCTACAGCTTTCCCAGTAGAACTCTGAGGGGCTATCACTTTCACCTCAAAGGGCCTTGAGTGCCTTGAAGCAGCAGATCCCAGAGCTTCTTCCCCTGTGCCCTTCCATCAGGATAGCTGCGGGATGGGAGGGAAATGTGCTCTGTCAGGAACTGTTGTCTTGAGGTTGCTGCTCCCAATGGAGTGCAGTATGAAGGAATGGATTTATGTGTGAATGGTTGATGGATAGCATGTGTGAATGGGTGTGTGTATGTGTGTGTGTTTGAGAGAAAGAGAGAGAGACAGAGAGAGAATATGAAGATCGATGGAAGTGTAGAAGGATTTGTCTGGCTGGCTAGAATGTTGGTGGATAGGTAAGAGAGAAAGTGTGTGGAATGGTGATGATCTTAAACTAAGATTATCACACACGCACCCCTCTCTGTCAACCTTTAAGAGAAAGAGTGAGGCCTGCAATCTTTGAGCTTGCCTAAATTCTCTGAAAATTACTCTGAAGCTCATTTTGGCTGACTCCCATTTTCATTTTCGGCCTGTTTTTCAGCCTGTTTGAATGAGAAAAGTGTGCATTTTGAACAGAAGAAGTGTACATTTCTATGTGTGTGTTTTTAAGTGTGCACTTTCCCCCCATTAATTAAAATATGAAAATATGCATTTTTTGAACATGATTGCAACTTTGGGAATTTGGGGACATTTCTCAAAAAACCCCTCACATTTGAGATTGCAAATGGGACATGTCTGTGAGATTTGCAAACAAAATTTTTTTTTTATATCTCTCTGCTGCTGCTGGTTCTGGACCCATGTGCTGTCAAAATGCAGCCTCTGGCACTGTGAGAATGTGGCCCATGGCAGAAAAAAGGTTCCCCTACCCTGCTCTACAATTAAGAAAAACAACAGTATGACAGGTCCATTCAAATAATATCTGCATGAAGAAGCTATTGCTGTACAGTGAAATGTAGGCTTATTATGGCAAAAGGTATTTTTAAAAAACTTCTACCCTTTCTTCTATGTCCATGGATGCATAAAGTGGCTTACAGCAAAAGCATAGTCCCATAATATGATTTTCTTTCAAGGGATGTATTTTTATTACAAACATTGATTAACTTTTTTCTTGTCTGTGTCTTTGTTTACTTATCTGTACGTGCAGATTATATTCCAGTTCTGGTTTGGAGGAGACAGCAGTTGCTGTGTTGATCAGATGGAACAAGAGAAGGAAAATAGGTAAGATAATATATTGGATCAACTTCCACTGGTGCAAGACTATTCAAGTTTTTGGTTACACAGCAAGAAGCTAAATAGTTCTGGGTATTACCAAAGCTTGGATATTCTAACAACTCTTACACTGCAACAATAATGATAATATTCTATGACTAAAATCTGTCAGAAAAAAATGATTTTTAGCAAAAGAGCATATGCACCTGTTATTTTGAAAGGCAAAAAGACTGTCAGTTGTTTCAAGCCAGCCAGGGTCAGGCATTTAGGGTCCCCTTCAAGTGAGACACGAGCAGCCAGTACTTACATAGAAACATCTTCCCATGGTTGTTATTTCATTCATTACATCCAGCTACTTAACTTCTGAATGGAGCATGTTGGCAATTGTGTTAAAAGATGTTGGCAAAAAGTTTCTAAAAGCACATTATACATGTCTACTCACAAGGAGGAATGTATAGATTTTGTTACATCTATTCCATCTGTGTTTCACAGATTGTCAGGCATCTGTCATTTCATCATCTACTCATTGATGGATTCAGGGGTTTTAGGGATGTATGAGAATTTTGCTCCTGTTTGCAAATGTGCATTTGCACCACTGTGCACTGGCACATTTTCTCCTTAGCACAAGTGTTCACCTGCACAAATGCACATTTGTGCAAATCCCTCCTCCACAAAAAGAGAAAAAAAACTGGTCTGCATGTCTGCAGAATCCATGTAACTTGGAAAAAGCCAGCATGCTCCAGAGTCTGCAAGTTGGATTCATAGAAATCTGAACTTATTTGAATCTGTTGTGAATTTCTCCAACATCCCTACTCACAAGTAAGTTCCACTGAGTTTAATGGTGCCTACTTTCAGGTAAATAGGTATAGGGCTGCAGTCTAAACTGGGATTGTGCCCCATGCAATGTGCAGGGGTAGTCTATTCTGGATTTTGTTGTAACCACTATTGCACCAGATGGACAGCTTTTTGTGTCCTAAATGTGGGGTGGGCAAAGATAAATTGGCATCTGGGTGATTTGCAATAGATCAGCAAAGGTTTGTTTAACAATAGCAAAACATATATGCTGTAGTCCTATGCGAACTTACTTGCCTGGTCTATGGGCAAATTGTTTATTTCTGAGCCTCAGTGTCCCAGCTGTAGCATGGGACTTTATGCTTAAGAGTGCTGCTGGCACAACTTGCTATTGCATAAAATTGCAAGTTTAAAACAATCAGCACATCTCTCAGTCTCGGTGTTCTTTGATTTTAAATATTAGTATTAACTGGTTTCCTTTGACCACATTTTGATGATGCACTTCTACTGACCGGTTTTAGAGCTTTGTGTTTGAATCTCAGATCTGTAGTCACTCAGGTGTAAATGTGTACTTGTGTATGAAGCTCACCAGTGAATGACTCATGAAATGCAGTAGGTAATGTGTTCCCTGCACCTGAACCAGCATTTTGTGTCTGGCTCTGACCTCTGCCATTATATTCCACTTGGCTCTGGTTGGTGGAATTCAGTGTTTAGTAAACACTGGAAGTACATCCCCAAAGCCTTAAGTCTGCCCACCCCTGCCCTAAACCAACAGTTCAGTTGAATGGTCTACAGGTCTTCTAGCATCCATTTAACCATGCAGGTGTAGCATGTTCACTGTCTGAGAATTATACACCTGAACAACAAAGTGATGAGAAATGAAAGGGTAAAAACCAGTAATCCGTCAAGATAGGAATGTTTATGGTTTACCAAGAGGACTCAATAGCCCACCATGACTAATTTGCATGACACTTTGCAGATAAAATTGATCGTACCCATGCCATCCTAGATGCTATGGTTGATACACGTCTGGTGGACATAACTTGGCTCCTGCTTGTCCAGTTACAATGGATACTTTTCAAATTGTACAGCCTGAGGATGTGGACAGGATCCTTGGATAAGTGAGGCCTACTACTTGTGTGCTGGACCCTTGCCCTTCCTGGCTTATAAAAGCAGCTAGCGTTGGGGCGGGGGAGGACTGGCTGAGAGGGTAAGAGCAGTGGTGAATGCCTCTTTATGGCAAGGTGTGATTCCATCTTGCCTAAAGGAAGCAGTGGTAAGATAGTTGTTGTTGTTTTTTTAGTTTTTTAAACCTCCTGGAACTCCACTATGTTGGAGTTCCAATATTCCATTCTTGGGCAAGGTCCAGGGGCGTTGTGGTGGCTTCTTAGCTCCAGGGATTTCTGGATGAGACAGATTATCTAGATCCATTTCAATTTGGCTTCAGGCCTGGTTATGGGATAGAGTTAGCTTTGGTCACTTTGGTGGACAATCTATACCAGGAACTGGACAGGGGGAGTGTGTCCCTGTTAATTCTGCTGGACCTTTCGGTGGCTTTCAATACCATCAGCCATGGTATTCTTTACGGGGGGGGGGGGGTCTGTCTGAGAAGGGACTGGGAGGCACTGTTAGATGGTGGCTCTGGTCCTTCTTAGAGATATGATCTCAGAAGGTGGTTCTGGGGGATTCCTGTTTGATGTGGTGGCTGTTGGCCTGTGTTGTCCCTCAGGTTTCCATCTTATCTCCCATGCTATTTAATATATACATTAGGGATAGGGAGAATTTCTCCCTGAAATTTCGAGGGGCCGAGTGCCAACGCATTCGGTCCTCCGAAGGTTGTTTGGGGAGAAATTCTCTGCCCCCCCGCCCCCTGCCCCCCCCGGGATGGCACTTACCTGTCACGAATGTCCCTCCCGGCGGCGGGTCCCGGCGGCGGTTCAGCAGGTCTTTGTCAGGGGTGGGGGCGGCAGCCGGTGTTTGACCGGCTGCTGCCGCCGCCATTACAAGAAAAGTAAAAAAACAACAACACACCCCTGTGATAGGCTACGTAACGATTAACGTAGCCTATCACAGCTAGATTTGCAAAGTCAGCCATGATAGGCTACGTTAATCGTCACGTAGCCTATCACGGGTGACTTTGAAAAAAAAAAAGCGCGTACGGCTAATGGCAGCCCCCATAGGGAGCCGCCATTCGCGTTCCTTATTTGGTCCCTGTAGTCTACTTAAAGATTTACGTAGACTACGGTGAAAATAAGGACAACGCTATTTGCGTTGCCCTTATTTTCGCCGTAGTCTACGTAAATCTTTACGTAGACTACAGGGACCAAATAAGGAACGCGAATGGCGGCTCCCTATGGGGGCCACCATTTGTGTACGCGCTTTTTTTTTTTTTTCAAAGTCACCTGTGATAGGCTACGTGACGATTAACGTAGCCTATCATGGCTGACTTTGCAAATCTAGCCGTGATAGGCTACGTTAATCGTTATGTAGCCTATCACAGGGGCGTTTTTTTTTTCTTTTGAAGTTCGTGGCCGGGGAGACGGGGTGCTTCTGCCCGGCCTGAATTTCGGCCAGGCGAGGCGGGAAGCCTCCCCCCCGGCCTGAATTTCGGCCGGGCGAGGAGGGAAGCCTCCCCCCCCCGGGCTGAACTTCAGGGGGAGCAGCGAAGCGCCTCCCCCCCACCGCCAAGCAAGCTGCGAGACCAGGTAAGTGACTTTCGTGCATCCCTAATATACATGAAACCACTGGGAGAGGTTATCTGGAGTTTGGGGGTTTGGTGCCACCAGTATGCTGATGACACCCAGCTCTACCTCTCCTTGCCATCTAAATCTACAGAAGTTGTTCTGGTTCTAAATTGGTGCCTGATGTTGGTAATGGGCTAGATGAGAGCAAAAAATTCAAGCTTAATCCAAACAAGACAGAGGTGCTCCTGCTCAGTCAAAAGGCAGGTCAGGGAATATGGGTGGGGTTACACTCCCCTGAAGACTCTGGAGTACTGTGTCCAGTTCTGGGCGCCACACTTAAAGAAGAATGCAGTCAAACTGGAGAGGGTTCAGAGGAGGGCAACAAAGATGATCAGTGGACTAGAAACAAAGCCCTATGAAGGGAGACTGAAAGAACTGGGCATGTTTAGCCTTGAGAAGAGAAGACTGAGGGGAGTAGGGATGTCAGAGAATTCCACCATGGATTCCACTGAGGCCGGATTCTAAAGAATCCGCCCCCCCCAGAATCCGTGGCGGAATGGCCTCCTGCCCCCCACCCCTGCCCCCCCCAACAGAATCCCCCGGGGATGGAACTTACCTGGGGCAGATCCGGTGGCAGCAGCGGCTCTGGTGGTGGCTCCGGCTGTGGTGGCTCCGGCGGCTCCAGCTGGTCTCCTGGCCGGCCGCAGCCAGGCTGCTGCAGCCACCATTTGCGTTCTTGCAGCCATGATAGGCAACGTAAGTATTTATGTAGCCTATCACGGCAAAGAGCAGGGATGCAAATGGCGGCCTGAAAAGTTCAGGATGAACTGAATGTGGTTCAGTTCTGGAGAAATTAACTGGAGAAATTCTAAAAGTTCAAGACTAAGACTAACTGAAGTTAAGATTGGAAAAATGAGAAAATGAAACTGATATTGACAGAGATTTGTCCATCCCTAGCTATAGCTCAGTGTTAGAGGACATTCAGAAAGTCCCAGGTTAGGTCTCTGGCATCTCCATGCAGGGATGGGAAAGAGCTGTATATAGACCAATGACCTGTCTCACAATAAGGCAGCTTCCTAAGTTCTCTAAGGGAGCAATCCTTTGGCCCCTAGACAGCATCTGGGGGACACAGGATATTTTGGATTCTTGGATCTGAGGTTGGAGAAGCACTCTGACCTTGGACCCAGGAGTCTGAGTCCCCCTCCCCCTCCCAGCCGGCATAGAGAGAACTACACCAGCTGCCTCTCCAAGTTCACAAATGCAAGCTCATAGAGAGGTGAAAGGGGGCATGCAGATGGGAAGGGAGGAGACTGGGGATGTGAGTTATCCCCAGCTGTCCTGAACCTCCTTGCCTCCCCTTCCCCCTCCCCGAAGACTCGCTAAGCAGACAAAAGCACCTGCCTAGCTAAAATGCAGAGCGGGAGGCATGATGCACCTCCCGCTTGGCATTGGATACTCATAAGCCTCCGAGTTTGGAGGCTTACAAGGACCCAGGGCAGATCACATGGGACTGAGCCCTAAGCTATTTTGAAAACTTTTATTTTAATCCAAGCCATCTCTTCCTATATTATTCTAGATCATATAAAACCGTTCTTACTTGGGAGCTAAATAGCTCAGAGCTTCCAAATTCCTCACCCTCCTTGTGAAATGGAATATGTGAGTTTTAATATGTCCAAGGCATTGGCTTTGCTTATCTCAAGAAAGCTGCCAGTCACTCACATCCGATGCTAGTGCCGGTGAAACTATAATACCTGTCCTGAAAATATCATTATGCCTCTTTCATATTTAACAAACATGATTTCCTCCCAGATTGTTATTTCTGAAGGATTTGACACTAACTGGCCATCCCTTTTTCTCCCTTTATTTATTCAGAATACCTTCCCCTTACTCTGCAAAATAAGCAATTGGTCACTGTTAGCTCTGGCAACAGCTAAGCTAAAAGACAGCAGAGAGGTTTGATTAGAAGGGTCAAGATTCACAACAAGGGTCAAAGGGTTCAGAGATTAAATTGCAGAAAAGAAAATGGTAGTATGCATTCAGGAGCATTTGTCATTGCTACTTTTTCATATGTTGATGTAAATAAGTCTTCTTGAGGTATCACAACTATGTTGTCCCTCCCCGCAATACCTATATGACACTCCTACTTTTTAGGTATGCATAATGCTTACGCATCTGCTCCAAATTTCCAAGTCCATCTTTTGTGCCAGAATCTGAATTGGATCCAGTCCAGGTTTTACCTATCACTGATAGGGGTGGTGAAGTAACTTGCATCAGGGCTATGATGCAATGGGAGAAAGGCTATTAGCCCTTTCTCTCATGCCAACAAAACCAGCCCTAGCAGCCAGAAGACCTGGGAGGCTGGAGAAGCGTCTGTCCCAGCATTTCCCTCTTGCTCCTGCCAGGCTCCTTTGCATGAGAAATAAGGGAGTCAGCTGTGAACCATCTGGGGTGGCCACTGAGACATTGCCAAAAAAGAGGAAAGGCCTCACCAAAAGAGAGGACAAAAGAGGGCACAGATTTGCATACAATTCCATATGCTATTTTTATGTGGATAGATGCAAATTGCTATAACTGGAATAGAAATAATACATCTCACCGTGTGGGGAAAGCCATGACCAGATGACCTGCATGCTTGCCTGCTGAGTCTGCTCTCCAGGTGCTGGATGTTGATGGGTAACCAAGGCCACTGCTCTCCCTTCTTGTGGTTCTTTATCTTAAACCAGATTTGGACCAGATAGCCCTTCAAACATAGCACTGGCTTTTTAACATCCACCTAATAGTGGACTGTCCTCTGTAAAATAGTGCACATGGCCACCCTAGAACTTCATTTAAGCCAGGCTGCTGTGGCCTCTTGGAGGACAGCAATACTACCATGACAAGTGAGGGTTGGGTCAGGTTGGCTGTTTTTGCTTTATTTTACCCTGTTCATTTTGATCTTGCTTTGTACTTGTTCTGTATTAAATCTAGATTCTTTCAGTCAAGTATTGAATTAATGCTACATCATGTATAGAATTGTTGGTTTTGTCTCATTTGAATTTGTAATTCTTCATAACAAATTGTTGTTGTTTTCAAAGACAAAGTTGTATTTCGGTAATAGTTTGATATTTATAGTGAGCTGCTTTGGGCATAGTTCATTGTGCAGAAGTAACATATAAATAAACAAGACAAACCTAACTAAACAGTTCCCTACACAAATCTTTGTCTGTGTCTGTCTGTCTGTCTGTCTGTCTCTTTCTTTCCCCCCCCCTCTCTCTCTCTCTCTCTCTCACACACACACACACACACACACACACATGGCCAAAACAGACATGACTTTAAATGTGTGTCTAGTAGCTATAATGTTTTCATTTTTACTGTAGAGTAGGCATGGCAGGACTGATTTTGATTGGGGGCCCTCCACCTACTCTAGAGTAAAAATGAAAAGACACATATTTAAAGTAATGTCTGTTTTGGTCCACTCGCACACACACTAGAACTGCTATAAGCCACAGAAGAGAAAACATACAGACATCTGTTATGCCTATATATTTTTCTCACCATAACCAGCTTGTGAAGAAATTGCTTTTGTGAGGTAAACATTCAGTATGTTCAACTGTTATGTTTTGCTACAAGGACTGAAGATGAAGGGGTTAACAGTAGAACTGAAAACTGTGTGTGTTTTTATTAGAAGCTTGTACCTGAGGAGTGATATATTATAAATATGGTGTGCCGGTGAAGTGGCAGTTACTGTTACCATTGAGAGGGAAATATGAGGCCAGGTTTCTGCCTTATGTATAGCATGGCCGGATCAAAATTGGTACCATCTGAGTGGAAGACAGTGAAACATTCTAAAGATGCCTATTGGTCCTGAGTTTGAACAGAGCTAGTGTGATGGAATGATGGCCACACAAAAGCTGATTGGCTGGAGGGTTCTGAGGGAACCAAATATTAGAGCTGTTGAGAAGCATTTGTGGGCATTTTGCTTGAAGGAGGCTTGTCTGAGAGTGCCACCACGGAAGAGTGGCAAATGGAAGGGAGTCTTCAGGAGAGGCTGAAAGCCTGAGGAAAACAGAAGCATGGCAGCAGTTAGACTGGCATGGCATAGCAAGGCAGAAGAAGGCCAGAAAGGAAGTATGGGGAAGAAGACTCCAAAAGCAGCCTTCAGGAAGTGACACCACCTGGGTAATTGTTGGAGGAGGTCTGAAGACAGAGCCGCTGCTGGACCAGATTGAAGTCTTCGAGGGAAGTCTTGTTTACTTGTAAACAGTCATTAAAGATCCGAGACATCTTATTCGTATATCAAGCCCTCATTGCCAGACTTGTGTGTTAACTGGGGTGGAACTTAATAGGGGAATTGGCTTAAATTTGGTTAGGGTTAGTAACTGTAGTTTCTGTAGCCTCACTGGTACTAAAAGTAACAACATAAAAGCCCCGTTTTTAAAGTAACTATAATATATAAGCTTTCTTGTTTTATTCCTTTTTAATAAAATATGTCATATCTTTACATGATGTGTGCCTCTGATCTGTTTGCCTCATGCTTAATGACCAGCTACCTTAGATAAAGGGGTGTGTTAAATCAGGGAGTGTAGTTTTATGGTGGCAGCTGGTAGAAGTAAATGTGGGATAACCTGTATGGAGTTTTTCACATTTTGGTGTTAGTACCAGTGGGATTGCCCCCAGTGAAGGGGTGAACTGCCACATTTTTTGTAGGTATATACTGGGATTGGCCTAAAGTAGAGGGTCCCACCTGGTGATCTCTCCACACAGTTGTTGGGGGAGAGTTACACCAGCAAATTAGTGCAGGGGAAAGAGTTAAACTTCCCTCCATGCAGTTGGCCCCCATAGCTGCTGAGAGAGAGAGATTGGTGAATGCACTTGCATATTTCTGAGGTCACATTTAGTTTGACCCTCAGTCTCCCCACATTATGAACCTGGTCAGGCAGCCATGAAAGATTCTGAAAGGCTTAATTGTATCATTTTGTATTTGAAGTGTTTCAATAAAACCTACCTGTTTGCACTTATTACCTATGATAATGATGATGATGATGATGATGATGATAATAAGGCCCACGATGTACATTACAGGTAGTATGCTACAATGTTACATACAGATATTGTGTACACATGTTCGAGAGAGAAAAAGCCAATGGGGAAATGACATTCCTTTAAAAAAAAATCAAAGTGAAAATCAAATAAATCTATTTACCTCCTCTTCTTTTTCAGTTAACTTTGCAACTTTGAAGAATATAGAGCAAGTTCTACTGAGGTTTGAAAACCTGTCTGCACATACCATAGCGTTATGAAAAGAAATCGATATGCTGCTTGCAAAATAGTTGGGAAGTTAAAGCAATTGGCTAGTGAAAAGTTCCCAAGAGCTAGCCTGGGAAAGAACCGCACCATGACTATATTCACATCTTATCCTTTATCATTCAGAAATGGTCAGTAGAGAACATATCTCATCAAAAAACACAACTGGAACTAAAGTGATCTGATGTCAGTACCCAGCTGTGCTGCAGTCTGTTTCTGAAACCTTAAGGAAAATGATGGCAAACTGATCTCTCTCTCCCACCCCCCTACCGCAATTTAGGGTCTATTTGAGTGTCCAAGGCACACAAAGTTGTTTTGGAAAATATGAGGAAAGAAACCTTTATATTATACAAAGTTCCATATTATTTCTTACCTGCATTAATTTCTCACCTTTCTTCCATCATGGAACACAAGGTGGCATGTATACAATTCCCAGGTGGACTCCCATCCAGGCACTGTCCAGATTCATACCTGCTTAGCTTTAGAAAGCTAGCCCAAGACTCTGCCCTAGAGCCTTCAAGACCTGGTCAACTACAATGCCACCACCTATCAGTTTCATTCTGTGGCAGTAATATGCGAATAACTAGAGATGTGCACTGAGCACAAGATTCAACTCAGCCTCAAATTCAGTGCTTCAGAAAATGGCCCAATTCTGATCAGATCAACTGGGAGTCCATCTGCTTCAATCTGTGTAGTAAACACAAGGTGAAATTCAGAAATCCATGCCTTCATGTCTCCCATTGACTATCATGGGAAATTAAAACCAAAACAAAATAGCTATACCCTTTTTCTGTTTGGCAGGAGCAAATGAAATTTTCAGGCATAGTAGTCCCTTAAGAGCAGGGGTCTTCACATTTTCTGGGTTGGTAGACATATTTGCAATATTGAGAGAGTTTGTGGGCACTCTTACAAAATGGTTGCCATGGGCCACTTGTCCATTCACAAAATGGCTGCTACAGTAGCCATTCCCAGTCCCAAAACACTCATTTCCCGGAAATCAAACTGCTGAGACTAAAAGAAAAATAACTTGCCCAAGAATCTAAGTGCCAGGCAGAGGTGGGGTCTGAGCTTGGGTTCAAAACAGGAGTGCTGGAGAGCAGCTCTTTGCTTTGCAGTATGCCACATCCATGTTTAATTTTTTTTTAAAAAAGAATAAGAAACAAAATAAAAAATCCAGAGGAGCAGGGAGCCAAGAGATATGTCTTTGGGCATATGGTGCACCACATTGGAGACCCTAAGTCCTGAAAGGACCCATGGTCCTGAAAGCAGTAAGCCTTGAAATTGGTTGTGCAGGTGATGAGTCGGGGGCAGCCTTGGATTTGCTGGATCCAAAGCCCCTCCATTCCCCCACAAGCCCCAGGAAGAGGTAGATTAACCACTACATGGTTAACCACTAACCATTAAATTAACCACTTTACTCCCCCCGCCCCGCTAACACTTAGGATTGTTCTGTTAAAAGCACCCACACATGATAGATAATGTACATTAGGTAAGAACTAGATGTTCCTTGCACAATTGACTTATGGGACAAAAGTGGAGAAGCCATCAGGTTGACTCATCATGCCTGACTCACACAGTCAAAAGGGACAACAAAACCTTTGAAGAAGACCTAGGAAAATCATACTAAAAATGGCTAGTGTTCAGGACAAAAGAAATGAAACAACCTTTAATTCACCAGTATGTTATGAATGATTCATATCGAAAACAGTAAGAATACCCAGTAGGAGATAACAGGCAACATCCTGAATATACTGCAGAATGATAAAAGGGTTGAGAATTCTATGGATGATGTATTGTATTTGAGTCACACATGTGGCACTTTTACCCAGAAAATGTGAATGCTACGACGTATTATACTGTATTTTTAAAGTAATAAATCTAAAACAAGTAAGCTAACTATCCTTCTTAATGTTGTGCACTTTTTAATCCTTGGCTGGAGTCCAGTGTTCTGATTTGGACACAAAATCTGAAAAATGATGAGCGAATTGGGAAGAGTTCAGAGAATAAGAACAATTTAACTTTGAGAAAACAAGGCACATGAAAAATAATCCAGGGTAAAGTAATGCTATGGGGAGACAGAAATCATAACTAAACATGCCACAGGGTGTTGAAAAAGGGCAGGGACCAATTATTCTTGCTCTGTTCCCACTGAAGAAAATTAATAGGTTTATAGTAAGCTATAGCAGAGTACGTTATTATATTTATGTGTATGGGGGGGATATAAAATCTTTGAAGGAACTTCAATGCTTAATGGCACAGTCTGCCAAATGATATGAAATCACCTTAATTGGAGACTGTCATGGTTGAATTATTATTGCCAGTCAGTGAAGTAAAATCAATTTTGTATGGAAGGGTGGTTTACATGCAAAGCACTTTCAAACTTATGTCCATTGTAGAAGGTTAGTGTAGTGGCTATGGGCCAAAGCAGATGCGATATGGGGGATCTGTGAAGGGATCTCCCAATGTCTTTTTCTTTGCTTAAAAGCAGGCATGAGGAGGGTGTGATAAAGATCAGGGCTGGGCAACTGGGGACTTTCTCTGTGGCATTTTCCTAATTTAAATCAACCCCTCCCCCCAATAACTACTATAATTAGGAATGGAATACAATGTATATAGGTACTTGTATTTTTCTTCCCCGCTACTAACAGGAGCTTTGGGTAAGGATAAAATTGGGGAAACAGCACGGGAAGGAAAGTATTAACTTCTTTGGTGTCATGGAACAGGCTCCCAAACCCTTGTCCTCACAGGATCCTGACCCCCTTGACCTCAGAAAAGGCTCCAGAGTTAACAGTTCTGGAAGAGGATGCAGTCATGGAAAGGCATCATGAGGTTTCCACCCCCAAGGATCTAGTCTGCCAGGAAGATTCAGCTCCCCTACATCCAGAGGAGGATGCATTATCATCTTCCAACTCTGAGGATTCCAGGCATGAGGACATGGACATACCACAGCCACTCCCATATCATCAGATCCTGAGGCTGCTACAACAGGCCAGGCCCCTTTATTAGACAAAGCCTCAGTTTGTGTAAAGGTGGAGTCAACCAGCCTAAGGGCGACCAAACTCTTATTTAAAGTTCAGTCTTAATCTAGGGATGTACGAAAGTCCCTTACCTGATCCTGAAGCTTGATTCGCAGTGGGGGGGAGGCTCTCCGTCCCTCCCCCTGAAATTCTGGCCTGGGGGGAGGCGCCCCATCCCTCCCCCCCAAAATTCTGGCCAAGGGGAGGCACCCCGTCCCTCCCCCCCAAAATTCTGGCCAGGGGGGAGGCGCCCCGTCCCTCCGGCTGCGAATCTTCCTGGCCTGCCGGGACGCAAATGGTAGCGGCCGTAGCCGCCGCCGTTTGCGTCCCTGCAGTCAGCCGTGATAGGCTACGTAAATGTTAACGTAGCCTATCACGGCTGAGTGAAAAAACAACAACAACAACTGCGCGTACGCAAATGGCGGCGCCCATGGTGGCGCTATTTGCGTTCCCCTTATTTTCTCCATAGTCTACGTAAATGTTTACGTAGACTACACATGCCAAAATAAGGAACACAAATGGCGGTGCCCATGGGCGCTGCCATTTGCGTACGCGCGGGTTTTTTTTTTTTTCACTCAGCTGTGGTAGGCTACATAAACATTTACATAGCCTATCACGGTGTTTTTAAAAAATCTAGCCGTGATAGGCTACGTAAATCTTTACATAGCCTATCACGTTTGTTGCTGTTGTTTTTTTTAACTTGGAAATGGCGGCGGCAGCCAGTCGGAAGACTGGCCGCCGCAGCTGCCGCTGCTGAACCACCACCAAACCGCCGCCAGAGCCGCCGCCAGAGCCGCCGCCACCAGGGACATTCACACAAGGTAAGTCCCATCCCGGGGTGGGGGGGGCAGACCATTTCTCCACCAATTTCGGGGGGCCGAATGCACTGGCATTCAGCCTCCCCGAGATTCGTGGAGAAATTCTCTGACATCCCTATCTTAATCTGCTCTTTGTTGGAGGAGCATACAGATAAGCCTCACTTAGAGCTTTCTATGATTCTTATCTCTTCCTGTCTTGCTTCTCTGTGAAATCTGACCTAACCTGATTGCTGGGAATGGAACAAGAGGATCAGGTACCAGGAATGTGGGCCTCACATTTGCTTGACCACGATCTGTGTGACACTGGGCCTTGGTAGAGGATGTGCATTGATCGAACAATCCCTATGCTTTTTATGTGGCATGATTGGTATCCTCATCTCAACTCTGTATGGGATTAACTCTCATACATTTACAATATTTTTTTTATTTATTATTTATTTATTTATTACATTGATATCCCGCCTTTTTTCCTCCAAGGAACTCAAGGTGGCATACATAATCCTCCTCCTCCTCCATTTTATCCTCACAACAACAACCCTGTGAGGTAGGTTGGGCTGAGAGTATGTGACTGGCCCAAAGTCACCCAGTGAGCTTCCATGGCCGAGTGGGGACTAGAACTCAGATCTCCCGACTCCCAGTCCAGCACTCTAGCCACTACACCATGTAAAAATCCAACATGATCAACAGTTCAGGTATGGCACCAACTATACCCATCCAAATTATGACTGAAGCCATTATGCAGACAATATAGTATTAAAAATGAAATCAGCTGAGATCCTACAACCCATAGGGATAGAGAGGATGTTCTGCTGTGCCACCGAAAGGTGGGAGGGGAGTATTTCCCTCCCACCCTTCTGCCACCACACCATGCCACTGCCATCACACTGCAATGTTCCCTCTGTCCCTGCCACCAGCAGGGAGGGACAGTTGTGTGGCAGTGGTGGGACCTGGGGGTGGGGGCTTCCCCTAACCTGGAATGTACAGGTTGATGGGGGGGGAGAAAACCCAACTAAGTTCCTGGATTCCAGGGGAAGATGCTAGGCTTGGCACACAGGGGAAAGCCGGATTCCCGTGTGACAGACATCCCTATTCCAGAAACACTAGTTTGAGCTAGTTCCCAGGGTTGTGCTATCAAGTGTTAGCTTCCTGTCGCACTAGCAGTTATTCCCACTAGTAAATGTGATTGGTGCTGGTGGACTGCCAACACTGGATCCTGTTCCAGGTAAGGATGTCAGAGAATTCCACCACGGATCTCGGTGAGGCCGAATACCAGTGCATTTGGCCTCCCAAAATCCGTGGTGGAACGAAGCCCCCACCCCACGAAAGGCACATGAAATGGAGCACTTACCTGCTGCCATCCATGCTGACTTGCGAATAGCAGCCGCCCTGCGGCCACCATTCGCTTCTTCATCATAGCCGTGATAGGCAACGTAAATTAGGGATGTATGAAAATCTCTTACCTTTCGCGGATTATGCTGATGGTGGGGGGGGAGGTGCTCCATCCCACCCCCCGGAATCCTAGATGGGGGGAGGCGCTCCATTCCTCCCCCCCCCTAGAATCCTGGCCGGCCGGCTGTGCTCTGCAGCGATTCTGTGAAGCCGCCCGCTGGCTAGCAGGGACGCAAATGGCGGCAGCCATAGCTGCCGCCGTTTGCGTCCCTGAAGTCAGCCGTGATAGACTGACTTTAAAAAAAAACAACCGCTGACTTAAAAAAGTCAGACTTACGGCTGACTTAAAAAAAAAAAAACGCGCGTACGGAAATGGTGTTCCATTTGCGCTCCTTATTTTGGCATGTCTTAGTCTACGTAAACATTTATGTAGACTAAGACGGCGAAAATAAGGGGAACGCAAATAGCATAGCGTCTACGCTATTTGTGTTCCCCTTATTTTCGCCATCTTAGTCTATATAAATGTTTACATAGACTAAGACGTGCCAAAATAAAGAACGCAAATGGCGGCAGCCATGGCCACCACTATTTTCGTACGCGCGGTTTTTTAAATTTAAGTCAGCCGTAATAGGCTACGTAAACATTTACGTAGCATATCACATTTTTTTAAAAAGAAAACTAGCCATGATAGGCTATGTAAATCTTTACACAGCCTATCACATTTTTTTTTTTTAACTGGAAATGGCGGCGGCAGCAGCCGGTTGGAAGACCGGCTGCCGCAGCCACCGCCACCGGAGATGCTGCCGGAGCTGCCGCCACCAGGAAGATCCGCCCAAGGTAAGTCTCGTCCCGGGGGGGCGGGGGGGCAGGCTGTTCCGCCACCGACTTCGAGGGGCTGAATGCGCTGGCATTCGGCCTCCCCGAGATCCGTGGCGGAACTTTCGTACATCCCTAATGTAAATACTTACGTAGCCTATCACGGCTAACACAGGGACACCTTTTGCGTCCCTGCAGAGGCTGTGATAGGCTACGTAAGTATTTACGTAGCCTAACACGGCATGCCAAAAAACAACAACAGCATATGCAAATGGCAGTGGCTACGGCCGCCGCCATTTGCGTTCCCTTTTTTTCGCTGTTTTAGCCTATGTAAATATTTACGTTAAGCTATTATGATGAAAAAAAAGGGGAACGCAAATATCGTAGTGGGCACCATTTGCATTCCTTTTTTTCCCCGCCATAATAGCTTACGTAAATATTTACATAGGCTAAAATGGCGGGGGGGGGGGGGGAAAGGAACACAAATAGTGTAGTGGGAGCCATTTGCATTCCTTTTTTTCCCCACCGTAATAGCTTATGTAAATATTTACATAGGCTAAAACAGCGAAAAAAGGGGAACGCAAATGGCGGCCGCCGTAGCTTCTGCCATTTGCATATGCTGCTGGTTTTTTTTCCTGCAGGCTGCCCAGCGGCCGGGTGTCCTGCTGCAGGCAGCCCTGGCCGGTGGCTCCGTGGAATCTCCACAGAGCGGAGCCGGCCAGATTAGAATTTCGGGGAGAGGTGCAGAGCGCCTCCCCCCCACCGCAAATCACCCCATCGAAAAGGTAAGTGACTTTCATACCCCCTTAGTTCCAGGTGAGTCATCTCCACCCAGGCATTACAGTATGTAGGCATCATGAGCCAGGTGCATGTACTGCATAAACAACAGGGAGTGGAGTGGGGAGGAAAATGCATGAGCTGAAATCAGCTGCCCTTGCTTTGTTTTTGACGTTCTACATGAACATCTTAGTCCATTGTCTTCCTTTCTCCTCTTCATTTTATCATGAAGTTTGTGAATCATGATGTATGCCATCTGTGCTGGGGATGGCTTAGCGATGAGCTCTGCAAACACAGAAGCTCCCAAGATAACAAGAGCAGCCCTTTCTAAAGGTCTCACTTACCAGAAATATCCCCCCTCCCATTCCTGTCATCAGTCACCCTCTTGGCATCTCACCTCCAGCTAGGATGTCCCTTTAGAACTGTCATAGTCTTGCTCCATCAGCTGAGTGACAGGACCTTCTGCCCACCAGTGCAGTCAGATTCCACCTCCTCTTCTCCCCTCGAGTCCAAAGTGTGACACCTTCATACCACACTTGAGCCTCCTCTCATCAGTCCACAGACAAATGTCCCCAATGTGTTGCTAGAAATGATTCCCCCCTCCCAACAGGGGATGAAACAGTATGCCATCAAAGTTTGCTGTAGCTAGCAACTCCTGATTTTGTTCACCAATTCAGGTTGTTGCTGTTTAAAAGAACCAATTGCTGCAGATCCTAAAATTAAAATAAGTTAGGGGGTATGAATAAAAGCCTAATAAAATAGGGATGTCAGAGAATTCCGCCACAGATTCCAGTGAGGCTGGATTCTTTAGAATGCTCTTTAGAATGCTCTAAAGAATCCGGCCCCCTGGAATCCGTGGTGGAATGGCCTCCCCCCGCCACCCCCTGGAATCCCCCTGGAATGGAGCTTACCTGGCGGTGGATGTGGCGGAGGTGGCAGCAGCGGCTCTGGTGGCGGCGGATGCAGCAGCGGATGTGGCGGCAGATGCGGTGGCTCCAGCTGGTCTCCCAGCCACTGCCAGGTTGCTGTGGCCACAAATGGCGGCTGCCATTTGTGTGGCTTCCTTTTGCCGTGATAAGCTACGTAAATACTTATGTATCCTATCACAGCAAAGAGCAGGGGCAGAAATGGCGTCCCCTATTCCAGATGCCATTTGTGGCCGCACCCCGGCAGCGGCTGGCTGCAGAATGAAGAGGACGGACCCGGACTGGCTGGCACCAGGTAGGGTCCATCCTGACTGGGCTGCGTGGGGGGGGGGAGCAGTTCATTCCGCCACAGACTCCGGAGGGCTGGATTCTTTAGAACTCATTGGAGTCCGTGGTGGATTTCTCCACCATCCCTACTCGTAGGTGGTGTGGTTCATCCCCAGCTCTCACAAGAGCAGCATGAGGCAGCCGAAAAGGGGACATTCATGGGGGTGGGAAGGGGAGGGGACAGTGAAAGCACTGTTACAACGCTTCCTACACACTGCCTAGCCTCCCCGCCCCCCTGCTCTGAGCCCCCCTGGCTAAATAACCAAATTCAGCTATCTAGCCATGAATGCAGGGCAGCCAGAGAACAGAGGAGAAGATCCCCTCTGCACTCCACCTACCCTGGATTGGATGGTCAGTCACCTCCGAGTTTGGAGGTGACCAGCTATCCCCACAGGATTGTGCCCTTAGCAGTTAAGTTATTAATTTTATTTATATACTGCCCTTCCTCACAAGGAGCCTATATAAAAACAATACAGCATAAAAATACCATTAAAATCCTAATTCTAAAATCACAAATAGATAAATACAGTAAAACCATTAATACCAACACCAAAGGACATGGTCTACTTGGAAGAAAGTTCAATTGGGCTCAGAGCCAGCCTAAACCATTTTGCTGCCTAAGGTGAAGGACAAGACACACACACATTAAACTCACAGAAGCCGACCAGATGGGCAGCTGAATCGTACTTGGACACTGGTGATGGGACAGCATCTTCTGCCACACCTATGGGCAGCAAGCTAGCTGAAGGGATGCGGGACCAGCTGCCTGAAACACAGCGCCATGCCCTCCAACAGAGGGGAATGACGGGGGGACTGCTGCCTCTTCTCCCTCCATACCAGCCAGCGTCTGCTGCCTGAGGTGACTGTCTCAGCCTACCTAATGATAAGACAAACCCTGATACGGTTTACTCCCAGGCAAGTGAAAATGGAATTGCAGCCAGGATGTCCTGCTCTTGTTTCTGAAGTGAAACCAGTACATTAGGAATTCACTCTGGTTTTGTGTTTTGTTTTGTAAATTTCAGTATTTTAGGCAAAGCAACTCAGTGAGTTCAATCCATTTGCGTAGCACCACCCACATTAATGATGTGAACATCCACATTGATATATACTCCACAAAACACACACACACGCACAAACCAATCTTGATACAATCATACATATGATTGTATCAAGATACCTTTTGTGCAGTGTTTTTGTGATACACATGTAAGCTTGTGTACAGAATAAACACATCCCCCCTCCCCAAATGGTTTGATTGTACAAACAGTTGCATTTAGATTAGGGACGCACCTTCGTCCGGGGACACCAGTTGCTCGCCGAAACACCGCCGCTGCCCACACCCGTTCATCATGTTGTGCGAGCTCCTAGATGGCTCAGCAAGCAACCGGCAAGTGCTGCAGGGCTGCCCGCTCCCTCCCCAAGCCGCCGTTGATATCTAAAATGGCGTCGCTACATTGTGCAGTGCTTTATCTGGACACACAAGTGCATTAGAAAGGTGGAGGGGAAGGAAGGAATGAAAGGAAGGGGCTACAACGAACTCCATGTTATATTCTGGAATTAATTTTAGCAATTATCCTAGTTAAACTAGAGTCATGGAAGTCAGGACTGTATCTATGGACATCACCCACATGCTTAGACATATAGTCTATATAAGGCTGAATTTCTGATAGCTCTGTTTTAGTTCAGGCTGTATATATACATAAAATTAGGGACGTCAGAGAATTCCGCCACGAATCTCGGGGAGGCTGAATGCCAGTGCATTCGGCCCCCAGAAATCGGTGGCGGAACGGTCTGCCCCCCCGCCCTCCCCCGGGATGGGACTTACCTTGGGCAGATCTTCCTGGAGGCGGCAATTCCGGTGGCGGTTCGGCAGCAGTGCAGGGGCGGCGACGGTGGCGGCTGGTCTTCCGACCGGCTGCCGCCACCGCCATTTCCAGTTAAAAAAAAACAAAAAACGTGATAGGCTACGTAAAGATTTACGTAGCCTATCATGGCTAGATTTTCAAAAAACACCGTGATAGGCTACGTAAATGTTTACGTAGCCTATCACGGCTGATTTAAAAGAAAAAAAAACGCGCGTACGCAAATGGCGGCGCCCATGGGTGCCGCCATTTGCATTCCTTATTTTGGCATGTCTTAGTCTACGTAAACATTTACGTAGACTAAGACGGCGAAAATAAGGGGAACACAAATAGCGTAGGCGCGATGCTATTTGCCTTCCCCTTATTTTCGCCGTCTTAGTCTACATAAATGTTTACGTAGACTAAGACGTGCCAAAATAAGGAACACAAATGGCGGCGCCCATGGGCACCGCTATTTGCGTACGCGCGCTTTTTTTCTTTTAAATCAGCCGTGATAGGCTACATAAACATTTACGTAGCCTATCATGGCTGACTGCAGGGACGCAAACAGCAGTGGCTATGGCTGCCGCCATTTGCATCCCTGCTAGCCAGCGGCCGGATGTCCGGCCGCTGGCGGAGCCGGCCAGCGGCTCCGCAGAATCCCCGCGGAGCGGAGCCGGCCGGCCAGAATTTCAGGGGGGAGGGATGGAGCGCCCCCCCAGCCAGAATTTCGGGGGGAGGGACAGAGCGCCTCCCCCCACCTCGTATCAATTTCGCTAAAAGGTAAGTGACTTTCGTACATCCCTAAAATGAATTGCATAATGAAAATAGGTTTGTTTATTTCATTCATTCATGCATGCATGCATTCATTCTATTTCTTGGCCATCTTTCAAGATCATAGTTTTCCCAAGGCAGCATAAAAACAATACAATTAAATATTACAAACATATTCATAAAATCACCTTAAATATAAACACCAAATATAAACACCCATTACAATAAAATGCAGTTTGAAAATATCGATTGGCAGCAAATACCATCCAAAAATTCCAGTTAAAAGCCAAAGAGAACAAATGACTGTTTCGAACATCTTAAAAGTGGCTGCAGGGCCATTCTTGAGGGAATTCCACAGGGCAGGGTAGGAGTCACAGCTGAGAAGACCCTGTGTCTAGCACCCACCAATGTTACTGATCGTAGGCAGGCCAAAGGTAGGTACGTTTTTCTTCACGTAGTGGGTTCAGTCCAGGATAATGCTGCAGTCCTATAGCACAAAGTAAATTTCACTGTCCAGTGAGACCTACTTTCAAGTAAACATGATGAGAATCAGGACTGGGATTAACAACTGTGCATGAAAATTCTGTTGATTTCCTTGAGCCTTAGCACCAAACTAGTAGGGGCATGAGAGATTTGTGAACAAAGGGTCTCCTGTGTATGTTTGTTTGGGGTTTTCTTGCTTGTTTAATTAAATCAACTGTACTGTAGGTCCCAGTTTGGAAGGGACTACCTTTCCCTTCCATGCTGTTTTCCCTGTTTAATTTATCTCCCAGATGCTATTTGCCCCATAGTGGGAACATATAACAACCTGAATGTTTTCTGCCACTCTGCAAATATATACCAGGGATTTACCCTGAGACTTCCTGAACATGCAAAAAATGTGTTCTACCACTGAGTTAAGGTCCTTGCTACAAATGGGAGCCATGTCAAACTTAACTCAAGGGGCCATGTACTGGAATATTGTCTTTCATCATGTACCTTACCTCTCAATTCCTTTCCCTGACTCTAATGTCACTCCAAATACTCAGCTCTTTATCACATGTCCATTTCAGTCCACGGGAACCTGTGAGAACTTCCAGCCGTATCAGCCTGTGCTGAGTGGGTTGTAGGGATGGGCAGGTGCCCACCTAGCCCCTGTCCCTGACTGCGCCCACCCAGACCCAGCTCCCCACTGCTTCCCAAGCCACTTGTACTCACCCAGGCAGCCTTATCGAGCACCGCAATTTTGGCAAGCAAACGCCTGTAATCTTGCCTGTAATGGGCTATTCACGGCCCCATTTTGCATATACGCAAATATGCACATTTGTGAAAATGCACACATTTGTGTATATGCAAGTATGGGCATTTGCGAAAATGCGCACATTCATGTATATGCAAATATGTGCATTTTCACAAATGTGCACATTCGCATATATACAAAATGGGGCCGTGAATAGCCCATATACACAAGATTACAGGCAAGCAAAAACCTGTAATCTTGCATATATGGGCGATTCACGGCCCCATTTTGTGTATCAGCAAATTATGCGCATTTTCACGATAGCCTTTTTTTCCTTTTTTCCAAAAAATGGGGATTGTGGAGCTTGACGAGGCTGCCCAGGTGAATGTGGGCGGCTCAACAAGTGGGGGCAGGGGGCGAGCGGGGCAGGGGCTCAGCAAGCACAGCTTGGGGGCATGGGAGGTGGGGGTTCGGACAGATTCTCGGACGGAATCGGGCACCTGAGCCATCCCTAGCTGGTTGTGTGCATGCTGCCATGGTTGAATGCCAAAAGCCTCTTGAGATGAATTCTGTGAGTGGTGGCTGCAGCACGTGCATGACTGCCTCAGCCTGGGATAGCAACATTGGCTGATCCCCCACCCAGTGGAGGCTGGTGTCTCTGAGGTCAGTGGGGCTGTGAATCCGCTCTGGCTTTCAGTCAGAACTCTAAAGGAGCTATCCAAGGTGAGAATCCACTCTGGCTTTCAGTCAGAACTCTAAAAGAGCTATCCAAGGTACAAAGCAGGGGAGGGGAGTGGGGGAAGGAGGAGCGCCATCTTGTCATCTGTCTTTTGCCTCAGGAAGCAGAATCGTGAGTCAGCATTGCATCCAGGCAGTGGAGACTGGTGGCTCTGGTGTCAGTGGAGCTATCTGAGGTGCTGAACCTATTTTGGGGATTTTGTTCAGCATTTTGGATAGCTCCTTTAGAGTTCTGGCTGGTTCTGACTGAAACCCAGAGCCAATTCACAGGCCCACTGACATCAGAGCCACCAGCCTCCACTGCCCCCACCCATCCAACACACTCATGCCATAGTGTGAAATGGCCATATGAATGAGAATGAGCCTAACATTCATTGACTGGAGTTCCATACACAAAACCACAGGACAGGCCCTGGGTACTATTTAACACCACCATTCTATGATTCAGTTTCCAAAGAAGTAGCCCTGGTAGCCTAGAGCAGCAAAATCATAATATGTGGTATGGCATCTTCATAAATGTCTGGCCCAACCCTGCATCGGCCATGGAGCTCTCTGCCAACTTAATGCCTTCCTTTCAGCATCCCTGGCCATTGGCCATGTCGGCTGGGGCTGATGGGAGTTGAAGTCCAAAACATCTGGAGGACAAAGTGGACAAGGCTGTCATAGGCCATGGAGCTTTTCTGCCACTCCTTCTGATCTAACACAGCCCCCATCACCACCACCGCTACCATTTGCTGGGCAGCCAGGTATTTAATTTCCTTTCCCTTACACTGTTTTGACAAATGCGTTTGCAACAGAGTCTAATATTGACAAGATAGGATTCCAGTAGCGAGTGTTTGCTTTGACAATGTGTGTTTTGAATGGACTGAAATGGATTTCTTGTTAGGACGGATGCCATCCGGGAGTGGGGAAAAAAGGTTCAGAAAATAGGTCCAATACAGTGTAATCCGTCCCTTCATCTGTCTCACCATCGTTTCATTAATCTACTATAACAAAACAAAATTTTAAAAATGCTTCAAAAGGTGTTTCTGTTTCTGTTACTATGGACAATAATCTCCCTCCTTTTGAAGCTTTTAATGCTCTAGGCTATTAGTACCTGAATGAACTCATTCATTATTGTGCAACTATATGAGATGGATTACTTTATAAGTTGAACACGTGCCACGCTTGCACATATTTTTTTTCATATGAAATATAATTAGCTACTGTGCTATTTGCTTTCTGCATACCTTAGAGGCCACCTCTTCTCTTATGACAGAATTGGAAAGCCTAACATAAGCATGCATGGGACCTCTGGTATGTACATAGTATTCTTTTTTGAAATAGTATTCTTTTGTTGAATGGCTCTTGGCCCACACTACTAGACTTAATGAGATGTCCTTGCTCTTGTGAAAGCTCCATGTGTTTATTGAAGCTCCCAGGTACTAAGTATCCTTCCATGCCATTGAATATGGAGGTACCACTGTATTTGCAGTATAATAGTAGGCTTTACATGGAAGCTGTACGGATTAGTGGTATAACATACATAAAGTGTTTGTGACAATTGAAATGCCATACAAAATGCTAAGGTGTTGTTGTCGGGACCGGCATCAGGGTAGGCATGGCTGGGCCCCTGCCAAGGGCCTACACCCCAACAGGGCCGCCCTGAGAAGGGCCTCCTGTCATGTGCTCCTCCTCTTCACCAGTGCAACCTGCCAGTTCACCTTCACCTTCCTCTCATTCTAGGCCAGATGATGTTGGTGGTGAGAAGGAGGAGCACTAGATGCCACTGCCTCTTGCCCTTTGGCTGTTTGGTTGTCAAGCATGCAGGTGGAAGCAACGATGCGAAAGAGGATAAGGAGCAATAGCAGCTGGTGACAATGGTGGTGAGAAGGAAGGCTCACTGTGGGAGGGAGCCATTGAGGATATCTTGCCCAAGGGCCTTCAGAACCCAGAGCCAGCACTGCTTGTTGTTCCTATGATTTGCACCACAACTCTCCAAGTGGTGAAAATGCCAGGCCTCCAAGCATTTTGCCCAGGCTTTGTTTTCCTTGGAATCAGATCACTGGAGGCTTGTGGTGTGTTTGTGATATATGGTTTATTTACTCATATACACAGGTTGAGCATAAGTGGAGGCTGACGGCATTCATGCTCCAACAGATTTCTGATCCCCCAGTGGTGTCCATGGGGAACCACTGGCACCATAGGACTCTTGTGGAGAGCAACTCAGCTCTCTGTGTGCATGTTTTAGTCTCTCCCAATCCTTTGAAGAAGAAGAAAAAAACCCTGCCAGTTTCTTCTTTTGTTTACTGCTACATGAAGACTGGGCTTGTACCCCTCCCTTGTTTTATTATGGGGAATGAATCATCTCTGCCCATCACCTATGCCTTCTTGAGCCATTGAGAGCCACTGTAGTGTAGTGGCAAGAAGAGTGTTGGACTGGGAGCCAGGAGATCTGGGTTCTAGTCCCCACTTGGCGATGGAAGCTCACTGGGTTACTTTGGGCCAGTCATGGACTCGCAGCCCAACCTACCTCACAGGGTTGTTTCTGTGAGGATAAAATGGAGAGGAGGAGGATTATATACACCGCCTGTCAGGAGTGCCCTAGCTGCCTCTTGCAATCCCCTCCAATAGCCAACTCAGGACGACGAGGATTCTTTCCGAGGCTTTATTCCTTTATTACTTTATGACTCTTACAGAATACTAGTTGATAGCGCCAAAGCAAGGAACAGCACTGGGGAAAGATAGCTGAGTAGCCTAAGCTCCAGGCAAGGCAGTTGGTCCCCGTTTGAAGGACTCCAATTGGGCCATAGGTCCATGTGGAACCACCAGGAGCAAGCCCTCCAATGACCTCATTGACCTGGCAGGTTGGTAAGGGAGAGGGTAGTAATTTACTAGCCAATGCTTTTCCTGTAAAAACTGGTGGCATTTGATATTGCTGCAATGTGGATTATGTGTATGTCTCTCTTCTAATCTTTCTGTGATATAAACATTTAAATCCCATTTTCCTAGTATTTAAATGTCCATTGTTTTCAAACATATGGCAAAATTTTTCATGAAGAGAAAACTCTTCATGTTGTAGATTATTTCATTTTATTAATATTATTCTTGGCAAACAAGAGGCTCATTTCCATACCAGAGGAAGAGGGAAAACAATATTATTCAACAGTTTGTACCTCAGAATGAGTGGAAATAAAATAAGGTCATGAAGCACTTTCAAGAACAATAATTATCAGAAAAAAATTACCTTGTGAAACAATTACCCAAATCTCACCAAATACACCCACTTTTCCTACTAAGAAAGAAAAAAATGACTAATGGATGATTCCCTCTTGCTAAAGGGAACCTAGCAAGTGTGCTGAACCCTTTACATGATGCCTTAAACATTCATGTGTCCAATCTGATGCAAAGCACATGCATGTGGTAACAGCAAAAAAAGCTGAGTAGGAAATGTTTCTGGTTGTTCATCCTCTAAGGATGAAAACTGCATGTTATGTTCAAAAGGGTGCTTAAACTTACAACTTTTATTTTGATGAAAAAGCAGGAGTAAAATGTGCTCCTGATCTGGATGAAGGACCTGTACCAGTTTCCTTCCCCAAAAATATCTCTCTCAGCCAAACCAGACATTACTTTAAATGTGTCTACACTGTATGTTTTATGTTTTATTTATTTTTACTCTAGAGTAGGTGCAGGATCCCCAGTATGGATCGAGACCCTGGCACGGGGTAGTGGGGCTTTTAAAATCTGGAACTGCACCTACTCTAGAGTGAAAATGAAATAAGACATAGCTACCAGTAGGGATGGTGGAGGAATCCATTGGGGGGGTCAAGTCCGCCAACTTTTTGCTGGCTCACCCCTCTGGTCTCTGGCTCAGCTTCTCTGCGAGCTGGCCTAACTTGAGCTGAGTGAGTTGGGCCAGCTTGCAGACTCCCGCCACTGGCAAAATGCCTTGCGTTCTCCTCTGCCAATGCTGACACCATTGAGGGGGTTGCACATTGGGCGGCCAATGCTTCTCCCTCCCGTAGTGCTCCCCTTTCACCCTCCTGTCAATGCTGCCACCACTCAACCCTCATCCCTCTCTTTCTCCCAGGGCCAATCCTGGCAGAGAGAGAAGGATGACAGTGGTCCAGTGGTGGCAGCAGTGATAGTGTGGTAGCTGAGAGGGAAGTGCCATGGTGCTCCCCTCTCAGCTCCCACCCTGTCATCACCACTGCTGACACCACGCAACTGTTCCCCTCTCTGCTGGTGGAGAGAGAGGGATGGTTGTTCGGCGGCAAAAGAGAGAGGGATGGTTTCGCAGCAGCAGTGGCAGGAACGGTGTTTTTGTTTGTTTGTGTGCATAAATTTCTGCAAATTACCTCCATAATTTGCACAAATTAGGCAAGGGATTTCACCTAATTTGCACAAATTACAGAGGTAATGTTTGGAAATTTAGGCACACAAGCAAACAAGAAACCTGAAGTGAGTTCCTGGATTTCCAGGGAAAGCTTGGCTTGAAAATGCCGTGGGCAGTGGGGAAATCCGGCAAGCCCCCAAAGGGCTGGATTTTCCTGCAATAGCCACCCTTAGCAGCTAGACCTTTTCTTTTAAAGTCATGTCTGTTTCAGCCCTTACACAAAGTGTGTGTGTGTGTGTGTGTGTGGGAGGATTTTATTTTATTTATTTTATTACTGCATTTATATCCCTTCTTTTTTCCTTCTTGCAAGGAACCCAAGGCTCCTCCTCTCCATTTTATCCTTACAACAACAACCCTGTGAGGTAGGTTAGGCTGAGAGTCAGTCACAGGGCCAAATTCACCCAGTGAGCTTCATGGCAGAACAGGAACTAGAAACTGGGTCTCCTGAGTCCCAGTCCAACACTCTAACCACTACACCACACTGGCTCTCAAGTGTTACTTGTCCCAGAAAATGAAACGGCAAGTTGGGGGGGGCAAACAAATAGTAGTTGGGGCAAATGTTTTTCCCCAGGAAACTGCTGTTGGGCCCTAATCCCAGTCAGGGACATGCTCTGTTCCCCCCCCCCAAATAAAAGTGTCCAGTCCAAACACAACATTTTAAAAAATGTGCATAGTGTAACGTATATGCAGCTGACCAAAAGAGTACAGTTCAAACTGATCCTTTTATATTTCTGGCCCCTTAGGAGCTCTGACCACTACTGGGTGTTTCCAAGGAAGCGACAGAAGAACTATAGCATCATCAATTCATCTGTCACAGATTTTAGGAAAATTTCAGCATGAATCTTAATCTGTTTGCTATCTTGGCAGGGTGCCAGGGATAGTCTTATTATTCCCCATGAATTCATCTAATTTAAACTCCTCCTCCCACCTGACCCCTTTTTAATTGAAGAATTTCTTATGTCTAGAAAACAGACCTTCCTTGATTGCATATAAAAGTCTTTCGTTTTTGGCCTCATAAAATATCACCAGCATTTTGAACTCATTTCAGGTGCATTCCTTTAACCAGATATTTCAGTAGTAATTAGCAATCAGCATATCCATTATGGTGTACAAGAAGACAACAGAAGAAACCAGTGTGACTTCACAAAGAGCTTAGAGATGACCTGAAAACAAAAAAAGGACACATATAGGAAGTGGAAGGAAGGCCAAGCTACAAAGGACAAAAGGCAGGTAGCACAGAATTGCAGGGTTGGCATCAGGAAGGCTAAACCTGAGAACGAGCTGAGGTTAGCGAGGGATGCTAAAAACAACAAAAAGGCTTTCTTCAGCTTAGGGATGTACGAAAGGAACTTACCTTTCGCGGATTATGTTTATGGTTGGGGGGAGGTGTTCCGTCCCTCCCCCCGGAATTCTCACCGGGGGGCGAGGCGCTCTGTTCATCCCACCCCTGGAATCCTGGCCGGCAGGCTGGGCTTTGTAGCGATTCTGCGGAGCCGCTGGCTGGCTCCGCCAGCAGCCGGACATCCGGCCGCTGGCTAGCAGGGACGCAAATGGCAGCAGCCGTAGCTGCCGCCGTTTGTGTCCCTGCACTCAGCTGTGATAGGCTATGTAAATGTTTATGTAGCCTATCACGGCTGACTTAAAAAAAACAACACACGCGTATGCAAATGGCGGCAGCCATGGCCGCCGCCATTTGCGTTCCTTATTTTGACACGTCTTAGTGTATGTAAACATTTACGTACACTAAGACGACGAAAATAAGGGGAACGCAAATAGCGTAGATGCTACGCTATTTGCTTTCCCCTTATTTTTGCCGTCTTAGCCTACGTAAATGTGTACGTAGAAGATGTGCCAAAATAAGGAACGCAAATGGCGGCGGCTGTGGCCGCCGCCATTTGCGTACGCATGTTTTTTTGTTTTTGTTTTTAAAGTCAGCCGTGATAGGCTACGTAAACATTTATGTAGCCTATCATGTTTTTTTTAAAAAAAACCTAGCCATGATAGGCTACGTAAATCTTTACGTAGCCTATCGCGTGTTTTTTTTTAAAAAACTGGAAATGGCAGAGGTGGCAGCCGGTCAGAAGACCGGCCGCCACAGCCACCGTCGCCAAACCCCCGCCGGAGCCACCACCGGAGCCGTCGCTGCCAGGAAGATCCGCCCAAGGTAAGTCTCGTCCCGGGGGCGGCGGGGGGGTGGCAGGCCGTTCCGCCACCGATTTCAGGGGGCTGAATGCACTGGCATTCGGCCTCCCTGAGATCTGTTGCGGAATTTTCGTACATCCCTACTTCAGCTACGTGCATAGTAAAAGGTAGAGGAAAGAAATGGTTGTTCAGCTGTTAAATAAGGATGGCAAAATGGTAACAGATGACAAAGAAAAGGCAGAAGTGCTCAATTCCTACTTTGGCTCAGTCTTCTCCCAAAAGAGGGTCTATGACCCCACTGGCAAAGGCGAAGTACAGGCTGAAGGGGCAGGATTGCAGCTTGAGATCGATAGGCATATGGTCAAGGAACACCTAATGACTTTGAATGAGTTCAAATCTATCTCCAGAGGCAGATGAACTGCATCCTAGAGTAATAAAGGAACTGGCAGAAGAACTCTCAGAACCACTGTCTATTCTCTTTGAGAAATCATGGAGGACGGGTGAAGTGCCAGATGACTGGAGGGAGGGTAATGTTGTCCCTATCTTCAAAAAGAGTAAAAAGGAGGAACCTGGGAACTACAGACCAGTTAGTCTGACATCAATCCCTGGGAAAATTCTGGAGTAGGGATGTACGAAAATTCCGCCATGGATCTCGGGGAGGCCGAATGCCAGCGCATTCAGCCCCCCGAAATCGGTGGCGGAATGGCCTGCCCCCCCTCCCCCCCGGGACGAGACTTACCTTGGGCGGATCTTCCTGGAGGTGGCGGCGGTGGCGGTGGTTCGGCGGTGGCAGTGGCTGCCAGTCTTCTGACCGGCTGCCACCGCCACCATTTCCATAGGGATGGCGGAGAATTTCTGAGAATTTCTCCACGAATCTCGGTGAGGCCGAATGCCAACGCATTCGGACCCCCAAAATTGGCGGTGAAATTCTCTGCCCCCCGCCCCCCCCAGATGGGGCTTACCTCCTGCTAATGTCCCTCTCGGCGGCGGGTCCCGGCGGCGGTTCGGCGGCGGTTCGGCGGGGGCGGGGGCGGGGGCAGTGGCCGGTCTTCCAAACGGCTGCTGCCGCCCCCATTACAAAATAAAGTAAAAAACCCACAAAACCCCGTGATAGGCTACGTAACGATTAACGTAGCCTATCACGGCTAGATTTCCAAAGTCAGCTGTGATAGGCTACGTTAATCGTCACGTAGCCTATCACGGCTGACTTTGGGGGGAAAAAAAAGCGCGTACGCAAATGGCGGCGGCCCATGGGCGCCGCCATTTGCATTCCTTATTTTGGCACATCTAGTCTCTGTAAAGATTTACGTAGACTACGGCGAAAATAAGGGCAACGCTATTTGCTTTGGAAATCTAGCCTTGATAGGCTACGTTAATCGTTACGTAGCCTATCATGGGGTTGTTGTTTTTTTCACTTTTTGTTTCGTGGCCGGGGAGACGGGGTGCTTATCCCCGGCCTGAATTTCGGCCGGGAGAGGCGGGAAGCCTCCCCCCCCCTCGCCTGAACTTCGGGGGGAGAAGCAAAGCGCCTCCCCCCCCACCGCGAAGCCAAGCTGCGAAAAGGTAAGTGACTTTCATACATCCCTACATTTCCAGTTAAAAAAAAACACAACGTGATAGGCAACGTAAAGATTTACGTAGCCTATCACGGCTAGGTTTAAAAAAAAAACCGTGATAGGCTACATAAATGTTTACGTAGACTACGATGGCTGACTTAAACAACAACAACTACAACGCGCATACGCAAATGGCGGCGGCCATGGCCGCCACCATTTGCATTCCTTATTTTGGCACATCTTAGTCTACGTAAACATTTACGTAGACTAAGACAGCAAAAATAAGAGGAATGCAAATAGCGTAGCGTCCGCCATTTGCATACGCACGTTTTTGCTTTTGTTTTTTAAGTCAGCCGTGATAGGCTGTGTAAACATTTACGTAGCCTATCATGGCTGACTGCAGGGACAAAAACGGCGGCGGCTATGGCCGCCGCCATTTGTGCCCCTGCTAGCCAGCGGCCAGATGTCCGGCTGCTGGCGGAGCCAGCCGGCGGCTCCACAGAATGCCTGTGGAGCACAGCCGGCTGGCCAGGATTCTGGGGCGGGGGAGGAATGGAGCACCTCCCCCCCCGGAGCGGATTCTGGGGGGAGGGACGGAACGCCTCCCCCCCAACCATAAACATAATCCGCGAAAGGTAAGTGCCTTTCCTACATCCCTATTCTGGAGCAGATGATAAAGCAATCCATCTGCAAGCACCTTGAAAACAATGCAGTGATTACTTGAAGCCAACATGGATTTGTCAAGAACAAATCCTGCCAGACGAATCTGATCTCATTTTTTGATCCGGTAACCTCCCTTGTGGACTGTGGGAATACTGTGTATACCTCGACTTCAGCAAAGCTTTCAACAAAGTGCCCCATGATATCCTGATTAGCAAACTAGTTAAAAGTGGGCTAGATGAAACAACTATCAGTATCAGGTGGATCCACAGTTGGCTACAGAATCACACTCAAAGAGTGCTTATCACTGGGATCTTCTCAAACTGGGGAGAGGTAATGAGCAGGGTACTGCAGGGCTCAGTCCTGGGCCCAGTGCTCTTCAACATTTTTATTAATGCCTTGGAGGAGGAGGTGCAGGGAATGCTGACCAAATTTGCAGATGACACCAAATTGGGTGGGATAGCTAATAGCCTGGAAGACAGAAACAAAATTCAAAGTAGTCTTGATACGATAAATGCCAAGTTCTGCTGCGCCTAGGAAAAAGAAACCAAATGCACAGTTGCAAGATGGGAGATACTTGGCTCAACAATACTACAAGTGAGAAAGATCTTGGAATTGTTGTCAATCACAAGCTGAATATGAGCCAACAATGTGATGTTGCTGCAAAAAAGGCAAATGCTCTTTTGGGCTACATTAATAGAAGTATAGCTTCCAAGTCACATGAAGTACTAGTTCTCCTCTATTCAGCACTGGTTAGGCCTCATCTGGAGTTCTGTGTCCAGTTCTGGGCACCACACTTTAAGAAGGATGCAGACAAACTGGAAAAGGTTCAGAGGGGGGCAACAAAGATGATCAGGGGACTGGAAACAAAGCCCTATGAGGGGAGACTGAAAGAACTGAGCATGTTTAGTCTTGAGAAGAAAAGACTGAAGGGAGATATGATAGCACTCTTCAAATACTTGAAAGATTGTCACAGAGAGGAAGGCCAGCATCTCTTCTTGATCATCCCAGAGTGCAGGACATGGAATAATGGGCTCAAGTTACAGGAAGCCAGATTCCGGCTGAACATCAGGAAAAACCTCCTGCTTGTTAGAGCAATATGACAATGGAACCAACTACCTAGGGAGGTGGTGGGCTCTCCCACACTGGAGGCGTTCAAGATGAGGCTGGACAGCCATCTGTCAGGGATGCTCTGACTTGGATTCCTGCACTGACCAGGGGGTTGGACTTGATGGTCTTATCAGCCCCTTCCAACCCTACTATTCTATGATTCTGTGATTCAGTGAAAGACGTGCTGCAGACCTGCACACAGGTAGGGGATTTAGATCATATTAAAGTCAAAGAGAGTCAAACATCCTAACGTGGGAGTGAGGGGAGATTTTTGGTCATGGTCGTACCATCAGTGCCCACAATAAAGCTAGCATAGCAGCTACTTTATAGAATGGGATGAATTCTAACAAAACACCTCCCTTCGTGTCAAAAACTGGCACATCACACATAATGGTTTAGCATTCACTTCCCTGATGAGCTAGCTTATTCAATGCAAGGAGCATACCAACTGGACAAGTGTCAATAATGTGAGCTCAGCTGCAGTCTAAACCTGGTATAGTGCAGGATTCTACCATCGAAGTTTGTCCTACCTTCTATCCTAGCATTTCCTGGCCTAGTGCCTTCCAGAAGTATTAGAGTACAACTAGGGATGTCAGAGAAATCCGCCACAGACCCCAATGAGGCTGGATTCAAAGGAATCTGGCCTCCAGAGTCCGTGGCGGAACGAGGCACTCTCCTCCACCACCACTCCTGGAATCCACTGTGATGCCAGCTCCTCTCCGCAGCTGGCTCCATATAGCCAGCGATATGGCTGCCATTGCTGTGTCGTATCACTGAGGAAGAAGAAATTTGGATGCAAATGGCTAGCCTATCGCAGGAAAAACCACGGACGTAAATGGCATAGTGGACGCCATTTGCCGCTGTAAAGCCCTTTGTTGTTGTTCATTCATTAAGTCATGTCTGACTCTTCGTGACCCCATGGACCATAGCATGCCAGGCCTTCCTGTCCTCCGCTCTCTCCCGGAGCGTGCTCATTGCATTGGTGATGCTATCTAGCCATCTCATCCTCTGCCGTCCCCTTCTCCTTTTGCCTTCAGTCTTTCCCAGCATCAGGGTCTTTTCCAGGGAGTTTTCTCTTCGCATTAGGTGGCCAAAATATTTGAGCTTCAGCTTCAGTATCTGACCTTCCCATGAGCAGTCAGGGTTGACTCCCTTTAGGATGGACTGATTTGACCTCTTTGCAGTCCAGGGGACTCGTAAGAATCTTCTCCAGCACCACAGTTTGAAAGCATCAATTCTTCAGCGCTCAGCCTTCCTGTCCAGCTCTCATAGCCATACGTTGCTACTGGGAAAACCATAGCTTTGATTATACGGACCTTTGTCGGCAAGGTGATGTCTCTGCTTCTTACTGTGCTGTCTAGGTTTGCCATAGCTTTCCTCCCAACGAGCAAGCGTCTTTTAATTTCATGGCTACAGTCACCATCTGCGGTGATCTTGGAGCCCAAGAAAATAAAATCTGTCACTCACTGCTTCCATTTCTTCCCCTTCCATATGCCAGGAAGTGATGGGGCCAGATGCCATGATCTGAGTTTTTTTAATGTTGAGTTTCAAACCAGCTTTGGCACTCTCCTCTTTCACCCTCAACAAGAGGCTCTTGAGATCCTCTTCGCTTTCTGCCATTAGGGTGGTATCATCTGCATATCTGAGGTTGTTGATAATTCTCCCGGCAATCTTAATTCCGACCTGTGATTCATCCAACCCGGCGTTTCTCATGATGTACTCTGCATATAAGTTAAATAAGCAGGGTGACAATATGCAGCCTTGTCGTACTCCTTTCCCAATTTGGAACCAATCAGTTGTTCCATGTCTGGTTCTTACTGTTGCTTCTTGGCCCTCGTACAGGTTTCTCAGGAGACAGGTAAGGTGGTCTGGTACTCCCATCTCTTTCAGAATTTGCCACAGTTTGTTGTGATCCACACAATCAAAGGCTTTAGCGTAGTCAATGAAGCAGAAAGAGACATTTTTCTGGAATTCTCTTGCTTTCTCCATGATCCAGTGAATGCTGGCGATTTGATCTCTAGTTCCTCTGCCTCTTCAAAACCCAGCTTGTACTTCTGGTAGTTCTTGGTTCACATACTGCTGAAGCCTAGCTTGAAGGATTTTGAGCATCACCTTGCTGGCATGTGAAATGAGCACAATTGTACGGTAGTTTGAACACTCTTTGGCATTGCCCTTCTTTGGAACTGGAATGTAAACTGACCTTTTCCAGTCTTGTGGCCACTGTTGAGTGTTCCAAATTTGTTGGCATGTTGAGTGCAGCACTTTAACAGCATCATCTTTTAGGATTTTAAATAGCTCAGCTGGAATACTGTCATCTCCGCTAGCTTTGTTGTTAGTAGGGGTGTATGAAAGTCACTTACCTTTTCAAAGGGTGACATTCGCTGTGGGGGGGAGGCGCTCCGTTCCTCCCCCCAAAATTCTCTCTGCCCGGCTCCACTCTGCGGTGATTCCGCAGAGCCGCCGGCCGGGGCCTCCCACAGCCGGACATCCGGCCACTGGGCAGCCTGCAGGGACGCAAATGGCAGCTGCTGTAGCCGCCGACATTTGCGTCCCTATATTTTGCTGTCATAGGCTATGTAAATATTTACGTAGCCTATCATGGCCAAAAAAAAAGGGAACGCAAATGGCGGCCGCCGTAGCCACCACCATTTGCGTTCTCTGTTGTTGTTTTTGTCGTGATAGGCTACGTAAATATTTATGTAGCCTATTACCGCAAAATACAGGGACACAAATGGTGTTGGCTATGGTAGCCACCATTTGTGTGCCTGTGCAGGCTGCCCAGCAGCTGGATGTCCGGCTGTGGGAGGCCCCAGCTGGCAGCTCCGGAGAATCGCTGCAGAGTGGAGCTGGATGGAGAGAATTTTGGCGGGAGGGACGGAGCACCTCCCCCCCACCGCGAATGTCACCCTTCAAAAAGGTAAGTGACTTTCGTACATCCCTAGCTGTGAGAGCTGGACTATAAGGAAGGCTGAACACTGAAGAATTGATGCTTTCAATTAGGGATGTCAGAGAATTCTGCCACGGATCTCGGTGATGCCGAATGCCAGTGCATTCGGCCCCTCGAACTCCGTGGCAGAACGGCCTGCCCCCCCCCTGCAGATCCCCCCCGGGACGAGACTTACCTGGGGCAGATGTTCCGGACGGCGGCAGCTCCAGTGGCGGCTGCGGCAGCGGCGGCAGCTGGTCTTCCGACTGGCTGCCACCGCCATTTGCAGTCTGTTCCCCCCCCCCCATTCGTGATAGGCTGCATAAAGACTTATGTAGCCTATCATGTCTGGGTTAAAAAAAAAAACATACACAAATGGCGGCGGCTATGGCCGCCGCCATTTGCGTTCCTTATTTTTAGCGTAGCAGACGCTATTTGCGTTCCCCCTTATTTTTGCTGTCTTAGTCTACGTAAATATTTACGTAGAGTAAGACGGTGAAAATAAAGGGGAACGCAAATAGCATCCGCTACGCTACTTGCGTTCCCCTTTCTTTTCTTCGTCTTAGTCTATGTAAATATTAACGTAGAGTAAGACGGCCAAAAAGAAGAAATGCAAATGGTGGCGGCGGTGATGGAGCAGTGCCTCTCCTGGGATCCTAACTAATGCCAAGAAAATAACAAAGAGGCCAGTGTCCTGGGGAAAAAAGGCAAAATGCCCTCAGTCCTGAGCTTAGCCATAGGAGATGTAAATTGCTGGGCCAGAACAGTCTCACTGCTTATTTCCATTGCAAGGCCAAATAAGCCAGGCTGTACATGCTCTGTGCTAAATAAAAACTGGTGTGATAGCAATTCAAATCCCATATCAGGAAAACCAAATTATGTGACTTGCATGCTCACAGCAACTTTGCTTGCGTTCTCTGGCTTTGCATACCTATTTTGGTTATTCTAGGCATGGGGAGGGGCAAGGAAATATACAAAGCGCTGCTGCCACCTGAGCACTGGAAATCTAGCAAGCTCTTCCAGGTCATGAGGTTTCAGCACAGTAGACATGCCTACATTGCAGCCATGCTTCTCATTTTGTGGGGGGGAATGGAGATTCCCAGGAAGTTTAATTCAGCACCTGTGCTTTTTCTGAACTTCTGCAGGATCACAGCATACACATAGCTTGGCATGTAAATTGCTTCTGTGCGGCTAAAGGTACGGTCTCAAAAAGAGAAGAATAGAAATAGCCAATGCCCTCCAGATGTTTTGAACTACAACTCCCAGCATTCCTGACCATTGGCCATGTTAGTTGCAGCTGATGGAAGTTGAAGTTCAAAATATCTGAAGGCCACCAGGTTTGGGAAGAGTGAAATAGTATAGACAGTGGGTTGGTTCCAGACAGTGAGTTGGACCCAGACTAAAATAGACAGTGGGTTTGAGCCAGACTCAGTCATGCTTGGAGTAGACCCACTGAAATCAATGAGACTTAATTTAGTCATGACTAACTTAGGCTGGATCTACACTTACAGCCTTTTTCCGCTTCCAATGAGGTTTCACCGCCCGCCTTTCACACTACGCAGTAGCTGCCTCGAATTGGAACCGGAATTTCCCACTTCCGTGCTCCCGCTTTCAATACCCTAATATCCCGGTATTTCCCCTTAATGTGCTCTGATTTTCCGCCTTCGCTACTATATCCAGTCATAGTCCCCTCCCCCACCTGTCCATATGCGGCGGTGTTTGTATTTCCCTCCTGTCCAGTCACAGCTCTCGACGGCCCCATGTCTTCTTCCGGCTACCAATCGCATAGCTTCCTCAGCAGCCCTTGTTTCCTCAGCAACAAGCAAAGGGCTGGATGTGCGCACGCTTGTCTGATCTTGGAAGCTAAGTGGGGTCAATCCTGGTCAGTGCTTGGATGGACGACCACCTGGGAATCAGGCTTTCTGCACTGAGCAAGGGGTTGTTGTATCCCTTCAAATGAGATTAAGTTTTACCCCCTCCTATCCCCCGCTCCCGATGTGTGTGTTTTTAATTAAGGAGTTATCCTCACAGAATCGGGGCTTCTCCACGATGTTTTTTTTCTAATTGAGACATGATCTTTGAAACTTCGAAGTTGTGAAGCTTCACAAATTCGAAGCTTTGAAGATCATGCCTCAATTAGAAAAAAAAAACATTGCAGAGAAGCCCCGATTCTGCGAGGATAATGCCTTAATTTTTTAAAAAAACATCCGCAGCGGGGGATAGGAGGGGGTAAAACTTAGTCTCATATGAAGGGATATAACAACCCCCTGCTCAGTGCAGAAAGCCTGATTCCCAGGCGGTCGTCCATCCAAGCACTGACCAGGGCTGACCCCTCTTAGCATCTGAGATCAGACAAGTGCATGCAGGAAAACAGCAGGAAAACAGCACAACGCTCAAGTGTGAACCGAGCTTGCGCATTTGATGAAGCATTGCAATGGGGAAAATGGGTGAGTGTGAATAATCACCTTTTAATGTCAGTGTTTAACCCGACGGGACACCAAATTCATTGCATTGGCGGGCACAATGTAGATCGGCCCTTAGTCATGACTTTACTCTAAGCATGACTAGAATAGTCAGTCATAGAATAGTAGGGTTGGAAGGGGCCTATGAGACCATCGAGTCCAACCCCATGACTACTAAGTCTGGATCCATCCCATGTTAAGGATTTGAACTGTCAATCGCATCTGGCATTTTTTTTTCATAGAAATCCAGCTGCAGTTCATTGCTTTCTCAATAACTTTCCATTTCTTGAACAGAAACAGTTAATTCAACTCCTGATAACTTCTAAAAATGTTTGCATGTATAATAATCACGCTGGGGTGTACATGTGTAAAAAAAAAAAGTGATAATTAAGAGTCTGAAGTACAAAAGGGTAATGCACTGTCCTCATCCCCAGTAGGGAAGTTCATTAGCAGTGGAATCATGTCATTTACCCATCAGTCCCTAATTGTGTTCACGGCAGGAACTAAGCGAAGGAAGTGACATCACATGATGCTGGAAAGCATGAGTCTGTAAATCACATGCATGTGCCCCTTTGCATGAATGCTTGCTATAAGGCACTAATTGAACTTCTCGAGCTCATTGTGGGGGGATGATCTCATCCGTTCCACACAGCTGACTGGAGGGGCCTTGCCGGCACGAAGTCTCCGAGGGTAAAGGAATAAAGGCAACCCTGCTTCTGTGCATGAGCAAGGACATATTGAGAGGATAATTATCTTTCGGCTGATTGGAGACATACCTCTTGTTTGTGTGTCCTAAGCATCGGGTGCTTAGCAGCTGCAGTAATATCAATGGGCAATTGAAACAGGCCCTCATTAGATTAGTGCCGAGCTTATTGCTTGTGCCAGTCTCATTATTATTGGTGACTAAACTGGCAGATTGTCAGGATGCCTCATGGCAAGATGAGCTTTTGCAGTTCTTTGTTTGCAGTTATAATAAACAATAAAGTTAATGCAATCCCTGGGGCACCGTCGTGTCTCAGATGTTTTTTGCGAGCAGCAATCAGCTTGCTGAAGTAAACAACTTCTTATTTTAAGAAGCAATATTAATTAATTAAAGCATGAGGCATGGGGCTGGGGATGAGAGGGGGGGCTGTTAATTATTTCTTGTCACCTGCCCCAGTGAAGCCCGCCAGTCGGAAAACATTGTGTTGTTGTGGCTCAAATGAGTTCTGCCTGTCATCTGAGCCAATGGGAAAAAATGGGAGATTGCAAGTACCAACTACTTTCGACAGGGCATAGCTAGAAGTCACATCACATCCTCATCTGCAATTGCATAGGTTTCTTTGTTTCTCAGCTGTCCACACAGAGAAACAGGGACACAGAGTTCTCAAGTGACCATTCCCCCCCCCCCGCCCTGGTTTTCTACTTTCCTCTCAACAGACAGTTTTTCCTAAGTTTGTTTTGTTTTTTGTTTGTTTGCTTTTGCAAAACGTTGGGTTCCCCTGAGCCCGCTGATACCATCCTCTTGTAAAAGGATGGTGCCATTTTGTCGACATGAGGATTGGCACTTGGAGAACGGGTCTGTTATCCACCAAGCAAAGGCTGTTGAGACAAGTAGTCTGTTCACCTAGCTCACTACAGTCAACAAGAATTTCATCAAGAGCAAAGGGTAAATAAATATTAAAGACCTTCTGCTCATGAACTGAGGGTGGTATAGTGATTAGAGTATTGGACTGGGACGGAGATCTGGGTTCTAGTCCCCACTTGGCCATAAAGCTCACTGGGTGACTTTGGGCCAGTCACTAACTCTCAGTCTAGCTTACCTCATAAGGTTGTTGTGAGGATAAAATGGACAGAAGGAGAATCATATAAGCAGCCTTGCAAGAGGCAAAAAGGTTGGATATAAATGTAATAATATTTTTTTAAAAAAATTAAAATACGGTTTTAGGCACCTGGTCTACTGAATGCCAATGACATACGCACAAAGCTTTGGTTAATGTGCCAAGTCAGAAAGAGCCTCTGGCAGAAATTATGCTTGATTTGTTATAAAGCTGAGTATTTAGACCCAGGCAAATTCATATACTGAACCAGGTAATTATGAATTTTGGCATTATCCTCATTGTGTTCATTGCAGTTGGGATTGCTGAGGTCCCCAATTTTGTCATGAGCTCATTGTGTGAACATGGTAAGTGTCTCTCAACCTTACTTTTCTATCCATAAAAGTGGAAATAATTGTGATATGTTTCACTAACAGTGCAGTCCTGTGCATGTTTTCTCAAAAGGAAGTCCCACTGTGTTCAGTGTAGTGAACCTCCAGGAAAGTGTGTCTAGGATGGCAAGCTGGACTCTAACTCCATCAGTCCCAGTAATCTCAGCAATGGTCAGGGATTATGGGAATTGTAGTCCAACATTTGTGGGAAAACAATATAAGATAAACTAGAGAAGATTACAATGTGTTGCTTATTTGCTTGCTTGGGTAAATCATGTGGGTTGACCTACTCAAGTCTCCAGGCACCTTCTGTTGTGCACCAGCCCTCTGTTTCTGCTGATACATGTCTGAACTGAATGGCACAGACTTAGCTGGTAGATGGCTGGAAGGTGGAAAGCCCTGACTTGTATGGAAGGGCTGGAATCTGGATAAGGCAGATGTTTGGTGCACTGAACCCCATGGACTCAATCTACTGGGACGTTATCCTGTGCAAGCCACACTGAAATGAATGGAAGTTGCACAATAACACTTCCAAGTGGAAGGTACACTGTGATTCATGAAAAGTAACATTATCTTGATCCTAAAAGGTACTCTAAATCAATATAAAGTGTTCCTGTTGACTGCCCTCCTGATTCCCCCCCCCCAGCATCTTTCTGTATTACTTCATTTTGAATATTATGTATATTAGTATATGTTTACCTTAACATTATCATGATGATTACTTCCTTGGACTAGACAAAATTAATCTGTTTCCTGGTGTGCACAAAATGTCTCAACAGCCACTAAGGAATGAGTGTGTTATGATGTGCACTAATAACATTATTCCTAATCATTTCATTGCTTCCTTCTACACCCTTCTTCATCTACTTGTCCTGCCAGTGTCTCATTTCCAGATTATTAAGTGGACAGCCAAGAAACCACAAGTGTAATTAGGACAGGGTGATTTATTGAATCAGCTGACCCAGAGACAGGATTTATTTATTTTTTACACATTCATTCCTTCACAGTCTTGCATCTTTAAAATACACTGCAATCATTCCTCATAAAAATATGAGATTTTCAAAGATTCTTCAAACCACGGAGCAGAGATGTCTGGAAAAAATAATAATGAAAAGTGAAATTGATAGAACAATTTCCTTTGAATTTCTTGCACGCTGCTTGAAAAACTTCATGCCAGAGTGGAGATTTGTATATGATCCCGTGGAACAACTCACAGGTTCTCAAATTCAGTCAACTGTCATCCTGTCTTTATTGATTATATTCAATCCACAGAGAGGATATCATACATATTAGTAATGGTTTTTCTGTGCCTAGTTCTTTCAAGCAATGTAATAACGTCAAGAGTGAAGAGCAAATGAAGCTTCCTGCCTACCCCACAGCCCAAATACCAGATCAGTTTCAATTGGTGCTTTCTATAAAGACAATGTAATCACTAATGTGCTACTGATAACATGATAATTCGTGGAAACCATGACGTGCCACTACTAGATTAAAATATCTGGCAAGTACCATAATCTTTGACAGAAATATTGTCTCCTATGCCTTAAGGCTCAGAGAACAAAGATAACAACTTCATCTAAAGATTATGCTGTCTGTCACCAGCAGAGGTTTGCCAGTTCCTTGGCAAAACTTTTCGAGGTCAAATGATTTATAACAACATTCTGATTGGTTTGAAATCCCTATGTCAGTTCTTGCCAAGCAATCAGTTCTCATTGACTGAGTGATTGATCCTTCAACAATTTGCTACCCCAACTCTCTCTGCTCATGGTGTCGCTCTTCAACAGGGACTTGATCTGTTCAGACCATATATACTAACTTCTCTTTTAGCTTCTTTAGCTTAGATTTCAGTGTGAATGCTTAGCTTGGTCACTCTAGAACCTTCTAGGGGCCAACCCTAAGGACCAGTTTCCAGTTATAGCAATACAAAAATGGTGGATATGTTCTTATCAACAACAAGAACAAGAACACTCCAAAGGGAATGTTTATTATGTGCAAAACCTGCAAGAAGGATTTCATTTCCATTTTTCTTTCCTTGGGCTCAAAGAGTTAATTTCTATTTATTTATTTATTTATTTTAATCCATTCCCCAAGTCAGATTTTGGCTTGTTTCAACTGAATGTCCAGCAAGTTTGCCAAAAATATGACAGATTCTGGTATGGCTGCCAGACTGTTTACACTGTGATTCAGAATTGACAGCAATATTCAATGCAAATTCTAAGTTTTGCAAACCTCCATGGGAAGTCCATTACTGATTCATGGGAGCTTAGTTTTCTTTACATGATCTCATCTAGAAAATTTTGAAACTTTAAAAGCCATCGGCTGACTGGACCTGTAATAAATAAATATCAGTGAACTGAAATTCTGTTACACCATGAGATTAATCAAAGTGTAAAAGAAACACAAAGTTTACCTGGGACGTTAATTAATTAGTTGATGAGCACATATAGGACCACAGAAGATCCGTATTCCACGTCATTCCGAACCCGAAGTTTGACAGGGTTTATTGGGAAGGAAGTTAGCCTCAGGCACGCGTTTAGACTTCGGAGGACAAGCAAGCAATCAACTTTGTTAGAAGAACTGGCAGTCTGCCAATGACAGGCATATATTTAACATGAGGCTTCAAGGAATTCAAGTGTAATATTTCCATTCATGAAAGTATAATTGGGTTTCATTTTCAAAGCCATTCTTTAAAACACTTTATATTTGTCAGGACAAAGGGCTGCTGTACTTTGCTGTACAGCTCTCTTGGCAGCTTGCACCACACAAACCAGCATGCAGCACATTATGCTGCTGCTGTCTACTCTGCAGTAATCTGGGCAAGGGCTATGGCAAAGGAAGCACTGCAAATGCACTGGATACTTTTCTCTGCTCTTGCCAGCAATTAGGGATGGGCGAACCCCCCTGGACCAGCCCCGCCGCTTGCCAGACCCCCACCCCGCCCCGCCCCGCCGCTTACTCAACCCTGTTTGGCACTCTGACTGAGCAACTGGACAGTCCACAGGAAAGCAGCGTGCACACCTCTTCTTTCTGTAAGCTGCCGTTTTCTGTAAATGGTCTACTTACGCCTGTAATTTTGCATAAATGGCACTTTTTACAGCTGCCATTTTGCAGAAATCACTGCTTACGTAAGTAGCTTACCCACGATTTCTGTGCAAAATGGTGCTTGCAGGTAAGCAGGGATCCCTATGCTTGCCTCATTTGGGGTGCACCAAGTTGGGCAAGTGTGGGCACTCACAGACTGGCACCTGGGGGGCTGAGCTGGTGAGAAATCCCCAAGCTCAAGCCCCAACTGGATATCCTCCAACATCCCTACCGGCAATTCCATGCACTTCATCCCGTTGCAGCAGGGCTCCCCAATCTTTCTGGGGCAGTGGGCACATTTGGAATTTTGAGAGTGCTATGGGCACTCTCACAAAATGGCTGCCACGGTGGGCATAGATGGTTACAAAATACTCATTTACCAGAAGGCAAACTGGTGAGACTAAAAGAAAAGTAGCTTGCCCAAGAATCCAGGAGCAAGACAGAGGTGTCCTGCCATGCATGCCAGTCACATGCTGGGACGATATGCATAATAACCCTCATCAGCATGGCATGCCATGTCATATGAACCTAGTGACACGTTGCTGTGGTTAACAAGCCCCCCAGAGCTCATGGGCTGTTGTAGGGTTGCTGGGGTGGCTTGTTTACCACGGCAGCAAGCCACCCTTGCTGGTTTCAGATGACACAGCAAATCCCCCCAGCATGTGACTGGCATGCCTGGCAGGAGAAATAAGCCACCGTGGCTTATTTCCCACTCCATGACTGTGCAAACCCTGTGTCTGTCTCACTCACGCATACACACAGATGAAGTGGAAGAGGGAGTGTTCTGGAGTGCTCTAGTGCGGCAGTCTGGACAGCAAGAACAGGCCAATGGTGTACAGTGACCATGCTGCTGCTGAGAGCTGCATGAATTACAAAGGTGGCATGTGGCCTTAGGTCACAGGTTTCCCACCACAGCATTCAATGAAAGCTTAGCATCCTAATCATACAGAGGAGGCATAATGGAAAATGGCAAAGTAGATCATGTATTTTTGATCCATTTTTTAAATTTTCAACAGGGGTCCAGAAATTCATCCACAATATTATAAAAGGGGATAATCACTAGTGGGATTTTTCATGGTTCTAGGGATGGAGGCCTTCACCTTGAAGTTACTGCCACTAAGTAGTTATTGACAAGTAGTCATTGACAAGATTGAGAGCCAGTGTGGTGTAGTGGTTAGAGTACTGGAGTGGGACTTGGGAAATCCATATTCTAGTCCCTACTCAGCCATGGAGCTCACTGGGTGACTTCGGGCCACTCACTGACTCTCACTCTAACCCACCTCACATGGTTGTTGTGAGGCGAGAAGGAGGACAAGGTATGCTGCCTTGGGTTTCCTGCAAGAGGAAAAAGGGTGGGATACAAATGCAGTAATAATAAATACATAAATAAGGAGAAGATCCCCATACCCTTACCAGTGGGTGGCATGAGGTGATATCTGAGATGGGCTGATGGGAGCTGTCTCAGCATGGTGGAGGTATGTGTCAGACCAGCAGCACACTGTAGGAGCAGAGATTGATGATGTCCGTAGCCTGATATGGAGTGCTACTGGCAGTCAGAAGCCCTTTGCATTCATCATGGCACACAGTTCCCTGTCTTCACTATCATCATGCATTCAGGGTACAGAGCTCCCTGTCTTCACCATTGTCATGCATAAAAGGGCACCACACTTTAAGAAGGATGCATACAAACTGGAGAGGGCTCAGAGGAGGGCAGCAAAGATGATTAGGGGACTGGAAACAAAGCCCTGTGAGGAGAGGCTGAAGGAACTGGGCATGTTTAACCTTCAGAAGAGAAGACTGAGGGGAGATATGATAGCGCTCTTCAAATACTTGAAAGGTTGTCACAGAGAGGAAGGCCAGGAGCTCTTCTTGATCATCCCAGAGTGCAGGACACGGAATAATGGGCTCAAGTTACAGGAAGTCAGATTCCGGCTGAACATCAAGAAAAATGTCCTGACTGTCTGAGCAATATGACAATGGAACCAATTCCCTAGGGAGGTGGTAGGCTCTCCCACACTGGAGGCATTCAAGATGAAGCTAGACAGCCATCTATCAGGGATGCTTTGACTTAGATTCTTGCATTGAGCAGGGGGTTGGACTCAATGGTCTTATAGGCCTACTATTCTATGATTCTATGATTCTATGACTCTATGATTCTATTCATGGCTCAGGGCTCCCTGCCTCCACCATCATCATGTATTCAGGGCACAGGGCTCCCTGCATCCATCACCATCATTCATTCAGGGCACAGGACTCTCTGCCTCCACCATCATCATGCATACACAGCACAGGGCTCCCTGCCTCCACCATCATCATGCATCCATGGCACAGGGTTCCCTGCCTCCACCATCATCTCACTTCTGCCTCTGATATCAACAATTTTTCATTGCCTGCACCATGGCTTCATTGTGCCAAAGGTAATCCTCTTGCTGGATAATTCTGTGAGTCATAGCCAAAACCCCTGTCATGTTGTTTTATAACTGAATGGGCTACATCTCGTTTTTTATAACCCGCTCTTTCTACCAGAATCATTTGAGGTTTGTTATCTTTTACACTTTAGGAACCCGCTATTGGGCTGCAAGCTCAAGCAAATTCATTGTCAGAAACTTCACAGCATCAGAAATATATATCAAGACACTCTAAGCAGCATTACATAGAGTGATCACTTGACTTTCCATGTCATTATTTTACCTATTTTTTCCCCTCTCCTCAAGTTTTATAAGTGGACTTTGTTTAGTATTCTTCCAACTATGTCTTCTAATGCTCAAGAACTTATTATTGGCATGTGGTATAATAACTGTCCATGTTCTGAATGGATTGAATGGCTGAAGCAGTGAAACAATATTTTGGAGTTTCTCAGACAAAAGACAGCACTATCAAGAATGTCAGTGTGAATTATATGAGGGCACCACCTGGCCTCTGCTCCTTCAGCAGCAACAGACTGAAGTGTCTCCTTGCATTTTTGAAGATCCTTGAGATATCTAATCTTGGATGCCCATCAAGTACAAGGAAGCATACTCAGCTTGGTTGCAGTTGAGTGCTGCATTGAATGGATGGCACTGAGATCTGTCTGCTGGTACTTTTACTTTAAAAGAACTTAACAGTGCGCTAAGCCAGCCTTCCCCAATGTGGTGCCCTCCAGATGTTTTGGACTATAACTCCCATGAGCCCCAGCCTGCATACCAATGATCAAGTATGTAGTCCAGAACAGTTGTAAACCAGAATCCAGGTACCATATTGAGGAAGGTTGCTCTAAACCAGTGATATACTATTTATTTATGTTATTTATGCCATCCCAGAACATAAAGTTCTCTGGAGAACTTACAATGATTGTGTGTGTGTATATATATATATATATATATATATGTGTGTGTGTGTGTGTGTTAAAATAATTAATATTATGTTTAAAAATTGTTCAACCTTTTTTTTAAAGAACAAGTTAAATGTAAAATAAAACCTAAGACCATAAAATCAAGAACAGCTTCAATACAAAAAAGAAAAGCAAAAGCAAAAAACTTCACAGAAAGGTCAAAAGTAAAACACAGGTTTTAAAAGCCAGACTACACAGATTATTTAAAAGTGAGAAAAGTATATATGGTGAGAAATCTGTCAAATCTAGGGATGCTGGAGAAATTAGAGATGGATTAAAATGAACTCAGATTTCTAAGAATCTGACCTGCGGAATCTGCTGAGGAGCGGCCCCCTCAGGCTGTGCAGACTGCAGAGTCCATGGACTTTTGGATGATTTTTTAAAACTTTCCCAAAATTTACACATATAAATCCATAGAAAAATACATAAGTTTCTCCTGAGGAAATGTTGAATGGAATAGGGGACAATACACTAAATGTTACATACCGATAAATTATGTAAATTTTGTAAAGATTTATGTAAATACTTACGTAAATATTTATGTAATTATTTTCGTTTCCTTCCACATGACGAAAAAATATATATTCGCGTCATCTGTGGGCAGATGATGGAATGAAAGGCGTCATACAATCTATGAAACACGGATGGAGCAGATTTTACACAGTCTGTACATCCCTAGTCAGTTCTTCAGCATCATGATCAAGGAGGTGTCTCCCATGGGCAAGGGCATCTGCATCACAAAAGATGAGTGCTCTCACTTATAAACAAAATCTAAGTCACGTGTGTATCAGCATTGTTGTCAGTAGTGATGTTGCCAAAATTAATAATTCCCTGGTCTAAAATCTGGAACTAATGATTGCCTTAAACATGTTCACTTATTCAGAAGTCCCATTCTGATAGGCAGTGGCAGCTTCCTCTGTTATTGTAACTTCCTGCGGCAGGCCCTGCGGTGTTGAACCTCTTTCAGCCTTAGGCCCAACTCATTTTCAGAGAAGACCTCATGGCCCACATTCCAGTGGTGGGCGAAGCCAAAGACAAAATGGGAGTGGTCAAAAGCAAAGGGAGCAGGACAAAATACCAAACATGCCAGCATATTTTATCTTACAGCTCTTACTGTCAGTAACTAACCCTTTGGAAGGACATCTAGAACCTGTTAAAATGGGAAAAAACACACAGAAGCCAGAAAACTGAACAAATGGTCATGGTTGGGTGAAAAGGGTCTGGCCATCTGGGAACCCCAGTGGGCTACACCGTAACTCCAGAAAAGCTGGTTTTGGCCTGCAGTCTGAGGTTCTGCACCCCTGTCCTATGGCAACCACTTTCTTTCTTTTGTAAGTAAATGAAGTTTTTAAAAAAGAAAGAAAAATCCACCATGACTGCAAACAGTAAGCACTACCACTTTCAGCTATTTTCACGCCCCCCCAAAAGAAAACCCTGCCGTAATCTCCCCACCCACAAAATTCTCTGTCTTAGATGTATAAAATGCATAATTGTGGTAATTAACTATCCTTGGTGTTAATATATTTCAGCTTAGTGCTGAACTGTTATGTTGTCTCCAATTAAGTCTTGGTATGCAAAATATTAGGGAAGCAAAATCCACCTTACCACATACTGTTTGGTTTGATGGACATGACCCCCAATTTGCTGGTTTCCACTTTCTGGCAGAAACTGTGGTATTGCAAGTGATGGGGCTTTGTTGCATTTGATTAATACATTTACTGGTTGGACAAGAAGCTATAGGCAGATTGTGAATGCATTTAATTGTCATCATTACTTGGAAAATGGACTTTTGATTCTAGGAAAATTGCAGCATTTCAAGAAAATTTGCCATGATGTGGATAAAAATGTTTTAATCATACATTTATTCCATTTATGATGTGCAAAGGGGGGGGGACTCTTAGTTACAAACAAATAATTTCCCTTGAAATGTAGTTTTCAGTGAAAATAACATTTTGAGCAGCTCTAGTAGTTATTTTCTTCCTCTCACATCTTGAAACTTCAAATTATCTTCAAGGAATAGTGGCTTGGTATATCATTATATACGGCGTAAATCACTATATTGTAAATGTCACTGTACTCCAGAGAACACAAAAGAAAAAAAAGAGAGCAAATCAACATGGATTTGGAGAGATTCCACATGTCTGTTGGAGATTATTTTTAAATACAATACCAGATTCATGTTTACTTCCTGTTCTGTCATGCGCTATCTAAACCTTAAATTATTACATGCACTCTAAGTCAGAGAGATTTAATCTTTTCAAATGGACAATAATTATAGGAAGTATTTAAGGCCATTGATAAAAAAGGGAGGAAATGAATGGCAAGTGTTTCAGTGCAAGCAGTACATTTTCACAGGCTATTTGCATTCTTTAACAGAAAGAATGTGTAGACAGTGTCTACCTTAGTAAGAAAAATGACCTTGATATTCATTGTATGAACATCTTGGGAAGCAGTCTCCCCATTAGTTTGTTCCTATGACTAGGGATGTGCAAAACCACCCCTGCCCGGGTTCTCTGGGCACCCACTGAAGAGTCGCCCCTGCTTGCCCCCCCCAGACCTGTGCTCGAGGCTCCAGGAGCTTGGCAGGTCACCTGCACTCACCCCGAGCCCCTCCAGTGAGCGCCCACCATTTTGCCGCATTTTCATTTTTTAAAAGGCATCAAAATGGCTGGTGCTAGCTGGAAGGGGCCAGGGTGAGTGTGGGAAGCATCCGGGAGGGTGCCTACGACAGGGCACCATCTCTTCTTCCTCCTGCCTGGTTGGCTGTCAAAGGCAGCCACCCACCCAGGCAGCAGCAGCAGGAAGGGTGGGGCACCCCAGCTGCCAGCCATCTCCTGTTTGAGAGCAGGAGACGGCCAGTGGAAGGGGTGCCCTGATCCTCCTCCTGCCTTCAAGGACAGCCAACCAGGCAGCCAAGTCCAAGCTGTTCCTGGCAGCTTGCCAAGCTCCAGGACACTTGTCGGCCAGGTCCGTCAGTGCCCTGGAGTTTGACGAGTGGAGGCCAGGGGGTCGCGCGTGAGGGATTTCACCTCACCAGCCTCCCAGGGTGATTGCGACATCCCTACCTATGACAGGTCTGCAAATAAAAGCAAAACTGGAAGACATCTTAGTCCACAGAGATTGCATTTTCATCTCCTAATGATCATACTTGCACATATTGCCTCTCATTGCCTTCTGTGACCTTTAGTTCCCCCCCTCCCTTGTTTCATTTTTAATAAGGATTGGCTAATAATGTAATTCACAACAAAATTCCTACAGAGTCCCATATTTATTGCCATGAACTCCTACATGATTCAGCTATCCAGTTAGCTTTAACAGAAGGACCAGGTCCATACACAACCCTTTTTACATTTATGGGATCTCTTTGCTCTCCTCTCAAGGCTTTGCAATAGAAATTGCAGGTGTGGGGAACTCAATCTGGATCGGGCCCATAGCAGGAGTGGGATGGTTAAAGCCCCCTATCCCCGGGCTAGTGTCCCGATATAGATTGTTCTCCTTGAGCCTACTCTAGAGTAAAAATAAATTAAAGTAACGTCTGTTTTGACCCTCAGTTGAAATAAAAAAAATGGAAAAGGTCCTGTGGGCATGTAAACTTAATGTGAAAGGAACCACTGGATCAAGGTCCCTGACTGTACAAATAAGCCTGATAAATAGAGTCCCCCCCTTACCCAACAAACAAGATAAACAAATTATAATTATTTATTGTAAGTGGGGATGTACATTTTCTGAGCAACTTGATATGGAACGATCATAGTCACAAATGCGGAAGGCCTAGTTGTCACTACTTTCCAAGAGGCTTTCATTCTGCAGAAGTCAGTTAATCTTCTTTATTAGATAAGTGGTGAATTCTGACACAAATTAATCCTTGGTGCTCTGCTCTAGATCAGGGGTGCAGGGAGACTGGAGACAAGGTAACGGTTTCCCTTGTCAGCCTGGGATTTCCCTTGCCAGAACTAGTAAGGGAAGCACTTCCCTTATCTCCAATTTCTTCTGACGGATTGGAGACACGGGACCTGTTTCCCTTGCTAGTGCTCCTGCTAGCTAGGAAAAGGAAGCCTGGGATTTTCCCTTGGGATTTTCCCTTGCTGAATGTGTGCCTGTATAGCTGGGAGGGGGTGGGGGTTGTAGGAAAGGGGAGAGTGTGTTCGTGAGGGGAAGACTGTCTGTGTGAGAGTGTAAATATGTATGTCAGTGTATGCATGAGTGTATGTGAGTACCTGGCACCCTCGCTTGGCAGATACAGTGTGGCCCTCAGGGGTGAAAAGGATGCGCACTCCTCCTCTCGATGCGACTATGCTCTCAGAGAGCTTTGGCAATTAGGCGATATAGAAACATAATAAATAAATGAAATAATAACTAAAAATCCTTTTCATGCTTCCATTTCTTAGCCCTAGGTTTTTCTTCATATACCCCTTCCATCCTCTTTCTACATTAATCTGGGCTTTAAAAAGTGCACAGAAATTTGTACTTAATTACATATTTTGAATGTATTTTAACACAAAACACACATTTATAAATGTAGTTTGGTATGTTTTTTTAACTGAGAACTGCGCCGTAATGAGGCAGGGCTGCCAGAGGCTGCTCGGGAAGGAACTGTGGGGAAGAGGACCAGCTGCACCAGGTGGACCCTAAGCCTGTTTCTGCCCCTGCCGAACAGGGACTTAGGTGGGGCTGCCAGAGGCAGCGCCTTGGCGTGCGCCTTCGCATCGCCCTTAGAGACGCATGGAGGAGCATATGAAGACCCGCCCGCCGCCTCTCCAGAGATACCAGCGACCAGAGATACTAGCAGCAGGTAGCAGCGGCAGAGGGCAGCAGCTTTAAAGACCAGGAAGAAGGGGGCAAACACAGATCTTCTCTACTCCTTCTTAGCTGCTGCTCTCTTGTATATTCTTTTATACTGTTTTATATTTTACCTCTTAACATTATAATATGTGCCTGGGAGGACTATTGAGCAACTCAGGGGGTCGGGGAGGTGCCACTATAACTGTGGTCACGGGCAGGGGAGGTATGGCGTTGAGGGATTAACAGGCCAGCTGAGGAGAAGAGGGGCTAGACACCTTACAGCTGTCCCCTCTTCTGGTTCTTCCCCCAACCTGATGGTTCCTGGCAGCCCTACCAGTCTGCCCTCGGGCCTGGTGGTGCTGCTGCTGAATGCCAGGTCAGCCCAAAATAAAATCTCCCTCCTCCATGATTTGATTGTAGGGATGGCGGAGAATTCCACCACGGATTCCAGTGAGGCCGGATTCTGTAGAATCCGCCCCCCCCGGAATCCATGGCAGAACGGTCTCCTGCCCCCGCCCCCCCCTGGAATCCCGGGACGGCACTTACCTGAGGCGGCTCCAGCGGCGCAGCGGCGGATTTGGGGGGGGTGGGGGCGGCAGCGGCAGGTGCAGCGGCAGGGGTGGCAGGGCAGCGGCAGGGTCGGCGGGGCGGCGGCGGATTCGGCGGCGGGGGCAGCGGGGGTGGCAGCGGCAGGGGTGGTGGCGGGGGTGGCAGGGCGGCAGCAGGGTGGTGGGTGCGGCGGCGGGTGCTGCGGCGGGGCAGCAGGGGCAGTGGGGCGGCGGCAGGGGCGGCGGCGGATTCGGCGATGGGGGGCGGTGGGGGGCAGCGGTGGGGGGCGGGTGCTGCTGCAGGGCAGTGGGTGCGGTGGGGCGGCGGCAGCAGGGGTGGCAGGGGCGGTGGCGGGGGCGACGGGGAGGTGGCGGGGACTGGAAACAAAGCCCTGTGAGGAGAGACTGAAAGAACCTGGCATGTTTAGCCTTGAGAAGAGAAGACTGAGGGGAGATATGATAGCGCTCTTCAAGTACTTGAAAGGTTGTCACACAAAGGAAGGCCAGGATCTCTTCTCCATCATCCCAGAGTTCAGGACACGGAATAATGGGCTCAAGTTACAGGAAGCCAGATTCTGGCTGAATATCGGAGAAAACATCCTGACTGTTCGAGCAATATGACAATGGAACCAATTCACTAGGGAGGTGGTGGGCTCTCCCACACTGGAGGCATTCAAGACGAGGCTGGACAGCCATCTGTCAGGGATGCTCTGACTTGGATTCCTGCACTGAGCGGGGGGTTAGACTCGATGGCTTTGTAGGCCCCTTCCAACCCTACTATTCTATGATTCTATGAACAGCTCCAGAGAACACCCACAGTTAAAACGAAGCCATGTGAGTTCAGGCCACACCCAGTTGAGGGTCTGGGTCTAACTCAGGGGTGGGGAACTTGTGGCCCTCCAGATGTTGTGGCCTACAACTGCCATCAGCCCCAGCCAGCAAATTCAGTGGTGAGGGATGATGGCAGTTGTGGGCCAAAATATCTGGAGGAGCCAAGGGAGCAAAGCTAACATCTGTGGGATTATGGCTGAATGCCTCTAAGTCAGAATTCTGCCTAAACAAAACAACTGGAGGGCCACAAGTTGTTGCACACCTCTGGCATAACCCAAAATGAATCCAAGGGATAGACAAATGCAATCCCTTGTCTGAAACCTCCATTTGCAGAGTCTGTCTTGTCACTAGCTGCAGAAAAAGTGACTTCACTATAGTGATATAGAGTGGCAAGAATGACATAATGATTAATCTCTTTCTAGCCCAGGATGCAACCATTTTGACTAAAGTATGATAGGCAGACAAGTGGGAAGGCCACCCTCAAAACACTTTACAGACCCCAACCTCAGCCCCACTTACTTCTGGACATCTAGTGAGTTATTTTATTTCTGCGTATATATATTTTTTAAAGAATTTGTACCATCCTTCAATGTGAAATATTATCCAGGCAGCTCAGCCAATAACCCCCCCTCCCAATCGATATAACATGATAACAACACAATTAAAAAACCTAAAACAACAGATTAAAAACTGGCAGAAACAAAAGCATCCCAGTTTCAAAGACTTGGGCAGGGGGAATCTTAGAGGTGTTTCGTGTCCCAAAGTAGGAAGGAGAGAATCAGTGAGGCTCAAACTTTGCGAGGTTCTCTGAGCTTTACCTTGACACTCGGTCTGCCTCGCTCCCATTCCTAATTCTGAGTTCCCTCCTACCTCAAATGGGAGAAGCACACATATGGGAGCACATTTTTTTTAAGTGTGCATGCACCCAAATGCATACTTTCTGCCTATTGACTAAAACCTGACAATGTTTTTTGTTTGTTTGTTTAAAAAAATGTGCATTTTTAAAGTGCACATTTTTCTAAAGCACGCATGTGGTGAATAAGCACTGCAGGCGCAGGATGCATGATGTGAACTTGCAAAAATGTGCGAGCTCGGCCCACACAATGTGCTCCCATTCACGTTCGGGGATGCGAATGGGGTAAGTTCTGGTCCTAAATGAACAGAAATGAAATTCCCTTACATCCCTAAAAAGATAGCAAAGTAGGTGCTAGATGAGCCTCCCTGGGGAAAGAATTCCACAAACGGTGTGTCACAGTGGATATACATTTCTGGAGCACATCTATGAAAGTGTGGCATATTCAGTGGTGCTCGTTTAAGCCCTCAGCACTTGTAACACACAGTCAAGAAGTAAAACTATAGGGATGCTAAATAGGCAATATTTTCCACTCTCTGACATAACTTATGCACTGTTGTGGATAGGTGTTCCCAACAAGATTTTTGAATATGGTCATTTACCCAAAAATGAGCAGTAGCTTCTTTTATGTAATGATTAGGCCTTTCCAGTTCAAATAGAGCATTCCAGGTGGATTACCATACTCAGTACTTCTGGAAGCTGTCACTCAGTAATGGCAATTGTGCATGTGACATAGAAGTTACTTGGACCTGAATTCATTTATACTGTTAAATGTGCTTTTGTGTGGCGAACATAATATATTGTATTTTACTGTGCTTTATTATTTAATCTCTTTTAAATTGTTCTGTAAGCCACCTTGAATGCCCTTTGTGGTAGAAAGTTAGGATTTAAATCAAATAATAAGCATAAGCACAATAATGGATAATAATATGATGTTCAGCAATGATTTGGATCCGCTTTCCTGGATAATTGACCTGAACTTGTATTACTGGTATGTACGAAAACAAAAACATTTGTAAAAATAAAGAGACAGATTTTTGCACAGTCCTAAAAGACAGAAAGAAGCCACTGAAGGGGGCAAGGGGATGCCATGAATCTGCATATTAATGCTCAATCATACTAAGTAGGGAAGGAGGAGAAATTTGATAGTTCACATTTCAGTGCAAACTTGCCTAATTTCACACTTACGAACAACTATGTGAACTGAAACTCAAGCTTTGAAATTCACACTTTTCCAAATTTTGCATGAATGGAGTTCTCCAGTTAAAAAATGCATACAAAGGTGTGTATGTTAGAGAAAAGTGTTCAAATATGCATTATATGAGGGGGGAGCTCGCAAAAAATGTGTATATTGGGCAAAAAATGCTCATGAGTTTTCTGCAAACTTAAAAAAAATATTCTCAAAGTCCAGAACAAACTGACCTTAAGACAGGAAATTTCCAAAGTTCAAGATGAATTGAACTGGAGTTTGGAAAAATAAGAAATGCAGAGAAACTGAAATTGACAGATTTGACTATCCTTAATAGTAAGTGAGCAGATGAAATAGCTGAAGTCATGAAATAGCAGACAACCCTTTCTTTAGCTGAGAGTCATCAGCACCATTTGCCCAGCACACAGTCTCTCCCCGGTTAAACACCAACGTATTTTTGGCTATCCTAATCCAGAATTTTGATCCATATTCAAATGCCTGTTTGGAAACACTGGAGTATAGACCAGGGTATTTAATGCATAGCTTGGTTTTTTCCACTAAAATATTGGCTAAGAGATTCAATATAGAGCACTCTTATATATCTCACTGAAATCATTAGGATTTTATCACAGAATGTAACCCTAGTTTTAGTATCAGTGCCATTTTAATCAGACATAAATTAATTGCTCTAGAAATTCTTGTTCAGCTCTCATCTGCCATAAACTGCAAATAAAAAAGAAAAGTCCTCTTAGCAGCAGGGTGTTAGATACTGTTGAAGAGCTGAGCTATGCTATCCTTCCCAGACAGATCAACTTGGTGAGTAGATAATTCCTGGAAATAACAAACTGCTGTAACTATGGAGATCTTTCCATCCACATAACTGGAAGTTTATAAGAGACTTGTGGGATATAAGTTAGATTTGGGATTTTTAAAAAATAACCTCAACCATAGTGAGTGCTTGAGGAATCCCATCTGTGTGAATTCTGATGTGAACGGACCTGATCTGTCCCTCTCAGACCAATGTGTAGCTTGAAACATAGTTATCTATCGGCTTTCATACTTCCTGAATGCTCCAATGCAGTTTTCAGCTCAAAGCATGTCTCAAAACGCATTTTAAAATGCATATATTGAGAGGAAATACATTTAAAAATAATAGTTAATTATATATTTATAAGCAAATTTTATGTTGATTTTTAATAATTACAGTCTGGGATAGAAACTGGATGGAATGCACTTATGGGTGAACACATGTGGAAGTTTTATTCATCCATCCCTAACCGAAATGTAGCCATCGTGGTTAAATTACTGAAATGGGAACTAAGAAGTCCTGGATTTGAATACCATAAAATCTGTGGCCTTAGGTAAGCTGATCTGGGTATGGCGTCTTTATAGAGTTGTTGTAAGGACTGCTTGGGTAATTATCTGAAGTACTTTGAGCCATTAGAAAATTATCTGTAATCACCCTTTCCCAACCTGGTGCCCTCCAGATATCTTGGAGGGCAACTGCAGCCCAACACATCTTGAGGGCACCAGGTTTGGGGAAGGCCAGTCTATATAAAGATAAGGGGTCCAGACCTTCACCTGGCTGAGGAGCCTTATTATATGGGAGACAGATAAAGTATATGTGCTCCTCGCTAGTGCACAAGTAATACATCGCGAGAGTAAGACCTTCTATACCTAGACCTGGCATATATATGTACCCTTGATTTGAACAATCTTTCATCTTTTATTGAGAAAGATCACCCAAATCAGACTCCCATGTATGTGGAGTGACGCATGCCACCATATGTGGAGTGACGCATGCCACCATAAGTTCACATAATGCCTTATACATCAGGTGTGGTGGGTGGACTACAGAAAAATGCTCATGGCCAGTATGAATTACAGGTGCCTTATAGGTGAATGCATAACTTAGTCATACGAATAATTGCACATGCTATGAAAAAATAGGAAGTACTGAGGGAGAACAGAGGAATTGCTTTGCTTTCAATATGTTAGGAATTGTATTTGTTGGCAGAATCTGGCATATGTCTTACTGACATGGCTAATGAAACTCGCTGCCCCAGGAAGCTGCAGAAACAGAGACTTTCTATGGAATAACAGATACGATGGTTTTACTATCACTGCAGAATAAGATTACTTTAAAGTTTGAAAGACACCCACACTCTAGGTTTCCTACCTGCCTACTTGGAAGTCTCAGGCAGAGATGAGGGAAAAGATGGGAGAAAGGAATGAAATTATTTCAGCAAGGAAATAGAGTAGCCATCAATCAAGTAATGTCTGCAGTTACCTCCTTAGGGGAAACCTGGTGTGGTTCTGTTATATCTCATTTCAATAAGGGCTAGCATAAAGAGGGGCTAAAAAGAGCCTTGGAGAAATGTGAGAAGGAGAGAGAGATTTAATCAGACTTACTGACAAAGTTAATATATATTCTCTATGAAAGAGGAGTCTCTGGGGTCATGGTTTCAGTGCTGAACAAGAACTCTAGAAAGTTTAGAGAGCTGGACTGAGTCAAAATTGATTTTTCTCTGTTTACTGCATTCTCCAGGTGAAAAGTTAATGAACCAAGGTTTAGGCATGAAAAAGACAGGTTACTTAGAGGGCTATGATAAAAATATCATACAGGTAGATCTCACTCAATACTTCCATGCATCACAGTACGTGCTTCAGTAACAGCAGCCAGACAGGAATGATGCAAAGATAGCCCCCCGCACCCACCTACCCAAATCATGTCACTGCTGTTACGAACTGTATCGAAGCATGAGCAAAATCCATAGGAGAAATACCACTGCCAATTCTGTTCTTCCAGATCTAAGCTATGGACATTCATCATGGAAGGCATCCACTGGGAGCTTCTTCACATGAAGTTTTTATCCTGCTATTTAAGCCAGCTTCCCTGGCCTGGGCATGAGTTTAGGACTTAAGCAGCTCTCCTCCTCACTGGTCCAAGATGTATTACAGTATAAGTTTAAGTGTAAAGTTGTCACCTGTTTTAATCTCAATTTAGTGTCTGCCTCTCTCTTTTACCATCCTCAATAAAGCTGGTATTTGTATTTTTGTATCTCTTGCTATTCAATGTGATCTAAGAGAAATGTCTGAATTGTCACACTTGCCTTCTGTGTATTTATTCAGAGGTAAATCACATTGACTTCAACACAGCTTGCTTCCAAATAAATGGTTTCAGCCATCCAGCCCAATCCTAAACAGGTCTACTCCTAAGTAAGTAACTTTCCATGGGTCTTAACTTTCTCATAAAAAATGTATCATATTGCAGACTTAGGGTGCAATCCTATCTAGATAGGCGCCACCTCTGGCTAGACAAAAATGGCTAGACGATTGCAGCTGACTAGCTGCGGGAGCACAGAGCAGGGAAGGAGGCTGCTGTATGACACATAGGATGTGTTGTACAGGCAGCTATGCTCTCCCCGCCCCAGAACGCCCTGAGCCACGCCCCTTTCTGCCCGCTCTGTGCTGCTCTTGCAAGGGCGGAGGATGGGGCTGTTTGAAGGCAGCACAGCAGTGGGGGGAGGTCAGTTCTCCGGGAACCGACCTCGGAGCGCGGGCTCCAAGGTCGGTTCCCTGATAACAGCATATCCTATGGACGTCTAGCTGCCGTCTAGCGGCCATAGGATTGCTCCCTCCATCCTTCAACTCATGAAGGCTGCAATACTAATCAGATCTACTAGGAAGTAAGCCCCATTGAACACAGGGGCACATCCTTCTGAGTAAAGTATCGACCTGCACCACAAATGACTAGATTTGCTCTAGATTCCAAAAACATACTGTGGAGCCTTGTTCGGTTTGAGTAGTTTTTGTTTCCCCAAACAATTTCGAGTAAAAAAAGGATTTTCTTCAATAATCATGTCTGAAATATTTTGAAAGCCAGCATAGTGATAATTAGGTTTATAATGTCATGCTAAAATCTTTGTCATGCTATAACTGCCCTTCTCCAAGGTGTTCTCAACCAATCAGCATCCAGAGTTTTCCTAACACTATTTTCTACTACACTGGTGTTATTGGAAATGTAGGAATTCTTTAATCATCACAAACTGAATGTCTGCCAAGAGTGTATTTTATTGACTATTCAACAGCTTCTGTTTAAAAGAAAAGCTGCCCATGTCAATATTTTCAAAGGAGGGTTTATGGGTATCAAAAACTGCAAGATTAGTGTTCACTGAAATAATAACCCTGACATTATGTCTGTGAAATCAACACAAAGATTCCCATTGACTTCAAGAAACGGTGAGTCAGAAGACATGAAATGGATGTGTGACAGCTGCAGATGTCTTTGAGTTCAAATGGCAGAATTTATCCAATACACCTTTTAGGAAATAAATTTGGTCAGTGTAAACTCTTATAAGAAGAATTTGGTTTTGTATAACTAATAAAGGCAGAACAATAATGTGCAAACAAAATTCTGAACAGTGAGGAGGCTTGGAGTCATTTGGCTTTCTTTTTTTATTGTACCATGAAAGAGCAGAAATATTACAGAGCAGTTAATACTTGGCATGGTGTCATTTAAGATGAAGACTAATTTTCTGCCTGCTGGAAGCGGCACATTTCGGACAGGTTTTTTTCCAGCTTTCTAAAAACTATTGAACTCAGCTAAAAGTGGGTCACATCCTAAGTCCTGACCTAAAATAAGCCTGAAGTTACCATTGTACCTGAATCTGTCATGCTTTACAGAAGAAGAAGCACATCACAAAACAACGTATTTCCATACTATAGTCACATAAATGTGTAATTCACCTGCTGCTGACCTGCATACTAAAAATTAACACCTCTGGATGCCTTTTAGCTTGAGGTGTGCACAATGTGTAAGGGAAAACAACAACAACAACAACAACAACCAGGGCTTGATTTCTTGCCACTGGCAGTGCAGTTTGATTTGGGGAGCAAAAGGGGGCTGAGAAAAATGTTTATTATTATTTTTTTATTGTTTTAATTTACATACTGCCTTTCCACCCATGGCTAATGGCAGCAATACAAACCATCAAAAATACGTAGCAATGAAAACACAGAAGAGCAGATTAAAAAGAATGGAACAGTCAAAAATCATACATGGGACAGTCAAAATCATACATAGAACTGGAAAGTAACAGCCATTTAAAACTTCTTGAGCAACGAAACAGACAGATTTACAGGACAGGCCAAGGCTTGTCTAAACAAGACCAAGTGTCTTTGCTTGGTGACAAAAGAACAAGGAGGGAGCTAAGTGAGCCTCTATGGGAAAGACCTTTTAATGCTGTCGGAAATGTGGGAAGGCAGGAAATGGGAGAAATGAGGCAGCTACTGAAAAGGCCCTCTCATGTATTCCTGCCAAATCTGCTGGGACTATAGCCCTGTTCATTTGTCATGCTTGAGACAACTGAACAGGCATGAGACCCTGTGTGGTGTAGTGGCTAAAGTATTGGGCTGGGAGTTGGGAGATCTGAGTTCTAGTCCCCACTCAGCCATGGAAGCTCACTGAGTGACTTTGGGCCAGTCACTGACTCGCAGCCCAACCTACCTCACAAGGTTGTTGTTGTGAGGATAAAATGGAGAGGAGGAGGATTATATATGCCACCTTGGGTTCCTTAAGGAGTAAAAAAAGTGAGATATAAATGTAATAAATACATATAAATTCAATGAGCGTAAGGAGCCCTTCCCCCTGAGACACTGGCCTTCCCACTTTGAGCAGAGAGGTGTAAAGAGGGCTTCTACCCATCCTTGCTTTAACTTGAGGAGAAACCCCATGCAGTCGGGAACCCTGATAAAGCAGGGTCCCTGACTGAGCAGAGAGTTCTACTTACACTCAAGTGAACTCAAGTCAAAGCCCCCTTCAGACAATGCTGCTCAACCCAGCAAGCTCTTCAACAGGGAGGGCAGGAGCAGGGATGTTGGTGTGGCCCCATGGCTCTTACATGTGTTTATGTACCCATTTCGGGCATAACACATTTCCTATATGGAGGAGCAATCTGAAGTGGTACAGTCAGTTCAACTTCCTCATCATCCTGCCACCTCATTCTCCACCTCATGTGTAGGCCATATATAATACATTGGGATGTTAATCACTTCCTGACTGGAACTCTAAGCATAGCTACCTAGACTGCCCTGTTCAGTCATCATGCTTGAACAGGATATATAAAGTCAACAAGCCTAAGGGGCCCTTCCGCAAGTCTCTGGCCTTCCCACTTTGAACAGAGGCATGTAGAGTGTAAGGTGTAACAGGAGTCAGGACTTAGACATAAGTCCTGTTGAAATCAATGGGAGTTCTGAGAAAATTACCATTTTAATAATGTGTTTAGGAAACACTCTTGCAGCATCAAACAATAGCTGGACTATATTTCTTTTCCCACATTTGACTTCTCAGCTATTTTAATGCTAGGAAGTTCATTTAACTTTTCTTGTTTGGCTAACTTATAATTCTTGTAATTTTACAGCTCAATTCAGTACCTGCCTTAGTAGTACGTGGGATTAACCTTCTAGATATAGTCCACTGACTTTAATGGAGTAGGGACTAAGCACAGATCCACAAGAACACAGGAGGGTTATAGAGCTAAGGCTTAAGTGTATAGTTTTAGTACAGGCATTATGAATTTAATAATTTTTAATAAGCAAAATCTCATTGTAGCAAATGAGACCTTTGCTCAATTTCACCCAAAGCAATTTTGTATTATAAAACTAATTCTTCTGAGAACGCCTTGAAGAAAATAAAACTTGTTTATCCATTTTCACATTGTTATGGGTGGGTGGAGGCCAGCAAGCCCCTCCCTCTGCCAAAGCCCTGAATAATAAAACATAGCATTTGCATAGCAAGTTTATGTCTCTGAAACGGAGGCCAGTATTATTATCCCCATATTTCCGATGGAGGCCTGAAGCTGAGAGAATAGGGGCTTCCCCAAACCACAGAGACGGGGGGCTCCCAGCAGTCAGCTACATAATTGCCTGCTTTCCCACAGCCTCAAGTCTGGAAGACTAAGTTCTGTGCTTCAAGGGTGCCATCTAGGCTGAGGTACTGGGCCTGTCACCTGGCTACTAAGAGCTGAAAAAGACATTACTTAGCAGCTCAATTTATTTATTTTTATTCTGGAGTAGGTGCAGGGCCCCCAGTCTGGACCGGGGAGGGGTTTTAAACATCTGTCTCCCCCCCACACACACACCTACTCTAGAGTAAAAATGACAAAGACATAGCTGCTAGACACACGTTTAAAGTAATATCTGGTTTAGCCCCAAGTCAGCTGATCCCAAGGGCCCATCCTTGCCTGAGAGCTTGCTTTTTAGTTTGAGCTACTTGTCTCACCAAGAAGAGTTTGCCTGGCTAAGCAACTGTTCCCTTCCCCTTCTTGCCTGCCTATATATCATGGATTACAGGTAGAAAACAATAAACCCATACAATAAACAGAAACCCATACAAGAAAACAATAAATCCCTTTACCAGGGATAAGCACACTGGTAAAGATAAATAATATCCAAAAAATCTGATAAGGTTGCTTTATCTGTACAGGCTAAAACATACATTCAAAGGCAATAGAAGAGAGTATAATATAGCGGTGCAATAATATTCTTTGTTGTTGTTGTTGTTCTACAATACCAGAAATAACCAATACTGGAGATGACCAAATGCATTTCAACTGAAGGTCTTCTCCAGTAGTCTAGTGTATAAAAAGGTACAGAAATATATCTATAAAAAGGTTTACCTGCACACACATTTCAATCCAAACTTTTCACAACTATTCATAATATAGGACACTGCAGTGTCTCCACTTGCAATTATAAAAACAAATTTATTTTTTTAAAGTTATTAAAAAAACATACTTCCAAAATATATAATAAAACATATAAATGTATTATGTTAAAAAAAAAAAAAACACCTCACCAGTTCAGGCACAGATTCATAGACCTTGCCAAACCAAAATTCAGTTGCTGCTTTGAGTACTGCACTACCTGCCTCTGGCCCTTTTGATCTTCAGCTACTGCCTCAAACTTGACTCATGTCCGGGGCCGGCTTCAAAGATAGGCATGGTTGGGCATTGTAGCCTGCTTATTCACCTGCCTCTCACTGTTGCCCCAACAACAATGGAGGTAAAAAGGAGGAGCAGCAGATGCCGCGGCCTGCTTGCTCCCTGTCTCTCTGCCTATCAAGCAAGCAAGTGGTAGCAATGATGAGAAAGAGGACGAGGAGCAACAGCAACTGGTCATGGTGGGAGTGAGAAAGTAGACTCACTGAGGGAAGGGGTCCATTGAGGTTGTCTTGCCCAAGGGCCCTCAAAAACCTGGAACCAGCACCGCTCGTGCCCGCCCTGGACTATGAACCTGACTTGTAATTCCTTTGATTACAGCCCCATGGATCCTGAAATTTGTACTGGGTGTTTATGCAGTGTGGGATAGCAAACAAGAAATTAGTCTCTATCGGGGATGGCTGTCATGGGGAAATCCGGCCCTTTTTTGCCTTGCCAGACTTCTCCCAGCCCCCTGGCTCAGCTTGCATTCGCGAGCCAAGCCAAGAGTGTGTTCCCAAAATCTGAGAACTTTTGAGTCCTTTTTTTCCCCTTGTGAAAACGTCCTTTATACAAGTTGCTGACACAATTTGCATATTATGCAAATTTCAGCTGTAAATTCCATAATTTGCACAAATTGCAGCCACAAAATGCTCAAATTAGGCATATTTATGTCTGCAAGTCGTGCGAATTACAGCCAAAAGTTGGGTAATTTACAAATTGTGCGGTCGCAACTTATGTAAATGTTGTATTTTTTTAGGGGGGGGGGACATGCGCAAATCTGCAAGCTGTCCTGACTTGACACAGATCGAGTCAGGGCAGCTCGCGGACAAGCAAGCCAGAGTCTGGGGGGCCAAGCTGCTGAAAGCTCAGTGAACTTGACCCCTCAGACAGATCCTCTGACATCCCTAATCTTTATGTACCCAATAAACATGTTAACCAGGAGTGCATAGACCTCATGATTACAGAATCTACTTAGCTTTTTATCAGAACCCCAAGATCCACCAATTGGACCCTAATGAAAAAGAATGTTTGAGATGCCAGATGTACTTTTAGAATGAATGAGCAGGGTACCCCTTAACACGTGCTCAACCCAAGAATTTATGCTAAGCACCAGAACTGAACTCACAGGCCTTCATCTACAAACCCACTCCTCTTTTCCTTTGACACATTCTTCATCTCAGTGGCCCAGTTTGGGGTGGAGGAGACATTTTCATTTGGAATCAGAAACCCATGTTGATCTACTGCAAATCAACCAGAGATCAACCAGTAGATCCTGATCTACCTTCTGCCCTGATATAAATTAGCTTTCAAATTAGTAGAAAGGGCAAGAACATTGTGTAGTGTATTTTTTTGTATTTAGTTAGTTGATTTATACCCTGCCTTTCTACCCCCCCCCCAAAAAAAAAGGCACTGAAGGCCATTGGCCCTTCTGGCTTGCCATACCAACAAGCGTCTGCCTGAGACAGCTCTCCGGCATTGTCATTTCAGTTTCCTGCTCAATGTGGCCTGCCAGTTCTTGGTAAGCATTCATTATTGAAGTTGCCATTGGTATGCATCCTAGACCGTGATGCCTTCTTTTCATGATCTACTTCACACTGAGTACCTGGTTCTTTTCCCTCAGTATATAAATCATGGATGTAGTATATTTGTGCTTGTTTGTACACTGATATGAAAGGGGGACAACTCAAACAACTCTAGAGTTGCCACTAAATTTGGCTCAGGAGGAAGACAGTGACCCTTACCTTAGGTGGAAGACTGGGGAGCAGCAGAGTAGAACTCCTTGCCCAGCCACTGGGCCCACCTAAAGATGCCTGCCATCTCCATTTTGCCACCCCCATTTTGCCCACAGCAGCCTTTTCCATCTTTGACACTTCACCCCCCCCCCCGCCTCCGCCTCACCTGCCTTGCAGGCCCGCTAGGAATGGATGAATCTGTCAGTTTTGCTTTCTCCCACATTCAGATTTTTAAAATCTCAAATTCTTCCTCTCCCAAATCTGTCGAACTTTGTGAATTTTGATAAATTCTTATAAAAACAGAAGTGAAACTATATTCTCACTCTTCTGTGCCAGCCAGATTAAACAGGCACAGCTATTCCCAGCATGGGTTTCGAAGAGGCAGAGGAACTAGAGATCAAATCGCCAACATTCACTGGATCATGGAGAAAGCAAGAGAATTCCAGAAAAACATCTATTTCTGCTTCATTGACTATGCTAAAGCCTTTGATTGTGTGGATCACAACAAACTCTGGCAAATTCTTAAAGAGATGGGAGTACCAGACCATCTTACCTATCTCCTGAGAAACCTGTACAAGGGTCAAGCAGCAACAGTAAGAACCGGACATGGAACAACCGATTGGTTCAAAATTGGGAAAGGAATACGACAAGGTTGTATATTCTCGCCCTGCTTATTTAACTTATATGCAGAGTACATCATGAGAAACTCCGGGTTGGATGAATTACAGGTCGGAATTCAGATTGCTGGGAGAATAATCAACAACCTCAGATACGCAGACGATACCACCCTAATGGCAGAAAGCGAAGAGGATCTAACGAGCCTCTTGTTGAGGGTGAAAGTGGAGAGTGCAAAAGCTGGTTTGAAACTCAACATTAAAAAAACTAAGATTGTGGCATCTGGCCCCATCACTTCCTGGCATATAGAAAGGGAAGAAATGGAAGCAGTGACAGATTTTACTTTCTTGGGCTCCAAGATCACCGCAGATGGTGACTGTAGCCATGAAATTAAAAGACGCTTGCTCCTTGGAAGGAAAGCTATGGCAAACCTAGACAGCACAGTAAGAAGCAGAGACATCACCTTGCCGACAAAGGTCCGTCTAATCAAAGCTATGGTTTTCCCAGTAGTAATGTATGGCTGTGAGAACAGGACTATAAGGAAGGCTGAGCGCCGAAGAATTGATGCTTTCAAACTGTGGTGCTGGAGAAGACTCTTACGAGTCCCCTGGACTGCAAGGAGGTCAAATCAGTCCATCCTAAAGGAAATCAACCCTGAGTGTTCATTGGAAGGACAGATACTGAAGCTGAAGCTCAAATATTTTGGCCACCTAGTGCGAAGAGAAAACTCCCTGGAAAAGACCCTGATGCTGGGAAAGACTGAAGGCAAAAGGAGAAGGGGACAGCAGAGGATGAGATGGCTAGATAGCATCATCGATGCAATGAATATGAACCTGAGCACACTCCGGGAGAGAGGGGAGGACAGGAAGGCCTGGCGTGCTATGGTCCATGGGGTCATGAAGAGTCAGACACGACTTAACGACTGAACAACATTCCCAGCATGGAGAGGACTGTGTTGTACCTGCCTGCCATGTAGCTGTTAAAGATCACTCAAAGCCCTGGGCCTGGATGGACGAATCTGTCCGTTTTGGATTTTCCTACATTCATTTTTTTTCTTCTTGTCCAAAATATGGAAAACTTGGTGAATTTTGGTAAATTCTTATCAAGACCAAAACTGAAATGAATTTTTCACCCACCCCTAAGGCCCACCACTGCCCAAGAAAGCTAGAGTCTGTTGTCCTGTAGGGTGGCTATGTGTCCTCTTTGACAGAGGACAGTTTCCTTTTTTAAGGGCTGCCCTCTATTTTGAAAGTGTTCTCTGCCTGAAGGGCTGTCTGGTCCAAGTCTGGTTTAAAGAGAAAGAACCATCAGAATGGAGAGCTGGTTGCACCCCTTCCCAAAACTAGCATTTTTGTTTGTGCCGGGGCTTGCCCCCAGAAGTGCTATATTGCGGCCGCGCACAGTGGGGGCTGCATGTGGACCTGGGCTGGCAGAGCTGGGTGCATGCAGACTGGGGCTGGTGCGCTAGCCACACATGCTCAGCCCCTAGTGGATGTTACCCAGTGTTTACTGGGGAGGGGTAGAGCTGACACAGTAATCTTCAGGATAGGAAATTGGTGTGTTACAAGCATTCCCTTGTCTTCACCTGTGACATGTCAGAGGGTATATGGTTTAGCAATCCATACCAATGTAGGAGGAACAGTCACTAACACATTGCTGCCTTTGAACTTTGGATCAATGAGTTTTGCAGCAGTGTAATCAGCTACAACACGATCCGTTTTTTGTTGGAAAATTGTCTGGTTTGGAATGCGCTATGTGTGATTTGGGTGTGTGTGGACAAAGTGCCATTTGCTGGCCAAACTCAGCAAATGGCACTTTGCTGAGTTGGGCTGGCCCTGGATTTTCCCCAAGGAAAATCTGAGGCCACTTTTTATTTCAGAAGCTTTACATGCAGAACTGCTAACACTGTGGATTAATTCAGATGCCTACAAAACAAAAGTGCAAACCCAAAGTTGTTTGGATGGAGCTTGGAGAAGGCCTGTGACCCACACGCTTTCTCCCTTTTCTTTGATGGGCCTGCTCAATGTGCATTTACACATGGAGGTGGTGGTTAGGTCCCTCCTGAAAAAAACAAATCTGGACTCTTCAATCTTCGATCACCCTATGAGCGAGATTCTGGAGCAGATGGTGGCCTGTCGAACACAAGTAGTCTTGGAAGATACTGATTATTTGGATCCATTCCAATCCAGGTTCAGGCCTTGTTTGGGGCTGAAATAGCCTTGCTCACCCTGGTGGATGATGCAGGGGGAAAGACAAAGGAGTAAAACCCTGTTAGTTCTTCTGGACCTCTCAGTGGCTTTCGATACCATTGATGGTGGTATGTTTCTGGTAGGGATGTTGGAGAATTCCGCCACGGACTCCAGTGAGGCCGGATTCTTTAGAGGCCATGGCGGAACAGCCTCCCACCCGCCACCCCCCGCAATCCCCCCTCGGAACGGACCTACTCGGCGGCGGATGCGGCGGCTCCGGCTCATCTTCCGGCCACTGTAGCCGCAAATGGCGGCCATTGTAGTGGCCGCCATTTGCGTGCCTGCATTAGGCCATGATAGGTTACATAAATAGTTATGTTTATCACGGCAAAGAGCAGGGGCACAAATGGTGGCCACTACGCCATTTGTGCCCCTGCTCTTTGCCGTAATAGGCTACGTAAGTGTTTACGCAGCCTATCATAGCAAAAGGCAGGGACGCAAATGGCATAGCAGCCGCCAAGTCTTTGCCTTTTGCCGTGGTAGGCTACGTAAATACTTACTTAGCCTATCATGGCTTAATGCAAGGATGTAAATGGCGGACACTACGACGGCCGCCATTTGCTGCTGCAGCAGCCTGGCAGCGGCTGGAAGTCCATCTGCGGCCGGCCCCGGCTGGCTGCTCCATGGCCTTGCTGCCAGCTGGGGAGGATTCCAGGGGGAGGGATGGATCGGCTGCCCCCCACCGTGGATGCCCCGCACCGGAAGAAGGTGAGGGATTCGTACATCCCTACTTTCTGGATTGCTTGGCTGGGTTGTTTGGGGGGCATGGTGTCATGGTGCCTATGATCCTACCCGACTGGTTGGTCTCAGAAAGTGGTGCTGGGGGGAACAACTGCTCTGCCTTGTGGCCTTTGGGGCATCACAATGCTCTATCTTGCATCTCATGCTATGTAACATCTACATGATTCCACAGGGGAAGGTTTGGGCTGCAGTGTCACCAATATACAGATAACACATAGCTCTTCCTCTGTTTCCCAGGGAGGCTGTGGAACTCCTGAATATGTGCTTGGGGACTGTTTTGGGATGGATGAGGGTGAACAAGTTGAAACTTAATCCAGACAACACAGAAGCTCTTTCGATGGGGAATTCTGGTGATGTTCTGGCATGCAATTCCAGTCAACCCCACTCAGCATGGCTGACAGTCAAGGTTGATGGAAGTTGTAGTCCAAAACATCTAGGGGGCTCTGGGTCACCTATCCCTTGAATTATGAGGGGGTAGGTTTCAAGTTCAGGGGTCTGATTCCTCCCCCCCCCATTGCTGCCATAGCATTGTGGCCAAGAGTGTGAGCCAGGGAGTTTTCTGCTGAAATCTCGCTTCATGGTCAGTTTCCACATCCCTGGTTCATGTCAGTAGTGGGCAACAGTAGGTGAGTTTGGAAAGTCACAACAGTGCACCATGTGGTGAATGCATTCGTTAGAGCACAGGAGGAGTGGAACCTCATCGCCTTGAAGCAATTGGGGTACAGATAAGGTTATATGTTGACCATTTCTGAGTCATGCATTATACATGAGAAGGGGCTCCAAACAACTGAAGGGGCAGTGGGGTTCCGTCACTATTCCTTCACCCAACGTCACGTGAGTTCTCTGCCTTGAAATCCACATGTTGAGAATGGACATATGCAGTGGAGAAACTGATGTGCTTAAACCTCTACTAGGGATGTACGGACTGTGAAAACTCCACTCCGTCTGTGTTTCGTGGATTGTCAGGACTGGAGCCTTTTGTTCCATCGTCCACTCACAGATGGATGCAGATTTTTTTGTCCGTCATGCAGAAAAAGACACAAATAATTAAGTAACAGGTTTTGCAACAATTTACATAATTTATGTAACATTTAGCATATTGTCCCCCATTCCATTCCACTTTTCCTTAGCAGAAACGTGCGTGTTTTCCTACGAGTAACTGTGGGCAAATTTTGGGAAAGTAAAAACACCATCTGAAAGTCCACGGACTCCACGCAGCCCGAGGGGGTCGCTCCACAGTGGATTCTGCAGGTTGGATTCTTAGAAATCTGAGCTTGTTTTAATCCATCTCAAATTTCTCCAGTATCCCTAACCTCTACATGTATAGGGTGTCACGGGAACTTGAACCCAGATTGTGCAGGGTTCCAACTCCCATGGAAGCCTATGCACATAGGCTTCTCAGCTGCAGACATCCATTCCCAACACATGGATGATGGGGAAGCTGCATGACATTAGGGGAAGGTCCAGCAGTGCAACCCTAACAGCAATTAAAATATGAAAGGACGCTATTTGCGTTGCCCTTATTTTCACCGTAGTCTACGTAAACATTTACGTAGACTACAGCGACTAAATAAGGAACGTGAATGGCGGCTCCCTATGGGGGCCGCCATTAGCGTACGCGCTTTTTTTTTTTTTTTTTTAAAGTCACCCGTGATAGGCTACATGATGATTGACGTAGCCTATCATGGCTGACTTTGCAGATCTAGCCATGATAGGCTACGTGAATCGTCACATAGCCTATCAGGGGGCGTTTGTTTTTTTTTAAAAAAACCTTTGCGTTCACGGCCGGGCGAGGCGGGAAGCCTCCTCCCCAGCCTGAATTTTGGCCGGGGCGAGGCGGGAAGCCTCCCTCCTGGCCTGAATTTCGGCCGGGGCGAGGCGGGAAGCCTCCCCCCCTGGCCTGAACTTCGCAGGGGGAGCAGCAAAGCGCCTCCCCCCCACCGCGAACGTCCTTTGACGACAGGTAAGGGACTTTCATTCACCCCTAGGTGTAACCTTTTCCTAATGGGGCAAATAGCAACTTTGGGAGAGAGAATCAGCAAGCGGGGGGAATAGTTAACTTCTTGCTGCAGTTTGGGATCCCTGCATGGCTTCTTTTTATATATATAAAAATTAAGACATAGAAGGTCTGATCACAAATCTCTGACATTTTGTCTTGATTAGTCCTGAAAACTGTGAGAAATAAAAGGGAAACTGTACAATTTTAATCACACACACAACTCTGCACACAGCCTTTCTCTCTTTATGAGTTCCCTCACAAGTTTTTGTTGGTGGGCTGCGTTAGGAGGGTTATAAGCTTTGAGATGTATACATATTGGGTTGGATCCAATGCTATCATTCTGCTGACGGAAACAGTTCCAACAGCAGAACTGGGAGATTCTCCCCCCATACACACCCTCAACATTTGCTCTGGGTGTCTGGGAAACCCACTGGACCATATTTTAGGCCAGCACAGGAGGGAGGAGAGAGAGATAATCCTGCCACACCAGTGAACCTGCGCTAGCAGGATGTTGGATTTAACCCAATAAAAGGCAAGGAGTTTTACCAGGAAATAAATGCATAAAAAGAGTGAAGAAACAGGCTAATGGCCATGGGTAAAGACCCATGGGTCATACTGGATCATGGTTTATATACTTATCAGCATGTTGTTCTTGTAAAAAAGGCTACTGCAGTTTTGGGGCTATTAGCAAGACCATAGTATACGAAACACAGAGGGTGATAATACCAATCGCCTTGATGCTAATCAGGACTCAGCTGGTGTTGTGTTTACAGTTTTAGTCACCATATTTTTAGTATGATACAAGACAGCTGGAGGAGACTCAGAAGAGAGAAAAAAGAAGATCAACAGTTTGGTATTCAAACCTTGTATTGCCACTGAAATAAATATGAGGTCACCATTTTCTAATGGACCTTCTGTGCCTTAAACAATTGCATGAAGGCAGAAATTCAACAAGTACAGTACTTCTCACCCCTCCGATGAGTGAACTGCACCTGATGCATATCTGCCTACCACACAGCCAGGGCTGTTACTAAGGCACTTAACAGTTGGTGGGGAGGAACCCCATAGGACACAAATCTGCATAACCTTTGTATATGATCAGTTTTTATCTATATGCATGTATTTAGAAATAATTACTGGGATAGACTGAAATTGCACAGACGGCAAAGCCAGCCAATTAATTTTTCATCCATATCACCCCCAAGAAAGGAAATTCTTTAATTAACTTGCACACCACCCCAGATCATCCCAAATCAGTAGTTCCTCTTCAATCACAATTAATTTGCTGTCTCTCTTTCTTCCTCTCCCTTCTCTCTCTCTCTCCCTCTCCCTCTCCCTTCCTCCTGTAAGAAAATTCTCCTCACCCTATGCAATGAAGCTTAAAAGAAAAGCTTCTGGCACCAATGGAAGGTGTGTGTTTTTCCCTGAACTTAATTGCCTTGCATGGAGGGGATCCCTTTTCAACTAGCATCCCCCTGGAAATCCCCCCTACATTCCAATTAAGCTCAGGAAAAAAAAATCCCAATTGGCACCAATGGAAGATTTTTTTTTTTTTTTTAAATAAGCTTAATTTCCACAGAGGAAGGATTTGGGGGTAGGGGGTAAAGTCAGGTCAACTGTCCCCTTCCTAGCTGTAATCCCCCTTGAAAATTGATCCCTGCATGCAGGGCCAGCCCTACCATAAGCAGAGTGAGGTATCCACCTCAGGCAGTAGATCTGGGATGTCTTAAAAGGGCAGCAAATTGTTTGTTATTTAATTTGATGTTATTGAATTTTTACTGCCAGGGAAGGGAAGAGGTTCCTGTGGGATTTTCTGCCTCCTCTTGTGCCAAAATAACTTGGCTGGCTTTGAGTGCTATGCAGCCTGATGGGGGTGGGGGATTTGCTGTTCTGTCTCAGGCAGCAAGATTTCTTCAGCCGGCCCTACCTGCATGGCAATTCAGGTAAGGGGGGGGGATCTTCTGTTGGCATCAATGGGCATTCACAGCTATGAGGAATAGATCCAGGGCCCAAGGGAATAGATTTCATAGATGGGGCCCCATAGACTTGCCAGAAGAAAAAGGGCACAATCCTATGCATGATGCATGTGAGAACATATGATGAAATTTGCATGTTTAGCTTTGCTACAAGAAGCTTAAGAAAACTGACATTTTTCACTTATTGAAAAAGCTGGTCTGACAAATAAAACAGGCTCTTATGGGAATGCAAAGCGGATAAGGCCATGAGTTTAGTTTGTGGTAAAGCATGTTTGGACTGGATATCAAGAAATACTTCATAAGTGTTCCAAAGTTCAAAGCAAATTTCCCAGGACTGAAATCTCCTTCCTTTGAGATTTTCAGAGACCTGGGATGATCGTTGGAATCTAGAGCAAATGCTTAGGATATACAGCCCTTATTGAGATGTGACACAAGCACTTTCACCCAATCAAGGTCAGCTGTTAGGGAAGGTAGGCAACTTTCTCTGAGTGTCTCCAGTTCAAATTTCTGGAGGCCAGAAGAAAGTGGTTAACAACTGGAGTCATTCATGCACATTGCTTGCTCTCTTTACGCTTGACTACTGCATATACCTTGGGCCTGCCATACATAAGCAATGCATTACTTCTATTTTTTCCACCTGTTAGTGGACACAGGGGGCCGGGTTACGTAGGTACATCGATCACTTGATAACTTCAGTGTCAAGAACTGACCTGCATTTGTGAATGAGCATCAGAGGTGCACCTGAGGAGCAGCTATGGCTGCAATTTGAAGAGCAACTTAATTTTTTGGGAGGGGGGGTTCTTCAGTATGTGGTGTTCAAGAGAAAAACTCTGGCTGCTCTGTTATAGGGTAGCTAGATAGCAAAGATAGTGGCCCCATCATTATGGATCTGACCTATGCTCTGGGAAACCTTGCTCAGTGTGTGCTCCATTGATCCAAGATGAAAGTGTCTAATCCCAGGCACATGCCATAGGGCAGAGGGGGCATGTCCACCCCCACTCCCAAGAATATGGTCTGGGTATTAGTGATAATTAGTGATAATTATTAGTGATAATTATTAGTGATAATTATTAGTGATAATTAGTGATTATTAGTGAATATTGTTAGTGATAATTAGTGATAATTATTAGTGATTATTATTAGTGATAATTATTATATAATCATTATTATTAGTGATAATTAGTGATAATTATTAGTGATAATTAGTGATTAGTGATACCCACTAAAGATAGTGGCCCCATCATTACGGATCTGAGCTATGCTCTGGGAAACCTTGCTCAGTGTGTGCTCCATTGATCCAAGATGAAAGTGTCCAATCCCAGGCACATGCCAGTAGGTCAGAGGGGGCATATCCACCCCCACTCCCAAGAATATGGTCTGGGTATTACCCAGGCAAGCATTCTCTTGAGTTGTTGGGGCTGGGTGTCCTCTGTTTGAAGTTGTCCTCTATTTGAAGAATTGTCCAATCCAAGTCCGGTTTAAAGATAACCTTAAGAAGGTCGACCAGGAGCCTTGAAGTTGCCCATTGAAAGCTGGCACCTGGACAGCACCTGGTCAAGTCTTTGGACATCTCTGATGCTCATTCACAACTGCAAGTCAATTCTTGGCATTGTAGTTATCAAGTAACAGCTGGAAAAATATGGGCGGGAGGGTGCTGTTGCACTCGTGTCCTGCTTGTGGTTTCCTGGTCAACAGCTGGTTGGCCACTGTGTGAACAGAATGCTAAACTAGATGGACCCTTGGTCAGATCCAGCAGGGCTCTTCTTACGTTCTTATGTTCTATTTAAATTATAGCAATTATTTATATGGGTGCATCTATACATATAAATTAGCATGTTCAAATTTTATGCAGATCTGTCATCTTATGTCCTCTTATTCTGGTGATGCGTTTCCTCTTTTTTTGGCACTGCGTAAGCAGCTACCATAGGCAGGGGTTTTTCGCAGCCCTACCTGGTGATTCCAAGGATTGAACTTGGGCCTCACTGCATACAAAGCATGTGCTCAAACCACTGAGCTACAGACTCTCCGCAAGTGTTTGGGGAAGTGGGAAGCGACATGAACATTGTACAATGCGTTCAAATCTCCAGGGCCAGATGAACTGCACCCTAGAGTAATAAATGAACTGGCAGAAGAACTCTCAGAACCGCTGTCTATTCTCTTTGAGAAATCATGGAAAATCATGACTGGAGGAGGCTAACGTTGTCCCTATCTTCAAAAAGGGTAAAAAGGAGGAACCTGGGAACTACAGACCAGTCAGTCTGACATCAGTCCCTGGGAAAATTCTGCAGCAGATGATAAAAGCAATCAGTCTGTAAGCACCTTGAAAACAATGCAGTGATTAGAATCATAGAATCATAGAATAGTAGGGTTGGAAGGGTCCTACAAGGCCATCGAGTCCAACCCCCCGCTCAATGCAGGAATCCAAGTCTAGAGCATCCCTGACAAATGGCTGTCCAGCCTCGTCTTGAAGGCCTCCAGTGTGGGAGAGCCCACCACCTCCCCAGGTAATTGGTTCCATTGTCGTATTGCTCTTACAGTCAGGAGGTTTTTCCTGATGTTCAGCTGGAATCTGGCTTCCTGTAACTTGAGCCCATTATTCCGTGTCCTGCACGCTGGGATGATCAAGAAGAGGTCCTGGCCTTCTTCTCTGTGACAACCTATCAAGTACTTGAAGAGTGCTATCATATCTCCCCTCAGTCTTCTCTTCTCAAGGCTAAACATGCCCAGTTCTTTCAGTCTCTCTTCATAGGGCTTTGTTTCCAGTCCCCTGATCATCTTTGTTGCCCTCCTCTGAACCCTCTCCAGTTTGTCTGCATCCTTCTTAAAGTGTGATGCCCAGAACTGGACACAGTACTCCAGATGAGGCCTAACCAGTGCTGAGTAGAGGGGAACTAGTACTTCCCGGGATTTGGAAGCGATGCTTCTATGAATGCAGCCCAAAATAGCATTTGCCTTCTCTGCAGCCACATCACATTGTTGGCTCATATTCAGCTTGTGATCGACAACAATTCCAAGATCCTTCTCGCTTGTAGTGTGGTTGAGCCATGTATCCCCCATCTTGTAACTGTGCATTTGGTTTCTTTTTCCTAGATGCAGAACTTGGCATTTATCCCTATTAAATGTCATTCTGTTGTTTTCTGCCCAGCGCTCCAGTCTATCCAGATCACTTTGAATTTTGTTTCTGTCTTCCAAAGTATTAGCTATCCCTCCCAATTTTGTGTCATCTGCAAATTTGATCAGCATTCCCTGCACCTCCTCCTCCAAGTCATTAATACAAATGTTGAAGAGCACTGGGCCCAGGACTGAGCCCTGCGGTACCCCACTCGTTACCTCTCCCCAGTTTGAGAAGGTCCCATTGATAAGCACTCTTTGAGTCCGATTCTGTAGCCAACTGTGGATCCACCGGATCATTGTTTCATCTAGCCCACTTTGAGCTAGTTTGCTCATCAGGATATCATGGGACACTTGGTCGAAAGCTTTGCTGAAGTCGAGGTATATGATGTCTACAGCATTCCCATGGTCTACAAGGGAGGTTACTTGATCAAAAAATGAGATCAGATTTGTCTGGAAGGACTTGTTTTTGACAAATCCATGTTGGCTTCGAGTAATCACGGCATTGTTGTCAAGGTGCTTCCAGATAGATTGCTTTATGATCTGCTCCAGAATTTTCCCAGGGATTGATGTCAGACTGACTGGTCTGTAGTTCCCAGGTTCCTCCTTTTACCCTTTTTGAAGATAGGGACAACGTTAGCCTCCTCCAGTCATCTGGCACTTCCCCCGTCCTCCATGATTTCTCAAAGAGAATAGACAGTGGTTCTGAGAGTTCTTCTGCCAGTTCCTTTATGACTCTAGGATGCAGTTCATCTGGCCCTGGAGATTTGAACTCATTCAAAGTAATGAGGTGTTCCTTGACCATATGCCTGTCGATCTCAAGCTGCAATCCTGCCCCTTCAGCCTGTACTTTGCCTTTGCCAGGGGGGTCATAGACCCTCTTTTGGGAGAAGACTGAGCCAAAGTAGGAATTGAGCACCTCTGCCTTTTCTTTGTCATCTGTTATCGTTTTGCCATCCTTATTTAATAGCTGAACCACCATTTCTTTCCTCTGCCTTTTACTATGCACGTAGCTGAAGAAAGCCTTTTTGTTGTTTTTAACATCCCTTGCTAACCTCAGCTCATTCTCAGCTTTAGCCTTCCTGACACCATCCCTGCAATTATGTGCTATCTGCCTGTACTCTTCCTTTGTTACTTGGCCTTCTTTCCACTTCCTATATGTGTCCTTTTTTGTTTTCAGGTCATCCCTAAGCTTTTTGTGAAACCACGTTGGCTTCTTCTGTTGTCTTCCACCTTTTCTTCTTGTTGGAATTGCTTGTGATTGTGCCTTGAGAATTTCCTTTTTTAAAAGCTCCCACCTATCTTGGACTCCTTTTCTCACTAGCATCACTTGCCATGGGACCTTACTGATCATTGTTCTGAGTTTATGAAAATCAGCTTTCCTAAAATCCAGGGTACGCGTTTGACTACACTCGGCTTTTGCTTCCCTTAGAACCAAGAACTCAAGTACAACATGGTCGCTTTCCCCCAGAGTTCCTGTAACTGCTACTTTATCCGCTAAGTCATCTCTGTTGGTTAGGATCAAGTCAAGGATAGCCGATCCTCTAGTTCCTTCCTCTACTTTCTGTAGGAGGAAGTTATCCGCCACACAAGTCAGGAATTTCCTGGAGGGGCCATGTTTTGCAGAATTTGTCTCCCAACAAATATCGGGGAAATTGAAGTCCCCCATCACTACTACATCATGCTTCCTTAAAACATTGGCTATTTGCTTTTCAAAAGTTTCATCCTTGTCTTCTCCTTGATTGGGTGGCTGGTAGTAGACTCCGACCACCAGGTTTCTTTTATTCTTTGCTCCATTTATTTCAACCCAGATGCTCTCGATGGGGCTACCAAGCTCCTCCTCCTGTATTTCTGTGCAGAGATATGTATTTTTCACATACAGTGCAACCCCACCTCCCTTTCTGTTCCTCCTGTTCTTTTTGAACAAGTTATATCCTTCAATTGCTGTATTCCAGTCATGAGAGTCATCCCACCAAGTCTCAGTTATACCTATCAGGTCATAATTTCCCTCCTGTATTAAGAGTTCAAGTTTGTTCTGTTTGTTTCCCATACTCTGGGCATTAGTATATAGACATCGAAGACCATGTGCTTCATAGTCTGGCTTTCTTCCTACATGTGTCTGAAGACTATTATTGGGCACTATCAGAGCTGTTCTCTCCATTGCAGTGCATGCGCCTATGTCCATTGTTACCCCCAACATTACATCTCCCTTCCCCGTAGGATTCAGTTTAAAGCCCTCCTGATGAAGTTCTTCATGCTGTGGCCAAACACATTCTTCCCATCCTTTGTGAGGTGCAACCCATCCCTAGGCAACAGTCCATCTTCCAGGAAGTATAGCCCGTGGTCCCAGAATCCAAATCTCTCTCGTCGGCACCACCTTCGTAGCCAGTCATACACCCAGAGTATTTTTCGTTCCCTTTCTATCCCTCTTCTAACTACTGGAAGGATGGATGAGAAAACTATCTGGGCCCCAAAGTTCTTGAGTTTCCTTCCCAAAGCTTCAAAGTCTGATGTGATCTCTTCGTAGCTCCGCTTGGCGGTATCATTTGTTCCCACATGGATGAGAAGAAAGGGATACCTGTCAATGGCAACCTTTCAGTCACATCTCTAATCTGTCCTCCCGGGAGACAACATACCTGGCGAGTCCATGGGTGTTCGCGACATACTTGGGTCTCGATCCCACGCAGCAAGGAGTCTCCCACTACTACCACTCTTCTCTTCTTCTTCTTGTAGGCCTGGGTTTCATCGCCTCTGTTTAACTGACCTTTAGCCTCTTGCTCACTCTCATGCAGGTTCCCCTGTGATTCTTCCTCTGCAGGCTGTCCTCCAGTCTCATCCGCAAGTATCTGGAATCGGTTCCACAGCTCCACTGCTTCCACTGGTGCAGAGTGGCGTCTAGTTCTTCTTCTCCTAACTGTCACCCTTTTCCAAGGAGTATCCTCTATTCCATTTTTCTTCACCTCAGCATTTCCCACTGCCTCATCTTGCTGTTGCTCTTCAAGCTTCTGGTCTGCCCTTTGCTGCTGTAGTTCCCCCATTCTGTCCAAGAACTCTTCGTGTTCTCTTATTCCCCGGAGGGTCGAATTATTCGAAGCCAACATGGATTTGTCAAGAACAGATCCTGCCAGACAAATCTGATCTCATTTTTTGATCAAGTAACCTCCCTTGTGGACAGTGGGAATCCTGTAGACATAATATACCTTGACTTCAGCAAAGCTTTCGACAAAGTGCCCCATGATAACCTGATGAACAAACTAGCTCAAAGTGGGCTAGATGAAACAATGATCTGGTGGATCCACAGTTGGCTACAAAATCACATTCAAAGAGTGCTTATCACTGGGATCTTCTCAAACTGGGGAGAGGTAATGAGTGGGGTACTGCAGGGCTCAGTCCTGGGCCCAGTGCTCTTCAACATTTTTATTAATGACTTGGAGGAGGAAGTGCAGGGAATGCCGATCAAATTTGCAGATGACATAAAATTGGGAAGGATAGCTAATACTTTGGAAGACAGAAACAAAATTCAAAATGGTCTGGATAGACTGGAGCGCTGGGCAGAAAACAACAGAATGACATTTAATAGGGATAAATGCCAAGTTCTGCACCTTGCAAGGAAAAGGAAACCAAATGCACAGTTACAAGATGGGGGATACGTGGCTCAACCACACTACAAGCGAGAAGGATCTTGGAATTGTTGTCGATCACAAGCTGAATATGAGCCAACAATGTGATGTGGCTGCAGAGAAGGCAAATGCTATTTTGGGCTGCATTCATAGAAGCATCGCTTCCAAATCCCGGGAAGTACTAGTTCCCCTCTACTCAGCACTGGTTAGGCCTCATCTGGAGTACTGTGTCCAGTTCTGGGCACCACATTTTAAGAAGGATGCAGACAAACTGAAGAGGGTTCAGAGGAGGACAACAAAGATGATCAGGGAACTGGAAACAAAGCCCTATGAGGGAAGACTGAAAGAACTGGGCATGTTTAGCCTTGAGAAGACTCAGGGGAGCTATGATAGCGTTCTTCAAGTACTTGAAAGGTTGTCACAGAGGGGAAGTCCAGGATCTCTTCTCGATCATCCCAGAGTACAAGACACAGAATAATGGGCTCAAGTTACAGGAAGCCAGATTCCGGCTGAATATCGGGGAAAACTTCCTGATAGAGCAATATGATAATGGAATCCATTACCTAGGGAGGTAGTGGGTTCTCCCACACTGGAGGCATTCAAGATGAGGCTGGACAGCCATTTGTCAGGGATGCTCTGACTTGGATTCCTGCATTGAGCAGGGGGTTGGACTCGATGGCCTTGTAGGCCCCTTCCAACCCTACTAGGGCAAGATGGATGGATGATATTCTGGAGGTGACGGACTCGACCTTGGGGGAGCTGGGGGTGGTGACGGCCAACAGGAAGCTCCGGCGTGGGCTGGTCCATGAAGTCACGAAGAGTCGGAAGCAATTGACCGAATAAACAACAACAAAAATGATTCTACTCTTGCTTTCTATCTGTATTCTGCAATGGTCCATTCATAAATGCCATTCATCACCTGATACTGTTGCCATAAGGAGATGAATATGCATATGTGAAGCAGGTCTTGGTGACTGACAGCTGAAAGTGTGAACTTTAAAGATCTGGGTTTGTTTTTTTTCCTGTTCTAAGTATATTTAAAGAAAATGAAGGATGGAATGTATTTCAGCTTAGGAGTTTGAATTAGCTGCTTAAAAAAAGGTTAATGTTGTTGTTTTCCTTTCCAAAATTCAGCTCAAGTCTCACAGAAACCCACTGAATAATACATAGAAGCAATATTGCAGGCAGCCTTGCATGCTTACTTAATGGTGAGTCCTATAGGGTTGGATCCAGGTTCCGCCTTCCATGAGAGCAAAGGATCTTCTGTGAGAGGCAGGGCTTCACTCAGGGAAGGTCCCTCTGCCTGATTTGGGGGGATCTCCCTCCTCCCCACACCACATCTCACCCTATTCAACTGACTCTCTGTACAGCATTTTCAGGGGGCTGGAGGGGCTGCCAAAGGAAGAATGGGACAGGAAAGCCCACTTCCACCAACACAGTGGATCCAGCATAAATTTGGATCCAGCCCACTGAATTCAGTGGGATTTACTTCTGAGTAAACATACATAGATCAGATGTATAAGTAAATTCAGGATTCCCCCCCCCTTTTGTTTTGACTTTGTCTCCACATGTGCCTGCCCACTAAAGACCTTTATTTGGGTGTACCACGGATCTATGTGGTGGTGTCATGCCCCCACTGGAGGAATCCTACTCTAAGGAGGAGCTAGAGTTCCCAGAGACAGACGGGGCCAAGGATCCACCCGTGTCAGGAGATCTGGGGGAGCCTGGGCCCTCAGGGGATATTACCACTAGTCCGTTTCCACAGAAGGAGAGGAGTTCTCTGCCTCTGAGTGGGAAGCTGGGTGACCACCTAGCCCCTGAAAGAATCACAACCTCAGGAGAAAAGCAAGTGGGGCACCTTCGAGAAGCTCAATCACAAAGGAGGACTTCTCAAGAGGAAAGGACTCCTCAGGAGCAACGCCTTCCTCCTGAGTAGGACTTTTGCCTGAGGGCCTGTAATGCACTGCAGCTGAGCTCTGGGTAGTGATCAAGAAGCTCTGGCTATATAAGCCTTCAGTTTGCCTACCCAGTACTACAACAACATTGTTCTACTAGCGCCAGTGCTTTGGATCATGTTTTTTTCACCTTGTGATTGATCACCTTTGCTGCTGACCCTTGGACTCTTGCTTGATTCTGCTTCTGAAGTGGGTATTGTATTGGATGGCTTAATTGTGCTTTGACTTTTGCTTGACCACTCCTGCCTTAGCCTGATCCCATGCTGGACTGAAACCTTTGTGCTTGCCCACTTGCCTGCTTTTTTGCCTTGCGTTTTGGATTGCCCTATAATTTGTCTTGGTGCCATAGCGGGACAAGTCCTGGTGAAAAGACCTTCTTGGTGGTGGCACCCCAATTGTGGAATGCTCTTCTCAGGGTCCACTGGAAAAGGAAATGGCAACCCACTCCAGTATTCTTGCCAAGAAAACCCCATGGAACGTATCACAAGGCTAAAATATATGATGCTGGAAGATGAGCCCCTCAGGTCGGAAGGTGTCCAATATGCTACTGGGGAAGAGCAGAGGGTATTTCCAAGTAGCGCCAGAAAGAGTGAAGCAGCTGGGCCAAAGCCGAAAGGACACTCAGCTGTGGATGTGTCTGGTGGTGAAAAGAAAATCCGATGCTGTAAAGAACAATATTGTTTAGGAACCTGGAAGGTAAGATCAATGACTCAAGGTAAGCTGGAGGTGGTCAAACATCAGATGGCAAGATTGAACATCGACATCTTGGGAATCAGCGAACTAAAATGGACAGGCATGGGCGAATTTAATTCAGGTGACCATCATATCTACTATTGTGGGCAAGAATCCCTTAGAAGAAATGGAGTAGCACTCATAGTCAACAAAAGGGTGGGAAAAGCAGCACTGGGGTACAATCTTAAAAATGATAGAATGATCTCAGTACGAATCCAAGGCAAACCATTCAACATCACAGTAATTCAAGTCTATGCCCCAACCACTGATGCCGAAGAAGCTGAGGTTGATCGGTTCTATGAAGACCTACAACACCTTCTAGAACTAACACCCAAAAAAAATGTCCTCTTCATCATAGGGGATTGGAATGCTAAAGTAGGAAGTCAAGAAATCACCAGGATAACAGGCAGGCATGGCCTTGGTGTACAAAACGAAGCAGGACAAAAGCTAATAGAATTTTGCCAAGAGAACATGCTGATCATAGCAAACACTCTTTTCCAACAGCACAAGAGGCGACTCTACACATGGACATCACCAGATGGTCAATATCGAAATCAGACTGATTATGTCCTTTGCAGCCAAAGTTGGAGAAGCTCCATACGGTCAGTAAAAACAAGACCTGGAGCTGACTGTGGCGCAGATCATGAGCTGCTTCTTGCAAAATTTCGGCTGAAATTGAAGAACGTAGGGAAAACCACTAAACCATTCAGGTATGACCTAAATCATATCCCTGATGAATATACAGTGGAGGTGAGGAATAGATTTCAGGGATTAGACCTGATAGACAGAGTGCCTGAGGAACTATGGACGGAGGTCCGTAACACTGTTCAGGAGGCAGCAACGAAATCCATCCCAAAGAAAAAGAAATGCAAGAAAGCAAAGTGGCTGTCTGATGTGGCTTTACAAGTAGCTCACGAAAAAAGGGCAGCGAAAAGCAAGGGAGAAAGGGGAAGATATACCCAACTGAATGCAGAGTTCCAGAGAATAGCAAGGAGAGACAAGAAGGCCTTCTTAAATGAACAATGCAAGGAAATCGAGGAAAACAACAGAATGGGAAAGACTAGAGATCTCTTCAAGAAAATTGGAGATCTCAAGGGAACGTTTTGTGCAAAGATGGGCATGATAAAGGACAAAGAAGGCAGGGACCTAACAGAAGCAGATGAGATTAAGAAGAGGTGGCAAGAATACACAGAAGAACTATACAGGAAAGATCTGAATGTCCCTGATAGCCATGATAGTGCAGTCACTGAACCTGAGCCGGACATCCTAGAGAGTGAAGTCAAGTGGGCCTTAGGAAGCATTACTAACAACAAAGCTAGCGGAGATGACAGTATTCCAGCTGAGCTATTTAAAATCCTAAAAGATGATGCTGTTAAAGTGCTGCATTCAATATGCCAACAAATCTGGAACACTCAACAGTGGCCACAAGACTGGAAAAGGTCAGTTTACATTCCAATTCCAAAGAAGGGCAACGCCAAAGAGTGTTCAAACTACCGCACAATTGCGCTCATTTCACATGCCAGCAAGGTGATGCTCAAAATCCTACAAGCTAGGCTTCAGCAGTATGCGAACCGAGAACTACCAGAAGTACAAGCTGGGTTTCGAACAGGCAGAGGAACTAGAGATCAAATCGCCAACATTTGCTGCATCATGGAGAAAGCAAGAAAATTCCAGAAAAACGTCTATTTCTGCTTCATTGACTACGCTAAAGCCTTTGATTGTGTGGATCACAACAAAATGTGGCAAATTCTTAAAGTGATGGGAGTACCAGACCACCTTACCTGTCTCCTGAGAAACCTGTATGAGGGTCAAGAAGCAACAGTAAGAACCAGAGATGGAACAACCGATTGCTTCCAAATTGGGAAAGGAGTACGACAAGGCTGCATATTGTCACCCTGCTTATTTAACTTATATGCAGAGTACATCATGAGAAATGCCAGGTTGGATGAATCAGAGGTCGGAATTAAGATTGCCAGGAGAATTATCAACAACCTCCGATATGCAGTCGATACCACCCTAATGGCAGAAAGCAAAGAGGATCTAAACAGCCTCTTGTTGAGGGTGAAAGAGGAGAGTGCAAAAGCTGGTTTGAAACTCAACATTAAAAAAACTAAGTTCATGGCATCTGGCCCTATCACTTCCTGGCATATAGAAGGGGAAGAAATGGAAGCAGTGACAGATTTTACTTTCTTGGGCTCCATGATCACTGCAGACGGTGACTGTAGCCATGAAATTAAAAGTCGCTTGCTCCTTGGGAGGAAAGCTATGGCAAACCTAGACAGCATAGTAAGAAGCAGAGACATCACCTTGCCGACAAAGGTCCGTCTAATCAAAGCTATGGTTTTCCCAGTAGTAATGTATGGCTGTGAGAGCTGGACTATAAGGAAGGCTGAGCGCCGAAGAATTGATGCTTTCAAACTGTGGTGCTGGAGAAGACTCTTACGAGTCCCCTGGACTGCAAGGAGGTCAAATCAGTCCATCCTAAAGGAAATCAACCCTGAGTGTTCATTGGAAGGACAGATACTGAAGCTGAAGCTCCAATATTTTGGCCACCTAATGCGAAGAGAAAACTCCCTGGAAAAGACCCTGATGCTGGGAAAGACTGAAGGCAAAAGGAGAAGGGGACGGCAGAGGATGAGATGGCTAGATAGCATCACGGATGCAATGAATATGAACTTGAGCACGCTCCGGGAGAGAGCGCAGGACAGGAAGGCCTGGCGAGCTATGGTCCATGGGGTCACGAAGAGTCGGACATGACTGAACGACTGAACAACAACAACAACTTCTCAGGGAGGCTGGTAGGATGACTGCCTGCTGTAATGCCCCTTCATCACCAGGCAAAGTCTTTTATTTTCTCAAGCTTTTAAATATGCCCTGTTTCACTTCTGCTGATTACTTGTATGCTTTGTTTTAAATTGTGTTACTCAAATGTTTTTGTTTTATTTTTATTGTAATTTTAGTTCTTTGTGAGCCACACTTGTGATAAAGGGAGGGTCTATGCTGCACCCAAATCCTCAATTTCCCTTTATGGCTCTACACTTAATAACTAGAAAAGGTTATAGCTGTGTGCAGAAATAGGTCCCCTGGTGACAGGCAGTAGTGAGTAAAAACAGGGTGTGGGTCAAGGTTTGATGCAGCATAAAGTGGGATGAAATTGTTCCTGAGTTCCTGAGTGCCTGCTTCTCTGTTGGCTAGTACATCTAACAGACATTTGCCAAAATTAGGGTTTCCATTGTTCTTGCAAAGGGATGCATAACGGGTTCATTTGCCTACCATGTTTAGCTGTGAAAATAAAGGCAAGCCTTCAATACTAAAGCAACAACCAAGAGGGCTCCAAAACTCACTGCATAAGTAATTATGGATACATAAAGTATTTTATACAAAGATCAGCTGAAAAGACTGGATTAGAACAGGAAGCAAAAAAATTAAAAGACATCATGATATCCATTGAATAACAATGCAATGAACATGGAGCACAATACCTTATTTACATTTTGTAGGAATATTTTTCCTTGCTCTTTGTACTGTGCCACATAGCACAAGAAAAATAATAGTTATACAGAGACATGATGAAAGCTGTTTAATATACATCAAATCGCTAATCCTCAATGTGGGGAGTATTGTTACAGACAGGAGAAAAATGTTTCTAAATCTAACACTGCAGGACATAGGAATCAGCAGTTACTTAACAAATCTATGGGAAGATGTATTAATGGCGTATTTCATAACTGTTTATTCTTTGTTCAGATTAAATGTCTAGTAAAAGCTAGGATACCAGATGGACAGGAAACTTGTCAATGACTTCAACAGGAAATAGAGTAGATGAATGTTTCCTTTTATTGGCAGGATTGGCCAGGTCTTAAAGCAGGCTGAACTGAATGTAGGGTGGCCATTTATGAATTACCAAAGAAGAGGAAATGCATCACCAAAAAAGAACAAAAGAGGGCAGTGATTTGCATAATGTTTTTATACATTTGTTTACATGTATAATTGCAGATTTATGAATTATTATAATTCACGTAGAAATACAGTTATGTCTTGCCATAGCTTGGGAGACTGTGTACCTGCCTGTTCAGTCTGCTAATCAGATGTTGACTCTTGAGAGGCAACAGGTTTTATGGCTTTTTATCTTTAAGCTGGAATTCGACAGTACAGAGGACACTTTCAAAGTGAGGACTGTCCCCTGTATAAGAGGACATGGCTGCCCTAGAATAGGGGCAGCTAATTTGGGGCAAATTTTGGGCAAAATGGGTCACCCCTAAGTGTTAACTTCATTAGTGGGGCAGCAGTGGGTGGGAAGGTGACATACCTGAAAACAGTGCTGGGCATGCACACTGCATTTAGAGAGAATATTATGCACTAGGAATACTATAAATATGGTGAAACAGACATTATTTTAAATCTGTCTAGCAGCTACTTCTTTTTTTCATTTGTACTCCACAATAAGGTCAGAGCCCCTGATATGGGTCTTAAAAGCCCCACACAATAGGGTCCAGATTGTATTCCCTGTGCCTACTGTAATGTAAAATGACACATACTTAAAGTAATGTCTGTTTTGGCCTGCAGGTAGATGCTCAGGGCTACGTTGGAGGACTTTTTCTTCCATTATCTCTGGGGGAAGAAGACTGATGTGGATCAGCCTTAGGTTGCTGCCTCTCATGTTTATGTGGCCAACAAACTTCTTTACAAAGAGGATTGTTGGCCACATATGTGTGTGGTGGAAGAACACACCACATGTTTAAGATAACATGTGTGATGGGCCCTCCATGTACATGCCAGATTTCTGTGAGTGTCTCCTCCCCTCTCTTAAAAAGGAGCGAAAAGATCACATGAGTTCAGCTTGTCTGTAGAGCAGTTGTCTCACAACTTACCAGGTGCATGGCAAGAGGACATAAGAGCGATCCAGTCCAGCATTCTGTTCACACAGTGGCAACCTGCTGCCATGGGAAACCCACAAGCAGGACATGTGTGCAACAGCACCCTCCTGTTCATATTCCCCAGCACCTGGTGCACCCAGGCATACTGCCTCTGATACTGGAGGTAGCATATAGCCATCAGGACTTGTAGCCATTGATAGCTTTCCTCTGTGACTTCCAGTATGCTCACTATTTCACTATCCTCAGTACTCCACCACTAGGAGAAGATCACCAACTGCATGAGGGTGTGATCTGGCCATTCGTATTCATCCCTTGGTTGATGAAAAAGTGAAGGCCAGACCTACAGATTGGACCAGCCTGGTGCAGGATTATGAGAACTGTTGACATTAATTGAGGGTTTATTTTAATTCCTGTTTGTATTCTTTGTCTTCAGGAACCAAGATGGCACCCATTGTCTGCTTGAATTAGTATTGTCATTTCTACTTTGGTGAGACACCAGAGGTGTGCAAGGAAAAGGCAATCGGCTTATTCGCTAGTAACAAGATGGTAAGGAATACAGGAAAATAAATAATTCCAAGACTTCACATTGCACATCTCAAAACATTGTTGTTGTTGTTCAGTCGTTCAGTCGTGTCCGACTCTTCGTGACCCCATGGACCATAGCACGCCAGGCCTTCCTGTCCTGCGCTCTCTCCCGGAGCGTGCTCAAGTTCATATTCATTGCATCCATGATGCTATCTAGCCATCTCATCCTCTGCTGTCCCCTTCTCCTTTTGCCTTCAGTCTTTCCCAGCATCAGGGTCTTTTCCAGGGAGTTTTCTCTTCGCATTAGGTGGCCAAAATATTGGAGCTTCAGCTTCATTATCTGTCCTTCCAATGAGCACTCAGGGTTGATTTCCTTTAGGATGGACTGATTTGACCTCCTTGCAGTCCAGGGGACTCGTAGGAGTCTTCTCCAGCACCACAGTTCAAAAGCATCAATTCTTCGGCGCTCAGCCTTCCTTATAGTCCAGCTCTCACAGCCATACATTACTACTGGGAAAACCATAGCTTTGATTAGACGGACCTTTGTTGGCAAGGTGATGTCTCTGCTTCTGACTATGCTGTCTAGGTTGGCCATAGCTTTCCTCCCAAGGAGCAAGCGTCTTTTAATTTCATGGCTACAGTCACCGTCTGCGGTGATCTTGGAGCCCAAGAAAGTAAAATCTGTCACTGCTTCCATTTCTTCCCTTTCTATATGCCAGGAAGTGATGGGGCCAGATGCCATGATCTTCGTTTTTTTAATGTTGAGTTTCAAACCAGCTTTTGCACTCTCCTCTTTCACCCTCAACAAGAGGCTCTTGAGATCCTCTTCGCTTTCTGCCATTAGGGTGGTATCGTCTGCATATCGGAGGTTGTTGATAATTCTCCCAGCAATCTGAATTCCGACCTCTGATTCATCCAACCCGGCATTTCTCATGATGTACTCTGCATATAAGTTAAATAAGCAGGGTGACAATATGCAGCCTTGTCGTACTCCTTTCCCAATTTTGAACCAATCGGTTGTTCCATCTCTGGTTCTTACTGTTGCTTCTTGACCCTCGTACAGGTTTCTCAGGAGACAGGTAAGGTGGTCTGGTACTCCCATCACTTTAAGAATTTGCCACATTTTGTTGTGATCCACACAATCAAAGGCTTTAGCGTAGTCAATGAAGCAGAAATAGACCTTTTTCTGGAATTCTCTTGCTTTCTCCATGATGCAGCGAATGTTGGCGATTTGATCTCTAGTTCCTCTGCCTCTTCTAAACCCAGCTTGTACTTCCGGTAGTTCTCGGTTCGCATACTGCTGAAGCCTAGCTTGTAGGATTTTGAGCATCACCTTGCTGGCATGGGAAATGAGCGCAATTGTGCGGTAGTTTGAACACTCTTTGGCGTTGCCCTTCTTTGGAACTGGAATGTAAACTGACCTTTTCCAGTCTTGTGGCCACTGTTGAGTGTTCCAGATTTGTTGGCATATTGAATGCAGCACTTTAACAGCATCATCTTTTAGGATTTTAAATAGCTCAGCTGGAATACTGTCATCTCCGCTAGCTTTGTTGTTACTAATGCTTCCTAAGGCCCACTTGACTTCACTCTCTAGGATGTCCGGCTCAAGTTCAGTGACCGCACTATCATGGCTATCAGGGACATTCAGATCTTTCCTGTATAGTTCTTCTGTGTATTCTTGCCACCTCTTCTTAATCTCCTCTGCTTCTGTTAGGTCCCTGCCTTCTTTGTCCTTTATCATGCCCGTCTTTGCACAAAACGTTCCCTTGAGATCTCCAATTTTCTTGAAGAGATCTCTAGTCTTTCCCATTCTGTTGTTTTCCTCGATTTCTTTGCATTGTTCATTTAAGAAGGCCTTCTTGTCTCTCCTTGCTATTCTCTGGAACTCTGCATTCAGTTGGGTATATCTTCCCCTTTCTCCCTTGCTTTTCGCTTCCCTTCTTTCGTGAGCTACTTGTAAAGCCTCATCAGACAGCCACTTGGCTTTCTTGCATTTCTTTTTCTTTGGGACGGATTTTGTTGCTGCCTCCTGAACAATGTTACGGACCTCCGTCCATAGTTCCTCAGGCACTCTGTCTATCAGGTCTAATCCCTGAAATCTATTCCTCACCTCCACTGTATATTCATCAGGGATATGATTTAGGTCATACCTGAACGGTTTAGTGGTTTTCCTGACGTTCTTCAATTTAAGCCGAAATTTTGCAAGAAGCAGCTCATGATCTGAGCCACAGTCAGCTCCAGGTCTTGTTTTTACTGACTGTATGGAGCTTCTCCATCTTTGGCTGCAAAGGACATAATCAATCTGATTTCGATATTGACCATCTGGTGACGTCCATGTGTAGAGTCGCCTCTTGTGCTGTTGGAAAAGAGTGTTTGCTATGATCAGCATGTTCTCTTGGCAAAACTCTATTAGCTTTTGTCCTGCTTCATTTTGTACACCAAGGCCATGCCTGCCTGTTATCCCGGTGATTTCTTGACTTCCTACTTTAGCATTCCAATCCCCTATGATGAAGAGGACATCTTTTTTGGGTGTTAGTTCTAGAAGGTGTTGTAGGTCTTCATAGAACCGATCAACCTCAGCTTCTTCGGCCTCAGTGGTTGGGGCATAGACTTGAATTACTGTGATGTTGAATGGTTTGCCTTGGATTCGTACTGAGATCATTCTATCATTTTTAAGATTGTACCCCAGTACTGCTTTTCCCACCCTTTTGTTGACTATGAGTGCTACTCCATTTCTTCTAAGGGATTCTTGCCCACAATAGTAGATATGATGGTCACCTGAATTAAATTCGCCCATGCCTGTCCATTGGGTTGCTATTTCCTTCTCCAGTGGACCACATTTTGTCAGAACTCTCTGCCATGACCTGTCCGTCTTGGGTGGCCCTGCACGGCATAGCTTATGGCTTCACTGAGTTACGCAAGCCCCTTCGCCACAACAAGGCAGTGATCCATGAAGGGGCATCTCAAAACATTGCACATCTCAAAACATGTGTTGTAGTCTATTTCTTCTCCATGGGATGTTGTATGAAAGTGTCAGAAACATGTACTGAGGCACAGAGATTTTCATTAAAAAACTGTCACTCCCATATGTGCTTAAAATTAAAACACCAAATAAAATCTTTGCTATTCATTCAGCAGACCAGTAACACAATCTGATTGCCTTGGAGTTTGTTCCATATCTATAATAAAAAAGCTAGCTCTACAGAGCACTTGATGGCACGTCTGCCTTTCAAATATAACTAATGCCCATTTATGCAGTAACAAGGGTATATAAGTAGTGATCTTGAAAGAGGGAAACAAATATTTCCAGGCACAACTCATCAGGAAGTCTTCCGAAGTAATTGGAAATATGAGTCTTATACACTACTCTTTTTAATTGTTTGCTTGATTTCACTCTCAGTGCAATTCTCTCCACTTTTACTTGGAACTAGGTCCCACAGATTTTGGTGGAGCTTACTGTCAAGTAAGTGTGCACAGGATTGCATCCTCAGTCACTTAAAAGAGAATCCTGTAATCAAACTTTGTGAAGAAAACGCCTCTTTTCTGAAAATGCGGCACTTGGAACATACGATATAACCCTCTTGAAACCAAGTACATTAGAAAGCCCATGTTCTTTGCCTCAAAAGGAAATGAACTAGGAGAAGGGTTGTCAGTTAAGGTCCCCTAAACCAGTGATCCCCAACTGGGTGCCCTCCAGATGTTTTGGACTGCAACTCCCATCAACTGCTGTAGCATGGCTGTGCTCAGGGATGATGAGAGTTGTCTCTGGAGGGCACCAAGCTGGGGAAGGCTGCCCTAAGGTCTGTACCACAACTTGACAACTATTATATTTGCCACCCTTCCTCATTCACTATGAATCCTATATGATAAAGACTCTTAACCAGTGGAGGCTGGTGGCTCCAATTTCAGTGGGGATGTAATTCCATTCAGTCAGAACTAGCCGGAATGCTAAAGGAGTTCTCCAAGGTGTTGAACCTATTTGGGGCCCATGGTTTAGCACCTCAGATAGCTCCTTTAAAATTCTGGCTAGTTCTGACTGAAACCCAGAATGGATTCGCAGCCCTAATGAAAACGGAGCCACCAGCCTCCACTGCCCATAACTTTAGTTAATATAACATATGGTGTAAAGACAGACAGGCACACAAGGAATTTCCCCATAACCCACTGTACAGCTGGACTGATCAAAGCAAAAGAAAAAAGTGTGTGGGGCAGTGGTGTAATAATTTTCTACCCTTTTTCACTGCTGGGCATGCTCTTCTTTGTTGTTCTTTACTGTTCCTCGAGTGATTTTGGCAAAGGAGTTTTCCTACCATCCGGTCCTGGAGCAGACTCTGTATTTATTTTATCAATTAATTACATTTCTATACCACCCGACTGGCGAAGCTCTTTGAGTAATTTGCAACAATTAAGTGTAGGTGACTCCTTCCAGAGACAAACATAAAGGGCAGTTCAGTGATTCTTCCTTTGTTTCTGTTTTTAAAGAACTAACAGGAGACAGAAATCAGGAGTGGAGAACCAGTGGGGGTGACTATTTCTCAGCTCAAAATCCTGCCTCTCCAAGCTGCTTTTCCACCCGTGGAGGTGCAGCGAGAGAGAGAACCGCCCATTGCATGTAGTTTGGCTCACAGACCTTGATCAAACCAAGCAGTAGTTTGTTGAAAAGTCTCTCTTCGTAACACAGGTGACCACCACTGGCATCAAGGGTAGGCATAGTTGAGCGCCTGCCAACGGCTCCAGCTGGGCTTGGAATCCTTCGGAAAGGTTTGAAATGAATCTCTCTGGCCCCTAGAAACAGTTCATGAGGATCAAAATTATGGCTGCATGAGTGTGTAGGATCATTGGAGGCTGGTGGTCCCAATTTTAGTGCTGAATCCTATCCCCAAAACAGGTTCAGCACTATGGATAGCTCCTTTAGAGTTCTGGCTGGTTCTCGCTGAAACCTGGAATGCATTCACAGCCCCACTGAAATTGGAGCCACCAGCCTTCAGTGTGTATGCTATCAGACAGAATAAAGAGGTGGCAGATTTGGGGTGCTATTAAAGGATATCAGTTATAGGGCACAATCCTATGCATGTCTAGAGAGAGAGAGAGAGAGAAAATACCTACAACTCCCAGGTTGCTCCAGCCAGGATGTTGGAGGGCATTTTTTCTGTCTAAACATGCATAGGATTGTGCCCTTAATGTATTATCACTACTTGGATTTTCCACTATCGGGAACCATGTCCCTTATCAAAATTCAGTATAAGCTAACACAAAAGATGATGGTGACTTGTGAAACATAACCCCAAAATTTGTTAAACTAGACTATGGGGCTGCGCTGAATTTATTCTATAGTGTGAATCAGTACAGGTCTAGGTACAATTATTTGAATTACCAAGCAAACTACTATGTCTGTTCTGTCTTCATAATTTCCTCAGAAATGCTTATTTTCATTTCATGAGGTTCGTTTCCATGAAATCTCTGGTCTTTTCACTGGCATTACTGCTCTGTGTAGCTCAATTCTAATTGGATAATAAATGCAAATTAAAATCCCCCAGCGGTCTTGGCTGCTATTAACATATCTATGTTATTTTCATCATCTTTTCCTCCTCTTTTTTCAGTGGTATCATCTATTGTCTTCTGTGCTTTGAAATCACAGAACACTAAAAATAATATGATGCCTTTATGGTAATCGAGCAGGAGTCCTCAATAGAGACATTTTGGGTCACACACCCAGCAAACTCTGGTTTCCTGAAAGTGTGAAAAGAGAATACAAATATGAGCGCAGCATTCTGCACTGTGTTCTTTGTCACTGCAGGTTTCTTTTTTTAGACTTCACTGCAGTTCCTGGAAGAAGCTGTGTGACTTTCCCACCTCGCGTCCATTACACATCGGAAAAGACAGAAAATGTACGATACTCAGCATCCATTCCTGCATGTTTATCAGAAAAGTGCAGTGTGAAGAACCTCAATTAAATCGTACAATCATTAACCCATGAGACCAGGACTAGAGTGTGGCTGAAGGGGATGGTATTTTAATTTGGCTTTTATGAATGGGTGAAGTTGTTTGTTTTAGAATGTTCCAAACCCTCATTAACATTTGAGAAATGGTGGGGATAAGGATCTAAATAATAATGAGGAGCCAGCTAGGAAAGAAATGTATAGAATTAGATCCAGGATCCCCCACCCCTCCCTGGAACCACAGGTCCGTGTAGCATTTTCAGGGGTCCGGAAGGCCTGCTGTGAGAAGAAGGGGGTGGGAACATCCACTTCTTCCAGCCCAGTTGCATGCTGGATCCAACTACAGATGAGAAGAGTGACAGTGCAATGTGTCTACCCAAAAGTGAGTCCCACAGAGCCCTATGGAGCTTATTCCCAGGTAAGTGGGCATCAGATTGCAAACGGAGTTGTTCAAGATCAGACAGAGAGAACCAAAGCTCAGGGTCCTCTGGGTGGCATGTGCTTGTGCTCAGATAGGTTTTGGCCAGCATGCATAGCACCCTGACCTGCAAAGACTACCAAGTTTATTTCAACTGAAAGAGGACCAACTTTGTCCGTGATCATGTAGCATTGATCTTTCTTTTGAAGTAAATAGGGAAGACTGCCTAGTAGGGATGGGTGAGAATTTTGTTTCAGTTTTGATAAGAATTTACCGAAGTTCTTCATACTGGAACAAAAAAACCTTGCAATTTAAAGAAAAAATGCGGGAGAAAGATTCGCCCATCCCTGTGTTAGGCAGAGAAACAGACAATCACAAACCCAACCTGGCATCCTCCAGATGTTTTGGACTACATCTCCCATCAGCCCCAGCCAGAATGGCCAATGGTTAAAGATGATGGGGGTAATCCAAAACATCTGGAGGGCACCCGGTTGGGAGGGCTGGAGGGTGTGTGAACACAAGAAAATAACCTGTCAGGTGTAGCATTGGGTTCCAACAGTGGCTACCTAGGAAGCCCATAAGCCAGAGCATCAAAATAACATCCCTGCTCTGGCTTTGTCTCTGGCATAGAAACGTGGCACATTTTTGTTAAACTGCTACAGCTCCTGAACCAAACGGGATTGTGTGATGATCCTCCATGGCTGGCAAGTATCCAAATTACAATTTTGCCAATCAATCTATTTGCGTTGGTGAAACACACCATGGAAGTTCCGTCCATGTAAAGTGTATCCTCTCTGACTCTTTTATGTTCAGACTCATTCAGGATACACAGAATATTTCATCTTTAATGTCAGCCAAAGCGACTTCCTTGTTTCCAGGCATGTTGTTTATATACTGCTCCCTGGAAACAATGTCTGAAATTCAGTCTAATTTCTGTTAAACCTGTTTTGTTTTAAGTTGAAGCTTAGGTCAAATGCAAATGTGAATATAGATTTATCCAGCATGCATAATTTGTAGTCTGTGTGGAACTGACTCATCTGTCTTCTGTATCTGTGCTCATGTGATGAGCTCTCCTGCTAAGAGTGACCTATTCATCCTTCAAATAAACAGCCAAAAGAGGAAGCAAAATGATATGTACCATTACAAAGAAAGAACAACATATTGTTGCCAATGTGATGCACTTGCTGCTTTTCTGTCAACAGGCTTAAGGAACTTCTATTTAAAAACAAACATTTACAGATGCTGTGGAGAGTCTTCTACACCTGATGCAAAACAATTCTGACTTCAGACAATATCTGAATTTAGGTTTGTCTGGTTATGCATAGTGCATTAAAGACAGCTATGCAAGGACTGCAATACAAAATACATACTACATCCTACATAAAGACGCAAATTCAGCCCAGTGTTAATTGAAGGCTGTAGGATTTGGCATGAACATCTACAATCGTTTTAGTTTTTATTTGTTTTCTAAGAGACTGTCTTTCTCAATTTGAGGAAGTGAGTACTTTCCTCAGCCCCCTCAAGCCCCCCCGTGTGAGTGTTCTATACCTGACTGACCATATCCACCGTAGTAGCCATTTTGTGATTGAGAACCCTTGATGGCAGCCATTTTGTAATATCACCCACAACACTTTTTTCAAAATTCCAAACATACCCACAGGTCCAAAATGTTTGAGGAACCTCCTCATTTGGGGCACCCTGGCTAGCTATATAGTGTGCTGAATTGGCTCGGATGGAATACCATGTGACATTGGACTCCTTTGTAGTCCTTCTTCTCAGTCCTATTACACTTACGTGTTGCCTGGAGATGATAGCATCCAGCCACAAGTGCAAATATAAAAACCTGGGAAGTCTCCGAATTAGTCTCTGTCCATCATCTTTCTAAGTGAAATGCTGGTGAATCAGCAATGTGGCCAATGGGTTCAGTGATGTGGGACTCCATTATGGGATTCATTAGAGCACCTCCCATATTCTCTGGGCACTCAGGCCACAAGTCTGCTTTTACTAAGGCTCATGGGTAAGTTACTCATATTTCAGGCTCGCCAGTTTGCCTTCTGTGAAATAGGTGCTTTGTTGTGCTATGTGGGGTAAAACATGAAACTCGGTATCTTTTACAAAGGCATCTTACAGTATATCTCCCTTAGGGATGTATGAAAGTCACTCACTTTTTGACAAAATGTGATTCGAGGTTGGGGGGAGGCACTCCATCCCTCCCCCCAAAATTCTGGCCGGGGGGGAGGTGCTCCGTCCCTCCCCCCCGAATCCTGGCCGGCCGGGTGCACAAATGTCAGCGGCCGTAGCCGCCGCCGTTTGCGTCCCTGCAGTCAGCCGTGATAGGCTACGTAAATGTTTACGTAGCCTATCACGGCTGAGTAAAAAAAAACAATGCATGTATGTAAATGGTGGCACCCGTGGGTGCCGCCATTTGTGTTCCTTATTTTGGCACATCTAGTCTACGTAAACATTTACGTAGACTACGGTGAAAATAAGGGGAGCGCAAATAGCGTAGACACTACGATATTTGCATTCCCCTTATTTTCGCCGTAGTCTACGTAAATGTTTACGTAGACTAGACGTGCCAAAATAAGGAAAGCAAATGGCGGCGCCCATGGGCGCCGCCATTTGTGTATGTGCAGTTTTTTGTTTTTGTTTTTACCCAGCCATGATAGGCTACGTAAACATTTACGTAGCCTATCACAGTATTTTTTAAAAATCTAGCCATGATAGGCTACATAAATCTTTACATAGCCTATCTTTTTTTTTCTTTTTTTTTTTACTGGAAATGGCGGCGGCGGCTGGAGCTGCCGCCGCCAGGAGGATTCGCCCAAGGTAAGTCCTTTCCCGGGGGGGGGGCGGGGGGGCAGACCGTTTCGCCACCGATTTCGGGGGACCAAATGTGCTGGCGTTCGGTATCCCCAAGATTCGTGGCGAAATTCTCTGACATCCCTAATCTCCCTGTGATTTTTATCTGAAACAGCATCTTGCTATTTAAGCACTAGAACATACTAATCTCATACACCCGTCTCTTTCCACAATGGCTGCTGGCTTTTCCAGTGGGATTATCACTTTCTCTGGACAGTTTCTCATTTTCAACCTAAAGACTGATATAATGCACACAATAGAAGAAAAGAAAACTCCTGCTCCCAAAGAAAAGAGCTTTGGCTATTGGGCAGTATAAAAAGGTAATAAATAAATAAATAAATAAATAAATAGCTACACTGAGGTTGTGATCCTATACACACCTATGTGGGAGTAAGCCCCATTGAACTCAATAGGACTGCCTTATGATGTTAGCTACTCAGACAGACAGTAGATACGGGATCATCCTGTTATCCTGTTTTGAGTCTCCAAACAGTGAGATCATTTTTGAGTCTAATTCATTCACCAGCTAATTCTCAGCATTGCCTTAGCTTCTAGGAAAGCAACTGAATTGGTTTGTCATTGATCCATACAGAGCCCCTGCAGATGGCAGCTAGAGAAAATATTGCCTTCTAACTTCAGCTTTATGCAGTGGGCTTCACTCTGATTAATTCATGTTCAGTACCAAAATAATGTCTATACAGTGGTTGATGGGCACCCTTGTACTGCAAAAACATCCTAGAAGGAACCAGTGGCTAAGCAGGAGCTATAGTGGTGAGGCACACAAAATGTTCTATAAAAAAAACCAATATAGGATTCATACTCAGCTTAATAACCAATACTGTATATCTACTAGCTTACAGATTTATAAAGAAAATGAACATAAGGCTCCATTTATGACAGCATCCAAACTAGCACCCTATAGAACTGCTAAGGCATTGAATTTCTACAATCCAGTGTAAGCAGAATTAAAATGGTGGGGCCACAGACGATTTAATATAGTACTGTTTTATCCAGCAATGCCCAATCCCCATGGTTGATATCATTCTATGGTTTTACTCAGAAGTAAGTGCTATTCAGCAAAGCTTCCCTTCATCATTAATTAAAAGCCTGATCCTTGCAGCTTCTGCACTTCTTATTGCTTTCAGTTCATTTCAGCTGGGGAATTTGTGATGAATTGCCCCTTAATTGCCCCTTAAGTAGTCAGCTTCTGCTCCAATGGAGTAAGTCTTAAATTTGTTGTTGTTGTTCAGTCACTGCCTTGTTGTGGCGAAGGGGCTTGCGTAACTCAGTGAAGCCATAAGCTATGCTGTGCAGGGCCACCCAAGACGGACTGGTCATGGTGGAGAGTTCTGACAAAATGTGGTCCACTGGAGAAGGAAATGGCAACCCACTCCAGTATTCTTACCAAGAAAACCCCATGGAAAGTATCACAAGGCTAAAAGAGATGACGCCAGAAGATGAGCCCCTCAGGTCGGAAGGTGTCCAATATACTACTGGGGAAGAGCAGAGGGAATTTCCAAGTAGCGCCAGAAAGAGTGAAGCGGCTGGGCCAAAGCTGAAAGGACACTCAGCTGTGGATGTGTCTGGTGGTGAAAAGAAAATCCAGTGCTGTAAAAAACAATATTGTTTAGGAACCTGGAAGGTAAGATAAATGAATCAAGGTAAGCTGGAGGTGGTCAAACATGAGATGGCAAGACTGAACATCGACATCTTGGGAATCAGCGAACTAAAATGGACAGGCATGGGCGAATTTAATTCAGGAGACCATCATATCTACTACTGTGGGCAAGAATCCCTTAGAAGAAATGGAGTAGCACTCATAGTCAACAAAAGGGTGGGAAAAGCAGTACTGGGGTACAATCCTAAAAATGATAGAATGATCTCAGTACGAATCCAAGGCAAACCATTCAACATTACAGTAATTCAAGTCTTAAATTACTAGTTTCCTTTCATTATTTTTTTTCTTTTTCTTCCTTTGGTAGTGAGAAATCTTATTACATTATTTAAAAGGAAACAAAAAATAATGAAAGAAAATGAGTAATTAATATTTCCCATGGCAGAGAACAGAAGCTCCTAATTTATGTGGGATTTAGGGACAATTAATCAATAATCCCCAAGCTACACTAAACAAGAAGCAGTAATGGTCAGAGGCTGAAATGAAGAAGCTTTTAATTAAAGGTACAGTATTCCTTAAATGCCTCAGTGGCATTTTGCTAGTCCAAATTGGACAGGCTGGCATTGCAATGGTATTTTTTTTGGGGGGGGGGGAGTGCCACAAATCAGCCCTGAAAAAAATATGGAAGGACAGACACAGAAAATACTGGAATGCAATTATTTGGCAATGGCATTGTCGGATTTTCCATAAAAAGTGAGTGAACTAGTGTTATGTGAAAACATGTCCTCCAGTTTCCCAGAAGTTTTCTTCACCATAGAAGAATTGGAATTGTTGTCGATCACAACCTGAATGTGAGCCAACAATGTGATCTGGCTGCAAAAAAGGCAAATGCTCTTTTGGGCTGCATTCATAGAAACATAGCTTCCAAATCCCGGGAAGTACTAGTTCCCCTCTACTCAGCACTGGTTAGGCTTCATCTGGAGTACTGTGTCCAGTTCTGGGCACCACACTTTAAGAAGGATGCAGACAAACTGGAGAGGGTTCAGAGGAGGGCAACAAAGATGATCAGGGGACTGGAAACAAAGCCCTATGAGGAGTAGGGATGTACGAAAATCACTTACCTTTCGGGGATTATGCTGATGGGGGGGAGGCATTCCGTCCCTCCCCCCGGAATCCTCGCCGGGGGGGGAGGCGCTCCATTCCTCCCCCCCCCCCGGAATCCTGGCTGGCCGGATGTGCTCCACAGCGATTCTGCAGAGCTGCCGGCTGGCTCTGCCAGCAGCCGGACATCCGGCCGCTGGCTAGCAGGGACACAAATGGCGGCGGCCATAGCCGCCACCGTTTGCGTCCCTGCAGTCAGCCATGATAGGCTACGTAAATGTTTACGTAGCCTATCACGGCTGATTAAAACAAACAAACGCGCATAAGCAAATGGCGGCGGCCATGGCCGCCGCCATTTGCGTTCCTTATTTTGGCACGTCTTAGTCTATGTAAACATTTACGTAGACTAAGACGGCAAAAATAAGGGGAACGCAAATAGCGTAGCGTCTATGCTATTTGCGTTCCCCTTATTTTCGCCGTCTTAGTCTACGCAAATGTTTACATAGACTAAGACGTGCCAAAATAAGGAACGCAAATGGCGGCGGCCATGGCCGCCGCCATTTGCATACGCGCGCATGTGTTTGTGTTGTTTAAGTCAGCCGTGATAGGCTACGTAAGGATTTACGTAGCCTATCACGGTGTTTTTTTAAAATCTAGCCGTGATAGGCTACGTAAATCTTTACGTAGCCTATCACTTTTTTTGTTTGTTTTTTTGTTTTTTAACCTGGCAATGGTGGCGGCGGCAGCTGGTCGGAAGACCGGCCGCCGAACCGCCACCGGAGCTGCCGCCGCCGCCAGGAAGATCCGCCCCAGGTAAGTCCTGTCCCGGGGGGGGCGCGGGGGGGGCAGGCCGTTCCTCCACCAATTTCGGGGGGCCGAATGCGCTGGCATTCGGCCTCCCCGAGATCCGTGGCGGAATTTTCATACATCCCTAATGAGGAGAGACTGAAAGAACTGGGCATGCTTAGCCTTGAGAAGAGAAGACTGAAGGGAGATATGATAGCGCTCTTCAAGTACTTGAAAGGTTGTCACACAGAGGAAGGCCAGGATCTCTTCTCCATCATCCCAGAGTGCAGGACACAGAATAATGGGCTCAAGTTACAGGAAGCCAGATTCTGGCTGAACATCAGGAAAAACATCCTGTGTTAGAGCAATACGACAATGGAACCAATTCCCTAGGGAGGTGGTGGGCTCTCCCACACTGGAGGCGTTCAAGACGAGGCTGGACAGCCATCTGTCAGGGATGGTCTGACTTGGATTCCTGCATTGAGCAGGGGGTTGGACTCGATGGCCTTGTAGGCCCCTTCCAGCCCTACTATTCTATGATTCTAAGAGGCTTCTGTTTTTCTGCCTGATTGTCTTTCTATTGCACATCTCTCTAATGTTGTGCAGCCTTTCCAGCTGGCCATTGTGCCTGATCTGGAAAAGCCCCATGGGAAGAGTTATCATGTGACATATTCCCCTGGTATTATCTTGAACTGGACACCATGGAAGACTGCAAGACTGCCAGAGAGGTGATGACTGTACCAGTAAAAGGCAGAACAACACTATACATCCATTGGTTACCCCATAAATAAAGAAAGCACAAGAACCTCATGCTCCACCACAAGAATTTCACCAACATTTTTTCTCCTTTGATTTTAAAAAACAAAATATGTATTTTCCATCAAATCGAATGAGAATGCTTGAAAAACCAGGCAGAAGACATTTTCGGCACAGTACTAGAGTGAACAAAGGATGGCATTACAATTCCAGAGAAAAGGGCAAATGCGTAGAAACAAACTACCAATGAACTGTCATTGACAAATCTCTCTTCCATGAATTTGTCTAATACTTAAAAAAAAAACCACACATATCAAATCCAGTAGCTATCACCAAACCTTACCATAGTGGGTGAGGCTACAACAGATGGGTAAGGCCAGAGCTTATGGTCCTGCTCTCCCCCCTCACACAATGGGAAATGTGTACATTTGAATGCCCAAACATGACAATTGCCTAGACATTTACTCTTAACCTTTCTAGCAATAGGCGAATTCCCCATTTGGATCAGGGTGTGTTTTTTTTTTCTTTCTGAGCTTTTTTTCAGACAATTTTGGGGGCAAAATTGGGCTTTTTCAAAGAGTTCTCTCAAAGCACAAAAAGACCCCTGTCATTAAGATTCAAGCCAGTAAGGTGCAAACCATTAAGAATCAAGAAAAGATTAATCCCATCCCCACCATTTCCCCCACAACATATTTTGCTATTATTATTATTATTATTATTATTATTATTATTATTAAATTTATTAATCGCCCATCTGGCTGGTCACCCAGCCACTCTGGGTGATGTACAACATACAATAAAAACAGTTTAAAACAATAAAATTCTACAATAAAAACATTTTCTAAAATACCCTAACCCACCCCAAATGCCTGCCTGAACAACAGCGTTTTTAATGCACGACGGAAGCTCATTAAAGAGGGGGCATGATGGAGTTCCCTAGGGAGGCAGTTCCACAGAGTGGGGGCCACCACAGAAAAGGCCCTCTCCCTCATCCCACCAGTCTAGCTGTCCTGGCTGATGGGACAGAGAGAAGGCCATCCGAGGCTGATCTTGTTAAGCGGCCTGTCTGGTGCTGCTGGAGGCGCTCCTTAAGATAGGCTGGGCCGGAACCATATAGGGTTTTAAAGGTCAAAACCAACACCTTGAATTTGGCCCAGAAAACAACTGGTAACGGGTGCAACTCCTTCAGCACTGGAGTGATGTGATCTCGCCGGCGGCTGCCTTTAATCAGGCGAGCCACCGCGTTCTGTACCAGCTGCAGTTTCCGAACCGTCTTCAAGGGTAACCCCACGTAGAGCGCATTACAGTAGTCTAAACGAGAGGAGACCAGGGCATGTACTACCGATGGGAGCAGATGGTCGGGAAGGAAGGGGGCAGCCGCCGTATCAGATGGAGTTGATACAGTGCTGTCCGGCTCACAGCTGACACCTGAGCCTCCATGGACAGCTGGGAGTCCAAAATGACCCCCATTTGAATTTGAATAATTCTATTCAGTGTGTGTGTGTGTGTGTGTTAAATAACATGGTCTATATCTTTCTATAATCTGTACTGTAAGTAATTCTGAATGAACTCAACAGGAAGGAAGGAAGGAAGGAAGGAAGGAAGGAAGGAAGGAAGGAAGGAAGGAAGGTGGTTGTTATATTATGCTAAGTCCTGAGGTGATGCAGAAAAAGCAGAAGGGGGTAGGCAGGATAGTGTGACCAAGTAACAGAACCAAGCATATACCAGCCTTCTGCAACCTGATATTTAATATTTTGGACTTCATCAGCCCTAGCCAGTATGGCCAATAGCCAGGAATGTTGGGTGTTGAAGTCTATAACATCTAGAGAGCATCAGATTGGCAAAAGCTGATCTATACAGACAGGGGCAGCTTGATTCTCAGTTGTTTGGGTCACTAGGGGAGGATGTGTGATTGCTTTGGCTGCAAAACAAAGCATACTTCCTCCACACTTTTTGCAGTTTTTCGCAGCCCAGTTCCTCCATCTTCCCTTTTCTTTGGAGGCAAAGGGTGCCTGAGCCCACTCAGCCCCACATCCCTGCAGTAATAAACATTTTTTTTCAGAAGTGCGCATTTTCCCCCCATTGACTAAAGCATGAAAATGCGCACATATATATTTTAAAACGTCATTTTAAAGTGCACATTTTTCTGACGTGATTGCAACTCCCCCCACCCCCACATGCTCCTGTTCACATTTGGCCAGTTCTAATGATCTGCGAAACAAAATCCTCATCTATCCCTAGTCTGCAGTAGACATGAGGGACCTGGGAGATCATTCTTATCCCATGCTTTTTCTTTTACAAGGGCTCGGTTCTATACCAGTAAGGGAAACCTCTGGCTCACAGGCCTACTCCAGCCTGCAGAGGTTGCCCATCCATGGGTATTGCCCACTCTCCTCCCAAGTGCCACCGCCTCCCCAAGCTCCGCCTCCTGGCTTGGAGGCTACTGGCTGCTTCATGAGGGGGTGGGAAAAGAACCCCCTTGTTATTTCCAACCTGTGATCCAAGATAAGGGGACTGGGGAGTAGCAGCTTCCCTGGCCCGGTGTCCTCTCCCCAGTGGCAGAAGAGAAGGTGTGGGGGGTGGCATGGCCACCAGGCACTAAAGGCTTTGCCTGCCCATGTCCCCACTCCAAGGGGAGTAGGCGGCAGGCCAGGAGAAGGTGGCTCCTCTTGGCCATGTCTCTATGCCATCACTAAAGACCTTCTCCTGTACATTGTCCACATTCACTTTTGTGATTTTCATGGATACTGAAATTTAGAAACAGATGTGGGCTCCCCACTTTCCCCTATCATTCCTTACTATGTGTTACAATTGTTTGGTGTTGTCCTCCTCCACATCCTACTTCAATTAAAAAGGGTGCCCATAACCTTATTTGGTGCTTCCTAAGGCAAGAGTTTTACCACAACCCAAAGTTCACAAGATGTTCAGTATCATCTTTAGGAGAAAACCTCTGCTATATGGAGAAAATGTGAGCTGTAAGATTTCTGAAGATCTTAACTTAAAAATAAAGTTCTCTTTATTTATAAATGTATGCTATAAAATTGATGGAAGCTGTCATATTTGTGACATAATAGTATTCATAGTATTAGGGATGGAAGGACTCACCTCTGTCCATGCTCGCTGGTTACTTGCCAAGCCGCCTCCACCCCCCACCCCCCACTTGAGCTGCTGGAGGGCTTGGTGAGTGGCTGACAAGCTCTGCAGGACCGCCCATCCCTGTAGCGAGCCAAACTGTGATTATGTGCAAAATGTCAGGGAATCGGGGGAAATGGAGGAAGAGGGTAAAAGGTGCTCCCTTTTCAATGAAGAAGCTAAAATCTGTAATCTAGTACTGCATCTGAAGGGTGAGGGCACCTCAACTGTGCAATTTCACCCCACTCCAGCAAACTGTCAGGGAGTTACAGCTCCCACCCCCTTTTTCCTTCTCTGGTCACTTTTCCATGAAGAACCAAAATGGCGGCGGGGGGGTGCTCAAGATCATTGAAGTGCTACAGTGAACAGAAGCAGCTGTGCCAGTAATAAGTGGGAGGGGATGAAATGTGCAACTCAACTGTATCGCAAAAGTGCTATAGTGCTTTAGTGATTCTGAGAAAATAAAGGCTTTATTTATTTATTTATTTTATTTATTAAATTTATTAATCGCCCATCTGACTGGTCACCCAACCACTCTGGGCGATGTACAACCCACCATAAAACAATTTAAAACAATAAAATTTTACCATAATTTTTTTTTTTAAATACCCTAACCCACCCCAAATGCCTGCCTGAACAACCACGTTTTTAATGCACGACGGAAGCTCATTAAAGAGGGGGCATGACAGAGTTCCCTAGGGAGGGAGTTCCACAGAGTGGGGGCCACCACAGAGAAGGCCCTCTCCCTCGTCCCCACCAGTCTAGCTGTCCTGGCTGATGGGACAGAGAGAAGGCCATCTGAGGCTGATCTTGTTAAGCGGCCTGTCTGGTGTTGCTGGAGGCGCTCCTTAAGATAGGCTGGGCCGGAACCATATAGGGTTTTAAAGGTCAAAACCAACACCTTGAATTTGGCCCAGAAAACAACTGGTAACGGGTGCAACTCCTTCAGCACTGGAGTGATGTGATCTCGCCGGCGGCTGCCTTTAATCAGGCGAGCCACCGCGTTCTGTACCAGCTGCAGTTTCCGAACCGTCTTCAAGGGTAACCCCACGTAGAGCGCATTACAGTAGTCTAAACGAGAGGAGACCAGGGCATGTACTACCGATGGGAGCAGATGGTCGGGAAGGAAGGGGGCAGCCGCCGTATCAGATGGAGTTGATACAGTGCTGTCCGGCTCACAGCTGACACCTGAGCCTCCATGGACAGCTGGGAGTCCAAAATGACCCCCATTTGAATTTGAATAATTCTATTCAGTGTGTGTGTGTGTGTGTGTTAAATAACATGGTCTATATCTTTCTATAATCTGTACTGTAAGTAATTCTGAATGAACTCAACAGGAAGGAAGGAAGGAAGGAAGGAAGGAAGGAAGGAAGGAAGGTGGTTGTTATATTATGCTAAGTCCTGAGGTGATGCAGAAAAAGCAGAAGGGGGTAGGCAGGATAGTGTGACCAAGTAACAGAACCAAGCATATACCAGCCTTCTGCAACCTGATATTTAATATTTTGGACTTCATCAGCCCTAGCCAGTATGGCCAATAGCCAGGAATGTTGGGTGTTGAAGTCTATAACATCTAGAGAGCATCAGATTGGCAAAAGCTGATCTATACAGACAGGGGCAGCTTGATTCTCAGTTGTTTGGGTCACTAGGGGAGGATGTGTGATTGCTTTGGCTGCAAAACAAAGCATACTTCCTCCACACTTTTTGCAGTTTTTCGCAGCCCAGTTCCTCCATCTTCCCTTTTCTTTGGAGGCAAAGGGTGCCTGAGCCCACTCAGCCCCACATCCCTGCAGTAATAAACATTTTTTTTCAGAAGTGCGCATTTTCCCCCCATTGACTAAAGCATGAAAATGCGCACATATATATTTTAAAACGTCATTTTAAAGTGCACATTTTTCTGACGTGATTGCAACTCCCCCCACCCCCACATGCTCCTGTTCACATTTGGCCAGTTCTAATGATCTGCGAAACAAAATCCTCATCTATCCCTAGTCTGCAGTAGACATGAGGGACCTGGGAGATCATTCTTATCCCATGCTTTTTCTTTTACAAGGGCTCGGTTCTATACCAGTAAGGGAAACCTCTGGCTCACAGGCCTACTCCAGCCTGCAGAGGTTGCCCATCCATGGGTATTGCCCACTCTCCTCCCAAGTGCCACCGCCTCCCCAAGCTCCGCCTCCTGGCTTGGAGGCTACTGGCTGCTTCATGAGGGGGTGGGAAAAGAACCCCCTTGTTATTTCCAACCTGTGATCCAAGATAAGGGGACTGGGGAGTAGCAGCTTCCCTGGCCCGGTGTCCTCTCCCCAGTGGCAGAAGAGAAGGTGTGGGGGGTGGCATGGCCACCAGGCACTAAAGGCTTTGCCTGCCCATGTCCCCACTCCAAGGGGAGTAGGCGGCAGGCCAGGAGAAGGTGGCTCCTCTTGGCCATGTCTCTATGCCATCACTAAAGACCTTCTCCTGTACATTGTCCACATTCACTTTTGTGATTTTCATGGATACTGAAATTTAGAAACAGATGTGGGCTCCCCACTTTCCCCTATCATTCCTTACTATGTGTTACAATTGTTTGGTGTTGTCCTCCTCCACATCCTACTTCAATTAAAAAGGGTGCCCATAACCTTATTTGGTGCTTCCTAAGGCAAGAGTTTTACCACAACCCAAAGTTCACAAGATGTTCAGTATCATCTTTAGGAGAAAACCTCTGCTATATGGAGAAAATGTGAGCTGTAAGATTTCTGAAGATCTTAACTTAAAAATAAAGTTCTCTTTATTTATAAATGTATGCTATAAAATTGATGGAAGCTGTCATATTTGTGACATAATAGTATTCATAGTATTAGGGATGGAAGGACTCACCTCTGTCCATGCTCGCCGGTTACTTGCCAAGCCGCCTCCACCCCCCACCCCCCACTTGAGCTGCTGGAGGGCTTGGTGAGTGGCTGACAAGCTCTGCAGGACCGCCCATCCCTGTAGCGAGCCAAACTGTGATTATGTGCAAAATGTCAGGGAATCGGGGGAAATGGAGGAAGAGGGTAAAAGGTGCTCCCTTTTCAATGAAGAAGCTAAAATCTGTAATCTAGTACTGCATCTGAAGGGTGAGGGCACCTCAACTGTGCAATTTCACCCCACTCCAGCAAACTGTCAGGGAGTTACAGCTCCCACCCCCTTTTTCCTTCTCTGGTCACTTTTCCATGAAGAACCAAAATGGCGGCGGGGGGGTGCTCAAGATCATTGAAGTGCTACAGTGAACAGAAGCAGCTGTGCCAGTAATAAGTGGGAGGGGATGAAATGTGCAACTCAACTGTATCGCAAAAGTGCTATAGTGCTTTAGTGATTCTGAGAAAATAAAGGCTTTATTTATTTATTTTATTTATTTATTAAATTTATTAATCGCCCATCTGACTGGTCACCCAACCACTCTGGGCGATGTACAACCCACCATAAAACAATTTAAAACAATAAAATTTTACCATAATTTTTTTTTTTAAATACCCTAACCCACCCCAAATGCCTGCCTGAACAACCACGTTTTTAATGCACGACGGAAGCTCATTAAAGAGGGGGCATGACAGAGTTCCCTAGGGAGGGAGTTCCACAGAGTGGGGGCCACCACAGAGAAGGCCCTCTCCCTCGTCCCCACCAGTCTAGCTGTCCTGGCTGATGGGACAGAGAGAAGGCCATCTGAGGCTGATCTTGTTAAGCGGCCTGTCTGGTGTTGCTGGAGGCGCTCCTTAAGATAGGCTGGGCCGGAACCATATAGGGTTTTAAAGGTCAAAACCAACACCTTGAATTTGGCCCGGAAAACAACTGGTAACCCGTGCAACTCCTTCAGCACTGGAGTGATGTGATCTCGCCGGCGGCTGCCTTTAATCAGGCGAGCCGCCGCGTTCTGTACCAGCTGCAGCTTCCGAACCGTCTTCAAGGGTAACCCCACGTAGAGCGCATTACAGTAGTCTAAACGAGAGGAGACCAGGGCATGTACTACCGATGGGAGCAGATGGTCGGGAAGGAAGGGGCGCAGCCGCCGTATCAGATGGAGTTGATACAGCGCTGTCCGGCTCACAGCTGACACCTGAGCCTCCATGGACAGCTGGGAGTCCAAAATGACCCCCAGGCTGCGGACCTGGTCTTTCAAGGGTAGCCGTACCCCATTCAACACCAGGTCAACATCCGCCAGCCTCCTCTTTATGCCAGCAATAACTGTGGGAGGAAATGCGGAACTGAAGCTTTTGTCCCAAACCTGCAAACCCCCAAGGGTTTATTTGTGCCACCCCTTTTTTTTGCACCTGGGATTTTCCTTTCTCTGGGGTAATTGTGCAGGGTTTTGATGGTGCAATGGATGCCTCCTGACTAGGAGAGGCTGTACATCACGTTTGGTCCTGATCCTGCAAACTTCCAATGTTGTATAGCCACCACCCGCTTTTTGGTGCATGCAGGATTTCTGCTCCCTTGAGGGTTATAGCTGCTTTATGCGCACTTTTCAATAAAGAAACCAAATTCTGCTATCATCCAGTAGAGCATTTGAAACGAAGCCCTGAGGGTGCAGCACCTGAGCAATTTCAACCCATTCCAGCAAACTCTCAATGAGCTATAGCTCCCATCACCTTTTTCCCTTTATGCACACTTTTCAAGCTGTGAAGTAACACATGCATCAGAAAAGGATCGCAATTCCTTGATTGCACAGCCCCAATACAGCAAAGTTACACAAGCAAAGGTGACGTGATCAGCTGCTATTTCTGTAAAAGCAATCTTGTGCTTGGTCTCGGACTTGGTGTTGAGAACCCCTAGGATGATGGTCCTGGGGGATCTCAACTTCCATGCAGAGGCCGCTGTATCAGGGGCAGCTCAGGAGGACTTCATGGCTGCCATGACAACCATGGGTCTGTCCCAACATGTCATCGGCCCAACGCATGTAAAAGAACACACACTTGATCTGGTTTTCTCAACTGGGCAGGAGGATGGTGATCTGAAAGTGGAGGAATTAACATCTGTCATTTGTCATGGTCAGATCACTTCCTGTTGAGGTTTAGACTCTCGGCAGCCTTCCCCCTTTGCAACGGTGGGGGACCTATTAAAATGGTCCACCCCCAGAGGCTAATGGATTCCGATGGATTCCAGAGGGCTCTGGGGGATTTTCCTGCTGGTATGGCTGGTGCTCCTGTCGAAGCCCAGGTCACTCTGTGGAATGCAGAGATGACTTGAGCGGTTGTAGGGATGTACAAAAGTCACTTACCTTTTCGAAGGGTGATATTCGTGGGGGGGGGCCAGTAGGGATGGGGGAAAATTTCTCCCCGAAACTTCGGGGGGCTGAGTGCGAACGCATTCGGCCCCCCGAAATCGGCGGTGAAATTCTCTGCCACCCCTCCGACACCCCCCGGGATGGGACTTACCTCCTCTGAATATCCCTCCTGGCAGTGGGTCCCGGCGGCGGTTCGGCGGGCTTTTGCCCGGGGGCGGGGGTGGCAGCTGGTCTTTTGACCGGCTGCCGCCGCCGCCATTACAGCTGAGTTAAAAAAAAACAAAACCCCGTGATAGGGTACGTAACGATTAACGTAGCCTATCACGGCTAGATCTGCAAAGTCAGCCATGATAGACTACGTAAATCGTCACGTAGCCTATCACGGGTGACTTTGAAAAAAAAAAAGCGCATACGCAAATGGCGGCGGCCCATGGGTGCCGCCATTAGCGTTCCTTATTTGGCACGTCTAGTCTATGTAAAGATTTACGTAGCCTACGGTGAAAATAAGGGCAACGCTACGTTGCCCTTATTTTCGCCGTAGTCTACGTAAATCTTCACGTAGACTAGACGTGTCAAACTAAGGAATGCTAATGGCAGCGCCCATGGGCGCCACCATTTGCATATGCGCATTTCTTTTTCTTTTAAATCAGCCGTGATAGGCTACGTAAACATTTACGTAGCCTATCATGGTGTTTTTTAAAAATCTAGCTGTGATAGGCTACGTAAATCTTTACATAGCCTATCACTTTTTTTTTTTTTTAACTGGAAATGGTGGCAGTGCCGAATAGGGATGGCGGAGAATTTCTCCCCGAATCTCCCCGAATTTCTCCCCGAATCCAACCCCCGAAATTGTTGGTGAAATTCTCCACCCCCCCTGCCCCCCCCCAGGATGGGACTTACCACCTGCAAATGTCCCTTCTGGCGGCGGGTCCCGGCGGCGGTTCGGCGGGGGCGGGGGCAGCGGCCGGTCTTCCGACCGGCTGCCGCCGCTGCCATTACAAAATAAAGTAAAAAAAACAGAACAAAACACCCATGATAGGCTACGTAACAATTAACGTAGCCTATCATGGCTAGATTTCCAAAGTCAGCCGTGACAGGCTACGTTAATCGTTACGTAGCCTATCACGGGTGACTTTGAAAAAAAAAAGAACAAAGCACGTACGCAAATGGCGGCGCCCATGGGCGCCGCCATTTGCGTTCCTTATTTGGTCCCGGTAGTCTATGTAAAGATTTACATAGACTACGGCGAAAATAAGGGCAACGCAAATAGCGGGGTTTTTTTTCACGGGTTTTTTTTTTCACTTTTTCTTTCGCGGCCGGGGAGACGAGGCACTTCACCCCGGCCTGAATTTCGGCCGGGCGAGGCTGGGCGCCTCCCCCCCCGGCCTGAACTTCAGGGGGAGAACCGAAGCGCCTCCCCCCCACTGCGAAGCAAGCTGCGGGACCAGGTAAGTCCCTTTCGTACATCCCTAGCGCCGAACTGCCGCCGGAGCCGCCGCCGCCAGGAAGATCCACCCAAGGTAAGTCCCGTCCTGTCCCGGGGGGGGCGGGGGGCAGATCGTTCCACCACCGATTTTGGGGGGCCGAATGCGCTGCCATTCGGCCTCCCCGAGATCCGTGGCGGAATTCTCTGACATCCCTAGGCGGTTGATATGATCATGCCCAAGCGCCCTCTCCCTCTGAGCAGAGCCCGGCCAGCTCCTTGGTATACACCTGAGCTGAGGACAATGAAGGAAGAGGGGAGACGGCTAGAACGCAGGTGGAGGAAAACTTGTGCTGAGTCTGACCGAACACAGGTAAGAGCTCACTATCGAGCCTACTCTGTGGTGGTGAGGGTGGCAAAGAGACAGTTCTTTTCCACCAGCATTGCATGTTCTCAGTGGTTTCCAGCCCATTACATTCTGGGCCAGGGAGAGAGAACCCTCGTGGCATGCTGTGATGAGTTTGCGCGGCACTTTGAAGATAAAGTTGCTCAGAATCGCCATGAATTGGACACCACGATTAATGCAGTTTCACTGGTAGAGGCATTCAGAGCACCGTCTGGTCCAGTTCTATTGGATGAATTTCAGTTATTGGGGCCTGAGGATGCAGACAAGGTGCTTGGCCAAGTCCGATCGACCACTTGTGTGCTTGACCTTTGCCCTTCATGGCTTATTATTAAATCAAATAAGGAGGGCATGTTCAGGTTGTAAATTCCTCCTTGAGAGAGGGAGTGGTGCCTGCCACTTTAAAAGAGGTGGTAATTAGACCACTCCTGAAAAAGCCTAACCTGGACCCAGAGGATGTTAACAATTATAGGCCAGTGGCCAACATCCCCTTCTTGGGCTAGGTGCTTGAATGGGTAGTTGAAGGAGTCAGCAGGACAGCTCCAGGCACTCTTGAATGAAACGGATTATCTAAATCCATTTCAATCGGGCTTCAGCCTGGTTTTGGAACGGAAACTGCCTTGGTCGCCCTGTGGGATGACCTCTGCTGGGAGAGGGACAGGGGGAGTGCGACCCTGTTGATTCTCCTGGACCTCTCAGAGGCTTTAGATACCATCAACCATGGTATCTTTCTGGATAGGTTGTCTGGGTTGGGAGTTGGGGGCACTGCACTGCAGTGGTTCCACTCGTACTTGGATGGCCGATTCCAGAAGGTGGTGCTGGGGGATTATTGCTCTGTGCCATGGCAATTGTGCCGTGGGGTTCCACAGGGCTCTATTTTATACCCTATGCTGTTTAACATCTACATGAAACCGCTGGGGGAGGTTATCCGGAGGTGTGGGCTGAGGTGCCATCAATATGCAGATGACACCCAGCTCTACCTCTTTCTCTTCAAACCCAGGTGAGGCAGTGGCTGTTCTGAATCAGGGCCTGGGCATGGTAATGGACTGGATGAGGGCCAATAAACTGAAACTCAATCCAGACAAGTCAGTGGTACTGTTAGTGGGTGGTTCATCTGCCCGGCTAGGTGATATTCAACCTGTTCTGGTGGGGGTTGCACTCCCCCTAAGGGATCAGGTTCATAGCTTGGGAGTGCTCTTGGATCCAAAACTGTCACTTGAGGCACAGGTGAACTCGGTGGCATGGAACACTTTTTATCAGCTTAGGCTTGTATACCAACTACGCCCTTATCTGGACAGAGATAGCCTAGCTACAGTTATCCATGCTGTGTTAACTTCTCATCTGGATTATTGCAATGCGTTATACGTGGGGCTGCCTTTGAAAATGGTCCGGAAACTTCAGGTGGTCCAAAATAGGGCAGCAAGACTGTTAACAGGGACTGGCCAACGAGCTCATATTACACCAGTACTTTTTCAGCTGCACTGGCTGCCAGTCCATTTCCGGGCCCGATTCAAAGTGCTGGTGTTAACATTCAAAGCCCTTAACAGCTTGGGGCCAGGTTACCTGAAGGATCGCCTCCTCCCATATGTGCCTGCCTGGACCTTAAGATCATCATCAGCGGCCCTTCTCCGTGAGCCCCTGCCAAAGGAAGTGAGGCGGGTGGCTACTAGGAGGAGAGCTTTTTCTGCTATGGTACCCTGGCTGTGGAATGAGCTCCCTAGTGAGGTTCGCCTGGCACCTACATTATATTCTTTCCAGTGCCAGGTGAAGACCCTTTTATTTTCCATTTTAGCTCTTTAGACTTTTAGCTTTGCTGTTTTAAATCTGTATTTTAAATCCCTGCACTGCTGCTAGGTTTTATTCTGGTTTTATTCAGATTGTATTGTTTACTGTGGTTTTAATGTTTTATATATTTTGTATTGTTTTATTGTGTGCTCTTTGGTTTTAATTTTTGTGAACCACCCAGACAGCTTCAGCTATTGGGTGGTATAGAAATGTAATAAAGAAATAAAGAAATAAATTAAATAAATAAATAATTAAATTAAGCAGAATGGGGAACACCCACCATTTTGCACATAACTGTGGCTCTCTATGGGGATGGGTGGCCCCGTAATGTTCATCAGCCTCTCGCCAAACCCTCAGGCAGCTCGTGCAGTGAGTGGGGGCAGGCAGAAGAGGTGGTTCTGTGAGCAGAGTCTGGAGGGGCAAGCAGGGAGGAGTCCATCAGATTCCACCCCTTTTTTGGATACCCACACCATCCCTACATAGTATTAAAGTTTATTTACAACACGTTATTGGAATGAAAACTCGCTTTTCTAGTTGATAAAGGGAACAGATCAGAACAGAGTGTTCCCACGAAGTCGAAAGACTCACACTGCTTGATTTCAAATCTACTCTAGTCAAGACTGCAGCTTGTTGTGCAATTTGTAAATAAGATGTCAGGTTCGATAGCAAAGAACCATTACCCCCTTCTTTTGCTGTGAGGACAGATTATAGTGTAAGTGACCTCTTTTATAAATGTGCTAATTAAGACTTATTAAGCAGTGTGAGCATTTTCCTATTTGTTTTGGTTTGCACACAACAAGCTGACACAAAAACATGCATATGCCTGACCTGCATCAAGAGTTATTCTTCTGTTAGGTTTTTCTTCCCTCATTACATTTTTCCCACCAAGCTAGAGGCCTCTCATTTCACATATGTAGATATCATACCAAAGTCCATTTTTCTTGACATATATGGCTCTACGCCCAAAGGGGTCATTCAGGTATGCTTAGCAATACCATGACATTGAAAAACAGGCCTGTGGCTTCTTTTCAGTAGCAGGATAGACCGAGCTGCCAGAGCATGCACCTGCTACTTCCGAAGGAGTGCTACCCCACCAGAACAGGCAATTGACCTATATCTGGACATGGGAACCACTGAGCCACAGAGCCTCTGTCCTGCCAGGATTCAAGCTCAGCTTCTTGGCCCTCATCCAGCCCACCACTGCATTCAAGCACTGGTCCAGAGCAGAGCCTGCATGACCACACCTGATTCAGATGTAAAGAATAAATAGAGTTGGGTGTCATGTCATCAGCATACTGAGGCCTGTTTTCACCCTCTGTTTGCTACTGAAAATGACCTGATGACCCTTAGGGATGAATGGATTTTATTAAATCCATTCCATCTGTGTTTTACAGATTGTCAGGTGTCTGTTGTCCACTCATTGATGGGAATGGATATTTTTTAAGGATTTTATTCCACTTGAGCAAGTGTGCATTAGTGCAAGTGTGCAATAGAGCTAATATGCCCTTGCGCTAATGTGCAGTAGAGCTAATGTGCACTTGTTCTAATGTGCATTAGCAGAAGTGTGAATTTGTGCAAATCCCCTCAAAAAGTTTTTGAAAACACAGTCCGCCTGTCCACAGAATCCACATAACTTGGAAAAAGCTGGTCTACTGCAGGATCCATGGATCAGATTCATAGAAATCCAAATTCATTTGAACCCACTGCGGATTTCTCTGACATCCCTAATGACCCCTTTGCATACCCATCTGTTAGGTTAGGTTATGTTACACTTTATTTCTACGTCGCCTTTCAGATAAAAGCCACTCACAGAGACATACAAATACAATATTCAACAATACACTAAATACAAGCTCAAAGCAGAAATATCACCACAAATATTTAAAACTAAAAACCCTGGAGCCTAAGCACAGCTGAATGTGTGTAGGGATGTCACTGGTGCCTGACTGGGTCCATAATCCATCGGGCCCCCTCCGCCTGTGACCCCCGGACTGTGCCCGCCGAGACACTGTCCTCGCTTGCCCCCCATTCGTGCCCACTCGTGCCCTCCCAGACTCGTCGTGATCCCGTCTGGTGAGCACCTGCCATTTTCCTGCCTTTGATTTCTATGTAAAAAAAGGAAGCTAAAAAAATGTGCATATTTAAATATGCCCAGTTTGGGGCTGGGAAAGCTTAATACGCACAATATAAATTAGAGGTATAATCCCTCTAATATTGCACTTATTAAGCTTCCCCAGCCCCAAACTGCACATATTTAAATATGCACATCGTCAGGAGCACCCTGGCGGCCTCTTTCAGTCTACTCCAACAGCCAACTCAAGACACAGACGGAAGGTTTCTTTTCAAGACTTCAGTCCCTTTACAACTTAATAACTCTATCAGATGCTAATCACCAATGACTAAGCAAGGAACAGCAGAGTGGCCTATGCACCGAGTAGTAGGGATGGCGGAGAATTTCTCCCCGAAACTTCGGGGGGCCGAGCGCCAACGTGTTTGGCCCCCCAAACAAGTTTCGGGGAGAAATCCTCCGCACCCCCCCGCACCTCCCCCCCGGGACGGGACTTACCTTCACCGAATGTCCCTCCCGGTGGCTGGTCCGGCCGGCGGTTCGGCGGGTGTTCGAGCGAGGCGAGAGCGGCAGCCGGTCTTTCGACCGGCTGCCGCCGCCGCCATTGCAATGAAAGAAACAAACAAACAAACACCCCCTGATAGGCTACGTGACGATTCACGTAGCCTATCACGGCTAGATTTGCAAAGTCAGCCGTGATAGGCTACGTGACGATTGACATAGCCTATCACGGCTGACTTTGCAGATCTAGCCATGATAGGCTACGTGAATCGTCACGTAGCCTATCAGGGGGCTTTTTTTTTTTTACTTTCGCATTCGTGGCCGGGCGAGGCGAGGCGCCTCCTCCCCGGCCTGAATTTCGGCCGGGCGAGGCGGGAAGCCTCCCCCCCTGGCCTGAACTTTGTGGGGGGACCAGCGAAGCGCCTCCCCCCCACCGCGAACGGCCTTCGACGACAGGTAAGTGACTTTCGTCCACCCCTACCGAGTAGGCAGTTGATCCCCATTTGAAGGAGAGTCACTTGAAGACCCTGAACTTATAGGCTAGGGAGAAATCCTCCCTCTTTCCCTTGGGTCCATGGGAGGCGGCTGTTGCTTGCGCACCAAACAGGCGCCACACCTCCTTTCCGCGCCCTCCATCGCTCGTCGCTCCCTGCGTCTGCGTCGAACATCTAGCAAGCCCCCCTCCCGTACTTGCTCACTGCCAGGGTCACTATCTATCTCAGGAATGCCGGCAGGAGGAATCTCTGCCAGCTGCTGTGCCTGTGAGGGATGAGCGCGCTCCTCTCCCATGGATTGCTGATCCTCCTCAGAATCAAAACTGCTCTGGGCTTCTATCAGCTCAGTTTCCACCCTGACACACATTTTAACTTCCTTTTTTACATAGAAATCAAAAGCAGGAAAATAGCGGGCACTGACTGGACAGGATTGTGGTGAGCCTGGGCAACTCGCCAAGCTCATGGGCAGCCCGAGCACAGGTCCTGGGGGGGGGGGTGAGTGGGGACACCACTTCAGCGGGCGCCCAGAGAAGCCGAGCGAGGGTGAGTTCTCACTTCCCTAAATGTGTGTCAGGTGGAAAGAGCTGGATGCATGCAATAAACCTGTAGATATTTAATGGTCACTCAGTGTACAAATCCATCCTATCAGGTTTTTCTTCTAGGATCAGGCTTTGGGTGCCTTGGGCATCTGCCTATGGGGTGGGGCCCACTATCATCATTCGTCTCCTCCTCCCGTTTTGCAGATCCCCTGCACAACTCTCTCCCATCACAAGGTCTCTCTCTCTCTCTCTTTATTCTCACCCCACGTAGCAGCTCCCTTCCTGTCACAGAGAAGAACATGTCCTAAGATGCTGTAAAAATAAGTGTTTTATTCAAAGATAAGCCCAACATGTTTTGGCCCAGTTTTATTTTGGGGCCTTCTTCAGGGGATGTATTAATTTAAAACAGCCTGCAGAGGTCTCTGGAACATGTATCTCATAAATTTGATAACTAGTAACTCTCTTTGGCAGGGACACTTGGAGGAGTGACTCGTTTTGGCTTCGTGGAGACTCACTGCTCTAAGTGTCTCTCTTACTAGGGAATGGACAGTCAGTCTTCCTAGAGACTCCAGTGACATCTCAGGGACCTCTCAGACAACTGCACATTTCCCAGTGTGATAGACACCATCCCCCTAAGTAGAGATGGACAGACTGGCCTCTATCCGTCCTTGCATCCATCCTTGCTTCCAGTGGCCCCTTTCTGATGCCACTGCAAGCAACAGTTTATTGCCTAAGACTGCTCTTTTTTCTGAGAACTATAATGTCCCTCTTCTTGCTCCCACCCATGTCTTTTCCTTCATCATTTTAACTGCTTTTCCTATCTCAGAAACTCTCATATAAAATGCACATAAGACTTCCTTATTTAATTTTCTCTCTGGATACAGAGGGGAATTATTTGAAAAATCCTGATTAGGCACGATCAGAATCAATTGAGGCAGCATAATGTACACATGACACTAATAATGCTTAACATGCAGGCAGCACTTTCTGTCAGGAAAGCACTTTGTAAATATTAAGGCCTTGATTTCCAAAGATGCTGAACATTCTTGGGTGTCTTTGCTTTTGGTGGCACACATTAACGTAGGCCCTAAATCTATTTAATGAGAATGAGAACACTAAGCATTTATATATACACCCTTTCAAGTATTCTCAGTGTCACTCATATATTATCTCAGTAATCAAATTCTCTAATGTTCCTTATCGAATTCAACTAACATTAATAAAGATTCACTGGCTTTAGCATTGAAATCAGGCTTAGGAGGCTCTGGAGGATAAATAGCTCTGGAAGCTCTTCCTTCCTTTTCCAGATTCAAGTCAGGCAGTATAAACCTAGTCTCTGTAGTTCACAGAATATATATAGTAGAGGGATGTGAGCTGCACTAATGACACAACCCAGAGAAATCCGCTGCACATAAAGGTATGTCTGGAATAGCACTTCCTAATAGTTGTGCTTTGTGTTCATTCCCTCTCTCCTGTCTTTCCTTGTCCCTGTGCAGATCTTTTTGAATTTCTTCTTCTCAACATTAGCGGGTGGTTTTCTTGGCCTGCCTTAGTTGTTTGTTTTAATAATAAGTGTTTAGTAAGAAAATATTGATACTGATATTGAATATATGATATTGATACATGATATGATATTGGATGTATGATATTGGATATAAACAGAGAGAGAGGGGGGGGGGAGGAGGAGGAGGGAGATGCAAATAACTTTGCTGGAATTGTGCAGAAAGAGAAAGAGGAACTGTGAGGCTGTGTAAAATTGAACTCAGACACACACACACACACACACACACACTATCTTTTGAAGATACTTGAAGATTTGTAGATGTGTCCATCATCAGCTTAAAAATGAATAAAAAATAAGGTGGTGTCCGCATCCAGAATAAGGGGCTGGGTTAATTAATCAGAGGGTCGAAGTAAGGCTATTACAACAATTAAGAATGGAGATCTGTAAGTAATAAGTGCAAGCTACTGTGTGCAAGGAACACCTTGGGCCGAGGCAGCTGCTGCTAAGTGGCCTCAGTCATCCGCTTAGCTCTGCATAAGGATGTCGGAGGATATCTGGTTGGGGTTTGAGGTCAATTTCTCGCCAGCTCGGCCCCCCGGATGCCAGTCCATGGATGCCCATGCTTGCCCAACTCAGCACGTGCCAGTTTGGGCAAGCATGGGAATCTCGACTTACCCACAAGTGCCATTTTGTGTAGAAATTTCAGGTAAGCTACTTACGTAAATCGTGATTTCTGCAAAATGGTGGCCATAAATAGTGCCATTTATGCAAGGTTGCAGATGTAAATGGTCTAATTAGACCATTCTACACAAAATGGTGACTCGCAGGAAGAAGAGAAGCCATGCACCAGGCACCCACGAACCATCCAGCAGCTCGCCCAGTGCACCAAATGGGGTCAGATAAGTGGCGGGGGTCTGGTAAGCGATGTGTGTGTTGTGTGAGGCAGGGAGGTTCACCCATCCCTAGCTCTGCATAAGCTGGACACCCAGCTTGAAGATCAGAAGCAGTTATTTGGTTGCCCATCAAGCTGTACTGAGGGAGGCTTGTCTGTGTCAGTGTCCCTAGTCCTCAAAGCCTCGACTGCAGGCAAGCCACAATGAGGTTTCGTGTCTTGTGTCTCTGGGCACCATAGCCCACAGTGGCCAGCCTATGGAATCTGCCTTCACCTTTGTGGTACCACACTCTTCTTTTCTCCTGCTTCTTTACCCACACTGCCCTGCTCTCAGTGACCAGGAATGCCTACACTACCAAATTGGCACTGCCTCTCACCACTGACCATAGTAGTTAAATAGTAGGTGGGGAAAAACCCCTCCCAGTAGCTAACCAGGATAGGGGGAGTATTACTTGGCACAATACATGACCAGCTTAATAAAGAACCGTGACTCAGGTGAGTGGGTGAGTGATGAGACAATTTGAAATTGCACTTAGACGGCAAATGCAAGGTAAATAAACCTCTCCCAAGGTCTGGCTTCATCTCATCCAATGCCACCTAGAGATGAACAAACAGTCCATTCCCAGTCCATATCATTTTCACATACGAACACCCATAAGTTCGTTCTATCCTGTTTCCACGTAAATCTGTGAGTTACTTATCTTTTTATATAAAACCTGTATGAATGTTTGCATCTAAATTGTCATTTCTATATGTATTCTGATATGCACTGGGAAATTCTGAAAGTGCCAAATTTGGTGGGTAACAAAGTTCCTGTTTGGGAGGGGCGGGTCAGGCCAGTTCATATCAGAACTGGCAAAGACTGAATTCCTCAAGCATCCCAAACACCCACCCACCCCACCGCCATTCAGTCAAGAGGTCAGCAGGAAAGGAATGATAAATCCATCAGTAAGGCAATGGCTTGAGCGATTGGCGTTGGGAAACAGATGTCCAAAATAACAGTAGGGGACATCATGACAAGGTTACTAGCTGTTGTATCAAGTACTAATTTTTACATGAAGAAATAAAGAAGTGGAGAGCAAATCCAACAGGTATTCAACATTTTACAGTGGAAATTACATGAACTTCAGCTGGTGTATGCATACCTTTAGTGCCCATTTGATTCCCCTCTCCTGATGTAGGACCTACATAGATGCTCATAGCTGCCAGAATGGAGGTGGTGTAACCAGTGGAAAGCCAAAGGAAAGCAGGCAGGAACAGACCATGTGGGAGACAGAAGAGCCAAATGTCCAGGGATAGTCAGTTCAAGAGAAAGAGCAACAGGAAATACAAGCAGCTTGAGGCACAACCAGGAAGCCCCAACTAGAAGCCATTGACTGGCCTGCCAGCAGCCTATGGAATTTATTGTACATATAAAAATCATTTGCCCCCAAGGAACAGCAGCACTAAACAGCACAGACGGCTGTTAAATACAGAATTAGGCAAAAGGGGGATTAAAGGGGGAAAGTATTGTTGGCCATTCATTATAGGGGGCCTTGGACAAACACATGTGTGACAAGATGGTGGGGCCTTGTCAGCTAGTTGGTTTCATATGGGCAATTAAGACCAACTTGCTTTACAAAAGACCTGCTCCTGGTGGGGGAAACTTGACTAGATAGGGACCAACACAGCTGCCTGAAGTGCTGGAATCTCCTTGGGGGTGTGGCTGTGGGGATTGTCATGATGAGCACCTGCACTTCAACATTTACCACTGCACCACTGACAGCAACAGTGCAATGGATCTGGGAATGATACCAATAGCCTGGTACTTATGTGAAAGAGTATGCGGTGAGAGAAAATGGGTGCTGTGATTTGCTGAAGAAACACTGCGACAAAACTAAGACGATAAAGTACGGTGACGCCACTGGCACTCTGGGATGGGCCCACAGGCATATTTGAGCAGATTAAGCTTTTGGGCATTTCCTGACTATGACATGCACAAGCTAGCACTCTTCCACAGATGCCCACACCATTTCTTGCCACAGTATTGGAGGATGTATGAAAGTATATGAGGGGGAAAATCTGCCTAGAGCTATTTATTTAATGCAGTGTATTCTTTAGTGTTTTCAGGAGCACATAAATTGTCTCTTTCCCAAGAACAATTGATGTTTTTGGTAATGTTCTCTGATACAATCACTCTCTTAAAAAGCAAATAAACCGTTACTCATAGCATATAACAGACCCCCCCCCCAATTCCTCTAACTCCCTGATTGCCACATTTCCAACCAGCTTGCTAAACCCTTAACTGCCCTCAGCTTTGCCTTGGGCCATTAACTAACAAACCAAGCATTACCGCAAGTAATGGCCATTTTTGCCAAATGATCATTACTTAATTGAAGTGCATTTTCTGTGTTTCCTTATGTCATGTCACAATGACTATGCAATATTGAATTTCATCCAGATATAAGCAACACACTGAAACAAAGATCCGGTTTAGAGGATTAAACTACACACACTACTTAAAACAGAGTACCTAATGAACAGCTTTTGATATATTCGTGGTGCCATTTTTTTTTTTTTCAATTTTCTCTTCTTCAGAGCAAATCCATCAAGTAATTTAGAAATGGAATTAATGAGGAGGACTTTTCGGTAATGTATACAGTCAAGATACTGTATTATCAAGCTGCGTTATGCATTCATCTGGGTAAGACACATTTGATTATTAGCATTCTGTTCTTCAGCAACAAGCCACATGTACGGTCTGTTGCCATGGCAATAAATTAGGAAGGATTACCTGCCTACTTATCAATTTTTATTAGTGCAATCATCCTACCTGCTTAACAGTAGCATGTTTAAATGGCATTGATAAAAATATACCATGACATCAGGGATGCAACTTAAGCTAATGGATCTGAGAAGGGGGCAATAAAATAATAATACAAAAGACACTCAAATTGTGCAGATGTGGCTCATTTATATGATGAGATCAAAATTCCTAGGGTTTTTTTGGAAAGATTTTAGATAGAGAAAATAGTGGCATAAGAAGAGCCCTATTGCCTAACGGTTCAAATCTAGTTCAGGCCAAAGTTCAGAATAGGGATGGGTAGGCACCTCCCCATCTGGGTTCTCTGGGCGCCTGCCCAGTCCCTGCCTCTGGCCACATGCTCCTGGACCCACGCTTAAGCTTCCCACCACTTGCTGAGCTGCCCGCGCTCACCGGGGCAGCCTCATCGAGCTTCGCGATCACCATTTTTTGAAAAAAGACAATGGTGAGAGCGAAAATGTGCATTTTTGCATATATGCAAAATGGGGCGGTGAATCGCCCATATGCACAAGATTACAGGCGTTTGCTTGCCTGTAATCTTGCATATATGGGCCATTCATGGACCTATTTGCATATATGTGAATGTGCACATTTTCACAAATGTGCATATTTGCATATGCATGAATATGCACATTTTCGCAAATGTACATATTCATGTATATGCAAAATGGGGCAGTGAATAGCTCATATGGGCACAATTACAGGTGCTTGCTTGCATGTGATCTTGCATATATGGGCAACTCACAGCCCCATCTTGTGTATATGCAAATATGTGCTTTTCGTGATCCACATTTTCCCCCCAAAATGGTGATCGTGGAGCTCAACGACAATACCTGGGTGAGTGTGGGTGGCTCAGCGAACAGGGACAGGGGGCGAATGGGGGCAGGGGCTTGGGAATCGTGGCTCAGGGGAGCAGGGGGAGGTTCTCCAGGATTCTCAGATGGAATCAGGTGCCCACACCATCCCTAGTTCAAAATCCTGTTTCTCTCAGTGGCCAACCAGATGCCTCTGGGAAAACCACAAGAAGGACATGAAGGCAATAAACATCTGTTGCTGTGCATTGAAAGGGCCAAAACAGACATTACTTTAAATGTATGCCTAGCAGCTACGTCTTCTTTTCATTTTCACTCTAGAGTAGGTGCAGGGGCCCCCATTAAGACCTTAAAAGTCCCGCTACCCTCCACACTTCAAGTCCAATCTAGATCAGGGCCGTTATGCCTACTCTGGAGTAAAAATGAAAAGGAGGCATAGTTACTAGACAAAGATTTAAAGTAATGTCTTGCAATGTTTTGGCCTTCACATTGCCCCTGAACCTGAAGGTTCCATTTAGCTATCATATCATATCTGCTAGTCAATGATAGGCCTGTGTTCCATGAATTTCCCTTTCAAGCCATCAAATGCAGTAGCCATCACATCTTGAGGCACTGAATTCCAGAAATTGATTATGCACTGCATAAAGAAGTGCTACCTTTTGTGCGTCTTGAATCTCCTGCCGATCAGCTTGATTGGATGCCCAATTTCTCATGAGAAATCCATCTCATGAGAGAGGGAGAAAACAATTATCTCTATCTGCTTCCTCCACACTGTGCATAATTTTACACACTTTTTGATAGGAATTATTTGGTATTGCTGCCTCCTGTTATAAAGGCAGCTGGAAGAGAAAAACAAAAGGCAGAACAGAGCGAGCATTTACCAGTCCCACATGCACACAAAAGGAAAGAGACCACACCTTTTTTTAGTGAAGAAAGTAGGGATGTCAGAGAATTCCAGCACAGATCTTGGTGAGGCCAAATGCCAGTGCATTTGGCCCCCCGAAATCCATGGCAGAACGAAGCCCCCCTGCCCCCCACTCTGCGAAATGGGCCTGGAATGGAGCACCTATCTGCTGCCGTCCGCGCTGACTTGCGAATGGCAGCCGCATCTGCGGCCGCCATTCGCTTCATCCATGTAGCCATGATAGGCTATGTAAATACTTACGTAGCCTATCACGGCTAACACAGGGACGCCATTTGCGTCCGTGCAGAAGCCGTGATAGGCTACGTAAGTATTTACGTAGCCTATCACGGCAAAAGTAAGGGAATGCAAATGGCGGCTACGCCATTTGCGTTCCTTTTTTTTTTTTTTTTGCCGTAATAGCCTACGTAAATATTTACGTAGCCTATCATGGCAAAATACAGGGACACAAATGGCGGCGGCTACGGCAGCCACCATTTGCATCCCTGCAGGCTGCCCAGCAGCCGGATGTCCAGCTGCGGGCAGCCCCAGCTGGTGGCTCCACGGAATCTCCGTGGAGTGGAGCCGGCCAGAGGGAATTTCAGGGGGAGGGATGGAGCGCCTCCCCCCCACCACGAATGTCATCCTTCGAAAAGGTAAGTGACTTTCATACATCCCTAGAAGAAAGAAAAAACAGTTCACTCACAAGTATTCTTGTACACACAAATGCAGGTACAGTGTAGGGTTTCAAAAGGGTTTGTTCAGTCCATTTCTTTGTGTTCTACAACACTGGCAGGAGAGAGAGCAAACCATGTACTCCCAGCAATGGAGGAAGGCAAAGAGAGAGGGGAAGGAAGGGCAGGGGGTGGGAAACTACTGTAGGCTATAGAGATCCTACGGCTAGCTATGCCCATGTATTAACTAACGACAACACTGCCCCCTTCCTGTAACTTGCAGATGCAGTTGCAATACTCCTAACACTTCCATCATGTCCCACATTGGTCTTTATTTTCAAACTAAAAAAAAAGGAAGCTAGAAAAAGACAGGTTTTGTTCATGTTGGGTTCGTTCAAGGCAATTGTTTTAACCAGTCAGCAACCCCCAGGCCACCAAATCCATTCTCTTGGCCCATGCAATCCCATGCTGCCATGATATCATGACTCTCCCATGGACCATGGAGGAAAGTGGAGGTTTTTTCTGAGGCCAGAAGTGCCTGCAAGCAGCACCATCTCCAGGGATTGGGGACCCTTCAGAAGAAGAGATTAACCTAGAATTTTCTCAAACAGCCACTGATGATCTTGAGCGCTCTGTGCAAAGTGATACTGACAGCATTGTAGAGCACCTTGCTGGTCATGGGGCCCAGTACCTTGTCCAACCTTGCCACCCTTTGGAGGCACCTGGCTTAGAGTCATGCACCTAGTCTGGATTCATGCCTAACAAGAAGGAGCAAAGTTCATGAATCAAGGAAAGAATATTTGGGGAATATGAATTCATTCAAGTCATTATGGCTGGGTATATTCAAAGTGCATGATGGGGAGAATCTCACCAATGGGATGCCAATGTCCATTGCAAGTATAATGTCTATACCGGATGTCACCATAGAATCCTGATGGGGTAAGCTGAACAAATCTCAAAATCAATTACTTCAGTGTTTAATTGAGAACTTGTGGAAAAGCTAAGTGGTTCTAAAAGGGTGCTTCCAGATTAGGCTTTTATTGTGCCATTGTCCTGCCTCATTCACATAATTTTACAGGGGGTCCAGAGGATGACATCTTCCACTTGCAGCTCTCCTGTCTTTTCCCACCATTTCTTCCATCTTTTTTTCTTACCGCGGAAAATCCATTATGTAGAAAAAGATGGAATAGCTTCACAATGTCTTTTGATTGGTAGTACTAGGAGCCCTCTGTCTCGAAGCACCTAAAGACTGAAGAAGATTAAATTTAGTGGCATTATTTAAAGGGGTCAGAAGAAATAGTAAGGACCTGACAATAACAGGCCTGTCTGCTTCATTTCTTTATCTAGGCCACTATTGTAAGCACCTACAAGACAATGGAGTGATTAGATTGCTAGGAATCAATATGAGTTTGTAAAGGATAAAATTTTTCCAGATTAGCCAGGATTGTTCCAGGAAAGGATAAACCAAGCAAGCCAGATGAACAGCATATGTACAGTCTGCTTTAAATTAAATTACTTTTGAACTACCAATATCCTGTGGAATTAAAATATCATGTTGAAGGGCAGAAGAAGTTGCAATTTGACATTTAGTTGAGGGGAATCAAAGTCAACAATGAAGCAATGTCAAATTATATTGATCAGTTAGGGATGATGATCATAGAATCATAGAATAGTAGGGTTGGAAGGGGCCTACAAGACCATCAAGTCCAACTGCCTGCTCAATGCAGGAATCCAAGTCAGAGCATCCCTGACAGATGGCTGTTCAGCCTCGTCTTGAATGTCTCCAATGTGGGAGAGCCCACCACCTCCCTAGTGGTAATTGCTTCCATTGTCATATTGCTCTCAGTCAGGACGTTTTTCCTGATGTTCAGCCGGAATCTGGCTTCCTGTAACTTGAGCCCATTATTCCCTGTCCTGCACTCTTGGCATGATGGAGAAGAGATCCTGGACTTCCTCTGTGTGACAGCCTTTCAAGTACTTGAAGAGCGCTATCATATCTCCCCTCAGTCTTCTCTTCTGAAGTTAAACATGCCCAGTTCTTTCAGCCTCTCCTCACAGGGCTATGTTTCCAGTCTCCTGATCATCTTTGCTGCCCTCCTCTGAACCCTCTCCAGCTTGTCTGCATCCTTCTTAAAGTGTGGTGCCCAGAACCGGACACAGTACTCCAGATGAGGCCTAACCAGTGCTGAGTAGAGGGGAATTAGTTGTTCACAGGATTTGGAAGCTATGCTTCTATTAATGCAGCCCAAAAGAGCATTTGCCTTTTTTGCAGCCACATCACATTGTTGGCTCATATTCAGCTTGTGATCAACAACAATTCCAAGATCCTTCTCGCTTGTACTGTTGTTGAGCCACGTATCACCCATCTTGTAACTGTGCATTTGGTTTCTTTTTCCTAGGTGCAGAACTTGGCATTTATCCCTATTAAATGTCATTCTGTTGTTTTCTGCCCAGCGCTCCAGTCTATCCAGATCACTTTGAATTTTGTTTCTGTCTCCCAAAGTATTAGCTATCCCACCCAATTTTGTGTCATCTGCAAATTTGATCAGCATTCCCTGCACCTCCTCTTCCAAGTCATTAATACAAATGTTGAAGAGCACTGGGCCCAGGACTGAGCCCTGCGGTACCCCTCTCATTACCTCCCCCCAGTTTGAGAAGAATCCATGGATAAGCACTCTTTGAGTCCGATTCTGTAGCCAACTGTGGATCCACCAGATCATTGTTTCATCTAGCCCACTTTGAGCTAGTTTGCTAATGATGATGATGATGGATCCAGATTTAGGCATGTGCAACTGCGCTGGTGAACGTAGATTTCCCCGCCACCTAATCCCCATGGTAGCCACTTCTCCCCCCTGACAATGCTAAACAGAGAGTCAGTGGATCCTGCTGAATGGAGCAAGCTGGGCTGTGGGGGTTTGATGGGGAAGGGAGAAATTTCCCCAAATTGGGCAGAGATAGAGCTCCACTCACAGGAGGTGTCTCTGCTCCACTCACAGAGTGAGACAGAGACAGTGAGACAGAGTCAGACTGAATGAGTCTGAGTGAGTGAGACAGAGGTCTGCTCAATTTTCAGAGATCTCCCCATTCCCCCTACATCCCAGCCTACCGAATTCCTTATTTGTGTAGCATTTTCACGAGACTAGAGGAGTTGACATGGGGAGAGGTGGGGAAGTCTGGTTCTGCCGGCCCCATTGCACATGCCTAAATCCGGATCCAACCTGACCTTGTCTTTTATTTTTTATATTATATTATATTATATATTATATATTATATATTATATATTATTATTGTTGTTGTTGTTGTTGTTATTCCTCATGGAACTAGTCCCTTATAGATGCAAGACTGGGGCCTGTTTCGTGTCATCTAAATATGTTTAAGTAAATTCCTCATTTCCAGGCATCCACCATATATATGGAAATAATCTGGTCAATCCAAATTATTTTGGGACCTTGCTGGGCTCAGCCAGTCAACCAAGATGGAGGGCATCACATCACACTTTTGAAATATTACATATCCATTGGCATAGCCAGTATACAATGAGAGAGCACAAAAGGTATGGCATCTAGAAATGCTGTTCGCAATACATTGCAGTATTTTTATTAAACAAGCCTAGACTTAGGAGTATCATATTGGATAAATTTAGGAGAAAACTGCCTTAAGTGATGTTTGGGTTGGCCCAGAAGGCAACATTTGGTTATACTTTTCCCTCTCCTTTGAAGGGTAGAAGCCTTGACAAAGGTGAAAGCCTCCACCAAGGCTGCTGTTGTCCTGTAGCTTGTTGTCCTGTAGCCTTGTTGGCAGAATCTATTTGCCTCACAGTCACTGCCTGTGAGGAGAAGCATGAGAATGGGAGTGACACCAGTACCCCATAGGGATGGCTAAGAATTTCATTTCAGTTCGGTTTTGAAAATAATTTGCTTGAATTTGCAAAGTTCTCCGTATTGGGGACAAAAAGAACTTGAGATTTAAACAAATTCAGATGTGGGAGAAACTGAAACGGACAGATTCATCCATCCTGGCCCAGGCTTCGAGTGCTTTGGTCTTAAATGTCTAACTTTGAATCCCTGCGTATTCAGCCATGTCTGTAGGGCTGAATTGGCGTTGCCACCTCCTTTTTTCTGGCAGGCTCCTCATCTTTGAGGAGCATGTCTTTAAAGATGGCAGGCAAGCACATCATGGTCCTCTCCATGCCGGGAATAGTTGCCCCTATGGAACTGAGCTGATGCAGAAGGGTGAAAATTTCATTTTGGTTCATTTTTTGTAAGAATATGCCCATCATGTATAAATGTCTTCATATTCAGGGGAGAGAAAATGAGATTGTAAAAGAACTGAATGCAGGAGAAGGCAAAATTGAGTTTCACTTATCTCTAGTGCCTCCTGTGTCTGCTAACAGGACGCATGGGCTTCCATTCAGGCCTCAGCAGCATTCTGCGGCCTCAAAAGCCCCACCCAACCACCCCTTTGGCTCCCAGTGTGAGATGAGCCAGTCACCTTTCATAGCTCAGAAGGGAGTTTTTGGTAGTTCTTACAACTGGCTGCAAGGAACACCTTTTTTTCGCCTACTCCACACTTCAGGGCCTACAGGAGAGAGATGATGATGATTTACAGTTCAGCTCATCTAGCTTGTACATTTACAGTGCTGGCTCAGGATGGGTTGGGAGGTAACTAAGCACAGGCTATGCTGCTGAGCACCCTTGAGGCATCTTCACTGTGAAGGATGGTCACTTACCAAACCACCTCTCACAGCTGTCTGGCCTGAGGGTATATGGCAAGGTAGCTACTCCCAGGCCACTTCATCCAATCAAAGGCTGTACGGCTGGGGTGGGGCTCTGCCAAGAGCATCCCTGGCACATCTGAAGTCGAGCAGGCAGCAAAAGCACAGATCAGTCAGCGGACGGACCTGCTACTTAAAATCCGGGCGGTGCTCCCCAATTTCAGATAGACACCCAGAAAGGACCCACCTAACTCTCACCTGAAGTGCTGTTGGGGATGAGCTTGGTACGTTAGAGAGAATTTCCTGCTTGCTGCAAATCCCTTTAAATAATAACAAAGCCGTGAACCCTTACACAATCCATGCTCTGCCTTGAGTCTTCATTCTGGGGTGTGAGGAACAATGAATTGTGTTTCCTTCATAGGTACAATGCAGGTCAAAATTGTTTAATCCTTTTTGCCTGCCCTGGGCACAACGCCCCCTTTTCAGTCTCATGAATTTTTGACTACATTGGTGGTGAGAAGGCAGGCTCACCGAAGGAGGAGGCGCACTGAGGATGCCTTGAGTTTGGCCCTCCCAAACCTGGAGCCGGCACTCAGCAGAAATATAAAGTAACTAGCAGGGGGCAGTGGAGGCTGGAGGCTCCAGTTTCAGAAGGGCAGTGATTCCATCTGGGTTTAAGTTAGAACCAGCCAGAACTCTAAAGGAGCTATCCAAGGTGCTTCACCCTATTCCCAAAATGAGTGCAGCACCTTGGGTAATACTTTTAGGGCTCCAGCTGATTATAACTAAAACCCAGAATGGAATCACTGTTTGTCTGACACTGGAGCCACCAGCCTTCACTGGCAGGGGGGAAAGCATATAAGGGACATAGTGTGACTTGAGTGGACTTCGACTTGCACAATGGGACTTCTTTCTGCCCTTCTCCTGCCTGAAAGCTCCCGTGTGCCACCAAAATTTGCTCTGGAGGGTCTCCCAACCCTCTGGAGCAGATTTGAGGTTGTGGTGGGGAATGCGGGGGACAAGGGGAAGTCCATTCCCCTGGCAGATGGCCAGTGCTGGATTCAACCCACAAAGAGGAGTTTCACGCTGACCAAAAGAAAGGCTCACTGAATCCACAGTTTTGAAGTGACTCTATTTTTTGGATCAAGGCAGGCAGAAGTCTGAGGCTGTGACCTGCTTCATAGGGAATATAATCCACTGGTGGAGACTGTCCACCAAAAAGACCTTTGTGTTTCACACATAAAGGCAGGGAGTGGAGTGTGCAAGGGCTTAGGGGGGTTCCATGCCTCCCCTCTTTAAACTCACACACAGTCACTCAAATGCATGAATAAAGCTCCTGGCTCCACTTAATCTACCTAAGACTTTACTTGAAAAGACAAACTCTCTAAAGCTAGCCTGATTTAAAATAGAAATGTGATCCTTTAAAAACAAAACAATGGACTACTTTGGAATCTAACTCAAGAAGATGACTCATTGGCTGTACTCGCTATTGTGGATTTAGTTGTGCACGTATCGAGAAGCCATTCAGGCTCTACACAGCACAAGAAGTGTGATGTGCTGAGAGCTGATCATGTGGAGATATTTTTGGAGGAGCACACAATATGAAGAGTTACCACTTATTGTCTGTGCAGCAAAATAAATAACTAGATCTCTATGCTTACCTTAAAGGTGTCCTCTGGAAAGACTATATTTAAACTGCTGCTGACACACATTATTGTCTAATGCTGACCTGATCCAAATCCGGAACATTTTTGTCCAAGTTATTTCCAGAGCTGCTTAATTTAAGCTTCTTTATTTACAAAGTATGACAGATATCTAGCCTAATAGGATATATAATGTCCTGTTTGTATTGTATGCAATGATGTTTAAGCCTGAGGATGCTGAATGTCATTTTGTGCATTTGTCTCTAATATTTTATTGATGCCTCTACTAACAATTAACTTACAAACAACACAACTTACTGCCCATTATACATAGCTGGGTGACACTTCAGGAAAAGCAAGTGAAAAGGGATGTCTTGAGCCATTGGTTGGCATCAGGCCCAACATGGCCAAAAGAGAGGGCGAATTCCTGTCTAGCAAGTATACTGTCATAATCATTCTTCTAAAAACATTTTAGTTGTAAACATAGTGCTTTCTGGAGGGGGAACGAAATGTTTCCCTGTGAAATACCTTGGAGGCTGTTCTCATACCTTGGTGGCATTGCTGTGAATTTGTAGCACTCCATGGTTGTCCACAGCACATAACGTTGTAGCCATCCCACAGCCACCCCGGAGCTTTCAGTGGAAAAAACAGAGTTCCTGAGACTAGTTATACTCTGATTGATTTGTTTAATTCATTTCCTCCTTGCTTCTGGTGCTGTGTGGTCTATCCTCTGCATTTCCTTTGGCATGGTAGGCCTGCCCCAGGGGTGTGCCTTTTACCTGTCCATGACCTCGATGAGCCCAGACAAGGCATGTTTCCCCTCCCATTCAGAAAAGTATCACCAAGCAGTACATGCACGATTAAGACAATATTGCTATCGCTCAGATAAGCTCATCTGCAAATACTGTCTCCTTCCCAAGCTGCGAACAGGGCTTCATCACCTTTCATGCCACACTTCCCACACAGCAGACGTTTCACACATCATAGATGAAGGGAGATCGTACGGCACAAAGCAAACCTGAGTGACCCCCGACCCTTCTGTGCATGTGTACTCTGAAGTAAGAAATAAGCATTTAAAGAGTTAAAGGCTACGTTTAGAAACTTGCCCTAAAGCAATCTTTTGCTTCTCTGTGAAATCGCTATCTCGGTGTTGTGCTTCTTTGATGTTCAAAGAGTTTTTGACATTATGTAAAGTCTCAGTACCTTGGAGATCATGGGAGCTTCTCATCTCATTGCGAGCAGGGAAACAAAGGAAGGGGGGTAGAAAGGGGGGAGTTTGGCTTCTCAAGGCAAAGGTGCACACATTGGGGGAAAAGGGGGCAATAATGTAGTAGCAGGGGGGAGCCTTCAGAATTGTGAATGAGTTGCTCTCCATTCATAATATCATAGTAGTAGCTGGGGGGAGCCTGGACAGTGGGGGGAAACAAACCTCTCTCATTGGTTGAGCAGCCCCTGCCAGTCTGATGATGTTCAGTTCTCCTCCCCGCCTCCCCAGAAGTATGTTCCTTTCAAGCAGATTTTAAAGGTAGTGCACACTCGGCTTTTCTTGCTTCGTGTCCCCCCAATGGACCACAGCTGATACCATGAAAATCTGGGTAATCATCCAATGTGCTTCTCAATCTGTTGTCATGGAGATCCCCCCTTGCTCACATTCATACTGATGTCAGTGGGAACACAGCCTGTGTTCTGCTGTCTACAACTTTGGTGTATTCCATCCAAATGACATGAAATTCACAGGCTTTCTACTTCTTTGCAAGGGCGTAACACTTGCAAAATTACAGACTACGTGGACAAAGTCCATTTTATTCAAAATTAGAGCAGGGGTGGCATCCTATAAGTTTCCCAGTCTTTTCAATGGGAACCCACCCTCCAGCTTGTACCTCTGACATTTCCCATTTAAACGGCAGGACATTTCAGATCTTCTACAACACCCCAAAAAACAACTTGCCAAGTTTCAAACAGACTGGACTAACATAGCACCATAGCTGCTAGTTCTACAGAAATACAAGGAAGATTTTATTGGAGAAGAGAGACTGACTGACAAGTCAACTACAGAAAGAAATCTTCCCTTTGCCCACTGTTACTGGAGTCCATGCTGGGTGACTGTAATGAGAAGTGGACCAAGAGACTCTTTCGGATTGCTAGAGACTTCTTTAAGACCTTGAACTAATGTTTCTTTGCTTCAAGTTGGAGAGCTGGTATGTCTTGCCAGCTTCACAGCTTCTCAGTTTTATAGCTCTCTCTGTTTCGCCCTCCCTTTGATGGTTGTACAGAGAGTGTTCCAGGAATTTATCCATTTACAATACAATGCAATTTGCAATTTGCAATGCCTCCTATCTGAAACTGTTGTGAGAATCTGGAACAAAAATGAGAAACTAAAAATGACGTTGCCCACATTAGTTTCTCACTCTCATTTTGGTTTTCACATTAGCTTCACATTGAACCTAATGAGAAACTAATGCGGGTTCATTCCTTTAGTTTTCCATTAGTTTCTGAAATGAATGCATACCCTGACTTCAGACCCATTTCTGCATGATTTGGTGTATTCTTCCTGGGAATGGTGATGTCACCACGTAGACGATCAAATCTGGCTGTGTGAGGGCCTACCTGAGGGCAAAAGAAGCCAGTTCAGACCGAGTACAAGGTGTCCTGCGTCACATTGTCTTCACCCTGAATGGAAATGCCACAGCGGCTGTCAGCTGCATGGTGCTAAGGAGGAGAGCACAGCTGCCACCTGACTGGGTGTGTGTGGGGGGGAGAGCAGCCTAGCTGCACCTGAGTGGTGTGGGGGGGTGGCTACTGCATAACCACGCTGTGAACACATTCATGTCCTTTCAAGCCGCCCAGTCAATGAAAGCAGAGGATGTGTGTCACAGTGGACAAAAGGCTTGCAAAGCTCCATCCCCCATTTCAGCTGAACCCTAATAACATAAAAGTTCTTGCCAGAGACCTGAACCACCATAAACGATCAGCAATCAAAACAAAACTACATTAAAAAAAGATCTTCCCCTTTAAGACTTTTCCATGTTCCTGAATGATTTTGCTTATGGTATAAAAGGGAAAACTGTGCTTAGTTCTGCTGCTATCCCACACTGCAGCACCTAACAGCATAGCGACCAAATGAGACTTTTCCCTCAGGAGAGCCAATACATACTAAGTGAAAGAAAACGCATAGACTTAGCCAATCACGGTGATCAGATTTCCGTATGTCCTTTGTGCAATTCAGCTTTTCTCGTCATTTCATGTAAGTAGTCTGACAGACAATATGAAGCACTGAAGCCTCATCAGCATAGAAAATAAGACCATGATTCTAAAATTAGGTACAACCCAACAATGCCTACTTTGTATATAAATTTGCACATGCAAGAACATTATCATTAATGGTTGGCTTTCATTAAAAATCAGATTTTGCTCTTTCAGTCGAACAGCGCCATTATCAGTTGATGAGATTATATATATCACAATGGCAAAAGGGGGGGCGGGGGCATCTATTTTAAGCTCCAGAAAGACTTATGGGCCTATGGTACCTGTAGAACAGATGATGCAATAAACTGGAAGACACATGCTGAACAACAAAATTGGAATAATTTATCCACATAATATTGATGGAGCCTATTTAAAATCTCATCCCATTAATAATATACATTGCTCAGCTAATGAGTATAAAGAAATTAACAGCTTTTATTCGAAAACCCAAACAAGGAAAAAAATGCTATGGTTTGCAAATGTGCACTTGTGCAAATATCACCCCCACCACCCCCCAAGTAAGAAAGTGGTCTGCAAATCTGTAGAATCCACATGACTCAGAAAAAAGTCAGTCCACTGAGGAATCTGCAAGTTGGATACAAAGAAATCCAAGCTCATTTGAACCCACTGTGGATTTGTCCAACATCCTTTGAGCCCACTGTAGATTTGTCCAACAACATCCCTAGTCAAAACAAAGATGGTACCTTTGTACCCGCCCCAACAGGAAGCACATCTTTAATGAGTCCCTTCCATTCTTTTTTCTCACCCCACCTTCACCCATCAAGGCAATGATGGAAGCACCTTTACTTTGCTTTACCCCCCCCCACACACACACACAACATCTCTGGTGATGTGCAAAAGAGGGCTCCTTCATGCTCCTTCGTTTGTTTGATGGTTGCCTAATATTTCTAGCAAGTTATTTATCCTTTATTCAGAAACCCATAAATCACAATACATTGAAAAACATATACACAGTTCAATACCTGTATTTGGAACATTCTGTACATATATCTTGGCTTCCTGGATATTTGAAAGAATAAATCAATAAGAAAAAGAATTTTCTGAGCTGATTCTGTATGCTTTCTTCTGTTTTGTGTTTTTCTGGTCTTTTTTTGTTGTTGTTCCTGTGAATTTTTTAAACACTTTGTGAGAAGATTAATACATAAATCCTGTTAACAATAATGAGATTTACTCATACAACTCCCTACACACCTCTTTAGAAATTTAGCCCTTAAGCTTAGAAAGCATTTGGGGGATAATTATATTTTTCCTATTCATTGCCTGTTTACAGATTAAACGTACTGTGCTGTAACTATACAAAGGAGTTTCTCCTGGTAATGTTTTTTTTCCCCCCGCTTCCATTTCATGGAATAGAATTATTACATCCAAAACCATCCATGATACATGAGGATATGCATTATTCCCTTTGGAGTCTCAGGAATCAGGATAAGTGAACCGACATGATGAGTAAGATGTACTGTATATTACATCGAGGTATAAATGAGCAAGGCAATTTGCGTGAAAGTTATCACATTCAGGATATCGATTCTCAGCCCAGCTGAGAGTCACCACGTTTTGTGTGACAAGGTCACCACTAAGCTGATCCCTACTGTCCAATAGAGAGCTGTGCTCTCATTTTATAAACCAGCCCCATCTTCTTCCTTTCATTATGGTGCTTTATGGAGCCAGAGGTAGTTCAACCATTATGATCAGTAAAGTACGGGGCAGGACAACTAGGGATCCTTGCCCTCAGGCCACTTGCCTTTGTCCCCAGCTCTAGGAATAAAGTGGCAAGATGTAATTCTGGGGTTAACAATGGCCACAAGTTTATTATTTGTGAGTTCAGCAATGACAAACTAATCTATTTATTCTAACCCAACATCCCAATGCAGATAACTATTTGGTCTGTGAAGCTAAATGTCAGTTTACCGTAGCCTCAACATGTACAGCAGGGGTGGGCCATCCGGGTGCCCTCCAGATGTTTTGGGCTACAATTCCCATAAGCTCTGGACAGCATAGGCAATGGTCTTGGATTCTGGGAGTTGTAGTCCAAAACATTGGCAGAGCACCAGATTGTCTATCCGTGATTTAGAGAAACTCCTACTGCAGCCCCAACATTTAGAGTAGGGGTGTGGCCCACAGGACAAATGCACCCAGCCCACCTCCCTGCTCTCACCCCCACATTTCAAGGAGAAAGTTTTGTTTTTTAAAAAACATGGCATCCTTGATGGCTACAAAGTGTAAAAATGGGGAAAGTTAGCTTGCAAACAAGCTAATTTTGACCCTTTGAGTGGTCAGTAGCTGCTACAGACATGATTTCTTAATATTTTATTCCTTTTTTGGCACCCACTGGGGGGGTGCAACCTGGGGGATCCTGGACCTCCCACATTTTTCCATGATGATTTAGAGTGACTCGGGGCCCAAACAGACATTAATGTAAATGTGTATCTAGCAGCTATGTCTTCTTTTCATTTTTACTCTGGTGCAAGGGCCCCAAAGCAAATCTTTGAAGCCCCATTACCCCCCCCCCATGCTAGGGTCCTGATCTGGACTAGGACTTCTGCACCTACTCTAGAGTAAAAATGAAAAACAAAACATGTAGCTGCTGGACACAGATTTAAAATAATGCCTATTTTGGCTCTCAGTGCTGCTGATCAGGCTAAATCCTATTTCTGGCATCTCATAGCCTTGGGTGTCTTGAAGAAGTGCTGACCTCACTGCTGAGCTCTTTGACCCAGACTTCCAGGTAAGGGAGTAATCCTATCATCCTATGTCAGTGGCTAGATGGCCATAGGATATGTGGTTTTCCCTTCCCTTCTCTCCCTTCCGCTCTGCCTCACAGGCAGTGCGGAATGGCCCTGCACTACCCACTCGGAAGAGGAGTACAAAGTGGCCAAAATGGGGCACTCTGGGGCAGGAAAGGTGGAAATGCTGGTACAACACATCCTATGTGTCATCCAGCAGCCTCCTCACCCACTCCACCATCTAGCTGCTAATGCAGGGCAGGAGAAGTGCGGAGGGAATGATCCCCTTCTGCCGAGTTTGGAGGCGGCCGCCTATCCCCATAGGATTGTGCCCTTAGTCAGTCAATCCTCAAAGGAAATCACTTCCTGGTCTTCTTGAGCCCTATAGCTTTCGGATGCTGGTCTAGAAAAACTCCTTTTACCAACCAATGCTTCAGGGTACCTGCCAAATCCCCTAATCCCCCACTACCCATTGAACTGGCCAGACAAAAGCAGTTGTGACTCTGACCTATTTAGTAGAGCTGTGCACAAATGGCCTCTCAAAATCATCCAGCCTATTTGGGGGCAAAGAAATTGGGGGGACAATTTCACCAAATTTCTCCCAGGGGAGGAGAAATTCTCCAGCAGTTTCTCACAGATAGGACTTGCTATTGCCAGGGGTTGTAGCACAGCTTCTTTTTTTTCCCCTAAGGGTTTTTGGTTTATTGCACTGTTCCTGCAGGTGGCAACAGCATAAACGCTGGTGAGGTTTCCACTTATTTGAGGCAGATTTTTGATTTTTTGATTTTGTTTTTGAAAACAAAAATTACCACTGCAACGTGGCAGAGGGTGCTGTGTGTGTTTTCTCTCTCACACACACATCTTTCCATTGCTCTGCAGCCTCTCAGGCCACCTGCACTTTCCGAACTGAAAAAGCCCTGTGGGAGGAATTGCCTCCTGATGTCTTCCTCACGATGGCCTTAACTGAAGTGCGGGAAGCCGAGGAGGTTACAGACTTCCACAGAGATTACTATACAGTGACAGACAGGACACTCATGCACACTCCTCAGCCACCTCATAAGTAAGGTAAGCACAAGAACCCCAACCCCAACCCATGAGAATTTCCCCCAAATTTGCCCTCTGTTGAATTGTTTTTAGAAAGCAATTTCTTTTCTATCAAATTGAATTAGAATGGTCGAAAAAAAAATGTGGGAGAAATTTTCAGCACAGCACTACTATTTAGTACTACCAAAGTGCTAAATCCAAATGCACTAAATTAAAAAGCTCAAGAGGCAGTTCTGGATGCAATATAGCCAACATTCTATGAACAATACCTGTAAAGAGATTCCATGTAAAAACATGCCACAGCTTCCCCCCCCAAAAAAAAGTATAATGAAGGACTCTTGTCACTCTCCAGCTTGGCTATTATTAAAATCAGTGCCTGTAATTAATAAATGGTATCATCACATTTCTGGAATTGAAAATACTGTTTTCAATACTGTCCAAATTTCAAATTCTTTATCAGATTTTGACAGGTTCACAGTTGACCTGAGAACAGCGGAAATGTGATATTGCTAAAACAGCATTTCCTTAGTCAAGGGAGATAGCTACACTGGTCTGATTTCCCAGAGATTTTCTGACTCTTTAGAGCATAAGGCCTCAAGGCATGTCCCTTTAGGCACCTCCTGGTGGAAGGCAACAAAAAATCCCATGAGCTCAAATGAGACGATGAAGAAGAATGACTGTGGGAACTACCTCTTTTGTGTACAGTATATATACAGTGCTGTGCAGTGTAATACATCACAGGAGTTCACCAATGTCACTCTAGGTTGGAATTCTTATGTGAACTCTGTTAGACAGCAAGACAGAATTGTTTTCAATGTCGTCCTTAGGGAGTCCTTCAAGAAAGGAAAAACAGTGATTTGGAAGGTTCATTTCAGTGCCATGTAACAGAGATCTTAAGGGTTACTCTGTACCAATACCATGTTTCACAGCTGTGTTCTGTTTTCTACCAGAAAAAAAACATTAAAATGCTTTGGCAAATGTGTGTGTGTGAGAGAGAGGGAGAGTTGCTTCTTCCACATGAGAGACCAGGGTTAAATCCCTGCTTAGGTAGACATCATGACATGACCTTCAGTAAGGGTGCAATCCTATGCATGTTTAGATAGAAAAAAGTCCTGCAACTTCTAGCATTCCTCAATCAGCCATGCTGGCCGTAGAATGCTGGGAGTTGTAGAACCTTTTTCTGTCTAATCATGCATAGGATTGTGCCCTAAGTCTCAGTTCTTTATTTCTTAAAAAGAAATGGCGGGTGGGTGGGGTTTATGACCAATCTCAAGGATGGCCCACTGTCTGGTTCTTGTCCCCTGGGCAATGTTACCCAGTCCCTGGCAAAGCTACCCCATTTTCATCAACATATGGTGAAATGGTTTCCCACAGTTTCACATTCTGAGAAAGAAGAGGGGAAATGTTTTCAAGTTGTAAGAAATACTTCAATCCCCCATTTTAATGCTATACCTCTGTTTCTGATTTTGTATGTAAGCGTTATGCAATGTATCGATATACCCGTCGGCATGCAATGTTATGCCTAAGAACTTGTGTTCCATATCATAAAGCCTTTGTTGTCATATGCCAACACTGTTGTGTTGTATGCCAACCACACGTGAGGGCCTCATTTTCCGCAACAAAATGCGCTGCTGCTTCCTGGTGGCTAGATGCAGAAGAGTAGAGGGGCACAAGACATTTTTGTTTTGTTCCATAAACCACTCATTTTCAATATTCAAACTTACTGGTTTAGTTATTCATTTGTTGCAATCAGAACAAATCATTTTGTTATCAGTCATTGAGGCCGCATATGTTTTTGGTATTTATGTTCATTTGGATTCCTTTTCTTTCTGTTTTTAACATTATTTTGCTTCCACTTCTCATGACAGAGCTGGAGTAAGGATTTCAGCAGACTCTCCTGGAGGTTGCCATATAGGATAGTATGGCTGCCAAGTTTTCACCCAGAATGCCCCAGATATGGTGGTTGCCATGTTGTCCTGGAATGCCCTGGATCAATATAATGTCCAGGGCTGTCGGGGGGGGGGGGATTGGTGACTGCCAGGAATAGTCACCAAATTCAGCTCTGCTGCTGCCACTGCAATCAGAATAATCCCCTTCAACCCTCAAATGGTACAAATGAGTACAATGGGAAATACCAATGAGTACCAAATGGAGTTCCAAATGGAACACTTTTCACCCTCTGCATCCATTTTATTTGTGGTGAAATGAATGTACCTCTTTACAGAATAGAGAGGTCCTCCAAAGGTTTTTGGTCAACCCTGGCCTGTCTCACAGAATTGTTGTGAAATATCTGTCTATCACCTAATATCCCATGATTGATCAGTCTCTGAATATTTTTAAATCTATTCTCTTTCCGAACCACTTTGCTACTAGGACAAGAGAGGTAGCAATCTTGGTTTAATCAACAGGTTATGCCCGCTCCACCTGGACTCAGAGGCAGCCTGAACTGGCCTGAGGCACCCTGCTTCAATGTGGAGTTCGAACTTTGGGCCTAAGTGGTGCACAGCCCAACTATTTTGCATCCCATGTCTTAAAACAGAGCTGGGTAATATGTATGTATGTATGTATGTATGTATGTATGTATTTATTAAATTTCTTAATTGCCCATCTGGCTGGTCACCCGGCCACCCTGGGCAATGTATAATGGTACAATTTAAAACAGTAAAATTATACATTAAAACATTATTTAAAAATACCCTAACCCCCCCCAAATGCCTGCCTGAATAACCAAGTTTTCAGTGCATGGCGGAAGCTCATTAAAGAGGGGGCATAGTGGAGTTCCCTAGGGAGGGAGTTCCACAGAATGGGGGCCACCACAGCGAAGGCCCTCTCCCTTGCCCTCACCAGCCTAGCTGTCCTGGCTGATGGGACAGAGAGAGGGCCATCCGAGGCTGATCTTGTTAAGCGGCCTGTCTGGTGTTGCTGGAGGCGCTCCTTGAGATAGGCTTGGCCAGAACTGCATAGGGTTTTAAAGGTCAAAAACAACACCTTGAATTTGGCCTAGAAAACAACTGGTAACCAGTGCAACTCCTTCAGCACCGGAGTGATGTCATCATGCCGGCGGCTGCCTTTAATCAGGCGAGCCGCCGCTTTCTGCACAAGCTGCAGCTTCCGAACCGTCTTCAAGGGTAACCCCACATAGAGCGCATTACAGTAGCCTAGACGAGAGGAGACCAGGGCATGTACTACCGATGGGGGCAGATGGTCGGGAAAGTATGGGCGCAGCCACCGTATCAAATGGGGTTGGTACAACAACGCTGTCCAGCTCACGGCTGACACCTGAGCCTCCATGGACAGCTGGGAGTCCAAAATGACCCCCAGGCTGCGGACCTGGTCTTTCAAGGGTAGCTGTACCCCATTCAAAACCAGGTCAACATCCCCCAACCTACTCTTGTCTCCCACCAGAAGAACCTCGGTCTTGTCACGGTTCAGCTTATTCCTCCCCATCTAGCCACTCACCATCTACAGACATTTGGACAGGGATTCCACAGCCAACCCTGGTAAAGATTTGGATATAGAGCTGCGTGTCATCTGCATATTGATGACACTGCACCCCAAACCTCCTGATGATAGCCCCCAGCGGCTTCACATAGATGTTAAATAGCATTGGGAGAGGATGGAACCCTGTGGCACCCCACACATGAGTGGCCATGGGTCCGACACCTCCTCTCCCAGTGCTACTGTCTGGTACCTGCCAGAGAGGAAGGACCAGAACCACCATAACACAATGTCTCCAATGCCCATCCTCTCCAGGTGGTCCAAGAGGATACCGTGGTCAACGTGGTCAATTTGTGCCCCTCCAGAAGTTTTGGCCTATAACTCCCATTGGTTATGCTGGCCAGGGCTGATGGGAATTTATAGGCCAAAACATCTGAAGGGCCACAAGTGATCCACTCTTGTCTGAAAAAAACCCCATTAATTTATTGGCTGATGGTCTTCTTGACTCCATCAGCTACAGCAATCCTAGGAAATTGGTGCTATGCGTAACATAAGAGAATGTCAGTACAAACTCAGTATACTCAGTGACAGAAATAGTAGGCGATAGGAAAGAAACTTGCCATTAAAAAAATAAAGACTGAATGAGTGAACTTGTGCAGAGATTCTCTGAAGTAATATATAATTCCATAAATAAATGCATCCCATAGAGCAGATGGTGCCTTGATGTAAGACACCAAGGCTAGTAATATGCAGATGACACCATATGATAGGGTTTATATCCAGTGACCCACAGACTGTTGATTATCATGACCTCTTGTGTCCATATGGGATTTATGATAATTAGGAGTGTGTACAGTTTAAAAAAATCTCTTGATTTTTTTCTATAGTTCCCTTGACAGGCCACACTGTTCAACTGACATGTCCCAAATCCACATTTTTCAGCTTCAATTCAACTTTTTTTTTTTTTAAGGTGTTTCAAGCCAGTTCCTTGGGCCATGCACAGCCTATGTAGATTGGGAAAACTGTTTAAAAAGAGAAGTCCACATTTTGAAGTTGAAATTAACTAATTCACTGATTAATGTTGGTCATCAATTAAAATTAAGCTGTCTGATATCAAATAGTGATTAAAGAAATTAACTCTGTTGTCCAACTGTGACTTCTCCAGCCAAACTTCTTGTTCCTGTCTGTTCTCACTCTCCTCTTACTTCTGGACAAGTTCTTGAGCTGTGAATCTTCTTTGGTCTTTTCTTGCTTATATTATGCACCGCGCAACTCTCTCTGGACACAAACAACCCACTGCGTCATTCACCTACACAAGGGCCACATTTGGCTGTGTCATACAAAGCTGCCATTAATTTCACCAGGACTTGCGCAAGAGAGCAGCCCTGCGCTTTGTGCTAGCACTGTGCCGAATTTTTCAATCTGTTTATTTTTGACCATTCATTGGGAGAGGGGTGAAAAGAAATCACACCCCAAAAATTGTGGGAAGGGGTGAGAATCCCGGAGAAATTTCTCAGGGTGTAGGGCTTCAGGGTTTACCTTACTATAAGAAGGTGGGCGAGGGGTGTGTGCGTATGCTCTTTCTTTTACCATTTCCCCCCATTCTGTTCCTGCAGCCTCTCCAGCTCCTTCAGCTTCCTGGAAAGTGCCCTGGAGAACTTATCCAGGACTTCCTCCCTTGGGGCTTCCCTGTGCTGCAGAATGCTTGAAAACCAAGAGAGGCATTTTTGTTTTTGCTTTGTTGTTATTAAAAGTCCTCTTAACAACAAGAAGAAGGAAAATGATAAGAAACATAATTATAACTCCTCGCTCAGCTTTTAGGCGCTCAGCAGGCAGCCGCACTGGAAAGCCCCAAGGGAGGAAGTCGTGGCTAAGTCCTCCAGGGGGCTTTCCAAGAAGTTCAAGCAGCCGGAGAGGCTACAAGAACAGAATGGGGAAAACCGGTAAAAGAAAGAGCGCATACACACACCCCTCGCCCACCTCCTTACAGTAAGGAAGCCCTGTACCCTGAGAAATTTCTCTGAAATTCTCAGTGACCCAATGAAAGAGTCAGAAAAATGACTGCCTCTTTCACAGGGAAACAAAGAGGCAGCGAGAGGGCAGGTGGGGTTTCGGCACAGTGCTAGTTCATGCCGTTTGCCTCCAGCAGCTTTAGCCTTTATTTACATGATTGAGCACTATAGGAAACTAGATGCTAGACTATAGCCCATTAGTCCAATCCAGCAGGGCTCTTATGTCCTTAAATGTGGCATGGGTGGGAAAGACAAACTTATCCATATGGCTATCTGGGTGCTGGGCATCAACTTCAACTCAGCTAATATGCACGCATTCAGAGCACAGCAGGGATCAAAAGCCTAGGCAGATATTGAACAGCTAACATTGTATGTGTAATGGCTAAGGACCCCATATAAAGGATACTCTGGGTGCATGCAACACTGCATGGGTACATTTTCCTACCCCCCCCCCCAAATCAGACCTTATTTTTTAGTCATCAAACTATGCCATTTCGGAAAGAGCTGTAGCTCAGTGAGCACATGTTTTGCTTTGGTTCAATCTTCTGCACCAGGGAAAGACCACCGTCTGAACTATTGGAGAGCCACTGCCAATCCATGACAACAATACTGAGCTCAATGGACCAATAGTCTGAGTCAGTAAGGCAGCTGCCTATCTTCCTCTTTTCCTTGAAATCCCTCCTCAAAATGTTCTTCTCGGTGTCCTGGGTGCCCCAATTTTCAGTACTGCCAGCGACCAGATTAATTCACCTGTCTGTCTTTTTCTTTTTTAGATTTCAAGACTTCTGTGGAGGAATCCATCCAGCACTGCTCTACAGGTGTGGCCCACTTCTCCACTAGCCTGGGGACCAGAAGAATCCAGCCCTCTCATGGATGGTCAGGCTGTTTAATAATAAAACTGGCATTACCTAGCAGTAATACTGAACATGCTTTCGAACTGTGGTGCTGGAGAAGACGCTTACGAGTCCCCTGGACTGCAAGGAGGTCAAATCAGTCCATCCTAAAGGAAATCAACCCTGAGTGCTCATTGGAAGGACAGATACTGAAGCTGAAGCTCAAATATTTTGGCCACCTAATGCGAGGAGAAAACTCTCTGGAAAAGACCCTGATGCTGGGAAAGACTGAAGGCAAAAGGAGAAGAGGACGGCAGAGGATGAGATGGCTAGATAGCATCACCGATGCAATGAATATGAACTTGAGCACGCTCCGGGAGAGAGCGCAGGACAGGAAGGCCTGGCGTGCTATGGTCCATGGGGTCACGAAGAGTTGGACACGACTGAACGACTGAACAACAACAATACTGTACAGGGGTGGAACGCACGTGTTCAAATCTTACAAAGCAATTGTTGGTTTGTTTTTTGAGATTGGGGAAGAAGAACAGATAAAGAAATGTGCTTCATGAAAAATTGGAGGCAAGCCTTTACCTTTCCAGAATGTTTATGAGACAGAAATACATTAAACATTATAGAAAATATGTAAATGGTCCATTGTTTCCTTTTCTTAGAATCAAAAATTTGAGCAAAAATTTACTACGCTCCACGGAGCTGGATCTGACCGGTGAGTTTCCAGTTACTCTGTCTCCACTCCTTTCAGTTTCAAGAACACTGTTGACTCTGATTAAATACAAGTAGTAATTTGTACTTTGCTTGATTGCATTTATTGGTCATTTGATTCATCTTATAATTCTTCCTCATTTTTCATGAGATTATGTGCAAACTTCTCAAAAGCAGAGAGATTTTTCTTTAAAGCTAAACATCAGAAAATTCAGAATATCTCATCTGGTGAATATGAATGCTATAGTGAATGCTACACTTATGTCTAGTTATCTCCTTTATCTCCATTTTAGAGAAGAACATACGTCCAAATATGAACCTGGGGGAGTGACCTATAGGACATATTCAAGCCATAGACACATAATAATGAATGACAAATGTGCATTTGTATGCAAAGTACTGTATTTTGCAACTCCAAATGCAGTTATGTATATTTATCAAAAGACTTGATGTCTATAAAGAATTTATAATATGAAGTGAGACCTACAGAGACAAGATAGCAATAGCTTTCTTTTTCTTGCCTCAAAAAGACATGCCGCATTTGTTATTCCATTATACTTTTGACAAAGTTGAACAGGGAAGGTGTCTAAATGTGTCATGAATCTATATTTGAAAGAATGTTATGAGAAGAGGCGGAGGAAAGACAGCCTTTGTGTGGATCCATCATTGCATTTCTTCTGACATCAACTTAAGTGTTCTTATGAGCTGAATAAACCTTATGAATCCTATAAATAGAAAGCTTGCAGAATCTTCACTTCTATTATTAATGTTAAATAGATGACAACTGATTAGGGCTGAGGAAAATCTGGAAGTGAATTTCATGAAACTTTTCAGAACAGCTTTCTCCAACCTGACACCCTTCAGATGTGTTGGACTACAACTCCAACTATCCTCAGCCAGCTAGCTGGGGATATAGTCCAACATATCTGGAAGTTGCTAGGTTGGAGAAAGCTGATCTAAAAGCATTAATTATTCTTCCTAATTTTGGCAATCATGTGCCCATTCAGATTGAAGGCAGGAAGCACTGACCTCATGTGTTCTGGCTTAATGATGTCACCATGTCACCAAATCAGTCATGGCTTCATCATTTTACCTATATGAGATCCTGGATTGGCCAGAACCACATTAAGAAGTCCCTGGTGTGTGTGTGTGTGTGTGTTTTAATGACACCAGCTCTGCAGATCAGGGAAAGGAGCAACTATGAACATGCTACAATCAGTATGTTAAAAAAAAGATAAGTAAGGTGTTTTTCTATATGTGAGATGTTTTGCCCCCCTGAGCCACCTTTCAACCCAGCCCAATAGGAAAACATCTGTGAAAGCCCTATAACAAATCAGCATTGACATTTCTAATTGTCCTGCATTTGGACCCTTCTGAGTCAGCTGTTTAACAGTGGCGGGAAATGAGATCAGAAAACTCTGACACTCTTTTATTTCCATTTTTTAAATCTCAAAATTGTCATTGAAGGCAATAAAAAATTTAACAGCTAGGCAGTTTTTTTCCTGGGTTTATCCCAAAGTCATATCTAACAAACTTGTATAATGATAAATGTCTACATTAAAACCATCATTGCTAATATTATTCCATATCATTTATCTTTTGTAAGGCATGACCAAATTACAGTGACCACATGACTGTAGCCACTTATGATTAATGATGGCTTAACACAGTATCTGACAGTAAGGCCTTGGGGAGGAAAATAATCATATATTTTAAATTTTTCCAACTATACATTAATTAAAATGTATTTATTTTCAAATATTTTTAAATGCATTTTAAAGTATTTCCCTCAAAATCTGAATTGCACCAAAACTGTGCAATGGGGCATCCATTTTTTTCCAGATGAGAGTGCCAAATACATATATAATGCTTATATACTGTATTATATACTGTATGTAATACAATATATAAAGCTTGGGCCTTATTCCTTCACTGACTAATTGATGGGGGTAGTGAAATTGTTAAGCTACTTCATAATGAGTTAGAGAAGCCTGGCATTTGGTACAAGGCATAATTTAAGGCACCCTGGTTACAAAAACAGCTGTAAATGTACATAGGGATGCTGGAGAAATTCAAGACAGACTAAAATGAGCTTGGATGCAGGAGCAGGACTTTTGTAAAGCTAATGGGTCTTAATTGCCCATTCAAGACCAAGTCAACCCAAACATTACAACAAGGGACCATAGATTGTAGCTGGAGAAATTCATTTCCCCCCAGATACTGTGAGGATTGCAGTAAGCTCTGTGGGAAAAGGGAATTCTGGCGAAGAGGGCAGATGACATCAGTATCCCCATTAATGAAAACGTGCTGGCATTGCGTCCCTGTGAGCCCTGGTTCTACTACACTGCTGTCCAGCATGGAGCCAGTTCCACAGATTAAACAACAAAGTGTATCACAGCGAATCTGTTGCAACAATAAGGGATGTGCTTCTTTCAAAGGGATTGACCTCAGAGGAACTCTTCACTGAAACCACTGGTGTAAGACAGAAGGGTTTTGACAATGTGGGCAGTGAGGAGGAGGACGTAGGTTATCTTTTCATTAATTAATCATGTCTAACCTCTAGCAGGACAAGGCTCAGAAGGAAGCAAGACTGGATCACTCAGCAGCACTTTCAAACAGCATTTCTACTCAGACATAAGCATAAGCTTTATGTCTACTAGCAAGTAAGCAGGACAAGCCTCTGCATGACTACTCAGAAGTAAGCAGGACAAGCCTCAGAAGGAAGCAGGACTGAATCACTAGAGATGTGTGAGAATTTTGGTTTGTTTCATTTTTTTTTACTCGAATTTGCCCCAATAACACCTCCATGAACATGAGTGCGGGGGGGGGGGGGGACCTTGCATGTTCCTGAACTTGCACTCACATTTTTTAAAATGTGCATTTTAAAAATGTACACTTAAAATATGCATTTCCCCTCCAGAATGTGCATTTCATGATTTAGTCTATGGGGAAAAGTGTACATTTGGGTGCAAAAACTGTGCGCTTTCACATTCAAAATGTGCCCTTTTCTTGTTCGAAGGTATTGCAATTCAACATGGGAGTGAATCGATCTCTGTGATCTTGAATGTTGCTACTGCTTCTATCTCTATGAATCATTTAGCAGCTTCCTCCCCTGGCCCTTCTGCCCTGCAGGGAAAAGCTCTTATCTCCAATCAGCAGCTGATGGGAGATAAGTGCTTCTCCCTACTAAGCACTAAGAAATGGAGCCTTTTTTGGTGTGAACCAGGGAAAGCACTTATCTCCAATCAGCTGCTGATTGGGGATAGGAGTTTTTCCCTCCATGGCAGAGGGGCAGGGGCTGGGGCCAGGGGAAGAAGCTTCCAGGGGGGATAGGGAACCCTCGCGTGCCAGGGTTTCCACAATCCTGCCTTATATAGAGCCCCCAGTGGCTGCTATTCACAGTTTTAAAAAGAGTCATACCACATCAAACCAAGCACTTAATGTCACTGGTAGTTTGGTCTTGAATGCAGGACTGTATCTCCTGGTCATGGATGCCCATTTGTGGGTGTCAAAGGCTGTAATCCCATGCATCCTTCTTGTAAATATCTCTATGTCCTCTTCGGGCGATCTGCAAGTATGCAACCTCTATCCATCTGGAGGGAGAGTGGGAATTAGCATGCGAGGTCCACCATTGCCATTCTCATTGTGCCCTCTGCCCCTCCATTGTGTAGAGAATGCCTGTCTGCAGCAGGGATCCTTTTCTATCCATGTGTAATTTGGAGCCCATGAAAATCAGAGTTCTAAATCTTACAGGAAGCCTCCAGAAATAGATGCAGTGAGGGCTGGTCACTCCTATATCAGTGGTGCAGAGAATCTGCTCTGGGTTTCAGTCAGATCCAGTCAGAACTCTAAAGGAAGGACCTTGGATAGCTCCTCTAGAGTTCTGATTGGTTCTGATTGAAACCCGGAGCGGATTCACTGCACCACAGACATCGGAGCCATCAGCCTCCACTGGATAAAGAAGGTTCCCAGGTGCAGACAGGTGCTTTCTGTGAGAACGGGGGATGGGGGGAGGTAGTGTAGAGACCCCCCCCCCCAAAAAAGTAGAGATTAAATGCTTTTACAATGCTTGAAGAGGGCTACAGAATTAGGCTGCTTTAGCTGATAATTTCTTGAGTTGCCAATTGACTGTGTTAAAATATGAATAGTGGCTCGTAGAGAACCTTTTTTTTTCAAGGAGCTAAAATATAATCCATCATTGTGAGGGTGAGAGCACTTCCTGCCTGCTCTCCAAATAGCTCTAAAGTAGGGATGTATGAGAAATTCATCTCAGATTGTGTTTTTTTTTAATCAGAATTTAGCCAATTCCGATAAATTGGCTCATGGAACCAAATGCAGACCAGAACATAATCTGCAGCCACAGTCCATACATTTTCAAGCTTGTGATGCATGCATTTTTAAAATGCACATGAAAAAATGAGTACAATTGAAAAATGTGCACAAACCTGCTTTAATCAATGGGAGAAAATGCACAGATTTCCATAATGCACGGAATTGAGGTGTGCATTTAAAGAAATGCACACAGGTACATGCATGAAAACTTGCAATCTGATATGGACACAAGTCAGCAGGAGCTTTGAGGTGGAAATTGGAGAAACTCAACATGCTCTCTATTATATTCTGAAGTTTTCGGTGCATCATTGTAAGGTGGTGGTGAGAATTTCATCCCAGAAATTCTAAGCTCTGCATAGTAGGCTATGTATACCTTTGCTATCAAGCAGACAGCTAGTCCTAATTCTTTGCAATTCAGTCCTCTCTCTTCCATGGCCAAAGAAGGAGAGGGCCTACATTATTTACTCTCCAGTCCAAAAGACCATTTCATGTGCCTTTCTTCAAATTGGGTGAGGTGGTCTGCTAGTACTACTGATGGTAATTTAAAGCCAACTTAATTCTCTGATGACTCTATAGCAACTTCCAGCTTAATAGGCCAAGCAAAAGTGCTTTGGGTTAAATCTCTGTGGATCAATTGTCTACTCCATGACGGACACGCTAGTTGACATGCTAAAGTTCAAACACTGTTAATAACATAATTCTCTCTCACACGCACTCTCTCCCTTTTTCAAACTTGGTTCTCCCAGGAAAGTTCAGATGTATAAATTATACAGGGCTGAGATTATAGAAGATCATCTCAGATTCTTTAACTTTGTAGCTCTTACCAGCATTAAATGAATACTGAGTTTACTTTAGAAATAAAGAAAAACTAGAGTTATCTGGAGTCTATTTTTAAGAGTTCTGTGTCAACAAATGTAAACCTATGTGTTTTGCTGGGGGATGTGAATTGAAAAAGAATGTTTAGTCTGAGAAATGTCCAATATTTAATTGTTATGGGGTATATGCGTGTGTGTAAAAAGGACAGTCTAGTAGAGCATCCAAATGCAAAGGAGAACTGGATTCCTGTGCCATTAATACTTGTGCTGAAAACTAACTTCAGGAAGAGCTACAAATGGCTGATGACAATCCCTTGCAGTTATGAAAGGTGCAGGAGCTCTGCCCTCCTTTGCGAGTGGTCATGTTAATACCAGGAGCACATAAACATAACGGGTGGAGCTGCAACTCAAGTGGTAGAACACGTGCTTTTCATGCCAAAGGCCCCAGGTTCAATCCCTGGCAAGACTCCTGTCTGTGACCTTGGAAAGCCACTGCGTCAGCATAGCCAACCCAGACCAAGATGGACCCATAGCCTGACTTGGTGTAAAGCTGCACTTTATGTTCCTAAATGACTCATTCTCAGATTCTTCCAATGCTAGCTCACCTTCATTTTGTTACCACACTATCACTTCTGCTACTAATCTCCTTGATTTTAACATTTACTGGCAATCCAGGAAGGTGGGGTGTTTGCAGGATTACCCTCTATTGATGTGGGCAAGCTGGCATGCTGGGCATCTTTGCCTTGTGCTAAGTTGCTCTTGGAAGAGCAGAATTCCAAAATCCCCCATATCCTATGCAACCGGACAACACCTTGCCACTTCTCAATTGGCTATTGGGAGCCCTGACTTCTTGTGCAGCCTACCAGCTAGCATCCAGCCACAGTAAGTACCCCTCAGGTCATAGACTGAGTCCCGTTCTCCTTTTGTTCACCTGGAAACCCCCCCCATTCAGTTACTCCCTCCCTCCGTTTTCTCTAATGTTGTTTTTGTTCTTTATTTATATTTTAGTTAAAATATTTCTTGGCCACTTTTCAGAGCAGGAGCCCTCCCAAGGTGGCATACAAGAATAAAATCCACATGGTAAAAACTGATGCAATAATAAACACTCCGGTGTAAGAATTGCCCACAGTTTGTTCTCTCCCCCGCCTCCCTCCCCCCCCACTCTTGAAGGTCCCAGCCAAGGCACCCCACTACTGCACCCTTCCTCTTCCTCTTCCCACACCTTGAAAGTGGTTTGGCAGGCAGCTACTCTGCTGACCTGCTCTTGAAAGCCCACATTTGATTTGAGTGCCCGCCCTTGCACCCTTATACCTTGCTTTCTGGGCCAGTAAAGCCTTGTGGAAATGCATCATTAAAAGAGGACAAAAGGGGACAGAGATTTGCATCACATTTACATATGCAAATGTAGATGTATCGAGGCACAGTGAGAAATAATTACTACGATTTAAATAGAAATACATTTCGCCATAGTGGGAAAGACTGTGACCAGCTGACCTGTGTGCTTGCTGAACTTGCTGCTGTTAACAGTTGACAAGCAACGTCAAGGGTTCTTTATCTTATTCAACTGGACACAGACTGGACAGCCCTTTAAACAGAGGACTATCCTCTGTTTGAAGTACGACACCAGGGCACCCTACAGTGGAAAGCAGCCTGTCCTCTGGCAAAATAGAGCCAGGGCCACAGAGTTCCCTTAATACCAGAGTAATTCTCCCACACCAGTCATTCATGTTAGAGAAGGGCTTATTCCCTAGACATGGGAAAATTGTTGTTGTTGTTCAGTCACTCAGTCGTGTCCGACTCTTCGTGACCCCATGGACCATAGCACGCCAGGCCTTCCTGTCCTGCGCTCTCTCCCCGAGCATGCTCAAGTTCATATTCATTGCATCGGTGATGCTATCTAGCCATCTCATCCTCTGCCGTCCCCTTCTCCTTTTGCCTTCAGTAGCCATCACCTATGTCCCAAGAAAGCATGGTAACAAAGTAAACAGGTATAGCACTGGATTATTGTGAGATTTGATATTTGATGTGACAATGCCATTTCAGGGAAGTAAAAGGGTCAACACCCCCCGCCCCCAAACCCTACCTTGAACTAGGGACGAACATACTCCCCAGAGTTTGGGTCCTCTGGGCACTCACCAAGCTGCTGACACAGCTCACCCCCGCCCCCAGACCCATGCTCGAGCTCCCACCCACTCACCAAGCTGTCTTCACTCACTTTGGACCTGTCCGCGAGGACGGAGGACCCTGAGTGCCCTTTTGTTAAAGAAAATGGTGATCATGAATATGCACACATCTAATCTTATGCCATCTTAATCTTAATTCCTGGATCCAACTGGGGCCCATGCCATCCCTATTCCTGCAGTTGGGAGTCACATGAGAAGGCCAGGGAGAAACTGCTATTTCTCTCCATTCCAGCATTTCCCAGGCTTTTTTGGACTTAGTGTTGTATCCAGTGTTAGTCAAACTTAGGTCCAGTTAATCTCACTGGGTCTAAGGAGGACTAGCATTGGATATAAACCTGAATGCTAGTGTAGGAAACAGCAGCAGTGTGACTGGGCTCCCCCCACATAGTCCAAGGCTTCTCATGTTGCTCTAGGAGGAACTTGTGATGTTGTTGGACTCCAGATGTTGTTGGACTATTAAATAAGGATGGCACAATGATAACAGATGACAAAGAAAAGGCAGAAGTGCTCAATTCCTACTTTGGCTCAGTCTTCTCCCAAAAGAGGGTCTATGACCCCCCTGGCAAAGGCGAAGTACAGGCTGAAGGGGCAGGATTGCAGCTTGAGATCGATAGGCACATGGTCAAGGAACACCTAATTCCTTTGAATGAGTTCAAATCTCCAGGGCCAGTTGAACTGCATCCTAGAGTCATAAAGGAACTGGCAGAAGAACTCTCAGAACCGCTGTCTATTCTCTTTGAGAAATCATGGAGGATGGGTGAAGTGCCAGATGACGGGAGGAGGGCTAATGTTGTCCCTATCTTGAAAAAGGGTAAAAAGGAGGAACCTGGGAACTACAGACCAGTCAGTCTGACATCAGTCCCCGGGAAAATTCTGGAGGAGATGATAAAAGCAATCAGTCTGTAAGCACCTTGAAAATAACACAGTGATTACTCAAAGCCAACATGGATTTGTCAAGAACAAGTCCTGCCAGACAAATCTGATTTCATTTTTTGATCAAGTCACCTCCCTTGTAGACCGTGGGAAAGCTGTGGACATAATATACCTCGACTTCAGCAAAGCTTTCGACAAAGTGCCCCATGATATCCTGATGAGCAAACTAGCTCAAAGTGGGCTAGATGAAACAACTATCAGGTGGATCCACAGCTGGCTACAGAATCGGACTCAAAGAGTGCTTATCAATGGGACCTTCTCAAACTGGGGAGAAGTAACAAGTGGGGTACCGCAGAGTTCAGTCCTGGGCCCAGTGGTCTTCAACATTTTTATTAGTGACTTGGAGGAGGAGGTGCAGGGAATGCTGATCAAATTTGCAGATGACACAAAATTGGGCGTGGTAGCTAATACTTTGGAAGACAGAAACAAAATTCAAAGTGATCTTGATAGATTGGAGCACTGGGCAAAAAATAACAGAATTACATTTAATAGGGATAAATGCCAAGTTCTGCACCTAGGAAAAAGAAACCAAATGTGCAGTTACAAGATGGGGGATATGTGGCTCAACAACACTACAAGCGAGAAGGATCTTGGAATTGTTGTCGATCACATGCTGAATATGAGCCAACAGTGTGATGTGGCTGCAAAAAAGGCAAACATTATTTTGGGCTGCATTAATAGAAGCATAGCTTCCAAATCCCAGGAAGTACTAGTTCCCCTCTACTCAGCACTGGTTAGGCCTCATCTGGAGTACTGTGTCCAGTTCTGGGCACCATACTTTAAGAAGGATGCAGACAAGCTGGAGAGGGTTCAGAGGAGGGCAGCAAAGATGATCAGGGGACTGGAAACTAAGCCCTATGAGGAGGGACTGAGAGAGCTGGGCACGTTTAGCCTTGAGAAAAGAAGACTGAGGGGAGATATGATAGCGCTCTTCAAGTACTTGAAAGGCTGTCACAGACAGGAAGGCCAGGATCTCTTCTTGATCATCTCGGAATGCAGAACACAGAATAATGGGCTCAAGTTACAGGAAGCCAGATTCCAGCTGAACATCAGGAAAAACCTCCTGACTGTTAGAGCAATATGACAATGGAACCAATTACCACTGGAGGCATTCAAGAGGAGGCAGGACAGCCATCTGTCGGGGATGTTCTGACTTGAATTCCTGCATTGAGCAGGGGGTTGGACTCGATGGTCTTGTAGGCCTCTTCCAACCCTACTATTCTATGATTCTATGACTCCAACTCCCACCAGCCTTACCCAGCATGGCCAATGGTCAGGGACAATGGGAGTTGTAGACCAACAGCTGCTGGAGGGTCACCGGTGTTGCTCTGGTGCAGAGATGGGGGGTGCTCCAGATTTTTTGGACTGCAACTCCCACCAACATTGGGTGTGCTGGCTAGAACTGAGGGGCGCTCCCATCCAACAGCATCTGGAGGGCCAGGCATCCTGCATTCCTGCTCTAGTGACATGTAGAGGGATTGCGCTGCTGTGGCTGCCAAGCCAATGAAACATTGGAAGCTGCCTTATACTGGGTCAGACTATTTGTCAGTCTACCCCAGCATTGTCTGCTATGACTGGCAGCAGCTGTTGAGGGCAGAAGCTTGCAACTGGGTCCTTTTATCCTGGGATACCAGGGACTGAACCAGGGACCTCCTACATGAAAACCATGCCCTCTGCAACTCAGCTGCGATGCCTCCCATAGTCACGTAAGAGAGCAAAACAGTCTTACTAGTGCCAGAACTGTATTAGTTCGCTTCTTCCACGCAAAGTAATTCCTTACACATCTCGTGCAATGTTATGCTGATATTCTAAAGAGAAAGAAACCCAGCTCTCCCTTTACTTGCCACTTTTCCAAAGAATGAAAGAAATGATTTCCTCAAGCCTGATTTTTTTTCTCTCTTCAAAATGTAGTTATTTCTCTTTGGGAAAAGGTTGTGCTGGCTAGCCAATGGAAAATCAATGAAAGTTGCAGTAATGATCAAATGCAGCTTGTGACACTTCAGTTATCATTGAATTTTACCTAGAAGACAATCAATACTTGGTTATACAATGATGCACACCTGGTAGGTGGTAGAAGTTACTGCACTGCAAAGTATACAAACACAAAGGAAGGCTATTTGCCCTTTTCAGGCACTGTTCTCGTACTGTTAAACCATAAAAATGGCCTCTGGGACTTGGAGCCATTTATTGTCCCTCAGTGACTTCAGGTCATATCAGATCATCTTTCACATCATAAGACAGCACTTTTATTTTGCTTCTCTCCCTAAAGAAGCTTCACATTCAAACAAGGATCTGACAAGGATTTGTCTTGTGGATGGTCATCGGGAAACTCTGACCTGGCCGAGGACGTGTTTACACCGCAAGATATTAGCCTCTTAAAACATTCTGAAGTAATCACTCAGGTTCTGGCTTCCTCCATCTTTACTGTGTTCATGCCCCACAGAACAGCTTCACCATCCCCTGCTCCCACTCAGGGACTCCCATGGTGAGATGAGCCACAGACAATTCTGTGAAACATGAAGGGCAATGGATTGTATGCCACTGAAAGCCCAGTTTGAAGGATCAAGCATGAGCTGCAATGAGGGGATATTGTGCTGACAACCCTTCATTGTGTCAATATGTGCATGGCAGTCACAGATACGTTGCGTAATGAGTCCCAGACAGAGTGGATGGACCTGTTTGCACCTGTTCTGACAGAGACAGGAAAATGGAAAGTAGAAGCCAAGTGGAGAAACAGAGAGAGGTGTAGAAAATGCCAAGTCTTGGGATACTATTTAAACACTAAGATCTATATGGTGTAATACCTTATCAACTCAAAGATCAGAAAAATGTGCAGGCTTTTAAGATCCCCCCCACCCCCATCCCAGTCATCAACCAGCTGTTTTTAACTGATAAAGGGATCTGGAGATCTTGAAAGTTTGCACCTTTATTTTGGTGATCTTTGAGTTGGCCTAATAAAGGTAATACACACTATGAATTTTGGCATCTTTCTTATGGCATTTTGGCATTTTTCTTATGGCCAACATGGCTGCCTTTATTTTTTATTTAAACACTGGCATAATAACCCAGAGACAGAAATGACCGCGTTGCATCAATAACTGGTTTTACGTTTATAAATTAGCAGCAAATGATGGGCATATTATAGCTTCTTCCCAGGGGATTGGTGCTACCATTGAGAACAACTGATCCCTTCACTGTGCCTGCGCTGATCCTCAACACATCTACACTGCAAATGCAGCTGGGCACAGAAGGTGTAGGATCAGCACTGTTCACACAAGGAAGACAGGATTCCTATAGGTTTCATTGCAATGCAGGAGAGGAAATTTCCCTTTCCTCAACCCTATATACAAAGCTGCACCTGACAAAATACTTCATCTAAACCATGTTTAAAGATAAAACATACCCCATCCTCCTTTCATTTCATAATTATACTCCACTATTCTTTTCCATGAAAAGCCCACAGCAACAGCTTTCTATTTCATAGCACAGCTATATTCATGTTAACTTGGAAAGCCCACATGAGCATGCTGTCAGGAGCACCCTGGCAGCCTCTTTCAGTCTACTCTGGTAGCCAATTCAAGACACAGACGAAAAGATTCTTTTCAAGGCTTTAATGCTTTTACAACTTAATGACTCTATCAGATGCTGATCACCAGCGACTAAGCAAGGAACAGCAGAGTGGCCTAAGCTTCAAGCAGGCAGTTGATCCCCGTTTGAAGGAGAGTCACTTGAAGACCCTGAACTTATGGGCTGAGGAGAGATCCTCCCTCTTTCCCTTGGGTCCACGGGAGGTAGCCGTTGCTTGCGCACCAAACGGGCGCTACGCCTCCTTTCCGTGCCCTCCATTGCTCGTCGCTCCCTGCGTCTGCGTCGAGCATCTAGCAAGTCCCGTTCCCACACTTTCTCACTGCTAGGATCACTATCTATCTCAGGAATGCCAGCAGGAGGAATCTCTGCCAGCTGCTGTGCCTGTGAGGGATGAGCTGGCTCCTTTCCCATGGATTGCTGATCCTCCTCAGAATTAGAACTGCTCTAGGGTTCTATCGGCTCAGTTTCCACCCTCCCCACCCCCAAATCCTTGGGCAGTATCCAACTTGACATTACTTAACTTAAATAGTGTTGCACCTGCACAAGTGACTTCCTGGAAAACCTGTCATGCCAGTAATGCTCCTGGCATTGCATTAGAGGTCCTTTATGCTACCAACAATGTAATTTATGTTAATGATACTGTTGAATTGGATACTGCCCCTTCTTTGGACATGTTCTGGCTTTTTTTCAAATAGTATGGCTTCAGAAGTGTCGGGAAATGACCTGCTGTATATAGGCATGATGGGGTGAGGAGATATTCAGCATCTGAAACCCTTCTGCGCGTTGACATTAGTGGCGTTCCTCGGTATTTATCTATTTTATGCATTTATTACATCATGTGCACCCCATGCTTTTGTCTAAGGACCACAAAGCAGCACACATGAGGTTTGAGCCAAAGTTCTGTGAGCTAAGTTCTGCCCATAGAATGAGGTTCTCTCTTGTCTCAGCTCCCCCTCCCCCCGCCCAACTTCTTTTCAGGGTTGGGATTCCTTCCTGAACAGCATGAGAGGTGTCACAGGGGGCTGTTTGGGGAAGGGGAAATTAGCAGAAAAAATAGCCTCTGTTGTTGATGGAAGCCTTCATGGAATTCAAGCCCCTTTTCACAAATGGAATGTGCCCTCTCCTTTGAATAATGTTAAAAAAAGAGCATCTTTGGATCCAACCCACAGAGATATCCTCTTTATTCTCACAACAACATTATGATGTATGACTGGCTAAGGAGAGTCACTTTCCCAAGTGAGCTTCATGGCTGGGTAGACAAAACTGCCCAGTTCAAGCCAAATCTTATCCACTATACCAGGGAGAGGGAACCTGAGGGCTTCTGGTTGTTCTAACTCCCATCAGCCCCAGCCAGCACAGACAATAGTTGGGGATCATGGAAGTTTTAGTCCATCAAGTTCTTGAGGCCCACTGGCTCTCCACCCCTACTGTACCAGCCCATCTCTCTGCTAAGCTGAAGCACCATGTGCAATCACTCAGCTCCAGCACTGAGCATTTTATGTTGCATGCCTTCTAATGCCATAAACCGGAAGGGTCTTTCCAGGAGGGGAAGAAAAGCCTTTTCAGCTGCTATTAATCAAGGAACATTAACTTCAATGGCAGCCAGATCATGTCACATTCAAATTAGATAGCAAATGAATTCATTGACCTTGATTGAGGTGACACCTACTCACTCAGTGTTATAAAGAAGTTACCAAGTTGAATATCACCATCTGTGAAGTGCCTAGCAAGATATTTAGGCACTTGCTTAATTGTAGGAGTGCAAATAATCCCATTGATTCAGTGGCTATAAATGCTGTTAGTCTCATAATTAAGGCTTGGCACACCTTAAAGTATTTACTCACCTAAAACTTTAGCTGTTCAGTTGGATGTGATCTGTGTCAATAGGATGGGATTTGTTTTCCCAAAGGATGTGATATTCAGCCACCAAGCATGGACATCTTTGTGTGTGTGTGGTGGCCGGTGGGGGCGATATTTCTGCATATCTTTACATCTGCAGGGAGGAGATAATATTTCTGCATATCTTTACATAACCTTAGGGAGCAATCCTATGGCCATTAGTCAGTGGCTAGACGGCCATAAGACGCATTGGTTTCTGGGAACTGATCTCAGAGCCCACACTCCAATGTTGGTTCACAGAGAACCAACCTTCCCCCCACCCCCGTGCTGCCTTGCAGGCAGCGCAGAATGGCTCCACGCTCAGAAGAGGAGCATGGAGCAGCAAAAACAGGGTGTTCCTGGGGGCGTTCTGGAGCGGAGAAGGTGGAAATGCCAGTACAACACATCCTATGTGTCCTCCGCGCCGTCTTCCCATGGCTAGACAGCTGAAAATGGCTGTCTAGCCACAAATGCAGGGTGGATGAAGCACAGAGGGGACGATCCCCTCCATGCTTTTCCTGCCCTGCATTGGATAGGCAGTCACCTCCGAGTTCGGACATGGCAACTCATGGATTGCACCCTTAGGAAAGTATTGGTGTATTGTGATGGATGGAACAGACTTAAGTAACTAGTTGTTCCTGAGGTGTTGTTGTTGCTGCTGCTGCTGTTGTTGTTGTTATATTTTAAAGGGTACTCATGGTGGGGGACTCCCTACTGAGAGGTATGGAGGCAGCAGGGCTAGCCCAAGACATTTTGCCCAAGGAGATAGACAAGATGGCTCCACCACGTACAAGGTATGGAAGCCAGCTGGGCTGGCGGTTGAATTAGAGTTCAACCTTGGCAAGAGGGCAGCATCCTCCACTGCACCTGAGGTCACCAGGCGGGCTGGGGGTGGGAGCAGGGCATCTGGCACACTCAGCTCTCTCCTCTTGCTGCTGTTCCCCACTCCCTAGCCAATGCCACCTGGGACTAGGGATGGGATGGACATATCTGTCAATCTCAGTGTTCCCAAGTGTGTCGGGGTTTATGGGTCAAGCTCGTTCCACCCTATTTCCAAATAAGTTTATGATTAAAAGGAAAAGTACAGAAATTCTTCATTTGTTGTGCGTGCTTCTTGTCATGTATGTCTGAAGGTATGCATGAATGTAGACATTTTTGTGCGTATTTTTAAATCTACATATTTTCCCCCAAGTGCTGTACATTGCTGAAATGCTGTTTTGTATGGACTTTGCTCAAATATATGCATTTTGCCTGCACTTTCCCCTAACATGCACATGTTTTGTGCCTGTTTGTCCCTGAGACTAGCTGCAGCGCAAAGCTCACAAAAATGTGGATTTCAGAACGTAATTCTGTCTTGGTTCACTGCAGACTCAGGATGTGCAAATTGGGTAAATCCAGAAAAAAAAATGCAATGGAGTGAATGCTACGGCACTAGACAGCCACCTACCAGGAAGCCACATCTGGGCCAAAAGAGACATTACTTTAGAGAAGTAGACACTTTTAATTTGTTTTAACTTAAAGTAGCAGGTACAGGGGGACTGATCTGGACAAGGACCTTAACATGGGGGCAGGGGGCTTTAACTCTTCCCCTCCCCATTGGTTCCCATCCAGATTAGGGGGCCTGCACCTGCAATTTCATTTGCAAAATAGTGATCCATAAACAAATAGTGGATCTCTATGTTCCAATAAAAATTGCAGGTGCTGCAGTCCTGATCTGGATCATGCCCATAGTGTTCATGTTTTGGTTCCAATCTGGATTGGGGCCCCAATGCCAACCCTAGAGTAAAAATGAAAAACTACATAGCTGCTAGCTACATCTTTAAAGTAGTGTCTGTTTCTGCCCTTACGCTGCCTAATGATAGGGCAGACCCTGGACGTGGCAGTGTGTGCCAACTGGACCTGTTAACTCATGAGGTGATCTCCTCAGTGAGCAGATCAAGGATGTGATGGACAGATGATTCACATGTTTTCTTTACTCAAAAACCCTTGTTTTATAATAAGGATCACCAGTGGAGGCTGGTGGCTCTGATGTCAGTGGGGTGGTAAATCTGCTCCAGGTTTCGGTCAGAACCAGCCAGAACTCTAAAGGAGGTATCCAAGGTGCTGAACCCATTTTGGGGATAGGGTTCAGCACTATGGATAGCTCCTTTAGAATTCTGATTGGTTCTGACTGAAACCTGGAACAGATTGGCCACCCCACTGACATCAGAGGCACCATGAGGATGACATCTAATTTGAGGATGACATCTAATTTGTTTTTATATGCAAAAAACAAAAAAGTTAACTGGGCAATACTACATGTTTACTCTGAAGTATGTCCCACTTTGTTAAACGGGGCTCATTCCCAGGTAAGTGGGCATATGATTACAGCCTAGGTATGGTAAACATAATAGCATAAAGCTATTGTAATACTATTAAATGCAAATATATATCTTATGAAGCAGTAACTGTTCTAGCCTCAGATTTAGTTTTTTTAAAGACTACAAAATCAAACTATTCATTTCAACAAAATTATCTGTGTTTAAGGTTTCGAAATCTGGCAGATAGGTGAGGGAACATTCACAACATCTTAAAAGAAAAGAGAATGTAACACTTTTTACATGAAAGCAACTTCAAAGTCTTTCATTAAAAGATATTTTGTCTGGAGAGATCTGGCCACTGTTAGCAATCTTGTCTCCTTATAAATCCAAACAGCATGCTTCAGATTTCTCAGCCATAAATACCCCCACTTGATAGAAGCTGACAGATTAATCTATTATCTGCTTCCTATTTGTATCTCATTATTTTTTTTCTTATTTTCCTTATCCAACAGGATTTTATTGTTTTCCATTTCCATATGGATACTCCACAGGAAGAACTGCCAGATGCGGTCACACGAAGATCCTTACCCATACTGAGGCTTTGTCTCATAATAAATATATCTTCAGAGGAGATTATTATAGGTGCCTTGTAATACTAATTTAAACAACTGACAATCATCCAGTGTGAAGGCTAATTCCCAAATATTTGGCTGACCTTGTCTGGTTGACAGGTCAAGAAAACATGGGCTGTTCCACTGTCTGATAATAGACCATCAATATGCATTAATTCCTAATCCATCTCAGCAACTTAATGAAGAGATAAACCCAAGATAAGAACTGCTAGGGAACAACCAGTTTTGTTAGCTTGGCTGGTTGAAATCGTTACTGTCCTGCAACCAAATCTTTCTAAGAGTTTTGCTGGTGCACTGGAGGAGGCTACACATAAGATGAACTAGCAGAAATTGACCTTCAGGCAGTATAGAAATGAATGAATGAATGAATGAATGAATGAATGAATGCAGGCTTTGTAGTTCTCAGATTTGTATTGGCTATTAGGGATGGGTGAGAATATTGCATGGTTTGTACGTGTGTGTGTGTGTGTATTTATTTATATATATATATCCAATGTTAGTCCTAGCTAGAGTAGTCCCATTGGGATGAATAGGACTACTTAAGTCAATCGTGACTAACTTTAGTTCCACTCATTTCAGTGGGTCTACTACTCTACATAGGACTAACATTGGATACAACCCAAGAACTTAACGAAATTTGCAAATTTCTTCATAAATGAGACAGAACTTGAGATTTATTTTTTATTTTTAAAGGATGTGGGATAAACCAAAACTGATAGTTTCATCTGAGTGCTTTGCTTAAAGCTCTGGGTTTGAATCCCTGGGTATTCAGTCACGTTTGTGGTGATGAAGGGTTGCCTGCCACCTCTCTCCTTTTCCTGACAGGCTCCTGATCTTCAACCGCTCTGGGGCCGGCAGGTGCAGCACAGTCCTCTCCATGCTGGGAATAGCTCCACCTATTGAATGTGGCCAGTTCAGACCGGTAAGAATATTGTTTCTGTTTGTTTGTTTGTTTGTTTTATAAGAACTTATGAAAACCCACCCATTTCTTTACATACGGGATGGAAAGAACTTCAGGCTTTAAAAAATTCAGATGTGGGAGAAAGCAGAGTTGACACCTGCGTCCATCTCCATCTTAGCTCTGTAATGTGTTGGCGTTAGAGATCCAAGATCCCATCCCCCCACTTTGCACCAGCAGAAATATCTCTGTTAGTGCAGGGGAGGGGGAAGACGAGGGAAGAACAGAAGCGGTGCTGGCGCTACGCTGGATCGTCTGGTAGCTTTTTCTTCAAAGAGCTTTTGGGGGGTGAGCTCTATGCTGCCCCTGGGAAAGCCCCTTTCACGGCTCATAACCCCCCTAGCCCCAGTATATTCCAGCGTAATTCCCCTTTCCCCCTGGAATGCTGTCAAAGGCACAGCTACAGTGTTCATTCTATGCTGGACTGGTCTCTGAGACTGTACCCACGGTAGGTGTTCATGGAGGGCTGAGAGAGAAGAAGGGGAGGGGCCAGCCAAGTGCTCAGACAGTGCTCAAGCCCCAATGGGAAGTATGACTGTGATCATACTCCCCCCTCCCCCGTGTGGGTTGCAGTGGAGCTCTGTGCGTGGTGGAAGCTCATTCTGTTCCATCATGCATCCCGGCTATGAGATGATCCTGCGAGGCGAAAGTGCTCATGAGGGTTTGGCCAATAGTTGCTGCAGTTGGGTGGGCATGCCTTGCGTTTGCCAACAGAGGACATAAATGCATGGGAAACCCTGCCCCCAGTCCTTGGGGTGTGTGGAAAGCACAGTAGAGGAACACAGTTCAGACAAGAGAAAGTATTTACATAAGGCCAAGAGGATGGGGGAGAAGGAGTGCAGCGGTTTGTCGCATATATTCCCCCTTTCCTTTTTGGGGTGCTCTCCGCTGGCACTCCCAGTTTTGAAGTGTTTGTGTCTGGAGTTCCAAAGCAAGGTGCTAATTAGAGGCCTAGGAAGAGACATCTTAGCAATGTGCTCAAGTTCCTAAGGGAGATGGGCCGCTAGCACAAAGTGCTCCCTTTGGGTGCAAAGGGTAGGCTCGTATTCTGTCTGTATGCTTGCAGGGCCCATCGCTCGCAGAATGGGGCTTTTGCTGCTCTAAAAAGAACACAAAATGAGCAGAAATGCTAATTTCTGGAATGGGGCAGGTCAGCAGAGCTTTCAGAAAAAGTCTCTGATCCAGAAACAAGAAGAGAAAAATAACCCCATTCCTAGGGATGCTGGAGAAATTCGAGATGGACTAAAATGAGCTCGGATTTCCAAGAATCTGACCTGTGGAATCTGCTGTGGAGTGACCCCCTCAGGCCAGGCAGAGTCTGTGGACTTCCAGATTATTTTTTCACTTTTCTGAAATTTACACACATAAATTCATAGGAAAATATGTAAGTTTCTGCTGAGGAAATGTTGAATGGAATGGGGGATAATACACTAAATATTACGTACTAAGGTAAATTATGTAAATACTTATGTAATACTTACATAAATACTTACATAATTATTTGCATATTTTTCCACACAACAACAAAAATCCGCATCTGTCTGTGGGCAGACAATGGAACAAAAGACACCTGACAATCAGCGAAACACAGACGGAGCAGGTTTTACACAGTCTGTACATTCGCCAATCATCTGAGTTATGGTTTTCCTGTGCGGGGTTTATATAGTAGTGGTGGTGTGCTGTGTTGGGATGTCAAATTACACCATATCCTATGCTCTGTCATGGCAATGTGGGCAGGGACGTTGTTGGCACAGGGGTGACTATTTTTAAAATCCTTCATTGAAATCAGTGGAACAGAAATGTCTTGTTGTTGTTTCTGACATTTGGTATGGGACTAATGTAAAGTTGATGGGGCTGTGGCTGTGGTTTGGGAGAGTACAGGTCATGGCATAAGTGTGCTCCTCCCCTGTTTGTACTCCACTCCATTTTCGCCATTCCCCTAGCATATTCTGAGCATTTCCACTGACATATCTTTTGTGCTGGTGGCATATCCAAAGTTCCACTGGTGAAGCAGGACTTCTACCAAATCCTATAGCCCAGGGGTAGGCAACTTTGGGCAGTCTGGAAGCCAATTTCCAGCCCCTGGATCCCCCTGAGGGCCACACTCCTGCCACCACTGTGCCACCAAAGTTTGGTGGGGCAGTGGAGGCAGCAGAAAAGAGAGAGGTTTATTGCCAAAATTTGGCAGCAAACCACTAGAGGGAGTCAAAAGGGCCATATTTAACTTGAAAACATACCACATTTGGCACTTCTGAGTCTCTGGGGCAGTTTGCCACTGAATTTTAGTGGCAAAGTACTGATATTTATTTATTTATTTATTTCTGCCACTATGGCCATCATCACCAAATTTGAAGGAGGCCATAGGCCACATGTTACCCACTCCTTCTATAGCTCCTCACCCAGCAGAACTCAAGCATAGGATAATGCTCAAAGACTCTTATTTCTTGAGCTTCCTAATTTGGTTTGATGCACCACACTTTTGGAACTCTCTTCTTCTAATAGACTACCTCTCTCTCTTCCCTTAAATTCCTATATTTTTCTTCACTTTCCTGTAGGGATGTACGAAATCCCTACCTGGTTCCGTGCCGGTCAATCTGTGTGGGGGGGAGGCGCTCCGTCCCTCCCCCCGGAATCCTCCCCAGCTGGCTCCGCTGCATGGCAGCTCCACAGAGCTGCTGGCCAGAGCCAGCCACAGTTGGAGTTAGGGGTGGACGAAAGTCACTTACCTGTCATCGAAGCTTGTTCACGGTGGGGGGGAGGCGCTTCGCTGCTCCCCCCGCGAAGTTCAGGCCGGGGGAGGAGGCTTCCCGCCTCGCCCAGCCGAAATTCAGGCCGGGGAGGAGGCTTCCCGCCTTGCCCGGCCGCGAACTCCAAAGTTTTTTTTTTTAAAAAAAAAACGCCCCCGTGATAGGCTACATGACGATTAACACAGCCTATCACGGCTAGATCTGCAAAGTCAGCCATGATAGGCTATGTTAATCGTCACGTAGCCTATCACGGGTGACTTAAAAAAAAAAAAAGCGCGTACGCTAATGGCGGCCCCCATAGGGAGCCACCATTCGCGTTCCTTATTTGGTCGCTGTAGTCTACGTAAAGATTTACGTAGACTACGGCGAAAATAAGGGCAACGCAAATAGCGTACGCGCTTTTTTTTTTTTTAAGTCACCCGTGATAGGCTATGTGTCAATTTACGTAGCCTATCACGGCTGACTTTGCAAATCTAGCCGTGATAGGCTACGTTAATCGTCACGTAGCCTATCACGGGGGCGTTTTTGTTTTTTTTTCTTTTATTGGAATGGCGGCGGCAGCAGCCGGTCGAAAGACCGGCTGCCGCTCCCGCCCCACACGAACACCCGCCGAACCGCCGGCCGGACCCGCCGCCGGGAGGGACATTCGGCAAAGGTAAGTCCCGTCCCGGGGGGGTGCGGGGTGCAGGGGGGCACAGAGAATTTCTCCCCGAAACTTGTTCGGGGGGCCAAACACGTTGGCGGTCAGCCCCCCGAAGTTTCGGGGAGAAATTCTCCGCCATCCCTAGTTGGAGTTCCAGCAACTGCTGGGCTGCTGCGGCCGCAAATGGCGGCCATCATAGCGGCCGCCATTTGCATCCTTTCAGTACGCCACGATAGGCTGCGTAAGTATTTATGTAGCCTATCACGGCAAAAGGCAGCCATGCAAATGGCGGCCGCTATGCCATTTGCGTGGCTGCCTTTTGCTGTGATAGGCTATGTAAATACTTATGTATCCTATCACGGCTTACTGAAAGGACGCAAATGGCGTAGCGGCCGCCATTTGTGCCCCTGCTCTTTGCTGTGATAGGCTACATAAGTATTTACGTAGCCTATCATGGCTTACTGCAAGGATAAAAATGGTGGCCACTACGATGGCTGCCATTTGCGGCAGCAGCAGCCCAGCAGTGGCCAGGAGACCAGTCGGAGCCGCCGCCACTGCCTCCGCTGCCGCATCCACTGCTGCATCCACCGCCGCATCTGCCGGAGCTGCAGGATCTGCTGCAAGGTATATTCCATCCCGGTGGGATTCCACAGGGTGGAGGGGTGGGGGAGGCCATTCCGCCATGGATTCCAGGCCTTTAGAATCCGGCCTCACTGGAGTCCATGGCGGAATTCTCTGACATCCCTACTTTCCTGTATAATCATTCTTGTCTCTGTCCTTCTATTTTTGTCTTCTCACCTAGCATTGACACAGTTTTGTTCTATTTTCTTTCTTTCCCTGCCTACAAGCAAAGGCCAGTTTTCTTTCTTTCCCTGCCTACAGGCAAAGGCCGATCTACTCCAGCACTCTGTTCACACAGTGGCCTACCAGACAGGGATGTCAGAGAATTCCGCGACAGATCTCGTTGAGGCCAAATGCCAGTGCATTTGGCCCCCTGAAATCCATCACGGAACGAAGCCCCCGCCCCCCGAATCCATGAAAGGCACGCGGGATGAAGTCCCTGCTGCCCCAACCCACAAAAGGTGTGTGAAATGGTGCACTTACCTGCTCCTGTCCACGCTGCTTTGCGAATGGCGGCCGTCCTGCAGCCGCCATTCACTTCCTCCTCTTCATAGCCGTGATAGGCTACGTAAATACTTACATAACCAATCACAGCGGGGGGGGGGGACCCAGCATATGCAAATGGCAGCGGCTACCACCATTTGCGTACGCTGGGTTATTTTCCCCTTTCCGTGATAGACTACGTAAGTATTTACGTAGCCTATCACAGCAGGGGGGAAAAAAACCCAGCGTACACAAATGGCAGCAGCTACCGCCATTTGCGTATGCTGGGGTTTTTCCCCCTGCCGTGATAGGCTATGTAAATATTTACGTAGCCTATCACGGCTCAATACAGGGACACAAATGGCGGCAGCTACGACAGCCACCATTTGCATCCCTGCAGGGCTGCCCAGTGGCTGGATGTCCAGCTGTGGGCGGTTGGAGCCAGCCGGCGGCTCCGTGGCTTGGCCGTGGAGCGGAGCTGGCCAGGCAGGATTCCGGGGGGGAGGACCGGATCGCCTCCCCTCCAGTAGAGGATTTCAGGGGGAGGGACGGTGCACCTCTCCCCCACCATGGATTGCCCAGTGCGGAGCCAATTAGGTGTTTCGTACATCCCTACTACCAGATGGCTATGGGAAGCCCACAAGCGGGGCAATAGAATTCTCTTGCTCATGTTCTCCAGCAGGTGGTATACAGAAGCATACTGCCTCTAATACTGGAGGCAATACATAGCCAGCATTAATAGCCATTGATAGCCTCATCTTCCATCAATTTAGTTAATCCCATTTTAAAGCCATCCAAGTTTGGTGGCCATTTCGAAATCATGTGGTAATGAATTCCATAGTTTACCTATGTGCTGGGTACTTCCATTTGTCTGTCCTGAATTTCCCACCATTCAGCTTCACTAAATGAGCCTGGGTTCTAGTGCCACGAGTTTTCTCTAGTGACATTGTGGATGCCTGACTGGGTCCAGGAGTCTGTCCTCCCTCCGCCCACAACCCTCAGACCACACCCACCAAGTCTCTGCCCTCGCTCGCACCCGTTCACACCCTCCCAGACTCACCACAACCTGTCTGGCGAGCACCCACCATTTTGCCACCTTTTTTTTTTTTTTACAGAAAAAAGGAGTTTAAAAATGCGCATAATGCCTCTAATATTGCGCATACTAAGCTTTCCCAGACCCAAACTATGCATATTCAAATATACACATTTTTTTTTTCAAAAAAAAAAACCTTTTTTCCATTTAAAAAAAGGTGGCAAAATGGAGGGCACTAGCTGGACAGGCCCAGGGTGAGTGTGGTGACTCACCAAGCTCATAGGGGCTTGAGCATGGGTCTGTGGGGTGGAGTGGGGGCCGCGCTTCAGCAGGCACCTGAAGAACCTGAGCTGGGGTGTGTTCGCGTATCCCTAGTTTTCTCTAGGGATGTACAAAAGGGACTTACCTTGTCCTGCAGCTTTTTTCACGGTGGGGGGGAGGCGCTTCGCTTCTCCCCCCGAAGTTCATGCGAGGGGGGGAGGCTTCCCGCCTCGCCCGGCTGAAATTCAGGCCGGGCGGGAGGCGCCCCATCCCTCGCCGGCGAAAGTCAGGCCGGGTAGAAGTGCCCTGTCTAACCGGCCGCGAAAAAAACAAAACAAAACCCACCCCCGTGATAGGCTACGTAACGATTAACGTAGCCTATCACGGCTAGATTTGCAAATCTAGCTGTGATAGGCCACGTTAATCGTTACGTAGCCTATCATGGGGGTGGTTGTTTTTTTTTAACTTTCCTTGTAACTTGTAACGGGTGACTTTGAAAAAAAAAAACGCGTACGCAAATAGCGTTGCCCTTATTTTCACCGTAGTCTACGTAAATCTTTATGTAGACTACAGGGACCAAATAAGGAACGCAAATGGCGGCTCCCTATGGGGGCCGCCATTTGCGTACGCGCTTTTTTTTTTTCAGTCACCCGTGATAGGCTACGTAACGATTAACGTAGCCTATCACGGCTGATTTTGCAAATCGAGCTGTGATAGGCCACGTTAATCGTTACATAGCCTATCACAGGGGTGTTTTTTTTTTTTTAACGTTCCTTGTAATGGCGGTGGCGGCAGCCGGTCGAATGACCGGCTGCCGCCCCCGCCCCTGACGAAGACCCGACGAACCGCCGCCGGGACCCACCGCCGGGAGGGACATTCGTAAAAGGTAAGTCCCATCCCGGGGGGGGGCGGGGGGGCGGGCGGGGGGCGGAGAATTTCACCGCTGATTTCAGGGGGCCGAATGCATTGGCACTCGGACCCCTGAAGTTTCGGGGAGAAATTCTCCCCCATCCCTAGTTTTCTCCCTATCTATATTCTCTAAGCCATGACGATGATGATGACGATGATGTCAGTGGCAATAACAGTGGTGATGACAATGATGTCAGAGGCGCCAACAACAGTGATGATGCGAAGAGAGGGGCAAAAAAACTACAATGTCTTATCTTTTATTGGGTCATTATGAATATATAAACTTTTGCATTATAATGTCACTGTTGCAAATGCAGACCCAAGTCAACCAACCAATTGCATACTTAGAAAATATTTGATATATAACCTCAGATGAAAGCTGCTCATAGAATCTGCCTTCAGATGTGAAACCTGGTTTATTCAGTAGATTCTAGAAATCCTATTCATAGATTCCAGAAATCCTTTGTGAAAAGAACAAATTTCTAGCTCTCATGGGTATTCCATTGCTATTTCTTCAAACTGGCAGTTTTATAGATTCTAGGGATGTACGAAAGTCACTTACCTTGCCCTAAATGTGATTTGCGGTGGGGGGGAGGCGCTCCGTCCCTCCTCCCAAAATTCTGGCCGGGGGGGAGGTGTCCCGTCCCTCCCCCCGAAATTCTGGCCGGGGGGGAGGTGCCCTGTCCCTCCCGCTGCGAATCCTGGCTGGCCAGGAACGCAAATGGCGGTGTCCCTGCAATCAGCTGTGATAGGCTACGTAAACATTTACGTAGCCTATCATGGCTGAGTAAAACAAAACAAAAAAACCGCGCGTACGCAAATGGCAGCTCCCATGGGCGCCACCATTTGCGTTCCTTATTTTGGCACGTCTAGTCTACGTAAACATTTACGTAGACTATGGCGAAAATAAGGGGAACGCAAATAGCGTAGATGCTACGCTATTTGTGTTCCCCTTATTTTCGCCGTAGTCTATGTAAATGTTTACGTAGACTAGATGTGCCAAAATAAGGAACGCAAATGGCGGCGCCCATGGGCGCCGCCATTTGCATACGGGCGGTTTTGTTTTCTTTTTTTTACTCAGCTGTGATAGGCTACGTAAAAATCTAGCCGTGATAGGCTATGTAAATGTTTACGTAGCCTATCACATTTTTTTGTTTTTGTTTTTTTTTACTGGAAATGGTGGCGGCGGCAGCCGGTCAGAAGACCGGCCGCCACAGCCGCCAAACCGCCGCCGAACCACCGCCGGAGCCGCCGCCACCAGGGACATTCGCACAAGGTAAGTCCTGTCCCGGGGCAGGCGGGGGGGTGGCAGACCGTTTCACCACCGATTTCGGGGGGCCGAATGCGCTGGACTAATCCTCCGGTGGGGGCAGTGGCAGCGGTGGCTGGTCTTCTGACCGGCTGCTGCCGCTGCCATTTGCAGTCTTGTTGTTGTTGTTGTTTACAGAGACGTGATAGGCTACGTAAAGACTTACGTAGCCTATCACGTCCGGATTAAAAAAAAAAAACGCATACGCAAATGGCAGTGGCTATGGCCGCCGCCATTTGCATTCCTTATTTTTTGCTGTCTTAGTCTACATAAATATTTATGTCTTTAAATATTTACGTAGGCTAAAAAGGCAAATCAAAAAGGGATGCAAATAGCGCCCACTACGCTATTTGCGTTCCCCTTTATTTTCGCCGTAATAGTCTACATAAATATTTACGTAGACTAAGACAGCAAAAAATAAGGAACGCAAATGGTGGCAGCCATAGCCGCCATTTGCGTACGTTTTTGTTTTTTTACCCAGAGCCCTCCGCGTCCGGAAATCCGGCTGCGGACGGCTCTGGCCTGGGGATGGCCGGCTGCTCCACAGAGCCACTGCGGAGCACAGCTGGCCATCAAGGATTCCGGGGGGGAGGAACAGATCGCCTCCCCCCCGTCGAGTATTCCGGGGGGAGGGACGGAACGCCCCCCCCCCATGAATATAATCCGCGGAAAGGTAAGTGACTTTCGTACATCCCTACTATGTGCTACCTCCAGTACCAGAGGCAGCGAGCCTATGTCCTCCAGTTGCTGGGGAACATGGGTGGGAGGCTGCTGTTGCACTTGTGTCCTGCTCGTGCATACCCAGTTGACAGCTGTTGGCCCTTGTTTGAACAGAATGCTGGACTGGATGGACACTTGGCCCGATCCAGCGTGGCTCTTCTTACGTTCTTATATTCTTATGTTCTTATTTTTGGTCAGAATTTACCCAGTTCAACTTCCTAGACCTGAACACCAACCTGAAAGGAAACTGAAGTTAAAGTCTTTACCCTTCTGAGCTTGCAATGCAATTTGTGGAACCAAAACAAACAAACATATTTTTTTTTAAAGTGTGAAGTTGAAAATGCATTTAAAAATGTGCGCTTTTGAAAAATGCACACAAAGACAGTTTGATAAATGGGAGAGAAAATAATACATTTCAAAAGGTACACAATGATGCGTACATTTGGGGAAATGTGAATGAAAACATGCACAACTTTCCATGCAAAAATAAAAAAAAACCCAGGCATTTGCAATCTGATATGGACATGAGTTGGAACAAACTTCAAGGTAGAATTCAGAAAACTTCCATGAGCTCAAGTTTTGCTGATTTGCACATTTCTTTTCTAGTCTCCACGTGGGTTTTGAAAAGATGTAGAAAGAGAGCCTTCAATCAACCCTAGTCAGGCAGCAAAACCAGAAGGTTGATCAAACCCCTGGTGGTGTGTCATGCATGGCTGGTGGGCTGCCTAGGGGGATGCGCACTGCATTGCAATAACTAGGAGATGCCACTAATTGAGGTCTGGAGAAAAGGACGTCTATTCTGTATGGGAATTCCTTCAACCACACACACAGCATTTTCCACAGTTTACAATAGGAACATTTTTTTTCCGTTTTCTATCTGTTTATATGTGTGCATCTGCTCCTTTTGTTATTATTTTCAGCGACCACTTATCAATGTTTTCAGGAGAAAGCATTCAATCTTCCATTCAGTTATTATTCCCCTTTCTCCAAGCTGACACTTCACTCATGCTTATTACAAATACCCTCTTGATAAATAACCTCCCACCTGAGCTCCAGACTTTTCTGTTTGTTCTCTGCCATGAAATGTTAAAAGAAAGGAATGGGGAGAAAATATCTTAAAAAAAAACAAACGACTTCCTTTTAATCCCTGAGCAGAACTCCCACATCATCTTTCTTGCAATAGGACTTTGGTAAATGCATGCCCTTCATGGATCACTGCCTTGTTGTGGCGAAGGGGCTTGCGTAACTCAGTGAAGCCATAAGCTATGCCGTGCAGGGCCACCCAAGATGGACAGATCATGGCGGAGAGTTCTGACAAAATGTGGTCCACTGGAGAAGGAAATGGCAACCCACTCCAGTATTCTTGCCAAGAAAACCCCATGGAACATATCAGAAGGCTAAAAGATATGACGCCGGAAGATGAGCCCCTCAGGTCAGAAGGTGTCCAATATACTACTGGGGAAGAACATAGCGAATTTCCAAGTAGCACCAGAAAGAGTGAAGCGGCTGGGCCAAAGCTGAAAGGACACTCAGCTGTGGATGTGTCTGGTGGTGAAAAGAAAGTCCGATGCTGTAGAGAACAATATTGTTTAGGAACCTGGAAGGTAAGATAAATGAATCAAGGTAAGCTGGAGGTGGTCAAACATGAGATGGCACGATGGAACATCGACAACTTGGGAATCAGCGAACTAAAATGGACAAGCATGGGCGAATTTAATTCAGGTGACCATTCTATCTACTACTGTGGGCAAGAATCCCTTAGAAGAAATGGAGTAGCACTCATAGTCAACAAAAGGGTGGGAAAAGCAGTACTGGGGTACAATCTCAAAAATGATAGAATGATCTCAGTACGAATCCAAGGCAAACCATTCAAAATCACAGTAATTCAAGTCTATGCCCCAACCACTGAGGCTGAAGAAGCTGAGGTTGATCGGTTCTATGAAGACCTACAACAGCTTCTAGAACTAACACCAAAAAAAGATGTCCTTTTCATCATAGGGGATTGGAATGCTAAAGTAGGAAGTCAAGAAATCACCGGGATAACAGGCAAGTATGGCCTTGGTGTACAAAATGAAGCAGAACAAAGGCTAATCGAGTTTTGCCAAGAGAACACGTTGATCATAGCAAACACTCTTCCAACAGCACAAGAAGTAATTCTACACATGGACATCACCAGATAGTCAATATCGAAATCAGATTGATTATGTCCTTTGCAGTCAAAGATGGAGAAGCTCTATACAGTCAGTAAAAACAAGACTGTGGCTCAGATCATGAGCTTCCTCTTGCAAAATTTTGGTTTAAATGAAGAATATAGGGAAAACCACTAAACCATTCAGGTATGACCTAAATCATATCCCTTATGAATATACAGTGGAGGTGAGGAATAGATTTCAGGGATTAGACCTGATAGACAGAGTGCCTGAGGAACTATGGACGGAGGTCCGTAACATTGTTCAGGAGGCAGCAACTCAATCCATCCCAAAGAAAAAAGAAATGCAAGAAAGCCAAGTGGCTGTCTGATGAGGCTTTACAAGTAGCTGAGGAAAGAAGGGAAGCGAGAAGCAAGGGAGAAAGGGGAAGATATACCCAACTGAATGCAGATTTCCAGAGAAGAGCAAGGAGAGACAAGAAGGCCTTCTTAAATGAACAATGCAAAGAAAGTGAGGAAAACAACAGAATGGGAAAGACTAGAGATCTCTTCAAGAAAATTGGAGATAAGGGAACGTTTTGTGCAAGGACGGGCATGATAAAGGACAAAGAAGGCAGGGACCTAACAGAAGCAGATGAGATTAAGAAGAGGGGGAAAGAATACACAGAAGATCTATACAGGAAAGATCTGAATGTCCCTGATAGCCATGATAGTGCGGTCACTGAACTTGAGCTGGACATCCTAGACAGTGAAGTTAAGTGGGCCTTAGGAAGCATTACTAATAGGGATGTACAAATGTCACTTACCTTTCCGTGGATTATGTTGATGGTGGGGGGAAGGCGTTCCGTCCCTCCCGCTGGAATTCTCGACAGGGGGGAGGCGATCCGTTCCTCCCCTCCGGAATCCTCCACGGCCAGCTGTGCTCTCCGGCAGCTCTGCGGAGTAGCTGGCCAGGCCCAGGCCAGAGCTGTCCACAGCTGGATTTCTGGCCGCGGAGGGCTCTGTGTTAAAAAAACCCCAAAAAACTGTGTACGCAAATGGTGGTGGCTACGGCTGCTGCCATTTGCATTCCTTATTTTTGGCCGTCTTTGTCTACGTAAATATTTACGTAGGCTAAAACGGTGAATCAAAAAGGGATGCAAATAGTGCCCACCACACTATTTGCATTCCCCTTTATTTTCGCCGTCATAGTCTACGTAAATATTTACGTACACTAAGATGGCCAAAAATAAGGAACGCCGCCATTTGCGTACACGGGTTTTTTGTGTTATTTTTTTTTTTTACCCAGCCATGATAGGCTACGTAAAACTTTACGTAGCATATCACGTCTTGTAAAAAAAAAAGAAAACGAAAACGACAAGACTGCAAATGGTGGCGGAGGCAGCCAGTCGGAAGACCAGCCGCCGCCAAAGCTGCTGCCGGAGCCGCCGCCGCCACCTGGAACATCTGTCCCAGGCAAGTCTTGCATTGGGGGGGATACGCGGGGTGGCGGGGGGTGGCAGGCCATTCCGCCACGGAGTTCGGGGAGCCAAATGCACTGGCATTCGGCCTCACCGAGATCCATGTCGGAATTCTCTGACATCCCTAATTACTAACAAAGCTAGCAGAGATGACAGTATTCCAGCTGAGCTATTTAAGATCCTAAAAGATGATGCTGTTAAAGTGCTGCACTCAATATGCCAACAAATTTGGAACACTCAACAATGGCCACAAGACTGGAAAAGGTCAGTTTACATTCCAGTTCCAAAGAAGGGCAATGCCAAAGAGTGTTCAAACTACCGTACAATTGTGCTCATTTCACATGCCAGCAAGGTTATGCTCAAAATCCTACAAGCTAGGCTTCAGCAGTATGTGACCCAAGAACTACCAGAAGTACAAGCTGGGTTTCGAAGAGGCAGAGGAACTAGAGATCAAAATGCCAGCATTCGCTGGATCATGAAGAAAGCAAGAGAATTCCAGAAAAATGTCTATTCCTGCTTCATTGACTCCGCTAAAGCCTTTGATTGTGTGGATCACAACAAACTGTGGCAAATTCTTAAAGTGATGGGAGTACCAGACCACCTTACCTGTCTCTAGGGATGTACGAATCCCTTACTTGGTTCAGATTGGGGCATCCGCTGGGGGGGGGAGGTGCTCCATCCCTCCCCCCAGAATCATCGATGGGGGGGGAGGCAATCTGGTCCTCCCCCCCAGAATCCTGCCCGGCTGGGTTCGCTCCACGGTGGCTCCGCGGAGCAGCCGGCCAGGGCCGTCCCCAGCTGGACTTCCGACCGCGGACGGGCTGCTGTGAACGCAAATGGTGGCTGCCGTAGCGGCCACCATTTGCATCCTTCCGGGCTGCCATGATAGGCTATGTAAGTATTTATGTAACCTATCATGGCATGCCCCCCCCAAAAAAAAACAGCATACGCAAATGGCGGCGGCTTCAGCGGCCGCCATTTGCGTTCCCTATTTTTCGCTATTCTAGCCTATGTAAATATTTATGTAGGCAATTACGGCGAAAAAAAGGGAAATGCAAATAGCTAGTGGGCGCTATTTGCATTTCTTTTTTTTCGCCGTAAAAGCCTACGTAAATATTTACGTTGGATAATACGGTGGGAAAAAAAGGAATGCAAATAGTGCCCACTACGCTATTTGTGTTTCCCTTTTTTCACCATAATAGCCTACATAAATAGTTACGTAGGCTAGAATGGCTAAAAATAGGGAACGCAAATGGCGGCCGCCGTAGCCGCTACCATTTGCATACGCTGTGATTTGGGGGGGGGGGTAGCCATGATAGGCTACGTAAATTCTTACGTAGCCTATCACAGCTGCAAAGATGCCAATGGTGGCCGCAGTAGCCCGGTCGCGGCCGGCCAGGAGACCAGCCACCGGAACCGCTGCCACCTAATCTGCTGCATCCGCCCCATGTAAGTGCCATCCAGGGGGACTCCGCGGGGGGGGGGCGGGGGGGCAGGAGGCCATTCTGCCACAGATTCAGGGGGGGTGGATTCTAAAGAATCCAGCCTCACTGGAATCCGTGGCGGAATTCTCTGCCATCCCTACCTGTCTCCCGAGAAACCTGTACGAGGGTCAAGAAGCAATAGTAAGAACCACACATGGAACAACCGATTGGTTCAAAATTGGGAAAGGAGTACAACAAGGCTGTATATTGTCACCCTGCTTATTTAATTTGTATGCAGAGTACATCATGAGAAACGCTAGGTTGGATGAATTACAGGTCGGAATTAAGATTGCTGGGAGAATTATCAACAACCTCAGATACGCAGACGATACCACCCTAATGGCAGAAAGCGAAGAGGATCTAAAGAGCCTCTTGTTGAGGGTGAAAGTTATTTAGTTCTATTGGCATGCACTGAACAAAATGCATGCCAATAGAACTAAATAATATGGAAACACATTTGTGAACAAATATTAGAAACATTTAAAGCAGAACTGTTATTGCATTCATTTATGTGTTCTACTTTTTAAAAGGGCGCCTTTTGCCTTACAGTTTGATTTGTGTTAACTGACAGTTTGATCATAAACATTTGTGCTGGAATATTGCTTGTAGCCCTGGAATAACATTGATGGTTTGCCTGACTGCACCAGCAGACAGAATGTAGTTGTGTCTCATTCTCAATGAGAAAAAGACTTCAGCAACAAGTCTTAAGGTCCAGCCATAAAGGCAGAAAAGGAAGTTCGTAATTACCTAGTGTTGGGTCCAAACTTAGAGTAGACCCATTGAAATCAATGGTACTTAATTTAATCACAAGTAGCCTAAGTCCCATTTATTTCAATGAGTCTACTCTAAGTATGTATAAGTCTGGATCCAACCCTTGCCTTGGAATATGAATTTGTTCATCAGCTCCTAATGCTAAGATATTTTTAAAAATCAAGTGCCATTTCCACCAAACATTCTTCTCTTGCTCACAATGTAAATGAGATTCTGTACAGTCAATATTCAGCAAATCAGATGCCCAAAGTAATATTAACCCCCTTACTCTCACTGAAACACTCCTTGATTGCTGAGAACTATGTGGCTAAAAACACTTCCCTCAGTAAGCTGCTTTTGCTTTGGTGATGTGACTCCCCTCCACTCTATTTCAGTCAATTCTCTTGAATTTTGTTGCAAACATTTTCTGCAGCTACTGTCTCACATCCACAGATCAAAGCCTCTCTTGTTTCCATGTATGTTTCTTTGAAGGGTGAAGGCTGAATTTCCAATGGCTCTCGGCCAATGCTAGAGCTGGTGGGAGCTACAGTTCCCAGTGGGCAATATGCTAGGGTGCAACTATCACTGTGCCTTACACATGGAGAAAGAAAGAACTCTCCGAAAACAGGGGCTCCCCCTCCCCTTTCTGAATCCTTGCCAGGAAAGCTCATAATGACCGTGCCAATTCCAAATCGAGTAGAGGGGAGTTCATCCATCATGGAAGTGCTTCCACATTGTAATAAAGTCTCAGAAAGTGTGTTAAATAAAATATCATTCATGCCTGGTTTAGAGGGTCCATTTGTCTCTATGCAGGACTCCTTGGGCGTGCCATGGGATGCATTCACATGGAGAATGTCTCATACAAACCAGGATTTCCATACAAATGCTCCCAGGGTTGATTTCTACAGTCCTTTCCAACCACCACAGTCATAGGAATTGCCCTAAAAAGTAGCAGCTGTGTTCACAGTGAGACCAGGCAGCACTACATCCACCTCATCCTATTTCCAAAGCAGGCATGGAACCAGCCAGAAAGGGGTAGTTCCTTGGTCTAGCTCCAGAAATCCTTCCACCCCAATTAGACCCTGGTACTGCATGCAAATTCCTTTCCAGCTAGTACTGGGAAGCATTGCATGAAAGCAAAACTCGCTACGTGAACCAGACTTAAATCTTTATATAACTTTACACTGTTGCTGTTTTTTTAACTCTGGTTTTAAAACTGGTTTCATTAGCTTTTATCAAGTTGCTGTATTTTATGGTTTTACAGTTGTGAACCTCCGAGAGAGCTTTGGCTATTGGGCAGTAAAGAAATATAATACATAAAAGAATGTACAATCATACTGATTATGGTGGTTCAACTTAACACATTTGCAGTATGTCTAACATTGCTAGATCTCCTGGCCAGTAATTAATAAACGGCCTCCAGCTATTTTGAAAAGCCTGAGTGGAGTTAATTCTTCCCTGCCATAGCAATTAATTCTTCCCTCCCATAGGAGCTTATAGCTTGGGATTTTATTCATCACCATAATCACTAGAGTGGCTGGTTAGCTGGCCAGATGGGTGGCTAATAAATCTAATAAATAAATAAATAATCATCTAGATCTTCTTCCATTGTATGAGGGACACCATATGTGATGTTCTCCAGGCTTTTGCTAGGAGAATCCTTGCAGCTATTAACATATAGCTCACCATCACCATTAAATTTCTAGGGATCTGATCTTTAATATTGCCTCAAAGTATAGTCATTGGTGTTATTTGTACTTCATAACTTGCAATTTCTCTAGTGCTATTAATCATCTTCCTCCAATATTCTTTAACTAGGCTATAGTGCCGCCATATATGGGTCCCCTCTCCCCTGTCATTACATCTCCAGCGGAGGTCCATTGGACTTAAATCTTGTAAGATGCAATTTTCCTTTACTCCTGACTAGGGAGGCACTCCCAAGCAGTACATTTTGGGAAATCTCCCATGATCACTACTAATCAGTATGCCAAGATGCCAGGTTGTGGGGGAGCAGTAAAAACTAGTGCTGTGCTGAAAATTTCTCTCACTTTTTTTTAACATTCTGATTCAATTTGATAGGAAAAAAAATTCAAAGGTAAAGAAAATTTCAGAGAACTTCTCATGGGCTGGGTTCAGGGTCCTTCTGCTTATGCTACTTATGAGGTAGCCAAAGAGTACGCACAAGTGTCCTGTCTTCCATTGTCCAATCATCTCTCCGGCAGCTTGTTGCCTCCTGGACTTCAATTAAAGCCCAGAGGAAGACATTATGAAGTAATTTTTCTGATAGGGCTTTTTCATATCAAGAAGTGCAGACAGCCTGGAAAGCTGTAGACCAATGGAGAGATAGATGTGTATTAGAAATAAAATATACATACAGCACCCATAGCCACCTTGCAGTGATTAGTTAAGTTGAAAAATGCTACCCAAATAAGTGTAAAAGAATTGGTAAAACTCCGCCCAATGCTGAGCTTTATGTCTGAGAAATTTCTCCTGGAGAAATTCAGTGAAATTGTTTCTCCAATTTCTCTGCCCACAAATAGGGTAAAGAATGTCAAGAGGCCATTTGTGCAGAGCTCTAGTAAAAACCCTTCCTCCTTCCAGTTCCTATGCATACCACCGCTGCTCCCACCACCAATGGCAACGTCTGGGCAAAGGTAGGCAAGTGTTGGGGGCGGGGGGAGTTGGGGGCTGCCAGGAGTATGCTTTGGCAATCAGAGGTCTGGCAGGAGGGTGGGTTATCTTGGATTCCCCCCCCCCAGAAATAACAGTTTATTTCCAAGGCAATCCAAAGTGACCAGGGGAAATTCGACCATCTCTACTCTTGACCTTTTTCTTTCAGTCTAGTTTTCATATACTATTAAACAATATTCAGGGCTTCTGCATTCTGGAAAATAAACTATAATATTCATACTCTATTATGTTAGCATGCATAAAAATCCAGATTTTTACACAGATAGATTTGTAGGTTTCAGAAATAACACGTCCATTACTGAACTTCACCTCAAATTGCTCTTCGACTAACATGCGGCAGCTGCTTTAGTACATTGGTGAGGGAAAGGACACAACTGGTTTTCAAAACAATTTAGCCAAATCCACCTGCATGGCATTGTGCAGTTGCCTTAAATTTATCAAGGGACCAGTATTTTTCAAAGGCCAGCTTTAGTCAGTTTCTGAATAAGGCCAATTCAGGGAAAAGTCATACAATCAAAACTTGGTGATCAACACAAAGTGAATCCAAGAAGCACAAAGAAAATGTATGGGTTGCTCATCATGCTTCCAGATTGCCCAATGGGCAATTTTTGCCTTATTTGCCTTGTTGTGTACCAAACAGTAATCTGGTTACATGACCAAACACCCTTCACTCAAGCCAGCTGGAGCACAGACTAGGTGTTGGACCCAGGATCTGCCCCCCACAAGAAGGAGGGACCTTCCACTAGAGCAAGGGCTTCACTCATGGAGGGTTCCCCCAATTTGGGGGGATCCCCCTCGCACACACCACAGCTCCTCCTATTCACCCAAATCTTTTGACTCTCAAGTGTAGCATTTTTCAGGGAGCTGGAGGGGCTCCTGTGGGAAGGAGGGGATGGGGAAGTCGACTTTCATCAGCGTAGCATAAATCTGGATCCAAGCCATGGTTCATGATTGATTTTTAGTCGTGTAAATAGGTTTCTGCTGTGTGACAAAGTATTCTAGCAAGTCAATCTAGAGTTTGGAATCCAGTGGTGTTGAACAGCTATGAGCTAGTCTGACCAACTGAAGTCAACAAGACTCTACTTGCTTGCACATTAATATTCCCACTTAAACTGGGCTGTGAATCAGGCTGCTCAGTCTTGAGGATCTCATAACAGACTCAAAAATCATCTTTAAAAGGTTAATTCTAAGGAATGGCTATAGATTCATACTGGGCAGAGCTTTGATTACCTCTTGAACTTTGTCCGGAGGTCATTCCCATGGAGCAGCTGCCATATTGCTTAGCAGCAACAACAGTCATGGGATTCACGATTTGCAACAACAAGGCAGCAATCAGAAGCTTGCAGGATATTTGGGTTGGTCTAGGAAAAATGCCTCTTTGTATGGATGTGAGAAGGCCTTACAATAAGTGAGTGAATAGATTGTATAGCACTTTGACAATAGCTCCTTTTTAATGTTGAAGCATGACTATATTCTTCTCAGAAGGGAAAACAAGAAGCTTTTTGTTGAAAGAAGGCAAAGATATAAAATGCCAACTCATCATTGTCTTCTTCAGTTCCAATCATTTTTTGTTCTTGCTCAGAAATAATAATAGACCCTACTGATTAACTAAATATAAATGCAATTTGTGTACCTATTAAGTCTGATTGATTTGGCCATTATTCTTGAGATTGTGTGATGAGCACAGTTTTCCTGTTTCTCCGGGGATGGCCAAAGTACCAAAACATCACCTTCATTCTGATGTATCTTTTTTTCCTACCAAGACCAGGATATATTTGAATACTTGTGAAAACACTCATGATGGTAAAAGCAGTCAGAAGTTTTGGCAGACATATATTTAATTTTTAAAATACTGACATGCACAGCTTTGCCTTGCAGAGTTATCTTTTGCTTTCGACAGCTGAATAGCAGGAAGACGTTGGTCTCATACGATGCCTTCCTTTACTGCAGCATTATGTCAGGAAAAGACAACCCTTCTAAATTTCTCCCTGTCATAAAATGGAAAAAATAGGAGATTTTTTCTTAACACTGCCTGATCCAGATCTTACAGCTAGCAGAGTACCACAACTCATACCATTTCCCAAAATTTTCTCAAAAGAAGTGGGACGTTTAAAACATGGTGGGACATATAACATTTAGGGTGCAATCCTATGCATATTTTGACAGGAAAAAGCCCTACAACTCCCAGCATTCCCAGTTAGCATAGCTGGCTGGGGAATGCTGGGAGTTGTAGGACTTTTTTCTGTCTAAACATACATAGGATTGTGCCCTTAGTAGCTCTTTGGCTAAATGGTGGGAGCGTTCTCTGATGCCAAACTGGCAAGCCACTCGATTGCCTCCTGTGGTGGTTGCAGATTTATAGCCCAGCCATCTCCCAATTACAGGTTTTAGTTTCAAACTTTGTGATATGGCCGGTTTGGGGATATTAAGATGCTCTTGCTTTTACCATTGCTTGGGCTGAATCTATACATAGCAGTTATACCATTATCATATACCGTTATCATAGTACACATGACACCAATGGGCACCAATAGTTATGATAATGGTATGATAACAGTATAACTGCTATGTGTAGATTCAGCCTTAGAGAGAAACAAAACAAAAAACAAAGCGGGGAGGTGGTGGTGGAGAAAAATAATAATCCCAGCCTTTTCTGAAACATGAGTATCTGGCTACCTGCCACCCTTTGAAGAGAAATGATCCTGCCTTTAATACTCTGGTTTATTTCAAGATAAATTTACCTCTTTAAATTTACCTGTTTAAAGATCCTACCTTTAAATAGTAGTTTATTTCAAAGGAATCTCTATTCAAACAACTTTTGGAACTATTTCTATCTATTATAGGCCTGGAGTCAAACTAGCAATCTGGACGTGAATGTTAAAAAATACTTAAATAATCCTATGCCTAGTTTTCACCCAAGCCATGGTGACTTCCTGAAAGAATATATATACACACACACACACACATACACATATATATATATATATGTGTGTGTGTGTGTGTGTGTGTGATTTGCAGCATTTTAATAAATAACAGGTATAAATGGTTACTATAAATAATAACTCTGATTATCATGTGCAATCAAACCCTTCACCTGCTGAGAGGCACACCACATTTATGCAGATCAGCTTTAGGCCTTTCATCCATGAAATTATAGAATGTATAATGTGATGGGCCATGATATTTTTAGTGTACTGTAATTGCTTATTTATAAAAGAGCTATCAACAGCCCACTTTAAATAAATTCCAAAATCACCGTAGGGCATTTAGAAATGAATATTTTATATGACATTTTTAAAAGATTATGAGCATCTCTTTGAACAGTAAAATTAATGGCTGTTTGGCTGTTTAAAGTCGTTCTGTGCAGACTCAGGATAATCGCATATAAACTGTAATTACTGTATTTGTGTTTTAATAAGGAATATCATCACCACCTATCTGGCGATACAATACTGGATGGTGTGTGTGTGTGTGTGTGTGTGTGTGTTGGAAAGGAAGAGAAATTGATCAAAAGGTTATTCTGCTTCCTAAAGGAAGACAGTAGAATTAAACAATGATTGCATACGATGGAACTAGTTTTGAACCTTTCACATTTAATGAAATGTTTCAATGTAATTTATTTAAGCCACATTCCAGAGAATCAGGCAGCCAGTTCAGTTTTCCGTGTGTGGCTTTGAACCTGTGTTTCTCTAGGAACAACACTGTCCTGTTCCTCAGGAATCAGTTTTTCAATTTGAGGGGTGGGGGAAGAAAGAGAATTGACTTTCATAAGCCTTTAGAGCCCTTCTGACGTTACTGAGGTATTGGAACCTCTTCACAATCTACCCCTGGTGCACTGCTCCAATAATGTCCAGAAGATCTAAGTTACAGTTAGACGATGTCCCATACCAGTATTGCCTCTCCTGGACCTGGGACAACCCTGTTATGGGAAGGAGCCGTTTTATGGGGTTCTCCCACATGGCTTAGCTCATGCTGCTGGTCTGAATTAGAAGGGAGTCCTGCTGCTCCAAGGAAGGAAGGGGAGAAACCCAGTGGCAGAATTAACTTACAATGTTATCGCTATTTGGATATCATGGAGAGTAATCTGTGCCAGTGATTTCCATTCATATGTCAGACGTGTGTGCGTGGTCTTTAAAAAGAAAGTATTATAAATATTTTGGGGGAAATCAAAATTCAGTTTCAAAATTGAAAATACAGGAGCTGCAGGCTTGTTGACTGTCTCTTCATTGTTTGGTTGTGGTTTTGGCCAGGTATCAACACACTATTAACTGTAATTGCTAAAATACCCAGTGCAATTGCATGCCATCTAAGAAATATAGTAAAATGCCAGTCTATGGAAATGTTGTGGGACTGGGGGCTGCTGGACAGGTGAGAGTTACTGGCTCTGAGAATCCTGAGACTGCTTTAATAACCCTGGTGAAGTTGCCATTGCCAAGTATCTGTTTTGGGAGATTTTCCTCCCTCATTTCTTTCTCCATAATCAAGATCAACCCCACATATTTGATCAGGGTTGGCAATAGTATATCCTCAGTACTAAGTTACCTTCCAGACCTGGTATTTCCACCCACAGTCATTCTGCAGACCAGTTAACATAAGAAGAGCCCTGCTGGATCAGACCAAGGATCTATCTAGTCCAGCATTCTGTTCACACAGTGGCCAACCCGCTGTCAACCAGGGTGGGAGCAACCCACAAGCAGGGCATGAGTGCAACAGCACCCTCATAGCCATGTTCCCCAGCAACTGGCGGACATAGGCTCACTACCTCTGGCACTGGAGGTAGCACATAGCCATCAGGACTAGTAGCCATTGATAGCCTTTTCCTCCAGGAATTTGTCTTACCCCCTTTTAAAGCCATCCAAATTGGTGGCCATCACTACTTCCTGTGGTAGCGAAGTCCGTAGTTTAACTATGCAATGTGTGAAGAAGTCCTTCCTTTTCTCTGTCCTGAATCTCCCATCAATCAGCTTCATAGGATGACCTAGTATTCTGAGTATTCTAGTATTTTGAGAGAGGGAGAAAAATGTCTCCCTATCCACTTTCTCCACACCATGCATAGTTTTGTAGACCTCTATCATGTCTCCCCTTACCCTCCTTTTCTCCAAGCTAAACAATCCCAACTGTTGTAACCTTCTCTCATAGGGGAGATGCTCCAGCTCATTCTAGTTGCCCTTTTCTGCACCTTTTCCAGCTCTACAATATCTTTTTTTAGGTGTGGTGACCAGAACTGTACACAATACTCCAAGTGTGATAGCACCATAGATTTGTATAGGGGCAGTATGATGTTGGCAGTTTTATTCTCAATCCCTTTCTAATTATGCCTAACATGGAGTTTGCCTTTTTTACAGGGGCTGCACACTGGGTTGACATCTTCATTGAGCTGTCCACCACAACCCCCAGATGTCTTTCCTGGTCAGTCACTGTTAGCTCAGATCCCATCAGGTTATACTTGAAGTTGGGATTTTTTGCCCCAATGTGCATCACTTTACACTTGCTTACATTGAACCGCATTTGCCATTTAGATGCCCATTCTCCCAGTTTGGAGACATCCTTTTGGAGCTCTTTGCAATCCCTTTTTGATTTAACCACCCTAAATAATTTGGTGTTATCCGCAAACTTGGCCACTTCACTGCTCACTCCTAATTCCAGATCATTTATGAACAGGTTGAAAAGCATTGGTCCTAATACAGATCCCTGTGGGATCCCACTATTTACTTCCCTCCATTGGGAGAATTTACCATTTATTCCTACTCTCTGCTTTCTGTTCTTTAACCAGTTACTGATCCATAAGAGGACCTCTCCTCTTATTCCATGACTGCTGAGTTTGCTCAGGAGTCTTTGGTGAGGGACTTTGACAAAAGCCTTTTGGAAGTCCAAGTAAACAATGTCTACTGGATCACCCTGTCTACATGTTTGTTGACACTCTCAAAGAACTCTACAAGGTTAGTGAGATAGGACTTACCTTTGTGGAAGCCATGTTGATTCTTTTTCAGCAGGGCTTGTCCTTCTGTATGCTTACTAATTTTATCTTTAATAATGCCTTCAACCAATTTACCTGGAACAGACGTTAAGCTAACCAGCCTGTAATTTCCTGAATCTCCCCTGGATCCCTTTTTGAAAATGGGTGTTACACTGGCCATCCTTCAGTCCTCTGGTATAGAGGCTGATCTTAGGGACATGGTGCATATTTTGGTTAGAAGATAAGCTATTTAATATTGGAGTTCTTTGAGAACTCTAGGATGGATACCCTTTTGGATGCGTGATTTGTTTGCTTTCAATTTATCAACAAGGTTGAGAACTTCATCTTTGGTCACCACTATTTGCCTCAGTTCCTCAGACTCCCTTCCTGAAAACATCAGTTCAGGCACAGGTATCTGTCCTATATCTTCTGCAGTGAAAATGGATGAAAAGAATTCATTCAGCTGCTCTGCAATCTCCTTGTCCTCCTTCAGTATTCCTTTAACTCTATTCTCATCCAGTGGCCCAACTGCCTCCCTAGCTTTGTTTCTGCTTCTGATATATTTAAAGAATTCTTTATTGTTGTCCTTGATGTTGTTCGTGATATCTTCTTCAAAATGCTTTTTGCATCTCTTATTGTCTGCTTGAATCGTCTTTGTGCAAGCTTGTGCTCCCTTTTGTTTTCCTCACTTGGGCAAGACTTCCTTTTTCTGAAAGAAGCTCTCTTTTTTTCTAATAGCTCCCTTAACACTGCTTGTTAACCATGCCAGCAACCTCTTGGACTTGTTGCTACCTGTCCTAAACTGTGGTATACAGTTTAGCTGGGCTTCTATTATTGTGGTTTTGAGTAATCTCCAAGGATTTTGAAGGGATTTAATCCTTTTGACTCCCTCTTTTGGCTTCCATTTCACCAGTTCCCTCATTTCAGAGAAGTTTCCTATTTTGAAGTCAAATGTGACTGTGTTGGACTTCCTGGGCAATTTTCCACTTAAAATCTGATAGCACTGAGATCACTGTTTCCAACTGGTTCAACAACATTTACATCCTGGGAGACACCACTTAGGATTAAATCCAAGCTCACTTCCCCTCTGGTAGGGCTGGACGAAAGTCACTTACCTGTCGTCGAAGCTTGTTCACGATGGGGGGGAGGCACTTCGCTGCTCCCCCCGCGAAGTTCAGGCTGGGGGGGGAGGCTTCCCGCCTCGCCCGGCCGAAATTCAGGTCAGGGGGAGGCTTCCTGCCTCGCCCGGCCGAAATTCAGGCTGGGGAGGAGGCTTCCCGCCTCGCCCGGCTGCGAACTCCAAAGTTTTTTTTTGTTTTTTTTAAACACCCCATGATAGGCTACATGACGATTAACGTAGCCTATCACGGCTAGATCTGCAAAGTCAGCTGTGATAGGCTACGTTAATCATCACATAGCCTATCACGGGTGACTTAAAAAAAAAAAGCGCGTACGCTAAAAAGCGCGTACCCCCATAGGGAGCCGCCATTCGCGTTCCTTATTTGGTCGCTGTAGTCTACGTAAATCTTTACGTAGACTGCAGCGACCAAATAAGGAACGGGAATGGTGGCTCCCTATGGGGGCCGCCATTATCCGTACGTGCTTTTTTTTAAAAAAAAAAGTCACCCGTTATAGGCTACGTGACGATTTACATAGCCTATCACGGCTGACTTTGCAAATCTAGGCGTTTTTGGCGTATCACGGGGCGTTTTTGTTTTTTTTTCTTTTATTGGAATGGCGGCGGTGGCAGCCGGTCGAAAGACCGGCTGCTGCTCCCGCCCCGCATGAACACCCGCCGAACCGCCGGCCGGACCCGCCGCCGGGAGGGACATTCGGCAAAGGTAAGTCCCGTCCCGGGGGTGTGTGCGGGGGGCGGGGTGTGTGGAGAATTTCTCCCCGAAACTTGTTCGGGGGGCCGAACACGTTGGCGCTTGGCCCCCCGAAGTTTCGGGGAGAAATTCTCTGCCATCCCTACCCTCTGGTCAGTTCCATGAGCAACTGTTCTAGGGCACCATCATTTAGGGCATCTAGAAATTTAACCTCTTTCTTGTGGCTGGAAATCCTCCACATTGATTGGATTGATTTATCCAATCAATGTGGCAGTAATTGAAGTCGCCCATTATTACAACACCTCTCTGTTTGGAGGCCTCCCTGATTTTGTTTTCTATCTCAAGGTCACTCTGAGCATTCTGGTCTGGGGGATGATAGCATGTTCCTAGCACTAAATTAATTTTGGAGCCTGGTATTGTCGCTCACAGTGCATCCCTAGAAGAGCCTATCCCTTGTAGGTGTTCTAGTTAAGGATGGACAAAAGTCCCTTACCTGGTCCCGCAGCTTTCTTTGCGGTGGGGGGGAGGCGCTTTGGTTCTCCCCCCAGTGTTCTTGGCGGGGGGGAGGCGCCCCACCCCTCCCGGCCGAAATTCAGGCTAGGGGGGAGGTGCCCCATCCCTCGTCACCGAAATTCAGGCCGGGGGCGAGCGCCCCGTCTCCCTGGCCGTGAAATAAAAAAAGTAAATAAAAAAAAAACACGTGATAGGCTACGTAATGATTTACGAAGCCTATCACGGCTAGATTTTCAAAGTCAGCCGTGATAGGCTACGTAAATCTTTATGTAGCCTATCACGGGTGAATTTGAAAAAAAAAAAGCATGTACGCAAATGGCGGCGCCCATGGGCGCCATCATTTGCGTTCCTTGTTTGGGCAGGGGTAGTCTACATAAAGATTTACGTAGACTACAGCGAAAATAAGGGCAACGCAAATAGCGTTGCCCTTATTTTGCAGTAGTCTACGTAAATCCTTACGTAGACTACCCCTGCCCAAATAAGGAACACAAATGGCGGTGCCCATGGGCGCCGCCATTTGCGTACATGCTTTTTTTTTTTTCAAAGTCACCCGTGATAGGCTACATAAAGATTTACGTAGCCTATCACGGCTGACTTTGAAAATCTAGCCGTGATAGGCTTCGTAAATCGTTACGTAGCCTATCATGTGTTTTGTTTTGTTTTTTACTTTACTTTGTAATGGCGGCGGCGGCAGCCAGCTGGAAGACCGGCCGCCGCCCCCGCCCCTGCCGAAACGCCGCCGAAACGCTGCCGGGACCCACCGCCGAGAGGGACATTCGAAGGAGGTAAGTCCCATCCCGGGGGGGGCGGGGGGCGGAGAATTTCACCACCAATTTCAGGGGTGAAATTCGGTAAGTCCCATCCCGGGGGGGGTGGGGGGCGGAGAATTTCACCACCGATTTCGGGGGTGAATCTCCCAGAGATTCGTGGAGAAATTCTCCGCCATCCCTAGCTAGTCCGCTCGACACTATGCCTTCTTTGACTTACAGGGCAACAGCTACCACGGTATGCCCTTCCCTGTCCTTCCTATCCAGAGATGACTGTATCCCACTGGTTCTCTCTGCTCCACCAGGTTTCTGTAATGCCCACTATATCCATGATTTCCTTTAAAATCAAGCTTATTCCTCTTCAAATACTGGCAGTCAATATGAGCAAATACTTGCCAAATATTCAATTGTCTGACGAATAGGTGATATCAGAATTCATAACGAAGTGTGCTGAAGAGAATTCTGGAAGCAAAATAAATCCAGTTATTTCATTGTTGCACCAATCGGGTTCACTCACTTTTTGTGAATTTGTTCATTTGATAAATAGAGATAGATAGATAGATAGATAGATAGATAGATAGATAGATAGATAGATAGATAGAATCATAGAATAGTAGGGTTGGAAGGGGCCTACAAGGCCATCGAGTACAACCCCCTGCTCAATGCAGGAATCCAAGTCACAGCATCCCTGACAAATGGCTGTCCAGCCTCGTCTTGAAGGCCTCCAGTGTGGGAGAGCCCACCACCTCCCCAGGTAATTGGTTCCATTGTCGTATTGCTCTTACAGTCAGGAATTTTTTCCTGATGTTCAGCCTGAATCTGGCTTCCTGTAACTTGAGCCCATTATTCCGTGTCCTGCACTCCGGGATGATCAAGAAGAGATCCTGACCTTCTTCTCTGTGACAACCTTTCAAGTACTTGAAGAGTGCTATCATATCTCCCCTCAGTCTTCTCTTCTCAAGGCTAAACATGCCCAGTTCTTTCAGTCTCTCTTCATAGGGCTTTGTTTCCAGTCCCCTGATCATCTTTGTTGCCCTCCTCTGAACCCTCTCCAGTTTGTCTGCATCCTTCTTAAAGTGCGGTGCCCAGAACTGGACACAGTACTCCAGATGAGGCCTAACCAGTGCTGAGTAGAGGGGAACTAGTACTTCCCGGGATTTGGAAGCTATGCTTCTATTAATGCAGCCCAAAAGAGCATTTGCCTTTTTTGCAGCCACATCACATTGTTGGCTCATATTCAGCTTGTGATCAACAACAATTCCAAGATCCTTCTCGCTTGTAGTGTTGTTGAGCCACGTATCCCCCATTTTGTAACTGTATATTTGGTTTCTTTTACCTAGGTGCAGAACTTGGCATTTATCCCTATTAAAAGTCATTCTGTTGTTTTCTGCCCAGTGCTCCAGTCTATCCAGATCACTTTGAATTTTGTTTCTGTCTTCCAAAGTATTGGCTATCCTGCCCAATTTGGTGTCATCTGCAAATTTGATCAGCATTCCCTGCACCTCCTCCTCCAAGTCATTAATACAAATGTTGAAGAGCACTGGGCCCAGGACTGAGCCCTGCGGTACCCCACTCGTTACCTCTCCCCAGTTTGAGAAGGTCCCATTGATAAGCACTCTTTGAGTCCGATTCTGTAGCCAACTGTGGATCCACCGGATCGTTGTTTCATCTAGCCCACTTTGAGCTAGTTTGCTTATCAGGATATCATGGGGCACGTCGTTGAAAGCTTTGCTGAAGTCGAGGTATATGATGTCCACAGCATTCCCCCGGTCTACAAGGGAGGTGACTTGATCAAAAAATGAGATCAGATTTGTCTGGCAGGACTTGTTTTTGACAAATCCATGTTGGCTTCGAGTAATCACGGCATTGTTGTCAAGGTGCTTCCAGATGGATTCCTTTATCATCTGCTCCAGAATTTTCCCAGGGATTGATGTCAGACTGACTGGTCTGTAGTTCCCAGGTTCCTCCTTTTTACCCTTTTTCAAGATAGGGACAACGTTAGCCTCCTCCAGTCATCTGGCACTTCCCCCGTCCTCCATGATTTCTCAAAGAGAATAGACAGCAGTTCTGAGAGTTCTTCTGCCAGTTCCTTTATGACTCTAGGATGCAGTTCATCTGGCCCTTGAGATCTGAACTCATTCAAAGTAATGAGGTGTTCCTTGACCATATGCCTGTCGATCTCAAGCTGCAATCCTGCCCCTTCAGCCTGTACTTCGCCTTTGCCAGGGGGGTCATAGACCCTCTTTTGGGAGAAGACTGAGCCAAAGTAGGAATTGAGCACTTCTGCCTTTTCTTTGTCATCTGTTATCGTTTTGCCATCCTTATTTAATAGCTGAACCACCATTTCTTTCCTCTGCCTTTTACTATGCACGTAGCTGAAGAAAGCCTTTTTGTTGTTTTTAGCATCCCTTGCTAACCTCAGCTCATAGATAGATAGATAGATAGATAGATAGATAGATAGATGAAAAAAATCTGTTGTTGATGGAGTTTGAGCCGGTTTTCCTTTTTTTTGGTCTTCATAATATAACCCTTTGGCCATCTAGAAAAGCAGATATTTTCACTGAGGATCAGCTCAAAGTGATTTCCCACAAATGTCTCTGTAACTGTTACACAATGGGGAAATTTACTTCACAGATCCCACTTTTCCACTTGTCTTTCTGGTGGAGCACAAGTAATTTGGCCTCTAGTATTAAATTGGTGGAAACACCAGGTGGCTCAAAAAGCAAGTGACAGATATCTCTGTTTTAACTTTCTGTTTCCCCAGTCTGTTTCTACCTGCATTGATTTGATTCTGTGGCAGAATTTTCACATTCATTAGAGGGGGCAAACTATTGACCCACCAAGGAAAATATTACTTTGTTGGTCCTTAATTATTTCACCAGGAACTCAACTTAAATTAAAATCCCACCAAGATCACTGAGGAAACTTGGAGGGGCTGTGTATTGCTGCTGGTTGTATTAATCTTACTGTTGAATATTACTAATCATTGCATGGTTTCATCTCACTTTCTCTGCTGTCAGACATTTTAAGTCTTGTCAGAGAAGGGGCAAGAGGAGAGGCCAAACCACCTCCACCTCAACACACACACACAAACAGCTTCCCCCCTGCCCCACCTCATTGCTGGATCTCTTTGGTTACTTGAAGGAAAGGTGCTTTTCACATACTCAAAGTACTTATTATCATCATCATCATCATTATCAATATATATGAAGAACAACTCTCCATGGAATCACGTCTGTCTGATGTTGATAGATCTGGGGGAGGGAAGAGAACTTTCAAGCTGGAAGGGAGCCAACAGACTCCAGGCCACTGACATTCAGCTCTCCCCATGGCCTTTTCCCATCGCATCCCAATGCACTCCCTCTCACCTTCCATAGTCCTCCCACCACCTCTTCCCTTTTTGAGGTGGAGCACTTTTAGGGCCTCCATTCTTCTATTGCAGCAACTGCACATCCAACCTGCAAATGTGTCTGCCCAAGAAGGGTAGGGTACCACTAACGCATCACCATCAAGGAAGAACTGCATCACCCCAAAAAAGGAAAAAAGAAGGCAGAGAGAGAGATGCACATTTAGAACTAATTACTATAATTTAAATAGAAATACAGTACATACCATCATAGTGGGGAAGACTATGACCAAGTGATCTGTGTGCCTGCTCATCCTGCTGATCTGGTGCGAACTGTTGATGGGCAACTTCAAGGCCTCTGCTGCTGTCTCTTCTTATGGTTCTCTATCATTAAACTGGACTCGGGCAGCCATTCAAAAAGAGGACATTTTCAAATAGAGGATTGTCCTCTGACAACTCTTTAAATAAAGGACTGTCCTCTGTAACGCAGAACACAGGGGTACCCTAGGGATGGAGAGATTCAGCAGCAGAAGTGAGGAGAAAGGGTTGCAGTGGTGGAAGTGTTCAGAGGAAGCAGGTGGAGGAGAGAAGGTCTTTTAAAGATTTGTAATATATCTTCTATAGATTTGCAGCATTTAGATTGTCTTATTGAACATTGTATTAAGGAATTATATAGCCTTGGGGTTGTTGTTTTTTAGGTGTTGATTTGTCTAATTAGGAATTATTGTTAGGTGCCTTGAGAAATTCTCGGAAAGGGGAGTCCAAATAACTAAATTAATAATGGTACGTGCTAGGAGGTTGGAATTGTGGCCCTCAGAACATGTTTGGGGATCATGGAGCTTGTAGCATATGGGTGCCTCTGAGTATGTTCTGGGTGCTAAATGGATAGTGGAAACAGACAATGGGGGATGTGTAAATCTTAGTCAGAAAAAAGACACACACCTGGAAATTATATCTGAATCAGAAAGTGGAAAATAAAGCTGAAATCCTAAGCATGCTTACTTGAAAGTTAACTTCAAAATATATTGCAGTTTCTTAAGAGAAAAGATGTTTGGGATCAGAAGATTATGAGGAAATATACTGTTTCCAAAATCTAACTCATGGGACAAGCCTCATCCCCACCCAAACTACACTTTGCTCATTCTATGTCTCACTCCCTTTTTTTTCTAGTGCAGTCACAGATTTTGTTGTTGTCAGAAAAGTGGTCTATATTTTTAAACATCTATGCATTTAAATAATAAGACAGAATGTTTAAATTCAGCTCGAAAGATATGACTGTTCATTGTGTTTGTGTAATGCATAGAGTAAATGTTGCTATTTATAACCCAAAAAGAAACTTTCATGAAAATAGTGATGACAGAACTCACACACACATACACATGTGCAAAATAGCTAATTTCAGCTGTGCTAATTTAGGCTCAGTTTGGATCAAGCTGAAATTAACTTGTTTAAGCTCAGCCCAGTTCTGAACTATGTCTCTGTCATGCTCCGTTGATGTCAGAAGGGGAAGGGCCTGAGGGCCTACCAACTCTCTACAACAGGGACGATGAACATGTTGTTGGCCCTCCAGATGTTGTTGGCCTACAACTCCCCCTCACCATTGGTTTTGCTTGCTAGGGCAGATGGGAGTTGCAGTCCAAGAGCATCTGGACTGGGGGGGGGCACAGATTCCCCACCCTTGCTCTGCAGGTTTCTTACTGCCCTGTTTCCCAAACATAATCTCTTGGAAGGAATGGCAACAAAAATGCCTCCTGGCAGTAGAAGAGGCCTCAGGCTTAAGGCCTGGATGCCATTTCAAAGCAATTGCTACTGAGCAGGCTGAAATGCATAGTATATCACTACTCACACTCACACAGTCACACACACACAATGGAAGTGCTCCAGCTTGGGATATGAAATGAAGTTCATAATTCTTTGATTTGTAGGTGAAGTTTGTCCTCTCATAATGGTTGGTTCATATGTGAGGCAAGCACTACCCCTCAAAGTTCTTTTCCAGCTTGGAATAGTAAATATGCCTCGTACACGTAGGCCCAAATATTCCTTAGCTCATGCATTCACCCAGGAAGCATTTGGAGTGACATATCCCTTGCATACTGATGTCAAAAGATGTTCCTGAGCATGCTCACTGGAGCATCCATTGTCACCAGGACAGGGACCCCTGGGAAATGTAGTTCCCAATGCTTCCAGACTCAGTAGGATGGGCTAGGAAGCTTTGGGAGGGATATGTCTGAGGCGCGTTTAACTATGCATAGGGATGGGGGAATGAGTGATGTTCAAGCTCGTCAAGGTTCTCCATTTTCCACCACAATGCTTGGTTTGCCTCATTCTCATTCCCAAATGTGAGTGTCTCTTTTTTCTATGAACAGGAAAACTGTGCATTTTCAAATAGGAGAAAGGTGCATTTTTTAAAGTATGCACCCAAATGTGCACTTTCCCCCCATTGATCAAAGCATGAAAACTGTCTTTAAAAAGAAAAGAGAAAAAAGTGCATTTCAAAGTGTGCATTTTTTTAAAAAAAAAGTTATCACAAGCTCGAATATGTGAGCTTCCCCCACAAAATACGATTGCATTCCTGTTCACATTCATGAGCTGTTTGGCTGTTTTTAGAACTGAAACGAAATCCTCATACGTCTCTAACTGTGCCAAGCGAGAAAAGAACATTGAGGGACAGTGCTTGGCTCCCATATCAACCAAGCATTACAGGCTAACACAATTCATCTATAAATCAAATAATTATGAACTTTGGTGACCAGGACCTATTTAAACATGTTCTCTGATTATTGCTAGATCCTAAGCACCATGTGCCATCTACTCTTCCTCTCTCTCATTCAGGGAGCATTTCTGTGTAGGAAATAAAGCTGAAATGACTAGCTTTTCAACTCTTAATTATACAGAAAATAGAATTCGAGCATACAGCTTTTCAAATAGTGGCAGCATGGTGGCAGGACAAGCTGTTCCCGCTGAAATTTTGCCTTCTACAGAAGCCTTAACCATTCAGAAGCCTAATTTTGAAAGGCTGGCCATCTTTGAAATAAAGAACATATCTCATTATATCATTTAAAAAACCATTATAAAATAACACTTTATAGATCGGTAATCAATGGGCCTCTTCAGTTCACAGATAGGGCTCTCATTTTCAGATAATGAACTGATATATAACTTTACCCCATGTTAATATAAATCAATCCGAGAATGTGATCCTAAAACATTTACAACTAAGAAGCGAGTTTTCAATAGCACTATACTCCCATTAAAAATTATTTTTAAAATTGAGTTAGAAGTAACCAATTATATCATCTAGCTCAGCCTTCTCTAACCTGGTGCCCTCCAGATGCCTCAGACTACAACTCCCATCATTCTGAGCCAGCATTGGAATGCTGGATAGGAATGCTGGGAAAATTGTAGTCCAGCATATCTGGAGAGCAGGAGGTTGGGGAAGGCTGGCCTGCCCAAAGTCCCTGTACTGAAGGGTAGGTTTCCTCTGTCTTCAGCAAGCATGACAAATTCTCTCAATGTTTTCTTGGAATGCCTCTAAAGAAGAGATTCTACGAATGTCCTTACCAGATAAGAGGTTCCTCCCAATGTTCACCCTTAAACTCATTTCACATGTTTTATAACTGCTTGCTCTGCCTGCTATCCTCACTTAATAAAAAAAATTCCATCTTTTTTTTTTAATTGAAAATGGTCTTTCCATCTCCCCCTTTTCTCTTCTTCTCTAGTTCAAATTGAGTCCTGTTTAAATATCATCAAAGCATCTGTCTTCTAGAATGTCTATCATCTATGTGAGATGCAAAGTATATTATGTTTACCACGGGAATTTTGCAAAAAATAAAAATGGCCAACTCATTCAAAAGGGAGCTTTGGTATCTTCCCTGCCTCAAAGATGTCCCAGCTGTCCTCAGATGACTGGTGAAGAGGCTCTAATTGTCTTTTGGATGTGCAGGAGAATAAGAAGTAATTTACTGCAAAAGAATACCATCTCTTGCAGCCCAATCCTCCTAAGTCTGTCAGGGATCATGGGAGTTGTAGTTCAATATCATATGGAGTCTCCGTCCTTAGGAAAGGAGTATGACAAGGCTGCATATTGTCGCCCTGCTTATTTAACTTATATGCAGAGTACATCATGAGAAACGCCGGGTTGGATGAATCACAGGTCGGAATTAAGATTGCCGGGAGAATTATCAACAACCTCAGATACGCAGACGATACCACCCTAATGGCAGAAAGTGAAGAGGATCTAAAGAGCCTCTTGTTGAGGGTAAAAGTGGAGAGTGCAAAAGCTGGTCTGAAACTCAACATTAAAAAAACTAAGATCATGGCATCTGGTCCCATCACTTCCTGGCATATAGAAGGGGAAGAAATGGAAACAGTGACAGATTTTATTTTCTTGGGCTCCAAGATCACTGCAAACGGTGACTGTAGCCATGAAATTAAAAGACGCTTGCTCCTTGGGAGGAAAGCTACTGCAAACCTAGACAGCATAGTAGGGTTGGCGGAGAAATTCTCCCCGAAACTTCGGGGGGGCGAGCGCCAACATGTTCGGCCCCCCAAACAAGTTTGGGGGAGAAATTCTCCGCATCCCCCTGGGATGGGACTTACCTTTCCCGAATGTCCCTACCGGCGGCGGGTCCAGCCGGCGGTTCGTCGGTCTTCGTCCAGGGCGGGAGCGGCAGCCGGTCTTTCGACCAGCTGCCGCCACCACCATTCCAATAAAAGAAAAGAAAAAAAAACACGCCCCCGTGATAGGCTACGTGATGATTAACGTAGCCTATCACGGCTAGATTTGCAAAGTCAGCCGTGATAGGCTACGTAAATCGTCACGTAGCCTATCACGGGTGACTTTAAAAAAAAAAAAAAAGCTATTTGCGTTGCCCTTATTTTCGCCGTAGTCTACGTAAAGATTTACGTAGACTACAGCGACCAAATAAGGAACGCGAATGGCGGCTCCCTATGGGGGCAGCCATTTGCGTACGCGCTTTTTTTTTTTTTAAAGTCAACCGTGATAGGCTACGTGACGATGTACGTAGCCTATCACGGCTGACTTTGCAGATCTAGCCATGATAGGCTACGTTAATCGTCACGTAGCCTATCACGGGGCCTTTTTTTTTTAACTTTTTAGTTCGCGGCCGGGCGAGGCGAGGCGCCTCCTCCCCGGCCTGAATTTCGGCCGGGTGAGGCAGGAAGCCTCCCCCCCCAGCCTGAACTTCATGGGGGGAGCAGCGAAGCACCTCCCCCCCACCGCGAAAAGCTTTGAGGACAGGTAAGGGACTTTCGTGCACCCCTACAGCATAGTAAGAAGCAGAGACATCACATTGCTGACAAAGGTCCGTATAATCAAAGCTATGGTTTTCTCAGTAGCAACGTATGGCTGTGAGAGCTGGACTATAAGGAAGGCTGAGCACTGAAGAATTGATGCTTTTGAACTGTGGTGTTGGAGAAGACTCTTACGAGTCCCCTGGACTGCAAGGAGGTCAAATCAGTCAATCCTAAAGGAAATCAACCCTGAGTGCTCATTGGAAGGACAGATACTGAAGCTGAAGCTCGAATATTTTGGCCTCCTAACCTAATGTGAAGAGAAAACTCTCTGGAAAAGACCCTGATGCTGGGAAAGACTGAAGGCAAAAGGAGAAGGGACGACAGAGGATGAGATGGCTAGATAGCATCACCGATGCAATGAACATGAACTTGAGCACACTCCGGGAGAGAGAGGAGGACAGGAAGGCCTGGTGTGCTATGGTCCATGGGGTCATGGAGAGTCGGACATGACTTAACGACTGAACAACAAATTATCTGGAGGGCCACAGTTTCCCCATACTTGGTACAGATGCAAAAAGACACACAAAAATGATTTAATTACCTTGTAAAAAAGCTCAAGCATCATGTTACTTTTTTTTTTTTACTAGGTGCGGGGGAGGGGCGGGGAATCCTAGGTTATTAGGTTGCTAGATATCCTCAATCTCTGCCTGTCTTGGTAATATTTCAATTACTCTAAGATGTAGCTATGAAAATGATGATCTGGTGCATGTAAAATACAAACCAAGAAAGGGCAGCGTTTGCATATGAGAAATGTAAACCGTGTGACAATCCTTTAATAAAATTCTGTCAGTGTCTTCTGAGTATTTAGAAAATGTACAAAGTGACAGCCAATATTTTTTTTTATGGGATTAGTTTAGTGGTTTGTCACTCCATTTCTGCTACCATTCCCTCTATTGTGCCTTACAGAATACTGCATTCAATTATGGATACATTTGCAAGGATTGTGAAGGTTTACTCACTACAGGCTTGAATAATCTGGCATACAAATCATCTGACCTGTAATTTGCGATAGTCAAGGATTATCAAAGCCCCCAAATAAATAGCATAAATGCAAGCAGAGAGAGTTGCCTATGCTAAAATAGAATGCACTCTACAGATGTCCACAAATGTAAGGTCTTATGATAAACTTCCTAGATATGCTGAAGATGCCTTCTTCATAGGGGTGTATAAAACCCCGTTTACCTGGCTCTGCCGGGTTCCGCTGGGCGGGGGGAGGTGCTCCATCCCTCCCCCCGGAATCCTCACCGGGGGGGAGGCACTCCGTGCCTCCTCCCGGAATCCTGGCCGGCCAGCTCCACTCCGCAGGGATTCCGCGGAGCCGCTGGCCAGCTCCGCCAGCAGCCAGACATCTGGCCACTGGCTAACAGGGACGCAAATGGCGGTGGCCATAGCCACCGCCATTTGCGTCCCTGTATTCAGCCGTGATAGGCTACGTAAAGACTTACGTAGCCTATCACATCTGGGTTAAAAAAAAAACGCGTACGCAAATGCCGCCATTTGCATTCCTTATTTTTGGCCGTCTTAGTGTACGTAAATGTTTACGTAGACTAAGATGGCGGAAATAAGGGGAAACGCAAATAGCGTAACGGACACTATTTGCGTTCCCCCTTATTTTCGCCATCTTATTTTCGATATCACGAATGGGGGGGGAACAACAGACTCCAAATGGCGGCGGCAGCCGGTCAGAAGACCAGCTGCCGAAGCCGCCACCACTGCCAAAGCCGCCGCTGGAGCCACTGCTGTCCGGAACATCCGCCCCAGGTAAGTCTCATCCCGGGGGGGATCCGTGGGGGGCCAGGGGTGGCAGGCCGTTCCGCCACAGAGTTCGGGGGGCTGAATGCACTGGCACTCGGCCTCACCGAGATCCATGGCGGAATTCTCTGACATCCCTACTTCTTCATCTTTCCTTCTGTAGGTCAAATTCAAATAGTAGCAGAAGACAGAGTTCTTGGTGATTTTTCCCATTGCTATGGGATTCTTTTTGACAGAGACTTCCCAAAGCGTGACCCTCAGCTTGTTCCTGAAAGGTTCTGTAGATTTTTATTTTTTGTAGTTAGCTAATGTTGAGCTTCCCAGGGTTTAGGGTTTTAATGTAGAATTTGCACCTTAAACTTAGGGGTGCACGAAAGCCACTTACCTGGTCTCGCAGCTTTTCGCGGTGGGGGGGAGGCACTTCGCTGCTCTCCCCCCGAAGTTCAGGCCGGGGGGGAGGCTTCCCGCCTCGCCTGGCCGAAATTCAGGCCGGGGGGGAGGCTTCCCGCCTCGCCCGGCCAAAATTCAGGCCAGGGGGGGAGGCTTCCTGCCTCGCCCGGCCGTGAAATAAGAAGTTAAAAAAAAACGCCCCCGTGATAGGCTACGTGACGATTTACGTAGCCTATCACGGCTGACTTTGCAGATCTAGCCGTGATAGGCTACATTAATTGTCACGTAGCCTATCACGGGGGCGTTTTTTTTTTTTTAGTTTTATTGGAATGGTGGCGGCGGCAGCCAGTCGAAAGATCAGCTGCCGCCCCCGCCCCTGACGAAGACCTGACGAACCGCCGCCGGGAGGGACATTCGGGAAAGGTAAGTCCCGTCCCGGGGGGGTGCGGGGGGCGGGGGGAGTGCAGAAAATTTCTCCCCGAAACTTGTTCGGGGGGCCGAACACGTTGGCGCTCGGCCCCCCGAAGTTTCGGGGAGAAATTCTCCACCAACCTTACTTAAACTTAAAAATTACTGAGAGCTGAGTACCACCAAGGGCCATCATTTCATGGATGCACTGAAGGAGACTTCTGTTTCCTTTCCTACTTCTTCTGGGTCCGATGTGAAGAAGGGAGATCTGCTGATCCCCTTTCGGAGATGTCTGTTCTTCCAGCATGGGACAGAATTATATTAGGAGTGGATGAAGAAGCAATGTTCAAGTTCACTAAGATTCTCCAAACATCACCTCAGTGCTAGGGATGGCGGAGAATTTCTCCCCGAAACTTCGGGGGGCCGAGCGCCAACGTGTTCGGCCCCCCGAACAAGTTTCGGGGAGAAATTCTCCGCACCCCCGCACCCCCCGCACCCCACCCTGGGATGGGACTTACCTTTGCCGAATGTCCCTCCCAGCGGCGGGTCCAGCCGGCGGTTCGGCGGGTGTTTGCCCCAGCTTCCGCCCCCGCCATTCCAATAAAAGAAAAAAAAAACGCCCCCATGATAGGCTACGTGACGATTAACGTAGCCTATCTTTAAATCTTTACGTAGACTACAGCAACCAAATAAGGAACGTGAATGGCGGCTCCCTATGGGGGCCGCCATTTGCGTACGCGCTTTTTTTTTTTTTTTTAAAGTCACCCGTGATAGGCTACGTGACGATGTACGTAGCCTATCACGGCTGACTTTGCAGATCTAGCCATGATAGGCTACGTTAATCATCACGTAGCCTATCACGGGGGCGTTTTTTTTTTTTTAAACTTTGGAGTTCGCAGCCGGGCGAGGCGAGGCGCCTCCTCCCCGGCCTGAATTTCGGCCGGGCGAGGCGGGAAGCCTCCCCCCCGGCCTGAACTTCGCGGGGGGAGCAGCGAAGCGCCTCCCCCCCACCGCGAACAAGCTTCGAGGACAGGTAAGTGACTTTTGTCCACCCCTACTCAGTGCTTGTCCCCTTAATTTGCACTTGCATGTGACCACTGTTTGTTTTCCGTGAATGTGAAAATTGTGCAAAATGAATGCAATGGAATGTGAAAGTTGCACAAAAGATCTCGTTGTTCTTGTTCAGTCGTTCAGTCGTGTCCGACTCTTCGTGACCCCATGGACCATAGCACGCCAGGCCTTCCTGTCCTGCGCTCTCTCCCGGAGCGTGCTCAAGTTCATATTCATTGATCTCACATTTGCGCAAATTCCCACAGTTGTGTAAAATTCTCCCATAGACTAAAGCACAAAATGGCACAGAAGATGTGCAATTGCGAACATTTTTCTCATCAATTGGCATATTGTTCACGAGCACCTGTTCAAGAATTTGCGAACATTTTCATAGACCACATTCTCTTGCTTGCCCTTGCATTTGGGGTTGTGAACAGGGTATATTCGCATCTTTTGCAAGCAAAAACAAAATTCTCATGCATTCGCAAATAATATCTTCACATGGGCAAAATGGACACAAGAAACCCAGAAGCAGTGGGATCACATGCATAACTCATTTGATCCCACTTCCTCTTCCTCTTGCATCACTTTCCTCTTACTTTACTTTTATGGTGAAGGAGAAACAGGATTTACGTCCTGGTGAACTTGAGTACACTCCGGGAGAGAGCACAGGACAGGAAGACCTGGCGTGCTATGGTCCATGGGGTCACGAAGAGTCAGACACGACTGAACAGCAACAACAACAATGTATACTTACAGTCTGATCCAAAGACTTTCAGACTTACAGCTTAATGTCTATATATAGTTTTTGGCAAATTGTTTGGTGAAAACCATTAATACAGATTGATATGATTGCTTCCTGGATATTTGTGCACAGGGATGCAGCCTTACATCTCAGTCCTAACCATCTTTACTTGGCTGCAAGTCCCCTTGATACCATTGGGCTTATTTCCCAGTAAATATCATTTATTATATTTTACTTATTTATTTTAAATTATTTTTAGGCCGCCTTTAAGGGTAGAATCCTTAGGATTGTTGGTTTAATTGGTATTGTGACATGTTCTGAGTCACAGAGAGGACTCAATATATAATCAATCTAATCAATAAAAAATAAGGTCCTACCTGTGCATCTTCAATATGTGAGCTCGTAAAGCAGTAAAACAATTTGAAATGCACATGCAGCTGCCCACTTAAGGCTCTCACACTTCATGTATATAGAAAACTAATATATTAATGGACAAACATAGAGTAGTCTTCCACAAAACTAAGAACTTTGGTCAAAACTAGGTATTGGGTAGAAATTCGTTCAGTACACCTTTTAATGTAAGAATTTTTAAATTGCACTTTTGAACCAATACACGAACCAAAATTCTGTCATCCTTCAGAATTCAAACTTCTCTTAGTTCTCCAATCAAAAATAGGCATACAAAAATGTGTATATGAGGGAAAATGTGTATATTGGTGAACATAACATTCAAAATGCAATATATTAGGAAAATTGCTTGCAAAAATGTATATTTTAAGCAACATTGTGTACAAAAGTGCGTTAGGAGAAATGACGTATTCAGCAAGTGAATCAGGTGAGGTATCTAGAACACAGCCTTGTCCAGTTTTCTTGGATGAGTTTTAGTCGGTACAGCTTGGGGACATTGACAAAGTGCTTGGCAGATTTGTGCAACTACTTCCCTGTTGGATTCTTGTCCCTCTTGGCTTATAAAAACTCGCAGGGAGGGAACTGCCAGCTGGTCCAGGGAGGTGATTAATGCCTCCTTGCAAGAGGGAGTGGTCCCAGGTTGCCTGAAAGAGGCAGTGGTAAGTCCACTCTTGAAGAACCCCTTCCTGGATCCAGAAAATCTCAATAACTTTAGACCAGTGGCAAATGTCTCTTTCTTGGGCGAGGTCCTGGAGCACATGGTTGCAAGCCAGCTCCAGATGCTCTTGGATGAGACCAGTTATCTGGATCCATTTCATTCAGGATTTAGCCTGGGGTTTGGCACAGAAACAGCCTTGGTTGCCCTATATGATGACCTATGTCTGCAGAGAGACAAGGGGAGTGTGACCTTGTTGGTTCTCCTTGATCTCTCAGTGGCTTTCGATACCATTGACCATGGTATCCTTCTGGAATGATCCTCTGAGCTGAGAGTGGAAGGAACTGCATTGCAGTGGTTTCACTCCTACCTGGATGGTCAGCTCCAGAAGGTGGTGCTTGCTCAGCCCTCTGAATTCTGTAGTATGGCATTTTGCAGGGCTCAGGTTTGTCCCCCATGCTATTTAACATCTACATGGAACCATTAAGTGCAGTCATCCAGAGTTTTGAAGTGTTTGTCATCACATATGCTGATGATATGCAGCTCTTCATCTTCTTCAGGTGAGGCTGTGGATGTGCTAGATCTGGCTGTGACAATGGACCGGTAAGGGCTAATAAACTGAAGCTCAATACAGACAAGACCAAGATGCTGTTAGTGGGTGGTTCTTCTGGCTACATGAAGGGTGCTCAACATGTTCTAGATTTGGCTACACTCCCCCTGAAGGAGCAGGTTCATAGCTTGGGAGTTCTCCTGGAGCCATCTGTGTCACTTGAAGCTCAGGTGGCCTCTGTGGCATGGATAACCTGGACAGGGCTAACCTGAATTCAGTTGTCTATTCTCTGATAACCTCTAAATACACTCTATGTGGGGCTGCCTTTGAAGATAGTTCAGAAGCTGTAGCTTGTGCAAAATGCAGCAGCCAGATTGATAATGTAGGGATGTATGAAAATCACTTACCTTTCGTGGATTATGCTGATGGTGGGGGGGGAGGCATTCCGTCCCTCCCCCTGGAATCTTGGATGGGGGGCAGGTGCTCTGTTCCTCCCCCACCCCCTGGAATCCTGGCCGGCCTGCTGTGCTCCGCAGGGATTCTGCGGAGCCGCCAGCCGGCTCCGCCAGCAGCCGGACATCCGGCCGCTGGCTAGCAGGGACGCAAATGGCGGCGGCCGTAGCCGCCGCCGTTTGCATCCCTGCAGTCAGTCATGATAGGCTACGTAAATGTTTACGTAGCCTATCATGGCTGACTTAAAAAAACAACAACGCATGTACGCAAATGACGGCGGCCACGGCCGCCGCCATTTGCATTCCTTATTTTGGCACATCTTAGTCTACGTCAAGATTTATGTAGACTAAGACGGCGAAAATAAGGGGAACGCAAATAGCGTAGCTATTTGCGTTCCCCTTATTTTCACCGTCTTAGTCTACGTAAATCTTGTCATAGACTAAGACACGCCAAAATAAGGAATTCAAATGGCGGCGGCCATGGCCGCCACCATTTGCGTACGCACGTTGTTTGTTGTGTTTTTTTTTAGAGTGGCTGGGTGACCAGTCAGATGGGCGATTAATAAATTTAATAAATAAATAATAAATAAATTTTAAGTCAGCCGTGATAGGCTACGTAAAGATTTACGTAGCCTATCACGGTTTTTTTTTAAACCTAGTCATGATAGGCTATGTAAATCTTTACGTAGGCTATCACATCTTTTTTTTAAACTGGAAATGGCGGCGGCGGCAGCCGGTTGGAAGACCGGCCGCCGCAGCTGCCACCACCGCCACCGCAGCAGCCGCCGCCGCCGCCAGGAAGATCCGCCCCGGGTAAGTCTTGTACTGGGGGGGCGGGGGGGCCGACTGTTCTGCCACCAATTTGGGGGGGCCGAATGCGGTGGCATTCTGCCTCCCAGAGATCCGTGGCAGAATTCTCTGACATCCCTATGATAATGGGGACCAGAAGTCTGAACATATATAACACAGATTCTGATCTGCTTGTACTGGCTGCCTGTATGTTTCCAAGCCCAATTCAAGGTGCTGCTTTTGACCTTTAAAGCCTTACACAACTCAGCGGTGATACCTGAGAAGCGCATCTCCTGGCATGAACCACGCAGACACTATGATCAACATCTGAAGCCTTGTTCCAAGGGACATTTGGAAGGTGGGAGCAAAAGTAGGAATGGCAGAGAATTCTGCCACGGATTCCAGTAAGGCCAGATTCTAAAGGAACGGCCTCCTGCCCCCCCGCCCCCCAATGGAATCCCCCCGGGACGGCACTTACCTGGGGTGGATGTGGCGGCTCCGACAGCGGCAGTTCCAGTGGCGGCTCTGGCAGCAGCGGCTGGTCTCCTGGCCAGCCACGGCCGGGCTGCTGCGGCCGCCATTGCCATCGTTGCAGCCGCGATAGGCTATGTAAGAATTTACATAGCCTATCACGGCTAAACCCCCCCCAAAAAAAACAGCATACACAAATGGTGGCAGCTACGGCGGCCGCTATTTGCATTCCCTATTTTTCGCCGTTCTAGCCTACATAAATATTTACATAGGCAATCACAGCGATAAAAAGGGGAACGCAAATAGCGTAGTGGGCGCTATTTGCGTTGCTTTTTTTTTGCCGTTCTAGCCTACATAAATATTTATGTAGGCAATTACGGCAAAAAATAAAGGAACGCAAATAGCTCCCACTACGCTATTTGCGGTTCCCTTTTTTTTGCCATAATTGCCTACGTAAATATTTACGTAGGATAAAATGGCGAAAAATAGGGAACGCAAATGGCGGCCACTGTAGTGTATGCTTTTTTGGGGGGGGGGTTAGCCGTGATAGGCTACGTAAATTCTTACGTAGCCTATCACGGCTGCCTGGCTGGATGCAAATGGCGGCTGCTACACCGGCCGCCATTTGCATCCGCAGCAGCCCATCCGCGGCCGGAAATCCAGTTGCAGACGGCCCTGGCCAGCTGCTCCGTGGCCTGGCCATGGAGCAGAGCCAGCCATCAAGGATTCTGGGGGGGAGGACTGGATCGCCTCCCCCCCATCAAGGATTCGGGGGGGAGGGAAGGAGCACCTCCCCCCCCACCGCGAAAGATTCCACGAAAAGGTAAGTGAGTTTTGTACATCCCTAAGCAAAAGGGAAAGGGAAAGGGATAGTCCCAATTATGGAACTATCTCCCCAGTGAGGCCTGCCTGGCACCAACACTGTCATCTTTTTCGCACTAGGTTAAGACTAGGGATGTCAGAGAATTCTGCCACGGATCTCGGGGAGGCCGAATGCCAGTGCATTCGGCCCCCCGAAATCAGTGGTGGAACGGTCTGCCCCCCCCGCCCCCCCGGGACAAGACTTACCTGGGGCGGATCTTCCTGGCCGCCACCGCCATTTCCAGGTAAAAAAAAAAAAAGTGATAGGCTACGTAAATGTTTACGTAGCCTATCACGGCTGACTGCAGGGATGCAAACAGCGGTGGCTATGGTCACCGCCATTTGCGTCCTTGCTAGCCAGCGGCCGGATGTCCGGCTGCTGGCGGAGGTGGGTCCACAGAATCGCTGCGGAGCACAGTTGGCCAGCCAGGATTCCGGGGGGGAGAAACGGAGCACCTCCCCCCCGCGTCCAGGATTCCGGGGGGAGGGACGGAGCGCCTCGCCCCACACCATCAACATAATCCGCGAAAAGTAAGTGCCTTTCGTACATCCCTACTTAAGACTTTCCTCTACTCTCAGGCATTTGGCAGCATGTGATAAGATTTTTAATCGGGTCCTGGGATTTTGTTGATTGTTAAAAAGTGTGTGTGTGTGTGTAGTCTGTTTACAGTCAGGGCCAGAAATTTTGGAACAAGGATAAATGTTTTGGCAGTTGGCCTGTGTACACCACCACGTTGAAGTTGAAAGGAAACACACCCAGATGGGAGTGAAGTCAGGACTTCCAGCTGTAATTTGAGGGGTTTGACAAAAGCGGGGCACTAACCATTCAGGAAGTACAGCCAGTGGCATACACACACACACACACACACACATCATTGGTGACTCATAAGTAATGGAACAAACCAACATCATTTCAAACTTAAGGATCACCTTTAATACCTGGATGAAAATCCTTTGCTGTCAATGACTGCCTGAAGTCTGGAACCCATAGACATGACCAAATGCTGAGTTTCCTCCCTCAAGATGCTTTGCCAGGCCTTTACTGCAGCTGCCTTCAGCTGCTGCTTGTTTGTGGGTCTTTCTGCCTTCAGTCTTGTCTTCAGTAAGTGAAAAGCATGCTCTATTGGGTTGGGATCAGGTGACTGACTTGGCCATTGAAGAACATCCCACTTCTTTGCCAGTTAATTCCTTCTTTTTCAGGATGTTCCAAACGGTTGTATTGGCCACCCCCACTGTTTTTGCTATCTCTCTGATGGATTTATTTTGTTTCCTCAGCATAATGATGGCCTCCTTCACTCACATGGACACCTCTTTGGGCCTCATATTGGAGTTCTGGTGAACAGCTACCAAATACAAATGTAACACTCAGAACCACCTCCAGGCCTTTTATCTGCTTGATTGGTCATGGGGTACCCAGGAAACAGGCCACACCTGGCCATGCAGCTGCTTGTTAGCCATTCCTTCCATTACTTATGAGCCACCAACAATGGGTGTGTGTATATGCCACTGGCTGTCCTTCCTGAATGGTTAGTGCCCCACTTCTGTCAAACCCCTTGAATCACAGGTGGAAGTACTGACTTCGCTCCCATCTGGGTGTGTTTCCGTGGTGGTGTACAGAGGCCAATTGCCAAAACAGTTATCCTTGTTCCAATATTTCTGGCACTGACTGTATATGTTTGTAGGTAAATGGTTTTTATATTATGTACAATATTGTATTTTTATGGTTTTTAATCATTGTAAACTGCCCAGAGAGCTTTGGCTACTAGGTGGTATAGAAATGTGATAAATCAGTACATGAAAAATGCATATGCATGTTCATGCAAACTTTTTTTAAAAGACATTCTTAAAAGTTTGGAATGAACCAAACCTATGATTGGAAATATTCTCAAAGTTTGGGATGAATGGAACTTAAGACTGGAAAAATGAGAATCTGAGAGAAACCAAAATTGGCAGATTGTTCAGCCCTAGTCAAAACAAGAATGAAAAATTTATTTTAATCAGGAATGTTTGTTGCAGACTACATTATTATTGTTTTTATATATTTATATATTGCAGGTATACTACATACGTTGTACAAAGGAATACTACACGTATTTTTTAACACAAAATGCCATTGCACCTGCTTTGTTAAGTAAAATATCCAAGTTGCTGCTTTTCACCCCAGTTTGGCCAGTATCTCCTCCCATCTCAGCTTGTCTGCCAGGCTGAAGCTCTTGGACAGTCAATGCTCCATTTAGACTAGGAATGACAGTCCTCCAGCCCTTGATTGGTGCTACTGGAATCCAAATGGGACTTTATTGTTGTTATTATTCCCTGCTTCAGTGTTTGCTGGATGCTGCCCTTCTGAATTTGAGGTGCTGCTCTTCATGGTAAGAGGGTAAGTGTCCATTAATGGAGGCAGTTGATTAACACAGCTGGAGGGGATGATCAAATGACTGGCTCTGCAACCTTTGTAAAGCCAAACTGCCTGGCGAAATGGGCATGAAGAGAGGCACTCAGCATGGAGGTCGGGTTCCTGAGGTGTGTGATTTGATTCGGAGGCGTCTCATGTGAGAAATATGCTGGCTGATGTTTATATTGGACTCTTCTTTATCGTTGGATGCATACCACACAGAATGACTCTGATCTTTTAAAAAGGCTTTAATGTAAATAATGACTTAATTCTTCATTTCATGTATTTTTTTTACTTCATTTTTTGTATGCTTTGGGCATGTTATATAAAATGCTAAATGAATGACTGGCCAATGCATCCATGTTTTTATTACACATAGCACATTAAGGAGATTTGAATTCCCGTATATTACTTTTTCCTCTGGTGTATGTTGCAAAATGAAACTTATCTACATAATCTATGAAGGCTCCCCAGTTCCCAGTTTACTTGAGCAAAGTTTGCAATGCAGCCAGAAACCAAATCCCCTTGTGCTTGTATAATCTAACACATGCTGTTGACATGGCATTTCCAGTTGAACTCCTTAATTTTATATACTTACTCCAACCCAGTCTTTTGCAGTTGTTCATCATGCTCTCATGGTGTTGACCCCTGCTTGAGCTACATGATGATTTCCTTTGAGTTCATTTTGGAAGTACCATGGGACTCACTGTATTCCCCTATGACAGGCCATTGAAAGTTAAGCAAAGCAATCAGGTCCACTGTAATTGGGGCTTGTATAACTTGCACTTCTAGGATTGCATTGTACAAGTGCAGAATTTGCATCACTTGGAACATAAGTTTCTAGTCCTTATGACTGTCAACTATACAAGACCAGCCAAAGACATTTTGCTGCCTGACACAGAGAACAAGATGGTGTACAACTCCCTACCCATATACAAAAGCCAGGTGGGATGTCTGTTGCTGGGAAATCCAGTGCTTTGGGGGCTTGCCAGAGGTCCGCAGCATGCCCAACTTGGCTCACATTTGCAGACCAAGACACGGATTTTTCTCAAAATCCAGGAACATTTTATGTATTGTTTTAATTTGCACAAATACAGATTTGTGCAAATTTCAGCCACAACTTGCATATTTTTGACAAACAATGGAAAATCCTCTAGCTGGTCTGGCTTGCGGTGGAGAGTTAAGCCTGCTAGTGGAAGGCAAGCCGAAGTTGCGGGGGAACTGATGAAAGCTCAGTGAAGCTCCCCCCGCCCTCTATTCCTCCGACATCCCTACACTGGGCTACCAGTTGAATATTTCTTCAACACCAACAAATGCAATGGGACAGTATCTTGCACCATAACTGAAGGCAGCAGGCTAGCTTTGGGGGAAGGGAAGGGCTGGCTGCATGGCAGGCAGTCCCCTCCCCACACACACAACCTTGCTGCTACCTCCCAGCATCTGATGCCTGAGGTGACTGCCTCACTTTGCCTAATGATAGGGCCAGCTCTTCAACTATGAATGTATGTGGACACTGCTTGATGATTTCTCATATTCCCTTTGCATTCACTGAAGGACAGTTAGAGAGGAGATGGTTCAACGTTCTTCATTGTTCATTGTGAATGTTTTAGTTGAACAACTTCTCTGTGCCATTGGAGGTGGCTTTTTCTTGGTGCAAAATTTGAGTGATCATTTCTTCTTCCAGAATTAGAGTAGAGAGACTTGAACAAGTGTAGAGTCTGGGCTTGTTCACCTTGGAGTATACCATGTAGCTCACGAAAGAAGGGAAGCGAAAAGCAAGGGAGAAAGGGGAAGATATACCCAACTGAATGCAGAGTTCCAGAGAATAGCAAGGAGAGACAAGAAGGCCTTCTTAAATGAACAATGCAAAGAAATCGAGGAAAACAACAGAATGGGAAAGACTAGAGATCTCTTCAAGAAAATTGGAGATCTCAAGGGAACGTTTTGTGCAAAGACGGGCATGATAAAGGACAAAGAAGGCAGGGACCTAACAGAAGCAGATGAGATTAAGAAGAGGTGGCAAGAATACACAGAAGAACTATACAGGAAAGATCTGAATGTCCCTGATAGCCATGATAGTGCGGTCACTGAACTTGAGCCGGACATCCTAGAGAGTGAAGTCAAGTGGGCCTTAGGAAGCATTAGTAACAACAAAGCTAGCGGAGATGACAGTATTCCAGCCGAGCTATTTAAAATCCTAAAAGATGATGCTGTTAAAGTGCTGCATTCAATATGCCAACAAATCTGGAACACTCAACAGTGGCCACAAGACTGGAAAAGGTCAGTTTACATTCCAATTCCAAAGAAGGGCAACGCCAAAGAGTGTTCAAACTACCGCACAATTGCGCTCATTTCACATGCCAGCAAGGTGATGCTCAAAATCCTACAAGCTAGGCTTCAGCAATATGCGAACCGAGAACTACCGGAAGTACAAGCTGGGTTTCGAAGAGGCAGAGGAACTAGAGATCAAATCGCCAACATTCGCTGCATCATGGAGAAAGCAAGAGAATTCCAGAAAAACGTCTATTTCTGCTTCATTGACTACGCTAAAGCCTTTGATTGTGTGGATCACAACAAACTGTGGCAAATTCTTAAAGTGATGGGAGTACCAGACCACCTTACCTGTCTCCTGAGAAACCTGTACGAGGGTCAAGAAGCAACAGTAAGAACCAGAGATGGAACAACCGATTGGTTCAAAATTGGGAAAGGAGTACGACAAGGCTACATATTGTCACCCTGCTTATTTAACTTATATGCAGAGTACATCATGAGAAATGCCAGGTTGGATGAATCAGAGGTCGGAATTAAGATTGCTGGGAGAATTATCAACAACCTCCGATATGCAGACGATACCACCCTAATGGCAGAAAGCGAAGAGGATCTCAAGAGCCTCTTGTTGAGGGTGAAAGAGGAGAGTGCAAAAGCTGGTTTGAAACTCAACATTAAAAAAACTAAGATCATGTCATCTGGCCCCATCACTTCCTGGCATATAGAAGGGGAAGAAATGGAAGCAGTGACAGATTTTACTTTCTTGGGCTCCAAGATCACCGCAGATGGTGACTGTAGCCATGAAATTAAAAGACGCTTGCTCCTTGGGAGGAAAGCTATGGCCAACCTAGACAGCATAGTAAGAAGCAGAGACATCACCTTGCCGACAAAGGTCCGTCTAATCAAAGCTATGGTTTTCCCAGTAGTAATGTATGGCTGTGAGAGCTGGACTATAAGGAAGGCTGAGCGCCGAAGAATTGATGCCTTCGAACTGTGGTGCTGGAGAAGACTCTTATGAGTCCCCTGGACTGCAAGGAGGTCAAATCAGTCCATCCTAAAGGAAATCAACCCTGAGTGCTCATTGGAAGGACAGATAATGAAGCTGAAGCTCCAATATTTTGGCCACCTAATGCGAAGAGAAAACTCCCTGGAAAAGACCCTGATGCTGGGAAAGACTGAAGGCAAAAGGAGAAGGGGACAGCAGAGGATGAGATGGCTAGATAGCATCACAGATGCAATGAATATGAACTTGAGCACGCTCCGGGAGAGAGCGCAGGACAGGAAGGCCTGGCGTGCTATGGTCCATGGGGTCACGAAGAGTCGGACACGACTGAACGACTGAACAACAACAACAAAGCCATAATCATAAGGCAAGTTAAATGATTCACAATAGCTGGGTCCATGTATGTGTTCACCATGCAGTGACTGCAAAATGATTGCATAAATCCAACTTGGATTGTTACAACAAAAGAAGTAATACTGCATTATTCTGTCATTTGAGTGATGTTATGGCATTTACCTTTAAACACCTCTCAGAACAGTCAAGGTTCCATTAGGAAATTTCTTTTTGGCTTTGCATACAGGAGTAGCAGGGTTAGCATTTCTTTCCTCTGCAGTTGTCAGATCAGAACAGGATAATTCTTTTTTTTCAAACCTCTCCCAAACCTAATGATATAATTAACAGAGAAATCAAGGATTTATAATGCTATAATTTCTCCAGATACATATCACAGAAGTGACACTTGGGATATGTGTGTGGGGGTGGGGGGAATCCACTAATAGAGACTTTAATATTTTTCCCCTTGACTTTATTTCTCCCCTTTCTTTCCTTTTAATACACATAACTACGCTGCCACGTATGCAACATTATTGTCAGAATTTCTGTTTGGCTTGTTAAACCCTTGGTTGCTTTGGGGGCTTCTTTGTTCATCACTACTGGATATATTTTTACACTTTTCTTTTCTTCTTCTTGGGTATCTGTATGTGTATGTAGAATTTTATTATAGTTGCCACTTTTTGGTGGAAGGACTTCTGTGCCTTCAATATCTAAAGGATAGGCAGAAATTCAACTGATGTAGCCTTTTGCACCCGGAGATGTCTATACTGGCAGCAAGGGTAGGCATGGTTGGACATCTGCCAAGGCCCACACCCCACACGACATGTGGACTCTCAGCAGGCCTACTGACAAGAGCCCCCTGGAATTGCTCCTCATCTTCATCACTGCAACGTGCTTCTTCACCTGCCTCTGGCCCAGACAATGGAGGTGGTGAGAAGAAGAAGCAGTAGATGCTACTGCCTGCTTGCTTACTGGCTCTCTGCAGGGTATCTGTAGCACCACTGTGGAAAAAAGCAGGGTATCTGTAGCACCGTTCAGATGGAAACCCATAAACATCCTGTTTACGTGTGTGAAAGCACTGTTCTTGCTTTATTCCAACTTCCACCACTCCAGCAGGTTTATCTACTTCTCTCTTCACATGTCTGCCGTCATGTGTTCTTTACCATGGTGTTTTATGTGTTGAATAGCTTCCATATCCCTTTTTGTCAGGACAACTTCCTCCCTTGCTTTAAATCTCTGTTCAAACTCTATTTTAAATTAAAAGCAACATGTAATCATCTGATCTATATGGACCAAATCTCTGTACAGTTTTGTGGGGATGCCTATTTATTCCAGATTCTGGGTAACAGTATTGTATCCAATGACATCTTGCTATTTACTTGTCAACAGTCAGTGTAGAAAATACAAGTTCTGGCTCTCTGTTCATTTTTCTTATCATTGATTCTCCAATTTCCATTTTACAATTAACTCAGCCTATTCTGTTGGTTGGCCAACAGGGTTTCCAAAGTCCCAGAGCTGTAAAAATAATTTAGTTCTTAAATATGGTCAAATGATTGGGGAGCACAGAAGTATTTATGGCTTTTTCTCCTGGCAATGCACTTACTGTATGCACCGATAAGGAAGCTGACGGATTGTGCATTTCTGTGGATTTATAATCGGGCAAGGGATGCCAAATAAGCTGCTGTTTTATTTACATGGGGATGGGGGGGGGATAGGAATTTGTTTCAGTGTTTAAATCGTTTTAGCCAAAGTTGCCCTACATAAAAGGCATTTAAAGAAAAGTTTTCATGGTTGTTGTTGTCATTTTAGCATGACAAAATGGTGTAATGATTGAACGTTCAAGGATTTATTTTGGTAAAAATAAGTTCCCCATAGACTGGTAGTTATTATCTAAAAATTACAGTCAATTTATTTAACACAGTCCAGTTGAAGCCTGATTCTGACTAATGCTTCCACGCACAGCGCAAGGAGAAGAAAACAGCTTCTTAATTGGAAATGCTGTTTATTACAATTTAATACTCAGGTATGTACATGATTCTTAGATACTATAAGCTCATTTGACTAATGAATGGGTTAAGTGCTGGGGTGTATGCATGTACTATTGGTCTATAGCCCATATGTGGATATATGAATGTAGGAATGTCATGAAAACCTCTTTTCTTCTGATTTAGAGATAGGCCAACAAAACAAAACAAAAAACATTAAGGGGAGTAATCCTATAGCCACTAGACACTGTCTAGAGGGCCATAGATTTTTGGTTCCTGGGAGCCAAGGTTAGAGCCAGGGCTCCGACCTTGGTTCCCAGAAACCAGGCTCCCCCTCCCCTCCCCCTGTAGCCAAGGCAGTTTTCTCCAAGCTGGCTATGTCTCTGCACTTGGAAACAGAGCACAGAGGCAGCGGAAAGGGGCAGTCCTGGGGGAAGGGATGGGTGGAGACCACAGAAGCAGCATGATGCAGCCTCCTATGCACCGCACTGCCTCCCCACCCTGCCCCCTGCTCTGAAGCTCCCTGGCTAGACAGGCAAAATTGCCTGCCTAGCCAAAAATGCAGGCCACCTCCGTGCTCCAGCTGCCTTGCATTGGATAGTCGTCAGCCTCCAAGTTCGGAGGCTGCCAACTATCTCCATAGGATTACTCCCTAATTCAGGCTCCATTAATATAAACAGAGAATGCATAATGGTTCCTTTAGCATTACACTGAACTATCAGATATAGCAGGGCACTCAAATAGCTCCATATAATATCCCATTTTAAAGGATTCCTGTGACTTTTTCTCACACATCCAGTGATTGCAGGAGGCCTTTCGTTTGTGACAACAGGAAATCCATGACCATGTTGTTTTTATTTTATCTACACAGCATCTTTTCAGATTAGACTGAATTTGTAAACATCACCATTTCCCCCCTAGTTCATGGAAATTTTGTCCCTCCCAATCAAATCTCTTAGTTGTAGAGTACACAGAGTATCTATCCGGTTCAGCAGAAGATAAAGTAGCTCATTCTATAAGGCTTCGTGTCCTCATGCATCCCTCTTCTAAGGTTATTTCACACTACACAGCAGTCAGGTTTTTGCCACAGCTGCATTAGCATTCCGCTAGTGCTGGTGGAGTGAACTTGTGAAGTGCAAAGGGGAAACATGGCAGGATTTGAGGGCACATAATCCAGTCACTGTGCCGAAGTAAAGCTGGCCTCAATGTCAGGGCTGGCCCAGGACATTTTGCTGCCTGATGCAAATGGTGCCAGCCCCCAAGCCAAGGCTGGCCAAGTTACTTTGGCACCTTTGACAGAAAATCCTGCACTTGCCTTCCCTGGGAGTAAAACAGTACAATAATAGTAACTATTCTTGTATTGGAAAAGGCTATCAATGGCTACTAGCCATGATGGCTACGTGCTACCTTCAGTACCAGAGGCAGTGAGGCTATGTACACCAGTTGCTGGGGAACATGGGTTGGGCGGAGTGCTGTTGCGCTCATGCTCTGCTTGTGGGTTCCCAGTCGACAGCTGATTGGCCACTGTGTGAACGAAATGCTGGACCAGATAGACTCTCGGTCTGATCCAGCAGGGCTCTTCTTATGTTCTCAACTAATCATTTGCTGCCCTGTCGTGACACCCCAAATCACCTTCCTGAGGCAGCCACCATTCTGTCCAAGGGTAGAGCTGGCCCCGCTGGGTGTGGTCAGTGCCTGTGGGAGAGGGGGAACCATCCCATATATACTGCCTTGTGTTCCATAATGTAAGAAAGACAGTAGGTCATAAATGTACCAAATAAATAAAACAAACATGCTTTCAGTAAAACATGCAGTAGACCCTTGTGACTATAGACAAGGAGACTCTATGCTCTGCTCTGCTCTCCAGGTGCTTAGTACCAAGGGCAGGATAATGCCCCTTATTTATATTGACCTAAAGATTACTAAGCACTTTGCAAAACTCTGACTAAAGTAACTTGCAATCTAAACTGAGAGACAAAATGAATAGAGCAAAGGAAGGGATAGGAAACATGGGAGGGGAATCTGATAATAACGGGGTGTACCAATTTGCCATTTCACTGCTGCTTTTTAAACTTCAGTAATTCACAAGGAACGCTTGACTATACTACCATTTATGGATAATTTTGTGCATTTGGGTCATTTAGAAATAACGAAGTGCTAACAAGTACAAGTAGATACATGAAAGAAACATTTGTATAATCCCATAACCATTCATTTTATTTCCCATAGCCATTTTGAATTAGAATAAAAGCTTTCAATTTGTTTTCTTCTCATTTTTCTTGTTGCCTATAATATACAGTCCAAATGAACGTTTAAATGTCCTATTATGAAGAGGCCGAAATGACTGGGTGTTTAGGAATGACTCTGTCTATGGATGGGAACTTAAGAAATCAAGTTATACAACTGACAAAAAGGCTTGGTTATACATTGTTTCCTCGGGTTCCTATAGATGTATCTCTGGCCACACAGAGCTGTTCTTCCATTCGTTAATACCACAGAGCTGGGGCTGCATCTGAATGGTGAAAGCGCATGGGTGGGACTGATGGTGTGTATTTTTCTTATAGAATCAGCCCTCCTTCCATGCACACAAGTGTGTGTGCATGTGCTCATGTGCACACAATGTCAGTTGCACACTTGGGGAAACTACATTTCTCAAGACTCACCAGGGCCTTTTGTCCCACCATGTTGTTATACAGTACACAAGGCACTGCTGAGGAGCAGAAGAGCAGGGAGAGAGACACAACTCCCTCCTTCCCTCTTTTCACAGCCGGACAGTTGCCACTCCTTCTGCCACCACATGTCTGGCCAGTAAGTGGCCCTCAAAGGAAAGGAAAGAGTGGATGGAAAGTTGGGGAACGGGAGACAGGTTATTTGAAGCTTCACTTTGGGGGTGGGGGTGAATATAAAGTTGGCTCAAAACTAAGGTAACCTACTTCTCAACTGGGGAAGGAAGCTTGGCTTACTTCCAATGGCTCACTCACCTCTGTCATATAAATTGGTGTAGTGGAGGTGAAATAGAGGGGGCACAGCACCGGGACATTCGTCAGAGTAGGAGCAATGACACCATCTGCCAGACCACCAGGATAACTGAGGGAACCGCCCTTGCTCTGGGAAGTGGATGAGGTGATAAGGCGTCTGTCCAGTTTCACTATTGTTTGCTAGAGACTGACATAGACTAGGAAGTCAGAGAATGAAGAAAATAATCAAGAAGGGGCTGTCTCCTTCTTTTCTTTCCTTGATGGGTTTCCTACTCCCTGCTAGTAGTTTAAATGGTAACACTTCTTTGCAGGATTGTTTGCATTTCTAATTAAAAGTTAAAGCTTGTATTTCAGCTGGCTGAAGATCTTTTGTTAAAGCTCAGTGCCATGGAGGCTGGTGGCTTCAATGTCAGTGGGGTGGTGAATCCACTCCAGGTTTCAATCAGAACCAGTCAGAACTCTAAAGGAGCTATCCAAGGTGTTTCGCTGCAAAGCCCGGAGCAGATTCCGGCTGCACTGACATTGGAGCCACCAGCCTCCACTGGCTCAATATGTTTTGTTGTTGTTGTTCAGTCGTTCAGTCGTGTCCGACTCTTCGTGACCCCATGGACCATAGCACACCAGGCCTTCCTGTCCTCCGCTCTCTCACGGAGTGTGCTCAAGTCCATATTCATTGCATCGGTGATGCTATCTAGCCATCTCATCCTCTGCCATCCCCTTCTCCTTTTGCCTTCAGTCTTTCCCAGCATCAGGGTCTTTCCCAAAGAGTTTTCTCTTTGCATTAGGTGGCCAAAATATTTGAGCTTCAGCTTCAGTATCTGTCCTTCCAATGAGCACTCAGGGTTGATTTCCTTTAGGATGGACTGATTTGACCTCCTTGCAGTCCAGGGGACTCGTAAGAGTCTTCTCCAGCACCACAATATGTTTTACAATATGTTTCACAAATTGAATTTATGGGGTCAAAAGTGAGCACCACTGAATTCAATGGAGCTTACTCTCAGTAACTGTGCATAAGATTGCAGCCATATCCTCTAAAGTTCTGAGACTGCATTAGTGGTTTGGTTTGTTGGTTTATTTTGGAGGACTGATTTTATTATGGATTTTTTTTAACCAGAATATTAGCTAACTTCCCCTTGGGGGAATGGCCATGCATTCTCTGTGGTAGTGTGGGTATAGGGGCCTGTGATGATATGGTCCTGCAATTTAGAATTTCCCACTACAGCGCTGGTCGCATCTGTACATGGTACATTCTCCATGACATGAAATAAACATGGCATCGTTTGTGCACAGCCCCAGTATGAAATACGTTCTTTTTAGAAGGTCTTATGATGGAGAAAGGTGATAATATCACAGATCCTACATGTCAAAATTAGCTGTCATTGCTTATTAAGAAGATGCTTGTCATTTTGGTTAGGTCTCTGAAAGTGTCAATAACTCATACTACAGCAACAGAAAATAGTATGCAGAATTCCACAAACTATTAGGAAAATGATAGGAGTAAAAAGAAATTAGGTACTGTAATATTCTGAGATATTTATGCCACACCCTACCTTTGATTACTGTTTACAGTTCTTGTTAATCCATGTCAAAATGTGTCTAGTGTTAAAATACATGAAAATAACATGGTGATAAATAAACCATCTAGTATATACTAAGGTAGATGTTATTGTATGGAATTCACAGAATGCACCAAAAAGACCACACACCATTGCCAGAAAAACAACCCTGCATTTCCTTTTGACTATCATTTGGTCTAAGGGTATGCATAGATTAAAAACATACATTGTGCCTTTTTCTTCAGTTTTGGATACATGGCAAAGAAAAACTGGAGATAATGTAAGACATAAATATATAAAACATTACAGATATTTAAAGTATATTAATAGTTGTCAGCTACCCCTTAAACCAGAGATGGGGAACCTCTTGCCTGTGGGCCCAATCTGGAGGTTCCCAATCTGATCCACAGGGGCTTTGGCTCCCTCCATGGGCCCCTCACCCTGGCCTGGAGGCTACCCTGGAGGGGTTGGAGAGGAGATGGGAAGAGGAATCCCCTTGACAAGGGGATTCTCCTGCATGGGACGGGGAGTGGCACAAAGGAGAATCCCCTTGTTATCTCCAAATAAAGGTTGGAGATAATAAAGAAACTCCCCTGATTAGTGCGCCAATTGGGAGGGGGCGCACAACACTAAGTGCTGTGTGCTCAGCCAGCACTTGCAGTAGCTCCTGCAAACACCAGCCAAGTGCACAACTCCTCCTTCTCATTCCCCATGAAGAGAATGAGAAGCAGGAGTGAAGTTAGCTCCCCTGCTGAATTGCCAACTGGAAGAGCTCCAGCTGGTGCTTTAGTCAGGGACCCGATGACATCAGGAGGTGGGGCCACACCACTGACATCACCAGCGGGCCTTGCTGCCTGACATAATCTGGCCCACAGGAGGCCGGGGGGACAATTTGGCCCCCATAGCAAATGTGGTTTCCCAACCCTGACTTAAATACAGAGGAAAGGCTCAAAACAGTTTTAGCATTACCTTGGCCACTGTGGCTTGCATGCTCTGTCTTTCTATATAGTTGAAGTGCCAAACGTCAAGGTATGGTGTTCATGCTTTTAAACAGCACTGGGGCGGGGGATCAAAATAGCTGAGAAGCAGGAAATCAGGTCAGGCCCCTACATTCACTTTCCGTTTAAAATAAAAGTGGCCAGCTTAAGAATACTTTTTTTAAAAAGTGTGAATAAAGTAACTTGTAGTTTGGCTCTAAGACTTTTGCACACACAAATCTTCCTACATTTCTTTCTCAAACACATAATGGTTTGAGAGCTAGTCTACTGATTTCCATCATGCCAGAAATATGTTGATGTTAAAGACCACACTGAATTTGCATTATATAATTAACATAAAGTTAGGAGTTATCTGACTGATAGAAAACAAACCTTGCTTTGAGTTCAAAACACACTCACTCACTCACTCACTCAACCCACTAGGGATGGATTCATATGTCAACGTTGTTTTCTCACAGTTTCTCATTTTCCCAGTCATTAGTTCATTCCATCCCATTTTCATGTAAGTTTGCAACTTTTTTTTAAAGTCAACATGAACATTCATATGCATTTTTATGTGCATTTTCCTAAATATAATTTTGTACCTTTTTTTGCCTAATACACATTTTTGCAAGCGGTTTTCTCTTATATAATGCTTTTTAGATTCCCCACACACACACACACACACACACACAAATAAACACATTCTTGTGCACAGTTTCCCCTTATGTACACATTTTAGTATGAATTATTTTTGTGAGAATTGTATCACAAAATTCTGAGATGTGCAAATTCTGACGGATGACTGTGTTCTGGTTTGCATACTGATATGGAAAGTGCAGATTTGGTAGGTTCGTATCAAATGCAAACTGAACAAAATTCTCCCCATCCCTTCAAACCACTCCAATAAGGTGTGAAACAGTAATATTCCACTGTAGCTAACATTCCCTAAGAATTCATAGATACCCTGTCTTCTTAGAAGCTATGTTCTGTTTTGTATAGCAGTCCATTTTTAACATGTCCGTATACTTTTCACAGGCTTTCTGTTCACAATACAAGATGTAATATCTAGCATCTACCTACATAGAATATCCTTGCAAAAAAATACAATGCTTTAAAGCTTAACCTTAGGCAAGTGATCTTACCCACCAGGATAGAATTGACTCCTGTGAGATGCTTGTGTGTTGCACAGCTCCCTGATCAAGGTTTGTCTAAAACTAAAAACATCCCTTTTTATTATGCTAGATAGAAGATGGCAGGGGAAATTGGAAGAACCCCAAATTCTCTTGAAAAATTAAACCTGCCCTGAAAAATAAAATCTAAAGGTTATTTCAACCTGCTTGTATAACTTCCATAGTGGTGGCTTGGCTACCCTTTTGCTGGATTAGGTTAACAGTTTAATATCATCAGCAACAACAACTTTGATTAGAAGTACACAAATGAATTGATGCTTCACCCAAAAATCCTACATGAGCAGTGGTGTAGTGGAGGGGGACACACAGCATTGAAACGTGAAACGCCATGACCTTGTTTAAAGCAAGGATGATGACATCATCTGCTAACCCTCAGGTTCCCCTTCTTTGGGGGAATCAAAGCTGGAATCCTCACAGTACTGAAGGGGATGCAATTTCCTAGCAACAATATATTCTAGGGTTGTGCCCAGGCCAAAAGATTCAGTTCGGAACCCAATTTTGTACTTTGGAAAAGAGCCCAATTTAGCTCAGATCGATCTGGAGGCTTCCCGCTTCAACTTGGGTCCAACTCCCAGTCTTGATTCAGAAATGCAAATCTTCACGCCTCCCGCTATCATTGGAAATCAGCCAACACCAATAACATTTTTACAGAATCCGTACATCCTTCTTAAGAGTCAAGGTGGCTAAGGCTGCAATCTTATACCCACTTTAGTAAGAGGAGTAAGACCCTTTAAACTCAGTGAAGCTTACTTCAGAGTAGAGATGTATAGGATTCCACTGTAAATGAAGTAGTTCCTATGTCTAAAGTCTAAGCCCTAAAAAATGGAATTTTGCCCATTATGGCTTCTACAGACATGATAGCTTTGTGGCCCAGTGAACCTAAACTTCTAGTCTGTAGATATTACAGAAATTTCATGAAGACTTATATGAATTTGCTGCTGTTCGCACAATTAACTTTTCAGATGTGCCTCCTTATTGTATTTGCAGTCCACAATATACATGTTTAGGTGGGGAGTCGAGGCCCAGTTTAATCTTAAATAAAATATCAAAGCTTATTGACAAAATAGCAGCAAGCTGAAATACCAAGGAATAATGTCTTCCATACAATTAGCTTCAACCTTCTAAGGAGAGATAAAAAATAAAACACCTGACAGTGATGATTGCATTTTTGAAATGGGTAGTTCAACAAAATGATGAGGCTTGTCAGAAAGGCCCTACAGTCATACATAAAAGAAGAAGAATCATTAGTTGTGCATTATGGTAGTTAAGAAAACAATAAAAGTATCTTAGAAAGCATTCATTCATGCAAAGCAGGAGTGCAAGGAGATACATTTATTCAGCTAAATGTCAAGGTATGAGAGTGTATTTAGTCTTAACAATTATCCTTCTGTGCTAGGAATCTAATTACACTGGAGTCATTAAATATGAGCATAATGTTCATTAGACATGTAAATAACGGTAATAAAGCTAAAAATATAGAGAACAAAGGATTCTTCAAATACACCATAATCTTGAACATAGAAGGGGCTGGTGGACAAAGTAGATAGATGAAGGGAGAACAAAAAGGTATAGGGCAGCCTTCCTCCACATGGTGCCTTCCAGATGTGTTGGACTACAATACCCAGAATCCCCCAGTCAGTTATGCTAGCTGGCAGTGCTGGGAGTTGTGGTGAGGGCCAGCATCAAGGGTAGACATGGTTGGGCACCTGCTGGGGCCCCGCTGACAAAATCGTCTCAGAGTTGTTGTTCCTCTCACTATCACCACCTGCTTCTTTGCCTGCCTCTCACCTGGCTCAGACAACTGTGGTACTGAGAATAAGAAGTGGTAGATACCACTACCTGCTTGCTCCCAAGCTCTCTGCCTGTCAAGCTAGCAAGTGGCAGTAATGGTGAGAAAGAGGAGGAGTCACAGCAGCTGGTGATGATGGTGTTGAGAAGTTAGACTCCTGGTGAGGTGGAGCTCACTGAAGGTGTCTTGCCCAAGGGCTCTCAAAAACCTGGAGCTGGCACTTCAGCCCAACACATCTGGAGGGAACCAGGTTGAAGAAGGCTGGTATAGGCCTTACTGGACTATATTCCTTCAGAATACAGGGAAGAAGTGCAGATCACAGGTATGAATTATTCCCCATGGGTATCCTTTAAAACCAGTACATTAAAAGCTAGCACTCCTGATTAGGGATGCCGCAGAAATTCAAGGTGGGCTAAAATGAGCTAGGATTTCGAAGAATCCAACCTGCGGAATCTGCTGTGGACTGACCTCTTCAGGCCACATGGAGTCTCTGGACTTTCAGATATATATTTTTTAACTTTCCCAAAATGTATGCAAAGTTATTCGTAAGAGAATACACAGGTTTCTGCCAAGACCAGTAAATATATGCAGAGAAAAGTTGAATGTAATGGAGGACAATACGCTTTGTTACGTACTAAAATAAATTATGTAAATTGTTGCGAACCCTCTTACGGAATTGTGTATTTTTCTGCATGATAAAAAAAGAAATCTGAATCCATCTGTGAATGGATGATGGAACAAAGGTGCCTGACAATCCCCAAAACAGAAACAGAGGATTTTACACAATCTGAGCATCCCTACTCCTGATTTTTAGAGCATTATAAAAACAATTGGCTAACACTGAGACTATATTCAGGATGGGCTGAATCACTCTGAAATGTTTGGGCAGAGAGAGTGGATTGCAAGAGCAGGACTGGATTCTGCAATCTGCTCTGTGCTTGTGCTAAGAGGCCTAGCAGAACATGAACCTGGAGTCCAGCACAGCTAGGGATGTCACAGGCACCTGACTGGATCCAGGAGTCGGTTCCCCCCCTTCCACCCACAATCCCTGCACTGTGACCGGTGAGCCCCTGTCCTCGCTCGTGCCTGCTCACACCCTCCCAGACTCACCACAACCCCGTCCAGCGAGCGCCCGACATTTTGCTGCCTTTTTTTCTGTGTAAAAAAGGGAGTTTAAAAATGCACGTATTTAAATATGTGCAGTTTGGGGCTGGGAAAGCTTAATATACACAATATTAGAGGCCTCTAATATTGTACATATTAAGCTTTCCCAGCCCCAAACTGCACATATTTAAATATATGCATTTTTAAACTTCCTGTTTTACACAGAAATAAGGTGGTAAAATGGTGGGCGCTGGCCAGATGGGTCTGGGGTGAGTGCAGGTGACTTGCTGAGCTTGTGGGGGCTTGAGCACGAGTCCGGGGGAGTGAGAGGGTCTTCAGCGGGCACCTGGAGAACCCGAGCTGCGTGTTCGCACATCCCTAAGTACAGCCAGGACATCTCTGTGAGACTACTATCTTGTATGTTTTGAGCAATGGATGAGAGTTGACTGATATAATACCTGAGATGCACAAAGAGCACTTAACCATGCCAAGGCCCAATGGCCCAGCTTCTCAGTGTCTTTTGGAAAGTGTCTGTCTTCTTTTGGTCAGAAAAAGCAAGAAAGCTAATGTGAAGCCCCAAGTATAATCTATGTTATAGTGCTAAATATTTTGCTCTTTGACCTTGACTTCTTGAAAATTGATAGTTCATGTTAGGAGTCCATCGATCTTCCTGCTTGACCCTCCCACACATCCATTTTAGTCTGTGAAATACCATCTCAACTTTGACTATATTTGGTTTTTCATTGGTCTCCCTTCCCAGCCCCAGCCCCAGCCCCATCTCTCCTATACAGCAGGTGCGTACTTTTCAGCTGTTTGCATGGATCATGTTTGGCCAAGCATCTCATTTAATCTTAATCTGTCGCCTGTCCCTTCCCAGGCAGAACTTGCACAGCTGCCGTCTGTGGCCCAGAGGGAAGAATGAGAACGCTGCACAAAAAGGGACTGGTGCATCCTTCTAAATTAGATAGCCCCTGTGGAACCCTCCACTGGCAAGTGTATTTTGCATGCCCCACATCTATCTATCTATCTATCTATCTATCTATCTATCTATCTATCTATCTTATTAATCACCCATCTGGCTGGGTGATTAATAATAATCCAGCCACTCTGGGTGACGTACAACAAAAGAACAATTTAAAACAATAAAATACTACATTAAAACATCATATTTCTCAAAACACCCTAACCCACCCCAAATGCCTGCCTGAACCATGCGTGGTGGAAGCTCATTAAAGAGGGGGCATGGAGTTCCCTAGGGAGGGAGTTCCACAGAGTGGGGGCTATCACAGAGAAGGCCCTCTCCCTCATCCTCACCAGCCTCGTCCTCACCATACCTGGCTGATGGGACAGAGAGAAGGCCATCCGAGGCTGACCTTGTTGAGCGGCCTGTCTGGTGTTGCTGGAGGCGCTCCTTGAGGTAGGCTGGGCCAGAACCATATAGGGTTTTAAAGGTGAAAACCAACACCTTGAATATGGCCCAGAAAACAACTGGTAACCAGTGCAGTTCCTTCAGCACAGGAGTGATGTGATCTTATTAATTGGCCCTAAGATCAAATGCCAAGAAGACCTGATGGCATGAACCCTTTCCCCAGCTTTGTGCTCAGAATGTTGGGGCTTGTTGAAGTACATGAACACGTTTCCACACTCACACCATTTCCATTTATAAACTGAGTCTTTACTGCAGCATGGCTGGTAAAACATCTCACCCAGCAATGTGAAGTTGATCTCTTGTTATGGGTCTCAAACTAAACTTTGCCTCATTTTGTTTTAGGCACAGCTATATTTCAATCCTGGCTGAAGAAGAAGAAGAAGAAGAAGAAGAAGAAGAAGAAGAAGAAGAAGAAGAAGAGGCAGCAGCAGCAGCAGCATACAACCTGTTTGGGATGCACCTTCCGTACAAATGAAAGCCTTGTCATAAGCCAGTCTGAAATGAGAAGATTGGTGAATAGCTGCCATTCTTAAAGATGAGCATGAAGACATTTCATTCAGATTCCACTGCATCTGCTCCTCTCGCTGCCTAAGGTGCTGTCAGTTTGACAGTCTCAGTGATGAATGGGGCTGGGGTTGATGGGCAAAAACAAAGGGCTTTGGCAAAAACAGGGAATCTTCCAGATCTAAAACTAGTGATATTACACTTTTGTTTCCCTGAAGTCGAGTGATTAGAATACACCAGAAAAAAACACGATGATGAGCCATCATAGAGCTGATGCTGTGTTATATTATTGCATCCTTTTCTTTATTTGATTTATTGAAAGTATTTTTATCCCACTCCTCGTCCTCAGCCAAAAAAGCTACCAGAGCAGCTTACATCTAATTAGTAAATTAAGACAATCTCTGCCCACAGGCTTACAGTCTAAAAAGACATTACAGACAAGGAAAAAAAGGTGGGAAGGGATTGGGAAGAGGGCGGGGGGAAATGAAGTTGTCTTTTAGCATGGCTGATGAACTGGCCCTGATTCCCCCTCTCGTAGAAGAAAAGAAAAAAAACTTTGGAAGCCTCATAGAAAAAATGATTGCGCTTTTATTGTAAGAGAACATGTAGATCTGAACAAATGGACATGTATTGCAAACATAAGCTAATTTGTTCCAGAGAGTCAGAACTAAAATGGGACATTTTGAATCAATTAAGGAATATATCTATTTTTTCTCTTAATTGTGGCCCTTTCACAGTTACACATGGCATCAGCTCCATTTTTCCCACCGAGTAAACACTCAGTATGTAGCTGCAGCTGATCCTGGCTCTCCAAAAAGTCTACTTTTATGATATGCATCTGTTTGTTGTATTCACACATCATATATTTATATGGACACTTACAACCACTTTGGTGTATATCAAAACTGTAATGTGGGAGACCCCAGTGCTCTATCTGTTAAGTATGAGAATATGTTATAGCTACCCTTGCAGGTATGTGACAATTAATAAGCCATTTGTAACACAACTTTACTATAGTGATGGGTGGCATGTAAGTACCTGTAACATTGGTGCATCCAGTCTTTCCACTTATTTCATTTGGCTAGCGCTCAGCAGTCCATAGCAGGTAGCTGTTTAGGGTCTTGGAAAGGGATCGCCTATATTATTTCTTCTAAAATGAAAGGAAAACCCAGCACTTTCCATATGTACTGTTTATCACAGGAGCAGAAAAGGGAGCTACCAACCTCAAACCAAAGCACAATCAATCAATCGATCAATTAAAATAGAATTAAAATAAAACAAAACAGAACAAAACAGTAATAACACAGCATTGGCTGCTATAGCTCCAGTCTAGAAAAACTCATCAGCAAATCCACATGGCTTTTCTCCTCCCCTCCCCGCAACAGTCTATCTTTTTTACAGTATAACTTCTGTGTGTGTGTGTGTGTGTGTGTGTGTGTGTGTATGCTAAAACGCACTGACCATTTGGAGCCTATCTACCCTAATAAGATCCTGTGTATTTTTCTCCCTGTCTGTTGGGAAAGAGCTCTTAAGTATCTGTAACCACAACCACTTGCAAACAGCTTCTGTCTAGCTGCTAAACAAGATAAATAATATATATTCTACCCATGAATTATTCATTTTTGCAATTTTTAACCAGAAAGTAAAGCCAGAGTTCTTTTGCCACTGCACTCTCAAAGGTTTCCTGGAACAAGTAGAAATTAAAGAGATGAAAATGCAAGTTTAACACATTCAGTCTGCTGTTGCTTATTATGGTAAGCTTTGCCTCTCCGGAAGGCCTCTCTTATTTCTTGTTGAGCAACAGAAAAGATAATAACTAATACTATTTTTATGGCTCGGGGTGGTGGTGGAGATTTTGTGTCCATTCATCTATGGATGCTATGAGCCCTGGAACTGATCACGCTTTATGAAATCTGCTGTTCGTGTCTGATTTACAGTCATCTTCTCCTCATTAAACATTTTCCCGTCAATGCCATTTACAGATGAGGCAATAAAACTGAGATATACATATCTAATTTCACTTAGCCTGTAGCAAGTGCCACAGCTGTCCTGATTCTACAAAGAAAAGCAGAGTATAAATATTTTTAATTAAAATATCAGTCCAAGAGGTGAACAAGTGAAACAGCCCAACCTAGAGGGATGAATCTGTATAGCCAGATTGTGTCACATTCACATCTTTTTATCCAAAGTTCTGTTATGTTTCTGCATAAATCTGTCATTAAAATATTCATCTCAAAATTTATAAGGGCAAGGACCAAACTGCATGTTACATTAATCAGACTTTTGAAAAACACGTGCTTTACCATGCCACTTCTATTTTAAAGGAAAAGTGGCCACGAAACCCCTCATATCCTGCTTGTGGGCTTCCCATGAGCATCTGGTTAGCCACTGTGAGGCACAGATACTGGACTAGTTAGGCCTTTTTAGTTTGATCCACCATGGCTCTTTTTATTAGAGCTGTGCACAAACGGCCTCCCAGTCTCAAAATTCTCCAGCCTATGTGTGTGCAGAGAAATTGGGGACAATGTAATCAGAGACAATGTCACTGAATTTCTCCTAGGGGAGGATAAATTCTCCAACAGTTTCTCATAGAGAGGGCTCACTATTTGGCAGGGGTTGTAGCACAGCTTCATTCTTTTTTCCTCAGGGTTTTTGGTTTATTGCATACTTGCTTCTGTAAGTAGCAACAGCATGAACTGTGGTGAAGCTTCCACTTCTTTGAGGCAGAATTTTGAATTTATTTTGGTGGTATTTTTGAGTTTCCCTAATCACCGCAAGGTGGCCGAGTGTGCTGTGTGTGTTTTCTCTCTCTATTACACATCTTTCCATTGCTCTGCAGCCTCCCAGGCCACCTGCACTTTCTGAACTGGAAAATCCCTGTGGGAGGAATTGCCTCATGACATCTTCCTCACGATGGCTTTAACTGAAGTGCGGGAAGATGAGGAGGTCACAGGCTGTCACAGAGATTATTGTACGATGACAGACAGGACACTCATACACACTCCTCAGCCACCTCATAAGTAAGGTAAGCACAAGAATCCCAAACCCAGCCCATGAGAATTTCTCTGAAATTTCTCCTCCTTTGAATTTCTTTCCAAAAACAAATTCTTTTCTATCAAATTGAATAAGAATAGTCAAAAAAGATATGAGAAAATTTTTGCACCACACTACTTTTTCTGGTCTTATTGGTTCCATGCTCTCAATCTGGATTGGGTCCACACTCTGGTTTCTTGCTTAAAATCCTTCCCAGCTGCTATCTGCCTCAGAAGGTGCTGTTTGCAGTAACTATTACCTGCAGGAACAAATAGCAGCAGAGGAGAGGCTGTTTTTTGACAGGACACCAGATCCCTGGATCAGGAAGGTGGCGCAGGATCAGGAACCTGGTGCAAGACCAGGGTTCTGGGGATGCTTCTTAAAAAGTAAAAGTGGCATCATTAAGGTAGGGATGTGCGAATTGTCAGAACTCGACTGTGTTGAGGTTCTCCAAATTCCACCTTGGAGTTGAAGCTCATTCCAGCTCAGGTCCGTTTCAGATTATGAGCTGATCAGATTTTGTGTTTTGTTAGGACACACAAAATTGTGTGTATTTTCCTGTGCACTTTCCCAAATATGCACATCAGTTGTGCGCATTTTTAAAATGTACACATTTTCTCCCATGGATTAAAAGCACTTTTGTGCACGTGGATCAAAAATGAGCATTTCCCCATGCACATTCTTCACATGTACACATTCTTAAATGCAATTTTCATCTTCTGTGCATTGCATCGCAAGCATGGAACTGTACCAATTTCAACCGCAGATTGAGTTTCGGTCCACGTTTGGTTCTGGGAGGTGTGAACTGGCTAAATTCCATTCCAAAATAAACTGGAGGGAATTTCTCATGAATCCCTATGTACACTTTTTTTAAAAGCACCTTACGAAGCCATGGGGTGACCGTCCTCCCTAGAGAGCCAATATTGTGCACAACAGTGGCAGCTCAGGGGCTTCCGGGTAGGTAATGCTGCATGCTTGGCAGCTGTGAAGGCCCCTTTTACACAACATTACAGGCATGAATGCGCCATTCATGCCTGTAATGTTTCATAGATGGCCCCTTTACAGCTGCCAAGTAGACAACATTACCTACCCGGGTGCTCACCAAGCCACAGGATGCTTGCCGAACAGAGCCGCGAGCACCGTGCCGTTCGGCAAGCAGGATCTGGGAGGGCAGGCAAGGTAGAATCCATTAGACTCCATCAGCCCCCCACCGCCCCACTCTGCGGACTCTCATGACATTCCTAAGGTTGGCCTCTCACTTTACGGGCACATGCATCCTCATGGCCACAGAGGCATTGCTTATAATTTGCAGGCTTGTTGTTTGATAAACGGTGTAGCTCTTTCCCTACTCACATCATCATACAGCCCTATAAATAGTTTTCAACAGCCACAGGGGGAAAAAAATGTTGTTGGGTATCTGTTGTTCAGAATTAAGACTGAGTGCACTAATGCTTCCCCTCTCAACAATATAATGTTATTTTAATGGCTGCTTCCGTCTGCAGTCTATTTATGGAAGGGATATTTAATTATATGCTTGCTTTATCATTACTTATATTAATCACATCTAGAGGGTCATGTGGTACCATATTTAATATTTAATGTTTTGAAAATAAATTAAAATACAATGATTTAGGGCTAACAAATTATCCAACATTACAAAAGGAATTGCAAAGCTAATTATGCACCCTGTTGCTCAGAGAACTGCTAAATGGCTCCAGAGCCTTTTACCTCTCTGTTTAATAGACAGTCAAGTACAGTTTGCTGGGAGAGCAATTATAGAACATAGCTGCCTCTATCATTGGTTGTCGTTGGTTGTGTTACTTAAACACTGGACCATATAGCTAGATTTGGTGGTGCAAAAGCCTTGCACCAATATATCTACAAGTTATAGCAATATCCTTTGCTTGGGAAGTCAAGCCAACAAAAGGCCTATTTGTTGTTACCCTGGAGTCTTTGGATTCCAGATCACTATGCAACTCATCATGCAATGAGATTAGATGACAGATAGATGATAGATAGATAGATAGATAGATAGATAGATAGATGATAGATACAGATACAGATATAAATATAGATACAGATAAAATTATATAATGATTGTATTGTGTTTTATTGTTGTACCTTGCTTTGGGATTATTTTATAATTTATTTATTTTATTTATTTACAATATTTATATACCTCTCCACATCAAAGATTTTGTAATGGTGAACAACAAGATAAGAGAATAAAACTCCATAATTAAAACAATTAAAACCTTTTAAAAGAACAGATTCTGAACTTAATAAAGCTCGGCTGGTCACTCAGGGAAGGCCTCTCAAAACAACAATGTCTTCAGGAGGCGCTGAAAGCAACACAACGTTGGCACCTGCCTGACCTCTAAAGGCAGGGAGTTCCACCGGAAGGGGGCCACTATGTTGAAGGCTCTCTTCCTAGTGGACTCCAGCCGGGCCATGGATCCATGTGCAACCACCAGGAGCATGCGCTCTGATGACCTCAGTGACCAGACAGGTTGGTAAAGAAGAAGGCGCTCTCCCAGGTATCCTGGTCCCAAGTTGTTTAGGGCTTTGTACACTAGTACCAGTGCAGTTCCCTCAGCAAAGGAGTTGCACAGTGAAAAGGGCTCCCGACAACAGCCGAGCTGCTGCGTTCTGCCCTAGCTCCAACTTCCGGACCAGCCTCAAGGGCAGCCCCACATAGAGCGCATTGCAGTAATCCAGTCTTGAGGTTACTAGTGCCTGTACCACCATGGCCAAGCTATCCCTGTCCAGGAGAGGCTGCAGCTGGTGAACCAGCCGAAGCTGGTGAAAGGCACTTGAGCTGCAGCGGCCACTCAAAAAGCAAATAAGGGCGCAATCCTATGCATGTTTAGACAGAGGCATGCTGGGAGTTGTAGGACTTTTTACTGCCTAAACATGCATAGGATTGTGCCCTAAATAGTTCTATGCACCCAAAGTTGGCTTTTTGGCTTGTGTTCCATGAAGAATTTTGATCATTCTTCGCTTTTCAAAAAAATGAAGTCAAAAGTCACAGTGGGTACAGTCAAGCCCTTAAGCATGCCTAAAGTAGTTCTTTAGATCCCAGCCATTATAAAGGGTTTCAATTCTGAATAAAAACTAACTACCTAATCTGCCCAAATATTAAGATTATACTCCAGTTACCAATGGCTTGTCCTGCTCTCGTGCCTTTTAACAGCAGTTTAGCATGAATATGTTAAGCAGAATATCCTTTTCTCAATCTCCACGTGGTTAACTTGCATTGGGCTATTGTTAAGGGCAGAGCAGCAGGGCTTGAAAAACACTGTTAACCCTAGGAGGATGCCCCATGTTAATATTTTACGTGAAAAGAAGAAAATAAGCACTGGGAATTACAACAGTGGAACTACACCTGTACATTACAAAAACAAAAGACACTGACATGTGGCTGTAATAAGGAATCATTCAGACTTTAAGCTGAATAACACCATTAAGAAGATGATACAATGGGTCCAGCACCTGGAGGCCCAAGACAAAATCCCAACCTTGCAAAAACTCCCTGCACATCCTACATGGGCTTCTTTTCCCTGACTATGTAGTGGCTGCTGCTACAAGGTTACAACATACTGTACCAACCTTAATGCTGTCCCTAGACCTTCACTGAATGAACAGTGGAGTGGACTGGTGTAAGTGTATGCTGGGCAACCAGATCATATGAAATATTTTAGGAAAGACTAGCATTTTACTCCCCTTCATGGATCACTGCCTTGTTGTGGCGAAGGGGCTTGCGTAACTCAGTGAAGCCATAAGCTATGCCGTGCAGGGCCACCCAAGACGGACAGGTCATGGCAGAGAGTTCTGACAAAATGTGGTCCACTGGAGAAGGAAATGGCAACCCACTCCAGTATTCTTGCCAAGAAAACCCCATGGAACGTATCACAAGGCTAAAAGAGATGACGCCGGAAGATGAGCCCCTCAGGTTGGAAGGTGTCCAATATGCTACTGGGGAAGAGCAGAGGGTATTTCCAAGTAGCGCCAGAAAGAGTGAAGCGGCTGGGCCAAACCCGAAAGGACACTCAGCTGTGGATGTGTCTGGCGGTGAAAAGAAAATCCGATGCTGTAAAGAACAATATTGTTTAGGAACCTGGAATGTCAGATCAATGAATCAAGGTAAGCTGGAGGTGGTCAAACATGAGATGGCAAGATTGAACATCGACATCTTGGGAATCAGCGAACTAAAATGGACAGGCATGGGCGAATTTAATTCAGGTGACCATCATATCTACTATTGTGGGCAAGAATCCTTTAGAAGAAATGGAGTAGCACTCATAGTCAACAAAAGGGTGGGAAAAGCAGTACTGGGGTACAATCTCAAAAATGATAGAATGATCTCAGTACGAATCCAAGGCAAACCATTCAACATCACAGTAATTCAAGTCTATGCCCCAACCACTGAGGCCGAAGAAGCTGAGGTTGATCGGTTCTATGAAGACCTACAACACCTTCTAGAACTAATACCAAAAAAAGATGTCCTCTTCATCATAGGGGATTGGAATGCTAAAGTAGGAAGTCAAGAAATCACCGGGATAACAGGCAGGCATGGCCTTGGTGTACAAAATGAAGCAGGACAAAAGCTAATAGAGTTTTGCCAAGAGAACATGCTGATCATAGCAAACACTCTTTTCCAACAGCACAAGAGGCGACTCTACACATGGACATCACCAGATGGTTAATATCGAAATCAGATTGATTATGTCCTTTGCAGCCAAAGATGGAGAAGCTCCATACAGTCAGTAAAAACAAGACCTGGAGCTGACTGTGGCTCAGATCATGAGCTGCTTCTTGCAAAAGTTCGGCTTAAATTGAAGAACATCGGGAAAACCACTAAACCGTTCAGGTATGACCTAAATCATATCCCTGATGAATATACAGTGGAGGTGAGGAATAGATTTCAGGGATTAGACCTGATAGACAGAGTGCCTGAGGAACTATGGACGGAGGTCCGTAACATTGTTCAGGAGGCAGCAACTCAATCCATCCCAAAGAAAAAGAAATGCAAGAAAGCAAAGTGGCTGTCTGATGAGGCTTTACAAGTAGCTCACGAAAGAAGGGAAGCAAAAAGCAAGGGAGAAAGGGGAAGATATACCCAACTGAATGCAGAGTTCCAGAGAATAGCAAGGAGAGACAAGAAGGCCTTCTTAAATGAACAATGCAAAGAAATCGAGGAAAACAACAGAATGGGAAAGACTAGAGATCTCTTCAAGAAAATCGGAGATCTCAAGGGAACGTTTTGTGCAAAGACGGGCATGATAAAGGACAAAGAAGGCAGGGACCTAACAGAAGCAGATGAGATTAAGAAGAGGTGGCAAGAATACACAGAAGAACTATACAGGAAAGATCGGAATGTCCCTGATAGCCATGATAGTGCGGTCACTGAACTTGAGCCGGACATCTTCGAGAGTGAAGTCAAGTGGGCCTTAGGAAGCATTAGTAACAACAAAGCTAGCGGAGATGACAGTATTCCAGCCGAGCTATTTAAAATCCTAAAAGATGATGCTGTTAAAGTGCTGCATTCAATATGCCAACAAATCTGGAACACTCAACAGTGGCCACAAGACTGGAAAAGGTCAGTTTACATTCCAATTCCAAAGAAGGGCAACGCCAAAGAGTGTTCAAACTACCGCACAATTGCGCTCATTTCACATGCCAGCAAGGTGATGCTCAAAATCCTACAAGCTAGGCTTCAGCAGTATGCGAACCGAGAACTACCGGAAGTACAAGCTGGGTTTCGAAGAGGCAGAGGAACTAGAGATCAAATCGCCAACATTCGCTGCATCATGGAGAAAGCAAGAGAATTCCAGAAAAACGTCTATTTCTGCTTCATTGACTACGCTAAAGCCTTTGATTGTGTGGATCACAACAAACTGTGGCAAATTCTTAAAGTGATGGGAGTACCAGACCACCTTACCTGTCTCCTGAGAAACCTGTACGAGGGTCAAGAAGCAACAGTAAGAACCAGAGATGGAACAACCGATTGGTTCAAAATTGGGAAAGGAGTACGACAAGGCTGCATATTGTCACCCTGCTTATTTAACTTATATGCAGAGTACATCATGAGAAATGCCGGGTTGGATGAATCAGAGGTCGGAATTAAGATTGCTGGGAGAATTATCAACAACCTCCGATATGCAGACGATACCACCCTAATGGCAGAAAGCGAAGAGGATCTCAAGAGCCTCTTGTTGAGGGTGAAAGAGGAGAGTGCAAAAGCTGGTTTGAAACTCAACATTAAAAAAACGAAGATCATGGCATCTGGCCCCATCACTTCCTGGCATATAGAAGGGGAAGAAATGGAAGCAGTGACAGATTTTACTTTGTTGGGCTCCAAGATCACCGCAGACGGTGACTGTAGCCATGAAATTAAAAGTCGCTTGCTCCTTGGGAAGAAAGCTATGGCAAACCTAGACAGCATAGTAAGAAGCAGAGACATCACCTTGCCGACAAAGGTCCGTCTAATCAAAGCTATGGTTTTCCCAGTAGTAATGTATGGCTGTGAGAGCTGGACTATAAGGAAGGCTGAGCGCCGAAGAATTGATGCTTTCGAACTGTGGTGCTGGAGAAGACTCTTACGAGTCCCCTGGACTGCAAGGAGGTCAAATCAGTCCATCCTAAAGGAAATCAACCCTGAGTGCTCATTGGAAGGACAGATAATGAAGCTGAAGCTCCAATATTTTGGCCACCTAATGCGAAGAGAAAACTCCCTGGAAAAGACCCTGATGCTGGGAAAGACTGAAGGCAAAAGGAGAAGGGGACGGCAGAGGATGAGATGGCTAGATAGCATCACCGATGCAATGAATATGAACCTGAGCACGCTCCGGGAGAGAGCGCAGGACAGGAAGGCCTGGCGTGCTATGGTCCATGGGGTCACGAAGAGTCGGACACGACTGAACGACTGAACAACAACAAGCATTTTACTTGCTTTGTAGCATTTTTTTTTTTTTTTAGCCCATAATGTTTTGAGGAGATTATTTACAGCATATGTTTATGTTAACTAAGATAATTTCCATAAGTATACCCCCAAAAGTCAATGAATCTGGGAGTGTGCAATTTGCAGCCATAATGTAATTGACATTTGGGTTACAATAATATGGAAAGTTGTTTTGCTTGTGGATTTACAGCCAGAGGGAAATACTGCTGACAACTGGTCTTTGGTGCCTGAATTCTTTGAATACAGCATTGTGCTAAATTCCAACCTCATTAAATCAGCTGTTTAGCTGTACTCATCACTACTACAGCAGCTCAGGACAACATCTCCGATGTTGCCTGTAAAACCTTGTAAGGCAAACAAGATGCCTGCACCATGATGTGTAACATAATACAAAAGTCAAGCCAGTCACATTCTTGACTATGTAAGTACATTTCTGGATTCTTTCACAGATCAAAGTGTTCCATGGCTGGATTTTTTTCTCCCATTCTTTAAACCTAGCATTGGCATAGCAAGCAGCTTTCCCCCAAAATGCCCAAGCAGCAGTTAAAAATAGTTCAGAGGAGTTCCTTATGTAATAAAAGTTCACATTCCACCACTGCATGATGTTTAGTGTGATAGAAGTAGAAAAGAGGATTTAAGTATTCTTTTCAAAAGAAAGACACCGGCCGGCGTTATTCAGCTGCTGTTCCTGGAATCTTCCATTTATGCACAGGATAAATACCACCAGCCTAGAGAAAGAATGAGAAAAGGTCATGTAGTATTCCTGTCCTGTGTGTCAGCTTCAGACAGAGTGAAAGCAAAAAGAGCTGTGGTGCTTTAGACACTAATGGGTTTATTATAGTCGTTATCAGCCTCTGTAGGAAATAGCCTAATTCATCTGGTGTGCAGAGTGAACACAATTCATAGCACCTATAGATCAGCCTTTCCCAACCTGGTGCCCTCCAGATGTTTTGGAACATGACTCCCAGCATTTCTGGCCATAGGCCATGCTGGCTGGGCTGATAGAAGTTGGAGTCTAAAACATCTGGATGGCACCAGTGCAAGGAACTGCTATAGATGATAGGGATATGGCTTAACATTGCTTCAAACAGGCATGTATATCACTTGGTTTCTCATTACTTGGTGATGTCTTGAATGTACAGAGTTCACTGGAAAATGTCTTTGAGATCATGTGAGGTGACAGGATAGTTCTATCTGGTGTTTGATCTATGATGGCTCATTCACACATGCACATCGCTACTTGACACTGCACTCATCAAGAGGTAAGCACGCACGTTGAAGTGGCTCATAGGTATCTGTATATCATCAGCCTTATTCTTGCATGACCCAACCAGCATAGTTTATGCTTCCATGGGGCTGCATATGAAATGGCAAAATCCTGTGGGTGGGGCAGATCATGAGGAAAGATCCCAGTGTTGCTGGATCATCTGGAAGTGCCAGGCTGCTATGGGACTTTCTCACATGGTACCTTTCTTCTGAGTATCATGGGATGCAGTCTGGGGAAGGTTGCAACCAGGCCACTTGGTAACATATTAATTGGTCCTTAGATATAAGTAGATAATGATAGATCCATAGCATCCCATCATTGGCCGGAGATGGCATCTTATATAACAACATTGTCTGGACTGGCTCTCAAACTACTTGTGTAAATCCATTCAGTTCAGGTAAAACAGCCAATGATACGAACTCTGTGCCTTCATGCCTTTATCAGACCTCCTGATAAAGATCAGATCTTCATTGACCTCCCAATGCTCTCTTTATTAATTCTTGAGGTCTCTAAAAAAAACCTCAACAATGACAATTATGGCAGTTATGGTGCTAAAACATTAAATGCTCTGAAGGGAACAATTTCCATGTCCTGCTGGAAATCATTCCCAGCAAGTCAGGGACTACGGCACTCACCGGGAAAGCTGCATGGTTACAATGGAGATGCCAGAGAGATGGTCATCTCATCTACCCTGCTCCTCTCACAAGATCACCAATGAGTCATCACAGATGCCAGCAACGTGTGTTCAGAAGCACTTCCAACCACCACTTCAGAGGTTAGTGCTCAAGGGCAGGGGCTGACTAACACTTCACAGACCCCACCAGGTCCTTTAGGTGATCCAAGAACACTGTGCTCTGCTGCAGGAAAGAACACAGGATACTCTCCCTTCTCTCGTGGCATCTTATACAAATATTAGGGATGTGCAGAACATATTCTTTTACTTCCAGTGAGTTTTCCACTGTTCCATCCCATGCTGTCAGATAGCCGTGGAAATGCCATGGAGTGTTTTGTATACATCTGTGGTGTTTCCAAACAACTTCTGTGCCTATGCACATTTTCCCCCTTCTGCAAAAGAGTGTGGTTTTCCCACCTCCCAGGTTGCTTGAGCTATGGTTTATGTATCCAACTTGCAGTCCCAGAACGTTCAGCACTAATTGAACACTATACAGTCCCTGTTCAAAGTCTGCAAAGAGCAGTGGTGAAGCTGAGAAGCTCTCTCCCCACCTGTGTTTTTAAAAACACCCTGTCTTTTTCACATCTACATTAAGGGTGCTACCTCTGTACTGGATCGAGAGATGTCCCTTCAAAGATGTCCATTCAATAGAGGTGAAACTGACCGAACAGGACTAGCAGTAGAGATGGGAGAAAAGTTTGTCAGTTTCACGACTGGTTTTGTACTACAATCTCTGAGTTTGTTTAAGGGATGTTTCAGATCCAAGTGTATCTAATTATTTTTTCTCTGAGGAGCATGAACTAGGGTATGTACATCCAGCTGTGCATGCACGTGTGTGTGTATGATAGAAATTAAATGAAATCAGATAGAATTGGACACAAGGAGGTCCAGGATATTTATTTATTTATTACATTTCTAATCTGCCCAATAACTATTGTTCTCTGAAGTAAAAAAAAAAAATTCTGCACCAAAGAAACTACAATATTTGCATTGGAAATAAAACCTGATCAGTTACTGCTAAATACCTGATAATTAATATATGCCATCAGCCCTGAAAAATGTCTAATCTACCAGGCCAAACATAGCATGCTAGTTATATATGGCAGCACACCAGAAGTGCAATAAACATCTTATTTTTATTGCCTGGCTGGGACCTCAAATACAGGGATTGGCTGATTATCTGTCTGTCTGTCTATTTATTTAATTTTTAGACCACCAATAACCAATGTTCTCTGGGTGGTGTACAAAGAAATTAAATTTTACAATATGATCTATAAAATCACAATAAAACAATAATAAAATAGCACAATGTAAAACCAGCATCAAGTGTTAAAAAACAGTGATGCATATGATAAAACTGAAATCAAACAACCAAGAAAAAATAAAACAGTGCAAAAATCCCAAAACACTAAAACAGTTCTTAAAATGGCTGGCTGAATAGAAAAGGTATTCACCTGGTGCTGAAAAGACCATAATGCAGGCACAGGTGAGAGCCTGTCTAGGAATTCCTATCCTGCCACAGATGGGGCACCACCACTGAAAAGGCCCTCGCTCTTATAGACATCCACCTTACCTCATTTGGCAGGGGTACAAGGAGGAGGGCTTCAGATGATGATCTTAGGGTTGAAGTAGGTAGATACGGGAGGAGACTGTATAGCTATAATCAGATCAATGGATAGTGCAGAGCTGCTACATGCCAAGAAATAGCATTAAGCTTATACTGTTGTATAATACAAGAGAGTTCAGTGGACAATTCTCCATATTGTGTTAACAAATTATTCACAGTGAAATAAAACATCCATGAATAGTAGAGAGCACATCATGCTTTCAGTAAGTATCTTCAGCAAACGTCAGTGCAGAAACATACCCAACAGGCTTTAATTTCAGCCTGAAACTTCTTATCTGTTTCTAGGTAAAACAAAGTCCACCTCCTTGGGCGTAGTAATGCATGGAATGCAAATACTTCAGTCATTTGACAAGTGCTTTTGGTGGTCATTTAAAGTCATTTACCTGCCATGGAAAAAGAAAGAGAAGCTGACCTCCACAAAAGTGATGCAAGCATCTATCGGCATGAAATCAGTTTGTAATAGTTTGGCTTCTTCCCAAATTGAATGAAGATCAATCGAGACAGTAAAGTGTTGCTGGTGGTATATATTTCAAGATATTCAAAAGGAAAACTGATATATGAACTTGTAGGCATTCTGCCCAGAAATTATTAAGTCAGATATAATAAAGGAAAAGCTTGCTAGAAAGATATTTTACTTCAGTCTTCACCATTCAACTCTTTCAGTTCTTTCCTTCCTTCTTAATTGTATCCCCAAAGCTAAAGATGTGACTATGCAAGTCAACTGGGTGTCCCCAGGGTAAGCTGATCATTCTGACTATAGCAGAAACATCATTAGCAGGCACAGAACCATCAGTAAAAATTCTATAGTTGGTACCCAATACAGTGTTTCAGTTTAATCATTACTTCTATTCATCCATAAGTAGCAGGGACAACTCATAATGTCTGGGATACCCTTTTGCATGGTCTGCAGGTTCTCATTAAAACCCTTCATCTGACAACAGACATGCAGTAGCATGCATGCAGTAGTATTCAAGAGCTGTAATGTGATGTACTAAATTGTATAGTCACAGTCTCCTTTTAATGGCAAATTTAATGGTAAATGGCAACAAACAGGCAAGGATCTGTTTGAACAGAATGCTGGACTAGATGGACCCTTGGTCTGATCCAGCATAGCTCTTCTTATGTTCTTATGTAACCAATATAAGATTGCCTTAACTCTGCTCTTAAACCACCAGGTTTTCTATCATTGAATATAATCACTGGGCATAGAAGTGTCTGCCATAGTATTTACTATGTAGCTTGCAGACTTTCTGAAGGTTTTCAAGATCTTCCAAAACATTCCAAAACCACAATCCGAAATGGATCCAAACTGGGCATTACTGCTGCATTTACACTGCATTTAGAAAGTACCAATAATGGACAGGTTTGAGGGGGTAGTTGTGGCTGAAGATTGCTCCAGGCAGGAAGCAACTTGGTGGAATGCACAAAAGCAGAAATGGAAGAACAGAAAGGAAAGGAGAAAGGAATCGGAGTCTGAGGTAGGGATGGCAGTTGCTTGGAAATCTGGCCCTGTTTGGGTTCGACAAACTTCTGCTGTCTGCCCAACTCAGCTTGCATTTGTGAGCCGAGCTGCAGGTTTTCCCTGAACTCCAGGGACTTGCTGTGGATTTTTTTGGTCAGGACGCAATTTGCACAAATAGAGATCTGTGCAAGTGGCAGCTGAAATTTGCACAAACTTGCAAATTTTGCAGATTTGCCTAATTTGTGCAAATTGTGCCTGTTCTTTGCACAAATTGTGGCCTCACTTTGCATAATTTGTGCAAATTCTGCAAATTTGTGCAAAATGCAGCTGTAATTTGCACAAATAAAAGAACACAGAAAATCCACTAACTGGCCTGACTCATTGCAGACCGAGCTGGTCCAGTTGGCTGAGACAACAAAAGCTCATTGAGCTCCATCCCCCAAATGGTTTCCTCTGACATCCCTAATCTGAGGTAGGTTATGGTCAAACATGTCTTTCCAAATGTCTGATTTTTCTGGTAAGAGACTATGGAAAAAATCAACAGAACTGTATGAATGGCTTTTGGTAGCTCACAATTTCAGATTGAAAGTTCAGTTATACAGATTAATTTTGCTACCATTTTATGAAGGACACCATTTAAGGGATCAGAGAAGAGCCATGGACAATACTAAGGGTATTCGTTAGGGATGGCAGAGAATTCCGCCATGGATCTCAGTGAGGCCGAATGCACTGGCATTCAGCCCCCCAAAATCTGTGGTGGAACGGCCTGCCCCCCTGCCCCCCCCGTGGATCCCCCCTGGGACGAGACTCACCTGGGGCGGATCTTCCGGGTGGCGACCGGTCTGGTGGCAGCAGTGGCGGCAGCAGCGGCGGCTGCAGCAGCCAGTCTTCTGACTGGCCGCCGCCGCCACCATTTCCACTCTTGTAAAAGAAAAAAGAAAGAAAGAAAAAGAAAGACGTGATAGGCTACATAAAGATTTACGTAGCCTATCATGACTAGGTTTAAAAAAAAAACATGACATGATCGGCTACGTAAATCTTTACGTAGCCTATCATGGCTGGGTGGGTTAAAAAAAAAACCGCGTACGCAAATGGCGGCTATGGCCGCCGCCATTTGCGTTCCTTATTTTTGCCCTCTTAATCTACGTAAATATTTATGTAGACTATGACGGCGAAAATCAAGGGGAACGCAAATAGCGTAGCGGGCGCTATTTGCGTCCCTTTTTGATTCCCCATTTTAGCCTACGTAAATATTTATGTAGGCTAAAATGGGGAGTCAAAAAGGGACGCAAATAGCGCCTGCTATGCTATTTGCGTTCCCCTTGATTTTCGCCATCATAGTCTACGTAAATATTTACGTAGATTAAGAGGGCAAAAATAAGGAACGCAAATGGCGGCAGCCGTAGCCGCTGCCATTTGCGTACGTGGTTTTGTTTTGTTTTTTTTACCGAGAGCCCTCCGCGGCCGGAAATCCGGCTGCGGACGGCTCTGGCCTGGCCAGGCCAGGCCGGCTGCTCCGCGGAGCTGCCACAGAGCACAGCCAGCCTCGGAGAATTCTGGGGGGGAGGAATGGAGCGCCTCCCCCCCGGCGAGGATTCCGGGGGGAGGGACGGAACACCCCCCCCACCATCAACATAATCCGCGAACAGGTAAGTGACTTTTGTACATCCCTAGATTCCTACAGTTTTTGCTTTTATGTTGAGTCTCAAAAGTAGCTTCTATTCATTTGAATTCATTAGCAACTTAATTTTTTTTTTTTACTGAAAATACAAATTAACAAAATGATTTTAATCACAGGCAAGCCCGGAAAGATAGTTAAATTTAAGAAAGTCAATTATTAACCTACAAGCAATTAGCTTGCTCAATTTTAGAACATCTTCCTATTAAATATGATCTATGAAATGAAATCTATATAGTTATTAAAATTATGTAAAATAATGTGGGTGTAGTACAAAGGAAATGGTAGCTAATTGCATATGATTCTTTTCCAAAAACATGTTAGTCATTAAAGTCTGCTGAACCATACACACACACACACACACACACACACACATACATATATATATATATATATATATATATATGGGTGTGGGTGGATATAGATATATGTTTCCTAATTAAAATGCAAGTCATAGAAAATATGGAAGGATTTACAAATAATCTCAAACAATCAATTCAGTACATTTATTTTGTCTTCAAATACTAGAAATATCCCAGGGTACTAGTACAAATACCACCAAGGACATATCAGCTAGATCATATGCCTTTATTCTTCATGAATTATTCTGGAATGTTTATCATGCTTTGAGCTATACTCACATTTTACTAACTCCATTTCGATCTCTCTCCACCCAATTCCTGTACTGAAACAACAGGCAGAAAACTAAGTCCACCTTTTTAACTAATTTTGAACTGGGACAGAAGTGAGCTTATGGTAACTAATCCATGTTACCCTTGAGTATACAGCCAAAGAGCAAGTACCAGCAAATGAAGACTATCAATTCCAGGTCCTATGAAACATTCTTTCCCAGCATTGACTGGTTTGCCTATTGGAATTCATTTCAGTTTACCAATCCCTGATCTGAAGATTTGCCAAGTGACTGTAAAGCTCGGCCATTTCGTAAAAGCAGTCTATTCAATCAAGGGGCTGGATCCCAATTTAGTCATACTTGGCATCAACCCATTTAAATCAGTGAAATAGGTCATGATAAACTTCAATCCCATCGATTTAAATGGGTCTACTCTGACTAAATCTGGATCCAGCCCACTATATCTTCGGTAGCAGGGATGAAAATGACCCAAGTATTTGATGCTTTTTAGTAAGACTGGGCTAATGAAAATTACAGCCCCATCTTATAAATCACTGGCCTGCTATTGCTATCCTCCCTTATCCCTGGGTGACATAACTGTTCCATGCAAGGTGACAAAGCAGCTTTACCGGAGCTCTATATAGTTCTATCATTTAATGCTTACTGTAGGTTCTTGTCTGAAAGTGAAACGCATGTTTTCAGACAAGAAACTTCAATAAACATTAAATGAATGTGGCTCAACCTTCTAGGATGTTTAATGTCCACAAAGAGTCTGAAATATTCAAGATTAACTCTAAGATAGAAATCTTTGACTTCACACTCTCCTTGTGCTCCCTTGTAGTTGTCCATCATCTAATAAACTGTAAGTTCTTGAGTGCAGAAAGCCAGATGTAGGGATGGACGAATCCCCTTACCTGGGCTCCGCAGGGGGGGGAGGCTATCTGTTCCTCCCCCCCCCCGAATCCTTGCTGGCCAGCTCCATTCCTCAGTGAATCCGCGGAGCCGCCAGCCGGCTCCGTTCCCCAAACAATATGGCCGCCACTGCCATGCTGTATCACTGCAGGTGAGAAACAGGAAGTGATCCGGACACAAATGGTATCCACTGTGCCATCCCTGTTTGCATCCCTGTTTCTTCTTGCAATAGGCCACGCGTCTGTATTTACGTAGCCTATCGCATGAAAAAATGTCCCTGTTTTCTCCACCATCCCTAGCCAGATGTGGCTTTAGTACACTGTCTAAGGTTGCTGCTGCAATGAATTAGCCTGCAGGTAATATAATCACCATTAGTACTGTAGCCTGTCACTTTAGAGAGTGAATCCGAATTGTATTTTCATCTCTTGAATTGGATATGAATTGTGTTTTCATCTCAAGAACCAGCTCAGCTAAGCCCCATTTGATCCTATATTTGAGAAAGGTTCATAACATTGCTTTTGCCTGTTCTGATCACTCCTTGCTGCTAAACAGATCTAGGGCTGTCAATCTTAATCTTCCCAAAGATAAAGAGACATCTATCTTTAATTCTCCCATCACTTACCACGTTTGTTCATTGTGGCAGTATCATCTCCCATTGAAGCCAAAGGCAAAGTTGCCACAGACTGTAATGGAGTGGGTTACCTCCCACTGTGCTCATTCTTCAGATACAAACCAGGTGAATGCAAATGGTAAGTAAGTACTGACCCTCCGTTCCCCATTAGTGCTTGTGATATATTTTCTTGCTTCAGCAAAAAAAAAAAAAGGGGGGGGGTTACAGCTGCTTTCCATTGACAAATTCATTAAGAGACCTACAATCCCTCATCTCAAATATTTGTACAATACCACTGAAGAGTAATACAAGCTGCAAATGACAATGGATAATGAATTTGACTTTAGGCATCTGTAGCTGACTGATCCTGAAAAGCTAGAGAGAGATTGACAAATCTAACTGGCTACTCTAGAGAGCAAAATGACTGCTGTGTAATGTCACGCAGCTACTAATCCTTCAGAATCAAGTGGAACAGCATTTGGGGAGGGGGGAAGAGAATGAAACAGAAGCCTTTCATGTCTGACTTCATAGGTCATCCACCCCATGCTATGTGCTTTTTCTGTGAATCTCTCAGCTAAGTACTTCCAGCAACAGCAGTTCAAGAACACTGAACAAGAAAAATCAACAAAGAACAAGACACAATGAACCGTCTAGAAATGCCACTTTGCTGGCACATTGCAGAAGCCAGTGCTGGATATCTGCCTCTGCTGTAAACAACTTATTGCAGCATCCATTATAAATAAAATTTGGAACATTTAAGATACATCATTCTTGATCATCATACAATGAGGGCAGTGTTAAATTCCACAGGAGAGAATTAGGTCTTTACAAATTATACATCGTTACATTGCAGTTTGTCAAAACTCCCCAACCAACTATTGCTGTCAAATAACACCTCATTGACAAAATCATCATCACCATCATTGGGGGATGGGGAGGAAATCTGCCAGTGATCCCAAAAGGAATTGGAGAAAATGCACACATGCAAGAAGTATGAAAATAAAGGCTGGATATAATCTCCACAATGGTCAGTACATTGTAAAGGAGTTCAAGATAGGTCGTATGACAGAAGCATTCCTTTTGTCCTACTATTGTATCTGGTCAAACAGGTTTTGCAGGTTTCTGAAGCTAGGGATGTACGAAAGTGACTTACCTTTCGCAGATTATATTGATAGTGGGGGGGAGGCGTTCCGTCCCTGCCCCCAGAATCCTGGCCGGGGGGGAGGCACTCCGTTCCTCCCCCCAGAATCCTCCAACGGCCAGCTGTGCTCCGCGGCAGTTCCGCGGAGCAGCCAGCCAGGCCCGGCCCGGCCAGAGACGTCCGCAGCCGGATTTCCATCCGCTGAGGGCTCTGGGTAAAAAAACAAACAAAAAACACACCATGTACGCAAATGGCGGCGGCTATGGCCGCCACCATTTGCATTCCTTCTTTTTAGCCGTCTTAATCTACGTTAATATTTACATAGACTATGATGGCGAAAATAAAGGGGAATGCAAATAGCTAGGGATGTACGAAATTCACTTACCTGGTCCCGCAGCTTGCTTCGCGGTGGGGGGAGGCTCTTCGGTTCTCCCCCCGAAGTTCAGGCTGGGGGGGGAGGTGCCCCACCTCGCCCGGCCAAAATTCAGGCCAGGGAGAAGCGCCCCGTCTCCCCGGCCGCGAAATAAAAAAGAAAATGTAAAAAAAAAAAAACAACACACACACCCGTGATAGGCTACCTAACGATTTACATAGCCTATCACGGCTAGATTTCCAAAGTCAGCCATGATAGGCTACGTAAATCGTTACGTAGCCTATCACGGGTGACTTTGAAAAAAAAAAAGCGTGTACTCAAATGGCGGCGCCCATGGGCGCCGCCATTTGTGTTCCTTATTTGGGCCCGGGTAGTCTACGTAAAGATTTACATAGACTACGGTGAAAATAAGGGCAACGCTTATATAAAACAGCGTTGCCCTTATTTTCGCCGTACTCTACGTAAATCTTTACGTAGACTACCCGGGCCCAAATAAGGAATGCAAATGGTGGCACCCATGGGCACCGCCATTTGCATATGCACTTTTTTTTTTTTCCAAAGTCACCCGTGATAGGCTACCTAACAATTTACGTAGCTTATCATGGCTGACTTTGGAAATCTAGCTGTGATAGGCTACATAAATCGTCACGTAGCCTATCACGTGTGTGTGTTGTTGTTTTTTTACATTTACTTTTTTAAATGGATGCTTTGATTGTTAGCTGAAGACCTTCTTCATAGGCCTCCAATATATGAGATGTGGTAGGTGGGTACACAGGATGGAACAACCTTAGTAGTGGCACCTTTACTATGGAATTTGTGGTCCCAGGAATCCTGGTTGACTGCCTCCCTCTCCACCTTTAGATGGCAGGTGAAAACATGCAGTGTTTCTGACAGTGTGTAGCTAGCTGGCTGGCTTATCTGATTACGCAGTTTTCCTGATTTTATCTACCTACTACATTCTTGTTTTGATTTACTTACCCTTTTGATGCTATATTCTTTTAAAAATACACTTTTTAAACTTTTAAGGTTTTTACAGTTTATGGAGAGCTATGCTTTTGCAAGTTTGGTTTGCCACCCCATTATGGGGCAGGATAGATATAGATATGTGCTATCTACCTTTTGCACATTCATCAGAGTAACATCTATTTGGTTCTTTCTGCATGATTTCTTCTGCTGCTGCAAGTGATGGGGTTGGCAAAAGAGCTATGCAGGGGCCTGCCACATGACTGCAGGAAAACCTGCTTCCCTACCACCCATCTGCCTTCATTTCCACATCTTAATTCACAGAAATTGGGTGTTCATTTGTCTTTTTCAATATGTACTTTGTCAATACTATTGTGGAACTGGAGAAAACATCCAACCTAGATAGGGATGTCAGAGAATTCCGCGACGGATCTCGGTGAGGCCGAATGCCAGTGCATTCAGCCCCCCGAAATCCGTCGCGGAACGAAGCCCCGCCCCAACCCACGAAATCCATCATGGAACGAAGCCCCGCCCCAACCCACGAAATCTGTCACGGAATGAAGCCCCCACCCCCCTAACCCACGAAAGGTGCACGGGACGAAGTCTCCACCACCACCACCCCACGAAAGGTGCGCAAAATGGAGCACTTATCCGCCGCCATTTGCGTACACTGGGTTTTCCCCCCCTGCCGTGATAGGCTATGTAAATGTTTATGTAACCTATCATGGCTCAATACAGGGACGCAAATGGCGTCGGCTGTGACAGCCGCCATTTGCGTCCCTGCAGGGCTGCTCAGCGGCCAGATGTCTGGCTGCGGGTGGCTGGAGCCGGCCGGCAGCTCCACAGCTTGGCCATGGAGCAGAGCCGGCCAGGCAGGATTCTGGGGGGAGGGACAGAGTGCCTCCTCCCCCGTCGAGGATTCCGGGGGGAGGGACGGAGCACCTCCCCCCCACCACGGATGCCCCTCAGCGGAGCAAGGTAAGGGATTCGTACATCCCTAAACCTAGAGATGTATGAGAATTTCATTTTTGTTCACAAAAGCATGCCCTGCTTGAAGCTCCAAACCTGAGCATGAGCGAGAGCACGTCTGATGAAAATTTTTGCAAATTGTTAAACATGGGCTCGCATTCGTCTCATTCCTGATTCCCAGTTCGATCTGTGCAAATGTCCTAATTTGCGCAAGTTTCCTCAGTAGGCTGACTCACCCGGCTTTGGTCTATGGGGGAGATGTGTGCAAATTTGGGGAGATTTGCACAAATTTCCTGTTTGATTACTGCTCGATTTGTGCACATTGCCACATTTCCTGTTTGCACAGAGCAAGCAGCTATTGCAAATGCAGATGGGAATCAGGTATGAGCCAAGCAGCGAGACAATGTTCTGAGAATCCCTGTAATCTCGAACTTTGCTCGTTTGCCCATCCCAAATCCAACCCATGAAATTCTCAGAGAGTGCCGCCGCGTACTCTCTGTTATGCCTAACAGCTTTCATCACCCCACTGTGAGCTCTTCGGATTGCCTGAATTTGAGATGAAAGAGTTTCTCTCCTGAAGTCTAGGGACTGGGACCTGTCATCTATGTTATGGAAGCAGTAGCTCATAGAACATTTTAGTGTCCATTCAGATGGTGCTCTGGACCATGATTAGGAAGACTAGAAATGACCCATGGGCTTGTGTGAACCTCCTCCTTCCTCCTTCCTTCTCTGTAGCAGCTTCACTTTCAGTTTGTAGTTTAGTGTTTACTGCTAACCATTGTTTGCTATGATGCCCAAACAATGAAACTATGATTCGACTTGCCCTCCAGATCAGAGAATCTCACTTCAAATCATGGGGTTGCATCTAATGTTAGTCCTACTTAGAATAGACCCATTGAAACAAATGGGACCTAAGTTAGGCTAACATTGGATACAACCCATGGTTTTCAATTTCAGTTTGGAGGACAAATGCTATCTGGAATTTCATACTTTGGATGTCCCGGCAAATTATGATTATTTGGTGCTAACTTGCAAACTGAAAGTGAAAATGTAATGTATGTGAGAGAGTCAATAGGGGAAACATATGAGTTCACGGCACATTTCCAACAACAGTTCGTAAGATCATCTTAGTTGAGCAACTGGTTCCAGGACCAGCAAGAAAAAAACACCCAATCCCTCTGCCCCACCACAGGGTCCCAGTGCAAATACTAGCTATGATTTTACTCTTTCTCTGCATGGCATGGTACAAGTGCTGTGCAAGGTTTTGTTGTTTCTTTGTCCCCCACCCCTATCTGCTCCCAGAATATAGTACAAATGGGGGATGCAGTTATGTCAACATCTTAGAGACAGCCCAACAGATCATTTTACTATGTGTTAAATTAAGGTAGAATCACTTTCAGTTAGAAAGTGAAGAATTGCAAACTAAAGTGGAAATTAAGATGGGTAGACTCTAAATCATCAGACTTAATATAGATGTCATGGAAAATTGCCAAGGAAGTCTAACACAGTCACATTTGATTTCAAAAAAGGAAACTTAAAAAAAAAATGATAGGATTGGTAAAAGGAAGCTGGAAGGGAAAGTCAAGGTGGTCAAGTGAAGTCTAGGGATGAGGAAAGCAGGGATGCTCACCCTTGTATATATGCTCTGAAACTTTACTTCAAAGTTCAGCTATCTCCCATTCTCATTTGCAACCTATGTTTTTAGTTTGTCTGAACAGGAAAGGTACACATTTTTCAGAAGTGTCTACTTCTCCCCCATTGACTGAAGTATGAAAATGCACAACTTTAAAAATGCACAACTTTAAAAATGCACAAGTTAAAGCATGCATTTTTAAAGTTGTGCATTTTTAAAAATGTTGCATTTTTAATGTGTGCATTTTTAAAAGTGTGCATTTTTTTAAAAAATGTGCATTTTTAAGTGCACATTTTGTGAATGGGAATAAAAGTTCAGGAATTTATGAACATTTTCAGATAACATGCCCTCCTGTTTGAGTTTGGGATTGCAAATGGGGCATTTTTGAGTGATTTGCGAACTGAAACAAAATTCTTATATGTCCCTAGGTAAGTCTCTGCAGAACATTTTGGGGCTTACTCAAAACCACAGTAACAGAAGTTGAGCTTGTATGTGTACTACAGGCCAGGAAAAGTACCACAAGTCCAAGAAGTCACAAGCATGGTTAACAAGCAGTGTCAAGGAAACTATTAGGGAAAAAGGTTTCCTTCGGAAAATGGAAGTCTTGCCCAAATGATGAGGACAAAAAGGAACACAAATTTGCACACACACAAAATGCAAGCAGGCAGTAAGGGATACAAAACGGATTTTGAGGAGCATTACACTAAAAAATGTTAAGACCAAGAATAACAAATTATTTAAATATATTAGAAAAAGGAAACTGGCTAGGGAAATGGTTGGACCATTAGATGACAAGGGGGTTAAAGGAGTGTTAAAGGAGGATAAGGAGACTGCTGAATGAATTCTTTGCATCTGTTGTCACTGCAGAAGATATAGGGCAGATATCTGTGCCTGAAATGATATTTTCAGGACAGAAGTCTGAAGAACTGAGACAAATAGTGGTGACAAAAGATGTTCTAGAATTATTGAAAATAAACAAATCACCATGTCTGAACAGTATACATCCCAGAATTCTTAAATTTGAAATTGCTGATATTCTAACTAAAATATGTAACATATCCTTAAGATCAGCTTCTGTACCAGAGGACTGGAAACTGGCCAATGTAACATCAATTGTTATAAAGGGTTGGGGCTGGGGGGATACAGAAAATTATGTATTTATTATGTATTTTTTTATTTACAGCATTTGTATACTGCTCCACATCCAGACAGATTACAGAATGGTGAACTATACATATAGGAAAAAGAATAAATGCACCATATTAAAATAATTACTATTTTTAAAAAGAAACAGAAATTTCAGGCCAGTTTGCCTAATGTCTGATCTAGGCAAACTGGTGGAAAGCATTAGTAATGTTCTTTGAGAATGTCAACAAGCACGTGTATAGGACTAGGTGTGATCAGGTAGACATCGTGTACTTGGATTTTCAAAAAGCTTTTGACAAAGTCCCTCACCAAAGTCTCCCGAGCAAAAATAACAGAGGTGTATAAAATTACAAACACTTTCTTCCAACAACCTAAGAGACAACTTTATACATGGACTTCACCAGATGGTCGACACCGGAATCAGATTGGCTACATCCTTTGTAGCCAAAGGTGGCGGACATCTATGCAGTCGGTAAAAACAAGACCTGGAGCTGATTGTAGTTCAGATCATGAACTTCTTATTGCACAATTTAGAATCAGACTAAAAAGAATAGGGAAGACCCACAGATCAGTTAGATATGAGCTCACTAATATTCCTAATGAATATGCAGTGGAGGTGAAGAATAGATTTAAGGGACTAGATTTAGTAGATAGGGTCCCGGAAGAACTATGGACGGAAGTTCGCAACATTGTTCAGGAGGCGGCATCAAAAAAGTCGCAAAGAAAAAGAAAATCAAGAAGGCAAGATGGCTGTCTGCTGAGACACTGGAAGCAGCCCAAGAAAGAAGGAAAGCAAAAGGCATCTGTGATAGGGGGAAATATGCCCAATTAAATGCAAAATTCCAGAGGTTAGCCAGAAGAGAGAAGGAATTATTTTTAAACAAGCAATGCGTGGAAGCGGAAGAAGATAATAGAAAAGGAAGGACAAGAGACCTCTTCCAGAAAATTAGAAACATTGGAGGTAAATTCCAGGCAAAAATGGGTATGATCAAAAACAAAGATGGCAAGGACCTAACAGAAGCAGAAGAGATCAAGAAAAGGTGGCAAGAATATACGGAAGATCTGTATAGGAAGGATAATAATACTGGGGATAGATTTGATGGTGTGGTCAGTGAGCTAGAGCCAGACATCCTGAAGAGTGAGGTTGAATGGGCCTTAAGAAGCATTGCTAATAACAAGGCAGCAGGAGATGACAGTATCCCAGCTGAACTGTTTAAAATCTTGCAAGATGATTCTGTCAAGGTGATGCATACCATATGCCAGCAAATTTGGAAAACACAAGAATGGCCAACAGATTGGAAAAAATCAACCTATATCCCCATACCAAAAAAGGGAAGCACCAAAGAATGTTCAAACTATCAAACAGTGGCACTTATTTCACATGTCAGTAAGGTAATGCTCAAGATCTTTCAAGGTAGACTTCAGCAATTCATGGAACGAGAATTGCCAGATGTACAAGTTGGGTTTCGAAAAGGCAGAGGAACTAGAGACCAAATTGCCAATATCCGCTGGATAATGGAGAAAGCCAGGGAGTTTCAGAAAAACATCTATTTCTGTTTTATTGACTATTCTAAAGCCTTTGACTGTGTGGATCATCACAAATTGTGGCAAGTTCTTGGTGGTATGGGGATACCAAGTCATCTTGTCTGCCTCCTGAGGAATCTGTATAACAACCAAGTAGCAACAGTAAGAACAGACCATGGAACAACGGACTGGTTTAAGATTGGGAAAGGAGTACGGCAGGGTTGTATACTCTCACCCTACCTATTCACCCTGTACCAGAACACATAATGCGATGTGCTGGGCTTGATGAAGCCAAGGCTGGAGTTAAAATCACTGAAAGAAACATTAACCATCTCAGATATGCAGATGATACCACTTTGATGGCTGAAAGCGAGGAGGAGCTGAGGAACCTCATGACGAAGGTGAAAGAAGAAAGTGCAAAAGCTGGGTTGCAGTTAAACCTCAAAAACACCAAGATTATGGCAACCTGCTTGATTGATAACTGGCAAATAGAGGGAGAAAACGTGGAGGCAGTGATAGACTTTGTCTTTCAAGGCACAAAGATGACTGCAGATGCTGACTGCAGCCAGGAAATCAGAAGACGTTTACTTCTTGGGAGGAGAGCAATGACAAATCTTGATAAAATAGTCAAGAGCAGAAATATCACACTGACAACAAAGGTCCACATAGTTAAAGCAATGGTATTCCCCGTAGTAACCTATGGCTGTGAGAGCTGGACCATAAGGAAGGCTGAGCAAAGGAAGATAGATGCTTTTGAACTGTGGTGCTGGAGGAAAATTCTGAGAGTGCCTTGGACTACAAGAAGATCAAACCAGTCCATACTCCAGGAAATAATGCCAGACTGCTCACTTGAGGGAATGATATTAAAGGCAAAACTGAAGTACTTTGGCCACATCATGAGAAGACAGGATACCCTGGAGAAGATGCTGATGCTAGGGAAAGTGGAAGGCAAAAGGAAGAGGGGCCGACCAAGGGCAAGGTGGATGGATGATATTCTGGAGGTGACAGAATCGACCTTGGGGGAACTGGAGGTGGCGACGGCCAACAGGAAGCTCTGGCATGGGCTGGTCCATGAAGTCATGAAGAGTCGGAAGCGACTGACCGAATAAACAACAAATAAAATTATGCACGGTGTGCAGAAAGTGGATAGGGAAAAGCTATCCTCCCTCTCTCATAATACTAAAACCTGGGATCATCTGATGAAGCTGGTTGGTGGGAGATTCAGGGCAGACAAAAGGAAGTACTTTTTCACTCCACACATACTCAAACTGTGAGATTTGCTACCACAAGATGTAAAGATGGCTGCCAACTTGGATGGCTTTAAAAGGGAATTAGACAAATTCATGAGGATAAAGCTATCAATGGCTACTAGTCAAGATGGCTATATACTATCTCGAAGATAAGAGGTAAAACACTTCTGAACACCAGTTCATAGTTGAATTCTATTGCATTCTGGTCCTGCTTGTGGGCTTCCCACAGGTATCTAGTTGGCCCCTGTGAGAACAGAATGCTAGCCTAAATAAGCCTTTGGTCTGATCCATCAGGGCTGTTTTTATGTTGAATGAAAGAAATTAAGAAATGTCATTTTAGTTGATGATTGCATTATTTCTATTCCTCACTGTTTCAAATTATATCTAATTATTTGCAAAAACTTCAAACATCATTACAAAGGAATTTATCTTCGTCTTATCAAATATTCTCACTTTCAGGAATACAAACTGCTATGGCCTTTTTCACTCTTTTGTACTAGCAAAGATTTAGGGTTTTTTTTCTACTCTTGATTTTGTCATTATCATCACCCTAACACATTAATGAAAGTCATATTAACTCTCTATGCTTTTATTTGTATTCATTTTGCTGAACGCTTGCCTTTGATCTACATCGAATTGCACTAACGATTTTGCCACAAACAAAATCATATTATGCTGTTAGCAGATTTAAGTGCTAATAACTCACGGCTGATCAAACCAATATGACAAAAAAAGCCTAGCCAGTGTGATATCCACATCATAGTGCTAATAAATGTATTAAATGTTTAGGGACCTAATTAATGAATATTGTATCAGAATTTTAGATGAATAATGACTTGGCTATCTTGAAGAAACAGATCATTAATAAAGGTTGCATGTAGTTTCTGATGAAGTTGATAAAAGCTCAACTGGAAAACATCAATATTAAGGACCAAAGTAAGGTGTCAGATTATCTGTTTTTATTCTTGTCATTCCATTTAATGAACTGAAATATTTATTAATCCATACTTTGTGGGGGGGCACACATTTGCAGTTTCACATGACATAAAAGGCAATGGATTTGAAATATATTCATCATGAGAAGTTTTATGTGTCTGAGCCTGATCTTTAACATATGTACATCATCATCTTCATTATTATTATTATTATTATTATTATTATTATTAAAATATTTCTAGGCTGACTTTAAGGTTGGAACTTGGAACCCTCCCAAGACAGCATACAAGATTAAAAAAAACCCATGCAAAACAACAACAGAAAATCAATAAATACATATTCAGTCAAAGTTCCATTAAAATGAATGTATGAGAATCAGCAGGGACTCAAAAGAGGATCTCCTGGTCATTGATGTCATTGATGGTTAAGCACTTGAGGCACCAGCATCACGAAAGATGGAGGCATATGTTCACCTAATACAGCTTCATGGCTCCTTATCATGCATCCTGTTCATTGTAGGGATGGCGGATAATTTCTCCATGAATCTTTGGGAGGCTGAATGCCAACGCATTTGGCCCCCCGAAATTGGTGGGGAAATTCTCTGCCGGCCCGCCGCCCCCCCCCCCGGGATGGGACTTACCGTGGCCGAATATCCCTCTCGGCGGCGGGTCCCATCGGCGCTTCGGCAGCGTTTCATCGGGGGCGGGGGTGGCGGCCAGTCTCCCGACTGGCTGCCGCCACCGCCATTGCAAAAAAAAAAAGTGAAGTAAAAAACAAAAAAAACACCCGTGATAGGCTACGTAACAATTTACGTAGCCTATCACGGCTAGATTCCCAAAGTTAGCCATGATAGGCTACGTAAATCATCACGTAGCCTATCACAGGTGACTTTGAAAAAAAAAAAGCGCATACACAAATGGCGGCGGCCCATGGGCGCCGCCATTTGCGTTCCTTATTTTGGCACGTCTAGTCTACGTAAAGATTTACATAGACTATGGCGAAAATAAGGGAACGCTATTTGTGTTGCCCTTATTTTCCCATAGTCTACGTAAATTTTTACGTAGACTAGGCATGTCAAAATAAGGAACACAAATGGCGGTCCCCATGGGAGCCGCCATTTGCATACGCGCTTTTTTTTTTCCCAAAGTCACCCATAATAGGCTACGTGACAATTTACATAGCGTATCACGGCTGACTTTGGAAATCTATCCATGATAGGCTACGTAAATCGTTACGTAGCCTATCATGTGTGTGTGTGTGTGTGTGTTTTACTTTTTTTTTCGCGGCCGGGTAGACGGGGCACTTCTACCTGGCCTGAATTTCGGCGGCGAGGGATCGGGCGCCTCCCCCCCGCCTGAATTTCGGCCGGGCGAGGCGGGGCGCCTCCCCCCCCTCGCCTGAACTTCGGGGGGAGAACCGAAGCGCCTTCCCCCCACTGCGAAGCAAGCTTCGAGAACAGGTAAGGGACTTTCGTCCATCCCTAGTTCATTGTGGTAGATCTAGAATCTGCCTTCCATGACAGGAAGGGACCATGTGAGAGAGGAAGGGTTCTGCACATGAAAGGTCCCTTCACCCAATTCTCAGGAATCCCCCACACACCACAGCTCACCCCATTCAACAAGGCCTCTTGACTTTCTGTGTAGCATTTTGAGGGGGCTGGAAGGGCTATCACTGGAAGGAGGGGGTGGGGAAGTCCACTTCCATCCATACAGTGCACATTTTTCTGCCTCTCTCATAATACTAGAACCCAGGGTCATCCCATAAAGCTGATTGGTGGGAGATTCAGGACAGATAAGAGGAAGATCTTCAGACAGCGAATAGTTAAACAACGGACTTTGCTACCACAACTCATAGTGATGGCCACCAATTTGGATGGCTTTAAAAGGGGGTTAGACAAATTCCTGAAGGAGAAGGCTATCAATTGCTACTAATCCTGATGGCTATATGCAATCTCCAGTACCAGAGGCAGTATACCTAAGTACACCAGTTGCTGGGGAACATCGGTGGGAGGGTGCTGTTGCACTCATGTCCTGCTTCTGGGTTTCCCATGGGTGGCTAGTTGGCCACTGTGTGAACAGAATGCTGGACTAGATGGATCTTTGGTCTGATCCAGCATGGCTCTTCTTATATTCTTATGTTCCCTATATCACCAGTTCTCCTCCAGGTCCTTTTGCAATTTTCAGCAGCAATAGCACATGCAACTATTGGGGAAAGGACACTTTTGCTGCTCTTTCACTCAAAGTGCTACCTGCATTTTTCCCACATTTGTTGTTCTTGCATTCAAAGTGCTACCCTTGCAGCATGCCACTCTCATGCTGCTGATGATTGCCAGGAGGTAAGCCCCCCTCCATTTGTGGCTTCTGGAATTACTGCAGAAGACCATTAAGAAACATTATAATAAGAGGAAATAAACTAGGGGTGCATGAAACCCACTTACCTGGTCTCGCAGCTTTTCGCGGTGGGGGGGGAGGTGCTTCGCTGCTCTCCCCCCGAAGTTCAGGCCGGGGGGGGGAGGCTTCCCACCTCGCCTGGCCGAAATTCAGGCCGGGGAGGAGGCGCCTCGCCTCGCCTGGCCGCGAAATTAAAAGTTTTAAAAAAAATGCCCCCGTGATAGGCTACGTGACGATTAACGTAGCCTATCACGGCTAGATCTGCAAAGTCAGCCGTGATAGGCTACGTTAATCGTCACGTAGCCTATCACGGGTGACTTTAAAAAAAAAAAAAGTGCGTACGGATAATGGTGGCCCCCATAGGGAGCCGCCATTCGTGTTCCTTATTTGGTCCCTGTAGTCTACGTAAATCTTTACATAGACTACGGCGAAAATAAGGGCAACGCAAATAGCGTTGCCCTTATTTTCTCCGTAGTCTACATAATCTTTACATAGACTACAGCGACCAAATAAGGAACAGGAATGGCGGCTCCCTATGGGGGCCGCCATTATCCGTACGCGCTTTTTTTTTTTTTTAAGTCACCTGTGATAGGCTACGTGACGATTTACGTAGCCTATCACGCCTGACTTTGCAAATCTAGCCGTGATAGGCTACGTTAATCGTCACGTAGCCTATCACGGGGGCGTTTGTTTTTTTTTAGTTTTATTGGAATGGCGGCAGCGGCAGCCGGTCGAAAGATCGGCTGCCGCCCCCGCCCCTGATGAAGACCCGACGAACTGCTGCCGGACCCGCCGCCAGGAGGGACATTTGGGAAAGGTAAGTCCCGTCCTGGGGGGGGGGTGCGGGGGGCGGGGGGGCGGAGAATTTCTCCCCGAAACTTCTTCGGGGGGCCGAACACGTTGGCGCTCAGCCCCCCGAAGTTTCAGGGAGAAATTCTCCACCAACCCTAGAATAAACATAACCCGTTCATGGATCACTGCCTTGTTGTGGCGAAGGGGCTTGCATAACTCAGTGAAGCCATAAGCTATGCCGTGCCTAAAATGGACAAGCAGGGGCGAATTTAATTCAGGTGATCATCATATCTACTACTGTGGGCAAGAATCCCTTAGAAGAAATGGAGTAGCACTCATAGTCAACAAAAGGGTGGGAAAAGCAGTACTGGGGTACAATCTCAAAAATGATAGAATGATCTCAGTACAAACCAACGCAAACCATTCAACATCACAGTAATTCACGTCTATGCCCCAACCACTGATGCTGAAGAAGCTGAGGTTGATTGGTTCTATGCAGACCTACAACACCTTCTAGAACTAACACCAAGAAAAGATGTCCTCTTCATCATAGGGGATTGGAATGCTAAAGTAGGAAGTCAAGAAATCACCGGGATAACAGGCAAGCATGGCCTTGGTGTACAAAATGAAGCAGGACAAAGGCTAATCGAGTTTTGCCAAGAGAACATGCTGATCATAGCAAACACTCTTTTCCAACAGCACAAGAGGCAACTATACACATGGACATCACCAGATGGTCAATATCGAAATCAGATTGATTATGCCCTTTGCAGCCAAAGATGGAGAAGCACTATACAGTCAGTAAAAACAAGACCTGGAGCTGATTGTGGCTCAGATCATGAGCTGCTTCTTGCAAAATTTCAGCTTAAATTCGGAACGTAGGGGAAACCACTAAACCATTCAGGTATGACCTAAATCATCTCCCTTATGAATATACAGTGGAGGTGATGAATAGATTTAAGGGATTACACCTGATAGACAGAGTGCCTGAGGAACTATGGACGGAGGTCCGTAACATTGTTCAGGAGGCAGCAACTCAATCCATCCCAAAGAAAAAGAAATGCAAGAAGAGGCGGAAAGAATACACAGAAGAACTATACAGGAAAGATCTGAATGTCCCTGATAGCCATGTTAGGGATGTACAAAAGTCACTTACCTGGTCCTGCAGCTTGCTTCGCGGTGGGGGGGAGGCGCTTCGGTTCTCTCCCCGAAGTTCAGGCCAGGGGGGAGGTGCCCCACCTTGCCCGGCCGAAATTCAGGCCGGGGAGAAGCGTCCCGTCTCCCCGGCCGCGAAATACAAAAGTAAATGTAAAAAAACTAGGGATGGACGAAAGTCCCTTACCTGTCCTCGAAGCTTGCTTCGCGGTTGGGGGGAGGCGCTTCGCTTCTACCCCTGAAGTTCATGCGAGGGGGGGAGGCGCCCCGCCTCACCTGGCCGAAATTCAGGCTGGGTAGAAGCGCCCCGTCTACCCGGCCGCAAAAAAAAAACAAAACCACCCCCGTGATAGGCTACGTAACGATTAATGTAGCCTATCACAGCTAGATCTCCAAAGTCAGCCGTGATAGGCTGCGTAAATCGTCACGGAGCCTATCACGGGTGACTTTGGAAAAAAAAAAAGCGCGTACGCAAATGGTGGCCCCCATAGGGAGCCGCCATTTGCGTTCCTTATGTGGTCCCTGTAGTCTATGTAAAGATTTACGTAGACTACGGTGAAAATAAGGGCAGTGCAAATAGCGTTGCCCTTATTTTCGCTGTAGTCTACATAAATCTTTACATAGACTACCCTGGCCCAAATAAGGATTGCAAATGGTGGCACCCATGGCCGCCGCTATTTGCGTATGCGCTTTTTTTTATTCAAAGTCACCCGTGATAGGCTACGTAATGATTTACGTAGCCTATCACGGCTGACTTTGGAAATCTAGCCATGATAGGCTACGTAAATTGTTACGTAGCCTATCAGATGTGTTGTTGGTTTTTTTTTACATTTACTTTGTAATGGTGGCAGCGGCAGCCACTCAGAAGACCGGCCGCCGCCCCCGCCCCTGCCGAACCACTGCCGAACCGCCGCCGGGACCTACCGCTGAAAGGGACATTCGAGGGAGGTAAGTCCCATCCCAGGGGGGTGGCGGAGAATTTCACTGCCAATTTTGGGCCTCCTGCTGCCGCCGCTGGGCCTGCTGCTGCCGCTGCTGGGCCTGCTGCTGCCGCCGCTGGGCCTGCTGCTGCCGCCGCTGCCACCACCACCAGGCCTTCCCTGTGGACTTCTGCCTGGCAGACCGCCAGTCCCTGCAGGACCAGGCCCCCAGGTACCGAGCCAGCTGTGCTGCTCCACCTGCCCCTCCCTGGAGAGGCTACATAAGCTGGCTGGCTGAGGTGGCCTGGGAGAGCCAGGGCCTGCAGGAGAAGCCACGACCACCACCACCACCACCACTGGGGAAGAGGCGTGCCTGCTGCCGCTGGGCCTGGTGCTGCTGCCGCTGCCACCGCCGCCGCCGGGCCTGCCACCGCCGCCGCCACCGCTGGGCCTGCCGCCGCCGCTGGGCCTGCCGCCGCCGCCGCCGCTGGGCCTGCCGCCGCCGCCGCTGGGCCTGCCGCCGCCGCCGCTGGTCCTGCCGCTGCTGCCGCCGCCGGGCCTGCCGCTGCCGCCGCCGCCGCCGGGCCTGCCGCCGCCGCTGGGCCTGCTCCCGCCGCCGCCACCGCTGGGCCTGCTGCCGCCGCCGCCGCTAGGCCTGCTGCCGCCTCCGCCGCTGGGCCTGCTGCCGCCGCCGGGCCTGCTGCCGCCGCCGCCGCCGGGCCTGCTGCCGCCGCCGGGCCTGCTGCCACCGCTGCAGCCGCCACCGGGCCTGCTGTCGCCGCCGCCGCTAGGCCTGCTGCCGCCGCCGCCGCTGGGCCTGCTGCCGCCGCCGCCGCTGGGCCTGCTGCCGCCGCCGCCGCTGGGCCTGCTGCCGCCGCCGCCGCTGGGCCTGCTGCCGCCGCCGCCGGGCCTGCTGCCGCTGCCGGGCCTGCTGCCACCGCTGCAGCCGCCACCGGGCCTGCTGCCGCCGCCGCCGCCAGGCCTGCTGCCGCCGCCGCCACCAGGCCTGCTGCCGCCGCCGCCGGGCCTGCTGCCACCGCCGCCGCCGGGCCTGCTGCCACCGCCGCCACCGCTGGGCCTGCTGCCGCCGCCGCCACCGCTGGGCCTGCTGCCGCCGCCGCCACCGCTGGGCCTGCTGCTGCCGCCGCCACCGCTGGGCCTGCTGCCGCCGCCACCGCTGGGCCTGCTGCCGCCGCCGCCACCGCCGCTGGGCCTGCTGCCGCCGCCGCCACCGCCGCTGGGCCTGCTGCCGCCGCCGCCGCCACTGGGCCTGCTGCCGCCGCCGCCGCCGCTGGGCCTGCTGCCGCCGCCGCTGGGCCTGCTGCCGCCGCCGCCGCTGGGCCTGCTGCCGCCGCTGCTGCCGGGCCTGCTGCTGCCGCCGCCGCCGCCGGGCCTGCTGCTGCCGCCGCCGCCGCCGGGCCTGCTGCTGCCGCCGCCGCCGCCGGGCCTGCTGCTGCCGCCGCCGCCGCCGGGCCTGCTGCCGCCGCCGCCGCCGGGCCTGCTGCCGCCGCCGCCGCCGGGCCTGCTGCCGCCGCCGCCGCCGGGCCTGCTGCCGCCGCCGCCGCCGGGCCTGCTGCCGCCGCCGCCGCCGCCGGGCCTGCTGCCGCCGCCGCCGCCGGGCCTGCTGCCGCCGCCGCCGCCGGGCCTGCTGCCGCCGCCGCCGGGCCTGCTGCCGCCGCCGCCGGGCCTGCTGCCGCCGCCGCCGGGCCTGCTGCCGCCGCCGCCGGGCCTGCTGCCGCCGCCGCTGGACCTGCTGCCGCCGCCGCCGCTGGGCCTGCTGCCGCCGCCTGCCCCTCCCTGGAGGGGCTACATAAGCTGGCTGGCTGAGGTGGCCTGGGAGAGCCAGGGCCTGCAGGAGAAGCCACCGCCCCTGGGGAAGAGGCGTGCTTTCTGCTGTTGGGCCTGCTGCTGCCGCCGCTGGGCCTGCTGCTGCTGCCGCTGCCACCACCACCACCAGGCCTTCCCTGTGGACTTCTGCCTGGCGGACCGCCAGTCCCTGCACGACCAGGCCCCCAGGTACCGAGCCAGCTGTGCTGCTCCACCTGCCCCTCCCTGGAGGGGCTACATAAGCTGGCTGGCTGAGGTGGCCTGGGAGAACCAGGGCCTGCAGGAGAAGCCACCACCACCACCGGGGAAGAGGTGTGCTTGCTGCTGCTGGGCCTGCTGCTGCTGCCGCCACCAGGCCTTCCCTGTGGACTCCTGCCAGGCATTTTTAAGGGGATTTTAATTGTTTTGTTTGTTTTATTTTGTTGGGGGGGATTTTGTTGTGTTTTTAGGGGTGGGTAGCCTGCCTGATAGGCGGGAGCGAGGGGGCATGTGTCCACCTGATGGAGGCAGTGGGGGGAGTGTTGGGGGCCAGAACATACCAAGGCTGGGCAGCAGCCGCTGGCGGAGCGCTAGGGGCAGGCCATGCCAGGTAAGGGGAACAAGGGAGAGATGTGTAGTATCTGTCCCCTGCTCCGGGCCTGTCCAGAGCCAAAGGATGGCTGGGGGAGGCGTGACCCCATCTTCTGGCCTTCGTTTGCTGCTCTGCAATGCCAGGTCTGTTACCCAGAAAACCTCCCTCATCCATGACATGATCCTGGATGAGGGTGCAGACCTGGCATGTATTACAGAGACCTGGCTGGCCGAGGCTGCTGCTCCAACCCTTGCAGCCATGTGTCCAGCTGGATTTTCGTATGCACAGCAGCCGAGGGCTGGGGATCGGGGAGGGGGAGTGGCTGTTATCTACCGAGAGTCCTTGGTCTTCACCAGACCCCCTCTCCGGGAGACCAAGGTTGCTGAGTGCATGTACTGGAGGTTGGGCCCGAAGGGCAGTCTGGGGATTCTGCTCGTGTACCGTCCACCCCGCTGCATGACTGACTCCCTGGCCGAGGTGCTTGAGGTGGTCTCTGATGTGCGTGTACAGTCCCCTAACTTACTGGTGTTGGGGGACTTCAACGTACATTCGGAGGCCATCCTCACAGGAGCACCTCGGGACTTCATGGAGACCATGGCCTCCTGGGAGCTGCACCATATTCTAACTGGGCCCACCCATGGAGCCGGTCATGCACTAGACCTTGTGTTTGTTTCTGGAGAAGCGGGGAGTGATCTGGAAGTCGGGGATATATCCACCACCCCCTTGTCATGGTCAGATCACTATCTGGTGATGTTGGACTTCTCGGTTCCACATCCCCTCCGCAGGGGTGGGGGACCCATTAAAATGGTCCGCCCCAGGCGTCTTATGGATCCAAATGGATTCCTGAACGCGCTTGGGGATTCTCTGGGGCATGCCAACAGCCACTCGGTCGAGACCCTGGTGGGTGGCTGGAATGCTGCAATCACTGGGGCATTAGATCGGGTGGCTCCGAAACGCCCTCTCCCCCTGAACAGGGCTCGGACTGCACCATGGTTCAATCTGCGGTTACGAGCTCTGAAACAGGAGGTGAGATGGCTAGAGCGCCGGTGGTGGAAGTCTCGCTCCAAAGACAATCAGACACGGGCTAGAGCTGTATCTTCAGCCTATCACGTGTAGGGATGGCGGAGAATTTCTCCCCGAAACTTCGGGGGGCCGAGCGCCAACGTGTTCGGCCCCCTGAACAAGTTTTGGGGAGAAATCCTCCGCACCCCCCCACACCCCGCACCCCCCCGGGACGGGACTTACCTTTTGCGAATGTCCCTCCCAGTGGCTGGTCCGGCCGGCGGTTCGGCGGGTGTTCGAGCGGGGCGGGAGCGGCAGCCGGTCTTTCGACCGGCTGCCGCCGCCGCCATTGTAATGGAAGAAAAAAAAAAACGCCCCCTGATAGGCTACGTGACGATTCATGTAGCCTATCACAGCTAGATTTGCAAAGTCAGCCGTGATAGGCTACGTGAATCGTCACGTAGCCTATCACGGGTGACTTAAAAAAAAAAAAAAAGTCCCATAGGGAGCCGCCATTCCCGTTCCTTATTTGGTCGCTGTAGTCTACGTAAATGTTTACGTAGACTACGGCGAAAATAAGGGCAACGCTATTTCCGTTGCCCTTATTTTCGCCGTAGTCTACGTAAACATTTACGTAGACTACAACGACTAAATAAGGAACGCGAATGGCGGCTCCCTATGGGGGCCGCCATTCGCGTACGCTTTTTTTTTTTTTTAAAGTCACCCGTGACTATCACGGCTGACTTTGCAGATCTAGCCGTGATAGGCTACGTGAATTGTCACGTAGCCTATCAGGGGGCGTTTTTTGTTTTTTGTTTTACTTTCGCGTTCGCGGCCGGGCGAGGCGAGGCGCCTCCCCCCCGGCCTGAATTTCGGCCGGGCGAGGCGGGAAGCCTCCCCCCCCAGCCTGAATTTCGGCCGGGCAAGGCGGGAAGCCTCCCCCCCCGGCCTGAACTTCACGGGGGGAGCAGCGAAGTGCCTCCCCCCCACCGCGAACGGCCTTCGACGACAGGTAAGTGACTTTCGTCCACCCCTAATCACGTGGCGGTGAAGGAAGCAAAAAAGGAATATTATGCTGCCTCCATCGCGTCTGCAGAGTGCTGCCCCAGGAGGCTGTTCCAAGTGGTCCGGAGCCTGGTCGGTCCTGTGGCTCCGGAACCACTGGAGCATTCTAAGGCCTCCTGTGAGGCTTTGGCAAGGCACTTTGCAGATAAAATTGATCAGATTAGGTGTGTTACTCTGCACACTGTGGATACAGTTAATGAGCAAGAGGCGGCCTGTGGCAAACCGGTTTTGTGGGATCGGTTCCAGCTTCTTCCTCCTGATGAAGTGGACAAGGCGCTTTCATCTGTAAGGCCGACCACCTGCTTACTTGATCCTTGCCCATCTTGGCTCATTATGAGCTGCAGAGAGAGACTGGGTGAGGGGATCAAGGCGGTGGTGAACGCCTCCCTTGAGGAGGGAGTGATGCCATCAGCCCTCAAGGAGGCAGTGATAAGACCGCTCTTAAAGAAGCCCTCCTTGGATCCTCAAGTTCTGAACAACTTTTGCCCAGTCTCAAATCTGCCATTTTTGGGCAAGGTGATTGAGCGGGTGGTGGCAGTGCAGTTGAAGGCACACTTGGAAGAAACTGATTATCTAGACCCATTTCAGTCGGGCTTCAGGCCTGGGCATGGGACAGAAACGGCCTTGGTCGCCTTGGTGGATGATATGAGGAGGGCTCTGGATAGGGGTGAATGCTCCTTCCTTGTTCTCCTCGACCTCTCAGCGGCTTTTGATACCGTTGACCACGGTATCCTCCTGGACCGCCTGGAGGGGTTGGGCATTGGAGACACTGTATTGCGGTGGTTCCAGTCCTTCCTCTCCGGCAGGTACCAGAGGGTAGCACTGGGAGAGGAGGTTTCGGACCCGTGGCCACTTACTTGTGGGGTGCCACAGGGTTCCATCCTCTCCCCGATGCTATTTAACATCTATGTGAAGCCACTGGGGGCTATCATCAGGAGGTTTGGGGTGCAGTGTCATCAATATGCGGATGACACACAGCTCTACCTCTCATTCAAATCTTCACCAAGGTTGGCCGTAGAATCCCTGTCCAAATGTCTGGAGATGGTGAGTGGCTGGATGGGGAGGAATAAGCTGAAGCTGAACCCTGACAAGACCGAGGTACTTTTGGTGGGAGACAAGAGGAGGCTGGGGGATATTGACCTGGTGTTGAATGGGGTACGGCTACCCTTGAAAGACCAGGTCCGCAGCCTGGGGGTCATTTTGGACTCCCAGCTGTCCATGGAGGCTCAGGAGTCAGCTGTGAGCCGGACAGCGCTGTATCAACTCCATCTGATACGGCGGCTGCGCCCCTTCCTTCCCGACCATCTGCTCCCATCGGTAGTACATGCCCTGGTCTCCTCTCGTTTAGACTACTGTAATGCGCTCTACGTGGGGTTACCCTTGAAGACGGTTCAGAAGCTGCAGCTGGTACAGACCGCGGCGGCTTGCCTGATTAAAGGCAGCCACCGGCGAGATCACATCACTCCAGTGCTGAAGGAGTTGCACTGGTTACCAGTTGTTTTCCGGGCCAAATTCAAGGTGTTGGTTTTGACCTTTAAAACCCTATATGGTTCCAGCCCAGCCTATCTTAAGGAGTGCTCCAGCAACACCAGACAGGCCGCTTAACAAGATCAGCCTCAAATGGCCTTCTCTCTGTCCCATCAGCCAGGACAGCTAAACTGGTGGGGACGAGGGAGAGGGCCTTTTCTGTGGTGGCCCCCACTCTGTGGAACTCCCTCCCTAAGGGAACTCCGTCATGCCCCCTCTTTAATGAGCTTCCGTCGTGCATTAAAAACGTGGTTGTTCAGGCAGGCATTTGGGGTGGGTTAGGGTATTTTAAAAAAAAATTATGGTAAAATTTTATTGTTTTAAATTGTTTTATGGTGGGTTGTACATCGCCCAGAGTGGCTGGGTGACCAGTCAGATGGGCGATTAATAAATTTAATAAATAAATAAATAAATAAAAATAGATAGCATCACCGATGCAATGAATATGAACTTAAGCACACTCCGGGAGAGAGGGGAGGACAGGAAGGCCTGGCGTGCTATGGTCCATGGGGTTACGAAAAGTCAGACATGACTGAATGACTGAACAACAACAACAACACCCAGAGAACTTGTATAACAAATAAATAAATAAAAAACTGTTGACAAACACCTCACATTTGGGGATGTGTGCATGGTTTTGTTTTTGTTTTCTTTTACATAGTTAAAATGAGTGCAGATCCAAACTGCTCCTCTCCACTTAACTCGCTATGGGGTGGTAAAGTGGGAGGAATTTCAGTGATCTTTCAGGAGATGGACAATGTGCGGTGAAATAAGCAAAATGAGCTCAGATTTTTAAGATTTCGACCTGCAGAATCCACTGCAGACTGACCTCCTCAAGCCACATGGAGTCCATGGACTTTTGGATCTTTTCTTTACTTTCCCCAAATTTATGCAGATTTATTCATAGGAAATACGCAAGTTTCTGCTTAAACATATGCCATGCTGGAACATATACATGGGGAAACGTTAGCTGGAATGGAGGACAACATGCTAAATGTTACATGCTAATGTAAACTACGCAAATTGTTGCAAGACCTCTTTCGGATTTATTTGCGTATTTTTCAGCATCACAGCAAAACAAAAGTTCAAATTCATCTATGAACGGACGCTGGGACAAATGACAATGCACAATCCACAAAACACACATGGGACAGATTTCACTAAATCCAGACATCCCTAATATAGAGTAATAATATACAAAGATGATGTACTAGCATGTTAAGTTAGGTTGATTATATTGAAGCCAACAGAAATTATGTCTGTGTTTACGTCATTTGGCTAGCACCTTGGCTCTTATCCCATTACCCTGAAAGTCATTTCCCTTACAATCAATGGGCCTTATTTCCAAGCAATATGTTTAAGAATGGGATGCTAACGGCTGTGAACGTTAGCCTTACTCATTCCGGTTATTAGTTGCAATATAGTTCAAAATCCATACACTGATTGTATCTGTGTATTTTTTTAAAAAGCAAAAACAAAAAAGGCTCATGCAACTTGACTGATATTGCATATTTGTGCAGCGTATTGTGCTCGGCAATCTATTTATGGCATAATTGGAAAGAAAACTAGACGGATTGGAGGTGAGTGCTTGGCAGTTGCAGATGCAATCTCACAATCAATATTCTAGTCATGAACAATCTGCCAAAATGCAGTAAAAACAAGGATGCACAACCTTGTGTTATTTTGTTATGAACTTGGACTTTCAAAAGCAGCCTAAGGGAGCGGAAGGAACAACACCCTGTGAATTCCAATGAGATCAGTTTGCTTAATCCACTTAACTTTTTTTTAAGTCAGCAAAATGTTCAATATATTCCTTTGAATTTGAACGCCAATGTATAACACTGTGATTTCCTTGTGTACAGTTTAGCCAGAACAGTATACTGAATGTAGGGATGCCAGAGAAATCTGGAATCTTACGGAAATGTATTCGTAGAAAAACATGTTTGTTTGTTCTAATGGCCAAAAATGTGCATTTCACCCATGGGTTAAAGCATGAAGATGTGCATATAGGAGGGATCTGTGCATTTTGGGAAGGATTTGTGCATTTGGGAAAATATTTGTGCATTTTTCACAAGTGCGAATTTGTGCAAATTCAAAGAATTGGAAAAAAAAAATGATTCCACCAATGAGTGGACAGTGGAACAAAAGGCATCTGACACTCCAAAGAACACAGACAGAATGAATTTTACAAAATCTGTACCTCCCTAACTGAACATGGGCCTGTCAAACCAGAGCCAGCGCAAGGCATTTTGCTGCCTGAGGCAAAAAACAAGAAGGCGCACCTGCACCCCATGCCATGCACAGAAGCCAACTACACAGGCAGTTGAATCTCACTTCAGCAGTAGTGATGGGGCAACATCACCTCTACTTGAGGCATCAGGCTAGCGTAGGGGATGCAGTGTAGGCCAGGTGGCACAACTAGAGCTGTGTGCAAATGGCCTCTTGAAATTCTCCACCTTGTGGGCAGAGAAATTTGGGAGACAATTTCACCAAATTTCTCCAGGGGGAGGAGAAATTCTCAACAGTTTCTCCCAGCTAGGGTGCCCTGTTGGCAGGGCTTGTAGCACAGCTTCTTTCTTTTTTCCTAAGGGGTTTGGGGGTACTGTCTTGGAAGGCTGGCCCCAATTTGCATCCACCACAATGCAGATGGGGGCAGTGTTGTGTCCAGCTCAAAGGATGAGGTGGAGCTAGTGCTCAGCCAAAATCTGCCCTCCGATTTCCTGAAGGTTTTCTCCCCCCATGAAAAAGGCCTTATTTGTTCAGCCTTATTCGGGATGTTTTATTGTTGTTCATTTATTGTTGTGGTGTTATTGAGCTTACCTAATCACAGCTAGCCTCCCAGGCTTCCTGCATGTCCTGATCTGAAAAAGCCCTAATGGAAGAATTACCTCATGGTGCTTCAAACTGGGCTTTAGTTGAAGTGTAGGAAGCTGAGGTGGCTACAGGCTGCCGGAGAGATGATTATACAATGAAAAACAGGACACTTGTGCTCACTCCTTGGCCACCTCCTAAGTACGGTCAGCCCAAGAAGCCCAAACCCAACCCATGAGAAGTTCTCCAAAATTTCTTTACCACAGAATTTCTTTTCAGAAGCAGTTTCTTCCCTATCAAATTGAATGAGAATGGTTGGGGGAAAATGTCGGAGAAATTTTCAGCACAGCCCTAGTTTGCACCCATGCAGCCCAATCCTGTGCATATTTCTACAGCATTAAATGAGGTTTGCTTCCAGATAAGCATACAAAAGGCTGCAACCTTAAACTCAGTTCCTGATCTGTAAAATGGGGACATTGATCTACTTGCAGGAAGAGTAAGAAAAGGATTGTACAAGGTTTTGTAAGCTAAAGTGCAATAGAGATGTAGATCTGAAATACTATTGTCAAGGTCATGGCCTTGTTTCTCTGCTCCAGAATAATATGATTTGATTTGACACATGCCTAGTGCATTGTCTGGCCATAGGAACAGTTATGTGAGAAAAAAGTCTAATTTAGAGCTCTGGAAAAAAAAGTATTTTGTGTATATGAGATTTATGTCACCTTTGAATCTCCCGCATGCTATTTGTGTGAACATCTGATCATAGATAATACAATAGTAAGGCATTTTTAATACAAATAAATATTCTGGGCAAGGGTTGGGCAAACATCAGGCTTGTGGGCTCTTCTTTTTTTGTTTTTTACCATAAATCCATGATCCACCATTCAAGCCAGATGCAAAATAGTGGCGGGGGGGGCATACTCTTAGAATTTATTTTATTTATTTATTATTGCATTAATATCCCGCCTTTTTTCCTCTTGCAAGGAACTCATTAAGAATTAAGGAACAAGAGTGCCTCTGAGCACATGCTCAATTCAGGAATTTAATTTCAGTACCAGAAGTGATCTCACAGTCCTGTTGCTCAAAAGCCTACTCCCGCTTTTCACCCCAAGCTTTCTTCCATCTGAGAAGCCTAATTTAAAAAGTGGGGGTTCCCTTTTGTTGTTGCTTTTGTGAAACAGTCAGGAGTCAGAAATCTACTTGGTCATCTACTGCAAATCACTTAGACATCTGCCATAAGGATGCATGAGAATTTTGTTTATGTTCACAGATCATGTGAACGTGTCCCATTTGCAATCCTGAACACAAATGCAAGCAGGAATGCATGTTCTCTGAACTTGTTTGAAAATTCTCAGACTTGCATTCACATTCAAAAAATGTGCACTTTAAAAAATGTACAGTTTCACACTTTACTCTATGGAGAAAAGGTGCACATTTGGGTGCACTCTTAAAAAAAAAAAAAAGCACATTTCCCCCATTCGCAGTACACACTTCCCCATTTGAAGAAAATGAAAACAGATCATAAATCAGACACAGGCAATGAAGTGAGCTGAGCTTCAAGCTTGTGTTCAGAGAATCTCAGCAGTCACAAAGCTCACTTTCCCCCCCTTCCTTAATCTGCCAATGGATCCTAGTGTTCCTTCTGCCAAGCCATGTTTTTGGCAATGTAAGTTATATATTTGCATGACCAAGTAATGTAATCAGAGCCTATCGGAAGCACACAGACTCATCAAAAAAGGGAAGAGTTCCTCAGATAGCAACTAGAGCAGCCTGTTGTACCCCCAGCTTCAGCTGCTCCCAGCTAGAAACTCTGCTCTCTTCTCCTTCTCTCTATTTCTGTCCATACACTCTCCAAAATGGCTGTTTCTCTCACCCCTGTAGAGCATTTATCCCTGACAGTCCTCCTGCAGGTGACTTGGCCATTCAAGAAACCATCCACAGGCATTAGGAAACATTAATGTTCTTTTCTTTTTCTTTTTTCTGGTTTCCTTACCGCTCATTCATTTACAGCAATCAAGCTGGCCAAACCCACAACAACATATTGGTCTAAGGCCAACTGCGGGAGCGTTTATGAGATGGCCTTTGATAACTTCCGTCTCCATGGTTGGGTCTAAGTTTTGTTATTGTTGTTGTGTGTGTGGTTTTGGTTGTTTGGGTTTTTTTACTTCTTTCAGTCATTAATAGCTGTACTAAATCAACAACTCAGCAGGGATAAGGCAATTTTCCTTCTTGAGGAAACCTTTGCTTTCATTGCTCTCCGAAAGTAAGACAAGGTCTATTAAAATAACATTAAGAGAAGGGCTGCCAGCTCAAATTAGGAAAGTTTCAGACATCTTGAAACAGAGGGAGGGGGGCATATGATTAACAGGCTGATCAGATTAGTGAGGAGGAGGAATAACTAGCATGAACAACCTGCGAGCTTAATTATATCTTCCTTCCTCTCTTTTAGTTTAGCCGTTTTAATTACATGTGTTTCAGAATGTAAACATATGTTCACTGTGCACACACATTCACACTCTTTATTATAATGGGCATTTTCTCAAATACTGTTTCAAACACCAAATTCTAAATCCATACTATTGTGTGTGATTTTTTTTCATGAAAATACATGTGTCAGAAAACAAGCACTTTTCATTACGCAAACTGTTATTCCCCACACAGGGATATGTTCCACAAAAATCAGTGGCACATCAAGCTGTGTGTCATAGACTGTGTCCCTTTAGCTTAATTTTTAATCACTGTGGGGAAAGGCAGAGCTCTGCCAGTCTGCAAAGCAAAGGATCAGCTAGAACAAAGGGTGCAGAACCTGTCGCCCTCCAGATGCTGTTGAACTACAACTCCCATTGTCTGTGACTAGGGATTTGCAGATGTTGTTGAAGCTTCTCTGTCTATGTTTCATAGACTGTCAGGTGTCTTTCATTCTGTTCTTATTGACAGAATCAGATTTTTTTTAGGGATGTACAAGAATTTTGTTCCTGTTTGGAAATTTGCATTTGTTCTAATGCACACCTGCACTAATGTACATTTGTGCAAATCTCCCCAAAAGGTTAAAAAAAATCTGGTCTACAAGTCTGTAGAAGCTGCAGGTTAGATTCATAGAAATCCAAACTCATTTGAATCTATTGCAGATTTCTCTGACATCCATATCTGTGGCCATTAGCCATATTGGCTAGGGCTGAATCTGATGGGAGTTGTGGAGGGCCACAGGTTCTGGAGGGCCACAGGTTCCCTGAGCTAGAAGCATCCAGGTTGCAAGTGTCTTGCTTAAGCTGCAGTCCTAAGAACCCTTACCAGGAAGCAAATAACACTGAAATTCATTTATTATTTATTAATTATATTATTTGCATTTATAAACTGTCCTTTATCCACAGGATCCCAAGGTGATATACACAATATCAAAAACAGGCAAGAAGTCCAATATAAAAACCATACAATTACACACTAAAAAGCAAATTGGACAACAATGACTTTTCAACCACCAAACTGATCAATTCAATTTAAAATAACTAGTACCAGTGGCGGTGAGGCTATGTACACCAGTTGCTGGGGGATATAGGTGGAGGGGTGCTGTTGCGCTCATGCCCTACTTGTGGGTTCCCGGTTGACTGCTGGTTGGCCACTGTGTGAACAGAATGCTGGACTAGATGGACCTTTGGTCTGATCCAGCATGGCTCTTCTTATGATGCCTGAGGGATCATAAGAAGAGATATGGTTCATAAGAAGTTAAGATATGGTTCTTAACTTACCTATATGTTATTTTATTTTTAAATATTGAAATTCTAAAGTACTCAGATATTAAAATATCTGGGGCCAAAAGAAACATTTAACTTGGCATCAAAAGGAAAACAACGTTGGTTCCAATCAGATCTCCTTTGGAAGGACATTCCAGAGTCAAGGTGCCACCACAAAGAAAGCCCTCTCCTTTGTGGATACTTAATGTATATCTCCCATTGATGGTATTCGGAGAAGGGCTGTCTCTGAAGATCTTAATGCATGGGCAGGATAGTATGGGAAGAGGCGGTCCTTCAGTTATTTGAAATCAATGGAGCCTGCTTCCAACTAAATATGCTTAAGATCAGGGTCTTTGATTCAAAAGCGCAAGCTGCTCAGAACACAGTGTTAATTAATTTAACAGAAGATCATCAAGTAGCCAAGGAGTTTAGATCAGCATTTTAGTCTTGTCTTAAACAACAGGTACGTTGGGCTGAAGAAGTAATTCACCCGCTCTCACCCTTTAAGCTTCACGTCTAAGCAGAGATTTGAACCTACATTTCCCAGTGCAAGTCCAACATTCCCCCCCCCCAATTGCACTGTCTCTTAAGGCTGCTGTGTTCCTAGTTTGTATATTAATGCAATACATTTTCCCTCTTTCTTGTTTCCTTATGAACAAAAGTCTTCAAGAAAGGCATATCTTTTTGTTAGAATCAATTGCAATCATCCAGAGTGATAAGGCCAGTAAGTGTTCTAGAAGAAAATATTCTGGCAACAACAACAAAAAGAAAGGAACACGTTAGATTGTTGATTTTCTTCTCTGTCTCCTCTCCTGCAGGCTGAAGACTTCAAAAAGGTTACCAAACATCGCTATTTTTCAGATACTTAAAAACTCAGGAGCAGCTTCCATCACCACCTGACAGGAGAGAGACACACATTTTCAATCTGTTGAAAATAATTGTGTGGAAAAACTCATTCCGTGGCTTCCAGACAAAATCCAATCAGTGTAATGGTTTTTGAGAACGAGGAACTGTATTCACATTTCATTCATGTAAAGAATGAGATAATAGAGGACTGTCATGGTGGGTGAGCACCCTGCAGGTAGCGCAGTTTGCTGTGGTGTACGCGAGGCCGTGCTGGGTCCCTCACATAAAGAAAAATCTCTCTTAATTTGTCCCTGTCCCTCAGGCATCAAATACATTTTCTTCCAAAATGAATGGACTGAAGCAAGGATTGACAGCATTTGCACTTCAATGAGATTCCCTGTGAATGACAGCTCTGTTGCTCTGGGAAAACCAGCTGTGATTCTAGCATTCCTTTAATGTGATAAAATTGATGTAACCTGTCGATACCTGGATCCTTGTCATGAAACCTGGGTAATTATTTCCCAAATCAAAAAAGAATGAAAGAAAGGTTCTTGTTTCCATTTGACATCCAGTGTGCCCACTACCATAATTTTAAAAAAATAATAATTAAAAGTTTGTAATTTTCAGAGTAACACAGAACACTTAAGGATTTCAAATGCAATATGGGGCTTAGTCCAAGTAGTGCAGGTTACGTGTGTTCTAGATTGGGTTGTCTTACATTCTCATTCTGAATAGGGTAGTGTGCTATTTTGCCTCCTATTTGATCATTCTTATGAAACCATATAGAGAGAAAACGTCAGAGCTCTCATTTCTTAAGAGATGCCACTCTTCAGACATAGGGCAAGCATATCTAGGGATGTCAGAGGATTCCGCCATGGATCTCAGTAAGGCCGAATAGGGATGGCGGAGAATTTCTCCCCGAAACTTCGGGGGGCCGAGAAATCCTCCGCACCCCCCCTGCCCCCCGCACCCCCCCCGGGACGGGACTTACCTTCCCTGAATGTCCCTCCCGGCGGCGGGTCCGGCTGGCGGTTCGTCGGGTGTTCGAGCGGGGCGGGAGCGGCAGCCGGTCTTTCGACCGGCTGCCGCTGCCGCCATTGCAATAAAAGAAAAAAAAAAGTCCCCTGATAGGCTACGTGACGATTCACGTAGCCTATCACGGCTAGATTTGCAAAGTCAGCCATGATAGGCTACGTGAATCATCACGTAGCCTATCACGGGTGACTTAAAAAAAAAAATAGTGTGTACGGATAATGGCGGCCCCCATAGGGAGCCGCCATTCCCGTTCCTTATTTGGTCGCTGTAGTCTACGTAAATGTTTACGTAGACTACGGCGAAAATAAGGGCAACGCTATTTGCGTTGCCCTTATTTTCGCCGTAGTCTACATAAACATTGACGTAGACTACAGCAACTAAATAAGGAACGCGAATGGCGGCTCCCTATGGGGGCCGCCATTCGCGTACGCACTTGTTTTTTTTTTAAAGTCACCTGTGATAGGCTACGTGACGATTGACGTAGCCTATCACGGCTGACTTTGCAGATCTAGCCGTGATAGGCTACGTGAATCGTCACGTAGCCTATCAGGGGGAGTTGTTTTGTTTTTTTTTAACTTTCGCGTTTGCAGCCGGGCGAGGCGGCAAGCCTCCTCCCCGGCCTGAATTTCGGCCGGGCGAGGCGGGAAGCCTCCCCCCCAGCCTGAATTTCGGCCGGGTGAGGCGGGAAGCCTCCCCCCCAGCCTGAACTTTGCGGGGGGAGCAGCGAAGCGCTCCCCCCCACTGTGAACAAGCTGCGAGAAAAGGTAAGTGACTTTCGTCCACCCCTAAGGCTGAATGCCAGCGCATTCGGCCCCCTCAAATCCGTGGCGGAACGAAGCCACCCGCCCCACCACCCTGCGAAATGGGCCCAGAATGGAGACTACCTTTGTCGGCCGTTCCAGTGCTTCTCAATTGGCGGCCGCAGATGTGGCCGCCATTCACCTCTTTCGAATGGCTGTGATAGGCTACGTAAGTATTTATGTAGCCTATCACGGCTAATGCAGGGACGCCATTTGTGTCCCTGCAGGGGCCATGATAGGCTACGTAAATAGATACATAGCCTATCACAGCAATAGACAGGAATGCAAATGGCGGCCACCATAGCCGCCGCCATTTGCGTCCCTGTCTTTAGCTGTGATAGGCTATGTAAATATATATGTAGCCTATCATGGAAAAAAACAGGGACGCAAATGGCAGTGGCTATGGCGGCCGCCATTTGTGTTGTTGTGCAGCCAGTGGCCAGATGTCCGGCTGCGGGTGGCCCCGGCTGGCGGCTCCGCAGAGTTGCTGTGGAGCGGAGCCATCTGGGGAGGATTCCAGGGGGAAGGACGGAGCACCTCCCCACCACCACAGATTGCCCGGTGCAGAGACAGGTAAGAGTTTCGTACATCCCTAAGCATACCCCAGGAACTGTTCAGTTGTTGGTTTTTTGCCTTAACTAGAGCACATTCACTTTAGATCAGAGAGATGCTTGATGCTTAATGGCCCGAGGTCTACCAACCTGAGCCAGATGCAAAATGGTGGCTCAGTGAGTAGGGCCACATAGAATGGCCCCTTACAAATCAGCAAAAAAGGAGAAATTGCATCACCCAAAAAAGGACAAAGGAGGATGGTGATTTGCATACAATTTGCATATGCTAATTTACAAGCATAGATGGAAATTAAGAAATTATAATTTAAATAGAAATAGAGTACATCTCTCCATAGTGTAGAAGACTATGATCAGATGACCTGAGGGCCGGTATGTTTAGGTAATAGCTGTTCATGGGCAACCATTCCTACAGTTATTTATCTTTAAACCAGAATTGGACAGGACTGCTGTGTAGCAACAGAACTGTCTCATAATTTTATGTATAGTAGTTTGGTTTGGATACTATGGGGTTAAGGTTCATTGCTTGCTATACCAACAGGTGCCACTGATCAAGTAGAAGATAGGAGCTTCACCAAGAGGTCACATAGATAAGAAGCTTGAAGAAGAGGGTTTGTTTACATTATGATGCCAAGAATTCTGGAAACTGCAAGACTTCATAGTTTCATTTCTACAGAAATGTTTGCAAAAGAGCTCATCAAAAGGAATGTGGGGCAACGGTGAGCCTTCCTAATTGGTCAACAGTTACAAGAGCACCAGCTAGCTTTAACTTATAGGAAGTTGAGGGCAAAAAATAGTTTTTAGAATATAGAGGAAGTCTGAAATAGAGAGCAGGGTCGAAAGGAAAATGAATCAGAAAGAGAAAGAAAGCTGCTTTTAGGAGAACCTGAATGCTGGGGAGAAGCTGAATGCTTGGAAAAACTGAGAACTCTGACAGAAAAATATTTCCTAATAATATTACTTTTTTCAGTAAACTCTTAAATGTTGCTTAAATTTTGTGGTCTCCTTTCTTGTTGTATTACCCACCCCACACTTAAAAGCCAAGCCCCATACTCCCTAAAGGTAAGTACAAGAGACCCAGAGGGTTTTCAAGTTGTTTGGTGGAGGCAGCCAGGGAAAATAAAGATTTCCACCTGGTGGCACCAGAAAAGTACCAGGAAGGGAAGGGCAAACAGGAGCAGGGCACTCTATTTGGCCTGGTCTCCCTTCCACTAATGGGCCAGGGTGTTGCTGGTCCTGTGACAACAGAGAAATCCTTCAAATAGAGGATGGTCTTCTGGCAGCTCTTCAAATAAAAGACTGTCCTCTGTAAATGAGGGCACAAGGCCACCCTAACTCATGAATCATCCAGTGAGATAACTGGCATATACAGATTCTCTAGAGTTACTAGAAATAAAGATATTTAACAGAAAACTGCAAAGCTGACACAAGAACCTGGTCAAAGGCACTTAATTAATATTCATATTTTACAGGTGAGGAACATAGACAGACAAGTAATTAGCACAATGCCAGTCATGTCAAAAAGACAGAGAGAGAAACTTGCAATTTTACTTGCTTTTGTTAAAGTATTGGGAGTTAGAAACCCATGCTGATCCATTACAAAGCGGAAAGCACTCAGATATCTACAAGTAAATCCAATCTTCCTCCTGCCCACCCATATTTTAATTGTAAGGCATTCCCATTTCAGTTTAAGAACGGAATGTCGGAGGAATCCGGTTTGGGGGTTGAACTCTGTGAGTTTTTGCCAGCTTAGCCTCCCAGATGCCAGCTCACAGATCCCTCAGCTTGCCAGACTCTGTGCACGCCAAGTCAGGCAAGCTCACAGCTCCCGCTTGTCCATGAGCTGCCATTTTATGCAAAATCGCTGGTAAGCTATTTACAGAAATCACCATTTTGCACAAAATGGCAGCCATAAATAGCACAATTTGCCCAAAATTGCAGGCATAAATGGTCTAATCAGAGGCATGCACACCCTTAACAAAGTATATGAAAAAATGGGTTTCAGAGCACCTTCGGCCACACTGCTGTCTCATACTCATCAAAATCAACATGTAGAGAGAGAGAGAGAGTGAACATTACACAATGTCATTGAACATTACACAAATGTGGTGTTCAGTGACTAGACACAATGTGGTGGTGTCTTCTATCTTTCTTCACTGCAGTAGGCCTTGTCTAGGGTAAGAATCTAGTTGTTGTTGTTCAGTCGTTAAGTCATGTCTCACTCTTCGTGACCCCATGGACCATAGCACGCCAGGCCTTCCTGTCCTCCGCTGTCTCCCGGAAAGAATCCAGTAGACTGGCCTAAACAGGCACCTAAGGAGACCCAAAATGTAGTTTTTTGGCAAGCCTTCCATTCATAGGGGTATCAAGGGGAAACAAAAAACATACCATTTTGGCAAGCCATCCATTCAATTGTAATACCTTTAGCTTTGTGCTTAGCACAGAGGCTGTGATAGGTATATTGTATACAACATATAAAAACAATTTCAGAAGCATCGGCAAGAGTGTTTTCAAATGGCACTTTTAAAGGTCGTTGAAATGAAATGCATCAATTTTAAAAGATTCCTAACAAGTCCTGGAAACTAGAGCTGAGCTTCTTCAGTTTTTTGTGAACATTTTCAACACTCCTGAAAACTGTCTCACCATTTTCGCAATTCTTTTCTTAAAATACTTTATCTTGCCCTCGCTTGTTCTTACTCCCACTTTCCTTCACTTGTCCTCAGTGATGTCCTCACACAATCAAATCTGAATGGCTATAGGAGTCTTCCCATTAGTCCCTTTCAGATGTTTTGTTCACTCAGGGAGTGGGACCATGTTGGCTACCCCTCGATGTCATGTGCGCCCCCCAACCCCACCCCTGACATCTGTGCACTGAGCAAGGGCATCTGAAGAAAGGAAGTCTATACACACAGGCTCCCATGCAACCTGGAACCCTGATCATGCAGGGTTCAATATTACATAGAACTCGGTGAATGTAGGCTTCCCTTCTTAGGACAGCCACACTCCATGTGCAGCTGTCAGGTGGTGGGGTCAGCAGGAGTGCAACTCTAGGGCAGGGCTAAGCTGCATAGGGTCACTCCCTGAGCACACATGAATTACAACACATGAGCAACAATTCTGAAAGGAGCTAATTGGGTAATCCCACTCAAGTTCCTATTAAAGGAAGGAATCAGGAACAGTCGGGAATGTAAGAAAAGGCATTTGGGGGAAAAATGGCAGCAAATGAATAAATAAATGTGATCCTTTGCACAATATAAGTGTTTTGCAGGGTCTGGCAGGAGGAAATATACTATCCCGGTATTGGTGCTTTCTGCTAAACCCTAAAACTGGAGAACATTTCATTGACAACTAATGCTTCTTATCACATTTTCATATATATTATATACACACACAGAACTCTCTCTCTCTCTCTCTCTCTCTCTCTCTCTTTCTCTTTCTCTCTCTCTCTCTTTCTCTCTCTCTCTCTCTTATACACACACACACACACACACACACACATATATATATATATATATATGCTTTAATGATTTAAGGATGGACAAATCAATCACTTTCAGTTTCTCTCTGTTTCTAATTTTTCTAATCTCAGATTTGGTTCATTCCAAACTTTGAGAGTTTTTCCAATCTTAAATTCAGTTAACCCCAAATTTTGATAATTTTCCTAAAAATACGTTTGCATGAAAATTCGTATGCATTTTTGTGTCTTTTCTCCTAAGACAGGGGTGAGTACCCCTCGGCAAACTGGAGGCCAATTTTCCTCCCCCTCAGGACCACCACAAGTACTGTACCACAAGTGGGAGAAGTCATGGTTTGCTATCAAAATTTAGCAGCAGACCACTACAGAGGCATATAATGGACAAATTTGGCTTGTTTTCAAGCAACATTTGTCCAGTCTAAGCCTCTGAAACAGTTCGCCACTGTATTTCAGTGGCAAATTGCAATTTTTTTCAAAAAAATAGGCATGGCAGGGAGAAGTGGGGCTGGATGTGGCCTGCCAGCTGTGTGTTGCCCAGCCCTTTCCTAAGACAGGCATTCAGTTTTGCCTCATATTCCCATTCCTGTAAGCAATTTTTCTAATATAATGCACTTTGAAGCTTATTTTCACTATGTGTATTGTTGTCTGCATTTTCACCTAATATATGCATTTTCATGTGAATTTTTGATTGGAAAACTAACTCCATTGCAAAATTACGAGAACTGTGAATTATGAAGGATAACTGACTTTCAGTTCAAATATTGGTTCAAAAGTGCAAAATTACATAAGTTTGCATTAAAATGTGAAATGAATGAATTTTGCCCCATCCCTAATTACATTTATATGCCACCCTATTTCCATCACTGAAATCAAAGTGGTGTCCATAGGATTCCCAGGTAATCTATCTCCCATACATGCATTAGCAGACCCAAACCTACTTAGCTTCAGCAAGGTGGCTGTATCATGTGCCCTCAGAGTAAGGATATTTAGAAAAGAAAACCTTGTGAATAGGCATCTGAAACATGCAAAGAGGGAGGTGTTGGGCTCACAGCTGATCTGATCCAAGCCCAGAAGAGACCTCTTTGGAGGAAGCAGAGAATTCAGATTCCTCAGCAAACCCAACTCCCAAAAAAGATAAGGGGCAACCTGAGGTGTCCCATTGCTAGGATGCCTAACCTGAGGTCACAAAGAACCCATTTGACCCCATTGCAAGTCCTGCCATGGTTCCTAAGCCTTGTTCCATGATAGCAATGGACCAGGTAGGATGCTCAGAGTTATCTTCAGAGCATCAGCTTGGCCACCAGAAGACCCCTTCACCCAGAGCTTACTCAGGAGGAAGGGTCTACTCTTAAGGAGGAAGACCCAGCAGTCACCGGCAAAGAAGCAGACCCAGCTACAACTAGTGAATCAGGGACAGCAAGTTTATGAGCCCTCGGCCTTTTTCCAGACCTTTGCAGGGTTAACAGCATTGATTGAGCTCTTTGCTCCAGCTGTGTGCTCAGGACAGGGGAAAGTGTATAAGGGAGTTTACAAAAGAAAAGCAGCGGGGGGGGGGGGTCACGATCCCTGCCATCTCTTCAAGTCAAATCCCTCCCTCCAATCTCCAAGTTGCGTTTAACTGCAAGAAACACTCACCACAGTTTAAGTACACATGTTTATATCTAATGTGTACAGCCCTTTACAGTTACCAGATTCATTAAGCAATAGTTCAGATCACAGCACAACAATGGTAAAAGACTGCTTTAATTTTCCTTTGTTAACAACGATCAAAGTCCCCAAAGAGCCTCTGTTTCATACTATTTCTGGTATCACTAAATGAAATAATAAAAGTATTTCTCCATTACAACAATTTCTTAATTAGTGTTAGCATAACACATAGTACACAACAGAAAAAATGATGCCATTCCTTTAATATCCCAGGGTATGATGTTGGTGAGAATGGCAATATCAGATTTATAAATAGCATATTCTTTGACTCTTTTAAGAGGATCTATTTTTTTCCTTAGAAATGTTCTACACAACAAAGAAAGTAATAAGAGGATGCCTTCTTAAAATACTTAATTTCTTGTAATACATTCCTATGATATATAAGGATAATATTCAGTTAATAGCATAATTGTATTAATTCCTAATTTCACAAAGAAACAAAAGGGATTCACTTGTATCTAAAAAGAAATAAACTCTTTTGTTCCTTCTTCTTTTGCCCTTCTCTCAGTTTAATATAATGATATGAGGAGGTAGAAGGTTGCAAATACTAAAATTTCCCTGACCTAGCACAACAGTCAATGGATGAGTCTTCTTCTTAAGGTGCCATCTCCTATCAGAGCTTAGCTATCACTACAGCTAGTTTTGTTTTTGACACCACTGCTCTAAATAATTGTATAGAAGTACAGCTAAATCAATCTCTCATACTTTTTAACTGTGATGTTCGTCTTTCCATTGAACTTTTTACTTCAATTTTCCCTTGTATAATGAGTTGTAGTATGGTGCATTTTTCACTTTGGAGAATATGACCAAGGTATAATGTTCTTTTTTTGATGGTATTTATTAGTAATGGATAAGTAACTTTTTCTCATTTTTATGGTTTGTAATAATTGACCTGACAGTTGTTGAGTTAAGACAGGAAAAGCAATCCTAAATGGAGTCAGGAGGTGGCATGACAAGACAGATCTATTGCCTTACCCAAAAGCCCAGCCAGGGTGGAACATTTGTGTGTTTTTCTTCCTTGGTGGAAGACATGACCTTGTTGGCCTAGTGAAAGTTGGCAATGGCCATGTAGCCATTGTCCACATTCACTGCTCTGTTTCTGAGTTTTCAGACAGTCACCAGATGCATTCAGATTTGTCAACACACCCTCGTGATTGTCAACAATCTCCATATTTTAGATATTCACTGTAATTCTGTTATCGGAACTGCAGTCTGAAATGTCCTGTTATCAAAACTGAATATCTATGTTATCCAATGTCAGTGTGGTAGAGAACTAATAGTTCTTTGGCCAAACCCAGCCTGCAGATAAACACCAACCAGCCTACCACCCACAGTTGCACTATTCATTCACTAGTCCTCTAGCAGGTAGAGAAACCTTTTAGCCCTAGCCAGCCTCCTTACAGATGGCTTCAGATGAAGGAGACCTGTTGTGCCCTCAACACAGGTTGAATTGTAAATAAGTATGGAAAAAATGGAAGAAGCAGTGGTAAAACATGGGAGGGTTGCAAATGGAAGACAACAATGTCTGGATGCCCCATAAAATTCCATGTACGAGGCAGGGCAATTGCACATTTAAAAGCCTCATCAAGTACCCTCTGTCTCATTCTAATGGGAATGGCTCTGTGGGTGGAGCCAATGTTGCTGGAGTTCCAGCCCTGCTCTGTGTACACATTTTGGATGACCTCAGACATTTAGATACGTAAATTCCCTTCAGTGATGCATAGTTGTAAATTTTGAAGTACAGGTGATTATTGTGACAAATCTCCATAGTCCGACCCAAGGAATGTCCAAAAATTCATGCAGCTGTGTTGATTTGTATCAAAAACAAGTTCTAGCAATTTTCATCTCCACCAGGAGCAGGTCTTTTCTAAAACTACTGGGTCTTAGGGTACTATTGTATGCATGTTTAGACAGAAAAAAAATTCCTACAACTTCCATCATTCCCCAGCTAGCCATGCTGGCTGAGGAATGCTGGGAGTTGTAGGACTTTTCTCTGTCTAAATGTGCATATGATTGTGCCTTTACTTGCCCATTCAAGACCAAGCCACCCCAAAACAGTTTACAGCAGGAACAGCTCACAACAATACATTGTTGCTAGGAAAATCTATCCACCACCATTCCTGCAGCTACTGAAAGGTTTGCAGCTAAACTCAGAGGGAACCAGGAAGTCTGGCGGGGGTGGCAGATGACAACATCTAACCCCTGCTAATCAAAACGTCCCAGTGCTTTGACCCTGTGAGTCCAGCTTCACTACACCACTGATTACCTTGCATCAGATCTATTTGTTTCACCCACACAAAATGTATTTTCTCTGGTAGAATCAAAAAGGCATCATTTTAAAAAAATATATGCCAGAATGAGGCTGCCCTGCATTAATAATGTATCAATGTGTAAACAGCTTTCTGGCTCTCACACAGCTTCAGAGTTTACAATTTTTTGAGGGAGTGACTTGCACTGATATCCAGCTATCTGTTATTGATTTCCTCATTAGTTCATTTCTCGCTATTGTTGCTCAGCAATTTTACAATAGGTGGTCATCGCCTTTATTTTATTTGTCTTCATGCTTCTTTCTCTTGGGAAAGGCTCCAGGTGTCCTGTCTATCATGTTCATCCTTGCTGTGTCTGGAACACCACATCCAGTACCGGCAGCCTGGATAAATAGCAGCGAACAATGAGGAAACTCTTCTTAATTGCCTAGATCCTAGCTTTCAAAAACAGCTTTCACACCTAAAGCGGGGTCGGCTCACATCTGGAGCTGTCAAACTTTTGGCTTGCAAATGAAGAACTCGGGTCTACCCTTCCCTCAGGGTTATGGTGGTGGGGGAGTAAAACCTGATGAATAAAGTGCAAATACAATCTAATTTCCATAGAGAATACAAACAGCATATTTCCTTACTCAGAACTCATATGAATTATTTTGCAGGGGGGTTGGTGCTCTTTTGCTTCAGGACAAATAAAGCTGGAGGCAAGCAAAAATATGGGGATTTGCTGGTCGAAGAATACTGTGAAAATCTCAATTACATTAACCCTCAGTGCATAAATACTAAAAGTTAATGGATTATGCATTTATCTATTTATTCATTTTTTAAAAGCTTTTTTTTTAACGCCACCTTTCCAAAACTCAAGGTAGCTTATACAGCAGGGCTGGGGAAGCTCTTTCAGCCTGAGAATTATAAAGAAATATAAAAACAATTGAACGATTACAATCACTGTATAATAAAACAGCTGGAAGTCCAAGTATACAGTATCTGCCAGATCAGCTCTATCCACCAGCTTGTTGACACTCTTGAAGAACTTCAGCAGGTTGGTAAAGCAGGAATGCCCTTTGAAGAAGTCATGCTGATTCTTCATCAGCAAGTCTTATTCTTCTACATGCTCAATCATTCCATCTTTAATCGTGTTTTCTACTAGGTTACCTGAAAGAGACATTTAGCCAGCCTTCCCCAACCTGGTTGGTGCCCTCCAGATGCGCTGGACTACAGGCTGGCTGGAGGAAGCTGAGAACTGTAGCCCAATGCATCTCAAGGGCACCAGCCTGGGGAAGGCTGCATTAAGCTAACTGTAGTTATGGGTATTCTACGTACCCATTCCCTGTAGGAGGCTTGAATGCGACACTGTGTGCAGTAGTAGCTATTCTAGGCCAACCTTCCCCAATCTGGTACCCTCCAGGTGTGTTGAACTGCAAGTCCCATCATTTCCATCCAGCATGGCCACTGTGGCTGGGGGTGATGGGAGTTGTAATCCAGCACATCTGGAGGGCACCCAGTTGGGGAAAGGCTGTGGTAGGCTGCGAGCCCACAAAGTAAACAGGATCATGAATGTTCAGCCAGAGGTAGCAACAGTTGGAGTGCACAGTATATATTTACCCTATGTGGGGGAGCCACTGCTATTAACTACGGAGGGAGGGGTGGTTGTCATGTAGCGTAACTTTTCCCATATTATATGGGGGCATAGAAATATTTGCAGCAGTCATACTTTTGAGGCATGGATTCCCTCTTCCATTGCTAATCTGTGTGGGTATCTCTCTGTTAAATGCTAATACCTTAGGCATTTTCAGACTTGGAGCAAAAAGGCAAAATGACAGTCTTCTCTTTCTCTCTTAAAAAATAATAATAATTACACATGGAGACACAGGTTGGAGGCAAGAAAATGGCAAGCCCTGTAGCATTTGCTGCCTGAAGCACTGCTTCACCTAGCTTCACAATAGTGCCAGTATTTTTATCCGGGGGGTTTCCTGCTTAACAAGTGACTAGCACACATGGAATATCTTTCCGGCAGCATAATAAACCTCCAGCTAGTTTTGAGTAGCAGATGTCAAACTACATCTCACACACATGCTGCTTAGGCTATCTTTAGCTGTCACTAGCGAAGCCAATAAGCTATATATTCGGATTCCACTAGTTTAACCTGAAAAACAGGCTATTCAAAGTGGTTTATCTGTATCTTTATTCTTATAACTCTCCAGACTGAACAAAAATGAAAGACTGAAAGAGTTCCTGTCTATCCCCACGCTCTTGCTCACTTTATTTTTTCAATTTATTTTATAAAGGGTGGGGGGAGAGGAAACCCAATAAATAGAGCCAAGGAAATGATGGCTGAGTTGTTGCTACCCTGCACATAGGCTTCTAAATCGTAAAATGTTAACAGCAAAACTAAATTTTGACATGTTGATAGCTAAAGCCATACAGCAATATGGCACATCAATTGCCCATGATGTTCCGAGGATCAAAAAATATTCTCTCCTGTACCATTAACATAAATCAAACTTGTTAAATCACTTTAATACTCCAGGTGTCTTCCCCCCCTCCTTTCCAGATTTGTTTGTTTATTTCTGTTCCTGTCTTCATTCTTTCCTTTTCAAACTGCCACAATAGCTGGAGTCCAAGTTAGGGGAAAGAAGAATCAGGTAGACTCTCAATTTCAAGAGGTATTATGCACACAAATCAAATTCAATAACATTGTCATTTAAATATTTCATGGATCACTGCCTTGTTGTGGCAAAGGGGCTTGCGTAACTCAGTGAAGCCATAAGCTATGCCGTGCAGGGCAACCCAAGATGGACAGGTCATGGTGGAGAGTTCTGACAAAATGTGGTCCACTGGAGAAGGAAATGGCAACCCACTCCAGTATTCTTGCCAAGAAAACCCCATGGAACATATCACAAGACTAAAAGATATGATGCCGGAAGATGAGCCCCTCAGGTCGGAAAGTGTCCAATATGCTATTGGGGAAGAGCAGAGGGAATTTCAAAGTAGTGCCAGAAAGAGTGAAGCAGCTGGGCCAAAGCTGAAAAGACACTCAGCTGTGGATGTGTCTGGTGGTGAAAAGAAAGCCCGATGCTGTAAAGAACAATATTGTTTAGGAACCTGGAATGTCAGATCAATGAATCAAGGTAAGCTGGAGGTGGTCAAACATGAGATGGCAAGATTGAACATCGACATCTTGGGAATCAGCGAACTAAAATGGACAGGCATGGGCGAATTTAATTCAGGTGATCATCATATCTACTATTGTGGGCAAGAATCCCTTAGAAGAAATGGAGTAGCACTCATAGTCAACAAAAGGGTGGAAAAAGCAGTACTGGGGTACAATCTCAAAAATGATAGAATGATCTCAGTACGAATCCAAGGCAAACCATTCAACATCACAGTAATTCAAGTCTATGCCCCAACCACTGAGGCCGAAGAAGCTGAGGTTGATCAGTTCTATGAAGACCTACAACACCTTCCAGAACTAACACCAAAAAAAGATGTCCTCTTCATCATAGGGGATTGGAATGCTAAAGTAGGAAGTCAAGAAATCACCGGGATAACAGGCAAGCATGGCCTTGGTGTACAAAATGAAGCAGGACAAAGACTAATAGAGTTTTGCCAAGAGAACACGCTGATCATACCAAACGCTCTTTTCCAACAGCACAAGAGGTGACTCTACACATGGACATCACCAGATGGTCAATATCGAAATCAGATTGATTATGTCCTTTGCAGCCAAAGATGGAGAAGCTCTATACAGTCAGTAAAAACAAGACCTGGAGCTGACTGTGGCTCAGATCATGAGCTTCTTATTGCAAAATTTCGGCTTAAATTGAAGAACATAGGGAAAACCACTAAACCGTTCAGGTATGACCTACATCATATCCCTTATGAATACAGTGGAGGTGAGGAATAGATTTCAGGGATTAGACCTGATAGACAGAGCGCCTGAGGAACTATGGACGGAGGTCCGTAACACTGTTCAGGAGGCAGCAACTCAATCCATCCCAAAGAAAAAGAAATGCAAGAAAGCAAAGTGGCTATCTGATGAGGCTTTACAAGTAGCTGAGGAAAGAAGGGAAGCAAAAAGCAAGGGAGAAAGGGGAAGATATATCCAACTGAATGCAGAGTTCCAGAGAATAGCAAGGAGAGACAAGAAGGCTTTCTTAAATGAACAATGCAAAGAAAACAATAGAATGGGAAAGACTAGAGATCTCTTCAAGAAAATTGGAGATCTCAAGGGAACATTTTGTGCAAAGACGGGCATGATAAAGGACAAAGAAGGCAGGGACCTAACAGAAGCAGATGAGATTAAGAAGAGGTGGCAAGAATACACAGAAGAACTATACAGGAAAGATCTGAATGTCCCTGATAGCCATGATAGTGTGGTCACTGAACTTGAGCCGGACATCCTAGAGAGTGAAGTCAAGTGGGCCTTAGGAAGCATTACTAACAACAAAGCTAGTGGAGATGACAGTATTCCAGCTGAGCTATTTAAGATCCTAAAAGATGATGCTGTTAAAGTGCTGCACTCAATATGCCAACAAATTTGGAACACGCAACAATGGCCACAAGACTGGAAAAGGTCAGTTTACATTCCAATTCCAAAGAAGGGCAATGCCAAAGAGTGTTCAAACGACCGTACAATTGTGCTCGTTTCACGTGCCAGCAAGGTTATGCTCAAAATCCTACAAGCTAGGCTTCAGCATAGGAATGGACGGAACACTTCCCTTCCATTCCGTTCTGTTTCCGCTGGGTGGGGAGAGGCGTGTCATCCTTCCCCCCGGAATCCTCGACAGGGGGAGGCGATCCGGTCCTCCCCCCCGGAATTCTGCCCGGCTGGCTCCGCTCCGCGGCCAAACCGCAGAGCCACCAGCCAGCTCCAGCCACCCACAGCTTCATATCTGGCTGCTGAGCAGCCCTGCAGGGACAGAAATGGCGGCTGTCGTAGCCGCCGCCATTTGCGTCCCTATATTTAGCCATGATAGGCTATGTAAGTATTTACGTAGCCTATCACGGCAGAGGGGAAAAAACTCAGCGTACGCAAATGGCAGTACCTACGACAGCCGCCATTTGCATCCCCACAGGACGGCCGCCATTCGCAAAGCAGCATGGACAGGAGCAGGTAAGTTCTCTGTTTCGCGCGCCTTTTGTGGGTTGGGGGTGGCGGGGACTTCGTCCCGCGCGACTTTTGTTGGTTGGGGGGTGGGGGCGTCATTCTGCGATGGATTTTGGGGGGCCATCGTGGAATTCTCTGACATCCCTACTTCAGCAGTATGTGAACCGAGAACTACCGGAAGTTAGGGGTGAACGAAAGTCACTTACCTTTTCTCGCAGCTTTTTCGCGGTGGGGGGGAGCGCTTCGCTGCTCCCCCCGCGAAGTTCAGGCCGGGGGGGGAAGGCTTCCCGCCTCGCCCGGCCGAAATTCAGGACGGGGGGGGAGGCTTCCCGCCTCGCCCGGCCGAAATTCAGGCCGGGGAGGAGGCTTCCCGCCTCGCCCGGCCGCGAACACGAAAGTAAAAAAAAAAAAAAAAAAGTCCCCTGATAGGCTACGTGACAATTCACGTAGCCTATCACGGCTAGATCTGGAAAGTCAGCCGTGATAGGCTACGTGAATCGTCACGTAGCCTATCACGGGTGACTTAAAAAAAAAAAAAGCGCGTACGCGAATGGCGGCCCCCATAGGGAGCCGCCATTCGCGTTCCTTATTTAGTTGCTGTAGTCTACGTCAATGTTTACGTAGACTACGGCGAAAATAAGGGCAACGCAAATAGCGTTGCCCTTATTTTCGCCGTAGTCTATGTAAACATTGACGTAGACTACAGCGACCAAATAAGGAACGGGAATGGCGGCTCCCTATGGGGGCCGCCATTATCCGTACACACTTTTTTTTTTTTTTTTAAGTCTCCCGTGATAGGCTACGTGACGATTCACGTAGCCTATCACGGCTGACTTTGCAAATCTTGCCGTGATAGGCTACGTCAATCGTCACGTAGCCTATCAGGGGACGTGTTTTTTTTTTCTTTCATTGCAATGGCGGGGGCGGCAGCCGGTCGAAAGACCGGCTGCCGCTCCCACCCCGCTCGAACACCGGACAAACCGCCAGCCGGACCCGCCGCCGGGAGGGACATTCAGGGAAGGTAAGTCCCGTCCCGGGGGGGGGGGCGGGGGGCGGGGGGGCGGAGGATTTCTCCCCGAAACTTGTTCGGGGGGCCGAACACGTTGGCGCTCGGCCCCCCGAAGTTTCGGGGAGAAATTCTCCGCCATCCCTACCGGAAGTACAAGCTGGGTTTCAAGGATGCAGAGGAACTAGGGATCAAATCGCAAACATTCGCTGGATCATGGAGAAAGCAAGAGAATTCCAGAAAAACGTCTCTTTCTCCTTCATTGACTATGCTAAAGCCTTTGATTGTGTGGATCACAACAAACTGAGGCAAATTCTGAAAGAGATGGGAGTACCAGACCACCTTACCTGTCTCCTGAGAAACCTGTACGAGGGTCAGGAAGCAACAGTAAGAACCAGAGATGGAACAACCGATTGGTTCAAAATTGGGAAAGGAGTACGACAAGGCTGCATATTGTCGCCCTGCTTATTTAATTTATATGCAGAGTACATCATGAGAAAAGCCGGGTTGGATGAATCACAGGTTGGAATTAAGATTGCCAGGAGTATTATCGACAACCTCAGATACGCAGACGATACCACCCTAATGGCAGAAAGCGAAGAGGATCTCAAGAGACTCTTGTTGAGGGTGAAAGAGGAGAGTGCAAAAGCTGGTTTGAAACTCAACATTAAAAAGACTAAAATCATGGCATCTGGCCCCATCACTTCCTGGCATATAGAAGGGGAAGAAATGGAAGCAGTGACAGATTTTATTTTCTTGGGCTCCAAGATCACTGCTGATGGGGACTGTAGCCATGAAATTAAAAGATGCTTGCTCCTTGGGAGGAAAGCCATGGCAAACCTAGACAGCATAGTAAGAAGCAGAGACATCACCTTGCTGACAAAGGTCCGTATAATCAAAGCTATGGTTTTCCCAGTAGCAACGTATGGCTGTGAGAGCTGGACTATAAGGAAGGCTGAGCGCCGAAGAATTGATGCTTTCGAACTGTGGTGCTGGAGAAGACTCTTACGAGTCCCCTGGACTGCAAGGAGGTCAAATCAGTCCATCCTAAAGGAAATCAACCCTGAGTGCTCATTGGAAGGACAGATAATGAAGCTGAAGCTCCAATATTTTGGCCACCTAATGTGAAGTGAAAACTCACTGGAAAAGACCCTGATGCTGGGAAAGATTGAAGGCAAAAGGAGAAGGGGACAGCAGAGGATGAGATGGCTAGGTAGCATCACGGATGCAATGAATATGGACTTGAGCACACTCCGGGAGAGAGCGCAGGACAGGAAGGCCTAGCGTGCTATGGTCCATGGGGTCATGAAGAGTCGACACGACTGAACGACTGAACAACAACGAACGAAATCATAACCTGTTGTATGATTTTAATCAGGACTGGTGTACAGTTGTTTGGTGTGTTTTTAAGGTTTCTGAAGAGCAGCAATACAAGACTGAAAGCACCATGCTACAGCTGCATTTTTTAAATTTAAAAAAAACCCTAAGACAAACAGCTTAAAAAGATTCCATCGCTAGTACCTTGCCAGATGTGAAATCTTAGCACTTTGGAGCTAGGGAATTAAAAACCATGTGGGAGAAGAAAAAAGGTGTAAATAAATGCTACATTTATGCACACAGTGATGTCAATAAGACATGCAGTGCAATGCTATGAATGTTTACTTGGAAGTAAGCCCCACTGTGTTCAGTGAAGTTTCTTCTAGGTAAATGAGCACAGAATTACAGCCTTAAATAGCCTATGAGCAGGATTACAGCCACAATCTCAAACAGCTAGGGCACTGGAAAACTACTGCCACTAAGTAACATTCCTTTCCCAATAGACAGTGATCAATTAAATAAAAAATAAAATGCCAACAACATGTATAGTTTACATTCGAGTGCTTTGGAGTTTGGGCAGGATGTTCTTTGTGCCTGCAGTAACCAAGGCTGAGACCTCAGCATCCTCTCCTCTAACCACCTGGAGCCTGTTCTTTTCTGAACAACTCTTGACTACCTAAAGATGGCTTGGACCGTTAAGAATTTCTCTATCCACAGCTCATAAAACCTCAGAGTTCATCCAGGGTAAACATCGCATCCTGATTTTTTCTGCTTGCCTCAGAAAATGCTATGCTTGTAAGCAACAGCAAATAATTAAGTGAAGGTCCCCCATTTATTTGATGGCAGTACAGTCCCCATCTGTTGACCTTCCTTATGATGGGGATAACTATTATATATTATTAAATTCCTGAGTGATCCAGGACATCTAGGTTCATCCATGCTACTAAGTTTGTAAGAACAACCTTAACTGCTTCCAACAGTTACCCTCTGTTGGAAAGTTCATGGAGGTACGATATATCCATTTAATGAACTCCTTCCTTCTTAGGTACAACTGTAACACAGTCTGCTGGATGTGAAGGTGGAAAGAAGGCCTGAGTTCAAAGGTTAGCATTCTTGGGTAAGTTAATTTGTTCCATTTTCTCTTTTCAGGGGAAGAGGGACTGCCACCGTACAGTCTGACTATCTGAGGGTCTTGCAGAGCATATAACAAATATCTTGGGATCTATTGGCTCCAATTCCATGTCTCAAGGCCACAACAATGTGATCAAGCATCCCAACAACAACCTAGCATCCTTGCAGACATTACACTGATCCATTTAAGTAGCCTGTTCTGGGAATAGAGGGCAGGGCTGGCCCTACCATTAGGTAGAGTGAGGTGGCTGCCTTGGGAAGCAGATTTTGATTGTCATGAAAGGGCAGAAAATTGTTAGTTACTTGATGTTTTATTGTTGATTTTTACTGACAGGGAGAGGGAGAGGTGCATGTGAGATTTTTTTTTCCTGTGTGGGGACAGGGGAGAAATTTGTTTGGCTCACATTTTAATGCAAACTTTTACCTAATTTCACTCTTTTGTATCTATATACGAGCTAAATTTAGTTATTTTTTGACATCCACGCTTCTCTGAATTTTGAGATGGAGTTACCCAATCCAAAAATGGATCCAAAAATGTGTACAGTGGGGGGAAGTGCACACAAAAATACATATATTAGTGAAAATAATGTTCAAAAATGCATTGTATTAAAGAAATTGCTTTAATATAAAAATGCATATATTAGGCCGCATCCACAAGATGAGTGAGTTAGACGTGCTCAGGGGCCTGTCTAGCAAAAATTGCTTAAATGGAGGATGGAAAGGCTAAGAAAGCCTCTGCCATTCCTCCCACCCTGCCAGGCTCTTGCAAGTGAGGCAATGGATTCTCAGAGTGATCTAGCATCAGTGTTCCATCGGATAGCCATAGGCTTGCTCTCTCAGTGTCTTGGCCACTGACTACATCAGCTGACCAAGATAAAATGCATTGGAAAGGGGCTGTTCATTCCTAGCCTTGCAAGGAGTGTCACCAAGGAAACAGAAGCTGCAGGAGAACTGGAACTCCTTAAATTCAATAGATTCTTACTTGAAGGTTCAGTGATGGGCCTCATCCAACTCCCACTGTGAAAGGGATGCCTGAGGGATCTGCATGACGTGGAATTATTTTTAACCTTTATGAATCTGCACTAAGTAGAATGATCAATGGATCAGACAGTCTTTTCCAGCAAGCTTTTGTACAGCTTTGAATCTTAAAATGCAGCTTTCTGGTACTCATGGTCAAACTGGATACTCATATTATGGGACTTTGGTAAAACCAGCAATTATTGAGTTAAAACCATAGCAAAAGCAGACAGCTAGCTGGATGAGAAGGAAGAGCAAGCAGAAAAATTATTCTAGGGAGTTAAAAGTTGTTGCCAAAGATGAAGCAACCATCATCTTTGTTTCAGCACACTGAAGCTGGCTTGTTTCAACACAATGAAGTGAAGATTGGCCACAGTCTAGGGTAGGGATGGGTGAGCATTTCATTCAGTTTGAATTTTTATGTGAACACACCTAATTCACACTCCTCAACAAAACCGTGAACTAGAACACACACTCTGAAATCTGCTCTTCCCCAAACATTGAGCTCAGTTACAAAATATGAGCAAACAATGCCTATATTAAGAAAAAAGTGTGCACAACATGTGCATATTAATGAAAAGTGCAAACAAAACTGCTTTAGCCTGGGGGGGGGGGGTTTCATACACATGAAAAAATTATGTCCCAGAATTTATATATTTCCCATGCAGATTTCTTTTAAACAGTTTTCAAATCAATGTGGAAATGGAATTGAATGACCTTAACTGTGGAAACCAATGAAATAACTGAAAACAAACTTGGGAGATTTACCCATCTCTAGTCTAGGATTCAGACCTAGCCCTAAACTACTAATCTTATATATATAATTCAAAGTCAGGAGTTAGTTGGTCAGCCCTTTTTGACTGCCTTCCCATTGACTGATTCTCGTGAAACACACTTCATTGGAAAGCTCTTGACATGCAGGTTCCACGAATAACAACAGTTTTCACTGTAATTCAAAGTCAGGAGTTTATTTATGTCCATAAAGCTTCTCTTTTTTTTAAGAATTAGGCTACCTTCTATAACAACATTTTATTTTTAATATTAAAAAAGTCAAGTATAATTAAACAAACAATAAATTGTGAACTGGAGCAAAATGAAATATGAACAAAACAAAAGTTTATGTACACTTTTATAACATAGGTGCAGGTCATGATATGTAAACATATCATGTGCACTTTTATAACATGTACACTTTTATAAATAGGTGCAGTACAATGATATGCCAGTACAACGATAACATATAGCCTGTAAACAAATAATGAAGGGATTAAGTGACACCTACAGTTAAAAGTAACCCAGTCAAAGTTTAGCTACTGCTCAGAAAGGGAGTCTCTAGCTGTTAAATTTAACAAAATAATATTGATATATTCCACGCATTCCTAGCATGCCTAGATGTCAAATGCCTGCTGGTAACAGTAACCAGCAGGCGAACCACGAGTGTGAGCACACCTCACACCGCTGCGCTAATTCTGCCTCCAGTCTACCTCCAGCCCCTAAAGAAGAAGCTTTGTGCCCCCACCAGTATGGTGCTGCACCCACCTCAGCAAGCCTGCATTAGCAGGCAAGCCATCAGCCTTTTGATGACAGTGAAAATCTCGCCAGCCATATCAGTCAGTATCTCAACCCAGCCCAGGCATAGGAGGTAGACTGTGACCGTCAGCATACGTCCTGCAACCGATATCAACAGGTTTGATACTGGCAACTGTGTCAAGGTTTGCAAATGCTACGACGCCTTGCTTTCAGTTCAATGGCAAATTGTCAACTCTTTGCTGCTGTGGTGGAAAGGTTCCACTACCACCACTCACAGTTCCGTACTTCATCTGCAACTTTGTCACTGATGGCTCTGCTCTTGGCAAGCAATTCCTGAAGTACAACCATTGCCCTAGCCTTTGCTTTCTTTTACACACCACTTAAGATGGCACAAACACAAGGTCCCGGTCCATTCGTTTTCAAGGTGCAAGGCTCAGTTTACCATCTGAGGGGCACTTTGCAGTCAGATGAGACTCTAAGCTACGGTCAGCTGTACATTCTCGACACTGACGAGGCCACTACAGCTCACCTTGAGTGAGCAGAGAACAGCACACTGGGCTACCTCTTGCTCAAGTCACTCACTAAACTCCTACTTATTGTTAACCCATATGCTAATGAGTACCGGCATGTCAGCAAAATACTTGACTGTGAGAATGCCGCTGCACTTGCAGCTGGACATGCTCTAATGAATGTATCGCTGTACTTCCATGACAACCGCAGAATGATGAACACTATGGCTCACTCTGGATGCTATAACGTTCCCCATGTCTCTGTATTTGTTATCTCAGATGGCCTTCCTCCAGCTGATGGTTGTCTGATGGTATATCTTAAAGATTGACAGTGCTGCAAAATCTTCTACATGGACAGTCATGCCAATCCTTTGGTTTACCCATTGCTGCACTTTCATGGTGAGGCTGCACTGGATGGGATCCTGGCATGGCACATGTTGCAGCCAGGCAAACCAAGTTGGCATCTATATGCCTACATCTGTCTTCTGCCATGGACAACTCTACATTGCCATGAGTCACGTGCGCTCATTGGCAAACCTCAAGATTCAAGTTGTCAATGGACCAGAACAAGGACCTTACAGTTAAGGATGGTATGGGCACCCGATTCCATCCCGGAATCCAGCGGAACCCCCCGACTTACAGCCCTGAGCCCCGCTCGCGGAGCCCCTACCCCCATTCGCCCCCTGCCCATGCTTGGTGAGTGGCCTGCACTCACTCCGGCGGCCTTGTCAAGCTCCGCGGTCATCTTTTTTGAAAAATAAAATTGCTATCACAAAAAATGTGCAGTTTCATATGCAAAAATGCACATTTTTGTAAATTTGCATTTTTGTGTATGTATGAAAATGCACATTTCATGCATGTGCAAATGTTCGCGTACACAAATATGTACATTTTTGCATTCACCATTTTATTTTTCAAAAAAGGGCAACTGCGGAGCCCAACGAGGCCACCGGGGTGAGTGCAAGCTGCTCACAGAGCACGGGAGGGGCTCAAGCACTCTGGGGACTGGTGAGCAGGGGCAGAGGCTGGGTGGGCGCCTGGAGAACCCAGGTGGGGGTGGATTCGCACATCCCTAATTACAGTGGCAGCCCTGGAGGTTACACCAAGAGCACTGTATTTAACAAAGTTTTGTAAATATAAAAGATGTAACTCTTTGAATGTTTCAATAAACATAGTTAATTAAGTTAAACCTTTCATTAGATTTGATTTTTCTCCTCCAACTGTGTTTGCAGGTAACCAACTTGTCAAAATAAAAGCAAAATCTTCTGATCTGACCACTATTTACTGTGGTTTTAATGTTTTACTATTTTGTATTGTTTTATTGTGTGCTCTTTGGTTTTAATTTTTGTGAACCGCCCAGAGAGCTTCGGCTATTGGGCAGTATAGAAACGAAATAAATGAATGAATGAATGAATGAATGAATGATCTCCTGGCCATGCCAGAGATGGAGAGGGAAGAGCTGGAGTGAGCAAGCCCAAGACTCACTGCAGCTTGTTCCTGTCATGATCAACCATGGTTTATCATGGCATCGAAATTGGCTCACTTTGGTCAGAGTTCTGTTACCAAGAGTCAACTCAAGTTTTTCTAGGCTTGACATAGGGCTTTAAAAAGTCCTAGAGAAAGTGTGGAAGTATCTTTTTGAGATTTGCCCTCTAGATCAGAGGTGAGAATACCTCAGGCTTCCAGATCTACTTTGTTTTTACTAGAATGCCAAGGTCCACCAACTGGAGCTAGATGCAAAAGGCATGTACAAAGGATTAAATAATTCTAAGCCCAGGAATTTTTGCTGGGTACCAGAAGCTCACATTCCTTCCACACAAAAATCCGCTCTTGGTTACCCCCGGAATTCTTCATTTTGGTAATATAATTTAAGCCAGGGGGGATTGTTGCTAAAGAGTTGGTTGTCAGAAACCCTTGCCAATCTACAAATCCCCCAGAGATCTACCAGTAGATCCAGATTTACCATCTGTCCATTCCTGCTCTAGATCATAAATCAGGTAACAGTTGCAAGCCACTTTCTCAGCCTTAATAGGCTCCCCTTCCTTCTATCCTATAGTCCCTGGAATCCAATCAGTTTATCTGAGAGGAGTTTGTTCCTAAATCAGCTTTTGTCTACTGCTTAGTCTCTCCTCTGGTTCCCAACATAGTACATGTATATGGTCTGGACAAGGAAACATATATATATGTGTGTGTGTGTGTGTGTATACACACACACACACACACACACACACGTACGTATGAAAAATGCCATGGGTTCTTGTAGCTGATGAAAGGGAAATCACTGCTCATTTTAAATGTACCTGATGGATATTGCAAATGCAGTGAAACACAGGAAATAATCTCAGTTGTTGCTTTAAAAAAAATTAATATTAAGGGTGAAATCCTATGCATGTTTGGACAGAAAGAAGTCCTACAACTCCCAGCTATGCTGGCTGGGGAATGCTGGGAGTTGTAGAACCTTTTTCTGTCTAAACATGCACAGGATTGCACCCTAAAAGAGTTTATGGGCTTCGGCTCTAAATAGAAATCAAAGCTTTCTATTGGGAGCACCGTTTACTTAATTTTCTGCTCCTTTTTCTTCTCTGTCAGAATTACTAAAAGCATTGTCATTTAATGTAGCACAAATATGTGCTGGTATATTATTTTTAAAAAAAAATAATAATAAAGCCACTATTCACTACTGTGTCACTTCACTTACTTTACAGAACTAATTGTGTATGTTTCTAAAAGTCTCTTTCCTATATATCCCCAGAGATATAGTTCTATTGCTGTACTTCAGATTATGTCAGCATTTTTCATTCCAACACCTCAGTCCTGAGCATATTAAGTGAAAATAACTCCCATTGAAATATAGCGGTCTATAATTCATTCATACATATGCACTCTGCGCTGAAACTCTAGAAGAAACCTGAACTGGATCTTTCTCCTCCGAAGTATTTTAATTTGAATTGATTCCTTAATGTCTTTTAATTGGACTAATATTTGTTGAAGTCGATTAGCTTGATTCTATCTACTCTCAGGGGCTCCAGATTCAGCAAGGGCCAATCTCCCTTCAATTCATGGATCAGGGGGTAGATGGTCCTGTGATACAAAAGTGTCAGTTTAAACCATTTGTTGGCCAAGGGTGGTATCCAGTGTTAGCCCGACTTAGAGTAGGCCCATTGAAATGAATGGGACTTAAGCTAGACTAATATTGGATACAACCCCAAGGTAGATGTAAAGTTCTGAAACTGATTTCAGTGAAGACACAGATCTCAGAAATATACATGTAATGCAAGCCTGGTCCAGAAAACATGGATTAAAATACTATAGAGGTTGTTTGAAATTTACACAAGAGGATGGGAACTGCTAGTTTTGAAGTTCTAAAGAGAGAAAAGAAAATCAAATCTAGGGTGCCATGCTGCAGCCTACTGCTTAAATGGTACCATATGCACTTAAAGTTAGGTGCTTCACTCCTAAACCTATTTACCCAGAAATAAGTCTCACTTATTTCAACAGAATTGGCTTAGATCACACTTGGGAAAAGGCCTTACACCTCCAAATCAAAGAAGATCTTGATGTGCACCTAAGCACTTGAATACACAATTATGGCATTCACACCTGGAATCCTTTTGAGACTGCTTTCTCCTCTCCTTAACCTGGCATTTCTGAGGTCAGTAGATAAGCCAAATTAGATGGGAGTTTATTTGCTCCAACTTAGTCATCCTACATCCATCCTATAATATTCACAAAATCAGTCATTGCCACCACCTATTGAGTTACCAGAGCATTAGGACTCTTTAAATATGATGTGGGAAAGTTAATCTGCCAGTGTCCAGTCTTTGCCCACCCAACATGCCCAAAGGGTTTAGCACAGACCTTTTCAGTAGCTTGGCTGACAGGCCCAAGGCAGTAATGTGATTAGATAGGTTATTCTAACTCGCCTTGGATCATAACACACCAGATTTGTTCATCAAAAGGTTGGGTTTGCTAACAAAATGCTCTCTCTCTCTCTCTCTCTCTATATATATATATATATATAAAACCAGCTTGTTTCATTGACTGAAATTCCTCATGCCCTGCTTATGGGTTCCTGGTCGACAGCTGGTTGGCCGCTGTGTGAACAGAATGCTCAGCTAGATGGACCCTTAGTCTGATACAGCACAGCTCTTCTTATGTGAATATATATATATATATATATATATATGCTGGTTTAATAGGCAGTAGGTAATATCTTACATGCTGGAGAGGATCAATGTTGAGACAATAGCTGAGTCAGGAATCAAAAGTTCTCCTTGTCCTCATAGCAGAAGCAGCATGCACTTTGGCGGTGCATCCCAGAGGCAAAGGAATAATGGAGGTGGCTGCAGTTACCCGGGCTGGTGTTTCTCTTCACAATGAGCTTTACTATACAGGGCTATTAATCAACTGTTAATCAATTGTATCTGGTTTTGGTTTTGTTGCAGAACTGAGATCTGAGCACTACATGGAGAGTATTTCTTTTCCTGCTTTTCTGCTAGATAACCTCTAGGTGGCACTGTGGAGTGTGCTGCCATCAAATAAATGTGCTAGCAGAATAGCACAAATATGCAAGGGGGAAAAAGTATTTTCTTTTGCTTTCACAAATGATACCACATTTTCCCTGCTCTAAAAAAAACCTTTCCCAAAATGCTCCTTAGACACAGAAGTGAAACTGGAGGGTCACAACGCTGTCTAAAGAATCTGACCATGAGTAGGGAAATGACCGTAAGGAAGTACGCAATAAATGCCTCACGTAGAAAAGCCCAACATCAGGCCCTAAAAAATGTCAGTTAGGGGGAGGCGGTATCAGCCATGGTGACCTTTCCAGGGCCCCACCATGCCAGGAGCTGAGGCCAGGCCTGAGGACCACAGGTGAGGGCTAGCTTCAGTCTCCCCATTATGTCTTCCCCACTCAACAGCTGATCAATGGGGTTTCAGCATTTTAAAAGGCTCTGCACATGTATGTCCAGCTCCTCCATTCATACAATACTGGATCAATGCAATCTACAGTCGCATTTCATGTTGGCCAGTGTCAGATATGCAGCTCTGACCTGTAGCCTATTAGGACTGTCAAGAGCAGGCACAAGGAGGCACTGCTACAAGAGTCGTGTCTCAGTGGTAGAGCACATGCATTATGTACATAAGGTCCAATCCTGGCATTTCCAGTTTAAAATTATCTAGAAGACATTTAAAATAAAATGCCTGTGTTGACTATTTTTATACTACCCAGCTTTATTCTGAACCTATTTGCATCTTCAGTAATTCAGAGTACTTCTAACTGAGATGTAGAGAGGCACTAAAATTAGAGAGATAGCAGCATCTTTCCCCTTCTTCTATGGGGCCTTTCATTCTACTGTCCCATGGATTAGCAAGCAGAAAGAGTTCCTGTGAGTTGTTCAATGTCAGAACACAAAATTGGTAATGGACCAGAAATCAGGTGAATAACCCCAGCTGCATTAATACGCATAGAGACTATCAACCTGAATATGCCCTAATTTTTTGTTGTATTTTTATTGTTTCAGGGCAGGGGGTGGGGGGAATACACACAGTAACAGCTTTGGCAGGGGGATGACAGAGCAAAGGGGAAAAATAGTTTACTGTGTCCCAAGAGACAGTCAATTGCAGTTTATAAGCCACAAAACTGAGATAAGAAACTGAAAGTCACTGCCGTATCAGAACCAGTGAGAAAATATGACACTATGCATCAAAATAATGCAATCCATATGAAGCCTTGATTACTCTCTGCAGCCATCCTGTTTGATAAAGTGGTTGGTAAACAGTGCGCTGCCGGCTATTAAAATGCTTTCCCATGTTTACTTGCTGAGCAGGGTGGATGAAGCTGAGAAGAGAAAAAGAAGGAGCTTTGTACTCTGCTTTTGATGTAAATTTGAAAGCACTTTCTGTAGAAATAATGCCTTCAGAATTCACTCAAAGTTCACTTTTTTCCCAGAGAAGCCAGATTTACAATCTTTTTCTCCCTTGCATCATTACAGAAGTGATGTGTTCATTCATCTGAGCTTAAACCACAAGCCCTGTACTCTGACAATATTTGTCTTCGCTGATACATTTCCATGCTCTGAACAAGCAGCCACTTTGAAGTCCACCTCTTCCCACAAGCCCCTGTCAGCAAACATATCTTTCACCAGCCTGCAGTAAGGCATATTTTTTTAATTATCCACCCTGAAACCACCAGCAAAACATATAACCTTCAAGGAATTGATTGATCCAGTAGATCGTTGCTTCCCCACTGTGCATATCACATGTAGACAAAACAGCCAAATCCCCACAGATATCAAGTTTTAAAATGCAATCGAAACAGACAGAAACACAGAAATGTCAACATTCACTCGTCTTGACTTTATCAGTAAATACAATCCTGAATATTATGTGTGCTCATCATTCTCCTTTAATGGCTTTGACTGGCCTGTCATTTTTTGCCCCCACAGCCTCTCAAATCCAACCTCAATATCTCTTAGAATGCCCATTAAGGGATCTGGATGTAAATTCTACTTAATTTAGGAATTTTAGGGGGGATTTCTGTAGAATTGCTTACATGATAAAAGCAGTACTGAAACCAAAGTAATAAAGAATAATAAAAGGGTGATTCTGGAAAAGATCTCAAGGTCACATGCAAGATATAATTCTGAGATCCATTGTACCTAACACCTTTAAGGGGCAGCCTTTATCACCCTGACTATAATGTGCTCGTAGACAAACAGAAGCAAAGAGATGGAATCCAGTGGTGCCATTCCAGTCACACAATGGCTTTTGATCCAATGGATGCCATAGCCATAGCTAATGCAAGAGCACGGGACAGTTTTTACTAAATTGTCCCTGCAGACCTGCCTACACCCACACGCATGCACCACCTTCCATGCTGTTCTGGAGGGTCTATCCTCTGGAACAAATTTTCAGGGGGCACAGGGGGGGTGCAACGGGAAGGTGGAATAAGCCCATCCTCTTCTTCTGGCAGAAGGGTCCACTGAATCAAAAACTGTTCTGCTGCATTGGATTCATGCAGCGTACATGCAACAGGCAAATGAATGCTTGTAGAATAAAGTTTTGTGGCATGCATAGTTCAACAAGGATAGCAGTATTGGAACATGGTATAAATCAGGCTTCAGGTAGGGATGTACTGACTGTGTAAAATCCGCTCCTTCTGTGTCTTGTGGATTGTCAGGTGCCTTTTGTTCCACCATCGGCCCACAGACGGATGTGAATACATTTTTTCATCATGCAGAAAAATACGCAAATAATTAGGTAAGTATTTACGTAAGTATTTACATAATTTACCTCAGTGTGTAACATTTTGTGTATTCTCCCCCATTCCACTCAATGTTTCCTCAGCAGAAACATACGTATTTTCCTACGAATGTATATGCGTAAATTTCTGGAAAGTAAAAAAAAATCATCCGAAAGTAGGGGTGGACGAAAGTCACTTACCTGTCCTCGAAGCTTGTTCGCAGTGGGGGGGAGGCACTTCGCTGCTCCCCCTGCGAAGTTCAGGCCGGGGGGGGAGGCTTCCCGCCTCGCCCGGCCGAAATTCAGGCCGGGGAGGAGGCGCCTCGCCTCGCCCGGCCGCGAACTCCGAAGTTTTTTTTTTTAAAAAAAAACGCCCCCGTGATAGGCTACGTGACGATTAACATAGCCTATCATGGCTGACTTTGCAAAAAAAAATGTAAAAAGTTTTTTTTTCTTTTCTTGGAATGGCGGCGGCGGCAGCCGGTCGAAAGACCGGCTGCCGCTCCCGCCCCGCACGAACACCCGCCGAACCGCCGGCCGGACCCGCCGCCGGGAGGGACATTCGGCAAAGGTAAGTCCCGTCATGGGGGGGGGTGCGGGGGGCAGGGGGGTGCGGAGAATTTCTCCCCGAAACTTGTTCGGGGGGCCGAACACATTGGTGCTTGGCCCCCCGAAGTTTCGGGGAGAAATTCTCCGCCATCCCTATCCGAAAGTCCACGGACTCCGTATGGCCTGAGAGTGTCACTCTACAGCAGATTCCGCAGGTTGGATTCTTAGAAATTTGAGCTCATTTTAGTCCGTCTCGAATTTCTCCAGCATCCCTAGCTCCAGGTAGAAAAATCGTTGCTAATCCCAAGAAAAAGACTAATTGGGACCCTGAGCATAAAAGCAAGATCTATCTTCCAAATAGATGCACTACTTATGCTTATGCACTACTAAAAGAAAGGATTTAAGTAAAAACAGAATGAGCCCCAGGGCAGGCAGATGCTGCAAGATGCAAAGTTATTGGGGGGTGGGGAGAGAGAGAATGAGAAAAACTTGCTATCATTCCTGCAAGCAAGCAAGCACACCGCCAACTCTAACCTTCTTCTTTAGCAATCAACTGGGAGTGGTTGGAAGGCCCTTGCAGTTCTTCCCCTTCCAGCCAGTCATTGTTGGAATCTGTAGATCAGTAAGGAGAGAGAAAGACAGAGGTAGTCAGGGAGAGAGAACTCCAGCTTCCATTATATATTGCACTCTGCTCCAACCATATTTAAGTCCATAAACAAAAAGCAAAAACAAAAGGGGAAAACCACCATAGTCACACATGCAGCAATCTCTGAAAACCTGGAATTTTAGAGGAGAGATCTGGAACTAGGCAGAACCTGGGTAGACCTTTAAAACAGAGGACCCTTTGAGACAAAAGAGGATGCTTGGTCATGCTTCTTCAAAACCTCATCAAAAAAATATTTTATTAGAAAATTTGGGGCAAGGTCAAGCCCTTCTTGGGAATTTAATAACTTGACTTGTACAATGGGAGATGAATTGTATCCCTTCTCTCTGCATAACGTAAGGAGAAAGTGTTGCTCTGCTGTAGGCCTATAGGTTGCAAAACTGCTTAGCCAATGCAGAACCAAAACATTTTTAACATGTCCAAGTAAAAATGGAGGCATCTAATTTAATGTAACATTATCTCAGGAACGTGGAGTTTACAGTTCTACAGTTTTTCTAAGTCTTCCCTAGCACTGGCTTTTGCCTTTCCGGGGCTACAATCACGGTAGCACAGTTACAGCAATGGCAGCTCAAGGTCTTCTATGATAACAGAATAGATCTGCTAGCAGCAAGAGTGAACAACAAAGGTAGGCAGGTGTACAGCGGAGTTGAAGACGCTGATGGGTTACAACTGTGAAAATGCTGTGTAGCAAAGAATAGGAAACCTGTAGTGAAAATCTGAAATACAGAACAGATACTTCCTAGCTTAGAAGAAAAGAAACTTGACCTGACAGATAAATAATCGATCAAATCCAGCAAGTATTCTGTTCAGCATGTTACATCTTGGGCATTTCTATAAGCATCACAAAAGAACTGAACCATAAGTTTCCGAAAGTGTACTAGAAGGATGTCTCTTGCTGGTAGACTCACAGTGGGGGCTGGGGCTGGGGGCCGGGTAGAACTAAGTGCGGACATTTTTCAAGAGCTGCCAATGCCAAAAGCCTAGATTAACCTAGAGGTTTCATTAGTGAATAGTCAATAGAGTGTTATGTTCATTATATGTTGAATATTGACATTTTTAAAAAGTTTGTTTTCCCTTGAGTCCAGCATTAATATTTATCTAAAGGGAAATATTTATGTCATGAACACTGCTTCTTTCCCTAGCCCTTTCCTCCTTGTGCTTGTCTTTTAATGCTCTGGAGGGGGAAACCCGGCATATACCACACATAATCCACAGCAAGAGTCATATTGTTAGTTCCACAGCACTTCATATGAATGACGCTCCTTTTCAAATAGGCCAAATGTTTACCAGTGATACCTGCACCAAAAAAGCAAACCATTGACTTCCAAATGCAACAAAACAAGCTCAAGCGACCAGAGTGAATAAACAGGACAAGACAAAAAATTTCCATCTGCAGGTAGTTTAGAAGAGGAGCTTCTTTCAGCGATGAATTATGCTAAACTCTTCTTACAACCATGAAAGTGAGGGGCAGGAGGAGGTGGGGGGCAGGTGGTTTTCCTCTTCCTCCCCTGACCCACATCGACTTACCACTAATGAGAAGCCTAACCAATTTAGCAAATATGTGTTCTCTAATCCCCATATGCATTTCCAATGATATGTAAATTATGTCCTTGTTCTGTCCCTCTTCTAACAAAATGGTGCTCCTGTTTATTATGCATGCAGCAGTACCTCAAATATTGCACAAAGGGGCTGGCCCACCTATTTTTGCTGTGCGGGGAACAGTGCAGTGAATCCACCTATGTAGAGCTGGACTGGTTACAGTTTCAGCAGTGAAGGGAATAGCGGCTGAATCTGACTTCCAGCTCTCTCCTAGTTTGACCAAAAGAGGTTGGCCTGTTTTTGAGACAATTTCATCTACGTTGGGCAGTACCTTATTCTTCCACTGCACCTCTGCTAGATCTGTTGGGCCAGCAGAATGGACCACTGGTACAACAGGAACTAGTGGTTCCTGAAATGAGCCCAGATATGAGTGGAAACACTCATTTCCAGAACGGGACACGTCTGCGGAGTTCCCTTTTGTGAGCCTCGCTGACCTGACCTGTTCTGGAAATGAGCAGTGCCGCTGGTTTCCAGCTGGGTCAGGAAATGCTAGTTCCTGTTGCGCTAGCGGTCCACTCCTCTAGTGTAGGACACTGCCCATTGTGCAGGGTGTTTTTTTCCCCAAAGCAAAGCTGTTGTCAGTTCAGAAAAATCACCCAAGAGCTGACTTTGCTTGATAAAATCAAAGCATGGGTCAGCTCTCCTGTAAACATTTCCAAACTTTGCAGCTCATTTACAAATGAGCTAAATCAGAGTTCTTCGATAGCTCTGAAATAAGATCTTGCAAATGGGCAATGCTTTGTGGCTGGGCTATCTAGCTATTCAAGTTAAACAGATTTTATTAACTCTTAATGAACTTCTTCATTAGCTCCCTTCTCAGCAAAATTAGAGAATGAAGAACCCACTACCTTATTTTAGGGTGTCTCTATTTTGCTTCCAAAATGATAGGCATAGGATCACCCAAGTTCAGTACTAAAGGGAAGATATGGGCCCTGCAGAAAAATGTTGCACTGATTTCATGCTGTGCATGTGCATTTGACCCTGTGGCAGGGGATGATTGGGGTGGGGGGGAGGTAGCATGAAACACAGGAGTCCCTGCTCCATCTTGTATCTTCCTTCATGTGTATTTTTTAAAAACATTTTTGAACATTTTAAAATGCATCCAGTATGCATGCAAGTTATGAGGTTTTGCAGGTAACTGATATCTGGATTTGGCCTGAGAGGAGGTCTGAGAGGCAATTTAAAGAGACTGACCTTTTGTGCAACCAAACATAATAGAGAGGAACTCCAAACCAGCCTCAGTCCCACCTGACCTGCAATATTAACAACAAACTACATTGCAGGGCTGCAATAAACTATGCTCTCTGCTTCACCCCAACTCCTAATCTGCAATAGTATATAGTACCTCTGAACAACCTTGCAGGGTTCTTATAAACCATTCCAAGCCCAACCTGCACAATACAGAGAGAACTACACTGCAGGGCTGTCATAAACCACTATCTCTCTAAGGGCTTCACCACATGGAGCTTTTATCCTGCAATTGAAATTGGTTACTCACAGATGTTTGCAGGTCCCTTACATGATGTCTTCAACCTCCAGGACGTCTCCCACACTAAATGACCTTTATCCCATTTTTTAAATAATCAGAGACAATGAACTATCAAATTACAGCACATTGAGTTCCCTCGTGAAAACAGGAAATCACGCAATAAGAGGAGCTGGATCGCTTCGCCATCTCGTGGTTGTATAATGAAATACATAGAACACACAGATAAGGGGGGGGGAAGGGAAGCACTTGTAAAGGCAACCCGTTGTGATCCTGTATTTAAAATGGAAGCAGAAAGCCCCGGTCAAGTTGCCGGATTTTAGTTTCATAGAAATGCTCTAAGGGTGCTTCCAGACAGCGACCCCAGGAGCTTTAAAATACGAATGACCAGTTGGCTGGAGAGGCTCACTTCATTCCTCTAGGAGAGGCGCCCAGTGCTACCAATCAAGAAGCACTGTGCAGCTATTTTGTCATTTCCTCCTGAATGGATTATTTGCAAAAAGAAAAAAAGAGAGAAGTGGTGGGGAAACAGAGGAGGGTTACAAATGGAAGACACCATCATCTGGCAGGGCAGTGGCACAATAAAACATTGTCTTGAAGCACCCGCAGGCACTCTCCTTTCTACCCAGCAGCATGGGAATGACGAACTGCACTTGCTTTGCATGTGGCATTAGCAAAGCTATTTTCTTTCAAAGTTTTCTACTAAAGAAGAACTGAGCAGGGACTCTTTTCAGTTTGCTGCCACCATCTGGATTTTTCTTTGAGGGGTGGGGGGTGGAGGATGACACACTGGTATCCAGTCCTGGATACATACATTACAATCTTGGGTTTCTCCATTAATTTCTATGGGCAGCTCTCATTCCATCCCTGGGAACATATAAAAATAGTTTCTCAGCGTGAACCAGGAAGTAACCTTTCCAGGCAGTGTGATGTTTTTTCCTGACCTTTTTATATCCATGTGTCTTTTCCCTCTGTCCTTTTGGGCTCATTTTCTCTGGGAGAGGTAAGAGAAGGAGTCCAATTTTTGCAGGGCTGATTTTATGGTCAGTAGAGTACTTTCTCCCATTTTCTTATCCAATACTCTCCATCAATTAATAAGAGCAATCAGGTGATTGGAAATGGTCTTGACAGTAGCCTCTAGGCTACACTAGGCAGACAGAGTTCCTCTAGTTATCATTAAATGCTTCTGCTATTATATATGAAAATCTCCATATAAGATGTTAGGAATTATGATACAGACACTCCCCAGGTGACTGAAAATGTCTTTGACTATGGCAGCTAAAGAGAACTTTAAAAACAGAACTTAAACACAAATATTGAAAAGCTGTGCATCATTAACATGCTATAATGTACCATGGGTATGAATCAATGAATTTACTTTCTGCGTTGTTGTTTGTTTGTTTATTTAAAACATGTATATCCCACCCTATATCATTAAGATCTCAGGGCGGCATACAGATAAAATCAATTTAAGCAGTATAAAACAATAAATAATTTAAACACCTAAAACATATTACACTATTAAAGAAGCTAATCTTATATATATATATATATATATATATATATGTCAAAAATTGTGTGTGGGTTTGTGGGTTTGCGGCTGGCTGCAGGGCCGTCTGTAACGCAGGGAATAGGGGGGAGCTGCCCTGGGTGTAATCGCACTGTAGGGGCCCACTGAGCCTGCCATGTGGGCCCTACAGTTGCTGCCCCTTTTACTTCGCATTCGCACTTGCCAGAGTGTATGACAGGAGTCACTGGGTTACATTACTACTTTGTTTATACTTTCCCTTACTAACAAGTACACTCTCTCAACCATGGTGCAGGCCAGGCTTCCGATTTCAGCTATGAGTCACCCTATTGGCCATCTTTCATTCTATCGGTCTCTCTCCCATTCACTCTGACTTCCTTCACCTTGATTGGCTGGCCGCCATTTGTTCTCCCCCCTTTACTCGTGGTTTCTTTCCTGACTGTGCAGAGCATTTAGTTTCTCTCCCCTCTTCCTGCAATATCCAGCGAGTAAGCGAGTTAGTGTTAAATATCTTCACCCCTTTCAATGCCAGATGTATCTGTTAGTGTTGTGTGATTAACACTAATGTGAAATGTGGTGCGGCGTGTGCTCGCCTGTCTGAGGGGCTGGGATGATGACACACTGGAGTGGAGACTTGGGGCTTTATTCATAAAAGAATGAACTGTGAACTGCGGGGAATTGAGAAGGCAATTGCAAAATGAAGGGCAAAATAGCAGAGTTTTATGTGTAGCTGAATTGAAGATTTTTGGGTTTGTTTGTTTGTGGCTGGCTGCGGGGCCGTCTGTAAGACAGGGCATAAGGGGGAGCTGCCCTGGGCCTAATCACACTGCAGGGGCCACTGAGCCCGCCATTTGGGCCCGAGAGTTCATCATGCTGCTTTTAGTTCCCATTCTCACTTGCCGGAGTGTATGACAGGAGTCACTGGGTTACATTATTACTTTGTATTTACTTTCCGTTACTAACAAGTACACCCTCTCAATCATGGTACAGGCCAGGTTTCTGATTTCAGCTACCAGTCATCCTATTGGCCATCTTTCATTCTATTGGCCTCTCTCCCATTCACTCTGACTTCCTTCACCTTGGGTTGGCTGGCTGCCGTTTGTTCCCTCCCCTTTACTCATGGTTTCTTTTCTGATTGTGTGGAGAGCATTTAGTTTCTCTCCCCTGTTCCTGCAATATCCAGCAAGGAAGCCTCTGCTGAACATTTTAATAGTGGTATGAGATTCAGTGTGGATTATATTGCAGTAGTGCTTACAGATTCAGCCTCTTGCATTTTTAGTAGTGTTTTTTATTCAATCTGCTCATTATAATTGTTGTGCTTTTTTAATCAAGTCTGGTGGATTCAGCTTTTCACCTTTCTTATGGGGCCTGCCTTTCCAAGAAGCGTAAACCTACCTTAATGTATTTCTAACAAATAGTGCCTATGGCAAAATTACATCCTGGGCAACGCCGGGTATATCAGCTAGTACCAATTAAAATCAAAAACAATAAAATAGTTAAAATAGTGTGCCACTTTAGGGAATGCCGTTAGCCTTCAAAGGCTTTGGTAAAAAGCCATGTTTTTACTTGGCACAGAAATTAGACCAACGTCTGCACCATTTGGGCCTCCAAGGAGAGGGCATTCCACAACCGGGATGCCACAGCAGAGAAGGCCCTCTCCCATCATAGTGTATGTCTCGCACTGGTGCTATTGTTTTTAATTAGGATTCTTATCCTGCCTGTTCCCTGAAGACTTTGGGCTGATAACATTTAGAAACATGTGAAGAACTTTAATTTGCTGAAGAAAAAAGTCAGACACTAAGGGTAACTTCCTCTGCATGTTTAGACAGAAAAAAGGTCCTACAATTCCCAGCATGCCCCAGCCAGTTGTAGGACTTTTTTCTGTCTAGACATGGATAGGATTGCAGCCTAACAGTGTTATACTGTAACATCGACTCGGAAGTCCCACTGAGTTCAATGGGGCTTACTCCCAGGCAAATGTGTATATGATTGCAGTCTAAGAGGCCAGCTAAGTATTAGGTTAAACCTGCACTTTAAACATTAAATGCACTTTTCCCATTCTTAAAGGTTGCAATGCCTCTACTAATGCTTAATTACTGCCAGTAAGAGCTTTAACCTAAAAATATGCTGATCTTCTGGATATTTTTGCACACACAAGCACCCTTTCCTCCCACCCACCACTGGAACGCACCCTCCGAGAGCTTCTCCAAAACTGAATTCAGCCCTTGGGCTGAAAGAGGTCCAACACTCCTGCTTTAAAGTGTATGCTTGCTACAAAAAGCAGTCCTCGCAGGGCTGGGGAAATCCAGATCAGCTGTGTGGCACAGGAAAGAATGGGGCTTAAGGTGCCAACTGCTGTCGGTGGGCCTCCGCTTGCTTAATTTTGGCTATATACCAGTCTGAAGACCACAGTAAAAGTTTCACTGGAAATGCTTAAGACAATGCTTAATAGTTATGACATTGCAAGTTTCCCATTCCTGGCAGTGAAAATAGTAATATTAATGGCAATATTCACAGGCAGCAATCCTCAAACATTTGTTCTGGCTTTTGCTCAGAGTTGCTCTGTGAAAAAGCTCCAGGATAAGTGGCTTGGCTACTTCTTCAGCCAAACAGTCTTTTTGTAGATGTGGCAAGCTCTCCACTGTTTAGCTAAGGCTGCAAAATGGAAAGCTTTGGGGGGTACACATTTGCATTGTAAGGTGCGCCACGATACAACAACACCCCCCTAAGGACCAAGAAGCTTGGAACGTCTTGTGACTTCTTGTATGATGTTCCGCAACGGCGTGTTATTTAATACCACTTGCCCAGATAATATGCAACATCTTACATTTAACGCGGCCAAAATATGGCTCATTAAATTTGCACATAAAGCAAATCAGCAACGGTTACTCCTAATTATTTGCCAAATGAATTGTGCAGGAAAGATTTCAGTGTTGTCAGCACTTCTGAACACAGGGAGCTCAGGACTAAGAATAGAAACATTTCCAAAGATGCTGTGTGTGTGGCGGGCTAAGGTAAGCTGACATCTGAATAATCGCTTGGTAACCTTAGACTCTTTTGTCAGGGCTGAGCTAAATATGATACCTCTGGACCAGGCAGAATAAGTTTGCCTTTCGACCCAGCCCTTTTCATTAACACTTGCTCTCGCAGATTCCCTACAGCAAGATCCACAGGGGAAAAATGCACCTGAAATACAATCATCCAGTGTCCTTTTGGATAAATTCTTCTGGCATTTTTAATTTAAAAAAATTCAAGACACATTCCACACATGCTTTTAAAGCAAGCATGACTACAAGGAGGAGAAACAGCTGTAGAATACAGGGCACAGATGGGGAACCTCATGGCCTGGGTCCAAATCTGGTGCTCTGGGCTTTCCCAGATGGTCATGCCACTTTCCCCTGGATCCAGCCCCTTTCCCCTGACCACTAATGGTTTGGCGGTTTCCCGGCTTTTGTGCAGTTTTTCTCCCATTCTAGAAGGTTGAAATGCCCCTCCTAAGACTTAGCTACTGGCAGTGAGAGCTTCAAGCCAAAATATGCTGGGGGGGAGGTTGTATGTTGGCTCCACCCCTTTTGCCTGTGGCCCCACCCTCTTTGCCTTCAGCCCCACCCACCACTAAAATATGGCCTCCCAGAGCTTCTCTGAAATTGAATTTGGCTCTCTGGCTGGAAGAGGTTCCCCACCCATGAGATAGAAGCTACAATGTTGACAACCTGACGGCCATTAAACCTCACAGAAGTGTCTAAGGAAGATGCAACTGGTGGAGTCCACTTGACATTGACAGAGCACCATGGCACAGCCAGTGTGAGTGTTAGTGTGCCAGACATTGCCCTTTATTTTTGGGAACTTTTTCTCTCCCTAAGAAAGATGCATTGCTTTTTCTGCCTTGTTCACAGGGAGGGGGAGAATTTCGGAGAATTTTCACCTTGGGGAGGGGGACAGGGTTTCCACTTACCTTTTTTTAAGTGTAGGCAATTCTTGAAGGGCCTTCTGTCTATTTCTTACTTTTTAAAAAAACATCCCTTGCACGCACTTCCAGGAGCTGAGGCCTCTTCTCCAGCCGGGAGTTCCTGAATGCCTGTTGAAGAGGGAGAGATCACATGGTCTCCTGAAAGTTCAGACAGAACTGCTGGGCTGGAAAAGAGGCCTGGGCTCCTGCAAGTGCAGGGGTTGTTTTTAAAAAAATAGAAAGAAGACCCTTCAAGAATTGCCTACACTTAAAAAGGTATGTGGAAACCCTGTTCCCCTTCCCAAGAGAGAATTCTCCAAAATTCTCACCTCTCACGGCCTCTTTCACCAGAGTTTTTTTCCCCCTCCCCATGCCTAAAATTGAAGAGTCAAAATTTTTGGCACGGCACTAGTGAGTGTATCCATCACTACCTTGGACTGGATCCTGTGCTGTCCCTCCTCCTGTTTTCACCAGTCTGTAACATAGGTGTCAAGTACATGGGATGTTGAGGAAGGTCCTTCTGCACTTTCCAATTGCAGGCCATCTCACTGTATCAGCTAAGCTAAATTGTGCTGCCACCAGCCATCAGTTAGTGGGAAAATATAGGTTGACCCCAGTGTTCATTACTACTGTTATGTGCCCCTGGCTTTGGGTTCCTGTTAATTCCTCCTATAGTGGGCCCTGGGAACTTCCATTCTGTGGGGTGAACTGGAACTAAAGAGCATTTGCAACCCCTCCCCCAGCTTCTCATGCCCACTGCAAATTCTGAGGAGGGAAGATCACACAAAATTATAATAGCTTTCGTGAGGAAGCTTACCTTTTAAATACAAGGTTCCAAGGTGGTGGGGGGGGTACCTTTCTTTCTTCACTGAAAAAGGGGGAGAAAGGAAAAAGCCCTCAGTGTTTCATATTTAAAAGATGAGGCACACCCCCTCCCCATGAAAAGTATTAGAATTGTGTGCCTGCCTGAAAGTCAGTGAATATCCTCAACGTTCACAGAGGAGTAATGACGGAAAATGTGGGGCAAAACCCACATGTTTTGTGGGGTATTTGGCTCAGCATTATCTCCTACTGCCTTTCACTACTCCACAATGAGGCTTTTTCTCTTTGGGGGTGAGCATGAGGATGAGAAGGCCGGCCACCAAATATGCCCCACAAGGTTTTAGGGAATGCTCACTGGATCTCTTGGAGGGTTTGCAAGCACGTGCCACAAACACTTGTGGGGGGTAATTAGTTTTCAGGGTAAGCTCTGGCCCCTGTTGTGCTCACCCATCTCTGGTTAAAACACACACACCAGAGACTACAAACAGCAGGTTGGTTCTTTAGAAAGCATGAAAAAGTAGGTAAGGAAGAAAAGAAATGAAGACATTGAGCTTTCTAAAAACATGGCCTGTCCAGGACACTCAGAGATTTACGTCTAAATAGTACAGGGGTGAGCATGCCAAATCAGTCACAAGGATAAGGGTTGTACCCATTTCTAAGTCCAGGGTGGGAAAAGAGAGACCTCGTGGGAGAAGGTTAGCTATTGAGAAGAGCAAAAGTCACCCTACATGGGATTACAGCCAATAGGTAATCACGGAGGGATGGTCAAATCTGTCTTTTCCGCTTTCTGTAACATTCACCTTTTTTCAAGCACGAATCCCATTTTCTGCAACAGTTTGCAATTTTTTAAAAAATCACACTTATTTCATATGCATTTCCATACATAGCAAAGCTTTTTTCTATGTATTTCCCCCTAATATACACATTTTTGCAAGAAATTTTCCCTAATGTACACATTTTTATATGCATTTCTGATCAGAGAACAGCATCGCAAAATTTGGAGAAGAGCAAAAACTGAAGGATAATTGTATGCCAGTTCATGTATTCATTAATTTGGGAAGTGCAAATCAGACTAGTTCATACTAAAATGCAAACCAAATGAATGTCTTCCCTATCGCCGCTACCATGTGTAAACACATTGATCCAGCTAGGATCTGCTTTCTATAGCCTCCAATTTGCCCAGGTCAGGAATCAAAATATGACCTCTGGTTCCTGCGAGGAACTTGGGAGACTACCAGCAGCTCCTTCTTAAACTGGATAATGACTGGGTAAGGACGACATACCATGGCTCATCATGGGTTATGGCTCATTGTGGGTTATTTCACCCATGATGAGCTGCTGCAACAACAGGCACCAGGTTGTATATGCAACCCCCACTTGCAGGTTGTCATGTTTTGCTAAGCATGGTGATCGTGGGTTATACGAGAGTTGTTGAACCTTCCCATAACCCATGCTCACCAGGTTCACATGACATGACAACCCCCATGATAACCCATGGTAAGGCTGCAGCATGTACAGGGTGTGTGCAACTGCCATTTTGAATATGCAACCCCCACTCGGGGATTGTCGTGTCATGAGTATCCATCGAGCATATCATGCGAGGGTTACACCACCCTCACATAACCCATGGTCTCTTCTAGGGTTCTGCAAGGGTTGTTTAACTGTGGGTTAAATAACCTAGAGAGAGCTGTCGTGTTGTGCGAACAGCCCCAATCTCTCTAGATGGGTATCAGGAAACTCTGTTAACCCTGGAAGGAAAGGGTGCAGCCAGGATGAAACTATCACAATTATTACAAACATGAGCACTAATACCATGCACTGCCTATCTCCTGAAAAACAGGCACTGCGAAATCACGCTCTGTAAATCATGGGAAGAAGAAGCTTTTCAAAACAACAGTTCAAGGCAAAATTAAATTAAAGGCAACCAGCCTATAGTTGTTAACATCTTCCAGGTCCAGGTTACGTTTCTTTAGGAGTAGCCTAATTATTGCTTCCTTTAAAGTAGCTGGTACCTCCCCCTACCAAGCAGGAATTAATACCTCCTGGACCCAGCCAGACATCACTTCCCTATTAGATGTAAAAAGGCATGAAGGGTAAAGATCAAGCACCTTGTCCACATCCCTGGGCCTCAGCAACTGAAACTGGATGAACTGGTGCTCTGGACACCTCTACTCAAGGGAGTGCATTAATTGTGGAGTCCAAGTGATGTGAGCGATTTCATCGTCAAAATGTCTTGCAAACTTGTCACAGCATGCTACTGATGGTTCCATCATCTCTTTTTGTGGACCAGATGACAGCAGGCCGTGAACCATTTGGAGAAGCTCTTCTAGATGACGCTGAGAAGATGCAATGATGAAGGAAAAGAACTCTCTCATTGCCACCATCAATGCCACAGAATGGGCTCAGTAACTACTTCTAACTCATGCTCAGTCAGACTCCATATGACTCTTGGTCCACCTATGTTCTAGCCATCTTCCCTCTTACTTCTTTGTCCTCTGCTCAAGTGTATACCAGCCATCCCCAATTTGGTGCCCTCCAGATATTTTGGACTTCAACTCCCATCATGCTCCAGCAGCATGGTCAATGGACAGGAATGTTGGAAGTTGTAGTCAAAAACATCTGGAGGGCACCAGGTTGGGGAATGCTGGTGTATACCAAGGAGCTGCCCAGTCTGTGCTCAAAGGGGGAGGGTGCTTGAGCACTATCATGTCAACTGCCCAAGTCATCTCCTCATTCCACAAAGTGACCTGAATTTCAACAAAAGCGCCACCCGTACCAGCAGGAAAATCCCACAGAGGTCCTTTGGGTTCCATAGCCTCTGGCGATGGAACTATTTTAGTCACCTTTTCATCTGAATCCCATTAGGGGCACTATATGTGCAGATGCATTGAGGTGCTTTGAGTGTGGTTCCTTCTCTGATCTAGAACTAGGGCTGCATATATTTTTAAAAAAACTTTTAAAAAAGCTAAATACCAAGCTATTAGCTATTAAGTAGAACCTGTAGGGTGGCCAGCATCCTACTTTACATTGGACAGTCCTCTATTTGAGAGGCTGCCAGAGGACAGTCCTGTATTTGAAGGTGTCCTCTATTTGAAGGGCTGCCCAGTCCAAGTCTTTAAAGATATAGACCCATCACAAGGGCAAGAAGAGCCTTGAAGTTGCCCATCAGCGGTTAGCACCTGTACAGCAAGCTGAATAGGCGCATGGATCACCTGGTCACAGCTGTCTTGTATTTCTATCCACATTATAGTTATGTCAAAATTTGCTTCTATACATATAAATTAGCATATGCAATATTATGCAGATTTGGGGGCCATGCGCAAGTGGCCACCCTGAAGGATGCTGATTTTCGCTTTCTGACAAAAGGATGTGCCCACTGGCCCAGAAACTCTGCTGCATGCCGTTACATTAGATGGCTCAGGCTCCCATTTTCTTTAGTCAGGGTTACATGAGGAAGTACGGATGGGACTGTACAGGAGTGGAGACTGCAGTATGCTGAGTTGGGGTTGGGGTAGGGCGGAAATGACACTCATTTTCTCAGTCTTGCCAAATGCTGTAAGGAAGAATGTAATTGTAAGAACTGAACAGAATGTAAATGTTGTGCAATATCCTGTTGGTTACAGACAAAAGAACTTGCCGCATGCTTTGGAGCGCCATTCTCTCTGTGCGAGGAATAGGCTGCTGCTCTTAGCACAAAAGGGAGCCCAAAACTTTGGCCTCTGTTGTTATTACAGATTTCAAGGTATTTATTATAGGAGCACCTGTGTAGCTCCACAAGACCAATGGGTCTGTCAGCCTTTCCGCAAGCAACCCCCTATTTACAAGCGTGCTACAATTAAGCTGTAAAAATGGCTTTCGCTGAAAGTTGGCACACAGGGATCACAGCTGGGAAAACGATTTTAGCCATCCTTTATTGGCCTACTTTAGGGCCATGGCTTGCAAAGCGGAATAAAACAGAGACTTCATTTTTAAAGGGGGAGGGTTGCTTGTTTTACTCTCATGCGACTCATGTGGGTATGTGTGGTTGTGTTACATACAGAAGGGATGAAGACCTGCATTTTGACCTTCCCATCTTTCCACATTGTGATGATGGAGAGCCTAACAGCAGGGGGTGAGGGAAATGAGTGATCTTGAAAGCAGGGATGCTTCCGACCTGGAAAGATGGGACAAGTCGCAGAGTCGTCGTGTCAGTCCTCTCTCACTTCGTAAATCACCATGAACATAGAAAGCGGCATCAATAACAGCAAACTGTTGGGCAGGGGTGGGGGGCAACCTCTTCATGCAATTGCCCAGACATCTGGGGGCTGGCCCAAGACATTTTGCTGTGTGAAGTGGAGCAGGAAATCATGCCCTTCTAAATTTCTCTCTTTCACACAGTCGCTTCACTTCCCCATCCCATGCCACCATTCACTCTTTTCACTCACGCACACACACCACTCCACAACTCCCATCCACCCATCCCACACACAAGCACGCACCCCATTCATCCATCATCTGCATAAACACACATGCCGCCACCGCCTCGCCGCAATTGCCCAGGGCCCTCTCCAAAATACAAAACAAAAACAGCATCCATCATGGCTTTTCTGCTCCCAAGCGCTCTATGCTTTGTACTTGTCCCCCACCCTACCCCTGCCCAATCCAGAAAAAGGAAAAAGGTTTTGTAAATCCTCTTGCTTCACCCCTGCGTTCTCCCACGTCCCCCAGCACCAGCCTGGGACACACCTGTCTTCCTTTTTGCCTTCTCTTTGGGGTGATGCTTTTCCTTGGGGGGTGGGATTCATAAGTGGCCACCCTAACTGACCAACTCCAAAGAAAGACAGACAGACTTATCCACCTCATCTAAAAGTAAGTACACCAACCCCAAAAGTGGTGTAACTTTTACCCGCCATGAAAGTCAATGATATTCTGCTTCCCTACACACACACATTCATGGGGACAAATGGAAGGGGATATTCTCTCAGCCCTATTGCCGAAATCCAGCACACCTATCTTTATTTCACTAATGGACTTCTCCGAAAATACAGTGCAGTTTTACTTGCTAGGAAACATGGGTTCTATAGCACATGCTTGCATGCACACACTTTGCTACTGACTTAGATTAAGAGCCACTCACTGGACTGAGCAGGAAACATTTGCTCAGCTTTCAGTTTCAAATAAGGCTGCTGCTTCCTAAATGTTCAGTACATTGAACAGCTGAAAGCTTGCTATGTATTCCCAACTGATCCCAAGGCAGCTTGATTCAAGTAGCTTATAAGGCTGGAATCATAACATAAGCACATTTACTAGGGAATAGGTGGCACTGAATTCAATGGGACTTACTTCTGAGTAAACATAGACAGGATTGGGATTGATTCCTAAAATACTAATTAAATAGATTATTTCGTTAAAGGGTTCGTGTGACAACCAAAAAAGCAAAGTGCGACTGGTTTTGTTTTGTTTTTAAAAAAGCATTTTCTCTACAGATATTCTCCAAAACACATAAATACAAGGATATATTATTTGGCTTTCTCACATGCTCTCTTAAAAAATAAATAAACAGAAATCCCTTTAAAAAATAAAGCATGATATCCCATTGCAAATAAGAAAATCCAAAGTTTCAAAGTCATTTTTGGAATCTAACATAACTAGGGACTGAACTGAACAAAGAATACATTCAGTACCATACAAAGGCCAGTCAAAAATAAAAAATCAACTCGGGAGAGAATAAAGTTATCCTATCCTTTCTTAGTGTTGCTGAAGTTGGCGATTTAACTCCTGGAGCAACACAAAAGCAGAGCAGGAAAGGATTTCGAGATAAGAGGACAGAACCTAATGGATATTTTCAGTAAGCCTAAAAGCTATGTTACCACTACAGTATAAAGATAATGGTTTCTACCTCTCCAATTCCTTGCAATGATTGTTTTGCCAATATACAGTATAAAAGAAACAAAGGCTAATAATTGCTTGTCAGCATTGACAGAGCATGACAGGCATCAGAAATGGGGATGGGGGAATGCCATTTCACAGCTCCATTCAATATTAACAGGCTGAAAATACAGTGCATATTGTATACCAATGAAATCAGCTCAGGATTGAGCAGGAAAGGACACTTGAAGGTCAGGTTAAACAAGCTGTTTACATGTCTCTACTTAAAATACATTCAAGGATTTGAATTGTTGAGATAATTTACAGTTGTATAGAACGTGATGTTATAAATCACACAATAGACAGAGCTATTTGTGATGTGACAGGTTAGGTCCAATTAGGTCTAAAAATACACCAAAGCTGGATGTCTAATTCAGGGGAAGAATGTGTATAGCACAGAGGCTTCCATTGCATAAAGGAAGAGTAGGTTAATTATTGCACATGGTATGTAGCTCGCTCACACGTAGAGTCACATTAGGCTTGAACACCAGCACTAGACGAGATCTGTTGTTGTTGTTCAGTCGTTCAGTCGTGTCCGACTCTTCGTGACCCCATGGACCATAGCACGCCAGGCCTTCCTGTCCTGCGCTCTCTCCCGGAGCGTGCTCAGGTTCATATTCATTGCATCGGTGATGCTATCTAGCCATCTCATCCTCTGCCGTCCCCTTCTCCTTTTGCCTTCAGTCTTTCCCAGCATCAGGGTCTTTTCCAGGGAGTTTTCTCTTCGCATTAGGTGGCCAAAATATTGGAGCTTCAGCTTCATTATCTGTCCTTCCAATGAGCAGTCAGGGTTGATTTCCTTTAGGATGGAGATCTAGCTATGCCATAAAGCACTGTTTGGATAATGAATCATAATTTCACTGAAAGACTCATCACTTCAAAATGTGGGGAATATTTTTTAATCCATTTTTCTCTATGCCTCCGTTTCCCACCCCAGGACTGGATTAAACATTCTGCTAAGTTCTCTATTGAACAGGACACCAGCCACGCTGGGGCCCTTAGTTGCTATGGCCTCATTATCTGGGATTTCCCAGTTTAAAACATCTTCCCGTCTTGCTCCCTGTCCAGGATTTCTTTAACTCTCCTACAGCTTATAAACTGGTGACTTAGCAGAAAGCAAGGAAGAAGCAAAGGCTTTTTTACATGTGCAAAAACACATCTTGGAATATTGAGAGTCTGATGAAAAGAAGGAACAGAAATTATACTCTTTACCCATCTTAAGAAGAGGATGAAAATATTGGACTGAAGGTGGTGGCTAGATATGTGTATGTATTTGAGCCTGTCATGTGTATATGAGTGTGTTTGTAATTGTATATGAGTGCTAGCAAGAGCTAAAAGCCTATCCACTAGCCTGGGAATAAGCCCCATTGAACTCAGCATGGTTCCCTTCTGAGCAGGCATGTATAAGATTATGAACTTAAGAACAAGGTATGTTCACAAGAAGAGCCATGCTGGATCAGACTATGGGTCCATCTAGTCCAGCATTCTGTTCACACAATGGCCAACCTATGGGAAACTCACAGCTAGGACCTGAGTGCAACAGCACCCTTCCGGTGATGTTCCCCAGCAACTAGTGTACATACTGCCTCTGATACTGGAGGTAGCATATAACCAACAGGACCAGTAGCCATTGATAGCCGTATGATACTCCATTCATTTGTGCAATCCCCTTTTAAAGCCATTCCATAGTTTAACTATGCGCTGTGTGAAGAAGTCCTGCCTTTTATCTGTCCTGAATCCACCACCAATCAGCTTCATGGGGTGACCCTGAGTTCTAGGATTATGCGAGAAGAAGAAAAATGTTTCCCTATCCACTTTCTCCACACCATGCATAGTTTTGTACACTTCTATCATGTCTCCCCTTTACTCACTTTTTCTCTAAGGTAAACAGTCCCAGATATTGTAAGCTTTCCACACAGGGGAGTTGTTCCAGCCCCTTGATAATTTTAATTGCCTTTTTCTTCACCTTTATGCTGTTTCCATATTAAAACACTGCATTTATATATTGCTTGTGCATTTATATTAGTGCTCAAAGCATTTCACATAGATTATTTTGGTAATCCTTATAACAGCCTTCCCCAACCTGATGCCCTCTAGACGTTTTAGACTACAACTCCCAGCATTCCTGACAATTGGCATGGCAAGCTGGGATTGGTGGGAGTTGAAGCCCAAAACATCTGTAGGGCATCAGGTTGAGGAAGGCCTCCCTCTAACAAGCTGGCAGGTGGGTCAATATCCACATCTTTCAGATGGAGGGGTGATACTGAGACACAAGGCTGGATTTCTTGACAAGGCCACCAGCGATATCATAGCTACTGAGCTGAGATTTAAGTCAGGAACTCCAAGATCATAGCTCATGTTCTTAACAATAGGAAGTCTAAATATGGCTCAGCCTAAGCCCTATAATTTGCCTACCCCCTCCATTAGTTCAATATTGATGGAGGTTTGAAGAAGATAGTCTGTTTGTTATCAGTATCTCTAATGGGTTCGCTTCTTCATTCTGAAAATTTGATGTGCTACAAAATCACATGACAGATGGGATGCCTGCTCGCTGATGTCATTGATGGGGCACTTCTGAATCACAGCTGGTGGGAACATCACAGAGGGGCATTTCTACAGTGGCACCCCCTGTGTGGAACTCCTTGGCCTGCAAGGTCAGGTTGCCTCACATCCTGCCAGGGATCCATCTCCACTTGAAGGTGGATCTTTTCCAGCTGGTTTTTGATTTAGTTGCTGCATAGAATTTTCACCCCTGTTCATTTAGTTCTGCCTTTTTCTTAGTGTTTAATTCTTGGATTCACTGCTACCTTATTTTGTTGGTTTGTTTATTTTTTGATTGATATTATTTTATTGGCAACTTCAACTTACCCTATATTACACCACACTTAGCACCCCCAACCCCTTCATGGATCACTGCCTTGTTGTGGCGAAGGGGCTTGCATAACTCAGTGAAGCCATAAGCTATGCCATGCAGGGCCACCCAAGATGGACAGGTAATGGCGGAGACTTCTGACAAAATGTGGTCCACTGGAGAAGGAAATGGCAACCCACTCCAGTATTCTTGCCAAGAAAACCCCATGGAACGTATCACAAGGCTAAAAGATATGACGCCGGAAGATGAGCCCCTCAGGTCGGAAGGTGTCCAATATACTACTGGGGAAGAGCAGAGGGTATTTCCAAGTAGCGCCAGAAAGAGTGAAGCGGCTGGGCCAAAGCTGAAAGGACACTCAGCTGTGGATGTGTCTGGTGGTGAAAAGAAAATCCAATGCTGTAGAGAACAATATTGTTTAGGAACCTGGAATGTAAGATCAATGAATCCAGGTAAGCTGGAGGTGGCCAAACACGAGATGGCAAGATTGAACATCAACATGAGCAAACTAAAATGGACAGGCATGGGCGAATGTAATTCAGGTGACCATCATATCTACTACTGTGGGCAAGAATCCCTTAGAAGAAATGGAGTAACACTCATAGAATGCTGCTAGATTTTATTGTGGTTGTATTGTTATATTGTGGTTTTAATGTTCTATATATTTTAAATTGTTTTATTGTGTGTTTGGTTTTAATTTTTGTGAACCGCCCAGAGAGCTTTGGCTATTGGGCGGTATAGAAATTAAATAAATAAATAAATAAATAAATAAATAGTCAACAAAAGGGTGGGAAAAGCAGTACTGGGGTACAATCTCAAAAATGATAGAATGATCTCAGTACGAATCCAAGGCAAACCATTCAACATCACAGTAATTCAAGTCTATGCCCCAGCCACTGAGGCCGAAGAAGCTGAGGTTGATCGGTTCTATGAAGACCTGGCTACAACACCTTCCAAAACTAACACCAAAAAAAGATGTCCTCTTCATCATAGGGGACTGGAATGCTAAAGTAGGAAGTCAAGAAATCACCAGGATAATAGGCAAGCATGGCCTTGGTGTACGAAATGAAGCAGGACAAAGGCTAATTGCGTTTTGCCAAGAGAACACGCTGATCATAGCAAACACTCTTTTCTAGGGATGGCGGAGAATTTCTCCCCGAAACTTCGGGGGGCCAAGCGCCAACGTGTTCAGCCCCCCGAACAAGTTTTGGGGAGAAATTCTCCGCACCCCCCCGCCCCCGCACACCCCCCCGGGACGGGACTTACCTTTGCCGAATGTCCCTCCTGGCGGCGGGTCCGGCCGGCGGTTCGGCGGGTGTTCGTCTGGGGCAGGAGCGGCAGCCGGTCTTTCGACCAGCTGCCGCCCCCGCCATTCCAATAAAAGAAAAAAAAACGCCCCCATGATAGGCTACGTGACGATTAACGTAGCCTATCATGGCTAGATCTGCAAAGTCGGCCGTGATAGGCTACATAAATCGTCACGTAGCCTATCACGGGTGACTTTTTTTTTAAAAAAGCGCATACGGATAATGGCGGCCCCCATAGGGGTCGCCCCCACTATTTGCATTGCCCTTATTTTCGCCATAGTCTACGTAAAGATTTACGTAGACTACAGCGACCAAATAAGGAACGCGAATGGTGGCTCCCTATGGGGGCCGCCATTTGCGTACGTGCTTTTTTTTTTCTTTTTAAGTCACCCGTGATAGGTTACGTGACAATTAACATAGCCTATCACGGCTGACTTTGCAGATCTAGCCGTGATAGGCTACGTTAATCATCACATAGCCTATCACGGGGGCGTTTTTTTTAAAAAAAAAAACTTTTGAGTTTGCGGCCGGGCGAGGCGAGGCGCCTCCTCCCTGGCCTGAATTTTGGCCGGGCAAGACAGGAAGCCTCCCCCGCGGCCTGAATTTCGGCCGGGCGAGGCAGGAAGCCTCCCCCCCCGGCCTGAACTTCGCGGGGGGAGCAGCGAAGCGCCTCCCCCCCACCGCGAACAAGCTTCAAGGACAGGTAAGTGACTTTCGTCCACTCCTACGTCTTTTCCAACAGCACAAGAGGCGACTCTACACATGGACATCACCAGATGGCCAATTGAAATCAGATTGATTATGTACTTTGCAGCCAAAGGTGGAGAAGCTCTGTACAGTCAGTAAAAACAAGACCTGGAGCTGACTGTGGCGCAGATCATGAGCTTCTTGTTGCAAAATTTCGGCTTAAATTGAAGAATGTAGGGAAAACCACTAAACCATTCAGGTATGACCTAAATCATCTCCCTTATGAATATGAATATACAGTGGAGATGACGAATAGATTTTAGGGATTAGACCTGATAGACAGAGTGCCTGAGGAACTATGGACAGAGGTCCGTAGCATTGTTCAGGAGGCAGCAACGAAATCCATCCCAAAGAAAAAGAAATGCAAGAAAGCCAAGTGGCTGTCTGATGAGGCTTTACAAGTAGCTGAGGAAAGAAGGGAAGCGAAAAGCAAGGGAGAAAGGGGAAGATATACCCAACTGAATGCAGAGTTCCAGAGAATAGCAAGGAGAGACAAGAAGGCCTTCTGAAATGAACAATGCGAAGAAATCGAAGAAAACAATAGAATGTGAAAGACTAGAGATCTTTTCAAGAAAATCTGAGATCTCAAGGGAACGTTTTGTGCAAAGACAGGCATGATAAAGGATAAAGAAGGCAGGGACCTAACAGAAGCAGATGAGATTAAGAAGAGGTGGGAAGAATACACAGAAGAACTATACAGGAAAGATCTGAATGTCCCTGATAGCCATGATAGTGTGGTCACTGAACTTGAGCCGGACATCCTAGAGAGTGAAGTCAAGTGGGCCTTAGGAAGCATTAGTAACAACAAAGCTAGCGGAGATGACAGTATTTCAGCTGAGCTATTTAAAATCCTAAGAGATGATGCTATTGAAGTGCTGCACTCAATATGCCAACAAATGTGGAACACTCAACAGTGGCCACTAGAGTGGAAAAGGTCAGTTTACATTCCAATTCCAAAGAAGGGGAATGCCAAAGAGTGTTCAAATTACTGTACAATTGCGCTCATTTCACATGCCAGCAAGGTTATGCTCAAAATCCTACAAGCTAGGCTTCAGCAGTATTAGGGATGTATGAAAGTCAATTACATTCTCAAAGGGTGACATTCGCAATTGATGGAAGGCGCTCCGTTCCTCCCCCTAAAATTCTCTCCAGCCAGCTCCACGGAGATTCCGCAGAGCCGCCAGCCGGGGCCACCCACAGCCGGACATCCAGCCACTGGGCAGCCTGCAGGGACGCAAATGGTGGCTGCAGTAGCCACCGCCATTTGTGTCCCTGTATTTTGCCGTGATAGGCTATGTAAATATTTACGTAGCCTATCACAGCAAAAAAAACCCAAACGAACAATGGACGCAAATGGTGGCAGCTACGGCAGCCGCCATTTGCATTCCCTTTTTTTGCCGTTTTAGCCTACGTAAATATTTACTTAGGCTATTACGGAAAAAAATAAAAGGGAATGCAAATGGCATAACGGCCGCCATTTGCATTCTTTTTTTTTTTTGCCATAAAATGGCAAATAAAAAAAGGGAACGCAAATGGCGGCAGCCATAGCCGCTGCCATTTGCGTTCCCTTAGTTTAACTGTGATAGGCTACATAAATATGTAGCCTATCACAGCTTCCGCAGGGACACAAATGGCGTCCCTGCGTTAGCCATGATAGGCTACGTAAGTATTTACGTAGCCTATCATGACTATATGGAAGAAGCGAATGGCGGCCGTAGACGCGGCCGCCATTCACAAGTCAGCACGGACGGCAGCAGGTAGGTGCTCCATTTCACGTGCCTTTTTGAGGACGGGGGGGCAGGGGGCTTCGTTGTGCCATGGATTTTGCCATGCCTTACCGAGATCTGTGGCAGAATTCTCTGAAATCCCTAAGCAATATGTGAACCGAGAACTAGGGATGTACGAAAGTCACTTACCTTTCCTCGGATTATGTTCATGGGGGGGGGGAGGCGTTCCATCCCTTCCCCCGGAATCCTCGACTGGGGGGGAGGTGATCCACGATGGCCGGCTGTGCTCCAGGCCCAGGCCAGCACCGTCCGCAGCCGTATTTCCGGCCGCAGAAGGGTCTGGGTAAAAAACCCAAAAAAAACGCATACACAAATGGCGGCTACGGCCGCCACCATTTGCATTCCTTATTTTTCGCCGTCTTAGTCTACGTAAATATTTACGTAGACTATTATGGCGAAAATAAAGGGGAACGCAAATAGTGTAGCGGGTGCTATTTGCGTTCCCCTTTATTTTCATCGTAATAGTCTACGTAAATATTTACGTAGACTAAGACGGCGAAAAATAAGAAATGCAAATGGCGGTGGCCATAGCCGCTGCCATTTGTGTACGCGTTTGTTTTTTTTTAACCCAGCCTTGATAGGCTACGTAAATCTTTGCGTAGCCTATCACGTCTCTGTTAAAAAAAAAAAAACGACAACACTGCAAATGGTGGTGGCGGCAGCCGGTCGGAAGACCAGCCGCCGCTGCCACAGCCGCCGCCAGAGCTGCCACCGCCCAGAACATCTGCCCCAGGTAAGTCTCATCCTGGGAAGGATCCGCGGGGGGGGCCGGGGGACAGGCCGTTCCGCCACAGGTTTCGGGGGGCTGAATGCACTGGAATTCAGCCTCACTGAGATCCGTGGCGGAATTCTCTGACATCCCTACCAAGAACTACCGGAAGTACAAGCTGGGTTTCAAACAGGCAGAGGAACTAGAGATCAAATCACCAGCATTCGCTGGATCATGAAGAAAGCAAGAGAATTCCAGAAAAGTGTCTATTTCTGCTTCATTGACTACGCTAAAGCCTTTGATTGTGTGGATCACAACAAACTCTGGCAAATTCTTAAAGAGATGGGAGTACCAGACCACCTTACTTGTCTCCTGAGAAACCTGTATGAGGGTCAAGAAGCAACAGTAAGAACTGGACATGGAACAACCGATTGGTTCAAAATTGGGAAAGGCGTACGACAAGTCTGCATATTGTCTCCCTGCTTATTTAACCTATATGCAGAGTACATCATGAGAAATGCCAGGTTGGATGAATCACAGGTCGTAATTAAAATTGCCGGGAGAATTATCAACCATCTCAGATACGCAGACCTTACCACCCTAATGGCAGAAAGTGAAGAGGATCAAAAGAGCCTCTTGTTGAGGGTGAAAGTGGAGAGTGCAAAAGCTGGTTTGAAACTCAACATTAAAAAAACGAAGATCATGGCATCTGGCCTCATCACTTCCTGGCATCTAGAAGGGGAAGAAATGGAAGCAGTTACAGATTTTATTTTCTTGGGCTCCAAGGTCACCGCAGACGGTGACTGTAGCCATGAAATTAAAAGACGCTTGCTCCTTGGGAGGAAAGCTATGACAAACCTAGACAGCATAGTAAGAAGCAGAGGCGCCCCGTCCCTCCCACCGCGAATCCTGGCCAGCCGGGTCTGCAAATGGCGGCAGCCATAGCCGCTGCCGTTTGCATCCCTGCAGTCAGCCATGATAGGCTATGTAAATGTTTACATAGCCTATCACGGCTGAGTAAAAAAAAAACGCGCATACGCAAATGGCGGCGCCCATGGGCACCGCCATTTGCGTTCCTTATTTTGGTACGTCTAGTCTACGTAAACATTTACATAGACTATGGCGAAAATAAGGGGAACGCAAATATCATAGTGTCTACGCTATTTGTGTTCCCCTTATTTTCGCCATAGTCTACGTAAATGTTTACGTAGACTAGACGTGCCAAAATAAGGAATGCAAATGGCGGCGCCCACGGGCGCCGCCATTTGCGTACGCGCGGTGTTGGTGTTGTTTTTTACTCAGCTGTGATAGGCTACGTAAACATTTACATAGCCTATCACGGTATTTTTTAAAAATCTAGCCGTGATAGGCTAAGTAAATCTTTACGTAGCCTATCATGTTTTTTTGTTTGTTTTTTACTGGAAATGGTGGCAGTGGCGGCCGGTCGGAAGACCGGCCGCCGCAGCCGCCGGAGCCGAACCACCATCGCCGCCGCCGCTGCCAGGGAGATTCGCCCAAGGTAAGTCCCGTCCCGGGGGGGGGCGGGGGGCAGACCATTTCACCACCAATTTCGGGGGTCCGAATGCGCTGGCATTCGGCCTCCCTGAGATTCGTGGCAAAATTCTCTGACATCCCTAGTCGGAAGTGACTGACTGAATAAACAATAAAACCTCAATTTGACTTCTCCCCTCACCACTACACTTCACACTAATACCAGGAGACCTTTAAGATAATCAGAGGAGGCCTTGCTGCTCATTCCGAACCTAATGGATTGTCACCATGCAATACCCCGACAGCAGGCTTTCTCAGTAGCAGCACCCAGCCTTTATAAAATCCTCCCTCGTGTAGTTCAGGAAGCAGAAAATGTGGCATCTTTTAAACGCTTCCTGAATACGCATGTTCACCCAGGCTTTCCCTGGTCTCCAATTAAATTAATCACACCAGTCCATCTTACTGCTCCTGTGTTGCTTTTATTGTAATTGGAAGTGTTTTTAATGTTGTGTTTTTAATATTGTGTTTTAAATGTGATTTTAATATTTATTGTGAACCGCTGAGGGATTTTACTATATTTATCAGTGTATAAGTGCTACAAATAAATAAGTAATAAATAAATGGTCCAGAGCTATTACAACTTGGTGTGCATTAGGAAGGTAGGGCCACATCTGGAAAAGTAAGCCTGCACCTCCCTTTGGTCCACCCATGGCAACAGCCTTAGTGACAGATGTGAGAGTTAAGGACATGACAAGGAGAAGGATGTATGAAGGACATTTTCTGGTCATAACTGGTATCCACACATTGAAATAAAAAGATAAATAAAAGCAGCTAATGAAGTCTGATGTAGAAAAAGCTCATTCAAAGCTATGCTAAAAACCTATTCCTAGCCCAAAAGCTATTTTAGCTTATCTCATTGTTCAGTCAATTCATGAATCTAAGCCTTAAAAACCTTGCAGAACTATGGCATACCAGAGGCTCAAGTTCAGCAGTCTTGAACTTCAACAGAGGCTCACGTTCAACAGCAATTAGGGATGTATGAATCCCTACCTGCCAGTCCAGTGGGAGGGATCCACGGGGGGGGAGGGCGAACCTCCCCCCGGAATCCTCTTCAGCCAACTCCACTCTGCAGCAATTCCGCAGAGCCACCAGCTGGCTCCAAAGTGCCAGCGATACGGCCGCCACTGGCTGCATTTGGCTGCATTTACCTTAAACTAAGGCCTTTATGGCCACAAATGGCATAGTGGACGCCATTTGTGGACGCAGTCAATCCACCCAGCCATCGATACGGCAATGGCGACTGTACCACTGGCACTCCGCAGCCGGCTGGCAGGGAGGATCTGGCCAGCGAGGATTCCTCCAGGAGGCGGAGGTAAGCCTTCCAATCCTCCACAGACTCCAGGAGGCGGGGGCGGATTCTTTGGAATCCAGCCTCACTGGGGTCCGTGGAGGATTTCTCCCCCATCCCTAGCTGCAATTCTATACTCACTTAACTAGGAGTGAGTCCCACTAAACTCAATGGGACCCACTTCTGAGTAGAATGACACAGAGGGAGCAATGCTATCTGGATCGATGTTCTCCAAGCCCGGGGGCGACCACCTATCCAGTGTAGGGTGGGAGGAGTGGTGAGGAGTGGATCTCCTCCTCGCTCACCCCACCCTGCTTTTCACAGCTAGACAGCCAATTTCAGCTGTCTAGCTTTGGGACATCAGAGAGTGGGAAGCGGCGGCTGGACGACACATAGGATGTGTTGTACTGGCATTTCCGACCTCCCCGGCCTGCCCCAGGAACGCCCCATTTTCACCGCTCCATGCTGCTCTTCTGAGCGGAGAGCACAGGGCTGACCTGCATGCCTACGGCGCAGGAGGGAGTGGGGGTCGGTTCTCCAGGAACGGACCTCGGAATGCGGGCTCCGAGGTCGGTTCCCAGGAACCAACCTACTATCCTATGGCCGTCTAGCCGCTGACTAGCGGCCATAGGATTGTGCCCTTAGAGATTTTATTATATTAAGTGGAATACAAGTATTACTAATAATAAATAAACAGTCTTGTTTCTTATCTATTCATATTCATACACACACATGCACACGCGCGCAAATATGATAACAGTAAGTCAGGATCCAATTGTATAGACATATTTTATGAGGTAAAAGAAAAGAAAGAATGAAACTGAAGATGCCTTCTACTTCTAATTTAGCTTTCCAACAACTGTTCATTGTCATATTTGTATTTTTGTACCGTTGGAACGGCACTGGTAGGTTACCATGAATGTTCTTTTCTTTATAATGAAATGGGGGAAGGCCCTCATGGGTTTAATTATCTAGAGCTAAATTCTGGCACCTTTGCTGCAGAAAACAAGTTTGACATAGAGAAAGAAAATGGTAAAAAATATCACACTGGGAAGAGTTGGGGAAGCTTGCTGAAAGGATGGTTTTGCTTAGTAATAAATCCAGGAATGCAGAGCAAACTAGGGCCTCATCAAGCCCACAAGAAGCTTGATATCTAAATTCCAGGGCAAGGCAGGCTTCCGCTAATCAGCTTTGCTCCCCTGATAGGTGTGCTGCTACAGACCATGCAATTGCTCCAGAGAGGTTCACAAATTCAGAGACTGAACGTCTCATGGGAACAGTAATAAGATACAGAGGCTTCCACCTCTAGGCTTGAAGGCATCTCAAGGAAACACGGAATATTTTTTTTAAAAAAAACTGCATTTTTTTTTAACATTCTTAATTTCTCATTGCATTTTATTAAAACCCTGTAAGATAAAGTTAAAGTGTTATCAAGTTTTAACCTAGGGACTGTTCGGTGCTTCATTGAAATGCAGTGTAAGCTTGTCCAGTTTGTCTGGATCTGCTCCCCCTCCCCAAGTCTGCCTCCTGCGAACGCGTTCCTATCCCAAATTCAACCACACTATCCTATTTCTAATAGCCTCCATTTATGAGCAATAGTGCCACAGTCCCACTTTTGCACAGGCTGTGGTTTGGTGGCGCTACACTTGTGCAGCAATCGATGTGCCTCATTGCACACATTGATTCAGTGGTGCAGGATGGTTTATGTTAAGTTAATATATGCAGATATATAAGAGCCAGCAGTCTATCCTTTTCCCACACTTTTGCAACAGAGCAGTAAAGAAGGGAATACGCTGGGGGAGGACTTTAAAAAGGGGGCATGAGTGAGCTTGCCTCACAACCCACCATGAGATGCCCTCACTGCTAACTCTCATCCAAGCCTGTGGTGGAGCATTTCGGGGAGGGCGAAGATGAGGAGGAGCAGGCAGTACCGGATCCAGAGATAAAGAGCTGGAGCAAGGATAGGGAAGGAACAGGGACGAGAAAGGGGAAAGTGGATCCTCATTCCTCAACCCCCCAGCAAATGCTCTTCTTCCCCTGTGAAATGTCATGAGCAATTATCCATCTGTCTACGCAAAAATACTAGGAAGTTAGAAAACATCGTTATGCCTCATAAATGCACACACACATCAGTGTTGAAAGACAGATAACCATACGTTTTAAGGTGTAATCCTATGCACATTTAGACAAATCAGTCGTACAACTCTATGCATGCCCCAGCTAGCCATCCTGACTAGGGCATGCTGGGAGTTGTAGGACTTTTTTCTGTCTAAACATGCATAGGATTCCAACCTTAGTCATTAGAATGCAGACTCAATTACAGTGTTAAAATACAGCTTCCTTTCCATCAGAACTTAGGGATGGCAGAGAATTGCACCACGGACTCCAATGAGCCTTCCGGAGTCTGCGGTGGAACGAAAGATTCACCTCTGCCACCCGGGGGAATCCGCACCGGCCGGATCCTACCTGCCACTGGCCATCCACTGCTGGCCACTGCCGGCTGCTCCTGCCTGTCTTCGGACACAAATGGCATCCAGCGTAGTGGATGCCATTTGAGTCCCTGCCTTTTGCCGTGATAGGCTATGTAAAGATTTAAGTAGCCTATCACAGCAAACAACAGGGATGCAAATAGCATCGGCTACGCCATTTGCGTCCCTGCCTTTTGCCGTGATAGGCTACGTAAATCTTTATGTAGCCTATCAAGGCAAAAAGCAGGGACACAAATGGCATTCGCTACGCCAGACGCCATTTGCATGGCAGCGGCCAGACGTCCGGCTGCGGATGAGCCCAGCCAGCAGCTCCGCGGACTCGCCGCAGAGTGGACCCGGCCGGGGAGGATTCAAGGGGGAGGGATGGATCGCCTCCCCCCCACAGTGGACTGGTGGGTATGTTTTGTACACCCCCATCAGAACTTTTTAAAAAAACATTGTTTAAGATGCATGAGAGAATAAGGTTGGATCCAGATATCTGCCCATGGAAGGAGGTGGGGGAAATCTGACTTTCCCACACACTCCTCTCCCCACTGGTCTACAGAGCCCCCCCCCCATGCTAATCTGTCTGCCAGTCTTCAGTCCCCACAAAATGCACCCCTGAGTGCTGGGGGATCCAACCAGGTAATCCAGAATAGCTACCACAGTTGGTTGGATCCAGATATCCACCCGTGGAAGGAGATTATTTTCTCACCCCCTAGAGCCCCCTGAAATGTCCCTGAATGTCAGGGGACACTGCTGAGTGGGGTGTGCTATGGCATGGGGGGCTGATGGGGAGGGGGAGCTTGCAGATAGAGTCACCTTTTGCCCTATTCACAGAGGACGGTTCCACCCAATTATTTTCCACAAATATCCTTCAACCAACTCCCTGCACTACAGCCCACCCTACTCAGCAGGGGGCTCCAACCCTGAGGAGCATTTTCTGGGGGCTGACAAGGAGAGGAGGAGGAGGGAAAGTCATCTCCTTCCATGGGCGGACATCTGGATCCAACCCACTGTGCTAGCTATTCTGGATAAACTGAAGTGTCTCACTTAGATACGGTATTTAACAGTGCTGAAATTGCTGTTTTCCAACATTAATATATGAACATAGCCCTATTCAGATTTGTGCCTGCTCATGTATAGGGCTGAACTGGGTAAGGGGGCGTGGGTGTGCACATAAGCCCCACCCACAGTGTCTCCACTTTCCTGGCTTCCAGTTAGACCTTCATGCATTGAGCACAAACGTCTGAAGAGGGGCCTGTAAGTGTGTTCAGCTGAATGCACTTTCAGAATTCCTATGATTGCGTACCCTGATAAGGCATTTATCAGCTGAACACACATATAGACCCTTCTTCAGACCTTCAAGGTGAATGCGCAAAGGTCTAACTGGAAGCCAGGAGCACAGGGATGCTGGAGATGAGGGTTATGTGCTCGTCCATATCCCCCTACCCAGTTTAGGCCTACATGCAAGCAGGTGCATGCCTGAATAGGACTGGCATAGATTTTAAAGCAAGAAACAATCCTGTTTGGCTATCTATTTATTTATTTATTTATTTCTATACCGCCCAATAGCCAAAGCTCTCTGGGCGGTTCACAAAAATTAAAACCAAACAGCACACAATAAAACAATTTAAAATATATAGAACATTAAAACCACAATATAACAATTTGTTGTTGTTGTTGTTGTTGTTCAGTCGTTCAGTCGTGTCCGACTCTTCGTGACCCCATGGACCATAGCACGCCAGGCCTTCCTGTCCTGCGCTCTCTCCCGGAGCGTGCTCAAGTTCATATTCATTGCATCCGTGATGCTATCTAGCCATCTCATCCTCTGCCGTCCCCTTCTCCTTTTGCCTTCAGTCTTTCCCAGCATCAGGGTCTTTTCCAGGGAGTTTTCTCTTCGCATTAGGTGGCCAAAATATTGGAGCTTCAGCTTCATTATCTGTCCTTCCAATGAGCACTCAGGGTTGATTTCCTTTAGGATGGACTGATTTGACCTCCTTGCAGTCCAGGGGACTCGTAAGAGTCTTCTCCAGCACCACAGTTCGAAAGCATCAATTCTTCGGCGCTCAGCCTTCCTTATAGTCCAGCTCTCACAGCCATACATTACTACTGGGAAAACCATAGCTTTGATTAGACGGACCTTTGTCGGCAAGGTGATGTCTCTGCTTCTTACTATGCTGTCTAGGTTTGCCATAGCTTTCCTCCCAAGGAGCAAGCGTCTTTTAATTTCATGGCTACAGTCACCGTCTGCGGTGATCTTGGAGCCCAAGAAAGTAAAATCTGTCACTGCTTCCATTTCTTCCCCTTCTATATGCCAGGAAGTGATAGGGCCAGATGCCATGATCTTAGTTTTTTTAATGTTGAGTTTCAAACCAGCTTTTGCACTCTCCTCTTTCACCCTCAACAAGAGGCTCTTGAGATCCTCTTCGCTTTCTGCCATTAGGGTGATATCGTCTGCATATCGGAGGTTGTTGATAATTCTCCCGGCAATCTTAATTCCACAACCACAATAAAACCTAGCAGCAGTGCAGGAGTTTAAAATACAGATTTAAAACAGCAAAGCTAAAAGTCTAGAAAGCTAAAATGCTAAAATGCCTGGGAAAATAAAAAGGTCTTCACCTGGCACCGAAAGGAATACAATGTAGATGCCAGGCAAACCTCATCAGGGAGCTCATTCCAGAGCCGGGGTGCCACAGCAGAAAAGGCCCTCCTCCTAGTAACCACCCGCCTCACTTCCTTTGGCAGGGTCTCACGGAGAAGGGCTGCTGAGGATGATCTTAAGGTCCAGGCAGGCACATATGGGAAGAGGCGATCCTTCAAATAACCTGGCCCCAAGCCGTTAAGGGCTTTGAATGTTAATACCAGCACTTTGAATCAGGCCCGGAAATGGACTGGCAGCCAGTGCAGCTGAAAAAGTACTGGCGTAATATGAGCTCACTGGTCAGTCCCGGTTAACAATCTCGCTGCCCTATTTTGGACCTATATGTGTGCATTTACAGTAAGATACGTTTTCATGCACATCATTCCCAAATGAACTGCTAACTATGTCCCAAAACAGACATTATTTTAAAGGCATTTCTATCCCAAACCTTTACCAAGGCTTCTGCTTCCAGATTCTTTGTGGGATTAAGATTGTCTCCTTTACATGTGCTTTTTCCACGGGCGGTCTTTCTCTGCCTTTCTATACATTTTATCATACAACTACTAGATGGCGGTGAGGTATAGCAGAATTGCACAATTACATGAGACAATCAGTCTTCCATTTCTAAACAATACCAGACTTTTCTCATTAGGGGAAAAAAAACACATGATAATGGTTGCAAAGCACAGGAGAGTCCCTGGAGGATGATGAGGACATTTAAAGCAATCATGAGCGCACAATAAAAGCCTCATATAGAAAGGTTCTGAATCTGTATCTAGCAGCTATGTTTTATTTATTTATATATATATATATATATATATATATATATATATTACTCTAGGGTAGGTTCAGGGGCCCTGATACAGATCTTAAAAGTCCCTATACCCTCCACACTAGCCCCCTATGTCTACTTTACAGTAAAAGATAAAAAAGAATGGCTGCTAGATGTAATGTCTGTTTTTCCCCGAAGATATTCAGTGGAAATGGTGTAACTTAAGGGCAACGCAGCTTCAGATAACTGTTTCAAAACATTTTAGAACTGAAGAGGGCAAAAGAAATGTATAGTGCATTCCCATACGTGTCTGCTCTGAAGTAAGTCCCATTGATTTCAACAGGGCTTACTCTCAGGTAAATTGGTAAAGAATTTCAGCATTAATCTAGTCATTGATGGATTTGAAGGAGTGGGGTCTCTGGTACAAAACTGACATTGATGTATCTTTTAATCTAACAGCAGAACAACAAATCTTAAAGCAATCAATTTTAATGGTATTAATAGCCCAATACAAGTTACTCAGCTTCTCCCTTAATTTAGGAGGCGGGCTTCATAGTTCTTCTGAAAATTTATCAAATAATTATTACTTCTTCTGGTGAGGGGTTTGATGGTTTCTCCATCATCCCTTTCATGTACTAACGAGTATCTTTTAAGAGGTAATGATTACTTCAACAATATTTATCTGAACTTGCCACCACAGAATTTAGATCTCTTCCTTCCTCATGTAAATTGCTTCCATTTTGGCATCTCTTCCCCCTGGCAACCACCCTCCCTCCAGCCTCATCACATCTTAATCCAACTGGAGCTCTTATCAGCTTGGAATTTGGATCAACTCTTTCTCTCTCCTGAGTCAAGAACAAGCAAAGGTCAACCCCCTCTGTTCTAGGACCTACCCTTTGTTCAATTTACAATGTACATTCTTATGCAAGTCAGATATTTCAGCAGTTTGCGAGCCATATGGGACATGATTCCTAATGGAGACCATTCATATTGATGGGATTTTTTTCCCCTGTTGACTTTAATGACAATTGGATCAGAGTCCTGATCACGTTTCCAGTCTATTCAACTGAGTGTGAAAGGGAAAAGGAAATGGGGCTTCAATAAATTCCTCACAGGCAGAGAGTAATAACTTTTGGAGCAAGCTCACAGAGATCTGAGCCTTGCAAGCATAAAAACATTTTTTCCAAACTCTTGTAGTGCCAGCTTTACTCAAAAAAAAGGCTAAATGAAATGCAGCGACAAAACAGCATTGAAGCAAATACCAAGAAATCAATGGATACCAAATAATCTTCTTTAAACTATGTGTCCAAGTGTCTTCACCAGCATCCATTGTTTCTGATGTGTATGCTAGCACCGGCAAACTTTTTTTGGTGTCTTCACTTGCACACATGGGGGGGGGGGGGTATGGGTTGCTGTTTTTGGTGATTGTGGATTTTATTTTGGTTTTAACAGGTTCGTATACTGTGATGGTTGTTTGTTACCTTTTGTGGATTTGGGGGTGGGGTGGGGGTTGCATATATATTTTATTGTTATGACTGCTTTGAGTTTCTATGCAGGGGAGGGAAAGTGGGATGTACATTTTAAAAAACAAACAAAAATTGATGTATCACCTTTTTTCTGATTTATTTATTTTATCTTCTTTATATCCTATTCTGTCCATCGTGGTGACATTTAAATCATGATTAAGTGGAGGATGTAAAAAGGTGAAGTTTGTTTCAAGCATTCTGTCCAAGATTGTTGCATGAAGTCAATTTACTACCATTACCATTGTTTGTTTAATTAAACATGTGGACAGGAGTGATCCGGTAGACACTGTTTACTTGGACTTCCCAAAGGCTTTTGATGAAATCCCTTACCAAAGACTCCTGAGCAAACTTAGCAGTCATGGAATAAGATGAGAGATCGTCTTATGGGTCAGTAATTGGTTAAAGAACAGAAAGCAGAGAGTAGGAATAAATGGCAAATTCTCCTAATGGAGAGATATAAACAGTGGGGTCCCACAGGAGTCAGTACTAGGACCAGTGCTTTTTATCTTGTTCATAAACAATCTGGAATTAGGAGTGAGCAGTGAAGTGGCCAAGTTTGCTGATGACATCAAATTAATTAGTGTGATTAAAACAAAAAGGGATTATGAAGAACTCCAAAAGGATCTCTCCAAACTGAGAGAAAGGCAAATTCCATGTTGGGCATAATTAGGAAAGGAATCAGAAACAAAACTGCCAATATCATACTGTCTTTATACAAATCTATAGTGTGACCACTCTTTGAATACTGTACAGTTCTGATCACTGCACCTAAGAAAGGATATTGTAGAGTTGGAAAAAGTGCAGAAAAGGCCACTAAAATGATCACGGGGCTGGAACAACTCCCCTATGAGGAAAGCTTACAATATCTGGGACTGTTTAGCTTAGAGAAAAGGTGAGTAAGGGGAGACAAGATAGAGGTGTACAAAACCATGCATGATGTGGAGAAGGCAGAGAAGGATACATTTTTCTTCTTCTCTCATAATACTAGAACTCAGTGTCATCCCATGAAGCTGACCTATGGAAGATTCAGGACAGATAAAAGGAAGTACTTCTTCACATAGCACATAGTTAAACTATGGAACTTGCTTCCAGTGATGGCCACCATTTTTGATGGCTTTAATGGGATTGGTGCAAATTCATGGAAGATAAGGCTATCAGTGGCTACTAGTCCTAATGGCTATATGCTATCTCCACTATGAGAGGCAGTATGTCTATGAACACCAGTTGCTGGGGAACACAACCTTATGTTACCCTTATGTCCTGTTTGTGGGTTTCCTACAGGCAGCTGGAGCAGCTCCTGGGGCTGTTATCAGTGGGCCCCTGCTTGGGTTTGGGCCCTTGGCAGGTGCCCAACCAGACCTACCCTTGACCCTGAAGCTTACTATCCACTCACCATGTATTTTAGTAAAGTTTATTTATTAAGGAATGATCAGCATTGCAAACATCATTTGGCACAATTTGTTTGTAGCAGTACTGACTTCAACTACTGAGAAGGCTATTGGTTTGGTTTGGTTCATTTTATTTTGTTTTGCAGTATAGGGAGGAAATTAGCCACATCCCTGAATTGTGCTAAACCTTGTCAATAAACAACATTACAAGACACAAAATCATTACATCTGCTAGCCTCATTGCACATACAATGAGAAAGGCCTGTGCTCTAATCTTGTCTAGATACAGGGGCGGGAGGTGGGGTATGCATTTCTTAACAGGAAAAGGAGGAAGACAAGATATTTAAGTTTGATATTTACAGCTTTGTTCTTATATAAGAACAATCTGATGTGATTTTTCAATTTACAAAAAGTATTATATATCAAGGACAACAAAGAGAAGTTAACTTATGCCCTTGCTGGATCAGAATTGTGCTGGCGTCTTCTGGCCTGTTTCAGTGTCTTAAACCAGCCATGCATCATAAGTAAATTGTCCAGTTTAATCAAATTCCACCTGAATCTATGGTAGGAAGACTTGCAAGAGATATGCAATATGTTGAAAAATGGAAATATTTGAAGGTCTAATCAGATCACTTTAAATGGAAAAGTAGTGATAGCTAAAGCCAAATTAAATTAGATTGCAGTAAATAGGAGGAAGATTATTAGATAAGGTCACAGCGATCACAAGAAAAAAATGATTAGTAAACTGAAAATGCCACTGTTCTGGACAAAGTTGCTTCCTTTGTCTCTAACCTTGGTAGATCTGGTATGTGTTTGAAAGAGACAGATTTATGTCTTTAGCATATCTGTGAAATATAGATTGAATATTAACATGATATATAGGGTTTATTCCCTCTGGTATTATTCCACAGTTTCATTTACCTTAGTAGCCTTAAAGTCATGTAACGCTGTAACATAGAGGTCAGAGTTGTAGAAGCTGACAGTGGTTAGTCAAATGCCATGGGCCTACAGAGGGGCAAGGGAAACATTGATCTCCCGCCCAGATAAGACATAATCCCCATAATCTCACCATTCTTTCCCCTCTCTCTTTTTAAGTGTTTAAACTTTATAGAATCTGAGATCCAAGACAAAATGTGTGGGCACTGTTCTGCCCACTCTTTTTCTGAGAAAATAGCCTGCTCCCACCTTTCAGTGTTTGTAGCCAGCCAATGAATGAAATCATAGCAATAATTGACACACTAATTATCTGGGGAAGGGACTTCCTGGTTCATTTTTAAGCCTTGGGAGGAGGGTAGGGTCCCTAGTTGAGAAGTGACAGAAGTAATTCAGAAAGCCAGGAATTAGTATAACTATAATCGGGCAGTGGTGTCTACACCAAAACAAAAGGTAGCAGCAAAGGCAGGAGTTCATGATCATTGTAACTCATTGCCTTACTAAAAAAAAGTGTGATTTTAGTGGGAGGGGTAGTCTGTAAACATTTAAAAATTACTCTGACAATGTGTGCAGGTAAAATCCATCATTATTATATCCATATTGCAGGGAGAAGGGCTATGGTGGAGAGAGAGCATGAGTTACTACAGCCCTGCAAGACAGCCCAAGACTGCTGGTTCACTGGACGAATGGCCAATGGGAACCACTTATTGACCTTAGGAGTCTTACACTGAGCGCAATGGGGGGCGGGGGTGCAGTAGGAGGCACTCATGGAGTGGCCAATCTGGATCCCATGAATTGTTCCATTTTAAAATGTAATGTTCAGGGGAAAAAAAGATTAGGGTACAATCCTAACTAGATAGGTGGCTGCCTCTGAATTCAGAGTGACCGCCTATCTAAAGCAAGGCAGGGGAGGCACAAGGGAGATCATTCCCTCTGCGCCTGTCCTGCCTTGCTATTTTTTGCTAGACAGCTGTTTTCGGCTGTCTAGCAGTGGGGAGGGGGACTGACCAGGAGAGGAAGCTGCTATATGACACATTGGAAGTGTCGTACGTGCAGCTCCGCTCTCCCCACCCCAGAATCCCCCCCCCCGGAATGCCCCTTTTCAGTCGCTCCACATTCCTCTTCCAAGTGCAGAGGACAGGGCTTCTCCACGCTGCCTCAGAGGCCATGCAGATGAGAGGGGAGGTCGGTTTTCCGGAAACCAGAAGGATGATGGTCCTGGGGAATCTCAACTTACATGCCGAGGCCGCTATATCCGGGGCAGCTCAGGACTTCATGGCTGCCATGACAACCATGGGGCTGTCCCAACATGTCATTGGCCCAACGCATATAAAAGGACACATGCTTGATCTGATTTTCTCGACTGGGCAGGAGGATGGTGATCTGAAAGTGGGGAAATTAACATCTGTCCCTTTGTCATGGTCAGAACACTTCCTGCTGAGGTTTAGACTCCTGGCAGCCTTCTCCCTCTGCAAGGGTGGGGGACCTATTAAAATGGTCTGCCCCTGAGGCTAATGGATTCCGATGGATTCCAGAGGGCTCTGGGGGATTTTTCTGCTGGTATGGCTGGTGCTCCTGTCGAAATCCAAGTCACTCTGTGGAATGCAGAGATGACTCGGGCGGTTGAAAAGATCGCGCCCCAATGCCCCCTCCCTCTGATCAGAGCCTGGCCAGCTCCTTGGTATACACCTGAGCTAAGGGCAATGAAGCAAGAGGGGAGACGGCTAGAACGCAGGTGGAGGAAAACTCGTGCTGAGTCTGACCGAACACAGGTAAAAGCCCACTATCAAGCCTACTCTGGGAGGGTGGCAAAGAGACAATTCTTTTCCACCAGCATTGCATCTTCTCAGTGTTGTCCAGTGGAGATTTTCCGAGTGGTTCGCGGCCTGTTACATTCTGGGCCAGGGAGAGAGACAGTGGAACCCTCGGTGGCACACTGTGATAAGTAAGCAAGGCCCATTGAATTCCGCGACGGATCTCAGTGAGGCCGAATGCCAGTGCATTCGGCCCCCTGAAATCCGTCGCAGAATGAAGCCCCCCCCTCCCACCCCATGAAAGGTGTGCGGGACGAAGTCCCCACCACCCCCACCCCACGAAAGGCGCACAAAACGGAGCACTTTCCTGCTCCCGTCCACGCTCCTTTGCGAATGGCGGCCGTCCTGCGGCCGCCATTCGCTTTCTCCTCTTTCTAGCCGTGATAGGCTATGTAACTACTTACGTGGCCTATCACGGCTAACGCAGGGACACCATTTGCATCCCTACGGAGGCCATGATAGGCTACGTAAGTATTTACATAGCCTATCATGGCAGGGGGGGAAAAAACTCAGGCAACCCATTTGCGTACGCTAGGGTTTTTCCCCCTGCTGTGATAGGCTACATAAATATTTACGTAGCCTATCACGGCTCAATACAGGGACGCAAATGGCGGTGGCTACGACAGCCGCCATTTGTGTCCCTGCAGGGCTGCCCAGCAGCTGAATGTCTGGCTGCGGGTAGCCAGAGCCGGCCGGCGGCTCCATGGCTTGGCCGCGGAGCGGAGCCGGCTGGGCAGGATTGCGGGGGGAGGGACAGAGTGCCTCCCCCCGTCGAGGATTCTGGGGGGAGGGACGGAGCGCCTCCCCCCCACCGTGGATGCCCCTGCGTTGAGCCAGATAAGGGATTCATACATCTCTAGAATTTGACCCCTGCAGGTAGCATAGGGGAGGAGAGGTGAAGTAGACTACCTCAGGCTGTCCCTAAAGTAGGGATGTCAGAGAATTCCATGATGATCTCGGTGAGGCCGAATGCCAGTGCATTTGGCCCCCCGAAACCCATTGCAGAACAAAGCCCCCGCTCCCCCAACCCACAAAAGGTGCGTGGGACGAAGTCCCTGCTGCCCCCTCCCCACGAAAGGCATGCGAAACGGAGCACCTACCTGCTCCCGTCCGCGCTGCTGTGCGAATGGCGGCCGTCCTGCGGCCGCCATTTGCATCTTCCTCTTCAGCCATGATAGGCTACGTAAATACTTATGTAAGGGACGCAAATGGCGGCTGTCATAGCCGCCGTCATTTGTGTCCCTTTCTTTCGCCGTGATAGGCTGCGTAAATACTTACATAGCCTATCACGGCAGGGGGGAAAAAAACCCAGCGTACGCAAATGGCGGCGGCTACCATTCAGGAAATAGCTTTCCTGAAGAAATCAACTGCTTGGGATAGGGAAACTGGAATTAAAATTGGAACACCCCATCCAGGTTTTGCACATGCTCAGGGAAACCTGCTTACTGTTTCCCGCCCCCACCGTGATAGGCTATGTAAATACTTACATAGCCTATCACAGCGAAAGAAAGAGACGCAAATGACGGCGGCTACGACAGCCGCCATTTGCGTCCCTGCAGGGCTGCCCAGCGGCCAGATGTCCAGCTGCGGGCGGCCGGAGCCGGCCGGCGGCTCCGTGACTTGGTCGCGGAGCGGAGCCAGCTGGCCAGGATTCCAGGGGGAGGGATGGAGCACCTCCCCCCCCCACAGCGGAACCCGGCAGAGCCAGGTAAGCGGGGTATCGTACACCCCTACCCTAAAGACATTTTGCTGCCTAAGGCAGAGCTCCCCAAGTCAAGGCCCAAGTCAATGTTGGTCAAGTTATTTTGAGGCCTCTGCCCTTCCCTGGCAGTAAAAATACAAGAACAACAAATTAAATAATTAATTTGCCCTTTCATGACACCCAAAATCAGGTGCCTGAGGGAGCCACTTTACTCAACCTAACGCTTGGGCTGGTTTTGACTATACAGCAGGAACTGGCAATTTTGGAGGTCCAGGAGCCATTTTTGCCCTCCTCCCATAGGCCACCCATCCCATGGGTGCCAAAAACAGGAGGATGGAATAAAAAATGTAAAAGATAAAAACGAAATGGTGTCCAGAGCTACTACGGTACCAGAGGAAGCGAGCCTGTGTACACCAGTGGCTGGGGAACATGGGTGGGAGGGTTCTGTTGCACTTGTGTCCTTCTTGTGAGTTCCTGGTCGAGAGCTGGTTGGCCACTGTGTGAACAGAATGCTGGACTAGATGGACCATTGGTCTGGTCCAGCAGGGCTCTCCTTATGTTCTTATGTACAGGTGTAGCAGCTATGGAGCTCTAGTAGCTATAGAGATCCCAAAAGGTCGAAATTAGCATGCAAACAAGCTTAATTTTGACCCTTTTGGAGCTCCGTAGCAGCTCCAGATGCCATTTTGTCTGAAAAATATAATAATTCCATTGGTCCCTCCAAATTTCAGAGGGTGGGGCTGTACTGGGGGGCTGCCAGGGCCACATGCATCCTGTGAGCTGCATGTTAACTACTCCTACTATACAGAGGTAGAATAAGTACAACCAGCGCCCTCAGTTTCTTACCTTCACATTTTCTGGCCATTGAGATGAAGTTGCCAAGTAACTTGTTAGAATGGCACCACAAATTTTTCACATGTTTATTAAATGACTTTAAAAAAACTGCCCTAAGGTTAAAACACTGGTTGTCGTTTTTTACTAGATGTTCCTTAAAATATTGTTTAAAAATGTTTGCAGTAAACCAAGCATGGATCATTTGAAGAGAACATCACTGACCTACAAGTTTGCTAGGAGCTCAGATTTGATACAAAGGACATGGATAGAACTGCTGTAATCAATGCAGCCTTTCCAAAGAGCCTCTTGACTCATCAACATTTAAATAAAGTTTCCATGTTTTTGGTCAATGCCCTAACAAACTACATTGGTTAGACATTCACAATCAATTCCCAAGTGGTGATACATTTTCATAAAATCAAGCAGGTTTCGTGATTAAACTCACTCATGGGAGAAATGTGGCCTTTTTTATTTTTGTTTTTGCAATAGGTGAAAGTGAAGCTCAGCTATGCCAAGGCTGGCAGTCCTAAAGTCAAGATAGACCCTCAATACTGTGCATGTTTCAGATAGGGGAGAAGGGTTATTTCTAGTGAAACTGTTCAGGAACCCTCCGAAAATGATGGCTTACAGTTAAAGAAAAGCTTTCTGGCATAACACTCTGCAATTGCATGAATCTCTTGAACAGCCTTCCCCATCCTGGTGTGCTCCAGATGTTTTGGACTACAACTCCCAGCATTCCTGACCATGGGCATGCCAGCTGGGGCTGATGGGATTTGTAGTCCAAAACAGCCAGACGGTGCCAGGTTGGGGAAGCCTGCCATAGAAGAGCTACTCTGTAGTACACCATGTTTTGTTAGCTGGCAGGGGGAGAGAGCACAGCGGCCACTGGTCCTGTACTCCATCAAAATGGAAAGGAAAGTCTTTTGTGGTGGAGGCAGCATGGATGGTTTTGACAGGGGGCAGGAGAATGGCTGAAGCTAGGGTGGCCACTTGTCACCAAAAAAGAGGACATGTGGCACCAAAAAAGAGAACAACAATTGGCATACATTTGCATGTGCTTATTTCTATGTATAGACGCAAACTTAACCATTATTATTATAATTAAAGTAGAAATACAGTGCATCTGACTATCATAGTGAGGCCCCCAGGCCTCATCTACACCAGGCTTTTACTCTGGTTCTGCTCCGCCCCCAGGTCGATCATGGGAGATGATGCACGCCCCTCCCCTTAGCTAATGCAGCGTTTCTTGCCCTAGATCTGGGGGGGGGTTGAAACTCGATTTGTGGCGGGTTTTCCAGTCACAGTGGCTTCAGTGCAGTTGGGGAGTCCCTGTGACCTCAGCTGGCTTCAGTGCAGGCTGGTGGAAGCAGCACCAAGAAGGGAAGAGTTGGGGGCTTATGTCTACCGGGAAGTAACTCATTGCCTTGGGGATGGGAGTCAGCCCTGCTGCTTTGAAAACATGGTGTTTGACCCTGTGCTCGCTTGCTGCCTGCCTCTTTAAATACTCACTGAGCAGGAGTGGAGAGAGGAGCATATCTAGGGATGGCAGAGAATTCCGCCACGGACTCCAGTGAGGCCGGATTCTTTAGAATCCACCCCCCCCCGAGTCTGTGGTGGAACGGCCTCCCTCCCCCATGCCACCCCGTGGAATCCCCCCAGGACAGACCTACCTGGTGGCGAATGCGGATGCAGCAGCAGCTCCGGCGGCGGCGAAGGAAGCGGTGGCGGCAGCTCCAGCCACTGCCAGGCTGCTGTGGCCGCAAATGGCAGCCGTCGTAGCAGCCGCCATTTGCGTCCCTATGCTAGCCCGTGATAGGCTACATATATATTTACATAGCCTATCACAGCTAAAGCAGGGATGCAAATGGCGTCCCCTACGCCATTTGCGTTCCCACTTTAGCCGTGATAGGCTTCGTAGCCATGATAGGCTACATAAATATTTACATAGCCTATCACGGGCTAGCGTAGGGACACATTTGCATCTGCAGCAGCCTGGCAGCGGGTGGAGGCCCCGCTGGGGGTTGGCCTGGCTGGCGGCTCTGCAGATTGGCCGCAGAGCAGAGCCGGCCGGACAGGATTCCGGGGGGGGGAGGAACAGATCGCCTCCCCCCCCATTGAGGATTCCGGGGGGAGGAACAGATTGCCTCCCCCCACCAGCGGACCCCAGCGGAGCCAGGTAAGTTGGGTTTCGTACACCCCTATATAATCAAGGCTGCTATGTATGGAAGTGCAAAGGTATGCAGAGCCGTACTGATTTTAAAAGCTTCACGGGCTGGAGCGGGGAGGGAGCAAGCCTCCTTGTCTCCCCGCACCTACCCATTTGATGACATTCAGTTCTACTTGTTTGCCCCATGCAAATGGATTTTTTCAAATGTATGTACCGCATTACTGGCTACCATTTCCCCTAGGAGGAGTTAACCTGATTTCATGAAAACCCATATTTAAACGGAACCGCCTCAGAATCCGTTTCCATGTAGGTTGGCTCCAGGCGACCTCTGCGCCTTGCTCAGTGTGCTCTCCAGGTGCAACTTGAAAGCCTAGCTCTTCCTTCTGATGGCCTTCCTTTATCTTGATACTGGACATGGATAGACAGCATCCAAACAGAGGATGCCTTCAAACAGAAAACTGTCCTCTGTAAAAGAGGACCCATGGTCATCCTAGCAGGTGAGGGTGAGCCTTCCACAAGGTAATCTGATTGGCTCAGGATTTTTCCCATTTTTGTTGGGCAATTTTTGGGGGGAGGGGGGGAATCCCAATAGAATCCAAGAAACCCCTCAGATGGTTTGCCCATCACTATGCAGTTCATCATACCTGCTACTTCCTTCTGCGTATTGCCCATAATATATTTGAGTACAGTCCACATTCCAATAAAGTCAATAATAAAACGTCTGTGGTTTTTGGGGGCTTGCTTCCTACCCTACTTAGCTGTTCTGATGCTTATGTCTTCTCAACTTCAAAGTATACACAGAATTCCACATGAGCAAAAAATTGTCCCATACTTTTCTGTACAACAGGGAACCGCGCAGGTGCATACCTAACACTTTCAGATCAAGAAGAAGAAGAAGAAGAAGAAGAAGAAGAAGAAGAAGAAGAAGAAGAAGAAGAAGAAGAAGAAACAGGAAGCCCCTGTACACCAGGCACTAAAGCAGCAACCAAACTTCACCAAAACTTCATGCAAAAGAATTTCCATAAAATGAGTGACATTTCCCAAGGAAATTGTTTAATCCCTAACTGCTAATTGAAAATAAACTGTATTAATGAAAGGATGGAGAAAAGGACAGATGGGCAAATCCAATGTTGCGTGACTGGACTTCTGTTCATGCAATGGGACTTCTCCTTGCTCCCTGCACGCTCCCTACATGCCACAGTATCTGCCCCAGAGGATCCCCCAATCCTCTGGCAAAGGGAATCCACTTTCTGCAGAACCTCAGCTTCTGCGGAGGAGAAAGGCCCTTGCAATGCAATCTTTTTGGGAACTGGTTTTGCACATCTCTGTCAGATACTGATCAGAGCTCTCTGTGGGACTTTGGTCAGGCTGTTCTCTGCCCCATTTTTGGAAGTCTCTCAATGGAAGTATGCATGCCTCCTTATAAATAGTTCCCATTTAACTTTGTGTCAATGAAGCTTTTAGTGGCTTACCAATCTGTTCCTGAATCTGCTTATGTAACATGCAGCAAAGGATGACATGGGGAAATATAAATGCTTATATAACAATAGAGTGGGGAGGAAAACCAATTATAGGTAAAAACACATAGCCATTAAAAACTTAGCAAAGCAATCAAAGCATATAACAAGGTCCAAAAATGTTTTACGTTGAGAATCAGGCATTAGACTGTTAAAGAAAACGATATTTTCTTTCTTCAACCTTAACATGTCTCTGAGTTAACTTTGTGTTGTAATGTGTTTAAAAATATTTTCTTTTCCAGCATTCTCAGTAAACATCCTTTAGAGAGGGGAGGGGGAAAGCCAACTTCTAATTAACCATTTGTGTTTCTCTTGCAGAAAGTCAAATCCAGGAATCTATGTGCATGTGTTCTCTCACATCTACATGTTTCTGCCCAGGGCACCAAATATTTTATGCTTATACGATCCTGGAAGAAGTCCAATGCTGTGTGACATCTCTAACCAATAATAGCTAGCTAATTATTACACCTTGAACTTTTAAAATATGAAACTTTTTTCTTTTTTTTTTGCAATTAACCTTTAGTGGAAATAAATGGATTTTGCACTTGGATAATGGCTATAGTTGAGGACCTTGGTCCCATGGAATATTTTGCAGAAGAAGACGAAACTTCTTATCTCTCAGAAGCAGTCACCTTGATTTTGATATTTTGCTCTCAGTTTCCCAATCTTTCTGTTACTTGGTTTTCTTCAAGAGAGAGAGAAATCTTCACAGAAGATGTCCACCAAAGATTGAGACCTCCAACATGATGCCCATGGGCACCAACATGCCCACAGACAACTCTCTTGGAGCCCACCAGGCTCTCTCCACCTCCTGATTTTTATTTCATGTCTTAGTCTTTGTTTCTTTTTAATCAATTATTTTTTAACTAGGAGGCAAGCATACTGAAAAGTGAAGGGCTGCCATCCAGCACCATCTTAATTTGGGTTCAAAAGAGTGTTTTTGTGTTTTGGAGCTCACACTCCACTTCTGCCTTGTACTTAGGTGCAAGTTACTTTTCTTTCAGCCTCACCAGATTGTCTTCTGGGAAATGAGTGTCTTGTGACCAGCTATACCCATGGTAGCAGCCATTTTGTCCATGGGCAAGCCTCCTTGTGGCAGCCATTTTGTGAGAAAGCCCAAAACACTTTCTCAAAATTCTAAATGTGCCCACCAACCCAGAAAGGTCGGTGACCCCTGACCTTAGACATTTTGCCACAAGAAGAGTTACCCCCTCCCTTGCAGCTACAATATTGCCCAGGATTTGAGGGTGCACTGAACAGACATGGCTTCAGTTACATTGATTAACATTGCTGCCTATCACCTGGTTCCCTTGTTCAGTCAGGGTGATCCTGGGAAAGGGAGAGAACCATTTGAAAGAGACAGAGAGGGAGTGAGGAGACTGATGTAGCAGAGTGTGAAAAAGAATAGAAAGGAGGATGGTTAAGCTGGGGGATCAAGGAGATAAGGAAAGATTGAGAGACTCAGACAGATGGGTGAGGACAGAGAATGGGTCAATGTGGCTGATACAGAATGTGATGACGTTGGAGGAAGGGATCGGAGGGAACAGCTCTAGTCTCATCTGCCTTTCAGAAGCACGGAAAGATTCACCTCATCGCAGGGGCTGTTTCCCTCAGCTCTGCTGCCAGTCTCTCTTCACTAGTTTCTTGGCTCTCTTGAGCCTGACCCAGAAAGTGTAGGCTCCATGATGCAGTCTAGCAGGGGGTTACTGCCCCCAGTTGAGTTGTTGACCTCTGCTTGCCCTCAGGGAAGTGAACTGTTGTGCTTCCATCATGTGCATCAGGATGCTTGTGCTCTAGAGATGGATGAATCTGCCAGTTTTGCTTTCTACCCCATTCAGGTTTAAAGAAAAAAATATTTCTTTTTTTTTGTTGTTCTGTTTATGAAGAAATTTGGGACATTCATATGAAAAACACACAAAGCAAATGAAATTCTCACCCTTCTGCATTGGCTAAATTCAATAGACACAGCTATTCCCATTGTGGAGAGGACCATGATGTGGCTGCCTGCATGTAGGGATGTACGAAAATCACTCACCTTTCACGGATTATGCTGATGGTGGGGGGGAGGCGTTCCGTCCCTCCCCCCGGAATCCTGGCCAGGGGGGAGGCGCTCCGTTCCTCCCCCCCAGAATCCTCTGCAGCTGGCTGTGCTCCGTGGCAGCTCCGCGGAGCAGCCAGCCAGGCCCAGCCAGGCCAGAGCCGTCTGCAGCTGGATTTCCGGCTGCAGAGGGCTCTGGGTAAAAAGAAAGAAAGACAGGAAAAAAACGCATACGCAAATGGCGGCGGCTATGACCGCCGCCATTTGCGTTCCTTCTTTTTGGCTGTCTTAATCTACGTAAATATTTACGTAGACTATGACGGCGAAAATAAGGGGAATGCAAATAACGTAGCGGACGCTATTTGCGTTCCCCTTATTTTCGCTGTCTTAGTCTACGTAATTATTTATGTAGACTAAGACGGCCCAAAATAAGGAACACAAATGGTGACGGCCATAGCCGCCACCATTTGCATACGCCTTTCTTTTCTTTTTTTACCCAGTCGTTTTAGGCTACATAAAAACTTACGTAGCCTATCATGTCTGTGTAAAAAAAAAGAACTGCAAATGCTGGTGGAGGCAGCCGGTCGGAAGACCAGCCGCCGAAGCCGCCGCCGCAGCCGCCGCCACCCGGAAGATCCGCCCCAGGTAAGTCTCATCCCGGTGGCAGGCCGATCCGCCACAGATTTTGGGGGGCCAAATGCACTGGCATTCGGCCTCCCTGAGATCCGTGGCAGAATTCTCTGACATCCCTACCTGCATGTTGCTGTTGAAGATGAGGAACCTGTCAGGAAAAAAAGAGGTGGCAACCGCATTTCCACCCCAGAAACAGAGCTGAATACTCAGGGATTCAAAGCCAGTCTTTTAAAGAGCTAAAGACTCAAGCCATCTCCTTGTACTGATGAATGTGTCAGTTTTGCTTTCTCCCAAATTTAAAAGTTTTAAATCACATGATCGTTCCATCTCTATGAAGAACTATGTGAAATGTGGAAAGTTCTTATCCAAAGAAACTGAGCAAAATGTTCACCCATCCCTACTCTGCACACCCGTGTCTGCCCTTTTTTGGACCCAGCATTTTTTGCATCCATCCATCTGAGCTGGTCAGTTTGAAGAAGGGGGCACTGGAGAACTGTGAGTAATAGAGCTCCTGACAGGAATGAAGGGCAAAGAGTTTCAGAATTAGTGTGTCCATTGGGGCAGTGAGGCAAAGCATGTTTTCGCCCATCAAAATCTGGATTTCACATGTACCATTGGAATGATTGCAACATTTAGCCTGGAACCAAGCTTTTTAATAATAGCCATTGTTGTTGTTGTTGTTGTTGTTGTGTTGTTGTCACTGTCATCATCATCAATCATCATCATCATCTAAAGAAATCTGCAAGAAAAACGCATGGCCACCAGCTTTGGGACTGCAGGAATAGTGATGTTGTGAAAGGGAAGTGTCTCACTCCTCATTTCTTGTAGCTGCCCTTGCAACTACAGGTGGATAGTCAGTAGGCCACACCTAGAAGAGGAAACAAGAGCCCTGGTGCTTCAAGGATCACCATCAACAGTAATGGAGAAGCAGGAGTAGTGATGTTGCAAGAGAGGGGAAGTGTCTCACCCCTGGTCACCTTCATCCGCTATGGCAACAGATTTCTGTGCTTCAAAGGAGTGGGTACAAAGCCATGGGAACAAAGAGACCCTCTGCTGCCTGAATGGCACCACATGTGAGATGGCCTTTGAGAGAGGGAAAGATGGCAGGAGTAAGTGAATCACTAGGGTGGCCATATATGTATTGCCTCAAAAGAAAGGATAAAAGAAGACACCACTGTGAATGACACTTGCATATGTTATTGGGCATGTATAAATGCAAATTTGGGAAAAATGAGTATAATTTACATAGAAAAACAATACATCTCACCATAGTGAGGAAGACTGACCAGGTGACCTGTTTGGCTGCTCAATCTGTTGTCCTTGCGCTAACTCTTGATGGGAAGCTTCATGAGTCCTGTTCCCCCTTCTTAGGGTTTTTCAACTTAACCACACTTGGACAGGACCCTTCAAATAGAGGACTATCCTCTGGCAACTCTTCAAACAGAGGATTGTCCTCTGTAAAGTAGGACATCTGGACCGTCTACAAATCACATGTACATCATATGTGCAAATACCTAGTTCACATACATCATTTGTGCTGTGGGTCCAATTGCCACCACACATAAATGTTTGTTGCTATGCCAAGTGTCTGAACAACCATACTGAGTTGAGATTCCAGATACTCAACAATCAAGGCATATGCCAAACACCAGGAGGGTTCTCAGTTTTGATTCCAATTTCCACGAAAAAAGGAAAAATTTTTCCTTTTCCTTCCACCACCGGGGAAGAGGCGTGCTTGCCGCCGCTGGGCCTGCTGCTGCCGCTGCCGCTGGGCCTGCTGCCGCCGCCGCTGCCACCACCACCAGGCCTTCCTTGTGGACTTCTGCCTGGCAGACTGCCAGTCCCTGCAGGACCAGGCCCCCAGGTACCGAGCCAGCTGTGCTGCTCCACCTGCCCCTCCCTGGAGGGGCTACATAAGCTGGCTGGCTGAGGTGGCCTGGGAGAGCCAGGGCCTGCAGGAGAAGCCGCCACCACCACCACCACCACCACCACCACCACCACCACCACCGGGGAAGAGGCGTGCTTGCCGCCGCTGGGCCTGCTGCTGCCGCCGCCGCTGGGCCTGCTGCCGCCGCCGCTGCCACCACCACCAGGCCTTCCTTGTGGACTTCTGCCTGGCAGACTGCCAGTCCCTGCAGGACCAGGCCCACAGGAACCGAGCCAGCTGTGCTACTCCACCTGCCCCTCCCTGGAGGGGCTACATAAGCTGGCTGGCTGAGGTGGCCTGGGAGAGCCAGGGCCTGCAGGAGAAGCCACCACCACCACTACCGAGGAAGAGGCGTGCTTGCAGCCGCTGGGCCTGCTGCCGCCGTCGCCGCTACCACCGCCATCAGGCCTTCCCTGTGGACTCCTGCCTGGCATTTTTAAGGGGATTTTAATTGTTTTGTTTGTTTGTTTTATTTTGTTGGGGGGGATTTTGTTGTGTTTTTAGGGGTGGGTAGCCTGCCTGATAGGCGGGAGCGAGGGGGCATGTGTCCACCTGATGGAGGCAGTGGGGGGAGTGTTGGGGGCCAGAACATACCGAGGCTGGGCGGCAGGCGCTGGCGAAGCGCTAGGGGCAGGCCATGCCAGCTAAGGGGAACAAGGGAGAGATGTGTAGTATCTGTCCCCTGCTCCGGGCCTGTCCAGAGCCAAAGGATGGCTGGGGGAGGCGTGACCCCATCTTCTGGCCTTCGTTTGCTGCTCTGCAATGCCAGGTCTGTTACCCAGAAAACCTCCCTCATCCATGACATGATCCTGGATGAGGGTGCAGACCTGGCATGTATTACGGAGACCTGGCTGGCCGAGGCTGCTGCTCCAACCCTTGCAGCCATGTGTCCAGCTGGATTTTCGTATGCACAGCAGCCGAGGGCTGGGGATCGGGGAGGGGGAGTGGCTGTTATCTACCGAGAGTCCTTGGTCTTCACCAGACCCCCTCTCCGGGAGACCAAGGTTGTTGAGTGCATGTACTGGAGGTTGGGCCCGAAGGGCAGTCTGGGGATTCTGCTCGTGTACCGTCCACCCCGCTGCATGACTGACTCCCTGGCCGAGGTGCTTGAGGTGGTCTCTGATGTGCGTGTACAGTCCCCTAACTTACTGGTGTTGGGGGACTTCAACGTACATTCGGAGGCCATCCTCACAGGAGCACCTCGGGACTTCATGGAGACCATGGCCTCCTGGGAGCTGCACCATATTCTAACTGGGCCCACCCATGTAGCCGGTCATGCACTAGACCTTGTGTTTGTTTCTGGAGAAGCGGGGAGTGATCTGGAAGTCGGGGGTATATCCACCACCCCCTTGTCATGGTCAGATCACTATCTGGTGATGTTGGACTTCTCGGTTCCACAACCCCTCCGCAGGGGTGGAGGACCCATTAAAATGGTCCGCCCCAGGCGTCTTATGGATCCAAATGGATTCCTGAACGCGCTTGGGGATTCTCTGGGGCATGCCAACGGCCACTCGGTCGAGACCCTGGTGGGTGGCTGGAATGCCGCAATCACCGGGGCATTAGATCAGGTGGCTCTGAAACGCCCTCTCCCCCTGAACAGGGCTCGGACTGCACCATGGTTCAATCCGCGGTTACGAGCTCTGAAACAGGAGGTGAGACGGCTAGAGCGCCGGTGGCGGAAGTCTCGCTCCAAAGACGATCAGACACGGGCTAGAGCTATATCTTCAGCCTATCACGTGGCGGTGAAGGCAGCAAAAAAGGAATATTATGCTGCCTCCATCGCGTCTGCAGAGTGCTGCCCCAGGAGGCTGTTCCAAGTGGTCCGGAGCCTGGTCGGTCCTGTGGCTCCGGAACCACTGGAGCATTCTAAGGCCTCCTGTGAGGCTTTGGCAAGGCACTTTGCAGATAAAATTGATCAGATTAGGTGTGTTACTCTGCACACTGTGGATACAGTTAGTGAGCAGGAGGCGGCCTGTGGCAAACCAGTTTTGTGGGATCGGTTCCAGCTTCTTCCTCCTGATGAAGTGGACAAGGTGCTTTCATCTGTAAGGCCGACCACCTGCTTACTTGATCCTTGCCCATCTTGGCTCATTATGAGCTGCAGAGAGAGACTGGGTGAGGGGATCAAGGCGGTGGTGAACGCCTCCCTTGAGGAGGGAGTGATGCCATCAGCCCTCAAGGAGGCAGTGATAAGACCGCTCTTAAAGAAGCCCTCCTTGGATCCTCAAGTTCTGAACAACTTTCGCCCAGTCTCAAATCTGCCATTTTTGGGCAAGGTGATTGAGCGGGTGGTGGCAGTGCAGTTGAAGGCACACTTGGAAGAAACTGATTATCTAGACCCATTTCAGTCGGGCTTCAGGCCTGGGCATGGGACAGAAACGGCCTTGGTCGCCTTGGTGGATGATATGAGGAGGGCTCTGGATAGGGGTGAATGCTCCTTCCTTGTTCTCCTCGACCTCTCAGCGGCTTTTGATACCGTTGACCACGGTATCCTCCTGGACCACCTGGAGGGGTTGGGCATTGGAAACACTGTATTGCGGTGGTTCCAGTCCTTCCTCTCTGGCAGGTACCAGAGGGTAGCACTGGGAGAGGAGGTTTCGGACCCGTGGCCACTTACTTGTGGGGTGCCACAGGGTTCCATCCTCTCCCCGATGCTATTTAACATCTATGTGAAGCCACTGGGAGCTATCATCAGGAGGTTTGGGGTGCAGTGTCATCAATATGCGGATGACACTCAGCTCTACCTCTCATTCAAATCTTCACCAAGGTTGGCCGTAGAATCCCTGTCCAAATGTCTGGAGACGGTGAGTGGCTGGATGGGGAGGAATAAGCTGAAGCTCAACCCTGACAAGACTGAGGTACTTTTGGTGGGAGACAAGAGGAGGCTGGGGGATGTTGACCTGGTGTTGAATGGGGTACAGCTACCCTTGAAAGACCAGGTCCGCAGCCTGGGGGTCATTTTGGACTCCCAGCTGTCCATGGAGGCTCAGGTGTCAGCTGTGAGCCGGACAGCGCTGTATCAACTCCATCTGATACGGCGGCTGCACCCCTACCTTCCTGACCATCTGCTCCCATCGGTAGTACATGCCCTGGTCTCCTCTCGTTTAGACTACTGTAATGCGCTCTACGTGGGGTTACCCTTGAAGACGGTTCGGAAACTGCAGCTGGTACAGAACGCGGCGGCTCGCCTGATTAAAGGCAGCCACCAGCGAGATCACATCACTCCAGTGCTGAAGGAGTTGCACTGGTTACCAGTTGTTTTCCGGGCCAAATTCAAGGTGTTGGTTTTGACCTTTAAAACCCTATATGGTTCCGGCCCAGCGTATCTTAAGGAGCGCCTCCAGCAACACCAGACAGACCGCTTAACAAGATCAGCCTCGGATGGCCTTCTCTCTGTCCCATCAGCCAGGACAGCTAGACTGGTGGGGACGAGGGAGAGGGCCTTCTCTGTGGTGGCCCCCACTCTGTGGAACTCCCTCCCTAGGGAACTCCGTCATGCCCCCTCTTTAATGAGCTTCCGTCGTGCATTAAAAACGTGGTTGTTCAGGCAGGCATTTGGGGTGGGTTAGGGTATTTTTTAAAAAAAAATTATGGTAAAATTTTATTGTTTTAAATTGTTTATGGTGGGTTGTACATCGCCCAGAGTGGCTGGGTGACCAGTCAGATGGGCGATTAATAAATTTAATAAATAAATTTAATAAAAATAAATAAATAAAATCCATCTCCCCATTCGAATTTCAGCTGGTTTCATTTGTACATACAGGTTTCACTCACAGTGCCTCTGGGTTTTGTATTCTTAAAGCAACATAAACAGATAATCGTTTTTGCACATGGATACTTTCCTTCTAAAAATCAAGCTGGTTTAAAGGACAGAGCTGAGTCAAATAAGTATTTTTAGTCATTCGTGTTAAAAGTACCAACAAATTTATTTTAAACTATTTCAAATGTAGGTCAAATTTTATGTGTGTGTTTTTTAAAAATTCCAAATGGCATTCTAAATACAAAAATACTTGCATAAATCCAAAATGCTTTTACAAAGTAAAACACCTCCACGAAGACTTATGAAGAATATAATCCTATGCATATCTACTCAAAAGTAACTCCTATTGTTTTCAATGGGACTTACTCCCAGGTAAGCAAACTAAAACTGGGATAACTTGTATGTATGTGGTTTAAATTGTACATGAGTTTGTTTTAGTTTTCCAAGGACTTAAATATAATCACACCAATTTACATACAGATCTCCATGCAGTTCTCATTTCCAAACTAAAATTGACACTGTGTGTACAGAGCTTTTTTTAAAAAAAAAAAGTTATGGACACAATCCTATGCATGTTTAGACAGAAAGAAGTCCTACAACACCCAGCATTCCTAAATTTAGGGTTGCATTGCATCCTAAAATCATTTTGATCAGCTATTCAGTAGAGCAGTTGTCGGCAAGCTGGTTCCCTCCAGATGTTTTGAATGACAACTGCCATAGTCCCAGACCATTGGCCATACTGGCTGATGAGACTGATGGGGCTGTAGTCCGAAATAGCCAGAGAGCACCAGGTTACCTACCCCTGCAGTAGGGGAAGGGGTTAGATTGTCCCGTCTGCTCCCCCACCCCCACCAAACATCTATTAGGTGGGAATTTCACCTAGCTGAAAATGCTCCCCACAGCCAGCCCCACTTAGTCCACATACATATCTTTGAACCAGGAATAATAGAAATAAGGTGTATCTATAGTATCGTATATTTAATTATACAATTAACATTTATATACAGGTTAGATCCAGACTTAGCCATCGAGCAGATCCATTGAAATCAACAGGCCTTAAAGTTGATCACAACTAACCTATGTCCCAATGATTTCAATAGGTCCACTCTATGTATGACTAAGTCTGGATCCAACCCTTTAAAGATAACATTAAAATAATACAATATTTATATTTCTCTAATCTCTTAACAATAACATAAAATACTTAGGCCCTGAAGAAGGCAATGGTTTACGTTGGACTAATGTGGTTTAAGTCATATAGGGAGTTGCTTTAAAGGTGTTATCTCTTAGACCAGCCTTTGCCAACCTGGTATCCTCCCGGTGTGTTGGACTACAACTCCCAGCATTCTCCACTGGCTACGGGATGCCGAGAGTTCTAGTCCAACACACCTGAAGGCCTTCAGGTTGGGGAAGTCTGTTATAGACCAAGATCATTGTCTTAACATAAGAGAATTAGTCGAATCATTAGGGAGCATGCTCACAAAAAGATCTTTTTAAAGGAGAAATGTGCCGAAGAAAATATGTCTCACCACTCCTTGTATCCTTTTAAAACTGGGGAGTACCAGAAAGGTTTCAATGTTGCACACAGTCTTTCCATGCAGATATCAAGTGCTGTCCCTTATCTCCAAAGTTCTCAGCCAAGGCCTGTACTTGAGGTAGAGAAGGACATTCTCTTTCTGCTGGCTTTTGGCCAAGCTGTTGGTCTCAGAATCCTTATCCTACTGTTTTCTTCAGTGTCCAGTAGATGCTGCCAATGTATTGTAGATGCCTCATTATTGTTGGAGGGGATGCCCATAGGACACTGTCCCCACTGAGGTGTTTACGCTAGCCTATCCCTCTGATTACTGTGAGTGTAGGACCCACCTAAGTAATCTGTGCCTTACATTTAGCAGGCCTCTCCCTCAAAAAACTTGTAACCCATTTATTTAAACCTGAATCTGCCCAATCATATCTAAAGCAGGTTTATTTTTATAGCAAGAGGGGTGCATGCATGAGCCCTTCCCATGCCAACTGCTTTACTTCCTGTAGCTCCTAGCACTTTTCTTTCCCAGCCAAGCTCGCTTCCAGTATTGGAACTCAGCTGAACAGAAAAGCACCTGGGAGTAGGGATGTATGAGAAATTATTCCGTTCTTTTTTTCCTAGTATTTACCTCCTGAACCCAAATGTGGATTTGAATGCAATCTGCAGTTGAGTTCTGTACACGTCCAAGCTTGTGATGTGATTCATGGACCAAAAGAAGCGTGTTCGACAGACATGCGTACGTTTGAAAAATGCACATGAAAAATGCATACTTTTTAGAAATGCATACAGACACGCCTTAATCAATGGGAGAGGAATGTGTCCATTGAAAAACTGCACACAGCTAATGCATACCTTTGGGAAAATATACATGGAAATGCACATGAATTTTCATGCACACAATTGATGTATACATTTTGGAAAATATGCATGAAAATGCACACTAAGTTTCATCTGAAAACAAAAAAACCAAGGATCACACCTAAAATGGACATGAGTTGGAACGAGCCTCAGGGCAGAATTCAGAGAACCTCCATGAGCTCAGGTTTTGCTGATTTGCACAGCCCTACCTGGGAGACAGACTGCAGTGAGAAAAGCACTGGCTGGGGAGAGGTTTTAACACCCTTCCAATGCAACCCTTTGGTCTAAAACGTGACCCACCTGCCTTTAAACTAGGGATACGCATCTTACCTTGGAGCCAGCGCAAGAGGCAGCAGGTATTCACAGACCCTGGCGGGGCGCCTTTTCCATTGGGAATTGGGACTGGCCATTTAATCTGATGAGTTACACCAGCACCCAGTTGACTTCCAAGCACCATTTTAATATTAAAGACCTACCTGGCTTGTGATCTGCATACTTTAAGGATGGCCTTAGAATCATAGAATCATAGAAGAACAGGGTTGGAAGGGGCCTACAAGACCATCGAGTCCAACCCCCTGCTCAGTGCAGGAATCCAAGTCAGAGCATCCCCGACAGATGGCTGTCCAACCTCATCTTGAATGCCTCCAGTGTGGGAGAGCCCACTACCTCCCTAGGGAATTGGTTCCATTGTTGTATTGCTCTAACCGTCAGGAAGATTTTCCTGATGTTCAGCCGGAATCTGGCTTCCTGTCACTTGAGCCCATAATTCCATGTCCTGCACTCTGAGATGATCGAGAAGAGATCCTGGCCTTCCTCTCTGTGACAACCTTTCAAGTACTTGAAGAGTGCTATTATATCTCCCCTCAGTCTTCTCTTCTCAAGGCTAAACATGCCCAGTTCTTTCAGTCTCTTTTCATAGGGCTTCGTTTTCCTTCTCCTACATGAATCAGCCTGAACTAGAGATGTATGAAAGTCACTTACCGTTTTGCGGATCTGCTTCGCAGTGGGGGGGAGGTGCTCCGTCCCTCCCCCCAGAATCCTCGACAGAGGGGGAGGCACTCCATCCCTCCCCCCGGAGTCCTGCCCGGCCGATTCCGTGGAGCCACCAGCCAGCTCCGCCAGCAGCCAGACATCCGACCGCTGGGTAGCAGGGACACAAATGGCAGCTGCCATAGCCGCGGCCGTTTGCGTCCCTGTATTCAACCGTGATAGGCTACGTAAATATTTACATAGCCTATCACATCTGGGTTAAACAAAAAAAACAAAAAAAAGTGTACGCAAATGGCGGAGGCTACGGCGGCCGCCATTTGCGTTCCTTACTTTTCGCCGTTTTAGTCTACGTAAATATTTACGTAGACTATTACGGCAAAAATAAAGGGGAACTGCTCAGTGCACTCAGTGTAGTGCACTACAATAGCGTAGTGGGCACTATTTGTATTCCTTTTGGATTCGTCGTTTTAGCCTACAGAAATATTTACGTAGACTAAAATGGTGAAAAATAAGGAACACAAATGGCGGCTGCCGTAGCTGCCGCCATTTGCATATGCTTTTTTTTTTTTTTTTACCCAGACGTGATAGGCTACGTAAGTCTTTACGTAGCCTATCACGTCTGGGTTAAAAAAAAAAGACCAGACTGCAAATGGTGGCGGTGGCAGCCGGTCGGAAGACCAGCCGCTGCCGCTGCCGCCGCCGCCGCCATCCGGAACATCCGCCCCAGGTAAGTCTCAACCTGGGGGGGATCCGCAGGGGTGCGGGGGTTGGCAGGCCATTCCACCACAGATTTCGGGGGGCGAATGCCAGTGCATTTAGCCTCACTGAAATCCGTGGCGAAATTCTCCGCCATCCCTAGCCTGAACATGAAGATATTAGTGGAGCTTCTTTGAGCTCTCCTGCCATCAAAGAAGAGTATAAATTCTCCAAACTAGGCTGGCCCCATCATGCACTAGAGTGAAGCGACCTGCTTCAGGCACAACTTTGAGAGGCGCGGGGGGCAGGGGGTAGGGGACAAATAAGGGCAGGTGTTGGTGTCTGAATGGTGCAACAAGACCATTAAAAGTGATGGCCATGGGAGAGGCACCATTTGGGGGTCTGCTTCAGACAGCAACATTTCTTAGGCTGGAACTGTCTCAAAATTAAATAAATAAATCATAAAATAAACTCTGAATGCCAGATATTGGAACAAACTGCAAGAGAGACCTGTTTCCTTCATGTTCTGCTTGTAAACTTCCCCAAAACACTTCGCCAGCCAGGGTTGGAAACACAATGCTGGACTAGATGGACCATCACTCTAATCCAACAAAGAATTTCTTACATTCTTACGTTTTAGTGTGAAGTTAATGTGGCTTCAGACAAAACCTTTCCTCATGAGTTATAAGCACATGTGGGGAGGTATCCTGACCCCCATGCTGCAGCTGTGAAAATGGGGCCTACATGTTTACCACCAACCAGGATCCCACATCACATGAGAGACTTTGTCATCTTGTTTGTTGGTATGTTGATATGCATTGGGCCACTTTTTACAGTCTCCGAACACGTGGCCAGTGGATACATGGACGGCTGGTGCGCAGTGAGGGGGCAGGGGCAGTGTCCCCCTTAGTCTGAAGTTCCTTCAGTTAGTTTGAATTGATCTCATTAATTAGTAGGACCTGTCTTAAGTAGTTTAGGATTACAAAGAGATCAGTGCATCCATACTATTCAAGTAGTCCCACAATATTCTTTGAGGGAACGTCCCTACACCAGATACATTAAGTTCATTCATGCCATCATCCCAGTGCCTTAGCTATACTTAGCATAGTGTGGTTTGGTGTCCTGCTTTTCAGAGGAAGTCCTCTATTTGAAGGTCTCCTTAATTTGAAGGGCTGTGCAGTCTGAGGCATTTTTAAAGGCCCAGCTATGCCCCTATCTGGAGAGGAATAACCTGGCTTTAGTAATCTATGCTCTGATAACCTCCAAGTTAGATTACTGCAATGCACTCTATATGGGGCTTCCTTGAAAAGTCTTCAGAAGCTGCAACTTGTGCAAAATGTGGCAGCCACGTTAATAACAAGGACCAGAAGATCTGAGCATATGACACCAATTCTGCCCTCCTTGCATTGGGTGCCTATATGTTTCTAAGCCCGATCCAAGGTGCTGGTTTTAATCTATAAAGCCTTATGCAGCTTAGGTCCCCGATGACTGATGGAGCACCTCTCCCAGCATGAACCTACCCAGACACTGCAATCAACATCTGAGATCTTCCTCTGAGTGTCTTCTCCAAGGCAGCCTCAGAAGGTAGCAATAAGGGGGAGATCCTTTTCAGTGATATCCCCCTGATTATGGAATGATCTCTCCACTGAGGCCCACCTGGCACCAACACTGTCATCTTTCCAGCATCAGGTTAAGACTGCCCTCTACTCCCAGGCATTTGACAGCATATGATGGGGCATTTATGTCAGTTGCTTTTATTAAAAAAAGCATTTTTTTTATACCAGAGGGACCATTTGCGTCCCTCTGGTATCTCACTGTAACTGTTATAGCTGTTTAAATTGTTTTAAACATTGTATGATAAAGATTTTATACTACATTTTTATTATCTAGTATTTATGATTTGTAATTTTTTGTGAACCACCCAGAGGGCTTCAGCTATTGGGTGGTATAGAAATGAAATTAAATAAATAAATGAAATGAAAGAAAATAATAAAATAAATAAGGATAAAGAACCCTAAGAAGGGAGAGAAAGGACCTTCAAGTTGCCTATCAACGGTTAGCAACTAGACAGCAAACAGTAGGTACACAGGCCAGCTGGTCAGAATCTTTCCCACTACGGTGAGATGTATTTCTATTTAAATGATAGTAATTATTTCTAAATGTGCATCTATAATACACATTCCCATATGCAAATGCTATGCAAATCTGTGGTCTCTTCTGACCTCTTTTTTTGGTGATTCATTTCCTCTTTTTGACAATGTGTAAGTGAACTGAACACCCTCACCTAGCATAACAGGGATTGGTAAAAGGGATCTTTCCCCCTTCTTCAATGAGGTCTGTACCTATACCTATAACTATACATACAATGTGAATTAAGTAAGAATTTAATTGCAAGCCACTAATTCATGGGTGTTTTGTAAATTTTACAAACTTTCGAATATATTGCAGCCTCTATTCTGACTGAGTCACCTTTGCAAAGGAAAAGAAATCTCAGCAAGTTGTGTTTTTTTGATGTGAGGGAGAAAAGCGAATGGAAATAAAAAAGAACTTTAAAACTGTCAGTCAAGATTGGCCTGAATTCCAGAGATACAGAACACCTGCAGATTCCACCGACTTTGGCGGGTGTTTACATTTTTTGCAAGTCAGGCCACTTGGGCATAATATTAGCAGGTTATTTTCTCTCGCTTGGCAGTAGCAGCAGGCTGCATACTCTCTTATTATTCAACCTCGAAAATTGTTTGCTTCCCTTGGTAATGAGACTCTGTCCCCAATTCATAAGTGCATGATAGGTTCTTATTTCAGAAATGTGACAGAACATGAGAGATGCTGTCGCTCCGCGCAATCTTCCCCAGCCTTTGTGACCTACTGCAAAGAGGCAAAACAAAGGAACAAAATGGATTGTTTTATGATTTGTTAGCTGAGGTGAAAGGAGCTTATGTCTCAATCTGTAGATTTAAAAATGCCACAGATACTCACTGGCATGTGAGTATATTTGCAATATACTATGGCTGTCGTCATGAAAGCAATTATTCAAGAGGCAGTAGGACAGCCCCAGAATATGTGATTTGAGGTTCTTTGTCAAAATGTGACATCATAGGCTCACAGCTCGAGCCTTTTCCTTAGAGTAGAACACAGAAATGAAGCATGTTGAAATCCACAGGTATTTTGTACACGTAGGACTGTGAGGGTCCCACCCAAAACAGAGAGCAGAGGAATCATGCTGACTAATCTGATACCAACCAAACCAGCCTTCCCCAACCTGGTGCCCACTAAATGCTTTGGACCTTAATTCCCATCAGCCGTAGGAAACTCTTCATGCCATTATTATTGTCCAGTCTAATGCAATCATTTAAATCGACTGTATTCCCATATATCACTCTTCTTGCCCCATAATCATTTATTAGGTATCATTAAGCACAGTAAGGCAGCTGTCTCAAGAAACAGATTTGGTGTGGCCTGAAAGGGCAGAAAATCGTTATCCTGTAGCTACCATGGGATGTAGTAATGGCCACCAATTTAGATGGCTTTAAAAGGGGGTTGGACGAATTCCTGGAGGAAAAGGCTATCGATGGCTACTAGTCCTGGTGGCTATGTGCTACCTTCAGTATCAGAAGCAGTATGCCTATGTACACCAGTTGCTGATAGGGATGGCGGAGAATTCCGCCACAGATGCTGGGGGGGTGGATTCTTAGAATCCAGCCCCCCTGGAGTCCGTGGCGGAATGGACCACCCCACCCTGCCACACCGCGAAGTCCAACCCAGCCGGATCCTACCTGGCACAGCCGGGTCCGGATCCGGCCGGGTCGATCCACGGCGGACTTCGGACGCAAATGGCATCTGGTGTAGCAGATGCCATTTGCGTCCCTTTGCCTTACCGTTATAGGCTACGTAAATATTTACGTAGCCTATCACAGTAAGGCAAAGGGATGCAAATGGCCATGGAGGATTCCAGGGGGGAGGACCAGATCGCCTCCCCCCCCCTGCAGACCCCCAGAGGAGCCAGGTAGGTGGGGTTCGTACACCCCTAGTTGCTGAGTTAGGGCATATGAATTTCAAGCCTCAAATTATTTTTAAAAAACCAAGATTATTTTCTGGGCTGGAGTTTGTTTTGTTTTTTGGTGTGGCCAAAGACTGGCTATATAGTGCCCCTGCACATGTGGTCAACACACCTAAGAAAAGGTCTTGTAGACCTGGAAAAAGTGCAGAAAAGGACAACCAAAATGATCAAAGGAGCAAGTCCCTTACGAGGGAAGGTTACAACAGCTGGGCTTGTTTAGCCTGGAAAAAAGGAGGGTAAAAGGAGACATGATAGACATGTACAAAATTATGCATGGTGTGGAGAAGATGGATAGGGAGACATTTTTCTCCCTCTCTCATAATGCTAGAACCCGGGGTCATCCTATGAAGCTGATTGGTGGGAGATTCAGGACAGAGAAAAGGAAGGACTTCTTCACACAGCGCAGTTAAACTATGGACTTCGCTACCACAGGAAGTAGTGATGGCCACTAGTTTGCATGGCTTTAAAAGGAGGTTGGACAAATTTCTGGAGGAGAAGGCTATCAATGGCTATTAGTCCTGATGGCTCTGTGCTACCTCCAGTACCAGAGGCAGTGAGCCTGTGTACACCAGTTGTTGGGGAACATGGGCAGGAGGGTGCTGTTGCGCTTCTGCCCTTCTTTTAGGTTCCCAGTCAACAACTGGTTGGCCACTGTGTGACCAGAATGCTGAACTAGATGGACCCTTGGTCTGATCCAGCATGGCTCTTCTTATGTTCTTATGTAACAGCAGCAGCAGCAGCCGCAGCAGCCGGGATGAAGTTCTTAAAGTGCTAAAATAAATTGACTGGTCTTGGGTACTATGTACTTTGACTTAGGCAGGGGAATGCACCATTTGCTGCTCTGCCTTAGAGAGCCACCCTATAACCCATAGGCAGCATCTGAGGGGACATAGGATGCTGGGGATTCCCCCCCTCCCAGGCTGTAGGCAAAGGGCAGTATCCAGTTGTGACATTCCACAGACTCAAATAGCACTAGCAGAGCTTCACTGAATCTTTCTGTTGTGTAAGCAGTTGCCCATTACACTTGCACAACTGGTTGGGCAAGCCATTGCACAATGGGTTGCACAATGGGTGCAAAGCAGTTGCAAACCAGTTGCACAAGGCGTTGCCCCATGGGCGGTTTGCACAACAGGTGCAAGCAGTTGTGTAACCAGTTGCACCAGCAGAATGCACAACAGTAGCACAAGGGGTTGCATAAGCAGGATGCAAAACTGCTTGCGCAACCGTGCACATGCGCACATGTAACTTTAGTTGGATTCTTCTCTTGCACATAGTTCAAACCCAGTTTCCGTGAGTGCAATGTCATTTGCGCTCACAGAATGACACAGTTGGATACTAGGCTAGCACAAAATACAGCAAAGGAGGGCGGAGAGGCAAAGACGTCTCCATGGTTCTTCCTGCCCTGTTGACAGTAGCCTGGCAGGGTGATGGATTCTTGGAAGCCTCCAGTCTTGGAGGCTTCTTTTGTGCAGGCATCAACCTCATACAATTGAGCCCTTAGGTAGCAAAATACCATGGGCCCGGCCAGCCTTGCTATATGTAGGGAATCCTTATTGTAGATTGCACTTTAGAAGGTAACATAAGCAGAAAGAATGGATCCCTGCCCCAAGAAACTTACAGTCTAAATGTTGACAATGAGTGTGAGAGAGGCAACAGTGGGAGAAAAGCAAAAGACAGAGATGGCAAGGGATGGAATATATATATATATATATATACACGGATGAATGCAGGAGCATGAATGAAGACAGTTAAATGTATTGGATGTTGATTCTTGGGAATTTCATGCAAGGAGATAAATATGTAGGGACTCTGTTTAATACTCTTTTCACACCACTGAACCAAGAATATCAGGCTTAATGAGTGACCATTCTGTGGTGAATTTCTGCAAGGACCAGTCCTGCAAGGGGTGTATTATGTCAAAGAGGGTGAGCAAGAGGACAATTTATATGATGGGCCAAGCTGTGATCCAAAAATAACTCTGCTAGTCAATTTGCCATGTCTTCAAGTTCCCAGCTTTGTAAACATGAAGCCTATTTACACTGTTGATGTGGCCTCTCAGGTTTTCAGTTGGGACAGCTGCAAATGGGAATAGCACCTCCTTCATGCACCCTGGGATATTTATTTATCTCACTCATCTTTGGGATTCAGTGTCATGGTTTTGTTATTTACACACAGCGCCTTCCAAGATGGTAAATAAGATTTTGTTCCCCTTCTGTGTAAACAGTACACAGCCTGTGGATCTTCACAGATAAACTTCAGATAAACAGCTGTATGGATGCTAATGGATATGTTTTGCCGAGTGGTTGTGGGGTCATAAATCTAGGGCTCCTTGGCCCAGCCCTCTCCCCCACTCCATGAAATAAAGGTCAAAATGTGCCCCGTAGGCTTAAAGAACAGCTTGTAAACTCCACTGCAACATGGAAGATAGATAGCTAAATGCATGCAGGCAAAACCCAAAGTAAATTGCTTGCTGAAAATGTATTAATGGTCAGATCGGAAGCTGTTGTCCTCTCAATGATCCAAAAATACAGAGGAGGATTGTGCAGAAGCAGAATTCATGTGAGATTTTAAGGGAGGCGTCGCTGAATGATGTCAGGTTCTATTCTATTTTTGTCAGGAGTTATTTTAAAAATAGATAAAAATAGAAGCTCTTACCTTACTTTTGACAAAGCCTTGCTTTTTCAGCAGTTCAGCTGTGCCTGTGCATTCCCACACTCCTCCTTTAAAGGATCGCAGTTGGGTAGTGCAAGTGCACATCAGATTTCAAAGCTAAGGGACAATGATGAAACAATGGTCTCTGTTCTGAGAAGCAGTGGTGTAGTGGATCCAGGGTTCACAGGAACACAGCGCTGGCACTGTTTTTTTTTAGCAGGGATGCTGATGTCATCTGCTCAGACCCCTACCATTAGGCAGAGTGAGGTATGGCTGAAGGTATTGGAGGAGAGACCTGTGGGCCAATCAGCCTGCCCTGCATCCTCTAAGTTAGCCTGCTGCCTTCGTGAGGCGTGAGGGAGGATGCCGTCCCATCACCAGACTTGAAGAAAGATTCAAGTGCCAGTCTGGTCAGTTTTTGTACATGGAATGGGAGGGGGCACCATCTTGCTCTTTGCATCGGGCAGCCAAATAGCTGGGGCTGAGGCCCTGCATCTGCTGCCCCCTGCCCACTACCCCCTACTCAGACTTCCTTGTTCCCTCTGAGCTTAGCTGTAATCCTCACAGTAGCTGGGGAACATGAATTTCCCCAGGAACAGTACATTGTTCCTTGTAATGCAAAGTATTTTGGAGTGTTTGGGTCTGGAAGGGGCAATGAAGACCCATTTGGTTTATGAAAGACCTGCTCCTGGTGGAGATGAAAACTGCGAGAACTGGTTTCTTGATATGGATCAACACAGCAGCCTGCATGTTGGGACTGTCATGATCATAGAATCATAGAATAGTAGGGTGGAAAGGGCCTACATGACCATCGAATCCAACCGTCTGCTCAGTGCAGGAATCCAAGTCAGAGCATCCCCAACAGATGGCTGTCCAGCCTCATCTTGAATGCCTCCAGTGTGGGAGAGCCCACTACCTCCCTAGGGAATTGGTTCCATTGTCGTATTGCTCTAACAGTCAGGAAGTTTTTCCTGATGTTCAGTCAGAATCTGGCTTCCTAACTTGAGCCCATTATTCTGTGTCCTGCATTCTGGGATGATCATGAAGAGATGCTGGCCTTCCTCTCTGTGACAGCCTTTCAAGTATTTGAAGAGAGCTATCATATCTCCGCTCAGTCTTCTCAAGGCTAAACATGCCCAGTTCTTTCAGTCTTTCCTCATAGGGCTTTGTTTTCAGTCCCCTGCTAATCTTTGTTGCCCTCCTCTGAACCCTCTCCAGCTTGTCTGCATCCTTCTTAAAGTGCGGTGCCCAGTTTTTGAAGCCTGCACTTCAAAATTTACCACTACACCACTGCTGAGGAGTACCATGCAGTGAAAGTATTCTGGAATACTGGATGCCCCACTGGAACAAGAAAGCCACACAGGATGCCCGCCTGTCATACAAGTTTGGCTGTGCTGTTATGGGTGAAAGGCTTAAAGGATTTTTATTTAAGAGATAGCTCCTATTTTCGACATTCCACATAATGTCCCACACACTGTTATCATTTGTTGTTGTTGTTCAGTCGTTCAGTCGTGTCCGACTCTTCGTGACCCCATGGACCATAGCACGCCAGGCCTTCCTGTCCTGCGCTCTCTCCCGGAGCGTGCTCAAGTTCATATTCATTGCATCCGTGATGCTATCTAGCCATCTCATCCTCTGCCGTCCCCTTCTCCTTTTGCCTTCAGTCTTTCCCAGCATCAGGGTCTTTTCCAGGGAGTTTTCTCTTCGCATTAGGTGGCCAAAATATTGGAGCTTCAGCTTCATTATCTATCCTTCCAATGAGCACTCAGGGTTGATTTCCTTTAGGATGGACTGATTTGACCTCCTTGCAGTCCAGGGAACTCGTAAGAGTCTTCTCCAGCACCACAGTTTGAAAGCATCGATTCTTCGGCGCTCAGCCTTCCTTATAGTCCAGCTCTCACAGCCATACATTACTACTGGGAAAACCATAGCTTTGATTAGACGGACCTTTGTCGGCAAGGTGATGTCTCTGCTTCTTACTATGCTGTCTAGGTTGGCCATAGTTTTCCTCCCAAGGAGCAAGCGTCTTTTAATTTCATGGCTACAGTCACCATCTGCGGTGATCTTGGAGCCCAAGAAAGTAAAATCTGTCACTGCTTCCATTTCTTCCCCTTCTATATGCCAGGAAGTGATGGGGCCAGATGCCATGATCTTAGTTTTTTTAATGTTGAGTTTCAAACCAGCTTTTGCACTCTCCTCTTTCACCCTCAACAAGAGGCTCTTGAGATCCTCTTCGCTTTCTGCCATTAGGGTGGTATCGTCTGCATATCGGAGGTTATTGATAATTCTCCCAGCAATCTTAATTCCGACCTCTGATTCATCCAACCCGGCATTTCTCATGATGTACTCTGCATATAAGTTAAATAAGCAGGGTGACAATATGCAGCCTTGTCGTACTCCTTTCCCAATTTTGAACCAATCGGTTGTTCCATCTCTGGTTCTTACTGTTGCTTCTTGACCCTCGTACAGGTTTCTCAGGAGACAGGTAAGGTGGTCTGGTACTCCCATCACTTTAAGAATTTGCCACAGTTTGTTGTGATCCACACAATCAAAGGCTTTAGCATAGTCAATGAAGCAGAAATAGACCTTTTTCTGGAATTCTCTTGCTTTCTCCATGATGCAGCGAATGTTGGCGATTTGATCTCTAGTTCCTCTGCCTCTTCGAAACCCAGCTTGTACTTCCGGTAGTTCTCGGTTCGCATACTGCTGAAGCCTAGCTTGTAGGATTTTGAGCATCACCTTGCTGGCATGTGAAATGAGCGCAATTGTGCGGTAGTTTGAACACTCTTTGGCGTTGCCCTTCTTTGGAATTGGAATGTAAACTGACCTTTTCCAGTCTTGTGGCCACTGTTGAGTGTTCCAGATTTGTTGGCATATTGAATGCAGCACTTTAACAGCATCATCTTTTAGGATTTTAAATAGCTCGGCTGCAATACTGTCATCTCCGCTAGCTTTGTTGTTACTAATGCTTCCTAAGGCCCACTTGACTTCACTCTCGAGGATGTCCGGCTCAAGTTCAGTGACCACACTATCATGGCTATCAGGGACATTCAGATCTTTCCTGTATAGTTCTTCTGTGTATTCTTTCCACCTCTTCTTAATCTCATCTGCTTCTGTTAGGTCCCTGCCTTCTTTGTCCTTTATCATGCCCGTCTTTGCACAAAACGTTCCCTTGAGATCTCCAATTTTCTTGAAGAGATCTCTAGTCTTTCCCATTCTGTTGTTTTCCTCGATTTCTTTGCATTGTTCATTTAAGAAGGCCTTCTTGTCTCTCCTTCCTATTCTCTGGAACTCTGCATTCAGTTGGGTATATCTTCCCCTTTCTCCCTTGCTTTTCGCTTCCCTTCCTTCCTCAGCTAATTGTAAAGCCTCATCAGACAGCCACTTGGCTTTCTTGCATTTCTTTTTCTTTGGGATGGATTGAGTTGCTGCCTCCTGAACAATGTTACGGACCTCCGTCCATAGTTCCTCAGGCACTCTGTCTATCAGGTCTAATCCCTGAAATCTATTCCTCACCTCCACTGTATATTCATCAGGGATATGATTTAGGTCATACCTGAACGGTTTAGTGGTTTTCCCGATGTTCTTCAATTTAAGCCGAAATTTTGCAAGAAGCAGCTCATGATCTGAGCCACAGTCAGCTCCAGGTCTTGTTTTTACTGACTGTATGGAGCTTCTCCATCTTTGGCTGCAAAGGACATAATCAATCTGATTTCGATATTGACCATCTGGTGACGTCCATGTGTAGAGTCGCCTCTTGTGCTGTTGGAAAAGAGTGTTTGCTATGATCAGCATGTTCTCTTGGCAAAACTCTATTAGCTTTTGTCCTGCTTCATTTTGTACACCAAGGCCATGCCTGCCTGTTATCCCGGTGATTTCTTGACTTCCTACTTTAGCATTCCAATCCCCTATGATGAAGAGGACATCTTTTTTTGGTGTTAGTTCTAGAAGGTGTTGTAGGTCTTCATAGAACCGATCAACCTCAGCTTCTTCGGCCTCAGTGGTTGGGGCATAGACTTGAATTACTGTGATGTTGAATGGTTTGCCTTGGATTCGTACTGAGATCATTCTATCATTTTTAAGATTGTACCCCAGTACTGCTTTTCCCACCCTTTTGTTGACTATGAGTGCTACTCCATTTCTTCTAAGGGATTCTTGCCCACAATAGTAGATATGATGGTCACCTGAATTAAATTCGCCCATGCCTGTCCATTTTAGTTCGCTGATTCCCAAGATGTCGATGTTCAATCTTGCCATCTCATGTTTGACCACCTCCAGCTTACCTTGATTCATTGATCTGACATTCCAGGTTCCTAAACAATATTGTTCTTTACAGCATCGGATTTTCTTTTCACCACCAGACACATCCACAGCTGAGTGTCCTTTCGGATTTGGCCCAGCCGCTTCACTCTTTCTGGCGCTACTTGGAAATACCCTCTGCTCTTCCCCAGTAGCATATTGGACACCTTCCGACCTGAGGGGCTCATCTTCCGGCGTCATCTCTTTTAGCCTTGTGATACGTTCCATGGGGTTTTCTTGGCAAGAATACTGGAGTGGGTTGCCATTTCCTTCTCCAGTGGACCACATTTTGTCAGAACTCTCCGCCATGACCTGTCCGTCTTGGGTGGCCCTGCACGGCATAGCTTATGGCTTCACTGAGTTACGCAAGCCCCTTCGCCACAACAAGGCAGTGATCCATGAAGGGGATCCATGAAATGTTATCATTTACATGCCAGTTAAAGCCAATGATTTGTACACGCTTTGGGGGTATAGGCAGGCACTCTATCTGCTTTTTGATTGGTTGGTTGGGTTGACTGATTATGTTGACAGTTTCATTGTATTGTATTATATATTTGTGATTTAAGTTTTACTGTTGCTTATAAGCTGTATTGTGTGTTCTATAAGTTGTTAGCTGCCCTGGTCTCCTTATGAAGAAGGGAGGGGTGTAAATCAAATACTTAAATAAAAATAAATCTGTGAGCTGCCAAAGGGGAGGCATCTGGGAGTATTTTCAGGGATGAGGTGAAACTTAACCATACTCCTGCAGCATTCCTGCTGCTGCTGGCCATAATTTGTATTATACCAAGATGCCCGGAACAACGTGATGCCATGACAAGCATCATTGGAAGAGGCATTCTGGGTGGGAAATGGTGACCCGCTGCCATTGGCAGCTGCTACTTATCCCATGGAATGTTGCATAGAGGATGCAGGAAGGCTGTGAATGTTAGTATCCCATTCTCAAAAGGTGTGAGAAAGGCGGTGGTTGTCCTTTCCTACACACATGTACATGCACACACGTACACACACACAAAATGGGCCAAACTTTTTGGAATTTTGAAACATCAGCCCAGCATAAATTTTAACTGCTAATAGACATTTAATAAGAAGAATCATTTGGATTTCCAGTGTTCCCTGGGCATCTTGTGATATGATGTTACAATTATTTCCCAATGTTTTACTAGTTGCATCTATAATGCTGCAATCCTATACATACTTATCCAGGAGTAAGACCACTGAAAACAATAGAACTTTCTTCTGAGCAGACCTGTCTAGAATTGTACTGTAAGTTTACTGTCAATAATACACCATTGAGAGTTTTTCCTGGCTAGCAGCTGAATAACTCTGTACAGTGTTGTCATAAATTAAGTTGTATAGTGTGTCTTTACATCTGGTACTTATAATATGAATGCTATGTACTGAAGGAGGTACAGTATATGTATGCTAAACTAGAAAGCACATCCATCCATGCATGCATACATACATGATGTTATGTTATATACTTACATGACATTTAACACTGCATTCCAAAACCTGTAGGCTCTCCATTCATCTGGTTATTTAAAATGCAAACATTCTTATTGCTAACTATCTCTAGGTTACGTGCTAGTGTTTCCACTATTTGCAAGACCAATATGAAATATGCATTTTGTATGGATGGCCCTGGCTTCTGGATAGCAACTGAGTATGATGAAATATGTGGTAGATTGAGATGCCTATGCCTTATCTTTGTTGATCAAAGACTTAGGCTAGTTCTACGCTAGTGCTTTTTGGAGGTATTGAAGTGCACTGATAAGTGTTGGGGCACATGACACATTCCATATACTGCTTTTCTAGCATTATTTCCTGGTTTTTATTCTATATTATCCAAAATACCACAGCAGATGCCATGGTGTGTGCAACAAGGCATAAATGCACAAGGGGGCTATAGCGTCACCATGATGGCATCGTACCGATATGACACGAGGGGCCTACCTGGCCCAGATAGGTTGCATCCAGTGCAGGGTGTCAATCTGGCCCTAGGGTTGGATGCAGCACTGGATGTCCACCAGAAAAATGGAAACTGCTGGCCTAAAATATTACCCCTTCCCCCCGCAGCCCTGAACCAACACCCAAAAATCTGCTCCAGAGAGTTGGGAAACCATCTGGAGTAGATTTGGGGGACTGCATGGGAAGAAGAGCAAGGCGAAGTCCCATTGTGCAAGCAGAGGTCTGCTCGTGCAACATATAACCTTAGCATCAAGTAATAAACAAAGTATTGTTCATGATATAACAACTGGAACCTTTGGAGATATTAGTCAAAACATATTTTTTTGCTTCTCTTCTAGGCTTTCAATCAAAACAGCATGTTTTCCATTGAAACTGAAGGTACTAAATAATATCCTTCGTTATCTTTATGGCTGTTTGGAATAATCTCTTGGAGAGCAATATCTCCTGTGTAACCAGATCAGCTTCCCTCCCACACTATCAGCTCAGCATTTGTTCCTATTTAAGGGTGTGGAAACCTTGCTGGCTGAATGGTCTGGAGAGATGATACTACTTAGCACCAAGGTGTTAAAAGTAGCTTTGTGGATGGGAGATGAATTGGACTGAATTATGGTCACAGCACAGCTGGAGGCAGAAAGGAAGAAAGTCATTGACTTGCATTTTCCCCCAGCAAGCAGGGTCTCTTTAAACCAAAGCAGCAAAAAAGGGCAAAGACCAAACACTATTTTCTACATTGCTTTCCATGAGCTTTACTGATTATCTGAATTCCATTTTCTTTCAAGTGCACAGGTTCCTTTTTTTCCTGTTAGGCAGTAGGAAGCATATTATACAGCTAACAAAGAGTCTTCCCTTCCTCCAGTCCCTAATAATACTGAGTCCTGAAACTGGGTTTTTGGTGATCCCAGTGTGTGTTTGTTTGTGGTACTTTTAAACCACACAGTAACAGAAGTTCTCTGGGTGGTGTACAATACATTAAAATCAATAAAATGCAAACATTAAAACAAGAAATTAAAACAGTGCAGAATAAAACCAAGATAAACCAGAGAAAAGTAATAAAGCCATTGCAGAACTTAAAACCAAATTAACCAGCTGTGGAATAAAGGACTAAAAAGGACTAAAAACAATTCTTTGGAGAATAAAAACAGTGACTGAAAGAATAAAAAGGTCTTCAGCTGGCACCGAAAACACATAATGTAGGTGTCAGGCAAGTCTCTCCAGGGGGAACATTCCATAAAAATGATGCCACCATTGAAAAGGCCGTCTGTCTTATAGCCAGCTGCTTTGCCTCATTTCATACAATCCTAGGGTTGGAAGGGGCCATTTAGTTAGGGATGTACAAAATCCCTTACCTCCAGTCTGCCAGGGGTCAACTGGGAGGGGAGAGGTGTTCCGTTCCTCCCCCCTGGAATTCTCGCCGGCCGGCCAGCTCTGCTCCACGGCGAGTCCACAGAGCTGCCGGCCGGCTCTGTTCCACAAGTGATACGGCCGCCACTGTGGTCCGCATCGCTGTCTGAGTGGAAAGAGGAAGTGTTCCTGATGCAAATGGCATCCGCTATGCCATTCGTGTCCCCGTTTCTTCTCACGATAGGCTACATGCCTTTATTTACATAGATATTTATGTAGCCTATCACGTAAACAAACAAACAAACAGGGACACAAATGGCATCCACTGCGCCGTTTGCGTCCCTGTTTTTTCACATGATAGGCTACGTAAGTTTCTACATAATGAAAGACGTGTAGCCTATCACGAGAAGAAACGGGTATGCAAATGGCGTAGTGGATGCCATTTGTGTCCGATCACTTCCTGGTTCCACTCAGGACAGCGGAACAGAATTGGCCGGGTGGGGAGATTTGGCCTGTTGCGTCCGGGGTGGCAGGGGTAAGTACATTCTTTCCGCCTAGGGATGTCAGAGAATTCCACCACGGATCTCGGTGAGGCCGAATGCCAGTGCATTCGGCCCCCCGAACTCCGTGGCGGAACGGCCTGCCACCCCCTCGCCTCCCCGTGGATCCCCCCCGGGACGAGACTTACCTGGGCCGGATCTTCCAGGCGGCGGCGGCTCTGGCAGCAGCAGCGGCTGGTCTTCCAACCGGCTGCCGCCACCGCCATTTCCAGTGTTGGGGAAAAAAAAGACATGATAGGCTATGTAAAGATTTATATAGCCTATCATGGCTAGGTTTAAAAAAAAAACAACGACGTGATAGGCTACGTAAATCTTTATGTAGCCTATCACGTCTGACTTTAAAAAAAAACACGTGTGTACGCAAATGGCGGCAGCTACAGCCACCGCCATTTGCGTTCCTTATTTTGGGCCATCTTAGTCTACATAAATATTTACGTAGACTGAGACAGCGAAAATAAGGGGGAACGCAAATAGCGTCCGCTACGCTATTTGCGTTCCCCTTATTTTCGCCATCTTAGTCTATGTAAATATTTATGTAGACTAAGACGGCCCAAAATAAGGAACGCAAATGGCGGCGGCCGTAGCCGCCGCCATTTGCATACACGCGTTTTTGTTTTTTTTTTAAAGTCAGCCGTGATAGGCTACATAAAGATTTACATAGCCTATCACGGCTGACTACAGGGACGCAAATGGTGGAGGCTACGGCCGCCGCCATTTGCATCCCTGCTAGCCAGCGGCCGGATGTCCGGCTGCTGGTGGAGCCGGCCGGTGGCTCCACGGAATTCCCGTGGAGCGAAGCCAGCCGGCCAGGATTCCAGGGGGAGGGACGGAGCGCCTCCCCCCCCAGCGGAACCTGGCGGAGCCAGGTAAGGGCAATTTCGTACATCCCTAGTTCCGCCACAGACTCTGGGGGGCCGAATTCACTGGAATTCGGCCCCATTTGAGTCCGTGGTGGATTTCGCGGCCATCCCTACATTTAGGCCATTGAGAACAACCCCTGCTCAGTGCTGGAATTTAGTTTAAAGGATCCCTGCCAGATGGCTGTCCAGTCTCTGCTTGAATACCTCCAGTGGCGGACAGCCCACCACCTCCCTAAACACTTGGTTCCTTTGCCTGACTGCTTTGACCATTTGGAAGTTTTTCCTGATGTTCAACCGAAATCTGCCTTGTTGTAACTTAAGCCCGTTATTTTGTGTCCTGCAGTCATGGATGGCAGTGAACAGGTTGTGGCCCTCTTCTGTGTGACAACCCTTTAGGTACATGATAACTGCCATCATATCCCGCTTCAGTCTTCTCTTCTCAAAGCTAAACATCCCCGGTTCCTTCAATCTTTCCTTAGTTCCTATGTCCTTGATCATCTTTGTTGCCCTTCTCTCTGAACTCATATCTGAATCCTTCTTAAAGTGTGGTGTCCAGAATTTGCCTCCATGTTTGATTGGAGAGAACAATTAGGGATTATCTATGAAGTACTGTAGAGCATGAGGAGAGACAAGGAGCCATGACAAATCTTCACCTCTTCACACCGTCATCCCGGTTATTTTTTTCTGCCTCTTATGCTGCTAGGTTCCCAATCCCCACTGTCCATTTGCCTTTCTCTGTGTGCTCCATCCCTCCCCCCCCCCGAATCCTGGCTGGCCGGGCCGCAAATGGCGGCGGCCGTAGCCGCCGCTGTTTGCATCCCTGCTGTCAGCCGTGATAGGCTACATAAATGTTTACGTAGCCTATCACGGCTGAGTAAAAAAAACAAACAAACTGCGCATACGCAAATGGCGGCGCCCATGGGCGCCGCCATTTGCATACGCGCGGGGGGTTTTTTACTCAGCCGTGATAGGCTACGTAAACATTTACGTAGCCTATCACGGTTTTTTTTTTAAATCTAGCTGTGATAGGCTATGGAAATCTTTACGTAGCCTATCATTTTTTTTGGTTTTTGTTTTTTTTTACTGGAAATGGTGGTGGCGGCAGCCGGTCAGAAGACCGGCCACCGCACCCACTGCAGCCACCGCAGCCGCACCGCTGCCACACCGCCGCCGCACCACCGCCGGAGCCACCGCTGCCAGGAGGATTCGCCCAAGGTAAGTCCCATCCCGGGGGGGCGGGGGGGCAGACCGTTTCGCCACCAATTTCGGGGGGCCGAATGCGCTGGCATTTGGCCTCCCTGAGATTTGTGGCGAAATTCTCTGACATCTCTAAGCTTGATTGTCTGTTTATTTGATCATCAGCTCAAGGCCATTTCCATTTAGGCTCTTGTCGGACTTGTAGGAACATGGTAAAACTTGAGCCAGGAGTCTGAGGATCGCAGTTCTTCCCTGACCCTTAATGCTCTGTAATGTATATTGGAAAGCTGAGAAGGAATCAACAGCCTGCAAACCTAAAAAAAGGAACTGGCCAAAACAACCATATGGTGTGCATACTTAGTTCAGCTAACATGAGACTTGTGGCTGGGGTGGGGATAGTGCATGGCACTCCACCCCTCCCCCATTATTTTCCACGCAGACCAACAGATAGATGTTTTCTTGTGCGAAGATGCAGTTGAGACACATTTTAACCATTATATGAACGTCAAAAGTTATTTCAGTGATACCTCTTGCCCTGCAGTTCTCCCCACAACTGCCCCCCCACTCCAGTCCTACCCATCACACCAGTGCTCTACCTAAGGTTCTAGCAAAAGCAACGCAATCAGTGTTTTATGGGAAGAAAATTCATTGCATGCATTTAAAAGATGATTTTATAATTTGTAAGCTTCCGGTGTGTTGAATATATAAATGGCCTATGGGAAAGGTTATAGAGACCTCTGCTTCTTTTACTATTGAACACTGCTGTGCAGAATAATGTCTTGCGTGTTGGCATTTGAAGGCAGGAGCTTGCAATTTTACATTTCTCCTGACTTTATCTCTTAGGTCTGCACCTAATGGGTCACATTTTATTTTATTGTATTTAAGACGCTGAACTGCAGACCGGAAGGTCGGCAGGACAGCCGTTCAAGACCCGAGTGCCGCGTGACGGAGTGAGCTCCCATCTTCAGTCCCAGCTCCTGCCAACTAGGGATGGGGGAGAATTTCTCCCCGAAACTTCGGGGGGCCGAGTGCCAATGCATTCGGTCCTCTGAAGATTGTTCGGGGAGAAATTCTCTGCCCCCCCGCCCCCCCCGGGATGGGACTTACCTTTCACGAATGTACCTCCCGGCAGCGGGTCCCAGCGGCGGTTTGGCAGGCCTTCGTCAGGGGCGGGGGCGGCAGCCGGTCTTTCAACTGGCTGCCGCTGCCACCATTACAAACTTAAGTAAAAAAAAAAAGCCCCTGTGATAGGCTACGTGACGATTAACGTAGCCTATCACGGCTGACTTTGCAGATCTAGCCGTGATAGGCTACGTTAATCGTCATGTAGCCTACCACAGGGGCGTGTTATTTTTTTTCTTTTGAAGTTCGCGGCCGGGGAGAGGGGGCGCTTCTCCCCGGCCTGAATTTCGGCCGGGTGAGGCGGGAAGCCTCCCCCCCCGGCCTGAACTTCGGGGGGAGCAGCGAAGTGCCTCCCCCCCACCGCCAAGCAAGCTGCGAGACCAGGTAAGTGACTTTCGTGCATCCCTACTGCCAACCTAGCAGTTCGAAAGCAAGAAATTGCAAGTAGATAAATAGGTGCCGCTTCGGCGGGAAAGGTAACAGCGTTCCGTGCACCTCGGTGTTCAGTCATGCCGGCCACATGACCACGGAAGCGTCTTCGGACAGCGCTGGCTCTTCGGCTTAGAAATGGAGATGAGCACCGCACCCTAGAGTCGGGCACGACTGGTTGGGGACACCTTTACCTTTTATTGTTAAAGCTAAAAGGTGTTGTATCGACAATTCTGGTGTCCCCAAATAATCCAGTTGCACTATGAAAATGCAGCCTAATGATGGGGAGATCTGGATGAATGCAGTTAAGGCTGCAGTCCTGTACATGCTTACCTGGGACTGTGAGTAAGTCCCTCTGAAGTCAGTTAGGCTTGCTTCTTACTAGTCATGTATAGGATTTGTTGTTGTTGTTGTTGTTGTTACTACATTTATATTCCACCTTTGTTCCTCTTGAAAGAACCCAAGGAGTCTTACATGGTCCTCCTCCTCCTCTCCATTTTATCCTCACAACAACCCTGTGAGGTAGGTTAGGCTGCAAGTCAGTGAGTGGCCCAAAGTCACCCAGTGAGCTTCATGGTCAAGTGGGACTAGAACCCACATCTCCCGAGTCCCACTCCAACACTCTAGGCTCTACACTACTACACTGGCACCACACACGAGGATGCACTATATGCTACTTAATGGAGAAGTGCCAAGCATCAATCACATCCCAACAACTATGTGATTATGGGATTAACAGGCCAGCTGAGGAGAAGAGGGGCTAGACACCTTACAGCTGTCCCCTCTTCTGGTTCTTCCCCCAACCTGATGGTTCCTGGCAGCCTTACCAGTCTGCCCTTGGGTCTGGTGGTGCTGCTGCTGAATGCCAGGTCGGCCCAAAATAAGACCTCCCTCATCCATGATTTGATTGTGGATGAGGGGGCTGACCTGGCATGTATTACTGAGACCTGGGTGGGGGAACTGGGAGGGGTCACTCTCTCCCAGCTGTGCCCTCCTGGGTACTCGGTGCAGCACCAACACCGACTTGAGGGTCGGGGAGGGGGGGTTGCCATGGTCTATAGGAATTCAATCTCCCTCTCCAGGCTTCCTGCTCATTCGAGTGCAGATCTTGAGTGTCTGTACCTTTTGTTGGGTACCCGGGACAGATTAGGGATTCTGTTGGTGTACCGCCCACCCCGCTGCCCATCGGACTCCCTGCCTGAGGTGACGGAGGTGGTCTCGGACTTGGTGTTGAGGACCTCTAGGATGATGGTCCTGGGGGATCTCAACTTCCATGCCGAGGCCGCTGTATCCGGGGCGGCTCAGGACTTCATGGCCGCCATGACAACCATGGGGCTGTCCCAACATGTCATCGGCCCAATGCATATAAAAGGACACATGCTTGATCTGGTTTTCTCGACTGGGCAGGAGGATGGTGATCTGAAAGTAGAGGAATTAACATCTGTCCCTTTGTCATGGTCAGATCACTTCCTGCTGAGGTTTAGACTTCTGGCGGCCTTTCCCCTCTGCAAGGGTGGGGGACCTATTAAAATGGTCCGCCCCCGGAGATTAATGGATTCCGATGGATTCCAGAGGGCTCTGGGGGATTTTCCTGCTGGTATGGCTGGTGCTCCTGTCGAAGCCCAGGTCGCTCTGTGGAATGCAGAGATGACTCGGGCGGTAGACACGATCGCACCCAAGTGCCCTCTCCCTCTGAGCAGAGCCCGGCCAGCTCCTTGGTATACACCTGAGCTGAGCGCAATGAAGCAAGAGGGGAGACGGCTAGAACGCAGGTGGAGGAAAACTTGTGCTGAGTCTGACCGAACACAGGTAAGAGCCCACTATCGAGCCTACTCTATGGCGGTGAGGGTGGCAAAGAGGCAGTTCTTTTCCACCAGCATTGCATCTTCTCAGTGTCGTCCGGTGGAGCTTTTCCGAGTGGTTCGCGGCCTGTTACATTCTGGGCCAGGGAGAGAGACGGTGGAACCCTCGGTAGCATGCTGTGATGAGTTTGCGCGGCACTTTGAGGATAAAGTCGCTCAGATTCGTCATGAATTGGACACCACCATTAATGCAATTCCATTGGTAGAGGCGTTCAGAGCACCGTCTGGTCCAGTTTTATTGGATGAGTTTCAGTTACTGAGGCCTGAGGATGTGGACAAGGTGCTTGGCCAAGTCCGATCGACCACTTGTGTGCTTGACCCTTGCCCTTCATGGCTTATTAAATCAAACAAGGAGGGCTTGTCCGGCTGGGTCCAGGAGGTTGTAAATTCCTCCTTGAGAGAGGGAGTGGTGCCTGCTGCTTTAAAAGAGGCAGTAATTAGACCACTCCTGAAAAAGCCTAACCTGGACCCAGAGGATGTTAACAATTATAGACCAGTGGCCAACATCCCCTTCCAGGGCAAGGTGCTTGAGCGGGTGGTTGTAGGACAGCTCCAGGCACTCTTGAATGAAACGGATTATCTAGATCCATTTCAATCGGGCTTCAGGCCTGGTTTTGGAACGGAAACTGCCTTGGTCGCCCTGTGGGATGACCTCTGCCGGGAGAGGGACAGGGGGAGTGCGACCCTGTTGATTCTCCTGGACCTCTCAGCGGCTTTCGATACCATCGACCATGGTATCCTTCTGGATAGGTTGTCTGGGTTGGGAGTTGGAGGCACTGCACTACAGTGGTTCCGCTCCTACTTGGATGGCCGATTCCAGAAGGTGGTGCTGGGGGATTATTGCTCTGTGCCATGGAAATTGTGCCATGGGGTTCCACAGGGCTCTATTCTATCCCCCATGCTGTTTAACATCTACATGAAACCGCTGGGGGAGGTTATCCGGAGGTGTGGGCTGAGGTGCCATCAATATGCGGATGACACCCAGCTCTACCTCTCTTTCTCATCAAAACCAGGTGAGGCAGTGGCTGTTCTGAACCAGTGCCTGGGCACGGTAATGGACTGGATGAGGGCTAATAAACTGAAACTCAATCCAGACAAGACGGAGGAACTGTTAGTGGGTGGTTCGTCTGCCCGGCTAGGTGATATTCAACCTGTTCTGGAGGGGGTTGCACTCCCCCTAAAGGATCAGGTTCATAGTTTGGGGGTGCTCTTGGATCCAGAACTGTCACTTGAGGCACAGGTGAACTCAGTGGCACAGAGCACTTTTTATCAGCTTAGGGTGGTATACCAACTACGCCCTTATCTGGACAGAGATAGCCTAGCTACAGTTATCCATGCTCTGATAACTTCTCATCTGGATTACTGCAATGCGTTATATGTGGGGCTGCCTTTGAAAACGGTCTGGAAACTTCAGCTGGTCCAAAATAGGGCAGCAAGATTGTTAACAGGGACTGGCCTGCGAGCTCATATTACGCCAGTACTTTTCCAGCTGCACTGGCTGCCAGTCCATTTCCGGGCCTGATTCAAAGTGCTGGTGTTAACATTCAAAGCCCTCAACAGCTTGGGGCCAGGTTACCTGAAGGATCGCCTCCTCCCATATGTGCCTGCCCGGACCTTAAGATCATCAGCAGCAGCCCTTCTCCGTGAGCCCCTGCCAAAGGAAGTGAGGCGGGTGGCTACTAGGAGGAGGGCTTTTTCTGTTGTGGCACCCCGGCTCTGGAATGAGCTCCCTAGTGAGGTTCGCCTGGTGCCTACATTGTACTCCTTTCGGCGCCAGGTGAAGACCTTTTTATTTTCCCAGGCATTTTAGCTTTCTAAATTTTTATCTTTGCTGTTTTAAATCTGTATTTTAAACTCCTGTACTGCTGCTAAGTTTTATTGTGGTTGTATTGTTATATTGTGGTTTTAATGTTCTATATATTTTAAATTGTTTTATTGTGTGTTGTTTGGTTTTAGTTTTTGTGAACCGCCCAGAAAGCTTCGGCTATTGGGCGGTATAGAAATGAAATAAATAAATAAATAAATAAATAAAAACAACTAAGGTAGAAAGAATAAAAGGATTTCAAAACTTTCTTGGCTGTGTCTATCTCAATATCTCTTGGTCCCCATCAGCATACTAACCTGGTTTAACAGTTTGAGATTGTGAATTGCAGCCTGGAGCTCTTTTGCATTTTGATTTGAATTAGATTCGAATATACCCCATACTGATCTGTCAACTAGTGTTAATTTATGTATGATAGTAAGTGCTGCTCATCAGGCTCTAGATGGTTCAAGAGCAGTTTATTGACTGAAATAGGTGTAAGTCTGATTCTCAGAACCAAAAAGTCTTATTCTCAAATACAGTGAGAAAGGACCTGCCTATGAGTGTGTATTTCAGGGCTGCAGCAGCCACAACCATATGGAGAGTTACATTAGAAAAGAGACTGGGGTCATTTTTGTGGTACTGTGGAGAAGGGATATACAGATGACATCTGGATCCCAACATTAGTCTTGGTGCTGGTCTCACTTTTCATGAAGAGTATCAGCTGCCATGCAGGTGACCACCTTCTCTTTCATCACCAGAACTTTTCAGCCACAATCCATCCGATAGCAGATCCAAACTACATCACCAGGCAAGTCTTACCAGGTCTGGCAGTAGCTGTACAAGGTTCAGGGTAGGGATGTATGGATTTTGTAAAATTTGTTCCATCTGGTTTCGTGGATTGACAGGTGCCTTTTATCCCATCGTCCACTCATTGATGGAATTGGATTTTTCCCATTTTTGAATTTTCACAAATTCGCATTTGTGAAAAATGCACGAATTCCCCCAAAATGTGCAAATCCCCCCCAAATGCACATTTTAATGCTTTAGCCTATGGAAGAAATGGACATTTTTGGCTGGTGTTTTTTTATATATTTTTTTCTATGACTAAATTTGTGTAAAATTCTGGAAAGTAAAAAAAAAAAACAACAACCCGCAAGTCCACGGAATCCTTGCAACTTGGAAAAAGCTGGTCCACTGCAGAATCCATGGGCTGGATTCACAGAAATCCAAAATCATTTGATTCCATTGTGGATTTGTCTGACAACCCTAGTTCAGGGCATATATGAACCATTCAACACCTTTTCTGGCATCTGTTGGTAGAGAGAGGAATGTGCCCAATGAAATAAGTCTTTATCCAGCTCCCTCCAACCTGGTGCCCCCCAGATGTTTCAGATTACACCTCCCAGGATTCCTGACCATTGCCCATACTGCCTGGAGCTGATGAGAGCTGAACTCTAAAACACCAGGAGGACACCAGCTTGCCCTAATCCCAGTGTCTGCTCATTCAGTTGCCTGAGCTATACATGAAGCCATGTTAGAAAAGAAAAGAAGGCGTTGTACTGGGGAGAGACAGTGGGGAAATGGATAGAGAGCCGCCCTGCCCCATCTGCTCATTCTTCGGAACAGCACCTCTCCCATATACCTGTCAGCAGGAGAACTGTTGCCCTGATGCCACCATCATCATAAGCAAAGTTGTCTACTACTAGACATAGGTCTTTTTTTCATGATGGCTGTAAGAGTATGCCCCTAAAAGGGTTCACTACATGTGTTATTGTGGCTTTTCACTACTGAGTGAAGAAGATGAGCTAGCATCTCTTTGGGTTGCCTTCTGTAAGATATGTATTATGGAAATATTGTTCTGGGTGCTGTTGTTTTAGTTGCTGGTTGTTAAAGGAGTTTTGATTGAAATGTTTTATTTGGTGTTCTAAATCTTATTTTGTTGTAAATACCTTCAAGCATCCATGGGTGAAAAGCTGCTCTCTAGATTTGAAATAAGCAGACAAGTAAAAATAATGACTGGTTTTCTAACAATGGTCTGCCCCACCAGCTACATTTTGCAGAGAAATCATACACGCAGTACCTATTTGTTTGCATGGTTCCTCACCCAGCTAGAGATATAACTGCAGAAGCCTGCTTCTGCTAGGTCTGGAAAGTGATCCTTGTGTGGGTGGGGCAAATTCAGGCCTCCGAATAGAGGGTAAAGTCACTGGTGGTTTGGGGGGAAGAACCAAACTTTGATGCTATCAGGGGGGACCCTTACATTTTGCAGTGGTGGCAGGGGGGCTATTTCATTTTGCCAGCACCTCAGGTGGCAGCAATAACACAGATACTCTCTTGGTGGCCTGGCCACCATATTGTTAAGACCAAACTGACCTGGACACAGCATCATTATTCCAGGTCATTGCGGGGGAAAACATGAGAGCAACTATGAAAGATAAGGCTGCCATATTTTTGTGGTGGCCACCATGTTTTTCTCCCACAATAGCCTGGAATGTTGCTGCGCCTGGGTAGGGATGTCAGAGAATTCCACCACGGATCTTGGGGAGGCCGAATGCCAGCGCATTCACCCCCCCAAAATCGGTGGTGGAACGGTCTGCCCCCCCGCCCCCCCGAGACAGGACTTACCTTGGGCGGCTCTTCCTGGCGGCGGTGCGGCGGCACCGGCTGCAGCAGCTGGTCTTCCAACTGGCTGCTGCCGCCGCCATTTCCAATAAAAAAAAAAAAAACCTTGATAGGCTACGTAAAGATTTACGTAGCCTATCACGGCTAGATTTTTAAAAAACACCATGATAGGCTACGTAAATGTTTACGTAGCCTATCACGGCTGATTTAAAAGAAAAAAATGCGCGTACGCAAATGGCGGTGCCCATGGGCACCGCCATTTGCGTTCCTTATTTTGGCACGTCTTAGCCTACATAAACATTTACGTAGACTAAGACGGCGAAAATAAGGGGAATGCAAATAGCATAGACGCTACGCTATTAGCGTTCCCCTTATTTGTGCCGTCTTAGTCTACGTAAATGTTTACGTAGATTAAGACGTGCCAAAATAAGGAACGCAAATCGTGGCGCCCAGGGGCACCACCATTTGTGTACGCGCGTTTTTTTTTCTTTTAAATCAGCCGTGATAGGCTACGTAAACATTTACGTAGCCTATCACGGCTGACTGCAGGGACGCAAATGGTGGCGGCTATGGCCGCCGCCATTTGCGTCCCTGCTAGCCAGTGGCCGGATGTCCGGCCGCTGGCGGAGCTGGCCGGCGGCTCCGCAGAATCCCTGCAGAGTGGAGCCGGCTGGCCAGAATTTTGGGGGGAGGGACGGAGAGCCTCCCCCCCACCGCGAATGTCACCCTTCGAAAAGGTAAGTGACTTTCGTACATCCCTACGCCTGGGTCATTTTTGGCCTTACAAATATGGCAGCCAGACTACCTGAAAGTGGAGCTGTGCTGTTTCTGCCACTGCTTGGAACACTGGCAAAATAAGGTTAAAAATAAAATAAAGATGCCACCACTGCTAAAGGTAAGGGGGCCCACATGTTTTCGGTGAATTTCAGTGTGCATTGGCCTGAAAATCGGAGAGATGGCTTCTTACTTGGGCCACTCATGAACAGGGCAGTGAAATTCAGAAGACCCTTTGGGAACAACCTTCGCTTCTTTGTGTGTATGCTCCCCAGTTGGATTGAGTTGATAATCTATTTCCAGTGGTGTATGCTGACTTTTTAAAGGAGCTACAAATGACATCTTATCGTTACTGAAAGCCTAAATATTTGTAAATTCTCCGTGCAAAAAAAGATTAAAATGCGTGTGTGTGTGTGTGTGTGTGTATATATATATATATATATATTCTCCAGAAATTTCAAGCTTGTGCCAATAGATTAGCATAGGGAGGGCGGCGTTGGTATTTTGATGCACCTAGGCTTTAGAAATATTGGCTATAGAAAAGGACAAATTATCAGCCATTATATTTTGGCTGGTTACCATTTTCTGAATCCCATTTTCTTTATAGGATTATACCATTATCTATGAACCATTATCTGCATATAAAAGGAGGCATTAGTAGCCATTACATTCAGGCAACATTCAAGCATGGAAAATGAAATCTCTTTTAGTAGCTCTTTTTAATGCGCCAATGACAATTTACTCCCATTCTCATGCCTGATCTCCTTCTTAGATTTGGCTTACTAACTTGAGCTGAATAGGAATTTTGATAAATAATTGGAAATCAGCATTCTTCAATATTTTTGGAACTTTCATTTTGATGATATGATGGATCTGTTCTTGGAAAAATAAAATCGGTGTTTCCCCAAAATGAATTTCAAAACATATTTAAATATTTTAATATGCAGGGAAATGTCCTGCAGTCTGATTCATCTGAACTGCTTCAAAGGCCTTCCAAAATGTAAATCAGTAAACACACGGCCAATTCCATTCTGAGTGGAAAAATGGGTTGGAGAGAAGTTCATTCTCCATCAATGCTTCTTTTAAAGACAAACATTCCCAACACATTTAAGTAGATAATTGATCCAATAATACAGTTGGTACATAGCTATATAATTACCTAATCATTTCTTAAACAAGTTAAGATTTTAAAATTCAGTGTCGAGTTACAACTGAATCCCCATCTCTGACATAGACATTGGAGACTGTCACTTGTTCAGTTTATCCTGGCCATGCATCTTTTTTTTTTAAATCTTTAAGTGTTTAATACATAATTGGGTGTGTGTTTAACAATGTGAGTCAAAACTGATATTCTGTTCTCTTCTGAAGGGTCATGATCTGCTGCAGGAATTAGGTCAGTCACCTCTGCAGACACGCCCCAAGAAGACATGAGATGAGAATGGATTCTGAGTCAGAAGGAGAGGGAGGTAGAAAGCATTCTCAAGCCACCAAGGCCAGTGAGAATAATTGTGCCGGAGAGTATGAAGCCCAGCTGCAGCCTAATAATTTGGATGACAGCCAGGCCAGAGCTTCTGAATCAGTAAGAATATAGGCTCCTAAAGATGTGGAGGAGGGGGTAACAATAAGAGACCCCAGCGTTAGACATCAGTTGAAAAGAGAGGGGCAATGTAGGGTCATGGGATGTTCCAAGAGACTGGCAGCCAGAGCCAGGGAGGGGACCCATCTTGAGGGCAGGACTCAGTAACCCACCCGGCTTGAGAAGGGAAGCCTGCAATAGCCAGTGGCAGTTTCGTGGCAACACTCTTTCATGGTGCTTTAACCGAGATGACTACCTGAAGTCTACATGACCCTATATTATGCAAAGGTTCTTAGAAAAGCTTGTCTCTAATAGATGCATGGGGATACTGTCTGTAACCTGAAAGAATGCCTGTTTGCTTATAGTTTGCATTAGAGCTGCATGCAAATGCCTTCTTGAAATTCTCCACCTTACTTGTGGGTAGAGAAATTTGGGAGACAATTTCACCAAATTTCTCCAGGGGGAGGAGAAATATACCTTAGTTTCTCGCAGGTAGCGCTCCCCATTGCCAGGGCTTGTAGCATCACGTCTTTCTTTTTTTCCTAAGGGGTTTGGGGGTTTTCACGCTGCAACAGCATCAGCTGTCTTGGCAGGCTGGCCCCCAGTTTGCATTCACTGCAATGCAGGTAGAGGCAATGTTGTGTCCAGCTCCAGGGATGAGGTGGAGCTAGTGCTCTGCCAAAATCTATCCTCCAATTTCTTGAAAGTTTCCTCCCCCTATGAAAGAGGCTTCCATTGTTCTGTCTCTTTCAGGATGTGTTATCATTTATGTTTGTGGTGTTTGGGGGCTTACCTAATCACAGTTAGCCTCCCAGGCTGCCTGTGCGTCCTGATCTGAAAAAGCCCTATGGGAGGAATTACCTCATGGTGCCTTCAACTGGCTTTAATTGAGGTGTATGAAGCTGAGGAGGAGACAGGCGGCCAGAGAGATGATTGTACAATGAATAGGCATGGTGGAGAATTCCGCCATGGATCTCGGTGAGGCCGAATGCCAGTGCATTCGGCCCCCCGAAATCCGTGGCAGAACGAAGCCCCCGCCCCCCCACCTCGCGCAATGGGCACAGAATGGAGCACCTACCTGCTGCTGTCCGCGCTGCATTGCGAATGGCGGCCGCGTCTGCGGCCGCCAGTCACTTCTTCCATATAGCCGTGATAGGCTATGTAAATACTTACATAGCCTATCACAGCTAACGCAGGGACACCATTTGCGTGATAGGCTAAGTAAGTATTTACATAGCCTATCACGGCAAAACTGGGGAATGCAAATGGCGGTGGCTATGGCATGGCAGCTACTCTCCCAAAGCTCCAGGCATGGGGCAGGAAGAAAGGCGAATTCCCCTCTCCCCTGGCCTGAGATGCCACCTGGGCATGGCAGCCTCACCTGGCAAAGGGTTAATTTGCCCTCTCTTGCTGCCTGCCTCCTCTTGCTCCAAGAGGGAGAGAGAGATGAAGGAGCTGCCTCTGCGCCTGTGCCTGAGATGGTGCCAGCGCCATCTGGTCTCAGGGGAGGGCAGGAGTACGTGGGCCAGGCTAAGCTGCTTGCTGGAGACACTGGTCATGATCATCAGTCCTGTGCCCCCAGCAAGCCCAGCCAGAGCAGCATCAGCAGCCCAGGACGCAGACACCACAACTCACCAAGAACACGGTGGCCATCAGATTCAGATAGGTCAGCTCAGTCAGTTTGTTGGGGCCTGGGTGGGGGGTGGCGGCGGCGGCAGCCAAAAAAGCCAGCAGGGTGGGGGGGCATGGGGGGGGCAGAGAGAAGAAGGAGGAAGTCTATATGAGTGAAAAATAAGTGAAATTTTAAAAATTAAATTAAAAGGATAAGAAATAACTGGGAATAAACCCCATTGAAATCTATATGCTTACTTCCAACAAGACATGTTCATGGATATTGAGAGTAAGTCCCCATACCTGAGAGTATGCCCCATGGCCATGAGGCTTTATTCTATCCATATGATAGGGTTACTATTTTATCTGAGGTAGAAAAAAAAAAAATCATTGCTGTCCATATATGATGTATTATTTATTTAATTAATTGAATGGATGTATAGTCTTCTTCATCCCAAAGGCTCAGGGCTGGTAACAATATGCTAATCAATCTACTTTATCTTTCCCTGTTGCTGGTCACCAAAAGATGGTTTGAATAAAACATGTCTTCAGCTACTTCCAGAAGATGCACAGACTTTGGTGTTTACAGTATATGTGGTACTTAACTAGGGATATTAGAGAATTCTGCCACGGATCCCGGGGGGGCAAATTCCAGTGAATTCGGCCCCCCAGAATCTGTGGCAGAATGGAGCAACCCACCCCACCACCCCACGAAAGCCCCGTGAAACGGAGCCTTCCTGGCTGTGGCTCCGGCTCCACCTTCAGCTCCGGCAGCAGCTCCAGCGGCGGCGGCTCTGGCTGCTGCCGGGCTGCTGCAGACGCAAATGGCATCTTGAGTAGGGGATGCCATTTGCGTCCCTATGGTAGCCTGTGACAGCAGCCCAGCAGTGGCCGGCCAGGAGACCAGCCGGAGCCACCACCAGAGCCGCCGCCACCAGAGCCGCTGCCGCCGCCGCATCTGCCCCAGGTAAGGTCCGTCCCAGGGGGATTCCATGGGGAGGCGGGGGGCGGGAGGCTGTTCCGCCACTGGAGTCCGTGGCAGAATTCTCTGACATCCCTAATTAAAAAACACACACATAAAGCTGATTTACATACCCTTAACTGAGGTTTGTTTATGGTGGGGGGACTCATTACTGCATCACCCTTAAAACTCCTGATGTTTAAACTTGTTCTTGGCAGTTCTCCAAACTATACCCCAGTACCAGCAGCCAGAGCCAGCTAGAGCACCATACTATCCCTCTCCCACAATCCCAGGGCAGGAAAGGAGAACAGGGCCACACCAGCTCCCTCAGTAAGTGTGTTTAGGATTGGTGCCTTTTTGTGCTTTACAGTGCAGGGTGGGGGGACCGGATGGAGAAATGTTATGGAAAAGTTTCTTTCACATCTTGATGAACATGAAAAAGAGGGAGGCAGATGGGTGGTGCAAATGAGAAGCAAGATGATGTCTTGTTCAGCTATTGAATTATTAATATTTCTTGTAAGAGTTGATTTGTGCCAGTTTTTAGGATTCATCACACAATCCTATGCGTGTTTACTCAGAAGTCAGTCCCACTATGTTCAGTTGTCAATTGGGCTTTCTCCCAGGTAAGTGTGTGTAGGCCTGCAGCCTTAGCTGCCTTCCCAAGTTCTCTGTAAATTTAATTTGAAATAAAGGCCCATCAGATTGCACTGTTAATTCTTGAACATTAATTTCTACACTAAGCGGAATTGCCAAATGCAACCTGCTCTGTCAGCTACACTTTTGGTACAAGGTTGGCATGTACTTGGGCATACAAACCCTGGTGGAGGGAAGGGAAACAGAAAAAAATCAGTTGCAGGGAGGGGAGAAAGAAGGTGTGTGTGTGTGTGTGTATGTGTGTGTGTGTGTGTGTGTGTGTGAATCCAGTTAGGTGTGTGGACATCTCTGTTGCAGGATGGGAGAGATATAATGAAGGAGCTTAGGAAAGGCTAATGGGTAGTGTTGGGGTGCTAAGGGAGTATGCAAGGGGGCTGTCTAAATGAGAAGGGATCTGTCCATGAGAGCTGAGTTGAGAGGGTGACACCTCCATTGAGTATCATATTTTGAAGACCTAAAATGTAGGGATGTATGAAAGTCACTTAACTTTTCGACGGGGTGATTTGTTCTGCACCTCCCCCCGAAATCCTAACCCAGCCGGCTCCGCTCCGCAAAAATTCCACGGAGCCGCAGGCCGGGGCCGCCCGCAGCCAGACATCCAGCCACTGGGCAGCCTGCAGGCAAAAAAAAAACCAGCGTATGCAATTGGCAGCGGCTATGGCGGCCGCCATTTGCATTCCCTTTTTTTCACTGTTTTAGCCTACGTAAATATTTATGTAAGCTATTATGGCGGGGGGGGGGGAGGAACGCAAATAGTGCCCACTACGCTATTTCCGTTCCGCTTGTTTTCACTTTAATACCTTACGTAAATATTTACATAGGCTAAAACAGTGAAAAAAAGGGGACGCAAATGGCGGCCGCCGTAGCTGCCATTTGCGTACGCTGTTGTTATTTTTTTTAGCTTGCCGTGATAGGCTACATAAATACTTACGTGGCGTATCACAGCCTCCACAGGGATGCAAATGGCATCCCTGCTTTAGCCATGATAGGCTACATAAATAATTATGTAGCTATCACAGCTATGATGAGGAAGTGAATGGTGGCCACAGCGTGGCCGCCATTCGCAAGTCAGCACGGACAGCAGCAGGTAAGTGCTCTGTTTCGTGTGCCTTTCATGGGGGGGGCTTCATTCCACCACGGATTTCGGGGGGCCAAATGCACTGGCATTCGGCCTCACCAAGATTCATGGCGGAATTCTCTGACATCCCTAGTAAAATGTTTGTGTTTGAGTGAGTGAGCGAGCGAGTGGGTGAAAAAGATTTAACACCCCTGCATTTTTTCTCAGACATCCAATTGAAATATTACTGCCTTACTCTCAGCTGCACTGTTTTTGGATCCCAGTTGAAGGCAGTATAGCTTACAAGGTTGTACAATCTTAGAAGGGGGCACAGCTGTGAGGGGGTGTGGCTGTGACTGTCACGAAGGAACCCTGCACTGAATTTGCCACTACACTACTGAAGGTAAGCCCAAGAAACCCAACCCCAACCCATGAGAATTTCTCCAAAATTTCTTCACCACTACATTTCTTTTTGGAAGCAATTTCTCTTCTATCAAATTGAATGAGAATGGTCAGAAAAAAATGTCGGAGAAATTGTCAGCACAGCACTAGTTTGCATAATAAAAGTAATTGACTGGAAATACGACTTGACAGTTTGACTACAAAGAAAGCCAGGGACCAGGTGTATGACATGTGTTACACATGACATGTGTAACATTAATAAATTTAATAATAAAAAATAAAAACAATACAGTGTACATCAGGGGTGCAGAGCCTCAGGCCCGTGAGCCAAATCCAGCCCACTTGGGCTCCTAATACGGCCCTCCAGGGTTCCCTAGATAGCCACACCCCCATCCCCTGGCCAGGCCCCCCTTTCACTTGATCAGTGATTGTTTGGCGGTTTCCCAACTTACGCACCATTTCCCAACCTAAAAGGTTGAAATGCCTCTCCCAAGGCTTAGTTGTTGCGAGTAAAAGCTTTAAGCTAAAATATTAGTGCTGTGCTCAAAATTTCTCCCACATTTTTTTCAACCATTCTCATTCAATTTGATAGAAAAGAAATTGCTTCTGGAAAAAAAATCAATTGTGAAGAAATTTCAAAGAAATTCCCATGGGCTGGGTTTGGGTTTCTTGGGCTTACCTTACTTAGGAGGTGGCTGAGGAGTGAGCACAAGTGTCCTGCTTTTCATTGTACAATCATCTCTCTGGCCTCCTGTCACCTCCTCAGCTTCATACACTTTAATTAAAGCCCAGTTTAAAAAACCATGAAGTAATTCCTCCCATGGGGCTTTTTCAGATCAGGACATGCAGAGAGCCTGGGAGGCTAGCTGTGATTAGGTAAGCTCAAAAACACCACTAACGTAAATGTTAAAACATCCTGAATGAGGCAGAACAATGGAAGCCTCTTTCATAGGGGGAGGAAACTTTCACAAAATTGGAGGATAGATTTTGGCAGAGCACCAGCTCCACCTCATCCCTGGAGCTGGAAACAACATTAGGGGTGTACGAAACCCCGCTTACCTGGCTCTGCAGGGTTCCGTGGGTGGGGGGAGGTGATCCATTCCTCCACCCCGGAATCCTGCCCGGCTGGCCCCGCTCCGCAGCCAGGCCGTGGAGCCACCAGCCGGCAGCCGGGCCAACCCGCAGCTGGGCCTCCAGCCGCTGTCAGGCTGCTGCGGACGCAAATGGCGTCCTGCGTAGGGGACGCCATTTGCATCCCTACGCAAGCTCATGATAGGCTACATAAATATATACATAGCCTATCACAGGCCAGTGTAGGGACGCAAATGGCAGCCGCTACGACGGCCGCCATTTGGAGCTGCAGCAGCCTGGCAGTGGCCAGAGCCGCCGGAGCCACAGCCGCAGCCGCAGCCAGGTAGGCTCCATTTCGTGGGGCTTTCATGGGGTGGTGGGGCAGGGGGCTCCATTCCACCATGGATTCCATTCGTGGGGCCCATTCCGCCACGGATCTATTTACGTAGACTAAGACGGGCCAAAATAAGGAACGCTATTTGCGTTGCCCTTATTTTCACCGTAGTCTACGTAAATCTTTACGTAGACTACAGAGACCAAATAAGGAACGCGAATGGCGGCTCCCTATGGGGGCCGCCATTAGCCGTACGTGCTTTTTTTTTTAAAGTCACCCGTGATAGGCTACGTGACGATTAACGTAGCCTATCACGGCTGACTTTGCAAATCTAGCCGTGATAGGCTACGTTAATCATTACGTAGCCTATCACAGGGGCGTTTGTTTTTGTTTTTTTGCTTTTCTTGTAATGGCGGCGGTGGCGGCCGGTCGAAAGACCAGCTGCTGCCCCTGCCCCTGACGAAGGCCTGCCGAACCGCCGCCGGGACCCGCCGCCGGGAGGGACATTCGTGAAAGGTAAGTCCCATCCCGGGGGGGGGCGGGGGGGCAGAGAATTTCTCCCCGAACAACCTTCGGAGGACCGAATGCGTTGGCACTCGGCCCCCCAAAGTTTCGGGGAGAAATTCTCCCCCATCCCTATTTGAAATAGAATTTGTCCCTCAGGCTGAAAGAGGTTCACACCCCTAGTTCGATCAATCTGATGTTGTTACCTGCAGACACTCACGTGGGACCTGTTTTCCACCAGTAGCTGAAGAAACATTGACAAGGTCCACTCACATAGGTCTGTCCCATCTAGTTGCCACACCCTTCCCAGAAGAGTGCAGATTCCAGGTTGGGAGCTGTGAGATCAGCTGCCCACCATATGACTGGGTCATTCAACATGACCCCAGGTGCATGGGGTCTGCCAGCAAAAAATGCAGCTCCACACAGCAATGGAAACATGGAATGTGCAAGGTTTTCACAGCTTGACATTTTACAGCTAAACACTTCAGGCTGAACTCAATCAAAGTGTTCCCACTTTGTGACGATGGAAAGGTTGTAACCCATCAGCTGTATTATTTCAGAGGCCTTTTTCTTTTCTTTTTTCAGCTACTGATGTATAGTTGCATCAGGCTATTGGTGGCTGATGAGGATAGCGCTGAAGTATTTTGACTACTGTCAGAGAGATAATGTGTGTGTGTGTGTGTGTGTGTGTGTATGTGTGTGTGTGTGTGTGTTGATAGTAAAGAGATGCAGCCAAAGAACTGACAGGTTGGTTGAAAATCCCCCCCCCCTTGCTGTATTCACAACTCTCAGCCTCAGAAATGTTCTTGCATTGTCAACTCCCTTTCTGACAACAGCAGACATCTCCCTCTGTTTTCCGGCCCTGATGAGATTTTCCCCAGTCATTTTTTCTCCTCAGTTTCTCAACTCCAGGCCTCCTTACCTAAACCGCTGCTTCATCCTCCACTCAGATGTATGTTTTTTAAGACTACTACCTTCCAGTCAACCTGAACGCCAGCGCCCTTCCCACAGTTCTAACCTTCAGCTTCCTGCCGCACCAGGCATGCTATTTCTTTCCTTTCTCTCCTCTAAACTCCACTGTTCCAAAACACCATCACTTCCTAGCCCCTTTCCTCATTCCCTCTTTTGGACTTAGCATCATCACACAGCAACCTTGATCAGCTTCCAGGTGCCCATTACTCTAGCCAAGGCCAAGGCCAAGGCCAAGCCCATCGGTAACACCTGTCCTGGAGCTCCTTTAAAAGAAGCATTTTGTCTGAGTGCTCTAACAAGTTGGCACCATGTTGCTGGATCTGGGGAAGGCAGCCTTCTTAATTTCCCACAATGCCCCAGAGTGGTGCTACATTGCTTCTGGGCATTGTGGCAGGAAATGGTGACATTCCCAGGCACATGGCACATAATTATTGGAGCATCTCCTCCCAGTCCAAGCTACCTAGCATGCCTGGTTTTGTGCCTGGTAGCTGTGGACTGGTCCCATGCTTGCGCTCCAGTGCAGAGTAGTGGAACTGTGCAGAGAAGTGGATGTGAGAGCAAGATTCACACTTACTGCTGCCACACTGCTCTGCCACCAGCCACTCCAATTGCCTCTGCTCAACAGACCCAATGTGGGCAGCTAGGGAAGATGCTCACCTCACACACATACAGTCCACAGTCCCTCATCAAGCAGCAATTTGTGAAATGGTGGCATGGGCAGAGCTGCACAACTGGACCCCTTAGCATACACAGGAACACCAAATGAAAAGGATGCAATGGATGTTTTGCTTTTAAGCCAAAACCAAATAAAACAAAAAGGCCTGGCTTTTACACATACAACAATTTTGTCATCTTCCTCGGAGAACAAAACAAAAAATAAACCCATTCAAGCCAACTTTTTTGGGGTTGGTTGGCAATGGCTCTTCCTGTCCCAAGACTGCCATTACCTGCTTGCTGGCACCAAATTTATACATGTGGAATTTATACATGTGGAATGTATGTACACATCTGGGGTTGTAGCTGGTAGCAGATATGCAAGTGACGCTAGCAGAGTGCCAGAGAGATTATCAGCAGTGGCAGAAGCCAAAACCTGAAGCCAGAGTGGTTGTGTTGAACTGTGAAAGTTCCATCTTTTCTAATACTTTTTTAGAGCAACCCATTGCCCAAACAAGAGATGACAGAGAGCTAGAAGCATGTCAATCAATAGCCCCACCCATGTTGCTAGAATCATGTGATTAGAAGCACATGCGGGACAGCAGGGCCACTCTCGTTGGCCCCACCACCTCCATCACATTGCTGTCACTCAGCTCCTCCATGTCAGTCTTCCCCCAACCAGGTGCACCTCAGATGTGTTGGACTACAACTCCCACTATCAGAAGTCACCATGTACATCGTGCATGCTGGCTGGAATTACAGGAGTTGTAGACGAACACACCTGGAGGGCACCAAGTTGGGGAGGTCTAGCTCCATGTGCTGCAGAGTAGGCATTTACAGCAGGAAGCCGACCCATATAGCCTCTCCACATGGCTTCAAACCCTGCATGATCAGGTTTCTAAAATCACAAAGGAGCCTACACAGGTAGAGTGGGCTCCCCACTGCAGAAGTTGTCCTTTCAGCACATGGAGGACAACAGGGCCAGCGCATGGGAACAAGACAGAGAGTGTGGGCCAATGAACAGAGTCCCACTCTGCCCTTCACACTCTGCCCCACAGCAGGCCTGTAGCCAGCCTACGTGGGGGAGCAGTTCAGGCCTTTTAAAGACAAAATTATAAACCATTTTTAATTGTTTGTAAAAAAAAAAAAAAAAAAAGTAGGGGAGGTAGAGAAAATTTAGGGGGGCAGCCTCCCACCCAGCCCATCCCTGGCTCCAGGCCTGATCTATGGTCCCACTATGCTCACATGATTCTAATTATAGAATCTGGGGTGATTGACTGAACAGGTTTAGTTTCACTCAACTTTCCCATTGAAATAGGTTGTTTGTGTTCTAATGATAGAAACAAGAGTAATGGTTATGAACTGCCCAGGGAGCTTTGGCTGTTGGGTGGTATAGAAATGTAATAAGGGAGGGGAAGGGGAGGGGAGGGGAGGGGAGGGGAGGGGAGGGGAGGGGAAAGGAGGGGAGGGGAGGGGAGAGGAGAGGAGAGGAGAGGAGAGGAGAGGAGAGGAGAGGAGAGGGGAGGGGAGGGGAGAGGGGAGGGGAGAGGAGAGGAGAGGAGAGGAGAGGAGAGGAGAGGAGGGAAGAGAAGAGAAGAGAAGAGAAGAGAAGAGAAGAGAAGAGAAGAGAAGAGAAGAGAAGAGAAGAGAAGAGAAGAGAAGTATCGGCTCATCTCTACCCTGTCCCAACCCCACTTTTTATGGGGAAGTGTTTCTAGAGAAGTATCTCCAGCAAAGGACGAGGCTGTGAGAACTGGCCTAAGGAACCTCCCCAGTAAAGGGTAGATGGCCCTTTTGGCCACTTTCCTTTTGAGGAAGGGCCACTGCTCTAGTGCAGCATACATGCTTTTGTGTGCAGAGGGTCCCCAGGTCTATCTGTGACAGTGAAAAAGACTGCCACGGCCAACCCAGGGCAGATAACTCTGGGCTAGGTGGATGGACAGTCTGAACTCAGCCTAAGGCAGCTTCATATGGGCAAAGGGGAAGACCAAAGGAAATGTCTCAGTGGTCAATGAGAGGCTAGCAAGAGTGGCAAAAAAGAACACAATGGAGCGAGTGAGAGTGGAGGCTGGTGGCTCCGATTGCAGTGGGGCCATAAATCCATTCTGGGTTTCAGTAGGGATGGCGGAGAATTCCGCCACAGATCTCAATGAGGACAAATGCCAGTGCATTTGGCCTCCCGAAATCCATGGCAGAATGAAGCCCCCCTGCCCCACCATCCCTCGAAAGGCGCACGAAACCGAGCACCTACCTGGTGCCCTTCCCGCTGCCTTGAGAATAGCGGCCGCCATTCGCGTCACAATTTTTCCCATTTGCGTCCCTGCGGAGGCCATGATAGGCTATGTAAATATTTACGTAGCCTATCATGGCAAAAAAAGGGAACACAAATGGCGGCCACTGTAGCCGCCGCCATTTGCGTTCCCTCTTTTTCACCGTGATAGGCTACGTAAATATTTACATAGCCTATCACGGCGAAAAAAGGGATGCAAATGGCGGCGACTACAGCAGCCGCCATTTGTGTCCCTGCACAGCCCAGCAGCAGCCGGATGTTGCTGCGGGTGGCCCCAGCTGGCGACTCTGCGGAGCCGCCGCGGAGTGAAGCCAGCCAGCAAGGATTTCGGGGGGAGGGACGGAGCGCCTTCCCCCCACAGTGGATGTCACGAAATGAAACAGGCACGTCCTTTGGTACATCCCTAAGTTTCAGTCAGAACCAGCCAGAACTCTAAAGGAGCTATCCAAGGTGCTGAACCCAAAGCCCAAAATAGGTTCATCACCTTGAATAGCTCCTTTAGCATTCTATGCCACCAGCCTCAACTGGTGAGGGACATTTTACTAGGGATGTATGATAGTCCCTTACCTGATCCCAAAGCTTGATTTGCGTTGGGGGGAGGCGCTCTGTCCCTCCCCCCGAAATTCTGGTGGGGGGGAGGTGCCCCGTCCCTCCCCCCCAAAATTCTGGCCCAGGGGGGAGGCGCCCCATCCCTCCAGCCGCAAATCCTCCTGTCCTGCCGGGACGCAAATGGAGGCGGCCGTAGCTGCCGCCGTTTGTGTCACTGCAGTCAGCCGTGATAGGCTACGTAAATGTTTACGTAGCCTATCATGGCTGAGTGAAAAAAAAAACCTGCACGTACGCAAATGGCGGCGCCCACGGGCGCCGCCATCTGCGTACACACGGTGTTTGTTTTTTCACTCAGTCGTGATAGGCTACGTAAATCTTTACGTAGCCTCTCACTTTTTTTTTTTAACTTGGAAATGGCGGCGGCAGCCGGTTGGAAGACCAGCCGCCGCCGGAGCCGCCGCCGCCGCCAGGGACATTCGCACAAGGTAAGTCCCGTCCCGGGGGGGGCGGGGGGGCAGACCGTTTCTCCACCAATTTCGGGAGGCCAAATGCGCTGGCATTCGGCCTCCCCGAGATTCGTTGAGAAATTCTCTGACATCCCTACATTTTACTGGAGAGAACAAAGGTGGCTGAGTGCGTGAACTGACAGCATGTTTTAGTCTCATTTTGTAGCATGCATCTCATCCGCATTGCATGAAAAATGCCACTATAGCATCTCTCAGCTGTAGCAGGTAGGGATGCACGGACTGTGTAAAATCCGCTTTGTCTTGTTTTTCGCGGATTGTCAGGCACCTTTTGTTCTGTTGTCTGCCCACAGACAGATGCGAATTTTTTTTTGTCATGCAGAAAAATACACAAATAATTATGTAAGTATTTACATACATATTTCAATAATTTACCTTAGTATGTAACATTCAGCGTATTGTCCCCCATTCCAATAAAAAAAATCATCTAAAAGTCCACAGACTCTGCCCGGCCTGAGGGTGCACTCTGCAGCAGATTCCTCAGGTCAGATTCTTACAAATCCGAGCTCATTTTAGTCCATCTCAAATTTCTCCACCACCCCAATTAGCAGGTTAGAAGCGCAGGGGGAGGGGTGTCTGTCTTCATTTCAGGAGTCTCTTTCTCCCCCTCACTACCATCCTAACAGGCAACTCAGACTATGGGAGGCTTCCTTTAGAAAGGGGTGAGGAATCTCCATCCCTGTAGATGTGACTGGACTACACCTCCCATCATCCTTGACCATTGGCCATGCTGGTTGGTGTTGGTGGTGTCAGGAGGTCACCCCGCCACCTTCTGAAATCCTCAGGTAGCCAGAATCAACAATAGGGCTCTTTTCCAAGGCTTTATTCCCATTCAACCTAATGACGCTTACAGATGCTAATTGCTTGATCTTATGAGTGAGACTTAAGAGAGCTGCCTACTCGGGGGTTCTAACCTTAGGAATCAGTTGATCTCTGTTTGGAGGGGAAGGCAGGAAACCTCTGTACTTATGGGCTAGGAGGACAGAATCCACCCTTTTCCCATGGGGCATCGGGGCGCCGCTGTTGCCATTGTGCCAAGTGGGCTGAGTGCCTCCTCTCAGCGCCCGCCATCTCCCGCTTGACACTGCACCAGTGCCTAGCATCCAAAAACTGCTGTTGCGCCTCCCTCTCCCTGCCAGGGTCACTATCACTCTCGGGAATGTGTACCTTGAGGGGCTGTCCCCCTGGCTGCTCCTCTGAACAGCGCGCAGGTTCCTCTCCCGCGGTTTCTATCTCTTCCTCAGAATCAGAACTGCTTTGGGGCTCTCTGGGCTCCGATACAACCCTGACAGGTGGGAGTTGGAGGGAAGCAGGTCCTCAGCCCTGCTTTAGAGGAACCTCACAGAGCTGACCCGTTATTAGAAGCAGAAAGGGAAACAGAAAGAGGAATAGAGGGCCAGTTTGGTGTAGTAGTGGTTAGAGTGTCGGACTAGAACTGGGGAGACCTGGGTTCAACTGCCCAGCCACAAAGCTCACTTCAGTCCAGCCACAAAGCTCACTTCATGGTCTTCCAGGCTAACCTATTTCACAGGGTTGTTGTGAGGAGAAAACTGTGGGGGAAGGAGTTTCACGTAAGTATGACGTCTTGAGCCCTTGGAGAAAGGTGGGATAAATAAATTAAGGACTCAGATTGAGTCCTGGGTTCCCCTTTCCACCTCATGTTACATTTGACAGGGGCTGAGAGAAACGTTGACTCTCTCTCTCCTCCTGATTTGTTGAGTGAGATCGCAAGCACATTAGAGGGCCAGCAGCCTTCTGCTGACCTCGTTCTTCTCTGGATCAGAGCCAAGGTGCACAACATTCACCGGCAACATTAGGAATTTTACATTTGTAAAGGCAGCAAGATAAATATATAAAACTGAAGGAATGATCAGGGGAGCAGATTCCTGGAACCTTTTAAAAATGAAATCTTAATGTAATAAAGTTTTAAAGGAATAAGAGCAATTCCAAAACTGAGAGGAAGCTGAAGGAGAACCTTGGGGATTGACTGCGGCATGCATAAAATCTAAGGCCATGTTTTGGAAGGAGGGGGGAGGGGGAGTATTGATCACTCTCGGAAAGCCTTGGGAGAGTAACAGCAGGGCAACACTCAGATCTGTCCACTTGGAAAAAAAATATGGCCTTTTCATATGTAAAAAAAACCCCAAACCATATGTTTTTTATATATCACATGTGGCGTATGTGCGGACTGTAATTAAAGAGAACAACTCTGTCAATATATGATCTCACATAAATTTAATCTATAAACCATATGCTACTTATGCATGAATGCTGTATACATTTCTGAAAGCTTAGTGGGTAAATGGAAAAAGGGGGTTTGGGAGGAATGTGGAGGTAGGAAAAAATGAATCTGAAGCTGAGTCGAAGGGGGGAAGGGTGCAGATGCTGGGTGTATGGAAGCTGTAAAAGTCAGTGGCAAACTGGAGGCAGAAGAGGAGAAGGATGAACTGTGAACAAGAAAAAAACAAAGGAAAGGGTTAGAGAAAGGGGTGCATTTTCACAGGTGTCTTGGGAGAAGGAGGTTTATAAGTACAGACACAGGAAATGGGATGGACTGGAAAAGACCAGTCATAAGAGAAAGCAGCCAAGCTTTGAATCTGATATTCCTCATAACACAAATTTGCCATGTGCCCACCCAAGAATCCATATTACTGTATAACCCTTTCCCTTTTTAGGGAAGGTACTTGAGAGGGTTGTGGGGGAGCAACCGCAGGCACTCCTGGAGGATACTGATTATCTAGACCCATTCCAGTCTGGGATTTGCTCTGGTTACGGGACTGAATCAGCCTTGGTAGCCCTGATGGATGACCTTTATCAAGAGAGGGACAGCTGGAGTGCTACCCTGTTCTTTCTGCTCAATCTCTCATGGGCTTTTGATACCCTTGACCATGGTATCCTCCTGGATCAACTCCATGGGATGGGTATTGGAGGCACTGTGCTACAGTGGTTCCAGTCCTATCTACAGGGCTGATTTCAGGGCGTAGCATTGGGTAGCATTCCTCGGCCCCTTGGCAATTGAGCTGAGGGGTTCCGCAGGGTACCATCTTGTCCCCAATGTTGTTTAACATCTATATGAAGCTGCTGGGAGCAGTCATTAGGGGATTTGGAGCTAAATGCCATCAATATGCTGATGACATGCAGCTCTACCTCCCTGTGAATCAGGAGAGGCTGTGCAAGACCTGAACCAGTGCCTAGACTCAAGTCATGGACTGGATGAGGGCCAATACACTGAAGCTAAAACCTGGCAAGATGGAAGCCCTATGGGTGAGTAGTTCCCAGGTCTGGGAGATAGGCTCATTATGTGTTCTGGATGGGGTTGCACTCCCTCTGAAAGATCAGGTTCGTAGTCTGGCTGTACTCCTAGATCCATCATTGTTGCTGGAGGCCCAAGTGGCCACAGTAGCTCAGAGTGCCTTTTACCAGCTTTGGCTGGTTCACCAGCTGCAACATTTCCTGGACAGGAATAGCTTGAACACAATGGTACAGGCATTAGTAACCTCAAGACTGGATTACTGCAATACACTCTATGTGGGGCTGCCCTTAAGGCTGATCCAGAAGCTGGAGCTAGTGCAGAATGCAGCAGCTCCGCTGTTGTCAGGAGCTGCCCCTTTTCAGCATGCAACTCATTTGCTGAGGGAACTGCACTGGCTGCCTGTTTGCTACTGGGCCAAGGTTTTGACAATAGCGTACAAAGTCCTGAACAACTTGGGACCAGGATACCTGAGAGCACCTCCTTCCTTATCAGCCTGCCCGGTCACTGAGGTCACCAGAGGGCATTTTCCTGATGGTTCCACATGGACCCATGGCCCGGTTGGAGTCCACCAGGAAAAGAGCCTTCAACAATGTGGTGCCCCCCCCCCTGTGGAACTCCTTGCCTTTGGAGATCCAGGAGGTTCCAACATGGTGTTCCTTCTGGCTCCTCCTGAAGACATTGTTATTTCGAGTGGCCTCCCTTGAGTGACCAGCCACGGTTTATTAAATTTGGCCTTATTGGAACTTGTCTTTTTAAAAATGTTGTAACTGTTTTAACATGGTGTTTTATTCTTTTATCTCTGCTGTTCACCACTCCAAAATATTTTGATGTAGAGCAGTATATAAATATTGTAAATAAATAAAGTAATAAAATAAATAACCCAGATGCTACCATTTGAGCTCAAATGCTGGTGATTCAAGAGGCCCACCCTCAGGATACTCTTGTACTTCTTCATGCAATACATACATTTACTTATGGAATTCACTTTCAGGAGATGTAGTGGTAGGCACTAGCTTAGATCAAGCCTGGGCAGACTGTTGTTAAACCACTAGGAGTCTGAAACCCTTGGTTCACTTCTGGCTTTGTTTTTTAAAGAGAGGACACATTTATGGAGGACAGATCTATCAGCCAACCTTAAACATGACAACTAATCTAACCTCCATGTTCAGAGATGGTCTACTTCTGATTCTCAGGTGGAGGGGACAAAGAGCAGGAAAGGGATATTGCCTGCATGCCCTCCATGTTTCTCAGATGCATCCAGCTGACCACTGGTGAAAACAGAAGGCTGAACTACACAGACTTTTGGTTCAATCCAGCCAGTGGTGCTGTCAGGGCAGGACTTTTGGGCAAACGTCCAGGGTACCATAAGGCAGAGTGGGTAGGAGGGCCCCTAAAAAGAGTAGGGCTAGCTTACCACATTTAAATAATACAAATGATCATCTTGCAGGATGGCATAAGACCATTACGTCCAAAGTTTTAAATTACCGAACTTCGCCACTGAATCCAGCATGATTTGCACATATTTATTCATTTATTTAGGATGCAATGCAACCCTATCAGGCTGACACCCACCAGATGGAAGCCTCCAATCTCAGAGGCTTCTGAGTATCCTATGCCCTGCTGAGCTGAGTGGGAGGAGCAATGGAGATGATTTTCACCTCTTCGTCCTCCTTTTTATTCCTTTTTTCCTCTAGGGAGGCCTTTGAGCCTGTCTCGAGGAGGCACACTGGTTGGGACAGGACAGGAGAGGCCATAGGATTTTTCATATCTGGGCCTGTCCCCTCCCCACCCACCAGAACACCCTCTGTTGAGTGCCTTTTGTGATCTCAGAAAAGCAAGCAGTTCTTTCTATCACAGCTGCAAGTGAGAGGGGTGAGAGAAGGAGGTGGAGGGGGGATTGGATCATGTGGTCTCCTTCCCCAAGTCAAGCAGTGTTTATGGCTTCAGGAGAGGGGATCCAAGGGATCCTATGGTCCCTGTGATACTCTCCAAGGACCATAGGATTGCTCTGTCCATTAATTTATATCCTGCCTTTCCACCAAAAATGGCATTCAAGGTGTCTAACAATAATAAAACACAGAGGAAAAACAAAGAGCAGCATAATGTTTGCATTGCACTAGCAGGACCCACCACTACCCCAACAACAATCTAGTGTTTTCTAGATCAATGCCAGAAATGAGCCAAAACATTCATTTCCAGAATAGGACAGGTCAGCAGAGCTCCACAGGACTGTTTATTTCCAGAAATGAGTGTTTGGCTCATTTCCCATTGCTTTAGGAAGGGACTAGCTTCCAGTTGTGCTATCAGTGAGTTCCACTAGTGTGCAGGCAGCACTGGATACTGCCCCAAATCCTAATTACAATGTAACATAGAAATATTCATTAAGGGCACAATGCTATGGGGATAGGCGGCCACCTCCGAACTCGGAGGCGACTGCCTATCCCATGCTGGACAGGAGAAGCGTGGGGGGGATTGTTCCCTCTGTGCTCCTCATGCCCTGCATTTGTGACTAGTCAGCCAATTTTGGCTGTCTAGCCAGAGGAAGGCAGAGCAGGGGAGGAGACTGCTGGATGACACATAGGATGTGTCACACCGTATCTCCTCCTTCCCTGCCCCAGAACGCCCCGTTCTGGCCACTCTGGCTCCTCTTCTGAGCGCGGAGCACGGGGCAGTTCCACACTGCCCACGAGGCAGCGCGGAAGGAGGAGAAGGTCGATTCTCCAGGAATCGACCTTGGAGCACAGGCTCTGAGGTTGGTTCCTGGAAAACCACATATCCTATGGCTGTCTAGCTGCTGACTAGCAGCCATAGGATTGCTCCCTGCAACACAGTTACAAACATAACAATGAAAGAAATAGAGAGCACCTAACTGATTAGAACCCCAAGAAATACTGAATGAACTGGTGCAAAATTCTCATTGTTGTGTGGCTAGAAAATCCACTGCTTTTTTTTTCCAAACTAAAACAATTTGCGGTTGAACTTCCAACTGAAAATCATTAGCAGTCAGATAAAGATTATAATGAAGCTGCTGCATACTATATCCATAAACGATCAGCATCATTGTATGCAGCAGGCTACATTTTGAGCAAGAAGTAATTAATTCATTGATTCAATGATGTTATTTCCCCCAGAATACCTTTTTCACCTTTGGCTAAGCAGTTGTGGCAAATGATGTCATGAAAATATTGTTAACCGATTTGGGGCCTACGTAGGAACAAGTGTGTTCATTTAAAAGTGTATCTCCGTAATATTTTTTATGAGTCTGAACTTCTTGGCACATCTGTAGTTCACATGGCATTTTGCCATATCAAATGAAATTGTACTTTCAGGGAGAACTCAACAAGTACATAATAAAGTGTATTGTGATGAAGAATGAGCCAAATAAAATTATTGCTATTTTTACAAAGAATTATTGGTATTATTCGTACCAGGTCATCTTCTGAGTTCCAGCACTCAAATTCACTTGGTGTGTATTTGAACACACACACAATCCTTTCTTTCATCTCCAGTTTCCACATCTTGAAAGTGACCTTGTCTTGCACAGGTTTTCTTTTTCCTCATTCCCACCATGCAGTATTAAAATGGCTACTGACTAATTTAAAGAAGAAATAAATGCCCAGAAGAGGTGTACAGTGAATGGATGGAATTTAAAAAAAAAAAACACCTTTCAAATAAAAGAATAAAGATCTATTTAGTAAATGGGTGGAAATGAAAAAATAGCTTTCAAATAAAGGAATAAAGATCTATTCAGGGTGGAGGATATGGTGCTGGCGTTAACTTATAATGGCTTATAGGGCCTGGGACCAAGGTAACTCAAAAACACTTGCTTCCATATAAACTTTGCTGTTCATGCACTAAGATCATCAACTGAAGCATCTCCTTGTGTTCTTCACCTGCTAAGGTAGTGGGTAGTGATTGGGAGAAAGGCCTTCTCAGTGGTGGCACCCCCACTTCAGTTCTGTACACCTGGTGACCACTTCGATGACCATTCAGCACCAGGTAAAAAGAGTTTAATTCAGTCAGGCATTTTAAACAGTATATTTTGTTTTAATGTTGCTGACAATTTGAGACTTTAATGTTTGTCCAATTATTTTTTAACCATCTTAGACTAGTTTTTATCTGCTTCTGCTTTGATGCTGTTTAGGCTTTGAGTTTTAATGTGTGTTGATTTTGCTCTATCTATTCTTCTATGTGTTTCATGTTTTTATGTAGCTCCTTGTATGCTGCCTTGAATGACCCAGGGAAGTGATATATACATTTCTTAAATAAAAATGAAATCAATAAGGCAATGGCTAGGATGAAAATCATTTGTCAAAGCTAAGTGCAGGAAGGCGAGTATCTTTTGAATGAGAAGCTATCATGCAAATCAAAACAAGAAATGGAATAAACCCAATCAAGATCAGTTATTGCTAGGAAATGGAACTAGTCCAGCAGAATGTGCCAATGTGAGTAACAGTTCAAGCAAAAATTATCTGGTACACACATAGACTTAAAAATGCCCTTCAAAGTTTGGGTGTTGTTGTTTCACTACTTTACAAGAGTTGAAATGCTCTGTCACTCATGTCTAAAGTGACAATTAATGATGTACCTCCAGTATTCCAAGCATAAAGTACATTGTCAATTCCACAGAATTCAAGAAAGCAGGTATGACACAAGATTAATGGATGAACAATAGGGTTATTGTAGTCAGCATAAATTACAATCCCAGCACTAAGTATGTAAATTGGAATATTAAACATGCAATAAAAGATTATTAATTTGGGAAGGGAGTAGAAACTGAACTTTGATTAAAGAAAAAGTGCTGTATACTATGAAGGCAAGTGACTGAAAAAATATATAAAGTTGGTCTTCTCAGGGGCACCTTTAGGGATGTACAAAAGTCACTTACCTTTTCGCGGATTCTGTTCATGGGGGGAGGCGTTCCATCCCTTCCCCCGGAATCCTCGATGGCCAGCTGTGCTCCACGGCGGCTCCACGGAGCAGCCGGCCAGGCCCACGCCAGGGCCGTCTGCAGCTGGATTTCCGGCCACAGAGGGCTCTGGGTAAAAAAAAAAAAAAAAAACGCATACGCAAATGGCGGCAGCTATGGTTCCTTATTTTTCGCCGCCTTAGTCTACGTAAATATTTACATAGACTAAGACGAAGAAAAGAAAGGGGAACGCAAATAGCGTTCTGGGCGCTATTTGCGTTCCCCTTTCTTGTCTTCGTCTTCATCTGTGTAAATACTGACGTAGACTAAGACGAAGCAAAGAAAGGGGAACGCAAATAGAGTACTGGGTGCGATTTGCATTCCCCTTTCTTGTCTTCGTCTTCGTCTACGTAAATATTGACGTAGACTAAGATGGTGAAAAATAAGGAACGCAAATGGCAGCGGCCGTAGCCACCACCATTTGCGTACACATTTTTTTTTTTTTTTTACCCAGACGTGATAGGCTACGTAAGTCTTTACGTAGCCTATCACATCTATGGGGGGGGGGAGAAAAAAAACACAGGCTGCAAATGGCGGTGGCGGCAGCCAGTCGGAAGACCAGCCGCCGCTGGAGCAGCCACCGTCCAAAACATCCGCCCCAGGTAAGTCTCGTCCCGGGGGGGATCCGTGGGGGGTGGGGGGATGGCAGGCCGTTCCGCGATGGATTTCAGGGGGCCAAATGCACTGGCATTCGGCCTCACCGAGATCCATCACGGAATTCTCTGACATCCCTAGGCACCTTACAGTACAATCCTAGATATGTCTACTCAGAAGTAAGTTCCATTGTTTTAAATGGGGCTTCCTCCCAGGTAAGTGTGTATAGGATTGCAGCCTTAGAGATGCAGCCAGTAACACCAGTAAAAGTCCCATTGAGTCCAATGGAGCTACTCCCAAAAATGGATAAAGGATTGCAGCCTTATATATCAGCATACAGTGCAATACCATACATGTTTACTGAGAAGTAAGTCCCACTGTGTTCAATGAGGTTTACATCCTAGTAAGTGTGTTTAGCATTACAGCCTTTGGGCACAATCCTAGTGTATTGCTGCCCACTATATAGAAACCCCTGATCTTGGAGGCTTCCGAGAATCCTATGAGACAGAGGCCATTTTCACCACTCCCTCCTCCTTTACTGTGTTTTTCACCAAACGGGCCTCTGAACCTATCTAGTGGAATTGTACCTTTGGACCCAGTGGATTCTCAGCCTTTCCTCTACCCTCTCCCTCCTTCTCTACCCATCCAGACCACCAACACGGCCTCTCCATCCCTCTCCCTCCTCCTCACAATGCCAGAGTTCCGACCTCAGGTGAGTAGCTGCCGCTGAGCTTTCTGCAGCATTTGGGAGAGGCGGTGGAGGGAGTGGGGAAATCCATGATTGGATCTCCACCTCTAAGGATGGAGCTCTGTCTCTGGCCTTGGAGGAGGAGATGTGCCTTTAGTCCCAGCCCATGGAGGCTGGTGGCTCTGATTTTGGTGGGGCTATGAATCTATTCTGGGTTTCAGTCAGAGCCAGACAGAACTCTAAAGGAGCTATCCAGGGTGCTGATCCTTTGGGTTCAGCACCTTGGATAGCTCTTTTAGAGTTCTGGCTGGCTCTGGCTGAAACCCAGAATGCATATACAGCCCCAGCAAAATTGGATCCACCAGTCTCCACTGGTCCCAGGCGCTGTTTAGGGGCAATAGGATTGCTCTGTTAATGTAGTAACATCATACACATGAAAAATAGAGTACTGTGTGACTTTAAATATCATGTACAACATTTTCAGTACCAAGCTTTTCAGTCACTAATCATTCATCTTTTAAGAAGAAAAGCTAGGTACCATGAAAAAGAGCTAAGGTTCTTTATCATTTTAATAATACTCAGAACTGTGGTTAGGTCTGCAAATACTTCAGTGATCCTGGGCTGACTGTAACAAACAATTTGGGTGCTTCTGAGTATAGTGAATCTACAACAGCACAGCAACATGACTATTAAAGTGGCTTCATATACTTTTCATGATGAACCAGAAGTCTTACATTGCTGCAATCTGGCTTTCTTCTTTGGGCTGTTTCCCATTTCCAACATTTTAAAGAGTCGCACAAATGATTTACATGCAAGCATTGCAGCAAAATTTTACCTGTCTCATTTTATGTGATTCCTGAAACCAAACAGAGGCCCTGTTTTCATATAGGACATGTTAACCAGTCCTCGGCATGAGAGGGAAGACTTAAAATCAATCCTAAAATTTGCTTGCTACGACTGAGCACTGCACCAGTGCAACGCCACCAGCACTATGAAATCACAGTGGCATTGCACAAAGGCATTGGAGCAAATATGAAGAGTCCATCATAATGCCATTACTAAAGTCATTACTATGCAATGAATATGGACTTGCGCACGCTCTGGGAGAGAGCGGAGGACAGGAAGGCCTGGCATGCTATGGTCCATGGGGTCATGAAGAGTCGGACACGACTGAACGACTGAACCACAACAACAACAAAGTCGTTACTCCTAACTAGGGATGCTGGAGAAATTCCAGACGGACTGAAATGAGTTCAGATTTCTTAGAATGTGACCTGCAGAATCCACTGCAGGCCAGCCTCCTCAGGCTGCGCAGAATCAGTGGACTTTCGGATCTTTTTCTTTTCTTTTCTTTTCTGAAAGTCACACAATTGTATTCATAGGAAAATACACAAATTTTTGCTGAGACTGGAAAATATACACAGGGAAAAGTGTAATGGAATGGGGGACAATACGCTAAATGTTATGTAGTAACGTCAATTACATAAATTGTTGTGAACCCTCTTACAGAATTATTTGTGTATTTTTCCACATAGTGAAAAGATTCGAATCCATCTGTGAATGGATGAATGATACTGCACAATCTACAAACACCCATGGGACGGATTTCACAAATACCTACTCCTAACATGTCCCATTTCAGTGTCTTTGACATTGTCTGTCCCATTCAAAATATGCACTAGAATATGAAGTTTCGGGAAATGCAACATGGCAACCCCACTACGGTAAAAGAAGCTCTGCTGAGAGAGATGTTTTAAGAAATGGTACCCACTTCTCTCCCCCTCTCCTTCTTAGCTAACCACGCAGAGAACTGCAGGTCTCTCCTATCCCTTTTCCCTCTCTACAGGGCCAGACAAAAGCCCCCTGGACCCGCTCCTCCTCTTCACCATTGCAACCTGCTTGTTCACCTGCCTCTCGCTCTGACCCAAGCAGTGGTTGTGATCAGAAAGAAGGGCAGTAGATGGCACTGCCTATTTACTCACTGGCTCCCTACTTGTTAAGCAAGCAGGTGGTAGCAATGATGAGAAAGAGGATGAGGAGCATTAGCTGGTGACAATGGTGGTGAGAAGGGAGACTTGCTGGGGGAGGGGATCCGCTGAGGGTGCTTTGCCCAGGGGCCCTCAAAACCTGGAGCCAGCACTGCCTGATGAAGAGTTCTGGAGAACTCAAAAGCTTGCACATTTTTGTGGAATTTTGGTTAGTCCTGATAAAGTTATTGCCCAACTCTGGATTTTGTTTTTGTTTTTTTCATGGACCACCAGCATGGCAATCTTTGTGTTGTTGTTGTTGTTGTTAATAACTGTGGCTTGAATCCGTTGTTTATATGAGGAGGTGGGGATTTCTGCCAACTCCCCCTTAGTCTGCAGCTTCCTGCACCATCTCACACTCCATTCCCAAGGGTCCTGCAACCCACAAAAACACATTTTCAGGAGTTCTAGGAGAGCTGCAACAGGAAGGGGGAGGCAGGAAAGCCCTATTCTGTGAACTCCATTCCATTCAGGGGTGGAAAGTTAAGATCCAAACCTATAGCACTTTCCATTCTGCTAACCAATGTCTACATAGCATATTACTGGAAAATGTGCTTGAGACTATACTAGGAAATATTACTGGCAGTGCTTCAGTGCTATGTAAAATTGATATTACTCAGATCATTAGTGGGAAGACTAAGCCTTTGTAATGCACACCAGTTTTCATTCAAATAAATGATTTATAATCATCCCCCCCACCCCACTCCCTGATAAAACATATCTCCTTGCCATTAGGGAAAAGGGACATGGCATTAGAAATTAATCCATCCGTATCTCCTCTGTCCTTTCCACTACCAACCATCTCTCTTTTTTGTGAATGTGTAATTGCAAATAGATCCGTATCCACTGTGGGGTTATGCCCTACTGCTGGTTGCCTCAAAAGTCGTTTGCCTCGATATTACCTTAGTTTTGGAAATCACGTATGCAAAAGTCCACCAAACGGTTGCCATTGTGATATACACTCGGGAAACAAAATTGCAGGGTTCGGTCTGCTTAGTCACTTGAGTGAGCTGATTGGCTGAACATTGCTAAGTGCCTATAATAAGTGCTCTTTTTAAACATGTGAAAGACTCATAATTGATGGGCCTTGTGGGTTGGAACAGGCAATTAACACACACACACACACACACACACACACAGAATGCAATCTAATACAGTGAATATGTACATGCTCTGTTCTACCAGGAAACTGGATTCCATTTTATTTCAATTGTTGTGGATTTAATCTTCAATGTTAAATTGTTTTCTTCTGTTATTTGTTAACAGAATTTGTATGCAGACCTCCCACACATCACTGAATATAATGTACTCCATATTGTTCTAAGGTTCCCTATTCAGTTTAGACAGGGATTTCATTATTAAGTTACACAAAAGTTTCTGGGCATATGAAAGTTGAAGTAATAACTAAGTAGAGTCATGTACAATGTTTGGGAAGAGTTTTGCACACACATTGTAACAAAGTGATCGGACAGGCTTGGCAGCCAGGCCTGAGGAGCTGTCTGTCAAGGGGGAGGCAAAGGGAGAGAAAGCACAGCCTTGCTGACAGTTGGGACTTGTCAGTTGAGAGGAGGCAGCTAACCCAAGTGAGAGAAGGTGGTGGATCTAAGCCTGTCAATAGCTGTACTCGGACATTCCGTAGCTGTGTAGAATAAACACGTGAGGAGAGGGAGTGCTGTAGCCTCCCCTCGTCTTCACACATTTCCATAGCGCTCTACTCATGGACAGCTAATTCCTGAAGAGGAGAGTTTCCTGAGTCCACGGAGACTCTCCACATGACTGAGAATCCTGGTTTTCCAAGGTTCTCAATTGTGTGGAAGGCCTCCATAGATACAGGAGGCTCTCCTCTTCAGGAAACCATCCTCCACAAGTAGAGAGCTGTAGAAGGGCACAAGGAGGGGGAGTGATTAGAGCACTCCCTCTCATGCATTTACTCTACACAGCTACAGAATGCATGAACAGGACTTTTTCATGAATGTATAGAGTAGGGCCTGGACCAGAAATGGACTGACTGATCTATGCCTGCTCCCTGAAAATAACAGTTCTCCCTACCCAGTTCTCCCACCCCCTTGTATTGTCTTGTTCAACTTACCCATATTTTTATTTATGTATTTATTTCTTCCATTTCTATTACGGCTGTGCATGGTCCCCCTGTTTCCCTTCAGATGCTGCTTCAGACCCTCCAAATCAGCCCTGCTTCAAGTGACTCTGATTTGTACCCCTTCTGCTTTGACTTGGTTCCGGATCCGAAGTGAGATTCGGATATCCAGATCACTCAGTTTGGGCATTTTCCCATTGACTTGCATGGGAAAACACAAATGTCCATAACATTTTCAGTTTTCATGAGAAATACGGGAAACCTGGGGGCCTCTCTGTCAACATGGAGGGGATCCCACCTGCCAAATTTCAGACAATTTGGCCCAGTATGTGCTAGGTGCAGCTGAAATTTGATTTTTTTCCCCCACAAAAACTCTCAAAGCAGAGCTCTACCTCTCAGCCCTGCGCCACTGCCGCCGCCTCCTGCCTGCTCAGCTGTCTTAATAGGGGTGTACAAACTCCACTCACCCACATCCGCTGGGGGGTCCGTGGGGCGGGGAGGCGATCCATTCCTCCCCCCCGGAATCCTCCCAGGCCGGCTCCGCTCTGCAGCAAGTCTGCAGTGCCGCCAGCCAGGTTCATCTGCTGCCAGACTTCCATCTGCTGCTGGTCTGCGGATGCAAATGGCATCCAGCATAGCGAATGCCATTTGCGTCCCTGCTCTTTGCCATGATAGGCTACATAAATCTTTATGTAGCCTATCACAGCAAAGAGCAGGGATGCAAATGGCATAGCAGACACCATTTGCATCCCTGTCCCTTTGTGCGATTGGCTGCGTAAAGATTTATGTAGCCTATGTAGGGATGTACGAAAGTTCCACCACGGATCTCGGGGAGGCCAAATGCCAGCGCATTCGGCCCCCCGAAATCGGTGGCGGAATGGCCTGACACCCCCCCCCCCGCCACCACTCCCCCGGGACGAGACTTAACTTGGGCAGATCTTCCTGGCGGCGGTGGCTCCGGTGGCGGTTTGGCGGCAGCGGCTGCAGCGGCCGGTCTTCCGACCAGCTGCCGCAGCCGCCATTTCCAGTTTAAAAAAAAAAAAATGTGATAGGCTACGTAAAGATGTATGTAGCCTATCACGGCTAGGTTTTAAAAAAAAAAACCATGATAGGCTACGTAAATGTTTACGTACCTATCACGGCTGACTTAAAAAAAAAAAAAATCGCGCGTACGGTCTATGCTATTTGCGTCTACGCTATTTGCATTCCCCTTATTTTCACCGTCTTAGTCTACATAAATGTTTACGTAGACTACAACGTGCCAAAATAAGGAATGCAAATGGTGGCGGCCGTGGCCGCCACCATTTGCGTACGCGCGTTTTTGTTTTTGTTTTTTTTAAGTCAGCCGTGATAGGCTACATAAACATTTACGTTGCCTATCACGGCTGACTGCAGGGACGCAAACGGCGGCGGCTATGGCTGCCGCCATTTGCGTCCCTGCTAGCCAGCGGCCGGATGTCCGGCTGCTGGTGGAGCTGGCCGGGGGCTCCGCAGAATCGCTGCAGAGCACAGCCGGCCAGCCAGGATTCTGGGGGGGGGGAGGAACGGAGCGCCTCCCCCCCCGGCAAGGATTCTGGGGGGAGGGACGGAATGCCTCCCCCCAACCATAAACATAATTCGCGAAAGGTAAGTACCTTTCGTACATCCCTAAGCCTATCATGGCAAAGAGCAGGGACACAAATGGCGTAGCGGATGCCATTTGCGTCCCTGCTCTTTGCCGTCATAGGCTATGTAAATCTTTCCATAGCCTATCATGGCAAAGAGCAGGGATGCAAATGGCGTCCGCTATGCCGGACGCCATTTGCATCCACAGACCGATAGCGGACGGCAGCGGAGTGAGCAGAGTGACCCGGACCCAGTCGGCGGCAGGTAGGATCAAGCTGGCGCGAACTTCACAGGGTGGTGGAGGTGAGTGGTCTGTTCCACCACAGACTCCAGGGGGGCAGATTCTTTAGATTCTAAAGAATCCGGCCTCATTGGAGTCCGTGGTGGAATTCTCTGCCATCCCTACTTGTCTATGGCCATGTTTCCATGACAACAGAAGGCAAAGCTAATGTAGGAGTCCTGGATTTTTTAAAAGGAATCTGCTTGGCTGTGAGCAGGGCTACACAAGCAGATTCTCCAGACCAGTAAAAATTGCTTCACAGAACATACTTCCGGGGGGGGGGGGCAGGAGTGAACGGCATCTGACTGGCAGGGGCTGCTCAACCAATTACAGAGGCTTCCCCCGTCTCCTTTTGCCTGAAAGTCCAGATGCACCTGCATTTCAGGAGCAAGCTTCATTGAGCACAATGGGAGTTACTTCAGAAGAGACATTAATGGGTTTGTTGTGGGAAAGAGAGCAGTAAACACAAAGACAGAAACCATTTTAACCTGCAGGATCTCTATAACAAAGGCTCGAAGTTTCTTCCTAAGGCAATAAACCGAACAAAGGAGAACTGGAGCCTCGATATCATGCTGTGCCTTGTCAATTGAGGGGGTAAATCACTGGTGCAAACACCCCCAAGGACTGCTAGCCATCTCCTGCTCATGAGGAGGAGACAGCTAGCGAGCGGTGGGGACATGCACCACACCTCTTTTTCCTGCCCGGGCGACTCACAGCGCTTTTCTTTCTTCGCTCACTTCTTACAGAGCATCCAGACAATGTGTATCATCTTTCCATGTTTTTCAGACCTGTGCCTTTAATTAAACACATCCTGTTTTCATGTTCTTCACTTTTCATTGCTTACTCTGGAACATAGGGATGGCAGATTAGCCTGCTAATTTCGCCTTGAATGCCCTCTCTTAAATGTCCCAACAATCATTTCTGTTCTAGAAATGCTAGTTCTAATGACTAGTTGTTATTGTTATTTCTCATTTTTAACAGTGAAATAGCAGTATTTTTTCTACATAACAGTAAAAGGAAGAGGAGGAACCAGTGATTAAAGCATGCCCACCCTCCCGCCCACATGGGAACAAAAAATGGATCAACTTAAAATGAGGAAACTTTTAATTAACATTGTTTGGAAACTTTCTTGTAGAGGACTTAATAGTGGGTAAATGTTGTAGGAGAATATTTGCCATGCCATTGGATAATATTGCACTATATGGCATGCTGTGTGGAGTTTTAATCCCCCTTAGAGCTAATTGTGCAGCATTAAATGGCTGGTGTGGGAACAACCAATATTTCTTAAAGGTGTATGCAGAAGGCTAAATTACGCAGCCATTTTGATCTGGCGTTTCCCCAACCTCATGCCCTCCAGATGCATTGGACTGCAATGCCCACAATTCCTAGCCAGCACAGCCATTGGTCCTGTGGGCTAGGAATTCTGGGAGTAGCAGTCCAGTACAGGTGGGGGGCACCTGGTTGGGGAAGGCTGATTTAGAATATGAAAACATCTTCCACATGTCAAGGCCACACCTTGCTATGTCCCAAAAATCTTGCCATGTGCAGCCCAGTGTTAAAGAAATCACTATGGCATTCTTCACACAGTGCATCGTTAAACTACGGAATGCACTTGGCTACCAATTTGGATGGCTTTAAAAGGGGATTGGACAAATTCATGAAGGCTAAGGCTTTCCATGGCTACTTGTCTTGGTGGCTATATGCTACCTCGGGCAGAATCACAGGTAGGGATGGGCAAACTCACCTCAGCCCGCCTTGCACACCACTTGCCGGGCCCTCGCTGCCTGCCCACCCTGCTTGCTGTGTGTGGCGACCTGCTGGGTGGTTCATGGGCACCCAGTGAACAGCGCATGGTCTCCCACTCCTCCACCGAGCTGCCATTTGGTGGAAAATGGCAGCTCTGTCTTTTCTGTAAAGGCTGATTTTACATAAATGGTGGCCATAAAGAGGCCCATTTACACAACATTACAGGCGTAAATGGTCTATTTAGACCATTTATGCCTGTAATGTGTAAATGGGCATCTTTACGGCCACCATTTATGTAAAATCAGCCTTTCTGGAAAAGGCCAAGTTGTCATTTTGCACAGAACGAGTCAGGCAAGCATGGGTGTCCATGGACCAGTGTCCCAGGGCCCAAGCCAGAGAAAAATCACCAAGCCTCAAATCCCAAACAGACGCCCGCAACATCCCGAAGCAGAGGCAGTATGCCTATGTACACCAGTTGCTGGGGAATGTGGACAGGAGGATGCTGTTGCATTCATGTCTTGCTTGTGGGTTTCCTGTGGGCAGCTGGGCAGCCACTGTGTGATTAGAATGCTGGACAGATCCTTGGTCTGATCCAGCACAGCTCTTCTTAGGTTCTTATTGTCAGGCAATTAACACTCACATCACGGAATTTGAAAAGGGGTTGCAATCTCTGGCCCAAAATAACTAGCTTACACTCTTACATCTTAAGAATCAGCTTCAGCACTATTGATTGGATGGAGAGGAGTCACTGAATGATTACTCATATGGGTAGAATTGCAGGATTCGCCTCTTAATTTACCCTGTGCTAAAGTGTGAAAGGTGAATAATGCATAAAAGGTATATGTGGATACCTCCTCATTTAAGCATTTTCTTTCCAAGGGTTTGTATTATTATCATCTCATGTTTAGGAGTATTTACTAAGCATTACAAAATCCATTTTGGCCATGTGGCCATTTATTAATAGAACAAAAGAGAACATTCCCCCCTGAATCACGTACATACGTACCTCTCAGTCATTGTGTTAATCAGTACACAATATAGTCAATATCTCCTTGTGAAAAAGAAGGGCGGGGGGACTAGCAAGGTTAGCAAGCCACCACAAGCAAGCACAGCTGCGCTAATCAAAACGTTTTCTAATGTGTGATCCTGACAAACTGAGTCAGACCATATGTTTAATGCAATAATATCAGAAGAGCTGAGAGGGGAAATATGCAATTCAAATTCAGATGAGGAAGCCAAAGAAAGCATGATGAGTGCTCTGAGAGCTAATTGTTCCAGACTGACAAAAGAGTGTTTCGAACTAAGCAAGCTCTCATTCTTGGAAAGGAAAGGAAAAACAATAAAATCAAAAACTGCTAGACGTCAAGAAGCCTGTCTTCAGTGCGGGGGCATCATAGCCAGAAGAGAGCTTGTAAAATAGTCTGAATTCTGGTGTCATTGGGCTGGCTCATAAAGACATGTGCATCTTTTGATCACATCACGTGATGTGAATAAGTTTTCACAGATCTAATAACACAGATAGACTTCATGGGGTTGGATTCAGAATTTAACTCCTGTGGACGGAAGGGCTCCTTCTGTCCACTGTTTTTGGATCCAGTGGAGCATTTCTGCTGACAGAATTTGGGAAGAGGCCATTTCCAATAATTCCCCCTCCTGCTACAGCCCCACCAAAAACTGCTCCAGAGGCCTGGTAGACCCTCCAGAACAGTAGAAGATGTGGCACTGGGGGCTGCAGGGGGAGTGGGAAATCGGCAAACATCACCTCTCTTCCTTTCCATTGGCATTCTGAGTGGATCTCCACTCAGCGTTGACATGCTGGAGAAATCTGAGACAGACTAAAATGAGTTCGGATTTCTATGAATCCGACTGCAGAATCCACCATGGACTAGGGATGTAGGAAAGTCACTTACCTTTTTGCGTATGTGATTCGCGGGGGGGCTCCCCCCCGGAATCCTGCCCGGCTGGCTCTGCTCCGCTGTGGCTCCGCAGAGCAGCCGGCCAGGGCCATCTGCAGCCGGAGGTCCGGCCACGGAAGGGCTGCTGCGGATACAAATGGCGGCCGCTGTAGTGGCTGCCATTTGCATCCAGCCAGGCTGCTGTGATAGGCTACATAAGTATTTACGTAGCTTATCACGTCAGGCAAAACAAAAAATACCCGCATACGGAAATGGTGGCGGCTACGGTGGTCGCCATTTGAGTTCCCTATTTTTCGCCATTTTATCCTACATAAATATTTACGTAGGCTATTACGGCGAAAAAAAAGGGAACGCAAATAAAGTAGTGAGCACCATTTGCATTCCTTTTTTTTCCGCCGTTTTAGCCTATGTAAATATTTACGTAAGCTATTACGGCGAAAAAAAAGAACGCAAATAGCGCCCACTACGCTATTTGCGTTCCCCTTTTTTTTGCCGTAATAGCTTACGTAAATATTTACGTAGGCTAAAACAGCAAAAAAAAAAGGGAATGCAAATGGCGGCTGCCATAGCCGCCGCCATTTGTGTACGCTTTTTTTTTTTTTGCTTGACGTGATAGGCTACGTAAATACTTACGTAGTCTATCATGGCAAACAGCAGATGCAAATGGCGGCCGCGGCAGCCGATTGAAAGACCAGCCGCCACCAGAGCCACCACCAGAGCCACCACCGTCGGAACATCTGCCCCAGGTAGGGATGTACCTACTTACCTTTCGTGGATTATTTTTATGGTTGGGGGGGAAGCGTTCCATCCCTCCCTCCGGAATCCTCGCTGGGGGGGGAGGCGCTCCGTTCCTCCCCCCTCCGGAATCCTGGCTGGCCGGCTATGCTCTGCAGGGATTCTGCGGAGCCGCCAGCCGGCTCCGCCAGCAGCCGGACATCCGGCCGCTGGCTAGCAGGGACGCAAATGGCGGCGGCCATAGCTGCAGTCGTTTGTGTCCCTGCAGTCAGCCGTGATAGGCTACGTAAATGGTTACGTAGCCTATCATGGCTGACTTTAAAAAAAAAAAAAAGCGGACGCTACGCTATTTGCGTTCCCCTTATTTTCGCCATCTTAGTCTACGTAAATGTTTATGTAGACTAAGACGTGCCAAAATAAGGAACACAAATGGTGGCAGCCATGGCTGCCGCCATTTGCGTACGCGCGCGTTTTGTTTTTTTTTTAAGTCAGCCGTGTTAGGCTATGTAAACATTTATGTAGCCTATCACGGTTTTTTTTTTAAACCTAGCCCTGATAGGCTACGTAAATCTTTACGTAGTCTATCACGTTTTTGTTTTTTTTTTATGCTGGAAATGGCGGCGGCGGAGCCAGTCAGAAGACCGACCGCCGCCACCGCAGCCGCCGTCGAACCGCCGCCAGGAAGATCCGCCCGAGGTAAGTCTCGTCCCGGGGAGGCGGGGGGGGTGGCAGGCCATTCCGCCACCAATTTCGGGGGGCCGAATGCGCTGGCATTCGGCCTCCCCAAGATCCATGGCGGAATTTTCGTACATCCATAGCCCCAGGTAAGCTTCGTCCCGGGGAGGAATCCGCGGGGGGGTGGGGGAGCAGGCCATTCCGCCACGGGTTTCAGGGTGCATTCGGCCAGTGCATTCGGCCTCACTGAAATCCATGGCAGAATTCTCTGCCATCCCTACCACGGCTCCGTGGATTTTCTGATATTTTTCTTTACTTTCCTGAAATGGACACAAATTTATTCATAGGAAAATACAAACGTTTCTGCTGAGACATAAGCCATCCCGGAAAATATAGGCAGGAAAATGCTGAATGGAACAGGGACAATACGCTAAATGTTACATAATAACATAAATTGCATAAATTGTAGTGAACTCTCTTATGGAATTATTTGTGTATTTCTCTGCATAATGGGAGGAGGGTGAAATCCGTCTGTGAATAGACGCTGGAACGAATGACACTGCACAATCCACGACACACACATGGGATGGATTTCACAAAATCTGGACATCCCTAACTCAGGATATGCTAGTATTGGTGGAAACATCAACTAGGGGTGTAGGAAATACTCACCCCATTCCAGTTCGGGTGTCTGCGGGGTGGGGGGAGGTGATCTGTCCCTCCCCCCGGAATACTCCCCGTCCAGCTCCATTCCGCAGTGAGTCCGCAGAGCCACTGGCCGGGCCCGTCCACAGTCAGACCTCCGTCTGCTGCCAGGCTGCAGATGCAAATGGCGTCTGGCGTAGCCAATGCCATTTGCATCCCTGATCTTTTCAGTGACAGACTACGTAAATATTTATGTAGCCTATCACAGCAAAGAGAAGGGACACAAATGGCGTAGCAAATGTCATTTGTGTCCCTGCTCTTTTCGTGATAGGCTACGTAGCCTATCACGAAAAGAGTAGCGACGCAAATGGTGTCTGCTACACCATTTGTGTCCCTGCTCTTTTTGGTGATGGGCTATGTAAATATTTATGGCTATATTTGTATCCGCAGTCTGGGACAGTGGACGGATGGCAGTGGATGGACCTGGCCCGGCCGGCAGCAGGTAGGATCCGTCTGGGGAGAATTTTGGGAGGGCAAGTAGTCCATTCCACCACAGACTCTGACTGGCCGGATTCTAAAGTATCCAGCCTCATTAGAGTCCATGGCAGATTTCTCCGCCATCCCTAATGTCAACTGGTTCAAAATGTGGCCATGTAGGCAGTGGTAGGTGCTAGGCAGTCAAATCATGTGACACCTACATTGTACCAGCTGCGTGGCTTTCAGTGTATTTCCGAGCCAAATTTAAAGTCCTGGTATTGGTCTTTAAAGCCTGAAATGGTTTGGGCCAATGTTACTTGAACATTCATCAATAGCAACCTGATTGAAGTAGGGATGTCAGAGAAATCCGTCCAAAGGTTAAATGGGATTGAATTCAGACTCTCAGAATTCCTCTCCAGAGGAAGAGGAAGAAAGTTCATGGATGGTGAGCAGAAGGGCAGTGTCTCCAAAGTGGATGAAAATGTTCCCAGGGAGACTCTACAGCGGAGGAATGAAAGTCAAGATGTCTACGTCATTCCAAAGGATGAATCTGGTAAGACTCTGTCATCACAGGTGCTTGTAAATATCTGGATACAAATAAATATCTTCGAATATTTGAATAGTCCCTACATTAGCCTTCTGCAACCTGCAGCCTTCCAGATGTTTTGGGCTACAACTCCCAGCATTTTTGACCATTGGTCATGTCAGCTGGGGCTGATGGGAGTTGAAGTCCAAAACCGTTGGAGGGAACCATTTGGGGAAGAGGACCCCGCGGGATCTTCTTCTTCAATACCACAAAACATACACCACTGTTTTACATTCATTCATATATATTGCTGTGAACGTATTTCATATTATTAAAATGTTATATGGTACTCCAGTACTAAAGAAAACCCCAACTCTTTAAAAGAACTGCAATAATTTCTCAAACGATACACCTTTTCAGTGGGAAAACACTTCAGTGTTTTGTTCTTGCTTTGTTTCCAAAGCCGTTCATCATAGTTTGCTGTCTTGTTTGACCTTGATCTCTTTTAACTAGAGCTGCAATGTGAATTGATTAAGCAATTACATTTCTGAGGATGGTTTTTAAAACAGGGCCTGACTAATCAGGCACTGCTCCCGGGGGACCACAAATGCACCCCGGAAAAAGGCAGTGGGATTTGCCAAGTATGTGCTCAGGACCAGCCCTATCATTAGGTAGCAGCGAAGTGTTGGGGCACAGAACTGTGGGTGCTCCTCAGACTGCCTTGTACCTCCTCAGCCAGCTTGTCCTCTGCTGTGGTGGAAGAAGCTCTCCCATTGTCACTGTTCAAGTAAGATTCAGCTAATGCTCTATGGCCCTCACAATGCTCTCAAGGGGACACACAGCAGAAAACATCAGCAGTAGCATCAGTGGTGTTGTTCAGTCCTGGTTGGCCCCCTTAAAACTAACAGTGGGCTGTGTAGCAACAAGCAATGCCTCCAACTACCTAAAAGCAGCCCACATCGCACGGCTAAACCACGTGCAGTGCGTTGCGCACTGTTTGAACCTTGTGGTGCATTCCAGATTGAGCAACACATCTCCTAAAATAGGCAAGCTACTTAAGGTGGCCCGATCCATTTGCACCCACTTCAGGCAGTCCTGCTCAGCAATGGAGGCAATCAGCACCATCCAACATAGCCGTGGCCTTCCAAAACACAAATTCATTTTGGATGTGTGCACACGCTGGAACAGCACATTGCATATGCTTCAGAGACTCTGTGAGCAGAGATCAGCTATAAATGACCACATTACTGAGAAACAACACCACTCTAAATTTTTTGTCACAGCACATCAGCGGCTCTGGATGCAAGACCTGGTGGACATTTTAAACATATTTGATGAATGCACAACGCTACTGAGTGCAAACTATGCCACACTGGGCCAAGTTCTACCTGTGCTGAAGATTATAGAGGTGGTGCTGAGAAAACGCCATTCTGAGCTTTGTGAGTGCACCAGTGCTGTAGGCAGTCAAGTCCCCAATCCTGCAGTTAGGCTTGCTGAATTCCTTCCGCAGGAGCTGGGCACCAACAAACACATCACTTCAATGAGGGGGGACATGAAATACATTGCTGCCACATTCCTTGAACCACGGTTCCGGGATAGCACAACAAGGGCAGTGCTGCCAAACCAGAACCCTGACTTCCGAAGTCTAAAAACCTATTTGACAGAGAAAGTCATGGAGTGCTGCCAGAGAGATGTTGTGAATGAGAAGGAGTTGGGGTAGAGTGAGGCTAGTAGTACTACTACCTCCGCTGAAGATAATATCTGCAGCAGTAGCACCATCACCAACAGGAGGGGCGATGATGACATCACAGCAGCTGCACCACCAACAGGACATACAGATACAGGGGCATCTTGTGGAAAGCTCTACCTGTACTCCTCAATGGCAGTGGAGCTCGGTGTAAGTGGGAGCAAGCAGGGGGAATGTGCCAAAGCAGCCAGGAAAGGATCAGCTTATGATGTGGCTAGTCAGGAACTGGAAGTTTATGCCACAGAGAGTTTCTTGGGAATGCAGAGCAGCCCAGAGAGTGATCCTCTCCTATACTGGGAGACAAAATGTGGCGTTTGGCCAAATCTGAGTCAAAGTCGCTATTTGGCATCTATCTTGCCCTCCCTCGAGTGAGTCCTCTGAAAGGCTTTTCTCCACCACTGGCAACATTGTCACCACCCACCGAAGCAGACTCACACCGGAACATGTCTCCATCCTTGCCTTCATACACTCCAACAGGGAATGGATTCCTGAGCAGCACCTCCCTCCACCACCACCAGCTGTCAGCAGAGTAGAGCAGTCATCAAGTGACGAGGAGGACCTCTTGGATGATGATACTGCTGCTAATGTGAGCCAGAGTTCTGAGGGACAATGAGGCAGAATCATATAATTGTGAGTGTGGTCACACTGAGGTGTCCCTCAGAACTTTGTCCAAACAAGTAGTCCCTGACTGGCCTGGGCAGAGCCCAAAGCACTGGCGATATGTGGCAGAGCTTTATAATAACTCACATGCAGAGTCCAGTTGCGCTGCCCAACTGTGTGTGGCAGACTATGAAACAGCGTACATCCCTACTACACACACACACAATTTTCTATGCATCCCAGTGTACTTCGCTATTGACTGTATATGTGTATCTTTACCCCTCTGAATGTTAGTATGATTCTGATTCCCCAAATGTATGTATAGTTCTAATTCTCTTGATGTGTGCCTTTAATTCATTTTAAATTCTTCTTTCATAAATCAAGGAATTGCTTTCAAAGACCTTGTTATGGTCTCTCTCTGGACTCCCTCAGCTTTTGGGTTTTCCTAAGCACTGAGAGTTCTATGTGAAAAGATCCCTCTGGTATGTGTTTATTGTTGTTGTTGTTGTTCAGTTGTTCAGTCGTGTCCGACTCTTCGTGACCCCTTGGACCATAGGACGCCAGGCCTTCCTGTCCGCCACTCTCTCCCAGAGCTTGCTCAAGTTCATATTCATTACGTCGGTGATGCTATCTAGCCATCTCATCCTCTGCCGTCCCCTTCTCCTTTTGCCTTCAGTCTTTCCCAGCATCAGGGTCTTTTCCAGAGAGTTTTCTCTTCGCATTAGGTGGCCAAAATATTGGAGCTTCAGCTTCAGTATCTGTCCTTCCAATGAGCACTCGGGGTTGATTTCCTTCAGGATTGACTGATTTGACCTCCTTGCAGTCCAGGGGACTCGTAAGAGTCTTCTCCAGCACCACAGTTCGAAAGCATCAATTCTTTGGTTCTCAGCCTTCCTTATAATCCAGCTCTCACAGCCATACATTACTACTGGGACAACCATAGCTTTGATTAGACGGAACTTTGTCGGCAAGGTGATGTCTCTGCTTCTTACTATGCTGTCTAGGTTGGCCATAGCTTTCCTCCCAAGGAGCAAGCGTCTTTTAATTTCATGGCTACAGTCACCGTCTGCGGTGATCTTGGAGCACAAGAAAATAAAATCTGTCACAGCTTCCATTTCTTCCCCTTCTATATGCCAGGAAGTGATGGGGCCAGATGCCATGATTTTAGTTTTTTTAATGTTGAGTTTCAAACCAGCTTTTGCACTCTCCTCTTTCACCCTCAACAAGAGGCTCTTGAGATCCTCTTCGCTTTCTGCCATTAGGGTGGTATCGTCTGCATATCGGAGGTTGTTGATAATTCTCCCAGCAATCTTAATTCCAACCTGTGATTCATCCAACCCGGTGTTTCTCATGATGTACTCTGCATATAAGTTAAATAAGCAGGGTGACAGTATGCAGCCTTGCTGTACTCCTTTCCCAATTTTGAACCAATCGGTTGTTCCATGTCTGGTTCTTACTGTTGCTTCTTGACCCTTGTACAGGTTTCTCAGGAAACAGGTAAAGTGGTCTGGTACTCCCATCACTTTAAGAATTTGCCACAGTTTGTTGTGATCCACACAATCAAAGGCTTTAGCGTAGACAATGAAGCAGAAATAGACGTTTTTCTGGAATTCTCTTGCTTTCTCCATGATCCAGCGAATGTTGGCGATTTGATCTCTAGTTCCTCTGCCACTTCAAAACCCAGCTTGTACTTCCGGTAGTTCTCGGTTCGCATACTGCTGAAGCCTAGCTTGTAGGATTTTGAGCGTCACCTTGCTGGAATGTGACATGAGCGCAATTGTGTGGTAGTTTGAACACTCTTTGGCGTTGCCCTTCTTTGGAATTGGAATGTAAACTGACCTTTTCCAGTCTTGCGGCCACTGTTGAGTGTTCCAGATTTGTTGGTATATTGAGTGCAGCACTTTAACAGCATCATCTTTTAGGATTTTAAATAGCTCGGCTGGAATACTGTCATCTCCACTAACTTTGTTGTTAGTAATGCTTCCTAAAGCCCACTTGACTTCACTCTCTAGGATGTCCGGCTCAAGTTCAGTGACCGCACTATCATGGCTATCAGGGACATTCAGATCTTTCCTGTAGAGTTCTTCTGTGTATTCTTCCCACCTCTTCTTAATCTCATCTGCTTCTGTTAGGTCCCTGCCTTCTTTGTCCTTTATCATGCCCGTCTTTGCACAAAACGTTCCCTTGAGATCTCCGATTTTCTTGAAGAGATCTCTAGTCTTTCCCATTCTGTTGTTTTCCTCACTTTCTTTGCATTGTTCATTTAAGAAGGCCTTCTTGTCTCTCCTTGCTATTCTCTGGAACTCTGCATTCCGTTGGATATATCTTCCCCTTTCTCCCTTGCTTTTCGCTTCCCTTCTTTCCTCAGCTACTTGTAAAGCCTCATCAGACAGCCACTTGGCTTTCTTGCATTTCTTTTTCTTTGGGATGGATTGAGTTGCTGCCTCCTGAACAATGTTACGGACCTCCGTCCATAGTTCCTCAGGCACTCTATCAGGTCTAATCCCTGAAATCTATTCCTCACCTCCACTGTATATTCATCAGGGATATGATTTAGGTCATACCTGAATGGTTTAGTGGTTTTCCCTACGTTCTTCAATTTAAGCCAAAATTTTGCAACAAGAAGCTCATGATCTGAGCCACAGTCAGCTCCAGGTCTTGTTTTTACTGACTGTATAGAGCTTCTCCATCTTTGGCTGCAAAGGACATAATCAATCTGATTTCGATATTGACCATCTGGTGATGTCCATGTGTAGAGTCGTCTCTTGTGCTGTTGGAAAAAAGTGTTTGCTATGATCAGCGTGTTCTCTTGGCAAAACTCTTATTAGCTTTTGTCCTGCTTCATTTTGTACACCAAGGCCATGCCTGCCTGTTATCCCGGTGATTTCTTGACTTCCTACTTTAGCATTCCAATCCCCTATGATGAAGAGGACATCTTTTTTTGGTGTTAGTTCTAGAAGGTGTTGTAGGTCTTCATAGAACCGATCAACCTCAGCTTCTTCGGCATTAGTGGTTGGGGCATAGACTTGAATTACTGTGATGTTGAATGGTTTGCCTTGGATTCGTACTGAGATCATTCTATCATTTTTAAGATTGTACCCCAGTACTGCTTTTCCCACCCTTTTGTTGACTATGAGTGCTACTCCATTTCTTCTAAGGGATTCTTGCCCACAGTAGTAGATATGAGAGTCACCTGAATTAAATTCACCCATGCTTGTCCATTTTAGTTCGCTGATTCCCAAGATGTCGATGTTCAATCCTGCCATCTCATGTTTGACCACTTCCAGCTTGCCTTGATTCACTTGATCTTACATTCCAGGTTCCTAAACAATATTGTTCTTTACAGCATCGGATTTTCTTTTCACCACCAGACACATCCACAGCTGAGTGTCCTTTCAGCTTTGGCCCAGCCACTTCACTCTTTCTGGCATTACTTGGAGCTTCCCTCTGCTCTTCCTCAGTAGTATATTGGACACCTTCCGACCTGAGGGGCTGATCTTCCGGCGTCATATCTTTTAGCCTTGTGATACGTTCCATGGGGTTTTCTTGGCAAGAATACTGGAGTGGGTTGCCATTTCCTTCTCCAGTGGACCACATTTTGTCAGAACTCTCTGCCATGACCTGTCTGTCTTGGGTGGCCCTGCACAGCATAGCTTTTGGCTTCACTGAGTTACGCAAGCCCCTTCGTTACAGCAAGGCAGTGATCCATGAAGGGGGTATGTGTTTAGTTTACATGTATGTGATATGCACCTCCACGTAAAATAAAGCATACTTCATAACATCAGGGATGCTGACTGACCATCTCCCTGTGAGGGAAGCTTACAGCAGCTGGGCTTGTTTGGCTGGGAAAGCATTCTTGTTGCAGTTAACAGTAAGCAAACACAGAGATCATTGTGTAAAATGATCTAGATTTAAAAAATTATATCTGTGGACTTGAAGCAAGGAATTGTTAACTTTTTTTTAGAAAGAATGTTATATACAAACAGAACAGATCAAAACAAAACACAGAAACAATTGTAACGTTGGGCTGGGCACTGGCTGGCTGCAGGCCTCAGTTCGGAGGAGGATGCAGTTCCCGCTCTATGGCCTCCACCCTTCTTTGAAGGTCATCACCTGTGTGTAGAAAGAGAAGAATAAAGCACAATGGTAATATGCATTTTGCAGGCAGAGTTGTTAGCTCAGGTGCCATTCTGTAGTACTACTTACAGGTCCTGCTTAGCCTCTGGACATCTGTCAAGAGATGCTTCAGGAGCACAAGAGGAGGGGCTTCATCTGTGGAAGAAGGGTGGCCTTCTTCCACAGATGCTGCTCCTCTTGCTGCTGGCTCTGGCTGCAGTTGGGGCTCTTGGATCTCCTCCTCCTCCTCTTCCTCCTGCTCTTCTTCCTCTTCCTCTCCCTCTCTGTGGCCCTCAGTGCATCCTCCGCCAGCAAGGCACAATGCGCAGATGTGGGATGTCACAGTAACAGAATGAATGCATTTATATATGCGGTGAGTGAACAAAACCACAGTCATTGATTGATCTGTCTATCACCATCCCCACTACCATAAGAACCACTGATTCTGTCCTCCCACCACAAGGTCTAATGATGAGGTGATAATTAGGGAGGCAGATTATACAGTACTGACAGTTTTGGCATGATGGGGACTGTTGGACTTCTGTAAACATGCACAGGATTGCACTTCTAGTCACCCCATTTCTACATTTGCAATGCCATGGTATTTATTTATTCTATTGATCCATTGCATAAATGCCACCTTTTTTCCTAGCACAAGGAACCCAAGGCAGCTCACATTATCCTCTTCTTCTCCATTTAATGCTCACAACAACAACAACACTGAGGTAGGCTGGGGCTTTCTGACTGGGCCAAAGTCACCCAGCGAGCTTCCATGGCTGAGTGGACTATACCCAGATCTCCAAGCTCTAAGATCAACACTTGCTCATGAGTTGACTTGAGTGCCAATGTCTTGGTAGAAAGGTGGGGTGGGTGGGGTGCAAAAATTCAGCAATCACTACATGAAGAAGGATGACGTGCACACACCGAGAGGCTGGTCCTGTTGCTGCTGGGCTGGTGCCAGTCCCCCTGTGTGCACTGTGCAGAGACCGGCAGCAGCATTTCCCAGGAAATGGACCGCGTGTCAGTGTGTAATATGAGTTGTAGCCAGGCCCACATAATCCTATGCATGTGGTTGTACAGGAAAAAGCAAAGCAGTTCCCAGTATCCCTTCTTCAACCAGCCAAAGTGGCCGGAAGATGATGGGACCTTTTTCTGTCCAAGTTCAACAAGCATAGGATTGCAAGCTAAATGTCAGGATTTGTTTGTTTCCACATGAGACCACAAAGAGATAGCTTCATTTTCAGTACACATCCTTGTTTTCATATTTAGTTAAGCTTGATGATGGGATGGGATAAATATAACTTACCAGGCATCTGCCTCTGCGAAAATGGGGCTGGCCTGCCTTGACCCACACTTTGTGGATGCACCAGTAGTAGGCGGGGGAATTGGACAGCAGTGCCCTCCTCTCAGCAGCAGCTATCCCCTCCCTGATGAAGGACTGCTTCAATGCCTTCCATTTGGACTGCAATTGTCCTGTCGTCCGATGGTGGCCCGCTCGCTCCAGCCTCCTCTTTATCCAGCCCCAATAAACTTCATTGTGGCAGGAGAAGCTGCCAAACAGCGCTGCCACTGCCTCGCTGCTCCTAATGTTAATGAGGAGGGCCTTGGTCTCCTCATGGTCCCACCTCCTGCCAAGCACTGGTGCAGCCATTTTAGAGCAGCCACACTACTACACACAAACACACACACAAACCAGACAGCCACGCACAACCACCACTTAACTACACACACACAGACCAAACCAGACAAAAACACCACAATGCACAACTACACACACATACACATACAGACCAGACAAAACCACCACAATGCACAAACAACACTGACACAAGCAAATCCAATAAGCACCACCACTAACACACAACCACCACCACACAACAGAACTCCACCCACAAATCACCACGCAGACGCAAACGCAGATGCAGACGACATTCAGGAAGTTAGCAGGAAGTTGATGACAGATTTTGCGGAAGCAGAGCTGCAGCCCTGGTTTTTTTTTTATTTGGGAGGCGGTTAGGTTAACAAGACCAGTAAACGCAAGGAACATCAAGCACAAATACACAGAAATTAATAAAATCACAGTCCCTGTCCCTGTCCGAGAAAACGAGACAGCGGGGGAGTGCACAGAGGGCGGGAAACATTCTGGGCGGCAATGAAAAAAATACGTAAACAATTACAAAAATAACGGGAAAGTTCCAGCCAAGGCAATTACAACAATGGCGAGTGCGGCGGAAGTTACGGGGGAATTCCCCCCAGGGAGAAAATACGTAAGCAATCACAACAAACAATGGCGAGTGCGGCGGAAGTTACATAGGGTCAATTCCGGCTGACGGAAACTACATAAATATTTGCGAAGAATAGTCTTTCGCGGAATGGCGGAACGGGACAGGCAGCTGTTGGGCGTGGAGGATTTTTTGACATTTGCTGCGGATTTATTTACGTAACTTCCAAGGTGGGGAAAAAAACAGAGGATTTCGGGGGCTTGCAGACAGCGGAACAGGACAGAGGACGCAAACTGCGGAAGTCAAGTGGGATGGTATGAGCACAATTCGTACATCCCTAGTTTGAAGCCAATTTGGATGGCTTTAAAGGGGGATTCCCCTTCATGGATCACTGCCTTGTTGTGGCAAAGGGGCTTGCGTAACTCAGTGAAGCCATAAGCTATGCCGTGCAGGGCCACCCAAGATGGACAGGTCATGGCAGAGAGTTCTGACAAAATGTAGTCCACTGGAGAAGGAAATGGCAACCCACTCCAGTATTCTTGCCAAGAAAACCCCATGGAACGTATCACAAGGCTAAAAGATATGACGCCGGAAGATGAGCCCCTCAGGTCGGAAGGTGTCCAATATGCTACTGGGGAAGAGCAGAGGGTATTTCCAAGTAGCGCCAGAAAGAGTGAAGCGGCTGGGCCAAACCCAAAAGGACACTCAGCTGTGGATGTGTCTGGTGGTGAAAAGAAAATCCGATGCTGTAAAGAACAATATTGTTTAGGAACCTGGAATGTGAGATCAATGAATCAAGGTAAGCTGGAGGTGGCCAAACATGAGATGGCAAGATTGAACATTGACATCTTGGGAATCAGCAAACTAAAATGGACAGGCATGGGCGAATTTAATTCAGGTGACCATCATATCTACTATTGTGGGCCAGAATCCCTTAGAAGAAATGGAGTAGCACTCATAGTCAACAAAAGGGTGGGAAAAGCAGTACTGGGGTACAATCTTAAAAATGATAGAATGATCTCAGTACGAATCCAAGGCAAACCATTCAACATCACAGTAATTCAAGTCTATGCCCCAACCACTGAGGCCGAAGAAGCTGAGGTTGATCGGTTCTATGAAGACCTACAACACCTTCTAGAACTAACACCCAAAAAAGATGTCCTCTTCATCATAGGGGATTGGAATGCTAAAGTAGGAAGTCAAGAAATCACCGGGATAACAGGCAGGCATGGCCTTGGTGTACAAAATGAAGCAGGACAAAAGCTAATAGAGTTTTGCCAAGAGAACATGCTGATCATAGCAAACACTCTTTTCCAACAGCACAAGAGGCGACTCTACACATGGACGTCACCAGATGGTCAATATCGAAATCAGATTGATTATGTCCTTTGCAGCCAAAGATGGAGAAGCTCTATACAGTCAGTAAAAACAAGACCTGGAGCTGACTGTGGCTCAGATCATGAGCTTCTTGTTGCAAAATTTTGGCTTAAATTGAAGAACGTAGGGAAAACCACTAAACCATTCAGGTATGACCTAAATCATATCCCTGATGAATATACAGTGGAGGTGAGGAATAGATTTCAGGGATTAGACCTGATAGAGTGCCTGAGGAACTATGGACGGAGGTCCGTAACATTGTTCAGGAGGCAGCAACTCAATCCATCCCAAAGAAAAAGAAATGCAAGAAAGCCAAGTGGCTGTCTGATGAGGCTTTACAAGTAGCTGAGGAAAGAAGGGAAGCGAAAAGCAAGGGAGAAAGGGGAAGATATACCCAACTGAATGCAGAGTTTCAGAGAATAGCAAGGAGAGACAAGAAGGCCTTCTTAAATGAACAATGCAAAGAAATCGAGGAAAACAACAGAATGGGAAAGACTAGAGATCTCTTCAAGAAAATTGGAGATCTCAAGGGAACGTTTTGTGCAAAGACGGGCATGATAAAGGACAAAGAAGGCAGGGACCTAACAGAAGCAGATGAGATTAAGAAGAGGTGGGAAGAATACACAGAAGAACTCTACAGGAAAGATCTGAATGTCCCTGATAGCCATGATAGTGCGGTCACTGAACTTGAGCCGGACATCCTACAGAGTGAAGTCAAGTGGGCCTTAGGAAGCATTAGTAACAACAAAGCTAGCGGAGATGACAGTATTCCAGCCGAGCTATTTAAAATCCTAAAAGATGATGCTGTTAAAGTGCTGCATTCAATATGCCAACAAATCTGGAACACTCAACAGTGGCCACAAGACTGGAAAAGGTCAGTTTACATTCCAATTCCAAAGAAGGGCAACGCCAAAGAGTGTTCAAACTACCGCACAATTGCGCTCATTTCCCATGCCAGCAAGGTGATGCTCAAAATCCTACAAGCTAGGCTTCAGCAGTATGCGAACCGAGAACTACCGGAAGTACAAGCTGGGTTTCGAAGAGGCAGAGGAACTAGAGATCAAATCGCCAACATTCGCTGGATCATGGAGAAAGCAAGAGAATTCCAGAAAAACGTCTATTTCTGCTTCATTGACTACGCTAAAGCCTTTGATTGTGTGGATCACAACAAACTGTGGCAAATTCTTAAAGTGATGGGAGTACCAGACCACCTTACCTGTCTCCTGAGAAACCTGTATGAGGGTCAAGAAGCAACAGTAAGAACCAGACATGGAACAACCGAGTGGTTCAAAATTGGGAAAGGAGTACGACAAGGCTGCATATTGTCACCCTGCTTATTTAACTTATATGCAGAGTACATCATGAGAAATGCCGGGTTGGATGAATCAGAGGTCGGAATTAAGATTGCTGGGAGAATTATCAATAACCTCCGATATGCAGACGATACCACCCTAATGGCAGAAAGCGAAGAGGATCTCAAGAGCCTCTTGTTGAGGGTGAAAGAGGAGAGTGCAAAAGCTGGTTTGAAACTCAACATTAAAAAAACGAAGATCATGGCATCTGGCCCCATCACTTCCTGGCATATAGAAGGGGAAGAAATGGAAGCAGTGACAGATTTTACTTTCTTGGGCTCCAAGATCACTGCAGACGGTGACTGTAGCCATGAAATTAAAAGACGCTTGCTCCTTGGGAGGAAAGCTATGGCCAACCTAGACAGCATAGTAAGAAGCAGAGACATCACCTTGCCGACAAAGTTCCGTCTAATCAAAGCTATGGTTTTCCCAGTAGTAATGTATGGCTGTGAGAGCTGGACTATAAGGAAGGCTGAGCGCCGAAGAATCGATGCTTTCGAACTGTGGTGCTGGAGAAGACTCTTACGAGTCCCCTGGACTGCAAGGAGGTCAAATCAATCCATCCTAAAGGAAATCAACCCTGAGTGCTCATTGGAAGGACAGATAATGAAGCTGAAGCTCCAATATTTTGGCCACCTAATGCGAAGAGAAAACTCCCTGGAAAAGACCCTGATGCTGGGAAAGACTGAAGGCAAAAGGAGAAGGGGACGGCAGAGGATGAGATGGCTAGATAGCATCACGGATGCAATGAATATGAACTTGAGCACGCTCCGGGAGAGAGCGCAGGACAGGAAGGCCTGGCGTGTTATGGTCCATGGGGTCACGAAGAGTCGGACACGACTGAACGACTGAACAACAACAAAGGGGGATTAAACAAATTAATGGAGGATAAGACTGTCAATGGCTACTAGTCCTGATGGCTATATGCTACCTCCAGTATCAGAGGCAGTTGCTGGAGAACATGGGTGGGTGGGTTATGTTGTGCTCATGTCCTGCTTGTGGGTTTCCTGTGGGCAGCTGGTTGGGCACTATGTGAACAGAATGCTGGACTAGATGGACCCTTGGTCTGATATAGCAGGGCTCTTCTGATGTTCTTAAATTGCCCTGATTGGTGTGCCTACCTGTCAAACAATTAGGCTGGCGAGCGTGAGGGATAAGGCCTTCTTGGTCATAGCTTGTGAAATTCTGTTCCAATTGATGTCCATCAGGCCTCATTATTACAGGACTTCAAGTGGGCCAAATACGTTGGTCTATAATTGAGTCAGGACTTTATTGGATGCTCTTGCGTATATGGTGTTATCTGGTTTTAATGGTTAATTTTGATTTAATTATTTTTTAATCATTGTTTTCGTGTGTGTTTTGCTTTTAAGATTTATGCAGTGCCTTTGGTTTCCCCTCAAAGGCAGCATATGAATCTTTCCAATAAATATACTTAGGGCACAATCCTATTGGGATAAGCAGCTTCTGAACTCAGAGGTGACTGCCTATCCAATGCAGGGTGGGCAGATCATGAATGAGATCTTCTCCTCCATGCTCCAGCCACCCTGCATTCACAGCTAGATGGCTGAATTAGCCACAGAACATCAGAGCACTGGGAGGGAAGGCTGAACAATGCATAGGAAGCATTGTACCAGCACTTCCGCACTCCCCACCCCGGGAACTCCCCCTTTTGCCCCACTCTGTGCTGCTCATCTGAGTGCAGAGCTCAGAGATGATTCATGCTGCCTACAGTGTGGTGGGGGAGGCAGTGGGGAGGCAGTTTTCCAGGAACCAGGTGCAGGCTCCAAGGTCGGTTCCTGGAAACCAAACAATCCTATGGCCATCTAGCCACTGCCTAGTGGCCATAGGATTGCGCCCTTATTTATTGAAAAGATTTATAAGCTGCCTTTGAGGGGAAACATAAATAATAATCTGCCTTATACTGAGATTAGTGGTCCATCTTGTCCTCTACTCTGATTGAAAAGATCACTCCAAAGTCTTGGGCAGAATTATCTATTACCCTTGTTGCATTAAGGTCTTTTCATCTGGAAATGCTGAAGATTAAATCTTGGACCTGAGCTATGATCCTTCCAATGCTTTGTAATGCAAGCAATTCATACTGTCAACAAGTGGAGAATACCTGTCAACAAGTGGAGAATACGTTGAAATAAGTCAAGTTTTCTGCTAGAATACGCACTACAAAATGAAATCAAGGACCCAGAAACTGTTCAGTGCAATCTTTGCTTGTTTTTTCCATGCATTTACTAGTTGAGATTCAGACTTGTCCTCTGAAGGCAAGGCAGCGCTCTGGTTTTGTAGTCACAGTGTTGCATCATCTCAGCAGTCAAAGAACAATATTCCTTGAAATGTGTGGTTCTTCCCTAGATAATGAAGATTGCCCCTCTCCCAGAAACAGCTCTGACTGATAGTGTGATGTCCATGTACAAAGCAGGCCCACAACTGTTACCGCCACCTATGGTGATGTTAATGGTGACAAACTGAAACACAACACAGCTTTCTGCTTTCCATGACTACTCAATTTGAAGTTGAATGTTTCAACTATTCAAGTGTAGGAATGTTTACCCTTTTTTTAAAAGTGATGATACCCAACCCCACAATAGCAGTATCACTTCCGAGTAGGGATGGCGGAGAATTTCTCCCCGAAACTTCGGGGGGCCGAGCGCCAACGTGTTCGGCCCCCCGAACAAGTTTCGGGGAGAAATCCTCTGCACACCCCCCGCACCCCCCCTGGGACGGGACTTACCTTCCCTGAATGTCCCTCCTGGCGGCGGGTCCGGCTGGCGGTTCGTCGGGTGTTCGAGCGGGGCGGGAGCGGCAGCCGGTCTTTCGACCGGCTGCCGCCGCCGCCATTGCAATAAAAGGAAAAAAAAAAAAGTCCCCTAATAGGCTACGTGACGATTCACGTAGCCTATCATGGCTAGATTTGCAAAGTCAGCCGTGATAGGCTACGTGAATCATCACGTAGCCTATCACGGGTGACTTAAAAAAAAAAAAGTGTGTACGGATAATGGCGGCCCCCATAGGGAGCTGCCATTCCCGTTCCTTATTTGGTCGCTGTAGTCTACGTAAACATTTATGTAGACTACAGCAACTAAATAAAAAAACGCGAATGGCAGCTCCCTATGGGGGCTGCCATTCGCGTACGCGCTTTTTTTTTTTAAGTCATCCGTGATAGGCTACGTGACGATTCACGTAGCCTATCACGGCTGACTTTGCAGATCTAGCCGTGATAGGCTACGTGAATCGTCACGTAGCCTATCAGGGGGCGTTTTTGTTTTTTTTTACTTTCGCGTTCGCGGCTGGGGGAGGTGAGGCGCCTCCTCCCCAGCCTGAATTTCAGCCGGGCGAGGCGGGAAGCCTCCCCCCTGGCCTGAATTTCGGCCGGGCGAGGCGGGAAGCCTCCCCCCCCGGCCTGAACTTCACGGGGGGAGCAGCGAAGCGCTCCCCCCCACCGCGAACAAGGTGCGAGAAAAGGTAAGTGACTTTCGTCCACCCCTACTTCCGAGTAGGGATGTCAGAGAATTCCGCCACGGATCTCAGTGAGGCCAAAAGCCAGTGCATTCAGCCCCCCGAACTCCATGACGGAACGGTCTGCCAAACCCTGCCCCCCTGCGGATCCCCCCTGGATGAGACTTACCTGGGGCGGATCTTCCTGGCAGTGGCGGCGGCTCTGGCGGCGGCGGCGGCAGCTGGTCTTCCGACCGGCTGCCGCCACCACCATTTCCACTCTTGTTTAAAAAAAAAAAAGACGTGATAGGCTACGTGAAGATTTACGTAGCCTATCATGGCTAGGTTAAAAAAAAAACACAACGTGATAGGTTACGCAAATCTTTACATAGCCTATCATGGCTGGGTGGGTTAAAAAAAAAACGCGTATGCAAATGGCGGCGGCTAGGGCCGCTGCCATTTGCGTTCCTTATTTTTTGCCGTCTTAGATTTACGTAGGCTAAAACGGTGAATCAAAAAGGGACGCAAATAGCGCACGCTACGCTATTTGCGTTCCCCTTTATTTTCGCCGTCATAGTCTACGTAAATATTTACGTAGATTCAGACGGCGAAAAATAAGGAACGCAAATGGCAGCGGCCGTAGCTGCCACCATTTGCGTACACATTTGTTTTGTTTTTTTCCCCCAGACCCCTCTGCGGCCGGAAATCCAGCTGCGGACGGCTCTGGGCTGGGCTGGGCCTGGCCGGCTGCTCCACGGAGCTGCGGCGGAACACAGCCGGCCGTGGAGGATTCCGGGGGGGAGGAACGGATCACCTCCCCGCCCGTCGAGGATTCCGGGGGGAAGGACGGAACGCCTCCCCCCCCCCCACCATCAACATAATCCACGAAAAGTTAAGTCACTTTCGTACATCCCTACTTCCGAGTAACAACTGGATTTTATATTTTCAAAAATAGAGGATCAACCATTGTTTGTTTCTTTATCCCAGCAGTCCTAGGAATAATCCTAGATGCAACCTGGAACCATCAAAGCACCTGAAGAGCCTACTTTGAGTTCTGCAACCACCACTCCTCCCAATATTCTTGCAACTAGATTGAGACACCCTGGCTTCAATATCAGACACTTTTTTGTCCACCTTCTCCATGTTTTGTTTTGTTTTGTTTTTTGCTTTGATGAAGAGTCAAAGAGTTCTCTCAAAATGGCAGGCACTCACCAGACAGGCCTGGGGTGAGTGCGGGTAACTCCCCGAGCTCATGGGGGCTCAAGCATGGGTCCAGAGGGGGTGAGCGGGGACGGCACTTCAGGGGGCACCTGGAGAACCCGACCTGGGGTGTGTTCACACATCCATAGTTTCTAGTCCTCAGGATTCCAGAGAAACATTTGAAGATAAAGGGGCCAGCAAGCGTGGTGGAGAAGACAAGGGAACTGGGGGTGGCTGCATGAGATGCAGGTTCAAATCTTTGTTCATTAAGGAAGCCCACGAGGTGGTGGATCTTTCACATAAACATCTGTATGTTCTGCTTGGTGGCCAATATGTCAGACAAATCATATGCCATGATCCAATAATATTGATTTGCTGTAGATTCAAGACAGACAAAAGAAAGAACTTCATACAATGTATGAATTAACTTAGGGAATTCTCTGCCACTTTAAAAGGGGATTAACCAAAGCCATGAAGAATGGGTGTATTAGCCATAATAGCTAAATAGAGCATCCATGTTCAGAGGCAGTCTACATCTACATAATAGTTTCTGGAGGATAAACAGAGGAGGGATATTGCCTTCAGGATTTGCTTGTTGACTTCTCTCAGAAGTATTGGGCTGGCCACTGGTGGAAACAGAATGTTAGACTAGATGGACTTTTGGTCTGAGTCATCATGGCTTTTCTGATGTTCTAACATGTGTTCTGGCTCTAACTCTGGCACTATTCCCACAGTCCCCGACATTCTTGACATCTGAAGCCATCAAATCCCTGCAAACAGCATTGAGAGCCACATGTGGAAACCAGCTGGAGGAGGCTGGCTCCCACTTTACCGCAGTGTTTTTCATGCCTCATTAAGTGCCCATCAGCATATAAACATTTATTTCCCACATAAACCTCCATCTTCAGAGGTTTATTATATACTCAAAAGGATGTGCTCTAGCCTCTAGGCAACATCCTGGTATTTAGGGTTCAAATCCAAGATCACAGTCTTTGTTACAAGATTCAGAAGGAAAATCTATGTGTCACCTTCACTCGTGTGCTTTAAGAACAGATTTGCAATATTTGTTTTGTATTCCTTTAGTTGGAAAGGCACTTTTATGCAGAAAATGAAACTTAGCAAGCAATTCATTCATAATATGCGCCATTTGCTTTGGATGTTTCATTATTAAATATCATTATGCAGCCAAAGATATCACAACTTAATATCCAGTTTCTACACATGTGCAGTAAATAATACTGGCACAGTTGCTAGAAGAATTTTGCTAGCAAGTCTGTCACACTTCTCCTGGATGTATAATTGCATAATAAATCAGAACCATCTCCAGTCTAATGTTTAAATACACACACACACACACACACACAGAGAGAGAGAGAGAGAGACAGACAGACAGACAGACAGAGACAGAGAGACAGAGATTTAACCAACAAACTGGAAAAAGTCCAAGTTTATTCAGTCTTCCAGGTGATGTATACATATTTTTAAACCAGTACTTTCCAGAGAGACCATAAACTGAGAGGCAAGTGACATAAGCATGAGATTTAAATTCTTGTCCTGTTCTATGCTTTTTCACAGAATTGGATATTTGGAAGGTCCTCTGTGAATTTCCTTGGCCAGCTCCCTATTTCAACATGGGCCCTTGTAAGAACATAAGAGTCCTCTAGGACAGACCAAAGGCCCTTCTAGTCCAGCATTCTGTTACTAACAGTGACCAGCCAAATGCTTCTGCGTGGAGTCCTTCACATGCCAGGTGAACACACACGTGGCTAGGGCATGGCCGCTGCATGCGTCAGCACCAGGGGCAGGACTAGCCCACATGGCCCCTTATTGTGGGGGTGGTCTGAAAGCCTCTCCTGCTTCTGCACATGGAGCCATGGATATATCATGGCTAGCAGTTGTTGATATGTCTGTCTTCATTGAATTTATCTACTTTTTAAAAGCTCTCATACCCATTGTCCTATCACAATTAATGATTAATTAATTTAATCATTGTCCTATTAATTAACTGTGAATTAATTAAGAAAGCAGTCCTATCCATTTTTACTCAAAAGTAAAGCCCTCTGTCTTCAATTGGGCTTACTCCCAAGAAAGTTTTCATAGGACTGCAGGCTGAGTTAACTTTCTTTCATCCATCATAGGGCAACTGCACATTCTCATATTACAGGAGACAGAAATATATACATACACACGCACACTAACAATACACAAAACTTTCTATAGCTCTATCGTGCCTCACCTTTTAATGATCTTTAAAAGATCTCACCTTTCAAGACCCCTGGTATAGAGTCTCAGGTAGATGTACTGGTACCTGCTCACTAATATATGCCCAAATTCATTTTTAACCCTTGGCTTGCAGACCTGAAGCACAGCAGTTTTTACCCTTCTTTCATGCAAGGTTGGTTGCCAGGTATGAAAATAGGTCTGAGATTAGAATTGGGACTAGACTATGGATGGGGGAGAAGTTCATTTGGTTCACATTTAAATGCAAACCAACCCAATCCCACTTCCTAAATATGGAATTTGGAATGCAATTATCCTTCAGTGTTCCCACTTCTCTGAATTTTGCAGTGAAGTTCTCTGATCAAAAAAATGTGTAAAACATACATACATTAGGGAAAATAGCATACCAAAAGGCATATGTGATGCCTTTGTGATGTGGTTCACAAAGCCACATCACAACAATGTGATGTGGCTGCAAAAAAGGCAAATGCTATTTTGGGCTGCATTAATAGAAGCATCGCTTCCAAATCCCGGGAAGTACTAGTTCCCCTCTACTCAGCACTGGTTAGGCCTCATCTGGAGTACTGTGTCCAGTTCTGGGCACCACACTTTAAGAAGGATGCAGACAAGCTGGAGAGGGTTCAAAGGAGGGCAACAAAGATGATCAGGGGACTGGAAACAAAGCCCTATGAAGAGAGACTGAAAGAACTGGGCATGTTTAGCCTTGAGAAGAGAAGACTGAGGGGAGATATGATAGCACTCTTCAAGTACTTGAAAGGTTGTCACAGAGAAGAAGGCCAGGATCTCTTCTTGATCATCCCAGAGTGCAGGACACGGAATAATGGGCTCAAGTTACAGGAAGCCAGATTCCGGCTGAACATCAGGAAAAACTTCCTGAGTGTCAGAGCAATACGGCAATGGAACCAATTACCTGGGGAGGTGGTGGGCTCTCCCACACTGGAGGCCTTTAAGACGAGGCTGGACAGCCATTTGTCAGGGATGCTCTGACTTGGATTCCTGCATTGAGCAGGGGGTTGGACTCGATGGCCTTGTAGGCCCCTTCCAACCCTACTACTATTCTATGATATATCATCATCATCATCAATTACATTTCTATACCACCCAATAGCCAAAGATCTCTGGGTGGTTTACAAAGGTTAAAAACATTAAAAATACAGTATACAGAGCTATTTACATTAAAACACACGCACACACGAACAGACAATATACACAAGAGAACATATATCTAAAACAACTTCAAGCAAGCAGTCTCAAGCAAACAACCATAACAATAAGACAATCCAGAGCTGATTAAAACTCATATGCTGCCAAATGCCTGGGAGAAGAGTAAGGTCTTAACCTGGCACCGAAAAGGTAACAATGTTGCCCCAGGTGTGTCTCATCGGGGAGATCATTCCATAATTGGGGGGGGCATAATTAGGAAAAATTGCTTGCAAAAATGTTTATATTAGGGTGAAATGCATATAAAATGTGTATACAGATTTTTCATGTGGACTTAAAAAAATACAAACTGATTTGAAAACAGGATGGAACAAACTTGTGCTTGAAAAAATGTGAACGTTATAGAAAGTGAAACAAACATATTCTCCATTCCTGGACTAGACTAGACCTGCTGGTGTCACAAAGGCACCTATGCCCTCTATTAGGGGAAGTAGTGCTATTCCCCTGTGCAGTTTGTAGAGGGAGGAATACTCTACGAGGTGAAAGGCTACAGTTCCATCACCTCACCTCCCTTCAGCTCTCAGACAACACTCTTCTCTTTCTTTCTATGTTACACTCTTCAGGCATAATCCATCCTAATTAAGCCTTTTTTTTAGTAGTGCTATGTTAAAAATTTCTCCCACATTTTTTAACCATTCTGATTCAATTTGTTAGAAAAGAAATTGCTTTTGAAAAGAAATCCAATGGTAAAGATTTTTCCAGAGAAATTTTCATGGCTTGTTTGGGGTTTCTTGTGCTTACCTTCCTTAGGAGGTGCCCAAGAAGTGTGCATGACTGTCCTGTCTTTCATTGTGCAATTATCTCTCAAGCAGCCTGTAGCCTCCTCAGCTTCCTGCACTTCAATTAAATCCCAGGGGAAGACATCATGAGGTAATTCCTCCCACAGGGCTTTTTCAGATCAGGAAGTGCAGGCAGCCTGGATGGCTGCAGAGCAATGGAGAGATGTGTAATAGAAAGAAAACACACACAACACCTTCGACTGCCTTGCAGTGATTATGTAAACTCAAAACACCACAAAAATAAAGGATACAACACCCTGAGAATGAGGCCAAACAATGGAAGCCTCTTTCATGGGGGAAGAAAACTTTCAGGAAATAGGGGAACAGATTTTGGCTCACCACTAGCTCCACCTCTTCCCTGGAGCTGGACACAATGCTGCCCCTTCACACCTGCATTGTGGTGGATGCACAACAGGGGCCAGCCTGCCAACACAGCTGATGCTGTTGCAAAAACCCCCAAAAACCCCTTACAAAAAAAGAAAGAAGTTGTGTTACAAGCCTTGCCAATGATGAGCCCTACCAGTGAGAAACTGTTGAGAATTTCTCCTCCCCTTGTAGAAATTTGGTGAAATTTGTTAGGGATGGCAGAGAATCCCTCCACGGACCCCAGTGAGGCTGGATTCAAAAGAATCTGGCCTCCAGAGTCCATGGAGGAACGGATTGCTTACCTCCGCTTCCCTGAGGAATCCTGCCTGGCCGGATCCTCCCCACTGGCCAGCTCTGGAGCACCAGCAATACAGCCACCATTGCCGTATCGCTGGCTGGGCTGACTGACTCCAGATGCATATGGCGTAGCAGATGCCATTTGCAGCCAGAAAGCAATTAGATTAAGCTAAATGCAGATGTAATTGGCTGCATTTGACTTAAAATAAAGGCTTTACAGCCACAAATGGTGTAGTGGGCTCCATTTGCCGCTCTGGTTTTTCACACGATAGGAAGGAGGATTCCGGGGAGAGGGACAGATCACCTCCCCCCACGGGTGGATTCCCAAGCGGAAGAACAGGTAGGGAATCCGCCCATCCCTAGAAATTGTCCCCCGCAATTTCTCTGTCCACAAATAGGTGGATAATTTCAGGAGGCCATCTGTGCAGAGCTGACTGTACCCTGTTGATTTCAATGGAAGAGCATTCCCGGACACATTTCCTTGGGAGTGTGTCCCATTGAATTCAGTATGTCTTCCTGCCAAGTAAACATGCAATTGTGTTTTCCTTCCACAGTCATTCCATACCCCGTTGCCTCTTCTGTTCAGAATTATTTGCTTCTGTAGGGTTGTCACGCTATATCTCTTGCCTTTTGTCACTTTCATTCAGCAGCTAATCTCAGTTTATTGAAATGTTCATTTAGGAATGCAATTAACAGTATTCGCCAAGGCATCATTTAGCCACAAAATGGACCATCATCATATGCTCTACAGGAAGAGAAAGGCAAGATACATTAAACTTACTGTTGAGAGAGAGGAAGAGCTACATCTCTTGTAAGATCAGTGACTGCAAGTACACTAGCTTTGCTCATTGGTCTCAACATATATTGTATCTATTGTTACAAGATGTCTGTTCATTGCAGAGCTCATACCTGATATGTTAAAAATTGTATTAAAAATAGCAGTGGGCAACTTCCCTTCAGTTCGATTCAGAACTGGGTCAGCTGTTATATGATTCATTGAAAAACACCTGGAAAAAAAACCTTTTTGTGGAATTCTTATGTCTTATACCGCTGGCTGTACAATATAACATTGCCTTAAAGTTTTGGACACTAACTGCAAGTCAGGAAAAGTTACGCCAATGTCCCCAAAAGGACCTTTTAAAGCTTCATTGAGCCAGGAAGCTTCAGAACCTTGGGGCAAAGGAATGGTGTCATCACCTTGTCCAACATGAACAGCCTGAGCATTTCTATACATACTTGGTTTTTTCTCCACCTGCCCTTGTAGCTCATGGGGAAGCCAGAAGCTTTCTTCCACAAAGGCTCAGTGTTAAATGCAAATCAGGTAGAATTATTATACAGATAGTCTACACAGCATCCACTTCTGAGATTGAAATCCAGTATCAGTGTTTTGTATACTGTTGATGGTAAATATACTGTGACACAAAGCTGGAATCACTAGTAACAATCTTTATATCTATCTACATTATATATTGTGGTGGGAAGAGACAGCTAACCAACACATTCAATGTCCCTCCAAAGGCAGAATCAATAGAGTCCCAGTGCCCAGCAAGTCCAGAGAACACCAGAATATACCTGACATGCCTCTTTCTATCATGAAATACAGCCGGATCCTTCCTAGCCATTAACTTCCTCTTCTAGTTTTATGATTTTGAGTCATTGATTGATTAATTGGTTTTTAAATAGCTGTTCAAAACAGATTCACATTATCCTTGAGCAAGTCAAGTAGCCTCTCAGTTAATTTAGTCACTTCCACTAATCAGTGGTTTGTACCCTAAATATCCAGGCATTCCAAGAGGCAACTATTTTGGTCTGAGCAAGGTTGTTCACTTCTCATATAGAAACTAGGTATTCCATTGGCTATCCCATAGGAAACTGAAGGCAGACATAGCTTTCTACTCTAGGTATCACCCATGGGTTGATTTTACTGAAAGTGTACATTCAGCTAGTTAAACACTGAACTCTACATCAGCATATCCATAAATAAATAATCAGGAATGCTCTGGACTCTCTTCATCTGACCATCTAATGGGATTTTCATTCAGGTTGTGATCACTGACAAATGAATATGACTTTTAAAAATTGTATCTCATTTCTCCTTTTTAATAAAATAGATCTTGTCCAAGGTATCATTCCTTGAAGCTCGAAGCTGAGTGTAAGATTGATATCTATCATATCTTCTTGACACATTTCCACAAAGTCACCGCATGTGTATGCAAGACCCTTAAAGATTTGAGAAGGGTACAGGCCGATCCTTATCTGTCTCATTTAATTGCCCTGGACCTATTAAAGCTGTACCATCTATATAAAAATATGTCTACTATATTCGATTTATTGGTCAGCAAATTTCTGTCATGGCAAGTCATTGACAAAAAGTAATTGCATGTAGGCGGTTGTAACTGGGGGTGGGGGAGAGAGAGAAGCCATATTACATCTTTCTTTAGTACAATCGCCTTTGAAGTAAAATTCCCTCTGCAATGGGAGGTTCAGATTTATGTATTTATGTATTTATGTATTTATTTATGTATTTATTTATTTTATCATATTTCTTTACTGCCCAACAGCCAAAGCTCTCTGCACCACCCAATACTCAAAGTTCACAGCAATTAAAACCATAAAATATCTCATGATAAAATGCAATCTAAAAGTTTAAAATGACAATACAAAATAAAAATAAAAACTAAAGCCAAAGCACCACACTTTATATATAGTCCATTTCCAGGCCTGGTTCTGGTATTAATACCAAAGTGCTGGTATTAACATTTAAAGCCCTTAATGGCTTGGGGCCGGGTTATCTGAAGGATCGCCTCCTCCCATACGTGCCTGCCTGGACCTTAAGATCATCTTCAGAGGCCCTTCTCTGTGAGCCCCTGCCAAAGGAAGTGAGGTGGGTGGCTACTAGGGGGAGGGCTTTTTCTGCTGTGGCACCCCGGCTCTGGAATGAGCACCCTAGTGAGGTTCGCCTGGCACTTAGATTGTATTCTTTCCAGCACCAGGTGAAGACCTTTTTATTTTCCCAGGCATTTTAGCTCTTTAGACTTTGGGCTTTGGTGTTTTAAATCTGTATTTTAAATCCCTGCACTGCTGCTAGGTTTTATTCTGGTTTTATTCTGGTTGTATTGTTTACTGTGGTTTTTATGTTTTATATATTTTGTATTGTTTTATTGTGCTCTTTGGTTTTAATTTTTGTGAACCGCCCAGAGAGCTTCAGCTATTGGGCGGTATAGAAATGAAATAAATACATAACAAACTGAAGTGAGATTCAGATCTTACTGGTGATGGAGAAACTTGTTCAGTTCACATTTAAATGTAAACGTACCTAGCTTCTCACTTTTGAACCACTATGTGAGCTGAAATCCAGTTATCCTTCAAAATTCACACTTTTCTGAATGTTGCAGTGGAGTTCTCTAATGTGATGGATACCAAAGTGCAATCATTAGCGAAAATAATGTCCAAATATGCATTATATTAGAAAACTACTTGCAAAAATGTGTATATTAGGCAAAAATGCATACAAAAATGCATGTCCTAGTGAAATGTGCACCAAAATGCTTATGAATTTTCATGCAAAGTTTAAAAAAATCAAAGTTCAAGTAAGACTGGAAAAATTCTCAGAGTTCGAGATGAACTGAATTTAAGGGTAGTATCCAAAGTTAGTCCTACTTAAAGTACACCCATTGAAATGAATAGGATTTAAGTTAGGCATGACTAACTCAAATCCCATTCATTTCAATAGGTCCACTCTAAGTAGGACTAGCTTTGGATACTACCCTAAGGGAGAAATCCTACAGCCACTAGTCAGCGGCTAGAGAGCCATAGGATATGTCGGTTCCCAGAAAACTGACCTCCCCCTCACGCTGCCTCGCAGGCAGTACAGAATGGCCCTGCACTCCCGCTCAGAAGAGGATCACAAAGCGGCAGAAATGGGGCATTCTGGGGGTATTCCAGGGCAGGGAAGGTGGAAATGCCAGTACGACACTTCCTATGTGTTGTCTGGCAGCCGCTCCTCCCGCGCCGCCTTCCTGCAGCTAGACAGCCAAAATTGGCTGTCTAGCCACAAATGCAGGGTGGCTGAAGCGCGGAGGGGTGATCCCCTTCGTGCTTCTCCTGCCCTGCATTGGATAGGCGGTTGTCTCCGAGTTCAGAGGCAGCCGCCCATGCCTATAGGATTGTGCCTTAAGAATGGAAAATGAGAAACTAAGAAAAACCAGAATTGACAGATTTGCTCACCCCTAGATCTTGCACCAACTTTTTGCACAAAGATGAATTTCCCATCCAGAAATACTTGTTAAGTAAACCTTGTTTGCTCATATGTTGGCAGAAAGTGAGACATGAAATGAATTCAAGTGAATAAGCAGAGGAAAATATTCAGCAGTATTTGCCTTTCCTCTGACAATTAAACTACTGACAGAAATCGTTTGTCTTATAGAAGTCAGATACTATTTATTTTGCAGTTGAAGGTGCCTGATTCTTTTCAGTAGAATATGTTGATGTTTTATCTGTATTATCCAGCATTATTGTTTTTGTTAAGCAAACATTTGAAGTAATTACTCAAGATAATGTTTAAAATAAAAAGCCAACGTTGCTCTTGCTCTCAGCCTCACATAATAAAGCTATTAAGATTGGCTTAAGTTCTACAACAGCAGCTTATGTTTAATAACGTATTTGTCAAGTGATTTATTGCTTAGAGGGGGTTGCTTGAAGACCATTTACACTGTCGTAATCCCTCTGATTTCAAAAGGGGCAGAACGATGGCCAATGAATAGCTTCTTTAGGTAAAATCCTAATGTCTTTAAGTCATAAACAATGCAGCCAGTCTCATCTAGGCTCCTTGGAAATAGCTTTAGGACTATGATCACAATGGTCTTCCTAGCCTGAAATAAGCAGTATCATTTTACTCTGGAATTTAGCAGGTATACACGCATGCACACATACGCCTGGTTCGCATGTCATGCTAACCATGGTTCATTTAAGCCATGGGTTCTTTGCCCTACCCGGGTTTTGTCTGGCAAACTATTGGACAAACCATGTTTTGTTTTCTCAGGCCTTAGGTTGTTTGTTTCTCTCCTCCCTTGCCTCCTTGTATCCCAACTGCTTTTGTGGCACTGCAGGACTGGTATGTAAAGAGGCTGGGGTTTTTTTTACTGCTATTGCCTGCTACGTCTGTAGCCTGCTGAAACAACCCCTAATTCTGGAGTCACATGTAATGACAACCCATGGTTTAAAAAACCCAGAGCTCACAACCCAACAACAAACCATGGGTTCTCATGGGTTGTTTGTGGGTAACCACCCATAGTTCCAGGATCACACGTGACAACAACCTAGGATTCAACAAGCCATGGTTTGTCATTACATGTGAACCAGGACACATTATTTAATCCTATATGCTAATAGCAAGTATATACTGGCATGATGGTAAGGCGTTTTCTGGAGTTGCACAGATTTGATTCAGAGCTTAAAGGTGAAAACCTGCTCATGTTTAGACAGAAAAACAAGTCCTACAAAACATGCATAACATTGTAACCTAAACGTGACTGTGAAGAAGTTCCAGGTTTATTCTTGAAGATATCCTACTGTCAATGGTCTTGCTTTAGTGAACTGAAACAACCATGTGTGGATACTGATCATGCTTATTTTGAGATTGGAATTCCTGATAATATTTTGTTTTGTAAAAGCATCCAGGATGGCCCCCGCTCCCCAAATCAGCTTCCTGCTCCGGTTAGAAAACACAGAACATAGGTACACAGGACTGGAATACAGGGAGCTTCCTGACTTGGGAAACCACTTATAAATCAACAAAAAAAGAGAAAATGTATCACCCAAAAGAGGACACAAACTTGCATGCTAATTTTATGTATAGATGCAAATTTATAAATCATTGTTCTAATTTAAAAAGAAATATAATTCATCTCCCCATAGTGCAGATGACTGTGACCAGGTGACCTGTGTGCCTGCTGTGCAGTCTGCTGTCCAGGTGCTAACCATTGACAGGCAACAGTTCTTACCATTCTTTATCTATAAACTGGACTTGGACTGGACAACCCTTGAAACAGAGGCTGGCTTCAAAGAAAGGACAGTCCTCTGACAGCCCCACATGCACCTAGGAAAAAGAAACCAAATGCACAGTTACAAGATGGGGGATACTTGGCTCAACAACACTACAAGCGAGAAGGATCTTGGAATTGTTGTCGATCACAAGCTGAATATGAGCTTGTGATGTGATGTGGCTGCAAAAGAGACAAATGGCATTTTGGGCTGCATTCCAAAATGTATAGCTTCCAAATCACATGAAGTACTAGTTCCCCTCTACTCAGCACTGGTTAGGCCTCATCTGGAGTACTGTGTCCAGTTCTGGGCACCACACTTGAAGAAGGATGCAGACAAACTGGAGAAGGTTCAGAGGAGGGCAATGAAGATGATCAGGGGACTGGAAACAAAGCCCTATGAGAAGAGACTGAAAGAACCTGGCATGTTTAGCCTTGAGAAAAGAAGACTGAGGGGAGATATGATAGCACTCTTCAAGTACTTGAAAGGTTGCCACAGAAAGGAAGGCCAGCATCTCTTCTCGATCATCCCAGAATGCAGGACATGGAATAATGGGCTCAAGTTACAGGAAGCCAGATTCCAGCTGAACATCAGGAAAAACTTCCTGACTGTAAGAGCAATACGACAATGGAACCAATTACCTAGGGAGGTAGTGGGCTCTCCCACACTGGAGGCATTCAAGATGAAGCTGGACAGCCACTTGTCAGGGATGCTCTGACTAGGGATGGGGGAGAATTTCTCCCCGAAACTTCGGGGGGCCGAGTGCCAATGCATTCGGTCCTCCGAAGGTTGTTCGGGGAGAAATTCTCCATGCCCCCCCGCCCCCCGCCCCCCCCCCCGGGATGGGACTTACCTTTCATGAATGTCCGTCCCGGCGGCGGGTCCCGGTGGCGGTTCGGCAGGTCTTCGTCAGTGGCAGGGGCGGCAGCCGGTCTTTCGACCGGCTGCCACCGCCTAGGGGTGCACGAAAGTCCCTTACCTGTCCTTGAAGCTTTTTGCGGTGGGGGGGAGGCGCTTTGCTGCTCCCCCCGTGACGTTCAGGCCAGGGGGGGAGGCTTCCCACGTCGCCCGGCCGAAATTCAGGCCGGGGGGGAGGCTTCCCACCTCGCCCGGCCAAAATTCAGGCCGGGGAGGAGGCGCCTCACCTCGCCCGGCTGCGAACTAAAAAGTTAAAAAAAAAACGCCCCCGTGATAGGCTACGTGACGATTAACGTAGCCTATCATGGCTAGATCTGCAAAGTCAGCCGTGATAGGCTACATAAATCGTCACGTAGCCTATCACGGGTGACTTTAAAAAAAAAAAAAACGTGTATGAAAATGGCGGCCCCCATAGGGAGCTGCCATTCGCGTTCCTTATTTGGTCGCTGTAGTCTACTTAAATCTTTACGTAGACTACGGCGAAAATAAGGGCAATGCAAATAGCGTTGCCCTTATTTTCGCCGTAGTCTACATAAAGATTTACGTAGACTACAGCGACCAAATAAGGAATGGGAATGGCGGCTCCCTATGGGGGCCGCCATTATCCGTACGTGCTTTTTTTTTTTTTTTAAGTCACCCGTGATAGGCTACGTGACGATTTACGTAGCCTATCACGGCTGACTTTGCAAATCTTTTTTTTTTGCAAAGATAGCCATTCTTATTCATGAGGGTGCAAGCCTATGCACATTTAGACAGAAAAAAGTCCTACAGCTCCCAGGACTCCCCAGCCAGCATGGGATTGCACCCTTAGTTACAGTTTTATCCTACCTGTCATAAATTACTTGAGCTGAGCAATAAGCAGCAGCTAGAGCTAGCCATTAAACAATCCAAGGCCAAGAAGCCAAGAGTATCAGTCCAAAGCCAAGGAAAATAAAACCAGATATAGGGACATGCTGAAGAATAGTTAGAGTCATTCTGGATTTGAGAATATCAGAGCCAGGTCCAAGAGCTGACAGGAATGTTTTCTACTATGGACAAGCATTAACAATTACTTCCAGCACCTGAACTGGGTTTGAGGCATATCTTTTATGCAGAGGCTGATTAATAAGTGAAGTCAACTGGTTCGAGATGCAGATGTCTTCCACCTGCCCATGTGCTGGAGTCCTCCTCAAACACTCTCAGGCTGAGGTGTTCTGTGTCCTCCTCCATCCCAACTAGGGATGTTGCAGATGCCTAACTGAGTCAGGGTGTCCATTGGGCTCCCTCCCACCTGCACACCCAGACTGTGCCTGCCGAGACCTTGGCCTCACTTGCCCCTGCTTGCACCCTTCTGGATGCTCTCCACTCTCATCCAAACCCATCCACAAGTGCCCTCCATTTTGCCGAGATTTTTTTTATGAAAAAGGGAGCTAATTAAAAATATGCATATTTAAATATGCACATTTTTAACTAGCTCCCTGTTTCATTACAAAAAACTCAGCAAAATGGTGGGCGCTCACAGACGGGACCCAAGGTGACAACGAGTGGCTTGCCAAGCTTGTGGGGGCTCAAGTGTGGGTCTCGGGGGCTCGAGCAGGGGCAGTGCTGCAGCGGGCATCCGCCGATCCAAATGGGGGTGGGTTTGCACACCCCTAGGCACAACACTACCCTTCCTACATGGAGCTCAAAACAGTGCACTGAGTCCCCTCCGCATCAGGGCCAGCATCAACATCAAGCATCCTTGGACAGTTGTCAAGAGTCGACCTCATTGCCCTGGCAGGGCCCACAGCTTAAGCCTACCCTACTCCCTCCCCTTTATTTTTTTTTTTTTTTCTGGCCCGGCACTAGGAGCAGTGCCAGACAGCTGAATCTAGCCACCCTTTAATTTCCCATAATTCCTCCAACCTAGTATTGCTTTAAGGAATTATGGGAAGTTTAAAGGGCTAGACCCAAACCTGCACTGTTGAGATGTTGCCTCCACAGCCAGGCATAGTGACAGAGGAGGGGGGCAGCAGAGGACACTTTGCCCAAGTCCCCCTTAAACATGAGGCAGTCCTGCCCTCCCCCCTCCCCCACTTTATCTTCAGAACAGCTGTGTTGAACTTGGGTCTCCCCAATCCTAGTCCAGCACTCTTAACAACCACACCATACTGGCAGAAGTATGGATGATGACAGAATAGTATAGAACATTTTGAATGCGGCAGCTGATCATCTGGAAGGACAGGCAAGGCATTTTAAAATGCCTTGCCTATTCAGTCAAGTGACTAGCTGTGGTCAGAATTTTCCAAACAGCCTGCAGCCTTCATTAAAAGCCATTGATATTCCTAACTTCTATTAACTCATTCACTCTATTTTTGTGAACCTGGGGGCGGGGGTCTGTTACTCTCTTCCTACTTGGATACAAGTATACCTTGATCATGAGTTCAGGCTTCTATGTTTAAGTCTGAGCAAAGCCAAATAGAGCAGAATTCCACTGAATATTCACACTGAATTATCCATTTTAATGTCCAAAAATGCACTTTATCCAATGATGAAAACATCTCAGCAAGTGACATCAAAATCTCTTTTTTTCTCTGCTTTTCATCCAGAATTTCAAAAGGGCACTTCAAAGCACCCCCAAATTGAGGATTTTTATGATATAATATTTTAATAATTTGACTGAGGCTGCAAACCTAGACATGCTTTCCAAAAGGTAAGCCCCCAGTGAAGACAGTGGGACTTTTGAGTAAACAAGCATAGGCTTGCACTGCACAACAAAATAAATTATTTGGGCTCCATTCTAAAGCCAGTTTTTCCATCCAATTGTATTTTATTTTTTGAAAGGGTGAACAAATTGTTTACCTTCTTAACTTACTCACTTGAAAATTCAGCAGGCTAGGTTTAAATTGTTGAGGCGTGTGAGTCTTTAAACTCTTAAGGTTCTTTTTAATATCAGCTCCTGTCAGCAAGGATAGCACTGAGAAAGTAATTCAAAAAGACCCGCCTGTCAACATAAATGGCAGAAGCCATTTTTTTAGAAATGCAATTTTTAAAAGCCTCACAATCAAACTATTGACTGAATAATTCTTGTGTTTGGCTTTTGGCTGAGGGAAGGCGAGTTTTAAGTTATTTAAAAGACCCACCAACCTACACCAGCCAACTTTAAGACAGCAATGTTTTGTTTTTTAAAAAAAATGTCACCAGATGTTCAGCAATATCGGTAACATTTCAGTGAGAAAGTTCTCTTTTGCTGAAGCCCATAGTGAGTCTGGAAAGCAACTAGTCAAGGTAGACTTGCCAAGTATGATTAGAACCATACTTTGACAGTGACAGGTGCTTCATACATAAACTTCCATGGTGCAAACAAAAGCAAAACCCTGAGTTGTTGAGATTTCCCCTAAGACTTCTTAAATGTGATATAAGGATATTGGCCAAGGATGTTAACGAGCAGAAATGATTATCCTGACTTCAGTTACACCAGCTTTGTGTAGTCACAGGAAGCCACTGTATCTTACTGTAATGTTTCCTAATTTAGACTAGTCTGGTTTAGGAATGGGCCCCAGAGCCTTCATATTTAAGAGAGGTATTTGGCAATGCATTATGCTTAAATAAGTATAAATAAACCATTGTCATCCAATATAGGTCTACTCAGAAATAAGCCCACTGAATTCAATGGGACTTACACTCAGATAAGCATGTATAGGATTGTAACATAAGCTGAATAATGTCAAACAGCTGCCCCTTTCCTCCTCTGCTGAGGGAACTGCACTGGATGCATATCTGCTACTGGGCCAGGTTTAAGGTTTTAGTACTAGTTTACAAAGCCCTGAACAACTTTGGACCAGGATACCTGAGAGAGCGCTGTCTCCCTTACCAACCTGCCCAGTCACTGAGGTCATCAGAGGGCTTGCTCCTGGAGGTTCTACATGGACCTATGGCCTGATTGGAGTCCACCAGGAGAAGAACCTTCAGTGTGGTGGTGGCCCCCTTTCTTTGGAACTCCCTGCCCCTGGAGGTCAGGCAGGCACCCACACTGTGTTGTTTCCAGCACCTCATGAAAACAGCACTGTTCTAGGAGGCATTCCTTAATTGACCAGTCAAGGTTTTTATTGGCACTGTTTTTTAAAAAGCATGATTTTAAAGTGGTGTTTAAATCTTTTTATTCTTTTGCTGTTTTATCTTTTGTGTTCACTGCTCCAAAATCTGTTTTCGATATGGGGTGGTACACAAATATTGTAAATAAATAAAAATAAAATATTTGGGGGTATTGACATGTATACTGATATTCCTAGTCCTAACGTGTGCTTGCTTCTGCACCCCAGTAATAACTCCTCAATTGCTATGCTTACACACAAACATATTGTTTAAAAGACATCATAAGCTCTGCTAACATCTGCTTACCGTCTAGGTAAGACAGTGCTTCACCGTGTTCCTGTTAACACCTGGGATTGCCAACTGCTCCTACCTAGGGATGTCAGAGAATTCCACCATGGATCCCAGGGAGGCCAAATTCCAGTGAATTCGGCCCCCTGGAATCCGTGGCGGAATGGAGCAACCCGCCCCACCACCCCGCGGAAGCCCCCTGGAACGGAGCCTACCTGGCGGCGGCTCTGGCGGCGGCTCCGGCGGCAGCTCTGGCAGTGGCTTCGGCAGCAGCTGTGGCCACTGGCGGGCTGCGGCCGCTACACCAGCCGCTATTTGCGTCCCTTCGCTGAGCCGTGATAGGCTACATAAATATTTACGTAGCCTATCACAGCACAGAGCGGGGACACAAATGGTGCAGCGGACGCCATTTGCGTCCCTGCTCTTTGCCATGATAGGCTACGTAAATATTTACGTAGCCTATCACGGCTCAGCAAAGGGACGCAAATGGCAACTGCTAAGCCGGCTGCCATTTGCATCCACAGACCTGCCATAGCCAGATGTCCGGCTGCGGATGCACCTGGCCGGCAGGTCCGTGGAGTCGTGGAGCAGATCCAGCCGGGAAGGATTCCAGGGGGAGGGACGGAGCACCTCCCCCCCCGCCCCCCGCAAATGCCACTTACGAAACAGGTAAGTGGTTTCATACATCCCTACTCCTACCCCCCTGAAACTCTTTAAAAGGCCACACTCTACTGTTGCTGCTAATTGGCAGGATCAGAGAATGTTTTACTTTGGTTTTGCTAGTCACTAAATTAGGAGTTGTTTGAATATGGATGTTTTATTACATATTTGTTATGAAATCATTCTGATTTTTCTTTAATATGGATAGGAACATGTTGCTTTTTGTTGTGCTTTGTTGTGAACCACTTTAAACATGTTGTATATTAGGAATGGGGGAACCTCTGGTATGTGCAACAGATTTCCCCTCTAGCATCTTCCTCAGGCCCTGCCATCTCCCCAGCAGGAAAAGTTACTTATCTCTGTTCAGCTGCCGATTGGAGATAGGAGCTTTTCCCTGCAAGCGGGGGGGGGGGGTGGCATGGGAAAGAAGCTGCTGAGTAATTCAGTCCCACTTACTTCTGAGGCTTGTCCTGCTTACTTGTGAGTAGACATGCAGAAGCTGTCCTGTGTACTTCTCAGCAGACATGCTGCTCATGCTTTCTTTTGAGTGGACATACATTGAGGCTTGGTACTTGGCATGGTGAAAGTGCTGCTCAGTGATTCAGTCCTACTTGCTTCTGAGTAGGGCTGTGCACCACTTTGGTCTGAAGTCCAAATAATGAGTCGAAGCAGGCTGTTTTGGAGGTGCCTCTGTGTGGTCATAGGCTTATATGCAAAATGGAGCCGTGAATATTGCGTATAAGTCTATGTGTCCACAGATCATTCCAATCTCCCCTTCCCATTCCAGGCCAGCTACGCGGGGGCAGCAGCTTGCCAAGAGTCAAGAATAACAAGTCAAAGTGGGCTGCTTTGGAGGTGCCTTGGCATGATACAAGGCAGAGCAGAAGAGCAACGAAGCACCACGGAGCAAAGCAGCTTGTATAAGAAGCACCTCGTGGGTGATTCGTTCTGAGTCCGCCAAGTGGGTGATTTGTTCTGAGCAACCCAGACAGCCTGCCTGGTGCCAAAAGTATCAACTCCAGAAAGTTCAGCAAAGGGAGGAGGGGGAGGAGGAGGGAGGGAGCTTTGGCAAATGGAAATTCTAGTTGCTAAATCGGGGCTGAACGTAACCCACCAATCTCCAATCAGAGACAATGGTGGAGAAGGGGGAAGTTTGAATAACTGGAGAACAACGGCTGCATTTCTAGGGATGGCGGAGAATTTCTCCCCGAATCTTCGGGGGGCCAAGCGCCAACGCATTCGGCCCCCCGAAATCGGCAGTGAAATTCTCCGTCCCCCCGCCCCCCCCGGGATGGGACTTACCTTTGGCAAATGTCCCTCCCGGCAGCGAGTCCCAGCGGTAGTTCGTCGGCCTTTCGTCAGGGGCGGGGGCGGCAGCCGTTCTCCCAACCGGCTGCCGCCGCCGCCATTACAAAGTGAAGTGTAAAAAAAAAAAAAAACCCCCGTGATAGGCTACGTAACGATTAACGTAGCCTATCATGGCTAGATTTCCAAAGTCACCCGTGATAGGCTACGTAAATCGTTACATAGCCTATCACGGGTGACTTTGAAAAAAAAAAAGCACGTACGCAAATGGCGGCGCCCTATGGGCGCCATTTGCCTTCCTTATTTGGTCCCGGTAGTCTACGTAAAATCTTTACGTAGACTACCGGGACCAAATAAGGAACACAAATGGCGGCGCCCATAGGGCGCCGCAATTTGTGTACGCACTTTTTTTTTTTCAAAGTCACCTGTGATAGGCTACGTAACGATTAACGTAGCCTATCACGGCTGACTTTGGAAATCTAGCCATGATAGGCTACGTTAATCGTTATTTAGCCTATCACGGGGGGGGGGGTTGTTTTTGTTTTTTTTACTTTTTGTTTTGCAGCCAGGGAGACGGGGCGCTTCTCCCCGGCCTGAATTTCGGCCGGGCGAGGCGGGACGCCTCCCACCCCTCGCCTGAAGTTCAGGGGGAGAAGCGCCTCCCGCCCACCACGAAGCACCCCTGCGAAAAGGTAAGTGACTTTCGTACATCCCTATGCATTTCAGGGACAGAGATCATTCTGGTGGTGTTACTTAGGGATATGAGAAGTGTGAAAGCCCCCCCCCCCCCGCTCTGCTCACTGGTTCCGCCGCCTCTGCCGCCATTGCCTCTGCTGCAATTAAAGAACATGGCGATTGGAAGTCTACGTACACATAGACTTATACGCAAAAAGCACTGTGAATTGCCCAGGCAGGAGGAAGAGGTGAAGCACACATCTCTGCCACTCGCTAGCTGTCTCCTCCTCATGAGCAAGAGACAGCTAGTAGTCCATGGTAGGAATGGCGGAGAATTTCTCCCCGAATCTTCGGGAGGCCGAGCGCCGAGGCATTCGGCCCCCCGGAAGTGTTGGGGAAATTCTCCGCCCGCCCCCCTCCCCCCCCCCCGGGGTGGGACTTACCTTCAGCAAATGTCCCTCTCGGCGGTGGGTCCCGGCGGCGGTTCGGAGGCATTTTGTGGGGGGCGGGGGCGGCGGCCGGTCTCCCAACCGTCTGCCGCCACCGCCAATACAAAATAAAAAAGTAAGTAAACAAAAAACAAAAAAACACCCGTGATAGGCTACGTGACGGTTTACGTAGCCTATCACGGCTAGATTTCCAAAGTCAGCCATGATAGGCTACGTAAATCGTCACGTAGCCTGTCACGGGTGACTTTGGGGAAAAAAAGCGCGTACGCAAATGGCGGCGGCCCATGGGCGCCGCCATTTGCGTTCCTTATTTTGGCACATCTAGTCTACATAAAGATTTATGTAGACTACGGCGAAAATAAGGGCACGCTATTTGCGTTGCCCTTATTTTCGCCGTAGTCTACGTAAATCTTTACATAGACTAGACATGCCAAAATAAGGAACGCAAATGGCAGCGCCCATGGGCCGCCTCCATTTGTGTACGCGCTTTTTTTTCCCAAAGTCACCCGTGATAGGCTACATGACGATTAACGTAGCCTATCACGGCTGACTTTGGAAATCTAGCGGTGATAGGCTACGTTAATCATTACGTAGCCTATCACGGGTTTGTTTGTTTTTTTTCACTTTTTGTTTCGTGGACGGGGAGACGGGGCACTTCTCCTTGGCCTGAATTTCGGCCGGTCGAGGCAGGGCGCCTCCCCCCCAGCCTGAATTTCGGCCGGGCGAGGCGGGACGCCTCCCCCCCCTCACCTGAACTTCGGGGGGAGAAGCGAAGCGCCTCCCCCCCACCACGAAGCCAAGCTGCGAAAAGGTAAGTGACTTTCGTACATCCGTAGTCCATGGGGGTGTTTCCACCAGCGATTTACCCCCTCAGTTGACAAGGCACAGCGCCCCTTCATTATAAAGATCCTGAGAGTTAAAATGGGGGCTGGTTTCCATCTTTGTGTTGGAAAAAGGTAAAACAAGGATCCATGAAATCAAAAGGGATCCTCATGATTTCATATGATTTTTAAAGGACAGACTCCCAAAGCCACCATCCAATCACAGAGCACATCTGCTTCCATGGACTGAAGCAGAAAAATCATGGATCTGCCTCTCATGGGTGCAGCCATGGTGCAAAAACAGAGATCCAAGGCAGGGATCCTCTTGATTTCATATGATTTTTCACACCATTTGAGTTGAAGCAGATGATCTGAGATCTGCTGTGAAGCAGCAGCTCTCTGGGATTCTTACTGTGCATACTTGGACAAAGATGAGTTTTGTGCTTTGATGGGGTGGGTGGGCAGGGGGGACCCAATGTAAAAATTCAGAGGATCCATATTGAATTGGGCATCTTATCCGTGGCTTTATAACATGATGGTGCTATGAAGCCCCCAAATCTGTCTTTTGTCACTCATTCTGTGGGCATTTACGTGCTTTGTGATATGATGGTGCTTGGCGGTACCTTTCTTATAAAAATCATAAGGATCCGTAAGGATCCCCGCCTCAAATCCAATTTCTCAACTGTGGCTGCACCCACGAGTGGCAGATCCATAATCTTTCTGCTTCAGCCCATGGAGGCAGATGTGCTCTGTGACTGGATGGTGGTTTTGTGGGTCTCCCCTTTAAAAATCATATGAAATCAGGAGGATCCTTTTTGATGTTTGGATCTTCATTTTGCCCAGTCCCCTTTCTGTTTACTGGCTGCTCTCTTTCCCAGAACAAGCATGTTTGTCTACTCAGAGGTAACTCCCATTGTGCTCAATGAGGCTTGCTCCTGAAATGCAGGTGCATCTGGATGTTCAGGGGAAAGGGGAAAGTGGGGGAGAGGGGGGAAGCCTCTCTTTTTAGTTGAGCAGCCCCTGCCAGTCAGATGACATTCACTCCAACCCTCACCCCCACCAGGAAGTATGTTCTGTGAAGCGATTTTTACTGGTGCGGAGAACCTACTCGCGGAGCCCTACATGAACCACATTTCAGCAAAGCTGATTCCTTTTAAATTAAAATCAGGCACTCCTCCATTAGCATCTTCTTCCCTTGTTGTGGAAACACGGCCATAGAGTGCTGAGCAGGCAGGGGACAGCGGTGGGGTGGTGCTGAAAGGTAGAGCTTTTTGCTTTGAGAGTGTTTGTGGACAGACTCAAAGGTCAGCTGCACCTAGCACAAAGAGTACTGGGCAAAACTGTCTGAAATTTGGCTGGTGAGATCCCCTCCATGTCAGCAGAAAGCTCCCCAAGTTTCATGTATTTATCATGAAAACTGAAAAGGTATGGCCCTTTGTGTTTTCCCATGCAAGTCAATGGGAAAATGCCCAAACTGAGTGGTCCAAATATCCGAATCTCACTTCGGATCCAGAACCGAGTCAAAGCGGATGGGATCCAAATCAGTCCAAGTCAAAGCAGGGCTGATTAGGAGGGTCCGAAGCGGCATCCGAAGCGAAGCGGGGAGGTCTATGCACAGCCCTACTTCTGAGGCTGGTCCTGCTTACTTGTGAGTACACATGCAGAAGCTGTCCTGTGTACTTCGGAGTAGACACGCTGCTCATGTTTCCTTCTGAGTGGACATGCAAAGGCTTGTAGAAGCCTTGTGATGCTTACTTCTGAGTAGGCTTAAAATTGGCAATATACATTTGAGCCCCACACACTCTGCCTTTGGCCCTGCACACAGATGGAATGTGGCCCCAGAGACCTTTCCCAGATTGTAATTAGGCTCTCACACTGAAAAAGGTTCTCCACACCTGCTGTATAGGGAAAAGCAATATACAAATAAAGTAATATACAAATAAAGAGGCTGATTAATTGTACGTCGAGGATAGGAGCTAGAGGCAATGGGAATAAGGAAAACAACAACGGCTGCAGCTGCCCATCCTAGTACTTCTTTTTACCACATTAGGCCACTTCGGAAAAAACAATGTTTTGTTTCTATTTTAAAATAATTTTTATTTAATTTTTATTTGCCCAAACATGCTGAGTGCTAACGCTGGGCCTGAACTGATCTTCTAGCCACAGTAAACCCTAAGTACTGGGTTGTGCATGAAGAAAGAATGCTTAATTCAGTTCTAGAAATATATGGTCTATGATTTATGCATCAGTGCAACTGCAGAATTCAGCAGGAGTTGCTTTCCTCATCATAGCTTGAATTGTAACTGTTATACTGCAATCTATACCTGGTTACCTGGGAGTAAGTCCAACTGAACTCAGTCAGACCAAGTTCAGAGAAGGCATGCATAAGGTTGCACTGTTACAGGCAGAAGAGTCCTGCTAGAAACAAAAATGGCCACCTTAGGCCTCCTCAGAAATGAATTGTAGGCTTACCAGAACAAGGAGAGAAATAGCAATGGAGAGCTTTACATCTCTCGCTCTATTGCAAAAGATGTGATTAGTTTTGAGTTTTATCCTACTTCTTGATCTAGAGATGTACGAAAGTCACTTACCTTTTCGCAGCTTGGATTCGCGGTGGGGGGGAGGCGCTCCATCCCTCCCCCCGGAATACTCCCTCGGCCAGCTCTGCTCCATGGCGGCTCCACAGAGCTGCCAGCCAGGTCTGTCCGCAGCCGGAGTTCCGGCCGCAGACAGACTGCTGCGGACACAAATGGCGGCCGCCATAGCGGCCACCATTTGCATCCTGCGAAGCGTTGCCCTTATTTTCGCCGTAGTCTACGTAAATCTTTACGTAGACTACAGCGACCAAATAAGGGACGGGAATGGTGGCTCCCTATTGGGGGCCGCCATTATCCGTACGCGCTTTTTTTTTTTTTTAAGTCACCCGTGATAGGCTACGTGACGATTTACGTAGCCTATCATGGCTGACTTTGCAAATCTAGCCGTGATATGCTACGTTAATCATTACGTAGCCTATCACAGGGGCGTTTTTGGTTTTTTTTCTTTTCTTGGAATGGCAGCGGCGGCAGCCATTCGAAAGACCGGCTGCCGCTCCCGCCCCGCACGAACACCCGCCGAACTGCCGGCGCGACCCGCCGCCAGGAGGGACATTCGGCAAAGTTAAGTCCCGTCCCGGGGGGGGCGGGGGGGCAGAGAATTTCTCCCCGAAACTTGTTCGGGGGGCCGAACACGTTGGCGCTCAGCCCCCCAAAGTTTCGGGGAGAAATTCTCCGCCATCCCTAGATCATAGTAGTTCATAGAGAAGGAAAGGTTCCTCCTGTGCAAGCACCGAGTCATTGCTGACCCCTAGATTTACGCCGCTTGCGCTGGCGTTTTCATAGCAGACTATAGCGGGATGGGTTGCCATCTCCTTTCCCAGTCATGACTACCTTTCCCCCAGCAAGCTGGGTACTCATTTTACCGACCTCGGAAGGATGGAAGGCTGAGTCGACCTCAGCCGGCTACCTGGGACCCAGCTTCCGCTGGGATCGAATTCAGGTCGTGGGGAGAGTTTCGGTTGCAATACTACCACCTACCACTCTGCACCACACAAGGCTCAAGGAAAGGTTCCTCCTGTGCAAGCGCCAGGTCATTACTGACCCCTAGAGGAACGCTGCTTGTGCTAATGTTTTCATGGCAGACTATAGCGGGGTGGTTTGCCAGTGCCTTCCCCAGTCGTGACTACCTTTCCCCCAGCATCATTTTACTGACCTCGGAAGGATAGAAGGCTAAGTCGACCTGAGCCAGCTACCTGGGACCCGGCTTCCACTGGGATTGAACTCAGGTCATGGGGAGAGTTTTGGTTGCAATACTGCCGCCTACCACTCTGCGCCACACGAGGCTCTAATAGTAGTTCATAGCATTAATGAAATAAATTCATTTACTTAATCTTTCAATTAAAAAATTAAAACCATGAAAGAAATGGGACCATGAGAGGAGATAAAGGAAGAGGGGAGAAGAAGGAAACAGGTTTTGGGGGAAAGAATGATATAAAATACTGAACTTTTAGAAAGCAACAACACAACACAACAAACAACTATTCCCATGCATAAAGAACAATTAGACTGCAATCCTCTTCTTGTCAGAGGTAAGCCCTATCGAGATCAACAGGGCTTACTCTGAGGTAAGTAGGCACAGGACTGCAGCCCTAGTTCCTCTGAACATTTATTTATTATTATATTTATATCCCACCTTTTTCCTCTTGCAAGGAACTAAAGATGGCTTACATAGTCTTCCTCCTCTCCATTTTATCCTCACAACAATCCTGTGAGGTAGGTTAGGTTGAGAGTCCATGGACTTGTTCAGATGCACTTGGGGAGAGGATGGTTAGGGTAACTATGGGGGGGTAGAAAAACCATGACATGCGAGCCCGCCAGACGATAGTGGAACCATGCAGCACCATGTGGCTCTGCTAATCACCCCCCTCCGTAGTTACCTGGCAGTAACTACGTAGTTAGTCCCACGTAGTTAGCACACATCCTGTCATCCTCCATGGCACAAAAAGGCTCCTGGTGGGTGCTCCAGCATCGGAAATGCCTGCATGGCCATAGAGAAAGTCCACAGCAGCTAGAGTGTCACCGGCAGTGACAGATGCTCTAGCTGGCCGACTCTATGATCATGGCCTGGAAGTCCTCTGGAGCCTGTTTTAACCACCAGGGAGCCCATCAGGTGACATAGTAAGCCACCCTGGAAGCCCTTAACCCTGTTGCAGGAGGATGGTTAGCCAGGGGGGCTTACTAATCTTGAAGAATGTGGTTTTCTCCCCCCACATGACACACTAAACCACTGTGGTTAGCAAAAAACACCTAACCATCATGGGTTAGCGTGATGTCTGAACAGGGCCAGTGACTGCCCCTAAGTCACCCAGTGAGCTTCATGGCCAAGTAAGAACTAGAACCCAGGTCTCCCGAATCTCAGCCCAGTGCTCTAATGACCACACCCCACTGGCTTTCATGGTTAGAGAGGATCAGAAAGGACCATTTTCAGCTGATCCAAGGTCTGATCCAGGTTTGAGGGTGTTTACTCTAAAACGTGTGTGTGTGTGTGTGTGTGTGAGAGAGAGAGAGAGAGAGAGAGATTGCCATCCAGTTTCTGAACCTTGATGCAAATTACAACTAGATTTTTAAAATGTCCCCCTCAGACCTGTAAATTATATGCTGGTGAAAAATACACCAGGTTCTTACAATTACATCTTTAATGCTGAAACTATGAAAGGGGTACCTAGTAGGTCACATACAAAGAAATTTAGAGAAATGGTTAATAAGAAGGAAAGACTGGGTTATTATATATGCTGTTTCTCGAAGGAAACTTGCTGCTTTGGGCTGGGCTGAGCCCCAAACAGCATATTTTTGTGTGTCTCACATTTAGAGCAATCAAGATAAAGATCGGGTTAGCTTCATGGGGAAAAAATTCCAGTAACTTAGCACTCTTTCTACATCACAAGGCTAATTTTAACCAAGCAAGTTAAATATTTCCTGAGAAGACAAACAGTACAGAAAAAAAACACATTGGGATTGTGAGATTAAAATAACAATGCAAAACAAGGACACGAAAACTATATTTTCACAGAAAAGTTAAAGGTTATGATTCTCCAAAAGGAACTGGGGCAGGAAGGATAACTGACGTCCACAGTTGCTGCCTGACCCCTTTTTTGCTGACAGAATCTGTCACAAAGAGCCTTTGACAGGTTCTTGACAGGTAGAAATGCAAGAAGGGCTGCTTATGGGAAGTTGGGACCGAAATGAGAAGCCTTGGAATGACAGCTTGAGGCCTTTCTAGGCACTCAGCACACTTAGTGTGGGTCTCCCTCTCCTCATCTACGCCATGCTGCTGCTAGATGGGCCTTAACAGGTGGGAATGGTAATTGGCAAGGAGGGTCCAACTTGTATCACACAGACCTCGGGCTGTGAGAAGGCCCAGGAATTCCAGTATTCTGGATTGGATCCAGAATCCTTCTGCCAGCAGAAGAATACTGCTTGCAGAATGGGACTTTCATGTCCTCTCCTTCCCTCTGTAGCCCTCTGCGCATCCTCCAAATCTGCTCCAGAGTGTTGGGGGACCCTCCAGAGAAGAAGTGGGGGGGGGCACAGGGGGCTGCATAGGAGAGGAGAGGAAATGTTTTTTTGTTTTTTTTTTCATAGAATCATAGAATAGTAGGGTTGGAAGGGGCCTACAAGGCCATCGAGTCCAACCCCCTGCTGAATGCAGGAATCCAAGTCAGAGCATCCCTGACAGATGGCTGCCCAGCCTCGTCTTGAACGCCTCCATAAATAAAATTTATTTATTTCATTTCATTTCTATACCACCCCATAGCCGAAGCTCTATGTAAGTCCCATTCTGCCATCAGTATCCGCCTGCTGGCGGAAGAACAATTCTGTATCCAAGCTGCTAATGTCCCATACAGAGTCATGCTGTATCATGGGGATCTTAGCACTACAGTTATTTAATAATTATTACTATTTATTATTTGGAATATTTTGGGATCATCCCTCCATTCAATGAGTGCTCAAGACAATGTACAATAGAAATTCATAGAATAGTAGGGTTGGAAGGGGCCTACAAGGCCATCGAGTCCAACCCCCAATATTAATATATATTTAATATTAAAATATTAAAATATTAAAATACACAGGAGTATCCACCAATGTCATTCTACCAGCACAAATGACAAATGACATTGTGCTAGTGAAAGTGATGTCTAGAGCAATGCTAATAGCATCCACTTGCACAACAGGTTTTCCAGAGAATCCTGTCACACCAGCTAATGCTATTGGTGTTGGTAATGCTAATGCTAGAGGTCCCTTGTGCTAACGCAACGTAATTTGTCTTTGTGGAATTACATCAATGTATACTGCCCATAAAGATCCTAAAATGTATTTTAAAACTGGGAATTAATGATAAAAATAAAATATTAAAAGCTTGGCCAGACAATATCATCTTCACTGGCTGTCTAAAGGACACTAGGGAGGAGTCTAGGCTAACCTCCCTGGGGATGGAGTTGCCGTATTTTATTTATTTTATTTCATAACATTTCTATACCACTTGTCAGTTAAATATATATATATATATATATATATATATATATATATATCCCAAACTGATAGGAGCACAACTTTGAATGAAATAGGTTACCATAAATGGCTACATGCCTGCATGCCACAGAACAGACATGAACCACCATCATGTATGGATGATTCCTTGTTGACGCAAAGCCCAATATTCATAATGCCGATCTACAGTCTGTACATAGTTTTATAGCCCCCAGTGCTTGAGAATGATCAGATTACAGATGGCGTATCTATGAATTTACAAAAAAAAAAAAATACCAGTGGGGCAATTAGCAGCTTTGGGAAGGATGATTTTCACTCGGGCAAATGTAACCCTCTTTTTCTAGTGCCGTAATTCCAATCAGATTCACCCCTATTCAATAATACAAAACCAAACATGGGATATCTGATCTCAGACCTCCCACTCTCACATGAGGTTGTGTCCTGAGCAGCAACATCCAGAATATGCAAGACTAGGTTTTAGACGGCATATAGGAGTCTTAAAAAAAAATATGGAACAGGATCATATCTACAGTAGAATCAGGTCCAGGTCCAGTGGCATCAGTTCCAGAGTGTAAGCAGGATGGGATCAGATCCAAGACAAACAAGATGGGCAGGCAAGATCTGGGCAGTGTCACGTCTGAGGGGCCTTTGACAAGTTGTCTTCCGCTTCTTCCTCTAGCGGAAGAGAGCAGTGGGTGCTGTCCACCACTTAGCCAGCAGCTCCACTGCCCACTGCTAAGAAAAGCACCAGGTAACGTGACTGTTGTAGTAGCCACTGCCATCTTAATTTTCCCAAAATGCCTCAGGGCCCCAAGTCAGGGTCCAGAGGCATTCTGGGGAAATTACAATGGTAGTGGCTGTAGACACTTCACCCAGCACTTTTCATGTCAGTGTGCTTGGTCCTGAATGGTAAAGGGGGAAAAGGTTTTTTAAAAAAAAAATTTAAACACACTCACACACAAAGGTATGCTGGCATCAGCTGTAGCAGGCCCCGGCATTTGCCCCATCACACTGGGTGCTGACTCCGGGCTTACACATAAGGCAAAAAGCAAATCACAGGCAACTGAACTCACTTGAACTTCTTTATGAGCATGCATTGAATTATTACACAGTCCAACCTAAGTCAAAACACCGGTGTGTTTGAGTTTATTGCCACCGTGTCTTTCTTCTGTTGTAACTGGTATGCCGGGTGTGCCCTCAAAAAGATCTGGTAACTTTACAAGGGAATAGACAAGCCAACAATTCAGTAAGTAGTCTGAGAGTACCCACTCGTGGCAAAGAAGAAATCTTAGTAGCTAAGCCTGCCTTTATTTCCAGAGACAGCCCACACTGAAGTAAAAATGGCAGAACTTACTTGAAAACTCATTTTGCCTGATGAAGAGCTCAACGCAGCATCCCTGCAAATATTCTTCACACGGAGCTTTTATTATGAGACTGGTTACTCATGGAAGTTTGCGGGTCCTTTAGATGACGTTGTTAACCTCCAGGGTGTCTCCCGCACTAAATTACCTTTATTCCGTTTTTTAAAAGATCGGAAATAATGAGCTATCAAATTACAGCGCTGGAGATCGGCTTGAATTACCTCGTGAAAAAGGAAAACCTGCAATAAGAGGAGCTAAACCACTGTGTCATCTAGTGGCTTTATAATGAAACATATGGAAGACTCAGATTAAGGGGGAAAAGGAGGGGAAAGGGGGAGGAAGAAGCGTGTGTAAAGGGAGTCCGTTGTGATCCTGCATTTAAAATGAAAGCAGAAAGCCCCATTTTAAATGCAGGATTTTAGGGTGGTGTAGAGATGCTCAACATCTTGAGGTTACTGATTGGGAATGCCTGGAAAGCTAAGCACCACCACCGAACATTCAGTGGTCTTCCTGCTCTCTCTATATTTGAACATATATCCTACAGTCACCAATGTCATGTTGATGCTTATTTAGATATTTGGTGTGCTTATATGAATGTATACATTTGAAACAGAAGTGTAGAACTTTTTTCTTTTTAAAACTTTTTTATTATGATGATTGTGATTGTGTTTATTATTATTAATATTAATGGTTTTGTGAACAGTTATTGGAATGAGCCATGTGCATGCATTTTCTTTCTACATTTCTTCTGTAACTTGGAAAATGGGATTCACAGATCTCACCTGCTGCCAAAAGATCCAGGAGATCTGGAATATTGTCAAGGTTCTTCCTGCAGTTGCATTCCACAAATCTGACACCTCACAAACACAATCCTGGAAGAGGAGAAAGAAACATGGCTTACTTCATGCTTCTGAGGTATTGTAATAGATGAACGGCATGCTGGGAGTTGTGGAGACATGAAAAGGAGTTGAGACAAAATGGAGGATGGAGTCAGGGTGGTCAAAGAGTGTCTATGTCAGCTCTACTTTCATTTTTTGTGAGTGCCTAGAGTAAAGAAGCTTCAAGTACTTGTCTCTGGTATTTGGGGATTTTTACAACACAACAGCTCCCCTGCTTCTCTGAACTGGCCCTTAAATCAAAATGATTATATAATTTACTCAGAGACTGTCAGATTGTGCAACTTCTCTAATAATATTTTTTATAAGACTCGATTTAGAAAAGTGAATACTTACGAGTTGTTACAGTCCTGAAGAATATTTACCAGGAGAGTGTTTATTTATTACTATTACTGCAATAATTTTAGTGAACAAAATGTTAAAATGCAAGTTTTCTTACATTATGTTGCTTCCCTGTATTCACTCAGATGTCTTCATACAGTATACACTAGAGAGCCAATATAAAACTGCCTCAGATAACCCTATTTGTTATGTAGTACGATATTATGAGAGATGTTTCCTCCATATATTAGGTAAGTAATCTTATTAACAATTGATAGATTATGCCCTACTGGGCACTGCTATGATACTGTGTTTCATTTCCTATTATCAACACGACAGAATGCAGCTGCGGCATGACAAGCTAAAAAAAGAGACAGCGAAAAAACAATGCAGAAAAACAGTGCTGGGGGAGGAACTGTGACGCCGAAGATCAATATATTCTATACGGGAAAAGCTTTCAAAAGGTATCTGTTTAGAGAAAAGATAATTATGATACAACATTGTACACGTAATGACAAACTTACCTTGTGTTGGCACGGAATGTCAGGAAGTAGGATGTAAGAAAATGGTTACGGAATGCTTAACCCCACTGACCCCATCTCGCTATTGAAAACAGGTGGAGGTGGTTATACAGTATAGCAATATTACACCTATTAAAGCAGGGGAAAAGTTTGCTCATACCTATGGGGCAGCTGCACTTGTTCTAATCACTTAACATATGATAATAATATAAAAGCACTTAAAGTAGTACCAGTAAATCATTTTGCTCAAGAGGCCTCATGCCTGAATAACATTGCCAAGTCTGTTATTTCTTTCTTTTTAATTTTTCAAAATCTTTATTTGTCTGAAATATTGTTGCAAGTCGAACAGTTCTTGAAAGAAATGTGTTTTTAATTCTTCCCATCCAGAGACTGTGTGGACTGGTAAGGTTGCTATATTCTACTTCTACTGTTGCCTCAAATCTGGTTACCCCAACTTGCATATCATGCAAGTGATTTGCTAATTATATAAAATGTAACAGTGTTTTGGGTAAAAATTGAGATTTTAAACATTTTAAAATGCAACACGTCTTCACACAAGTCATTGGAGGGCAAGGCATTTGCATGGAATTGTGCACTGGATTTGGGAGTGGGTCAGAGGGGAAAATTGAGCTAGGTTGAGATTTGTGGCGCAACCTGAGGGGTATGAAGATAATTTTTTGTCTGGAAATCCAAACCAGCCTCAGTCCCACTTCTTACCTGCAATATTAACATTGCACAATATTGCAGGTATGTCATAAGAAAGATTTCCTCAGGCATAGTGCTCTCTGCCCTGCCCCAACCTGCAAATGGTGCTGTACTGGCATTAGCAGAGCAATTTTTATATGTTTAAAAAGTAAAAATTTACAACATTTTTTTCAGACTTAAATCTGAAAGACCATATTCTCCCCTATGAGCCTGCTCATGCCCTGAGATCTTCAGGGGAGGCACTTGATGGTCCCACCACCATCACAGGCTCGCCTGGTAGGAATGTGGGAGAGGTCCTTCTCGGTGGCTGCCCCAAGGCTCTTGAACTCCCTCTCCAGGGAGGCAAGAGTGGCACCCTCCTTGGAATGATTTTCACAGGCAGGCAAAAACTTTTTTGTGTTCCGGCAGGCCTTTGGGGATGGATAGTCTGGACCTGTGAGAATATGATGGATTGATGCTATTGTCGATATTGTTTTTGGCTTTTTAAAATTCTAAAATGTTATACAACTTTAATATTACTGATGATTTAGAGAGCAATCCTATGGCCCACTAGGCACTGTGTAGCAGCCAGAGGATACGGTCTATTCCAGGAACCAACCTTGGAGCCCGTGCTCCAAGGTCGGGTCCCAGAGAACTGACCTCCCCCCTTGTCCGCGCTGCCTTCGAGGCAGTGCAGAGAAGCCCTGTCCTCTGCGCTCGGAAGATGAGCATGGAGCGACCGAAAAGGGGCGTTCCAGGGAGGCATTCCGGGACGGTGAGAGCAGAGCTGTGTGTATGACACATCCAGTGTGTCGTATGGCAGCTTCCTCTCCCGGTCAGCCCCCCCGCCACTAGACAGCTGAAAACAGCTGCCTAGCAAAAAAATAGCAAGGCAGGAGAGGCACAGAGGGAACGACCCCGCCCCCCCCCCCCGTGCCTCTCCTGCCTTGCTTTGGATAGGTGGTTGCCTCCAAGGTCGGAGGCAGCCGCCTATCTACTTAGGATTGTGTCCTTAATTATATTTTTAACTTCTGTATATTTCTATTTATATGTTTTAACTGTACAAGTTTTTAATGTTGTAAAGCTGCCTTAAGTCCCAGTATTGGGGAAAAAGCGGGATACAAATAAATATAACAACAACAACCTTCTGTCTTTGCTACTGAGCAGTTGCAGGTCTCACTTCGGTCCTGGTGGGGGAAGCCTCAGCAGGAACCAGGAGTTTCTATCTCCAGACAATTGAGTTGTGTTTCTAAGCTTTTTCTGTCTCAACGGATATTACTTCTTCCCAGTTACATGGCAATGCTAGCAATGATAGCCCTCACTGGCTACAACACCGTAAGACAGGAGTGGGCTTGTTTGTCACCAAGGGCTTCTCCACCTGCGCGTTTTTCGTGCAGTTGTCATCCTTCATTCACAGTATTTCCTGTGTGCAGTACACAATCTCACTGTCCTCCAGTGGTTGTCCCGTGCCTTCCCTTCATTTTCACCATGAAATTCTGTGATATTTATGTAGGGGGGAAATGCAATATTTTTTCCACCTCACACCATCAAACTGCCACTGCCTGCCTGTGTACTTCTGCCAGGCACAACAAGCTGTGGGTGGGAGTGACACCCCACTCCTGGCCGCCTGCAGAGCACAACACGGTGGGAGCCCGCAAGCATGGTAGAGCGGCACGACCCCTCCTCCTCCCCCATCTGGCACGTTGGCTGCAGCGGCCGCCTTGTCCTCCTCCATTTCCCCTTCTTGCCTACGCCCAGCCCCACCACCAATTTCCAGTGGGGCGGGGGGAGAGGCAGTGGAACTTTACAAGGGGGTTGGAGCCAGTGCTTCGCTCCGCTCTGCAGTTCTTGCTTCCAGGTTCCCAGGCAAATGGGCTGAGGAGGTGGAAGACAGGCAGGAAGCAGCAAGTGAGCAAATCGGCAGTGTGTGAGGGGCAGGAGCGAAATGAAGCCAAACCGTCCCCAGCTCCCCAGCTCAGGGATGCCTAAGCAGTTGGGCAGCAGTGGGGAGGGGGTGTTGCAGTGGCCCCTACATGATTCAGGTGAATGTGAGCACATGCAACCCTTTCCACTCAGTCCCCTCTCCCACTGTATACTCAGATGATGAAAGTGGTGCTGCTGCTTGCTTTTACAAGGGCAATACTGACTTGCACACGTGGGGTGGAGGGGAGCTGCAGCCCTCACTGATCCAGTCAAGTCTGGTTTCTGGGCAAATAGGTGGTGCCATGGTGGCAGGGAAGGACATGCCATTGAATTCAACGCGCTTTCCGTCCAGATAGCCAGGACACTGCAGGGTAGTCTTAGCACCTGTTCACTCGCTGAGTTCAACGGGCTTACTCCGGAGGAAGTCCTATTGTTTTGCCCACAGTGGTCACCTTTACTCAGAAGAAAGCGAGGTAGGGATCAGAGCAGAAGTGAAAAGGGGAGGCAAGGAAGTTGAAATGGAAAAGTTCATGCCGAGAGGGGGAGCGACTACCCCAGAGGTAGGGATGTATGGATTCCCCACCTTCCGTTCCTGTGGGGAATCCACCTGGGGGGGCGGTCCATTCCTCCCCCCCCGAATCCTCCGGAGCGGCTCCACTCCGTGAGAATTCCACAGAGCTGCCCAGCTTATGGGAGGCTTATCTGGACCCCTTCGCCTCTGCGCCAAATGCCATTTTTCTTTAAAAAATGGCAATCAGCAGGATGTGCCCATAGACTTATACACAAAATAGAGCCATGAATCTTGCGTATAAGTCTATGTGTCCATAGATCGTTCCAGTCTCCCCTTCCCATTTCAGGCCAGCTACGCAGGGGCAGCAGCTTGACAAGAGTCAAGAGTCAAGAATAACGAGTCAAAGCGGGCTGGTTTGGAGGTGCCTTGGTGTGATACAAGGCAGAGCAGAAGAGCAATGAAGCACCCCGAAGTGAAGTAGCTTGTATACAAAGTGCCTTGTCCAACTCGGTGATTTGTTCTGAGCAACCCAGACAGCCTGGTGCCAAAAGTATCAACTTGAGAAAGTTCAGTGAAGGGTTGAGGAGGAGGGAAGTGGGGGGGGAGCTTTGGCGAATGGAAACTCTAGTTGCCAAATCAGGGCTGAAGGTAACCCAGCAATCTCCAATCAGTGGCAGTAGTGGAGGGGGGGGGGAGACTGAATAACTGGAGAAAAATGGGTGTGTTTGAGAGACAGAGATCATTCTGGTGGTGTTACCTAGGGGTGTGAGAATGCACTCCATCTGAGTTCTGCATACACCCACAATCACAGACACACACACACCACCTGCTTCACTCACTGGTCCCTCCACGATGATTACCATGTTTTTAAAAAACATGGCAACTGGAAGTTTATGTGCACATAGGCTTATATGCAAAAAGCGCTGTGAATCTTGAGTATATGGGCGATTCACAGCACTTTTTACGTATATGTCTATGTGTGCAAAAAGCACTGTGAATTGCCCAGGCAGGAGGAGGAGGAGGCGCTGCGCACGCCCCTGCCACTCGCCAGCGGTTTCCCCCTCATGAGCAGGAGACTGCTAGCTGTCCTTAGGGGTGTTTCCACCAGCAATTCACCCAATCAGTTGACAAGGCACAGTGTGATCTCGAGGCTCCGATTCTCCTTTGTATGGTTTATTGCCTTAGGAAGAAACTTCAACCCTTCGTTATAGAGATCCTGCAGGTTAAAATGGGTACTGGTTTCCATCTTTGTGTTTACTTCTCTCTTTCCCACAACAAACCCATTAGTGTCGCCTCAGAAGTAACTCCCATTGTGGTCAATGAGGCTTGCCCTCTTAATGCCCACAGAATTTACAGAGAATACCCTCAATTGACAAGGCACAGCATCATCTCGAGGCTCCTATCCACCTTTGTTTGCTTTATTGCCTTAGGAAGAAACTTCGACCCTGCCTTATAGGGATTCTGCAGGTTAAAATGGGGGCTGGTTTCTGTTTTTGTATTTAATGCTCTCTTTCCCAGCACAAGCCAATGTGTGTCTCCTCAGAAGTAACTCCCATTGTGCTCAATGAGGCGTGCTCCTGAAATGCAGGTGCGTCTGGACCTTCAGGGGAAAGGAGAAAGGGCAGGGGAGAGGGGGGAAGCCTCCCTTATTGGTTGAGCAGCCCCTGCCAGTCAGATGACGTTCACTCCAGCCCCCAGCCCCACCTGGAAGTATGTTCTGTGAAGCAATTTTTCCAGTACTCCTCCATTAGTTTCGCCTTCTGATGTCATGGAAACACAGCCATAGACAGCCAAGCAGGCAGGAGGAGGAGGTGGCGTGGGGTGGAGAGGTAGAGCTTTTAGCTTTGAGAGTTTTTGTGGAAAGAATTAAATTTCAGCTGCACCTAGCACAAAGGATACTGGGCCAAACTGTCTGAAATCTGGCAGGTGGGATCCACACCCTGTCGACAGAGAAGCCCCCAAGTTTCATGTATTTATCATGGAAACTGAAAAAATTATTGCCATTTGTGTTTTCCCATGCAAGTCAATGGGAGAATGCCCAAATCGAGTGATCCAGATATCCAAATCCCGCTTTGGATTCAGAACTGAGTCAAAGCAGAGGGGGTCCAAATCAGTCTGAGTCAAAGCAGGGCTGATTTGGAGGGTCTGAAGTGGCATCTGAAGCAAAACAGGGTGTCCAAGCATAGCCCTAAATTAAACCAGAGCTTCTGTTTGCTTGGCCAAGTTAACTATGCCCAGTTGAAAAGCTAGTCTGCATAAATCAGGGATGTTGAACCTCTTTCAGACAAAGGGCTAAGTTCAATTTCAGGGAAGCTTTCGGGGGGGGGGGCATTCCAGGGCTAGGTGGAGCCAAAGGCAAAACAGGGTGGGGCCAAAGGAAAAGGGGAGACAAAATACCAAAAATAACAGCATATTTTAGCTGAAAGCTCTCACTGCCAATAACTTAGGAGAGGCACTGCGATCTTTTAGAATGAGGAGGAAACCACACAAAAGACTTTTAGAATTGAAAAAGTGGAAAAGCCAAGAAACCATCAATCAATCAGTTTATTGATGGTCAGTTTCAATGGTCGGTTTGGATCAGTTTCGAAACCGAAAGGGGATGGGACAAGGGGGAGGGTGTGTGGCCATCTGGGGAACCCCAGAAGGCCAGATTGGGATCCCAGGCAGGCAGGATTTGGCCTGAGGTCCAGAAGTCTGATTCCCCTGGGTGTCTAAAATGACTAATAATAATCTGCCCAGTAGTTTCCTGTGTTTATGGTGCAGTCAAAATCCACTTATGTCAGTAGCACTTTTGCCATTGATTTCAGTGAGATGTTGCCTGCACCACCTGCCCACATGCATAGCTCTTATTTAGGGAAATCAGGTATGTTGTCCTAGCATGTCAGATTCCCATATGTGTATGACTGATGGGAATGCCTATACATGATCTACACATGCTGTGCAGTGTTTGTGACTGATTTTCTGCTTTCAGCATAGGAAATCTGCCATTTTCCTGGAACAACTTTCTACATTCCAACTTTTGCAGTACAGCACTGAAACAGGAGGGTAGGGAGAGGTCCTAGGCATATGGCCTTACTGAAAGGAGAGCCAGTGTGGTGTAGTGGTTGGGACTCTGGAGATCCAAGTTCCAGTCCCCACTTGGCCATGAAACTCACTGGGTGTCTTTGGGCCAGTCAATGACCCTCAGCCTAACCTACCTCCCAGGATTGTTGTGAGGATAAAATGGACAAGAGGAGGACCATATAAGCCACCTTGTGTTCCTTGAAAGAGGACAAAAGGCAAGATATAAATGTAATAAGAAATAAGAAATATCAGCCTCAACTCATCCTATCTGCAAACTCTTCAGGCTATACAGCTTTTCAACGTTGTATAATTTGTTTCTTCCGTTTTAATAGAAGGCCTTCACCAAAAGTGTTATGGCAAAATCCTGTGGGATAGTTTCTTACACAAGTTCATGTGAAAGACAGGAGCAGCAAAAACACCCTGTGGGACTCTTACGTTACTTCCCTTCGTTCCGGTGGGGCTTTCACAGTGGACCTTCACAAAGGATTGTGCCATTCAGTTTTAATACAGTGTAACATTTCTGGTTACTGACGACTATATCAACAGCCAACTGTAATTGGAACTGTTTATTTTGAAGCAGTAATTCACTGTTAAGCCAAAGAGCCATTTGAAGGCCTTTCAGAAAAGCATTTTGTAAGCCAATTAAAAACTGTGCTTTAACAAGAATTTTAGACAAACAGGCTCTAAGAGCCAGTTTTGATATTGACAAGATCAACAAAGTGATCTAAAGTGCATTTTCCTCTAATTAAAATCAGTCTAGGACCACTATAATTGGTCCTTGTGGATTTGTTTTGCCCTTTAATAATTGTTCTGTCCCATCCTGCTACCCACCCAACCACCCCATTCTGGAAGGGAATCACTGAAGTTATTTTAAAATTGGGTAATTACCTACATAGTTAGTCAAAATGGCCAGAGGAACACTAGGTATTTGGAAATGACTGTATTATGCAAGGCACTTCACCATGCATTTTAGTGATAGACCATAACTTTCCAAAGTTTAGACTGAATGTACAATCTACAAGCTCCTTTCATTTCAGTGAGGTTTGCATATGAAAACCATGACTGAATAAGGGATGCACAGAAGTAATTCTCTCTTGGTTGGCTGGGCAAATACGAAACCTAGGTTCTCTGCCTTGCAAAATTCCAAACCTATGATCAGCATATAAAAGGCATGTATTTATGCAGTTATTTAATTTTAAATATAAATTATACCTATTTATACAGATATTGCATTAGCTGGGGTGTGGTCACTTTCTCCCTCCGATGTAGCACCTTTCCTCATCTTCTAAAAAGAAAATGATGTATCTGCTGTACTGATTTTTTTTAAAAAAGTTTTTTTTTGTTTTTTTTTAACCCAGAACTTTAGAGGGTGGGAGTGTTGATTATTTCTGCACAAAACAAATGCCCCACAGGTCTCTACTTGCTCATAATAAAAGAAAACACCTTTGAACTTCCTATCCCAATTGTTACCACGATGTTACTTTTGAGCCATTTGTCAGGAGCAAAAACCGTTTTCCTCCGTGTCTGTGTTATTCTTTACCTGGATGGGGTGTCTAGCATTTGACAATACAAGTAATGGAAGATGGACAGACCAATAAAGACTCTGTCAGGAACCTGATGGAACGTTACCAGAAAGAATAACTATGCTTTCCCACATTATTTTGGTTCTTTCAAGGCAGGATATAAAGGCATAAAACCGATCTGTCCCCTTTTGACAATTTTCCTTAATATTTCCAGAAGTCTTACATGTCCTGTAAAAACATCCTTCAAAATGCAGTCATGCCTTGAACATCAAATAACAGAAGGGCAATGACACATTCATATTTAAAAGTGCCCTTCTTTACAACAATTGCATCTCACCTTTGGAGCGCTGAAACTCAAAACTGTGTGCGTATATAGAGTTTGGCACTTTTCATTTCCTTTCAGTTCCCATGAAAGACCTTATCACTGCTCTGCATCTTAGATGGGGTAATCATCATAGTGGCTCCGGTCTACCTCTGTAGTCATAGTTTCTCATTTAAGCACAGTGTCAGGCTCACATGGAAATCAAATGGCTTTAGATTTAATAACTATTTAATAAGTAATACATGTAGATAAAATGAGGGTGTTTTTTTTCCCCAGTATAACACACGATAATATCCTTTTAGCCATAAACCACTATATCAACACCACTTTTTTCAGCACTTCTGGGAATAAAACAACTGGTTGCTATTATGATGGGGTAAAAACAGCAATTATAAAACAGCGGTAGATATAATCTCATTAGAATTTAATCTCTTATTGTTTTTTATGGTCCTGGGATTTACTGTTGATTGTTTTAGAATTGTTATATTTTTCTACGTTGGTTTTATATTATGCATTTGAGGGTTTTAATCTTTGTAAACTGCCCAGAGAGCTTTGGCTACTGGGTGGTATAGAAGTGTAATGAATGAATAAAATGAAATGAATTCGGAATTCACTACTGGAACCAGGAGAGAATATCCTATCAGTTTTATCTAATCATTCCAAGTGTTGCTCATTCTATTTCTTATCAGTAGGGTAGTGATATTCCCTAAATCTTTGAATATTGGTGGAGTGAGCATGGATCCACACTCTAGAAAGGAGAAAGCATGAGGATTTGGGGGGCCTCGTACAGCTTGCCAATGGGAGGAGAGGGTGGGTTTGCCTTTTTAAGGTGGCTCTTGCTCCCATGGAGGCACGGTTTGCAGCAGCTGTAACAATGTGAAATTTAACTGGTTGTTGGAGACTGGGTGGAGCCTGACTTGGGCCTAGGAGGAGCAGCAGTAGGGGAGGGGTGGTGGGCTCACTATAGCGCAGCTTGTCCTAGAGCAGGGATGGGGAACCTGTGACTCTCCAAATGTTGTTGGACCCATCAGCCATGGCCAGCATGGACAGCGCTCAGGAATAATGGGCATTGTTATCCAAGATCTGCAGGGCCACAGATCTTGACCACTTCTGACCTAGAGAATTGCAAGGTAAGAAAAGTAGTAAGGGGCAAGGTCGTCAGAAGATTCAGGAAGGAGGGGGTGGGCATCTTTTGCATGGAAGAAAAGGGCACCAATTCTGGTTAAGCTGGTAGTTCTAACTGAGTGTCTTGCCTGTTATTGCATGAGGAATGATTAGGGTAGCCATGTGTCCTACTTTACAGAGGGCCATCTTCTATTTGGAGGTTTCTATTTGAAGGGCTGCCCAGCCTAAGTCTGATAAACAAACCATAAGATGGGAGACAGGGGGCCTTGAAATTGCCCATCAACAGTTAGCCGCAGGGACACAGTCTTCACAACTATGGTGAGATCAGATATATTGTATTTTTTATTTAAATTCTAGAAATTTGTTCAGAATTTGCATCTATACCAGCAGGTTAGCACATGGACATTTTATGAAAATCTGTGTCCTCTTTTGCCATGTTGTTTGTTCGTTTGTTTGCTTGCTTGCTTGCTTGCTTGCTTGCTTGCTTGGGGCAATGCAAAAGTGGCCATCATACAGATGATACTGAGTATTTGCAAATGGATTTTTCTTTGGATTTAGGATCCCGTATGAAGGTGTCAGCATTACATGATGCCCCAAATCCTGACATGGTAAAGGGAACAGTGAGAGAAAGAATCAGGAAAGATAAAGTTGGTAGTCACAAGTGAGTACTGACTTACCTATTAGCTATCTGATCTGAAAGGACCATTTGTTTGTGGTGGAATTAAGTATGCACGTTGTGGCTACAGCCTTGGTGAGGAATGGCTATGGGGACCTGGAACTATGTTGCGAAAGATTTTGCTTTGTGATGACTGTGGGCTTTGCGTGAGAAGCAACATTTTATTGTGACGTGATTCTTCCTTGTCGAGTGGTCTGTCAGGTTCAGCTTTTGAACAGTTTAGTTCAATTTTAGATTGCTGGTAACGACTGGATTTTAGTGTGTCAGGCTGTGTTAGCCACACTTTAGGGGTTGGCTGAGATGTACAAGAAGAAGAGCCCAGTCACTAAGCTTAATTCCCTGGTTTTGAGTTAGTGGGGATTTCAGCATTACCAGGGGAGAAGCCAAGTATGTTGAGGCAGCAGGTCAGAGACATGAAAAGCTGAAAGTGCACCAAATGACTTTCAAGTCCCTTTAATTTTGCATGTAGGGAATAGTGGTTTCAGGGTTATCCTTTGGTGCCCACTTCTATGCAGGTCTAGAAATCCAATTCTAGATCTGCATCAGTCATATTAGAGTGTTCAGGCAATTGAAGGAGATATAGCAGTAGAGGGGGATTTCTTAGCGTGTTAAAAAGGTGTCTTTGGGGAGGATTAGAAGCAGAGTTGATTAGGAGCATTCAGATCCTGCAGGAGGACGAGGCTTTGGGCTTATACTGGGTGAGGCAGAAGGCAATGTTCTATGCAATGGTGGCTGGTGGACACTGTGGGTGGTGGGGCAGAGGATGGAGCCAAGGGGACGCAAGAGGCAGAGACAAGGGGTTGCGAGAGGATTCCCCCCACACACACACTCCAAGGCAGAGGGGCAATATAGTATTAAATTCACCCAATGGCTCTGCTGCTTAAATAAAACGGAACAGCCAGACAGAGGCTTTCCCTCTCACATCCATCCAGTATGCTGTTGCTGCTACCTCTGCCTCTTCCACCTTGGTTGACAGAGCGGAGACTGCGACACAGCAATGGGAGGAGCAGAGAATTGAGCTGTGGCAGCTGGGTGCCTCACTGGAACCCTTCTGACTCATACCTTTGAAAAGGATCAGGGTCAGATCCAATTGGCCGCCTGGCCAACATGGGCTGTGCCTTTGACAGTTTTTAAAAGGAAGAACACCCAGTTTCAGACAAGGGGGCTCTCCAGGAAGGGAGCCATTTTATTTCTCATACTGGAAGAGGTGGAGCACACATACTCATGAGCAGTTAGCAGAATGATGCTATCACTGCCAGACCAGGAGTTCCTTCCTGGCCCACAGCAGCCGGCAGGATGGAAGAAGCCAGCAAAGGGTGGCACAAACTCACAGAGGTCCAACTTTTTAAAATATGGGGGGGGTGACAAGGAGGGCACTGAACACCCTGCCCTGTGCTTTGCCCTGCCACTGCTTCTATGTCAGGATGGGAAACAAATTCATTCAGTTTGCATGTTAATGCAAACTTACCAAATTTAGCACTTTTGAACCAATATATGAATCGAAACGTAGTTATCCTTCAAAAGCCACACTTGTCTGAACTTTGCAATGGCATTCTCCAATCAAAAAAGTGCACACAAAAATACATATAGTAGTGAAAATAATATTCAAAAGCATTGTATTAGCAAAACTACATGCAAAATGTGTACATTAGGCAAAATTGCATACCAAAATGCATGTACTAGGAGAAAAGTGCACAAAAAATGTGTATGATATGAATTTACACACACCCTTCTTTAGAAGAAGAAGAAGAAGAAGAAGAAGAAGAAGAAGAAGAAGAAGAAGAAGAAGAAGAAGTTCCGAACAAACCAGGGAACTGGGAAAATTCTCAAATTTCAGGACAAACCAAATTTAAGTCTTGAAAAATTGGAGAGAAACCCAAATTGACAGATTCAACCATCTCAACCAATGTCGTGCAAGTAGGACAAGTCTGTCTCTGTGCAGCATTACATGAGTATCTTCAGTCATGGCCAGGTTTTCTGGGCCCCTATTAGTTAGAAACTGACAATGGATGTTGTTAACATATTAGCACAGTTTTGAGGGGGGGCAGAAGTTCAAGTGGACAGTGACCGACATTGGTATAGTGTTACATGCATTTTGATCCTACCCTTTTCATATTGAGACTACTACTGAGGCCATAGCAGAAGGGCTTGATTCAGGCAGTGAAAAGGTGAAGGTCAATGATTCGCAAGAGATACATGTGATGCCATCGGGCTGTGGTTGGTACCAAGGTGTGGGGGATAGAGGAAATCAAGATCCAGTTCTCATTAGTTGTCTTCTTAGTTGTAGATGTGTTACCATATTATTCATTACACATCCCATGGAGAGCTTGGATTCTGGGTACAATTTGGGGCTCTGGACACAGAAACAAGCAATTGCCAGAAGCCTGCAGGTGTGGCTGGGAATCATGCATGCGTTGGCCACCATATATTGGTTTGGCTCTCAAGGGATACTGTAGGACTGGGTTATTTTTTTTCAACAAAAGGCAAGACAAGAGCAGTTTCCCTAAACACTTGTAATGCATCCCTGCAAGAATGACATTCACATTATTTGTCCTTGAAGCAATCGGCAAGGTTGTGAGGAATGTTGCATTCATTAAATCTTGATGGCCTGTTTTGATAAAGGTCGGGTAGAAATTAAGGCCGTGCACCACTTCGACCCAAAGCCTGAGTCGATGCAGGCTGCTTCGGGTCACTTTGAGCCCCTTCCAAGGTGAAGTGAAGGGGGCATGAAGTGACCCGGAGCGGGCTGGGGGCTCTCCAAAGCACTCGGTGTGCTTCAGAACTTCGGCACCCCCAGCCCAGGCCCTTACCTGAACTGCCCGCCAACGCGTCCTCCATCGCTGCCGCCTCCACTGCCGTGATTGCTGCCGCTGCTGCCACTGGCTCTTCTGCTGCCGCCTTCTCCACCGCCGCCACTGCCGCCACTGCTGCCTCTCCTCCTCCACCGCTGTCACCACCGCCAGCTCCTGAGGCCCAGATGCGCGCCAGCTTTTATTGCAGGGAGTTGCCATTTTTAAAATGGCCACTACGTCATTTGCTTTCCCTTTTTTCTTTTTGCCATAATAGCCTACGTAAATATTTACGTAGGCTAAAATGGCAAAAAAGGGGGGCGCAAATGGCGGCAACTGTAGCCTCCACCATTTGTGTCCGCTGTTTTTTTTGTTTTTGTTTTGCCGTGATAGGCTACGTAAATATTTACGTAGCCTATCACAGCAAAATACAGGGACGCAAATGGCGGTGGCTACAGCAGCCACCATTTGCGTCCCTGCAGGCTGCCCAGCGGCAGGATGTCCGGCTGCAGGCAGCCCCAGCCAGCAGCTCTGTGGAATCTCCATGGAGCAGAGCCGGCCGGAGAGAATTTGGGGGGGAGGGATGGAGCGCCCCCCCCCCCACGAATGTCACCCTTCAAAAAGGTAAGTGACTTTCATACATCCCTAGGTAATAGACAGGTATGGCTCTTATGAAGCAACTTCAGTGGTATTCACCTCTCTGGGTAGGATGCAATATTCATCCATTTGGGACCTGGGAATCTGTGGAAAGGCTTTGGAGGAAAGGCAGAGAGCCATAGTAGGCTGACTCTTTCCTATGGCAAAAGGACTAGTGTGGATATGGAAAAACACAAGCAAATTGGAAAGTATAGCAATGTGGCTGAGAGGAACATCAAACCTAAAATGGATAGTGCTGGGCCACGCACATGTGTGGAGCAGTCCACAAGTGAGAATGCTATGCATGACACTGAACCTATGATTCAACTAAGAAGGTTTGCAGGTGACTCCTTCTACTTCACACCTTTCTCCACTGGTGGAAGAGGTAACATGCAGCTTTCAGGATGAGCTGAGTTCTGCCAGGGGTTATCCCTCAGCTTGCACTCCATGCCAGTTTCCCTGGGCATCACTAGGAGGAAGAGTCTTATTAGCTAATTATTTCTATGTTTCATTCATAAAACTGTGGCTAGTTGAATCCAGCATTTGGTGTCTGCCACTTCATTTCCTTCTCTTGCAGGTGACAAGAGCATATCAAAGTATTTGCCAATGCACCTGGAAAACTCTGAATAATGAACGAAGCTTTTGTCTGTGCTTTGACCTCCAGATTCTAAACAAAGCTACACCTCAAAATGTCAAAATGTTCATGGCAGAAAAATGCACATTCTGACATCTCCTAGTAAAAAGGTTTTGACACATACTTTCAATAGCTGAATACCAGGAGATGTCTTGAACATGACCGCCTGACTAATAAGATTAAAATCCAGGTTTTGCTTTTTATAAATCCTTGATTATTCACAACTTTATACAACTAACATTTCCCCCAAATATTTTAAAAACGTATTTCATGAGCAAGTAAAAACCATATGGGGGGTCCATGCAATTAGCTTTGATAGATAAATGGCACTTCAAGGTTCATAGGCAGTGTACCTATGAATACCAGATGTTGGAGACAACCAAGCAAGCTAGGGTGATGGTTCTTTTGACTTCATGTCTTCCTTGTGTAGTATCCAGTGCTGCTGTTGCACTAGTGGGAATGACTACTAGTGCAATGGGAAGCTACCATTGGCTAACACAAACAGAAACTAGCTGAAATGACCACTTCCAGGATGAGTCAAGTCAGCGGAACTCACAGAAGAAAGTGGTGCTGAGCTGTCCCATTCTGGAACTAGTTGTTTCAGCTAGTTTCCTGGGTTTTGCTAGCTAGCAAGTGCTAGTTTCCTGTTGCGCTACTGGTCATTCCTGCTAGTGCAATGTGTTTAGAGTTGTAGATTGCCAGCACTGTATACTGCCTCTCTGTGTTTTTGTGGAGCCATCTAATTGGCTGCTTTTGTAGACAGGGTGCAGGACTACTCGTTTGATCCAGTAGAGATTTCCTTCGTCTTCTGTTCTGAAGTTACTACAGTTTCATGAATGTTCCAGTGGAATTCTGGGATGCAAATAAATATGGCCAGAGGCAAGTTAAGCTAAACAGTCAATGTTATGAACTGTTATCTTAGATGGAAAAAAATAAATAAAAACAGCCATACTGGATCAGACCAAAGGCCTATCTAGTCCAGCCTTCTGTTCACACAGTGGCCAATCAGCTGCTTATGGGAAGCCTATAAGCTGGACATGAATCCAAAAGCATCCTCCCACTCCTGTTTCCCAGTAGTGGAGAGTGGCATACAGAGGCAAAGACTTTCATTCATGTGGCAAAATGCATAGGATATTGGGTACGGCTGTACAATATCAAGATTCAGATCTAGACATGGAAGAGACTCGGTGGCCTTGGACAAGTCATTACACTTCTGCCTAACTTACTTCATAGGCTTTCTTCTTTAACCTAGGGTTTACAAACAATGGTTGTTGATGTAAACGGACAATAGGGGTATAGAAGATAGACAGATACTGTAATTAATTGCGCAGTAATTGAACCTGTCTGCCCCTGAACTCCATGCATAATTCACACAGAATGAAATGTCTTCTCAGGCAGCAACAGCAAGGCAACTATTAGCACATACGCCAGGGACAGAAAGGAATCCCCATCAAGGTTATCATAAGGTTGTTTGCAATGTTCTCCTTCCCTTTTCATTCACCCTGGATTCCAAGCAAAAGTGTTATTGAACAATTTTACACTCATGTTTAATAAATGAAAGTTCTTAAACCGTCTACATTTGCCCTGTTGCTGCAGCCATAAAGTCCTCAAGCTGTTTATTTCATTTTTTAAATATTGTACTTATGACTATAAGCATTTCCCCACACTTGTTGATCTCCACCTCAGACCCCAGTAAGATCTGCATCTCTCTTGAGATTTCTGTCCTTTAGCTATCCCCAAGCATAAAGGAATCTAAATTACTTATTCTAATAAAACGTTAACAAGCAAAATTATTACTGCACAAATTTTGGACCAATGCAATTTCTATAGCTGCAGCTGGACAGGAAATTGTATTCAGACATAACATAAAAGGTGAGATTGTCATTGTTGCTATTATCATTTTTTGTCATCAGCCATGTCCTTTGCCTCTACCAAGGTCATTCAGTTACCAAGTTATACAAAGATACAAATGTAGAGTAAAATTTAAAACTGCCAAGATTTCACTATAATCCAGTGACTCTTGCTAGTCTCCCCTATAGCTGTTTCCACTTGAACACAAAGCGTCCACCTTCCCACCCCGCCCCGCAAGATGAGTAGGGTCATAGTTTTTCAAAAGTGCCATGGGAAAGGAAAATATTCAGTCTCAGCAGACCACCTTAGCAGACCACTCCATACCCTCCAGCCCATTTCTCCATAGCTCAGCTCATGCAGGGACTAGCAATGATCCAGCCTGTGAGCAAATATTTGAGACTCAGTTACGAAGTACAGAAATAGTGCAGTCCTTCCCAGTGGATGCTGGTGGCTCTGATTTCAGTGGGGCTGTGAATCCATTCTGGATTACAGTCAGAACCATCAAGAACTCTAAAGGAGCTATCCAAGGTGCTGAACCCATTTGGGGGATAGGGTTTATCACCTTGGATAACCCTGGCTGGTTCTGACTGAAACCCAGAATGGATTCACAGCCCCACTGGAATTGGACCCACCAGCCTCCACTGGTCCTTCCACTGTCCCACTTCAGGCTGCAGTTAAAGAATCACATGTTAAAATGCTATATGCTGCATTTATTAACACTTCCTGCATGTGCAATACACAATGTTAGTAGGTTAGGAAATACTTTTGCCCTTCAGTACAAAGTCCAGAAAGGATTTTAGGATGAGCTGTTTCAGTATGTTAGAATTGGTTCAGTGTCCATGTTACCTAACCAGTCTATACTTATTAACCTGCCTCCAAGTTTCATACACAGTTGGTGCTGATGTGGAAATTCCAGCGCATCCCAGGCTAGAAAATCTGCACACAATTTATATATCTCCTTTGCATATCTATATTCCAATAAAATGTCCCCTCCACATTGTGTAATTACATCACAAACAAAAATACAGCTCATAATATCAATTTTCATAGGCATAAAAAAATCCACTTAATAGAATGGATTCCTGTATAGAAGTCAATAACTATAGAAGCAACCAGACTTTGTAAGTCATTCCACTACTAGACATACAGTTAAAAATAAATATAGAGTATGTATTTCGATCTATCCTTTCTTCTACATTTTGCATTGAAGGTATTATTTATTTATTTGATTGTATTTGTACCCCACCTTTCCACCAAAAAAATGGCCCTCAAGGCCCTCAATGACCAGCAGTCATAGGATCTTTTTAAACGGTAGATAAAAACTTGATTTAAAACAATGATAATGCATTAAAAACACAGATTAAGCACACACACATTACAGAATAAAAACAAAACCCAACCCATTAGATGAACTTGCATGCCAAAGGCCTGCTTGAACAGAAACAGCTTTACTTGCCAGTGGAAGGACAACAGAGAGGGAGCCAACCTTCGGCAAAGAGTTCCATAACATGGGTAACAGTTATTTTATATAAAATATTTTATACAAAATATTTATCTCAGGGATAAGCTGAAAGCATTGAATAGATACATTTTGCTACTCCTTCCACTGGAGAAAGAAAAACAACCAATGGTTATCTACGAAATCCTAAACCATTTTGTTGGGCATTTTTTGTTGGAAAGAAGAGTTTGGGCCTATGAAGGGAGCCATTTCCCTGCAGATATTTTGTGACTGAAACAACAGTTATTGTTATTTATTTATTACATTTCTACACTGTCCAATATCCAAAGTTCTCTGGCTGGTTCGCAACAATTAAAACTATACAGTATAGCACAATAAAACACAATCTAAAACTTTTTAAAATGTAAAACTACAGTATAAAACCAAAATAAAACCCAACAGCAGTGTACAGATTTAGAAATACAATAACAGGTTTAAAACCCACAAAACCTGAAGGCATAAAATGCCTAGGTGAATAAGAAGATCTTCAGCTGGTGCTGAACAGGGAATTCCACAGCTGGGTGCCCTGACTGAAAAGTCCCACTCCTTAGTAGCTACCCACCTCACTTCATTTGACAGGGGCACCTGGAGGTAGGCCTCTGGAGATGATCTTAGGGTCCAGGCAAGTATAGTATATGTTGGAGGAGATTATTGGTGTTGTAACTGAAATGGAACACAGTAAAATTAGGCTGAGCCAAAACTATTCACATTTATTTATTTATTTATTTATTTATTTATTTATTACATTTCTATACCACCCAATTGAGGGTGAAATTGGAGAGTGCAAAAGCTGGTTTGAAACTCAACATTAAAAAAATGAAGATCATGGCATCTGGCCCCATCACTTCCTGGCATATAGAAGGGGAAGAAATGGAAGCAGTGACAGATTTTACTTTCTTGGGCTCCAAGATCACCGCAGACAGTGACTGTAGCCATGAAATTAAAAGACGCTTGCTCCTTGGGAGGAAAGCTATGGCAAACCTAGACAGCATAGTAAGAAGCAGAGGCATCACCTTGCCGACAAAGGTTTGTATAATCAAAGCTATGGTTTTCCCAGTAGCAACGTACAGCTGTGAGAGCTGGACTATAAGGAAGGCTGAGTGCCGAAGAATTGATGCTTTCGAACTGTGGTGCTGGAGAAGACTCTTATGAGTCCCCTAGACTGCAAGGAGGTCAAATCAGTCAATCCTAAAGGAAATTAACCCTGAGTGCTCATTGGAAGGACAGATACTGAAGCTGAAGCTCAAATATTTTGGCCACCTAAAGCGAAGAGACAAGTCACTGGAAAAGACCCTGATGCTGGGAAAGATTGAAGGCAAAAGGAGAAGGGGACGGCAGAGGATGAGATGGCTAGATAGCATCACCGATGCAATGAATGTGAACTTGAGCACACTCTGGGAGAGAGTGGAGGACAGGAAGGCCTGGCGTGCTATGGTCCATGGGGTCACAAAGATTCGGACATGACTGAACGACTGAACAACAACAACCACTCAATAGCCGAAGCTCTCTGGGAGGTTCACAAGAATTAAAATCATAAGATACAGTAAAATATATTAAAATGTAAAGTATAAAACAACAGTATAAAATGAAGTATAAACCAGAATAAAACCTAGCAGCAATGCAAAGATTTGAAAAACAATAACAGGGTTAAAACAACAGAGCTAACAGTTTTGTATGTACAATCACTTCCTTTCGGTAGAATGGGGGTGGGGGTGATTCTTAACTTTCATATTTGCATTCTTAGATGCTACTCTTCTTAATGGAGTTATTCTTCCCCTTCTCCTTCGGGTTTCCCCCAACCTCCTTACTGTCTTTGTCCTTATTGCCCTCACCGTGGTTTAATCTGATTGACTGTGGGTAACGTATGTGATTTTCATTAATGCTGTATCTGACATAAATACATGACATACACCCATAAACAGGATCACACAGGTTGCAACCACAAATAAGGTGAAAGAGTAGTGTGAGCAAATGAAGTTGAAGACTGGGAAGGCAAAGGTGAAAAAGGGAAACAGTGCCAAGAAGAAGCAGCAGCCAGAAAACAAATGGCTGCAGAACTAAATCAGAACAAGGCCCAACATTTGGGGAGATGAATATGTTTTCAGTCATTTGCCTACATCGGTATCAGATGTGCTAATTTAGAGGTGAATATTCAGTACAGCCCTCAGCGGAATATCACTCGCTTCTATCAAAGTGAAAACACACCAACTAACATATATCATACAGAAACAGCGTAATAAATCCAGAACTGAGTGAACTCTATGTCAACACGGCAGAGCTCCAATTTTCATTAACAATTTGAGTTAGTAGTGAAAGTCTACAGAATCATTAAGCTTTCATTTTCTTGCTTCCCACTGCCCATCAAGGTTATAGGCTTGCCTTCCTTTGATATATAATTAAGAGAACTTGAGCTTCTGAGGAGGGGTGTTTTTTTGCTAATGTGAGAGCTCCAGAAATTATAAGCAGGGGTTGCTAATATGAAAAGAACACTTTGCCTTTAACAAGTTGAATGGAGCATATCTTTTAGCAGTACACTTTAGACAGTCGTATTAACTCATGTAACTGTTCAGTGGCTCAGTTCACACCTGGCAGGATTCAAAGAGCACATATGCAAATTGATCTCCCAGCTGCAGGGGTAATTAACATGGTGTGATGCAGGGGGCTGTTCTTTCACCCATTCTGCCTCATTATTGTTATAGTGATTCAACAATCCGCTCAATCCACAGTCTTTGGATGATCTAGAAATAAAATTCCCCTCCTGTTTCATGCAAACTCTCTTAAAATAAGCTGTCATCTGTGAGGATGGAAACAAAGATATCAAATTAAAGTGAACTTTGACTGATATATAGATATTTAGATATGTATCTTTTAAAAAAAAAATCCTGGTTGGGTGGGCTTCTCAGAGCATTCTAATGTTTAACATGTGGAAATGGAATCTTTCAGTGGAATGTTTTCCTTTCTTTTCATTGCTTGAGATAATTTAGCACATGCTAAATTACTTTTCATAGAACTCAAACCGCAGATAATGGGAGCACACTTCTGACAGGAATACACTAAAGTGAAGCTTCAGGCTGGGTTCACAAGTCAGATAATCAGAAGGTTTAGGGCACAATCCTACCTAGATAGGTGGCTGCCTCCGAACTCGGAGGTGACCGCCTATCCAAAGCAAGGCAGGAGAAGCATGGGGGGGATCATTCCCTCCACGCCTCTCCTGCCCTGCTTTTTCTGCTAGACAGCCATTTTTGGCTATCTAGCCACAGGGGGGCCAAGCGGGAGAGGAGGCTGCTGTGCAACACATAGGATGTGTCGTACATGCACTTCCACTCTCCCCTCCCCGGTACTCCTCCAGCCTCCCCCAGAATGCCCCCTTTTCAGCTGCTCCACACTCCTCTACCATGGGGGGGATTGGTTTTCCGGGAACTGACCTCGGAGCACAGGCTCTGAGGTCAGTTCCTGGAAAACAGCATATCCTATGGCCATCTAGCCACTGTCTAGGGGCCATAGGATTGCTCCTTCCATCACTCAAAAGTTCCAAGAGATGAGGGGTGCTGAACCTCTTTCAGCCGGGATCCAAATTCCATTTCAGAGAAGCTCTTGTGTGCTGCATTCCAGTGATGGAAGGGGCCAAAGTCAGAAGGGGAAGAGCCTGGAACACTAGCATATCTAAGCATAAAGCTTGAGCAAGAAGCCATTCTTCTTGTGATTACTAGCTGCATGGAATTTCCTTGAAAGATACATCCACCTGCAAAGGGTGGAACAGAGCAGAGAAGATGGACTGAACTTGTTTGTCTGGTGTATCTCAATGGTGGCAAAGAGAGGGATGCAGGAGCAGTATTCGAAGCTAGAATCCTTATTTGGAAGTAGGCCCTATTGAACTCAGCAGACTGGACTCTGGTATATGTCTTGCTTTGTCAAAGAAGCGCATCTTATTTATTCATTCATTAATTCATTATTTGCTTGATTTGATTTATACCCTGCAATTCAACAGCAAAGCACAGTAAAACAAAAACATTAAAACACCCCAACATAAAAGCGCAGTATGAAAGCAATCCACAGATATATATATTTTTTAAACCCACCACACAGCATAATAGCAATGTACAGAAAATTGAGAAGCTTGGGAAAATAAAAAGGACTTTGCTTGATCCATGAAACGATAGCAACATAGGCTGGTGCCCTGGGCAAAGGATCTCTGTATCCTGTATCCGCCCAATACAACTTAGATAGCAGCAGCACTCAGCAAAGGGCCTCTGTTGAAGATCTTAGTCCACATTTGGAAAAAAGAGTTCCTTCAGGTGTCCTAAGCCATGAAGGGCTTTAATCGTCAAAAACAGCACTTCGAAATGAGCCTGGAAACAAACTAAGAGCCCGTGTAGTTGGCAAAGCACAGGAATAACTCTCAGTCCCATTTAATAGCCTCGCAGAGGTAGTTTGGCCTAACTGCAGTTTCCAAACCATCTTCAAAGCAGCCCCACGTACAACATATTAACAGTAGTCTAATATGGTGGGAAGGTGGGATCAACTGATGCTCCTTTGGACTTAGCATTATCTAGGTTCTTGCTTCTATAACTCTAAAATACCTGTTCTGTCTGTATGTTTAAAAAAATCTTTTTATTTCACAGCAGAAGTGCCATAAGGCTCTGGTATTCTTTCCTCCAATAGATACTAACTTTAAAAGATGTCTGAATTCACTGACACTCAAGAGAAGGATGACCAATGAGGGACCTCATAAGGAATATACCTTATTTATTTGTTACCTTTATGTCCTGCCTTTCCTCCAAGGACCCCAAGTTGGCATACATGGTCCTTCTCCTCTCCATTTTATCCTCACAACAACCCTGTGAGGTAGGTTGGGCTGAGACTCAGTGAGTGGCCTAAAGTCATTCAGTGAGCTTCATGATCATGTGGGACTAGAATCCAGGTCCCCCAAGTCCCAATCCAACACTCCAGCCATTACATCATGCTGTTACCTTGCAGCATTCATCTGCAGTGAGATCCTTACTCAGTACCAAGACTCATTATGTTCAATGGGGCTTACTCCCAGATAAGTGTGCATAGGATTGCAGCCATAGTCACGCATCCTGGCACTAAAATTCATTGCTATTTAACCATTTACAGAAAAAGAGTTATTTTTATTCATTGAGTCCAATGGATTCCAAGTGGTCTCTGAATCCCCCTCCAATTAAAAATAAAAGGTCTGCAGTGGATAATAGACTGAACAGCATAAAAGGAGATGTAAATTCAGGTTGAGTGCTTCATTATGCCATGTATTATTGTTTTAAGGGGTGGGGAAATATCATGGGCACCATTTTTAAGTCTCATCGGACGTATTTCTCAGGCAGAAAAATGGGAAGTGCACCCACCCCAGCTATGAGCCAGTGGTTCCAAGAAGTATATTGACCTTCTTTTGTTCTGAATGACCCTTGCAGTAACCTCACTGATAAGAAGAGAGCGTTGAAATGGCACACAACCCAGCAATGAAAGCTGCAATAAAAATGTTCAAGCTTAGAGAAGGTGCAAATGAAAACAATTCAAAGGGCGTTGTTGAAAGTCTGCAATGAAAAATCCATTAATAAAGTCGCCAAACTATTTGACTGGAACTAGTGGGATCAGGATTCAAGGGATATTATGAACAACATCACCAGTGTATATTAAAGGGAAAGAATTTTAATGAGTTTAGCAGATGGTAAGATAATAATAATAATAATAATAATAATAATAATAGGAATACCTATGTGGGCTAAGCACTGTACGTACTTAAGCAAAACAAAGATAGGCCTGCCTACTCATTTACAATCCAATATTTTACTCCTTCTCTCACAAGCATGTAATTGTGTAGCAGGTCTCTTTTTCCCCCTCTCCCTCCCCCTTTTTTTCTGCATTCTCCTGTTTCTGTAGAGTGGTCTGTTCATGCGTCCTATCTACTAGGGAGCCAGCAAGAAAGTAAATTACCTCAATCATTCAAGTTCCTCTTCTCACAACTATTTTGAAAGCACATCATTTTTTTTTTCATACCATTAGGGCACAATCCTATGCATCCTTAGACAGAAAAAAAAAGTCCTTCAGTTCCCAGCATTTTTCCCACCAGTAAGGGGTGGAAGGACTTTTTTTCTGTCTGAACATGCATAGGATTGCGCCTTTAGCCTTTTTTGTAAATATCACTAGACTGCAAAGATAAAGTTCAAACAAACTCCATTTAAGCTCCAAGCCAGGACACAATAGAAACAAATAACAGAAAATGTTTCGATTGATTTGATATTATCTGAAGGCAAGCACATAATGAGGTACACCTTGTTTCAACTGATTATTCAGAACTTCAAATATACCAGTGATAAAATATGAAAATCTGTACAAGAAAAGCACACCAGAGGATGCTTGGTCAGGATTCCTACTCATAGGTTTTCCTCTGGAAATTGTTACCCATGGATTGTATCCATGGTAGCTTTGCCTTTGTGGAAAGCGATTCTGCCTGCAGAAGTCAGGGCACCCCATTTTCACTGATTCCCCCAGACCCACTTAATCTCCATGCCCCTCCCAAAAAGCTGCTCCTGAAAGTTGGGGGACCCTCTGGAACAGACTGGGATATGATGTGGAGGACTGCAGTAGGTGATCAGTGAAAACTGGGTGTCCACATGAGCATAAGCACTTTTCATGATGGCAAAACTGCCATTGGATACAGCCCGATATATTTAGGGCGCAATCCTATGCGTGTTTAGACAGAGAAAAGGCCTACAACTCCCAGCTTTGCTGGCTGGGGAATGCTGGGAGTTATAGGCCTTTTCACTGTCTAAACATGCATAGGATTGTGCCCTTAGTGCCATAAGAGCATTGCAATCCAAGTATACTAACTAGGGGGTCATTCCCATTAAACCCAGTGATGAAGCTTAGGTAAGCCACTCTCTGTTAGCCTCAACTTCCCATCTGCAACATAGGGATATGGGAATTCCTCAGATGTAAGCATCTGAAATGCTTTGAAAGTGCCACATAAATGACAAGCTTTAAAACTAAATTATTAACACACACGTACAGGAGCAAGCTGCAAAGCTAATAGCAAAACATACCAAACACAGGAAATCTGGAAGGCTTAAGGCAAATGTTTGGGTTGTTTTAGCTGATCATACAATAAAAATAAAACAAGCGAACAATGAAAACAAGGAGTCTGCAGGTGGGAAATGAGGGCAGTTACGTGGCCAGTTTGCCAACTGAAAGGGCAAAACCTTCTACTGTCTGAACAAAATACCTGGACTGTAAGGGACAACATTAAATTAAAGTCATCCATGGCCACATATCATCGCAAATCAATAGAAATGTAGCAATCCATAGAAAGGAGGCACCTTACAGACAAAGGCCCAAAAGATATCTGGGCACATTTGCCTGTTTCCATCCTTGATGTGGCATCCAAACATAACTATCATGATATACACAGTGTGAAAACCTCTGTTGTATATTACCATGAGGAAAGCAGGGGTTGGCTGATTTTGACAGACAGCACTTCTATTCGCTGCCCTATGGGGCTGGTAGCTGATGAGAACTCAGTCAATATATTAACCTTAAGAGGCACTCAGACATACAGATAGTGACTATGGACAAGTTCTGTGTCAAGTAATTGGGAGGAGGGGGAGAACTACAAGGTCACAACAAAACTTACAGCTTTGTTTTATAGCTTTGATTGATTGATTGATTGGATTTATTAAACACCTCATAAATAAATTTATCTAGGTGTTTTACAATAATAATAATACAAATAATAATAGTAATGCTACAAATAAAATCACACTAAAATCAACAACATAAAACTATTAAACATACCAATGCAGTGTAAAAAACAATATCACGTTATGAGGTAAAACCATATCGCAGGGAGTCGGATAGTAAAACACAAAGACACTAAAATATTTTAAAAGACATTAAAAGACTTGGAGGCAGCAATCCTATCGCCCCTAGACAGCATCTGGGGGAGCCATAGGATATTTTGGATTCCTGGATCTGAGGTCAGAGAGAGCATCCCAGGAATCCATGCTCTCTGCCCCTCCCCCTCACAGCTCGCGTGGAGAGAACTGTGCCGGCTGCCTCTCTGAGGTCGCAAAAGCCAAAGAGGCAGAGATCGCCTCTGCCACACCTCCCACTCTGCACTGGATGCCCATAAGCCTCCGAGTTCGGAGGCTTATGAGCATTGGGACAGGGGTGCACCCTAAAAGACTGAAAAGGCCCAGGAGAACAGGAAAGTCTTGCTGCTGAAAACATAGCAGTTTTGGTGCCAGGTGAGCTTCCCTTGGGAGAATTGCAGAGCTGGGAGGCCACCACCAAGAAAGCCGTTTGTCTTAGAGCCACCCTCTGAACCTCAGAGTGAGGAGGTACTTGAATGAGGGCTTCTGTGGAAGATCTTAAAGATGGGCAGATACATATGGGAGGGGGTGTTCTATCAGGTATCAAGTTCCCAAGCTGTGTAGAGCTTTATAAGACAAAACCATCACTTCAAATTGGGTCCAGAAATGAATTGGGATCCCATGCAAGCAAGAGATGACTTGAGTAATATCTTCATAGCACCTGGTCCCAGTTGGAATTCTCACAGCCATATTTTGCACTACCTGAAGTTTCTGGACCATCTTCAAAGGCAGCCTCATGTCCAACACATTACAATAATCCAAATGGGAGTTGCAGGAGCATGAATCACTGCAGATAGGCAATAGGGTCATAGCTGGGATACCACCAGAAGCTGGTAAAAGGCTCTCTGAGCCACAGAGGCCACTTGAGCCTCTAATGACAATGATGGATCCAGACGCACCCCCGAGCTACACACCTGATCTTTTAGGCGGAGTGCAACTGCCTCTAGAACAGGTTGAATCCTACTCATCTAGTCTCGGGAGCCACCCACTAATAGCACTTGTCTGGATTGAGCCTCAGTTTGTTAGCCCTCATCCAGTTCATTACCACAGCCAAGCACTGGTCCATCACCCATGCAGTCTCACTTGGCTCCAAAGGAGAGACAGAGCTGTGTGTTATCTGTGTACTGGTGACAATGCACTCCAAACCCCTGAATGATCTCATGCAAATGTTAAACAGCATGGGGGACAAGATGGAACCTCGCCGGACCCTGAAACAAAGATGCCATGGAGTCAAACAGAAATCCCCCAGCACCACCTTCTGAAAACGTCCATCCAAGTAAGAGCAAACCCACCGCAAAGCAGTCCCACCCATACCTCACTCCGACAGATGCTCCAGAAGGATACCATGGTTGGTGGTATTGAAAGCCACTAAGAGGTCAAGAAAAATCAACAGGGTTACACTCCCCACCCCTGTCTCTCCAGAGGTCATTCCACAGGTCAACCAAGACTGTTTCTATGCTGTAACCAGCCCTGAACCCCAATTTAAATGGATTAAGAAAATCAGTCTCATCGAAGAGAGCTTGGATCTGGTCAGCCACCACACACTCAAGCACCTTGTCCAAGAAGGGAACATTTGCCACCGGACAATACTTCTTAAGATCTTCTGGGTCCAGTGATGGTTTCTTCAGGAGTAGTTGCACTACTGCCTCCTTTAAGGTGGCTGGGACCACTCACTCTCTAAGTGAGGAGCTGACTTCCTCCTAGACTGAGCCAGCTGACCCTTCCTTGTCAGATGTAATTAGCCACAAAGGGCAAGGGTCAAGCAAACATGTGGTTGGCTGAACCCTATCAAGCGTGTTCCCCACACATCTTCGGGCCCCACAAACTGAAATTCTTTCACAAACTGAAAGTACAGCCTTTACAACCACAGTAGAAATGCATATAATAAGTAAAGACTGGATCCTGGTCTTGAAATTTCAGGACTGGCAGTTTCCGGAAAACAAATGACACAAGTTTGTCACATGATGTAAGAGCTTCAGTCCTTACATGTAAGATAGAGGACAAATGAATGTACTGGCTGGGAGAAAAAGACAAGGGAGTTGAAGGACAATTGCCCTAGGTCTGGGAAATAACAAAACAACAACAACAACTTGAAATAAACCTGTCACAATATATAAATTCATAGGCAGGACATGATTACTAGTGTTTATTGATCACTCTAAATCTTTTTAGATCACATTCAGCTTTTGTGAATGTCAGAATGGCATAGTATGACTTTATACCCTCTCTCTACTTTAGCCACTTACAGGTGGCCATTCAGTCAAAATGAACATCCATGGCAAGGAAGGAACAGCATTGCAGTGGCAGGCTCTGCCCCTAAACCAGCCTTCCCCGATCTGGTGCCCTCCAGATGTGTTGGACTACAGTTCCCATCATTGCCAGTCAGCATGACCAGTGGCCATTCTTACTGTGATCAAAGTTGTAGTCCAACACAGCTGGAGTGCATCAAGTTGGGGAAGGCTGCCCTGAACTATGTGCACTCATTTGAACATCAGAAGTGAACCGATGCATGTACAACTGTATGAAAACTAGGGATGGATGGATCACCCTGTGCCTGCCCTGCGCAGTACTCATGAACCCCCAGCACTTACCCGACTCAGGCGAGCAGTGAAAGGCAAGCTGCTGGGCAGTTCACAGGGTACTCAGCAGCAGCGCACAGCTGTCTGCTCCCTCGTCAAGCGCCATTTGCCACTCCAATGGCTGCTTGTTCTTTTCCATTAGTATCCCAACTACGCAAATGGGGGCTTTATTGGTGTGCACCCAGCTAAGCAGGCGCTGGGGCTGTGGACTGGCATTTGGAGAGCTGAGCTAGTGATTTCTCTCCAGGTTTTGAGCCCCAACTGGGTGCCTGTGCCATCCCTGATGAAAATAGGCTGACTCTTGACATTCAGACAAGCATAAATGGGTCAAGAGTACTTTGAGGTTTGTTTATTTATTTAAATCATTTCAACCCCACTCTTCAGCTGAAAAGGCTCCATAGGGGCCTTCCTATGATCAGTAAAAACCATACAGTCCCTGCCCACAGCTTACAATCTAAAAGATACATCACAAAAGGAAAAAGGAAAAAGGGAAGGGAAGGGAGGAGAGGAGAGGAGAGGAGAGGAGGGAAGAGAAGAGAAGAGAAGAGAAGAGAAGAGAAGGAAAAGCAAACCCATGCACCAATTCTTAAAGTTAAATAGTAGTTCTCATAATGAACAACAGATCAGGGAGAGGAGGAGCCTGATGGAATGGAACTGGTCTTTCAGCAGAGTAGATGGAGTGGCCCTGCTTCCCATCTCTCTGCTGCAGCTTGATGGAATGGCTGCTGCCAAGTGACAGGGGAAGAACCCCATTGGGTGACCATGCTACCCATCTCCCTCTGCTGCAGCTTGATGGAATGGCTGCTGCCAAGTGGCAGTTGAAGAACCCCATTGGGTGACCATGCTACCCATCTCCCTCTGCTGCAGCTTGATGGAATGGCTGCTGCCAAGTGACAGGTGAAGAACTCCATTGGGTGACCATGCTACCCATCTCCCTCTGCTGCAGCTTGATGGAATGGCTGCTGCCAAGTGACAGGTGAAGAACCCCATTGGGTGACCATGCTACCCATCTCCCTCTGCTGCAGCTTGATGGAATGGCTGCTGCCAGGTGACAGTTAAGGGAGGAGGCTAATGGACTGGTCCTTCAGCAGGGCTGATAGAATCTCCCTGCTTCCCATCTGCTACAGGTTGAAAACATAACTGATACTGTATTAGGTATGCTTCGCAGCATGTCTCCAAGCAGTAGGAATGCTTGCACAGCAGTTCAAGTTAATCCTGACAACTGATGGTTCTGAGAAAAAATAATATTGTCCATCAGAAAGTATGATACATTTTAAATTTTTAGAGAAACTGAAATAGTTTAATTTTGAATGTTAACAGAGAAAGCCAGCATATAAATAGAGTATTGGGCTATGGTCAGGAAGAAATCACTGCTCAACTAAGAGGCATATCCTCACAACAAACCTGTAGATTAAAAATGGGGAAACCTTATGCATGCCACCCTGAGATCTTTGGAAGAAGGGTAGGACATAGATGTAACAAATAAATGATCGTGTCACTTTTGCATTCCAAAAACTGTTATTTTTAATACAGTTGTTGTTGTTCAGTCATGTCCGACTCTTCGTGACCCCATTTTCTTTTTTTTTTACTTTTATTGGAATGGCAGCGGCGGCAGCCGGTCAAAAGACCGGCTGCCGCCTCTGCCCCTGTCGAAGACCTGCCGAACCACCGCTGGGACCCGCCGCCAGGAGGGACATTCGGGAAAGGTAAGTCCCATCCTGGGGAGGTGTGCGGGGGCGGGGGGGTGCAGAGAATTTCTCCCTGAAACTACTTCGGGGGGCCGAATACGTTGGCACTCAGCCCCCCAAAGTTTCGGGGAGAAATTCCTAGCTCAAGTTCATTTTTAATACAGACCATTCATTTATTGTTTTCATTAACAATTAAATATATCAGGTGCTGATTAAATATGTCAGGAGGGACATATTCTGATTCAGGGTTGAATTTTTTTTTTACACTATTCCAATGATTTTGTAGTGATTCCTGAAACGCTGTGATCTACCATTGGGATCCTATATTGCCTATGCAGAATTTCTGCCAAACTACATTGTTGTTGGTTTTGTGATTTGCTTTTACTTTTTAATAATCCCGAACAAACACAAGCAGACTGGAAAATAAATAGGTGCTTTGTTAGAACAAATTACTCGGATAAGGGCAGCTGGTATAAGTATCACTGGAGCAGGAGCTGCTCAATTGGCATCGTATTTACGCACTGCAAACATATTGGTGCTGCTGAGCAAATCTGAGTTTCCCAGGGGATGAAAATCTGTGGGAAAACAAAAACAGAGGGCCTAGTGGTGAACAGCATAAAACGCTCAAGTTAAAATTCATTACCAAAGTCAAGTGAGGCTTGAGAGCATACAGACACCCACACACAAGTTCTCCCTTAAATGCTGAGAGATCCAAAAGAAGCCGGATACATATGCTTATGACATAATTCTACATTTCAAGATCAAATATTAGTACAAGGCTCATACCTGTTTTCACAAGAGGGGAGAAAAATTCCAAAGTGAAGTGATGAATGTGTATTTGTGAACCAATCAATAGTGTCTCTCTAAAAACACACCAAACCATGACTTCATACCTTCAAGCCCATTGTCAAAAGGTGCGAGGTGGATTTTGTTTAGAACTAAATTTCAGCATGGGCTCATCAGTGCATCCTAGAATCCTTGAAGGCAGACCACAGCATGCACATAATGCCTTTTCCTTGCCACTTAGGAACCACAACTAGCCTCCTCAAAGCTAGGAATTAAAGGAGTAGTTTCCCAGTCAGAGGACATGACGGCCAGTGATTTCAGCCTAACATCTTTTCTTTGAGAAACTAAGTACTTCTTGTTCCAGATTAGACTCCTGCCATCTGAACAGGGGTGCCTGGAAGGGCCATGTAGGCAGTCCAAGGGCCGGTGGGTGAGAGCAGATGATCAGTGATGTGTTTACCTCAGGAATCCTTATGCCGTTTCTTTGTTCCTTATTTTTATGGCACATGCTTGAGTTGCACAGAACAGGCAATCCCAGGGCCATTTATCAGGTGATGTGGTGTCACGGGTTGTCACAAAAATGCTCCCATATGGCGGGGACACCTTAATGCAGGGGTAGGCAACCTCTCTGGGCCCGCAGGCATGTTCAGCAATTTGATAAACTGTCTGGGGCACCATCACAAAATGGTTGCCATAGGAGACGTGGCTAGTCACAAAGGAAAAGTAACCTGCTCAAAAGACTAAGTACATGGCAGAGATGGGATCTGAGCACCGACACACTAAAAACTCATTTGAACACACTGACACATAGAAACCTATTTTAAAGAAAGAAAGCACTTTTTTTCTTTCCCTCCTTCTGTCAGCCAATGCATTCCCCTCCCCCATCTCTCTCTCTCTCTCTCTCTGCCTCACACACACACACTATGTATCCATCATGCATTCACTTATACACACACACGGCCCTTCCTTCTCCTCCTCACTGTAAGAAAAAAATGTGGGAGTGGTAGGGCACCTCAGGGAGCATCAAGAAAGGTATCCGGGATGCATTGGTGGTGCCCAGAGGCACCACGTTACCTACCCCTACCTTAATTTTTATAAAGAATGTCTCTCACATGGATCAGCCTGGTGTGGAACATCTCCATGCCTTCCTGGGATTCACTCATGAGCTTATTCTCCATGAGATCCTTCCAACTGATGTGTTCTATCACAGTTAAATATTATGGTTCCCCACATGGTGCCCCCACCATGTGGACAATGGTTTTCAGCAGCAACCACTGCCTACATCATTATAATTTTTTTACTTTCTAAAAACTGCTAAGTGGCAGGCCTGCAAAGTGCCCTCAACTGAAGAAAGAACAGGGTTGACTGATTTCAAGTGTCTTGATTTCAATCGTTGACTTAAATTATTGTTTAAGGGCACAATCCTATACATGTTTAGACAGAGAAAAGGCCTACAATTCCCAGCATTCCCCAGCCAGCCTTGCTGAGGCCTTTGCTCTGTCTAAATATGCATAAGATTGCACCCTAAATCACTAAGAAAAAAAGACTGATTTACATCATGAATTTAAAGTAGCACGCATACTATCTTATTCTCTAACAATTAAAAGATACTGGTTTGCACTAAATGGAGCCTTGATGCAACCTAGAAGGCAGAAGCATAATCCAAACACTTTGATCATTGAGCCCACATTTGTACTAGGAATTAGGGATGGACGAAAGTCCCTTACCTGTTCTCAAAGCTTGCTTCGCGGTGGGGGGGAGGCGCTTCGGTTCTCCCCCCGAAGTTCAGGCGAGGGGGGGGAGGCGCCCCGCCTCGCCCGGCCAAAATTTAGGCCGGGGGAGAGGTGCCCCATTCCTCGCCGGCGAAATTCAGGCCGGGTTGGAGCACCCCGTCTACCCGGCCGCGAAAAAAAAAGTAAAAACACACACACACACCCGTGATAGGCTACGTAACGATTTACGTAGCCTATCATGGCTAGATTTCCAAAGTCAGCCGTGATAGGCTATGTAAATCATCACGTAGCCTATCACGGGTGACTTTGAAAAAAAAAAGCGGATATGCAAATGGCGGCTCCCATGGTGACCGCCATTTGCGTTCCTTATTTTGACATGTCTAGTCTACGTAAAGATTTACGTAGACTACAGCGAAAATAAGGGCAACGCAAATAGCGTTCCCTTATTTTCGCCGTAGTCTACATAAATGTTTATGTAGACTAGATGTGCCAAAATAAGGAACACAAATGGCGGCGCCCATGGGCCTCCGCCATTTGCGTATGCTTTTTTTTTTTTCAAAGTCACCCGTGATAGGCTACGTGACGATTTACATAGCCTATCACGGCTGACTTTGGAAATCTAGCCGTGATAGGCTACGTAAATCGTTATGTAGCCTATCACGGGTGTGTGTTGTTTTTTTTACTTTACTTTTTTTTTTGCAATGGCGGCGGCAGCAGCCGGTCGGGAGACCGGCCGCCACCCCTGCCCCCGCCGAACCGCCGCCGAACCGCCGCCGGGACCCGCCGCCCAGAGGGACATTCGGCCACGGTAAGTCCCATCCCGGGGGGGGTGGGGGGCCGGCGGAGAATTTCCCCACCAATTTCGGTGGGCCGAATGCATTGGCATTCAGCCTCCCGAAGATTCGTGGAGAAATTCTCCGCCATCCCTAGGAATTATAACTGGTTAGAGACACAATTTCCATTTATATTTCTCTGCACACAAGCAGGGATGCTAAACAAGGTCACGTAGTTGGAAGCTGCAATCCTATGCACACACATTTGGGAAGTAAACTCTATTTAACAAAATGGGATTATCTCCAAGTAAACATGCAAATCATCAAGCTGTAAGTGACCAATATTTTCAGGAAGCAAGGGCTGGACAAAATAGTGTTTCTCAATTATATATGGAAAGGAAATGTTCATGCTGTTTGTTTTGCAAATTCATAAATATTCATAATTTGGGAACCAAACACATGGCAGAGCTCAGGTAGTTGGCATAAAATAGGTGTACAAGATGACCCATATGATGACAGGTGATCACAAATGATCCTAATGGTTTACAGGGTGGCATCTCCTTAGCATCTACGATGACTTGCTGGAACTATGTTCAATAGGAAGCCCACAATCATCAGTGCAATGCATTATGTACTGTGACCTTTACATGCTCGTAACAGTGTGTTCAGCATTATTTTCAGGATGCTTAGATTGATTCATGACATTAAGTTCATTGTCACAGAAGAGTATCTTGCAAATCAAAAGTGTCTACTGCCAGTTTGACTTGGCACTTGCTTCCAGTTGGAATTGTGGGCATAAAATAATAATAAGCATTGATTTCACTAGCTTCCACCCTCCTTTTGGTGTTGATCCATGCAACCTTAAAAGAAAAGAAAAAAGATGGGCCATACTTATTGGAAGATATCCTTATATTCTAGAAGCCATGAATTCACAGTGTTCTTCATCTTAAAGGATAATCTCATAGACTCATAGAGTTGGAAAGGGCCTACAAGACCATCAAATCCAACCCCATGTTCAGTGCAGGAAGCCTGATTCCCAGGAGGTCTCCCATCCAAGTACTAACCAGGGCTGACCCTGCTTAGCTTCTGAGATCAGATGAGATCAGGCACATCCAGCCCTTTGCTGTTACACAGCTGGAATAGTCAAAGACTTGATCAACTCTTAACTACTCTGAGATTGATTTCCTCACTATTTCATTTCCCCCCAAAGTATGGCAGTTGTGCTAAAATGACTATCATGGGGGGGGGGGGTTGCACCATGTGAGAACATGGTGAGTATTTTGTATTGTCAGGATAGCCTCAATCACTAGCATGTTCAGGAACCTTTGTATCCTTTACCCTTCTCTCTCCACAAATCTGTCTCTGTTCCTTCCTATTCTCACCCACACATAAGCACTGCAACCGCCCCATCATATCATCATCTGGATGCATTCACAGTCAGCGTACCTGCCCCTTACAGTAGTACCAACAGTGAAAGCTGCTGCAATAGAGTAGGGATTTATGGTTTTCTCCCCCCACCCCCAAGAAATGTTGCTATTGTTCTCTAAACTGGTTTTGTTTACCAAACAATTCCTCAAATGTTTATCCAAGAGGGATAAATTTCATCACTTTAGGCAAAGTTCAGTGGCAACTCTGCAACAGAGGATCAGATAATAACTGCTGGATTTTTCCCTGCTGGATAAATGTCCCATTTGTCCAATGTAAGAGCCAGCCTTCCTGGACAATGACCATCTTGCCATGCATTTATTTGGTAAATGCCCATTGTACCATTTCTATCCTGGTGGGTCGCATGTGGAGCAGACTCGGAGGCAACTTTGGAAAGAATCTTAACAATGGTAGCATGCGGAGGCTTTATAACCATAAAAAATAAAACTGAAGTGAGCCCAGCAAAAGAGCAACACAGAGATGTCCCAGTAGTCAAACTGTCTTCTTGGAACCTATTCATTTGGAACAGATATGAGAGCACAGAAGTCCTGCAAGAAGTTGGTGTTTGGCATGCTCTCATTTTGGAACAGTTAAACATTCTTTCTTTAGAAGCACTCTCAGCTCATTAATAGAGGGTTGTTGTTTTTCTTTTCTTTTGCTTCAGTTAAACAAATCCCGAGGAAAAATACATTGTCAATGGTGAGGCAGCCACTGCAGTGTTCCATGTGCACACATGGATAAAAACAAAATGAAGGTGGCACTTTGCAGCAAAGTTGGTCTCCTCTTGACTGAATCAACAAAGGGCCCCCATGACCTTGACTCTTGTCTGTTCGAGTAGCAGCAAAGAGTCATCGCAGTGACTCGGAGACAAGCTGGAAAATGACTGTGCTGCACGATGCAGCCCCAAAAATAAACATTATGGGGAAAATTAGAAAGGTTTCTCTCACAGAGCAACACTGAAGCTCCCCCACCCCTTCTTTGTCTTTTAAAAAGCAAAATCATCAACAAGAAAACACAACAAAGGGCATTTTCATGCAGGACCCGGAGGCTGCAACATTACGTACTGAGATGTACTTGAAAAGACACAGTTAGGTTCAGGCCATATATCCACTTTCTGCATTTCTAAAACTAGTAACGAAAATGTAGGAGTTTACTGAGGGAGAATGCCTTCATTCCTGCTAATTTTATTCTGGACTCAAACAGAAGAGGGCATTTACAGGATTCGTGCAGTACCTTCTCTTAACAGAGAAACTGTTCTGGCCCAGCACTCTTCAGGGTAATCTCATCAACCAAATTATTATTCCTGGGGAAGTCTCTCAAACTCTCCTTCTCTCTGGCTATTTCCAATACTCTTTTATACTTGTCTCTCTCTCATACTCCATCTCTCTCACACACACACCCGATGTCATTTTCTTGTCTGTATAGGGGTTCAGGGGCATACTAATTAGTCCAGCTCCCAGAAAGTGTTTCCACTGAGTCAGGTATCTGGTGCATGCATGATCTTATTTATTTATTTATTTATTTATTTATTATTAATTATTATCATCATTTATTGTGTCTATACTGCCTTTCTGAAGTTTACAAGGCAGTTTACAAAAAGTTCAGAAAATAAAAACCATAATCAAATAAAAACATAGCAAAATATTAAAACAAGCTTAAAACTCATAACAACAATTTAAAAAGCTGAGCTAAAAAGATGCATCGTGACTCCCTTCCTGAATGCAGAGAAACTGGGGACCAGTTGCAACTCCAAAGGGAGTGCATTCCAGAGTTTGGGAGCAACAGAGGAGAAAGCCCTTTCCTGCATGCCCAACAAGCAGCCCTTTGCAAGTTAGGGTGTCTTCAAAGGGGCCAGTTCATACCAAGCAGATTCATACCAAAGTAGGCAGTCCCTCAACAAAAGCTGATTTCTTAGATAATTCTAGGATAAAACCCCCACCCTTTGGCTTAAGAGAACAGAAGTGCCAAAAGAAAGCTTGAGTGCATCACTAAGTTCTGAGTGATCACAATATGTGGATCTGTAGAACACATTTACTACTTACAGGGTGCAGAAATTAAGGCGGATGCCTTAATTAATAAGTTCCGTGTTTTTTAGTCCCTGAGTGAATTTGTTATTGGCTTAACTATTCTCTGAAATTGAAGGTTTTTGGTCCTAAGATGTCCCTGTTCTTTTGAAAAGGAAATTTACTGAATGACTCCAGCTCTGCTACGAAGGGAGAAATTTAACTTTTCTATGGTTCTATATCTGTTAATCAGTAGTTCTAAGAACACAACAAACCATGCAGATGTGAACATGGCAGATTGAAGTTCAGATCCCTGTATAACCATGTATAACCCTGTATAACTAGCTTTCAACAAACTTCTTACAAGCACTTCTCACAAAACTGCACAAAAAAACCCTTGTCTCTCGCTCACTCGCTCGCTCTCGCTCACACACACACACAGAGACTTCCCCATTTCCTGAGCTACTGGCTTCAGCAGCCACAAGTATCCTCAATCTGATGTTTCTTTGGGGGAGAAAAGATGTTCCAGCCTGGAAGATTCAGTGTGACAGTGTGATTCTAAAGAATCCAGCCCACCGGAATCCGTGGCGGAACAGCCTCCTGCCCCCCCCGCCTCGCCCCCCGCGGTGGTAGGCTAAGTAAGTATTTACATAGCCTATCACGGCTAACCCCCCGCAAAAAAACCAGCATATGCAAATGGCAGCCGCCATTTGTGTTCCCTATTTTTCGCCGTTCTAGCCTAAGGAAATATTTACGTAGGCTATTACGGTGAAAAAAAGGGGAACGCAAATAGCATAGTGGGCACTATTTCTGTTCCCCTTTTTTTCGCTGTAATAGCCTACGTAAATATTTATGTAGGCTAGAACAGCGAAAAATAGGGAACGCAAATGGCGGCCACCGTAGCCGCCGCCATTTGCGTACGCTGGTTTTTTTGTTTTTGGAGGGGGTTAGCCGTGATAGGCTACGTAAATACTTACGTAGCCTATCAAGGCAGCTTGGCTGGACGCAAATGGCAGCCACTATGGCGGCCGCCATTTGCGTCTGCAGCAGCCCGTCCACGGCCAGAACTCTGGCTGAGGACGGCCGTGGCCGGCTGCTCCGCGGAGCTGCTGCAGAGCGGAGCCAGCCGGGCAGGATTCTGGGGGGGAGGACCAGATCGCCTCCCCCCCATCGAGGATTCCGGGGGGAGGGATGGAGTGCCTCCCCCCACACACCGCAAATCACATCCGCGAACAGGTAAGACACTTTTGTACATCCCTAATCAGCAGCCCCTGCTCCTTGCCTGAGTGGTAGCCTGGCCTGTTTGATAATGGCCGATTTTATGTAAAATCAGCTTTAACTGAAAAGGCTCCCTCCACCTGGGCTCATAACCCTTCATGCTCTCCTTGCAAGGAAAGAGTGCACGAGGGGCTGCTGCCATCTCAGCAACAATGCCCTGGCAGCTCTCTGCTGCCTCCGCCACTGCCAAGCAACCCCACCTCCCTCTGCTGGTGCCCAGCATAGAGAGATGGAGGTGCTCTCGGTGAGCTGTCTGGGAAGCAGTTCGTCGGGGAAGCGGGTGCCTGTTCGCTGGGCTCCTGTGAACCACCAGCTGGCTTGTGTCCCAGGGTGAGCAGGGGCAGGCAGCTGGCGGGGGTCCAGCGAGCAGGGCGCAGGGAGGACTCAGGTGAGTTCACCCATCCCTACCCTTCACGCATTATCCACAGCAAAAGAGCTACACCACATAAGCTTCCACATGATATGGAACCCTGCGTCACCAGGGTCCCAGATGATGTGGAAGTCTACAGGTGTACAGCTGTATGCACATAGACATCCCTTATTCCAATGATCATGCTCAATGTGTGGATGTCAGAGAACAGGGCCAGGAAGCTGTGCGATATTGGAGATAGGGGTGTACGGATTCCCCACCATCTGTTCCGGTGGGGAATCCGTGTGTGGGGGGGGGAGTGATTCGTTCCTCCTCGCTGAAATCCTCCAGAGTGGTTCCGCTCTGCTCAGATTCCCGGGGGAGGGAACTGGCTTGGGGGCGCTTACCTTCCCTTCTGCCAGCCAGACCCATTTGCCTCCTCCCTATCCCTGCCAATTGCCTTTAAAAAAAAGTCTTAAAAAAAAAAGGTGATCGGGGGGGGGGGATGTGCCCATAGACTTATACGCAAATAGAGACATCAATCTTGCGTATAAGTCTATGTGTCCATAGGCTTATACGCAAGATTCACAGCTCTATTTTACATATAAGTCTATGGGCACATCCTGCTGATCGCATGTGCCCATAGACTTATATGCAAAATAGAGCCGTGAATCTTGCGTATAAGCCTATGGACACATAGACTTATACACAAGATTCATGACTCTATTTGAGTATGAGTCTATGGGCACATCCCCCCGCCCCCTGATCGCCATTAAAAAAAAAAAAAAAGACAGGTTTTTTTTAAGGCAATCAGCAGGGACAGGGTGGAGGCGAACAGCTCTGGCTGGAAGAAGCAGCCGAGTGCCATTCTGCTTCCAGTCCTCCTGGAGCAGAGGTAAGTGGTCCCAATCTGCTGAGGATTCCTGAGGCCGGATTCCAAAGAATCCGGCCTCATTTGCATCCGCAGATTTCTCTGACATCCCTAATTGGAGATGGGCCAGAGGTGGAGTCCTGCTGACCCTCCTACATATGGTGCCCCCTCCATGTGGATAATGAGTGAAGGGGGCTATTGCCTTGATTTTATGATTTTTCTAATGCTTATGCTTTACAATAGTAGAACGTTTATTTATTTATTACATTTATTATATTTATAACCCACCATTTTTCCTGCAAGGAACCATAGGTGGCTTACAATAACCCTTCTCCCCTCGATTTTTAGCCTAGGTCCTTTCTACACAAGGCATTTATTGTATGCTTGTGATTTCTCACAGTAGTTGCAGGTGCTTTACAGGCTATTGTCATCCTCCAGTGTTTCTCCCATTCTTTGGAACCATTTTAGCATTGTTTTCTCACAGGGAATTTCTGTAGGGTTGGCGGAGAATTTCTCCCCGAAACTTCGGGGGGCCAAGCGCCAACGTGTTCCGCCCCCCAAACAAGTTTCGGGGAGAAATCCTCCGAACCCCCCCGCCCCCCGCACCCCCCCCCCCGGGACGGGACTTACCTTCGCCGAATGTCCCTCCCGGCGGCGGGTCCGGCCGGCGGTTCAGCGGGTGTTCGAGCGGGGCGGGAGCGGCAGCCGGTCTTTCGACTGGCTGCCGCCGCCTCCATTGCAATCAAAGAAAAAAAAAACGCCCCCTGATAGGCTACGTGATGATTCACGTAGCCTATCACGGCTAGATTTGCAAAGTCAGCCGTGATAGGCTACGTCAATCGTCACGTAGCCTATCACGGGTGACTTCCAAAAAAAAAATAAAAGTGTGTACGGATAATGGCGGCCCCCATAGGGAGCTGCCATTCCCGTTCCTTATTTGGTCGCTGTAGCCTTCGTAAATGTTTACGTAGACTACGGCGAAAATAAGGGCAGCGCTATTTGCGTTGCCCTTATTTTCGCCGTAGTCTACGTAAACATTTACAAAGACTACAGCAACCAAATAAGGAACGGGAATGGCGGCTCCCTATGGGGGCCGCCATTAGCGTACGCGCTTTTTTTTTTTAAAGTCACCCGTGATAGGCTACGTGAAGATTGACATAGCCTATCACGGCTGACTTTGCAGATCTAGCCGTGATAGGCTACATGAATCGTCACGTAGCCTATCAGGGGGCGTGTTTTTGTTTTTTTTTTAACTTTCGCGTTCACGGCCGGGCGAGGCGGGAAGCCTCCTCCCCGGCCTGAATTTCGGCTGGGCCGAGGCGGGAAGCCTCCCCCCCCGGCCAGAATTTCGCAGGGGGAGCAGCGAAGCGCCTCCCCCCCACCGCAAACGTCCTTCGAGGACAGGTAAGTGACTTTTGTCCACCCCTAAATTTCTGGTATATCCATGCAAGAATGGTGGCTTGCAACTGTAGTATATTTGCACAACTCTACTATACCACAGCGCCACCTAGCAGTTGTGTGATGGAACACATAGAAAGCAAGAGAAAGAAAATCCCTGGGGGGAAAAAACACGTGTAAAGGAGCTGATCTCAATCCCACAAAGAATTCAGAAGCAGAAGCCTCAAAGTGGAGGGTTAAAAGCCTCATGTAGAAAAGCCCTTGTTCTATCCACCCTATATAGATAAAATTGTGCCTGTAAAATAACCTACGACTGATATATCTGTTGGTGACATGGCATGTTACTATTGAAAAGGTATCCCCCCCCCCCACATGCTGATGCTTCCCTGAACAATCTCAGTATGTTTCCACATCATCTGGACCAGGGGTACAGAACCTCAGGCCTGGGGGTGGGGGAAATCTGGATCTCTGGGGTTCCCCAGATTGTCATACCCCCGTCCCCTGGCCCCACCCCCTTTCCTCCAACCACTGATTGTTTGATGGTTTCCTGGCTTTTGTGCCAGTTTTCCTCTATTCTAAAAGGTTGAGATGACTCTCCTAAGGCTTAGCTACTGGCAGTGAGAGCTTTAAGCTGAAATGTTTTGGCTCCACCCCTTTTGCCTTTGGGCACACCCACCACTGGAAGGCAGTCCCTAAGAGCGTCTCTGAGATGGAATTTGGCCCTCAGGCTAAAAGAAGTTTGACGCCCCTGGCCTGGACCAAGCGAAATGACTAACAAAACCAGAGTTTAAGAGCCAGAGAAGGCAGTTTTCCATGCCACCTTCTGGAGTGGATAAAATCAATGACTGACAAAGGCAGGAGGAGGACAGCATCCGTAGCAATGGAACATAGCAACAATGGTAGCGATAGAATCCTTTCATAGCTAGGGATGTACGAAAGTCACTTACCTTTCACGGATTATGTTGATGGGGGGGAGGCACTCCGTCCCTCCCCCCAGAATCCTGGACGGTGGGGGAGGCGCTCCGTTCCTCCCCGCCCAGAATCCTGGCCGGCCGGCTGTGCTCCGCGGGGATTCTGCGGAGCCGCCGGCCGGCTCCGCCAGCAGCCAGACAGCCGGCCGCTGGCTAGCAGGGACGCAAATGGCGGCGGCCATAGCCACCGCCATTTGAGTCCCTGCAGTAAGCCATGATAGGCTATGTAAATGTTTACGTAGCCTATCACGTCTGACTAAAACAAAAAAACAAAAAACACGCGTACGCAAATGGCGGCGGCCACAGCCGCCATTTGCATTCCTTATTTTGGCATGTCTTAGTCTACGTCAAGATTTACATAGACTAAGACGGCGAAAATAAGGGGAACGCAAATAGCGTAGCGGACGCGCGTTGTTGTTGTTGTTGTTTTAAGTCAGCCATGATAGGCTACGTAAACATTTACATAGCCTACCACGGTTTTTTATTAAACCTAGCCGTGATAGGCTACGTAAATCTTTACGTAGCCTATCACGTCTTTTTTTTTTTTTTACTGGAAATGGCGGCGGCGGGAGCTGGTCGGAAGACCGGCCATCGCAGCCACCGCCGCCAGGAAGATCCGCCCCAGGTAAGTCTCATCCCGGGGGAGGTGGGGGGCAGACCGTTCCGCCACCGATTTCGGGGGGCCGAATGCGCTGGCATTCGGTCTCCCCGAGATCCGTGGCAGAATTCTCTGACATCCCCATTCATAGCAACCCTAAGAGAGAGACAACATTTCAAGGAGGCAGCTATACCTACCAGATGATGTTCAAATCAGACCCATGGCAAATGGAAGGCAAACCCCAAGGCAAAGGATGAAGAGACTGTGAAGGGAAGATCAGGTAGAATTACCTGTAAAAAGGATCCAATGCAAAAAGAAAAAGGGAACTAAATAAACCCACCTACCCCATCACCATTCACCCTGTTGATTTCTATTCTCCATGCTTGCAACTGATCTCTCCTGCCATGTCTTCTTTGCATTGTTCGCTGCTGCTCTCTTTCACTCACACCGATTTCAGTTGTTGTTCCAGCTGGCTACACTATTTTCAGTTGGTATGCAGTTTTTCAATAACCAGTCATCTGTCTCTCCAACTTGTTCAAAAACATCCCACTGAACCTACAGCCCTCTCCACCCCTCTATTGGCAATTTGGCACTTGTCCAGCATCTCTACTTTCTCCATATTTGTTGTCTTTCTCAAAGCAAACGAAGCTGGAAAAATGTAACTTGATTGCAACAGAGTTTGCTGACATGCTTGTCCCCTGCATCTCCAAGGCAGAACAAGAACCCAGGATGCCTCACAGTAACCATAAGGATGTTGCTGGAAAATGGCTTCCCCGTGGCAAGGGATCCATCCTTGCCCAGCCCATAATATTTAGAAACACAGTATACATGGAACTCAAACAACATATTCCATTGCCCTGTTCCATGTTCATGTGGTGGGTAAAGATTGGAACTCAGTGACCAGGTTCGCATGATCATTGAGGCTCATTGTGGCTTATTTAAGCCACGACAAACCATGGCACCCGCAGCCGCCATCTTGAATATTCAAACCACAGCCTATTTTAGGGTTACGCGAGGGTTGTTTAACCCTCGCATCAGCCATGGTCCCCAGGTTTGGATGACATGACAAGCTGTGCCTGCAGCTTAAATATCCAAAATGGCTGCCCACCTGCACCACGACCCTCTTAAGCCATTGTGGGCTGTTTGATCATGTTTATCTGCACATTTTCTATGGTTCCTTTCAGCACATACTGGAAATGGGCACACAATAAAATAATTAAACCACACAAAATGACAGCAAAAGTACTATAAAAGCACAATCCATATACAAACAATTTAAAATAGCAATTAAAAACAGTAGATCACCACCAACATAAGGGTGAACTCCCAAAAGCAACAAGAAAGCTCTATATGTCTGTGAAACATCAAAGGGGGGTGCAAAATGGCTCCAAAACTCTGGAGCAGCAACTGACAAGGACCTGCTTCTCAAATGGAGACTACACAATATGACAGAACTTGAAGTAGGGTGTCCCAGCTAATTTTAAACTTGCTTGCTAAAGATTCACTTCCTGAATACCCAGGGCCCAGACAATTTAGGATGGTCTTCCCCAACATCGTGCTCTCCAGGGGGGGGGGGGGGTTGGGCCAACTCCCATCAGCATGGCCAATGGTCAGGAATGCTGGCAGTCATAATGCAAAACTTCTGGCGGGCCCCAAGTTACAGAAGGCTGATTTAGGGTCAAAGGCTGCGCACTGAATTGCGCCAGAAAACACACCGGTAATGAATGTTGTTGTTTTGACACAGATGTCACACATTTATGCTCACTTATACTCAACCACAATCACAGCAGCATTCTATACCATGAACAGTTTCCAAACCTCCATCATGGGGAGACCCATAGCAAGGATATTGTAATAGTTCAGTCTGCAGGTCTCTGTGGAATGAACAAAGGTGGCCAGTTTTCTTTCTTTGTTTATTGTATTTATTCAATGCATTTCTCAGCCACCTTTCAAGATGGCAGCCTTTCCAAGGCGGCTTACAATATAAAACACACAATTCCATATTAAAAGAATAAAGATTATAAAACCATAAATCAATCATAAATCTTACAGCAGGGAATCCAGCTGGCGAACCAGCAAAGCTGCCGACTGAGACCTGGAAATTCAGGAGCCAGCTATCCCTAAAAGTGTGTAACCCCATCCAGAACAGGCTCTTCCCCTTCCAAACAGTCTGCTGAGTCCTCACCACCAAATACTTCCATTTTGTCTGGATTGAAAGTAAGTTTATTTATCCTCATCAAATTACTTCCTTGTCAAGATGCATGTGATAATTCCTTCTAAATATTACCAGCTGGATTCATAGGAAGATTTATTTCTAGCCTTCCTACAAATATCCTAACATAAAACTACCAAATGTACTGTGTGAGCCAAACTACACATTATGCTAATCACATAGCATGTGGTGAAGGGTTCGCTTTTTATTTACTTGAGTGTAAGCGTGCACAGCTCTGATTCAGATCAGGACCACTGTGCACTCAGAGAGGACTAAACCTTTCCCCACACTGCTTTTTCCCTAAAATTAGACACACACACATGGGGTTGTTGTTGTTCAGTCGTTCAGTCGTGTCCGACTCTTCGTGACCCCATGGACCATAGCACGCCAGGCCTTCCTGTCCTGCGCTCTCTCCCGGAGCGTGCTCAAGTTCATATTCATTGCATCCGTGATGCTATCTAGCCATCTCATCCTCTGCCGTCCCCTTCTCCTTTTGCCTTCAGTCTTTCCCAGCATCAGGGTCTTTTCCAGGGAGTTTTCTCTTCGCATTAGGTGGCCAAAATATTGGAGCTTCAGCTTCATTATCTGTCCTTCCAATGAGCACTCAGGGTTGATTTCCTTTAGGATGGACTGATTGGACCTCCTTGCAGTCCAGGGGACTCGTAAGGGTACTAAAAAAAGAAAAGAAAAAAACCTCAATTGACAGCAATTGAGACTTTTTTTTGCCCCCCCCCCAGAGGGGATTTGAGAGAAATGGGGGGGGGAGGGGCCCTCCAAGTGTGTGGTGGTCCTGATGTGAAATCTCCAGTAAACAAAAAGCTAGCCTTCCGGTAGCATGTAGTTCAGCAGGAAGCAGCAGAACCTTACCGAAGGGTTCTTCGCCCTTCTACTCTCTTTATCCAAGAGAAGAGAGTTTCTAGTTTCTGCTTGCAAGACTGGACTATGCGTTGTCACTTCTCTGCAAAACCACTGGGAAATAGGTGCCATTATTCAATCCAGGTGCTTTTCTTTTTCCCTACATTTCAGAAACACTGAAGAGACTCAGCAAAAAGATAGGTCTGGTTTTGCATCCTCATGCAGATTCTGCAAGACTGCCAAATTCTCCTCTGGACTGGAAATATGAAACATTTTTCACATCCCTCCTTCCTGTTCTTAAAGCAATGCTTCTTGGCTACAGTATTCTAAGTGGAGCTTTGCAAATCCAACCACAATTAGCCACCATCCATTCAAAGGGGGAATCTCTTCTCCAGTGTGTATATTTAATACTTCTGTTCAGCCAAGCAGTAGGTAGAATCCTGAACAGATGCTTAGAGGCACTTGCTGAAGTTTTTAATTTTAAATTATGAAGTGGTCATGCAATACACTCCAAAAATCATGCAAAAATATCCTTGGCAAAAAAAAAGTGACATCCCTGATGGAAAGCAGTTATTAATGAATTTGGCTCTCAATTAGAGTCTTTCAATTACAAAAGAGCTATGATACACTAGAGCTCTTCAGTTTAACTCATCCCATTCTCAGAAATCTACAGAGAAATCATGCATTACCTCCTAAACTATTTGCCAAACCTGCATGCAATACAGCATTTAACAGAGCCGTTAGGAAATCTTTATTGTGTTAAAGTATTTCTTTATTAATTATTTAGATTTTTACTCCACTCTTCAGATATACGTATTTCCAGGGCAGCTTACACTAAAAATTTTAAAACACCATCACATAACAACGTCACGGGGAACTACCCTTCGTCATCACACAAAAACACAAAATGCTGTTCTCAGCCTCATTCGTAAGTTCGTAACAGACTTTTAGAGCATCTTGCAGCTGGATACTGAGCACAGAAGCTTACCTTTGTTTAAAGTTAAAAATACATGATGGAGGGGCACTGAAAGACCACTGGGCCACTCCCCACACTTCCACTGATAAAAAAAAGGCCTTCCTGTGGGGACATCAAATCCAAGGCCATTTCAGTCAGCTCAGACACAGGGAACATGAGGGTTGTTGTTGTTGTTCAGTCATTCAGTCGTGTCCGACTCTTTGTGACCCCATGGACCATAGCACGCCAGGCCTTCCTGTCCTGTGCTCTCTCCCGGGGAGTGCTCAAGTCCATATTCATTGCATCGGTGATGCTATCTAGCCATCTCATCCTCTGCTGTCCCCTTCTCCTTTTGCCTTCAATCTTTCCCAGCATCAGGGTCTTTTCCAGGGAGTTTTCTCTTCGCATTAGGTGGCCAAAATATTTGAGCTTCAGCTTCAGTATCTGTCCTTCCAATGAGCAGTCAGGGTTGATTTCCTTTAGGATGGACTGATTTGACCTCCTTGCAGTCCAGGGGACTCATAAGAGTCTTCTCCAGCACCACAGTTCGAAAGCATCGATTCTTCAGCGCTCAGCCTTCCTTATAGTCCAGCTCTCACAGCCATACATTACTACTGGGAAAACCATAGCTTTGATTAGACGGACCTTTGTCAGCAAGGTGATGTCTCTGCTTCTTACTATGCTGTCTAGGTTTGCCATAGCTTTCCTCCCAAGGAGCAAGCGTCTTTTAATTTCATGGCTACAGTCACCGTCTGCGGTGATCTTGGAGCCCAAGAAAATAAAATCTGTCACTGCTTCCATTTCTTCCCCTTCTATATGCCAGGAAGTGATGGGGCCAGATGCCATGATCTTAGTTTTTTTAATGTTGAGTTTCAAACCAACTTTTGCACTCTCCACTTTCACCCTCAACAAGAGGCTGTGCAGTAGCAAAATGCCTGATATGTCCCTATTGCATAGTACCAGGTGCAAAACACTCAAATGTGGCACTCACCTTCCTGACCTGGACAGGAAGCCCTGGGAGGAAGATGGCAATGTTCCCTCCATAGCCCTTGAGCTTATGCCTGTGTTGAACCAAGCAGTGGTGTAGTGGAGCCAGGACTTGTAGGGCGCAGCTCCAGCACTTTTTGAGTAGCAAGTAGGGATGTTAGAGAATTCTGCCATGGATCCCAGGGGGGCCGAATTCCAGTGAATTCGGCCATCCGGAATCCATGGCGGAACGGAGCAACCCGCCCCACCACCCCCACGAAAGCCCCGTGAAACGGAGCCTACCTGGCGGTGGCTCCAGCTGCTGCTGGGCTGCTGCAGATGCAAATGACGTCCTAAGTAGGGGACGCCATTTGCATCCCTATGGTAGCCTGTGATAGGCTACGTAAATATTTACGTAGCCTAGCACAGCTAAAGCAGGGACGCAAATGGCGATGCCCGTAAGCTTCTGAACTCAGAGTCTTACGGACGTCCTATACATGTCCGTATACATCCTAGACAGGCTTTTTTAACCATCTAGCTGGGGCACACAAGAGTGGGAGGGACAGAGGCTGGGGAGGCCTCAGGAAATGTTGTAAAGGGCACATCCCCTTGACCCTCTCTCTGAGGTAGCCTTTCTGACCTCAGAGATGCAGCCGAAACGGTTCTCTCCATGCTGGCTGCAAGGGGGAGGGGAGGGGCGGGGAGCACAGATTGCTGGGTTGCTCCCTTCGGTCTTTGAAGGGACATGTTAATACCAGCACTTTGAATCAGGCCCGGACATGGACTGGCAGCCAGTACAGCTGGAAAAGTACTGGCATAACATGATCACGTTGGCCAGCCCTGTTAACAATCTCACTGCCCAGTTTTGGACCAGCTGAAGTTTCCAGGCTGTTTTCAAAGGCAGCCCCACGTATAATGCATTGCAGTAATCCAGATGAGAGATTATCAGAGCATGGATGACTGTAGTTAGGCTATCTCTGTCCAGATAGGGACATAGTTGCTTTATCAGCCTGAGCTGATAAAAGGTACTCTGTGCCACCGAGTCCACCCATGCCTCAAGTGACAGCTCTGGGTCCAAGAACATGCCCAAATGACGAATCTGATCCGTTAGGGGGAGTGCAACCCCCTCCAGAACAGGTTGAACATCACTTACCTGGGCAGATGAACCACCCACTAACAGTACCTCTGCCTTGTCTGGATCTGGATTGAGTCTCAGTTTATTAACCCTCATTACCACACCCAGGCACTCATTCTGCATGCCCACTGCCTCACCTGGGTTTGATGAAAAGGAGAGATAGAGCCAGGTGTCATAGTGGCCGCCATTTGCATGGCTGCCTTTACCGTGATAGGCTACGTAAATACTTTCATAGCCTATCACGGAAAAAGGAGCGGCGCAAATGGCGTAGCAGCCGCCGTTTGCATCCCTGCTCTTTGCCGTGATAGGCTATGTAAATACTTACATAGCCTATCATGGCAGCCTCGCAGGACGCAAATGGCAGCCGCTGCGGTGGCCACCATTTGCGGCTGCAGCAGCCAGCCAAAAGACCAGCCGCTGCCGCCAGAGCCACCACCAGAGCCGCCGCCAGAGCCGCCAGGCAAGTTTTGTTCCAGGGGGATTCCACAGGGTGGCGGAGGGTGGGAGGCCGTTCCGCCATGGGTTTCAGGGGCCCGAATGCCAGTGCATTCAGTCTCACTGAAATCCGTGGCGGAATTATCCGCCATCCCTACTCAGAAGTAAAGTATTTCAGCAAAGGTCCTCTATGCCTTCAATTAGAACCTTTTCCTTTAAGGCTGTTGTCTCTAATTGCCTGTCCAGGGTCACCCCAGCACTATTGATGAATTACTAAAGAATTGCCCCAGAATTGCTCCATACTTGATCAGCCCCTGTTCCTTTCAGGGTGGGGTGGTTAATTACAGCACAATTCACCAGTAAGGCTGGGCCTAACCTGAACAGGCTCAGTAGTCCTAAAATGTCCCAGTATGGTTTGCAGGTCCACACTGCACAGACTTTTGCAGCAATTCCATTTTCAGTGTTAAAACTCACCATAAATCAGGTCTCTAAAAATAAACAAACACAATGATAACACAATAAACTCTGGAATGCAATGGGCTGGCAATAACATAATCTGGATTCTTGTTCACAGAATGAACAAACAATGATACTTTCCAACTAAACAGCTAGTCCGGAAGCAACCCACATTAGAAGTCACACTGCACATTCCCTAATGCAAATCACATAGACACATGGCCCAGTCCAGTTAGGACCAGAAGCAAGCTTCTGGAGCTTTTGTACATGAGGCATTTGTTGTGTGCTCGAGATTCCTTAGTTGCAGTTCTTCATGGGTTCTTTAGACGACATCGTGATCCTCCAGTTTCATTTCTGTTTTTTAAGACCATTTTCCCAGGGGTTTTTTAGAGTGGGGAAAAGGGAGTATTATTTCTGAAAATGAAAGAAAAGGTCCTACTTGTGTAATTGTCATATTGTGCTATAGCACAGTGCCACCTAGAGGTTATGTAGTAGAAAAGCAGGAAAGGAAAAGCTTTTTGTATAGAGCTCAGATCTCAATTCTGCAATAAAACTGAAAGTAGGGTTGGCGGAGAATTTCTCCTCGAAACTTCGGGGGGCCGAGCGCCAACGTGTTCGGGCCCCCGAAGAAGTTTCGGGGAGAAATTCTCTGCACCCCCTGCCCCCCGCACCCCCCCCCAGGACGGGACTTACCTTTCCCGAATGTCCCTCCTGGCGGAGGGTCCCGGCGGCGGTTCATCGGGTCTTTGTCAGGGGCGGGGGCGGCAGCCAATCTTTCGACCGGCTGCCGCCGCCGCCATTCCAATAAAAGTAAAAAAAAACAAGAACGCCCCCGTGATAGGCTACGTGACGATTAACGTAGCCTATCACGGCTAGATTTGCAAAGTCAGCTGTGATAGGCTATGTAAATCGTCACATAGCCTATCACGGGTGACTTAAAAAAAAAAAAAGCGCGTATGGCTAATGGCGGCCCCCATAGGGAGCCGCCATTCACGTTCCTTATTTGGTCGCTGTAGTCTACGTAAAGATTACGTAGACTACGGCGAAAATAAGGGCAACGCTATTTGCATCTCCTTCTGTAGTGGAATAGGGGGCCCTCTGATGGATGTTAGGTCAGAATAGGGATGGCGGAGAATTTCTCCATGAATCTCGGGGAGGCCGAATGCCAACGCATTCGGCCCCCCAAAATTGTTGGTGAAATTCTCCACCCCCCCGCCCCCCCCGAGATGGGACTTACCTCCCTCGAATGTCCCTCTCGGCGGCAGGTCCTGGCAGGAGTTCGGCGGCGGTTCGTCGGGGGCGGGGGCGGCGGCCGGTCTTCTGACCGGCTGCCGACGCCGCCATTACAAAATAAAGTAAAAAAAAAAAAAAAACACCCGTGATAGGCTACGTAACGATTTACATAGCCTATCACAGCTAGATTCCCAAATTCAGCCGTGATAGGCTACGTAAATCGTTACGTAGCCTAGGGATGGCGGAGAATTTCTCCCCGAAACTTCGGGGGGCCGAGCGCCAACGTGTTCGGCCCCCCGAACAAGTTTCGGGGAGAAATCCTCTGAACCCCCCCGCCCCCCGCACCCCCCCCCCGGGACGGGACTTACCTTCGCCGAATGTCCCTCCCGGCGGCGGGTCCAGCCGGCGGTTTGGCGGGTGTTCAAGCGGGGCGGGAGCAGCAGCCGGTCTTTCGACCGGCTGCCGCCACCGCCATTGCAATAAAAGAAAAAAAAAACACCCCCTGATAGGCTACGTGACGATTAACGTAGCCTATCACGGCTAGATTTGCAAAGTCAGCCGTGATAGGCTACGTCAATCGTCACGTAGACTATCACAGGTGACTTAAAAAAAAAAAAAGCGCGTACAGATAATGGTGGCCCCCATAGGGAGCCACCATTCCCATTCCTTATTTGGTCGCTGTAGTCTACGTAAAGATTTACATAGACTACGGCGAAAATACGGGCAACGCTATTTGCGTTGCCCTTATTTTCACGGTAGTCTACATAAATCTTTACGTAGACTACAGCGACCAAATAAGGAACGCGAATGGCGGCTCCCTATGGGGGCCGCCATTAGCGTACGCGATTTTTTTTTTATGTCACCCGTGATAGGCTACGTGACGATCGACGTAGCCTATCACGGCTGACTTTGCAAATCTAGCCGTGATAGGCTATGTTAATCGTCACATAGCCTATCAGGGGGCGTTTTTGTTTTTTTTTAAACTTCCGAGTTCGCGGCCGGGCAAGGCGGGAAGCCTCCCCCCCGGCCTGAATTTTGGCCGAGGCGAGGCGGGAAGCCTCCCCCCCTGGCCTGAACTTCGCGGGGGGAGCAGAGAAGCACCTCCCCCCCACCGCGAACAAACTTCGGCGAAAGGTAAGGTCCACCCCTAACGTAGCCTATCACGGGTGACTTTGAAAAAAAAAAAAGCGCGTACACTAGGGATGCACGAAAGTCATTTACCTGGTCTCGCAGCTTGGTTCGTGGTGGGGGGGAGGTGCTTCGCTGCTCCCCCCGAAGTTCAGACCGGGGGGGGAGGCTTCCCTCCTCGCCCGGCCAAAATTCAGGCCGGGAGGAGGCTTCCCACCTTGCCCGGCCGAAATTCAGGCTGGGGAGAAGCGCCCCGTCTCCCCGGCCGCAAACTTCAAAAGAAAAAAAAAACGCCCCTGTGATAGGCTACGTAACGATTAACATAGCCTATCACGGCTAGATTTGCAAAGTCAGCCGTGATAGTCTACGTTAATCGTCACATAGTCTATCACGGGTGACTTTAAGGAAAAAAAAAAGCGCGTACGCAAATGGCGGCCCCCATAAGGAGCCGCCATTCGCATTCCTTATTTGGTCCCTGTAGTCTACGTAAAAATTTACGTAGACTACGGCGAAAATAAGGGCAACGCTATTTGCATTGTCCTTATTTTCACCGTAGTCTACGTAAATCTTTACGTAGACTACAGGGACCAAATAAGGAACGCGAATGGCGGCTCCCTATGGGGGCCACCATTAGCCGTAGGCACTTTTTCTTTCTTTTTTTTTTAAGTCACCCGTGGTAGGCTATGTGATGATTAACGTAGCCTATCACGGCTGACTTTGCAAATCTAGCCGTAATAGGCTACGTTAATCGTTACATAGCCTATCACAGGGGCGTTTTGTTTTTTTTTTTACTTTTCTTGTAATGGCGGCAGCAGCAGCCGGTCGAAAGACCGGCTGCCGCCCCCGCCCCTGACGAAGACCTGCCGAACCGCCGCCGGGACCCGCCGCCAGGAGGGACATTCGTGAAAGGTAAGTCCCATCCCGGGGGGGCGGGTGGCGGAGAATTTCTCCCCGAACAACCTTCGGAGGACCGAATGCATTGGCACTCGGCCCCCCGAAGTTTCGGGGAGAAATTCTCCCCCATCCCTAGCATGCACAAATGGCGGCGCCCATGGGCGCTGCCATTTGCATTCCTTATTTGGTCCCGGTAGTTTACGTAAAGATTTACGTAGACTATGGCGAAGATGAGGGCAACGCAAATAGCATATGCGCATTTTTTTTTTCCCAAAGTCACCCATGATAGGCTACGTAACGGTTTACGTAGCCTATCACAGCTGACTTTGGGAATCTAGCCATGATAGGCTACGTAAATCGTTACGGTGTGTGGGTTTTTTTTTCACTTTTGTATTTCGCAGCCAGGGAGATGGGGCGCTTCTCCCCGGCCTGAATTTCGGCCGGGCGAGGCAGGGCGTATTTTCGTACATCCCTAGGTCAGAGGTGTCTGACTTCCTCAGCCTGGTGGTGGGCGAAGAGGAGGAGATCTTCCAGGGTGTGTTGGAGGAGGAGGAGCAGGCAGAGGCTCCAGCACCCCACCCCTCTTCCATTGTTCCTCCTGCTTGTGTGGTGACCCCCAGACTCAAGGCAGGCAGTCTCTGTCTCCACAGAAACGTCAGGGCAGCATCATGTGGGACCACTCTGAGGTGGGAGTGGATCCCAGCACTGCCATTTGCCACCAATGCAAGGTGTCTCTGAGCAGTGGGAAACAGCCAGGGCACAACACCACCAGCAGCCTGCTCTTGTTCTTAAGGAGGCAGCACCAATTGGTCTTTCTTGGGGAAGAGACCCCCACGTCCCAGAAGGACGGCAGCAGGGGCAAGCAGAAGGCTGGTGGTGCCGGAACTCCTGCAAGCTCTCCATCTCTCACCCCCAAGAGGCTTAAGGAGGCCACCATGAAGGAGATGGGGTGGGGGAAGTATGGGTCCACCAGGTGGAGGTTTCCAGTGTTCAAAAATCAGTGGCCCTTCTGGGATAGATGCTGACTGTGTTCATTCAAGATACATTCAAAATACTCATTTGGTGTGTGCTAGAAATAAACAAAAGCAGATTAAAAAATAACCTCTTCCAGCCTGCTTGCCAGGTAATGTGCATATTCAGCTATAGAGAGGCCGAACCAGTGACTAGGGATGTACAAAAGTCACTTACCGTTTCGCAGATCTGCTTCACGGTGGGGAGGGAGGCGCTCCGTCCCTCCTCCCAGAATCCTCGACGGGGGAGGAGGCGCTCCGTCCCTCCCCCCAGAGTCCTGCCCAGCCGGCTCCACTCTGCGGGGATTCTGCGGAGCCGCCAGCTGGCTCCGCCCACAGCCGGACATCCGGCCGCTGGGCAGCAGGGACGCAAATGGCGGCGGCCATGGCCGCCGCCGTTTGCGTCCCTGTATTTAACCACGATAGGCTACGTAAATATTTACATAGCCTATCACTTCTGGGTAAAAAAAAAAAAAAAACGGCGTACGCAAATGGCGGCAGCTACGGTGGCCGCCATTTGCGTTGCTTATTTTTCGCCATTTTAGTCTACATAAATATTTACAGCACAAATAAAGGGGAACACAAATAGTGTAGTGGGCGCTATTTGCGTTCCTTTTTGATATTTACGTAGGCTAAAACGGCGAATCAAAAAGGAATGCAAATAGCGCCCACTACGCTATTTGCGTTCCCCTTTATTTGCACTGTAATAGTCTATGTAAATATTTACGTAGACTAAAACAGCGAAAAATCAGCAACGCAAATGGTGGCCGCCGTAGCCGTCACCATTTGCGTATGCCATTTTGTTTGTTTGTTTGTTTTTACCCAGAAGTGATAGGCTACGTAAGTCTTTACATAGCCTATCACATCTGGGTAAAAAAAAAAAAAGATCAGACTGCAAAAGGTGGTGGCAGCAGCTGGTCGGAAGACCAGCCGCCGCCGCCTCCGAAGCCGCCGCCGCCACTGCCCGGAACATCTGCCCCAGGTACAGATTGCCACGGACTGCCACAGTGTGCATGTTCCGCTGCACTGGCATGCGGCCTCACTGAAATTCGTCCTCACTGAAATTCCGCCCCAAGCACGGATTGCCACAGATTGCCACAGAGTGCACGTTCCGCTGCACTGGCATTCGGCCTCACTGAAATCCGTGGCAGAATTCTCCGCCATCCCTACTAGTGACTCTTCTGAATAAGGGTTGTTTTACACTTCAGAGAAGCTTCCAGCAGAGATCAGGGACCTCTGCTTCAATACACTTTTCCTTCTGAGTTTGGTCTTAGTTTCTGGGAATATGAAATTCAACCTGCACCTAGCACACAAGCCAGTGGGCCAAAGTGGGCGTTGCCCTTATTTTCGCCGTAGTCTACGTAAATGTTTACGTAGACTACACATGCCCAAATAAGGAACGCAAATGGCTGCGCCCATGGGCGCCGCCATTTGCGTACACACTTTTTTTTTCTCCAAAGTATGCCGTGATAGGCTACGTAAACATTTACGTAGCCTATCACGGTGTTTTTTGAAAATCTAGCCGTGACAGGCTACGTAATTCTTTACGTAGCCTATCACGTTTGTTGTTGTTGTTGTTTTTTACTTGGAAATGGCGGTGGTGGCAGCCAGTCGGAAGACCAGCCGCCGCCGCCGCCAAACCGCCGCCGGGAGCCGTCAGGAGCCACTAGCGCCAGGGACATTCGACAAAGGTAAGTCCCATTCCGGGTGGGGTGGGCGGACCGTTTCTCCACCAATTTCGGGGGGCTGAATGCGTTGGCATTCGGCCTCCCGGAGATTCATGGAGAAATTCTCCGTCATCCCTAATCCGAAGCAGCATCCGAAGCAGATCAGGGGATCCGTGCACAGCCCTAACTGGAACACTCCTTTATATTTACTGAGGTACATCCTCTTTTAATTTATCTACCTGCTTCCTGGTTAGGGATGTCAGAGAATTTCTCCACGAATCTCGGGGAGGCCGAATGCCAGTGCATTTGGCCCCCCAAAATTGGTGGATAAAAGGTCTGCCACCCCCCTGCCACCCCCCTGCCACCCCCCCCGGGGCGGGACTTACCTTGTGCGAATGTCCCTGGCAGTGGCGGCTGTGGCGGCGGTTCAGCAGTGGTTCAGTGGGGGCGGCAGCTGCGGCGGCCGGTCTTCCGAGCGGCTACCGCCGCTGCCATTTCCAAGTTAAAAAAAAAAAAGTGATAGGCTACGTAAAGATTTACGTAGCCTATCACGGCTAGATTTTTAAAAAACACCGTGATAGGCTACGTAAATGTTTACGTAGCCTATCATGGCTGAGTGAAAAAAAAACTGCCCATGGGTGCCGCCATTTGCGTACGCGTGGTTTTTTTTTTTTTTTTCACTCAGCCGTGATAGGCTACGTAAACATTTATGTAGCCTATCACGGCTGACTGCAGGGACGCAAACAGCAGCGGCTACGGCCGCCGCCATTTGCATCCCGGCAGGACAGGATTCGCGGCGGGAGGGACGGGGCGCCTCCCCCCCAGCCAGAATTTCAGGAGGAGGGATGGAGTGCCTCCCCCCCACCACGAATCAACTTTCGGGTTCAGGTAAGGGACTTTCGTACATTCCACAAATTAATGCATGGTCAGCGCAAATGGATTCTCTGTGCCATCCTGACACCTAAAAGACTGATATTACAATACTGGAATGGTAAATGCTCACCTCTTATAATGCAATGGATTGAAGACCTTACAACACTTTCAACATTTGAATGGATGGTGTATAGATGCCACCTGTGAATGGATACTTATTTGGGCATTTGGTCTGCTTCTGTTGACCTTTATCTATAGTTCTTAGAAACCTCTTTTGCATGTGTTTGTGTGTGTGTGTATATGCATTGAAACCAATGTATTCAAATCTATGTAGCCACATTTTTCTTTCTTTTGTTTCGTTTCTTTTGTCAAAATTTTTTACTGAAAGAATTAATTAAAAAAATTAATTTAATGTTCACAGAATGGCATGGGCATTGGTGAGGAGAGGAAAGATGTTGCACACATTAAGTGCCCGTGACATCTATGTAATTACATGCCATGCAATATTTCAAACTGCCATAGACATGCCAGCAAAGCATCTCTTCTTCCTAGCCACAAAGGATTGTCATTTGCATCCCACAAAAATATGATTCCTATGCAACAGACATACTAGCTAGGAAAAAAAGGCGTTTGGATTCCTCACAACAACTGAATAACAGCTGTGCCTTTACTGTACACTAAAATGATCATCTGGAAAAGCCCACACAAACCACAGTCCTGTGTTCAGCAGGGGAAAGTGGGAAACTTTTCATGTAGAGTAAGATATGAAGAAATCCACTTGAAATCCTATTGGGAAGGAATACGTCTAGTGGAATCTTTTCCCAGCTTGATTTGTCATCCTAGCAGAACACAGGAATGTTTATGACTACATTTATTTTGTGTGTGCGGATCACATTGTACAAAGTCCTGTAATAACAAGTAACAGAAAGATTATTCCCTGCCCCCAAATTCCCTGCAATCCAATTATAAAACACAAGAGACAACAAGTGAAAACAGATGGATACAAAGAAATAAATATGCAATAAAGCTCAGCATATTAAGCAATGGTTTCTACACAGCAGCTGCTTTACTCAGATCCCATGCATATTTCTCTTCTTTTCTCTATTTTTTTTCTTCCTGAAACACAGTGCTACTGTCATGAAATATTTCCATGTGTTTTCCATCGTAAACACTATAAAGAGAAGTCATTGAATATTAACAAAAGATTGCTCCTAACTTTTAGTTTGTGCAAAAATGAATGGCAATATTAGAGGGTAGCATCCTCATGGACAGTATACTGTGGTGTTACTCCATTATGACTTTGCACTAGTGGAACCTAGGGATGGCAGAGAATTCCGCTACAGATTCCAGTGAGGCCGGATCTTTAGAATCCGGCCCCCCGGAATCCATGGCGGAACGGCCTCCTGCCCCCCCCCCCGCAGAATCCCCCGGGATGGAACTTACCTGGGGCGGATGCGGCGGATGCAGCGGCGGATGCAGCGGCGGCAGTTCCAGCTCCGGTGGCTCCGGCTCCAGCAGCTGGTCTCCTGGCCGGCCGCAGCCAGGCTGCTGCGGCCGCCATTGCCATCCTTGCAGCTGTGATAGGCTACGTAAGAATTTACGTAGCCTATCTCAGCTAACCCTCCCCCAAAAAAACCCGCATACGCAAATGGCGGCGGCTATGGTGGCTGCCATTTGCGTTCCCTATTTTTCGCCGTTCTAGCCAACGTAAATATTTAAGTAGGCTTTTACGACGAAAAAAAAGAGAAACGCAGATAGCGCCCACTACGCTATTTGCGGTACCCTTTTTTTTCGCCATAATTGCCTACGTAAATATTTACGTAGGCTAGAACGGCGAAAAATAGGGAACACAAATGGCGGCCGCCATAGCCGCCAACATTTGCGTACGCCGTTTTGGGGGGGGGCATGCTGTGATAGGCTACGTAAATACTTACGTAGCCTATCACGGCAGCCTGGAAGGACGCAAATGGCGGCTGCTACGGCGGCCTCCATTTGCATCCGCAGCAGCCCGTCCGCGGCCACAAGTCTGGCTGCAGACAGCCCTGGCCAGCTGCTCCGCGGAGCCGCTTCAGAGCACAGCCGGCTGGGCAGGATTCTGGGGGGGAGGACCGGATCACCTCCCCCCCCATCAAGGATTCTGGGGGGAGGGACGGAGCGCCTCCCCCCCAGCGGATGCCCCGATTGGAACCAGGTAAGGGATTCGTACATCCCTAGTGGAACCTAGGCTCCAAAGTGTGCACAAGAGGAGAATCCAACTAAGTTATGTTTGTGTAAGTGCAGTTACACAAGCGGTTGTGCATTACCCTTGTGCAACCTTTTGTGCAACGGGGTGGGCATAGCTCTTGTGCAACCTGTTGTGCGACCCATTGTGCAAACCATTGCACAGCTGCTTGCACAACCAGTTCTGGAAACATAATGCACAACGGCTTGTATTTATTTATTTATTCATTCATTCATTCATTTCATTTCTATACCGCCCAATAGCTGAAGTTCTCTGGGTGGTTCACAAAAATTAAAATAAAAAAGCACACAGTAAAACAATATAAAATATAAAAACATTAAAACCACAATATAACAATGAAAGGATTCAGCAGAGCTCCACTAATGCCATTTGAGTTTGCAAAATGACACTGTTAGATACTGCCCTTTGTGTACCTATTATGTGCACATAATCTGTGAGAGCAATATACACTGTGGAAATCCAAGGCCAATTACAGCTCACTACACAGTACACACACCAGCCTAATGTGGATGTAACACTAAACCATATTTTGGTCCAACATAAACAATGGTCGAGTCTTGGTTTCAAGAGCATCCCCCTCTTTTCTCTTCCTCCAACACATGCCAGAGGAGAAGACTGGAATTATCCACTTCCTGATTTAAACTAACTGCAAGCCCTGTTCAGGTGTTCTATATCTGAGAACCCTAAACATGTGAGGAGAAGGAGCATGCTATCCCTGCTCCTCTCTGTCATCGCATTCATCACCTTCTACTCATGGAGGGTGACTTTATCAAGAGGACCCTCTTGTATCTGTGGAGGTTCTACACATGATCCAGAATGCTGAACAATTCTGAGTTACATGGAGAGCTTCCATGGATACAGAAGGCTCTCCTCTTCACAACACCTGCCATGAGCAGAGGGCAACAAATGTGATGACAGAGTGGGCCGGGCCTTGTGCACTCCTCTTAAGGAATCTCAGGTACAGAGTGCCTGAATAGGGCTATAGATTATTGTTACATCCAAACTGGCAGTTAGTTTATATTATGGCTTATTAAAACAAGCCAGGATCAGCAACCACAGTTTTATCTTGGTTTGTTTCAATAAACCTTCATTTAAACCAGCCTTCCCCAACCTGATACCCTCCTGATGTGTTGTAGAACTCCCATCTTCCCAGGATAGTAGTTATAGTCCAACCCATCTGGAGGCCACCAAGTTGGGGAAGTCAGGTTTAAGCTGACTGCAGTTGTCTTTGCTGGATGGAATGATAAACTGCAGTTAGTTTAAGCTCAGAAGCAAATACTTACCTTCCAGAGTATATTGAAGGAAGGAAGAAGAGGGAGGAGTGGCCAGCCAGGCTTGTTCCTGTAACACTAAACTACACTTTACCATTACGTCCAAACTGAGCCGCTGTCACCAAGAGTACATGCAGTATGCAGGCATGTACACACTTATGTCCCGATTCAGCAAGACAAATCCGAATGCAGTCAATATCAGGATGAGCATCTAGCTCTGTATTATAACAGTCTTCCAGGCTCTACTGAATTGGCTGGGTACATCTTTTGATGCTTGAAGAACAGATGGAGGCAGGAAATAGCTAACCTAGTGAGTGTAATGCCACAAACACACTCCTGTGTTCCATCCGAGGAGGGAAGACACCTTTTATTTTAAGAACCTTTCCAGATTAGAAACTTAAACTGATTTCTTTTCATTAGTTCGATTTTTAATAGTGTGAAGGAGGAGGAGGAGTACTTTTTTCATCATATTTCAATAAGATCAGTATGGGTTTTAAATGGCTGGTTCCAATTTTAAGTGTAATTTTAGCATCGCTTTACAGTATGTTGCCTTGGGAGAACGGTAAGTACCTGATCCATGAGGCCAATCAATAATAACCATAAATGCAACATGGTGGAGTGGGATGAGCATTCTCTATGGGAAATATTAGATTGAACGATCAGTTTGGATGAGGGAGACATGCCTGAGTGGACACCTGCTTGCTTTCATCTGCCTGTGGCTTGATTCATCAGCCTGACCTTGTTTTCCATGTCCCTTAAGCCTGAAGTCTGGCAATGCTCAAAAGTCAGGTTTGTTATGTAAATAATGGTTCAGTCAGTGACTCAGGCAGGAAAAAAAAATACTCCCACTGTGCTGCCACATGGGAGCAGCTGGACTCTTGCTTTCTAGGCTGGTGAAGATCCAGCCCATTATCATGGTCTCTAGGAAAGTGGTAGGTTGCCTTTCGCCTGCACTCTTCAGGCCTTCTTTTCTGCCAAGTCCCATGCCAAGGCGTACATTCTGATAAGAGCTGAGAGTGTACAAAGTATCCTTTTCTGATGGCATGTAAAAATTGAAAGACTGGGAGATAATAGCCGAGATGCCACAAGCTGTAATCTGATTCAAACATTTTTTTAGAACTCAACGTTGGCTTCGTTCTTGTATTTTATTCTGACATCTGATAGTGTGGTGTGTGTTTTAAAAACACTTGAGTCTTGGTCAGTTTTAAAGCAAGGATATGGAATATCAGCTTGATATCCATCACAGGGCAGTACCCTATGGGGTCATTCCACTAACATAAATTATGTTGCGCTAATGTAAGGGACCTCTAGCACAACACCAATAGCATTAGATTATGCAGTGGGGCTCCCCGGTAAATCCATTGCACAAGCTAACATGATTGGCTTGGCGCTAGAGGTCCCTTACCCTAGCGCAACATAATTTGCATTAGCTGAACGACACCACAGGAAACCACCTACTGTTGGAAGTACTACATGGGGTCAGGGCAGGGGGTAATCTTCAAATTAGGATAATACGTTAGAGATTTTTGCTAGAAAGTTTGAATCAGAGGAATTTGCTAGCAAATTTTCTTTAAATTTGTTTCAGCTGTAGAAAACAGGAGCAGTAGTTGCCTTTTTGTTCCTCCAAGAGTGATCATCAACCAGCAATTGCTGAAATGAGTTCAGGTCCATATGTGATATTCAGTATCCACATTCATTTTAACCCTATCCAGGCATTCAGCTTAAGGTTAAAGCAGGCACGTGAGCCAAGCCATGTCAAGGAGCAGTGCCCCTGACTTTGCACATGTAACACAGCCCCTCCCCTTTATGTCCCTATGTACATGGTAGCACAGGATTCCAGCTCATGCAGATGCCTCCATGTGCAAGAAACTCTTGACTACTGTATCATATTTACAATATATTGTAAACTGCCTTGAGAATTTCTGTGAGTAGGGGGTAGAAATATTCCAGATAAAACATAAAACAGCCATAATCCTTAAGATGGCAAAAAGCTGCTCAGAAATGTGACAAAGGGCCAGAAATAAGAGGGCAAAACACAGGCATGTTGCTTTACTAATGTGATGTCTCAAGCCACTGTTGGACTACTTTCTAGGCATCCACATTTAGAAATAAGTTCTATTTCCATCCGTGGGATTTGCTTCCAATCTAAGTATATTTAGCACCTGGGTACCAAACTGTTCGGAAACTGCCACCGTATCTAATACCAGGTGTGGCTGTGCAGTTTCAGAGATGCCAACAATGTCACTCTAGCCACCTCAGCAACTTCAAGGACCAACCTAACATGCATTTGTATGGGATCAGATGTGACAGTGTACATACATGCACAATAAACATCTTCGGTATTTAAAACCCCATCCCATTAGAAACCACTGAATCTTTTCAGGGCCCTAAAAATATGTTCAATTAATCTTTTTTCCAGAATTATATATATAATGTGCACCGAAAACCTGCCAATTATAACAAATTAAGGAACTTGGCAAGAACATCCCTTGGAAGCAGATGGTAAATAATATTCCGATTCTTATTTGAAATAGGAGTAGAGATTAGCTGCTTTAGCACTGAGAAATAGTCCAAATGCATGAAATGAAGGCTTTTTAATATGTATGCAAGGACTCTGGGTTGTTTTATAATAATGGCACTCAAAATCTTGACGACTCATGATTAAGCTGCTCTGTCCCATGAGCAGGAATTGGATTTAAGACCCCGCTTACTGCTGCTTTTGAGAACTGTTACCATTCATGTTTCTTTTCTGCAGCTACAGACAACTGGGGCCTCACTATTATACAAGATATTCCAGTTTAAATGATCTTGATGGCTCTGCAGCACGGCAAATATCAGACCTATGGTTCCCTTTGTCTGTGAGCTGTGCTAGTGACAAATGTAGGGAGTAAGGTGCCAAGGCCCTGCTACCACCGTCCCTGCTTTGCATCTCTTCCTGCTTGACACCATCCCAATTGTAAACCTAAGTTGGTTTGACTATCACACCACAGCATAAGGAGCCTTGAGAATTATAGTTCTATAAGGAAACTAGGGGTCTACCCAACCCTGACAGTCTGCCAGAGAAACAGAAACCTCTGGCGGAACAGTTTTTCCCTCTCTACTACAGTCCCCCATGCAACCCCCAATCTTCTCTAGAAGGTTAGGAGACCTTCTGAAACAGATGTGGGAGGTGAGCAGGGGGGTGCAGGGGGAAGAGAGAAAGGAGAAGTCCCGCCACATGTCGTTCTTATGTTAATTCTGTTCTGTTTCTGTAACACAAATTGCGATGAACTCTTCATGTATATAGATTTGCTAAATTGTGTATAATAATTTTGAGTGATATGCATGGTATATATATATACAAACCTTTGTACTCCTCCTGTATCATTTGCACCATGTTCTACCCACATCACTTGGGATGACAAGTAATATACATATCCCCTCTTACCTCCTCTAAGTCCCTGGAACAATTTTCAGCACCTTCCACTTGCCCTTCTGTCCCACCTGGCCAGCCAAGTTGCCTGCTTTCTCCTTGCTCAGTAGTTGCCAATCCAACCCAAGCAACTGCACTTTGGGATTCGAAGTGGCAAATAAACTTGCAGGAAGACACAGTCCAATCCATGAATTCATGGAGTGGACTATATGGATTCATTGTTCAAAAAGAATGTCATGCTGTGCCAATTAATTTCTTGCCCAATAACCTAAATCAAAATGAATGTGTATATTAGGCCAATATAGGATATGTGAGACAACTTACAATTTCATAAATAGCAACTAGTTATTCTAGGGAAAAAAATCATTTTATTTTTTAATCTCTTAGTATAGTAAAACACCAGAGCTCCATCTACACGGATATGGAATGAGAAGCACTTTCTGGTTATATCCAGATTTTCATGAAATCGCTTTGGTCCATCAGGAGCACACAAAGCAAGAAAAGCTGAGTATACGGTACCTAAAAACCTGCTTTCATCAGTTACACAGCACTTGAAACCCTCATACGCTGGGGTTGGGTGGGAGGAGTAGAACTGAACATCATCAACCCCTTAGGTGCTGCTCAACAAATGAGAGAGGGTTGTTCCACGCCCCCCTGCTTAGGGAAGTTTACTGAAAATGTTGAATTAAGCCCCTGTAGTTTACCCCATACCTCTCCCCTCTCATCCACCATTGGGATATTGTGAAAGATTAAAAGATCTCCTGTGAATTGGAAGAACAGGCTACATCCTGTGAATGGGAAGAACAGGCTACATCCTGTGAATTGGAAGAACAGGCTACATACTGTGAATGGATAAAGCAGCCATTCCACTATTATGGATACCTGAAATGGCACAACTGACCTATTCTGAATGGGAAATACAGGCTACATGCTGTGAATGGGAAAGCAGCTACTCCACTATTGTGAATGCCTGAAACAGTGCAATTGCGCTACTGTGAAAGGGAAGAACAGGCTCGCTATTGTGAATGGGAAAGCAGCCCTACTGTGAATGGTGAAAAAGAGGGAATGGGGGGGAGGCCATGGCCCCAGTCTTTGACCAGGGCACAGCCAGGGCACAGAAATAGGCATGCCCAGGATTTAATGTGGGGGGACAGGGCACACTGCAGTGGAACCACGCAGGAGCCGTGGGGGGGAAACGCACTAAAAGGATTTCCAAAAATGCGCCTTTTTCAGAGGGAAGCTGCAGAGTTGCTGCGGATTGGCAACAACATCATCTGTCGTGAACGACCCTGATATGCTCTCGCTCCACACTAAATCAGCCATGTAGATTGGGTCCAGAACCACAAAAGGCATCAGCATCAGCATAATCACAACAACAATAACAACAGGTGCTTCCTTCACTTTCAGTTCCACAGTTTAACATTTGCCCCCACCAATTAAAATTCCCTTCCAATGAATAATCGACTGACGTTTTACCTGATTAATTGACCTATTACAGTTTGGAGCCCTCTTAATCTGACAACAACCATTTTACCATGCACCCGGCTCAAACGTCAGCCCGCTCAAACCTACATCCCATAAGAGCAGTTTGGTTGGAAGAATCAGTTATTGACTCTTCTGAAATCTGCCATGTACTCCAATTTGATTTAGAACCCAAGTAGGGAAAGATGGAGCTAAAAGTACAAAGATCCTCCAAGGACTGAAGTCACCGATAAGATGACAAAGTCAAGTGTGTGTTAGTCATTTAATTTGTACTCTTCTTGGGATGCTAAATTTAGGGAATGACTCAATTGCCATACACAATTACAGCTATTTTCAGGCTGTAAGTGATGCAGCACAGCCATACTGTTGCAAAAACACACCCCAATTAGTTCCTGAAAGAGCTCTCGCAACAATGTCCTGTCTCCTAGGAACCCTGAATCTAATTACATAGTCCAGCTGGGCCCCATCCACACACAGACAGAGGCCCATCTCATCACATGATTTCTTTTTATACGTGAATTAACCTGCAAAGGATGTCACTGGGCTTCTGCTTCCTTTTCTATGCACAAGAAAAAAAGAAAAGAAAAAAAGACTGTTCTGATCCACATGGCATCCTTGGCAAGGTTTTGTTTGGACAGTGGCAGAGACCAAAAAACCCCCCACAGATAGCACTAAGTAGCCACAGAAAATAGCTGCCCTTATTGGGTCTGTAGCATCCTGAGGAGGTCTGTAGCATCCTGTGGCCTCTCAGATGCTGTCTATGGGCTGTACGATTGCTCTCTTGGAGCGCAATCCCATGCATATTTAAAAAGTCTTACAGCTCCCAACATGTCCCAGCCAGCCATGCTGGGAGTTGTAGGACTTCCTTCTCTCTAAACATGCATGGGACTGCGCTCCAAGAGAGCAATCCTACAGCCCGTAGACAGCATCTGGGGGGCCACAGGATGCTACAGACCTCCTCTGAGGCTGGAGATAGAGCTCTGACCTTGGAGTTGGAGGAGGATATCTAACTGTGGATCATCCGCCACCCCACTCCTCTCAGCTGCCATCAAAACCTCCATGTTGGCTTTCTCTCCCAAGCTCTCCGGAGGGGAGAAAATAGGTGAGTTGGAGGTGGGACAGTGGGCAGGGAGGGAGGAAGCCATGGATCTGCCAGATCCAAAGGCCTCTCAGCTCCCACCTTTGCCCCCAGCTAGGGGAGTGAGTTAGACAGAAGAGGAGGAAGGGGGACAAGGTTAAAAAAGCCACTGCCATTCCTCCCACCCTGTCAGGCTCATGCCAGCAGGGCTTTGGATGGACAAAGGGCTCAGAGATTGGAGCCCCCCCTCCTATGGGTGTCCATTCCATAGGATTGCGATCGCTGGATAAAGCTGTATTTGCCCCTTGCCTATGAGGGCAAAAATATATGTGATGTTTGGATAGGGAAAGAGCAACTGGGGGGAGCACAGAGGATGGAGACATACAATTTAACATACACACTCCACTGTGGTCCTAATGACAACAAAATTCATATCTGCTATTTGCATCACTCCATAAGCGCTAATGGAGGATTATCTCTCTAGGTGAACAGCAGTTTCCAGAAGATTTTCATTGGGACCAGGACAGTGTATTGGGGGTGGGGGAGAGAAAATGACAACAGCATATGAAATTAACAACAGCAACAACAAAAAAGGCTTTTCCCTCTTCTCAATTAGGCTGCCAAGATGGAAGAAAATAGAGTGGGGGGGAAACCAGGGGTAGGATGCGACTTCTTCGTTGTACTTGTGGAATGGATACCATTGGTGGAGTGGGTCTTCCACATCCTCTCCTCCTCCCTTCAGCCCTCACATACCCTCCAAATCTTCTCCAGAGGGTCCCCAACCAGTTCCAATCCACCGGTGATATCTATCCCACAGGCACAATGAGGCAGTTGGATCCAAACCCAGGGTTGGATTTTTGTGTGTGAAAGGACTGTGAGTTCAGTGCTGGTCCTGAAAACATATTCCTGTGCCCAAAGATACCTAAGCATGTGCCCCAAGATACCCTTCTCCCTTTATTTTAAGAATGGATACCCACACACACACAACCAAGACACTGTTGTGTAACTGGATCTTGTTGGTGGGCCTTGGGGTTCTAGTGAAAAACAAAGTAGATCCCACAATCGTCACATCTGCCCACCCTCTTTTAATGCATTCATGCAATTAACATCACATCACATCTAGAAACAAAATTCAAAGGGATCTTGATAGACTGTAGTGCTGGGCAGAATACAACAGAATGACATTTAATAGGGATAAATGCCAAGTTCTGCACCTAGGAAAAAGAAACCAAATGCACAGTTACAAGATGGGGGATACGTGGCTCAACAACACTACAAGCGAGAAGGATCTTGGAATTGTAGTAGATCACAAGCTGACTATGAGCCAACAATGCGATGTGGCTGCAAAAAAAAACCAATGCTATTTTGGGCTGCATTAATAGAAGCATAGCTTCCAAATCCCGGGAAGTACTAGTTCCCCCCTACTCAGCACTGGTTAGGCCTCATCTGGAGTACTGTGTCCAGTTCTAGGCACCACATTTTAAGAAGGATGCAGATAAGCTGGAGGGGGTTCAGAGGAGGGCAACAAAGATGATCAGGGGACTGGAAACAAAGCCCTATGAGGAGAGACTGAAAGAACTGGGCATGTTTAGCCTTGAGAAGAGAAGACTGAGGGGAGATATGATAGCGCTCTTCAAGTACTTGAAAGGTTGTCACAGAGAGGAAGGCCAGCATCTCTTATCGATCATCCCAGAATGCAGGACACGGAATAATGGGCTCAAGTTACAGGAAGCCAGATTCCGGCTGAACATCAGGAAACACTTCCTGACTATCAGAGCAATACAACAATGGAACCAATTACCTAGGAAGGTGGTGGGCTCTCCCACACTGGAGGCATTCAAAATTAAGTTGGACAGCCACTTGTCAGGGATGCTCTGACTTGGATTCCTGCATTGAGCAGGGGGTTGGACTGGATGGTCTTATAGGCCCCCTCCAGCCCTACTGTTCAATGATTCTATGACTCTATGATTCCTCTATCAGGGGAGACTTACGGTTGGAACCAATGTCGCTCTGGTCGCATCCCACGGGCTCTCCATGGATGGGAGCTTCCTCAAACAGCTTTTTAAAAGGTTGAAAAACCTTTTTATTCCCCCCTGGAATTAAAAGGGGTGGGCAAGGCAACATCTGGAAAACATCTTGGAGAAAAGTACCCTCCTTGAGATAGTGAGGGGCTGGATTCCAGGATTATCCCTCCAGAGCTTTACCAACGCAAAAAGCTGTTCTGAGACTCCTCTTTAGAGAATTATATGTCAGAGAATTCTGCCACGGACTCCAGTGAGGCCAGATTGTTTAGAATTCTTTAGAATCCGGTCCCCCGGAATCCGTGGCGGAACGGCCTCCCCCACCCCGCCACCCTGCGGAATCCCCCCGGGACAGAACATACCTGGTGGCGGATCCGGAGGCTCCGGCGGAGGCTCCGGCTGGTCTCCCGGCCACTGCCAGGCTGCTGCGGCCGCAAATGGCGGCCATCGTAGCAGCCACCATTTGCAGCCTTACAGTAAGCCGTGATAGGCTATGTAAGTATTTACATAGCCTATCACAGCAAAAGGCAGACACGCAAATGGCGTAGTGGCCGCCATTTGCGTGGCTGCCTTTTGCCATGATAGGCTACATAAATACTTACGTAGCCTATCACAGCTTACTGCAAGGACGCAAATGGTGGCCGCTACGACAGCCGCCATTTGCAGCCGCAGCAGCCCGACAGTGGCCGGAACTCCAGCTGTGGCTGGCCCTGACCGGCGGCTCCGTGGAGCCGCCGCGGAGCAGAGCCGGACAGGGAGGACTCCCGGTGGAGGACGGAGCGCCTCCCCCCCACCGCGGATTGACCGGCACAGAGCTAGGTAGGGATTTCGTACATCTCTACTCCTATTTCATAGGAGAAAACAGGGCTGACGTGTTCCATAATAAAATATGCTTTAAGAAATATCAACAACTCCTGAGGGATGATTTAAGAAATATTAAGAATATTTCAGAACATCTAAGGACCTGCAAGATCTGTTTGAGAGAAACATGACTGCACCGAGGAGAAGAAAGGAGCTGGCATCAACTCCCCCCGCACGCCCCGTGTCAAAAGTTTCAAAAACAGAAGATATAGGGGAATTAATTACTCTGATAAAGACTTTATCTTCGCAATTTACGGAGCAAGCCAAAAGGTTGGATTTAATCCAAAATTCCATCACCGCCTTGCAAGGAGCTGTGGATTTAATTAATGTGTCATGGCAAAAAATGGAGACGAAAATTAACGAGCTAGAAGACCAAGTGGCAGGAAATGAAACTACGACACAAATTTGTTTAAAAAATGCCTCTGATAGAATTTCTCAACTGGAGGCCTTCACGAGAAGATCCAATGCACGTCTAATTAGGATTAAAAATCTGTCTAATGTTCTAAAATTGCCTATTTTTGTGGATAAACGTTTGCATGAGATACTCCCTATTCCATCTGATTATTTACTTGATATTGAGCAGGCATTTTGTGCGCCAAATGCTAAAGGGACTGACTATACGATCATAGTCCAATTTGCAAAAGTCTCCACAAAGAATTATATCCTGAATTTGGCAAGAGAGGGTGGAAGCTTTCCCTGGAAACAAGATAAAGTTATGTTATTTCCAGATTACATCAAAGAGGTGGTGAATAAAAGAAGGCAATTTATCAAAGCAAAAAATATGGCAAAACAAATGAACTTACAATATTACTTAAAATATCCTGCTACACTTTGTATTGCGTCTGAAGGTCAGATGAAGAAGTTTCTAAATCATGAAATGGCGGCGGCATGGCTGAACGTAAAAATGCGCGAGATTTCTGTTACAACCCCATGAACTGGAATCTTTAAACAAGCTTTGTTAACTGTTTGTGTTTAGTCTACATGATCCAGGCTAGGTCAGAAGATAAATGATTATACATATATTTGTTTATTCTCTTTCATCTTTCATTTTTTCTTGCTTTCCTTTATATTTTTTATTTCAAAACTAGCTGATAAACCCGGCATTGCCTGGGATGTAAAATTGTCATCGGCACTATTTGTTAGAAACACATTAAGGTTTACGCTTCTCGGAAAGGCTCCATAAGAAAGGTGAAAAGGAAAATTGAGCAGATTTTTTGTTTATTTATTATTTAAAAAAAACAATCTTACAAAGAGGACACAACACAATTTTCGCTTATTGTTACAAACTAATTCTGGAAGGTATAACTGTACGTGGGAAGAACATGGAGATTCCCGAGCAGCATGATGGGTGACATCATGGCGACGGCGCCAGCAACTATGGACCTAAAGTTAAATATTAGGAAAGTAGAAGTTCATTGTAAGGCTTGTTTATAAACAACATTTGTTGTTTTTCCAGTTGGAGCAAAGATATACAACTGATTCGGGGAACCCCATTTTTTTGGAGTTATGTTGAATCCACCAGACTTGATTTAAAAAGCACAACAATTATAATGAGCAGACTGAATAAAAAACACTACTAAAAATGCAAGAGACTGAATCTGTAAGCACTACTACAATATAATCCATACTGAATCTCATACCACTATTAAAATGTTCAACAGAGGCTTTTGTTGAACACTTCAGCACTATTCATAAAGAGACTAACAGACATCGTTGCCCCATCTCCTTATATAGAGCGATTTGGAAACTTCTGGAATGCTACCCGCCTCTCAGGTGTGACTACTTGTGTGCAGGGCTGCCTTTAATGTTAATGGGACCCAGGGCAAGCATCTGTTTGTGGGCCCCTAATGGCACAATCCTTACTGCATCATACACAGCTGAGATTGTTTTTAGAGTCCAGCACAGTGGTTGGTTTGTCATGAAGCCCTATCATAACACTGCATTAACACTATAAATGGTTTCAGGCTTATGGCGCATTGTCCACACAGAGGGTTTTTTTAAAAAATGCTTTGTAAGCCTTAAAGGTCACCAAAACCTTGAAATATGTCACAAAAAACCTAATCCTATTCAAACCCCATTCTCTCACACACACAACGTAAAACTGAAATTCACATGACCCTACTGTACCCCCAAACAAACACTGCTCCATGTCCCATGTTTCACCAAAACTTCTCCCTACTTCAATGTGCTGTGTAAACATCTGCCTGACCATAAAATATGACAATGTCATGTACTACAATGTGATGCACCAGCCTACCAACTACCAGGTAACTTGCAAATCCTTTACATCAAACCCCAGCTACACACTCAGCTCAGTAACCTGAAAAAATGTCACCTCTGCCACCTTATACATTGAACTCTGCCACTTAGGGCTTTATTCATGAAAGAGGGACTTGCAAACTTAAAGCCAAAGAACTGGAGTTGGGAAAAATCCTCAATTGAGCTACACATAAAACTCCGCTATTTTGCCCTTCATTTTGCAATTGTCTTCTCAATTCCCCGCAGTTCACAGTTCATTCTTTTATGAATAAAGCCCCAAGTCTCCACTCCAGTGTGTCATCATCCCAGCCCCTCAGACAGGCGAGCACACGCCGCACCACATTTCACATTAGTGTTAATCACACAACACTAACAGATACATCTGGCATTGAAAGGGGTGAAGATATTTAACACTAACTCGCTTACTCGCTGGATATTGCAGGAAGAGGGGAGAGAAACTAAATGCTCTGCACAGTCAGGAAAGAAACCATGAGTAAGGGGGAGGGAACAAACGGCGGCCAGCCAATCCAAGGTGAAGGAAGTCAGAGTGAATGGGAGAGAGACCAATAGAATGAAAGATGGCCCATAGGATGACTCATAGCTGAAATCAGAAGCCTGGCCTGTACCATGGTTGAGAGAGTGTACTTGTTAGTAAGGGAAAGTATAAACAAAGTAGTAATGTAGCCCAGTGACTCCTGTCATACACTCTGGCAAGTGCAAATGTGAAGTAAAAGGGGCAGCAACTGTAGGGCCCACATGGCAGGCTCAGTGGGCCCCTACAGTGCGATTACACCCAGGGCAGCTCCCCCCTAATCCCTGCGTTACAGACGGCCCTGCAGCCAGCCGCAAACCCACGCACAATTTTTGACTTTTATATTTAGAGACGATAAGGTTGCTGTCTTTAAATTTATTGTTTGAGGGTATGTTGTGTACTTATATATGTAGTATAAAATATATTACTGACTGTTGGAGGTTTATTTTAAGTTTTATTATTATATAACACTATATTTATTATTATTATTAATATTAATATAGGCTTCTGGGAATGAATTGTAGACCTGTTTCTTTGGTATAAGATTGATGATATGATATTGAAATGTAAGGTTGTTTATTAAACTGTAAGATTGTTAAGGTTATAGATATAGTTTTTAAAATAGAATGGCATCGGAGGCCGGGGAATATTGGAGTTTAAACTTAATTCTTTAAAGGGGAGGGAGAGGGAGAGTGGGAGAGAAGGAGAAAGAATCTTCACTTTCTTCACTTTCTTTCCTCCTCCCTTTTCCTTCTTTTTTTTCTTTTTTCCTTCTCTTTTTGTTACTGTGGTATCCTCATCAGAATATTGTATTGCTGGGAAATTGCAGTATTGATCAGGTTGTTGGTATTTTTGGTATTGTTTATTTCATTTATAAAGATAAAATAAATTAAAATATATTAAAAAAAAGAAAAGAAAAAGATGATCAGGGGACTGGAAACAAAGCCCTATGGGGAGAGATTGAAAGAACTGGGCATGTTTAGCCTTGAGAATAGAAGACTGAGGGGAGATATGATAGCGCTCTTCAAGTACTTGAAAGGTTGTCACAGAGAGGAAGGCCAGCATCTCTTCTCGATCATCCCAGAGTGCAGGACACGGAATAATGGGCTCAAGGTACAGGAAGCCAGATTCCGGCTGAACATCAGGAAAAACTTCCTGACTGTTAGAGCAATATGACAATGGAATCAATTCCCTAGGGAGGTGGTGGGCTCTCCCACACTGGAGGCATTCAAGACGAGGCTGGACAGCCATCTGTCAGGGATGCTCTGACTTGGATTCCAGGGGGTTGGACTTGATGGCCTTGTAGGTCCCTTCCAACCCTACTATTCTATGATTCTAGTTTGGCCCTGAGTCTCAGCACCTGCAATTTCCTGCAGATATCACAGGGCATTCCACAGGGCCCCAGATTGATTTGTTTGATAGCTGCTATTCTAAAAATAAAAACCTTGGTGTCCAGCGTGCATACTTGGAGATCAGTGAAAGCTTGTGATGTTGTTGTTGTTTGTATTTGTATTAACATTGTTATTATTTCTTAGTTGCTTTTCTCTTTAAAAAGACCCAAGGTGACTTACAACAAAATTATTAAAATATTAAAAATATAAAATAGCTAAAACAATTTCCATTAAAATCCCAAAACATAATAAAACAACAAAAACATCAATACAGAATAAAAAGCTCATCATATACCTTCAAATGCTTGGGAGTAGAGGAAAGTCTTGGTCACTACGGAATAGGCCCTGTCCTTTGTTGCTGTCCTCTGAACCATCCTCTGAGGGGGCACTCAGAAGAGAGCCTCAGATGATGACCGTAGTGTATGGGAAGGTTCATACTGGGAGATGTGCTCCGCCACCGCCAGACATTGCTGTCCCAAGCCCTAAAAGGCATTTTAGGTCAAAACCAGCACCTTAAATAGGCAGCCAGGGCAAGTGGCCAGAATTGGTGTTGGACCTTCTGTTCCCTGTTATCAGTCTGGTTGCTGCATTTCCATTAACTGCAGTTTCTGAACTGTCGTCAAAGGCAGCTCCACATACAGCGCATTACAATAATCTAACTTGGAGGTTACCAGAGCATAGACAACTGAAGCCAGGTTAACCCTGTCCACATAGGGGCATAGTTGGGCTGAAGAAGCTGATATAAGGCACTCCATTTCACTAAGGCCACCTGAGCCTCAAGTGACAAAAATGGCTCCAGGAGAACCTCCAAGGTACATACCTGCCCCTTCAGGGGGAGTGCAATCCCATCCAGAACACACTGAACACCCTATATCCAGTCAGAAGAACCACTACCTAACAGCATCTCAGCCTTGTCTGGATTGAGCTTCAGTTTATTAGCTCTCATCCAGACCATAGTCACAGCTATACATGATCTAGCACATCCACCACTTCACCTGAAGGAGCATACCTATGCTGAAGGAGCATACCAAAGACAGTGCACTCAGAGCTCCTGCTGACACACCACTCAATGGTTTCAAGTAAAAGTTAAATAGCAGGAGACCTGATAGCGTGGGGTGTAGAGGGCATCAGTCCTTCCTGCCCCTGCAGTCCCAGTCCAGATTAGGCCTCAGCACTTGCCATTTTGATTGCAAAATAGTGATCCATTCGATTTATGTGCGAGGAAGGTGTGATCCAGGTCAGGACTGTAATAGGAGGTGAAGGGTTAAAGCCCCCCCCTTCCCCCACACTAGGGCCCCACTCAGATTGGGTTCTTCGCACGTACTCTACAACAGTGGAGGCTGGTGGCTCCAATTTCGGTGAGGCTGTGAATCCATTCCGAGTTTCAGTCAGTACCAGCCAGAACTCTAATGGAGCTATCCAAGGTGCTGAATCTATCTTGGGGAAGGGTTCAGCACCTGAGATAGCTCCATTAGGGTTCTGGCTGGTACTGACTGAAACTCAGAATGGATCCACTGCTCTAGAGTAAGAATGGGGGAAAGACATAGCTACTACATAGGACTTTCAAGTAATGTCTTGACCCTGAATATACTTACAAGGATTCAAAATAGTGATGCCCCTGATAAAAATAGTAACAACCATAGCCATTTTCATCCTTTGAGGGAAGGTGCTATGTGCTGAAGTCTTCTAGGCTACAGAAGCAACAGCATTCTCCCCCTGAAGATTGGTAATAGGGAGAATTATATACCAAGTGAAGGTCTCTGCATGAACAGATGCATAATGGTAAGGGCTTAAGAAATACCATAAATACCATAAACTCAAAATGGTGAGTTGAATGGAAGTAATGATTTTCTACCAGTCAAGGAACTCATTTTGTGCCCCGATAGACACAGTTCCTGTCTTGAAACTATGAGCCCTTTCTTACTGTTTTGAAACACTCCTTACTTAGGTCACTAGGAATGGAGGTAACAGCAGCAGCTGAATGAAATACCTTTCTAAATCTTCTCCGCTCATTTCCATGCCTGGGGTCTTTTGGCTGGGAGGGTTCTTTATGAAACAATGATAATAACGCTTTGGATGAATAAAAATGTTATGCAAGCATAGAAGGGAAAGAATGCGAACATATGTAAACTGTGCATTGATGCATAAACGCACATCAAGACCACATCGCCAGTTGGAAAATACCTGAAGCACAGCTAAAAGTCATTCAAAGCAGCTGAGGAATGTGCAATAGGCCTGCACTGTGTTTATGAGTTTGGAAAGATGTCGACATGAATCTGTGCTGTCATTGATCACTTTGTGAACCCAGTCTTTCTTTCTTTTTTCTCCCCCTCTCTCATTTCTGTTTTTAGACTCCAGATTTAATGGGCAACCCAAAGAAATGAAGCTAAACAACTGCACCCTTATTATTATTTAAAAATGCAACTAATAGCAAGAATGACAAGATGATTCCTCTACATAGGAAATCTGTGTCATACCGGGGGGGGGGGGGGGGGAGAGAGAGAGAGAGAAAACACTTCCTCAAACCTGTTCACTTGATCTTATCAAATATTAGCAAAAGTCCTGCCACATTTGAGGACAGGGATGGGAGAAGGATGGAAAGTCTCATTCATCACCCCTACTTCCCAATTTCCCCCCAATTCGCCACCCTCACTCCCTCTCTTGAGTAGGGGATGCCAGCCTGACCCTGTCTGTTTCTCTCCCTGCTACAGTGTGAACAACCTTATTGTGTGAACTGCCCTGGGTACCCTTTGGTTGTAGGGAAGCATATGAATAAAATAATAATACATAATTACATACAGATGGAGAGTCACTGAGGGTCCTGGGCAGAGCCAGGGGTACTGCAAGCCTTCTTTTTTAGTTGGAAGATAGGTCCAGCCAGCCAGTCATGCTGGCTGGGGTATGTCTTGCGCAAGCAGAAAGGCATTTCTGAATTCTTGCTCTTTTTCTGTCCACTGCAGCCTCTGTGCCCCATCTCAGGTGATTCCAGGGGCACCTCGACCCTCCAGAGTGCCTTCTGAGGGGCCGTAGTGTGGGGGTGAGCCAAAAAAGCCCCCGTTGGGTGAGCAGAATTCCTTTCACTATTCTCTGGATGGAACCCCAACTGCAGATTGTTCTTTCCTCCATAGTAGTGATTGGCAGCCATTCCCTACTATACAGGAGAAAATAAAGGCATGCAGTCGGCATTAACATTATTATTGAACTCAGGAGGCCAGCCCTGCTGTGGGAGTATCAGTGTCTTGTGTGAGGGGTAGTGATGGGAGCATTCCACATGTGCGTGTGTGCGGCAGGGCAGATGTTGGTAAGAGAAATACACCAGTTACTTCATTTTGGAATAATTTCCCCCTCTGTACTAGGATCTGAGCCTGGTTGAAATTATTTATGGTGGGCCTCATGGGTGGTACTGAGGGGTCATTTCTGTCTTCGTGGGTAGTTCTTAATGCACATTCATGCATTAAAAAATAATAATTTTTTTTAATGCATTTCCATATGGTAGTGGTGGCGGTAAGACATCCATTTTCCCTCTCTAATTTCCCCACTTCTTTTTAAGTCCCCCTTCTTCAATACCTCCCCCCGCCCCCGGTATTTGTGCTGACATAGGCCTGGAAACTTTATGTGTGATTATAACTTTTTCTCCCTTCTAGGTTGTGACTTGAGAACTAGGGATGGGAAGAATTCATTTAAGTATGTCTCCCCATGCCATGTTGTGTAACAATGCATTTGGGCGGGGGAGGGGGTGCAAACCAATGAATTCTTACTTGTTTTTAAATGTATCATAGAATCATAGAATAGTAGGGTTGGAAGGAGCCTACAAGGCCATCGAGTCCAACCCCCTGCTCAGTGCAGGAATCCAAGTCAGACCATCCCTGACAGATGGCTGTCCAGCCTCGTCTTGAATGCCTCCAGTGTGGGAGTGCCCACCACCTCCCTAGGAATTGGTTCCATTGTCATATTGCTCTAACAGTCAGGAAGTTTCTCCTGATGTTCAGCCGGAATCTGGCTTCCTGTGGTGCTTAGCATGGGTGGACTCTGTCCTTAAGATAAATCCTTCTCAATTTACACTGCTGCAGTAATTCAAGATGTTGTTCATTGTTGTTGTTGTTGTTGTTGTTGTTGTTGTGATAGAACGCACATTGGCATAGATTATTTGCTTGTGCGTGCCAAATGCTCCATGCGCTTTTAAACAAAGCCTTCTTTGCTAACTTTAGCCAAAGACACTCCATGTGCTATTCACCCCCCACCCACCCCCCACAGCTTGCTTGCTGGCTTGCTGGCTTTTTCCTCTGTGGTCTCTCTGGCAAAATTAATCTTAGTTTAAAACCTTTCCTTTCTTAGTACTCTTCATATAAAGGTATATATGAAGAGAATCACTGAGGGTCCTGAGCGGAGCAAGGGGCACTGCAAGACTTCTTTTTTAGTTGGTAAAAAGGTCCAGCCAGCCAGTCATACTGGCTGGGGTATGTCTTGAGCAAGCAGAAAGGCACTTCTGCTTGCACAAGGCAGCCCCACTGAATTCTTGCTCTTTCTCAATCCCACTGCAGCCTCTATGGGGTGAGGTGCCTGTATTCTCCCATCTTGTGTTTCGTAACCCTTTCTTTCCTCTGGGTTTGTGCAAATTAATGTCTTGGGACATGTATTTGTTGCTTGCCTAATTTGTCCTGTTTAACATCTACAGGCATCTTTGCCTTGCTGTGCCAAATGTTTTTTAAAAGCCTTATTCTCTCCAGGGAGGGATGTGTATTTATTGTATTAGTGTGCTGTGGTAGTCTGATCCAAACTCTTTCTTGCAGTCATTGACTCTGAGATGCACACTGCCTCAGTGTGCCTATGTGTGAAATGGGTTTCTTCTTCCCCCCACTTTGCTTCAAATCTTGGAGAAATGGGCTCTGCCACAAATTGCTTTCTCCAGGTTGTCACTGTTGGGGGGATGAAATGGGGGGTCCCTCCCCCCGCCTTTGCTTTAAATCTTGGACAAATGGGCTCTGCCACAAATTACTTTCTGTGCATTGTTACTCTGAACAAATGGGGGGAGTAGTCTGAACCACTTGTAAATTTGGGCTTGTTTTTGGTCTCCATTTGCTTGGCTTAACTAATGCATCTCATTGTGGACCATGTTTGGCATCCATCTTGTTTTCCTTTACAATGCATTTCAATCCTGTGAACAAGTGGTTTTAAAAATCCCTTTCTTCCTTCTGTTGTGCAAAGGAATGCCTTACAACACATATTTCTGGCTAAATTCCTCCAGTTTAATGCTTGCTGGGCCACACTTTAAAAGAAAGAGAGAGAGAGAGAGAGAGAGAGAAAACCTTCTCTCTGTTGATTCTGTGATCTTAGCATGCATGCTGTGATTATCTAACCCAAACTTTCTCTCTTGCTGTCATTGACTCTTATAACTACCTGCTGCCTTAGTTTGCCTGTGTGTGAAATGGGTTTCTGCTGTTCCCCTTTGTAATCTACAGTGTGCTGTGCTTAATTTCATTTCGGAATCAAGGTAAGACATCTCTACACCAGCCTAAAGTCCTGCATTTAAAACGGGGCTTTCTGCTTCCATTTTAAATGCAGGATCACAACTGACTCGGTTTACACGCGCTTCCTTTCACCCCTCCCCTTCTCCCCGTATCTGAGTCTTCCATTGATCTCGCTCCTCTTCTTGCCGCTTTTCCTCTTTTCACAGAGGGAACTCAAACGGAACACAACAGGGTAATTTGATAGCTCATTATCTGCGATCTATTTAAAAACAGAACAAAGGGCATGTAGTGCAGGAGGGTCACGGCAGGGTCACAGCGTCATGTAAAGAGCCCCCAAACCTCCGTGAAGGAGCCATCTCCATCACAGGACAAAAGCCCGATGTGAAGGAGCCCTTAGACCTTGCAAGGGAGGAGGTTTGTGTAGCATAATCGGTGTCATTGGCTCCTCCTCAGTAACCCCTTGGCTCCACCTCTACTGACCTGCTCCAGTCAGCACGGCCACCAACCTCCACTTCTCTCCTGATGATCACTTGTCTGTTTTGAGGACTTTGCAGAATGATTGGCATCCTTTGAGCTACTTCTAGTTCCCTTTGTTCAAGTTCCTTACGTATTTAGCTGCCTGATTTGTATTTATATCCAGACATGACCGTGTGCAACATTTGTATGTATCGCAATTATACATAAGTGCAGTGACAAATTGACAATGCCCTTCAGACACAGTCCTCTCTACTGAGGATCAAGAGTTGGTTCTTCTGTGCCAGGGGTGCAGACCCTCAGGCCTATGGGCCAAATCCAGTCCCCTTGGGGCTCCAGCCCTCCAGATTGCCACGCCCCCTTCCCCTGGCCCCACCAACTTTCCCCCAGCCACCAGTCATTTTGGTGGTTTCCTGGCTTTTGTGCAGTGTTTTCCCTGTTCTGAAAGGTTCAGATGCCTCTTTGAAGGCTTAGTTACTGGCAGTCAGAATTTTAAGCTAAAATATGCTGGTATTTTTGGTCCAACCCTTTTGCCTTTGACCTCGCCCCTTTTGCCTTCAGGCTTAGAGTCTCTCTGTAGTGGGATTTGGCCCTTGGGCTGAAAGAGGTTAAACGCCCTTGTTCTATGCATTCTCGAGACTAGGGGCTTCATTTAATCCAATAGGTATTGAGGCCTGTAACTCCTATCAGCAGCACTGGCTTCCACTGTTCCTGGGATCTCAGTGCCCTTGATATTATCATACTTGTCCCCCACTCCTGCGGCCTGTCAATCCCCGTTGGCTTCTCCTTCCTTCCTGTAGGCAGGAAATGCCAGCAGGAACGAAGGAGCGATGGAGCATGCTGTTCTCGAGACTGGGCTCCCAACCTCCAGAAAAACATGCCCCTACCACACACACCCCATGCTTGTACACTTGAGTGGTCATGCTGGAATCCTCCCACCCGATAAATGAGAGAAGATAGAAGATTCTGCAGTCCAATGCAGGTTTACTCAGAATTATGTCCTGCAGAGTTCAGTGATACTTCCTCCCACGTACTTTTGCATAGGATTGCCATTTTAGTCATGCCTGGGAATGACAAAGACCCTGTTCAGGTGTTATGGAACGTACTGTGCCTCAAATGCGAGTGGGGAGCAAGGCAGTGCTGAGTAGCTCTGTCTCCAATGATGGTTCGGGCTCACGTGCAGGCCTCTGCTGTGTGCGCGAGGAACCCTCTCTGGATTCATGGTGCTCGAGACTAATGGGGAGGGGCTACTTGACACATGCAACATCAGCGGCAGAACCGCTCGGCACGGCCCCACTTACGTGTTGGGTATAGGGCCTAGCGGCAGTATCCAGTGGTAGTCCTACGTAAACTAGGCCCATTCACTTCAATGTGTCTACTCTGTGTAGGAGTACCATTGGATACTGCCCCAGTGCCCTCCAGATGTTTTGGATGACAACTCTCAGCGTTCCTGACCATTGGCCATGCTGGCTGGGGCTGATGGGAACCAAAGTCCAAAACTTCCGGAAGGCACCAGGTTGGGGAAGGCTCAGCTAGAAGCCTAGAATGTTGAGAACAGAGTGTGAAAAAGAGAGAATGTGGATAAGTCCTTATTATATAGAAGCTGATGCTGAGGGAGAAAAAATGCCTCTCTGATCAGCAAAAGATGGAGGCTGCCATCCTGCATGCAATGAAGTGGCTGAAATCCCATTGACTTCAATGGTGTTTAAGCAGTTTAAATGAGTGAAGGATTGCAGCCCAGAGGAACTAACTCCATGCAATCACAGACCAAGCATGTGTTCTTGGAGCATATATAATGTCTCTGCTAGTCGATGTAGAAATAGTTTGAGGTGCCCCCAATACTTAAAAGCAGATCTCTGCACAAAATGTTCTAGTGCGCCCTGTGACAAATCCTATGAGCCAGAGATCCGTGTTCTCCAAGTGATTAGATAGCCCATTCATTCCCTCCTCCCATTTTCAAAAGAAGGCCTTTATTATAATCTCAAATTGCCAAGAATTTAGCATAGTGGAAACGTTTGTTCCTTGTTTGAGGGGAATACACTGAGCATATTGATGGGAAAGCAGAGCAGATAACATGTGTAACTAACTTGACATGCTTTTAGGACGGTGTGTGTCTTCTTCTTTTACAAGTATCTCATCTATAAGAAGCAATTCAGTGATCGCTTGGACTCAGGCAGTCCTACTGAGTGAAATGAGACTGCACAATGGCCAGAGGGATTGTAATGCGTTCAGTTAAAGGGAGAGCCAAATGGGATGCATTCATTTGTTGTTCTTTTGATTTTGTTCTATGGGCTTTAGAAGCACAGATGGTCCAAGCAAGAAGTCCTTTTCCCTCTTGCATCCAGATGAACATTGCTGAGCCATCCAAAATTAATTGTCTGGTAAACAAATCCATTCCAGATTAGAGGGGCTTCATGTCATCAAGACGCATACCACAGCCCTGGAGGCTGCTCTCTTCTTGACCTAGGCAGGATGGTGGTCTCTGACCCTCGCATACTGTATACTGGTCATCTGAGGCAGGGGTCAGTAGGGGGGGTCCCATTCAGCACCAGTGATGCAGGCTGCACAAAAGTCTAGATTGCTTCCTCTGCAGTGCATCTGAAGCATCTGGATATATCCGGGCTTGGGACTAGGCTGTTTGAAAGATCCTATTCTCCCATATGAACCTTTCTAGGCTGTAAGATCTTCAGGGGAGACCATTGGAAGTGTGTCTTGTGGGGACGTGAGAAAGGGCCTTCTCAGTGGCCACTCCCAGGCTCTGGAACACCCTGCCATCAGTGCCATGTAAGGTTAGTCTGGCTCCTTCTCTGTTGTCCTTCCACCAGCAAGTAAATACATTTTTATTCAGAACTACCCTTGGCATTTCAGCTAGATTGCTGTTGAATGGGTTCTAACTGGCTGGGTGTTGTGATATCTTTGAATGGATGTGTTTTAGTTATGAGCAGTGTCCAACATTGTTGCCTGCTTACTCCACTGATATAACACCAGGGAAAGTGACCTCTAGTGCAATGCCAATTGCATATGCTGGCGCAACCGATTGTTCCGGAAAGCCTGTCACACCAGCGTACACGGTTGCTGTTGTGCTAGAAGTCGCCTACACTAGCACTGTATCAATGGCATAAGCGGAGCAGCAGCATTGGATACTGCCCCGTATATTTAACCTGAACACAAGAACAGAAGAAGAGCCCTGCTGGATAAGACCAAGGGTCCATCTAGTCCAGCATTCTGTTCACACCGTGGCCAACCAGCTCTCGACCAGGAACCCACAAGCAGGACATGAGTGCAACAGCACCCTCCCACCCATGTTCCCAGCAACTTGTGAACATAAGCTTACTGCCTCTGATACCTGTTTTTATGTTTTAGTTTTATTTCTGTTTGTATTGAAGGTTTACTATCGTTAGCCACGATTTTGGCAGGAAGGTGGGATACACATTTAATAAATAAGAGGGCCACTGCTGATGGGCCAGTCATGCCTTGTGAGGTCTGAGGGCAGCAGGGCACTGGTGCTCTGTAAGCAGCTCCATGCCTGCATTGTGCTGACTTGGCCCATCTCTGTTTCCAACACTACAACTAGGGATGTCAGAGAAATCCGCTGTTGATTCAGATGAGGCCGGATTCTTTGGAATCCGGCCTCAGGAATCCGCAGCGGATCAGGACCACTCACCTCTGCTCCAGGAGGACTGGAGGCGGAATGGCGCTCGGCTGCTCCCAGCCAGAGCTGTTCGCCTCCTCCCTGTCCCTGCCGATTGCCTTTTAAAAAAAGTCTTAAAAAAAAAATGGCGATCAGAAGGATGTGCCCATAGACTTATACGCAAATAGGTCATGAATCTTGCGTATAAGTCTATGTGTCCATAGGCTTATATGGAAGATTCATGGCTCTATTTTGCGTATAAGTCTGTGGGCACATGCGATCAGCAGAATGTGCCCATAGACTCATACGCAAAATAGAGCGGTGAATCTTGCATATAAGCCTATGGACACATAGACTTATATGCAAGATTCATGACTCTGTTTGCATATAAGTCTATATGGGCACATCCTCCCGATCGCCATTTTTTTTAAGACTTTTTTTTTTAAGGCAATCGGCGGGGACAGGGAGGAGGTGAACGGCTCTGGCTGGGAGGAGGAAAGGTAAGTGCCCCCAAGCCAGTTCCCACCCCCCCAGGAATCCAAGCAGAGTGGAACCACTCCAGAGGTTTCCGGGGGGAGGAACGAATCACCTCCTCCGCCCACAGATTCCCCACTGGAACAGACGGTGGGGAATCCGTACACCCCTAAATACAACATCCATTGGTAAGGGCAGAGGCGTTACTAGGCACTTAAAAGATCTGAGATCCCAATCTTTCCATTGGCATCAATGGAAGATATTTTTCGAAGCATAATTGCCATGTGGAGGGGAGATTTGGGGGTGGGACACAGTGCACAGGAAAGGAAGAGTTAACCCTTCCCTCCCCAACTGTGATTCCCCTGGCAATCCCCACCACTACATGGCAGCTAAGCCGAGGAAAAACCTCCCATTGGCACCAGTGGGAAGGGGTTTTTTGTAAGCTTCATTGTCTTGCTGGAGGAAGGGTTGGAGGCACATTGCAGCATGTGGGAAGGGGGCTTAACCCTCACTCCCTAGCTACAATCCCCCTTGAAAATCTCCCCCTGCATGGCAATTAATCTGATTGAAACACCTTCCACCACTAGATACAAAGGGCACTCTGGAATAGATCCAGGGCCATGGGAAACGGATCCAGGGCCAGGACCCCCTGGATCAGGCCTAGCTAAATATGTGAGGAGGGTCCCTACCTCCTGCACCACCTCACTCGCCACCAGTGATGTGCTTGCCATTTTTAAAATCCCTGTTTTCATTTCCCAACATACACATTTGAACGTATTGATGATCCTGCGCTACAGAGATTCAGACCTCCATCTACACATTCAGCTGTCACAGAGTACGCTACATCTTTTAGCTGATCCAAGCTGATCTAACTATTGGCCTCTAGAGAATTAAGTCCAATGCATGCTGATCCTAAAGATACTTCACAGAGGATATGAGAGAAATGAGCTGGCAGAGATCTATCTGCCAGATACTAGAGATATGCCAGTGGCCGAGAAATTGGCTTTAGATCTGTCTGCGATCATGGGAAGCTCTAAGAATATAAGAATTTTAGTTGATCCACTGTCCAAGAAGTATGGAGGAGACCACTGATGAGTAAATGCTAATTTCCCAAAACTTTGGGAAACTTTTTGTCTAAGGTAACTAACAGTTGCCACAGACCAGCATATTGTTATGGGTTGGGGGTTGGTCTGAATTACCTTTGAGGGGTCTCTTATAACCCAGTGACTGATTGGTAATGCTCAGGGAACTGCTGAAGAAAAAAACCGGCTTGGCCAGATTCGCCCTTGAGAATTACCTGAGTGGAAGATGACCCCACTCCCACCTCGTCTTCCCTAAGGAATGTGCTAACTGAGTCTGGGGTAAGAACAAAGAAAGCAGTTGAGTTAGCTTGCAGTTGGTGCTGGAACTGAAAACAGGCAGAGGGATGACTTTTCTCTCTGCAGGAAATTCCATGGCGCTATGGGTTCCCCTAGAAATCTAGTGACAAACAGGAATCTATGGGAGTGTTAATGCCATGAACCACCATCTTTGCTCAGCCTGTATATATGTGCAAATAAAATCTTGAAAAGCCTAAGTCTTCTCTGAGTGACTTCCTTCTAAGGAGATGGAACCTTCGGTGAGTACTGGAACCCCTGAATCTTCTCATTGCTCAGATGTGGGGTGCACACGCATAAGTATACAGTTCGGTGAGCTTAAGGACCATTCAGATGGGTGGGACTGAAATGCACATAACTATGCACTGCATTGTAGCAACATCCAACATTGCACAAGCAGATTTTTGCTTATGCAACAGCATATTTCATTCTTCCCCCCCCCCCACTGCCTACTGTGTCTCCACACACACACACATCCAAAATCTGCACTTGGGGTCCCTTACCCCCGAAGATTTGGGGAGAAGGGAAAGGGGAATTGCCCCCTCTCCATTCCACTGATGGATGGGCATCGACCAATGGAAGGGCACCACCTGGATTTCACCCAGTAGCTTTAAATCTGCACAAAATCCATCTGCCTTTCTTATCCCTCACCTTACTTGATTTTAGAAAACAGTGCCCTACTTTGCCATAGTGGAGAAAAGTCACAATGTAAGCAAAACCTATTGGACTCACCTGGTTTCTAGCAGCAATGTCAACACTATATACTTTACAATAATAATAATATTTGAGAGAAGAAGAAAAGGCCACCACAAATCATACTGCCATGTCATCTTCAGTCACCGAATAACAGATGTTGTTCAGGATTCCTAATAAATCAATTTTGGTTCATAAAAAGTTCTGTCAGCCTCCTTCAGGGCATATCACTCCTGCTGTTAATGAAGAAGCTGAAGGACAGCAACTGAACTCTCTATCTCTTCCATGAATTACACATTTTTCTTTCTCCAAGGACTTATTTACAAATAAAGTGTCCTTCCTTTCCAAAATGAATTGTGATATATCAATTCTAAAGAAGTTACGCTGAGATTCTAACTTGAGTTTGATCTCAATAGTGAAAAAAAGAATGGGCCTGCCCTTAAACAAATAAAAAGGATAACAACCCAAGAGAGTTATTATTAATCAGGTGAGGTGACAACCTGCCCTCAACTGCACTTTACATTGCAGAATTTACACAGAAGTAGACCTAAAAAAACAGTCTTCCCATGACATTGTTGGGTACCACCACCTGCACAATGTCCCCAATTTCAGTCTCTTATCACTTACCATTTTCTTTCTGGAAACAAAAAATACATTCAGAGCATAAAATATCCCAAGAATTTGTTGATTTTGCCTTTGGATTGTCTTTATTAGTGCTGTGCTTAAACCCTACCTGCAACCTTTGTTTCCCTGTGAAAGAGGCAGTTGTTTTTCCTCCACTTACGTTGGGATGTTGAGAATTTCGGAGAAATTTCTCAGGGTGCAGGGCTTCGATACTTACCTTACTGTAACAAGGTGGCTGAGGGGTTCATATGTGCACTTCCTTTTCCATTCCCTCCCCTGCCCCCTGGTCTGTCCTCACAGCCTCTCCAGCTGTTTGAGCTTCTTGGAAAGTCCCCTAGAGGACTTAGCCAGGACTTCTTCCCTTGGGGTTTTCCAGTGCGGCTGCCTGCTGAGTGCCTGAAAGCTGAGAGAGGAGTTGTTGATGTTGTTGTTGCTGCTGTTGTTGTTGTTGTTGTTGTTAAAAGGGCTTTCAGTAACAACAAAGCAAAACCAAAATGCCTCTTTCATTTTGAGGCTTGCAAGCCCCAAGGGATGAAGTCCTGGCTAAGTCATCTAGGGGACTTTCCAAGAAGCTCAAGCAGCCGGAGAGACTGCAAGGACAGAAGGGGGGGATAGTAAAAGAAAGAGCAGCCCCCACTCTCCTCAGCCACCTCCTTCCAGTAAGGTAAGCACTCTGAGAAATTTCTCCAAAATGCTCACCCCTTCCCACAATTTTTGGGTGTAGTTTCTTTTTGCCCCTTCCAACCAACAAATGGTTAAAAATAAATAGGTCTGTGGGTTAGTTGTTCACTCGATAATCCACATTACTCCTGAAAGACAAATGGGCATACTGCCATGGGTTGTTTCCCCTTAGTTCTCCTGCCTGCCTGCTCCCTGCATGTATCCCAGGCACCTTTACAGCAGAAATCTTCATTTCTTCATTTCCTGCATCAGCACCCTTTCTGCAATTGGTCCGCTGGGGTTGCCGGCTCATAAAGGAAACTACACACACACACACACATCAGATTGCCAGATGCATATAATTCTCTGAGCCCTTATGAACATGATAACACATTCACAAACTTGGCAGGAGCAGGAGCACAAGACCGCCTGTCCAAGATTTAGCCCAGCATACCGATATCCCCGTCCTGTCAATGTCCTTGTCAATTTCATCCTCCACATCAGAGCTTGCCTAGCTGGTGATGTTTTTTAAAGGCTGCTTCACTGCTACCGAAGTAATTACACCCTCCCCCAAAGCTCCTTCTCCTGGAGCTGCCAGCTGCTTTCAGCTCCCCCACCCCCTTTGTGCTTGTCTAGGGATGTCAGAGAATTCCACCACAGATCTCAGTGAGGCCGAATGCCAGTGCATTCGGCCCGCCGAAATCCGTGGCGGAACAAAGCCCCCCGCCCCCCCACCATGCGAAAGGCGCACAAAACGGAGCACCTACCTGTTGCTGTTCGTGCTGCTTTGCGAATGGCAGCCGCGTCTACTTTGCAACGGAGGCCGTGATAGGCTACTTAAGTATTTATGTAGCCTATCACGGCAAAAAAAAAAAGGAACGCAAATGGCGGCAGCTACAGCGGCCACCATTTGCGTTCCCTTTTTTTTTGCCATGATAGGCTACGTAAATATTTACGTAGCCTATCATGGCAAAATACAGGGACGCAAATGGCAGTGGCTACAGCAGCCGCCATTTGCGTCCCTGTGCAGGCTGCCCAGCAGCCGGATGTCCGGCTGCGGGCAGCCCCAGCCGTCGGCTCCGCAGAGTCGCCGTGGAGCAGAGCTGGCCAGGGAGAATTTCGGGGGGAGGGACGGAGCGCCTCCCCCACACCGCGAATGTCACCCTTCAAAAAGGTAAGTGACTTTCGTACATCCCTATGCTTGTCACATCCCTCCACCGGTCTCCATTGTTAGCTTTCAAATATACATATGGGTTGCAGAGCAGTGACAGGTATCTGTAAAGATAAGCAAATTTCAAGGCAGAGCAGGGAGTGAGGGGAATCAGTAAAGATACATCTCAAGACAGAGCAGTAAAGTGGAGGGGAAAATTATGCAAATTTCATAGCTGTGGACTTTTAAATGTGTGCCCTTGCACAAGACTGGGGGGAAAAGGTTGCAGATGCATTTGGGACACTCTTCACTGTACTCTCTTATTGGTTTTTAGGAGCATGGGGTGGAAGGCACTGAGATGGTATGAGGGGAGGATGGTGGTGGCACTAATGAGATTGCAAGGAGCAGCAGGGGTTTGCTGCTCTTGCCAGGTGGCACTCTAGCTATTCCCGACAACCCGCAATGAAGTCACCATGTTAGGTCTGGACATCACGACAAGCCATCCTGAACAACCCAACAACAAGCCATGGGTGGAAAACAACCCACCATGAAAAAAACCACTCTGAGTTTGGATGTCACAACAAGCTATCCTGAATCAACCCATGGTGACAAGCCACCATGGCTTATGGTGTTGTGCAAACCAGGTCATTGACCTATTTTTGGTCTTCCTGTTGCCTCTCCTCATATTCCCATCACCTTTCAAATAACCTTGAACTGCATTACCCCTAGGCATGGTGGAGAATTCTACCACAGACCTCAGTGAGGCCGAATGCCAGCGCATTCGGCCCCCCGAAATCCGTGGCGGAACGGAGCCCCCTGCCCCTCCACCCCACGAAAGCCCCGCGAAACAGAGCCTACCTGGCTGTGGCTCTGCCGGCAGCGGCTCCAGCTGCTGCCAGGCTGCTGCGGCCACAAATGGCGGCCATCGTAGCAGCCACCATTTGCGTCCCTACACCAGCCCCATGATAGGCTACATATATATTTACATAGCCTATCACGGCTAAAGCAGGGACGCAAATGGCATCCCCTATGCCATTTGCTTTCCTGCTTTAGCCGTGATAGGCTACATAAATATTTATGTAGCCTATCACGGGCTATCATAGGGACGCAAATGGCATCCCTTACTCAGGATGCCATTTGCGTCCGCACCAGCCCGGCAGCGGCTCGAGGCCCCACTGCGGGTTGGCCTGGCTGGTGGCTGCACAGCCTGGCCACAGAGTGGAGCCAGCCGGGCAGGATTCCAGGGGGGAGGAATGGATCGCCTCCCCCCCCGTCGAGGATTCTGGGGGGAGGAACGGATCGCCTCCCCCCACCTGCGGAACCCGGCGGAGCCAAGTAAGCGAGGTTTCGTACACCCCTAATTACCCCAAGGATGAAGTGCTGTAGTCCCAAACAGGGAACGAGAGTACAGCAGGAGCCTGCTCCCCACTTGTCTGACCAGCCATTATGTGGTTGCCTTCGACCATCAAGTGCAGGCATGTTTGGATACCTGCCAAGGGCTCATACCCCAGGAGAAGCCCACTGACAAGAGGCCCCAGAACTTGCTCCTTCTCTTTACCATTGCAACCTGCTTGTTCACCTGACCCTCACTCTGGCCCAGACCATGGTGAGAAGGAAGAGTAGTAATTCCAAGGACGAGAAAGAGGAGGAGGAGCAATAGCAGCTGGTGACAATGGTGGTGAGAAGGTAGACTCACTGACTGAGGAGGCCCATTGAGAACGTCTTGTCCAAGGGACCTCCAAAGCCTGGAGCCAGCACTGCTTCCGAGATCTCTCATACCGCCCCCTCTTGTGAGGCTGCTGCTGCTAGCTTCATCAGCCCTTGTGCATGCAGCTCCCATAGCCCTTCCTTGCAAAATACTGGTTCCCCTCCACAGAGAAAGCAATGGAAATATGGTGTGCAACAGCCCGTTCCCAACCTGGGGCCCACCAGAAGTGTGGGACTGCAACTTCCATCACTCCCACGGCTGGAAACGATGGAAGTTGTAGTCCAACACTTCTAGAGGGCTCCAGGTTGTGGGAAGGCTAGTGTACAGTTATGGTGGATGCTGCCAAGATGGAGACAGTGCTCCAGTAGAAGTGGATTGACCTTCTAGAGTACCTAACTAGGGATCAGTTTCTCAGTAATGCCTGAAAAGCACATCCCACTTGCTATTGCCCTGGTGGCAGAACAGATTTGTAAACAGAAACTGTTTCTGCCCATGGGAGAGGACAACAACACGACGTTTGAAAGGGCAGCAGCCGAGCAGGTTGTGAAAAATGCCTATTTATATATTTTTATTATTTATTTATTTATTTATTGCATTTATATCCCACCTTTTTTCCTCCTTAAGGAACCCAAGGTGGCGTATGTAGTCCTCCTTCTCCTCCATTTTATCCTTACAACAACCACCCTGTGAGGTGGGTTGGGCTGAGAGTCTGCGACTGGCCCAAAGTCACCCAGTGAGCTTCCACGGCCAAATGGGGACTAGAACTCGGATCTCCCGACTCCCAGTCCAACACTCTAGCCGCTACGCCACACTGGCTCTCAATGATGTAGACCAAAACCTCTGGAGGACAAGGCTTAGGACCCTTAGATGGGGCAGGAGAAAGACTAGTTGATAAATGCACTTGGTGCAAAATAATCCCTGTTTGTTTTTTAAGAAAGGGAAATGTAAATCTTTTCAGAGTCTTATAAAACTTCATAAAATAAAAATTATAGTGTCCTCCAAGGAGATATGTATAAATATGAGAGATTATCTCTTTATCTTGTTTTCCTCTTTTCTTCATTCTAGAAAACACTGAACTGATTAAAATTGAAATATATTTTCCTCCTTTTTTGTTTCAAATGTGATGAAAAGAATTAAGAATCCTTTTCTAATGCAAATTTTTGAACCAAATGGAAAGTCTACTGAATACCTGAACAATCTAATATTGGATATAAAACCAGTGTCATATAATATATTCAATGAATAATAGATTTAAATGTTACTGGGGATGATCAAAACTGAAGGAAATATTTAAAAAATCTGAATTTTCCAATATCGTTCTGAATGATCTGAATGATACAAATATCAATAATGACCCTACTTGACATAAGGCTTCAGTGATTCATGCTCTGATAACCTTCCATTTTGATTACAGCAGTGCGTTTCAAGCAGGGCTGCCACTGAAGATGGCCCAGAAATTTCAGTTAGTACAAAATATGGTGGCTTGGGTACTGACTGGGTGTTATGGACATATTCCACCAGTATCAGATCATCTTCACCAGCTCACTCTTGGTTTCGATGCACAATTTACTGTGCTGGTGTTAACCTATAGATCCCTTCCCTATTTGGTGCCACAGGGCTTCTTCCCGTCAGGGTTTTTTTATCCCACAATTTTACCAGAGCTTCTGCTTCCAGATTCCTTGTGGGATTAATATGAGCTCCTTCACACTTCCTGGGGTATTTTGTTTGTTTGTTTGTTTGTATTGGAGGATTGGCTTTATGTGCAAATTCATTATGTTTCATTATACAGCCACTAGATGGCACTGTTGTTATAGTGCCACTTCCTCTTTACAAGGACAAATTCAAACTGCTTCAAACCACTTCTTTTTATTATTTTATTATTTCTGTTTCAAATAAAGCCATGGAAATGGTTGGAAAGCATGGGAGAGGCACTGGAGGTTGACGATGTCATGTAAAGGACCTGCAAACTTCCTAGGGATGCACGAAAGTCACTTACCTGGTCTCGCAGCTTGCTTCGCGGTGGGGGGGAGGCGCTTCGCTGCTCCCCCCGAAGTTCAGGCCGGGTGGGGGAGGCTTCCCGGCTCGCCCGGCCGAAATTCAGGCCGGGGAGAAGCGCCCCGTCTCCCCGGCCATGAACTTCAAAAGAAAAAAAAAAGAAAACAAACGCCCCTGTGATAGGCTACGTAACGATTAACGTAGCCTATCACGGCTAGATCTGCAAAGTCAGCCGTGATAGGCTACGTTAATCGTCACGTAGCCTATCACGGGTGACTTTGAAAAAAAAAAAAGTGCATACGCAAATGGCGGCTATTAGCCGCAAATGGCGGCTAATAAGGGCTATTTGCGTTGCCCTTATTTTCGCTGTAGTCTACGTAAATCTTTATGTAGACTACAGGGACCAAATAAGGAACGCGAATGGCGGCTCCCTATGGGGGCCGCCATTAGCCATACGTGCTTTTTTTTTTTTTTAAGTCACCCATGATAGGCTACGTGACGATTAACGTAGCCTATCACGGCTGACTTTGCAAATCTAGCCGTGATAGGCTACATTAATCGTTACGTAGCCTATCACAGGGGCATTTGCTTTTTTTTTACTTTTATTGGAATGGCGGCGGCGGCAGCCGGTCGAAAGACCAGCTGCCGCCCCCGCCCCTGACGAAGACCTGCCGAACCACCGCCGAGACCCGCCGCCGGGAGGGACATTCGTGAAAGGTAAGTCCCATCCCGGGGGGGGCGGGGGGGGCGGAGAATTTCTCCCCGAACAACCTTCGGAGGACCGAATGCGTTGGCACTCGGCCCCCCAAAGTTTCGGGGAGAAATTCTCCCCCATCCCTAAAACTTCCACCAATCTCAGTCGCAGGATAAAAGCTCCATGTGGAGAAGCCTGCATTATCTGAAGTAATGCCTCTTTCTGCATATCCCCACCCAAGCCCTGATGTATGGTGGTTGACTACTCAGGAGTGGGCCTTACTAGTGGCCCTTCCAGTTATGAAATGCCCTCCGCAGAGAGGTCCGCCTGATGCTTACTTTGCTATCTTTTCAGCACCAGGCAAAAATACCTTTTTATCCTCTCAGGCCTTTTAATCCTTTTCTGTCTCTGCTTCTATGTTGTGTAGTTTTGTCTTCATTATGTTTTTAGATTTTCTGGTGATACCTCTTTTAGCCCCTGCTGCTTTTAACTGATTCCCCTTTAAAATTATTGTTTTATTATGTTTTGATTTGATTTGCCTGCATCTGATTTGTGATTTTATTGTGTTATTGTATGTTGCTCGAGAGCAATTAGCTACAGGGTGACTAATAAACCTTAGGAATAAATAAATAATGCTGCAATGATATATCATGTCTGCTCAAAATGTGTGGATAAAATCAGTGCGCAATCCTAAGAGATCTGCCCTGGGTACTTGTAAGCCTTGGAACTTGGAGGCTTATGAGTTTCCAATGCAGAGTGGGAGCTGCATCACGCCTCCTGCTCTGCATTTTAGCTAGACGGATGATTTTGCCCATCTCGCATAGGCTTCGGGAAGGGGGAGGGAAGGAGGCTGGGGATGGCTGGGGATAGCTTGTATCTCCGCATCCTCAGACTCCTCCCCTCCAAACTCTGGGAATGTCCCCTTTAACCCCATACAAGCTCGCATTTGCAAGGTCATAAGAGCAGCCAGTACGGATCTCTCCACCCTGGCTGCGAGGGGAGGGGGCAGGGAGCACTGTTTCCAGGCTCCAAGCTCAAAGCTAGGGATGTACGAAAGTCACTTACCTTTCGCGGATTATGTTGATGGTGGGGGAGGAGGCATTCCGTCCCTCCCCCCGGAATCCTCGATGGGGGGGAAGCACTCCGTTCCTCCCCCCGGAATCCTCGATGGGGGGGAGGTGCTCTGTTCCTCCCCCCCCCAGAATCCTCTGCGGCCGGCTGTGCTCCACAGCAGCTCTGCGGAGCAGCCAGCCAGGCCCAGCCAGGCCAGAGCCGTCCGCAGCCGGATTTCCGGCCACGGAGGGCTCTGGGGGGGGGGAACCGCATACGCAAATGTCGGCGGCTATGGCCACTGCCATTTGCGTTCCTTGTTTTTGCCGTCTTAATCTTCGTAAATATTTACGTAGACTAAGACGGCGAAAATAAGGGGAACGCAAATAGCATAGCGGACGCCATTTGCATTCCCCTTATTTTCGCCGTCTTAGTCTACATAAATATTTACGTAGACTAAGACAGCCCAAAATAAGGAACCGTAGCTGCTGCCATTTGCGTACGCCTTTTTTTTTTTTTTTACCCAGTCATTTTAGGCTACGTAAGTTTTTACGTAGCCTAAAACGTCTGGGTAAAAACAAAAAAAAACGCGTACGCAAATGGTGGCGGCCGTAGCTGCCGCCATTTGCATATGCCTTTTTTTTTTTACCCAGACATTTTAGGCTACGTAAAAACTTACATAGCCTATCACGTCTCTGTAAAAAAAAAAAAAAAAACCTGCAAATGGCAGCAGCGGCAGCCGGTCGGAAGACCAGCCGCCGCAGCCACCGCAACTGCCGCAGCCTCCGCCTCAGCCGCTGCCCGGAAGATCCGCCACAGGTGAGTCTCATCCCGGGGGGGATCCACAGGGGGGCGGGGGGGGGTGGCAGGCCATTCCACCACAGATTTCAGGGGGCCAAATGCACTGGCATTCGGCCTCACCGAGATCCATGGCGGAATTCTCTGCCATCCCTACTCAGTGCCAGGAAAGCCAAACAATCCTACGTCCCCCAGATGCTGCCTAGGGAGCGTAGGATTGCTCTCTCAATGATGTATTACTCATATTTGTATCCTCAATGTTTCATTCTTATTCTGATTTCCTTTAGTTTATACTTCAGACTGCAGAACCTCTGATAGGTAAAAAGGCATCATTCTCATAGTTACATTCTTGGAGAAACTCTTAAAGGAAACTCTTGCCAGAAATTGTAAGATATCTACATTAGGAGTAAGGTGAGTTGAATGGCTAATGTGCATAACAACTGGCCATTGTGCACATTCACCATGCCTCGTGGAGAATGTATGCATTATCTATCAATTAAGAGGGAATTGTGCACATTTCCTACCATTATATATGCTCTCCAATGGGCCTTGGGTAGTGTGCATCTTAAAAATGTTTTGCACATTCTTCATCAATATGCATAATCTCCAAGAGGCCTTGGGGAATGTGTATATCTCAATAGGCTTTATACATTCTCTGAGTAATATGCATAATCTCCAAGACACACCAGAGAATGCATAGGTTGGCACAACTGTGCACACTGCCTGGTCAATATTCACTGTACAATATGCATAGTCTCCAAGAAACTTGCCCTTATTTTTTGTCTCTAGTTGCAGCAGTATTTTCAAGGCTCTAGGACTGGATACAGTCAAGTCAGAAATCTTTCCAGGTATAAATAGAGGATATGCATATCCTCTGAAATCGTGTCCCCAACTATCCCATAATGCAGGGATGGGCAACTTGTAGCTCTCCAAATGTTTTGACCTACAACTTCCATTAGCTCTAGCTAGCAGAGACATTCATGAGGAATCGTTTTCTGTGTTATTTCTTTATTTATTATTACTTTTATACCCCACCTTTTTTCCTCTTGCAAGGAATCTAGGTAGCTTACATGGTTCCTCTCCTCTCCATTTTATCTTCACAATAACCTTGAGAGGTAGGTTAGGCTGAAAGTCAGTGACTGGCCCAAAGTCACCCAGTGAGCTTCATGGCTGAGTGGGGACTGGAACTCTGATCCCACGAGTCCTAGTCCAACACTCTAACCACCACACCACACTATCTCTGAATGATGGGAGTTGAAGGCCAAAACCTCTGGAGGATCACAAGTTGCCCACCCCTGCCCTAAAGAGACTGCTACCATCAGGCCCCCAACCATCCTGGCACAATAGACCTAGCTGCAGTTAGCTCTTAAAAGTCTGGTTTTGAACCCCTGTGTATTCAACCATGTTATATCAAATTAGGGTGGACACCTCTTTTTACTGACAGGCTTCTCATCTTTAACAGCTATATACCAGGCAGGTACGACATGGTTCTCTCCATATGCCCACTGAACTTGGCCAGGGAAGATGGGTGAGCATTTCATTTTAGTTCATTTTTTGGTAAGAATTACCAAAATTCCCCCTTCATGGATCACTGCCTCATTGTGGCAAAGGGCCTTGCGTAACTCAGTGAAGCCATAAGCTATGCCGTGCAGGGCCACTCAAAACGGACAGGTCATGGTGGAGAGTTCTAACAAAATGTGATCCACTGGAGAAGGAAATGGCAACCCACTCCAGTATTCTTGCCAAGAAAACCCCATGGAACATATTAACTTGAGCACACTCCGGGAGAGAGCAGAGGACAGGAAGGCCTGGCATGCTATGGTCCATGGGGTCACGAAGAGTCGGACACGACTTAACGACTGAACAACAAACCAAAATTCACAAATGTCTTCATATTCAAGATGGAAAGAACTGAAGATTTAAGCAATTCAGAGGCAGGCAAAAGTGGCACTGACAGGTTGGTCCATCTCTATCCCTGCAGGCATTGCTAGTCACCTAAAAGATTCGGGGGCCAGGCCCATAGTGCACAAATCTGCATAAAATTTGCATATGCTAATTCATGCCTATATATGCAGGTTTAGAAATGATTACTAGGGTTTATTCAACCTTCACAGAAGGCAAAGCCCGCCAATTAATTTCTCATACAGATCACCTCAAATAAAATAAATTCTTCAGTTAAGTCACATCCCACCCCAGATCATCACAAATCAGTCGTTCCTCCTCAGATGCAACTGATTTGCAATCTTTCACTGTCCCTTCCCACACTCCCACCCAACCCACCCCCCACCATCCTACTTCCCTCTCTTTCTTTCCCTTCTGGAGGAAAATGGCTCACCTCATGCAATTAAACTTCGAAGAAAATCTTCCATTGACATCAATGGAAGGGGTTTTTTTCTAAGGGGGGGGTGTTCCAGCATCTGCAATCCCCCTTGAAAACCGCATGCTGCTAGGCAATTAAGTGTAGACGAGTCGTACCTGTCACTATTAAACAGTTAGAGGTTAGCTTACCTTGTGTGTAGTTACTACTTATTTATCAAAAGGATGATATGCAATAAACAGGCGGAAAGTATCATGTTAACCACCAGGGCTGGGCCATGAGCATAGCTTCATATGCCACACCATACTAATGGGCATTCAAAGAGCAATATTCCAACAGAATGCTCAGGTAATCCCATAAATATCGCCTCCATCGTTTGGGCCTTCTTACTTGGGACTGACATGTAATAAATAAGGCACAGCATTTTATAGGTAAACAACAGCAACTATGTGGAAGTCAGGCTAGCATCTAATTACGGAATTTTAGTCCTTTCTGGGTCTTGCCATTTGGTTCTGCTGTTGTGGTTTGTTGTTTCAGGCACTAAATTAGAAAGTGCCCTTCTCTTGGAAGAGGTTACTGAATACTATATTGTCATTTAAAAGCAAAAACGGATGCCTGCTTGCCAAGCAAGCCATGCAGGCTGTAAAAGCATGGGGAAAGTTTTAAAAGAATATGAAGGAACAGCAGAGACCCCAGGATATCTTAATTATATGTATCTCATCATTCTGAAAGAAAAGCATTCCTGACAGTTTCTTCAGGACTCTGTTTTTCATTCTTTTAAGGGAAAATAAGTGGATGCTCCATTTTTAAATATGCATAAGCCACTGCATCTTCTAGATCACTCTAAAACTAGGGACACTGCTGAAACTTGTAATTGGTTGGTTGGTTGGTAGGTCGAATTTATTAGATTCATAATTCCTGAATGCATAACGAGCCTAAACCTTGATCCAGCTAAATGGATCCAGCTAATATTTCCACAAAAAGCAAAGGTAGCTGTGATGGGCAGAAGAAAAATTCCAAAATCCACATTAGAGCAGTAATTTTATTAGGCCAGTTCAATGGTCACAAAAAATGTGCAAGCTTTCAAGTTCTCCAGATGTCTTCATCAGGCAAGATGTTACAAAAAACACAGTTTGGAGGTGGGTGAGAGAAGAAAAGAAAGGCTGAAGTGATGCTGTCTGAAGCCATGAGGTCTGCATGGCTAGAATCAGAATCTTAAGATGAAATGTGGGAGAAAGTTGTACACCTCTACCAGGTGCTGTGGTGGTTTCTCAATTCAAACTGAGATTGATTACAAGTTTGCTCACCGTGTTACCCAGTTCTTATGACCAATCTCAGATGAACATTCTCCATTATTCTTCTGAGATTTCATTGTGTGTGCGTGCACAACAAAGTGAATCTTGAGAACTGTAGTATGTCATCATGCTATGCATTCTGACATCCTGTGTTACTATGTTAAGTTCTCCTCTCTGATTAGCTGTTTTCAAAGCCCTACTGTTTACCCTGTGGTCAGTATAGAGCCGCTGGAGATGGTGCAAACAGGAGCTGCGGAAGAGGCTCCATACCAAACACAGCATAAACTGTGGGGCATGTGAAAACAGCCAATAGGAGAGGTGAACATAACATGGCAACACATGATGTCAGAATGCATAGCATGATGCCACACTACATCTATTAAAGCCCATATCTCCTCCCCTTTGCCCACCAGCTGCCCCAGGCTACACCACTCCCCCTAGGAAACTCCTCCTCCTTGAATTCCCTTCCTAATATCTCCTCCCAGTGCCAACCACTGGAGGATGGTGGCTCTGATTTTGGTGGGGCTTGGACCCCATTCTGGGTTTTAGTCAGAACCAACCAGAACTCTAAAGGAGCTATCCAAGGGGCTGAACTCTATCCCCAAAATTGGATCAGCACCTTAGATAGCTCCTTTAGAGTTCTGGCTGGTTCTGAGTAAAACCCAGAATGGAATGACCGCCCCGCCAAAATCAGAACCACCAGCCTCCACTGGTGGCTTCATGTAGGTCTCAAGGAAACTTTCACTTAACAAACAAGGGCAGAAAATCTATTTGATACTAGAGAAAAATGGTTGTAGTTGACTAGCTGGATACAGAAAGAAAATCAAGCCACAAATAAAAAAAGAAGAAGAAGAAGGGGTGGACACTAAACTATGTGGCTGTTCCTTCAAATGTGATTGGTTTGTTGAAGGATTTCAGATCCAAATTGTTGCACTGATTGGTTTGGAAAGCAGTAACTAAAGGGTTAAGTTAAGTGACATTATTCTATGAACATGAGCACTGCAAACAGGATGTTCAAATTTCCTTCGGAAAGTAAAGGGTACCAACCAACATCAGGACATGTGCAGAAATAGAGGAGTTTAGATGCTTTAACCATGCAAACCACGCAGGTGCTCATAATCAATCTAAATCTGAACAACACAAATACTACAGTTTGTTTCATAGCCATCCAAGTTTGGTACACCTACAGGCATTGTGAGCATAACAGATTTTACCGATGAACTTCCTAGTTTTGAGTTTGGCTGCATCCCTAGTAGTGACGTATGATGTCACGATGCACAGGATCGGAAAAGACCACTATAATGTGCATGGTACATTCCCAAGATGCACTTTGGAGAGATGCATTGACAAGAATGTGCAATTTTATCATCCACTCAAATGAATGGAGAACTTTTAGCAAAGCTTATAAGGATGGATTAGTAACATGGCAGGTTAACTACAATTTCTGTTGTGGTAAGTTTGCCCATCGCTCTATAAAGTAACTTCCAGGGTTAGCAAGGTCAAGTAGCTGCTGAGACCCAAATCCTAACTTCAGATCCCATCAGCCCCAGACATCATGGCCAATGGCTATGCTGGCTGCGTATGATGGGGGTTGTAGTCCAACATATCTGGAGGGCACTAGGTTGGGGAAGTACTATTGCATGTACACTCAGTAGCAAACTTGGGTGTATACTGTGTAGCTATGTAATGTATGAAACAGCCCTGCATGCTATATATACATGAAAGCCACAAACCCAGCCAAGATAGATGACAACTTCACTTCACTAGTTACATTTGATTTTAAGTGCCTGTGAAAAGGAGTTCAATGCCTGGGATTTGTGCCTTTCTTCACATGCCACTAGCTGCCTCCAGGAATAAGGGCAAAGAAAGCCAAGTAGAAACAAGATGCAAACAACAGCAACAACAATAAAAAAAACCCTCTCTCACCAGTCTTAAAAAAGAGAGGCATTGTGATCTGAATCCTTCTGCTGAAGAGGGAAAAAAAGGACATTCACAAGCATGTCCCACATGCCGTATGACGCACAGACTTCCTTCTAAACATAGAGCATATTATCAGTGTGGCTGTACATATAAACAAGTGAGTGACTGTTGAACACCATGTTTATCTAATGGCCCATAATAGAATGAAAGAGCACAATAGGAGTGAGCTGAAAAACGTATGTTTCAAGCTAGTACAATTCCTTTTTTTCCCCCTTCCCCCAAAAGTGGAAAGGGTGGGAGGGAGCATTACACAAGACAGATCACACAGCTGTCCAACAGGCACTGAACCGTAGCACAAGGGCCTTGTTTAGATAACCAGTGAATCTTTTACTTATTCTTAGTAGAAAACACCAGAGCAGAGGACGACTGTGCAAGAATATAAACAGGGTTTAGGAGACCCATTTTGCATTGTACACGTATTTCAGCTCTGGATTCTCCACAGCTACGATGAATCTGGGGACTTGGAAGGCCTAGGGTCCAGCATACTACTTGGCAAAGTAGTAGCAGGAATCATGGCAAGCCATTATTTCTGTAGACTACAATTGTCTCAGTTCTGAAAAAGTGGGATTTCCAGCACTTTCCCTAAAGAACATTTGCTATGCCAACTTGAACTTCCCTGGGGAACTGATAGATAGCTCAAAATGAGAAAGCTGCCATGAGATGTGCCTGAATCTTATTTATATTTATCACAGCATTCTTGAGGGGTGGGGGAGGGGTTTAATTGTAGAGCCGACACGGCAATGCAATTTTACAATGACCAACTGCTTTGGTTATGGAAATTAGACACCTTCGTAAACACAGGCAATAGGTATATGAAATTAACATCTTATTGAGACAAAATGATATCAGGTGTATGAGATATGGTGTACATGATTAAACTTACAAATATAATCGGAGTAAGGGAAGGGAGTCAACGACATAATCAATTTATTGACACCATAATGAGTTGAGGCAGCAGTCAATTTGACGCTACCACTAATGTGATTATGTTGTGCTACCATTAGCGCACCACCAATAGCATTTGCTGGCATGAGTTGCTCACATTCGCTTCCAGGAAAATCCATTGCACCAGCAAACGCTATTGACATTGCGCTAGCGGTCGCTTATGCTAGGGCAATGTAATGTATGATAGCAGCAGTGTCGAATTGGATACTCTCCTAAGCTCTATACATAGTCATAGAATTTGTTGTTGTTGTTGTTGTTCAGTCATTCAGTTGTGTCCGACTCTTCGTGACCCCATGGACCATAGCACACCAGGCCTTCCTGTCCTGCCCTCTCTCCCAGAGTGTGCTCAAGTCCATATTCATTGCATCGGTGATCCTATCAGCCATCTCATCCTCTGCCATCCCCTTCTCCTTTTGCCTTCAATCTTTCCCAGCATCAGGGTCTTTTCCAGTGACTTGTCTCTTCGCATTAGGTGGCCAAAATATTTGAGCTTCAGCTTCAGTATCTGTCCTTCCCATGAGCAGTCAGGGTTGATTTCCTTTAGGACTGACTGATTTGACCTCCTTGCAGTCCAGGGGTAGGGATGTACGAAAGTCACTTACCTTTTAACGAAATTGATTGGCGGTGGGGGGGGAGGCGCTCCGTCCCTCCCCCCCAAATTCTGGCCGGGGGGGAGGCGCTCCGTCCCTCCCCCCCGCCAAATCCTGGCCAGCCGGGTCTGCAAATGGTGGCAGCCATAGCCGCCGCCGTTTGCATCCCTGCAGTCAGCCGTGATAGGCTACGTGTTTACGTAGCCTATCACGGCTGATTTAAAAGAAAAAAACGCACGTACGCAAATGGCGGCGCCCATGGGCGCCGCCATTTGCGTTCCTTATTTTGACACGTCTTAGTCTACCTAAACATTTACGCAGACTAAGACGGCGAAAATAAGGGGAACGCAAATAGCGTAGACGCTACGCTATTTGCGTTCCCCTTATTTTCGCCGTAGTCTACGTAAATGTTTACGTAGACTAAGACGTGCCAAAATAAAGAATGCAAATGGGCGCCACCATTTGCGTACGCGCGTTTTTGTTTTTGTTTTTTTACTCAGCCGTGATAGGCTACACTTTACGTAGCCTATCACGGTGTTTTTTAAAATTTAGCCGTGATTGGCTACGTAAATCTTTACGTAGCCTATCACTTTTTTTGCTTTTTGTTTTCTTTTTAACTTGGAAATGGCGGTGGTGGCAGCCGGTCGGAAGACTGGCCACCGCAGCTGCTGCTGCCGAACCGCCGCTGGAGCCGCCGCTGGAGCCGCTGCCACCAGGAAGATTCGCCGAAGGTAAGTCCCGTCCTGGGGGGGTGAGGGGGCAGACCGTTTTGCCACCGATTTCGGGGGGCCGAATGAGCTGGCATTCGGCCTCCTCGAGATTCATGGCGAAATTCTCTGACATCCCTACTCATAAGAGTCTTCTCCAGCACCACAGTTCGAAAGCAAAGATTCTTCGGCACTCAGCCTTCCTTATAGTCCAGCTCTCATTGCTACTGGGAAAACCATAGCTTTGATTATACGAACCTTTGTCGCCAACCCACTCCAGTATTCTTGCCAAGAAAACCCCATGGAATGTATCACAAGTCATAGAATAGACTAATCTAAAAGTTAGAATAGACTCACGAGTCTCATTGATTTCAATGGAGGTGGTCTAGCATGACTAAGTATGGCTCCAACCCTATATATTGGACTTCAAGATGCTGCACATCCATATTCATTATTATGAATATTATAGAATATTAGTTTTGTTTACATGTATATTTGTATGTAAGATATCCTTGTGGTTTGAAAATAAAAGCAAAAACAAAAGGACCTTATTGGATGTACCTTGCCCAAATGTTTTAGACTTGTCACTTTTGGCCGACAGGAAGACAGTGGCTATAAAATGGGGGGGGGGGATTCCGCTCCCCATGTATTTATTGTTTGTATATGTTAGTTCCTCCTGAAGATTTAAATGACATTTTTACTAATGTTGGGCAAAAGTTGGGCAAATTTTCAGAAGCATATGCGTACATTAGTAACCATAAAGAAAAATGTTGTGTTGTTCCTGGCAGAAGTGACAAACCAACTATCTGCAACTAGATCCCATTGTTCAGGACAGTTCAGTGGCCAATTGTCCCTTGTTTCTCTATACCAAGAGTGGTCGACCCCACCCAGCACACCATGCACAACATGATGGATGTACCGATCAGGCTGAAACTTAAAACAAAAGAACTGAAACTTCTTTGTTGTTCACCATCATTGAGTATCCATTAAGATCATGCACCCAACTGAGACTCCAGTTGCTCTCAGAAGTAACAATTCAGTCCTCTTCCTGCTGGGCTTATATTCCCAGAGACATAACTGCCTGCTAGCAATTACCTTTGATACACTAGCAGACATTTCCTGAGGGCAATGAGAAACCTCAGGGGAAAAGCTGTTGGCTGGGGCTTCTTGATGTCTGAGCCAGTCTTTGTCATCTCAACCAGAGTGGGCCTTGCATGCCACTGATTAGCTTTTTTTATAGGTGTTAACAGTGTAGCTGAAGGAACAATGCACTTGGAAGATAGTCCACCTATCTACATATGGTTTAAAAAAAAAAAAAGCTTGTGGGTCCTTTTCATCAGAATAACAACAGATTAGTCACTATTTAGAAAATAGCTTTCATCATATGTTATTTGCATGTCAGATCAAGACACATTTGTTTCAGTAGAAATCACTGTTCATGCCATTTCATTAATAACCAACTCACATGACATGGGAAAGGATACTCTCTCCTTTTTTCTCTTTCCAGATGTAGTTGACTTTCTTACATCCATTTGGATTTGAGTTTGATGACTGATCATGTGAAGAGAGTGTCATTCCAGATGAAGGGTCTGATATATTAAATGCCTTGGGCTTCATGTTTCATGCTGGTGGGTTAAAGATGTTTCCATCAGCAGCTGATTTGATGATTATATTGTGCCATTCTGGACCTTTTTTGTTCTGGTCATTTCCAAAGCTAAAATTAGCTCACAGCTTCCTGTATACCCAACAATTTCCTCCGTTTTCCTCCAACCTGCAAAAACAAATAACCTGAGAATATTGGGTTGTGTTCAGTGTTAGTCCTACTCATAGTAGATCCATTAAAATGAATGGGACTTAAGCTAGGCTATCATCGGATACGATCCATTAAATCCTTGGGCCAAATTGAAACACTACTGCACTAGCAAATAAGTGTTTAGGGTGGAACCAGCACAATATTGCAAAACATGGTATTATAACCACATTTCCACAATATTATCACCGCTTTAAAGGCAGTCACACCTAGGGATGTACGAAAGTTCCGCCACGGATCTCAGGGAGGCCAAATGCCAGCGCATTCAGCCCCCCGAAATCGGTGGTGGAACAGTCCGCCCCCCCCGCCCCCCGGGACGGGACTTACCTGGGGCGGATCTTCCTGGCGGTGGCAGCTCCGGCGGCAGCTCAGGCGGCGGTGCGGTGGCGGCGGCGGCGACCGGTCTTCCAACCAGCTGCCGCTAGGGATGGGGGAGAATTTCTCCCCGAAACTTCGGGGGGCCAAGTGCCAACGTATTCCGCCCCCCGAAGTAGTTTCAGGGAGAAATTCTCCTCCCCCTCGACCCCCCCGGGATGGGACTTACCTTTCCCGATGTCCCTCCCGGCGGCGGGTCCCGGCGGCGGTTCGGCAGGTCTTCGACAGGGGCAGAGGTGGCAGCCGGTCTTTCAACCGGCTGCCGCCGCCGCCATTCCAATAAAAGTTAAAAAAAAAAAACGCCTCATGATAGGCTATGTGACGATTAACGTAGCCTATCACGGCTAGATTTGCAAAGTCAGCCGTGATAGGCTACGTAAATCATCACATAGCCTATCACGGGTGACTTAAAAAAAAAAAAAAGCGGGTACGGCTAATGGCGGCCCCCACAGGGAGCCGCCATTCGCGTTCCTTATTTGGTCGCTGTAGTCTATGAAAAGATTACGTAGACTATGGCGAAAATAAGGGCAACGCTATTACTACAGCGACCAAATAAGGAACGCGAATGGCGGCTCCCTATGGGGGCCGCCATTTGCGTACACGCTTTTTTTTTTTTTTAAGTCACCCGTGATAGGCTATGTGATGATTTACGTAGCCTATCACGGCTGACTTTGCAAATCTAGCCGTGATAGGCTACGTTAATCGTCACATAGCCTATCACGAGGCGTTTTTTTTTAACTTTTTATTTCGCAGCCGGGCGAGACGAGTCGCCTCCTCCCCAGGCTGAATTTCGGCCGGGTGAGGCGGGAAGCCTCCCCCCCGGCCTGAATTTTGGCCAGGCGAGGAGGGAAGCCTCCCCCCCCGGCCTGAACTTCGGGGGGAGCAGCGAAGTGCCTCCCCCCCACCGCGAAGCAAGCTGCGAGACCAGGTAAGTGGCTTTCGTGCACCCCTAGCTGCCGCCACCACCATTTCCAAGGTTTTTTTTTAAAAAAAGTGATAGCCTACGTAAAGATTTACGTAGCCTATCACGGCTGAGTAAAACAAAAAACAAAAAAACGCGCGTACGCAAATGGCGGCGCCCATGGACGCCGCCATTTGCATTCCTTAATTTGGGACATCTTAGTCTACGTAAACATTTACGTAGACTACGGCGAAAATAAGGGGAATGCAAATAGCGTAGATGCTACGCTATTTGCGTTCCCCTTATTTTCGCCGTAGTCTACGTAAATGTTTACGTAGACTAAGACGTGCCAAAATAAAGAACGCAAATGGCGGCGCCCATGGGCGCCACCATTTGCATATGCACTTTTTTTGTTGTTGTTTTTTACTCAGCCGTGATAGGCTGTGTAAACATTTACGTAGCCTATCACGGCTGACTGCAGGGATGCAAACGGTGGCGGCTATGGCCACTGCCATTTGCATCCCTGCTAGCCAGCGGCCGGATGTCCGGCCGATGGTGGAGCCGGCCGGCGGCTCCGCAGAATCCCTGCGGAGCAGAGCCGGCCGGCCAGGATTCCGGGGAGGGAGGGATGGAGCACCTCCCCCCCCGGCCAGAATTTCGGGGGGAGGGACAGAGCACCTCCCTTCCAGCATCAGCATAATCCACAAACAGGTAAGTGACTTTCATACATCCCTAGTCACACCACATGTGTGAAGAGTCATGGTGCTGAAGGGTCATGGTGTTGCATCAAAGACACTGAAAAATAACCACTGGCAGAGAGAAAAGCACAGGTCTACATAGAATAGCACTTCACACGTCGTATCTTGGAAGTTCATATTTAAGTTTGGCAGTATATACCTAAAAATGTAGTGTGTGAAACCGCATTTGGAAAAAAATATAATTCATACAGGTGCGCCCATTACAGAGCCAGGATTGGCTACAGACCCCTGTCAAGTGGAAACTGAAGTATGCTGTCACATAATATGAGGAATTGTCCTTAACAAGATTCTTGCATCTTTAAATGTCTGTAACGTCGTTACTACTAAACCTTCTCTGATAGAGGAGAAACTCAATGGGCCTGTTCCCACATAACAGTGACAAAGCATGGGTCATTAACCCATGATTTGCCACCATGCATGTCAGGGAGGTTCCATGGCCATTTTGCACATTCAACCTCCGATCAGCCCAGCCAGCTGGAGGTTTTTACATGATGTCCGAACCCATGATTTGCCACCATGCATGTCAGGGAGGTTCCATGGCCATTTTGCACATTCAACCTCCAATCAGCCCAACTGGAGGTTTTTACATGATGTCCGAACCCAGACAGTATGGGTTAATCGTGGCTTAAACAACCCACAGTTAATGTAACTACTAATTGTAAGTTAATGGTGTGTTGCTTAACCTATGATTAACCTATGGTGTTTGGGTTAGGATATCATGTAGCGACCTCTCCGATCAGCCTGAGGAGAGGTTGAATATGCAAAATGGCTGCAGAATGCACCTGGAACATGCCACAGCAATCATGGGTTAATTAACCCATGATTTGCTGTCAATATGTGTGAACCAGGTCAAAGTTTCTTCTTAAGAAGGAAAACTCCAACCTCCAAATCTGACAGCTGTGACCCTTAATACAGGGGATAGGGGCACTCTCCCCCAGTGAATCCCAGATCCCTCTTTTCATCCCCTCTCCTTTCCACTTCCATGTCTGTCCATCCTCCACCACCATTCACTGACCTTTTTTTGTTTTGTTTTTAAAGGGAAGCACTCTGAGCCTGCTCTGGCTGCATTTGAACACAAAAACATAAGCAGAGCCCTGCTGGATCAGACCAAGGGTCTATCTAGTCCAGCATTCTGTTCACACAGTGGCCAACCAGCTGCCCACGGGAAACCCACAAGCAACAGCACCCTCCTGCCCATGTTCCCCAGCAATTGGTGTACATAGGCTCACTGCCTCTGGTACTGGAGGGAGCACATAGCCATCAGGACTAGTAGCCCTTGATAGCCTTTTCCTCCAGGAATTTGTCCAACCCCCTTTTAAAGCCATTCAAATTGGTGACCATCTCTACATCCTGTGGTACCGAGTTCTGTGGTTCCACAACTATGCGCTGTGTGAAGAAGTCCTTCCTTTTATCTGTCCTGAATCTCCCACCAATCAGCTTCATAGGATGACCCCGGGTTCTAGTATTATGAGAGAGGGAGAAAAATATCTCCCTATCCACTTTCTCCACACCATGCATCGTTTTCTACACCTCTATCATGTCTTCCCTTACTCACTTTTTTTCTAAGCTAAACAGTCCCAGACATTTTAACCTTTCCTCATAGAGGAGTTACCCCAGATCATTTTAATTGCCCTTTTTCTGCACTTTTTCCACCTCTACAATATCCTTTTTGAGGTGTGGGGAACAGAACTTATGCAGTATTCTAAGTGTGGTTGCACATAGATTCGTATAATTTGCCTGGTTGCTCCCTCCCATGTCTCTCCCTGCCATGAAAGCTCTGTGGCTTTCAGGCCTAATGCTGAGCATGCACACTGAGCATGCACACCCAGTAGTTTCCGGTAGTTTCTCCAGTACTGATGCATCATGGGGAAGAAAGGCTCAGGCAGGGAGGGCACCCTGGAGAATTGATTCCCCACGCAATGCCATATTGGCGCCCTCTGAGCAATCCAGAAGCTTGGCACCAGGCAAAGGCACTCCCAGGCACCAGAGTCCCTTGGTAAGGAAGGGCAAGTCCTGAGCCACTCACAATTCCAACAATGAACCACGTGGCTGCACAGGGCTACTCCATGCAACCAGCGCACAGGAAAGGCAGAGACAGAGAGCAGGAGCTCCATCCATGTTTAAAATAACAAACATTGCTTTTTTTCTTGGGAGGAGGAAGAGGAAGGAGTGGGGGAGAGAGAGAGCATGAGCTGGTTCCTTTTGCTGTGTGGACTAACAGGCAGGATGAGTGAGTTTAAAGTAATTAAAAAATAAAAGGTCGGGGGGGTGTCAGAGAGAGAGAGACAGAGACAGACAGAAAGAGAACACACACATGCCTGTGTAACTTGCTTTATAAAGCACTGCAGTTGACCGATAATACAAGTTTGGTTTAGTTTATCTAGCCAACATATACTACAGTTGGCTCTGAACTGGTCTACTCATGGTTCAAAGAGTTGAAAGGGTCAATTCTACCAAAGCCGATCTTTGAGCCACTGTGTTAGAATTCAAAGCTTATGGTTGGTTAGTTTTCCGTTTTTGCTGTCTGACATTTATTTATTTATTCACTCATTCATTCATTCCATTTCATTTCTATACCCCCCAATACCAAAGCTCTCTGGGCAGTTTACAAAGCTTAAAAACATTTAAAAATACAATATACAAATTTTAAAAGCCAGTTCCATAAAAAACACATGAACAGACAATATACACAAGAACATATACCTAAGCAACTTCAACAAGCAATCTCAAAGGAAACAACCATAACCATACGTCATTCCAGGATCATTCCAGGATAGAGAGACAGAGAGACAGAGAGAGCACGCATGCAGTGGCCAGACCACCAGGATTCTTCTCAATCTAAAAGGTAGGTAGCGCTTCCCTCTTTTTGTGGCCATTTTTTTTCCTTTTCTTGGCCATCTTACAGTGCAAGACAGTACATGTCTACTCAGAAGTAAGTATCAGTGAGTTCCGTGGGACTTACTCCCAGGTAAGTGTGTATAGGTTGCACCCTTGATCTCCTTTCTGGCTCCCCACTGCCCCTTTTCTTAGTTGTAGTTGCTCAGGCATTTTTGTTTTCCCATTTGGGGTTGCTCTGTGGATGTGGAAACGGGGATTTTGGATGCTGAGGCCGTGCTGAGGCATGGAGTCAGGGATGTGTGGGAGGGTGCTCATGTAAACATATGTATTTGTAGACGTTCAGAACTTGGTGACCAGGCTAAACAGCATTTTAGATGTTTTCCTGTGTGGCTCTGGGGATATCATCATCATCACCACCACCACCACCATCATCACTGTGTCCCCTTTTGCAATGGGCTGCTCCTGGGTTCCAAAGACTGATTTTCTGTATGGTTTTGAGGATATCATCATCATCAAAATCATCATCATTTTGTGCGGCTGTGTGGATTCTCCTGCGCTGTTTTGTACTTATGGATTTAGGTACAAAATCCATAATAAGGAATAAGTTCCTTTATTCTCTGTGCAATGGGCATATGGGTCCAAAGGGCCGCTTTTGTCTGGCTGTGTGAATTCACCCCCATTGCACATACATCATGTGCCTCAGTTTCCGCTTTCTGCAGTATGGGTTGAAGATTCCAAACACTGCTCCGCCTCTGCTGAGCCCTTGGCTCCACCTTCTGCCCCACCGGTCAGACTGGACACCAGCTGCCACTGAAACCTTCCTTTGTTTGTTCCAAATAGGCTATTTGCTCCATATCCTACAAGCAAAACCAGGGCACACTGAACATGATAGGGGGCTGACAGCTGTTCTGATTGTGTATGTTACTTTTTATTATTTTGAGTAAAATATCTGAGGTTCCAATTAACTGCCATTTGGGAAATTACAAATGACAAGTGCCTGTGAAATTCTGGAATATGGTGTGTTGAACTTATTTCTACATCTCAGTAAGGGAATGTTAATTATTTCACAATAAGCATGAATGACAGAATTTTTTTGGCTTTTGCCTCTTGCTGGAAAATTATGGATCTGCTAGTTCTGTTTACTTAAGTGTTTCTGAATGCTCTGATGGAGACAAGAATTCTAGCAGTCTTGCCAATTCTCCCCCCACACACACATTACTGTTTAAAAAAACAAAACAAAACACTGCTGACTCTGAACAACAGCAAATATAGCAGCTAAACTGAATTTTGTCTCTCCGCAAACTGTGGCTGTGATGCCCAAATGGTTTAGATCTAAAACAATCCCATGATGTTGGTGGAATTGTCCTAGAAAATGTGAGCTGTTGGACATAATGACTAGCTTACACAGTGACTGAGTCTGGATGATCGCAAAGGGGAACGAAGCTATCATGGCTTCTCCTCCTTGCCCCCTACGCACAACCTCTATTTGCATAATTACCACAAAGCAGTGCAGGTTGCCATGTCGTCTGAACAGCATGTACACACCCTAAAACCCACAGTGTGCAGTAGAGGTTGTAGGGTGGATAAAAAGACACCCCACCATGCCATGCGCCCTGTTTGGACAACACACCAATTCGCACTGCATCATGGAGAATTATACAAATGGCGGTCACATGCACAGCATGCGCAGGGCTGGATGGAGAAGCCACGATGGCTTCTTCACCCATTGCGATCGTCCAAACGCAGCTGGTAATAGCGCTTTTCTTCCTTTGCTCAGCACTTCTTACAGGTGCACCGTGTGGTGGTATCCACATATAGCTGGAATTTGTTGAGGGGTTCAGTACAATGGGTTCAATACGGGGGATTCTCACACCACCACTATTTCAACAAGACGCAAAAGTAGGGATGGACGAAAGGGACTTACCTGGTCCCGCAGCTTGCTTCGCGGTGGGGGGGAGGCACTTCGGTTCTCCCCCCGAAGTTCAGGCGAGGGGGGGGAGGCGCCCCATCTCTCGCCGCCGAAATTCAGGCCGGGGAGGAGCGCCCCGTCTACCCGGCCGCGAAAAAAAAAAGTAAAGTAAAAAAAAAACCACACACACCCGTGATAGGCTAAGTAACAATTTACATAGCCTATCACGGCTAGATTTCCAAAGTCAGCCATGATAGGCTATGTAAATCGTCACGTAGCCTATCACGGGTGACTATGAAAAAAAAAAAAGGAACGCTATTTGCGTTGCCCTTATTTTCGCTGTAGTCTACGTAAATCTTTACGTAGACTAGACATGCCAAACTAAGGAACGCAAATGGCGGCGCCCCATGGGTGCCGCCATTTGCGTACGTGCTTTTTTTTTTTTCAAAGTCACCCATGATAGGCTACATGACGATTTACGTAGCCTATCACGGGTGTGTTTTTTTTTTTAACTTTCCTTTTTTATTTTGCAATGGCGGTGGCAGCCGGTCAGAAGACCGGCCGCCGCCACCGCCAAAACGCCGCCGAACCTCTGCCGGGACCCACCACCGAGAGGGACATTCGCATGAGGTAAGTCCCATCCTGGGGGGGCGGGGGGCCGGCGGAGAATTTCACCACCAATTTCGGGGGGCAGAATGCTTTGGCATTCGGCCTCCAGGAGATTCGTGGAGAAATTCTCCGCCATCCCTACGCAAAAGTGTGATTGCTGAACATCAACATCCAGTGACCTTTTGAACAATCCAAAACTATATGCCATGTGGTTGTATCCATATTGTACCTAAAAAAGGAAAAAGGAAAAAAAAACCTGTTCTCAATATGATATCTGTCCAACATGCTTGCGCTTTGGAGGAAAATCTGCAAACCTGGCCTTTGTGTCTAGCCTCAAGGAACAGAAATTTGGGTTGGATCCAGATTTAGTTGTGCACAACTGGGTTGGCAGAGGCCAACTTCCCTGCCCCCTCCCCACAGTGCTATATAGGGGGTCAGAGGTAGGGATGTCAGAGAATTCCGTGACAGATCTCGGTGAGGCCGAATGCCAATGCATTCGGCCCACTGAAATCCATCGTGGAACGGCCTGCCCCCCCCCAACCCCCGCGGATCCCCCCCAGGGAGACTTACCTGGGGCGGATGTTCCGGATGGCAGCAGCTCCAGCGGCGGCTTCGGCGGTGGCAGCAATGGCGGTTGGTCTTCCAAACGGCCGCCGCTGCCGCCATTTGCAGTCTGTTTCCCCCCCACATAGACATGATAGGCTACGTAAAGACTTACATAGCCTATCACATCTGGGTTTTTTTTAAAAAAAAACGCATACACAAATGGCGGCGGCTACGGCCGCCGCCATTTTTGTTCCTTATTTTTTGCCGTCTTAGTCTACGTCAATATTTACATAGACTAAGACGAAGAAAAGAAAGGGGAATGCAAATAGCATAGTGGGCGCTATTTGCGTTCCCCTTTCTTTTCTTCGTCTTAGTCTACGTAAATATTGACGTAGACTAAGACGGCAAAAAATAAGGAACACAAATGGCGGCGGCCGTAGCCGCCGCCATTTGTGTATGAGTTTTTTTTTAAAAAAAAAACAGATGTGATAGGCCCACTATGCTATTTGCATTCCCCTTTCTTTTCTTCGTCTTAGTCTATGTAAATATTGATGTAGACTAAGATAGCGAAAAATAAGGAATGCAATTGGGGGCGGCCATAGCCACCGCCATTTGCGTACACGTTTTTTGTTGTTGTTGTTGTTACCCAGAGCTCTCCGCAGCCGAAAATCCGGCTGCGGACGGCCCTGACCTGGGCCTGGCTGGCTGCTCCGCGGAGCTGCCGTGGAGCACAATCGGCTGTCAAGGATTCCGGGGGGGAGAACTGGATCGCCTCCCCCCCTGTCGAGGATTTCGGGGGGGATGGTCGGAACGCCTCCCCCCCACCATGGACAAAATCTGCGAAAAGGTAAGTCACTTTCGTACATCCCTAGTCAGTGTAGTGGGCGCTATTTGTGTTCCCCTTTCTTGTCTTCGTCTTAGTCTACGTAAATATTGATGTAGACTAAGACAGCGAAAAATAAGGAACGCAATTGGCGGCCGCCGTAGCCACCGCCATTTGCGCACTTTTTTTTTTTTTAAACCCAGACATGATAGGCACGTAAGTCTTTATATAGCCTATCACATCTATGGGGGGGGGGAAGAAAAAACACTGACTGCAAATGGCGGCAGCGGCAGCCATTCGGAAGACCAGCCGCCGCCGCCACTGGAGCTGCTGCCGTCCGGAACATCCTCCCCAGGTAAGTCTCGTCCAGGGGGGGATCCACGGGGGGCAGGGGGTGGCAGGCCATTCCACAATGGATTTCGGGGGGGCCAATGCACTGGCATTCGACCTCACCGAGATCCGTTGTGGAATTCTCTGACATCCCTAGCTACCGCCATTTGCGTACGCTGGGTTTTTTTCCCCCTGCTGTGATAGGCTACGTAAATATTTACGTAGCCTATCATGGCTAAATACAGGGATGCAAATGGCGGCGGCTACGACAGCCACCATTTGCGTCCCTGCAGGGCTGCCCAGCGGCCGGATGTCCAGCTGCGGGTGGCCGGAGCCAGCCGGCGGCTCCGCAGCTTGGCCGCGGAGCGAAGCCAGCCGGGCAGGATTCCGGGGGGGAGGACCGAATCGCCTCCCCCCCCATCGAGGATTCTGGGGGGAGGGACGGAGCTCCTCCCCCCACTGCGGAAACAGAACGGAACGGAAGGTAAGTGTTCCGTCCATCCCTAGTCAGAGGATCCTAATGAACGTGATAGGCAGATGCAGGGGGATACGTAGCATTTCTCAGGGTGTGTGTGGTAGTGCTGTCTTGGGGAGGAGGGGGCAGGGAAATCTCCTTCCGTCAGCCCAGTTGCACACACCTAAATCTGGATCCAACCCATTGTGTCTCCATTTACATTGTGTCTTCAGCCGCACAGTTCTTCAAATTTACAAAATGGGTTGTAAACACCATAATGCTATAAAATCCCCAGGTTCTATGTACTGCTATAGGCATGCACAACCTGTGCAGATCAGAGACAATAGAATTAGAATCTGAATCTCTTTAATGTTGTATGTACATAAGCCAGTTTATGGGTTTCATTTTTCCTCATACAACAAAAACACATGAAGCCAGTGTGGGGCTATCCAGATGAAGGCAGGGGGGAGCTATGAAGATACAAACAGAATTTCTCAATAGTTTCCATTAATTTCTATAGGAAAAAATGAATGGGCTGTATTCTGGAACAAAAGGTGGCAATCCAAAATGCTCCCATGCCCCCTAATACAAAAGGGGGCCACTTCCTCCCATCTGTGTCGCTGCTTACTTTCTTCCACAGTAGCGAGCGGCCCCAGCTTCACGCTGAGTTTCATACAGAGATGCCTGTGCTCAAGGGAGCTGTCAAGGGTTGGACACACTGTGCCCACCCTGTCTGAGTGAAGGCATGCCCGCTGGTACACCCAGGCACATCCCCTGCTGTGATGTACCCCTATAGCCCCCCAAGGGAGGGGTCTGCCCACTCCATTCCCCTGAAGGGGGCTGTACCACAGCAGGAAAAGGGCAAGTATACAGCTGCATCCCTTGGCCTACTAATCTCCTCTGGCTGAAAACTGTATGGACTGCAAAGCTATGTGCTGGTTAGGGAAGTTTGCCTCTAGTGGCTAAGTCCAGACTTCAACCACATGGACATATTTAAATTAATATAATTACAATTATATTAAAATTTATAATTAATTAATGTGTCTCAAAAACAAAATAACCCCAAGGTGCACACAGGTAGGGTCCCCTTAGTATGCATGCCAACTTTCAGGTGTCTAAGATTTATGGTTTTAGTGCTATGGCACTGATGGACAGACGGACAGACAGACATACTCTTTTATTATTGTAGATCAGTCAAATGTCCCCACTGATAATACAAAGTAAAGGAGCTCCAGTCAGGAAAACTGCTGGCGGGCACAACAACAGAATAGAATTTATATTAAGATATTCAATGACCTCCTTGCAGTCCAGGGGACTTGTAAGAGTCTTCTCCAGCACCACATTTCGAAGGCATCAATTCTTCAGCACTCAGCCTTCCTTATAGTCCAGCTCTCACAGCCATACGTTGCTACTGGGAAAACCATAGCTTTGATTATATGGACCTTTGTCGGTAAGGTGATGCCTCTGCTTCTTACTATGCTGTCTAGGTTTGCCATTGCTTTCCTCCCAAGGAGCAAGCGTCTTTTAATTTCATGGCTACAGTCACCGTCTGCGGTGAACTTGGAGCCCAAGAAAGTAAAATCTGTCACTGCTTCCATTTCTCCCCCTTCTAGATGCCAGGAAGTGATGGGGCCAGATGCCATGATCTTAGTTGTTTTAATGTTGAGTTTCAAACCAGCAGGTGGTATCATCTGCGTATCTGAGGTTGTTGATAATTCTCCCAGCAATCTTAATTCCGACCTGTAATTCATCCAACCCGGCATTTCTCATGATGTACTCTGCATATAAATTAAATAAGCAGGGCGACAATATGCAGCCTTGTCATACGAACTCCTTTTCCAATTTTGAACCAATCGGTTGTTCCATGTCTGGTTCTTACTGTTGCTTCTTGACCCTCGTACAGGTTTCTCAGGAGACAGGTAAGGTGGTCTGGTACTCCCATCTCTTTAAGAATTTGCCACAGTTTGTTGTGATCCACACAATCAAAGGCTTTAGCGTAGTCAATGAAGCAAAAATAGACATTTTTCTGGAATTCTCTTGCTTTCTCCATGATCCAGCGAATGTTGGCGATTTGATCTCTAGTTCCTCTGCCTCTTCGAAACCCAGCTTGTACTTCCGGTAGTTCTCTGGACTGCAAGGAGGTCAAATCAGTCCATCCTAAAGGAAATCAACCCTGACTGCTCATGGGAAGGACAGATACTGAAGCTGAAGCTGAAATATTTTGGCCACCTAATGCGAAGAGAAAACTCCCTGGAAAAGACCCTGATGCTGGGAAAGACTGAAGGAAAAAGGCGAAGGGGACAGCAGTGGATGAGATGGCTAGATAGCATCACCGATGCAATGAATATGGACTTGAGCACGCTCCGGGAGAGAGCGGAGGACAGGAAGGCCTGGCGTGCTATGGTCCATGGGGTCACGAAGAGTCGGACACGACTGAACGACTGAACAACAACAAAATTCAATGTGCAGTTGGAAAGCCAGGAGGACACCAAAAGTCAGTTCTACCATTAAACAGCGCCAGGCAGTTCACCTCAAGTAGATATTTGGGTACATTAAAAGACAGCAAATTGTCAAGTATTTATCTATTATTATATTTGAGTCATCTCTGACAAGAAAGGATAACAGGCCAAAAAGGAAATGTTGTTTCCAGTTATCCAGCATTCTTTGTTCTACTCCCATGCCGACCCAGATTAAGCTATCTGCTTGTCTCATTTCATCTTTTCATTTTGACTTCTTCATTTTTATATTCAGACTCAATTCATTAGATAAACAGCAGGGTGAAATAAATATGATTTAAGAATTATTCCCATTTCTTTCCCAGCTGTTCCAAATGTAAATGAATCTACTACACTTGTAAGGTTGGGAATGGGTCAATCTGGCTGGATTCTGAAAACCAGCAAAAACATAACCTTGGTGCTCTGAACTCTTAAAAAAAAAAAATATTATATTTTTAATTTGCCCAGTAACCAATGTTCTCTGGATGGATCATGAACAGTTAAAAGACTAAGATGGACACACCTTTTATATCTCCTAGGTTTCATCAAATACAATGGCTTCTAAGGGAAGCAGGTTAACTACATACGACTGCTCAACCTTCAGTGATTCATTTTATACATACCATTATGGGATATTTAGCTCACTCCAAGCCTTTGTTACAAAATTGGAGCCTATCTACTTGTTCCATGCAAACCTAGCAATTAATTTGAATTAGAGTTGAAAGCTGTCTTTGCACAGAAAAGGTACAGGCACTTCTTCAAACAGAAATGCTGGGATTCATGTATATTTTCATTCTCAGTCTTGATGAAGGGCCCACATTAAGAAAGCTTGTTTGACCATAATTGACGCATTACATTTTAAGGTGGGGAATGGTTCACACAGACTTTGTACACTCTCCCAATTCAAAAGTATGGAAGATAACAGTTATGATCATGCGACATGGGCACTGTGATTGGGAGTGAGGAGAAAATGGCTCCATGGCTGTTAGTGCAGGCACAACATTTTGGAGTCAAGGCTAGAAAGAACACATAGTGCTGCCTATGGCCACAATCCAGAGAACTGCATGACTACTAGCTTGGAACACACAGCAGGGTTTGGAATTGTGTTTCTCTAATTGCAACCCACCATGCATGACAAATTGCTTTTGAAATTCAGGAGAGTTTCCAAAGCACTCTATGGCAAAGATTGGGTGAACTCCCCAGGCTCAATTTGCATTGGCTCAAAATACGGCAAGCTATTCTACCCTCCCAAATCTGGCCACCTCCCAAAACAGAAAATAACTCAGTTTATTACAAGCCAATCCTAATAGATTTGGACCCCCTTGCACTTCCAGTCCCTAAGGCACCCCAAACCATCATGTCCCAGCTCCTTCCCTCTTCCCTCCACAAGTGTCCTTCCCCCCTGCCAGGTGAGAAGGAAAAGGGGATGGGACTTGGAATGTCATGGGTGGGAGAGATATTGGGGGATAGCAGGGAGGGAGCTGGATTCCTTTCCTGCTTATATTAAAATGTGAGCTGGAGAAAAATTATGGGCTCTAATGCTCTCCTCTCATTTGAGTGAAGCATTCTGTATCCCCAAAGTTAGTATTTCTGAGACAGGAAATCCGAGTCACTGGGTTACTACATGGAAGTCTGCTGTCACGTCTGCAGCTAAAAATGTCAAAATTCTCACTAGGCATTCAGGCTCCTGAGTGCACCTGGATTGCCACAATCCAGATTCATGCACAGCATCTGTGTATGCACTGAAAGGGGATAGATTTCCTCTCAGAAGCTGCCTCTGCCAGAACTCTAAGCTGCTTAAGCGCCATCAACAGACCTTTAAATAGCTATTGTCTTGGCATTAAAGCACATGATTAACAGTTTCATATGAAGTTTCTGTTACTAAATCTGGGGTCCCCAAACTTTTTGCATTGGTGGGCAATGAGAGTGGCACTGAGCTCCCCACCACCACCACCCACACACATCATAGCGTGTTTTGTTGCTAACTTACAGAACTGGTTCACACCTATCATTCCTTTTTGCCCATTGCAGCATTACAGAGCTAATGGTGTGTTACAGGAGCGCCCTTTACCTAATGTAGTGTAACCCAGTCCTTCCTGCAGCACTCCTAACCATTTGGATATAGGGACTATAACTACTCTTCCTGTCTGAAATGGTCATGGAATAGGTTGTGTTGCCAGGCCTTATGACACCTTAATCAGTCCCTTCCAGGGGCATTGAGTAGCGAAGTCATAGGTCAGCCTTCCTCAATCTGGTGTCTTCCAGATGTACTGGACTGCAACTCCCAGCATTCCTTGCTAGCATGGCCATTCATGCTGGCTGGGAATGCTGAGAGTTGCAGTCCAGTACATCTGGAGGACTCCAGGTTGGGAGAGCATCTCATAGGTAGCGAGTGGTAGGGAACCACTCAGTTGCTATGGACGGCTATGTGTGAATGTTATCCCTGTTGTTGAATGTATTACTTTTATGGCATCACTGAGTTACCACTATGTTGCCACTGTGCAAGAATAGGAATCCTGACTACCCTACTCAAGGACAAGAAGTAGCAGAACAAGGGCAGCCAACTTCCTTGGGTCATAGGATTCATCTAACCCTTTGGAGTTTGTTCAGACAGAAGCAGATATACTTACCTGAAAAATTCAAGAATAACCCATTATTTCTTTCCGTGGTATCCCACCAAAAATTAATCCAAATTAATCAAGAAGGCAAAATGAACAATAAGAAATGACATGGAATGATCATTCAATCCCTATTCTATCTTATCTTGTTTGTTATCACTAAAAATTGATTTTTCTCTGAGTAACTGAAAGTTCTATATATTCCTTCGATTTACTGTTTGGCAGTTCATTGTTGGTTCCCTTTGTGAGTCGTTACTTCTATTTCAGAAGACAGCTTCTAAAGGTCATAAATGTGGAACCAGGTTCTTTGTGTGTGTGTGCGTGTAAGCACACAGAGTTATTCATATTCAGTTTGGGAAATTGAAGTGACCATTTCATTTCAGCTCTGTCAACAAGACCTCCCTCAAGAGACCCTTGTCTTGCAAATGGAGGCTCTTTGTTGAATATTTCTAATTATTTTTAAAGCAATTCCTCCTCCCATTGTTTCCTTTGCCATTCTCCTGTCTGTCTCCTTCCTCTTTTTCCAGTGAGTTCTGTCTGGTTCTTTTCAGTCTTTTTTTCCTTTTCTCCATTCCTTTGTGGTGCATCTATCGTCCTGAAAGCTACCAATCCATAAATCATGGTTATAAACCCTGGCAGTGAACATCGATTTGGTTGAAAGCCAAAAATCTGGATGGATAAATTCAGACAGACTGTTATTTTCCCTGATCAGCTCAAAGCAAGAGAGTGCCCAGTGCTAAAGCAATTGCCAAACAATCTCAGATACATTATCAATTCAACCCAAAGCCTCTTTGCAATGTTCAGTTGAATCTGAACCAAGCTTTTATGATTCCCATTATTTTCCATATGCATATTTGAAAAGACTAAGATGGTGCATACTTCTTCCAGTTTTTACAGAGCAGTGATAGGCTTGATGTGCCTTTTATGTATGTTGCATGAATTGCTGCTGATACGTTTTGTTTTGTTTTTACATATTTGTTTTTATATTCAGTGGCCTCTGTGTCCTTCTATTTCTTTTGTGCTGGGTGCTTTGATGAAAGATATTCTATGATTACTATCATACTGGAGCCATTGAGTGATGAACATGCATGTGTGAACTCCCTCTATTTCGTCTTGACCTATTCATTGTTATGAGTAGCTACCCCCTTCTGGCATCCTGTATCTCTCTTAATGTACCATTCCACCATTTCAGATTTCTTGGGATTCTGCATTCCTTGAAATTTCAGGAAAATGCTTTTGCTAAAATTTCAGATAAATGCAGTTACAGAACAATAGTTGCATTCACATAAGGGTTTGGAGGTATTTGGTGCTGAAGGGCAAGATTTGTGTATAGGTTAGGAAATATTTCACATTTCAAATGATCAGTGCTGCTCTAGTATCCCATCACTAGCTAATTAAGATGCGGTAGTTTTATTGGATTTTGTTTTTTCAAGGAGGCATGGTAGGGTGCAGTATTAGGGGGAATCTTATCCAGTTTGATCTTGTTGGTTTCTGGGCAGCCTGTGTAAATAAAACAGGCAGCCCTTAAAATCAATATTCCTTTCAGCTCACGGAATCAAGCTGCTTTGGAAACAAACAGCAGGCACTTACACCTTTGAGACATCGGTGTCATCAGCCAAAGTAACAAAAGGGAATTCAAGATTTTTAAATGAGCCAAAGAAGCATAGAGGCTTAGCGATTACATACTGAAAAGCTTTGCCCAGCATGGATGGAGGGCTGTGCAGATACACTTAGATGTATCTGTTACTTGATTGCTTTTAGTCCTTGGGAAGTAGTAAGGTTGCCCATTTATTTTCAGCCCCCTTCTTTGCTGTTAATTGGTTTCTTTTATCATTCAGATTTAGAAGTGCTATTGGTTCCCAGTAAAAGACTTTGTCTGCTGGAAGAATTAACAAAATAAATCCTTTTTCATCAATGTGTCTTTCAAGAATGTGTGAAATTCCACACCTCCATCCTTATTCCCAGTAGAGGGGGGGGGGTGTTGATGGGAAAGGACTGCTACCAATTAATCAATTACTGTGAAAGCACTTGACTATGAAATCATCAGACTAGATAGCTATATATTAACCTGCTAGCTTTTTATTTCACCTCATCATAATGCTTACATTATTTGCACCTACAGGTTTACGTGGTTTTCATTATTTTTAATATGATCAAGCTTTTGTTGTTTTTCTTCCACTAATATTTAGTTAACCTCACTCTATCCTGAATCCTTCCCTCCCCCCACCCCCATACCTTCCAGGCACCAGCATCACTCCTTTTCAGTCCAGGAGATGTTCATGGGTCAGCTGTCACTCACCACACAAAAGATATAATATTTATACCATACAGTGACCATTCCAGAACTAACAACATTTTTGTGTGAAACTTAAGATGTCTCCTCTTAGGATACCTTGACAAATGAGAAAAGAAAGAACTGGGGGTGGGGGGAGAGAATCCATTTTATTACAAGACACTGATCTTAGTTCATACTCAGTATCTGAGTAAAAATTTGTCAAGATGAATTCTTGAATATCAGAAGTACTGGATTTGTGTAAACAGATAAATGAAGATGCCAGTTTGAGATGAAATGGAGATACAACTTCCAGAGGGTTTGAATTCCATTGAATGGAATGATGTTTATTAAGGTCAAATGTTCTTAGTATCCGTTAGCATGTTAATGATCTGTTAATATCTATGGTTTTCCTTAAGGCTAATGAATAAGGAAGCCATCTTGTTTTCCACATCACTGGTTTTAACATGCTATAGCCGATTACCATGGCAACATAAGCCAGCGAGCCTGGTGTGAAGACAACAGTATAGGCCTCATTTCTTAAAAGCATGTTTCTGCTAAACTGGAATCACCAATTAAAATATTCTTTCTTTTCCTCTGGGATTTCAGGGATGCAATAGAGTTGTGAAGACTGCCTGATGAGCGGCTGTATAGCTAGCAACCTTTATTCATTCTCTATAATGTTATAATTTTAAAGATGGAAGGGAAAGAATTTGTTCCAGATGAATGTTCGAATATGAAAGATTTCCTTGACATAATGGACTTCAGTTGTGCCCTCTCTTGAGGTGAACATCTTAAACACAGTATTAAGCAATGTAACCGTCTTGCACTGAAACTTCTATGGTATCTAGAACAACTTGTTTGCCATCATTTTCTGACAGTATATATGAGTCACTTACATTCAGTGTGTAAGCAAGGATTAATTATAGCTGTGTTTAAAATAACCCCTGATAGTAGTCTGTGGGATGACTCCTCCAATGAAGCTTTCAGGCATCATCATTCATCCTTTCATAAATGCACAACTATGATACATTTCCTCTTCTTTCTATTTTAAAATATGTAGAGGTAAAATTAGATGCTTACAATTGGTGTTAATCATATCAGAGCTGCTAAATACTTTATAGATCCCATATTTTTGAGGGGTGCAGTACATTACTTTACAAATATTATCCAGACTATTTGTTCTTCTTTTTTCTTTACCAAGGACAAGACCTTTTAGCCACTGACTGTGAAATATCTTGGCTTCAATCCTGCACTCAGGCTGCATAAATCACAATGAAATAAATTTGATTTAAGCAGCTTAGTTGCATATGGGATTGCCACCCTTCACTTAGTTTCATATTTTCATTTGTTCTAGAAATCTAGCATAAGATGCAGGAAATAAGCTTAAATGGGGCGTTCACAGGACACAATGGAAATGAGAAATTGACCAAGTACTCTTTTTTTTCTACTACTTTTAACAAACAAAAACCTCTGCAAGCCTCACTGAAAATAATATATCTATATTTCTAGGCTACCTTTAAGGGCGGAACCCTCTCAAGGTGACTGTAATAATAATGCAGAATGTTAAGTACTAATCTGGATAATCTTTCCTAGTACATCTCCCTGGAAATTGTAAGGTTGAAGAACAGTGGAAAAATGTACTTACTAAATAAATGAATAATAAATAAATATTTTATTTATTATTTATTATTTATTTAAAACATTTGTATCCCACCCTATATCATTAAGACCTCAGGTCGGCCTACAGATACAATCAATTCAAACAGTATAAAACAAATAATTTAAACAATTAGAACATATTAAACCATCAAACAACCTAATACCAATTAAAATCTAAAACAATAAAACAGTTAAAATGGTCTGCTACTTTAGGGAATGCATTTAGCCCTCAAAGGCTTTGGTAAAAAGCCATGTTTTTACTTGGTGCCGAAATTAAACCAATGTATGCGCCAATCAGGCCTCCAAAGGGAAGGCATTCCACAACTGGGAAATAAAGTCCTATCATTCCATTATCAAGCAATGGCCACTTCCAATGGTTTTATCCATATAACCAAGCTTCTACTTTGTTGTAAATTATCAATCTGATCAGGTATAGAATGTAGGGGTGGCGGAGAATTTCTCCCTGAATCTTCAGGAGGCCAAGCGCCAAGGCATTCGGCCCCCCGAAAGTGTTGGGGAAATTCTCCGCCAGCCCCCCGCCCCCACCCCAGGATGGGACTTACCTTCAGCGAATGTCCCTCTCAGCGGCGGGTCCCGGCAGCAGTTCGGCGGCGGTTCGTGGGGGGCAGGGGCGGCGGCCGGTCTCCCAACCGGCTGCCGCCGCCATTACAAAATAAAGAAGTAAGTAAAAAAAAAAAAAAAACCGTGATAGGCTACGTGATGATTTACATAGCCTATCACAGCTAGATTTCCAAAGTTAGCCATGATAGGCTATGTAAATCATCACGTAGCCTATCACGGGTGACTTGGGGGGGGGAAGCGCATATGCAAATGGCGGCGGCCCATGGGCGCCGCCATTTGCATTCCTTATTTTGGCACGTCTAGTCTACATAAAGATTTACGTAGACTACGGCAAAAATAAGGACACGCTATTTGCGCTGCCCTTATTTTCGCCGTACTCTACGTAAATCTTTACGTAGACTAGACGTGCCAAAATAAGGAACATGCTTTTTCCTTACGTTGCTTTATTGCGTACATGCTTTTTTTCCCCAAAGTCACCCGTGATAGGCTACGTGACGATTAGGGATGCACGAAAGCCACTTACCTGGTCTCGCAGCTTGCTTCGTGGTGGGGGGGAGGCGCTTCGCTGCTCCCCCCAAAGTTCAGGCTGGGGGGGGAGGCTTCCCGCCTCGCCCGGCCGAAATTCAGGCCGGGGGGGAGGCTTCCCACCTCGCCTGGCCGAAATTCAGGCCGGAGAGGAGGCGCCTCGCCTCGCCCGGCCGCGAAATAAAAAGTTAAAAAAAAAACGCTCCCGTGATAGGCTACGTGACAATTTACGTAGCCTATCACGGCTAGATCTGCAAAGTCAGCCGTGATAGGCTATGTTAATCATCACGTAGCCTATCACGGGTGACTTTAAAAAAAAAAGCGCGTACGGCTAATAGCGGCCCCCATAGGGAGCCGCCATTCGCGTTCCTTATTTGGTCGCTGTAGTCTACATAAATCATTACGTAGACTACAGCGGAAATAAGGGCAACGCAAATAGCGTTGCCCTTATTTTCGCCATAGTCTATGTAATCTTTACGTAGACTACAGCGACCAAATAAGGAACGCGAATGGCAGCTCCCTATGGGGGCCGCCATTAACTGTACGCGCTTTTTTTTTTTTTTAAGTCACCTGTGATAGGCTACGTGACGATTTACGTAGCCTATCACAGCTGACTTTGCAAACCTAGCCGTGATAGGCTACGTTAATCGTCACATAGCCTATCACGGGGGCTTTTTTTTTTTTTTTACTTTTCTTGGAATGGCGGCAGCGGCGGCAGCCGGTCGAAAGACCGGCTGCCGCCCCTGACGAAGACCTGCCGAACCGCCGCCAGGACCCGCCACCGGGAGGGACATTCGGGAAAGGTAAGTCCAATCCCGGGGGGGCGGGGGGTGGGGGGGCGGAGAATTTCTCCCCGAAACTACTTCGGGGGGCCGAATACGTTGGCACTCGGCCCCCCGAAGTTTCGGGGGAAATTCTCCCCCATCCCTAGATAGGGATGTCGGAGAATTTCTCCACGAATCTCCGGGAGGCTGAATGCCAATGCATTCAGCCCCCCGAGATTGGTGGAGAAACGGTCCGCCACCCCCAGAATGGGACTTACCTTTGTCCAATGTCCCTGGCAGCTCTTGGCGGCGGTTTGGCGGTGGTGTGGAGGCAGCGGCTGGTCTTCCGACTGGCTGCCGCCGCCGCCATTTCCCAGTAAAAAAAAACACACACAACAACAAACGTGATAGGCTACATAAAGATTTATGTAGCCCATCACGGCTAGATTTTCAAAAAACACCATGATAGGCTACGTAAATCCTATCACGGCTGACTTTGGGGAAAAAAAGTGTGTACGCAAATGGCGGCGCCCATGAGCCGCCGCCATTTGCGTACATGCTTTTTTTCCCCAAAGTCACCCGTGATAGGCTACGTGACGATTAGGGATGCACGAAAGCCACTTACCTGGTCTCGCAGCTTGCTTCGTGGTGGGGGGGAGGCGCTTCGCTGCTCCCCCCAAAGTTCAGGCTGGGGGGGGAGGCTTCCCGCCTCGCCCAGCCGAAATTCAGGCCGGGGGGGAGGCTTCCCACCTCGCCTGGCCGAAATTCAGGCCGGAGAGGAGGCGCCTCGCCTCGCCCGGCCGCGAAATAAAAAGTTAAAAAAAAAACGCCCCCGTGATAGGCTACGTGACAATTTACGTAGCCTATCACGGCTAGATCTGCAAAGTCAGCCGTGATAGGCTATGTTAATCATCACGTAGCCTATCACGGGTGACTTTAAAAAAAAAAAGCGCGTACGGCTAATGGCAGCTCCCATAGTGAGCCTCCATTCGCGTTCCTTATTTGGTCGCTGTAGTCTACATAAATCATTACGTAGACTACAGCGGAAATAAGGGCAACGCAAATAGCGTTGCCCTTATTTTCGCCATAGTCTATGTAATCTTTACGTAGACTACAGCGACCAAATAAGGAACGCGAATGGCAGCTCCCTATGGGGGCCGCCATTAACTGTACGCGCTTTTTTTTTTTTTAAGTCACCTGTGATAGGCTACGTGACGATTTACGTAGCCTATCACAGCTGACTTTGCAAACCTAGCCGTGATAGGCTACGTTAATCGTCACATAGCCTATCACGGGGGCTTTTTTTTTTTTTTTACTTTTCTTGGAATGGCGGCAGCGGCGGCAGCCGGTCGAAAGACCGGCTGCCGCCCCTGCCCCTGACGAAGACCTGCCGAACCGCCGCCAGGACCCGCCACCGGGAGGGACATTCGGGAAAGGTAAGTCCCATCCCGGGGGGGGCGGGGGGTGGGGGGGCGGAGAATTTCTCCCCGAAACTACTTCGGGGGGCCGAATACGTTGGCACTCGGCCCCCCGAAGTTTCGGGGGAAATTCTCCCCCATCCCTAGATAGGGATGTCGGAGAATTTCTCCACGAATCTCCGGGAGGCTGAATGCCAATGCATTCAGCCCCCCGAGATTGGTGGAGAAACGGTCCGCCACCCCCAGAATGGGACTTACCTTTGTCCAATGTCCCTGGCAGCTCTTGGCGGCGGTTTGGCGGTGGTGTGGAGGCAGCGGCTGGTCTTCCGACTGGCTGCCGCCGCCGCCATTTCCCAGTAAAAAAAAACACACACAACAACAAACGTGATAGGCTACATAAAGATTTATGTAGCCCATCACGGCTAGATTTTCAAAAAACACCATGATAGGCTACGTAAATCCTATCACGGCTGACTTTGGGGAAAAAAAGTGTGTACGCAAATGGCGGCACCCATGGGCACCGCCATTTGCGTTCCTTATTTGGGCACGTGTAGTCTACGTAAACATTTATGTAGACTATGGTGAAAATAAGGGCAACGCAAATAGCGTTGCCCTTATTTTCGCCGTAGTCTACGTAAATGTTTATGTAGACTACACGTGTCCAAATAAGGAATGCAAATGGCGGCGCCAATGGGCACCGCCATTTGCGTACGCGCTTCCCCCCCCAAAGTCAGCTGTGATAGGCTACGTAAGGATTTACGTAGCCTATCACGGCTGACTGCAGGGACGCAAACGGCGGCGGCTACGGCTACTGCCATTTGCGTCTCAGCAGGAGACGAGATTCGCGGCTGGAGGGACGGGGCGCCTCCCCCCCCCGGCCAGAATTTTGGCCGGAGGGATGGGGCGCCTCCCACCCTGCCCAGAATTTCGGGGGGAGGGATGGAGCGCCTCCCCCCCACCGCGAAGCAAGCTGCGGGATAAGGTAAGGGACTTTCGTCCATCCCTACTGCTGAAGCCTAGCTTGTTGGATTTTGAGCATCACCTTGCTGGCATGTGAAATGAGCGCAATTGTACGGTAGTTGGAACACTCTTTGGCATTGCCCTTCTTTGGAATTGGAATGTAAACTGACCTTTTCAAGTCTTGTGGCCATTGTTGAGTGTTCCAAATTTGTTGGAATATTGAGTGCAGCACTTTAACAGCATCATCTTTTAGGATTTTAAATAGCTCGGCTGGAATACTGTCATTTCCGCTAGCTTTGTTGTTAGTAATGCTTCCTAAGGCCCACTTGACTTCACTCTCTAGGATGTCCGGCTCAAGTTCAGCGACCGCACTATCATGGCTATCAGGGACATTCAGATCTTTCCTGTAGAGTTCTTCTGTGTATTCTTTCCACTCTTCTTAATCTCATCTGCTTCTGTTAGGTCCCTGCCTTCTTTGTCCTTTATCATGCCCGTCTTTGCACAAAACGTTCCCTTGAGATCTCTGATTTTCTTGAAAAGATCTCTAGTCTTTCCCATTCTATTGTTTTCCTCAATTTCTTCGCATTGTTCATTTAAGAAGGCCTTCTTGTCTCTCCTTGCTATTCTCTGGAACTCTGCATTCAGTTGGATATATCTTCCCCATTCTCCCTTACTTTTCTCTTCCCTTCTTTCCTCAGCTACTTGTAAAGCCTCATCAGACAGCCACTTGGCTTTCTTGCATTTCTTTTTCTTTGGGATGGATTGAGTTGCTGCCATAGCCGCCGCCATTTGTGTTCCTTATTTTTTGCTGTCTCAGTCTACGTAAATATTTACATAGACTATTACGGCGAAAATAAAGGGGAACGCAAATAGCGTAGCCGCAGCCATTTGCCTATGCGTTTTTTAAAAAAAAACGGGATGTGATAGTCTACGTAAGTCTTTACGTAGCCTATCACGTCTCTGTAAAAAAAAAACAACCCATACCTCCAGACTGCAAATGGTGGCAGTGGCAGCCTGTCAGAAGACCAGCCGCCGCTGCTGCCGCCGCTGCAGCTGCTGCAGGAGCCGCCGCCACCCGGACATCTGCCCCAGGTTAGACTCGTCCCGGGGGGGATCTGCGGGGGATGGGGGGGTGGCAGGCCATTCCGCCACAGATTTTGGGGGGCCAAATGCACTGGCATTCGGCCTCACTGAGATCTGTGGCAGAATTCTCTGACATCCCTACACCTCCTGAATTTTCTGCCTCCGTGCAGTTGTAATTGGTAACATTCTATTAGGGATGTACGAAAGTCACTTACCTTTTCGCAGCTTGGCTTTGTGGTGGGGGGGAGGCACTTCGCTTCTCCCCCCGAAGTTCAGGCGAGGGGAGGGAGGCGTCTCGCCTCGCCCGGACGAAATTCAGGCTGGGGGAGGAGGCGCCCCGCCTCGCCCAGCCGAAATTCAGGCCAGTGGGGAAGGCGCCCCATCTCCCCGGCTGCAAAACAAAAAGTGAAAAACAAAACAAAACCCCGTGATAGGCTACGTAACGATTAACGTAGCCTATCACGGCTAGATTTCCAAAGTCAGCCGTGATAGGCTACGTTAATCGTCAGCATAGGGATGGGGGAGAATTTCTCCCTGAAACTTCGGGGGGCCGAGTGCCAATGTATTTGGTCCCCCGAAGTAGTTTTGGGGAGAAATTCTCCCCACCCCCCCACCCCCTGCCCCCGGGATGGGACTTACCTTTCACGAATGTCGCTCCCGGTGGCGGGTAGCAGCGGCGGTTCAGCAGGGCTTCGAAATGGGCGGGGGCGGCAGCCGGTCTTTCGACTGGCTGCCGCCGCCGCCATTCCAAGAAAAGTAAAAAAAAAACCTGCCCCCGTGATAGGCTACGTGACGATTAACGTAGCTTATCATGGCTAGATTTGCAAAGTCAGCCGTGATAGGCTACGTAAATCGTCACGTAGCCTATCACGGGTGACTTAAAAAAAAAAAAAGCGCGTACGGCTAATGGAGGCCCCCATAGGGAGCCGCCATTCGCGTTCCTTATTTGGTCGCTGTAGTCTACATAAAGATTACGTAGACTACGGCGAAAATAAGGGCAACGCTATTTGCATTGCCCTTATTTTCGCCGTAGTCTACGTAAAGATTTATGTAGACTACAGCGACCAAATAAGGAACGCGAATGGCAGCTCCCTATGGGGGCCGCCATTTGCGTACGCGCTTGTTTTTTTTTTTTAAGTCACCCGTGATAGGCTACGTGACGATTAACGTAGCCTATCATGGCTGACTTTGCAGATCTAGCCGTGATAGGCTACGTAAATCGTCACGTAGCTTATCACAGGGGCGTGTGGTTTTTTTTTTACTTTTTATTTCGCGGCCGGGTGAGGCGAGGCACCTCCTCCCCGGCCTGAATTTCGGCCGGGCGAGGCGGGAAGCCTCCCCCCCCGGCCTGAACTTTGGGGGGAGCAGCGAAGCGCCTCCCCACCACCACGAAGCAAGCTGCAAGACCAGGTAAGTGACTTTCGTGCACCCCTAATTCAGCAGTATGTGAACCGAGAACTACTGGAAGTACAAGATGAGTTTCGAAGAGGCAGAGGAACTAGAGATCAAATCGCCAACATTCGCTGGATCATGGAGAAAGCAAGAGAATTCCAGAAAAACGTCTATCTCTGTTTCATTGACTACGCTAAAGCCTTTGATTGTGTGGATCATAACAAACTGTGGGAAATTCTTAAAGAGATGGGAGTACCGGACCACCTTACCTGTCTCCTGAGAAACCTGTACGAGGGTCAAGAAGCAACAGTAAGAACGAGACATAGAACAACCGATTGGTTCAAAATTGGGAAAGGAGTACGACAAGACTGCATATTGCAACCCTGCTTATTTAACTTATATGCAGAGTACATCATGAGAAACGCCGGGTTGGATGACTCACAGGTCAGAATTAAGAATGCCGGGAGAATTATCAACAACCTCAGATACGCAGATGATACCACCCTAATGGCAGAAAGTGAAGAGGATCTAAAGAGCCTTTTGTTGAGGGTGAAAGTGGAGAGTGCAAAAGCTGGTTTGAAACTCAACATTAAACTCAAGATCATGGCATCTGGCCCCATCACTTCCTAGCATCTAGAAGGGGAAGAAATGGAAGCTGTGACAGATTTTATTTTCTTGGGCTCCAAGATCACCGCAGACAGTGACTGTAGCCATGAAATTAAAAGATGCTTGCTCCTTGGGAGGAAAGCTATGGCAAACCTAGAGAGCATAGTAAGAAGCAGAGAGACATCACCTTGCCGACAAAGGTCCATCTAATCAAAGCTATGGTTTGCCCAGTAGTAATGTATAGCTGTGAGAGCTGGACTATAAGGAAAGCTGAGTGCCGAAGAATTTATGCTTTCGAACTGTGGTGCTGGAGACTCTTACGAGTCCCCTGGGCTGCAAGGAGTTCAAATCAGTCCATCCTAGGGATGTCAGAGAATTCCGCCATGGATCTCAGTGAGGCCAAATGCCAGTGCTTTCGGCACCCCGAAATCCATGGTGGAATGAAGCCCCCCGTTCCCCCACCCCACAAAAGGCACACAAAACAGAGCGCTTACCTGCTGCTGTCCACGCTGCTGACTTGCGAATGGCAGCCACGTCTTCAGCCGCCATTCGCTTCCTCATTATAGCCATGATAGGCTACGTAAATAATGTTGTGGAGGCCTTGATAGGCTATGTAAGTATTTACATAGCATATCACGGCAAAAAAACAACAACAACAGCAGACGCAAATGGTGGCGGCTACAGCAGCCGCCATTTGCGTTGCCTTTTTTTTGCCGTTTTAGCCTACATAAATATTTACGTGGGCTATTACAGCAGGGGGGGGAAGGGAATGCAAATGGCAGCCGCCGTAGCTGCCGCCATTTGCGTCCTCTGTTTTTGTTTTTGTTTTTTGCGGTAATAGGCTACGTAAATCTTTATGTAGCCTATTATGGCAAAATACAGGGACGCAAATGGCGGCGGCTACAGCAGCCGCCATTTGCGTCCCTGCAGGCTGCCCAGTGGCCGGATGTCCGGCTGCAGGCGGCCCCAGCCGGTGGCTTTGCAGAATCTCCACGGAGCGGAGCTGGCTGGAGAGAATTTCAGGGGGAGGGACAGAGCACCTCCCCCCCCACCGCAAATGTCACCCTTCGAAAAGGTAAGTGACTTTCGTACATCCCTAGTCCATCCTAAAGGAAATCAACCCTGAGTGCTCATTGGAAGGACAGATCCTGAAGCTGAAGCTGAAATATTTTGGCCACCTAGAGAAAACTCCCTGGAAAAGACCCTGATGCTGGGAAAGATTGAAGGCAAAAGGAGAAGGGGACAGCAGAGGATGAGATGGCTAGATAGCATCACCGATAAAATTAATATGAACTTGAGCACACTCTGGGAGAGAGCGGAGGACAGGAAGGCCTGGCGTGCTATGGTCCATGGGGTCACGAAGAGTCGGACACAATTTAACAACTGAACAACAACATAGTCTTATTATCTATCACACTATATAGTTTAGAAATTAAATAGGGCATATCATGCTATATAAAACTGATGATAAATTTTAACAGAGTGCTGTACTCTACTGCAGATGAGTCACTTTTAAAAAAAGGTAAAGTAAAAGACAGAATAACCTGGTTTGCACATAACAACAGCCCATGGATTGTTTAAGCCATGAGTAGTCATGTCCACATGGGAACAAGCGAGAATTCTGCCTCCCTACCACTCTTCTGCTTCCACTTTGAAAAATAACCCAGTAATGCCCCATTTCTGGGGTTTTGCCATGATGCCTGAACCCAGCACTCTGGGCTGTTGAGGAAGAAACAACCCAGAGTTTTAACCCATGGATTAAAACTCCTGGTTGCTTCTCCTTCAACAACCCAGAGAGCTGGCAAAAAAAAAAAAAAACAAGAACAGGGCATTCCCAAGCAACAAAGGAAGAGTACAGGCAGGTAGCACAGAATTGCAGAGATGGCATCAAGAAGGCTAAAGCTGAGAATGAGCTGAGGTTAGCATGGGATGCTAAAAGCAACAAAAAGGCTTTCTTCAGCTACGTGCATAGTAAAAGGCAGAGGAAAGAAATGGTGGTTCAGCTATTAAATAAGGATGGCAAAACAATAACAGATGACAAAGAAAAGGCAGAAGTGCTCAATTTCTACTTTGGCTCAGTCTTCTCCTGAAAGAGGGTCTATGATCCCCCTGGCAAAGGCAAAGTACAGGCTGAAGGGGCAGGACTGCAGCTTGAGGTCGATAGGCACATGGTCAAGGAACACCTAATGACTTTGAATGAGTTCAAATCTCCAGGGCCAGATGAACTGCATCCTGGAGGAATGCAGAAGGAACTGGCAGAAGAACTCTCAGAACTCTCAGAACCACTGTCTATTCTCTTTGAGAAATCATGGAGGACGGGGGAAGTGCCAGATGACTGGAGGAGGGCTAATGTTGTCCCTATCTTCAAAAAGGGTAAAAAGGAGGAACCTGGGAACTACAGACCAGTCAGTCTGACATCAATCCCTGGGAAAATTCTGGAGCAGATCATAAAGCAATCAGTCTGTAAGTACCTTGAAAACAATGCAGTGATTACTCGAGCCAGCATGGATTTGTCAAGAACAAGTCCTGCCAGACAAATCTGATCTCATTTTTTGATCAGGTCACCTCCCTTGTGGACTGCGGGAATGCTGTGGACATAATATACCTCGACCTCAACAAAGCTTTCAACAAAGTGCCCCATGATATCCTGATGAGCAAACTAGCTCAAAGTGGGCTAGATGAAACAACGTTCGGTGGATCCACAGTTGGCTACAGAATCGGACTCAAAGAGTGCTGATCGATGGGATCTTCTCAAACTGGGGAGAAGTAACAAGCGGGGTACCGCAGGGCTCAATCCTGGGCCCAGTGCTCTTCAACATTTTTATTAATGACTTGGAAGAGGAGGGGCAGGGAATGCTGATCAGATTTGCAGATGACACAAAATTGGGTGGGATAGCTAATACTTTAGAAGACAGAAACAACATTCAAAGTGATCTTGATAGGCTGGAGCGCTGGACTGAAAACAGAATGACATTTAATAGGGATAAATGCCAAGTTCTGCACCTAAGAAAAAGAAACCAAATGCACAGTTACAAGATGGGGGATACTTAGCTCAACAACACTACAAGCGAGAAGGATCTTGGAATTGTTGTCGATCACAAGCTGAATATGAGCCAACAATGTGATGTGGCTGCAAAAAAAGGCAAATGCTCTTTTGGGCTGCATTAATAGAAGCATAGCTTTCAAATCCTGGGAAGTCCTAGTTCCCCTCTACTCAGCACTGGTTAGGCCTCATCTGGAGTACTGTGTCCAGTTCTGGGCACCACACTTTAAGAAGGATGCAGGCAAGCTGGAGAGGGTTCAGAGTAGGGCAACAAAGATGATCAGGGGACTGGAAACAAAGCCCTATGAGGAGAGACTGAAAGAAGTAGGCATGTTTAGCCTTGAGAAGAGAAGACTGAGGGGAGAGATGATAGTGCTCTTCAAGTACTTGAAAGATTGTCACAGAGAGGAAGTCCAGCATCTCTTCTCAATCATCCTGGAGTGCAGGACACTGAATAATGGGCTTTTACAGGAAAGCCAGATTCCTGTAAAATTCCTGATAAATTACAGGAAGCCGGATTCTGGCTGAACATCAGGGAAAACTTCCTGACTGTTAGAGCAATATGACAATGGAACCAATTACCTAGGGAGGTAGTGGGCTCTCCCACACTGGAGGCATTCAAGACGAGGCTGGACTGCCATCTGTCAGGGATGCTCTGACTTGGATTCCTGCACTGAGCAGGGAGTTGGACTTTTTGGTCATGTAGGCCCCTTCCAACCCTACTATTCTATGATTCTGTGATTCTATGAATGGTCAGGAGGCAGCACACACTCACTCACTTCTGCACCGTCATGACTACTTGTAGTTTAAACAACCCATGGGTAGACATTACATGCAAACTGGGTCAATATGTCCTAAGAAGAATGGTCAAGAAAAGGCCAGAACTGCTGCAGGTATTTGGGGCTGATTCAATCATGACAAGGCAAAAGTTCTGGAGAGTCATGACTGAGGCATGTAAACTGTTATAGGTATAGCAAGACCTGAGTTTTATTAATCATCATTTGAAAAGCATATTTGTTTTAAGTTTTATTTTAATCTTGTGTTATTAAGTTTTGTTTTAATCTTGAGTTTACTATCATTAGCCATCTTGAGTTCCATTCTTTGTTGGAAATGTGGGTTATAAATCAAATAAATAAAGTAGTATATATTGTTGCACACTTCCCTAAGCAGTGGGAAGTTTTAGGAATAGTGTGCTATCCACATTTGATTTCCTTTGGATGAGACAGCAGTGGAGAGTTATGGAGCTTTAGCAATATTTGCTGTATTTACAAATATACAAGCAGAGCATAAATAGAAGCAAAGACACAGCAAATGTGCTGCCCTGCTTCAAATCCCAAGAGGGATCCCAAAGGGGCCCTGTGCCCCAAGGGGCCTTCAGCCAAAAACTCTCTCTTCCTCCCATCTTTTTTAAAACTTCCAGATGCTACTGTTTCTTCTTCCTCTCCCCTCACTTTCTCAAACCCATAGGATTCCTGCATTCAGCTGGGGGATGATGTGACACCATTTCCACACTCTGGTGGGTGCATATTATTCAGATATACAGATTCCTTCTCAGGAAACCATCTCCTACATCTTCTTACCCACTGATGAATCATCACTGACCATTCTGGACTAACAACCACCCTTGAACTAGGGTGTACGAGCAGTACAAAAATGCATTAAATAAATAACAAATACTCTGCCTAACAAAGGGATGGTCAGCCAGCAGCAGTAATATACATCAGCCCATTTACTTTTAAAGTGTTTGCACAATGTGTGTCATTATTTCCATTTTGTAGGTTAAATAAATAAATATCTGTTATCTAATCCCCATTCAAAGGCTGCAAAGAGCAAGTGATCCAACTAACAACCCTTCTTCTCATGTTTACTATAGGAAATAAGTCAACCCAGTTCCTTTACTGTAACAGTAAAGGCGTAATTGACAAGAGTTTTGAAATATCTTATCAATTTCACCTCTGCTGTGAAGGAGCTTCTCTAGCAAGTTTCAGTCCTATTCTTTTCAGCTTTTCAACAACATTTTCAGAGCTTAAGCAAGATCTGGTCACCACTACAAAGGCTGCAAAGCTTGACTGGCAAGCTTGAGTGGGAGATGTCTCTTCATTGTAGAAGTGAAACTGTCAAGGGATTTCATCTATATAGCCAGGGGACTTTTCCAGACTTACTGCAGGCATGTGTGTGGTGATGCGGAGGGACAGTTTTACCTCTGCTCTTTGCACCCCTTTGCTATGGTTTTCCCAGTAGCAATGTATGGCTGTGAGAGCTGGACTATAAGGAAGGCTGAACACCGAAGAATTGATGCTTTCGAACTGTGGTGCTGGAGAAGACTCTTACGAGTCCCCTGGACTGCAAGGAGGTCAAATCAGTCCATCCTAAAGGAAATCAACCCTGACTGCTCACTGGAAGGACAGATACTGAAGCTGAAGCTCAAATATTTTGGCCACCTAATGCAAAGAGAAAACTCCCTGGAAAAGACCCTGATGCTGGGAAAGATTGAAGGCAAAAGGAGAAGGGGATAGCAGAGGATGAGATCGGTGAATGAGATTCATTCACCGATGCAATGAATATGAACTTGAGCACACTCCGGGAGAGAGCGGAGGACAGGAAGGCCTGGCGTGCTATGGTCCATGGGGTCACGAAGAGTCGTTCGGACATGACTTAACAACTGAACAACAGCAACACATAAATCTACAAGCTTGTGCAAGTTGCTGTATGTCTGAATGTACCGATGTTGTTGTTGTTTTCCCTCGGCACAACATGTGCAGGAAGTTGCACACCCAGCCACCAATAATGTTCTGCCATCAAAAATTAAATGAGAATTAGGCATAAGCAAGGTCCTTCATGAGACATGATTAACGACAAGGAACGCAACTCCGTGCCCGTCCTCATACCACTGAGGAGGAGGTGGTAAACCCTGTGTCTGGGCTGTAAGATTTTAGATTTGAAGTGTGATAGAATTATCATCCATCCAAAAAAGCTTCTCTCCACATTGAATACCGGGTGTTAGGGATGAGGATTCAAGCCTAGCCTTCTCCCTAATATATTAGCTTTCTATGTGTAGGAATTTTTTTTAGTGATGGGGAGCATTTATAATCTGAAGTGGTACAGCTGAAGCATGGATTTTTCACTCACTGAGAATGACACCCAAATTTTAAGCCATTTTGAAAAGTTCAAATTTAAGAAAACTATTTGGAAGCGACCATAGAACATCAATATGAGGAGGGCAGAAAAAATAGACAAAATCTTAAGGCAAACATTTGAAAAGCATCATTATCAGTTTCACTTTAGCATTAAGTCCAGCTAAAGTAAAGCCTCCAGGAAAAGTGTAGAAATGTGTTTATGTTCTTGTTGTGGCTGTCCTTCCATGCTGCTTCCTCCTCTTTGTTGGGTAAGCATTCCACTCCTGTGCTACACTATTGCAAGAATGTTTATTTATGTTATTTATTACATTTCTAATCTGCCCAATAACCAATGTTCTCAATGTTTTTCTAATAAGAGAAAAACAAGTCTCAGAAAGATTAACCTCTTCCCTCCATTCTAAGGCTGACATACCCATGCATTTCATAAAAATTAGGGAGCGAGTGCTATAGCACTGTTCCAACTGCAGCAAAGCTACCTGCTTAAATTAAAGACTTTTGATCCCCCACCCCCCAGCCCACATTCAGATAAATAATAAGTATATAGGACACACTGGATTTTTGCATAATAGAAAAACATATACTTGGGTTATGCCTTGATAGATTGCGGGGGGGAATCCCTGGAGATATTTCAGGGTTTGTGCAGGCCAAACATTTGTTTCTAGGTTTAGAATTGCATGTTGCTGTCAAGCCTAAGAAGTTTGGGGAAGTTTCAGGGAGAGAGTTCTGGAGAATCCCTTTCTTTCCATCATCAAAGGATTGCCACCCCCCAACCTTAAATATATAAAGCTAATGGATCACATGATGGGTTTTCCCACCGTGACTAAGTGTCAACATTCTTTGAAGCAAGGAAGGGTTTTCTTATTTTGTTCATGTAAGGAAGAGTTGTGCAAAGAAACTAGCTTGCATTAGAAAAAAAATGCTTTTGATTTTGTCTTAAGTTATTTTTATTTTTATGTATTTTTCCTTTAGAATCATTATACCCTATCCTTCTGATACAAATGCATCTCTCATGGTGGCTTACAATAATTAAAAAGTACACAATCGTATAAAAACAAGACAAAAGCATTTTTAAAAACCAAGCCCAGCAGAGTATTTATTTTAGAAAGCTTACGTTAATTCAGTCTACCTAAGCAATGCTGTTAGAATTGTGCTCAGAACAACATGTGCTATAGAAATAATAATAAAGTTGATAGCATTTTAAAATGCCATAGTCTTCCATACACATATCCATAACCATAATTAAAGTGGAGTAGCTGCAACGTTGTCAAATCATTCAAGAGCTAAAGACATACATTTCAGGCCTACCTGTACAACTGTAACAGATCTGAAATGTATTCCAGCCTGGAATACTCAGCTATTTCTACATGAAATTTGTTCAGTTCATAAATAAATAGAAGTTTAAGCCAGATGCCAACTCTGCAAACAATCTGGGATTTGAAGGTCAAACAGGTTCATTATGTCTTAGATATTCCAAGCAAAAAAGGGCTCTTTATACTAGTCAAAGGTTGTGTGTTCGTGCAATCCTTTCCCCCTCAAATTGGTCATAGGTTTCTAATTAATGATGCATCTAAAAGGTGAGCAGAGGAACACATGTCCTCACCCAAACTCAATGTCTGTGTGTGGTGGGGAGGAGAGAACTGACCCTTCCTAAACAAGCTTGAACCTCTCACAGCAGACATCCTGCCACACATCAGGATATATTGAAGTCAAGTATCTGGATCCGTGGTTTACACACTTGTATGGAGTAACCTTAAAGATTGGAACAACCATTGGTGGGTCTGGTTGGAAGGAGAACACTTCCACAAATAGAATTTAGCTGTGAGACTATAATAAAGAACAAAGACCCTGAATGCACAAAACCTAGAGCTGTTGAATGAACAAGTATCCTTTTCACATGCTACATACCAATATAAAGGCAATGCACAGATCATACTCACTAAGGGCGCAATCCTAACTAGATAGGCAGCAGCCTCCGAACTTGGAGGTGACTGCCTATCCAAAGCAAGGCAGGAGAGGCACGGGGCAGATCGTTCCCTCCTTGCCTCTCCTGCCTTGCAATATTTTCCAGACAGCCATTTTCGGCTGTCTAGCAGTGGGGGGCCAAGCGGGAGAGGAAGCTGCCGTATGACACATTGGATGTGTCGTACGCGAAGCTCCACTCTCCCCGCTCCAGATCGCCCCCCAGAACGCCCCTTTTCAGTCTCTCCATGCTCCTCTTCAGAGTGCAGAGGACAGGGCTTCTCCGCGCTGCCTCTGAGGCAGCGTGGACAAGAGGGGAGGTCAGTTCCCAGAAATGCACATATCCTATGGCCCTCTAGACAGTGTCTAGTGGCCATAGGATTGCTCCCTTAGAGTACTTTCAATAGGATATCGCCAGAGGTGACTTCTGAATTTTTTTCCTAAGATCAGTGCCTCTCTATTGCCATTCCTAACATTTTTCATTGTACCTAAACACCTTCCATTTTATGTAGTGTTTTTGATGTGCCGTATTCTAGTGTATAGTTGCTGCAGGGTGGCAGTTAAAATAACAAATTTCAAGCAAGAAAATGCCCAGTTCAAATCTCACACAGCCAAATTTAACTACACCCTCAGTTCTACACCTGTAATACTGGGGTGCTAATACTATTGTAAGGAGTATTCAAGAGAAGTGTTATATGCTAAAGCCATGATCCATCTTTTCCACTGAAATGAATGGCCCTTAATTTTGGCAGGATCATGACCTAAGTATTGTTAGAAGGACTATTTCTTCTGCAATAATGACAGGAGGATGCTTAGTGCTTTTTGCAATGCCAGACATCTGTCCCATTTATAACTTGCAAATCCATAGAGCTGTGCAAAAGGTTGGGGGGGGGTGTTAAATGACTTTATTGATTTAGAGCACTGGGGTGGGTGTGGAAGGAGCAAAGTGGTGGATCGCCCACCACCACTTCATAAGAACATGAGAATTAGGGATGTACAAAAATCACTTACTTTTTGGGGATTATGCTGATGGTGCGGGGGGAGGCGTTCCGTCCCTCCCCCCAGAATCCTCGCCGGGGGGGAGGCACTCCGTTCCTCCCCCCCCCCCGGAATCCTGGCCGGCCAGCTGTGCTCCGCAGCGATTCTGCGGAGCCGCCAGCCGGCTCCGCCAGCAGCCGGACATCCGGCCGCTGGCTAGCAGGGACGCAAATGGTGACGGCCATAGCCGCCGCCATTTGCATCCCTGCAGTCAGCCATGATAGGCTACGTAAATCTTTACGTAGCCTATCACGGCTGAGTAAAAAAAATACACGCGCGTATGCAAATGGCGGCGCCCATGGGCGCCGCCATTTGTGTTCCTTATTTTGGCACATCTTAGTCTACGTAAACATTTACGTAGACTAAGATGGCAAAAATAAGGGGAACGCAAATAGCGCATTCGGCCTCCCCAAGATCCGTGGCGGAACTTTCATCCCTAATGAGAATAGAAGGAAAACCAAGCCATGCTGGATTGGACGAAAGACCCACCTAGTCTAGCACTCTGATCCCACAGTGGCCAACCTGATACCCAAAGGGAAGCCCACAGGCAGGACATGAGTGCAACAGCATCCTCCCACTCGTGTTCCCTGGCAACTAGCATACAGAGGCATACTGCCTCTAGTACTGGAGGCAATACCCATCATTTGTCTCAAATATGGACAACTTTGATAATTTTGTGATAAACTCTTACCAAAACCAAACTGTAATTAAATTCTCACCCAACCATAGTCACCACCAGCTCGCAGACCCTATCAGCATATATGTGAAGTTAGGATCTTTTTGGCCCCTATGTGCTTCACTTTACACTTTGCTTACCTTGAAGTGTATGTATTTGCCATTTTGATACCCACATTTCCACTTTGGAAATATTCTTTTGGAATTCTTCGTAATCCTTTGTTGTTTTAACCTCCTGAAAAATTTGGTGTCATCTGGAAACTTGGCCACCTCACTGCTCACCCCTAAGTCCAGATCACTGATTAACAAATTAAAAAGTTCCAGCTCCAATACAGCTTCTTGTGGGACCCCACTGTTTACATTCCTCCATTGCAGGAACTGACCTTTTACTCCTACTCCCTGCTTTCTCTTATTTAACCAGTTATCGATTAGGGATGTTAGAGAATTCTACCACGGATCCCAGGGAGGCCGAATTCCAGTGAATTCAGCCCCCCAGAATCCGTGGCGGAACGGAGCAACCCGCCCCACCACCCTGCGAAAGTCATGCGAAACGGAGCCTACCTGGCTGTGGCTCCGACGGTGGCAGCAGCTCCAGCGGCAGGGGCAGCTCCAGGGCCTCTAGCCGCTGCCGGGCTGCAGCTGCAAATGGCAGCCACTATGCCAGCCGCCATTTGCGTCCCTAGCAAGCCATGATAGGCTACGTAAATATTTATGTAGCCTATCACGGCAAAAGCGGGGACGCAAATGGCAGCTGCTACGGCATTTGCATCCCTTCGCTGAGCCGTGATAGGCTACGTAAATATTTACATAGCCTACCACGGTTCAGCGAAGGGATGCAAATGGCGGCCACTAGGCCAGCCGCCATTTGCATCCACAGATCTGCCGTGCAGATGCACCCAGCTGGCAGCTCCACGGAGTTGCCGCGGAGCGGAGCCGGCCAGGGTAGTATTTCAGGGGGAGGTACAGAGCGCCTCCCCCCCACCGTGAATGTCACCCTTCGAAAAGGTAAGTGACTTTCGTACATCCCTATTATTGATCTATAAGAGGCCTTCTCTTTTTATCCTGTGATTGCCAGGTAGGTTTGGAATCTTTGGCAACGGACTTTGTCACAAGCCTTTTGGAAGTCCATGTAAACAATGTCTTCTGGATCACCCCTGTCCACATGTTTATTGACACTCTCAAAGAACTCTAAAAGGTTAGCAAGAAGCTAGCCAGAGAGAGAGGTCAAATGGCACCTTTTTCAGACTTTTTAGCCCAGTGGACCTTATTTCTTTGAAATCCCACCCCCCTGAAACCAATGGGGGAACCACTGGTGTAGCTGAGGGGCCCACTGCGGGTCTTTCTTGGGGGAATAGATCTGCTGTATCCAACGATACCTCTGTCCCACCTTCAGAACACCCCACTGCAGAACGTACTGCAGGACAGAATACCACTCGTGGTAGATTTATGTCTGTGGAGCTTTCCGCAGGCATAAGGGGAGCCTCTGGGGTGGACACCTCTCACTAGCAGAGGGGTGCCTCTGCCACATCCTGCCACCTCAGATGACTCAGAAAGGTTTTAAAAATATTCTGAAAACATGATAACTGTGGAAGAAGAAGAGGTGGGCCAGGGCAGTGATAGAATGAAGACCAACATCTTCCTCATACTAAGCGTTCCTAGCACAAGTGGACATCATAGGTTGATTCCTTTTGTGTAAGTTTCCAGTTTTTTATTTTGAGGTACAGGCACTGATAAGGAAAGAGAAATGAGAGAAAATTGCAGCAGAACACAGCATTCAATAAAGACTGTGCAAGCTTCAAATAGCATATAAGAGAAGAAATCATGTGAAAATTGATCAATGCAGACATATCCTAAGATAACATTTAGGGTTGTTAAATGGGTCATTTAGTATATCTCCATTTTCCTTTCAGGGCTTTTTCTTTAACCAATCTGCCTTGCAGCATACAGTAGTTTCTTGTTGTTTTATTTTTGACCCAGGTGAAGTTAGAAAGCAAAAGTGGGCAATAAATCCCTTTCTACTGATAGGTTATATTTTTGCAGAGAGGCAATTTAAATTGAATGATAAGCAAAATAATTTTCAGCCGAATGGCTGAGGGAGGAAATCATTGTTGCTTCGTGCCCAGTGAACCATGAAAACCAACCTGACACAGGTTGATTTGACTGTGCTATACCAAAACCAATTGGGGCCGGGGGGGGGGGGATGGAAGAGAAGCGATGCTTTCTTATTGCAAATTAACAAAGGGAGATAACAACTATGTTAATTTTAGTAACTAGATCTCATTCCTAATCTGAACAGTTGTGTTCCAAAAAATTCCTCCCTGGCATATTATCTCACACACATAAACCATAGAAGAGTTCTAATTATGCTTCATCTGAAAACATAGCAAGATAGGAAGCTGCCTTATACCGAGTCAGATCCTTGTTCCCTCTAGCCCAACATTGTCGATGCTGACTGGCAGCAGCTCTCCAGGGTTTCAGGCAGGGGTTTTTCTAATCCTATCTGGGGCTGCGGGGATTGAACCCGGGACCTTCTGTATGCAAAGAAACTGCTCTACCACTGAGCCACAGCTCCTCTCTAAGCTCACTGGCTATGATCCAGATTCCAGAGGAGCAGGGATGCATTGACTTTTTCTAAGGCTGCAATCCTATGCTGGAGTAAATATGCTTAGAATCCAGGTAGTCCTGATATCAAGAAATCACCCAAACGTTTTATTTATTTTTATTTATTTATTAAATTTCTAAATCGCCCATCTGGCCAGTCACCCAGCCACTCTGGGCAATGTACAATGGTACAATTCAAAACAATAAAATCATACATTAAAACATATTAAAATACCCTAACCCACCCCAAATGCCTCCCTGAATAACCAAGTTTTCAATGTGTGGCGGAAGCTCATTAAAGAGGCGGCATGGCGGAGTTCCCTAGGGAGGGAGTTCCACAGAGTGGGGGCCACCACAGAGAAGGCCCTCTCCCTCATCCTCACCAGCCTAGCTGTCCTGGCTTATGGGACAGAGAGAAGGCCATCCAAGGCTGATCTCGTTGAGTGGCCTGTCTGGTGTTGCTGGAGGCACTCCTTGAGGTAGGCTGGGCCAGAACCATATAGGGTTTTAAAGGTCAAAACCAACACCTTGAATTTGGCCCAGAAAACAACTGGTAACCAGTGCAACTCCTTCAGCACTGGAGTGATGTGATCTTGCCGGAGGCTGCCTTTAATCAGGCAAGCCGCTGCGTTCTGTACCAGCTGCGGCTTCCGAACTGTCTTCAAGGGTAACTCCACATAGGGTGCATTACAGCAGTCTAAACAAGAGGAGACCAGGACATGTACTACTGATGGGAGCAGATGGTTGGGAAGGTAGATGCGCAGCCACCGTATTAGATGGAGTTGGTACAATGCTGTCCGGCTCACGGCTGACACCTGAGCCTCCATGGACAGCTGGGAGTCTAAAATGACCCCCAGGCTGCAGATCTGGTCTTTCAAGGGTAGCCATACCCCATTCAACACCAGGTCAACATCCCTCAACCTCCTCTTGTCTCCCACCAGAAGTACCTTGGTCTTGTCAGGGTTCAGCTTCAGCTTGTTCCTCCCCATCCAGCCACTCACCATCTCCAGACATTTAGACAGGGATGCCATGGCCAACCCTGGTGAAGATTTGAACAAGAGGGAGAGCTGCGGGTCATCCACATATTGATGACACCACACCCCAAACCTCCTGATGATAGCCCCCAGTGGCTTCACATAGATGTTAAATAGCATCGGGGAGAGGATGGAACCCTGTGGCACCCCACACGTGATCAGCCACAGGTCCGACACCTCCTCTCCCAGTGCTACCCTCTGGTGCCTGCCAGAGAGGAAGGACCAGAACCACTGTAATATGGTGTCTCCAATGCCCATCCTCTCCAGGCGGTCCAGGAGGATACCGTGGTCAACTGTATCAAAAGCCGCTGAGAGGTCAAGGAGAAAGCATTCACCCCTATCCAAAGCCCTCCTCATATCATTTTAAAACAAAAACACCTCATAGTATCATCATAGTTCAGCAGAACTGTTCATTATGTTCTGTTATAGATTTATCACGGCATTGCACATGGCACCAACAAACAACATTTAGTAAACCCGTAACATTGTCACGATGTAGCTGAAATACACTGGGTGTTCCTAGCACTCTCCAGTCGTTGCTCTTCCATTGTAAACTGCATGCAAAATTGAAGTGGGCTTGCCTTTCCACCCTTTGGAGGGTGGAACACATTTTGTGTATGTACATCCTGCTATGCTAAGTTTGGTCCACGGGAGTCGGTGAGACATAGCGGTGTGGGCAGGAAAGAGACCATTCACTCTCCTCCTGCTCATTCCCAAAGAGACCACTAAGGTTTGCTGTCTCACATAGACTACGTACACTTGGAGGAAATGGTGGCTGACAGGATATGTGAGGAAGATTTGCAATTCTCCCTCTCTCCCAACCAGAAGAAGAGTGGCTGAGATTTTGCAATTTCATTGTATTATTCTCTTTCTTAATGGAGGGAAGGCAGCACCTGCCATTTTTCCTGCTGTCAGCCAGGCTCACCACCACCCTCCTTCTCTCCCCTTGCCTCTCTCTCCCCTGCCCCAGGATCCTCTGAAGCATGGCGGGAGGGGGATTGACATACGCTGTTGATCAGAGAGCACAGCTTTTCATTTCCTGCCAAAAAAATTTAAGAAAGGCAAATTGCTTTTTCCCTGTGGTTTGGGTTCTTTCCAATCTGCCTTCTTTCCACAAGTGCTATGTTACTGACATTCCCCATGATTCATGGGCAGGGAACCTTTTTTTGGTGGGGAGGGGGCTGGATTGGTAATCTTCCATGGGCCAGATTAGGCCTGCGGGCCAGAAGTTGCCCTCCACCTCCATAACTGGTACACTGTTGAGAACTTCCTCCCTCCACTGCTACCCCTCTTAACTACCCCTCCATACACACACACGTATGAGCACACGTGTACCCTCCCGTTCCCATTCTCAGTAAAGGTACAGTGGGGATCCTTTATTTCCCCCAGTACTTCAGAGAGCTTTGACTGTTGGGCAGCATCGAAATGAAATAAATAAATAAATAAATAAATAAAAACAGCGATTTGCAAATTTTGTTTAAATGTGCCTACATTAAAATAATTCTGAGCTGCGCTATTTCATGAAGGTGAAATTGTTCACATTGAAAAAATAAAAATAAGGCAAGAGAGGGAGGAGAAGAAAAGAGGAAAGGGCACTGGTGCTGGATGCTCTAGCCCAGAGAGCTTCAAGGAGCATTTGCTGGTTCATCAGGAGTCAGAGAGACCTACAAAAAATTTTAAATTGCAGAGCTTTAAAAAAAACATGGCTAGACCATAAGGAAACAGGATTATTTGTTTTATCCAGCTACCTTGGGATTTTCAGAGGGACCATTAACACCATTTTGTCTTGAAGGACTTTGGGGGAGGGCTAAATTATCCTAAATTATTTAGGGCTAAATTATTATTAGTGATGTGTGTACCTAGGGAGGTGGTGGTCTTTCCCACACTGGAGGCATTCAAGACGAAGCTGCTGGACAGCCATCTGTCAGGGATGCTCTATGACATGGATTCCTGCATTGAGCAGGGGGTTGGCCTTGTAGGACCCTTCCAACCCTACTATTCTATGATTCTGTGTGTCCAGGGTAGTGGTGGTTCTGAAGCCACTTCAGTGCTTCAGATGGGGACAAAGGAGAGGGCAGATCCAAGGCATCTGATCGCTTCGGATCAGAGTTGCTTCAGTGCAGAGGTTGTAGGAATATCTCCAAGCAGGCTGCTTTGGCTCAGAATTCAGGCTTTGTCCAAAGTGGATACTCACCTCTATTAGCCATTCCAGCAATTCATTTGTTTTCATTTGTTTTCATTTTATTGCATTTTATCTTGTTTTGTTTACTTGATCATGCCTGTCGTTCTGTGGGGGTTTTGGTTCCTTGGTGCTGCTGTTGTTGCACTACTGTTAGTCTTCTAACTATGTTTATTTGTGAATCATCTTGAGGACTGTGAGAAGCAGTCAGGGGTTGCCGTGCAGCCCCTGGGCTGGCCCGGTTACCCAGTGACAAGAGCCTGCAACAGCTAGGGCTGGCTGACACAAAAGGGAATCAGGACAAGGGCATTTTAAGTGGCTCAAGGAGTCTGAGAGAGATGGAGCAGAAGCAATGGATGAAAGCCGGAATGCTGGAAGCACAGCGGGGAGGGAAGAAAGCCAGAGCAGGAGTAAAGAGGCTAAGAGGCTAAGAGGCGTGGCTGAGGGAGCAACACCGAAGCCACGAAGACCAGAAGGAATCAAAAAGCGTAGCAAGCAGGGATGTGTGGATTGTGTGAAATCCATTGCCTGCTCTTTGCAGATTGTCAGGCTCCTTTCATTCTGTCATCTGCTCATCAATGGAATCGGATTTTTTTTTAAGGTTCCAACTTTGCACAAATTCTCACTAGCACAAATTCTCACTTGCACAAATATGCAATCCCCCCCCCCCCGTGCAATTTCACACTTTAGCCTATGAGGAAAATGTGCATTTGGGGCCACTTTTTAATTTTTTTGAATTTTTCTATTACTAAATTTGCACAAAATTCCAGAAAATTAGAAACATGGTTCACAAGTCTGCAGAATCCACCCAACTGGGGAGAAGCCAGTCTGCCGCAGAATCCACAGGTCACAGTCCTAAAAATCTGAACTCATTTGATCCAATTGACGTTTTCTCCGACATCCCTAACAGTAAGCCTGGAAAGGCACGTCACTTGCTGGTCCACCAGAAGGACAAAGAATGGAAACATATGACTGGCTGCTAAGAACATAAGAGAGACCTTCCAGTACAGACAGCGGGAGTGGACAGGGAAAAACTTAGCTACTTTGGCAACAAACTCAGTAACTGTTTATCCTGACTCTACAAATCCTTACTTACAGCTTACTTCACAACGTAGGCAATCCTTCTGATCCTGACATTCAGCCTGGTCCTGAATCCACTTACCTCACTCAAGTGAGCCTCCGTCCTGATCCTGCATACACTTACCCATATCATCAACAGACCTTCCTCCAGGTCCTGTAACTACCAATCAGTATTGTTCCAGGCCATACCACATTATTGTGTGAACACTTCCATTGTAACCTAAGATACGGTCATAATCCTGTGACAATGGACTGTAATGACCTTGTGAGGTAACAAGGATCAATAAATTTATAGTTGATATATTTATGTTGCCAAGTTGCTCTTTTCAGAAGAAGACAGCAGGAAAAGACACATTCTGTTTAAGGGAGGGGACACCCCTTGTGACAAAGACCCAGTAAAATGTGTTAATGTAAATGCAAACTTATTGAAAGGTTTATTGCAGCAGCAACAATAAAGTGGTACATAAATCTAAAATTAAATAACAACCTACCCAAAGGTTCAAAATACTGACATTTGTGTAATGGTGGAGAGAGAAAGAAGAACCTGAGCGATAGTCACTCATGCTGTTGCTGTCTCTCAAGAATGCCAATTGGACTAGCAGAGCAGATGATAATCCATGAAGAGGCTGACATTACAGGCACAAAACTATTGGCCAGTGAATCATCCAGAGAGCATCAGTGGTTGAGCTGTAAAGTAGGACAGGCGGGTAGGTAGCTTTGAAGGCAGAAAGCCTCCTGGAGGGAAAAGAGAGAGAGAGAGAGAGAGAGCGAGAGCGCAGGATTTACAAATGAAAGGAAACTACTGCAGCAGTGAGAAAGAAATGAGAAGGAAGCAGGGAAGGGATTACTAAATCCTAACCTTATCTGTGACTGAAGTATTTGGCAGCAGTTTTTAATTGTAGGCAAATGTAACTCTCTCTTTAAAAAAAAAAAAAAAAACCATGAATTTTAGGCTGGGCCTTTCCATGTGGTTCTATTAACTGAAAGTTCCAAGTACATATCTGAAATGTACCACAGCCATATAAATATGACACTCGGATTTTTGAAATTAAAAGCATCAGATATAAAACCATGGTAGAGCTGTATAATCCCTGCCTATAAAATCCAGTCAGGCTTCAAGTCAAATATAGTCTTCTCAGTTTGAAAACTGAAATAGAAGGTAGAGCATGCGCGCGCATGCACACACACACACACACACACACACACGGGGGAGAGATCACTTGAAAACTCTATAGCACCTTCCCCCAACCTGGTGCCTTCCAGATGTGTGCCTTCACAACTCATAGGCCTGCCTCCCGCAAGCATCCATGGTCTGTTTTGAAAATGGGAGGACTGATTGGAGCCCTTTAACTTCTTTTACTACCTATTCTTTAGGTTGCTTATTACACTTCTGGTTGCATGATTTGCATTTCTAGACAGACCTGGCCAGCACTTGGAAGGCACCAAGTGCACCCTTATATTTATGTTATTTATTTATGTTATTGTAAGGTATTTATTTCTGTGGAAAAAAGTATCCAAAGCAGCTAACAAGAATCACCAGAGGAGTAGTCTATTGCAGCAAAACCAAAGAGTCCTGTAGCACCTTAAAGACAAACACATTTATTCTGGCATAAGTGTCCATGGATTACACAGCATCCTGGATCATGTGGAGAGCCCCTATGGATACAAGAGGCTCCCCTCTTCAGAAAGCCACCCTCCATGAGTGCAGGGTGATGTAAACATGTGAGGAGGGAGCAGGGCTAGCATTCTCCCTCTCTTTATGTGTTTACTCTCTTGGGATTCAGAACACCTGAATAGGGCTCCTAAATTACAAGTTATCAGCATAATGTCTTTTTGTAAACCACCTGGGTTGGCTTCCAAAAGGCAATATAGAACTACCATAGATGATTAGAGACAGAGACATAATAGTACACCAGATCTCTGGATAAGCTCTCCCAGCATTTTCATATATGTTAGTAAAAAGCATGGGAGACAAGATGGAATGTTGGGCAACCCTGTAATCCAAAGACCATAAGTAGATCAGAAGTCTCCAGTGTCACACTTCCTGGGACCTATTCCCGAGCACAAACCAGAATCACCATAAAACATATTTAATCCAATGAAAAAGCCATTTTCATGTATCCAAACAATTTATTATCAGATGTGTTCCAGGTTGATGATCAAATAATTGTTATGCCAGATATGCTGTCAACCCAATGGCTGTTTTTCAAAGTCAAATACATTCATTTAGATCTTCACCGGTCATTTCTTTCTATCACGTAACTTCTTGTAGTTTTCTAAATATTGCTACTCCTGTTTTGTCTTTCCAAGCTTCAAAAATAACAGAGAGCAAACAGTGCCAAACACTGTTAATTAAAAAATAAAAATTAATTAGCCTCCTAGAGTGGACAAGATGGACAAATTCTTCCTATTCCTTATCTTAACAGAAAAGAATTCCTTGTTAATTGTTTAATAACCATGTATTAGTTTTTGCCATCTAAATGGCTCACAAAAATAACAAGAAGATCATCTCAATAAATGACCTGGGTTAATTTTGGGGACAAAAATTATCATACCTTGGTGTGTTTGCTTTGTGAACAGGAAGTTCTCACTTTGTACAGGATTATATTATTTTTCAGTCCAAGGGCTGCAACTGAGAATGAAAATATCCAGAGTTCATACTAGCGCTCATCCCTATAAGCAACCATCTGTTTCAGCTGCTCTGCTGTCTTTATTATAATTTACTGGGTGCAGTGGCACAAGCCTTTTCAGACTCACCTTCCAAGACTTCCAAAACAGTGCCAGGGATGTCTTACATAAGCCACCACATAGCTGCCAGTCCAAGAACACAAAGGGCAAAATAGCTCTGTAACTTGGCAAACACATTTCCCTAACACATATTTACTACTTAATGGTAATGCAGGGGGCAGGGGGGCCACTTACACATCACTGAAAAAGGGGTGGTGGAGTGGACACATATTTGCCTATGCTAATTTGTATGTACAGATGCACATTTAGGAATAATTATTAAATTGTGGGGAAGATTGTGGTCAGCTTACCGTCCAGATACTAATTGTTGATGGGCAACTTCAGGGCCCCTGCTCAACTTTTTTAGAGTTGTTGGAGCTTCTGTACACAAGCCATTTACTGCACACTCGTGACTGGTCACTCATGGAGGTTTGCGGGTCCTTTACACAACGTTGTCAACCCCCAGGACATCTCCCGTGCTTTTCCCCCTTTATCCCACTTCCAAAAAGATCAGAGATAAGCTGTAATCAAAGGTAATGGCACAATATCAGTAGTGTATAATGCCAGCATAGTGCTATAATTCAGCCACAAGATGGCGCTGTCTCATTGAACATATAGAGGATTGCCAAGAAGGGAAGTTTGCAATTCTAAAGGATGTGTTCACTATCTAAAGGAGCCCACCATAACCTGGAAAAACTCTGGAAAAAGAAAGCACTGGTAAGGATGCAAGACTTTTGCTTAATGTAGAGAGGCCCTTTATCTTTAAATTGGACTAAGACTTTGACTGCCCCTTGCCAACCCTTCAAGCCATTTTGTGTAAAGTAGGACACCTGACCACCCTAGCAGGAGAGAGCAATTTTCTGGGAGAAATTGGTGGGATGGAGGAGCTGTTGAACACTTTATACCACAGCAGATGACCCTAAGAGTCAGGCAAATTCACCTGGGTGGAGGCAATTTTAAGATAGCCTGCTCCCAGGCCACTTGGAATAGAGCTGAAAAACAAATTAGTCACCAGAGCAGATGGTTTCAGACCAGAGTTATATGGTCCAAGCTGTCTGCTCTAATGAAGATCCTAACAGCAGCATTAAAGATCAACTGAAGTTTGCAGTCTGCCTTCAAATGCAGACCAATGTAACATACATTACCATCATTTTGAAGGTGACTGCACTATGATTGAACAAGGTCAAGCCTGGCTTCACAAGTACAACTGATGCACCAGCCAAAACTGGGAAAATACCATCCTGGCCACTGCCTCTACCAAGCCATCTAGGGAATTTAGCATCCTGGTGCAGACAAAGATGACACCCTGTGAAAAAGCATTGGTCTTATCCCACTAATTATTATAACTTTTAACTGGAGGTTTATAGTCATTTTGATTGATATGCATCTCTATATCCTGAGCTTGTAGCTGGAGCAAAGTAATTCAATGAAAGCTGCTAACCCAGTAAAGGTCTGAGGGCTTATATAATGGCTGTTCCTGATTCACCAGTTGCAGCTGGGTTGGCTTCTTCATTGGCGACAGCTGGGTTCTCTGCTGCATAAAATCAACCCTTCCTCCTGAGCAAACCCTGGGTGAAAGCCCTCCTAGTGGCCAGGCAGGTGCTCCTATGACAATTCTGAGCATCCTGTCCAGTCTGTTGATACCTGTGCTCTGGAGAGCCATGAATTGAGGAAGGGAGTCAGAAACCAAGTAGAGCTGGAGTTAATGGGATTGTCTGGAACTTTAGGCAAAACATCCCTGCAACAAGACCCTCAGGTTGCCCCTTGTCCTCTGTGGAGGTGTGCTGAGGTACTGAAATCCCCCTCCTCCAAAGAGGTCCCTTCTGGGCTTTGGTCAGCCAGGAGTCTACTGGTATATCAAGAGAGTTATCAAGTTATATGTACAGCTATACACTTATTCACGTATTTTAGATGGTGACTATGCCATTAAAATCTGGAAGAAGAATGGTGAGATATAAACAAACATGGTGCCCAACTATTTGTTTATATGCAACAGCCAATGCAAAAACTGCATCAGTGTGCACATGCTCAAATAGTACCTACACATAGACACAGACTCCCAGGAAGACACTCAACATTCGAGAATCACAGGGACATCAAAAACAGCGAGAGTACCATTGATGTGAGAGATCAGCATCTGACATGAATTCTGCATAAAGTTCCCTTTAAACTGGTTGGATGGCTAGAATTCAAGTTCTCGTGACCTATTGTCAGCTTCCTTCCTTCATTCTTATTGTGGTGCCAGCTATTATATCAAATAATTTCAGCCTTTGCTATTTGTTAAGTACATTCCAAACTTTTTCCAGAGGATTAGCTGTGTTAGGCTGTTGCAACGAAAGCAGCAAATGTCATCAAAGGAAGTGACAGAGTTTGGAATAAAAACATCAGACAAGAACTACAGTCTGAAAAACCTTATTCCATAATAAATTGGTTAATGTGTAAGGTTGGGGTCCCCAATGCTGTGCCCACAAAGCTTTTTGCTCCCTGCCCCCTTTATATATATATATATATAGAGAGAGAGAGAGAGAGAGAGAGAGAGAGAGAGAGTGTTGGGGCTCCAGCTTCTCCTTCCTGTTCCTGAACTTGCAGCTGATCAGCTGTTCAATGGGCAGGAAAGAGAAATCAGGGCAAGGGCATAGAGGGGAGAGAAAGAGCAAGGCTAGGAGGGGGAAGAAACAGTGAGGTGAAGAGGTGGGGACAGCGAAAGAGTGAGGCCAGATGCTGGGAGTAGAGAGAAACAGCAAGATAAAGGGTGAGTGGGAGAGAAAGAGCAAGGCTAGGGACTAGAAAGGGAGAAACAGAAGAAGGGTAGAGACAGGGAAAATAGAGGAATCGTGAGGAAAGGGGTTGCGGGGGAGAGCAATAGTGAGGCTAGATGCTAGTCGTGCAGAGAGAGAGAGAGAGAGCAAATGGGAAAGGTTTGTATGGACGGAAAAAGATTGGGTGGGACAGGGAGCAATTATTTCCATTACCCTTCCCAGCCTCTAGCCTTGCTATTTTTCGCCCTGCTCCACCTCTTGACTACCCAGGACTAGCCATTATGTGATTAGCCACATCCTCTATGGGAGCCATTTTGTGGTGGTGCCCACAGCAGTTTCTCAAATTCGCAAATGTGCCCATGGGTCCAAAAAGGCTGGGGACCCCTGCTTTAAGGTGCCACAAGACTCTTTGCTATTTTTATTCTAAACTTTGTCACTCTCATACTACACCACAGGTAATAAAGGCATCTATTAAAGGCAGTATCCTTGCCTTTCTCCAAGATCATACTGCCCCAACCACAGTGCCACCAATAACAAGACTGCCTGAAACTCCCTGCTATGCTGTTGAAATATAGGCATGATTTATTGATTTTCAAAATTTAATATTTATATACCACTCCATATCAAAAGATTTTGGAGCGATGAATAGCAAAGATAAAATAATAAAACACCATGTTAAAACAATTATTGTTGGTTGCACTTTCTATTTTGTCCCTCCATTTGTGTACTTTATATCTGTATATTCCCAGTCCAACATAACATGCTACAACAGAGCAAGAAAAGAGAAAATTCTCTTGTATTGTGCAGGTATATTTTTGAATGTCAATGTAGCCCTCAAATTCCAGAGAACACTGAAGGTGTTTAACACTAATAGAGAGGCCTGAGGGATCCGGCAAAGGACAATGGTGGAGATGGAAGTAGGAATATTTCTGATCTTTTTGTGTCCTTTTGAGAACCTCTACTCTAACAGCATCTCTAACCAGCCTAAAATCCTGCATTTAAAATGGGGCTTTCTGCTTCCGTTTTAAATGCAGGATCACAATGGACTCCCTTGGCAAGCGCTTCCTTCCCCCCTCCTTTCCCCCCTCCTTTTTCCCCTTATCTATCCATATGTTTCATTATACAACCACTAGATGGTGCTGTGGTCTAGCTCCTCCTACTGTGGCTTTTCCTTTTTCACTGAGGGAACTCAAGCCGAACTCAAGTGCTGTAATTTGATAGCTCATTATCTCTGATCTTTTAAGAGATGGAATAAAGGTCATTTAGTTCGGGAGACACCCTGGAGGTTAACGATGTCATCTAAAGGACCCACAAACCTCTGTGAGTAACCAATCTCAATAGCAGGATAAAAGCTCTGTGTGAAGAAGCCCTAACTCTGATGTAATAAAGCTACCTTGGAGTACCCTTATCTTGCCATTTTCATATGATGAATAGATCCTCATCTGATGAGAAGATATTATATTGCAATCTTCTGGAAGTGCACTATATAGTTCTCTAAGACACAGCAAATATTAGAACCAACCACTATTTTCAAAGTATAGTGATGAAAGTGGATTGGAAAACAGCTCATGGAATGCAGTTCAGCTGTCATCCATGTAGGGTGGTTATTTACTCATCGCCCCAAAAGAGGACAAAAGAGCACATTGATTTGCATAAAATCTGCATATGCTAATTTACCAGTTGACATAAATTTAGAAATAATGACTGTACTTCAAAAAGAAATACAATGTATCTATCTCACCAAAGTGGGGAAGACTGACCAAGCGACCTGTGTGCCTGCTCATTCTGCCATCCAGGTTCTACCTGTTGATGGACAACTGTAAGGCCCCTGCTCTCCCTCCTTATGGTTCTTTGACTTTAAACCAAACTTCGACTGGAAACCCCATCAAATAGAGGACACCTTCAAGTAGAGGACTGTCCTCTGACAGTTATGCAGATAGAGGACTGTCCTCTGTAAAGTAAGACACCTGGCCACCCTCCATTCATGACTAATTTGAACCGTTGTCTTAGTAAGACTACAATTCTCAGCTTCGAATTCTTGTAGTTCCTCAATGCTCAATGGAAGTAATGTGTCACAAAACCAGCATACAAACAAACAGCGTCAAATGGATGAGTTATATCGAAGTCCTCGCCTCACTTGTTCAGTTATGTTGTCCATCAATGTTGTCCATCCACCAACAGAGGAGAAAACACTGGTGGAATGGATTTATTTTTCCTCTGCAGTCCCTCATACACCCCTAAATCTGCTGTAGAAGTTGGGGGACCCTGCAGAACAGATCTGGGAGGGTGTGGGTAGTGCATGGGGCAAAAGAGCAAGGGAAAGTCCTGGAGTACAAGCAGATGCCTGCTCACATAACATTTAATGTAGCCTATAAACAGAACTATTTCAGTCATTAATAAACCCGTGACCAATCTTTATTGGACTTGTTTTTAGGGTGGAAGGAAAGTGCAAAAATACATTAAAATGCGATATGTCTGGCCTTTTGGACATTAGCATTTACAAGTTAGAGAAAAATATATATTGTTCAATTCTGTTGGTGAGAACATGATGTATACATGAATCAGCCACATAATGCATTGAGTGTTTTTAAAAGAACTTTTAAAAAGAAAAAAGGGAGAGAATACTAGATAATTTAGTGCATGATCCAGCCAAAATTTACCCTTCTTATTCCACTGGTTTTACTGGGAGCACTTGCTTAACTCTCTGTCGTTGAAATCAGTGGTCCTATTAGGTCCTATTAGTTTCAATAACAGAGAGCTAAGCAGGTGCTCAGCTGAAATCAATGGGACCTAAAAGTGTTTAACTCTGGCTGGATCAAAATAAGATTTTTTTCCCCAAAGGCTTTGTATGAAGCACTCTGTGCGAAGAATGTTGATCTATGAAAAGAAATAATAATATAATAAGAAAAGTGAATATAACAAGAGCATAAGCTATTAAGAAATAACACTACACAGAACATTGGCATCAGTGGAAGTCAATACTAAGATTTATTGATCTGACAAATATTGTCCAAGGCAAACCCAAAGTCCGTATTTAACTTCAGGAAAAAATAAATCTTGATGGTGTCAGTAACAAGCAGGTAGTTCGTTTTACAAGGACATTTAGGCTTCAAAGGCAAAAGTGATTTGTTTGGTTTTGTTTTTCAAAAGAAATGCTTGTTTTGCCCGTCTGGATAGAATGTACAAATTTAGGGCATGATTCAGTTGAAGACCAGAAGTCCATTTATTTCAATGACAAAATTAAATTAATAGATATGGTCCTTTCCTGCACACAAAGAAGTCTCAGTGGAGCCTATTTTTCCTCTCTTTCCCATGACATGATTTTCTAATTATTTTTTATTTAAGCCTCAGAAATATATCTATAGAAATGCCAGTATAACATAACATCAACTTATTCAGTTGTGAGCAGTGAGGTGACCAGGGGGGTGTCTCCATTAGTGATTTACTCTGAGCTGGCTGCATGTTGAGGTCATTAGGGATACATGACGTCGTGGCCATCCAGCAGCCACCCCGGAGCTTATCAGGAAAACACCAGATTTTCCTGAGACTGCTGAAAGTCCGATTCTTTTCCTTAAGTCGGGTTCTCCCCGGTGTAATTGTTGTGTGCTGCAACCCCCGCATTTAGCTCAGGTATGCTAGCCCTGCCCAGGGCTGTGCCTTTCACCATCACTCTGGTCAAGGGGTGTTTTCTTTCCCCTGTGTTTCCCAGCACAAACCAATTAGTGTCTACTCAGAAGTAACTCCTACAGTGCTCAATTAGGCTTGTCCCCTGAATGCACACATCAGAATTTACAAAGATCCCCCTCAATGGAAATAGCAGATTTTAAAGCACTAATTCCCTGAAAGCTTTAAAGCACTTTACTGAACCTGTGATTCTCCAGTGTTTAGTTTATTGCCTTTGGAAGTAATTAATTCACACCCTCGTTACAGAGATCCTGCATACCATCGGGTTACAATGGGAGCTGGTTTCCCCATGCCCCTGCATTTCCTGTCCCTTCCCAGTGCAAACCAATTAGTGTCTACTCAGAAGTAACTCCCATTGTGCTCAATAAGGCTTGTTGCCAAAATCCACTTCCAGAGTTACTGAGATTCCCATTAATCGAAATAACGCATGTAGAAGTCTTAACATCAAAGCTGTGAAGCTACGAAGCTTCAATTGATCGCAGCAGAGCAGGGAGCACACTGTGTCATGACTGTTGTTTTAAGAAAGTAACTAAGGCTGGGGGAGAGAAAGACAGATTGTGCCAAGGTTCGGCAGCTTCAAAGCAGAGAGAACACTGAGTTCCAGCACTGATTGTTGTTTTTAAAAAGTAAGTACGGGCGGGGGGGGGGGGAGAAGAAGAGTGATTTTTGACACAGGAGGAAGATTTTATCGAAGGAGAAAGCGGGGGAGAGCCTGGATGGGGGGAAGCCTCTCTGACTGGTTGAGCAGCCCCTGCCAGTCAGATGACATTTACTCCAACCCCCCAACCCCCACCCAGATGTATGTTATGTGAAACGTCTTAGAATGGAGCGATGCACTCGCTTGTGGAGCCCTGCCCAGACTGAAACTGGCTCCTTTAAAAATACGGGCAAGCCACTCCTTCCTTCTCCTTCTGTTGTCATGGAGACATGGTCCAGGTTTGCAGACAACACCAAATTATTCAAGGTGGTTAAAAGAAAAAGGGATTAGTGTTACAGTCCTTCCTGAGGGGTCACCTTCAAAGAGTAATCTTGGGTGACTATTCCTCAGCTCCTTGGCAATTGAGCAATGGGGTTCTGAGGGGTACTTTCTTGTCCCCATTCTTGTCTAACATCTATAAAGCCACTGGGAGTGGTCATAAGGGGATATGGAGCAGTGTGCCATCAGTATGCTGATGGCAGACAGCTCTATCTCCCTGTGACATCTGAATTAGGAGAGGCTGTGCAAGTCCTGGATTAGTGTCTGGACTTAGGGATGGGATGGATGAGGGCCAATAAACTGAAGCTGAATCTTGGCAAGACAGAGGGCCTGAGTGGTTCCTGAGCCTGGGAGATAGGCTTATTGTCTCTTCTGGATGGAGATGCACTTCCTCTGAAAGAACAAGCCCGTACTCTGGGGGTACTATTTATTTGTTGGTTGGTTGGTTGGTTGGTTGGTTTATTACTTGTCTATACTGCCCAATAGCCAACGCTCTCTGAGCAGTTTACAAAGATTTTCGATCCATCTCTGTTGTTGGGGTCTTCCCCTTTTCAGCATGTAAGAGTTTTGCTGAGGGAACAGCACTCGCTGGCTGTTTGCTACTGGGCCAGGTTTAAGTTTTTGTTATTGGTGTATAAAACCCCAAACAACTTGAGACCAGGATGCTTGAGAGAGATCCTTCTCCCTTATCAACCTGCCCAGTCACTGAGGTCATTGGATGAGTTGCTCCTGGTGGTTCCACTTGGACCTCAGGTCCGTTTAGAGGCCCTTTGGGGAAGAGCTTTTAGTGGGGTGGCTCTCTCTCTGTGAAGTTCTCTGCTGGCTGATGTCAGGCAGGCACTAACAATGCTCTGTTTCTGACATCTGCAAAAGAGATTTTTATTTATTTATTTATTTATTTATTTATTTATTTATTTATTAAATTTATTAATCGCCCATCTGACTGGTCACGCAGCCACTCTGGGTGATGTACAACCCCCATAAAACAATTTAAAACAATAAAATTTTACCATAAAAATTTTTTTTTAAAATGCCTGCCTGAACATCCACGTTTTTAATGCACGACGGAAGCTCATTAAAGAGGGGGCATGACGGAGTTCCCTAGGGAGGGAGTTCCACAGAGTGGGGGCCACCACAGAGAAGGCCCTCTCCCTCGTCCCCACCAGTCTAGCTGTCCTGGCTGATGGGACAGAGAGAAGGCCATCTGAGGCTGATCTTGTTAAGCGGCCTGTCTGGTGTTGCTGGAGGCGCTCCTTAAGATAGGCTGGGCCGGAACCATATAGGGTTTTAAAGGTCAAAACCAACACCTTGAATTTGGCCCGGAAAACAACTGGTAACCAGTGCAACTCCTTCAGCACTGGAGTGATGTGATCTTGCCGGCGGCTGCCTTTAATCAGGCGAGCCGCCGCGTTCTGTACCAGCTGCAGCTTCCAAACCGTCTTCAAGGGTAACCCCACGTAGAGCGCATTACAGTAGTCTAAACGAGAGGAGACCAGGGCATGTACTACCGATGGGAGCAGATGGTCGGGAAGGAAGGGGAGCAGCCGCCGTATCAGATGGAGTTGATACAGCACTGTCCGGCTCACAGCTGACACCTGAGCCTCCATGGACAGCTGGGAGTCCAAAATGACCCCCAGGCTGCGGACCTGGTCTTTCAAGGGTAGCCGTACCCCATTCAACACCAGGTCAACATCCCCCAGCCTCCTCTTGTCTCCCACCAAAAGTACCTCGGTCTTGTCAGGGTTCAGCTGACAAGCCTTCTTTGAGTGAAAGGCTAGCCGTAGTTTTATTGCTCTGATACGATTTTTAATAGTTTTATCCTTGTGTATTTTGATATTTCTTTCTGTGTTTTTCACTGCTTGAAAATCTTTTTTTTAGATGTAGAGCAGTTTATAAATGTTACAGACATTATAAATAAATAAATAAATGACATGCTAATATACAGCAGTTTGTTCTCCTGCTATTAAGGTAACTCTCTGTTTTGTGACTGGTAGATGTGAACTGTTTCCTACCCAGCGTAGGGATATACAAAAGTCACTTGCCTTTCCATGGATTATGTTGATGGGGGGGGAGGCATTCCGTCCCTCCCCCTGGAATTCTCGATGGGGGGGGAAGTGATGGGGGGGGAGTGATTTGTTTTTTTAATACCCAGCCATGATAGGCTATGTAAATCTTTACGTAGCCTATCACGTCATTTTTTATTTTTTTTTACAAGACTGCAAATGGCGGCGGCGGCGGCCGGTCGGAAGACCAGCCGTCGCAGCCACAGCCGCCGCCACCACCGGAGCTGCTGCTGCCCAGAAGATCCGCCCCAGGTAAGTCTTGTCCCTGGGGGGGATCCACGGGGGGATGGGGGGGTGGCAGGCCATTCTGCCACGGAGTTCGGGGGGCTGAATGCACTGGCTTTCGGCCTCACTGAGATCCATGGCGGAAATCTCTGCCATCCCTAAACCAGCGATCTAATTATTACAGGGTGAAAAAAGAAAAGATCTACATTTCATTCCCACTTCCCATTTCTTGACAGCTACTAATGAGAGGGAGCTGATGGTCCCAACTAAGATAAATGCGTACATGTGTGTGTGTATTCAATATATATATTACATGCTGGCCCTAAGGACAGTGTAGATTTGCCTAAGGCCCACTGTAATACATTTGCTGGGCACTTTCAGGATAAAATCTCTTGCATCTGCCCAGACTTAGACTGCAGTGTTACTGCAGGTGAATCAGGTGAGGTATCCACAGCACAGCCTTGTCCAGTTTTCTTGGATGAGTTTCAGTTGGTACAGCTTTAGGTGCATCGACAAGGTTCATGCGACCACTTCCACATTGGATCCTTGCCCCTCTTGGCTTATAAAAATCAGCAAGAAGGGAACTGCCAGCTGGGCCAGGGAGGTGATTAATGCCTCCTTGAGAGAGGGAGTGGTCCCAGGTCATCTGAACGGGGTGGTGGTGAGACCACTCCTGAAGAAACCCTCCCTGGACCTGGAAAATTGTAATAATTTTAGGTCAGTGGCAAATCTCCTTTCCTGGTCAAAGTACTTGAGTGGGTGGTTGCCAACCAGTTCCAGATGCTCTTGGATGAGACTAATTATCTGGATATATTCCATTCTGGGTTCAGGCCAGGTTTTGGCATGGCAGCAGCCTTGGTTGCACTGTATGATGACCTACGTAGGGATGTCAGAGAATTTCGCCACAAATCTCGGGGAGGCCAAATGCCAGCGCATTCGGCCCCCCGAAATCGGTGGCGAAACGGTCTGCCACCCCCCCGCCACCCCGGGACGGGACTTACCTTTGGTGAATCTTCCTGGCAGCGGCGGCTCCGGTGGCGGTGCGGCGGTGGCCAGTCTTCCGACCAGCTGCCACCGCCGCCATTTCCAGTTTAAAAACAAAAAAAACAAAAAAAGTGATAGGCTACGTAAAGATTTACGTAGCCTATCATGGCTAGATTTTTAAAAAACACCATGATAGGCTACGTAGATGTTTATGTAGCCTATCACGACTGATTTAAAAGAAAAAAACCTGCGCGTATGCGTTCCTTATTTTGGCACGTCCTAGTCTACGTAAACATTTACGTAGACTAAGATGGAGAAAATAAGGGGAACGCAAATAGCGTAGCGTCTACGCTATTTGCGTTCCCCTTATTTTCACCATCTTATTTTCACCCTTCGAAAAGGTAAGTGACTTTCATACATCCCTAGACCTATGCCAGGAAAGAAACAGGGGAAGTGTGACCTTGTTGATTCTCCTTGATCTCTCAGTACCATCAACTATGGTATCCTTCTGGGATGGTTGTCTGAGTTGGGAGTGGGAGGTACTGCATCTCAGTGGTTTTGCTCCTACTTGGATGGTCAGCTCCAGAAGATGGTGCTTGGGGAATATTGCGCAGCCCCATGGATTCTCCAGTATGGGGTTCCACAGGAGTCAGTTTTGTCCCCCATGCTATTCAACATCTATATGAAACCACTGAGTGTGGACATTCAGAGTTTTGGTATGCACTGTCACCAGTATGCTGATGACATGCAGCTCTATTTCTCCTTTTCATCTTCATCAGGTGAGGCTGTGGATGTGCTAGATCAGTAACGATGGACTGGATGAGGGCTAATAGACTGAAGCTCAGTCCAAACAAGACTGAGATGCTGTTTGTGGGTGGTTCTTCTGACTGGATTTGGGATGCTCAACCTGATCTGGATGGGGTTGCACTCACCCTGAAGGAGCAGATTCATAGCTTGGGGGTCCTCCTGGAGCCATCTTTGTGACTTGGCCTCAGTAGGAGAGAGTGCCTTCTACCACCTTGGGTTGGTGGTCCAGCTACGCCCCTATCTGTACAGGGATAACCTGGCTTCAGTTGTCTCTGCTCTGATAATTTCCAAGTTAGATTACTGCAATGTGCTTCATCTGGGGTTACCTTTGAAGACAGTTCGGAAGCTACAGATAGTGTAATTTTGCACATTAGTGCAAAATGTGATGCCCAGGTTGATAACAGGAACAAGAAAATCCGAATATATAAGGATGATTCTGGTCCACTGGCACTGACTGCCTGTATGTTTCGAAGCCTGATAGAAGGTGCTGGTGTCAAACTATAAAGCCTTACACAGCTCAGGACCACAATAGCTGGTGGAGCGCCTCTCCCAACATGAACTGACCCATACACCACGTTCAGTGTCTAAGGCTGTCCTCCAGGTGCCTCTTCGGAGGGAAGCTCATTAGGATAGCAACAAGGGAGATGGCCTTCTTGGTGCTGGCCTGCCAATCAGGGATGGATGGGCTCGCCTGTGCTGTGCCTGGCTTCCTGAAGTGCTCTCTGAGCTGCTGCCCACCCCCGCTTGCGGCACCATGCAAGCTTCTAGATGGCTCAGCAAGTGCCCCATAAAGCTGTGCAGCCACCTGCCTTCATAGTGAGCCAGCTGGAGTCCCCATTGCCACCCACCAACCACCCGTTCTGCCCTCCTTGGAATGAGGGAAGAATGGGAGATTGCCTGGGAGGCACCAGCCACCTCTTAAGCCTGCACAGCCTCCTTCCTTGCACAGAAGGAGACCATGCAGGCTTGACAGGCCACAAGGGCAGGAGTCGCCCACCAACTGTGCTCCCTCCCCTCCTTGGAAGGAGGGCAGGGCACATGCTTGGAGGCCGACTCCTGCCTTCCCTCTGTCAAGGCTTCACTGGTTCCTTCCTTGCAAGGAGCCTGTGAAGGGCTGAGTCAGACGGCAGTAGCTCACAGTGAGGGCGGGCTGCTCCTGGACTCTTGCCAAGCCCTGAGGCACTCGGCGACCGGGTTCATCAGCACCTCAGGGCTCAGAGAGAGGGACCGGGGGGGAGGACAGAGGGGAGTCCACTGGGCTTCCAGACCTGCCGGAGCACTCGCACCATCCCTATACCCAATTTTGGAATCATCTCCCTGAGGAAGCCTGCCTGGCACCAACACTGTTATCTTTTTGGCACCAGGTTAAGACCTTCTCTTAGGCATTTGGCAGCATATGATGAGATTAATCAGGTCCTAGATTGGCCTCATTGTTGATTGACTGAAGTTGTCTGTACTAACTGTTTATAAGTTTGTCAGTAAATGGTTTGGTTTTACACTTCATGTAATGTATTTTTAATGGTTTTTAATCTTTGTAAACCACCCAGAGAGCTTTGGGTATTGGGCGGTATAGAAATGTAATGAATGAATGAATGAATGAATGAATGAATGAATGAATGAAAAGTTGGGCTGTGCACAGCCTCCCCAACCCACTTCAGACACTGATTCAGAGGTCCTGAATTGGCCCCGACCCACCTTGCCTTGCTCCTGAGCCAGGATGACCTGCTTTGGGCTCTGGAGTCAAACATCCGGAGACCCGAAGCAGGCCCCTCACTGCTGTGGTTACTGAGCAAGCCCCCCTGCCACTGACGCACCACCGCCCCCCAGCCGCCAAGCCATACAACACACACACACACAGTGCTCCTTACTGGACCTGTCGGGAGCACACACAGCTGTTGGCCTCTGCAAGAGTGTTGCCATTTTGTTTTTAATGGCAACTCCTATTACTGGAAGAAAAAGAGTCGTCATTTTCTTTCAAAATGGCAACTCCCTCCAAGACAGCAACGGTTGCACGCACTGCCCAGGGGTCCAGGTAAGGAGTGGGGAGCTCGCACAGTGGCTGTCCAGATTGGGCTGAAGCACCCTGATGTGCTTCAGAGCTATCCAACCCATTTCAGAGCACTTCAGCCTGATCCTGGCCTGCTCCAGAACTGTTCCACTTTGGTCCAAAGCACCCCGGCCCGATCCAACTTGGGATTCTGGGTTCAGACCAAAGCGGTGCATGGCCCTCATGAAAAAGCTCAAAGCTATAACAATACTTAAAATGTTCTGCAATACTAGAAAAAGTGCCCTCAAGACAAGACTGCTAAACCCAACAGAAAGGCTGTAGCTGCTATAGCCAATTCCCCACATGCATGGAAAATGTGGTCCTGAATTCCATAAGGACTATGGCAGCCTTCTAGGGACCTGCAACTCTGCTATTCAGGAAGACTTTCCTTTTTTCTCTAGGGATGTTGGAGAATTCCGCCACGGAATCCAGTGAGGCCAGATTCTTTAGAATCCAGCCCCCCAGAATCCATGGCGGAACGGGGCAATCCCCGCCACCACCCCGCGGAATCCTCCCGGGATGGAGCCTACCTGGCAGCAGTTCCAGGTTGTCTTCCGGCCACTGCCAGGCTGCGGCCACCATTTGTGTCCCTGTGATAGGCCATGATAGGCTATGTATATATTTACGTAGCCTATCACGGCAAAAGGTAGGGGCGCAAATGGCGGATGGAAGTCTGGCTGCGGGCGGCCCCAGCTGGCAGCTCCGCAGAGTCGCTGCGGAGCGGAGCCGGCTGGGGAGGAGTCTGGGGGGAGGGACGGAGTGCCTCCCCCCCCACCACGGATGCCCCAGATTGGAAAGGTAAGTACTTTTCATACATCCCTATTTTTTTCTCATTTCAAGGATCACTAGAAAGAAAAGGGAGCACATCAGTTTCCTGTGTTCTTGCACAGTCCATTTTATGTGACACATCTATTTAAATAGGGATTTGGAGGGAAGCCTCACCTGGTTGGGTTTGCTGAGAATTATTTCATCCTGCTTCCCTGCAGCTTGCCGAATCTTTAGAAGTGGGAGTTTTGGTCATACCTGTTTGGCTTGTCCAAGTGATTTTCTACAGAATTCTCAGATGGTGGAAGCTCTGTAGAGGTAGGGGAAGATTTGGGCGGGTGAAATTGCTAGACAGGACAGGCTATTCAATGGCATTAAGCAGCCCTCCCAGACACCTGCGTGAAATTAGGGATCCTTATTTATACAAATTAATAAAGTCAAGATATTAAGTTTAAGGGGGAAAAACACATACAGTCGGTAACTATTGATGTGTTAAGTTAACAGCCTTGGGGCAATATTGACAAACAAGTGTCCTCAGCACTTGTGATTTCTGTCATGGTATTATAAAGTTGCTTGATGTGTGTGTTTTAATGCTGTATATTTAGATGTATGCTTTCTGATTATAAAAATAAACATGTTTATAATAAAACTAGTAAATACAGCTTGCATTCTGCAAGCACAGATCATTCTTGGCTCCACAGAAAAATCTCCCACCCCTTTTCACACAAACTGGGATTTGTTACAGCATGTGAATTCCCGATATCTTCCTGGCTCCCACAGCACATCTACCTGTCTCAGTCTGAGACAAGCTTGGAGTTTCCACAGCCCAGCATTCTCTCCCAGCCTTCCCTCAACCTGATGCTCTCCTGATGCATTGGACTACAACTCCCAGCATCCCCAGCCAACTGGGCTGGCTGGGGATGCTGGGAGTTGTAGTCCAACACATCTGGAGGGTGCCGGGCTAGGGGAAGGCTGTTCTATTCCATCTGTATACTGGCTTGCTCTGTGCCAAAGCGTTGGCCAACATTATGAAGCAGGCTCCATCTTTCTTTCTTTCTTTCTTTTACATTACTTTTCGAAGGGAGGGGTTGTTGCTTAATTGTACAGAGCAAACACTTTGTATGCAGAAGGTCCAGGTTCAATCCCCGGCATCTTCAGGTAGAGAAGGAAAAACTCCTGCTTGAAACCATGGAGAGCTACCACCAGTCACTGTGATCTGACTCGGTATAAGGCAGCTTTGTGTGCTCCTACAGTTCAAGGGATAAGGGGCCATATGTCCCATTTGCAAATTTTTCAAGTCTTTCTGATTAAATTTTGGCTTTCTCTCTATTGTAGACGTACCTTAACTATCTTGACAAGGCTTTCTGTGAGTGAGCCCTTACTGTATGTTTCTAAATACAGTTAGCTTTCTGTAAAGCATATAGGAAGCATGTTCCCAGTGCTGCTCCTGGAAGTCTCCTCTCTCCTGGTCCAAACTGTAATCAAGTGTGCAAAGAATTAAGGAGGGGTGAATGAAAATGCTCCTAATTTTGCTGGCTTGTTTACAGGCTGCTGACAGGAAGCTCCACGTTGGTCTATTTCGAGACATGGGGTGTTTCCCCCACTTGTCTGTGGCAGTGGCTGTGTTCCCCTCTCTGGCTGGGCGCCACTCCTCTCATTTGGCTTCAGAAGACAGCATGAAGTCAAATCTCATTGACTAGGTGGCATCACCATGAAGCCAAATCACAGTGAGGGCAGGAAACACTGCCCTGCAATATTGGTAAAATTGGGTTAGGTTTCAGTTTGGCCAGATACTACAACCCCCATTTAACCACTCTATCATGCTGCCAGGTGCAACATAAATACACTCAATCCACCAGCTTAGTTGTATGAAAGGGATAAGGGATAATTATTGCATTATTATCATTATTATTGAAATGGATGGGGTCTTTTGGGAATGGGCAACGGGGAACTAGATGTCCCCTGTGTGTTTGTATGTATGAACATGTATTAACCGAGGAGTGCGGATGAATTGTGTGGTTGAAGGGGAGTATGTGGCTTTGCCCCTGCCCATCACTGCCTGCAAGGTTACCCATTCATTTAGTTCATTCATTTATTATATTTCTATACCGCCCCATAGCTGAAGCTCCCTGGGCGATTCACAAAAACTAAAGCCCATTAAAATACACTATAAAAAGTGCAAAAACATTTACATAAAAACATATGAACTGATAGCACACACACAGACAACATATCTAAAAACAATTTTTAAACAATCAACTGAAGACAGTCCAGGACCTAATTAAAAACTCATTATATGCTGCCAAATGCCTGAGAGAAGAGGGCAGTTTTAACCTGGTGCCGAGAAGATAACAATGTTGTGCCAGGCAGGTCTCATCAGGGAGATCATTCCATAATTGGGGGGCCACCACCAAGAAGGCCCTTTCCCTTGTTGCCACCCTCCAAGCCTCCCTCAGAGGAGGGACCTGGAGGAAAGCTTTATGGGGAAAATATTCCCATGAGAGAATGTATCCCCACCACTCTTTTAAAAGGAATGTAGAAGAGTGCATTTTGGCAGGTGCAACCTGCAAGAGAAACAGCACTCTTGGAAATTTCCTCATCTACATAATTTTGTTATGTTGTATTTTAATGTGAACTACTTAGGGATTTTAATATATTAAGCAGTGTAGAAGTACTTTAATAAAATAATATATAATAATAAATAAATAATATTATTCAAGGTAAAGAAACCTGTAATGTCACAAGGCAGTGTAACCTTTTTACATGAGGTGGGGAAACACCATACTAGTTCTGTGCATTTTTATTTTAGATTACTGGGTCTTTGATACTTCCCCCTGAAATTTGGGGAGATGAAGAGATGGGATGAGAACAATACAGTTACATCTAATGCAAAGCGTCTTACTCTTTTTCCTTGTTCAGTGTAAACAAGAGGTTAAGTTCTATTGAAACCACAATATGGTATTATTTCTTGGAGATAAGAATGCTTTCTAACAGTTGTCTTGAAAAACAGCATCCAAAGCCCATTATTTCAGCATCCTAGGGAGTCAAGTATTTTAGGCATCTGCTGTTAAAAGCAACTGTGATGATAAAAACAAATTAAATCACTTCAGAGCAGGAGAGCAGTGAGAGTGCATTATGAATCAAGAAAGAGATTTTTAAGAGGGAATTATTAGCAGGGTTTTGTGTGCCCAAATTCTGCCCCAGGGAAATCCACATCAAGGCCCCCCCAAAAGCAGAATTCTGTGGCCTGTAAATACTGGGTTGGATCCAGATTAAGTCATACTTAGAGTTTACTCAGGACTAAATTAAGGCTCATTTATTTCCATGGGTGCACTGCAAGCATAGCTTAAGTCTGGAACCAAGACTATGCAATTTGGCACTGTTTGCTTATTTAACTTATTCTGATTTTGATAGTTGTGAGCAAGGAGAGAGATGCAGGTTACTGAAGCCCAGTTTCCTGAGTACTGGAAATCTTATTTAGTTGAACTAGATCATGTAAACTCGCTAGCTATGGGTGTGGAAAATCTATGGTGTTTGGAGTTTGTGGTCAAATCATAATACATGATGATGCTCTCTCTTTTTCTTTTCTTTTCTTTTCTTTTCTTTTCTTTCCTTTCCTTTCCTTTCCTTTCTTTCTTTCTTTCTTTTGCATATAAATTGTGTATCTATGGGCTAACTTGTAAACCTTCTTACTTATATTTCTAACCAGTTCAGCTTCTGACTTCTTATCTTATCCCTGCGTGAAGAACAGTTCTGTGAAACCCTAGCTTATCCATGAATTGATTCTAAAAGAAGGGCCTTTACATCAGTGTTGTATATAATCTACACAGCAATCAATGTTGTGACTATTTTTTCACAGTATTATCTGATTTTATGGGGCCTCTCCTTTAGGATCACAAAACATGTTACTCCCCTGTGCCAGAGATGGTCAAGAATGCCACCACCTGAAATGCGTGCCTTCCTTTTGTCTGTTCACACCACTGGTTCCCGCTCACAGAAGGTGTCTGTGATAATGTGTGCATTATAATGAACAATGCACAGATCAAGACTCTGGTAAACTTCACAATCTGGGATTTACATTTGGTTGGTCACAGAACTTGCCACTCCTGAGATCCAGGACTTCTCAACTTATATGTTACACTGGGTAACACATGAACCAAATGTCCCCATGAATAAGGAAAGTCATTAAAAGTAGCACGTGAACAGGCTCCTAAGGAAGACTCGGATTATTAATCCCCTTAAGGCTTCAGTCCTTTACAACTTACCAAGGAGTAAGCCCCATTGAACTCAGTGGGACATATGATGAGGCATGTACAGGGCTGCACTATAAATCCTGGAAAAAGCAAAGTGTGAGAACTCCTGGCTGCCGTAATACTATTATTTTTCTCAGGTTTTCAGAATTCTTTTTTCAGTCAAACCTCTGAGTTTTTCTTATAAAGGAAAGGAATCAAGGGGCTCTGAGCAGCACAGAAAATCCATCCGTTATTGTCTGACTTTCTAAAAGCACAAATAAAGAGATACTGTTAAGTGTGGCGAAAGCAGCAGCCCCCTTTGGTGAGGTGGCAGGGACTTCTTGCCTCCAGCCTCCACCCTACTTTTCTTTTTAAGTCTTTAATCTGCATTGTCTGGAGGTTTGTTCAGTTAATCTCCTGTCAATATGTGATGAACAATCTGCCTATTGACTCTCTCAGCAGTTTCTAGGCCCTTTCCCACCCCCCATGTTGAGATTCATCAACTTGCTGCTGCTTGTTCTTTTAGCTGTGCGGAGGAGAGGGGGTGCCATGCCTTTCGTCCCATCCCCTAACATAAATTACCACCCTTTCTGAGTCTTTCCCTCCACCCATCCTTATCTGATTCTTCACATACGTCAGTCATTCTGGAATCTAAAAAATGCTGTCCAGTGTTGTGGTTTGCCCTTGGTACTTCTTCAAGTTGCTTTGAGTTCAGCTTGCACAGAAGGATCTCTTTCTGATTGTATCTGTACTTTCACACCAAAGAAGACCCATAAAGATTGAATGAGAATGTTTCAACAACAATGCTCAGCGCATCATTCATGCATTGTAGCCTCTCCTCTAATTATAGGGCCATTGACAATGTGCAACCTTACCCAACTAAGTTCTGGACCTCAACACCCATCATCCCTAGCCAACATGGCCACTGATTATGGGATTTGTAATTCTGCACATCTGGAAAGCACCAGACAAACAAAGGGCACAAGACATAGAGCAGGGGTGCCAAACCTCTTTCAGCCAGAGGGCCAAATTATATTTTGGAGTCATTCTTAGGGGCTGCTTTGGAGGCCTGCCCCCTCCAAAGGCAAAGGGGACAGGGCCAAAATTTTAAAATTGCTAACATATTTTAGCCTTAATCACTTACTGCCAGTAACGAAGCCTTAGCAAGGGCATTCGTGCCTTTTAGAATGGGGGGAAAGAACTACACAAAAACCAGGAAACCACCCAATGATCAGTGGTTGGGGAAAAGAGCGTGGGGGAAAGGTGAGGGGCGTGGCCTTCCGGGGAACCTGAGAGGGCCAGATTTGGTCCAGGGCATGAGGTTCTGCACCCCTGACAAAGAAGAACAAAATGGGACTTACTTCCAATAAGACATGTGAGGGATGAGCTGTCAGTTTTTCATCCCTTCATTACATGGCCATTCTCAATTTCAGAGCCTTCAAGCATCTTCTAGTATAATAGAGTTTCTCTACAGATTGCCTCAGATCTGATTTAACTTGCAGTGAGATTGGCTATTTACATATTTCAAATATATTTTCGTAATTTGCGATCTAACATGTGTGTATTTCCAAAAGTTATCTCCTGTTAGCTTTGAGGTGAAGCTAATATTCTTACATAACATTTCAGTTAAAATAAAAAAGTGAATATATTTCCCTACATTTTAGTCCTCATGCTTTATTCAGTGCCTCATTCCCAAGGGACAGAAATCCTCATAGGAGCCTTATGGTAGAAATGTCTTCGTGTTTCCTTTGGCAAGGGCAAACTATGTTGTTTTGCAAAAGAGATTTAGCAGTGCATAAACTGGCAATTTTCTTTTGTGCAATGGTTTATGTTTTGAAGTTCTTCAGAACCTTGAACTAGAACTATTACCTACATCATATTTTCAACAGAACATCTGATACCCTATGAAACACTTGAATAAAATGTACTCACTTCATCTCTGCTCATTTTCTTCCATGAACCTCTTCCCAAAGTTTCCACCAAAGGAGAAATTTGCTAAAGTACATTAAAATGCTCTTTATAATTAACTAAAGAATTGCTAATGAATTGGAGGTGCACCACGGCTGTGTGCCTCATCGGTCTTTGTTACACTTCAGAATCTCATTCACACATTCTTAAAATGATGATTAAGCAAATGCAAGGTGTTAAATAAGATGCTTTTAATTAACTTGATTTCAAAAGTTTCTGGAAGCCAAAGAAAGGCAAAAGTTGCAATTTTGTTTGGGTTTGGCTGTCTTCTCTCCCAGAAACAGTTACAGCCCAGCCCCTTGGACCAACTGTAGAACAGATGCCAGCATCTGCTCATCGGCACCCATTGCTCCCTGGATGGCTCTTAGTTGCACCAAGCGCAATCTATTCAGGTCAAGGACAGGATGGTGGAGAGGAGCCTTCCTCAACACTGCACGCTCAAGATGGGGTGAACTACAACTCCCAACATCCCCATAATGGGAGTTGTGGATCATAGAAGTCATAGCCCAACACACCCAGAGGGTGCCAGCTTGGGGAAGGCTGGTCTAGAAACAGGGAATGACACTTTAACTGCAACGTCACAAACCAGTATGGCTGAGGGTGCAATCCTATGCAGATAGGATTGCACTCCGAACTCAGAGGCAACCGCCTATCCTATGCAGGGCAGAAGAAGCACACAGAGGATCGTCGTACAGGCATTTCTGCCCTCCCCACCCTGGAACGCCCCCTGAGATCAGTTCCTGGAAAACCAGATATCCTATGGCTGTCTAGCCTCTGACTAGTGGCCATAGGATTGCTCCCTCCATCAACTTTTCAGGATGCTCTTGCTTATTACCCTTTTAAGTATTCTTTTCCCTTTCTTGAAGTTCCTACACAAAATTACCCTGCATCAGGCCTCTGTTATTCCTCTTTTCCCATATGCCAGGTCAGTTGTACAGTTCATGTAGCCGATGGGAGTGGTAATGATGGGAGTTGTAATCCAAGACATCTAGAGGGCACCAGATTGAGTAAGACAGTTATACACACATACCTGGGAGTAAAGCTATATTGAATACAATGGGACTTATTTCCAAGTAAAAATGCGCAGTAAAAATGCACAGTAAAAATGCACCGCACAAGGCACATACACATCTCTTTTATGAGGATGGGGTATCCCTGTAGTACTAGTCGCAATGAAGAATCACCAGGTAAAGCTTTCATAACATGGCATATACAAACAACACAAGAAAAAAAAAATACATGGAGCATGTCCTATGCATTTGCACCAGGGGCGTGCAGTTTTTTCAGCCTCACAGCCCACATGCAATGTTGGTTCTGGGGTTGGGGCGCACATGCACCCACATATAAACACACACATACACAAACACACATACTGATCCTCGTAGGTAATCCTGACACAGATCACTCTTTCCTCACTACTAGCAGCAGGCAGCAGCAGGGGAAAAGTGATCCCTCTGAAGATTGTTGGGGGAAGAAGTAAGGAGCCTCCCTCCCTCCACCCTTCTCCCAGTTGTCCTAATACGAGTCTCTCTGTCTGTCCAGGAAGGGGTTACGTGAATCAGGATCACTGGGGGAGAAAATTCAGTGCAGGCAGGGGAGACGGAGCACTTGGGAGAGGCACAAGTTGTGCACCCCTGATTTACACACACACACACACAAACACACACACACACTGGGGGAACCTCTCATTTTCTTCAAAAGGTTTTTTTTTAAGTTTTAAAAAGTCACCGTACATCTACATATGCAAATAGAAAACAATCCCTTTTAGCTGCTTAACATGACAGTTTGAAAAGAAAAGAATCATAAACATGCCTAAGTTGCAATCCTATATTCACATCAGGAAGTAAATCCCATCAAACTCAGTAAGACTTACTTCTGAATACATATAGGATTGGTCTTTTCATTCTTTAAACCTGACTTTTAAAAGCCTTACAATGCAATGTTATGCATCTCTGTCCAGAAGAAAGCCCAACTGAGCTCAATGAGAGAAGTGTATAGGACTGCAAGTATACTTGTCCTATAATTATGACATTTAACCCAATTAATAAATGACAAGAACCTTCTTCCTTCTTCAATGTCAGCATTTTTCCCAAGGCCAAGAACTGAAGTCTACTCTCCTTGTCAGGATCAGCCCTGGAAGATGTGAAGTGGTAATAAAGTTTGCTTCTGACCAGACTCCATGCATTCTGTCTTCCCACCAGTGAGTACAGCTGGCAGTGGGAGACGGTCCTTGAATAAAGCAGACTTACTTTGTGGAATTGCGCTATGTTCAGCAGCAGTAACCCAGTTTCAGAAAATGGTGTCATGAACGTCATTCTAAAACTTTGTGCCAAGTTGATGAGCAGCACATCTCAGGGCTTTGGTAATACTGTGTCATTCTGTAATAACAGTACACAAAGCCAAACTCGGGGTATTATTAGCACTGATTTGGAATGTTGTGAGTTTTCCAGAATTGCTTTGTAGAACAAAGAGCTTTTAACCATGACAAAGAGACTGATCTGTGATGCAGATTGGTTCAAATTAATATGCCTGTCATGGGGCATGCAGGACACAGTGATGCTACCTTATATCAGGGAGTGTCAAACCGTCAATAATGATAGTATTGCCCTCTCTCTGATGAAGTGTAGACATGAGTCCAACAAGCTTGCTCAGAATAGGTCATCAAGAGGTTCCACAAGACATACAATGTTAGGGAGCAGCAAGGGTCACTTTGACCCCATGCTCTACATCAGCCTTCCCTGATGCTGTCCAGATGTGTCTATAACTCCCATCATCCCCATCCAGCATTGCCAATGGCTTGGGATGGTAGGAGGTGTAGTCCAACACATCTGAAGGGCATCAGGTTGGGGAAGGCTGTTCTATATAGATGCATAAAAGCACAGGGTTACGTGCAACTTTACACACGTGGGCTTCCGCTGTCCTCCTGGAACAAATGGGGAGGGAGCATACAGTGAGGGGAATGTTCTGCCAGCAGGATCCATTCTACTGGTGAATAGACACCATTGGATACAACTCACAACTTTTCAATTTGTTGGGGAGAACTTTCAGGTAATGATCCCGTGTCCCTACTGCAGGCTGCAGATGAAATACAGTTGGACAGTCCCTCTCTGTTTGAAAGCCAATTTGGTGGACACTTGGGATAATACTCCCATAGCAACGTCTTCCATAGTGGGGGCAACCCATACGTAGAAACAGCCTCCCCACATACAGATTGCCCTATGACTGGATCTCGGGCACTGTGCCTCATACCTCATTATTCCATGTTTTTCAAACTTCCTCATTAGGGAAAGCGTTCCCTGAACTGATACACAACCCCAAAGCATTACCGAGGATATTGGAGGATGTTTTTGAAAGCCTTTCATCTCAAAGTCAGTCCATCCGGGGAGCTGCAGAACCCCACTGGCAGTGTCGAAAAAGACCTTTGGATTTGGTCAAGCTGTTAATAGCCTGGACTATGCAGACACAGGAGCATTTAAATTTTATAAATGTCATTAGTCGTGTGTGTGTGTGTGTGTGTGTGTGTGTGTATAAGTATTTCTAGGTTTTCACTGAAATACAATTTTTCAATGTTTTCCCATGGAACTGTAGTGCTCATTTGCATCTCTACTGAGTCATAAGATTTCATACCATTAATGGTTACCCTTGGCTCAGAAGCTAAAAATACAGTGCCCTTTACTAGCTAGACCATGACGTTTTCAGTATCCCAGGCATCTGCAGCAGTCAGCAGTACCATAGAAACCCTTTAGAGGATGCTCATTACTGTCTATCAGATTTTCCCACTGTGCATTTCCAGGCATGTATGTTATTAGTCAAACTGCCCCCCGCCCCAAGGTTCAGGGGAAAGTTTTTCTTATGAACTAGCGGCTTCACGTATTTCAAAAGTAAATCATACGTGCAAGCAAAATACACAGCCTTTAAAACACAGGATGCAAAGGACAAGCAAGGCTACTGCAAAGTCTCGTAAAATACCAGAGTACAGGTTTGCTTAATCATGGCAGTTCTTTATTTTCCCTCCCAGGTTACTGCCCATGTCAGAGGGGGACAGTAAATATAAACCATTCGTATCATGAAAGTAACAAAGAAAAAGTCAGTTATCCAAATACATATTGCACTGTTAATAGCAAGAAAGGGTTTAACTGCAGAGTTGGTGTAGTCAGTCACTGCAGAATACTCTGCAATGAACACCCAGAGCCACACACAACCTAAGCATTTATTTATAAAACATTTACATTCTGCTTGACAACAGGCCTCCAGCAGACCTGACAATTAGAAAAATTAACAGACAATAAACACAGGACACTGGTACCTGATGAAGGCACTAGAGGGAAGATGACGTAAATAAATGTCCTCTCTCCTGTCCTTAGATAGCAATACCTGCTGCTGTAACTGCTGTTGTTTAAAGGATACATGGTGGCCACAATCCCCCCTACCCACCCAGATGTGACGAAAAGTTTGTGGGTTGGATTTTACTGCACTGGACTTCAGTAAAACAAATCCAAAAATTCCATCTGCATTTTACTCAAGCTGTTTGGTTTGTTGTTGTTTTGTTTATTTGCTTGTTTAGATAAATGATATAATTCTCCAGTTGCTTATTCTGAATTTCATAGAAGCAGAGATGGATGGAAGCATAGCTGTTTCATGCTGTTCCTCATTCTTGGCATTCTATCATCTGTGGGAAGAAGGGAGATTTCAGCATAGAAGAGTATTCATGTCCCCTCTTTGCACAAGTCCCAGTAATACGAGGGTGGTGGAGGAAGTGGGAATTTCTCCTGTTCCACCCATCACCATTTCCACATCTCGTGTAAAGCCACTCCCCAGTACTAGTTTTTGTTCCAGTATTTGCACAAATTTTGGACATTACTCCTTCCTGAAGCTTTGCCATTTATAGATTTTAAGAATCAGATATCTTAAAAGACAAACACTTTGTACAAATATTCTGCTAATGTTAGTTTAATAGCAGAAATCTCCTTTCATAACACCTGTAGAGAATGAATATCTTTCCAGTCAAGATAGTGTCCTTTCAATCACTATCAAAATATGCAGAACCTCCTCACTTCCTACTATAAAGCTTCAGTATATACTTTTTACATTTATATATTTCCTTTGATGTGCTAATTCTCAGCTGACTGAATTTTCCAGTGTGAGAGAAGGTTTCTGCAGCTTCGCATTTTAACATAACTTCTGATAATGCTGCCATACAATTCCAGCAAATACCCCCATGAGCAATTACTTTATTCCATGGATAAAGTAATTACTTGTGGGATATTTGCCCAGTAGACTCCCTCTTTTGTGCAAGGAGCAAGCAAGGAAATTTGAATCTGCAGTTTGTAACCAACGGAACCAAAGTTTCTCATTTCATCCAGATATGAGAAGCTGTCGATAGCCTGGTTTGTTAACTATGATTTGAAATAATGCTGGGAGAACCTTTGAAACTGTGGTCCAAATTTGGGGAGGAATTGGGGCAAATGGGGGGGTGAAATCATCTTCCCTCTTTTGCATTTCAGGGGACTGCAGATTTTGGAAGGGTGCTGAAACTTATAGGAACTTGGAAGCTTTATTGCACTGGCAGCCACCACGTTTCAGAATGCCCCTCAGAATGGAGCATTCTGGGAATTCAGACATAGCAGCCGCCCACATAAAGTGCTTCAACAGCTCTGATATTCTTCTTCCTTGTTCCCAAAATGTGCCTCTCTGCCACCCATCATAGAGCAATGAAATGGGGAGGGTGGGCATCTTCATTCACCTCTAATTTAAACAAACTGAAGTTTCCTAGATTCAGACAGAATTAAAATGGATGTTTGTAACTAACTGTGAATGGAAGCTCCAATTTTCCTTCTGTCACTCACAAAGCATTTCAAAGTTTTCTACAGAGGTCTCTCAGGTTGTGGCCTCTCTCTCCTCAGGCCAGAAGCAGTGGGTGTTGCCCTCAAGTTCTTCCTGGCTCCTCCCAGGAAGCACATCCCTTCCAAGCCAAATCCAGCTGTTCTTTCATATTGTTACACAAAGGGGGAAACACATGAACCCAAGGAAGAGGTTCCAGGCACTCCTAATGTGCATGAGGACTATTGTTACTTATCAAATAGGACCCAGGTGTAGGAGTCTGGAAAAGAGAGTGCATAAGGCGAGTTCCAACATGCTGTTTTCTCCATCCTACTGGATCGTTCTGAAGGAGGCATGTATGTAGAAAACAGTCAGACAGAACTGAAAATCCCCAAGGCTGGTTTAGCAAGTATCCATCCACAGGATATTTTATACGCCTAGATGCAACCATCATCCTCACAGCAGTTTCTATCATAACACATGCATTTTTGGAGTCTGTTGAGGTGTAGGAAGTTGCATTTTCCCAGCAACAACAATAGGGCACTGGGAAATGGCAGTTTCCCTGCAGCAGAGGCATTTGCTTAGGGCAACTTATTTGGATTCCCAGCAACAACTGAGGAACAACCAAGCATTTATTGCACAATAAAGCAATTGTTTGTCTTTGAAAGCCTTAGATCTCTGCCAGCTCCTGCTGACGGATCTTTCCTGAGAAATCCATGAGGATTTCCCCCCACCAGCCATTCTGACATAACATTTTCCATATGCTGTGGGAATAGTTTCACAAGCACTCCCATGGAAGACAATACACTGGAGGGGGTGCGTGTGTGCGTGTGTGTGTGAATGTGTGTGTATGCATACACATATACAGCACTGGTTTGTTATAACTTTGGAAAGGTTATTACAGAGGGAAACTGGCTCTTTCCCATCCACCCCCACCCCAGCAGTTTTGTGCATTTCATTATGCAGACATAAGGAGTCTTGCTTTAAAAGAGATTGAAGGATTTTTCCAATAGTCTACAGTAAATACTTTATTCATTTCTAAAGGAGCATAAGGATAACTGGCCTTCTTTTCTCCTTCAGTAATCATTGTCTAAAAAAAGAAAACCTCCAGGAGCACTTCACTTCTGTCCCTTCCCCTGGCTGGCTGCCCAGTTCTCAGTATGATGCTTTTAAAACCCTTCCCCCACATGCTACAAGATTTCTTCCACATTATTATCCTGTGCAGTGCAGCAGGGAGACAAAGCTGGGTGATATGATACCATTCAGGCAGTGATCCACCAAAGCAGCCCCTTTCTGGCAGAGTATGAAAATACGCCATGCTGTTCACCTTGATGGATGCCTGACAAAGATCGTTGCACATATTGACTGAGTGCATATGCAGAAACAAACAAAAGGCTTATCAAGTGATCACAGTGTGTTTTTCACTGGCATTTGTTTCATAGGCTCATAGAGAACAGACAAAGGACTCTGTTGGCTGTTCTGTTGAAATTCAGCAGTCCTTTCAATAAAGAAGGTACAACCAGCTGATCGTGATAGAAGTATTCGTTACCAAATAAACATTCTCAATCTGACCCTGCATGCCTTTAGCCGCAACGTCGATAATGAGAAGTAAAGGCAAATGAGAAATGTAGAATCAAACTTTTCCTGTACTTTTACAGCACACATACCGTTCCTAGATCACATTAGGTCATTGTGAGCTGTTATGTTTCATTCCGTGTACACAGATCTGTCTCTAGACATTTTTGTAGAAAATCCAAATAGCGTCTCACCATTCCAATAATTCACCTAGGTCACAATCAGCTGGGAAGTTCTCCTGCACCAGCCAAATTCCCAGGAACAACTACTCAAACAGTGCCCATGGGTCAGAATTGCCTCCCTCTGTAATCCCCTTCACAAAGCAAGATAACAACTGTGGCTTAGTTCTCGCACAGGCAAGAAGAAACCTGTGCCTGGGCTGAACCATTTCAGACAAAGCCTTACATGACCAAATACACCTCCATGTAAACATTTGGGTTGTATCCAATGTTAGTCCTACTTAGAGTAGATGCATTGAAATGAATGGGACTCACATCAGACTAACAGTGGATACAGCCACTATCTCCACAGGGAGAAGGATTCGAACTTACCCTTTTCTTTGGCGTACTAAATTTCTATGTGATTATATATATGGAACATCCAAGCATTTGAGCCCGCACCAGCATTCTGAACCGGTACTGCCCCAGACATAGATTTACCATTTCAGTGACAATTAGGCCTAAGTGTCTGAAAGGTACAGTCAACATTAAAATACAAGCAAGGTTGAATTTCAAAATAGGATGGCACTTACAGATCTCCCCCAAATAGGAAAAATAGGGCAGGGGGCACAGAATAGGAAATGCACAGTGGCAGCTGGTGGACACTATGGTTGGTGTGGCAAAGGGTGGTGCCAAGGAGTCACGAGAGGATTATCCCCAAACTCCCAGGCAGAGGTGCAATATAATATCAGATTAATTCAGATAGCTTTAAAATGGCTACCCCACTCCAAGACAGAGATGCAAATTTAGGGATGGACAAAAGTCCCTTAGCTGATCCTGAAGCTTGCTTCGCGGTGGGGGGGAGGCGCTCCGTCCCTCCCCCCGAAATTCTGGCCAGGGGGGGCGCCCCGTCCCTCCCCACCAAAATTCTGGCTGGGGGGAAGGCGCCCCGTCCCTCCCCCCTGAAATTCTGGCCGGGGGGGAGCCGCCCCATCCCTCTGGCCGCGAAACCTCCTCTCCTGCGGGGACGCAAATGGCGGCAGCCGTAGCTGCCGCCGTTTGCGTCCCTGCAGTCAGCCGTGATAGGCTATGTAAATGTTTACGTAGCCTATCACGGCTGACTTAAAAAAAAAAAAAAGCATGTACGCAAATGGCGGCACCCATGGGCGCTGCCATTTGCGTACGCACTTTTTTTTTTTTCAAAGTCAGCCGTGATAGGCTACATAAACATTTACGTAGCCTATCACGGTGTTTTTTTAAAATCTAGCCGTGATAGGCTACGTAAATCTTTACATAGCCTATCACGTTTGTTTGTTTGTTTTACTTGGAAATGGCGGCGGTGGCAGCAGGTCGGAAGACCGGCCGCCGTAGCCACCGCTGCCAAACCACCGCCGAACCACCACCGCAGCCGCCGCCACCAGGGACATTTGAACAAGGTAAGTCCCGTCCCGGGGGGGTGGGGGGGCAGACCGTTTCTCCACCAATTTCGGGGGGGCGAATGCACTGGCATTCGGCCTCCCCGAGGTTCGTGGAGAAATTCTCTTACATCCCTAGATGCAATATAATATTAAACTCAACAAACAGCTCTTCTGCTTAAATGAAACAGAAGAGGCCAGAACGAAGCTTTTCTTCTCGTGTCCATCCATCGATTCTGCTGCTGCTGCTGCCTCTGCCTCCTCCCCCTTGGCTGAAAGAGCAGAGACTGTGACACAGCAATGGGAGGAGGGGAGAACTGAGCTGTGGCAGGTGGGTGCTTCACTAGTGCCCCTCCAACCCATCCCTTTGGGAAGGATCGGGGACAGATCTAATCAGTTGCCTGGTCCACAAAGGCTGTGCCTTTGAAGTTTTTTGGTGTGTTTTTTTTTAAGAATTCCCAATTTTGGATGAGCGAGCCCTCCAGGAAGGAAGCCATTTTCTTTCTTATACTGGGGGAGGAGGGATGCACCCATGTGTATGTGCAGTTAGCCGAATCACGCTGATGTGGCCAGGCCAGGAGTTCCTTCCTGGCCCACAGCCACAGCAGCAGCTGCCACCGCTGGCTGAATAGAAGAAGATGCCACAGCATGGTTGGACTTATATAAGTTTGGTTTTAAAAAATATTTGGGGGAGGATGTCGGGGGTGCCTCTGAGCATAGGCAGTGGCAGAGTAGCTCAGCTTCCGAAGAGGAACTGCAGAACGTGGGGGAGGAATTTTCCCAGACTCTTCCAGACAGGGAGATACAGACTCCTCAGGTTTCAATAGTCCAGATGGATGGAGAGGGCCTCTCTTCACACACCCCTGTGAGAGATAGTGAACAGGGAGAGGTGGGGCTTGGGAGAGCCTGAATTCTTAGACGCCAGGTGCAGAGCCAAGAGAGAGAGGCAGGGACGGAGCTTAGGCGATCTGTCCGATTGGCCCAGCGGGAACAGCTATGCGTAGAGACCTCATGAGATAGAGGGAGATCCCCACCCCCACCCTTTAAGTTAGGATAGCCTGCTTGCCTTTTCTCAAATGGTGGGCAACTTTCAACCTTTGTAGCTTCGCCTTGAACTCTCTGAAGGCTTTTCCTTCATAGATGGTGAGTTACTGACAATTTGCATCTGCATGACCCTTTGAAGTAAAGGATTAAAGATTCATGGAGAGAAGCCTCTTGTCTGTGTTTTTGATTTGGCTTGTGAAGTTCAACAGGGACAAAAGGGAATCCTGACCGGGGGGGGGGGGGGTTGACAGTGGTGAGGTGCAGAACACCCTGCCCTCCAAGTCACACCACTTCTGGAAATATACACAGAAAAAGAAGACAAAAGAGGTTTGCATAAAATTTGCATGTACTAATTTATACGTATAAATGCAAATCAAAGAATCACAGATGCACAAATAATGACTATGGGTTAACTCCAATGTCACATTAACAGTCTTCCATTCACACAACAGGACTTTCCCTTGCTCCCAAAACTGTTCCAGGGGTGCTCCGGGAGCAGCTGAGGGAAATCCATTCAACCAGTAGTTTTTGTTCCACTGGTTTTCTTGAAACCAGACTTGGACTGAACAGCTTTTCCACTGTCCAGCCAGACACATGGCCACCGTACCTCCAGATCTATACTGAATCTTATTTTCCAGTAATAATCATCCTGATACAACAGCACTGATAAAAAATCTATTTTAAAATTAGAACGTAACTAGAAAGCTCTTAGCTTACAAAACTGATATTGTGGCATCAGAAAAGCAAGGTAAACATCCTTAAGTAAGGCATTTCTTGCACCTAACCATCATTAAGACCTAATGAGGAGGGGGTGCATGTGTGTGTATCCACTCTTTACAAAGTTAATAAAAACAAAACCCAAAATAGGGCTTGTTGCACCATAATAGAAAAACCTGAATGGAAGGAGGTTGCTACATCAGTAATAAGGACATGCAACCTTTTTGTCAGATCAAGCATGCAAAATCTGGTAGAAAGGAACTGAAAAGGTCTCTCTTCTTAGACACACTCTGAGGTCTGAGAGCTTTGCATTTCTTTGTTCTTCAGCATGATACATATTGTGTCTTTCGGCACGACGATTATCTTTGCCTTACTGTTTGCCTCAGGCAAAGGTATCATTTACGGTGCCACCCTTGTGACTCCCCTGGTATCGGATAACTTACTTAAATGCTCACCATCCAGATCCTGAGAAATATGGACATAGCGCAGCCATGGAGCTGCACACTCGGCACTCCTTTTAGCAGCCAAAATGTGCCTCCCCTCCATCCTCTCCCTTCCCCTTCCCACTGTGAGGAAGCATTTCTGCAAAGCATGTGAAAGGACAATAAGGAAAAGAAAGTAGCACAACCATTATGTGTCTGTTTTTGCACTCTTTGTGCTTGGTTCCACCCAACCCCCTCTCCAGAGATCCACTGCCTTAATTTTTCTCCATGATTGCACCAGATTTATTGCTCCAGTAAATTCTGCAAAAGAACAGCAAAAAAGCATAGGTACTTGAAGACCCAAGGGAATGCCTGCATGAGATCACCTGACTGCTCAACACTCACATTGCAACAAAAACATTCCTGAGCCTTCCATTGTTTTGCCTGTCCTAATCCAGAGCAGGAGATGAGCAAAGGAGACAGGGGAAGGGATGTACATGTGTTTAGAAGGGGAAAGGTAAGAGGCATTGTGATGTACACAAGGCAATCTCACCTGCCTGGTCTCTTATGAATATGATAGACTATGGAAGCAGAGGTGGGGAAAGGAGCTTGAAGTTGGTATGGAGACTACTTGGCTCTTTGTAAAAGAGCTGAGCAGAGGGCAATTAGTTTTCTGAAGATGTAATTTGTGTATTTCTGCCAAAGGTCTGTTATTAGTAGTTCTACTCCAGGTTTCACTGACCTGGCGTGTTCCAGATCCTTTGATCTGGATCAAAGATCAAATCCAGATCCAGTTGTATCTTTGATCCAGATCCAGATACAACTCCCATCATCCCTGACCATTTCTGGGATAAAGGTTGTAGTCCAACAACTAGAGATGGAGCTGGTGAGATGCATAGTCCAACAACATCTGGACGGCACCAGGTTGGGGAAGGCTATTATCAGTCTTACCATGCAATCCTATCCTCAAGTTACACCAACTGGATGAGGATAGGATTGCTACTAAATCCCTTATAATGATAGTATAATTCCAAGTTACAGCTGCATAGTCAAGTTATGAGGTCTCCTTGCCATGAGAACTTTAAGTTCTATGTCACTGGTAGGCCACTGTAGCTATGGCAGTGTAAGATGGGGAAAGAAGCACTTTGGAGGCATGTGGGAAAGGAGGAGGCAGCTTAGTCAGGATCCCATCCTTCCCCAGCTTCCACCTCCACCACTGACAAAAGTTACAATAGCAAAAAAAGCAATTGTCAGTAAATACTCATCTATATACAAGGCCGGTGAGCCCTGCCCTGCCCCAGGCTCCACCATCTCCAACCTCCCCACAGCTCATCGGAGAATAGGATCCCAATTAATTCGATAGCCACTCATATGGGAATATATAGCCCCAGAAGGGGAAACAGATCTCTTATGTCAGAGGGCTACATTCTGGGGCTACAACGTTCTGTCCCCATGTCTACAAGGGAACAAGGATTACACAAGTGGGAATGCTGGTGAAAGAAAGCAAAGGCAGGACCCAACAGTCAAGGTAGGGATGTACAGATTTTGTTAAATCCGTTCCATCTGTGTTTTGTGGATTGTCAGCCATCATTCAATCTGTCATTTTCTCATTGACAGAATCAGATTTTTTTTAAGGATGTACAAAAATTTCATTCCTGTTTCCAAATGCAACTTAGCATTGATGCATACTTGCACTAATGCACACTTATGCTAATGTGGATTAGCACACATGCACATTTGTGCGCACCCCTCCTAAAAAAAACCCAGTCCACAAGTCCAGGAATCCATGCAACTCAAAAAAAGCCAGACCACTATAGAATCTGCAGGTCAGATTCATTGAAATCCAAACTCATTTCAATCTATTGTGGATTTCTCCTATATCAGTCGGGGCAAACAAAACAGACGAAAAAATGACAGCCAGATAGATCACTATGGTTTTCTCAGAACCACTTACAGTATCCTGACTCCAGATACAAATAGCCAATAGAAGTCTCAGTGCCATTGCTACAACTGGAGGTACAAAGACAAAGTACCCCACACAAGGAAGCAAATTAGGGGTGCTCACTGAGGAGAGACCATGCCTCAAAGCAGCCCCCCCTACACATCCTTCAACTTTCACCCTGGTCCTTTGTTGATTTGGAGCTAGAATGACCCTGTGTCCTACTTTAAAGATGGCTCCTCAATCTGAAGGGCTGTCAGAGGGGAGTCCTCTATTTGAAGGTGTCCTCTATCTGAAGGGCTGTCCCAGCCAAGTATGGTTTAAAGTCAAAAGAACCCGAAGAAGGGAATGCTGGGCCTCGGAGTTGTTCATTGACAGTTAGCATCTAGACAGCAGATTGAGCAGGCCCATGGGTCACCTGGTGATGGCCTTTCCCATTATGGTGAGCTGTTTTGTATTTCTATTGTAACGCTTTCTAAATGTGTAGCTATACATATAAATTAGCATATGTATAGCTCTTTTATCCTGTTTCATTTTGGACCAGAGCTATGAGCCAGGAAAGCCTTGTTTGAAATTGTGCCTTAGCTCTGAACTCATTATTAGTTGGTATTAGGCAAGTCACAGTCCCTCCCCACCCACCCCACCCCACCCTACCACCACCACCACCACCACCACCCTATCGCCACCATAAGCAATATTGAGATAAGGGTACTTTCTGAAATCAGATAATGCATGTGAAGCAGTTGGACACTCTAGATAATGCTAAGTGAAGGTATCTGAATACAAAAATATAAACATGTCAGTTTTGAAGGGTACACGCCTGTTTAAATTACGTTCTTCTCTAAGATGCATTAAAGTGGGACCCCAGTTCTTCCTGATCACCTCTTCCATCTCTTAAGAGGAAAGTAGTTACATTACACACACGGGGATCATTTTCGTCTTTCACATTAGTACTTTTTGTGTGTGTGCCACCCTCGATGCTTCTCTCAATGTAAAGTGTAAAGCGGCCACTTATGTGTTGCTAAAATAGAGGAAAGGTGTGCATGACTAAAAAAGAAGACAAAACTCAGATTTGCATAAAAATGCATATGCTAGTTTACCTCTGTACCTGCACATTTAGAAATACCTATGATGATTTAATACAGTGGAGGTGAGGAATAGATTTCAGGGATTAGACCTGATAGACAGAGTGCCTGAGGAACTATGGATGGAGGTCCGTAACATTGTTCAGGAGGCAGCAACGAAATCCGTCCCAAAGAAAAAGAAATGCAAGAAAGCCAAGTGGCTGTCTGATGAGGCTTTACAAGTAGCTGAGGAAAGAAGGGAAGCGAAAAGCAAAGGAGAAAGGGGAAGATATACCCAACTGAATGCAGAGTTCCAGAGAATAGCAAGGAGAGACAAGAAGGCCTTCTTAAATGAACAATGCAAAGAAATCGAGGAAAACAACAGAATGGGAAAGACTAGAGATCTCTTCAAGAAAATTGGAGATCTCAAGGGAACGTTTTGTGCAAAGACGGGCATGATAAAGGACAAAGAAGGCAGGGACCTAACAGAAGCAGATGAGATTAAGAAGAGGTGGCAAGAATACACAGAAGAACTATACAGGAAAGATCTGAATGTCCCTGATAGCCATGATAGTGCGGTCACTGAACTTGAGCCGGACATCCTTGAGAGTGAAGTCAAGTGGGCCTTAGGAAGCATTAGTAACAACAAAGCTAGCGGAGATGACAGTATTCCAGCTGAGCTATTTAAAATCCTAAAAGATGATGCTGTTAAAGTGCTGCATTCAATATGCCAACAAATCTGGAACACTCAACAGTGGCCACAAGACTGGAAAAGGTCAGTTTACATTCCAATTCCAAAGAAGGGCAACGCCAAAGAGTGTTCAAACTACCGCACAATTGTGCTCATTTCACATGCCAGCAAGGTGATGCTCAAAATCCTACAAGCTAGGCTTCAGCAGTATGCGAACCGAGAACTACCGGAAGTACAAGCTGGGTTTCGAAGAGGCAGAGGAACTAGAGATCAAATCGCCAACATTCGCTGCATCATGGAGAAAGCAAGAGAATTCCAGAAAAACTTCTATTTCTGCTTCATTGACTACGCTAAAGCCTTTGATTGTGTGGATCACAACAAACTGTGGCAAATTCTTAAAGTGATGGGAGTACCAGACCACCTTACCTGTCTGCTGAGAAACCTGTACGAGGGTCAAGAAGCAACAGTAAGAACCACACATGGAACAACCGATTGGTTCAAAATTGGGAAAGGAGTACGACAAGGCTGCATATTGTCACCCTGCTTATTTAACTTATATGCAGAGTACATCATGAGAAATGCCGGGTTGGATGAATCAGAGGTCGGAATTAAGATTGCCGGGAGAATTATCAACAACCTCCGATATGCAGACGATACCACCCTAATGGCAGAAAGCGAAGAGGATCTCAAGAGCCTCTTGTTGAGGGTGAAAGAGGAGAGTGCAAAAGCTGGTTTGAAACTCAACATTAAAAAAACTAAGATCATGGCATCTGGCCCTATCACTTCCTGGCATATAGAAGGGGAAGAAATGGAAGCAGTGACAGATTTTACTTTCTTGGGCTCCAAGATCACCGCAGACGGTGACTGTAGCCATGAAATTAAAAGACGCTTGCTCCTTGGGAGGAAAGCTATGGCAAACCTAGACAGCATAGTAAGAAGCAGAGACATCACCTTGCCGACAAAGGTCCGTCTAATCAAAGCTATGGTTTTCCCAGTAGTAATGTATGGCTGTGAGAGCTGGACTATAAGGAAGGCTGAGCGCCGAAAAATTGATGCTTTTGAACTGTGGTGCTGGAGAAGACTCTTACGAGTCCCCTGGACTGCAAGGAGGTCAAATCAGTCCATCCTAAAGGAAATCAACCCTGAGTGCTCATTGGAAGGACAGATAATGAAGCTGAAGCTCCAATATTTTGGCCACCTAATGCGAAGAGAAAACTCCCTGGAAAAGACCCTGATGCTGGGAAAGACTGAAGGCAAAAGGAGAAGGGGACGGCAGAGGATGAGATGGCTAGATAGCATCACGGATGCAATGAATATGAACTTGAGCACGCTCCGGGAGAGAGCGCAGGACAGGAAGGCCTGGCGTGCTATGGTCCATGGGGTCACGAAGAGTCGGACACGACTGAACGACTGAACAACAACAACAACAACATGATGACTTAAATAGAAGCACACTGCATCTCACCACAGCGGGGAGGGCTGTGGCCATATGGCCTGTGAGCGGACTGAGTCTCAGTCTGCTGTCCAAGTGGTAATTGTTGATGGGCCACAAGGCCCTGCTGCTCTCCATTCTTAGGGTTCTTTTTCTTCAGACCGCACTTGGACAAGACAGCTTTTCAAACAGAAGACTCTCTCTGTAAATTAGGACACATGGCCACCCTCATAAGTGTCTTTGTGATGTACCCTAGCACCAGACTGGTCCATAGGCCAGCACCTTGAACACAGACTTCAGAGGTCCAAAACTGCTGTGCACCTTTGGACTTCCTCACCCTGACTCACACATAGTGTTCCTCCATTTATTTACAATGGAGGTGCCTCATCCATGCAGACACACACAAAAGAATGTGCGAGCAGATCCATTCTGACCAAGATAAATGAGGAAACTCTTGTGGACAGTGGGCACATTGGAGGTTCTGCAACCATATGCAGTTGTTGGAAGGACGTGGTGTTTTGGAGAGTTTAGACATGTACTTCTCAACCTCAGATACCCTTGTGTGAAAGAAGAAACAAAACGGTCCTACCGCACCAATTTGTTGGTTACCTGGATGGATGCAATAAGGAATGTAAAACACTTTGTAAATTAAAATTGATATATAAGCTATCCATAATAATATGACTGCTAATTTGCCCTCCTAGAGCTATGATAGAAAAATGATCTTATAAAGTAAGCAAGAATAATATTTGTTGTTGTTGTTTAGTCGTTCAGTCGTGTCTGACTCTTCATGACCCATTGTACCATAGCACGCCAGGCCTTCCTGTCCTGCGCTCTCTCCTGGAGCGTGCTCAAGTTGCATCAGTGATGCTATCTAGCCACCTCATCCTCTGCCGTCCCCTTCTCCTTTTGCCTTCAGTCTTTCCCAGCATCAGGGTCTTTTCTAGAGAGTTTTCTCTTCGCATTAGGTGGCCAAAATATTTGAGCTTCAGCTTCAGTATCTGTCCTTCCAATGAGCACTCAGGGTTGATTGCCTTTAGTATGGACTGGTTTGACCTCCTTGCAGTCCAGGGGACTCGTAAGAGTCTTCTCCAGCACCACAGTTCAAAAGCATCAATTCTTCGGCGCTCAGCCTTCTTTATAGTCCAGCTCTCACAGCCATATGTTACTACTGGGAAAACCATAGCTTTGATTAGACGGACCTTTGTCGGCAAGGTGATGTCTCTGCTTCTTACTATGCTGTCTAGGTTTGCCATAGCTTTCCTCCCAACGAGCAAGCGTCTTTTAATTTCATCATGGCTACAGTCACCGTCTGTGGTGATCTTGGAGCCCAAGAAAATAAAATCTGTCACTGCTTCCATTTCTTCTCCTTCCATATGCCAGGACGTGATGGGGCCAGATGCCATGATCTTAGTTTTTTTAATGTTGAGTTTCAAACCAGCTTTTGCACTCTCCACTTTCACCCTCAACAAGAGGCTCTTTAGATCCTCTTCGCTTTCTGCCATTAGGGTGGTATCATCTGCATATCAGAGGTTGTTGATAATTCTCCCGGCAATCTTAATTCCGACCTGTGATTCATCCAGCCCGGCGTTTCTCATGATGCACTCTGCATATAAGTTAAATAAGCAGGGCGATGATATGCAGCCTTGTCGTACTCCTTTCCCAATTTTGAACCAATCAGTTGTTCCATGTGTGGTTCTTACTGTTGCTTCTTGGCCCTCGTACAGGTTTCTCAGGAGACAGGTAAGGTGGTCTGGTACCCCCATCTCTTTAAGAATTTGCCACAGTTTGTTGTGATCCACACAATCAAAGGCTTTAGCATAGTCAATGAAGCAGAAATAGACGTTTTTCTGGAATTCTCTTGCTTTCTGCATGATCCAGCGAATGTTGGCAATTTGATCTCTAGTTCCTCTGCCTCTTCGAAACCCAGCTTGTACTTCTGGTAGTTCTCGGTTAGCATACTGCTGAAGCCTAGCTTGTAGGATTTTGAGCATCACCTTGCTGGCATGTTAAATGAGCGCAATTGTACGGTAGTTTGAACACTCTTTGGCATTGCCCTTCTTTGGAAATGGAATGTAAACTGACCTTTTCCAGTCTTGTGGCCACTGTTGAGTAAGAATAATATACTATCCATTATTTGGAGCTTCCTGTAGCACCCTTCTGTTGCTCTTAAATCTGATAATCCCACCCTCATATTGCATATCATTTTTAACTATCCTGATGAAGAGAATCAAAGAGAAAGAGAGAGAGAGAGAGAGAGAGTAATCCACCAGGACACATTAACTTGCAAGTCATAAAACATTTGTCCTCACTAGCAAGTTATAAATCTTGTATTGAAGGCATACTATGTGTCTCTACCCTCTGTGGAGCACATTCAGTGAAATAAACAGAAGAACCTGTTCCCTGAAAGATTGTGATGTCAAACACATATGTTTATTGTTGAAGGTAACTAATTAAATGAAAGTAACACCTTTCTTTTTAATCCAAAGCAGAGAATGCTACATGAAATCAGAACATCTTCAATTGATCTAAGAAACTGAGGGAGGATATGATAGCACTCTTCAAGTGTCTAAAGGGTTATCATCCAGACAAGGGCTGCAACCTGTTCTCTATCATCCAAGTCTGTAGGACACAATACAACAGGCTTAAGCTACAGGAAGGCAGATTTTGGTTGACCATCGGGAAAAACTTCCTAACAGTCAGAGTAGTCAGACAATGGTCCCAACTGCCTAGGGAGGTGGTGGGCTCTCCATCACTGGAAGTATTCAAGCAGAGACTGGATAGCCACCTGTCATGGATGCTTCAAACTGGATTCCTGCACTGAGCAGTGGGTTGGACTCGATGGCCTAAATGGCGCCTTACAACTCTATCAGTGTATGATTCTACAGAATTCCAAGCTTTCAATGTTCAGCTCCCACTGACACAACCCTAGGCAATAAGGTACCAATTAGTAGTCCACACATTTTGGCTTGCTCTGGTAGCTAACCATTGTTTCCAGTAACCAACATGGATCAGTTTTCTCAATCAGCAGCCAGACCGGCATAGCTTCAAAAAGTTTGCTGCATCATGTAGCTCAGACTATGCCATGTGCAAGTAGTGACCTGGTAAGCCAGACTTTCCCTGCTGCTCTCCAGGGGCCGGATCCAGATCTGCCTTCTGCAAGAGAAAGGGCTTGGCTCATGAAAACTCCCCCTTCCCCCACACAACAGCTCATCTCATTCAGCAGGCTCTGCTGGGTTCACATGATCACAGCAGCATACTGTGGCTTATTTAAGCCGTGGTCTGGGGGTTGGTGGCTCCAATTTCAGTGGGACTGTGAATCCATTCTGGGTTTCAGTCAGAACTGTCCAGAACTCTAAAGGAGCTATCTAAGGTGCTGAACCTATTTTTGGCAGCAGGGTTAAGCACCTTGGATAGCTCCTTTAAAGTTTTGGCTAGTTCTGACTGAAACCCAGAATGGATTCATTGCCCCACCAAAATCAGAGCCACTAGCCTCCACTGGCCATGGTGGGTTACTTATAGCACATGCCGGTGGCCATTTTGTGGTCACCCTGGCTTATTGTGTCAGTAAACCCAGTAAAGGTGGCTTATGCAAGAGTTAAACAGCCCTCTCATAACACATGGGCTGTTTTAGGATTGTTTAACCCTCGCATAAGCCACCCTTGCTGGGTTCGCATGACACAATAAACCATGGTGTCTGTCCACCATGGCTTGAATGGTGACTAGCATGCATGGTAACCCACTGTGGCTTAAATAAGCCATGGTGAGCTATGGCAATCATGGTAAACGGCCTGTTGTGTAGCATTTTCAGGAGTCTGGGCAAGGCTGTTGTGGGAAGGCAGGGGTAAGGAAATCCACTACCATCAGCGCAGTTGATCCAGCATAACTCTGGATCCAATCCCCTATGTTTTGGACTACAACTCCTAGGATTTCTGCCCATGGGCCATGCTGTTGGGGTAAAAGGGAATTGAAATGCGAAAGTTCTAGAGGTTTTCTAGAAGGCTGTGATTACCATATCTGTAAACCTTGGGGCTAACAGTCAAATAAAACTGAAGCTGTGGAATGCAAATCAGAAATAATTTTTTTAAAAAAACCTAGAAAAGCCACAGCACATACACACTAAATTTTTGCCTCCTGTTTGGGGAACAAAGAGGGAGTGAGGAGGTAGGAATCAAATTAATCTTCCACACTGCCTTTATACTCATGAGCCATTTTTAATCCTGGGAATATGGTACATCAGTGTCTTTTGGAGCTTTGAGTGGTGCTAAAACTGTAGTAGTGATAGTAGTAGTATCTGAAACTCTGGGTCTATCCAGATAATGAGTTTAAAATGTGCTCTGACCACATTTTAACCTCTGTGGGATACTCAAAGGCAACAGTGGGTGTAGCCACGTTGCAAAGGAATCGGGTGCACCTCCATGAGACTTCAAAAGGAGGGAGTAACCAAAAAGAGAAACACCCTCCCTTCTGCACACAAAGGGAAAATCTGTTTGCACTACATCAGAAATAAATGTACAGCTTAGATGGCGTGATGATCTTGTGCTTTTTTCAAAAAAAGTGAATAGCTTTTTTCCTATGCTCAAAAAGGCATCTCACATGATTTTTTTTGTAATGATGAAATGCTCGAAGACCACCCGTTTATGACCATTTACCACATTCTCCTTGCAACAGCAAGGATAGGGCTAGCATGCTATTTTTGTGAGCCTGCCTTAGAGGAGTTGTGAGGTGGGCACAGCTTAGAAAGTCTGAACAGATGTAAATACAATTTGCAGTGACAAAAGCACACACATCAGACATTCGGGGGGCGGAGAGAATTGTCGTTGGTGTCTGCGTGTGTGTTTTTGATGGGTGACTTTGCACGCTGTACCCAGAATACAGTAAAAAAAAAATTGTCCTTGTCTCAGTTTCTATTAAATGCTTAACTCTGCTGCAGTTGTGTGAACTTCATGTATTTCTCAGTTTTGTATCACATGAGCTGTTTGTTTTCGTATCCCATTCATGGGGAAGAAAAGAAGATATAAGACTGTAAGCTGTCAATCCGGAACTTCATGCAGGTAGTACATAACAGACCCCTAACTATCTCATCACACCTGCACAACATCAAGCTAAACAAAATGTCTCAGAAAGCTGCTGTACTTTGCTACTTAGCTGTCACAGATTTTCTCTTCCTTTCTTTCTTTCTTTCTTTCTTTCTTTCCGTTTTGTTTTTTTTATCACTGAGAGGGTGTAATACAGGGAGATGGCGAGGAGCCCAGCACCAGCCTGCTGCTTTGCATTTTCATGAACACCAAAGTAGAGGAATCAAGCTTTTTGTCAATGTTATCCTATTGTTTGAAACAATGATCTGAAAAACCTAGCCTCCATTCTCCGTGCTACTGAATTAGAGGATTAAAACAAAGGACATTTGAGTTTATTGATTTAATGAGCTATGGGGGGAAATTCCCCTGGTGATTAAAGGACGCCCAGGTATGTATTTCCTCCTTTCTCAGCTTTTCATGTGCAGTGCTGGCCTCAAGGCTAGGCATGGTCAGGCACCTGCAGAGGGCCACACCTGAGCTTAGGCCTACTGGCAAGAGCCCCCTGGAGTTAGTCCTCCTCCTCACCATGGCAACCTGCTTGTTCACCTGCCTCTCACTCTGGCCCAGACTATAGTGGCAGTGAGAAGGAGGAGCAGCAGAGAGGATGAAGAGAAAAGCAGTTGATGACAAGGGTGATGAGAAGCTAGACTCAGTGAGGGCTGGAGGCTTGTGTCCTCTTCTACAGGGCACACTTCTCTGTTTGAAGGGCTGCCTGGGGACTGCCTTCCACTTGAAGGGATGTCCAGTCCAAGACTGATTTAAAGACAAAGAACCTTCAGAAGGAATAGCTGGGCCTTGAAGTTGCCCATCAACAGCACCGGGACAACAGACATACAGGCCACCTGGTCACAGTCTTCCACACTATGGTGAAATGTACAGTATTTCTGCTTAAATTATCATTATTATTTCTGAAGTTGCATCTATACATATAAATCAGCCTATGCAAATTTTATGCAAAGCAGTGTTCTCTGTTGTGCTCTTTTTTGATGATGCATGTCCTCTTTTTAGGCAATTCACAACTGGCCACCCTAATTGGGGGTGTCTTGCTCAACGGCCCTCAAAAACTGGAAGCCGGCAATGTTTATGCTCAGCCTTGTTTATATATAACTGTCATAGGATGACCCTCCACATTCTGTGTTGTTCTGTGTTATGCAAGATATCCAAATACCCACCTTCAGTCCTTCAGACTTTATCTTTGAATGTGAAAGGAAGAGGCAGCAGCAAAGAGATACAGGCATGCTACACTGTTCTTCACACTCAAATTCATGATCCTTTGTATTCCAGATAATGCTGGGCAGAAGTGGGAGGGGGGGGATGAATGACACCTCCTGCCTACAAAACAACTGCGGGTGGATTTCATTATTTTCCTAAAGTATTTTATGAGCATGGAATCCTCTACCCACCCACAGTGCCCAAGCTCTGAACAGCACTGTAAGTTTATTCTATTTTTATATATTTATTTTATAAGTTTTTGAGATCACCTTTAATGGTAGAACCCTCTCAAGGTGGTGAAAAGCTTCCATGCTACCGTTGCTTGGATTCATCTGCTGTCAGTACATCCTCCCCCATTGACCTCTTTTACCTTTTGTGGGGTTTTCCTCCTCTTTATATACGATATACTGTAACTCACACTTTCACATAATAATTGTTGAATTAATGCTATTAAAGATTAACTAAAAGGGGGCAACTTGACTCCCTTTGCACACACCATCCCTAAGCAGAATTCTACCAAAACTGATTCTCCATTCTCTCTTAGGCTGTATTTTAAAATTTGTTTCATTGATGCACATTACTGAAATTCTCCATAATAGCATGGAAGCAAATATAAGAACACATCTGAAGAAAGATCAATGTTGTTTGTACTGTCCACACATGTGAACAGGAACCATCTTCCTACATGATGTTAAGAAAGTCACTAGGGTCAACCATTACCTACACCTTTTACAATCATAAGTTGATGAAACCTTCCTGCATGATCTTTTTATTCATCTGGTCAGCATACAGGAGGGTGAGGAACGAAGAGATGTCAGAGAATTCCGCCACGGATCTCACGGATCCCGAGATCCATGGTGGAACGAAGCCCAAACGCCCCCCCACCCCACGAAATGGGCCTGGAACGGAGCACCTACCTGCTGCCATCCGCGCTGACTTGCAAATAGGGATGTACGAATCCCTTACCTTGCTCTGCTGAGGGGCATCCGCTGTGGAGGGGAGGCGCTCCGTCCCTCCCCCCAGAATCCTTGATGGGGGGGAGGTGCTCCATCCCTCCCCCCGGAATCCTGCCCGGCCGGTTCCACTCCACGGCCAAGCCGCGGAGCTGCCGGCCGGCTCCAGCCGCCCCCAGCCAGACATCCGGCCACTGGGCAGCCCTGCAGGGATGCAAATGGTGGCTGTCATAGCCACTGCCATTTGAGTCCCTGTATTGAGCTGTGATAGGCTACATGAATATTTACATAGCCTATCACGGTGGGGGGGCAGAAACCCCAGCGAATGCAAATGGCGGCAGGTACCGCCATTTGCGTACACTGGGTTTTTTTTCCTCCTGCCATGATAGGCTACATAAGTATTTACGTAGCCTATCACAGCGGGGGGGGGGGTTAAATACTTATGTAGCCTATCATGACGGGGAAAAAAACCCCAGTGTACGCAAATGGCAGTACCCGCCGCCATTTGTGTACGCTGGGGTTTCCCCCCCCCCCCGCCGTGATAGGCTACGTAAGTATTTATGTAGCCTATCACGGCTTGAAGAGGAGGAAGCGAATCGTGGCCGCAGAACGGCCACCATTCGCAAAGCAGCGCAGACGGGAGCAGGTAAGTGCTCCGTTTGCGCACCTTTCATGGGGTGGGGGTGGCGGGGACTTTGTCCCGCACACCTTTAATGGGGGGGCTTCGTTCCGCGACGGGTTTCAGGGGGCCGAATGCACTGGCATTCGGCCTCACTGAAATCCGTCACGGAATTCTCTGACATCCCTACTTGCGAATGGCGGCCGCATCTGCGGCCGCCATTCACTTCTCCCATATAGCCATGATAGGCTACGTAAATACTTACGTAGCCTATCACAGCTAATGCAGGGATGCCATTTGCATCCCTGCAGAAGCCGTGATAGGCTATGGAAGTATTTACATAGCCTATCACAGCAAAACTAAGGGAACGCAATGGCCGCCATTTGCGTTCCCTTTTTTTTTGCCGTTTTAGCCTACGTAAATATTTACGTAGGCAATTACGGGGGGGGAAAAAGGGAATGCAAATGGCAGCTGCCGTAGCCGCCACCATTTGCATTTGCTGTTTTTTGTGGGGGTTTTGCTGTGATAGGCTACATAAATATTTACGTAGCCTATCATGGCAAAATACAGGGACACAAATGGCAGCAGCTACGGCAGCCGCCATTTGCATCCCTGCAGGCTGCCCAGTGGCCAGATGTCCGGCTGTGGGCGGCCCCAGCCGGCGGCTCCATGGAATCTCCATGGAGCGGAGCCGGCCGGAGAGAATTTCAGGGGGAGGGATGGAGCGCCTCCCCCCACCATGAATGTCACCCTTCAAAAAGGTAAGTGACTTTCGTACATCCCTAGAGGAACGTCATTCTGCCCAAGGCCAAATTCAGTTTTGGAGAAGCTCTCAGGGGCCACATTCTACTGGTGGGTGGGGCTGAATGCAACAGGGGCAGGGTCAAAGGCAAAAGGGTGGGGCCAAAAATAGAAGCATATTTTAGCTTAAAGCTCATACTGCCAGTAACTAAGCTTTGGGAGAGGAATTTCAACCATTATGATGAGGGAGGGGAAACAGTGCACACAACAGCCAAGAAACCACCAAACCCCTGGTGGCCAGGGGAAAGTTAGTGGGCCCAGGGGAAAGGGTGTGCCCTGGAAACCAAGGAGGGACAGATTGGATCCCCGGATATGAGGTTCCCCACTCCTGGCATACAACATGGCGCACACAGATTGAGTTATACCTTCATATTATAGATAAGTCTCTGTAACCCTAGATCACCTGTTTCACTATTAGAATAAACCAGTGGGGACTGGTGGCTCTGATTTCGGTGGGGCTGTAAATCCACTCTGGGTTTCAGTCAGAACCAGCCAGAACTCTAAAGGAGCTATCCAAGTGCTGAACCTATTTGGGAGATAGGGGTCAGCACCTTAGGTAGCTCCTTTAGAGTTCTGGCTGGTTCTGACTGAAACCCAGAATAGATTCACAACCCCAGCAAAATCAGCTCCACTGGATTGAACCATATTCCCTGTGATATTTTTGTTATACCTGTGAGTGGTCCCTTGCAAAAAGACAAACAGGACAAGCTAGGAGCAGATGATTTCCAAAATACAGCTTTTTGCCCTGTTCAATGTTCTGCTTCCCTTCTGCACAGTTCCTTTGCCCTTTCAAGGCACGCCTTGCCGAATCCAGGGGGCAAAATCATTACTTCACAATTATCTTAAGCTAGAGAAGATAACCTCTCTCACTCTGTCTCTGATGTTAAAATATGCACGTGGTTCTGATGTCTAGACACTTGTGAAATATAGGTGGAAGAACTCCACAAATGCTGAGCAGAAATGCATCCCAAATGAAGTGCTTTTATTAAAGAAGCATAATCGCTAGGATAACTAATCACATCAATACCACATAGCTAATTAAACCCATTATAGTTACAATTCCCATGGAAGGGAGGTCAGACAAAGCAGCCATCCCCTTGACTTTGCTATGCTAACAAAAGCTGTAGAAATTAAATATAGTACACTGCATTTCATTCAGGTTCAAAAGAGAAAAGTTTAACAACTACACAGTACTTAAACAAAGAAACCCCACCAAGGCACATTGTGGCTATACAATCGTCTGAGTTTTTCAAAGGGCACCCCATAATTCACCTAAGCTGCCGTTAAGGTAAAAGAAATGATCTAGAGAAAATATTGCCCCAACCAATTGGGGAGGGGAGGGCAGGGGGTGTATGTGGAAAGAACCCAAAACAAAGGCCTGTTGTAAGAACATGGAGAACAAAGGCCATCCACCAGCTGATGGACTTCACAAAAGAACTATTGATAATGAAGCTTAAAAGACTGAGAAATTAAGGCGGGCATGTGATACAGTTTGCCTGCATGTGTGTGACAGAATAAATATGAACTAGGCTTCAGAAATCCATTGAAGCACATCTGACACTCTTTCTCCCCTGCACTTCAGCTATAATGTCTTAAAAGATGGCGAAGAGGAAGGATGCGCAAACTGTGGATGCAGAAATTGGTGCTGAGCTGAAACCGGGAGTACTTTTTGCAAACATTTCCAGGAGGTTGGGGGATGCTGACCTGCTGTTGAATGGGGTACGGCTTAGGGATGTCAGAGAATTTCTCCACGAATCTCGGGGAGGCCGAATGCCAGTGCATTCGGTGCCCCGAAATTGGTGGAGAAACGGTCTGCCCCCCCGCCCCCCCCCGGGATGGGACTTACCTTGTGCGAATGTCCCTGGCGGCGGCGGCGGCGGCTCCAGCGGCGGCTCCGGCGGTGGTTCGGCGGCGGTTCGGCAGCGGCAGCTGCGGCGGCCGGTCTTCCGACCAGCTGCCGCCGCCATTTCCAAGTTAAAAAAAAAACAAACGTGATAGGCTACGTAAAGATTTACATAGCCTATCATGGCTAGATTTTTAAAAAACACCGTGATAGGCTACGTAAATGTTTACATAGCCTATCACGGCTGAGTGGGGGGAAAAAAAAACACACCGCGCGTACGCAAATGGCGGCGCCCATGGGCGCCGCCATTTGCGTTCCTTATTTTGGCATGTGTAGTCTACGTAAACATTTACGTAGACTACAGCGAAAATAAGGGGAACGCTATTTGCGCACGGTGTTTTTTTTTTCCCACTCAGCCATGATAGGCTAAGTAAACATTTACGTAGCCTATCACGGCTGACTGCAGGGACGCAAACAGCGGTGGCTACAGCTGCCGCCATTTGCATCCCGGCAGGACAGGATTCACGGCGGGAGGGATGGGGAGCCTCCCCCCCGGCCAGAATTTCGGGGGGGAGGGACGGGGCGCCTCCCCTCCAGCCGGAATTTTGGGGGGAGGTACGGAGCGCCTGCCCCCCACCGCGAATCAACTTTTGGGTTCAGGTAAGGGACTTTCGTACATCCCTAGTACGGCTACCCTTGAAAGACCAGGTCCGCAGCCTGGGGGTCATTTTGGACTCCCAGCTGTCCATGGAGGCTCAGGTATCAGCTGTGAGCCGGACAGCGCTACACCAACTCCATCTGATACGGCGGCTGCGCCCCTACCTTCCTGACCACCTGTTCCCATCAGTAGTACATGCCCTGGTCTCGTCTCGTCTAGACTGCTGTAATGCACTCTACATGGGGTTACCCTTGAAGACAGTTCAGAAGCTGCAGCTTGTACAGAATGCAGCAGCTCGCCTGATTAAAGGCAGCCACTGGGAGATCACATCACTTCCTCAAATATTGGCTCAAACAATATCTATGACAGGGGTGAACAGCCTACAGTCCTTGGCCACTCCCTATATGGCTCCTGAAGCCTGAAAGACCTCACCCACTTTTCCCTACAGCTCACCTGTTCAGCAGGATTGGAGGGGATGGATGCTGTTCCCTGGCTTCCGTAATCACTGTTTTCCTGCTGCTACTAGTGCCAAACAAACAGCAATCTTGGCAGTGATTGCTGGGGGATGGGAGAGTTTTACCTCCACCATCACCACAGCTATCGCTAGATTACAAATGGCAGAGCGGGGAGAGTGTGTGTGTGTGTGTATGTGTGTAAAATGTCTGTATGTGCACATCAGCACATGTGCAGCCCCCAGGCCCCCAGCCAAGACCAGATGTGGCCCTCAGAGCCAAAAAATGTTATACAAGAATTCCATGATTTTCGTTGATGATCTTTATTTTCATGTACTTTTCACAGGGAGTATCTCCTCATCGTTTTTATCATTTCACTCATCGCATTCTTCAGCAGCTACACCTAGGTCTAGAACAACACTTTCCCCACCTAACCTTTGCCTGCCGGAGGTGTTTAAGCCCTGGGCGCAGCAGCATCACTTGTGCTTCCTCTATCTCCACCGTGGAATCATCTAGGGCAGCGATCTCCAAGGTGGGGCGCATGCACCTCAGGGGATGCACAAGATGATCCACCTGATAATTGAGCAGCCTCCCACTGCCCCATCGAGCTGCCATTGTGTGCAGTGATGGTGGAGGCAGCAGGATAGGACAGGAGCTGAGACAGAAGCTCCATAGGATTTCTCTCGTGGCCAGGGATGTACGAAAGTCACTTACCTGTTTGTGGATTATGCTGATGCTGGGGGGGGAGGCGTTCTGTCCCTCCCCCCCCGAATCCTGGCCGGCCGGCTCCGCTCCGCAGTAATTCTGCGTAGCCGCCGCCATTTGCGTCCCTGCAGTCAGCCGTGATAGGCTACGTAAATGTTTACGTAGCCTATAACGGCTGATTAAAAAAAAAATGCGTGTACGCAAATGGCGGCACCCATTGGCGCCGCCATTTGCGTTCCTTATTTTGGCACGTCTAGTCTACGTAAACATTTACGTAGACTACGGCGAAAATAAGGGGAACGCAAATAGCGTAGACACTACGCTATTTGCGTTCCCCTTATTTTCGCCATAGTCTACGTAAATGTTTACGTAGACTAGACGTGCCAAAATAAGGAACGCAAATGGCAGCGCCCATGGGTGCCGCCATTTGCCTACGTGCATTTTTGTTTTTGTTTTAATCAGCCGTGATAGGCTACGTAAACATTTACGTAGCCTATTATGGTGTTTTTTAAAATTTAGCCGTGATAGGCTACGTAAACATGTATGTAGACTACGGCGAAAATAAGGCCGTATTTGTTTATTTGTTTGTTTTAACATGGAAATGGCAACTCTATCGCGTTTAACTCTATCACGTTTTGTTTGTTTGTCTGTTTGTTTTAACTTGGAAATGGCAGCGGCGGCAGCCGGTCGGAAGACCGGCTGCCGCTGCTGCCGAACCGCCGCCGGAGCCGCCGCCGGAGCCGCCGCCGGAGCCGCCGCCGGAGCCGCCGCCGGAGCCGCCGCCGGAGCCACCGCCGCCAGGAAGATCCACCCCAGGTAAGTCCCATCCCGGGGGGGGCGCGGGGGGGCAGGCCGTTCCGCCACCGATTTCGGGGGGCCGAATGCGCTGGCATTCGGCCTCCCCGAGATCCATGGCAGAACTTTCGTACATCCCTACTCATGGCTCCAGTCCTATCCTGCCTCTGCTGCAGCCACTGAGAGCAACTGCTTAAGTTTCTGCCAGGCACGGCAAAGGAAGGTGCAGTTGCTTGCTCCGCCATGGCAACGGAGCAGCTGCCATCCTGCCGAAGGAGAGCGGGGAGGAGATGAACCCTTCCCACTCTCCTTTGGCAAAATGAAGCTCTCATTAATTTTTCTCTCAAAATGAATGAGAGAAAGTGTGTGCTTTTCTCTCAGCTGTCATCAGTAGCGTAGTGGCAAATTCAGAAGCGCGGAGTCCGTTCGTGGCAGTCACAGCCACGGCCCGTCACAGCCACGCCCCTTCTGAAATTGTACAACCTTGTAAGCTATACCACCTTCACCTGGGATCCAAAAACAGTGCAGCTGAGAGTAAGGCAGGGGTATTTCAAGTGGACGTCTGAGAAAAAATGCAGGGGTGTTAACATCTTTTTCACCCACTCTCTCAAACATGAACATTTTAGGTTTTCAAAATATGATACTCTATGGAAGCTTCACCCTCTCAGCTCAGCCCTCATGGACAGATCCCTTCTCATTTAAACAGCCCTCTTGCACACACTCTTAGTGCCCCAACGTTACCCATTAGCCTTCCCTAAGCTCCTTCATTATATCTCCCCCCTCCCGTTCCAACAGAAACGTCCACACACCCAGCTGGATTGAACTGCACACACACACACAGTGGTGTAGTGGTAAATGTGGAAATGCAGGCGCTCATTGTGACCGTCTCCAAAGGCATTCCAAAAATGTCAGGCAGCTCTGTCAATCCATATCAACAAACCAGTTCTAGGAGTTTTCATCTCCACCAGGAGCACATCTTTGATAAAGCGAATAGGTCTTCATTGCCCATTCCAGACCACGTCATCCCAAAGACTTTGCATTCCAACATGGAACAATATATTGTTGCTTGGAAAATTCATTCCCCCCACAGCTACAGTGAGGATCGCAGCTAAGCTCAGAGGGAAGGGAACAGGGAATTCTGAGGGGGTGGCCGATGACATCAGAGTCCCTGCTGATGAAAAAGTGCCGGGGCTGCATACCTGCAAGCCCTGCCTCCACTACAGCACTGGCTGCCATCCTGCTCAAGGAGAGTGGGAAGGCTTAACCGCCCAGGCCAAGCTGCCAGCAGCTAAGGAGCAGGAGCTGTCATACTTGTTCGACTCTGCACAGCCTCCAGCTAGGGATGGCAGAGAATTCCACCATGGATTTCGGTGAGGCTGAATGCCAGTGCATTCGGCCCCCCGAACTCTGTGGCAGAATGGCCTGCCACCACCCCCCCCCGCCACCCCCGCGGATCCCCCCCGGGACGAGACTTACCTGGGGCAGATCTTCCAGGCGGCGGTGGCTGCGGCAGCCGGTCTTCCGGGCGGCTGCTGCCACCGCCATTTCCAGTGTTAAAAAAGTAAGTCGTGATAGGCTAAGTAAACATTTATGTAGCCTATCATGGCTAGGTAAAAAAAAAAAAAAGACGTGATAGGCTACGTAAATCTTTATGTAGCCTATCATGTCTGACTTTTAAAAAAAACAACGCACATATGCAAATGGCGGTGGCTACGGCCGCCGCCATTTGTGTTCCTCATTTTGGCACGTCTTAGTCTACGTAAATATTTATGTAGACTAAGTCGGCGAAAATAAGGGGGAACGCAAATAGCATCCGCTACGCTATTTGCATTCCCCTTATTTTCGCCGTCTTAGTCTATGTAAATATTTACGTAGACTAAGACAGGCCAAAATAAGGAACGCAAATGGCGGCAACCGTAGCTGCCGCCATTTGCATATGCGCATTTTTGTTTTGTTTTTTTAAGTCAGACGTGATAGGCTACGTAAAGATTTACGTAGCCTATCACGGCTGACTACAGGGACGCAAACGGCGGCGGCTACGGCCGCCACCATTTGCATCCCTGCTAGCCAGCAGCCCGATGTCTGGCTGCTGGCGGAGCTGGCCGGCGGCTCTGTGGAATCCCCGCGGAGCGGAACCGGCTGGCCAGGATTCCGGGGGGAGGGACGGAGCGCTTCCCGCCCCCAGTGGAACCCAGCGGAATCAGGTAAGGCCAATTTCGTACATCCCTACCTCCAGCACAGGCAAGAGTCCAGCCAAGCGCAGCTTTCCTCTCCTTTCAAGTTGACAGTGGCATCCTCACTCGATTGTTTGTTTTCAGCGTATTGCGATGATATGTGCCCAGTTAAGTGGATTCACGTATTGTATTATCCAGAATTATGTTATCTACTATTAACTAAACCAACCCTTACAAAATGGACAACAATTTTTTTTTCTGAGAGCAAAGAGGTTTTTTGTACCATTAATAAATAAAATTGGACTCAAGGGGGTTGGATTCAATGGCCTTGTAGGCCCCTTCCAACCCTACTATTCTATGATTAAAATAATTTTTTAAAAAAATATTGTTTCATCTTTATCTCATCCTTTTTTAATTTCTATTTTTTGTGTATGTTTTATAATGTACATAATATTTTAGTACAGTAGTACATATATATATATATAATTTATAAATAAATAAACATATATTGGGGATGCTCAAACATTTTTTACTGATGGGGTGCACGATCAAAAGAGTTTGGAGACCATGGATCTAGGGAGACAGTGAGACCAAGATGTGCCATGCAAGCTGCAAGAGGATCAGAGCCCCTGGATCTTCTGGGCATGACACTACTGATATGCAACAGGGCCTAAGCAAACCACATTTAGGCTCCAGAATCAAAACCAGGTGTAGAGTAGATGTGTGTGGAAATAATCTGATAAACCCTTATCACCATTTTTTTAAAAACTGGAACTGAGTGTTCACCTACTGATAATAGTGACTTTCCCAAGGTCACACAATGAGTTACCACCAGGATGGGAGCTAAAACCAGTTTTCCTAGTTTTTAAGGTTTCCCAACCACAATGGATCTTTTCCAGGTGCACATATTAGCTCCAGTGTTTAATGCACACAATGAGAGATATAGGAGCTCCTTTTTGAAGCCCTTCAACAAAATATTGTCAGGACTTCCAGAAGTAGAAAGAAACTAGGCAGTATTTATATTAACAAAGCTGGAGATAATTTTAGATGCTATACTAGGTTTTTTTTTAAAAGTCAGTGGAAGCCAAATCGGGTCACATTGCCTAGTTGGAAGGGATGAACCCTCTGAAAATAAAGTTCCAGGACCAAAATTAAATGTTGTAAACATTCCAATTCCAATGGGATGTTTTTATTTTTTAAAAAAATCCCCCACAGAGTGGTGGAATTTCAGGACAAAAAACATGCAGGAGGCAGCTTCAATCCCTCCTCCAGAACCACCGTGGTCCCAACTCAAATCAGGACCATACACACTTTACAATTAAGTAAACCAATCACACATAACTCTGCGATGCATGATTAGCAGAATGTTCAGTTTGGCCCCCAGTTTCAGGTGGTATAAGGCCATCTTTCTCCAGAGTAGAATCTGCTGTTGAATAGCTACATTTGGTATTCTCTGGGGGCCCATCTACATGGCACTGCTTTCACCCTTCACTCTGATGCAACTGCGCAGTATTTCAGCTTCGAATTAGCTTCTGTTTGGGATACACTCACGATTTACTGCAGGCTTCCCTAACAGACTCCGCCGTGCCCTCTTTTTTTGCCATTATACTTTAATTCGCAGCTGTGCAGTCCTGTGAGCTTGGGGGTGCAACACTTCAGTGGCTGTTTTGTATTTCAGGGGTTCTGTTATGTCTTTCCATCCCTCATTAAAGTGAGTGTTCTGTGCATCTTCATTTCCACACCATCTGTTTGTCAGTTCCCCAGCCTGAGACTCTCACAATGGTTCACACTCACAAGTGTTAGCGGTACATGCCTACCCATCAATCCGAAATGGTAGCTGGAGCTAAGCTGGTCCTCCCGCAAGAGCGCCCCCCCCCAGCCCTTGGGAACTGAGTCCGAAAGCAGCCATTGCAAAGATACAAAGCTGCAAGAATGTGCAAAGGTGTGACTAAATAGATGAAAACGCCCCTCTGTGCCTCTGTAACTGTGCTGCTGTGAAGGGATGTGGGAGTAAAGCAGCATCACAGAGTGACGCAAGCACTATGCATGCCTACAACACACCCACCGCAAAATGCAAAGTCAGTCTGAGGAAAGGACAGATGGCTCTCAACTGTGGGCAAACCTGCAGCAAACGAAAAACATTGCAGCAAAACGCCTCCTTGGAAATCCACATTTTCTGGGAGAAAACCAGGGATGGCTGCGAAGTGGTGACTACGTCATCTGTCCTGAGGGACCTCAACTTGCAGCTGCCCCAGAGTAAAAGGCTTGTGCAGATGGAGCCCAGGTCACACAAAAAGTGTAGATAACCATGTTGGCCAAAAGAAAAATTCCAAAATCCATATCCTGGATACAGTCTAAAATTATCTCCAGTCTTGTACATATAAAAACTGTCCAGTTTCTCTCTACATGTTTTCTACCTACCAAGAAACCTCTGAGTTTCCCCTATGGATGGAGACATTTTTTGAATAACACTGGAAGTTATATTTTCAAAAAAACCACCCCTGACACTTTGTTTACTATATTGTCTGATGAAGAGTTCTGGATAACTCAAAAGCTTGCACACTTTTTTGTGACCTTTGAGTTAGGGAAGCAGATATTATGGTGATACAGATTTTGGAATTTTTCTTCCAAATTTTAAGAAGCACACGAAGCCTAGGGAGCTTCTATCCTTTCATCTCTACTGAGTAAGACAGCTAAGCTATTTTGGAAACACAATCTCATTCCTCCACATCTTTTCCAAAACCAACTCCTTTCCCAAAAGAGGACTTCAAATTACTCTTTGTGATGCAAAGAACTGCACATGAAGAGCCATGCCGATATTGCTTTTCTGAGACTGGCACTGGAGGAAGGTAGACATGAAGCAGGAGAAGACCAGAACGGTGCTTTTATCCTTCCACATAAATCCTGTAAGCAACTCACTGTAAATTCCAACTCCATCTTCACAGCAGCTTTGAGTGATTTCTGCCACAGTGGAACAGTTTATTCTATTAAGCACACAGCATTATATAAAGTCATGTACATGGGAAAAGTGCCAACTTTATTCTACCCTGTTTGGAAAAGCTATTTTGGCAAGCAGTTCTGAAAAGTTAAGAACAGGAAAAAACAAAAAACAAAAAATGAATACACACTCTTCCTGAACAATGCCCGGAACATGGATGTATCATCCTTGAAAAATCACAATTAAGGGAAATATAAAATAATTAAAAATACCAGCAACAAAACAGAACATCAGGGACAGGATACTCACACAGAATTTTAGCTTTAACCGTTGGGCATTTTCTATAGTACAAATAGGTATGACTAATATAATGTTTCTAAATGTCTAGCATTTTCCGGATACTCTGGTAAAACAATTTAACCTATAAAGCTACAGTTCAGGTTCCAGTTTCATTAATATACTATGGTGTCTTATTTTGTAGCACAATAGTACCATGAAATGGATTGGAGCATGTGTTCACTACCAGAGCAACACCCAGCCTGATAAATTCCACATTATCAGATCAATGTCCAGGGTCTATTTTGACTTTTTCCTTCTAACTGATCTGAAAAAGACCTGTGTGAAGGTCAGTTCATATGATCACATTGTATCTAGGTTGATTTTGGTAATGGCAGACAGGTGTAAACTTACCATGGTGTGCATCTAACTTCTTAGTAAGCCAGCTGTCTGGCCAAATACAACAATTTACCAAGTGGTAACCTGCCAGAGTGCATGTAACAACTGGTAAGCTGGTCATCTGTAACATCCTGCCAAAGCAGGTGGAATTTACCATAGTTTCATACCTAATCAGAAATCTCAGGAAGCTGGAAAGCGGCAAAATTCTCTTCATTACTTACCTGAACATTACAGCTGTTTGGCACGACGTAGTCAGTTACCACTTGGTAAATGATTACCATTATTTAACCACCATGATTGCTTCATCATGAATGCAACTCTCAATGCAATGTTGAACATATTTGCCATGCTCGAATATTGAGCATCTTTGCCATGCTCAAACATTGAGCATACTTGCCATGCTCAACCCAATTCCAGCAGATCTGCAGTGGTCTGGGACTTAGGTTTCTGTTTGTTGTTGTTCAGTCGTTCAGTCATGTCCGACTCTTCGTGACCCCATGGACCATAGCACGCCAGGCCTTCCACGGGTTTCTATGCTATACATTAAATCAGTCTGGCTGTGTGATAAGCTCAACAGGCATTAGACTTGCCCATGCTGTGAAGTGATCAACTGATTGCTCTGTCATGAGACCAGATGGATTTTCAGCACATGATGAGGTGGAGGGGGGGAGGGGGGAAGTTACTTGTCTCATTGTGTGCTGAAAATTGTCCTGTCTGTACAATGAAGCAATCAGCTACCACTTCACTCCAAACTAGTAATACATATTGAATTCACTGTGTGTGGCCAGAGACAAGTTTTGTTCATGTGAATTGTTCCTCACACACAAATGCATCTTGTATGCACATAAAAATGAAGCACTGGGAGGTGTGTATGAGCATTTTGTACACCAGTATCTTTATATCAGGGCTGCACACCAACCACAGTGTCATGTCCCCATCAGAAGACTGTAAGGGGGAGGAAGAGTTAGATGTCCCAATGAAGGACGACGCCCAGGGCCTAGCAAGGCCTATGCCATGACCGGGTTCTGAGCCATGGAGGAGCCCGGTGAGGTCCCAGCCCCTTGATAAGAGGGGAGGAGGCTGAGTGCCCCCCAAGTCCCAGGAAGTGATGGCACCAGAGGAGGCAGGCCCAACTCAGAGAATCTGGAGGAAGTGCCAGGCTGCCACACAGGTCTACTCAGAAGCAAAGGGGCTCCTTATGAGCAGAGGGCCCTCCTCACGAGGAGCACTCTCTGCACCCAACATGAATGACTGCAGCTGGGACTTAGGAGGGGCTCTGGCAGCTCCAGGAGAAAAAGACCAGTAGAAGTTTATAGGAGTTGCTGTAACCATGGCTGTAGTGGGTTCTAGTGTTAGCCTAGCATCCTGCCTTCTTGCCATTTGTTGTGTATTTGTAGCATTTAGTCTTCTTCAGAAGTCAATACCAACATTTGCAGTAGTGCTGAATATGTAGCAAGAATGATAAACAAGGTTTACAAACTCTGGCGTTATTGGCTGCTGTCAAATGTTTCAATCATGTGAGAGCAGTACAGCAAATGTTCATCCTATGCGTCACAACTAGTGACAGTGCCAAGAGGGTTCAGAAATTAACCCCTTACCCCATCCTAGTTCCAAAAATGATCCATTATGGATGAAGTCCTAATCTTACAAAAGTTCAAGCACAGGTAGCAATAAGAGATGTGCTGGATCAGTCCACAGGCCTATCTAGTCCAGTGGCTCAAGCAGCTGCATAGGCCCCATCTTTAAGTGTTAGGGAGCAATGGAAAAACTGAGCAGGCCCTATTCTGCCTCTTCGTTTTGTGAGAAACTTGCCTACTCCTGCTTTTTAGTGTTTTTAGCAAATGAATGGAGTCTTAGCAGCAATTGTCCAACCAAGGAACATCCTGGTTCATTTTTAAGCCATTTTGTTGGTTTTTCCTGGCAGAGAAGTGATTGCTGTGTAGGGTGGCCCCTTATGAATTGCCAAGCAAGGAGACAAAAGAGGGCAGCAATTTGCATAAATTTTGCATATGCAAATCTATATGTATAGGAACAAATTTAGAAATAATTGTTATAATTTAAATAGAAATACAGAACCTCTCACCATAATGTGCAAGATTGTGACCAGGTGATCTGTGGACTGATCTGTTCAGTCCACTGTCCATCTGTTGATGGCCAGCAGTTCTTATAGGTCTTTTCTTTAACCTGGAATCAGACAAGACAACTCTTCAAACAGAGGACACTTGTTTGGCATCCCTTCAGATAAGAGGACTCTCCTCTGTAAAAGAAGACACATGGTCACCCCATTGCTATCCCATACAAAACTGTTCAGAAATCCAGGATTTTAATGTAGCTGTGATTGGGCAGTAGTGCGTCTACCCCCAAAAAGCAGGAAGTAGCCACAAAGGCAGGAATTCAAGATCTTTCCAACTCAAGTCTTATTAGAAAATGTGTTTTGCTTCCCCAAGTTTGTAAGCATTTTGAAAATTACCCTGCTAATGCATGCAGATAAAATACATCATTATATCCATTCTGCAGGGACTGGGGCCATGGCTGAGAGAGGAGGAGTTACGACAGCGCTGTGAAGTAACCCATTGTTGTTATACCCATTTTGCTGGGGGAGTTGTGAGTTAAAGCAGTGTATGACTACCCTGCAGTGTAGTTCAGTGTTGCTATCCAGCAGGGGTGAAATTGGTTGTAGCAGCAGTGCAGTTGATTGGACTGAAAGGCTAGAGGAGAGAAGAGAGAGAGAGAGAAGAAAATAATTGAGAGTTTTAGCCACAGGTGGAAAGTAGGGATGGATGGGCGGCTCTGTCAGGTCCGATTCTGTGGATTTTTTCCCATCTCCAAGTGTGTTCCAGGCCAGTTTCATGTGGGCTTTTTTTAATGAAAGGATTTTTACATACAGATTTTGTGTGTGTTTTTTAAAATGTATGTATTATTGTATGTATGTTCAGACTGTACACATTTCGTATGCATTTTGTCTGCATTTCTGAATGCATGGACTAAAGTGTGTTTGTACGCCTTTTTAAAGTGTAAACATTTTTTCTTTGCGCACTCTTCAAAAGTGTGCATTTATTGGACATTTTTCCCATTCCATGGGACACATGGCAAAGTACGTCCAGGTCAGCATCCAGGCTCGGGAGGTGCCGATTGGGGGGAAATGTTTTTTTAAAATATCTGACAGAGTGGATTCCTCCCACAGCCATAGTGGGAAGATGTTATCTGTACACCAGGTCTACCCACTGATAGACAGCAGATCAACCCACTGAGAACCAACAGAAAGGTAAATCTGGTATACAAAAACAACAAAGAGAATTTATTATGGCATAATCTTCCATCCACACAAGTTTCTCACCAGCTTGCTCTATCCAGCTTGTTTAACCTGGGTGGGACTTGCTGCTGCTTAGTCACCTGAACTGGTAGAACTGTTCTCTGCATATACCTGGGCAGGTGAGGGGAGGGTGAAATTCCTGTGGACTAACATGGAAAAAGACCAATAGTGCAGACTGGTACATGGGAGTAGTGGTACATGAAAGAAGAAAGGAAAGATAAGGAGGAGAAGGGGAGGTATAGGTATTCAAAAGAATCTTAAAAGAGAATAAGAGAGGAAAGGGAGGAGGACCATGGCAAACGTTTGACAGTTTTCTCAGCTGGATGGAGTTTACCTGTTATTAACTGGATTTCCAAATGCAGTCCCTTGCAACCACAGCCCAAGTATGATGACTGCAGTAGCTGTCAACCTGGAGTGTGCTGAAATAAAATGTTTTGCTTTGTGTTCTACAAAACCTTTGAATGTTTAATCCGCTGGGGGTTAGAAACAAGAAAGTAGTCTTTTTGAAGTATTTAGGAGCATAAAAATGAAATATAACAAGCAATGTATTTTAAGGGACTGCTGATTTTTGCTGATGGCCTACCAATTTTGTTCTTATTATAACTGAATTCATTTTATTCACATTATATTTCTGCCCAGCAAATTCCCTACCTAATGGTATCTTCAGTTTCTTCCAGCTGCTTCATGTAGACAAAGATTCTTCTATTAGCAGATTTCATTACCTCACGTCCAGCTACCATGATCTGGACAGCATGAAGCACGGTGGCCAAAGCAATGCCATGAACCATGGAATTCCATCTGGAGCATCCATTATAAAGGATACTGCTTTGCTGCAGCAGAAATAAAAAGACAAATGTTGGGGGGGGGGAGGACAGGATTCTGGCATGGGAAAAAATTTGAGCTGGCATGAAAGCCCTGAATGTGTGGCAGGAGCACAAATCTCCCTGATTTGCCCCTCATATCCTCCTTACTTCCCTGTATCAACCCATGCAGGGGCAATTGAGGAATCTATAAGGACAGCATCACAAAAATGCGAGAAGGCTTTAGGGCCATTACACAAGGGCAAACCCAAGCTTGCCACCAATGGTGGATTCCACTGGAATTTGCAAGCAATCCCATCTCCCTGACAGATGTACGTCCGCGAGCCATGGGCTTACAGTCACATGGTTTTTTTCAACTACATACATTACATTTTTAAGGCATATGAGTAAGATGTACGCACACCTAACCATGTAGTGAAGTAGCCCTTAGTATAAACAAGTCAAGACAATGATCAGAATGACATAGCAGAACATTCTGAAAGACAAGTATTTATATTTTGTTCTTAGAAGGCACTGTACTAATCCTCTTCACTTTACGATTATACAAAAGAGGAAATGGTGAGGTAATATTCAAGGCAATGTAATAGTATTTGCAGATAAGGGTGTTGAAGGAAGGCAGAACACATACACTCAGTGTCAAGTGCCTAGTGGACTTGACTCAAGAGAGTGTTGAAGCAGAATACTCAGAATGATGAAGCTGAACAGTCTGAAAGACAACTGTTCATATTTTGTTTTTAGAAGGCACTTTACAAATATGCCTTCATCTTCACTTTACAATTATACGAAAGCGGAAATGGTGAGGAAATATTCAAAGAAATTTAATAAGTGCAGATAACAGTGTTGAAGGAAGGAAGGCCACATACACTCAGTGTCAAGTGCCTAGTGGCCTTCACTCAACAGAGTTTCAAAGCTGTTGCTGAGAAGAACTAAATATTTGACTATGGAAAGCAGAAACATCTTTCTGCTGTCAGAACATTAAAAGATGGCATATACGTTAAAACATTCCCATTGTAATAAATGGAGAGTCTCAACTGGCTGACCTCCTCTTCCCTGTTCTCCCTCACAACTGTGATGGAGGACAGGGTTCCAACTAACTCTTCAGCCAATCATGGCACAGCACCAGGGGAATATAGGACCCAGAAGGGGAACATAGATGTTAGATATTGAGGTAGGTGGCACAGGGCTACATCAAGACATCCTCAAGTCCATAGAACTGAAAGCACACACGTGGGAATTAAATGGTGAAAGAGCACTTTGTATGAGCAGCTAAAGCTTGCACCAAAGTGGAAAGGATACATATTGCTAACACTTGCTTTCTCAAATCCAACAGAGGTACCTCTCCCAGGTCTCAAACACCTGCCAGGAATCCCAACTCTGCTACCGCAACTGGGGTGCAACAACAAGGCAGCTCACACAGGTAAGCTACTAACAGGGAGCCCATACCTCAAAACCCATCTTGCATGCCTGTATCCCACACACTTTGCATCTGTCACTTTGAATGGCACTCCTCCCTTCCCTGTCTGAAGCCCTGTCTCTGCTTGGCAACAGGAGAGATTGCTACAGGGGTCTCCTGAAGGGATCCAGGCAGGCCCCACAGGCCAAGTAGGCAGGCTGCATGGGCCTCATAAGGCCCATGGGTCAGAGGTTGCTCTCCCCTGGCATAATGAGTACAGGCACCATGCCCCAATGTAAGATCTGCAGATTCAAAGACAGGCTTGTTGGTCTATGGACATGATTCTCACTCTGAGTGCAACTGGGCCAGGGTTTAATTCCCAGACAAGCGCATGCAGCAGGGGGAGGGGGAAAGGTCCACACCTTTAAGAAAAAATGAGGTGAAGACCTATAGCTCAGTGGCAGAGCACATGCGTTATATGCAGAAGGTTCCAAGATCAATTAATAGCACCTCCAGCCAAAGAGGGAAGCTCTCAAATAGCAAATCAGGGTTGACCAGAGTGTAGGTGTTTTCCTCCATGGGCAGTTCCACCAACGTCTGCTTCCTTGGTGCTCGTCCTTGCTTCTTTCACCATCCTCTGAAATAAATGGAGTTGGGCTGAGCCATGCCATAATCTGCAGGGGGGGGACCAAAGCATTAAACTTCCAGCACCTCTGTCCATGTCACTGTGTCCCCACTTGTAAGTGGATGGTGCTCTCCGCCATAGTGTCCATCATAGGCCTGGCTTAGCTCATTCACCCCAACCCAAGCTGTCTTCTATTCCAAGACAGAGCAGGATTGAAAGGGACCCCCAGCCTAAGTATTTCATCAGACCCAAGCCAAGTAGGCCTGAGAAAAGAGTTCTAAACTTTATGGATGATGTGTAATAGATGTTTTTAATAAGCACTTGTATTTACACTGGCAACACTACACCTTTATGAATGCTATATGTCAAAGACCCAGTCAGTTCAACAACGGCAAGAGAGGCACTGCTCCGGGAAAGAACAGTACAAGCAAAGCCCAGAAATCTTCACACTTTAAGCACCTGTCAGCTTCTTTTCCATTGCCAGCATCGATGTCAAAAGTAGGCATGGTGGAGCACCTGCAAGGGCCCCACACCCCAGCAGGGGCCCACTGACAAGAGTCCCCTGGACTTGCTCCTCCTCTTCACCCTTGCAATCTGCTTGTTTACCTGCCTCTCGCTCTGGCCCAGGCAATGGTGGTGGTGAGATGGAGGAGCAGTAGATGCCACGGCCTGCTTGCTGTCTGGCTCTCTGCCTGTTAAGCAAGCAAGCAGTAGCAATGACGAGAAAGATGGGGAGCAATAGCAACTGGTGACAATGGCAGTGAGAAAGTAGCTCACAAAGGGAGGGCACCCACTGAGGGTGTCTTGCCCAAGGGCCTTCCAAAACCTGGAGCCAGCACTGTCCATTGCCACTCTTGTTTTTCTCAGCAGAGATTTGCTTGCCTGACAATAGACAAGATTTGCACTTATATTCACCCTTATTGCTTGACATCTCACAAGACTGGGTGATCAGGCCCAAAACCTCACGTAATGCTGAGGAAAACCAGCAACCTGTTCGCCCCTCATTTCCACTTCACCCTTGTTGGTGTTACAGCAGCCACAAGGAAGTTTTCTACCTACTCCATAAAAATTATGAAGAAGTGACAACCATAGCTGGGATTCAGTAGGAAGGGGTCCATTGTCACCAAGAGAAAAGATGATCTTTCTGTGAAGGGTGACGAGAACTTGCTAAATTGGTTTGCCCTTAAAAACAGTGGCATAGACTCAAAATGCATTGGGAATTTTATAGAAACAGAACAAGTATTTTAAGGCTAAATGAGTGGCTATTGAAATAAATACTTTGTAGGTCATATACAGCTGTCTATGGACAGTATCTATTGATGAAACCTTGATGTAGACCAGTTTTAGTAAAATGAGAGGGACAACAGAATTCTCATTTGCTATACTCATCATAACTGCATAATTCCCCACCCCTTTTGGGTCATTTATTTCTATAGAACATATGAAATTTCATGGAAAATATTTAAGCTCAGCCACATGAGAGGCTGCACAAAAAGAGACAGGTTGAGGCTGATGGGAAGAGATACAGCTACTCATGGTTGGGTTCATTCCTTATGCTGGCTTCCCCCATGACCCTTCTTATATCTCTGAAAACACAAAAAGCCAGGGCCATTCAAGATACAGAGAAACAACAGAGATTTCAATGACTGCGCAACAGATAGCCTGAGTGCCCTACTCTACTCTCCAATTAAAATGTAACTTCTGAGTCAGCATATGCAGTTATGTAGGCCAAAGGCTAATATAAATTATACCAACTAGGACTCACATGTCAGACATTGCTTTCGTCAAAGTGGGCTGTAAAAGCAGAGGAATTCTAACACTTAAAAAATTGTCCCTCCTAGTTCAGTGGGACTCATTCTCTTGTAAGCATGCTTTCGGCTTCCAGCTTTACTTAACGTGACTAACTTTACAAAACAAGGGAGTCTGGGTTTGAGTCAACCATAATGCCACTACATCTCTTGTACTGAAAGGGCTACACTGACTCTCACAAGACATGTCACAGAACCAAGGCTGCAGTCCTATCCATGCTCACCTGGGAATAAATAAACCCCATTGAAATCAATGTGCCTTTCTTCCAGTTCAACAGGCGTAGAATTGGGCTGTAAGTGAACATACAGTGTAGGAGTAGCATGATTTGAGCATCAACATCCTACTTCGGGGGGAAGAATGAGATTCCTACATCTGGCATTTCCATATGCTGGCCAATTGAGGATAACACCCAAGTGCAAATGCAATGAAGGCAGAGCTCTGAAGTGAACACTGAAACAAAAGCAGAGTAGCTGAGTCATCCCTTAAGAGAGGGGTGCACAAAGGCATTCAGCCTGAGGGCCGAATGCCATTTTGGAGAAGCTGTCGGGGGCTGCATTCGAAGGGTGGGTGGAGCTGAAGGCCAAAGGGGTGGGGCCAATGTACCAAAAATGCCAGCATCTTTTAGCTTAAAACTCCCATTGCCAGGAACTCAGCCTAAGGAGAGGCACTGCATCTTTAGAATGGGGAAACATTGCACAAAATTGCACAAAAAAATCACTACAACGCCAGGTTTAGGGTATTAGTACTAGTGTATAAAGCCCTCAACATCTTGGGACCAGCATACCTGAGAGAGCGCTTTCTCCCTTACCAACCTGCCCAGTCACTGAGGTCACCAGAGGGCTTGCTCCTAGTAGTTCCACATGGACCCATGGCCCGGCTGGAGTCCACCAGGAGAAGAGTCTTCAGTATGGTGGCCCCCTTCCTGTGGAACCCCCTGCCTTCAGAGGTTAGGCAGGCGCCAACGTTGTGTTGCTTTTTCAGTACCTCCTGAAGACACTGTTATTTCGAGCGGCCTTCCCTGAGTGACCAGCCATGGTTTATTAAGTTCAGAATCTGTTCTTTTAAAATGGTTTTATTCTTTTATCTTGTTGTTTGCTGCTCTGAAATCTTTGATGTGGATTGTATATAAATATTGTAAATAAAATAATGATGATAATGATGATAATTAATAATAAAAGCCAGGAAACTACCCCATGATCAGTGGTAGGGGGAAAGGGCAAGTCCTTCTGGAAACACCCGGAGGGCCAGATTTGGCCCCCGGGCCAGAGGTTCTGCACCCCTGCCCTAAGGAAGCTAGTGTAATAAAGCATGGGCAGGGGACAATGACCCTTTGGCCCTTGCTGCATTCTTGATCCAGATTGCTCCTCCCACACCTGCTACTTGCATGGGGTGGAAAGTTTCCATTGGAGCAAATGGGAGCTTTTCTTCCAATGCAAGTAGCAGGCTGGGCGAGAGGGTGTTGGAATCCAGTATAGGACCATATGAGGGACAAATGGTTCAAAACATCTGCTGGACCCACCAAGGTTCCAGTCTAGAACACACACACACCACCCATCCACACACACACGCCCACACACACACTTGCTACTTACTCTTAAAAAATGATTCACACAATTGCTAATTTGGCCCTCAGTGGCTATCCCTTTTCTCTTGCCCTCCATCTCCCAGCTGATCAGTACTATTAGGGGCTTTGTTCAGAATCACATCCCACTCCTAATATAAGTGGAAAGGAAGGCACCCCCAACAACTATAACCATTAACTACAAGCACCCATTAAGTCCTACAGATCTAATTAGTTATCTAATTAGAATGAAAGAGGCTTCCATTTTCAGTCCAGATTGCTCCCTGGAACTGCAAGCACACAGCCTTCTACTGCGCTTGTGGGCAGGGCTGATATCAAGAGTAGGCAAGATTGGGCACCTGCCAAGGGCCCACATCCCTAGCAGGGGCCCACTGACAATAGCCCCCTGGAGGTGCTCGTTCTCTTCACTATTGCAAGCTCCTTGTTCACCTGCCTCTCACTTTTGTCCTAACAATGGCGGTGGTGAAAAGGAGGAGCAGCAGATGCCACTGCCAACTTGCTCACTGGCTCTCTGCCTGGATGAGCAGCAATAGCTGGTGACAAGGGTGGTGCGAAGGTAGCCTCACTGAGGGAGAGGACCCAACCCGTTAAGAGTATCTTGCCCAAGGACCCTCAAAACCCTGGAGCTGGCACTATTCTTGAGTCTCTCAAATGATGTGTTCAGAGCTAAGGTTGCCCATTTTACAGATAGAGAGGGCTCTGATTTTACACATGGGGGAGGGCACTGACTGGGAAATACTGAGAGTTGTAGGACTTTTTTCTGTCTAAACATGCATAGGATTGTGCCCTAAATGAATGTTCAGTTTAATAATATTTATGAACATTATTTATCTATTTAAAGGATATTTACTTTGCTGTTCACCTGAAATGGATCCATGAGCGGCTAACGTAAGGTTAATAAAAACAAGACTATTGTAAGTCTATCTGCAGACTTACAATCTAAAAGACATGACACAGAAGGAAATAGTGATAAGGAGGGAAGAGGAAAACAAGCACACGCAGGCACTAATTCTTATATTTGCATAATAGTTCTTATAATGACCAGCTGAAAAAGGAGTTGGGGAGAGGAAGAGACGAACAGACCTCAGCAGAGCTGATGGAGTGGCCTTGCTTCCCATTTTTCTGAAGCCTGGTGGAATGGCCACTGCCAGATGACAGTTCAGGGAGGGAGGAGTGCAATGGAGCTGTTGTCTTGGCAAAACTGATGGAGTAGCCCTGTCTCCCTGCTATCCCTCTGCTGCAGCTAGATGGAATGGAACATATAAACATAATATATGAACAATATACCAGCTTCATAGATTTGGGCTTACAGAAGGCAAGCAACCAAGCAATGATGTTTTCCGCCAGAGTTATTCATTTAGTTACATAATGTACAGATGAAAGTGAAAGAGAGAGTGAGTAAATGGCTCATATATTTGCAGTTTTTTATTTTCCATAAGCAGAGAACAGAGGGAGATGGCTATCAGCACTTGAGGGCAAAGGTTGAATTTTACTCTAAAGAAACTGGGTGAAACCCACTTCTGCTCACAGCACACTGCTATGTGGGTGTGCTGCTAATTCCCACATGGTGTATTTCACTTGGTCATGTAGCCCACTGACCTTGTTACCAGTGAGGGGAAAAAACAGTGTTGTCAGTCATGCTTCAGGCAACCAGAGCAGTTTAATACACACGCCATTCCTGCAATGCAACCTCAACACATACATGCCCCTTGCCCAAGCAGGAACCAGTGTTGTTCAATGAACAAGTTCTGAATATCACATTGAACATACAAATCGTATTAGCGATCATCTGCATTATCTAGGAAGCAAGAGCTTTGTAGAAGGCACTGAAAACACAGAAACACAAATTTGTTTCATTTCCTTCATACCCGACAGTTTCCTACATAATGACTTTGCAAAAAAAGAAAAAAAGAACATAAAAAGTAAACAGTGTTTATTTTTACTGTGGTTTTCCCCCTGCCAATCACACTTCCTTAACCTCACCCATCTCATCTCAGTATCTAGACTAAAACAAAAACACATGATAATTACCAGACTTACTCTGGTTTGAAGAATTTTTTTAAAAACCTCCACAGAATCTCAAAAGCAAATAGTTTAATGTGCCTATTCTTTAAGGTTAACCCTTAAGATATGAAGTTTTCCAGAATCTAGGGCAGGAATAGGCAACCTTTTTGGCCTGTTGGCACCTTTGGCAATTTGAGGAACTGTCCTGGGCACCACCACAAAATGGGCACACTGCAGGTGAAGCCATCAGCCTTCAACCACCTGCCATCTGCATTTCCTAAGACTGCTTCTGAGCCCCACATGTTGCCCAGAGGTATTCATGGGGTGGGGGGAGCTGGGAGCAACTAAAGGTGCTCACTTGGCTTTGAAGTGATCCCAGCTGCCAGTAAGAAATTTTATTATTAAAAAAATAATAAAAAGTAGGAGGGGTAGGGCACCTTGGTGGGCACCAAGAAAGGGGTCCAAAGTTGCCCTGATGCCCACAGCTGCCGCAAAGCCTCCTTGTCTTTGCCCACTCTTACTGGCACCCTGTGCTTGCACCCAACCCATGCCTTGTATATCTCTGCCCCACCCAAAGCACCCTACCCAACACCTCACATGGCTTGAAGCTGTGGCTACAGAAGCTTCCCCCCGCCCCCACCTCACCATTCCTAATGGAAGATGAGCGGGGGGGGGGATATGAAGAGAATCTGGTAGAATAAGATGACAGAAAATATGGGGACAAAAGAGATAGAGAAAATGGGATGACAGGATGATGTGTGTGGTGTGTGAGTGAAAGCACGTTAAGATCACCACCACCACCACCACCACCATCACGACCACGACCACCACTCCTCTCTGTCTCTCAGTCTCAATCTCTCTCTCTCTCTCTCTCTCTCTCTCTTAATTTTAAGAGAGAAAGAGATGGTTGGTGTTAGGGATGGTGGAGAAATCCGCTGCAGATTCAAATAAGGCCAGATTCTCAAGAATCTGACTTGCAAATTCTGCAGCGGACCAACCCCACACACCTGTTAACAACCAGAATTTACACAGAGGGAAGTGCTTTGCATCCACAAATGCCGTAAACTACACCATTTACAGCTGTAGTTTTCCCACAACTGGCTGCCATTAGCTGATTGTGCTGTTTAGAATAGAGGAGAACCGCCCCACAAAATCCGACAGATGTGGTAAGGCTCCAGGGAAATCCACGGAGTCCCAAGTGGCCCAGATTTCCCCGCTGTGGACCGCCCCCCCACCCAGACCAGAAGTCTCAGGGTTCATTCATTCTTAGTTGGTGGTGATCTTGAGAGAGGGGCTGACTCTGGCCCCACGCACTGCCAGCCTGCAACCCCTGACACAGTACCCCAAAGGTCTAGGGTTGGGTATACAATACATGCTAATGCTAAAATAAAAGTTCTCAGATGAGAACCTTTGGCTCAAAATTGGGATGGAGGGTAAGGGGACAAAACAGAGAGCACAATCTCTGCAAGATTCACATTAGTGGTGGCAAGAAAAGCTCCTCTTCCAGTGCAAGCTGAAAGATGCCATTTTCCCCTCATAAGTAACCTAGGAACTACATTACATCATGATACAGCATAATTCCCATCTCATGCGGGGATCATGGACCTCCAGAAAGAGCTCTTCTTACCACTGCTGGTAAGTCCGAGGCTGGAGTCAATGGTAGGCATGGTTGGGCACCTCGCAAGGGCCCACACCCCAGAAGAGCCCACTGACAAGGGCCCCCTGGAGTTGCTCCTCCTCTTCACCATTGCAACTTGCTTGTTCACCTGTCTTTTGCTCTGGCCCAGACAACAGCAGGGGTGAGAAGGAGAAGCATTAGATGCTGCTGCCCACTTGCTCTCTGCCTGTCAAGTAAGCAAGTGGTAGCAATGATGAGAAAGAGGATGAGGAGCAAGACGAGCCAGTGACAAAGGCATCGAGAAGGCTGACTCACTGAGAGAGGGGGCCCATTGGGAGTGTCTTGCCCAAGGCCCTCAAAAACCCGGAGCCAGCACTTTTTGCTTGCATTTCACCTGCCCGCACAAAATCACTGAAATGGCCATCCCATTTCACTGCCTGCATATGTTATTGCAGAATCAGGAGCATCGGGACTCAACTCTACATGCATTCCGTGTCTGTTCCAAACTCTGAATTTGATCATGGATGATATGGCAGTGATAATCTTATCAGAAACGCTGCCCAACCTTCTATCTTTTGGAGTTATAATCTCTGGGGACATTTTACAGTGAAACATAGACTTGACTTGATGCAAACTTCTTGAAATAATAATACCCTGGGCAAGAAAGACTACAGTATCTTAGTGCAGAGAAAAAGAATGCCACTGGAAACACCAGAGTGAAGGAGCATGACCACACATGCATCCTGTATACTGGTTGTGGCCTCCTGCAGCATCCTTCTGCACTCTCAGTAAAGCTGTTGTGTGCCAAGGAGGGATTTACCAAGTACATACTGACCTCTCTGGATGAGAAGGGTTGCAGACCTAAGATAAACCTCTTTATCTTTCTCTCCAGATGTCCTATATGTCCAAATGAAATTTGGAATGAATGCTGAGCTCCGGTCTACTTTTTCTTTCCCCTTAAGCAGAAACTGTTTATTCCCATCATACATAAAGTGTGGTTTAAACACAGGATCCAAACTCTCCAGGCTCCATTCATTCATTCATTCATTCATGGTTCCATTGCTCACCGAAAAATAGTTGTCTAGGACTTAAATACCAAGTTCTTAAGGAAATTTTCCTTGATAAGGTAGAATAATAATATGATTAAACCTATTTGTGACTTTCTTAACACAACTGCAGTCATAAACCTCACCCAGTCCCCTGAAATTCAATACCTGGTATTTTCTATTACATGTAGAACCCATCATTCTTTCCACCTGACTCACTTCCTTTTAAGTAGATCACCGGGTTTGTGATAGAAAGACCAATCATTCTTAATTTGTCTCTGAAAAGAATCCAAGCATTCCAAGATTTTTTAGAAATGTAAATGTCATTTAATTTTGGTAACAAAGACTCCGTTTATTTTATCTGGTGAGCTTGGCAAACACCACCTACATCAGGGGTGTTAAACCTCTTTCAACCCAAAGGCCAAATTCCATTTTCAAAAAGTTCTCGGGGGGGCGCAAGTGGGGCCAAAGGCAAAAGGGGGCAGGCCCAAACTACAAAAAAATCAGCATTTTTTTTAGCTTCAAGCTCTTCCTGCCAGTAATTCAGCCTTAGGAGAGGCTGCATTTCAACCTTTTAGAATGGGGGCAAAAAAACTGCATAAAAGCTGGGAAACCACCAAACGATCGGTGGCTGGGGAAAAGAGCATGGGGCCATGAGAAGAAAGAGGACCCTACCTGGATTTGGCCCCCAGGCCTGAGATATTGTTTTGCCAAAGGCAGAGAGGTTCTTCCTTGGATTCAGAGCAATGACTACACAAGTAGGGATGTATGAATCCCTTACCTGGTTCCAATCCGGGGCTTCGGCGGTGGGGGAGAGGCAATCTGTCCCTCCCCCTAGAATCCTCCCCAGCCAGCTCCGCTCCACAGCAAGGCCGCGGAGCTGCCGGCCAGGGCCAGCCACAGCCAGACTTCTGGCCGCTGCCGGGCTGCTGCAGCCACAAATGGCGACAGTTGTAGTGGCCGCCATTTGCATCCTTGCATTAAGCCGTGATAAGCTAAGTAAGTATTTACATAGCCTACCACGGCAAAAGGCAGAGACGCAAATGGCAGCCGCTACAGCATCTGCTACGGCAAATAGCATCCACCACCAGGTAGGTCCGTTCCGGGGGGAATTTCGGGGGGTGGCGAGGGGGGAGGCCATTCCGCCACAGACTCTGGGAAGCTGGATTCTAAAGAATCCAACCTCACTGGAGTCCATGACGGAATTCTCCAACATCCCTATACACAAGGGAGTAAGGGTCAAAAAGCTTTATTAACTATAGCAGGCAGAGTATTCCAGTTAAGCATATGATGTTTATAAAGCAAAACTAAGCAAAATATCTTAGTCCTCCATTCTGCTGTTGGGAGCCCCAGATAATGACAGCAGAGAGATGCCAGTCAGCCAACACACAGCACCTCCATGGTCCTGGTCCGCGCCGAAGCTCCCCTGAGTGACGCTCTGGAGGGACTTATATACTCAAAATCTAGGGTTGTCAGAGAATTCCGCTACGGATCTCAGTGAGGCCAAATGCCAGTGCATTCGGACCCCCGAACTCCGTGGTGGAACGGCCTGCCACCCCCCACCCCCCCCCCGCAGATCCCCCTCGGGACGAGACTTACCTGGGGTGGATCTTCCGGGCGGCGGCAGCTCCGGTGGCGGCTGCGGCGGTGGCGGCAGCAGCTGGTCTTCCAACCAGCTGCCGCCGCCGCTATTTGCAATCTTGTAAAAAAAAAAAAAAAAGACGTGATAGGCTACGTAAAGATTTACGTAGCCTATCATGGCTAGCTTAAAAAAAAAAAAAAAGACGTGATCGTTTTTTTTCCCAGAGCCCTCCGCGGCCAGAAATCCGGCTGCGGACGGCTCTGGGCTGGGCTGGGCCTGGCCGGCTGCTCTGCGGAGCTGCCATGGAGCACAGCTGGCCGTGGAGGATTCCAGGGGGGAGGAACGGATCGCCTCCCCCCCATCGAGGATTCCGGGGGGAGGGACGGAATGCCTTCCCCCCCACACCATCAACATAATCTGGGAAAGATAAGTGCCTTTCGTACATCCCTATCAAAATCTCCCATGGCTACGTGCTGTCTTTCACAGCTCCCTGATCAATCACACCTGTTGTGATGGTCTAGTGATGCTTAGGCATTTTTTTCATCTTAAATTATCAGGTGGACCACAGCGAACAAGACCCTCCCTGCCTTCCAAGGCCATACCATCCTAACTTGTTTGAAGAACAAGGAGCCAGGCCAGGCACCTAGAAGGCTCTTAAAGAGGCCTAAGAGGCCTGGTTTGTAAGGTCTCACGGAAGTTTCAGGCATAAAAGAAGCAGCTGTGGCATGTCACACTATCTCCTCGATATACAAAGGTCTTCCTATGGGGAGGAGGATTTCCTCTGCAGGTTCTGCAGCCCTGGTCTAGATAGTCAAATGAAGTCGGACCAAATGAAGTGAGTGGAAACACTGAGATGGCAACTGTGTGGCAGGAGACTAGTAGGAGGAGCAGAGAAGGGGGCTGAAAGCACAACATATACCTGAATGAAGCCTATATTTAGAGACCATGACAAATACAGCAAAATTATACATGTTAATTAGAAAACAAATGTGACACACAATGTCATAAAATGTAATTGGCACAGAGCTCCTCAAAAATCTAGCAGCATTGTGGAGCTCTCATAATGGGAAACCAAAGGACAACATAGCCATTGCAGCTAAAATTAATGCCCAGAGCACATTGCCCGGAGACTCTGAGTCAGGATATTGGGGTTGCTGAGCAAAATAATACTGCATAACATGAAAAAAGAGTGAAATTAACAGACAGCAGCATTAAATTCTTCATCTTGTAAAACAAATCTTTTGAAAGAGCTGTTATCACTGCACGACAAACTCTAGCTGATGAATTAAAGCAATAATCTGCTATCCATTTTAGAAGATCTTTATCTGTGTTCCCTTGTGCTAACTTGCTTCAACCTTATTATTATTTTATTTTATCGAAAGTGAATAAAAGATCCAAAAGTGCAGGATACAGCAACTGACATTTTCGTTTTGTATTTCCTGGTTCAGTGGAACATTGCAAAATAATTGCCTCTTATGAGAATGCCTTAATGATTCTGGTTATCTGCTGTTCCTTCCTCATATGACATTGAGGAGTTCGCCAGCTCATGGGGAGCAATGAGAGGTATATGATTCAGCTGCCACAAGAAACTCCAGGAATAGACAACAAACCGATCCTACACACGTCCACACACGCGTAAATCCCACTGAATGCAAATGAGCTCATTCTTAAGGCAAAACTAAAATGTTCGACTAACTACACATGGTGAAGCCATTCACGATAGTTTTCTTTACCTTACTGTGAGCAAGTGCAGCCCCAATTTGGATTGGGACCACAGTGCTCCAGGAAGAGGCTCTCCCCACCCATTCCCCCCCCCAAAAAAATGTCCTCTCCCTCCAGGGAAGTTAAAGGAAGAAAAAAAGTCTCAATTGGCATCAACAGAGGCTTTTGCTTTTCCTTTCTCACACATACACCTTCCTGAAGCACCATGTTCCCAATCCGAACAAGGGCTGCACACCCTTACACAGAAGTAAAGAACACTATCATGCATAACTCCACTAAACATTTGGCCCTTGAGGAGGTAGGTGTAGGATGGCAGCCAGAGTTTCAGAGACTGGAAATGGTGTTGTAAATTCACCGTGGTGTTGTGGATGTCCATGATGTGTGTTGTTGTTTTAGTTATGCCATGGTGTCCATTTCATTTATTATATTTCTATATTGCCCCGTAGCAGAAAATCTCTGGGCGGTTCACAAAAATTAAAAACCATTAAAATACATTATATAAAATATAAAAACTATTCACATAATCATGTTTGCAAAGTTTTCAGAGTGCTTCAAGCTTGCATTCTGGAAAAGTGAAAACTGGCCCCCAGAAGTGTAACCAGCAAGTAGACGTGTGTAAATTCTGGTATGACTATTGCAAGCACCTATTGGACAGCGCACTTGACAAGTAACATAACACACATACCTAACATACACACACACACACACACACATGCCCCACAACATCCATTTAGTAAAAGCTTTTATGGGGTTTGTAATTCATTTTAAAAGCACAAATAGGAGGGGCACACCACATAGTCATAAAATATAAGAAAGGTCTGTCAAATTTGATGCAAGAAAATGATTTATTGGAAAATAGGTTTACTGAAATTTCTCTAAGTTCCTAACAAATTTTGAACATCTTCCTTAGGCGAGATGGTGTGACAATTATACAAAAACTATTCATAGGGGGAAAGTTGCCCTCTTCTCTCTCTAAGTTTGGCATGAGGTGGTAAGTAGTAAAAATATTCTGCCTACTTTGTTTTGTTTTTTCACTGCTGCTAACCAAAGAAGCTGACAGCATTGTGCTGTTCTGTTCTGTTCTGGGCCACCACTGAGTCAGTTTTAGAAATATTTTGAGAGCAGTTTGGGTATTTAACCATTTTATCTCAAGTTATATTTTTTACAAAGAAACACATTGGTTTATGAAAGCACTATAACCATCCAGTACCCCATTCTCTAGCAGCCCTGAAATTCCCACCATATACACAGAAGTATGTGTGTTTGTCCTGTTCTTCAAAATCAGATGCTTCTGTGTGTAAAACATCCTGAACCAGCATCTATGTGAACCATGTACAGTTGACTTGAAAAACAGCTTAAATTTTTTCATTGGCACTCTAATTTTTTTCCCATGTTATAATAATAATATTATTAAAAAGTAAGGGCCCACCAATCAGGCTCAAGAATAAATATTTCAGGTTGCAGCCAGCAAGCTTTGCTGTTCTTGAAAAAATGAATATATTATCTGAGTTGCATCTCTGAAGCCAAGCCAGATTCTAAATTAATTTCCAATAAAGCTACATTCTTCAGCTCTCCTGCCATGTCATTAATGACACAGAATTAAATTTCTTTCTTAAAAAAATTAAAAAGGAGCCCACTGAAGCACCAGAGATGATATTATATTTCTGAGATATTAATATTAATATACACAAATCTTCTCTCATCTTTATTATTGACTGGCCTGGTAAGGTTCTGCTATAAACTTTCTTTAGGAGATGTCTTTTCTTTTATTGGTTGCTTATATATCAGTTCACCATGGCTCATCATTTTGTGATTCTATTTATACACTGTTTTTGTTGTTGTTTATTCGGTCAGTCGCTTCCGACTCTTCATGACTTCATGGACCAGCCCACGCCAGAGCTTCCTGTCGGCCGTCGCCACCCCCAGCTCCCCAAAGGTATTCCTTTACATTTCCAAAGTTGCGGTAAGGCTGTTATTTGCCTTGAATTCTTGATTAAACCATACTTGTCCTTTTCATGTAAATAATGCTCAAAGTGAAGGATCCAGTCAAATGTCACCAAGACCGGCAACACAAAATTCAAGACATTATGTAAGCCATTAACATCTCAAACAGGTTCTATTACATTTGGAATATTTTGACGGTTAGGTTGCCCACATGGTGGCCAAGGTTATGCAGTCAACACTTAAAAGTCCTGTGACAGAATGGGTTGAATCCAAGGGTGTAATTCTGCTGATGGAAGCAGTTCCATCACAATTACCAGGGGGGGAATTCCCCCTCCCTCTCACAGTTCCTGTACACCTTCAACAGGTTTTCTACACGAGACTGTTAATCAGCTGTATCTACTTTCGGTTTCATTGCAGAATTTAGATCTGAGCTCTACACAAAGAGCTTTTCTTTTCCTGCTTTTCTGCTACATAGCCTCTAGGTTATGTGGAAAAATGAAATTACACAAGTAGGAAAATATGCTTTCTTTCACTTTCAGAAATAATACTCCATTTCCCCGCTCTTAAAAAAAAGAAAGGAAAACAGAAGCGAAAGTGGAGGATCATGATGTCATCTAAAGAACCCATTAACAATCATGAGTAGGAATGATGAGCACACAATAAATGCCTCATGTAGAAAAGTTCAAAATCTATGGAGGGCTGAAAGACCCTGCAAAACAAATTTTTAGGTGGTGCAGAGGGCTGCAGCGGGGCAGCGGGGCAGCAGAGAGAAAGTCCCACTAGCATGATGGATTTCACCCAATGTGTAGACCTCTCAATGAGAACAAGAACCTCTGTGTGTGTGTGCTTACTGACATGAGTAGGAACATAGAAAGCTTCCTTAGACTATTTGCCCATCTACTTGAATATTGTTTATTCTCACTGGTTACAGCTTTCTAGGGTCTCAGGCAGAAGTCTTACCCATGATGCTACTTGATCCTCTCTCTCTCTTTTTAACTAGAAATACCAGCCATTGTACCTGGGACCTTTTGCATGCACATCATGCCTTGAATTACTGAGCTATAGCCCCTCCCTGTATATCCCACTTGTGTGATCTCTCCATCCTTTGTTCATGGTTTATGGATTTCATGAGGAAAACCTACTCCTGTAGGTATCATTGACTTCTTTATATGTGGGGTGGGGAGAAAGTGTCCATGAATGAAAGGCTCAGTCCCATGTCCTGCTACATTGATTGTTTATTGATACACCCAGGCCAGAGGAGAACCAGCCCTGAGACTTACTGAAAGTCACTAGCCAGTATCATAGGATACACCCATCCGGACAAAGTATAATACCTCTGTTGGCAATATCAATACAAAACACAAAACTCAAGAAAAGGGTTATTTATATTTTTATGAATTCAAAACCTGTTGTCCCAATCACCTCATAGAATCATAGAATAGTAGGGTTGGAAGGGGCCTACAAGGCCACCGAGTCCAACCCTCTGCTCAGTGCAGGAATCCAAGTCACAGCATCTCTGACAAATGGCTGTCCAGCCTCATCTTGAATGCCTCCAGTGTGGGAGAGCCCACCACCTCCCTAGGGAATTGGTTCCATTGTCATATTGCTCTAAACGTCAGGAAGTTTTTCCTGATGTTCAGCCGGAATCTGGCTTCCTGTAACTTGAGCCCATTATTCCGTGTCCTGCACTCTGGGATGATTGAGAAGAGATCCTGGCCTTCCTCTCTGTGACAACCTTTCAAGTACTTGAAGAGCGCTATCATATCTCCCCTCAGTCTTCTCTTGTCAAGGCTAAACATGCCCAGTTCTTTCAGTCTCTCTTCATAGGGCTTTGTTTCCAGTCCCCTGATCATCTTTGTTGCCCTCCTCTGAACCCTCTCCAGCTTGTCTGCAACCTTCTTAAAATGTGGTGCCCAGAACTGGACACACTACTCCAGATGAGGCCTAACCAGTGCTGAGTAGAAGGGAACTAGTACTTCCCAGGATTTGGAAGCTATGATTCTATTAATGCAGCCCAAAATAGCATTTGACTTTTTTTGCAGCCACATCACATTGTTGGCTCATATTCAGCTTGTGATCGACAACAATTCCAAGATCCTTCTCGCTTGTAGTGTTGTTGAGCCATGTATCTCCCATCTTGTAACTGTGCATTTGGTTTCTTTTTCCTAGGTGCAGAATGTCAGGGTTGGATCTGAGCCCATAGAGTCCCAAAGCAGCTCTGATTCTGAGGAGGAGATACAGTCCGTGGGAGAGGAACTCTCTCAGATTTCAGAGTCGCAGCTAGAGTGGGAGCCCCCCCACACTCACATTCCTGGAAGTGACTGTGACCCTGGCATGGAAAGGGAGGGACAACTTGAGTTTTTAGACATGAGGCACAGGTGCAGGCACAAGCGAGAGGTTGCAGGAGCTGAGCTCAGGCGCTCAGGCGCTCAGCCCGATTGGCTCGATGTCAACAACTGCGCCCCAAGGCCCCACGGGAGAGGGGGAGACTTTCTCCTCCTACTCCTTAAGTTCAGAGAATTGCCACGCTTTTCCCCAAACAGAGACCAAACTGATGTCCTAACTCTTAGAAACCCCTGTTCCTTTGTATTTCCTCTGAGTCTCAGGCAATAAGCATCTGTAAGCTTCATTAGATTAAATGGAATTAAAGCCTTGGAAAGCAGCCTTTTTGTATGAGTGTTGATTCTGGCTATTGGAGGATTCAAAAGGCAACAGGGGCGATCCCGACACAGAACTTGTCCTTTATCCCTATTAAATGTCATTCTGTTGTTGTCGGCCCAGCACTCCAGCCTATCAAGATCACTTTGAATTTTGTTTCTGTCTTCCAAAGTATTAGCTATCCCGCCCAATTTTGTGTCATCTACAAATGTGATCAGCATTCCCCGCACCTCCTCCTCCAAGTCGTTAATACAAATGTGGAAGAGCACTGGGCCCAGGACGGAGCCCTGCGGTACCCCACTCGATACCTCTCCCCAGTTTGAGAAGGTCCCATTGATAAGCACTCTTTGAGTGCTTATCCTTCAGACTTTCTGCACAAAATTATGATACTGGAACTATTATTGTTGTGGTTGTTAGTTTGTTTGTTTGTTTGTAGATTTAAAGTATTTTTATCCCACACTTCGGCCAATTAAAAAAAAGGCTCTCAAAGCACCTTACAGTCAATCAGTAATCAAGACAGTCCCTGCCCACAAGCTTATAGTCTAAAAAAGACATGACACAGGAGGAAAAGGAGATGGGAAGGGAAGGGAAGGGGGGAAAAACAAGCAGAGTTTCAGCAGGACTGGTAGAATGGCCCTGCTTGCCCTCTCATCTCCAGAGCAGGGGTGCGGGGGAACACAGTCCAACTAGAGCAGGCCAGGCCCTGATGTTCCCTGCTCCTGCTCCTGTCTCCTTCCCTCCTCCTTCTTCCTTCCCCATTGTAAGTTCACATGCATGGAATATAAGAACTATGTTCATTTATTGCACCGCTTCCAGTTAGCAGACACACATATATATATCTCACTGGGGTGGGGGGTATTGAAGTTTGCTCTCTCTTGCGAGCTTTCTGTCCTTTTTGCTCACTTCAACTGGAGGAAGAACACAGCATCCGCACAGGTGCAGCACCTGGATGGACACCACAACAGTAAGAGGACAATTAGGAATGCTGTCAGTCAGAATGGTTGTCTGAACGCAATTTTAATTGCGGGTATTATTACCTTGTGTGCTGATTTTGCGCCTGTATGGCATTCTCACAGATGTCCCAAGGGCAGAGTGTACATCGTACATCATGTATGTGTGACCTCTACAAAAGCAAATCCCATGAGACCAAATGTTTGGCAAGAGGACTCTCCAACCAGCTGGAAAAAAATCCCAGTCAATGGATGGTCTTTACAATCCCAGTCTTCAAGTCAGCTACTCATTTCCCCATCTCTCTGGTGGCACCAGCCCTGCCGGGAAGGAATCCAAGATATCCCTCAACCAGGATCAGGTTCTGCTGAGAAAAGACAGAACTTGCATGATATGCATCACCACAACAGGCATGTCCTCTTGGACAACCCTGCCACTGCTGCTTCATTGGATGCCTCCACCTCACTGGCGACGGCATGATGCTGATGCCCACACCTCACACTACACTTCCCAAGCGATCCTGCAATAATGGGCATGCACCCTAAACATGAGCCCATGTTAAACACTTTTAAAAAGGCAATCTCTTTGTGTGTGTGTGTGTGTGTGACACTCGCAACTGGTGATCCAATTGCGATTTGAGCTGAGTGGGTTTCGACCAATACTAGCAATTGTTGACATTCACTAGTAATTGCCAGAGAAACTGTTTCTTTTAATAGGTAGAGAGATAAGATACATAGCGACAATTTGTTTATTTCTTTTATTTTATCACCTGTATTGCTTATGGCAGGAACATAATTACTCACAGTCATCATTTTCACCACTTGCTTGCTACCACTTGTTTGCTTGACAGGCAGAGTGTCAGTGAGCAAGCAGGCAGTGGCATCTGCTGCTGCTCCTTCTCACCACCACCGTTGTCTTGGCCAGAGCAAGAGGCAGGTGAACAAGCAGTTGCAATGGTGAAGAGGATGAACAACTCCAGGGGGCCCTTGTCAGTGGGCCCCTCCTGGGCTGTGGCTGTGGGGCCTTCAGCAGGTGCCCACCACGCCTACCCTTCACACTGGCCCTGGCAATGGATAAGAAGCTGACAGGTCCTTAAGAGTGCGAAGATTTCTGGGCTTTGCTGGTACCGTACTGTTCTTTCCTGGAGCAGTGCCTCTCTTGCCGTTGTTGACCTGACTGGGTCTTTGGACCATTCATAAGGGTGTAGTGTTGCTGGTGCAGATGGCCAGCCATGCCTACTCTCGACGCCAGCCGTGGGCTTGGGAATCTACAATAGTACGAGTAACAGCTGGATTTTATAGTTTCAGAAATGGGGGCTCAACCATGGTTTGTTTGCTTCTTCTTCCCAGCAATCCTAGTGAGAGCCCCAGGTACAACCTGAAACCATTTCAGCACCTGGTATAACCTAATCTGAATGTATGCAGCCTCCTTCTACATTCCATCTTAAGACTGTAACGAAATGTAACATCAGCCACTGTTTCCTTCCCTCCAGTTTTCTTTTTTTTTTCTTTCTTGTCTTCTTTTTTGCTTTGTTTACCATCTTGCCAGATGAAGAGTTCTGTAAATTAAAAAGCTTGCATGCTAGTTTGAGACCCAGAGTTTGCTTAATAAAGGTATTGCCCTAATATGGGTTAAATAAAGGGTTTTTTTTTTCTCTTATGGCCAACACAGCTACCTTCACTTTTTGTACAAGAGTACAAGCTGACATTAAAACACACACACACACACACACCACCACCACCACCAAATGGGCAGTCAGATGCTCTAGGTGCATATCCATTACAGTCTGTTAAATGTGCTGTCTGTCTGACTGAAAGTGACAGCAATGGCTGTTCCCCAACTGCCACCAGCATTGTCACTGCCACACTTATCTGTCAGCCATACACAAAGAAAAGAGAAAAGATGCTGAAATTGAGAGGGGATGTTTCCTCATGCCTGGAATCATGGGTGTGCAGATGCTTCTCTGCCAGGAGAGATTTGGAGTTTTTCTCTTGCCTTTGAATCAGTGGGGCTGTTCACACCTCACACTAACCCACACTCAGTGATTGAGTGTGGGTTGTTGTTGAACCATGGGTTAGTGTGTTGCCTGAACCCAGGACATTTTCTGCAGGGTGGCTTGTTAACTGTGCCGTGTGGCTTGTTAACAACCCTGAACAACCCAACAACAAACCATGGGTTCTCAAGGTGGCTTGTTCAAGAAAAATAAGCCACGCTGCATGGTTAACAAGCTGCCCTGTGGAAAATGTCCTAGGTTCAGACAACACGCTAACCCATGGTTCAATAACAACCCAAACTCAACCACTGAGTATGGGTTAGCATGTTATCTCAACAGCCCCGGTATATTAACAACACTCTGATATCCTGGTATTTATTTATTTTTCAAATGGTAGTCTGTGTCTGGAAAAGGAGGTTTCATTCCAGTTTGGGAAAAGGCACAGGAAAAGCCTACCATCTTGGAAGGTACTTGAAGCAGAAGTGTGTAGATGACACAAGGACCTTGACCCTGGCATGGCCATAGTTCTCCAGTCTTAATGCCCTGACTTCTTCCCCTCCCTGGACGTCACTTCCAAAACTGCAATTATGCTCCCGACGCTAGTGCTAGAAGAGTCAACAGGTAAATGTATTCAGCAAGCTGTTCATTTTTACCTTTCTGCTTAAGGCAGGAGGAAGAAGAATTAGTCAGTGTAGTTTAGCCCAAAACTAATACCTTTTAAGCCAATCAACAGCTCATCTTAGTTTCAGTGAGCCATCGGAGACAGGATTTAGGCCATTGTTTGAGTCTTAATAATTTAACACAGATTTGGAGCATATAAGCAGCATCCAGTCACACCAATGGCTAAGACTTTTTTGACCCAAAGACGCCTCATTCTCTCCCACAAGCTTAGACTGGTATGGCAGCTACAACCATTCCCAGACAAGGATAGCCTGGTCACAGTGATCCATGGCTGGGTAGTTTCAAGATTGGACTCCTGTGCTGAATGCTCTGCACTGGTTGCCGATTAGCTGCCAAGACATGTTCAAGGTTTCATTGCTGGTTTATAAAGCCCTAAAAAGGACCTGGTTATCTGAGACACCACATTCTTGCATATAGGCCACCCCAGTCTCTATGTTCTGAGAGAAAGGGCTTGCTGACCATACTGTGGCCTACTGAGGTTCATTTGGCCATGGTGTGGAGGAGGGCTTTCTCAACTGGGGTGCCTACCACATGGAAAGATCTCCCCATTGATTCAGGCCAACTCCTAGTGTGGACTGTTTATGGCAACATTTGAAGACACACTTGTTTACCCAGGTGTTTCTCTGATCAAAAGCATTGTCAAATACCCCTAGGTATTGCTCCTCATCTTCTTTCTCCTCATTGTTACCACTTGTTTGCTTGACAGGTACTGTCAGTAAGCATGTAGGCAGTGACATCTACCCTTCCTCTTTCTCACCACCACTGTTGTCTGGGCCAGAGTGAGAAGCAGGTGAACAAGCAGGTTGCAATGTTGAAGAGGAAGAGCAAGTCCAGGGGGCTCTTTTCAGTGGGTCTCTGCCGCTGTGTGGGCCCTCAGCAGGTGTCCAACAGTGCCTACACTTGACACTGGCCCTGTTTCTTCACTTGGCATATAGAGTAAACCAAAGGTTTATCTAGGCCAGGGTTCTGTTTCCAGAAATGAGCAGCCAGATGGGAGACTGGGAGGACCTGAAGACAGCAGCCATTTCCTGTTTGTTCCCAGGATCTATTGGTGCAGGTTATTGTAAGTGTCTCCATCGTAAATGATAAGAAAAACACATGAAAATGGATCTGTTGGTGGATACTAGGTGATACGTACATTCATTCAAGTGTACGAAACACTTACCTGGTTCTGCTGGGGCCATCTGCAGTGGGGGGGAGGGGCTCCATTCCCCCCGCCCCCAGAATCCTCCCTGGCTGGCTCCACTCAGCAGCGACTCCGCGGAGCCGCCAGCCACAGCCGGACTTCAGCGCAGAGCCACAAGCCACAGCCGGCCGCCATTTGCATCCCTGCGAAGCGTGCCTGCCTTTTGCCGTGATAGGCTACATAAATACTTACGTAGCCTATTACAGCAAAGAGCAGGGGTGCAAATGGCGTAGCGGCCTCCATTTGCGCTCCTGCTCTTTGCCATGATAGGCTAGGTAAGTATTTACTTAGCCTATCACTGCCTAATACAGGCACTCAAATGGCGGCCAGTGTAGCGGCTGCCATTTGCAGCTGCAGCAGCCCGGCAGTGGCTGGAAGACAAGCTGGAGCCACTGCCGCATTCGCCGCTGCATCCGCTGCATCCGCTGCCACTGCCACATCCACCGCCGCATCCGCCACCAGGTAGGTCTGTCCCGGCGGGGGATTTCGGGGGGTGGCGGGGGGAGTCCATTCCGCCACAGACTCCGGGGGGCTGAATTCCAAAGAATCTGGCCTCACTGGAGTCCGTGGCGGATTTCTCCAACATCCCTAGTGGACACTAGCCAGACATTCAGTCTCCATATTGTGTCTACTTCTCTGACTAACAGAGGCTGGGGGCTAACATTTGCCATCATGTCCATAATGACATCTGACATCTTGATCCGCTAATAATTACATTCTTGTTTGTTTGTTTGTTTGTTTGTTTATTGGATTTGTATCCTGCTTTTCAACTGAAGTTGGCCCCAAACTTCAGATTCCTAAAATTGTTCAGATTATACCTTTTACATTGCAAGCATTTAGAATCCATGGAATTCTTACTCTTCCTTTAAAAAAATATGTACAGCCACTGAATCAGTTGAACAGGGGATAACACAATTGGAAAAGAGTTTTCAGACAGTTTTATATCAGGTTAGTAGGTACCAGGGAGAGGGCCTTTTTGGTGGCAGTCCATCAGTTCTGGATTTCTCCTCTCTTGGGAGGGATGCATGGTCCCTTCTTTGTTATCCTTTGAGCAGACCTTAAAAACATTTTCATTCCACTTTGCTTTTTAGTGAAGATTTTAATGGCTTGATATTTTTGCTTCTGCTGTTCTTAAATTGTTTTCCATTTTAATTTCTTTAATTTCTAAATTGCTTCTTTCTTTTTCATTTGTTGAAAATTGTGCAGGTTTGTGAGGGTTCTCCCTGAAAGGTGACATATAAATTTTAAAAATAAGGAAGCAAAAGAAATAAGTGAACAGTCTTCAGAACCAGTTCATGGATATAGCTTCTGAAATCATATTCTTATGTTCCAGCTTCAAGTTAAAAACACACACACACACACAACTCCATGCTAAAGAGTAATAATCCATAATCCTTAGGACTCATCCACATGAAGAGGGGATCCTGATTGGCTGCTCTCTGCTCATGTGATCTCTTAACACATGGTGGGGAGGCTGCTGAAAATAATTTATGTGATCATGGCACTTACTAAAAGAGGGCCAGTTTTTAAAAAACTGAAGTTGTGTGAACACCAGTGGGAGGCTGCCTGGTGAGAGAAAATAGAAAGCTTTTGAGTGTGTTTCAAGAAACTGTTCAACCCCACAAACACCCATTTTTCTCATTCAAAATGTTCACTGGAGAACATTCAGTTCAACCCTACTAATATATTTTACAGACACAGGAGGACTGTTATATGATTTTTGGGTGAAACAAAATCTTGGACAGCTACCAAGCTATTAAGGATTAGCCCTTGATGGAGGGATGGAGTTCTCCTTGTTGATGATGGTTTGTTTTTGGAAAGGGAGAAGAAATGCAGCAAGCTTTGCTAAATATAAAACAAGCTTTGCGTGTTCCCTGCCCCGCCCCACCCTACCCCCCCCACACCAAAAAAAGTTAAGTTAGTAACAAACAAGCTGTAAAAATGTCTTAAAGTTACACTGTTGGTTTTACAATTATGTTTGCTGAAAAGCAAAGCAACTTGAAAACCACTTTTGCTCAAAGTCCTGACTAGATTCCAGATCAAATTTGTTAAACAGACATAGGAGCATTAAACTGGAATGCTTTGCTTGAACTGTATGCTGCCAAATGAAACAGAACAAATTTGACAAGGGGTAAGTTGCACAAAAATAATAATTTGGGTTTTAAAACTTACGTGTATTTTTGTAACATGTTTCATGATAAGGTCTGAATGAGCTATGCATGCAATCAGTGGAGGCTGGTAGCTCTAATGTCAACGGGCCAGTGAATCTGCTCTGGGTTTCAGGCAGAACCAGATAGAACTCTAAAGGAGCTATCCAAAGCAGATTCACTGCCCCACTGACATCAGAACTACCAGCCTCCACTGCATGCAATCTATGTAAGTTGATCAACTCCATCTCCATAAAATAAACAGTGATGTCTTCTTCTTTTTCACTTTTTACATGCCGTTCAGTTGCACACAGAAGGGATGGTAACCACCCTTATATCAGGTTGCATTGGTTGTCCATCCTGCTCTGGGTGGCAGCATCTCTTCAGGGGCTCAGGCACAGAGAGAGGCCTTTTCCATCAGCTTCTACCTGATCCTCTTAACTGGCAGGCATCACGTCTGCAACCTTCTTCATGCAAAGCATGGGTTCTACCACTGGTCTATAGCCCCTTCCAAAGAAATCATGGGCTTCCTTGGCATGTCTCATCAAACTGCAGCTAGCAATCAAAATAAAAACCTAGATTTAATCCTGAAGTATTGTGAGTCATGATGACTCATAGAATTGGTAAGTACAGAATTCATCTGCAAGATGTTGAGCCGAAAATGCCTACATCGAGGCTGGATCTTCGTTACCCCAGCACTATAATGGATTGGCCCACAGATTCCACTTTATGTAAAGCTGATGCACACAGGATTCAACATGCCAGGAACAATTTCAGAGTTAATAGTATAGCTAGCCTAAAAGACATACCTCAAGCAAGCAACCCATGTTTCAGACCACTAGGACAGGGGTCCACAACCTCTTTGGACTCGTGGGGGATTTGAGAACTTGAGAATGCCTAACCCATGGATCACCACTCTGGCATCTACCTGTCACATCTTTGGATCTTAGGCTGCATCTTGTTCAGCAAAAACATGTGTCTATGGGACACTACAATATCTCTTTAATAAGGGATTGTCTAATTCAGCTAATCGCTGGTGCTGCAATACAGCTAATGCTTCTTTTAAACATATGTTTTGGCAATACCCAGTAGTTGCTTCTTTTAGGGAGAATGTTATTATACAGATAAATTTTGTACTGGAACAATCTTTATACATGCTCTTTTAAATTATTTACCTGTTTCATGGAAATTGACAGAAGTGCAAATGGATTCTCCATGCCCTTTTGACAGCTAAAAGACGGATATTACAACACTGGAAGGATAAACACTCACCTGCTATGTTGCAATGGATTGAGGACCTTACAACATTTTCCATATTTGAACAGGTAGCATATAGACACCACCTTCAAATGCATACTTATTTGGATATTTGCTCCACTTTTGTTGAAGCTTATGTATAATTGGTAGAAAGGTGTATGCATTTCATATAATTCAGTGCTATGGATATATACAAATCCATATTCGTATATTTAAAAAATGGAATTTTAAAAAAAATTAAAACTTTTGCGGGTGCCCGCAGATGCCGCATTGGGAACCCTTTTGCAGGAGCCATTGGAGGATGGCACCACATTGGGGACCCCTGCTCCAGTGGGGGAAAGGCCAAAATTCTATGGCCAATGAGAAAACAGCATGTATCATGTGACATCCCTGTCTGGCGCAATTACTTCATGGAACTATACCCAAATGTCAGTTTGTCATGTGCATGTCACATACCCTCTGTGGGTCAAAAGGGAGAGAACTGCCTGCACACTACTGCAAATGTGTCCCTGTGCCAATCATGGAAATCTAGTGTATCTGTGAAGGTGCCTCACATTCCAACAATTTTTACTTAATTGTTTATTATTAACATTTAAGGTGCAACCCTATGCATATTTAGACAGAAAGAAGTCCTACAACTCCCAGCATTCCCCCACCAGCATAGGTGGCAGGGAATGCTGGGAGTTGTAGGATTTATTTTATTTATTTATTTTGGTCTAAACATGCATAGGATTGCGCCCTTATAAACCAGGGTTGTTTTTTTAAAGCCGTCAAGGTGGTGTACAACCATTCAAAACAATAAACCTTAACACAATAATAAAAAAGAACATTAAAAGCAGTAAAACATTACAACAGCTACATAATATAAAATACTAACTTAAAAGGATGCATCTTCAATTCATACCCTTTCTCAAAGCCAGGAGAGTGGGGGCCAATTGTAGTTCTTGGGAGAGCACACTTCACAATTTGGGATCAACACAGGAGCTGAATCTACACATAGCAGTTATACCGTTATCATAGCATTATCATAACGATTGGTGCCCACTGGTGTCATGTGTACCAATAGTTATGATAACAGTATAACTGCTATGTGTAGATTCAGCCAGGGAAAGCCCTTTCATGTGTGCCCGACAAATGTGCTTCTGCAGGTAGTGGTGTCCTCAGGTGGACCTCTCCAGTAGATCTTAATAACCAGGCAGGTTCATAATGGAAAAAAAATACTTGTAATGTAGACCATCTACAAATACTTGTAACGTAGACCATCTGGTCCCTTAGATATATCTCCAGTTATCCATGTCCAGCAACATCAAGACCATTATAATGGTCTGGATACTAGATATAGATTCTTCCTGTATCTAGTTGGTTTTTATATATGGGAAACCAAGTCTTCATAAATGGACCATACCAATGCAACGGACTTAGTTAGATTTGCATGAGCACTCACCTCAGTGCAAGAGAGACATCCCCACAGCCTAAGAATTTTAGGTAGATGGTCTACGTTACAAGTATTTTTTTTTTCTGAGGTCTAGAATCATTTCCCTTCTGCCAGATCAAAACTATGCTAGGGTCCACATTGGCCAGATAAGGAAGAAGATGCACCAGTATCACTCCACCATACACTATAGTAAGACTCAACCTCCCCACTATCATTTTGCAAACAACAACAACAGCTGTTAGATGGTTTAATATTGTTTTACTTTTAACTTGCACAAGTGACTAGTGGTGCTTTGCCCAGCCCAAAGGCTGGCCTATTAGTTAAGTGGCTGATATCAACGGATATAGGGTTTGAACTGGAAACACCATGATCTTGAGACTTGAACCAAGCCTAGAAAGCTACCAGGATTGAATGGACTGAGGTCCCAGAGACCTTCTGCTGGAACAGGAAAGAGCAAGGATGTGCAATGCTGGCTACTCTCACTGGCCTCTGGATTGGCTGGATTTGGTACAAGGACAAGGAGGCTGTTTTTCTGCCCTTGGCTAGTCAATGAAAATGTCAGGAGTGTTTCTGAACACAGGGAGTGGGATAGCAGTTCATATTCTGAAGGAGAATGATCAGACATTGGGGGGGGGGGGTGTTTTCCCAGGCTAGTCCAGATATGAGTAGGCCTGCTTCTCAGGTTACAAACATCCAGATGGCTGGGCATGAGGGTCCCTCCTCACACACACACACACACACACACACACACCGGTGAGGAGCAGCAAACAGGAGGAGGCGGGGTTTGGGGAGGATGACCTAATAGATGCGAGATGCAGGCACAGAGCAAAGAGAGAGAAGGCAGGGGCGGAACTTAGATGGTCTCCCCGATTGGCCTTGCATGAAAAGCTGCACTTAGAGGCCTCACGAGAAGAGAAGGACCTCCCCCCGTTAAGTTAGGCTAGCCAGACCCTCTCCCTGCAGGGCAACTCTCGTAAATTCCATTTGAATCCCCTGAAGGCATTCCTTTGTAGATGGAGAGTCTCTGAGAATTTGCATCTGTATGACCCTGTGAAGTAATGGATTAAAAGCTGTAGACTGAAGCCTCTCATCTGTGTATGTTTGGGCGTTGAAGTAAAGTGGGGGCTAAGGGAATCCTAATAGAAAAGAGCAGTACCTCCTATCTCTCTCAGGCCCTGGCCTGGACACTGACTGATGGCACAGACCCTGTGCTTATCCACTGTCCCATCCAGCAAGTATGATCTCCTGCTCCCCAGGGCTAACACTAACTGAAAGATAGACAGGGTCTGATCACTGTGGGTGCAGCTTGTAGTGTTTCAATTTTTTTCTTTAAATGCAGAATTTCATAGTATGAATCCCACTGCTGAAGTTTTCTTCCTGTCCCCTGGTATTTAATGCGATCTCCCATCTGCATACCTACCTTTCAGCCCCCCCCCCCTTTCATCTGTTCCTCACCCCTCCACTACCATTTCCCTTCTCCCACTTCTGTCTCCCTCTGTGGGCATGTGCACAGGTGAATCAATTCACTGATGTGCACACCTTTTTAAATTCCTCCTCATTTTTTAAATGAGGAATTGCACAAGACTGTTACGGTGGAAGTTTGCAAATGTACATTTTCGAAACCGTTCCAGAAGTGTGCAATACTGCGCTATCAGCCATGTTTGTACTACACCAAGCGGAAATGAAATGACACAGAGAGGAGTGAAATTGTGCTAGACCGACACGCCCATTCAGAGACATCACAGTGAATGTCACAACCAGGACCCCACAGAATTGCCACAAGGTCCCAAAAACAGCGATCACAGCAATGGTTCTTTGTGGCACTATTACACGCCAGAAAACATTAACAAAATTTCCTCGTTGTGAAAAAATACGGGCAAAGTGGGAAGAATCATAGGGTGGCTGCAAGGCCACGATGATGTCATGTGGACAACTCACAAAATCGCACAAGTGGGGCAAGGTGACAGCACATTAAAAGCCTCATTTGATCAAGGCCACAGAGATAATGCACACTCCTTCCAGACATTGGAAGATATATCTGTTGAAAATATAAAAATACAGTCCTGACTTTTATCTTTGGTGAGTCTACATTACCCAAGCAAAAGCAGTTGTAGCAATATATTAGCCTTGACCAATACACAAGGCTTCCATTACCATTTACTCAAAATCAATCAGGCACTGGGGCTTGGATCCCGTCTCCATGGACAGATGGGACTCTGACACACCGCTTGCATGTACCTTGGAAATATTCCCACTTGGCTGTCACTAGTGGGACATTAATATGGATTGGTTTGCAACTGCAGTGAAGAGTAGCAAACATGCACTTCAGTTTATATGCTATTAGTCACTCAGTGAGTAGATATTTGAGGAAGTTTTATCTTCAAGAAGTCGGTGCTGAGATGAAAGAAAAACACAGCCAGTCATCTTGAAAGAACTCGTTCCCTTTTCCAAAAAGGCATATTGTACAACACATACATCTTCTCGACACCTCTCTTGTTGAACTACTCTACTCCACCCTTCCTTGTTCATTATTTTATACATCTTACTTTCAGACTGCCTGACATTTTGTTTTCTTTCTACCAGGTATCATGAAGTGATAGGTATCACTTCCCAGTACACTGTTCAGTTCTTAGAAAAGAAACTTATAACTCCTAATTTAGTAAATCAGTTATTTTCAAACTAGTGCCAAGGTTTCATGCACTGCAGCCTTTCCCAATGTGATGCCCTCCAACTTCCATCATCCCTCACCATTGGCAATGCTGGCTAGGGCTGGTGGGAGCTGAAGTCCAAAACTTCCTGGGTGAAGGCTGATGTAGTGGAATGCCAAACTTCTTACCTATCCCTTTTCCACCATGGAGCACATCCAATCGTGGTCTCTGGCACCTGGATCTGACAACAGCTAGAGATTCCTCCTAGCCATGAGCCAACCCATAAATGGAAACTGTGGCCAGGGGCCTCAGAAGCATGGTGACAGGGAGTGAAGGGAATGACCATCAAGGCCCAATAATGGGAAATGCCCCTAAGCTGGATTGGGCACAGAAAAATTGGAAAGCTGAGTAGATGAGGCAATAGCTTCTAGGTTCTCCAGACTTTACCTCACCCTGGAAATCAGTGGCCCAAACAAAACTCCTATCACAGCAAAACTACATGCCCTGAATAAGCAGAGTGTGGGGCATCTAGTTTCCAAAGCTCTGCTTGGGTGGGAGACTTCATGAGGGATGAGAACTTGATGTTGTTGAATACAAAAGGAGAAAGTCTCCAGGAAAAAAGGAGTTATCTGTTAAACCTGACACCTCCTCGGTGCTTCCTTAAAGACAATGATAAGCCAAGGTGAACAAGGCATCCCACTTCACCAGCCATAGGTCACAGTGGCATCCATATGCCACAATGATGCAGGGTCTTGATAAAGCCATTACAAATCTTGGTTTTGATTTAACACAAAGCAGAAGCTGAGGCACATCCTGTACTCCCAGTTCAGTGCTGTGGCCCATAACCAGTCTGAGAGGTGTCCATGGAAAAGTTCAGCACTTTAGCTATCCTCCCACCAAAGATTAGAAACTAGCTGTGCACATTACACTGCATACTCCTGCACTGCAGTGGTTCCTGCTGCCTAAATGGGCAAGTTGGGTGAACAGCACAAACTGAACTACCCTCCAGCAACCCATTGCATTGAAACTGCAGAGACCCAGCTCTCGGGGAGTGGCGTGCAATCATTATAATGTTAGAAACCGAGCCGCTGGATCAGGGCAACTGTTTAGAATGCGATTATTCTGGCACTGGTCTCAGTCAAAGCCTGACATTATTGTCTCAGATACTCCTAAAGCTGCCTACATTACAAAGCAGCAAGACATGATTTGGAGCTTTGAGAAGTGGTGCAATTTTCAGCTCACTTCATCCTGGGCTTAAGTGGTGATGGACAGTGAGCTCGGCAGCTTAGCAAAAGAGAGGAGGGCTTGTTTGCTTAGGCTGAATCTCCAGGGTACAGCTCACTGCTGCTCTAATGTAAATGTTTATGAGGGGTGTAATAAAATATTAAACGGCATGAATAATTGATATTTACTTTATAGCAATTCACACTCTTGCTTGTTTGAATAAAATCCATTATTTACAATATTCTACTTAACTAGGAGTTATTTCTCTCTTTGCTCATACCATTTGCTAATTACTTGCCCCTACAACATGCTTTCCTTTTGCTGGATTGAGTTGGGGGGGGGGGGTTATGTCAATGTTTAACAGAGACTAGTACCAATATTTCAGACAGAGAATGTTGCCCAAAAGTGGAGAATGTTGCACAAATCTACTCTTCTGCATAGACAAAGATCTCCCCCCCCTTTCACATACACATCTTTTGCTGTCTGCTTATTCTGCATCTGTTAACTTAGAAAACACCCAGATGCCTCATTGAATATACTGTTATTTGTGTATTTATATGATATGTCATTCATAAATTCACACAGGGCAAGAAGGCTATCTTAAAAATTCCAATTAAATACTAGGAGAAAACCATAAATGATACAGTGTGTGTGTGTGTGTTATCCAGAAAGCATGCAACCATTTTATAACATTAAGAACCATTTGCAAATTTCCATCCATCAAAACTGGCTCCACATTTGACGTGTCCCCAGCAAGGTAGCTGTTGGTGCCCTTAACCACTAATGTCCCCCTACCAGCCAGGGGCTTATCCGGCAGCAGCAGCTGGGTGTGGAAAGCAAATCGCCATCCTAAATTTTACTCAGTGTCGCAGACCACCCAACATAGTGGTGCTACCTCTGGCCGTCCAGGGCACTGTGGAAAATTTAACATGGTGGGTGGGTTCCTATTCAACAGCATTTATAAAGGACCACATTCCTAATATTCAAAGGCAAACATGTCTTTGAACATATAGAAACAAAACCCACCATATCAATCATTCTCATGATGAGAAGAACATACTGCGGGGGTGTTGAATGGAATTGGAGGGGGGCAGATGACACCTGGAGGGCTCAGGGGGGCAGATATTGTCAGGGGTGAGGACCTGACATCATCTGGTCACCACCTGAAGCACCAGCTGGACTTTCTCCAGCTGGCAGTTCAGTCAGGGACTTGACTTCACCCCACAGAGGCTTTCCTCAACTGAGGAAAGCCCACACACAGTTAAGACAGGTCTAACCTGTGCCTCTTCCAGCCAGTGCCTTTGTCAGGGCAGCTTTGCTTGCCCAGCACCTTCCCCCACTAGGGAAGACACAGGGTGGGCAAAGAACAGGAGGGAGAGCAGCACACTAAGTGAAATCCCTGCGGTTATCTCCAGTCATCAGATATAGCAGCAGGGATGCCCTAAGCATGCCACCCGCCCTCTGGGGGAAGTGGCACGCAGCAGAATCCCCGCTTTTCTCTCCGATCACTGATCAGAGATCACTACAGGGATTCCTCTCCCCATCAGTCTTCATAGGGTGGGCTTGGGGGAGGGGAGGGGAGGGGAGGGCTTTGCCCGAGGCCTCGTGGGCTAGATGGGCTGGGCTGGCCTGGCAGGTTACTGGATGAACATTCCCAAACTATTCAAGCAAATATAAGATGAGAAAATATGAAATCTAAACTTGCACAGATTATGCACAATTATATGAGTATATTAGAGAAGGTTGCATACAGAAATGTGTACATTATGAAAAAATGTGTACACAATGCATATATTAGGGTAAGTTGCAAGTGAAAATAAATGTGAAGTTTCATTCTTTTTTGCCTGAGGAAAATCACAGAACTATGTGGAAACCGGACAGAACAAACTTGTGGCTGAATATGTGCAAAAGTAACAAGGACTGGTAGCAATCTGACTTGCCCGTCCCTAGACATTGTTGTTTAGGCTGGCTTGCAGTGTCCGCTGATGGATGTGTTTGTTTGCTGTTTGTTTGTTTGTTTGTTTGTTTGAACCCACCTTTTTACCGAAAAATGGCACTCGAGATGGCTTACAGAATCAATTAGAATTGATTAAAACAATAAAATAATACTTTAAAATACAATAAAAGGATAACAATTACAGGAAAAAAGTATTACTGACAACAGCAACCAATCCAACAGACCCACTGACAGGCATTGGTTTTAATAATTGTAATATTTTCACTGTGATATATATTTTCTTATTTTTGTGCACAGCTTTGATTTCTCAAATTGAGGTACAATAACATAAAATAATCCTCACAGTGCCACTGCAAACCTGCAGGAGAGACATATAACATGCATGCCAGTATTTGGGGAGGAGACTATTGCTGACACATTGGCTGTGCTTGCATGTAACATTTGCATGTTTTAATTTTTGTGAACCGCCCAGAGAGCTTCGGCTATTGGGCGGTATAGAAATGAAATAAATAAATAAATAAATCTCTACACCATCCTAAAATCCTGCATTTAAATTAGGGCTTTCTGCATCTGTTTTAAATGCAGGATCACAACTACTCCCTTTTTCAGGCTTCCTTTTCCCCCTCCCCTTCCCCCTCCTTCTCCCCATATCTGAGTCTTCCATTATCTTTCACTGATCTCACTCCTCTTCTTGCTGCTTTTCCTCTTTTCACGGAGGGAACTCAAGCAGAACACGATGGGGTAATTTGATAGCTCATGATCTCCGATCTATTTAAAAATGGAACAAAGGGCATTTAGTGCAGGAGATGCCCTGGAGGTTCACAGTGGCATCTAAAGAGCCTGCAAACTTCCGTGATTGAGTGCTCTCAATAGCAGGATGAAAGCTCCACATGAAAGAGCCCTAAACCATGTTTTATGTTAACCATGGTTTGTTATTTTAGGCATGAACTGTCTTGCAGACAAACTGCAGCTTGTTTCTCCTATTTCTGGTTTACGTCTCTCCTACCCATTTTTCTAGCTTTCGGAGGGGTTTCATTTTCAGGCTGCTCTTTCTGTTTCAGGACAGACAGCAGCACAAACTAGCTATGGATACACCATGGTTCAGGGTTCAGATATCACAACAAGCCATGTCTTAAACAAGTCAGACTTCCTTATCTAACAACCATAATTTCTATTTGTGGCTTATAGCTGGTTAACCAACCATGGTTTGTTTGCGGGGATGGCTTCACACACAATGACAAGCCAGATTTCAGCAAACCACACTATGGCTTAACATTATATGCAAACCAGGCCATAATCTCATTGCTTGGTCACTACCGGACAAAAATAAAACAAAATAAAGGTGGGGGAAGCCTTCAAATTTCACTATTTTTATTGGTACAAATCAATTGCAGATGGCAATTTGGCAAACAAATATAAACACTTATTTCAGTAATGTGAATGATTAAGGAATATAATGGATCCCCTATGGTGGTGCATAGTGAGATCTATTGTAGATTTTTCCTTTAAACGGCATATGCTTTTAAAAAGCAACCTGGGTGTGTGTGTGTGTGTGTGTGTGTATATATATATATATATATATATATATATATATAGCGGAACCTTTCCAACCAGCTGATTATATTGTGATTTAGGAAACAAACCATTGCAAGGAGGCAAACATATGGAATGTGGGCCGTTTTCCAGAAAATCTGTTACATAATTATGTAAAAATTTCAAAGGGGCAAGCAAAAGAAAGGAATATGTGGCAGAATCCCACTGTAATATTTATCCAATATGAAGAGAAAACTTCAGATGGGCTTTTCCTTGGCAAACTGGTTAGTTGTGAAGTAGTTTAGTAACTGTTCATTAGTCAGTAGAAAAGGAGAAATACCACATCTCTCCTTGGAACAGCCCAGTTCAGAGGTGATGTCTTATTATTGTATAATTAATAAGACCTCTCTTCCTCCCACCCTCTCCTTCATTCACTAGTGTGCCAGGTTCCCATAGTTTCCATTCCCATTACATCAGAACTGGGAAACATGTGGTTTAATCTCAGTTTACTAACCAGCATATGAAACCGAGAATCAGAGTGGTTTTTACTGAAGGGTGGCACAGAAATCTTATGGGAGGGGAAACCCAAACAAACAAACAAATAAATGTAATCTATCAATATCTTAAGTTCCACTTACCAGCATAAGAATTGCCTTGGTATGTCAGACCAAAATCTTTTTGGACCAGGGGGCCATCTACATGAGCCTTTTACTCCGGGGTGGGTGTGAGTTGAGGTCCTTTTGATTAATCATAGAATCATAGAATCATAGAATAGTAGGGTTGGAAGGGTCCTACAAGGCCATCGAGTCCAACCCCCTGCTCAGTGCAGGAATCCAAGTCAGAGCATCCCCGACAAATGGCTGTCCAGCCTCGTCTTGAAGGCCTCCAGTGTGGGAGAGCCCACCACCTCCCCAGGTAATTGGTTCCATTGTCGTATTGCTCTTACAGTCAGGAAGTTTTTCCTGATGTTCAGCCGGAATCTGGCTTCCTGTAACTTGAGCCCATTATTCCATGTCCTGTACTCTGGGATGATCAAGAAGAGATCCTGGCCTTCCTCTCTGTGACAACCTTTCAAGTACTTGAAGAGTGCTATCATATCTCCCCTCAGTCTTCTCTTCTCAAGGCTAAACATGCCCAGTTCTTTCAGTCTCTCTTCATAGGGCTTTGTTTCCAGTCCCCTGATCATCTTTGTTGCCCTCCTCTGAACCCTCTCCAGTTTGTCTGCATCCTTCTTCAAGTGTGGTGCCCAGAACTGGACACAGTACTCCAGATGAGGCCTAACCAGTGCTGAGTAGAGGGGAACTAGGACTTCCCGGGATTTGGAAGCGATGCTTCTATGAATGCAGGCCAAAAGAGCATTTGCCTTTTTTGCAGCCACATCACATTGTTGGCTCATATTCAGCTTGTGATCGACGACAATTCCAAGATCATTCTCGCTCGTAGTGTGGTTGAGCCACGTATCCCCCATCTTGTAACTGTGCATTTGGTTTCTTTTTCCTAGGTGCAGAACTTGGCATTTGTCCCTATTAAATGTCATTCTGTTGTTTTCTGCCCAGTGCTCCAGTCTATCCAGATCACTTTGAATTTTGTTTCTGTCTTCCAAAGTATTAGCTATCCTGCCCAATTTTGTGTCATCTGCAAATGTGATCAGCATTCCCTGCACCTCCTCCTCCAAGTCATTCATAAAAATGTTGAAGAGCACTGGGCCCAGGACTGAGCCCTGCGGTACCCCACTCGTTACCTCTCCCCAGCTTGAGAAGGTCCCACTGATAAGCACTCTTTGAGTCCGATTCTGTAGCCAACTGTGGATCCACCGGATCGTTGTTTCATCTAGCCCACTTTGAGCTAGTTTGCTCATCAGGATATCATGGGGCACTTTGTCAAAAGCTTTGCTGAAGTTGAGGTATATGATGTCTACAGCATTCCCACGGTCTACAAGGGAGGTGACTTGATCAAAAAATGAGATCAGATTTGTCTGGCAGGACTTGTTTTTGACAAATCCATGTTGGCTTCGAGTAATCACGGCATTGTTGTCAAGGTGCTTCCAGATGGATTGCTTTATGATCTGCTCCAGAATTTTCCCAGGGATTGATGTCAGACTGACTGGTCTGTAGTTCCCAGGTTCCTCCTTTTTACCCTTTTTGAAGACAGGGACAACGTTAGCCCTCCTCCAGTCATCTGGCACTTCCCCCGTCCTCCATGATTTTTCAAAGAGAATAGACAGCGGTTCTGAGAGTTCTTCTGCCAGTTCCTTTATGACTCTAGGATGCAGTTCATCTGGCCCTGGAGATTTGAACTCATTCAAAGTAATGAGGTGTTCCTTGACCATATGCCTGTCGATCTCAAGCTGCAATCCTGCCCCTTCAGCCTGTACTTCACCTTTGCCAGGGGGGTCGTAGACCCTCTTTTGGGAGAAGACTGAGCCAAGGTAGGAATTGAGCACCTCTGCCTTTTCTTTGTCATCTGTTATCGTTTTGCTATCCTTATTAGACAACACAGTCGCCACTTCGCAGCCATCCGTGGTTTTCTCCTGGAAAATGCAGATTTCCAAGGAGGCGTTTTGCTGCGATGTTTATTGTTTGCTACGGATTTCCCGTGGTTATGAGCTGTCTGTCCCTTTCCCAAACTGACTTCGCATTTTGCGGTGGGCGTGTTGTAGGTGTGCATAGTGGTTGCATCACTCTGTGATGCCCCTTGACTCCCCCCGTCCCTTCGCAGCTGCGCAGTTACAGAGGCACAGAGGCGTGCTTTCATCTATTTAATCACACTTTCACTCATTTCTGCAGCTTCGTATCTTCGCAATGGTTGCTTTTAGACTCAGTGCCCAAGGGCCAGGGGGGGTCTTGGGGGAGGACCAACATCGCTCCAGCCACCATTTTGGAGCAATGGCTAGACACCTGTTACTCACGCTTGTGAGTGTGAACCATTGCAAGCATCTCAGGCTGAGGAACTGACAAACAGATGGCGTGGAAATGAAGGAGCACAGAACACCCACTTTTTACCGAATGAGGGACGGAAAGACACAGCACAGCCCCTAAAATACAAAACAGCCACTGAAGTGTTGCACCCCCACACTCACAGGACTGCACAGCTGTGCATTTAAGAATAATGGCAAAAAAGTGGGCACAGCGGAGTCTGTTAGGGAAGCGCACAGTAAATCACAAGTGTATACCACCAGAAGGTGCTTTGAAGCTGCAATGCTGCATAGTTGCAACAGAGTGGAGGGTGAAAGTGGTGCCATGTAGATGGAGCCCAGCATTTTGTTCCCAGCAGCAGACTTCCTCTGAAAGCTCCCAAGCAGGAAATGAGGCTCTTCCTCCGTTGTGTGTCCCTAGCATCTGATATACATCAGTAGCAGAAGCACATTATGCGCATGCGAAGGAGGGGCCTTTTCTGTGGTGGTTCCCTGACTTTGGAACAACCTGCTAGGACATTCAACTGGTACTGACACTACAGTCATCTCAGTGCCAGGTCAAAACTTTTTTTTTACTATTTAAATGTTATGAAGTTTCTTCAGATTACAACATAAAGAAAGACACAACTTCCCCCTCCCCAACACGGATCCATGCACATTTATGTATCATATAATCTTTCACCCCGACAATACGCAGCCCACTGCTTTGCCCTGCTGTGCCCCCCCATGCGGCCCCTCCATTGCCACTGCCAAGGGTCAAGCTAAATTTGGGCCTTTTAAACACCCCAGAGCAGTTTGCTGCCAAAATTCAGCAGCACACTGCTGATGTTTTCCGTACTGCCACTGCCAACAACTGCAGCAGCAGGAGAGCAATCCACAGGGAAATCCAAGGGGGTAAAAATTGCCTCCAGCCCTCCTAAAATTGCCCAGCCCTAACATATAACAACATACCCATATTTAAATGGCAGACATACAAGGAAACCAGACAGGACAGAAAGGAGTGGAGGGAGGCGAGGAAGAAAAAAGAAAAACTGGAGATAATGGACACGTGGTGTGGTGGTGGCTGGTGGGTAGAGCTCTGAGCTCATCCATCCAAGAGAATCATTAATACAACTTAGGCTGAGATCCTATACACACTTACCTGGGAGTAAGTCCCACTGAGCACGTATGCAGTAGATGTGCATATGATAGCACCGTTAATCACACTTTTTCGGTCAATACATTTTTATTTGCCCAAGCATTTAATGGATTATATTGTTTCTGCCTGTTTTATTGCTTGTTGCCTCTGAGTTGTATTTGTTTTTGTTATGGTTATGTTTGATTGTTTTTATAGTATTGCATTTGTAAGATTGACTTTTTTCTGTTTTGTACACTGCCCATTTGGATGAAGGGCAGTTTAAACATTTCTGAAATAAATGATGAAATAAATAAATATTCTGCTTCTGAACAAGAGGTTCTTTTTAGCTGTGCTGCCTGGTTAAGAGTCATTGAAGCAGAATGGGGAAACCAAAATGATCCAAGTTACAACGTTTGGGGCTGTTGTTGCCCTGGTGTCATGCTTGTGGGCTTCTCATGATCACCTGGTTGGCCTCCGTGGGAACAGAAAATTGGGCTAGACAGCCCTTTGGTCTGATCCAAAGGTAGGGGGATGCATGAATATGGCTAGAGCTGATGTAATATATTAAAATGCTCACAAACATTCTGAAAGTCTGAGAATGAAACAGGCAGCATGGAATCTTTACAGACTCTTCATACAGTCTTATAACAGAATCCATGAATCTGTCCAATCCTTAAAAAAAAAAAAAAAAAACCCAAAGCCATCTGTGCCTTCACCGCATTTTGTGGTAACTGTGATTTCAATCAAAACACAAATATCCCATGATTCCTATAGCTACACCCATGATAAGGGAAGCACCATTAGAGGACCCTGTTCAGGAAATATAGCGATTTTTTGTCTCTCATACAGACAAGGCATCATCTCATGGTGCATTGTTTTGACTTGTGTGATGCTTGAAGCAACTCTGTCACTTGTCAGCCTTGTTAGATTGTGCCTTGATTGATTTTCTCTACATTTCCTTAAAAGTTTAACTTCATGAATACCCATTTATAACATTTCTCACTGTGGTTTGTCATCTACTATCCCTCTGAAGGACTTGACATGATTTGCCCTGTAACCATAATTTAAAAGGGGAAAGAAAACCACTTTTGGCAGCAAAAATCATGTATGCATGTCATTTCTCCACACCAGCTTTCCTGGAAGTATAAACACAAACTTGCTGTAGAGTTGTTGTTGTTTTTTTAAAAATGGCTTTTAAGAACTGGACAAATTCATGAAGGATAGGTGTATCCATTGTCCTGTTTGCTCATTTGTTTAAACTCTGGGTAGTTGTGAATAAGTGGGAGTGAGGGAGCATGCTGGCTTGAGGCAGACAGGCAGGCAGGCAGGCAGGCAGGTCACCCCCACTGAGCTATCAATAAAAAGAAGCTCCGTCCCTGACCCTGAGTCATTTAGCATGATGTCTGAACCTGGAATTGTAGGTTGTTGGGAGAGGAACATCCCAGGGTTGTAACCCAATAGCAAGCCATGGGTTACAAGTTTGAGTTGTTCATTCCCCAACAACCTACACTTCCAGTTTCAGATGTCATCATAAACAACCCAGGGACGCAGTGTCCCTGAGTTATTTAGCTCTGCCTAACTAGCACGCTTGCTCACTCCTTCTTCATTCTCAGTAACCCACAGTTTAACAAACTGTGGGTTGTTGCAATGTGCAAACTAGGTCAATGACTGTTAACCATGCTGGTTTGATAGTCCTTCCATGGCCAAAGACACAGCCATCCAGTCCTCCCTGCCTGCAAAGCAAATCCTTCAGAATCCTTCTTCAGAAAGTCCTCTTTCTGCATCTCTTATAGATCTGAAAGGCCTACAGGATTATGAGTGGAGTTACCACTGATCCTGCTTCTTTCAAATTCCAGGAAGTGTTGTACAAGTGGCCTTGAACACCATTGTAAGACACTCTGTAAGACAATCTACTTCGTCATGGGGGATCCTGTAGCTCAATACTAGAGCACTTCTTTTGCCTACATAGCTCCAGGTTCAATCCCTGGCATGTCCAGTTGAAGGATTGTCCTGATTCATTCCCATAAGCAAAGCTACACAATGCAGTATTACTTCCTATAAAGTATACCATCTGCATGCACCATGCGCATGAATGTATTGGGCCCCCAATATGAATAATGGGATACTCTAAGTTATCAGTGGTTGTAATTAATATGACTGTTAATAAGCTGTTTCATCTGTAGCTCCCTTGATATACTGCTCTGGGATTCTGTGTATCTGTGTATACACATCTATATTGTAATTTGCTCAGAGATTTTGTGATGGTTCTTTTGTGGCAGTCACAAATGTACTGGTTGAAGCTTCTTGATCATATAACTGGAGTTCTAGTCACATGTTACCACAAGTGTTGACTACATTTACTTGATCTGCCCACCACTGATGTCATGCTCCCCACCAGCCTCAGCCTTTGATGTCCCCACAATTGGGGCAATATCTGTAAAAGGGAACCTATGTATGTACATGTAATTACTCCCATGCAATCAGGAATCCCATGTGACTGGAGGTTCCCAACAGTATAACAGCCCTACATGTGTAGGCTGTCCTTTTTAGACCCTGTACTAAATGCTGCAGGTAAGGCCTGCAGGGCACTCAATAGACTGAGCCAGCAGACTCAATACTGCTCCCCACTCCACGCTTAGTAAACACATGGAGGGGGATGCATGAAAATGGCTAGAGCTGACGTAATATATTAGAATGTTCACAAACATTCCAAAAGTCTGAGAATGACGCAGGCAGTATGGAACTCTTCTTTGAGGTTCAGTTTGAGTGGAACTGAAACCACACACTGAATCTAAGGACTAGTATAGTGAGCAGACTGAGTGAAAAGTAGTCCCAAGAGCTAAGGATCCAACATGGACTGGATCCTCAGGGAAGAGTGGATAGAAAAAGTTCCAGCATGAAGAAAAGACATGCAGAGAAGGCACAAAACTGAGAAAATGAGGAATCATAGAGTACTAAGCTAAAAGAAATTGTAAAATATTGGTGTGGTATATTACTGGTAAGGAATAGGGGTGCGAACATGACTGCTGGAGAGTAACTACCATTTGGGAGTCACGGAGGCTGAAGGAATCATGACTGATTTGATAGTAAGACAAGAATCAGGGATTTGCAGAGACAATTAATGGTCACAGTCTTCCCTACTATAGCGAGATGTACGGATCTCAGAAGCTAAGCAGGGTCAGCCCTGGTTAGTACTTGGGTGGGAGACCACCTGGGAATCAGGCTTCCTGCAATGAGCAGGGGGTTGGACTCAATGGTCTTGTAGGCCCCTTCCAACCCTATGATTCTATGATTCTATGATTCTATACATTATATTTTATTGTGGTGTTTCAGTGTGTTTTAAATTGATTTGTTCTTATATTTAGATTTTGTTTTCAGTCTGTATTTTATTATTGTTAACTTCCTTGAGCGTCCTTTTTTGTCAGAAAGGCTGGATATAAATTAAATAAAGGCAAGGGGTAGTATCCACGCTGTCTGTGCACCAGTGGGACCCACCACCGTGCAACATGAAGCCAGCTCTTCCGAAAGCAACGAGAAATACACCAGATCGCTCATTTCCAGAATGGGACAGGTCAACAGAGGTTGCGGAAGGCAGCTCCGCTGACCTATCCAGTCTGGGAAATGAGCATCTCAGCTCATTTCCAGGGTTGCTCCAGGAAACACTAGCTTCCTATTGTGCTGGCAATGGGTCCCACTGGTGCAACATGATCAGCAGAGGTGCACAGGCAGCACTGCATACTGCCCAGGGGGTTAAAGAAGGAAGGGGCAGGGAATTGGTGGGGCTCAGGACTAGCCTGGCGGAATTAATCAACGTAGGGAAGCAGTCGCTTTGGTGCAACGAGTGGTAGAACAGGCCATGCTAGTGGTAGAAGGGGTTGTCCAAAACCTCCTTTGACAACCCCGTTACTTCAGTACCCCTGCCATAAATTCATAACAGGAGCTATTAAGAACCAGGTCCCCAGTCTATAGTCCACTCACCTCTGTCTTGATAGTGGTAGTGATAGACTTGTGATGAATGGCAGTCTCAGTCTAATCAAGTGATGAAGGGCATGAAAACAGTTCTCACACTGGATTGTTGCATGTTGAGAGTGTGATCTATCAGCTGCTTTGATAAGCTCTCATATGGCTTCCCCTGCCTCTCCTTTGAACTGCCATATGATGATTTCACAAGATGAGCCAAATTAAATATTACACATTAATGTTATCTAAGATACAATAACAACAGTATAAAAGATGAATGCTGGGCTTGTATAAAGAACAAAGTAATTTTCCTTTATACTGGGATACTCTATCATGCTGCTGCTTTCCAAGGGTTACAGAGCTTTGTTTCATCAGAATTATCTCTTGATTTATCTTTAACTGAATTAGATTTCTGTGTTTTCTGTCTATTTCCTTGTTGCCGAGCTTCCTTAAGTAGCAGAGCAATTCTCAGCAGAAGGATCGGAAGAAGAAAACTCATACTGTCTGGCTCCAGTAACCATGTCTCTATTACCACTCATGCATCTATCAAAATTATCTCATTTTAAAGTACATAAAATCCATTTGCACAACAGGAGAATCAAATAAACTCCCTATTTTTATTTTAAATAAAAATCTTTATTATCCAGGACTTTCTTCGGTCATTTGATTTCCAAGAATGCTTACTGTTCACGTAATATATCCAGTTATTCTTGTCTCAAGCTGTCTTTAAAAAAAAAAAATTGCAAAGACAACATCCAAAGGCAAAAACAAAACAAAAAACCCTTTACAAATATTTTTTTCTGACAAATATTCATTGGGTGGATTACAAAATATTATCTTAAGAAGAATCCGCCTGGGTCAGATTTAGGGTCCATCCATGGCCATCCAGATGCATGAAGAAAGTACACAAGTTGGGCACAAAGGCAACCTCTGTCCCTTGTTGTTTTCCCCCTAGCAATTGGCATTCAAAATTAACTTGCCTTTGAACTTGGAGGTTACTTGCATGTGATTTGCCCATTAATGATTTTGGAATATATTTTTGCATCTTCAAACCTACCCACCAAACCAATTGGCCAAAGGGGACCTAGAAGTTACCTTTAGGTGACAAAGAACTCACACACCTTTCTTGGGCTTTGGAAGCAACAGAAAGGCATTGTAAGTGCTTTTCTATTAACCAGTTGGGGGCAGTGGAGGGTGGACTGCCTTCAGTTAGTGACATCACTTTTGGTGGGGTTTATCTCTCCTGCCCTAGCACACAGCCCTTCTGTGGACTGAATAACAAATTTGGACATTCAAGTACGCTTGAACCTTTCTGCATCGGAGGAACCAGGGATTTCCAAACTATCTCTAATGAGTCTAAGTTTTGTTTCCCCTTTCTATCTTTCTTCATGGTATCTCAGCAGATGGGAATCTGGGTTTGGGAGAGTGTGTAGAGCAGGGACATTGACCTTCTTTCATTCTGAAGGCCAAATCCAATTTTGGAGAAGATCTTGGGGGCTGCATTCTGGTGGTGAGTGGGGCCAAAGGCAAAAGGGGGTGAAGAAGAAGATGGCCTTTTCTGCTGTGGCACCCCAGTTGTGGAATGAGCTTCCCAGAGAGGTTTACCTGGTGCCTACATTGTGCTCTTTCCAGCACCAGGTGAAGACCTCTTTTATTCTCCCAGGCATTTTAGTCTTTTACTGCTGTTGTTTTAAATCTGTAGCTGTATTTTAAATTTCTGCATTGCTGCTAGGTTTTACTTTGGTCTGTGCTTTTATATTGTGGTTTTAAGCTTTTACATTTGATATTGTATTTTATTATGCATTTTGTGGTTTTAATTGTTGCAAACTGCCTAGAGAACTTCAGCTATTGGGCGGTATAGAAATGTAATAAATGAATGAATGAATGAATGAAGGCGAAAGGGGGCAGGGCCAAAATAGGAAAAAAGATGCAGTAGATTTTAGCTTTAATGCTCTAACTAAGCCTTAGGAAAGGCGTTTCAACTAAGATGCAGTAGATTTTAGCTTTAATGCTCTAAGCCTTAGGAAAGGCGTTTCAACCTTTTAGAACAAGGGAAAAAACTGTGCAAATGCTGGGAAGCCATCGACAGTTGGAGGAAAAGGGGTCAAGGGAAGGGGGCTTGGCCATCCAGGGAACACCGGAGGGTCGGCTTGGAACCCAGGCAGGCCAGATTTGGGCTGCAGGCCTGAGGTTCAACGTTCTGGATATACAGAATGGCAGGAGACAGAAGAAAAGTGCCCTGAATCATAGCAAGAGAAAAGCTGAACTAAGAATTCACAGAGTAAAGAGTGAGTAGCAGAGATGTGAGGTGCTTTGGGAGAAAAAGCAAAGAGACTGCCAAGAGGCAGAAAATCTAGTGTCAAAAGTTAATAAAAAAGGCAATTGAGTGGTAGAAGAGAAAGGGGGTGGAAGGGAAAGAGGTTAAGTGAGAACAAGTTCCAGTTACAGGTTCAAAGTGTGAACAATCCTTAGAGGACAGCAAGATTACCAGTGCAATCCTCAGAAGTAAGTCCCACTGAGTTCCCAGTAAGTGCGAATAGGATTGCAGCCTAAGCATATGAACAGAGGACTGACTTTGGGAAGGTTTTTCTAGAAAGAACAATTAGACTGCATTCACACAACACGCTTAGCCACGATGGGTTGTTGTCTGAAACAACTAAGCAACCTACCCAAACAACCCACCTTGATAACCCATGATCTGTTGTACAGGTTGTTTTACCCACAATGGGTTGGCATGTCATCTGAACCCATTGTGGGTAAAGGGCGCTGGGCAGCAAGCCGCTCGGCAAGAGCGGCAGAAACCCTGCCGCTCTTCCTAAGCACAGCTACAATCGCTTTTGGCGATCGTGGCCAAGCTGCTGCCAGTGCCCCTTTCCCCTTGCAGCAGTGGCAGTCCCACCAACTGTGCCCAAATGGCACGTCAATGGGGCTGTCATCACCAGCACCCCTTTCGTCCCCGCCGATCCTCCAATCATCGTTCCATTTGTAATCGTGGTCAAAGCCCTCAAAAAAAGATATTTCCCAGTCCCGCTTTTGCCCAAAAACAGGGCTGAGGGGACAAATTGCACTTCCCCATTTCTGGGGAATGTGCACTAATGTCTCCCTATTTTAAAAAAAAGTTATTTGGTTTATCGCTGTTGCGCACTTGCACACCAGCAGGTTGATGAAGAATACCAGCTTCTCCAACTGGAGCCCCGTATATTGCACTTAGCAGGCATGCGGAGTTGCAGTCGAGGACAGCCTGTATCAAGTCCCCTGCATCCATTTTTCAGGGTGCCCAACACACAGCTCCCCTTCTCCCTCAAGATCGCCGAAGCCACTTCCCATTTGAAAGCTGTCAAAGCAGAAGCAGTGAAAGCCATCTTCAGCGTTAAGTGGGGTGGGCATCTAGTTTCATATGAGGCAGCAGGGAGGGAGGCTGACAGCGGTGGGCCAGTGGGCAATTGCACCAAGGGTGTAGTCCACCCTTAAAACCATGGACATCCCATTGGTAAGTGGGTAATTCTAAGCCTTCCCCCCCCACCACCCCCATGGCTGAACAGTGATAAACTGGGGATGGGGGATTAGAGGGTCATTAGTGCACATTCTCTGGGAATGGAGAAGTGCAAAAACATTTCCCAGCCCCATGATTGCACAAAAACAGGGCTGGGAAAACGTCTAAAAAAGGGTTCTGAACAGGATTGCAACTGGAGCAGGAACAGGGGACTTGGTGGCAAACAAGACAGGCTCTGCTGCCAAGTCCCCTGGGATGCCAGGCAGAGCCAGGTGGAGGACAGAGGGGGAACGGGGGGGAAACAAGCTATGCACTGTGGGTAGTGCACCCTATCGTTTGTCAGGCTCACCAACCACACACTATGGGTTGTTCGCAAAACAACCCACAGTGCATCGCTTGTTACCCATCTGTTGTTCTCTGTCACATCATAGATTAGCATGTCATGCAAATGTGCCCTATGTCTTACTATTAGTAAAGCAAGTTTTTCCAAACACTATTCAAAATGAAGTATTGGCATAAAAAGAAACAGCTGTTTTGTTTGGTGTGTACGTGTAGGTGTGTGCACATATCATTTAAGGACAGATATCAGGTTGTCTATCTATTACAATCAAAGAATAAGGATACGGTTTTTCAGCATGGCCTCTCTTTAGCTTTCTAGATAGAATTGCACATGCTGGTTTTGACTTGTAAAGCCCTAAATGGATTAGACCTTAGTACCAGCATGCCCCATAGCCACACCTTCTTTTAAGTTCTTTTGCAATCTCTGTTGAAAATACCATTTTCCCCAGTTGTTCCATTATTTCCATCTGTGCCCCAAAACAGCATTATGACATTCTTGGTGGGTGACCAACCACTGTGGACTTCTATTCCCTCTCATGGCTCAAAGTCAAAACTAGGGATGTCAGAGAATTTCTCCACGAATCTCGGGGAGGCCGAATGCCAGCGCATTCGGCCCCCCGAAATTGGTAGAGAAACGGTCCACCCCCCCGCCACCCCCCCCAGGACGGGACTTACCTTGTGCGAATGTCCCTGGCGGCAGCAGCGGCTGTGGCGGCCGATCTTCCGACCGGCTGCCACCGCCGCCATTTCCAAGTTAAAAAAAAAAAAACATGATAGGCTACGTAAAGATTTACATAGCCTATCATGGCTAGATTTTTAAAAAACACCGTGATAGGCTACGTAAATGTTTACGTAGCCTATCACAGCTGAGTGGGGGGGAAAAACTTGCGTATGCAAATGGCAGCGCCCATGGGCGCCGCCATTTGCGTTCCTTATTTTGGCATGTGTAGTCTATGTAAACATTTACATAGACTACGGCGAAAATAAGGGGAACGCAAATAGAAAATAAGGGGAACGCAAATATTTACGTAGACTACACGTACCAAAATAAGGAATGCAAATGGCGGCACCCATGGGCGCCGCCATTTGCATACGCGCGGGGGGGGGTTTCCACTCAGCCGTGATAGGCTACGTAAACATTTACATAGCCTATCACGGCTGACTGTAGGGATGCAAACGGCGGCGGCTACAGCCGCCGCCATTTGCATCCCGGCAGGACAGGATTCGCAGCCGGAGGGACGGGACGCCTCCCCCCAGTGAGAATTTGGGGGGGGAGGGACGGAGCGCCTCCACCCCGGCCAGAATTTTGGGGGGAGGGATGGAGCACCTCCCCCCACCACGAAGCAAGTTTCGGGTTCAGGTAAGTGTCTTTCGTACATCCCTAGTCAAAACCTGAGTATCAGGGGTTCGGTACATTCATTTTTGTGTGATCTGGTTACTTGGAGCTGACATTCAACCAATGTAGAGATTCTTTTAGCTTTGTGATATAATATACATCATTTGGTGTTGGAACATTTTGTTCTATTAGTTTTACTTCACTTTGCTAGAAATGTTCTATGCCTCGAGCCTTTCAGATGAAGCTGGCTAGAAAGCTAACAAAAAGGCAGAGTTAAAGGAGAAATATGGTGAAGCATATATATATTGTTATGGGCTTCTTATTAGATTTCTGTGAGCAGGGCTACCAGTGTGAATTACGCTGACACAATACCCGGCCAGAGCCTGGGATCTGGGGAAAGAGCATTAATAGCCCCTTATGTTTCCATGGGAACTAATTGTTAAGACCATTTCCCTTATCTTTTCTGAATGTCTAGGAAATACCTGAAAGGGGGCAAAATGCAGAACTTCCCCCCTCCCAACTGATGAAGTGATCCAGGTGTCTGTGTGAAGAGAGACTACAGTTTTGAAACAGAAATATCTCTCTCTCTCTCTCTCTCTCTCTCATTTTTACTCTAGGGTGTTAGTGCAGGGCCCTAGATCTAGCACGCTGGAGTGGGGAAATCAACCCTTTCCCTGCCCTGGCATGGGCCCAATCCAGACTGAGTGAAAATTTTAGGGATGTATGAAAGTCACTTACCTTTTCGAAGGGTGATATTCGTGGCGGGGGGAGGCGCTTCATCCCTCCCCCTGAAATTCTCTCCGGCCAGCTCTGCTCCGCAGAGATTCTGCGGAGCCGCTGGCCGGGGCTGCCCACAGCTGGACATCCAGCCGCTGAGCAGCCTGCAGGGATGCAAATGGCGGCTGCCATAGCCGCTGCCATTTGCATCCCTGTATTTTGCCATGATAGGCTACGTAAATACTTACGCAGCCTATCACAGCTTCCACAGGGACGCAAATGGCAAAAAAAAAAAACAGCGAATGCAAATGGCGGCGGCTGCAGTGGCCGCCATTTGTGTTCCCTTTTTTTTTTTGCTGTGATAGGTTACGTAAATATTTACGTAGCCTATTATGGGGGGAAAAAAATGGAACGCAAGTGGCGGCCACTACGCCATTTGTGTTCTTTTTTTTTTTTGCCATAATAGCCTACGTAAATATTTACGTAGGCTATAACGGCAAAAAAAAAGGGAATGCGTAGCCGCCGCCATTTGCATTCCCTTTTTTTTGCCGTGATAGGCTATGTAAATACTTACGCAGCCTATCACAGCTTCCACAGGGACGCAAATGGCAAAGTATTTACGTAGCCTATCATGGCTATATGGAAGAAGCGAATGGCGGCCGCAGACACGGCCGCCATTCGCAATGCCGCACGGAGGGCAGCAGGTAGGTGCTCCGTTCCGGGCCCATTTCACGGGGTGGGGGGACGGGGGGCTTCGTACCACCACGGATTTCGGGGGACCGAATGTGCTGGCATTTGGCCTCACCGAGATCCGTGGCGGAATTCTCTGACATCCCTAGAAAATTTTAAATATCTGCTTTCACCCTAAGTGTCTTAGCATCCTGGCTATCCCTCTAGAGATCCCATGTAGGAGCAGTAGACTTTGGCTCTATGGTGGAGTGGTTAAGCTCTGCTTCTACTGGGATATATGGATTTTGTGAAATCTGTTCCATCTGTGTTTTTCGGATTATCAGGCAACTTTCATTCCATCATCTGCTTATTGACGGAATCAGAATTTTTGTTCTACTTCTGCTACTAGGCACTTGTGCACATGCGCTAATTCGCATTAGTTAATGCAAATTAGTGCAAATGCCCACCCCCACCCCCCATGAAAACCAGGCCACAAGCCTGCAGAATCCTCAGGTCGGATTCATACAAATCTGACCTATTTTGAATCCATTGCAGATCTCTCCAATATCTCTAGCTTCCACCCTTGCTCAACCTGAATATTTATAAATAAACTCAAATATTACAAAATGCCAATAAGCCTCCAGGAACCTCCTTCTGAAGGACCTAAACTTAGTTAAGCACTGCAACTCTGGAACCTCTCACCACTTGCAGAAGTGAGAGAACCATACCAATAGGTTCTCAATCAGTAGTAGTAGCAGCAGCAGTTGTTGTTTTAAGACCACAGATTCTGAGTGGATGCAACACCCGCTGACCTGGAAGTATTTCCACTTCCAGGTTCAATTCAGTCATGAAGCCTGGGTGACCCCAGGCCCTCCGAATAATCCCTCCTGCCTATGCACAAAGAAGACTGGGCCTGATAGTTCTTGAGAGAACATATCACATAGGGAAAGCACAAATCTCTAGGGATGTCGGAGAATTTCTCCACAAATCTCCGGGAGGCCGAATGCCAATGTATTCGGCCCCCCGAAATTGGTGGTCCGCCACCCCCCCACCCCCCCGGGATGGGACTTACCGTGGTCAAATTTCCCTGGCGGTGGCGGCTCCCGGTGGCAGTGCGGCGGCGTCCAGTCTTCTGACCGGCTGCCGCCGCCACCATTTCCAAGTGTAAAAAAAACAACAACAAACCCACAAACGTGATAGGCTATGTAAAGATTTACGTAGCCTATCATGGTTAGATTTTCAAAAAACACCGTGATAGGCTACGTAAATGTTTACGTAGCCTATCACGGCTGACTTTGAAAAAAAAAAAAAAGCACGTATGCAAATGGCGGCGCCCATGGGCACCACCATTTGCGTTTCTTATTTGGGCACGTGTAGTCTACGTAGACATTTACATAGACTACAGCGAAAATAAGGGCAATGCAAATAGCGTTGCCCTTATTTTCGCCATAGTCTATGTAAATGTTTACGTAGACTACACGTGCCCAAATAAGGAACGCAAATGGCGGCGCCCATGGGCGCCGCCATTTGCGTACACACTTTTTTTTCCCCCCAAAGTCAGCCGTGATAGGCTACGTAAACATTTACGTAGCCTATCACAGCTGACTGCAGGGACGCAAACGGTGGCGGCTATGGCCGCCGCCATTTGCGTTCCCGGCCGGCCGGGATTCACGGCGGGTGGGACGGGGCGCCTCCCCCCAGCCAGAATTTCAGCCGGAGGGACGGGGCGCCTCCCCCCCGCCAAGAATTTCAGGGGGAGAAACGGAGCGCCTCCCCCCACCGCGAAGCAAGCTGCGGGACCAGGTAAGGGACTTTCGTCCATCCCTACAAATCTCTTTGCCTCTCAATCTACATGTCCTAGTTTAACACCACAAGCACACTTTCTGTTCTAGAGAAAGGCCTGGGCCAGCACCTCAGTTTACAAATATGCTTATCCTGTTCTAACACTGCTTCTGATTGGCTCCAGCAAATCACACAAGATCTGATGGATATGTACATAGTTATAGGAAAATAAGCTTCCATAAATATCTTCAAGCATTATCTTAGCCTCATTTTTTCCTGTCATGGTAATGGGATTGCAGTCTGGGTGGGGAAGGAGGATGGATTTCTGGGGCCCAGTTAAAGTGTACCCTTTCCATCCCCCCCCCACCCCTGCTGCCACCAATGCTTTGGCCCTGACAACCAGGGCTTTATCAGAGATCTTCGCTTATCGCGCACCTCATGATCACACTCTGAAACACGGGCAATGGACCTCCTCCCTACATGAAAAGCACTCTGTCTGGCCAAAGTACACATACCAGCAGCAGACACTCCAGGCAGACAGCAGGAGCCATGACCACACACGCACACGCACACCTTCCCTCATAATCCATATAGAATCATAGAATAGTAGGGTTGGAAGGGGCCTACAAGGCCATTGCGTCCAACCCCCTGCTCAATGCAGGAATCCAAGTCAGAGCATCCCTGACAGATGGCTGTCCAGCTTGGTCTTGAACGCCTCCAGTGAGGGAGAGCCCACCACCTCCCTGGGTAATTGGTTCCATTGTCGTGTTGCTCTAACAGTCAGGAAGTTTTTCCTGATGTTCAGCCTGAATCTGGCTTCTTGTAACTTGAGCCCATTATTCCGTGTCCTGCACTCTGGGATGACCAAGAAGAGATCCTGGCCTTCCTCTCTGTGACTTCTTTCAAGTACTTGAAGAGCGCTATCATCTCTCCCTTATCCTGTGGTCAAAACCCAGTTGGGCACAAACAAACAAAAAGCAGCTGAGGAATTACGTGTGAAAATAGTGAGCATGAGAAAGGTTGACAAAACACACACACCAGGCTGGCATCAAGGGCAAGCATGGCTGGGCACCTGCTGAGGGCCCATACCCCAGCAGGGGCCCACTGACAAAAGTCCCCAAACCCCCTCCTCCTCTTCACCATTGCAACCTGCTTGTTCATCCGCTTCTCACTTTGGCCCAGACAACAGTGGTGGTGTCAAGGAAGAGCAGCAGATGCCACAGCCTACTTCCTCACTGGCTCTCTCCTTGGCAAGCCAGCAGGAGGTAGCAATGTGGAGCAAGAGGACGAAGAGCAGGTGACAATGTTGATGAGAAGGTGTACTCACTGAGGGAGACAGGCCCACAGAGGGTGTATTGCCTAAGGGCCTTCCAAAACCTGGAACCAGCCCTGGTTTCTGCTTAAAATGGCACCCATCTACCCCAGTCATGCTTTATTTGTGAATCAGGCAGATGTTTACATACATCAAATGTAGGTTCACCCTCACAGGAGGAGCTGAAATAAACACAAAGTTAATAAGGGAAAGGGGGAAACTATAAAAGCATCTGTTGCTGTTCACATGGGGCTAGAGAGTTAAAGAGCCCATATCCAGTGCCTCAGTTTAAGATGGAGTTTGCCAGTGGGCCCCAAACCAGTTAATTCAAATTGATTAATTCAAACATGAGTTGACAATGAGTTGCTGACCATATCTGAACATCGGAACTGAGAGCAAGGCGAGTCCCAGCTCCTATTAATCTCTGTGCATTCTCTGTCATGATTTTTGACATAATGTTCGTCATCAACTATCGTGTTTGCTACTACTGCCCAAGGAAAATATTCCAGTGCGTCAGGAGAGAGGCCCAAAGAAAAGAGGCATATTTCAAGAGCTTGACTGACACGGTTTCACCAAGGTTCTAGCATCCCTTCTTGTTCCCATGCAAAGCGAGATATAATCTCTGGTTGAGATGAAAGCTCCAGAGAGCTGATAAGATATGATGAAATGTTTAATGGCCTTGTTTGCGCTGTCCAGTCCGATAGCTAAAAAGGGAACTTGTACGATAAAATCTTAAATCTGTGAAAGTAATTGCTTCTGACATCTCCAGCTATGCAGCGGGCTGGCCAAAACACTGCTGTTCAGATACAAATTCTATGGCTAATGAAGTGAGGAGAACACAGCGTAGCTACAAATTAAAGCCTACATACAATGAACAGCCCGAGTTGCTTGCTGTTGTTTTTTTTAACTCCCTTGTTTTGTGCAGAGAGGAGATAAATAATCTGTTGGTAATAATCACCCTTTTATATTTTTAGCAAATGCTGTCGCATTGTGATTAACAGCAAGCAATGGCCACAGGGTAACTCATCTCTAGTAATGAAACCCCACATTCCCATAGAACTTCCTCATGGAGGCTTTTTATAGATTTTTACATTGTCAAGGAAATGAACTATAAAAAATGAACTGCCTCAAAACTGACAAATCATTTACCGTTTCCTCAGTGTCTCGGGTGGCGCGTGTGTGTGTGCGCACACGCGAAGGGGAGTGTCTACCGCATCTTTGCACAGCTTATTCCAATATATTAAATGCTCCATTGTCATCTCATCATGTAGCTATGCAGCTGGGAATGTTTGTCATCCAAATAAAACGGTCCGCTTTTCAAAGCTTTCGCTCTTGTGAGGTGACTTTGAGAAAGAATGTAAATATTTCTCCGGCTGGCCTTCAAAGGCAAAAAACATGTTCTTGCATCCGCTCCAAACTTGAAAGCCTGGTACACACACATCCCTCTTCCCTCTGAGCTTAGCTGCAACCCTCAGAGCATTTGGTGCAGCGGGGAGGGCGGGGTGTGTGTGTGGAAATTTCCCAGAACCAATATATTGTTCCCTGTTGTACTGCAAAGGTTTTTGGAGTGGCTTGGACTTGAATGGGCTTGAATACATTAAGGCTCATTAGCTTAAAAAAGACATGCTCCTGGTAGAGATGAAAACTGCTAGAGCTGGTTTGTTGATATAGATCAACACTGCTGCCTGAACGTTTGAACTCTCCATGAGGGCGTGGCCATAGGGGCTGTCATGATGAGTGCCTGCACTTCAACATTTACCATCACACCACTGATCACCAGTGGGAGTGTGCAGTGCAGTGTCATAGTGGGCTCTCGAAACTATCCAGGATCAGATGATGGTGCTGATTCATGAGCCAGTAGCTCCATGTGAGGCCTACACACATGGGTGCTGTGATTTGCCCAGTCGAGGTTGTCTTTTTCTTGAGCTACTTTGATCATAGACCTCATGCTGAGGGTTCCAGTTCATGACATTGGGATACGATCCCTGCTGAATCATGCCCTTCATTATCTTGCAGGTGATCACATCAAAGATATGGAGGCTGCAATCCTATATACACTTACCTGGGAGTAACTCCCATAGAAGTGAATGGGTCTTACTTCTGAATAAACATGGAAACACGCACTTTAAGGGTCTGAAACAGGTTTAGCTCTTGTGTTAAAAACAATAGCTCCAGTCCAGAGAACTGGAGTTAATTTTTATATTTCCATTCATGTTCAAAATTATCTATGGTCACCCTGATTGAGAAAGGAGTTCTGTGTGACTCTAAAGCATACATACTGTATCTTAAACGCTGATTGTTTCTAATTCAGAGGCTGGAATTGTATACACACACTTACTTTGGAGGAAGCTTCATAAAATTACATGGGACATACTTCTGAGTAGACATGTTATATAGGACTGCACTGTTCGAAATTACAACAGTTATTGCTGTGAGCACTGCCCACATCCAAAGACACTTTGCAATGTTTGGCAACATGTAAGAATCAATTTATAAGGGTGCAATCCTATGCGTGTTTAGACAGAAAAAAATCCTGTAACTTTTCTTTCTGGACTTCTTTCTAACTAAACATGCATAGGATTACTCCTTAAGTCTAAATAGTAGTGTTAGAGAAGTGAATACTAAGATTTTCAGAGGGCAAATATAAGTTAGAAGAGCAAAGTTAAGGTAAACAGATGGGTGTTTAATGGTGTATATCAAGCTTCCACCTGCATGCTGTCATTTTATAGGCACATTATAGATCTTACCTGATACTGTGTGATAGATGATATTCATCTTGTCTGGAACATATTTTTATGGGACAGCAGAAGCTTGTGATAGAACCCAATGAGTACTGGGTGTGGGGGGAGAATTTTTAATGAATCCTTTTGATTATGGCAGAACTCTATTACCCATGCCAGTTTCCAATTTCCTTACACTAAAATTAAAAAAAAAAAAAAACATTTTCACATATATCACTGACAAAACCTTTTGTCAGTTTCACCCACTTTTTAATTGCCTGGCACTGCGTTCACGCTCAGTCAATATCGGTATATAAATCTGATCAGCCATATTGATTCATGTGATTTTATTTACTAAGGGTTCAGAGGTGCCATGTCTTACATCACAATCAAATGGCATCTAATTGGCTATGTAACATTTGATTCAATGTGTGGACACATTATCTTTGCAGAAGTTATCGCCATAGATGAGAACAGAACCAGTAATCGCTCCCTCTGATAGTGGAATGTTGCCAGATAGCAGTATGTAAGTGGGCCTTCTCTGTGGTGGCACCCATTCCTTGGAACACTCTCCAATATGTGGTTCAAAAGGCAAGTTTCAAATGCCTCTTGAAAACACACTTGTTCACACAGACTTTCCCAACCTATTAGGAACTCTGTTACTACTCTGTTTTATTGTTATGGTGTTGTAATGTTTTTAAATATTTGTTATTTTTATCTTGTTTTTGTTAATCTGGCACTGAAAAAGGTCAAATGATTTTGCTTAAAAAAGACTGAAGAGGCTACTTCAAACTGTAAATGGCTAATTTGATCTGGAATGGTTGAATGGTCTGAACAAGGATTTTGGGGAGACCTACAAGAAGACCCCCTAAAAGACCACAGACATATATTTAAGAAGACCTGAGACTTATATTCTAGACCCCTGACCCATGGGCAAGAAAACTCTGAAATTGTGATTTTATGCTTGGGGGTGTCTCCACAGGAGATTTGCTGCGAGTTGGCTTTGTTTGGAGGTTGTTCAGGGCACATGACGTTGTAGCCATCCCACAGCCATCCCGGAGATTTTCACAGAAAAAAACGGTTTTTCTGAGACTACTTTTAAAAAGGTAAAGGTGTCCCCAACCAGTCGTGTCCGACTCTAGGGTGCAGTGCTCATCCCCGTTTCTAAGCCGAGGAGCCAGCGCTGTCCAAAGATGCTTCTGTGGTCATGTGGCCGGCATGACTGAACACCGAGGTGCACGGAACGCTGTTACCTTTCCCGCCGAGGCGGTACCTATTTATCTACTTGCAATGTCTTGCTTTCGAACTGCTAGGTTGGCAGGAGCTGGGACTGAAGACGGGAGCTCACTCCGTCATGCAGCACTCGGGTCTCGAACTGCTGACCTGCCAACCTTCCAGTCTGCAGTTCAGCATCTTAACCACTAAGCCACCGCGGCCCCTTGAGACTACTTTTAGTCTGATTCTTTTCCTTAATTCAGCTTGTCTGCACTTCTGTTGCAGTATGTACCAACCCTCCACATTTACTTTGGCATGATAGCCCTGCCCAGGGGTATGTCTTTCACCTGGCCGAGAGCTCACTGACCCTGGTAAAGGGGTGTTCCCCCAACGTTTCCCTTCCCTGTGTTGCCCCAATGTTTCTGCCATTTTGCAGCTGGCTGTTCAGGACTTCTGAGCTACCTCACAGTATTTACTTCACCTTGCCTACCACTAACCTCTAGTGACCATCCCCCCCAAAGTATAGGTGTGCGCTGCTCAGCAGCCTATACCTTTAAAAAAAAAATCCTCCTAAATTGATCCTGCATAAAAGCGCAACATCAAAATAGCACATTGCCACTACAGCATGAACCCGAAGTAAGCACTCCAGTTTCACCAACCAACCACAGCCGCCTGGGGGAGGGGAGTTATTTACAACTGGTGTATGGGGTGGGTGGACATAACAGTAAAAAAAGGTGGGGAGACCAATGAGTGAGGCTTGTTTCCCACATTTTTCACCATGTGTGCACTATTGCTTCCAACCCCGCCCCCTTTCTTCTTTTCTCCTCCCCCCTGATCACAGTGAGAAGTTACTACGATAAAGCAATAAAGCGGAGAAGGGATTTTACATAACACAGAAACTAGAGAACATCAAAGAAGTACCACATCACAATAGCACTCTAAGAAAGCATCGGAGAAGCAAAAGAGCACTTTAGGGCGAGTTACTACAGTGAGCCTTTAACCCTTTCACTGCAGGGGAGTGAGGTTTGTTTCTTACTTACGAGTAAACATGCACAGAAGGGGGATATGTTAAAGATTGAAAGCAGGCTACCTAAAGTGATTGAGTGTCCCCACTACTGTGGTAATGCAAGGGGTAACTGCAGTGATCCTGGAGATTTTCTAATGGGAATGGGAAAAACTACTTCCATTGGGGAAACAAGAGGGAATGCAGCATCCCAGGACACTGCCAGATCAAAGTGGCATGCCCTGGATTCTAAAAGCTCCTTTTTTTCTTTTCATGCAAGCATTACCATCCTCAATGTTCAGGCCTTCTGGGATCAAATGGAGGCTGTGGGGGAAGAAGAGAACTCAGGAGCAGAGCTGAGCTTCTGTTATTTCATTTATTATTATATTTATATCCCATCTTTTTCCATCTTGCAAGGAACCCAAAGTGTCTTACATGGCCCTCCTCCTCTCTGTTTTATCCTCACAACAACTCTGCAAGGTAGGTTAACCTAAGAATCAGTGATTGGCCCAAAGTCACCCAGTGAGCTTCATGGCTGAGTACAGACTTGAACCCAGGTCTCCCAAGCCCCAGTCCAACACTCTAACCACTGCACCACTCTGGCTCTCTTGGCAGACTACCAAATGATAGCGAGACTTGCAGAACCAAAGGCAGGCCCTCGCCAAAAGAAGAGGGGGGAATTGACCCCATAAGGCTCCTAGTGTCACCCCAAAGACCAGCTCTTATTGCTAGGCACCGCTCCTTTGTGCAGTGGCCCCAGTTCCATAGGATGCCAGCCAGTGCTTTAATTCCTTACATATATATATACACATACATACATCTTTCCTCTGATGAGCACGAGGCAGCTTATACTGTTTCTGTCTCCCTTTTTGTCCACACAACAACCCAGTGAGGTAGGTTCGGCTGAGAGGTAGTGAGTAGCTGAGGCTTAGCCAGTGAGCTTCATGGCAGGGTGGGGATTTGAGCCCAGTTCTCCTTGGTTTTAGTACTCTAACCACTGCACCATGTCAGCATTGCCAGCCCAGGTTTTCTGTGACTTGCAAGCCCTAACCTTTGTAACCCCAATTAGGTGGGGAGTTGGTTGTGGTGATGCTCTAGTGGTGGGGAAAAGGCACTCTGCACATGTTCAAAGGCACCCCTTCCTCTTTACGATAACATAACATTATGTTCCATAAACTGAACCCTAGCACAAATTGCCAGTACAAGGGCGCTAGTAAGGACATTCTCAGCACCTATAGCACCCTTGATGGTGGTGGGGCTGCTCCACAAATTTTCATTCTTTCTGCATGAGGAAAGAGGGTCTGGGTGCCTGGATGCCTGGGTTCTACAACCCCTTGAAAGCTAACAATGCATTGAAATGCTTGGATTCCAGAGTGGCGCATCTTCCATTAGCAGACTATCAGAGGATAGCGAGATGTACAGAAGCAAAGGCAGGCTTTCACCAGAAGAGGAGGAGGCTGACAGCTCTTGGTCATTTGCACAGGGGGAAAATTCACCCCATGAGGACCTAATGGCACCCCAATTCTGCCCCCTGATTAGGGATATCAGAGAATTCCGCCATGGATCTCAATGAGGCCGAATGCCAGTACATTCAGCCCCCCGAAATCTGTGGCAGAACAGCCTGCCACCCCCCTGCCATCCTGCGGATCCCCCCCGGGATGAGACTTACTTGGGGTGGATCTTGCGGGCAGCGGCGGCTCCGGTGGCAGCTGCGGCGGCAGCGGCTGCGGAGGCTGGTCTTCCGACCAACTGCCACCGCCACCATTTGCAGTCTGAAGGTTTTTGTGGGTTTTTTTAACAGAGACATGATAGGCTACATAAAGATTTACATAGCCTATCACGGCTGGGTTAAAAAAAAAAAACCGCGTACGCAAATGGCGGCAGCTACAGCCGCCGCCATTTGCGTTCCTTGTTTTTGGCCGTCTTAGTCTACATAAATATTTACGTAGACTATTACGGTGAAAATAAAGGGGAAAGCAAATAGCGTAGCGGGCGCTATTTGCGTTCCCCTTTATTTTCGCCGTAATAGTCTACGTAAATATTTACGTAGACTAAGATGGCCAAAAATAAGGAATGCAAACGGCGGTGGCCATAGCCGCCGCCATTTGCATACGCGGGTTTTTTTGTTTTGTTTTTTTACACAGAGCCCTCTGCGGCCGGAAATCCAGCTGCGGACGGCTCTGGCCTGGGCCTGGCCAGCTGCTCTGCAGAGCCACCGCAGAGCACAGCCGGCTGTTCAAGGATTCCGGGGGGAGGGACGGAACGCCTCCCCCCCCACCATAAACATAATCTGCGGAAAGGTAAGTGACTTTCGTACATCCCTACCCCTGATAGGTACACCACACCTTGCCTTATGGTAGAGCTGTCTCTATGACCACCACCCCATTCCAATCCTCCCCCCTCAAATCTGCCCATCCCATCTGCTCATTTATATATTTGTCAGTCCAATAAATATCTCTGAATTGGGCAGGGGGGTACCCACCCACCCCCTCTTAACAGAGCTTCTGTGCCTTTAACTGCTGCAGGACAGGCATACATTCAACAGGTGAAGATGGCATTCTCTCCTTCTCTGTTTCCAGACAGAATGTCTGCCTGTCCTGACAAGAACCAGGAGCACTGCCTAAGCCTTGCAAAAGGGAGTTGGGTACAGTGGTTAGAGCCAAAATGCTGCATCCTGGGGGTCACTGGAAGGGAATTGTGCCACTTAACAGAAAAAAAGGGTCGGTCTTCTTGGCACCTTCTGGGTGTCCCAAGAAGGGAAAATGTGAAATATTAGACGCCTGGATTCAATTCTCTTTTTTGGCAGAGATGGTGCTACTTCGCTATCTTAGAGCGTGGCAGGAAGGAGGGGAAACTTTATCAATGCCCCGAAATCAGACAGAGGACTGCTGGGGGGGGGGGTGTATTGGGGGCTGGAGACCAGGACTCCTGAGACCTTTCCAGCCTTTCTCCATCATTTCCCCACTTGGCTCTGCCCCAAGCTAAGGGGCTGAGAGAGCCAGTGTTCAGCATGGGGGTTGGGGGGGTACAGGACACTGAGTTCCTTCTCTCCTTCCTTTTCTGGGGGTGGAGAAAGCCATCTTTTCACTCCACTCCCCTCTGATCCAACCTGTTCATTTCAACTGTGGTGCAATTAGTTAATTTTAGACTGGAATTCATAATCTTAACTGCCCTGCCTCTTTATATGGTTCCTGAGAGCGATCCCCAAGCCAGTTTTGCCATATCCCAGCAAACTGCTGCAGTGATATTGCTCCCCACCCCATTTTCCCGTGTGCGCACTTTTGCCTATTGCTTCCAAACCCACCCCCCTCCTCCCTCTCTCCTTCCCCCTTCTTGCAATGAGAAGGAAAGAACATTACTTTGGTAAAGCAATAAGGAGAAGGGATTTTACATAACAGAAACTACAGAACATCAAAGAAACACATCACAATAGCGATTTAAGAGAGCATCAGGGAAATGAAAAAGCACTTTAAGGTGAGTTACTACAGGTAGCCTTGAACCCTTTCACTGCAGGGGAGCAAGATGTATTTCTTACTTCTGAGTAAACATGTACAGAAGGGGGGATATGTTAAACATTGAAAGCAGGCTACCTAAAGTGATTGTGTGTCCCCACTACTGCGGTAATGTGAAGGATTGCTGCTGCACTCCTGTGGATTTTCTCAATGGAAATGGGAAAAACTACTTCCATTGGGGAAACAAGAGACCAAAGTCCCCCAGGAAAGAACTACTCCACCTGATGGTTCCAGCACGCCAAGTAAAATTAAATCAATGGGTCTGCACATTTAGTCCTGTGGCTATTGCACTATTGTGGTTTTAGAGGGAAAATAAATTTAAAAAATGGGGTGGGGAGGGTCGGACATAGGATGGGGAGGGTGGTGGCCCTAACACACACACTGGCCAGAGAAAGCAGAAGGGATAGAACAAGGTGAGAGTGGGAGGGAGGGAACAGGCTCTCTTAATGATGACATGGACGAGACTCCACCCAGTAGCCACCCAAACAATTCACAGTAAACTGCCACATGATCTGCCAAGAGCCCCAGGCTAGCTTTGGGATAATCGGGGTTTTCAAGCCCTGTGTGTCCCCAGACGGAGCAGATTTGACTCCAGTAAAAAAGCGAAGCGGAGAGCGAACTAAACCCATCGCTGTGGAGATCCCTCTCTGGTTAATGTTATGGTACTATAATACCTCTAACTAAAGTTTTAAAGGACTGGCTTTGAAAATAAAATTTAAAAAAATGCAGCTGCCTTTTGCAGATGGCTTTTACAGAGCAATAGCAAGGTCACAGAGAGCTGAGCTACTGATATGAGTGAAGGAACGGGAGAAGTGAGACATACTCAGATACCAACTAGCAGGGAAAAATCTTTGTTGAGCATCTCGTGCTGTGCACCTGTCCTGTGCTAATCAGGGATGCTGAAGATTGTCCTTATTCGATGCCTGTTGGTTTCAGCAGCCATAACAATGAACACAAACAATGATTGGGAAAAGGTGTTAAGGCTAGGGATGGTGGAGAATTTCTCCCCGAAACTTCGGGGGGCCGAGCGCCAACGTGTTCAGCCCCCTGAACAAGTTTCGGGGAGAAATTCTCCGCAGCCCCGCACCCCGCACCCCCCCGGGACGGGACTTACCTTTGGCGAATGTCCCTCCTGGCGGCGGGTCCGGCCAGCGGTTCGTCGGGTCTTCGTCCGGGGCGGGAGCGGCAGCCGGTCTTTCGACCGGCTGCCGCCGCCGCCATTCCAATAAAAGAAAAAAAAAACGCCCCCATGATAGGCTACATGACGATTAACATAGCCTATCACGGCTAGATTTGCAAAGTCAGCCGTGATAGGCTACATAAATCGTCACGTAGCCTATCACGGGTGACTTAAAAAAAAAAAAAAAGCGCGTACGGATAATGGCGGCCCCCATAGGGAGCCGCCATTCCCGTTCCTTATTTGGTCACTGTAGTCTACGTAAAGATTACGTAGACTACGGCGAAAATAAGGGCAACGCTATTTGCGTTTATCACGGGGGCGTTTTTGTTTGTTTTTTTACTTTTAATTTCGCGGCCGGGGGAGGCGAGGCGCCTCCTTCCCGGCCTGAATTTCGGCCGGGCAAGGTGGGAATCCTCCCCCCCGGCCTGAATTTCGGCCGGGTGAGGCAGGAAGCCTCCCCCCCGCGGCCTGAACTTCGCGGGGGGAGCAGCGAAGCGCCTCCCCCCCACCGCGAAAAGCTGCGAGACCAGGTAAGTGACTTTCGTGCACCCCTAGTTAAGGCGTCTATGATCAAAGATGACCAAAGATGACCATAAGTTCAGGGAAGATGTACTGGGGAGCAACACATCAATCAAGATAACATACCCAGATGGTAGACCTTTAGCAACGTTTTAGGAAGTCTCAGATTAACCCATTAATAATAATGCCAGAGATGTTCCCAAAGCACTTGGGTATAAAACATGAGATTGTTGGGGGATGGGCAGACACTTCACTTCTGATTGGTGAATGGGTGGTGTAACCATCCACACACCCCTTTTTTGATTGGAAGATGGTTGTGTCATCATTCATTAGGGTCCCCACTTCTGGCAAGAACAAATGTATAAAAGAACAGATAGCGAGACCTCATTGCTCACTTCTTCTTTACTTCGCTCTCTTACTGCTTCGCCTCTGATCTTCATTGAACCACCAGACACAAGGATTTGGGTAACTATGGACCTCTTTAGACCCTTAGACTTCACAACTTACAAATAGTTTTAACCCTTTATTTCTGAAGTTAGAACTTGCGCATTTTTCCTGAACTTGGGACTTCCTCTTATTTCCAAAAATGGAATTTGGAATCATTTCCAAAGTTGAAACTATCTTAGAACCAAACTTGGCTAACCCTTTTAATCACAAATTTGGTTAACCCCTTAAGTGCCATTACATTCTCGGTTCTAGAACTGGGTGAAAAAGTAGGATTTCAGTTGTAATAGTTGATGTAACAATTCTAACACTTACATGTCTTAAGTCCCAGAAACTTTTTATTTAGATGGTAGACCCCTTAAATTTCACTTTAAAACTTTAGCTTCTACATTTAACTACACAGATATCAAGTTTAATTCTTCACATGCCTGGAGGAACTTAGAAATGCTTAGCTTAGCTTTTTACATTCAAGTAGTATGCAGGAGGATGTCAAGGTGACGTTAAAATTGTTAGAATTTTTTAGTTTAGCTTTAAAATGCACGTAGAGTGCAGGAGGGCACTGAGGGGGAGTCATATTATCCAAACAACATTTGTAGTGCCAGCTTAGTCAACTGCAATCCTTTTACTTACTCTTAAATTTGTTACATTCTATTTTACTGCTAATAATGTAATCACAAAGTAGCTTCTAAATTAAGTTCATGTTTCCATCATGCTAATTTTCTTAGGGCGTAATCCTATGCATGTTTAGACAGAAAAAAGTCCTACAACTTCCAGCATTCCCCAGTAAGCATGGCTGGCTGGGTCATGCTGGGAGTTGTAGGCCTTTTTTCTATCTAAACATGCATAGGATTGTGCCCTTAATTCTTGTAATTTTCTTAAATAAAGTGTTTAATGCATTTCAATTTACTTTTGAGTCTGTGGTGGTATTTGCCTTCTTGGACTTGGCTTTGTTACCCACCGGGGCATCTCAAACCCAATTGGTATAAGTTCTAAAGCTAAACAGGACAAATTAACAGTTATATAAAGTTAAATATGAACCTAAGGGATTTTAATATATTAAGCAGTATGAAAGTATTATCAAATAAAACTGAAATAAAAAATAGTTTCAGGGCTGAGCTGTAGGCCAAGATGAGCCAGGAACTGGGAGCCAGGAGTCAGGAATTGCACCAGGAGATTGGGGTTGAGGCCTAAAGCAGGACTGAAGGACAAAACAGAATGCAAGACTGAAGAGTAAACCCAAAGCCAGGACCAAATGCAGTTGTTCCACAAGGAAATATCAGAAACAGCCCATATGCACTTGGCTATTCAATTGCTGGCTAAAATGGAATCTGAATGTATGGTAGAAAACTCTTAAGACTGCTTTTCACAGTCATAAAGGCTGCCATGATATGAAAATATGGCTAATTGTGTCAAGTCGATCATGCCCCAACCGTTCCCCAGGGCTGCAGCGAGAGCAACTACTGTTCCATGAGCAGCTGCCTAGGGAGCACAATTCCTGCAGAGCTGTTGATAAACGATATGACACAACCTCAGGGACACGGACACACACACACACACACACACCCCATTAGGTAGGATAGAAGTTGTATGTGAGGTCTGAGGTTCGATCCCATCCGGTACTTAAGGAAAAGCCTCCACCTTTATTCTTCTCTCATGCATCACAGCTGATGTGGCCACCCTACTGAAGCTAAGTAGGTTTGGGTCTGGGTAGTTCCTGTATGGGAGATTGCCTAGGAATGTGTGAATGCTGCCTTGAATTCCAAGATGGAAGAAAGATGGGATATAAATGTAGTAAAGCAGGTGGATCCTGAGCCTGCTTCTGCTAGGGATGTACGAAAGTTCCGCCACGGATCTCGGGGAGGCCGAATGCCAGTGCTTTCGGCCCCCCGGAATCGGTGGCGGAACAGCCCGCCACCCCCCCGCCACCCCCCCAGGATGGGACTTACCTTGGGCAGATCTTCCTGGTAGGGGTGGACGAAAGTTCCTTACCTGTCCTCGAAGGACGTTCGCGGTGGGGGGGAGGCGCTTCGCTGCTCCCCCCGCGAAGTTCAGGCCGGGGGGGGGAGGCTTCCCACCTCGGCCTGGCCGAAATTCAGGCCGGGGAGAAGGCTTCCCGCCTCGCCCGGCCGCGAACGCGAAAGTTTAAAAAAAAAAAAAAAAACGCCCCCAGATAGGCTACGTGACGATTCACGTAGCCTATCACGGCTAGATCTGCAAAGTCAGCCGTGATAGGCTACATCAATCGTCACGTAGCCTATCACGGGTGACTTTAAAAAAAACAAAAAAAGCGTGTACGCTAATGGCGGCCCCCATAGGGAGCCGCCATTCGCGTTCCTTATTTAATCGCTGTAGTCTACGTAAATGTTTACGTAGACTACGGCGAAAATAAGGGCAACGCAAATAGCGTTGCCCTTATTTTCGCTGTAGTCTACGTAAACATTTACGTAGACTACAGCGACCAAATAAGGAACGGGAATGGCGGCTCCCTATGGGGGCCACCATTATCCGTACGCACTTTTTTTTTTTTTAAGTCACCCGTGATAGGCTACGTGACGATTGACGTAGCCTATCACGGCTGACTTTGCAAATCTAGCCGTGATAGGCTACGTGAATCGTCACGTAGCCTATCAGGGGGCTTTTTTTTTTTTCTTTGATTGCAATGGCGGCGGCAGCAGCCGGTCGAAAGACCAGCTGCCGCTCCCGCCCCGCTCGAACACCCGCCGAACCGCCGGCCGGACCCGCCACCGGGAGGGACATTCGGTGAAGGTAAGTCCCGTCCCGGGGGGGGTGCGGGGGGCGGGGGGGGTTCGGAGGATTTCTCCCCGAAACTTGTTCGGGGGGCCGAACACGTTGGCGCTCGGCCCCCTGAAGTTTCGGGGAGAAATTCTCCGCCAACCCTACTTCCTGGTGTTGGCGGCGGTTCCGGCGGCAGCTGTGGTGGCGGTGCGGCGGCGGCAGCAGCCGGTCTTTTGACTGGCTGCGGCCGCCGCCATTTCCAGGTTAAAAAACAAAACAAAACCAAAAAACGGGATAGGCTACATAAAGATTTATGTAGCCTATCACAGCTAGATTTTAAAAAAACACCGTGATAGGCTACGTAAATGTTTACGTAGCCTATCACAGCTCATTTTTTAAAAAAAACATGCGCGTACACAAATGGCGGCGGCCATGGCCGCCGCCATTTGCATTCCTTATTTTGGCATGTCTTAGTCTACGTAAACATTTACGTAGACTAAGACGGCGAAAATAAGGGGAACGCAAATAGCGTAGCGTCTACGCTATTTGCGTTCCCCTTATTTTCGCCGTCTTAGTCTACGTAAATGTTTACGTAGACTAAGACGTGCCAAAATAAGGAACGCAAATGGCCATGGCCATGGCCGCCGCCATTTGCGTACGCGCGTGTTTTTTTTTTTAAAATCAGCCGTGATAGGCTACGTAAACATTTACGTAGCCTATCACGGCTGACTGCAGGGACGTAAACGGCGGCAGCTACAGCCGCTGCCATTTGCGTCCCTGCTAGCCAGCGGCGAGATGTTCGGCTGCTGGCGGAGCCAGCTGGCGGCTCCGCAGAATTGCTGCGGAGCACAGCCGGCCGGCCAGGATTCTGGGGGGGGGAGGAATGGAGCACCTCCCCCCCTGGCGAGGATTCCGGGGGGAGGGACGGAAAGCCTCCCTCCCCACCATCAGCATAATCCCCGAAAGGCAAGTGATTTTCGTACACCCCTAGCTTCTGCCCCTGCCAAACAGGTACTTAAGGCGGAGCTGCCAGAGGCAGCGCCTCGGCGTCGCGCCAAGTGCGACGCTAAGTGCGCACTTAGCGTCGCACTTGGAGTCGCGTAGGATCTGAAGACCTACCCACCTGCCTCTCCAGAGATACCAGCAGCCACAGATACCAGCAGCAAATAGCAGCAGCAGAGGGCAGCAGCTTTAAAGACGAGGGGGAAAGGGGCAAACGTGGACTTTATCTGCTCCTTCTTAGCTGCTGTTCTCTTTTATCTCTTTTATCTTTTATATTCTTTTATACTGTTGAATCATTTTATACTCTAACATTTTAATATGTGCCTGGGAGGACTATTGGGCAACTCAGGGGGTCGACTAGGTGCCACTATAACTGTTGCCACGGGCAGGGGAAGGTATGGTGTTGGGGGATTAACAGGCCAGCTGAGGAGAAGAGGGGCTAGACGCCTTACAGCTGTCCCCTCTTCTGGTTCTTCCCCCAACCTGATGGTTCCTGGCAGCCTTACCAGTCTGCCCTCGGGTCTGGTGGTGCTGCTGCTGAATGCCAGGTCGGCCCAAAATAAAATCTCCCTCATCCATGATTTGATTGTGGATGAGGGGGCTGACCTTGTATGGATTACTGAGACCTGGGTGGGGGAACTGGGAGGGGTCACTCTCTCCCAGCTGTACCCTCCTGGGTACTCGGTGCAGCACCAACACCAACTCGAGGGTTGGAGAGAGGGGGTTGCCGTGGTCTATAGGAATTCAATCTCCCTCTCTAGGCTTCCTGCTCATTCGAGTGCAGATCTTGAGTGTTTGTACCTTGTGTTGGTTACCCGGGACAGATTAGGGTTTCTGTTGGTGTACTGCCCACCCCGCTGCCCACCAGACTCCCTGCCTGAGCTGACGGAGGTGGTCTCGGACTTGGTGTTGAGGACCCCTAGGATGATGGTCCTGGGGGATCTCAACTTCCATGCCGAGGTCACTGTATCCGGGGCGGCTCACTTCATGGCCGCCATGACAACCATGGGGCTGTCCCAACATGTCATCGGCCCAACTCATATAAAAGGACACATGCTTGATCTGATTTTCTTGACTGGGCAGGAGGATGGTGATCTGAAAGTGGAGGAATTAACATCTGTCCCTTTGTCATGATTAGATCACTTCCTGCTGAGGTTTAGACTCCTGGCAGCCTTCTCCCTCTGCAAGGGTGGGGGACCTATTAAAATGGTCCGCCCCCAGAGGCTAATGGATTTCGATGGCTCTGGGGGATTTTCCTGCATTCCAGAGATGACTCGGGCGGTTGACACTATCACACCCAAGCGCCCTTTCCCTCTGAGCAGAGCCCGGCCAGCTCCTTGGTATACACCTGAGCTGAGGGCAATGAAGCAAGAGGGGAGACAGCTAGAACGCAGGTGGAGGAAAACTCGTGCTGAGTCTGACCGAACACAGGTAAGAGCCCACTATCAAGCCTACTCTGAGTCTGTGGCGGGAGGATGACAAAGAGACAGTTCTTTTCCACCAGCATTGCATCTTCTCACTGTCGTCCAGTGGAGATTTTCTGAGTGGTTCATGGCCTGTTACATTCTGGGCCAGGGAGAGAGACGGTGGAACCCTCGGTGGCACATTGTGATAAGTTTGCAAGGCCCTTTGAAGATAAAGTCGCTCAGATTCGTCATGAATTGGACACCACCATTAATGCAGTTCCATTGGTAGAGGCGTTCAGAGCACCGTCTGGTCCAGTTTTATTGGCTGAGTTTCAGTTACTGAGGGCTGAGGATGCGGACAAGGTGCTTGGCCACGTCCGATCAACCACTTGTGTGCTTGACCCTTGCCCTTCATGGCTTATTAAATTAAACAAGGAGGAGATGTCCGGCTGGGTCCAGGAGGTTGTAAATTCCTCCTTGAGAGAGGGAGTGGTTCCTGCCACTTTAAAAGAGGCGGTAATTAGACCACTCCTGAAAAAGCCTAACCTAGACTCAGAGGATGTTAACAATTATAGGCCAGTGGCCAACATCCCCTTCCTGGGCAAGGTGCTTGAGTGGGTGGTTGTAGGACAGCTCCAGGCAATGTTGAATGAAACAGATTATCTAGATCCATTTCAAACGGGCTTCAGGCCTGGTTTTGGAACGGAAACTGCCTTGGTCGCCCTGTGGGATGACCTCTGCCGGGAGAGGGACAGGGGGAATGCGACCCTGTTGATTCTCCTGGACCTCTCAGCGGCTTTCGATACCATCGACCATGGTATCCTTCTGGATAGGTTGTCTGGGTTGAGAGTTGGAGGCACTGCACTACAGTGGTTCCGCTCCTACTTGGATGGCTGATTCCAGAAGGTGGTGCTGGGGGATTACTGCTCTGTGCCATGGCAATTGTGCCATGGGGTTCCACAGGGCTCTATTTTATCCCCCATGCTGTTTAACATCTACATGAAACCGCTGGGGGAGGTTATCTGGAGGTGTGGGCTGAGGTGCCATCAATATGTGGATGACACCCAGCTCTACCTCTTTCTCTTCAAACCCAGGTGAGGCAGTGGCTGTTCTGAATCAGGGCCTGGGCACGGTAATGGACTGGATGAGGGCCAATAAACTGAAACTCAATCCGGACAAGACGGAGGTACTGTTAGTGGGTGGTTCGTCTGCCTGGCTAGGTGATATTCAACCTGTTCTGGAGGGGGTTGCACTCCCCCTAAAGGATCACGTTCGTAGTTTGGGGGTGCTCTTGGATCCAGAACTGTCACTTGAGGCACAGGTGAACTCGGTGGCACGGAGCACTTTTTATCAGCTTAGGCTGGTATACCAACTACGCCCTTATCTGGACAGAGATAGCCTAGCTACAGTTATCCATGCTCTGATAACTTCTCGTCTGGATTACTGCAATGCGTTATACGTGGGGCTGCCTTTGAAAACAGTCCGGAAACTTCAGCTGGTCCAAAATAGGGCAGCAAGATTGTTAACAGGGACTGGCCAGCGAGCTCATATTATGCCAGTACTTTTCCAGCTGCACTGGCTGCCAGTCCATTTCCAGGTAGGAGTGCACGAAAGCCACTTACCTGGTCTCGCAGCTTTTCGCGGTGGGGGGGAGGCGCTTCGCTGCTCTCCCCCCGAAGTTCAGGCCGGGGGGGGGAGGCTTCCCGCCTCTCCTGGCCGAAATTCAGGTTGGGGGGGAGGCTTCCCGCCTCGCCCGGCCGAAATTCAGGCCGGAGAGGAGGTGCCTCGCCTCGCCCGGCCGCGAAATAAAAAGTTAAAAAAAAACCACGCCCCCATGATAGGCTACATGACGATTAACGTAGCCTATCACGACTAGATCTGCAAAGTCAGCCGTGATGGGCTACGTAAATCGTCACGTAGCCTATCATGGGTGACTTTAAAAAAAAAAAGCGCGTATGCAAATGGCGGCCCCCATAGGGAGCCGCCATTCGCGTTCCTTATTTGGTCGCTGTATTCTATGTAAATCTTTACGTAGACTACGGCGAAAATAAAGGCAACGCAAATAGCGTTGCCCTTATTTTCGCCGTAGTCTACGTAATCTTTACGTAGACTACAGCCACCAAATAAGGAATGGGAATGGCGGCTCCCTATGGGGGCCGCCATTTGCATACGCGCTTTTTTTTTTTAAAGTCACCCGTGATAGGCTACATGACGATTAACGTAGCCTATCACGGGGGCGTGTTTTTTTTTTTACTTTTATTGGAATGGCGGCGGTGGCAGCCAGTCGAAAGACCGGCTGCCGCCCCCGCCCCTGACCAAGACCCGACGAACCGCCGCCGGGACCCGCCGCCGGGAGGGACATTTGGGAAAGGTAAGTCCCGTCCCGGGGGGGGTGCGGGGGGTGCGGAGAATTTCTCCCCGAAACTTGTTCAGGGGGCCGAACACGTTGGCGCTCGGCCCCCCGAAGTTTCGGGGAGAAATTCTCCGCCAACCCTATTTCCGGGCCTGATTCAAAGTGCTGGTGTTAACATTCAAAGCCCTGAACAGCTTGGGGCCAGGTTACCTAAGGATCGCCCCCTCCCATATGTGCCTGCTCGGACCTTAAGATCATCGTCAGCGGCCCTTCTCCGTGAGCCCCTGCCAAAGGAAGTGAGGCGGGTGGCTACTAGGAGGAGGGCTTTTTCTGCTGTGGCACCCTGGCTCTAGAATGAGCTCCCTAGTGAGGTTCGCCTGGCACCTACATTGTATTCCTTTTGGCACCAGGTGAAGACCTTTTTATTTTCCCAGGCATTTTAGCATTTTAGCTTTCTAGACTTTTAGCTTTGCTGTTTTAATTCTGTATTTTAAACTCCTGCACTGCTGCTAGGTTTTATTGTGGTTGTATTGTTATATTGTGGTTTTAATGTTCTATATATTTTAAATTGTTTTATTGTGTGCTGTTTGGTTTTAATTTTTGTGAACCGCCCAGAGAGCTTCGGCTATTGGGCCGTATAGAAATTAAATAAATAAATAAATAGTACTATTTTTTGCATGGAATTTTGCACACTTTCAAATTGTCCTGCAAGAAGATTGGGAGTAAGCAGGCATATACAGATTTTATTAAATCTGTTCTGCCTGTGTTTCTCAGACTGTCAGGAGTATTTCGTTCCGTTGTCCACTCATTGACAGAATCAGAATTTTTTAAGGATGTACGCAAATTTTGTTCCTGTTTGCAAATGCACATTCGTGCTAATGCGCACTTGCGCTAGTGTGCATTAGCACATGTGCATTTGCTCTAATGGGCATGTGTACAAATCTGACCCAAAAGGAAAAACAATGGTCTGCGATCCGAGCCCAGTGAATCTGCACAACTTGGAAAAAGCCATTCCACTGTGAAATTTGCATGTTGGATTCATAGAAATTTAAATTCACTTGAATCCTTTGTGGATTTCTCCAACATCCCTAAGGGTGAGCCTTTACCAACATGTGCATAGCATCTAAAAGTATAAATGGCAAAAGCAGCTCAATGTGCTTATCATATATTTTTCTCTAAATGGGAGCTGAACCCCAGTGGGAAGCCTGAATGTAGTTTGGGGTACTGATGATACGAAGATACAGCTTTGATCATTTTTGAAAATCTATCCCCTAGTGACCAAGTCTAGGGTGTCTGAGCTAAAACTGTCACAATGTTTGAACATCTTGAATCATTATGCACATTAACCTTGAGAGCTATCATGAAAGAACATTCACTGATGCACAGATAACCACAAGCTAGATGGGAGGGGGGGAGACTAGCAGAACAAGGGTTCATGGTCATGTTTCATCCAAGACTGCACATGCTGTAGAAGAGTTTACTAATAAAGATGCAGAGAAGATTTCCCAAGGTCTCAAGGACAAATTTTCAATCAGATCTTTCAACAGCATTGTGGGCAACACCACCATCAATTTCATAAAGAAGTATTAGGCACGATTTAACATGCATACCATCCACTGGACATTACCTCTTTGTGACTTAAATGTTCTTTCAGAGAGGACATTGGAAAAGGAGAACGAGAAGAAACAGCAACCTTGGTCAGCAATTTTCAGTTGCCTTGTGTTTAACTGAAATTTTATTTTAGCTGATTATGGGCATCAGCAATTCCTTTGCACATTCATGATTGACTGCTCACGGAAGTTTGTGGGTCTGTTATGACATCATAATCCTCCAGTGATTTTCCCACCATTTCCTCCTGTCTATCCCATGTTATTCCCACACAGAAAATATGCTGTATTTTTTCAGCCTGTGCAACAGCAGTGCCATGGCCTGCCCAGGTATTTCTTCCATAGCATTAAAAAACTGCTTTATTTGGGGTTGTTGGGGCGTGTGATCAAGGTAAGAATGGCAGTGATGTCGGGGTTGTGGGCATGTTGGTATACTGACCTGCTGGCTTGCTGCCATCCCGGCTTGCTGCCATGCTGTGAGTGACTGAACGCAATGCACTGACTTTTGCTCCTGACTTCAGCTGCTTACTCCACAGCCCAGAATGGCCAGCATGCCAGCAGTTCGCCAGGAAACCGGTGCTTGCGGGAGCAGGGTTCAGGAGTTCGGTGGAGGTTGCTGTCCATCCACATTGTGTGTCAATCACAACCAAACCACCAGTAATCTGCAAGGGGAGGAAAAGAGAAAAGAATCAGGGATTAAATTTCTCGATGCCCCCAGGGAATGAAATGGCTTTTTGCAGAAAAGTAGCCACCCAGTGAAAAGGTAAGGGATGGAATATAATGAGATAGAAACAATTGTGTAAAGGAGACCCATCTAATCCCGCAATGAAACCAGATGGAGAAGGCCCTCGTATTGATGCAGATTTCTGCCCCTGTGTGATGAATGCCTGTATCTCAAATATTGCCAATTATCATTAGAAACCGGGCTTCTTGAGTGGTAAATTAGGAACGTAGCTAAGAATTGTGCCTTGTTATGTTTGAATGTTATGTTACACAGGCAACTAACTTGCTTATTTTTGAAATAAGCAATATCTTATTTCTCTGCCTTTGTGACCATATTGCTATTTGAAGCTTTAATTCATATTGGGGTTTGTTAAAGATATACCTTTTACCCATCTTCTTTTCCCCTGGGTGCTAAAATTAAAAGAGAGAACAATATCAAGACAAATAACAGGAACATCACATGCTGTGGCCCCAGTATGCCACAGACCCAAGTTAGACTCGGGTGAAATTAAAAACAAACACAGGGTTTTTGGTTATATTGTGGTTCTGTCACTTCCAAATTCTACCAGCCATTTTGAAATCTGCCATACTTTTGATAAGACTCCTTATAAGTCACTCTTACATAGATAATATTATATATTGTTGCAAGATGTTAAACATTTTGTCCAACTATGTTTCCCAAGCTACTTAATCTCTTTTGTGTCAAATCATTTTCATGCATGTGCGAAAACATACATCATGTTCAGCATCAATGAGAAACATATGTCTGTAAGAAAAATGGTTTACACCACAGCCTTAAAACTAAACAAACTATGATGCAGTACAACTGTGAGTGACACATGCATGAGCAAAAAAGACCCTGGACATTTAACTGAAGTAAGGAATTTACAGTCTTGAATAAAGGATGGCATAAATGGAAACAGCTGAAATACAACTGTTTCCCACACAAATTGGCTGATCAAGATGGAACTCTGTCTTTGGGTTTGCCTAATTCAAATCTCAGGTTTCAGAATCAAACTAAAAGAATCACATCATGGTCTTTAAAGGTTCTGTTTTGAGCCATCTGCTAAGTGAATCATCCATAAATTATAGACTGGGCAATTTCCTCCATGATTCTCAACAGGAGATAATATTTCCTCATATTATGTGATCCACCTTCACTCTGGACAACGTAGCATACTATGGAGAGCATTGTTGTCCCCCTCCTCTACCTTCCAGGATACCCCACATCCAATGCAGGCACCTACCATGCAAACCACATGTCTCTTGTGATAATTACCATCAACTATGCAAACTCGTAGGGAGCTGGTCTTGGAATCAGAGGGGATAAAGCAACCTGTACATATATTTTGCAAAGACACATACAAGGTAAAAGTGCAGCTAAGCCCCTTTATTAAGTGCTATGTGTGAACATTAGGGATGTGTGAATCAGAAAAACTCAAGCTTGTTGAAATTCACTGAATTCCACCTTGACGCTTGTTCCAACTTATATCCATATGAGATTGTGAGCTTTGATTTTTTTTCCTCTTGCATGAAAATTGGTGCGTATTTTCATGTGCATTTTTCTAAATGTGCACATCAGTTGTGTGCATTTTTCTCTCTGATTAAGGCATGTTTGTGTACACTTTTGAAAAGTACACATTTTTCGAACACATTTTTTTTCTTTTGGAAATGTATGGACTTGGACCGCTGATTGCAGTCGGGTCTGTGTTCAGTTCTGGGAGGTGCAAACTGAGTAAATTCTGGTAAAAACTAAACTGAAACAAATTTCTCATACATCCATAGTGAATATATCCTGGGAAAGGGTTGTCCCTATCCATGGAAGTCTCTGAAGTGATTGATTTTGTTTATTCATTTTCTTAGCCTGTGACTTAGATTTATTTCTGTCCACTTGTTCCCATTTATTTTATATGTATAGATGTCTGGTTGCTGCTTTCATTTTCCTGCTTAAATCATATAAACCATTTAAAATGAGACGCCTCTTTTACAGTTGTGGCTGTGAGGCCATTTATGTAACGGATGCTTCCAGACAAGGCTTTTATTGTGCAATCGCACTACCTCATCCATGAAGTTTTACGGGGTGTTCCCGATTGTGTCTTCAACTTGTAGCCCTCCCGTGTTTTCCCACCACTTCTTCGTTCTTTTTTCTTACCAGAAAAAATCAGTTAAGGAAGAAAAGTTGGAATAAAAGGCCTAGGAGCCCTCTGTCTGGAGGTACTCAAAGTCATTATAGCCATTCCTCATTTTCTTTCTTTCTTTCTTTCTTTCTTTCTTTCTACCAATCTAGTCTCAGGGCCAAACTACATATGACATTAGTCATGTGCTTAAGCCTGATGTGAATGATTTTTAAAAGAGAAATAACCAGCGTTGCTGTATTGGACCATAGTGTGAAGGGAGGGGGCTTTAATCCTTTGCCTTTGCCATGGTCCCAAACAGAAGTGTGCCCCCTCCCAACACGCAGAAACACTTGCTATTTGCACTGGAATGGGAGCTTTCCTCCCATTGTGAATAGCAAGCACAGGGCCATGATGGGTGCAAAGGGTTAATGCTCCCCTCCCTTCCACTCACGCCACAGTCTCAGTCTGGCTTGGCTGCTCCCCACCACTACCAATGATGGCTTTTAATGCTTTAAAAATCATGCATGCCAGGGCTGATCACTTGACTGACATCTTGTCTAGCTGGGCCCTTGCTCACTTCTCTGGAAGAGCTATTATTACCTGGAACCCCCAGCTGGGTGACTAATGTACACGTAGGTAAGGATAACTGTGAACATAATCTAGTTAGATTCCAGTATACTATATTATTATTATTATTATTATTATTATTATTATTATTAATTACATTTATAGCCCAACTCTTTTCTTCTTGCAAAGAACCCAAGGTAACTTATGTGGTCCCCCTCCTCTCCATTTTATCCTCACAATGACCCTGTGAGGTAGGTTAGGCTGAGAGTCAGTGACTGGCCCAAAGTCACCCAGTGAGCTTCATGGCCAAGGGGGGATTAGAATCCCAGCCCAACACTTGAAGCGTTCCACCATACTGGCTCTCACTACACGTTCAACCCCCACCATATGGAGGGCTTCAGGAACGGCAATAAGGATGTGCAGAAGAGGGCAGGACAAACAGATTTGTTCGCATGCTCCCCCTCGTGCTATGTTAATCAAGGGGGTGGATATTGGGAGGGGGAGTATGCACATGGGCTTGAAGCCTTTGCTTATTGCTTTAGATTGAATCACAAATGTTTCCTTTATCATTGCAACGCTGCAAAAAGAAAATGGACCTAAACTGTAAAGTGGGTTGACACAGATTTGAAGCAGACTACAAACAATTTAAAAAGAAACAATCCTCCTCCTAACATTTCACACACCCATTGCTAACTTTCCTATAGCTCCTCGAACAGCAGCACATAAAGAGGATATCCACACTTGACACTATATGTGGGATGAGTACATTCTCTGGAAATTTGCTTGGCTAAGGAAACACAGGGAATTTGTATTTCTCTCCAAGTGAATATTTGCCAAGAAATATTTTCACGTGTTTCAATAGAACTTTAAGGGATTCACAGCAAGCAATCTGTTTTAATCTACAACTGCAACTTCAAGTTTTTACTATAAGGCAAACACCAAAGCAGAAATGTTTAGCAGGATAATTTTTTTAAGTACTTTATTTTTCTGGCTGAGCTACAGGTACCTATGGCCAGTATTTTCAAGACTTTTCTACCCAGTTGCCATATCAGTCCAGCCTTCCTGAACTAGTGCCATCCAGATGTTTTAGCCTACAACTCCCAAAATCCCTGACCACTGGCCATGCTGCCTGGGCTGATGGGAGATGAAGTCTGAAATATCTGAAAAGCACCAGTTGGTGAAGGCTGGTATAGTCATATGCAAGTCTTAAAGTTCCTCAAAGGCTTTGCATATTCTAAACTAATACCAACCTGCCCTAATGCCATACCAGGTTTTAAATTTTCTCATAAAAGGCACTATATTTGCAGGAGACACAAAGTCCCCACGTCTCCCTCTTCTGTGAAACGCAAGTCGTTAACCAAGCCTTGTTCTGGAGTTGGTTCAGTTTTGCTTGCTTCAGAGGGAAGCCCGCTTCAACTCAGGAAGTACTAGATGCAGACTGAGGTGGCCCGATTCTGCTCAAGCTTTGAGCTTTGTCTGAAACTAATGCATATCCCTGCTAAAAATGTACAGTGTAATATACTTACAGTGCAATACATATCTATCTTGCCTGATCTCGGAAGCTAAGCAGGGTCAGCCCTGGTTCGTACTTGGATGGGAGACCACCTGGGAATCAGGCTTCCTGCACTGAGCAGGGGTTGGACTCGATGGTCTTGTAGGCCCCTTCCAATCCTATGATTCTATGTCTATGTCTACTCAGAAGCAAGTGCCACTGAATTCATTGGGACTTAGTCCAAGGAAAGTAGGTATAGGACTGCAGCCATACAGATTTTGTGGCAACAATGGTGGTGGTGAAGTTGTTACCAGGGAAGAGAAAAGGTTCAGCTCACCTCCCCTGTCTCACAGAGGGGCTGGACAGATAGAAGGTCTTCTTATCACTGGCTCAACTGTTCTCATTGTAAATGTCACTGGTTATCAGTATCATTGCCTGCGTTCCTCCAAGCCTAAGTAACTCTGTCTGCCATTTTCTGATCTGCTTGGCTATTACAGAAGGGCAGACGAGGCATAAGCACCTACAAATAAAAAGGACTGTTCAAGTATGAAACTATGTAATGAGTAGGCCAAAGCCTGAGAAAGCACAGGGCAAGGGAAGCATGCAGGGTTAACTTGAGAGTTAAGAGTTAGTGGAGTAAAACAAGAGGGAAAGGATATGGCCATGGTGAGATAACTGGGGAGGGGATGAAAGAGTAAATGAGCACAGGGGAGCTGCACAGAGTGAGGAGCTGCAGAGGTGAAGAAGACAGAAGCTTGCATGTTGACTTGAAATAGCCAGCCATCTCTTGGGCTACAGGTCTCTAGATTGATTTGATTGGCAAAACAAACTCCCAAATCCATTTGTGAACACAAAAGCAGGTATGCTCAAAACAACTGCAATATATCGTAAGTATTTGTTGGCTGGAAAAACTGCCTGATCTTTCCCTGTTCTGACATCAAGATGCAACTGAATGTAGGGCCAAAACAAATACTACTTTAAATGTGTGTCTAGCAGCAGCGTTTGTTTAATTTTTCTCTAGAGTAGGCACAGAGCCCCAATCCAGATCAAAACCCTAGCGTGGTTATGGTGGCTTTAAAGATACAGACATGATAGAGTTCTACAAAATTATGCACAGTGTGGAGAAAGCAAATAGGGAGACATTTTTCTCCCTCTCTCATCATAATACTAAAACCCAGAGTTATCCCATGATGCTGATCAGTGGAAGATTCAGGACAGATAAAAGGAAGTATGTCTTCACACAGGGCATAGTTAATCTATCTATCTATCATCTATCTATCTATCTATCTATCTATCTATCTATCTATCTATCACCTTTCTATATTACCCAATAGCCAAAGCTGTCTGGGTGGTTCTCTTAGTGAACTATGGAATTCACTTCCACAGAATATAGTGATGGACACCAATCTGGATGACTTTAAAAGGGGATTGGAGATATTCATGGAGTAAGGCTATCAGTGGCTTCTAGTCCTGATGACTACATGCTACCTCCAGTATCAGAGGCAGTAGGCCAATGTACACCAGTTGCTGGGGAACATCACTTGGAGGCTGCTGTTGCTTGTGGACTTTCCTCAGGTTGGCCACTGTGTGAACAGAATGCTGGACTAGATGGACCTTGGTCTGATCCAGCAAAGCTTTTATGTTCTTATGAACTGGGGCCTCTGCACTTACTCTAGAGTAAAAAATGAAAAGGAGACAAAGCTGCTAAACACACATTTAATGTAATGTCTGTTTTGGCCCTCAAATTTGGATGGAGTGAGTGATGGGAAGAGAAGAAACTGTGCTGGCTGAACTGATGGGAGTTGTAGTCCAACACATATGAAAGGCACCAGGTCCAGGAAGGTTGCCCTAGTTGAAAAGAGAAGATCTAAACAAGAAGGAGCCAAATTTTCTGGTCCTTGAACAACAACTATTTGTAACTATCTCCCTGTTTAATGCTTTCTCACCTGGTGTAGATTGTCCATTGTTGTGGTTGTGATTCAGTGGGCAATTCTTACTGTCAACCCTTGTTGTATGATTATTCAGAACTAACTGCCAGGCATCGCTCAGTGAAGAATCTTTGCCCATACAACCTGCTTTCGCTGGCAGTTTGTCAAAAACCAAGTCTGGTGAGTGTTGGGGTTTATGTTTTAATTGATGCCGTTCTCAAGGTTGTAGACATTTTAACAAAGAAAATAAATTAATTAATCCCTTTTCCCTGCTATAATGCCAACAACCTTGAAATTAATTAATTAAAACAGGAAAGAATTACTCATTGTTAAAGATCCATCTCGCCCCCCCCACCCTTCTTGAAATAATAATAGCTATTTATACTGTTCAACATGGAATCTTCTTTATGAAACAACCTATTATGCAGAAGAGTCCATCCAGTTTCAAAGGCATTATACATGAGATCCACTAGCAGCAATATTTAACAGAGTCCTATTGTCTGCTGCTCTCTAAATTGCAATTTGCCTTCATAAACTGAAAGGGATTTTTATTTCTCTGGAGGTTTTGTTTGTTTGTTTGGGTTTGTTTTTGTTTTTTTGTGGAGGAAAGGAAGGAAAGAAGAAATATCAGATGTAGGTTGTCAAACAATGTAAGTTTTAAACCAGCCAGGATGTTATAATAAGATCAAGATATCTAAATTGATATTTAAATCTTTTTTAAATCTGAGTTTTAAATCTTTTTACAAAATCCCACCATGCAGCAGTACTTCCAACCGTCAAGATTCTTTGCAGGCTATATCAGAATCTATTTGGCTGAGATATAAGCTATGCATTCTAAGCCAAATGTGGAAGAGACAAAGAGGTCAATTATCTCTTAGCAAAGGCTGCTACAAAGAAAGAGGTTAGTGCAATTAGAACGTAGTATTTAAAATGATTAGTCATTTCTGCTATTCTAATACTACTATATCTTTAAACCATGTGCTGTATTTATTTAATTTGCATAGGGATTTCATTGGTGGGATTTGTTTTGTTTGAGTTTGGGGGGCTAGTATTTGGATTTCTTGTTTGCAGCACTAAATTATGATTCATTTGGTGTACACCACGCAGCATTGCTCTTAAGGAACAAAAACCTCAAGGGAAAATGACAGCCATGTAGGTCGACCAAAATTAATGCAGCAGGCGATGAAAGCCCTCTGACTTGAATGGCTGGGTAGAAGATTGAATTTTGAGCAGTTGCAGTTTGCTGCGGGGAGAGATAAACATGCCAAAAGTCCCTCTTCTACAGAAATATGAAAGGGAGGCCCAGAAGTCCTCCAGGGTGGGCAAGCTGTGGCCCTCCAGATGTTTTGGCCTACAACCTCCATCATCCCATTGGCTATGCTGACTATGGCTGATGGGAGCTGTAGACCAAAATATTTGGAAGGCCACAATTTGCCGACCCCTGCTAATGGCCCTATAGCATCTGGTCTCCCTGCTGTGACTCAAACACAAACCATATTTATAAACCTGAATGGGGCAAAAGGCTGGTACACTAGCCATCTACTTGGGCAGTGTTTACGAGCATGCTATTCATAAATGATGAAGGAACCCCGGTTTATCATGACGTGCGAACCCTCCCAATACGTCATCCACCCTCCTAAGCAACCAAAAAAACTGACCCCCAATGAAGCTCAAAGTAATTAAAATATAATACAAAATGCTTGGGTCCAGGCATGTATTTATTTATTGCATTTCTATACTGCCTTTAGACTAGGACTAGGTGTAGGCAACCTGGTGCCCTCCAGATGTTTTGGACTGCAGCTCCCATAAACCACAGCCAACATGGCTAATTGTCAAGGATTATGGGAGTTCTAATCCAAAACATCTGGAGGGCACCAGGTTGCCTATCCCTGGTCTAAGAGAAACACAGCTGCAAGTGTGTGTTAGTAGCCCTGCCAGTGAGCTGGATATAATCTTGCAATTAAATCAGTTAAGGGCGCAATCCTATCCAGATAGGCGGCCACTTCTGAACTCGGAGGCGACCACCTATCCAAAGCAGGGCAGGAGAAGCACAGAGGGGATTGTTCCCTCCATGCTTCTCCTGCCCTGCATTTTCGGCTAGACAGGCATTTCCACCCTCCCTGCCCCAGAATGACCCCAGACACGCCCCTTTTCAGCCGCTCCATGCTCCTCTTGCAAGCGTGGAGGACAGGGTTGTTCCATGCTGCCTCAGAGGCAGCACAGAAGTGGGGGGAGGTTGGTTCCGAGGTCAGTTCCCGGAAAACAGGATATCCTATAGCCGTCTAGCCACTGTCTAGCAGCCATAGAATTGCTCCCTCCATCACCAAAACCCATGGACCATTAATTCAGCAATCAAAGTTCAACAGAAAACTCTGTGGACAACTTTTCTCAATGGCAGCTTGTTTACAGTAGCTGATTTCCACTTTCAATATACCGCTAGAAGAGATTATTGCTCCATGTTCCAGGGTCTACTTCTAGTTTGCATAGGCCATCAGAAAATTGAATGTTCATCTTAGAATGTGCCCCCAGAATGCTTTGTAAGATGCAGAATTCTATGGCTGATGTGTAGGGGTTCCGCAGCTGATAAAAGGAGATGGGAAAGAGACAAGAAATTTGAAAATCATCAGAGCTGACCAATGTCACTCATTTGGCAATTGTTTTTGTTTGTTTTTTTTAACAATATAAATAACAAGAGCTCCATCCTGGAAAAAAAATGCATGCATTTAAACTTTTCTTAAAAATTACTTTCTTGGCACAAATCTCTGTATTTCTAAGAAGGTCATGCTCTACTCTATCTGGTAAATGCAGAACAAGTCAAGGCCAGAGCACAAATTAAATATTCGACACAGGAATCAGAACATCATGTTTTAAAAATATAAAATATAGCCCCTTGATATTCCATCGTATAATTGACTTTTACTGTTCACTGTAGAGCAATAAAATTAAGAGCTATATTTAAATCAGTTCCCTAACACATACCAATACGCTATAAAGTGAAGTGTGTATAAAATAGATTCTAAAGGGGGAAAAGGAAAAAGAAACATTGAATGAATTCCTTCAGGCTACCTATGTACCTAAACACAAATAGCAATTTGACAGTACACTTCCCTTGCCTTGAAAAGCATGTTCTCACTTAGGGGGAAGACTGCATTGTATAACGGAACAATTCACAATGTTCAGACACAACTTTCAGTCAGAACTCAAAGTATAATGCACAGTCTCTACAAGAATATATAATATAATGCACAAGCTCTACAAGAGCTTAGAATCATAGAATAGTAGGGTTGGAAGGGGCCTGTAAGACCATCGAGTCCAACCCCCTTATTTAAAGGCTTATTTAAAAGGCACATTGGGGTGCAGTTCCTGTAACTGCATCATTCACACGACACCTATTTATTTGTTTATTACATTTATATCCCACCTTTCTTCCATTGTGGAACCCAAGGTGGCTGCGTGTGGTGTCCCCTCCAAGCACTGACCAGACCCAGACCTGCTTAGCTCCAGCATGGTGGCTACCTCAATGTGCTTTCAGACTATGCCCTGGACCCACCTTTTCACTGGGAATCTATCAAAGGAATGATCTTTGCATGGGAAAAATATTATGAATAGGCAAGTCCCTACTTCCTATAAGAACAGATCAGCATGGACTGATCTATAAGGGTGGCATGAGTCCCTCACATGTCCAACATGGCCTGCGATGTACTCATTCCAAGCCATGGTGCTCTCCTGCCATATGCACTGCAGCTTGAGTGAAGATGGCATCTTAGCATCTTTTACTTCAGGGCGGGAGCAATGCCAGTGTGGTGGCTCTCCCATGTCACATCGTTTGTACTCCTAATGCGACAACTTCTTGCACTCCCACATCTATTGCTAAAATAATAATGATTTATTTCATTTCTATACCACCCAATAGCCAAAGCTTTCTGGGTGGTTCACAGCAATTCACAAGATGAAATGCAGCATAAAAATTTAAATATACAAAATTTAAAACCATTCAAACAGCTAAAAATAATTTCAATAAAATATTAGACCTGTTCAAAGAGCTGGCATAAATGCCACATCATATGCCATTAAATGCCTGGGAGTAGAGGACAGTCTTCATCTGGTGCTGAAAAAATGACAGTGTTGGCACCAGGTGGGCCTCAGTGAGGAGATCATTCCACAATTGGGGGGCCACCACTGAAAAGGACCTTGTTGCCACCTTCTGAGCCTCCCTTGGAGGTGGCACTTGGAGGAAGGCCTCAGTTGTTGACCAAAGTGTCTAGGTCGGTGCAGGTCACGAGAGGCGCTCCATCAGGTATTGCAGTCCTCAGCTGGGTAAGGCTTTGTAGGTTAAAACCAGCACCTTGAACTGGGCTTGGAAACATACAGGCACCCAATGTAAGTGGGCCAGAATTGACATTATATGTTCAGACCTACTGGTCCCAGTTATTAATAAAAGGTTGCATATGAATGCAGGAATTACTCCCTGGATGTGAATACTTTTAATGTGCATGATTACTAACTAAGAGAGAGTCAGGCCCCTGCATGGTCAGGTCTGCAAGCATTCAACTGGAAGGGCCAGAGGTGAGTACATTATTCAGGTCAGGGTCAAGTCAAGGTCTGGAGCAGCAGACAGATCAGAGGGGCCAGGATTACCATAGCCAAGCAGGTGATCAGGTTAAAAAGGCGGCACTTCCAGAAAAGAGAGGTAAGGGAAGGCAACAGAGTCTGTATGGCTATGTGTTTATAAGTTGTTCAGACTGAGAAACCAACAGTGAAGCAACAGTGTTACAATGCCCTAAAACCGGTCATTTTAGTTTTCCATGTTGTGGCTGGAAGAGCAGACTCTATTTGGTGGAAGCCATCCTGTCATGTCCATCCTGAAGCCTCTCAGTTACGCAAAGCAGTGGTGCGGGTGTAGTGGTTAGAGTCTTGGACTGGGACTTGGGAAACCTGGGTTCTAGTCCCTAGTTGGCCATGAAGCTCACTGGGTGAATTTGGGACAGTCATTGACTCTCAGCCTAAGCTACCTCACAGGGGTTGTTGTGAGGATAAAATAGAGAAGAGGAGAGCCATGTCAGCTGCCTTGGCTTCCTTGCTAGAGGAAAAATGGTGGGATATAAATGTAATGAACAGACAAGTCCCTGGTCCCCTACAAAGAGCCATCAGGTGCTTCTGTTCCACTTTTTGTTATCTCTGTTGTTCTCCACTTCTCACAATAAGATGTTCCTGCTGGCCTCACAAAATGTATGCAGTATGCAGTAGTTATTCATCGAGAAAATATAATAAAATAACCATTTTGTGAGGTCAGCAGGAACATCTTATTGTCTTATGCTGTCACAGAGAAGCTCTTTGGAATGGTTTTGATCATCCTGTTGTATGAAATTATGAAGCCAGCCACTACATAAAAACCAAGTGTGACTTGAGATCAATGTTGATATGTGTTCATTAGTGTGACTGGTGGTGATCCAAGTTGTATTGGAAGCATTTTTGGCCATGCTTCATGGGTTCGCATGCTTCTGGCAAAAAGCTGACGGCAGACTCACGTGACTTTTTGCCATAGGAACATTCAGTCTGGGCAAACAAAGAAAGATTGCACAAGGCAAAGATTCATTTAATGAAGCCATCCACATAGTTCAAGGATATGAGCCAAGTCACAGCCATATGTTACTGCGGAAGGAAAACAAACAAATAAGCAGGCCCAGCTCTTTCCATCTCTTCCCGTAAAAAAAGACAGATTCTCCATCGCTGTGGTCATTCTGGCTGCTTTTCTTTGCAGCAACCAATTTAAGTCATTATTCCTGAATAGAGGTAAACAAAACTGGACATGCTTGTTTAAATTAAAAAATCACTTGTGTGTAACCTTTTAATAAGTACCAAGATGCCCAACATGGGTGAGTCCCTGCTTTCTTTCTCCATTCCCAACTGGTTTTCCACACCTTCTTTTTCCTTGTCCCTAATCTGTTTCCTAACATCTTCCTTTGTGGGCACCCTGCTTCCTCCATCTCTCCTTCCCTTGTACCTCTTGGCTCTTGCTTACTGCTTCATCTGCCTTCAGGTGACTTCCTCTTGATCCCAGCAGCAACCATCCAATTCTCTTGTTCCTTGCTTCTCCCTGCTTGCTTTGGTTAGTCCAGAGCCAGCTTCCCATCTCTTTGCTCGCATTTCCTCCATTAATACCTTTCCCCCACAGCTTTCCAAGCACAATGGGCTTCTATGCCAAGTTGTTTTGCAATTGTGAATTTTAAATACTGATCATAAGATCAGGATTGCTCTGCAAGCAGTCCCCTTAGTGCTGCAGAACTGGTCCCAGCAGATGCGAGCTGGTTAAACCAAGAGTGCAGACCAGTCAATTGTTTGGCATCAGTTGGCGGTTTCAAGCTGCCTTGCCAGTTAGGGCTTGGAACTGAATTCATGCTAATAAGCATGTGAGAGATCATTGGTGAGTCACAAATGCACTGAAGCTGGAATACGCAATCAGTTTTCCTGCATATTGCTCCACCGCAGTTCCTAGAAGATACAGGTGTCTGAGAAGATCTCCCTGAGGTGCTACGTCACAGAAGGACCACACCCAGCCCTTGACCTTGCCTTCCTCTGAACCTTTCAGGAGTTATTCTTCCTCTTGGGCCAGCAAAGCCATTAAGAAGGCTCAAATGCACACATGATCATAGAGATATGGGACATTATGTGTCCGGATACTTCAGCGTACCTCCTAGACTTTGTATTTGCCTTCTTTGCATCCCATTACTGGTCCACAGACCATTGGTTACTTCCTTCCACAGCTTTACCATCCTGCAAACCTCAACAATAGCAGGAAGAACTGCAAAGCACTGTATAGATTGATTAGTTCAGTGGTGGGAAACTGCTGAACTAGTTCCATTGGCCATGCTGTCTGGGGCTGATGGGAGATCTAGCCCAGCAACATATGGAGGGCCACAGGTCCCCCACCCCAGGTTAGTTCAACATACAAATCTTTCCCATGATCTAAGTCAAGAAGACCATGCATTATGTTTAATTTATTTTAATGCTTTCGGTTCTGTGCATGTAATACATAATTCTCAAAGCCAGGAACCAGAAAGTGCTCTATACAAATCAACATGGAGTTATTCTAATCATTGGTTGGCCTCATGTTTTCCCTTTGCATCTTCAATTGTATCATGGTGTCAAATGATTATTTTTCTCCCCCTTGGAAGTGTCAGTTGACCACATAGTATACAATTAAACAAATAAAGATGCTAATTTGAAGCGTGCCCTAAAGGCTTTAATATTCCTTGCACTATAGCAACGTACAGAGTCATTCCTATTTAATTAGTTAGGCCAAAGTATTTGCAAAACAATTACAAATGTAATTTAATTCTGGTGTTTGGTAAACAACCAGGGATTCGTTAGCTGCGAACTTATGACCTACATGTTGAGTTTACTTTACAAACTACTAATAAACTGGTCAGATAGAAATAGCAATTAAAATGCATATCATGGTGAGCCACGAATAGATGGTTAGATGATAGACACAGATAAAAATATAACATGTGTTCACCTGAGCTTACCTTTTTAATAAATGCCACACCACATGAATCAAATGTTCCTCCTTTCTCTTCACGCAACAGTTCTCAGTACTATTCAGAACAAGGGGCATATGCATTGGAGGGGGCAGCAGGAAGAGGTACACTTTACTGGGGCCCAGAGAGCCAGAGGGGTGGCAAAGAAAACCAAAGAACCGACCTTGGAGCCCGTGCTCTGAGGTTGGTTCCTGGAAAACTGACCTCCCCCCACGAAGAGACTGAGAAATAATTATATATGGTCATTATACCATTGCTAAAACAACAAATCTAATGGTGGCCTAAGACTTTGGCACAGTACTCTGTGTGTGTGTGTGTGTGTGTGTATAATATATATATATATATATATATATATATACACACACACACACACACACACACACACACATGCCCTGTGTACTTCAGAGCATGATGTGTGTATTGGTATGTGACATTAGCAAGATAAAATCATCCCCACTAAAGAAAAAAACCATATATCTATGCTTCTTGGACTTTTTCATTCCAATAAATAATAATTTAAGAGTGTGTGTATGAGGTGCACAATAAAGGAAGGGTTCTGATAAACCACTAGTTGTCAGGGCAAAGCATAGTAGAGGGGAGAAAAGGATAGACTTTACAGGTGCCCAGAGATCCAGGCACCAGGCCAGTATGCAACTCTGTTACTATGAAGGGGGTGGGAAATGAGGCTAAGATCTTGCTTGAGGATATTGTGGGGGGGGGATTACTAGTGCTGTGCCAAAAATTTCTCCCACATTTTTTTCGGCTATTCTCATTCAATTGGATAGAAAAGAAATTGCTTTCGAAAACAAACCCAAAGGGGGATAAATTTTGGAGAAATTCTCATGGGTAGGGTTTGCAGTTCTTATGCTTACCTTACTTATGAGGTAGCTGAGGAGAGTGCATGAGTGCCATCGTATAATAATCTCTGTGGCAGCCTGTGGCCTCCTCGGCTTCCCACACTTCAGTTAAGGCCATAGTGAGGAAGACATCATGAGGCAATTCCTCCCATGGGGCTTTTTCAGTTCAGAAAGTGCAGGTGGCCTGGGAAGCTGCAGAGCAATGGAAAGATGTGTAATAGAGAGAGAAAACACACACAGCACGCCCGGCCACTTCGCAGTGATCAGGGAAGCTCAAAAATACCATCAAAAGAAATTCAAAATTCTGCCTCAGAAGAGTGGAAGCCTCACCACAGTTGATACTGTTGCCACCTGCAGAAGCAAAACAATAAACCAAAAACCGTGAGGAAAAAATAACGAAAGCTGTGCTACAACCCCTGCCAACAGTGAGCCTACCTGTGAGAAACTGTTGGAGAATTTCTCCTCCCCTAGGAGAAATTCAGTAACATTATCCCCCCAATTTCTCTGCCCACAAATAGGCTGGAGAATTTTGAGAGGCCGTTTGTGCACAGCTCTAGAAATTACCCTATATCTATGTATCTGTTATCCAGATCTTGTGAGATTTGCCATTTTACTCCTAGAAGAGAATTGCTCATGTGTATAGGGAGGGAGTGCCTTGTGTGCATCAGAGCATGATGTGTGTGCTGGTAGGTGACGTTAGCAAGAGTTGGGCCTTTCTGACCACCAGGCGTCACAAGAACACATATTGGCGTCCAGAGGAGATGAGGATTTTTTTTACTAAGGTAAACAATTTTAAGGGCTTCTGTTCTCAAAACATTTGGTGATATTTTTAGAAATTTGGAGATATAAGGGCCAAACTAGACATGATGCTAATATTAGTAATATGTGCCTTGCAGTGTCATGTTCATTGTTCATTTCTGGTTAAAAGCTACCAAGGTAGGGGGTGATTTCCATCAGGACCACAGTACATGGGGACACAGTTAACACTTTCTTTCCCACTGAAATCTAGATGACAGTTGTACACACACCCTGCGGTGACCATTAGCTCCAGAAGGCAAGCTCCATTACGCAATTTTAAAATACAACCACAGCACTTCAAGTGATGGATATGGCACAGGGTCTAGTTTGTCCCGAACTTCTACTGTTGTTACCTAACTTGGCACCAAGGGCTCAAAAGACTGAAGATCCACAATGTACTGAAATAATTACTCAAAGTATTAAGCAAAAAAAAAAAAAATGCAGGAGAGATGGTGCAAAATATTTCTAATCTTCATCTAAGGGCGCAATCCAAAACCTCCAAACTCAGAGCCCTATCCAAAGTAAGGCAGGAGAAGCATGGGGGGATTGTTCCCTCCGCGCCTCTCCTGCCCGGCTTTTTCTGCTAGACAGCTGTTTTCGGCTTTCTAGCCACAGGGGGCCCAAGCAGTAGAAGAGGTTGCTGTACAACACATAGGATGTGTTGTACAGGCAGATCCACTCTCCCTGCCCTGGAACGCCCCCAGCCCCAAACCTTCTCAGCCGCTTTGCACTTCTCCGCGCTGCCTCCGAGGCAGCGCAGACATGGGGGGAGGTCAGTTTTCCAGGAACCAACCTCAGAGCACGGGCTCCAAGTTCGGTTCCCAGAAAACAGCATATCCTATGGCCATCTAGCTGCTGTCTAGCGGCCATAGGATTGCTCCCTCCAAATCTTGTTTTCAGATTTTACTTATGAATCCAACTGAACACTAGCAGTAATGTAAATTATGTTGCACCAGTGTAATCGCCCTTTAGCACAATGCCAATAGTGTTAGTTGATGTGACTTTTTTACAGGAAATCCCATCACACAGCTAACATTAGTCTTGCACTAGAGGTCCCTTGCGCTAGCACAAGGTAATTTACATTAGCACTAACGTCCAATTGGATCCTGCCCAAAATGCTTATGGAGCCAAGAGTTTTTGTCTGTGTTCTACATATTTGTTGTTCTGGTCATTAAGTCGTGTCCAACTCTTCGTGACCCCATGGACCATAGCATGCCAGGCCTTCCTGTCCTCCACTCTCTCCCGGAGTATGCTCAAGTTCATATTCATTGCATCGGTGATGCTATCTAGCCATCTCATCCTCTGCCATCCCCTTCTTCTTTTGCCTTCAATCTTTACCAGCATCAGGGTCTTTTCCAGGGAGTTTTCTCTTCGCATTAGGTAGCCAAAATATTTGAGCTTCAGCTTCAGTATCTGTCCTTCCAATGAGCAGTCAGGGTTGATTTCCTTTAGATTGACTGATTTGACCTCATTGCAGTCCAGGGGACTCGTAAGAGTCTTCTCCAGCACCACAGTTCGAAAGCATCAATTCTTCGGCACTCAGCCTTCCTTACAGTCCAGCTCTCACAGCCATACATTACTACTGGGAAAATCATAGCTTTGATTAGACGGACCTTTGTCGGCAAGGTGATGTCTCTGCTTCTTATTGTGCTGTCTAGGTTTGCCATAGCTTTCCTCCCAACCAAGGAGCAAGCATCTTTTAATTTCATGGCTAGCACAGTCACCGTCTGCGGTGCTCTTGGAGCCCAAGAAAATAAAATCTGTCACAGCTTCCATTTCTTCCCCTTCTATATGCCAGGAAGTGATGGGGCCAGATGCCATGATCTTCGTTTTTTTAATGTTGAGTTTCAAACCAGCTTTTGCACTCTCCTCTTTCACCCTCAACAAGAGGCTCTTTAGATCCTCTTCGCTTTCTGCCACTAGGGTGGTATCATCTGCATATCGGAGGTTGTTGATAATTCTCCCAGCAATCTTAATTCCGACCTGTGATTCATCCAACCCGGCATTTCTCACGATGTACTCTGCATATAAGTCAAATAAGCAGGGTGATGATATGCAGCCTTGTCGTACTCCTTTCCCAATTTTGAACCAATCGGTTGTTCCATGTCCGGTTCTTACTGTTGCTTCTTGACCCTCGTACAGGTTACTCAGGAGACAGGTAAGGTGGTCTGGTACTCCCATCTCTTTAAGAATTTGCCAGAGTTTGTTGTGATCCACACAATCAAAGGCTTTAGCGTAGTCAATGAAGCAGAAAGAGACATTTTTCTGGAATTCTCTTGCTTTCTCCATGATCCAGCGAATGTTGGCGATTTGATCTCTAGTTCCTCTGCCTCTTCGAAACCCCGCTTGTACTTCTGGTAGTTCTCGGTTCACATACTGCTAAAGCCTAGCTTGTAGGATTTTGAGCATAACCTTGCTGGCATGTGAAACGAGTACAATTGTACGGTAGTTTGAACACTCTTTGGCATTGCCCTTCTTTGGAATTGGAATGTAAACTGACCTTTTCCAGCCTTGTGGCCATTGTTGAGTGTTCCAAATTTGCTGGCATATTGAGTGCCACACTTTAACAGCATCATCTTTTAGGATTTTAAATAGCTCAGCTGGAATACTGTCATCTCCGCTAGCTTTGTTGTTAGTAATGCTTCCTAAGGCCCACTTGACTTCACTCTCTAGGATGTCCGGCTCAAGTTCAGTGACCGCACTATCATGGCTAACAGGGACATTCAGATCTTTCCTGTAGAGTTCTTCTGTGTATTCTTGCCACCTCTTCTTAATCTCACCTACTTCTGTTAGGTCCCTGCCTTCTTTGTCTTTTATCATGCCCGTCTTTGCACAAAACGTTCCCTTGAGATCTCCAATTTTCTTGAAGAGATCTCTACTCTTTCCCATTCTATTGTTTTCTTCGATTTCTTTGCATTGTTCATTTAAGAAGGCCTTCTTGTCTTTCCTTGCTATTCTCTGGAACTCTGCATTCAGTTGGATATATCTTCCCCTTTCTCCCTTACTTTTCTCTTCCCTTCTTTCCTCAGCTACTTGTAAAGCCTCATCAGACAGCCACTTTGCTTTTTTGCATTTCATTTTCTTTGGGATGGATTGAGTTGCTGCCTCCTGAACAATGTTACGGACCTCTGTCCATAGTTCCTCAGGCACTCTGTCTATCAGGTCTAATCCCTTAAATCTGCTCCTCACCTCCACTGTATTTTCATAAGGGATATGATTTAGGTCATACCTGAATGGTTTAGTGGTTTTCCCTACATTCTTCAATTTCAGCCGAAATTTTGCAACAAGAAGCTCACGATCTGAGCCACAGTCAGCTCCAGGTCTTGTTTTTACTGACTGTATAGAGCTTCTCCATCTTTGGCTGCAAAGGACATAATCAATCTGATTTCGATATTGACCATCTGGTGTTGTCCATGTGTAGAGTTGCCTCTTGTGCTGTTGGAAAAGAGTGTTTGCTGTGGTCAGCGTGTTCTCTTAGCAAAACTCTATTAGCCTTTGTCCTGCTTCATTTTGTCCTGCTTGTCCTGCAAGCAAGTCCAAGGCCATGCTTGCCTGTTATTCCAGTTATTTCTTGACTTTGTACTTTAGCATTTCAATCCCCTATGATGAAAAGGACATCGTTTTTTTGGTGTTAGTTCTAGAAGGTGTTGTAGGTCTTCACAGAACCGATCAACCTCAGCTTCTTCGGCCTCTGTGGCTGGGGCATAGACTTGAATTACTGTGATGTTGAATGGTTTGCCTTGGATTCATACTGTGATCATTCTATCATTTTTGAGATTGTACCCCAGTACTGCTTTTCCCACCCTTTTGTTGACTATGAGTGCTACTCCATTTCTTCAAAGAGATTCTTGCCCCCAGTAGTAGATAGAATGGTCACCTGAATTAAATTCACCCATGCTTGTCCATTTTAGTTCGCTGATTCCCAAGATGTCGATGTTCAATCTTGCCATCTCATGTTTGACCACCTCCAGCTTATCTTGATTCATTGATCTTACATTCCAGGTTCCTAAACAATATTGTTCTTTACAGCATTGGACTTTCTTTTCACCACCAGACACATCCACAGCTGAGTGTCCTTTCGGCTTTGGCCCAGCCGCTTCACTCTTTCTGGCGTTACTTGGAAATTCCCTCTGCTCTTCCCCAGTAGTATATTGGACACCTTCCGACCTGAGGGGCTCATCTTCCAGCGTCATATCTTTTAGCCTCGTGATATGTTCCATGGGGGGTTTTTGGCAAGAGTACTGGAGTGGGTTAATTTCCTCATTTACTCAACCCTCCAAACTATTTATGAATTTAGGGCAACTTAAAAAGTAGCTTTAATGTTAGGTGGGAGGAGATGGGTGTTTAAGTTGTTTAAGGGGGGGCTATTGTTATATCTGAACAATAAAATATTATTCTGCTTATAAATACACTTAAAATATACATTTTAATTGTTGTTGTATTAGCATCAATAAATATAACAGTAAACTGCAATAGATGATCAGTTAAAGGCTTCAGCCTGCTACAAAGGCTATTGGGCATGGCCTGTGGTTTTTTACGTTAGTGTCACAAGCAATAGAAACGGATCCTGCTCCCTTATGGAGTAGAGCAAGCAGTAGTGCTGGTGTTTGTCCTGGTATTTTCCTGTTGCTAGGCAAAGACAGCCAACCACTGAATAAGGATTGCCAGATGGTCTGAACATTCTGATGCTACTAGTCCTAGTAACAAGCTAGTCAAAGCATTCACCACAAACACATACGGAGTCAGCCAAGCAGAGGCTCGTTAATCATACAGAAATAATTAAGTCTCACTATATGTCTAGTGCCTAGCACCAACATGTAACATAGGCAGATGTAAACAGATGCGCAAAGCATGTGTGTTTAGCAGATGAAAGAGCTATCTGTAAAAGCACTTTAGGCTGTGCTGTGTAATACTTCACAGATTAGAAAGGGCTCAAAAGAAGAAAAAAATATGTAACGATGTTGAATTAAATCATTTATAATCATAGAATAGTAGGGTTGGAAGGCACCTATAAGACCATCAAGTCCAACCCCCAATTTAAATTTCATCTACCTACCTACCTACCTACCTAATCACAGACTCTCCCTCACACAGTGTAATATAATCTAAAGCTGTTTAAAAACTTCAACATAAAACAAACAATTGTCCCAATATATAAATGCTCATTCTTTGCTTGCATCTCCTGGTCATGCTCTAGTATCAAAGATACATTGCCTTCTGCTCCCTGTGGCCCCTGATAATCATGGCTGAAGACAGATGACAGTTGAGGAGACAGGAGAAAAGACATAATGTTGATCTGGTTTGAGTACAATTATGTATCAAAAGTAGGGACAGACAAATCAGCCTATTTCCTATCTGTGTCAGTTTCACATCTGTTCAATCATAATTATTTATTTGTTATCATTTATATACCACCTTATCTGCTAAAAATCCATCAAGGCAGTGTACAACAATTCAAAACAATAAAAACCTGCAACAATAAAAACAAAAAAAAAATTTTTAAAGTAAAAACATTAAATCTATTCCATTTCCGCATCAGTCTGCAATAAAAAGCATAAAAAATTGCACTTATTTTTGTTCACAAGTTCCACTAAAACACACATTTTGGTACGTACTTTAAAACATTCACTTTTGTATGCAATTTATCTTAAGTTGTATGCATTTTTGAGCTAAGAACTCTTATCACAAAATCTGGAGAAGTGCACAGTCCAAGAGATAACTGCGTTATAATCTATGCATTTGGATATGAGGCAGCCAGGGGGCTACTTAGACAACGTCTTGTTGACGTGGACCGTCAGCAGGATTCAGGATCAATCTCCAACCCCAGCCTATATGATAGAGTGCCCTGGCCTTTTAATCTGGCAAAATACCTTGTTACGCTCTCAGTTCAAAGATATCATAGAGCCTTCATATTAGCCCAAGTTAACACACTTCCCTCAGCTGTCCTTGGAAGGCAGATATAGAAAAATTCCTTATCGTGAACCTAAGTGCCCATGCAGATCAGGGGAGATCGAAACAGTGACTCATGTTCTCCTGGTTTTTTTTTATTGGGATGCACATAAAAGTTTTATTGAACCATTTTTAGTTAAATTGCCAGGACGTCCAGACACCTTTTATGTTTATTTACTTCTTTCCGATGTAAAAGCACATATCGCTCTTAATGTTGCCAAATTCTGTGCAGAAGTGATTAAAATACGCCAGGCTTTAATTTGAGGTTTTATTATGCATAATTTGTGCTATGTGCTCTTTCTTAGTTTAATAATTATTTTTATTGGATTTTGTATAATGTTATAAATCTATTTTGCTGGTCAGTTGACCGTAATAAATTATTACTTACTTACTTCTGTACATTTCTCCTGGAAGTGCGAATTAGAACAGTTCGCTTAAAAATGTGGACTGAACAAAGGTCTTCCCCATTACCATTCTATGCTCAATGGGCTATTTAGATGTCCTCTTTTTTAAAAGAATATTGGTCAGTGTGGTATTTGAACATGCACAACACCAAAACAACGCCAGGGCATTTTACAAAACTGATTAAGCACCTTCTATAAACAAGCAGCCTATGGCAAAATGGCCATAGTATCAAATGCTGGGGCAGTTTTCTTTTCTCTGGTGTTAATATATCCCAGTCTTGTCTTGCTTGCAGCATCCTTGCTTCTCCATTCTTGGGAACAAACTACCAGCCATGTGGCATGTATCAGATTGCATCTTGGTTTTTTTGTGATATGGTCAAATACCCACCAGGGACAAGACTGAAACCATGAAATAAATACTTCGCACATGACCTAAGCTAGAATCCTGTTCTCCAGAGGCAAAGGATGAGTGAATTAACATACAGTGTCACATAGCCCTTCACTATTGATTAGTAATTATTCTTTCCAAATGAAGCAAGGACTTAGGATGTAAAGTCATCTGCAGTATATTCTGTGAAAATCCAAGACTTCAGAACGCTTGACCTTATTCAATCAGTCACTCCGATGATTGATGAAGAACTGTTAGATCTCACTGAAATGCAGTTAAAAATCTCATTTAATTCCAGCCATTCTGAACAACAAGGAGATGTGTTGGTGAACCAGGTGTAAAGCAGCAATTGTCATTACATGAAGCACAACTATAAAAATTGCATAATATTTTATAACACTCTTTATGCCAAGTTGAGTGTCCATCCAAATGGACTGATTGAAATCAATTACCAATACAGTTCGGTTTTTTAAAAAGGAAACTTTAAAAAAAAAAACTGAAATAAGTCTGGGGTAATGGAACATTTGTAGATGGAGATATTTATTTATTTATTTATTTATTTATTTATTTAAATGTATTGGAACAATACTTAGAATCCTTACTTCTTTGGTGATCAATGATCAGAAATTGGGAAGCTTTTTGAAAAGGATTTTTTTAAAAATCTTTTTCAGCCATTCATTGGGGGTGATGCAGATATAGTGAAGCTTCCCCCCCTAAAATTTCAGAGGCAGCATTGATGCTCACCTTACTAAGAGTGCAGTCCTACCAGATTGACACTCTTTAGATGAAGGTCTCCAATTTCTGGCCATACAAAGCCCTCCAGCAAGAGCCAGGCAGGGTAAGTGGAGTAACTGAGGAATTTTCACCTCATGCTTCACCTTAAAAATAATTTTCAGTTAGACAGACCTCCCAGCCGATCTAGCTGACTTACCTTGCTTGGGGATCTCTGCCCTCTCCTCTCCACCCAATATCACGGCCCCTTTCCTTCCTCCCTAAACCCTCTTCCAAGGTTGCAATAATAACCTCGGAAGAGGAGCTGCTGTGGACCTTTCCACAGTGGCTGGGAGGCCTGGGGGTGAGGGACTTGCCACTCGGGTTCCCACCACTCTCCTCCCCAGGTTATAGCTATGTCTGTGGCCTGGGGAGGGGAGGGGAATCCACACCATTCCTCCCAGGGACCATAGTATTGCTCTGTTAATCTTACAAGTTTTTATCGTTCCCTTGCTTTTTTAACTTGGAAAAAAACACTCTGCACTGCTCAGTGGCACAACTTTCTGCCCGCAACACTTCCTACGGTGCCTTGGAACCAATATCATGTTGCATCATTTCATTCCCAAAGTATTCTGGGAAGTGCAGCTGCAGAAAATGGTATGAAGCTTTCTCCACAGCTTCCTGCCACTTTCTGGAATGTCTTAGGAGTGATGAAACATCATTTCCAGCCAGCAAAAAGCTGCAGGGAGAGCGCCTCTGTGAGTGGCTCAGAATTTAAAAAAAAAGTTTGAAAAACAAGGCAAAACATGGAAAACCCTCAGTCATCATCTCATAGTGGCAACACACACATGGTGAAAATTTCAGCAAAATTTATCCCACCACCCCAAGAAATAGTAGAAAATGGGCCCATCTTCACAGGGAGGAAATATTTTCAGGAAACAGGAAGGAATTTCAGCCCAGCCTTAATACTGACACAATCTATCCCTAAATCACAGATAAATCCTGAGAGAAAATGGAATCTTCTAAATCAAAATATTAGATTCTCAACTCTTTTCTTTGGAACATTCCACATTGGATGGATGGACTGGAGGAAGGTCATTCATATCTAATATCCAGAAGAACAGGCTGTTTGTTTTTAATTGGCACTGTCATCCAATTAAAAACATCTCAGTTGATTAATGGCTTACTGATTAATTGATTAATTCATCAATTAAATATGCATACTAATGCAGCAAGAGCCTTCTTAGACAAGGAATTTCCTTTTGTGCGAAAGAGGGAGGGATATGCTCTTCTAAGATGCTATCTTCTCCTTGCAATTTTTCTAATTACTTTTATTAAAAATAATGAACAATGTTTTGACAATCCACTGCCCCATTAATCAGTGACACTTTTTAATTAATCAAAAAGTTTTAAATCATTTAATCTAACCGATTAATCAACCAAAATTTTGTACTTGTTAACATGAAAATATCAATAGCAGTGCTGTTACTGGTGTGTGTAAACAGTGTTGTTATTATTGATATTTTCATTTTTATATTTCAGCTATCCTTCTCATAGCAGAGACCCTTTCTATTTTTCCATTTCAGATAAAGAACTTTCCTTCCTCTTTTTTGACTGCTTCCTGTACTTTTGGTACAGTGCTCAAAATCAAAGAAAAAAGGAAGTGAAATGGTTTTGAGAGAAGTGGGATGCATTCAAAGTGGGAGAAAAAAGAAATGGTTTCATCCAGATTAGAGCTGAACCGAATTGACCAGGACCATTTCTCAGCCATTTCACCCACCTTTAAATCGGCTATCTTACTGAACTCAGTGGGGCTTACTTTTGGGCAGACACATAGGATTGTACTGTTAGTCTATCAAATACTTTCTGGTGCTCGCTATTCAGATCATCTTAGACCAGTCCTCTTCCATCTGCACTAGCTTCCTGTTTGTTCCTGCTTTAACATCATTTTCCCATAGCCCATCAGATTAATTCAACATAGAATCATAGAATCATAGAATAGTAGGGATGGAAGGGGCCTACAAGGCCATCGAGTCCAACCCCCTGCTCAATGCAGGAATCCAAGTCAGAGCATCCCTGACAGATGGCTGTCCAGCCCCGTCTTGAATGCCTCCAGTGTGAGAGAGCCCACCACCTCCCTAGGTAATTGGTTCCATTGTCATATTGCTCTAACCATCAGGACGTTTTTCCTGATGTTCAGCCAGAATCTGGCTTCCTGCAACTTGAGCCCATTATTCCATGTCCTGCACTCTGGGATGATCAAGAAGAGATCCTGGCCTTCTTCTCAGTGACAACCTATGCTACTGAACATGCTTAAGTGCAATGGAGCACATTCAGTATAACAAAATGAAGCCTGGTTCCCTTTTTTTCTGCCCACACTTTCATTATTCTCATTCATTCATTTATTTCATTTCTGTACTGCCCAATAGCCAAACCTCTCTGGGTTGTTCACAAAAATTACCATCAAAAATCCTTCAAAACATAACACAAAACCTTTAAAGATAAAAAAATAAAAAAATGTTTTCTATTATTCTATGGACAACATAAATATGAATTCAGTAAAAAAAGGATCCAATTCTTTTTCATGTGTTATTTAGCACCCCAATAAGTCTGAAATAAAAAAGAAATAAAGACTAGCATTGTGTTTATTAAGGGATATCTGCATGGTGTGAAAAAAACCCTGCAGGGTTGGCAAGGAAAGAGCATGCTCAGTCTCTCCTTTTATACTCAGTGCCCTTATTCTGCCATTCTGCTTTCAAAAAACGTGATCTTTATCTCAAAGCAACAGCAGGAGTTAGGCAATGTCGTGTGTGCAATTGGACTGTTATTGACCCCATGTGAGGGGAGGTGAAGGAGACTTTTTACCTCCCTATTTCAAGACTGTGCAGTTGGGAATGTACAGAAGGCTTGAATACTCTTTGTTTTGGAACTTGATATATATGCTGTTTCACAGAAAAAGACCTTGTGTGTCCTTGAATTCTTTTTTTCTGATAACACTTAACATAGAGGAAATCCTATTACACCCCATACATTAACACTGAAACAAAGGTGATTCCCCCTCTCCCCAAGGTGCTAATGGCCAGTGCACCCCTGTCCTGATGGCAGGGTTTGGATTCCAATTATGCATTGGAGAGCTTTGGAACCATCACTATTCTTTACTTAACTTATTTACTATTATTTGCCAGGGATGATGATCATATTTACAAAGGGTTCCACTAGTCTGTAAAAACTCTAGTCAGCTCCATTTAAAAAAACATTTTTTCTCTCTGTTCTCATCATAGATGTGTGGATCATAACAAATTGTGGCAAGTTCTTGGTGGCATGGGGATCTCAAGTCATCTTGTCCGCCTCCTGAGGAATCTGTATAACGACCAAGTAGCAACGGTAAGAACAGACCACGAACAACGGACTGGTTTAAGATTGGGAAAGGAGTACGGCAGGGTTGTGTACTCTCACCCTACCTATTCAACCTGTACACAGAACGCATCATGTGACATGCTAGGCTTGATGAAGCCAAGGCTGGAGTTAAAATCGCTGGAAGAAACATTAACAATCTCAGATATGCAGATGATACCACTCTGATGGCTGAAAGCAAGGAGGAGCTGAGGAACCTTATGACGAAGGTGAAAGAAGAAAGTGCAAAAGCTGGGTTGCAGTTAAACCTCAAAAAAACCAAGATTATGGCAACCAGCTTGATTGAGAACTGGCAAATAGAGGAAGAAACTGTGGAGGCAGTGACAGACTTTGTATTTGTAGGCACAAAGATTACTGCAGACGCTGACTGCAGCCAGGAAATCCAAAGACATTTACTTCTTGGGAGGAGAGCAATGACAAATCTTGATAAAATAGTTAAGAGTAGAGACATCACACTGACAACAAAGGTCCGCATAGTTAAAGCAATGGTAACGACTGAACAACAAAATATTCCCCGTAGTAATCTATGGCTGCGAGAGCTGGACCATAAGGAAGGCTGAGCGAAGGAAGATAGATGCTTTTGAACTGTGGTGCTGGAGGAAAATTCTGAGTGCGCCTTGGACTGCAAGAAGATCAAACCAGTCCATACTCCAGGAAATAAAGCCAGACTGCTCACTTGAGGGAATGATATTAAAGGCAAAACTGAAGTACTTTGGCCACATCATGAGAAGACAGGATACCCTAGAGAAGATGCTGATGCTAGGGAAAATGGAAGGCAAAGGGAAGAGGGGCCAACCAAGGGCAAGATGGATGGATGATATTCTGGAGGTGACGGACTCGACCTTGGGGGAGCTGGGGGTGGCAATGGCCGACAGGAAGCTCTGGCGTGGGCTGGTCCATGAAGTCACGAAGAGTCGGAAGCGACTGAGCAAATAAACAACAAATGGGAAAGAGGCATTTGAAGACATGTGAAATTTAGTAAGGCCTATCTAGTAAGAATGCAGGTTTAGTTTGGTTTTTTAAAGGGCTGAGATGTGCTCACAGCTTGTGTAGACTATGTGTGCCATCCCCTACCATTCTGTTTTCTATTCCATGCTAAACATGCTAGTATAACATTGTCCATATAAACCGCAGGCCATGACAATTTCAATTCCCCATCCCCAAATGTTGGGAAGAATTTCAAATACTTTTAACATTCCCCATTTCCACTCTTTGCTCAGACTATGTCAGAGAAAGCAGTGCTGCTTCGTATTTTATTTCATCTCTTGCAAGGCTCAGTAGACTTTCACTCTCCTGGTCAAATCTATGTGGTGACACCTTGGCAGTATCCATCAGCTAATCTTTTGCATTCCTTTGAGTGAACTACTACAAGTGGAGGCATATGTAAATGTTTCCTACGCCAAAACCTAACTGCGGATTTAGGGTGTCATCCTATGCATGTTTAGACACAGAAAAGGCCCACAACTCCCAGCATGCCCCAGCATTGTAGGCCTTTCCTCTGTCTAAAAATGCATAGAATTGCACCCTTAGCTGGATTTCTGAGCACAAATTTCCACCACAAATGATCAGGATTTGGGGATGGAGAGAAGGAGAGAATAAAAATATGAACTAGTCTGCTGTGATATCAGGGCAAATTGGGCTGCAGGTCTGGAACTCTATACAGCCTCAGTCACAGCCAAAAGAGCAGATATCTACTCCCTACCACAGAATGTGGTTTCTCTGAGGATGCTTGGGTAGGAAGTGGAACAACTTAGGAGCTTTCCATATGATCAACACAGACACACCACTGTTAGGGATATTGGAGAAAACCACAATGGAACCAAATCAGTTTGGATTTTCATGAACCCGACCCGTGGATTCCTCAGAAGACCAGCTTTTTCCCCTGTTGGGTGGATTCCACAGACTTGCAGACTGATTTTCTAAGTTTCCCAAATTTTGCGCAGATTTCGTCATAGAAAACTATAAAAAAACTGGCCAAAAATGCCCATTTCCCTCATAGACTAAAGCAGGAAAATGCACATTTGGGGGGAATTTGCATACTTTGCACATGCAAAATTATGCAATTGCGCATTTGCACAAATTAAGAAACAAACAAAAGATCTGATTCCACTGGTGGGTGGACGATGAAACAAAAGGTGCCTGACAATCCGTGAAACCCAGACAGAACAGATTTTACACAGTCTGTACATCCCTAATCACTGTAGCCATAACAGGATACTACCACAGATGGCTTTTCAGTGAAAATGATGCAATACTCCATGTGTGTGGAGACACCTGTAAGGTCCACATAGATCAGCCTTACCCAACCTGGTGCCCTACAAATGTGTTGGACTACATGTCCCATCATCCTTAGTCAGCATGGCCATTGGATCAACAGATATACTATTGATCCACATGTTAAGCCACTAGCTCAAGGAATACAGCAGGGGATAAGACAGGGCAGACACCTAGGAACTGGTGTGTAACTCTTCTTCACATACACCCACCCACACATTCTCTCTCGCTCTTCAGTGCCATCACTTTGTTCTGCTTATTGCTTCCAGTGTGTCTGGCTCAGTATTAAATCACACAACCAGCAATGCAAGAAGCAGCTGCCAGGAGAAGCCTTAGAGAATCCAAATTTTAAAAAATGTAAAAGCTCACCTTCTACTGTAAACATGAGTAAGCTTTTAGCCTTCATAGTAAAAGAGAAAACAGTGAAAATGGGGAAGCTGTTTCTGCCTGGAGCTCAGAAAACAAAGGGAAGTGGTTTGGGAACTCTGGTAGGAAGCAGGATTTCTACACTCTATTTTATTATTTTTCTTACCATAGTCTCATGTCCCCTTCCCTCATCACTTTTATTTCCATCAGTGTGGTATTACCCCAGGACTATTTTTTAAAAAAAAGAGGGGAGGGAATATATTTTTCAGCCCAAATCAATCATGGAAATTAAGGAAATATATACAAATTTAGTTTGTATTAAGACGTGGATCCACCCACAGCAGCAGAAAAGGAATGACACCCTTTATAGAAGTAATTAGCATTATATGTGCATTAAACCATCAGATACACACATACCCACCAAATTTAAAGTCAGGGATGCTATATTATTATTATTCATTATTACATTTTATACCGCCCGATAGCTAAAGCTCTCTGGGTAGTTTACAAAGATTAAAAACATTAAAAATACAGTATACAGGGGTTAAAAGCCAGTTACATTAAAAAAAACAGACAATATACACAAAGATAATATATATCTAAAACAACTTTAAGCAACCAACCATAAACATGAGACAAATCCAGGATCGATTAAAACTCATTATATACTGCCAAATGCCTGGGAGAAGAGAAAGGTCTTGTCCTGGTGCTGAAAAGATAACAATATTGGCGCCAAGCGGGACTCATCAGGAAGACCATTCCATAATTGGGGGGCTACCACCAATGGGGGGCCACCACTCTCCCTTGTTGCTGTCTTCTGAGCTTCCCTCGGAGTAGGCAGCTGGAGGAGGACTTTAGATGCTGAGCATGGTGTACAGGTAGGTTCGTGTTGTGAGAGGCACTCCGTCAGGTATTGTGGTCCCAAGCCATGTAAAGCTTTATAGATTAAAACCAGCACCTTGAATCAGGCTTGGAAACATACAGGCAGTCAGTGCAAGCAGATCAGAGTTGGTCTTATATGTTCGGATCTTCTGGTCCCCATTATCAATCTGTATGAGGGGACAGATTGTAGTTGGGGGTAGGGATGTTGGACAAATCCGCAACAGAACCAAATGAGTTCAGATTTTCACATAATTTTCACATAAAACACATGACACAAAGAATTTGCAAGCACCAACAACCGTGATTTAAAATAATTTTAAAAGGAGAGATAAATATCCCAGCAGCTAAAACATGGGAAAGGATAATTCTGAAATGTAGCTTTAAACGTATCATTAAAAATAAATTGAAATAAGCGGCAGTAGAAAGTGTCAAAGAGTTCAAAGGTGCTTCCACACTCAGTGTTTAGTGTGCCATTATTCACTCATAGTTTATGGAGAAGGATCCACCACTTATCCATTCACATCGCTCCCATGTTTTCCCAATGCTTCTTTCTTTTTTCTTGCCTCAAAAAGTCCTACTTTTTTGAGAAGGACGGAAGAGTTGCACAATCTCCAGAAGTGTAGATGCCCTTAGCACTACTTTTCTCAATATTTAACATGGGCAGTGATGTATCAGACAGGTGAACCTATCACAGCTCAGCACACCTTTACACTGGGAAACATTTTATCACCTCATTATTTTTAAATTTGTATTTTAATTAGCATTAAAATCCTTTTTGCACTATACTTTAAAAAAATTAAGATACTAGCAAAATATAATTTAATAGTGTTATAGTGCTAACTTGAATATATTCATTTAAAACTTTTCTGTCACGACCATTTCAGCAACATGTTTTTTTTTTAATTAAACACTTCCAGTCTACACTTTCGATCCAAAACAAGCATTAAACACTTTGAATTTTTTTTATATTTTATGGGTAGTAATCAGCAATCACATGTAACAGAATGAGTGTGTCATGCTAAGTTATGTATTTATTTATTGTGGATTTCTCAAAATGTTTGTTGTTTTTTCGAAAGACTACTCAGATGAATTGGACCATTGCCTTCCACATCCATAGCACCTATGTGATGCCAGTGGTATCCACAAAACATAGCAAAATGAACATTCTGGAACATGCAATAGCCCCGATAGTGTGGACAACTGCAATTGTCAGATGCAATTCTCCATGTCATTTACAGCAGAACAGCAATGATTATTAGTGCTGGGAAGCCACCCATCTGGAAGCAGCTCAAGTGCTCAATGGACATGTATCTACTCACCATTGACTGGAGAAGGAAAGGGCAGAGAAAGCAATAGAGTGCTTGACCAGGTCATCACGGAAGCACTATTAGAAAGCTATGCATGAACCACAGAGTGCTTCCGATCTCATTACATGACATGTGGCTGGACAGAGGCTTCAGTTTAGTAGTAGTCATCAATGCTAAAAGGATATGAAAAATAAACAATTCATTAGCTCTTTATGAAAAAAAAATTGTTAGTTTAAAAGGACTTGCAACTTTGCATACTACATTGAACATGCCAGTGGTTTCACTCAAATAAGGATTTCATATCCTCATTTCCTCTGTTCCCACTCTTAGACCCTTTCCAAATGATTTTTTCACATGCTAATTTAATTGGACAGTAATTGTTGGGAACTGAGAGTGCTTCATCAGAATAGTGCTTCTGTTTCAAGGCAACTCTATCTCCCCAGTGCTCAAACTGCAAATAATTTTAACTCATTTTCTGTCATTGGGAAAATGTGTTTTTCCCTTCATTGCCTGATATGTCACAGGGAATAATAGGCCGAACTAGACATGATCATACATTGCTTCATTGGCTAGCTGGCTGGCTTACATGCATGGCAGCTGGGAGATCAACATGCAAGTATGTAGTTTTACAGAACACACTCTACTGAATGGCATCGGCTACTACATTTGTGTGTGTGTGTGTGTGTGTGTGTGTGTGTGCGCTAATCAGTTTCAGCCAAAAGGTTACTAGTTTAGAGGTCAAAAGTTTACTTAGAATATAGAAATCAAGACATTCTGCTCAGGAACCAGGAGATTATAAAGTTCAACAGAAGGTCAGAGGGAGAGAAAGAAGTTTAAATTCAGGAAACAGGAACTTAGTTTGCAGAAACGAACAAGAAACTACCGTCCTGATTAGTTGGAGTGCGGGAGAGAAAGAGGAAAAAATAATTTTAGAAGATAAAAGCCAAAGGCAGATAGAACAGCGAGAGAACAAAAACAAGAAGAGAGAAGGAAGGAACGCCAGAGTCCTTGAGGAAAGAAAGTATCAGACATGCACGAACTGGAAAACTGAATGAGCTGGACCAATGCCAGTATGATACTGCATGGATAAATGACCTGAATAAAATAGGGACACTGTATAGTTAGGCTAGTTGGATTCATTTATCCCTGTTTGTTAACATTTTTCTTCAATAAAATCTAAACTTCATTACTTGAAACTTTGTGGTCTCTTGGGGGGGTATCCACCCCACATCTAACAGCCAACCCCCACACTACCTAAAGTAGATACCTGAGACCTAGAGAGTTTTGAGGCTGGTTTAGTGGAGGCAGCTACAGAAATAAAGATTTCCACCTGTGGTAACAGAAAAGGCCACAGGAAGGAAAAAACAAAAAAGAGTGTGAGCACACTATTTTGCCTGTTTTCCCTTCCACTCATGGAACAGGGAATTGGCAATCATTTTCCACACCCTTTCTACCTCTACAATACCAGTGCCAATACAGATCCTTGTGGGACTCCACTATTTGCATCCATTGTGAGAATTGACTATTTATTCCTACTCTCTGCTTTAACCAATTACTGATCCATAAGAGGACCTCTCCTCTTATTCCATGACCGCTAAATTTGTTCAGGAGTCTTTGGTGAGGGACTTTGTCAAAAGCCTTTTGTAAGTCCAAGTAAACAATGTCAACAATTAATTAATTAATTTCTATACCTTCCAAAAGCCAAAGGTCTCTGAGTGGTTCACAATTGCACATTGTAAAAATTACAAGACCCCTCCTGGCTAACTAGTGAACACATGAACATACTAAGCTGCCTTATACTGGATCCTATCATTTGCCTTTGTTGTCTTTGTGTATACTACCTGTTTGTGTGTTTTTTATGTTTTAAAATTTTGCATATTGTATTTTTAATATAATGAGCCATGACCATCACTTCCAATGTAGTCTTTCCTCTTGAGTATAATAATGGACTGAGTTTTAGATGCTCTGGACTAGAGAGACTACTTACACATCACCAAAAAAGGGGAAATGCATCTCCAAAAAGAGAGGACAAAAGTGGGCACATGTTTGCATAAAATTGGCATAAGCTAATGTATATGTGTGCATGCAAATTTAGAAATAGTGACTATAATTTTAATAGAATCATAGAATAGTAGGGTTGGAAGGGGCCTACAAGGCCATCGAGTCCAACCCCCTGCTCAATGCAGGAATCCAAGTCAGAGCATCCCTGACAGATGGCTGTCCAGCCTCCTCTTGAATGCCTCCAGTCAGTGTGGGAGAGCCCACCACCTCCCTAAGTAAAGGGAGAAATATAAGACATTTCACCTTAATGGGGAAGACTATGACTAGGTGACCTGTGTCCCTGCTCAGTGTGTTGCCCAGGGGCTAAATTTTGATGGGCAACTTAAGGCCCAGCTCTCCCTTCTGATGGTTCTTTACCTTTAAACTGGACTTGAACTTGGCAACCAATCAACTAGAGGGCTGTTCTCCATAAAATAGGACATGGGGCCTCATTACCCTGAAGTATAAGTCATGTCGGATTGTAGGGCCTATCAAAGATATCATATTTTTATTAGATCTAGGTACCATATAAATCATACAATCAATGTTGAATCTATTAATGAATTGTGACAAGACTTTTGGGCAGGGGGGAGAGTGTTTAAAAGAAATGACATAAAATGTTCAGAGACTGTCAAGTCTCAGATGTAACTAAAGCCTCAGATGATTATGTAAATAATTTCAGCTGGTTCTAAGTGCAAATCTCATAAAAACAGGTTGAACTGCTCCATTTCAGATCAAAACCCTCTACCTCATTCCCTGAGGCCTTTGAATATCTATTTAAGCATCCAAAGCACCATTTATTTCAGCATTATAGCTCACTCCTTCTCTAGGCCTCTGCTAGAATAAGATATTTAAGAATCACCGCCTAAATCCGGCAGTAGAAAAATTCAGGCCAAGAGGCTGAATCAGACCAGAGTAAGATTTTCATTCCATATTTATTTATTTCCTCTTCTTCGTAACAGCCAATATAATAACCCTATGCATTATGTGATAATTCTCTGTGATTTCCCCCCCTCTGCCTCCCATCACTGGCTATTTTCAGAGGGGACGGGAAACACATTGTGCAATTACCTCACATCAGGTGTTACGTTGTACTACATATTAGCAGTATGAATGGAGGAAGGGAATGTGGCCTGAGTCTCTTGTAATATTGTATCTGTCCCAGACCAGTTTTGCGCCTCACTCCCACCGCTGCCGAATTTGCCGCTGTCCCTTGTTTGCAAGCAGAATTGCACTCCATGATGATTCTGCTTGCAAATGAAGGGCACGCTGCCTGCTCCACGTTTTTCAGTGGAGGCTGGTGACTCCAATGTCAGTGGGGCTGTGAATCCGTCCTGGGTTTGTCAGAACCAGCCAGAACTCTATAGGAGCTGTCCAAGGTGCTGAAACCATTTTGGGGATAGGGTTCAGCACCTTGGATAGCTCTTTTAAAGCTCTGACTTTTTCTGACTGAAACCCAGAGCTGATTCACAGCCCCACTGACATCAAAGCTACCAGCCTCCACTGCCTTTTTTCCTTGCCAAATCAAAGAGTTTCAGCAGAGTCAGTGGCAATTTTGGCAGTGGTGGGGGTGGACTGCAGCCCTTGGTGGGTTCCAGTGGGCAATGATGCCCCCCAACCCTTGGGAGTTGCCCACCACTAATTTAGTTGCAATCTCCAGTTGTGTTCTATTTGGTCCTATGTCTGTTCTCCTTCGGTACCCTTCTGAACTCCTGAATTTTAATACCTAACCTAGTATATTTTTCTGTTTTTATCTTTGTACTTTATTTTAATTGTTTTAATTAAATTCATACACCACCCTGTGTTTTCGCAATGAAGGGTGGTATAGAGATATTTTAAATACAGAAACTCCTCGGAGGAAGCTGATGAAACATTGCAAGTTGAAAGAGGTCAGTGGCAGGAGATGGGTCCAAGAGTCCTTCTCCTTTTCATGGCTCTGTGTTCCTCACCACCAACAGGATGGAGCCGTATAGGGTCATACTCACCAGCTGGCTATGACTCCCTCTTTCTTCTAAATAGCTGAGCTTGTCCCATCATCTGCATCTTCTTGCCCATCTAATCACCACTGTTGCAAGGCTGGGAAGTTCATCAGTTCTGTGAGGCCCAGCCAACTCTGGATCTGGGCACAGGGGGGAAGGCTTTATACTTTTACTTCATGCTCCTAATCCAAATTAAAAGCCACCATAGGCACTCTTCTCAGCCTCCACCCCCAGTGTTATGAAAGGAACTTCACCGGAAATGCAGCAGGCATTCCAAACTTTTACGAGATAATAGCAGCTGCCCAATCTCCCATCTGATCACAGGCAGGCATACCGAAGTCTCCCTTCCAAGTGCTCCTGACCACTGTGACCCTCAACCAGCAATCTTGTTGTGAAAGTAATTATATAGAGTTACTTTCATTTTGACAGTTGCATGAACTTGTCCCTTTGCCAGAGGCTTCACTCACACATTTGATATAGCCGGATCTCCCAGCTGGGATCAGCTCTCAATCACCATTTCTTTTCGAACTGTGTTCTAACTCAGCCCTACATTCAAGTAGCATGCTCATTCCAATAAATTGAAGCCTTGAGTATATCTGATATTTGCCCTTAAGGGGCCTTATTTTGCTCTGTACAGACTGTGGAGGTAAATTATTTCCCAACATGGGTTTTGTGGACATGCGGGATTTTTTGTTGTTGTTTTAAAAAATACTCTGAACCAAGTCTATGCTGCTAGAGGCACTTACCCAACCCTGGTTATGTGCCTAAATATTATATACACACATAACTTGGAATATTTACAAAGTGCATATATTAGACTAGATATAAATAACAAGTGTACAGTGCTGGCATCAAGGGTGTCAGGGTTGTATCTGAGCCCATAGAGTCCCAAAGCAGCTCGGATTCTGAGGAAGAGAGGCAATTCGTGGGGGAGGAACTTTCCCAGACTTCAGAGGCACAGCTGGAGGGGGAGCCCCCCCTTCTCACATCCCTGGGAGTGACAGCAAACAAGGCGTGGAAAGGGAAGGAAAACCTGAACTTTTAGACACGAGGTGCAGACGCAGGCACAAGCGAGAGATCGCAGAGGCCGAGTTTCGGCGCTCAGCCCGATTGGCTCGACATCAACAGCTGCACCCAGAAGCATCACGGAAGAGGGGGAGATCTTCCCCTCCCACCCCTTAAGTTCAGAGAATTGCTGCCCTTTTCCCAAACGGAGATCCCTTTTCCCAAACGGAGATCAACTGACGTACTTTCCCTTTGAACCCCTAGATGGCTGTTCCTTTGTAGTTCTCTGAGTATCTAGCAATTAGCATCTGTATGCCCCATTAGGGCAAATGGAATTAAAGCCTTGGAAAGCAGCCCTTTTCTCTGAGTGTTGATTTAGTAGGCAACAGGGGAACCCTGACAAAGGGTAGGCATGGTAAAGCAAATCTTGAGGGCCCAAACTCCAGCAGGGGCCCACTGACAAGGGCCCCTGGAGTTGTTCCTCCTTTTCACCATTGACCTGGCTCATTCACCTGCCTCTCCTCTGGCCCACACAATGATGATGAGGAGGAGGAGCAGTAGATGCTGCTTGCTCCCTGGCTCTCTGTCTGTCAAGCAAGCAGGTGGTAACAATGGTGAGAAAGAAGATCATCAAGAGCAGCTAGTGCAGCTAGCAAGAGCAGCTAGTGACAATGGCACTGAAAAGGCAGGCTCGTGGAGGGAGGGGGCCCATTGAGGGTGCCTTGTGCCAGGGCCCTCAAAAACCTGGAGCCTGCACTGCATGTGTAATATTCACAGATGCTTGTAAGCAGTCTAAGTTTGTGGAATGAGGTTTGGCTTTTTCTTTTAGGGAGCAATCCTACAGCCGCTAGTCAGCAGCCAGACAGCCACAGGATACGTCTGTTTCCAGGAACCGACCTCGGAGCCCACGCTCTGAGATCGGTTCCTGGAGAACTGACTCCCACTCCCTCCTGGGCTGCCTCATAGGCAGCAGGGGTCAGCCTTGCACTCTGCACCTGTAAGAGCAGCACGGTGCAACAAAAATGGGGCATTTCTGGGGGTAGGGCGGAGAGGTCGGAAATGCTGGTACGACACATTCTATGTGTCGTCCGGCTGCCGCGTCCCACGCTCCTCACCACCCCTAGCCATGAAAGCCAGGCAAGGGGAATAAGAAGGAAATCCACTCCTCACCACCCCTCCCACCCTCCACTAGATAGGCAGGCACCCCCGGGCTCAGAGGCGACTGTCAATCTAGATAGGATTGCTCCCTCCATCATTTATGTTCTACAGGTTTCTCAAAGTTTGTCAAAGTAACCCTCCTTAAATTAATTTTTCAGAAGTGTTTGATGAGTCTCACTTAGTTCAGGAATGCCAGGGATGGAACCTAAAGCGATAGATAGATGGATGGATGGATGGATGGATGAGCACATGCTGTCCTACAGAGTAATGAGCCGTACCATTCATAAAAGTGTCCCCACAATGGTACTATATTGTTTATTCATGTGTTTCTTCTATATTCTTATGAACCATTAAAAAAAATTTTTTTTTCAAATTTAAACATTGGATGTGAAGAAAAAGAAAAACCTTTTTCTTCTTTACTGAACTAGTTCAATCAAGATAATGGCTTCTTTCCTTGGAAAACTATTGTTTCTGGACTCTGTGGAGGAAATTTATTCCTCACCTGTATACAGATATAATGCTCTATTTTTGACCTGGTTCACAGCAACCTGCGCCAATGTATCATAAAAACAGGATTATGGTTTCAAGTGAGGATTAAGCAGTAGTAGCTAAGAGAACTATTCAGTGAATGTTCTTCACTAACAGACTACCTTGCATTCAGACAGACAGACAGACAGACCTCTTCATAAAATTAACTGTAAAATATTGATATATAAGTGCTCGGCCTTCCTCTGGGATAGGGATTTGTTTTTCTCACTTAACAAAAGACAATACTAAAAGTAGATCTGCATGGACAATCTTCCATCCCCTTCAGTTGGCTTGTATTTACTTGTTGCAAATTACTATGTTTATATTTTCCTGTTCCTTCAATAGTAGGAGTGGGGAATAATTTTGGGTCAAGGGCTGCATTCCCTTGCAGGTAATCTGTCAGGGGCCGCATGTCATGGGGGGATGAAGCCAGCAGTGGGCGAGGCTGGAGCCAAAAGGGACTGGGTCACCTCTTTTCTCTTTCTCTTTCTGCCACCCGCTTTTTTTCCTCTCTCCTCCCTTTCTACCCAGCGAGCTGCCATGGGAGGGAAAGATCACCCCTGCCAGAGGTCTGTCTTGACTGCATGCAGAGGGCTTTTGAAATTAGGCCAAAGGCTGCAGGTTGCCCCAGCCCTGTTCAAGAGCCTCATGGCATCATATGCTGTATGAGGCTGTTGCTGGGATTCTTTCAAGGCTCCTCACTCCTGTGTCCTGTCAAGGGGTAGGAGATCCTTTCCCATAATCCTTTGCCTCACTTCTTCTTCTGGTCACCCTCTGGCCTCTTCAGATGACCAGGCAGGGGCCTCTGGCGATATCTGCATCCACAACTCCACAGGCTTGTAGAGGTCCTAATACCTCGAGCCAGAGGCTAATCTGGGGGAGCCTGTCTTGTTTTCCCCCCTGACTGTAAGCACCAGGGTCCACAGCCACCCTGGACTGCTGTCTGCAACACCAATGAAGGCAATGACGGTGGCATGCCAAACCCAAGCAGCACCCTACCACCACATATGATGTCATGAGGTGCTTGACTCATGAGGACCCCAGAAGGCAAGGCAAGGCAAAGGCAAAGTACTCTCTGACAGGATGCTGTGGTTCAGCACCTTGAAAGTTCTTAATGGACTGTATTTTCCCCAATGCACTGGGCAGAGTCTCTCATTTGGGCTGGAAACAAGAGAATAAAAGCAGTCGTTATTTCCTAATTATACCCTGAAAGTGATTTTTCAGAGTTAGCTCATCCAGCAAAATATTATCTATGATACGATAAAGAAAATCAAATTAGCTGTAATGTAAATATCAAATAAAATGTAAAGCCATATTACACAAGTGCTTAAATGTAACTTTGTAAAATAAGGCTAGTTCCCACCTACAAGTCAGCATCAACATTTCCACTGTTTAAACCATTTCAGGGCCAAGCTACACATTATGTTACTCACACTTTTTTTTTTTAAAAAAAAGTGTGTTTAAACTTGCCATTGTTATCTAGAAGAAGAAGAAGAAGAAGAGCAGGGCACTGATCCAGACTATGCTGCTAATCTAGATCAGGGACCCGCATCAGTTTCCTGCCCCCTAACTGGCTGCTATTTTCCCCCCAAAGGAGCTGTTTCAAGGAAACAGCACCGGGATGGCAATTCTGCAGGAAACTGGCACAGAGCCTCATCCCAATTAGGAACACATTCCGGATCAGGGTCCCATGGCTGCTTTTTCTTCAAAATAAAATTGGCCAGTTTAAGCATGTTTCAAAAGCATGCATCATGCAACATTTAGTCTGATCCTATTGCCTCTGAAATTCCCATTTCTCAGAATCTTAGTGGTGATCCATTCCTTGACATTAACTTGAAGAAGTGATGAGCAGCTGAAAAACCCAAGCCTCTGAACCCACTTCAAAAGCACTGTAAATGAATACATGATAATGAAATACATGGCAAAAGCCACCCACACTCAAAAGCCACCCACACTCAAAAGGTCAGCCAACACCTTCTTTACTTAAATTGAGCAGTAGTTACTACTGATCTTTTAAATCACCTTTTGATTTAGGGCAGCCTTCCAAACCCTGGTAGCCAGATGTGCTGGACTACAACCAAGTCATTGGGCATGCTGGCTTGGGATGATAGGGGTTGTAGTCCAACACATCTGGAGAGCACTAGGGAAGGTTGGTTTAGGGACTGAAAGAGTGCCACAGAGATAATTCTTTGCCTAGGAGTAAGCATTCTCTCCCCTGACCAACTTCTCTGAAATGGATTATTCTGAAGATAAGCACTTTCCTGGTTCTCCTTTGAATCTTCCAATGCAATACAAAATACCAAAACAATAAAAAAGAAATAAATTAATAAAACCACTAAAAACAAGTTAAAACCATTTCAGAAAACTTATAATGGCTTAATATAGTTAATCCTATATTAAGGCTTACCTATAGCCCCATCAGCATTGAGGACAAAGGCCTGTTTGAATAAAGACATATTTGCCTGCTGGCAGAAGGTCATCAGAAATGCTACTGATCTAGCCTCCCTTGGCAAGGAGTTCCAGAGCTTAGGAGCAGCCACCAAAAAAGCCCTCTCTCAAGTTCCCACCAAATGCACTTCAGATGTTGGCAAGACGAAAAGATCTCCAAACGTCTTAAAGATTTCCAAAGATCTTTAGATCTCCTAAGATCTTAAAGCCTGGGCAGGCTCCTACAAGATAACAGAGTCTTGCAGAGAAGCTGGTACCAAATCACATGGGCTTTGTAGGTCAGCAGTTTGGATTGTGCCCAAGCATCAATTAGAATAGCCAGTGTAAAATGTGTATAATATTCATGAAAAATATTTCTGCTTTTCAGACGTTGTTTCTTTTAAAAATTGTCTGTGGGGTCCACAGTTTGGGCCATCTGCTGCATTCCATACACCAATAGTTTTCCCCTTTAGTTAGCTATCACGCATAGTGCAATAATCTCTATTGAGATAATACATCACCCACATCCTTGCATTTCTGTACTAATACTCACAGTTGTTTACAAGAGATATGTGTAGAGGAGCACACATTTATACATATACAGTCAGTTAAAAAAAAAGATGCTTGCATGTCTTTTCATGGGAAAATAGTGTTATTTGGCTTATGGCAACTGCACAGAGAAACAGCATACACAAAGCTAGTACTTACAAAAATAGCATAACACAACAGGCCTATGGGTCATCTTTTAATGTCTCAAGGGAAGTTTATTTTAATTTGCAATAAAACAGAAACAGGCAGAAACATGAAAAAGCTAATTATCCAAGGCAATCAGCACAGCATCCATCAATGTTGGTTAGTGATTAGTATGTGTGTCTCTGTGTGTGTGTATATATGTGTGCGCGCACGTGTACACGTGCGCGCGTGCGTGTCTTAAAGTCGGGGTGTGGACTCTTACTTGGAGCTACCAGTAGTCTTCCATCTAAGAGACTGGAAAAGTACACAGCTGGTTATTCTTGACAATGCTATATTATTGCAGTCGCTGGGCTGAAACTGAGAGTACCTTACAACAACCCTGCAGTACTTTACAGCAATCCATTGCTTTTATTCCCATTGTGCAGGTTGGCCTGAGACAATAGTATACAATCACCCTGTGGTGTAGTTCACTGTTATATCTCTTATTGCAGGTTGCCTGTGCTCAGAAAGAGTAGCCTACAGCAGCCCTGTGCCCACTGTTAATATTGCAGGTCAGAGGTGGGACAGAGTCTGGTTGGCATCCCCCCCCCCCCCCCGCAAAAAAAAACCCTTCTATATGTTTGATGCTGAAGCAAATGTCAGTCTATTTAAATTATCCCCTCAGACTTCCTCCCAGGCCAAATGCAGCACTTAAGTGCATGAAGAAACCTCATACTCCATTGACCTGTATGCAAACTACTTGCATTTTAAATGTTCAATAACTAGTGCAGGGCAGAAGGGGATTATACATGAAGTAAGACCCATGTTAGAGCAAGGAATCCCATCTTTGATGCTAACTTTTGTTTTTTCAGCCACAGGCTTCAATAACACACACACTAGGAATATACTGCAAAGCTTCGTTGGAGGGTCCAAGTTGTATTAACTAAAGTTATCATAGTGTATGGACATTCATTTTCTTGTTCATTTATCTACTAATTATTATTCTGTTAGAAATTAAAAGAAACTTACATTGATACATTAAAAGATGACCTGTAAATCTGTTGTGTTGTGCTATTTTTGCACATACTAATTTTGTGTATGCTCTGTACAGTTGCTACCAGGCTAGATAACACTATTTTCCTGTGAAAACACATGCAGTCATCATTATTTTAGAATCAAGTATTTCAAATACTCATCTGTTTGTTCCCTATCTACTTTGCACAGAATTAAAATGGGGTATGCATATATTTGTAAGAAAGTGCGAATACTACTTCAGGCAGGCAACGATGACGAGAAAGTCAAGTTTTGCCTCAGTAACAATATGGCTGAATAGTGCAATGTAAAATATAGCAGGCTGAATGGAGGCCATTTTGGTGAACTATATGCAGCAGATGGGCTGAAGCTCTGGACGCCATAAATAATTTTACCCATAAGTGAAATCTGAAGATGGGGGAAAGTCCAGGCCTGTCCCTTTAAATGCATCCTGATACTAAATGGCTTCACATTTTGCAGAGAACTTTTAGCACCAGATTAGTGGGGATATTTGGCAACATTAATCAACTGAGGACCAAACGACACATTACATTAAAGGGTGGGTTGCATTTAATGTACCAACTTTGGTTTGGTTTTCAAATAGCAACTACGACGCAGAAGTGGGATTGGGCATGCACCAAAGGGGATAATCTTTTCCCCCTGCACCACTTTCCCAACAAAAACTGCCCTGAAGGAGCTGCTATTTCTTCTAGGAAGGTACCTGCTATTTGCCTTAAAAGGAAAGCTGCTACTGGGGATAATACTAGCTTCATTCCACAGCAAATACCAGCTTGGATGGGGCAATTTTTGTCCATACCACAGCGGGGTTGTCCACGGGGTTAAAAACACCCTGTCCCAGATGCTATAGTCCTGATCCTGATTACTCTCCACCTCGCTGCTATGTTTAGAAAAACACACATTATATACAATCATGATTTTAATGTAATGTGTAGTTTGGCCCTAAAAAAAAATAGCAGGGGGATGAAACACAATAATGGCTCTTATCTAATGGACTATATGTACCGATAACTCTTGACACCCAAAATTCTGGTAATAGGTAAAGCTCAAGAACAGTACCTAAGAGTGGAGTCTGCCAGTGGAACCCAGTAGAAAAGGTTCTGTACACCTATGGTGTACAGCTTTAAAACAATAAAAATAAAATCTGCATCAGGAATAAAACAGCCTTGCCTCTTTGCTGGCAATTGGCCTGAAAGCAAAGCAAGCAAACAAAAATTACAAGCCTGTTGGTGGTTGTTTTCTGGTCAGTTGGGAAGTCTAATCATGTTGTCATTAATTTATGGCCAGAGCGCCAGAGGTAGCCCAAGACACTTTGCTGCCTGAACTAAAGGACAAGTTGGAGCTTTGCCCAGTTCCATGTACAGGAACCAATCAGACTGGCAGTTGAACCTTATTTCAGCACTGATGACAGGACAGCATCCTCCACTGCCCCTGAGGGCAATCGGCAAGCTCAGGGGCTCCAAGACAGGCCACATAGCATACACACAGCTCTGTCATCCAAGACCTCGCTGCTCCTCCCCATCCATCAGCATCTGCCACCTGAGGCGGCCGCCTCACTCTACCTAATGGTAGGGACAGCCCTGCAGAGTACCCATGTTTGCTACAAGGATGCTACCGAAACAGACAAACAAGAGGATCAAACCCAGCTGTAAAACAGTGCAGAAGCATACTCAAGAAAGACAGCTGCAAAACTGTTACTTCCTGACAAATTTTGATATTATCTTTATTGTGAAACAGCTCAGTGCAAAGCTGCACACTGCAGTAACCTCAAAACAGACTTTGGTAAAGATACTATCAGAATGTGTTGGCAACATGCCAATTCTTGCACATGCTAGTACCAAAACACCTTTTCTTTGGAAAGCCATCCCTGTCCAGTTCATAATGTTTTCAAGTATTCGCCTCATCTAATTGTGAGTATCTGTAACTCTTTCCCTGGTGGCCAGTAGAAATAAAGAGAGTCCCCAAATCCTTCTAGGGAAGATCCCTCCTCTTTGTAAAATGGCCACTTCTTCAATGTGAACTGAGTTGAATTGCACTCAGAGTCTTCTCAGAGTAACCAGGGCCAAACGTGTGTCACAACTAGCGCAATCATAGATTTAGTCCACATCTGGTTTGGCCTGCAGAGAACAGAGGCAATGCATCGCCAAAAGAAGAAAAAAAACAAAAGTGGACAGAGTTTTGGATATGCTAATTTATATGTACAGAACGTATCAGTGCAAATGTATAAATAATTTTTTATTTTTATTATTAAATTTATTAATCACCCATCTGGCTGGTTACCCAGCCACTCTGGGTGATGTACAGCATATAATAAAACAGTTTAAAACAATAAAATTCTACAATAAAAACATTTTCTAAAATACCCTAACCCACCCCAAATGCCTGCCTGAACAACCACATTTTTAATGCACGGCGGAAGCTCATTAAAGAGGGGGCATGGTGGAGTTCCTTGGGAGGGAGTTCCACAGAGTGGGGGGCACCACAAAAAAGGCCCTCTTCCTCGTCCCCACCAGTCCAGCTGTCCTGGCTGTTGGGACAGAGAGAAGGCCATCCGAGGCTGATCTTGTTAAGCAGCCTGTCTGGTGTTGCTGGAGGTGCTCCTTAAGATAGGCTGGGCCGGAACCATATAGGGTTTTAAAGGTCAAAACCAACACCTTGAATTTGGCCTGGAAAACAACTGGTAACCAGTGCAACTCCTTCAGCGCTGGAGTGATGTGATCTCGCCGGTGGCTGCCTTTAATCAGGCAAGCCGCCGCGTTCTGTACCAGCTGCAGTTTTCAAACCCTCTTCAAGGTTCCCACGTAGAGCGCATTACAGTAGTCTAAACGAGAGGAGACCAGGGCATGTACTACCGATGGGAGCAGATAGTCAGGAAGGAAGGGGCGCAACCGCCATATCAGATGGAGTTGATACAGCGCTGTCCAAGTCACAGCTGACACCTGAGCCTCCATGGACAGCTGGGAGTCCAAAATGACCCCCAGGCTGCGGACCTGGTCTTTCAAGGGTAGCCGTACCCCATTCAACACCAGGTCAACATCCCCTAGCCTCCTCTTGTCTCCCACCAAAAGTACCTCGGTCTTGTCAGGGTTTAGCTTCAGCTTACTCCTCCCTATCCAGCCACTCACCGTCTCCAGACATTTGGACAGGGATTCTACGGTCAACCTTGGTGAAGATTTGAATGAGAGGTAGCGCTGCGTGTCATCCGCATATTGATGACACCGCACCCCAAACCTCCTGATGATAGCCCCCAGTGTCTTCACATAGATGTTAAATAGCATCAGGGAGAGGATGGAACCCTGTGGCACCCCACAAGTGAGTGGCCACAGGTCTGAAACCTTATCTCCCAGTGCTACCCTCTGGTACCTGCCGGAGAGGAAGGACCGGAACCACCGCAATACGGTGTCTCCAATGCCCAACCCCTCCAGGCAGTCCAGGAGGATACCGTGGTCAACGGTGTCAAAAGCCGCTGAGAGGTCGAGGAGAACAAGGAAGGAGCATTCACCCTATCCAGAGCCCTCCTCATATCATCCACCAAGGCGACCAAGGCCGCTTCTGTCCTATGCCCAAGCCTGAAGCCTGACTGAAATGGGTCTAGATAATCTGTTTCTTCCAAGTGTGCCTTCAACTGCACCGCCACCACCCGCTCAATCACCTTGCCCCAAAATGGCAGATTTGAGACTGGGCGAAAGTTGTTCAGAACTTGAGGATGAAAGGAGGGCTTCTTTAAGAGTGGTCTTATCTCTGCCTCCTTGAGAGCTGATTGCATCAATCCCTCCTCAAGGGAGGTGTTCACCAGCGCCCTGATCCCATCACCCAGTCTCTCTCTGCAGCCCATAATGAGCCAAGATGGGCAAGGATCAAGTAAGCAGGTGGTCACTGGTCAGCCTTACAGATGAAAGCACCTTGTCCACTTCATCAGAAGGAAGAAGCTGGAACCGATCCCACAAAACCGGTTTGCCACAGGCCGCCTCTTGCTCACTTACTGTATCCACAGCGTGCGGAATAACACTCCTAATCTGATCAATTTTATCTGCAAAGTGCCTTGCCAAGGCCTCACAGGAGGCCTTAGAATGCTCCAGTGGTTCTGGAGCCACAGGACCGACCAGGCACCGGACTACTTGGAACAGCCTCCTGGAACAGCACTCTGCAGACGCGATAGAGGCAGCATAATATTCCTTTTTTGCTGCCTTCACCACCACGTGATAGGCTGAAGATACAGCTCTAGCCTGTGTCTGATCGCCTTTGGAGCGAGACTTCAGCCACCCGTGCTCTAGCCATCTCACCTCCTGTTTCAGAGCTCGTAACCGCGGATTGAACCATGGTGCAGTCCGAGCCCTGTTCAGGGGGAGAGGGCATTTCAGAGCCACCTGATCTAATTCAATCTAATGATTGCGGCATTCCAGCCATCCACCAGGGTCTCGACCGAGTGGCCATTGGCGTGTCCCAGAGAATCCCCAAGCACGTTCAGGAATCTATTCAGATCCATAAGATGCCTGGGACGGACCATTTTAATGGGTCCTCCACCCCTGCGGAGGGGTTGTGGAACCGAGAAGTCCAACGTCACCAGATAGTGATCTGACCATGACAAGGGGGTGGTGGATATACCCCCGACTTCAAAATCACTCCCCGCTTCTCCAGAAACAAACACAAGGTCTAGTGCATGACCGGCTACATGGGTGGGCCCAGTTAGAATATGGTGCAGCTCCCAGGAGGCCATGGTCTCCATGAAGTCCCGAGGTGTTCCTGTGAGGATGGCCTCTGAATGTATGTTGAAGTCCCCCAACACCAATAAGTTAGGGGACTGTACACACACATCCTCCAGTACATGCACTCAGCAACCTTGGTCTCCCGGAGAGGCGGTCTGGTGAAGACCAAGGATTCTCGGTAGATAACAGCCACTCCCCCTCCCCGATCCCCAGCCCTCAGCTGCTGTGCATATGAAAATCCAGCTGGACACATTGGAGCAAGGGTTGGAGTAGCAGCCTCGGCCAGCCAGGTCTCCGTAATACATGCCAGGTCTGCACCCTCATCCAGGATCATGTCATGGATGAGGGAGGTTTTCTGGGTAACAGACCTGGCATTGCAGAGCAGCAAACGAAGGCCAGAAGATGGGGTCACACCTCCTCCAGCCATCCTTTGGCTCTGGACAGGCCCAGAGCAGGGGACAGATACTACACATCTCTCCCTTGTTCCCCTTACCTGGCATGGCCTGCCCCTAGCGCTCCACCAGCACCTGCCGCCCAGCCTCGGTATGTTCTGGCCCCCAACAGTCCCCCCACTGCCTCCATCAGGTGGACACATGCCTCCTTGCTCCCACCTATCAGGCAGGCTACCCACCCCTAAAAACACAACAAAATCCCCCAGAAATTAAAAAAAACAAAAATAATTAAAAATCCCCTTAAAAATAATGCCAGGCAGGAGTCCGCAGAGAAGGCCTGGTGTTGGCGGCCGCAGCGGCAGCAGCAAGCCCAGGAGCAGCAGGCAGGCAGGCAGGCAGGCAGGCAGGCCTCTTCCCCAATGGTGGCAGCTTCTCCTGCAGGCCCTGGCTCTCCCAGGCCACCTCAGCCAGCCATCTTATGTAGCTCCTCCAGGAAGGGGCAGGTGGAAGCAGCACAGCTGGCTCGGTACCTGGGGGCAGGGACTGGCAGTCTGCCAGGCAGAAGTCCGCGGTGGTGGTGGTAGCGGCAGCAACCCAGCAGCACCAGGCACACCTCTTCCCCAATGGTGGCAGCTTCTCCTGCAGGCCCTGGCTTAAGTAGCCCCTCCAGGAAGGGGCAGGTGGAAGCAGCACAGCTGGCTTGGTACCTGGGGGCCTGGTCCTGCAGGGACTGGCGGTCTGCCCGGCAGAAGTCCGCAGAGAAGGATTATAATTACTATAAAATTATAATTACTATAAAATTAATTATAATTATATTATAATTAATTATAATTAATTATTAATTATAATAAGTAAAATATTTAATAATTAAAATTAATTTTAATAATAATTAAGAATAATTAATTATTAATTATAATTTCAATAAAATTATAATTACTATAATTTAAATAGAAATACAAGATGTCACACCAAAATGCAGAAGACTGTGACATGATCTGTGTGCCTGCTCAGTTTGCAGTCCAGGAACGAAATGTTCAAGGCCTAGCTGTCCCTTTGTATGGTTCTTTATCTTTAAACTGGACTTCAATTGGACACCTTCAAAGAGAGGGCTGTACTCTGACAACCCTTCAAAAAGAGGACTGTCCTTTTAAAACAGAAGACAGGGCCACCCTAAAGACAGGTTTACAAGATTCCTCTTTGTAAAATGCCACTGATCAATGTCTATTGCTCTCCATAGGACTTTCTTAGAACAACACAACACAATACTACTGCCACGGTAGTCACAACAACAAAATTAACATGGCACCTCTTTTCATTATTTAGAAAAGTGGGGAGATGACTCGTTTACAGTTTATTTATCTGCATGCAAATGATGTATTTGTTTATTGCTAAACAAATGTCAGAGTGGCAGAAGAACCTGTCAGCTCAGCCAGTTGAGAGCTTTAGCCATAAAATTCTTAGCTTCAGCTGGGAGAGTTTACACACACACCCCATTACCATATCAGACACTGTGGTCATGGAAACATGTAAACAGATAAAAGAATTGTCACAAGGAGTATGCAATGCCACAAGCACATGGAATAATCTACCAGCAGTGTCACAGTCCTCCATCTTATGCAGTTGTCAAAGTTCCCTTGAAATGGACTAGAAACGTCAACCCACTAGCATTAGTAACTTTTACAAGTGCTAATTCCTTACCAACGTATGGCTAATAGAGAGCGAGAAGTGAATCCATATCTCATGAGTGCCAGTTCTCCACTCCATCTTTACATTAACCTTTTCCCCCTTCCGACCTCCTTCTACCCTTTTTTCCTAGCTGTATGTTTTATACTAAAATTGGAAACAGAAATACACAAACCACGTGAAGCATGCCTAACTCACTAAACATGCCTCTCAATATATATATATATATATATATATATATATATATATATATATATATATTTTCTTCGGTGAGGCATCAACATCTCTTCAAGGGCTTTATCATCTCAACTGACACATAATCATTCCTTGCAGGTGGAAAACATTGTGCTGAGAGATAATTGGGACAGTTACTGGATCTGACTTCTCACTGGTTTTAAGGCAGTATCCATGCCATGACTGAATCCCACTCACAGAGAAGAGTTAATGTTCTTTGTGTCACATGGAGTGATTTATGGGTACCGCATGTACTGCATTAGATGACGTGGGACTAATATTATCTGATATGATGCAATTCAGGCTTAAGATATGCATGCTATTCCCCCTCGATGCACCAAATGTTTTTGAATCATACTGCTATTAGTTTATGAAGGCTGATAACTTGACCCCAATTTATATGCAGGAAGCTGTCATTTTAAAACACACTATTCTTCCAAAGGGAAACATATAGCCTGAAAACCCAGCTTGAATTACTCGTTTCCCTAACAGTACGTCTTGTTGGTATATGCTGTTGCTGATAAACCAATTAGCATCAGTGTGTGTGTGTGTTTCCTATTATAAGCTGGCTTTTCTTGAGTAATGGGCTGTCCTTATATGTAGCAAAATGGAGGCTTTAAAAAAAACCCACCAGTTGTGTTATCTTGTTTGCTATACCAGTAAAGTGTGACCGCTTGGAACCTAAAAAAGAGACTTTTTTATTTTGTAAATGGCTCAAATGATGAATAAGTTTGTATGGTTTCATCGCCCTGGGGTATGTTTGCCACACTGGCTGTGTCAAATTTAAGTTCTGCTGGAACTATCACCCTGGTTTGATTAAAGAACTGTTTCAGTAGCACACCATATTCAGCCTCTTGCAACCTGGTGCCCTCAAGTCAAGATGCTTTGGACTACAACTCATAGAATTGGTCATGTTGGCTGGATGGGAGTTGAAATCTAAAACATCTTGAGAGCACCAGGTTGGGGCAAGCTGCCATATGGGAAGCCTGCTTGTGAGTAGATAAATAGATGATTTACATACTGAAGCCTTGAGAAGGGGAAAAAAGGGGCGGGGGAGAAAGGCAAAGCACACAAAAAATTAATTCAGTTCACTGAAATTTCTACTCCTTTCTCTGAATTAACCCAGAGCCCCAAATGGTAGCTCAAACAGGCAGGCTGTAGAACACTTTTGAAAGGTGTTCAGGCTTGGACTTTTCAATCTGCAGTGCACCAGTGGTAGGTTGTTCCATAATTGGGGATGGGCCAGGCTGGGGGAAGGAGTTCTAAAAACACATTTTTTTGTGCTGTGACGTCTGAACCACATTTCATACGTTCTTGGCTGATTGCTAAGATTATGTTAGGAGGCTCTTCTCTGCGTGCCACCATGCACAATGTGTGACAGGTGGCTACCAGGGAAAGAGCCTTTTCTGTAGTGGCCCCCCTGTCTGTGGAATGCCCTTCCCAGAGAGATCCACCTGGTGTCTTCACTGTATATGTTTAGATGCCAGGTTAAGACCTTCTGGTGCTCTGACTATTAATTTTAGGGCTGGCTCTTGAATATTTGTAAAGTTTAAATATTTTGAGATTGTTATTGTGTTTATGGATTTGGTTGTCATGTTATTGTTTCTTGTTTGCTTTTTTATTGTAAACCACCCCAAGGACATCTGTTAGTGGGGCAGAAAATATATTAAATAAATAAATAAGGTATCATCAAGAGCCAAACTACAGCCGACATTAAGGACGCAATCCTGTGCTGGCTGAGGAATGCTGGGAGTTGTACGACTTTTTTCTGTCTAAACAGGCATAGGATTGTGCCTTAAATTATGCCTCTAATATTGCACATATTAAGCTTTCCCAGCCCCAAACTGCCCATAAATATATATATTAAATATATGTATTTTTTAAACTCCATTTTTTATGAAGAAAAATGGTGGCAAAATGGCAGGTGCTCGCCGGATGGGGTTGCAGTGAGTCTGGGAGGGTGGAAGCAGGGGTTGCAGGTGAGGGAGGCCTCACGGACTCCAGGCCCTAGTCACCCACGACATCCCTAGCTGGAGCTGCCTTCTCCTGAGCTTTGGCTCCATTACACTACTGCCCAGAGCCCTCCTTTTTGTGGGGTATTGAGCTATTTTCATTTCCACCACGAGCAGGTATTTTGTAGGGATGTACGCATTACTTACCTGTCGTTCCAGTGGGGGGTCCACGGAGCGGGAGGCAATCTGTCCCTCCCCCTGGAATCCTCGATGGCCAGCTCTGCTCCGCGGCAATTCCGCAGACCCACCGGCCGGCTCTGTAGCGCCAGCAATACGGCCACTATTGCCGTATCGCTGGCTGGGCTGACTGACTCTGGACGCAAATGGTGTCCGCTATGCCATTTGTGGCCAGCCAGAAAGCAATTAGATTAAGCTAAATGCAGCCTTAAATGCTGCGGGCGGCCCTGGCTGGCAGCTCCGTGGAGTCGCCGGGAGCGGAGCCGGCCGGGGAGGATTCGCGGGGGGGGAATGGAGCACCTCCTCCCCCCACTGCGGATGGCCCCAGAGGAACAAGGTAAGTGCTTCGTACACCCATAAAATAAATACAGAAAAACAATGTGACAAGAACCATAATAAAATATCCTCTGTCTGACTCTGAGCCTTATGTGGAGAAGGAGGACAGAGGTTTGATGTACCCCTCCCAATAAAGGGTGCAACAGTCCTCTATAGGAAATATGATAAAGAATGGATGCACAGACTATGCATGCACAAACCATGTCAAGATTTGTGGGTCTTATATGCCTGATAGACCCCTTAACACAGGGATGGAGAACCTTTTTTCCGCCAAGGGCTTGAGATACTTAGGCAGTTGAGGCTGCTAGCTCCGATGTCAGTGAATCTCCTCCAGGTTTCAATGAGAACTAGTCAGAACTCTAAAGGAGCTTTCCAAGAAGCAGAAGCACTTAGGAAAGAAAGTGTGGTGTGTTAATGATCTTAACACACACCCATACACACACACACACACACACACACACCATCCGTCCATCTGCCCATCCAATTTGTAGAGGGTTTTTCCTCCCCGCGCCATCCCATCTCCCTTCAGGTCGCAACTAGGGATGTACGGACCATGTAAAGTCCATTCTGTCTATGTTTCATGGACTGTCAGGCGCCTTAGTTCTGTCGTCCCCTCACAGACGAATGCGGGGGGAAAAACTTTTTCGTCATGTGGAAAAATATGCAAATAATTACGTAAGAGGTTTCGTAACAATTTACATAATTTACCTTAGTACATTAGTGTGTGGTCCCCCATTCCATTCAACTTTTCCTCAGCAGAAACTTGCATATTTTCCTACGAATAAATATGCATCAATTTTCGGAATTTAAAAAAAAAAAATCTGAAAGACTACAGACTCCTTGTGGCCTGGGAGGCCGCTCCGCAGCGGATTCCACAAGTTGGATTCTTAGAAGTCCATTTTAGTCCATCTCAAATTTCTCCAGCATCCCTAGTCACAACTATCAGCCCTCCTGCCTCCTCTACGTTTGGGTTTTAAATACCTCTCAGCAGCTGGCTAGCTCTGACTCTCTTTCTCTATCTGTCTCTCTCTCGTGTCTCTTTCCCTTGTCTTCCTGGAGGTAGCTGGATCACACTGAGGAGAACAAGAAAGAATGCTGGAGGGAGGCAAGAGCTTGAGCACAGTGGCAGCTATTTCCAAACGATGCTCTAGTTGCTGTGTTGTGTGGTTGGGCTTCCAAGCTCACATGTATGCCTGCCTACCTCCCAGCTAGTCTCTGTCTCTTGTTTTCCTCACAGTAGTGACTGGATTGCAGCAAGCAGAATGAGAGAAACAGAGAGGGGGAGAGAGAGAACTGGAGGCAGGCAAGCAAGCACATGAATGAACTTCGGAGGCCTGACTACAGACCATGACTACCACACTCCATCGTTGGGCCTCTGAGCTCCCATATGTGTCTGCCTACCTCCCACTCTCTTTCCCCTCATAGCTGTGACTGGATCATGGCAAGGAGAATGAGAGAGGTGGAGAAAGAAGAAAAAGATGGAGAGAGAGACAGAGAGGTGCAGGCCTGAAAGTTGGGGGCATGGACTGAATGGAAAGGCTCCATGGGCTAGCCTGCCTTATCACATACATGTCCATGTCCAAAATACCTATGTCTTAAAAAATGCACTGTGATTCCTGTTGCTTTTTTACTTTGCTACTTGGAGTGTGTTACCAGAAATAGGCACTTTGTACATGCATTTGTTGGCATTCTGAAGACTGGAGAGTGTTATGCACTCAAAAACTACACTTCAACAAGGTGAGTGCAGAAGCAGAAGAAAGGAAGAGTATACCCAAGGAAACAGAAAAGCTACAAAGTAATTAAATAACAATACACCATAAAAGAGTACAAAAATATTATATATAATTTTACCCTTGGTCTGATTTATATACAATAATATGTACCTTTTTCATACTACTTCATGATGTATTTTTGTTGGCTTATCCTTTTTTCTTCTCTGATTCTTCTCTGAGATTTTTTAATACCATGTCGGTGTAGATTGGTTGAGCAGTCACAAACCTTTCATTTGGAACAGAAAACTGGCACTTAGGTTGACTATTCCAGAAGCCCAGGATGCTCTACTGTAGCTGACTGCTGCTTTCAAGCAAAGTTGCATTATTTTATTTGTTAGCACACCTGCAAAATGAGGCACAATTATGATTTATTTTATACTGTGGGCAGGATATGTTACACAGAGTTAAGAAAAGCAGTTCCCTAGCATTTTCTGACTGTAGTCAGCTTGCACCATTTATGGGATTTTTCCCCCTTGTTTGTATTGTTTTACAATCTGTGACAGAATAGTATTGCTTCCAGAATTCAACTCTTAATGAGATTCCCAGAGTCGTTCCAAAATTATATGTAGGCAGCTGCTTTGAAAGGGTCAGCTAGAACAACCCAGAATCTATCTTTGTCTATATTTTATTATTTCACCTCTCTCTCTCTCTCTCTCCTGGAAATATGTTCATTCGTGACTAAAACGCAAAGTGTTTTGATGTTAAAGACAATATCCCTGGAGAGAGCTTGAATGTAGGCGTGTGATATTTAATTCATTAATGTCTTTTAACTCTTCAAACGTATCTTGTTTTAGGTCCTGTCTCCCCCGCCCCCTCCTCAAAATAAAATAAAGCATGCTTCTTTATTGGTGACAGTATATTCCTTATATTGCTCAAGGTATTTGCCAGAGACTAAAGCAAGAGGGTAACAACACATCCTTCAGCACAAACCATCACCTGACTGTTATATTTCTACCCCATGAGACGGTGTCTTACCAGGTCAGACTCTTGGTCCATCTACCTCAGTATCATTTTTTCTGACTGGCACCCATCTTCCAGGGTCCCAGGCAGAGGTCTTTCCCATTACCTGCAACCTGATCGTTTTAATTAGAGAAGCCAGGGATTGAACCTGGGACCTTCCGCATGCAAAACATAGCTCTACCACTAAGCTATGGTCCCTCCCCAAATGTCAGCCATGGTGAATATAACACATCTATGTTATCATGCACTTCAACTACTCTCTCTCATGTCGGGCCACAGGCAAATGGCCCTTCAACAGCCTCTCCTGCAGTATGAACAGAAAAAGAGACATTTGACTCTTATTATGTATCTCAGCAGCTCGTTCCTGTGCACAAGTCAAGGCAGAAGGAAATGGCAGTGAACATCTGAGGTACCTCAAGCACACTTAAGGTATGCAGGACCTACTTCAAGACGTAGAGCCTGGTACAAGTGACATACATCTAGAATTAAAGAAGTTTGAGCCCATGAATTTGTTTTGAGTACCAGAATTGAACTGAGGTCATAGTCCCCACACAGAAAAATCCACTCCTGGTTGCCACTACCCCCTCAAAGCTTTCTTCATTTCAGTATGATTTAGGATAGGGGAACAGTCATTTTGCTGTTCCTAATAAATAATTTGGCTGTCAGAAATCCTTGCTGATGTACTGAGAATCACCTAGATATCTACCAGTAGATCCCAATCTACCTTCTGCCACCACTGACCTAGAGGAAGGGTTCTGCCTGGCAGTCTTCATTGCTTTGACACTGGAAGAAGGGCTTAGAAAGCCCTTTGCCTGTGAACCTGCCTATATGAAAGTGAGTCAGTAGAATCAATGTTGCCAGACATTTGACCTTTCCTTGGTTGAAAACTGTCCAAAATTAGTTCCCAGCAAGGGCCTTTAGCATTAACACTCTGAAACAGTAGTCAGGTGCTCAGGCCCAAAGACCAGCATGTTTCTCAGGTGGATAGGCATGTAGGTAGGCCTGGGGGCCTCCCTCAGCAACAAACTGTCTAGACTATGGGAGAGAGGTGGATCTCAGAGCCTTATGGAAAGTACTGACAAATGTCCATAATAGTTATATTTGGAAGACCATAGAACGTGTCTACTGTTCACACTGTGTGGAAAAGTTAACGCCAGGTGGTAGCCAGGTATCTTTAAGTTGCAATCACCATGCTTCTTAGCACATGAGTAACTTTGTAAGGACTTTAACTCTTCAATTAAAGTTTTTTTTTATCTTAGAATTCTAATGCTGTCAATGAGGGCCCAATGACACATTATATGGGAGATCTGTGAATAGATCTCCCAACATAATTGTTTCCTTTTATATTCAGCTTCATAGGTGTATGATTTGGATTAGGGTCATGGCTCAAGGGAAGGGCGATCTGATTCCTTTTTCTTTCTTTCTTTGCTTAGTAGTAATGGTATTAACATTTCTATACCACCCCATAGCCGAAGCTCTCTTTTGTGGTTTACAGAAGTTAAAACATTAAAATACAATATAAAAAGTGTAAAACTATTCCCATAAAAGCACACAGACAATATATACAAACAACATGTTGTGACTCCAGTCCCTGGCAAATATACAGGCACTGCGTCATGCCTGTCTGTACTACTCTCCATGGCTCCAAGCAGCTTGGAGGGAGAGATTGGATCAGGACTATGCAACACAGGAAACGGTTAGATCCTGGGGGTTGGACTCGATGGCCTTGTAGGCCCCTTCCAACCCTACTATTCTATGATTCTATGATCCCCTTCCCCCTTAGTCTAGTTGAAACTGTGTATGCCTTCATATGCTTTTAGAATGCTTTTAGAATAAGTAAACTACGATGAGAGATCCAATCACTGTTCTACCATGTTTGGCCCTGTGGGTAGATTTTCATGTTACTAGGAAACACTAAAAGACACATTAGTGCGTTTCAGTTTCACAGGGGAGACCTGCATATTTGCCTGTGGGGAGATGCATGAGTTCCATATGCAATGTATGTTTTACCCTGGGAGCTTGTGTTACCCTGTGAACACTAATAAGTGGCTGCCCTTGAATACTATTTTTACTAATGCAAAATGCAACTCCATTCATGGTCGGCTGTTGACAGCAAATTAAGCCCATGCATTTTTCATTGGTTCACCATTGTTTCCTTGGCACAATGAATGGTTTTTAACTATAAACCCAAGGACCTCCATATCGTAAAGGTTACCTCCTCCCCTCTATCCTTTGACCATCTCTTAGACCTTCTAAGAATGATGCCTTAATTACAACATCTATGAGCAAAAGTCCCGACATCAAGGGCATGTTGAGAAGTAGCTACACTGGCACTCCAAGGCCCAAATCCAAGCTTCTTTGGGAAACATTCCTCTCATTTTTGGATTATTGGCCATGATTAAGCTTTTAACAGGGCCTACATTTTTAACACAGGTTTATTTGAGCTTGATTTTTATTTGATGCTCTACGAACAAAATAACTGCCTTACTCAGACCAAAGTTCAAGGGTCCCCAACCTCTTTGGGTCAATGGAAACATTTGGAATCTGGAGAGAATGCCATGGGTGCTCTCACAAAATGGCTGCCATGTTGGGGCTTGCCCATTCAAAGCAATGGTCACACGACACTCATTTCCCAGAAGGCAACTGGTGAGAGTAAAGGAAAAGTAACTTGCCCAAGAAGCTAAGTACAAGGCAGAGCTGGGGTTCAAACTCCAAAAGCCATTTCTTGGAGACCAAAAAAAGATGGTGGTGGAGGGTAGAACTTTGCTTTGCAGCAAACCAACCTCCCAGTTAAAATAATAATTTATATTTTTAAAAAAATCTTAAGAAATAAAAATCAGGAGCAGCAGGGAGCCTGGCAAGTGCTAAGAGAGCAAACACATACAGCCCATGGGCACTGTATTGGAAACCCCAGCCCTACCAAGTCCAGCATTTTCTTTCGAACAGCAGCCAGGCAGATGCCTCTGGGAGCTCAAAGGCAAGGCAGGAAGGTGACAGCCTTCATTACCATCGGTTGCTTGTCTCTGGCATCTGCTTCGGCACATTGAGATCCCATAGCTAAACTGTGTAAGAAAGAATGATGAAAGAACAACCCATTTTCTCCCATATACACTCTGATCTTCCAGTCCTTGTTAAAGTATACAGTGCTATTAATTTGATCTCATAGTTCATACTTGAAGTTTCACTGGCAGCAAATGGACTTTTCATGTGAATAAAAATTGGCATGATAAAGATCCTAAAACTGTAGTTCCTAGATGTTGACCATAGAAAAATCAAATGGTTTTAGACTGTGCCTATTATGCATTTATTTATTCTGTCTGTTAACCTTGAAGTGCCCACAGTGGTTGAAGCTATGTGTTTTCTAATAGTATTAACACAATAAAGCAGTAATCATAAAATGTTTTCTCAGTAATCTTGTCCTCTTCCCTTGAGGATATCATCCTTGCCATAAAATTCCAATCAGTTGCACATACACAATTATGAAAACGCAAACGTAAGATTTTCTTTCAAAAGCCAGATTATATAAAATATAGATTGCCATGTGTTTTCTGTTTCATTTCCAAATACTTCATGTTTTCTAATGCATCAGACAATTTTGAAGTAATGTTTCAGGAGGGCTTTTGCTATTTCCTGATGTAACTTTTTTAATCACTGCAAAGCACCAATAAAATTAATAAAAAGTCATTTTCAGTATTAACTATTGACAACAGAGGAATCCACCATATCAATGCATTTGGCAAACTCGCTGCACAACGTAACAAGAAAATTAGAGGGGAAAGTTTTGATAAACATTTATTTAAAAAATGAATTTTCATCTATATATTTTAAATTACAGCGCGATACACACACACACACACATACACACTCAGAAGACAGTCCCATTGAGTTCAGTGGGACGTACTCCCAGGTAAGTGGTTTTAGGGTTGAATCCTTGGTTTCTTTTTTGTTTATTTTATTTACACAATTTATATACCACTCTACATCCAATAAAATATTCAAGCAGTGAACAAAAAAAGGGGAGATAATAATAATGATAATAATAAGAATCAAAATACAGAATTAAAACCGTTAAAATCAGATTGCGCCAATGAAACTGTAGCAGGGAAGTTTTGTTTAAATCAAACTGTCTTCAGCAGGCACCAAAAACGTTGGTGCCTTCCTGACATCAACAGGCAGGGAGTTCCATAGAGAGTGAGCTGATACACTACATGCTTTACTCCAAGTGGACTCCAAACTGACTGCAGATCCATGCGGAACCATGGACTGTTAAAAAAAAAAAAAAACCTCTACAAAGTTCTAGTCTAATGGGATTTTTGCCCCACCCCTACATTTAGGGAGCAATTCTAAGCCTCCAAGGCAGATGGCTAAGGAACCATTGGATGTTGCAGGCAGAGAGAGAGGTCCACAGTCAGAGAGAGAAGTCTGCACACCCCACCCCACACCCCAGACACCAACTCATTGCAGTGGTGGAAAGCACCACTGCTGTTGGTGCTCTGACAACAATAGGAGCGAAAAAGGGGCAAGTCATGAGTGGTTTGTTTGCAGGGGAGGTCCGTATTTGCCAGATGCAAAGGCTCCTCATTCTCTGGATGCTGGGGGAGAGACTATGGCAGCCTCAGAGTGGCTCAGTATTTTATATGGCAATCATGTTTGCCACAGATACACAGCAAACACAGAAAGTGTGAATGACAGATACATGTCCTCCTAAAACTACTTTGGGAGCCTGGTGTACTCATGGCAACACAATGGCCACGTGAAGTGTGTGGTCGCTTTCAGTCAATGGAATGTTTGTGAATTTTCCATTATGTCAGAGCAGGTCAGCCAATCCCTGTGGGGAAAGAACTAGATCACAGACAGACAATAATCATTTTAAGATATATAGAGATTTATTTATTTATTTATTTCGTTTATATCCTGCCTTTTTTCCTCCTTAAGGAACCCAAGGCAGCATACATCGTCCTCTTCCTCCTCCATTTTATCCTCACAACAATCACCCTGTGAGGTGAGTTGGGCTGAGAGTTTGTGACTGGCCCAAAGTCACCCAGTGAGCTTACATGGCCAAGTGGGGGCTAGAACCCGGATCTCTCGATTCCCAGTCCAACACTCTAGCCACTACACCACATTGGTGCTCTAATATCTATATAGATTAGATATAGATATAATGGAATGGATGTAACCATCGTTATCATCATTATCATTTAGTTTTAGGGTTTTTTTCTGGTGAAATCAATATTTTTTTCTGATCTCTGGTCTATTTTTTGATATTTCATCCCAGCTTGCAGGAGAAGCAGCTAAAGCATATCCAAGCTTCCATGCAGGTTTCCTTTAAAATTAACCTATGTTTTCCTAGTGAAAAATTATTCTTGTTGACTTTCATGAAGGAAAATGGGCATAAATTGGTTACTGTAGGGAAGGGGGGCTTCTACCCAAACTCAACTTTCACATCTTGTACAGTAATAACATCAATTCTAGAAATTGACAGCACAATTCTAGACATTGACCTTTTTTCCTCAGAGTGCCTCAGTATTTTATATGGCAATCATGTTTGCCACAGGTACACAGCAAACACAGAAAGTATGAATGACAGATACATGTCCTCCTAAAACTACTTTGGGAGCCTAGTGTACTCGTGGCAAACACAATGGCCATGTGAAGTGTGTTGCCACGTGAAGTGTGTGGCCACTTTCAGTCAATGGAATGTTTGTGAATTTTCCATTATGTCAGAGCAGGTCAGCCAATCACTGTGGGAAAGGAAAAAGATCACTGACAGACAATAATAATTTTAAGGGATAGATGATATATGGATGGATGGATGGATGGATGGATGCCTGGATCTAAAGCTCCCATTATTAGAGTTCTGCTTGCAAAAGTAGTGTTCACAGTGCCCACTAATGGAAGGGGGAAAGGCCATTTTTGCCAATTCCCTTTTATGGGGGCTTCACTTCCAGCGCTGCCACCACCTATGGGGGAAACTGCTCCTTGACTGGCAATTGTGCCCATGGGCCTTCTTATTTTTCTTTAGCAAATGCTTATATTTCAGGGCTTAAGGAATTCTCTGCCACTATAACTCAGAGTTCCACAAGCTGACCCTTTTCTGCTTCCACCATTCTTAGAATACTTTAAAACCTCCTAGTATAACAGTATATTTTTGCACTAGTATAAGAGGCTTAGACATGAGATGCGCACCAACACTCGAAACATGATGAACTGTTAAACAGGATGCTGTATTAAAGGGATATTTCGTACATAAGGGAATACCAACATTTACTTGGGGTTTTCAAAAGAATGCTTGCTAACACTTCTTAAGGAGTCAAGAGACACTTTTGCTACTATAAGGCTCTTAATGACGTCTTTTATCTCAGGGCAAATTCCCTAAACCGATACCCCAGCACATATACTCACAACCAGGTCCAGCTCTTGAGAAGAGTCACAAATCTCCTCCTGTTGTATTTCTGGCTGCTTGGACCTTTTATCTGGGCACTAAAACAGATAACCAGATTCTGGCTTGTGTAACCTTCTTCTGTGATAGGAGGCTGCCCTTCTTCTTAAGGCAGCATCCTATCATAACACAGCCACCTGCTCCCTACTCCTGATCTTCACCAGCCACATATTGCTATCCCACAGAGAAGGAATCACTTAATATTCAGGACTTAGCTATTCACTTTCTCCTCCGCTTTTTTCTAGTCCTTCTATAACACTACCCACCAACCAGCAGACCTTCTCCCTTCCAGACTAACAACCAACTCAACTCTGCTACCACCAAAGCAGGCCTCCAACACAGCAACAACACTAGGCCTCAAGCCTATACAGATGGCCTCTCAGAGGCCACACAGAACATTATACCACATAAGCAGTGATGTACATGGTATTTCCTCACCCCTTCCTCTGCTGTACCCCCTGAAAATCTGCTCTGCATGGTTGCATATCCTGACCTGACCTTAACAAGATACCCATGAAGCATGTATTCTTGTATAGAGGGATCTTTGGATCCAACCCAATGTAATCTTCCATATGTCACAACTTTTGTTTTGGTTTTGTCAAACATTTAAATTACCATAAATATTTTTATATATGTTTTAAAATGTTTACTGCTACTATTATTATTTTATTTTGAGTTGTGTCCTATATTATATATAGCTGTATTTACAATTCTTGTTGTCATATCTGTGGAGAAATTGATAAAAGAAAAGATTATTCCGCAAATAAACGTAAAACCTGCAATCCTACATACACTTACCTGAGAATAAGTCCCATAGAACTCAGTGGGCTATACTTCTGAGTAGACATGTATAGGATTGCACTGAAAATCACATAATACCCTAACCAGCTCAGTCCTAGTCAGGTTTACTCAGAAGTAAATCCTAGTTCCAAATAAGTATACGTAGGGTTGCAGCCTCATTCTTAAACAGCATTTGGAACAGGAATGTCATTAATGAGAGCCAGTGTGGTGTAGTGGCAAGAGTGTTGGACTAGGAGCTGGGAGATCCGGGTTCTAGTCCCCACTGGGCCATGGAAGCTCACTGGGTGACTTTGGGCCAGTCACAGACTCTCAGCCCAACCCACCTCACAGGGTTGTTGTTGTGAGGACACAATGGAGAGGAGGAGGATAATGTAAGCCGCCTTGGGTTCCTTGCAAGAGGAAAAAAGGCGGGGTATAAATGCAATAAATAAATAAATAAATAAATAAATGAGCAGTCTGCCAAAATCATGCATTGTTAGCCTTGTTCCTCGTTGTTTCAGAGATTTTCAGTTGTAGGTAAAAAAGGTTAAGTTAAGTAAGAAACATTTATCTTTAATTCAATTATGTGTTGAATTTCCACAAGCCATAGAATCAAAGAGTTCTATTTGCAAGGGAAAGCTCTTGTTATTTTTGCACTTATTGTGAACCCACCATCTAAAAAATACAAAATACTGGAAGTTGTAGAACACATGATATTTAAAACACAGCATTTCTGAAAGCTATAATTGTTTGAAGCCTAATGATGCTTGGAAATGGGGGCAGGGACAGAGAAAAAAACTAGAGACTTACCTCTGCTAGGAACCTGGGTCTAACAAGAACTGGTTACATAATTCATTTCAATAGTATCTTGTCTGAGCAGTTTATCTCTAGATTCAGACTTAAATATATCTCTTCAGCATAGTGGATCTCAGTGACAAGTTACCTCCAGCCAAAGAAAGGTATTAAGTTTCATCTGATGCCCATGTTAAATAAAGAAGGGATTTATACCCCCCAAGATTTAGATCCCTTCTCTGATATTTAAACATAACATAAAATCTGAAGAACTTCCTGTCCTCCATTAAATTTGTGTGATGCAAGCAATCAAATTGGTACACAACTACAGCCCCACATGTGCAAGAACTTCTTGCACTCTTCTATAAAGGGAAACATTCCTCCATGTTCACAAAGGTTCTCCCAGCTGCCCTCTGCATTGGGAAGCCTCTGCACGTGGCGCACAATATATGAATTAAAGATGCAGGAACAGAGACGTAGAAGCATTCGTCATAAATGGAGGATATTTACAAAGACAAAATACAAAAACTAATGTTGAATAATTAAACTTATTTTGGCACACTGTTTATACCATGTTCTTTCTCTGTCATTTGAGAGGTCTACTGTAGACACTGTGTTCAGGATAAGCCTGCAGCAAGCTAAACACTTAAACAATCCTACATAGCTACAGCTAGGGATATGCGAACCCACCCCCTTCCAGGTTCTCTGGGAGCCTGCCTAGCCCCTGCCCCCACTCGCCACTCCCTGGACCACGCTCAAGCTCTTCCCGCGCTCAGTGAGCAGCCCACACTCACCCCGGCATCCTCGTCAAACTCCGCAGTCACCAGTTTTTGAAAAATAAAACGCGATCACAAAAATGTGCATATTTGTGTATGTGCAAAACTGCATTTTGGGGAATGCGCATATTTGCAATCGCCATTTTATTTTTCAAAAAATGGTGACTGCAGAGCTCGATGAGGCTGCTGGGGTGACTGCGGGCCACTCGCCAACCACGGGCATGTGGAAAACAGGGGCAGGCGCTCAGCGAGCAGGGCTTGGGGGTGTGGGCAGGGGTGGGGGTCCACCGGATTCCCAGATGGAATCAGGTGCATGCACCATCTCTAGCTACAGCTCTTAACATACTGAACCAAATGGCACCCAAACAGTAGGTGTGCTCCTTTGTTTCAGGTGTGCTCTGATGTGGCCAGGTAATTCACATCAAATGGAGGCCTTTCCATACTTTAGCCTAGGACCATCCTGCAGCTCATTCTTTCCTGGACTCCTGGCATCCAAGCTACTCTTGGGGAAAATGAGAGTGGAGCTACATATAGGATCTCGGGATAATCCTAGCTATTAAAGTTGTCCAAGTGAAGTGGATGATGGCGTCCACTTGGCATGAATTGCAAGATCACATCAGTGTGTCTACCACAACCGTGGCACATCTCACACAGTGGCTAGGTTCAAATGTAACATGAAACCATGGTTTGGGCCAATGATAAGTAGAATAGCTAACCAGTTAGTTAGCTAGTTAGTTAGCTTGAAAGAGCAGCATAAAAAATAGCTAAAATAAAACATATCTGTCAGGGTTCCCCTTATGACCAGGACCCCCTGAGCAACTCCTTAAGGATTTCTTACCTCCTTAAGAGTCCCACCTTCCTTCTTTTACCTTCCCCTACCCAGTACTATGGGGTTTAGGCTGTAGATATGGGGTGATTGACACTCTAGACAAAGGGTTTAACTACAACAGTTTACTGGTAAATTAAAGTAAGCAAATTACAACTAAAGGTATTTACACAATGGAGCTGAGTGATACAAAAGGCATTAAGAGAAAATAAAAGTTGCAAAATGCAAGTTCCTTTACCCTAGCTTCATTTAGACTTCTTCCTGCTTTCTCTTCATGCTCTGGTCTCTCTGACTTTTCTCTTACTGGCTCTCTCGCTCTCTTTTTACACCCTCCTCCCCCAAAATCAAAAATACCGCTTCAAACCTGAACAAATGAAACAACTGGGGAAATGAAACTGAAAATTAACTGGGGAAATGAAATTACTCCTCTCAGGGATACCTCCTCCCAACAAAAAACTCCAGGCCTCTAGGCCTGATTTTTTTTCCCCTTTGCCTCTGTAGGCCTCAGATCTTCAGAGTATCAAATTAAAAAGCCTATGAAATTAAAAAATCTTCACCTGTACCAAAATGACATCAAAAATACCACCAAGCAAGCCTCCCTGGGGAGAGCATTCCATAGACAGGTCACCACCACCCAGTAAACCACACACACACACACCAAAATTCAGATGGCAGAGGGTCAAAGAATGACATCTGTTGAATTTCTCCATGACACAAACAGTTTGAGCTTCCAGACAAAAAACAGGCCAACCATGTTTTTGAGCCATTTGTCTGCCTTTGTTTCCCATCTGCTCCAGACTTGGCTTCATATGTTCACTCCATGATAAAGCAGCTCTTGAGCTGGAATAATGCCAGCAACTGTGGTCTGCCTATGGTCTGGGAATTCAGACCTAACAGGAAACCACAGTTAGCACAAACTGTGGATTGAAAATAAACTTTCAACTGCATTTTTAGATTCCAGTTTATTGACACCCAACAAACCACAGTTTGTGAAAAGGATTGGATTGAGACATTAAAACAAACCATAGTTTAGTTAGATAAATTTTAACCATGGTTTCACATTACATCTGAATTCAGGCGTTACTAATTTGGTACAAAAAAGCAGGGTTAAACAGAAGCTCTAAGGCAACCTTCCCCAAACTGATGTTCTACAGATATATTGGACTACAATTCCCCGCATTCCCAGCAAGGAAGGCCAGTGGCTAGTTGGACTGAGAAATTATGGGAGTTGTAATCCAACAAATCTGGAGGGCACCAGGTTGAAAAAGGATGCTCTAAAGCATCCTCACTGCACATAAAGGCTGCATGAATCCATAAAACTGTAATGTCCAGGATTTTACTTTTGTAGCCTTGACCCTATTTAGATCAAGCATTTATTAAACAGGTTTCACTAATATTCTTCTGAGCATGTTGAGCTTATTTACACAAGCCTTTTAAATGTATTGCTATTTATAGCCCCCAAATTATTTACTTTCTGAGAAGGGAACACTTGGTTCTTTACAGGACATCCCTTCTTCCTTTGCCCTTTTTATTTTTGCTCCAAGATCCTTATCTGTGGGAATTTAACGGAAAAGAATCTCAGAAATGAGACTGAAAATGTGGAGGACTTTCCTTTCCTTTCCTTGCTTTGAAGAAGGAATGATGAAGGGACACCAGTAGGCATTCCCTGAATTCATTTCTTTCTTATTTTTCCTTCCCAAACAATTTGGCCAGGTGCACAAATACAAAATGTAGTTGTAAGAAATGGGAGATACCACAGAACTATTGCATTTTCAGTCGAGTACTACTAACCAGGCTAGTTTCAAGATTTTAAATGAAGCTTTGATGGTTCATGCAGCCATTATTACCATGGAAAAAAATGCTTACAATGTTGAAATGTCACATTCCTGTTGACATCATTATGGTACACTATAGACCTCACTGATAGACTTCACTGATTTGGATGTCTCCTCTTAAAACAATATTGATCATCCAGCGGACACTCTCCTAGTTAATTCGTTTTTAGAGGACCCCTATTTCAGGTACGTGCTCACATGCACATACAGATGTACTCTTAGCCTATCACTAGGCTTATCTGTCAAGCCCACCACCTTTTTCCTGTAGTAGGTAGTTCCCCTCTTTTCCTAAAGCAATGAAGTTGGAATTTACAAGGCAAGATTATTTAGTGAGAAATTCTAACATCTATTGTAAGAGGAGAACCACTTAGTACTTTAGGCACTTAACAGTCAGTCCCCCTCACATTTTATGAACGCACCCATAGCTACTATTTTAAAAGGGGGAAAGCCATGGCTCAGTGGCAGAGCACATGCTTTGAATGCAGAAGGTCCCAGGTTCAATCCCTGTCATCTCCAGGTAGGGCTGGAAAACTTCCTGCCTGAAACCCTGGGGAGTCACTGCCAGTCAGTGTCAACAATACTGAGCTTGATGGATTGACAGACTGACTAAGGCAGCTTCCTATGTTCTGATGTTCCTAAAAGGCTACAGGGAAGACATGATTTTGCTAAAATTGAGGAGGAATAAGAGGGTAGAGATACTGTATTTCATTCAGGGGCCCCCTACATTTCACCCCACAACTCAAGGCCATTTTCTAGTGGCTCTATTTACATCTCCTGGGGGTTGGAATCATTTGGGGAAGAACAAGCAGAGTTCTCATTAAAAGAGCACCCAGACATGGTGGTTTGGAGTTTGGAAACATAGTATGGCTACATTTAGAATGACTTGTGTGTGTGTGGTCTTGTTCATGTTATAATAATTGCACCAATGACTTTTAGAGAGGAGGCATAGCATAGTGGCTCTGAGTGCGACCTGGGAAGTCTCCACTTCAAATTTCACTTCAGCCACAAGGTGGCCTTTGGCATGCAACTAGCCTAGTGTCAGCCCTTCTCAATCTATATGGATTATAATACCAGTTTGCATTACAAAACTGTTGTGAGGATTACTAAGGCCCCAATTCACACATGAGTGAACATTACTTGGTTATTCATCCCTTGATTATTCAACACTGGATGACAATGTGACTTCAGGTGCTATTAAGAACATAAGAAGGCCCCACTGGATCAGGCATAGGCCAATCTAGTCCAGCAAACTGTTTCCTACAGTGGTCAACCAGAGGCCTACAGGAAGCCCATAAGCAGGACATGAGAGCAATAGCCCTTTCCTGTTGTTATTGCCCAGCAATGGGTATTCAAAAGCATGCTGCCTTTGATCCTAGAGGCAGTATATAGCCTTCATGACTAGTATCCATTGATAGCCCTATCCTTCATGAATTTGTCTAAACCCTTGTAAAGCTGTCCAAGGTAAATATGGAAGTTCTATGTGTGATGGATCATTCATGCATCTTGCAATCAAGAGATGAATATGGATGTATGAGCCAGTGTGCTGAAAACTTGAAATGTGTTCTATCTACTCATCTCTTTGTATCTATATAAATATAAATAAAAAGTATATTTTTCTTGGAGTTTCTATTATCTTCTTCTAGATCCACCTGAAGACCTTTCACAGGGCATGATCTGTTATGTTTGCATTCTCATACAACAGAGGTGGGCAACCTATGGTCCTTAGGCCACAAATGGCCCTAGGCCTAATTTCATGCGACTCTTGGCCTAGTTTCGAAAGCTCACTGCATGCGATCAGTTCAGACCTCTGGCAAGAGCCAGCTGCCCCTTCTCTGGCCAGCTGCTTTGGAAGGAAAATGGGGGGGGCAGAAAGAGAGAAGGGTGACCCACCCACTCTTGGTTTTGCCTTCCCCATCACTGACATGTGCCCCCAACACTTTACCTATGAAGGAATACGGCCCTCGAAAGAAAAAATGATGCCCTCCCTTGTCATACAACATCATCCCTTGCCGTATTTCAGACACAACAGTCATAAATAAGAGTGTTCATCTATCCACACCACAAGGCATCTTTACAAATGTCTTCACATTCTCCCTTTAGTTTTCACAAAAAACATTCAACTCTCTAATAATAGTACTTAGATAACCTGTACTTGACCTGTCTTTGGACAGTGATGATTATCCATGCAAGATGATTTTGTAAGATAACATAGAGTGATGTAGACACTCTCGGTTAAGACATCAAACATCTAGAGAACTGGCGGTGTATAGAGTGTTTTTCTTTTCTTCCATATATCACTGAATTTCAGTGTAGAGAACATGTTAAAGTCCTTTCATGCCAGTACTGTGTGCAGTTGGTGCATTTCCATTAGAATTCCACTGTTTTTGACTGGGGAGAATATAGCAATGCTCCCATGGGAGCGGAGCATTTCAGGTGTAAAAGGGGATTTGTTATAAAGAAAGTGATTATAATGGGATTTAATGTAATTGAAAGTCAAGGTACAGTAGCTATGCAGTGTATCACTAGCAGTATTAAAGTTTTCCTTGAATGTGGATTAGATGTCCCTATGTAAACAGGAAACGAGGAGCTGCAGAATAAATCACTAATATGTTGTACAGATTTAGTGTTTCAAGAAATAAAATCATGTAGAGAAACTTCAGTATAGCCTTCTATATTCTCCAGCTGATAAAAATGGGATAATTAATATTCTACCTTACAGGCTTGTAAGGACAAAAAAAGGATAAAGGTAGAAATGATGTCATGAATAATTAGTTAAAAATATTTGCCTGGGGAATGTGATGTAGGATAAAGATAAAATTAATCTTCCAAGCTTAAATTCCCCCCCACCCCACCGCCAAATGTTAAGTTTCCTGATTTTTCTTTGTTGAAAACCATCAGTGGTTGAAAAAATCAATGCCTGATTATGTTCTTAAAGGGCAAAAAAAGAGATAATAATTTTGCTGTGAATTCTTTGTGTTGTTTATTGCTAGTGTCTATTTAATCTTCAGTACAGAGAAGACACCCAACGTCACTAAACCCTCTTCTAATGAGATCATTATTTTCTAACTCCCCTTTCGAATGAATGTCCTTTTACATAGCAAAGCTACAGAGCTTGGATTTTACAACAGTGCTACCTTTTATCTAGCCAACATAAGTACTTAAGAAAAAGACAAGAAGGGTCATGAAGGAAATGTACGTAGCATATATTTCACTGCCTGGCAGGCAAGAGTGGGAAACAAAGAAAGAAGATCATGGTAACAAGAGTAGCCATCATAATGAGCAGAAAGGTTGGGAGAAAACGGGGTCCATTGACCTGCTTGGCCCAGAATTCCTCAAAATTCAGGTGTTTCACAATAAAGGAATGTGGGCTAAACTCATTTCAAGGCATGGCTGCACAGGATCTTCCCATATCCCATGTTCGGCACTTCAGAATACTACAGAGCAACTTTTATCAGGGGTGAGGAACCTCAGGCCTGCAGGCCAAATCTGGCCATGCCACCTTTCCCTGGACCCGCCCCCTTTCCCCCAACCACCAATCATTTGGCGGTTTCCCGGCTATGAGGCAGCTTCTTCCCCATTCTAAAAGGTTGAAATGCCTCACCTAAGGCTTAGTTACTGGCAGTACGAGCTTCAAGCGAAAATATGCTGGTGCTTTGGCCCCACCCTTTTTGTCTCTGGCCCTGTCTCCTTTGCCTTTGGTTTTGCCCACCACTGGATTGCAGACCCAGAAGCATCTCTGAAACTGAATTTGGCCCTCGAGCTGAAAGACTTATGTAAATATGGCCTTGGATTCAGTATACCAGTATCACTTCTTCACCACTGGATTGCAGACCACTATCAGACCACTATTGATTGCAGACCACTATCACTTCTTCATCATTGGATTGCAGACCCAGAAGCTTCTCTGAAATTGAATTGGCTCTCGAGCTGAAAGACTTGCGTAAATATGACCTTGAATTCTGTATACCAGTATCACTTCTTCCCCACTGTGGACTTGATAGCCTGTACACAACCTGTTTCCATCCATGTATCTGCCAGTGGGCAGGAATAGAATCATGTGTACTAGCTATCTGTGTGGCTTGCTGGCATCAGGGGCCCTAAATGCGAAAAAGCCCAACATGAGTACTTAAAAAAATTAATATAAAAAGGAAAAGAAACCAGCAAACAAAAACCAGTCGTCATGACAGCCTTCAGTCAAGATGCAGGTGAAGAAGGACCTTTTTAAATAGAATCAGAAGTGGTGAATGTAGGATGACCTGAATATGGAATACAACTTGAGTCCAAAAAGTATTATTGACCACTGCATCATTTGTGCATTTTTGTGGCTGGCAGAGACAATAGCTGGGAAGACACATAATCTTAAAAAGAATTGACTAAGGTAGGAAATATACATATGACTTTTAGAACAATGCACTCTCACAGGAAAACAAAAAGTCAAGGTGTTGCAGGACTGAAATATAGCTGCAAGGCCAACCCAAGACATTTTGCTGCCTGATGCAGAATCACAAATGGTGCTTGTCTCCTTCCCCAAGTCAAGGTGCATAGTACCCAAAGCTGGCCAAGTTATTTTGGCACCTGAGACAGAAAATTGTTGCTCAGTGGGAGTAAAAAATACTACAACAACAGCAACAACAACAACAACAACAGCAACAACAACATAATTAACCATTTCCTGGCTTTTCTTGATATCCAGGTGCTTCCAGATAGAGGCTCCTGGTGTTACTAATTAGAAGGCATTGTAATGCTATTCTGCCTTTTCCTTCTTAAGTTCCTGTCTGTAATTAAGCATTGGGAAAAGAATTTCCACTTTTTAGAAAGGGTGGGGGGAAACTGCAAGCGCCTAAAAACCACCAAAAACTGCAACAGCATGTTGTTGTTCAGTCGTTCAGTCGTGTCCGACTCTTCGTGACCCCATGGACCATAGCACGCCAGGCCTTCCTGTCCTCCGCTCTCTCCCGGAGTGTGCTCAGTTTCATATTCATTGCATCGGTGATGCTATCTAGCCATCTCATCCTCTGCCGTCCCCTTCTCCTTTTGCCTTCGATCTTTCCCAGCATCAGGGTCTTTTCCAGGGACCAAATAATTCGTGGTCAGGGGAAAGGGTGATCTGACCTTGAGGGTGGGACAAGGATTGTGGTGATCTGGGGAACCCTGGAGGGCCACCTTGGGTCCCCAGGAGGGCCAAGTTTGGCCCACAGCCCTAGTGTCTCCACCCCTGTTCTATGGTAAGAGAAAAGACAGAAGTAATGGCAGGAAAACACAGGGGGGCCACAAGCTGAAAATGATAGTGTCTGGACCCCCCTCCCCCCAATAAAATTCTGTGAATGAGGCAGGCCAATTATGCTAAAAAAGCCTCATCTGGAAGTACCTCATAGAATCATAGAATTGGGTTGGAAGTTTGGAAGGGGCCTACAAGACCATCGAGTCCAACCCCCTGCTCAATGCAGGAATCCAAGTCAGAGCATCCCTGACAGATGGCTGTCCAGCCTCATCTTGAATCTCTCCAGTGTGGGAGAGCCCACCACCTCCCTAGGTAATTGGTTCCATTGTCATATTGCTCTAACAGTCAGGAAGTTTTTCCTGATGTTCAACCAGGATCTGGCTTCCTGTCACTTAAGCCCATTCTTCCGTGTCCTGAACTCTAGGATGATCGAGAAGAGATCCTAGCCTTCCTCCCTGTGACAGCCTTTCAAGTACTTGAAGAGCGCTACCATATCTCCCCTCAGTCTTCTCTTCTCAAGGCTAAACATGCCCAGTTCTTTCAGTCTCTCCTCATAGGGCTTTGTTTCCAGTCCCCCGATCATCTTTGTTGCCCTCTAGAGCCAGCTGCCTAGGGATGTCAGAGAAGAATCCGGCCCCCTGGAATCCATGGTGGAACTGCCTCCCTGCCCACCACCCCGCGGAATCCCCTCGGGACGGAGCTTACCTGGCGGCTCTGGTGGCAGTGGTGGCTCTGGCGGTGGAAGCTCCGGCGGCGGATGTGGCAGCGGTGGCTTTGGCTGGTCTCCTGGCAGGCCACTGCCAGGCTGCTGCGGCCGCAAATGGCAGCCGTTGTCAGGAGCACCCTAGCTGCCTCTTGCAGTCCCCTCCAATAGCCAACTCAGGACACAGACGACGAGGATTCTTTCCAAGGCTTTATTCCTTTATTACTTTATGACTCTTTCAGATACTAATCACTAGCGACTAAGCAAGGAACAGCACTGGAGAAAGATAGCAGAGTAGCCTAAGCTCCAGGTAAGGCAGTTAGTCCCCGTTTGAAGGGGAACCATGGGAAGACTCTGAACTTATGGGCTATGGAGAGATCCTCCCTCTTTCCCTTGGGTCCTCGGGACGCGACCATTGTTTGAGCACCAAACAAGCGGAACGCCTCCTTTCGGCACCCTCCATCTGTTGCCGCTCCCTGCGTCTGTTCTGAGCATCCAGCAAGCCCCCCTCTAGCACTCTCTCACTGCCAGGGTCACTATCTCTCTGAGGAATGCTGGCAGGAGGAATCTCTGCCAGCTGCTGTGCTTGTGAGAGTTGAGTGAGCTCCTCTCCCACGGATTGCTGTTCTTCCTCAGAATCAGAACCGGTCTGGGGTCTATGGGCTCAGTTTCCACCCTGACAGCTGTCATAGCAGCCGCCATTTGCGTCCTTGCAGTCAGCTGTGATAGGCTACGTAAGTATTTACATAGCCTATCATGGCAAAGAGCAGGGGCGCAAATGGTGTAGTGGCCATTTGTGTCCCTGCTCTTTGCTGTGATAGGCTACATAAATACTTACGTAGCTTATCATGGCTGGCTGCAAGGACGCAAATGACGGCCGCTATGATAGCCACCATTTGCGGCCATAGCAGCCCGGCCGTGGCTGGAACTCCAGCTGCTGCTGGCCCGAGCTGGCGGCTCCGCAGAGCTGCCACGGAGCCGGCCAGGGAGGATTCCGGGGGGAGGGACGGAGGTCCTCCCCCCCACCGCGGATTGCCTGACGCGGAGCCAGGTAAGACTTTGGTACTTCACTACAGCTGCCTCATTTTGCCTAATGGTAAGGCCAGCTCTGTTGAGCTTATTGAATAAAGATGTGTTATTCTTTTCAGCAGCTGATGGTGACTGTATAATATTATTCATTTACAAATAACAGTATTTAAACTGGTTCTGAAGTAGTACCTCAAAATGTTAGCAGTACACATTGACAAATATAAGTATGAGAAATTTCTCTTGTCCTCTTAATAGCTATATGTTATTCTAGTATGGTAATTTTAGATGCAACTTTTTCGTCCAACCGGGTTCCTATTTTTATTTTCCCAGTCAGGTTATATTTGGTTAAAGAAAAATAAGTTGGAAATTAAAAACAACAATAACAATGTGTACATCACAAATTATGCCTTCAAAATGTTGTGTCAATATGAAAAAGAAATACAAAATAAACATTGACTTTTTGAAAAATTCCTGTTTTATTCATTCACTAATTTTGAAAAAAATTACACATGCTTCCTCCCACTGTTGATCTCCAGCAACTGGCATCCAGTGACATACTGCTTCTGAAAAACATGGATGGTATAGCTGGATGCCACACTGGTTGGAGACCAAGAGTGAGGGGTCTGCCTGTTTTTCTGTTGGCTTCCTCCCATCCTAGCTGAATAGACAGTGAACAGGTCTGGATGACACACTGTAGCTCATCGTGGGTTATTTAACCCATGATGAGCCACAGCACTCACAGGTAACAGACTGAATATGCAACCCCTGCTTGACAGTTGTCATGTCATGCAAACTCTGCGAACATGGTTTATGCAGGGGATAAACAACCCTCACATAACCCTAAGACAGACCGTGGGTTGTGTGAGGGTTGTTTAACCCTCAGGTAACCCATGATCGCCAGTTTCGCACAACATGACAACCCCTGAGCAAGGATTGCGTATTCAAAATGGTGGCCGCATAATCCAAAATATGGTGATGATGACGATTCCTACAACTGTGTTTATGACTAGATTAATTCAATACAAACTAAAACATAAATCTCAGAAGTTAGATAAAGCACTGTGCTAGTGGAAGTCCACTAGCACAACGTGGCTTTCTCCCTCTCTCCTCCTCCTGCAGTCCTCTGCGCAACCTAAAGATCTGCTCCAGAAAGTTTCCCAGTTCACGGGAGCAGATTTTGAAGATGCACCGGGCGGGCGGGGGGGAGAATCACACACACCCCTGTTTCTGCTGACAGAACTGCTTCCGTCAGTGGAACAATAGAGTTGGCTCCAGCCCAGTGTGTACATAGAACGATCAGACAGCACTTTATAATTAATATTGTAATTTCTATTGAATTAAGAGTTTGCCACGGGCAATATTTGGTCAGTTTAAGATTGATTTCATATAGGCAGTGGGAAGAGTAACCTAGAAACGCCTTCCTGCGGGAGTTAATACCCCACAGCGAGGCCAGGAACTGGCAGCGTTAACCCTATTGCTGTGCTGAATTTGGATGGCAGTCCTGGAAGCCTGTTGTTATTATTATAAGTTTCTTTCTGATTTTTATTTTTACAAAACGTTTAATTATATTTTCTCCCTCCACCCACAAGCCTCCCAGTTCTATATTTTGCAGTCTTGTGTTTTTGCTTGATGCACATTGCTTGTTACACTTAGATCATTCCTATGGAAAAGGTGAATAGACACAGAGAGGGAAGACTTTTTAATTTAATCTTCTTGAGAGCCGCTTCCCTGCATCAACAAGCTGGGATGTTGTTTCTCCCCACACAGGCTCACCAGGAAGGGGGCCTCTTAAGATTTGTGTGTAACCATTAGAGCACCCAGGCCTGTGCTGTTGTACTCTTGTTTGTTTGTTTGTTTGTTTGCACATTTGTACAGGCTGTTAATAATTACTTCTTTCGCTTCTAAGAAAATGCATCCAGAAAGCAACATCTTTGCAAGCCACACAAATGACTAAGAGACAGTGGTGTCGTTCCCCTCCCCCATGTTATCATTCTGATACAACAGCATTCCTTCCTCATTCCGCAGCGAAGATAGAAGATTTACATTCTTTGCAAGGAAGGTCATCCTTTCATAGCCAAAAGCCTGTTTGCTTTGCCAGTCCCTTCCAGCAACCCGCAAGCATAACAAGTACTGGGGGAAAACAGAGGCTGTCCTTCACTTATTAATGTGTTTATTAGGCAACAGAGCGCTTTCCAGCATTTCCACAAGTGCTTTTAAAGGATTGTTCCTCACTTGACTCGTTCGGCAACAGTCAGACAGAGGCCTGGCACGCACACAAGTCACATACTGTTCACTGTCAGAATGTGCCTCGCTCCAAAGAATGCCATCAAGTACTTTTAACACTGAAATATTATTTATTGACCCACCATTGTTTGTACTGATCGGCTGTTAGAACATTTCCCCACACACCACCACCAGCAGTTTGAAGATTTGCTATGATCCTGTTGTTTAACTATTTAAACTATTAACTATTTAACAGCTTAAACTAACCCTAAAAAGAAAGGGGGAAATACTTTAAATCAAATGTGCTGGATGCTACCCAGCAATTTCTGGTAGCTGCTAAGGGGAAGATGTCGGGCTATATAAGGATTCATTAAGTGTCCAGAAAACACACATTGCAAGGCAGATTCCTGGATTTCTTAAAAAAAAAAAAAACACCTCCCCTTGTCACTCCTCTGAAGATCATAACAATTACAACAACTAACTGGTGGATGGGTTGTCTCAGTCCCCTTTTAAGGTTGTAGATAGAACCTGGAATGTCTGGTCTGCGTTTTCATGTTTGTCATCTCTGCTTTGGCCTCTGTTGTCTACTGGCTGCTCAAGGTTGCGTTATCCCCAGGTATGTGCTTTGTGACCTCTCCAACCAGAACAATCATATTTTACTATAATAATACATTTTGTTATTCCTCCAAAGAGCTGAGTGAAGCTTGCATACTTTAATACTGTTATTTATTAAGGGTGCAGTGCTATGGAGATGCCTATGCAATGCAAGGTGGCTGAACTGCATTTTCGGTTAGACACACGATTTGGCGCGTCTAGCTGGGGACATGGGGGGGGGAGGCTGCACGGCACATAGGAAGCCTCTTTATGAGCCTCTTTATGAGGCTTCCTCAGTCTCCTCCCGTCCCTGGGACTGCCCCCTTTTCACCCTCTCCGCACTCCCTTCCCAAACGCAGAAAAGAAGCTGGCGTTGAAAGAACCGTGCCAGCTACGAGGGGGCAGGGCAGGGGTTGGGGAGTGCAGTTTCTGGGAACCAAGCTCAGAGCCCTAGGTTTGAGCTCAGTTCGCATACTCCAAAAAATCCTATGGCCCGCTAGACAGTGTCTAATGTCCATAGGATTGCTCCCTCCATGTCTTAGATGCCTTTATCAGAAAAAGATGCAAGGCATCTTAAAATGGATATTAAGATATACAAAAATTTAGAACAATTTAAACGTCATTTCCAGGTTGCACAGACTTCTTTAGCTTCAGAACTTGAACTATGCCATTTTGGCCTTCAGACTAATTTCTGTGTCATGACCAGGCCTGGATGCCTGGTAATTGGCTTCTACAAATGGTTTTTCTCTTTGACAGTCACTTTAAGTTGCTCCAACCCACGGGGCTACCCTCAAAGTTTTTTTGTCACTGCACCACATCCAGGAGCCAACTTCTATCTCCTCAGCTATTCTCACCCCCTCTTGTTTCTTTCAGATGTCACTCCTATCAACATTCTATCTCCCATGTACCATGGTACTCAGCAGAGTTGCTTCAGATAGGTATACTTCTTCTGACTCACATATAGGCACTTTGATAAAGTGAAGACAGAACTGCATCAGTTATTTGAACGCTGCATGCTATGTTCAATGCTGAATTCTACTTAATTTTTCCTCTTCCCTACCCATCCCTTTTTCCATCTGTCATGGCTTTTTAGATTTACAAGCCTGCAGTCAGGGACTATCTTGTTTTACTACTTGATTGTAAGCTACTCTGGAAGGCATTTTTGGGTTGAGGAGCAGGATAAACATACCTTGAATAAACATATAATCAAGCCACAATAGTAAATGTTTTGGCTGTTCTATGAACTGAACTCTCTGAAAACAGGGGTAAAAGAGTGGCAGCTGGTATAGAGGAGACATGGTCATTAGCACTGCTTCAACCATCCAGGAATCAACATTTATCAAGACCATACGGATTACCAGCTCACCAAGTGATTGTGGGCACACTGTGGCAAGCTATCACGTCTTGTTAAATGGCCATCTGCATTTATTCATTCTCTTTCTACGGTGCTGTGTGCCCTGACATAAAGAATACTTGGTTTAAATAATTCCTAACAATCCTAATAGGAGCAGAGTGTGTGCCATTATAAGCAGATGTAAAATGTTGTAACAGCATGACCCTCCTTTCAAAGGAGATGTTTATAATTGAGAAAATCCCTTATGGTACTCAAGGAAACTTTATGCAAGGTCAAATGTGGAGTTACAACTAATTGACAGCAGTTTGTATTTGTACTGTAGATTAAACCAGCTGACTAAGACATACAACTAAAGAGCAGAACAAAATCTGACTTAGTCGTGCTGACTTTCATTGAGTGAAAATGTAATAATTCCATTAGAAATTCTTCCACTGGGTGTTTCTAGTTACTTTTGAAAGTATTAAATTCAACACAATATGATGTGCTTGCACTGTAATTAAAATTGTATAATCCCAGCTCCTCTTCCCTCCCCTTCCCCATCCACGAAACCCCCCCCCCCCTTCCTGGTTTTAGCATGATTTGTCAGCAAGTTTCAGGGCCATGTTAACAAAGAGAGGGAAATGGTGCCTCCTAGGAAAAGTTCTAAAAGACCCTCTGGCTATTTGAGAGCATGATTTCTTCCCCAATTTGATCATAAGTGTGAGAAAGGTACCAAGTATAGAAACACTGATGATTGGAGATAGCAGCCAAGGAGAAATTCACACAGGAAGAGGCTGGCTAAAAAGCCTTTTTCCACAAGGACTTTGAGGACTGCAGCAAGAAGTGGTTTTCTTAAAACTGTAGATAACAGATCAGGCACAGAGAAGCTGACACTGCAAAACATCCAAGTAAAGGTGGGGGAAGGGAAAAGTCGAATGGGAAGGGAAGTGAGAAAGAGAATCATGCGGCACTTTTGTGCAGTGGGGGCTCTGCTCATATTACTACACAGGGCAGTTACCAGAAACATTCAGCATAACAGGTTCTGATGAAATACTTACATTTCTGTAATCTGTATGTTTGCTGAGAGATTTCCAGGACTTTGTCTGTCTTCTGGGTTCCCAGATGGGAAATGATGGTATGTGATTGATGGTACTTTATTACATACCTAGGCTTTAGCTAACATTTTCATGACTTGAGTCATGAAAGAAGTGGAATTTAGCGTTTTATTGTATCGTTAGTTAGGATATTTTTCTCCCCTATGCCTTTCCTGGGTGAACATGCATTATATTTAGGAGCTGAAAGTTTATGGAATCAAATGGCCCTCCAGGGGACTAGACAATGAAAACACTGCCAGATTCATTTTTATCTAGCCTTACAGGATATCAAGAAAAACAATTATTATAAAGGAGAATGAACCATCCTGTAACTTACTCAAAAATTCTTGGCTATGTTTTCTGCTTTTCCTTTTGGAGCAAAGAGAATAATGCTTCCTAGTTGGCAGTTTGTAAAACCTTTCCTTGCCCCATTTTTGGCACACTATAGGAGAAAAAAAAACATACAGCTGTCTTTCCAAAACATGTTCATTGAGTAATTCTGTCTACAAAATGTACTGGGGAGAATGATTCTGCTTTGTATCGGTCTGACGTTCATCGTGTGGGACAGGTGTCCTTGAATAATTGGCTTCCTGCATTGTCCAACTTCATAAAAGATAATTTTTTTCACATCAGTCATTTTCATGGCTAGTTTTAGCCATATAATCTAGCCATGAAACCTCATATCTCATCCTGTGCTCATTGGACAAGGAGTAGGTGGGGCAAAAATGTAAATATAAAGGAAACTTTGAAATAGGGAATTATTGCAGCAAAAATCTATGACTTGCTTTAGGTAAACCCAAGTCCTTGCCAGCATAACCTGACCTCCAAATAGAAACTTCCATTTCTATTCACACATCTAAAATATGTTCAAGCTCGGGCTTTGACAGATCTCCAGAAGTAGAGAGTTTAATCGCTGTGGACAGCCAATGAAGACTCTTCTATACGCCCTAGAAGTCCTGGCTAGAAACATGGATAAAATTATCAAGGGGGCACACTATCCATCAGTCTAAAGGCTCATCTAAATTCTGTATATTATCTGGAGTAACACCCACATTATGTAGAGAGTGACAGTATTACTGCCAGACATGTAAATGCAGGTAATACATGTGACAAGCCACCCAGTGGAGGCTTTTAGCTCCTATGTCACTGAGGCAGTGAATCTGCTCTGGGTTTCAGACAGAACCAGCAAGAATTCTAAAGGAGCTATCCAAAGTGCCAAACCCTATATCCAAAGTGGACCTTGGATAGCTCCTTTAGAGTTCTGACTGTTCTGAATGAAACCCAGAACGGATTCACTGCCCCACTAACATAGGTGCCACCAGCCTCCACTGAAGCCATCATATCTTATGACAGCTGCTACACAAAAGTGGCCTCCAAATGGTGCACAACTGGCCAGTTGTCTATGACAAGGAGAGGAAACTGCCTCCTAAAGATGGTGTCTCCAAGCCATTGAGGGGGGGTAGGGGAATGCTGTATTTACAAAAGAATGGGAAAACAGTGCAGATGCTGGAGCACTGGCATAATATATTCCCATGAACCTACACATAGGGCTTCTCTACACAGAGGCTTTTTATCCCGCAACTTTACCAGGGTTTCTGCTTCCGGATTCTTTGCGGGATTAAGATCAGCCCTTTCCACACACTTCCACTGTTTTTTTTCATAAGGAGTTCCTTTATCTGCAAGTTCTGTGTTTTGTTATACAGCCACTAGATGGTGCTGCGGTATAGCTGCTGTTAAAGTGCAACTTCCTCTTTTCACAGAGAAATTCAACTCATGATATTTATATAGCTCATTATCCCCAACCTTTAAAAAAACAGGATAAAGGTCAGAAAGGATGGGAGAGGCCCTGGAGGCTGACGATGTCATGTAAAAGACCCGTAAACTTCCGTGTGTAACTAATCTTGACCGCAGGATAAAAGCCCCATGTGAAGAAGGCCATAATGTCAGAAGAATGCATGCCACTTACATCAGGAACAACGGCATGCAACCGAGCCTCAAGGTTATGAAGCAATGGACACTAAACCATAAGTTCCAGATCCATGAGGTCTCCATTATGGTCTAATTAGTGTCTAACTAATTGGAGAATGTGATCCATGTTTCCTTTGCTCAGTGTTTCCTCACTACATGTCAAGGGAGCAAAGGCAAGCTTCCCAGACATACTGTAAAAGTACTCTTATTAAGAAGGACATCCCTACATTTGTTTTCCTTTCTGTTTTGTCTTCCCTCTTCAGCTTTGCAAATCCCAGCTGTTGTTGTTGTTGTTGTTGCTACTGTGAATACCCTCCCACTGAGCTCAAAAAAGATTTTTTTATAGATATTCAGGATATTCATCATAATGCTTGATAATGATAATGTTAATAATGCCCCTAATGACTTATTAAGAAAATCTTATCAACTCAAGATATCCTGCTCTATGTCTCCCTTCCGTTTTAGGTACAGTAGGTGGGTACTAAGCCTTTTCATTTGTGACACCTAGGTTGTGTGATACCCTCCCTGGAAAAATCCACATAGCCTGATCACTGCCTGCCTTTCAGCAGGCTGAAATTTTATTTTTCAGCAAACTGAACCTTATTTTGCTGTTCATACTGTGTATGTTTTTTGTCATGTGTTGTGACATATTATTACTTTTGTCACAGGACATATTACAAACTATGGCGATAACAACTCTTATTGGTTAATTATTTTTGGTGGTTTTAAAATATAATCATATCCCACGTTTGTAGCAAAGTTGGGGTTCTTGGGATGGAAAGGTAAGGCAGAAATATTTTACTGCATATAAGCTCAATACATGATCAAATCAGAAACTGATGGTTTCCACCTTGGCCTGTTTTGCATAGGACCAACACAGGTCTCCACTCTGTGCCACCTGAGTCCATGCCTTCCTCTCTCCATGCATTTCCTTGAGTCTACACATTTTAAGAAACCCTTCTGTACTGCCAGAGTAAGGAGATTTGACAGCGTAGATGATTTTTAAAAGATGTACAGCTGGCAGTTGAAGCTTTCAAGTGAGAAAATGTAATATTGGCAAGGCCCTGTAGTGACTGTCAGAGCTAATGCTTGCTTCTGGATTTTGGAAGAACCAAAAGCAAACAGCATTTTGTTGCCATTAAACTACAGCAATGATCCCAGGGAGTATACAGAGGGTTGAAAGGCTTTGAGGGAAAGAGCAGGTTCTTGGTTACCTTTGACACACAAACATCCCAGGCAAACTGCCGTTTTGTTTATCCCCTTGCAAACCTTAGGACAAGCAGAATTCAAGCTGCTTACCTTCCTCGACATGACCTTTCTAGCAAGTATATCCATTCAAACATTTGAATTCAGTGAAGCAGAATTAAAACCATTGACCTTTCATTCTTCCCTAATCCAGTCCCCTCTACAGACTTTGCTTTTAATAATCCAAAACCACGTCTCTACATGCCATGCTGTCAATACTGCAGAAGGCATCCTGGGCTTGGGAGCCGCAGTGACAAAAATCGGCATTTGAGAACTTATTCTCAAGGATATAATCTCTAAGTCATATCCAAACTTTGTACTGCCTACATTTTTTTCCCAGAATCTTTGAGCTTTTAAAATGTCTTTCCCCTTTTGTAACCAGCATGTGGGAGCTTGTGGGGGGAGAGAAATAGCTACACAGGAATGTCTTTCTCCATTGGGGGGGGGGGGTCTAATACATAAACACACACACAAAGGAATAGTTCCTGTTCTGGTCACTGAACTAAAAAGGGATCTGTTTCTTAGAAGTATCAAATAACTCTGGCAAACAAATACTAACAAAAAAGGCAGAGTTTACTGGAATAGCTAAATAGCTCATTAAGATGGGATTTTGGCAGCACTCACTCTATCTTTCACATTGGGCCACCCAGCCTATATCTGTATTGCTCTTCTGCTCATTGTGTAAAATAAAATCAGTGAAAAAAATTCCTACATTCAGTGCATTGGGCTTAAAAGTTTAATTTGAGGACAAAAGGGGACTTCGTGTAGCGTCTAATAATCTTAACTTATATCAGGAGCAGGTGACATGGTAACTGCAGGCACCCATCTACTCCCAGAAACCTTTCTTGGCACTCACCGAGGTGCCCTCCCCCTCCCACTTACAAAACATTAATGAACACATTTTCTTACCCACCGCTGGGATTGCTGGGAAATAGGTTTTGATGGTGTTGAAAACTGTGGGCTCGAAGGATTTGTTTAGTGGGTTGGGGCTCAGACCCCACCTCTGCCTTGTACTCATGTCTGGGGCATGTTACTTGCCCTTTGCCATGCCTCTCGTGGCAGCCATTTTGTTGCAGTGCCTGGGGAGTTTCTCAAGTTGCCAGATGTGCCCACACACCTGCCTTCGAAGTTGCCCTTAAGCCTCGCAGCACCAGTCAAATGTCCCACCATGTCATATACCATCCCAGAAAGCCAAAGACACAGAAGATGCCACCCTGTGCGAAGAGTCCAAGTTCTGTTTTCCTCAGCAGCGTGTTGCATTGCAGGACCAAGCTTTTTATTTTTGGCAGCAGTCACTGGAGCAAATTATACAGCTCATCAGATGTGGTTTGTTAGATGCAGTAAATAAACCAGAGCAAGGACTTGGTTTTCTTGTTTATATTCAGTTACAAGTTTGACTGAAATCAGATTTCTGGGTTGTTGTTTTAAATAAATCACAATATTTGAAATGAAGACATTCTATGCTTTTTTGAAAATTTAACTCCAAACTTAAATTGTCCCCAATGTTTTATTTTTAATTAAACTATTGTTTATTTCAGCAAAGTCCAATGTTTACATTGCTATTCAAGGATATGCAGGCTGCATATAGGTATACATGGAACCAAGAGTAGTGCAAGGAAGGTAGCCCCAAGGCAAGCTCTGCTTCTCCCCACCTTCCCCCTTTGCTTTATGAGTGACACAACGGCCAGCCAGTCAGTGCTGTGTAAACCCAATTTCTCATCAAACAAAATTATGTACCCCTGCATATCCCACACACCCACAAACCAAATCATGGACAGCAGGCTGCACATTTGCTGCAAATAAGAGCAAAAGCACACATTTCTTTGTTGACATAGTTTTTTTTTAATCTAGAGTAAATGCAGGGGTCCTGAACTGGAGTGGGACCCTGGCACAGGGGTTGCCAGAGCTTTAATCCTCCCCTACCAACCCCCCCACCCCACTGCTGTCTTGTTTTAGACTGGGGCCCTGCGCCTGCCATTTATACTGCCAATAAGTGATAAATTTGCCTTAATCCATTTGTTGGAATGGATTACTGTTTGGCAATATCAATTGCAGGCAGGGGACAAGGGATCTCCTCTATATTTAATTTAATATTATGCTGTGTGTGTGTGTGTTTCGTCCTTTGAAGTCTCTGTGTAGAACCAGTGCTTGCTGTATTTAATTACTGACAACACATTTATCTATCAATCCAGAGACAGTTGTTAATACTAGAATAGGGGAAGAAAGCAACAAACTGCCACTTATTTCAGTTTATGGACTTTCTGAACTTCCATTTGGGAAATAACCAGCAGTGCTGAGCAAAAGATTGCTTTTTTAAATTCATTTTCCTACGTACATTTTCTGCCACTAAGCTTTAGCAAATGTACACAAACAGCACTGGGGGGAAAAAGACAAATATGATGTTCCTATATAGCTTGTCAACAGAATGACAATATTTTCTCTGTTTTACTGCAAGTGGTAACTATTTTTTCCCACTTTATCTGGCAAGAGTACACAATGATAATATTAGAGCTTCACTGAATGTTAGCCCATTTATATTTTGGGTAGGAAGTATTCTTTTGGGAGAGCCAGCAATATTTTCCCCAAACAAAATCCTTTAAATGGGCTAATGTGTTCACCTTTTTTTTCAAAACTGTCTACTAACATCATTTCCTATAACTTCTGCTGCTTTGGCACTATATTTCCTGCTTAGAGGTTTCTTTCTCCTTCATAAAGAGATCCCGGTGTCACCAAGGACAAACAAATGCCCCATGAACACTGTCACTTTCCTTATCTTTTTTCAGTGATTCCTGCTGATACTGAGGAACATTTGTGAAAATCATCCTTCCAGTTTTGTTCATCTGTAGATAATATTAATGTGCTTGATAAAGAAATGACTATGGAAGTATTTAAAATATTGTTATGAATGATTACTCTAAATGTCTGTCATTTGCAAACTTTACCATCTATCAGCATGATCTTATGCATGTTTATTCAGTCCCAACCAAGGCCAGTGGTACTTACTCCCTCGTAGGATGCAGTCTCACTTAATCTTATTCTCATAACAATCCTGTCCAGTAAGTTAGGCTTAGAGATAATAACCGGCTACCACAGCTGTCCAGTAAACTTCATGGCTGTTCAGTTCAGTTATCAGGGCTGAGCCAGAAGATGGGAACCAGGAGTTGCCAGAGAATCAGAGCAGGAACATTGCCAGTAGTCAGGACCAACGGCTAAGTCAAGACCAAAGGACAAACCAGGAAGCAAGATCAAGGAGCGAGGCATAGGCGAGAACTAGTGCTGTGCCGAATCCTGCCCCCTATTTTGGGGAACTGTTTCTGTCCCTGTGAAAGAGGCATTGTTTTTTCTGCCTCTTTCGCAGGCAGGGGGAAAATTTTGGAGAATTTTCTCCTTGGGGACAGGGTTTCCACATAGCTTTTTTAAGCACAGGCAATTCTTGAGGCATCTTCTTTCTATTTTTTTTTTTTTTAAAGAAACACTCCCTGGACTTGCAGGAGCCCAGGAGTCTTCTCCAGCCAGGTGTCCTTCCTGAATGCCTATTGGAGACAGTGAGGTCACATGGTCTCCTGGGAGTTCATAAAGAACTGCCGGGCTGGAGAAGAGTCCTGGGCTCCTGCAATTGCAAGGGGTGTTTTTAAAAAAATAGAAAATAGAAAGAAGACCCCTGAAGAATTGCCTACACTTAAAAAGGTATGTGGAAACTCTGTCCCCCTCCCCAAGGAGAAACTTCTCTAAAATTGTCACCTCTTCCAGCTTCTTTCACCAGTTTTCATCTTGCCACCACCACCCCGAAATGTCAAAAATGGAAGAATCGAAATTTTCGGCGCAGCACTACTCAGAACCAAAGAGCAGTAAAAAGAAACAGGAACACAGGTTGCTTGGGTAAGGCTCAACTGGAACAGGAAGCCCTCACATACTCCTTCCTGTCCACAGCCAGCCTGGCTGGGCAGAGTCAGTCCAAGCCCTGAGGTTATTTCATGGCATAGGTAGATGCAGCAACCTGCAGATCAGTGGCTCACTACACAGGATCCAGTTTGGATTCTAGCAGCACCTGAAAACAGCCAAACCCGCCATGCTGACTTCCACTGGATTATTTTAACTCTCTTCCAAACTGAGGTGAAAGACAAATGTTTTAACTGATTGCACTGGAAAACAGACTTAGTTGTAAGGATAAATTACTGGTCTCCTCTGTTTTACTGTTTTATCAGTCAACGTTTTATGATTTTACTGTGTTTCAGTGGTTTTGAACCCTTCCTTGGGATTATTTTATAATGAAAAGTGGGTCATACATTTCATAAATAAATGAATAGTACGGGGAATCAAACCCTTGCATGCAGGGATCTATGGAACTTTATGGCCTGCGCCACACTGTTTTCCGCTGTGAAGTTCACTCTGGTGTCTTTGTGCTCAGCTTTGTGGTGACATGTTTTCTGCGACATTTTTCTCCCTCTCTCAGAATATTAGAACCTGGGGTCATCTCATGAAGCTGACTAGTGGGAGATTCAGGACAGATAAAAGGAAGTACTTCTTCATGCAGCGCATAGCCAAACTATAGAATTCACTACCACGATAGTGATGGCCACCAGTTTTGATGGCTTTAAAAGGGGTTGGAAAAATTCATGGAGGAGAAGGTTACTAGTCCTGATGGCTGTATACTAACTCCTGTATCAGACGCAGAATGCTGCTGGGGAACATGGGCGGGAGGGTGCTGTTGCAGTCATGTCCTGCTTGTGAGTTTCCAGTGGGGAGCTGGTTGGCCACCATGTGAACAGAATCCTGGCATAGATTAACCCTTGGTCTGATCCAGCACGGCTCTTCTTATGTGGCTGTGTGCAGATGTTTCCATCTATACATGGCTAACTTAAGGACCTCACTGGCCTGTCACTCTGTAATTGGTCTGTGTCTGTGTTGTTTTCATGGATGCTGGGAGAATGGCTGGCAGTCTTGCTATGTTCTCTGTATTTGGAACAGCTGTCATTTTCTTTTCAACTTTGTTCCTGGGAGTACATATAATCCTGAGAGTACATGTACATCTACACTATGCTGCTGTTATGCCAGTGCAAGCTCTCTTCCAGCTTGCTGGGACCATAGGTTTGTCCATCCAGTTTTTAAGGCCAAATTTCAAAAACAGAATCTGAACATTTTCAGAATGTAAACATTTTAAATTCTGGAATTCTCGCCTAGTGTATTCAAGGTTTGTTTCAGCTCAGATTTACTCCCATTAGGCAAATAAGAAATGCGGGGTTAGAACTGGCTAAAAGAACACACAACTGCATATACAGAAAACTGGCTCAGGTTTTCCTCTTCCACGGGTAGAGCAAAAGCATGAAGGGAGAAGTGTCCACTCATCCTGTTGTACACAAATTCAGACAACATCTGAAAGGGGAACCTACCTATGCACATAAGCTGGCAATGTTTAATTTTAAGCATTTCACTTTGCAGCAAGGAAATTGACCCAGAAAGAAAGAAAAAATCCACAATATTCTATGATTATGCACTCAGGGGGAACTTGTTAACATGCTCTTTTCCAGTACACCTATTACTTTAATTCAAAATGTTCATGGAATAAGAGATGCTGTTCAAACGTAAGGCTGGAAGGATTGCCCATTAAATAACAAACTAGGAAAGGCTTTATAAAACCTCCCTCTCTCTCTCTCTCTCTCTCTCTCTCTCATTTCAACTGGTCATTGTGTGACTTCTTTAAAATAGAAATAGGCTTGCAATATAATGTAGATTTCCTGCAGAATCTCTCAGATCACTCTGCAGGCACTTTACTTTTCAGCTGGAATAAATTCCTGCAGTGGCACATTGTTCATCTAGTTGGCAGTTTATTTGGGGGCACAAAACACTATAACTGTCGTTCTTTGTATAAAGTTGTTGAAGTATTGAAAAAAGGAAAGGTTCCTCCTGTGCAAGCACCGGGTCATTACTGACTCCTAGAGGGAAGCCTGCTTACGCTGGCGTTTTCATGGCAGACTATAGCGGGGTGGTTTGCCATTGCCTTCCCCAGTCGTGACTACCTTTCTCCCAGCAAGCTGGGTACTTGTTTTACCGACCTCGGAAGGATGGAAGGCTGAGTCGACCTGAGCCGGCTACCTGGGACCCAGCTTCTGCTGGGATCGAACTCAGGTCGTGGGGAGAGTTTCAGTTGCAATACTGCCGCCTACCACTCTGTGCCACACGAGGCTCTTGTTGAAGTATTAGCCTCGTATTAAAAGTTTGAGGGCACCCCCTCATCTCTTTGGTACGTGATTTTCAGATTGTTTTTGTTTTAATTTTTTAATACAAAAAAATCATTTAAAAATAATTACATCAATTATTTATTGGTTGATGATGCTGGTCCCTTTATGCACACCTAAAACTGCATGGAAGCCGCTTAAGCCATGGTATTATCTCAGGAGATTGTCATATTGCAACCATGTGAGTGGGCCTAATCACGTGGGTTTTTCTCAGCCGAGCCACACCCCTAAGAGGGAAATTGCTGAAGTTGGGAATTCCCATGTCATTGACCCCATCCTTGTGATTACAATATTCACACACATACTGCAGCTAAGTACGTTGGATAGCACCAGAAGAATCAGCTCCCATGAAACTGGATGTGGGAAGTGGGCTGCAGAAGAATTAATCCAGTGTCAAGACAGATTTTTTGCTGGGGCAGATTATACTCTTTACCACATCAATTTAAGAGCACAGGTCAAACACACAGAAGATTCAATTGCTAAAGTCTATTATCCTCAGGACAATACAAAAAGGCGATAAGGGCCATGGTTAAAAAAAGAAAAGAAAAAACAACCCCGGTAAAAACCAGAATTCCAAGTCCAGATAACAAGTTCATTATTTATTTATTATTACATTTATATCCCACCTTTCTTCCATCATGGAGCTCAAGGTGGCTACATGTGGTTCCCAGGTGGTCTCCCCTGCAAGCACTGACCAGACCCAGACCTGCTTAGCTTCAGCAAGGCAGCTGCCTCATGTGCCTTCAGACTGTGTGCTCAGTGACCACAGGAAAAGTAATGTTCCCAGGAACACTAACACAAAAGGAATTGCACCAAGGACTATGTAAAAACTGGGAGGCTGTGGCCACTCACAAGTGTCTCCCAATCCCTGACTGTCTAGTCATTTAGGGAATGTCTCCAAACTGAGCTAGCCTTTGGCTTCATCTGAGTCCCAGACTTGCCACTTGGGATGGTAGGTCAACCAGTGCTTGGGAAATGATGGGGAAACAGCAGGGGTGGGAGCAAAGTGCTCCAGGCCCCACAAGGCTGAGGGTGCCCAACAAACTTATCTGGGGCTGCTAAGAGGAAGGAAAATGAGAAGAGACAGGTGCTTGAAGAAAGGGTGAAAATAACATTGGATCTGTCCAGCTTGTTCATGCAGGAGCGCTGAAGGAGCAGGTGCAGGAGGAGCTAGAACGGATGAAAGATCATATAAAAAAATGAGCAGGAGGTGTAAAGGCTGGAACAGGAAGAGGCCCAGATGGAGCAGGAGCCACCTGCAGGACACACAGAAGCTTGATCATGAGGAAGTATCAAGTGATGCAGCTACTTGGGAAATGTTCATAGTCAGTTAAGAGACTCGGGCCTGTGTCACGACCATGCCAAAAACTGCACATTGATTGCCTTGAACCAAATCTATGCCAAAGTCCTGGAAAAATCTATTCCCATACTTATATATTACCCTCAATATTCTCATTTGCATGCCCGTTTCAGCTGCATCTTGTGAGTGTCCCTTTACTAAATGAAAGGATCACCTCAGATCTACCACAGGACATGAAAGGCGACCCTATGGCCCCTAGATGGCATCTGAGAGTCCATAGGACATTGGGGGATTTCACCTTCTGAGGCCGTAGACAATGACCTCATAGGGGGAACTCAGAGCCACCAAACCCCTCAAATCCACCAAGCTCTGACCTCAGGAAGGTGAAGAAGAGGGAGGGAGCTCTGGTTCCCACCCCCACCCCCCACAGCACAAGTCAGCTAGATGGGGTCAGGGGCCCATCTAGCAACAAAATACTACAAAGGAGGACGGAGAGGCTTAAATGCCTCCATCGCTCCTCCCGCCCTGCTGGCAAGATCCTGGCAGGGCATAAGATGATCGGAAGTGTTGGTCATTCGGGCATCAGTCCCATGGAAATGCACCCTTACCCACCTTATGCTCTCAGGATAGACTTGCTAGGCTAATCTCTTTGACAATTTAAATAATAAGTTCACCAAAATGAAAGCAAGAAATAAGTAATTTAAGTAGGCTACTTGTTTAGGTATTAGATGATTCATTAATTATTGTGATAAAAGACTTTTTGTTTTAATTATGCAAATGTTTGTTCATTTCTACTTTCAGTTCTAGTAACTGTAAATAGTGTTTATAGATACTGTAATGCTTCGTAACTTCCTGAGTTTGTAAAATGTTCCTTTTGTGTTCCATTATAGTAGGTTTGGCTGTCTAATGAATCAGCGTTCATGGTTATTAATGAATTTGGCATAATTAAATACTATAGACTAAGCTATATAACACTATATGTTACATTTATTATGGACTTACTGTAAATATGCTGTATTATCTACTGACAGCATTGGGGTACAGGAGGAGGGGTCTAAGACTATGTTTTGTCCTGGCAGCCCCAGCACAAGCTCTCCTGCGACCTGAGGCGAGAGAGGACCCCCCGCACCACCGTTGCCATTTGCCCCCTCCCCCCCACCTTACTATCACAGCTGCACCTCCACCCCCTTGCATCGTAGGCATGCACCCTACAGTACCACTACCCCCTTGCTGCCGCCGCTGCCTAGCCTCAGGAGAGGTGAGTCAACTGGCGAAAGTGGGCAGCATAGTCTTCAGCGGTCTTCAGCGTGGTCTTCAGAGAGTCAGCCAGGCCCAAATGCCTGGCTTTGAATGGGTCCTTCCAGCCAAACATTGTGGGAGGGGTGTCCCAGGATTCACAGTGCAAAACAGATGGCAGGTGGCTGAGAGCAGCTGCCTGTTTTCTGTTTTGCCCGTTCTTTCTAAATGCCCCAGTGGGAGAGCGACCAGTGGGGCTCTCCAGGGCACCTGCTGGAGGAGGAGGAGGCAGGCCCTCCCTGTAGGGGTGGGCGGAGTGCACAATCTCGGCTCCTCCTGCTCCACCGCCTGAGGTGAGGGGCCCACCCCACCTCATGGGAGGGCCAGCCCTGGCAGGGTGGGCTGGCCCAACCATTAAGCAGAGTGAGGCAGCTGATTCAGGCAGTTGATTTTAGGTATCATGAACAGGCAGCAAATTGTTCGTTATTTACATTATTATTGCTGTATTTTTACTGCCAGGGAGGGGAAGAGGCGATAACTTCCATAGGTGCAAAAATGACTTGACTAGCCTTTGCTACTATGTACTTTGACTAAAAGAGAGGCGCCAACTGCTGCTTCACCTCAGGCAGCAAAATATCTTCCCCTGGGCCTGGTTACCCATGTTAACTGGGAAGCAGGTGTGTTGATGATGGAGAAGCAGGATGATTATTATAGCCATACGGGACATTTCTATTATTTTATGTATTTTCAGTGTTCCTACAGATTGTATACAGATTGTATCCCCTTCATGGATCACTGCCTTGTTGTGGCGAAGGGGCTTGCGTAACTCAGTGAAGCCATAAGCTATGCCGTGCAGGGCCACCCAAGACGGACAGGTTGTGGCGGAGAGTTCTGACAAAATGTGGTCCACTGGAGAAGGAAATGGCAACCCACTCCAGTATTCTTGCCAAGAAAACCCCATGGAACGTATCACAAGGCGAAAAGAGATGACGCCGGAAGATGAGCCCCTCAGGTCGGAAGGTGTCCAATATACTACTGGGGAAGAGCAGAGGGTATTTCCAAGTAGCGCCAGAAAGAGTGAAGCGGCTGGGCCAAAGCCGAAAGGACACCCAGCTGTGGATGTGTCTGGTGGTGAAAAGAAAATCCGATGCTGTAAAGAACAATATTGTTTAGGAACCTGGAATGTAAGATCAATGACTCAAGGTAAGCTGGAGGTGGTCAAACATGAGATGGCAAGATTGAACATCGACATCTTGGGAATCAGCGAACTCAAATGGACAAGGATGGGCGACTTTAATTCAGGTGACCATCATATCTACTACTGTGGGCAAGAATCCCTTAGAAGAAGTGGAGTAGCACTCATATTCAACAAAAGGGTGGGAAAAGCAGTACTGGGGTACAATCTCAAAAACGATAGAATGATCTCAGTACGAATCCAAGGCAAACCATTCAACATCACAGTAATTCAAGTCTATGCCCCAACCACTGATGCCGAAGAAGCTGAGGTTGATCAGTTCTATGAAGACCTACAACACCTTCTAGAACTAACACCAAAAAAAGTTGTCCTCTTCATCATAGGGGATTGGAATGCTAAAGTAGGAAGTCAAGAAATCACCGGGATAACAGGCAGGCATGGCCTTGGTGTACAAAATGAAACAGGACAAAGGCTAATAGAGTTTTGCCAAGAGAACACGCTGATCATAGCAAACACTCTTTTCCAACAGCACAAGAGATGACTCTACACATCCAGACAAGACGGAGGTACTGTTAGTGGGTGGTTCGTCTGCCCGGCTAGGTGATATTCAACCTGTTCTGGAGGGGGTTGCACTCCCCCTAAAGGATCAGGTTCGTAGTTTGGGGGTGCTCTTGGATCCAGAACTGTCACTTGAGGCACAGGTGAACTCAGTGGCACGGAGCACTTTTTATCAGCTTAGGCTGGTATACCAACTACGCCCTTATCTGGACAGAGATAGCCTAGCTACAGTTATCCATGCTCTGATAACTTCTCGTCTGGATTACTGCAATGCGTTATATGTGGGGCTGCCTTTGAAAACAGTCCGGAAACTTCAGCTGGTCCAAAATAGGGCAGCAAGATTGTTAACAGGGACTGGCCTGCGAGCTCATATTACGTCAGTACTTTTCCAACTGCACTGGCTGCCAGTCCATTTCCGGGCCCGATTCAAAGTGCTGGTGTTAACATTCAAAGCCCTTAACGGCTTGGGGCCAGGTTACCTGAAGGATCGCCTCCTCCCATATGTGCTTGCCCGGACCTTAAGATCATCATCAGCGGCCCTTCTCCGTGAGCCCCTGCCAAAGGAAGTGAGGCGGGTGGCTACTAGGAGGAGGGCTTTTTCTGTTGTGGCACCCCGGCTCTGGAATGAGCTCCCTAGTGAGGTTCGCCTGGCGCCTACATTGTACTCCTTTCGGCGCCAGGTGAAGACCTTTTTATTTTCCCAGGCATTTTAGCTTTCTAAATTTTTATCTTTGCTGCTTTAAATCTGTATTTTAAACTCCTGTACTGCTGCTAGGTTTTATTGTGGTTGTATTGTTATATTGTGGTTTTAATGTTCTATATATTTTAAATTGTTTTATTGTGTGTTGTTTGGTTTTAATTTTTGTGAACCGCCCAGAGAGCTTCGGCTATTGGGCGGTATAGAAATGAAATAAATAAATAAATAAACAAACAAACAAACAAACAAACACATGGACATCACCAGATGGTCAGTATCGAAATCAGATTGATTATGTCCTTTGCAGCCAAAGATGGAGAAGCTCTATACAGTCAGTACAAGCAAGACCTGGAGCTGACTGTGGCTCAGATCATGAGCTTCTTCTTGCAAAATTTCGGCTGAAATTGAAACACGTAGGGAAAACCACTAAACCATTCAGGTATGACCTAAATCATATCCCTTATGAATATACAGTGGAGGTGAGGAATAGATTTAAGGGATTAGACCTGATAGACAGAGTGCCTGAGGAACTATGGACGGAGGTCTGTAACGTTGTTCAGGAGGCAGCAACTCAATCCATCCCAAAGAAAAAGAAATGCAAGAAAGCAAAGTGGCTGTCTGATGAGGCTTTACAAGTAGCTGAGGAAACAAGGGAAGCGAAAAGCAAGGGAGAAAGGGGAAGATATATCCAACTGAATGCAGAGTTCCAGAGAAGAAGAGACAAGAAGGCCTTCTTAAATGAACAATGCAAAGAAGTCGAGGAAAACAACAGAATGGGAAAGACTAGAGATCTCTTCAAGAAAATCGGAGATCTCAAGGGAATGTTTTGTGCAAAGACGGGCATGATAAAGGACAAAGAAGGCAGGGACCTAACAGAAGCAGGTGAGATTAAGAAGAGGTGGAAAGAATACACAGAAGAACTATACAGGAAAGATCTTAATGCCCCTGACATCCTAGAGAGTGAAGTCAAGTGGGCCTTAGGAAGCATTAGTAACAACAAAGCTAGCGGAGATGACAGTATTCCAGCTGAGCTATTTAAGATCCTAAAAGATGATGCTGTTAAAGTGCTGTACTCAATATGCCAACAAATTTGGAACACTCAACGGTGGCCGCAAGACTGGAAATGGTCAGTTTACATTCCAGTTCCAAAGAAGGGCAACGCCAAAGAGTGTTCAAACTACTGCACAATTGCGCTCATTTCACATGCCAGCAAGGTGATGCTCAAAATCCTACAAGCTAGGCTTCAGCAGTATGCGAACCGAGAACTACTGGAAGGACAAGCTGGGTTTCGAAGAGGCAGAGGAACTAGAGATCAAATCGCCAACATTCGCTGCATCATGGAGAAAGCAAGAGAATTCCAGAAAAACGTCTATTTCTGCTTCATTGACTACGCTAAAGCCTTTGATTGTGTGGATCACAACAAACTGTGGCAAATTCTTAAAGTGATGGGAGTACCAGACCACCTTACCTGTCTCCTGAGAAACCTGTACGAGGGTCAAGAAGCAACAGTAAAAACCAGACATGGAACAACCGATTGGTTCAAAATTGGGAAAGGAGTACGACAAGGCTGCATATTGTCACCCTGCTTATTTAACTTATGTGCAGAGTACATCACGAGAAACGCCAGGTTGGATGAATCACAGGTCGGAATTAAGATTGCCGGGAGAAATATCAACAACCTCCGATATGCAGACGATACCACCCTAATGACAGAAAGCGAAGAGGATCTAAAGAGCCTCTTGTTGAGGGTGAAAGAGGAGAGTGCAAAAGCTGGTTTGAAACTCAACATTAAAAAAACGAAGATCATGGCATCTGGCCCCATCACTTCCTGGCATATAGAAGGGGAAGAAATGGAAGCTGTGATAGATTTTATTTTCTTGGGCTCCAAGATCACCGCAGACGGTGACTGTAGTCATGATATTAAAAGACGCTTGCTCCTTGGGAGGAAAGCTATGGCAAACCTAGACAGCATAGTAAGAAGCAGAGACATCACCTTGCCGACAAAGGTCCGCATCTAATCAAAGCTATGGTTTTCCCAGTAGTCATGTATGGCTGTGAGAGCTGGACTATAAGGAAGGCTGAGCGCCAAAGAATTGATGCTTTCAAACTGTGGTGCTGGAGAAGACTCTTACGAGTCCCCTGGACTGCAAGGAGGTCAAATCAGTCTATCCTAAAGGAAATCAACCCTGAGTGCTCATTGGAAGGACAGATACTGAAGCTGAAGCTCAAATATTTTGGCCACCTAATGCGAAGAGAAAACTCACTGGAAAAGACCCTGATGCTGGGAAAGACTGAAAGCAAAAGGAGAAGGGGACGGCAGAGGATGAGATGGCTAGATAGCATCAGCGATGCAATGAATATGAACTTGAGCACACTCCGGGAGAGAGCGCAGGACAGGAAGGCCTGGCGTGCTATAGTCCATGGGGTCACAAAGAGTCGGACACGACTGAACAACAACAGATTGTATGACCAAGGTACAACCTTAAGCATAAGAAATGTGACTGCTAGACTTCCTTGTACTGCATGGTTTGAATTTTACACTGAAATGGTTTATGTGTTATGATAAAAAGGCTGAAGAATACACTCCTTGCACTGTGCAATCCCACGCATGTCTATTCAAAAGTAAGGCCCATTGAGTTCAGTGGGACTTACTCCCAAGTAAGTGTCTAGGATTGTAACCTTAGTTCCTTAAGGGGTATATATTTTAGGGAGATATTGCTGTTTAGAAAGGGGAGAAGCTCAGCCAGGACATTCACTAGGTGGACTTTGACAGATCACCGACTCTCAATCTAACTTACCTCATAAGATTGTTGTGAGGGGGGAAATGGGACAAATCCAGGTCAACCAACTTAAGTTTGGGGGGGAAAGGGGGGTATTCAAATCTGATAAATACATATTTCTTGTAACAGTTTACATTGCAGGGCAAGGTGTAGCTAATGGCATGCTAACTCCAGGTCTGAAGGGAATTGGCATACTTGCCTACCCCTGCCATGCAATGAATTTAGGAAACCAAACTTAATCCTCACTTTAATTCATCAAAGTAAGGGTCTTTTTAATTATATGCATGTCCCTACAAAGGATAAATGTTACTATCTCTTCAGTTTTTGATTTAACATACTAGGCTTCCAGGAATAGCACTGGAAAAATTGCAAGAAGACATAAAATGAGAAGAGGGGGGGGGAAACTGTTTCAGGCAGTTTTGAAATGTAAAATTTTGCACAGAAAAAAAGAGGGAGGGGAAGAAGTAGAGTGATTCATGTTAAGCTCTAATGACTATGCCTTATGAGTACAGCTTTCCTCAATATGTATAATGCATGAGTGGCAAAATAGGTCAAACACTGGAAAACAACATCTTTGAAATCATTAAGAATACAATCATTCCACTGCTTTGCTACTTGCATAAGAGTTCCAAAGCAAACTCTTATGAGAAATGGGAAGGATAATGAAAAGCCTTGCTCTTGTGCCCGATTAGGGAGCTAGTACTAATTTGGGATCCTTTCCCATTTCAGTAAAGGAGCAGTGGAGGCTCTGATGTCAATGGGGCAGTGAATCCGCTCCGGCTTTCAGTCAGTTGGTTTCACCAACAACAACAACAACTGAAGATGTTTTGTAATATGGCCTGTGCCTGTAAAATCCAATGTGCGTTGTAGGCTAACATCACCCAGCTGGTTTCCAGATTTTGTTTCTCCTGACTTTGGTCTACCCAAATGGAATTTTCTGTCTACGGACCTGCCACATTGGACATGCCATCTCTCTGTGGACAGCTGGGGACAATAGAGGCAAGGATATATGTGCTCTCCCTCTCCCGCACCATGTGATGACACAGACTGGTGATTACATATCATCCAACCCAGTCCAGTAATTGCTTGCACATAAACATTTCCAAGAGCAATAATCTCAGCACTACATTGAAACAATGTACCTCATCAGTTTCAGTTTGTCCAGACTATCAATCCATTTTGAGATTGTTACCACATCTCTTTTTCTTTATTAATATACACATCTTCATTTGTTTTAACACAAGTGACCAAATTTGCACTTGTTCCATGCCATTTTCTTTTCTTCCTGAATTGATTCCTCCATCTACCCTAAGCACATTTAGTTTCATTCTTGTGAGAGTGCTACTATGGTACATTAATGATGTGTCAACTTTTCAGTAAGTTGCTCAAAAGACATGTTGGTGTAATTGCACCACCAACAACAACAACAAGAAGTGAAAATTCTGTGCAGTGGTATCAATGTATCAGTGGGTTGCTGAATAGGTATGTTGGTGCAGTAGCACAAAAGCAGCATAAGGAAAGCTTGAAAGGTGGAGGCATTACCAGGTGGAGGTCATGGGGAGGGTACATGGGCAGGTCTCACACTTCTTGCACTGCAACAGTAATGGGAACAGCAGATCATATGCTAAGTCAAGCCTGGTAACTTGAAATGGACAGCAGTCAGGAGCGCCCTAGCGGCCTCTTTCAGTCTACTCCAATAGCCAACTCAAGACACAGACAAAAGGATTGTTTTCAAGGTTTTAATCCTTTTTCAACTTAATGACTCTTTCAGATGCTAATCACCAGCGTCTAAGCAATGAACAGCAGAGTAGCCTATGCTCCGGGTTAGGCAGTTGGTCCCCATTTGAAGGAGAATCACTTGCAGACCCTGAACTTATGGGCTAGGGAGCGTTCCTCCCTCTTTCCCTTGGGTCCACGGGACGCGACTGTTGCTTGCGCGCCAAACAGGCACCACGCCTCCTTTCCGCGCCCTCCATCGCTTGTCTCTCCCTGCATCTGCACCGAGCATCCAGCAAGCCCCCCTCCAGCGCTCTCTCACTGCCAGGGTCGCTATCTATCCCAGGAATGCTGGCAGGAGGAATCTCTGCCAGCTGCTGTGCTTGTGAGAGATGAGCGAGCTCCTCTCCCACAGATTGCTGTTCCTCCTCAGAATCAGAACTGCTCTGGGGCAATATTGGCTCAGTTTCCACCCTGACAACAATTTAATACTCTGTGCATACTGGTTTTCTTTCCCACACATCAAGCATGGTGGAGATGAGATTAAGAGAAAGTCAGGAGGGATGACCACCATTGACTGCATAGAATTGGTGTGTTAGGCAAGATTAATATGGTGGATGACAGTAGCATATGGGAGATTATCATTGAAAAAGACACAGATTCTCTGGAAGTCCATTTATTATCATGGAGGACATTTTGTGTATGTGAAAAATAATAATGTTATCAATAATGTCTTTGTTATTCATAATCAACACTGCTTCTCTTACATTGTCTTGGCTAAATTTAATTATTTTTCCTCCTATTGTTGGTCACTTCTGATTTCAGAATATGCATATGCCTGGAGACTGGCTGGATTGAGATGTTGTCGGATTTGGGCCATTTTGTAACTGATGTTCTTCTGGTTGATGTTGGGCTTTGTTGCGATGGGAGAAGGGACACAAAACAGCACAAACCTAAATACCCAGCCTATTGCAATTAAACATGTTATTTTAAAATGACATGTATTTTTAAAATTTCATAAAATGAAATGTTACTAAAATAAAAAAGAAGTGCCAAGTATTTGTTATTCGTCCCAGTGCCACTGCACCCCTTGGGCTGTCTGCCATAGACAGACCACCTCAGCCTCCAATGGGTGAACTATCTATCTGGAATCAACTTTCTGGTGATTATTTCACCCCAATCCTTTCCAGCAATTTGTCCGCCGACTAGACAGTGAGAACCTTTCACATATAGATATACATTTATTTATTTTTCTTGCCATTTTAAACCATGCTCATCATAATATGTGATCTTGAACCAACCCTTGGGTTTCTTACAATAAATAAGACATGGAATTATGTAGTATTCAAAATTGATTTCGCCTTCTTGTAATGAACTCCCATCTTCTCAGTTCAAGATTGTTTTCCTCTGAAAGAAACCAGTAAAAATCTATCTATCTATCTATCTATCTATCTATCTATCTATCTATCTATCTGTCTAAAGAGTTTATATATAATGGACTGCATACCTAGCAACATTTTGAAGAGTGATGCTTAGTACTGTGAAGCTCAGTCTACCAAAGAGATCATTACTACACAGTATCCACAATCTTCCTCTGGGGAAAGGATGCAAGAGGAAATGAGCCAGATGTGACAGATGTTAGTCTCTTTGCTTAATGCACTGTTGGGAGATGCTCAGGTACAATAATAATGAGAAAAGTAGAAATGCATGTCAAAGAGAATACCACTGTCCCACTTTAGTTGTATGCCAATATGTGAGCTCCGAAATTAATAACCTTATATCAACATAAGAACAGAATCATGAACCAGATAAAATCAAAGCTTTGATGTGCTTTGTATTTACAGTATTCTTTTCTGTTATTTTTCAGTGTTTTCCTATTCTTTTTGGTTTCACACTCTAGAAAACTACTTTCACTGCTAAGAATTTCCTGAGGATGTGCTACATGCTACACACACAGTAAAAGATACATGAACTGAAGTTGTATTCTTTGACGTGCTACCCAATGCTTTGATTGTTAACTCAGAAATAAGTGTCACTGTGTTGTTTAGTATCCCAAGTAAGTGTGGATAGGATTGCGGTCTTTGGGGCAACACAATACATATTATATGCAAATGCATGTGGAGCCCTAGCACATGTGGTTGTTAAAGGAAAACAACTTTGAGAGCATCTCTACACCAGCCTAAAATCGTGCATTTAAAATTGAGTTTTCTTCTTCCATTTTAAATGCAGGATCACAACAACTCCCTTCTTCACCCGCTTCCTTTCCCCCCTCCTTCTCCCCATATCTGAGTCTTCCATTATCTTTCACTGATCTCGCTCCTCTTCTTCCGCTTTTACTCTTTTCATGGAGGAAACGGAAGCAGAACACAAGGGGGTAATTTGATAGCTCATTATCTGTGATCTATTTAAAAATGGAACACAGGGCATTTAGTGCAGGAGACGCCTTGGAGGTTCACAGTGTCATGTAAAGAGCCTGCAGATTTCTATGAAGGAGCAATCTCAATCGCAGGATAAAAGCTCCATGTGAAGAAAGCCTGAGAAGGCAGTTCTGAGCACAGAAGCAGCAGGGGAGTGCACTCAGAAGCAGTTTACCTCTATCAGATGCTGGGGACAAACAATAGGAGATAGTCGCCACCTTCATGTCTTGATTATGAGGTTCCGGAAGCATCTGGGAGGAGGCAACTTCTGGGGCCTGTGGACACATTTGGAAATTTGAGAAACTGTCCTGAGCACAACCATAAAATGGCTGTCATGGATGGGCATGGCTAGTCATAAAGGGCAAGTAGCTTGCCCAGAGGCATTCATGAGAAACTATGATGGCAACAGCTTGAGGCTCCCATTTCACTTTTGAAGCAATCCCAGCTGCCACTAAGAAAATATAAAAATATTTTTTAAATTTAAAAAATTGGGAGGAGAAGGATGTGTCAGTGGGCACCGAAAAAGGTGTCTGGGGACATATTGGTGCCCACGGACACCACGTTGCCTATTCCTACCCACTGTTGGAGACAAAATGCTGGGGCATAGGTGTCGGTCTGACCTAGCAATTCCGATGTTCTCTTGTCTGACACTATGTGTCAGTAGTTACATTTTAAAAAATAAAAGACTGCTACATTAGGAACAGAAATTAAATCACATCAGTTTTTAATGTGTGTCATGCAATGTAAGGAAATGAAATAATTAAATATAAATGGTCACCCTGATGGATGACCTTTATCAAGAGAGGGACAGGGGGAGTGCAACCCTGTTAATTCTGCTCCATCTCTCATCGGCTTTTGATGCCATTGACCATGGTATCCTCCTGGATCGACTCCGCCGGATGGGTATCAGAGGCACTGTGTTACAGTGGTTCCGGTCCTACCTATGGGGCCGATTTCAGAGATTAACATTGGGTGACTATTCCTCGGCCCCTTGGCAATTGAGCTATGGAATGCCGCAGGGTACCATCTTGTCCCCAGTGTTGTTTAACATCTATATGAAGCTGCTGGGAGTGGTCATTAGGGGATTTGGAGCTAAATGCCATCAGTATGCTGATAAAACACAGCTCTATCTCCCTAAGACATCTGAATCAGGAGAGGCTGTGCAAGTCCTGAATCAGTGCCTAGACTCAGTAATGGGCTGGATGAGGGCCAATAAACTGAAGCTGAATCCTGGCAAGACGGAAGCCCTGTAGGTGAGTGGTTCCCGGGTGCGAGAGATAGGCTCATTGCCTGTTCTGGATGGGGTTGCACTCCCTCTGAAAGATCAGGTCCGTAGTCTGGGGGTACTCCAAGATCCATCATTGTCGCTGGAGGCCCAAATGGTCGCGGCAGCTTGGAGTGCCTTTTACCAGCTTCAGCTGGTTCGCCAGCTACGGCCTCTCCTGGACAGGGATAACTTGACCATGGTAGTACAGGCATTAGTAACCTGTCTGGATTACTGCAATGTGTTCTATGTGGGGCTGCCATTAAGGCTGGTCCAGAAGCTGGAGCTAGTGCAGAATGCAGCAGCTCGGCTGTTGTCGGGAGCTGCCCCTTTTCAGCATGTAACCTCTCTGCTTAGGGAACTGCACTGGCTGCCTATTCGCTACCGGGCCAGGTTTAAGGTATTAGTGCTAGTGTACTAATACCAGGTTTAAGGTATTAGTACTAGTGTACAAAGCCCTAAATTATCTTAAGAGCCCTTCCTTGCAGAACTAGCCATGGTTTGTTAAATTCCACTTTGTTGGGGTTTGGCTTTTTAAAAAATGTTTTAACTCTTTTAACCTGTTGTTTTATTATTTTACCATGTTGTTCACCACTCCGAAATCTTCTGATGTGGAGCGGTATATAAATATTGTAAACAAACAAACAAACAAATAAATAAATAAATGGTGTGGGTGGGAAGAGGAACAAACAGTTGCTAAAACCCACATAGGTTCTATATACTTACTATTAATCTTAGCTTGATTCACTGAAGTGATAATTGTTGTTGTTGTTTTAATGTGGGCCGTTAATTGAGGGATTCAGCTTTTTATTTGGAATAGCCACAAGAAAAGTACATTTGACTCAGCAGGTGTCTTCTCTTCTACATCACATCCCTTAGTCTCTCTCCCTTCCCACCAGTAGTTTCTCTTTACAAAAACAACGATGCTAGAGGTTTAGTAGAAGAAAGGCTTGGCTTACAAAATCAATCATGCTTCAGGTTCTAAGGGTAAGTTTCTCAACTCACAGATAGGCATCCTTAAATAAAAGTCCAACCTGAATCTCTGCAGTCTCGTTTCTGATGGATGTTATTTGTTTTCCAAAGGAAAAAATAGCTTTCTTAAATATGTTTCAGTCCCATTTCCTGTTTTTTTTTCTAACAGGTCAAGCCCTCTACATTTGATGCATATCAAGGCCAAAGGGCTTCATTCATCAAGCGCTTTGCATTTTACAAAATATCAGCTTCGTTCTTTTGAAGAGTTCTTCTCTCTAGTGCAGCCTTCCCCAAACTGGTGCCTGCCAGATGTGTTGGACTACAACTCCCATCATCCCTTGGAGATGGCTGCTCTAGTGAACATCTCAACTAATACAGCCTTCTGAGTGGTAAAACTAGTTCCAAAATAGCAGACGCTTTTGTTTTTTAAAAAAGGTACTTCTCATCAGCAGGAGATCCTGTTGCATCTGTTTTTTTTCTCCTTCACTTATGTGAAGAAGAAAAATAAAATAGTATTTGATTTTCTGTTGCATTTGCAATATTTACATGATAGCAAGCCACAAGCAGAACATAAATGAAACCAGCATATGCTCTTATTGGAGTATGGAACATATTCCAAAGGACTTCGGGGGCATCTTATGCACCTCTGTGTTATGATTTTATCTTTTCATTGCAGTACCAAGAAATCACCTTGATCTGGCTATGTAACATGAAAATTATTATTTCTCTGGAACAATGGGGAAAACTTCCCTCTTGGCAACACTGTGCTGTTGGCCTTGATACATTATCTGTTGCCTGATAACTGTTGGATAAGAGGAACAACTTCACATGCTTCCAGATACTAGGGGGCGGGAATGGCCTGTAGCTTGATGAGTTCCTATTTCCTGCTCCCTCCCTTTCCTCTTCCTTCTTCCCTTGCCTCTGCAATGAGCAATGCAGCTCTCTTCCACAAGAAAGCAAGTAACCATATCTCATGCCTTCGCTCACTTACACTCACGCACCCAGCTTTAGGGGGTGCTCATAGTTAAACAGTGTTAGATAGCCTGCTCTGATTATGTATATAAAAGCACGAATAAAGTAAGTTGGTCTGAACTTTTTTTTAACTGGCTCTAGCATGTGTTTATTGTCTCCAATACTAAATGCTGTGTTGCCACTCTTTCTCTGTATAAAGCAACTCTGCTGAAAGTCACACCAGACTTCCCAACAATAACTGTACAAAGGTATTGAAGGAGGTGGTTGCTTCCTATAGGTTGGAAGAAAACTGCTCAATCTTGTTTTCTGTATGGCAGCTACTCCTTCTAACTCCTCAGAATTCAAAAGAAATGAAAAAGTATACATAGATTGCTGGTAAGATTTTTATTCCCAAGTAATTCTTGTGGCTATGAACTCATTCTTTCACATATAGCCATGAGTATGTGAAGTGTGTTTCTCTTCATGGACACTATCCAGTACTCTGCCATGGTAATCATCAATCGAAGCATTGCAAGTCACAATCCTGAAGACTTCTTTTGGCTTTTCTAGAGTGCAGCTCAAAGCACCAGAGAAACCTACAAAATGAATTTGACCAAAGACCACAGCAGGACACAGAAAAATTAACATGCAATACTTTAATGGAACTTGTGCAATCAAATCCAAGATACCAGAATCAAGGACAGAAGGATAACCACTTCTATCCTTCTTGGAAAGAATATTCTATCCATACTTGAAACAGTGTTTACAAGGGCCCAGAAAAAAGGGTAATCTTCCACAAGCATAGCACACTACTTTCCTGAAAGGGAACTGAGGTAGTGGCTCTTGTAAGCCTTATTCTCTAGCTAGCCTTTCTGTGTTTCATTATGTGAAATTATTCCATACCTTTCATGTGTATATGTGTGCAAATTCCATGTGATGCTCAGTTACATCTGATTGGTCCACTGTTTTGTTTTACAAAATTCAGCCTGAGGAAATCCCACTGGGATGGGATTCTTAACTCCTTCCGTTTGTTCTCTTTTTCTCTTTAGAATCATACCTCCTCAAGTTGCTTTTTGTCCTGCAAGAAAAAAAAATACCTATTCGCTATGGGGCTAGGCGTAGGGTATTAGTATTAGTGTACAAAGCACTAAACAACTTGGGACCAGGATACCCAAGATACTGACTTCTTTACCAACCTGCCCAGTCACTGAGATCATCTGAGGGCATGTCCCTGGTGGTTCCACATGAACCCATGGACTGGCTGGAGTCCACCAGGAAAAGAGCCTTCAGTGTGGTGGCCCCCTTCCTGTGGAACTCCCTGCCTTTGGAGATCAGGCAGACACCAACATTGTGTTGCTTCCAGCACCTCCTGAAGACATTGTTATTTCAGGAGGCCTTCCTTGAGTGACCAGCCGCAGTTCATCAAAACTCAATTTGTCAGAACTCTGTTTCTTTTTTTAAATATTAATAATTTTTACATAGTGGTTTTATTCTTTTATCCTGTCTGCTGTTCACCACTCTGAAATCTTTGGATGTGGAGCGGTATACAAGTATTGTAAATAAATAAGGGCGCAATCCTATCAAGATAGTCGGCAGCCTCCAAACTCAGAGGCTACCGACTATCCTATGCAGGAGGACGGAGCACAGAGGGGATCCTTTCTGCTGTGCTCTGGCCAACCTGCATTTGTGGCTAGACGCGCATTTGTGGCTAGACGCGCATTTGTGGCTAGACATGAAAATGCGCATCTAGCTGCAGCTTTGGAAAGGGGGAGGGAAGGGACCAGAGACCTGATAGGAAGCTGTCTAAAGCAGCGTCTGCAGTCTCCTCCCCTCCCCACCCCCAGGACTGCCCCCTTTTCGACCTCTCCATGCTCCGTTTACAAGCACAAAGGCAGCACAGGAAGCACATGCTGGCTACAAGGGGGCAGGGTAGGGGAGTGTGAGCTCGGTTCCCAGAGACTGAAGCTGTCTAGACAGTGTCTAGTGGCCATAGGATTGCTCTCCCCATAAATAAAGTGGAGTGGACAGCCATTTTTAGTGAGAAGATAGCATAAGGGGAAAGAATCAAGAACATGCTGGCCTTCTGTTTTAGTTTGCATCCTCTGCAAACTACTTTATGAAAAAAAAAGTCAGGGACAAATTACATGCTACTGAGTCACATGTACTTCACCCTTAAACATCATTGGTGCACTACAAACTAGGAAAGATATATACCTGCCCATTACTGGGATTCTTTCTCTCTCTCTCAGTTCCTTTCTATGCCATCTTTTTCAAGTGGCTTGAGGGATAGTTTCATATAACATTTATGTGAGGCAACTCTGCATACCAAACAGAATGCACAATGGTTCAATAAAACAGCAATCATTGACGATTTTGAGTGAATCAACAGAAGATGAAATATTTGTTTTAGTTCCTAGTGATTTCTTCCTGTCCATCTTTTTATATAACGAAGTTATATCCATCACTGTCATGTTGGAAAGTAACAACATCTTGGGGATTTGGCCTACTCAACCTACTACAAATTATATGGTTTCCAATGAAAAGATCAATAATCAGCAAGACATCATTGAATCCTTACAGACAAAATGATCTAAGAGATAGAGAACCAGTGGATACTCACTTATGGGAAGATTTCTATTCCCTGCAGTGCCACAGTTCCACTCTATCACCATGACCAATTAAGTTGTCTGATTTTGTTGTTGTTGTTCAGTCGTTCAGTTGTGTCCGACTCTTCGTGACCCCATGGACCATAGCACGCCAGGCCTTCCTGTCCTGCGCTCTCTCCCGGAGTGTGCTCAAGTTCATATTCATACCCTCTGCTCTTCCCCAGTAGTATATTGGACACCTTCCGACCTGAGGGGCTCATCTTCCGGTGTCATCTCTTTTAGCCTTGTGTTACGTTCCATGGGGTTTTCTTGGCAAGAATACTGGAGTGGGTTGCCATTTCCTTCTCCAGTGGACCACATTTTGTCAGAACTCTCTGCCATGACCTGTCCGTCTTAGGTGGCCCTGCACGGCATAGCTTATGGCTTCACTGAGTTACACATGCCCCTTCGCCACAACAAGGCAGTGATCCATGAAGGGGAGTTGTCTGATATCTTGCAGTAAAATGCAAGAAGGGGAACTTGTCCTGAACTTAGGATATGTGTCCCCTTGCAAATTCTGCACAACACAGTGGATTAGAATCTTTGTTTTTCATGAAAGGTGAAATTTTTAGAATTCCAAAAAGGGCTCGTAGATTGCAGAATATCTTTGAAACCTATATGTTGCCTCCCCTACTGTAAATGAGACAATACCCTACTATCTTAAAATAGACATACCAAAAAACAAAACAAAACCCAGAAACGGTATAAAAAAGGGAAAAAAATGGATTATCTCCCATATGAAAAAAAGCTAAGAGAGGGTATGACTGGGTGTAAAATGTGGGTAGACTAGAAAGAGTGACAAGGGAGCAGTTGTGTACTCTCTCACATGATACTGGGACCTAGAAAGCACCCAGTGAAATAATGCACAGTTCATTTAAAAGAAACAAAAGATAATTTTATACAGCACACAGTGGAGCCGTATTACAAAACTAAACTGAGCCCTGCCACCCAAAATAGCAAGGGCCAACAGTGTAACTGGGACTAGATGCATTTATGGAAGCTAAGACTATTAACAGATTATGCACTGAGGGGATCTTACTTTTAATTATCATAACTCTCCCAGCTGCCCTAGAGTACTTAGGAGTTATCATTCTACATATGGGACTTGCCGTCTGGAGCGCTCCTGGTCAGGGTTCCAGGCCAGCCAGGCATGCCTTCTTCCAGGATACTCCACCCCATTTTCCATTCTGCCCCCTCCCCACACACAACAGCATTCCTTGCCCACTGAGCATGCTCAGTCCTCATTGACCTGTTTGAGAAAGATTTCCCCTACATTTGCGGGAGGTGGTTTCTATTAAAAAAAAATGTACTTCTGCAAAACTTTGGGATTCCCCTGAGCTGATATCTCTTTCTTGTATCTCAATACTGATATCTCTTTCTTATATCTCAATACCCCCCATTTTGGCTACACAGCCATCATACCTCAGCACTACATCCGAGTTCAGTGTTATAGTTCTATGAAAGGGTCACATTCTCACTCTCCTGAACAAAGCATTGGCAGCCTAAAAAACTACGATTTCCAGCATTCCAAGCAGGAGACCACAAGAGCCTTGCTAATCTAAGGTCAGTTTAAATCCTCTAAACCTTAAAATGCCTGAGGCTAGTTGTAGAATAATGGAAAAAAGAATACTCTACTAGAAGCCAGTTAATCCTTTCTCAAGCTGCCCTGGAGAGCAAAGGTGTACAGAAGAGAGGCTAGGATCTACTGGTGTATCACAGGATGATTTTGAAGTCAATCAGCAAGGGTGTCTCACTCCCAAATGTTTAACAATAGTAGCAACAAAAAAGGCTCCCCTTCCCTACTAGGATGCTGGAATCACTGATATGTAGTAACCACTGATAAGTAGTGACTTAGATGTAGGTTTGTGCTTCTTATACGCAGATCTTCCCAGGGCATGACTCATGGGCTGCAGTAAGCAATTGGAGCTATCCTCTGAGTCACAAAATTGCATCTGGCTTCACAATACACACACAAACATACACACACAGAGGGAGGGAGAGAGAGAGAATATTTTGCACCTGGCTCCAGTTGGTGGTCCTGGGGGTTCTTATAAAAACAAACAAACCCAAAAACAAAGTAAAAGCAAGGCTAAAGTCTGTTGGATACTGTACTATGGGCTGGGAGGGTGTAAATATTTTAACTAAATAAATCTAGCTCATAAAATTTTAATTGATTTATTTTAAATCAGTCAATCTAGCTTGGCCTATGTTTGTACACATCAGGTTTTTGCTGTAAATGTCCTTAAAATGCTTAGAGGCATTTAGCGAACCCTGCATGGGTCTAAGTAGCTATTAACATCCTCTAAATAAGGTATCAAATCTGCTACCAAGGACCAGTTAGCCCCATCCGCCAGTTCAGAGGAAAGAGAGTTTTCAGACTAGGAGGTTTGATGCATCTTGTCACAAAAGCAGCCCTGTTACGTCTTCAGAAAACCATCCACTCTTTTGTCTCCCGGGTTGGGGGGATCAAAGGGGTGGTTCCATATCAAGTCTTAAAAGCGCCAACTAATGGTGGTTTTTCATTCCGAATGAGACACTACGGGAGCATCGTGGTGACAGATGCTCTTACATCACTGTAGGGAGAAAAAAAAATTATTATTCTGATCCACAAACACAAGCTAAGCCATAGGAATAGCCTCGGAAGCAAGGTCTGTTTTAATAGAATCATACGTCTTATGCATTAGCATCTATTATACATTGGTTGTAATTTTCTCCTGATACCCTGTGAATTAAACTAGTTAGGATACCAAAACAAAAAACAAAACCAAAAAACACCCCCACCAAATGCCACAAAGCAGAAAGCGAGCTCCGTGTCTGAAGGTTAATGATTGCTCATGAAAGCTACAGAAATAAATTATCTGCCTAGGGACTCTGTCACATGATCAGCACAAAAGCTGCAACAGCCAAAAATGTTTATGGAGAGAGAGACAGAGAGAGGGGAGAGAGAGAAGTGGGGGGAGGGAGGGGGAGAGAGAGAAGAGAAGAAGAAAACGCCACTGTCAGCATCACAAAACCCTTCCCCCACTGCGAAATCCAAGTCCCCAGCCAAACAGCTGCTCCTCACTTCCTACATTACACTAATTTGTGCTGCAACAGTGCAGCTGCTTAATTTTTAGGCTGAACTTTTATCACCAATAAGTGTTGTAATAACAAGTGCTATGATCCTGTCTCAGAAGTAATATCAATCACCTCCCGAAACAAAGACAGTTTTTAACCCAGCTTGGCGGGGGGGGGGGGGGGAAGGGGGATACGGGTCTTTTAGTAAAGAAAAAAAATCATGACATGTTTCCATTTGAAAATGAAGCATGTGGCCCAAACTGTGGCCACATAGACCTGTGCTGCGAAATAGACAGTCCATGTCCTACAGAAAAATAGACCTGGAAAACAATTGCTCCCCACCAGATGAAGGAACTTCAAAAGAAAATCATGGTTTGCTCTAGCCACATCCAGTTCTCTTACTACTCTGAGGATAACATTGCGTAATTGCTACTGTGTGAAGAAGCACCACAGCGCTGGCAGCTTCATACACACACACACACACGCACACACACAACACATGCCCTCTGTGATAAAAAGGAACAGCACTGAAAACCAGGATTTTCATAATTACGGCTGTGTATACACAATAACGTTTTAGACACTTGGAGGTGACATTGTAGAGCTGTCATCATCTGGAATAGACACATTCCCACACCCGCAAAAAAAATTCTGCAATTTTTCGAGCCATGCCTGAAAAAAGCAGAAACTACTAGGCCCCAGTGGCTTGACACCGTTACTGCCATAGGCATATGCCTTGGCCACTTCTTAGAGATAGTAGCTCTGATATAATTGGTGATGAGAAACACACTTCTGCTCCTCTCCCCTCCCATGCAATTTTTAAAGTTTCTATTTATTTGCAGTGCAATCCTACATGTGTCTACTCAAACATCCAATGAATTCAATGGGACTTAATTTCAGACAAGTAGGTGTAAGATTGCAGCCTTAGTCCAGTGCAGGATTGCCTACGTATATAATGTTGCTCCCCCACAGCAAGAAAGGCTTACACTAAGTTCTTGAGCACCTTCAAGAACACCGTTCTTATCCCTTTCCTTTTCTTTCTTTGTAAAAGTTTCTCTTAGGAATGATATTGACTGTATACGAAGCTGCTTGTTATCTGGTCTCCTCAGTTTTACACTCCCATGACTTGGTTGGGACTAAGGGAAGCAGCTGCAATTCAGAATCAGATAGTAGAAAAACCAAATCAGCTGGCTTTTCCCCCAAAGCCTGCCCAATCCCTTTACATTCGTACACTTAGTTATTATATTATGTATTATTACATAATACATAACTGTCACTTGAGGCACAGGTGAACTCAGTGGCACGGAGCACTTTTTATCAGCTTAGGCTGGTATACCAACTACGCCCTTATCTGGACAGAGATAGCCTAGCTACAGTTATCCATGCTCTGATAACTTCTCGTCTGGATTACTGCAATGCGTTATACGTGGGGCTGCCTTTGAAAACGGTCCGGAAACTTCAGCTGGTCCAAAATAGGGCAGCAAGATTGTTAACAGGGACTGGCCTGCGAGCTCATATTACGCCAGTACTTTTCCAGCTGCACTGGCTGCCAGTCCATTTCCGGGCCCGATTCAAAGTGCTGGTGTTAACATTCAAAGCCCTGAACGGCTTGGGGCCAGGTTACCTGAAGGATCGCCTCCTCCCATATGTGCCTGCCCGGACCTTAAGATCATCGTCAGCGGCCCTTCTCCGTGAGCCCCTGCCAAAGGAAGTGAGGCAGGTGGCTACTAGGAGGAGGGCTTTTTCTGCTGTGGCACCCCAGCTCTGGAATGAGCTCCCTGGTGAGGTTTGCCTGGCATCTACATTGTATTCCTTTCGGTGCCAGGTGAAGACCTTTTTATTTTCCCAGGCATTTTAGCATTTTAGCTTTCTAAATTTTTAGCTTTGCTGTTTTAAATCTGTATTTTAAACTCCTGCACTGCTGCTAGGTTTTATTGTGGTTGTATTGTTATATTGTGGTTTTAATGTTCTATATATTTTAAATTGTTTTATTGTGTGTTGTTTGGTTTTAATTTTTGTGAACCGCCCAGAGAGCTTCGGCTATTGGGTAGTATAGAAATGAAATAAATAAATAAATAAATAAATAAATATTGTTTGTAATTTATATTGTTTATTATTTATATTATTATTTGTTGTTGTTGTTGTTTACATTTCTATAATGCCCAATAGCCAAAGCTCTCAAGGTACACTGTCAAATTATTTGATCCAAAGTTGGATCAGGCCTAATGCTACTGAGAAGCTCTAGAGTAGGCATGGGGAACCCCCAGCCTGGAGGAGAAGTTGGCAGGGCAGATGGAGATACTGACCATTGGGGGGGGCTGCTATCTGGCCTGTGAACTTCCTGAGGCCCTGCCCCCTATCCAGAGTCAGGGAGAAGCTCTTATGCCTCATCTAGCAATGTACATATTTTGTTAAATCCATTCCATCTGTGTTTCGGGGATTGTCAGACATCTTTCATTCCGTTGTCTGCACACTGACGGAATCGGATTTTTTTTTTTTTAAGGATGTACTCAAATTTCTTTCCTCTTCGCAAATGCACATTTGCACTAATGTGCACTTGCTCTAACAGAAGTTAGTGCAAATGCATCCTTCCACTAATGCGCATTGGCACAAATCCTCCCCAAAAGTAAAAAACTGATCCGCAACTCTGTGGAATCTGTGCAACTTGGAAAAGCTGGTCCTCTGCAGAATGTGCATGTTGGATTTATAGAAATCCAAACTCATTTGAATCCATTGTGGATTACTCTGACTTCCCTAGTCTTATCAGCAGCTGATCTGAGATAGAATCTTTCCCCTGCTGTGTGTTGATAAGGGCAGACTATTCTAGGGAATATCCATTGATATACAACAATATTTTACAAACTTCTTACTTCTAGAAAAACCCTTTTCACATCAACTTGTCTGCAAAGGAACACTGGCATGTCTTACCATGGAAACCCAACGAATAGCAGAAGGTGCTGGAGGATGTTTGTGAGTTCACACTCAGTTCGCATAGGGCTGACATTCTACGTGAACTGTAAGTACACTCTAACACACATTCAGCACAGTTCTACAGCTCCATATTGCAGAAGGCCTGTAGCTGGAGATAAGTTGCTTTTCCAGGAAGCCCTTCCATCATTACTGCTCTTCAAATTGAAGAATCCTGATAAACGTCCTCTGTCTCTCTCTCTCTGCATGTCCATCACCCTGTTATGCTTTTTGTTGATTTGGTACAGCTGCTGTTTCAACAGTTCGTTGGTTTGTTTGATTTTAGTTGTACATTTTGTATCTGTGCTGTTTCAAAAATATTCTAAGCCATTGTGAACACTTCTTGTTGAAGTGGAATGGTAGGGGTAGAAGTCCCCAAAATTAAATAAATAAATAAACCCCAGCATCCCCCAGAATACAGTTTGACCATAGCTGTACAGAGCCAGTGCCTAGAAATAGGTTTGTCCCAGCAGTGATATTGTGCAACTAACTCCAAAATATTTTTATAAAAATATCTACTCTCCAAAGTTGCAAACCTGCAAAAAAAATTGCCCCAGAGAAGTCCAGCAATGCTGTTTTTGGTACTTAGTCCCAAATGGTTGGGATGTTGTCTCCTGAAGTTAATTTTGAAAAAAACGATACTGACTTAGTTGCATATCCATTCCTATGATTATATACAAATTTGTTATTTATCAAATGTAAATTGAACATTGAACAAGAAACAAGCAAGCCTCATGGCTGAAAGGGGACTTGAACCTCGGCTTCACCATACCAAGCTTTTTATCCCACAACTTAAAGGGGCTTTTATTTCCGGATTCTTTGCAGGATTAAGATTGGCTCCTTTGCATGGGCAGACACATGTTTAATTCAGGGAATTCCATTTTCAATAGGTTTTATATGTTTCATTTTATAGCCACTAGATGGTGGTGTGGTTATAGCGCAACTGCGCAATTTCACGCAGCCAATATATTGGATTAACGTTCCAAATTGGGTTATCCCCATTCTTTTAAAAAAAACAGGATAAAGGTCAGAAAGTGTGGGAGACGCCCTGGAGGTTGACAACGTCATGTAAAGGACCTACAAACTTCTGTGAGTGACCAACCATGACCGTGCAATAAAAGCCTCATGTAGAAATGCTCTCAGTCCTTGTTCAACACCCCTAACTGGGGGTGGGGTCAAACACACACACACACCCGTTAAAAGCACATGTGAGGAAATCATGGTGCTTGCTAGCCCTGTCCCCCTGCCACTGACACATCCTCTGGCTATACACACCATTAGATGATGATGAAGAAGGCCCTACATGAGTATTGAATAGCCCAGAATACTGCATCACATGGAAGAGCTCAACCCATATACATCAGTAAGTGCATATCCAAGCATGCTATCTGTGGGGAACATGGCCAGCAAGCATAGGCTAGACAGCATGAGCTGTGACCTGCTTGTGCATGGATGAATATTAGGGGAGTTGTGTGTACCTCCCTCACACCACACTGGCACATTGGATACCCAAGTAAACATCTTTAAAACAACCACATAAATCATTCCTGTGAGGATTCACCAAACAGGTCCTTCCTAAGGGAGCCTTCCAATGACCTCTTGTTTTTTAATGCCTCCTTATTAATTCCTGATATGGAACTTTCAGACTGTATGGCAGCAGTTCTATATATATATTTATCTGGGAGGAAGTCCTGTTGAACTAAATAGGGCTTACTTCTGAGAAGACATGCAAAGGATTGCACTGTAAGCCACCCTCATTGTCCCATCACAGCTCCCAAAGCAAACCACTGAAACTCTAGCAACCCAACCAATTTGATCCTGCAGGTCCAATCATTTTGGATGCTAGGACCTGGATAACTGTATAACTTCATTTGACGTTTTCCTGCCCACTGATGCATAAGAATTTTGTGAATTTTGAACAAAATTAATAATAAAAAAACAAAACAAAACTTATTTTGTGTACTGGATGATTTTTAAAAGATGCTTTAAAGACACAGTATTTTATTTTATGTTTAAGTCTCACTCATTCATATGGTAAGAGCCTGAAAGCTCTGACCTCTTCCTTACCTCTTCCCTGTTCCCCCTTGCAAACTCTCCCCCCACCCTTCAGTTAATAAAACATTCCAGCTCAGTGCATAGGAGGAAGTGTTCTAAGAGGGGCTGTAAAAACATTGATCCTTGAGCAATAGTAATGCTGTACTTAACAAAATGTCACATGCTGTTCCTCATGTTTTCCTCCAAATTATTTTCCTGGTGTTTCATGCAGGAACTTTCCTTTCCATCTTTTTCTTTTTGTTCTTCCTCTTCTTTTTTTGTACTGGGGCAGACACTGACCTGAACTGGTTGTCATTCCTGCCAAATATGCAGGCACTGTTTTTGCTACATTTTGGAATTCGACTTAGTCCATGTGTCAGGCATTCACTTGCACTCAGAAAACAAGAATGCTGAGGCAACACATTGTCTCTCTCCTTTCTCCAGACCCACCCCCAATGCCAATCCACAAACACAAAGGGCTGAATTCATTTCAATGAGATGTTTCCATTTAACTTGTTACACAGTATATTTTCATTAAAAGCATAGTTCATATCTACCATTATTATCCATAATTTGGCTTCAGGATCCAAACAGCTGCTTAGGCTTCAGCAAGGGGTTTACCTAGTGGAATTTTTACTTTTCTCTTTTTTCTGTGAAAAACTGACCACCACCCCATGCCATATTGAAAACTGCTTTAGAAACTCCCCTCAATTTCAAAACTGTTGAAACTATCTGCCATTTTTTAAAAAAGTAAATCCTCATAGTCTCAGAGCTAGTGCCAACATGGTAGGTCCCCCAGCACCACCCTGAAGGGGCCCCCCCAACCTGAAAGGCCCACCAAAAACTTGCCCTGGGGCAGAAGGCTGAGTGACAGGAGTAGATGGGATTGGTTGTGGCAGTCAGCACAATGCTGAGAAGAGAAGTGCTGGGCATAGCAGCTCCAACAATTGCCTCCATCTTTATTTCCCCAGAATGCCTTGTTGGGCCCAGAGACATTGGGGGTAATGAAGATCGTTGTGGCTATACCTTCAGCCACATGGCCCAGCACTTCTGTTACAATGCCAGGCCCTTTAAAAATGCTTTTTAAATAATTAAGGATCAGCCACAGTGGGCCATCTAGGGTGTGTGAGGCCCATTACTGATGCTGGGCCTGCTTGAAGATACAGTATTAGTTTTAGGGCTCTTTGCATCCTGGCCTTTGTTTGTGTTCATTTTGTTCCACTACAAAGAGCCTGGAGGCAGCTTCCAATAAAGCAAGGTCTAGCCATCATAAATAAAACAAAACATCCACAATGGTGGTTAAAACAATTTACAGAACAACTAACAATCAGCAGCAAAAAATATAAACAATGCAGATAGAGTCTAAATTTTTAAAAGCTAGAAGCAGGGCCCAAGCATCATTTTTTTTTTTTTTTTTTTGCGGAGGAGGTAGAAACTTGCAACATGGGCCCACTCCTACACACATGCCATGATCCCATCCCATACATACTATTTAATTATTTATAGCCACACAAGCCAGGATTGGGAGGGGGGGTGCGTGCGTATGCGTGCGTGTGTGTACTAGATATTTATTCAAATATATTTTGGGTCTGTAAATCCTACCACCAACAATGGCTCCCACTGTTCTTGGGATCACTGTCCTTGGGATCACTGTCCCTGATTTTTATGGTGCTTTGTCATTCCAACCAGCTGTCCCTCCCTTCTGCCTATGCACAAGGAATTCTGGTTGTTCTTGAGAAACCATATCACATATGGGGAAGCACAAATCATTCTGTCTCTCAAACAACAATGTCTAGTTTTAACTGCACAAGCACACTCCCTCTGTTTTAGAAATGGCTTGGTCCAGCAACTCACTGTTCAGAAGTTGTCTTGTTCTGTTCTAACATGGCTACTTTGATTGGTTCCAGCAGATCTCACAAGATTTGGACACTAGGTACATAGATACAGGGAAATAAGCTTCCATAAATATCCTCAAGCATGATCCACAATTTGTCCTCTATCTTGTACTCATAGTAATGGGTCTATTACTATGTCCTCTTGGCCTCTAGGCCCCAATGAAGTGTACATTTTTTACCCCATGCTGGGTCCCTACTTAGAAAAATAAAAGTATTTCACCAACTTCCTATCCATTCCAATGGAATGAGTTTCACAATAGCATTGTAAGAACAGGTGTCATTATCAGAAAAGGTCCTGCTTCTAGAACAGGGGCGGACAGAAAATAAACATGCAGATGTTTTGGACTTCAACTCCCAGCATTCCTGACCATTGGCCATGCTGGCAGGAGCTTCTGGGAAGTCCAAAACACCTAGAGACCAACTTCTGCCCACCTATGTTCTAGAAGATGTCATTCTATCTTCAGTTGTTGAAGGAATTTAAAGGATGGCCTCACTTATAGATTATAGTGCATGGAATATGGGAGGAGGCACTCTCTGCAATACCTGGGTTCTCATGTAGGGTTTTAAGTTCAAAATGGAACTGAATCTGGAAACTTAACTGGCAACCAGCAATGCTCTTTAAATATTTGTGCTATTTGACCCATGAAGCAACTATCAGTCAGTAATGACTGTATGGACATATCTCCAGTTTAACTGGAGTTTCCAAACAATTTTTGAGGACTGTCCCACATGGGGCACATATAGGAATCGAGCCTCCAACTTACCAGTGAGTGTATGACATAGGCGAGGTCCCCATCATCCAAGAGAGAATGCAGTCCATGTACCAAGTTCATTTTGTATGACTGAAGTACCATAGGGCTAAGGTGCATTAAAGGATAGTACTTCAGCTTAACTAGGACCATATCTCCACAACAACGGAAGGAGAAGCAAATGGAGGAGTACCAGATTTTTTAAAAGGAATCAGCTTTGCTGTGCTTTGGTCCATGCAGGGCTCCATGAGTGAGTGCTCCACACCAGTAAAAATTGCTTCACAGAACATACTTCCTGGTGGGGGTGGGAGTGAACGTCATCTAACTGGCAGGAGCTGCTCAACCTATAAGAGAGGCTTCCCTCATCCAGGCTCTCCCCCTGTCCCTTTCTCTTTTGATAAAATCTTCTTCCTGTGTCTTGATCATCTCAGTAACTCGGAGTGCGTATTTCAGGAACAAGCCTCATTGAGTACAATGGGAGTTACTCCCAAGTAGATACTAATGGGTTTGTTGTGGGAAAGAGAGCAGTAAACACAGGGATGGGGAAACCAGCCCCCATTGAAACCTGATGCTGCTCTTCATCACTGTAATGGAGGTATGAATTAGTTACTTCCGGAGGCAATATACTAAGCCACGGACAATTGCAGGTTCAGTAAAGCACTTTACAGGGTTGAGGGAATCAGTGCTTTAAAATCTGTATTTCAATTCAGGGAGATCTCTGTACATTCTGATGTGCACAAGCTTCACTGAGCACAATGGGAGTTAGTTCTGAGTAGAATGGACACTAATTGGTTTGTGCTGGGAAACGCAGGGGACAGGGAACACCCCTTGACCGGGGTCAAGGCACACCCCTGGGCAGGGCTAGCATACCTGAGGTCAATGAAGGGGTTGGGGGACATAACAGCTATTCCGCGGAGAACCTGACTTAAGAATTGGGCTGTAAGCAGTCTCAGGAAATCCGGTTTTCCCCTGATAAGCTCCAGGGTGGCTGCTGGATGGCCACAATGTCATGTATCCCAAACAACCTCAACACACAGCCATCTTGGAGTAAATCACTGGTAGAGACAGCCCCTAGGATGTGGATCAACCTGTGTCTTCTTTTTTAAAAAATCTGGAAAAAGTACACATTTTATAGACTGTAAGTGATGAACTTTGTCTTCCTCAAGGATTAAAAGTGTAGAAGAAGGCATAGAAGAAGGAGGGAGCATAGTTGCCCATCTGTAGCTTCTAGTCTTGCTAAGAAAGGGTTCCAATTTAAAATTATATTGTTAATTAATTAAATAAATGATAAAATGGACATTTGTTGGCTTAATTATTGTACAGTAATGGCCTAATGTTAAAATAATTGTCCCATTCATGATAGACCTTCATTCCCATTGGGGCGCCTTCTCCCTTATGTGCCTGCCTGGATATTAAGACCGAGCACTGGTTCCAGGAATGCAGCTTGAGAAGTACAGCTGCAGTGCCTTAGCAAAGAAGCCTGGCATCTCTTCCGACCTGTGCAGCACAGATCTTCAATGGATTTGTCCGAAAGGATCTGTACTCATGTATGCAAAATAACCAAATATGTTGTCCAGATAAGGTATGACAATGACAGTGCCACCGTAAAGCTAATGTAGGATTCTTTCACCTCTCCTCCCCCTCTCTTTGTAGCTAGTGGCCACTGCTACATCTTGTGAATGAGGATTTTGTTACAAAAACTCTATTCAGGTGTTCCGCTTACTGTTTAGCCTAACATGTGAGCCAGAAGCAGGACATGCCGAGAAACTCTGGCCCTGACATTGCGTAGCCCCTCTCCCTGGCATCCACAGCTTCATCAACAGAGAGGGGGCATCCATGTGTACAGCTGGGTACAGGCTCGTGTGAATGCCTTGTTGGGAATATTGCAATCTCAACTGCAAATTACAAATTACAGGGACAGTTTGGCAGTTAACTAGTTAATGCATTAGCATACCTAGCCTTAGGAACTCTATAGCCCACAGTGGCTTCCTGTTTCCTGCTCCCCCCCCCCTCGGCCTTCTTCCATTGCTGGAAGTGCACATGGTGTGCTTTCTTTCTCGCTCTCTCACTCTCTCTCCTGCCTGAACACAAAGAAATGCATGGAGGGAGCAGTCCTACGGCCACTAGACAGCTGCTAGATGGCCACAGGATATGCTGTTTTCCGGGAACTGACGTCCCCCCACGTCCAAGCTGCCTCTGAAGCAGCGCAGAGAAGCCCTGCCCTCTGCACTCGGAAGAGGAGTGTGGAGCGGCTGAAAAGGGGCGGGACTGGGGGTGTTCGGGGAGGGAGAGCGGCTCCACGTGTACGACACATCCTATGCAGCCTCCTCTCCAGCTCGGTCCCCAAAATTGGCTGTCTGGCAGAAAAAGCAGGGCAGGACAGGCGCGGAGGGAACGATCCCGCCATGCTTCTCCTGCCTTGCTTTGGATAAGTGGTCGCCTCCGAGTTCAGAGGCAGCCACCTATCTAGATAGGATTGCGGCCTAAATAAATTCTTCTTTGAAACTTGCTGTGCCTGCATCTTGTATGCAAGAATATGTGGGTAAAGCTGTTTTCTTTCTTAACTAAAGAACGAGCGTGGTCCCTTTTTTTTATTAAGATACCCTTGTGTGTGCATGTGGGCTGGTAAAGCGCTCATTCCGTCTTTGCCCTTCTCTCTGGTAAATCGCCTTTCGAATAAGAATGCTCGGATGCCAGAGGGAGGGGCTGTGCAACATGTGGAACATCAGGGGCGAAGCTACCAGGCACAACCCCGCTTCGGGGTCATGTGTTCAGGCAAACTGAATGAAACATCTGAACAGGCTTAAGGCGATGAGAGGAGCTGAGCCTGCTGAATGTTGCCCTCATTCAGAGCAATTAAGAGAGGTGATCTGTATCTTTTTGAATATACTGTGGTTTTAAGGTTTCATGTCTTATATTGTTTCATGCTGCACTTTGTGGATTTAATTTTTGTGAACCGCCCAGAGAGCTTTGGCTATCGGGCAGTATAGAAATCAAATAAATAATTAAAACAAAATTTGCCAAGTTCGATATGCGGCAAACCAAGTGGGAGCGTTCCCAATACAGGCACCCTGAATATACAGTGGGCACCACGTCTTGCAAGCTTGCAGCACCAGCTAAAGACCGATCTGGTAACCCAGGCTTTTGACTGATGGTTACATTTGTTTTGCTGCATTGTGTAAATTTTTTTTTAAATCTGTGTTACTGTTCTCCCCGGTTGGATTGTTTTGGGGTTGATTTCGTAGGATTTTATTGTGTTTTATTGGTTGTACCCTACTTTAGAATTATTTTATAATGAGAATGTCATAAACAAACAAACAAACAACACTTGGAGGCTTGCAGAGAACCATGAAACGCAGAGAACCGTGCAAACGATGCAGAGAACCATGAAAGCCAGTGGCGGCTGGTGGCGCCAGTTTCAATGAGGCTGTAAATCCATTCTGGGTTTCAGTCAGAACCATCCAGAACTCTAATGGAGCTATCCAAGTTGCTGAACCTATGGTGTTCAGGTCCTTGGATAGCTCCTTTAAAGTTCTGTCCAGTTCTGACTGAAACCCAAAATGGATGCATCCCTCCACCAAAACCAGAGCTACCAGCCTCCACTGATGAAAGCAACAGAAGGCTGTGTGCACAGTTACATTTCGAGAAATGCAGAGCTTATCACACAGTGTTGTGCACAGGCTTCAGCAGAGGGACAATCATGCCATTAAAACGAAATCAGGTTTCTGGTTGCAGTCCCCCATCATTGCCTTTTGTACACCTAGTAGTACTGCTGATGCACACTTGGACACTTCCAGTGGAAGGAGACTGAGGATGCGGCAGCAGTAGCCAATCAGCAAGAAGGGAGGGCGGGGACATACTGCCAGCCTAAACCAGTGTTCGATTCACTGGTGTCCTCGTCTGTTAGCTCCTTGCAAAACTAGGCTTGTAGAACTGCTGAGGAGCACCCTGTAAGTCCCTTTGTAATATATTATATCTATTTTCAACCTAAGTCACCTCAGAATTAATGCTGAAGAGCAATTCATATGGCTCATATAGAAATGGGTAAAGCACAACTGTATAGAGGGGAGTGATTTTTTAAAAGCTGCATTTTTAAAACATCAAAACAGAGCAAACGTTGGCTGGAGATACCTTTTGAAGAGAGTTGAAGGGGGTGTGTGATGGTGTGCTCCATTCATTACTTTTGTCTCGCCGTTGCCAACAGTCAAAAAGGTTTTGCAGGTTTGTGAATCACAATAAAAGCCAGAAAACCCTATTTGACCAGAGACAAGTGTCAGACCCATTATGAGCAACAATGGCTCTATCATACCACCTTCTCTTTAGAAACAAAAACAAAAAACCTTATAATCTCTCACCAGCCTTTGATATCTGTATGGTATAGTATTCCTAACCAAAATTTAGGGAATGAACTATGTTCATTACTGGAGAAGGGAATTTCTCCTTCCTTGAAGGAGTCATTATTTATGGAACAATTTTGCTGCTTTCTGTTCAGAAAACCCCCCTATGTGAATTAGGTATGGAGAATACTATCCACATACCATCAAACAGAAACAAGGGGGGGGGGGCAGGGAGAACTAGGCTGTTGTCCAATTCTGCTTGTATGAAAAGCACTTGGTTTTCATATCTTTTTAGAAATACATGACTGGTCTCTCTGCGGGGAAAAACATTTAACATCGTCAACAGGGAAAGGCCTCTTTTATAACTCTGTTTATGCCTTGTGCACTGCTGCTCACACATTCCTAAATGAGTTAAGGCAGCGCCTTTTCTAGGACCATGTTATGGCTGGGACCATTATAAGAACAGAAATGCAGTGAAAAATACAAGATGTCTAAAAACAAAAGTGGTAGGGAAACAGTATTACAAATAGATAGTGAGATATAAAAGAATACTTATTTTGTAGCTACATATATGATTAGGTTTTAGGTTGTGGTGAGTAGGTGTGGCTGACATGTGACCAAGCTTTTACAAAGTACAGTAGGTGACAAGAACCCGAAAACCTTTGCTAGAGGCCTGAGAATCTGGGCTGTAACTCAGAGGCAGATCACATGTTTTACCTGCAGACAGTCCCAGGTTCAATCCTTGGCATCTCCAGGTAGAACTGGGAAAGACTGAAACCTTTGAGAGCTTCTGCCAGTCAATGTAAATAATACTGAGCTAGATGGGATAAGAGGAGAGGTTCCTCCTATGGATCAATTAGAAAAAGTGCAGAAAAGGGCAACTACACTGATCAAGGGACTGGACCAACTCCCCTTGAGGAAAGGTTACAACATCTGGGACTGTTTAGCTTAGGAAAAAGTCAAGTAAGGGAAGACATGATAGAGATGTAGAAAACTATGCATGGTGTGGAGAAAGTGGATAGTAATATTAGAGCCCCGGGGTCATACACTGAAGCTGATTGGTGGGAGATTCAGGGTAGATAAAAGGAAGTGAAATAGCAACAAAATTCCCTCTGTTAGAGGGTGAAAATATTAGGCAAAACATGTGTATGATTGTGTACAACAAAAGTAGGCACATTAGCTATAGGACCAGATCAGGAGATATTTCCAAAGTATTCCTCAGTCTAAAATAAGTTGTTATTCCACCTCATATTAATATATTCAAAAGCTAGTGCACAAGTTAGCCTAGCCATGGAGCTGATGCTGAAAAGGCATCTCTATGATGAGTTCCATTATGATCATAACACCGTAACATATAGCATAGGGTACTGTCCAGATGGTCTTGACGATGTTAAAAGTCTTCATAACGCCATCTGAAGTTCCTGGTGGCTGCAGGCAGTCATGTGAAGGTGCTGGCTGTTAGGAAACACATTTGGACAGGATTTTCTTTAAGAGCATATACTAGAAATTTAGCAGAAGGTATGAATGTACATGTCAGAAAGATGAGCTAATCAGGAAATCTTGGCAGAAGGTTGACACAAACTGAGATGCTAATCTTCTGGAGTAATGACCTTCCTCTCTGACAGTGAAGGGTTGTCAGAGACACCAAAATACACCACCACCACCACCAATATTGAAGCTTAATTCAGACAAGACAGAAGTGTTGTGGGTGGTGAAATCTGCTGATCCAGATGGAGGAGTGCAACTGATTCTGGATAGAGTTGCACTTCCTCTAAAGAGCCCAGTACTCAATTTGGGAGTTTTCCTGGACTCAGCACTTATGATGGAGGCACAGGCAGCATTGGTGGCCAGGAGAGCTTTTTACCAGCTTTGGCTGGTTCACCAGCTGCAGCCTCATCTAGGGAAAGCTGAGCTTGCCTCAGTCACACATGCTCTAGTTAGATCAAGGCTTGATTACTGTAACACACTTTACATGGTGCTGCCCTTGAAGAAGGACCATAAACTATAATTGTGCTGAATATAGCAGCTAGAACTCTTGTAGGAGGTAGACATTTGGATCATATTACATATATTCCACAGCAGTTACATTTATTGTTGTTGTTTGTTTGTTTGTTTTGCAACCCACCTTTCTCCCAAAAAATGGCACTCAAGGAGGCTTAGAGGCACAATTAAAATTGATTCAAACAATAAAATACAACATTAAAACACAATAAAAACATGACAATTACAAAATATATAATATATAGGTTGTCTGTTCATTTCTGGGCCCAATTTAATGTGCTGTAATTAGCCCTTAAAGCCCGAAACAGTTTGAGACAAGGGCATATGAAGGACCACCTCCATGTGAGGTCCACCAGTGAGAGCTGTGAGATTGATAAGGACCAGGGACAGGGCCTTTTCTGTGGTTGCCCCCATCGTTGGAATGCTTTCCCCAGGGATGTGCATGTCACCCCCTCTTTGCTGGCCTTTAGGAAGATTTTAAACACTTATATGTTCCAGTCTGCATTTAGTTAATTTTAGCATACTGCACTTTTAACTGAGGTTTTATCTGCTAATGCCATTTTATTTGTTATATTAATGTTTTAAGCATTGGATATTGTTTATTGTTTTGATGGTTTGTGTTTTAAAGTATGGTTGTAATCCACTTTGTGAGGGTTTTTACCCTGAAAAGCAGACTGGAAATCTAATGGAGATGGAGGAGGAGGAGGAGGAGAAGGAGAAATACTCTCCTGTAAAGCATGCAGATGGAGGACTGATAATTGCTTGCCTATGACTGAAATCTTATGCACATGTACTTGGGAGTAGTCCTACTGAACTTACATCTGAGGAGATATGCATAGGACTGCACTGTTCAGCTATCTGGTGAATTCATGGCAGACTGATAATTCAGCCAGGCAGTTCTTGATTCCTAGATCAATCTTTTAACCATTATCATACAAAAGCAATTTGTAAATAGATGTTATCTCATTCCTTAGGTTTTAGTAGATTGACACCAGATCTTTATTCTATTATGGCCCAAAAGGGACCACCACCAGGAGTTAAAAGTGCTCTGAACAACTCTGGTGTTTGGCACCTGATGCCCTGAGGCCATCACACCCTTAAATTCTATGCAACACCCCTATTGTGTGTGACCAGTGGAATTTTAAGGCTTAGGAAACAATAGGCAAAACACACATACATACAAGCACAATAATCTAGTTTAATAAAAAAAAAGGAAAAATATATGGTCACAAAATTATGACACGACTAAAAAAAAGAGAGTAAAAGAATACGCAAGCTGGTTACACTATTTTTTCATTGGTAAATTGTTGTCAGAGGTTACCACAACTTCCATAAGTTGTACAACTTTAGTACAAGAGATGACCTATGTAATGTCCTGAAATCCTTGGTAAGAAAACAGCTGATTCTGAGCTATATTTCCAAGTCCTTCCAAGCCCTGTTCAGATACACTCAGCCATTAATTTGTTTATTTTAATCCCACAAGCACTGGACCCTGGAAACGCCTAGCACTGATTCTTAAGGATTTTCTCACCATTGGTGGGAGATGGTTTTGCCAACTACTTAAAAAATTAATAATGTTGCATCAGAAACAGTGTAGATGGGTTAGCTCAGCTGCGACGGAAGGGATGTTGCACTGTAGTTTGTGTACAGAAGGAAAAACTTGCTCAGAATAATTTTCAACTTTATCCAGGAGACAGACATGTTGAAACTCCAGTGAAGGGGGCTTGATTATGGCTTGTGCGGTGACCAGCTTTTGTCTTAGGCTACTGTAATCATTTTACTATGAATCATTTCCTTGATTTTTGCATCTTAATATATCTTGCTGCAGTGTATTAATAGAACTGTAAATGTTAAGCTAGAGAAATTAGATTGAGAAAGCCACCATCTGCAGTACAGAAGCTGAATTATCAAACAAATGTTCAAGACTGTTAATATTCAGTTTTGCATTGATGTCTTCATGAATAACTTCTTCCATATGGTAGTAGTCACAGCTATTGGTATTGGCTTCATTTTTAGAGACAGACTCATTCTGGCAGGCCATAATAAATGAATGGCACAATCATAATACCTCAGCGATAGTCACAATAACTGGTTTTTCACATTACGAGTGAAATTTCTGTGCCTCGCTGTCATTCTAACGTTAATCTCATTACATGGAATCAAGCCCCATTGATTTCATTGTGCCCAGACAATTGTGCTTATGATCAAATGGAGTTGATGCTGCAGGGTCAGAAGGAATGAAAATGGGGACTGAGGCCCACAATGTCAAGTGCCAGAATTCAGAACAAAGAGACCTACAAAAGAATATAGAGACCTACAAGAGCATTTTTTTGCCTGTATACAGACAGTCTTTCCACAATTATCCATCTATGGTAACCTCCCATTTGGACTACTATAATGTATTATATCTGGGGCTGCCCTTGAAGACTGTCTGGAAACTCCAGGTAGCACAAAATGCAGCTGCGAGATTACTGGGAATGCAGCTCATTGGTGTTGAAATTACTCCACTGGTTGACGGTCCATTTACAAGGTCAATTCAAGAAATTGGTGCTTACCTACAAAACCTTGTTCAGTTTGGAACCTCAGTACTTGATGGAATACCTGCTCCCACTTTAACCTGCCTATGAATCTCCAGAGGTTCTTCTCCCGGTATCCCAGGTGGTGCCATGCACTGGACTGAGAACCCAGAGAGACAGCCACTATCTGTCTCCCTTTCACTATCCCTTTCTTCTCATCCATGTGGGAACAAATGATACCGCCAAGCGGAGCTACGAAGAGATCACGTCAGACTTTGAAGCTTTGGGAAGGAAACTCAAGAACTTTGGGGCCCAGATAGTTTTCTCATCCATCCTTCCAGTACTTAGAAGAGGGATAGAAAGGGAACGAAAAATACTCCGGGTGAATGACTGGCTACAAAGGTGGTGCCGACGAGAGAGATTTAGATTCTGGGACCACGGGCTATACTTCCTGGAAGATGGGCTGTTGGCTAGGGATGGGTTGCACCTCACAAAGGATGGGAAGAATGTGTTTGGCCACAGCATGAAGAACTTCATCAGGAGGGCTTTAAACTGAATCCTACGGGGAAGGGAGATGTAATGTTGGGGGTAACAATGGACATAGGTGCATGCACTGCAATGGAGAGAACAGCTCTGATAGCGCCCAATAATAGTCTTCAGACACATGTAGGAAGAAAGCCAGACTATGAAGTACATGGTCTTTGATGTCTATATACTAATGCCCAGAGTATGGGAAACAAACAGAACGAACTTGAACTCTTAATACAAGAGGGAAATTATGACCTGATAGGTATAACTGAGACTTGGTGGGATGACTCTCATGACTGGAATACATCAATTGAAGGATATAACTTGTTCAAAAAGAACAGGAGGAACAGAATGGGAGGTGGGGTTGCACTGTATGTGAAAAATACATATCTCTGCACAGAAATACAGGAGGAGAAGCTTGGTAGCCCCATCGAGAGCATCTGGGTTGAAATAAATGGAGCAAAGAATAAAAGGAACCTGGTGGTCGGAGTCTACTACCGGCCACCCAATCAAGGAGAAGACAAGGATGAAACTTTTGAAAAGCAAATAGCCAATGTTTTAAGGAAGCATGATGTAGTAGTAATGGGGGACTTCAATTTCCCCGATATTTGTTGGGAGACAAATTCTGCAAAACATGGCCCCTCCAGGAAATTCCTGACTTGTGTGGCGGATAACTTCCTCCTACAGAAAGTAGAGGAAGGAACTAGAGGATCGGCTATCCTTGACTTGATCCTAACCAACAGAGATGACTTAGTGGATAAAGTAGCAGTTACAGGAACTCTGGGGGAAAGCGACCATGTTGTACTTGAGTTCTTGGTTCTAAGAGAAGCAAAAGCTGAGTGTAGTCAAACGCGTACCCTGGATTTTAGGAAAGCTGATTTTCATAAACTCAGAACAATGATCAGTAAGGTCCCATGGCAAGCGATGCTAGCGAGAAAAGGAGTCCAAGATGGGTGAGAGCTTTTAAAAAAGGAAATTCTCAAGGCACAATCACAAGCAATTCCAACAAGAAGAAAAGGTGGAAGACAACAGAAGAAGCCAATGTGGCTTCACAAAAAGCTTAGGGATGACCTGAAAACAAAAAAGGACACATATAGGAAGTGGAAAGAAGGCCAAGTAACAAAGGAAGAGTACAGGCAGATAGCACAGAATTGCAGGGATGGCGTCAGGAAGGCTAAAGCTGAGAATGAGCTGAGGTTAGCAAGGGATGTTAAAAACAACAAAAAGGCTTTCTTCAGCTACGTGCATAGTAAAAGGCAGAGGAAAGAAATGGTGGTTCAGCTATTAAATAAGGATGGAAAAATGATAACAGATGACAAAGAAAAGGCAGAGGTGCTCAATTCCTACTTTGGCTCAGTCTTCTCCCCAAAGAGGGTCTATGACCCCCCTGGCAAAGGCGAAGTACAGGCTGAAGGGGCAGGATTGCAGCTTGAGATCGACAGGCATATGGTCAAGGAACACCTCATTACTTTGAATGAGTTCAGATCTGCAGGGCCAGATGAACTGCATCCTAGAGTCATAAAGGAACTGGCAGAAGAACTCTCAGAACCGCTGTCTATTCTCTTTGAGAAATCATGGAGGACGGGGGAAGTGCCAGATGACTGGAGGAGGGCTAACGTTGTCCCTCTCTTCAAAAAGGGTAAAAAGGAGGAACCTGGGAACTACAGACCAGTCAGTCTGACATCAATCCCTGGGAAAATTCTGGAGCAGATCATAAAGCAATCCATCTGGAAGCACCTTGACAACAATGCCGTGATTACTCAAAGCCAACATGGATTTGTCAAAAACAAGTCCTGCCAGACAAATCTGATCTCATTTTTTGATCAAGTCACCTCCCTTGTAGACCGTGGGAATGCTGTAGACATCATATACCTCGACTTCAGCAAAGCTTTCGACAAAGTGCCCCATGATATCCTGATGAGCAAACTACCTCAAAGTGAGCTAGATGAAACAACGATCCGGTGGATCCACAGTTGGCTACAGAATCGGACTCAAAGAGTGCTTCTCAATGGGACCTTCTCAAGCTGGGGAGAGGTAACGAGTGGGGTACCGCAGGGCTCAGTCCTGGGCCCAGCGCTCTTCAACATCTTTATTAATGACTTGGAGGAGGAGGTGCAGGGAATGCTGATCACATTTGCAGATGACACCAAATTGGGCAGGATAGCTAATACTTTGGAAGACAGAAACAAAATGCAAAGTGATCTGAATAGACTGGAGCGCTGGGCAGAAAACAACAGAATGGCATTTAATAGGGATAAATGCCAAGTTCTGCACCTAGGAAAAAGAAACCAAATGCATAGTTACAAGATGGGGGATACGTGGCTCAACCACACTACGAGCGAGAAGCATCTTGGAATTGTTGTCGATCACAAGCTGAATATGAGCCAACAATGTGATGTGGCTGCAAAAAAGGCAAATGCTCTTTTGGCCTGCATTCATAGAAGCATCGCTTCCAAATCCCGGGAAGTCCTAGTTCCCCTCTAGTCAGCACTGGTTAGGCCTCATCTGGAGTACTGTGTCCAGTTCTGGGCACCACACTTGAAGAAGGATGCAGACAAACTGGAGAGGGTTCAGAGGAGGGCAACAAAGATGATCAGGGGACTGGAAACAAAGCCCTATGAAAAGAGACTGAAAGAACTGGGCATGTTTAGCCTTGAGAAGAGAAGACTGAGGGGAGATATGATAGCACACTTCAAGTACTTGAAAGGTTGTCACAGAGAAGAAGGCCAGGATCTCTTCTTGATCATCCCAGAGTGCAGGACACGGAATAATGGGCTCAAGTTACAGGAAGCCAGATTCCGGCTGAACATCAGGAAAAACTTCCTGAGTGTCAGAGCAATACGACAATGGAACCAATTACCTGGGGAGGTGGTGGGCTCTCCCACACTGGAGGCCTTCAAGACGAGGCTGGACAGCCATTTGTCAGGGATGCTCCGACTTGGATTCCTGCAATGAGCAGGGGGTTGGACTCGATGGCCTTGTAGGCTCCTTCCAACCCTACTATTCTATGATTCTATCTTTGGAAGCTGGCCTAGCCTGTACCTAGAATTTGGATATACAAGACTGCCCCTGAAGAAGGAGCTCTTCATTCAGAAACACATTTGCTTTATTAAAAATCTTCCTCATTGGCATATTTGACAATGTGTTGTCCTTTTGCATTCAGTCCAGATTTGGTGCTCCCCTTCTGGTTTTTGTATACACCAAGTTGGACCTTTGAGGGCCCTATAATTTAGTCAGGATAAATTAAGGTGATAAGTGGAAGACGGCCTTTCACACCCATTATGGGCATTTGGAGCATACAGGGATGCCTTTCAAACTTTTTGGATATACAGGGATGCCTTGCAACACTCTCTCTTTGTGAGTGATGTGTTCTCAAACATGCTTGACATTTTTGTGATTGTCTGTTTGGATGACATTTTAAATTTATTCACAATCCTCTATCCAGGATGAAACTTGTGTACTATTCTACAATACCATTCTACACTGTCTGCAAGAGCATCACCTGTACACCAAATCAGAGAGAGATGCTTTTGATTTAACAGAATTCAAGTTCCTTGGTCAGATTAGCCCCTAGGGAGACAAGATGGATGCCAAGAAAGTAGAGACCACCCTGGCAGCCAAAACCATGAAAGATTCACGTTTCCTGGGGTTAACCAACTACTACAGACATTTACGCCACCCTTTTCATATATCCCATCTCCCCTAATGAACGCTGCTAAAAATCAGGCTCACTTCCGTCTGGACTCCTCAGACTTGAGAGGCATTTGATCAGTTCCGACACCTCTTAACTGAATTGTACACCTTGATTCTGTACTTGTACACCCTGATTCTGAATGACCATATATGGTAGAAGCCGACACTTCTAATGTAGCAGTAAGGGCAGTGTAACCCCTCTATTGATCCATACCAGTTAGCTGCCTTACAACATGTCCTCTAGCCTGAGCCATTGCCTCACTTGGACAATGGGATCCCCAGTGGAGCAGGACAGGAGGGTGGCGACCAGAGAGATGTGCTTTGGGCTGTGATGCCTGTCTTTGGAACTCTCACTTCAATACATCTCCCCAACACTCTTGCTGTTACCTTTCCAATGCCTGTCAAAACCCTCTTTATTTTCCCAGCACTTTCTTATTGTTCCAGCTGTTTTTCATTGCTGTTTTAGTTGTTTTGATGTTTCCTTCATTGTCTTTTAATTATTTTTTATCTGCAATTTTATAAACTGCCCTGAAATGTTGCAGGATGTAGTGGGATTCAGGGGACCCTTCAAACCCCCTCCCTCCGGTCTGCGTTCATAGGTTCCATAAGTGGGACAATAATCAAATAGGGGGTTTGAATGAAAATATCAGGCTTTATTCAGCCTTAATTAAATTAACCAACATAGAGTTACACAGGCTTAATCCATTAGAACAAAAGGCAATTAACTTATGTAGACATCATCTTATATTTGAACCTGGTATGATCTGGCACTTCACACTCCAAGTGTTGTGGTAACTATGTTCTCCTGAAGAAAATAATGCCCATGAGGTGCTAGGTTCTATATTTTCATTGCTTTGTCAAACTGACTACGGATTTTGGTATACCTTTTCCTGTCCTCTAGCTTGCTGTTCTTCTGGTAAGCCAGTTTCCCAAAAGGTGGTGGGTAGATGTCGAGATAAACTCACTAATCTTGTTCTAGAGCAGACTTCCCCAACCTGGTGTCCTCCAGATGCTTTGGAGTTCAACTCCCATTTGCCCCAGACAGCATGGCCAGGAATGCTGGGAGTTGTAGTCCAAAACAACTGGAAGGTACCAGTTTGGGGAAGGCCGTTCTAGAGTATTCTGCCTGCCCGTCACACTTGGGTAGGACTGGCTCATCCTCCTCATTGCGCTTTGTACTTCCTGATGCGACAGGCTTCCCCCATTTGTCTCCTTCTCTCCCATTTTCCCCAACTGTGTTCTTACTGTCTGCCCAGGAAACTCTTCCTTCTATCCATTTCTCTTGCTGAATTTTGGCTTCTTCCGCTTCTCCGCTTGTCTCTGCTGTCTGTGCAGCCCCTTTGCTAACCTCCTCCTCCCTTGTAAGCTTCCCCACTCCTGCTGCTGTTTCCGTCCCTCCTGGAGAGCTGCTGCATGGCTGTTCCACAGTCGAACTTCTAGATGGGGCTGATAGGTCTCCAGCAGACTTCATTTGCTTCTGCCGCAACCTCCAGATCCTGCCTCTAATCCAGGAGTGGCCTTTCATCGGGAGCAGGAGCTGCCCGGGCCCCACCTGGAAGGTGGCAGTGGTATAGAAATGTTTTAATAAATAAAATTAATAAACAGAATTGTCAATGGTATTGCCTTTTTGTAGGTATGTGTTATAGCATTTTTCAATCTGGGAAATCCATTGGATGCATCACAACAGTGCAGTGTTATATATACATCTCATCCCACCACTGTTAGGTCTAGGGAATTGCTATGCCAAGATACCTGTAATATGGACACCCTTCTGGCATATTAGCACTTGCTTAATGAAGCTGAAGCTCCAATATTTTGGCCACCTAATGCGAAGAGAAAACTCCCTGGAAAAGACCCTGATGCTGGGAAAGACTGAAGGCAAAAGGAGAAGGGGACGGCAGAGGATGAGATGGCTAGATAGCATCACGGATGCAATGAATATGAACTTGAGCACACTCCGGGAGAGAGCGCAGGACAGGAAGGCCTGGCGTGCTATGGTCCATGGGGTCACGAAGAGTCGGACACGACTGAACGACTGAACAACAACAAATACTAATCCAGTTACTGGGGGTTGTTTCCTGTTAAGTGTGTTTACAGTGAAGGAATAGAAGTGTAAAAGTTACTTAATGCTGAGCCTCCAACCGAACAATCACTTTAAAAAGAAAACAGAATGCTTTATAAGTTCAGGCTATGATCCACATCACAATATCAAACCATGTTTTAGGACTGCTAAGATTATATTCTGATCTGAGTTTTCATGAGCCAGAATGCTACAGAGTAACCAGTTTGATATTGCAGTTCTAGGTGTGAAGCCCAAACCACTAAAGACAGAGTTCTTAAATGAATTTAGACATGCCAGAGTTTCAGCACTGCAGGATTTAAAACCTTTAACTCTAGCAACTAGCAGACTCTTAACAGGGTTTTCAGCTGAAATAATGGGCTTACATTCAAGTAGCCTGGTATAAATGGCCTGACGAATTGAGCTGTAAACACTTAAGAGTGCAATCCTATGCATGTTTAGACAGAGAAAAGTCCTACACCTCCCAGCATTCCCCAGCCAGCCATGCTGGCTGGGGAATGCTGAGAATTGTTGGACTTTTTTCTATCTAAACATGCATAGGATTGTGCTCTATATTTTTATTGCTCTGTAAAACTGAGACTGATCTTGCAAATCTGTATAAAGTTTTGAGACATGCTATTTATGTCTGTGGACTTTGTATCCATGAAAATGTCCTTAGGACTGCAGCCTCCAATTATGACCTTCAAAATACTTATTACAGAGAAATGTCATGGAAGTCAGGAGGCTAGAGCATATGGTTTTAATGGGATATTATGTAAGTGATCTGCAGCTCTTGAAATTTGAATTCAATCAAAGTACTATTTTTTTTAAATCCTATGTGCAGACTTATTGAAATTGCTAAATATCTATCCCCTTTTGCCTGTCCAGTTTTCCATGAAACTGAACATTCCCATAAAGCATACAATTCCTGGGCCTGTGTGAGTACTTTGGGCAATGTCCACATAATACAACTCATGTCTGTTCTTTTGAGACAGGAGTCGAAAGAACATAAATTGCAAGTCCGGTTTTCCCAATACAATTTTTTGTGACCCTCCAAATGTTTTGGCCTACAGCTCCCATAATCTCTCACCATTGGCTATGCTGACTAGGGCTACTGGGAGTTGTAGGCCAAAAAGGTCTGGGAGGCCACCACAAGTTGCCCACCCCTGCTCTAACACCTCAGAGAAAAGGAAAAGAGCTGTCCCTTCTTAATGATAACATGGCACTTTGTGATCTCAATTTTCCAGAAGCACAGAGATAAATATTACAAGAAACACAGGCTCTTACTAAAAATGGTAGGCCTGTGTCAAGTTCTCCCACTTCCCACTTCCGAGCCCAATTCAAAGTGCTGGTTTTGGCCTTTCAAGCCTTAAACAATTCAGGACCAAGTTACTTGAAGGACCACCTTCACCCATATCAGCCTGCCTGCACTTTAAAATCAGAAAGAGAGCCCCTTCTCACTTTCCCACCTGTAGGAACAGTTAGGTGGGTGACCACACAGGAGAGGGCCTTCTCTGCAGTGGCCCCAGACTATTGGAACAAGTTGCCATTGGATGACCGCCATGCTCAGTCATTGCACACTTTTAAAAAGGCCTTGAAAATGTATTATTTTACTGTGGCCTTCTCTTGAAATGACTGATATTGTTGCTGTTACTGCCATTATCATTGTTGCTGGTTTTATTGTTGCCTTTTATTGTTGTTTTTATGTTTTTATTGCTGTTAATATTTTAACTGTTTTATGTATTTTATTGCTGTAAGCCCCCTTGGGAGTGCTTCTGTCCTGAAAGGCGGCCAAGAAATATTTTTAATAGATAAACAATAACAACCTTAATTGAAAGTGAACTGCCCAGAGAGCTTCAGTTATTGGGTGGTATAGAAACGTAATAAGTAAACAAACAACCTATGATCATCCTGTTTGCAGGTTGTGAGCATGACGTCCGAATCCAGACACTGTGGGTTCTTTAGGTGTTAAACAACCCAAAGTTAACCCATGGTTTCTATTGAGTTAATTCTGGATTGTTTAACCCCTAAACAACCCAGAGTGTCTGGGTTTGGACATCATGCTCACATCCTACAAATGGCATGATCATAGTTTGAAAGCGGACGTCAGGAGCATGCCAGAGACAGTGCACCCACTCACTCCCACTAGATTTTGGCAATTCGTGCATTACATGTGAACCGGGTCAGTTCTTGTTGAACCAGGGACAGGGAAAACAGCTACATATTACAGATCAGGAAGGGAAGAACTCCACATGAGAGTATTATTTTCGGCAGCGACTTCATGCTTCTTGTAATGTGTAGTAATAACACCCTAACTAAATGGACTGAAAACCTGAAAATGTCCTCAACTCTGTTTTGAAAGTATCAAGACTCTTAAAAGCCTGCTGTCTTATTTTTAATGCTTTTCTAGACAATATGCAATGTAAATATGTCATTCTTGAACCCATAAAATACTTTTTTTCCTGTCTCTTCTCCCCACACACACACACACCACACACACCCCAATTTACATTAAGAGATCTGGAGAAGTTTACAGTTGTCTATGTACAGCCAATGAAAACTCCCCAATCTCTCCAGCTCAAACCTGGTATAGAACAAACAGTGCATTTTATCTCTTAATGTTTGTTAGTATTTATCTCCTCTGCTCATTGGTATTCCTCATAAGGCTGCATATAGTAAAGGAAGATTAGTAGTTGTAAAGATGAAGAATCAGCAGTTTCCTAAGGATTTAAGAGAGACCCCTTAAATCCTACATATGGACAACTTTTGAAACACAAACTTGTTTTCAAAAGGACCTTGGATTCCATAAAGTAGAAAGATTAGACCATGAACTGCAACAATGGCAGAATGCAATATTTCATATATTTAGATTATAAAGCAAAGAATGTAGGCCTGGCACCAGTTGACAAAAGAAGATAACACCACAACACTCGTGCACTCTCACCACCATGGGCATACATATTTCTACCACTGCAGTTAAGCTACTTTACTCTCCTGTTGTGAGTTGGGGCAAAATGATGGTCACCACATGAAACCGTTTTTATGGTGGAACCCAAAAAGAAGCTGCCAAACCTCTGCAGAACATACTCATGATACATACTCATGACTCATTGGTACATTGAGGGTCATTTCAAGGGTGCTTCCAGATGGAGGGGTCCTAGGGCTTTTCTACATGGGGCTTTTAACCCACACCTTTACAGAAGCTTCTGCTTCCAGATTCTTTGCGGAATTAAGATTGACTCCTTTACATGTCTTTTTTTCTCGGGGGTTTCTTTCTCTGCCTTTCTATATGTTCCATTATACAACAACTAGGTGGTGCTGTGGTATAGCAAAATTGTGCAATTACACGAGGGCTCTGTAACGCGACTCAGAAAAAAATACCACACTTCCCTCATTAGGAAAAAAATGTGATTATGGTTGCAAAGCACAGGAGAGGCCCTGGAGGAGAATGACATCATGTAAACAGTCCAAAATTGCTGTGAGTAAGCAATCACTAGCGCACAATAAAAGCCTCGTGTAGAAAGGCTCCTAGTGTTAATAGCCAGGGGCCCTGTGATACTATTTCTTCTTCTTCTTCTTTTCTTTAACAGATTTTACATGGTAAGAAAGAAGGCAGAAGAAGTGATGGGAAAGTGCGGGAGAGCTATGAGTGAAAGACAATGAGGTCTGGACCATCTTTAAATTCTGTGAATGCGGCATGGTGATGGCAGAATAAAAGTTTCATCGGGAAGCACCCCACTGTCCTATTCCATGTTTAAAACGATCAAATATTTATGTCCTAATTGTAGAAACATTGAACAGAGATTAGCCATTCATGCAACATTACTGAAATGGTATCCATAAAACAGAACATTAAAGAAAGCCCAGCTACAGTGATTCAAGCTCTAGTGACCTCTCGTATGGATTACTGCAATGTGATACATCTGGGGCCTTTGTAAATTGTCTGGAAACTTCAGCTGATCCAAAATAAGGCAGCAAGATAGTTAACAGGGACTGACTGATGCAATCCTATTATGCCAGTGCTCTGTGATCTGCAGTAGCTCCCAGTCCATTTCTGGGCTGAGTTCAAAGTGCTGGAACTAATCTTTAAAGCTTGGGACCAGGTCACCTGAAGGATCATCAGCCCAGGTTATCCAAACCCCAAGTTTTTCAGAAACCATCCTCTGGGCAGCCCTGCCAAATTCAGTGAGGTGGGTGGTTGCTAAGCAGAGGGCCTTTTCAGTGGTGGTGTCCTGGCTGTTGAATGCCTTTCCCAGGAAGGCTCACCTGGCACCTACACCTGGTCTTTTCAGTACCAGGTAAAGATCCTTTTATTCTCCCAAATCTTTTTAGTCCTTCCGTTTTCAAAAGTGATGTGTGTACTTTCTAGATCTTTGCACTGTTGTTGGTTTTCCTTTGATTTTGTTCTGTAGCTGGGCCCTAGGTTTTTACATTATGTTTTATTATACTCCTATATTTTATGTTTTTAAGCTCTATTTCTGTGAACCACTCAAAATGCGGGGCAGGATAGAAATGTAATAAATCAATAGATCTAGGATCCATCTGTTTTTTATTGTGCTTTAAATTTTGTTTTTATGCTTTTTTTAATGAAGATTTTGTTTTAATCTATTTTTTATTGTTAACTGCCTTGAGTGCCATATATTGGTAGAAAGGCAGAATATAAAACAAACAAACAAATGGGATCTTGTTCACAGATCTCTCCTGGAAATGGTACAGTCCCCCTCATACAAGCCTAATTGAAAATTCCATCAGAAATGGCTCCCCCCTGAACAGCTCCAGAATTCAACTATACTATTCCAAGAAATAGCTTAAGCAGCATTAGGCAATCTGGTCCTTAGTAAAAAAGACTGTTTCTGTCATTAACGGCTAGCTGAATGTGGAAACGGAACTTCTCATGGCATGATGTTAATGGAGAGTAATAAACCAAAGATCCCAAAAGTGAACAACCGGGTAATGGAGTCAAGAAAAGCATATAAGCAAGCTGGAAAGTACACATCAGGATCTTGAGAAATCTCATCAATGTCTGATTAGACTAATTGAAGTCTGACCACTGAAAATTAATGATTTGGAAAATTGCTCCAGTGTGGGGTGGGGCATGAAAGGGTGAAAGCACAGATTGCTAAAGCTCAGGAATGAAGACAGGTTTGAAAGCTGAAATAGTTGTGAAAATTCTCTATAGTAAGCTGTAGGGCAGCTAGAGCTGTGTGTGCAAGTACAAGATGTGAATCCCTTCATACTGAATGGAAGCCTTCATTGGCATCAATGGAGGCTTCCCTCCCAGTGCAAATAGCAGCTGAGGAGTGGAATTTCCCTTCCCACCTCCTGCGGTCCCAATGCTGCTCACAGTATCCCACAGCTGCTATTTACATTTCTAAGAAAACCTCATGCGTATCAATTGTATTCATCCAATCATCCAATCATCACCATGTCTCCTTTGTCCCCAAAGCAGCGAAGGGGTTGCACAATACACGACTGTGCATTTGCAAATCAGTCAGTCCTTAATATGCTGATGTAGCAGCCTGCTGTAACTATGAGGAACTGTACCCATACCTGGAGCTCTGCACCTCACTCTATGAGGAATATGTGAGTCTCCAGTTCAGCTGTTAAAGAAAACGTGTGGAAACAGGAAGCACAAATCCCCCATGCTCTCTCTCCCCTACATGTTGCAGTGTAGTGTCTTCAAGGCTGTACCACTTTGTACAAGCTTTCATTGTTGCCTACAAGAATTTAGTCCACACCACCCAATTATTAATCTTAGCACTCGAAGCCAACATGGATTTGTCAAAAACAAGTCCTGCCAGACAAATCTGATCTCATTTTTTGATCAAGTCACCTCCCTTGTAGACCGTGGGAATGCTGTAGACATCATATACCTCGACTTCATCAAAGCTTTCAACAAAGTGCCCCATGATATCCTGATGAGCAAACTAGCTCAAAGTGGGCTAGATGAAACAACGATCCGGTGGATCCACAGTTGGCTACAGAATTGGACTCAAAGAGTGCTTATCAATGGGACCTTCTCAAGCTGGGGAGAGGTAACGAGTGGGGTACCGCAGGGCTCAGTCCTGGGCCCAGTGCTCTTCAACATTTTTATGAATGACTTGGAGGAGGAGGTGCAGGGAATGCTGATCACATTTGCAGATGACACAAAATTGGGCAGGATAGCTAATACTTTGGAAGACAGAAACAAAATTCAAAGTGATCTGGATAGACTGGAGCGCTGGGCAGAAAACAACAGAATGACATTTAATAGGGATAAATGCCAAGTTCTGCACCTAGGAAAAAGAAACCAAATGCACAGTTACAAGATGGGGGATATGTGGCTCAACAACACTACCAGCGAGAAAGATCTTGGAATTGTTGTCGATCACAAGCTGAATATGAGCCAACAATGTGATGTGGCTGCAAAAAAGGCAAATGCTCTTTTGGCCTGCATTCATAGAAGCATCGCTTCCAAATCCCGGGAAGTCCTAGTTCCCCTCTAGTCAGCACTGGTTAGGCCTCATCTGGAGTACTGTGTCCAGTTCTGGGCACCACACTTGAAGAAGGATGCAGACAAACTGGAGAGGGTTCAGAGGAGGACAACAAAGATGATCAGGGGACTGGAAACAAAGCCCTATGAAGAGAGACTGAAAGAACTGGGCATGTTTAGCCTTGAGAAGAGAAGACTGAGGGGAGATATGATAGCACTCTTCAAGTACTTGAAAGGTTGTCACAGAGAAGAAGGCCAGGATCTCTTCTTGATCATCCCAGAGTGCAGGACACAGAATAATGGGCTTAAGTTACAGGAAGCCAGATTCCGACTGAACATCAGGAAAAACTTCCTGACTGTAAGAGCAATACGACAATGGAACCAATTACCTGGGGAGGTGGTGGGCTCTCCCACACTGGAGGCATTCAAGACGAGGCTGGACAGCCATCTGTCAGGGATGCTCTGACTTGGATTCCTGCATTGAGCAGGGGGTTGGACTCGATGGCCTTGTAGGCCCCTTCCAACCCTACTATTCCATGATTCTATGATTATTTATTTATTTGAAGTATTTTTATGCCCCTCATTAGCCAAAAAGGCTCCCGGAGAGACTTATGTATAATCAGTAAAACAAGACGGTCCCTGCCTGCAGGCTTATAATCTACAAAGACAGGACAAGGAAGGAAAAAGGAATGAGGAGGGAAGAGGAGGGAATTAACTCTTTCACCAGGACTAGTGGAATAGCCCTGCTCTCTCTCATCTCCCTCTCTACAGCCTGCTGGAATGGCTGAGGGTGGTGACAGTTAAGGGAGGAGGAGCTTTCATGAAGGAGGCCTTTCAGCAGCGCTGTTGGAATTCCCCCGCTTGCCTTGCTCAATCTTCACTAAGTGTCAGGAGCACCCTTGCTGCCTTCTGAAATCCTCAAGTAGCCAGAACCAACACACAGACGATAGGGCTCTTTTCCAAGGCTTTATTTCCATTCAGCCTAATGATGCTTACAGATGCTAATTGCCTGAGCCTAACGAGGGAAACTTAAGAAAGCTGCCTTCTGGGGGTTTCTAGCCTGAGTGAATCAGTTGATCTCCATTTGGAGGGTAAAGGTGGGAAGCCTCTGAACTTAAGGGCTCGGAGGCGAAAGTCCACCACTTTCCTGTGGGGCATCGGGGCGCAGCTGTTGACGTCACGCCAAGCAGGCTGAGCGCCTCCTCTCGGCGCCCTCCATCTCCCGCTTGTCCCTACGCTGGCGCCTAGCATCTCGAAGCTCCAGTTGTCCCTCCCCCTGCCTGCCAGGGTCACTACCATTCTCAGGAATGTGATCAATGAGGGGCTCTCCCTCCAGCGGAGTCCTCTGAACAGCATGCGGGTTCCTCTCCCACAGTTTCTATCTCTTCCTCAGAATCAGAACTGCTTTGGGGCTCTACGGGCTCCGATCCAACCCTGACATCAAGGTATCAAGATAGAAGTGCCTTTAGGGAGCAATCCTACACATGCTTAGACAGAAAAAAGTTGTACAACTCCCAGCATGCCTCAGCCAGCCATGGCATGATTTGCATCCTGTGAGACTGCATGGTTGGAATGCTTTGCTGCCAGTATGTCAGTAGCCTCATTAATAACATGATCCCAAACCTCACTTAGCTCAAACAGGAGCCTGTCCATTGAAGTTTGGCGACACTAAGCTATTGCTGAGCATGTGAGTTGTCTTGGAACAGGGGTGCTGAGATCCGAGGGACACACAGGACATGACATGGGGGATCTGCACATCTTTCTCTTTGGTTAAAAGCAGCCATCAGAGAGCCAGTTTAGATCAGATCCACAGTACTGGGGGAAGGAGGTTTGAACCATTTCCCCAGTAGAAGGCCCTCTCCCAAGAAGTTGCTATTAACCACAGAAGGGAACATGCAGACACCCATGTTGTGTGTATCCTTCCTCGGTGCCCCCTCCACAGCTAATAGTAACTAAGAGGGAGGGGGGCCACTGGGGAAACAGGACAGAGGAAAGGTTTTTTAAAAAGCCTTCCCCAGCAGCATGGGCATTCACAGTAAAGCAGGGCCTGAATAGATGCTTTTAACAAAAAACAAAAAAGGCATTACGAGATCCTACCGTAAATCTCACACATCATTTCTAATTTGGCCACAAGTAATTAGCCAAAGCCATTGTAGTTTCATGTAAAAAAACATGCAGAGTGCACAATATATTCTTTAATGCCAAGGAAGGCATTAAACCACTCTCCCATAGAGCCTCTGTCTTACGAGGATTCAAGCTCAGCCTATTTGCTCTCATCCAGCCCACCACTACATCAAGGCACTGGTCAGAAGCCTGCACGGCCATACCTGATCCAGAGGTTACAGGGGGATAGAATTGGGTATAATCAGCACACTGATGATGCTTTACTTCAAATGTTCTAATGACCGCTCCCAACAGCTTCATATAGATGTTCAGCAGCATTTGGGACAAAATAGTGACCTGAGGCACCCCATAGCACAAACGCCAGAGGGCCAAAAGGCACTCCCCCAGTGCCACTCTCAGAAATTGACCTTGTAGGTAGGAATGGAACCACTGAAGTACTCCTGATTAGGGATGGCGGAGAATTCCTCCACGGACCCCAGTGAGGCCGGATTCTTTTGAATCCAGCCTCCAGAGTCCGTGGAAGAACCGAGTACTTACCTCCGTCTCCCTGAGGCATCCTCCCCGCCTGCATTTAGCTTAATCTAAGACCTTTACGGCTGCAAATGGCATAGCGGACGCCATTTGCATCTGGAGGCAGTCAGCCTCAGTCAGTGATATGGCAATGGCAGCCATATCACTGGCGCTCCGGAGCTGGCCAGTGGCTCTGCAGAATCACCGCAGAGTGGAGCCGGCCGGCGAGGATTCCAAGGGGAGGATGGATCGCCTCCCCCCAAGGGCGGATTCCCCAAAGGACCGGCAGATAGGGAATCCACCCATCCCTAGTCCTGATAACCATCCCACTGAGCCAGTCCAGGAGTATACCATGGCCAATGGTATCAACAGCCGCAGAGAGATCAAGCAGAAGAAGCAAAGTCACACTTCCCTTATCCCCATTTGATAAAGCTCATCCATAAGAGCAACCAAGGCTGATTTGGTTCCTAAACCAGGCCTGAAACCAGACTGAAATGGGTTTAGATAATTGTGGGAGGGGCCACAGGTATATAAATATACAACTGGTTAGATATAACTCAAATAGGAATATGGTCACATTGTCATATTAATTACAGAAGTCTGGTTTTCGTAGAGAAAATAGAGTTTAAAAATAGGTTTTTAATTTAGTAAATCTCAGTATTACTCCATACAGTCAATAGCTTATTCTGCTGAGAAGATCACTGCAGGACCATTTCATTCTTTTACTGTACATTTTTTTAATCACCTGAAGAGGCTTCCATCAATAAACAATGGAATCTGAACAAGGCAGGAACTTTTGGATGAAAACGCATTCTGTCTCAGCACCAGATAATATAGTGACAATTAAACAGCCGGAGGGAGCAATCCTAGGGCTGCTAGACAGCCATAGGATATGTGGTTTTCCAGGAACCGACCTCAGAGCCCAGTTCCCAGAGAACCGTGCTCAGGAGTGCAGAGTGGCCAAAATGGTGCATTCCGATGGGCGTTCCGGGACGGGGAAGGCAGAAATGCCGGTATGACACATCCTATGTGTCATCCAGCAGCCTCCTCCCCTGCTCTGCTTTCCTGTGGCTAGACAGCCGAAATTGGCTGTCTAGAGGGAACGATCCCCTCCATGCTTCTCCTGCTCTCCATTGGATAGGCAGTCGCCTCCGAGTTTGGAGGCAGCCACCTATCCCCATAGGATTGCACCCTAAATATATTTAGGTGGTGCAGTTAGCTAATTTTAGACTCTGGACTTAATGACTGTATTGGGGGGGGCATTCTTTAGATGGTAATCCATATTACTTTTTATTCAGTTCAAAATGTGGTAACACAGCCTGCTACATTTGGAGGCATCCTGTTGAATGGGACCATCCAGCATCCCATTCACACAAGGAATGTGAAGTATATGTTGGGAGCTTGTGGAGCTCAGTGACAGCAGCGTTTATCAGCTCTCAAGTCTGAGACCACATTGATTGCTGCCGTTGAGATCTTTGGGCTTTGGGCCCACACATAGTTGTGGCCTCCCAAAAGCACAGAGACTGTAACTTCTGAACCAGCCCTTAATCCCCAGGCATTGATCATAATGAGAGTGGAGCCATTCTGGCAAATTATTAACAGAGTGAACAAAACTAACAAAGTAAAAAAAGGCAAAATCTTACTCTGTCATTGCACAGAAGACCAGAACTGAGAATTTTTTCGTAAGCACAAAATACAAGATCAGGTCCTACCTTTCACTCTATACGCCACTAGCATCCAGAACCATGTATTCCAGTAATTATAAACAGTAAAACATAAAACCTGGGAGCAGTGAGTATAATTATTCTGAGAACTCCCACTTCATCTATTTAATTATTTGTTCTATACATTGTCAAATTAACCCTCCCCCTATTTTAATAAATTATGAATATGCAATATACAAAGAAGGATGGGTTTCATCAGCATTTCCCATTCTAATATTTGGGTAACTTTGTTGCTGCTGCTGTTGTCACACATTTGTTCATAGCCAGGTCATAGGGAGCAGAAGCTGGGCAAGAGTAAGTCCCCCACATACAAGATCTAGATTTCTGTTGCGTGGAGGAGTAGGACCATCCTTTTCGCCTAGGCTACTAAAATGTCCAAAGGCAGCTCTGCTCTCAAGAACTGGATTCTTACAAATATATTTTGCTCAGATATATATTGCAATTAGTGGAAGCAATAACTTAACAGATGAACTCGTTCAACACACTCAAAGATCAAACAGATGTAGCATCTGTCTAACGCGTGCATTTATATTATATACGTATGTAACCACATCCTGTTTCCCCAGGAGCTACAAAGAGATACAGTTTGATCCCTGTTACTCTTGTTTCAAAGAAGGATCTAGCTGCACCACTAGCCATACAACTATTGTAATTTGCTTCCTTCTCAATCTCCCCGTTGTGGTTCCATGACATTAAGACTCATTAACAGAAAGTGCTTCTCTCTCTCTCTCTCTCTCTCTCTCTCTTTCTCTGTCAGCACTTGTGCATGGATGTGACATATCTTTGCATGCTGTGTGTATAGGCAAATAGGTTTTCACACGGACATGAACATGTGTTTATTGATGACAATGTGTAACAAGGTGAGTGTTTGTGAGAATGAGCACATCTAGTTGCAGTGAGCTATTGTTCAAGTGGCAACTGTGACCAAGGAAGTAGCTAGTTGAACAACTCTTGACCTTAGATAACCATTCTCATTGTCAGCTTTCATCTGTATTATGGGGAATCATCATCACCATCCCACTTACTTACTTCTACAGGAATGCTGTAATCCTTGAGACAGTGAGATAACATATGTGAAATGTTTTGAACACCATATAGTGTGATATAAAAGCTAAGTGTTTCATTGTGCCTGTGTGAGAGAAGGAATGAGTGTGTGTGTATCTTAGCATGCACATGAATTGCTGTTGTGCAGCTGCTTCTACCAACATGTATTTGAGAAAGGGGATATAAATGCATCGAAGTGCAGTGGGGGCCAGATACAAGACATGCTGTTGCATAGGGCTTTTACATCCCTCAGTTTCCTGGGCTTGTTGAAGGTGTAATGCAAAAGCGTAGTAATACTGAAGTTCTGCTGAAGTTAATAGGATTAAATTTGCATAATGGTTTACAGCACTGCAGCCCAGGTATACAAATACCATTATTTATTTACATTTGTTTGACTCTGTAGGGATATTTAAAGACAGGAAAGCACTACAACAATATGTAATTAAAAATCGGAACAAGATGTCAAAGTAACTAATAGGTCATAGCAATAATGAAGTCTATATTGTGTAGATAAGTGGGAGTTAAGAGAAGGGCATGACCCTTCTTCAGTGGGTGATGTTCTCAGGAAGATCTCAGAGTAACAATATGAACTGTGGGAAACAGAACTTGAAGGGCTTAAAATGAGCTTAAAAAGCAAAATGAAAGAGGGAAGAGCCTACACTAATTACACAAACCATGTAGCCATGATCACATTAAAGTTACTAAATCCACATTTGAGACTAACAAGCAGAAACTGCTGAGCAAGTGATCAAACAGATCTTGGTTCCCAATTATCTAACACAAAGCTGGAACTATTTTTATGTCCAAACTATTTTTGGAACTCTCTATTTTAACTTGCATTTGAACTATGTAGATAGCCACTGAAAGCAACCATAATGCTTTAAACTCATTAGGAGATGGAATGTTTTTAATTCTGAAGGGAGACAGAGAAAGACAACATCAACTGAATGAACGTGAGACAACTCCCAAATTTGAGACAAGGAACATATTATTAATATAAAGAAATTATGCTTCATCATCTTGGAATGATTGGTGAGAAGTTCGTTTTCTCAGGGCTGGAGAACCTGTCACCCTTCTGACTCCAATTCCCATCTGCCTCTGCCAGCCTGGCCAATGATGAGGGATGATGGGAGCAGTAGTTGCCATATGCAGTAATGTGGCTGCTTTCCAGCCCCCTTTTTATATAGGGATCCTCCCGCGCCTCGGCCTCTGTGTTTTGTTTCCATGTGAGTGAACCAATCATAAGGACTGTGCAAAATAACATCAGGCCAGACAAGCATTTTATTTTATTTTCCATTAAACTTTTTTTTACAGTTTGATCTTTGGAAACAGCCTGACTCCAAATGTATGTTGCCGAGTGCAGAATACAAAGTTTGGACCAAGTCCCATTGGGCAATGAAGCTTATGGGCTATTAACCCACAGCCTACAATTTGTAAATGTGCAGGATACTGAGTCAGTAGAAAAATAATTTTAAACATCTGTGGTATTCTTCAGTTCCAGATTAATTACACTGCTCAGAATCAAATGCTAGCCAGAAATTTCAAGCCTCTCCACTGCTATGTTGGGAATGTTATGCTTCCCTTTGTATTTGTCACTCTTTCCTTAGAGCATGATGATTTCTTCGCGAAGTCTTGCCATGCATCTTAGGCACTGCCCTCATTTCTCTTCCTTTCTCCTTTCTCACGGAGGCCTACTACATTCTAAACCAAATGCAGGGCATTTGGTTTTGAAATTTGCTATCAAATTTCTAGCAACAACAGGGAGAACTCACAGTCGCCTGGTTTGTTTGTTTTTTTGTGGATTAAAAACACAAAAAGCCTCAATTTTTCCACTCCCCACCATGTTCTCCTGGTGCTACCACCAAATTTGCTGCTGTGGTAGTGTCAAACATTGTGCCAATTTAGTAGGAAAACAAGGCGGCGGGGGGGCACACAACTTGATTCCAGCAGAATCACACTTCAGGAAGCCTCAGTTTATTTTATTTTATTAATTAATTAATTTTGTTGGTTTATTTATTTGTTTGTTTGTTTATTAAATTTCTTAATCACCCATCTGGCCAGTCACACTGGGCGATGTGCAATGGTACAATTTCTTTACCAGTTCTGCCTGGAGACCGCATGCATTGTTTCCCTGTTAAATTGGCTGGATTTTCTCACTGTCTTGTCATTCTCTGTTCAAACTTGCAGCCTCTTGAGGCTGCTTTCTTCTTCGTCGTTGTCGTCTTCTTCTTGTCTGGGAAAAGATACATGCAACTGCAAGTAACATCTAGTTTGGACTGAATATAACAACCTCAGATTAGGAAGGGGTCCACGAAGCCATGGTTTCAAAGCCATAATCCTAGGACAGAGCAGATGGACAGGACTGGTTCCTTGTCCTCTCTAAGAAATCCGTATTCCCACCAGCAGGAACACAAGCCCTATCTGCTTTCATTAAACTCACACAGAGACACACATTCTTGCTCAGAACTTCCAGAAATGTCAGTCAGAGCCTTTGTTTGGCACCACCAGCATCCACTTTGATTGCCAGTGGCTGCTGGTGATGAAGGCATTGCTGGCAGCCAATCAAATGCTCTGATTAGCACTACTAGCAATTAGTCTGAGGTCATCTGTGTTGCTGGTTTTTAATGGTCCAGCACTGGATTTTCTTGAGAGAGATTTCTACTGCTGCTTGCCCCACTCCCAGCCACTTCCACAACCAACCACAAGCTCGGCCCAAGAAGCCACTTCCTCCTGATTCCATGCAATTGTGGAGTCTTCTCACAACCTAGTTTATCAGCAGACACTACTAGAGCTGGATTTGCCACATTTTTACTTTTTGTTTATATGAAGGCGTGTGAGAATCCACAGAGCCACACAGAACGCACAAAAGCACTTCTTTGGAAGCACGTTCTCCCGTTCTACAAACAACTCCCATTCCGCTCCAATGCCCACACTGGCTGCGCATCCTGCAAAGTTAGCTAGCTGATGGATTCAGATCTCTGCCTCTCACAGTAGGGAAAATATTATGACTTAAAATGGCATGCGGCTGCAGGCTGGACAGGCCAATTCTGTGTGTTCCTTTACTGCACGCCAAGCCTTGCCCGGCCACTATTGCTACTGCCTGCCTGGGGGTTGCTTGGCATCCTGGATTCCTTGGCACCCCAGGTGACTGCCCACTTTGCTTCCTGCTAGAAATGGCCCCAGGTCTTACTATCCCCAAGGCTGGCCCAAGACATTTTGCTTCCTCGGGCAAAGAACAAGATGGGACCCCATCCTGTTCCATGCACAAAATGCCATGGACTAGCAGCTGACTCTTTCTTCAGCACCTGAAGCAGCAGGCCAGCTTTGGGATGCAGGCAGGCCATGTGGCATACAGCTCTTTCTTCCAACATCTTCCTGTCATCTGTGCTGACTGCCTCAATCTCTCTAATGTTAGGGCTGGCTGTGCTATTCCCATAATTTTAGCTTGGCTAAAAATTGTTGTAAGTTGTTAAGAGCCACTCTGGTGTGTCAGAAGATGACTTGTGTGTGTGTGCTCAAAATGCCATACATGTGGGCTTTTCATGTGACTGGCTCTTGGAGTCACCTTTATTTCACAGAGTAGTGGAGGGTAATAAATTTCATGAATGGAAGTCTATGAAAGTATATACAAAGTCAGATCCTAAAAGTTGCTACGTTTTTTTCAGATTTTCTCCATAAAGCTAATAAACATATTCAGTATTCTTTCTCTTCAGGCAGTAGCATATCCCATCAGATCAGAGATGGGTATGTAGAAATGAAAAGTAGAAAATGCTTGTGAAATATGCAGCATTAAGAAGGAACACTCACGAATGGAATGGAGCACTCATTAACGGGGGCGGGGAGTATTACACCGTTTTCAGAGAAATCACAATGTCTAATACAAAATTATTCCACGCAGCTTTGGTATTCAAAACAGTATTTTAGTACACAGCGGAGACAGAACCTGTGCATTCACTGAACTTGGCAGTCTGGAAGGAATACTACTTTCCCAACAATGGATTTTATCAACATATTGGTCACAGATATGCGTCCCCTCTTCATTCCAAATGTCTTCTGGTTCCCCATCTTTCTTATTTAAGTAATCTGCAATGAATAATTCTACTTACACTATTTCTTAAAGAGTATATCCCATGGAGCATTATGAGGTGGCTTTTTTGTGGCCAGTTTCTTTCTGACACAAGAGTCTGACCGCTGCTGGAAGCACAACCTTAGACTTCCAGGACCAATGATTTAATCTGATGTGGCAAATCCCATGTTTTTATTCTATTCCCTTTGATGCCACTCTGTTTCTTTCTGTTCCGAGCGTTGCGTTAGTTGCAATTAGAGTATAATTTTTTTTTTGCAGGAAAAAAAAATCTGACATATTTTCGTGAAGCTCTGTGAAGGAAGGAGATTGCTGTTCAGATTTAGGAAAGGATATATTATTGGCTAGTTTCACATTTGTATTTTTTCTGTCAGTCTATTGGGCCTTTCCAAACTATGCTGTTTTTGCATGGGGAATGCCATTTGTTACTTCTTTTTTTACTGGAGGCCTTCAAGACGAGGCTGGACAGCCATCTGATGAGGATGCTCTGACTTGGATTCCTGCATTGAGCAGGGAGTTGGACTCGATGGCTTTGTAGGCTCCTTCCAACCCTACTATTCTATGATTCTATGATACTGCAAGGGATCCAGATGACATTGCTGGAAACTGGATACCTACAATAAAGAAGTGGAAAACACATATTGGCATCATTCTAATGTAAAATATAACTCATTATAAGAAACTCTGAGAAGGATCTAGAACAACAACAACAACAAAAGGTTGCTTGGAATGTTTGTAAATGTCTATACAGTACTGTCTGAAATAGGAGAACTAAATAGGAAAACAGTAAGAGTCGTATCACATGTAATTTAAGGAAGTTAATGTTTTTCCTTTGTTTTCGGTTTATTTGTTTTTTTCATATTTGTACTGAACTGATTTAATTCTGGAAACCAAGGAGATGATCTTTTCTGTTGATTTAAGCTGAACTTAGGACAGGGCCTTCTCTGTGGCAGCAACCTGAATGTGAAATTCCCTTCCTAGGTCCCATCTTCACTCAGTTTTAGGTGGATGGTGAAGATGGTTTTCTTCTTTTAAGCTTTTTTGATATGGGGTTGAGTCTGTTTTCTCAGGCTTTAATAATAGCTTTAGGGACCAATCCTATGGCCACTAGTCAGCGGCTAGACAGCCATAGGATATGTGGTTTTCTGGGTACCAACCTTGGTTCCTGGAGAACTGACCTTCCCCCCCCATTCCATGCTGCCTCACAGGCAGCACGGAATGGCCCTGTGCTCCCCGCTCGGAAGAAGAAGGAGGAGCGGACCAAACAGGACATGCCGGGGGGCATCCCAGGGCAGGGAAGGCGGAAATGCCGGTACAATACATCCTATGTGTCGTCCAGCAGCCTCCTCCCCCGCTCCGCCTTCCCATGACTAGACAGCCGAATCGGCTGTCTAGCCACAAATGCAGGGCAGGAGAAGCAAGGAGGGAACAATCCCCTCCATGCTTCGCCTGCTCTACATTGGATAGGCGGTCGCCTCCAAGTTCAGAGGCGGCCGCCTATCCCCGTAGGATTGCGCCCTTAATAATATTAATTTGGTTTGTTGTTTTGAATTTTTTTTAACGTTCCTTTATTCTTGTACTCCACCTGGTACAACCTAAAAGTGGCTTAGAAATATTTTAATGAATTAATAAAATACAACTTTATACATGTTTGGATTGAAGCAAAGACACTATGGATTGGCTGGTTATATTTTATATAAATAAATTTGTTATTTCAACAATCATTGACAATGCAAGAATACTGTAATACATAAGACTAACCATGAATTGTGATTTTGCTTTGTACTATCTCTGTCCTTTGATTTAAAACATTAAAAAAAAAAACATTCATATTGCCTCAAATGCAATGTTTCCAGTGGAGTATTTCAGCTGCCAACCATCATATACAATAATTTAGGAAGGAAATTATTTTCAGGAGTGGAGCACGTGCTTTGCATGCAGAAGGTCCCAGTCTGAAATTAAAATGATCAGGTAGCAGGTGATGGGTAAGACTTCTGCCAGAGGCTTTAGGGAGCCACTGCCAGCCAGTGTAGATAATACTGGGCTATTTGATCAAACAGCATGATTTGGCATCTGGAAGCTTCCTATCGTCCTACTCAACTATAGAGAAATCAATTAAATACATGTGTGAACCTGTCATAGCAGACATAGTAATCTCCTTGCTCCCATAAACATGAATGATCAGCTGAACAGGTCCTCAACCTACACGGGAATTAAGATCTTCCACTCTTCAGAGTGATACCACCCATCAGAGATTCAGTGGGTGGCAACAAAGGAGAGGGCTTTTTTATTAGTGAGACCCCGGGGAAGTTAATCTGGGGCCTAAGTTGCTGTCTTTCACATACCAGGTTAAGACATTTTTATTCTCTCAAGCATTCTAAATGAAATGGGTTTTTTTTTTAACTATCTGATGAAAAAGAAAGGTATATTTCAAAAATATATTTGAGTTATCCATTCTAAGGTCTGAAGTAATGTTGAATTTTGAAAGTGTTTTTGTTTTAATTGTGTTTTTGTAGTGTTTTAATTATGCCATTGTATTTTACAATAGCATTTTTTATTGTGAACCATACCTTGGGATATATTTGTCTGAAGGGAAGTATACAAATACCTTAAACTAGCCTTCCCCAACCTGGTGCCCTCCAGCCAGCATGGCAAATGGTCAGGAATCCTGGGAACTGTAGTCCAAAACATTTGGAGGGCACCAGATTGGGGAAGGCTGTCTTAGGGTGCAATCCTATGGAAATGTGTGGCCAGGTTTGCACGATAATTGTCACCCACAGTGTTTATGGCATGTACTGGACACTCACGGGTGCCCGTTCTGTACACCGACCCCCACTTGTCGGTTGTTGTGATGATGTCCGAACCTGGTAAGGCTGGGTTGTTGGCATGGTTAACAAACCACCCAGAATCCATGGGCTGTTTTAGGGTTGTGGTGGGAGGTTTGTTAACCATACCAACAACCCACACTCACTGGGTCTGGATGACATGACAACCCACGAGTGCAGGTTGGCTTACAGAATGGGTGCCTCTGGACACCCGGTATGTACTGCAAATCACGGTGGCTTATTTATGCCACCGTGGGTGACAATGATCGTGCAAACCAGGACCTTGTTTTTGGTTGCACACTACTGCCTCCTTTACTACTGCTCATCAATCTACTCACCGAGTAGATATCTAGCAACTAAAGTAATGCTGCTAAAAGGTTATTTGTACCCACATGAGAGGAAAGGAGCCCAATGGAAGCCTTATGGGGCTCCTTCACACTGAGCTTTTATCCTGCGATTGAAATGGCTCCTTCACGGAAGTTTGTGGGCTCTTTACATGACCCCATGATCATTCAAGGCGTCTCCTGCACTAAATGCCCTTTGTTCCAATTTTGAATAGATCACACATCATGAGCTATCAAATTACCCCATTGTGTTCTGCTTCAGTTTCCTCCGTCAAAAGAGTAAAAGTGGCAAGAAGAGGAGCGAGAGCAATGAAAGATAATGGAAGGCTCAGATACGGGGAGAAGGGGTGGGGAGGAAGCACATGTAAGGGGAGTCAGTGGTGATCCTGCATTTAAAACGGAAGTAGAATGCCCCGTTTTAAATGCAGGATTTTAGGCTGATGTAGAGATGCCCATGGAAGCCCAATCAGACCATAATTCTGTATGGATGGAAGCACCCATCATCAATTACATAAATCAGTTAGGTGAATTCAACCTACAGAATACTTATTCTGGATTAATCTAAGCAAAATCCTGTTCATTGTTTTTTTGTCTGCCTATATGTTTAAGGGCCGCGGTGGCTTAGTAGTTAAGATGCTGAACTGCAGACTGGAAGGTCAGCAGGTCAGCAGTTCGAGACCCGAGTGCCGCGTGACGGAGTGAGCTCCCATCTTCAGTCCCAGCTTCTGCCAACCTAGCAGTTCAAAAGCAAGAAATTGCAAGTAGATAAATAGGCACCGCTTCGGCGGGAAAGGTAACAGCATTCCATGCACCTCGGTGTTCAGTCATGCCGGCCACATGACCATGGAAGCGTCTTCGGACAGCGCTGGCTCTTCGGCTTAGAAACGGGGATGAGCACCACACCCTAGAGTCGGACACAACTGGTTGGGGACACCTTTATATGTTTAAGGATATAACCCTATGCATGTTTAGACATCCTGGCTGGGGAATGCTGGGAGTTGTATGACTTTTTTCTGTCTAAACATGCATAGCATTGCACCCTAAATGATTAAGGTGCAATCCTACACTTACTCTCTAGGAAAAAGTCCCATTCAACTGAGTAGAAGTTATTTCTGAGTAGACATGCACAGTATATGACTGTAAATGCCTCATGTCAGAGATTCCTTTCCTGCAGAAAGCTAGCATGACAGGCAGCAGAGTTTTAACTTAGCAGTCTCCCTGATGTACTAAGTTTTTGTTTTCAAGAAGTAGCAGAGTCCCAGGTGGATTGTATCATGGGGGGGGGGGGTGTCTGAATATGTAGATTGGTTATCACCCAAGCCATGTATAACATTTTAGTTGGATAAGCATTTAATGGCTGATGACTGGGAACTATCTCAGTGCATTTTTATTTTTAATATATTTTCAGATTACTATTCTAAATTATACGTATGCAGCAGACAGTTCCATGACTCACAGGTTCCCTCTTACTATTGTCAAAATGGGGTCTGCTTAGAAGACCCTCCTTAAATCTTTTGAACCTGGCAGAAATGTTACTAACATGTGTTTTTTCTCTACATGATGTGAAAACCTAGAATATATGTATTTATTAGGACTGTCAACCAAATAAAAAACTTTAGCTGAATAATTATCTGACAGTTTAAATCCTATGCATGTTTAGGCAGAAAAAGGTCATACAACTCCCAGCATGCCCAAGCCAGAATTGCAACTTAAATCAGATGTATGCCCTTAATCAATTACATTTAAAGCCTCAATATTCGTTACTTTTTTATATAGTTACTGAAGGGTGTAAGATAACTTATAATTTAATAAATAATGTTTACCACTCATTGTTAGAAAGATAAGCCACATTTTATGTTTACTTTTTAATTCCCCATTACAGTAACACACCAGAACCAAAATAGCTTTAAAAAAAAGAACTCCCATCTCATCATGGCCAATTAAATATGGGGGCCCAATTTAATTTACCAATTAAACCCATTAAAGCATGTAGTCCTAGATAACTGATTATTTAAAAGGTACACAGGGAAATTAAAGTGAATAAAATCTAGATTGCACTGTTGTCCTGTTCTACATTATGATGCAAAAGATTTCTTGCAGTGTATGAATCAAAACTCCATGTGACTAGTTCCATGAGCTCAAGGGAGTTTGAGATTATGCCACATGGCAAACCTCTTTTGAAAAAGTGCAGAAAGGGGCAACTAAATGATCAAGGGGCTGAAGCATCTCCCCCATGAGGGAAGGTTACAATAGCTGGACTTGTTTAGCTTGGAAAAAAGGAGGGTAAGGGGAGACATCATGGAGGTGTACAAAGTTATGCATGGTATGGAGAATGTGGATAGGGAGATATTTGTTTCCCTCTCTCAATATACTAGAACCTGGGGTCATCCCATGAAGCTGATTGGTGGAGATTCAGGAGAGATAAAAGAAAGTACTTCTTCACACAGCACATAGTTAAACTATGGAATTCACTATCTCAAGATGTAGTGATGGCCACCAATTTAGATGGCTTTAAAAGGGGGTTAGATAAAACCTAAAGGAGAAGGCTATCAATGGCTAGTAGTCCTGATGGCTATGTGCTACCTCCAGTACCAGAGGCAGTAAGCATATGTACACCAGTTGCTGGGGAACATGGGCCAAGAGGTTGCTCTTTCACTTGTGTCCTGGTTGTGGCTTCCTGCTCAACAGCTGGTTTACTGCATGAACGGAATGCTTGACTAGATGGACCCTTGGTCTGATCCAGCAGGGCTCTTCTTATATTCTTATGTAGTGTGTAGCAGATATGTAATGGCAGCCTCCAGATGTTTTGGACTTCAACTCCCATCAGCCCCAGCCAGCATGACCAATGGTCAGGAATGCTGGAAATTGTAACCTAAAACATCTTGAGGGCACCAGGTTGGGGAACACCTGGAGAAGTTCTTTGGATCCTGGCCAGTGATGGGAAGGCTGGGTTTTGGTTTTGTGATTGTTTTTGCTACAATATACAAGCAGCTCTATTCTTTCATACTTCCCATGTGAAAACAAATTCATTTTATGAGCACTAAAGATTTACCCTTGCTCATTATTAAGGCATCTGCCCAATGTTGATGAATAATAATAGTGTATGAATAAGCCCAGTGATGATTAAGTTTGTATTTATCAGAATATAGGTTATTAAAGAAAGATTACATGTGATGCCTGCATTTCACTGAGTGATTAGGAAATAACTTTTTTCTTCTTACAGGTACTGTCATTTCCAGTGAGGCAGGAGATGCTAATAGGCCCATTCATCACCACTTCTGTAGAAATTATTTGGCTTGGAGAATCACTTGGGAGCACTAATTCTCCTACAGTGATTTGGTTTTCTGATTGCTAGAAGGGAAAAAAATTCAATGTGAAACTTCAAGTGCATTCAAAAATGTTTAATTGGTATCACCATATAATCTTTTATCAGCATGGTGAAACATTCATTTCTACTCAGCGCTTATTGTTTCTACTTCTTAAAAAAGGAAAGTAGGAGCATCAGCCAGTTATCCAGTCTTGCCAGAAATGTGACATAAATAAAATGGCATATGAGGGATATCAGAATATAGTCTGAAGGATAAGTATACTGATTGGAAGTATACTACATCGACCTGTGAAAGGCAAATCAGTAGAGACCTTGAATAAGGAAAGGAAACTTGCTAATATTCTGAATGACATTTGCAAGCATCCTATGCATGTTTTGTGGTTTCTGTCGTATTGAGAGGGTTTACCATACAAAATTACTTTAAAATCTTATAAATAAATGAAATGTTTAAAATCTTGCTGAGTTCAATGGATTCTGCTCCTGAGTAAATATGCATGAGATTTCAGGCTTAGTCAGTTAGGGAGCAATCCTGTGGCCGCTAGACAGTGGCTAAACAGCCATAGGATATGCTGTTTTCCGGGAACCAACCTCAGAGCCTGCACTCCAAGGTTGGTTCCCAGAAAACCGACCTCCCCCCAAGTCAACGCTGCCTCGGAGGCAGTGCGGAGAAGCCCCATCCACCACGCTTGGAAGAGGAGCATGGAGCGGCTGAAAAGGGACAGGGCTGGGGGCATTCCAGGGCAGAAAGAGCGGATCTGTGTGTACGACACATGCTATGTGTCGTACAGCAGCCTCCTCTCCCGCTCCCACCCCCCTGCAGCTAGACAGCCAAAATCAGATGTCTAGCATAAAAAGCAGGGCAGGAGAGGCACCGAGGGAACAATCCCCCCATGCTTCTCCTGCATTGCTTTGGATAGGTGGTCGCCTCCAAATTCGGATTGCACCCTTACATCATCATCGTCGTCATTATTGCCAAGCATGGCTTCTCGGTGAGATGCAGTATACTATCACCTAGCTGCAAAACGAGCCACCAAAATTGTTAGCTACTCAGCTACCCCTACTTAGGTTATACACACACAAACCATCCTACACAGTAATATATGCAAAGTGAGAGCTCCATACTCTTATCAGTGAAGCCATATACACAATATCAAAGCTAAAGAATTTGGATTGCTTCTAGATGCTTTGATGTCCTGTGCCTGGTTCCACTGATAAGAGTTTAGAAGCTTTCACTTTTGCATACATGGATTTGCAGGGCAAGAATGGTGTGTATGCAGATGGTTGTGTGTGGAGACTGGGTGTGAGGCTATGGGTGTGAGAAAAATAACTGTACTGAGGAATACATGAACGAGCTCTATTGGTGTAATTTTAGGTTGTAAGTCATTTGGTAGCTGAGAACGTGCCTGGCACGGTAGGATAGCCGTGCTAGGATCGTAACTGTTAGACAGAGCTTGTAATCCTTCAGATTTTGGAAGTGTTAATCATCACAGATTCCTAGAAGGAGTCTGGCCCACTCCAGAAGGTGGTGCTGGGGGATTATTGCTCTGTGCCTTGGCAATTGTGCAATGGGGTCCCACAGGGCTCTATTTTATCCCCTATGCTGTTTAACATCTACATGAAACCGCTGGGGGAGGTTATCAAGAGGTGTGTGCTGAGGTGCCATCAATAGGCAGATGATACCCAACTCTACCTCTCTTTTTCATCAAACCCAGGTGAGTCAGTGGCTGTTCTGAATCAGGGCCTGGGCACGGTAATGGACTGGATGAGGGCCAATAAACTGAAATTCAATCCAGACAAGACAGAGGTACTGTTAGTGGGTGGTTTGTCTGCCTGGCTAGGTAATATTCAACCTGTTCTGGAGGGGGTTGCACCCCCCCTAAAGGATCATGTTCGTAGTTTGGGGGTGCTCTTGGATCCAGAACTGTCACTTGAGGCACAGGTGAACTCAGTGGCACGGAGCACTTTTTATCAGCTTAGGCTGGTATACCAACTACGCCCTTATCTGGACAGAGATAGCCTAGCTACAGTTATCCATGCTCTGATAACTTCTCGTCTGGATTACTGCAATGCGTTATACGTGGGGCTGCCTTTGAAAATGGTCCAGAAACTTCAGCTGGTCCAAAATAGGGCAGCAAGATTGTTAACAGGGACTGGCCTGTGAGCTCATATTACGCCAGTACTTTTTCAGCTGCACTGGCTGCCAGTCCATTTCCAGGCCTGATTCAAAGTGCTAGTATTAACATTTAAAGTCCTTAACGGCTTGGGGCCAGGTTAACTGAAGGAGCGCCTCCTCCCATATGTGCCTGCCCGGACCTTAAGATCATCCTCAGCAGCCCTTCTCTGTGAGCCCCTGCCAAAGGAAGTGAGGCGGGTGGCTACTAGGAGGAGGGCTTTTTCTGCTGTGGCACCCCAGCTGTGGAATGAGCTCCCTAGTGAGGTTCGCCTGGCACCTACATTGTATTCCTTTCGGCGCCAGGTGAAGACCTTTTTATTTTCCCAGGCATTTTAGCTTTCTAGACTTTTAGCTTTGCTGTTTTAAATCTGTATTTTAAACTCCTGTACTGCTGCTAGGTTTTATTGTGGTTGTATTGTTATATTGTAGTTTTAATGTTCTATATATTTTAAATTGTTTTATTGTGTGCCATTTGGTTTTAATTTTTGTGAACCGCACAGAGAGCTTTGGCTATTAGGCAGTATAGAAATGAAATAAATAAATAAATAAATTTGAAAGATATACTTCAAAGGACATTCCATGAATGGTAGCATGTTTTTCAAAATTACAGTGTTTCTTTTTGTCCCTATTTGTAAAACCTGTAAGAAATAAAAGGAAAGGGAAAATTTAAAAATGTGTCCCAATTTTTTACTTGTTTATTTAAGTGATTTCTGCCTGTTCTTCAGGTGAGGAACGGGTTAAAATATGAAACAGCAATAATTAATATAAACGCAGCATAAAACAGAAGCAGCAAAAGAAAACAAAGTCGCCAGATTAAAATGGTATTAAAGGTTAAAAAGCCTGGGCAAATAAAAAGTCCTTCATTTGCTGCTGAAGAAACATCAGGCATGGCATGTTCCAGAGCCAGGTACCACAACTGAAAAGACTGGATCTTTTCCCCAAGCATAGACATATATCTGAAAGATCTGTCAAGTCGAAAATTATAAGATGCTGCAGAACTATCTTTTCCCATTTCCTGAGGAGTCACTATTCATTTCCCTAGCCTATTAGAAGATGCCTCATATTACCAAATTGTTTCTACTGGCTTTATTTTTCAGTTCTTCAACTTGCCCAGTCAACTTATTTAATATTGCTTCTGTTTAGCTCATTTATTGCCTCATTGGTTGCTTGCTACTACATCATTCAACTTCTTATAGTGTACAAATTTGTGTTCTAGAGCATTCAATTCATTTTGCAATTTTCTCTTTCCATATTTGACTTACTTATCTACTATTTCTATCTTCTTATCAGTGACACAGGGTGACATCCAACCTTGCACAAGCAAACTTCCACTCAAGCCACAGGACTTTCACTTTCCCTGGAGGAAGCCTCCAGAAAATTGCAGGTAAACTCAGAAGTATAACAATCAGGTATGCCCTATCCTATGAAGAAGCTTGACATATAGCCTATTCCTTAAAGAAGGTTTTATTTGTCGCCACTAGTCTCTCATTATAGGAATAAGATAGTAAGTCCATAGGAGTAATGTGGTACAGTATGTTAAACTGTTGCCCTATGCTAGTTAGTTTAAACATGGCACCAGACACTTAAACCACAATTCCTGTGAGAGGCTCCCCGTGTTTAAAGTAGGTTGCTGGGATCTGCATGTGCAGTGTTTACACAGCAGCTCAGGGTATTCCTAGGCCACAGATCCTGGCATTTTAATGTGGCATGTGTAAATGACAACAAACCTGGTTTCAATGTGATGCCAAGCACATGGAACCATACATGAGTAAGAATTTGTTTTTACTTGCCTGCCATCCTGTCCTAGTCTTATACATATTTGAAAAGCACTCTACAAATGACTGCCCTGCTAAATGTTACAAGAAATAAATGATGTTAAAGCAGCTGTTGTAAAAATATTAATACAAAAGTATATTTCAATGAGGATCGGTTCCCTCTATTCCTGCTTTGTGTCATATTAATAGGTATTTAAAATGCAGATGTTAAATGAAATGAATTCAAGTGAAAAATCTAGCTATCTGAACATCTCATTAAACTACATGTTGAAGATGTTTTTTCATCTGAGTAACAGACAGAACGTATGTTGGACTTAAAAAGAAATACCCGAAGCTATTGTGACTCATGTCTTCTGATTTATCAATCATTCCTAAAACTTTGTTGATGTGCAAAGTGCAGTGAAAAGTACTGGGTCAGCATCGTCACTGGCATAGCTGAAGGTCAAAAAGGAATAGGACAAGGGGGAAGGGAAGTTCATTCCTACTTCTGACCTTTGCAGTTGTGTAAATATTACCAGAATAGGGGCTGCTCTGCTTCCAGGCAGTGCAGTAACTAAAAGTGAGCATGAGTCAAGAAGTCCCCAGTTCAAATTTCACCTCAGACACAATGTCTAAATTGCTGGGTCAGATGTGCTGTCATAATGGTTCCTATAGAACATGGGTCTTCAAGCACTGGGTCTTCAAGGAGGTTGCATCCCAATCAAAGGTGAATCACACCAGCAGTATCACCACAATTGGTTTAGAGGAGACTTTGCCAACCTGGTGCCCTCCAGATGTGTTGGACTGCAACTCCCATCATTCCCAGGCAGCATGCCAATCCAATACATCTGGAAGGCACCAGGTTGAGGAAAGCTGGTTTAGAGCTTTCTGTAGGACTGTCTGTCATACAATTAAAGACATTTTAGGGTGTAATCCTATCCATGTTTAGATAGAAAAAAGTCCTACAACTCCCAGCATACCCCAGCCAGCTGGCTGAGGCATGCTGGAAGTTGTAGGACTTTACTCTGTCTCGAAATGCGTAAGACTGCGCCCTTAGTCTATTAACCAGAGGAGTCTATTAATGAGAGGAGTTTTAGCCAATTGTTTAGTTTATTAGATGTGCTTCCATGTGTATATAAAAGCAATGGTTTATTTATTTGGCACCCTCAAAAGGGCCTCTCCTGCAGATCTTAATTCCCAAGCAGGTTCATAATGAGACAGGCAATCCTTTAGATAGCCAGGTCCTAAGCAGTTTAGGGCTTTAAAAGTTGAAACCAACACCTTGAATTGTGCCCAGAAAGCAACTGGCAGCCAGTGCAGGTTTTTCAAGACAGCTGTAATATGGTCTTGAAAGCGTGCACCAGTTAGCAGCCTAGCTGTTGCATTTTGCACCAATTGAAGCTTCCAGACACTCTTCAAGGGAGTCCCACGCAGAGTGCATTGCAGATAGAGAAAAAGGGGAGAAAGAAAGAGCGAAGACAGGCATACACACTTTAAAAAGTGGGCCCCACGTTGCAGAAAAAAGTCAAGTACTGGGTAGGAAAAAGTCACGGGCTACCGCCATCTCTTTCTGCATTCGGATTCTTTCAACAGTGCTGCTGGCACAGGGGTGGATACTTCCTAAACTTGTTCAATGTATTCTGGAGAGCAACGGCAGCAATCTTAAATGAAGTATAGAAGAGGGCTGCCTCATGTTCATGCATCCAGCTGCAGGATTGTCAGGACAAACGACTATTGAATCAGAAGACTTCCTAGCTGCCACACCAGCATCTCCTGTAAAGGGGCACTGCAACTTGGTGAAAGTGTTCCGAATTTCTCGTCCACAATCTATGCTTCTATCTACAGTCAACCTCTCAATGACCCTTCCCTGTCTGATTCCTGGATGATCTTTCCTGATCAGCATGCTCTTGCTGTCTGGCTTGTACATTTTGCAGTTCTAGGTTTTCGGTGATGAAACTGATTATCCAGATCCTTTTCATTCTGGTTTAGGCCTGGCTTTTAGGGATGGTGGGTGATCTACATCAAGAGGTAGATGGGGGGGTGCTTCCCTGATGGTTCTGCTGGACTTCTCAGACATGTTCAGTATTATTGATCATGTCATCCTTCTGGGAAGTTTGGTCAGTATGGGACTTGGAGGCACTGTGTTGCAGTGTTCAGTCCTATTTAGCTGAGCATTCCCAGAAAGTGGTGCAGGGGGACTTTTCCTCATCCTCTTGGCTGCTGGCCATTGGGGTTCCTCAGGGCTCTATTTTGTCCCCTATGCTGATTCACATCACGCTGCTAAGACAGATAATCCAGAGGTTTGGGGTTGGGTCAATGCTGATGACACCTAGTTCTATCTCTCCTTTTCAATGGATACCAAGGAGGCTGTGGAAATCCTGAAGCAATGTCTGGGTGTAGTGAGGGGCTGGATGTTGGGGAACAAACTGAGGCTCAATCCATGCAAGACAGTAGAGAGGCTAATGCAGGATTGGAAATACAGTCTGTTCTGGATAGGGTAGCACTCACTATGAATAAGCAAGTATGCAGCTTGAGGGTGCTCTTGGATCCAGGACTGCTCCTGGTCAAATGGTGGCTGTGGCCAGGAATGTCTTTGCAGAGGTTCAACTGGTGTTCTAGTTGCATCCCTTCCTGGAGGATCCGGCCACAGTGGATCCATGCCTTAATCACCACACATTTAGGTTATTGTAATGCACTCTACATGGTGCTGCCCTTGAAAAGTGTCCAGAAACTTCAGCTAGTGCAAAACGTGCCACCCAGAATGTTACCTAGCATGTGCTTTATAGACTGTATATAACACTGGTTTTGAAACAGCTGTACTACCATCCAGTTTCCTTCTTAGCCCAATTCAAAATGCTGTCTCTTATCTATAATGCCCTAAATGGCTTAGGACCAGAGTCCTCCAAATATGTGCCTGCCCTAAATTTGCATTCATCATCTGAGCTCCTGTTAAATGTTCCCCACCCCCGAGAGGTGAGTTTGGCAGGTACTCGAGGCAGGACCTTTTGTATAGCAGCACCTCAGTCCTGGGACTCCCTCCCCAGGGAGCACAGGCTGATCTCCCCTTCATTGGCTGTTAGATGGCTATTGAAGACAATGTTGTTCTGCTGAGCTTTTAATAATTAATCCCGCTCTCTGGTTTCATCACTAAGCCCTGGTTTGTATTGTACAAAATATTGTTCAGCTTTTTGTAGTTCATATATTTCATTCTTTTTATTATTTTTATATGTACATTGCCTTCAGTGCTGATTGAGCAGAGGGGCAATCAGTTGTGGAATGGCCTGCCCGTTGAAATGCACCTGCTGACCTCTTCGAAGGTTTTTAAGCAGGCATTAAAGGCTCCATTATTCCAGCAGGCCTCCCCTTTTTAGAACTCTCGTTTCTTTTGCTGACTCTTGTATACCGTTTTTAAGGAGTGTTGTTTTTATTGTTGGATTCTTTGTTAAATTGTTTTTAACGTTGAGTATTTGTATATAGGCAGGTTATAAATTGAATAAATAATAATAATAATAGTAATACTATTCTAAAGATGATGATGATAATGATGATGATTTGCAGGAAGCCTTACTTCTGGCTTCCTGCTTCTCACATGACCCAGCCCCGCAAAGCTCATTCTTGTATTGCGCCTGCCTTCCTCAGTCCCTGCCTCCTCTTCCTCAGTACATCCTCGGGATGTACAGGTTTTGTTAAATCTGTTCTATCTGTCCTTTGCGGATTGTCAGGCATCTTTTCTTCCATTGTCTGCTCATTAACGGAATCGGGTATTTTTAGTGACATATTAGAACTTTGTTCCACTTGCACTAATATGCACACGCGCAAGTGAGCATTTGCACAAATCCCCCCCCCCAAGTGAAAACCTGGTCCACAAGCCAGTGGAATGCACATGACTTGGAAAAAGCCCACAGGTTGGATTCATAGAAAGCCGAACTCATTTGAATCCATTGCTGATTCTTCCAACATCCCTAGCACCTCCTACCTGCATCCTGTTTCCAGCCTTCTGTGAACAGCTTCAGCAGCATTGACTTGGCCAGTGGGACCTTAAGAGTGAATCCTTAAATATGATCCTTTGTTTCTGGCTGTTTTCTCAGGGAAAAAAAAAACCCTCAGCACTCCCAAAGTACTACTATTAGCATATATAACAAATTCTGTTCCTAATCTTGCAGTGCATATGGAAGCCAACCATGTTGATCCAAGAAGCACCTGGCATTTTTAATCTCCAGAGAATCAAACAGAGAAAAGCTGTGATTACTGCATCATTAGGGACTGAGTTGGACCAAATAATAATCCCTGGAAACCCAGCACAGGTCAAGAATTTTCCAGCATCCTTGGCTGTACATCTTTGATCTGGGTGGGCAGACCTCCCCTGGAATTTCTGCCCACTGGCTAAAATTATGTGTAGTTGTGTAGCTTCTGCCAACAGTACTTCTTCTTCCTCCTTTCTTTCTAGATGATCACTCACTAGCATTAGCACATGAGCAGCTTTAAGGTTTCAGAAATGGAAACAAACAGTGGGAGGATGGAAATTGGTCAAAGGAGTTGAAGTTCATTTTAGTCAACCTTATGTAATATGTAGTCCAGTAGAAACACGGTACTGGATTTGGATGTAGGAGATCTGGACGTAGGTTCCAGGATAACTGTAGGAAAGTAGGAACATAGGAAGCTGCCTTATACTGAGTCAGACCATGGATCCATCCAGCCCAGTATTGTCGACACTGACTGGCAGTGGTTCTCCAGGGTTTCAGGCAGGATTCTTTCCTCGCCCTACCTAGAGAAGCCGGGGATCGAACCTGGGACCTTCTGCATGCCAAGCAGGTGCACTGTCACACTGAGCTATGGCCCCTCCCCTAGGATTAAATTCCTGCTTTGCTGTCTTGGACCTCTTCTCCCTCCATCCCAGCTCCAAAGCAAATTAACAGTCTGTAAAGCCACCTTGCATACTAAAAATGCTATGCTTTATTTTTGTATTATATTTCCAAATAGTAATTAGTTGTGATCAGGAAGAAAGGATTACATTTAAAAATTTAAATAAAACTGGGCCAGGAGATCTGTCAGGACAAAAATAAAAAAACCCCAAACAACTCTGGTGCAGCAACAATTCCCTTGTTGCATAATACCCATGTTTTTGTGCATGGCTATGGATCAGGTGTAAAAGAATGTAATGTGAGAATCGGCTCTTGGGCTAGCCTAGCCATGTAACTGTAGCAGATGGAAAATAAGACATCTTGATTAACCTCTTGATTAAACTGATAGAACAGGTCTAAGACAATATTTTATTAGAGCACTCTATTTGTGAGTCATTGTGAACTGTTGATTTCCAGGCCAGACTGTCTGTTCTAGACAAGAGACAGATGAGATTACTATTTTCAACAAGTTTATTTATTTTAATTTTTATGTAGTGGTACAGTGAGACTTTCATTATTGGGCAATGGTTCTATTTCCTACTTGGGCAGCAGAGTACTTGAATTCACAAACTTGATTTGTGAATATTAAAAATAGTTTTAACAGGCACATGAGGTTTGAGATGGATTATGTTTTGTTCTTCTGTAGTTCTGTATCAAGACAAAGAATACCTGCACACATCATGCTTTTTAAAACCCCTCTTGCTGAAGTTACTATATTTTTGGTCACTAATTCATGAAACTGGCATTCATATGACAGATAACCCAAGGTTTCACTGACCTTGGCAGCATTCTAGAGTAATCAGTCAAGAAGTAAGCATGAAATGTTCTTGAACAATTGCCTTAGGCACTGAACATACTTTCTTCCACAGCAAGCAATAGCATCTTCTTGTTCCTTCCCTTATTATTGAACATGGGCTTTTTCTAACTTAGTAAATGTCTTGCTTTATTTCTGGGTCTCAAAGTATTTAACAGTTGCGCAAAGTATTTAACAACTGTTCTGTCTCGACTTCTGCCTTGGCTGGGTATCTCTTTTAAAAGCTGTGATAGGGTCAGCCTTACACTTAGGAATTGGCTCCTGGAGGATAAGACTATCAATGGCTACTAGTCCTGATGGCTATATGCTTCCTCCAGTACCAGAGGCAGTGAGCCTATGTACACCAGTTGCTGGGGAACATGGGCGGGAGGGTGCTGTTGCACTCATGTCCTGCTTGTGGGTGGTTGGCCACTGTGTGAACAGAATGCTGGACTAGAGGGACCCTTGGCCTGATCTAGCAGGGCTCTTCTGATGTTCTTACGTGTCCTACTTTGCAGAGCACATTTGAAGCTGTCCTCAGTCTATTTGAAGGGCTGTCCGGTTCAAGTCCAGTTTAAAGTTGTTTTTATTTATATGTTGTTGGTGTATATTGTCTGTGTGCTTTTATGTCAATGGCTTTTAAACTTTGTATATTGTATTTTAATGTTTTAACTTCTGTAAACCGCCCAGAGAGCTTCGGCTATGGGGTGGTATATAAATGTTAATAATAATAATGATGATGGTGGTGGTGGTGGTAAAGAATCCTAAGAAGGGAGGGCAGGGGTGAACAAGTTGCCCAAGCACCTGGGCAGAAGACTGAGCAGGCACACAGGTCAGGAGGGGCCGAGCACAGTGGTAGAGCCCCTGCTTTGCATACAGAAGGTCCCAGGTTCAATTCCCACCATCTCCAGATAGGGCTGGAAAAAACCCTGCCTGAAACCTTGGAGAGCTGCTTCAAGTCAGTGCCAACAGTACTGGGCTAGATGGACCAAGGCTCTGACTCAGTATAAGGCAATTTCCTATATCCTTTATTCGGGTCACTTTGCCACTGTCTTTCCCACTATGGTGAGATGTATTGTATTCCTATGTATATTATAGTAATTCTTTCTAAATCTGTATCTATACATGTAAATTAGCACATGCAGATTTTATGCAAATCTGTGTCCTTTTGTTGTCCTCTTTTTGGGCAATGCATAAGCGGCCACCCTAAGGAACAGCAAGGCAGCCACCTCAGGCAGCAGATGCTCAGAGGACAGAGCTGCCCTCCACAGCAGGGTTGCAAAACCTCCGGCCTGTGACCAGTTTGGCCCTCTGGGGTTCCACAGGTGGCCACACCACCTTCCCCCAGGTGCTGATCATTTGATGGTTTCTTGACCCTTGCACAGTTTTTTCTTCCCTCTAAAATGCTGAGAAGCGCCTCCAATGGCTGAGTGACTGGCAGGAAGGGCTTTAAGCTACAATGCTGGGCTTTTTGGTATTTTGGCCACACCCCTTTTGCCTTTGGCCCAGCCCAGTTTTGCCTGTAACCCCGCCCACCTCTGGAATGCAGCCCCTGGGAGCTTCTCCAAAACTGAATATGCAAAGACAGAATTTGGATTCCCTACCTTTCATAACATACTTGTGAAGGACACACATGTGAAGCTAGAATTATTATGGAAGACCTTGCAAGTAAGCCAGCCAATATGTTTAAGGATACCTTAAAATTTGGACAGAAGCTGAAACAGATCAAATAGAGCTCAGAAGATAGTTATCATTTTTACTCAGTATAAAAATGTCCTTTAAATTAAACTGTAATCATTAAAAAGGGTGTCCCTAATTCAAGTCACAGTACTTGTCTGTATTTTCAGGGGTGGCCTGATTTTTCTCGCCTTGACATGTAAACATCAAATGGTTCTACTACTCTATATAGCGTGTGAAAGAAAAACAAGACAGTAACACATTTTGTCTTTTTAGAGGAAGAAACAACATTTGCTGTTTTTTTACTACCCTCCACTCCTCCAAATTATGAAAACATAACACTTATGTGGTACCATCATCCATGTATCAGATCAGCATATTAGAGCCCTACTGTGTGTTACTCATACATAGGGCACTCACACATAGGACCACACCACTGGCTGCACATCATGCAACCAGGCACCTTCCCCAGGTCCACATGCTAAGTGAATAACATGGGGGAGAGGGGTTGTATGATGTGGAGCAAGTGGTGTGACCCTACGTATGAGTTGAGTTCATGCCCACACATTGAGTACAGAGCATGTAGGGAATTCAAGTTTGGAAGAGAAACTCCTAAATGTGAGCAGCTACACATATGTTATGGTTCCTCTTGAGATATCCACAACTCAGCACAGAGCCAGCTGAGTTCATGACACTGGGAGCAAGAACAGCAGCATGGCCTCACTCAGGGCTGGTGTCAAGGTCATCATGGTCAGGCACCTGCCGAGGACCCACGCTACACTGCCGCCGCCGGTGATCAGGGCTGTGTGTGCACAGCAAGGCTGGCTGTGCACGCACTGGGGACTGGTGGTGCTGCCCACCAGCAGTAGGGCACCATTGAATCCTATCCCATGATTGGAACTCCAAAAACAATTATCTTCTTGCAAAAAAAAGCCATCACACATCACTACTATTAGTTGTAGAGGGAAAAACATATGGGCACAACCTTTGAGTTCATATGTTTTCTGCTCCCCATCTAATAGCAGCTCAGGAGGGGGGCAATTTGGATTGGGACCATGGTGTAGAGGGAAATAGTTAGATCCCTAGATCTTCCCCTCACACCATGGCCCCAATCCAAATTGTGGGGGTCCATGGCTACATTTTGAAGAAGAAAATGATGTTGGGAGTTCCAGTCACAGAAATCCAATGTAACATTTAACTGAGGACTGGGGGTATCTTTTCTGCTGAGTGTTTTGAACATATAGAACAGAAGTGAGTCAGAATCACCAAAAACCATCTCCCTCCCCAGTCTGATGATCAAAGCCTCTGCTGGATCAAAGAACATTCCATCAGCAGAGGAACCCCAACTGGATGCAACTATATGGGATGAAGGTTGGGCTGAATGACCTCTTGGTACCTCTTGCAACCTTATTATCCTAGGATTGTAAGACTGCTGCAAACCAGATGAACAGGTCTGGCCAGGCACAGTTAGGTTCACTAAGGTGATTGGTTATCACTGTTAGACCATCTTCCTTTGAATGACAAGATAATGGCTGTTCTGGAAGAGAAGAGCCACTTTGATTAAGAAGACCTGTTCCCATTCTACCTTGCCTGACTGGAATTGGTATCATCAAGCTGTGTAAAATGTTAAACCGACTGAGAAAATGCTCAGAGATCTGAGTTTTGTGGGAGCCCTGGAAGCATCTTAGAGGTGCTAGCTGTTTCCCTAGAAATCTGACGTGGTAGCAGTTGAACTTTAGGACATGTTGGAATGTTTAACATTGTAACTCCACCTATGCTTAACCTACAAATGTGTAAAAAAACACCATATTACAAAATGCCACTAAGCTTCCAGTGTTCTCATTCCAAATGAGACCAAGCTAGGGTAAGCACTACATCCCTGAACCTTGTCACTGCTCAGAGAATTGGGGTGCATATAACAATATATAATATTCCATCCCACTTTCCAAACATCATGTCATACTTTAGCATGCCATGAACATGAAAAAGTACACAAGATGAGGCTACATAAATAGGAAAAGGCTTGGCTGAGATCCCAGCAGTGAGAAGGTTTAGCCCCTACCCCCAGTTATATCCTTCAGTGCAGCCCTTTACTTTTTCCAGATTACTTCAGATTAATGGCTGTCATTCATTCCTATGGGGAAAGCACTGCACTTGAAGATAGTGTTGCAGTGGGGACAAAGTTTGTCCCAAATCCCTGAAGGTGGATTCAGGGTAGCACCAAGTCCAAGAGGTCACCAGCATGGTTAACAAGCAGCGTCAAGGAAGCTATTAGAGAAAAGAAGGCTTTCTTCAGAAAATGGAAGTCTTGCCCAAATAGGGAGAACAAAAAGAAACACAAACTTGCACAAAAGAAATGCAAGCAGACAATAAGAGATGTAAAAAAGCATTAGGAGGAGCACATTGCTAATAACATCAAAGCCAACAATAAAGAATTCTTTAAATTTATTAGAAGCGGGAAACCAGCTAGGGAGGCAGTTGGACTGTTGGATGACAATGGAGTTAAAGGTGTACTAAAGGAAGACAAGGAGGTTGCAGAGAACCTGAATGAATTCTTCTCATCTGTCTTCACTGCAAAAGATATAGGACAGATACCTGTGCCTGCCCTGATGTTTTCAGGAAGGGAGTCTGAGGAACTGAGGCAAATAGTGGTGACAAAAGATGAAGTTCTCAACCTTATTGATAAATTGAAAGCAAGTAAATCACCAGGCCCAGATGGTATCCATCCTAGAGTTCTCAAAGAACTCAAATACAAAATTGCTGATCTTCTAACCAAAATATGCAACATTTCCCTAAGATCAGCCTCTATACCAGAGGACTGGAGGATGGCCAATCTAACACCAGTTTTCAAAAAGGGATCTGGGGGGATCTGAGAAATTACAGGCTGGTTAGCTTAATGTCTGTTCTGAGTAACTTGATTGGAGGCATTATTAAAGATAAAATTAGTAAGCATGTAGAAGGACAAACCCTCTTGAAGAAGAATCAGCATGGCTTCCACAAAGGTAAGTCACTAACCTTTTAGAGTGCTTTGAGAGTGTCAGTAACCATGTGGACAGGGTTGATCCAGTAGATATTGTTTACTTGGACTTCCAAAAGGCTTCTAAAAGACAACATCCCTCACTAAAGACTCCTGAGCAAACTTAGCAGTCACAGAATAAGGTCTTCTTATGGACTGGTAACTAGTTAAAGAACAGAAAGCAGAAAATAGGAATAAATAGTAAATTCTCCCAGTGGAGGGATGTAAACAGTGCAATCCTACAGGTATCTGAATTAGGATCAATGTTTTTAATTTATTCATAAATTATCTAGAATTAGGAGTGAGCAATGAGGTGGCCAAATTTGCCGATGATACCAACTTATTTAGGGTGGTAAAATAAAATAGGATTGAGAAGAGCTCCAAAAGGATCTCTCCAAACTGGGAGGATGGGCATCAAAATGACAAATGCAGTTCAGTGTAAGCAAGTGCAAAGTGATGCACACTGGGGCAAAAAATCCCATTTTTCAATATACACTGATGGGATCTGAGCTAGTGGTGACTGACCAAGAAATAGATCTTGGGATCATGGAGGATAACGCAATGAAACTGTTGACTCAGTGTGCAGGTGCTGTGAAAATGGCAAAGTCCATGCTGGATATAACTAGAACAGAAATTGCCAGTATCGTACTACCAAATCTATGGTGTAACCACAATTGGAATGCTGTGTACACTTCTGGTCACCATACCAAAAAGTGGATATTGTGGAGTTGGAAAAAGTGAAGATAAATGATAAGAGGGCAACTCCCTTATGAGGAAAGGTTACAATGTCTGGGACCGTTTAGCTTAGGGAAAAAAGGCAAGCAAGTGGAGACATGATAGAGATATACAAACCTATGCATGGTGTGGAGAAAGTGGATAGGGAGACATTTTTCTCCCTCTCTCATAATACTAGAAGTTAGGGCCATCCCATGATTCAGGATAAATAAAACGTTCTTCTTTACACAGTGTATAGTTCAACTATGGAATTCCATTCCATACTATGTAATGATGGCCAACAGTTTGGATGGCTTTAAAAGAAGATTAGACAAATTCTTGGAGGATAAAGCTATCAGTGGCTACTAGTCCTGATGGCTATATGCTACCTCCAGTCTCAGAAGCAGTGTGCCTATGTACACCAGTTGCTGGGGAACACAAGCTATTGCATTCATGTCCTACTTGTGGGTTTCCCACAGGCAGCTGATTGGTCACTGTGTGAACAGAATGCTGGACTATCTAGTCCCTCGGTCTGATCCAGCAAAGCTCTACTTACATGTTTATATTCTTATGATTCCTTGACCACCCATTACAAAAACACCAGCAGGTAGTAGCAATACACTTCCTTCACCTCCTGATTTGCAGGAGAGAGCACAATATGTTTTTGACCAAAAACCAGTTCCTCAGAATCTGGGTTCAGAAGTCAGATAGATGAAAGATGTCCTCAATGATCAATTGAAGGACAGATATAGGGAAGGAGAAGTAGGAAAATGCAATCAGGAAAATTACTAAAGCTCAATATGCCTCCATCTCTGCCACCTAACAATCTTGATGAGCCTTTGAGCATTTATATAGAATGCTTTGAATGTTCATATGCATTGTCTTAGGGGCAAACTACATATGACATTAGTCCCATAACTCTGTGCTCAAATGCAGGGTTGTTGTTGTTTTGATAGCCAGCCAGGGGGCAGGGGGCGGAGGGGAGGCTGATCTGGATTCAGACCTTTTCTTTCAATGCAATTTTTAAAAAACACATATTACTGCAGAAACAGAGCTGAATGGAATAGAATTATGAGTAAAAGCGTGAGAAAAAAGCATGGATCAGAAATATCCAGCCCTAGTTATGTATCTCTTTATACTAGGTTACACTTTTATCAGGATAGTATCATTGAATTTGATTCACTGGAAATTAGTTATACTATATTCAGAATTGCAAGAACACTACAGAGGAGGAAGGTATTGAAAAAAGAAATGTTTACATGGTGCAGGTAAATACTTAACATGGATAGATACTTCCCTAGTTATATCTATATTAACAGAATAAACAGTTATTCCTCACCTCCTTTGCTTTCATTGAAACTAAATAGTATCTATTCCATTGGTTTGGATAAGGCCAGATTGCGTATATTCACTGAATCTACAAAACATACACTATTACGTTCCTTATTTGATAAAACATTAAATATCACTATCTTTATTTTTAAAAGCATTTTCATTTATTACATTTCTGTACCACCCAATAGCCAAACCTCTCAGGGGTGTTTACAACAATTAAAACCAGAAAATACAGCATGATAAAACGTAACATAAAACTTTTAAAAATGTAAAATTACAGTATAAAAACCAATGTAAAAAACAATGTAAAAGTTTATTCATCAGTGCCTTTTGAATACACAAAGGGCTTTTTAAAAACATGAAATGTTTGGCAGGCATAAAGAAGTATGATCCTGACCGTGGGGAACACCCCTTTTGGTTGTCCCCAGTGTGTGGCAACACATGTATTTATTTATTTAGAAGATTTATGCCCCACATTTGGTTTACAAGAGCCCGCAAGGCAGCTGACGATATAGATGAAAAGCACATACAATAAAATCCAAACAATATCACAATAAAAATGCAAAAGGGCTCAGAGTTAACAGAGCAGCACTAAACCAGTTGTCACAGTAGGAAGCAAAGTTAAAACAATCCAAATGCCTGGCAACTTTGCTACAATCACTACCACTGCACTCCTTCAGCATCCTGGCTTCCAAGCTGCTCTAGTAATATAGAAAAAAACCCTGCCTGGGGTGGTTCAGCCTGTTACCAAAACAATATGGGAGGCAACTGTGCTGTAGTGGTGCAGTGGAAGCAACTACCACGCTAAGCCTATTCCCCCACTCCATCGGAACGACTGGGGGGGGTGCAGCTTTTGTGGGCAGGAGGGAAGAGGAGGTGACACAATGGGCGAAAGGCTAACTCACACACGCCGTGTCACTGGGGAGGAGCCTGAGGCTATTTAAGCAGGCTCTGCCCCAAACTCGGCCTCTTCCCCTTCAGCTGCTGCAGAGAACACTTGACTCAGCGCATCCAGCCTAGTGCAAGTCCCCACTTGCCCTGTTTCACTGCATAGCGGCAATGGGCCATTCTGTTGGCCAATTTGGCTGAGGCAGGCCGCAGCAGGGTGACGGTCTTGACAGGCTTAGGTGTCGATGGCATTCAGTTGTCGGATACAGGTAACAACATCTTTCTCCAGGATCTGCATGCGAGGCTGTGGGATTTCATCCTGGGCAGGTGGAGATAGGGGGCCAAAGATGAGCCTTGGCCCCCTCCATTGGCAGGGATGAGCAGGAATTTAGCTGGCAAATAGGATTTGGTGGGCGTTCACAGGCACCTTTACGGTGATCAGCAAGACCAGAGGCCTGCAGAAGTCAGGGCTGTGTGATCCATGAGCCAGGATACAGTTTGCCCTTGGGACCAACCTGCCTCACCTACCCAGAGTTGTGAGGTACTGGGTGGAGGTGACTCAGAGAGGCCCCCCTTGTACTTAAGTGTAGCCTATGTCAAGGGGTGGGACAGATCCTGCTTCTTCACTAAGTCAACATTCCTCATGTTGCTAGTGGCCTGCAGGACCAAGTTACACAGTCCCACACTTGCACATGCAGATCCTGGGAGGGAAAGTTTTCCTGATTTAAATAAAGAGGCCCTAGGCCACCCAAGCCATCATGTCTGTGTCATCATTCCTCTATTTTCCCTCCCTGTCTGCAAGATAACTTTAAGCTTAAAGTGAAAATTGGCTTCGACATCCATCTACTGTGTCACCATCAGTAGTGAGTTGTCCCATCATAGAATCATAGAATAGTAGGGTTGGAAGGGGCTTACAAGGCCATTGAGTCCAACCCCCATATTAGCACTGCAAATCAGAGCATGAGCATAATACAAGGGTAGCCAGCCTGGTGCCCTCAGATGTCTTGGCCTACAACTCTCATAAGCTCCAGCCAACATGGGGCCAAGGATTCTTGGAACTGTAATCCAGAACATCTGGAGTGCAAACAGCTCTTATGATAAAGCTAGTAAATAATCTATACTGATATTGATGCCCACATAAAACGTCGTAGTAAGAATGGTTGCTGACAAAAACCATGGGCAGTATCCAATGCTGGCAGTCTGCCGACGCCTTGCTAATGCAGCCCCAGAAACTAACCCACACTGGTGCTTCCAGAATAGGACAAGCCAGCGGAACTCCTGGAAGGGAGTTCCACTGATCTGTCCCATTCTGGAAGTGCTAATTTGAACTAGTTTCCAGATGTGATAGCAAGCGTTAGCTCCCTGGTGCGCTAGCGTTAGCTCCCTGGTGTGCTGATGTAGAGTTGGCTGCTGCCCATATCTACGTGTCTCGCACAACACGTCCCAATGCCAAAAGCAGCGACCCCCCCAGAATGTGCTGCACTGGTGTGGAAACCTTCCACACTACAAGACCGATCCATGTGGTGAGCCTGTTGAATTATCTATACAATTTAGATCTGTATAATTTTGAAATGAGGTGCCTTTGGAAAGCCGAAGTGTTTTTTAGGCAGTGACCACTCTGACACATAATAGCTTTAAACATGCAAAAGAGATACTAGTTCCTTTCACCTTTCCTCATAAAACTTGCCTTCTGGACCTTGATTCCTCAGAGCTCTCCTTTATCAACAATTTAAGTATTTTGTAGATCATGGCCATAAAATACTTTCCCCACTGAGGCCAATAGGACACTCAAGAACTTGTTCACATCAATATTAGCAGTGGGCAGCAAGGTAAAGTGCCTCATTAGCATCTCATTACACCCTGCTGCTGCAAGAGATGTGGTGACTGGAGAAGCTGTAGTTTAATTTCATAATTGCTTCTAACTGAAACGATAACCCTCACTCAAATGTGGAAAGATTTGCTAAAGTGCAAATCTATCCACAGCAAGTTACACTTACAGACTTCATCTTCAATAGCAAAAGAGTTCTATGGGACTAAGGGCACAATCCTATTCAGATAGGTGGCCGCCTCCGAACTCGGAGGTGACCACCTATCCAATGCAGGGCAGGAGAAGCACAGAGGGGATCATGCCCTCTGCGTTTTTCCTGCCCTGCATTTTCAGCTAGACAGCTGATTGCAGCTGTCTAGCCGGGGGGGGGGGGCTGAGCAGGGGAGGAGGATGCTATACAACACATTGGATGTGTCGTACTGGCATTTCCTCCCTCCACGCCCCTGAATGCTCCCCAGAACGCCCCTTTTTGGCTGCTCCACACTCCTCTTGCAAATGCAGAGGACGGGGCTGTTCTACGCTGCCTCCAAGGCAGCGCAGAAGTGGGGGGAGGTCAGTTCTCTGGGAACTGACCTCGGAGCATGGGCTCTGAGGTTGGTTCCTGGAAAACCAGATACCCTATGGCCATCTAGCCACTGTCTAGTAGCCATAGGATTGCTCCCTCCGAGGATATTTTGCCCTGCATAGGTAAATTAGATGGTGTCAGTTTTTGCACAGATTAAGAGGTCTGAGCCTTCTTCTAATTGAATTTACCAAGAGTTGCTAGTCTGTTCTGTGCTTTAGCTACCCATTTGTAAAATGGATATAACAGCACTATAATGCCAAGGATGATTTGAAAATAGATATAGTAAAGCTGCAATCCTCAAAGCATTCACTCAAAATAATCGAATAATCGAATTACTCTCTAATAAACAGCTTGAGTGTCGGACCCCAAAATAATGCAGTGTTCTTGTTGTTATGGGTTGGGGTTGGTCTGAATGACCTTTCAGGGGTCTCTTACAGCCTAGTAATATGACTGCAAAAAGATTCAGGATCTCTCCCAACTATGTAATCCCTTTCTCTAAGATTTCTGTAAGTAGAGTTATAACAGTGGGTGCCTTGAAGCAAGACCTGACAAAGGACAGTTGATAGTCTGTAACGTTCTGGTGAGGCATTTCAATGGGAGTTAGGATGGCTCAAAAATGCATGAGCAGGGATGAGCAGAGATGACTTGTCATTCTTTTTCCCACGCACAGAAAAGGGAAGGGGTGAGAGAGGTCTTTGTGCTTAGTAAGAAGTCAGTGACCTGGTCCGCACAATCACTGCAGGTTGCAGTGCCCGCAGGCACCAGGTTGCCAGTTCAAGACCCTGGCACAGCTTCTAATGTCACTGGAACCTGGCAAGGGTGGCTTATTGGTTGTTAACCACCCCACAACCCTACAATAGGCCATGGGTTCTGGGTGGTTTATTAACAACTCAGCCTTGCTGGGTTCGGACGACATGAGAAGCCACATCCAACGAGGGTAATTATGTCAATCAGGCTGGCACACACAGGGTGGTTAACAAGCCACTGGGACTTATTAACCACCATCGTGTCATGCGAACTTGTACAGCCTGTGATATTGGAAATAGATCTGAAAAGGAGGCAGAGAGCTGACTTTGCTCTCTGCAGGAAATCTTATGGCACTATGGATTCCCCTAGTCATCCGACAGGAAAGTGAAATCTGTTGAAGTGTTAATGTTGCGAACCCTTATCTTATGCTCAGCCTGTATATATGTGCACATAAACTTTATATCACAGAAACACCAAGTCTCTCCAATGACCTCTTTCTAAGGAAACTGAAGGTCAAAACCAACATTACTTAAATCCATATCTAGCAGTTACACCACTTTTATTTTGACTCTAGAGTAGATGCAGGTAGGCTGGTCCAGATAGGCATGAGGAGCAGGGAGCACTTTTAAAATCTGAATTGGGGGCCCTGTGCCTTCTCGAAAGTAAAAATGAAAAAGATCTAACTGCTTCAGATTTAAAGTAATGTCTGGTTTGGCCCTGAACCCTGAGTAAGCATTGGAACCCCTGAAATTTCTCACTGCTCGTAAGCGGTGTGCATGTACATAATGGTATATTATGAAAATGAAAATGCAAGGATGTAAAGTAGATTATATTAGTTTCAAAACTGAACTCTACTTTTTCTGCACAGAAAACTCTGCTCTTTTCCCTTCAACCCATTCATGATGGAAAATACAATCACTTTTTGTACTGCAGGAAAATAAATCAAACATTTCAAAGCTAGATACCCTCTAGTCACTCAAAAAATGTGTCATTATCTTTTTTCCTTTTGTCCTTCATAAATCATATGTTCCTCGTGGGACTTTAAAAAAAACAACAACACACAACTCTAGGACCAAAAGAGGAAGATAAGACTTGTTGAGAGAGGCAGGATAGAACATTTTGTTTTAAAACATTGGCTTTAGGAGATAAATGACAGTGAAAGCCTTTTCTCCCTACTGCATATCTTCATTTTATGCAATGCAAAACATTGTTTTTTTACTTTCACTTGCTCCATAGTGTAGTTATATATCCTACGCAAGACTTTCAAACTATTGCATAAGATTTTTAAGAACAGAGTTGGATGTGAAATGGATCAATGAAATCTAATGGATGAAAAATCCATTACAACTAAAGGATGGGTATGTTCAGTATTGCTTTGGGAATAATCATATTACACTTCAAGGGGCTAAGAGAGCAAAGCTATGGGCCCTAGATAGCAGGTTTCTCCACACGGAGCTTTTATCCTGCTATTGAGGTTGGTTACTCACAGAAGTTTGCAGGTCCTTTAGATGACATCATCCACCTCCAGGGCATCTCCCGCACTAAATTACCTTTATTCTATTTTTTAAAAGATTGGAGACAATGAGCTATCAAATTACAGCGCTTGAGTTCCTTCATGAAATGAGGAAGACACACAATAAGAGGAGCTAGACCACAGCGCCATCTAGTGGTTGCATAATGAAACATATGGAAGACTCAGATAAGGGGGGAAGGAAGTGCATGTAAAGGGAGTCCGTCATGGTCCTGCATTTAAAACAGAAGCAGAAAGCTCTGTTTTAAATGTGGGATTTTAGGCTGGTGTAGAGATGCTCAGCGTTTGGGGTGCCATAGGATGCTATAGATCTCCTCCTCCATGCCTGTAGACAGAGAGATGAGTGTGGAGGAGATCTGATCATGAATCTTGGCCAGCATAGCCAATGGTGACAGTTTACAGGAGTTGGGGGCCTAAACATCTGGAGGGCCACAAGTTTCCATCACTGCTTGAATTCCTTCTATACACATAAATGGCTGTCATTCATTCCTATGGAGAAAAGTAAAATGGGGGGAAATATTGCACTCTGAGCAAAACCTGCCTATTACCCACCACACTGAGTCTGTGGGGTACCTGCCACACCTGCCCAGCCCTCAGTGGCAGGTATCCCACAGGGAGTACAATATATTTCTGAGCATAGAGGAATCCTTAGAAGATATAAATCCCGCCCTTCACACAAATGCCACCTATCCTCCAAATGCCAAAAAGCCATCTTTTTGCTAGTTCAAAATATACATCACTCCTTCCCATTGACTTCAGACTAACAGAGTTAAGCAATCCCTGCCTGCCTCCAAGAAGTGTCAAGCAAGATCTATTGTTCACCCTTGTAGGACTCCACCTGTGACACATTTGGGAAACATTACAAGAATTACATTTTGTAACTATTCGTTTTAGAGAGAAAAGTCAAATTTTGAGCTTTGCCCCTCTACTTTGTATTGTCAATAATGGCCATCACATACTGGCCCATAAGAAAATGACAGCCCATCGTGACCAATTTGTGTGATACTTTGCAGATAAAATTGATCATCCCTATGCCAGAGTGGATGCCATAGTTGATACAGGTCTGGTGGATGTAACTTTGGATTCTGCTTGTCCAGCTATAATAGATACTTTTCAATTTGTACAGCCCAAGGATGTGGACAGGACGCTTAGCGAGGTGAGGCCTACCACATGTGTGCTGAACCCTTGTCCTTCCTGGCTTATAAAAGTGGCCAGTAGGGGGCTGACCAAATGGGCAAGGTAGTGCTAAATGCCTCTTTACAGAAAAGTGTGGTTCCATTTTGCCTAAAAGAGGTGGTGGTAAGACCTTTACTTTAAAAAAAGCTCCCTGAAAACCTCCAATTTCCCTATATTAGATAATTTCTGGCCATCCTCCAATATTGCATCCTTTGGAAAAGTGTAGGAGCATGTGGTAGCTTCACAGCTCCAGGGGTTTCTGGATGAGGCAGATTATCTAGATCCATTTCAATCTGGCTTTAGGCCTGCTTATGGGACAGATACTGCTTTGGTCACCTTTGTGGATGATCTACACAGGGGAAATGTGTCCCTGTTTGTTCTGCTGGACCTCTCAGCAGCTTTCAATACCATCGACCATGGTATCCTTCTGAGACATCTACTTGGGATGGGACTTCTATGCAGGGTGGGCAGAAGGTAGATCTCCAGCTGTTTTGAAGTTTAACTCACAGAAGCCCTTCCAGCATAGCCAGTGGTCTATATAGCCAGGAATGCTGGCAGTTGAATCCCAAAACATCTGGAGAACTACGTTTTGTCTACCCCTGTTCCATAGTGTTCTACAATGGTTCCAGTCCTTCTTGGTGGGTTGATTTCAGAAGGTGGTGCTGGGGGATTCCTTTCCAATGCCATGAATGATCTGTGCTGTCCCTCAGGGTTCTATCTTGTTCCCATGCTATTTAACACATACATGAAACCACTGGGAGAGGTGTTCTGGAGTTTGGGGGTTCGCTATGCTGATGGCACCCAACTCTATCTCTCCTTTCCATCTAAATCTAAGGTACCTGTTCTAATTCTAAATCAGTGTCTGATTAATAGTGGACAGGATGAAGGTGAACAAATTGCCATCCAGGCAAGATAGAGGTGTTCCTGGTGAGTCAAAAGGCAGATCAGGGAACAGGAATTCAACCTGTGCTGGATGGGGTTACTCACCTCCTGAAAATTCAGGTTCACAGTTTGGGTATACTGCTGGATTCAGGCCTGAACCTGGATGCCCAGGTTTCAGTGGTGGCCAGGAGTGCACAGATGAAGGTAGTTCGCCAACTGTGTCCATTCATAGAGATGTCTGATCTGGCCATGGTGACACATACTTTAGTTACATCTCGTTTGGACTACAGTAATGTTCTCTATGTGGCCTGCCTTTAAAAAACATTCAGAAATTTCAGCTGGTGAGGGGTGCTGCAGCCAGACAGCTGACCAGGGCCAGTCACAGAGAGCATGTGACACCCTTGTTACAACAGCTTCACAGGCTATCAGTCCGTTTCCAGACACAATTCAAAGTGATGGTTATGACCTACAAAGCCCTATACAACTTGGGACCAGGCTACCTAAAAGACCGCCTTCTCTCCCATATGAGTCTCCTTAGGTTTTAAGATCTTTGAGGGAAGCCCTTCTCTCAGTCCTGCCACCATCAGAGTTACGTTTGGTGGGAACACGGGACAGGGCTTTCTCAGTGGCCACTCCCAGCCTCTGAAACTCCCTGTCAAGGGAATCTAGGTTGGCTCCCTCTCTGTTGCCCTATCACCATCAGGCAAAAGCATTTTTATTCAGGCAGGTCTTTGGCATGTAAGGTGGCCTGTTGCTGAGGGGGCTTAATTGGTTGGGTACTATTTCTTTTATTGTTGTGCTTTTATTTTTGTTTTTCTGTCACCTTTTAATTAAGATTTTGTTTTTAATCTGTATTTTATTACTGTTAACCTCCTTGAGCACCATTTTGGTTCAAAGGCAGGATATAAAATAAATAAATAATATTATAAGCTATTGCCAGAGATTCAAAAAATGCTTATCTACAGCAGATGTCCTTCACAGTCAGCTTCATGCCACTGCTGGCATGGCTAAGATGAATGATGTCAGCTGTGAGTGTAACCCCTATGAACAGGATGGGAAGAGCCCTCACTCAGGGGGAGAACAAGGAGGAAAAAGAGTCAGCTTGTGTTGCTGGGAAGCTGAATGCTGGAGAACTGATTAATAATTATGGGCTCTTATCACCTTGTGTAAGGTAAACTGAACTGCTATTTGTTTATAGCTGAACTGTAAGGAGAGGAGGAATCATTTTTGTATCTCTGGCATTTGTTATATTTGTATTGTTTTTGCAGGGCTAAGACCTTGCAACTACAATTTATAAGCTGCCATTTGTGGTTGTCCTGTGGTCTGGAGTTAAAAGTATCTACAAAAAGACTACTGAAGTGTGCAGCATCTTGTGGAACCGGAGGAACATTGTGACTGGCTAACTGCAAAGTTGCAAGCAAGAATTCAATATATTTCTGTCTGGACTCAGAAGGGCTACTTGTTGCATTTATTTGTATCGGGCAACTGCTGCATGTTTTGTATAACTATGATTCTTATTAGAGGTATGTTTGTTCATATCTTTGCCAGTTTTATTCTAGTTAAGTCCCATAGAACCCACATGAGCAGAGGTTATATGAGCAGTACTAATTTGGGGATCTCCCCAGGTATGCCCAACCCCACTAAACTCATCATCACAAAGGCAGCCAGACAGCTCCTCTAGTGGGGATGCCCCTAAAACCTCTGTCTTTAGCCAGTCACTCACCCACAAATTAAGTTCTGAATTAGCTGGTACACAGTCATCAGTGCTAGGCTGCGTACTCAAGTTTGCTACCTGTAAAATGATTGCCTGTCCTGCATCCCTTAATAGCGCCTACAGCACTTTAATGTCAGGCAGCAATTCAACAACTGAACCATTTCCCAGCAGGAAATGAGTAAGATTCACTATCCACATTTCTACCAGTTATGCAGATTTGTGGTAAAAAGCCCAGGAGCCCTGCTAGAAGGTGATGACGGGGTGTTGTAAAGAAGCATGCTGCAAATTACCCTTGAGCTTCCTCAAACACTGTAGGGGAAAGGGTGGACTTCTCCCCTTTGATGTATGCTTTGTTCTAAATGGCACCACATTAAAGATTGTGAATGCAAGCCATATTTAGGCTTAATGCATTCAGTATAAGAGGGTCAAACAACAAAACACTTTCCACGTCTCTCTTTGTCCAATGAATGTGGCCTGTTCTCCACGCACAAACACACACACACACACAGAGAGAGAGAGAGAGAGAGAGAGAGAGAGACCAGCAGATCCTGGAATGCATTTCAAACTTTGGAGCTCTTTGCCTAGAAACAATCTCTGTGGTGCAGAGAGTTCTCTGGAAGGAACGGGAAAGGAGCAGCTTTGCAGAGGGCCGATCTGGTCTGCCGCCCCTACTTCAAGCAAGGGTCTTTTCCAGAGAATTTTCTCTTCGCATTAGGTGGCCAAAATATTTGAGCTTCAGCTTCAGTATCTGTCCTTCCAATGAGCACTCAGGGTTGATTTCCTTTAGGATGGACTGATTTGACCTCTTTGCAGTCCAGGGGACTCGTAAGAGTCTTCTCCAGCACCACAGTTCGAAAGCATCGATTATTCGGCACTCAGCCTTCCTTAGAGTCCAGCTCTCACAGCCATACATTGCTATTGGGAAAACCATAGCTTTGATTAGATAGACCTTTGTCGGCAAGGTGATGTCTCTGCTTCTTACTATGCTGTCTAGGTTTGCCATAACTTTCCTCCCAAGGAGCAAGCACCATTTAATTTCATGGCTACAGTCACTGTCTGCAATGATCTTGGAGCCCAAGAAAATAAAATCTGTCACTGCTTCCATTTCTTCCCCTTCCATATGCCAGGAAGTGATGGGGCCAGATGCCATGATCTTCGTTTTTTTTAATGTTGAGTTTCAAACCAGCTTTTGCACTCTCCACTTTCACCCTCAACAAGAAACTCTTTAGATCTTCTTCGCTTTCTGCCATTAGGGTGGTATCTTCTGCATATCTGAGGTTGTTGATAATTCTCCCGGCAATCTTAATTCCGACCTGTGATTCATCCAACCTGGCGTTTCTCATGATGTACTCTACATATAAGTTAAATAAGCAGGGCGACAATATACAGCCTTGTCGTACTCCTTTCCCAATTTTGAACCAATCGGTTGTTCCATGTCCAGTTCTTACTGTTGCTTCTTGACCCTCATACAGATTTCTCAGGAGACAGGTAAGGTGGTCTGGTACTCCCATCTCTTTAAGAATTTGCCAGAGTTTGTTGTGATCCACACAATCAAAGGCTTTAGCATAGTCAATAAAGCAGAAAGAGACGTTTTTCTAGAATTCTCTTGCTTTCTCCATGATCCAGCAAATGTTGGCGATTGGTGTCACAGGAGACAGGTAAGGTGGTCTGGTACTCCCATCTCTTTAAGAATTTAAATGTCTTTGCACAAAACATTCCCTTGATATCTCCGATTTTCTGGAACTCTGCATTCAGTTGGATATATCTTCCCCTTTCTCCCTTGCTTTTCACTTCCCTTCTTTCCTCAGCTCCTTGTAAAGCCTCATCAGACAGCCACTTGGCTTTCTTGCATTTCTTTTTCTTAGGGATGGATTGAGTTGCTGCCTCCTGAACAATGTTACGGACCTCCGTCCATAGTTCCTCAGGCACTCTGTCTATCAGGTCTAATCCCTGAAATCTATTCCTCACCTCCACTGTATACTCATAAGGGATATGATTTAGGTCATACCTGAATGGTTTAGTGGTTTTCCCTATGTTCTTCAATTTAAGCCGAAATTTTGCAACAAGAAGCTCATGATCTGAGCCACAGTCAGCTCCAGGTCTTCTTTTTACTGACTGTATAGAGTGTCTCCATCTTTGGCTGCAAAGGACATAATCAATCTGATTTTGATATTGACCATCTGGTGATGTCCATGTGTAGAGTCGCTTCTTGTGCTGTTGGAAAAGAGTGTTTGCTATGGTCAGCGTGTTCTCTTGGCAAAACTCTATTAGCCTTTGTCCTGCTTCATTTTGTACACCAAGGCCATGCTTGCCTGTTATCCCGGTGATTTCTTGACTTCCTACTTTAGCATTCCAATCCCCTATGATGAAAAGGACATCTTTTTTTGGTGTTAGTTCTAGAAGGTGTTGTAGGTCTTCATAGAACCAATCAACCTCAGCTTCTTCGGCCTCAGTGGTTGGGGCATAGACTTGAATTACTGTGATGTTGAATGGTTTGCCTTGGAGTCGTACTGAGATCATTCTGTCATTTTTGAGATTGTACCCCAGTACTGCTTTTCCCACCCTTTTATTGACTGTGAGTGCTACTCCATTTCTTCTAAGGGATTCTTGCCCACAGTAGTAGATACAATGGTTGCCTGAATTAAATTCGCCCATACTTGTCCATTTGAGTTCACTGATTCCCAAGATGTTAATGTTCAATCTTGCCATCTCATGTTTGACCACCTCCAGCTTAGCTTGATTCATTGATCTTACATTCCAGGTTCCTAAACAATATTGTTCTTTACAGCATCGGATTTTCTTTTCACCACCAGACACATCCACAGTTGAGTGTCCTTTCGGCTTTGGCATGCCACTTCACTCTTTCTAGCGCTACTTGGAAATACCCTCTGCTCTTCCCCAGTAGTATATTGGACACCTTCCGACCTGAAGGGCTCATATTCCGGCGTCATATCTTTTAGCCTTGTGATACGTTCCGTGGGGTTTTCTTGGCAAGAATACTGGAGTGGGTTGCCATTTCCTTCTCCAGTGGACCACATTTTGTCAGAAGTCTCCGCCATTACCTGTCCATCTTGGGTGGCCCTGCATGGCATAGCTTATGGCTTCACTGAGTTACGCAAGCCCCTTCGCCACAACAAGGCAGTGATTCATGAAGGGGGAGGCAGCCTTACATGGATGCGAATAGGGTAACTTAGGTGATCTTCTTTCCCCATAAAGCAAACAATTGTATACCCAGTACATCTCATCCAGGTGCAGAAACCTGCTTCCACACGTGGATTGTTGTTAAATGGGATGGTTGCATGGTATGCATAAGTATTTATCTACCTGGAAATCAAGTCCTATTGAAAGCAATGGGTTGGTTTAGAGTAGACTAACTTAAGCTAATTAGGGCGCAATCCTATGCAGGTTTAGACAGAAAAAAGCCCTACAACTCCCAGCATTCCCCAGCCAGCATAGTTGGCTGGGGAATGCTGGGAGTTGTAGGACTTTTTTCTGTCTAAACCTGCATAGGATTGTGCCCTTACTAACTTAAGCCCCGTCTATTTCAATGGTTCTACACTAAGCATGACTAAGGCTGGCTCCAACACATTATGTTTATGATATTTAGGATCAGAATGTAAGAAAGGATGAATGGGTCTCATGGCTAAAGGGAAAAATGGGGATAGAGATGTGTGCACTTAAAAAAGCAATTAAATGCCATGTTTTAAATCATACAGCTTTCTCAGTATTTTAAATCATACTGCTATCTCAGGCCTTTCTCAGGCCTGTCAATGGCTTTTTAAATTTTACCTATTAAAATAACCTATTAATTTTTAGCAATAGCACAAATATGCCTTTGTGAGAACAAGCCTATTCACATAAACATTGTGATAACTCCACTCAAATTCAAATGCAACTAGGGACCTGCATTTGAATTTAAAAGAAATAAATTGGGTTGGTTCCCCAGATACAACAATTATAGCAACGCAGCTACAGTGATAAATGGTAATTGTAAATTAAACAAAGATACATGCATGCCCATCTTTCCCTACTCAATTTCCGAAGACTGCTCTCCCAGCCTATCCTTGCTGCCAAAGAAGGGGAGAAAGGTGATGAAAAAAAAGAGAGAGGAGAAAGGGAAGACAGGGAAGAATAAAATACAGGCCATTGTCCAATTTGTCTGAAGAAAATATTACTGAAGTGTAGAGTAGAGGTGTTAGCCACTTCTGAAAGCAGTAACAAGAATATTCGCTTACTGTTATTCAGCCATCTTAATTGTGTATTTAAATGTTCTCAGTACACATCCCAGCATTATAGAGATGAATGGTAGTTCAGAAAGGGCTGGATAAGCTTGATTAACCACTGGACAGTTTGTCTTCAATAAAAAAGAAGAAAAGGGGGGGTGAGTAAAAAAAAAAAAAAGGGGGTAGCGTGCTGTATTGAGAGCATCTCAAATGCAATTTGCTTCCCACTAGAACAAGCAGAGCTAATCTTCCACCTCTCACTGAGGATGGAGAAATTAAAATGCTTATTCGTCTCCTAAATGTTTCCTTCCAGGCATGAGAAAAAATTGATCACATGAGTAGTTCTTGTAGTTAAATTCTAAATGGTGAAACCTACCTTTTTCTACTGCTTAATTGAATGACACTTGTGAACATTCACTCTGGGACAGATCCACAGTTAATTCATGCCCACTGAAAACCACTTGGTACACAAAGAGGACGTGCAAGTGACTCATGCACTTTCTTTCATGCTTTTAGATTGTCACATGAAAGGAAAACTTATGCATCTCCCCAATATGGGTACAGCTTATGCACCTCCACATAGGGATGATACACAAATTCCACTTAACATGAGATTCCAAAGTATGGAAAGAGAATGAGCGTATCAGCTGCATATTCTTTTTCCATGCTTCCACATCATATATAGTCATCCTAGATTGAAGATTGAACCATTGTTTGATTCACTGGTATGCAGATCTGTCATTTCAGTTGCAAAGCCAGGAGGAAGGCCAGACTAATCCTTGGAGCAGAGCAATATGAGGTCTTTTTATATTATGTCTGTCTTCACCTTAAATGACTTACCAAGTTCACTATGGATAAATTGTCCAAGTATCAGAACAGAGATAGGGTAATAGAAGGATGTATTTATTTAATTAATTTATATCCCACATTTCTTCTAAAGAATGGCACTCAAGGCAACTAACAATAAGATATGAATTAAAACAAACCTTAATTTAAACATAGCATAAAAACAAATAAATTTAAAACACTACAATCAAAGAAATAAGCAGCACCAGCCAATTAAAAAAACCTTCTGCAACAGACCAGCTTATATGCCAAAGGCCTGCCTGAATGAAAATCTAATTGCCTGCTGGAAGAAGGACAACAGGGAGGGAGCCAATCTAGCCTCCCTTGGCAGGGAGTTGGGAGAAGCCACTAAGAAGACCCTCTCGCATATCCCCACAAAACTGTGTAATATGTGCTTTGCCCTTAAAAGCTCATACTCTAGATAAAAATAGAACAACTGTTCACATGACCATGGTGATCCAGCAAAATGTGGAATGTGTAATTATAAATTACAACCCGTTCAACGGTCAGCGAGCTATCATGAGTAGCCATTTTTCATGTCATGGCAAAATATATAAAGAATGCACCTACCATCTTCTCTCATGCCAAGATTGTATCTTTAGTGTGCTTGACAACATGGGTTGCAAAAAGACCTGTGCCTCATGATCTTGCCAAACAGTAAAGATATATATGGCACATTGCCAAGGCCAATCACCTTGCCAAAAGTGGTATTAGTCCAAGAGCCTGTGTCAAAAAAAACTATGTCATAAGGTACAAAAAGTTTGATTACCTGGACATCTTACAAAAGTTGTGGCATCTCCAAAACTGCCACTCTTATGCACAACTGCTGGGGCATTTAGGGGGTGGGAGCCCCCTAAAACCCCTTTTCAACACCAATAATTACATCATAAGGCAACATGGATGAAAAAATCAGTATCTATTGGGGAATATTTTATATAATTCAGAATGTCCAATCTGACTGACTTTGTTGGGGCATACCCCCTTTCTGACACCTACAAAAAGGGGATCATTAATTATGTCAGAAGGTACATGGCTAAAACTGGTAATGCTTGGTGGATATCACCTTCCTGTATCTTAAAATATATAATCTCACTGCTTTATGTGGGGCTAACCCCAAATCAAACCATTTAATATGATCCGAGTCATACGAATTTCCACTGTACTGGGTTAAGAAAGGAGTTAAGTATCGCAGCTCCAGAAACATATCAGTACTTCTGTTTTTTAGCTTACAGTAGAAAAAGAGCCTCATTAATCACCAGGTGCCACCAGACAGGAAACCATGGAATCCTCTACCAAGTGGACCAATTTCAGCCGTATACCTTATGTGCAGTTCTTGGACTATATCTTGTGGAAGCGTCATTCACTTGCACACATGACAAGTTAGTCCAGCATTCCCCAACCTGGAGCCCTCCAGAGGTTTTAGACTACAACTCCCAGAATTCCTGACCATTAGCCATGCTGGCTAAGGCTGATGGCAGTTGGTCCAAAACATCTGAAGAACACTAGTTTGCAGAAGGCTGGTTTAGCCATCATACAAATAATATCTGAGACATACTAACGGAGTGCAGATTCATAAACAGATAAAACATAATTTTACCTGAAGAGCTGCTGTTTCAATTAATTATTTTTTTTTCTAAAAGCATGGAAGTAACAGCATGGTATTTTTTTAAACATAATTTTTATAGCAACGCTAAAGTAGAGCTGTAACATAATTTATTTAGAGATAAATTCCAAAAATGTAGCTAGGTTAGTTTTCTTTAGCAAAAAAACAAAACAAAACTAGACCTTAGTAACTTAGTAACTAGCTTAGTAAAGTGAAGCTTTCATTAGAACCTCATGATCTCTTGCCTATGAAAGTTCCTATCATTGATTTTAACAGTGGAATTCTCCATTATAAGAATGGCAATGCCTTCTATAGTGTAGTAAAACTTATTAACCCATGATGTTATCCTGCTGAGTGTTTCTCCACCCCTGTCAGTAACAGCTAACGGTAAGGAGCAAGAGCTCAGAAACTCACAATATAAGGATGTCAGAACACAGAATAACGGCACAATCCTACTCAGAGAGGCGGCCACCTCCGAACTCAGAGGTGACTGCCTATCCAATGCAGGGCAGGAGAAGCACAGAGGGGATCATTCCCTCCACACTTCTCCTGTGCTGCATTTTCAGCTAGACAGCCAGTTGCGGCTGTCTAGCCACAGGAGGGCTGAGCGAGGAAGGAGGATGCTGTACGACACTGTCAAGGGCTCCTTGGAGGGCTCTCAGTCTAATCCAGTAGCCAAGTCCAGACACAGACAAAGGGATTCTTTTCAAAGCTTTATTCTTCTTTTACAACTTAACAGCTCTACAGGTAGCAACTAGAACTGAGCAGCAGCATCCCTATGCCCTAAGTTAGAACAGTTGGTCCCTGTCTTAAAAGCAATTACTGGCAGACCCCTGAATATAAGGACTAGGAAGAATCCCTCCCCTTTTCCCTTGGATCCTCTGGGCGCAACCATTCTTTTAGCGCCAACCGGGCGCTACGCCTCCTTTCCGCGCTCTCCATTTGGCACCGCTCTCTGCGTCTGCGCCGCGCATCCAACCAGTCTGCTATCAGTGCTGGGTCACTCCCTGGACTGCTTTCTAATCTAGGAATGTGGGTGGGAGGAAACTCTGTCAGCTGCGGGCCCTGGGAAAAAGGGGCGCGCTCCTCTCCCAGGAGAGACTGCTCTTCCTCCGAATCAGAACTACTCTGGGATTCTATGGGCTCAGTGTCCACCCTGACAGACACGTTGGATGTGTTGTACTGGCATTTCCGCCCTCCACGCCCTGGAACGCCCCTTTTTGGCTGCTCCACGCTCTTCTTGCAAACACAGAGGATAAGGCTATTCCATGCTGCCTCCGAGGCAGCGCGGAAACGCGGGCTCCGAGGTCAGTTCCCAGAAAACCAGATATCCTGTGGCCATCTAGCTGCTGTCTAGCGGCCATAGGATTGCTCCCTCCATTTCACTACTCATTACATATGAGAGGACACTGGAGAGAAATCAGTGGGACTAGTTTTGGCAGCAGTATGGTATTTTTTGTGCTGTTATCACTCTGTACACAGCTTTCTAAACTTTAGACTGAAATTTCTTTGGATAAAATTCTTCACAAAAGATTATTAAGGAAAAGGGGTGAGGTGTATGCTTTTCAGCCATGGATTAAAATCTAGTTCAGAAATTAGGCATAGGGGAAGAAAAAAGTAATACAAATAATGTTCAAATTGCATACTAAATAGAATTTACTGGTTAATAATCTAAGGTTCAGTGACAATAATGTGTTTAATATGTTTGTTAAAGATCTTCAAGAAAAGGTGAATAATGAGACAATGAAATTTTACACTGGCAGCAAAGTGATCTACATAAGACAAAACTGGGAGAGATTGTAAGGCAAGAAATAAATCTACCAAAGTGGTAGATAAGATTTCAAGCACAAAAATGGATTTAAATGCACATAAGGAAGAAGTATTTAAAACACATATACCCACCAATGCAGGTTCTGAATTCATAGCAAATATTTTAGAAAACTGGGTTAAAGCTGTAGATCCAAAGCACTACCAGGGTCCTGCTGATATCTCTAGAAGTGGTTGGGTAGGACTGCAGTGCTTGTGTGGGGATGCAAATGCACATATGATGAGGATGCACAGTCTTCAATGTGCTGCCATGGTAAGGAGCTTCTCCACACAGGGCTTTTATCCTGCTATTGAGACTGGTTATTAACAGACGTTTGTGGGCCCTTTAGATGACATCGTCAACCTCCAGGGCGTCTCCCATACGAAATTACCTTTATTCCGTTTTTTAAAACAATCAGAGATAATGAGCTATCAAATTACAGCGCTTGAGTTCTGCTTGGGTTCCCTTGTGAAAAGGGAAAAGCCACAGTAAGAGGAGCTAAACCACAGCACCATCTAGTGGCTGTATAATGAAACATATGGAAGACTCAGGTAAAGGGGGGAAAGAAGCAGAAAAGTGGGGAAGGAAGCGGGTGTAAAGGGACTCCATTGTGATCCTGCATTTAAAATGGAAGCAAAAAGCTCCATTTTAAATGTGGGATTTTAGCCTGGTGTAGAGATGCTCAGGATCTTGCGATGCTTTTTATCATGAAGCTATTGTTGAGCTTGAAAGATTGTATTAGTGAGGCCATATTTCCCCCATGGAATTTTATTATGAAATAAAGTTAAAAACAGAGGCAACCAAAAAAAGAAAATAACACACATAACAAGGCAAAAGCATGAAAGAAATAAAGATACTCACTGATAATAATTCTCAGTATATCATGGATATGTTTGTGGAACAGCTAGCCTAATGAAAAAGTTAACGTATGTTCCATAGAATATAGAAGGTCATGCCATTGATTATATATTAATCATACCATTTTAAAAGTAAAATATAGGAAGTGTCATAATATGAAAAAGTATAAAACATAAATTATTTAAAACTCAGCATTTTTGAAGCACTGAACTTCACAAACTACTGTTGATTATATGGGTATTTGACCGGTTCAGAAACTTGAGAAACCAGATCTGTATTGGAGAGAGTTTCACATTTAAAGGAAGTCTAAAAATAATTTGAAATAAAATAAATAAATAGCATTTAAACTAGTTACATACCAGCTGAATTTTTTGGAAGGGAAGAAAGTATAGCGAAGGGCATGTGTCACATCCTTAGTAATAATAGGGTATTAAAAACTATTTACAAAGTGTAACTAATCTTAGAAACTTCCAATTATATCCTATTGAGAAGGAAAATACCATCTTCCTAAATAAAATTCAATGCATTAATAAATAAAAGTAGGCTAGGACTTCACCTTCAGTGAAAGTAAAATAAACAAGAATTTCTGTGCTGAGGCATTAACAAATCGTCAGGTAAGTCAGAAATGTCCCCAACGTTTATCTATACCATACTATGTACACTGCATAGGTACTTGGAATCATATTGGGATGTTCATCCTCTCTTGAATCATGGATTCAGTAAGGGGTTTCTTTGATGGCAGGGTACATAAAAATGACCATACACTGAATACTGCATCTCAACATCATCTGCTTCAACTAGTTTCTCTGTTTTTGTTTTAAACTAAGGATATATTACTGAATTCTAGATCTACTTTACCTGTTTGTTTTGTCTTCCTGAAGTCACATCCTGAATTTTGGTCTAAACAAAAATAAACTAAGAAAGAGCAGCAATATGATACTTGACAAAACAAACAAACAAAGTTGGATGCTTTGAAAGAAAGGGAAAAAAGAGGAGTCCTTTTAGCCTGCCAACAGTTACAGGTCTGTATTTTTCTATGAGGTTGCATGCATTTTTAGATGAGTCTCATGATACTACCAATTTTATTTGGAGTAGTACAATAGTATGTAATGACAAGTAGTATTGTTCAGTATGAAGGCTTTCAAATGATTGAGGCTCAAACTATTTGTGACATCAGGAGAAACAATTATTAAATCCAGGTCTGACCAATCATGTATAAAGCATGAAGTGATGTCATCTGATTTAAAGAACCAGAGTAACACATTCTTTCTCCTATGTCTTATCTTCCTCCATAGTCTACCACCCCTGGCACTGAGCTCACTTCCAGTATTAGAGTTTTACTGGGGGGAAGTGGAGTATGAGCCTGTAGGGTCATATGCCATGGCAGAATGAGGGTTTAGCACATGGCTCCCAATACACTCCTATGTTTGCCAATTGTGGTACAATGATATGACCTGATACCAATAAAGCTCCTTCAAATTAAAAATACCCCTGCCCAAGGCTATTTGTTTTAAAAGCACCATGAAGCCTTCTCTAGAATCACAACCAGTTCCAGGATGCTGGCCCAGTGGAGGCCAAATTTCTGAAGTTCTAGCTGTACGTCCTCTTAATGTTTTGCCAGAAGGAAATTAGAGTTTCCACCTTTTTCATTCTAAAATCCATATTAGCATAATACCTTTATTAGGGCCAACTCAAAGGTCACAAAATAGCATTCCAGAGATTCTGAGCTTTTAACAACTGCAAGACAGGAAAAAACCTATGACAGGCATTGAGCATGTTCCAGGAAAGGTGGCAATTCTAATTCAAGTAGATTCATGTGCATGACATTCAGTGAAATACTATTATATTTATTTATTTATTAATTTCTTGCCACCTGGGAACTCCAAAGCATCTTACTGCCAATTAAAATGGCTTTCGATACCATCGACCATGGTATCCTTCTGGATAGGTTGTCTGGGTTGGGAGTTGGAGGCACTGCACTACAGTGGTTCCGCTCCTACTTGGATGGCCGATTCCAGAAGGTGGTGCTGGGAGATTATTGCTCTGTGCCATGGCAATTGTGCCATGGGGTTCCACAGGGCTCTATTTTATCCCCCATGCTGTTTAACATCTACATGAAACCGCTGGGGGAGGTTATCCGGAGGTGTGGGCTGAGGTGCCATCAATATGCGGATGACACCAGCTCTACCTCTCTTTCTCATCAAACCCAGGTGAGGCAGTGGCTGTTCTGAACCAGTGCCTGGGCACGGTAATGGACTGGATGAGGGCCAATAAACTGAAACTCAATCCAGACAAGACGGAGGTACTGTTAGTGGGTGGTTCATCTGCCCAGCTAGGTGATATTCAACCTGTTCTGGAGGGGGTTGCACTCCCCCTAAAGGATCAGGTTCGTAGTTTGGGGGTGCTCTTGGATCCAGAACTGTCACTTGAGGCACAGGTGAACTCAGTGGCACGGAGCACTTTTTATCAGCTTAGGCTGATATACCAACTATGCCCTTATCTGGACAGAGATAGCCTAGCTACAGTTATCCATGCTCTGATAACTTCTCGTCTGGATTACTGCAATGTGTTATACGTGGGGCTGCCTTTGAAAACGGTCCGGAAACTTCAGCTGGTCCAAAATAGGGCAGCAAGATTGTTAACAGGGACTGGCCTGCGAGCTCATATTACGCCAGTACTTTTCCAGCTGCACTGGCTGCCAGTCCATTTCCGGGCCCGATTCAAAGTGCTGGTGTTAACATTCAAAGCCCTGAACGGCTTGGGGCCAGGTTACCTGAAGGATCGCCTCCTCCCATATGTGCCTGCCCGGACCTTAAGATCATCATCAGCGGCCCTTCTCCGTGAGCCCCTGCCAAAGGAAGTGAGGCAGGTGGCTACTAGGAGGAGGGCTTTTTCTGTTGTGGCACCCCAGCTCTGGAATGAGCTCCCTGGTGAGGTTCGCCTGGCGCCTACATTGTACTCCTTTGGGCGCCAGGTGAAGACCTTTTTATTTTCCCAGGCATTTTAGCTTTCTAAATTTTTATCTTTGCTGTTTTAAATCTGTATTTTAAACTCCTGTACTGCTGCTAGGTTTTATTGTGGTTGTATTGTTATATGGTGGTTTTAATGTTCTATATATTTTAAATTGTTTTATTGTGTGTTGTCTGGTTTTAATTTTTGTGAACCGCCCAGAGAGCTTCGGCTATTGGGCGGTATAGAAATGAAATAAATAAATAAATAAATAAATAAATAAAATTAAAACCATTCCAGCACAAATAGTCAGCAAAATAAATTAAGATATAGCAAAAGCATAACTAGTTTAAGCAAATTACAACCAACAGATGTAAAAAGCCTGGGGAATTAAAAAAAAAATTAAAGGCAGCTAGTGCAACAAAGGAATAGACTCACGGCCAGGTAAACTTCTGTAGGAGGGGCCACGACAGAAAAAGCCCTTTCCTGGTCACCTACCTTACCTCAGACAACAGGAGGTCTCAGAAGAGGGCCTGCAAGGCATGTTGTAATGCATGGGCAGAGTCAGGTGGGAAAAGACCACCAGCTGAAAAAGAATCAACATGGCTTCCACAAAGTCCTGTCTCACTAACCTTTTAGGGTTCTTTGAGAGTGTCAGTAAACATGTAGACAGGGGTGATCCAGTAGACATTGTTTACTAGGACTTCCAAAAGGCTTTTGACAAAGTCCCTCACTAAAGACTCCTGAGCAAACTCAGCAGTCATGGAATAAGAGGACAGGTCCTCTTATGGATCAGTAACTGGTTAAAGAACAGAAAGCAGAGAGCAGGAATAAATGGTAAATTCTACCAGTGGAAGGAAGTAAATAGTGGGTTCCCACGGGGATCTGTATTAGGACCAATGCTTTGCAACCTGTTCATAAATGATCTTGAATTAGGAGTGAGCAGTCAAGTGGCCAAATTTGCGGATGACACCAAATTATTTAACGTGGTTAAAACAAAAAGGGATTGTGAAGAGCTCCAAAAGGATCTCTCCAAACTGGGAGAATGGGCATCTAAATGGCAAATGCAGTTCAATGTAAGCAAGTGTAAAGTGATGCATGTTGTGGCAAAAAAATCCAACTTCAAGTATAACCTGATGGGATCTGAGCTAGCGGTGACCGACCAGTAAAGAGATCTGGGGGTTGTGGTTGACAGCTCAATGAAGATGTCAACCCAGTGTGCGGCCACTGTAAAAAAGGCAAACTCCGTGTTAGGCATAATTAGAAAAGGAATTGAGAATAAAACACTTCAATGTCATACTGCCCCTATTCAAATCTATGGTGCGACCACACTTGGAATATTGCATACAGTTCCGATCACCGCACCTTAAAAAAGATATTGTAGAGCTGGAAAAAGTGCAGAAAAGGGCAACTAAAATGATCAAGGTGCTGGAGCATCTCCCCTGTGAGAGAAGGTTACAACAGCTGGGATTGTTTAGCTTGGAGAAAAGGAGGGTAAGGGGAGACATGAAAGAGGTGTACAAAATTATGCATGGTGTGGAGAATGTGTATAGGGAGACATTTTTCTCCCTCTCTCAAAATACTAGAAACGGGGGTCATCCTATGAAGCTGATCAGTGGGAGATTCAGGACAGATAAAAGGAAGTACTTCACACAGCACAGAGTTAAACTATGGAATTTGCTACCACAGGATGTAGTGATGGCCACCAATTTGGATGACTTTAAAAGGGGGTTACACAAATTCCTGGAGAAAAAGGCTATCAATGGCTACTAGTCTTGATGGCTATGTGCTACCTCCAGTACCAGAGGCAGGGAGCCTATGTCCGCCAGTTGCTGGGGAACATGGGTGGGAGGGTGCTGTTGCACTCATGCCCTGCTTGTGGGTTCCTCATCAACAGCTGGTTGGCCACTGAACAGAATGCTGGACTAGATGGACTCTTGGTATGATCCAGCATGACTCCTCTTACGTTCATCCTTAAGATACCCAGGCCCTAAACTGTTGAGGGCTTTAAATCTGTGCTTAGATACAAAGCAGGATACAGTGTCATTGCTTTAAAAATTGACATAATATGTTCCATTTACTCGGTCCCAGTTAGTAATATAGATGCTGTATTTTGAACCAACTGCATTCCAAACAGCCTCCAAAGGCAGCCCCATGTACAACAGATGGGATACTAAAGGATATGGATAACTGTGGCCAGGGTATTTCTGTCCCAGGAGAGGCCACAGCTGGTGCACCAGCATTAGCTGATGAATGGTACTTTGTGCTATGGAAGCCACTTGGGGTTCCACAAAGAAAACCAGGGCCCTGTCTCCATGACAACAGAAGGAGAAGGAAGGAGTGGCTTACCCACATTTTTCAAGGTCCATGCAGGGCTTTGGTCCATGCAGGGCTCCACGGGCACGTGAATCACACCATTCTAAGCCGCTATACAGAACATACTTCCTGGTAGGGTGGGGGGATTGGAGTGAACGTCATCTGACTGGCAAGAGCTGATCAACCAATAAGAGAGGCTTCCCTCATCCAGGCTCTCCCCCCCCCTTTCGATAAAATCTTCCTCCTGCATCTTGATCATTTCAGTAACTCGGAGTGCGCATTTCAGGAACAAGCCTCATTGAGTACAATGTGAGTTACTCCCGAGTAGACACTAATGGGTTTGTTGTGGAAAAGAGAGCAGTAAACACAGGGATGGGGAAACCAGCCCCCGTTGAAACCTGATGCTGCTCAGCATCACTGTAATGGAGGTATGAATTAGTTACTTCCGAAGGCAATATACCAAGCCACGGAGAATCGCAGGTTCAGTAAAGCGCTTTACACGGTTGAGGGAATCAGTGCTTTAAAATCTCTATTTCAATTCAGGGAGATCTCTGTACATTCTGATGTGTGCAAGCTTCATTGAGCACAATGGGAGTTACTTCAGAGTAGACACTAATTGGTTTGTGCTGGGAGACAAAGGGGACAGGAAACACCCCTTTATCAGCGTCATAGTGAAAGGCACACCCCTGGGCAGGGCTAGCATACCTGAGCTAAATGCAGGGGTTGGGGCACACAGCCACCATACCAGGGAGAACCTGACTTAAGGAAAAGAATCAGAGTTTAAGCAGTTTCAGGAAATCCGGTTTTTCCCTGATAAGTTCCAGGGTGGCTGCTGGATGGCCACGATGTCATGTATCCCTAACGACCTCAACATGCAGCCATCTCGGAGTAAATCGCTGGTGGAGACACCCCCCAGATCTAGCAGCACTGAGCACTCCCAGATTGTGAACCTCACACTTCAGTTTCAGGAAAGTGCAACCTTTCCAAGAATGGGATGAACACCAGCTCCCAGGGCAAATGAACCACCCACCAAAAGTACTTCTGCCTTGTGTGGATTGAGCTTTACTTTCTTGGCCATCATCCAGTTTATTGCTGAATCAAGCTCCACCTAAACCAGATAAAAAGAAAAAATAAGAGTATCTCACCATAATAGAGTAGGCTGGAAAAGGAATGACTATGCTGGTTCCATCAATCCTGGTTGCTGGCAGGCATACCCCATTAAATATTTTTGGAAACCTTAGCTTCACACTCTACATTTCCTATCACCTAAAAAACATATGTTCTTGCATTTAAATGTAATGTTTGTGTGTGTGTGTGTCTATCTGTCTGTCCGTACACACACATACACTTCATTGTGTTATAGTAATCTAGTTCCTGGGAATATATTTTTCCAGAATTTCAAAACTCAGTATAGCAAAGCTGTATTATAAAAAGAAAGAAAGCTGAGATTTTGCCAACAAAACAGGGTACACTTCAAGAAAATGATTCAGTATCTGTGATTCAGTATACTGCAATATACACCAGCAACCAGCAAGCATAAAACGAAAACATACGATATACAGTTGGAGTCTTTCTAGTTCTGGAGGTGGGTATAAAATTACTTTTCTAGGGAGCAAGTACAGGAAGTAGTGAGTAGAAAAGAACACAGCCCTATCTACTTCTTCTGGACAGATCTATCTGTTCCCTTGACTCCCACATATTTACTCCTCTGGTGTAAAGGCACATGCTCTAAAGCAAGAGTGCTTACTTAAGGTCACTATAAATACATTAGTTATGACTCTGCATATGCACTCTTGTTTTGTACATTTTTAAAAATGTCAAACCATGGAGAATCTGCAAAAAAAAAAACCCACCAAGTACACCACACACCATTGAAGTCAGCCCACCACTATTCTCCTGGATGTAAAGGTGTGATACACTTGTCAGAGGCATCTATCTAGAGCAGGTCATGCAGGGGTGCTTTGAAAAACTGCTGTGCTCCAGTGAGGGCAAAAGTTGATGAAATGTGTTTGTTTTTTAATTATGTATTGATTAATTTATTAGCTGCTTTTCTATCAAGAAGGTCATCAAAGTGGCTTACAGACTACAATTAAAAGCATAAAAATATAAAATACAATTACAATTAATCAATGAACACATTTAAACTAACCATCCTTCAAAGTAGTAGAACCACTGTGCCTCCTAGTCCCAAGCTACTTAAGCAGTCCACTCCAGAAGCATGCCATTGTCAATGGCAATGTCAAATGCTGCTGAGACGTTCATGAGAATAAACATGGCCATATTCCCCCATCTCTCCTAGAATAGGTCATCAACCAAGGTGGTTTCTGTCCCACATCCTGGACAGAAATCAGATTAAAATTCATCTTGGTAAGCCATTGCATCAAAAGTGCCCAGAGCTGATATGCCACCACCCACTAGACCCACCTGTGTTTGGTGAATGGTGGATATAGCTGATACATTCTATGAGATTTAGACTCAGTTCGCACATCATGGCAGCAATTCCTGGGTTAAACAATCCAGGAATTGCAGGAATGTGTGGAGCACGTGAGCTGCACATTTGTCATTTCTGCTTTTGTTTAACAATTCAGAAATAGCAATTGGGTTAACTCTGGGTTGTTTAACCATAAACAACCCAGAGTTCTGGGTTCACACATCATGAAACAAAACCCAGGAATTGGGCGTTCCTTGGTTAATTAAAAGTGGAAATGACAAATGTGCAGCTTGCGTGCTCTACTCATTCTTGAAATTCCTGTGTTAAAGAACCCAGGAATTGCCACCCTGATGTGCGAACCAAGTCTTAGGCTGCAGTCCTATGCACACTTACCTGGGAGTAAGTACCATTGAACTCAGTGGGGCTTACATCTTGAGTAAAGATGCATAGGATTGCGCTGTTAGGCATTATGAAGACATCTATCTTGTGCAAAGCAGATAATGAAGTTTGTTATGAAAGGCATGGTGTTGTTTCGCTTTTATTTGCTTTGAATGGCTTTTTTATGTCTTTGCAGATAAACTATAGTAAACCAGCAATTTGTAAGGAAATTATCAATGAGGTAGAAACCGAGGGCAGTGCAGTGCCAGCAGGGATAACTGATTATGAAAACTTAAAGGAAAGCAGGGGGCCTCAAGGACTAACAGCACAGATAATTTAAGAAAAATCTGGATGTCAAATATCTGAAAACAGAAACGCATTAGAGGGAGTTAGTGTGGGAAGGAATTACGGGTAAGGGTTTGGAAGTGATAAATTAATTGTAGAAAGGATTCCACCAATTAATCTTCAGTAAAACCAAAAAAACAATATAGTCTTAATATTTCTACACTTCCTGCTGCTAATTATTATTATTAACATCTCCCACATTTCATTAACTTGAGGTATACACTCTTGTAAATCAAATGATCATGGAGAATAACATTTTGAACTAATGTAGTGTCTTTCATCCAAAAATACCAAATGTCCTCAAAACACTGAGTGGACTGGATGCTGCTGATTATTATTATTATTATTATTATTATTATTATTTCTATATGACTTTCCACAGAGGTATCAAAGCAGTGAACATGAAATGCAATGGCATCAGACCAACAATAAAATATAACAACAAAACAATACGAAATTAATCAGCAGTAAAACCACACACACAACTATCAATTTCAATGATAATTTTATTGGTAATTTTATATTGACTTTATAATAATATATACAATTTAAAATAAGTGTACAGGTTCCCTATAAATTGGACCTAAAACCCAAAGAATGCGACATACACACACCATACCTGGCACTTCTCTTAATCCCCCCCCCCCAAAAAAAAGAATGTCAGGGAGAACACTGCTAGAACTCTTCTCCCTGGCATCTAGTTTTCTACCAACATTTTTTTGTATACAAAAGGTGGAATGTTTAAGGGGGGCACTTATGCAATCGTGTGAAGCGCCACCTTCAGTCTGGAGTGGTACAGGTCAGAAATGGGTTTATATTCTCAAATGTCTATGAAAATTAGGCCAGTGACAGTATAAACGGGGTATTTTGTACATTGACCGGTCACTATGCGTAATCTCCAAGTACTTTAAGTGAATGTGGGCAAACCAGCAGTGTAAAGAGAACTGCCTGATAGACAGAGAAACAGAGAGAGAAGATTGCCATTAAAAAGCAAGATGCACTATAATCTGTAATATGCCAGCCTCTAGTCGAAATACATATTCTGTCATACTTTTAAATAATAATACTGAACTGGCTCACATGACTAACTAAAATAACACAATGAAAGTGCAAATTGACTAATATTCCAGCAGAGGAAAAACTGTAACGATGTTACTAAGGGGGGCTAAAATACAACCGCATGGTGTTGTGTAGATTATCAACAAAACACTGAATCAGAGGTGTTTCCAGTATATGGTCACATGGTATTGTGCTAAACTAGACCTGCTTCCAGTGTCTTAATTCTACTTGTGTGTTACAAGATTCTTCAAAAGTATTCAAAAGTTTAATAGTTTAACCTATATAAAATATATTGTACTAGCATCAGCTTAGGCACACCTTAAAGCAGTTGCAAGGGTCTTTACAGCCTGTGGATTTTTGAATAACTGAACTTGTATGGCCCTATTCACACATAACGGTGACAACTCATGGGTTGATTAATTGTAGGTTATCTTTGGGTTATTTAACCCATGATTAACCCATAGTGTCTGGCTTCACACGTCACAGAGCAACATCCAATTGAGCTGGAGGTTGCATATTCAAAATGGATGAATGCAACCCACTGCTATTATATGCAAACCAGGTCATAGTGTCATACTGCATGCTATTCATAGCAGCCCAAAGTTCTGGGAACAGTTTGGGAATTTTGATACCTTCTTCCATGCATAGTGATAATTCCTTTTGTTACCAAAAAAAAGTTGATACTAAATGTGCTAAATTTTACATAACTTAACAATGATCCTATTATATCCCATTGGCTGAAATAATGAACTGTATCCCCACAAAAGTGACTCTTCCGTCTATTGTTAGTAGCAACAAGTTTACTTGGTCAAGTAGATTGAAACATCACCTTCTACCTTCCTACAGACATCAGATGAAGTTTGAAAAATAATGATAGTGCATCTACCTAGCAACTGTGCATGGCCAAAGCTCAAGGAAAACAGCAATTATTCCTGACTACATGGTTCCTTTCTTTCTCTTATACTGAATTTTCAGAAGAAAGGGGAAATAAATTGCAATAAAATGCATCTCTTTTTTCTATATTTTTGTATTTTCAACCTATGTTTAATTTCCAATTACTAGCCATCCTAGGACTATATTGAAGGGTGGAGCAAAATGTAGATTACATGGATGGATGGATGGATGGATGGATGGATGGATGGATGGATGGATGGCTGCTGCCAGATTTGGATGGATGATTGATAGATGAGAATGGATACTGAGGATTCCATTTTACTCTTCCTAACTTGTATACTTTAACCGTCATCATCCTAAATACTCTGCTATGCATCAATATTTGTTTATTCATGTGTTTCAATTGTCCCTCTTTTAATTTTGATTGTTTTTAGAACTTACTGATGTGTATTACTGATACAGTTGGGTGTTCTTGTTTGTTTGAAAGTGTATTTCTCATGCACTTACACCTTTTTTCCCTTAAATCAGATCCCTACCCACTCACTTTCCCACATTCCATTTCTGTGTTGTTGTGGCAGATCTGGATTTAAATGTATGGATCCACTGCCACCATGTCTAGCTTGGCCCTCACTAAAGAATGTCAGGTTTAGGTTTAACTCATTACCCTTCTGATTATCAATCCACAACCGTTATTTTGGTTGGGATAAATGGACAACCTTTTTCCAACTGCTGCCCTGTTATATCCCAAAACTTGTGTTTGTTTGTGGGAAAGATATCCCAGGTTCTGTTCAAAAAAATTCAAAGAAGCTAACAATGATAAAATTCAAAATTGGAACAAAATTATAAAATGATCAAAACAAAGAAAGCAAAATAACATCAAAATATTAAAAGCAAGAAATAAAAGGTATAGCTCTATTAAACAATTAAGCACCAAACAGATCAGTAACGGGGGAACATAGACCTTTTTCTAGACGAGGCTGTTAATCAGCTGTTAATCCGCTGTCTCTACTTTTGCAGTCGTCGCAGAATTGAGATCTGAGCACTACATAAGGAATTTTTGCTTTCCACTACATAACCTCTAAGTGGCGCTGTGGTGTAGCAGAATAGCACAAATACACAAGAGGAAATCGTGCTTTCTTTCACTTTCTTTCTTTCTTTCTTTCTTTAATTTCTTTCACAATTAAATGCCTCATTTTCCATGCTCAAAAAAACCCTTCCAAATGTGATCGTTAGACACAGAAGCAAAACTGGAGGGTCATGACATCATCTAATGAACCCATACACAATGGTATCTAGAGAATGATGAGCGCATATTAAATGCCTCCTGTAGAAAAGCCCATAGGCCTATCACAGCAGCAGAAAATATTTAAAACCATCATCAACCAGTTCCATATGTCTTTCTGAAAAGCAAGGTTTTTGCTAGGTGTCTAAAAACACTCGGTGATCAAGGAGTACCATCGAACTGTGAATGTGTGTCTTCAGGAGCAGTGTAACCCCATCCAAGAGAGGATGCACACCTATCCCAAGTTGAGTGGGGGTCTGCAAATTCAGGGATACATGTGCAACCTATCTTGGATGGGGTTGTACTCACCAGGAGGACACAAGTTTGCAGCTTGATGGTACTCCTTGATCTGGTGCTGTTTTTAGAAACTCAGGGCTTTTCTACACAAGGCTGTTAATACGCTGTGTCTACTTTCAGTTTTTTCACAGAATTGAGATCTGAGCACTACAGGAGAAGCATTTCCTTTCCTGCTTTTTCACTACATAATCTCTAGGTGGCACTGTGGTATAGTGGAATAGTGCAAATACACAAGAGGAAATAGTGCTTTTTTTCACCATCAGAAATATTACCCAATTTCCCCTGCCCTAAAGAAACTTGTGGGAAGTGCTGTTTGCAAAAGAAGTGAAACTGGAGGGTTACAACATCAAGAATCCATAAACAACCATGAGTAGGGAATGACAAACACCCAACAAATGCCTCACGTAGAAAAGTTCTCAGGTGGCAGCCGTGATTAGAAGTGCCTTCTACCACCTTCACCTAGGGTGCCAGCTGTGCCCTTTCCTGGAACAATCAGACCTGGTCATGGTCATTCATACTTTACTAACTTCCAGACTAGACACCTGTAACATGCTCTACATTGGGCTATACTTAAAATGCATATGGAAACTTTACATGGCTAGTGTAAAATGCTGTGGCCAAACTACTGTCTGGGTTAGATTAGTTAGACTTACTATTTTGGTTCTGAATTGGTTACCTCTTTGTTTCCTGACTTGATTTAAGCTTCTGGTTTTTACCTTTAAACCCCTAATTGGCTTGGGACCTGGGTACCTCAAGAAGAACCTGCTCCCATATGTAATCTTTTGGTTGCCTTGAGCTGGAACAAAACCCCAAAACACAGAAACTGGTAACAAATTCAAAATAAGGGGCTCAATAATCAGGCACTCAAGAAATTATTTTGACAGAGAATGCAGGTTTCTCTCTGCTCCAACTATATTTACAGAAACTATATTTTCCAGTGAGCCATCTGAAAAGAAGAGGAGGACAAGCAAGAGAGAACAGAAGGTGGAGCCTAGGACTGGTAGTCTTCCTGATGCTCAAGTGGGTGCTCACCCACCCATGCACAAGTTGTTGTCCATCCACAAGACCTCAGTGAAAAAGAGGCTGGAAGCTTTCTGTGTTTCCTTAGCATTGCAGTTTTTCCTTGCTGCTGCCATTCTACCATCTATCCTAAATAGGATCAACTGTTTTCTTTTTTGCTAAGAAAAAACATTAGCTTCTTGAAATAAAAGTGAGAGCCAGTACTCCTCAAAGCATGCGAGAAGATGAAGAAGCAAGAAACACTTGATCAAAAAAACAAGGTCAAGTATTTGGTCAAAAGCCTACAATATATTGGTTTGTTCTAGAATCTTTTGTTGATGAGCTTCTTCTCAGTAAAAATACAACTATTCTTCTGTGGAGAGAAAAACAACAACAACAGGGCCAGAACTACACCAGTTAGCAAAATAGTGTTTGCATTTCCTGCTTAGCAACTGAGCATAGAAAGATCCTTTTCTGGACTCAAATTCGTTCTGTCCTCTCAGTGATCAAATATGACTGACAGCTTCTGGAGGATAGTTATAGTTAATTGTTTGTTTTCTTGTTTTTATCCTGTTGTATTATTTTGTTAGTTTTAAAAAAAACCTTTAAAAATTCAAAAATAATGTTTTTTAAAGTACGTTGTATTCATTTTATCGAGTTACACTGCAAGCAAGTTTGATTTTATTCTTCATGAAATATATCTAAACTGACTCAAAGTGTCTGACTCTGTTAATGAACAACTTTTCAAAGTTAAGATCTGAACCAGAACTGAACCAGAGGTTTAAAAATACTGATAAACCTGAATGAACCAGGACTGAACCCAGATGACTTCAATTTATATGCCATCTTTCCACACAAAAATTGTGTTCAGGGTGGTTGGCAATATATGAAACAACACATAAAAAACAAATACACTGATTAAAATGTCTACAACAACAACAATAATAATATAACGATGTAGTTCAAAATAATAAGTAAAGGTTTGACTCCCTGCTTACTCACCACTCCGAACAATACTGCTGCCCTGCATTGAACAGATGCAATCGGGATAGAAATATAAGATTTATTTGGCTCCATGTTCAATTCAATTTCTCATGAGTTTTCTTCCACCGTTATCCAACTTGTTTCATCACTCCCAACTCTGTGGTAAACCATGGAGCCATATGAGCTCTACTAGGACAAGGACCTTTGGAAGTGATTGTTTAACCACCCACATTATCTCCAGCTTTCAGAAACTGACCAGGCCATTTACAGAACTGACAACCATATCAGTAGGAAAATCCCCCAGAGCCATCAAAAAACCATTTGGATCCAGCAGTCTCTGGAGACATATCTTCTTAATATATTGCTCACACCTGTGGATTAGAGTAGCCATCATAAGGCTAAATCTAACCAGGTTCTGATCTGTCAATGACAAAAGAGTTATACTCTTTCCTCACCTTCTTATCAGTATTATCCTGCTCGGCACACAATACCAAGTCAAGGACGTCCACACCAGTGGAGCCAGATATTAACAAAGACAGGCCATGGTTGATATGTTGGTTATGAAATCCTGAGCCACACCTCACAAGAGGTCTCACCATGAAAGTTGAAGTCTCCCAGGACCAAACTGGGGGTCTTTAACACCACACCCAAAACCTCCTGTTGGCTCAGGTAGGGAAGTTGCTAGGTAGTGTGTTGGGCAGTACACTAACAGAATCCCTATTCTTGTGCACCCAACACCAGGTATATTCACACCAAATTGTTGGATTGCTGGAGTCAGTACTTGAAAAGAAACATGAAATCACAGTTGACTATGGTGACTTCCCCTCCGCACCCCTGGGTCTATTATACTGTATTACCCAAACCCCAGCAGACATAACTGGAAGAGTTGAACACACACATATTCCCTCCCTTGTCTGTCCAAGTCTTGGTTATACATGCCAGGTCAGCATGGTCATCCAGGAATGCTTCCATGGTGGGTTCCTAGCACTGCCAATGAGAAGGCATTGTTCAGCTATTCTGTCTTAACAGATTTTCTGCAGTAAAAGAAATGACAGAAGAAATGGCGGGAAAACATGGGAGGGTTACAAGTGGAAGATGTTGACATCTGGACCCCCTATAAAATTCCATGAATGAGGCAGGATGATTGCAAAATAAAAGTCTCATCTGGAAGTATCCCAGGATTAAATCCTGGATGGCCACTGTTTCCCCATTTAGCAACCTGACATTAAGCAACAGTACCATAATATCCAATAACTACCCACCTAATTCAGCACTCACAAATTCAAGCAGACTGAGACCATGGTTTGTTGCCCTATGTGGGGTTTGTCTAGCAGACAATCAAATGAACAAATCATGGTTGGTTTTCTCAATCCCTAAATTGCTTCTTTTCCTCCTCCTTTGCCCGCTCCCTCTCTGCATCCCAAATGCCTTTTTTGGTGCTGTAGCACTAGCATGTAGGGCAGCTAGGTTTGGTGTTTTCTTTTTACTATTCTTGCCTGCCATCTCTGTAGCCTGGCAAAACAGCCCATGGTTCTGGGTCCACACGTAAGGACAACTCATGGTTTAAACAACCCAGAGTTTACAACCCAACAACAAACCACAGATTCTCTTTCTGGGTTGTCATGGTTAACAAACCATGGTTTGTTAGTGTAGCTGGGTATGCATATTACAACAGCCCCAAATTCAACAACCCATGGGTTAAATAAACCATGAGTTAGTGTCATCAGTGAACAAGGAAAAGCAACAATAACCCCCTCTGGGTCGAAGCCTTCTGTCTTGCTGCAGCTCAGTATCCCCACATACAGCCCATGCTCTCGCTATGTGCGCAGATGAATTTTCATATGAATTCTCAGAAAAAAAGGAAGACCAAATAAACTTCCCACTGGGGCAAAAATCCACCCTCTCACCCTTACCTTCATTCTGGTCTTGGCAAACAAAGATGCGAATGGGTAGGCTGTCAACCTCAAGCTTTACGCTCATTGCTGCTTGACACACAGCACATTTCTGTACATGGAGAGTAAGGAAAAAGTGTATGCCAATATCAGAGATGTCAGGAAGTATCTGTTTATCACTTTGATCTGGCAATTGCCCAAGGTAAATTATGTTAAACTCCAGCAATTATTTGAGCTATCTGATGATGTCATTTCTCTTCTGTTACTTTGTGGGCTGTGAAAACTAGTCAGCTTCCTTACTTCAGCCAATGAAGTAGTTTTGCTGTTCTCATCCCTTTGTGTTAATCTTACTCTTGCTTTTCAAACTCCATTTAATGATGTGGCCCTGACCTGACAGCATGCTTTTTTGGCTCTCTCCTCACCACAATCTTCTCATTTTGCATTCCGCCACCCAGGTAGATGATGATGGTCTTGTTCTCTTCACTTCTAGCTGTTTGATGCTGCCATCTTTTTGATGTTGCCATAATCTCTTTCTAGCATACTTCTCTTCATTCTCTAGATAGGCAAGATTAGATTGCCTATTGTCCAGTTGTTAAGTCATGTCCGACTCTTCGTGACCCCATGGACCATAGCACGCCAGGCCTTCCTGTCCTCCGCTCTCTCCCGGAGTGTGCTCAAGTTCATAGATAGGCATTTTCTAGGCATTCCCTAGATGGGCATGGCTCAGAATGAAAAGGTGGGCTGCTGGGAAAACCTCTAACTCAGTGTTAGAGCATAGGTTTTTGAATGAATACGGTCCCAAGTTCATATATCTCCAAGGGTCTCCAGTAGTTGGGCTGGGAAAGACCTGGAATGAGACCCTGGACAGTTGTTGGCCAGTTTTAGAGTACACGGTTCTGGGCTAGATAACAACCAACAGTCTGACACTGTATATGGTGGCTGCATATCATCATTGGTTTTGTAAGTGCCTAGAGCAGACTACATAGTTTGCAAAAGGAAAAAAGAACAGGCCCTTGCCAACAGGTTCAAAAGAAGAATCTTGGAGGAAATGGGAGGGAAATTTGTGCTAGCTGAGAGAGAGTAAAAGAAACAAAAAGAGTTAATGTATACGACAACTAACCTATGAGTAGGGATTTACGGATAGTGTAAAATCCATTCTGTCTGTGTTTTGCAGATTGTCAGGTGCCTTTCATTCCATTATCCACCCATCACCAGAATTGATTTTTTTTGTTGTTTCTGAATTTGCACAAATTCACAATCGCGCAAAGTCAAACATGCGGAGATACACAAATTCCCCTGAAATTCTAATTTTCATGCTTTGGCCTATGGGGGAAATGTGCATTTTGGATGGGCTTATTTTGCGTATTTTTCAATGACAAAATGTGTGCAAAATTTGGGGAAATTAGAAACACCGGTCCGCAAGTCCGCAGAATCCGCCCCAGAGGGGGAAAGACGGTCGGTCGGATTCATAAAAATCTGAATCCATTTGGTTCTGTTGTGGATTTCGCCGACATCCCTACCTATGAGTGCCAAAAACAAAAACAAAATCAGTCACACACAACAGTAAGGAAGCAATGGAAGAGAGAAAACATGAGTTTTAAAATATTTAAGGCCAGGGAACAACTTTATGAGCTTACAGAGGGGAAGAATCACCTAAGGCAGGCAGGAGAAGCAGCAGCACTGTCCATGGTGCTCTGAAACATGTTGCGACACTTCATCATGTAAGCAGGAGTATTCCAAGGCTTTGTTAAGGACTAATGATGGTGCACATGGTGGCTTTTTTATGTAGACAATCCAAAAGGAACCAGCAGTGCTGGGCCTTGGGGCTGAACTCTAGGGCCCCACAGTGAGGTGGTCACCCAAATAACGACTCCAAGAGCAGCAGATGATGGGGGCAGTGGCAAACGGGCCCCACGTCAACATCTGGGCACGCCAGGTACCCATGCAACAGCAGCTTTTCTTTTCATTTTTAAACATTTAGAGTTAGGGGGCGTATACATGTGCATGGTTACAGATGCTCATGTTATTATTTTTACTTTTAAAAATATTATCCTTTTATACAACAAAATGGTGCTTATTCCAATCTAAATATGTTTAGCATCAGGGCCACAGACGCAAATTCACTTGCATTCATATAGTCATGACGGTGCGATGATTTAAGTGAGGTTAAAATGCAAAATCGCACATGCTCAGAGTGTTCTTTTTTTATTAGGGTTGGCAAACAGGTGTGTTGATTTGTTGCTCTAACATATCAGGAATGTAGAAGCAGTTGTAAAGCACGGAATAGTGGTGGGGGAGGGGAGAGAGAAATGTTAGTTGCATGAACTGAAGTAATATTTATGGGCATCTAAAGAGGGGGTCCCATAAGACCATTATGTTCAGGGTCTAAAATGATCTAGCTGCACCACTGAGAACCAGCACTTGAGTCTTCACGCTATTGTTTTTCTTGTTGGCATTTAAGTTAAGGAACAAGGCTTCCAAGAAACTGGGAGGCTTCTTACAGAACTGGCCTGCTGTGATTACCCGGCTGAGGTCTGTGGCTCTGCCCCCAAGTGGCAGGCTTTGAGTAGCAACCATGGGGCAGCTCCATCCTGTGTTGTAGATCCTACTTTGAGCAGGGGGTGGACTAGACGACCTCCACAGCCCTTTCCAAACTTCTTTTTATTCTTTAATCACCACAGTACCCTACGCTATAGGCCACCTGGTTTGCCCTGAGTACTGGTACAGAGCCCCATCAGCAAAGTTTGCCGGAGCTGCCTGCCGCCTCCTTAGTTGAAGAACGAGGAGTCGTCCATTCATGTGTGATAACGTATAGCCATGCTCTTTCCTTGCCCATAGGAAAACTCCTAAGATTTTAAATCTGCGGTTAATATTTAAAATATGGCATGGCTGGCCTTTGGCTTGCGCTTGCCTCCGATGCGAGCGTGTCGTCCGTGTGTGCAGGAGCAGACGCGCGCGGCTGCCAGATAGGGGCTTATTATTTCTCCCAGCATTATCAGCTCTGTTGACCCAGCTAGCAGGCCTGCAAGAGCGCGCGAGCACTAGAGGTAGAGGAAAACATGTGGGCCGGGACGTGCTTTATTTACAGAGCAATTATCGCATCGCCTTCTTTCACAGCAATATAAACCTGCCGTGCTGTTTGCTTTCTGCAAAACCTATTGCCTTCGTAGAGGTCGGGACGCTGGCCAATCCTGCAGCCTTCGCTTCTCCCCCCCCCTCCCGCCCCCGAAGAAAGGGCAAATACACACTACTGTGACTGTTTATTAAAAGGGGGTGGGAAAGAAAGGGGGGAGGGAGGACAGGAAGATCTCTGGGCCGAAGATCGCCGAGTTTGTTTGCAGAGCAGAGAGACGCCTCCGTTTGAATGCCAAAGTTGCCAGGCGAGGTGAACGCAAAATGTCCACGGAGAAGCGGCGTGCCACCTCGAAAGCGCGGATCGGATCTGTGCGTGCCCTGGAGGACGACACCCGCCTCCAGAAGTGTTGCAACAGACGCGGCTTCGCGGGCCGGGAAAGGGGCAGGCGTGGGGTTGCGCGCGCAGCGTGTGCCTGTCGCGGGACGGGGGAAGGGGGAGGCCGGAGGGGCTCCGCGCGCCCTTGCTCCGAAGTAGCGCTACGCCGGAGGTTACTCTTCTTCCCATGCGCTCGAAGGAAGCGCGGCCAGTGCAGAGGCGCGCAGGGCAAGGGAGCCCCCTCCGTGCGATCGCCTTCTATGAAATTCTTGCGCTTCCGAGCGGCCACTCCGGGACTGGAGAAGCCGGGGTCACGCCAGCAGTATAGATTCAAAATCAGTATTGTAGCCCCTGTTGAACGACCCTGCCAACCGGCCTCCACGCTGCGCGGGGAACCGGCGCCCAATAGAGCGTGGTAGACAAGGGGGCTGAGGCGATGTAAACGCATTACGCGGCTGAGAAGCAAAACTGAAGCGCGGTCCGCGATGGTGAGCGGCGGCGGCCGGCGGTCCCCGTGGCCCTTCCCCGACGGCAGCCGGTCCGTTCCGGAGCCCTTGTGAAAACCGAACCTCCGTCCTTATTAGCGATTCGCCCAGGTCGGAGGAGGGCATCGCGAACACACGCGTGTCACTCGCGAGCCAGAAGGAGCGGGGCCTCTGGGCTCCTTCCAGTTCCGCCTGGCTTGTTATCCTCGCTTGCTCCAGGTTTTACTTCTGGTTGCCTCTGAAGGCTTTCGCTCCTCCCTTTTGAAATCCTATATTAGCTCTGGCCAAAGCTCGGTAAGAAACACAGCTCATTGTTGGGAAGTGCGGGTGGGAAACTCGCGGGAGAGTAAAGCCAACGGCGTTGAGTGTGTCTGCAAGGCGGCAGCGGCGATTATTATTTTTATTGTTATTAATCATCATCATCGTCCGCTCACGCAAGTCCAGAGGAGGCGAAGAAGAACCGCTTGCTCTATGCGGGGAGGCTTTTATACTGACTAATTTTTCGTCCACACGTTTGGAGCAAAAGAAGAGCAAGAGAGGGCGTGAGGTGAGTGGCGGGCGAAGCGGTCTTTTTGTTTGTGTGTGTGTGGGGGGGGGCTTTTTCCTGAAGAAAAGTGTAACGAGAACCAGGGGAGCGGGAGGGGAATTAGGGGGCTTTCAGCAGGACTCCCGAATTGCTTGCGATGCAGTCGCACTCGCATCGCCAGCAGCCCTTGCAGACTTTAATTCACAAAGTTGTTGACAAGGTCAGAGAGACCTCTCTTCTATCTCTAGTTCTTATGTAAGCCTTTTGGGCTACGGCGTATATATGTGCGTGTGTATATCCAGAGGGGAGGGAAAGAAATGCGGAAGGGGGATTGTTGCAGGCGTGCACGCTCATTTGGCTTGTAGGTGTGCGCGCGTTGCGGGGGGGGGCGGTTTCCTCCGCGTTTGCACAAGGTGCCTTCCTTCCTATCTCAGGCTTCAGCAAATGAACCCCAGCCAGGCTCATTGTAAGACATATTTTTGTTAGGAGCAAAAGAACCGGCCCGGGGTGGGTGGGGTGGCGACAGCACACAGATGCCTGCTCGAGATTGTTTCCTTGGAAGAGATACGGCACTGTGAGGAAGGGAGCATTGCTGGTGGCAGGCTCACGAAAAAAGCTTATCTCTCTTTCTCTGTCAACATTAACTTTTAAAGGCTGGAAATGGCAGACCACATGATGGCCATGAACCACGGGCGCTTCCCCGATGGAACCAATGGGCTTCATCACCATCCTGCACATCGAATGGGAATGGGTCAGTTTCCTACCCACCACCACCAGCAGCAGCAACACGCCTTCAGTGCCTTGATGAGCGACCATATACATTACGGAGGTGGAAATATGAATGCAAACAGTGGGATCAGGCATGCCATGGGGCCAGGAAACGTGAACGGAGGGCATCCTCCCAGCAGCATGCCACCCACGGCAAGGTTTAACAATTCCCAGTTCATGGCTCCTACAGTTGCCACCCAAGGGGGGCCCTTAACAGCCAGCATGCAGTTGCAAAAGCTGAACAACCAGTACTTCAGCCACCATCCTTACCCTCACAACCACTACATGCCGGACTTACACCCTGCCAACCATCAGCTGAATGGAGCAACCCAGCATTTTCGGGACTGCAACCCCAAGCACAGCGGCAGTGTGCCTGCCTCTGTGCCCCATGTTCCTGCAGCAATGTTGCCTCCCAATGTCATAGACACTGACTTCATAGACGAGGAGGTCCTTATGTCCTTAGTCATAGAAATGGGCTTGGATCGCATCAAGGAGCTTCCTGAGCTCTGGTTGGGACAGAATGAGTTTGATTTCATGACAGACTTCGTTTGCAAACAGCAGCCCAGTAGAGTGAGCTGCTGACTCCTTGCAAAACAAAGGACTTTTTTATCTGTATGAATGAAAAACATTCCCTCTCTAGACACAGTATTTCAAAGGCTTTAGGAGCTTGAGTATCTGGGAAGCAGAATAAACTATGAGCTTGTATAATTTTTTTCTTTTTAATTTGCTGCCACTTCTTTATTTTTAAGCTTGGACACTCATTTCTGCCCTCCCTTCCCTATAATAATTTTTAACTGGTTCAGTCTTTAGTATTTCACAATCTCCCATCTCTCTCTTTCTCTGCTTAATTTTCTCACTGTTAACATGCCAGTTATTTCAATTGTTAGATATGAATAATGGCAAAGTGCTTAATCTTGTGGATTTTCTGTAGGCTATCATTTCAAATGACTAGAACTGCATTCAAATTCTGAGTTAAAGGACAAAAAAATATTGCATTAGTTGGTTGCATGAACTTCAGGGTAGATTCCTGCACAAATACTGCCCTCTTGCTTTGTTTTTAACTATGCATTGCAGTGATGCTAATTTTTTAGTCTGCTAAACTGGAAGCTTAACAAATGTGGGCCAAACCCTCCGTGATCAGGAAAAATAATACTGTTACTTAAATTCTGTCTGTTCCCCTCCCCCACTCCCCCATCTGTACAGACAATAATATAGTATGAATGGAATGGTCTCTATCTGTTGGGAAATATTTCACTGGTCTTTTACTTCTATTTTGGTTCTGGTTCTATCTTCAGCATATTTTTATTTTGGCATTGTGCTTGCATAGTTTATTCAGTACATGGGGGGGGAACTACTGTGTTGAAAGCTTTTTAGGAAATTTGACAGTATTTTTGTACAAAACTTTTTTTGAGAACATACTTGTTAATTTATTCTATTTTAATTTGCCAATGTTAATAAAAAGTTAAATGCATTAATTTTTGCAAGGTATCAATTTCCAGGTTTTTTTACCTTGAATTTATTTCTCTTCTCACCTCCACCCCCTTCTACAATATTTGATACATATAACCCGTTTAACTTGTTGAGCTGTTGGGTTGTGTGAAACATTCTGAAGGAAAATCTACTTGACACTATTGTATGCTATATGTCATGATCAGTGCAGAAAGTAAAAAGGATTTGAGCCTAATTATGACTTCACAGTCTCATAAGTAACATTGTAACATGCCTGTGTGATTTTATCAAAAGTGAAAATGCCAAGAGGCAACAACTTCGTGATTTGCCAACTTACTTGCTTTAAATGTAGTTGTCCAGAATTATGATGCATAAAGTATTTATTCTATTTATCTATTAAACTTTAATTTTATAAATACTCTCACTTATCTATCTATAAGACTTGATTCTTTATGTAAATTTATTTTCTTTCATATGGAAGGATTCCATAAAAGACATGCACTGGAAATTTTGTTCCATCTTCTAGTTTCTTGTGTCAGGCATAAAAATGCTCTTAGTGAATTATAAAAATCTTGTATTGAAACCCATGAGACTTCTTGACAGAGGAATGGGACAAGAAAGAAGGGCATCAGAACTCTGGTATTGGTGGAAAATGTTAAGCAAAGCTGAACCAGTTTTATTATAGCCTAGGTTGTGAATGCTGACGCTAAAAGTGAGTAACATCCATATTTTGGCATAGAGAGCAAAAAATATTTACAATATCGCAGGAATGTTTTATTGTTTAAGGGAAAATGACGTGTCAGTTAAATACTAAAGTAAAGGATCACATTTTTAACAATGCATATAATTGTGTTTAACAAGATAGCAGCTGTTGAATACTGAACTGACACCTCACTCTCCTACCTATTTTGTTGAGTGTAATTCAGTTTTATCACAGACATTTAGAAATACCCCTCTCTCTTATAATAACTTCAAAACAAATTTGTCATGTTCTAATGTTTGAGCCTCCATATGGGAGAATATGATGGAATAAGAGTTGCTGTGTTAAGTCATATATGTCCATTGGACTTCATATACAATAGAGTTTGTATCAAACTGGAAAAAGGCAGCTAGTTGTAATGTCTAATGCTACCTTCTGCGCTTTGTAGATTCTAGATTAGTGTCAGTGAGGTTAGGTATGTGTGTTTTCTTGGTTTTTATGTCTCCCCACCCCCTTTTTTAAACATGTGGGTTGGGCTTATCCAGAACCATTTAATCTCTCAGTGCACAACATTGGCTATGTTGCTGATGAGGGGTGGGGTAAATGGACAGTTTTGCCATGAGGCAAACTGGACTAGATAATTTGGTTTACTTCAGACTTTGGTTTGAAGATAAGTAGAAACATTCCAAGTGATTTCAAACATTAACAAAGTGACAGAAATATGGGCCAACAAAACCAATCAAGAGCAACTATGTTGAAATAAGAACATAAGTCATTATTCTGGGTCACATGTGCCTGGTTTCAAATTGTAATTGCACAGGCTTCAAACTACCTCACCATTATGTTAGGATTTGGTATTTCTGTAGTACCTCCCAGGAAGCCTAAATATAGCTGGATTGAAATCTTGTACCAGTTTATTTCAAGACTTGTTTCAATAAACTGTATCTTTGTCTTAGATTTGACAGAGGTCAAGCACTGACCTGGCTAGTTTGGGATATTTAGCCCAGAAAGTCTGTGTATCCAAAAATGGCTGGTGGACTATAGTTCTATAAATATCTATCCAATTTATTAATCAGCTTTTTGGTTCAACTTTGCTTTAAAAAGCATGCTTCTAACTAGGTGAAGTAGTGTTGGGATTTAAATATTCTGCATTGGCTTTACACAATAGCCTTCTGCTTTGGGGTCGTGATAGACTTTTGTTCTATAAAGTCTGAAGTTCCCATGCCAGGTATTCAACCCTTTGGCAGTCAATTCTTCCATTTTAGCCATTCTATAACTTTGTACTTTTTAGTCATGCAAGAAAGACTTCCTGTTGACATGTGCCATGCTGCATAGCAAGTTGCGATCAATGTCATGTGATTATCAAGCTTCCAGAAATGCTGTCAAGTCGAGTTTAGGGGTGCACGAAAGTCACTTACCTGGTCTTGCAGCTTTTCGCGGTGGGGGGGAGGCGCTTCGCTGCTCTCCCCCCAAAGTTCAGGCCGGGGGGGGAGGCTTCCCGCCTCGCCCGGCTGAAATTCAGGCCGGGGGGGGGAGGCTTCCTGCCTCGCCCGGCCGAAATTCAGGCCGGGGAGGAGGCGCCTCGCCCGGCCACAAAATAAAAAGGTTAAAAAAAACAAAAAACGCCCCTGTAATAGGCTACGTGATGATTAACGTAGCCTATCACGGCTAGATTTGCAAAGTCAGCCGTGATAGGCTACCTAAATCGTCACGTAGCCTATCACGGGTGACTTTAAAAAAAAAAAACGCATACGCAAATGGCGGCCCCCATAGGGAGCCGCCATTTGCGTTCCTTATTTGGTCGCTGTAGTCTACGTAAATCTTTACGTAGACTACAGTGACCAAATAAGGAACGTGAATGGCGGCTCCCTATGGGGGCCGCCATTAGCCGTACGCGCTTTTTTTTTTAAGTCAGCCGTGATAGGCTACGTGACGATTTACGTAGCCTATCATGGCTGACTTTGCAAATCTAGCCGTGATAGGCTACGTTAATCGTCACGTAGCCTATCACAGGGGTGTGGTGTTTTTTTTAGTTTTATTGGAATGGCGGCGGCAGCCGGTCTAAAGATCGGCTGCCGCCCCCACCCCTGACGAAGACGCGACGAACCACCGCCGGGACCCGCCACCAGGAGGGACATTCGGGAAAGGTAAGTCCCGTCCCGGGGGGGGGGTGCGGAGAATTTTCCCCCGAAACTTCTTCGGGGGGCCGAACACGTTGGCGCTCGGCCCCCCGAAGTTTCGGGGAGAAATTCTCCGCCAACCCTAGTCCAGTTAAAAAAAAAAAAAAACAACCCAGTTGACGCTTATATTAAACCTCTTTAAAGGGAGAGCCATTCCACACATTATATGGCAACAACCCCAGATTTAAAAATTTAGTGTACATTGGCTGTAGTTCCCTGTCAAATCTTGGCTCTTTGAGTTTGTGTATGATGCATATGTTTGTCTCATTCACACATTACATTCCTAAAGTACACCTACACAGCAATCCTACACACATTTACTTGGAAGTAAGTCCCATTAAGTTCAATGTAACTAATTCCTAATAAGTATGTTTATTAACCTTTAAAGCAACCTTAAGGTTATGCAACCTTAAAAGATCTTGCTGTCTGAAGCAACTCTTATACTTGAGAGCAGCCTTCCCCATCCTGTTGCCCTCTGCATGTTTTGGAACTACAATTCCCATCAACTCCCATGCTGTCTGGGGCTGAGGGGAATTGTAGGCCAACACATTTGGAGGGCACCAGATTGGGGAAGGCTGCTCTAGAGAAGCTTGGAGTTTACTGAGTCAGATGAGTCCAGTTTGTTTTGTGACAGACTTTCATAACAGCATAACAAGGGTATTATACATAGAACTGAAAAGCAACATTTTCATACCATTACTCTGGTCCCATTTACTGACTCTGAAGTAAACTTACAGAAGCATAGTCAAAGTTTGAAATCTCAACTTCTGGAAGGAGAGAATGGGTCCAAGCTGCTACATACTACCCTGCATGGTTTCTCACACGCACACACACGTGTTAAAACACTTCCATTTGATGAAAGTATTTAATGATAATATGTGTGCTGGCCTAGTTTACTAGCCAGTGCCAGATTATTTTGCAAGCTAGATTGGAGGTGGCAGTGGGGGTGTTGCATTGCTGTTTTAAGTTGCTTATAGTACAGGAAACTTGACCTCTGTACCTTGGCTCTTTTTCAAAAAGTTCTAATATGCTACATGAGCTCTACTGTTCTGTAAGCCATGGCCATAAATAGTCACAGTGCTTTATTTGCAGTGGAGATCAACGATAAGCCTCTGTGTGCAGAAGCAGCACAAAAGACACTTGTTAGGAAAAAAGGTGCTGATTAATAAAACGTCACTCTCTTGCAGTTGGAGGAAAAATATGGGTGATGGCCACTTTCGCTGGTACTGAGAAAGACATCATGCTGCTGTGATGGATCAGGCAAGAACAGTTAGCTCTTCACAGCTGTTTGAGGTGCTCAAGGGAGGCACACTAAGAATAAGTTGACATCTATTGTGCAGTTTATAGTCTGAATGACTTTTACAACTGCAAAAGCCTGTGCTTGCACATAAATTGATGTCAACAGTAAAGGCCAGATCCTTTAGAGCAAAATATTAATCCTCTAATCTGTTACGGGTGGTCAGCTTTGAAATGTAAATACATACTCTCCATTTTTGAATATATTAGGTGTTGGTGCCACCTTGTGGAATGCAGATCAAAAGAAAAATTCTTTAAAATGTTTTCCTCCCCCACCTTCCACACACAATGGCTTTTTCTAGTGAAAGGCGCCATACAGAGATATTACAGAACATAAAATCGAGCTACTGGGGGGTTGGGGGAATGAATGATGTCCTGAGAAAGAAGAAACATAATTGAGCCCAATATATTTAGTTTAAGTCACTATTTAAATCCCTCACTACTGTCAAACAAACGATGCGATGCTTACTTGGGAATAAATTCTGCTGAGCTCAATGAGTCTTACTCTCTAGTAAGTGATGTGCAGGTTTCGAGCTTTAAACGCTTTTCAAGACAATTTCAGTTACAAAAGAGCAACTATTAAAAAAAACATTCATACATTTTTATATATGTTTAAAAACACTTCAGTTCTATGAAGACCTACAACACCTTCTAGAACTAACACCAAAAAAAGATGTCCTGTTCATCATAGGGGATTGGAATGCTAAAGTAGGAAGTCAAGAAATCACCGGGATAACAGGCAAGCATGGCCTTGGTGTACAAAATGAAGCAGGACAAAGGCTAATAGAGTTTTGCCAAGAGAACACGCTGATCATAGCAAACACTCTTTTCCAACAGCACAAGAGGCGACTCTACACATGGACATCACCAGATGGTCAATATCGAAATCAGATTGATTATGTCCTTTGCAGCCAAAGATGGAGAAGCTCTATACAGTCTGGAGCTGACTGTGGCTCAGATCATGAGCTTCTTGCTACAAAATTTCAGCTGAAATTGAAGAACATAGGGAAAACCACTAAACCATTCAGGTATGACCTAAATCATATCCCTTATGAATATACAGCAGAGGTGAGGAATAGATTTCAGGGATTAGACCTGATAGACAGAGTGCCTGAGGAACTATGGATGGAGTTCCGTAACATTGTTCAGGAGGCAGCAACTCAATCCATCCCAAAGAAAAAGAAATGCAAGAAAGCCAAGTGGCTGTCTGATGAGGCTTTTCAAGTAGCTGAGGAAAGAAGGGAAGCGAAAAGCAAGGGAGAAAGGGGAAGATATGCCCAACTGAATGCAGAGTTCCAGAGAATAGCAAGGAGAGACAAGAAGGCCTTCTTAAATGAACAATGCACAGAAATCGAGGAAAACAACAGAATGGGAAAGACTAGAGATCTCTTCAAGAAAATCGGAGATCTCAAGGGAACGTTTTGCTCAAAGACGGGCATAATAAAGGACAAAGAAGGCAGGGACCTAACAGAAGCAGATGAGATTAAGAAGAGGTGGCAAGAATACACAGAAGAACTATACAGGAAAGATCTGAATGTCCCTGATAGCCATGATAGTGCAGTCACTGAACTTGAGCCGGACATCCTATGGAGTGAAGTCAAGTGGGCCTTAGCAAGCATTAGTAACAACAAAGCTAGCGGAGATGACAGTATTCCAGCTGAGCTATTTAAAATCCTAAAAGATGAATCTGTTAAAGTGCTGCACTCAATATGCCAACAAATGTGGAACACTCAACAGTGGCCACAAGACTGGAAAAGGTCAGTTTACATTCCAGTTCCAAAGAAGGGCAACGCCAAAGAGTGTTCAAACTACCGTACAATTGCTCTCATTTCACATGCCAGCAAGGTGATGCTCCAAATCCTACAAGCTAGGCTTCAGCAGTATGCGAACCGAGAACTACCGGAAGTACAAGCTGGGTTTCGAAGAGGCAGAGGAACTAGAGATCAAATCGCCAACTTTCGCTGCATCATGGAGAAAGCAAGAGAATTCCAGAAAAACGTCTCTTTCTGCTTCATTGACTACGCTAAAGCCTTTGATTGTGTGGATCACAACAAACTGTGGCAAATTCTTCAAGAGACGGTGGTACCAGACCACCTTTCCTGTCTCCTGAGAAATCTGTATGAGGGTCAAGAAGCAACAGTAAGAACCGGACGGACATGGAACAAGCGATTGGTTCAAAATTGGGAAAGGAGTACAACAAGGCTGTATATTGTCACTCTGTTTATTTAACTTATATGCAGAGTACATCATGAGAAATGCCAGGTTGGATGAATTACAGATCGGAATTAAGATTGCCAGGAGAATTATCAACAACCTCAGATACGCAGATGATACCACCCTAATGGCAGAAAGCGAAGAGGATCTAAAGAGCCTCTTGTTGAGGGTGAAAGTGGAGAGTGCAAAAGCTGGTTTGAAACACAACATTAAAAAAATGAAGATCATGGCATCTGGCCCCATCACTTCCTGGCATATGGAAGGGGAAGAAATGGAAGCAGTGACAGATTTTATTTTCTTGGGCTCCAAGATCACCGCAGACAGTGACTGTAACCACGAAATTAAAAGACGCTTGCTCCTTGGGAGGAAAGCTATGGCAAACCTAGACAGCATAGTAAGAAGCAGAGACATCACCTTGCTGACAAAGGTCCGTCTAATCAAAGCTATGGTTTTCCCAGTAGTAACATATGGCTGTGAGAGCTGGACTATAAGGAAGGCTGAGCGCCAAAGAATTGATGCTTTCGAACTGTGGTGCTGGAGAAGACTCTTACGAGTCCCCTGGACTGCAAGGAGGTCAAATCAGTCCATCCTAAAGGAAATCAACCCTGAGTGCTCATTGGAAGGACAGATACTGAAGCTGAAGCTCCAATATTTTGGCCACCTAATGCGAAGAGAAAACTCTCTGGAAAAGTCCCTGATGCTGGGAAAGACTGAAGGCAAAAGGAGAAGGGGACGGCAGAGGATGAGATGGCTAGATAGCATCACTGATGCAATGAATATGGACTTGAGCACGCTCCAGGAGAGAGCGCAGAACAGGAAGGCCTGGCATGCTATGGTCCATGGGGTCACGACCAAACGACTGAACAATAACAAAAAACACTTACAATGTCAAGACTTTTTCCAATCCTCTATTAACAGTTAGAAGTTCCTTCTTCCTGAAATAGTTAATGTTCTGCTTTGGTCTGCTCCAATAGCAAATGTCTGCTCCAATAGGCAATTCATCATTTGTCAGCAACTTTTTTTTTTCTTAATCAAATGTTTCTTTTAATTTCTTTAGAGTTTAATCATTTTCCCTTCTTTTAGTAAAGGACTGACCCATAAGTAATACTGAAGGTCTTCAATTCAGTTAAGCTTAAAAGCACACCTGAACGCATTTTAAGCTATTGAGAGCAACTGTCTTCATGTGATTAATCTTATACTTTGTGAAAGACAATAAGCCTCTTCATTTATTTATTATTGTTTGAAAACACAAGCTAGTACTGAATTATAACGCCTAATAAAGAACCCGCCGGAGGAAGACAGACTGGGGTGAGATAGAACTGTGTCATCTAGGTGTTCCCCCAACTATTGCAGGCTGCTCCACCTGGGGCCAGTTTAAGAACATAAGAAGAGCTATGCTGGATCAGGCCAAGGGTCCATCTAGTCCAGCATTCTGTTCACACAGTGGCCAACCTGCTGCCCATGGGAAACCCACAAGCAGGACAGGAGTGCAACAGTACCCTCCTCCCCATGTTCCCCAGTATACATAAGCATATTGTCTCTGATACAGTAGCCATCAGGATTAGGAGCCACTGATAGCCTTCTCCTCCAGGAATTTGTCCAATCCTCTTTTAAAGCCATCCAGATTGGTGGCCATCACTACCTCCTGTGGAAGTGAATTCCATAGTTTAACTATGTGCTGTGTGAAGAAGTACTTTTATCTGTCCTGAATCTCCTACCAAACAGCTTTGTGGAATGGCCCTGAGTTCTAGTATTTTGGGAGAGGAAGAAAAAATGTCTCCCTATCCACTTTCTCCACACTATGCATAATTTTGTACACCTCTATCATGTCTCCCCTTACTTGCCTTTATTCTAAGCTAAACAATCCCAGCTGCTGTAACCTTTCCTCATAGGGGAGTTGCTCCAGCCCCTTGATCATTTGGATCCTATGCATGTTTAGACAGAGAAAAGACCTACAACTCCCAGCATTCCCCAGCCAGCAATCACCTGAACAGATGTACATTTCTTGTGCTGAAAATGATTGCATGGAAAGACGCAAAGTGTGCTAGTTACCTGTACGTACTGTGCAGTTCTTTTTTACATGTCAACAAAAAGAGCTATTCCTTGGCTCATTCTAATGGGACAAAGGACAGCTATTCCTGGTACAGAGCTCTAAAATGGCAAGACATTTGACCATGAGCCATATTTACTCCACGGGCAGTCCATCGTGCTGCCAACACTCTCAGCACATATCCCAAATACATCCCACTTCCTCACGGGGTCCCTGCTGAGTTACACAGTATCAGGGTTATTTGCCCCGATCAGTGGTGCAGCTAGGTAATTTTAGACCCTGGGCTTAATGGTTTTTTGGGGTGAGAGCAGGGGATGCTTTAAACACCAATTGGCACCATGGCAGGGACCATGCTTAGGGGTGCCAACAGGCGTGGCTTCACTCGGACAGACCAGCCATAATGTGTCCGACTCTGACACTGCTTGCAGCCTTCACAGAATCAATGTAACACCTATTCCCACACATGCAAAGCCGGGTCCATTTGCTAGTCTTAACATATCTATTACTTTTGAAAGACAAATCCTATTCTCAAGTCTTTCAATCAAGCCTTGTAAAATTAAAAACAGTGTTTAAACAGTCATACAAATTTGTTAAGGAGATGTTTGAATTCTTAGGACATAAAATCCAGAATGTGTTTGAACTTGATTCTCGGTTCACAAATTTCAAACAAAATAGGAATAATCCAACATGATAGATTAAAAGCCATATGGCTGTGGGATATTTGTAGTAACCTGCCTGCAGCCACTAGATGTAGCTGGCACTCTGTGCAGTTTGGATATTTATAAACTGATTTTTAATATCATTCTGTATTTGTGTTTTAATGTGTTTCTTAACCTGATTTCACGTGTGCCACTGCAAGAGCTTTTGAGGCTCTCCCAGTCTCCGTGTGCATGTGTGAAAGGCAGAAATGCAATTTGAAATGCTCTTGGGTCAAGTTTTTTAAATGTATCGATGGCCAAAAAGAATGTCCGCCTCACAGTCCTATGTCATGTATACTAGCCATCCTACCTTCCTGTCAAACACTGTCTATAGTTCCACAGCAATGGCAGACAATTAACAAGGGGAGAATTAACAAGTTTCACTTCTCGGATGGGTATGTGAGCCAGGATCCATTGCACAAAGGTCAATGTACTTTGAAGGTTTATTACATTGCTTCAGCCATCAATATAAGAGACTGTCATGCTGGCTGGGAATTGTTGGAAATTGTAGGACTTTTTCTGTGTAAACATGCACTAATTGAAAATAGGAAACTTTTCAGAGAGAGCAATCCTACGGCCTGCTAGACAGTGTCCAGTGGGCCATAGGATACGCTCTTTTCTGGGAACCTCGGAGCCCACACTCCGAGGTCGGTTCCCAGAAAACTGACTGCCCCTCTTGTCCGCGCTGCCTTAGAGGCAGTGGGGAGAAGCCCCCGTCCTCCACACTCACAAGAGGAGCATGGAGCAACTGAAAAGGGGTGTGGCTGGGGAGCATTCCAGGGCCGGGAGAGTGGAGCTGTGTGTACACACATCCAATGTGTCGTACAGCAGCTTCCTCTCCCGGTTGGGCCCCCCACCACTAGACAGACGAAAATGGCTGTCTAGCAAAAAAAGTAAGGCAGGAGAGGCATGGAAGGAACAATCCCCCTGTGCCTCTCCTGCCTTGCTTTGGATAGGCGGTCGCCTCCAAGTTCGGACGCAGCCACCTACCTAGTTAGGATTGCTCCCTAAAGGCTTAAACTGCTCTGGGCATAGGAGAAAGAGCATTTGGGGGACATCACCAGGGCTCAGCCAAACAGTGTGGTGCATTGTTAGCTTCCATGCATCATTTCCATGTTTTCAGGTGAGCTCAACTCTGGAAAGATTTATTTTTGTTTGTATAGATTCCAAGGTAGTGAACAGCAAATATATCATAAAACATTAACAGATACAATAAAGTCCTAATAATAAAAAGAGGCACCAACTAAAACATACAGCAGGCTAAGGCATTTCTCAAATTTAAATGCCTGGGAAAATAAAAATGCCTTAATCAGGTGCCAACAAGATTAGCCCCACTGCTGTAAAGCTATTGCATTTGTCAAAGAGCTTTTCTACAGGAGGCTGGTAATCTGCTGTATCTACTTTCAATTTTGTCACAGAATTGAGCTCCAAGCACTACATGAAGAGCATTTCTTTTACTGCTTGAGTATTCATCTTCTTCTTGCAACAGGGGGAAGAGGATCAGCCCAACCAAAATTCACTCTTGTGTGAAGGAGCCCTACGTGTGCATGCAGTGGCATGTGAGGCCCCTTCACATGACTGCCTAACATGTGACCAGCGGGGATGTGACTGGCCTGCACAGGAGGGCAGCTGGAGGATCATAACAAGTGAGTCTGAGTCTTCTTTCAAGAGTGAATGTCAGAGTCTAACTATTTATCATGTACAAATACATGTAACAAAATGTCAAATGGGTGTTGTTTGTAAAGCAAATATGAGAGTGATCTTGAGTTATCAAGCAGATGGAAAGGAGGTTTTTAATTGTTTTCACACTGGTCATTTTTTCTTTCATGCCACGTGGCCCTCTTAATTGCTTACACACACACACAGAGTCCCAGATGCATATTTGCCAGTGTTTATAGAACTTGGGGAGATAGGGGAGACACAACTGTGAGCAGAAGAACAGCCAGCTTTAAGCACCCCTTCCCTTCCTTCCCTTTTCTACACTTCTTTTCTCAGAATTGCTTCTTCCCAAAGCTGCTTCGCCCCTGCAGCTACCAGTAATGTGTAGCTCATCCTAAGATGGTAAATCTCATGAAAAATGGCTAGTCAGTAGGCATCCTAACTCATAAGCGGCTTTGCAGTTCCCCTTGCTTTTCAGAGCCAGCCTTCTAGCAAAGGGGTCAGTAACCAGATATGAATGAGGACAAGGATCAGGTCCCTTAATCGCTGTCCAGAAGAAGGCATTTCAGTAGGTACAGCCTTTTTCTGCCTGCCTGATAAAGTGCACCTGCTGAGATTCCTTCTTCATTATGCGCAGCTGTTAAAAGGTCAAAGAGCTCTCTTTTGCATCTGGTCTTGGAAGATGGCATTCAAACTCTGGAGTGTACTTGTTTGCTGTGTCATCCACTCCTCTTCCTCCTCCTCTTGCCCCCTCCCCATCAGAGAGTGTCCAATTGCTGTTGAATCTTCCAGTCCGTCCTTCTTTGGGGCCTTCTCCCATCATTGTCTCCTGCTCTACTCCCTTTTCCTCCCCTGGTAAGTGCAACAGCCTTTTCTTGCTGCTAATACTTGGTAAAATGGCTTGAATTTGGCTATGGAAATGTTGTTTTCTCTTTACGTTGGTACTATTTGTTTCATGCTCTGAGCTTTCAGGGTATTGCTGATAGGAGTTTGTGAGTACGGGACAAAGACTGAAGATTACCAATTTCACAGAAGCTTCCATTAAAAGAGACGAATATGAAATTGATGCCTTAAGGGAAAGAAATTAAAGCAGAATAAAATGAAAGTGTTTTTTGTGTGTTAAGAAAGAACAATACTGCTTTTGTTGCAAAAAAAAATCACAGATAAGATAAAATGTAAGGCAGGAGTCCTATGTACATTTCTGGAATGGTTTGTTTCAGTTAGTGTCTGAAATATTTTGAAGTCATTATGCATAAAGAGTGCCCATTTTAAGGTCCGTTTTGATAATGTTTGAAATAAACTACAATGCTTAAACAGTTACAGATATTGCACAACTATATACAGAATAATTGGCACTGACAAGACACTGACATATGTGTGTTTTTCAACTTTGAGAATGAACTGTAATAGGAGACCAATGTTTATTTTTCACTGTCGTGTTTAAATTTTAATTCCATGCTTGATGACTGACGGCGTAATCCACTGCCCACTTACTCGTCCCTTTGAGCACACTGCAACTTGCTTCCAAGTAAACACACATAGGGTTGTGCTGCAAAATAGTCTTACTGTGGGATTCTTTATTTGTTTTGTGGGTGAATATGGAGAATAAAGTCAGTATCAAGGGTACTCACTATCACCCTTCTTTTTTAGACAGGCTTAAAATAACTTGTGACTTCAGAGCAGGTGCTATGTGTCTTTCTGTTGGATTTACAGGGTGGGGTGGAGCAGGGAGGGAGAGCCAAGAGCTAAATACTAAAAATAGGCAAGTCCTGCAAACTCTTGAACTCTCCTACTGAAAGAAGCCCTTGTGACAAGGAGAGTGGCACTTCTTGTCATTCATTCCTACAACAAAGAAGAAGAACCAAAACACATTTTTTTCAAGGCAGGTTGCTTTTGTGGGTGACTAGTTGTTCAAAACTGTAAACATGAGGGAGTAATAATGAATTGGTAACAGAAACTTAAGAGTATGAGTGTATTATGTTGTTCTGAGAGAGAGAGAAAAAAAATGATTACCACAGTCTGAGCACTGTTGAAAGGGAATACTTTAAATGGTTGCTACGTTGTTAGTGGTAAACAAACCAGACTCCACTCTAACCTCCTGAAAAGCATGTCAGATAGGCCCTATCAACACAGTGGCTCCCACTGTCTAAACAAATTATTCCCACAGCAGCACATGGGGTATTATAGTATTGTAATAGTGCCAGGCTGTGGTCAGTGAGTGGATGTGGGCACATAGACTGAAGCTGAACATTACCAAAGCATGTATTTTTTTTTATAAAATATATATGTTTCCTTTTTGTTCAAAGGGTATCTAAAGTAACGTACAATGGTCAACAGACCCTGCAGCAGGCACAGACTGTGACAGGTGTGGGCTGTAGTCTATTAGGTCTGGAATTTCATCTTTTGTGACATTGGTCATACATGATGTCCACCACCTTGTAAGGAGGCTGCCATGTTTTCTTTTGCATTCAAACCTAGCATCTGCCATTTATTGAGGCTAGATGAAGATGTGAAGGTGGGGGAATTAACCTGTATCCCCTTCTCATGGTCGGATCACTTCCTATTGAGGTTTAGACTCTTGACAGCCTTTCCCCTCTGCAAGGGTGGTGGACCTATTAAAATGGTCTGCCCGCAGATGCTAATGGATTCTGATGGATACCAGAGGACTCTGGGGAATTTTCCTGCTGGTATGGCTGGCGGTCCTGTCAAAGCCCTGTTCCTCTGTGGAATACAGAGATGATGACCTGGGCAGTTGACACGATCTCTCCGAAGCACCCTCTCCCTCTGAGCAGAGCCCAGGCAGTTCCTATACACCTGAGCTGAAAGCAATGAAGCCAGAGGGGATACGGCTAGAACTCAAGTGGAGGAAGACTAGTGCTGAATTCAGCCAAGCACAGGTTAGAGCTCATCATTTAGCCTACTCTGTGGCTGTGAGGGTGGCAAAGAGACCGTTCTTTTCCACCAGCATTGCATCTTCACAGTGTCATCCAGCAGAGCTTTTCCGAGTGGTTCACGGCCTTTTGCAATCTGGGCAAGGAAGAGAGGTGGAACCCTCGGTAGGACGCCGAGGCAAGTTTGCATGTATTCTGAAGATAAAGTTGGTCATATTCATCACGAATTGGACACGATTCATGCAGTTCCACTAGCAGAGGTGCCCAGAGGAACACCTGGTTTTATTGGATGCGTTTCAGTTGTTGAGGCCCCAGGATGCGGACAAGGTGCTTGGTCAAGTCTGGTCTACCACGTGTGCACTTGACCCTTGCCTGTCATAGCTTATTACATCCAATAGGGAAGGGACGTCCAGCTGGGTCCAGGAGGTTATCAACTCCTCTTTGAGAGAGGGAGTGGTGCCAGCCTCTAAAGGAGGCGGTAATTAGGCCACTCCTCAAAAATCCTAATCTAGCCCCAGAAGATGTTAATAACTATAGGCCAGTTGCTAAGATCCCCTTCCTGGGCAAGGTGCTTGAGTGGGTTGAGTGGTTGCCGGTCAACTCCAAGCACTCTTGAATGAAATGGATTATCTAGGTCCATTTCAATCAAGCTTCAGACCTGGTTTTGGAAGTGAAACTGCCTTGGGCACCCTGTTGGATGACCTTTGCCAGGAGAGGGACAGGGGGAGTGCAACCCTGTTGATTCTTCTGGACCTCTCAGTGGGAGTTGGAAGTACTGCACTGCAGTGTTCTGCACTTACCTAGATAGCCAATTCCAGAAGGTGGTGCTGGGGAATCATTGCTCTGTCCCTTGGCAGTTATGCCATGGAGTGCCATAGGGCTCTATTTTATCCCCTATGCTATTCAACATCTACATGAAACCTCTGGGGGAGGTTATCCGGAAGTGTGGGCTGAGATGCCATCAATATGCAGATGACACCCAGCTCTACCTCTCTTTTTCATCAAACCCAGGTGAGGCAGTGGCTGTTCTGAATCAGGGCCTGGGCACAGTAATGGACTGGATGAGGGCCAATAAACTGAAACTCAATCCAGACAAGATGGAGGTACTGTTAGTGGGTGGTTTGTCCACCTGGCTAAGTGATGTTCAACCTTTTCTGGAGGGGGTTGCACTCCCTCTAATGGATCAGGTTCATAGTTTGGGGGAGCTCTTGGATCCAGAGCTGTCGCCCAAGGTACAGGTGGACTCAGTAGAACGGAGTACCTGATAGAACAACTACATCCCTATCTGGATAGGGATAGCCTAGCTACAGTTATCCATGCTCTGATAACCTGTTATTTGGATTATTGCAACATGTTATACATGGTGCTGCCTTTGAAAATTGTCTGGAAACTTCAACTGGTCCAAAATAAGGCAGCAAGACTGTTAACAGGGACCGGCCAACAGGATCATATTATACTCTTTCATCTGCACTGGTTGCCAGTCCATTTCCAAGCCCAATTCAACATGTTGGTGCTGACATTCAAAGGCCTAAATGGCTTGGGGCCAGGCTCCCTGAAGGATCATCTCCTCCCATATACACCTGCCCAGATCCTAAGATAAGGTTCAGCAGTCCTCCTCTGGGAGCCCCTGCCAACTGGGCACCCCAGTTGTGGAAAGGACTTCCCAGAGAGGTTCTCCTGGCACCTACACTGTGCTTATTTCGGTGCCAGGTGAAGACCTCCCAGGCATTTTAGGTTTTTTAGTTTGTATCTGGTACTGTATTTTAAATGTCTTGCTACTAGCTTCTATTGATGATTTTATTTTTATATTGTAGTTTTAAACATTTAAACTTTTATATTGTATTTTAGCTATATTTTATTGTTTCGTATTTTATTGTTTTAATTGATGTGAACTGCCAAGAGAGCTTTGGCCATTGGGTGGCATAAACATGTAATTAATAAAATAAATAAGGAAACAATCCTATGGCCCTAGGCAGCGGCTAGGCAGCCATAGGAAATCTGGTTCTCCGGGAACTGACCTTGGAGCCCGCGCTCCGAGGTCAGTTCCTGGAGAACCGACCTTCCCCCTGCCCTTCCATGCTGCCTCGCAGGCAGCGCAGAACAGCCCCGCACTTCGCGCTCCAAAGAGGAGTGCGGAGCAGCCAAACTGGGACATTCCAGGGGACGTTCCGGGGCAGGGAAGGTGGAAATGCTGGTACGACACATCCGACGTGTCGTCCGGCAGCCTCCTCCCACACTCTGTCTATCTGAAAATGCAGGGCAGGAGAAATGTGGAGGAAACGATCCCCTCTGTGCTTCTCCTGCCCTGCATTGGACAGGCAGTCGCCTATCCCCATAGGGTTGCACCCTACATAAAATTCTACACATCAGGCCGCTCTCAAAGGCTGCTTGGAATCTGCATCTGTTGTAGCGCATGGTGTCCTGCCTCTTGCTCCTGAATGACTTGGGCCTGACATACGATGGAAACTCTCTTTTTTCTTGTGTGCCAGTCACAAGCTCTATGGTTTGCCAAGAGCAATTTCTTAAGGATGCCCTCCATTTATCAAAGATAAATTGTGAGGAGAACTAGAAAATATTTCTCCTCAGCTGCCTGATGAAAAACTACAGTTGGTCTCTCCTGTGAAATGGAATGCTGCAGATGCAAACAAACAGCACAGTTTTGTGCATATTTCCTCTGCACCACCAGCACTCAGAACCAGAATTCAGTTGCATAATTTTAAAGCCAAAGTATGTAAGTTAGCAGAAGGTGTGTCCCCACAGTCATTTTGGAAGAAGCTGCATGTTCATTCAACATTCAGAATCGACATGGGCCAGTAATCTCACAGCATGTTTGGTCACTTCGTGCCACATCTATTATTTACTTATTTGTGATATTTATACACCATTAGATATAATAAAATCCCTAAGCGGTTCACGTGTAAACATTAAAATTACATAAAATACAATATTAAAAACACAGCATTAAAAACCATTACAATCTAATCCACATCACTGATAGAACCATTGGTCTCCTTGACCATTGGCGGTATGCCATCTCTATGTCAGAATAACTTTAGCATGGGGAGAATAATGGGAGCTTTTCCCCAAGACTTCCTCCACCTATTTCTGGCCACTCATTTTGTGCCATTGAAGTATCCTGAGGACTGGAAACTGCTGTGCAGATACATCTCATTATATATTTCTGGTATTTCATGAAGGTCACTCATCTTGCTATTTCCTAAAGCAAGTATGTTTTGTGTGAATATTTATCTATTCATACTGTTTTGTACAGCAGACACTTCTCTGGTTCTCTGGGCACTGCCACATTTTCTAACACTTGAATGGCACTTGAAAAGTTTCCAAATTAAAATGCATCGTCTGCACTCTGTGGCAGCTAAACCGTATGGCTGAAGTAAAGGGAACAAGTTGCCATTCCACAACCATGGTACTGTGTGAGCCATGGGGTGGTGCTGGTTCAGCAAAATGCCCAGAATGCTGCATCGATGCTTTGACTTATGACGGTTCAAGTCTTTGTGTGCAACTGTGTCGGGGTAACAGGCAACCCTATAGTCATCAATAGGACCAGGAACCCCTTTCAAGAGTGCAATGTTGTAAGGACAAAACAATATTAACTTTAAATGTAAGTGCCACATGTAAGTAAGTATTAATTGAAATGTAAGTGTCATCCAAATGGCTTTCAGCAGGGATCTGGCATAATGTCAGCCAACAAGCAGGTGAAACAAGGCATGGACCAAGAATTGTCCCAAGACACTGAACTTACATAAATGTGTAACAATATGAAAGAACTCTTGGATTTGGACTGAGTGGGTTGTGCTTCCTGGGAGGAGCCAGGAAGTAGTTGAGGGCAGCACTCAGTGTTTCTGGCCTGAGGGGAGAGAGGCTGCAGACTGAGAGAGCTCAGTGAGAAGTCTTTCTTTGAATAAAACTTGAATGTTTGTTTGGAAGGCAGAGTCTGTGTGAGGCTGTGAGGTGCAGTCCGGCAGCTTTGTAGATCACAGAGAATGGGACAGAAAAAGGAGCAGGAGCCAGAACAAATTTGAACTAGTGTTCATGTGGGGCTGCCTTTGGAAAGTGTTCAGAAACTTCAGCTTGTCCAGAATGCTGCAGCCAGACTGTTGACTGGGACCAGTTACAGAGACCACGTGACAGGCTCCCCTGTTACAACAGCTTCACTGGCTCCCAGTCTGGTTTCAGCCACAATTCAAAGTGCTGGCTATGACCTATAACACCCTATATGACTTGGGACGAGGCTACCTGAAAGACCGCCTTCTCCCGGATTGGCCATATGTAAGATCTTTGGGGGAGGCCCTCCTCTTGGTCCACTGCCATCAGAGGCATGTTTGGTGGGACCTTCTTAGTGGCAGCTCCCAGGCCCTGGAACTCCCTGCTGGGGGAGGCTAGGTTGGTTTCTCTGTTGCCCTTCTGCAGGCAGACAATGATGTTTTATTCAGACAGGCCTTTGGCACATAAGCTGGCACACCACTGAAGGAGGTTTTAACTGGTTGGGTGCTGTCTATTTCTTGTAGGATTGTGTGTGTTTTTCAAATTTCTTTGTTTTATTTAAGGTTTTGTTTTCATAGAATAGTAGGGTTGGAAGGGGCCTACAAGGCCATCGAGTCCATCCCCCAATACGGTTTTTAATCCGTATTTTATCATTAGCTGCCTTGAGCACCATTTTTGGTGGAAAGGTGGGACATAAATGTAACAAATGGATAAATACTAATAAAACATACAGCAAACACTGAGTCATTCCAAACATTGATTGATTGATTGATTGATTGATTTATACCCCGCCTTTTTTCCTCTTGCAAGGAACCCAAGGCGGCTTACATTCACCTCCTCCTCTCCATTGTATCCTCACAACAACAACCCTGTGAGGTGGATTGGGCTGAGAGTGTGTGACTGGCCCAAAGTCACCCAGTGAGCTTCCATGGCTGAGTGGGGACTAGAACCTGGATCTCCCAGCTCCTAGTCCAACACTCTTGCCACTACACCATACTGGCTCTACATTGAGCCATAACTCAGTAGTAAAGGACATGGCCTGCTTTTAGAGGATCCCATGTTCAGTCCCTGGCATCTCCAGTCCACACTTGGATAACAAGGTGAGGAAAAGCCTCTGCTAGACAGCAATAGACTGCTGAAGAAGACAACACTGGGTTAGCTAGGTCCATGGTCTGACTTGGTACAAAGCAGCTCCAGCTGTTTTTATCGTTTCAATTTTACATTTTCATTGTTTGGAATTTTTGTGTCATAGAAAAGCGGGATGTAAATGTCTAAATCAGTCTCCCCCCCCGCGAACTTGGTGCCCTCCAGATGTGTTGGACTGCAATTCCTACCATCCCCAGCAACCATGGCCATGCTGGATGTGGATGGTGGGATCTGTAGTCCAAGACATTTTGAGGGCACCAGGTGGGGGAAAGCTGGCCTAAATAAACATGTTCATATATTGTCTAAGATCATGATGCCAAATAGCTTGTACCAAATATTATCAACAGCAGCCTTCACTGCCAGTTTTACTCTGTTCTCAGTCACCAGTGTGTTTCGCCTAAAATCTAACTTTGTTTGCTGCCAGGTAATATCCAGAGGATGGAGCATAACCAAAATGCCAGTCACCAACCTGAACAGCAACGGCCACCTCCCGTAAATAGCTCTGAAGTGCTCCCTGCTCAGAATGGCTTAGAGAAACAAAGTGAAAAATCACCTTCCAGGCCTCTGTCCCCTGAGAACGCAGCACATTCTCAGCCCGAAATAAAGCTCTGTGATATATCTGAGGAGCTGAGCCGACAGCTGGAGGACATCATTAAAACCTATGGGTCAGCTGCCAGCTTGGTGGAGGAAAGAAATACAAAAGTAACAGACAAACCCGAGAAGGGAGAATCATTTAATAACGAGGATGGGGAATACGAGGATGTCCATGATGAGGCTGAGAAAGAACAGATAGCTTCTGGGGATGCCTCTGGATCAAAGGAGACCAGTATTCCCAAAGAACAAAAACTGGAAAAGAAAATCTTGAAGGGACTAGGCAAGTAGCTGCTTGCATAACTGGAATGCAGAACGTAGCCTGACTCATTGGCTATATCAGGAGAGGCGCCACAGCGGCCTCTGTAGAGTTTCACTGTTCGACACTGATAGCACATATTTTCTCTTCGTCAATGGCAAGAAAGCATGATTTTGTTGAGAACAGTGCTTGCTTTGGGTAGCTAAATGTTCTTAAAATAGAACTCAGTAGCAGGTGGCAATGTGTGTCACAAGAATGGAAGTACGCAACAACTGATAGACGATGGTACAGTTCTGTACAACACACCCCAGATGTATATATTTGTACGTGGGATACATAGTCCAGGTTTGAGGTTGCAAGTAGCTGGTCTGGAATGTGTGTCTCAGCACTGGTGGAACCTACAGATCAAATAGTTATTTGTATTTGAGTAGAACCACTACGACAGTAAACAAAAGGAAGTCACTGAAAAGTTTACTTCACAAGGCATAGATTCGAAAATAAATGTTGCATAGAACTTACTGCTGGCCTTTCAAAACTGAGAAGCAAAAAACAAATAAGGTGCAATTTCCGAGTTACAAATGCAGTGGTGTCATGGTAAATTTTAAAATGCAAGTGCTCTCACAACATTGCCTATAGCCATATCCTCAGCAAGAGTCCCAAAATTCAGGCAGCTGTGTTGATTCATATCAACAAACCAGTTCTAGCAATTTTTATCTCCACCAGGAGCAGGTTCTTTTTAAACCTAATAGATCTTAATTGCCCGTTCAAGGAAAAGTGATCCCAAAATAGTTTGCGTTACAAAAGGGATAGCTCACAAGAATGACCTGGTTCACAGGTCATGACAGCCCATGGGCTAAATAGCCCATGGGCTGTCGTACGTGTATGGGAGAGAGCAGATGTGCTGTCAGCACTGGGTTGTTTATGGGTGAAACAACTCTGCAGTTAACCCATGGCTTGTTGTTGGGTTAAACGCTGGGTTATTTAGGCCACAAACAACCCAGCGCTCCAGGTTCAGATGACACACTAAGCAACCTATGATGGAGCCAATTGTGGGTTGCTAAGGAACAGCAGAAGCGTCAGGTGCGCTGCAGGCAGCACATCCACTCTCTCCTTCTCATGCATGACAGCCCATGGGTTGTTTAACCCATGGGCTGCCTTGTTGTGTGAACTGGCCCAATATTTTGTTGCTGGGAAAATTCATTCCCCCACCCACCCAGCTACTGTGAGGACTGCAGCTAAGCTGAGAGGGAACACAGCAGGCTGAGGAGGATAGCAGATGATGTCAGCCCCCCGCTAAATAAAAAGTCCCAGCGGTTCAAGGCTACAAGCCCTATCTCCACTGCTACAAATGTCTGTATGTCTCACACTGATCCTAGTTTTGTCTGAAGTATACTCTCTGTGAAAACGGCCTTCATATACTTCTTTCATTACTTCCTTCAGGGAAAGAAGCTACCCTGCTGATGCAACATTTGAGCAAGCTAAATACACCAGAAGAGAAGCTGGACATTTTATTTAAGAAGTATGCTGAACTGGTTAGTATACCAGCTATGGAGCTTTGGGTGGGGGAAGAAGAAAACTGCTTTAAAACATGTCCTCTCTGATGTAGGGCAAGAGTGGGTAGAAGGCAGGTTGGGATCGACTGCTGGATCTTGGGGTGATTTGCAATAGATCATCTGGCTCCCACTGTTTTAAAAACAGTAACAGATAAAAGGCTTCCCTCCATGCAAAATTAGGCTGTTCTAATGAAGAAAGCATGGTGGGGGTGGGGACAAGACATGAATAATTTGTATTCAAAAGGACTGTGAGCTCAGTTTAAAAACATAAAAACAAATTATTGGATTGAGCATGTTCTTGCAGGCACCCTGGTCCTTAACTCTAAGTCTACAGAAGCCCCCCTGAGCCACCATTTTGTATCAGGCTCTGGTTGGTGGATCTTAACGTAGACCAGTCAGGCCAGAGGTCTGCCCACACTGGTATAGGGTTGTCGGGATGCAACCTGGTAGCTCACAATGCCTGGAGGGCACAACTCCCCTAATCCCTGACCATTGGCCATGCGGGCTGGTGATTATGGGAGATGTAGTCCAGAACATCTGGAGTACAGGTTGCCCACCCCTGTACTATACCTTTTAATGATTCCTTCTGAAGCAAAGAAGAGGCAATCAGAGTTTTTCCCTGCCTGGTTCACACACCCCCTCCCCCCAGTCCTCTCCCACTACCTGACCTTTAGTCATCAGGAGTCCTGCTTGAGTAAGCAGCTGGAAGAGGGAGGTGTAGATGAAGTCATGGAGGAAACACATAATGGACAGGAGAAAAGCTTCAGCCACTGCATCTCCTGGATCATCCGGGGTCTTAAACGGTGTAGCATTAATTTCCAGGTCGCAGCCTAGTAAACCTAGCTCCAACGCTTGCATCTCCATGCAGCCTGTATCCAGAATACTTTCCAGGGCTGAACTGGGATGAGGGAGGGGGCAGGAAATAGAATGTAGGATAAAATGTTTCACAGGCGATAGCAAAAAACATGGAGAGTTGATGTGGCAGAACATTTACAATGTACGTGATAAACGTCCAACCGACTTTGATAAACGTGGACAGTAATAAATGGAGAAACATGTTCTGACCGTCCACACAAAGCTTTCCAGACCACAACTGAGGTTACCATTTTTCCTTCTGCATGAGTTAAACTTACTTTAGAAAAAAATTAAGACAGCCAACTATAAACCTCAAACCACCTATTCCGAAATGCGTCACTACAGTATCAAGTTACAGTGACCATGCCTGGATCTGACCCCATATTTCCTTTGGCCAGCATCTATTTAATTTGGAGCAATTTCTGTTGGAGCTATCGGCTTTAAGTAATGCTTGAGTTAGGGATGTTGGAGAAATCTGCAATGGATTCAAATGAGTTTGGATTTCTATGAATCCAGCTCATGGATTCCTCAGTGAACTGGCTTTTCCAGGTTGCACGAACTTGGGGACAATTTTTTTTTAACTTTCTAGACTTATACACAAATTTAGTCATTCAAAAATACAAATAATAAGGAAAGCAATTCTTCCCATAGGCTAAAGCATGAAAATATGGGTTTTGGCAGAATTTGCTCATTTTCACTTTTTCTCACTTTGAGGGTGATTCGCATTAACTAATGCACATTTGCACAAGTGTGCATTAGCGCACATGCAAATTAGTACAAGTAGAATGAAATTCTTCTACAAAATGAAGAACAAGTACAAGTAGAATGAAATTCTCCTACAAAAAAATTATTCTGTCAATGAGTAGATAACGGAATGAAAGATGCTAGATAATCTGAGAAATGCAGATGGAATGGATTTAACAAAATCCATACATCCCCAGCTTGAGTGAAAGCCTACTTTTCCAGGGGATTTCTTTAGTCAGAGATAACTGTAGCATGCTGTGCCCAGGATGGCACCTGGGGGTGGCAGCATATTAAAGGCACTGTGGCTGGGCTGAGAAGGAGAAGGTAAAGGGACCTAGTGAAGACCTCAGCCCTGATGTCATGGATAGAGCTACCAACTTTTCAAACCAGTTTCTGTCCTTTGCCTTTTAACACCAGTTTTATGTACATCCATTAGTCAGTGATACTGCTTATCTCTCTGAGCTTGGTATACAGAAATCAGCCCTAAAGGTACAAAGCTGTCAGCCAGGACTTTTTTTTTCCTCCAGGGCAATTGGCAGCCATTGTCATGGGCCTCATCTAAGAGTCAGCCTTTCTAGAGGTAAAGATCTCTGTTTCCTAACAACTGCAGTTATAGTGCAATGCTGTGCATGTCTACTCCACAGTTCAGTGGGGCTTTCTCTCAAGAAAGAGGATCGCAGCCTCGCTGGCCTTATTTTGCTGGGAAATCGTGATTTATCAGGAATGGGAGCACTTGCTGGGATGACATCATCTGGGTGGATGTTTGGACATGTTTGTGGTCCACCTGAGAGGAGGTGTTGAGGCAAATTCTAATTCAATCATAAATTACAAAATTCCTGAAATCACATGAATCTTTTTAACACAATAAAACACAAGTTGTATATTGGGAACACAATATACAATTCCTGTTCATCATCATCATCATCATCATCATCACATGTTTAATGTGACGTTTCCTGTAGACTGAGAAAACTGCTCCTTATTCACATCCCCCCATGGACTGTCCAGATCTAAAGCTGCAAATCTGTTGTGCAGCTTAACAGCAGGGACAAAATAGTCCTCAGCTGCTACTACAAATCTCTCCAGTTAGCTCTGTTTGGCCTTTGGACACCTGTGCAAAGCCTGTGGGGACCTTTCACAATGCTTGGTTCTCATCAAACTGATTTTGAGCTTCTCTGCATTAAAGAAAAATCCCACAAACTTACCAGGGCATCATCTTCCGAAGTCTATGCGGGTTTGCAATGGGCACAATACACACACTTCCCCCCATGTTGTTTTTCCCAGTCCCTTTGTGGGCACACTCCATGTTTCATTTATTCAACCAGTAGGCAGCACTGCAAGATTTCTGAAATATTGCGCGATTCTTGAATTATGCCACCTATTTGATGCGGCTTTTGCCAGAGGTTTTTTTGTTGTTACCGTATTTTCGGCAGTTTTAAATGGCAGAATAAACCTAAAAAATGAGAGAGGCATTTGAGGTTGATGACGTCATGAAAAGGACCCATGAACTTCCGTGAGTGAACAGTCACAAGCACACAATAAATATCTCGTGAGTAAAAATGCCCTTTAATTAAGACAAGTGCAGAGACACACCAAAAAAGCCTAATGCTGCTTTCTCCATGAAAAAAAACAACTGCCACAAAGTATACCCTTAAATTCAATTGCCCAAATCACCTGCAAGTTGCCACCATGTGCCAAGGCATGGCCTGGGGCTCACAAAGATATAAAGGGTAGCCCAGCAACCTCAGCTAGGTGGAAAGCCACCAAAATGCCACCCTTCCAGCTACTGTAGCAGTGAGGGTCTAATTCTTCAAGGGGCAAGAAAGGGAACAAGAAAAGCAGCTTCCAGCAAAGCACAGCCTGGAGATTGCAAAGATATAAAGTAAATTATGCTGAAAAGTGAATAAACCCACATCTACCCTTGGATTTTTTTTTCTTTTTAAGGGGTATATTGTTTCTTAAAAAAACAAATATAAATACACATTTTACACATAAGTATATAGCTAAGAGTGGTAAGTGAAAACATTTCATTTTGCTCTAGAAGAGAATATTTATTGATCAACAATGACTTATGAGTCATGGGGGATATGCATTAAAAATGTGTGTATCCTTTTGCTTGCCTTTTTATTTCATTGTTTCAGGTTGCAGTCCTGCGCACAATTTTATCTGGGAGTAGAACCCGCTGACCTTAATGGAACTTCAGAGTAGTATACACGGAATGTGCTGACAGTCTCTTTAATATCCTCTTTTTAGGGTAGTGAAATTTTCCAAGTCATGTGAATAAATTTCAGGTGAAATATTAGCCCACCCCTTCTGTGATTTTACATTACTGAATGATGAATTGTATCACAAATTAAGATTATAGCAATAATCCCATTCCACAAGAATCCAATTATTGTTCCAGTTTTTAAAATGGCAAGTATCATACTACCAAAATGATGACACAGAATTAAAAACGTGGGCCAGGAAATCCAAAGACAAAAAACATTTAAGTAGTGCTTCCTCCTTCACCTGTGACTGGGATTTTTTCAAAAGGTCTGCATGGGAGACTTTGCCCATTAATTTTGTCAATAAAATAAGTTGTACAATTAATGCAAAACAATCACCAGTTTTCATAAAAAAAGGTAAAGGTGTCCCCAACCAGTCGTGTCCGACTCTAGGGTGCGGTGCTCATCCCCGTTTCTAAGCCGAAGAGCCAGCGCTGTCCGAAGACGCTTCCATGGTCATGTGGCCGGCATGACTGAACACCGAGGTGCACGGAACGCTGTTACCTTTCCCGCCGAGGCGGTACCTATTTATCTACCTGCAATTTCTTGCTTTCGAACTGCTAGGTTGGCAGAAGCTGGGACTGAAGACGGGAGCTCACTCCGTCATGCAGCACTCGGGTCTCGAACTGCTGACCTCCCGACCTTCCAGTCTGCAGTTCAGCATCTTAACCACTAAGCCACCGCAGCCCCAGTTTTCATACAATCATTAAAAAATAAGTTAAGTTTTGCAAACCAAAACTCCTTTTCCTTTTAAAGAGGTTGCTGTTTTGCCTATTTATTTTTTCTCCATGTACTTTTAGCTGGAGGAACATCGTACTGAACAGAAAAAGCTAAAATATCTGCAGAAAAGACAGTCCCAGCTCGTGAAGGAGAAGGACCAGTTGCAGAGTGAACACAGCAGAGCCATCCTTGCCCGAAGCAAATTGGAGAGTCTTTGTAGGGAGCTCCAAAGACACAACAGAACCCTGAAGGTGAGGCTGATATTACCTACAGTAATAAACTGTCCTGATCCCCAATTCAAGAAACCTGGTAATTGTTGTTCTATGAAGCAGCTACACTTCTTCATCAAAGGATTCTAAATATTCTCAAGATGCTACAGTTCAGCGATCTTTGAAATAAGCCATAACACAATTTCAAACCAGTTTAAATATATTGTTATGGTTGATGGCCTAGGATTCTTTTCTTAAGAAACAGGTAAGTTAAGTAACAAAAGGCCAGTTTAAATCATTAAAATCAGATTTCCCATTGATACTTCATATAAGTCCTAAACAATGCTACAAATACAACGATTAAGCCATTTTAATTTACAGCTAAACATAGTATTATTTACACTGCTTTTTTTTACAATCAGGCTTTGCATTCATTTGTTGCATTTGAAAGTGTGCAAAACTTTTATATATTTGCCTATAGAGGGGAAGTCTCCAGCTAACATATTCCCATATACAGTCTTCCTTGCAACCAGTGGCCATGATGGTTTGTGTAGTTATGTACAGGAATATAGGAACCTGCACACTAGACAATTTCATCGTCTTCTTTCTGCTTCAGTCTGCCTTGACCCAGTCCTGCCCCTCACAAAAACAAAGGAGCAAATAAAAAAGAAGTGCCCGTGACTGATAGATCAAAGTAATATCTCTTATAGTTACTGGGAGGACTAGAGCACTTCATTTTCATCGGGTGAAAATAAAATGCCTGTGTTTGGTAGGTAGAGTGGAAGTATTCATATTTTGAAAAATGATCAGATCAGTTCTTCATTTATATAGAAAAGTCTCTTTTCTATATAAATAGAATCTGTATCTGGCAGAAGCCTTTGATTCAGATTAGATATTCATTAGGAGTAACATGCTTAGGATCAGATTACAGAATTTAACCAAGTTATTAAATTTAGTATTTATATTTTTTTTAATGAAATCAATTTTAAATAAAAACCAATACAACGATCGATTTTTAGCCAACTTGTTCCAAACCCAGTTTTCACTACCCCTGAAACTTTTTCCTATTTGAAGGGGAGGAAAGCACAATAGTATAGTGTAGATGAGTTCTAAAGGGACCTCCTGATGAAGAATGTTTTGACTGGCAGGTCTGCTGATTAAGTGCACCCGATTCCCACAAGTCACATGAAGACTGATCTGATTCTCTGTTGATTGGTGATTTGATCCTGTTCCAGAATAGCAACTCTCTCTCTCTCTCTCTCTCTCTCTGTCACACACACACACACACACACCCCTCCACAGTAGCTGGCATCTGCTTATCATCATCATCGCATTACTTTTTCTCTCCCTTTTAAGTGTTTTAGCAGTAAAGGAATGGAAGAGGGAGCTGTGATCTGGCTGCAGTATAAAGGTTTGTTTGCACTGCAAGGCTATGCCCATGCAGGGTTCTGGAGGCCCTCGGGTACACCTGTGTGAATATGACAGATAAAGGGAGTACAGAAATGGGCACGGTCTGTACACAGAGCCGGCGTCACAGGTAGGCATGGTTGTTCACCTTCCCAGCAGGGCCCACTGATGAGCCTCCTGGTGTTGGAACTTAGGCTACTCTGCTATCTATCCCCAGTGCAGTTCTTTGCTTAGTCGCTAGTGATTAGTATCTGTAAGAGTCATAAAGGAATAAAGCCCAAGCTGTCAGGAGGGCCCTAGCTGCCTCTTACAGTCCCCTCCAATAGCCAGCTCAGGACACAGATGACGAGGATTCTTTCCAAGGCTTTAGACAGCAGAGTAGCCTAAGCTCCAGGTAAGGCAGTTGGTCCCCGTTTGAAGGAGAACCGCGGGGAGATTCTGAACTTATGGGCTATGGAGAGATCCTCCCTCTTACCCTTGGGTCCTTGGAACGTGACCGTTGTTTTTGCGCCAAACGAGCGGAGTGCCTCCTTTCAGCGCCCTCCATCTGTCGCCGCTCCCTGCATCTGCGCAAGCCCCCCTCCAGCACTCTCTCACTGCCAGGGTCACTATCTCTCTCAGGAATGCAGGCAGGAGAAATCTCTGTCATCTGCTGTGCTTGTGAGAGATAAGTGAGCTCCTCTCCCACGGATTGCTGTTCTTCCTCAGAATCAGAACTGCTCTGGAGCTCTATGGGCTCAGTTTCCACCCTGACAGTGTCGCTCTGTGATGCCCCTTCACTCCTCCCCGTTCCTTCACGGCTGCGCAGTTACAGAGGCACGGAGAAGCATGCTCCTTTCTTCAACCACACCTTCGCAGCTTCGTATCTTCACAATGGCTGCCTTAGAGGCAAGGGCCGGGGTGGGGGGTGTCAGGGGAGTAGAAGGTCCAGGACCAACTTCGCTCTAGCCACCATTTTGGAATGAAGGATAGGCACATACCTCTCATGAGCACACACCTTAGCATGTGCGAACCATCGTGAGAGTCTCGGGCTGGAGAACTGCCAAACAGTTGGCATGGTAATGGAGGAGCAGACCACCCACATTTTACCTAATGAGGAACAGACAGACACAAAATACAAAACAGCCACTCCACTGCCCTCTACACAAGGAGGATGATATGGACGTAATGGAGGGGTGGAGCTATCCACCTCAGACATAGAGGTTATATGCACTTTGAATGCCTGAAGAGGGCTTTCGTTGCCGCGCGCGCGTGCGCACACACACACACACACACACACACACACACCACCATCCATGTGGTGGCAGCAATTACATGTTACAGCACTGTGGAGTGAACTTATCCAAATGTGGCTCCCATGATGCTTCTAGAAAGTCTAAAGGGGCACTATCTGCAAACTTATAAATAATACAGCTGCTATTTCTTAAATAGAAAAGACCATGTCCTTCAAGGAAAGTGCTGATTCTGCTTGCTCTAAACTTTTTTCCCCCTTTTTTTGCAAAAGAGCCTATTGGCAGCTTTTAAAAAGCCACTTTCCCCCCACAGAAACAAGAAAACACACATCCAGCAGATCACTCAAATTAAATAGCCATAACATACCATACTAACAACTTTTCTTAAAAACAGACTTGCGGCAGCATGGGGAGGGTAAGGCACTCATGCCAAAGCCCATGCATTCTTGCTGGGAAGGAAAGGCCACCGAGCTCAATAGGACTTCTGCCAAGTTAAGTGTGCAGTAGCATTGTTTTAGCATATATTTGTGTTTGTGCTTCCCTTTACCACAAATGAAGTTGTTGATCACAGTCATAGATAACTCTCTTCTTATAATTTATTTTTCTGTGTTGAAAGTAACATATACCGGGGGGGGGGGGGGGATAATCATCTTGAGTTTAAGTTACTAGGTTAGAGGTCTGAGGAGACTTTATTCAGTTACTATCTTTGTTACACCTGTAAAGCTTTATTTGTGTTGTCAATCCAGATTTAACTGCTTTTCAAGACTGCTGTCTCATTACGGCTCGTTATGTAGCATATATATACGGTGCATTCCTCTTTCTGGACCCACTGATGAGAACTCCATTTGCTCCACCACAAAAGTGAACCATGGATGCGGATGTGATCCACTTCATCCGTGGCAGCCCTGTTGTTTTGATCTTAGAAGCTGATGCAAACTGAAATGAAAGCAGCAGCATCCTAAGCTGGATAAGGACAGGACTACATGCTTGTTTCACTTATGTACTGAGAGAAAAGAAGCTAGGAAACTTGCATGGGGAACAGACAGGTTTGGGGGATTGTGAGAGTGTTTGAGGGAAGGCAGAGTAAAGTACATGGAAGCATTTCTGAAGAAAGAAAGCAGATTTCAAGGTAAAAGGGCAGAATTAAAGGAATCTGCCTGAGAACAAAGCCAACTGGAAAAACCTATAGGGAAAGGAGCAACGTTTGGGCTTAGAAAGAGCTAAGGGAGGGAATGGAAGGGAAATGGTTGGAGAGAGAACACAGTCAGCCACAGAGAAGAGTTGTCCTATGCAGGCAGTCACTTGCAATACACGATCGGTTAAGCTGGGCAAGACGCAGGCGAGAGAACAGATGTACCACTGACTCCTCAAAATACAACGGTCTTCCACATTTCTGCTACACAGGCATAGCTGCGACCTTTTCCTAGGAGCCAGAGCCAGCAATTCTGTTGGGCCTCTTGCGCTGTGGAATGGCAAGGGGCAATGAGTAGGGATGTCAGAGAATTCCGCATGAATTTTAAATGAGATCGAATTCTGACAAATCCGGTCTGTGGAATCCTCCTCAGAATGGGGCGGCCTGGTCGAACCGAACCGGAGCTCACGCAGACCCCTTTTTTTTGTCCGCCGAACAGCGGATTTTATGAAAATAATCCCGAAAAGAAATCCGTAAATCAGAAATGGAAGAAGAACGCGAACAGCTTTACCCTTTTTACAATAATAAATAGGCATTTTCCCTGTGACCTGAGGCTTACGGAGAGCGACAGCGGGCACACAAAAAGGATTTTTCGGTGGTACTTATGGAATTATTTCTGTAAGTTCAGGGAGCCAAAAAAAACTCAGGGGAATCCGGGGCATGCAGACAGCGGAACGGGGTGGCCCTCGGCAAGGATTCCAGGGGGAGGAACGGATCGCCTCCCCCCCCCCCCGTGGATTCCCCACCGGAACAGACAGTAGGGAATCTGTACATCCCTAGCAATGAGCCATTGACACAATTGCTCTTGAACACCCTCTTCAGGAGCTATTGTGTCAGCGCCAGCTATTCTCTTGCTGCAGCCCATGCTGAGAGAATCTTGTCTAGAATGAGCTTCAGTTTATTAGCCCTCATCCAGACCACTGTTACAGCAAAACAGAGCTGCATGTCATCAGCATACCGATGACGATGCACTCGGAAACTCCTGATGACCCCACTTAACAGTTTCATGTAGATGTTAAATCGCCTGGGGGACAAAACTAACCCTTGAGGAACCCCATACTAGAGAACCCACTTTCTGAAACAATATTGAGGTCTGAGAGCTTGAAAAAGGTGTAAGAGGGTTAAAGAGGTTAAAAAGAGTAAAACTGGCTCATACTTTTTCCTTCCATCTGGCTTAAGCAGGAAGGCTAAAATTGAGATGAAGCATTCCTTAGTGGGTACTTGGCTGTTGCCCTGAGGAGAGGTCTGCAGTTTTGCAAGTGTTATCCGAGGGGTCCTTGGGTTAGGCTGGAGACAAAAAACCGTGCTTGCAAAAGGTCACATACACAGTTCTGCCTGGAACAGGCTTAACCTGTCTTTGCCTAATGGCGATAATTCTCCTGTGCTTTTCCAGGCTGGAATGGGCGCTCTCTTTACAATCATAGAGCATTTCTAATCAAGGCTGTTAACCCACTGTATCTTCTTCCAGTTTTGTCAGAGAATTAAGATCCTACACAAAGAGTTTTTCCTTTCCTGTTTTTCCATTCTTTCTGCTAGATAAGCTCTAGGTGGCCCTGTGGTAAAATGGAATAATGCAATTACGCTAGCATGGACTTCTGCTTTGTTAAAACGTTTTAATTAGCAGGGACTCTGATGTCATCTGCCACCCCCCTCAGAATTCCCTGTTCCCTCTGAGCTTAGCTGAGATCCTCACTGTAGCTGTGGAGGGAATAAATTTTCCAAGCAACAATATGTTGTTCCATGTTGGAATGCAAAGTCTTTGGGATGACTTGGTCTGGAATGGGAAATTAAGACCTATTCGCTTTACCGAAGACGTGCTCCTGGTGGAGATGAAAACTCCTAGAACTGGCTTGTTGATATGGATCGACAAAGCTGCCTGAAATTTTTGGACTGCCTTTGGAGACTGTCACAATGAGCTCCTGCATTTCCAAATTTACCACTACACCAGTGTGTGTGTGTGTGTGTGTGTGTGTGTGTGTGTGTGTGTGTAGATCAATCCAGCTGAGTGTGTGGACGTTTCTGTTGGAACGGGAGGGGGGAGATATAATGAAGGAGCTTAGGGAAGGCTAATGGGTAATGTTGGGGTGCTAAGGGAGTGTGCAAAGGGGCTGCTTAAATGAGAAGGGAACTGTCCATGAGGGCTGAGCTGAGAGGGTGAGGCTTCCATAGAGTATCATATTCTGAAAACCTAAAATGTTTATGTTTGAGTGAGTGAGTGAATAAGATGTTAACACCCCTGCATTTTTTCTCAGACGTCCACTTGAAATACTCCTGCCTTACTCTCAGCTGCACTGTTTTTGGATCCCAGTTGAAGGCGGTGTAGCTTACAGGGTTGTACAATCTTAGAAGAGGCGTGGCTGTGAGGGGCCATGGCTGTGACTGCCACGAAGGGACCCTGCACTTCTGAATTTGCCACTACACTACTGCATGTAGCCATCAAGAAATTAAATTTTGGAAAGCCTTGTCCTTCTTTAGAAATTCCTTTTTTATATAGCGTGTGTGTGTGTGTGTGTGTGTGTGTGTAAAATGTTTAATTTAATTTAATTGCTGTTAGATATCCCAAGCCCTCAAATGAAAGCCAGAGACACAGCTGAGTACATAAATAACCCTTCCCAACTCTATCCCCGGGCTGGCCTTCTTTTTTTCTTCTTTTACCGTGGAAAAACAGGAGACACAATCCTTGAAACAGCCTCCAGTCCCCTATTCTGCCCTTCTATTCCAGACAGAACAAAACCCCAAATCCACCACATGTGACATCTCCGTCACTTTATAAGGCTGCCAGCAGCCATCTAGCATGTGGATGCTCATTATGTTCTATGGAAATAAAATCATTCTAATACTTTAAATATTACATTACAGGAGGAGACACTTCAGCGGGCAAGAGAGGAAGAGGAGAAAAGGAAGGAGATCACGAATCATTTCCAGGGCACACTGAATGATATACAGGCACAGATTGAGCAGCAAAGTGAGAGGAACATGAAGTTGTGCCAGGAGAACACTGAGCTGGCAGAGAAATTAAAAAGCATCATAGATCAGTATGAAGTCAGAGAGGAGGTGAGAGCAATGTGACCTCTGAACACACACACACACACACTGCATAAGGCTAACGCTTTTACAATCCACTGCTGTGTGATCTCCAGTGCTCTGTTTATTCATTCCTTTTGCAATTGTAGGCAACCTTTTTAGTTAAAAAAAAAAACAATATAGGTATTATATACATTCAGTAATCATTTTAAATTCACTACAAATACATTTCAAAGGGAGCGATAACAAATCTGTAAAACAAGAACCCTTCTCACGTTATGTGCTAGGTTTTGTAGCACAAATGTGTGGCTTATTAATTTAATTCCTTATTATTTTTATTGTGTTTATTATTACATTTATATGCTGCCTTTTTTCCTCTTGCAAGGAACCCAAGGCAGCTTATATGGTCCTTCTCCTCTCCATATTATCCCCACAACAACCCTGTGAGTTAGGTTCTGCTGAAAGTCAGTGACTGGCCCAAAGTCACCCAGTGAGCTTCATGGCTGAGTGGGAACTAGAACGTGGATCTCCCAAGTCACAGTCCAACACTCTAACCTCTACACCACACAGTCTGTCATTATGTTTAATGAGGTATACTCATGGTATTTACATCATAATAAATAAGCTTAAAATCGAAATCTACTTTCACTGGCACTGCTTGTATGTAAGATAAGTATGCAGTAATAATTTTGGAATACCTTTTGGTGTGTGTGTGTGTGTGTGTGTGTGTGTCTGTGCGCACGCGCACGCATACACACACACACACACCAAAAGGTATTTCAAAATCCTATGCATGTTTACTCAGAAGTAACTGTTCCATGAGGCTCGCTCCCAGGTAAGTACTCATAGGGACTGCAGGCCATAAAGCTGTAACCAGCTGGGTGTCCTTCTGCCAGTAGAACAGATACCACTGATGGACTGAACTTCCCCTTCCTCCCTGCGGTCCCCCATGTGTGCCCCAATTCTGCTCTGGAAGGTTGGGTGACTCAACACGGGGGGGGGGGGGGCTCCCATTATGCAAGCAGAAGTCCACGTAACATTGGAGTTAGTCCTTACTGGTATATTATAGCCATTTTTCCCATGTATTTGACTGTGCCAATATGACAATCACTGAATCAAAAAATAAAATATGTTATTACCTCCCTTTTTTTCTTCCAGCACCTTGATAAGATATTTAAGCACAGGGAGCTTCAGCAGAAATTGGTGGATGCCAAGCTGGAACAGTCACAGGAAGTGATGAAAGAAGCAGAGGATCGACATCAGCGAGAGAAGGAATATGTATTTATCTCTTTAGTTTTTAATGCATAGGCCAAGATCACCTGTAAAATACAATCTTCACATTTTAGTCTTCCTAGGTCTCAACTGAGACACAAGGGGCTCCAGTGGTCTCCAATCCTAGCACTGATAAGGTCCACCCTGGTTTATCTATATCAATACTGAAACATCTGCTGCTCCCATGAAAAATTGTATTAATTTAGCACAATGATGAAGATAATGGTGATGATTACATTTATATCCTACCTTTTTCCTCTTGCAAGGAACCCAAGGCAGCTCACATGCCCCCCCTTCATTTTATCCTCACAACAGTCCTGTGAGGTAGGTTAGGCTGAGAGTCAGTAACTGGCCCAGAGTCACCCAGTGGGCTTCATGGCCAAATGGGAACTAGAGAACCCAGATCTCCTGAATCCCAGTCCAACACTCTAACTACTACACCACACTGGCTCTCACACTGATATCCAACCTTTTCTCCAAGGAGCTCCAAGGATACACATATGGTTATCCAACTTTGTGCTCACAGCTGCCTTGTGATGTATATTAGGCTGAGATAGTAAATGGCCTGAGATCACCCAGTGAGCTCCATGCCAGAGAGATCATTTGGACCCAGATCTCCCAAGTCCAAGCCCTGTACTCACTGTACCACACTATGGCTCTGTACACAGGGACACTTGGAAATAACAGCAATCATGACATGAAGCTTTCAAAGGCCAACAAACACTGGGCAGTTTGAATGTCTCTAGTTCAGTCTCACGCTCCCCAGATATGCTGGATTTCAATTCCTCCCCACACCCATAATTCCCATCCAGCTGGGAAGATGGGGAGTTCCGACACATCTAGAGGGTACCAGCCTGCCCTAGTTCCATAAAGTGTTCCCTGAACCCTGATTCTTCCTCCTAGAATGCCGTATGCATTTTGGGTCTATTAGACAGGCTCGCAGGCAGAGTTCTCTGGAATTCTGGCTAGGATAAGATCAAGGACTGGATCCCTTAACAACACTATAGGCACCTATTTTGTGACAAGTGTACAATGGAAATATTTAAACCAGGCATGGGGAACATGTGCCCCTCCAGATGATGTTGGACTCCAGCTCCCATCAGCCTCGGAACATAGCCAAGGGTCGGGGATTATGGAGTTGTAGTCCAACAACATCTGGAGAGTCCCACCCCTGATTAAATGGACCTTGATTTCCAGGAACCCACAAATGTTTTAGATTTCCTTCAGCACTTCGTTCCCTTTAGTGTACTCAAAATCTAATGCTCAGGTCCTCTCTTGATTTCAAAGGGCAAACTGCTTTTGCTCTCAACCTGCTAAAGCAAGGGCTATATTCCCATCCTGCTTTTATTTCTTTTTTGGCAACAGCAATAGAATAGCTCTGCTGCCTCCTGGTGGCCTAGAGAAGCAGTTTTGCTTCCTCTTGAGAATGAGAAATGATGAGCCCGGCTTGCTTACTGGCTCTTTGTCAAATTAGTGCAACTGAGGAAACAATATTGGTCATATTGCGAAAATGTTCCGTGTCATGCTCTTATTCTTATAACTTAAACATTTTCCCAGTGATGCACACCCCCTTTTGTCCAGTTTTGTTTTGCTGGATTTCAAGAATACTATTTACATCTGATTTCACAGTACACGATTGGCCACTGGTCTTAGCTGTTGAACCAGGGATGCTCCCGCATCAGGATCTGCCCCAATTCCCCTAACAGGCCCTGATTCATAACCTAAAACTCTACTCAGATTAGTATCAGCACAGACAGGCCTTGTGCTAGCACTGATGGTCAGCATTGCTGTCTGCCCCTAGGATCAGGTCCAGTGTTACATGAGCACACACTCACATACATGCATCCCCACAGAGGCACTGCCGCTGCCAGCCCACCTCCTGTAATACCATGAAGCCGTTACTTCAGGCAGACCCCTTGTTCCAGTGTAATTTCACAGCCCCATCTTATGGTATCATTTTAAAAAATGGCTGGGGAGAAAAGCCATTTTTAAGTTTTTTTCTAACCTTCATGCCAGCAGATTTTGCCTTTATAGCACAGAGCTATCACAGAATACCAGAGAGGATGGGTGATGCAGCCACAGCATCAGAGAGCCCAAGAAGGTGCAAGAGTTGTGTGCCACAGTAGACAGAAGCAAGCTATCCTGTTATTCACATGGCTGCAACAGTGTCGTGATAGCCTGGTTGTTTAGTGACTCTGGGCACAATTTCAGATCCTAAACAGTGAGACTTGAGATTGTATGTTCATGAATGGATTGTTCACTGGCAGGGCTGAACGGTAGGAAGCATCGGGCACCCATCAAGGGCCCATGCCTCAACAGGGGTCCACTGACAAGAGCCCCTGGACTTGCTTCTCCTCTTCACCATTGCAACCTGTTTGTTCACCTGCCTCTCGCTCTCGTCCAGACAACAGTGGTGGTGAGAAGGAGGAGCCAGAGATGCCACTGCCTGCTTGCTTTCCAGACTTCTGCCCGTCAAGCAGGCAAGTGGTGGCAATGATGAGAAAGAGGATGAGGTGCAATAGCAGCAAAAGTGACAATGGTGGTGAGAATACAGACTCATTGGGGGTGGGGGCCCACTGAGGGTATCTTGCCCAAGGACCCTCAAAAACATGGAACTCGCACTGTTCACTGGCTGTCTGAATCCAACTAGACCATGAGGACAGAATTATATGTCATAACACACACAAAACTGTGGCCAAAACCAGCAGCCACATGTTGAACTACCTTTCCACCTTCACAATGTATGTGTTTCTGGGCCAAACTAAATGTTCTGCTATTGTAAATTTGGTCCCGTTTAACCTCAGAATCAATCAGAAACAAGGTGTCCCATCTATCTCCCATAATTTCATGTGTCTGGGGAACGTGTCTGGCATCATTACGAACAGGCTGCTTTGAAATGTCCCAACATATGACCCAAATTCTACCATCTGGGCGTGCTATCTTGATTGACGCATTTCTCTTTGTTATATTTTCTTTGAACTCCCCGTCGTCTTTGGCCATTTTTGGTCATATCCACCCAAACACCTCCTCCTAGTTGTCGCTCATGCTCAGGGCTACACTTCCCCGCCCAACTCACATCGAGTAGGAACATTCTCTTATCAGCAGGTGTACACCACGAGAAGTCAAAACAGTACTTTTCCTCCTCTCAGTAGGCATCTGAGCATGCTCAGTTCTGCTGTTCATCTCATTTAGACACTCTGCCAGCACGTCGTGACCTTGAGCAAGCTCTGTGAAGCCACTTGTAAAGACTGCTGCATTTTTTCCCCTTCTTCAAAGACAGTCCTGAAAAATCTCAGAGTCTGTTAGTGAAATAACATCATTTGGTATAGAATCAAACTTCACAGCCTTCTCGGCCAGGGATCAAGAGTTTGGAATATAAAAGTGGTTATGAGCCTGGGGTCTACTAGGGGCTCTTCTTGTAGGCCTCTCCCAGATTAAATCAGCCATCTTTACTCTTTGTTAACCCTTTTTAGTACCAGATTAACAGTTATGTATTTCCTTACTCTTGTGCAAATGAGCATGGCCCTGATTCAGATCAGGGCCATAAATCCAGGAGCAGGTGTTGGGGCTTCCCCCCACCTGTTTTTCCCCTGAAATTCCACAACCCACCCCCTGTGTGCAGGGGGTCTAAACAAGAAAAAAGGCCACAAGCTCTTACACAAGAGTAAGGAAAACTATCACACATAGCTACACTAGGCGTGATTGGCAGAATGTTCAGTTTGGCCCTTACTCCATGTCGAGACATCGTCATGCTGTGTGTTTGCCCAGAGCCAATGATGTGGCATGAAAGGAAAGATGTCAGGACACAAGTATGTCGTATTGTACATTACAGGGGAGAGGAACTTGACACAAGGCTACCATTTTCAGTGGCAGCCCTGTTGTTCCTTGTAATGTGTAGTTTTGCCCTGAAGCCTCCAAGGGGCTTGGCAGTTACCACAATTCCCTGTTCCTAGCCCGCTGGCGAGCCTCATGACTGACTGACAGGCTCTGTATGAGCCCGTGTTCCCTACAGCTGCAGTGGCTATTAGAAATGCAGATGAATATTGGGCTCCGGTCTCGAATTAGAATCTCACTTTGGCCTGTGTTTAGTAAATTCACATGTCTTCACATTAGCCCCAGAGGGCCTTGGTGGAGCAAGGAAAATGCTTGTTTGTGGGTATAAGAAGTTTGAACTGCAAATCTTTTCCAAAGCGGTTACCTATTCAATTAGACTTTCAGTTTGGATAGGGAAGTTCAGGAAGAGGTAGAGGGAGTGAGAATGGTCCCTCTGAGGCCACACTAAGCTGGCTTCAAGCCACCGGTGCATCTTAACAAGATTCTTTGGAAAGAGCAACCTGTATGTGTAAAAACTGCATTCAGTAGTCATGTATTCTTTATGACTTGGTTTCTCCTTCCTTGTTTCTGCTTCATAGTTTATTAATAAAAATACCGATATTGGCATCTGGCTAACCCATTTGGGTTTTTAAACTTACGCCAGTCTGTATATTTGTGTTCAAAAACAAAATCTGCTAATTGAAAACACTGCTTTGAGCTTTTATTACCAGGTAACTCATCGGTTTTAATCAGTCTTTAGGAATAAGGCAGGTCAGTTATAGGACATCAATGAGACCAGAAATAAAAGCTCGTTAGTGAGCCACAATAGACTACCTGCAGATATTTCTGCCTCATTGTTTCTGTTTGCTTATGTATCTGACATGAGTCTTCTTCAGTATCCCACCTGAAATGTGTGACAATGCAGGCCTGATGAAATTTTAAGCAGAGTCGAAGTCCAGCGTGTTTAATGACTAGCCTGAAACCTGACTTAGCCCTTGGGCTATAGAGTTTTGTTTTGTAGCAGTAAACATAACCAACCTGTAATTCCCCCAAAGGATTTTATTTTAATCTCTGCTGTTCCTCTGATGAAAGGAGACGGTAACAAAAACTAGCATTTTGAAAATCGTGTGAAAAGCTCTTGTGTATGTAGCTTACTTGCGTTGCTTTGGGATTTACTTTTGAAAAATGCCAGACTTTACAAGTAGCCCAATTTCCAGGGGCTTTTGGTTTGAAACGAAGTGCAACTTTCACATTGTTTGCTTGTTTTTAAATTCCAAACCCAGCTACTCAACCAAGCTGCAGAGTGGAAACTACAGGCAAAAATGCTGAAGGAACAAGAGACGGTTCTCCAGGCTCAGGTGAAGTAGGACCGTTGACTGCATGGTGTGCTTTCACTGTATTTCATGTGTTCCTGTAGCCCAGGGGTGGGGAAATTAATTCCAGTGGGGGGCTGGATGACCCCTCACCCAGCCTTCTGTGGGCCAAATGACATCAGGGCTCCCCTGATGTCATTTGGTCCCTGGCCTACATGCTGGGCCAATGATCCAGCCAGAACGCAGCTTTGCCGTGCCAACCACTGCACCAGCTGGATGATACATCCGTCACCTTGGCCAGGGCAGCTTTGCCTGCATCATACGTTCTATTGTTGGGTGAGGACCCAGGGCTGGAAGAGCCAAGCCGACTGGGCACCTCCTTTGTACACCATCCTAACTGGGCTGGCAAGCCACGCACAAAGGGAAGGGGCTCAGCCAGTGTTTGTGGGAGCTTCTTCTGCTTGGAATGCAAAAGCAAGAGCGATACGCACTCAGCCAGTGATGGCAGGAGCTTCTGCAAGCTGTGTTCAGAGATAAGAAGAGTTTCCCCTGCTTGCTGCTTGCCCTCTCAACTGTGAGGGGGAACCACATGCAGGGGAATCCACTTGCTATCTCTATCACTAATCGGACATTAGAAGGGGGCTTCTCTCCCCACTTCCTTCCCAAGCCCTCAGTACCCCCAGGCCAGGGCACAGGGCTTGGGGAAAGTCTCACAGAAGGCGCTCAAGTCTCCATGGATCAGATGGGGAACTTCTGCAGGCAAGATTAGGTCCACTGGCAGCATTAGGCCCATGGCCCAGAGGTTCCCCACTCTGGTTATAGCCAATATATACTTGTCTTTCACATCCCATTAAAGCTCATCACCTGCAGGCATACAGCAGAATTATGTACCATATTAAACACTTTGGAAATATTTGCATGGAGCAGTCCATTACATATGTTACATGTTAAGAGGTGAGTGGAACCAACACATTTGTAACCACAGATGAGCAGAGATGGATTAATATTATCAGTGATATTGTGTTACTCCCTGTTGGATGTATCTTCCATTTTCACCTTTCACTGGTGAGAATTTCCAAGCATCCCTTAGTGCAGGCATGCTGGCCGGGGATAATGGGGGATCCTCCACATCTAGAGGACACCAGATTGAGGAAGGCTGCCTTAGTGGCTTCTTCCATTGCCTTCAGTGTCCAAGACCACTGATTCTTGTCTTCATTTCATATATTGCAAATTACCTTAGTTACTTTTACTTTCTAAGGAGAGGAGAAAATTCCATAACTTAACTTTTGTTTCATGTTTTACAATAAATAGGTGAAAATGTGAACATACTATTAGACTTTTTCATTTAATAAATTGATCCATTTTAATGGTGTAGGACTACACTACATTCAATACTGGCAAAAGTGATAACAGTTTATTTGACAGAAGGCCACCCATGCTAAGTTAGATACTCTATTCTGGTGGCAAAATAGCAGAAGTGAAAGAGGAACTGGATTTTATGGGATATCGAAAGGAGAATTGGGAAGATACTCTAACTGTAATATGGAAAGCTATCTTTTGCCCTGACCACATGAGGTCTCTCAGTCTGTATCTAGTTTCACAGCCTTGAACATTACCCTCACCTATTTAAGCATTTTAAAGCTACTTTGAGGGCCAAAAATCTGTTCTTTTAAAACAGAATCCTGGTATTTTCAAGAAAGTGCTGAATATGCTATATATCCTGCTGGAAGGCAAATTCCATGGTATGCGTTATGACTGCAACTATGCTGTAAATTCACATTCCTACCTCAGTCTCTAACCGCTCCTTCTGCCTGTAGCCCCCCACACACAGAGATATAAACAGAGCCAGCCATGTGACACATAAGTACTTTGCCACACTGAAACTCAAATGCAGAATTTCTTTTTACGGAGTTACTCAAGTTCCACACGCAATGGCTTTAAAGATTAGACCAGTACGCAATGCTGTGGAGCTTAGTCCCAGAGAAGCAATAATAGGTGGTGGGATCTAGGAAAGAAGGGCTGCAGGGGAAAATGGAAAAGAGAAGAATAGGAAAAGCAAAAGTAGACAACAGAGTTCAGAATCAGAAGAAAGCATGAAATGTAAAGGTGGGGAATTGAAGAAATAAATTTGTTTGCTGAAATGGAAAATCATCAGAGAAGCAAAGGAATGAGGAAATAAACAGCGAGATAATACAGAATAAGCTGAAGAACAGATAATACAACCACCTGAATTATTTGTACACACAGGGGACCATGTTTCCTTCTGGTGGTAATAAAAAATGCAGGCTGACAGAGTTAAATAAGTTGCTGGAGTGGGTAGGTTTGTTTGTTTTTTAGAGAGCTGAGGCAGTTTGAAAAAACATCACTGTTCAAGATGTGTACACCCATCTTGCTTTTGGCTCTGATAAACAGGATGCAGGGGTTTGTATTGTTGTTTTTTAAAAAAAAAATGCCTTCGAAACCTGTCTGGGCCAACCTGAGGACAAAAGCAACAACTGTGTACAACAAGGGCAACACTTCCTCTTTCATACAACATCCAACTCTCTCTTTAAAATGGTTGTCTGTCTCCATCTTAGTGGAACTCCCGTTGTCATTATGTGAACCTCATGGATTAGCAGAGATATGCAAACTGTTAGCGTAGGCGGACACATACATTTTCCTGAAACTTGAAGTGGAATAGGGCAGGGGCAAATTGCCACCCAGTGATAAAGCCAGACCATTTTTGACCTCTAATTCAAATGTCCCAAGTGGATGCAGTTACCACTGGCTACTTTCCAAATAACTGGCCTGATTTTACTCCATATAAATAAAGCACTGATAACAATTATTTGCCTAAAAGGTGTGTTTTGTCTTATTATTTTTGGTTTTGAGATCCTTAGACAAAAAATATTCTATTCAGGATATCAAATTATTTGCTAAAGGTTATTGGCTTGGGTCCTAAGATAAGTGAACCTTTCTAAGGAAAGGGCCTTTTCAGTAGAGGCACCCCAGTTATGGACCTACTTTCCCCGAAAGGTTTGCCTGGGGCCATCTTTATGGTCTTTTCGGCACCAGGTGAAGACCTTTTTATTTATCCTGTCCTTTTAAAGTAACTGAGAATCTGGGCCTCTCAGCTTTAAATATGTTTTAATTGTGTTTTAGTTTCAATTGTTTGTATTCTTTTACATTGTATTAATGTTGCATTCGTTCTGTAAGCCACCTGGGGGGTGTCTCCACCAGTGATTTACTCCAAGTCAGCTGCATGTTGAAGTTGTTAGGGATAGATGATGCTGTGGCCATCCAGCAGCCACCCCAGAGCTTATCAGGGGGAAACCAGATTCCTGAGACTGCTTAAAGCCAGATTCTTTTCTTCAAGTCGGGTTCTCTCCGGTATAGTTGCTGTGTCCCCCAACCCCCACATTTAGCTCGGGTATGCCCAGGGGTGTGCCTTTCACTGTCAAGGGGTGTTTCCTGTCTCTTGTCCTGTGTTTCCCAGCACAGACCAATTAGTGTCTACTCAGAAGTAACTCCCATTGTGCTCAGTGATGCTTTCCCCCCAAATGTGCACGTCAGGAACAACTATTTCACCCCGTTAAAGCAATCCAGCACACCAATGAATTAGAAGGCTTGGGGCTGGTTGTGAGGCTTGTCTCACAAATGCACACATTAAAAGCAACTATTTTGCCTCTCTGTTAAAGTGATCCAGCACACCAACGGGTTAGGGGCTTGGGGCTGGTTGTGAGGCTTCACACCTTCTGTGTAGAGATTCTGCGGTTAGAAAGGGGGCTGGTTTTCCATCCCTGTGTGACTCCCCTTTCCCAGCACAAGCATATGTGTATCTGCTCGGAAGTAACTCCCATTGTGCTGAATGAGGCTTGCCCTCTGAACGCCCACATCAGAATTTACAGAGATCCCCCTGAATTGAATACAGAGTTTAAAGCACTGATTCCCTGAAGCCTCTAAAGCGCTTTACTGAACCTGCGATTCTTGGTGACTTGGTTTATTGCCTTCGGAAGTAACTACTTCACACCTTCATTATAGAGATCCTGTGGTTAGAAAGGGGGCTGGTTTCCTATCCCTGTGTTCCCCCCCCTTTCCCAGCACAAGCATATGTGTGTCTACTCAGAAGTAACTCCCATTGTGCTCAATGAGGCATGCTCCTGAAACGCAGGTGCATCTGGAGATTCCAGGGAAAGGAGAAAGGAGGGGAAAGCCAGGGGGGGGGGGGAGAAGCCTCTCTTATTGGTTTAGCAGCCCCTGCCAGTCAGATGATGTTCACTCCAACCCCCACTCCCACGAGGAAGTATGTTCTGTGAAGCGATTTTTACTGGTGTGGAGCACTCACTCATGGAGCCCTGCATGGGCCAAAGCGCAGCAAAGTTGATTCCTTTTTAAAAATCCGGTACTCCTTCATTTGCTTCTCCTTCCGTTGTCATGGAAACATGGTCCCAGAGAGCTTATGTTATGGGACAGCTACATAAATATAATAATTAACTGTTGAATAAATAAAGTTAAGGAAGTTCACGGAAGGAATGTTTCCTGTCCCTTCCTCCCTCAGAGGCTCCTCGCACCACATTCCACATTACTCAGAAGCCCCCCAACCCTTGCTGATGCTCTGGAGGGTTTGTCAGGGGATGTAAGTGGCTGCAAGGGAGAGGAAGGGATCTGAAACTTTCTTTCTGTGAACGCTCTTAAGTTGACTTATCTTAAGATCCAAGCCCAGATTTGACTGATCCCCTCCTCCCCCAGCAACACCCCACATTGTTCAGGAGGGGCCTTGATCCTCCAGATGGCTTTGGAGGGTGGGGTGCAGGTGGCTGCAATTGGGAGGAAGGGCTGGTAAATTTTCCTTCTGTGAACCCCCTCAAGGGTGCAATCCTATGCATGTTTAGACAGAAAAAAGTCCTACGAGTCCCAGCAGATGCTCGAAGTTGTAGGACTTTTTTCTGTCTAAACATCCATAGGATTGCACCCAAAGTTATCTTAGGATCCAAGCCAATGCCTTTCCCTTTTACTCACTTCCTGCAATCATCTGAAGGTTTGGAAGTTCGCCATTATCATCATGAAACTATGAATGTGAAATTGACCCTAATTTCTTCCTGTCAATGCAGCTCACTCTCTATTCTGAACGATTTGAGGAATTTCAGAAAACACTGACAAAAAGCAATGAGGTGTTTGCCAGCTTCAAGCAAGAGATGGATAAGGTGAGTTATGCATTACATCTCAAAATTCTATTCTTGAGGCTTTCCATGTCGGTAGAGGCCACTGAATTTCCTTCAGGATTGTTTAGCTTTGGTTATTAAGATTTTTCTGTTATGGAAACAATTTAAAAACTAGCTTCATTTCTTTGTGAGATGTTCTCTTAAGAGCCAAACACAGGAAAATATTGTTTTGATATTCTACATATTTATGATCCATTGGTCATTTAGTAACAAAACTGGATCATCTTTGTTTCAGACTTCTTCTTTCTTTCATCCCCTCAAGGTTCTGAGGTAAACTTGATCATGAGCTGCCCAATTCAAATAACCAAGGATTCAAATTGTGGAGCTGTTCTGGACTATACCAACTCACTTTTTGTTTGGGTGGGGACTATATGTTTAAATGCTCCCCCTCCCATCCTCCCTCAGGTTTCAATGTTTTGGTAAAGTGTGGGATTTTCTCATTGCTGAAAAGATTTCACACCAAATTAAAGTTAGACTGGGCTAAACCAGAGGGTTCTGCTTATCCGAGGTCCATTCATTGAGTATGCCAGAGATCTTGATGGATCAGCAGCAAATTCTGAAAAATATAAGAACATATTCATATATTAAAGCCTTATAATTTTAGCTCCTGATTTAGCTGTGGAGTTTACATCCACTATCGAACGTGTTCACCAGGCCATGCCTTATTTATCATTGATCCATAACTTGCTCTTTTTACGCTTATGAAACATACTTTCTTGTATGTGCTGTAGATTTTGGGCAGTATCCAAACAGGCCGTTCTGGAAGCAGGACCCACCACTGATTCTGTTCTGGAAGTGGGAGCCAGCACCAATTCCATTCTGCCATTTGTGCTACAGGGATTTAGCACTTCCTTTAGGAAGCCCTGAAACGAGCAGAAACTCTTGTTTATGGATTGGGACAGGTAGGTGGAACTCCTTTATGCGAGCTCTGCCAACCTGCCCTGGTTAAGAAATGAGTGTTTCCACACATTTCTGGTTCCTAGAGGAAGCACTAAATCCCCACTGTGCAAGTGGGGGAGAACAGAATTGGCAGTGGCCCCCACTTGTGCAATGACCCGTTTGGATACTGCCCTTGGTTTTCTGTTTGCTTTTTGCATATGCTCCAATTCATTTATTTTTGTTACTGTCTACCTTGATGCTATGTTATGTATGATGTTGGGTGTTGCGGGAGGGGGAGGTGGGATGTGAAAACATTGTTTAAAATTATTTCCAAATATAGTTTATACACATCTCCCAGAATGTGGAAAATCAGGAAATCAAGAAGAAGGCTAATCTAAATCTCTTCTGTCCAACTATAGCAACTTTAAACATCTAGGAATGTGTTTTGTCTTCGAACAGGAAAGCTTGCAAAACTCAGAATTCAAAACTCAGAATGCTTCCCTGTTACTAAAGTAACCTTTCCCAACTTGGTGACCTCCAGATGTTTTGGACTTCAGCTCCCATCAGCCCCACATAGCACAGCCAATGATCAGAAATGCTGGGTGTTTTAGTCCAATACATCTGGAGGGCCACAGGTTGAGGAAGGCTGTACAAAAGAATGAAGAGCTGTACTCAATAGTCATACAGTAATATTCTCATTTATATTCTGGCCACTGAATGCAGTTAAGAGTTCCCAACTATGGCTAGTGGTTGCTTTTCACCTTGTGTGGTCATTACGCCAGTTCAAAGTGAACATATATTGTTGTATGTGCTGTATACAATTGGGGCTTGTACCCATTTTGAATTATTACATATGATTTTACAAGGTCAAAGGTAACAAGAAACTTGATTCTTTAAGCAACCAACACCAATATAAAGAAATTCACCCTCCTGTGGTGTTTAGTCATGTAAATGCTCAATACAAGTGGTCTTAGTATGATTTATGTTGCTGGGACTGGGACCACTAACGTCATAGCCTTAGTCATAATTAAGCAGTGTAGTCACAGACACATCCACTTGAGCAAAATTCCTTCCTTTGGCTCCATCATTTTGTCTCTCAGCTGTGAGCTCTTCCATTTGGAGGAGAGGCTGTGCAGTGCCTGGAGGGGACAGGCAACCTAGGAACATGATCGTTGCTCCTTATCAAGATGTGGGAGCAGCCACACTGGTGTGAGCCACAGAAAACTTTAACAGAGTCTGGGTCCAATTCAAGGACCAGAATGGGAAGACATGGAGAAAATTCCTATGTCATTTTCCTATCTGGCAGCAATGTGTTTAGTCTGGTCTTTCTCTCTGCCAGGCTGGTACCATGCATTTGACCATTCACTGCACTGCATTCTGACCAGAGAACCCCTGCTGGCCTTGTAGCAGAGATGCCTGCCACTGTACAGGTCAAGTCAGGCATTGTATGAGCTGCAGAGAGCCAATGCAGCCCTCAGCCAGCCTTGTATTCTCTGCTGACACCTGCTTGCACTGTCTCACCTGCCACGGCTCTGTAGGACTGTGTGTCAATTGGGAGAACCACTCATTCATTCAATTAAGGTTATAAATGTGGATCAGAACTGTATTAATCGGAAGCACCGACCCTTTTATGAAAAGGTGTTCAGTGCTGATGGCACTGTTGCACAGCTCATTAATTCATGTAAGGCACTTAAGATTGATTTCCAAGCAGTACATGATTGGCTGTGTTAATTACCCACAAAACCACACTGCCATTAAGGTGCAGTTCTGTTTGTATTATTCATTGAATAAAAAACCTAGATTGATGAAAGCAAGAATAAAAGAACTGTAATGGATTGGCAGCACCATTATAAACCTGTGTTGCTGTTGCAACAAGCATTTGGGAGATCACTGACTTAACCTCAAATGTTTTTACACAGGCGTTTGTACGCCTGCACAGAGTAATACCGTATAGATCTGTGATTTTTCAGGTGATCTCCAGAGAGGGGGGAACAATAAAGATGACAGGTATAGCTGCTTATCCATTTATTTCTGTTCTGAGGCCTTTGTTTTCCCCTATCAAATACATTTTTAACATGGACAGAGCACAACGCAGCCACAGATCTTTGCAGGCTGAACACAAATTTGTGCCATCCCATTTTCATAGTATGACAAGCAGTCACTGCCATGGGGAAAAATGAGGACAAATGCTAGAACATTATCTTTGAGGTTGATATCAAAGCTTATTCACATAATCCTGGGATGCATGGACACTGGCTTGGATCCTAAGTGAAAGGAAGAAAGCTCATGAAAGAAACCCCCACTAAAAGTTGCCTTCTGGGGAGCTTTTAGTTATTGTTTCTAAAGGTGGTCAAAAGTGTCTGCCCGTTTTCTGTTCCTTTACCATGAATTGGCTTTGTTTGCTCTCACTAAAGTCACCTTAGTCAACTTTGATGATCAGAGTAATATCATTACACTCAATTGACTGGGATTACTACCTGGATTAGTCACTTGGGCAATGTCGTCACTCTATTGACCTTAGTCATGTCATCACATAGCCAAATCTGATAGGCTATAGAGCCTGCGGAGTTATGCTGCCTACTAGTCCCTTCTCCCGCTTGCTTGGCCGCAGGGAGGATTTTGCAGGTGGAAGGGCAGAGACGGGCAAACACCATTGGTGTTCGAAGGTGGCACCACCAGGGAGGGGAGGGGCTTAGAATTTCACAAAGAAGACCCAGTAATTAGGAGAAGAAATTTAAAAAATGCACTGAAGCAGCAACACATGGAAGAAACAAGGAAAGTTAAAGGAACGAACATTTGTGAACATTCATGCAATCAAGGTCCCCCCACCCCAGGAAATATTTTCAGAAATATTCACCACCCCTAGCGCTGCTTTCAACCCACAAAACATCTGGTGCAGCTCTGATATATCCACCATGTTTCTATAATGCTAAACTGCTATTCAGACATCATGTGTTTCATGCTAATATATTTTGACTGCAACCACAGAGTACAATCTATGTATATGGTGCTCCCATTCAAGAGCCATTAAAATAAAACGGGGGGGGGGGGCTGCACGGAAACTGTGTTGGCATAACTACAAATGTAGCCTTAAAGTTAAAAAAAATCCATTCAAGTTTAACATTCCTACTGTGACATGGATGTTTCCCTTTTTCTGTAGATGACAAAGAAAATGAAAAAATTGGAAAAAGACACAGCTACATGGAAATCAAGGTTTGAAAACTGCAATAAAGCATTATTGGACATGATTGAAGAGGTGAGAAACTTGTCCCTGAACATTTTTTTCAGTTAATTAAACTTGAAAGATATAATCCCATACATTTTACTTAAAATGTTATTAATAACACATTTCTGATGCAACTGCTATTGTAAGGATAGCACAATCAGTATGCTTTAGCTAACTTTCTGTCAACACAAACAGGGTGATTTGAAGAGTTGTAAAATTATGCTTACCTTTCATTCTTCCAAAACATTTTGGTTAAGTAAAATGTAAGCCCACATTTAATTTTGGGGTGTTTAGTGGCAGCTACTAAGTGAAGTAGCAGAGCAGGAGTAAGTAGACTACTATTTCATATGGGAAACGAAGCACCTGAGCAACACAAATAAAGACTGAAAACTTCCTGGAGGATGCAGATAGGCCCTAGTTCTGACATGATATAGCTGCCAGTTAGAATGGATAGGATATTCACTGGAGTATTTTGCAGCCACTGGGCTGTGGCAGTAGACTACCAAACAAAAAGATTCTTATTTGTTTAGATAATGTCGAATGTGAATTGACAGTATTTTCACTGAGCAAGTTACACCAGGCATTAAAAAGAGAGAAAGAGAGGATTTTTAACTCATGGCTTTAAATGCAATCTTTGTAAACAAATGGAGCTGGCCTCCACATTGTAGAAGTGAAAGTCCAACAGTATGTAAACTATGCTATCCTTTGTGACTTCCTCATTCCACCCACCCACCCTGTTGCATCATGCCAATAAACATCAACTTCTGTAATACTTTGCCAGCTCCATAAATTTATGTGAGCTGTGATGAAGAGCCCAGGGCATAACAAGCCCAGAGATCTGCAATGCCTGGGACACTCTGCAGAAGCAGCTGAACCAGTTGCATGATCTTGGGGTTATTTTTCAAGCAGTATTTTTAACAAAGCCAATAAAAATGGAGGGGAAAATTAATCTGGCCCTTTAGATTGTCCTATGCCGCTTATCACTTTGGCAGCCTTCAAATGTTTTGCTTTCTTGCTTTATCACAGAAAGCCATGAGGGCCAAGGAATATGAGTGCTTTGTAGTGAAAATTCAAAGGCTGGAGAACCTTTGCAGAGCTCTTCAGGATGAAAGGAATGTACTGTACAAAAAAATAAAAGATGCACAATTACCTGAGGAGAAAAGGGAGGAGGAGGAGGAGGAGGAGGAGGAAGAGGAGGAGGCGGCGAAGGAGGAGGAAGAACAGACTCAACAAAAAGACAGCCTGGAAAATGAGGCTGGCACAAATTCCTCTGTTACAGGCCCAGCTGCTGCTGAGTTATCTGCCACTAATGAGAATATCCTAAAAGATCTGGCTGCAGCTTTCATGGTGACCCATCATGTGGAAATGCCCCCGATAACCACCAACAAAGATACTGCTGACCAGCCACATGGCTTACAAGCAGGAGGTCTGATCTGTCCCCTAGAGCCAACACTCCCCTCTCCCATGCCTCAAGACACTGAAAATTGTTCCATACAGCCAACAGCATCCATGCCCAAAGCAGACGGACATGAAGGGGACACAGTAGAGCAACATGTTCAAGATCATCCAGTGCTGAAGTTGCCAGATGCTGACATGGAAGGAGTTGATTAGTCTAATATGTAGGTGCAATATTTCTTTCCAAATGCCATTCCCTCATTTTCTCATTACATGTTAAAAAAGAGGGGGGAAAGAAATTATGTGTCTTGAAAAATATTGACAGATCTGGGCCTCGGGATCATAGGCACGCACAACTTGCCTTTGTGCCATCGAGTCCCATCACTACAGATAGGATTTCAGTTTGCCCTATTTCTCATCTAATCAAAGCAAAGCGCTTTTCTGAAATGTAGGAAAATGCAGGGTCTCCATCCCCACCAGCACATCTCAAAAATTTATAGGGCCTCCCTACCTTTAAGAGCCATTTGAGTTCAGCATACTCTCGAAACAACCCAGGACACACAGAAAACACTCCAGCACAAGCTTTTAATGATCATTTGGTCTGATATAGCACAATGTAGATTTTAAATATGTTGGGAGAGGGAGGGTCCAAACACGTTTAGCCATACGGGAGAGTTTCAAATCTATTAAAAAGTAGAAACGTATAAGACGCAATGTGGCAAACACCACACTGTCCAAACTGCTAATTATGTCTATAACGTAAAGATTCTGCCAGCATTACCATCTCTGTATCTGGTCTTCAAGACACTTCTTTATTAGTTTGCCCAACTTCAAGCAGTATCATTTCTATCCCTGGGGCACTGATCATTTGATTTCACCCCCATTAAATTCAATAACACTTTTCTCACAATGAAAAATATTTGTTCACCCTAGGCTATACTACTACTGTGTTGGTCCCAGAGAGTGAGATGCAAACAAATTAGGTAAGATGATACTTTTCACTAGCCCTAGTTTGTACTATTTTTTACTAGCACAAAAGTATATAACCCAATGAGTTAGCAGGCAGATTGAAAAGCGGCTCCATTTTTGAGAAAAGGGTTGACTTTACTATGCAAGTTACTAAAGCTGGAATACCAAGTACATGCACTTAAAACTTGGTTCAGTTGAAATCAAGAGAACTTCTTTCCAAATAATTGTGCTGACAACTGTAGTGTTAGTAACTTCAGATGGGAGCCTATTCAGGGAGCCTATTCACAACATCTCTAGCATTTCAAACAGAAGACATATTGACCTGATAGGAGTTTCAGCTTATAATTTTCTGCTGGTTCTTCAGTTACATGTTTGAAAATATCCTAGACTTGCTCAAACAAATCCTCACTGTCACATCAGCTTAACAATGGAGGGAGCTGTTGAGGTGGGATCACTTCCAAAGAAATGAACATTTCTGAGGTTCTACTGACCTATGAGGATCCATGTGCTTCTTCTGAATCTTTGAATCCGATCTTAAGATTGAGTTATAAGTCATAGAACACAACATGTAAAATTACCAAAAGTGAAATTCACTGACTCCCAAGATCTAGGACCTAAAACAAAATATGGGAATGGGCAACCCTCAGAAATGCTCAAATATTTATCTTTTCCTTTGTAGCAAAATGGGTATTCTTTTTGAAGACAGTCTGTAATTGTTGTGGAATTATAAAGCCACTGGCCTGTTTCGCACATAACGACCCAGAGTATGGGTTGTCGTTGAAGCGCGGGTGGTCATTACTTGCAAACTCTGCACTATTGTTTAACAATGGGTTGTTAACTATGAACAGCCCAGGAAGAGAAGCCATGCTTTCTTCTTGGGTTGTGAACTCTGGGCTGTCATTACATACGAACCAGGCCTGCGAGTCCCTAATTTTAAAGGTGTGTAAAATTGCACTCCATATGTCCATTTTTCCTCCATTCATATTCTAGGTTTTCTATTATAGCATAAGTGGTTCTGCCAAAATCTATTCACCTATATGCCTTGCTTTACCCTGTATGGTCATTATTTAAACATTTATCACCACAATGCAGCACATTATTTTGCCATCAAATTTCACTGAATTAAACTTGTAACTGAACTGTATAACTTTACATATATCAGTTGAACTTTTCTTTTAGGACTGAATAAATTATATCTGTAGAATTCCAGCCTGAATTTGACATTAACGTTTTTGCTTGTTATCTTATTCGTATTTTAAACATTTAATAGATAGAGTTTCTATACTTAATACTTTGCTTTCCTCATCTCCTGTCTTCTACTCAATAGCTGTTCTTTTTCTAACATTCCTACGATAGTTACTGCTTTTGAGAACTTTTTATGGGGATTTTGAACAGAAATTTGAGCCGGACGTCATCAGCCTTGATAAAGCTCTTTAGAATGGCCAAGACATATGACATACATTATATCTCAGTGATGGGGAGGAACCATAGCTCAGTGGTATTGCACATGCTTTGCATGCAGAAGGTCCCTGGTTCAATCCCCGGCATCTCCAGCTAGGGTAGGAAAGAATCTTGCCTGAAACCCTGGAGAGCCACTGCCAGTCAGTGTCAATGATACTGTGCTAGATGAACCAAGCGTCTGACTTGCCATAAGGCAGCTTCCTATGTTCTTAATTTTCAACTTGTAAGGTAGGTTGATATGATTTTCCCTGTATCCTAGATGAGAGCTGATGTAATGACTTTCCTAAGGTCATCTAGTAAGGTGATAGCTGAAAACAGATTTGAACCAGCAAATTCTCCTAGCCTACAGCCCTAGCTCATACCCACTAAACAACACAAATTCTCCTTGATTATATTCACAATGCTGCTGGCTAGATTTGTGCTCCCCAAGTTCACCTGGGAGAAACCCTGACAGCTAAACCAGTTTGAAAACATGTCTACAACATAGGAATAAACTGGAGCAGACATGCCCTTAGTGTTAGGCAATGGGCAATTAATCTAGTCACCAATTTATTTCAGAGGGGATTTCTGGGTGTGTGAGAGCTGGTAATTCTCCAACACAATTTATAAATGCTAGAAAGGACTACAGAGGCAAAAGTGTGGTACTTTTAGGCAGCGTAACATCAGGCTTTTGATCCTTCTCACCTTCTTTATATCCCCACCCACCACAATACCCAGGCCAAGTCCACATGACAAGCCAAGTGAATAATTAATGGACTGCAAGTTTATACTTGAGGTCTGTGATTCAGTTGACACAACAGTGATGCAGAAATAATGAAATGGAATGTAAGTAGACATGCAGTGATATGCACACATGCACACACAGAGGTTTTGAAAACTAGGCAGAGGTCCAGAACAATAGCTAAATGCTCATGGATGCTATTGTAAATGGAAAGGACTCAAGTTGGAAATGACTTTTGAAGTTTCCTATTTGCCTCACTCATCTTAAACAGTTTCTCATAAATTATCTTGGCTCTCCTTGTGAAAGTACACAAAGGAATTGTCAAGATTCCCCATGCAGTCTTCATTTAGTCCTTTGAACTTTTTTATCCTAAAAGGTAGAAAGGAGACATCTATACTTTCTAGAGTTGCCTGCACATGTAGTTCTATTTCGGGAGCAGCTCATGTGTTTTGCATGCATTCGGTCCTAGTTCTATCCCAGCACCTCCAGTTAAAGAATCTCAAGTAGTGGCTAGAAAAGACCAATGCTTGACACCTTGGAGAACTGCAGCCCATCACGTAAATACTACTAGGCTAAATGGATCAATTGTCTGACTCAATAAGGTAGTTTCATATGTAGTTGTAACAGTGGCATTTTCTAAGTAGGCATTAGTATTGGGTCCAATGTAGCTTGGATTTACTTTTAGTCACCAATGGTTCTATAGAAAGACTAATGATGATAAGCCATCATAACTGGAACACTTAAAAATAGAGCCCTCCTAAATAAGGCAGTATATATTTAAGGGGGCAGCATGTTTGCTGCAGAGCTGTTGGAAGAAACTGTAACCTTTAGCATTGCCTTGATGCATGTATTTCTCATCATAAGAGGGGAGTATAAAATAAAGGGCATACGCCTACATAGAACAAAAAGGTCAAACAACAAAAAACCCTGGCAATGTGTCAAGAGGCCGTAGGGCTTTGAGTGTTATGCAGGTGGGGCTGGGAAGCTGCAGTAATCAGGAAGCTGGGAAGGCATAGGAGGAAGGTGAAGGCCTAATTGGGGCTCACTGAATAAGCTATAGGATCAGATAGCAAAAGGTGCAGTGTTTACTAAGTGCAGCAGCACCAAGACCCAGCAAATAAGAGGAAAGGTATTATTTCAGCATTTGGCTTTGGTTTCTGTCTTGTTGAGAAAGACCCTTCCTCAGCAAGACCCTGAATGCCTCTGTAGATTTAATTTTCACACACACCCTATTTCTTTGGGTTCAGCTTGTTTATGGGATCCAGCAGAAGTGAGAAACTTGGTCCTACTTCATCCAGCACACACCCTCCTGCCCCAGTTCATTTGTTTAATCTAAGAAGATAAAGTGGCAATAATGAAGCCCATTAAGCAACTGCATGGAGAAAAGTCAACTTTGTTTCTGTATCAAAACAGAAACTATTGTATCCCCCCAAAGCTAAGCAAAAGCAGAAGATGCAGCAGTCATGGAGAATTTGATGGCCAGCAGACTTGGCTGTGTGGTGAGGATGGCCTCTGGATGCTTACCCATGCCTGAATAACTGACTCAGCCTGTAGGACAAACGTTTTTTAAGTTGGTCAACTGGAAAGCAAATCTGCATGAACATGTGCTCCAGCTGCTGTCCCAAGGATTTGTGAGCCACACTCCTTATCTTGCTACCAGTTTTGACCTACTCCTGAAGCATCCATGGAGAATTAGATCCTAACAAAGAAGGGCAAAGGCAACTAAAACAGCTACCCTCCTGTAGGAACGCGTTGTCAAGTGTTCAATATTACATACTAGCAGGAGCATATTGTCTCATATGCGCTCTAAACTTCCAAGAGTCTCAGGATGTATCTGCACTACAGCTCTAAAGGTTTTGTATCCATTTAATGATCATGGCTTTCCGCAAAGGACACTGGGAACTGGGAACTAGTGAAAGTGTTAATAATCTGTTGAAGATCCCAAGGTCTCTCATAACAACTCCAGACCTGAAGATTTCCCAGGTAGAGGGAATGACTGTTAAACCCATTTTAAGCCTGTGGCATCAGGCACCACTGCCACACTTGTTCCTTTTCAGAATTAAACGCCATGGTTAATTAACTTTGTGCATGCAATTTTTTCTTGTATAGCAACCTTTAAAAAACAAAACCATGCCAGTGTTAATGCAGTTGGGCCTAGAATACATCTTCATTCATTTTGAATCCTTGACCTAGAAACAGAACCTGTTTGTTCCTGTGTTCCAAACACCTGTTAGGTGCTAGTGACCCAAAGGCAACGCACCTGACCTATCCATGGAAATAGCATACCTTGTTTAAAGGACGTGACAGCAGAAGCATGTTTCATTCCTTGCTCTCAGCAGTTAAGTTATTCATACTCTTGATCTTTCAAAGCTGCTATTTTCTTGGTTTCAAAGAAGGGTGTATCATTACTGGTATTAGCAGATGCTATTGTTGGAAGCTGGGCAGGGAAGCTTTAGGAATAACCTTGATATGTACAGTCCTTTACACCATACAAAATTAAATTCAATAGCCAAGCCAGCTACTTGGGAAGCAGTAAGTGCTGACTGCAAAAGTTGAAAAATAGCAAGCCCCTTTATTATAGCAATATGGCTTTCAAACACTTTTTAAAAAGCAGCTTACCATGTTTTCCACACTGTTGTGCTGCATGTTTTCCAAGGCTGTTTTCCCCCTCAAACACACACACACACACACACACACAAATACCATGGCTTTTTTGTTGTTGTTCAGTCGTTCAGTCGTGTCCGACTCTTCGTGACCCCATGGACCACAGCACACCAGGCCTTCCTGTCCTCCGCTCTCTCCCCGAGTGTGCTCAAGTCCATATTCATTGCATCGGTGATGCTATCCAGCCATCTCATCCTCTGCCGTCCTCTTCTCCTTTTGCCTTCAATCTTTCCCAGCATCAGGGTCTTTTCCAGGGAGTTTTCTCTTCGCATTAGGTGGCCAAAATATTTGAGCTTCAGCTTCAGTATCTGTCCTTCCAATGAGCACTCAGGGTTGATTTCCTTTAGGATTGACTGATTTGTCCAGGGGACTCGTAAGAGTCTTCTCCAGCACAGTTCGAAAGCATCGATTCTTCAGCACTCAGGCTTCCTTAGAGTCCAGCTCTCACAGCCATACGTTGCTATTGGGAAAACCATAGCTTTGATTATACGAACCTTTGTCGGCAAGGTGATGTCTCTGCTTCTTACTATGCTGTCTAGGTTTGCCATAGCTTTCCTCCCAAGGAGCAAGCGTCTTTTAATTTCATGGCTACAGTCACCGTCTGCGGTGATCTTGGAGCCCAAGAAAGTAAAATCTGTCACTGCTTCCATTTCTTCTCCTTCTATATGCCAGGAAGTGATGGGGCCAGATGCCATGATCTTCGTTTTTTTAATGTTGAGTTTCAAACCAGCTTTTGCACTCTCCACTTTCACCCTCAACAAGAGGCTCTTTAGATCCTCTTCGCTTTCTGCCATTAGGGTAGTATCATCTGCGTATCTGAGGTTGTTGATAATTCTCCCGGCAATCTTAATTCCGACCTGTGATTCATCCAACCTGGCGTTTCTCGTGATGTACTCTGCATATAAGTTAAATAAGCAGAGCGACAATATACAGCCTTGTCATACTCCTTTCCCAATTTTGAACCAATCGGTTGTTCCATGTCCGTCCGGTTCTTACTGTTGCTTCTTGACCCTCGTACAGGTTTCTCAGGAGACAGGTAAGGTGGTCTGGTACTCCCATCTCTTTAAGAATTTGCCAGAGTTTGTTGCAATCCACACAATCAAAGGCTTTAGCGTAGTCAATGAAGCAGAAATAGACGTTTTTCTGGAATTCTCTTGCTTTCTTTATGATCCAGCGAATGTTGGCGATTTGATCTCTAGTTCCTCTGCCTCTTCGAAACCCAGCTTGTACTTCCGGTAGTTCTCGGTTCGCATACTGCTGAAGCCTAGCTTGTAGGATTTTGAGCGTCACCTTGCTGGCATGTGAAATGAGCGCAACTGTATGGTAGGTTGAACACTCTTTGGAATTGCCCTTCTTTGGAATTGGAATGTGAACTGACCTTTTCCAGTCTTGTGGCCACTGTTGAGTGTTCCAAATGTGTTGGCATATTGAGTGCAGCACTTTCACATCATCATCTTTTAGAATCTTAAATAGCTCAGCTGAAATACTGTCATCTCCGCTAGCTTTGTTGTTAGTAATGCTTCCTAAGGCCCACTTGACTTCACTCTCTAGGATGTCCCGCTCAAGTTCAGTGACTGCACTATCACGGCTACCAGGGACATTAAGATCTTTCCTGTATAGTTCTTCTGTGTATTCTTTCCACCTCTTCTTAATCTCATCTGCTTCTGTTAGGTCCCTTCCTTCTTTGTCCTTTATCATGCCCATCTTTGCACAAAATGTTCCCTTGAGATCTCCGATTTTCTTGAAGAGATCTCTAGTCTTTCCCATTCTATTGTTTTCTTCGATTTCTTTGCATTGTTCATTTAAGAAGGCCTTCTTGTCTCTCCTTGCTATTCTCTGGAAATCTGCATTCAGTTGGGTTTATCTTCCCCTTTCTCCCTTGCTTTTCGCTTCCCTTCTTTCCTCAGCTACTTGTAAAGCCTCATCAGACAGCCACTTTGCTTTCTTGCATTTATAGAATCATAGAATCACGGAATAGTAGGGTTGGAAGGGGCCTACAAGGCCATCGAGTCCAACCCCCCGCTCAACGCAGGAATCCAAGTCAGAGCATCCCTGACAAATGGCTGTCCAGCCTCGTCTTGAAGGCCTCCAGTGTGGGAGAGTCCACCACCTCCCCAGGTAATTGGTTCCATTGTCGTATTGCTCTGACACTCAGGAAGTTTTTCCTGATGTTCAGCCGGAATCTGGCTTCCTGTAACTTGAGCCCATTATTCCATGTCCTGCACTCTGGGATGATCAAGAAGAGATCCTGGTCTTCTTCTCTGTGACAACCTTTCAAGTACTTGAAGAGTGCTATCATGTCTCCTCAGTCTTCTCTTCTCAAGGCTAAACATGCCCAGTTCTTTCAGTCTCTCTTCATAGGGCTTTGTTTCCAGTCCCCTGATCATCTTTGTTGTCCTCCTCTGAACCCTCTCCAGTTTGTCTGCATCCTTCTTAAAGTGTGGTGCCCAGAACTGGACACAGTACTCCAGATGAGGCCTAACCAGTGCTGAGTAGAGGGGAACTAGGACTTCCCGGGATTTGGAAGCTGTGCTTCTATTAATGCAGCCCAAAATAGCATTTGCCTTTTTTGCAGCCACATGACATTGTTGGCTCATATTCAGCTTGTGATCGACAACAATTCCAAGATTCTTCTCGCTTGTAGTGTGGTTGAGCCACGTATCCCCTATCTTGTAACTGTGCATTTGGTTTCTTTTTCCTAGGTGCAGAACTTGGCATTTATCCCTATTAAATGTCATTCTGTTGTTTTCTGCCCAGCGCTCCAGTCTATCCAGATCACTTTGAATTTTGTTTCTGTCTCCCAAAGTATTAGCTATCCCGCCCAATTTGGTGTCATCTGCAAATTTGATCAGCATTCCCTGCACCTCCTCCGCCAAGTCATTAATACAAATGTTGAAAAGCACTGGGCCCAGGACTGAGCCCTGCGGTACCCCACTCGTTACCTCTCCCCAGTTTGAGAAGGTCCCATTGATAAGCACTCTTTGAGTCCGATTCTGTAGCCAACTGTGGATCCACCGGATCGTTGTTTCATCTAGCCCACTTTGAGCTAGTTTGCTCATCAGGATATCATGGGGCACTTTGTTGAAAGCTTTGCTGAAGTCGAGGTATATGATGTCCACAGCATTCCCATGGTCTACAAGGGAGGTGACTTGATCAAAAAATGAGCTCAGATTTGTCTGGCAGGACTTGTTTTTGACAAATCCATGATGCCTTCGAGAAATCACAGCATTGTTGTCCAGGTGCTTCCAGATGGATTCCTTTATCATCTGCTCCAGAATTTTCCCAGGGATTGATGTCAGACTGACTGGTCTGTAGTTCCCAGGTTCCTCCTTTTTACCCTTTTTGAAGATAGGAACAACGTTAGCCCTCCTCCAGTCATCTGGCACTTCCCCCATCCTCCATGATTTCTCAAAGAGAATAGACAGCGGTTCTGAGAGTTCTTCTGCCAGTTCTTTTATTACTCTAGGATGCAGTTCATCTGGCCCTGGAGATTTGAACTCATTCAAAGTAATTAGGTGTTCCTTGATCATATGCTTATCAATCTCAAGCTGCAATCCTGCCCCTTCAGCCTGTACTTCGCCTTTGCCGCGGGGGTCATATACCCTCTTTTGGGAGAAGACTGAGCCAAAGTAGGAATTGGGCACCTCTGCCTTTTCTTTGTCATCTGTTATCGTTTTGCCATCCTTATTTAATACCTGAACAACTATTTCTTTCTTCTGTCTTTTACTATGCACGTAGCTGAAGAAAGCCTTTTTGTTGTTTTTAGCATCCCTCGCTAACCTCAGCTCGTTCTCAGCTTTAGCCTTCCTGACGCCATCCCTGCAATTCTGTGCTACCTGCCTGTACTCTTCCTTTGTTACTTGGCCTTCTTTCCACTTCCTATATGTGTCCTTTTTTGTTTTCAGGTCGTCATCCCTAAGCTTTTTGTGAAGCCACACTGGCTTCTTCTTTTGTCTTCCACCTTTTCTTCTTGTTGGAATTGTTTGCAATTGTGCCTTGAGAATTTCCTTTTTTTTTTAATTCTTTTTCTTTGGGATGGATTGAGTTGCTGCCTCCTGAACAATGTTACGGACCTCCATCCATAGTTCCTCAGGCACTCTATCAGGTCTAATCCCTTAAATCTATTCCTCACCTCCACTGTATACTCATAAGGGAGATGATTTAGGTCATACCTGAATGGTTTAGTGGTTTTCCCTACGTTCTTCAATTTCAGCCGAAATTTTGCAACAAGAAGCTCATGATCTGAGCCACAATCAGCTCCAGGTCTTGTTTTTACTGACTGTATAGAGCGTCTCCATCTTTGGCTGCAAAGGACATAATCAATCTGATTTCGATATTGACCATCTGGTGATGTCCATCTGTAGAGTCGCCTCTTGTGCTGTTGGAAGTGTTTGCTATGGTCAGCGTGTTCTCTTGGCAAAACTCTATTAGCCTTTGTCCTGCTTCATTTTGTACACCAAGGCCATGCTTGCCTGTTATCCTGGTTATTTCTTGACTTCCTGCTTTAGCATTCCAATCCCCTATGATGAACAGGACATCTTTTTTTGGTGTTAGTTCTAGAAGGTGTTGGAGGTCTTCACAGAACCGATCAACCTCAGCTTCTTCTGCATCAGTGGTTGGGGCACAGACTTGAATTACTGTGATGTTGAATGGTTTGCCTTGGATTCATACTGAGATCATTCTATCGTTTTTGAGATTGTACCCCAGTACTGCCTTTCCCACCCTTTTGTGGACTATGGGTGCTACTCCATTTCTTCTAAGGGATTCTTGCCCACAGTAGTAGATAGAATGGTCACCTGAATTAAATTCACCCATGCTTGTCCATTTTAGTTCACCGATTCCCAAGATGTTCAATCTTGCCATCTCATGTTTGACCACCTCCAGCTTACCTTGATTCATTGATCTTACACTCCAGGTTCCTAAAGAATATTGTTCTTTACAGCATCAGACTTTCCTTTCACCAACAGACATATCCACAGCTGAGTGTCCTTTCGGCTTTGGCCCAGCCGCTTCACTCTTTCTGGCACTACTTGGAAATTCCCTCTGCTCTTCCCCAGTAGTATATTGGACACCTTCCGACCTGAGGGGCTCAACTTCTGGTGTCATATCTTTTAGCCTTGTGATACGTTCCATGGGGTTTTCTTGGCAAGAATACTGGAGTGGGTTGCCATTTCCTTCTCCAGTGGACCACATTTTGTCAGAACTCTCCATCATGACCTGTCCGTCTTGGGTGGCCCTGCACGGCATAGCTTATGGCTTCACTGAGTTACGCAAGCCCCTTCGCCACAACAAGGCAGTTATCCATGAAGGGCTTAAAAGCGAGTAAATGTTTCTGTTTCATCACTGGAACCTGTAAATGAATAACTGAAAACCATGAGATGAGAAGCTCTCCTTGTATTCCTAGCCAATATACTGCAGCTTGTCACTTAACATGAATAGTTTGGCATCTCTCTCTGACCACAATCTGCGATCTGTAGTTTAATTAGCTGCCACTCCTCTTCATAATGCTTTCTGTACATTGTTGTTAAGGACATTAGCCTGATACTGAGCTGAGCAGAAATATAGTTGTTCATTCTGCCCCAAATTGACTTCATGTAATAAAATGAACTTCCCCTTGATTGACTCTGGGTCCAAACAGCACAAAGAGTCTGCAAAATGTATTTTACAATTGCAACATTTTGTTTTCCTCAGCACCATGTCAAGTTACCAAAAACCTTTACTGACGGACTGATGCACCTGATCTTCTTCCATGGTCTAATGGAAACAGATTGATAGAAGCCCATTTTGTACTATTCAAACTGTTTCACAATCCTCCTCCCACACAACACAACAGCTATAATGTGAGCATGGAACTTCTGCTGTGCAGTGTTAGCCCATTCTTTTCTGCAATCAAATATGCTCAGTAGATGTAATAGGAAATGTATTTATTTATTTCCTGTCCAGATCAAACTTTGCTCTGCCAAAATATAGCCACCGCCACACCTTTGTCATTAGCTTGCTGTAGATCATCAACAGTACAAGACTCCGGCAGTAATCAACACACCATCAGATGCGCTGAGTCTCGGGTTTCTCCACATTCACATAATGTATTGTCGTCAACCAGCAACCCCCACTTAAATAAATTCGTCTTACACCTTCGTACCCTCACCCTCATCCTATTCATTGTCCTCCAAACTATATAAGGGAGAGTATTTCCAGCGGCCATTTCTTCCTTCGTTAAAATACTCAAGTCAATACTCAATAGGAAATATGTGTACACAATGTGCTAAGTGTCTTTATTCACAGGAAGCCTCTTCACATCCAGAGTTTTTGATCATGGTGATCAGATGGGGGCAAAGGCCCGCCAATTTAAATGGCACGTATTTCAGTGCTATTTCTCCAGTCAAATAAGGGCAATCCACATGAGCAATTGATGCAAATGTACATTGTGAGGCTCACCCAGTCCCTACTGAACTTGACAGTTGCATCTGACGTGTATGGATACCCTCATTGGAGCCACTAATCACATGCAGTGGGTTCTTGCATTTGCCCCCGAAGCTGCTATTTGCCCTGTTGGGGAAAATTTACAAGTACACACGATACCTGTATGTTTTCCAAGAAGAGAATTAACAGCTTCCATGGGAGAAATTTAATCAGAAAAATGGCACAGTTATCCCTTGCCCCACTGCTGCAGTCCCAATCCAATTCAAGACCCCTCAGCTATTAATTTTACACACACACACACACACACACACACACACACGAGAGCCTAATCATGGATTCTCATATCACATCTCAATTGGTGCTTATTATTGCAATCATGCCATTCCCTGGGCTGAATGTATTCATAACAGATGACTTCACAGTAAGACGGCTCACAGTGTAATATTAGCAAACATCTTAATTTGCTTGGGGGAGGGGAGAGTTACATTAATAGTAAGTCAAGTCATCAGGATAAAGTAGAACTGAAATTCCTGTCTTAAGCTGCTTTTCAACAAAACTTTTCATAGGTGTAAGGCAACTATGCATGCAACCAGCACTGTTTATAGTTTCCACTGCAGCACCTCCCCCACACAGTAAGACATGCTGCTAGCCAGTTCTAAAATAGGTTTGAATCAGTAGTATAGTGCTGCATCAGTAAATATCAAAGAATACTCCAGAAACACCACAGTAGAATATACAAATATGCAAATACACTACTACTTTGGATGAAAAGTCTGTTAGTGAAAGCTACAGGAAAGTTATCTCATGCAATCTACACTGTGCTGTTCCCATCTGTATTTGAGGTATTATTTTAATGTATTAAATTCAACACTACGTGAGCAAACATCATCTTGCTCTCTTCCCCCTGCAGCCCCCAAATCTGCAATTTGGGGCAGCACATGAGGGGATGGAGACGGGAAGGGAAATCCATTCTGCCAGCAGTTTCCATTCCACTGACAGCCACCACTGTATCCAACCAATTGGATGCATCTCCACTGCAATATGAGCAATGAGATAGACTTCCTAAACTACATAGGGCTTCTTTAACCATGGACATTCTGTTTTCCTCCTTGGGACTGTAGGCACTGGGAGGGTAGCAAAGGATCGAAAATAATATTAGGAAGACTTGGGTTTTGACTTTAATTTAGGGAAGTTTTAGGAGTATGCAAATGAACAGATGTTTCGCAAAATATAGTCAATAAAATCCTACTACTATTGTGTAGACTGGGATATGAATACAAAGCAGTCACAAAAAATATTTGATGCATGCCTTATAACTGCATGAGTAAGGAAGTCACTTTTTAACTACATTGGATGTATGCTTCAATCTATCTAGCTCACACACCTTCAGAGTTTGTTGTTATTGCTAACACACTCAGTATCTTCCCTTCCCCAAAGCCCCACTGCAGTTTGATGCACTGGATAGTTAAGATTATGCCTCCCATGAGAGAAACAGTCCTTACTTCACTTCTGGAAGTCCACAAACTCTTCTTCTTTCCTACAGCCAACTGATTCATCCCTAAATCCAATGTTTACATCTATTAAACCGTTTACCTATTGTTACAGCCTTTAAGATCAATGCGTAATACAAAGAGATGTAGGTGCTTCTGATGAGGTTTTAGGCACTCTGACCATAGCTGGAATAGTAAGTGCACCTAGCTGTTGCTGAATACTTAGCAATTGGTTCCAATGCAATTACTTGTGTGATCAAATCATCTTAGCAATGAAGCTCAATGGGTGACCTTGGGCCAGTTACTCTCTCTTGCCTTAATGTAGCTCACAGGGTTCTTATGGAAATAAAACTGGACAGTCCTATCTATGTACACTTCCCTGAGATCCTTAGAGGAAGAGTGAGATATGAATGTAAATATAATAACAAAGTATCTAAGCAGACAGTGACATTAGGCTTAAAATGTTGTACATTACAGTCCCACACAACATTATGTACCCTTATTTGCACCAGTTTAAAACAACCACAAACACAATCCACTGCAATTTATTATTTTAATACAGATAAATCACAACCAAAAAACTTAACACCACACAAAAATGGCATAACCAATTAAATTTCATCAACATTCATTTGCTATGTACATATTCTTTCCCCTGCAAAAGTGCAATCCAAAACTGGTTTTTGTTTTGTTTCTTTTTGGAAAAAGGCTTTTTTTCAAACAAATATAGTATGGCTGGCTTTGTGGCCTCATAACACTTTGCCCTTGAATACCTCGTACATAAAATTCAGAGAGAAATGAAAATAAACTTGCTACATGTCTTCCTATCAAAAGAACACACTGACAGAATCACATGTTGCCTCAAACCTTGCTCTCAAAAATTATCTAATTTCATATGTTATGAACAAAGGCCAGAATCCAACACAGACTTAGGTTCTTAAGGGCGCAATCCTATGGCCACTAGTCAGTGGCTAGATGGCCATAGGTCAGATCAGTTCCCGGCAACCAACCTTGGAGCCCATGCTCCGAGGTCAGTTCCCACAGAACCGACCCCCATCCCCTTCCACGCCGCCTTGTAGGCAGCATGGATCGGCCCCGCACTCAGCGCATGTAAGAGCAGCGCGGAGCAGCAAAAACAGGGCATTCCTGGGGGCGGGGCTGGGAGGTCGGAAATGCCGCTTCCCACACTCCAAAGTCCCACACTCCAAAGTCCCGTGGCTTGATAGCCGAAATCAGCTGTCTAGCTGCAAGAGCAGGGCAGGGGAGCAAGGAGGAGATCCACTCCTCAGCACTCTTCCCGCCCTGCACTGGATAGGCGGTCACCCCTAGGGTCAGAGGTGACCATCAATCCACATAGGATTGCTCCCTAAGGGGGCAATCTTATGCATGCTTAGACAGATAAAACCCCTATATCTCAGAGCATTCCTACTGGGAATTGTAAGACTTTTTATGTCTACACATGCATAGGATTGTGCCTTAAGTGGGCTTAAATGTGCCTGTGTTGATTGTGACCACAGAATCATCCCAACTGAAATGAAGCTCTACTTCAGGGTTCTGCTGGTATTAAACTGCTTAAGACAAATATATGTTTTGCTCTGCCATCTCCTTAGAAAGGACAGCATTTAGGAATATTACCATTTTAAATATACTTTTACAGCAACAGATAGAACAGCAATCAGCTTATATCTGTAGGTGACAAACAATATTTTCATTTTGTCAGACAGGTGTGTGTGTGTGTGTGTGTGTATGTATGTGTGTGCGCGTGTACACATGCACGCATAATATAGTTTTCTGCCACACTACTGGTATATCTTTTTCAATGCAGGTGCCTCAGTAAATAAAAGCATCTTCACATCTGGAAAAAAAAAAACCCTATACAGATAAGATGAGAGAATTTAGCAGCTTGTTTTCTACTACATACTAAAATTAATAATGGAAGAACAGGAAGACTTCCCAAATGCAGAATAGCCATAATTCCCATATCCTGGGAATCACTGCAGACTTAACAGATGGAAGGAATGCTTGCGTAGTGCAGTGCACACCTTTCTTACACACTGATTTTTGCCTGGCCAGTACTGCTTACCATTTAAAGCTCCTCAGGAAATATCATTGCACAGGGCAAACACAGGAAGCCACTGCTTACCTGACAGGCATTTCTACCATCGGAAAATGGGAGCAGAAGTTGCATGAGGGACAGAGGAGCAACACTATGCCTTGCACACTCTGTCTGACATGGGGAAGAGGTCCAGATGCAATTTTGTGGCCCACCAGTTGGCCACCCAAACCTAAACATAAGCAATTAACAAGAAAGCCAGTTCAGAGTTTAGGTCCTTGTCAATCAAGGACAACTACATTTGGGAGGCATTATTTTATATATTTCAAAGCTTAGCTGGTTTCAAGACAAAAAAAATTCACTTTGATGATTCTAACATACATTAGACAGTTGTATATGATGTTAAAAATAAATATAATGCAAAATGGGTTTAAGAAACTGCTTATAAATTTTCTTTACTAGAAAATGAAATGCTCTTATGTGCAAGACTTTATTCATATTTGTTGCACATAAAAGTTCTACTGATAAAACCTAATATATATATATATAGTTTCTGCACAACCCTCTTGGTTTAGTCCCTAATCCTCCATGTATTCTTTAAGAATAATTGAAAATTCTGCAAGTACTCTTTATAGTTGGCTACACATACACAGAAACACTTATGCAGAGAGATCTTGGCTGACATGGAAACATAAGCACTATATCCCATATGTTCTAATGTGCATACAACCAGATTTAGTGAACACATGGAGCTCCATAGGAGATGGGGTTGCTCCACTTCCTTAAATACTGAGAGATGCTAGACATGTGCAATGGGAGATGCATATAAGAAACTATCCTTGACATAAAAGAAACCAAGTAGTTAAAGACTTCAAGCTTGGGGTTTCAAGCTAGATCCATAGTTATACCTCTTTATTAAAGGCAAATTTAATTTAAGAATTATTTGCTGTTATACCACTTCCTAGACTGCGAACATTAACACTTCTTTGGCCTGAACCTCTTTTTTCATGGCCATTTGTATATTCAGATACCAAGTACAGCCCTCATACTCTGATTTAAGTGCCAATTACCAGAAAGTGGGGTTCAGCAATTTGAGAGCCCAGTCTAGCCCCCTGTGGAGCACCGGCTGCCAACTCACAGCCAGAAAAGGTTTGTGGAGAGCCTGGTGGCTATCGCAATAGGACTTCCTGGTAGTCCATGATGACAAGAGGCCTGGCCTACCATTGGATCCTTAAGTGATCCCCCTGTGAAACTAGTTGCTGAGCAGAGCCTTGAGTGCACAAACTGCAGAATAGGACTGCTTGCAGTTTGTGGGTTTAAGCATGCCCATAAAGTCTAAACATAAATGCAATATCAGGGCCTCTGTGATTAACACACACGGTGATTCATCTGCTCTCACGCAAAGATGCAAACTCAGAAGGAACTTCAGGCCTCAAGTAGTAAAATCTATTATGATAGTGCTACCAGCATTCTTCTCTCCTTATGCAAAAAAGATCAGGGCAACATGATTTGAAATCCATGCAAAATGCCAAATTATATGCAGTGTGCTGACTGGAAGATAAATAGCATCTGAAAATGCTTCCACATCAATATCCAATTCAGCTGAAAACAACCAAATATTTAATTATAGTTGACCTGTCTTGAATAATTAAGAACATTTCAAAAATGAGTATTTTTGGAAGTCAGAATTCTAAGTAGCATTATTTTAATTAAATACATAATACTATGTAAGCTGTGCAAGCAGTTAAAGCTCTTGCAGGGATGGGACATTTTAAAATTAAGCAGAAGTCCTAGTTTATCAGACATTATACTATGTATTATATATCTGCTTTATTATTTTTTTTGCATTCTTTGGAGAATGAGTGATTCACTTTAAATTTGTACTTGTTCTAAGTACAATGGAGGATTCCCCTTGTAGTACATTATGGGCAGGATCCAACGGGGGTCTTATTTATATATGTATGTACGTATGTATGACATTTCTATACTGCCCCAAAGCTTTCTGGGTGGTTCACGAGGCTCTCTGGGCATTCTGCATGCAGTGAGCCTCGCCAGTCCTGGTAGGCGTGCAGCCAGCCGGCCCGCACATAGGTCTTACCACTGGTAGCCACGATGTAGCACTTCTTGGGGCAAGCCACAAAACAAGCAGAAACGCTTGTTTCTGGAAGGGGCAGGCCGCGGCCCTTCCAGAAATGAGTGTTTCCACTCGTTTCAAGGCTTGCCCACAAGTGCTACATCACAGCCACCATGGTAGGGGCTGTGCATGTGCTGGAGCCAGCAGCACCAGCTGTGCCCACAAGACCCCCATTGGATCCTGCCCTATATTTTGCCAAGCTACACAGGGTCTGTTAGCCAGTACAGAGTTTGAGGTGATTAGCTTAAGGGTGTATTACCATGCACTGGGTTGCAGACAATAGCTTTAGGTCAAACTAGACCTTACATTGAAGGATTGTGATTAGATCTCCCCATGTAATTTTCTTCTCCTAAAAACAGCTTGGGGTGAGGGCAGGGCGAGAGATTTTGGTTAAGGCTGCATTGCATGCAGAGTTGTCTAACTTTCCCTCCCCACCTAAATTAATCCTCTCCCAGAGCTTCTATCAGCTAAGTAGAATAACGCATACAGCTATCCATATTGTACCTGTATGTTTTCCCTGTTGTAGCTAATAGCAACTCTGGGAGGGCCTGGGGGGGGGGTTAGAACCCTACCCCTACCCCGCACCCCAGTATGCTGCTCTCCATTCCAAATTCACACACACACACACACACAGCTATTTCTAGGAAAATTACATGGGGAGACCCAATCATAGATCTCCAATGTAATGTCTTATTTTGCCCTTACTGCTAATGTATAGAAAATAATTTTATTTATTCCTCTTATTTATTCCTCTATGTATATAGGCCCATAAGCTGTATTCCATTTTCAAGTAGATTATTCATTTCTAATGTCAAGAGATCTGTGCTGAAAAACAAAATACTCAAGACTACCAAGTTTCCATTTCCCCTCTTTAAGAAAAAAAAGCCTTGGACAAAAACATTGATAAGCAAACAATGACACCAATCAAAATACAAAAATCTTGTGCATTTTTAATAAATCTCATTGTTATTAAATCTCATTGATTGCAAAAATCAATTAAGTTCACTTTTAGTCCCTCAACCCAATGTTAAATTCAAAGTTTTACAAGTTAAGTCAAAGTGCCATTTCAAAAAAGATTTTTTAAAATAAGTTATGATTTATCTTCATAGTTTTAACACCACGTAGTTCAAGGCCAGGATGCAAGAAACATGGAACTAATTCCATGATCCCAAAGGGGTTTTAGGCTTGTTTTTCCTCTAACAGCAGCACTCTCCACACCACATGGCAAAATGCTTTTGAAAGAGCAGGAAGGTGTTGAAAGTGTTAGCGCAAGCTCCTTCCATAACCCTAAGCAGTTCTTCGGAACCTTAAACCTGCCATGAAAACGCATGCTAGCTGATTCTACTATGCATATTTATACATGAGCCCACACACATACACACCATCTTAGGGTATGCCTGCACCAGTACATTTTTTGATGGGATATGTGCACAAAATGTGAACCACTGGTACATACTGAATTGTGTCTATGATAATGGCTGTAGTTAAGGGTTATGTTCTTTAAAATTTAGTACTTCATTTTAATTTAGTACTCTTCAGTTACTGTAAAGGTAAGATCTTCCCTACAGGCAAACTTATTCACATATAGGCAGCCCAGTGGACCACATGAAATAACATAATCCGTTTAGTTTGTACCTCATATTACTACAACAGTGCAATGAGAGACAAGAGTCAAACCAAAATGGAAAGAACTGCAACAGAATGCAGATACCCTCTTAATAATTCATCCTTCTGAGCACCACAAGAAAGCCTTAAAATGCCTGTAAAGAAGCTGAAATAACACAAGTTATTAAGATCTCAAGCTTGTTTTGGTAGAAGCAACTTCCCTGACTGCTAGAATTACAATGTTAGCGGAAACAGTATGATCTGTCAGTGAGAGTAACTATGATTATCAAATATATACTCCAGGAAGACACTATGCAAAAATAAGGTATTTTTAAACAGTGCATTTTCTGACATAGCATTACATTCATCTGTCAATGTTTAGGTTTCGTCATCAGACGGAAACTAGCACTACTTATACTAACAAGACCTGATCTTGCTCCCCGGAATGACAATGGCAAATTCACCAAGGAACAAAAACATGGAGTTTTATCATTTGAAAGAGGCACACACAGGAACAATCTCAGATAATTGTTGATTCCACAACCATCCAGTATGATCACCTACCTCATCCAGACATAGCAAAATGCACAGAGAGGATCTCAGCATAAACGTGAGGTTTGTGAATTCAGCACTGGAGAGATTATGCTAACTTGAGATCCTGCAGTATTCCTCCCCCTCCTCCTCTCAGTAACTCACATGTTATACTAGGCTGTGGAGTATGTTTGAGTGCATGGAGCAATGGCAGAAATAACCACATAGTGCTCCTTAGTTTGGAGCCAGTTTGCCATGTTCCGCAGATATTCTATCCATCAGGACAGATAGCCATAGGATTTTCCCTTCCACCACCTCAAACCATTAATAAAGATTTCCCCTTCTCTCCAAATCTACCAAACAAATCTATTAAGAACCAGATACTGGTTTTCCATAACTTCTCCATGTCTTGAAGTTATTCTACCTTAATTTAAAAAAAGAGAGTAAATGGTATTTCTCTCTCTGCTTGGGTGAATGAACTGCTGCCCCATCACCAACCTTCAGTGAAATCATGGCAAGAGGACTGTGGTCTTAATGACATGTATCTACACAGGAACACATGTACACAATCACACAAAGCTGCTGCACTTTCTTTCCATTAGAAAAAAAATAGGTCCCCCTCCCCCTCACAGAACAGATCTTATAAAAGATATGTAAAATAAAAGGAACAATACTCATAAAATAGCTATTACTATGGCAAAGCTTTTGTCAATAAGCCTCCAGAACTTTAAATGAGGAAAATGGTTTCACAAAATGGTAGTCCAAGTTTCCACAGTGTGGACACTGCTGAACGTTGCTGTATTCTGAGAAATACTGCATCCCAATACGTACATCTATAACAGGTTTCCCACAATGTTTACAGTTCAGTCGAGCCTGTAAAAAGGGTGGGGGGGGGGGTGGGGGGAAGAGAAAACAAAGAATTCTAAAGACTTCACAATTTGCTTCCATTGCTCATCAAACTACATCACCTAGGCATTTACTCAGTATTAGACACGGCATGTGATTAACCAGGGAATTGGAGGCCAATCCTCACTTTATGTTTAGTAACAAATAAATGGATGCATGCCTCATCAAGTGTGAATGGCATATGAGTGTGGAGTTAAGCATGTGTGGGTTTCTTTTTAAACGTAAAAACAGAATCTTTGGAGCTGCCACCTGGAAAGGATTGGATGAGTGCTTTGCAAGTTTTTAAAAAACCAAAACACCTAGATACACACTGGTTTTTACATTTGCCCACCTTTCATACTGGACAGGATGCACATTTATTCTGTCTTCTGGAATACATGCCCAAATATAAAAAGTAACAAGAATTAACCCGAGCCCAAGTAGATTAGGCCACAGTCATATGCACAATAGGACTTTTTTCTGTCTAAACATACATAGGATTGTGTCTTTAATGTACTTTTGATGCATTCTGTGTTAAACTCTGGCCTCCTTGACACTGAGAAAAATTGCTACGATATATTTTTACAGATATATCTGTAGCCCTTTCCAGGCATTCACTTGGGCACCACAAATGCAAGGTGGAATGGGGGCACCACTATAGCAGCAGGCTCTGCTTCTCCCTCTATGCACATTCATGAGAATGCTTGTAGAGAACCCCCATGCATCCTGTATATGCTAACTGTATACAGATGAATGCTTGAAGAGGGCTCTTCTCTGGGCTATATAAGTTCAGGCTGCAGGACTAGAAAGAGCCCTTCTCCCTGACACCCAGTATTCTATGTGGAGCAGATTTTCTTGTATGGAGAAGCATTCATTCACATGTGTCCCCAGGCACAGGTTTACCTACTCAGGAGGTTTACCTACTAGGCCTTGACACTGTAAATCAGTAAAAGGAGTACATTTTTGTAACATATCCTTTCTTCACATGGAAGAACGTCCACATACACTGGAATGAATTGGTTGCCGAAATCATTCCTGGTACATGGTGAAATTCCTCTTAATTGGCACTAATGTAAGCACTATTCATAGGAACATAGGAAGCTCCCCTATACTGGGTCAGACCACTGGTCCATCTAGCCTAGTATTGTTGACGCTGACTGGCTCTCCATGGTTTCAGCCAGGAGTTTTTCCAGCCCTACCTGGAGATCCCTGGGATCAAACCTGGAACATCTCCAGCATGCAAAGCATATGCACTTCAAGTGGGGTAGAGTACAGAATCACATGCACTTGTCAGGGTGGACACTAAGCCCGTAGAATCCCAGAGTAGTTCTTTCTCTGAGGAAGAGCAGCCGCTCCTGGGAGAGGAGCGCGCTCATCCTTCTCAGGGCCAACAGCTGGCAGGGATTCCTCCCACCGGCATTCCTAGCATAGATAGCAGTCCCGGGAGTGAGAGAGCGCGGGAAGCAGACTTGCTGGACGCCCGACGCAGGGAGCGGTGCCAAATGGAGGGCGCAGAAAGGAGGCGTAGTGCCCTGTTGGTACGCAAAGAACTGTTGCGCCCAGAGGACCCAAGGGAAAAGGGGAGGGACTCTCCCTAGCCCATCAGTTCAGGGTCTGCCAGTGATTCTCCTTCAAACGGGGACCAACTGTTCCAACTTAGGGCATAGGTACTCTGCTGCTCATATCTAGTTGCTAACAGTAGAGTTGTTAAGTTGTAAAAGATGAATAAAGCTTTGAAAAGAATCCCTTTGTCTGTGTCTGGACATGGCTACTGGATTAGATGGAGAGAGGCCTCCAAGGAGCCCTTCACAGCACTCTTCTCACCCCAACTTACTCATAGTTATTTAAAAGTCTGCATAGACCCTTTACAACCAGGATTCCTACAATGTCAGGCATGCTCATCTCATAGAGATGGTCATACATATGTATAGGTGTATGTGTATAGGTATAAGCCTTCAAGTGAACTTGCACAGGTCAAGAATGGGGCCTGCTGCCACAAACCTGCTCCCCTTCTTTAAGTGCATTCCAGTCACGCAACAGTGAAGGTGTGAGTAGGGTTGTAGTAAGTAGTAAATGGATGGTAGCAAACTGACACATATCTCTGTACACATACAGCTCTGAAAACAATATCAATTGTTGTTTGGTCTAAATAAACAATAAGCACCGTGGGTGAAGCGAAATGATAAATATTAACCAGTGCCTTATTGTTGATTTAGTGTCCAGAGCTGCACAGTGCTACAACCCATAAAAGCCTTACATTATGGCCATATACAGATAAAAGATGGGCAGTGGCTTTAATCCTGAACAAGTGCTTTGCAACAGGATTCAATACTACTACTTATTATAGGAATTTATATCCCTCCTTTCAAATAAATTCCCAGGGTAGCTGACAATATAAAAACAAAAATGGTTCTTTTTCAGGAAGGCAAGACATCTCTGAAATCTGGCAGACTACTTTCAAAATGTTCCCTCTCTGTGTTTAAAAGAGCTAGAGACCAGCAGCCTTCAGCTATGATCCTAATCCAGTTACTTGCACGTCCCTTTAAAATTAACTGGGTTTATTACTTTCAAAGTAGCTTAAGATTTGGAGTTAGAAATTGTTCTACGAACAAGCCAGGAGCCTTCATAGAAGCCCAGCTTCCAACATTGAAAATATATCGTAGCAATTTTTCTCAATAGCTAAGAGACTACAAAGCAAGAGAAAAACATTGAGCCAGTTCATATGTCACGATAAACTACTGAGGGTTAATTCACCCATGAGGATCCAAGACGCGCACCAGTCTTCATTCTGAATACGCAAGCCATGGCGGGGGGATGCTGCAGCTTATCTTGTCATGCAAGCCCAGGCATTGTTAAACAACCCTCAGATAACCCTAGAACAACCCATATGAGTGAATTAACCCATGGTGGCTTACCGTAACATGCGAACCAGGTCACTACGAGGCAGTCTCCAACAGTGTTTTGTTTGCTGCTGTGTCACTATTTTTGCTGATGTACGTTATTTAAAAAGAATATAAAAAACTAAGTATGAATATCTAAAGCAGTGGCTCAAGAATGGTGGTGGCTGTGCAAATCCAGGAGATCTTGGATGAGGCTGATTATCTGGGCCCATTTCAATCTGGTTGGTTTGGTTTTGGTACAAAGCCTTTTTGTACCAAAAAGCGTACAAAAAATGCCTTGATCACCCTGGGTACCTGGAATGAGTAATGGATTGGATAAGGGCCAATACACTGAAACTGAATCCAGACAAAATGGAGGTTCTGGGAGTAAGTAGTTCATCTGTTCAGAGAGATAGTGTTCAGCCTGTTCTGGTTGGGGTTGCTCTCCCTTTAAAGGATATAGTTTGTACTCTGGAGCTACTCCTGGACCAAACTTTGTCACTGGAGGTCCAAGTAATCTCTTTGGTAAGGAGTGCCCTTCATCAGATTAGGCTGCTACTCCAGCTACAGCTTCTCCTGCAGTTAACCTGGTCACAGTTATCTAGTAACACCTAGGACTGACTACTGTAACACATTTTACATGAGGCTACATTTGAAGACTGATGGGAAATTTCAGTTAGCTCACAACACAGCCACCAGATTTTAGCCTGGAACCAACTGATGGGAACTGCTCTCTCCAACACTGAAAGAACTTCACTGGCTTTCAATCCACTTTTGAGCACAATTCAAAGTGGTGAGGACCACATCAATTATGTTACTAATTTTACTAATTTGATTATCTCACAAACATTCACTAACCACTCTTTTGTTTTGTTATCAGAATGTTTTCTGCAGCAATTATTGAAGTAGTTCAGATCCAACTACCTCTACAGCTGTAATGTTTTTCTGAAATTATGTAAAATATGAATATTTTGATATTTATTGGTAACAGTATGCTAAATATTGAAGATGGTGACCTTCATTAACCAGATAAAAATTGCAATTCTATATTTTCAACCTTGATCGCTAGGTTACTCCAGACTGCATAATCACCAAATCTCTAAAACAAACGCTTTCAAAAACAATGAGCAGGAGGATGCTATTGCATTCAAGTCTTGCTTGTGGGCTTCCCATAGGCATCTGGTTGATCACGGTGTGAACAGAATGCAAGATCAAATAGCCCTTTTGTCTGATCCAGCACAGCTCTTCTTAGGTTCTTAACCATGATATCGCATACTTTTATCTTTCTTCTGGCCAACTTCTGAATTTTTTCTATGCACCATACCACTAAAAATTGCTTTATTACAATCAAATCACTTCCAGAATACTAACCTGACAACAGGGAGAAGCTGCTAGAATATCGTAAGTGTACATGGTTCCCAGTTGATGCCAGCTTCCATCCCACCGAGACTTGCACTTTATGCAGATAATTTTGTGAACCCCTTCTAAACAGTCTACACAAACAGCATAGAGGTGCATAAGCCTGCCTGTGGAGAAGAAAACATAAATTTGAGATGGTACCTATAATTATATTATGCAATGAGAGTAAGAGTACTGTAACACCACTAGAAATATTCTGAATAACATTTTTCATTTCAAAGTGCTAGAAATTCAGTGTGTATTCTGTAAACATAAATATGTTATTGGTCATTCCCTACCAAAATCGAAGAACTATTAAAACTTACATTTCTGACTGCCATTGAAAATCTCCCTTCCCCCAAACTGCAGGTACTTTGGAACTCCCATTCTTTGGAACAGCCTAACATTCCATCCTATCTGTGCCATGGCTTACCTGACCTCTTCGTGTCCCATGTTTGGGAGGAGGGGAAGTAAAACTGCCCTGTTTAAAAAGTTTAAAAATAAATAAATCTGGCTATATTAAACTATGTGTGTATCAAATTTCAGCTCTGTGAAATGGAGATACCATTTAAAAAATGGTGCATTATATCTACCTAGATTCATCTGTAAATATATAGAAGGGCGCAATCCTATTCAGATAGGCAGCCGCCCCAAACTCGGGGGCGACCACCTATCCAATGCAGGGCAGGAGAAGCATGGAGGGGATCATTCCCTCTGCGCTTCTCCTGCCCTGCATTTTCAGCTAGACAGCTGATTGTGGCTGTCTAGCCGCAGGAAGGCTGAGCGGGGGAGGAGGCTGCTGTACGACACACTGGATGTGTTGTACAGGCATTTCCGCCCGCCCCGTCATGCCCCCAGACACACCCCTTTTCGACCACTCCACGCTTCTCTTGTGAGCGTGGAGGATGGGGCTGTTCCGCGCTGCCTCTGAGGCAGCGCGGAAGTGGGGGGGAGGTCAGTTCTTTGGGAACCGACCTCAGAGCAGGGGCTCTGAGGTTGGTTCCTGGAAAACCAGATATCATATGGCTGTCTAGCCACTGTCTAGCGGCCATAGGATTGCTCCCTAAATGGCTGAAAAGTGTCCAACATTTTGCATACATAAACTATCTCCTCCTATATTCCAATTTGGTGTGTTAAAATGTGGCACATGAAGTTTCACATGCTACTCTTCCAGCATATGGACATAATATGAACACTTTTATGTATTTATAGCAATATTCTAAAATACTACATAAAGCAACTGAAGTTATCATCTTCAAAGATGCAGCATGTTTGTTATAAAAAAAGCTTTAAGAGGTCAGGGATTTTTAAGCGTATCAGGGGGAAGTGAGTGGAAAGGTAATATAGGTTTATAAGATTTTATATAGCCTTTAGAGACAGATGAAAGAGAAATTATTGTCTGCTTTTCAAAATACTGGTAGCACAACAACAACAACAAAGTAAAACTTCCCTAATTCATGAAATTCATTGTCATACGATGTTGCAATGGCATATATAAATTTTAAAAGTTAAGTTTATGGAAGGTATTAGAACTACTAGTCATTACTAAGTTCTAACTTAATCATTATAAATATAAGTAGTCCCTATACGCAAGTATAAATTGCGTAAAGGCTTGTTTAAAATCTACCCACTACAAGCATTGCTATGAAACTGAAAACTGAATAAAATGCTTTTGAAAGTCAAAAATTTGCTGACAATTTAATAAGAATGGGGAAAGAGAGAAGGAATAGGTAGAATTAACTTAATTATAACGTTTAAGATAAGACTCAAAACAAAGCATAGGAAGGGGTGGAGTCCAATAAATCTGTTAGTCACTTGAGAGTGATGAGGGCCTCCCATCTCCGGCCTCTCTGCTGCTGGGCCAGCAGGCAGTGGTAGCCCTCAGCCTGCTCACTCTCTGGCCTCAAAGCTGCTGCTGAATGAATTCTGTGTGAGGGGATCTGACTGCAGTTCTCCCTTCCACTGCCTTCCCTAGCTGGTGCTTTGTATCCACTCACTCTCCCTATGGTCTCCCAAGTCTCTTTTCTCTCTCAAATTTTCCATTCCCCTCAGAAATGCCTCACAAAACACTCCCCCTCAGAATCTCCTCTGGCAGCTCCTCAAGGCCAAAGAGGGTTGTGCTGCAGGCATCCTGCAGGGGGCTTTACTTCCATAAACCGGGAATACTACAGGGCTATTGAATCAGTACTGTGCCAGAGTTAAAACTTGTGAGGATCCTGAGCACCAACTGGTGGCATGGGAGACCATGAAGACATGGAGGGGGCATTTGGATTTCTTTTAGCCAGGAGCCCATTTCACTGCTTCTGAGGAAAGGGGTGGGAGGGATGGAAGTCTGCTGAGCTTCTGCCTGGTTATGCACCGATACACCACTTTGTGCAACAAACTTTATATTACACTGGCTTAATTGAAACATCTTTTCTAAGACAAAAATCACAAGATATCTGCATAGCAAGAGAAGTGGCAAATGATACCTGTTGACTCTATGACTGACAGATGGAACATTGAAGGGAGGAAAGGAAGGGGAAAGGAAACTGACCTCACTCAAAACAAAACCTATGCCTTCCAAAAAAGGGATAAGAGGTTGGAATGGCTGTTCACAAGCCACCCCTACTGACAGGGCTTTACAAGTTCCTGGAACCATCTCCCACCCCACATTTTCTTCCTCAAATGAAAGTTGTATTTCATTACTGTCTAGTAAGTCAGAATAGAATTGCGGACTCCATTTGCAATCCACACCCTTCATTATAAACTGCAGGAAGGGGGTTCCAATTATCATTCAACACAAAGAAGCTTTCTAGATAACTCAAAAGCTGGCTCCTTTTTTGTGACTGATGCTGGTTATTCCTGATAGAAGTATTACCTTACTATTATGCTTTTGATTTGTTCAAATTAACAAACATGCAAGCATTTATTGTTTGTTTGTGGTGTACACCTAAAAAAAGAAGTTAAGTGTGTACCTTGAAATGAAATCATGATTACCATTAATCTCATGGAACATATAGCTGACTTGTAAGAGAGCAGATTCAAATGCATTGGGAAGGGGGTGGAGAGATTTCCAATACTGTAATGATATATTTCCTTTACAAAAACCAGGAAAATCCAATTAAATTGGGAGCTAAGGCTAATGCCTTGAGACATGCCTACCCATGTCCAGTAACGATCTTGTGCTATCACAAATTGTGCTTGCTTACAACTTACCCTCCATGCACCTCCACTTTTCCTTGGTCTTACAGGCCCAAATCCAGATGGGGAGGTTCGAGTGCCTGGGACCAGGAAACATGCCCTACACTGTCCTGGTCATGTATTGCCTTATAAAGCATATGAACCTTACTATATTGTTAGAGAAATACTCCTGTGAGTTGACCCATGCCTGTTTGTTGTTTACACCTGTAGCTGGCAAGTCATTAGAAACACTACCACTCTCCCCCCTACTACATCAACGGAGACCCTTATTTCCCACTGTTTAGCCAATCCTGTCACCAAGATCAGTAAGCAAAAACAGGCATGGTCAATACACAGGAGGATTCTTCTAGCATTACTGATCATGGGGCATGCCTGTCAAGGCATTGGCCTTAGCTTCCAATTTCTTGGCTTTGCAGAGTTTGAGCCAACGTGAGATGGCCTTAACTCTGGTCTTAAATCAGTAGGTTTTGTATCATTCAGTTATGACATATATGAACTTCTACAATGTTAAGTTCATATGAATGAATGAAATGAAGTTCATACATAGATGTCCTGTTCGGAAATAGAATACAAAATTACAGAAGCCCTTGTGCATAGAAGTATTCAGGAAATACAGATACTACTGCCCTTTCTTCATACCACAAAGTCACTGCTTTAACGTCATTTCAGGAAATAAAAGCTCAGATCGCAAGAGATAGATAAATTTGTATACTCTGCAGTTATGCTGGGCACATAAATACAGAGAACATTCAAATGTGAAAATAGGAAGATGGTATAGTGTCTACAAAATCTACCCCTTCATGGATCACTGCCTTGTTGTGGCGAAGGGGCTTGCGTTCCCTCACAAATGTTTGTTTGAAAGTATGGAGTAGACTGCTCAAGAAGCACTCTCCTGTGGTGTGGGAGCTTTCCGCATGTGGAGTGATCCTTACATAGAGTCTGTGGGAACTCATGAAAGGACTGTAGCATGTGTCTTTCTGTACATTTGAATCAGTTCACAGACTCTGGCCCAATTCAGGCATCATGTTCCAATCCCCCAAATCATGGTTGGGAAGATGCTGCAAACTTGCACATTCCCTCCTTGTGCACAGATTTCCTCCTCCCTTTCTAGTTTGCAATGGAATATTAACTGGGAAAACTATGGATAATGCTAACCTCCAAAGTATGATTTGAAGTGGTTTTCAAACCATGATTGGAATGTCAGTGATAACCACAGTTGCTCAATATAGACCATTCTGAATTGAACCACAGGCTCAATTCAGACAATTCTCCAAACCACTGTACCAAAAAGATCACAAAAACTGTACGAGGCTCACATATTTCCCACTCCACTTCTTTCCTCCTGATCCCAATTTGCTCTAAACACAAGCTTGCTGTGATATCCAAATTGGGGAAAATGTACTTACTGGAAACCATAGAAGGGGGTGCTACAACTGGACATGACAGAGGAGGGAGCATGTGAGCCCACAGAATATTCCCAATCTCCAAACCATGGTGTATTTAGGAGAATTTTTGTACTGCTGTTGAAAGTGTTAAATTATTGCCACATCAAAATGCTAAAGCCAATGGGTTGGATCCAATCCAGGGGGCTCCAGAAATAAGCATTTCTGCTCGTTTATGCACTTGCCCCCAGAAGTGCTACATCGTACCCACCAGCAGCAGGGGCCGCTAGCGCACCGCCACCAACATGCCTAGGACACCCACACAGGGGCGGCATTGGATCCAGCTCAATGTATAACTAAGAGCTGAGAAGAGAAGAGATAGATTATATAAGGTTGGTTCATACATAACACTAAACCCTATGTTAGCATTATGAGGACAAGTCATAGGAAGCCTTGGGATCATGTGCTCCCCGCCTTCCTCCAGCACAGCCACAAGCAGATCAGAAGCTTCAACTGCTATTTTAGGTTAACCACAGTTTAGCATGCCATCTAAACCTTAAACTGTGGTTAATATTAACGACTGTTCATGGAAACAAGCCAGCTTTGTAAACCACAGTTTGAAGTTTGCTTGTTTCTACTAACCATAGTTCACATTAACCATAGTTCGTCAGCTTCAAATTACACAAACTACAGTTAACAATCAGAAGAAAAACTTCCAAACTCTTCCCAGCTGCACCAGACGAGTTATGGAAAGAACAAAAGCCCATGGATTACCTGGGGTTGTTCTTGTAATGGTAAACTATGGCTTAGCATTACTTCTGAACTAACTGTCTTAGCTTAATTGCTCTTTCCTTCCTGGAATTGTATTATGTATTAAGGTTGCAATCCTATACATACTTACCTGAGAGCATGTCTCATTGAAGTTCAACAGGGCTTACTTCTGAGTAGACATGTATAGGATTGCACTGTAATGTCATATGAGCAGGCATGAAAGAGAGATTAGAAACAGATTTTCAAAGGCACAAAAAGGATAGGCATGGAAATACGGTGTGCAAATAACACCACTTTCACCTTTAAAAAACTGTTCTTGGGAAGCTGATCAACGACATATGAATTAAACATGTTTCCTATTTAAACAAAGTACAAATTTATCATCATGACTGCAGAACTTTAAGGCTTTTGTGTTGTTCATCTTGTATTTACATTCTGTAGTAGTTCCAGAATGTAGCAGTTCTGATGTTGTTACAAGAGTAAAACCATGAAAACCTGAAAGTTTTATGGTAATCATAATGACACATTCTTGGGGCACAATCCTATCTAGATAGGCGGCCGCCTCTGAACTCGCCTATCCGAAGCAAGGCAGGAGAAGCACAGAGGGGATCGTTCCCTCCGCGCTCCTCCTGCCCTCCTTTTTCTGCAAGACAGCCGATTGCAGCTGTCTAGCCGTGGGAGCACAGAGCGGGGAGGGAGGCTGCTGTACAACACATAGGATGTGTCATACAGCCAGCTACGCCCTCCCCGGCCTGGACCACCCCCAGCCACCCCCTTTCCAGCCGCTCCGCGCTCCTCTTGCGAACACAGAGGACGGGGCTGTTCCGCGCTGCCTCCTAGACAGTGTGGAAGCGGGGGGAGGTCGGTTCCTGGATAACAGCATATCCTATGGCCGTCTAGCCACTGTCTAGTGGCCATAGGATTTCTCCCTTAAACATTCTTGTATTTAAACTAAGACTAATTTATATCTCATTGACAATATATGTTCTTCATACAAATGTACAATTATTACTATGTTTTCTGTCTTTTGGCATTTTTCTTACTTCATGTCACCCGGTGCTTCTTTCGCTAAACCTCTAGACTATGTATACATATGACCTTGTGGTCATTTATATTATTATTAAACCAGAAATATCCACAGTGGCTGATTTTGTCAGCAAATTTATCTTCTTTATTAAATCTATATTCCGCCTTTCCACTAAAAATAATGTTCAAGGTGCCTTGCCTCTACAAAGCTTCTGTTCTAAAAACTCCACAAGACCTGATCTTGTTTTATACAATGCTTATTTGAGCAGACAGATGTATGAGTTATTTTAAGACTTACAGTAAACAAACCCCTGAAAGCGTACAACACAGAATAAAATTCTTCTTCCAATTTTTCCCATAATCTGCAGAAGACCGCCTCAGTATAAATCTAATACTACAGCCAGTCATTTTTTAAGCCTTCCCTGCTGTATAATATTACATTTAAATATCAACTTTTGTTTCATCAGTTTTCACCCAGTGAGAACCAGGAACCCCTTTTAGTCTTGCAATGAAGCTAAAGGAAGAGCTACATGTTTCTCTCTCTCTCTCTCTCTCTCTCTCTCTCTATATATATATATATATATACCTCAACAAATACTTCTTCTAAGCAAACGTGCTTCAGAGGGAGACAATTTAGAGCACAGAAGCAGCAGGGAAGCTTCTTTTCCCAGCAACTCTTCCATCCATGTTGTTGCTCCTCGCACCCACCCTGCCCAAGTTCCAGATGTGTGTCTGTAAGGGTAAACACAGGTCTGGAATCTGGAGGGGGTGCAGCTAGCAGAGAAAGAGTGTAACAACCTATATTCCCTTGCACACATGCCTTCTCTGTTACAAGTTCATCCCCTCTGTCAAGCTGTTTTTCCTTAGACAGGGTAGAGTTATCCTAAAGGTTGGGTAACATAACGCTGATGGTTAGGCCATCAGGGTTTTGTTACACTTAGTTGCATGAAAGTATCTTTCTGCCATAAAATGCAGCACAGAAATAGGAGATACAAAACACAGAGTGATAATTTAAGAAATGACACAGGACTGATAAGCAACCTGTACCTTGAAGGTGACAGGGGACATCATATTCAATTTCATCGTGTCTTGATGGGCTAAGAAACAGGGTTCCATCCACCAATGGAAACTGTTCAAATACTGGCAGTGTCCTGTGGCATAATGCACAGTTGACAACATTTCGGTGACTGGCACTGAGTGCTGCAAGAATGAATTTCCGTAGGTCTTCTCCTTGACCCACTTGGGCATCATCTTCCATCCGAACATGGAAAGTGTTCAACTTATGCCGGGGTATGTGAGCAAGGAGTTCAGATAGATCAAGCCTCCTTAAAAATTGTACAGGGGCATCAAAATGTCCTGACCGATGTGCTTGGAACCCAGGTGTCCCATAATCAAAGTGAGCATTCCTGAACATGCCACTATTAGCTATGTTCTTCCTGTGAGGTTCTAGATGAATGGCATTCTTCAAAAATTCTCCTAAGTATCGTGAAGAGCGGGGCCCACTGAAATGTGTGGGGGCAAGAACAGAGTAACCTGCTGGAGGCGACTGACCAGGAGAGCCACAAGGAGAACGGATTGCATAGCTACCACTGGTGGTGCCTTTCTCTTGAGAGTTCTGCCTATCCATTGAATGCCTTCTCTGTATATCATGGTTTAAACCTTTCTGTGGTTTGTTGGCAGGCCTGCACTTTTTAACATCTTCTGAAGACTCTGATGTTGATCTTCCACTTGTCTTTTCAGACACAGACTTTTTCTTCTTTTCATCTTGCATTCGTTTTACTTGATACCAATCCGTGTCTTTCTTTAAGTGGCCTTGCCCGCATCGGCAAGAACAAAAACGGAAGGCGAGATCGTATCCCTTCTTGGTCCACATATTTTGTCGGCACTGTTTCTCATTCCAACTCCTTGCTCTCCCAATGCAGTTAAACTGGGCCAAAATACTGCTCTCCCATTCGTAAAAACACTGAAGGTGCATCCAAGTGCTGTAGGGACAATGTTCATTGTTGCATACAACTTTCTGGTAGTCGTCTTTTTCCAGGTCAACAGGCCGTCCAAAGCTACATATCAGCGGTGTAGCACAAAGTGCTTCTGGGGAACACAAAACAGAAGTTGTATTATACGCAACTCAGCATTTGCTCTCTTTTTTTGCGAATTCAGAATTTGCAAACTCTTACTAACATATAGGCGAAGGGTTGAGAGAGCACAGTTAATCCTAAGCAGAATCCAGGGATTCTCATGCACTTACGATGCTTTATGCATACATTGGTACTATTCTATGAAATGAGGAATGTGCAATGGAGAATCCACATGTGCATATATAGCATTTCCCTTCATAGAAGAGTACTAGAAGCCACAGATGCATGCAGCTTGGTTTTATTCATCAGAGTGCCTAAGCTCAAAGTTCTAGAATACATACAGGTATAGCACTGAGCTCTTTTGTTTATTTATTTATTTTATTTTATTTATTACATTTATATCCCGCCTTTTTTCCTCTTTAAAGAACTCAAGGCGGTGTACATAATTCTCCTCTAATGTTTAAGAAACCAGCTTGTGTTTAACATTATTTACTTACTTACTTGCAGTAATTATAAGTGTCCCTTTAAACAAAGTTCTCAGGGTAGCTCAAAACAAGTAATATTAGAAGTTAAAACACTGTTTTTATCTAACCAGTAACAAAATAACTTAGCACATTTTATTTATTTATTTACAACATTTATATATTATTATTATTTATTGCATGTATTGCATTTATATCCCACCTTTTTTCCTCTTAAGGCGGCTTACATTATCCTCTTCCTCTCCATTTTTTATCCTCACAACAACAACCCTGTGAGGTAGGTTGGGCTGAGAGTCTGTGACTGGCCCAAAGTCACCCAGTGAGCTTCCACGGCCAAGTGGGGACTAGAACCCAGATCTCCCAGCTCCCAGTCTGTCACTCTCACCACTACACTACACTGGCTCTCATATACCGCTCCACATCTATATACCACTCCACATTTATATACCGGAGCAATGAACAATAAAATTGCTGCCTAGACATCAGAAAGACTTTGTGTATTTTTAAGAAAAAAACACACATGGAACTATATTTCATTATTTCAAGAGGAAATAAGGTCCTTATGCCAACTGTTTTTCATTATAAAGCGAAAAATTAAGCAGAAACATAATTAAGTTCCAATTAATATTTTCTACCAACTGAACATGCTGTGAAGATGTTATTAAATTAAGTCAAGTCACAGAGATTAAATCCATCTTAATAAAACATTTCGTTGTATCTACAGATGCAGCTAAGCAAAGCAAAGCCAATGTGTAAAGATCTTTCCAAGCTCCATAATGTAAAAATAAATGCTTTGCGTTTCAATGTCAGAATTTCCCATGGCCTTTAATACACTTGAAGAACTTCAATTAGCTAACCTCTATGGCTAAGAAACACATTCTAATTAACACGGAGTTTCAACATTAAACCCTTAGAAAGTCACCTTTCAGAAATTACACATCCTGATGTGAGAAAAAATAGTACCTTTAGGGAGACTAACAGATATGAGGAAATAATTTGGGTTAAATATCTAAAATTAAAATATGTGACCTAGCTCAGGTTCAACCAATTCTCCCAATCCCAGACCATGAGAACACAAAAGCTCTAAGCGCCCAGGCTGCCCAAGAAAAGTAAGCACTCAGAGTGGATATGCCCTTTATATACAGTGAGCCTGTTCCCACAATCACAGGGCAGTTAACAAGTGGCATGGCAAGATTTGCATAATTACCCTCACTAATGCAGAACCCAGGGACAGAGGCTTGTTGGTGTAGGTAACAAACCACCCAGAATCCATGGGCTATTGCAGGGTTGTGGGGTAGTTTGTTACCCACCCTAACAAGCCACCTTCGCTAGGTTTGCATGACACAACAAGCCACACTGGCGAGGGTAATTATGCAAATCCAGCTGGGACACAACTGGGACATGCAGGGTGGTGAATAAACCACAGTAGCTTGTTAGCCAACCTGTGATTGTGCAAATCAGGCTAGCTTCTCAAAAGTAGTCGCCAGTTGCAAAGGTAGCAAGAGATGTAACCCGATTAAAAAAACAATAGTAGAATAAATCTGCATATGGTTAAAGACAATAATTCTGCAGTAAACAGTATACTTTTTTTTAGATTAGATTTCCCGCTCCAGATTCAGCACCAAACTACAAGTACGACAGTTGTCCAGAAAAATATGCACAACATGCACACCAACATCACATTCTAATTATACAGATTTCAGGGCAGGGCATGCTTGCCCAGTTATAATCCCTACTTGCCACACATGGTGGCCCAGGATCCCTGTAGGTTCAAACCAGGACACATTTTGCTTGCAAGTAACTGATGTGCTGAATGGCAACAGCTTCAAATGAGTCATGCTTCTTGATCTGTGCATATTATTAACATCCAATTTAATGACATCCCTTTAATGACATCTCTTCTATAGAAAGAATGTTGTGTGCGACGGCAGGAGGGGATACCCACGTCCACACTTTGTATATTAATAATACGCATGAATACAGGAAGCACAATGCGGTCCTGGTTTCTTTGCACGTATCATTAACACTCAGATCTTGGGGAATGGGGAGGGGAATGTGAACACTAATATGAATCTACAGATTCCTGTAGTTAAGAACGCAGGTAAAAAAGCAGGCCTCTACAATCTGTCAACTAAGCAAAAATGTATACAAAATGTGATAAGAGAAGCTCGATAATGGTAGTCAAGCAATCTTCTTACAACAGGTATTTGGACATGATTTACAGATAACATGGAATTAAGTAGTATACAATAGTGGTTTTTAGAGATAAAATGGCCTGCAATTGGTATATATGTTAGAAGTAATTTTATAACATACATTCAAAAAACATGCGGTTAGCTGACGGCAGTGAAGTAGTGATTAAAATCACTCAGGAGTTTTACAATGTAAACCTAGGCATCCACTTAAACTCCAGTTTTCCTTATCTATTTGTAAAATTTTCAAAAAGGTGGTTTGAAGATTGAAGTAAATATGATTGGGGGGGTTGCTACCTTTGTTCATAAAATTCTTACACACACAGTCACACTCTACTGACCTGGCACGCACATCACATTAAGCCATGGTGGATTCTTATTGTGGGTGGTTGTAGGGTGACTTAGTGTGACGTCAGAATCCAGAACGGTTTTTCCATCATGGGTTGTTTTTTGCAAACAAGCAAAAACAAACCTTGAGCACCCATGGCTTATAGTAGGGTTGCTTAGGGCGGCTTGTTCTCAGGATGTCTTCTTGTTATATCCAAACCTGGCAGGGTGATTTTATCATGAGTTGTCAGGAACAGCTAGATTGCCAGCCAGCAAGAGAACCAAAAAGCCCTGCTGCTCCTTGTGATCTTGCTAGTGCCCCTGGCATTCTCCCTAACTCCTTCTCAGTGCCCTCTGCCTCAGGATAGATTTTTAATTCTTTTTTGTTCATAGAAATCTTGAAGAAAGGACACCAGGGACTCTCCCGAATGCATTCACACACACACACACAAAATTCAGTCCTGCACAAGTGTGTAGGAGTGAATGTCCAGTGTTAGGACATTTGCATAATTTCCCCCTCCGTTTTACCACTCTGCTTGAAATATGAGCAATTTCCCCCTCCATTTTACTGCTTTGCCATGACATTTGCATATGTTTAGCAATCCCCCTCCCTGCTCTGTAACTCATATGTATATCTGATAGCTAGCAATGGAGACCAGTGAAGGGAAGTGAGAAGTATGAAGGGAGGGGGGGAGCCGGAAGCAGCTAGCAGCTGCAAGAGAGAAGGAGTTTTAGGGGCAGGTGTTATTACTTCAGTAGAACCAGAAGCAGCCTTTTAAAAAAAGATGTTTGCCAACAAGGGAAGCCTGGAAGTGGAGGATGAAATTGACAAGGACATGGACAAGAGGGGGATATTGGCATGCTTGGCTAAGTAGCAGACAGATGGTCTTAAAGACACGCACAAGACATACACACCCCAAATTGTGAACACTTTTTTTTAGCTGTTTAAATTGTTTAAAAATTGATATGTTAAAATTTTTACACTATGTTTTATTATAATGTTGTATCTGTGGTTTGTAATCTTTGTGAATTGTGAACTGCCTAGAAAGCTTCAGCTTTTGGTCAGTATAGAAATCATTTTCAGAAAATTATTTCTTTTTTGTCATCTGATGCAGGAGAGGGAGTAGTTTTGCTCAGGATGCGCCAGAGTGGAGGATGCAACTGAGAAGGACATTTACGGCTATAGCTATGGGGATATGGGGGATATGGCTATGCTGGGCCCAATAGTGGACAGGCAGTCTTGTGGTCTTGTGCAACTAGAAAAAAAAAATGGTGAACACATTCCCGTGTTCATAAGGGCTCCAAATCTTAAATACCTTTGGAGATCTGTTGCAGGGGAGGAGTTTCCTCATGAGCCAACAACCCCAGTGGACCAACTGCAGAAAGGGTGCCAATGTAGGGAATGACGCAATGAGGATTTCTGCCACAATGGCCCCTGAGATGCATGCCGGCAACGGCCAGGAGGTCTGAGAGGAATTGAGGGAGAAATAAGTCACAGCAAGCCACCAAGCAAGTGGTCGTCTGTTGGGAGTAATGGACAAGCTACCCACCCACCGTGGCTTAGTGTGATATGTGAACTCGCCCTCTATATCCATGATCAAATGGTGGCCAGTTCAAGCTTTCAGAAAGGCAGCAGTTGTTCATCTACTGTAAAAGGTGTGCGTGGGGGGGGGGGATAGAAATGTATAAAAAATAAGTGTGAGTGTGTGTTATCCTGGGGACATAAGAACACTGTTGTTGTTGCTTTTATTTTCACTTGGAATTACTTATTAAGGGCGCAATCCAGTGCATGTTTAGACAGAAAAATGCCCTACAACTTCCATGGCTGGCTGGGGAATGCAGGGAGTTGTAGGACTTCTTTCTGTCTAAATATGCATAGGATTACACTCTAAATTTTGTCCTTTGCCCTTAGTGATGTACTGTATCACCCAGTAAATTAGTCTTAGTCTGAACTAACATATTTCCAAATTATATTACAGTACAAGAGTATTTGTCTGGTAAGATTCTTCTTACTCTTACCTCCAGCCGTTGCTTCTAGGTAGCTTGCAATTATCTAGAGTTAACTACTGAAATTCAGCCCCCATTTTGCTACAGTCTTCATCAGAATCAAAATACACACACACCTTTGTGGGAATTTTTCAGGAATTGGGTCAAAAGGACAGCAAAAGTGTTCATTCTGGGACCACTGATTGTGATCTGAACATGAACAGAAGCATTGCTTCACTCTGAATCGACTTGATCTGCTCTTACTGGTATCAGCAAATAGCCAAATCTAATTGGCTACATAGCACTGTAACATCATCACTGTCCAGTACCTGAAACCTGAATAGCTGTGATCACTTAAGGAAAAATAAAGAAGAGGGGGGGAATAGTCACTGAGGCAGCAGCAAGGCAGGAAGTAGCTGCAAGTAGTGACACAATCATAAAGAAAACCCATAAGGTTAGCAGGTTTTCAGAGGCTTACACCCCCAAATCACTAATTTTGAGTCAAAAAGTGAACTTTGGGAACATTCCACTCAGCTCTAGTAATCACAACAGCCATTATACCCTTGTACAGCAACAATGCAGTGAAATATAGTACATACACAAACCCTTAAAAGGAGCCATAGTAATAAGGCTAGCTAGAAGTATGACTCTAAATAAGAAATACACACATTACAGCTTGCCGCAGTGGAGCTTTTATTCACTATGAAGTGAGTAACAACTTTCCAGAATTTTGATGTTGTATTAGCCAAACCTGCTTCAATTAGTATGGCTCCATCAAATATTTCAGCAGAGTCAAAATAGTTTGGTACTTGCACAGGGGCCTTAAAAACAAGCTAGATGCTATAGGAAGGATGATGACTGTGAAGGTGTTTGATTTACAAGAGTTACAGAGCAGGGAGGGGGATTGCTAAACATATGCAAATGTCATGGCAAAGCAGTAAAATCGAGGGGGAAATTGCATGTATTTCAAGGCAATGGTAAAACGGAGGGGAAAGTTACGCAAATGTCCTAACAGTGGACATTCACTCCAGCACATTTGTGCAGGACTGAATTTGTGTGTGTGTGTGAATGCGTTTGGAAGAGTCCTTGGTTTCCTTTCTTCAAGGTTTCTATGGGGAAAAAAGAATTAAAACTCTTTAAGAAACAGTCTCCAGGGGGAAATAGTGCTGGAGTACTAGTTTAGGATTGAGACACACCTACCTGATACAGCTTCTCTTTCTCAAGACACATGGTTCCCTGCTCCACTCATCAACACTGCCTGACTGGAATTAAGTCCTACTACCAAGAAAGCCCCAGGTCCCACCTTTCATCTTCTGTTTTGAATCAAGTGTTGTCAAGCACCAGCTTTTTTTTGGTTCCCCCCATATCCATACAAGCTCCACCATCAGTACTGCTATATCTGTGAACTGGAACGCAGTTCTAGACCAACTTCCTACTGCCCCTATCAAAATGGCACAGCTATACCTATACCTGGACTATGCTATGGTTCCAAACCACTGTTGTCCATTAACCTTGCACACAGGTGGGGCAGGCGTGTGCACCCACATCAACAAACACACACTTAATAGCACAGTTAATATTGTCCCCAACATCCCACCCTTGACTCTGCTCAGTGCTTTCTAGAGCAATGGCAATGTTTCTGGGATTCCCAGAGGTAGCATGGACTGCATAAAGGAACGTTGGTTTCCTCCTTGGGATTATACTACTGATCATATACTGAGGGACGATCAAAGCTGCATGGGCTTCCCATGACCAGGGGAGATAGAACAGTGGATACATCCAGCATGGTAGCACGGGTTCAATTCAGACTTCACACTACACATGTATGAGTTTATATCTATATCTAGTAGCTACATCTTTTCTCCCAATTGTACTCTAGAGGGGTGTTTCTCAAACTGTTGGCCAGGACCCACCTCTGGATCTCGGCCCACTTTCAGGTGGGTCTCAGTGTTTCAGGCTGCCCAGTGCCTTTTTGCTTGACCACCCCGTGCCATGTCAGTGCCATGCACCCTGCATAGGTAGGTGTGGCAGTGGGAGTTGGTTAGAAGGAGTTGGTTATTATTAAAGACTAATATTGTTAATAATAACAATTTTTACAAACTGGGAATTAAGAGGAATTGGATACGCTGAAGTTGTTATAAGAGGAAGTGAATGTAAAAGGAGCACGAGGGAAAGATAAAAAAACCTGGCAATTAGGAAAGGGTACAACTCAAGTGTGAAAGGAGAAGGGAAGAAGAAATGACAAGAGATGAGTAAGAACACTTTGAGATGCATGTGAGGGGAAGGAGGAAAATTATATAAAATAAGAGCCTCTGGATCAGCAAATTCTGCCTCAAATAGGGAGGCTGAGTAATGATACCTCCAGAGCCAATGTCTGTACTTCACTTGAGCAAAGCTGAACTATGGAATGCCCTGCTACAAGGAAATAGCTGTGACAAAAAATTTAGCAACTTCCAAAGAGGAATTAGGTATCATTATAAAATTATATAAGTAAGCGTCAGCTGATAATGCCCAATTCCACTTCCATCCACCACCATTTTGTTACTGGTGGGCCTCAGTCATTTCCAGCTGTCGCAAGAGGGCTCTGAGGGCGGAATGTTTGGGAAACCCTGCTCTAGAGTAGGCACAAGAGGCCCAATCCAGATCTTAAAAGTCCCCCCCACCTGCCACACTAGGACCCCAATCCAGAATAAGGGCCCTGTGCCTACCACAGAGTAAAAAATATGTAAAGTCAATATGGATTGAGGATTGTAACCATGACTTTTATTACTTCGTTGCTTGATTGTACTTTTAAACTGTCAATAACCCAAGCTATATGTTTTGTTGTTTATTCGCTCAGTTGCTTCTGACTCTTCATGACTTCATGGACCAGCCCACGCCAGAGCTTCCTGTCGGCCGTCACCACCCCCAGCTCCCCCAAGGTCGAGTCCATCACCTCCAGAATATCATCCATCCATCTTGCCCTTGGTCGGCCTCTCTTCCTTTTGCCTTCTGCTTTCCCTAGCATCAGCATCTTCTCCAGGGTATCCTGTCTTCTCATTATCTGGCCAAAGTACTTCAGCTTTGCCTTTAAGATCATTCCCTCAAGTGAGCAGTCTGGCTGTATATTTCCTGGAGTATGAACTGCTTTGATCTTCTTGCAGTCCAAGGCACTCTCAGAATTTTCCTCCAGCACCACAGTTCAAAAGCATCTATCTTCCTTCGCTCAGCCTTCCTTATGGTCCAGCTCTCGCAGCCATAGGTTACTACGGGAATACCATTGCTTTAACTATGCGGACCTTTGTTGTCAGTGTGATGTCTCTGCTCTTCACTATTTTATCAAGATGTCACTGCTCTCCTCCCAAGAAGTAAATGTCTTCTGATTTCCTGGCTGCAGTCAGCGTCTGCAGTAATCTTTGCGCCTAGAAAGACAAAGTCTGTCACTGCCTCCACGTTTTCTCCCTCTATTTGCCAGTTATCAATCAACCTGGTTGCCATAATCTTGGGGGTTTTGAGGTTTAACTGCAACCCAGCTTTTGTACTTTCTTCTTTCACCTTCGTCATGAGGTTCCTCAGCTCCTCCTCGCTTTCAGCCATCAAAGTGGTATCATCTGCATATTGGAGATGGTTAATGTTTCTTCCAGCGATTTTAACTCCAGCCTTGGCTTCATCAAGCCCAGCACGTCGCATGATGTGTTCTGCATACAGGCTGAATACGTAGGGTGAGAGTATACAACCCTGCCGTACTCCTTTCCCAATCTTAAACCACCCCGTTGTTCCGTGGTCTGTTCTTACCGTTGCTACTTGGTCATTATACAGATTCTTCAGGAGGCAGACAAGATGACTTGGTATCCCCATACCACCAAGAACTTGCCACAATTTGTTATGATCCACACAGTCAAAGGCTTTAGAATAGTCAATAAAACAGAAATAGATGTTTTTCTGAAACTCCCTGGCTTTCTCCATTATCCAGCGGATATTGGCAATTTGGTCTCTAGTTCCTCTGCCTTTTCGAAACCCAGCTTGTACATCTGGCAATTCTCGTTCCATGAATTGCTTGAGTCTACCTTGCAACATCTTGAGCATTACCTTACTGGCATGTGAAATAAGTGCCACTGTTCGATAGTTTGAACATTCTTTAGTGTTTTCCTTTTTTGGTACGGGGATATAAGTTGATTTTTCCCAATCTGGTGGCCGTTCTTGTGTTTTCCAAATTTGCTGGCAGATGGCATGCATCACCTTGACAGCATCATCTTGCAAGATTTTAAACAGTTCAACTGGGATACCGTCATCTCTTGCTGCCTTGTTATTAGCAATGCTTCTTAAGGCCTGTTCAACCTCACTCTTCAGGATGTCTGGCTCTAACTCACTGACCACACCGTCAAATCTATCCCCAATATTATTATCCTTCCTATACAGATCTTCCGTATATTCTTGCCATCTTTTCTTGATCTCTTCTGCTTGTTAGGTCCTTGCCGTCTTTGTTTTTGATCACACCCATTTTTGCCTGGAATTTACCTCCAATGTTCCTAATTTTCTGGAAGAGGTCTCTTGTCCTTCCTATTCTATTATCTTCTTCCACTTCCGCGCATTGCTTGTTTAAAAATAATTCCTTATCTCTTCTGGCTAACCTCTGGAATTTTGCATTGAATTGGGCATATCTCCCCCTATCGCTGTTGCCCTTTGCTTTCCTTCTTTCTTGGGTTACTTCCAGTGTCTCAGCAGACAGCCATCTTGCCTTATTGGTTTTCTTTTTCTTTGGTACGTTTTTTGTTGCCGCCTCCTGAACAATGTTGCTGTCAGGGTGGAAACTGAGCCCATAGAGCCCCAGAGCAGTTCTGATTCTGAGGAAGAACAGCAATCCGTGGGAGAGGAGCCAGCTCATCCCTCACAGGCACAGAGATTCCTCCTGCCAGCATTCCTGGGACAGATAGTGACCCTGACAATGAGAGAGCGCTGGAGGGGGGCTTGCTGGACGCTCGGCGCAGATGCAGGGAGCGGCGACAGATGGAGGGTGCCGAAAGGAGGTGCTGCGCTCGTTTGGCGCTAAAACAACAGTCGCGTCCCAAGGACCCAAGGGTAAGAGGGAGGATCTCTCCATAGCCCATAAGTTCAGAGTCTTCCCACGGTTCTCCTTCGAACGGGGACCAACTGCCTTACCTGGAGCTTAGGCTACTCTGCTATCTATCCCCAGTGCAGTTCCTTACTTAGTCGCTAGTGATTGGTATCTGTAAGAGTCATAAAGGAATAAAGTAATAAAGCCTTGGAAAGAATCCTCGTCGTCTGTGTCCTGAGCTGGCTATTGGAGGGGACTGTAAGAGGCAGCTAGGGCATTCCTGATAGTTGCAAACTTCTGTCCATACTTCTTTCGGGACCCTATCTACTAAATCTAGTCCCTTAAATCTATTCTTCACCTCCACTGCATATTCATTAGGAATATTAGTGAGCTCATATCTAACTGATCTGTTGGTCTTCCCTATTCTCTTTAGTCTGATTCTAAATTGTGCAATAAGAAGTTCGTGATCAGTGATCTACAGTCAGCTCCAGGTCTTGTTTTTACTGACTGTATACATGTCCGCCACTTTTGGCTACAAAGGATGTAGTCAATCTGATTTTGGTGTCGACCATGTGATGAAGTCCATGTATAAAGTCATCTTTTAGGTTGTTGGAAGAGAGTGTTTGTTATGCACAGTGAGTTGTCTTGGCAAAATTCTATCAGCCTATGTCCCGCTTCATTTTGTTCTCCCAGACCATGCTTGCCTGTAATTCCAGGTGATCGATACCTTGTCATGGTGCTGGAGCCTGAGCACCTCAATGACGCCATGAGCTAAACCGTGAAGGGACACCCAAGATGGGAAGGTCATGGCAGAGAGGTCAGACTAAATACGATCCCTGGGGAAGGTAATGGCAACCCACCCCAGTATTCTTGCTGTGAAAACTAAATGGATCAGTACAACCAGAGATATGTCGGTATACCATCAGAAGATGGGACTCCCAGGTCGGAAGATGGTCAAAATGCTACTGGAGAGGAACAGAGGATAAGTTCAACTAGCCCCGGATGTGATGACACAGCTAGCTCAAAGCTGAAAGGACAGCTAGCGGCCGATGGTGCTGGTGGTGAACGACGAATCCGATGTTCTAAAGATAACACACCACAGGAACCTGGAATGCAAGATCTATGAGCCAGGGCGAATTGGATGTGGTTATTGGGGAGATGTCAAGATTAAATATAGACATTTTGGGTGTCAGTGAACTGAAATGGACTGGAATGGGCCACTTCACATCAGATGACCACCAGATCTACTACTGTGGACAAGAGGACCACAGAAATGGACTAGCCTTCATAATTAATAATAAAGTGAATAAAGCAGCGCTTGGATACAATCCAAAAAACAATAGAATGATCTCAATTTGAATTCAGGGTAAGCCATTTAACATCACAGTGATCCAAATATACAAACCAGTGTACAATACATGAAAAAATAAAATACAAATAATAAAACAGTGAATAAAAACAGAACATAATAAAACCAAGATAAAACCAGGAGCAAAGGGTAAAAGCACTATATCAGATAAAACCAAAGTTAAACCATCAGCAAAATAAAAGTGCAACAAAAGGCACTAAAAACAGTTCTTAAAATGCCTGGAAGAATAAGGTCTTCATCTGGTGCCAAAAAGACCATAACGTTAAGTCCCAGGTGACCTTTTCTGGGGAGGGTATTCCACAGATGGGGTGCCACCACTGGAAAGGCCCTCTCTCTTGTAACCACAGCCTCACCTCATTTGGCAGGGGCACCTGGAGGAGGGCCTCAGATGATGACCTTAATGTCTGAGTAGGTAAATATGGGAGGAGACACTCCTTCAAGTAACATGGCCTCAAGCCATCTAGGACTTTAAAGGTTAAAACCAGCACTTTAAATTGGGCCTGGAAATGGACTGGCTGCCAGTGCAGATGGCAAAGTACTGGCATAATACTGTCATATCAGCCAATCCCAGTTAGCAGTCTAGCCACCAGTTAGCAGTCTAGCCACCCTATTTTGCATTAACCAAAGCTTCCACTTGAGCTTCCAAATGTACAGACAGACAAATCATGGTTTGGAGCAGCTTGTGCTTTCATTTTCTGTCATTTCAACATACAACTTCATAAATTCACTCTCATGACCATAGTTCAACATCCTCTGCAGACAATTCTGGGCACCATCATGAATACAATGTTTTCTCAGTCACTGAGCTTGCTTCGTGGTCTCTTTTTCTGGGGAGAAAGTGTTATGGGAAGTGGGGGGAAAGGTACCTAGAAAATCAGTCCACGTCTGATCCATGCCTAGGGTCTCTGAACTTATTTTGGAAAATGTGCGAATTGACAATGGGGAGATTACCAGTGGCCAACTTTGCAGTAGATTTTTCTGATTTACGTATCATGAAATCAGCACTCCAAGAGCTGTTCTGTTGGGATAATATAGCGGTCAAAAGGTGTCTGAGTATACATGGAACAGAGTCTTTAAAGCAAAAAAAAAAAAGTAATTAATGATCATAATAAAATCAAAGATTTATAAAATAAGCAATGAACAGCATTTCAGTACAACATTACATGTGACCTATGTAAGGCAAACCTTGCAGGTCTGGGGTTGTTTTACTGACAAGCTAAATAAACAAACCTTACTTGCCTGGGATTTGTAATGTATTGCAATGCTGATTTATATCAACTAAAAATGGCACTTTCTCTGCAACAATTACGAATAATAAACAAGCCCTTGCAAGCATGTTTCACCCCACATCTCTCCAAGAGCCAACTTGAACATGCTGATACAGCCCTCTCAGGGGCTTATACCCCTTCTGAATCACATCAAAAGATCCATGAATGTGGAAATCTAGCTGACCAACAGGGAGCTTATAAAGTGAGGGGCACGTTCAAATATCCAGTATCTGTGAATTCTAAGGTGATACAAGCCCTTGAGAGGTCTATACTATGTGCTGAGAGCTGCGTGTATCAATTAGCTCTTAGCCGAAGACAAGGCAGTATCCGATTAGACACAAGTGCTAATGTAAATTGTGTTGCACCAGCATAAGGGACCTCTACCACAACACCAATAGCATTTGCTGGCACAACGGGAATCCCATTACACCAGCTAACGCTATTGATCTTACGCTAGAAGGTTACATTAGCGCTCATGGCAAAAGAAGTTGATGATGCAATATACTCCTACACTAGTCATAAACAATTATACTGTACCGGCCACAAATGGGCAGCAGACATGGCCAGTCCGGAAAGCATGTTTTCAAGTTTGAGTCTACCTCTTTTATAACTTCAACAGGTTAATGGCCCATAAAATATGGACTGAAGCTCTTATTCCAAACCTAGCACCCCAATGCCCATCTGTAATCTTTTGATCTACAATCTTTTGCCAATGTAATGTAGTACTGCATCACAATTAAACAGGCTATGGTTTTAGTAATTCCGACCCAGTTCTCAGTTATCCTTGTTCCTGAGGTAGATGTAGGGATAATTTACACATGCATGTTTATCACTTGATGACTCCAACATCAAGGGATAATGAGCATATGTGAATGAGCACTCACAGGTCATACACCACAGACAAAACTTCCATAACACTTGAGACACATTTTTTTTTTATATGTGCATCAGAGCACGTATTAAATGGTGAGCCACCAAATATTTAGCAATTCATTCCTATACATGCATATATAAACTGCCCCATGGTCGCATCACATTAAGTAGATTTGAATATAAAGAACTGGTGCAGTATACACAGTTCTGAGAACTGAAAAGCAGTATAAATATATGTAAGGTTAGTGTGCATGATGTGGAGATGGATACCATGTAAGGCAGAGATTGACAGCTTCTTTGACCTTAAGACTAAGTTGAAAATATATCAGGACCTGAGGGGGTGCACCTAGTTTGCGCACTCACCTGTTTCCAATTATCCATAATGTAAATATTTTCATAAATATGGCAGGTGCCAAAACTATATGTGGCACTTACTCCAAAATACACTTACCCACAAATTTTGAGTCTGTTTGTTTATTTATTTATTTAAAATATTCCTTTGTAAACACAAATATTTTCTGGTTCACAATCTTAAAGGCCAAGAAACTTGAAAAAGTTTGGGAAAGGGCCATAGCTCGGTGGTAGAGAATATGCTTTGCTTGCAGAGGGGCCCTGGTTCAATCCCCGGCTTCTCCAGATAAGGCTGGAAAAACTCCTGCCTGAAATCCTGGAGAGTTGCTGCCAGTCAGTATCAACAATACTGGGCTAAATGGACCAAGGGTCTGACTTCCTATGATCCTGTGTTCCTAAAAACAAATAGATTTGGGCCTTTTTCTTCTTTTTGATGTATCTATTTGTTTCCATTCCATTTAAACATTTCACTATAATTTTTTCAAACTTATCTCTGCCACTGTGAGAGATACCAGCCCCTTAGAACATGCAAACTGGAATTCTCAGGATTCCTGCAAGAGCCTGCAAGTGCTTTGATGACCATCACAAGGCCCAATGTAATTTTTCTATAAAAACACAGAAAACAGGGGGAAGTCCTATTATCATGAGAGCTAGAACTCTATTAGGATAAAGACGGTCAGCAAGTACTGTTTGAAAAACGCTGCCATTAAGCACAGGTACTACAGATAGGAGGTACAGCATCCCCTGGATTTTTAGAACAGTATATAAGTTGCAAAGGGATCAAATCCCCCTCCTGCCTCCCACCACATCTGGACACTATTTTTGAGCAATGCCAGCTTGTGGGAAAGGACTCAGTGTCTAGGAACATATCTTTATTGAGATACAAAAATAGACATCCTTACACACACGCAGTATCAGACCTCATCCAAATGTGCTGAACATCAGAACTCATGTCCTAAATTTAGTACAAACTATCAGATTGCTTTATTTTGCCAGTCGCAGGCATTGTGCCGAAAGCTACTCCTGGGTGAAGGCGACTGAAGAATTCAAATTTTGATCTGCTGAAAAAGTGCATTAGTAAACTGGAGACAATGTTTTTGGATGAATCTACTGTACTTCACTGTAGCAGGCAGAAACAGAGTATATATTTCTTCCCGCTGCCAACCTTCCTACTCCTATTATTTGGGGATTGGACTCAATGGTCTTGTAGGCCCCTACTATTCTATGATTGTTTATTCAAGCATTTAAAAGGTGGTTCATTGTCACGTACCCTACAACCCACGCTCTGCAGTATGGGTTGATGGGTGGGAGAAAATGAACTATGCCTGCACCCCGTGCCAGGTTTGGACAACATGGCAACCTGTGATGCAATGTGGGTAATTGGAGTAATCCCGGTAATGTGACCGGCACACGTAGGGTCGGGGGAAACAACCAAACGCTGCATTGTTTCTCCCACTGATAATTTAAATTCGCCCTAAGACTCATGTATCAAGATCCTAAGAGTAACCCACCAGAGCACTTTACAGGGGTTGTCCCTGTTTGAATTGTTAGAAATCAGTTAGACAACAGCAGTGTGTGGCACAATATGGCCTAGCTGCTGTTGTACTATAAACCTACCTACTTACCACCCACCTGTAGTGAAGTCTTTTTCCTCCACCTGCCCTGCTCCCTTGCTAAACATAGAGAGGCGGAAATGGCTGTGCCATTAACAATACTCACATCTTACCTTTTGGTATTTTCATACCTTGGTCTTTTTTTTTTTTTCCAATGTAATATAGTTTGAGAACAGAATTTAAATAGTAATTTTAAGAAGGACCAATATAAGCGTGAAAAGTCACCCCATTTTCTTCTTTGACAAGGCATGGTAGCTGCCAGATTGCCGGTGTGGTTCTGTGTAAGAAAACAGCAATAAACGGAGCTATTTTGGTCCCATACATAAATATTTGGGAATCATTAGTGTAAACATTTTTCACCAGGTAATGAATGGCTGAGCTGGTGAATTAAGAGATGCTAGATACAGATATAAAATAAGGTCTGTTTTGGCCCTTAAAAAGAGGACAGCTGGCCAATATGGCTCAGGAACCTGAATAACGCTTGTTATTAACATCATCACCCAGAACTGAGGCTAAGTTCAGAACTATGAACTGGATATGCAGGAAAGCCTGTCCTGCACTTGTGAATCATGGACACTCTAGCAATACATGTTTAACATGAACTTTTTTAATGTAACAGTCACGTTTAACATGTTCATCACCTGACGACTGCAATGTGCTTAACAGCGAGTTGAATGCTACGAGACATCCACATGAGACATGCACATGACTGGTGCCTCCCTCCACAATAAATACTGATGGATGGAGCATCTATGCCCATACAGGTGGTGGAGGCAGGATTGAACATATGAAGCGCTCTTACACTGAGAGCTCCAGTTCACTCTAACTGGCTGTGGCTCCTCAAAATATGGGGATTACCAGACCAAATTTTCAATAGAATAAAATGACCTGTTTTGTCTGCATTAAAGCAAAGGCCAGCTGCTTCGAACTACGGGCCCGTGGTGATTATAAACACGTACATCCCATGTAATATGTCCGGCCGCTTCACTATGGCAGCAATCCTATGCACACTTACTTGGGAGTAAGTCCCAAAGGGCTGCGTACACAGGACATCTCCGACTTCACAAATAGGCTGCAAAGAGACCCACTCATCTATCGCTGAAGTGCGATTCGGGTACACCAGGCCCAAAGCCCAGCAGTCTACTGATAGATCACGCTTGAGTTTTGGGACAAGAAGCGTTGCAACCTAAATAGTTTCGGTTTCCTAGCCAGACGCAAGCTTAAAAAACAAAACAAGGTGGAGGGAGAGCAAGAGGGGCCCTTCAGATCAAGAACACGGTCCCGAAGGTGCAGAACCCGCCTTTCCTAGGCATGCAAGGTTTGGGTCCATGTGCCTTTGCAATCCTCCTTTTACAGGCCGGGCGCGCGCGCGCGCCTTGCAAGCGCCCTCTTTTTGGCGAGGGACGCAAGAGCCTCCCCGCAAGACGCCGGCGGCGCTCGCGGCCGAACGCGAGGCAGGCGGGAGCGGCAGGGCCCACGCTTCCCTTCCGCTCGCCTCCGTCCTGGCCCGCGCGCCCTCTTTTTCTGCACGCTTGGGCTGCTGCGCCACCGAAGGCCCGGCCCGCTTCGCCACGAGCAGGGCGCCGCCAGCCAGCCCTGCCCCTCGGCTGGAGCAGGACGGAAGCGCGAGAGAGAGAAGTTGCCCGGCCGCGCACTGCATCGCGGCTGCACTGCTTCCCCTCCCTCCGCGGCCGTCCCCTCCGCCCTCGTCCTACCGTTCCTGGAATCGCCCGGGGCCGAGCCCCCCGCCGCGGCCGCCGCTCCCCCGGAGCCTCCCGCGCCTCCTCCGGCGGCCGCCGCTGGCCCGCTGGCTCCCGCCGCGGCCGCCGCGGCCAGCGCTCCGCCGACGCCCGCCGCTCCCGCCGCGGCCAGGGCTCCATTTTCCTGCTCGTCCCCGCTGCTGTTGGCGCGCTTGTTCTTCTTGCCCTTGTTACTCTTCTGGTTCGGCATCGCCAGGGGAGGAGGGGGGGGAGGAGGAGCGGGTCGCGGCGGCGGCGGGAAGCTGGAGGCGGAGGAGGCAACGGTGGCGGAGGCGCTGGATGCCGCTGCTGCTGCCGCCGCCGCCGCCGCCGCCTCTTGCTTGCTGCTGCCGCCGCCGCCGCCGCTAGCGCCGCCACCAACCCCGGCTTATTGCAGCTCCATTGTCGGGCGGAGGAGCCAGCTCGCCCTCCCCTCTCACGCACAACGGGCCCGCCGCATGCACGCACGCACCGCGGCCGCCCGGCCACGGGAAGAAGTGCAAGCCAGGGGAAAGGCGTGTCTCGCTTGTTTTGGTTCTGCTGCTTCGCCCTCGGCTCGGCTCCCCGCCCTGCCCGCTTCCTCCTCTCCTCCTCCTCGCTCTGCCAGGCCTTCGTGACAGCGGGGAGCGAAGAGCGAGGGAGAGGAAGGCGCGGCTCAGAGGCTGGACGGGCAGCGCAGCAGCAGCGGCAGGGAGGCGCTTGGGAGCTGCTAGAGGCTCTTTCGAAGCGTCACGACGATGGTTGCGAAAGGGGCTCCTCCAGATGTGTGTGTCGGGATCCATCCCCCGTGCAGGAAAGAATATGGGAAGAGTGCATGGGCAAAATCTCTTAATCCGATTAGCGATCGCTTGACACGCTCCTTGTTCTCGCAGCGTGGAGTCTTCTCCGTCTGCCCCCATCCCTTACCTGCACACTGTTGCATGAACGGTTGGAGCTATGTACAACTTGTGGCCCTCCAGATGGTGTTGGACTGCAACTCCCAGCATCCCTCACCATTGCCTAGGCTAGCTGGGGCTGATGAAAGTTCCAGTTCAACAACATAAAGAGGGCCACAAGTTGCCCACCCCTGCACTAAAAGTTGTAACTTTAGGACCAGAAGATGTTAGTCCAGATTAGTGTGGAATTCAAAAGGTGACCTCCTGATATTTTTGCCTTCCATGTGCACACTAGAAGGATACCTCTGGAACTGCACCCACAGCCGGTTGCAATGCAGAACGGGCCAGCAATCGAGGTAGGCAGTCAGGGGTAGAGGCGATTTCTGCTAGAGAGGACATGGGGGCACTAAAAATAGGGAAAGCATGATGTGTGAACAGTGGAAGTGCACATTAACAGAAATGAGAGAAGTGTCATAAGTGATAAAGTCTATTTCAGATACATGTGTGTGAAAGTTTAAAGACTGGAATATTGAGTATTATTTTCATTAAAGTAAAGAAAAATGCATGTGTGATTTCAGTTTTACTTGGAACACATGCCTATAAGAGGCATATTCATTTCCACTATTTGGCCTACTGCTGAATCTTTGTGCGATGATATGTTATTTTGGGATAGTGTGACTCTCAATTTGGCAGTTTGGGGGGTTCAGAAATAGCTCTACTTAGAAAGGCTGATTGCCAAGTCAGTTCATGCACACAAACATGATTTTATGATACGAAGCAGTTAGGATTGCTTTCCATAATAAAGCACAGTGTTTGAGAGATCTCACTCACTCCTGGTCTCCTGAAAATGGGAGCTGGAGGATCGAGCTGGGTTTTGTCACTGAAATGCAGAATGTTGTCCTGGATGCACATGCTAATGTTCATCCCAATATTTCAGTCTTTGAAATATCAAGGGAGATATCTCAGGCAGTGTGTTGTGTTGTACATCTTTCCACTCCAACTTCTAAAACAGTTGCAGGAATCAAGATGGGATTCGTCCTTGTAACCCGAAATGTTTTTCCTGAATTTGCACACCAACTTTCAATCTGATATCTCAGGGTGCGGCCAGCCAGATGAGACTTCTATCATGCCATTGCCCTGACTCATTTATGGAATTTTACAAGGGGCCCAGAGGTCATTGGCGAAATATGTCGTAGGTTATTAAACCCACGATGAGCCGCAGTGCCCATGGGCACCATTCTGTATATTCAACCTCCAGACAGGGCTTGTCATCTCTTGGGAAGTCAGCATCTGTGGGTTATGTGAGAGTAAAACAACCCTTGCACAACCCTACAACAGACCATGTTTAATCCTTGCATAGCTCGCAGTAGCTGGCTTCTCACAACATGACAACCCCTGGCCGGGGGTTGAATATTCAAAATGGCAGGTGGCATGCACTGCGGCTCCTCGAAGGTTAATTAACCCGTGATGGGCTGCCATGTTCTGCAAACCATCCCACCATCTTCCACTCGTAACCCTCCAGTGTTTTTTCACCACTTCTTCTGTCTTCTTTCTTACCGCAAAAAATTCATTAAGGAGGAAAAGATGGAATAGCTGCCCAATGTCCTCTTGAGTTCTAGCACCAAGAGCCATCCACCTGGAAGCACCTTCAGTCTTCGATGGAGGTCCCATCACCTAAGACTGGATGCTTCAATTTTCCCAGAACTATTTCTGAGTCCACCATATCCCAGGTGTGGGATATGTGGGCAGGCACAAACAAATATTCTAACATTATGTCTCTGTCTCAATAAAAATGCAAAGAATGTGAATACTTTCCCTGCTTTCCTTCCACAATTCTAGCCACTCCCCCAAGATCTTGTAGCATTTCCAGAAGTTGGCCACAATCACATTCAGGTGAGTCTCCATGAGAAAAGAGATTGAAAAATGTATCCTGACCACCTTTCAAAATCCATCTTCCCTTCTAAAATGGGTGCAATCAATCAGAGCACTCCCACAGATTGGCTCCTATGGTCCTACAGCAAGCAGTCTTCTCCATGCTGGCTGGGGCTGATGGGAGATGAGGTCCAAAATATCTAGAGGGTGCCAGGTGGGGGAAGATGTCTTACAGAGACAGGCAAAATATGACATTGCAGAGTGTCAAAGGCCAATTTAATGGATGGGGCTCTGCCTGTCAGCCCTTCCACTAGCAGTTAGGAAGTGCTCCATCATATCATGTGGCCCACTAAGCTGAATGGACGTCAGCAGCCATGTTTGGCACCATAAGCTCAGTAAACCACTTGTTTCTGCTGCCTAACTAGGACAGGAATTTGTAAAGCATCCGGCAACGTCAGTACCGGTATTTCCCCCCCTTTAGTCCTAATAGCATCAGGAAGTGATTTTGATCAGGAACATTTCTCTGGAAAAACTCTGCACTGGATTGAGAGCTTTGAAAATGATGACATTCAATCACAGATCTGACGCTGGCCTTCTGTCTTGAAAAGGGGATGGGGAAAGGGCAGAGAGACAGGTCACATGCTTAAGATCTTGCAGAGGCAGCCAATGGATCAGGGCCCCTTTCTCACAGTAAATAGAAGCTGGAGCTTTCAAACAGCCTGTGAAGTCTCAATAATTGCACACTGAAGTAGCCATGGGCATGCTGACGTTATACAACGAACTCAGCCCAGGTTGGCTTTTAGCATGCAACACAACCTAGAGTCTTCAAACACTTCCCAAGGCATGCCAACATCTGATCCAGGTTGAGTTTGGCTTATGCTACCATCACACAAACAACCTCTGGAATGTAGCTGGAGGTCCATTGAGTTTAGTGAGGCTTACTCCTAGTCATGACTTCATGTTAGGAGTCATCAAGCGATAAATAACTCTGATACCTACATTCGGCCTAAGAGCTTTAAGCTCCCACTCTCGAGATCTCTCCCAGTTTGACTTGGATTCAGCTCACTGGGGCAGATAATGTACACACATAAAGGAGATTGCACACTGCATCTCACCATGATTCTCTGCTTAGGTAGAACTAAACCCCGCTACCCATTACTGTTGCTCTAATAATCCAACTTCCCTGGCTGTGTTTTTTTTTTTTTTAATGAACAAATAAAAATACTGAGAGATCTAATCTTTCACTTCCACAAGATGTAATGATTCTTTGTTCTTTGCCGCCAACTTGGAAGACTTTAAAGAGGGATTATACAAATTCATGGAAGATAAGACTATCAATGGCTACTAGTCAGGATGCTTGATTAAAGGAAAACCCCTGAGGAGATATCCAGATATGAACTGGAAACCACCTGAAATGCAGTCAAATGCTGTACCACTAACCTTTGCCCCATTACATGCTTACATTCTTGTACTTAAATATTCTGCTACTGTAGGTTGGAACCACATTCCAAATTTATGCTTCCAGAAAAACTGCCTTTTAAGTCACATCCTGAGTTTCTCTACCTGGGTTATGTAGCAAGACCAGGGAAGGATGGTTTTTCCTGCTTTTGAAAGAGGTTCAAAGAAAAACCCCTGAAGGCCACTGCTCCTTCCAGTTTTGGATGGGAAGATGCCTTCAGTGAGCCCCCCTCCCTTGGTGGTGTGGCATCTCCATGCCCATTTGCTTTCCCTCTTCCTCTGAGCCCAATCCACTCAGCCACCCAGAGGCAGAGCATTGGGGGATGGTGCTCCATCTTCTCACCCTTATCACTGCTTCTATGGAACCATGTTCCAGATTAATACATCCAGAAGAACTGTCGCAAATATTGGCAAAACCCTCCGTTTCTGAGTTTCTCTCCCCTGAGCAAGTTAGCAAGAACAAAGAAAGATGATTTTTGCGGCAGTGCCTGAAGTGAAAAGGAAATAGGGATGGTTTCACAGTGGAAGAAAAAAGGAATTAGGATGTTCAGGCAAACTCAGTTATGTCTGCCTGAAAAGAAGTGGGGTGGTTACTTGTAGTTCTGCCAGAAAAGAAGTGGAATGGCATCTGCTCCACTTCAAACACTGTTTTGCTGCTCTTGTAAGTAAACATTCCTAAGGGGACACTCAGATTTGAACTGAGGGTCACTTGACTTGAAGTCAAATGCTCTGCCCCTGAGCTATGCCCACTCACAGTTATGGATTTGGGGGTTGAGATGAATGATCTCCCAGGATTCCCCAACTCTGTGTTTCTGGGATTGTAAGAAGAGATTTGCCCTGGGACTGGAGATCTGAAGGGCAGCTCACTCTGGCCTCATCCATCAGCCAGAAAACCAAAGGAGCTGCATTCAGTGTCTCCTAGGAGGAACATAATGGCTAGGATAATGAGGGAGCATAATCCCATAATGAGGGAGCAGTGGACTTTGGAGTCAGAGGGAGCAATCCTATGGCCGCTAGACAGTGGCTGGACAGCCATAGGATATGCCATTTTTCGGGAACCAACCTCGGAGCCCGTGCTCCAAGGTCGGTTCCTGGAGAACTGACCTCCCTCAACTTCCGCACTGCCTCCGAGGCAGCGCAGAGCAGCCCCTTCCTCCACGCTCGCAAGAGGAGCACAGAGCGGCCGGAAAGGGGTGTGGCTGGGGGTGTTCTGGGGCGGGGAGAGCGTAGCTCGCTGTACAACACATCCAGTGCGTCATGCAGCAGCCTCCTTCCCTGCTCCCCGCTCCTGCGGCTAGACAGCCGCAATTGGCTGTCTGGCAGAAAAAGCAGGGCAGGAGGAGCGCAGAGGGAATGATCCCCTCCGTGCTTCTCCTGCCTTGCTTTGGATAGGTGGTTGCCTCCGAGTTCAGAGGCGGCCGCCAATCTAGATAGGATTGTGCTCTTAAACTATGAATCTCCACCTATGCCCAGCCTGTGTATTTGTAAACAAAACACAAATATTACAAAACACTCTATGTCTCCTTTGACTTCCTTCCAAAGGAAACTAAGTCCAGGTAAGTGCTAGAATCCCTGAAACCTCTCACCACTCATGGAATTGGAGCGTGTGTAACAACACTTCGTGGTCCTCTCTGACCGTATGGTGAAACTTCTTGTGTGAGAGGTCTCAGCCGCCACTCCTTGGGACCATGTTCCAAGTATATATATCCAAAAGGGCATTTGTTACCAACACTGGCAGTATACATCTTTTCTAAGCCACATTCTGATTTTCCCTGCCACTTTTGAAAGAGGTTGATTAAAGGGAAAGCCCTAAGGGGACACTCGTATTTGAATTGGTGCCACTCTCAAATGAGCGCACTGCTGAGCTCTGCCCCCTTACACACAACCACCACATTGTACGTCTGTCAGACAATATGACAGAACATCTGGCACATTGAGGTTTGTGCTGCGGTTACTTTGACCCACCATTCCCAGCCAAGTTCCAGCTTTAGTTCCCAAGATATAGTAGCAAGAGGATACCTGTCATTGCTGGAGACTTGTTAAGGAAGAAGCCTTGTGGGGACAGATTTGAAGTGGGAACTACTGGCTCTGCAATCAAATCCTCCACATAGTTATTTCCCCTAATTCTTTTATGTCTGCATGCCAGTTTCTAAGAAAAGGGCCAAAGCCTTCTTTCTTTAAAAAAAAAAAAAAAAGTATAATATTAAGAAACATAAAGAGTGACAAACAATACATACAGTGTAAAACCATTTAACAATGGGTTGCTGTGGTGATGGTGAGATTCAATAATTGACTTAAATTGGGAATAGACAGTCAAAGCATAATTTGTCATGGCTCCAAAAGTTAATTCAGACATATGGAAAATACTATCACCTTGTATCCCAAAAGGTCTTTCCATAATGACCCACGTGTGGAAAAGCGATGAATGTCATTTTTATTTCTGTTTGCATAGCCAGTAATAAACTGATTCCATATCTCAGTCCAAAGCTCTTCACAAGGTCTCTATTGCTTCACTTTGCACCGATGTTTCAGATTACTAGTATTAACCTTCTTTTTTTGAACCATTCTAAATCTCCTTCCCTACCCCCTCTCTTTTCTGGGGGTATGTTTGCAAAAGAAGATAACGGTTGCATTCAGTTGGGGGTTTTTCAAGAGCTTACTAAAGCCAGAGAAGTTATGTCCCCATATCCTGGAATCAAGGAAACCAAGCATATACCGCAGCCTTCCTCAACCTGGTGCTCTCCAGATGAGTTGGACTACAATTCCCAGCATGCTCTAGCCAGCATGGTTGGCTGGGGATGCTGGGAGTTGTAGTCTAACACATCTGGAGGGCGCCAGGTTGGAGAAGGCTGATGTACGGAACTACACCCAATGTAAGAACATAAGAAAAGCCACACTGGAGCAAGGGTCCATCTAGCCCAGCATTCAGTTCACACAGTGGCCAACCAGCTGTTGATGTGAAACCCACAAGCAGGACATGAGTGCAACAGCACCCCCCTGCCAGGGAGGCTGGTGGATATGATTTCGGCGGGCTGGAGATTCCATTCTGGCTTTTAGTTACAACTAGCCAGAAGTCTAAAGGAGCTATCCAAGGTGCTGGACCCATTTGGGGGATAGAGTACAGCACCTTGGGAGCTCCTTTACACTTCTGACTGGTTGTAACTAAAACCCAGAATGGCATATCAACCCCACCAAAATCAGACCCACCAGCCTCCCTTGCCTCCTGCCCCTGTTCCCCAGCAACTGGTGTACATAGGCATACTGCCTCTGATACTGATATATTACACAAGCAGAATCCCCTCATGTAATAGAACTTCCCGTTCCTCTCCACCCCTTTTCATCCCCCGACACAACCCCCAAATCTGTTCCAGACTCTCCAGAGCAGATCTGGGGTGCGTGCAAGGGGCTTCAGGGGGGAAAGGGAATTGGTTCCGTCAGTCCGCTTGTGGAGAGCCAACACTGGAGATAGCCTACGGATTTTAAGCATGACAAGTTGAATCACAGGCATAGTGAAATCTAATTATTTAGCTGGGAATTGATACTGCGCTTAAATGTTACTTTTGCATCGCTTGCCTTGCCTTGTAGATCACTGGCTTCACCTCCTACGTTTATTATTCCTTCATTTTCTCTTGCAAATAAATAAGTCTTATGCTCTCAGGGTTTTGTCTTGGTTTTTGGTTTTTATCGCTGTTTTCTAGTAAAGGCAGCCAAAACACCATTACTGTGAAGTCCATAAACAAACAGCTCAGAGAGCATTATAGCCTGAAATGCAAGAAGATTCTGGTTTTTGCACTCTTGATCTACAAGTCTATAATTTGTTTTATTTATAAAAGGTTATTTTTGCTGTTCCATCTAAGCAATATGTAGACTCAAAATCTTTTTGTGGTTAGTAGAAGTATTGCTTACATATTACAACTCATTATATTTTTCATTGCAGAGCTAGTGCGGGGTGGTGGTTTGAGTATTGGACTGGGGCTCTGGAGACCCAGGTTCAAGTCCCCACCCAGCCAGTCACTGACTCTCAGCCTAACCTACCTCACAGGGTTGCTGTGAGGATGAAATAGAGAGGATGAGGGCCATGTAAGCTGCCGTGGGTTCCTTGCAAGAGGAAAAAAGGCAGAATATAAATGTAATAAAAATAAAATGTATGTGCTGTGAATTTCAAATTGGTCTTAAACAACAAAAGCAACCACAAACCCTATCTTTTACCCCTGTCCTGCTTTAATTATCCATACAGGACCACTGTCCACTTATAAGGCCAATAAATAAGTTCATTCTTCTACCACTAAGCGCTGCTACTCCGTGTATTAAAAAACACCTTGCACCCTACAAGGGGGAGAGTGGAGGAGGAGGAACAGTTCTAGCTGCTGTTTAGGAATTTGAGAGCTAATCCAGGCTAATCATTCTGAAAATGCACATCATATTTAGGGGCCTGCATATTTCAGCAGATACTCCATGAAAGTCTTAAATCTGTTGCAGACTAGCTTGTAAAATATCTCTTAAATATTTTCACATCATAAGGCCAGTGTATAGATCTAGATAGGAGCACATTTTTACTGTGTGTATATGTGTGTGTGTGTGTGTAGACAAATTATTGTGTGCCTATAAAAACAGGGTTTAAATGAAATCCTTGCCTCCCTTTAGAGGTATTTTCACTATGATGGCTTGTGCAGATCATATCTTTCTAGAGACATGGAAGTACTCGTATGTCTTCCATTTTGCAGCAGGCTCTTCTCTTTTTTTAACTCAATCAGGCATAATTCTTACTAGAGCAAAGGTGGGCAACTTGTGGCCCTCCAGATGTTGACTGCAACTCCCATCAGTCCTAGCCAGCATGGACAGTTGTGAGGGCTGATGGGAGTTGCAGTCCAACAACATATGAAGGCCCACAAGTTGCCCACCCCTGGACTAGAGTCATATGTAGGATTGCACTGAGTCTTTCAGGTTGCTTCCAGCCAAGGCTTTTATTGTGCAATTACCCCACTCACTCACTGAATATTACAGGGAGTCCAGATTATTGGGAATATTGCAACCTCATCTGCAAGTTACAGAAAGGGGGCAGTGTTGCAGTTAGCTAGTTAATGCATGGGAACTCTGAACATAGCTAGCCTTAGGATCTCTATAGCCTACAATGTGTTTTTCCTGCTCCTCCCCTTCCTTTCCCCCTTCTCTCTCCAACCTTCCTCCACTGCTGGTAACACATGGTTTGCTGTATCACTCCTGCTTGTGTAAAGGAACACAAAACAGACTGAACAAACTCTCTTGAAACCCTATGCTGTTCCTGCATCTATACTGTATATGCAAGGAAATGTGAGTAAATCATTTTTCTTTCTTCGCTGAAGAGAGTTGTGGTCTCTTTTTTAGCCTTTTGTCTTCAGGATGAGATGGCTAGATAGCATCACGGATGCAATAAATATGAACTTGAGCACGCTCCGGGAGACAGCGCAGGACAGGAAGGCCTGGCGTGCTATGGTTCATGGGGTCACGAAGAGTCGGACACGACTGAACGACTGAACAACAACAACAACTTCATGTGGGACTGGTAAGCACTCATTCTGTTCTGCCTTTTGTTTTCTCTGTTAGCTGCCTTTATAACAGGAGGCAGCAATACCAAATACTTCCCATCACAGATGATGACATCTTCAATTTGTAATCCTTTGTGTTTTTCCTGCACTTCTGCCTTTTTCCTTTCCACAAAAAAAGCAGAGGGACCATTAAGGAGGAAAAGGCAGAATAGCTGCACAGTGTCCTTAAACTGGTAGGGCTAGGAGCCCTCCATCTGGAAACACCTTCAGTCACATTTAGGTGTGTTTTTCAGGCTCCCAAAATGGCCCCCGTACATTTTCTTAGATTAAGCGGAGACACCGCTGTTACAGGCTCAGTGGTTCCAGTAACCCTGAAAACATAGGCTGAGTCACAAAAGGGGCCAGGAAGCATTTTGTGCACTCCTCCAGTGGCAACCAAATGCCAGTTTTGTCAATCCTATTTCAGTCAAAATATGTCTTGCCTCATGCTTCAACCCTATTTCAGTCAAAATATGTCTTGCCTCATGCTTAACTTGTCACCCATACTAATTTTTTTCTATGTGATCTGTGTGAGTTTCTCCTTTGGTTCATACATCACCATTTCTGTATGCTTACAAATGGGTAGATTGACTGGCTGAGGATTAATTTTTGTATGTATGCTATACTGTTAATTCGCTACATATACATACATACAAACATACATACATACATATATATATATCAACAACGATTATATCAAAATCTATGCCTTGATCTTCTAATATGGAAATATATAGACAATGTTTTACAAACTAGTTTGCAACAGACCTCTGTTAGCCTGCCACTAGTAATGGGCTCCTTCACAGATGGAATATCTAAAGAACTGCAGCAGACCTATCACCTGGAAAGGTCTGTAATCTGAGGAACTCGCTTCCAGGGAACCAACCTGCATATGGACAAATTATGTTTATCTCTGTTGCACTTGGATCTAGCACAAACAGCACTTGCTTTTCTTGAGGATTTGTCCCGGGGGAAGAAACCTGGTGCAAACACACCCTCACACAAAGCCAGAGACATTGGGTGCTTCCAGACTGAGGGCTCTTAGTGCTAACTGTCAAAAGGCATTGTGCAGCATTTCTAACTTTTATTCTGAAATATATTTTTTCTGGTGTGGAAAAAGATGGGAAAGTGGTGGGAAACTACAGGAGGGCTACAAACTGTAGACAACATCATCTGGACCACCACCACCCCTAAAATTCCATGAATGAAGCAGTGTGCCTGCACAATAAAAGCCTTGTCCGGAAGGCTTTATTATTTGGGTAAACCCATTAGTTGTTGCTGTTCAGTCGTTAAGTCATGTCTAACTCTTCGCGACCCCATGGACCATAGCACGCCAGGCCTTCCTGTCCTCCTCTCTCTCCCAGAGCGTGCTCAAGTTCATATTCATTGCATCGGTGATGCTATCTAGCCATCTCATCCTCTGCCATCCATTTCTCCATTTGCCTTCAATCTTTCCCAGTATCAGGGTCTTTTCCAGGGAGTTTTCTCTTCGCATTAGGTGGCCAAAATATTTGAGCTTCAGTATCTGCCCTTCCAGTGAGCACTCAGGGTTGATTTCCTTTAGGATGGATTTCACCTCCTTGCAGTCCAGGGGACTCGTAAGAGTCTTCTCCAGCACCACAGTTCGAAAGCATCAATTCTTCGGTGCTCAGCCTTCCTTATAGTCCAGCTCTCACAGCCATACATTACTACTGGGTAAACCATAGCTTTGATTAGACGGACCTTTGTCGGCAAGGTGATGTCTCTGCTTCTTACTATGCTGTCTAGGTTTACCATAGCATTCCTCCCAAGAAGCAAGCGTCTTTTAATTTCATGGCTACAGTCACCGTCTGCGGTGATCTTGGAGCCTAAGAAAATAAAATCTGTCACTGCTTCCATGTCTTCCCCTTCTGTATGCCAGGAAGTGATGGGGCCAGATGCCATGATCTTCATTTTTTTAATGTTGAGTTTCAAACCAGCTTTTGCACTCTCCGCTTTCACCCTCAACAAGAGGCTCTTTAGATCCTCTTCGCTTTCTGCCATTAGGGTGGTATCGTCTGCCTATCTGTGGTTGTTGATAATTCTCCTGGCAATCTTAATTCCGACCTGTGATTCATCCAACCTGGCGTTTCTCATGATGTACTCTGCATATAAGTTAAATAAACAGGGCGACAATATGCAGCCTTGTCATACTCCTTTCCCAATTTTGAACCAATCGGTTCTTCCATGTGTGGTTCTTACTGTTGCTTCTTGACCCTCGTACAGGTTTCTCAGGAGGCAGGTAAGGTGGTCTGGTACTCCCATCTCTTTAAGAATTTGCCAGAGTTTGTTGTGAACGACACAATCAAAAGCTTTAGCATAGTCAATGAAGCAGAAATAGACGTTTTTCTGGAATTCTCTTGCTTTCTCCATGTTCCAGCGAATGTTGGCGATTTGATCTCTAGTTCCTCTGCCTCTTTGAAACCCAGCTTGTACTTCCAGTAGTTCTCGGTTCACATACTGCTGAAGCCTAGCTTGTAGGACTTTGAGCATAACCTTGCTGGCATGTGAAATGAGCGCAACTGTACGGTAGGTTCAACACTCTTTGGCATTGCCCCTCTTTGGAATTGGAATGTAAACTGACCTTTTCCAGTCTTGTGGCCACTGTTGAGTGTTCCACATTTGTTGGCATATTGAGTGCAGCACTTTAACAGCATCATCGTTTAGGATTTTAAATAGCTCAGCTGGAATACTGTCATCTCTGCTAGCTTTGTTGTTAGTAATGCTTGCTAAGGCCCACTTGACTTCACTCTCGAGGATGTCCGGCTCAAGTTCAGTGACCGCACTATCACGGCTATCAGGGACATTCACATCTTTCCTGTATAGTTCTTCTGTGTGTTCTTTCCACCTCTTCTTAATCTCATCTGCTTCTGTTAGGTCCCTGCCTTCTTTGTCCTTTATTATGCCCGTCTTTGCACAAGACGTTCCCTTGATATCTCCGATTTTCTTGAAGAGATCTCTAGTCTTTCCCATTCTGTTGTTTTCCTCGATTTCTTTGCATTGTTCATTTAAGAAGGCCTTCTTGTCTCTCCTTGCTATTCTCTGGAACTCTGCATTCAGTTGGATATATCTTCCCCTTTCTCCCTTGCTTTTCGCTTCCCTTCTTTCCTCAGCTACTTGTAAAGCCTCATCAGACAGCCACTTGGCTTTCTTGCATTTCTTTTTCTTGGGGATGGATTGAGTTGCTGCCTCCTGAACAATGTTACGGACCTCAGTCCATAGTTCCTCAGGCACTCTGTCTATCAGGTCTAATCCCTGAAATCTATTCCTCACCTCCGCTGTATATTCATAAGGGATATGATTTAGGTCATACTTTAATGGTTTAGTGGTTTTCCCTACGTTCTTCAATTAAAGCCGAAATTTTGCAAGAAGCAGCTCATGATCTGAGCCACAGTCAGCTCCAGGTCTTGTTTTTACTGACTGTATAGAGCTTCTCCATCTTTGGCTGCAAAGGACATAATCAATCTGATTTCGATATTGACCGTCTGGTGATGTCCAGGTGTAGAGTCGCCTCTTGTGCTGTTGAAAAAGAGTGTTTGCTATGATCAGCATGTTCTCTTGGCAAAACTCTATTAGCCTTTGTCCTGCTTCATTTTGTACACCAAGGCCATGCTTGCTTGTTATCCTGGTTATTTCTTGACTTCCTACTTTAGCATTCCAATCCCCTATGATGAACAGGACATCTTTTTTTGGTGTTAGTTCTAGAAGGTGTTGTAGGTCTTCATAGAACCAATCAACCTCAGCTTCTTCAGCATCAGTGATTGGGGCATAGACTTGAATTACTGTGATGTTGAATGGTTTGCCTTGGATTCATACTGAGATCATTCTATTGTTTTTCAGATTGTACCCCAGTACTGCTTTTCCCAACCTTTTATTGACTGTGAGTGCTACTCCATTTCTTCTAAGGGATTCTTGCCCACAGTAGTAGATAGAATGGTCACCTGAATTAAATTCGCCCATGCTTGTCCATTTTAGTTCGCTCATTCCCATGATGTCCATTTTCAGTCTTGCTATCTCATGTTTGACCACCTCCAGCTTACCTTGATTCATTGACCTTATATTCCAGGTTCCTAAACAATATTGTTCTTTACAGCATCGGATTTTCTTTTCACCACCAGACACATCCACAGCTGAGTGTCCTTTCGGCTTTGGCCCAGCCGCTTCACTCTTTCTGGCGCTACTTGGAAATACCCTCTGCTCTTCCCCAGTAGCATATTGGACACCTTCCGACCTGAGGGGCTCATCTTCCGGTGTCATATCTTTTAGCCTTGTGATACGTTCCATGGGGTTTTCTTGGCAAGAATACTGGAGTGGGTTGCCATTTCCTTCTCCAGTGGACCACATTTTGTCAGAACTCTCTGCCATGACCTGTCCGTCTTGGGTGGCCCTGCATGGCATAGCTTATGGCTTCACTGAGTTACGCAAGCCCCTTCGCCACAACAAGGCAGTGATCCATTATTTACCCAAACTGAAAAGCTCCACACAACCTTTGTAGCATCCAGGACTCCTTCACACAACTTACTGAACACCCTGGAGCATTACTGAAAATCATTAGTAAACAGTTCATTGCAATTTTTCTCCAGACTCTAGCAATATGGGAGGACCGAGTCTGAAGCAAAAAGCAGTGGTGGCCATGGAAGCAGGAAGGATACAAGGGAAGGGTGTGACCCAGTGGGTTGGCAAGCTATGGTAGTTATGCCTCCTGGAAAGGTAACAGTAGTCACACACACAATACACAGCAAATGGCATCCATGGGTAATGGCCTAGGTTGGTGGGTAGAGACAGAACCACTTCTTGGAAAGGATGGAAACGTCTGGAGCGGGCGAAAGTCAGACATGCAATAAGCTTGTACAGTCCCTATTACTGCTTGGGCAGAGGACTTACCATCTTGCTTTGGTTTGTACCAAATCCAGATTAATGCAATTAAGAAAAAACATATTTTTTAAAGAATGGGGTACATGAAACAGTACCATTTTAAAATGGCTTTCATGTGAAAAACATGTAATTAACTATAAAGCAAACAAAAACCCACCTTAAAATATGTAAGCATATTTGCTCTTATACATCAATTTCAGATCTACAAGCACCTTTATTTCCATTTTTATTCATTCCATTTATTATTAAATATACCTCTAATTATTTGCTGCATATTAAAAATGTATTTGTATAACACATACTAATCGCTACACATAAATTATGATAGTGATGATGGAGGTGATGCAGCCTGTCTTTTTTTTTTTTCCTCTGGTGTAGTGCTGGCTATTTTATTGTTAAGAGCAATTCCCATATTTATTCTATTGTTGCCTGAGAATTCTGTTTACTTCCCTCCAGCTGTGAAAGGAAATATAAGCCTCTGAATGTCTCTCTCTCATATGATTTAGTTTGAGTCAGTGAATGCAAAGACAAGCATTGTTGACAACATTTCCCGATTCATTTAGTTCTCCTGTCTACAACACAGCATGTTCCTCTTGTTAACAAAACCGCAGCATAACCTAGCACCTTTCTGCAGGTGGCAACACTGGATGAGAAGTCAGCAGTGATGTAGCGGGGCCAGGGCTCACAGGGATGAAGCGCCAAAACTTTTTTATTAGCAGGGACACTGACGCCATCTGCCATCCCCCTGACAATTTCCTGTGCCCTCTGAGCTTAGTTGAAATCCTCACAGTAGATGAGGGAAATGGATTTTCCCAACAACAATATATTGTTCCTTGTTGTAATGTAAAGAATTTTCTGGTGGCTTGGTCTTGAATGGAAAATTTAGACCCATTAACTTTACAAAAGACCTTCTCCCAGCAGATGAAAACTCCTAGAACTTGTGTATTGATATGGATCAACACAAGTGCCTGTGGTTTGGCGCTCTCCTGGTGGGTGCGACTATGAGGACTGTCATGATGAACGTACCACTTTCGCATTTCAAAATGTACCACTACACCACTGGAAGACGCTGGGTGAACTAAGACCCAAAGCTGTAGTTCAGGCCTGCAAAACTCTGACACTCCCTTCTCCGGTCAAATGTATGGCAGTCATGTATGGCAGCCCACCAGGGGCTCAATACACTTCCTTCTTCTGCATAGGAATGTCAGAGAATTCTGCAACAGAATCAAATGTGTTCAGATTTCCATGAATCCGACCCACAGATTCCACAGTGGACTGGATTTCCCCAAGTTGCACAGATTCTGCAAGCTGTTTTTTTACTTTCTGGAATTTTACACACATTTAGTCATAGGAAATCACATAAAATAAAAAAACACAACCCAAACGGCTAATTTCCCCCATAGGCTAAAGTGTGAAAATGCACATTTGGGGGGGATTTTCGCATTTTGGAGGGATTTACGGATTTGCACAAGTGCACACGAACACAAGTTCAGGAAATTGAAAAAAAAATCCAATGCGTCAATGATGGAACGGAAGGCGCCTGACAGTTAGCGAAACTCAGACAGAATGGATTTTACAAACTCCGTACATACCTACTTCTGCAGACTCGAGGCTGGAAACAACAGGGAACTTTCTAGCACCTGTCAAACCACAATAGATGACTGGTGTGTCAAATGTTGCGTAGACCTGCTGTAGTCATTTAGATCTCACTGAAGGCAGAACTAGATATAAGGGATTCCCAGCCCTGCAATGTCCTCATAATGTAATTCCCTTGCTGGGGAACATATGAAGAAGAAAATGGGCAGGTGGAGTGATCCTCTGATAGGATCTACTCTATAGAGGGTAGTCTATAGCCCTTATTTGAAAGCCTGTCAGAGGACTGTCCTCTGTTTGAAGGTGTCCTGTCTTTAAAGGCTGTCTGGTCCAAGTGCGGTCTGAAGAAAAAGAACCCTAAGAATGGAGAGGAGCAGGGCCTTGTGGCCCATCAACACTTACCACCTGGACAGCAGAGTGGCTGGGTGACCAGCCAGATGGGCAGTTAATAAATTTAATAAATAAATAAGGGAGCTGGATTGTTCCGTTTTGCTTAAATAATGGATCCCCGCTTTAGTGTCTGTATTTGAAGCGTCTGTGGATCTCAGGTTATGCCTTATTCAGCAAAAACTCTTGTTCCGTGTCTGTTGGACACCACAACGTCTCTTTAATAAAGGTTTGTCTCAGTCAGTTAATCGCTGGAGGTGTAACACAGCTAATTCTTGTTTTAACCATATGCTTTGGTAATGCCCAATAGTTGCCTCTTTTGGGGGGGAGGCTATTATACGGATAAACCTTATCTGTATAATTAAAAGGAACACACTTTAATATTTATTGATGTACATGTTCTCTTAAATTATCTATCTGCCTCAGCGTAAATGGATTTTCTGTGTCCTTTTGACAGCTAAAAGACTGATATTGCAACACTGGAAGGTTAAACACTCACATTTGAAGCAGCCCTAACCTGAAGGCAGTGGGAGGTTTGCTCAGTTGATTACATCAGCAGACAGAAGTAATGGGGGCAGACAGAAGCGATGCTGTGGATTACATCCTCACTTCCGTATGTTATGGTTCCACAGCAACATTTTGCAGTATAGGGGAAGAAGGGGATTACTCATTAACCAAAAAACTCAGATAACAGATTCCATTTTGGCTTTCCCCTTCTCTTCTTGCTCCTCTTTCCAGCCTGTTTGGATTCTGTCACGGTGGGCTCTAACTGGATTTGCCTGTGCCAGCCACCTCCTGCTCCTCCTCCTCATCTAAGAATACACACACCCAAAAAATACACCGAAAACTCAGGCTAACATGGACCTTTCCTGTGCTGAAAAATGTCTCAACTAGCTTTCAGCAGGCCTCCAAGAGCATATTCAAAGCATAGATGAGGCTTGAATCGGCTGACACAAAATTGTGTTTAAATCTCACATGTGAAAATACCTTAAGGGCACAATCCCATGCATGTTTAGACAGAGAAAAAGTCCTACAACTCCCAGCATCCCTTCAGTCAGCCATGGTGGCTGGGACACGCTGAGAATTGTAGGACTTTTTTTCTGTCTAAACATGTATAACATTTCGCCTTAAATCAGCCTTCCCCAACTGCAACACCCAGAATTTCCAGCCAGCATAGCAAAAGTCCATAGGGTTGGGAAAGGCTGCCCTAAATCTTCATTGTGCCTCCAAAACGCAGACTTAAAAAACCTTTATTTCATTGCATACAAGTCCTCTGGGGACCACCTATCAGCCCACAAGATTGCTAGCAGCGAAACAATAAGAAAACAGGGAGTTAGGGGCAAAGAAACAAACAAACTTCATGCATACCAGCTAAAACAAGATGTTGCAGACAACTAAAGGCCTCTCTAGGGACTGCAATTGATTTACCCTACATGCACACCAGTAGCTGCTCCCTGCTCTCCAGCCGTTCTCCTTACTTGCTGCAGCAGGTATTCCACTAAGGTTCAGCTCAGCAAGATTTGAAGTCAAGCCATTATTGATTTATATGGAGTTCAAAACCTGTATGTCTGAAGACCTTTTGAGAGTAAGTATGACTAACACCATAGTCTTAAGCGTCTCTGCCACTATGCCTTTGCGCTATTTGTAGTTTTTGTTTGCTTTGAGGCTGGTACACACATCGTATATGGCATTCCACTTTGTACATATTGAAGAAAGAGAGCTGGCTATCCCAAATTAAAAACTGCTGATCATTTGACAGTTCTTCTGGTCAGTATGTTCATGACAGTCCTACCCTCATTTGTCATTCCCTTTTGCATTTCTCTCCCTGGAAGCAGAAAACTAGCACAACAGAGGCCAGACTGGGCTAAACCCTTTGCCTCCAATGTTCTAGTTGTTTGCAGGGAATAATTTACATGGGAGAATATCCAAAAATGTAAAGCAGTTCACCCACAGTCTGAAGTGGTACAATCCATCACCACATTGTGCTGCATGTGTAGACCCCAAAGCAAGCCGTTGCACATCAAATACCCACAGGTACAAAGTTTTCATGTCACCTAACTTCACCTTAGTGACAATACAAAGGAAGCAAATCACATTTTCATCTGCTTGTGTAAATTAGTCTTCAGGAGGTCAGTATGAGTGTGTGTAGAACAAGAGAGGAGGCTTTCTACAAAATAAGTAGAGAGTCTGTCAAGTGGTCCTACAACCTTCAAAGAAACACTAGTACTGCTGAGACTTGTACATGCTTTATTGTAGACCAAAGAAAGTTGTACATTTAATTGGACCAAATTCTGCTGGTGCAAATATAGAAAGTAAAGTCTCTTGGGAAAAGCCTTTTTTTAAATATAGTATAAGATAGCTAAAAATAACTCTCAGTACTTATTAAGTAATGACGTATTTTCCCTATAGCTTTCAGGCCTCTTTTAAAGCTTTCACAGAAGACCAGATTGACATTGAGACGAACATACATATATGTGTGTGTGTGTGTGTGTGTGTATGCAAAACAAATAGAATGATCAGTGCATTACAGTTGTATGTTTGAATTTTGCAGGGAAGTTCACCATCACCACAGACTTCAAGAATCAGTAGCAAAATCTGATAGCCTCTAGCCCCTGAATGTTTATTAGGACAGAAATGTTATGCTAGTTAACTGAATGAATAGTACTAATGTGAAGAGCACTTCTGTTATCCTGAGAAGAGAACTGGATGGTCATGGGATGTTCTTGTAGAACAGTTTCTCAGCTGATTCTACCAACAGAGCACATCTATCTCAACTTTCCCCCTCCATGAGAGTCTCCTCCCATCCTTCTCTCATTTATGTCATGTCCTACCTTCCCAGCCCTCACTGCTATCTTTTTTTTTAAAATTGTCTATATTCTGACTGTTACACAAGCTTTATGTTAGAAAGGGAGTACCTTGTTCCCTTTACACCAGGCTTCTCCACCCTGGTGCCCTCCGGATGGGTTGGAAGGCAACTCCCATCAATGGCCATGCTGGCTGGCAACGATGGAAGTCGCAGTCCAGCACATCTGGACAGCCCCAAGTTGAGGACGGCTGCTTTATACTGTTATGTTTTCTCAAAGCAGGCCAAGCCAAGAAGAGCTGAGCTTGCCTTAACAGCAGTTATGAGGTTTACTGCAGGCTGTAGTTGTCCCCTTGATTTCCCCGAGGGCAGGGGTGCAGAACCTCAGGCAAATCCATCCCACCTAGGCAACCAATAAGGCCCTCTGAGGTTCTCCAGATGCCACACCCCCTTCCCCCAGCCACTAATCGTTTGGTGGTTTCCTGGCTTTTGTACATTTCCACCCACCCCATTCTAAAAGGTTAATGTGCCTTCCCTGAGGCTTGTTTACTGACAGTAAGAGCTTCAAGCTAAAATATGCTGGGACCCCACTCCACTTCATCTTCAGCTCCGCCCACCACTGAAATGTGGCCCTGAAGAGCTTCTCCAAAATTGAATTTGGCCCTTGACCTGAAAGAGGCTTAACACCTCTTCCCTTGGACAAAACAGATGTGGGTTGCCCGCTTTCCCAGTCAAGTTATAGGTTTTATAGAAGAACTGGAATCTCTGGTAATATCTAGTGAGGACAATCCTCCCACACTGCAGTCATTCAAAATGAAAATGTTGTGGCAATTGTCTTTCTGGTCTAACTCCAAATCTGAGAAACAATAAAGTTTTATAACCCTCCGCAACCCCTCTGAAGGGTTAAAGTTCAGGAAAAGACACTTCACATGAGACTGCTGTGTATTAGAAGTGTCGCATGTGAGAAAATTCTGTGGGGCACAATCCTAAGTAGATAGGTGACTGCCTCCGACCTTGGAGGCGACCGCCTATCCAAAGCAAGGCAGGAGAGGCACAGGGGGATCGTTCACTCCATGCCTCTCCTGCCTTGCTCTTTTTTGCTAGACAGCCATTTCTGGCTGTCTAGCAGCGGGGGGGGGGGGGGCATGCTGGGAGAGGAGGCTGCTGTACAACACATAGGATGTGTCGTACACATAGCTCCACTCTCCCCACCCCAGAACGTCCCAAGCCCCGCCCCTTTTCAGTCACTCCACGCTCCTCTTCCCAGTGTGGAGGGTGGGGGCTTCTCGAGGCAGCGCGGATGAGGGAGAAGGTCGGTTCCCTGAATAGGCCATATCCTATGGCCTGCTAGACAGTGTCTAGCGGGCCATAGGATTGTTCTCCTAAATACTGAGTTTCAAGTTAATCTCTTTCTAGTTCTCTTTTACTAGGTCATTTTGCCTAGTGCAACTCTGTTACTAGCAGAGAAATAAAAACAAGGGGGAAAAGACACACACACACACACACACACAAACCATAGACATGGCCATCTGTTTTTTACCTTTGTAGCAGATTGTAGTTTGCAAACACAGCTAAATTATTAACAAAATCTTCTTTTCAAACATTAACAACAGTTCAGACCATTTAAAATACCTGAGACAAAAAAGGGGGTTTGTTTCATTGTTTGATCCAACAATCATTTGCAACAATGAATTCACAAAATAATTTTTAAAGGCCCCCAAAGAAAAACATTTCATTTTTATTATAAAGATATATAGGAAAAATACACCTTCATGCAAATATGCCTTGGTCCGAGAAGGATTCTCTATATTTATTTACCTGAAAAAAAAGATAATGCCATGTAGCTAAGAATCTAGCTAATCCTGCAGTAACAAAATATCAACGTTGTCATGAACTCCTTGCAGAAGCAGCTCTCCAGGATAACTAACAATCTTTCGTCGTTTTGCAGCTTTAAGGGTCCCCACTAAAGCTTCAAAAAGGTTAGCACATTGTTCATCAGAAAAGAGCACTCCAAACTTCACAGTCATTGTGCCATCAGGATCTAGACAAAAGAAAGTATTACAACAATCAGGCATTTATGAATTTGTGGAGAATTTGTATTTTTTACTTTAGTTGTCTTGTTTTTCCATTTTGTATGAATCACTTTTATTTGCACATTTGAGTTGTTGTAGACCACTATGTGAACCGTTTCCATGCAAAAAGCAGTCTACAAATATTGTAAATAAGTAAATATTCCTTCACACACAAGAATCATATTGCATACTGTTACTAATATCAAAAACCTGCAATCATTTTGGCCCAATACAGCTAAGGTTAGTCATGATAAACAGCATGAGCCTAACCTGAAGTTATGTCACTGAGGAAGAGCAGATTGCTTTTGAATTCTCTCCCCTCAAAGGTACAACAGTATAGCAAAACCTTATGCCACCAAGACACTGCCAGTGCAAAAGGGGAAAATCTGGCACAGCTAAGGCATCATGGGAATTGGCAGAGCTAAGGAATGGGGCTTAGCTGGAATCCTATGCATGCTCAAGGCTTGCTCCTGTCCCTGAGCTACCTTAATTTACATCTACAAAGGAGGTGGCAGAAGTAAAACACTTTCATTTGTGTCAGTGGAGAATCTCAGACACCTGGGCTTCAGAAGTAAATAAGGAGGCTCTAAAAAGAGTGTGTAAGCCCGTATCTCTATTTTATTTATTTATTTATTGCATTTATACCCCGCCTTTCTCCCTCTCGCAAGGAACTCAAGGCGGCTTACATTATCCTCCTCCTCACCGTTGTATCCTCACAACAACAACCCTGTGAGGTAGGTTGGGCTGAGAGTCTGTGACTGGCCCAAAGTCACCCAGTGAGCTTCCATGGCCAAGTGGGGACTAGAACCCGGATCTCCCGGCTCCCAGTCCATCACTCTCACCACTACACTACACTGGCTCTCAATTCTTTGCAACTCGTCCATCCCAACTGCTGTAAGCATCCTAAGGTGTGCAGAGCACTCAAACATCCCTGGCCACAGAGTTCCACACATCTCTGCTTCGGATATAGGCAAATAGCGTGTTTGCTAAACAACTCTCCATTATTCATCAGGTAGTATTAGTGTCCCCTACAAAGGAGACAAGGGGTCAGAACACACTATCTACGTAGGGGGGAATCCCTGAGGTAAGCTCCTAAGTACCATGTAAGGTGAACACTAAACATTGCATTAAGAACAAAGGAATCTAGGAAGAGCCATGCTGGATGAGACCAAGGCTCCATCTAATCCAGAATTTTGTTCACACAGTGGCCATTCAGCTGCCCATGGGAAACCCACAAATAGGACATGAGTGCAATAACACCCTCCCACCCATGTTCCCAGCAACTGGTGTACGTAGGCATACTGCCTCTGATATTGGACGTAGTACATAGCCATCAGGACTAGTAGCCACTAAGAACCTTATCCTCCAGGAATTTATTCAATCCCCTTTTAAAGCCATCCAAATTAGTGGGCATCACTACCTCTTGTGGAAGTGAATTCCATAGTTTAACTATGCGCTGTGTGAAGAAGTACTTCCTTTTATCTGTCGTGAATCTCCCACCAATCAGCTTCACGGGATGACCCCAGGTTCTAGTATTACTATGCGCTTTCTCCACACCATGCATAATTTTTTACACCTCTATCATGTCTTCCCTTACTGACTTTTTTTCAGAGGTAAGTGTGGTTGCACCAGAGATTTTTTATAAGGGAAGCATGATCTTGGCAGTTCTATTTTTGATTCCTTTATTTTCTAGTCCTTTCCTAATTCTCCTCCACTTATTGCTACAGCTAGCCAAACTCTTTTGCCCCATTCTTCCTTTCTAGATCAGAACCAGGAAGATGAGAACAGAACTGGTATTCTGAGGAAACTCCCACAAGTGGGTAGGCAAGTATCGTCTTATTGATAATATCATCTCCCACAACAGGTGAACCTCCAAACATTGACACCAGAGGGATCACCAGGTGACTCCATACCCAATGGAGAGTGGGGAGATGGGGTAGAGCAGGCTTCTCCACTCTGGTGCCCTCCAGATGTGTTGGACTACATGTGCGGATGATGGAAATTGTTGTCCAACACACCTAAAGAGATCCAGATTGGGGACGTCTGGGCAACAGTATGTGGAATGAAAGAATTCTTTCTCAGTCTCTCCCTCAACTGTCACACAAATATAGGAAAATAAAGAATCTCGTAGCAACCTAAATGACTAAGGATGCAATCATATGCATGTTTAGACAGGAAAAAACCCTACAACTCTCAGCATTCCAACGCTGGGAGTTGTAGGACATTTTCCTGTCTAAATATGCATAGGATTGCACCCTAATAAATGTATTATGGCATAAGCTTTTGTGGATTCATTTACATAAGGTGATGAAGTGGACTGCAGTCCATGAAATTTTATGCCATAACAACGTTATTAGTCTTTAAAGATGCCACAAGACTCTTGGTTGTTTTTGCTGCCACAAACTAACATGAAAATTCACAAACTAACATGGAAATTCACAGGCAACTCGACAGCCCCTCCCCACTTACAAAGGCAATAGTGCCATGCCATGTATGCCACAACTGAGGCTTACAGCAAGAGCAGTGACCTGTGGGAAGCTGGCTATTCTACTGTGGAATTACCCTTCTGTTCTTGCAGGGCTCCTATGCCTTTCTGTAGTGCAGGGGTAGGTCAACTGTTGCCCTCCAGATGTTTTGGGCTACAATTCCCATAAATCCCAGCCAGCATAGCCAAATAGTCAGGAATGATGGAAATGTCAATCAAAACGAAAGCATCTCGAGGGCACCTGCAGTAATGCATGACAGAGGGAAATATAGCCGGTGCAGCTATATCCAGAATAAAAGTGCCCTGATGAGAAAGTGCACCTCTCATCCCTCTGTTATCAGAAGCACAGTGCTTCTGAAAGAAAACGATTGGCTGACCCATCCTATACAGTGCTGTCAGAACTCAAGAGGCTTCTGATTGACCACTGTGGGAAGCAGGACGATGGATCAAATGTCTGAACTAGTAGGGTTTCCCTTATGTTGTTCTTATTTATGTTCAGTATTTATAGGTTACCATACCACAGAGTTCTGAGAGGGGCTTAACCATTTCCTATAATTTTTTAGTTGTTGCCAGAAAGTTAAGTGATGTATATTCAGTCTCTCAACATGGACTGAAATGTGAAGATCTTATATATAGGTACTGTCTTTCTTCCTTTGTTTAATCAACAAGTTCTAAGTACTTACTTTTGGTCCCCAGCCGCTGAATCTCTCGAACTAAAAGGCTGATTTCATGGTCAATGTCCATTGCTGCCTAGAAATTAATGATTGTTTAATTAGTGATAACTTGTCCGTTCCATTGTCTTTCATAACCACACTATACCAACTGAGATGTTAAAGGATTCATTTACACATCAGTTCGGAGTCAGTGAGCTGTTCACAAGTCATGGCAGCATTCAGCAGCAATTAACCCACAATTTGCAGGAATGCACACTATGTGTGAGCCACTTCAAGTTGTTTTCTGGTCCGAACCTGGATGCTTTCGGTTGTTCATGGGTTAAACAACCCAAAGGTAACCTAAGAAGAAACTGTAGGTTTGTGATGCATGTTCCCACAAATCATGGGCAACACACAATTTGCCACCGAATGCCACTATGACATGCAAACCAGTGAATGTAGATGGAGCTTTCTTTGATCTTTTCTCTTATGAAACTCCCACTCTCAAAGGGGCAAGCCATTGTTTAGTTTGGAAGTTAGATCTGTTGCTGAGAAAATGTGAAAGGAAGATCTGGTTATGCATGCGATTCTCTTGCATATAAATCACTTCTTTGTATTGAGATGCCTAATTTTTAAAATTTCTTCATATCAGTAAATATAGCAAGAGGGGCTGTTGTGTATATAACATGATAGCTAAAATGAGCTTCAAAAATATCCACAAAAAGCATGGAGATTTTGTGTCGTCCCCCCCATTAACTTATAACAAAAAACACACATTTGTTTTCTACAATATGAGGCAAATACATTTATTGCAGTCTAATAATAGATGCAGCTTCTTTCTCTTGTGACAAGGCATTCAACTCTGTAAGGATCTTCTTTTCCTAATGGAACAATTCATTGACCAGTTATGGTTTATAAGTTTCTGTTTACAATATATTATAGCACCACTTTCCTTAACAAAATACATGGAAGTGGCCCAGCCTTTTCCAATCACTGCTTCTATATATACGTTGCCAAGCAAAGCTGCAATTTAAACATATATATGTGATTCACAATGGATGTGAGGCTTGTGTTTTTTGTACTCGGGTATTGGTGTAAAAAGTATCATGAGTAGTGACCACAAATTTGAGACCACATCTGGTTTATTCCTTCTGGCCTGGTTTAAATTAGAGGAAAGAATCCTTTAATTCAGGCTTAGCTAGTAGAATGAGATTTGTATTTAATCTGCTTTCATAAAGGGCATATGTGCATACATGCATGTACAGCAGAAACATAGGAAACCATTGGTCCATCTAGCCCAGTATTGTCTACAGCAGAGATGCAGAACCTCTTTCAGCCCAAAGACCAAATACCATTTTGGAGAAGATCAGGGCAGGTGGGGGACACCAATGGCAAGGAGGAGCTACTCTGGGCATGGGACCCGGATCTTCTGAGCTGTGCGCCGGATTTTTAGAGCTGCCCCAAGTGCCATCATCTACCTTAATACAAGCCTGCTTTTTTCTCATGAGTTCAGTACCCTTGCTGTTACTAGGAGACCTTAGGACTCACCCACTTAACAGACCAATAGGGAGTGTAGCATGAATGCACCAGCCTTTTAAACTAGAGGACAGACTGCCACCTTTCCTTTCACAGTCTGTTCAGTCCCCCCCCCCCCCGCAACTTTTCAGCTCTTACATGCCCACTCCTGGGAGCTTGCTTGCAATGAAAATTTGAAGAGGGAGAGGGGAGGGCAGGAAGAGCTCCATATAAAATACTGGCCTTTCATATAGCATCTTATTTTACTGCCCCAAACGGGAACCTTTGGCTTCTGCAGAAGTTTAGTAGCTTCAGTACAGCAAAGGATCCAATCAGCCTCCACAAACTTCTTTCTCCCCCTCCACTTTCATTTCTCCTAAATAGCTGCAGGCCTCAGATTATTTTTATTTTATTTATTTATTTACAATATTTATATATTGCTCCACATCAAAAGATGTGGAGCGGTGAACAACAAAGATAAAAGAATAAAACACCACGTTAAAACAATTAAAAAGATTTTAAAAGAAAAGATTATGCTACAAGGAGGGTTAGGACTATGTGAGGTCATGATGCAGGAAGTGCTGAGGCTTTTAAATAGGTTTTATAGTTTAAAAAATGCTACCACAAGAAATTTATGACAATTTGCTCTGCAGTGGAGAAATAGTCTGATCTGTGTACCAAGCACACTGAACACACTTGGCCCAATGTATAGTAACTGTGCCCTTTTTATTATTTTATGACTGTATAGTTTTTATTTATGCTTATTTAATAATTTTATATAATCGCTTTGTAAAGTCTGTCTGAAAAACATCAACAAATAAATGAACAAACAGGTACCATAGCATTCTGACAGCATATGCTTTAGCACTACCACCTCTTCAAAATGTGCTAAGCCAAATGGCAATGTAATATCAGCATTCCAATCACATTAACTAGCTGAAGCACATTACTTCTTTGCCAACCAGTGCCATTTTCATCAGATAAAAATAATTATTGTTTTTGCATATACACCACATAGGTTTTCCAGAAGGATAGGCTTTCCATGAAAAGGCCTGACAGACATCTAAGGATGTAATCCTATGCATGTTTAGAGAGAAAAAATCCTACAACTCCAGGAGAATGTTGGGAGTCATAGGACATGTTTCCTGTCTAAACATGCATAAGGCCGTGCCCTAAATTCCCGTGCAAGGTTTAGTCCACAAACTAGCACTTGTCACTACATCATGTTTCCACATCACATGTGGGCAAGCTGTGGCCCTTGGTTGCTATCTGTGCAGCCCTCAGAGCCCTGGGGAGCCCCACCCTGTATGACCAGAAGTCCGGGCAGGCTGCGGAAAAGAGATCGCCATTTCCCTGTTCCTATCAGCAGCAGGAAAACAGTGATCTTGTTCAAGGATCCCAAGGGGAAGGCTTTCATTTTGCCCCAATCTGGATCTTAAAAGCCTTCCTACACTTTCCCATGCTAGGGTCCCAATCCAGGTTGTGGACCTGTGCCTACTCTAAAGCAAAAATGAATAGACCACATAACTGCTGGACCCACATTTTTTAAAATGTCTATTTCGGCCCTGATGTTAGCAAATGTGAGGTGGACCCTAACTTAGGAGGGTGGCCCTTCTCCCCCAGGGAGTAGGAACTGGAAAGCCGGCAGAAGTAGGCAAGATCCTGTGGCATTCTCAGAACCTTTATGACATTATTGTGGGAGAGGAGGGAAACCAGCACGTTTTGTGCTCACATGCAAGGTTTGTGAGCATTCAAGGTTTGTGAGCATGCTTCTTTCCAAGGGGGTTGGTTTGGTGCTATATAAGTGAGTCGGGATGGCGTGATGAGTAATTTCCTTCCTGATGCTGCTACTGCTACACACACATCCTAAGCCTGCCTGAGCTCCATCTTTCCTGCTTTTACAGTCCCTTCAGGCAGGACTGACAAACTAGCTTTTGCGTCCTCCTGTTGGAACTCCCGCACGCCCCACGCTTTTCCATTGCAGCCGAGAGACAGAGAGGGAGAGGGAGGCACGCAGCAGCAGCAGCAAGGCGCGGGTCAGAAATACAACAAGGGAGCTTGTGCTGGACTTGCAGAGGAGGAGACGGCGAAGTGTGAACTGCTGGCGAGGAGACAACGACAGGGTCAGGAGAAGAAAGCGAGCCGCGATTGCCCTGCAAGCAGTACGCGCCAGCCTGACGACCCCCCAAGCGCGTTATGTCGGGAAGCAAATCTCGTTGGTTTCAGTCGGACTTCGATCCCAGGAAGCATGTTCACGATTACAAGCCCAGCGCTGGGATTATACACAAAGCACAATCGTCATTATTACCATGTTCATTATTATTCCATGCGATCAGGGACGATCAGCCCTGGTTGTATGTGAAGCCATAAGGAGGACGTGTGCCTGCTTGCCCAGCATTACCTACCTGTCATCCTACACATGCCTGCTCAGGAGGAAGCCTCATCCTACACTTCTCCTCAGAAATAAACCTCATTGAGCTCCATGGGACTCGTGCCCAGCTAAGCGTGTATAGGCTTGCACCGTAAGCATGCCAATGCCATTCTTCAGTCTACCTGGGGGGAGCCCTTCGCCCTTTAGCAAATCGCAAGGGGCTGCAAAAGCCTGTGGATCGCATCGCAACGTGGGCGCTCGAAGTCTATTTATTTGGACCCCCCCCCTTTCCTCTGTGCAACCGCGTGCGATGACACATGGATCCCGGTGCGGAAGTGCTGGATTGTTCCCACCTTCCTTCCGCAGCAGGGCCAGGGGGAGCCTTTCCTTGCAGCTCCTTCCCAAACCGGCGCTCGCTTCGGTATACAGCGCCGGCCCTAAGAAGCAGATTTCCATCGGCGGCTCCCCCAGTCCACCCCACCCCTTTGTAGGCTGGCAACGCATAAATCCCGCCGCGCATAACCTGCCCGCCAGCCTCTCCGCCCCGGGTGGCGTCCCTGCCTGCCGGGCGCCTCCACGCGCCTTCCACTCACCAAATCGGATCCACCACCCCAAGTGGCTCAGAAGGATCTTGCTTTGGGCAAGACGTGGGGGAATTAGACAGGAGCCGGCTTCAGACGCAAAGTGCAGGAGGAAGTGTGGCTGTCGGAGGGAGTGTCAGAAGGAGGGAAGCCGAGGCCAAAAAGAGAAAGACGGAAAGTGAACAGAATCGTAGGTGCCGCCCACATCAAGGAGCAGAAGCTTATGACAGGGATGAGGAGGGGCGAGGGAAGGTAACTGGCTCGTTGGGTGGCAGGGGAATCGGAACAGGCTCGGCTTTTGCAGGGCTTCCCGTGGGAAAACAGCTCGGCTTACTCCGTTCTCACAAGTGACGTGCAGGTCTGCGTTAGAGGAGGGCGGGTTCAGTCACACCTGTATGTTCTTTACGTGACACAGCAGTGCCGATGGGTAATTTGCATGTGTGAATAAGCCCACCCTAGATGGAACAGGACAGACAGAACTTGGATAATTGCCTCTCAACTACACAGTACTTTTTCAACAGGCGGTTGACACGCATTCATCTATGAATCATCCACTGACTACAGTCATGCGGCAACCAGCAAGATGTATTCCATAAGTGGTATGTCCCCACAACATCAAGGCTGCAGTCCTATGCACACTTGTTGTTGTTTTTCAGTCATTAAGTCGTGTCCAACTCTTCATGACCCCATAGACCCCAGGTCTTCTCGTCCTCCGCTCTCCCCACCGACCCCAGGTCTTCTTGTCCTCCTACTGGAGTTTCAGCTTAAGTATCTGTCCTTCCAATGAGCACTCAGGGTTGATTTCCCTTTAGGATTGACTGATTTGACCTCCTTGCAGTCCAGGGGACTTGTAAGAGTCTTCTCCAGCACCACAGTTCGAAAGCATCAATTCTTCGGCACTCAGCCTTCCTTATAGTCCAGCTCTCACAGCCATATACGGTGATGTCTCTGCTTCTTACTATGCTGTCTAGGTTTGCCATAGCTTTCCTTCCAAGGAACAAGCATCTTTTAATTTCATGGCTACAGTCACCGTCTGCGGTGATCTTGGAGCCCAAGAAAATAAAATCTGTCACTGCTTCCATGTCTTCCCCTTCTGTATGCCATGAAGTGATGGGGCCAGATGCCATGATCTTCGTTTTTTTAATGTTGAGTTTCAAACCAGCTTTTGCACTCTCCTCTTTCACCCTCAACAAGAGGCTCTTGAGATCCTCTTTGCTTTCTGCCATTAGGGTGGTATCGTCTGCCTATCGGAGGTTGTTGATAATTCTCCCGGCAATCTTAATTCCGAGCTGTGATTCATCCAACCCGGCGTTTCTCATGATGTACTCTGCATATAAGTTAAATAAGCAGGGTAACAATATGCAGCCTTGTCATACTCCTTTCCCAATTTTGAACCAATCAGTTGTTCCATGTCTGGTTCTTACTGTTGCTTCTTGACCCTCGTACAGGTTTCTCAGGAGACAGGAAAGGTGGTCTGGTACTCCCATCTCTTTAAGAATTTGCCACAGTTTGTTGTGATCCACACAATCAAAGGCTTTAGCGTAGTCAATGAAGCAGAAAGAGACATTTTTCTGGAATTCTCTTGCTTTCTCCATGATGCAGCGAATGTTGGCGATTTGATCTCTAGTTCCTCTGCCTCTTTGGAACCCAGCTTGTACTTCCGGTTCCGGTAGTTCTCGGTTCACATACTGCTGAAGCCTAGCTTGTAGGATTTTGAGCATAACCTTGCTGGCAGTAACTCACTGGACTCAGTGGGGCTTACTGCAGAATAGACATGCACAGGATTGCAGTGCAAGTCCCATTGAACTCATACTGATTAGATATGCACAGGGTTGCAATGTAGCCCCTTACAGAAGCACAGTTGGGAGTTAAATCCCGGGGAGGGGATCCAGCAAGAACTTACAGGTCTTGCAGCCTTGCTGAAACAGATCCCTGAGTGGTTGAAGCGAACCTCAGCCACATATTTAAAGTAATCCCAAACTTATAAAGGCACAAGAAAAGCAATGTATTGACAAGAGCCTCTGTACAGAGTAGCTCATGGAAGAGTGCTTATAAATAAAAGGGCAGGCTAGCTTCCGTTTGGGCTCGGTGTAGGCTCAGGATTTAGGCCTCGTGGGAAAGTTCGTTAAGGGCGCAATCTTACAGGCTGCGACCTGGGTACTTGTAAGCCCCTGAACTTGGAGGCTTACAAGTATCCTATGTAGAGAGAGAGGTGCCTTGCGCTTGCCTCTCTGTGTTTCAGCTAGATGGGTGCTTTTGCCCCTCTAGCAGAGGCTTCAGGGACAGGGAGGGAAGGATGCTGGGTTGGCTGTAGGGAGGACAGTAGGACTGCTGCCCCAGTCTCCTCCCTTCTCCTGGGAACACCCCCATCTCTGTGCTCCGTTTTATGAGTGAATGCAAAGAGGCAACTGGTGCGGTTGTCTCCACCCCAGCTACAAGGGGAGTGCAGTTTCCTGTCTCCGAGCTTGGAAACAGGAAACTGACACATGCTATGTCTCCCAGACATAGAATTGCTCCCTGCATAAAGTATAGACAAAATTTGTCGCACATCTGAGAGTTCAGCTTATCACTTAGTGTTTTAAAAAAAACAGGAAAAAGGACATATCACAAGTCTGACAGATCAGCTTATCATTTAGGTTTTTTTCTATATATTTAAAGCACAGGATAAAGGACCCACCGCAAATTTAAGAATTCAACTTATTGTTTAGTTTTTAAAAAACAAACAGAAAAAGGACTCAACCTTGCAAACCACCTCCCTTCCCAATTTACCTACCCTTGTCTGCTGGTTGTTTACCTCCCAACAACCCATTGAACAGAGAATCTTCCCTAAATAGGTCTCCTATTCACCATTGTTCTCCATCCTAAATAGGATATCTAGTCCCAGGGGGCGCAACTGACCTACATTCCCGCCCACTGAAAGCTAGTGCTAACCAATGGTTTGCACACAGCCTCCTTTGCTTTTCAAATGAGGCCCTCCAATCAGATTCACTGTAGCAGCAGCAGCAGTTGGGCCCATCTATATAAGGAGGCAGGCTTGTGAAGAAAACAGCTCTCTGAGTGCAAGGAGCCCTAGTGGCAAAGTGTTAGTACACAAGTGAGTTTGGCAACAGGGGAGGAAGCCAGGCCAGTAAACTCCTCCCTCCCTACTCACAGTAACTAGCTGTAAATAAATAACTATAAACAAACTCCCCATCTTCTCCTAGTAACATGTTTCCCAGGTAAACAAACCCAATAATAGCAATAATAGCAACAACAACAACCAGTTATGAAGGTAGAAAGCTAGCAACTGTGTGGGACCTATCCAGTGTATTGCACTGTGTGCCACATATATGACTATCTGCCTGCTGCCTGCAGAAGTCATGGGTATGTGCTCAGTGTAATGAGCTCATGGCTGTCAGGGAACAAGGTCATTGAAACCAAGGTTTCAAGCTTTGTCCAGTTTTAACAAAGAGGTTAAATTTCTTGATGTCCTAAATGACTGTGCTCTAGAACGGTTGGTCATGGAACCAACCAGAGGGGAGGGGAGCCTGGATTTAATCCTATGTGGTATCACCCAGGACCTAGTACAAGATGTAAATGTAGTTGAACCACACTGAACATTGTGACCGCAGTGCTGTCAATTTAATATATATTTCAGTAGAAAATTGCCCAGGAAGTTCAACAAAGTCACATTGACTTCCAAAGAGGAAACTTCTCAAAAATGAGGGCTGGTAAAATGGAAGTCAGAAGGGGATTCAAGAGGGTTAAATACCTTCAAAAATGCTTGGAGGCTATTCAAAACTACAATAATAGAAGCTCACTAAAATGTATACCACAGGTTAGGAAAGGTAGCACCAAGTCCAAGAGGTCACCAGCATGGTTAATGAGCAGTGTCAAAGAAGCTATTAGAGAAAAGAAGCCTTCCTAAAGAAAATGGAAGTCTTGCCCAAATGCGGAAAGCAAAAGGCAGCACAAGTTTGCACAAAGGTGATGCAAGCAGACAATAAGAGATGAAGAAAACATTTTGAAGACCATGTTGCTAACAACACCAAGGGCAACAATAAAGAATTCTTTAAATATATCAGGAGCAGGAAACCAGTTAGGGAGGCAATCGGACCGTTGGATAACAATGGAGTTAAAGGAGTACTGAAGGAGGACAAGGAGAAGATATAGGACAGATACGTCTGCCTAAACTGATGTTTTCAGGAAGGGAGTATGAGGAACTGAGGCAAATAATAGTGACAAAAGATGAAGCTCTCAACCTTATCAACAAATTGAAAGTAAAGAAATCACCAGACACAGATGGTATCCATCCTGAAGTTCTTAAAGAACTCAAATATGAAATTGCTGATCTTCTAACCAAAATATGCAGCATATCCCTAAGATCAGCCTCTGTACCAGGGGAATGGAAGATGGCCAATGTAACACCAATTTTTAAAATGGGATCTGGGGGATCTGGGAAATTACAGGTAGGTTAGTCTTTTCTGTGTAAATTGGTTGAAAGCATTATTAAAAACTACATTAGTAAGCATATAGAAGGACAAGCCCTGCTGAAAAAGAATCATCATGGCTTCCTTAGAGGTTAGTCCGTTCTCACTAACCTTTTAGAGTTCTTTGAGAGTGTCAGTGAACATGTAGACAGGGTGATCCAGGAGACATTGTTACCTGGAGTTCCAAAAGGCTTTTCATAAAGTCCCTAACCAAAGACTCCTGAGCAAACTTCGCAGTCATGGAATAAGAGAACAGGAATAAATGGTAAATTCTCCCAGTGGAGTGAAGTAAATAGTGAGATCCCACAAGGATTTGTATTAGGACCAATGCTTTTCAGTTTATTCATAAATAATCTGGAGTGATAATTATATAATAATTAGGAGTGAGCAGCGAAGTGGTCACATTTGCCGATTACACCATATTATTTAGGGTGGTCAAAACAAAAAGGGATTGTGAGGAGGGCATCCAAATGGCAAAAGTGATTCAATATAAGGAAGTGTAAAGTGATGCACCCTGGGGCAAAAACTCCCAACTTCAAGTATAGCCTGATGGGATCTGAGCTAGCAATGACTGACCAAGGGGGATGTGGTTGGCAGCTCAATGAAGATGTCAATCCAGTGTGCAGCTGCTGTAAAAAAGGCAAACTCCATGTTAGGCATAATTACAAAGGAAATTGAGAAAAAAAAACCTGCCAGTATCATATTGCCTTTATACAAACCTGTGGTGTGACCACACTTAGAATACTGGGTACAGTTCTGGTCATCTCACCTAAAAAAATATATATTGTAGAGCTGGAAAAAGTGCAGAGGAGGGCAACTAAAATGATTAAGGGGCAACTCACCTATGAGGGAAGGTTACAACAGCTGGGATTGTTTAGCTGGAAAAAAGCTGAGTAAGGAGATAAAGGTGTACAAAATTATGCATCGTGTGGAGAATGTGGATATGGAGACTGTCATAATATTAGAACCTGGGGTCATCCCATGAAGCTGATGGGTGGGAGATTCAGGACAGATAAGAGGAAGTACTCTTATCTGGGTTAGACAAATTCATGGAGAAGTATATCAATGGCTACTAGTCCTGATGGCTTTACACTACTTCCAGTATCAGAGGCAGTATGCCTATGCGCACCAGTTGCTGAGGAACATGGGCGGGAGGGTGCTCTTGCGCTTGTGTCCTGCTTGTGGGTTCCCAGTCAGCAGCTGGTTGGCTATGTGAACAGATGCTGGACTAGATGGACCCTTGGTCTGATCTAGCATGGCTCGTTTTATGGTTTTTATATGTTTTCACATGTCACTCTCTATAAATGGAGAAATGATATTGTGAAACAGCCCGAAGACTCTTATTTTTTACTCCTCCCCGCTTTTTACATTGTAACTACCTGCTCCTAAATGTTGTGTTCTGGCAAGATAGAAGATGAGCAAAACTGGTTAGGGAATGTATAAGATACCTATTTACACCATGAGGTACAGTCTTGTTGGGACTGTACAACTTCTAGCTGAACTGGGGGATTGCAAGTTTGAATGCGTTCTCTCTCTCTGCATTAAAATATAATAATCCTACACACAGAGGATTTTTTTTTTTATCATAGCTTTCCCCAGCACATGGGGGGGGGGGGTTATACACAAGGGTTTTTATCAGAGCGGACATTCAAACATGTGGTTATCCACCTGTAGTCTGGGTTGATACAGCCCACAAAGGACATTAATGATGTGATTATTCTGGACATGTAGTTTGAGTTTAATAGAACCTTTTGCTTCTCTTTTGCTATTTGTGCACATGTATATCAGTACTTCCAGGTGGCAGAGCTCCAAGCACTACCAATTAGAAGGCATTCTGCAGAGGGGAATCTCCACGGCGACAGGTTTAGTTCAGTCTCCACTTTGCTGCACTTCTTACTGGAGTTGAATCTGCTCCATCTGGAGACACACGGGGCTTGCAAACCTGGATTATCCCAAAGCTAGCCAGGGACTCTCGGAAGGTCACATGGCAGTTTACTGCAAATTGTTTGGGTAGCTACCGGGTGGAGTTGCATTCACATCATCACCTAGAGAGCCTGTTCCCTCCCGCCCACTCCCTCCCACTCTCACCTTGTTTTGCCCTTTCTGCTTTCTCTGGCCCGTGTGTGTTAGCGCCTGCCTCCGCAACCTATGCCCAACCCAAAATTATTTTTTATTACTGTCCTTCTAAAACTGCAGTAGTGCAATAGCAGGTATAGCTACTCCCATTCAAATGCACGATTTTGCTATAGTGCTGTAGTGCTATAGAGGGTATAGCTAGTCCTGTTCAAATGCGCTATTTTGCGATAGTGCTATAGGGGGTATAGCTACTCCTGTTCAATGCATGAAATGGCGGAAATATCAGGGAAACACAGGTGGGGAAAACATTGGGAAAACACCCCTTGACCGGGGTGAATGAGGTCATGGCGAGGTGAAAGACACACCCCTGGGCAGGGCTATCATGCCAGAGTAAATGCGGAGGGTTGGCACACACGGCAACAGAAGCGCGGACAAGCCGAATTAAGGAAAACAATCAGTCTAAAAGTAGTCTCAGAAAACCCTTTTTTTTCAGCGCAAATTTCCGGGGTGGCTGCAGGATGGCCACAACATCATGTGCCCAGAATGACCTCCAAATGCAGCAACCTTGCAGTAAATCACTCTCTTTAACCTCAACAGATTTTTTGCAGTGAGAAAAAGGATATAAGAAGTGGTAGGGAAACACAGGGGGTTAAGAGTGGCAGATGGCCCCTGTAAATTTCCGTGGATGAGGCAGAAAGATGGTACAGTAAAAGCCTTGTCTGGAAGCACCCTTAATTTAATTCAGGTTTGTACACACACACACACACACACACACCTCTTTTTAAAGCTAGCTGAGCATGGTGCAGGAAAATGGATACATTCCCATTTCAATCTTTACAATTTTTTTTCTTTTTTGCCAGACATGAATAGATGTGCTCTTCATGAAATACAAGTACTCATTTCTGTTTATGGGGAGTGGACATGAACAACTAAGGCTGCAATGCTGTGCACACTTACTTGGACACAGTGGGATTTACTTCTGAGCAAACATGCATGGACTATTAGGTTAGAAGTAGAAGCTCAAGGTCTCAAGCCACCCTAGAGGCTCCTAGCTAACATCCCCCGTCCCAGTCTGTAATCTCCTTCCATTATGCACATCAATTGTTTTGTCTTGCAGGGGATGGGTTTTTTTAGTCATGTCCTCTCCAGCAGGTAGAGTGACTGGATGCATAGGTGGACAGGGCTCCCAACCATTTAAGGTTCCAGTGGGAATTTATTATTTGATCTTAAATACTTTTTAATCCTGTCCTTCCTTAAGGAGACGTTAAGGCTGATAACAATCAGTTCGAACAATACAATGCCATAAACAACTACACAAAATTAAGGCATCAGAGATTAAAACAATTTCAGCCACTGCAGCTTTTCTAACCCCACATGTGAAAAGCTGTACCTACAAACACATGTTATTCTACACAACTGTTAAAGGTTCAGGGACCTTGTCATCCTCCAGGCCATCCTTAGCAACAGGTACTTTGGCAAAGCCCTCCCTTTGTTGCACAGCTCTACTGTGAGATTCAGGCAAAGGATTCCTTAACACCTCCTGTATGGATAGCAGAAGAAGCTCAGTGAGAGCAGCAGCTGGGAGCATGAAGGGATACTATCTGGGAGCAGGTAGGTTAAAGAGTCCTCTGCCTGTGACACAGGGTGAACAAGTACAGACTCCTGGTTGCAGATTAGGGGCTAACTACATAATATGAGCAAATGCCTGTAACTCTGGAGGTTCAGGAGGAGGGGAATTTTGAGCAAAAAAAGTGGCCGGGTTGCTTAATCCTTTCCCTGCCATGCTGTTTTTCTGTTCGAGATCTAGGAACATGCTATTTTTTTTTAATAAAAGCTCAATTCTTCAGGAATCCAAAACATCTGCAGCCAGATTCCATATGGAGTCTTCTAAACCTTTGGAATCACAAAACTGCACAGTTCTAACTACCCAAACAATTGCAAAATCTTTGGGGTTTTGGTTGTCCTAATAAAGGTATTACACTAATACAGATTTAGGCGTTTTTTTTACGGCCAACACTGCTACCTTTGCTTTTTTTTCAGTCTTGACTAGATCAGCCTTCCCCAACCTGGTGCCTTCCATATGTTTGGAACTTCAACTTCCATCAGCTCTAGCCAGCATGGCCAATGGTAAGGAATGCTGAGAGTTGTACTCCAAAACATCTGCAGGGCACCAGATTGGGGAAAGCTGGACTAGGTAGTCAATATGAATGTGAGCTGTTGGCCGCCCATTAAGTGGTAGAAGGTTTTTTAAAAAAATCTCTTATATATAGAAGTTCTCCATGAAGTTATGAAGAAGGGCAAGGGGTAATGACATGCCTAACCCAAAAAGGCTTAGATTCTGCCTCATTCATTTCTATAGGAATATACATTTTACTGTGACTTTATTGTTTATCCATGTAGTTTCTAAAGTAACAAGAAAGTGCTTGGGACCATTAACAGAGGTCAAAGGTGAGGAAGAGACACCACATTTCCTTTAAAAAATATATGCAGATAAGTCAGAGGGAAATTCCTCTAGCTGTATTTGTCATAAGGCTTCCTATTTACTCTTTTGCATAGTTAACTTGGAAACTCAAGTTCTCAGCCTTTACATACGTTTGTAAACTGTGTGTATATTCTAGGATGTCTGAATGCTTGATTCAGCATGGTGCCCCAGGCAGGTTAAGGGGATGATAGTGACACAAGATGAAGTCACTTGGAAGCAAAGAACCACCATTTTAAAAGTACGTTTAAAACGTAGCCAGTATTGCTAGGTGGAAGATATGTTAGACATAGTGCACGGAACGGTAATAACAGTTTTGTTTTTAAATGGTTTACTTGAAGGTGTAAATAGAGGAAGGGCTATAGCTCAGTGGTAGAGCACATGGTTTGCATGCAAAAGATCCCAGGTTTGATTCCTTGCATTTCCATGTAAGGCTAGGAAACACCGGTCTGAAACCCTGATGAGCCACTGTCATCAATGTAGCCAGTACTGAGCTAGATGGACCAATTTCCTGATCTGATATAAAGCAGTTCTCTTTCAGAGCTCCATGTATGGTAGAATACCATTCAAGTGCATTTGCTCCATGCCTGTGAGCCCCTTACCGTTAGGTGATACCAAATTTATTATAGAGCCTGAGAGGTTCATTTATTCTGGCTACTGGTGGCTAGACACAAGGGCAGCCTCCAAGTGCACAGAGCTTGCCCAAACCTGTCTTATGGAAAGAGGTTTACAGTGCAATCCTATGCATGTCTTCTCAGAAGCAAATCCTGCTGAGTTCAACTTTCTCCCAGGTAAGTGTGTATAGGATTGCAACCCCGGTTTTAATAGTCTGCAGCTGCAATCCTATACATGTTTACATAGGGGTAAGCTCTCCTGAACACAGGATTAGGGTGACACTGTGAGGTAATGTTCAAAAGCAAGTAACTAGGAAGGAATACTATAAAAGTATACAAATGATGTTACAGAGCAGGCTGGTAGGGCTCATAGTTCTTGTTGTCTCTAAAAACATAGCAAAGAATGTTTGCAATACATTTCAAAAAGTAACAAACTGGAAGTAAACAAGGCTTAAAAAAACAGCAGTTAATAATATACAAACTGGCTGCAATAAGGAATGGTTGAAGGCATTTATTTTGCAATTTGAATTGTACATTCTTGACAACTTATATGGCACAATGAGCTGTTATATATTTAAAAAGCATATCACAGCATGGAGAATCAATACTATTTTTGTCATAGTTGGTTACAAGTAGTCACACAATGAACACCTCATTTAGATTAAAATTGGGATGCTAAATTGGTGGACAAGTTGTAATTATTTAGAGATAATTACTATGGAAGTATTAAAAATGAGATTCAGTGATGTAGTGCTTATGAAGCTGTGTGACATTCAACCAGTCGTTCTCTCTTAGCTTAACCTACAAGTCTTTTGTGAGGATAAAGTGAAGCAATTACAAAAAGGCTTTCTTCAGCTACGTGCATAGTAAAAGGCAGAGGAAAGAAATGGTGGTTCAGCTATTAAATAAGGATGGCAAAATGATAACAGATGACAAAGAAAAGGCAGAGGTGCTCATTTCCTACTTTGGCTCAGTCTTCTCCCAAAAGAGGGTCTATGACCCCCCTGGCAAAGGCGAAGTACAGGCTGAAGGGGCAGGATTGCAGCTTGAGATCGACAGGCATATGGTCAAGGAACACCTCATTGCTTTGAATGAGTTCAAATCTCCAGGGCCAGATGAACTGCATCCTAGAGTAATAAAGGAACTGGCAGAAGAACTCTCAGAACCGCTGTCTATTCTCTTCGAGAAATCATGGAGGACGGGGGAAGTGCCAGATGACTGGAGGAGGGCTAACGTTGTCCCTATCTTCAAAAAGGGTAAAAAGGAGGAACCTGGGAACTACAGACCAGTCAGTCTGACATCAATCCCTGGGAAAATTCTGGAGCAGATCATAAAGCAATCCATCTGGGAGCACCTTGATAACAATGCCGTTATTACTCGAAGCCAACATGGATTTGTCAAAAACAAGTCCTGCCAGACAAATCTGATCTCATTTTTTGATCAAGTAAACTCCCTTGTAGACCGTGGGAATGCTGTAGACATCATATACCTCGACTTCAGCAAAGCTTTCGACAAAGTGCCCCATGATATCCTGATGAGCAAACTAGCTCGAAGTGGGCTAGATGAAACAACGATCCGGTGGATCCACAGTTGGCTACAGAATCGGACTCAAAGAGTGCTTATCAATGGGACCTTCTCAAGCTGGGGAGAGGTAACGAGTGAGGTACCGCAGGGCTCAGTCCTGGGCCCAGTGCTCTTCAACATTTTTATTAATGACTTGGAGGAGGAGGTGCAGGGAATGCTGATCACATTTGCAGATGACACAAAATTGGGAGGGATAGCTAATACTTTGGAAGACAGAAACAAAATTCAAAGTGATCTGGATAGACTGGAGCGCTGGGCAGAAAACAACAGAATGGCATTTAATAGGGACAAATGCCAAGTTCTGCACCTAGGAAAAAGAAAACAAATGCACAGTTACAAGATGGGGGATACGTGGCTCAACCACACTATGAGCAAGAAGGATCTTGAAATTGTTGTCGATCACAAGCTGAATATGAGCCAACAATGTGATGTGGCTGCAAAAAAGGCAAATGCTATTTTGGGCTGCATTCATAGAAGCATCGCTTCCAAATCCCGGGAAGTACTAGTTCCCCTCTACTCAGCACTGGTTAGGCCTCATCTGGAGTACTGTGTCCAGTTCTGGGCACCACACTTTAAGAAGGATGCAGACAAACTGGAGAGGGTTCAGAGGAGGGCAACAAAGATGATCAGGGGACTGGAAACAAAGCCCTATGAAGAGAGACTGAAAGAACTGGGCATGTTTAGCCTTGAGAAGAGAAGACTGAGGGGAGATATGATAGCACTCTTCAAGTACTTGAAAGGTTGTCACAGAGAAGAAGGCCAGGATCTCTTCTTGATCATCCCAGAGTGCAGGACACGGAATAATGGGCTCAAGTTACAGGAAGCCAGATTCCGGCTGAACATCAGGAAAAACTTCCTGAGTGTCAGAGCAATACGACAATGGAACCAATTACCTGGGGAGGTGGTGGGCTCTCCCACACTGGAGGCCTTCAAGACGAGGCTGGACAGCCATTTGTCGGGGATGCTCTGACTTGGATTCCTGCATTGAGCAGGGGGTTGGACTCGATGGCCTTGTAGGCCCCTTCCAACCCTACTATTCTATGATTCTATGAACCCACACCCATGTACACCGCCCTCAGCTCACTGGAAGAAGGGTGGGGTACAAATGTAATTATTATTAATAAAATTATCCTTTCCCTTCTCTTCTAATTTGTAAGGTTGGTCTATGAGTTTATGGCAGTGGCAGGCAATCTGTGGCCCTCCAGGTTGTTGGCAGGCAGCTTGGTGTGAAGCCTGGGAGACAACGCTCCAGTATTTGGCATGGCATGATGCTATAACTTTAAGAAGTTCAGCCTGGCACCTGGTGGAAAGATGGACCTGACTGCTGAATGGAAAAAGGGGCCCAGCTAAAAGTGATCTTGTAAATAGGTCCGTAGCATCTGGTCACATTCCCAGGTAAAGAGTCAGAATTATGACTCAATCAAACCACACCAAAATTGAGTACTTAACTGAGATTGATTCAGCCACATCCACTACAGCCCAGGCAAAAAGTCACATGCCACCAAGGTGTTGCATAAGTAGCAATAAGTGTAATGGCCTATGCATATTCTGCCTTTATTATATTGAGCCTATCTTGAGCAAGGCTTGAGAAAAGGAATCCACCTTATTGAAGCTATTGCTCTGACCAAAGTCATCTTCCCCACTTTTGTCCGCTTTGTCTAAAGGTGGTCCAGAGCTTTGTGTCTTTTCTTAAAACCATATGAGAACCTTCAGGCCCTCGGTGTTCTGGTGACCCCTGCGCATCCTTTTGGCTCTCGGCACTTACTACTCTGCTGAAATCAGGCTCCTAGCCTTCCTGCAGTCCTGGTACCATACACTCTGGTTGTGTGACAAGCCCAGTTTTCCTGGCTGCATCTGTTGGCTTTTGCTCCCTTGCTGAAATCACTTTAAGCCATGGAACATAGGATTCTTCCCAAGAGCCTTGTCAATCCTCCTTCCAAGAACGCCCTTCCCTTGAACATCTGCTTCTAGCTGAAGCAGTGACCTGCATGCAGCCTTTCTCAAGGCTTCCTTTGCCATAACCTCAGGAGTTTCCCCACATCACAGCACCATCTTCAGGAATGATCCAACAGGATCTCTGGACAGGTATCTTCCAGTTCTACCCTATCTTCTGGAGGTCTATCCTGTTTTTCAGTTCTACCCTGTCTTCTGGAGGTCTACCCTACCTTTCTCTACACATTGTAGCCTCCAATCCCTTTACCTGTTTTTCTGTTGTGTGGTTGTGTGAATGCATGTAGAAATTCATCCTGTCTTTTAAACTGCTTCTGATCAGAAGCCCAGCCATGTTGGTGGTGCGACCTTGCCTTCAGGCAGTGGGAAGGAGGGTGGCTGGCTTCCTTTTTGTGGTCCTCCCTGTCTCTTCAACTTTGGGAATATTGTGGTTAGCCAAGTCCTCTAGAAGAGTTGCTTAACACACAATTGCCTGTGCCACATTGGTAGATCAGTGCCCAGTTACCAGAAGAGGAAACAAGAAGTAGTTGGTGTGTGAGGTGCTGGAAATTGGGGAGTGGGGGGTGTTAACCCAAGAAACCCCACTGTCCTGCCCTCCCCTTCTGCCATGGTAACTATATGCATGGACTAGCCCAGTGGAGGCTGGTGGCCCCGATGTCAGTGTGGCGATGAATCTACTCCGGGTTTTGCTCAAAACTCTAAAGGAGCTATCCAAGGTATGAGCACCATGGATAGCTCCTTTAGAATTCTGACTGAAACCTGGAGCAGATTTACCACCCCACTGACATCAGAACTACCAGCCTCCACTAGACTAGCCTTTGCGCACCACCCACAGCCAGAGACAAACCACTGTAATTCCTCTTCCCTCCCACAAACTTGTAGTTTTCCTCCCTCAAGCCCCTATCCTCCCCTTTCACGCTCTCAGAAAAGCGCATGAGCCCCAATCTGCCTAGCCCAAACTTCTGCAACACTCTCGGAACCATAGTCCAGCCCATTCAAATCCAGATTCATCATGCATGTCCATGGTCTAGTCTTTCATGCACAGCAGCCCTTGGTTTAAGGCATTGAGTGGGTCGTGGAGCTAATTTCCCCACATCCAAACCCTGTGCATGGATGTCTACAATATTCCTTTTGTTTTCTGCTTCATATGATTAATATGCCTAGGCTGTTCATCTTATACGAACTGACTGAATCCATATTAGAATTTGTATTATTGCAACAATTCCCTATGACTGGTCATTTGTACATTTTAATTCTTGTATAATCAGTAAACCAAATCACCTTTGTAATAGACCAGGGTGTCTTGAGTCATTGGGATAAATCTGCCAGGATGTGCTACTGCCAAGGTTCAAAGATCCGTTAGAAGGGTTTATTTTGGAATGTGTGTGCACATGTCCTTAGAGGTCATTTGTTAACAAGATTTTTTGGCCTACCGACTCCTATCTGCCCTAGCTAGCATAACCAGTGGCGAGACTATGGGAGTTGTAGGCCAAAACTTCCAGGGCACCACAAGTTGCCCACCCCTGGTATAACGCTTGAAAACTACTAGTACACAACAGTTCAGGCATTAAGGCTGAAATCCTATGCAGACTGACTTGGGAGTAAGACCCATTGAATTCAACAGTATTTACTTCTAAGTAAACATGCACAACATTGCACTGTATGGCTGCAATCCTAAACATATTTACTGGTGAGTAAGCTCCGATGGGACTTACTGCTGAGTAAGCATATAAACTATTAAAATGGCAATACAAAAACCACTAGTGAACGTTTCCACCACCCTGGTCATTTTGTCTCTTTTGATGTCTCTTTTGTCACTACAGACTCTAGCCTATGGAGGCTTATACTGCAATAAACAGTACAGGATTTAAGCAGCCCAAAGCCCTGTGGCTGTTTAGTCAGAAACTAAAACCCACGGAGAGTAATGAGGCTTCTGCCCAAATAAGTGTGTGTAGAGTGATCTCCGTTACATTTCGGAGTGTGCAATGAGGTTGCGAATAAAATGAGCACACCAATGGCACTTGTTCTCCAGAATACCACAAATCTTTTTCACAGGCCATGAGCGATAAGATGGCATCTCGCAGGCCCTCAGATATATTAGCAGTTGCTAACCTACTAGACCATCACTACGCCCTGGGCCAAAAACAAGCAGAGATAAATAACTGTGAGGCTTGTGCACAATTTGTGTGCAAGTTCACACAGCTGCAAATGCGCGTCTCAGGGATGGTAGTTCCAGTACATCCACGTGCTGAGCCTTGCTCTGCTCCCTTCTCCGCAGAAAATGAGCTGAACTCTAGCGCTGCTTAACTTATCAAAGGGTTAGGCGGTAGGAAACGTGAGAGACCAGCCGCCTTAAGGAAGGGAAGCCTTGTCCGCCTCAGCCACCCAGAAACGTTATACCCGTCCTCCAAATCGCCAGGGGGCGATAAAGGCGATTTCTTCCCGCTTTTTTTTTTTTTTTTTTTTTGAGGTCTGGGAAACCTTGAGAGAAATCCTACGTCAGCTTAGCTTCACATCCGGGTCCCGTGCACGCGTTCTCCGAGCAGTTTCCTCTTACAGGAACAGAGTGAAGTCGGGTAAACCCAAATCGGGCTCGCGACTTCTACTGGGCGCTTGAGGCAGAATGGGCGCGGCCAGAGCCACGCAAGGGAAACGTAGAGGTTTTTTTAGAATTCGCGCACGCGCACACCTCTTTTCTCCACGCGCACGCGGCCACGCCCCCTTCCTTGGGGTCGCGCTTCACACCTTCGCCGCCCCCCCCCCCCACGACTCCTTCAGGCAGGCAGGCTCCGCGAGACCAACAAGCAACAGCTGAGCGGGCGCGAGAGCGCGCGCGCGCTCTGCGGAAGGCCCGCCTTCCTGCTGGGCCGCCACCGGCGCGAGGCGGCGGCGGCTCCGCGCGGGCGAGCGAGCGAGCGCGCGCGGCCCCGCTTCAGTCCCCTCCCTTCACCCCACCCAGTCGCAGGATCGATTCCCGGGGCAGGGCCGGGCTGGTGTAAGATGGAGGGTCTGACGCTGAGCGAGACGGAGCAGCGCTACTATTGCGACCTCTTCTCCTACTGCGACACCGAGAGCACTAAGAAAGTAGCGTCCAACGGACGGGTCCTCGAGCTCTTCCGCGCCGCGCAGCTGCCCAGCGAGGTAGTCATGCAGGTAATCCGCCGCCTCTGCCTCCGCTCTTCCGTCCGCCTCTTGCCTCCACTCGGAGGAAGGCAGGTAACCATGCCCGGGGGAGGGGGAGACCCAGGTGAGCGACCAGCCCCCCTTCTCCCTCCTGCTTCCCTCAGAGGCCGGAGTTTCGTTACAGCTCCCTTCCCTAAGCTGCCACCCGCTCACACAAGCGCGCACCCGGGCCTCTACTGCCAGCGAGGGGATTCCTGCCTCGTGAGGTGTCGTGTTGAGGGGGTTCGCCGTGGTGGAGGGTTGAGGGCCGTCTCTGTGAAACAAGGAGTACAGGAGAAGGGCTGCTCCGGGGGTGCGCGGCGGGGGAGGGTGTCCCATCCGCGGCCATGGAAGGCCCCGACGCCTTTGCCCACACAGTGTTTCCCAGTGGATACGCTGCTGCTTCAAAAAAAAAAACCCCGCAACTCTTACAATCCTTACAACATATAACAGCATCGTAGAGGGGCTTGTGTGCTTTTTCCTTTTCTTTTTTTAATAGCAACTTTTTTTTAATGGCATCAAAAGGAAAGAAATGAGTGGCAGCTAGTTAGCTTGTGAGGTAAAGAGATCAATCCTTACCTGGTTTATTCCCAGGGGGTTTAGAGGCAGTTTGAGCACCACATAAGAATTTTTTAAAACCTAATATAAATCTTGGGAGGAAGCATTGCTCTGACCCTGGCCTGAAAGTATGGAAACAATTTTTGCCTTTGCAAAAGGCAATAGTTTAGCCTAATTACAAATATGATAGCTACCTACTAAGTTAAATTTGTTGTACCAGTGCTCCGAACTACAAGGTACAGTTTCGCAAAAAGGATAAGATTAACTCTTTGGATACCCTGACACTCTGCTGTTGTGAGATTAATTTTAGTACAGCAGTTGAATTTTCTTTTTTCTGGGATTCTATGAATGTTGAACCCTGTTGAGTACCTAAAATAACAGCTTCTCAAATAGCCTGAGCACAACATGGTGCATACTGAAATAAAAGGCAGGTGAACATTGCTTATTATTTTCACTTATGCCACTAACTCCCTTTAGCAACTTGGAATATAGTGCTCAGCTGCAAGTAAACAATAAGATATTGGGATAGTCTATGGTTTCTATAAGTGTGCAGCCGTAGATATGTGACTTGATTATGCTGAAACTGGATTCAAAAGTGTAGTAAACAGTTGTGAGAAACTGACTTTTAAATGTTTTAATTTATCATTATCTTGTAATACGTAACTTCATATACTTTTAATAAATTTTTTAGAAAGGTATAGATTCAAAATGTTAAAGAACACAGGTTAGTATGCAGTGGCAGAGGTCTCATGAGGAGAAACAAAGCCTAGTTTAATGGATAGGGGTGGGAAGTGAGAGCTGAGTTACATTGTTTTAGTACATTGTAAGCCTGCACTGTGTGTTATGAAGTTGTTGCCAAAAACCATGTACAGAACAACAGTGCTAAGACTATCACGTTGGTAGAATTGCACCTTGTATAATATGGACTTGGCCTTCAAGCTTGACATAATTGGAGTTCATCTAAAAGATAAATTCTTTGGCAAACCTCATTCTATTTGACTATGAACACAACTGTTATGTCTAAAGGGACTCTGTCTTCAGTTACAGTTAAATAAGTTTGTGAAATGTTCAACCTTTCTTTCTTTAAGAAATGTGAGTTTATTAGGTACTCAAGTATACTGTGTCTTATCTTCTGTTTGGTAAAGATAAGCCTTTATATTATGAAAACTAGCAGTAACTTCTTGGCTATGTTCATCACTGTTCATTGTAAACATTAGTTTCTCAGTTCTGGGATGATGCATGTCTTTTGTGTTTAAAAAAAAGAAAGAAATCTGAAGCAGTGTGCCAGTTCGCATGATCAAATAATCCATGGGGGGTTTTGTGAGCATGAGTGAGCAAGTCTGCTGGCTCCTGCATGCTCACTTGCTTCTGCTTTCTGAAACAGCCCAGAAACACCTTGTTCCTGGGTTGTTGTGATGTGTGAACCCAGCATTCTGGGTTGTTTAGAGCTAAACAGCGTACAGTTTTAACTGAACAATAAACCATAGGTTGAACTCTGGGAGTTTTAACCCTAAACAACCCAGAATGCCAGCATCACATGTCACAACAACAACCCAGGAATGGGGGCTTTCCTGGGTTGTTTCGGAACGCAGAAGTAGCAAGCAGGTGGGGTGAAGTGCGCTCAATTCCTAGGCATTACGTGTGAACCAGGTAAGTGTCTTTCTAAAGTAGTTGCCACTAAGATCTCAGGTAACATCATCTGCTTGATTATGTTTCCCAGTGATGGTGAGGCTGTTCACCCAAAGTGCTTCAGGCTGCCTTATCACTCCCTAGCCTTAAAAGGTAAAAGTTCTGACAAACACAACTTTTATAATGTCTTAACATACTTCAGGTAAACATTGGTGCATTTTCTTTAGCAGCTATTTGATCGCAGTGTAGCCTGGTGGGAAAGGGTGTTGAAGTAGGAGTCAGAATCACCCTCAATTAACCCACGATGGCTGGGTTCGCATGACATGCTATCACCTTGAAAGGAGGTCACATATTCAAAATGGTGGCTGTATGCACTAGGCTACATTGTTCTAACCAGCCCATACTGTCTTTTAAAAAACAGAAAGGGGGAGTCATAGGATGCTCCCTGTGCCCAGCAACAGGATTGCATCATCTGTAGTAGTAGTCTGAGTCTAACTCTAGCTGTCTGTAATTTGGTGTGTATTCTGTAGATCATCGAGTAGCAGTTACTATAGCTAATGTTCATTCAGTCCACCAATTTTAGCAGCTGCAATTCTACCTTTGTGACCCCAAGTACAAGGATCTGCGTCCTGACTCTTTTGGCTGATTGCTTTAGTGTCTCATGCATTTCTCTACTTCTTGCTCTAAATAGCTAGGGAAGAAATACCAAATGCTGTTTTACCATCTGCTGTTATATGTCTCCGTTTTCTGTTAGGATCCAGCTACAAACAAGGTGAAGTTATCCATTAGAATATAAATGAAGTTACATTGTCAAGACCCAGACTGAGAGGAAAGTGGTGCAACAGCATCAGTAGTAGTGAACATCAGTAGAATTATCCAGGAAAACTCAGCCCATACCTCTTTTCTCAGACTAGTAGGAATGGCTATGCAAAGCAGAAATTATGGAAAGTGGGAGACTACTTGATATGGATGCTTATCATAAAATTCAGTCAGAGAGGTGATAGAAACCTAGTTAGGCTGTTGGTGGTCATGAGGTTGAGCATGTTCTCACAGAACTGAACAGTTGTAAAGCAGCGGTGGGCAACTTGTGGTGCTCCAGATGTTTTAGCCAATGGTGAGAGGAGCTGTAGGCCAAAACATCTGGAGGACCTCAGGTTGCCCAGCCCTGTTATGAAGCCTGCTGTGAATGATATTACTCTAATGATTATAGTGAGGTAATACAACAGCAGATTGTAAAATAGCATTTAGGTTTTTTTTAGTATTTAGTAAGCTATTTGTAACAGGAAGTGTATTGTAAAATGATCACACAAAGGCTGATTTTCAGCAAGCTTTTTTTTTTAAAGAGCTCTGCCTTAAATTCAGTTTTGAAGCACCTTATCTTTGACAGTATTTTTAGAAAATGATGCAATTCATAGAGGTGGAATGTGAGTACATCTGATGCAGGAAGTAGTCTTTTAAAAATTCTGGATCATGTTTAGCTGCTATTCATCGAATTTGAACTTTATGAACCGTGCATAAGTGGCATAGAGGATCCACTTGCAGTTATTGGTATAATATTTCTATAACTATCTCAAGCCACTCTTAATCAAAGCTCAAAAAAACCTCACATATGCTCCTATGATAGAGTAGGAGTGATTGTTAACATGCATGCTTTACACACCTACAAAAGAAACTCAAGCATATGAAAAACCGAGCTGCCTGATGGTGTATTCCCTGAAGCAACTGTCAGTACCTTAACTAATGAATACCATAGATGAAGCATTTTAAACTTAACCTACTTGGTTATTCCTAAAAGGAGTCAACAAGAATTGGAAAGGTTAATATCTTTCAAAGGATAACCATGCCAATTGTTTCTGTAGAAAGCTATGTGGAGACTTTGAATCTATATTTAATGTTTAAAAGGAAGAGGGGCCGACCAAGGGCAAGGTGGATGGATGATATTCCGGAGGTGACGGACTCGACCTTGGGGGAGCTGGGGGTGGCGACGGCCGACAGGAAGCTCTGGCATGGGCTGGTCCATGAAGTCATAAAGAGTCGGAAGCGACTGACCGAATAAACAACAAACAGATAACCACTGCGACAGTGTAGCTTTCAGTCAGTAAATATTGGGGAAGTATAAGCTGTATGGTATTGCTTTGTTAACCTGCCTAATCTAATAAAATATGTTCCTGCCTATTTCCTCCTCCAGTACTATTACAGCTGTACACTAACTTGTACCTCAGTACAGAGTGCTGCAGAGACTAGTGCTAGCACAAAGATAGTTGCTTGTGGATTATTTTAACGTAGTATCATAAGTAACAGAGCAGACATCCTTAAAGCTGGCACGCACAATCTTTTCAGCCCCAAGAGCCACATCAGATGTTTGCTGGGGTGGTGGGGGCTGCTCATGTGCATTTGCACGCACATGCATGCACATTCACATACAAATCTGGCACACCAGTCCTGCACTATAAGTGTCTTGTTTACATTCTAATATTAAAAAACCTTCAGTTATGAACTGAAAACTGGGCAACTTGTGGTTCATTCCCTTGGGGCTAATCTGTCAGGCTGGGGCTTCCTATGCCCCCACTCACTTCCACTCACTCTTACACAGTGACTTCCTCCTACTCACTTACGCATACACTCACTCACAGCTTTCACTCTTCACTTTCTCTTCTGCTGTCGGGAAAAGAAGAACGCTGTAGGAATGGTCTGTATGGTTCTTGCCATAGAAGCCTCATTTCTGCAGCATCCTAGGAAGCAGGCAGGAATCTTCGAGCACTGTATCTTAGGACATTCTAAGAATGAGGCTTCTATGTCAGAAATCATGCAGTTCATTTCTAGAGGGTTTTTTTCCTCTCCTTTTTTTTGGCAATAGGTGCTGGCAGGCTGCCTGCTTTCCAGAGGCCACACTTTTTGCACCACTGCCTTAGAGGTATTATTATGGTCATGGAACCTCTAGAACTTCAATAGTATCGCAAAGCTAGACAGCTTATAGTACAGATACCCGTGGCAACTTGAAGGAGTCCATTTTTTTCCAGTATATCAGATACATTTTACTAAAGGATGATTTGCATGGCTATGCTACACACAATGGCTTTGTGAAGTGTAAATTCACGAAAAATATAGGTTATGCTTTGTGTATATCACAATGCAATAAGAGTACTGTTCTTATGCCTGTGGTATCAAAAATACATCTTCCCATTTACATTATTATATGTCACTAGAACTAGCGCTGAATGTCACTAGTGATGTGTATCATTATGTACACGTTTGATTTTTTTTTGCCACTGTTTTAATATTGTCCCTGGGACACAATTTTGATTATATTGTATTAATCTGTGTATTAGTCAAACATTACATTCATGATCAGTTTGGTGGTAATACAACAAGGTGAGAGGAAAAGAAGTGAACGAGAACATGAACAGTTGTGGGTATACGGTTTAATTTCTATACAGGCCATAAGCAATAACAGAAATGCAAAAAAATGATACATCAAATGATTAAGCATTTGTTACAGTGGGCAAAAGGTAGCCCAACCAACATTTGTTGTCATAACAATCATGGTGGTATTGGTATTGACAATGAGACCAGTGAAATTAAGGAGAAATCACTGCACAGGTATATGGGGACACTCTTTTCCCATGATAAAGTGTAGTTAGGGTAAAATGTTGAATGATTAGACAGAAAACAAATGCATGTGTGATATTCTTCCATAGTGGTTATTTGTAGTTTCTGTTAAATAGGAGGGCAAATGCATGTAGAGTACAGTGAGCTAATTTTCATTGGTTGAAATTTCTCATGAATGGGCATCCTACCGCAATTTTTTGTTAGATGTAGTTTTCTTTGAAATAGTGTATCCTAGAATATGCATTTAGAATTGCCAACCTTCTCCTTTGCAGAGGGATGAACACACTGTGCAATGCAGCATATAAATTATATGCAGGAAAGCTAGTAATGGAAAATACACGCACCCATAAATTGCTTTATTACAGTGTGCAGCCATTGACAAACAACTCAGCCTCACATTGCTGTTACATTAGATCTGATTTTTGTTGCTCTGGTAGAAGTGCTGATATAATACCAAGCTTCATTCCAGATGTAATCTCACATTAGGTGTTTTGATTTGTCACCAGATCATGGAACTTTGTGGTGCAACAAGGCTTGGTTACTTTGGAAGAAGCCAATTCTATATTGCTCTGAAACTAGTTGCAGTGGCTCAATCTGGGCTGCCACTACGAATGGAAAGCTTAAATTCTGGTAAGCCTAGAAATATTGAAATATAATTGGCTGGTTCATTACAAATATAACGATTGTATGAGACCCTTATATTTGCCTTTACCACTGACCTGATTCTTAAAAAACGGTTTTCTAGAACATTTCTGCTATTAAAGGAATCTGTGCCATCTCAGAAGAGCTTTTCTTATGTGACTGGTTTTGTTTTCTTACAACCACAGGCGGCTGTGCTCTGAAGCATGAAAGAGGATAGCCCCAAAGTGGGAAAAGTCATGGCGCCCCAGCTCCTCGGGTTACAAATGTCAAGTTATATTCTATATGTCCTTCGAAAATTAATATATATAAAACTTGTGGTTATATGCTGGAAGTCTTGGGGTTGCCACTCATCTTGAGTGCAAGAAAAAGATAAGACATTTTGAGTTGGATGTCAGCAAAAATGTCTGTGGCTTAGGTTTGTTTTTCACATCTACTTGTTCCAGTTCCTGCAGTCTGTTCATTTAGTGTCTTCCTATAGTGGGAAATAGAAGTGAGACGTTTGAACTGAACCCAGACAAGAATGAGGTAATAATGGCTGGCAGGCTTTATGCCCATTATGTGTGTTCTGGGTGAGGAGAAAAACAAGCATATTTATGATCTTTGGCCACTAAAGTAGATACTTCTCAGGTTCTCTTGGATTTATTAGTGTCTGGAAGCCCAGGTTGTTGCATTTACCAGAAAGAAAGAACTTTGAAACAGATAAAATATTCCAAGGGATATTTGGGTTTATATTGTCCGAATGCCAGCTTCTCAGGCTTTTGAAACACAAAGAAAATTGCATTGGCATATGCAAGCTCTAAATAGGAGGTATTTTGATCCTGGTCATGACACACCCCTTTATATCAAATTCAGACTTGGGCAGTGCCTTTGTAAACTCCTCCTGCCTTTCTAAACTCAAGGATAAGTTACTGTGTCTTACTGTTTAGACACAAATGCAGAAAGCAGAAGCCTGATCCTGATAGAAACTGGCCACTACACATTACATCATTATGCCAGCATTTATGCTGGCTTCCTAGTATCTTCTGAACATCTTAGACTTTGTTTTTGACCCATAAAGCCTCAAATGGTTTGGGCTCAATTTCAAAATGTTGAAAGCTTCTGAGAATTAGATGAGTGGTTGTTTCAGGGACTTTTAAAGAGACAGTTGGTTTTTGGACCATTTTTCATAACCAAGACATTTATTTTCAAAATAAAGCAGAGGTGCTCAGTATTATAATCTTACTGATTGCATAGAACAGCTTTGGGGTACCAAGTATTATTCTCGGGTTGTATACTACCAGCTCTGTTTTGTGGTCATATCTTGTACCAGGTTACGTTTATACCAATCCTAATAAAGATGAATAGATTAAAGAGAAATTTAAAAAGCTGCTGGAGAAGTTGAAAAAATTCTATTGCCTAATAAAAATACCAAACTTGCTTGTGCCTGTTTTTGATCACTGATGTAGAAAGTGCAAGCTGAATTATTCTTCCTCTAACTGAATTATCACAATCTTAATTGTGATTTTCATTACTGTTTCAACATAATATGCAATTATAAAAGGCATATTAAACAAGTGATCTTAACAGTAACTATGAAAAAATCACATTTTAGTTGGTAATCAAAGCATTTTGTAACTTAAGGTTCTTATAATCCTGTGTATCATTATTTTAACAGTCAAAGACCTCCCCCTGCCCAGATTTGTCATGTCAAAGAATGAACAGGAATCCAGGCATTCATCCTTGTATTCTTCAGATGCTGATAACCCATCCTCCTATTCAGGTGCAATTCCTCCCCCACCAGGCAGAATACAAGTTAAAAAAAGCTCTGTGAGCCATGATGTGGTCCAGCAACGTCCAACGACAGATCAACAGGTAATGAAATAGAAAGACTGACACTAAACTAGGTTTTTTGGTATCTTTAATAATTTCCGTACTGTGTGCAAGCTTAACAATGTCTCATCTATTTTATAGTATTACAGAAATTGTGTGCCAAAGAGAATAGAATTGTTTGGCCTTATCTTGGAACATTAAAGTAATTTTATGTATTTACTTCTGATATGTTCTAGGCTGAAAATTATAATTGCTATTAGGTATTTCTGGTTAAACTAGCCCTCTACATTTTGCTGTGTTTCACAGTTACATAAATTGGGAGTATTACCTGTTTTCTTTTTTTGACAGGAATTATGGTCTGTTGCTTCATACCATTGTAGTTAACTTACAACTAAATGTCCTTGAGAGGTCTTGATTAGTGCGTTAGGACTTTGTACATCTACCTTTAGATGCAGTTTGCTATTATCAGAGGCCCTGTTATGTGTCCTACTATCTAGAGAGGCTATTACCGAAGACAGAGCTTCTTCAATAATAGCGCTCCAACTGTGGAGCTTCCTCCTGATGGAGGTGAGATTGGCTCTGTCCTTATAGTGTTTTAGATTGGCGGTAAAGATTGTTCTGTTGCATCGGACTTCTAATTCTGTAGAGTGTTTTGTTACTCTTCGGTTTTAATGTTGCTCTAAGATTTTATTGTATGGGGGTTGTGCTGTTTTGTTCCTTGTATTCTTTGGTTTTATGAGAAGTTTTAATTATATTTTATGGTATATGGCCCCAGGCACCTGGTAGACGGAGGTTGTGCTTTAAAAAATTAATACCATGATGTGCCCATATTCAAGAATGGCTAGGATTTGTCTAGGGCCAAATTTAAAAGTATATTATAAATCAAATTAATACTGCTATGTATTCTTTGCATACATATTTAGACTTCTGAAGTGCATTGGCATATCTTAGCTGTACCTTTGTTTCCGAGAAGCTTGACTGCAAAAGCTTTTGGGCTTCATCTGCATCACTTTTATTTGACACCTGAATCCTAAGCACGTTACTCAAAAGCTAATGTTTAAGACAAGGATAGAGAACCTCTGGCTTGCAGGAAAGGTGAGGTCAAATAAAACCAGTTCAGTGTGTGTCTGTGTATGCATGAATGGGGACCATACTGGCTCTGGGCAAGCAGACCTGAAAGCCTGAGTGACTTCACTTCAGAAGTAATTACTCAGACTATTCTTTAAGAAATAAAAAAAAGCTTTCAATAAATACTTGAAATTTAGTTTCAAATCTATTGAGTGTTGGGGGGGTTGGTAAATAGTGATGGGTGAACTCCCCATAATCAGTCTCCTAAGTGAGGTCTGAAAAATTTAACTCTTTCCCTAAACTGGAAAATAACTTGGTGCATTTGAATCCAATTCCAAACCTATCTTTGAACTTGTCACAGTGTGACAGGATTCAATTCCTATCCCAGTCCTCCAAGAACATCTAGTAACCTTACTTGCCACCCATGTGCCTGCCTCACCATCACCACCCTTCTCCCTGTGCATGTATCTCTGTTGTTCCTGTATGGTTTCATTCCAGATGCAAGGAGCATTGGGTTATGTAGTTTTCCCAGCGTTAGGCCCATGCCAAACCAGCAAAAAAAAGTTAAGGATGTGGAAGGGAGGCTGGAAGTGGCTGGACAAGTGCTGGAGAAGAATCTTTGGGGCTGTAATGCTTGCTTTGCATTGAGGCACAAGTCTACCTGGATTTGTCTTCCAAGTTTTGCTCAAATCCATCAGTGATTTGGCCACATTAATGTTTTGATCGTTCTCTTCTTTCTCACTATTATCCATGGATTGGTCTTAGCTCTTCGTTCTGTCCTGTGTAACTTTTCAGATTGCTGTATATTGCATCTCTTTTCTCATCTTTATATTACAGAGTTTTTTTGTCTGGCATTCTGTGGCTTCTAGAGAGTGGTTAGTGATAGGTAAAGTGCATTTTGCACTGAACAACTAGATAACTATTCCTACTAGCTTGCATATTTAGTGCTGTAAATATTAATGGTTATGTTCATTAATTTACACGCAGCTTCCTATTTTGGTTCAGTTTTATAAATGTAGATACATGAAAGATGATTATGTTTAATTAGCAGTCAGTTGTACATACACAAGGGTGATTACCTTGTCTTTCTTTTGAGTCCTGACAAGCAGTGGAATTGTAAATCACTTGTGTAGGAGCATTGTACCACTACATCAAGCACAAAAAAGAGGATATATCCAAAATGGTGCAGGTTAATATCTATTGGAAAACATATTTAAAGCTAAAGGTTCTTTGGGAATATAATAATTGTTAACCAACAAGTACTATTCTCTAGGCATGTGAATTCTAGTAAGAGTAAGAGACGCAGGATGCACTGTGCTATGTGCGCAAACTTTGGCATAGTAGCAGGACTACCCAGAAGAATGTATTCTTCCCAAGCCTGTGTGGTTTATATGAATAAACCTGCACTTCACAAGCTAAAGTTTTTTACAACTAGCTTACTCTTAAGTGAGTTATTACTCAGTTACTTTAAAAGCATTTTGTCAGGTTATGTCTATTGTATTTCCTAACCTGTATGCAGATTGACGTATCAGATCTTTGGAAACTATGGGCAGTACTAACACTACCGGTCCGCTTAGGCCATTGACATACCCCTAGTGTAAGCAACTTCTGTTAGTATGCCAATGGTGTAAGCTGGTGTGACACGTTTTCCAGGGAGACTCATTGCACCAGCTTACACTATTGGCATACTGCTAGAGGTTGCAATGGTATGTCTGTAGCTCAAGCAGACCAGCTGTGTTGGATACTGCCCTATGTGGACAGCTTCCGATCTTTTTATTCATGTGTGGTGCCTAGTGTATGTTCAATGCTTTTTAAATAATACATGATGCTGACAGCCTTTTTCTTGACAGAAGTGGATCGCTAGCTGTAGCTTTAATTTTTTCCAGTTGTGAAACCATATAAAAACATGTTTTGACAAATAGCTTCCATCTATTTTTACTTGAGCTTATTTGGCTATAATGTAGTACAAGAAGCTTATGTAAATCTACAATCTGTTTAATAAGTGAAAGGAAGACTACTTGTGTACAGTGATCTTAAGCATGTTTAGTCTGAAGTAAATTTCCCTGGTTCAGTGGGATTTGTTCTTAATACAACGATTATAGTAGAAGTTTCTTTAGTTTCTGCAAGCATATTGTATAGAATTCCAGGTGACCTCTGTAGCATGGAGTGCCTTTCACCAGCTATGGTTGCTTCACCAGATGTGACATCTCTGGACAGAGATAGTCTTGCCCTGGTTATCCATGCTCTGGCAACATCCTGCCCAGATTATGCAATGTGTTGTATGTAGGGCTATCTCTGAAAAGAGTTCAGAAGCTTAACTTAGTATGGACTTCAGCAGCCAGAGTTTTGACTGTCATTGTTTGCTCATATCATACCTCACCAGTTTTAGAAGAACATAATTGCACTTTAAAGTCCTAAGCAGCTTAGGATCCAAGTGTTTACTCCTATAACTTGAAGGAGTGTCTCCTCCTGTATCAACCTGCCCAGATACCCTTCTCCAAATATCATTTCCAACTAGAAATCCGCAGTCCTGTTTTTTTTAAAAAAGGAACCATTCAGGAAAAGTTTTTTTCTTATGTTTTTTCTAAGAAAAAAGCTCTGTTTCTAAGCTCTGTTTCTTTGGTTTATGACATATTTTCTTTTAGAATGATGAATACAGTGTTTCAGAAAAGGTGCTATGTTGTTACGTTCACTCTAGGAGAAGGCAGTTTTGTTCTTTGATCACCTTTCAGAAGGCAAATTTGACCTTGCCTGAAACTTTCAAAGTAAAGATAGCCAATTCGGCAGGCAACAGATCAGTGCATCTTCTGTCATGGTGGACTGTGGCTTCAAGTCCATGGCAGGGGCTATCACATACAGACGAAATGCCTGGTTATGCTCTTCGGGTCTTACAAAGGAGGCACACATGCAAATTGAGGATTTTCCCTTTGATGGGAAAGGCTTATTTGATGCTAAGACTCATGGCTTGCTAGACAAATTCCAGAAGCTGCATGATATGGCTCGCAGAACACAACAGCCACTTTTACTCTTGCTCTGGCTGCTGGATCAGGTTTATCAACCCACCAGACATTGCACTTCCTGGGCACTCATTGATCATGCAACCCCCATCACAGAGATCGAGGCGCTCCTTCACCACCTCTTCCTCCAACTTCAGGGAAAGATCATAGTCTAAGTCATCCAGCAAGTTTGAAACACCGTCTTGAAATGCTCTCACATCCTTCCTCAGCAATCAGCTCTGGTATTTCTTCAATACCTGGCAACACACTACGTTCAATACCTGGGTCCTGACCATTGTATGCTGTGGTTACCCCATTGAGTTTACTACTTTTCCATCTACAAATCTTCTTCATCCCACACCTACTTCACCTCCTCTGGAGGCAGAAGTGTTGCTCCTCCTTCAAAAAGGAGCCATCAAGTCTATTCCACCAGGTCAAGAGATTACCAGATTCTATTCAAGGTATTTCACAATTCCCCGCAAAATATGGCGGGGTTTGCCCTTTCTGTGGTTCAGGGATGTAAACTCCTTCATTACCCACAGGAAATTTTGGAGACATAGTGACATTGGAGCACATCTTGCCTCTCCTACAGTGGGACAATTGGTTGGACTGTATAGATTTCAAGGACAAATATTTTCATGTGTTTCGCTACTACAGTTTTCAGTTCCTTTTCAGTTCCAAGTTATACCATTCAGATTGGCCATGGTGCCAAGAGTGTTTACCAAATGCATGGCAGTAGTGGCCACCCATCTCTGCTTGCAAGTGGTCATGATGTTCCCTTATATCAACAGTTGACTGCTGATTGCCACCTCTTCAAGCACACCCATGGCTGTGGTACCATACACCAGACTCTGCATGAGATTGCTGCAGAACTGGTTTATTGCCCAGTGTTCAGAACATATTGGTCCTCTGCACCGTCCTGCTCATGTCTCCCCAAAGCTACTGGAGGCTGCTGCTCCTGCCCGACCTTCACTCTCTAGCCCAGTGGAGCATTTGGCTCCCAGACCTCCTATGGCACAAAAGGTGGAGGATATGCCCATCTCAGACATGCTGTAAGATAGCCTTCCCAACCTGGTGCCCTCCAGAAGTTTTGGACTTCAACTCTCATCTTCCAGAGCCAGGATGGGTAATCATAGAATCATAGAATGTTCAGGAATAGTGGGAATTGTAGTCCAAAATATCTGGAGGGCACCAGGTTTGGGAAGGCTTCTGCAGGATCTATTGCGAGTACTGGAGGCCACTAGGAAGCCCTCCACTTGCTGATCCTATGAGGCTAAATGGACCTGTTTTTAATCCATCACTAATGGTTCCACTGACTTAGTTCACTGCCTGTTGCAGTATATATTTCCCTTGCCCTTGAAGTTGGAAGGCCTCTGTGGTTTGTCTGTAAAATTTCAGCCTCAGGAAGCAGCCACCACTGTTCTTTCTATGCTAGCTATGAGAGGACAGCAGAAGGGATTGGAATCCAGTCCCCCTCTCGAGGACATAGGAGTGTCTACAGCCTTGTGAGGGAGAATCCGAAAAATCCTTTGGTCCATGACACACTCTCCCAGAGATCATAGGATTGCCCTGTCCATGTGGTTTAAATGTTATATTCCAATGAATTCAAAGCTTTACTTGGAAAGTGTACTATTTTGGAACAGTTAGAAATATTCTAAGAGAACTCAATAGCATATGCTTCCTTACATTGTTAAAAAAAATTAAGGAAAAGAATGCACTGAAACCTGTTAGAATGGCCATTTATGTTGGTTATATCCATGCATGCATGATTCCTAGGGATAGTCACTTGAAAACAATTGTATTTAAAGTTAATTACAACTTTGAAACTGCCTAATTCAGCTAGTATTGTACCTATTCATTATGTTAATAATTAACTTGATGAAATAATGCACTTTATGTTTAGGAATACAAAATAGAACTTGAAAAATATAGTCCACATCACTGGTTAGATACCTTTAAAGATCAAATTAAATTACCTGAATTCTAGTGCACACTTGCTACTTAGAAATGAACCTGACTAGAAGACGCATTTGGGGTGTGTTAGGATATTTTTAGAAATATGATCTTTTTGCTGTAGAATTTTATTGTTTTAAACTGTTCTATTATACACTGTACATTGCCCAGAGTGGCTGGGTGACCTGCCAGATGGGCGATTAATAAATTTAATAAAATAATAAAATAAACCTGTGAAGTGTAACTCTTTACATTGACATTAGATCTGATGTTAAAGCCTGTCAGTTTTTGCTGTCCTTCAGTTTTTGGATTTGGCACTAAATATAGGGCACAGTCTTTTCACTAAAAAGCAAAAGTGTCTGGTTCATTGTTTGCCTTTGAACATGATTGCTAGATTATAGTATTATGCAATTTGTCATTGTTATTTATTTTATTTATTAATTAAATTTATTAATCGCCCATCTGGCTGGTCACCCAGCCATTCTGGGCATTGTACAACATATAATAAAACAGTTTAAAACAATAAAATTCTATAATAATAACATTTTCTAAAATACCGTAACCCACCCCAAATGCCTGCCTGAACAACCACGTTTTTAATGCACAGCCTCATCATTAAAGAGGGGGCATGATGAAGTTCCTTAGGGAGGGAGTCCCACAGAGTGGGGGCCACCACAGAAAAGGCCCTCTCCTTTGTCCCCACCAGTCTAGCTGTCCTGGCTGATAGGACAGAGAAAAGGCCATCCGAGGCTGATCTTGTTAAGATTAATATTAATCTTGTTAATTAATTTAATTGTTAGATTAATATTAGCTTTTAAACTGTTTTTCTTTGACAGAACAGGTACTGTAGAGATTAAGAACATAACCTATTTTAAAGTTATGCATCCAAATGCAAAATGTTTCTGCTAGTATAACTATGATGGCAATGCCATTATAACATCATCCATTCAAAAGCACTTAATAGTTCCATTCAAAGCACATAATGTGCTGCTGCTGTAGATCTTGTAATTGTGTTATGTCTGATCAAACTGGGTTTGATCCAAAGGTTGTGTAAGCAGAAGCCACTCACAAGGTGATTTCTTGTCCCAACCTCACTGCATCCTACTGCCCATCCCAAAAGCCTCTCTGGAGGGTCAAGGTTCTTCGTGAACAGCTTGGACTTCCATGCAGGGGGCTGAAAATTTTGTGGAGGTGCTTTGTGCAAACCAAGCTCTGGCCAGGTTGTGGGTGGCGGGGGCGTGCATGGATTATTGTGCTGCAATGGATGAGAAAGATCCTTGTTTGAGTGTGCTTCTGCTTGTACAGCTTTTTGGATCCAACCCACAGTCTTCAGTAAGTTTTTCAGACACTTAACAAATAATTCTGTGTAGTGTATTCCATTTTTTCATATGGCGAGCTAAGCTTGATTCCATTAAAACCTTCATGAGGTTTTATGACCACTGCTATCACCTTACCACTAGCATACAGCTTTCTTGGAGGTAATTTTTTTAATGGTTCAATCATGGACAAGTATTAATGAACTTTTATCATTAATATGGTTCCTTACATATAAGCTTTTGACCAGGACCTGTTAATTTAATGCCTTGTTTTTGCCTCATAATAGGAAACTTAGACATACATAATAATAATAAATAAAATGATATCATTTTGGAGATATGATGAGTGGAAGATGGAACAGTGAATTATGCAAAAGAACTTACATCTTGTGAGATCTGGGTTCTAATAATATACCACAAGTGAAAATATGTGGCATAGTTTAACATGGCTAAATTAGAAGAACTGGATACTCATACTGTATCTTTAATTTTTCAAGATTCATCAAAATGCATGAAACAGTTCTAATAAATCCAGTGTTTTTTTACTATTTATATTGCAATTCCTCTATTAATACCATACCTGTTCAAAAATGTTGAAATTCTTCTTAAGTATAATGGTTTTTAGAAAACTGTTCTAGTTGCATGGTGTAAATTTTTTAAAAGTTCCTTTGTTTTATTAGGAGTCCACATCTCCAGTTGTTTCACCACAACAGTCCCCACCAACTTCTCCACATACATGGAGGAAGCACAGCCGCCATCCCAGCGGAGGAAATAATGAGCGACCTCTTGCTGGACCTGGGCCTTTTTGGGCTCCCTTTAGTGAAGCACAACCAGGTATAAATGTCTTGTGTTACACTTCAAAGGTCTCCTGAAGTGGATTTCTGCAAAAAAGAGAGATAACTTAATATATGTCAGTGAGGTGTGGGAGGTAGGGTGGTCTCTAGTGAGGTATGGACTTTCATCAGGGCAGGCACAAGTGCCACTCAGGGTTATCCCAGTGTGCACTGAATAAACTCGCAGTGCAAACAGCACCTTCCCTTCATCCTAGTCAAGATAATGCACCCTTGCCTTCTTCCTTGCCTCAGTACAATGTCCCATCCTTTGTTTTGACCTTCATTCTGGCTGTTCTTTATCATATGATTTCTCTCTTTGGGACCACATGGCTCTGACCCTCCAGTATCCCTTTGACTTTTTTTTTTTTGGTACCTTTAGTGGTTCAGTTTCACGCAGCTTTTTTTGTGGTCATTTGTGCACTTGAGGAAGCCCAAACTTACTTTCTTGTGATTGGGGGATTCTGTAGTGGCAGCTTGCAGATGCCTAACAAAGGCAAATGAAGCTTCAAATTAAAGCTCTAAACAGTGAATTCCATAGAAGAAATGAAGTCCTTGAATTTATTGCAGGCTAACACTTGGCATCTAACTGCATTATTTTCAGTTATTTTTATAGCATCCTATATAAACAGAATGTGGTTTGGGGAATAGCAGGAAGAGAATGGGAGAACAAACGTGTTAAAATAGGGGTGCCTTTCCCTAAAGCAGGGGTGGATAACTTTGGTGAGCTTGGGGGCTGCATTCTCCCCTCCTGGAACCCACTGCATGTCCTACCCGTCCTCTGCTCCAGAAGTGGCTTGCGTGCTCACTGGAAGAGGCTGCGCAGTCAGATGCCCAGCAGTTCTCCACATCTTCCCATGTGCCCCGTTTCCCAGCAAAATCATGCTCCCCACAGGCCACCAAACAGTTGTTTGGTGGGCTGGGAGGAGTGCAGTCCTGCTGGGAATCCAGTGGTGCAGTAGCAGCCACTACTCAGGAGGGGCTACACAAAAAACCAGTGGAAGCCCGCTTGCAGGCTGCATGTTGTCCAACCCTTCTCTAAACAAAACCTATTTAGAGAAACAAACACTATCATAATAAAATGAACAACCTATGTAGTGATTTCAAAAATGGTAGATTTAAAGAAGTAGATAGCTAAGTGTTCCAGACGTTAGAAAATGTATTTCAAGGGATACATTCGGAAATTGGAATTATTCCAAGAAAAGATTTCTATTGAATATTATGTGATGCTGGACAATGTCAGGAAATATAGAGCTACAGCCAGGGAACACAGATTGACTGACATCTAGCCTGGTGAGCCATCTGCGATATGGATTCAAGACTGAGTCCCCTCCAGGCCCAGCAGGAAACAGGAATGCCAAACATAACTATCCAGATAGTAGGCAGACAGTACATTCTGCACTAAAAAGAAATTTGCAACCTGTATAAATTATGTACATTGAACAAACAAGTTTTCTATGTGCATAATTTATTCTGATTTTCCTAACCAGAGCAAGGACATTGAAAATTAACACCCAACCTCTGAAAACTATATATTGTCATCGCCTCTTGCACTTTTGAGATTTCAGCAGCTGTTACCAACGCTTTTTCAAGTCTATCTTCTATCAATAAGGGCTAGATTTTTAAATATATATATGGCAATTGAATTCTGCACCTACTACCGCATTCTGTAGTTATTATGTTTTCATAGCATCATGGTAAACACATATCCATGGTATTAAGAGACTTCTGGATTTGCGAAGTCCAGTATAAATATCAGGAGCATGGTCTCGATCCTTTTCTAGTTCCCCCTTCAGACTCCAGCTTTCCTGTTCAGTATCCATCCTCTCCATGCTCCAGTCTTCAGTCTCTGCTTAGTCCCACATTTCTTTCCTCCAGGCATGAGTCTTGGGTGAGGCCACCTAGGGCTCAAGTCTAGTTCTGTTAAAGACATTGATAAACAGCTATTCATCTAGCTATTTTTATTGCTTAGGCCAGGAGTGCACAACCTGTTGCCCAGGCCACGTATATCCCTCCAAGGCTTTAATTGTAGCCCCCCCCATAATTCCCCCCAAATATCCTCCCTCAGCTATCCTGATACAGTTCATTCTTTCCTTGCTGGTAGGATTGCTGGGAGAGAGAGTGCAGAGAAAGTCTAGAACCTATGGAGAGCTGGAGTGACAGCTGTGACTGTGTGGGACTGATAACAGGAGATACAGGCATAAGGGAGTTCTGCCAACCTGTCACAATCCAGAAACAAGAATTTCCACTTGTATCCAGGTTTCCTAAAGGAAGCGCTAAATCCCTGTTGTGCAAGTGGTGGCACCCTCACTTGCAGAACAGCCCACTTGGATACTACCCAAAGTAGCAAACAAAAATGAAGTGCCCATGACTGATAGGTAGAAGTAAGATCTGATATAGTTACTGGGCTGACTAGAGCACTTCATTTTCATGAGGAGAAAATGAAATGCCTATGTTTGTTAGATAAAGTGTAAGTATTCATAGACTGAGAAATGATCAAATCACTTCTTCGTTTACAAGAAACGTTTTCTGAAACTTAGCGGACTGAATCCAGGTTTAGGCTGGTGGAAGCAGACTTCTCTGCCATCTCCTTCCCTATGGCAGACATTTTCCTGTGTTAGTTTAAAGGAAAAAGGGCATTACATCTTTTCCTTCGTCTACCAAAATACAGATTCCAACCTTAGGCAATTATTGTAGAGGGATTAATTTTCCTTTGTACTGAAGTGTTCAATATTTCTTAGTAAAAGAGTCGTAATCTGGTAAAGTCCTAATCTAATTCTTTTTTTTAAAAGCCTGATCCCTATTACAATCTGTTGTCTAAGTGCAAATGATATTGTGTGTAGAGTCCTCCTAAGTATCAATGTAAGAATGCTAAACTTTCACTTGTGGTACAGAAAAATTAAGAACCCAAATCTCTGTCTTTGTATATGCTAGTAGTGGCCTTCCTTTTTGGCAAGTTTGCCAGAAGTCCAAAACACTATACAATACTACTTCAGTGTGGTTCTAGTCTACTGAACTAAGACACAGGCAACAGTGTAGTACTGAAGAAGCTGCAGGTCTAGTCAGGCCTATGGGGTATCCAGCTCTAATTCAGAGGTGCCAGAAACAGAACTAGTTGCATAGTTTCTGGTCTTGGAATTTCTGAAGGAAGTAATGACAAGTTTATATGCTTAGGAAAAGTTTTTCAAGGCAGACGTCTCTTGAATAGGTGGTGTGGTAACCTTGAAACTGAACTATGCTCTGATTTTCAGGCTCCTGTAATGCTGGTGATCCAATGTGGTCTGGTCATTCACCACCACCGCATCAAGAAAATTGGGTCAGTTTTGCAGATAACACACCAACCAGTACTATTTTAGCCATGCATCCTGCTTCTGTCCAGGTGTGACATTTTATTGGTATTTTTTTAATTTGCTTCATCCCAGTTAATGTCAGTCATTCATATTGTCACTACAGATTCATGCTATGACTCAATGTGAGTGTGCTTAAGATCAGTCTCTGGTCCAGCTTTCTTTACCTAAAACATAATCTCTGTCACAGAATGAATGTCACTGAAAATTCTTAGTCAAGGAAAGTTTTAAAGTTAAAAATCTGCCAGCATTTGCAAAATAGCTTCCAGCTTTTCTTTGTGCTTAGGATTTTTAAAAACTTTCTGCATACTTTTCATAATTTTGTGTTGCTTACATGGATGTTGCCATTTCTGTCTACTTGCTTAAACTTTAAAATATTTTCTTTATAGCTCCACACAACTAGCACCAACCAGAAGGCTACTTCAGTAAATAACGGTTTCCTTTCATAAGAAATAAAACAGAAAATTGTAGGCCATTAACAAATTTAGATAACGCTGAAGAAAAAAACGTTTCATTTCAGGACCAGACAACAGTACGAACTGTAGCATCAGCTACAACAACAAATGAAATTCGTAGGCAGTCGAGTAGTTACGATGATCCTTGGAAAATAACGGATGAACAAAGGCAGTATTACATAAATCAGTTTAAAACCATTCAGCCTGATCTAAATGGATATATCCCAGGTGAGTTCTTTAAAAACTCAAGTTACAGTAGGTATGATAGGCACTCATTTCAGTTTTCTACTATTAAAGTCATTAGGTTGATTCTTAAAGATTCCATGAGGGGAGCTCTGTTCACAGAAAGGGTGCTTCTGGCCTTCGCTATCCTGGTACCCTCCAGATGTGTTGGACTGCAACTCTGATAATTCCCAGCCAGCATGGGAAGGCTGCACTGACAGAAGTGGGGAGGCAATTTTTGGTGATTCCCTTTCTTCCCTGCAGCCCTCTGTACCCTCAAAAATCTGTTACAGAGGACCATCTGTAATAGTGTAGAAGGCTTCAGAGGGAAGGAATTAAAATTGCCATCCCTGTTCTGATAGCAGTAACCTCTGCTCAATCAAAGGCCCTTCTGTGAATGGAAGAAATCCTTCTGTTAATGGAAGGGCACTACGCTCCAACCCAGTATTTTTGTGGACTTCTATGTAAATTTAGCATTTTGCGATGAGTACTGCGGTGACATTTTTGGACACAGTATAACTCTAGAGAAATGTTAATGAATTTTAGCATCCAGTCTCCTATATATTAAAAAAAAACACTATTTGTTAAGTATTTATGCAATACATTTTTAAGAGCCTTAAGATTATAATTCTAGAATCAAAGTTAAACATTATTGTTTTAATATTTTCAGGATCTGCAGCTAAAGAATTTTTTACAAAATCAAAACTTCCTATTCTTGAACTTTCGCACATTTGGTAAGTGTGAAGTATAACTAGGTTGGGGTAGTTACTTTAAGTGTTGCAGGTTTTTGGTAATGCAGCTAACCTTAGCAGTTAAAGTACCTTTTATCATTTGCATTAAAACATTTAACTGAAATGTCAGTGTAATTTTGGAGCTTAATCTTTTTCCCATATAAGTCAAACTTCCCTGTGACCTAACTTTGAGCAGAAATCTGCTTAAAGTCAAGCATCAGAACTAGTACTTTCATGTTAAAATTGCATGAAGTAGGGCAATTTTGCTTGTGCATGTTTCATTTTAGTAACCAGTGGGCAGAATCCGATGGGGCACTTTTGCCCCACAGATTTCTCTTCTGCCCTTCCAATTCCATTGTATAAATGCTGGGTCCTGCTTGCACAGTGGAATTGGGCAGACCCACCGCTTGCGGAAGGGTATCGGCAGGGCAGAAAGGAATCAGTGGGGGAGTAATCGCCCCATTGGATTCTGCCCAGTGTTTGGGAGAAATTTATGATAAAGCCCCTGCAGCTACTGAAACACACCTTGTTTTTTGTTTAGTATTAGCATACTTTACAATTGTATGTATAAATGCACTGGATTAGATCCAATCAGTGGCACAAATTAACCATGACTTAAGTCCCATTATTTTCAATGAGAACTAAATGAAACTAATTTAGTCTAGATCCAACCCATTGTCCAAAAGAGGTTTCACCACTTTCATCATTCTCAAACAGGATTTTAAAAATGAAAACAAAGCTATTCAGTCAGTGTAATTATCTAGGCTGTACATAGTACTAATTTAGCGCATTGAAAAAGAAACTTCTCCACAGTGCTGATCATATTTTCTTGATCTAGCTGCAGCTCCTTGTGTATATGCTGGCATGTACTACATACTGTGCCCAAATGTACACCAGCTTCTTCATTCTCTTTTACTGAGGAGATAGCTTCACATATGTGAAAGAATGTACAATTGAAGCTGTCGCCTCCATTGAAGTGAGTGAAGAATCCTTATAATGTAGGAACTCTGTGTCAACATCAAAGCAACAGTGGAACTCTGGATTGAGGGAGTTCTCCCTATTAACTTTAGTATAACTTGCTTCTGTGTGATGAGCATAATACAATTACGTTATTAGCAACTAAATTGGCAAATAAATACTATTGAAATCAGTGGAACAAGCATACAAGCGTGCGCTTTGGTTCCATTGACTATGAAGGGACCTGGTCCTGATTTAAGAGGTAAGACAGATGAACAGCAGCCCAATATGTTGTATCTGCTAGACTGTACTACTTGATTGCAAATGTAGGAAGTCATGCTACATTCTGAATGTTCCCTCAAATCAGACATTCCGCGCATAGTAAAAAGAAAAGTCTAGGCTTGACCACTTCTCCCGGATATACTAGCTTTCTTTGTGCAGAAGAACATTCAGACGTTTTAGCTCCTCTCTACACATCTACACATAGTGGCTTTGATCCTGAGTGGTCTTTTTGTGAATGGATGAGCATTTGATCCAGCAGAGGTTCCTGCTGGCAGAAGGGGGTGGAAGATGTTTTTTACCAATTTCCCCTGTAACCCCCCCCCCCCCATGCCACACTGTTCTAGAGGGATCTCCAACTCTCCAGAGCAAATTTTCAGCAGGTTGTAGGGGGGACTGGTAAAAATGGCCTCCCCCACCCTTCCACCAGCAGGAGTGTCCCATGTACCAAGTTCCAACCTCAGAATCCAAGCCAGTGTGTTTTAGAATCTGAGTGCCCTAGTATTACTGAGTTTAATATTTTCCCATTTTTATAAAGCCTGATCTTCACTAGAACTTTTCAAATTAATTAACAAGTGCTATATTTGAAGGATAGCTGGAATTCTATCAAACTTTATTTTCCAAGGAGTGGAATAAAATACATACTTTTTCCCTTTCAGGGAGCTGTCAGATTTTGATAAAGATGGTGCATTAACACTAGATGAGTTCTGTGCTGCTTTCCATCTAGTAGTTGCTAGGAAGAATGGCTATGACTTGCCTGAGAAATTACCTGAAAGTTTAATGCCCAAGCTGATTGATTTGGAAGACTCGGCAGGTATTTTTTCTTCTAAAAAGTTTTTGTTTCTTCAGAAATATTGTTAAAAGTAGTATATTATATATTTGGCTAACTTTTTACTACTTAAAATTATGCTCATTTGATTAGTTTCACTTGTACATATATATTTAACTGATCTTCTTTAAGGCAGGAATTCCTACCCTCTTACACATGGAAAATACATCTATTACTCAGTTAATAGTGCTAACTAACCCAACATGCATCCTGCAGGCAGCTCAAGGGGGCTATTGCAAGGAACAGAAGGTCTATGTTCATTTCCCATCTCATTAACCAGTTCTTGCTCTCTGTACCATGCAAGTTACTTGAGTGGATAACATGTAGAAGGAGGGCTGGATTGGGTTATGGGATGTTTGCACAGACATAAATACAAAGTACAGAATTTATACTTACTGTGCATGTTGGACAAAGTAAACAGGGTTCTGTTGCCCCCTGTAAGAATTCTGCAGGCACTGTACCCACACTTCGACTAAATTGTCCCCTTAGAGGTTACTGGGAAGTTGTTGTTCGGCCTGTTTCAGGAAACTTTATGGATACTTTTAGCAACATATTCAAGCTTTAATGAGAGAGATTTCTTATTTCTGTGGTGGTTCTGTTAGACAAATGATTGAAAATATGATGGGTATATAATGAGAAGACTTAGAATGGATTGTATAGTTAGTAAACTTGCATACAAGCTAGCAGCTTCTTTTTTGTAGTAACGGCAGCTCTCTTTTGTAGCTATAGGGGAGCCATTTTCAGGGAGTTTGATCTTTGAAAACCTGAGAGCAATATATGAAATTCCTGTGATGCCATGAATAAGTTAATAAAAAGCACATTTGTATTCCTGCATAAGACTATCATGTTATATCTCAGGAAGGTAATGCCTTCTGTATACAGTAATAATATACAGTAATAATATACAGTATTATCTTCTACTGTATTTTTGTACATCACTTAGAAATTTCTTTAATGTAAGTGATTCATAAGAATTGTTAAATAATAAATACATGCATGTATACACACATATATAAAGCAAGATGGGTAGCATCCAACGACTAAGCTGAAAGGCCGGGACACATTGGAGCAGGATTCCATAAGGGACTGTTGCTAGAAGACAAAATCAGTACCACCCTCAATCTCAGTAAAAGCCCTTTGCAAGTATGTTGCACCTAAAGTCCTTTTTGGATCCTGTCACCCTGTTCATGAGCTGTGGCTTAGTAGCTATCAAGGGCATAAAAATAGGAAGCATCTTGATTTTCATTTTGTCTTGTATTTCTTTATGTTCAGACTATTATTTTCTTTCAACTTCTATGAAATATAAATTGTAAGAATATTAACTGCTAGGAAAACATTTTAAAACAGAATAGTGTTAAATTCCTTGTACTCCTCACTTCTGCAGTAACCGTAACTTGCAGTGGATTGCAGAAGTGAGGGCTACACTTCTTGTAACGTTCACTTTCTGCAGTGGTTATATATAGTGGCTTGGGTACAGAGCTAGATGAGTGGAACTTTGCTTGTGCAACAGGACTTTTCTGGTTACTTCCCCTACATCCCCCTGTGCCCCTGTCCCTCCTCTACTCAGGGGGGTTGAGGGACTCTGGAATGGTGAGTGATGGAGCACACTGGGCTGCAGTAGGATGGGGAAATCAGGAGAAATTGACAGGGCTACCTTGGCAAGCAGAAGTGTATTTCCGCTCACACCAGGTATCTTTGCATCCAAGCCAATAAATGTACTTAAGCAACATGTATTGCGAGTACGTTTCCATAATTATTAAATGAGGTTTGTAAACACAGCAAATTATGGTTAGTAAATAGGCTTTAAAACACAAAGCTGTAAGACATTAACACACTATTGTGTTTGGGTTTCATAGTGGTTCCTGTTTCAGAAGTGGGGGATCAGTCTGGTGAGGTAGGTTATGCAAGTTCACCAGCAGAAGCACCTCCAAGCAAATCACCATCAATGCCATCACTAAATCAAACATGGCCTGAACTGAATCAAAGCAGTGAGGTTAGCAAAAATATATTCTCATTTCTGGAAGTTTCTTATTTTAAGACCGAATGTATGGCACAATATAGCCTAGATGTCATTGCACTATAAAATCTAGTTTGTTTACCTCATTTTTAGGGTTCACTGCAGTAAACAGCAAGTGCTTATAAACTTGCTCCTAATTCATAATATCTAAGGGGATATTTTGGGATTGTTAACAAATGCTCAGTTATACCTTGTACCTAAACCAGGGTTAATAATGTTTCTTCTTTTTCCCTTCCTTGGTCTTTAAAAGTGGGCTGTTTTGTCAGTAACTCCTGTTCTAAATCAAGCATTAGGTCCTTTGTTAGTTTAGTTGTATGATTTCGAGATGCAACTTCACACCTGTGTGATGGGAGTCAAGAAAGACTTGACAGTAATATTTCCTATGTAAAAGACAAAGGTTGGATCTGGAGAATCTTGGTTCCTAAAATTACCCTCCTTTAGCTCCTGGACCATAGAAAGTATATTCAAGTCTTACATTTCTCGGATCTAATGTAGTCGGGCTACTTGTTTAAGAAAACTTCTTATTTCCCCATTTATGATTTGAGCAAAATCTTCATTCAGTATATAAGAAATACGAATTATAATATGGCAGTAATATCAGTTATCATTTATCCCCTGCTAACCACATAATTAGATATGTGCAGACATAGGGAAATTCTCATTCCAAAGAAGACCAAAAATTTGCAGTTGTCTTAGCTAGGTATGCATAGTTATGGCATTGCCTACCACAACAGAACCTTTTAATTAATGGCTTTGTTAAAGCATTACAGAATTAATGGAGGAATATTTATTAATTTATTAAACATATATATTGTCCAACTGGCAGGTATCTTGAGATAGTTTACAGTCGCCAAAAGAAAAACCAGAAACAATAAAATAGAAAAATGAAAATATCAAAATAATAAAATATTAAAATATTAAAACATTAAAAATATGGAGGCAGCAGTAGCGTTAATAATCAGAGCACCAGATTAGAAATTAAATGTCTGCTGGAAGAGGAAGGTCTTAACTTGGCTAAATGTATACAGTGAAGATGCCAGCGCTCTACAGAGAAGGGGTAGGTAGTTTAAGGCATAATCCTATGCAGGTTTAGACAGAAAAAAGTCCTACAGCTCCCAGCGTTCCCCGGTCAGCCATACTGGCTGGGAAATGCTGGGAGTTGTAGGGCTTTTTTTCTGTCTAAACCTGCATAGGATTGCACCATTCGTGGCTTTTAGCCAGGATAGCTGCATTTATAATTTGTGCTTAGAGACAGTATACTTCCAATTACAAGATGTGGGGGCCATCACCTTTGTGCTGTTCTTAAGAGCGTTCAGAGGTGCCTAATGGGCCTTTGCTTGATTAAAAGAATACTAAACTATATGTGCTTTGATCTGAACCCACAAGGGTTATTATGGACAGTATCCAAGTGGGCCACTGTGCAATCCCTGTTATGCAAGCAGTGGATACCGCTTGCGGAATGGAATCAGTGGTGGGTCTTGCTTGCAGAGCAGCCTGCTTGGATACTGCCCTGTGTCTGTAAATCTGAGTGTTCAGACATTCTCCAACAGTAGTCAGTATGTCAGGAGTAAAGAAAATAAGTGATAAGCGCCCTCCAAAGCCTGATGCTTGGAGGTGAGGAATGTAGAACACAAATGCTCAGGATACGAGGGAATGAAATTAAAGAGATAATCTTCGAATTACGAGCTCATAGGTATGTGAATGAGAGGAGCAGCAAAGAAAGGGTAGTATTTTTTTTTTAAAACAGAAAGTAGTGCAAATTTATTAAGGAATACTACTAATACTACTGTTTATTAGATTGTATATCCTGTTGCTATTAACTGACTCAAAAGAAAAATGTCCAGACTTGAGCTCTGTTCAGTCATCTAGAAATACAAAGTGTGGTGGGGAGGCATGGCCAATTATGCGTCCATGCATATCCTCCATGCTTTGTATTTCTGAATAGGTATTCTATTCCGTGTACATTTCTCAAGTGTGCACCTGAACTCTGTTAGCAGGCACAAATATTACCAGGAAAGCTGCAAGCAAAAGCAGAGAAGACCAAAAACCAAAAAGGTAGAGGAACAGACTTTTTTGAAAGCTCTAGAACAACATATAGAATTGTCACTCTTCTGAATTATCTTATGAACTACCAAAACAAAGTCCATATAAAGTTTTTTAGAAAGGGTAAAATAGAATTGCACCGCCTTGATGGCTTTTTATCAAATGAGGCAGTATATAAATGATAATGATGATAATGACAATAGATTCAGTGTTTTGAACAAAAAAAAGTCAGGATTCTGAGTTTATCATTTACAAGCAGTGTGGTTTGTTGTTGGTGTATGACTCTGGTTTGTCACAGGAGAGACAGGCCAGAGTTCCTGGTTTGCATATAACACTAAACAAACCATGGATGGAAGGTTCCCTTGGAACTGTTGCTCATTATGTCCAATTAGGGCCGTTGTGTTCACACCTTTTTGGGATGCTTCACGCATCATGGTAAGCCACCCTGCGAATAAGCCACCATGGGTTGGTTGTTCAGTTGCTAACCCAACAAACGATCAGGCTTGCTGTGGCTTGTTCCCCCCTCCTTCTCCCTCAGTCCTCCTGCTGGCTCCAGCATGTATCCCAGGCGTGTTTGCAGCAGAACTTGTTTCCTCAGTCCCTACCTCAGATTTTGCTGCACTGGCTGGCCAGCTCTGTTGTTGTTCCTGACAACTCATGACGAAGTCGCCCTGTCGGGTTCAGACAACACAAGAAGCCACCATAGGTATCAACAACCCTAAAACAAGCCATGGGTTCTCAGGGTGTCTTGTTCGTGAAAAATATGTCACCCTACTGAAATCACGCTGGGTTTGCACAACACAACCCACCATGGGTCAGCCATGGTGGGTTGTCGTATTGTGCGAACCAGGTCTTTATGTCAGCCTTGAGACCGGTTAACTTTGATGTACCAACTTTGATTTTAACCAACTGTGACTGGTTGAAATTCTTGTTAAACTGCCCAGTTTAGTTAAGCTTTTTAGACCTCACCTTTCTCTTAAACACTGTGGGACACACTGGGCCAGTTTGCACCATCAAACAACCCAACATGGATCGTTAATGGTGAGCTGTAGTGTGTGCCAACTGGCATTTTGCATATTCAAACCCTGATTGTGGGTTGCTGTGTTGTGCAAACCCAGCCATCAGGTTATGCAAGGGTTTTTTTAACAACCCCCCTGGGCTGTTTGTTTGATCATGTGAACCAGGTCAATGTCTAATTTGGAGCCCATGATTTCATATGTCTGTTTTTGAATTGCTTATCTCTCAGATTTACATAGAGGTTATTTTTAAAGATAATGTCATCCAGGCAATCACATGCAAAATTAAACTAAATTTATACCAATTTTTCTAACTGTTATACTAGTTAACGTCTGTTTGAGGAATCCTGACAGATCATGTTGGAAATGTCTCAAGGGTTACCATAATGACAAATATATGTTACTCATATGAGACTACATACAGTCAGGGCCAGAAATATTGGAACAAGGATAACTGTTTTGGCAGTTGGCCTCTGTACACCACCACATTGAAGTTGAAAGAAAAAAAAACACACCCACATGGGAGTGAAGTCAGGACTTTCACCTGTAATTCAAGGGGTTTGACAAAAGTGGGGCACTACCCATTCAGGAAGTACAACCAGTGGCATACACCCCCCCCCCCCATCGTTGGTGGCTCATAAGTAATGGAACGAATGGCTGATAAGCAGCTGCATGGCCAGGTGTGGCTTGTTTCCTGGGTACCCCATGACCAATCAAGTAGATAAAAGGCCTGGAGGTGGTTCTGAGTGTTACATTTGCATTTGGTAGCTGTTCCCTGGAACTCCCAACATGAGGTCCAAAGAGGTGTCCATGCGAGTGAAGCAGGCCATCAGTAGGCTGAGGAAACAACATAAACCCATCAGAGAGATAGCAAAAACATTGGGAGTGGCCAACACAACAGTTTGGAACATCCTGAAAAAGAAGGAATTAACTGGCAAGCTCAGCAACAGCAAAAGGCCTGGAAGACCACAGAGGACAACTAAAGTGGATGACCGCAAAATTCTGCTCATGGTGAAGAGGAACCCTTTCACAACATCTAGCCAGGTCAAGAACGCTCTTGCGGAGGTAGGCATGTCATTGTCAACATCTACAGTCAAGAGACAGCTTTATGGATGTAAATACAGAGGCTTCACAACAAGGTGCAAACCACTGGTAACACTCAAGAACCGACAAGCCAGATTAGCCTTTGCCAGCAAACACCTGAAAAAAGCCTGCCCAGTTCTGGAATAAGATTTTTTGGACTCATGAAACCAAGATTAACTTGTACCAGAATGATGGGAAGAGAAAAGTATGGAGAAGGAAAGGAACAGCTCATGATCTAAAGCATGCCACATCATCTGTCAAACATGGTGGAGGCAGTGTTATGCATGGGCATGTATGGCTGCCAGTGGAGCCGGGTCACTGGTGTTTATTGGTGACCTGACTGCTGATAAAAGCAGCAGGATGAATTCTGAAGTGTATAGGGCTATACTTTCTGCTCACATTCAGCCAAATGCTGCCAAACTGATAGGATGCCGCTTTATATTGCAGGTGGATAATGACCCAAAATTCACAGCAAAAGCTACCCAAGGGTTTCTGAAGGCAAAGAAGTGGGATGTTCTTCAATGGCCAAGTCAGTCACCTGTTCTCAGCCCAATAGAGCATGCTTTTCACTTACTGAAGACAAGACTGAAGGCAGAAAGACCCACAAACAAGCAGCAGCTGAAGGCAGCTGCGGTGAAGGCCTGGCAAAGCATCTCGAGGGAGGACACTCAGCATTTAGTCATGTCTGTGGGTTCCAGACTTCAGGTAGTCATTGACTGCAAAGGATTTTCATCCAGGTATTGAAGGCGATCCTTCAGTTTGAAATGATGTTGGTTTGTTCCATTACTTATGAGCCACCAATGATGTGTGTGTGTGTATGCCACTGGCTGTCCTTCCCGAATGGTTAGTGCCCCACTTTTGTCAAACCCCTTGAACTACAGCTGAAAGTCCTGACTTCGCTCCCATCTGGATATGTTTCCTTTCAACTTCAATGTGGTGATGTACAGAGGCCAACTGCCAAAACAGTTATCCTTGTTCCAATATTTCTGGCCCTGACTGTATCTGTCTGGCACTCTAGAATAACAAAGATTGTGTGAATTTGTGCTAATATATCATAGTGTGTATAATTCAAAATGTTGTGTAACTTATACATTAGTTAACTAAATAAAATTATTTTAAGTGAACCACCAGAGGTATACTGCTCTAAAATACCTATTAAACAAGTTCAGTGAGTGTCAGAGTATTTTGGCTATATTGCTTTAGAACTCTTTTCAGTAGCATTTCCAATTAATGTTAATTTCTAACCAATTTTATATGGTGCAACAGTTGATGGCTGTGATCGCATATAACATTAAGTCATGGGTTTTGTTAACCACGGTTTGCTGCTTTAGCCATGAATTGTCTCACAGATGAGTAAACAAACTACGGCTTGTTTTCCCTATTTCTGATTTGTTTGTCCCCTGCCCATTTTACCATCCTTCAGAGCAGTTTCATTTTCAGGCTGCTGTTGCTTAGGTGCCTCTGCTTCAGCGGGAACAGTAGTGCAAACAAGCTAGGGATAAGCCACGGTTCTGTGTTCAGACATCACGGCAAGTCACAGCAATGAGCTACATTTCATATGGCAACAATAAGCTATGGCGTCTATTTGTGGATTGTAGCTAGTTAACAAACCATGGTTTGTTTATAGGGATGGGTTTGGACACAGTGACCTGGTTTATATGTAATGCTAACCCGTGGTTTATTTAACTCATGGGTTGTTGATTTCTGGATTGTTGTGATGTGCAAACCCAGTCCTGCTAACAAATCATGGTTTCTTAACTACAAACAACCCAGAAAGAGACCCCATGGTTTATTGTTGGGTTATGAACTCTGAGTTGTTTAAACCATGGGTTGTAATTACATGTGAACCCAGAACCATGTGTTGCTCATGGTGGTTTTGCTAGGCTAGAGAGCTGGTGCGCAAAAGTGGGCAAAAATACATGCCAGTGCTACAGCGTTGCAAAGGGATTTGGGATAGAGAGTGGAAGCAGGCAGAGGAGGAGGGAAACAAGCCAGTTGGATAGTCTGCCAGACAAGCCCTGGTAGTTCAACAAACCATGGGTTAAATAAACCATGGGTTACTGTTATGTGTGAATCAGGGCCATGACAGGCCAGATTTCAACAAACCACATCATGGGTTAGCGTTACATGTGAACCAGGCCAGTCTTAGAAGCATATAAACTGCCTTTTCCTATGGGAGGATTTGCAAGTATCAACAGTATCAAGCCTTTCTACGGGGCATATGAACAATCTTTCCAGAGTTAGGACTAAAGAATTTAGTACATACCAGAAGTTAGTACAAAGTAAAACTGGAAATTGGGTTACAGTGGAGAAGATAAAATGAAGAAAGGAACAAGATCAAATACAAAGTCCATCAGCTTGCCATAGCCAAATGCCATAGAATCTTTCAGTGTTAGTTTGATAACAGGAGTAGGCAAGAAGACAGGCACAGGCACACTGGGGTTGCAGTAGTCAGGTGGAAATCCAGTGATCAGGCAATTATTAAATGTTGACCAGGTTCATCCAGGGATGATTATGAAAGGCAGAAGCAGTATCACACTTGGGCAGTTCAAGGAATATAGCTCACTGCTAGCTTCTGTTTATCATTAGGAAGTGGTTTGTTGACTTTTGGGTTCCTGGTTTGATTTTGGGGGAGTACTGACATAAATCAAAACATATGTTAAGAGTTTAGGACACATCAGTAGAAAGTCTTAACATTAAAATATAGAACATGTCAGGCATTATATTGGGCAGGATCTAAAAGCTGATTAGACCAGGGGTGGTCAAACTTCAGGCTTGTGGGATCGAATTTTTTTTTTACTAGAACCCTAAGATCCACCAACGAGAACATGGTGTAAAAGCCATACACTTCGGCTGTATTTGGATGATTGCAATGGGGGAAGAAGCCATCATGACTTCTCCCCTCACCCATGCTGCGCTCATGACTACCATTTACATAATCCCCCACGATGCAGCATGGGTTTGCGTGTCAAATGAACCAGGTGCACAGCATGGTTGGGGTGGCTTCATACCCACCATACAACCTCCACTGTATGTTGTGGGTTTTAGGTTGGGTATGAAGCCATCCCTGCTGCACCGTGCGTCCGGTTTGGACGATGCGCCAACCCGTGCTGCGTTGCGGGGGATTATGCAAATGGCAGTCACACACACGGCACGTGCGGGGGCAGGGGGGAAGCCACAATGGCATCTTTCTCCATCACAATCATCCAAACCCAGTCTTTGACGTTGTTCACACGTCACACTAAGCCACAGTGGGTTGTCATTATGGGTGGTTGCAGGGTGGTTTAGCATAACATCCGAACCTGGACTGGTTTTTCCAGGGGTTTTTGCAAACCGCCCTGAGAACCCATCACTTGTAGGGTGGTTTAGGGTGGCTTGTTGTGATATCTGAACCTGTCAGGGTCTCTTCAGGGTGGGTTGTTTAGAATGGCAAGAGAGCCACCTGACGAGAGTAGCAAAAACCCTGTCAACTGCTTCTCACGAACTCGCTAATGATATCTCTCTATTACATCATCAAATGATACTAGTCAACTTACTCTTCTACTTTGTTACTTCCCTAGACAATGACACCTTTTCCCCACCTTTGCATACTTGCACAAATTTAATGTGTGTGTTTTTTCACCTTCAGGGAGATTTGCACATATTTAACTTTTTTTTCACCTTCGGGGAGATATGTTCAAATTTAACTTTATTCATTTATTTTCAGGAAATTTGAGCAAATCCGCTAAAGCTCAGTAACTACACTGTGCTTTAATGGATTTGGCTTGAAATTTGCATATGTTTACCCACTCAGTTCCTGCTCTGCCTTGAAATTTGTTTATGTTTAGTTATCCTGCTCACTGCTCTATAACCCTTATGTACATCTGACAGCTAGCAATGGAGACCTGTGAAGGGAAGCAACAAGCATGCAGGGGTAGGGGTAGCTGAAAGTGGCTAACGGCTGCAGGAGAGAAGGAGCTTTAGGGGTAGGTGTTATTACTTCAGTTGAATGTGAAGCAGCCTTTAAAAAATAAGGTGTTTGCTAGCAAGGGAGAGGGGGGATATCGGTATGCTTGGCTAAACAGTGGGTAGGTGGTCTTGTGCCCTTGTACTTGCCCCAGACCTTGGAGGGAAAAAAAATGCAAATGCGTTCCTGCATTCATAGGGGCTCAGAAAGTTATTTCCTTTTGCGATCTGATGCAGGAGTGTGTCGGGGCCGGGGGGGGGGGGGAGAGAGAGAGAGAGTTTTGCTCCAGAAGAACTGGTGGAGGATGAAATTAACAAGGATGCTGACAGCGAGGCGATATGGCTATGCTGGGCTCTGTAGCAGACAGGCAGTCTTATGGTCCTGTGCACTTGTGCAAGACCCCTAAAATTAAAAAAGCGTTTAAAAAAAGTTCCTGCATTCATAAGGGCTCAGAAACTTACATTCCTTTGGCGGAAGGTGGGAGCAGTTTCCCTTGTGAGCCGGCAACCCCAGCGGGTCAGTGGCGGAAAGGGTGCTGATGTAGGGAACAAGGAAACAATGTCTTCCACAAAGGCTCCTGGGATATGTCCAGCAGCTAGGAGGACTAAGAGGGACTGAGGGAGAAAGAAGCAATGGCAACCTACTGGGCAGGCGATCATCTGTCAGGAGTAATGGACAAGCCATACACATACCCACCATGGATTATTTTCAGGGTAGCTTAGTGTGATGTGTGAACTCACACTTTGACTTAAATAATTCTTAGCTTAGGTGTTCATTTTGGATACCAGAACTGAACAGAGCTCAGAGTCTGTCCATGCACACATCCACTCCTGATTACCCCAAGCTTTATTTCAGCAGTACAATTTAGAGTGGGGGGCAGGGCAGGGCAGGGGTCATTTTGTTGTTGCTATTTTTAAACAGTTGGGAATCAGAAATCCTTGCTGATTTACTTCAAATTACCCAGAGATCTACCAGTAGATCCAGATCTGCTTTCTGCTCACCTTTGACTTAAGACTCATTCAGTGGGATTGTGCGGGCCCAGTGGAGTTCTTGTCTCTCTTCTTTGAACTGCCATATCACAAACTGCTTTGAAATTCTCCAGCAGCAGTATGGAGATTTGCTGTTTAAGAAACACAAGTTTAATGCCCCCATGGGTTCACTGAACTAGTTCCACGGATCTTTGGATTCTGGCCATTATATCCCATATTCTTAGCTTTACATAGGTATAAGGGTTATATAATGTGATTTTTTTTTCTAAATGGAGCATTAATTTTCTATTTTTTCATATTTGGAAATAGTGTCAGGATAGAAAATACTTGAAATTTAGAGCTCTTGATAATGAGAAATTGACTTGTAAAAGCATTTTCTTTTCCTTGACTAAGTTGTCCCATATACATTATACCAGCCACATGTGAGCTCTTTATCTGAGAGCAGCTGTTTCTGTAATTAGGCCCTGCTCACATGGTTGGTCAGTTAAATGTTCTCTCAGCCATGTGGCAGCTGTTCATAGATAAGCAGTACTGGGAGAATATATAAAGGCCACCTGAAACAGGTTTGTTGCAGTGTTTTGATTTGACTAATAGTTACTCACTGTTCAACTAACAGAGGAAAATTAACATTTCTCTTCTGAGAAATAATCTAACTTCCATATCCTAGACCAGCTCCTTAATTGCTTTGATGCCTGATTATTCCTGTTGTGCCTGTGTCTTTCTTTGAGCATGAAAAACTTACTTGGCAGTTATGTATTATGACAGAGCATGTCCTATATCTTGTTGAAATGATTTAACTATTGATTGCAGAATTTGAACTTCTAATCCTTTACATTGTTTCAACTATAAATTAAATATTTCTACATCTGTATAAAATGTACTCAGATTAGAAACATTTTTCATTGATTGCATTGGCAAATTGAACATAATCCTGTTAGTATTTTTGAATTCAAAAGATAAATGTTTCCAATATTTAATGTGGAAAAATTATTCTTAATTTATATTGATGTGTAAAAAAGTATATAAAATTCCAGAGAAATTTCATAGTATTTACACTGATGGCATCCAATGTTTTTTTTTTAAGTTTCCACTTTTGATAACTTGATTTTGTTATTAAATTTATATGCTGTCTCACATAAGAGAAATCTCTTAAGTTTTTCTCATACTGATTTGTAGCCCATACGGTACTCAAGACAGTTGAAGGTTGCACTGAAAAATTATGAAGGACTGAAGTTCAAAATGTTTTTTAAATGTGTATATTGGCAATTTTTGAAAATAAAACAACCGCCATTGCAACCTCTGAACTACACTAAATCTTCTCCAGGGAACTTTTACTCTTACCTCTCATGCTGACTTGTCTCTCCTCTGTCTGTTCAGCAGTGGGAGACATTTAGTGAACGCTCTTCAAGCTCACAAACTCTGACCCAATTTGATTCTAACATTGCACCAGCTGATCCTGTAAGTCAATCACTTAGCTTGCTTGTTTGAAATTAATTTTATTAACTCCAAAAATTTCATTAATTGTATTTTGTCTGTTAATGCATGATTCTACAATGCTTGGTTGGGAGTGGTGGCAGACTTTAATTTTATTTAAGATTCATTAGAGAAATCTTGTCTTTGTTCACCACTTCAAATAGAAAAGTAGAATATTTTAGGAATGCAAGGATAAAATGAGATCTGTTCATTTCTAGAGTATTCTCACTGTATAGAATGTTTTCAGATTATTACTCATTTCAGCAACCCTGAGAAATACTGTTTTTTTAACACTTGTATAGCTTGTTAGCTGCCTTGTTCTGAAAAATTTAATTGAAACAAGAAAATACGGTGACTTGCCAAAGGCCACCATGACCAAAGATACCCAGGGCAATCTAGGTTATCTAGATCCAGCTCTCTATCCATTGTACCCCAAAGGATACACACGCGCGCGCACACACACACCTTTATTATGTGTACCTCATAAGCTAACAACTTCTTTTCTCTGTTGGACTGCTCCTGAGTACATGCATTCAGTACTGGCCACTATGAGCACAACCACATGATAGATGCCTCTTCTCCACGTGATCTTGCACACAGGAAGGCTGGCCTATATGGTATAACTGACCCTAAGACAACTGATACTCTATCAAATCATTTATATTATATCTTCTATTCTAGTACAGTGTTTCTCTCAGTTTTTGGGCACAGGCTCACTTGCAATCTTACTCTGCCCTCAAAGTCCACCAGCCCACTGGCACATGATTACACAGAATCTTTGCATAGAGCTGTATATATGCGGTTCACTGCTTTATGCATATGAATCTGTAAATTGGGGCATAAATTTCACACTGTCATTACAGAACTAGAGAAAGGTATCTCTGACCGCCCCTCAAACCAGCCAGGGAAGGAGTCCGAAGTGGGGAAGAACTGCGGTGGCTAAAAGTTGCTATATGTTCCCTGACTCTGCAGCTTCCACAGCTGGTATGTTAAACCTGCTGAGAGGAAAGTGGAACTGCATGCTCTAGGACAGCCTCCCCCAACGTGGTGCCCTCCATATGCTTTGGACTGCAACTCCCAGCATTTCTGACCATTAGCTGTGCTGGCTGGGGCTGATTGGAGCTGAAATCCAAAACATCTGGAGGTTACTAGGTTGGGGAAGGCTGCTCTTAAGACCTCCCTCTCTGGAACTTGGCACTCTGCCCATTGCCCATCTGTCAGGTATTGTGCTCCCCCCAGGATGGCCTGCTCCCACATTTTGACAGTCACTGCCTTAGAGCCCCTTTTGCTGAGTATGATACAAGAAGTACAAGAAGATGTGTCTCAACTTTTATCTAAATTATGTAGTTTTAGCTATAGTCAGCAACAAACATTTTCTGAAATGTGGAAAACATTTCTTGTCCAGTTGGTAGTTGTTTTTTTTAAGGAATGCGGAAAGAAAAGGGATTGATAGTAACATTGTGTCACTTCAGGTCACAGGGAGCAACCTTTTTATTCCCAGACTTTGCAGAGTTTGATCTTTCCTTCTTCATGATACACTTATCTAGTTAGCATTGTTTATTTTCAGAGTCAATAACTGGCTTAGAAGATGCACCAAAGCAGATAAGAAACAGCCTTTCTACCTCCACCTTTGATCTTGGAGGGCCAGAAATGGACTGTTTATGCTAAGGTTTTCTCACCGTACAATAAGACGTGTTTGTAGTGCGATATGCCCTAGCAGCTGCTTCTGTACCATCAACATCAGTATATCTACCTCACCAAATTACTAGAGATAAGCCACATATGTCTCTGAGCAAATTATTTAGAAATGTGCAGAATATCGTGTGCAAACTGTTAAGGGAAATGTCAGGCATTTGTTTAGTAAACTATGCCAGTAGACATTGCTGTGATGATGATCTGCACTATGCAGAGCAGACATTTTTCCAAAGTATGATCCTATGTGGCTTGCCAGCAAAAGAGCTACCCACTTCAGGATGATCACAAAATGTGGGTGGAGATAACTGAAGCACAATATTATGCCAGTCACTGATTAAGAGCATATATGAATTTTAAAGAGAGAAGTAATACCTCTGGTTGGCTTACGTGTGTATGCTGGGCTTAAATTAAATGATGTTGGTGTGCTGTGTTACATGCCCACATTTGGAGTATTTTATCTGTGTGAAAAGAGTGAAAGACAATAAGAGCATAACTTCACCATCACACTTCCTTATTGCTACACAAACTGAATCCATTTTCTGCTAATATTGTAAATGGAAGTGCAATGTTGAAGATATGGCACATGCATATTTGCCTCTCTGCAAGCGCTATACAAAAATTTCAGCAAAAGAGAAATGCAACCCGCCACCCCTAAGAGAATGCATAAATTCTATTTATATAGCACAGATCATATGCATGACACTTTGAAAGAATGAAAGGACAGGGATTCAAGCTTTTAATGGAAAATGTTATAAGCAGTATGTCTAAACTTGGAATAAGTAATTGGTTTAAACTATAAATAAGTTTTATCCATCTCTATCTTAGGATACTGCTATTGTTCATCCTGTTCCTATTCGAATGACTCCAAGCAAAATTCACATGCAAGAAATGGAGCTGAAAAGAACTGGAAATGGTAAGAGTTGCTAGCAGTTACAGTGTTGAATAATAAGTAAAGAGCCAAGCATCAGTTTTCACAGGCATAAATTAGGTATTGGTTGAAAACTTAATGAGTGAAAAGTGCATTCATTTCAGAACTTACTGAGGTCGTCACACTGTGGTTCTTGAAGGAATCAATATTTCTGTCCCATTCACATAACATAACATAGTGTCAAGTGAATTGTAAGCTTTATGGTATATATCTGTTTTGCAAATAGAAGAAGCTGCGGAACTTCCTTGGGCAGATTTTAGCATTGGAAGAGGTTTAGAAATTTAACACTGAAGTGCAGTGACTGCTTGGGATGTTTCTACCACCTTGAAGATGGTATCTGACATTAAGCTTGCTTGCCCACTGTGTTCTTCCTCTGGGGCCTTTTTCTCCATCCAGTTGCTATTTGAGATTCATCTGCCTGGGGTGCAGGACAGGATCCTCTGTTGCAGTCTCCAGGTTGTGCAGCTCTCATGCTTAGGAGGCCTATTTGTCCCCCTTTATAATGGATTTTTAGTCTTGTAAACTCTTAAAGCTGTTTAATGGAACATGTTGTAAGGCTTCATCATTTTGCTAATATTATTTTTTATTAAACTTTCAACTACAGACATTTGTATCTAAAAAGGAAACACAGAACAAACATAAACATCTTATCTGTGATAATTCTGTGATTTATTACATTTCTGTATTGCCCAGTGGCCTAAGCGCTATGGCCAGTTCGCAAAACAGAGCTTAAAACCATAAAATACAGAACATAATAAAACATAACACAAAGCCTTAAAAAGTTAAAACAGCAAAACAATAAAATCAACAGCAGTGCAAAATTCTAAAAACACAGTGTTGTTTTTAAACAAAAAACGAAAAAACAAGGACTAAAAAGCCTGGGAGAGAAAAAAAGATCTTCACCTGATGCCAAAAAACACACAAAATAGATAAGCCTCTCTGAGGAGACCATTTCATAACTAGAGGCCATGTCTCAGTGATAGAGCATATGATTTGCATGCAAAAGGTCCCAGGTTCATCTCCAGGTAGGGCTGGAAAAATCCCTGCCTGAAACCCTGGAGAGCCGCTGCCAGTCAGTGTTGACAGTGCTGGGCTCGATGGACCAATGGTCTGACTCGGTATACAGTAACTTCCTATGTTCCTATAACTAGGGTGCTGTCACTGACAAGGTCCTCTCCTTATTAGCCATTCACGTCTCATTTGGCACCAAAAGGAGGGACTCTGAAGATGATGTGAGGGTGCGGGCAGTTATATATGGGGGGAGACAATTCTCCAGGTGACCCAGCCCCAAGCCATTTAGGGCTTTAAAGATTAATACCAGCAGTTTGGACAGGGCCCAGAAATGGACTGGAAGCTAGTCACGAAGAGTCGGACACGACTGAACTACTGAACAACAACAACAATACAGCTGTATCAGCAAGTCCCTTTTAACAGTCTCACTACCCTATTTTATAACAGCTGAAGTTTTTGGACTGTTCTCAAAGGCAGCCCAACATGTAACATGTTGCAGTAAATGAAAAAGAGAGATTACCAGAACATGAATAATTCTAACTAGGTGAGCTTTCTGTGTCCAGATAGGGTCATAGCTATCAGGCTAAGCTGATAAAAGGTGCTCTGCGTCATGGAGGCCATCTGTGTCTCCAGTTGCTGTGCTTGCTCCAAGGACATTCCAGTCTATGAACCTGGGGTGCAAATCAGTTGTGTGGAATAGCATCTGCCAGTGGAGTGGCTTCTTCCTACAGCTCCTGCACCCTGCTGAATCCACTCAAGTGGTTGTGGAACCCTCCGGAGCAGATTTTGCGGGCCCGTGGAATGCCGGAGGAGGGAGGAAAGGATAGGAAAGGTCTGTTGTGCAAGCACAATTCCATTTGTGCAAAATTGGGTATAGCCTTTGATCCTTTAGTGGGGAGTGCAACCCCTTCCAGAAGAGGCTGAGCAGTACCTCCATATTGTCTGGATTGAGTTTCACTTCATTGGCTCTCATTGCCCATTAGCGCACCCAGGCAGCAATTCAGAACACCCTCTGCCTCACCTGGATTTGATGAAAAGGAGAGAGCTGGGTGTCATCCAATACTGGTGACACATCAGTCCAGTGGTTTCACATAGATGTTGAGCACAGCATGGAGAACAAAATTTCCTCCTTACGGCCACGTCAGAGCAGAAGAGGTGAGAGAGGAGCTACGAAGCCTGAGTCTCGTTCACATAAATATTGCTTAGTGTTAAGTCTTAGAAGGCCACTGTTTCTGGGTCTATGTTACAGGTTTGTTGGGAGGCTAAAACATGGGGGGGGGGCTGGAGCGATAGTACAAAAAGTAATATGAGTTCAAGAACATGTATAATTTTCATTGGAATAGCTTTCCATTAAACTTTGCACACCTTTGTACAGTCAACTGAAAATACCTGCATTGGCAATGGGATTTGAATAAAAATATGGAAGCGTGACTTTTCATAGCATTTTCCTATTGCTTATAATACCTTTTCTATAGTAGTGATTTTAATATTCCTAAAAATATAGGTTTGGATCTGAACTTTCCTTCCATGAATGGAACTGAGTTCATGTTCATGGAATGGGGCTTTCCTGCTTCCTTCGTCCCCCTACAGCACCTGCGCCTCCTGAAAATCTGCTCATGTTGGTGCAGGGTATTGTGGGATATCTTGGGCAGTATCCAATACTGCTCATGCACTAGTGGAAACCACCACTAGCACAACAGGAAGCTAGCACTTCCTAAAACAACTGGAAACAAGTTAAAAAACACTAACTTTCATAACGGAATAGGTAAGTGGAGTTAGCAGAAGGGAGCTCCAATGACCTGTCCCATTCTGGAATCGAGCTTTTCTGCTCATTTCCAGAGTTGCTCTAGGAAGCATTAGCTTCCTCTTGTGCTGGTGGTGGGTACTGCTTGCGCAACGCAAATAAAGGTGGTGCAGTGGAGAAGAGCGACAGTGGCAGCACTGGATACTTCCCAGTGTGGAGGCTGCAGATGGAGTTGGGAGTTGGCATAAATAACACACATGAACAGAAGAGCAACTTCAGACCCAAGCCATAGTGCTTAGAAATATATTGTTTCGCATACAATGTCAGACTCTCAGTATTAACTGAAACTTTCCATCCGAAGAGACGTAGATAAACCTATTACTACTCATTTTTTTTCCTTTTTAGATCACATGAATCCCACGAGTCCTTTACTTGTGAAGTCCCCTGATCTTGCAGAAGAAAGTAAAATGAGTTCATCTGTAAAATTTGTAGGGGGAAATACAGTTGGCAAGTATCAGTGTTTACTTTCCCACTAAGATGTTAGCCTGTCCCTGCAAGCCAATACTAACTTGACTATCCTAGTATATTGTTCCATTAGAAAATAACCTATGCTATTTTTACCTAAACTGTACTTTTTCTTAGATCTTGTACTTAAGGCTGTTTTCCAGTAGTTCACTCTTTCACCCTGACTAATCAGATACTCTGCTGAAAATGTAGTCCCATGGGACAAGCAACAGTATTTTGGGGAAAGGTTTTCTAGATATTAGCAGCCGCTTATATCCTAATGCTGTCTTTGAGCAGTCTGAGTTGCTTCTCATGTTAAATTACTGAAATGTGAAGATTAATCTATTTGCAAGTTTTCAGTAGCACATATGTTTTCTCCATTGTGTAAACATGATTTAGGAAACCAGTACATTCAACAGCTACTCAATCTATGTTTGTGGCAGTGGAAAAAACATACAAACTTTGCAAAGTACACATAGATTCATCTTTGTATTGGAAAAAATAAATGTGTGAAGTTTCCTTCAGGGGTATACTCAGGGTGGAGTTTACTTATCCCTCCTTTGCAAATTTCAACCACCCTCATGCCCTCCTGGGCCCTCTTTATTCATATCCCAAGGAGTGTAAGGGATGTGATTCCTGCTGTGCCAGTGGGATCTGTGCAGAGGCATCCACCTATATAGTTACTCTAAAGAGCATACCATCAGTTGCACCGTTAGGGGTGAACTTTGGACCAAACAACTATCAGTGACAGAGGATGCGGCTGGCACCTCAGTGGCAGATCTGCCCAGCATTCGCACCAACATGGGAGTACCAGGGTTGATACTTATTATTATTATTATTGCAACATTCCTTTTTTTAAAAAAACCTACTTAGAGTGGTTCGATGGCCAGCCAGAGGCACTTTGCAGGTAATAGCTAGCAGACATGGCTGGAGCTTCACTGTGTGCCTGGCCATCTAATCTCTGTAAAAAGGTTTTTTAAGGAAAGAAAAAGGGACGCACTTCCTACTGCTGTTGGTGGAGGAGGAGAGTGAATGACCAAGGCAGTGTCTAAGAAGAGGTGGACTGTCCAGGATGGTGCAGTGAGGGACAAAAAATCGTGGATCAGCCAGGGCAGCAGGAAGGACACATTACCCAAGGCCCCTCAAACTTGCCAGTGCTCCTGCATACCTTTCCCCTGGGAGTATGCTAAATAGATGGCTACAAGTTGCAAGGTTTGGATTTTTTGCATGCATGCATCCCCCACAAGCATGGGAGCAACTGTGCCACTGAAGTATATGTGAAAAGGGTTTTATAATCTAGATGGTGGAATCTAGTGCACACCTGTAGGTGGACTAGGAATGCTGAACTACAGTAGTGATTGTGAAAATATAGAACCGGGGTTGGTAGGTATTGTTGATCAATCCAAGGAAAAGTGTGTGATCTCGTATATAGTGAGGAGGGGGCAGATTCATGGTAGGAAAATGCTTGTGTGGAAACTTGTTTTGCTGACCAATTTTGTGTCAGTTATGCTCAACATATTCTTGTTTTAATTGATGAACGTCTAAGCTTTATAGCTCTGTAGAATAATCAGGACATGACTAATCAATAAGCAGTGTGAGATTTTATTTTTCTTATGCCAGCAGATGGTTACAGCAGCTCAGATTCCTTTACTTCAGACCCAGAACATATTGGAAGCACTGTAACTAGACAACGGTAATTAGTTGCTTAAATATTAAGGATGTTGAAGTAGTATACCCTTCCCTCAACCCCACCCACCCTGCAACCTATCCCCCCAAACATGCATTAGTCTGATCAATCATTCTGTGATGGTAATTTAAGTGAATTCATAGTTTTTGGTCTTCAACTGGTTGGTCAGAGCAAATTGCATCATCTCTATTTTCTGTTTGCATGGTATTGACACAAGAGTTGATGCACCCTTTCCTAAGTACATATTTTCATAGAATCATAGAACAGTAGGGTTGGAAGGGGCCTATGAGACCATTGAGTTTCTGGTATAGAAGTTCATAGGACTGAACTCTTAGTAACAGCAAGCAGTGAGAAGTTAAAATACTCACAGAAAGACAGTTTAAGTAATTAGGTCACTGAGTTCCAGGAGAAGCTGAATTGAATAAAGAGAGCACAGTTATGCTTCAGTGATGATGTCATGCAGCCTGTTGACCTGTTGTGGTACTCAGAAATCTCAACTCTTGGCTAAATTGCTACTACATTTGTCTTGTCTTCTTTTTATGTCTCTGAGAATAATATTCTCACAGTATTTAAGTATTCTTGCAAGCTGTGTTCAGTTACAGCCAAACTATATGTTACCTATTTATTTAAACTGTGTTTATCCTGCTTTTCAGCCAAAAAGGCTCCCAGATCTTACATACAATACAATACCAAGATGGTATTGATCTTACATGGGATCAATACCAAAAAGACAGCCCTTGCCCACAAGACACAATCCAAAAGGAAAAGGGGATGGCGAGGAAAGGGAAAAAGTAAACTTGGGCATCAGTTCTTAAAGTTGTGAAGTTCTTATAAGCAACTTCAATTAAAACAGTTGAAGGAGGGACCTACTATAACTGGTCTTTCAGAAGAGCTGATAGAGCCCTGCAGTCCCATCTTTACCTCTGCTACAGTCTGATGGAACTGAATGGCTGCTGCTAGACAACAGTTGACGGAGGAGCACGGTGCAGCTGGTCTCAAAATAAAGCCAATGGAGAAGCTCTGTAGCCTGTATTAAAGCCCCTGATGCAGTCTTTAATACAGCCTTCCCCAACTTGGTGACCTCCACTATAACTCCCATCGCACCCAGTGAAGGCTAGTTGAAAGGCTGCTTTAATATGTAATATGCTGCTACTTCTGCTTTTTCCTTACTTAAAATTAAATGGTGACCAAATCTGGATTGGGACCCTAGCATGAGACCAAAGGGTTAAGCCCCCTACCTCCATGGATCAATCTGGATCAGATCCTTTATGAATGGAGGCTTTCTTCTTATACAAATTGCAGAGGCGGGGGTATCTGAATTGGGACCGCAGAGAGTGAGGCAGAAGGTTAGGGCCTCCATCCCCCCATGCTAGGGTCCCAGTCTGGATTGGATCCTCCATGCCTAACTTATGAGTAAGGAAAAAGTATGGACTTAGCATGTAGCTATGCATTAACATGTAATTTGGCTGTTAATCACTGTTTAATTTTCTATTTGGCAGTGCAGACATAGAATAAGATAGATTTCCTTTTCTGAAGTGACAGTGGGCAACGTACAGATCTGTCAGTTCAGATCTGTGATCCACTAGAGCACTGCATGCATGCATGTATTTAGTAAACTTGTAGTACCCAATGTTGTGATGCAAAGTTGTAAATTGCAATGGCAGGATACCTGAAAGGCCCAGAATCAAGAGGAAGATTGAACAATCCCAAAATTATTTTCCGATGTCACCAAGAACGTACTTTGGATATTCTTTTTATGCCATTTGGTGAAAATAGTTCACCATGTGGTAAAAATTGTTCTCAGAAATAATACTATCATTCTGGTGTGATAGATCCATGTGAGAACAGGCCCTGGATGTTGAACAAGGTGACTATTCCCAATCTAGTTTATTTTACTCTAGGAATGCACATATCTTTGTTGTAGAATGGATGGTAATTTGCAATTCAGCACAATGGTTTTCAGTTGTCTTAAGATTTGTGAGCTACAGTTTGCAATAGAATTTCTGTAGTTCCATTTTTTTGCAGGTCACATTCAGGGACATCTCCAGATAATGCTGCTCCACCTCCACCACCACCAAGGCCTCATCCCTCACACTCAAGATCATCCTCTTTAGACATGAACAGGACTTTCACAATTACTCCAGGTAGGTGTAGTTCAGATTCTTAGGTTAAAATTTACAAAGTCAATTTAGTGTATTTTTTCTTATAGAAAAAATGTGTCGAAACACATGCATTGGCTTGATGCACCGTTTTTTTCTTCTAGTGTATCCAGAACTGTATCCATAGACCAACTTCCAGAACACTTTATGAATCTGGTGAAGTAGACAGCCTGTGGTCACTTTTCTAGAACATGTTAGAAAAGTACATCAGTTTTCTTGAACTATCAACTTCATAGAAAACTTATGGAAAAATACTTGCTATATTCATAAATTCTGGACTTTGCAGTTCAGGAGAGGTTGTGTAAGGTGGGGTGCTTAATCATGATCAGTGTTCTTAAAGAAGTTTTCTAATTGAATATCAGTCCTAATCATGTTTACTCAGAAGTGAGTTCCATTTGTTACAGAGGTATTCACTCCTAAGTAAATATGCTTAGGGTCACAGCCTTAGGGTGCAATCCTATGGGGATAGGTGGCTGCCTCCAAACTCGGAGGCGACCGCCTATCCAGTGCAGGGCAGGAGAAGCATGGAGGGGATCAGCCCCTCCAGTCTTCAGCTGCCCTGCATTTGTGGCTAGAGAGCCAATTTCGATTTTGGCTGTCTAGCCATGGGACCTCGGAGTGTGGGAAGCGACAGACGGACGACAGGTAGGATGTGTTCTACTGGCATTTCCGACTTCCCCACCCCAACACGCCCCCAGGAACACCCTGTTTTTTATGCTCAGCACTCCTCTTCCAAGTGCAAGGCCATTCTGCCCTGATTATGAGGCAGCGCAGGAAGTGGGGAAAGTCAGTCACCCGGGAACTGACCTTGGAGCGCAGGCTCCAAGGTCAGTTCCCAGAAACCCACATATCCTAGGGCCGTCTAGTTGCTGACTAGCAGCCATAGGATTGCTCCCTTAGCTACTTAAATCTTAAAATCCTCTATGCCTTAAAATGGTCAGCTGGGTTATGTGCCTTGTAACACCAGAGTAACATTATAATCTATACTAGAGTTATTAGACCTTATGGTAACTTTTTTGAAAACTTTTTAAAAGTCATAGAAACATTACCAAAAGTTTCTAAGTAAAATATTGTATATGTAGATTGGTTGGTGAATGTGTTAGAATATTTATCTACAGTGTGCTTTTTTTTTTTTTTACTGAAGATTGCTCATAGCACTCAAGGTAATGTGACTGGAAATGTATCTATGACTGTTTTATAAGTAAAGTTCAGAGTCCTGTTGGGTAGTCCACTTGCCTATTTAGAATGTTGATTTGTAGTGTTGAGGCAGTTTGAAGGAAGGCTGTGTTGGGGCATAGGGTCATGTACATAACCTGGGGGTAGAGGACTAGGGTTTGCATCCTCAAATATAGTAACATATCTTGTACAAGAAGCATTTCAGCAAAGAAAACACCCAGACATTTAGTCTGCAGTTTGTTGTAATGTACTTTATTTTTTCCTGCTCTCCACTTGAGGCACCTTGCGAGTATAATCCACTGCATGTTTATTCAGAAGTATGTCCCATTGAGTTAAGTGGGGTTTACTCCTTAACAAGAATACATAGTATTGCAGCATGTGTGGTCTAGATTAATTAGCTAATCTGAATGGGTTAAATGAGCAGAGAATCTTGCCTTGGGGCCCAGGTTTTTGAACCTGCTGAGCTTTGTGTCAAGGCATTATGGTGCCTTGGGTATCAGTGCACCCCTGGCCATCTTTCTTGGTGCCCTACTTAGTCTTTTGGGCAGGTGCCTCCCATGGCCACGAACTTGTAGTAGTGCCCAGGAAAGTTTCTCAAATTGTCAAATGTGCCCACAGGACCAGAAAGTTTGCCTACTTCTGCCTTTAACCATATGACTGACTGAAAGTAGAATTGCAAATACTGCTGAAGCATGATTACCATATTTGAAAACCTAAAAGTCATATTGGCTCTTATCTAAATCCTGTTGCCTTGTAGGTCAACAGCAGACTGGAGTGATTGCCTATCCCCCTGCAGTGCCTCCAAGGCCTCAGCCTTCACAGGTATACTTTTATTTCTTTTAAACTTATAACTTACAAGTTAATGGCATCTTTCATGGCATTCTTGTAATGGCTGTACTATCATTTTCATTGTACTCTAAAATGCTATTGCAGTCTCAGTTAGCTGATGTTGAGTTTCTCTGAAATGATCTGAGTTTCAATTTGAAACATAGTAACGGATATGAATTGTAAGGTTTGCGTCTAGAAATGGCAGAGTTGTTTGGAATGCAGCAACAAGGAGGCTAGTCCACCACAAAAACAATTTGTGTGGCTTGGACACTGCCGTATATGAACAACTTATGTGTGATGCGTTGCATAGTAGTAGTTCAAGTGACTACTCTTCGGTTTGCTATTTATCACCATCTCCAAGAAACTTAGTATATCAAACATGCTTATTCTGTCTTACCCTCACAACTTTGAAAGGTAGATTACTTTGATAAATGATGAGTGATCCAAGGTTCTCAGGGAGCTTTATAACTAAGCAGGCATAATATGAACCCTGGTCTCCACAGTCCAAATCAAACAACATTCCAATCCATGGATCCAATCAAACATTTTATCCATGACGCTGTAGTGACTACTAGTATGAATCTGGCGAAAAGATGGGAGATAAATGTAATGAACAAGTTTGGACAACACATTGCAGCTCATTGTGGGTTAAATAACCCACAGCGAGCTATATTGTCTACAGGGCCCACATGGGGGTTGTTGTCATGCAGACCCAGTGAGCTTGGGTTATGTGAGGAGTAAACGAAACAGATCATGGGTTATGTGAAGGTTGTTTAACCCTTGCATAACTTTCTCTCACCGAGTTCACATAACCCCTGAGCAGGGATTGAATATTCAAAATGGTGTTTTTGGCCCCTCTGTCATAGAAAGAGGAGTTGGGTACAGTGGTTGTTATTATTTGAGTCTTATAATGCATACAGCAAGGGTAGGAAAGAGTAGATTAAATTGAATACCCTTGAAAACTATTGTCTACCAAATGTGTTACAATACAATAGGTCAACACTGTCACTCATGCCCATGCAAACTTAAAGCTAGTTCAGCAAGTAGGAATGGTACAGTCCTCATTCAGTTGCACTACCCCAGAAAGCAGATGGGCATCCCAGCGCATACAAGTTCTTGACATGGGAATGTACTGAAGTATACAATCAGCCACATGTTTTATGAGGCTGCAAAGTCCATGAGCAATGTGTTGAATGTAAGTCAGTTTTCACAGAATAAGTTTTATTCAGACTACTTTATATGTTTATATAGGAGAAAACAACCTTGACAAAATAAACATATGCCACTTACAAGTTGACAAATTATCCAAAATGTCTCCCTTCCTACAAATTTCTTACTCCCTTTTCCTAATCCCCAAAGTGCCTTAAATATTCAGGTCAGTTAAATAACCTTTTAAAAAAACATGTTTTCTTGGTTAGCATCCAAACAAACTTTCTTAAACAAGAATGAAATTAGAAAATTTTGGTAAATTAATCTGTTGGGTTTTTATTGTAGGCTGGAGGTCATGTTCATCGCCCAGCAGATGCTGAAGGTCTAATAGCTCATACAAGTACCTCACCTCAACAAATACCAGAACAGCCAAACTTTGCAGATTTTAGCCATTTTGAGGTTTTTGCTGCATCAAGTGTAAATGAAGACGAGGATGAAGAAACTGACAAACACCCAGAAGTTGTGCAGGTTAGCATAAAAATTAATATATTTTCCTAGTATGTTATACACAAGTAGCTCTTAACTGCTGTCCTGCTATGTTAATGTGGTAGTATTTAATCCCATGATCGAATGAACAATGGAACCCTAACATTGGTAGCATTAGATGTTACTGTAACAAACAGGATCCACAATGCTACTTTGGGCCCAAGGTCTTGGGCACGTCCAGAGAAATACTGGACTTCTTTTAACTGCCAAGCCATGTGCCATATCACAAACTGCTCTTAAAAATCTCCTTCATTTAAACAAGAAGGGGATGGAGTGGTGAAGCGGACTCTGCCTGCTTTGCTTTTCTGTTGTCTTCCCTGCACAGGGAAGGCAATGGAAGGGTGAAGCGACTGAGCTCTCCCACCCGTTCTCCACTCTGAGGGGTTGGGGCCCAAGGCCCTGCAGGGCAAATTGGCCAGCTTGATGGGCCAAATTTGTCCCACAGGCCGGAAGTTCCCCATCCCTGCATTAAAACATAATCAGATAGCAGAGGAGACCCAAGCTAATCCAAACGCCTGGCAAAAAAGGGAAGTTTTCACCCCCCCAGCAAAAACCCAGAGGGGGGAGTAAACCAAATTCTGTTAGGGAGGGAATTTCACAGTCCCTGCCAATGGTACCTCCAACAGTAAGAAGATGTGGAGCAAGGTCTCAGATAAGAAATGCAGTGGGCGGGGAGTTTCATGTGATAAGAGGCAGTCCTTCAACTATCCTGGTCCCAAGACCATGTAGGCCTTTTCAAGTTATCAACAGCACTTGGAATTGAGACCAGATGTGAACTGGAAGCCAGTGGAGATAAACTAAAGCTAGAATAATATTGTCGAAGAAGTGGACAAATCTGACTGATACATTTGGCTTAGTTTCTTGATGCTGTTCAAGGACACCCACACCTACAGTGCGTTACGTTCTAATCTAATCATTTGTGGAATTCCCTCCCCAGGCAGGTCTTCCTGGAGCCAACCTTTTGGTGCCACGTAAAGATATTTTTACTCTCCTAGGCTTTTTAATGTATTTTTTATTTTAATAGATTTTTGTAACTGCTCTGAACATTCTGCTAAAGGGCAGCCTATACATTTGTTGAAGGCATATGTGACAATAGCCAGATTTGCGTTATCTAGAAAAGGGTGCAGCTGGTACACTAACCGAAGAAATATAAAGCCTCATACAACAGTGCTTCTGCTCATTGGATTCATTGTGTTCTGGCTGTTATGTGCCTGGCTTCAAGTAGTTAAATGCAAATGAATATGCATTTGTTATTAGCTGAATGTAAATGTCTGGTCTCACATAGTTTCGTAAGCCTGAAGAGCATTTGAATTATTGCCTGCTTGCCATACTGGATTTCCGAGTTCTTTCTTTCTCTAGGTAGAAAACCCCCCTGATTCTGCAGGACCTCTTAGAGTTGCCAAAGCAGATGGAAGACTTGAGGACAAAGCACCTTCTAGTACTCCTGCAAATGCAGTATGTAAAATGTGCAACTATATACCTACTTTCAAAGTGAATATGCTTTAAAAAATTATTTGCAGTTACAACAAAAGGGAAAAAACAACGAACAATAAAAAGAACATAAGAAAAAAAGCATATCCATTCACAGTAACTATTCACAACACTATTAATTTAAAAATATAATATTCATTTATTTCATTTCTGTACTGCCCAATAGCCAAAGCTCTCTATACCGCCCAATAGCCAAAGAATAAAAGACTCCACACTTCTGTTTAAATATATACATTAATATAAACAGTCCATAAGCAGTCTAAATAGGCATCTAGATGAAACTGACAAATACAGTATATATGTTCAGATGCAGCAAGACCAGTAATATCTTCAGACCATAAGTGATAGATATTTATCTGTCAAGACTTGATATAAAGATACTTTATAAAATGTATCGATAGTATAGAAAGCAGTACAGGTATCTCTATGAACGTTGATATTATTACTCTTGAATAGAATGCTTTCTTTCTTCCTTTATTAAATTTATTAATCGCCCATCTGGCTGGTCACCCAGCCACTCTGGACGATGTACAACATATAATAAAACAGTTTAAAACAATAAAATTCTACAATAAAAACATTTTCTAAAATACCCTAACCCACCCCAAATGCCTGCCTGAACAACCACGTTTTTAATGCATGGTGGAAGCTCATTAAAGAGGGGGCATGACGGAGTTCCTTAGGGAGGGAGTTCCATAGATTGGGGGCCACCACAGAAAAGGCCCTCTCCCTCGTCCCCACCAGTCTAGCTGTCCTGGCTGATGGGACAGAGAGAAGGCCATCTGAGGCTGATCTTGTTAAGTGGCCTGTCTGGTGTTGCTGGAGGCGCTCCTTAAGATAGGCTGGGCCAGAACCATATAGGGTTTTAAAGGTCAAAACCAACACCTTGAATTTGGCCCGGAAAACAACTGGTAACCAGTGCAACTCCTTCAGCACTGGAGTGATGTGATCTTGCCGGCAGCTGCCTTTAATCAGGTGAGCCGCCGCGTTCTGTACCAGCTGCAGCTTCCGAACCGTCTTCAAGGGTAACCCCATGTAGAGCGCATTACAGTAGTCTAAACGAGAGTAGACCAGGGCATGTACTACCGATGGGAGCAGATAGGAAGGAAGGGGCGCAGCCGCCGTATCAGATGGAGTTGATACAGCGCTGTCCGGCTCCCAGCCGACACCTGAGCCTCCATGGACAGCTGGGAGTCCAAAATGACCCCCAGCTGCGGACCTGGTCTTTCAAGGGTAGCCATACCCCATTCAACACCAGGTCAACATCCCCCAGCCTCCTCTTGTTTCCCACCAAAAGTACCTCGGTCTTGTCATGGTTCAGCTTCAGCTTATTCCTCCCCATCCAGCCACTCACCGTCTCCAGACATTTGGACAGGGATTCTACAGCCAACCTTGGTGAAGATTTGAACGAGAGGTAGAGCTGCGTGTCATCCGCATACTGATGACACCGCACCCCAAACCTCCTGATGATAGCCCCCAGCAGCTTCACATAGATGTTAAATAGCATCGGGGAGAGGATGGAACCCTGTGGCACCCCACAAGTGAATGGCCACAGGTCCGAAACCTCCTCTCCCAGTGCTACCCTCTGGTACCTGCCAGAGAGGAAGGACCGGAACCACCGCAATACGGTGTCTCCAATGCCCAACCCCTCCAGGCGGTCCAGGAGGATACTGTGGTCGATGGTATCAAAAGCCGCTGAGAGGTCGAGAAGAACAAGGAAGGAGCATTCATCCCTATCCAGAGCCCTCCTCATATCATCCACCAAGGCGACCAAGGCCGTTTCTGTCCCATGCCCAAGCCTGAAACCCGACTGAAATGGGCCTAGATAATCGGTTTCTTCCAAGTGTGCCTTCAACTGCATCGCTACCACCCACTCAATCACCTTACTCAAAAATGGCAGATTTGAGACTGGGCGAAAGTTGTTCAGAACTTGGGGATCCAAGGAGGGCTTCTTTAAGAGCGGTCTTATCACTGCCTCCTTGAGGGCTGATGGCATCACTCCCTCCTCAAGGGAGGTGTTCACCACCACCCTGATCCCCTCACCCAGTCTCTCTCCACAGCCCATAATGAGCCAAGATGGGCAGGGATCAAGTAAGCAGGTGGTCGGCCTTACAGATGAAAGCACCTTGTCCACTTCATCAGAAGGAAGAAGCTGGAACAGATCCCACAAAACCAATTTGCCACAGGCCGCCTCTTGCTCACTAACTGTATCCACAGTGTGCGGAATAACACTCATAATCTGATCAATTTTAACTGCAAAGTGTCTTGCCAAGGCCTCACAGGAGGCCTTAGAATGCTCCAGTGGTTCCAGAGCCACAGGACCGACCAGGCTTCGGACCACTTGGAACAGCCTCCTGGGACAGCACTCTGCAGACGCGATAGAGGCAGCATAATATTCCTTTTTTGCTGCCTTCACCGCCACGTGATAGGCTGAAGATACAGCTCTAGCCCGTGTCTGATCGTCTTTGGAGCGAGACTTCCGCCACCGGTGCTCTAGCCATCTCACCTCCTGTTTCAGAGCTCGTAACTGCGGATTGAACCGTGGTGCAGTCCGAGCCCTGTTCAGGGGGAGAGGGCGTTTCGGAGCCACCCGATCTAATGCCCCCCGATCTAATGCCCCAGTGATTGCAGCATTCCAGTCACCCACCAGGGTCTCGACCGAGTGGCCATTGGCGTGCTGCAGAGAATCCCCAAGTGCATTCAGGAATCCATTCGGATCCCATTTTAATGGGTCCTCCACCCCTGCGGAGGGGTTGTGGAACAGAGAAGTCTAACATCACCAGATACTGATCTGACCATGACAAGGGGGTGGTGGATATACCCCCGACTTCCAGATCACTCCCCGCTTCTCCAGAAACAAACACAAGGTCTAGTGCATGACATGGGTGTGCCCAGGTGGAATAGGATGCAGCTCCCAGGAAGCCATGGTCTCCATGAAGTCCCAAGGTGTTCCTGTGATGGCCTCCGAATGTACATTAAAGTCCCCCATCACCAATAAGTTAGGGGACTGTACATGCACATCAGAGACCACCTCAAGCACCTTGGCCAGGGAGTCAGTCGTGCTGCGGGGTGGATGGTACACGAGCAGAATCCCGGACTGCCCTTTGGGCCCAACCTCCAGTACATGCACTCAGCAACCTTGGTCTCCCGGAGAGGGGGTCTGGTGAAGACCAAGGACTCTCGGTAGATAACAGCCACTCCCCCTCCCCGATCCCCAGCCCTCGGCTGCTGTGCATACAAAAATCGAGCTGGACACATGGCCGCAAGAGTTGGAGCAGCAGCCTCGGCCAGCCAGGTCTCTGTAATACATGCCAGGTCTGCACCCTTGCCCAGGATCATGTCATGGATGAGGTAGGTTTTCTGGGTAACAGACCTGGCATTGCAGAGCAGCAAATGAAGGCCAGAAGATGGAGTCATGCCTCCCCCAGCCATCCTTTGGCTCTGGACAAGCCCGGAGCAGGGGACAGATACTACACTTCTCTCCCTTGTTCCCCTTACCTGGCATGGCCTGCCCCTAGCGCTCCACCAGCACCCCCAGGTACCTCAGCCAGCCAGCTTATGTAGCCCCTCCAGGGAGGGGCAGGTATAAGCAGCACAGCTGGCTTGGTACCTGGAGGCCTGGTCCTGCAGGGACTGGCGGTCGGCCAGGCAGAAGTCTGCGGGGAAGGCCTGGTGGTGGCGGCGGCGGCAGCAGCAGCAGCAGCAGCAGCAGGCATGCCTCTTCCCTGGTGGTGGTGGTGGCTTCTCCTGCAGGCCCTGGCTCTCCCAGGCCACCTCAGCCAGCCAGCTTATGTAGCCCCTCCAGGGAGGGGCAGGTGGAAGCAGCACAGCTGGCTCGGTACCTGGGGGCCTGGTCCTGCAGGGACTAGCGGTCTGCCAGGCAGAAGTATGCGGGGAAGGCCTGGTGTTGGTGGCGACGGCGGCAGGCCCAGCAGCAGCAGGCACGCCTCTTCCCCAGTGGTGGTAGCTTCTCCTGCAGGCCCTGGCTCTTTTCTATAAAAAGATGGCTTTGAAATAGAGATGTCAGAGAAATCTGCAGTGGATTCAAATGAGTTCAGATTTCTATGAATCTGACTTGCAGATTCTGCAGTGGACCAACTTTTTCTGAGCCACATGGATTCCATGGACTTGCAGACCAGTTTCTCACTTTGGGGGGGAATTTGTGCTAATTCGCATTAGTGCGTTAGCATAAGTGTGCATTATCACTAATGCAGACTTGCGCAAATGCACTAATGTGAATTACTTAATGCAAATTAGCGCTAATCTGCATTAACTATTGCGAACGTGCACAAATGCACGTTAGCACAAGTAGAACAAATTTCTGGTTAAAAAAATCTGATTCTGACAGCGTTGTTGTCGTTCAGTCGTGTCTGACTCTTCGTGACCCCATGGACCATAGCACGCCAGGCCTTCCTGTCCTGCGCTCTCTCCCAGAGCGTGCTCAAGTCCATATTCATTGCATCAGTGATGCTATCTAGCCACCTCATCCTCTGCCGTCCCCTTCGCCTTTTGCCTTCAATCTTTCCCAGCATCAGGGTCTTTTCCAGTGAGTTTTCTCTTCGCATTAGGTGGCCAAAATATTTGAGCTTCAGTGGATAACAAAACAAAAGATGCCTGACAATCTGCAAAACACAGAACAGATTTAACAAAATCCATACATCCCTACTTTGAGGACATATGCTTAGTATAATGTGTATTGCTCAGGTGGGTAATTGACAGCGAGTGTGAAGAAATGTTCCCAAACTGTATAGTAAAGGCAACCATCAGCATGTTTACTGAAATATCCACTAGTGACAAGCAACCATGTGCTTTGAAATGAGTCTGGCAGGTTTTCTCCTCCCTTTTACCTTAGAAGCAGCTGGTTTTCAAAAAAGCATAAGAGCTGCTTGTTGTAGTGACAAATTTAAAAGTAAAAAATTGCTATAATGTTCCTATATATTAGCTGTTAACTAATTCTAGAGTTGTATACAATCTGTAAGTCTAGTGGTTCCTCCTGTCATGGTTTACAGTGGTTGTAAAATAATTGCCTAATATTGCCTAATGGTTGCTGATCTGCCTAATGGCTGGTGTTATGGTTTCCATGTTTTATTATGGCTATTTATGTATTGTGTTAGGATTGTTTTTAATTTGTTGTGATTTATGTTTTTATTTGTAAGCTATCTTGAGTATGATTTATCATTCAAAGGTGGGATATAAACATAAAATTTTTTAAATTACTGGTGCGGTAGGTAAAACTGACCTCCATTTGGCTGAACAGAAATAGTGCAAGATGGTTAGCATGCTTGACTGGCTTTCACGATTCAGTGCGTTTGCTCTGTTTCATAGGTGCCTTGGCTATGTATATTTCACAGTAATACATCACTTGCTGAATGTCTGAACTAGCTCATTTGAAACATGTGTCTGAGGTGATGGGAAACAGCATGAAAATTCTATCCATTGTACTTGATTTATGATGTTACCATTTGTTGGTACAGTCATCAAGCAGTGAACATGCATGTGTGGACTTGCTTTATGTTTCTCAATATTGTGCTGAATTGCAGCTCAAGTTCATTCTGTAGCTTAACTATCTTTGGATGAATTACACAGTTGTTGAACTTCGTTTGTACCTTGTTCTTCACCTTCTACCAGCTTTATAGCTTTAGGGATATAGCTCATTATAGCCCTAAATTTTAGAATAATAATAATAATAATAACAACAACAACAACAACAACAATAATAATAATATAGGCTCTTAAGTCTTTTCGGTTCACTCCATACCATATCCTTGCCACCATTCAGTTTACTTTCCTTTTCTAACGCACCTTCGGGTGCAATTCTGCTGGATTCCTTTATTTGCTTGGAAACACAGGGAATGAATTAGCAGAAGAGCTTTGGCATCTCCATGCATCAGTGTCCTTTAAGCTTCAGATCCTGACCCTGTTGTAACATGCTTATTCTCAACATTACCACAACTGCAAGTTGTTTCTCACAGAAACCATCAGGGCAAACTTGCATAATTTCCAACTTGTGTCTGTCCTATTTCATTCTCACAAAGCCAAGTAAACTGGAAATGTCAAAAGCAAAACATATAACAAACTAAGTAGCCCATGCCAATGAACCTACCGTTCATAAAAACCATTTAAGGTTTTTTATGTTTCTAACAAAGGCTTAGTGGCATCCTGGCAGGATTGATGCACACAAATAAGGTTTTTGAGATCAGCGGAAATTTTTTAAAGGACATTGGAAGAGTTTTTCTCAGTAAGTCTAGCAGAGGCCAAAGGCTCTTTGTGTATCAATATATTAAGGAGTGAAGAACTGCATCCATTTTTAGTCGAGCATACTTTAGTAGCATTCCCCACACAGTGGTCATGAATGTTGATTTGTTTTTGCAGATCCAGAAGAGACACCCAGGCACTGTTATTTCTTTGGAATGGGCTTATGCATTCTTTTTAGTTCTCTAACATCTACCTGAAGTCTTGTTTAACACATTGGGTTTATAGGAGAGGGCCTTTGCAGTGGTAGCACCCTAGTTGGGGAAAGCTCTCCCCAGAGAAGCATACCCGCCACCTATGTTGTGATCTTTACAGCACCAGGTGTTCCTCTCTGGGGAGGGCTTTCTGCAGCTGGCGTGTTAGCACTGAAAAAGTGAAGACCTTCTTATGCTCCCAGGAAGTTTATGTTTTAAATCTGTTGTATTTTTAAACCTTTACACTGCTGCTGGTTTTAACTTTGGTTTTATACTGTAGTTTTAATTTATATATATATATATATATATATTCTCTTTAATCATGCTGTATTTTATGATTTTAATTGTTGTAAACCACCCAGAGAGCTTCAGCTGTTGGGCGGTATAGAAGTGTAATAAATAAATATTTTTACATCGTACCTTAATTTTTGTTAATTTCCAATTTGTGTAGTGATCTCATCCACATTATAACTCATTCACATTTATGATTTATTGTTACTTTATAATGGTTTGTTACGGTCAGATGTCATTCCCAAGACATGCGGGGGGGGAACCTGAATGCTACCTAACAAGAAATTGATATGCATCTGTGACCTAGGTTAAACATGATGTGGGAAAGTTTAAAAAAATGGTACACAGCTCTCATTACATTTACACCAGAATGCTGGTATCTGTGGGTGCATCATTAGCATACTCATTATACATCTAGGCTACAGATCCTTGGTGTGCTAGTGTTGCATTTGTATGCATGGTGACCCATTTTAAACGTAACAAACATAATCCTATGCATGTTTACATGGAAGTAAGTCCCAGTGTGTTCAGTGGGGCTTACTCCCAGATAAGTGTGAATAGGTTTGTACCCTTAATCATGCTTCTGGTGAAATATGACCTAGAGACTTTATTGCTACTGTCCTACAACTGCTTGATAACTCCTAAAATAGAATTTACAAAGACCCATTGATTGAATATGATTAGCAGTAGAGTTGTTATGAGTCCAGGTTCTTAAAGTTCTCATTAGTGGTCATAGATTATTAAAATTAATTATGAGTTTTATTAACTCATAACTAATTATGTACACTAGCAATTCATTCTGAGAACTCAGGTTCATTGCAATATCTATTAATGAAGTCTTCTTCCTCTTTCAGGGCAAAGGAACTACACCTTTAGCACCACCACCAAAGCCTATACGCAGAAGGCCAAAATCAGAAGATGAACTGAGACCTGAAGCTGAGGAGCATACACAGAAAACAGGTGTCATAGCTGCTGTTCTTGCTTCACAGCCATCTATTCCTAGGTAACCCAAGATGTGTATGAGTACCTCTGCTACTGCAACATTTTCGTTTTAAATAGCAAATATATCCATAAAAGACAAATGCAAATGGTCTATGATGCTTGAATCATTGAATTGCTAAGTAAAGCCAGTGTAAAGAAGCTTGAGTCCCAAACACAAGTACAGGTGCTTGTTTTGAAAACTAATACAGAGTACTTTGTATAATGTGTTACAATCTGTAAAGACAGAAGTCTTTTGGTGCACATTTATTAAAATCACACCAAGAATCTAGCTTTAATATTTATTAAGTGTACAGTTTATTCTGTCATATTTTCCTTGCATGTTATAAACAGGGATTCAAAAACTTCACAGGGATTTTCACTAAGCAGGAGGACTTGGCGTTCTCAAAATCCCATCAAAAACTCCAACTAGGCAGGCTCCCTCTGTGGCCAGGGTCTATTATTTTAGTGCCCTATACCACCCCTCCCCACTTTGAAAAGGCTGCAATTGCTGGGCTAGTCAGAATGTTCTTCCCTTTACTCCTCGCGCTTCACAACCAATACAAGCTAAAAAAAATCACTTTTTTTCAAAATGGAATAAATTATGCAAAGTAAATTGATGTATGCACACTGCATATAATTTGAGTACTGGCTCTTGGCTTCCTATGGATAGGGCCTTGATTATTTGGCTTAGAGAAATGCAAAACTCTGGTTATAAGCTTGATTTTGTTACTGTAAACAGTCATTATTTGTGACAGTGTAATTAGGTTCAACATACTGTTAGAGAAACATACTAAGTGATTCTAAGCTAATAGTTACCAAGACAAGTGCAAAGGCCACAATACAGAGAACTGCACAAACACATAGCACAGTTTTGTCTTTGTTTCAAACAGCTTTGAAAAGGTAGTTTGAATTGTACAACAGAGCACTTCTTCAAAGAAAAGAGAGGAAACCTAGGAAGCTCTACTAGGTGCATGCAAGCTTTAACTATAGCTCTGTAGACTGGCCAGTGACAGGTGAGAGTGCTGAAACTATAAAATTCATGCTGTTTTTTTAAACCTCCACACAATACATTAGTGGGCTAAGGAACTGAGTACTAACTACTTCCAGGAAAACCTGACTGATTTGGAAACAAATATTCAATGTTTTCTGAAAGCTCTTTCATGAAATATCTCCTCAGATCGGTGGGAAAGGACAAGAAGGCTATTCAGGCATCAATCAGGCGCAATAAGGAGACCAATACTGTTTTGGCCAGACTGAACAGTGAATTACAGCAGCAATTAAAGGTAAAGTCTTTAACTTTTCCAAACTGGAAAACTCAGCTTTAAACAACATAGAGTGTGCTTTTATTTTTTATTTCATCTTCTGGAGATTCTGCTGCTTCCTTCACATAGCATAGTCAGAGCTTTTGCATTCGTTGCTGATACATGCCAGGTGTCTACTATCATAAGAACATAAGAGCCATGCTGGATCAGACCAAGGGTCTATCTAGTCCAGCATGCTGTTCACACAGACCAGCTGTCAACCAGGAACCCACAAGCAGGGCATGACTGCAACAGCACGTTCCCACCCATATTCCCCAGCAACTGGTATACATAGACTCACTGCCTCTGGTACTGGAGGTAGCACGTAGCCATTGGGACTAGTAGCCACTGATAGCCTGTTGCTCCAGGAATTTGTCCAACCCCTTTTGGGACATCACTACGTCCTGTGGTGGCGCATTCCATAGTTTAACTATGCGCTATGTGAACAAGAATCCTTTTATCTGTCCTGAATCTCCCACTAATTAGCTTCATAGGATGACCCCAAGTTCTAGTATTTTGAGAGAGGGAGAAAAATGTCTCACCCACATTCTCCAATCCATGCATAATTTTGTACACCTCTATCATGCCTTCCCAAGCTAAACAATCCCAGCTGTGGTAACCTTCTCTCAGGGGAGATGCCCCAGCCCCTTGATCATTCTAGTTGCCCTTTTCTTTACTTTTTCCAGCTCTACAGTATCTTTTTTTAGGTATGGTGACCAGAACTGTACACAGTATTCCAAGTGTTGTCACACCATAGATTTGTATAGGGGCAGTATGACCCTGGCAGTTTTATTCTCAATTCCTTTTCTAATTATGCCTAACATGGAGTTTGCCTTTTTTACAGCAGCCTCGCACTGGGTTGACATCTTCATTGAGCTGTCCACCACAACCCCAAGATCTCTTTCCTGGTCGGTCACTGCTAGCTCAAATCCCATCAAGCTATACTTGAAGTTGGGATTTTTTGCCCCAATGTGCATCACTTTACACTTGCTTACATGGAACCACATTTGCCATTTAGATGCCCATTCTCCCAGTTTGGAGAGATCCTTTTGGAGCTCTTCACAATCCCTTTTTGTTTTAACTACCCTAAATAATTTGGTGTTGTCGGCAACCTTGGCCACTTCACTGCTCACTCCTAATTCCAGATCATTTATGAACAGGTTGAAAAGCATTGGTCCTAATAAAGATCCCTGTGGGATCCCACTATTTACTTCCCTCCATTAGGAGAATTTACCGTTTATTCCTGCTCTCTGTTTTCTCTTCTTTAACCAGTTACTGATCCATAAGAGGACCTGTGCTCTTATTCCATGACTGCTGAGTTATAGATACACACACGCCACATGGGGTGCTTCTTCCCTTAACAACGGCATAAAACAAAATGAACTGCATTATATTTATTTGAATTTTGTCCAGAAGGATCCGCAATGTGGCTTATACAAAATACGTAGTATCTAGAATATAACACAATGTTTGTATATGACAAACTTGAATATCTATAATAAGGATTTCTTAATCATTGCAACTTAAAAAAAATGTTTTTTAGTATCCTTTCATTGCAGTATATAAATGGTGAATCTTTGCTTTCTAGGATGTCCTTGAAGAGAGAATTTCACTGGAGGTTCAACTGGAACAGCTTCGACCCTTCTCTCACTTATAAGCCAATTGCCGTTAACTGTGAACTAATTAACTCTGAAAGGGGAAATTGGGTAAAAGGCCTGATTAAAAACCCATATGTTCAGCTCAGTGCACTCTTAACATTTTTTGTGATTGTTTTGTCCTCTGTCCACAGTTGTATTTAAGTAACTTTTATAATTTTAATACCAAGAATGGAATAAATGTTTCCTGGAATGTTCTATATATTGGCACTGCCAACCTTCCCATTTTCTTGGGAGGATACAGTTTTTAAGTTGGAGCAAGGTTTGTACAACTTCAGTGGCCTATATCCCAAACTGGATTACGTAATGGATTTTCTGTATTTCATGTCAAAGATCGTTAATAAAAACATCCCAAATATCCAAAGGGATTTCTACCTTTAACACAGAAGCACATATATTTATCATAAATGCCTTTTACACATCTTTTTTTTCTGATTGTGTAAGAGAAGATTAACCAGCTGTGGTCACCAATTCTCTCTAAGCCACATATCGTAACCTTGCAAGGCATCTATAATTTCAAACAGCCAACCATTTTGAGTAACGCTACTTATGTTTTCCAAGTGCCACACACATACATTCTTTCACTTCTTTGCCATACCAAATAAATTTGGTTGTCTTTTCCTGTTTATGTATTTTATACATGACCACAGCTTGACAGTTGTTGAAATGTTTCCATTCATGACCCTGATTTTGCAGCATGCACGTAAGTGCATACCTTCTGTGAAAGGATTAGGTGTTAATCTATCACATGCATTTCCTGAACACCACCTGTAGTTGCATGCTTTGCACATTACCCTTAAATAACTGACACATCCACAAGACTTTACTGTAGCACACTTTATGGTCAAGAAATGTGTCAGTAACTCAACTCTTCTTTCCCAGCCCCTCACCCCCAAACCTATTTTTGCTCTTTAAAGGGTTGGGTTACCATTTCTCCCCATGTCTCCAAGCCTTATTCGTCTGGCTTGTAGACAGGCTTCATTATTAACACAGTTTCCTGAGTGTATCCTGCTATTCAGGTTGATGTACTGTATTAGGATTTGTTGTATATTGTATAATACACACCTTTTGATCTCATATGTAAATTTGCATTAATGCTGACTAACAGCAGATATTCTATTTAATGGCTTATTCTGGCTGTGGGATCATAGATGTTAAAGTGCATGGATGTATCTCAGCAGAATCAGAACTAGCAATTGTGTGATTTTTACACCAATAAAACAGCACAATATTTTAATTTGAGTGAATCCTTGTAATTTGGCTTAATAACACACTGAATTAGGCTGTCTTTCGCTAGCTTGTAAATACAGTTCTACGTTGAATATTGGATGACAGAAAACAGTTCTATTAAGAATATTTTAGCCACCATCTTCACTCTAGCTTTCAGTATCTAATGGCAAGCTGAGAACCTCCTGCTAGTCTGAAGTCTCAGTCTTCTGCTCAGTGCTAAGATCTGGATGCAAACTATACTAGTAGAGAGCAAGCATATTATCTCAAACTCTTGGAAGGAGGCAGAACTAAATCAAAGTATACATCTTCAGTATATGCCAAGCAGGAAAGAAGTTCAAACAAAGCAAAGAGTATGATAAAGAATCAATAAGGTTGGTAGCTGCATGAGTTAACACAAGTCTTAGTTACACACTAATCATTTCTATATACTGTATGGCAGGAGAGAGAATATTAAGTCACAGCAAATGTACTTTATTTACACTGAACATTTTCTTTTTGGGGACTGCATGGCAAGTATGTGTATGATAGACAGAGCCACCCATTCCTTGGTGGGAAAAGAGGTTTGTTGTGCATGACATGAAACGCAGCTTGGAAAAGGTTTGGATTCTGTAATTTAAATAAAACCACCCAGTCTTCAGCAAGAATTAGAGAAGTTTATACTGAACTTGCCTTCCTCACAGTACTGTCTATAAAACCTGCTCCCCTCAAACTGTACTAGGGTATGTAACCAGTATGACAGCTGTTAAGATGCAGTGTAAGGCACAAGTGATAGCACTGCCCTTCACCTGAATCCCGCACTCGAAACTTTGACACATTGGAGATGTTCTCCATTACTATCGGAGAGAGTGCAGGGGCTGAGGCCACCTAACCAGTACTGAAGATGGTTTCTCATTATATTGCAGAATTTTTACAAAGTAAGCTTGAAAGCCTCAGATTCAAAGGTTTTAGTTGGTAAAGGCCAAGGTCTACATTATTGGTGGTTGGGTGAGTTCGTTGGGTTTTTTTTTTTACTTTCTAGTGTCACCTATTTAAAGCCAATTATGTTTATATAAGTGGTTTTGAACACAGGTTAATTAAATGATCACATTCATTTGTGCCCATAGAGGTAGAGGGCAACTAATAAGAGAAATCTTAAGAGCAGTTCATATCCTCTTCAATACTACATCTAATTGCCCTTTGCAATGCAGAAAGCCATATGAACTTGTCATCTTCCTCTGTGGAACAAATCCATTGACACCTTGGCCCTTGTAGAAGAAAGGCATTCTTGATATCTGTGAAAAGAAATGCTACTAATATTCAAGATTATGAATTTGGATGACATAGCAATAGGACCAATTCTCAAGTTAAGATTTCTGCTCACTCAAGCAGAGATTATGTAGCAATACACATATATAATGGTTAATATTGACATTTGCATGGATTCCATGCATTATAGGTATTGGCATTTGTAAAATGATAGGGAAATAGTGATATGAAAACCAGACCTAAGAGTGCTCATTTGTTAGCACCTTTTTCCTATCCTCGCTATTCATTGTTAGTGCTTCACTCTTCCTCATCCATCTTGTCCATCTAATATAGACGTATACGTTTGTTTGCTTCTATACAGTACCTACGACATAATAGGTGCTGTATAAACGACAATTACAGTAGTTATAAATCCAGCTGCCGCTTGCATTTGCTACTTGGTTTCTGTGTTGCAATTTTGGGTATTGTGTTTAACTACAAGCTGTTTTGAAAGTCTATGTGGAAAGTGGCATAGAAATATTAACAAACTAATAAGAATCATATTCAAACTTAGCTTCATCAAAGGATTATACACTCTAGTGAAGGCATCCTTGGATATGTACAGCTGGAAGTGACTTAAGAGTTTCCTGATCAATAGTCTCCACTCAGACATTGAATCCACATAAAGTAATCCTGCCAAGTACTCTACTGCTGGTGGTTTTTCAAGTACTTAAGCATTATCTATTCCAGTGCCCACAACCCGTTTTCTTCAATAGCATTACCTTATCTCTAACCTCTTCCACCACCACCACCCATCATCATCGTCTGCCCTATTAGTCGCTAGACATTCTCAAAATAGTTACAGACTACTGAGTCAGATTGACTGACAATGTAGACTCCTCCTGACCCTAATATACCATGCATCCATGTGTAGACATTATACCTGAATAGTACACAAGAAAAGTCCAACATAGACACATATGATCATTTCTGCATAGTTTAGACCTTCATGTGTGGCCCTATGTGAACATGACATCCACACGCTGACAAGTGTGGGTCCTGGAGAAGGATCGGTTTGTCTGATCCTGTTCCATCGCCATATACAGGCCATAACAACCTGGAAGGTAGAAAGGTTCCTCTTGTGCAAGCACCGAGTCATTACTGACCCCTAGAGGGATGCCGTTTTTCCTCGGTGTTTTCCTGGCAGACTGTATAGTGGGGTGGTTTGCCATTGCCTTCCCCAGTCCTAACTACCTTTCCCCCAGCAAGCTGGGTACTCATTTTACTGACCTCGGAAGGATGGAGGGCTGAGTCGACCTGAGCCGGCTACCTGAAAACCAGCTTCCGCTGGAATCGAACTCAGGTCGTGGGGAGAGTTTCGGTTGCATCACTGCTGCCTACCACTCTGCGCCACACGAGGCTCTATAACAACCTGACCCACTCTATTTATATAAGCAAGACTTTATATGAATCCTGTTTCTGCCCATTTTTTCCAATTTGATATAATTTATTTATGAGCAGAGTTCCAGAATACTCATACTTTCATTTTGGTGTCATCTGGAAATGTTTAGAAGTATATTTACCTTTTCTCCCTGAATTTCACTACTCCAGCAGAAGAAGGTAAAGTATAAATGTGAGTTTACAAATAGATATGATTTGTTGTCGTTATGTTGATCACCTAGGCAGGATACAGACTTCATACATCCTCTGTGGATTTAAAGTAGTGCTTCCTTTTTTGTCATGATTTTAAATAAGCTGTAGTGTAATGTAACAACACACTATGTTGCTACAATACTGCATGTATAGTATTATGCATATGATACAATAATATACATAATATATAGCTACCAGGACAAATCAGAGATAGCACTTGAAAGTAGCTAGTTTTATGTAATAATAGCAGGAGGAAACCTACATTTCTGTGGGTCTAACCTGTGCCCTATCAAGCAATCAAGGGAAAGTCATATGATGGTATTTTTGGTTAAGAAATTATGGCCAGGATCTACAAAACCACATTAGTAGTTGTGTGTGCTCATTGGAGATTTGGGCTTCTGTTCCTCAAAATAGCAGTTCCCCATGCCACATTGTAAACTACTATTGAAACTAAGATTTTCTAAAGCAGTTCGGCTACTGAGGTAAAGAAAAAGGTTGAAAATTCCATTGGAATATTTGCATCACAGCAATTATTTCAAATTACGATGATTTTCCAATGATGTGAAGTTCTTTACAAGGCCATCCCCAGTTTCTTTACAAAGTGCATCTCTGATTGTTTAAATCTGTGCTAAATCTCACACAAAAGAGATCTTTTGTGTTGCATGCTGGGCCCTGTTAAGGTAACAATGCCTAAAGAAGTCATTTTGGGAGGCAGAAATTTTGTCAATGGCTGGAGTGGGATACTTGTATTTTTGATAGCTAGATGTAGAGAAGGGGCCAGCAACATGGTGGTGCCCACCAAGACCCCCGAGTCCACCCACTATTGGCTTTTCCCTACCTCTATTAAAATCAGTGGAGCTATCTCACTCCATTGACCTTAACAGAAGCAGGGAAAAGGGTCCCCTCCTGAAAAATGACTTGATAGGGAGGAAAGCCCACCCTCTACCAAGGACCCTTGGGGCAACAGGGTCCTTGGTGGCGATGGATTTCCCCACCCTTCCACCAGTTTTTCAACTTTTCTCCAGCTCTACTAAAGTCAATGCAGTGATCTCATTCCATAGACTTCAATAAAGTGGAGTAATAATACTCCACAGACTTCAAAAGAGGCGGGGACAAAAGTGCCCTGCAAAAATATAGCTTGGGGGGGGGGGACACACAAAAGGAAGAATCCCAGAAAAAAAGACAATTGTGCCTGTGGGCCTGAAAAGGTTTCCTACTCTTGATGTAGAGGGTATCTATTTCACCTTTTTGCAATATTCTGATTTTAATTGGATGTTTTTTTAAAATCCTGAAAGATTGTGTTCAACATTTACATCATTTTAGGGAAAAGAAAAACATACATTTGGAATCTGGAATGTCTTCAACAAGGAGCCGATGAAGTGTTACCACTGAAAAGAACTGGTGAGTAGTCTTTGGGATCCGTTCAAAAGGCTTGTAAGAGATGCTGCGACGTGAGATAACAAGTATATCATTGAAAAGGAAAAGGCTAAGATTGTGGGTGTGTTGATAGATCCTGTAAAAATTGAAAGGAAATTATCAGTCTTCCAAATGATTTTAAATAGAATAGCATTACTATAAGACTTCTGAGAAATTGGGACAGATGTTAACCAGTAGTGTTCTATGTGTGTGTTTTTTTAAACATGTTTTATTTAAGCTAAGGCAGTTACATGGCTGTTTCTTCTGGGATTGATCAGTAAGCCTTATAAAGACTAGTATTTCTGTTGTTACTTAGAAATAATATCTGGGCCACTGATTCAATTAAAGCCTTCAGCAGATAATAGTATCCAGAAATAATGAGACATTAATCATAGATTGTCCCAGTCCAAAAGTTTAGACTTCCTCTCTCGCAAGACTGTCATTCTTGCTGTTTGTTTCTGGTAAAAGAGAATTCACCTAAGTCCATCTAAAGAAGGGAAACTGTACAACACACGAATAACCACTAAATGGTTGGATACCCTTTAGCATCTGTGAAGAATTCATATACAAACAATTCAACAATCATAAGAGTTTCTAGCTACAGAGGTCAAACCCAGAAAAATGTATTAGCAGCCATTCATCTCAATCCTCCCTTCATTTTGCTTACTCCATCCCCAACTAATATTTGTATCTCAATTTACCTGAATGGCATACCAACTCTCTCAGAACAGCTGTTGAGTTGGGCTACATCTTGCATCATAATTAGATACCTATTGGCTTTCAGTAACGTCTGTGAATTAAACATTAAATGATTAAAAATTATGTAGACCAAGTTTGGTTCTTTTTATGTAGCCTGTACTTGATTCCTTATGCATGTTAATCATGGACTTCTGAAGTGTTTAAACATCGAAATGAACATTATGTATAAAGAATGGAGAACTTCTCCCCCTGTCTCCACCTCCCCTTCCCTTTGCCCCAGACCAATTATCTCTTATCTTCAATCGGTAGCTTTCCCCTGTTCTTTCCCCTTCTGCCCCCCACACGCTGCATTTGGGTTTTTACAAGTATCCATTGGTGCATCATCGGGGGCATTTTCAGAGGGGGTTCACTGCTAGAGATGGGAGTACTGCTACTCCTCTCCCCAGTGCTGTGAAGCCCCTCAAATCAGACACACCCTCACTGCCATGAGGCTTTTTAAAGGCCTCCATCAGTGCCAATGGAGGCTTTTAAAAACCCTAATTGCTGCTGAGGGAGCATTTTCAGGAGGGGTGTGTGTGTGTGTGTGTGTGTGAGTGAGACAGACAGACAGACAGACAGACAGAGAACGGAGTACGGGCAATCACGGCCATAGCCCAGCAGTGCGATGGTCTCATCAACTGCTGGCATGTGGACCCCAGCATTAAGTCCTGAGATATGATGCATGGAACTACACAAAAAGCTTTTCTTGGAGGAACTGTCATTGTTTTACTTTACTGATGTGTTGCTTGTTGTAAAACAGATAAAATGTAAATCAGTGGTTTTCAGTCTTCCCAAACCAGGGACCTACCATTAACCTCAGTCTGAGAGCCACTTCTACTTTTTCATCTTAATATATAGGATTACTTGGTATACAAGTATAAATCCAGTATCACACTATCCTGTTAGTATCACTGGCACATTCCACCCCTCTTTAACATATATCTATCCTCTTTAACATACATGTATTGTGACCACACTTACCCACTCATCACTTTTATCCCCTGGTCATCACTTTACTCCAGTAAGGTACATTCTTTCTCTTTGGTCCAGCGGTTGGCTTGTTTTTCATGAACACACACACTGTGTCATCATATTTTCACACTCAGAGTTGCCTGTGCAACTTTAACCCTTAGAATAAGCCCTTCACACAGATGCATTTGTTGTTTCTGTGCCTCAACTGTGTTACCTTTAAGCACAAACAGTTGCTCTATGCTATATTTTTCTGAAAACCACTTCTTCGATCATCTTCAATGAATGTACTTGTTTTTCCTTTGTCATTTATTAATGAATGTATACCTCATTACGGGAAATTCTTCTGCCTTTATCACACATTTCTTCTACCTTGCACTTAACATAGACAAACTGAGTACTCACAGGGCATCCTTGGATGAGTCTTTGTGTACTTAATATCTGATCATCTCTGCCCACATTCAGTTTTAGCTAGAAATGTAATACAAAGAAGGTAAGACAGTGACAGCAAGGAGGGATCCTATCTGCATTGCTCTTATCCAAAGACTATTCAAGTAAAGTGTGTGAGAATAACAAGCTTCCTGGGTACAGAATTCCACAAAAGGCACCATCATATGAAAAGGCACTGTCTGGTTGCCACCTGCCTAACCTTGGATGGGAGGATCACCTGGCGGAGAATCTTCAAAGATACCTCATGGGAAAGCTGTGTTTGGATCCCCCAAGATAATTTTCCTCTCAATTCAAGTCACCTACCCCTCCATCCTAGAGCTGCTATTAGTCATGGAGGACAAAAATAGAGGTAGCTATATTGTGCATTTATGTTTTGCCTTCTGTGGCTTAATAGCAACTATAGAAAGCAACCTGGAACAGGACCCCCACTATATATGGAAAAAGTATTTGACCCCTACACCACCATCCTAATCCAAATTGGGAGGTGGGGGGACACAGCTATTTTTAGAAGAAAATTACACTCTTGAAATCAAGTATTCAATATCCCATGTAAAGTGTAGTTAGTCCTGAGTGTCTCAGTGATATTCCTGCAAGATTACCACACTAAAAGGAATATAATAGACAGACCTGATCTACATAATCCTTGTATTGTTTCATTTGCTTAATTGCAGTAGTCAAATCTTCACGGTCAGTGTGTTCTGAAGGAGTGTGAAGCCTCAGAGCATACAGGAGAGTGATATACTCTTCAACCCTCTTAGAAGGGCACAACAGAAGTTCTTGTAGGCTATGTATTATATACATACAGGTAATGAGTGTTTTAGTTAGATAAGCAATAGACTTGCACTATGTATGTTCTAAGATTTGTGCTCAGATGGTTGTATTGCTTGCTGATCAAAGTCATTTTCTGTCAAGAGCCCTACATTCAGAGGTATACGAAGTCATATCCTAGGTTCTACTACTTCTCTATATCCCAGTTGCCCAGTCTGGTATCCCACATGTGAAATCTGCTGCCATATAGGCTGCACTATACTGTGCTCTTTCAAGCTGGTCACAATATTTTATGTTTCCTCATAACTGAGAAACTGACCATTACTGTATTATCATTTGCTAACATCATGTATGAGCAACTTTCAAGGATCATAACACAGGCAGGCAGACTGCTTAAAGAAATGCCAAACTACCCAACGTCATTCACTTATTTTGTGTATCATGTTGTCTACTTTCAATTCTCCTTCTGTGGGGCTAGCCCTGGATGAGCAGCACTGTCCAAATTATGCTGGGGTATATGTGAAATTTGCCTTGCATTCCCTGCAAAAGCAGGGAGAAAACCCCCAGCAAAAACTGGCATTTGTGGTAGTCTAAACCATAGAGAAAGTTGCAGGAACCAAGGTTAAAAGACAGACGTGGAATTAGTTCTTCACATGCCACCAGGGAGATAAGTCTGTGGGTGCTTCCCCCTCTCCCCCCTCTTTGCCACACTTCATTGAGGCAGGTGCAGTCTGTCCTCTCTTTTTATGTGGCCAGCAACACCTAAACTCAGAGAAGCATTAAAATATTGGAAGTAAACATTAAAAACTAGCTTAGCTAGTTTAGAACAAATTATCACTTTAGTTTCTTGCATTAGCATTTTGTAGAACTACCATAGCTACCAAGTCTTTTCAGAAGTTCAGTTACAATATAGTAGAAGCCCTAACTTTGGTAGTTCCCCACTCTATCACATACTTATCCTTATGGGTTTATTAATCCAGCCCTGATTGTACACTGGGCATGTAGTCTGACTTTTTAAAAGTATTTTTTAACCCACTTTGCTCTTTCTCCATTTTCTAAGACCATGTGTTTAATTTGAAAACACCATCAGCAATATTATATTCAAAGTTAGCATGTAAGAAGCTTGTACAGATTACTAACATTTTTGCATATATATTTTGCATATATATTTTAAAATATATAAAATATATTTTATATTTTATATAAAATACTATATATTTTAGTAGCCCTTTTCTCCTTTTAAACCACAAGGCTTACCTCCTCATGGTAGTAACAACAGTCTTATCGTGTCTCTTCAAGAAAGCACGGAATACCGGAATAGTCTCCCTGCACTGTGAAAGCAAGAAGTTTTGGCTATCAGTGTGATCTGATTCACAAAACTATGGACTAAATAATGATCAAGTATAGGATTCCTATAATCCAGTACTATGGTCTGCTATGCAGCATTTTGTCCTCTCAACTCCAGCCCTGTGAGGCAGCCTTGAAGCCCAGCTCTGTTGGTGGCTCTAGCACCTGCTACAAGCATTAATGAGGACAAGCACCTGCTCAGTAAATCCGTGCTTCCCAGAGAACATTTTGGAAGGCTAGAAGAATAGCTGTGAGGCTACAGACACACCTCGTTTTGGCGCTTCCCTAGGAAGCACTAAATCTCCCTTGTGCAACACAGTCAGCAGAACCCACCACTCATGCAATAGAATCGGTGGGCAGAAAAGAATTGGTGGGTCATAAGTACCCCATTGGATATAGCTCTTGGTTTTTAATTATGCAAAATACACCAATTAATAGAAACTAAACTATTAATCTAAACTAAACTAACTGTAAACTAAAATCACAAAACACAGAAATCACAGAAAATGCAGATCTGATTAATGGATACTAGGAAAAGATAAATTTCAAGTAAATCATTCCTGTCTAATGATTTAAGAAGCTTAGTTTTGTAGAATATGGCATAAGTGTACCTGTCCATAGATATAAAAAGGTTGTTTAATTTTTAGTTATTGCTGGTTGGAGGCTACATCAAGTAGGGAGTTATCTGGGCTGCAAAACTTGAGAGAATAACTTTTGTTACAGGTTTCAGTGCCAGATTAACTTCATACAACCAACAGACAAGTCATGTTTTTGCCAAAGTAACTGTTATTCCATTCCAAGTGTGTTTGACCATTTCTCATCTTAAAGCTGTTGTCCTGCTCCTGCATGAACAAGGTATTAGCACCTTTTAGTTTTGCTAAAACAGCAGATACTTTCAAATAGCCTCAATTTGTCAGCACTCCATCATGGCATAAATGTCCATTTCCTAGACCAGGCAGTTCATAAATGCCAAGATACAGGAATTAAAAGTGCTTTCTACCCTAAGGATATCATGTTGGTGTTAATTCTAATAAGAAATCTGTGTGCCTGACACCAGTTGTCAGAAAAGGATTATTGGAATGTTTTCCATTAAAAGAAAAATTGTTTAACAAGCCAGAGGAAAGAGTTTTTCAAGAATGGGAAATATGAACCATGTGTTAGGAGTCTGTTGAGGTGAACTACAGCAGAAAATGTATCCATAAGAACATAAGAAGAGCCCTGCTGGATCAGACCAAGGGTCCATCTGCTCTACCATTCTGTTCACATAGCGGTCAACCAAGTGGGACACCCTCTTGCTTATGTTCTGTGCAAAAGCAGCTTCAATTAGGAAGCATTAAACATTTCCCTTGATAAAGTTTCATCAAAATAATTAGGAATTATATCTACTTGTGCAGCTGTTATCCACAAATAGATCCTCTCAATTTGTGGATAACATCTTAAGGCAGCCTTCCCCACCCAACCTGGCACCCTCCAGATGCATTGGACCAGAACTCCCAGCATGCTCCCTGCTGGCTGGGGCTGGGATATGCTGGGCATTGTAGTCCAACACATCTGGATGGCATCGGATTGGGAATGGATGATCTAGGGACTCCCAGGTAGGCAGGGGGGAAAGGACCAGCATAAACCATGGTTGCCATGTATCTGTGGAGACTAGAGACCAAACTATAGGTTGTCTTGATCTTGGAATTGAGCCATCACAAGAACATCCTTCAAGTTTCCTTTCAGGTATACATGACAAAAAATGCAAGGCAGTTCAGCCTGGTTCCCAGAGTCATGGAAAGCCCAGATGGGTCTGAGGCAATGACCACTGAATTAAAAGTAAGCTTATCTAATTCACCAGCCATGAAATAGGGCAACCAGACTTTACAATCTTGATCATATGTTTGCCAGGGCAGAACCCTCTTCTGCTTACGTTACTCTATAACGGGTGGGCAACTTTAGGGGGTCTGGGGACCCGAATTTGTAATGTTTTTGTTGTTGGTACGGAGTGCTATACAGGTCAAATTTAGCTTCAAAACAAATTTAGCCTCAAATGCTGCCATTTGTTTTTGTTAAGTTTCTTCTGTGGTAGGGGCCATATGCAGCCTGCATGTTGCCCCCTGCCCCCCTGCTGCTGTCACTCAATAAACTGTTGTGTATGCAGATGTGCCATATAGATACTATGTGGCCAGTTGTGGAGATGGGTCCAAACCAGGTCTGCACATCTTGTGACTTGGCAAAATGAATGTGGCCACCAGGGGTGCACAATGCTAAATTAATAGAGGTGTTAGGGCAGGAAATGAGTGGGAGGAAGGAGTATTGGTACAGGCAAAAAAAAAAAAATGGTTTCATGGGGAGAAAGCTAATGCTGCTCCCAGCTTGGGGATGAACAGATTAATAACAGATAAATCAATAATAACAGACATCTGCCTTTATACACTGGCCTCCAGAAGGAGGAATGAAGATCGTCCAAGCATGACTGGAAGCTGCCTTACACAACCAGTTTTAACTGATGGGTAAGGAGTGACTTGAGCTTCAACATACATAAGAATAGGACAGAGTGGAATACAGAAGGAACAGTGTGGTGCATTCTTACCTTGTCTATAGTTTTCAGAATTACTGCATAGTTGTTGTAGAAGTTGGTGTATGTTTGAAGCTGCTGGTTAAATTTAATGAATACGTCTCCTAAGTTTTGGGCTGGGCTCCATTCATTAAGTCTTTCTGTTAGCTCATCTAAAAACCACCTGCATTTGAAACAGACATAAAGGGTGTTTCCCTCTTCCTATCTTGTTACAGGCAAGTTCCAACAGATGAGGACAACGTGTTTGCACGTTTAAGGAGAGACCTCTCTCCCAATTTGAGTGACACCAGCATTCAAGCTAGTCTCAGATACATTCATGTTGCTATGAACAGTATAGCCACTGTCTGGCTCCCCACTAGCAGAAAGCAGCCCAGTGTGAACCAAGAAGGCTATTGCCCCAGGTAGCAATGTACACAGCTAAGTTCTATGATAAGCTAGTCATCCGTAACATCCTCAACCCTCAAGTATGGAGGACAGGTCCAACACACACATATCCAATTAGAAATGTGGTGAAACAGGGGATAGGTAGAATTTGCCTCACTGGACATGTTATTAGGCCTTTCTGACACTGCAGTTCTAGGCATGTTTACTCTGGCGTCCCGCTGTATTCAATGAGGCTTCCTCCCAGGTAAGCATGCAAAGGATTTGCAGCCTAATTTACCAAGAGGTTACATGCACGCTATGGCGCGTGGTGTTATTTCTGTGTACAGTTTGGTACAATGTTTTAGGATGCTTCAGAATGAAATCTGCTGTAACAAACATGCCTTAACTTCCTGTAAGACTTCAGCAGATTTGATAGCGTACCTAATGTTACATCTTTAAGCATTTCGGGAAGATGCCTCTAGGAAATATTGTTACATCATCTACACTGTAGGGAGTGCTTGGATTAGTTTAAATATTTTAAACTAAATACATGAAATCAAGATTTAAATTCCTGAGAACTTTCATATGCTCACTCTCTCCTAGTGACTCACCTCTTTCCCACATATGCTCCTCTCTCAGCTGACACCACCAGCAGCCATTGCATCAGGCTGTACTGAGGGAGAGGAGAGGAGAAGCAGGGACATTCCAGCCCTGTGGAAAGACTATTTAATTTCTTCCTCTTCCCTACCCATCCCCTTTTCCTTGTCTGTTGTGTCTTTTTAGATTGTAAGCCTGCAGGCAGGGGCTGTTGTTTAACTGATTGTTTGTAAACCACTATGGGAGCCTTTTTGGCTGAGGAGCAGGATAAAAATACTTCATTTACTTAAAGTATATCATCTTTCCACCTTCCTCGCACTCCTGCTTCCCTGACCCCCAATCAAATATCTGGCCAAACTGGTGCCTTCTAATGGGGAAGGGGATGGGCTGTTGGAACACTGTTCAAATTAAACCCACTCAGGGCACAGTTCTATGGGTTGTGCCCTCATTAGATGGAAGCCTCCAATCTCTGAGGCTTCTGAGTATCCAGTGCCTGGCAGGGCGATGGAGGTGATGTTCACCTCTCTGTCCTCCTTTTTGTACATTTTCCTATAGACGGGCCTCTGAGCCCATCTAGAGTAGTCTCGCTGCCAGGGGCAGGGCTGGGGCTGGAGAGGCCATAGATGATATCGCATCCTGGCCTGGCCTCTCCCCACCCATCACAGCACCCTCTAGCAGACCTCTCTGAGGTCCTCCAAAGCTGCTTTTGCAACCTCAGAAAGCAGCCAGCACAGTTGTTTCTGCAGTGGCTGCGAGGGGACAAGGGGAGGGATTGGGTTCTGGTGTCCCCCTTCCGAGGTCGTAGCAGTGTCTATTGTCCTATGGTCCTGGGACACATTCCTGGGGCCACAGGATTGCTTCTGATTCATTTAAATTGTAGCGGTGTGCACATGACCTGCACACTGAAATCAATGTCCAAATGTTCAGCAGTTCTAGGCATTAAATGTGAGTGTGGTGATTCCACATGCACCATATGTAAACAGTAAAGGTTTGTATAAGTGTATGGTGGCTGGTATGTGTCTGGAATGATTGACAGGTGAGTGTGAGGCGGGGTTTGGCAGAGTGTGGGCAGGAATGACAGTGTGGCAAGTGGAAGAAAAGGGGAGTGGCTGAGTGAGAATGGAAGGCACTGTGATTGGATGAGAGCTTGTGCAGAAAAGGGTGGGGGGATTGCTTCTAGAGAGTCAGAGCAGTCTGGGAGGAAGGTAGACTGGGTACAGCCAGAGCAGCCTGAGTTGAGATTGGGAGATAAGAGTGAGAACATCAAGTGAGACAGTCTGTGGGATAGAGAATGTGTCAGATAATGTGAGAGGTTTTTGAACATAGAACTTAAAGCGAGAGTTATATTGTGCTGTTTATAGGGTTGCCTTATTTTAACCATCATCCCTGATATCCTTTCCTCATCCCAACCCAGTTCCTAGTTCCAGTCCTGCTGTACCAAATAAACCTTTGTTTTCAATTTTAAAAGACAGTTTCCTTTTTTGTGATTAGGAAGGGTTTCGTGGAATAACTCCCACGTGCTGGCTACCAAAAAGAAAGAAAGCAGCTCTAAAAGGGTTATGGGTGGCAGTAATTGTGAGATTGGTGAAGCATCGGATGTTGTGGGTGAGAGCCTAAAAGTGGCAATGTGAGGAGAGACACTGACCAAAGCACCTGACCTGGTGACTCGAAGTGGGATCATGAGGTGGTCAAAAAGGCCTCAGCTCCTCACAGTGAGGCATTAAGAAATCCTGAATATCACTCCTGGGGAAGCACACACAAAAAACTCTGCATGGTGTGATACTTAGTAGAGACAATTGCCATGTTTCAGCAAATACTTGAAAAAGGACTATTTAACTTTGTATGCACCAGGTGTGACTGTATCTCAGTGGTAGAGCACATGTTTTGCATACAAAAGGTCACAAGCTCAATCCTTGGCACGTTCAGGTATGGCTGGGAAAGTCTCCTGTCACCCTGGCGAAACATTGCCAGTCAATGTAGACAATACTGCGCTATATGGACCAATGGCTTGACTCAGACTTAAGTTTTTCTTGGTATTATTCCAGTACCAGCTAGTTCTTGCTGTGTGAAAAGTTGGTTTTCTAAGATCCGAACAAGATGTTACATGACATATGCATGCAACTGTCTTGTCTTTATCTTATTTTTTATTAAAAGAGCTGAAGGAAGCTGCAATCTTGGTAGAGAACTCTGGTGAGGAGAAAAACTGCTTAACCGTTTCCTTGTCAGCCATTTTTCTGCTAAAAAATATTATATCCAGCTGTTTTGCCACCCATGGAAGAAAAGGGGACCCTTTGCTATCGCCCCAAAATGTTTCTGCACTGAAAACTCCCATCCTCCCATGGCTGCCTTTCACTTTAAAAAAAAGGTCATTGGAGACTGTTATATGTGTCTGCATATCCCTAAAGACCCAGACTAGAAGAAATTTACCTCCACCACATATGCACTAACTGACCCACAGCTAGTCATTTCAAAAGTGTGACACCCCCAAATCCCAAAGACAGTTACTTTATTGAGAATTAGGACCATAGTCATTTTTTAATCTTAATGTGCTTTAGAACAGTCGGCGAAACATACCTATTCAGTTGTAAGATGTCCAAGATATCACAGAAGATGAGCTGAGCGCTGACAAAGCTTAGGATGGGTCTGTTTGAAGCTAGTGCTGCCTTCAGCGGCTTAACATAAACATCTCTTACAACTTCCAGACTGTGCACATAGTTCCTCTCACTTAACAAAAGCTCTCTGGCAAAGCTTTTGCGCTTGTCTGCTGTGTCTTCATGAAGTTTACCACTCTAAAAGTCAAAGTATGAGAGATTTCAGTCAGCATCATTTTTTTTAATTGTTTGTTTCAAGAGCCTGGGATATGGCTTGGGATATTTGATTATGAATTTCTAAGAGTTCCTCACTCATGTTTAGGGCAGGCTAAAGATCTAACCAAAAAAGGATGAAAGAAGACCATAGTGTTGGTTTGCCTCAAAAGCCTCTTAGGCCACAATCCCATATATGCTTACTTGGAAGTAAGTCCAATTGAACTCAAGGGGGAACAGGGCCAGTCCACCAGTCCTGCTGAAAGACTTAATTTCCCCCCTCTTCCCACCCCATTCCCTTTTCCTTGTGTATTCTGGCTTTTTACATTGTAAGTCTGCATGCAGGCAGGGAGCCTTTCTGGCTGAGAAGCGAGATAAAAATACTTTTAAATTAGTAAATTTATTTCACAGTGCTACATACAATAATTCTGAAAGCATATCTAATCTGAAGCTGTTCTAAAACTATGACAGATTTAGAAATATGCTTGCATTAGATACAGAAATAGGCTTGATCTGTATTGCACTAGCTGAACTGTGTCCATCTTGACTACAATTTCCATATACAAGTTTCCATGTATACATTTCCAATTAGCTTTACAGATTACAGAGCACAGAACTAGACTGGGAACATCTTTTTATGAATTTAAGATGCTGCCTTTCTCCCAGTAGTGGGGTCTGAGGTAGTTAACAGTATGTCAATAAAAACAAACATAACAATTAAGAATCATTACACACTTGCACTCAGACCATTTAATGTCCATTGTTCCACTTCTCTTTGTCCAATCCTGTCAGAGAACAATGCTCCAGGACAAAAAGAGGAGCTATTAGAAAACTACAGGGGGTGCCCAAAGCTAGATCATGGCTCTTTTGTACCTTAACTGGCACATGAAGGTTTGTTTCTGGATTGCTTTCAGTCAAGAAAACCTTGCTTCTGAGTGCTTCATTTTTGTTATATTTCTTCATCAGGAAGTATGATAGAAATTCCAAAGGGTTTTCCTAAGAAACCATAAAGATAAGTACTCAAGACAATATGTGTACTGCAGCCCTGGCGCAAGCTCTCTCGCCACCTGAGGCAAGAGAGAACATGTGCCACACTGCCCCCCCTTCCCCGGCCTTCCACTTACCTTTGCTGCTGCCACCACATCTACTTTATGCACATCCACGTGACCAGAAGACATGGCTGTGAGGCTCTTGTGAGAGCCCTGCAGCTGCTTCTTCCGGCCACATGGCTCTCCACAGAGCTGACATGGTGAGAGCAAAGAAAGGGGATGCAATGAGGGAAACAGGGAAGGTGGCTATTCCAGAGAGCCCTGCCAACTGCTCTCCTGCTGCAAGAGAGCAGCTGGCGGGGCTCTCCAGAGCACCCACTGGAGCACCCGCTCCAGAGCACCCACCCAATAAGAGAAAAAACAGCAGACTGTATATCAACCAATTTCCTTTAACAGATTTGCACAGGCCCTGCCTCATGGTAATAAATGGAGGCTGCACAATAACAATATTTTATGATCTAATCTTATAAAATCTCACGTAATGGTGCCCCACAAAGGAAGCCACTGGAAACCATTCCATGCAACAGCAGCTCCATGTTAGGATCATAAAGTTTGGAACCTCCTCACCATGGGAATAGTCATATGTAAGCATATACCATGGCAGTAACTAGCAGAAACAGATAGCATTGACATGAAGGATCTCCATGCGATTGGAGCAATCTGTGGGGTGAGTGGCTTTCAGACAAGCATTGCTTGCCATGTGGTACTGTTCCTGGTGGCCTACCAGTGGGATTTGTGGTGTGACCATTTATTTTCAGAGCTATGATCTTTTGCTACTAATAGGCATTCTATACAACAAGGGTACACACAGACATTTGGGGCTGGCTGGCCCACCAGAGGGAAACTCTTCTGCATGATCCTAACCAGTGCTCCCCACACTCTTGTGTCAAAACCACTACTCATGGTATTTTCAGCAGCACTCCCCCCAAAAAGGAAGCAAGCAAGTTGGGGTCTGTCACCCTTGCATGTTCTAAGCAGGAAATACTGGTGCAATAAAATGTACTGCAGCACCTTTTTGTTTCTAACAGACCAGCTCTACTTGGCAAATGGAACAGATACATTCCCACTTGCCGTCACTTATGTCTTAAACTTTAAGAAAGGAGGATCAAACCCCTTTCAGCTCAAGGGCTGAATTCAGTTTCAGAGCAGCTCTCAGGGGCTGCCTTCCAGTGGTTGGTGGGGCCCAAAATACCAGCATACTGTAGTTTAAATCTCTTACCGCCAGTAATTCAGCCTTAGGAGAGGCATTTCAGCCTTTTAGAATGAGGAAAAACTGCGCAAAAGCTACGAAACCACAAAACCATAGTTAGTTGGGGGGAAGGGGGGGGAGTCAGGGGACGTGGGCTTGGCCATGGCCACCTGGGGAACCCTGCAGGGCTGGACTGGTGCCACAAGAGGCCGAGATGTGGCCCACAGGCCTGAGCGTCAACGCTGCTGACCCTGCTTCTTTGACACAGGTGTGTGGAGCGCAGTGTCGGATGAGACACCTCATCCGACACTGGTTATTTAAAATGGGAATCCATTTTAAATAACCCCCGAAGTCAAAACCTGAGGGCATAGCAATTTAATTTAATATACTTAAAAGCAACAAGCTTAGCTTACATGGTTTCCTCTTGAGGCTTCCACCAATCCATCAGCCAACGCCTGGGCTATACTTCGGTTGTCTTGAACTTCAGACCAGCTCACAGCATCAAACATAACCTGACCTGCATATATGAGTTCATTGTTGAAATGTTTAAGATGTAATGCAAAAGGGGTGCATTGGATCCTAGCCTACGCAAGCAACATTAAGTAAGTGTACAAGCGGCTTCAAAAAACAGGGCCTGCATCTTTATGCAGCAGGGGAAGCAAGCAAGCAAGCATGAGAAGACTTTTGTCCCCAAACAGATTAAACTAGACCAGCCTTCCCTACCGTCCAGAAGTGCTGGACCTCAACTCCCATCATGCTGGCTGGGAATGATGGGAATTGCGGTCCAACACATCTGGCAGGCACAGGGCTGAGGAAGGCCAAACTAAACACTGCTGCTAAAGAGGGGCACATCTCCAAGACGCTCATAAATATACTTGACAGGCCTGGCAGTATTTAGGAATGCAGTTACATAAGAAATAACCTAATTGTATGCACTGCATTTTGGTAAAAGACACCAGAAGCAGTATATGTAGAGTAATATCTTGAAACAAAAGATTCCATCTGTGGTGTGGAACTTACAATCAAATGTACAAAACACATTTCAGGCTTATGGAGTTCACTTTTGTGCTCACACAGGCAAAAAGTTCCTCGGCACAGTTCACATGAAGAACATGACATCTCACCCAGGCGATACACACAGACAGCCAAAGGTCAGTCACCACTTGCTTGCTCTATGATGGTCTGTCACAAAAAGTACACATAGATGCTCCATACTCGACTGTGCGTGCATGAATATTGTACTTCAGTATAGCCATTTAAGAACAGAACCTCATATAAGAATCAACACATCCGTGTATAGCGGAATAGGAAATGATGTTCCCCAGTCTTATAAAAATGCTACATTTTGAAGGCATTGGTATAACCTTTTGCCATAGAGTTGTACTTTTCAAAAGTAGTTTGAAGGCAACAGTGAGGAGAAATTACCAAGAATCTTGCCAGCCATGTTCTTCCGCAAGTCACAAAAATATGGTCTCAGCTTTTTCCTGACAGCTTTCAGTGCCTCTTCCAGCAGTTCTGTAAATCTGAGCCATATTTGGAGTTTTACTTCAGTGAAGTAGAGAGATGGAGGAGAGCTGTCTTTCTGGTTTCCCAGCCATTCACTGAGGACTATAATGACACAGCAAGTTATTTTCCCCCTTGGGTTACTCTGCTATAGATTTCAGATAATTCTTTTCACTAGCAAGTATAATAAAAGCACAATAATCCTCAGTATTGTAAGATGAGGCCACTTATGTTCCTGACGCTAAATTGGATTTTTAATCCAAAGAACAGACTTGTACAAACCAGAGAAACAGAACAGCCAGTATCTTTTTCTGAGCATAATCTATTTATCAAACTGTTACTTAAGAACTAAAACACTGCTAATTGTGTTTGTGTATCAGGTAGTGCCTGTGAATCAAAACAACGCAACACTTAAAATCAGAGGCTTCCACTTCTGGCCCAGCAGTCTTTGTGGGAGAGAAGATTGGATATAGCAGAATTAAAACATGCCATGAAATCAAATACTGCACACACTCCCTCCAAGTATGTATAGTATTTTTTTACTTACTATGCTGATACGATCCAGTTGCTATTCCAGTAGGAGTCCGGAAGAATGCTCCAGTTAGATGAGACAGCTGGGACAGAACCTCCATTCCTGCCTCTGGAAAATTATAGTTTTTTCTACATAGTGTAATAATTAGACATCACTAAAACAAAAATCAATACATGTTTTTACGAATCCAGTGGCTATGTAAACCTAAGCTTTGTTAAAATCCTGGAGAGAGAGAAACGCTTCACATATTTATTAGTCAGTAGTACACAAGAAATTTGTTGTTACATTTTTCCTATATAACCGCATTGCATATTTTAAGAAACAAGGCAAAGGAGATGATTCATTAACAATCTACAAGTGGTCTCACTCTATCTTCTAACATCCCTGCAATTACATTCATATTGTGGTCAGGACATTATTTCCTCCAAGTACAATGGAGAAAATACACTAGAGAAAATAATGCTCTGACCACTACATGAATGTTGTTTTCCTCTTTCCTCCTCTTCCTTTTTTTCCTTTTGTGACATGTCTTTTAGACTGTAAGCCTGTGGCCTGGGTCTGTTATTTGTATTAATCTAATATAGCCCACTCTGGGAACCTTTTTGTCGGAAGAGCAAGGTAAAAAATGCCATAACTATGAATGGAAAATGAATGAATGAATGAATGAATGAATGAATGAATGTAATTACATGGATTTTAGAGGATGGAATGAGATCACTGTAAATAAGTCAATGAATCATCTGTTTCGCCTTGTTTCAGAACTATTCACAGAAAAACCATATCTGGGTGGACAATAAAGGCTCTTTTTAGAGACATCCTATAATGAAAGAAGGAAAGATGAACACTCATTTGTAGACAATTTCTCTGTCACTGTAGTTTAATTTAAAAAGACATCTGAAAGGGGAAAGAAACTGATGCATAAATGATGGGTGAGATCTGTTATGCACAGGAGGGCCAGTTCTGACACAATTCTGTGCCAGCACGTAAGTGCTGAGAATAGAATGAGGGGGTACAGGAGTGCAATGTCACTGATGTTACACTGATGTTGTAGGAATGTCCTGACAGCGTGAGCATGTCAATATTGCTGGTGGAAATGTTGCTAGCACATTTCAGTATCTTTAAGAGTAGTCAAGGCCGGCCCCGCTATACGGTAGAGTCATCTCAGGCAGTAGAAGTTTGGTGGTGTTTGGGGGGGAGGGGTGGTGGCAGCCCCCTGGCCATTCCTCTCTGCTGGAGGATGTTGCTGTGTGTTCCAGGCAGCCTGCCCTGCACCCTCTAAGCTAGCCTGCTGTCCCGTCATCAGTGTCAAGATAAGATTCAACTGTCAGTTCAGTTGACTTCTGTAGGCGGAACGGGGAGGGTGCCATTTTGTCCTTCACCAAAATGTCTTGGGCCAACCCTGAAAATAGTAGAGTGCAGAAAAATCTACTCCTTGGTGCTAGTTAACACTATCAGCCCTAAAGCTCCTTGGTAAGTAGCTGGCTAAACTAGTGCTATGTTGCTCTAGATCTTAGTGGCTGAGGACCTGGTATCTCAGACACAGAGAAGAAACTAGAAATAGAGGATTTATTTTTTTTACAAAATGTGTGGCAGCCTCTTCAGTAAAGAAGGTAGTTTTTCCATGAGCTTTTGATGTTTAAGGCTGAATAAAGTCAGGGCGCTGTGTTGGATTAGACCAGCCTTTCCCAAGCTGGTGTCTTCCAGATGTGTTGGACTGCAACTTCCATCAAGGAAATGATGGGAGCTGCAGTCCAACACATCTGGAAGGCACCAGCTTGGGGTGGGGGGGAAGCCTAGATTAGACCTATTGTAAGCAAAGCAAAAGGGCACCAATGCTAGCCATGGTGGCAAATAGAACTGACCTGATGCTGCCAGAGGAACAAAGATGTCGATATGGCCACCTTCTTCTGGAGAAGAGATGCAGCTTCTTAACTTCTCCCAAAATTCTCTCACCTCAGGCTTAAGCAGGTTCATGGTACTGATTCTATAGCCTGAATGAAACTGAGTCAGTCAGCAAGTGAAATGTTTACATTTTGTCTTCATTGTCTCTATTTCCATAATCAAACCCAGCTTCCTAGGACTAAAACAGCCTGTCTCTCTTGCCAAGCATAGTCAAGGTGTTCAGCCCTCCCTCCGGCCGAACTAGATGCCACAGAAGAGGCACTTAATAGTCGCCTGATTATTCTTTTTATGCAAAGCAGCTCTTGGAAACTGTAACTTTGTATGGAGGGACTATGGTGAACAGTGGCAGGAGGTGGGGAGGCTGTTTATGCTTTCTCATCCTTCTGTTTCTCTGCTAAAAATCACCCTCCATCCCAGCTACATTTCTATGTGTGGAAAACAGCATATTTTTTTCCTGCTGCTGGTGGAAAAACAGCTTGGAGGGAAAGGGAAGAAGTGATTAAGTAGACAAATGGCCAGGCAGGAAACAGTTAAGCCAGCCCTTCCCTTCTCCATCCTTCTTCCTCTCAAACTCACAGCCTCCCACAGCTGTTTTTCATGTTTAAAATAAAGGTGAAAGACTAACCCAGACAACAATATTGGTTGTGACATGGGTGAGTTTATGAGATGGAACCATCTCATAATGCTAAAAACTGCAGGGGTGGGCAACTTTTGGCCCACCAGCTGATTTGGCCTACAACTCCTATTAGCCCTAGCCAACAGAGCCAATGGTGAAGGATGATGAGAGTTGTAGGCCAAAACATCTGGAGGACCAGAAGTTGCCCACTCTGAATTAAAGTCTCAACGAATACGGCCAAACTGGAAGCATTTGGGGGCTTTATGGCAACTTTTCCTGGCATAGGTAGAACACCACAATTTAAATTAATCACATATTGTTCCCCCGTTCACCTCACTTCCATTTCTCTCACCTTCCTCTGTTTTGTTGTTGTGTGTTTTTAGACATAAATATTTTTATTTATTTAACTTATATTACATTTCTATAACTCTCTGGGCAGGACTTGTCAGTCTTGTTCTTTGTAAAGTGCCATGTACATGGATGATGATATATAAAGGCTGCCCCAGCTGTTAAATGCGAGGTTGTATTGTTATACTCGGCATATTCAATTCATTTTTGTAGCAGTTTATGAACCTTTGGAGTGGAAGAAAAATTCACTCTCACTTATTTGTGCTTTCTGCTTTTCTTCTACCTTCTCATTTCTTTCTCTTTCCATTCTGTATGTATCTACTTTCCAAAATAGTCCTTATTTTGTCAGCTCTCTATATTATGTTGTGTTCTTTAAAATGCTAAAGTCTAATAAAAATTCAAACCGAGAAAAGAGAGGTTGGAAGAGTGTCACATCTCCTGTGGGATGACTAGTTTGGCTGTTCAAGATGGAGGCCTGCCTGAAGCTGACCAGTGGGAGCAATTCAAGTTACAGGGAAGTAACAAAAATGGCGTACACACATTCAGCTAGCTGGCCACGTGAAACATACAGGGTTTCATGGAAATAAAATGCAAGGGTTGATGGTTTTGAACTACCTATGGAAGCAGAGGACTGTCAAATCCATCCCATTGTTCTCGAAGTTTCTTGGGTGTGGGGAAGTGTCAGTAAAAATAATGCAAAAATTGCTGACTCCTTTAAACAATCACATTTCATATAATTCTAGTCTTCTTTTCCCCAAAGGCTGTTTTGCACATTTAGCTGGTGACGAGGTGAATTAGAACAACTTGCAGGTCCTACTCACCTGCTGACTGCAACATATCACTAAAAAAAGGTTAAAGTCCTGCTGACAAAAGCTATTACTAATAACGATAACAACAACATTAGAAACAAACTTGCCAAATACATTAATCTCCTCCATGCCATATTGCTCTGCAATACCAAATAATATCTGATCAATGCAAGTGTTTTACTATTTTAAGTGAACCCCACCTTTTTCATTTCATTTATTACATTTCTATATTGCCCAACAGCCAAAGCTCACTGAGTGGTGAAACCTTAAAAATACAATACTGTACATAATACTGTACATACCTTGAAGTAAGTTAATTTGTCTGGAATCTCCATCACTAATAATCCCAATACTCTTTGCTGTTTGGCCATCCAAGGCCTTCTCTATATAGTAAAGGAGGCTCTCCAATGTGGTGCCACTATATTCATACACTACAGGAACTATTTCAGGCTTAAGACTGTCCACAATCATCTAAAAGAAAAGAAACAGCAAAAGTGAACAGAAAAATTGCCATATAGTTCACAGAATTAAAGGCAAAACTGATAGGAATATGGTCTTTTTGAATTAATTATATTAATTTTAAGGCACTGGACTCTTTTTGCATTGTGGTATGTTTAAAAGCACCTGCTATTGTTTATAATGCATTTGTTCATTAGGTTCTTGGCTGCTGGAAGGACTTTAAGGGCTTAAATTCTACGCATGTTTAGACAGAAAAAAGTTCTATAATTCCCAGCATGCCCCAGCCAGCATGGCTGGCTGGAGGGATGCTAGGAGCTGTTGGGCATTTTTTCTGTCTAAACATGCATAGGGTTACACCTTAAATTATATTTAAAATATTTAATGTTCACACTGGGAATCAGCCCGAACGATATTGTTCTACAAAGTAATAAATCCAGTTTCAAATAAACATTATTGTTTTAAATAAGACAATGGTAAACCTATTAAAATGGTAATTTTTAAACAGACATATTCAAAACTAATTTGAGGAAGTACTCATAAGCCTTGCCAGTCAAAACTACTAGCCCTTGTGGTAGGAAACGGTTCCTCACAGCGAACGATGTTTATGGCTGCTGTGTTACACATCTGTGAGACTGTCCAAGAGTTTGCAACAGGTGGGGAATGTGTGGCCCTCCAGATGTCGTTGTGCTGCAACTCCCATCATCCCTAGCTAGCATAGCCAATGGCAAGAGATGATGGGAGTTGCAGGCCAACATTTGGAGGACCACACATTCCCCATCCCTTGTTTACAGATGTAACAATGGGCAAGTCTTGGACTCTTGCATGTTGAAGGCTGAGTTTCTCCATTGCAGGAGTTTATGTGGAACCCCAAAAATAAAAATTTGAAAGAACTATGAGGATTTTAGCCACAGCACAATCTGCACAACAACAACAGCTCCCTGAAACATGCCATGGGAAAACTCGAACAGTGGCACCAGGATCCAGCTCTAGAACCAAAGCAGCGATCGCATTCGCTGTGGCAATGTGTTATCCCAAGCAAACAGTTTCCCCTTGGCAAAGAAGGGGCAGGGAGGAAACATGGCATCGTACAAAGTTTTACCTTTGGAGCACAACCTATGCCAAACTAGTGGGGATGAAGGAGGTGGTCCCTGGCTTCCGCTGCACTGGCACAGATCACTGTTCAAAGATAATTTGTAGGACTGAGCAAGTATATATAAAACATTACAATTATGTTATAAACATAATTGCATTTACAATTACACGTCTTCTTCCTCTTCTTAAGAAACAGTATACAGTCTCCAGAATCGGGCCTACTTCTTCTTCTGTTTTTACATTGCCTTTCCCCAATCTTAGCTCATATATATATATATATATATATATATATATATATATATATGTGTGTATGTGTGTGTGTACACACAAGCGCGCGCACGCACACACGCACGCACACACTCTACAGGCAGTACCCACTACTGGTTCCATTATGCAAATGGGACCTACTGCTTGCGCAACGGGGCTTTGGCGTTTCTAAAAACAGCAACAGAAACAAGTGGAAATGCTCATTTCTGGATTGGGACAGGTCAGCGGAGCTCCATTCTGCCAACTCCACAGACCTGCCCCATTCTTGAAATTAGTATTTCTGCTCGTTTGGAGTTTTAGAAGTGCCAAAGCCCCGATGCGGAAGTGCTGAGTCCCGTGAGTGCACAGGCACAACGGCATACTACCTGGAAATTATATGACTGGTGAACTATTTTTCATTCTGTTCTGATACTTGTATTTTATCCCATTTAGTCTTGGTCCAGAAAGTGTTTTGATTTGTTGTCCAGTTGGTTCGTCTTTCCCCCTTTCCACCCCAATACACGGGGAGCAGAAAAGGCAGATGACATCAAATCCCTCGAAGGAAGGAGGAAAAGATCCCAGAAAACCAATCATACCTCATATGCAGGAACATGTGATGATATCAAGACCAGGTGTGGCTGAAGGGAATGCACCCCATCAGGACACTTTTGGGAAACAGTCAGACAACATCTGTGAGGTAAGACAGGATAAGAGCTGCTCCCATCAACATTCTTTCTGTAAGAATACAAGTGTAAATTTAGGTTTAGTGGCATACAGAGTTAGGGCAGTATCCAACTGTGTCATTACATTAGCGCAAATCACGTTGCACTAGCAGAAACTAGGTTCTGAACTATGCACAAGAGAAGAATCCAACTCAAGTTGTTTGTGCAAGCCTGATTGTGCAAGCAGTTGCACATAACTCTTGTGCAACCTGTTGTGCATAACTCTTAGGCAACCCATTTCACAGCCTATTGTGAATTCTGTTGCACAACTGCTTGCACAACCAGTTGCACAACCTGTTGCACTGTGGGTTGTGCACCTGCTTGCACAACCATTTGCACAAGCGTAATGGGCAACCGCTTGCACAATGAAAAAATTCAGCAGAGCTCTGCTAGCGTTATTTGAGTTTGTGGACACCATTAGATACTGCCCTCACTGTAAAGAAGAGGGAATCATTTCATGTGGACTGGCGACCTTTTATTATACATACAAATATATCTGCAATGAGGACTAAAGTACCCAGCACATTTGAAATGCTTTGGCGGAGTTGAAGAAATAAGTTTATGAAATTTATGTATGAATTATGTAATTCATAGTTTTCATCAAGGACAGTATATGTTTATACTTAAGGACTCACCTTGCTGATTGGGTTTGATAAAATTTTCCCAGCTGGTTGTTGTAGGGGGCGGGAGAGGGTTACTATTCTTTTTGTATTGTTTTTGTTCTTAGTAAGCAAAAAAAAAATTTTTTTGGAAGGAAGGAAGGAAAGATTGTTGAAAAGAGAGAGGGGGACAGAAGATAGGTAAGTAAATATATTTGCAAAGTAGTTGGAAAGAGGGAGGGAGGGAGGGAGGGAGGGAGGGAGGGAGGGAGGAAGATTGGTTGGAGAGAGAGAGAGAAGCTAGCAGGGAAAGATATACAAAGCGGTTAAAAGGAAGGCGGGAGGGAAGGCGGGAGAGAGGGAGGATAGTTGAAAAGAGAGCGTGGGGATAGGAGGTAGGTAGGCTAACATATTTGTAAAGTAGGTGAATAAAGGGAGGAAAGGAAAAAGGAGGAAGACTGGAGGGATAGAGAGAAGCCGGCAGGGAAATATATACAAAGTGGTTAAAAGGAGGAAGGAAGGAAGGAAGGAAGGAAGGAGGAAGGATTTTTGGAACAAGAAACTGGGGACCATAATGTCATGGACAAATTGAATTTCCTATGTAATGTTTGTGTTTTGTCAGAATATTTTAAAATAATAATAATAATAATAATAGATACTGTCCCTTAGGGTTTTTTAGTGCAAAATACTCAGAAAGGAAACATGAAACTGTCAGATTCTAGCTTACCTTGACATATTGGTCACAGAATGAAGAGGAAGGCACCCCACTTCACATTTGGAGCCTCTCAGTGCATAAAATATTACTAAGAAGTCGTGTTGCAATACCACACACATTTAGGGGGCATCCTTCCTTCCTTATATTTTCTGTTTAATTGTATCTCAAACACAACACTTAAGGATTCATCTATCCTTGCCTATGTCTTTGAAATTCCCATTGGGCACTGCACTAGGCCGTGTTTCCATGACAACGGAAGGAGAAGCTAATGGAGGAGTACCAGATTTTTTAAAAGGAATCGGCTTTGCTGTGAGCAGGGCTCCACAAGCAGATTCTCCACAGCAGTAAAAACTGCTTCACAGAACATACTTCCTGGTGGGGTGGGGGCTGGAGTGAATGTCATCTGACTGGCAGGGGCTGCTCAACCAATAAGAGAGGCTTCCCACCTTTCTCCTTTTCCCTGAAAGTCCAGATGCACCTGCATTTCAGCAGCAAGCCTCATTGAGCACAATGGGAGTTACTTCCAAGCAGACACACATATGCTTGTGCTGGGAAAAGGCGGGGGGGGGGGGGGAGAACACAAAGACTGAAACCAGCCCCAATTTTAACACACACGACCTCAATGAGCACAATGGGAGTTACTTCTGAGTAGACACTAACGGGTTTGTTGTGGGAAAGACAGCAGTAAACACAAAGACAGAAACCAGCCCCTGTTGTAACCTGCAGGACATCTATAACCAAGCTTCCTAAGGCAATGGATGGAGCCTCGAGACTGAGCTTAATTGCACTTAAGGAATTGGGCTTTAACGTGTGCCATTTCAGTTGAGGGGGAATCTCTGTGAGTTCTGTTGTGGGCATTCAAAGGCAAGCCTCATTCAGCACAATGGGAGTTATTTCTGAGGAGACACTAATGGGTTTGTTGTGGGAAAGAGATGGAAACCAGCCCCACTTTAACATACAGGATCTCTATAAGGGAGCTGTGACGTAGTTTCCTCCAATTCCTAAGGCAATGAATAGGAGCCTCGAGATTGCGCTTAGTCGCACTTACGAAATTGGGCTTTAACAAGTGCCATGTCAATCTGTTATTTCTGTGGTCATTGAGAGGGCAAGCCTCATTCAGCACAATGGGAGGAAACACTCCTTGACCGGGGTCATGGTGAAAGGCACACCCCTGTGCAGGGCTAGCATACCTGAGCTAAATGCAGGGGTCGGGGCACACAGCAACTATACCAGAGAGAATCTGACTTGAGGAAAAGAATCGGACTTTAAGCAGTCTCAGGAAATCCGGTTTTTCCCTGAGAAGCTGCAGGGTGGCTGCTGGATGGCCATGACGTCATGTATCCCTAATGACCTCAACATGCAGCTGGCTTGGAGTAAATCGCTGGTGGAAACACTAGACTCAGACTTGCTGAATTAATTTGTGCTACATGTTGAGAACATTTCTGTTCTTACCCTGTCATGTTGTTGAATTATTTGTGGCCTACCTCTCAAACCTGGGCCACTTTTTAAACTCACTATGCTTCCTGAGCATTCAGCATCCATCTCGTTGGCAAGCAAGCACAGAGACTCCTTGCACACAGCTCTGTGTGCATAGTTCACTGCTGGGCACCCTGGAGCTAGAAGAATACCTGACTCCCTCTTCAGACCAACGAGTCAGAGAAGTAGGCAGGAGGTAGTTGCGCTTCTAGACCTGGAGATGTTGTGCTTCTAGGCCTGAAGCTCCCATAGGTTCCTTCTTTTCTGCAACTTCTATGGTTAACATGGCAGTTTTGGTGAATGCAACACTAAGGGCACAATCCTATGTATGTATAGACAGAAAAAAGTCCTACAACTCCCAACATTCCCTAGTAAGCTATGCTGGCTGAAGAATTCTGGGAGCTGTAGGACTTTTTTCTGTCTAAACATGCATAAGATTGCACCCTAAGCTGCAACAAGCAAAATATCTCTGGTCTTTCTGCTGCAGGATTGTTTTTTTCCTGGAAATATGTATTACCCCTTCCCGGTGTCTTGTCTCTGGGAGGAGAGGGTGTCCCAGTTTGAGAACCAGCGGCTTAGCAGCAAAGCTGCCCATTTGGATCTTCATGTCCCTGAAATGGGTGCCTTCAGGTCCCATTAACTGAGTGGGGAAACCAGTATCTTGCTCATTCAGCCTCCTGTCTTCAGAGCAAGTGTCTCGTGTCTCACAATGCCAGTCCTGCAGCATGGAAGCTGTGCTCAGAATGGTACATAACACATGGCTACAAGAGCAAAGGCTATCAGATTGTGCCAAGTTGCAAGCAGATACTCCAAGGCAAATGTTTCATGCCAGTGTGTGTATGTGAATTTCCACAGTAGCAAGAACAAAATCTACATAAAAGAAGTTTTAACCCCCTGAAGGCAGGTGGTTCATTGTGTCACACCTAGAGGGCATATCAGGTGTCTGTACCATAGGGCAAGCCATCTGCTCTCTCAGAATGGGGACTGGATATGTAACAGGCGGGATACAACCTGTACCTGTGAAGAGGAGGGAAGGAAAGGGGAGAAGAGGGTGCTCCCCATCCCCTCTCTTGCCCCTTCTCCCAGTTCCTCATCAAACAATCTTAGGGAGACCAGAGCCAAATTGCAATGTGACGCAAAGTAAGCCTCCTTGGAGTCTGCTCTCCTGCAAACTTTATGGATCTGGCAAGCAAGGGGACCCTGAGGAGACAGCACCACAGTCCAAGAGATCTCAGAGTACAGCCCTGAACCTTTCTATAGAGGCTCCTCCTTGCCGAGCCTCTGTGATGGATTCAGGCCACAGAGTAGGGGAAGGTGAGCTTGCGAGGCTTCTGCTCCAAGGCCATTGTGGGGACTTGCCTTTGGCTCAGGAGGAGAACAGTGCAAACTGTATCCATTCCCTGACTGCAAGGGCCCCACTTTGAGACTTCCATTTTGGCCCTAAGCCCAACACAGAAGCTGTTGGTAACCTTCTTCCCTTTGGGCACCCAAACCTGGAACCTTGGTCTGCCAAGGACTTCATCGAAGCCTCTTTTCTGTATGTGCCGGCTTCATCCCATCATCCTTTGTGGGGAGGGAGTTCAATGGTAAGGATCCTCACCAGTGCTGCAGGCTTCCGCCGCCTCCCTCCAAACACCATTTACCTTTTTGGAAAAGTCTTTAAACAGGCCAATGCAAGCGGTTTCTCGGCTTCCAGACTGAAGCTTGGTACAGATTTTATGTCTTCAGAAATCTGTTTTGAAAGCATTTCCTTTGGTGAAAGCATTCTTTTCTAAAGCAATTAGAAAAAAAAACAGATTGAGTGAGATGTCTAAGAGGAGGCATGACCCCAGAGATGGTGGGCGGGTGTATTCTTTAGGGGGGAAATGGAGCCAGATGACTAGACCTGCAGGAGAAGGAACTGTGCAGGTAGCTGCTAGGAGAGTGGGAAGAGGGGAAGAGGGGACACTATTCTTAGAGGTAGAGTGTAGGAAACAAGCAGGTCTGCCAAGGTCCAGCAATCTATCCCTCCATTAAATTCCCCTCCATGACTTGTATTTCCAGTTCTCCCCCCACCCAGTATTCAGTATCCTGTGTCCCTTGAGCATGCTCAGTTCTCAGTGGGCAGTACTGTGCTCCCCCTAGCTTAGCATTTTTTCCAACAAATATTATTTTTATTCCACTTCTGAAAGCCTTGGCGTTCCCCCTAGCCTGCTAATGCATCTTTCTTGTATGTGGATGGTGGTGCCATTTTGGCTACACAAGGATCCATACTTAGAGAGTGGGTTTGCTATCAGCATATAAAAGGGCTTCACAACCCACAGTCCACCCACCCCTGGTCTTAATTACCGCCCCTGACCCACCTATTGCTGCCGCCGCCATCAAATCCCCCTCCCCCCGACCCTGATAACCTGCTAGCAGTGAGGAAAGAGCCAGCTGTGTCAACATTGCTAGGAGAGGTGATCTGGGCATTGGAGGAAGGGAGCTGGTCTCTTACTCCATTGCCAAGATTCTACTCCTTTCTCTGTCACAGAAAGGTGATCTGGGTGATGGAGGAAAAGACCTGGTCTTTTCCTCCACCCTCAAGAGTTCGCTCTTTGTGAGAGTGAGGATGCATAAGTGAGAGTATGTATGAAAAAGCGTGCACATGTGTGCGCAGACACGCACACTTCAACCAGCATCACATGTGGCCCTCGGGGACGAAAAAAGGTTGCATACCCCTGGTATACTGGATAGAGATCCTCTGTGAATTTGTTTAGTGGTGTTTCTGTCCCTCTTAAATCTATTACCAAACCAATGTTGTTGTGTGTGATGAGAAAGGGAAAAAAAATTCTCTCTTGACTTCCTTCACACCATGCATTATTTTATAAAACTTAATTCTGACAACTAACCAAGGCCCAAATGCTTGGTTCACTCAGTCAAAGAGGGCAGACAAACAGGTAGTGACAGCAACAAGGAGGAGGAGCAGAAAGGCTGGAGGTAGGCACTAGCCTCACCTACTAAGGCATAATAAATAATAAAATGCGGCAGGGGCCTTTGCAGGGGCCCGGCCACTCTGATCTCCCACACTGGCCCCGCTCAGATGAGCTCTTCACATACTCAAGTGGTAAGGTCTGTTATTAAAAATTAGTTTCTCAGACAGGGACTACACTCAAATTAAGTTCTGAATCCACCCACAGAAGTGAACTATTAGGAGTCAGGAAGATGATATGGAAAAAAATAATACCTTCATTAGTAACAATTTTTCTGGCAATCTAGCCTGGTCTTGGATAGTCTGGGACAAAGTTGGCTGAAATCCAGATCTGTAAAATCCTGAGCTCTGTGTTCCACTTATCCAAGGTGGACGAGCTTTGAATAATTCCTCTGAAAAATAAGTACTGTTAGACAACACTGTTTAATCGCATGGGTTTCAAAAGGCACATATTTCTCATGCTGTCTGGATACATCTCTATAATTACTACATTATACAACCAGTTTGAAGTCAAGGTTTCATATAGCCAGCTACAGATTTTAGCTAAGTTGCATTAAATTGCTGCACACATTACACAACTCCTCCACAGAAGGCACATACAAGGAGGTTACAAGTGCCATATCACAAAAATATACTTCATAGACAAGTATGCTGTGGATATGCATTTATATGTATACATATGCTGGAAAGCCATGTCTAATACAAATAGAATCCCAATATTCTATTTGTGCCATCAGGTATCAGGACCACAATACCGGATAGCACGCCTCTCCTGAAATGAACGTACCTGTACTCTACGTTCAGCACCTAAGGTCCTCTTCCAGGTGCTTCATCCAAGGGAAGCTCAGAAGGCAGGAATGAGGGAGAGGACCTTCTCAGTGGTGGTCCCTGATCTGTGGAACAAGCTCCCCGATGATGTCCACCTGGTGCCAACACTGTTATCTTTTCGGCACCAGGTTAAGACCTATCTCTTTTTCCAGGCATTTGGCAGCACATGATTAATTTCAATTGGCCCTAGATGTGTCTTTAGTTATGACTGACTGTTCAAAGTTGTTTTTAGTCATATGTTGTTTGTGTATATTGTCTGTTACTTTTATGTAAATGGATTTTAAACTTTGTAGAGTGTATTTTAATGTTTTAACTTCTGTAAACCACCCAGAGAGCTTCGGCTACGGAGCAATATAGAAATGTAATAAATCGTCATCATCATCATCATCTCAACATATTTAATGTTCATATACATTAGAACAAACGTTTGGTACTATTTGTTCGATTATCCCTTCAATACTTTTTTACTGAAATTATTGTGAAGATCTTTTTGCGGGTAAACCAACATTGTAAAAATTGCTTACAATTCTTCTTTACTTCTCTCTAGCCTGCAAATCTGTGAACTGTAGTTCTGCATTTGTTAATAGGCTTATTTAATGTAGGAATTTTTTCCCAATACATTTTTTATCCCCAAAAGGTGAACTAACAATATAATATTTTCTTTGGGATGCTCTCATCACCTTACTCCTCACTTCTACCTGGAAATAAATCACTTAGTACCCCTTATGCTTCGGCTATTGGGCGGTATAGAAATGAAATGAGATGAATAAATAAATTATGCTGTATTCTCAATACCAAAAGCTGGCACACTGGATACTGTCACAGAAAATTCCAACATCTCAGTGGCAGGTTCCAGTCTCTCATTAGCTAGTAGAGGCCGCTACCATACTTCTTTATGAAAGAAATGCAAGAAGTATTTGTGGAACACAATGAAAAACTAAGGGTTGTATCCAAGGTGGCACCAAGCCGAAGGCAGCTCTTACAACCTCTCCTCCCTGGGGCAGCTCCATCTACCCCCTGAAAAGCCTCTCTGGAGGATCAGAGGGAGGGATGCTGAACGTTGTGATTGCTGAACTGGGTTATGCAGGGCTGTAGTGGGAGGGGGGAATTGCCCAACATCAGGCAGAGAAACCTTGCATCTACAAAGGCTTTTTGGGGGTACAACCATTGGATACAATTCTAAGGGACAATTTCCTAGAATGCTGTTTGTGCAAACTCCACTGAAAAGAATGGCAAGTATTCAAGAATATATCCATGCTCTTGCACAAGCCCCATTCATTATATTGAAGCATATGCAAGAAGAATTTTCTCAGGATTGTGCCATAACATTCTAACCGCTTTGCTGCATATGTGAGAAACAACAGCTAACACACAAGCAAACAATCTTCTCTGCTTTTCTGTGAAATAACAACAACATCCATATATGTGTCTGCAATTTATTTCAGTTCAGCAGAAGTACAGGTCTGAGTCTTTGGGGCTACTTTTACAATGCAATCCTATACACGTCTACTTGGAAATAAGTCCCACTGAGTTCAATTAAACTTATTCCCAGGTAGGTTGGCCTAAAATTGCAGCATAAATATGGTATCCTCCTTTACCAGTAACTAAATCATATCACAGTTTCATCGAACTTACTCTTCTGTAGAGCCAGTCTCTCTCGAATCATTTTCCGTAGACATTTTGCATGTAATCTTTCTTCTTGCTCTTCATTTTCTGTTTTATGTTCATTAAGGGTTCCATAACTTTCAGCAGCTTCCCTGGGAGTTAAGCAATCCAGGTTGGTTGCACAGGCAATATAATATTGCTTCCAAGCACCATATTCATTTTTTTCAGGATTGTAAGGAAGAAACCATCCTAACTTAATGCACTTCGGCATCCACAGACAATCCTTTGGGGAAAGTAAAAACAAATCACAAAGGTTTATTTTCAAGGGGAATCTATGATCTAAACATTAAAGAATAGCAATACATAACATCGTTCTTTAATGAAGCATCTTGAATTGGCCTGGGTCAGACTTCCACTAAAACTAGGGGCCAGAGATCAAGATCAGGACATGGCATCATGTACACAAATTTATGCTGCTCCCTTCTATCTGGGTTCAAAGTCAGATGTGGCCATCTTCAACTCAAGTTAAAATAATCCAAGTACACTCCTAATTTTGAGAACCTGGGTTTTACCCCAGGATTCTCATTGTTTAGGAGTACTATTATCCACTGGGTTGTAACCAACTAAGGGAACCACAGCCAGAAGAAATTTCCCCCTACCCTCTGCAGCTCCCTTTGCCCCCCAAATTGCTCCATAGGTAAGGGGGGCTCCATAGCAGATTTGAGGCATGTGCAAGGGTCTGCAGGGAGGAGGAGAAGATAGCGAAGTCCTGTTGTGTGAGCAGACCTCCACTTGCGTAAGGATTGGGTCAAGCCTATTATTATTATTATTATCATCATCATCATCATCATCATCATCAATAAAGTGCCTAATATTTTCTAAGTTCCATACAAATATTGAAAGGCAAGACAATCCCTGACAGCAGACTCACAACAGAATAGAAACAATACAAAAGGGGAAGAAAGGAATGGCGAAATAAGAAGAAAGCAGCCATTGGAGTAGCTGGACTTCAGTGGCTAATGGATGGGGCCAGGTTTGGGTATACAAAGTGAAAGACCCAGGCAACTTCCTTTTCTTCTACCAAAAAGTTAGTATGGGCTCTAGTGAAGATCACATGCAAGGTGAACTTACCTGTTCGATTAAAAATTTCCAGTGCCAATTGACTTGAGCTGCTGCACAAAGGTCCTTTGGATTGAGAAAGGAAAATATATACAGACATATGAAACGGGGCAGCAAGGTGGTGAAGTCCACTTTGGTCACTGGGATATTTTCTACAAACCATTTTTCAGCAAACCTGTGAAACAGGAGGGGGTTGATGTCACTGCAAAAAATGGCGGTTTAATCTGTGCCTCTGATCCCCACCACAGACACTTTTAAGTCTACCTGACATCAAAAGCAGTGGAAATTTACAACACTGACTGAAATCTGAGGGGTCATGTTTCAGAGCCCATCAACACAACAAAACAGTGGAGTTAAAGTGCCTTTAACAGCAAGAAAAAACATTCAGTCAGCTCCTCTTCAGAAGAGGATGAAGACAGCGATTTCAAGCATGGCACCTAATCAACCCAAGATGGCAGGGAAAAAACCTCAGACCTCTTAACAGAAATCTCAGGACACCTGCAGGAGCTTAAGAGGGAACTCAAAGCTGAGTGGTCTATGGCTCTTGAACCATTAGAAGAAAAAAATATTGGGCCTGACAGGCACAGTAACTGAAATCTCAAAAACAGCCAGTGAAGCACTTGACGTGGGAATAAAGAACCAAATTGATATGGAGATATTTAAAAACAAAACTTTCAATTGCAAGAATGCCTCCATTTTAGGATCAAGAAAATCACAGCAGACTTAAGTTACGTGTATTAGAGGTCTGAAATAATCTGTTGGTCAATGGGAACTAACAACTACAATGATAAAGTTACTAAATACAATCTCCCCAGATATAGCAATTGCAGTATGTGATATTGAGAGGGCCCATAGAGCCCTTGGGCCTAAACCTCAAGAAGACTGTAGGCCAAGAGACATACTTATTAAGTTTCTAACGGAGCCATAAAAGATAAAATACTGAAAGCAGCTAGAATTCTAAAGAAGGTAGAATACGAAGGAAGTAATCTACATTTCTTTCAGGATTTATGCCCTGAAACTTTGCAACAACGACAAAGGGCCTACTGGTATTTCACAGAGACTCTACCACTGGGGCTTCCCATTTAAGCTCATTTTTTCTAAAGATAACCAACTTAAGCTGATCCCCAAAGGCAGATATAATAGGCCGGCTGATGAAGAAGATGCAAATGGAGCGGACAATAGAAGCAGGAATTCTAAATGGTTGAGGCTGTCAAGAAAACCCCATCAGATTCACAAGAAGAATTTACCATCAAACAAAGAAAAAAACTCATGAATACTCATCCAACATTAGAACAAGGGACTTGACCCAGTGAGAGTGACTGCTGCAAGATGTCCTAGAAAAGTGTTGATATAGTTTACTATATAATCTGTGGTGAGGGAAAGGGAGGGGGATGTCTTCACTCTCTAGCCTTCTTGCTGGGGCAAAGGAGTACACCCTGCTTAGCATGGGTGTACTAAGAAAGTACCCCATCCAACAAGACTAGACCTGAGGTTATGGGCAAGTTTGTGTTGTTTGTTGTTAATATGTTAAGGTTTTATTACAGGAGAGTCAATACTCAGAACATGGGGAAACTAATTTCTGTGCAATAGATAGTAAAGGTGGCTTGAATAATCTGTCTAGCAACATAAGATAAATGATATAAAAATTATGTCATTTAATGTTAGAGGCCTTGGAACTGCTATAAAGCATAATAGAATACAAAATATATGCAAAAGGGGAAAACCTCAAGTAGTTTTATTATAGGCAACCCACTTGTGGGGAAAAAATTATAAATCTTTATTACGTCCATGGGTCAAGGAATATTTTACAGCAGCAGGGACTTCCAAATCTAGAGGTGCGGCTATAATGTTTGCAAAAAACGTTAATGTGAAGGTCAGTGATGTTTTAAGAGATGAAAGGGGTCTCTTTATTTTTATAAAAGGTACTCTTGGTACAAAAAAAATATCACAATAGGTTCAATTCAAAGTCCAAACTCAGAACAACTACACTTTTAAAAATGTACTTTACAAAAACTGAATGAGTTTAAGGAAGGGGAAGTAATTATAGGGGGAGATTTAAACTTAATTGTGGATTATAAACTAGGCCAATGCATCAGAATAAAGTAAATAAGGAATCAGGTTTATTACAGACTCTTTTCGATTTTGAATTGGTGGACTCATGGAGAATACTTAACCCCGAGAAAGAAGACTATACAAGATATAGTCCACAATATAATACATATACAAGAATAGACTACATTTTGGTATCACATAGACTACATCAATGTTTGATATACCCCTGATTGGTCCTATCACCATTTCAGAACATTCTCCAATAACTATTACTCTCCAACTTGGGGAGAAGGAATATTACTCACCTTGCTGGAGGTTAAATCAGACATTACTATATAAACAACATGTCCTTAACTTCAGGAAACAGTGACAAAAAAATTTGAACAAAATTACACAGAAAGTATATCAAGGGCTATTGTTTGGGACACCATGAAAGCATGGTAAGGAGAAAAGCTATCAGTGAACTGTGCCATATTAAAAAAAAAGAACACTGCCAAAGATAGGAGACATTATTAACAGAAATAGACCAATTGGGAAAAATACACAAACAGAGAGGGGAAAAACAAATATACAGAAAACTAATGCAAAAAAAAGAGAAACATGATGATTTAGATATTGATCAATTTACAGTAGTTATGCAATATACCAGGCAAAAAATATTTTTTGACAACAAAAATTATAAACTATTGGCAAATAAACTTAGGAATAGGAGAAGCCGAAATTAAAGATGAAAAAGGAAATATAAAGTACAAAGCAAAAAAAATTAGCAAAGAATTTGAACAGTTATTTACAAAATTTACTCCTCTGATTATCCAAACATAAATCAAATAAGAGAGTATTTACATAAAGTTACTCTGCCCAAAATTAGTAATATAAACCAAGAATCTCTTACCAGCTAAATTACTGAGGAGGAAGTTCAAAATATAATTAAAAAACTAAAACTGCATAAAGCACCAGGGTTGGATGGGCTATCTGAGAATTTTTATAAAAACTAAATTAAACACTCTGCCCACATCTAACAATCCTTTTAAATGAAATATTTAAAGGAAGAGAAATGCCACAATCCTGGAATATATCAAGAATAATAACTATACCCAAGCCAAGGAAAGAACTAAATAATGTGGATTCTTATAGACCCATAACACTAACAAATCAGGATTATAAAATATTAACAGGAATAATCTCAGATAGACTAGGTCAATTGGCCCCACAGTATATCCATACTGATCAAACAGGATTCATTAAAAATAGAAAGATAGCAGATCTCGTTTGAAAAATCCGTAATACTGTACAGTATAGTAGAGATAGTCGCATACAGTCTGCTATTATCTCACTTGATGCCACAAAAGCCTTTGACAAGATGGAATGGCCCTTTCTAACTGAATTTGTGATTATGATGAATTTTGGACCTAAATTTAGTAATTTATTAAGGGCACAATCCTATGCAGGTTTAGACAGAAAAAGTCCTACAACTCCCAGCATTCCCCAGCCAAAATGGCTTACTGGGGAATGCTGGGAGTTGTAGGACTTTCTCTGTCTAAACCTGCATAGGATCGTGCCCTTAATAAATTACTAAATTTCGGTCCAAAATTCATCATTTATCTGTTTTAAATTTATCTGTTTTTAAAATTGTTTCGTAACATTGTATGGGAGATAACATTCCAGCTTATATATCTTCAGACATTCCGCTGACCCTTTTTTATTGCCCACCCCCTCCACCGCCCCCCCATTATAGTTGAAGATTTGTTTTTATTCTTATTTAAATCCTGGATTGTGACGAACGTTGGCCCGGAAAAATCTACATTTCTTCATAATACTCCTTGTTCAAACAACAAGGGCTAGTACCTGCATCTTTGCAGCTGAAAAGCACACACTCTTTGGTGTGTCTGCAATTTTCAAGGCAGAGAAAAATATGAAGCCATGTGATCCCTTATAGAATCATAGAATAGATGTCAGGTCTTCATATTAACCATAAAAAAATCTGAAATCCTATGTATTAACTTAAATAAAAATTCCAAAATTAATCTACAAACTAAATCAGAAATTACAAATACATCAAGCCTAAAATATCTGGGTGTCCAAATAACAAAAAAAAATCCCCCAAAACTAATAAAAATAAACTATCTCCCCCTAATTAGCCAAATAAAAAAGACATGAAAAATTGGACCTGTCTTGGCTGGGTAAAGAGGAAGTAGTGAAAATGACAATCCTTCCCAAATTCACATATCTTTTTCAAGTTTTGCCAAACGCAACCCCAGATAAATGGTTAAAAACCTGGCAGAACATTATAAACAAATGTATTCATAATAATACAAAAATACAGAAAGAATAAAAAATATCTTATATAAACAACCCAGAAATGGAGGAATAAGCATACCAAATATACAATTATACTCCGAGGCATTCCAAATTAGGCAAGTGATAAATCTAATTCATATGAATGAAGAATACCAGTGGGTAAATATGGAGTCTATAGGAATTAGCAAAAATGAAATTCAAGGTCTTCCCTTTACAATTTCTAAAGCAAAAGATTTAGAGGTCATTACTAATCCCTTCTTACATTTAACATTTAAAATATGGAGGAAATGGCAACATACATTATCACCATATGTCTCACCGCTTATACCATTTTTACTGCACCCGAGTTTTTATGATAAGGACAAATGGTCCCAATTTAGCACATAGAAACAGGCCAGATTTTTTTAGGTTAAAGGAATTATTTGAGGGAGTTGCTCCAAAAACAGGCCCACAACTAAAGAACAAACTAGAAGGCATAAAAGTAAACTGGTTTCAATTACACCAGGTACTTCATTTTAATGCCAACCCTATAGTTTGGAAACAGGCCACAAGTCCATTAACAGCATTTGAACAACTGATACTTATATCCAAATCCTCCATCAAAGGCCTCACATCCAATATAGATAAGATATTAATTATAGAAATAATGGAAACAACCATAGGGCTGAAAGAAATATATGAACATGACATAAAAAAAAAAGAGGAAAAGAAATGGAATTAAATATGGGTTAAAAAGCCATATCGCTCAGTGTTAGCAAAAATACAGGAAAACTCCTTTAAGGTAGTACTGAGGTGGTATTTAATCCCGATAACTTTTAAGCTATATATACAAAACAACGTCACCAAACTGTTGGAGGGGATGTAATACATTAGGTACATACCATCATATGTGGTGGGAATGTGGACAAATACATAGCTTCTGGAGTAAGATATGCAGTAAGATAACAGGAGTGGAGGTTCACATGGATCCTAAACTGGCACTACTATCTATATTTAGTGGCCCTAATGAACATTTACCAGACAAAGAAATGCTGACCTTTATGGTGGTAGCCTCTCATCAATTAAAAGCAAAGAATTGGAAAGAATCTACAGATCTATCAATAACTGTGTGGTGTACCTACCTTTGGAATACTGTGTTGGCTGAAAAACTAACTAAACAGATAAGGGCACAAAGACAACAAAAATAATCTGACATTTTCCATACAATATGGTATAAATTCATAGACTTTATCAACAAACAAGGTTCCCTGAGAAAACCACTATCATATCACGGACAGATATAGAGTGATACATTTCAGTAATTACAACTGAATCTTAAACCCCTGAAGAACTTCTGTGGATAAATATAAGGTTATTAAGACATTGAAACTCCTGCGATCACAGTTGACTGTAATTCAATTTCCTATGTAATGTCTGTGTTTTCTTAGAATATTTTTATGTGCTCACTGATTATACTGAAAATACGTAATTAAGGGCGCAATCCTGTGGCCACTAGTTAGTGGCTAGATGGCCATAGTAGGTCAGTTCCTGGGAACCGACCTCCACCCCCTCATAGGCAGCGTGGATCAGCCCCATGCTTGTAAGAGGAGCATGGAGCAGCAAAAACGGGGCGTTCCAGGTGGTGGGGTGGGCGGAAGTGCTTTTCCGACACTTCCTATGCGTCGTCCGACATCCCGCGCCCCCCGCTCCAACTTCTTGTGGCTAGACAGCTGAAATCGGCTGTCTAGCTGCGAATGCAGAGTGGCTGAAGCGCGGATAGGATGATCCCCTCCACGCTGCTCCTGCCCTGCATTGGATAGGCGGTCACCTCCAGGTTCAGAGGCAGCCGCCTGTCCCCATAGGATTGTGCCCTAAAACTCAATAAAAATAATGTAGGAAAAAAAAACAGGGAGGAGAAACAGGATGATCCTCAGTGGATGTTTAAACCCTTATTGTGATTCTGACTGGCTCCTTTCAAGAACTAATAAAAGATCCAGAAGGATTATTCTCAGGACACTCAGAAGAATAAGACTGTGACATTGGCTGGATTCAGTCATTGCATGCAAACCATAGATCCACAACATGGTTTTCAGCTGCTTCCCTGCTTTTGTTTTTCGTCTGCTTAGCACTCCGCTTCTTACGTTCACTTCCATCTCTGTGATAAAGCAGCTTCAAACAGTGGTTTCGGATCCCAGTTTGTTGCTGTCAAAGAAGCTACAGTTTGTGGGCAGGTCCAGATAGCAAAACAAACCATGATTTTGAGTTATCTCTGAACCCAGGCATTGTGTTTCACAGCAGCCAGCCACAACCTATTTACATATTACATTTTGTACTTCCCGCTCTTCCTTTGGGAAGCTCAGAACAGTTTCTCTACATGCTCAGGGCTGTATAAACTTGAGACTATTTCACAAGTTCCAAATTGACATGGAACCATTTCTGGAAGACAATTCGCAAGACAAAGCTTCTGCCCAAAGCCAAATTTGAGCTATTGCGCCCCTGTTTGTTTTGACGTCATAGTGCCATGCATGCAACTACAGCTCCAGGATGACGTCTACCTGCTCTGTATTTAGCGTTGTCATAGTTTCTCCTGACTAAACATTCTGAGCCCTTTAGTAGTTTGTGACAAGGAGATTATAATCAACAAGTACCACTTTTTCCTGGCACTGGATAATGGGGAAAAGCTGCACATGCTGAATTTCTGCCGATCAGTCATCTGTTAGGGACACAGACTTTCTGTCAGGCAAAACTGTAGCCAGCCTATCTGCCATGAGCTTGCCTTAATTTCATAGATTTAATTGGCCATGTGAGAGAAGTAGATTCTCTAGGGCAGCCTTCTCCAATCTGGCGGCTTCAAGATGTGTTGGACTACAACTCCCATCATCCCCAGCCAGCATGTCCAATGGCCAGGCTGACTTAGGATGATAGGGCTTGTAGTCCAACCCATCCTGAAACTGCCAGGTCAAAGGAGCCTGCTATAAAGTATTAACTGAAATTCACATTTTACATTGCTTTAGAAGACTCTCCTGTGTTCTCTCTCTAAATAGTTATAAAAGCCAAAGTTGTTCTCTTTATCAAGCTGCATTTCACCAGGTCGTTTTACTGCTGACATACTTAGCTCTTAATTTAAATACACTGAAACACACATCTTACAAGAACGCAATGCGGTCTTGACCCCTGCATTTGGATCTGGATGAGCAAACATTTTGCTTGCTATGCACACCTGTTGATGTCTGTGTTTCACTCTGTAAACATGCAAGCACTGGCTTGGGTAAAAGACCCACTTTACAGGAGATGCCCTTGTGGAACCCGTTTCACAAAACACAACTCGGAAGAGAACTTGTGGCTCACTTACTTCAGTTGTGACTTATTGCACTTGGTCAATATCCAGTGGAGAAACTGCTTGCGCTGCTTGTCCGTCCACAGGTCAAACCAATGGCTTATAAGTCTGACTCTCTCCTGAAAGAGCTAAACAATGCCACAGAGTTCTCTTAAAGAACAGTTCAGTAACACACAGGACTAGGTAGGCCCTTCCATAAATTGCCAGCGTTCCCTGGGATCAAGGCCGTTTTATACTCCTGCCCTTAGAGCACTCCCTTGAATGTAATCTCTTTATTGTCAAATCAGATTCTAGCTGGCCCAATTGTTCTCTAAAATGGACAGATCATAACCCATAAATCACAAAATCTGTTCCAGAATTTTACAGCTAATTGTAACAGACCCGTATCACCAAATGTTTAGTTGAGCATTTAGTCCTTTTGTCATTGAAAATTCAATAGATGTTACTTCTGAGTAAACTTGCTTAAGACGGAGCAGGAAAAGTGCCTCACCCCACCAAACAAGAATATAGAGGCCTAAACAGAGGACAATGTACAAAAAAACACTAAGTTTCTTCATAGCTGATTAAGCATGGCAGGTTAACTTTCTGACTTGTAGTCACAACTAAGTCAAAATTTGCATATAAATTATAAATCCACACTGAATATTCCTTTTTAAAGTATTTTTGTTGATGCTGAAGATTAGCAGCACAGCGTTCTCAGAGATTAAATGTTTTCACAATTTTTTCTGAATATCGCTATTTTCTTTGTTAGTCATGTGCAAATTTAGTTGTATTTCATTAAAAAGATTTAAAAGAGAAGCTCTGTTATGAAATTGCTGAACTAGAATTAATCAGCAAAGTAGATTCTATTAAATTTGGACTTAATCCACTCTCTGGGTTTATTTCCCTACTACATTATGTAATTAGCATAGCATGATAGGAAGACAGCATTATCACAGTGGCTGCCATTGTAAATGAAACACTCTTATTATCTTGGATACCCCTTCCATTTCATGGATTTTTGGGTCTGCTGTGCAAAAGACTATTTTTGTCTCTCTACTGTATCTGCCAATTGAGGATAACACTTCATGCATCTGCCAGTGGGCACTAGTCCTCATGCTTATGCTGCATACATCCCCAATTTTGGAATGATCTCCCCGTGAGGCCCGTCTTGCACCAACATTGTTATCTTTTCCATGCCAGGTCAAGACTTTTCTCTTTCTCAGGCATTTAGCAGCATTTGATGAGTTTTAGTTGATCCTGATGCTGGGAAAGACTGAAGGCAAAAGGAGAAGGGGACGGCAGAGGATGAGATGGCTAGATAGCATCACGGATGCAATGAATATGGACTTGAGCACGCTCCGGGAGAGAGCGCAGGACAGGAAGGCCTGGCGTGTATGGTCCATGGGGTCACGAAGAGTCGGACACGACTGAACGACTGAACAACAAGTTGATCCTGGATTTGTTTAATGGTTTGGATGATTGCTCAAAGTTGTTTTTAGATATACGTTGTTCTCTGTGTATACTGTCTGTGTGTTTTTATGTTTTTAAATTTTGCATATTGTATTCTTTATGTTTTTAACTTCTGTAAACCACCCAGAGAGCTTTGGCTATGGGGCGGTATAGAAATGTAAATGATGATGATGTACCAACAAGATTTCTGGTTGTTTTTTTGTGCAACAGGCTGACAGGCTGTTTTTCCTCTCTGGAAAAGACAACAATACTCCGTTCACACAAAAATGCTTGCTAGCTGACTTGGCTTTTTAGCTTTCATTTTCTTTTGTAAGTTTCCCTGTGTTCTCTCTACAACCAGCATGATTTCTTAAAACCTTTCCTGTTTGTGCGATTCTTTTGTCTCTTCTAGTCAGCATGTTTTACTAAAATATGTAACATTTCCCCTGATACTCAGCTTTCACACCTCGACATGGAGTCATCTTTTATACATTTCCCTTTCTCTACGAATCTCCAGGAAGTTCGGCTCCCATGGCAGGAAAGCACTGTTACGAAGTCCCAATGGGAATCACTGTCCCATTGTCTCAAATCCAAGCAGTGACCAGCCTCTTTTCTGAGAGAATAATAAACACCACATGATTTGGGCATCTTAAGCACCTTTCTTTTGAGGCTGTACCTACAATTGCCAGCAAAAGAAGGAAAATCAAGTTTACCTTTGTACGAACACAGAGTTCTAAAATCCCCTTAGAGGATCATCACTATATAGGATGGGAAGTGACCCATAGTTCATATGCATTCTGTAGGCATTGTGAGGCCAAACTATTGTAACTGAAAGGGATGTGTAACGTACATCCTTTGGACTTCTGCTCTGGCTATGTTTTGTGCAGTGTTTTCTAATTGCTGGCAGAGTATCCTCTTGGTAATAAGTTCCACAGCTCTAATGCAGTAGTGTGTGTGTTTTAAAATCTCACTTCTGCTATGAATGAATGCATTTCCTATTCCTTTTCCATTCACCAATGGTTAAGTATTTATGGGAAGAGCATTTTTATTTTCATAGAAGGGCTTGGGGCAGATGTGGAAAAAATAATCAGGAGCTCCCACAACTGGGATTCCTATTTCTCAGTCAATTGAAGGAAGAAGTTGGGAAAATTTCTATAGTTGGAGCAAATGGAAAACAGCAGTTAAATTAATGTCTTGTCTGCGTTGCAAATGAACTAACTTCTATTTGTCAATTTCCTGAAGTTGATGCAATACTCAAATTTGGTACTTGGCCATCTCCTCCAGAATTGGAACTGTATCCTGTGTTAACAGAAGACAGCATTTCAACTGAGGCAACAAAAAGGCAGTTCAGAATGTCTAATAAAAGTTTTCAGTTAATCTCCTACTACGCTCCCTTCCCCGGTTTGTTTGTTTTTAAATTGGAGCAATTATACAATTCTAGTACATAAAAAAACACCTTCCCAATATTCAAAGTCAAAATTATAGAGATTTCAATTAAAACCCATTTTGCAATGGGGAAAATAGATATAGGAATGTCACACTACAGTTTAGTAAAATATACAGCATCATATCATGAGGCTACACTTATTCTTGGATGTTCTCAGGACCAATGATAGCAGGCATATCCATGTTATTCTGTAGATACCACAGGTCAAATATTCCTGCTGTAAGCCCTGACTTGCAGCAGTTATTTATTGCAGGCATCTACAGTAGCAATCTTGCCACTGATGTTGGGGATAGAGCCAGATGTCATCTTGGCTGGAACCAGGCAGTGATGGGGTTGGTGGACAAAACTCCTTGTCACACTAAATTTTGAAAGCATCAGCTGGCAGACACGCCTGTGCTGCAATTACACTGATGTACAGGATTAATTTCATTGGGAAACATTTAAGAATTTCCTGTTGAAATTATGACAGTATGAACCAACTGTATTGGTATTGGGGGAAGCCATGGAAGAAATGGAAGGAGTAATTAAGATGAGCAGCAAAAGCACAGTGGTTTAAATATATTACTTGTGTGACTTCAATAGATGTTAACTTACCTGATTACTAAGAGATTGGTTTTCAATTGGTGTCCAAGTACTGAATCGTGTACACAACATTTCCATTGTCTGGTTTTGATTTGGGCTCTTTGTGCTGCCCTAAGCTTTCCAAATGCCACCGTTTAACACTGTGTGGTATAAGGTGTGGTCATTGTAGAAGCAGTTGCAGTTTCCTCCACTAATAGTTCTGTTATACACTTCAGACAGACTGCGGTTAGAAGCTTCCTGAAAACAGAAGAAATGCGTGACTCTTCTTCCTGGAGAATAAACTTTGGGTTCAGAACTTGATTTGACTGTGCATCCCAGTCACAGCAGCCCTAGAGACCAAAGGAGTATATGGACAGTGCATTTCATTTTTTCCTCAAGATTCTTCTGTTTTCCTACTTTTATTGTCTGTTCATAATGTTTTTAAGGATAGAAGAATATAAGGGACTAAGGGAAAGGAGACAAGAAGGAACTTTCTCATAAGACTTGGTGCTTATGGAATTGCCATTACAATGTTAATAATGGTGGGTGTCATGACTAGTTGGGGGACTGCTCATCAGAGGAAGAGCTTAAATCAGGGGTGCTGAACATCTGGCCCATGAGGCAGCCCAATTTGGGCTGTGCAGCCCCTTGGGGTTCCTCTAGGGAGCGGGGCTTAGGCTGGTCCCTGACCCAAGTGCTGGGTGAAAGATCCACCCAGGGAGTGAATTATGTCAGATGGGCATGGCCACATCCACTGACATCATATGGCCCACGGAGGGCTGGGTGGTGAGTCACCCAAAACTAGTTCTGCACTTTCAGAGCCAGATGTCCCCAGGGAACAGGCCACTTTAGAGGACCCTGGGACTGCCCAAGACAATCATGAGGCCTCAGGGATGATCTCGTCTCTTAGAAAGGCAGAAAACTCAGCTTCTGAGGCAGAGGGGGATGCTGAACCATCTCCTAGCCCCCAAGAATGCTGGGCCCAAGGATTCAGGCTAGGGCAGTGGCCAGATGAAGGAGTACCTGCTTGCTGAAAGGTCTCCTCAAGAGTAAAGGCCTCTTCAAGGGCAAGGCCCTCCTCACAAGTAGACTTCTGACAAAGCGCTTCTGATGTGCTGCAGCTGAGTCCTGGGTGAGGCTCTGGATGCTCCATTTTATAAACTCTCAGTTGAGACCTGCTGCTTGCTAGAATGTCATCTTATTTCAGCTCCCAGTTCTTGCACTGAAGTCTTGCGCTGCTGACTCCTGCTAAGGCCCTGCTTTTGGACTGCTCTTTTTTTCTGGTTCTGGTAATAGTGTGCTTTGACCTTTTGCTTCCTGACTTTGCTAAACGGATTTGTCCCTAGTTAACTTAAGAGCTGACCCTGACTCAACTACAGTGGGGCAGTGGTGGGAGACTAGCGGGACAAGGCTTTCATTAAAATGGGACAGAATTATCACAAAATTTAGAAGTCTGATATACCTTATGGTTTCTATGGCAAATACAAGTTTTACCTTTATAAGCAGCTTTATATTCCATATGTTTCCCTATATTGCATGACTTTCCTTCCCTTCGTTTTCAATTAGTGCCAGGGCACTAACCCTCTTTGGGTTGGGTAAACATTTATTCAGTGTTTGGTCAATTTACATTACTTTGACAGCAGCGTGAGAGGTCATGGCAAAGTGATGTGTGAGTTTTCAACTTGTCATCAGAATTAATACTACAACCCACAGCTGGTCTTTCTTGTAGTCATAGGTAAACTGGTAGTTTTAGGTAACAGGTAGTTTTATCTGCTTTAAAAACTGAGGAATCATCTCCATATCTACATTTACATTTCAAAATGATCAGATTCTTTACTCTATAGTTATTCCCACTCCACTTCTCACATTTCCAAGTGGGGATTTTCCATGAACTTTAGAATCCAGTGTGTTAACAGTTGCTCAGTCAATAGTTATAGAAAAAAAATAACTGTACCTGTTTTAGTTTTCATAAACAACAACAACAACACCCTTCTCCTCCAAAAGGCCTGCTGTGTCAAAAGGCAAGATTTTGTGACCTACCAAAAGTGAGAGCAAATTGATCAGGGAAGATGGTGGATGTGCAGCTTGGTGGCATTTGCTGGATGAACAGAGCCCCTATCTTTGCTTTTCAGTCTCTCTTGTTGCTAGGTTAACTCTAAAATACATTTTCTTTAAAAACTGTAATACTTAACAGGACTATTCTTATTCATCTGCTTATCTGGTAGATAACTGAATGCTGTTTAAGGGCTGATAACTGAAATCTGAGAGTTTGGGAGAAAACCTTATGCTTTATTTTTATTTTCTTTTGGAGCCTACCATGTCTTTCGTCAACTGGGTTTAAAGAAGGAGAGAATATGAACTCCTGCCATTTATGAAACACAGCAAAACAAAGCAAAATAATGTATAGTTCTATCCACCCCCATCCCCATTTGAACAAAACAGGTAATCAGAAGACTGGTAATTTACTTTACCTCCAGAGACAATGGTTCCCCCGTGAGGAAGGCACCACGGACCTGCTGTGCGGAAGCCAGAACTGTTGTAGCATTGGCTGAAGGTCAGTGCTTCCTCAGATCTCCATAGGAACAGAAGTGCACAACAGAATGTACTCTGGGCTTACAGCCAAGACTGGCTGAAGAACAACCAGAGAAAAAGACTTATCACTGTGGGCTAATTCTGAATCTGTTTAGAGTAGTTCCTTGGATTTTAGGGGCATTGAAGTAGCATGGTTGTCAGCTTACTTTTCTTTCAGTAGTTACCTTTTTTCAGGCAGGGCTTCCATGCCTTTCATGAACAAACATCAGCAGGTGAAGCTTGTTCTGGAATGAAGAGGAAGTGACAGGAAAGGTTTCACCTGTTAATTTCTGCCTCTCATGCAGCTGCTAAAGGCATGGGAGCCCTGCCAGGAAGGAAAGGTGGCAACTCTTACAATTACTTTATCCAGACAACCAAAATGTAAATACGATTGAGGTAAAAATGTGCTGAGCAATAACCTCCTGAACTAATTAACATCCACTCTCTCAGTAAGAAGCACAAGCAAGCACCTGCAGGTTTGTCTTGCATAGAATTGCCTTCAGCTTCTTTAACAATATCCAAAGAGCCCCTTGTGTGAAATGGAAATCGGTGACACTCTCCCCTTGTGCAAGATGTATGCGCACTCTCTCCCTCTCTCTGCTATTGCTGATGTTGCATCATGAGCCATTTTGCAATTCCTGACGGGTCAGTATTGGCGTATTGGGGAGTTGTGAAGGTTTGAGGCCTACAGAGGTGGGGTGGAGGGGGGGAGGTCAGGCTTAGAGGCCTGGAGTTTTCTGTTGGGAAGGAATAACCCTGAGAGGTATAGTTTCATTTCTCCAGATTAGTGTAAGTTTAATTTCTTCACTTTAACTTCATTTCTTCAGGTTTGATGCAGCACTTCAGTTTTGAGGGAGAGATCCAGTAAGAGTCAGAAAGACCAGGCTACAGCCAGAGCAAGAGAGATTCAGGAAGTGCAGAGCCTGAAGTGAGAACAGAGTCTGAAGAGTGAGCAGGACGAAGCAGCGTAAAACAGCCTAAGGACAGCTAGGATAAAGGAATTTGCTTTTTGCAATTTCTATTTTAAGGCCTTTTGTATCACTCAGCTCTACTGGATAAATACCTTTGGTTGCAATTTGTTTGCTTTAAATCTACTAGTAAAGTGTTGTGGTTAAACCCTGTGTCTAGAGTGTCAAGTTACCCCATGTCTACAGCCTAAACCCCACATTACTGGGAAGTTTAAAAGGAGGGAGGTGGGACTCTTAAGGAGGCAAGAGATCCCTAAAGGGTTGCTTAGGGGGTCCAGATCAGAAGTGGAACCTTGACAGGCATGTAAAGGGCTGTAATTTGAAGGGGAAAGCTCCATTGCTCAGGCAGAACTCTTGCCTATTTGAGGCATGAGTCCTAGGGCGAGTGTCGCTGATTGTTCTGGATCAGTCACAACGGGTAAAGTGGAGTATCTCAGGAAAATGGAGTCAAAGCAGGGCAGGGCCATCACAAGGCAGGAGCTGTCAGGATTTTGGATACCAATTGAAAGAGGTCCTGGCTGGAGTACTGATCCACAAAGAGCTGTTGTCTCAGCAAAGGCATGGAGTCAACTGAAGTCTTAAAGGCTGGCAGAGCCTGGTCTTCCAGTACCTCCAACCTTGCCAGATGCTGACTTTAGTTCTAAAGAACCAGTGTCTGTTTCTGCAGTCTCATGTGCCTGTGCAGCTAAGCAAGTCCTTCTCAGAGTCAGACTTTGATGGGAGGGCTATGTCCTCAGGTTGGGAAGGTATAGAAAGGGGTATCATGTGCTCTCCCTCAAAGTGGGGTATCGTTCCTCAGGGTGATGCAGAGCCTTGGAACCAGGGGACATGACACTTTGAATCCAAAAAATGAGAAATGACCTTAAGAGCCATTTAGGCTACTGAAATCAGACTATGGAGCAGTTGTGTGGCAAGCGGCTTCCCTTTATTCCCCCCCCCCATTGTACCTGTCATGGAAGCCCCAACAACATGGGGTGTTTCCACACCAGCACTGGATACTTTCATGAAGATGCAGTGCTACTGCAGAAATCCCACATAATTGATAAGTCTTAGCATGAGAGGTGCTGGTACAGCACGGTATGGAGAGGTCATTGAAACAGATTTCAGATTCAATACATGTGGCTCTGATTGCTTCTGTCTGAAATAATTTATACCAAAGCCTGCCACAGAATTATTAGATTTTAGTGCTACAATCCAATCCATCTAAGACATTAATAGAGGCAACTAATTTGCATAGCTTTTTTCATGAAAATGTGATGTTTTAGGCCCCTAGTAGGTTTATAATTACCCAGTTACATATTATATACTTTGTATAGATATACAACGGGTTGGATCCAGATTTAGGTGAATCCAATGGGGCTGGCAGAAGTGGATTTCTACTACCACCTCTCATGGCAGCCCTTCTAACCCTCTGAAAATACCACTGCCTTGTTTTTGGAGATCCCTCCTTCTTTCTCAGCCCCCTGTACCATGGCCTACCCTATTCAGCAGGGTCCCCCAACCATCTATGTAGCATTTTCAGTACTGAAGTTATGACCTACCTTGCAGGGGTGTTGTAAGGATTACCAAGGTAATGCACTTTGAACACAGTGCTTTTATATTAAATTCCTGTTTTTTTTGAAGTTACCTCATTTCTTAAATTCTTAAAACTAGTTTATATAAAACTAAGCTCCATGTATACCTGAAGCATAATCCTCTGAAAGTGGTTGTCCTGACAGAAGAACCTTTGGGATGAGATTGCAAGTTTGTTTTAAAAACACACAAATCCTAACATACAACACAGCTTTGTTCAAAAAGTGTTCAAATATTTTTCTTTTGCCTTTTATATTTTGAGGATAACTGAAAGACTGAAGAAAACAACTTTTATTAAGTTGACAAATAAAATAAAGGTCTTTTCAAAATAATAGTCTCAGACCTAAGTGGCAGAAGGCCCCAAGTGACACCCAGTTTCAAAGGGTAAAAACCAACCATGACCAAAATAAGCTCCGTTGGTAGCAGATCTGGAAAGTACTGCTTTAAGGATTTTTCTGCCATTTCTATATACAACATCATAGCAATAATGACCTTTTCTTGAAGTCAATGACTCTCTCACAGGAGAGCAGCTGTTTTTCACCTTTCACTCTGCTGGTCATCTGAAAAAATCAGCCACCACAGACATGGAAGACTAACTAGATGCTAATGATTGAAAGTGGAGACTTTATGTAGCACATCTCTGCACTTCCATACTTGAAAAATATGGGACAGAGACCAATGCCTGTGAATGTTTTCTAAGCAAACTTTATTATATGTCTAAATAGAGATCAGTTTTCAGTAAGTGGTGTTTTAGCAGTTCATAAAACAAAGCTGTGCTTTATTCTGTTAATAAAGCTGTGCTTTATTCTGTGCTAATTCTGTTCAGCAAGCGAGGTCCCCCCCAACACTTGTGCAATGGAGATCTAGTGCTTCTGGGAGCAACCAGAAACAAGTGGAAACACTAGTTTCTGGAACAGGGCTGGGCAGTGGAGCTCATATAAAGGAGCTCTGCTGACTTGTCCTGATCCAAACCTGAGCATTTCCACTCATTTTGGGGCACTAGAGGTGGGGCCTGTTTGCACAGTGGAATCAGCAGGGGGACTACTTGTGCAATGGCCCCATTGGATACTGCCCCACAGATTCCCAGCAATGTGTTAAAATAAGATTTGCAGTGCAAATTGTAGTGCAATACCACCCACCCTGAAAATACAAGCCACAATTAAGAAACACTCAGTGGTAGGTATATGAATTGTTTCTATAGAAATATTAGTGGTCTTCAAAGCAATTTTATTGCTAAAATAAATTGAACACTCATTTAATTCCATCACAGGCCAACAAAACAACCCAACCCATGTGCTGATTGTCTACATTGTGAGGAAGGCAGCAAGTATACCACACTCCATTACTACTTAATCAAAGATGAGTACGTTATATTATAAAAATGCACTTTCAAGTTTTCTCAACACTTCATGGTGGATAAGGCAATAATACAAAGCATAGCAGCAAGCATGGACATATTGTACCCTGACAAAGTTGCTGTGCTCACATCTGCTATGAGGAATGCATAACTGTTTTCACTTGCATTTGAATACTCAGCCGCAGGAGCACGAGAGAGCCCACTGGAAATTAGACACCCTAGGTCCAAAACCAAAAAATTGCATTTTTAGCTTGTGCTGGTATTCGGAACATCTTGAACGTCTGCTAAGTGAAGTTTTTGTCTGAAACAAGAAGTCAAGGAATTGTGTTTCGTAGGGTCAAGCTGTAAAAGTGTTATATTTGTCTGGCATGACATGTACTTTGGGAGCAGCAATTTGAGATAATGGCTCAGGAAGTGAGGTGCTGGACCACAGCGAAATATGCTTCATGTTTTTCTTGCACAACCATATTATTGGTGACTTCTTAATCCCACTCTTCCTCCATGGATCTCTGGTAGCATACATAGTTCTCCGCCTCCCATTTTATCAACAACTTATGAGACAGGTGATGCTGAGAGAAAGAGCCAAATTACATGTTATATTAAAACATGTAGCTTGGATTACACAATCCTTTTAAAAACTGATCAGATTAGGACCATAATGATGAAAAATGGTTTTTTGTTTTTGTGTAATTTTCCTTTCCCCTTCTGTGCCACGATCCCAATATAATTCTCCCTCCCACCCCCACAGCTGCTATTTGACTCAAAAAAGAAGCTACCATTGGCCTGTGCTAAGTAGGAACTGATGGGGGAGGGGTGATTTTAGCCAGGCCCGAAGTGCAAGATGAAAGTCTCTCTCTCTACACTATGGTCCCAATCTTAACTCTCCCACTGCCCCTCATGGCTGCTGTTTAAAATTAAAAAAAGAACCACACAATGCCAAATTATATATTTAACACAGCTTCATGGCTGAGTGGGTATGTGGACCTGGGTCTCTCCAGTCCAGTACTCTAACAACTAGATCAGTGTTCCTCATCAAATGATTTGAGTTATTTCAGAGTTAATACAAGCAAAGAATTCCTGCTCAAAGTCACTGAGAGAACATTGTTCTAAGGCAGGGGTGCACAACCTGTGGCCCTCAGCCATAGATTGCTCAGCCCCAGCCGCTGATTGGTATCATTGCTTTCATACTGCTAAAAAGCAGCAATGCATGCTGGCAGAGCTGCTGGTGGTATTCTAGGGCATAAAGCATTGTCATCCAAGTTCTTCTATGGCAAGGAGGCATGCTGCTGGTTGGATGAGAAAGGACCGAAAGGAAACCATCTGAAACTGATGAGATGCAGGTAGGGTTGTGTAAAGATAGTTGGGCAAAAGAAAAGAATGGACAGGGAGTGAAAGACAATGGATAACTGTATGACTTCTGTACAAACGTGTTTGTAAACAAAACCTCTGTGTGTGCACACGCTTGTATTTCTTTTAATTGTTTCAACTACTTTTTTAAAAAAATGTTTTTATGCTGAGAGAAACAAAGCATATGAGAAAAAGAAACAGAAGACATTAGAACTATGTTTAGGACTCTGTGTATTAAATTATCCAAGCTACACCTCTTACCAAAGGACTAGGAAAAATTGAATTTCTGAAAGATGGGCTTGCATTGTGTTTATATGGGAGGTTTCATCTTTAAAAAAAACAAATATATAAATATCCACCATTTCTCACCCATCCCTTCTAATCTTTTGTATATATCTAGCTACTAAATATTTTCTATTTTTATTTCCAAATATTACATCCTTCTTATGGCTAGAGGTATTTAAATGATTTTATTGTTGCTATAAAACAATTGCAAAGTTTAGGGATGTTTGTATTGGGGCCCACCTTTCAAATCCTGTTCCTTCAGCTAGATATAGCTCACTCTTCCCAAAGCTTCTTGTGGCTATTTGTTTTCAACATCCACAGTCAATATTTTGAGAATCCACAAATACACAGAATTTATGAATTACTAATGCAATGTTATTTGTCAAACAAGCAAATGCACCTGCAAAGGCTTCCATTTGGGCAATTAACACCTATTTTGTAAGGATAGAGCATTTCATAAAAAAGGATACATAGAAGAATTCAGTTCTTCCAGCTGCAACGCAAGGAAGAAGAGAAAGTTGCGTTTAGCATGCTGCTGATAAATTATATGGGTAATTAATTTTCAAACAGTTGGGTTCAGAGTGTATCTTCTGCAAATGGAAGTACTCCTTCCATTCACAGAAGGGACTGAGATCCAGTGGAGGCTCTAGCTAGAGGAAAGGGCGGAATACGTTTTTCACCAATTCCCCCTGCTGCCCCCTCCATGCTACCTCCAACAGTGTTTGGGAGGGTCCCCAACCCTCCCAAGCAGTCTTCATGGGGCAGAGGGAGCTACAAGGGGAAGGAGGAATCAAAGATGCCTGCCCTCCCTCTTCTTCCATCAGGAGCATCCCATGAGCAGAGCTTCACTCACAGGAACTTTGGATTCAACCTGATAGCAATACTTAAAAGTTCATTGCAGAACTAAACTCAGGCTTATAGTAATGAAAGCTTAAATCAGCGTTTCTATATGCTTTTCAGAAAATGTCTGGTAAAGCTAACAAATGCATTCTAATTCAAATCAGAACGGCAACGCTTTCCAAAATTAGGTTTAGACAACAGTGGACACAGGCAGTTTCATAGTTCTGCTCAGCCAGGCCATTGTAGCAAACTGTTTAAGAAAATTAGTCTTAAAATCCAAAGATAATAATTTTCTTGTTGTTGCAACTTTCATTCAATCCTTCCCATTCTTGGCTGAATTTCTGGATGCAGATGTAGTTGTTTACAGCAACTGCTCTCTGTCTATACTTACATCTGACAGCAGTCTATCCAAATTGGAGTCACTAGCTAGTTTTCTCTTATCCTCAGGGAGTTCTTCCAGTTCCTCATAAAGCTCTAGATTTAAGCGAGCCAGCTTCTCTTGCATTCCTCTCACGTGTTCCATTTGCTCAATGGAACATTCATTTCCTGAAATAATCAAAATACAGAGGTATTAAGCCAAAGGTCAGAGAATGATAGAAGAATAAATCCTATTTTGCATTTTATCCTTATAAACCGAAATACTCTTACCCTGATCAGATCAATATATGCACTTAGTTTTCTTCTTACAGTGATGATGAACACTGCTGCTATATTAACTGGTCCTATAACTACAGTGAAACCCGATGAGTATTTCAGATACCTAACAGGAAGGTCATCACAGAATATTCATGACAAAGATATTCAAAATTTATCCCATCCACTAGTGCAGCGGTGGGCAACCTGTGGCCCTTGGTCTAGTTTAATGTAGCCCTCAGCCTAATTTCAAAAGCCCCCTCAATGCAATCAGTTCAGACTTCTGGCAAGAGCCAGCTGTCCCTTCCCTGGCACCCCTCTGAGTGGGAAGAAATAGGGAGAGGGAAAAAATGGGTGGCAAAAAAAGAGAAGGGGTAACCTACCCACTTTTGGCTTTGGCCCCCTCGCCCTTCTTTTATTGTTAAGTTACACCCTCTCTCTAACCTCACTGCTCTTCATACAATCTGTCAGCAGAAAATCTCTGTATTAATGGGAGATAAAAATGTGGGTGTTTGTCACATGCACCTAGATTGCGATCGTGTGTGTGTGTGTGTGTAAATAAGGTAGGCTATATTTTATGCAATATGTACCGTACTTTCCAGCCCTGACACATACACGCCCCTGACCCCAGACAACGACACACATTCTAGTTCACAGGACCTGGCAGAGAAATAACAACAACCTAAGAGCCAAACTACACAGGATGCTCACTTGCGTATCTTTTTGTTGCTGTTTTTAAATACAGCTCCGGAGACTGCAATGTGAAGGGGAAACACAGCTTAGTGATGGTGCTTCCTAAGCCCTTCTACTGTGGCATTTTTGCCAGTGTAACTTAAGACTCTTCCCCAAGCTGTTTTTTCTCCATGTGCCTGAAGTTGTCTAAGAGGCAAGGTGGAGGCTGAAAGGGCCCAAGACAATGCATGGTGAAGGACTGTGGCAGATTCTCAATGGGAATATTTATACTGGCAAAGGGGGATGCTGTTTCAGGCAAGTTATTATAGCCCTCTGTTATGCTATAGCAGGGGTGGGCAACTTTTGGCCCTCCAGATATTCTTGAACCGCAACTCCCAGCATCCCTCACCACTGGTTGTGCTGGCTAGGGCTGATGGGAGTTGTAGTTCAACAACATCTGGAGGGCCACATGTTCCCCACCCCTGAGCTAAAGTCTACCAATAGTACCATGATCTGTCCCACTCTGCCAGAGAAACAGATTCTGCCTTGAGAAAGGAGTCTGGTGAAATATTTCCCAACTCATACGACTAATTTTAAGGAACTGGACATTAGTCATACTTTCAACCATATCCTACCCACATGTGAAAGAAATGTTTGTATTTAGAAGAAACATTTGTTTGTGGGGAGAAGTAGCAGAAAAAATACCAAATGCTTGAAGTTTGCCAGAATGGAAGTCATTCAGAAGACTCAGAAGTCCTTTCTCCATCTCTTGAACATCTGATACATCTGTGAGAAATGAGTGCTGGATTGGAGCTGACTGTGCTCCTTTGTTTTCTGCTCCTGGTGCTTTGACTTTTTCTTTTATGCCTCTGAGAAGAAGATAGTTAAGTCAGAACGGTCTACTTGGTGCTCTCAGTCTTGTTGCTAACATTAACAAATACCTTAAAAAAGAAAGCCATCCTGGGACAGAGTAATACATACATATGAACTACCCCATCATGTTACAAGCAAAGCTACTGTTCTATTTTGTGATTTGTAGTATCAATGTCAGAAGCTAATGACGTGGCAATCTGCTAGTACAAACAGCTTCTCTAGATTTTGGTTTCCATTATCAAGAGAAAAAATGGAAATTACTGTGTATTCCTGTTCTCCTTGATGGATGGAGGGCATTCCAGAATCTTTGGGACGAGGCTTCTAGCCTTACACAGGGGGCATGGCCCCAGAACTTCAGTTCCTCCTCCAAGCAGATTCAAGCTGTGCAGGAAAGTTACTCCTACTGCCTTCTCCCACAACATGGCAAGCGGGGGGTGATGTTAGGGAATTCCAGAGTCCTGGTAGCCAGATGGGTGCTGGGATAGCAGCAGCACAGGCCTCCAGTGAGGCAGCAGCAGATGTGACCGCCATTTAGGCGACAGAGACTCTCCCTAGACTTTAGTATGGCTGACAGTCTTCCTTCCTCACTGTTTCCAAGGGGGTGAATGAAGATAAATCCCATACGGGAAGCCCACTGAATTCTATATGTCCAATGGCATTCACAGCTCCTATTCTGGCACCTGTGGCTGAGGCGCTGGAGACCCGACCGTGAGATGCACAAAGAACAGGCCCCTCCTGAGTGAGGGGGCTACCAAATCTTTCCCCTACTCTGAGGTGTAGTGTCCTTTCCTGTCCCTAAGCCAAGATGATGACCAAAGGGAAGAAGAGATTTATTTTGTTGTTACTGTTCTGAGTTCTCTGGAGCCCAGTAAAAAACCCCACATCACTGTCACTAGGCAGGGCCGGTCTGGAAGAGTAAGCCCTTCCCCACAGTGGAGCAACTGAAGTTGTCAGACCCTGTCTCCTGTACAATATAAGAGGAGGGTTCTGTAATGCCCTCCTTGGTCAATGGAGAAAAGAGTTCCATTTTATTATGTGCTTGCATATAGCCTTGGGTGTCTTTCCTTGGAAAACAATGGATACAATTTGTAAATATAATTATTTGAGGTCCCTTTAGTTTGATCCTTTAAAAAAAACACTTCACTAGAGACTACAGTAGAACTGAAATACTGTAAGTGGCCACTGGTAGCACAATCCTATACATGCTACTCAGAAGTAAGACATAAGGTTCAATGGGGCTTAACCCCAGGTAAGTGGGTATACAACTGCAGCGTGAATCTCCTTGTATCATCTACTCCCTGCCTGAAAACGGTAGGGTCTGCAATTTGGCTAGCTTTGATTGCCAATAACAAGCAACATACGAGCACTTACCTCTTAAACTTTGGTCTCTGTAAAGGTGGCTGTGGTGCAGAATTTGAAAATGCTGTACTTTTGCTAGGAGGCACAGAGTTTTTCTTATTGTTGACAACCTGAGTGACATGAGAAGTGGATGACTTGGGACTCCTCCTCTTGGTTTTTCTTTCTTCCATATTCACAGATGATTTGTCACTACAACTAATGCTTTTCTATATTATGGAGGTAAAGAGTAAATAATGTATCTGTGCCCGTGAGAAGGAATGTTAATATTAACAAAATTGTCATTTTTGTTATAATACTATCTTAGATTAGTTTTAGTGAATTTTTGTGTATGTTTCAAAGCTGTGAGCTGCTTTAAGAGTGTAGTTAGGAGTAGGATACAAAATTCAAAAATATATGAACAATATGAAAGTCTGGGAATATTTTGTAAGTCCACCTCAGAGCAACTTGTCTGAAAGCCTGATTGATCAGAAGAAAGTTACCACACTATCAGCCTGATCCTATGTGTATTTACTCAAAAGTAAATAGTTCCAGGGTTTTACTTCCAAGTCAGAATGCATAGAACTGAAGCTCTGGACTTCCAAATGGCTGCAGCTTTGGGGTAGTCTCAAGACTTTTATTAACAATGTCTTCAACAGCTGAAAGATATTTTTAATAGTCCATCAGCCATTGCTTAGACTGATAGTATGGGAAAAATATGTTGCATTATATATGAATTCACCAAAATGATAAAAAAAAGTCACCAAAGATATAAAAAAATCCTAGGAATTATTGGTTGGGCTTCACAAGATCCTACAATTGTGTATACACCACAATGAATTACAGCTACAATATTTACCTGGAAGTAAGTCAAGAAGGGGATGGCAGAGGATGAGATGGCTAGATAGCATCACTGATGCAATGAATATGGACTTGAGCACGCTCCGGGAGAGAGCGCAGGACAGGAAAGCCTGGCGTGCTATGGTCCATGGGGTCACGAAGAGTCGGACACGACTGAACAACAAAAAGTCCCATTGAACTCAGTGGGCTTACTTTCAGAGTAAACACATAAGCTGCACATTTTTAAGCTCGTGGCTACCTAGTAACCTTGCTGCTATAGCTAACAATAGTCTTACAAACCAACCTATTCATCTGACAACAAAATAGGCTCTAGTCTATATAAGCTCATGCCATAATGAACGTGTAATGGGGGCGGGGGCGCTATAGTAAAACAAAAGATGAGAATGTCCGTTGGAAACAACAGAAGCTGCCTGAAGGTCTATAGGGAATGAAATAGGAGCTGTCAATGCCAATTGACATGACTGTGCTCCACTGAATCAATGCAAGCTACAAATAAAGCAAGGAGAACAGCCTCAGATGGAATAGAACAGGTCATAATTGAAATTAGATTGTTTATATCGCTCTTAGTTTTACTATTTGACGTGTTAGTTTGACGTTTGCTTTGATATGGTTTTATTAAATTCTGTGCACCAGTTTGGAAAAATATTGATATTTTGAAGACAGTTTAGAAGCCTCAAAATAAATAAATAAACCATATTAACCACATCAAAAGAGAGAAACGTTAGGGAATAGAAATGAAAGGCCATGAGAGACTAGAATGACAGCCCCTGGAGCTGAAATGATGGTGCATGGGAGCCCTAGAACTGGAATAACTGTCACTGCAACTTGAATGAAATAAAGTGGGGTGGGGTGGGCAGATAGACCTAGAATGGTAGAACCTGAGGCTCTTGGGACTGGAATAACAATGCCTGGGATAGCAGTGAGAGCTCCCAGGCCTGGAATGATGAAGCCTGAGGCCTGTGAGTCTGGAATGCGGCTCCAGTGCACCTCTCCTATCATGGCTTACAACTATGGGGGTTGGACTTGATGGTCTTATAGGCCCCTTCCAACCCTACTATTCTATGATTCTATGCATAGGAACGCAGCTTTGGTTGCTTTAAGGGCCAAAAAAATAAAAGACAATCCTAGGCACATTTATGGGGGGAGGGGGTATAACTAGGACTGCCAGCTTTAAAACACTTTAACACTTATTTAGGAGTAATACCACTACAACTCAGAAGGGCCTGATCCAAGGCACATTTTTACTCAGAAGAAGTAAGTCCTTCTGGGCTGTAGTGGTCTTAATCCCAAACAAGTGTTAAAGAGTTTTAAAGCTAGCGAATAAATGTGCCTAGGGCTATCTTTTTGTTGTCCTTAAAGCAATGACAGCTACAGTCTGATGCATGGGTGTAAACTTGATTGAATAGAGTGAGATTTACTTCTGAATAAGTGTAAATAGGATTGCTCTCAGGAGCTTTTAAAGACCCAGAGCCAGCTTTTTACATACACCTTTATTTAATATTTGTATAGTGATATATACATAGAACCATTCATATACATGGTGCTTTAAAAAGAATAAGTGTGTTATTATATATGCTGCTTTTGTTACCAGTTTATTCTTAAATATGTTTAAAATTTATGATTTTATCAACTTGTTATATTGATATAGAATTGTAAGTCCTATATTTGTAAGCAACCTTGGAAAGACTAATCTTGAAAGGCAGATAAGAAATGCATTAAATAAAAATAATAAATAAGAGAACAGGTCTCTGTCCCAAGCACTTGCAAACTATAAATAGATTCAAGGGAGCCAACCGAAGAAGGGGAGATAGATGGAGGCAGAAGAGGGAAGAATATGTGACTATTTCAGTTACACATACAGTCTGGTATTAGGACTAGGGGAGGTTGTCAAAAGCTTCATGGAAAAGGTGGGATTTCAGGGGAGATTTGAAGTAAGAAAAGTGGCCGCATGGAAGCATTCTGGGAGGCAGTTTGAAGCATAAGGGACAGCAAAGGTGGAATTGTTTGAAGGAACTTCAGAGAGCTGAGGGTGGTGGAGCTATAGGAACAAAAAGCACAGGTAGGGATGTGTTGGGATATAACAAGCTGATAATAAGAGTGGGGAGAACAAGACCATGGAAGGTCTTGGGAGACAAGGATGAAAAGCTTGTGCAGGATCTGGGAGTTTACAGGAAGCCAGTTTAAGGATGGGTTCATATGGACAGAAAAATGGCAGGAGTAAATTATTTTGGCAACAAAGTGCTGTATAGAAGTGAAGAGACTAAGGTGAGACAATATAAGACCAGACAGAAGATTGCAGTAGTGAGGGTGAAAGATTACCTGGGCATGGACTAGAATTTTTGCGAAGGCACATAAATGTGTAAAGTTGTAAAGGAAGAAGCAATATAATTTGGCAGTAGACCAAAAGGAGAGAGTACAGAGGCTTTGTGCCCATAGTGGGTTGGCTGTTGTTTATGGATAAGGAAAGTGTACGGGGAAAGAAGGGTTTGGGAGGAAAGAAGTTCAGCCTTGGACACATCTAGTTTGAGACAATGAAGCATCCAAGCAGAAATATCCACGAGGCACTTAAAAGCCATGGGATTGGAGGGTGTGAGAAAGTTCTGAGGTAAAGGTGGGCACCATCACTGCTAGATATGGTAATGAAAGCCCAGGGACATGCGTAGAAACGGAATATCGGAGGACCAAGATCAGACCCCTGACTGACCCCAGTGGAGATACGGAAAGCAGAAGAGCATCTCCCGATGGAAAGCATTAAAAATGATTAGACAACTAGAAGACCACCAGCTGAGGACAGAATTCTGCAAAAACCTTGGGCAAAAAGGAAGACAAGCAAGAGGTAATGATCAAATGCATCAAAGCCAGCACAAAACAAAGAGCATTCACTGAACTGCTGAATGCCAGGTCAGTGAATGGTAAAACAACTGCTATCCAGGACTTGATCCTGGATGAACACACTGACCTGGCCTGTATTACAGAGACCTGGCTGGATGAAGCTGGGTGTGTGTTAATCTCTCTCAGCTCTGCCCTCCAGGGTTCTCTGTCCAGCAGCAGGCAAGACCTGGGGGACAAGTGGCAGTGGTCTATCGGGATTCAATCCCCCTGACCAGGTGCCCTATCCCACTGTCTGCTGGGCTCAAGTGGGTGCATTTGAAGGTGGGTGTCCAGGACAGAATATGGATTCTGTTGGTGTACTGTCCACCCCGCTGCTCAACAGTCTCCCTTCCTGAGCTCGCCAGGGTAGTCTCAGGGTTGGTCTTGGAGACCCCTCAGCTTGCTGTGCTGGGGGATTTCAACATCCATGCTGAGGCTGCCCTGTCGGGAGCGGTTCAGGACTTCATGTCTTCCATGACAACCATGGGTCTGTCCCAGAAGGTATCTGGCCCCACCCATGCTGCTGGGCACACTCTGGACCTCGTTTTCTGTGCTGGATGGGGGGATAGTGATCTGAGACTCGAGGAACTCTCTATAGTTCTGTTGTCATGGGCAGATCAGTACCTGGTGGGGTTTAGACCTGCTGGCACTTGGAACCTCTGCAGGGGTGGAGGGCCAATTAAGATAGTCTGCTCCAGGAGGCTGATGGATCCTAATGGTTTCCTGACGTCTCTCGGGGATTTTCCTGTTGCCTTGGCAGGCAATTGTGTCGAAGCCCTGGCCAGTCTCTGGAATGGAGAAATGACCAGGGCTGTGGACACAATCACTCCTGAGCGTCTTCTCTCATGCAGTGGAGCCGCACCAGCACCCTGGTTTTCTAGGGACCTGGCGGTGATGAAATGAGTGAGAAGACGACTAGAGCGATGTTGGCAGAAAACTTGGAGTGAATCCAATCGAACATGGGCTAGAGCCTATTTGAAGGCCTACTCTGTGGCAATACGGGCAGCAAAGAAAATATTTTTTTCCGCCACTATTGCGTCTGCAAGGAGCTGTCCAGCAGAGCTGTTTCGAGTGGTTAGGGGTCTTTTACACACCAGCCCGCAAGAGGATAATTTAAACCTCTCGATGGCCTGCTGTGAACAATTTACGCAGCACTCTGTACACAACATTGCTCAGATCCGCTCTGACTTGGACGCTATAGTTGATACAGACCCAGTGGATGTAACTTTGGCCCCTGCTTGTCCAGTGTTGTTGGATACTTTTCAATTTGAACAGCCTGAGGATCTGGACAGGATCCTGGGAGAGGTGACAACCACCACATGTGTTCTAGATCCTTACACTTCCTGGCTCATAAAAACAGCCAGAGGTGGACTGGCTGAGTGGGTAAGGGGAGTGGTTAATGCCTCCCTTAGGCAAGGCAGAGTTCCAGCCTGCTTGAAGGAGGTGGTGGTGAGACCTTTGTTAAGAAAGCCCTCCCTGAACCCCACCATATTGGATAATTATCGGCCAGTCTCCAATATTCCATTTCTGGGCAAGATATTGGAGTGCGTGGTGGCCTCCCAACTCTAGGGATTCCTGGATGAGACAGATTATCTAGATCCATTTCAATCGGGCCCAGTTATGGGACAGAAATAGCTTTGGTCGCCTTGGTGGATGACCTACGCCGGGAAACAGAAAGAGGGAATGTGTCCTGTTGGTTCCGCTGGACCTCTCAGCAGCTTCGATACCATCAACCATGGTATCCTGGGCCGCCTTGCTGGGATGGGACTTGGAGGCACTGTTTTACCGTGGCTCTATTCCTTCTTGGAGGGGCGGACCCAGAAGGTGGTGCTGGGGGACTTCTGTTCAACTCCCTGGCCATTGGCTTGCGGAGTCCCTCAGGGTTCTGTTTTGTCCCCCATGCTATTTAACGTATACATGAAACCACTGGGAGAGGTTGTCTGGAGTTTTGGGGTTCAGTGTCACCAGTATGCTGATGACACCCAACTCTACTTCTCCTTTCCATTTAATTCCAAGGAAGCTGTTGGGGTGCTGAACCAGTGTCTGTCGGCAGTAATGGACTGGATGAGGGCAAACCAATTGAAGCTTAATCCAGATGAGACAGAGGTGCTCCTGGTCACTCAAAAGGTAGATCAGGGAACAGGGATACAGCTTGCGCTAGATGGGGTTACACTCCCCCTGAAGACACAGGTTCGCAGCTTGGGTGTACTTCTGGATTCAGCACTGAGCCTGGATGCCCAGGTTTCAGCGGTGGCCAGGAGTGCATTTGCACAGTTAAACCTAGTGCGCCAGCTGCACCCGTTCCTTGAGATGTCTGACTTGGCCACAGTAACGCATGCTTTAGTTACATCCTGTTTGGATTACCATAACGCACTCTATGTGGGGCTGCCTCAGAAGAGTATTTGGAAACTTCAGCTGGTTCAAAGAGCTGCTGCCAGACTGCTGACTGGGGCTGGTTATAGGGAGCATACAACTCCCCTGTTAAACAGCTTCACTGGCTCCCAATCTGTTTCCGTGCACAATTCAAAGTGCTGGTCATGTTCTATAAAGCCCTATACGGCTTGGGTCCAGGTTAGCTGAAAGACCGTATTCTCCCCTATGAGCCTACTCATGCCCTGAGATCTTCAAGGGAAGCCCTTGTCGCCGTCCCGCCACCATCACAGGCACATCTGGAGGGAATGCAGGACAGGCCCTCTCGGTGGCTGCCCCAAGGCTCTGGAACTCCCTTCCCAGGGAGGCAGGAGTGGCACCCTCCTTGATATGCTTTCGTAGGCATGTAAAAACATTTTTGTTCCAGCAGGCCTTTGGGGATAACTAGTCTGGACCTGTGAAAATATAACGGATACTATTTTTCTTGTTGTCTTTTAATGTTTTGATATTTTAACAATTTTAATATTGATGATTTAATTATATTTTTAACTTTTGTACACTTGTATTTCTATTTCTATTTATAGGTTTTAATTGTACAAGTTTTAATGTTGTAAAGCTGCCTTGAGTCCCAGTACTGGGAAAAAGGCGGGATATAAATATAAGAATAATAATAATAAGCGCTGAGTAGAGCTGGAGGAGAGAGTTGAAACAGTGGGAATTTGGACATAAAGGGTAGAAAGAAAATTGGGTAGTAGTAAGGCAGCATGGGTCAAATAATTTTTTGGTTAATACAGAAAACAATGTGATGTGGAAGGGAAGGAGCCGGGGCGGTGGTGGTGGTGGTGGTAATAGAGAGGAGGGATTATGGCAGGAGCTAGCAATCAGAAGTTGGAAGGGGATAGGATCATATATATTACAAGGGAATTCAGTCTTCAAATAATGCATGAGAGGATTATAGAGCTGTGAAGGCTAGCCCCAGCCCCTGCTGTTGATGTGCCTGGCAGTCACATCCCCTGACACTGGTGTGTGAAAACAGTCTGTATGCAAATACCAACATAGCACACAGAGCTCCTCAACATGGGGAAAGATTTTTGCATCTTCCTTCCTCACATGAAGGAGCTCTAACCCTGACTGCTCATTGGAAGGACAGATACTGAAGATGAAGCTCCAATATTTTGGCCACCTAATGCGAAGAGAAAACTCCCTGGAAAAGACCCTGATGCTGGGAAAGACTGAAGGCAAAAGGAGAAGGGGACGGCAGAGGATGAGATGGCTAGATAGCATCACCGATGCAATGAATATGAACTTGAGCATGCTCCGGGAGAGAGCGCAGGACAGGAAGGCCTGGCGTGCTATGGTCCATGGGGTCACGAAGAGTCGGACACGACTGAACGACTGAACAACAACAACAACAACACACTGCCTCCTCAAGGACCCCAAACACAATGCCAACATGGGACACAGCAGGCACACACAGCAGTAGATGTGGCCATCGTGCAGGCAGACTCTGTGACTCTTAGTGCAAGAGGGGTGTTCATGAGTACACCTCTACTGACTCAGAATGCAAAAAGACAGAGGCAACCTTGTGGTAGGCAATTGTGACAGGAATGTATTTTTTGCTGACCTGGCCAACAGAAAACATACCCTTGTACAAAGCCAACATTCTGATGCTACAGTAGCAACCTCACATCAATTTACAACTTGTATCTTACAACTCCTATCTTGACCTTGAGAAGCCTGCTCAGCCAAGACTTGCAAAATGTCAGAGTGCTCCAAGTGAGCCACTTCCTCCAACACTCTCAAGAGTCCAAATGAGGCTGAGTAGCAACTCTGCTGTGACTACCGCTCTTTTTCCTGGAGAGTGGTGACCTTAAAAGGCCCAGCTTCCATTAGTTCATTCCCAGCTCGTTGCCTCCGCTGGTGGTCCAGCAATAGGAACTATGGGGTTGCAGCTGGAGAAGCCTATGGTGATCCCTGTGCTGGAGTCTCTTGGCAGATAGGCTCTGGTTCAGGTCCAGTGTCCAAGCCTGTGCCTGGGTAGCCCTTCAGTGGCCTTTGCTGCTAGTTCTTCTGATATGCCTGTCCCCTCTTCACCCAGGGCAAACAGCAGTAGTCAACATCACCAAGGTGCCACCCATGACACAACTAGCCTGGACACATATGACCATAGGCCATATATGTCCATATGCTCCACAAGTATTATAAAACTGAATAGATGTTTACCTGTTTGCATGATTTTTTTGCATTTAAAATGCAAACGGCTGACCACTATTCACGAACCCTCTAACCTGGAAGATGGTTTCATATAAACAAAAGAATGACTAGCCTACGGTCTGAATGTATCCTGGGTCAGTTCTGAGCTGAAACTACTTTGAAGGCCACATTAGATACGCCGGGGCAGCCATGTTGGTTGTTCGTGCGGAACAACGGGAACATTCCCGTAGAAAGTGGAGCTGGGAACCTGATTGCCAAAGAACCTGATTTTGCAAAGGGAGGGGCGGGGAACAGAGGCCTGCCTGTGACGGGGCGAGGGTGCCTAGGGGGCCCCCAAACCTCCCCAGCCCGATCGGGCCCCGTTACCTACTGGCTCCGCGGAACCCAGGAAGAGACGCGCGAGCTCGCCCGCAATACCACGACCGGCAGCCGCCGAGCTCCCGGGCCGCCGCGCAGCTGGCCTACTCCAAAGAAAGCCCCGGCGGGCGACAGCCGGCTCGAAAGGCCGCAGGGCGGGCGGGCGGGCGGCGCGGCTGAACGGGACTTCCGCGCCCGTCATAAGAAAAGGGCCAGAAGGAGGCGGCCGAGGCGGGAGCGGCGCAACCCCGGAAGCTCTTCTCTACCGGGCCCCGCGGGAGCTGTGCGCTTCGTGGCTGCGAGGGACCCCTGCCGCCGTGCCGCCCACTTGCCTGCCTGTGCTCTTCTTCAGGCCGCCTCCGCTGCTCCCGAGAGCGCCGCGACTCCAGCTGCAAGGGCCCAGGACAGTCGTGAAGGAAGCCACCGGGCCCCTCTTACTTTCTCGCCTGAGAAGAGCGCGGTAGTCTCCTGAGGCGCGCGGCGTCCATGTTCGTCCTAGTGTCCTGCGTATTTAGCTTATTCCCCTATGAGCGGAGGATGCACTCTGCCGCGACTGGGTCACCATCGCCAAGTCAGTGAGACCTCTTAAGGTAGCCTTCCCCGGCGTGGTGCCTTTCAGATGTGCTTCACTACTACTCCCATCACCCCCAGGCAGAATGGTCATGATGGTGGGGGCTGCAGTCTGGAGGGCGTCAGGATGGAGTAGGCGGTCTTAAGGCGTAACCCTGCAAGAGGCCGGCAAAGACCTTCCTGTATCCTCTCTTGATCAGGGTGACGAAAGAGTAGAGCTCCTGGCACGGTACCGAGAACACTACCCCTCGTCATCTTAAGCCCCTGTCCACCACTACCATCAGTGCTCCATTACTGAGCTCACTTTTCTACTCAGCCTGGCTCACTCTGATCTCACAGAAACAATGAAGAGTCTTGTGGCAGAACTCTTAACACATTTATTATGACATAAATTTTCATGGACTATAGTCTACCAATTACCCGTTGGGCCATACAAATCTTTCCCCACTAAGAAAATATAAGCACGGAACTATTTATTATGCCATAATAAATTCATTAGTCTTTAAGGTGCCACAGAACACTTTGCTGGTTTTACTGTAACACACTAACATGGCCACCTGTCTGAAATTTAATATCACAGCTAGTCTGGGGAGAAAAGTCTGCAGTGATAGGGTTGAATCCAGATTTACAGTGGATCAACTGCACTGAAAGAAGTGGACTTCTCTGTCCCTTCCCATGGCAGCCACTCCAGCCACCCAAAAATGCTACATAGGGAGTCAGGGGACCCTGCTGAATTGGGTGAGGACGTGACTGGAGCCCATCCAGAGAAGAGATTTCAGTGTGGTGGCTCCCTTCCTATGGAACTCCCTGCCTCTGGAGATCAGGCAGGCGGCAACACTGGGTTGTTTTTGGTGCCTCTTGAAAACAGGAAGCCTTCCTTGGTTGACCAGCCTTGGTTTGTTTGTTTGTTTGTTTGTGTTTTACATTTCTATACCACCCAATTGCCAAAGCTCGCCGAGCAGTTTACAAAGATGGTTTAATTGGCACCCTGTTTTTTAATGAATAATTTTAATATGATTCTTTTTATATTTTGTTCAGTGTATTTCTTCTTGTTCACCAAAATAGTTTCAGCCCCTTGGATAGCTCCTTTGGAGTTCTGATTCTGACTGAAACCCTGAGTGGATTCACATTACAGCCACCAGCTTCCACTGATGTTAATAACCTAAAAACTAGGCCAAAATAGAGACCAAAGGGAGAAAATTGGGATGGGGGGTCAGTTGGACCACAGTGAACCACTTCTGGAATCAAGGGGACAAAACAAGGGTCTGCATGACCAACACCCCACATCCTGCTCTGGAAAGCCCCCCCCCCCTTTGGTTTGTGTCTGGCGGGGGCACTTGGGCCCAAACCAAGCCCCTGTTCCTGCTCTGAAGGAAGAGCAGGATTGTGCAAAAGGTCCTCATGGATAAAATTGCTTCTTCTACTGGGAGGAAATCCGAAATCACAAGTGCAGTGGTAGTATGGTGGACTGAGTGAGCGAGGGGCCTGCTGTCTATGAGGCCCAGATGTCTCTCCCGCCAGCCACCATATCTGGGCTATCCTTTCCCCACCACCAGCACTTGTGTCTTCTCGGTCCCTCCAGCCATGGAGTGCATTTCTTTCTGCTCCAGTAATTGCAGTGAAGGATTTGTCGGAATGAGCTTTCGGGGGAGAGGAGGGTCATGTCTTGTTGCAACATTACCTGGAGTAGTTTTATTTGAAATTTTATTTTATTTTATTTTATTTATGTTTAACTAGTAGGATCTCCTACCCTGTGTGTGTGTGTGTATCTGTGTGTGTGTGTCCCATTCCCATTCTTCAGCAGGAGATGTCTGAAGCATCTTGATCTGGCGGGAGCTGCTCTCCTCTGCTCCCTTGTGGGGGTGGAGCAGGGGGGAATCCAGTGGCAGAGGAGCCACAGGTGAGGCAGAGTTCAGGCAAAGTGGGTTCAGCAACTGGTGGCTGCCAACGCAAAGGCAGCCCCTAGGCGACGGATGCTGGCTGGCCCCTCTGTCACGAACTTGTTTCTCTTTCTGCTCCTGCTGAATGAGGCAGGAGGAGAACAGAGTGCAGCAGGCTGGGAGAAATGAGATGGAGAAGATGGCAGGCGTTTCTTGGCCTCCAGTGTGGTGGTTAGGGTGGCAGACTAAGGCTGGGGAGACTCACAGTCAAGTCCATGCTTAGGCATGATGCTCATTGCCGGACCATGTGGGCCTGCCACTCCCTCTCAGCCGAACCGACCTGGCAGGACTGAAAAGGAAATGAAGGGAAGGGGGACCTTACAGCCCAACTCAAGTTCCTTAGAGTATCCTTCCCCAACCTGGGGCCCTTCCAGGTGTGTGGAACTACAACTCCCATAACCCCCAGCCAGTGGACTACAACTCTCATTGGCCTTTGGAGCACTGGAAAACAACTCTCATTATTCCCAGCCAGCATGGCCATTGGGCTACAACTCTCACTGACTACAACCCCCATTGGAGCACAACTCCCATCATCCCCAGCCAGCATGCCCATTAGACTACAACGCTTATTGGACTACAACCCCCATTGGCCCGCAGCTCCCATAATCCCCAGCCAACATGGCCATTGGGCTACAACTCCCATATTCACATGGTCATCACAACCCTGCTGGCTGGAGGTGATGGAAGAGGTAACCCACCATGTCTGGAGGATGTGACTGCCTTAGAGAAAAAGGAGGATAACAATGTAATAAATCAAAATATCTTTCATTGGAGGTGCCCAATAGATTCTCCATTTGAGAGACCTTGGGGTTGTGGAGAATTTTTTTCTTTTTAAAATTAAGGATTTTCACACCATATGCCAAGAGCCTACACATCCAATTACCTACCCCAGAGCAAACTCCCTTTGTATCATTCTGTCACTGTAGGAGGATTGTAAAACACAACATGCACAGTTGTATGGTAGAACCGTTGTCTGTATACCCACCTAGGGCTTTTTGGAGTACAGAGATTAAGATATTGTAGGGGCCATCCCACATTATTCAAAATGCATCTCTTTATTGCATTTTGCAATGCCTCACTGACATCAGGCCAGAGGCCATTAAATGCAGAGATCTCTCCTCCTGGAATGAAATGCTCTGAGTTTATATCATTTCCTTGGTCACCCTGTGGAACGACCTTTTCCAAGAGCGAGAGAGGGAGTGCAACCCTGTTGGTTGGTTCCCCATTGGCAGCATGGTAGCGGGGAGAGGTGGGTTCTCACCTCGGAGTGCGGGCTCCAAAGTTGGTTCCTGGGAACCGACCTGTCCTATGGCCATCTAGCCGCTGACTAGCGGCCATAGGATTGCTCCCTTAGAGACCTAGTTCTAGGTTATTATGGATGTTTTATCAATTCCTGTGCTGTTATTAAATATTTGCATTGTATTTTAGATTTTTTAACTGTTTTAAAATGGCATTTTAGTTTTTCAACTGGTTGGAATCCTCTCAGGGAAATTAGTTATTGGGAAGATTAGAAATGCACTAAATAAATTTCCAATGTTTTTACGTAGCCAAAACTACACTACCCACAGACAAAAGGATGCATGGTATGCTAGCGGGGGGGGGGGGGGGCAGAAATGGAGGCAGAGCATGAATGGAGTGGCTGAACTCCTGAACTCCACCCTGTGACAGTTCGTTGCAGTTCCTATTCTTAATCGGATTACTGGGGATCAAAAACAGTTTGTAGGTTTTCTGGGACTTTTCAGTCAGTTGAATTTGCTGCTAACTTCTTTGTAACAGCACCCACCCTCTGGAAAACCCTCCCTTGTGTAGTTCAGGAGGCAGAAAATGTGGTATTTTTTAAGCGGATCCTAAAAACCCACCTTTTTACCCAGGCGTTCCCTGGGCTGTAAGTACTAATCATGCCATTCCATTTTGCTGCTCTTTAAATTGTTTTTACTGTAGTTGTTTTAATGCTGTAGTTTTAATGTTGTGTTTTTAATATTGTATCTAAATTATTTTAATACTGTGAACCGCTCAGGGATTTTATTATATTCAGCGGTATACAAATGCCACAAATAAAGAAATAAAAATAAATAAAATAGCTTTGCCAGTTTAATAAACTTGCTGGTTTTATCTATTTAGGGCCTGGGCCTGAAGATAGCTTCCTACCACCCCTCCAGCCCCCCCCCCCATATCTTCTTCCCTTGATCTTGCACGGTGGAGGCTGGTGGTTCTGATATCAGTGGGGTGGTAAATCCGCTCTGGGTTTCAGAAACATCCAGAACTCTGAAGGAGCTGTTGAAGGTATGGGTTGCCTTGGATAGCTCTTTTCGAGTTCTTACTGATTCTTACTGAAACCCGGAGCAGATGGGCCACCCATTGACATCAGAGCCACCAGACTCCACCGATCTTGCATCTTTTCCTGCACTTGGCTACAGGCAGTAGGAGATATGGGCATTGCTGGTGAGGCTATATACAACAGTTGCTGGGGAACATAAGTGGGAGGGTGCTGTTGCACTTGTGACCTGCTTGTTGGTTCTTGGTCAACAGCTGGTTGGCCGCTGTGTGAACAGAATGCTGGACTAGATGGATCCTTGATCCAGTGTGGCTCTTCTTATGTCCTTATGTTCTTATAATACCTGAACCAACTTCAGAGTGGGAAATGACCTATGCTCTTCCATTTTACTGAGACCAATATCATGTTTGATACATCCTTTACAGTACTTAGTACATCACCAACCATGTCACAGCTGCGGGCAACCTCTTGCAGAGCCAAATCTAGTGAGTGGTTGCTGCAGTGTATGTAAACTGACTTAGGCTGAATATTGGTGATCTTTTTTTGAACACCAGAGAAACACCCAGATATGTTTTTGATGCACCATCAAAGCAGCGTCTATGCAACGCATGGAAATCAAGCCCCAGTTGAATGATCATGTCTTTCACAGCAGTGAAGAGAGTACAAGTCAGGAGGGTTATAAACACCAAGCTATTTTTCTCATATGTTCCATGATTCACTCTCTACCCAGCACAGACACAATATAAAATGCTCATCTCCTGTCCCATCTGCTGTCCCCATCAGCAATTCCCAAAAAAGGCTTGATTTCACCTTTTTAATGATGTCAAGTTGCAGTCTTTGAGCCATAATTTCAAGTAGCTCATTTTGGATGTCACCACTCAGCCATTTGTCTCTTCATGTCAGCCACCTTTTAAGGGCAGGTACATCTTCTGAGCGTTCCTTCAAAAGGTCAGTCGAGTTACCACCTTCTTCGGTGCATCCCTGCAGTGCTTGGCCTGCGCGGCAGAGGTGGTGCACCAAAGCAACTATGACGCGTAGTGCTTCTCGAGGCTCCTGCTGCTGCTTACTTGAACGGTTCGTAAGGAGCGAAACCATAGTCATACCTTTCTCTTTTGTTAGATGGTATCTTACAGAATCAATGTGGTAAATGCTGTTTTCATGAGACTGGAATTTTTCAACAGCATGTTTCCAATTTGAGAAATTCTTTAGAATAAAACTCACTTCTACATTTGAAGAATCCTTCTTTTCTCGAAATGCTCTACTGCAACCATGGCAAAGAACCACATCATGATCCACATCATAATGAAGCCAGGTGAACTACTCAAACCATTTCAGATGACAAGACATATTACCCCATCCATCCATCCATCCATCCATCTATCTATCTATTGTTGGCACAGATCCGGTGGGTGAATATGGTGGTCCATCCCTTTCTTGACGATCATCCTCAAGGTGTTGATCCTCTTCATTCAGCCTGCTGAACTGATTTGTGTCTTGAGGCAATTCTTCTGAGGCAGAAGCTGTTTTTGATGGTAGCAGCCAAGCATCAAGCAATGGCCTTTTTTTGGACATTGTCCTGCAAGTAATCAGAAGAAGCAACCATTTTTCTTTTTAGTTGTGTCCATGTGTATATTGAAAAATCAGTGTGTGCTGCAAAGAAACCCTATGACTATAGAACAAAAACTGAATTTTAATTTTTTACAGAATTGCTGAACCTGCTTTATGTTACACGGTTTGAAAGTTTGGGAATCCTGTATATTTGATTCTTTATCACAATTTCATGTGCAGTATATGAGCAGCATTTAGCACAAACTGATATTTATAAAGCATGATACCCACTCAAGGATGATTCTGAGTCACTGGGCTCCTTCACACTGAGCTTTTATCCTGCGATTGAGATTGCTCCTTCACGGAAGTTTGCGGGCTCTGCCTTGACCCTCCAGGGCGTCTCCTGCACTAAATGCCCTTTGTTCTGTTTCCATTTTTAAATAGATGGCAGATAATGAGCTATCAAATTACCCCGTTGTGTTCCGCTTCAGTTTCCTCTGTCAAAAGAGTTAAAGTGGCAAGAGGAGGAGCGAGATCAGTGAAAGATAATGGAAGACTCAGATACGGGGGGGGGGGGAGTGTGTGTGTAAAGGGAGTCAGTTGTGATCCTGCATTTAAAACGGAAGCAGAAAGCCCCATTTTAAATGCAGGATTTTAGGCTGGTGTAGAGATTCCCACTGTGTTGAAGGCCTTTGTTCTTCAGTAGGGCTCCAACGTTCAGATTAAAAATGGCTGCTGCAAAGCTCTCCTCGAGTTCTCCCAGCTCCAAGAAGTAGGCCCTCTCTTAGCTCAACGAAAGTACTTTTAAAGAGGAAGGTGTTTGGGCCTCCTAAGCATGAACCCCTTTTAATAAAAAAACAAAAACAAACAAACCCAAAACAACGGGATAGAAATCTGGGAGGAAGAAATGCAAATGTCCCAGCATTGATCTCTAGGCCATTGCGGGAAGATGCAATATTCTAAGTAGTTTAAGTGTGTTGCCACCTAGTGGCCAAAAGCAGAAGTATTGCTGTAGCAAAGGGAGACTGAGCATGCTCCAGTTTGCTGGCGGGAACGGTTCCTAAGATGGTTGCGAGGCAAAGGCAACCACCAAAAGCAAAATGAAAACAGGACAAAATAAACATTATTTGTTAGCATTCCTAGTATGGTCTCCATACATTACAGAAGGGATACTCATACTCTGGAGACCTCTTTGTAGTGCCAGTGTGGGAAGCCATTTTTTGCCAGAACTTAAGAGCACTGCTGTACCACTATCAATTTTGCCTGGTCATTTCAGGGAATCTCCTCCCACCCAGGCCTAGTCTTAGGGGGGCTCAAGCCCCCCCTGCCCCTACTGCTTCGAGGTCCATGGTGAGGGGTAGTACAGGACAGAGGGGAGGATTCCCAATGATTGAGCCAAAGGGCCTTCCATGAGTGGAGCTCTTCCTCTCCCGGAAGGCAGATCCAAATCCTACCCATAGAGTGCAGAGAAATGAGACAAGGGAGCGTAGCTCAGTTCCACTCATCCATCTCCTTGTAAAAACTAGACCCATTCCCATTTTTTAATGTGAATGAGGCAGACAAACAAATCTGGCCATTAGTTTGAATTATTTGTGTTGTCAAGCAGGGTATTACTGATTCTAAGCCATATGCTGCTCAGAATTTGGAAAGAAAATACCATATTATCTGTTCTGTGTTTAAATTCTGTCAGAGTGGGAAAGGATTTGTACTGTCCAATGTGTAATTTTGGGTGTAATTGCGGCTTTCTGTGGAAATGATTACTTAGAATTGTCAACACAGTTCTAGAAATTGGCAGATCAGTCCACAAACAGCCACTTCACTGCAGTCACAAATTCTTGCCCTGTACTGCACCCCACACTGAGCTGTGGAATCTTGCTCTTTGCTATTTCTTTCATGCAAGAGTCTGCTTAACCAGTTTGTTCCAATATGTGAAAAAGAGATAGGCAGAGATGGTGATTGTGAAAGCACATTCACTACATTGGATTTTAAAATGGAAACTACCACTGTTAGTTGGAAATTATTATGATAGGGACACATCTAGAGATAAATGGTGTATTAGTTGGTGGAAAGGTGGCACAAACATAGGCCAAAGGACTCAAACTTAACTACAGCTTTGAGTTGAATTAAATATACTGAAGTTTATTTTTCAGCTACACGTATTGTTCAGATTTAGGACCTGGCTAGCTAAGGTACCGCCTGCCTTGTTATGAAGCTGCCTAGTTGTGGCAATCTGCAGGAGAGACCCTCCTGAGGGCACCATTACCTGCAGAGGCCCATTTGTCAGGCACACATGAAAGTGGTTTTTCCGCTATTGCTCCCAGACTGTGGAGTGTGCTCCCCCAAGAACTACAATTGCCCCCCAATCTCCTGGCTTTTAGAAAGTGTACGAAGATGCATCCTTTTAACTTAGCCTTTTATATTATGTAGCTGTTTTAATTTTTTTACTGCTTTTAATGTTCTTGGTTTTTTATTGTGTTAAGGTTTGTTTCAGATGGTTGTATACCGCCTTTATCGCTTTTAAGCAGATAAGGTGATATATAAATATTAAAAATAAATAGCTTCAAGTGGAGCAGCCCAGCCATCCCCAAGTAGCTTCTTATTGTGTAGCTTCTTATGGGGGTATCCCAGGATATCGCTGATGCTTCCTGGTGGTAAGTTCCCCCAGGCTCCTTCCCCCAAGGAGCCTGGGGGAAGGAGGACCAGCCAGCAGCTGCACCAGGTGGATCCTGAGCCTGCCTCTGCCCCCGCCAACAGGTACTTAAGGCGGGGCTGCCAGAGGCAGCACCTTGGCGTGCGCCTCGGCGTCGCACCAAGTGCGACGCTGAGTGCGCAGTTAGCGTCGCACTTGGAGTCGCGTAGAACAGGACCTGAAGACCCACCCACCTGCCTCTCCAGAGACACCAGCAGCCACAGATACCAGCAGCAAATAGCAGCAGCAGCTTTAAAGACGAGGGGAAAAGGAGCAAATGTGGACTTTATCTGCTCCTTCTTAGCTGCTCTTCTCTTTTATCTCTTTTATCTTTTATATTCTTTTATACTGTTGAACATTTTATACCCTAACATTTTAATATGTGCCTGGGAGGACTACTGGGCAACTCAGGGGGTCGGGGAGGTACCACTATAACTGTGGTCACGGGCAGGGGAGGTATGGCGCTGGGGGATTAACAGGCCAGCTGAGGAGAAGAGGGGCTAGACACCTTACAGCTGTCCCCTCTTCTGGTTCTTCCCCCAACCTGATGGTTCCTGGCAGCCTTACCAGTCTGCCCTCGGGTCTGGTGGTGCTGCTGCTGAATGCCAGGTCGGCCCAAAATAAAATCTCCCTCCTCCATGATTTGATTGTGGATGAGGGGGCTGACCTGGTATGTATTACTGAGACCTGGGTGGGGGAACTAGGAGGGATCACTCTCTCCCAGCTGTGCCCTCCTGGGTACTCAGTGCAGCACCAACACCGACTTGAGGGGCAGGGAGGGGGGTTGCCGTGGTCTATAGGAATTCAGTCTCCCTCTCCAGGCTTTCTGCTCATTCGAGTACAGATCTTGAGTGTTTGTACCTTGTGTTGGGTACCCGGGACAGATTAGGGATTCTGTTGGTGTACCGCCCACCCCACTGCCCATCAGACTCCCTGCCTGAGCTGATGGAGGTGGTCTTGGGCTTGGTGTTGAGGACCCCTAGGATGATGGTCCTGGGGAATCTCAACTTCCATGCCGAGGCTGCTGTATCCGGGGCGGCTCAGGACTTCATGGCCGCCATGACAACCATGGGGCTGTCCCAACATGTTATCGGCCCAACGCATATAAAAGGACACACACTTGATCTGGTTTTCTCGACTGGGCAGGAGGATGGGTGATCTGAAAGTGGAGGACTTAACATCTGTCCCTTTGTCATGGACAGATCACTTCCTGCTGAGGTTTAGACTCCTGGCAGCATTCCCCCTCTTCAAGGGTGGGGGACCTATTAAAATGGTCCACCCCCGGAGATTAATGGATTCTGATGGATTCCAGAGGGCTCTGGGGGATTTTCCTGCTGGTATGGCTGGCACTCCTGTCGAAGCCCAGGTCGCTCTGTGGAATGCAGAGATGACTCGGGCAGTTGACAGGATCGCACCCAAGCGCCCTCTCCCTCTGAGCAGAGCCCGGCCAGCTCCTTGGTATACACCTGAGCTGAGGGCAATGAAGCAAGAGGGGAGATGGCTAGAACGCAGGTGGAGGAAAACTCGTGCTGCGTCTGACGGAACACAGGTAAGAGCCCACTATCAAGCCTACTCTGTGGCAGTGAGGGTGGAAAAGAGACATTTCTTTTCCACCAGCATTGCATCTTCTCAGTGTCGTCCAGCGGAAATTTTCCAAGTGGTTCACGGCCTGTTACATTCTGGGCCAGGGAGAGAGAAGGTGGAACCCTTGGTAGCATGCTGTGATGAGTTTGCACGGCACTTTGAAGATAAAGTCGCTCAGATTCGTCGTGAATTGGACACCACCATTAATGCAGTTCCATTGGTAGAGGCATTCAGAGAACCGTTCAGAATTTTATTGGATGAGTTTCAGTTACTGAGGCCTGAGGATGCGGACAAGGTGCTTGGCCAAGTCCGATCGACCACTTGTGTGCTTGATCCTTGCCCTTCATGGCTTATTAAATCAAACAAGGAAGGGATGTCTGGCTGGGTCCAAGAGGTTGTACATTCCTCCTTGAGAGAGGGAGTGGTACCTGCCACTTTAAAAGAGGTGGTAATTAGACCACTCCTGGAAAAGCCTAACCTGGACCCAGAGGATGTTAACAATTATAGGCCAGTGGCCAACATCCCCTTCCTGGGCAAGGTGCTTGAGCGGGTGGTTGTAGGACAGCTCCAGGCACTCTTGAATGAAACAGATTATCTAGATCCATTTCAGTTGGGCTTCAGGCCCGGTTTTGGAACGGAAACTGCCTTGGTCGCCCTGTGGGATGACCTCTGCCGGGAAAGGGACAGGGGGAGTGTGACCCTGTTGATTCTCCTGGACCTCTCAGCGGCTTTCGATACCATCAACCATGGTATCCTTCTGGATAGGTTGTCTGGGTTGGGAGTTGGAGGCACTGCACTACAGTGGTTCCGCTCCTACTTGGATGGCCGATTCCAGAAGGTGGTGCTGGGGGATTATTGCGCTGTGCCATGGCAATTGTGCCATGGGGTTCCACAGGGCTCTATTTTATCCCCTATGCTGTTTAACATCTACATGAAACCTCTGGGGGAGGTTATCCGGAGGTGTGGGCTGAGATGCCATCAATATGCGGATGACACCCAGCTCTACCTCTCTTTCTCATCAAAACCAGGTGAGGCAGTGGCTGTTCTGAATCAGTGCCTGGGCACGGTAATGGACTGGATGAGGGCCAATAAACTGAGACTCAATCCGGACAAGACGGAGGTACTGTTAGTGGGTGGTTCGTCTGCCCGGCTAGGTGATATTCAACCTGTTCTGGAGGGGGTTGCACTCCCCCTAAAGTATCAGGTTCGTAGTTTGGGGGGTGCTCTTGGATCCAGAACTGTCACTTGAGGCACAGGTGAACTCAGTGGCATGGAGCACTTTTTATCAGCTTAGGCTGGTATACCAACTGCGCCCTTATCTGGACAGAGATAGCCTAGCTACAGTTATCCATGCTCTGATAACATCTCGTCTGGATTATTGCAATGCGTTATATGTGGGGCTGCCTTTGAAAACGGCCCGGAAACTTCAGCTGGTCCAAAATAGGGCAGCAAGATTGCTAACAGGGACTGGTGAGCTCATATTACACCAGTACTTTTTCAGCTGCACTGGCTGCCAGTCCATTTCCGGGCCCGATTCAAAGTGCTGGTGTTAACATTCAAAGCCCTTAACGGCTTGGGGCCAGGTTACTTGAAGGAGCGCCTCCTCCCATATGTGCCTGCCTGGACCTTAAGATAATTGTCAGCGGCCCTTCTCCGTGAGCCCCTGCCAAAGGAAGTGAGGCGGGTGGCTACTAGGAGGAGGGCTTTTTCTGCTGTGGCACCCCGGCTCTGGAATGAGCTCCCTGGTGAGGTTCTTCTGGCACCTACATTGTATTCCTTTTGGTGCCAGGTGAAGATCTTTTTATTTTCCCAGGCATTTTAGCATTTTAGCCTTCTAAATTTTTAGCTTTGCTGTTTTAAATTTGTATTTTAAACTCCTGCACTGCTGCTAGGTTTTATTGTGGTTGTATTGTTATATTGTGGTTTTAATGTTCTGTATATTTTAAATTGTTTTGTTGTGTGCTGTTTGGTTTTAATTTTTGTGAACCGCCCAGAGAGCTTCGGCAATTGGGCGGTATAGAAATGAAATGAAATGAATGAATGAATGAATGAATGAATAAATAAATAAAGTAAGTTGCGGGAGAGGAGTGGAATGTTTAACTGCAAAGCTGGTATGAATGGCCACTGAGTAACCACAGCTCTGTTTGGGAAGCATGGGTCAGGTGTTACTTCCTTCACATGGCTACATCCAAAAGAATGGCTGGACTGTTCTTTATAGAGTAATTTGTACATATTTCTAAACTGGCCCTGAGACATGTGCACATAGTGACCATTCTAAAAGCCTCCATATAGTGGCCCCATGCCAGTGGCAGCCTTGCTGTATTCAACTGCCACAATATATAGGATTAAGCTTTTAGTAAACATTGACAAATGTCCAACATGACCATAAAGCTAAATCCCCAGTGCAGGCTCTTCAAGTGCACAGATCATGGTGTGCAGAGAAGCCTAAAAAGAAGTGTCAGCCTAGAATACTTTGGTGGTATGCTTGGAAGAGCAGTGCAACAGATGCCTGCATGTATCGTAGTTGTGGACTTGTATTATCCCTGTTAGTTTGGCATTACAAAGAAAACCTCATAAATGCTGATATGGAAAAACACTGGAGAATGCTGTAGCTGAGGCAGTCTCTGTGAGATTTGGAATGTGTTCACAGAACTTCTGCATGACCCCTGAGGAACAGATTTACTTCAACATGTGTTGGTTGGGACAATTACTGTTTTTGGGTATCAGCTTGTTTTTTAGTGTGTTTATGCTGAACTTGCTGCTGCTTTAGCCCTCTTTTTTGTCTGCTCAGCAGTAATGGAATATGTTTTTCTTCTTCTTAAACCAGTCCTTCAGGCCTCATTTTACTTGGAACTGAGTGTCCTATACTACCAAAAAATTAAATGAGGGTGAGAAATGTGTAGCACCTTCAGGGTAGCCAACCTGAAAGACTGGAAAATAATGTTAGACTTCTAGAAATCAAAGATGGTATTTTAAAGCCTAACATTTAGCCCTACATATTTGACTTTGCTACACATTTGCCCTTTTTTCAAAGCTTTTTTTTTTCACAGCTACGTGTATATATGTTTACTCTCTCACACAAATACACCATTTAAAATTTCCTACTAAGCTACATTTAAGACAGTAATTCTTTTATAAGGATAGGGTTTACTTCATAATTCCGCCTTCATATTCACATCTTGATCCATTTTTCTTTGTGTTAACCATGTCAGCAGAGAATATCAGGTCAAGTCATACACAACATAGACTTCTTGGACTCTGAGTTCTCCTTACATTCACAGAAAGGATTCTGATCCAGTGGAGGCTCCCACCTGCAGAAGTGGGGAGGCAACTTTTGCCCCAATCTCTACCTCCCACACTGTTCCAGAGAGTGCACCAATCCTCTGGAAGAGCTTTCCAGGTGGAGCAGGGACTGTAGAGTATGTTGTACTCCTTTCGGTTCCAGGTGATGACCTTTTTATTTTCACAGCATTTTAACACTCTAGTCCTTTAGCTCTACTATTTTAAATCTGTATTTTAAATCACTGCATTGCTGCTAGGTTTTATTCTGGTTGTACTTTTATATTGTAGTTATAAGCTTTCATATTTTATATTGTTTTATGTTGTACTTTATGATTTTAATTTTTGTGAAATTAAACAAAATAATTTTGTTACCCCAGAGGGCTTCGGCTATTGGGTGGTATAGAAATGAAATGAAATGAATGAATGAATAAATAAATAATTTGGGAATTGGCAAAAACTGCCTTACCTCGCATTTCTGTTCTCCAGAGCATCCTGTGAGCAATAGTATTGTTTATAAACTACTGTAGTTTTGTGTCTTGACCAACTAGAACTCAAACAGCCTCTTGAATATCCATAGGCCAGAACAGGTCATGCCATGTCATGAGCGCTGATCCCTCTGGAAGCTTGTGTTAGGCTTGCACTTTTGTTGGATCAGCAGGGGGCTCAGCTTGCTGTTTTTTGCATAAACTTCTAGCTTTTTCTGTGTCTTGGCTACTGAATTAGCTGCAAATTTGACAGAAAGGGCTCAACTGGTAGAGAGTGTTTTAAGGGAAATCTTATGCTTTAACTTGTTGCTCAAACCTCTGGGATATGGAGAACTAGAAATAAAAATACGTGTGTAAATGCAAGACTAGCTGGGCAATAATTGTAGGTAGATGTAGTTGAACATAAGGACAGAGTGGTTCTTTTGAGCTTCACCTTGGCTAAATGCCTGGCCATTTATTTTTCAGCTGGACAAGACTGACATTTTTTGCCTTGGTGAAGTCATAATTGAAACAGGCAGTATTTAGCACAAGACATTTACAACTACAGCAGTCTGTATTCATATGACTGTGGCAAAGGATCTCTGCATATATAGAGCAAATTAGTTCTGGCTTATGGAAAGTAGAGTAAGTTTAGGTACAAACTCAAAATGTTTGAGAAACAAGTCCTATTCGGGTGGTCCGTATCTGGAAATACTGAACACGTGGGGACAGAGAGCACGCTAGCCATGTTCCCCTCCTACATTGTGTACATCTCCCTCTACTTGTGGAGGGCAACTTCATGAAGAAGAGAGCCTCCTGTATCTGTGGAGGCCCTCCACTCATTTGAGAAGGTTCTTGAGTGGTATCATGAAGACATTTGTACATGGAGCATATAGCTTTAATCGTACAGTAGAGCTTACATGCTGATGTTGCAAGAAAAATGCTTTTATGTAGAATTAAGTGTTACATTATAAGAATTATCTATATTACAGGAGGTTTCCATTCTTCACTGCCCCTGCGCCATTCTATCAGAAGAGGGGAGAAGCTAAGCAAGAGAGAATCCAGCTCTTGATTCACGCCAAGCATTCCTGTGGACACTATTTTATATCTCAACAGGGTTTTTACACAGACCAGGGAAAGAACGGCCATTATTAGGGTTGTAAAAGGCTGAGGGTGCTATGGTGCTGGGAGGTGGAGATATTGAGTGAAGGGAAGGCAAGTCAGACATCTTACGTGCTGTCTCCACTTCCAGCCCATCTTTCAGCCATAATAACTATTGTTTCTTAACTGCATTCCCCATGGCCTTAAGGTGCTACTGGTGAATGCCAGGTTGGCCTATGGAAAGGTAATAACCATCTGTGACTTAATCCAGGATGCACATGCTAGCCTGCTACATATAACTGTACCTTGGTTAGAGGAAGGAGGGAGGTATAAATCTCTCCCAAATGTGTCCACCAGGTTATCAGGTGAAGAGTGATGAGGGGTGGGGAGTGTGGCCTTGGACTATAAAGATTCCCTGTCCAATAGTCAGCTAGTTTTCAATGTCTGTGTTGGACACTACAGGGATTCTGTTGGTATACCACCTACCCCAGTGCATATCAGTTTCCCTGCCTGAGCTGAAAGAGGTGGTTTTGGAGGTGGTATGGATGATTCCAAGGCTTGTGATACGGGGGGACTTCAGCTCACACACTGAGACCATCCTAGCTGCTCTGAAAATCATGGACTTATCTCAATATCTGTCCCATCACATATGGCAAGACATTTTGTACTGGGTTAGGGGACAATGATCAGTGGGTGAGGAAGCTAAGACTGTGGCACAGGCAGTCTCCAGGGTCACCTCACCACCAGTGCCTTGCTCTCAGGAAGGATCTGTCAGAGCGAGGCAATTGGACTGGCTGGGCTCTGTGGAAAGTCGCTTCAGGACTGGACTGGTGCAGCTCCCCAGAGAGCCTGTCTGCCTGATGCCTCAGTCTAAGGGGTCCTCAGAGCAAGGCAGTGGGTGGGCAGCGGTCTGGACTGTTGCACTGGGCTCACGCATGCTGCAGCCTTTGCTGCAGCAGGGAATAGCTGGTGTAGCTCTCCAGAGCAGCCACCTGCCTGTGACTTACCTAGAGTGAGGCATAGGGTGGGTTGAAGGGGCAGCCACAATGGCTGTCCTGCTGCAGCATTTGCTGCTGCAGAAAAGTGGCCAGCAGGGCTCTCCACAGTGGCCGCCCACCCTATGCCTCACTTTGAGAGGCATAGGGCAGTGGCAGCATTTGGATCCACTGCCCTCCTGGCGGCGTGATGTGTGGGAGCCACCACCTAAGGTGGGAGATGTGTGGGAGGGCCCAGTCCTGGGCCTTTGACACCATTGATAGGGACAGCCTGTCTTATAATAAACCATCTCGTTATTAAGATCTACAGGAGAGGTCCTCTTGAGGGCACCATTACTTCCAGAGACTCATTTATTAGGCATGTGTGAAAAGATCTTCTCCTTTGGATTGCTCGCAAACTGTGGAATGCACTCCCCCAAGAATGAAAATTGGCCCCCACTCTCTGCGGTTTTAGAAAGGGTGTAAAGACGCATCCTTTTAATTTAGCCTTTTAAATTAGTGGTTTTAATGCTTTGCTGTTTTTAATGTTCTTTTTTATTGTTTTAAATTGTTTACCACCTTGATGGATTTTTAGCAAATAAGGCAGTATATAAATAATAATAAATACATCCTTCTGAGTCACCTAGGTGGGATGGGACTGGTGGGGAGGGCATGATATCCAGAAGGTGGTGCTCGTTGACCCCTGTTCTGCCCCATGGAATGCCTCAGGTTGCTACCTTGTCTCCTATCCTGTTCAGCATCCACATGAAGCCACTGCGGGAAGTCAAGTGGAGGTTTGGGCTAAAGTGTCATTACCACAGCTCTTCCTCTTTTTTCCTCCAACTAGTCCCAGAGAAGCTGTGGAAGTCCTAAACAGGTGTTGGAAGGCAGTTTTAGGATGGGTGAGGGCAAACAAACAGTGGCTTAATCTAGATAAGGTGGAGGCAGTGTGGGTGGGGAAAGCTGCTGATGGAGTTGCCAGGCTGATGTTGGATGGGTTTGCACTTCTCTTGAAGATCCAAGTGTATAGTTTGGGAGCTCTTCTAGACTTTGCACTATTTATGGAGGTGCAGATGGTACTGGTTACCAGGACAGCTTTTATCAGCGTCATTTGACTTGCTGGTTGCATTCCTATCTGGAAAAGCCAGACCTTGTTACATTGTAATTTTTATCCATCAGTATTTTATACATACATGTAAACACGTAGTGTATGAAGGTGACAACTGCATATAAGCCATACTTTGAACTGCAAAATCTAGTTTACCAGAAAAAAAGTTTTTGAAGATACATGTCGTTGAATCTTAGGATCTAAATTAAATGCTCTGTCTGGAAATTATACATTTTGTAATTAATATTTTCTCAAAGATTTCCCTAAATGCAACTGATTGATTAGCAACCACTCTTGTATAACCGTAACTTCCTTGCCTGTGAAATCTTACAGTGGAGAGCAGGAAGGAAGGAGTTTCTCCCCTTCTCAGAGAAGTAGTAATTTAGCAAGAGTGGAATCTTTATTAGTGAATATCTATTAGTAATATTATTACTAATATCTAGTGAATATCATCTTTATTAATGAAGCAAATTATTCTTGTTTTAATAGTTTGATTATAATTGGAAAATATTTAGAGGTAATGCTTTGATAGTGTTGATGATCAAAAAGGATCAAACCAAGAAGAGGGAAAGAAAGGAGATCTGGGTGCCAAAAGTTGTAAAGCAGCAAACAGAAGAGGGTTACCTGAAAAGTAGCAAACAGAAGAGGGTTACCTGAAAATGCTAAAAAGCAATATATACACATAACAAAAATAGATATTGGAAAAGAAGTATATAATTTCCTTGTAGACCTATTGACAAAAATGCATACATCACATCCAATTCCACTTCAAAATAGACTCTGATCATGGATTCAGATCTAGTAAAAATAACACATTCAATTAATACTGTAAGTGCAATGCTGGTCTATTGTTTGATGTGGCATTGACTGAAAAGGGAATTATGACTTCTGGGGGTTCAGATAAGTTTTGGCCGAAGCAGGGAGAATAGTATTTGGGACTCAGGGGATGATGTCTTGAGCACCATTTTTTGGTGGAAAGACAGGGTATAAATTGACTAACTGACTTAATAAATAAATGAATGAATGAATGTTTGTGGCTCAGACAAACATCTCGCTGGCTCAAGAAGCTTTGGGGCGCAGAAGGATGAGTCCATTCTGCCAAAAAAGGATGCTGATACGTTGTGCTTGGATGGGTGTCCAGTCAGCCAAGAGGGATGGATAACTGTGTGTGTGAGAGAGAGGGAGAGAGATGGGTATCTTGAATTGATACACTGGTTGTATCTGTGCTGGTTCTAAGCTTTAAAGCACTACACATATTCTCCAGACTATACAACAAAGCGGTTTGATTCAAGGAGACTCTGTTTAAAATGACCTCACCTTCTGTAAGTTGGGCAGCTACAAGAAATTAGATGTTATCAGTAGTTGCCCCCACTGTGTGGAACCACTTCCCCAAGAAACCCACCAAACCTCCTTATTGTGGGTGCTTCAAGAGTTTATGAGAAATAATTCACATCAACAACAAATATGAGCAAGGTCCACCCATAATTATTGCCCTACGTATGAGCAAAGCTCCAAATATATGAACAGCCCATACCATACTAATGTGTAACTAGGTTGGGACACATACCTGAGTGCAACCTGGGCAGGGATGCAAAATAGACATCTGTGTTGACAGTTCTTTGCTCTGGCCATACAATCCAACACAGTAGCACAATTCACTTGCTAAGGCTCCAATCCTATGTAAATTTATCAGTGTCATTGAATAAAGAATTACGTTTGGCTAGGACTGTAAATACTGCAGGTTAAGGAGGGAGGCAGGGAAGAGAAAATTTTGAATAGCCACAGCAGTGTTCTTGAAGTTCCATACCCACTTTGCCAAGCAATCCCCACAGGGTCCAGTCCAGGTTTATTCTCTTATTAACCTATTATATTATCCCAGATGATGATGGGAAAGGAGAGAATTGGGAATCACTATCTACATAGAAATGACTAGTCACAGCCTATAAACATTGTGAATAGGTGACAACTGTAAGGGAAAGGTGTACACGGTCAGAGCAGCAGGCAACAGTGATTTAGAAAATGAGATTTATGTGGGAAATAGCTGATGTCTGCGGAAAGAGTTCTTGGAAGAAAAGTAACTCTCGGAACCTGAGGGTGACATATTCGCTGACACCAAGTGGCAGAAAGAGTTAAAGCCAGGCAGAGAGAGAGAGAGAGAGAGAGAGAGAGAGAGAGAGGCGTTCCACCTTTGGCTCGCTGGCGGGCAAGGAGTTCCTAGGGCAGTAGCTACAGTTGGGAAAGCTACAGGTAGGCGGCGGCCTTAATTATTGTTGTTGTTGTGTGTGTGTGTTTTTCATTTGTATTCTCTCTCCCCAGGTTTCTGTCGAGTCGAGTTGTTTTGCATTCTCCTCCCATTCTGTGGCTTTCGCTTTCCGGGTTTGGAGTGCGGCTGATTCCGAAAAGCCAGAGCGAGGGATCCCAGGTGACCGTGCGGGGGTCGCCGTTCTTCCTTCAGCTTTCCCCCTTCGGTTTGCCTTGAGGAAAGGCGCTTCTCCGAGCCCCCCTCCTCCCACGCTTCCTTCTCGGCTCCACTTCGGGGAGAAACTCGGCTCTCTTTCCTGTTCCTTCGTTTCGAGCGGCGGCAGCAGCAGCGAGAGTCCTGGATTTCCCTCACGCCACCCAGGGGAGAGCTTCCTCCGCCCGCGCTCTCTTTCGGTGCCTTTTCCTGAAGCAAACGCGGCAGCAGGAGCCGGGCGGGCAAACGCTCCCCCTCGCCTGCCGAGGCGCAATGTACCTGTGGCGCCTCCTCTTTGGCCCCCTGGCCGGCCAAGCCTCCCGCCGCAGCGCCCGCACGTGAGCCCTTTCCCCACAGCCTCTTCATTTTGGGCTCAGCAGCCAACTCCTGACGTTATTTATTTATTTATTTATTTTAAAGGAGGACCAAAAGCTCAGCCTTCTTCTGGAAGAAGGGGAAACGAAACTACGTAAAAGCTTGTACTGTGTGTGTGTGTGTGTGTGTGTGCGTGTTTGGATGCAGTTTGTTTTTCGCCAAGGAAAGCCCTTGGCGGATTAGAGCTCCGGAGATGCCTTTCCCGATGAGGACCGTGTCCCCCCTCAAACTGTGCCGCTTGGAGGAGGATGTTGCCGCTCAAAGGGACAAAGAAGGGCACGCCGGGCGCGGCGCGGCGCCGGGGCTCCTCTTCGGCTCCTTGGAGGAGGTCTGCTCGCGTTCGCTGGTTTCCCTCCTCTGGCAGCTCTCCGACCTCTCCCGCTGCGCCAGCGACGTCTTCGGCGGCATCCAGACCCACGCGGACAGCCTGGGGCGCCGGAGCGCCCAGCTCCAGCACCGCCTGGACTCCCTCAAGGCGGTCGCCGCTCGACTGGACCACCGCAAAGTGAAAATCCGTAAGTTTCTCCTTCCTGCGTGGCTCATTTGGCGGGAGAGGGCGAGGTGGAGGGGTTGACTGGAGCCCCGACCGCGGCGTGGGGGTGGGGCTGCTTGAGCCGCCGCCTGGCGCCCCTTTAGCCCGCGGGTGGCCCTGTGCGTGGTTGTGCGTGAGAAGAGTTTTTGGGCGGCAAAATGTTTGGTCCCTCACACGGCGCCCTACTTTCCAGTAAAAAAAACGTGGCCACCTTTTCCCGCCCCACCTGAGGGTCGGACTGGAGGAAAATCACCGCTCCAGGCTGAGCTCCCAGTGGGTCGTAGGGATGAGTCAGGCGGTTCTTTTTGCAGTCTGTGCAGGCTCCACGGGTTTGGTCACATTGCTCAAACGCTGTTTTGCCTCTCCCGCACAGGGATCCTGCAATAAAATTCTAAAAAGTGCAAGGGTGTTTATTGTCTAGATGGGCGTAGGTCAAATTGTTCCGAATTCAGGAGGGTCCTCCACTGGGTTGGCAGAGATTAGGGCTTCTTCACAGGTTGGCGCACAGCACGTGTGCTTTGCTTTGAGTGGATGCAGTGAAATGCATATGCCTGTTTGTAAAGACATCGTTATTTACTTGTAGACTGTTTGCTTGGTGTGCCATCAAGTTGTGGCTTGAGATAATCTCAGATCAGAACCGTTCTCTTTAAAATAAGGGAAATCTGGCCTGCATCTTTCCATATCTGTCTGCTTTTTTAAATTAAAAATAAAGAGTAGAGACAAAAAGGGAATGAAATACTGATAACTCAGGTTTCAAAATCCATTTGTATTGCTCCCTGAAGAACTTTTTAATCCCCTTAGCAACTTCTCAGATGGTAGTGGAAATGTAATTTTCGCCTGATTTACTTGGATTAGAAGAAACTTGTTTTTGTAATGTTAAAGTTTGGAGAATTCCTTCTCCGTGGATCTATTGAGAAATGAAAGCCTGATCATTATTGTTTTGGAAAATCATGTAAATAGGCTTGGGAAAATGTGTTCCAAATCTGTGTCAGAACTGGGTCTTCTTTTTTCATTTTAAAACACAGCCCAGATAAATCTACACTTATCTCAGACCCATTGAAATCATTGGGCAAGTCTGACTTGTGCCCAGTATGTTTCTTGCTATGAGCATTTTCACAAGTAGGTCTAAGTTCAGTATTTGACTTTCCATGTGTGAACCACACTGATCAGTATGTATACCTTGGGTGTGCTTACAGATCTAGCTTTGCTATTGGACACACAAATGATATCCCCAGCACAAAGAAACCTTTCATCAACTTGGTACACCAGCTTCTTTCTGTTCTGGAAAGAGATGACCTTACTAATGTGTTGGTAACATCCAGGCTTGATTACTGCAACATGTTATACATGGGACAGCCTTTGAAAGATGTTTGAAAAGTAATTTGGATACTTCAGCTGCTTAAGTAGACAGCAGCCAGGTTGTTAACAGGGACTCATCATGGTGAACGTATTTCTCCAGTGCCTAAAGATCTTCACTGGCTGCCTCCGCAAAGATCTTCCACTGCTCCTCCATACAATTAAAAGTGTTGTAAAGTATATAAAGCCATAATTGGGTTGGATGGAGGTTTTCCCTTAAGAACATGCTTGTAAGTTGTGATCTGCTACTGAGCGCCTTCTTTGGGAGCTCCTTCGTTTAGAGTTTAGGTAGCTAGCCACTAGACAGAGGGTTTTCTATTGTGGCACCCAGGCTATGGAAATCCCTCCACAGGCAAATCTGCCTGGCATGTTGGTTCTTATCTTTTAGACACAAGGCCAAGTCTGTCCTGTTCTCTTGACCCTTTAATGCCAGTTAATATTAATGGGCCGTTTTTATTTCAGTATTTGGATATAGAATAGAACATCCATAGAATAGTAGGGTTGGAAGGGGCCTACAAGGCCATCGAGTCCAACCCCAGCTGCTTACCTGCACTGCTTAAGTGCAAGTAAGTATCACTGCTTACTTGCACTGCTTAACTTGTTTATAATCTGCTGTTTCTGTTGTTTTGTACTTTTGAAACTAGAGTTGTAAACCACTTTGAAGCTACTGTATTAGTGGAAAGGTGAATAAAAAGCTTTTAAATGAACAAAACAAATTCGACATTAAAATGGTTAGCCTTGTACTTGGGAAGAAATTCCATAACTGTCAGTGTACCAGAGAATATTCACAGTGCATCCTTCTTGATCTTTCCCATTGAAAAGGTGGTAATTCTAGTCAGGTGTCCCTGGCCAACCTTGAGACACTGGAACGCCTCATAAGCGAAGACACATGCATGTACTGAATGAACAACATGCAGAAGTGATTGATTTCAGGTTAAAAGCGCTGTTTGGTCGAATTCTTAAGAACACTTTCCTGGGGAGTAAGCCCCAGTGAATACAAGCCTGCTTATGAATCTTCTGCTATTAGTTTACACTTTTCAGTATGTTCTGTTTTATCAACCTAGACACATTAATGCTTTGCCTTTCATACTACATGCTTCTCCCCTGTAAATGTCCCCTTAAACTTTATCTATGCTCCACAAACTCTCCTTATAAAGTAGCTTGTTTTTATTTGCACCTTTTGTATATAGGTTGTCCAGGGTTCCACAGCTAGAAAAAAGTTGATGCTACATGTTACATGAGGTTCTGTTTATTTTGAAAGAAAAGGCTCCCATGTAAATATTATACAAATAATAATACTGTTTATATAGTGCATTTTAAGTATTTGGGCCCTAACGTTGACTATTCAGGGTACATACAAGCCAAACAAGCCATGGTTCCTTTGTATTATCAGGGATCCTGTCATCCAAAGTTCAGAGGCAGAGGATGACATGGTTTTCCCCACTGTAAGCTCCAGCCTTATTTCAGAAACTCTGTTAGCTCCTGTGTGGAGTGTTTGGAATTTCCTGCTGGCTCTGTGCAAAGAAAATTTCAGAGAGAGTGTGTGTGTGTGCACGCGTCCTTTCTACCCTTCCCCCTTTTCAGTTTTGCTGTTTGTTCCACTTGGTAAAAAGGAAGGCTTACAATGTGTGAAGGAGAGAGAGCGAGAGAGAGCGCTCCAGAGAGTAGAGGAGCTTGTTTGTCAGCATTTCTGATGGGTATCAGTTTTCTGGTTTAATTTGGCACATTAGCCTTAGGAGGGTATTTGGTCTTTTTGCTTGCTTACTTACACTGGATTTTGTGTTTCCATTCATTACTTTTTAAAGTATAATTTTCTTTTAAATTATATTTGTAGTCAATTATTACAAAACAATTTAAAATAGCAAAAATGAACAGAACAAAAAAAGTAATCTATTACAGTACATTACATTTATCTGAAATATGCCCGCTTAATTCTTTCAGCACTATGGCTTTGATCTTATATTAGACTTCTGTTCATGGAAGGCTTTGCAGTCCCCCTATACTGTTCAGAGTGTCCCCAGATCCCCCAGAGCAGATTTTCAGAGTGCAAGAGGCTGCAGCGGGGGAGGGAGATCAGCAAAAGTCCCATCAGCAGGAGTGACCCATGAGCAGAACTGAGTGCAGGGGGTGCTCTCTTTGGAAGAAGCAACTCAGGATTAAAGCCCATATCTTTTTGCAGCCAATCTCTGTTCGTTAATGTCTAGTAATAGGTTTGTTTTGCAACTGATTCAACAAACATTTGTTAAATCTGTATATAATTCACTTCTCTTAACATATAAGAGAATGTTGTTGTCTGTCTTTGACTCATATCCATCTTTTTCTCAGATAACCTACTACTTGAGCAGTATTTGCAGTTATTGCTGCATTTCAAGTTTACTTGTTATCTACCAGTTCTGTTTGTCATGAGAGAGGACCACACAGTCGCCTAACCATATTTAGATGAGTTAACAATTTTTGTGTATAGGTTAAACTGAGTTCAAAGTCTAGAAGGTAGTTTCTGTTGCATGGAGTTCTGTTTATGTTTAGAAAGAGAAGGCTCATGTGGAAATTCTAATGATATTTAACATTAATATAGCATCCCTGGGGAGAGCAATTCTGCGGGCTCTAAACATTGTCTGGGGGGCCATAGGACAGTTTAGATTCCTGTATCCGAGGTTGGAGACAGCACTTGGACCCAGGAGTCTGAGCTCCCCGCCCCCTTCCCCTTGCAAAAGTGACCTTGGAGAGGAGGGAAAGGGGGCTGTTCTGTGTGTGGGGAGGGGCCTGGGAAACTGGGGATACAGGCTGTCCCCAGTCCTTCCCAGCCTCCTTCCCTCCCGCTCCCTGATGCCTTAGCTAGATGGGCAAAAATGCGTGTCTAGCTAAAATGCAGGGCAGGAGGCACATGGAGGCACTGGCTGTTTGTAAGCCTCCGAGTTCCGAGTCTTACGGCCATCCTCATAGGATTGCGCCCTAAGAGTTCAAAGTGGTTCACATACATTATCTCAACAATACTGATAAAACCCTTGTAAGGTAGGCAGGTATATTATCCCCTTATTGTAGGCAGGGACTTACTTATCTTACCTACCTTTAAAATCTATGTGCTATAACTGCAATTTAAATTTAGATGTCCATAATCGTTTCATGCACTATATTTATTCTTTGCTTTGTGACACAAAATATCTCTAAATTCAAGCCACTAATGTAGACATTATATTTCTCTGTGTTACCTGATTTAAAAATGGGATTTGGTAGAGATATCTTGAAATGTGACTGCATAGCAATCTGCACTGGCATAACCTGAACAGTGAAAGAGGTATAATTCTAGTTTTAAATATGCATTCCACTTTATAGCTTATTTCTACAGAATACAAATACATTGATAATCACTCTTTAATACCTTTGTTTATTCATCATGTCATGGGTTTTAAAATTTGTGATCTGGAAAATATGGTTGTAGGGAGTGAAAAGTTAACATAATTAACGCATTTATGAGGAAGGCTGCCATCATTTTTTGCATGCTTTACTTTGCTATAGACAACACTAAAAGAAGTATAGGCAAAATAATGGCTGGTTTGCACTTTATTAGTATATGCAGTTACTATACAACCTTCCTGTTGCATGTGCCAATTTTATGGAAATCTTGTTAGTTAATTTATATAAAGTAACAGGAGTCTTAGAAATGGTTGCAAATAAAAATGAATATACCAGCAGAAATTATTATCCCAGCTTGGGTTGTCATTTCTTGTGTAAAGCAGCCTTCTCCAGCCTTGTGCCCTCCAGATGTTTTGGACTACAACTCCCATCAGTCCCAGTCAACATGTGCAATGGTTAGGACATCGTTTACATATTTTACATGATGATTTACACTGGATCAACTGTGTTGATGTGACTTCTACACCCCTCCTTCACACAGCAGCCCTTCAGGCCCCTGAACATGCTACACAAAGAGTCAGGGGATACTGCTGAATGGGGTGAGCTGTGTTGTGTGTGGGGAGCTTAGCTTCCCCAAAAATTGGACAGAGGGACCTTCTGAAAATAGACCTCTTCCTCCTGCAGAAGGTAGATCCTGGATCCAACCCCTAGATGGTACCAGGTTTGGGAAGTCTGGTGCAAAGTGTGGAGCGGGAAGGATTTTCATTGTTGAAGTTGTTGAAAGCCAGTTGACATTTTATAAGAGAATGCAGGTGTGGTTTAAGTCGTTTAGCTTTAGTTGTGGACACATTGGGGGATAACTTCTTCTATCTGCATTTTCAAGTTGATACTGTTTTCTGTATAAGTTTCTTCTTGGACCATTGTCCATTTCCAAGAAAGGACTCTTCATATATTTGCTTTAGAGTATTGAAACTGGACTGAATTTTCTTGATATTAATTGTATAATGAAGTTTTCTAAAGCTATCATGTGAAGACTCAATTTTTCTTTTTCCTGGCTTGAAAATTTAGAGTGTTGTTGGGCACATCCCTGTTTTTTCTCTTTACTACTACTACTACCACCACCAACGACAACTTGAGGTGGTAATAACATCTTTTAAAATGAAATGTTGCCGGTGTATGTGAAGCTAGGAAACTAGTGTTTCTACAGGATGCTTTCTACACCATATGCTTGCTTTACTTGTATGTGAAGTATACTCTAAACATGGCTTTGGTTCATAAGCATTTTGATGTCATCTTGTCCTTATATTGAAAACCAAGTAAAGGTTAATGGTTCTGCCTCTGTTCCCAACATATATTTTTTAAAGAAGTTTAAAGCATTGGAGTAATGTGAGGGAGCTTCTTTGTTGGAATGATCATTTCCTTTTTCATTTATTCCAGTGATTTATACAGTTTGAAGGCTTCAGCTTATGCCTCCTCTATAGCCATCGAATGCTAGGAAGGAAATGCTGTGCAATGCAACCTGTGACTGTTTTGTTTTGTTTGGAATCAGCTGTTTCCGCCGGGGAGATCCCACTTGGCTCACTACACCTCCTGCTGCAACAAAGTAAAATACTGTGAGAAGGCTTTCCTGTATATTAAATGCAAAAGAAAGCACAGGAATGTAAGAAGAATCTTCTCTTCCATGCCCATTCTCCACAGCACTTCCTTTCCTGTAGCAATTTGTTTGTGAAAACACTCATCCAGTGCTGTGCTGAAGAGGGATATATGGAATCTGTGACACAATAGGAGTTATCTAACAGTTTATTTCTCTTCTTCTGATCCCCTGCTCTTCTGCTGGAGACCCTTTCGAGAATTTTCTTGTTCATTCTCCTTTGGACACCTTCCCCCTGTTAACATGGCGATTGAGCATGAGCGAGAAGCAGGATAAGGCCAAATTAATAGGTGGCCATTAGAGGCTTGCTAGGTGCGAGATAGGAAGGGGACAACAGTCTAATTTGCCCTTTAGAACGTAAGATTTACCACTCCTGTTCTTAAATCCTTACTCTGATGCTAAGATCCCAAACTCTCAAGAGATGTAAGAGTTGCTGCTCTGAACATAATCTCTCTTCAATCTACCTCAGAATTATCTGGAAAATGTTAAGCACAGTCCAAATTGCATTAAATGCATTATTGCAAAACCTCTGTAGAAAGAGAGCATTGGACTTAACAAGCTTCATTATACCCTCATTCTGTAAGTATATACAGGAATGCTTAGCAGCAAGACTCATTATTTGTTGAAATTCAGCCTATGCCATTCAAGAAACTAGAAGCAAGAACAGGGCAAAAGGTCACATTCAAACAAAAACCCTTTCCCACAGGGAAACTGGTGCAAATCTTTGCTGTGCTAAGGCAAGTTTCCATTTGAATAAATGATGAATTTGCCCAGAAATATTTTTTGGCTGAAATTTAAAAATGCTTTGTATACTATGCAGCCTAAACAGAGTTTAATAAATTTTAAAATGCATCCTGTTATTGCCAGAACTTCTAGTAATCTTCAAAAGAGCTGTTTCACTTGAAGAGGTAATTATGAATGGCCAGGTGTGCTTGTTTAAGAACAACAACACCTGCCCCATCCTTAGCCAACAGCCCTTGATTTTTAAGCCAAACCACACTTGACATGAGTTAAATCTATTTTGAAAAATGAAAGTAGCATCTGATGGAGGGGAGGGGTAATAATTGGGATTGCAGCAGGTGGGTAGAGCGTATTTAACCCTTTACTCTCCTGCTGAGGTCCTGGGGAATATCCCTCTTCTGAATTTGGTATTTGCTTGGGTAGTAGGGATTTCACATTGGTGCCATTGGTTGAACTCCCCTCCCTGTCTGCTGTAATCCAAGTAAATACTCCACCCACTCACTGATGCTGTTTGTATTTTTAAAACCTGCATGTTAAATTCAAAGATGCATTTAATGTCACGTCTAGTTTGATGCCCCAGCAATAAATGGATAGTAATAGTTTCTTCCCCCAATCTGATCTAATTGGATGAATGACAGATAATATTGGGCATGTTCTGCATTATAATAGATAATATTGGGCACATTTTGCATTTGCTATTTGGGAAGTAGAAAATGGATGCAGCTGAATGGATGCACTTCAGATATATTAAATGCAAAAGAAGTGCAGTATTTTTAGTGTACCATGTAAACTGCAGCAAATTACTCAGTGATTCTGAGTCTTTAGCCACAATCCAGGAGAGAGAAGCTCATTGTTTTCAAATACCATTATATTTACAAACACAGTCCAATTGAAAGTGTCCTTGGGTATAGTGGACATGGACAAGGGAGCCCAATTTTCAAATTTGTACTCAATTATTCAACTCAGCAGGTTACGCTAGCGTATCAAGCTTATTTATCTCGCAGGGTTTGTAGGAAGATAACATGCAAAGACGTCATGTACAGCAACTTGAACTCCTTGGAGAAACTGCATATGCAAAATAATTGAAAATAATGGGCATGCTCTTTTTGGCTTTTCGGAGAAGATTCTTTTGTCTAAGCTTCACATTTGCTGTTTAGTATACCTGAATTTAGTGGGCACATTTTTGAGGTGATATTGGGCCCCCTTTAAAAAAGTCTCCTTTAAACAAATTAGTAGGGCAAACCTAACTATTTTTACTTTGCAGCCTTACACTTATGTAGGCTTGATGTGTGCTCACTAAATTCTTCCATTTTATATATTTGCTCAGTATTGCTCAATAGGAGGAAGTCTTGAAAAATGTGCACTGGAAACTTCTGGTTACTGTTGGCCAGTGAGTACTTCTCAGCAAAGTGTGATCAAAGCTGTGTTTTGGTTACTGTTTACAAATCATACCAACCTACTAATTATAGTATTAATTAATGGGTGTAGGCAGGGAACACATCTTACCTTTGATTGTCAGGCACTTGTTATATGAAATACTGGAGAATATTGTGTACCTGCAAGTCAGGTATAACAAGTATGGCTTTACTTTGAGAATGTGTGCTGTTGCTTACTTGGGGTGAGATTATTTCTGCATGAAAATGCTTTCTAAGGGTTAATGTTAGGCAAAATATGACAGTGTTGTGCAATAATACTGGCGGAATGAAGGAGCTGGCTACATAGATATGTGGTACTGTGCCACTGGCTGTTTGTTCAATACTCATTTTTCATTTTGGGCCATGGAGAGGTGCCTCTGTGGTAACACACAAGAAGGAAAGAAAGGAAGGTATTTTGCCCTCCCTGATCCTGGAATAGTGTGAAATCCCTAACTTTGGTTAGTAAATATCCATCATAGTATGCCTCTCCAGGTCTCAATTAAAAGAAAGGCATGATGGGGCAGTAAAAGGGAGTAGCATATACATTCCTCCTATCTTCAGGTATCTGCTCTTTTTGATTTGTATCCTAGTTTGAAATGTGCTGCCACTTAGGACCTGTATTAAAGTTAGTGTCCTGGTTTGCATGTAAGGGCAACGCATGGGTTGTTGGGACTGCAAGAGAGTGAATGCTTACTCCTGTGCACTTGCCATTTCTGTTTTGAATCAGCTTTAATCGTCAACCCATTTAATTAGCCCTGTTCCTGGTTTGTTGATGTGATGTCCGAACCTGGAACTCTGGGTTGTTTAGGATTAAACAACCCAGAGTTTAACTTTGCAATCACTCATGACTTGTTGTTGGGTTAAAAATCTGGGTTGTTTGTTGATTAAAGCTGACTGAAAGGGGAAGCAACAAGTGTGTGGGTGACAGTGTGCTTATTCCCTTACTCTTGACCCTGCCAGTTCATGGGTTATACAACCCATGCATTGGCATTATGTGCAAACCAGGTCAACAACTATTTTGAGTGACAATTATGCTGAAAATTGAGCTGTCAAGTGTTTTTTATTTATTTATTTATTTACAACATTTGGGTACTGTGCCACATTTATACAGATTCTGGAGTGATGAACAACAAGACGTAAAATGAACAAAAGATAAAAAGAAGAAACATGATATTAAGATTATTCCTTAAAGAACAGAGTGCCAATAAAACTGAGGCTGGTTAACCAAACTAGGATACAAATCAAAACCAAACCTGGAAAAGAGCTGTTTTCAGGAGGTGCCGAAAGGAACCCAGTGATGGCATCTGCCTGACTTCTAGGGGCAGGGAGTTCCATGGGATGGGAGCCACCACACTGAAGGCTGTTCTCCAGGTGGAATCCAGTCGGGCCATGTGGAGCCACCAGAGCATACCGTCTGATGACCTTAGTGATTGGGTAGGTTGGTAAGGGAGAAGGCACTCTCTCAGGTATCCTGGTCCCAGATTGTTTAGGGCTTTCTACACTAGTACCAAAACCTTAAACCTGGCCCATTAGTGACTAGGCAACCAGTGCAGTTCTCTCAGCAAAGGAATTGCATGCTGAAAAGAGGCAGCTCCTGCTAACAGCCAAGCTGTTGCGTTCTGCACTAACTCCAGCTTCCAGCGCAGCCTTAAGGGCAGCCCCACATAGAGCACATTGCAGTAATCCAATCTTGAGGTTATTAGTGCCTGATCACTGTGGCCATGCATCTTTGTACAGGAGAGGCCGAAGCTGGTAAAAGGCACTCCGAGCCTCCATGGCCACTTGGGCTTCTAGCAACAGTGACAGATGTAGGAGCACCCCCAGACTATGAACCTGATCTTTCAGAGGGAGTGCAATCCTTCTGGAAACCCCCCACCCTCAGGGTTTCCATCTTGCCAGGATTCAGTTTCAGTTTCTTGGCCCTCATCCAGCCCATTACTGCACCTAGGCACTGATCTAGGACTTGCACAGCTTCGCCTGATTCAGATATTACAGGGAGGTAGAGCTGTATGTCATCAGCATACTGATGGCACTTGGCTTCAAGACCCCTAGTGACTGATCCCAGTGGCTTCATATAGATGTTAAACAACATTGGAGACAGGTGTCAGGGTGGAAACTGAGCCGATAGAACCCCAGAGCAGTTCTGATTCTGAGGAGGATCAGCAATCCATGGGAGAGGAGCCAGCTCATCCCTCACAGGCACAGCAGCTGGCAGAGATTCCTCCTGCCTGCATTTCTGAGATAGATAGTGATCCTGGAAGTGAGAAAGTGTGGGAGGGGGGCTTGCTAGATGCTCCACGCAGACGCAGGGAGCGACGAGCGATGGAGGGCGCAGAAAGGAGGCGTAGCACCCGTTTGGCGCACAAGCAACAGCAGCCTCCCGTGGACCCAAGGGAAAGAGGGGGGATCTCTCCCTAGCCCATAAGTTCAGGGTCTTCAAGTGATTCTCCTTCAAATGGGGACCAACTGCCTACCCGGAGCATAGGCTACTCTGCTGTTCATTGCTTAGTCGCTGGTGATTAGCATCTGAAAGAGTCATTAAGTTGTAAAAGGATTAAAGCCTTGAAAAGAATCCTTTCGTCTGTGTCTTGAGTTGGCTATTGGAGTGTACTGAAAGAGGTCACTAGGGTGCTCCTGACAACAGGATGGTACCTTGCGGATCCCCATAGCTCATTTGCCAAGGGGCCATGGAATGGTTACCCAATGTTACTCTCTGAAATTGACCTCACAGGTAAGACCGAAACCACTGTAACACAGTGTCTCCAATGCCCATCCCGTGGAGTTGATCCAGGAGGATACCATAGTCAATGTTATCAAAAGCTGATGAGAGATAGAGCAGAATTAGCAGGGTTGTACTCCCCCTGCCCCTCTCTCGATAAAGGTCGTCCATTAGAGCAACTAAGGCTGGTTCAGTCTCGTAACCAGGTCCCGTAACCAGATTGGAATAGGTATAGATAATCAGCATCCTTCAAGAGTGCCTGCAGTTATTCCGCCACAACCCTCTCTAGTACCTCCCCTAAGAAAGAGGTATTTGCAACTGGGCAGTAGTTGTCTAAAACCATTGGGTCCAAAGTGGGTTTCTTCAGGAGTGGTGGCACTACTGCCTCCTTAAGGACAGCAGGAACTACCTCTTCCTGTAGAGAAGCATTCACCACTCCCTGGACCCACCCAGTCATACCTTCTCAGGTAGCTTTTACTAGCCAGGAGGGGCAGGGATCAAGAGAGCATGTGGTTGGTCGCATGGCTGCAAGCACGTTTTTCACAACATCAGGCTGCAGCAACTGAAACTGATCCCACAAAACTGAGCAGATGGTGGCGTGAGACACCTCAGCTGGAACTATGCTAACAACAGCGTCAAGTTCGCTATGAAGAACGATTTTGTCTTCACAGTGCAATGTAAAAAGGTCACCGCGGGTCCTTGAGGTGACCAGGGCCCCATTTGTTGGGGAAAGTGTTAACAGCCCCCGGACCACCAAATGAGCTTTGCTGGATGGCTGCTTGAGGACACAATGGAGGCAGCAAAGTAAGACTTCTTTGCTGTCTGCACCGCCACACAATAGGCACAATTACGTGCTCTAGAGCTTGCTCGGTAATCTTCACTTCAAGTCTTATGCCATTTGCGCTCTAGCCGACATCCAGCCTGTTTCATTGATTGTGCTCCCTAGTATACCAGGGAGCAGAGCAAGCTTCACAGTGCCGGAGAGGGCACTCAGGTACAATCAAGTTGATGGTCCTCCGCATCTCACTGTTCCACAGCGAGACTTGGCCCTCAGCTGGATCACCAGCTTTCTCCACTGGAAAATCACCAAGAGCTTTCAGAAATCCATTGGATTCCATCAGTCTATTAGGGCAGACTATCCTAATGAGTCCCCCACCCCTGCAGGAGGGAGTAATGCCATAAGTTCAAATCTCACCAGGAAATGGTCTGACCATGACAATGGGGTTACTAGGAACCCTCCCCCCCTTTTCAGATTACTCATCTCAGAGCTTGGAGCAAAAACCAAATCAAGCGTATGCCCTGCTTTGTGTGTTGGGCTGATGACAAACTGAGACAGCCCCCATGGTTCTCAGGGAGGTCATGAAGTCCTGAGCCGGAACTCCAGAGATAGCCTCAGCATGGAAGTTGAAGTCACCCACAACCACCTGTCCTGGGTTCCTTCAATGCCACACTTGAGACAAGTGTTTGAAGCAGTAGGAAGCAAAATGCTGCTAGCTATGTAAGTGTTTTTCTGGCAGTAGTAGCAGAAATGTTGAATAAGTATGTAGACTCCTTATGTGCAGTGGGTTGAATCCAGATTTAGTCATACTTAGAGACTGGCCATTGAAATTAATGGCACTTAAGTTAAATCCTATGGAATTGAATGACTCTAAGTGTGACTAAATCTGGATCCAACCCAGTAACTATTAAAAAACCTCACACGCAGATATTATGAATCTAATAATTTGGGCTTTTTCTCAACAGCAATCCCTGTTGCTACTGTCCAGTCATTGCTACTTTCTTCAGATGGAAAAATATCCTGTTTCCTTATTAGTCACACCAGCTCTAATTTATCTTGTATTAATTTACTTTTTTATTGCTCTGCGCCTTGTTGCAGTCTGGCATCTGCCCCACGTTTTCAGTTTGCGTTAACAATGGCTTTGGTAACAGATGGAGCCTGTTCGTAGGGAGCCCGTGAGGAATTGAGAAGATGGCTTTGTGGGCTTTGGTTAGCTTATTGGTTGTTTCATATGTATGATGGAGAATAGCTCAAATCATGCATGCCTCCCCTTCCTCTACTTAGGGTCAAATTGCAGTCTGGTCAATTAAACCTCACAATGTTCAACTAATAACTTGTCCTGGATATACATTTTACATATACGGGGTGATGAAAGATTTGACTGTAATGTAGAACGTTCAGTTTTTTTTCTTCACTTTTCTTATTCCAGACATCTGCATTTTCTCTGTTTGGGTGATGTCACATTTTTCTGTCCCAAGTGTATTTTTTATTTGGTAACATTTATATATTTTTTGCTGAAAACTATTTCAATGTTTTAAAAATTATTACACACACACACACTTCAAAGTTACACAAAGCTGGTTTTGACTCTCCTTTGCTGAAAATTTTGTTCTATAACTAACTCAGCAGTTGACCTTGACAAACTGCTCCACAAAACTTGTTGAGCCTGGGCACAGTGCACATGAGTGGAAGAGTCCCTCAAGACTCAACAGAGTCATGTTTTTCTTGTCACACCCCCCAAGGTGCACACACAGAAGTGAACATACAGGGAGTGCATGAGGCATACCAGGAAATAGGAGATCAGTGCATATATCCCATATCCCCATCCATTCATCCATCTATGGCATGCAAGTTTATTGTGGATCAGAGCATGAACAATTTGCAAGGTGTACAGAGGGTGAAGGGGATACTGGATATATGTGCAAACCTCCTGTTCTTTGTGGTGTCCCCTTTCATTACCTGCTTGAGCACTCATGTTGGGAAGTTGATAGGAAAATGGGGCTTTATTTTGCCCTGTGGGATTCATCTGCATATGAGCACCATGCCTAAACTCAACTGGATCAAGCCCATTCTGTAATAACAACAGCAGAGTTCAGATTGCCATTTTTTTTTTAGTGATGGTCACTAAAAGCCAAGATACAGTCCTTGACCTGAAAAGATTGACAATCCATAAGGGGAAATAGAAAAACTGGGTTGTAATGAAAACATAGGGTAGTTGGTGCACAACAGTTGTTAATATAACATATAAATATCTCCTATATTTGCTAGTCTCTATTATGATTTGTGTGTTGTTGCATTTAGCATAAGCGGTAGAGATCAGGGTGGGGAAATACATTAATGAGGACCAGGAGGTTTCTATACAAATATCTACATGGGAAACAGATGAAAAGAATGATAGGAAAAAAGCTGGCTAGAACAGCAGCTCTTCAAATAACAGGACCAGCACTCCACCCACTTTCTCCAGGTATTAGCTTCAGACTAATTATTGCACACAGAACAAAACCTGTCAGGCAGGCTTTGTCAGAGTAATGCTTAGCAGGGTTAGCTAGGCTTAAGTTCTCTGCTCCTTAAATTATCAGTATTCTGACTCTTTACCATGCTAATAATTGGCCATTGACCAATGTTGCAATAACACCAAGTATATAGATTTCCTGCTTTTGAAAAGTTGTTGTACCAACTGTCGTTTAAATATGTAATGTTAAATCTTGCTGTCTGTATTTGACCTTAAATTACCTTTGTTAATCATGCAGCAGGCCTCCATAGTCTTTGTGAATTTATAACACATTAACATGGAGATCTTCTGAGGCATGCTTGTTAGAAATGCAGTATCCTCAGGGTAGCTGGTTTACTCTGGGGAGGTTATTTATTTCGAAACATTTATATACTGCTTTTTATCAGTGTTTTCAAGGTGGGTTACAAAAAATCAAAACAAGTAAAACAACAATAAATGTTTGTCTTCATACATCTGGGCAAAATTCTTAGGAATGCTAGTTGTCTCTGCAGCTGAAATAGTATTGGTAGAAAACTATACCCCCCCCCCCCAATTGCACTAGAGCTAGCTAAGCAGGCTGGAAAAATGTCAGGCATCTGAGTGTAGAGAAATTGATATCCTTTGAACTCAGAACTTTGATACCAGTGCCTTGACTGTATTTTTTTTCAGCCCTCTGCGAGGCTGTTACTTGAACAATATAAATTATTATTAATAATAATAATAATAGCAATTGTCTACTAGGAATTTGAAATACTTTATTATTCTTGCTAGTGAACTATATTGTACTAGCAAGGTATACTTTTGTGGTATAACCTCTGTCCGTAGTTGGCTGAGCTGGTTCATGAACATTCCAGATGCTCAAGGAATGAAACTGTCAGAATGTTTGCAATCCAGGTTGTCTGTGTGAAAGAATTTGTCAGTTGGGTTGGGATTAAATGTTACAACAGCCTAGGACCAAAGTAGCTTTGTGGGCAGGCTCAGATTGCAAAGAAGGTCTTGGGGACAATAGGAAACTTAGTGGCAAAGTGGGTGAAGGAAGTAGGCAGTTTGTACTGAAAAATCAGAATCTGAAAAAGGAAGGGTAGGTAAAGGTGATAGAGGCTTGAGGGAACTGAAAGATGGGGTGAATGTTTATGTCAGCATATTTATGACCTGGCTTGTCTAAAGTTGGGCAACTGGGGCTAAAAAATGAAGGGCAGGTTTTTGAATTTTCTAGCCAATAGAGCTATGCACACAAAAAATTATTCTCCTTGAAACCCTGTGCTTGTGTGTGTGTGTGTGTGTGTGTGTGCGCGCGCGTGCGTGCGTGCGTGCATATGCACATTGGCTCAGTGGTTCAGACTGACGTGCTTCACCTTGGATATGAGGTGGAGGCTTGGCTTGCCTCTTTTTCTGAAGCGTCAGATGTATTCCCCGCTACAGTGGGAAAATCAACGATCACCTGTTTAGTTTTTTAAACAGAATTAGATAAATTTGGAGGCATCTAAAAGGTTTGATGACCTTCCCTGTGGTAATTTGCAAGAACATTGCATACAGCGTAGACAGGCCAGCTCCAGAGTTTGTGGGGACCTAGGCAGGCCAGTGTGTATGTTTGCCACCCTAGCTTTCAGGCTCTTGGGGCACTTTCAGAGTAGAAGCGCCTAACTGACCACTCTTCTGACATTCCCTTCCTGAAGGAAAGGCTGTGGTGGGAGGGCCTTGCCCAGAAAGGAGAAGGGCTAGGGCTGGCGACTATAATTTTTGGCTTGGCAAAGAACAAAGAAATCACTATCGGTGCAATCCTATGCATGTCTGCTGAAAAGTAAGCCCCATTGAGTTCAGTTGGACTTAGTACCAGGTAAATGTGTATAGGACTACAGTCTGAAACAGCTTCAGATATGTTCTTTCTACTGTCTCCCTGAAGCACTGATTAGAAGCTAGAGCTGTCAGTTACAAAAGCTCACCTCTTCCTCTGCCTCCCTGCTCTGATCTGTCTGGTTTTTTCCATCATGGAAAGCTTGTGGGAGGTTCAAATATATATCAGCACAGTACAAAATATCCTTCTGAGATTAGAGCCAAAGCTTTGGGGCCAGCCTTAGTTGCACTGAATTCTAAGGCAGACTGAATATCTCTAAAATGGGCATATTTGTTTTGGATTCGTGCCTTGTTTGCGGCAATTTCTTATCCATACTAGCCAATTCTCTTTGATTGCAGACTTCTATTTATCCTAGTGCCTGACTACTAAATCCAGCCCATCTTTTTATTATGGTCTCTGCTCCAGAAGATTTTAGCATGAGCGCGTGTGTGTCTGTGTGTATGTATATGTATGTGTGGATAACACTGACAACTTTTTTTTTCAAAATAAAAGAAAATGCTCCAGTATCTGAAGAGACATGATGAATTCACTAAAGCTGGCCTTAGCTAGACTTCTGTGGTTTGGATCCAGACTAACTTAACCTTTATTTGTTTATTTCATTTTTATACTGCCCAATAGCCAAGGCTTTCTTAATTTAATTGAAGTCCCATTGATTTCAGTAGGTCTCCTCCAAGTATGACTATGGATTCAACCGTATATTGTTTGCTTAAATTAGCCAGCATATTTTGGCATCATGCCTTTTAAATCTAGTCTAGACAAGAATAGATGTCAGCGTTCATCACATCTCAAAGCATGAACTAAAAGTGCTGTAGAACTGGCCAGACGTGTCTTACTTGCAACTTAAGAAAAGGTCAACAGGGTTTTGTTTTTATTTACAAGGGTAAATTAAATTTAATTTTTTCCCCTTGATCGTTCCTTCCCATTAGGAGTGGTAACCATTTGATGAGTATATATACAAACATTAATGTGATTAAAAATAATCAGCTAGATACAAAATTGGCTCTAAACTCAAGTTTGAGACAGGTGTAGCCCAGCATCACTCCTTCAGGTAAAATCTTGGATAATTTGATAAGTTTTCCATTTCTAGAGCTTCCGATTTGGGATACATTCCTGGGTTGTGCTCCTTGTGTCTGAACATGGCACTCTGGGTTGCTGAGGGAGAAACAACCCAGAGTTTTAACCCATGATTTGTTGTTGGGTTAAAACTCTGGGTTGTTTCTCCCTCAGCAACTCAGAGCACTGGGTTTGGATATCACGGAGGACAATTTAGGAATAAAGACATTCCTGGGTTTTTTACCAGAGTGATAGCAGCAAGCGACTGGGAGGCAGCACACACACTCGCTCCTGCACAGTCCTGACTACCCATGGTTTAAACAGCCCATGGGTAATTGTTACATGAGAACGACATCCTTGAGTATAATGGGTTGAATCTAGACTTAGTCATGTTTAGAGCAGACCCACTGAAATCAAAGGAACTTAACTTGAATCTAACCCAGCGATTTACATCACAATCTTGTGCAGGTCTGCTCACCAGTAAGTTCCACTGAATTCAATAGGATTTACTCCCAGGTAAGTGTGTATAAGATTATAGTCTTAGGCCACAATCCTATGCATGTTTAGACCAAAGAAAGTCCTGGGGAATGCTGGGAGTTGTAGGACCTTTTTGGTCTAAACATGCATAGGATTGTGCCCTTAATTTCTTTTAATTGGAGAAGAAGTTGTGGCTATTTTATAAATATTGTAATTTGCAAATTTTGGCTTTTTACTTTTCATAAAACCACTAGCTCAGATTTGATCTAACGTTCAGGTGTGATATATATATGTATATGTATATGTATATACACACACACACATACTTTATTACATCTAATTTTGTTGGTATGGTTCAGTTATTCTTTAAAGGCTAATATTAAAAAGTGACACATTCCAGAGGGATAGCTGAGATGACACATTCCAGAGGGGTAGCATGATTTTGCTGCAATAGGCTAATACTGCAGCAAAATCATCAATGACTTCTGTGGCATCTTAAAAAACAAACCACTCTATTGTGGCTTAAACGAACCCCAAAAGGTTATCTGCTCTCCACTGTAAATTGGATAGATCTAAGGTGTTAGAAATCTCTCTGTTTTAAATGTAAGTAAATAATTTTAAAACAAGTACACTTTCTCTGCAGTTTTCTAATCTCTAGATCGCAGATCTTTTTTAAAAAAATCCTGTGAATGAACCCAAACCTTTAATTGGCAGTATCTAATTTTAAAGGTATTGTGTTGTTGACAGGATGACATCTCTGGCTTTCTTCACACGGAGCTCTTATCCTGCGATTGAGATTGCTCCTTCACGGAAGTTTGCGGGCTCTTTATATGACACATGAACCTCCAAGGCATCTGCTGCACTAAATGCCCTTTGTTCCGTTTTTAAATATATCTCAGATAATGAGCTATCAAATTACCCCGTTGTGTTCTGCTTGTGTTCCCTCCATGAAAAGAGGAAAAGTGGCAAGAAGAGGAGCGAGATCAATGAAAGATAATGGAAGACTCAGATATGGGGAGAACGAGGGGGAAAGGAGAGGGGGGAAAGGAAGCGGGTGAAAAAGGGAGCTGTCGTGATCCTGCATTGAAAACGGAAGCAGAAAGCCCTGTTTTAAATGCAGGATTTTAGGCTGGTGTAGAGATACCTTCTCTCTTCATCCTCAATTTCCTGACCGTTTTCCAGTTTTCGACTGGGTACATATTAAGTTATATGTACTCTGCTCAATTCTGATGAAGGCTTTTGATGCTGCTTCCCCTATTAGATGGAAAAATATCCATTATCATTTATTAGTGCCAGTACTAAGACAGTGCATTCCTTAGAGAGTCTGCATATAGAGAGTTTTTACTTCTTCACTTTTGCATTGCTGTGTTTGATGTTTTGTTAAATCTGACTGAGCTGTTTAGTCAGTAAGGGCTGCTTCACGTGTGATTTTTTTTCTGATCTGGATATCATTTCCATATAGTAAAAAGCATGTACAGTGTGTGTACACTGCATTATCTAACATGCAAGAGTTGTTACTGTATTTTGCTTATTTTCCTTTCCCCTCCTGTCCCTTGTTTTTGTTCTGTGTCTTGTTTATTGGATTGTAAGGTATTATTTTTTATTGTAAACCACCTTTAACTGCTTTGACTGAAAGGCAGTTTATAAATGTAGTAAAGACGTACATTAATGTGTGAAGGACATGGACATTTCTGTTTTGTCATGTATATGCACATTAGGAGGGTAACTATTTCTCCTGTCTGCTTTCCTTGTCTATTGCATAACAAACAGAGAAACCTTCAGGCAGGCTGGAAACTAATGAAGAGGGGACCGCATCTTGCCCATGGCTCCTATACTGACTGGTCTTTATAAATGAGCATTTTTATGAAATATCACTGTTAACTCTAGCAGGTTACATTTTGGAAGGCTATTTACGTAAAACGAATATAACCTGGATAATGATTAGAACCTGATTAAAGCAGCAGTGCACATGCATAAGGCTGGAAAGGAGGGGTTAGAAAACTAAGAAGAGTGTTACAGTTGTGAATTGTACAGCTGCTTCACACTTTTTTCCTTTAAAGGATTACTCTTGTACAACACTGTACTTAACGCTACTGGCCACACTGTATTGAGACTATATTACACCTGTCTGGAAAGATCTGCACTGGTTGCCAGTTGCTTTCCGGGCTTAACTCAAGGTGTTGGTTTTAAACTTTAAAGCCCTTAATAGCTTAAAAATGGACTGCCTGTCTTGTTATGAACCTGCATGGTTATTAAGATCTGCGGAAGAGGCCACTTGAGGACACCCTCAATTTCAGGCACACGTGAAAGGGCTTTTGTCCTGTGTTGCTCCCAAACTGTGGAACAAACTTCCTCAACAGCTATGATTGGCCCCCGCTCTCTTGGCTTTTAGAAAGGGTGTGAAGGCACATCTTTTTAATTTAGCCTCTTAAATTATGTAGTTGCTTTAATGTTGTTTAAATGTACTTGTTTTATTGTTTTAAATAGTTGTTTACCACCTCGATGGCTTTTTAGCAAATAAGGTGGTATATATATGTTAATAATAATAGTAACTATAATTACAATACTTAATACTAAGAGTCAGCAAGATATTCCATAGCAGATGTTCTCCTCTGCCAGTCTAGTTTGTTTCCATGCTGGCTATGGAGGAAGGGGCTTCTGCTCTTCCGCAACCAGCATGGAAATGAAATGAGCTGGCAGAGAAGGTATACAGTGATCCTGTCCTCATTAATTAATTAATTAATTAAATTTCTTAATCGCCCATCTGGCTGGTCACCCGGCCATTCTGGGCGATATACAATAATACAAACAGTTTAAAAACAATAAAATTACACATTAAAACATCATTTTCTAAAATTTCCCTAGCCCACCCCAAATGCCTGCCTGAACAACCAAGTTTTCAATGTGTGGCGGAAGCTCATTAAAGAGAGGGCATGGCGTAATTCCCTAGGGAGAGAATTCTACAGAGTGGGGGCCACCACAGAGAAGGCCCTCTCCCTCATCCTCACCAGCCTAGCTGTCCTGGCTGATGGGACAGAGAGAAGGCTATCCGAGGCTGAACACCAGACAGGCCATCCGAGGCTGAGGGGCTTATCTGGTGTTGCTGGAGGTGCTCCTTAAGATAGGCTGGGCCAGAACCATATAGGGTTTTAAAGGTCAAAACCAATACCTTGAATTTGGCCCGGAAAACAACTGGTAACCAGTGCAACTCCTTCAGCACTGGAGTGATGTGGTCATGCTGGCAGCTGCCTTTAATCAGACGAGCTGCCGTGTTCTGTACCAGCTGCAACTTCCGAACTGTCTTCAAGGGTAACCCCACGTAGAGCGCATTACAGTAGTCTAGACGAGAGGAGACCAGGGCATGTACTACCGATGGGAGCAGATGGTCGGGAAGGTAGGGGCGCAGCCGCCGTATCAGATGGAGTTGGTACAGCGCTGTCCAGCTCCTAGCTGACACCTGAGCCTCCATGGACAGCTGGCAGTCTAAAATGACCCCTAGGCTGCGGACTTGGTCTTTCAAGGGTAGCCGTACCCCATTCAACACCAGGTCAAAATCCCCCAACCTCCTCTTGTCTCCCACCAAAAGTACCTTGGTTTTGTCAGGGTTCAGCTTCAGCTTATTCCTCCCCATCCAGCCACTCACTGTCTCCAGACATTTGGACAGGGATTCTATGGCCAACCTTGGTGAAGATTTAAACGAGAGGTAGAGCTGCGTGTCATCCGCATATTGATGACACTGCACCCCAAACCTCCTGATGATAGCCCCCAGCGGCTTCACATAGATGTTAAATAGCATCGGGGAGAGGATGGAACCCTGAGGCAACCCACAAATGAGTGGCCACGGGTCCGAAACCTCCTCCCCAAGTGCTACCCTCTGGAACCTGCTGGAGAGGAAGGACCGGAACCACTGCAATACGGTGTTTCCAATGCCCAACCCCTCCAGGCGGTCCAGGGGGATTGTGTGATCAATGGTATCAAAAGCCGCTGAGAAGTTGAGGAGAATAAGGAAGGAGCATTCACCCCTATCCGAAGCCCTCATATCATCCACCAAGGCGACCAAGGCCATTTCTGTCCCATGCCCAGGCCTGAAGCCCGATTGAAATGGATCTAGATAATTGGCTTCTTCCAAGTGTGCCTTCAACTGCATCGCCACCAGCTGCTCAATCACCTTGCCCAAAAATGGCAGATTTGAGACTGGGCGAAAGTTGTTCAGAACTTGGGGATACAAGGAGGGCTTTTTAAAAAGCGGTCTTATCACTGCCTCCTTGAGAGCTGATTGCATCAATCCCTCCTCAAGGGAGGTGTTCACCACCACTCTGATCTCCTCACCCAGCCTCTCTCTGCAGCTCATAATGAGCCAAGATGGGCAAGGATCCAGTATGCAGGTGGTCAGCCTTATAGATGAAAGCACCTTGTCCAGTTCATCAGAAGGAAGAAGCTGGAACCGATCCCACAAAACCGGTTTGCAACAGACTGCCTCTTGCTCGCTAACTGTATCCACGGCGCACAGAATAACACTCCTAATCTGATCAATTTTATCCATCAAGTGCCTTGCCAAGGCCGCACAGGAGGCCTTAGAATGCTCCAGCGGTTCCGGAGCAACAGAATTGACCAGACTCTGGACCACTTGGAACAGCCTCCTGGTACAGCACTCTGCAGACACGATAGAGGCAGCATAATATTCCTTTTTTGCTGCCTTCATCGCCATGTGATAGGCTGAAGATACAGCTCTAGCCTGTGTCTGATCGCCTTTGGAGCGAGACTTCCGCCACTGGCACTCTAGCCATCTCACCTCCTGTTTCAGAGCTCATAACGGCGGATTTAACCATGGTGCAGTCCGAGCCCTGTTCAGGGGGAAAGGGCGTTTCGGAGCCACCCGATCTATTGCCCCAGTGATTGTGGCATTCCACCCACCCACCGGGGTCTCGACCGAGTGGCTGCTTGCGTACCCCAGAGAATCCCCAAGCGCGTTCAGGAATCCATTCGGATCCATAAGACGCCTGGGGCAGACCATTTTAATGGGTCCTCCACCCCTGCGGAGGGTTTGTGGAACCGAGAAGACCAATGCCACCAGATAGTGATCTGACCATGACAAGGGGGTGGCGGGGGGATTATTGCTCTGTGCCATGGCAATTGTGCCATGGGGTTCCACAGGGCTCTATTTTATCCCCTATGCTGTTTAACATCTACATGAAACCACTGGGGGAGGTTATCCAGAAGTGTGGGCTGAGGTGCCATCAATATGCAGATGACACCCAGCTTTACCTCTCTTTCTCATCAAAACCAAGTGAGGCAGTGGCTGTTCTGAATCAGTGCCTGGGCATGGTAATGGACTGGATGAGGGCCAATAAACTGAGACTCAATCCAGACAAGACGGAGGTACTGTTAGTGGGTGGTTCATCTGCCCGGCTAGGTGATATTCAACCTGTTCTGGAGGGGTTGCACTCCCCCTAAAGGATCATGTTCATAGTTTGGGGGTGCTCTTGGATCCAGAACTGTCACTTGAGGCACAGGTGAACTCAGTGGCACGGAGCACTTTTTATCAGCTTAGGGTGGTATACCAACTACGCCCTTATCTGGACAGAGATAGCCTAGCTACAGTTCTCCATGCTCTGATAACTTCTCGTCTGGATTACTGCAATGCATTATACGTGGGGCTGCCTTTGAAAACGGCCCGGAAACTTCAGCTGGTCCAAAATAAGGCAGCAAGATTGTTAACAGGGACTGGCCTGCGTCATATTACGCCAGTACTTTTCCAGCTGCACTGGCTACCAGTCCATTTCCGGGCCCGATTCAAAGTGCTGGTGTTAACATTCAAAGCCCTTAACGGCTTGGGGCCAGGTTACCTGAAGGAGCGCCTCCTCCCATATGTGCCTGCCCAGACCTTAAGATCATCGTCAGCGGCCCTTCTCCATGGGCCCCTGCCAAAGGAAGTGAGGCGGGTGGCTACTAGGAGGAGGGCTTTTTCTGCTGTGGCACCCCAGCTCTGGAATGAGCTCCCTAGTGAGGTTCGCCTGGCACCTACATTGTATTCCTTTTGGCGCCAGGTGAAGACTTTTTTATTTTCCCAGGCATTTTAGCATTTTAGCTTTCTAAATTTTTAGCTTTGCTGTTTTAAATCTGTATTTTAAACTCCTGCACTGCTGCTAGGTTTTATTGTGGTTGTATTGTTATATTGTGGTTTTAATGATCTATATATTTTAAATTGTTTTATTGTGTGTTGTTTGGTTTAAATTTTTGTGAACCCCCCAGAGAGCTTCGGCTATTGGGCGGTATAGAAATGAAATGAATGAATGAATGAATGAATAAATAAATAAATAAATAAATAAATCCCTGACTTCCAGATCACTCCCTGCTTTTCCAGAAACAAACACAAGGTCTAGCTCATGACCAGCTACATGGGTGTGCCCAGGTGGAATAGGGTGCAGCTCCCAGGAAGCCATGGTCTCCATGAAGTCTCGAGGTGCCTCCGTGAGGATGGCCTCTGAATGTACATTGAAGTCCCCCAACACCAATAAGTTAGGGGACTGTACACCAACAACACGCACATCAGAGACCACCTCAAGCACCTTGGCCAGGGAGTCAGTCGTGCAGTGGTGTGGGCAGGACACGAGCAGAATCCCCAGACTTCCCTTCGGGCCCAACCTCCAGTACATGAACCCAGCAACCTTGGTCTCCCAGAGAAGGGATCTGGTGAAGACCAAGGACTCCCGGTAGATAACAGCCACTCCCCCTCCCCGATCCCCAGCCCTCAGCTGCTGTGTGTATGAAAATCTGGCTGGGCACATGGCCGCAAGAGTTGGAGCAGCGGCCTCAGCCAGCCAGGTCTCTGTAATACATGCCAGGTCTGTACCCTCATCCAGGATCATGTCATAGATGAGGGATGTTTTCTGGGTAACTGACCTGGCATTGCAGAACAGCAAACGTTTCAGAGCTTCTGCAGGGACTAGCGGTCTGCCTGACAGAAGTCCACAGGGAGAGCAGTGGTGGTGGCAGTGGCAGCAGCAGCAGCAGCAGGCACACCCTCTTCCCTGGGTGGTGGCTTCTGCAGATCCTGGCTGTTTAGTATAAGGCAATTTTTTACTCCCTGCTAAGGTTAAGACGCTGAACTGCAGACCGGAAGGTCAGCAGGACAGCAGTTCGAGACCCAAGTGCTGTGTGACGGATTGAGCTCCCGTCTTCAGTCCCAGCTTCTGCCAACCTAGCAGTTCGAAAGCAAGAAATTGCAAGTAGATAAATAGATACCGCCTCGGCGGGAAAGGTAACAGCGTTCCGTGCACCTCGGTGTTCAGTCATGCCGGCCACATGACCACGGAAGCATCTTCGGACAGCGCTGGCTCTTTGGCTTAGAAATGGAGATGAGCACCACACCCTAGAGTTGGACACGACTGGTTGGGGACACCTTTACCTTTATTTTTAACCTCTTATAGCAGGCTAATGAAGAAATTTGCAAGCTGGTAACTTTTGTAGGCTTATTTTCAATGCTGCCCTTGTAGTAATTTGCATTGTGCATGTCTGTCTAAGTATGTTTGGTATATCAGTGGCGTTATAATTACATTCTTGGGAACCCAATGATTCCTGAGGAGCTTATTGGGTTCCTCAGGGAGGAAAAATGTAATGGCAGACAAGCCACTTGATGGTGTCCTACAATGTGTAGCAGCCTGCAGATGAGTATTGGCTTCTAGCCTTCTAGGGTGCCCTGTTGCTGTATGTAGGGCAATAATGAGGCAAAATAGATGAAACTAGCAACTTTCATGAATCCTAGAATACTCCCCAGATTCTTCTGCAATGTAGATAGGGATCCCCAAAGTTAGAAATTTTGAAAACCCAGTGGGCTAAGCTAATTTTTAATTTAAATATGTTGGTAGAAAAAATAAATTATGTACTGGTAGGAGCAGCTTGACTGGAAGTACAAGCTGGGTTTCGAAGAGGCAGAGGAACTAGAAATCAAATTGCCAACTTTCGCTGGATCATGGAGAAAGTGAAAGAATTCCCGAAAAACGTCTATTTCTGCTTCATTGACTATGCTAAAGCCTTTGATTGTGTGGATCACAACAAACTCTGGCAAATTCTGAAAGAGATGGGGGTACCAGACCACCTTACCTGTCTCCTGAGAAACCTGTACGAGGGTCAAGAAGCAACAGTAAGAACCACACATGGAACAACTGATTGGTTTAAAATTGGGAAAGGAGTACGACAAGGCTGCATATTGTCGCCCTGCTTATTTAACTTATATGCAGAGTACATCATGAGAAACGCCGGGTTGGACGAATCACAGCTCGGAATTAAGATTGCCGGGAGAATTATCAACAACCTCAGATACGCAGATGATACCACCCTAATGGCAGAAAGTGAAGAGGATCTCAAGAGCCTTTTGTTGAGGGTGAAAGTGGAGAGTGCAAAAGCTGGTTTGAAACTCAACATTAAAAAAAAGAAGATCATGGCATCTGGACCCATCACTTCCTGGCATATGGAAGCGGAAGAAATGGAAGCAGTGACAGATTTTACTTTCTTGGGCTCCAAGTTCACCGGAGACGGTGACTGTAGCCATGAAATTAAAAGATGTTTGTTCCTTGGGAGCAAACCTAGACAGCATAGTAAGAAGCAGAGACATCACCTTGCCAACAAAGGTCCGTCTAATCAAAGCTATGGTTTTCCCAGTAGTAACGTATGGCTGTGAGAGCTGGACTATAAGGAAGGCTGAGCGCTGAAGAATTGATGCTTTCGAACTGTGGTGCTGGAGAAGACTCTTACGAGTCCCCTGGACTGCAAGGAGGTCAAATCAATCCATCCTAAAGGAAATCAACCCTGAGTGCTCATTGGAAGAACAGATACTGAAGCTGAAGCTCAAATATTTTGGCCACCTAATGCGAAGAGAAAACTCTGGAAAAGACCCTGATGCTGGGAAAGACTGAGGGCAAAAGGAGAAGGGGACGGCAGAGGATGAGATGGCTAGATTGCATCACTGATGGAATGAATATGGACTTGAGCACGCTCCGGGAGAGAGTGCAGGACAGGAAGGCCTGGCGTGCTATGGTCCATGGGGTCACGAAGAGTCGGACACGACTGAACGACTGAACAACAAGGAGCATCTTGATGGCTAGTTAGAATAGTTTTCAGCCTTTCTTTGCATTATATTTTTTTTACCAAGTCTCTCTTGTAGATTGTGTTGTTCCATATTTGAACTCTTTGTAAACTTGGTACTCAGAAGTTACTGATAATGATTTTAATTCTTTAGCAATTCCAAGGAAGCCATGAAAGTATACTTGTTGAAAGTGTATTGGTACCATTTTTGCAAATTAAAGTATTACATATTTTCCTCCAAAGTAATTGGCAGTGACGATGGCATATCAAAGATAGGTCTGAGCCTACAAATGAAAGAAATGACAATAAACAGATTCTCAGGTTTGAACTAATTTCAAGGTTGCCTTTTCAGTAGGAAGAAGTTATGGCTTTCTTCCAGTCTAACTTTAAGAAATAATGGCTTGTATGAAATCCTACTGCAAAAATATCTAAGAGATTAAACCTTTCTACTAGGTCAGGATTAACTTTGCATGAACTTTGTTTATATCATCAAGATGTATCTTTGTAGACGTGTTATAAGAATCCTCCCCTGGGTTATTGAGCCTTGCACTCAAAGACCTTTTGTTTCCTAGAGCTTCACCTCATTATATTTTAGAAAGACTGCATTACTGCCTAGCTCATAAAGGCTGAGATCATTTAATCCTGAATGCCCGCATAAGTTAATAGGTAGTGATATTTCTGATAAGAATTCAATATTTCAATGAGAGCATGGCCACAGAAATTTATAGAGCAACACTGTACTTCAGTTACATGTGCTGAAGGGCTATGGGACTCAGTGGAAGCTCTGCTACGCTGGCAGAATACAACATACACTGCCACCATGACAGATATGCTGGTGGATCTGCCCAGATATGCTAGTGGACCAGTTAAAACAGGGTGGAGTTATGAGTGGGATGGGGTGGCATAGGGGAGGAGCATATGTGCCATATCCTATACTCCTAGACCATGATCATGCCCCTGTTGAAGGCATGATCTACACCAGTTCTAGCCACCATGTTGCCATGACAGGTGTAATATAACACAGCATGTAATCGCATTCCACCATCAGTATATAAACCCTAAACAGGTTGAGTGGATATAGGATACAGTGGCCATTCTGCCAGCATAGCAGCAGTGTATCTCCCCCCCCCCCCAGCAAAAATGAAGTGTAGGATTGCTCTGCCTGTTAACCAGAGTGAATTAAAGGTGTGGGGAATAACATGCAATATTTTAATGCTTAGTATAAAGTCTGCAATTATGATTGAATTGATTCATAATATTGTCTTGTCTACTGAAACTTATATGCAGCAAATATTGTAGAAATGCCAGAAGTAGTAAACGCATCTGTGGTTCAGCCAGGTGCTTTGGCCACAAAAAGAAACATGAGCATCATCATCATCAGTAACTTTATGCTATGCCATCTATGTACATATAGCACTTTACAGAGTAATATAATCAGAAAGATAGGTTCCTGCTGTAAGGGACTTTCAGTATAAAATGAAGACAAATACCACAGAAATTGACTGAATGCATATTAAATGTCTTGCGTTATTGTATCACTTGTAATGAAGAGAGGGAAATGAAATTATTTAAAACAAAAAGACCTTTCATTTTTATATTAGACTCTCTCTGGCTCATTGCAACAATTCTATAGTGATAGCCTCTGTCTACTGTTCTGATTAAAACACCATTCTTGTTGGTTTCTGTAAATTTAATATGTTTCTTGTAATTCCTTACACATCATTATCCCCAAAGTATCCAGAATATTAGAGGCATATATCTGCAGCCATTTCCAGGATGAGATGAATAGTCTAGGCCATAAATTCTGGAAACTCAATGAATGAGATGCTTTATATTGTCAACCAGAATTAGCATTGTAAAGAAGCTAATTATTTAGATGTAGTCTTAAGAGATAATAAATTATTTCTTTGTTTTACTATTAAATGGTTGTTAGTCTCTAATTACGAAAGAGATTTTGGCATGTTTTGGAAGTATATAGCCACAGAAATCTTCGTGCATTTCTTAGGGCTATGTATTATCAGTACATATATTTTGCTGCAATAAGCAAAAACTGTTCTGAATTTTTTAAAGGTATGGCTATGGTTGTAGTCCTAACCATGCATACCACAGGAGTAAGTGCAATTAAATCTATCGCTTCTAAGTATACATCTTTAAAATTGGGCTGTAAGAATATTATAGCAGCATTTAGACTAACCCACATTAAATTCTACACAAAAAAAATGTTGAAGAGCTGAAGAAATTATCTAGTTTTGGAATCTTTTTCATTCTTTTGAAACAGCCAAATTCTTCTATCGGGTAACTAGGTAAACTAGGCTGTTGTGTCTACAGCAGCAAAAGATAGGAAGATGGGGGATCCGTTGATTTAGTGTGGAATAACCTGGGCTTCCTGTCACTACTAATTGGGCCGGTTTGCATGATCAAATAAGCCACTGTAAGGCTTATTTAATGGCTTATTTAAGGCTTATTTAATGGTGTGGTGCAGCCATTATGAATATTCAAGCTGTGACTGTAGCTTGTTGTGTCGTCTGAACCTAGGTGGCGGGGGTTGTGTGAGAGTTAAATAACCCTCACATAACCCATGGGCTGTTCTAGGGATATGTGAGGGTTGTATAACCCTTGCACAACTAGGAATGGCTGCTGCAGGGAAATCCGGCTCTTTTTAGGCTCGTTAGATTTCCCTAAAGCCCCTGGCTCGCCTTGTAATTATGAGCTGAGCTGCAGGATTTTCCCCAAAATCCAGGAACTCTTCTCAGGTTTCCCCCCCCACCCTTAAATTGACATTTACACAAATCGTATTCGCAATTTGCATAATTTGAACAAATTCCGGCCATAATTTGAGCAAATTGTGGCCATAATTTGAGCAAATTGTGGCTGTCATATGCTTAATTTGCGCAAATTATGCCCATGATCTGTGAAAATTGTGGGTGTGATTTGCGTAAATTAAGCATATTACAGCTGAAATCCATGCTGATTATCCAAGTTGTGGCCGCAATTTGCATAAATATCCATTTCAGGAACACCCCCCCCCCCTGAAAAACTGCAAGCTGCCCTGACTTAATCTGCATAGTTGGGCCAGCTCGCAGGTAAGCAAGCTGAAGTCTGGGGGGCTGAGTTGATGAAAGCTTGGTGAATTTCAGTTAGATTCCTCCGACATCCCTATGCACAACTCACGCTGCCTGGTTTGGGGCAACATGACAAGCTGTGGCTCCAGCTTGAATAGTCAAAAACTGCATAGCATGCATCGGCCCGCACCATGGCGGGCCGCCATCATAGCATGAACTAGGTCACTGTGTCTCCATTGATTTTGTTCGTCAGCCTGATAATTTTTCAGTACTACTGAGCTAGGATCCAGATTGTCAGACATTATGGCAATTAAAATGCCATAGGGTCAAAATGCCATAGGGATTTTATGCAATGAATAAAATAAAACTTTAAATTGCTAATATGGAAAGAATCCCAGTCTGGATTCTTAAAATGCTTATCAATATTGGAGAATTTAAGTGAATTCTAAATTACTTCTTAATGTTTGTTTTGTTTCTGCTATTGTTTCTGCCAAGTGTTACATTTTACTGTACTATATAGTAGAACTATATAGCTACTTGGAGAGCAATCCTTTGGTCTCGGGGATGCATCCCTGAGGCCATAGAAGAACTTTTCTGAGGTCTTGTCAAAGCTCTGACCTTGGCGGTGTTTGTCGAATTTTGGAACCCCCCTCCTGGCCCCTCCCACCTCACGGTGGCTTCCCCTACGAGGTCAGCACTCCAACCTTGGAATTTCAACCTTGTATAGGGGAGAACAGAGGGGTCTGGTGGTGGGCGGGGAGGGAGTGACTGTGGGTCTGAAGGATCCACAGACTTCTTAGCTACCAATCATGCCCCTGACAGAGAAAATGTATATCTGATAATATGATCAGATTGTGTATGGGAGAGATAAAAGGAGCATAGTGGTAGGGTATCTACAGTAGATACATTTTACTTTAGCCTTCCCAGCTTTGCTGCCATTTGCAGTTACATGAGTAGTCACACTCTGTGAAACTGTATTACACAAAGAATTAACAGGATATGCATTTGGGGTAGCAAAGGGAGTGGAATTGCAGGTTTTTATTCTTAAGTAAAGCTTTACTTGTTTGTCAGTATTCTTCTTCTTCTTTAAATGCTTACTGTTAAGCATTGGAAGAGCAAGCTGTCTAATTGCATAATTGCAAAAGCAAGGAAGCTGACAACGAAACAATAACAGCATTTTTGAACGCGCCAGTAGATTTCTTCATTTATTGAATCCTTCTATCTCTCATTCAATTGCTATTTCAAGATTACTGCCTGAAAATCGCTGCAGGTTGACTGGTTCCGAATGTTTTCAGACAAGAACATTAGCCTCTAAATCGGTATGTAAGCTGCCTTTTAAAAATAAATGAATGAGCTTGTGAAATAGCGTATTGGAAGCCCAAAATAGGTTCTTGTCTTTTAGAGGCACATCTAATTCAGAAGGAGCATCAACATAATTGTCACGATTTTCATTTTAAAAAGAGAGCAAGAAATCTTGGCAAAAGTATAAAAACTTTCTGTTGCTTGCTTGGCTTGTGGCCTAGTGCTAAATATTTGCTTCATGGATTCCCCATCAAAGACAGGAAACTGAATAGCAAGTAAAATGCATTCAGGTTGTCTGTTATGAACACGAGACACACCTTCAATTGCACATGACTTAGATAAGGAATGGAATAAAAGATAAAAGTTGAACAACAAATTTCAGAAGAGGAAGACATAGGATGTGGTGACATAATTATATTTAGCATTTGTTAATGAACTGGTTCTTTAAATTTATTTGATTGAAGTCTAGTATTCTGGTTTGTTTGCTTTTTCTTTTTCTTTTTTTGGTAGAACACGTCATTACTTTACCAGACCTTTCCCTAACCTGGTGCTCTCCAGGTATTTAGGAGTGTAACTCCCATCGCCTCTGCCAATGGCCATCTTGACTGAGGCTGATGAAAATTGTAATCCAAAACATCTGAGGGCACTAGGTTGGGGAATGCTATGGCTATGTTGTCAGAGATTGCTTGACATAAGACTCAACTGCTACATGTCCTTTCTAGTTGTGTTCCAACCTAATTATATGCCACTCTGTTGTGTGTTTGAGGAGGGGAGGTTTCAACCCATAGTTTTAACCCAACAACAAATCATGGATTAAAACTCTGGGTTGTTTCTCCCTTAGGAACCCAGAGTGCTGGGTTTGGACATTACGGAGCACAACCCAGGAATGGGGCATTTCTGAGTTGTTTATCAAAGCAGAAACAAAGCAGAGACAGTGAGCAGTCAGGAAGCAGCATACTTGCTCACTCCTGCACAGTCCCAACTACCCCTAGTTTAAATAACCCATGGCTAATCATTACATGCGAACTGTGTTATTGTGTTGGAGCAGAAAAATCCTATTTAAAGCAAACTACCAAATTTCAGAACTCCGTCTACTACTGTTGATCTCTACTAGGACATTTTGTTAAATAAAAATGTTGGTAAAAAAGAAAGGATTGTATAAAGTATGTTATACAGCAGTAGTTCTTTAACTGTGCTCTGAGAATCACCAGTGGCCCCTGATGCATTTATTTATTATGGTGAAAACAAAAAGTGCTGATGAGCTGTGGGGTTCTTATGTAACCTTCTGTAAACCACCCAGGGAGCTTCAGCTTTGGGGTGGTGTAGAAATGTAATGAATAATAATAATAATAATAATAATAATAATAATAGAAGATATTAAAGAGACAAGCTTATTTTCAGTGTAAAATTTGAATTTAAAATTAAAAGCACCATCTGCCATAGCTGCAAGAAATAGAAGATGAATGGAACCAAATCAAATTCCATTGGAACAATTTGGGCAGGGGATCAGGAAATCTGAGAGAGAGACTTTCTTGCCCTGCAGTATGTTGAGAAGGGGGTGTATGCATGAGGTATGCAACCAAGTGGACAAAATTTTGTAGAAAGCAAATGGGCAAAGGCCATTTCAAGCATCTTTCTCACATGACAGCTGTAAAGTACAACAATGTGATGATCCACAAAGAACAAGCAACCCGAATAGTGCTCCTCAATACAGTAATGTTTAAGAACCATGGGCCTGTAAGATTTAGAATAGATAACTTAAGAAGGGGGGAGAGAGAGAAAGAATGCTTTCATGGTGTAATGGAGTAAGCGTTTAAGTCAGACTGGAGGAACCAAGGTGTAAATTTTAATTCAGCCATTTATTTATTTATTACATTTGTTAAATGCCTCATAAAATAAATTTCTCAAGGCATTTTACAATCATGCCAACAAGAACACTGTGTTGTTTTGAGCAATTTCTTTGGGCTTTTGGCATGGCATGACAGCTGTGGTGCATGCAGGACCATTTTGAATATGCAACTCCTGCATGGTGGTTGTCATGTTGTGTGAACCTGATGAACATGGGTTATATGAGGGTTAAAGAGCCCTCTGTTAAAGAACCCATGGTCTGTTTTAGGGTTATGGAAGGGTTGTTTAACCCTCTCATAACCCATGCTCACCGAGTTGGCACAACATGACAACCCCTGGGTGGGGGTTGCATATGCAACCTGGCACCTGCAGGCAATGTGGCTCAACATGGGTTAAATAACCCATGATGAGCCGCGGTATGTTGTCGGAACCTGATCACTATCTTTGTGTAGCTCATTTCATAAAGGATAAAATATTCCCAAGAGTATTGTCCTGAATTCCTTGGAGAAATGGTAGGATACCAGTGTCATAAAAATATCCTAAATTACATGATATACATTTAACTAGAATTTTCTCCTTCTGGGAAACTGCAGAAGAATGTTGTTTGCAGTTTGTCTCAAGCTGGACACTGTTTTATGCTATATTAAAAGTAAACTTAACAGAAGGTTGTATCTTGTGTGTTTCAACAACATTTTTTAAAATCTCTATTTCTGAGGAGAAACACTTCTTCCCTGTTTTTAAGCAAGACTAGACATTATGAAAATATATGGTTGCTGTAAAAAATGAGAAGTATGTATCTAGTTCCTCCCACTCCATATAGTGCAGCTTCCTTACAAAATTGCATTCTAGGTTTCTTTGCCAATGGTAGCTTGTGACATGGGAAATTCTGTGAAAATGCATTGCAGAAAATTATGCTTTGATATTAGGACATTGGTAAGTAATGCTAGACATTGCAAAGGGAGATGGAAGAACTAGATATGTAACTACCATTTTGTCAGTACGCATGTGTTTATCATGATGTAGTTTGGCCTTTAGGAAGGGCATAGAGACCATCTTTTGTTGTTCAACAGCTGTATAGTGAGAAAAGGGCTCTGAATTGCCATGGATCACAGAGATAAGTAATATCCCATAATGTTAGCTAGCTATATGGAGATATTGTTTCAAGAGGATTAAATGCACAAGCACATTTGTGATCATTGTTTGCATGCTTTGATTAAGTAGCTTTAGTTTTGGTCTACCTGTCTCTGAAGGGCTTCTTGCAGTGAACAAGCTGCCGAAGCCTACTCTAGCCTATTTAACATAGACATTTCTGAAGAATAATGCTTTTTAACCCTTGAACTTAGGAAGACATGGGAGGATGTATGTTCTTACCTAGGAACTGAATTGTACATTTGTGAGAAAGGAAGGAGACTCTGGTATCCTTTGCACTCAAGGGATGTAGCAATTATGCCATTTCGATCTGTATTCTTTGTGTTGTAACGTTTTGATGTGTCCAATGAAAGCCTATGTATTTAAAATGGAAATGGATCAGAACTTGGAAATATTAACAAATGGTTTTTTTCTGCCTTCAGATAATGAACAATGCTGCCAGGCCCCAACACAAAACTGTAATTTAGAAGATGCATTACTCTGGATGGTTATGACAAAGTTGCAAGAATTAAGCTCTGTAATAAGGCATAGCCCTTTTTTGCATTAGATGACTTCAAAGACAGGTTGCCAGGAATGTATATGAATATATTAGACCCCTACACTTTGAATACTTTGCATGCTTTTGACATCCTATTCCTGATCTGCTGAAAGCCATTCTTAGGTCTCAGATGAATCATAATTTAGATTTATTAAAATTGCTCCTTGGTGTATGAATCTTTATAATGCATTCACTATACATTCATATTTTCCAGTGTAATCTAAAAGACTACACAGTGATTTAGCTCTCCTATGCTTGGAAGAATCACTTTCAAAATTAGGTACTGGAGGTCACAGAGCAGGATTAATTCAAACAGGGAGCAGAGGGTTAACATTCCACAGAACTAACAATGTTAAATCCACAAAAGGCCTGAGAAAATAAAAATGTCTTTGCCTGGTGCTGTAAGGACATTAGAGTAGGAGCCAGGTTGTCTTCTCTGAGGAGAGATTTCCACAATTAAAAGAACCAATGAATTTGATACTGACTCCTGCTTAACGTAAAAAATATATGTATCAGGGCTGTTATTTATAGTACAGAGGTACATTTATGCAGGGAAGGTAATGACAACAGTGTTAATAAGCACACTGCAAACCAAAGATACACTTCCTCAAAGTGGCCCATATTCTAGAAACATAGAGGTAGATAGAAAGATTGTGTAACAGCAATAACATTTCTTTATCTTTCTTCTAATACTCCCCTCCCAGCGTTGAGTTCCTGATGAGAGTCTGCGCCTAGACGTCCTTGCTAACCACACAATTAAAGTGAGGTCTGGCTTGACTTTCGGTCAGACGTTTTAAAACTTTCGGCCTACTCAGTTATGACCCCAGAAACAGAGAAAGAACATAGGTGAGCTTTGAAAAAGATAATTAGGAATTGAAGTTCTGTTATTCATACATTTTGGTAGTGTGCTTTGAAGCTCTTTATCAATGAAAAGGATGTGGAAACAATTTCTTCCATCCCCCTTCCCTCTGCTATTTAGTGGCAGGCCTCATCCGGCCTACTTTGTAAACCTTCCCCTGCCACCCTAAACTGACCACAGTGTGCGTATTCAATGTGTGCGATATTGGAAACACATTTCCCCTTCTACTGCAGTCATGATTTGTCTGCACTGCAGTGTTGTCCCAAGTGCTTTACTTTCCCTATAGAAATAAATGACAGACATTCAAACATATATGAAAAAAAGTAAACTGGTGGACTCAGGAACACCACTGTCTTGGGGATAAACTATTTCCTGTACTTCGTCATCTAAGCCATTATTAACAATCAAGCCAACTTCTTTCTGCAGAGTTCCATCCTGGGTTGTTCTTTTTAGCATGCCTGGAGGTGATGAAATGTGGGAAACTGGGGCTGGATGGACAAGGGAACACACACACACACACACGGATATTTCTGCCAAAAATCAATAAAATAGTGGATACAGAGGTATTCATAAAGTTTCTGCATTATGAGTTCGGACACATTACTTGAAGGGGAAAGAATGCATTGTTAGTCTTTAAAACTGAACAAGTATTAATAAATTAGACTTTCATATTTGGATTTAAAAATTATCTGGTTCCATATGTGTTCAGCTATCAGTTTCTCAGTTAATTGCTGATTCTCCAGTCATGAAATCAGCAATTCTGGACCAGGCAAGAATGTCTAATCCAAGGAGACAAATAAAATATCAGCCTTTTTTTTTTTTTTTTACTATTGCCCCAGTGAGGCAATAGTAAAATTGCTAGCTAATTTATGTTCCAGAAATTATGTTCCATAACTTAGCTAGCAAGTTTGTAGAGGTGTTAATTTTGCACATGTTGAAAATGTGAGGTTTGAGAGATACTCCATATGCATATTTGTTTGCACATGTGCTTTTACTTTTGTGTGAGCATACATGGTTTGTTTAATAGTTATTTTGTTTGGCTAAAAGCATTTGGAAACTGGCTGGTTTCCAATTGTGGGTGGAATGCAAAAGTAATCCTGGTTTATTAATTTTTTAAAGATGATGAAGTATACTCTCCTAGGTGCTATTGATGTTAAGAACTCACACTATTGCACCCATTTAGCCTTTATATATCACTGAGTTGTTTATCTACTGATCTTTTTAATTGCACATTTTGAAAACTGTTCATTCAAAAAAGAAATATTGCAGATTCAAATATAATTGTAGCAGATTGTTCTAAATGCATAAATATATTCATTACTAAAGATGAAGGATTAAATCCAGCACTGTGTGAGCAGACTTCATCTTGTGCAGTGGGACTTCCTCAGCCCTATGTACCCTCCAATCTGTACAGGCCAGCTGAGGAGAAGAGGGGCTAGACACCTTACAGCTGTCCCCTCTTCTGGTTCTTCCCCCAACCTGATGGTTCCTGGCAGCCTTACCAGTCTGCCCTCGGGTCTGGTGGTGCTGCTGCTGAATGCCAGGTCGGCCCAAAATAAAATCTCCCTCCTCCATGATTTGATTGTGGATGAGGGGGCTGACCAGGTATGTATTACTGAGACCTGGGTGGGGGAACTGGGAGGGGTCACTCTCTCCCAGCTGTGCCCTCCTGGGTACTCGGTGCAGCACCAACACCGACTTGAGGGTTGGGGAGGGGGGGTTGCCGTGGTCTATAGGAATTCAATCTCCCTCTCCAGGCTTCCTGCTCATTCGAGTGCAGATCTTGAGTGTTTGTACCTTGTGTTGGGTACCCAGGACAGATTAGGGATTCTGTTGGTGTAACGCCCACCCCACTGCCCATCAGACTCCCTGCCTGAGCTGATGGAGGTGGTCTCGGGCTTGGTGTTGAGGACCCCCAGGATGATGGTCCTGGGGGATCTCAACTTCCATGCTGAGGCCGCTGTATCCGGGGCGGCTCAGGACTTCATGGCTGCCATGACAACCATGGGGCTGTCCCAACATGTCATCGGCCCAACGCATATAGAAGGACACACGCTTGATCTGGTTTTCTCGACTGGGCAGGAGGATGGTGATCTGAAAGTGGAGGACTTAACATCTGTCCCTTTGTCATGGACAGATCACTTCCTGCTGAGGTTTAGACTCCTGGCAGCATTCCCCCTCTGCAAGGGTGGGGGACCTATTAAGATGGTCCACCCCCAGAGATTAATGGATTCTGATGGATTCCAGAGGGCTCTGGGGGATTTTCCTGCTGGTATGGCTGGCGCTCTTGTCGAAACCCAGGTCTCTCTGTGGAATGCAGAGATGACTCGGGCGGCTGACACGATTGCACCCAAGCGCCCCCTCCCTCTGAGCAGAGCCTGGCCAGCTCCTTGGTATACACCTGAGCTGAGGGCAGTGAAGCAAGAGGGGAGATGGCTAGAACGCAGGTGGAGGAAAACTCGTGCTGAGTCTGACGGAACACAGGTAAGAGCCCACTATCAAGCCTACTCTGTGGCAGTGAGGGTGGAAAAGAGACATTTCTTTTCCACCAGCATTGCATCTTCTCAGTGTCGTCCAGCGGAGATTTTCCAAGTGGTTCGCGGCCTGTTACATTCTGGGCCAGGGAGAGAGACGGTGGAACACTTGGTGGCACGCTGTGACGAGTTTGCACGGCACTTTGAAGATAAAGTCGCTCAGATTCGTCATGAATTGGACACCACGATTAATGCAGTTCCATTGGTAGAGGCGTTCAGAGCACCGTCTGGTCCAGTTTTATTGGATGAGTTTCAGTTACTGAGGCCTGAGGATGCGGACAAGGTGCTTGGCCAAGTCCGATCGACCACTTGTGTGCTTGACCCTTGCCCTTCATGGCTTATTAAATCAAACAAGGAGGAGATGTCTGGCTGGGTCCAGGAGGTTGTAAATTCCTCCTTGAGAGAGGGAGTGGTGCCTGCCACTTTAAAAGAGGTGGTAATTAGACCACTCCTGAAAAAGCCTAACCTGGACCCAGAGGATGTTAACAATTATAGGCCAGTGGCCAACATCCCCTTCCTGGGCAAGGTGCTTGAGCTGGTGGTTGTAGGACAGCTCCAGGCAATCTTGAATGAAACGGATTATCTAGATCCATTTCAATCGGACTTCAGGCCTGGTTTTGGAACGGAAACTGCCTTGGTCGCCCTGTGGGATGACCTCTGCCGGGAGAGGGACAGGGGGAGTGCGACCCTGTTGATTCTTCTGGACCTCTCAGCGGCTTTCGATACCATCGACCATGGTATCCTTCTGGATAGGTTGTCTGGGTTGGGAGTTGGAGGCACTGCACTACAGTGGTTCCGCTCCTACTTGGATGGCCGATTCCAGAAGGTGCTGCTGGGGGATTATTGCTCTGTGCCATGGCAATTGTGCCATGGGGTTCCACAGGGCTCTATTTTATCCCCTATGCTGTTTAACATCTACATGAAACCGCTGGGGGAGGTTATCCGGAGGTGTGGGCTGAGGTGCCATCAATATGCAGATGACACCCAGCTCTACTTCTCTTTCTCATCAAAACCAGGTGAGGCAGTGGCTGTTCTGAATCAGTGCCTGGGCACAGTAATAGACTGGATGAGGGCCAATAAACTGAGACTCAATCCAGACAAGACGGAGGTACTGTTAGTGGGTGGCTCGTCTGCCCGGCTAGGTGATATTCAACCTGTTCTGGAGGGGTTGCACTCCCCCTAAAGGATCATGTTCATAGTTTGGGGGTGCTCTTGGATCCAGAACTGTCACTTGAGGCACAGGTGAACTCAGTGGCACGGAGCACTTTTTATCAGCTTAGGGTGGTATACAAACTATGCCCTTATCTGGACAGAGATAGCCTAGCTACAGTTATCCATGCTCTGATAACGTCTCGTCTGGATTATTGCAATGCGTTATACGTGGGGCTGCCTTTGAAAACGGCCCGGAAACTTCAGCTGGTCCAAAATAGGGCAGCAAGATTGTTAACAGGGACTGGCCTGCGAGCTCATATTACGCCAGTACTTTTCCAGCTGCACTGGCTGCCAGTCCATTTCCGGGCCCGATTCAAAGTGCTGGTGTTAACATTCAAAGCCCTTAACGGCTTGGGGCCAGGTTACCTGAAGGATCGCCTCCTCCCATATGTGCCTGCCCGGACCTTAAGATCACTGTCAGCGGCCCTTCTCCGTGAGCCCCTGCCAAAGGAAGTGAGGCAGGTGGCTGCTAGGGGGAGGGCTTTTTCTGCTGTGGCACTCCGGCTCTGGAATGAGCTCCCTGGTGAGGTTCTTCTGGCACCTACATTGTATTCCTTTTGGCGCCAGGTGAAGACTTTTTTATTTTCCCAGGCAATTTAGCATTTTAGCTTCCTAAACTTTTAGCTTTGCTGTTTTAAAAATCTGTATTTTAAACTCCTGCACTGCTGCTAGGTTATATTGTGGTTTTAATGTTCTATATATTTTAAATTGTTTTATTGTGTGTTGGTTTTAATTTTTGTGAACCCCCCAGAGAGCTTTGGCTATTGGGTGGTATAGAAATAAATAAATAAATAAATAAATAAATAAATAAATCTACTCCAGAGAGCCCCCAGTGTAGATTTTGAGGGTGCCATGGGTTGGCTTCAAGGGGGAGGGGAACTAGACATTTCTCCTTTTTTTTGATGAAAGTCGTTAAAGGTTAAATAGATACCATGAAAAATCCGAGTAGTTTCAGTAGTGGAAGGAGGAGGCATTTGCTAGAGAGATTCAGCACTTCGAGGGGGGGGTAGTCCTTCCCACCCACTGAATTCCCCTTGCACATAACTCTTCCCTTGCATTTTCTGCCCTGGGTCACATGTGCAGCAAGAACTAGCCAGACGTATCAATATTAGAAAGTTTGTTGCAAAGTTTGTAGGGTCAGCCTATTTACTACCTAGAAAGGAGTGTAGGGTCAGCCAAGTTATAGGAAGCCAGGAAGAAATGGAGCAGAGCACAATGATAACTGAAGTTTAATGAAGCATAAAGAGTAGCTAATGAGCTGGGATAGTTTTTTAAATAAGGTGCAGTGATACTTTGCTAATAATTTCTTACAGAGGTAGATCCTTGTCTTTAGTGTGCTGCAACTTGATGTATATGTTACGAGCGGGGTGGAAACATCAACCAGTATCACTGAAGCTCTGCATCTATGTTTTTTCTTAACGTAAGTAGTACCATGTACTGTGTTTTCCCCCTCCTTTATAGTTTGCAAAAATGCTTAAGAGCACACCTGGTTAGGGGTGTGAATCAACAAGCTTGAATTTGTTCTAACAGGACCTCCTTTATAACCAAAACTTCCATTTTACAGTAGGTAATTTCCTTATATTTATTTTTGATTTGTAAAACCAGGGTGACTCTTAATACATAAGTCAGTTGTAGTATGGGAAAATAGCTTCCACTGAACTAAATAAGAGTTTTGCAGTAAAAGCTGTGTAATAAGTTAATAAAATAATCAATGGATTCATTTGCTGTTTGCTCATTGCCTTTGGGCACTCTTTGTTACAGCAGAAATACTCTCAGTTGCAGGGATTGATTTGGAGAATTAGTATAAATACACCAACAATTGGTAATCACTTTTCAGCTTTTTGGCTAAGATCAAGTGTAGGAAGGGCCATTTTGGCCTTTGTTAATATTTGGTCTTGCATTGTTGATATAGCTCTTCATTAAGCTGGGATAATTCATAGCTAGAATACTGGTATCTTAGCCAAGGAGTACTATTAATTGAAGGTCAACAAGAACATTGCTGAATTGTCTGTAACCTAATGCACTGGGAGAAGTGGATTTAAGGAAGGATGTATTTAAAAGTGGATCTAACTACTCAAGCTTATGCATGTCTTATTCAGAAGTAAGCGCTATTTAATTCAATGGAATTTACCTCCAGGTAAGTGTGTATAGGATTGCAGCCTAGGAGTATATATGAGTGTGGGGGTTTTTTTTAAAAAAAGGTCTTAACTTGTATGTTTATTTTTTTAATCAGCATTTTGTGATTGTATTGGTTTCCCATGGTAATTTGACAGTACGGTCATTTTTTTTTCTTTTTTAATGTTAATGGCTCTTTTTCCCATGTTCACTTGCATGCTGCGGAATTCCCGTGTCTTTTGGGTGCACAGTTGGTTCACACTTAGGGCTTCTCTTGTTGTTGTTCAGTCGTTAAGTCATGTCCAACTCTTCGTGACCCCATGGACCATAGCGCGCCAGGCCTTCCTGTCCTCCACTCTCTCCCGGAGTGTGCTCAAGTTCATTAGGGCTTCTCTACATGAGGCTAAAATCCTGCACCCTTATTGGGGCTTTTGCTTCTGGATTCCTTGCGGGATTAAGATTGGCTCCTTTACGCATGTTTTTTTCCTGGGGGTTTCTTTCTGGCCAAGTTTTATATGTTTCATTATACAGCCACTAGATGGCACTGTGGTATAGCTGATATATAGCAGGATTCCAGAAATTCACCAGCCGTTGGAGTGCTTCAAAGCATGAGAAAATTTCTTAGTGCATTTTCCCTGTTGAGAACAAAGCTGCTGTAATGGCCAAAAAGCACAGGAGGGGCCCTGGAGGGTGATGATGTTGGGTAAAGGACCTGCAAAACAGCATGAGTGACCAATCATGAGTGCACAATAAAGCCCAGCAGAAAGTGAGCCTTTTGCACCAGTCATTCTCCTGAATAAATTTGAGACCATGACCTAGAACCCTTGCCTGACCTGTTCATTGCTCTGGAAGATTGCCGGTGGAAGGAAAGACCACTAACAGTTTGAAAATTAGGTTAGAATGTGTGGTTCAGACAGAACACAATAGTTTAGCATTACATGAATGAGGTCTCCAATCTGTGTAGGGCTTGGTTTTACTCCTGGTATAAAGGCTGAGCTATAGGCTGCTGTCAGAGGGAATCTGGAAATCAAGAATTGTGATGGGGGATCAAGAAGATTGAGCAAGGAGTCAGAGCCAAGGAAGAAACTGAAAGTTTCCAGAGCCAGGAAGAGGCAAAGCCCTCTTTATAGCTCTTCTTGTCTAGGAGGGCCCAGTGACCATCTTGGTGGATTGGCCAGTTCAGAGCCTGAAAACGTGTAACTGTCCAGGAAGAGTTCTGATTGTAGTTCTGGTAGTTCACCACAAGAGGCAGATGCTCAGAGAATCAAGGGTTCTTGGTTCTAGTCCAGGGCCCCAGTGGCTCCTGTAGTTAGCAGGGCAAGCACAAACTATAGGTTGCCATTCATACAAAACTGTGGTTTCCCTCAAATAGGGTAGCAGGCAGGGACTGCTGCACATGAGGGATGGAGAAAAAAAGAGTACATGAGTTCGCGGTGCTTGACTGCTTATTCACACAGTGTCAAGCAAGGGATTGTTATTATGGCTGAATGAGCAGGTGACTCAGCCTAAGCTAACTTACGGGCTGGAGAGAACCATGTAAGAATAATTTCTGGCCTCACTGGAGGAAGGGTGGGGAAAATGTACATGCTTATTACAAGCAACAAACAGGCATGGGTCAACTCCCAGGATGATTCTTCTAGCAATACAGTAAGGTTCAGCTGCTTCATAAAACAATACAGGGCCAGGACAACATGGGGCATCTTTGCTGGTCCCATGTACTCCATCCTCCCCATCTGGATTTGGGCCTGAAAGACCCAGGAATAGTGTGGGTGCATAGTAGGTCAAGTTGTAAGCAAGCACAATGTATGATATTGCACAACATCATTACTGATCACAGGGCAGGTCTGTTAAGATATCAGCCTGAACTTCAGGTTTCTTGGAGCTTGAGCCAACATGAGATAACCTTAACTCTGGTCTTAAATCAGCAGGTATTTGGATCATTGAATATACTTTGTACTTCTGATTTGTTGAATCTGCAGATCTCTGCTCTTAAATCTCATGTTTGTCCAAGCGTTCAGGTACCTTTCTCTTGTTTCTCAGTGGCCCTATTTCAGTTACAAAATTCTTGGCACGGCAGTGGGATTAGTTCAGAATCAGAAAGAGCAATGATAAACTTGATGAATTTGAAGAACCAAATAAGCAGAAAAATCAGAGACCAATAAGAACATTTTATGGCAGAACAAAAACAGAGTGTGTAGTGATGGTCCTTCCGTAGCATTCTAAGAAACAGGCAACACAATTTTTCTAAACATATGCTAAACATATCTCTATGTAAACAGAATCATTCTAAAATCTTGTTCACCATCAATCTCAATACAACAGAGATGTTGTTATGACAAATTCAATTTAGATTAATTCAGGAATGGAGTTCTGCCTTGTATGACTATATATGCAAGGGCATATGCCTCCCAAAGTTTATAAACCTTTCCAAGTACACATTTATGAAATAAGAGAGACCAAAATAAAATAGTGTTATACATTTCAGAACTTCATTGACTTGGATTCCATATATTTTCATTAATGTACCATGTTTAACTTGTGAAAAAAATATTGCTTTCAGTTTTGACAAGCATTTTTTTCCCATATCCAATGGGAAAATTCCATGTCCAATGGAATTTTATTGCTTTGTTTGAAACCAGAGCTCCTTGTTTTCATAAAGTTTCTGTTAGTGATCCCATAGGCTTTTTGCAATTTTCTAGATTCCTGGTATACATCCAGTGTATCTGATCTGTTTCTGAAATGATCAAAGTGGACTTCACCAAACGTTAAGGTCAACTTCTAATTTTGTAAAGGCAGAAAATTTTTGTCTTACACTGAAAAAGCAAATTCAGCAGCTAAAAGTAGAGCATGTCTGACAGTTAACTGTAAACAAAACAAAAAAAATACCTAGGGTCCACTGTTTTAACCAGTAACTGTGAAGAACAGTTTTATTAAACCTACAAGAAACCATGATTTTAGAACAAGTAGAATCTTCAAGAAATCATGAACAATAATAAAGTATCCATTTAATACAATTTCTGACATTGCACAACATCATTATTGATCACAGGGCATATCTGTTAAGGGATCAGCCTAAGCTTCCCATTTCCGGGCTTTGTGGAGCATGAGACAGCCTTAATTCTGGACTCAAACTGGCAGGTTTTTTTATTATTGAATTTCCCTGGTTTCAAAAAAGGAAATGTATTACTACAGTGTTCTGAAAAAAGCACAAACAGGTAATTGAGTAGATGTGTACAAATGAATAGCTATGTCCTGTATGTTCAGAATAGTTTACTTGTGAGTAAGCCTGCACATGATTCCAGCAAAGCTTTTTGCTTTTCCTTCCTCACTTCATCAGTGAGAGTGACTCCCTCAGCCTTCAAAATAAACTCATTCTTATCTTTGTTGACAGTTCCCTGCTACCCCACCCCAGCTGTCAGAATGCTGACAGGAACAGTGGAATTCAAAACACTGGCAGCATTCTAGCTTCAGAATAAAACTGAGCATGCCTGACATAACTTTGCCAGCAGTTCCTGCCATAGGTTTTCATAGGGTAGAAAAATCTTGATAGTTTTTAAACTTCTGCTCAGAATTTCACCAGATCAATAAAAGGCACACCTCTTCAACAAGCATGAATAAAGTACATCAGTAGTTTCCCCCAGAATTTGAAAGAAATATACGATATGCCAAGCTAAAGGGGCACTTAAATAGTTATGCAAGGGTTGTTTAACCCTTGCACAAGCCATGCTTGCTGGGTTCACATGACACAATAAGCCACGGCTCCTGTCCGCCATGGCTTAAATATTCAAAAGGACAGCTGGCACGCACTGTGACCCACTTTGGCTTAAATAAGCCATGGTGGGCTGTGGCGATTGTGCAAACTGGCCGATTGCATACATCAAGAGTTTTGTGGGACAAAGAAACAATGGATATGATGCATGTTAATTATAACCTATATTAAAGCTTATAGCATTTCTTCTGTGAGCCTGTTGCTTGTACTTTTTATTTGCTTTTTCAGAACTGAGATCAGTAAGTAAGGGAGCAATCCTATGGCCACTAGTCAGTGGCTAGATGGCCATAGGATATGTGGTTTTCTGGGAATTGACCTCGGAGCCCATGCTCTGAGGTCAGTTCCTGGAGAACAGACCTTTCCTGCCTTCTGCGCTGCCTTGGCAGTGGAGAACGGCCCCATGCTCCGCGCTTGGAAGAGGAGCATGGAGCGGCCCAAACGGGGTGTTCTGGGGCAGGGAAGGCAGAAATGCTGGTACGACACATCCTGTGTGTCATCTGGCAGCCTCCTTCCCCACTCCGCCTTCCCATGACTAGACAGCCAAAATTGGCTGTCTAGCCGCAAATGCAGGGCAGGAGAAGCATAGAGGGAATGATCCCCTCCGTGCTTCTCCTGCCTTGATTGGATAGGCGGTGGCCTCCAAGTTCGGAGGTGGCCGCCTATCCCCATAGGATTGCACCCTCAATGAAGTAAAACATATTTTCGACAAGGTTCATATTCTGATAATGTATGAAACAGTAGGGGGAAATTCCTTCAGAGTTACTGCATAACTAGTATGGATACAAAGATACGTAAGATTTCCACATTAAGCATTTTTGCATTTGAATTACTGCATAGAATAAAAGAGGAAGAAGAAGTAGGACATGCAATATGAACTCAGGAGGAGCTTTTGTTTACTTGGACTTCCAAAAGGCTTTTTGACAAAGTCCCTCATTAAAGACTCCTTAGCAAACTTAGCAGTCGTGGAATAAGAAAAGAAATCCTCTTATTAGTTGGTAACGAGGTAGAAAACAGAAAGCAAAGAATAAGGGGTTCATCACATGGAGGCAGAAATACCGGGGTTTTCTCCACCCGGTTTCATTGCGGGATTAGATCAGGCTCTTTTACACAGTTGTTCCTATCTTGTTACATTCTGTTCCTTACCCTTTCACGGGGTGGCTACTTTTCCGCAAAAAGCCATTACATGCACTGGGGGCATCGCAAAATTTCCTCCCTGGTTCCTGCCCCTTTTCCTCCCCTTGCAGATTACTGGTAGTTTGGTTGTGATTGACACACAATGCGGTGGACAGCAATCTCCACTGAACTGCCCGAACCCTGCCCCTGTATGCATTGGTTTCCTAGCGAATTGTTGGCATGCTGGCCATTCTGTGTTGTGGAGTAAACAGCCAAAGTTGGGAGCAAAAGTTGGTGCATTGCATTTAGTCATGGCATGGTGGCAAGTCGGCATGGCGGCAAGCTGGCAGGTTAGTATACTCACATGCCCACTACCCTGACGTCACTGCCATCGTCATCATGACCGTGTCCCCAACAACCCCAAACAAAGAGGGTATTCCGTGCTGCAGAAGAAGTACCTAGGCAGGCCATGGCGCTCCTATTGCGCAGGCTGAAAAAATACTGATTTTTTTCTCTTTGGGGATAACACAGGATAGGCAGGGGAAAATGGTGGGGAAATTACTGGAGGATTATGACATCGTGTAACAGACCTGTACACTTCCGTGAGTGGCCAATCATGAATGTGCGATAAATTGCAAGTGTAGAGATGCCCTAAGAATAAATGGCTAATCTTGCAATAGAGAGAGTGAAACAGCAGGGTCCCACAAGGATCTGTATTGTGACTAGTTCTTTTTAGCTTGTTCATAAATTATCTGGAATTAGGAGTGAGCAAGTTTGCTGATGACACCAAATTATTTAGGGTGGTAAAAATAAAAAGGGATTGTGAAGAGGTCCAAAAGGTTCTTTGCAAACTGTGAGAATGGACATTAAAATAGCAATGCAGTTCAATGTAAGCAAGTGTAAAGTGATGCATATTGGAGCAAAAAATCCCAACTTCACATATAAGCTGATGGGATCTGAGTTAGTGGTGACTGACCAAGAAAGAGATCTTGGAGTTGTAGTGGACAGCTTGATGAAATGATTAATCCAGTGTGCAGCTTTTGTGAAAAAGGTAAATTCCATGTTGGGCATAATTATAAAAGGAATTGAAGATAAAACTGCCAGCATACACTGCCCTTATACAAATCTATGGTGCAGCCACACTTAGAATACTTTGTGCAGTTCTGGTGACAGTGCCTCAAAAAGAATATTGTAGAGTTGGAAAAGGTGCAGAAACAGGCAACTGAAATTATCAAGGTGCCTAGAGCAACTGTTCTGTGAGGAAAGGTTACAACGTCTCAGATTGTTTAGCTTAGAAAAAAGGTAACGATGAGAAGACATGATAAAAGTGTCAAAATTATGCATGGTGTGGAGAAAGTGGATAGGGAGACTTTTTTCTCTCTCTCCCATATGAAGCTGAATGGAGGGAGATTCAGGACAGATGAAATACTTCACACAGCGCATAGTTAAACTATGGAATTCGCTTCCACAAAATAAAGTGATGGCTCTACAAGGTGATTAGATAAATTCATGGAGGATAAGGCTATTAATGGCCACTAGTCCTGGTGGCTCTAGAGCACATAATCCTGCCTACTGCATGGCAGCGTGGGCAGCAAAGAAGGCTTATTTTGCTGTCTCCATTGCGTCCTCAAATAGCTGTCCAGTGAAGCTGTTCTGGGTGTTCTGGGTGCTGCTAACATCCTCCCCAGAAAATGCCCCCCTGGCACCCTCAAGGACCCTCTGTGACCTTTTTGCATTGCACTTTGAGACAAAATTGCTTATTTCAGCAGTGAACTTGATTCTGTTGTTAGCGCAGTTCCAGCTTTGTTGGACGCTACCATCTGCCCGCGGTGGCTTAGTGGTTAAGACGCTGAACTGCAGACTGGAAGGTTGGCAGGACAGCAGTTCGAGACCCGAGTGCTGCATGACAGAGTGAGATCCCGTCTTCAGTCCCAGCTCCTGCCAACCTAGCAGTTCCAAAGCAAGAAATTGCAAGTAGATAAATAGGTACCGCTTCGGCGGGAAAGGTAACAGTGTTCCGTGCACCTCGGTGTTCAGTCATGCCGGCCACATGACCACGGAAGCGTCTTCGGTCAGCACTGGCTCTTCGGCTTAGAAATGGAGATGAGCACCACACCCTAGAGTCAGACACGACTGGTTGGGGACACCTTTACCTTTTTTTACCATCTCCCCAATTTTGTGCAATCAGTTTCAGCTGCTGCAGTCTGATGATGTGGACAAGGTTCTTGCAGCAGTGCAACCAACCACATGCTCTCTTGATCCCTGCCCTTCCTGGCTAATAAAAGCTAGCCGAGGGGGTATGACTGTGCGGGTCCAAGGAGTGGTCAATACTTCCCTACAGGAAGGGGTGGTGCCTGCTGTCCTTAAGGAGGCAGTAGTGTGACCACTCCTGAAGAAGCCCAGTCTGGACCCAACAGTACTAGACAATTACCTTCCAGTCACAAATACCCCTTTTTTAGGGAAGGTACTTGAAAGGGTTGTGGTGGAGCAACTGCAGGCACTCTTGAAGGGTACTGATTATCTAGACCTATTCCAGTCTGGGTTTTGATCTGGTTACAGGACTGAATCAGCCTTGGTCACCTTGATGGATGACTTTTATTGAGAGAGGGACAGGGCGGAGTGCAACACTATTAATTCTGCTTGACCTCTCATTGGCTTTTGATACCATCGACCATGGTATCCTCCTGGATCGACTCTGTGCGATAGGTATTACAGACACTGTGTTATAGTGGTTCTGGTCCTACCTGCAGGGCCGATTTCAGAGGGTAACGTTGGTTGATCATTCCTTGGCCCCTTGGTAATTGAGCTGTGGGGTTCCGCAGGGTACCATCTTGTCCCCAGTGTTGTTTAACATCTATAAGAAACCGCTGGGAGTGGTCATTATGGGATTTGGAGCCAACTGCCATCAGTATGCTGATGTTACAGGGAGATAGAGCTGTGTGTCATCTGAATCATGAGAGGCTGTACAAGTCCTGGATCAGTGCCTAGATGTAGTAATGGGCTGGATGAGGGCCAATAAACTGAAACTGAATCCTGGCAAGGCAGAAACCCTGTGGGTGAGTGGTTCCTGAGTACAGGAGGTAGGTCCATTGCCTGTTCTGGGTGCAGTTGCACTCCCTCTGAAAGATCCATAATTTGGGGGTACTCCTAGATCGATCACCATTGCTGGAGGACGAAGTAGCCATGGCAGCTGGGAGTGCCTTTTACCAGCTTCAGCTGGTTCCCCAACTATGGCTTCTCCTAGCTTGGCCACAATGGTCCATGCGCTAGTAACCTCAGTGCTGGATTACTGCAATGCACTCTGTATGTGTGGGGCTGCCCTTAAGGCTGGTTCGGAAGCTGGAGCTAGTGCAGAATGCAGCAGAATGCAGCAGCTCGGCTGTTGTCGAAAGCTGTCCCTTTCAGCATGAAACTTCTTCAGTGATGGAACTGCACTGGCTGCGTGTTCGCTTACCAGGCCAGGTTTAAGGTTTTGGTACTAGTGTACAAAGCCCTAAACAACTTGGGACCAGGATACCTGAGATAGTACTTTCTCTCTTACCAACTGAGATCGTCAGAGGGCATGCATGGTCCTGGTGGTTCCAAATGGACCTATGGCCCAATTGGAGCCCACATGGAGAAGAGCCTTCAGTGTGGTGGCCCCCTTTCTTTAGAACTCCTTTTCTCTGCAGGTCAGTCAGGCGCCAACACTGTATTGCTTCCCACACCTCCTGAATACAGTTCTGTTCTAGGAAGCATTCCTTAAATGACCAGCCATAGTTTTTGTTGGCATTCTGTTTTTAATAACTTCCATATGGTGTTTTAATCTTTTATCCTTTTTTATTATTGTATGTTTTCTGTTTTAGATGTGGAGTGGTATACAAATGTTGTAAATAAAAATAAATATCTAAAATGTCAGAGAGAGTATGCCTCTGTATACCAGTTGCTGGGGAACATGGGTGGGAGGATGCTATTGCACTCATGTGTTACTTGTGGACTTCCCACAGGCAGCTGGTTAGCCACTGTGTTAATATAATGCTGGACTAGATAGGCCCTTAGTTTGATTTAGCAGTGCTCTTCTTATGTTCTTATGGATAATCAGTTTCATCCAACAGTGTCTGGAGTTAGCTGGCAACCTTCTGCTTGAGCAGTTTGCCCAGGAACGGATGTTGGCAACTGGCCTACAGTTGTTAACATCTTCCAGGTCTTGGTTAGGCTTCCTCAGGAGTGGCCTAATGACTGCCTCCTTTAAAGAGAGGGGTACCTCTCCCACTCTCAAGGAGGAATTTACAATTTCCTAGACCTTTGCAAGGTAACTCGAATGGCCTAGAAACCATTATTTGAAACAATGGCTTGAAGTAATTTTGCAATCCATAGTTTCTGACAATCCTGGTTGGATCCAACCATTTGGTGTTTTGAACATCTCAGCAAACTATGGTAAAAGGTTGTTTTTACCAATTTACAGTGTCTTTATTAGTTTATGGTTTTTGCTTTCAGAAGTTTTGTAAAGTGCCTTTGTTGGTTCCAGAAAGGTGGTATAGAAAAGAAGGAAGGAAGGAAGGAAAGAAAGAAAGAAAGAAAGAAAGAAAGAAAAAAAATTGTTACAAAGAGAGGAATCTATATGAGCGGGAGGAAGAGAAGAGGTAGCATGTAGTAAATGACACATTTCCTATCTTCAGTCTGTGGCTTGGGGTTCTGTGCAGTCTGAATTGAGCGACAGTAATGTACTATTTCTGTAGGAGTGTCAGCGAATGTCTGTTGTCACTGCATGTGACATTAATCCCTTTTAAAGCTAAAAGAAAGAATAAAAATGATAAGAGGTTTACAAAAGTGTTACAGTAGACTGCAAATATTGATCCCCCTTGTTTGCCTTCAGGCAAAACATCTCAAAGTCTTTTGTGAAGCTTCATCAGACAGCAGTTTTTAAGGCTGCTATCCATAGACAAGATAAGTGTGTATAGCTGACTCCTGCGTTTGATAACGCTCTGCTGATGAACATGACAGTATGCTGCCTAAGGAAACTTCTATCAGCTCTGATCAAGGGAACGTGGAAACTCTGATTTGAATCAACATGGAACATTGTCTGGCTTTGTGTTGAGAGCTGTCAGGCCTTCTACTGGGAATCTTTAGATCTGTGCCCTGCTGCCTTGTGGTGATCTACTAGGGGTCAAACTATACGTTATGTAAAGCACCCTCTCTTCCTCACTCTGAGTAAGTGCATGGGCTCCCAATCTATATCAGGACCACAGTGTATGTGACGGGGAAATTTAAACCTGTTCAGCACCAGCTTGCTTTCCAAAATATGATCCTCTGTGCGGAAGTTTGAAAAGGTGGGGAAAGCCTATAGGCATGAATGTAGACTTTCCTTTTTATAACCGCTACCCGGGGACAAATTTTGGAAAGCGAGCCAGAAGGGAGGTCTAAACATCTCGTTTCCATGCATGGTGGTCCCAATCCAGATTGGGGGCTCTGCACTTTAGAGTAATAAAGAGAGGGTCAGCTGCACGCTATGTAATTAATGTAATGTGTAATTACTGGCTGGGCAACAGTCAGCAGCTGCCTGGGCAGCAGTCAGCACTGTCCTTGCCTGCCTCTTATTCCAGCCTCCTTTTCTTCCTGCTGGATTCTCCTCAGTCCTAGGGATTGGTGCCTCCTGCTCCCCACCATACCGTATCTCTGTGTTTCCCATGGCCTAGTATCACCCTGTACTCATTTAACAGCTGCGCTGTGATTTTAAAAATAGGCCAGTCTGACTGTCATAGAAAGAAGTTATATAGAAGAAGAAATCCAGTGTTAAAAATGGAATTGATCAATGTTAAAAATGAAATTAATCTAAGAGTAAGGTGTGGTGTGTCGATACAGTGTATTAGCCCTAATCTGGTATCTGCTTACATGCAGAGTTTTGTATTAGGCAGTTATCAATTTGTTTTTCTTGAAGGTATTGTTGCAAGCCTTTTAAATACCACTGAAAATGTGCCTTGGAAAAAGCCTCAGTTTAGAGTACCTTTATGAGCCATCTCTGTCACTGTGCATTTTAATCTTTATTTTTCTGCAACGTTATTTCATTGATTAAAGATTTTGTTGTGATTAGAAAGTCTTCACAGATATATTGAATCGTCATTCAAAAAATAATACACAGAACAATGCTCAGTTGACATTATTCACAATAAGTGTGTGTAGTTGACAAAGTATTGAGGCATAGGAGCTTGGGATCCCTTGTGGAATGGTGCGAGAACACTGTGTAGAGGTGGCTCAGTTTCAGTACAGACACTTGTTATGGAAGGAATATTCAGTAGTCTTCCCCTTGCCATTTGTCTCATAGAAAGCTGCTCTGTTTGCTAGTGTTTTCAAACTTTTGAAACCTGTGCAGTTAACTAAGCGGAACATTACATCTGATAGCGCTGACTCTCTGTAGCTTCTTGTCAGTGAAGAATGTCTGTATTTTGCCGTGTGATAATGAACGGTGCATACAATGAAATATGCTAGCAATTTTTATTTCTCCTTTAGCACTGAAATGCAGCATTTAATTTCCTTATCTGTCTATGGCTGTAGAAAACAGTCTTGTAAATAGACACTCAACTGCATTGGAGAAGAAAAGTTTCAAGGACATTTTTATTTTTAAATTAAATAAAATTAGGGTGCAATCCTATGGTTGCTAGTCAGCAGCAAGGATAGGTAGGTTCCTGGAGAACCAACCTCCACCCCCTCCCACATTGCCTTGTAGGCAGTGTGGATCGGCCCCGCGCTCAGAAGGGCAGCGCGGAGCAGGGGAAACAGCATTCCCGGGGGTGGGGAGGTCGGAAGTGCTGGTATGACACATCCTATGTGTCATCCAGCTGCCCCTTCCCACACTCCGAGGTCCCGTGGCTAGACAGCTGAAATTGGCTGTCTAGCTGCAAAAGCAGGGCAGTGGGAGCAAGGAGGAGATCCGCTCCTCACCACTCCTCCCACCCTGCACTGGATAGGCGGTTACCCCTGGGCTTGAGGCGACCGCTGATCCGCATAGGATTGCTTCCCTCATTACATTTCTATACTACCCAATACTGAAGCTCTCTGGGTAGTTCACAACAGTTAAAACCTTAAAAAACAAGATGATAAATACAGTATAAAAGTTTTAAATTACAGTACAAAAATAAAAAGAACCAAAAAGAACCCAGAAGTAGTGCAGATAAGATGAGTAACTCTTTCTTGTTCCATCCAACTAGCTTGTTTCCCAAACTTGAACGGGTGTATCTGAGATTCACCTGATCAAGTTTGGGAAACAAGTTAGTTAGATGGAGTGAGAAAGAGTTATTCGTCTCAAGTGGCACCCAGCATGGGGCACCACTTAAGACGAGAGATCCATTCCCGCTCCATCTGACTAGCTCGTTTCTCTTCTTTGAACAAGTGTGTCTGTGAGCCACTTGAGCAAGAGAGAAAACAGTGGCTATATGGATAGACCCCACTCAGCAACAGATGTTTGAATCTCAATTTAGTGTTTTGGGCTTCAAGAATTAATTTATATGGATTGTGGTCTCTGAAACCCTCTTCAAGCTGAATAACACAAAGTGGAACCACAAAATAGATATTGCTTCAACAGTATTAGAGAAGAACAAATCTTTGTAATGAAGAAACTAGGACAACACTTTACTACATACAATGTAATTAGGATGAAATGGTGGCTTAACATATTTCTGTTCTTTTCAACCAGCAAAGCAGTCATCATTAAGATCTTATAGTTACCTATCTGGCAAGCATAGTTTGCAGAGCCTATGTAATCATGCTTGGTAGTCTTCTTGTTCTCCCAGGATCTCTCTGGGCAATCAGATCAAATACTTGCTTTTTATAATCCTTACGTTGATGACCTCACCCTAAGTTTTGTATGTGGTCATACCACTACTCCTATTTCCTCCAATGGAGCCAGGTTTGCTATTGACACCTTAACACCTAGATGAAGGCATCCCTGCTAAGCTAAGCAGCTCTCTGCTTCCAGTACTTAACCAACCCACTTGTGGCAACCTTCCTCCATTTCCAAGAATGCTTTCCATTACTCACGGTTATCTCACAACACACACAGAACAAATCACATTACTAATCACTTACAGTTAGCATACATAGGTTATTATGAATAGCACTCCTATGAAATACAGTTAATTCTTATCAACAATACATGTTACATTCATACTCTATAACACAATGATTTAAAATACAGTACCAGATAGTGATAGGCTACATTGACATATCCTAGGTTACGTTTTTTACTCACATAAAAGTATGATAGAATACTGGGACTGACTTTCCTCACATGGTGTTAACTGTAGCTGGTATGCCAGTGTTTATATGAAGGAGCCTCTAAGACAAGGAGAACTGCGTCTATGAATGTCTTGGTGCTGCCTCAGGTGAGCTCCCTGCTGCTAGGGCAAGCTGAAGTTCTCCTTTGAAACTAGTAGTTTGTTTTTTCTGCTGGAGATGACTGTATATATGAACATGCAAACTAGTGTTTGACTAGAAATTAATGATTGCATTTTTTTTACCACTAGCTTTCCCATTGTCTGAACTAGATAAATAGAAATGGTTTGCTAATCAAAATTAAATGATGAAGATCAGCCAGAAGAATAAGAGACACTCATCATTTGGTAGCAGTACTAGGAAGATTTAATTGGATCCAGAAGTGCCACATGCTTTAGCAAGTCTTGTATCAGGAGAGGGTTTAAGAATTGGGCAGAAGGTCTCAAGATAATGTCAGATTTACAGCAGAACCAAATTAGTTTTGGTATTCTTGTATTAATTCACTCCAGATGGAGGAGATTATAACATGTAGTATGAGTGGAAGCTGTATAGAAATGGTTTTAAGCATGACCTGTTTTCCTAGAAGAATGTGCCGCATCTGATTCCTTGGTCTTTCAGAACTGATTTGAATGGTATTTTAAGAGTTGAAAAACTTCATTTGTCCCTTTAAATTAGAATTGGAGTTGGAAATGTAAAGGGAAAAGCATTTTGCAAGTGCTTTGGATAGAAGTTTATTATATGGATGTAGATTCAAATTGCACATTATTTTACATTTTTGTAAACATTCTTGTAATATTAATATGGCCCATTAGCATGATCAGATATACGGGGTGGGGTTATGGAAGATAGAAAAAAATGCCCACCTTGTTCATGTTTATGAAGTATAGTGGAGCTGTTTACTTAAATGATGTAACTTCCAAGCACCTGGGTATATTGAGGTTTTTAATTTTCTTTTCTGTATTTATAGCACTGCAAGAATATAGGGCTTTCAGTTTTTTTGAGAAGTAAATATTTTTGTAGTCAGTATGAAGTATGGTTAGACCAACATTTCTCTAGAGCCTGTCTACGAAATAATATCTGATTTGTTACAGTTTAACTATATCCTGCCTCCAAGCTCACTTTATCCCTATGAGGTGGGACATATTTGAGAGTTAGTAACCCAAGGCCACCCAGGGATCTTTATAGCTTGAACTCACTTCTCTCCAGCCAAAGCCCCTCACTCTGTCCACCTTATACCTGCATTGAACTATTCCAAGTCTAGTTGGTAATCCCTCCTCCTTGCATAATAACTTTTGATTAGTGTGGAAAACAAGATCCCCCTTTCTGGGAGTGGCTTGTTGAGAAGCACAGATAATCTGGGTGTTGATAACTTAGAAACATTATCCAGAGTTACTTTGCCTGAATGAACCTTCTTGTGTGGCACCTGCCATAGTTTGCAAAACCTATGTTATGATGCAGGACAAATAAGTAGCATGCTTCAGAGGTCTTCTGTATGCGTTCATTTTATTGAATAACGTGAGCACAGTTCATTATGCTTTCTTGGTAACTTGCTGCATATGTTTGTGGCTTTTGTTCATTGCTAATGATTAGGAGAACTTTCAAGTTTGGGAATGAGCCATACAAGTTTTTTTGGGTTTTTTTAATACAATGAGAATTTAGACTCTTGTTGATTTCATTCTGCATCTTGAGATAGCTGTTTATGCTGTTTTAGTAACTCAGGAATTACCAAATCTGTATAGGTTAGTAGATATTTTCTTCTATGTTATTTGCCTATCTTTCTTATTAATATTTCCCAGATGTAAGGAGCTGAGAAATTCTTTGTTGGGTATGGCAGATGCACATTATCTGGCTTATGTTGGATTTCCCCCACACACATACCTTTCTTTTCTATATTTGTAGGAACCACCACTTATGTGATAATTGAAGCTGCCTGTTAAAAGTGGTGTAATACTACAGAAATATTTGAATATTTCCTAATGGCGTTTCTGAGTGAACCTTTCATACTCGGGAGCAGAAATGGCTGGCATCTGAATGTAAAATTCATATATCTTGTGTGATTCCCATGATTATGAACAGGACAGCTTTGCTAAATTAACATGGCACATTCCACAGTTTCTGTTTTCATTGTATCAATTACAAATGCTTTCCTGGCTCTGGTATACTTTACAAAATTTAATACTGTTCTAAGCTTTTAAAAATGATTTTTCAGCATGACTTTATAATCCTAACAAGCAGATTTGTTTTCTTTAAAGCCCTTGCTCTCCAAGACACATTATCTTTTATATGCCTATAATAGGCCTAAATTTCCTAAGATGCTCTTGCTCAAACAGTCACATTTTAGACTACAAATCTTAGCCTATGTCTTGATAACCCAGAAATGTCATAAATCAAATAGGGAAGAGGGATTAAATTCTAATAGGTATACGATAATGGGAAAAATAGTCTGTGTAAGTGATATGTGCCTGTGAAAATATCTTTCTTATTATATCTATGTTAGGAGAGTAGGGAGAAATTGATTAGTGTTGAATGTGGGAAGTATATGAAGAAACTATCACATGCACATGAGAATCCTCTGTGTATAGCCAATTTTTTTTAAAGCAACAGTTTTCTTCTATTGTAGGGGTGGGCAGCCCATAGGCTGCATTCAACCCTTGATAGCCACCTGTGTGGCCTGCTGTGGGTGCCTGGTGCTGCTACCATGCTGCTGTCTGTCCTCCCCTGTTCCCCCACCCCCGGTCTGGGGATGACTGGAAAAGAGGGTACATGAAGAAAGTCATCTCCAACATGCTCTTTCCTAGGGTAATCAGCCTCCTGGCAGCCCACCAAACAGCTGATTGGTGGATTATTTGGAGCCTGATTGCTGTGGGAAAGAAGGCATGTATGGATGACTGTCCCTACATGACTCTTTCCCAGCATGATCAGGCTGCCAACACCTCAGTTGTACTGGGAAAGAAGGTGAATGGGGAGAGTCATCGTTACATGCCTGCTTTTCCAGGAGGATGGCTGAGCGAGGTTAAAGCTTCTCCTCTCAGCAATCTGGATCAAGTTCACTGGATTGGCAGGGACACTTTAACCTCACCCCATCTCAGCAATCCTACTCAGCATTGCTGGGGTGGGGAAAAGGCTTTAACCTTGATCCAGTCCCAGAGATGGGGATGAAGATCATTTGGAGAGTGTGCAGGGGGGTTAGCTATCGCCAACCCCAGCAATCCTGCTCAGGATCACTGGAAGGAAGGAGGGTGAGTTAAAGCCTCTCTCTCAGTGAACACTCTCAGTGAACACACTCTCTCTCAGGGTGTGTGTGTGTGCGCGCGCGCATGCGTGCATGTGCCAATACCACCTGCTGCCCTTGGGGCTGAAAACATTGCCCTTTTCATAGTAAAGGTAGCAAAGTTTGCAGATGACAACAAGTACTTCATTATGTTGAAGATCCAAACAGGCTACAAAGAGCTCGAAAAGGATCTCCAAACTGGACAACAAAATGGCAAATAAGGTTTAGTGTAAATAAGTGTAAAGTGATGCACATGTAGAGCATCTCTACACCCTGGAGGTTGACGATGTCATCTAAAGGACCCGGAAACTTCCATGAATAACCAGTCTCAATAGCGGGATAAAAGCTCCATGTGAAGACGCCCTTAGACAAAACATCCTAACCTCACATATAGACTACTGTGGTCTGAACTGGCAGTGACTAGTATTCCCAAGATCTCTTTTCTTGACGTTTAGATAGTTCGCTGAAAACATCAGCTTGATGTATGGCAGCTGTGAAAGGGCTTGTTTCATGGCAGGTGTGATAAGGAAAGGGACTGAAAGCATGATTACTGGTATCATGATGCCTTAATATAAATCTGTGTTGCAGCTGCACGTGGAATACTATGTACAGGTAGGACCTTATCTCAACCCCCAAAGGATATTGTAGTACTGGACAAGGTAGGGGAAAGTGCAACCAAAAGATCAACCTGTGTGCAGTTGCAGCACCTTCCCTGTGAGGAAAAACTAAAACATTTGGGGTTTTTGAGTTTAATACAAAAGAACATGGGGTAGGGTTGGCGGGAAAAACGGTAGAAATGTACCGTTTATATGTTAAAATTGTACATGGCATGAAGAAAATGGATAGGAAGCTCTTCTGTTTAAGTCTAGAACTTGGTGATGACATTGATCCAATAGAACAGAGTTGGGTTGCCTTTTTTTGCTCTCCCTACCGAATTTGCTGCTGCGGTGGCAAAAAAGCAGCCCAGTGGCAAAAAATTGTGATTTTTCTTTAAAACAAGGCATACGTGGACCATGCACTTTGTTTTGAAGCAGAATAGTGCTCCCGGAACCTGGTTTTGCTTCAAAGCAGACCATGCCTTACTTTAAAGAAGAAACATTGCTAGTTTGCCTCCGTTCTGCCAAATTTTGGTGATGCAGCAGTGGGGGGCAGGGGTACGCACTCCTGGTGGGTTTTTTTTGGGGGGGGAATTGCCCCCAGACTGCCAGAAGTTACCACCCCGACAGTAAATTCACATCACACAAAACATGGTAAATTTTTACACAATGGATAATGAATTAATTATGTTTATATACTGCTGTATTCCAAGGAGCTCAAGCTGGCTTACATTGTATACACATATACTTTTATTCTCACACCAACCCTGTGAGGAAGGATAGACTGAGGGAAAGTGACTAGCCCAAGGTCACCCAGTGAGCTTTATGGTTGATTAAGGATTTGAATACAGGTCTCTCCAGTCCTAGGCCCTGTTTCCATGAGAACAGAAGGAGAAGGAAAGAGTGGCTTACTCGCATTTTTCTAGGAGCTGCTTTTGGTCCAGGCAGGGCTCCATGGGGGTGTGCATCACCCCATTTTTAGTTGTTTCTCCTAACATACTTCCAGGTAGGGTGTGGGCAGGTGGAGTGAACATTAACTGAGTGGCAGGGGCTGCTCAACCAATAAGAGAGGCTCTCCCCCTTCCAGGCTCTCCCCCTCTTTCTCCCTACGGAAGGTGCAGATTAGAAGTAATTGCTTCTGATGCGTACAAGAGAAGCCTCCTAACGAGCCCCAATCTTTCTATCCTGTTGCTGCGCTTGATTGCTGTAACGAGGGTGGGGGATGAATTTCTTCTGATGTGGGCATTTGGTAGAGAAGCCTCATTGAACACAATGTTACTTCTGAGTAGACAGTAATTGGTTTGTGCTGGGAATCACAGGGGCAGGAGACAGGAAACACCCATTGACCGGGGTCACGGTGAAAGGCACACCCCTGGGCAGGGCTAGCATACCCGAGGTCAATGCGGAGGTTGGGACACACAGCAATTATACTGGGGAGAACCCGACTTGAGGAAAAGAATCGGACTTTAAGCAGTCTCAGGAAATCCGGTTTTTCCCTGATAAGCTTTGGGGTGGCTGCTGGATGGCCACAACATCATCTATTCCTAATGACCTCAACACGCAGCTGGCTTGAAGTAAATTGCTGGTGGAAACATACCTCAGTCTGACACTCTAACCACTATACCACATTGCTTTTCATACATAATGTATGCATGGCTACTGACTTAGATGGATTTAAAAGGGGATTAGACAAATTCATCAATATTAGTTGTATGCCAGTGAATATCAGTTGCTGGCAACAACCATAAGCCTTGCCTATGGGGTTCCCAGAAGCATCGAACTAGCCACATCCTTCATCTTTTGATGGTGCACACTAGTCCTAAGCATGTTTGTTATGATGGAAGTATCTCTGTGTTCAATAGGCATTAGTGTGTGTCAAGTAAGTGCAGTACTGTAACTGCTTTTTCTTCTGTTAATTCATATTTGGCTGCATTTGCACAAAATTGTAAGCCACAGTTAATAAGAATTCTGGCTTATTGGTAATGAGCATATATGCTAGTGCACGCTGCTTGATCGCTTCCATTTGGCTCCTCCTGCAAGCAGGAGCACCTAAAGTAGGCAGGAATGTACCAGCAATAGAAACTTCACATTAGGTCCAAAGTCGGACTCTGGCTTGTTGTTCCTGTGACAAACCAGGATCCAGAAGCCAACTATAAACCCTGGTTTGAAACTCTAGCTTTTAGAGGAGAGACAAGGTTTGGCCATAACACTATGTTTTCTATTGCTAGTAAATTCTTAGTTACTCTAACCAGCCGTTCACAACCGCATGAACTGCAACTTGCATCATTCCCACCCATCAACATGCTGGCTGGGAATGGTGGGAATTGCACTCCAATACATACGGTGGGCATGACAGTGGAGAAGGCTGCTCCAGCTGCTCACACTTGTAGGAGGGGCCAGCAGGAGCAATGGGGCAGAGAACACCAGCACACTTGCTCTTTAACAATAAGCCAGAATTTCCAGCAATTCTGGGTTTTACTGATTTGTGTGAATGCAGTAATTATGAAACATAAAGGTTCTGAGCCTACTCAAAAGATTCCTGCAACCCACCTCACAGGGTTGTTGTTGTGAGGATAATGGAGAGGAGGTGGATAATGTAACCCGCCTTGGGTTCCTTGCAAGAGGAAAAAAAAAGGCGGGGTATAAATGCAATAAAATAAAATAAAAATAAAATAAAATAAATAGCCAACTAGAAACATTGCCAATAAGATCTGGAGTTAAAGATTTGTGAAGGAAATCATTTCTGGAAGCTGGAAAGGAAATAGAGTCCCACTAAATTTCAAGAGACTCTCCTAGCAAATTACAATATCTAAATGGGTGCCAATATAGAAACCAAAAGAAAAGTTTGGCTTAGTTACAGTACTCTTCTGCAGTATTTGTCTTGGCTTCCTCATGCTCTAAACCAGGAAGCAGTTTAGCTGTGTTTCTCTCTTTACATGCATTTCTTGCCTGGTATTTGAATACAACATAAATCTGTTCTGTACAGAAGAAAGGATGTTCTCTAGCATAATACAACTAACTGCCAAGCCTTGTCAGAATTTCTCAAAAAGCAAGGTTTGCTGTCTTGCTTATTTGTTTTGTTTTATTAAAGGAAGCTGTGGTTTATAGGAATAGTCAGGGATCTGAATACTGTTAGACATTTTATCTTTGTATTTGCTGAGGATAGAGTAAGGCTTTGGAAAGATTACTGCAGTTCCCTGTATACATTTTCTTCTCAATGTCTGCTGAATTGCTTTGTTAGTATGAAATCTGTAGAGAAAAATGTGTTTGCATGTGAAGAACAAAGGTTCATGATTGTAAAATGGGAAACTACTCCTTAAAGCATCCCTACCAAGGTGATGTTCCAAGGAGGCAATCAGCGTCCAACCCATTGCCATCTCAATTAATAGTGGAACAGAATAAATTTGTGTGCTATAATCATCATCATCACAATCCTCCTCCAATTTATGAGTCACCCTATAGCCAAACATTTCAGGGTGACATGCACAATAATATTGCAAAACCAGGGATCAAAAACATAAAAATAATATTTTTTAAAATGAATTTTTAAAAAAAGATGAGACAACTATCTGAATAGCTAAAAAATGGAAAAAAAAGATTTAAAATGCAGCATTAAACATAATTAAAAATAAAACAACCTAAACATTATTTTAAAATGTGGTGGCCCCCACTCTGTGGAACTCCCTCCCTAGGGAACTCCATCATGCCCCCTCTTTAATGAGCTTCCGTCGTGCATTAAAAACGCTGTTGTTCAGGCAGGCATTTGGGGTGGGTTAGGGTATTTTAGAAAATGTTTTTATTGTAGAATTTTATTGTTTTAAACTGTTTTTATTGTATGTTGTACATCGCCCAGAGTGGCTGGGTGACCAGCCAGATGGGCGATTAATAAATTTAATAATAATAATAATAATAATAATTGGATTGTAATGTTTTTCAGAGGCTTTCTCTACTGGTGGCCCAGGATATGTTGCTGTACAATATAAATATACACATTTAAGAACTTACACAGTGACTTGCTTTTAAAATTCTGTGGGAATGGCTTCATTACATTCTTACCAAATTATTCAAGATATTAATTTAAGATTGATTTTTTTCCTAGCTGGGTTCTCTTGTCTTTTCTGCCCACCCCCCTACTGGAATGTACAGATACAGTGATGAAAATGGCCACTTTTAATTAAAAGGCTGAAGAGGCTCAAATTATAAATCCTGGGTTTAGGCCACACTCAGAGGCTACTGTCAGACAAATTGCTTAAGAACAGGCACCTTGAGAATGACTATTTACATTGTTGCAGAAGGGCTGATAAGTGTCTTGTGCACAGGCCAAAGGCTGTTGCCCATTAGGAACAGATATATATGGTGAAATCAAATTCAAAATAATAGTAAAGGTCAGGTTGGTTCAGACATGCATGTTTATACAGGGCTGCAGCATCAGATACTGACATGCATATGCCAATGTTATGTCACCACACAGGATTTCAGACACTGGATTTTCAGTGGAGTAGGTTCAGCCATCGAGCTGTGCTGAAAAATCAAATGAAAAAAAAACTGTACCTACTCTTCCTTTCTTGATCAGACATGCTCCTTTTGTAGTCTGCTTCCCAGAAAACATAGGTCAGATCTACATCTTGTGCCGTATCATTACGACCCCATCACGGTAACGCTATATCCCTCTTGCGCATTTATACATCATAGGACACACAATGACATTTGTTGCAGTATTTTGGGTAATGTGGAATGAAAAGCAGGAAATAACACTACCAAAGCAGTATATCAAATGTGTAATGTGCCCCAACAGTTATCAGTGCACTTCAATACCGCTATAAAGCAATAGTGTAGATCTAGCCATAGTCACTAATAAATGGTTTGTTGAAACCCATTTCTGCTTGGTATTATTGACAAACTCCTATTTACATCCTAGTTCTAAAAAATAGTGCCTTTTTCTTCCTGCTTTGTTTAATGGTGATAATGAATTTTATAATCTGTCCCATTAATGAAGGCAGTTGTATTTTTGTACTTGTGCTTGGATACCACCAATTCTCTTGGTTTGCAGTCCATATGCTGGTATTGAGCCCAAACACCTTGGGAAACGGGCATGTAAATGGGAAAAATTTGGTTGAGAACTCCCATGGCTTTAAACCATAATAGGGAAAGCTTCTTTAGCCAACTATCCATTTGCTTTCATTGCTGTTCTCCAAAGAAAGGCTTCACTGGGAGGAGCTCTGTATTTTGTTGTGTGAATGAGATCCTTGGATTGATAAATTCTTGCCTGTTTAGTATTCATTTATATGAATAAGGTTGCAATTCTATGTGGACTCGGAGGCGACTGCCTATCCAGTGCAAGGCAGGCGGAGTACAGAGGGGATCTTCTCCTCTGTGCTCCGGCTGCCCTGCACTCGCAGCTAGATGGCTGATTTTGGCTGTCTAGTCACAGGACCTTGGAGTGGGGAGCGGGGGGGGGGAGGCCAGGCAACCCATAGGAAGTGTCACACCGCCCCTGGGAACGCCCCCTTTTTCCTGCTCCGCACTGCTCTTACAAGCGCAGACCCTGGGGTGAACAGTGCCTCTTACGAGACAGCAGGGGCGGGGGGTGGGGAGGCAGTTCCCAGAAACCGACCAATCCTATGGCCGTCTAGCCACTGTCTAGTGGCCATAGGATTGCGCCCATAATTCCTCATATAAAGAAATAGTATGTATGTATGTATGTATTTATTGTAATATAAATACTATTTATTTATACGAGGAAGCAGTGCATGTATAAAACAATGTGCCTCATTTGGAAGGTGCATTTTTAAAAGTGGTAATAATGACATAAAATGACCAAGAGGGGTATTTGCTTGGTTTTTCCCCTGTACCTTCCAGATAAAAATACATTACTATAAATAGTGGTGGTTCTAAATATGTTGGTATTTGCTGCCACCGGCATCACCATCACTTTCCAGCTCTGAGTACATTTTTATTGGTTGACTTCCCTGCTTTGTTCATTCTGCAGATGGAAAGGAAATTCTTAAAATGCAAGAAGATGTTGACAAGCTGCATGGAGGGTTGAGGCCTACCACTTGTGCTTTAGATCCTTACCCTTCCTGGGTAGTGAAATCTCCAGGGTTAGGCTTACAATATGGTCAATGCCTCATTAAAGGATGGGGTTGTTCCAGTGATCCTGAAGAAGTAATGAAACCACTCCTGAAGAAGCCAGGCCCTTGGCTATGAAGAATCTACCATTTCTGAGCAAGGTCTTGGAGTGAGTTGTGACATGTCACTGCAGGCAGTTTCTGATGACACTGATTTAGATCCATTCCAGTCTGACTTCTTGTCTGGATTCGGGCCAGGAAGCGGTGGGTGATTTCTGCTGGGGAATAGATGGCAACTGGATGGGACAGAAACTAGTGGCTGGCTTATGCCAGGGAATGGATGGAGAATGTTTGACCCTGTTGGATCTCCTGGACTTTTTAGCAGCTTTTGATACCATTTTCATACCATTGACCATGTTATCTTTCTGGGCTATCTCTCTGACATGGGACTTGGAGGCATGGCGTTGTGGTCTGACTTAAAAATATTTAGCTGTTGCTCTCTCTCTCTCTCTCTCTCTGTGTATTTTAAATTGTAATTGCATTTTCATGTTTTGTAATTTTGTAAGCCACTTTGTGAGGGTAGTCTGAAAGGGTAATTTCAATTTATTTATTGAAATAAATTCATTTATTTAAATAATAAATGAAAAGATCCCAAAATAAATTCTCATGAAATCTGTGTGTCAGTTTGATTAGCATTTTATGGGAAAATAAGGGAAAAAAGTTCATCAAGTACAGTTTAGCCCCACAGCCAAATAATTTAAACTCCTAATGTCTCATGCAGGTTATCTGTATCCTAATTTCAATGAGGATTTTTTTAGCTGAGCTGCTAAGATGTAACAGCCTGCTAGATTTTGAATAAATGGCAAAGGGAGAACAAAGAGGTATTTGTGACTCTAAACATCTCAGCACTCCAATCAATATTTTATTACTATTATACAAAGAAGTGCATAGGAACCACTTGAGTGCTCATCTCCTAAGGCCAATTGGTAGACAGTCTAATAAGCAGATGCCAGGCACTGTGGCACAGAAAACATGTACAGGCACACCTCAGGCTTCTTGTTTTATAGGTTGTGTTTGTTTATGTATGTGTGTTTGTGTGTATGTGCATAGCTTGTAAATATATTAGGCGGGTTTTTTTGGTCAGTATCTGAGCATGAAGCTGAAAAAGCCAAGATTGTTGACCTGTGTTTTATATGTAGCCTTTGTAGTTCTCTCATAGTTGACTATTTTAAAAATAGGTCAACATTCTGCTTAATTTAGAATGGAGTGGTGCCCTCCAGATGTTTTGGACTATAACTCCCATCATCCCTCAGTATTGGTCATGCTGGCTGGGGCTGATAGGAGCAGGAGTTTAAAACACCTGGATAGCATCATGTTGGGGAAGGCTGATTTTGATCAAGGAACTATAAAGCATTTCCTTATGAAGGCCAGACATGTGAACAGCCCCAGTGTAAAGAACTATGTAAAAAGGGGGTTGCGCTATGTATCTTAAGCAACATTTCCAAAATATAACCATAGAATTTCCAGGTTACCTGATTCTGGTGTTCTGTTTGCTGTCTGGGTGAAGTTTTGCTATGAATAGCTCTGCATTGGTTTCTTGCCATTGTTGTATGTATTGCAGTATTGTATTTGTGGCTGTATTTTATGTGCAGTGTTTAAATATTCTGCCAAGTTTTGACAGGTTTTAGGTTTTGTTCGTTCTTTATTTTGTTGCTAGCTAACGTTAAAGGTGGGATATAATTTTTTTAAAAAATAAGGTTTGGCCTGTTCCTGATTTGTTCTGGCTCAGCTTAAAGTGGTATTGTAGTGGACTGTTATTTGTTTTATACTGAAACTTTTCACACTTTAAAATATCTCTCTCTGTGTGTGCATTTGCCCGCGCACGTGCACGTGTGTCTCTCTGTTTCTATATAGGTGCGCGCGCACACGCACACACACACACATATATAAAAATAAATTTTAATTTTATTAAAACTATAATTCTGGTGGTCATTTGTTTTGTTTTGGAGTGCTGTATCATCTGCATCGCATCGCCTGCATATCAATTAAGAGAAATATAGCTACATAAGGAGTGTTCTCTTTGTCATGTGGCATGGAAAGACCAACAGGCCACAGGGCAGATGGAAAGTAGCTGCTGGGATCTATTGGATGCGTAAAGGCTGAGAAAAAAATGATTTTAATGTTTTGCTAAGAAAGCAAAAGGGGGAGCAGTGCAGGATATCTAACGAGAAGTTGGCAGTTGTACACGGAAACCTTACACACATTAGGTACAATAACAAAGTGGAAAAGGAGCTTTGCTAGGATGGTAGGAGGCGGACGTAGTATTGGACTTGTATACAAAAACAATATTGATGAATGTGAAACATAAGCTTTTACAAGACCTTAGAGTTTGCAACCATTACGTTAACAACAGATGAGGACTTTTTGAATGGACTAGTAAAGCTTGTATGGATGAAATTTTTATTTAAGTTACTAATGAGTCACTTCTTATGAGGGCACCTATAAAGACGACAAAGTGGAAATATTACAGCCATTTTACATCAAATATAAATAGGAGAAGCAGAATAGTCTTAAAGAAAGATCAACATGAAGACCACTACTTTCTCCAGTAATTATGGATTTTTTATAAATATCCCATTGTTTTCTCAAAACTGTGTAATCCCTCACATTGTCATATTCAGGAAAAGCACAGGCTACTTTTAAGGACAGTATTAGCGTGTTTGCATTAAATCGTCAGCAGGGGGTTCCGCTAAGCAACATCTTCCGTCCTTAATTCTCCATGCCATTGGTCAACAGCAATACTCGTATCACAGCAATACTCCAATCATAAGAAGTGCCTTCCAGATGTTTTAGATTACAATTCCCGTAATCCTTGATTGGCCATGCTGCCTGGGGCTGATGGGAGAACATCAGGGTGCCCACCCCTGTTCTATATTGTGCCTTCACAACTAGCATCTTGTACAGCATTTCATTTTAAAAGTGCCGAGTTTTTGATGTAAATAGGTAATGGGTGTCCTGCTTATTCTGAGACAAGACTGTTACAACCTTTAAAAAAATGGACTTCCCTGTGTTATTTTCTTTTTATTAGACATTAGAATGTTTGCTAGACATTCATCTACTTTACATTTCATAGAAAGGATGAAAATAACTGACTCATCTCAAATCCGGTGTGATTCAGTTCCTTTGACAATGGATGAGAAAGATAATTTTATTTTTGGAAAAAGCCTATTTCACGATAGCTAAGTATTCTTTATAAAGAAAGGGAGTGGTTATTTGTGGTTAAAAGTTTCTAGGATAGTTTCCCACAGAAGATTTCAATATTATGAAGCCACAGCCACACCCTGTCTTGAAGAACATATGTGGAACATGATATACTAAGTCAGCAGAGTCTTAGATGTGGTACTTCCTCTTGGGGCTGCTGCCTGGAGAAAAGGCATGTCTGAGTGCAAAAAATCTCCAAGAGAAATCAGATTAAATCTAGTTTCTAGGCTGGCTGAAGGGGTTTGGGCCCAATATCCAACTGAAGACAGGGCCACTGGCAGGTAAAGCTTAAAAATTAGACTGGAGCTCCACATTAATGCTGTGAACACATTTCCAAATATACCTTTACTGAGATAAAAGGAATTGGAGAGAGACATCCCCTTGCCTGTTGATTCCCTCCTGCAAATGTTGCCTTTCCCAACCGTGCTTTTCCCCAACCATGCTTATTTCTAGTTTAGAATATTAGTAGGGCTGGGCAGTGATTTTCAAAAGGAGTGTATATGTGAGAGGGTGGAATTGGCAGGCAGACAGGGCCAGATGTAGGGGGAGAGGTGTCAGGTTATCTCCTGGGGTGCTGAGCTTAGGGGGGGTGTCTCTCATAGCTATTCAATTATCCATTCAGCAATGGAAACAAATAGTACAAAGAGGACATCTTCACTTGTAAAGCAACCTGCATGCCAGCATTTTTGTAATGTGTGGGAAAATGTGCAGCTTCAGTTTCCATTGAACAAAAGGTATGCCTCGATATATGAGTGATCAGATTCATGTATGCCAGTTATCAAATCTGTTTGACAGGGATAAATCATGCATGCAAATCATATATCAAAGTTGTGAAATGGACTTGCATATAAAACAAAAAATAAGGTATTCAAAAGTTCAACAGATGGAGGGGGTGGGGTCCTGAAGGCTGCCATTTGATCTATTGCAGGCCCTGCAGGATATGCACCTTGTTCTGGCTGCAGATTCTTCCTTGAAAATGCCCCCTCTCCCATGCAGGAATATTGAGAACTGTCTGCTTGTAAACAGATGTGAGGGGAATGCAGTACCACACACAAAAGGCATGGGGGAACTGGAGTGTTGTGAGTAAAGGTAGAGCTTGAGTGTTTGTTCAGTCAAGGCTGCTTTCATGATGAGTGCATCAGGTACCCCACCTCATCCATTGAGTTGTGCTGAAACTGAGAGGGACTTTTCTGTGATGTGTTGAGGGACAAAGGTGTGCCATACAATCCCTGTTCCTGGCGTAGATCATCCAACAAGGTGACTAAAGCAGTTGGTCCTATTCTGGAAGCTCCAGCAACTTGCCCAAGACTGACTGAAATTATCCAGTATGGTGGGGATATAGAGAGGGTCTTTTTTAAAGCAAATTCCTCACAATTGCCTCCTTCAGGCATGATAGAATCACACCCTGTTGTAAAGAGGTGTTCACCACTATCCATATGAATATTGGAGTCTCCCCCTCCCCCCTGCCCAGCCACTTTTATTAGCCAGGAAGAGCAATGGTCAAGCAAAAGGCATGGTTGGTCTTGCCTCTCTAAGGATGCTATCCACATCCTCAGGCAGTACAAATTAGAAGTATCCATTATAACTGGGCAAGCAGAAGGCAAAGTTACACTAACTGGACCTGTATTAACAGTGCCCTCCTAGTCAGCATGGATATAACTGATTTAATCTACCACGTGTTGTACAAATTAGTAACCACGGGCTGTTGAGTGCTCCACATTTTCTTATTGTGGGTCAGAATGTAATAGGACTTTGAGCACCCAAAAACTCTCTGAACAGCTCTATGTGGACTTGATGGCTTTTCCTATCATGTAAAGTAAGTTCCCTTTTTAACAGTATCTGCAAATTTAGTCTGGAGGAGGCTTGTTTAAAATATTGGTCTTTCCAAAAGGAAAGGAAATGCCTCTGAACGCATTTACTTGCTGGCAGTAAGAGCTTTAAGCTACAATATGCTAGTATTTTTGTATCTCCCCCCGTTTGCCTTTGGCCCCACCCCCTTTCCATTACATTATGCCCACCCCTGAGAGTTTCTCTGAAACTGAACTTGGCCCTCAAGATGGAATAGATTCCCACCCCTGGTCTAAAAGTACGAACAATATGAGTTTTATGCCTGGGGTTGAAGCTCTGATTTAACTGAACTATCATGACTTTTCAGGCCAATGTACTCCAAGCAAACTGCTTAGAGACTTCATTATATTAAGTGATACATTATTTTATTTATTTAAAACATTCATTCATTCAATTTATATCCCGCCTCTTTTCCTCCCTAAGGAACCCAAGGTGGCGTACATAATCCTCCTCCATTTTATCCTCACAACAACAGCCCTGTGAGGTGGGTTGGGCTGAGAGTCTGTGATTGGCCCAAAGTCAGCCAGTGAGCTTCCATGGCCGAGTGGGGACTAGAACCCAGATTTCCCGACTACCAGTCCAACACTCTCACCACTACACCACACTGGCTCTGTATCCCACCCTGTATCATTAAGATATCAGGGCAGTGTAGAGATAAAATCAATTGAAGCAGTATAAAACAATAAATAATTTAAACACCTAAAAACATTAAACCATTAAACAAGTGAATACCAGTTAAAATCTAAAACAATACAGCAGTTAAAACAGTGTGCTACTTTAGGGAATGCATTTAGCCCTCAAAGGCTTTGGTAAAAAGCCATGTTTTTACTTGGTGCTGAAATGAGATTAATGTCTGCGCTAATCGGGCCTCCAAGGGGAGGGCATTCCACAACTGGGAGGTCACAGCAGAGAAGGCCCTCTCCCACGTCCCACCATAGTGTTTGTCTCGCAATACATAACAATGAAATTAACAAATAAATAATAGCAGATTTGAATGTTCTTACTGTATTATCCACTGTTGCTATGTGTCAGGAGCGCCCTAGCGGCCTCTTTCAGTACACTCCAATAGCCAACTCAAGACACAGACAAAAGGATTCTTTTCAAGGCTTTAATCCTTTTACAACTTAATGACTCTTTCAGATGCTAATCACCAGCAACTAAGCAATGAACAGCAGAGTAGCCTATGCTCCGGGTAGGCAGTTGGTCCCCATTTGAAGGAGAATCACTTGAAGACCCTGAACTTATGGGCTAGGGAGAGTTCCTCCCTCTTTCCCTTGGGTCCATGGGACGCGACCGTTGCTTGTGTGCCAAACGGGCGCTACGCCTCCTTTCCGCGCCCTCCATCGCTCGTTGCTCTCTGCGTCGAGCGTCTAGCAAGCCCCCCTCCTGCACTCTCTCACTGCCAGGGTCACTATCTATCTCAGGAATGCTGGCAAGAGAAATCTCTGCCAGCTGCTGTGCCTGTGAGGGATGAGCGGGCTCCTCTCCCATAGATTGCTGTTCCTCCTCAGAATCAGAACTGCTCTGGGGGTCTATGGGCTCAGTTTCCACCCTGACACTATGCTTCTGGCCTCATCTACTCACCCCCCCCCACACACACACATACAGCCCTCCACCTTTTAAAAAAGTTGTATCTAAAGATATATATTTTAATGCAGTTTGAAAATATGTTCTTTTCTTCTCTGTTTGTGTCATTTACTAGTCAGCATTTCAGTGTATTCCACTTTTTAATTCTCCACTGGAGTTGTTGCTGTCTGCTACACCAAGCATTCCTGTCTTGTTTAGTAAACAAAGTTTCAGACACTAGTAATAAGGAAGCATCAATTGTTTCACACTGCCATCTTGTGGCCTTACCTATGTTTGCAATATTAGATGCTGTAAGTTAGAAAACGGCAACCTCTGACTTTACTATAGCTTTTAGATATTTACAGTGATAGACTTTTATATGAACATTTAGTTAACATAGCTTTAGCAAGCAGGGCACTCTGAATCTCATCATCCTGGTTAGGAGATCAAAGGTTACGTCTGTTCTGTGCCATTTGCGCACTTATTTCCCTTCATAAGCTGACAGTAAAAAAGAACAGAAACCTCCCTTCCTTCCTCCCCTTTTCTGCATGCAACTGTATCCTATCACTATCAGTAGTAGGTAGTAACAAATACAGTGTGAATAAGTGTTCATCCACACAGCAATTATATGAGGTAGATTGGTATTTATTCCCATTTTACAGATGGTAAATAGAGGTTAAGAAAGAATTGCTCGAGACCACTCAATAATAGAGGTGGATCAAGTTAACTGTTACTCAGTGGGGCAGTAAGATCTACACCAGCCTAAAATCCTGCATTTAAAATGGGGCTTTCTGCTTCCATTTTAAATGCAGGATCACAACTCCCTTTTTCACATGCTTCCTTTTCCCCCACCCCCTTCCCTCCATATCCGAATCTTCCATTATCTTTCATTGATCTCTCTCCTCTTCTTGCCTCTTTTTTTTTCATGGAGGAAACTGAAGCGGAACACAATGGGGCAATTTGATAGCTCATTACATACAATCTATTTAAAAATGGAACAAAGGGCATTTAGTGCAGGAGATGCCTTGAATGATCACAGCATCATGTAAAGAGCCCGCAAACTTCCGTGAAGGAGCAATCTCAATCGCGGGATAAAAGCTTGGTGTGAAGGAGCCAATAGTCTTTTGATGGGGCAGGATTACCTAAACTTCTAAGTATTTTGAAGTCTGAACAATTTTCTCATAAATCGGTGTCTGAGCAAGTAAGAGTGTTACCCATTTTGGCCAATCATTCTCTATTTACAGGCAGTGTGTGAAAGTCTCTGTCTAGAAACAGGACAACATCTTTTGACATTGTTTTACCTTGGAAGGCCAACAATGAATCCTGTATACCTGGAAAGAAATGGCTGAGGAAGTAGATTATTATTGAAAAGTTAGTCTTACTGTTTTTAAAAACTACCTTAGGGAGCAATGATTGCAAATCTTTGAAAAGTTCCCAGCTGCCATGCTGAATCATCAAAGATGAAACTCTTAAGGATTGCAGGAATTAAATTAGCATAATCCAAAAACACAGACCAACCAGATGCAGAGCCTGCTTTGTTCACTAAACAGAAACTTTTAACTCTTAAATTCAGCTGGAATGTGTGGAAAATATACTATGTCTCTAAAGAAATGTTAAAGGCACAAGGTATTGTGTTTAGCTATTTGTATTTGTAAAAATATATATAATACAAAGGTCTACACTTGTTGGCTGGCTTTGCTGGTTAAGCCAAAACTGTGGTTGCCAGGTTTCTTCTCCACCTTGTTGGCTAGCTGGCGGCAAATGCTTCTGTGAAGGAATCCTTTTCGTTTAGGAAAGACAGGAGGGGAATATTCCAGCTTCAAGCAAAGTTCAACAATTCTGAGCAACAGCTGAAGGATCTTTCCCCTACTTGCATTTCTCTCTAATGAGAAAGAGACATGGGGAGCAGGGGACTTCAGATGCTGCCTAGCAGTGGGCTCAAGATCTATCACTGAGTGGTACCTCAGTGACTGCCCCTTCCCTGCTTCTCACTTCTGATGGAAAAAGGGATGGGCAGTGTGCTTCCCATGCCCCACTTTCCTTTTAACCTTGTAGCTGAGTAGGAGGCAGGAATTGCTACAAAGCTTCCTGGATGAACCCCATCCACTTCTGCAGCTTCAGATTTGGGAGCAAGGCTTTTTTCTTGTGATATTTGCCAGAGGGCAGTCCATATTTGCCATGGAAAGTGTGGTGAGTATATTTGTTGAAGCCTGTTAGAATATGTCAGCCAAGAGACACTGGGCTGCACTCCTGCTTGATTAGTTGCACAAACTGGGACCCACCACTAATGCAACAGAAAGCAGTAGTTAAAAATGCAACCCTGAAAACAAATGAAAAAATTGTTTCCGGATTGGGACAGGTCGGTGGAGCTTCCTTCTGCAAGCTCTGCTGACTTGCCCAGTTTTAGAAACAAATGTTTCTGCTTGTTTCCAACTGTTCCTGGAACTGCTAGCTTCCTTCCTGGATCCCACTAACATGCAGAATGGATTGGATACTGCCACTATGTACAATGAGGCTTCTGAGTGCATTGAAGTGATAACATGCTCATCCATATCTGCTTGAATAAAATGTTAAACAATATTTTTTTGTTAGAGCAACTTTCTCAGGTGGGAGTTGGCTAGTACTGGCCAAAAAGCAGTGTGGTCAGATGGTTATGTGCAAAAAAGCAAGGTAATGGCAGTTGCTGTCAGGGCAGTACAGAGAAAGCAACGAGCGGGGTACCGCAGGGCTTAGTCCTGGGCCCAGTGCTCTTCAACATTTTTGTTTATGCCTTGGAGGAAGAGGGGCAGGGAATGCTGATCAGATTTGCAGATGACACAAAATTGGGAGGGATAGCTAATACTTTGGAAGACAGAAACAAAATTCAAAGGGATCTTGATAGACTGGAGCATTGGGCAGAAAACAACAGAATGAAATTTAATAGGGATAAATGCCAAGTTCTGCACCTAGGAAAAAGAAACCAAACGCACAGTTACAAGATGGATGATACGTGGCTCAACAACACTACAAGCGAGAAAGATTTTGGAATTGTTGTCGATCACAAGCTGAATATGAGCCAACAATGTGATGTGGCTGCAAAAAAGGCAAACGCTATTTTGGGCTGCATTAATAGAAGCATCGCTTCCAAATCCCGGGAAGTACTAGTTCCCCTCTACTCAGCACTGGTTAGGCCTCATCTGGAGTACTGTGTCCAGTTCTGGGCACCACACTTTAAGAAGGATGCAGACAAACTGGAGAGGGTTCAGAGGAGGGCAATGAAGATGATCAGGGGACTGGAAACAAAGCCCTATGAAGAGAGACTGAAAGAACTGGGCCTGTTTAGCCTTGAGAAGAGAAGACTGAGGTGAGATATGATAGCGCTCTTCAAGTACTTGAAAGGTTGTCACAGAGAAGAAGGCCAGGATCTTTTCTTGATCATCCCAGAGTGCAGGGCATAGAATAATGGGCTCAAGGTACAGGAAGCCAGATTCCGGCTGAACATCAGGAAAAACTTCCTGACAGAGCAATATGACAATGGAACCGATTACCTAGGGAGGTAGTGGGCTCTCCCACACTGGAGGCATTCAAGACAAGGCTGGACAGCCATCTGTCAGGGATGTTCTGACTTGGATTCCTGCATTGAGCAGGGTGGATTTGATGGCCTTGTAGGCCCCTTCCAACCCTACTATTCTATGATTCTATGAAAGCAGGTCCTCCTAATTTCTCTGAGTATTTTTTTCCTGCTAGGAGAGAGAAACAGAGGCTTCTCTTTCACCTCATTTCTCACTTAACTTCTCTTAGAGTCAAACTATATATTATGTTAAGGATGTGCTTAGAATGGTCTGTTCATATAGCAGCTGTGCAGCAGGGGGAGGATGACTCAGATCAGGATCACAAGGGGAGTGTTTTTAACCCACAGCTGGGCAAATCTAGGAGGCCTTCCAGAACCCTCCCCCACTAGCTGCATCTCCTCCCCCATGGCACTGAAAAAATTAATTAAAAAAAGGCCATCTGGACGAAGCTATGGAGCACAAAAATGTCAAAATTAGCTTTTTTGCAAGCTAACTTTAATCCTTTTGGTGCTTCGTAGTAGCTACGGAGCACTAAAGGATCAGAAAGGGTCAAAATGGCTACTCCAGATGCCAATAAAAAAATGTTTTTACAGTTTTGGGGGGCAGTGGAGGCTGCATTCAGCCTGTGGGCCATATATTGCCTCCCCTAGTTTAACCCTTCTTTTTCTTTGCCCCTTCATGGATCACTGCCTTGTTGTGGCGAAGGGGCTTGCGTAACTCAGTGAAGCCATAAGCTATGCCGTGCAGGGCCACCCAAGACGGACAGGTCATGGCAGAGAGTTCTGACAAAATGTGGTCCACTGGAGAAGGAAATGGCAACCCACTCCAGTATTCTTGCCAAGAAAACCCCATGGAACGTATCCCAAGGCTAAAAGATATGACGCCGGAAGATGAGCCCCTCAGGTCGGAAGGTGTCCAATATACTACTGGGAAAGAGCAGAGGGAATTTCCAAGTAACGCCAGAAAGAGTGAAGCGGCTGGGCCAAAGCCGAAAGGACACTCAGCTGTGGATGTGTCTGGTGGTGAAAAGAAAATCCGATGCTGTAAAGAACAATACTGTTTAGGAACCTGGAATGTTAGATCAATGAATCAAGGTAAGCTGGAGGTGGTCAAACATGAGATGGCAAGATTGAACATCGACATCTTGGGAATCAGCGAACTAAAATGGACAGGAATGGGTGAATTTAATTCAGGTGACCATCATATCTACTATTGTGGGCAAGAATCCCTTAGAAGAAATGGAGTAGCACTCATAGTCAATAAAAGGGTGGGAAAAGCAGTACTGGGGTACAATCTTAAAAATGATAGAATGATCTCAGTACGAATCCAAGGCAAACCATTCACCATCACAGTAATTCAAATCTATGCCCCAACCACTGATGCCGAAGAAGCTGAGGTTGATCGGTTCTATGAAGACCTCCAACACCTTCTAGAACTAACACCAAAAAAAGATGTCCTCTTCATCATAGGGGACTGGAATGCTAAAGTAGGAAGTCAAGAAATCACCGGGATAACTGGCAGGCATGGCCTTGGTGTACAAAATGAAGCAGGACAAAGGCTAATAGAGTTTTGCCAAGAGAACATGCTGATCATAGCAAACACTCTTTTCCAACAGCACAAGAGACGACTCTACACATGGACGTCACCAGATGGTCAATATCGAAATCAGATTGATTATGTCCTTTGCAGCCAAAGATGGAGAAGCTCCATACAGTCAGTCAAAACAAGACCTGGAGCTGACTGTGGCTCAGATCATGAACTGCTTCTTGCAAAATTTTGGCTTTAATTGAAGAACAGAGGGAAAACCACTAAACCATTCAGGTATGACCTAAATCATCTCCCTTATGAATATACAGTGGAGGTGAGGAATAGATTTCAGGGATTAGAGCTGATAGACAGAGTGCCTGAGGAACTATGGATGGAGGTCCGTAGCAAAAAGCAAGGGAGAAAGGGGAAGATATATCCAACTGAATGCAGAGTTCCAGAGAATAGCAAGGAGAGACAAGAAGGCCTTCTTAAATGAACAATGCAAGGAAATTGAGGAAACAACAGAATGGGAAAGACTAGAGATCTCTTCAAGAAAATTGGAGATCTCAAGGGAACATTTTGTGCAAAGACGGGCATGATAAAGGACAAAGAAGGCAGGGACCTCACAGAAGCAGATGAGATTAAGAAGAGGTGGAAAGAATACACAGAAGAACTATACAGGAAAGATCTTAATGTCCTTGATAGCCATGATAGTAATGTCCTTGATAGCCATGATAGTGCGGTCATTGAACTTGAGCCAGACATCCTTGAGAGTGAAGTCAAGTGGGCCTTAGGAAGCATTAGTAACAACAAAGCTAGCGGAGATGACAGTATTCCAGCTGAGCTATTTAAAATCCTAAAAGATGATGCTGTTAAAGTGCTGCATTCAATATGCCAACAAATTTGGAACACTCAGCAATGGCCGCAAGACTGGAAAAGGTCAGTTTACATTCCAATTCCAAAGAAGGGCAACGCCAAAGAGTGTTCAAACTACCGCACAATTGCGCTCATTTCACATGCCAGCAAGGTGATGCTCAAAATCCTACAAGCTAGGCTTCAGCAGTATGCGAACCGAGAACTACCGGAAGTACAAGCTGGGTTTCAAAGAGGCAGAGGAACTAGAGATCAAATCGCCAACATTCGCTGCATCATGGAGAAAGCAAGAGAATTCCAGAAAAACGTCTCTTTCTGCTTCATTGACTATGCGAAAGCCTTTGATTGTGTGGATCACAACAAACTGTGGCAAATTCTGAAAGAGATGGGAGTACCAGACCACCTTACCTGTCTCCTGAGAAACCTGTACGAGGGTCAAGAAGCAACAGTAAGACCCAGACATGGAACAACCGAGTGGTTCAAAATTGGGAAAGGAGTACGACAAGGCTGCATATTGTCACCCTGCTTATTTAACTTCTATGCAGAGTACATCATGAGAAATGCCGGGTTGGATGAATCACAGGTCGGAATTAAGATTGCTGGGAGAATTATCAACAACCTCCGATATGCAGACGATACCACCCTAATGGCAGAAAGTGAAAAGGATCTAAAGAGCCTCTTGTTGAGGGTGAAAGAGGAGAGTGCAAAAGCTGGTTTGAAACTCAACATTAAAAAAACGAAGATCATGGCATCTGGCCCTATCACTTCCTGGCATATAGAAGGGGAAGACATGGAAGCAGTGACAGATTTTACTTTCTTGGGCTCCAAGATCACCGCAGACGGTGACTGTAGCCATGAAATTAAAAGACGCTTGCTCCTTGGGAGGAAAGCTATGGCCAACCTAGACAGCATAGTAAGAAGCAGAGACATCACCTTGCCAACAAAGGTCTGTCTAATCAAAGCTATGGTTTTCCCAGTAGTAATGTATGGCTGTGAGAGCTGGACTATAAGGAAGGCTGAGCGCCGAAGAATTGATGCTTTCGAACTGTGGTGCTGGAGAAGACTCTTACGAGTCCCCTGGACTGCAAGGAGGTCAGATAAGTCCATCCTAAAGGAAATCAACCCTGAGTGCTCATTGGAAGGACAGATACTGAAGCTGAAGCTCCAATATTTTGGCCACCTAATGCGAAGAGAAAACTCTCTGGAAAAGACCCTGATGCTGGGAAAGACTGAAGGCAAAAGGAGAAGGGGACGGCGGAGGATGAGATGGCTAGATAGCATCACCGATGCAATGAATATGAACCTGAGCACACTCCGGGAGAGTGCGCAGGACAGGAAGGCCTGGCGTGCTATGGTCCATGGGGTCACGAAGAGTCGGACACGACTGAACGACTGAACAACAACAACAACAAGTTTAACCCTTTCCTCCTGTGCAGTTTTCCTACAGAAAATCACCTCCTGATGCTACTACCAAAGGTGATTTTTTTTTGCAGCAAATGGTACCTTCAACATCAAGCAGCATCTGAGAGGGAATTTTTGGCAGGGAGGAAAAGGTTAAATGCCTCTCTCACCATTGTTGTAATCTTGAGCAATCTCCCCATGGCTGCTTTTTGTGAAAGAGAGAGTGGACAGTTGTACACTCACGTGTGCTTTGATTTTAAGTATTTACTTAATCTCTTTTACTGGGAGGTTTTGAATAACTCTTGATAGATAACCCTGCAACAAAGCTGAATAGGAAACCATTTTCCATTCTTTTTGTAGGTAAGCATAATGTGGTGGAGGATACTGAGAGCTCCCTTTCCATTCCTGAGTAGCAGCTGCCTTCTAGGGCTTGCTCTGCGTAGCTTCCAACCATGGTGGCTTATTCAAATTGATGTTGTATGGTTGATATTAAATAGAGCCTTTGGTTGGTATTAAATAGAGCCTTTGGTTTTCAATCTGTGGTTTTCTACTGGATCTTTGTCAGGATCATGGTAGGGGAGGGAAGAATTAAACTTCCATCCCACATGCTGCGTTCCCAATCTGGATTGAGCTGTTGCACACTTTTAAGTAAAAAACAAAAAACAACACCACCATGCTACATATTTAACATAACATGTAGTTTGACCCTTATTTGAACACCGGTGGTGCTGTCCATTGCAACTGAAGGCTAGTTTAGGAGGCACAGGGTAGGCCACGTAGCACGCACGCACAGCTCTTTCTCATAAGACCTACCACTGCTTCCTGTCCCCCTGTCCCCAGCATCTGCCAACTGACTCTGCCTAATATTAGGGATGGCCCTATAAGGAGCACAGTATAAGCTTTTCAGCGGGCAGCCCTAATTATTTTTGCATTGTATAATTCTGTGAAATTGTGAAATTAATTGATATGGGGCACTAAGCAAGGTCGTGCATTGAAGACTAGGGGCCTAGAAATGTCCAGAAAGAGCTAGTAATTACTGGATAGAAGATAAAAAATAAATGTTATTCTTGCATGTTGCTGGAATTACACATATTTAGAACTTGAGAAATAAATGCATTATATAGTTACAGGATATTAAATTGAAGTATGAGATCATGCAGAGTGAGCCAGCGGTGATCCTGGTTAAGGCACAGGATGTTGTCTTCTGAATCCTAGCACCTATGACGACTTGTCAGGCCCTGGGTCTAGTAGGAATCTCATAATAATAAATAAAATACATAGAATCATAGGGTTTGCCAATCAAATCATATTTATAATGCTTTGCCTCAAAAATCAGGAATTTTTTCACTATTCCTTTCCTTTAAAGCAGGCTTTAACTCAGCTTGCCTGAGGATGGCTTCTGTCTGAGATTCTGGATGCAGAATTTAACATGTTTGATTTATTACATTTCGTTGTAAGACTGTTTTCTTTTTCTTTTAAAAAAAGACATACCAATTAAAATGTAAAGAAGTCCAATTTTAAAGCATTAAAAATAATTGGGTTCGATCCCGACCTGTTGTTCTATAAATGGAAGGCCTGCTTTCATGTTCCGAATGAGTTGGATCCTATGGAGACTGGACTATCCTGCAGGTGGAATGGGAGAGGTGACATTCACCCAGTTTCCTTTTCTTCCTGCAGCCCCCAGCACCGTCCTATATTGTTCTGAAGGCTCTGCCAACCATCTGGAGCACATCTTGGAGGGCATGGGTGGCTGTGGGGGCGGGGGTGGATTGGCAAAGATCAGTTCTATCTTCTGCCTGCAGAAGTGTCCATTTTGAGGAATTTTGGTCTGCAGAACTCTGGATCCAACCCATTATCTACTTGTGTACCCTGCTTCCAACTCCTGTAGTTGTGATGGAATAAGAGGGAGAGGGATATGTGTGTATGAAGGAACATATATTTGATTTTTAAAAATAGGATTGCATGCTATACGAGAAGGATAGCATGTATAAGAATATGGAACTAGAAAATACTTGTCCTGTGTATCATGTCCATTTCTTATATAGTGTTTACCATCCTCTGTACATTACAAAATACTCTGCTTCAACTGCTAGGGCACAATCTGGCGAAAGTTAAGAATGTTTGGGTCTCATGCACTGCATTTGGGTGGAATGATAGTCAGGGTTCTGGAGAATCGTAGCTTATTGGTTACGAGCAGTGTGCTTGTGCACGCTTGCCCGATCACTCACACCACAAGTTAGAGCAGCTAAACAAACCATGGACATCCATGATTTGTTTATCGAGATGTTCAAGCCAGGAACTCTGGTTTGTATCTCCCCAAACAGGCCAGAGTCATAAGCCAACAACAAACCACTAGTTATGACTGTAACTAGTTTGGGGAGAGACTAACCAGAATTCCCAGTTCAGATATGGTGATGCATCCGTGGCTTGTTTAGATGCTCCAGCTTGCAGAAGGGGACAAGAGGGAGTGATCGGGCAGCGTGCATGTGTTGCCCCGGCTGTGGGTGTCGACCTCTTAATTTAGAAGTGCCAAGATAGTGATAAATCAGATCCATAGGTTTACTTACATGGAGTACTTTACTGAGTAACTTACAGCACCGAGGCGTACCCAATGGTTGGATCACACAGCTTCTCTGAACCCAGAGCCATGGGGTACAATGGGTTTTACACAATACATGTTAGCAATCAGGCAGCATAACAGCAGAAGCGCCCCCTAGCGTTCATTCCCAGCATAGACTAATAGCATTTGGGTCTCAGCACAGCCACCTGTAGCTTTAAGGTAAACAACCTCTGCTTCTCAGGCACATCTTGATAAAGCCTTCTGGCTCATTAGTGTGGAATTTATCGGCCTCTGACTCATCTTCACATGCTCAGAGGCTTACTAGCAAGGGAATTGCACTAATAATGAAAAGCAAGGCATTATGGATCTCTAGGCCCTCTAACACTACAGGTGACTTGATTATGCTCCTGGGGCCAATACTGCGCACTAGAATGCTGCTTGATCCCAGTAAGCCAGGGTTCCAAAGAACTCTAGTTTATGACACACAAACTGGGCCATTGATTTCTACAGATTAAGTATGTGCTTAGCTCTCCCACTGAAATAAATGGGACTTTAAAGTACATGCGACTTACAGGTTGGCTGGATCAGACTGATGGTTACCCTAAGATTGTAGTGACTCCTTCCTCTTGGGACTACTTACTAATATAAAGAATCCAATGAAATCTAAATGCAACAGTTTTCCATTTCAGTTATATAAATTATGTTTGACAAATAATGTGGTATAACTGACATCTTTCCAGTTTAATTTAAACTCCCTCCAAATGTGCAAAGTAGCCTTTCTTTCTTCCTTCTTTTCTTCTGTTTCTATAGCAAGGGAAATGGTTTTGTGAGATAAAATATGGGATGTCAGACTTTTAACTGTAGTTGTTGCATCATCTGTATGAACAGGGACCTAATAACAATACTGACCTTGTCGCAATAAATTGGGCTATCTTCCTCCTCCAATAAAATATTTTGGCAAAATGACACCAAGCTTTAAAATAAATGTCACATCATTGCTTTTTGTGTGTTGCAGAAATAGGAGAATTCTCAGTTGATTATCATAAGGTCAGTGTTCAGTTCTGTACATTATCCAGCTGTGTATCCATTAATAGCATTACTTGAAAATATTTGAATGAAATTCTGGTTTCTAGCAGAGTAGGAGTTGTCTGAGTAATTGCAAGGTTTAAGATTCTGTTTTCCTACTTCCTCTAGATTTCTTGTCACATAAATTGCAATCCAGTAGAGATTATTATTCTACAATTCATGTTTCCATGATATTTATCTATTAATTGCAATAGTCAGTTCAGTTTTATTACTTGTTGAGGTTATCTCACTAGTAGATGCATATATATAACATACCTTACTTTTAGAGGTTGGACAGGGTGTGTGTGTGTGAGTTTGGGATGGGGGGAAGAAAGGGGGGGGAGAGAGAGAGAGAAAAAAAATGAGTGAATATGCTACGTAGATGTTTTACCTCAAAAGGGATTTAATATAAATACAGCCTATTAAATTATTTACTGAAGACAGTTGGCCAATCCATTGTTCAAGGAGCCAAAGGTCACTTTGGTGTGCCTTGGTGATTCATAGGTAATCTGATATTGTACTTAGCTGTTTGCTTCCCAGGCAAATGGTTGAATCTTATATTTTCGTTATGAGTCACAGAACTATAAGTTTTCAGGGGTGAAGGAGTTATTTAAATAGTTTTTGAAGGGTGCTGTTTAGCTAATTTTGTGACGACGTATGCGTATGCATGCTGACGCAGGGGCGTGTCTCATGAGACGGCAATTAAACCAAAACTGGTGGCACTTCACTGCCAGAAAAGCAATTTATTTTAGCAGTTGTGTCCTGACTTGACAAAAGTGGCAATATTTTGTTTTGTTTTGAATTTAATAAGGCAATATCTGCGGTTTTGGAAATTGTCTTGCACAACTGTGTATTCATGGTTCACATGAACTGAGGAGACTAAACCACTGTTGTTGGTCTCTGATACACTGATGTATCCAGTGGAGTCACTCCACTAGGTAAAATGACATTGCACTCGCCGAAACCAAGTTCTGAACTATGTACAAGAGGAGAATCCAAGTAAAGTCTGCTTGCGCAACTGGTTGTGCAACCGCTTGCAGATCTTAGGTTTACGGAGTGGTCCACTAGCGTTGAGATACTGCTTGTGCAATAGGAAAAGGCAACAGACAAAAGCTTCACTAGCATGTCAGTTTCTTATGCTAATGCTACATTAGATTTAGGCCAGAATGTGTTGACCTAGAAATATAAGATGTATTGTGATTTTTGGTGTGTCTCCATGAGCTGCCCTTTTGAACTATGGATCTTCTGTCAGCCAAAGTCCTTAACATACAAATATTACCATGGGATCAGATTCTCAAAAGCAGCCGGGCAATGAAAATGTATTGGATCTTGCAATACTTGGCTCTTGTCTTGTATCTTGGGACTTTTGTTAATGTTGTTTTCCCACCCTCTTCCTGCCTGCTTCCTCCAGCAGTTTCAGGAAAACTGAATACCTGGCACTAATATATTGCTTTCAGTAATTCATTTGCTTTATTAGTAAAACCTTAATCTAATTTAGTAATATGTGGTAATCCTAATTGCATGCTTCTGTAATAAAAAGTGAACACTATTAAAACACCACATAATCTATCAACTATTGCTGATAGTTCTGTTAAAGTTGTGGCGTATGTTAAGCAGAAAAGAAACATTTGCAGCTGTATACTGAAAATCTCCTGTTTGTTTACAGCTCTTGTTCTCACTACCAATAAAACTAACACTGACTTACAGGCTTTAACCATTGCATGTTTTCCATGTGTATAATGTATGTCCAGTATTAAACAGATAATGATGTGCCATTTTATATTGAGATTTTTATTGCTTCTTGTGTAAGTCAACTGAGGTGCCCTTGAATTATCCTACTTCTGTGCTCCCTGCTCAGAAGTTTGCATTGCTATTAGCTCTCTGCCGTGGAAAGGAGGAGTTTGCTGCTTCTATAGCCCTGCCTTTAGGAGAGGGAGCCTATCATATTTCACACTAATCCTAACTGATAGCTATAGCCAGGCAGTCCCTTTTATTGTTAAAGAGAATCCTTCTGGAGATCTTTCTCTAGGCTTTTCATTAAAGGGGTGAACAGGATGGATGGTTTTAGGAACCAGAGCAGCAGTGCTATTTCTACACAGAAAAGAGAAAGCCGTTATAATTTATATCCTGGTCTGGCAACTTTTTAGCAGCATGTAAGTCTTCCAGACCGGAGGAGCTCTTGTTTTTTTATATGTGATAGAAAAGAAGACTGGATTATAAACATATTGTTGGAGAATGATACTGGGGAGAGGAGATGGACTTCGGATGAAAGCTGGAAAACGCTGAAAACTGTGTATTTTGGTATTGTACTTTTACATAGTTCTAATCTGCTCTTCTGAAGATTGTTTTCACGGTGCCATTCTGTTTTTCTTGTTTCCACTGTGTTTTGCTTGGCAGCTTGCAAAGTACTGTAGGCAGAACCAGCCTCCAGAGAACTGTACAGGCGCAGCCACTTGGTTCTATACTCCGTGCAGGTTTAAACAGAGCAAGTGTTTTAATTAAGTTTAACAAAACATTGATAGTAGAAAAAAGTGAAAGGAGAAAGCTGACAACAGCGTTCTTAACAGTTGCATGCTCTTGCTGATTTTTTGGAGAAAATGAAAAAGGAGACTGCCTCAAAGTCATTGCGGATCAAACCTAATCCAGGACCCCTTTCGCGTGCTGTGAGCTGGATAAACTTCTCTACCCTGTCTAAGCAGACAAAAAGGTTATTTCGTAGCGATGGAGAACTCACTTCTATATGTGGGCAGCAGGTGGAAGAGGATGAGAGCTGGACTTACAGACCTCAGCACAAAAATGGTGATAATGTTTTTTTTGTTTTTGTTTTTGCTTTTGCTTTTAATGCACATGTAATAGTTTAATTTTATTGTTGCTTAGGATCTTTTTACTTCATTAAACCCTTCCCCCTCCTTTCCTTTTCCTCCCCATGCTGCCTTTCATTTGACCTTCTGGACTCGGTGACAAGTGTTTCCTCATAAGTGTATCGTGCTGCTTTGTACAATGCTGCTCAAAACTATTCATTCTAGGAATCCCACCAATAGGAAACCGAACATGGCAGCTGTATTGTGATAGCCCATAGCAAGGGTTTCACTGAAATTGTACAGGGATGTACAGAAGTCTAAAGGGGCAAAAAACAGAAACAAAGAAAGACTATTTTATTAATTTTATAGAAGTTCACCTATTATCCAAACATCTTTGGAAAAGGGGTAGAGAAATGTGTGTGTAACAGAGAGGCCCATAAAGCAAGGGGTAAAAAGTGTGCATTTTTTTTTTTGCTCCACCTGTTGAAGTAGTAGAGAAATGTCCTGAAAGGTGGGACCAAGGGTGTGTGTGTGTGTAGAGAGAGAGAGCAGCAATAGCTGTTGATGTGCCTGTATTGTACTATACAGTTAAATACATTTCAGTGTAACATGGGAGGAACATTTTCCTTTGCCTCATCCAGTTCTGTAGATAGTGACACATACTTTTCATACAGTATGGCCCTACCCAGTTTCACCAGAACCACCCACCCAACTTGTGTTGTATTCTGGCATGGGCAGAATTACTGACCTTGGCAGCTATTTTGCCAGAGACATTACCTATCATTCCTTCCTTCTTCCAATCCCTTGTTTCTTACTGTTGTTTTTTCCTACCATTCAAATGTATCTTCTGCTTAAGGGTAGTCCTTAAGCCGCACATAAAGCATGCCAGATAAACTAGGTTTTACTGCATACTGAAGTAATCATTATCCATTTTGGCAGATCTTGAAAGAACACATCGTCATCATCATAATCCAGTGAGTTACCAATTATGGCATTGGATTTTTAAATTTATAATATGGTACTGTTTTTCTGGCAGGCCCTTTGTGCTTAACAGGTGAGAATCTTCTTGGAAACTAGATAGTCAGTTTGTTGGCACTTTCACTGGAAATTGTAGAATTCATACAAATAAAGTGATAAAGTATTCCACTAGTGCTCACAGAGCACCTTGAGAGTAGCAAGGTACTTTCAAATTCCTTTGTTTAGGAAGGTGAGGATGGGAGAGTTGTTTTGTGGTACATATGTGCCCAGAGGCTGTCAGGTCCTTACTTAGATGCTGGATTTGTTTTTTGATGTCTTGTTGCCCTAGAGTTTGTTCTGCACTTTTATGGATCGTGTCCCATCTAGGTGCTCCTGGGGAATATTTTTCCTTCTTCTCATTCTGTTTTGAAGTTCTGCTTGCAAGAGGTGGGGGTATGAGAGAGAGAGAGAGAGAGAGAGAGTAAAATCAGGCCTGAAATTTCAGGCCCCGACACTAGTCCAAAGCTTTGTATGTCACTTTTATAAGTAGTGGATACTGTAAAAGGAATTCGGTAAGGAAGATGAGTGCCCTCTTAAACTGAGTGTCCTCTTAAATCCAGCCCCAAACTCAGAAATCATACACAATCTTATGGAACTGATTTAAAAAGACAAGTTAAGGCTGCCTGCATTCTGGCTCCTTTATGTGAAGCTAACTATTCAATTCCGTGTGATTATCATCTCCTGAGCTGCCCTGTTCTGTGTTTACATTCGGAAGTTGGAAAGCCTTTTAAAGTTTTGGCAGTCTGGAGAGGTGTTTGGTCAAAGCTTTCAGAACTCTGGGGCTCCTGGGGGGAAAATTTGCAAGGAGCAAAGTTGATGGTGACAACCAAGTGTCCTGGTAATTTATAAAAAGAATGTTCTGATGGATAAGATGTATCCTGTAGAACTAAATCCATTATAAGCAGCTTGCACTGTGGGAGGACAAATTTCAAGCTCAGTGCTGCTGCCTGTTTAGGGCTGTTGATTATTCAATCAAATCAAGGTAAACTTTCATAGCTAGCTAATGTAGTATGATAAAGGAGACTGCATTACGCAAGGACTTCTTGCTGAACAGTCTGGGGACTATTTACATAGACCCAGTTTGCACGATCAAGGAGGGGAAATAAGCCATCCGGAACCCTACCTCCACCCATGGGTTTAGGGTGGCTTGTTACCCACAGCAACAAGCCACCCCAGCCAGGTTTGCATAACACAACATGAAGTTCTGCTGCAGAGAGTAATTATGCAAACCTTCCCACTGCTGTGGCTTGTTTCCCCCTCCGTGATTGTGCGAACCCAGTCATTGTCTGTGTTTTGGAGCCCGTGTTTGGAGCAGCCATGAGTGCCTCTATATGGAAATGTTACCTAAAGACTGCATCATTTCCTGGTCCTGTGCACTGGTGTGGATGACTAAAATCATCTTTCCTAATATGATTGCTTTACAAGGTCTGTCTGAGCCCAAAGCATTATCTTCAGACGGCCCCTAAGGTGACTCTCCCACAGTATGGGAAACTCCCTGACTTCACTGCAGTCCCAGCTGTAGGAATTTCCTAATCAAGCAGAGAAACCTTAGGCTAGGTGTGGGTGGGCACAGAACAGCAAATCCAGGTGAGAGTAGCAGGTCTGAGTAATGTGACCAAAGGAGAGGTGAGATTATTTTCCCTTTGAAATATCACCAAGATGCCAGCCTACAGTGTTCTCCCTGTAGACCTGATTCCCTGTAGACCTGATTCTCGGTCAGAGCCAATGTGATGGTTTAGTAGCTGGTGTTTGGGGCTTGGACCATGGAAGCCTAAGTTCAAATCCTTGCTCAGTCATAGACATACTGAGCCATAAAAGTAATCAATTGACCACTTCTCAGCTTAATTTATCTTATAGGTTTGTTGCAAGGGTAAAATGCCAAAACAATGTCGTATATACTGCCCTGATGCCCTTGGAAGAAAGGCAGGTATACACATGTAATGTAACTAACCCATTCGTCTTTCCCAATGTTTTCCTTTTCTAAGCGTGTGTTCTGATCAAGATCTTCATTCATGGAGCTGCTAAGGATCAAACTACATGTTACTTTACTTCCTCCCCCTTTTTTTACTCTAAAGTAAGCACAGGGGACCCAATCCAAATTGGGACCCTGGTGTGGAGAAAGATAGGAGAGTTTTAACTTTTCCCCTGCTGTGATTCCTATCCAGATTGAGATCTCCCTAGCTATTTAAATTAACAAAAAGTGATCCGTTAAAATAAATGCCAGCTATATCTTTAAAGTAATGTGTAGTTTGGCCCTGAGCTGCAAGTTGGGCTTTTTAAAACTAGAGTAAATAAAAAGGAGCCAACATAAGCCTTCTTTGTGAAATATCCTTCCTATTTAAGATCAACTGAGTGTAAGAAAAAAACATGGATCCATGTCACCCCAGTAATTTGTGATCCATTTTCATCCCAAAGAGTATATGAGAAACTGAGTCATATAGCTAAGTGCTGATTGATACTGAGCAAATTAGTGCAGCTGCTGACTCTCTCTCTGTGTGTGTGTGTGTGTGTGTGTGTATATATATATATATATATATATATACCCCCTTACTTTAAGGCAACCCTTAAGTCAGGAGTGGGCAGCTTGTAGACCAAAATATCTGGAGGGCCACAACTCCCATCATCCCTCACCATTGGCTATGCTGGCTAAGGCAGTTGTAGGCCAAAACAACTGGACAGCCACAAGTTGCCCACCCCTGTTCTAAAAGAAGATGTAATATAGATGCTGGGAGGATGTTGGCAAGTCAACATCTTTATTTTTTCTGGCAGTTGTACTGAGTGTTCAACCAGATCATCAGCTTTGCATGATGTTGGACAGAAATAAACTGTGGTTTGGATGTAAGGCCAAAAGCAAGAAAAGGGGATGGAGGGGAGGTTTTAATCAAGATGTACTATGAGGGTGTTACCCAGATGTTAGTTTATTTGCTTGAAGATCACTGCTTCAGTACTTTGAACATTGTTTAAGATCTTTTGTTGGCAGCTGACTTTTTTTGTTTTAGTTTTAAAGGGATGACAAAACTGGCAAAGCAAATGTGCTCATGTGTGATATATTATGAGTCAGTATGTTATGTATTGTTGGCTCCATTAGGATTTATGTTCTCTCTTGTTCATTACATTTCCACTAGACTTTCTTGCAAGGGCTAGTTTTTCTTTTAATGAGAGTTCACACAGTCAGACAGTGATGTGGGGCGGGGGAAGATTGGGGGTGAACATAGTGCATTGATTTTGATTGCAGCATTATTGTACACTAGACTTATATAAAATAAAGAAGTCCATTGTACAGAGCACAGTAAGGGGCAGGAGGAGAGAACCATTTTTTCCCTGTAATTGGACAGCAACTATAAAAGCCTGAATCACTTGTAATAATAGAGATTGCAATGGATGTTTTGTTTTGGCTTAGCTTTTTTTTTTGCATGAGGAATGGGGGAAGGATATGGTGGACTGTTTTAAAGCACTGGAGATGGTCAGGATCAAATTAGCTTGTGCAGTTGATGTTAGTTAGTCGGTTATATGTTGGAATAATAAGATGTAAAATCGAAGACTTTACATCTTACATTTACATCTTTTATGCATTTACCAAAGATGCATAAAAGTCTATGGCTTCTAGATGCTATATGTGATGATAGTTTTGTGTATTTTGTTTTGTGTACAAATGGTATACTGTGCCAGGAAGCCAAGGTCAATTGAAATTTCTTTAAATACGCTCACCTGACAATCTACATGAAGTGGTGCATGCTGCTTCCTACAGAGACATTCTTCCTTGTGGGAATTTAGTAACATTTGAAATAGTTTCAAATGCTGCAAAATAGTTTCAAGTAAAGGGGAGATGGTAAAACAGCTTGCTGCAGATCAGAATCGAGATGGCCACCAATTTGGATAGCTTTAAAAGGGGGTTAGACAAATTCCTGGAGGAAAAGCCTATCATTGGCTATTAGTTTTCTTGATGGCTATGTGCTACCTCCAGTACTAGAGGCAGTGAGCCTATGTACAACAGTTGCTGGGGAACATGGGTGGGAAGGTGCTCCTGCACTCATGTCCTGCTTGTGCATTCCTGGTCGACAGCAGTTGGCTACTGTGTGTACAGAATGCTGGACTAGATGGACCCTTGGTCTGATCCAGCATGGCTCTTCTTATATTCTTATGAAGGGAATAGTTGATGAACTGGGGGAAAAGAAAAATCTATATACTGCTTGCTTACGAAGTTTTTATATTAGAGTATGAATCCAAGATAGAACCATTATGAAAAGGGGTCAGTCTCTTGTGTCATTGTGGGTTTATTTCATGTGGAGCTGTGAATGCCTAAGGCCACAAACCGTATGCATTGTCAAACTTGCTGGTTATCTACTGGAGTTGTAAAACTTTGAATGAAGATCAGTCTCAAAGGTGACAGAGTCTGCAGCTGGGCTGGTTTAAATGTCACATTACATTTACTGGGGTACTGTAAGGTTTTTTATTTATTTTATTATAGAAATCTGTTTACTGCCCTTCAGTAGAAATTCCCAGGGTGGTTTATGTAAAAGAAAAATACAGAAAAAAATTACAGATAGGTATGAGGTGACTCCTCGTAATTTTTTTGAATAATTTGTAATACACACAAAATATATATCAAAAGACACTGTTCAGGTCCTTTTTTGTATATTTTCATTAAAGGGAATAGTTTTTCACAGACTAGGAATCTTCTGTTCTGTGTAAATTATATTCTGTTCTTGTGTCCTTTAGGCAAAGATATTTGGGCATTATTTCCTCTTCTTTTCCATCTTGGGCATAACTGAGGAGCATTCGAATTGAGAACAATGAATAGTGCAATCCTATTCATGTCTACTCAGAAGTAAGCCTCACTGAGTTCAGTGGGTTTACTGCCAGGTACATGGGCATAGGATTGCAGCCTAAAAGACATAGGATTCATGTAATCCTGTCTACTAGGACACTACATTTATTTTTATACTTGTGTTTTTACCTGGTTCATACATATAAATGGCCCTGATCCATAGGAACAGAAGCTTGGGCTTTTCATGAGGATTGTAGTCAATAAACATTGAGCAAGATGCTCTTGGGAACTGCTCAAATTTTTGCAGTATAACAAGAAATACAACACAATAACATGATTTTACTGCCCTTATGCTAATCAAACACAGATATTGTGAAATCAAGCTGACTTTACATGTTATGTGAAGGTCTGGTTTGGTTTTACCAGTATCTCTTGCCTGCTACCTTTTTCATTCAGTGTAGTTTCTGAAGCCTAATTTGGATTCTTTATCAGTTTAGGGTTTATAGGAGCACAAATTATGGGGATGCTCATGATGTATCATATGCAAAGGAAAATGACAGTGTGAATGACCTCTTGGAAACACAGAAATTTAGAGCTGAAGTTTGCCACTTAACAGGGCTATATTCAATGAAATTTGAATATAGTCCTCTTAAGTGGGCTATACTTTGGCCACATAATGAGAAGACAGGATACTCTGGGGAAGATGCTGATGCTGGGGAAGGTGGAGGGCAAAAGGAAGAGGGAAGATGGATGGATGATATTCTGGACGTGACGGACTTGACCTTGGGGGAGCTGGGGGTGGCAACAGCCAACAGGAAGCTCTGGTGTGGCCTGGTCCATGAGGTCACGAAGAGTCAGAAGCGACTGATGGAATAAACAACAACAAAGTGGGCTATATTCAAATATATACACTGGGTTAGTTTGAACATCACAATAAGCCACCATGGGTTAATCAATTAACCCATGGACGCTTGAGATATGCATTGGCCACCATTTTGAACATTCAAGCCATGTTGGGATCTCACAGTAGCTTGTTGTGTCGTGCAAACCCAGGTTCAGGGGTTGAGTGTTAAACAACCCTCAGATAACTGTAGAACAATGGCTTTTTAAACTCTCAGCTAACCCACAATGCCCAGGTTCACATGACACAACAAGGTCTGGTGCACCCTGCCCAGGCTTGTGTATTCAAAATGGTGGCTGGTGTTAGTCTCGGAGCCCTGTGGGTTAATTAACCTACAGTGGCTTACTGTGATGTGCAGACCAAGTCACTGTCTTTTATTTAGGAGAGGCTTCCATGGGATTGAGTAACCTTTGAGTAACATCTTCGAAGTAGAAAATATTTTTAAAAAAATTATTAATACTTATCTTCCGCTTAATACAATAAGCGGTTCACATATAAATATAAAAAATCACATTTAAATACACTATTAAAAACAATTTCAACTTCAGTAACAATACAAATCACATTTAAATACACTATTAAAAACAGTTCAAATAACAATGCAAAACAATACAATGAACAGTAAGATGGAGCGGCATACAGTTAATTGCAATTAATGGCAAGCCAGAGAAAGCCTGGTGAACAAGTTTGTTTTCAGTAGGTGTTTGAAACATACCACATTTTCTTCTTCCCAAACAACATGGGAGTGGGTGCTGCCACTGAGAAGGCCCGCATTCGAGATACTATGTGGTGACATTCTGTTGGTCACAGAATGACCAGCAAGGCCTCCTCTGAAGATCTTAAAAGTCAGCTGGGTATTGATAGGGGAAAGCAGCCTGCTAGATAGCCTGGTCAATTGTAAATTGAATTACAAGAAGTTGCTTTTTACACACACATAGATGTGGGGTGTGTGGGAATATGGTGGGTTGGTCATGTTCATTTGATATGCCCCTCTATGTTAAGTTTCCTCTGGTTGTTCGTCTCATTAATTAATTGCTTCCTCTTGGTAAACTTCACAGTTCCAAACTTTATACAGAGCTTCTTTCATATGCTGCTTCCTTTACTAGAAACCTGTTGAATTTCTAGAAGCTGATTCAGTGAATGCTAGCGTGTTTATCATTGAGCTGAACAGGATGACACCAGTATGAGTTGCTATGGAATTTGGGTTCTCAAAACAGTGGGTGGTAATGATGTATGATAAAGCTGGAGCTGGCAGGCAGACAAAGGGGAGGGAGAGGATAGAATGGGCTTCCATTATGAAGGCTTAAATTCATACATATGCCTACCTTGCCTTCCTCTTGCTTGGTCCTCTTGGTCTCATTCCAGTGCTAATTTCTCTCTTTTACTCTCCTGAATGGTAGTGGATTGCTTGGTAATTACTAGGGATGTACGAAAGTGACTTACCTTTTGCGGATTAAGTTGATGGTGGGGGGGGAGGCGTTCCGTCCCTCCCCCTGGAATCCTGGCCGGGGGGGAGGCGCTCCGTTCCTCCCCCCCTCGAACAGCCAGCTGTGCTCCGCAGCAGCTCCGTGGAGCAGCCGGCCAGGCCTGGCCCGGCCAGGCCAGAGCTGTCTGCAGCCGGATTTCCGGCTGCGGAGGGCTCTGGGTAAAAAACAAAACAAAACCGCGTACGCAAATGGTGGCGGCTATGGCCGGCGCCATTTGCGTTCCTTCTTTTTGGCCGTCTTAATCTACGTAAATATTTACGTAGACTATGACGGTGAAAATAAAGGGGAACGCAAATAGCGTAGCGGGCGCTATTTGCGTCCCTTTTTGATTCCTCGTTTTAGCCTGCATAAATCTTTACGTAGGCTAAAACGGTGAATCAAAAGGGGATGCAAATAGCGCCCGCTACACTATTTGCGTTCTGCTTTATTTTCGCCGTCATAGTCTACGTAAATATTTAAGTCTACGTAGATTAAGACGGTAAAAAGAAGGAACGCAAATGGTGGCGGCCGTAGCCACCGCAATTTGCATACGCGGGGTTTTTTTTTTTTTAAACCCACCCAACCATGATAGGCTACGTAAAGATTTACGTAGCCTATCACGTCTTTTTTTTTTTTTTTTTACACAAGCCTGGAAATGGCGGCGGCGGCAGCCGGTCGGAAGACCGGCCGGAGCTACCGTCGCCCGGAAGATCCGCCCCAGGTGAGTCTCGTCCCGGGGGGGATCTGCGGGGTGGCGGGGGTGTGTGGCAGGCCATTCCGCCACGGAGTTCGGGGGGCCGAATGCACTGGCATTCAGCTTCACCGAGATCCGTGGCGGAATTCTCTGACATCCCTAGTAATTACCCTTTTCTTTAGATTTACGGAGCTTTTCCCCTAGTGGCAGAAAATACTATGATACACATGAGGGAAAGGGGCCACTGTGTGTGTTGAAATAATATTATTTAAGCTCTGTACCGCATGTAACATTTTTTCCCCCTCTTCTTGATACATGGAATTGTATTTTTACATTAAAGAAGACCACCATAAAATAATACAATAAGATCACTAATTAAGGCGGGGAAAGAAACTGACTGATTACAGTTCTTAGTATATCATGGGTAAGCTTGTGGGACAATTAAACAGCCTAAAGAGAAGCTCCCTAACTAGTGAGTGCTGAACTGTAAGTTATGTGGCTGAATTAGAACTGAGATTATTACATCTTAACCATGCTTCTATAGTAAGATATAAATATTCAGGATTCACCCATTCCAGTAGCCATGAAATGGGTGAGCATGAGGAGCAGCCAGACTTTTTTCCCAATGTTGAAGCTGCAAAGGTGGGTGGGGTTTGTCCCATCCGTTGCTCATTGATCCCTGCCAGCTCCAAGGTTTGGGTAGAAGAGTTGGGGTTGTTTGGCAGCTCTGTGACCAAGGCACCCGGAGATCCTTGGCCATGCAGGGCTAAAGCGGTAACCCCCACCCGGTGTGCTCCCCTGCCTTGAAGCAGGGAAGGCTCAGGAGGCTGGATGGTGCTTCGGCATTTTAAAGTAGCACTGTCCAACCCAACACACTGTCCTTCCTACCAGGGAAAAGCTGCGAGGGGTTTGCTTGGAGAGGAGGGGGCAGGCGCTTAATCAGCAGTGCCAGCGCAGCACTGTAAACCTCTGTAAATATCAATGATAAACTATAGAAGTGAATTATAAAAACTATTCAGACTCAGGTCGTAGGTTGCTGCGGTCATTCTGCTGCAAAATAGGCGGCACTGTAGGGAATGCTTCGTACTTTCCCCTCTCATCATGCCTACACACCCAAATGATGCAAATTTTCTAAACTCAAATCTTTTGGATGCCAGCAATTGCTTAAAATTCCAGAGTAATAACTACTTGTGGTTTGGTATGTGATGCCATAATCACATGGCTAGTTTAGATAATTATGTTGTATTGACAACAAATGTTAACTTGGACATGCTAAAACTATAGGTTAGACTTCTGGTGGTTTCCAAGAGTGTATTTCAGTCTTTATTTGGACTGTTATCAGTGTGTTAAATTTGGAATATGCTTGGAAAAAAATAGACTTTGAACTAAAGTAGCTGCATTAGTACTGCTTTCCTATATTTTTAGAACTAGCACGTTGATACTTTTCTGTGATTTAGGGTGCAATCCTATGCGTGTTTAGACAGAGAAAAGGCCTACAACTCCCAGCATGCCGCAGCCAGTTGTAGGCCTTTTCTCTGTCTAAACACGCATAGGATTGCACCCTTTAGTAATTACATTCCAAGAGCTTTCAGAAATCTAAGAGTTAATTTTTAGAAAGCTGCTTTTAGATTATGTCTAGTGTTTTGTTTGTTTTGTTTCCATTTGATTTTAAGCTTTGTTTCAAAATTCCAGTTGGCAGAATTCTCAATTAAGTTGTGTTTTTAAAATCCTGTATAAAATTGCATTCTGTTATATAGGTACCATGCATATTAGTTTTAACTAGTTCATAACTTACATTTTATGTAAAGTTTATTTGGAAAAATGGTTCTTGATAGAGATGGTAGACCTCCCCCAGGCTCATTTTTAGATCGGGACCAGCAGTTAGGCCCCAAAGTGGGCAATGTTTGCAAAAATGTTTTTACTTACTGCTCCCCCCTCTCCCTCAGTATCTAAATTTGCTCATAATTGTTGACCTCCCCTGGGAGCCTCCAAACTCACTTACTTGGTGGCTGCTGCCTATGGCTGCATATTTCTTTCTCCTCCAGGGTGGCTGCTGGAACTACACTGGCAAGTCGATCTTTCTTTCTTTCTGTTCCTCTCTCTCTCTCTCCCCCCCCCTTCCTTCCTTCCTTCCTTCCTTCCTTCCTTCCTTCCTTCCTCTCCCCACGATGAAGCATTCTGGGAACTTCCCAGAATTTCAGGTGCCTCTCTACAGAGAGAGGTAGAGAGAGAGATGGGAGGATGGGTGGGGGAGAGGTACCTATTTGGCTCCCTACTCCTGTAGTCATCCCTGAAGCAGAAACAACTGATGCTGGAGTGGAGTGGGTCGATGGATAGGAGGGAGCAATGCTGTTTCCATCCCAGATTAAAATCCAAGCCAGAGAAGAATTCAGGGGTTGTAATGCTTGCCTCTGTTTTTTCTAATATATTCAGTAACAGTATTCAGAAAGAAGTATATGCAAAAACGCAGCCCTAAGGCATGAATACTGAGACATGAACTAAGCAAATGAGTTATTGTGCTTGGTTAGAGCAAATTGCCTATGCCAGACTTCAGTATGTCTAGAAAACTGCAGACAAGTCTTGAGGGTTTGGGTAAATATATAAATACTTGTTTATAATAACCTACCTAAGAGGTTTTTATTTAAGAACATTTATATCCTACCCTTTCACAGTAAAAAACAACAAACGCTTGGGGCTGCTTACATCATTACAAAAATTACATAGCAGTAAAAACAACAATAAGACACAACAGCAACAGATAAAAGCTGTATAAAATATCAGGGTCAGCCATTAAAAACTAACCAGGCAAACTAAAATATTATCTGAATAAAGAAGTTTTAGCTAGGTAGTGGAAGATAAACAGACTGGGGCCAAAAAGGACCTTCCTGAGGATATTCCAGTTTGGATGTGGCCGCAGATATGCTTCTCACACACATTCCAATAAATCTAGTTTCAGTGAGATGCAGAAAAGTTGGGATAAAGAAAAGAGCCTCCTCAGATCTTAGGGAGCAGGCAGTCTATGAATCCAAGCCATATACCACAGGGCCAGTTCAACATGTAACACCAAGCCAAAATCCCGTCTTAATGGCAGGATGTACACAAACAGCATGGAGCTGGCTTTCCTTCATAAGAACAAGCTAACAATCCCGGATTTAGCGCTTAACTGTAGCTTCCTGTGATGGATGAAACTATGGAACTATGGTTAATGGCTTGCAAACAAGCCAGGATTCATAAGCCAACTTTAAGTCTGGGTTTAAAGCTGGCTTACAATCCTGGTTTGTTTGCAAGCTCTTCTTAGCCATAGTTCCCAGTTTGCCTGTCCTAACAACCTATGGTTAAGTGCTAAATCCATGTTTTGCGGCTGGCATGAAGGGAAGTGTAAACTGGGCTGCATGTGGATGCACACCAGTTGTGCATATCCTGGAGATAAGCCAGGATTTTTGGCTTAGTGTTACATATCAATGTGGCCATAGACACATAGAATCAGAAAGAGACAGAAGTTAGCTGAAGAATGAAAACTTCTTAGTAGCAGAATTGTACATCGATTTGAGGAAACAATACCTTGATCCCCTATTAGTTGTGCTTGAGGATACTTCTGGTGCAAGTATAACTCTATTATTATTAGCTGGAACAGATCATTATACATCATATAGGACTGCTAAGTTTGTCAGTTGAGCCCTGGAGAGATGAAAGTCATTGACTGTTAAAAAAACACACACCAAAACCCTAAATCTGTAAACATGGTAATAACATGCGGACAAATATTGTTTTAGGATTTTAAATTTTTTTAAATTTGTTTTTGTTAATTATTTTATTAACAATTTGTATTTTGGTTTCCCTTTTGGTTGATATGAGAATTCTATTTGTTTTTGTATGCGGATGGCCTGATTGGCTAAAAACCAATAAATTTCTTCTTATATCTTGGTTTGCAGGGTGGTTTTCTCTGGAGAGCTGATGGGAGGTAGCAGGTCTGCATGTCAGGAGTGCATATACTGTGCTTGCATCCCCCTATGATCTACTTTTATCATTGTAAATAAATCAAATAATACAAAATGCCATAAGTCTCCAGTGATCTCTCCCCTAAAGGAAGCCAAATTCTAGCAGTGCTGCTCCTGGAACTTCTCACCACTTGGGGAACTGGGGAGTTCCAGCAATAGCCTTATATGAATGAAAACTATTCTTGATATTGGTGTAACTGAGAGGATTTTGTATGCATCAGTTCTGGGATTCAGTACCAGAGAGTTCTGGGATTTAATACTATTACTTCAGTACCTGAAAGATTATTATTAATTATTTTTGTAGCTCAAAGGTACAAAGTGTGGTGCGATTCTGAAATGATAATTGCTCAGCTTAGACTGAGTTTCAATGCAACATTCCTCCAAGTATTTGTCAGGCTTCATTTGCCCCTTTGTAGAATGAGAATAGCTACGTTTCTGTCAAGGTTCTTCTGAGGTGATCAGAGCTCAGAAGATTGCATGGAACTTTGCAAATGAAAAGTAAGAATACAAATTTTGAATACTTTCGGGACTGACCATCCTTGTGTCAGTATCGGAAACGTTGAGCCCAGTTATGCCAACCAACATGCTGTTATAATCAGGATGTTGCACCTCATCTTTTTGTAAATCAAAAGACATTATTGTCAGCTTCAGTACATAACAACAGTGGGTTGTTGTTGTTTTATTGCTCTGAAAATCGGAAAGGTATGGCTTTAATGTGTGTTTATGGTCTTCAGTGACTAGTTGGGCCAGTGAGACCAATATAAATACTGAACTCTTGATATTCAAAAAGTGAACATAAAAAATAATGTGTGTGCTTTTCCTTTTTTTATACCAAGGGCCACATTGTGCGATTATTAATTTAGACAAGGACAGTTTTTGTTGGTTTTTCTTATGCAACATCAGACATGCTATATTACAGCCTTGCCCTCGAGATGTGTTCTACTACAACTCCATCATCCCCAGCCAGCTCTGGCTGGGGGTGATGGGAGTTGTAGACTAACACATCTGGAGGGCACCAGGTTACGGAAGGCTGCAACAGAGCATGTCCATTAGCAACGGGTTAAGGAATCACGCTTTCAAATTGGCAGGGCTGATTTAATGATTGCCAACTTAAATCATGTTCCCCTGCTGGAAGACAACACAGTCAGGCTCAGTAATATACTTTGCCTGATTAGCTGCACCTGCTGACCATCCCCAGGGCAAAGTGAAGGCTTTATTGCCACTGGTATAAATCTCAAATGATAGCTGCTGTCTACCTTCTTCCTTCCCTTGCATGTTGCCTGCATATGACAGAGTAACTCTTGTCTTTTTGGTTTTATGCCATCAAAAATGGTTTTAAGTTTTAAAAATATATTTATACACATGTAAATTCACACACCTTAGCAGTTTAAGTCATGCATTTAACAGGATTGGTGGATTGCTAAATGTCATGTTTTAAAATTTCTATAAGTTTTTTTTTCTCTAATGGAGTTACGAAAGCATTATGTGTGTTAAATTTGACAAACTGTCTTACTGTAGCATGAACCAGATTCCTTTATCTTGTACACTTTCCCCTGAGAACAGATATATTTCAGCAATAGTATTGTGTATTTATCCAAAGCAGTACCTGTCCTCCCAAAAGCTGTTCCTGTTTTACAGATCTGAATGATCAACCACAGTAAGGCCACAGTATTCCATCAACTGTCAACTATTGCTGTTACAATACAATAACACAAAAATGTAATTTAAGATAAATGGCACATACCCTGAAGCTGTCCAATATTAAGCATAAAAACATTTCCAAGAGTACCTTCATCAGGGGTGGAGAACTTTTTTTCCTATCAGGACCTGCTCTGCATCTTCAAAGGTTTCCTCCAGTTTGAGACTGCTCAGTGCTGGGGAGTGTCTCATCTGAGGAGGGACCCTTTGAAAACATGTATTGGGCTAGGAGGTTACCTGGTGCTGGCGAGTTTTGAAGGTGCAGATGAAATTAAGCAAAGGGCTACATTTGACCCATGGGCCATAGGTTTCCCACCCCTGACCTATATCATGAAAGAAGACAGATACATTTTTCTTTGCATGATGGCGATCTTCGCCTCCACACCCCCCCCCTCTGCATTCCAGTTGGATGGGCATTTTCACCTGTCTAGCTGAGGTGTTGGGTATGGAGAGGGAGTGAGGCTGGGGAAGGCTAGGAATAGCTCATATCCCCACTTCCCCACTCTCCTGCACTCCCCGCCTACGGGAAAGTCCCCTTTCTGTCCTCTCTGAGGTCGCCTTTGTGACCTCGGAAAGACAGCCAGCATGGTTCTCTCCATGTCAGCCACAAGGGCCTGGGGCAAGGAGCTCAGACTTATGTGTGTGAGGTTGGAGCGCTGACTCCAACCACAGATCCAGGAATCCAAAGTATTCTATGGCCCCCCAGACTCTGTCTAGAGGTCATAGGATTGCTCTCTAAAACTCAGAATACTGCTGTAAGCCCAGATTGAGCAGCACACCCCTCATTTTCCCTTTCAGCAACTAACAACAATTCATTAGAGCAAAGTATTGGGAAGACAGGATTCCTGTTTTTAGTTATAGGTTGGCCATTGACTTAATAAATATCCATGTTTACACAAATGTGTATACCTGAGTAATTTGCTTGGCATAGTAACATAATTTACTTGTTCCTTTCAAATAGCCCTAAATCACTGCACAACAATGAATGACTTGCTAGAAAATGGCTTCAGTTAATATGCAACAGGTCTTGTTTCACTCAAAAAGAATCAGTGGAACCCTGTATCATTTTTGTGGTTTGTCTTGGAAGGAACAAATTGTATTGGGAAGAATTAATCCTGAATACAGTAACTGTAATATTTGGCAAGTGAACTTTGATTAATCAAATGCATGAGTTTTAAAGTTCTGCTAACTTCCATGGCATACTTGTTTCCTGAAGACTATGCTGGTGATTAACAGTGATTTTTTAAAGCAATATTTTATTTATTTTTTATTAAATTTAATGTGTATCTATAATGCACTTCAGCAACATACATTAATCTACATGTTCAGAAGTAGAAATCATAAAAAATCAGCATTTTTAATATCTTGATAGCAGCAATATGATGTCATTTTTGCTTCGCTTCTATAATGTGTTCTTTCAATAAATAACAAAAACACAAAGAAAAACAATCTGCCCCAAAAACTAGAACATGGGGAAATTATTATTAATTATTCTCTTAGTAAATAGCTTCCCTTTTGCCCTGCATTTTAAACTCTTTTATACTTTTGTCCTCTCTGCACAAACAGGAATGTCTTAGGCAAACCCATTTGGAAAAATGAGCTTACAGATTCCTCTCTTGACCTGTCACAAATGTTATGAGGCATTGCCCTTCGTATGCCCTATGGCTTTTGTTTGACTTGTTCTTGAGTCTGACTTTATTCATGGCTGGGGATTGGCTTCATGCAGAGGCTTACTGTGGCTTAACCAATTCTTTTTGTTTAAAAAGTGGTGAGTAGAGCCAGACCCAGAGGCTACTTGTGGAAAATTCAATTGCATTAAAGCTGGATAAAGTTGCACTACCACATCCAAATATATGTATGTCTTTCGGACTGATCGCTATTACATTTTTATCCTGCACTTCTGAAAGTTCAGGGTTGGTAATGTGTTTGAAAGTATTCTGAAAATACACACACACACACATATATAATATCTCCTTATTTACTTCACATTACCAAATGCTACCCCAACAATAAAACTGTATACTGCCTCAAGGAAATGTACAGGTTTGACTTTGGGAAACCTGTAGTCAAAGCAAAAAAAAAAAAAAAGCAAAGGTGGCTGTATTGACCTTAAGAGAATTTCCGAAATCCATGTTACTGTAATACTTTTATTAGGCCAATACCTAATTAAAGTATTACAGCAAGATGGGCTGTAGTCAAAGGGTACTCGAGTTGTGGCATAGCCACCCAGAATACTACATTGTGCTTCCTTGACATTTGTACCCAGTGATACTTCCCAGGTGTTATGCAAAGCTAAGGAAAAAATCCCCCTGTGACCAGGGAAGGCCAGACTTAGGGACGGCCAATATGCCCTTCACTGCTTTCTCCTGTAACCTCAGGGGGATAGGGAGCATGCCCATGTTCAGGGAGGAGTTAACTTCTTAACATTTGCTTGGCGACGGAATCAAGGCCAAAAAATGCATCCAACACAAAGTGTGGGTGGATCTACATTGGGGGTGGGGTGGGGAAAGATCTGGAATTCTGGGAGCTGTAGTCCAAAGCATCTGGAGTGGATCATATTGGGGATGACTGGCTCAGATCATAGAAACCCTAGGCTCCTCACACTGTCTATTTGCAAAGTTCTGTAAGGTAGGATTGTGGGACATGGTGACCCAGTTTGCACATAACTAATTATGGACTAACAACCCATAGTTAGTTGGGACCTTCTGACAAGTGAGTGAGTGCGCTGCCTCCCACCAGCTTGCCACTTCCGCTTTGCATCAGGTTTCATAAAAAACTTTGATGTGACATCCAAACCCCTCTGGGTTATTGACGAACAAATAAACTAGAGTTTTAACACATGGTTTGTTGCTGGGGTAAAAGAGATTCACTGCCACTCTTTACCCATCTATTTCAGAAATTATTTGAATGCTGAGCTAGTCTAACTTCCTGTATTCCTAAGGCTCCAGCCTTCTCTACTGTAAATGCTTCTGTATTATTGAGCCTCAGCCTGAGAATTCTCATCTTCTATTTCGTATCAGAAGGTTTTTCCAAAGCAAGAGATGGATGCATAATTGTAGGTAATGTCTAGGACCACATCACCAAACCAAATCTTATCCTAACTTTTCAGCCCTGCAGAACCTTATTGCATTTTAGGTTTGTTGCTCACTAATCTTATACTACATGTTATGCTCAAATGCCCAAGCTCATACTCACGCACATGCACACTTTCTTCTTAGGAATGGCTACTTAACAGTATTTCTCACTCTGTACTGGGCTTCACAGCTGCTCTCAATTTACTGTCTCCAGGGAACTTCAATGAATGTGTTGTTATTTTTTTCAGGTAATTAATGAATGCATTTTAAAAATACTGGACTTAACACCAGCCCTTGTGGCTTGCATCCAAATGCTTGGTGTGTGTTGTGGTACATGTGCAAATTGTAAGCTTTTGGATAACTTCCCAGAGAAGCAAAACAGCAAATAATGTGCACTTTTTCTTCTTCTTAAAACAGCATTAAAGCCACAGCGATTTTTTTCTTTTTCTTTTTAGATACTATTTCTGGGATGAAGTCTGTTCATACCTCAAAGATATGGTGCATCCTTCCCATTACAGAAAGAGAGGGGTTGAACAACATACAGAGAGAATAAAGATGTGAGTGAAAGGAATAGAATGACAATAGAAGATCAAAGCACATCTAAGATAATGGGCCAGCTTGCATGTAACAACAGCCCATGGATTAAACAACCTGTGGGCTGTTGGGGACAAGTGGAAGAGAATGGATGTGCTGCTTGTAGTGCACTAGCCACTTCTGATTGGCCCATTCATAGGTTGTTGAACATGATGTACAAACCCAGAACACTAGGTTGTTAGGGGCTAAACACCCAGCAAACCATGGCCCCTAAACAAACCCCTTAACATGCCCCTAAACAACCCAGCACTCTGAGTTTGCATGCCACATTCAACAACCTACAAACAAGTTGATGGTTGATCAAAAGCGAAAGTAGCGGAGAGGCTGGAGGCAGCACATGCACTCTCTCCCATTCGTGCATGACAACTCGTCGTTGTTTAAACCATGGGCTGTCATTATGTGTGAATCAGGTGCTTGTCTTATTCAGTGAAGTGGGTTCTCCACACTTCACATCACCCATCTGTCAGCAAATAGTCTTAAGCCTGCACCCCATCACAATACCAGCCCCTAAATCACAGCTCCAATTCTACCCAAATATTTGTCCTTCTATCCTTGCAGCTGCCACAGTCCCAAGGCCCAAATAAACTAACTCCTTCCACATGCCTGCTCCTACCACCACAAGTTTGCTTTTTTCCTCCTTCCTCTCATAGTGACTGAAATGGATAAGAGAGCCACAGTCATGGCGCATCAAATCTGTGAAGATAAGAATATCTGCTCGAGAGTTTGCTGAGAGAAACAAATGTTTGTGGAAATGGGGTGTAGAAAAAGAGGCTGTTTAGAAGATTTCCCTCATGTATCCCTTGATGTGAATGTTCGTACTGTTAAATCCCATTCTTGTTAACCAGGCTTATGGTGCAGACCTGCAAGATGATGGCTGCAATTTTAACCCCTTTTCTCAGTAAATAAAATGAATTTGGTGTGATGCCTTTTAAGGAGATTTTCCAGAATAAAACAATTTGTAATTTTACACGCATGTGTACTTTCTAGTTACAAAGAGGACTGTTTCATGGGAGGTTTCACAAGGCTGACAACTCCTGAAGTTTCAAAGTGTGTGCATCAGAAAGCATGATATTTCATTTTATATTGTTTTGCTGTTTGGTTTCTGAGACCATATGATACACTGCAGTCATATCAACCCCTTGCCTTGGAAACTCCTGTGCCAAAAATGAAAGTTGAGATTCTCAATTATAGATGGGTCTTATGCTTTTAAGCTTCATTTATGTAGACCCTGATATTCTGAAGGGTGAGGGGAAATCCTAGAAACTGGTCAGATACATTGTATATCACTGATTATTGTGTATAGTGCTTCCTTTGGGTCAGAGGTAGGAGGCAATTGACATGTCTGCGCTTCATGCTAAGCCATATTGACAATAAGCTACAGTGGGTGGGTGGCTTGTCTGTTACTCCCGACAGACAGTTGTCCATTTGGCGGTTTGCTGTAGCTTATTTCTCCCTTAGTCCCTCTCAGTCCTCTAGGCTGCTATCTGCATGTATCCCAAGAGCCTTTGTGGCAAAAATACGCGTTTCCTACGTGAGCACCGTATCTGCAATTGATTTGCTGGGGTTGCCAGCTCATGAAGGAGTGCCCCCCACTGCATCAGATCACCAAAGGGATTATGGTTCTGAGTCCTAATGAATGTGGGAACGCATTTGCAAACTTTTTTAAAAAGGGGTTTTGCACAAGTGCACAGGATCACAAGACTGCCTGTCCTCTATCGAGCCTAGCATAGCCGGATCCCCCTCTTGTCAATTTCAATTTCATCCTCCATTTTGGTGCTTCCCTTGCTAGTGAACACCTTTAAAAACAACAACAACACACATCTGTTTCATGTTCTAATGAAGTGATAACACCCACCCCTGAAGCTCCTTATTTCTTGCACCTGCTTTTGCTCTCCCCCCCCCACGGTGCTTGTCACTTCCCTGTACTGGTCTCTGTTGCTAGCTGTCAGATGTACATAAGATTACCGAGCAGTGAGCAGGATCACTATATGTATGCAAATTTAAAGTCAGAACAGGCACTGGGTGGGTAAAGATAAGCAAATTTCAAGGTAGACAAGTGAGGCAGATTACTAAAATTATGCAAATTTCATGGCAGAGCAGTAAAATGGAGGGGGAAACTACGCAAAATGCCTAGTAGCAGACATTCAGTCCTGCGCAATTGTGCAGGACTGACAATAATAATTTAAAAATTATGAATGCATTTGGGACACACTCTGGTGTCCTTTCTTCAAGTTTTCTCTGGGGGTGTAAAGACGATCTGTGGGGGAAACAATGCAGTGTTGGTTGTTTCCCCTGCCCATGCTGGTCATGCGACTGGGATTACCCTAATTACCCATGTTGTGACTGTCGTGACTTTTCGTCCACCCTACAACCCCTACATGGGTTGTAGGGTGGGTGAAAAGTTACTATGGCTGCGCTGCACACTGGGTTTGGACGACATGGCAAATTATGAAGAGGCACAGGTAATGTGACTGGCACACTTGGGGGCAAACTATGATGCGGCACACTGGTCATGTGACTGGCACACGTGGGGTTGGGGGAAACAATTACAACTGCATTGTTTCCCCCACTTAAAAAAAAAAACCATCCTGAGGCAGAGGACACTGAGAAGGAATGAGAGAGAATGCTGACAGCACTAGTGAGATCGTGAGGAGTGATAGGGATTTTTGCTTTTCTTGCCAGGTGACTCACTAGCTGTTCCCAACAATCAATGATAAAATTGCCCTGCCTGGTTCGGACGACACAGCGAGCCACCCTAAACAACCCTACTATAAGCCATAGGTTCTCAGGGTGGTTTGTTTGTGAAAAACAACCCACTATCAGGGTGGATACTGAACCCATAGAGCCCCAGAGTAGTTCTGATTCTGAGGAGGACCAACCACCCATGGGAGAGGAGCTCGCTCATCTCTCACAGGCACAGTGGCAGGGAGAGATTCCTCCTGCCTGCATTCCTGAGAGAGATGAGCGAGCTCCTCTCCCACGGGTGGTTGGTCCTCCTCAGAATCAGAACTACTCTGGGGCTCTATGGTCTCAGTATCCACCCTGACACCCACGATGGAAAAAACGCTCCAGGTTTGGACATCCCACTAAGCCACCCTGCAACCATCCATGATAACAACTCACTGTAGCTTAGTGTGACATGTGAACCAGGCCAATGAATGACTCATGAGACTGAGAATGAGCTTAGTTAAGTAAAATGGCTTTGAGGCAGATTGCAGGGAGTGGGGGAAAGTTAGCAGAAGAAAAGTTAAGTATCTTCTTCCATCTTCTGTTTTTCCATCCCAAATCTCTCCTAACACACCCTGCTTCACAGCTATTTAGCAACTCATATTTGAAAACATGGGTCCACCCCATATGTCTAGTTCCACTCAGCTTCAAAATGGTGGCTGTTTTATCTCAAGTGGTAATATACATAAACAGCAGCATTTACCCTGGAGCAAGAGTAGCTCTTAACATTTGCTAAAATCATGTTTGTACCTATGCCTAGTTGTAACATGTTCACAGGACAACTTAGTTTTGCAGGAGTCCATAGCTGACATTCAAGTGCAGCAATTATTAGTACTTGATTAGTATATTTCCATACTGGTACCATGCATGCATGTGTGCACAGACATTGTGAAATGTTGAAAACTGTCAAAACAAAGCACTTCAAAAGTAACACATTCCAGAACAATTACAAAAACAAAAACCCAGAATTTGCAATTCATAGAGAACAGCTGAGCTGGATTAAGGGTGATTTATTTTTCTTAATGCTGACCAACTGATGAGTATGAACTGTTTTCAGTGGAAAAACGCTGACACTGGAGATAAAACAAATGTATTCAGGTTTGTACTGTGCTAGGTGTGGCTGAAGAGGCACAGTTGCCTCTCCCTCTCTCATATCTTTTTTAATGGCTTTTGGGGAGGGGGAATGGGGGGAGGGGGGAGATAGGGAGGTGTCAGCAGCAGCGTTGTTTAGGAATCAGTGGGCTGGGCAGCAGCTTCCTATAGCGGCAGGAGTTGGCTCTCTGCCATGCTTCTCCGGCTGTGTGCTTGAATGGGGCGGACTGGGGAACAGCTGTACCTAGCACTGGTACGCTGCACCCTCTGCAAGCAGGACCCTTTCACTTCCCTCCATGGAACAGTCTCAGGATGTTTTGTCTGAAAGGTAAGGGGACTTTTTGGCAGTGATGTGACTTTTGTGTAGAGCTAGAAAGACTGTGCTGCTGGGCGGTGGTGGTTTTGAATGGTTCTCTTCATAGGCTAGCAACCTCTCTAATGCTTGTCAAAAGTTTATGAGAAGTTTAATGTCTTTGAGTCGAAGAGCAGCACAAACCCACATAACCCTTTGTCTTTTATGAGCAGGGCAGAGAAGACTCATTCCTGCTTGGGATACTTTAAATGCTACATGTAATCCTTTCCCTGTACAAAAGAGCAAGTTTGCTCTGTAGGTTGTAAATTGCTGAGTGTACCAAGTATTTGAAAAAATGTTCTCTGTGTTGTTGGAACTTTAGAAACAATTTATTGGATGAAGAATGTGCCCTGGCCGTGTTGCGTAATAGGATCCATCAGATGTTTAATTTAATTATTCTCAAAACAGTATGAGGTCTAATGAATGCCTGGAGGGAAGGATGAACGTTATAGTCAGTACATAAATGCAAAACGTAGTTATACCTGTGATTTCTTTACAGGATGAGATATGTATGATAAGTTATGTTGATGAGTGTGTTTGTGTGATGCGGAAACACAGTGACCGCAATTTTGTGTTTCTATGGAAAACTTGTATTAAAATTGAGTCCTTCCATTTTAAATTAAGGAATAGGTAAATGCATTTTATGTGTTTGTTTTTTTAAATTCCTGGCAGAAGTATGTCTATATATCCTTAGATGTGCTGTTTCTGCTCTTGGAGTAAATCAGTGAGAAACAACTGCTAAAGTAAAGAGCTGTTGGCTACTATTAAGTGTATTTTTTGTTGAAATGAATAGAAGTGAATATTTATACCCTTAGAAGCGTTTATTATTGGCATATCAAATTCAAATATTTTAAAATATAAATTCTAATTACTACATAAGCTAATAAGGGAGGCTCTCTTTTATGCTGTTCCTTTCTGTGCTTGGAGCTGTATATTATATACGTTTTGGGGGAAGGAGAAGCAGCATATATTTTCAATGGGAAAAAAAATCTTATTGCAACTGAGTATGAGGGCTTCTCCACACAGAGCTTTTATCCTGCTATTGAGATTGGTTACTTGCAGAAGTTTGCGGGTCCTTTAGATGACCTCATCAACCTCCAGGGTATCTACTACATTAAATGACCTTTATTCCATTTTTTAAAAGATCACAGATAATGAGCAATCAAATTACAGCCTTTGAGTTCCGCTTGAGTTCCCTGTGAAAAGAGGAAAACCTGCAAAGAGGACCTAGACCACAGCGTCCTCTAGTGGCTGTATAACAAAACATACAGAAGACTCAGATATGGGGGAAAAGTGGGGGGAAGGAAGTGCGTCTAAAGGGAGTCCCTCGTGATCTTGCATTTAAACTGGAAGCAGAAAATCCCATTTTAAATGTGGGATTTTAGGCTGGTGTAGAGATGCTCTGCATGAGTTTCAGAGCTCTTAATATATTTCTGCATTCATTGTAACCTAGGACACTGTTAACATTTTATAAGTCCAATCTCATCATGATGTTGATGTAGTAGACTGGTACACACCTCCCACCCCATCTATACCAATTTGGGTAAAGAATTTTTAGCAGGATTTTTGAATACCATATCATCTCAGTGGATTTTAAGAACACAGATTATTTATCTATTGTTACCGGATTAGTTTTGTTTATACTTTAAATTTAAAAATACATTTGTTTTTAAAAACAGAAAACAAATGTTTCTGTTCATTGGCCTGATCTGAATCCCAGTCACACACCTGGAAGTGTTTTGCATAAACTCCACTTCCATCTATCTATTTCCTTGGTTGTATTTGTATTGGACAACTTAAAGAAGTCATAAGTATTGTTCAGGCATGCTAATACTTCCTTCTTCCTCCCCTGCAATGTAGCTGGGGATGTGGCACATGTTAGGCTGGCTTCAGAGATAGTTGGGCTGCAAAGGGAGCAGGAAGCACAAGTGCATTGTCCTACCTGTCCTCTCCTCCTCCATCATCATCATCATCATCATCAAGGTCTGCAGTGTATTCTTGCATTGCCCCTAACAGGTTCTTTTCTGCAGAGATGCCTGGGGGAAAACTGGCAGATTAGCAGTTTGAAAATGAATCATAGAATAGTATAGTAGGGTTGGAAGGGGCCTACAAGGCCATCGAATCCAACCCCCAATGGAATGAGAGAGCTTCCATTATAGGTCATTTTCTTGTGCACCTTCTGCCAGGAAGTTGAGATACTTCCATAACTACATGTACTACATCTCAGAATCTGTTAAACTATTATCTCATCCATACTATTAACTCCTGTTTACACATTGAGCATGCATGGAATACAGTATAGCAAACACTGGATTTAAAAACAGAAGACTAGTGGCCTAGAAGGCGAGAATGTCTCTCTCTCTCTCTCTCTCTCTGTGTGTGTGTGTGTGTGTGTGTGTGTGTGTGTTTCAGATAACATTTTCATAAAGATTATACTATACATTTTAAGCACATGCATGTGTCTAAATGTTTGAAGTTATAATTACAGTAGTCAGAATATGAGGTGGTTTTCTGGAATCATTTTTTCATATGGTGAATTGGTCTTCTGAACACACTTTCATATAGTGAAATTAACATTTGTGTGATGAAAACTGATGGGCAAGGAAAGTTTCCCATGTGGTAGGCAATGTTGATCCCAGCTTGCAGAGGAAACTCTTCAGGTGTAGAGATGAAGTGGGGCAGGGGAGAGAAGGCACCTTGTGGTTACTCTTACGCATTAATGATTATTGTACAAATAGGGCCTAGTGCCATTTTGTAACATCTCTTGTTTCATAAGGTATAAAAATTTATCTGAAGTTCGGGAAACAGCATGTTTATGAAGCAGCAGTTTCTTTCCCACTTCCTCCATGTCTTGTGTTCTCTTCAACTGTTGTTGGCATTCTTTCAATGGCTTCTAGCTGTTTGATTTAGCCTTATCAACTTCTTTACATACAGCTTAAGATATAACAAGATCAGAAGGAAATGCTGGAAGGCATAACTAGGTGATGGGCTTGTTTTCAGTTAAACGGTGGGGCATGTTCTTTGAGCATTACGATTGGTATGTCATTGGAGAGATTGACTTAGCTTTGGGTGTTTCTGATTTCATATATATGTGGCTCTGCAGCTCCCCATGTGTGAAAACAGCTCTTGAGTCTGTGTTCATGATTAGTATGCTAGCTCAGAGGAATTAGTTGTTTCTGCTGGTTTAATTTAAATTGCTGTAGAAGAGGGGGAATGGGGGAATTAAGCAAGCCTCAAATAAAGCACTTGCTACTCACAGGATGCGATTAAAAATTAGTTGTGAGTGAAAGCTGCACCTTAATTTTTCAGTACTTCTGGGCTAGGGAATTTCTTAAATAAGGATTGTGTTTTTCTGAGATTTGTCTCTCCCACTGTGCTCAGGGCTATACCCACACAGCATACTTTTTATTTAGTATCATTAATGTATATGGCTAGAGTGACATAAGCAAAAAGCCCTCAGGCTAAACCTCAGCAGTGCAGGAAAGGAAACATCCATGCAATGAATATGGGCAACTGCAGTTGCATGCAGTAAGGCTTTATTTCCATTGGGAATCACAGAAAATATGAATTTTGGGGGTGATTTAAAGAAAGAGGAGAGAGGAAGCACTACATAGGTATTTGTCAGGGTGGACACTGAGCCCATAGAATCCCAGAGTAGTTCTGATTCGGAGGAAGAGCAGTCGCTCCTGGGAGAGGAGCGTGCCCCTTTTTCCCAGGGCCCGCAGCTGACAGAGATTCCTCCCACCAACATTCCTAGATTAGAAAGCAATCCAGGGAGTGACCCAGCACCGATAGCAGACTGGTTGGATGCGCGGCGCAGACGCAGAGAGCGGCGCCAAATGGAGAGCGCGGAAAGGAGGCGTAGCGCCTGGTTGGCGCTCAGAGAACGGTTGCGCCCAGAGGATCCAAGGGAAAAGGGGCGGGATTCTCCCTAGTCCTTATATTCAGGGGTCTGCCAGTAATTGCCTTTTAAACGGGGACCAACTGTTCCAACTTAGGGCATAGGGATGCTGCTGCTCAGATCTAGTTGCTACCTGTAGAGTTATTAAGTTGTAAAAGAAGAATAAAGCTTTGAAAAGAATGCCTTTGTCTGTGTCTGGACTTGGCTACTGGAGTAGACTGAGAGAGCCCTCCAAGGAGCCCTTGACAGTATTCTGGGAGGGTATTCCAGGCCTAAAGGGTAGCAAGTCATTGGTAATAGGGAAGAGCAGAGTACAACACAACACCATCTTACTATGCAGTGTCCATGCAAGGAGCTGGAGCAAAGGCTGTAAGGGAGTTTTTAGCCCAGCAAAGGTCTAGGGCAGGGGTGGCCAGATCTTTTGAACTACAGCTCTCATCAGTCCTCACTATTTGCTCCGCTGGCTAGGACTGATGGGAGCTTAGGCCAACACATCTGGAAAGCCACAGGCTGCCCACCCCTGGTCTAGGAAAAGACTGGGGGCTCTCCTCCTGGTTCAGCAGTTGCAGCTGGGTTTGCTTCTTCATTCTCTGCAGCTGGGACATTTTCCTCCTCACAAGTAGACCTTCCTGAGCAGAACCTGGGTAAAAAGGTCTTCTGGCAGTTAGGTGGGTGTTCCAACGACAACTCTGTGTGTCTCACGTGGTCCATTGCCACTGGTGCTCTGAAGAGCCATGGGCCAAGGGAGGAAAGTTGGAACCAAGGCAGGGCTTGGGATGGAGTCGAATGGGTTCTTTGGGACTGTGGGTAAGGCATTCCTGCAATGGGACTTCCCAGGTTGCCCCACATCTTCTGTGGGACTGGGGTTTGCTATAGAATCCCCAGGTTGCCCCACATCTTCTGTGGGACTGGGGTTTGCTGTAGAATCCCAGTCCTCCTTCTCTGAAGAGATTTCCCCTGCTCTTGGGTTGACTGGGAGCCTGACAACAGCACTGTCAAATTACCATTTTTTTTAAACAGCCTGATTTTCTTTTGGAGATGAGCCCTCATGGATATTTGGGCAAGGCTGCTAGCTAAGTGGCAGTTTAACCCCCCCCCCCCGGCAGGAAAATGGCTGTACTGCAGCCCTCAAGCAGAACTTTATATAATAATTTTGGCCTCTGGGTACACTGTCTTCTAACATACACATCTTGTTGGATTTTGGGGGCTGATCAGATGTTGCTTTGAGACTAGCACCCTCATAATACCTAAAAAAAACACACCTATGAGTATTATCGCAAAGACATCACAAACCATTTATTTCTTTATTTATTACATTTCTGTACTGCCCAATAGCTGAACATCTCTGGGTGGTTCACAACACTTAAAACCATAAAATACAACATAGTAAAATACAGTATAAAAGTTTTAAAGTTTTAAATGACTGTATAAAACAAAAACAAAAATAAAACCCCAAATAAAAACTATCAGCAGTGCAAAGCTTTAAAATACAGTAGCAGATTTAAGACAACAGAAACTGAAAGACTAAAATGCTTGGGAAAATAAGGTCTTCACCTGGCACCGAAAAGAGCACAATGTAGGGGCCAAAGCCTCTCTGGGAAGCTCATTCCACAACAGGAAAAGCCCTCTTTTTAGTAGCCACTCACCTCACTTCCTTTGGTAGGGGCTCCTGGAGCAGGATCACTTAACTTGTGAAGACTGCTCTGAGCTGCTTGGGTTATTGCAAACATGATCAAGGTATCTTAACTGGGTTCCATATATACACTTACCAGCTCACTGGCAGTGAAGATATATGTTAATATTTATTTACTGATATTTATGGATTGCTTACATTAAAATAAATTTCTTAGTGATACATAAAACAATACAGTATAAAACCATAATAAAATACTATATATTATTACTGTATACTGAAGACAAGATCACCATTGTGACAAACCTTGTTGGAACAAGTACATTTTCAGTAGGCACCAAAAACCTGGAAGGGACAGTGCCTGTCTGATTTGTACTGGTAGGGAGTTCCAACGAGTGGGTGCTATGATACTAAAGGCCCTATTCTAAGCCATCATGGACCAGAACTCTGAAATCTTAAGTACTACCAGGAGGGTATCTCCTGATGAGTGCAGCAACCAGCAGGTAAGGGGTTGAGTACATCTCAGGTATCCCGGTCCTGAGTTCTTTAGGACTTTGTGAACAAGTACCAAAAATGTAAACCTGTCCAGATAGCATATTGACAGCCAGTGAAGTTCCCTCAGCATAGGTGTAATATGCTGGCAATAAGCTGCTCCTGTTACCAACCTGGCTGTACCAACCAACTGCAGCTTCTAGACCAATCTTGAGTGCAGCCCCACATAAAGCACATTGCAGTAATTACCAAGATTGTGGTGGGGATTATCTCTGATCTTGTGTTGGGCTTTGGAGGTGCTCAGAAATGATGTGACTGTAGACACACACAAACCCTTCCCTTCTCCCAAGCTCAGGAGAACAGCAGGGAAGCTCATCCCTGCAGTCTCATTGGGCTTTGGAGGGTTTCTGAAGCAGCAAGACTTCTCCAAACCCAGCACAGCAATGGACATAAGACCCTGCCCTTTGCTGGAGAGAGCAGTTAGTGAGTACAACATTTGGCTGCTACCAAGATTTGCCAGAAATTGTTCATCCTTGCTCTTAGCCATGGTGAAAGAATCAGGAGTGACCTGAAGACTCATGCAGTCTTCTGCACATACTCTGTACTGCACAAATCATTCTCCCCCTTTCTTTTTTGTGCCTTTTCACTGAGCTTCGCATAAACCAGTGTCTGTGATCCAGTTTCAAACTCTGGATTACTATAACAATGGTAGCCTTAACATTGGTGCAGATATGAAACTACACACCATGGCTAATGCTAAAAAGGAAAGGGAAAGAAGGGATATAATACAGGAGGGAGACGCATATGCCTGTGGAATGCTTCTAAACTCTTAACTATAGGTAAGAAATTGGAAAACGTTATGTCTGCACCTGGGCCTTTGGGAAATTGGGGATGCAAACAATATTGAAAAACAGAAGGCATATAAAATGTTGGCTTTGATGCACTGTTCCCTGTGAGTGTTTTAATATTGCTCTAGAAGCAAATTGCTAATGAATCTGAACTCATGTATTTTTATCAGGCTTATAAGCAGAGGTCATAATTTCTAAAGTTTCAGCTTCAATTATGTGATACTGCACATTGTCTAATGTATAAATGTTTGGACTGGAATGCAAGGAGCTCTCAAGATACTAGAATTTAAGAGGGAGCCGCACTGTTGATGTGCTCTGAATAGTTTGGATTAGGGAGAAAGTGAGATAGGAGGCCTGCATGATGAAAATATTGTTGTTTCCAAAATTACTTTCAAGCAAATCATATTTCATGATTTCATCATAAGGAAAATACAGGGAATGCTATAAACTGGGTGTGTAAGCTCTGTGGCTGCACTTAGGAAGCATTTTCCATAGCCTTACTTGTTTTACAGCTGTGGATTTGGGGAAGGAGGGTAGGGGAGATATTTTCTGCTAATAATAGTAAGAAGTTATGTTGGAGACCATCCCTGAAAAATCCTGGGCATGTGGTTGTTGCTCCCTAGAGGAAAGGTCTGTGTTAGAAATGCCAATTTATCTTCCCTCTCTTTTTTTTAAAGACATCAATGGTTTGTTCACCAGTTGTCTTGTGTGTAGTATACATGTAAGGACATTCCTTGGATTCTTTTCTTGGCAGTGTTCTTAGCAAATATGTAAAATTTGGAATCAGAAACAGATTTTTTTTTCTGGTGTTTTGAAGCACATCCATTTTCTAAGTGAGCTAGATAGTTTGTACTCAAAGGTGCATTTTTCTGTTCTTTTTAGGAAGGGAAGAAAAGAAATATATACTTATTTTTATAGATGATTCCTCCAACATAATTGGAATTTGAGGCAATACTTTTATCAGGCTAGGTTCAATCAATGTGGTTGTGCTCCTACTAAACTCAGTCGCAAGACTCTAATTGACGTTAATGGAGCAGGATTGCAGCCAAGGTAGTAGTTGCAAATAATTTATTTTGGATAACATATATGGAAATATATTTGTTGTTAGTACTAAGCTTATCAGGCTGAAGGGGCAAGCTCTTCAGTTCCCCCTTAGCTATCACTCATCACTTTAGTATCTTTAGTATCTTTGAGATTTAGTATCTCAAACACACTGTTCACAGAACACAATGTTATAATCTAGCAACAGTACTCTAGAACTTACAAAATGTAACCTTCTAAAGAAAAAAAGAGCAGGGCCTCCTAGAGGAACTTAAATCCTGCCATTTAAAATAAAATAAAAATGTTATTTTGATCTCTCATAAGTACACAACAAGTTCTTTACTGTCAGATGAGTGCTGATGTTGATATGTACTTAGTGTTTAGTTCATAGACCACCAATGCAAATGAAAGTAGTTACACCTGTCTTTCTTAACTGATAGCAGTAGCTTGTTTTCAATGACTGTGTGACACATTTCCCTTTTTTGGTCCTCTCAGTCTCTTGCTACTATTTGATGGTTTTGGGGCTTCTTAGAGAAGATGCTGTCGGTGGGCGTTCTTCCCTTTCATCTTGCACTCTTGCAAGCACTCATAACCTTGCTTCTCTCTCTCTTGGCCCATGTCCACATTACTTCCCAGAGGAAGAAGGCAAGGTGTGTGGATGTTACTGGTGCAGATTAGGCCAGTTAGTATCAGAATTTGCAACAATTTAATTTCCTGGAACATCTCAAGTTTTGAAGAGTTATGCTGCTGTTCTGGCCATAGGATGGCCGTATGTGTGTGGGGGATGGTGGTGGTGGTGATAGTGGTATATTTCACAGGAACTTAACATAGGCTTTCTTTGGACCATGATAATCAAATACTATGTTTATATTATTTGTGATACTTATATTTTAAGAACAGCCATGCTGGATCAGACCAAGGGTCCATCTAGTACAGTATTCTGTTCACACAGTGGCCAACCAGCTGTTGTGAACAGCCAACCACAAGCAGGGCATGAGTGCAACAGCACCCTCCTGCCCATGTTCCCCAGCAACTGGTGTACATAGGCTCACTGCCTTTTGTACTGGAAGTAGCTCATAGCTCTTGTCCTCTTTTGTCCTCTCAGGAGCTCAGAGTGATGTTCTAACCTAACTAAACCTTTGTGGGCAGAAAGGTAGTGACTTTCCCCAAAATAACTTAAGCTTTGTGACTGTGAGATGGGAATTTGAACTTGGATTTTCCACATCCAACTAAACATCACGCTCTAGACATGTTTCCAAAGTGTCTGTAGGTTATAATGTGTGTAAATAAAACTTTACCATATATTCAGAGGGTATGTTTTTCAATTTTTTTTGTTGTGAATTTCAACAAGCAAAACAAACAAACCATAACAAAATCAAAAAAGAAAAAAATGAATTCTAAAACTCCCAGCTTCAAATTATTACAATATTCTAGAAAGAGTAAAAAAAAAGAGAAAAAAATAGGTTACACATAAACTTCAGTAAAAGCAGACCAAATATCCACATAAAAGTCCATTTGCAAGTTACACATACATACCACTCTTTCAAATGTTGCTAGTGTTGTTAAGTCTTCAATCCATTGCATTATAGGCGGTGAACTTTTATCCTTCCAGTATTTTAGTATCAGTCTTTTAGCAACCAAAACTGTACAAAAGATCCATTTACACTGACCATGTGTTACATTCCAAAAAGCAGGTAAGTAATTTAAAAAAACATTAACATCAGTAATTATTAAAGAGCTTTGCAATACAAAATTTATCCGTATAATAACTTCCTCCCAAAAGGAGGGAATTATTGGGCATTTCCAAAACATATGAATAAGAGAAGCATTGACTGCATTAGACCTCCAATAATTAGCTGAATTTGACAAACTGTTATTAAAATGACATTGTGGCGTCCAATAGACCCGAAACAAAAGTTTTTGCTGAATAAGGCATAACTGAAGATCTGCTGAAAAGTCTGATACAGATGTCAAAAGGGCAGTCCATTGATTAAACAATATAGAACGTTCCAATTCTCAGTTCCATTCCTGCTGTAAACCACTTGTATCATATTTATTCATTGATAAGAAATATTTATAAACATGAATCGTAGGTCGATATATCTGATCAGCTTCAATAAGTATTTCCAGTAGCGAAGGAGGCTCTGAAGCAGTAAAAGCAGCAGGACCGAATCTAGATACCAACAAATGTTTCAATTGCAAGTATCACCATACCTTTGTAGCAGGCAAATCAAATTGATCTCGCAAAGCTGAAAATAACAAACTCATCAACCCTCACTAATTGATCCAGGGTAAAGATCATTTTAGCTGTCCAAGTCCACCATAAAAACATTTTCTTTGCAATTCTTAAATCTGGATTTCCCCATTAAGTCTATTTAGCCTGGGAAAATGGGTCAAACTATAATTGACATGACATTATATACCACAGTTCTCTAACTGCCAGAAATTGTGGGAGGAGCTCTGTCTGTCTGAATACGCAGAGAACCTAATGCAATCCATTTAAAGAGAGGCTCCAGATGACAAGATTTCAACACTGACCAAGGTGGAAAATGGAATCTAAGTGGAAAAGACCAAAATTTAGTACAAGTCAGCAAATAGGCCCGATAGTACATAGCTAGATCTGGAAAACCAAACCCACCTTCATTAATTGAAAGTTACATCCTTTTCAAAGACGTTCTTGGTGAAGAGGAACCCCAAAAGAATTTATGAAACAAAGCATTAAGTTTTTGGAAATATTTGCTGGGTATAAGTATAGGAGTCCCACATATAACATCAATAATTCAAAGTATGGTATTCATCTTAAGTGTATTCACCTTACTCCATCAACTCAACTTTAAAGATGCCCATCTATCTATATATTGTGAAATATCATTAATCAACTTGTTTATATTTAACCTAATAATTTGAGATATATCTCTAGGAATAATTATTCCCGAATAAGTAATAAACTCTGAGCACTGTCAAAATTGCCAGTTGGCTAATACACTAGAGTATACCCTATCTCCCCCCTTCATGGATCACTGCCTTGTTGTGGCGAAGGGGCTTGCGTAACTCAGTGAAGCCATAAGCTATGCCGTGCAGGGCCACCCAAGACGGACAGGTCATGGCAGAGAGTTCTGACAAAATGTCCACTGGAGAAGGAAATGGCAACCCACTCCAGTATTCTTGCCAAGAAAACCCCATGGAACATATCACAAGGCTAAAAGAGATGATGCCGGAAGATGAGCCCCTCAGGTCGGAAGGTGTCCAATATACTACTGGGAAAGAGCAGAGGGTATTTCCAAGTAGCGCCAGAAAGAGTGAAGCGGCTGGGCCAAACCCAAAAGGACACTCAGCTGTGGATGTGTCTGGTGGTGAAAAGAAAGTCTGATGCTGTAAAGAACAATATTGTGTAGGAACCTGGAATGTCAGATCAATGAATCAAGGTAAGCTGGAGGTGGTCAAACATGAGATGGCAAGATTGAACATCGACATCTTGGGAATCAGCGAACTAAAATGGACAGGCATGGGCGAATTTAATTCAGGTGACCATCATATCTACTATTGTGGGCAAGAATCCCTTAGAAGAAATGGAGTAGCACTCATAGTCAACAAAAGGGTGGGAAAAGCAGTACTGGGGTACAATCTTAAAAATGATAGAATGATCTCAGTACGAATCCAAGGCAAACCATTCAACATCACAGTAATTCAAGTCTATGCCCCAACCACTGAGGCCGAAGAAGCTGAGGTTGATCGGTTCTATGAAGACCTCCAACACCTTCTAGAACTAACACCAAAAAAAGATGTCCTCTTCATCATAGGGGATTGGAATGCTAAAGTAGGAAGTCAAGAAATCACCGGGATAACAGGCAGGCATGGCCTTGGTGTACAAAATGAAGCAGGACAAAAGCTAATAGAGTTTTGCCAAGAGAACATGCTGATCATAGCAAACACTCTTTTCCAACAGCGCAAGAGGCGACTCTACACATGGACGTCACCAGATGGTCAATATCGAAATCAGATTGATTATGTCCTTTGCAACCAAAGATGGAGAAGCTCCATACAGTCAGTAAAAACAAGACCTGGAGCTGACTGTGGCTCAGATCATGAGCGGCTTCTTGCAAAATTTCGGCTTAAATTGAAGAACGTCGGGAAAACCACTAAACCGTTCAGGTATGACCTAAATCATATCCCTGATGAATATACAGTGGAGGTGAGGAATAGATTTCAGGGATTAGACCTGATAGACAGAGTGCCTGAGGAACTATGGACGGAGGTCCGTAACATTGTTCAGGAGGCAGCAACTCAATCCATCCCAAAGAAAAAGAAATGCAAGAAAGCCAAGTGGCTGTCTGATGAGGCTTTACAAGTAGCTCACGAAAGAAGGGAAGCGAAAAGCAAGGGAGAAAGGGGAAGATATACCCAACTGAATGCAGAGTTCCAGAGAATAGCAAGGAGAGACAAGAAGGCCTTCTTAAATGAACAATGCAAAGAAATCGAGGAAAACAACAGAATGGGAAAGACTAGAGATCTCTTCAAGAAAATCGGAGATCTCAAGGGAACGTTTTGTGCAAAGACAGGCATGATAAAGGACAAAGAAGGCAGGGACCGAACAGAAGCAGATGAGATTAAGAAGAGGTGGAAAGAATACACAGAAGAACTATACAGGAAAGATCTGAATGTCCCTGATAGCCATGATAGTGCGGTCACTGAACTTGAGCTGGACATCCTCGAGAGTGAAGTCAAGTTGGCCTTAGGAAGCATTAGTAACAACAAAGCTAGTGGAGATGACAGTATTCCAGCCGAGCTATTTAAAATCCTAAAAGATGATGCTGTTAAAGTGCTGCACTCAATATGCCAACAAATCTGGAACACTCAACAGTGGCCACAAGACTGGAAAAGGTCAGTTTACATTCCAATTCCAAAGAAGGGCAACGCCAAAGAGTGTTCAAACTACCGCACAATTGCGCTCATTTCACATGCCAGCAAGGTGATGCTCAAAATCCTACAAGCTAGGCTTCAGCAGTATGTGAACCGAGAACTACCGGAAGTACAAGCTGGGTTTCGAAGAGGCAGAGGAACTAGAGATCAAATCGCCAACATTCGCTGCATCATGGAGAAAGCAAGAGAATTCCAGAAAAACGTCTCTTTCTGCTTCATTGACTACGCTAAAGCCTTTGATTGTGTGGATCACAACAAACTGTGGCAAATTCTGAAAGTGATGGGAGTACCAGACCACCTTACCTGTCTCCTGAGAAACCTGTACGAGGGTCAAGAAGCAACAGTAAGAACCAGACATGGAACAACCGATTGGTTCAAAATTGGGAAAGGAGTACGACAAGGCTGCATATTGTCACCCTGCTTATTTAACTTATATGCAGAGTACATCATGAGAAATGCCGGGTTGGATGAATCAGAGGTCGGAATTAAGATTGCTGGGAGAATTATCAACAACCTCCGATATGCAGACGATACCACCCTAATGGCAGAAAGCAAAGAGGATCTAAAGAGCCTCTTGTTGAGGGTGAAAGAGGAGAGTGCAAAAGCTGGTTTGAAACTCAACATTAAAAAAACTAAGATCATGGCATCTGGCCCCATCACTTCCTGGCATATAGAAGGGGAAGAAATGGAAGCAGTGACAGATTTTACTTTCTTGGGCTCCAAGATCACCACAGACGGTGACTGTAGCCCTGAAATTAAAAGACGCTTGCTCCTTGGGAGGAAAGCTATGGCCAACCTAGACAGCATAGTAAGAAGCAGAGACATCACCTTGCCGACAAAGGTCCGTCTAATCAAAGCTATGGTTTTCCCAGTAGTAATGTATGGCTGTGAGAGCTGGACTATAAGGAAGGCTGAGCGCCGAAGAATTGATGCTTTCGAACTGTGGTGCTGGAGAAGACTCTTATGAGTCCCCTGGACTGCAAGGAGGTCAGATAAGTCCATCCTAAGGGAAATCAACCCTGAGTGCTCATTGGAAGAACAGATAATGAAGCTGAAGCTCCAATATTTTGGCCACCTAATGCGAAGAGAAAACTCCCTGGAAAAGACCCTGATGCTGGGAAAGACTGAAGGCAAAAGGAGAAGGGGACGGCAGAGGATGAGATGGCTAGATAGCATCACGGATGCAATGAATATGAACTTGAGCACGCTCCGGGAGAGAGCGCAGGACAGGAAGGCCTGGCGTGCTATGGTCCATGGGGTCACGAAGAGTCGGACACGACTGAACGACTGAACAACAACAACATACCCTATCTCCAATCCGCAATATTTTTGACTTTGACCATTTAATTGAATAGCTGGACAATTTACCAAAGGTATTAATCAATTTAATCAAAGCTGGAACTGATGACTGGAGTCTCAAGATAAACAACAAAAGATATCAGCATAAAGGCTAATTTTAAATTCTAAACCAAAATGGACAAATCCATGAATACTACTGTTTTGTCTAATAGCGCATGCCAGGGGTTCCAAGCATAAGTTGAATATCAATGGGGAGAGTGGACAACCTTGTCTCTTGCCCCGCCTGAGTAAAAAAAAGCTGAAAATAAACTGTTAGTCCTTACTCTCGCTTTTGGAGATGAGTATAAGATTTTAACCCATTTCTAAAATTCTATAGGAAAGCCAAAATTAATCAATGTAATAAGAATAAATTTCCAATGAATTTTGTCAAAGGCCTTTTCTGCATCCAAGGAAATGATGGCCGCCTGGTCAGTTCTTTCAGAGTTTAAAGCAACCAGATAAACAACTAATCTAAGCTTATCAGCCTCCTGTCTATTTTTAATAAAACCCACCTGGTCTGGTCTGACCAATGCAGCCATGACTTGTTGCAATCTATCGGCCAAGATTGCTGTTAATATTTTGATATCTACATTAATTAATGATATAGGCCGATAGTTAGCACAGTGGGTATGAGCCTTACCTGGCTTAGGATCACAGTAATATAAGTGTCATTTAACGATGAAGAAAGGGAGCCCACCTCAAAAATATGGTTATAGAGGCAATACAACTTTGGGGCTAAAGAACTAGAGAATGTTTTATACCATTCAGTTGAGAGTCCATCTGGTCTGGATGATTTCCCAGTATTAATTTTCATATTGCATTCATAATTTCCTCTAAATGCAGAGGAGTTAAAAGGAGCTGTTGTTGTGAAGCATCTAAACATGGAAGATTAATCTGAGAAAAAGCATCCATATCTTGCTCTGGTATCTTATTACCAGTACTGTACAGATCAGAATAAAACTTTAAAAATTGTAAGTTTATGTCTGTGGGAGAAGTATATACTTTGCCACTCTCATCTTTAATGGCTGAAATAACATTTTGATGTTGGTGCTGTTTAAGACGATGTACAAGGATCTTACTAGGATGTTCAACATTTTCCCAATATTTCTGTCGTGGACAGGTCAGAGCAAATTCCTCCTGTTGTGAAAGAATATTATGGTGCTCATGCTTAGTATTCTGTAGCTTTTGATAAAGTTGTGCTGCAGGGGAAGTGGCAAACTGAGTTATAAGAGATTTCAGCTTCTTGTGTAAAAGTTTGTTGAGTTTTTTAAAGCTTCTTTTGATAAGAAGCGTAAGAGATAATTCGGCCCCTTATAAAAGGTTTACTAGCCTCCCATTCAATGGCACACAAACCTGCTGTACCCTCATTAATATTAAAGTACTCTGTTAGTTCAACTAACATCTGAGTTTTAAACTTATCATTAAGAAGAGAAACATTAAAACGCCAAAGATCAGGGGCCGTAGGAGTATCAGAAAATTGCAGTTCCAAACATACTGGGGCATGATCTGACACTACCAATGTATCAATCTTGCAATCCTTGATTTGACATACTAAAGATGTAGAAATCAAAAAGTAGTCTAATCTAAAACAGTTATGGTGAACTGGTGAAATAAAAGTATACTCTCTATCAGCAGGATGTAAAATTCTCCAAACATCAATTAAACCATATTCTGTCATATAAGCCTAGAGTGTGAGCCTCACAGCAGATTGGGTCTTAGGAGAAGGTGTACTCCTATCTAACAAAGGATCTATGACCTCGGTAAAATCCCCACCCACAATCAAATAATCATAGGCGATATCTACCAGGTTAGCAAAACAATCATCAAACATAGCCAGAGAATCAGTGTTTGGCCCATATACATTGATAATAGCAATTGATTTACCCATATACTTTCCTACCTGAATCAAAAAATGCCCCTCAGTATCAAGAATCACTTGTTGAGCTGAAATAGAAAGTTGCTTATGAATTAAAATCGCAAACCCGTTACACCGTGGTGAGGTATCTGTGACAGCCTCACCAATCCAGTCCTTTTGCAACATCTGTCGATCTGCAGCCATAAAGTGGGGTTCTTTTAAAAAAGCCATGTCAACATTAAGCTCTTTTAACTTAGTAAAAACTCTTTTCTGTTTGTTTACTTTTCTCAGCCCTTTGACATTCCATGAAATCATGTTAAACATTGAAAAAACAAAAGCAAATTATTTGCCCCTCTGCCCAAACACTTCTTTCCAAATTTACAAACAATAACTAAATTTATATACCATGAGTGATACATCCTTAGTGTACATTTAGGACTAACTGTTTCAGACTTCATCAAAATAGTTCTTATTGCATAGAAACGGAGAGAAATTTTAAAATTATTCAAAAATATGAACAATAATTGAAAAAAACCCTCAAATAATCCAAATTATGTCCACCTCTTTTATCTAATAACAAAAAGGTGCCAAAATAGCCCCTAACAAAACAAAACAAAAAAACCTAAACAAAAATAAAAACGTTTGCCTTCCGTTTGGATGGACATGAAACCACAGTGCTCAGCAAGGCCCCTCCCACATATTGAATACATATACAAAGCAAAATTACAAACATGCAAATTTAACCAACAAGAAATAATAAAATGGGTATTTTAATAAATATTTTATCTGGATCTATATTCGTGTGTGTGTGTGTGTGTGTGTGTGTATATATATATACACACACACACACACACACATATATGGACGCATATGTGTGTGTGTGTGTACCTACATAACCTTATTAATGTGATAGTTACATATAACCTGTATTTAATCAAAATATGTAGACACACTCAGCAACAGAAATTATGTATGCATGGTTATACATTTGCAAAAAGAAAAAAAAGGACGGGGAAGATAAGAAAAAGAAAAAAAGGTGGGGGGATGGAAAAGCAGTACTGTGCAATGCAATTTGGTTTGGCATGTTGTCCAGACTTCTTATCAAATGCAACAACCCAAACAAAGCATGATAATAGAGAGTGACCAAAGGGAAAAAAAAATGACTGAATTCCACATTCAAGAAGCTGAAGGCAAATCCTTTGTTTTAATTTTAATGCCAGTGAAAAATGATTCTGCAGCATCCAAACTTCAAAACTTCTTCTTCTGACCTTCAAAAAAAAAAAAAAGCAAAATATGGCAGGATATTTGATGTGGTATTGTAAATTAATTTGCTTTGCCAGATTTCTCGCCTTGGCAAATTGTCTTCTTCTATTGGTGAGTTCTTTATTATAATCAGGAAAAAGCATAATCTTGTCATTGGCTGGCCCCCACCAAAGCTCTCCTCTATCTCCCACTGTACGCAACAAATGTTCTTTCGTGGAGGCCTGTAGAAACTAGGGATGTACGAAAGTCACTTACCTTTTCGAAGGGTGACATTCGTGGGGGGGGGGAGGCGCTCTGTCCCTCCCCCCGAAATTCTCTCCGGCCGGCTCCACTCCGCTGCGATTCCGTGGAGCCGTTGGCCAGGGCCGCCCACAGCCGGACATCCGGCCGCTGGGCAGCCTGTAGGGACGCAAATGGTGACTGCTGTAGCCGCCGCCATTTGCGTCCCTGCGTTAGCCGTGATAGGCTACGTAAGTATTTACGTTGCCTATCATGGCTATAGTGATGAAGCGAATGGCGGCCGTGGATGTGGCCACCATTCGCAACGCAGTGCGAACGGCAGCAGGTAGATGTCCCGTTTCGCACGCCTTTCACTGGGTGGGGGGGCTTCGTTCGGCCTCACCGAGATCCGTGGCAGAATTCTCTGATATCCCTAGTAGAAACTGAGTAATAACTGGCCCCGCTCTAGAGCCTCATGTAGAACTGGAGACATGATAGGAACGCTCAATATCAAGTGGAAAATCAGAAGGCCAAGCCAATAACTCATGCAGAAATTTATCCATAACCTTGGCAAGATGGAGATCTGTAGCCAGCTCTCTGAGGCCGAGAATATGCAGATTAGCTCTCTGAGTGAAGGCTTCTAGTTGAGAAATTCAAGCAGATAGTACACTATGAGAGGCATCCATTGCAGTTTCGTGAGCAGTAACCAGATCTTCCAGTGCATTAACTTTTGACTCCATCTTTTGAAGACAAACGTTCATCGAGTCCACAGTTCCTTAAAGAGTAGTGAAGGAATCCTGAATCATTTTCAGCTGTTCAGGCTGTTCGAGCTTCTTTGACCCAAGAGATAACTTCAAAGACATTTAAAAAAAAAATCAAATCGAGTGACTCCTCTCCCTCTATCGCTTCTTTAGAAACCTTTGCCAGAGGACCAACTGAGGGGGTAGGTGGTGCTCCCAAGCTTTCCTTTCCTTTCGGTGTTGTCATCCTTCTCTCACCTCCGAAAACACAACAAGCAAATAAAAGTGCAGAAAACGAAAAACAAAAGCTTAAGGAAGTTTAATTACAAATACTCAGATAATGCGACAGTCTCAAAGAGGTATTTTTAAAGCTGAAACTTGGGAGAGATGCAGCAAAGAGCCAATCACGACACCATCTCCAACCGGAAGTACCATATATTCAGAGGGCAATAGTGAGAGCTGCCTTTTCAGAATACTGTTTTCTAAGGTGGTAGTTTTCAAATGTCAACTTCTTTTTTGTTTTATTTTATTTGCTGCCAAGTTCTGAAGAAATCTTAACACTGCTGTTATTCAGTACAAACAGCACCACTACCACTGCCAGAGATACCTTAACTATCACTTGCTGATAATATTTGTTCACAATTACATGGCTACTGCACTAAAATCGTTGGCTCCAAATGCTAGGAATTGCTGCTCAGAACAGCAGTTATTGTAAAGCTTCACAGTGTGCATCCGCTTAAGAGAAAAATTGCTGAAAGGAAAAATAAGTGCTATAATTCTTGGCAAAGTGTGATATGCTACACTGCTGTGCTGTATTCAGCCTTTGAGTGCCTTGATCTTTTTGCAGGAGGGTCATGTTAGTTATCACAGTAGTTTAAAATAGAATATCTTTTCTTTCTGATTAAACGTTCTTACTTGAAATATTTTACCGAGCCTGTCACTACTCCAAGTTTAATCATTTAACTCCTTTTATATTGCTATTTTTCCGCTTGGTTTGTCCAGTATAAGAGGTGGGTGGCATAAGCAGTAAACTTGGTAACTGCTTTCTGTAGAAAATTATGGTTTGAACTATCTGTGCTTTAAGTGGTCACCACTGTACCATAGATAAAGTACTAGTAGAAAAACTAGAATATAGATTTCCCTAAACTACAATTATTTCACAGTAGCTGCCCTTTGCTGTCCAGAGACTAGAGTATAATACTGTGGTCTTACAACAATAAGGTGATAGTTCACTTTGCTCAAATTCAGAGCACAGTGGCATCCCGAGTTGCAAACAAAGAAGAGGTAAAAACAGAATTCATTGCTGGTTCCTGTTCCTTTTGAGTACATTTGATAATAGCCATCATGGCTTGAGCATTTTTCTTATCTTTTTTTGGAATATCACAGAGGCCTTGCTGTGCATGTTGAAGTATGGCTAATAAACAGAATGTCAGACTTCATTTTAAATCCTCGCACCTATGTAATATGTTGGGTGTATCCATCAATTATCTAGTACTGACATGAATGGGAACACAGTATGCCAGTGATCTTCACTATTTTTCCAGCAGGAGCCACTTTGGCTCCTGGTACCACCACAGAAGCCACTTGGGGGCTTTTCCTGGGCCATGGAGGAGCTGTCTTCTCTCCCTCCTGCAGTCAAATGGTGGTGGTGTGCATTGGACTGGGCTGGAGGCCTCTTGGGGTCTCTCCCCCCTCCCCCTACATGCTGTCCAAGCAAGCCCTCATCAGTCCGTCACCAAGAAACTAGGCAATTCTGACAGGGTCACGTAGTCTTTAGACTGCGATGGATTTTTTCTCATCACTGAAAGAGTGCTCTCCTCTACCCAGTGCTGCAACATGTGCCACGCAGGTCCATATTGTATTCTCTTTCTCTGTCGAACACACCTGCACATTCAGTTTCCTCCCTACCTCTACCGTCTGCACAATGCAGCACCGCAGATAGCCCGTCATGTTGCTCTTTGTCGTTGGGGCCTCTCCCCCCCCACAACTAATTGGTTGATTGCTCCTGCACCCACCTCCCCCCAGCTACAGTCGACGACTGTAAACCTCCTCTGGTAGCCCAGATCCCAGCAGCTGGCTCACCACTAAAGTATAAAACAAGGCAAAACTAGAGAGTCCCTGCTGAGACTGAGCAGCTACTGAAAAGAGAGAGAGAGAAGCAGAGAGTGCACTTGAAGTGATTGGGAACCGCCAGTGGGTCCTCAGGCCTTGCAGTGAAGAACACTGCAATATGCCATCCAGCAATCCCATATGGGTAGTCTTCACTGCACGTTTAAACATACACAAGTGCTGCTCCTGTCCTACCTCTCCTAGGTTCAGACTTGCCGAAGACCAAAACTGTAATATGTTCCTCCACCCCTTGGGCTCCATTCAGTATTATTTGGCCTTAATATTTGAAGAACAGTAGAATTCATAAACAGAGTTGAGCATTGGGAAAGATAATAAAATTATTTCCACAGTACGTATCAAAAAGGGGCATTTCCTTTTGGACCTTTAAATCACGAAAGGGATTGTGGAAGGCCAGGCAAAATAGGGGTGCTACTTGTTTTTGGTTTCCATAGTAATCTAGGATTGTAATGCATATGAATTAGCAGGGTTGACATTGCTAATCTTGTCCCAACTGTATCTGAACTGCTAGTTAAAGCGAACTTTAAATCTAGCTGCTTTTCACAGATGTAAAGAATGCTTTGCTCTCATAGTGCTAGGATGTACCAGCCTTAGTAGCTTTGTCATTCCATTGTTGTTGTAGATTAGAAACATTTCTTTTTATTTATTTTTGGCAGCACATCTTTGGTCCAATGTTTTTCAGATGTCTCCGCAGCTGCGTAGGATAGGCTGAAATACTCTAATATCATGCAGCATAATAGCTTTCTTTCAACATCAGCAAGAATCTGTTTTGAAGAATGTACTTTTTCATTTTTACTTTATAGCCCACTGTATCCCAAATGCTCTGGACATGTAATCTCCTTTTTAATAAGCAGTACAAACCATAATCTTGAAGGGCATATTGCTCACTAAATATGTTCGAAAATGAAAGGGAAAATGAAGTAAAGATTATAAAAGTCAAAACTTAAAACAAAAACACTAGAGGTTAAACATTTTACTCCAACCTATGAAATGGCATGTGCTATTTTTAGCATCACTAGGTAACAGCTTTGAAAATTCTAGGATAGGATAGAAGTCTTGTGCTCTCCCTTTGGTTGAACTTGTCCTCCACATCCTGGGCAGTGCTTCCAAATGTTTGAAACCTGGATACAGGTTTTTTTCTGGAAGCATGCATCTTTCTTAGTGTCAAAAAGATGTGTATATTTTCTCAGTCAGCTTCCAGAGCAATAGGTCTTGCAATTTCAGGATAGCTCTGTTAAAATACCACGGCTTAGGTACCAGGATAAGATTGTGTTTTCGGGCAACGGTAATACTTCCAGGATTCCTATTATTATTATTATTATTATTATTATTATTATTATTATTATTATTTGTATACTGCTAAGTATAATAAACTTATACTTTTATAAGTTTTATACTGGGGCTGCAGTGGCTTAGTGGTTAAGACACTGAACTGCAGACCGGAAGATCGGCAGGTCAGCAGTTCGAGACCTGAGTGCTGCGTGACGGAGTGAGCTCCTGTCTTCAGTCCCAGCTCCTGCCAACCTAGCAGTTCAAAAGCAAGAAATTGCAAGTAGATAAATAGGTACTGCTTCGGCGGGAAAGGTAACGGCGTTCCATGCACCTCGGTGTTCAGTCACGCTGGCCACATGACCACGGAAGCGTCTTCGGACAGCGCTGGCTCTTCGGCTTAGAAACGGGGATGAGCACCGCACCCTAGAGTCGGACACGAGTGGTTGGGAACACCTTTACCTTACCTTTAAGTATAATAAACCTCTAAGCAGTTTACATACAAAATATTAAAAATTACAGTTAAAAGTACATATATAATACAGTATAACACTAACAAATTTCAACTTAAAACAACAGAGTAATATAAAAAGGAACAGTAAAACGGAACAGTAAAACGGAACAGCATCATGATGATAATTTATAAGGCAGGGAGAGTATGCGCGAAGAAGTATGTTCAGGAGGTGCTGAAGACACACCACATCTGCATCTTGAACTGTATGGGGGAGGGTGTTCCAGAAGGTGGCGCCACTACCGAAAAGGCTCACTTTCAAGATGTTACGTGGCAATATTCTGTTGGCCACAGAATGGCCAACAAGCCCTCCTCTGAACAGCTTAGAGGTCAGCTGGCTGTATCTAGGGGAAAGCGTTCCTCTAGGTATCCTGGACCTAAGTTATTTAGGGCTTTGCATGTCAAGAACAGTACTTGAACTAGGCTTATCAGCCATAGCGTGGGCTGCATCAGGAATCATTCTGCAGTCTTACACACTACGCTCCCTTGGGATAATGTTGCTAACCATAATGGGAGAAAGTGTGGGTGATAGGACCAGAGATGGTCCTATGGTTCTTTCTGTGAAAAATAACATGGTGGCAGCATCCAATATGGTGGCTTAATTTTTCAAGACAAATGTTAGTCCCTCTCAACACTCATGTGCCTTGGCACATAGTTTGGAAATCACTGTTTCTCAGGAAATTGATCTGGTCCCATTTACAGCTGAAGAATTGCAAAAGGTCACTTGACCCAGGCCAGAAGTGTTTGTGGAGTTGGGAGAGGCAGCATGCAGGCACTGCAGAGGCAAATAGGCACTTGGATAGCAGTTTCCTCTTCCTCCAAGACTTGGCACTTCAGTTGTTTGAGTTGTCCCACCCCACAAAGAGGAAAAGTGTTTTCCAGATTACTGGACAAGGGACCACTGGTATGAAAAACAATTACATGGCTGACAGGAGGAAAGGACCAGGATGTTCTTCGTGCACATCTGTAGGGGGCAAGTCAATGACCAACAAAGACACAAGACACACTGAAACTGGTAAGTGAATGGGTGTAAACAGGTTATAAAATACGGTGACATAAAAGAGAAACAACTATCAGTTTGGGGGAAATGGTCATAAACAATCAGCTGCATACATGAAAGCATGGAAAATAGAAGCTCTGGCTAAAAAAAAAAATGAATCACTAAACGTGAAAGCACAATCTCAATACTATGAAACAACATGTTGCATATTTTGAACTGTTTATCACATAGCAAAATCAAATTGCCTAATGTCAGACTTGGTAGCCTTAATTTACCTTTACATAGCTAAAAGTCTAGAAATGGGACACCATGCATGTGCAAATATTACCCATCACTTTGTAACTGAAATGCATAAGGGTCATTTTAGGAAATTATCAGCAAGTGGGCTTCATGATTGATGAAGCTGTAACATATAGTAATAAAATGTGTGTCTCTGTCCATCAGCATGATAGTGCCAAGACCTTGAAACCTAGATACCTGAAACTTGGCGTGCATTCTAAGGGGACCCTAGGGATGCACATCTTGGACTTAGTTTGTTTTTTAAATGCATCAGTTAATTTTAATTAATGTAAATATGCCTTTGAGTTTGAAGCCTGCAGTTACATGTTCAACCACTACAGGCAGACTTTCCTAATGAACACGTAGCTTTACAGTCCATACTTTTTTAAACCAGGGGAGATTACTAGGGTGAGGGACAAAGTTATACACCTGTCCCCTTTACCCAGCTGTGGGGCAGCCTCCCTTTCAGTGAAATGGATAGACAGACCTCTCCATTAGGGGGCTATAGGAGTGCACCAAGGCAAGCACTGTGACTAGGGATTCGAGTGGGCATGCCTTCCCTTAGATGGGGTGGACACAATGTGTCCAACATTGACAGCCATGTAAGTTTTCTTGAAGGCTTTGCTGTATCAAACTAAGGGCCATTCCAACCTGTGAGATTAATAAAAAAACAGCATGCAAGAATTACAAAATCCACTGTCACAAACAGTTTCTTCATTGACATGGTAGAATTCAACAGCACAATTACATAATGAAAATACCTGGAAATATTTTGAAGGGATGCCATATTTAATATTAGGCCACATCCATTAATGGTTTTGACTTCATTTAATGTCTCGGGTAGCGGGCTCAGGTCGACTCAGCCTTCCATCCTTCTGAGGTCGGTAAAATGAATACCCAGCTTGCTGGGGGAAAGGTAGTCACAACTGGGGAAGGCAATGGCAAACCACCCCGCAATAGTCTGCCATGAAAATGCCAGTGCAAGCAGCGTCCCTCTAGGGGTCAGTAATGACCCGGTGCTTGCACAGGAGGAACCTTTCCTGCAGTTATTTCAGAGTATGAATGAAAGCATATAGAAAACAGTTTTGTCATTCAGTCGTGTCCAACTCTTCGTGACCCCATGGACCATAGCACGCCAGGCCTTCCTGTCCTGCGCTCTCTCCCGGAGTGTGCTCAAGTCCATGTTCATTGCATCAGTGATGCTATCTAGCCATCTCATCCTCTGCCGTCCCCTTCTCCTTTTGCCTTCAATCTTTCCCAGCATCAGGGTCTTTTCCAGTGACTTTTCTCTTTGCATTAGGTGGCCAAAATATTTCAGCTTCAGCATCTGTCCTTCCAATGAGCAGCCAGAGTTGATTTCCTTTAGGATGGACTGATTTGACCTCCTTGCAGTCCAGGGGACTCGTAAGAGTCTTCTCGAGCACCACAATTCGAAAGTATCAATTCTTAGGCGCTCAGCCTTCCTTATAGTCCAGCTCTCACAGCCATACGTTACTACTGGGAAAACCATAGCTTTGATTAGACGGACCTTTGTCGGCAAGGTGATGTCTCTGCTTCTTACTATGCTGTCTAGGTTTGCCATAGCTTTCCTCCCAAGGAGCAAGCGTCTTTTAATTTCATGGCTACAGTCACCATCTGCAGTGATCTTGGAGCCCAAGAAAATAAAATCTGTTACTGCTTCCATGTCTTCCCCTTCTATATGCCAGGAAGTGATGGGGCCAGATGCCATGATCTTCATTTTTTTAATGTTGTGTTTCAAACCAGCTTTTGCACTCTCCACTTTCACCCTCAACAAGAGGCTCTTGAGATCCTCTTCGCTTTCTGCCATTGGGGTGGTATCATCTGCCTATCGGAGGTTGTTGATAATTCTCCCGGCAATCTTAATTCCGACCTGTGATTCATCCAACCCCGCGTTTGTCATGATGTACTCTGCATATAAGTTAAATAAGCAGGGTGACAATATACAGCCTTGTTGTACTCCTTTCCCAATTTTAAACCAGTCGGTTGTTCCATGTACGGTTCTTACTGTTTCTTCTTGACCCTCGTACAGGTTTCTCAGGAGACAGGTAAGGTGGTCTGGTACTCCCATCTCTTTCAGAATTTGCCACAGTTTGTTGTGATCCACACAATCAAAAGCTTTAGCATAGTCAATGAAGCAGAAATAGACATTTTTCTGGAATTCTCTTGCTTTCTCCATGATGCAGCGAATGTTGGCGATCTGATCTCTAGTTCCTCTGCCTCTTCGAAACCCAGCTTGTACTTCCGGTAGTTCTCGGTTCACATACTGCTGAAGCCTAGCTTGTAGGATTTTGAGCATCACCTTGCTGGCATGTGAAATAAGCGCAATTGTACGGTAGTTTGAACACTCTTTGGCGTTGCCCTTCTTTGGAACTGGAATGTAAACTGACCTTTTCCAGTCTTGTGGCCACTGTTGAGTGTTCCAAATTTGTTGGCATATTGAGTGCAGCACTTTAACAGCATCATCTTTTAGGATTTTAAATAGCTCAGCTGGAATACTGTCATCTCCGCTAGCACTGTTGTTAGTAATGCTTCCTAAGGCCAACTTGACTTCACTCTCGAGGATGTCCGGCTCAAGTTCAGTGACCGCACTATCATGGCTATCAGGGACATTCAGATCTTTCCTGTAGTTCTTCTATGTATTCTTTCCACGTCTTCTTAATCTCATCTGCTTCTGTTAGGTCCCTGCCTTCTTTGTCCTTTATCATGCCCGTCTTTGCACAAAAGGTTCCCTTGAGATCTCCAATTTTCTTGAAAAGATCTCTAGTCTTTCCCATTCTGTTGTTTTCCTCGATTTCTTTGCATTGTTTATTTAAGAAGGCTTCTTGTCTCTCTTTGCTATTCCCTGGAAATCTGCATTCAGTTGGATATCTTCCCCTTTCTCCCTTGCTTATCGCTTCCCTTCTTTCCTCAGCTACTTGTAAAGCCTCATCAGACAGCCACTTGGCTTTCTTGCATTTCTTTTTCTTTGGGATGGATTTAGTTGCTGCCTCCTGAACAGTGTTACAGACCTCTGTCCATAGTTCCTCAGGCACTCTGTCTATCAGGTCTAATCCCTTAAATCTATTCCTCACCTCCACTGTATATTTATAAGGGATATGATTTAGGCCACACCTCAATGGTTTAGTGGTTTTCCCTACATTCTTCAATTTAAGCTGAAATTTTGCAACAAGAAGCTCATGATTACCTGGGTGGGTTAGGGTATTTTAGAAAATGTTTTTATTGTAGAATTTTATTGTTTTAAACTGTTTTATTGTACGCTGTACATCACCCAGAGTGGCTGAATGACCAGCCAGATGGGCGATTAATAAATTTAAGAATAAATAAATAAATAAATAAAAATGATCTGAGCCACAGTCAGCTCCAGGTCTCATTTTTACTGACTGTATAGAGCTTCTCCATCTTTGGCTGCAAAGGACATAATCAATTGATTTCGATATTGACCATCTGGTGATGTCCATGTGTAGAGTCGCCTCTTGTGCTGTTGGAAAAGAGTGTTTGCTATGATCAGCGTGTTCTCTTGGCAAAACTCGATTAGCCTTTGTCCTGCTTCATTTTGTACACCAAGGCCATGCTTGCCTGTTATCCCGGTGATTTCTTGACTTCCTACTTTAGCATTCCAATCCCCTATGATGAAGAGGACATCTTTTTTTGGTGTTAGTTCTAGAAGGTGTTGTAGAAGAACACTTCTTCTTCTATGAAGAAGGTGTTGTTCTTCATAGAACCGATCAACCTCAGCTTCTTCGGCCGCAGTGGTTGGGGCATAGACTTGAATTACTGTGATGTTGAATGGTTTGCCTTGGATTCGTACTGAGAGCATTCTATCGTTTTTGAGATTGTACCCCAGTACTGCTTTTCCCACCCTTTTGTGGACTATGAGTGCTACTCCATTTCTTCTAAGGGATTCTTGCCCACAGTAGTAGATAGAATGGTCACCTGAATTAAATTCGCCCATGCTTGTCCATTTTAGTTCGCTGATTCCCAAGATGTTGATGTTTAATCTTGCCATCTCATGTTTGACCACTTCCATCTTACCTTGATTCATTGATCTTACATTCCAGGTTCCTAAACAATATTGTTCTTTACAGCATCAGACTTTCTTTTCACCACCAGACACATCCACAGCTGAGTGTCCTTGTCAGGAGCGCCCTAGCTGCCTCTTACAGTCCTCTCCAAGAGCCAGCTCAGGACACAGATGATGAGGAATTCTTTCCAAGACTTTATTTCTTTATTACTTAATGACTCTTACAGATACTAATCACTAGCGACTAAGCAAGGAACTGCACTGGGGAGATAGCAGAGTAGCCTAAGCTCCAGGTAAGGCAGTTGGTCCCCGTTTAAAGGAGAACTGTGGGAAGACTCTGAACCTATGGGCTATGGAGAGATCCTCCCTCTTACCCTTGGGTCCTCGGGACGCGACTGTTGTTTTAGCGCCAAATGAGCAGAGCGCCTCCTTTCAGCACCCTCCATCTGTCGCTGCTCCCTGCGTCTGCGCCGAGCATCCAGCAAGCCCCCCTCCAGCACGCTCTCACTGCCAGGCTCACTATCTCTCTCAGGAATGCAGGCAGGAGGAATCTCTGCCAGCTGCTGTGCTTGTGAGAGATGAGCGAGCTCCTCTCCCATGGATTGCTGTTCTTCCTCAGAATCAGAACTGCTCTGGGGCTCTGTGGGCTCAGTTTCCACCCTGACAGTCCTTTTGGCCCAGCCGCTTCACTCTTTCTGGCGCTGCTTGGAAATTCCCTCTGCTCTTCCACAGTAGTATATTGGACACCTTCCGACCTGAGGGGCTCATCTTCCGGCATCATATCTTTTAGCCTTGTGATATGTTCCATGGGGTTTTCTTGGCAAGAATACTGGAGTGGGTTGCCATTTCCTTCTCCAGTGGACCACATTTTGTCAGATGTCACAAAATCTCCGCTGTGACCTGTCCGTCTTGGGTGGCCCTGCACGGCATAGCTTATGGCTTTGCTGAGATACGCAAGCCCCTTTGCCACAACAAGGCAGTGATCCATGAAGGGGAGAAAACAGTTTACCCATTTCTAAAGATGGTGAATGGATCACAGGCTAAATTGAGTCTGGCCAAATTTGAAATGAAGCCATCCTACTTCCTCCCTCCCCTTTGAGCACTGGTTCCGGCAGTATCATAGACAACAGAGGGAAAAACCTCCGAATCTGATGGTGTTTCTCCTAACAATGTACTTCCCCAGAAAGGGAGGATTGAAAATCAAGCAGTAATTAGTTGGGGGGAAAGCATCAAGGAGTTAGTGTGTATATGTTTTAATGAGAAGGTGGAATATGAATAATGTCTAGTCAATTGCTCAACTATTTACAACAAAAAAATAATGGCAGTATAGTTCAGTTTCCACTTGATGACTTGCATAGCCTAATAGTTCAGAATTTCACACATACACGTAGTGCTGCAATTACAAAATGTTGGTTGTTTGCTTGAATAATTTCTGCTGGCACTCATTCTTGCTGTATGCTAAATATGTTATGTAAACTGGATTTTAGGGCTGATCCCATTACTCTTTATCATTATTATCTCATAGCATCTAATTGGAACATGGCTAATTTGTTAGAAATGCATATTAAACTGTTGTTTGGTTTCTAGACCTATGTGATCTTCTTATGTATTTGAAAACCTTAAATCTGATTGACTAGAGTAAACTCGAATATATTGGAGTAAATTAGTCTAGGTTTTTTCAGCTTTTTGTATTCAAATTGAATAATCATTTAAGTACAAATAATTTACAAAGCTCAACCATTTATCTATGTAATCCTGGAACACAGTATGTCCATTTCTAATGTGGATTAGAACCTCTTGTTTGTTTGTTTAGTAGTCTGCCAAACATTTTCTGCCCATTGCCTTGAAGTAAGTATTGTCCTAATTTCCAGTGTCTTGCTATACTCTAAATAACTATATAATTGCTAAATGTTATATTGTTATTTCTGTTTTAAAGCAGCTTGCAAGTGAATAACTTTCTTAATCTTTTAATTAACTTGACCTTTGACATGTAAAGCAGCACAATCATTGGATCCTCCTTCAATTTATATTCAGTTACTGAATAGATTATGTACACAATATTAGTGTCAGGTCACATTTTGGGTATGTAATATATTGATCTTATTTTACTTTATTGGTGTCATGTGGCAGGTGTCTCCTGTCTTGTATTAAGAGCTAATCTCCCAGCTATTAGTTTAATTAAATACCTACTAATTACCTGTTGATGCTTCACCCTTATTAACACTAACATGAAGGCCAAAATGCTTGTAAGATGCACAGCAGAGGAAGACCCAGGCTATCATTGCATTGCTGTCTTGCTTACAAAGATTTCAGCAGTATTCAACAGATAATCACTGAGTCCTAGGCTGTTCTACAGAGTACCAGGTTCCTGTACTCAGATTTTTCCTTGCTCTATCTGATGCTTAAAAATACCAGAAATAACAGAAGAAAGCCACTTTAGTAGGGAGAACAAGGGGACCCCATGCATGTGTGGCACTCTTATCACTGTTGGACACTCTTGTCATTGTTGAACTTGTCCCACTGAATTCACTGAATTTTAGCCTGGTGTAGAAGCATTTCTACACCAGGCTAAAATGCAGGATCACGATGGGCCCCCTTTACACATGCTTCCTTTTCCCCCTTGTCTGCATTGTTCTATATGTTTCATTATACAGCCGCTAGATGGCACTGTGGTCTAGCTCCTCTTATGGTGGGATTTCCTCTTTTCATGGGGGAACTCAACACACTCTAATTTGATAGCTCATTATGGCCGATCTTTTAAAAAATGGGATAAAGGTCATTTAGTGTGGGAGACACTCTGAAGGTTGACGATGTCATGTAAATGACCCACAAACATCCATGAGTAACCAATCTCAATAGCAGGATAAAAGCCCCGTGTGGAGAAGCCCTTAATCTCAAGTAAATGCTCCTAGGGCAGTATCCAACAGGGGCGTTTCTACCCTGACGATTTGGTTCTACAGGTGCCCTCCCTCCAATTCCATTGTTCAAGCGGGACCCACCACTTGCACAATGGAGATTTAACGCTTCCTAGGGGAAGCCCTGAAACTAGCGAAAACACTCGTTTCTGGATCAGGACAGGTTGGCAGAGGTCCCTTATGCGAGCACCACTGGCCTGCCCTTTTCCAGGAATGAGAGTTTCCGCTCATTTCTGGTTGTTTCTGGAAGTGCTAAATCTCCATCGTGCAAGTGATGAGTGCAGCACCTGTTGGATACTGCCTGTAGGTTTATAAGCCCCATTGGGCCTTGAGAGCATCCTGTGTGTAGGAAGAATAGAGATTTGAACTCTCCCTTGAAAATAAATATTAATCTTTCCAATAGATATGTAGAGGAAAAATGTTTAAGGGATCATTTAAACTACTCTAAGTACATTGATGGTAGGTATGGCAGGAAGAATAATTAATGTATTAAGGGACCACCAAATCCTGTCACCTGATCTTTGGAGGGAAAATTTAAGCAGGAAGTAACATCTCTGCTGTTCATATCTTCAAAATGCATTCACTAGCAAATGAAATGCATTCACTAGCGAAATGCATTCACTAGCAAAATGCATTCACTAGCAAAATGCATTTCACTAGCAAAATGCATTCACAAAATGCATTCCCATCCCTCCCATTCCAGCCTTTCCTTCCTCATTCAGTGTAATGTGTAAATGGAGCCCTGCAAGTTAATGTACAAAAACTTCAGAGAGTTTCCGATCCTATGTCTAGACATGCACAGTTAGACATGCTCTCTTTGCATGTTTTCCTGACTGTATCAGGCATTGGGCTGGATCGCACAATCACCCCAGCCCACTGTAGGTTATTTAAGCCACAGTAGGTTGTGGCGCATGCTGGTGGCCATTTTGAATATTTACGCCCTAGTGGGGGAGTTGCCATGGCTTGCCATGTCATCTGAACCCAGGCTGTGAGGGTGAACCAATCCTCAAATAACTCTACAACAGACCATGACTTATCTGAGGGTTGTTAAACCCTCAAACAAACCTTGCAGCCTGGGTTCAGATGACACGCTGGGGTTTGAATATTCAAAATGGCCACCAGCACACACCACAATCCACCATGGCTTAAATAAGCCACAGTGGGCTGCGGTGATCACACACACCCAGTCTCTGTGGCCTTAATTGGCTTTAGACGTGATGGTCATTGGGGATGGGGCTAATGGGCTCCACCCACCCTCCACTCATTCAGTGGACTCATTCAGAATATAATTTATGCCTTTTCCTGTAGGAAATTTTCCTCTTTTTTGGGGGGTGGGGTGCCAAATGTTGATATTGCCTTGCTCAGGAAAGGTACCAATTTCCTGTGGATTTTTGTTGTGGGACTCCTGGGAAAATCATCTGATCCTGGCTTTTACCCTTAAAGCGTAAACAGCATACTAAATCTCTCTTGAGTCTCTCTGTTCTCATGTTTTAATAGGGATAATGCCATCTCAAGGAGGCATTATAAGGATTCTTTTGTTTGTCCATTCATCACTTACAAAATGATGTACAACTAATTATTTGCTGCTGGTTTAACTAGAAATAATTGAGAAGTGCTTTCCCCATACTTGATAGCAAATATTTTAAAGTGATTTCTTCTTTCTCCTTGTCTGTCTCCCCACTCCAGTTTTAATAACTGTGCTGCAGTCTATGCATACACATGTTTAAATTTTAACTACTCTTGTTAAATGTTATATGCTGCACGTATGTTTGTGTGTGGGGTGGTGGTGATAAGGACATAAGTTGTGACATATTTCTGTTGTGTTCTGATTTTGTAGCTGTCTCTACCGCTGTGAACATGATAACTTAGCTTTAAATAAGCTTTAAAGATATGGCCATCTGTGTGGGTGACTGTAGTACCTGTTGTTCAGAGAGTGACAAATAATCTGGGATAAAGCTTAAGAGAAGTATCAGAGTTCAGCTGGAACATAAAAAAGCCAGTCTGAAATCCATCTCAGATGGATGCATTTCGCAGGGCTGTTGTTGGGATTTCTTTGGGCCTCCGTTGGAATCTGGCTGTGGGACAGCACCTGAAATGGCACCTGCTTAGTCAGATCAGTGCAAAAGGGTAATAAAATATTATGCTAAATAGCTCATAAAATTGTCATCAAGTTAAAAGGGCAAGATCTCCAGTGCTACAGAATCACTACCTCTTTTTAGATGAAAAATCTATAGACAGGTCATCATCACAGATAAAAGAGATATTGTTTGGAGCTATATCTTAAAATGATAGCCTACATGCACTGCCTGCCTTCAGATCCTGGTTGCCTGCACAGAAGCAAGCAGCAGGCCAGCTATGATGACAATGATGAAGAACTTATTCCACTGTATTACAACAAAATGGAGATCGGTCGTACTAAGGTCCATGAGCACTTCAGGAAAAAATGGCTGAGCAAAGACAACACTACCTTGTGGCCAAGTAAGAATAGATCATGTCCTTTACTGAAACTGGTACATTGAGCTGAGTCTTTATGGTCTTTTTTCTCAATATAGATAAGTTTTCTTTTTGTCGAGATACAATGAATTAAATAAATGACTCTCTTAATGTTAAAAGATGTACCATTTGAACTCATAAATAATGCCTTCTAGAGTGAAGTCAAGTAGTATTGTCTATAATAAAATGAGGTGACTGCTGCTTCCTGTTAAGTGTACATGTTTTTATACTTTTATACCACATTTTAGGTAAATGAAAATGCTATCATATTAAAATTTTGAAGGACTAAATAACTGCTGCTACCACTCAGTTTTTTAATATAAAAAAGAAACCGCACAAGAGAGCTTACCTGACAAAACTTTCCTACTGAAGACACTGTAACATCAGCTTTGTATTTAAAAGAGAGTGACTTAATTAATCAGCAGCTATATTGATCTTCTGTTTCCCTTTTACATTCATTCTGATCTTATGTGGCTGTCTGTGATTGGCAAATATGAAAAATGTCCCTGCAATATAAATTCTAATGACTTAAATGTATGATGAAATCTCTCACTCATCTTTTTTTCATTGCCCCATTTTTCCATCTAGTACATGATATTTTTTTCCGTTCTACTTTTGATGTGCAAGTAAATAGCACCAGCTTTCTAAATTATATTTTTACAGTCAAGTGACAGATATAGCACTTCATAGGAAAGTTTGTCTATTCCCAAATTGAAAAAAGCCACACATGCAATGTTACTGTGTTTGTTTTTTGTTCTTCAAACTGTTCTCATATAACTTAAGGTACTTTAAATGGAAACTCACGAATTACAAGTGATGGAGAGGATTTAAAAAAAAAATTAAGTAAAAAGAAACAGCTTCTGCCAATGTCCCAAAGTCAGAATAAAAATAAGATACTTATCTAACTGCGTATTTTCATTCTGGTACCAGTAGCAGGTGCAAATCAGATGCAAAATGGACAGAATAGGTCAATATGGGCTTACATGCTTTAACACAGTGTTAATTATTGGGCTGACCATATCCTTTGACCTCAGGGCCACCACCAGTCCCTGTGCATCTGTGTCATATGTGGCTATCAGTTCTGCATTCCTTACAGACAAGTATGGACGTGGAGACTAATATATGAAAATGGCAACCATGCTGTGGCTGTTTTTTCATTTGTTTTTGTTTTGTTTTTACATTGGGAAACAGAAGGAATCTTGGTGACTGGGTCTTTAGTGGCTGTTGGAAACATTGGGAGAGATTTAGCAGTAGTACTCGAAATAGAAGGGCAGTGGAACAAGCCAGGGATCAGTTTGTTGGAGAAACTTCATGGACCTTATGTGTTCCTAAGGCTGTCTACTGAGGAACAGGGCTTTACAGTGAGGTGGAGACTGTAAGTCAAAAGCCTATGAAAATTGACAACCAGTTATATCAATCAACGCAGCCTGGCAAAGGGGCAAGGCATCACTGTTGTACGTCGACCTTGGGTAACACCCGCGCTACAATTTTATTGTTTCAGCTTACATTCCTTAGCCAGCATGTCATTTCTGATTGGTTGCTACAAACTTGCCTAACTACTTTATATGGGGTTGCTATTCATTCATTCTAGGCACGTGCAGCTCTCGAGGTGCTACGTGTCGTTCAAGGCACACACAATGGCATTATGTTACATTTTTACCACATCACCATCTTTCATTTGAAGGAGTGTGATCTAGATAAAATCTTCTTTCTAGCCAATGCAAATTCAAATAGAAGGTAGCTTGAAAATAATAAGGGTAGGCTAGTGCGTCATCTAGCAGTTTTTCTTTGCCCCTTGCAAGGAACTCTGAGAACTAAATATGTAGCTACAATTTTGCCAAAATAATCAAAGATCCGTTTGGTTATTGCAAATAAATTTGTAAAATGGCATATTCCCTTGTTTGCCTCTTCTATGGTTTTGTTCAATATCATCCTTCTTCCATTCCTTTACCACACAGCCCTTACTGTCCCTGGGCGCAGCTACCCTCCCGCTGCCTCTGCCCATCGTTCAGCTCCTGCCTCTTCCATCAGGCTCTATTTCCTATCCCATTGCTAGTTTTGTCACCCTTCTTAAATCATCTAATTTGCAGGACCTCCTAGACTTTTTCTTACTTTGTTTCCAAAATTATTTATCCATCCATCTCTCCAATTCCTGCCTTTTTGTCAAGAATGCACATTCCCTCCTGTCCTTTACTCTGATATTTAGTTTTGTCCAGTTGGGAGAGGTATATGCAGGCAACAGCCCATGTATGTCTGTGTGTATGATTATTAAACCTTATAAGAAGGTATAATATAAGAAGCAATTGGTTGCAAAAAGCATGGATATATTGCACTGTCCTTATTTCTTGGTTACAGATTCATTCCTTAGAAGTGGATAGGACAAGTTGATTTTAAGATGTATTTAAAATAATCTAGAGGCCACCAGTGAGTGTGGAACAGAATAGAAGCAATAGGCCAACAAAGTGACCCACTAACATCCATTTCGTCATTACTTGCATGTCCACACTGATATACAAACCCAGCAACCTAGCTTGACTGCTGGCAGATCGCCAGTCACAGTACATAGTCAAACTGTATTTCAACTCCTAGATACATACTTCTGTCACAAATAGCTATTTAAGCCGTTCTCTTTCTCGTATGACAGCTATGAATTACTCAGGGCAAGGCCTTCCTAATAAAACATCCATCATCATTGTCAAATTAGAAAATTCTCTAATTGTTCTGTCAGTTGCCACAGATACATTAGATTATATGTTTCTATGGCAGATAATTGATAGACCCAAGTGAATGTTTTTAACTGGAAAAAACACTTTTACTTTTATTATTCAGATTATAAATGGAGTATTAAAAGCTATTGCTATGACCCAGCCCACTTTGGGATTCAGTGCAACCACAATAGTGATTTTTGGCTTCAGAATGTATCATTGTAATATATTGTATTGTCACTTTCTAATACTATAATACTCACTTTACTCATTTGCTCTGACTAAATGATTTTCAGTGGTTCTCTTCAACATCTCCGCCATGTTGCATTGATTTTTTTTAAAAAAAATCAGACACTGCTTCACTGATACCCTTTAAAAAAGTATGTTGAGAAAATAGAATGAATGCCAGGATTCCAATAAGAAGAAATGAGAACTGACATACATGCAGTGTGGCTACTGACAACTTCAATTTATTTTATCAAAAACATTATACAGTAAAAAAGAACTTACATTGAGCAAATGTGTTATAATACAGTGAAAAGCCAGGCATTCCAGGTTTACATTGTTTGGCCTTGCACACTTTTAGTGTGATGCTAGAATTGGTGCGCATTCACCAGAACAACCAGTGTGAGCCAGAGAGTGTTCCTATCAGTTGTGAGGGTATTTCTGTGCAAAGAGCTGGGCATTCCCCTCCTTTGTTTGTCCTGTTGCAGTGGCTCAGGCCTGTCCCTTGGAAAAGAGCTTGCCATTCACATGTTTCAGGCTTCATGGACTGACAGGAGTCCTCCTGCCCCCACCACAACCACTGCTTTTTATAATGGGAATATATAAATTTAATTTAATCATCATCTTCATCTTCATCATCTCAATACATAGATAGTATTGTTAAGAAATTGCTTTTGACCATGACATACAGTTGGATGTGATCTATGTTTTGTTGTGATTGCAGATAAAATTTAAGGAAACTTTAACCCTCTGCATACGACCAGCAAGCAGGTTTTCAACAACTGTGAATGTTAGGTGTTTGGCAGGTTAGAGTCCTTATTGAATGTCTTTAACAAACAACTTGAGAAAAACAAGACAATTCTGACAACTGTCGTAGTTCTCTGTGTTTCTTTATAATAGTGTCATGTAGCAAACTGATTTACTAGCTATTAGCAAAAGAGCTAATAGTAATCTTATCACTACATACTGGATTTTTTGTGGTGCAGATAACCTCTGGTGTGCTTTTAAAATATTTAGCAAGCCCAAATGGAAATCATTCTTCCAGCAACATTTCTTGTAATGGAAAGGAAAAAGCAGCAAGAACTTCAATATTTTGGAGTTGGATTCAGTGTTCCTTGCCACCAACGGGAGCAGTCCCTGAGAAGAGTTCCTCTCAGGCTGCTCCAGCCAGCATGAAGGGGGAAGGTGTTTTTTCTGGTTTGCCCCTCTTTGTGCAAGCCCCCATTGCCACCTCTCACGCTCTTCCAGAGGGTACCCCAAATCTCTGGAGCGGATTGGGGGACATAGGGGATTGTAGTACGAGGGGAAATCAGTGAAAACTGCCACCTCCCCTGTTTCACCATAGAAGCATTTTGTGGACAGGAGGAGCCCATTCGTCCACAGGAGGCGGATTCTGGAACCAACCCTATGTAGCTTCAGAAAATAGCTTCAGACCATACATGTTTCTTTAAGTAGGAGCTTTACTGCCTTCTTTATTTCACCCAGACTCAAAGAAGATTCTGCTGTAGTTCACATGTTGCCTGCTACAACAAGATAGACTGTCTGGATCATCCCATCAGTTAATTGATGTCACTAATTCACTTCTGCAATGGGGTTTTGTTTTTTGCAGGAAATAAGTCTTCTAACTCATTTTTGCTTCATTTATTGACACCCTTTCAGAAGACCTAAGAAGATTGGTTACAGTAGGCTATCAGTTCATCACAGAACAAAAGTGATTTGTCTAATTAGCATCTGATATGCGGACCAGCTGCCTCCTTGAACAAAAGCAGATGATCAAACCTTCTTATTAATTGCATATTAAATCTTGCATATATCTTAACCATATGGGAGACCTCTGAATGCACGGAGGCAAATCCATTATGAGAGCAGGAAAATGAAAGAGCAATTGTATCTTCAGAAAACAGAATGTAGGAACCACAGGAGATGTGTGTGACATACTAATATGACACATCTGTGTTCCCTCTGCCCTTTTAAGATTTAAGAATAGAGCTAAGCAACTGTAGCTCTGTGTTCTTGGTAGCTGTATTTCTGTGGCTGGGAACCCCCTCTCTTTCAAAACAAAACTCAACTTTTCTGTACATCATTTATTTATTCTCCCTGCACCCCAGAGAAACCTTCTATATTGGTCTCATTTATGTGGAAAAATTCTTAAGTTGGATGTTACTGCAGATACCGTCCTCATTCATTAATTCTATGTTCAAGACTATGCATTTGCTTATCAGGTGCTCTGAGGGTCTATCTTGTCCCCAGTGCTTTTTAATATCTACATGAAACCACTGAGGGAAGTTATCTGGAGGTTTGGGCTGAGGTGTTGTCAGTATTACACTCAGCTCTACTTTTCATTTCCATCTACTCATCCCAGAGAGGCTGTAGAACTCTTGAACCAGTGTCTGGAGATGATTTTGGAATAGGTGAGGGCAAAGAAGCTGAAACTTAATCCAGACAAGATGGAGGTGCTGTTTGTAGGGAAACCAACTACTCTGGATGGGGGCTTGCAACCCATCCTACATGGGGTTCTATTCCCCTGGAGAATGAAGTACACAGTTTGGGTGGTCTCCTGGACTCTATGCTAACTGGTGAAGCTCTGTTTGTTTGTTCATAAGATTTATATACTGCTCTATATCTTATATAGTGCTGCCCTGTTGATGTTCCTGGATCTCTCAGCGGCTTTTGACACCATTGATCATGGTGTCTTACTGGACTGGCTTTGCAGGATGTGAGTTGGAGGCACTGTGCTACAGTGGTTCCACTCCTACCTGCAGGACCAATTCCAGAAAGTGGTATTGGGGGATTCCTGTTATACCCCATGGCTATTAAGCTGTGGGGTACCACAGGGTTCTGTTCTATCCTCCGTGCTGTTCAACATCTATATGAAGCTGTTGGGTGAGGTCATTAGAAGTTTTGGGGTGGGGTGTCACCAGTACGCTGATGATGCTCAGCTCTGTTCGTTGGAGTCGGTTGAAGAGGTGAAGGTGCTGGACCAGCCTGGAGGCTGTAATGGCTGGATGAGGGCCAATAAACCGAAGCTAAATCCTGATGAGACAGAAGCTCTGTGGATTGGTGGTTCCCAAGTCTGGGAATTGGGGAAGCGACCTGTCCTGGATGGGGTTGCATTCCCCCTGAAGGAACAGGTACATAGCTTGGGAGATCTGTCACTGGAGCTCCAGGTGGACTCTGTGGCCTGGAGTACTTGGGGCCAGCTTTGGCTGATACACCAGCTACAGCCTTTCCTGGACAGGGATAACCTAGCCACAGTAGTACATGCGCTGGTAACTTCCCATTTAGATTACTGCAATGCACTTTACGTGTGGGGCTGCCCTTGAAGACGATTCGGAAGTTGCAGCTAGTGCAAAATGCAGCATCTAGACTGCTGACCAGAACATCTTATAAAAATCATAACACCAGTTTTAAAAGGACTGCACTGGCTGCCAATATGCTTCCGGTTGGAATTCAAGGTTTTGGTGATGACATTTAAACCCTAAACAGCTTGGGACCTTGGTATTTGAGGGAGCCCCTCTCCCTATATGCGTCTGCCCAAGGACTGAGATGTTGGAGGGGCCCTCCTCTGCATCCCACCAGTGCGACACATACACTATGGTGGGAAATGGGAGAGGGCCTTCTCTGCTGTGACACCCCAGTTGTGGAATGTTCCCTAGCATACTGTTTTAACTGTTTTATTGTTTTTGATTTTAATTGGTATTAGCTTGTTCTTGGTTTAATGTGTTTTTAACTGTTTACATTATTTATAGTTTTATACTGTTTGAATTGATTTTATCTGTACGCCACCCTAAGAACTTAATAATATAGGGCGGGACACAAATGTTTTAAATAAAATAGTGAATAATAAAAAGAAAGAAAAAATAACCAAAATACAAAATTAAACTATTTAAAATCAGATGATACCAATAAAATCATGGCGGGTGAATCAGGGAAGGCTTGTTTATGGCAATTGCCATGAGTGTGTTCTCCCAGCTTAGGCTGGTTCACCAACTGCAACCCTATCTGGAGAGGACAGACTTGCTTCAGTTATCAATGCTCTAGTACAGGAATGGGCAACTTGCGGCCCTCTAGATGTTTTGGCCTACAACCCCCATCAGTCCTAGCCAGCCTGCAGTGAGGGATGATGAGAGTTGAAGGCCAAAACATCTGGAGGGCCACAAGTTGCCCACCCCTGCCCTAGTATCATATAGGTTGGATTACTGTAATGTACTCTTACTTGGTGCTGTCTTTAAAAACGGTTCAGAAACTTCAGCTGGTACAAAATGTGGCTGCTCAAGTACTGGTAGGTGCTAGGCTGTCATGTCATGTGACACCTGTATTGTACTAGCTGCATTTCCACACCCAATTTACAGTGGTGGGGTAGGATCCAATGGTGTTGCAACGCTAGGGCTAATGATATTGAGCTGGTGTAAATCAACATTAGTGCAACATCATTTGTACATGATGTACAAAGGGAAAAGGCGGTGATTTGCTGCCAAATCATCACACACACCCCACCCTTTGCACTAGCAAGTACTGATGACGTGGTAGTATTGATTTATGCTAGTGCAATGTCGTTAGCCCAAGCACTGCAACAGTATTGTATCCTGCCCCTGGTATTGGCAGTTAAAACCCTAAACAGTTTGGGTCCCAATTACTTGAAGGTCTGCTTTTATCCATACGAACCTGCTTGTACTCTGAGTTCATCATTGGAGGCCCGGCTGGCAGGAATGAGGAATAGGGCCTTTTTGGTAAAGGCCTCCTGCTTGTCGAACTCTGTTCCATAAGAACAGAGCATCAGCCAAGCCACATCATTATGGCATCAGCCAAGCCACATCATTACAGACTTTCAAATAGGCCCTAAAGACTTACCTTTTCGCCTTGACCTATAATTGAGCTATTTTATTGGATGGTGTTATGTAGATGGAGCTAGCTGGTTTTACTTGTTAAAATGTTGATATTTTATTCTTATTCTTGTTTTATGGTTTTAATCTTGCATGCCACCTTGGGTGGGTTTCCCCTAATAGGTAGCCTATAAATATTTTACATAAATTTAAATAAAAGAGATACATTTAAAAATGTAATCTAATAAAAGGTGTCACCTAACATAGGCACAATCCAGACAAAGCTGATCCATTTCAGTTTCTGCTTTAAATGAGACAGTTAATTACCTGTTTTATTTTCTTGCATTACAAATTAATGAGACTTGAATTACGTGATTTTGATTGGATTGTTCTCTGAATTTGGGTCTGTCGTATTGAGTAATTGTTTGAAGATAGGCCTATATTTTCATTATAATGAATCCTGAGTAAGAATATTTATTAGAAAATACTTAGCCTCAGTTCGGGCAGAAAATCTTCTATGTTGATTTAAACCTTCATAGTTATTAACAGATTCTTCTGGTGGAAAGAACTTTATATTGTTTGCCATTATCAGTGGGGATAGAAAGATAAACTAATGAGTAAGATGGCAACATCCTGCAGATGGCAGCATTTTGCCTTCTTCCAGATATTCCAAGGCCTCTTTGCTGTTTTGGGAGCCAGCTATATATGTTTCTCTACCACCCCCAACCATCTGTTCTGATTTTGTCATTGCAGAAAGATGACTAAAACAGGTAACTCACAAGTTAACTTCCTTTAAATGTCCTTAAAATCATTTTGCTTGACCAGAATATCTCTGTAGCAATTATAAAAGCTGTAAAGTCCTGTGGTTGCATCAAAACAAACAATATTACATTCAAGTTGTTTTCCATTCTGCTATAATAAATAGCAATGTTTCTAGAATATTTGATTTCATTTTTTCTTGCTAATACAACAGTGTTTTAGTGATTCATAATGAACATATAAAGGACTGTCAGTCAAAGATATATATGGATTTCTGATTTGGTTAGAAGAAACAGTATTCCACATCCAAAACTACTGTGTTATATGGATTCAATCAGTGTGAAGTGAACAGTATGGAATCCAAAGTTTTCAAATAAGCTAAGCGGATAGGGAGTTTTTCTCACCTCTGTCATAATACTACAACCCAGGGTCATCCAATGAAGCTGAATGGTGGGAGATTCAGGACAGATTCTTCATACAGCACGTAGTTAAACTATGGGATTCACTACCACAAGAAGTGATGGCCATCTGCTTGGATGGTTTAAAAGGGGGATTAGGCAGATTCATTGAGATTGAGGCTATCAGCAGCTACTAGCATAATATATAATATATATTCTCCAGTGTCAGTGTCAGTGTACTTATGACCTGTACCCCCTGAGCAACTCCTTAAGGATCTCAAGCCTCCTTAACAATCCGACCTTTCCTCTTTTACCTTTGACTTCAAGTAATGTGGGGCTTAGGCTGTAGACATGGGGTGCTTGACACTCTAGATACAGGGTTTAACCACAACAGTTTACTGGTAAATTAAAGCAAGCAAATCACAACTAAAGGTATTTACACAATAGAGCTGAGTGATACAAATGGCATTAAGAGAAAATAAAAGTTGCAAAAAGCACGTTCTTTTACCCTAGCTGTACTTAGACTTTTCCAAGCTGCTTCTTCCTGCTCCCTCTTCAGGCTCTGGTCTCACTGCCCTGGTTTTTCTGAGTCTTTTTTTATACCCTCCTCCCTCAGAGCTGAAAGTACTGTTTCAAACCTAAAGAAATGAAACTTAACTGTGGAAATGAAACTATTCCTCTCAGGGGTCCCAACAGAACCCCCCCCCCCAGGTCTCTAAGTCTGAACTTTTCTCCCCCTTTGCCTCTGTAGACCTCAAACCTTCACAGAGGCAGTATGATTCTCATTACTGATTGCTGGAGAACATGAGCGAGAGGGTGCTACTATGCTCATCTCCTGCATGTGGGCTTTCCATAGGCATCTGGATGGCCATGGTAGGAACAGAATGCTGATCTAGATAGGCCTTTGGTCTGATCCAACAGGGCTCTAATTATGTTCTTGTTTCACTACTTTTAAAGAAAAGACAGATCCTTGGATCAGTCAAAAGCTGAGGGTGTTGCTACCCTAAATATTTTTTTTCACCTCTCTGTTGGTGAAGCAGAATCACTAAAGATAAAATTGCCAGAAGCCTGGAATTCCTAAAGTGACAGGGCATTGGGCTTTATAATAGGAAAATTAAGAAATTTCTCCAGTGTCTCAGCTTGATTTTATGAACTTTCTTGCATTTCAGACTTTACCCTATCTTGGTGTCTTTTTAAGATACTTTTGTTTGCTTTCCCTCTAGACCAGAGATGGGTAGTTTTGTCAGCTCTTGGGGTTATATAATGAGCCATAACATATTTTATTTTTAAACTGGATATAATTCATACAACTGATATATTCCAGACATATGTCCTATTTCTGTTTTGAAGGTTCTTAACTAGGCAGGTCTGTTCGATTACGCTTTTGCTCCAGGAGTTGGTATTCCCTCTTGATTTAGCTGGTTCTTCCTCATTTTTATTCTAAAGCTGTAGTTTCTTTTGCTGATAATATTATTTCCTTCTTGAACTATGACAGTGCAGTGGGTCAGTGATAGTGAGCTTGTGTCTTGAAAAGTGAGCAAGCAGAGTGCTGAGCAGATGGTAACCATAGTATTAGATTTAAATAATTAAACAGAAGTGGAAGTGTGCTATCAGTGGGTGAGTAGGAGAAGAACTGGCTTGATGCTGTTCAAACCTGAAGTACAACTGGCTATTCCATAAGAAAAATAAAGGATTATTTGTAGCGGATTTTCCTTCTGTATTTCCATCTGTATTTCCATTTATACATTTATAAACATAGCTATATTATTGCATAAAGTTTTTTCGTTCACATAGTGTAATGTTGCATGGGGTGCCATGTGAAAAAAATACCCCCCCCCTCCGGTTCCTGGAACATTCTTCATTAGGGTGGATATTTATATGCAGTGTAATACCTGTTTTACTCTCTATATTTTTTCCAAAATAACAACCAATCCTATTAATAATTCTGAAATGTATTGTACTGTTCTATGTTTACTTGCAGCAACATTGTGAAGTTTATTGAGATGTAAATTTGAGATAGAGAGTAGCCTACTTAAGGTCCATCCAGTAAGTTCATTTTGTAATTAGGGAACTCAGGTCTTTGTGCCTCAGATTTCTTTCCACACTGGTGCTCTGAATGTAAATAAGGTAAAGGAGCGTCAAGCTTTTTTCACATTGCAAGCAAGATAAGCCCACAGTTCAGGGCTTTTATTGGTTAAGCTTTCCTAAGGGATTTGGTAATTCATTTGTATTGATTGTATCATTGACTTTTTTTTACGCTTTAATCAAATTTCCTTCTTTTAAGGTCATTTCTCCCCCTGACCTTAAAGTAGATTTTTTTCAGTAAGATATCTGACTCTTCTGTGTGCTGCTGACTTGCATATTTACTTTCAAACTAGACACCTTAATTAATTGGCTACATTGATTAGCTTTTAATTTAAATCTATTTTTGTATAAAGGTTCATATAAATTATTTTCTGATAACGGTTTGTGCCATTATTTCTCCTACTGATCGTGAAAGAAACTGGAAATGGGCCACATTGCAAAGTTATCTTGGGAGGCTCTTTTATTCTGATTCCATAACTGAAATATTCTGACTCAGAATATATAACATTAATGTCATGGATGTTTTACTACAATTCCAAGTATCTGAGGTCTGTGGTGTTTGTTTTAAGAATTTAGAAATAACTTCAGTACTGGACCTTTACTTTCATGTGCTGTCATAGAGGCCCCAGAAGCCCAGGATACCCCAGACCAGTGACTGCCACCAGACCCACAGGAGCCTGAACCCTCAGGGGAAGTGGCTGCAGGGCCATCCCTGTGAGGAGAAAGGGACTCTGCCTCTGAGGCAGAGCTGAGCCACCCCTGATCCCCAGGAGCATCGTCGCCTCAAGGGCCTTTTCTGTGGTGGAGCTCTAGAGTGCTCTCCCCAAAGAGGTTTGGCTAGCACAGACACTACAATCTTTTTGGTGCAGAGTTAAGACCTTCCTATTCTCTCAGACATTTTAGAATAAATTTTGCTGGTTTTTAGTCCATTTTTATTTTGTTTAATTGGTTGCTGTACTCTGTTAATAGTTATCTGTTTTATTATATTACATTTATATGTTTGTGTGAAAAAATTAATCACACTTCACACCACTGTGGAATTCTTTCAATGGAGGGAAGTTTACAAAATATTTTAAATAAATGCATAAAAATGAACAAATGTCACTAAAAGGCTACTTGGGCCTGATAACATCTGTCTCCAACCCACATCCAACTGCCCTGGCCTTCCACTGTGCCATTTGTAAAATGCAACGGATAAATAGAGAGGTTGCAACCAGATTTCCTTCTTTATACTGTTGGAGGCCAGTATTGGAAGCTCTGTCAGTTTCTTTTATTAGGAAAATGGTGTTTTGTTTTTGTTTTGTTTTGTTCAGTGGTGCAAGTAGGGCTGGACTTTGGGGTGAAAATTGAGGGTTCCACAGCTCAAGGGGGGTCTGACTGCCCATCCAGAGAGTGACAGGTGATGGGGCACTGGCTCACATGCTGGGACCCACTGGGGGTGATGCTAGTCGCTGCAGCATCCTTGTGTTTAAGAACATTTTATAGTCATGGGCTGGGCGGGGATGTACATGATAATACTAATGCTCTTTGTATTAGGTATACTTTAATATATATTCTCTTCTTCTACAACAAAACAGTCCTTACTCCCAAGTAAAAGCATCAGGGCAGCAGAAGCAAATGCTATTTTATTCCTGTAGTCATGATGGTGTCATAATTTAAGTGAATTTGGGGTGCAGTCCTATGCATGTTTAGACAGAAAGAAGGCCTACAACTCCCAGCATTCCCAGCATACAACTCTAACGTATCATTAATGTAGAAGCAGTTATGGAATGGCGGACAGGGAAGGAATGTGTGCCTCACAGTTGAAGTAATACACCTGGCCTTCTAAAGCCCCCTCCCCTCCATGAGACCATTAATTCCAAGGTCTATAATTACCTAGCTGCGCCACTGAGTTTGATTGCCATTTGCTGAATTTAAGGCTCAAATGAGGGAAATTAATATCAATACCATATCTGACACCCTGCAGTGGTCCATGTTTTCAAATAATTGCAATATCACATGCAGGTCAGGTTGTTAGGCATTTCTATCACAAACTGGTTTGGTATGATAGTAGGATAGTTTGCTTCGTGTGAAAGAAGTCTATGGGGCGAGCTACCTTGATTCCCAGAGCTATCTGATTCTCCACTGTGGGAAACAGGATGCTGCTCTAGATTGGTTCTGTTTTGATCCAGCAGGGCGCATGTTTTTAAATCATTGGTTCTCAAACTTATAGGTGTTTTTGCTTTCTGCGTAATCCTATTTCATAATTCCACAGTTATGCTGGGTTTGGTGGCACTGCTTATGTTTATTTATTTATTTATTAAATTTATTAATCGCCCATCTGACTGGTCACCCAGCCACTCTGGGCGATGTACAACCCACCATAAAACAATTTAAAACAATAAAATTTTACCATAAACATTTTTTTTTAAATACCCTAACCCACCCCAAATGCCTGCCTGAACAACCACGTTTTTAATGCACGATGGAAGCTCATTAAAGAGGGGGCATGACGGAGTTCCCTAGGGAGGGAGTTCCACAGAGTGGGGGCCACCACAGAAAAGGCCCTCTCCCTAGTCCCCACCAGTCTAGCTGTCCTGGCTGATGGGACAGAGAGAAGGCCATCCGAGGCTGATCTTGTTAAGCGGCCTGTCTGGTGTTGCTGGAGGCGCTCCTTAAGATAGGCTGGGCCGAAACCATATAGGGTTTTAAAGGTCAAAACCAACACCTTGAATTTGGCCCGGAAAACAACTGGTAACCAGTGCAACTCCTTCAGCACTGGGGTGATGTGATCTCGCCGGCGGCTGCCTTTCATCAGGCGAGCTGCCGCGTTCTGTACCAGCTGCAGCTTCCGAACCGTCTTCAAGGGTAACCCCACATAGAGCGCATTACAGTAGTCTAAACGAGAGGAGACCAGGGCATGTACTACTGATGGGAGCAGATGGTCGGGAAGGAAGGGGCGCAGCCGCCGTATCAGATGGAGTTGATACAGCGCTGTCCAGCTCACAGCTGACACCTGAGCCTCCATGGACAGCTGGGAGTCCAAAATGACCCCCAGGCTGCGGACCTGGTCTTTCAAGGGTAGCCGTACCCCATTCAACACCAGGTCAACATCCCCCAGCCTCCTCTTGTCTCCCACCAAAAGTACCTTGGTCTTGTCAGGGTTCAGCTTCAGCTTATTCCTCCCCATCCAGCCACTCACCGTCTCCAGACATTTAATATGTAATAAACAACTAACGGGAGTGTGTCGTTGATATGCAGGGGGCGAGAAGAGCCCACACTATTCCCCCATTCTCAGTCAGATCAAGTATGCTTCGCTGGAGTGGTTATATCACAGTCTCTTTATACCAGTAGGGTAGGATGTGAATGTTGAGCACATCAGACATCAAGAAATTATGGTTTGTACCCCTAACCCATTTCAAATCAGATCTGGATCCACTTTAGGATTTGTGCTAATCTGGAATGGATTCTATTTGCACACCTCTTTCCCCCACACTTTCTGCGTTGAAGACAGTTCAGATGTTGTGGTAGGCATCAGGCTTCAGATCCTACTGTCAAGAACATGTAAAGCAGCACCCAGGACCACTGTAAACTGTGGGAAATGTCATTCCCATAGTTTCTATTGGTCCTGGGTACTGTCACCCATGATCACAGAAGCGTCTACAGCTCGAGGCTTACTATGATGACAAAACTCTTCCTGCCACCCTGGCAAATATGGAAAAAGGAATCTCCGTAGGGAAGGGCACACAAAGTTGGTGCTATCGATAGCTGGCATGGGGATACAACAGGAAGGGTTCTATGCTGATTCAAGACTGGATATGATTTAAAATTGGATTGATTTTGATACTCCTGAAATTAATTTGATTTATTTGGACTGTTTCCAAATTGGATAGGAAGAGTTGTTTCACTGGTAGCAGGCGCCAGTGCTGGAAGGCATCAAAGTAGCATGAAGGTTTGGAAGTTAAATGTATTGTGCATTTGGTAAGCTAATATGTACTGAATGTAAAAAAAAGGTAAAGGTGTCCCCAACCAGTCATTTCTGACTCTAGGGTGTGGTGCTCATCTCCATTTCTAAGCCGAAGAGCCAGCGCTGTCCGAAGACGCTTCCGTGGTCATGTGGCCGGCATGACTGAACACCAAGGTGCACAGAACACTGTTACCTTTCCCGCCGAAGCGGTACCTATTTATCTACTTGCAGTTTCTTGCTTTCGAACTGCTAGTTGGCAGAAGCTGGGACTGAAGACGGGAGCTCACTCTGTCACGCAGCACTCGGGTCTTGAACTGCTGTCTTGCCGACCTTCCGGTCTGCAGGTCAGCGTCTTAACCACTAAGCCACCGCGGCCCCTGTACTGAATGTAGGGGCAGCTTAAAAACTCATGACACCTTCATTACTTATGTTTGAACTATTTCATTAGAGATGTTCTGGCCTACGTAATCGTTGTTTTTCCTGCGTGAACACTTATGGCTCAGTGATAGATAGAATGGTGTTTATTTTATTTTTCTCTTCCCTTGTCCCAAAGATTGGGTTGAGTAACACACATTTCAGAAGTTGAGATCCTTACAGATATTAAAATCTGATCCTCACACAACCCTTTGCCTAGTTCTGATACGTGTCAAGGTGGTAGTTCATAATGGCAGAGAGAGAATGAAACAGACGATACAAAAAAACCCCCACTAGTCAAGCTGTATTACTTTATGGTCTTAATAAGATTATTATAATAAATTTTCATCTTTTCCTTTATATTCTTTATGCTGCATTGCTTCTCCATCCTGTCCAGTCTATTCGTCATTCCCTTACCTCCTTTCCAGAGTTTTCTATTCTCCTATGTGCGTGGATAATGAGGGAGATGCAGTGATGTTTTATAAGCAGTTACCTACTCTATAATCTCTTCAAACACCTACTTTATGCATGGTTCTCCATTTGGATTAAGCGGTGCACAGCTCTTTTTCTTTCTTTAACAGCTGTTAGGCGTAAAATACAACATTTTTTTCCGATTCCTTTCTGGATCCCAAGTTTAATTAATTATCACTTCTTAGTAGCTGGAGAAGCATCAAGATGCATGAAGCCTGAGATTGCTTAGTTGAAAGAGACCATTGTGAGTAACTTGAGTTCAAGACGTGGGGCGGGGGACGGGACGGGATGGGACAGCTGAATTCATTGCCTCTTGGGAGTGTCTTTGTGGCGGAAATTCACTTTTGTTCTCAAGGAAAATGCCAGTGGATGGCTGGGTCTGGCTGTTTTGAGAGGAGAAAAGAATACCTCATAATTTATAAATTGTTTATCATTTCCTCTTGTAGAAGAACAAGGTTGATTAGATTAATAGAGCCTGAATATAAGTGGACAGGGCTGGATGGCCCTTTTTTGTTTGTTTTATAGGTACTTATTACAGAATCAATTGGCCAGAGTAAGAATGGCTTCTAAAGACTTCTCTTTGAGAGGCCTCTTGAAATCAATAAAAGTAGGCAACAGCCTACATCTGAGAGAGGGTTCAGTGCTTCCCTAAAGGAGATTTATCTGCTTTATTAATTTGTCTGGATTACAAATGTATGCACATAAATGCATTTGTGGCAAGTGAAATGCACCTGGTTTGTGGCAACTCATTGGCAGCATTTGTGAAAGTTCCTTGCTGTACATTGCAAACATGTTTGCTTTGGAAAATACCGGTTTAACATCAGTATGTGCATAACAAACACATTTGCTTCATAAAGTGGAAATACCTTAAAGGTATTTGGTGGGTGGGCATTAATTTCTTAAGTGCCGTCAGTATATATGCCTGGTTATTGTTGTGTACACATGGTGTAAAAGCTTTCAAATGCACAGCATAGTATAAATTCCACTAAATTAAGTGGACTTACTCCCAGGTAAGTGTACTTAGTATTTATTTATATAATTTATATCCACTCCATCCTCTAAGGAAGTTAGGGCAGTGTATATGGCTCCTTCCCTGATGTTATCCTCACAACAACCCTGTGAGGAAGGCTAGGCTGAGAGATAGTGACTGGTCTGAGGTCACGCAGTGGTCTTCATAGCTGAGGTGACGATTTCAACCTGGATCTCCCTAGTCCAACACTCTGCACTATGCCACATTGGGTCTTGGTCTTAACTAATGTGTATATCCCATCTTGCATTGGCCAGAGATTCAGATAATCACATACTGTGTTGACTTAATATTTTTGATATAAACACGCTTCTTTATCTCCCCCCGCCCCCCCGCCCCGAATTGATATGGGGAGGAAAGACTCTGAGAGTGCCAATAATGGTGTTCTTGGTTTGACGAGTTATTATGCAGGTTTCTGGGATTTTGTGTTTGTTGTGCATTTTTATTTTGGTTAAGTAGTGGCTAAACCTTGGAATATCCTTTCATAAGCCCTAGAATATTGATAGAGCCTAAACTTGAATCCAGCAATTTTGTTAGAAGGGGAGTGGGGATGGATTATTGGAATAGTGATGAATAAATTATACAGGAATATTCAGTTAATGTCTTCACCCATGCATCCTTCCTGCAATATTGCTTTGTAAAATGTCATTCATGTTAGTTAACATAAAAATTTTAATATTTCAGAATCATGATTTTAGCAGCATCAGTTCATAGTATGACAATTTTGGAAACATTTAGCTAATGCAAAAACGATTCCTAAGGTTTCTTCCGAATATAATGTGGGGGAAAAATGCTTCTAATTGTTTCACAGCTAAAACCTTTTATGTGATCCTGATTGTCTGGATGACTGTCCCAGAGGACTGCCATGGAGTAGGTCAACTGGAAATATATGTGTGAAGAGGGCAAAATGATGGACAGAGGGTTGGGAAGAAAGCACATACTTCAAGCACACAACATAAAACATCTACCTCTCCTGATATTTTCAGTAATTATAACATGTGGAAGCCCTTAAAAATAGCAGTGCTGCATTTTATAAAGATCATATTGTAGTTTTTAAAAGAGAGAAGTAGTCAGTGTTCATTTCGTGGTAGGTTCAACTTGTTAGAAATGTGAAAAGTAACCTGCATGATCATTTAATAGCCAAAGCAAGGTTTGTAGAGATAACATCTGTACAACTGAATAGAAACACACAGTACTAACTAATGCGTCATCTCAAATAGTTCATTTTGCTGGAATGGGATTATTATGACACTCATGCCTTCAAAATTTGATGGTCATGGTTCTTTTACCTTCCCCAATACCCCTAATCCTCGCCAGGCTTCTCCCTGACAGCTCCACCTTGGCACTGTGTATTAAAGCAACTGCCACTGGTTTGCTGCTTCCCTTATAGCCAGATCTCAGTAGAAGGCAGGAGGGCCTCCCCCCCGCCCCAGTTGCACACCTCTCATTGTAATACACCCTGTATCTTGGTCACACTGCAGTATGACTAAAGCACTATTTAAAACTTCACTCAGTTGCCTAACACCACATCTTTGCTTTCAGTAACTTCTCTACCTCCCTTCGCATTTACCCCCAGTCTCTTTCTACTCACTTTGTAACTTAACTCTGGCCCCTAATTCCTTTCATTACAGTTCCATCCTAACTCAGCTGCTGTTTTCCCTACCTCCCTCTAACTGCCTCTGTCCTCCTTCCAACTGGCTTTCTCTAAATACTACTAAATAACTAAAGAAGCTGGAGGAATGGCCAAAAAGGAGCTGTTAACCCAACAAATGTCCAGAGGAGACTGAAAGCCTTATATACTAATTGCCAGCCCTCCTCTTCCTGGTCCTCAACTGGGTTAGTGTTTTTATCTTCTCTCTCAACCCAAGTAGACCCTGGTGACAGAGCCTTCTGCCACCCAAACAGGCACTCCTATAGCAACTCTGGGCTTCCCAGCAGGTCCACTGCCACTCTTGAGGCCTAGGGGGTAAAGGAGGAGAATTTGGGATCAATGCCGGGCTCAAGAAGGAGGAGTTACTGGGGGATCCAAGTGAGGCATCCCTGAGGTGGGGTTCTTCAGGTTGCCTTTGGGCTACTGCAGGTTTCTTCCCACCTTCATTTGGGAGAGAGGTCTCTGGTGTCTCAAGCCTTTTCCTCTGAGGACGTTTCTCTAGTGTCTGGGTCAGATGGGAGCCTGACACCCTGAAAGGGACCAATAAAACAGTTAGCTTTTAAATTGTGTGGTTTCTGCAACGATGGCAAACAATGATGGCAGACAGCATTCCTTCTAGATGATCATCACTGTATTTGCATAACAGAGTCTTGTTCGAAATATAGTATTTTTACACTGGTACACACTGAAGGGGCTTGGAGGAGAGCTCTTTCCTGAATCTAACTAGTAAGAGAACATTTACTACCTCTTCATTTATTAAATAAATACTACTACTAAATTAAATGCCAAAACTCTGTTCACAACATTTAGAAAATGTTCACATGCTTTGGAAGATAATGTCATTTAAATGACAAACAGCACTGTTTATATTCCTTCTAGAAGTTTTCTTGTAGAAAAAGTTTATGCACTTATATTTAGTTCTGTGCACTTGTGATTATTGGAAAATCCACCAAGGCAGGGAATGTTTCTCAAGAGCATCTGCTTCTTCATGCTCTACCCCAAAGATCTGAACCTATGTGGCCTCTTTTGGAACAGGCTGGGATGGCCCCTGCTGTTGGCGTTTCTTTTGGGAAATGAGAATTCCTTTCAGTGCCAAGCCAAGACATTGCTTAGCCTTCCTTTGAAAGGGCGGACTGACTTCTTGAGCCTCAGCATTGTGCTGCAGGCATGCCCTGCTGAGCACATTGATGCTGCAGTTAGCATTTTTCTCTGCAGAAATTGTGAATCGTTTGTAATTGGTGAAACTTTGCATTCATCCCAGGAAAGAAAATATATTATTTTAAACTTCTTATATAATGTGCTGGTCATATAGGCTTATTCATTAGTTGTTTTCATTTGTAATTTCATTTCTAAATTCCCTTTAACAAGGCATGTGAGTGAATGAATAGAAAAATGAGTATTGTTTGTCGCCAGATTTGTAGTTGATGGGGATGAGCAGGGAGATTGTGATTTGAAGGCAAGGTGATGTGAAGGAAACTTCTTCCATGTTGGAAACAATCAAAATGAAGAGATTAAGAGATTAATAAAAGGGTGGGGAAAGAGGTCATTGCACAGAAAAAGCAATGCTTCTTCACAGCTCCATGGAGATTCTGTTCCTGAGCTGGAGCCTTGCTGAGCATAAAAGTTGCTCTTAGTATGGTAAGGAGGAGGCTGCTTTGGAAAACAATAGTTGAAAGTCTCCCTGTCCCGGGCAATTTAAATTCCGCATATTCACAATTAGCCAGGGAGATAGAAAGTATAGCTAAGAAAGCATCCGCCTCTTCTTCTGTCCTGCGAAGGATTTTTCAGATCCCATTAGAGTACTACCAAGGGAAATTACTTACAGTTACTCATCTTTGTGGTGTACAACCTGGAGAGGGAGGGGGAACTGTTGATTTCCTAAAGGGAGGGGGAGAGCGGGAGACATCTATCAATGAGCATTGAAGCAGAAATCTCCATCTTGCTTCCCTGCAAGCATGAACAAAGATTAGCTCTCCCCCCACCCCCCTCCATGTTGTAACTGGCTGTTGCAGGCACCCGCATTATGTTTCAGGAGGAAGCTTTCAGGTTCAAGGACTGTTAATGGTTTCTAATTGGTGGGACGTTCCCTGAAACTTCGAGCTTAGCCTTAGAGGAGAAACAAAGTGGGGTGGGGGTGGGGGTGGGGGTGGCAGGAGGATGCAGAAAGTTAGTAGGGTTTGCAAGAACTGTTGGGAAAGCTCTGGAAATTAGTTTCCCCACATGATACTCTTGCTTTCTATGGGATCCAAACTGCAGGAGCAAGCAAAACAGGCTTCTCTGAAATGGTGGTGCTTATAAATACAAAGCTCAAATCCTTAATCAAATTTTTCAAGAAAAAGAGTAAGTAAACATGGCTTTTCAGTATGTTTAGATTTTTTTTGCAGAAAACTTAAATTTCATGTTTCAAAAATGTTAAATAACTTGATTTCATTTTTCCATTTGTATAACATATTTAGATTTTCTTCCTTTTCTGGGGTATAGAGACAGCTTATTAAAGGCAGTATGCCGAGCACCTGCTCTTGTCCTTGCTGTTGTAAACTTTTGAATCTCAGCCTATTCATTTTCTTCTATCTCCTTGAATCATCCCTGGAAACGTAGAACCACTTTTTGGTGCAATAAAATGATAGTAGAGCTGAAAACCTTTGTTTAAGTAATTTGGTGCAAGCAGTAGATTAGTGTGCTGAGATGCTTACCCAGGTAGAATCTTGTTGAGTTCTCAGCTCCATGAACTATTTTTCATATGCAGAACTGGCCACAGGCAAAAAATTCCATTGGGATTCTTTGCTTTACTTCTCTAGCATAAACTTTTAATAGATACTTTGATAGTTTCAATCCAACTTGATCATCAAAATACCCTTGGTTCAGAACAGCAAATTGATGTGACTTTAATTTCTTAGCAATATGCATGCATATTTTTCACAAAGTACTCTGCATTTAGTGCAATCCAAACTTGGTGGGGAAGACTAGGGTGTTGGTCACTGACATGGCCAGGCTAACATAATTCTGCTTCCAATATTTGTCTCCTCTGTAAGTTATTTTCTCCCTGATAGCTGTTTAGTACCGTTTTCATTTTCCATAAGACTGGGAGTGATTGATGTGATCAGGTAATGGGTGACCTCTCTGTTCATTATTGTTTGGCTTTGACCACTGGTTAGGAAGGGCAGAGAGGACAGCCCATGTATTATGTCAGCATTATCTACCTTGCCTCATGAGGTGTTTCTGATCATATCCAGTATGATGAATATAGGTGACCTTGGAGTTCCTCAAGCATGTCGCGCTGACCCCCGCCAGCACGTTGTGCTTGAGGAACTAGCTCTGGAACCATGGATTAAAAGGAGGGTATCATATGTAAGATCATGTAGCATGTGCATTTAGCAGTAGCCTAGACAATATAGACATTTGAAAATGTCTGTAGCAGACATAAGTAATAGATAAGTACCAGCATGATCAGTTAGTTTGCTGGGTAACATTTTTTGCACTATTGACTGTTTTCTTATTCACCTGTATGCCTTTAAGCATACATGTGATTCTAAAGTGTACTAATTATACAGGAGTTTGTGCACTTACCATATATGCAATAAAAGCAGGTGCTTGCTCAGTGGTGACAGTACATCTCATGCTGAGAGTCATCTTATGCCACCCACCTGATCTCTACCTGATCTCTTGAGGGAGTTGATGGTTTTGAGGAGTCAGTTCTTTGTAAAGACTAAAGCAGCCTTAAAAAGACAAAAAGAATAATGTTGAAAATCTCTCTTCATGTGAGCACTGAAGAGGTGTGGTCTCAGTACTGAGTAACAGGGGTAATGAAAGATCAGTCATCAGTGCAATGAGGTAATGACTGCGGTCTTTGGTGAGTTCACATATGCATAACAAGTATTAAAGGGGAAAGGGACAGGTGGGGGGTTTTGCTTGGGAGAGCTAAAATGAAAGAACACCATGGCTGAAGGCTAAGCACTGCCTGGGGACTAATACAGTGTCCCTGACTTCTTTCATCCCTGTCGCATTGATCACTTTTTTTTTTACTACTACAGAAGGAGACAAAATGCTGCTGAAAACAAGCATGGTGGCATAAGCAGATTTGTGTTCTGATTTGGTTCATTAGCATTTCTAGATAAGCTTTGAAAATGTTGAGTATCAGTTTATGTCCATAAAAACAGAAGAAGAGACTTCTGGGATTCTGGGGGAAAATACAGTGTGGTCTGCTGTTATGATGCATGCTGGTGTAAATAAACTTATGAAGGTTCCACACATGCAGGCCTCTGGTGTGTTAGATGTGTAAACAGTGACAAGTAGTAAATCTGGACGTTTCTCAACTCATATGGATCATCAGATGTGGATTGAGGTGCATGTGTATATATCCAAATGATGGTTTGAGGATCCACCAGTGTTGCCAGGTTCCTCTAGACAGAAGATGGAACGGGATAACGTGGCCCCTAAGCAATAAAAAGAGGTAACATCTGCAAGAAACTAGGAAAGCCAAACTAACCACTGCTCTGTTCTTGCTGCTTGCTGTATGAAGGTGTTATGGAGATAGAGGTACTGGTGACAGAACTTAGATTACTTCGGGCACAACTCTATGCATGTTTAGACAGAAAAAGGTCCTACAACTCCCAGCATCCCACCAGCCAGCCATTCTGGCTGGATGTCATAGGACTTTTTTTTTTTTCTGTCTAAACATGCATAGGATTACATTTTACTGTGTTTAGAGCTGAAATAGGAATATTTCTGCATTGCAATATTTTTACATCACAATGTGAGCTGCATCCTTTTAAAGTGTCTGTTCTGATAGCTTTATCATACTATTCCCGACCAGAAGGTTTTTGTATAATCAGGCCACAAATAAGAATTTGTCCCATTAGCCAAGTCAAGGAGATGCCAACTCTGCATCTCAGCTACAATTTGAGCTTGGATTTACCAGATTCTAGCTGGCAGTTGTCCTAGCTCAGTTATAGCACCTAGTCAGTGTTGTATATTTTGACAGAACTGGATGGCCTACACAGTTTTACAGTGCTGGCATACCGAGACAGGATGCAGCTGCTTGCTGTGGTTCTTGTGCCTTTTCTCTACTAGTTCTATCCCCACCTCCTCATCTGCCTGCTGTGGCCAAAGGGGCTGTAATTTTTATTCTATAGGAAAATGGGAAAAGGGATAATTGAAAACTTGGTGCCCTCAGATCACTGACTAAAATCACTGGGCGAGGACCCAGCAATGTTAGTCATGTATAATGCAATCTAGGAGTGGTTCCACTCGTAACTGCTCAGCCAGCTTCAAGGGATAGAGTTTGGTGACTTCTGCTCTATCTCCATAGTTACTAGGAGTGTTGATTAGATTGACGTGTTATCACTATGGTTTTCCCATCCAGACTGAATTGCTGTAAAGCATACAACATGAAACTGCCTCTGAAAAATGTCTGGAAACTTCCGTTTATGCAAAATGTGGTGGCCAGATTGCTTTCTGAGCTTTTTTTTTTATTGGGTTAAAGTCCTGTCTCCATGTTTTAAACTTGTTTTAACCTTCCCTTATCATATGATACTGGTTTTAATAATTTCCATATTGTTTTATTGTATTAATTGTTTTGAGTGATGTTTGTAATTTTCTAATGGTCCTAGTTTGAGTTCTGATCCCTGCACATCATTTTCCTACCACAGAGAAAGGAACAGAAGGATCAGGGCCCTTGCACTGCATTTCTGCCTTCAGAAAGGCAACTCAAGGACCACAATCTCCACATTTCTTTTCCCCACTTGACAGAAAGGAAGAGCAGCAATCAGGGACTCTGTGCTGCATTTCAGCTTTCAGGAAGGTAGGGTGAGGCTCTGATCCTTCTGCTTCCTCCAGCTTTGGATCCCATGTACCACACAATTCCCTGAGGGTCAAGCTACACATTACTGCAAAGATGTAGCTAGTAGCTTAGTATTTTTAAAGGTTTTTCTACTGAAAAGTAAGTGCAGGGGATCCAATATGGATTGGGACCCTAGCATGCAGCATAGGGGGCTTTAACCCTTTGCCCCCCCCATTGTGGTCCCTATCTGGACCATCTCCCCTGTTCCTGCAATTTATATTACAACTCAATCACTTTTTGATAATATAAATTGCAGTCATGGAGGAATGATCCAGAGTGGGACCACAGCAGAGGTGGGGGTGGCAGGCAAAGTATTAAAGCCTCCTACCTTCTTATGCTAGGGTCCAACTCTGTATAGTAACATGTAGTTTGACCCTGAGAGGTCACATTCCATAAGGAATCCACTAGATTCCCTCTGCAACATAGAATCCCTCTGCAAACGTTGGAGTAGTGGCAGCATTCTAGCTTCAGAATGAAACTGAGCATGCACTGCACACCTTTGGCAGCAATTGCTGCCATATCCTTTAATGGGACAGGAAAACCTTTAATAACTTTTGAACCACTGCTCAAAGCTTGACTAAACTTATGAAGGATTGCCTTCCTCTACTAGGCAGAATGAAGTCCCATCAGTAGCTTTCACCAAAATGTGAAAGAAATGTATGATATGCCTGTTTAAAAAATGAACCTTAAAGGGTAAATGTGTCTATTTTCAGCACTTTTATATGCCTATGGCACTTTTTATCAGATCAGTTTAAAATCTGGCACAATTGTAGATCTTATCACATTGCTCATGGACATCCAGTTTTAAGTTATTAGCTCAAAAATGACACTAGGTGTCATTTTTATACACAATAGAATATTGCGGCTTATAATGGTGGAAGTGTGTGTGTGTGTGTATCTTAACTAAAGGGGTACTCCTGTGCTCTTTTAATAATAAGTAGTTTTTGTGGCAAAAAGCTTTATGATTGGAGAAAATTAGAATTATTAACTTTTTCTCCTCCATTTCCAGAAGCCTGTCAGTTATTCTTTGGTGCTTCCATAAGCTAGTTGAATAGCAGCATTACATTCTCTCTTTCTGTCTTTTTCACAGCTGTCTCCAATCTAGATGAAGAGAGTAGATGGACAGTCCATTATAGTGCACCATGGCATCAGCAGGAGAACGTGTTTCTACCCTCCACAAGGCCACCCTGTGTAGAGGATCTGCACCGTCAAGCCAAGCTGAATCTGAAGTCAGTACTGAGAGGTAAGAACTTGACAGTAACATTATGAATAAGACATAGTAGTGTTATGAATTTTTTCTGCAGCAGTAAGTACCTGTTCACTTTTGTATCCCTGTAGCCTCTGTTACCTTTCCATGGTACTAAACAAGCCAAACCGCACCAATCTTGAAAGAAAAGATCAGACCAGTGTTTCGGATAATTTTTTTGGATCCTCCCAAAAACAAAGCTATCCCCACAAATCTTTCTAATGCAGTTTACAGCTCTTGTTGGTTTGAATCAGTCACAATAATTTCTTAACAAGGCCTCAGTATATCTCAGTAAGAGACTAGAGTGGCAAGTGCAAACAGCCACACTAGAAATGAGTATGAACCCTTCTTGATAATACCAAGTTTTCAGCACATCCTCTGATAGCTAGAACATGGGAGTACCACATAGTTTAAATATTTGGCATTAGAAAACCCTGATTTTAGAGTTCAGAGCCAAAGTAAAATTAGTACGTGTGCATACGGTCTATTGAGTCCTTCTCAAGACACTGATCTGGTTCACATGGGTGAACCCCGTTCCTGGGTTGTTATCATGACGTGCAAACTCGGCACTCTGGATTGTTCAGGCCTAACCATGGGTTAAAACTCTGGGGTGTTTAACCCTGAACAACTCAGGGTGCCAGGTGTACATGTCATGAGAACAGTGGCTCCTGGATTGTTTAGCAAAGCAGAAGCAGATGAGTGGGCAGGAGTCAGCTCGCTTGCTCCCACACACTCACAGACAACGCATAGTTTGTTTGATCGCGCAAACTGGATCATTGTCTGAAATATAGTAGCCAAGTAATCCACAAAAGTTGTCAGAGAAGAGAAGAAAAATATAATAGAACAACAGATTGTTTTCTCTGTTATAGTAAAACTATAACTTTCTGTGAGTAATGCTGTATTTAACTTAGGAACCAGATCATGTGTTGCATGTTAAAAGTACAGGGTATGTTCTTGCAGTCTCACTTTGCAACTCAAGATACATGAACATGCTGTGTGAGAAAAACAAAGCATGAAACTAGCACTAGTAAATGATTGCTGAGCTCTGACAGGAGTAAACGTGTTACAAAATAGTACTGTGTTACAAAGCTGAGCATTTATTTAGCAGTTTCACCAGGAAAACTCTTAGGAGTGGCCAAGTCACTTTTCTAAGTCTATATTAGCTACTGCAATGGTGAAATGGCATATAACAAACCTAGGGATGTGGAAAATGTGGTTGGAGTACAGATAAGGAGCTGCTGAAATAAGAATATATAGCTGTGTGTAGATCTAGGATACAGAAGGTTCAGTGGGTTGTAGGTTGTGAGTGTAAACACATACATAATAATATGTTTGTTTTCTCTTCCTATTGTTTTAAGAGTTTTTTGCTTTTGCATCTTTTGTTCTCATTACTTGGCTTCATTTTCTTTTTATGTATGTACAACTTATATTAGAACATCTAGCAGATAAAACTGTAGACAGATGTAGAGGGATACCTTGTTCAATTTCTAATAGCAAAGGACGGCTCAATCTGCTTCAAAACTTGTTCCTTAGTAGATTGTTTTAGCATATATTATATTATTTATAATATCTATGATATAAATTTCTTTGTACTCTAGCCAACTGAGTTACCATCAAGGGCTTTAAAAGAGAAGCATTTCACCGTAGCCTTAGACTACTATAAATTCAGGAGAAGTAAGGTTGGTTGTGAGTACTGTTAAGAATATACTGTTAAGATCACAGTTTAAAAAAGACCAGCAGGGGTATGGGAACGGAAGAGAAGAATAATGAGAACCGTGAACTTGTAGTTCATTAGCCTTGGAATCTTGCTCCAGTTCTATCAACCACAACTACACTGAATTAGTTACACCAAAGCAAGCCATGCATTTCTTTACTCCAATTCAGATTACATAGTGCCAGGATTTGAGCCTGCAGTGGGTCCTGAACCTGGAGCCTTAGTCCAAGGGCGGGAAGTAATTCAGCCTGTCTGCCACCACTTGGGGCCAAACTAGACAATATTTGCCCAGGGTTTTTTTTCCTTTTAAAGCAGCCTGCGGTGGGTAGAGGTGACCGCAGTCAGGATTGGGAGTGCAGAGATGAGGAGGCTGCCGATGACAGCTTGCCTCCCAGGGCAAATAGCCCAGGGTGACAACAACAAGAACAATAAAAACAATAATATTTAAAATATAACAGGATAAACCACAAAATGAGAGCTTTGGGTTATCACTTATTATGCTAGCTGCATCTTGCATGTTGTTTTCATTTTTAACCTTAATGCAATTTCACATTTTATGAAAAAGTATCGAACAGGCCAATTTCTGTCTCTATATGTAAAAATTTTAAGACCTTTGTGTTCATGTATTGCAGTAAATATTGATTCTATACCATATGTAATACACATACATTTGGTCTTATTGCTGCAGGGCCCCAGTATCTGTGATGATTCATTAGTTATGTGAGCTTATTGGAGCATTGGAATTACAGGCTGGGGTCAGAGATGTTTTCCTATGCCAGCCTGGTTCCAGCCAAGGTTTAAGCAGCAACGATTTAAGTGCTTGAACTAAATCCCAAAAGGCATCTGGTTAACATTGTAAAATGAACAAACTGAAAAATGAATCAGCAGACTTCTCTACATGTTTCCCTAATCATAATTTCCCTAATCACTGATAATAACATGTTCTCATTCAGGCTTAGTTTTTACCATGTTTCATTGGATCAATATGCAGATGAGCAAAACCGTGTTCATCCCCACTGGTGTTTAATTCTGCTGCGAAGATTACTGTATTAATTTTATGTTAAATTAAAGGGCTGTTAAGCAAAAGGGAACCATTTAATGTGAACAACAGTTTTAAACCTGTGTTTTCATAAAGTGATGCTGAGAGATGCCAACCTAAAATATTGGAATAACAAAAAGTCTAGAGGTAGCTGAATGTTGCATGGTAAAGCTGCATTGCCTTGTTTCTAAGGCAAGAAATAATTTTTTTTAAAAAAAAAATAATCAGACAAGATAGTACTGGTAGCTATACCTGTTTATTCCCTGCTCTTTTTTGCTCCTTTGAGCCATTCACAGTATATATGCTGTTGGCTTTGGCAGATTTCCATCTTTCAAATGCTTCTCTGAAGAATCATGAAGGGACCTATGCAAAGACACTAGGAACCATCTATTCTATGCATAATGAATGCCTGGTCCACACTGAAAAACAGAATCTACTGAAGTACATAGACAATGCAAAGTTGTTCATTTAGTCTAAACCATACTAGTGGGCTTGAAACTATAAGAATGATTGCTGTTTATATTAATGAAACATAACCAACATGCAAGACACAGTAGATTAGTTAATTTCTGATCCAGTAGTTTAAAAATCAGGTAGATTTCTTATACTAAGTGAAGAGCATTGGCAGCCAGTAAAGTACATGAGAAGTAAGAGTTTCAACCATAAAAAATGCTGACTAGTGATCCAGCAGTGTTATTCCCAAGACTCACTGGGCAGCTTACAGGAAACCAAAGTCTTTGGGTTCTGGGAGGAGTATGGATGCAAAGCTGAAACTTAAAGGAACTGATGGAAGGACACTACCAGGAGTGGAGCCTATGGCGTAATTTGACTCAACATGGGAGACCTCACCTGGCCCAGACACAGAAAGGAATGACAGGTTGATAGCTCTTTCTTAATACTGTGGGTGGTGATGCACGGCCCTTCTTAGTTGGTGGAGCGATTTGTCTGGTTAATTCCTATAACGAACGAGACTTTGGCATGCTAAGTAGTTATGCGACCCCTAAGTGGTCGGTGTCCAACTTCTTAGAAGGACATGTGTTGTTCAGCCACCCAAGATGGAGCAATTAATAGGTCTGTGCTGCTCTTAGATGTCTGGGACTGTACATGTGCTATCCTGACTGGCTCAGCTGGTGCCCATCCTACATTGACAGGTGCGGATAATCCGTTGAATCCCATTCATAATGGGGATCAGGGATTGCAGCTAGTCCCCATAATGAGGAATTCCCAGTGAATGCGGGTCAACCATCCAAGTGCTGAGCACCGCCCAAGGGCAAAGGGGCATTTGCAACTCTTACCAGCAGAAAAGCCAACAGTGAAATGGGGGTTTGGAATCAGCATCTTGCAAGTGAGCAGTTGTTGATTGGCTGGGGGATGCTGGGAGTTATAAGATTTACTTCTGTCGAAACATGTATAGGATTGCACCCTAAAAGAGGCTGTTCCTAGAATTTTGCCTCAGCATATCACCTCTGGAGTACACCCAGAGTTGTATTAACCATGGTTAATGTGGGTGCAGATGTAATGTTGAACCATAGTTAAAGCAACATTTTGTACAATGTATAATAGAAAAAAAAAAATTGTAGAAAATTTTGAGCACATATTTTAAAGGTTATCGACTGGGATCTGCACATTTTCAGTAGCCTTACTGAATAAGCCAAGATTTTTTCTTGTCACCATCCCTAATCTGGACAAGTCCCCATCCCACAGCCCTTTACTGGGTTGGGAGATCCTGCTTGGAGGAACCCTGAGCACCTTCTTCAAGTGTAGCTCAACAACAAACCACCCTGCTGGATTTATTGTTGGAAAAGGCTGGTGGGAGAATGGCTGCTTTCATTGCCCCAGCACACGCTCCCTCGACTGACCGTTCCTATCTAGTGGTGTCCTGCCTGCCCCCCACCCAGGCATTTCCCAGCAGGGAGAGTAGCTACTTGGGTAACTCTGTCAAAGACTCCCTGAGGAGCTCCAACCAGGGTCATTGATCACACATGGGCTGCTAGCAGAACAGTAGATGCTTGGGCAATGTGGTCAGAGGACCCCAAGCACTTTCAGCCAGTGGCATCCAACATTCCATCCCCCCCCCCCCAGGGATGTACGAAAATCACTTACCTTTCACGGATTATGCTGATGGTGGGAGGGGAGGCGCTCCGTCCCTCCCCCCGGAATCCTGGACGGAGGGGAGGCGCTCCGTTCCTCCCCCCCCCCCGGAATCCTGGCCGGCCGGCTGTGCTCCGCAGCAATTCTGCGGAGCCGCCAGCCGGCTCCGCCAGCAGCCGGACATCCGGCCGCTGGCTAGCAGGGACGCAAATGGCGGCGGCCGTAGCCGCCGCCATTTGCGTCCCTGCAGTCAGCCATGATAGGCTATGTAAATGTTTACGTAGCCTATCACGGCTGACTTAAAAACAAACAAACAAAAAATGCACGTACGCAAATGGCGGCGGCCATGGCCGCTGCCATTTGCGTTCCTTATTTTGGCACGCCTTAGTCTATGTAAACATTTACGTAGACTAAGACAGCGAAAATAAGGGGAATGCAAATAGCACAGCGTCTACGCTATTTGCGTTCCCCTTATTTTCGCCGTCTTAGTCTACGTAAATGTTTATGTAGACTAAGACATGCCAAAATAAGGAACACAAATGGCCGCCGCCATTTGCGTACGCGCGTTTTGTTTTTAAGTCAGCCGTGATAGGATATGTAAATCTTTACGTAGCCTATCACGTTTTTGTTTTTTTTTAACTGGAAATGGCGGCGGTGGCAGCTGGTCGGAAGACCGGCCGCTGCCGAACTGCCGCCGGAGCCGCCACCAGAGCCGCTGCCGCCAGGAAGATCCACCCAAGGTAAGTCCCGTCCCGGCGGGGGGGTGGCGGGCTGTTCTGCCACCGATTTCGGCAGGCCGAATGCGCTGGCATTCGGCCTCCCCGAGATCCGTGGCGGAACTTTCGTACATCCCTACCCCCCCCACACACACACACCTGCCTCTCCTGCCGGCAAAGCCTGTCAGGAGAGTGGCTGCTTGGGACATTGTACCTCTGACTAGTAGTATAATTCCTTCCACCCATGGCATTTTCCAATGGGCCATTTAGGTGCTGCTGCATGGAGGCAATTCTAGTGCCTCTGAGCAGCAGGAGGGAAGGATTCCTTGGTTTGGCCCAGCTTGTCACACTTGCTAGAGGGCATTGCCACACTTGCTATGGCAAGCGGATTTGTCAATGCCTGGTTATAGACACTTCTCATTTTCATAAATTTAGACTGTTATGTGGCATTTTAAGAAGTTCTTAAAAAACAAAATTTCTTGTTGCTATACTTGAGTACGAAATTTTTTAAATTCCTCAAGAAAGATCTGAGGCATTATATAAGAACATAAGAGCCATGCTGGATCAGACCAAAGGTCTATCTAGTCCAGCATTCTGTTCACACACAGTGGCCAACCAGCTGCCTGTGGGAAACCCACAAGTAGGACATGAGTGCAATAACACCTTCCCGCTCATTGGCTCGGGTAGGGTTTATTTTAAACTTGGATTAAGGTATAATGTTCGAGGAATAGCCATTACTGTTTTTAAGTTATTGTCAACAAAGTTGTATGTATATTTTAAAAATTAATTGTATGGATTCAGAGGTGATGTCAGTAACCTAATATAAAATGTTCACTGTCTTGCCTTCAGAAGTCTTGGGATTAGTTCAATGGATATGTTTTTCACTTGCTTCAGCCCGGGTGCTTATGGATCTTGGCTGGGACTACATCTCCATAATCACAGAATTTCTAAGTGAAAAGTTCTGTGCTCTCTGAGCTCTCACCTCATATGATAATTGTGGTTCTCAAAAGGACATGCTTGAAAGTAATGGCTAGGAGGGCTTGAACAAAAAGAACAGTATTGCATGAACAAATTCCAGAACAGGATACAACATGAGAAGAGTATCATATTCTTCATCTGTGGACTGAAACATGTAAAACAAGGTCTAGTTTCCAATATGTGCATAATCTTAGAGGGAAATCTCAGGGTCATACTAGTCTATTCCGATAGGAAAGGACAGCTGCTCATATTGTATACTGCATGTAAAAGACACAACTGTTAGAACTGTTAGAACTGTTAGAACTGTTAGAACTGTTAGAACTGTTAGAACTGTTAGAACTGTTACAACTGTTACAACTGTTACAACTGTTACAACTGTTACAACTGTTACAACTGTTACAACTGTTACAACTGTTACAACTGTTACAACTGTTACAACTGTTACAACTGTTACAACTGTTACAACTGTTACAACTGTTACAACTGTTACAACTGTTACAACTGTTACAACTGTTACAACTGCCAGATGAATCTGATCTCATTTTTTGATCAAGTAACCTCCCTTGTGTACTGTGGGAATGCTGTAGACATAATATACCTTGACTTCAGCAAAGCTTTCGACAAAGTGCCCCATGATATTCTGATGAGCAAACTAGCTCAAAGTGGGCTAGATGAAACAACGATCCGGTGGATCCACAGTTGGCTACAGAATCAGACTCAAAGAGTGCTTATCAATGGGATCTTCTCAAACCGGGGAGAGGTAACGAGTGGGGTACCGCAGGGCTCTGTCCTGGGCCCAGTGCTCTTCAACATTTGTATTAATGACTTGGAGGAGGAGGTGCAGGGAATGCTGATCAAATTTGCAGATGTCACCAAATTGGGCGGGATAGCTAATACTTTGGAAGACAGAAACAAAATTCAAAGTGATCTGGATAGACTGGAGCACTGGGCAGAAAACAACAGAATGACATTTAATAGGGATAAATGCCAAGTTCTGCACCTAGGAAAAAGAAACCAAATGCACAGTTACAAGATGGGTGATACGTGGCTCAACAACAGTACAAGCGAGAAGGATCTTGGAATTGTTGTTGATCACAAGCTGAATATGAGCCAACAATGTGATGTGGCTGCAAAAAAGGCAAATGCTCTTTTGGGCTGCATTAATAGAAGCATAGCTTCCAAATTCCGGGAAATACTAGTTCCCCTCTACTCAGCACTGGTTAGGCCTTATCTGGAGTACTGTGTCAAGTTCTGGGCACCACATTTTAAGAAGGATGCAGAAAAACTGGAGAGGGTTCAGAGGAGGGCAACAAACATGATCAGGGGACTGGAAACAAAGCCTTATGAAGAGAGACTGAAAGAACTGGGCACGTTTAGCCTTGAGAAGAGAAGACTGAGGGGAGATATGATAGCGCTGTTCAAGTACTTGGAAGGTTGTTACAGAGATGAAGGCTAGGATCTCTTCTCGATCATCCCAGAGTTCCGTGCAGCTCCCAGAGTTCCATGCAGGACACGGAATAATGGGCTGAAGTTACAGGAAGTCAGATTTCGGCTGAACATCAGGAAAAATGTCCTGACTGTTAGAGCAATACGACAATGGAACCAATTCCCTAGGGAGGTAGTGGGCTCTCCCACACTGGAGGCATTCAAGACGAGGCTGGACAGCTATCTGTCAGGGATGTTCTGACTTGGATTCCTGCATTGAGCAGGGGGTTGGACTCGATGGCCTTGTAGGCCCCTTCCAATCCTACTATTCTGTGATTTTATGATCTTCACACCTGTCTGTATGGTCACTGTCAGAGGTGTCCTTTTAGTATTGGCAGCCCCAATATAAACTACTCTCTGCCTAGTAAGTATGCATAGGATTATTGCCTTAAGTTATGTCATATGTTCATATGCAAATGCATATTCAGAAGGTGTTGTTATAACTAACTTTGGAATATTTACTTCTACCTGGCTTCCTCCAGGCTTTGAAAACCTGGCTGTTCAGCTGGGTATTTGGGGCGGGTTAGGGTTTTTTGGAGCAATGTTGTTTTGTTCAGTTGATTATGTAAATTGGTTGAATTTCGTGTTATTTGTATTGTATGCTGCCTAGAGTGGCCGGTAGGGATGGCGGGGAATTCCACCACAGACCCCAGTGAGGAGCCCGTGGCAGAAAGGATCCCTTACCTCCACCTCCCGCTGGAATCCTCTTCGGCCAGATCCTCCCCGCGGCCGGCCCCATATCATTGGCAATACGGCTGCCATTGGTGTGCGGTATCGCTGGCTGAGGGATCTCCAGACGCAAATGGCGTAGTGGACGCCATTTGTGGTCATAAAGCTCTTAGATTAACCTAAGTGCAGCCGTAAATGGCTGCAATTAGGTTAATCTAAGAGTTTTATGGCCGCAAATGACGTCCACCACACCATTTTACATCTGGAGATTCCTCAGCCAGCGATATGGCATGCCAATGGCGGCCTTATCGCTAACAATATGGGGCCAGCTCTGCAGAATCGCTGCGGAGCCGGATGAAGAGGATTCCTGGGGGAGGGAGGGATCACCTCCCCCTTGGGCGGATTCCCCCCCAGAACAGCAGGTAGGGAATCTGTCCATCCCTAGTGGCCAGGTAGCTGGCCAGATGGGCGGCTAATCCAATTAATACATACATACATACATACATACATACATACCAGGAGAAATGGCAAAGTGTTGTTTACTTTTGGATTTAATGTACTGCTAGCTCCCCTTTCCTATTCATGTTTTCATAATGAATATCTAGAATGTGTTGATTTAAATGTACTTCTCTTTGTTTCAAAGCACAGCTGCTGTGTGATTTTTATTTCCTTATTCAGCATTGGAGACAAGCTGCTTTAATGCTGAAAATAATAGTTTGAAAGAACTTTTACTAGAAGACAAGTAACACCTCAGTGTGAGAAGTAACATTCTCAGTGTAATAATCCAAGTTAAAAGTACAGTACATTACTATATTTAAACCATTCTTTTCTCTTATTTTCTCACCATACTCTCAACCAGAGAATTCCAGAAAAGTGGCCAAAAAGCAACTATCAGTATGACTTGGGGAACCCAACAGGTTCTCCAATGGCACGAAGTTAAAACAGCCACTGAAATATTTGTTAACAGGCTCTCACTGGGGAGTGCTGAGCATGATTATCTCCATTTGTCTTGGCCTAATTTGGATTTCTAAGGGGATGTTATCACAGTACACTTATGGATGATAAAACATGATCGCTTCAGTCATGCCCACTTATCTCTACATTTTGCAGGCTGGAAGACAGAAAAGAAAGGCCCTTTTTGCAGTTAACTGAAACAGGACCCCCCCCCCCCCGTTAGTATATATTTCAGTTTTGATTAAAAGACTTTGGGAATAACTTTAACACTGTATAAGCTTCTGTTAATATAACGCTTAGGGCATAATGAGATGTTATGAGAGACATGGAGTTGCGTCTGCTCCATGTTTTTGTTTCCTCTTTAGTCTAACATCCAGGTAAATATGTGACAGATTATAATTGCACTTTGCACTGTTCCACCACTATAGCCATAACTATTGATATGAGGCAGGGTCAGGGCATCAAGCAGTACAGTGGCATTGCATGCTACATTGTGTTTAATTATATGATATAAGAAGAGAGGGATAGACACAGAGGTGTAGCAGTACTCTGTACTTGGCCTGTACATTTGCTCAGAAGAGGCGCAAGTCTGAAGTGAGGATCCTTGCCTTGGAACTATTTGGACTGCCTTGGGATCTGAAGCAAAGCAGGCTGGCTCAAAAGAATTAGAACTGCTATGGAGTCTCAGGAAGGCTACTAGAGAACGGGGCTCCTCCCACTTCTCCAGTTGATACATTTTTTGTAACATCCCCCAAGCTCTCCATACCCATAAAACACCTTAAGAAAGACTGGGTAGGTGGGACTGTTGGGTGCTGCTACCCAGAAGTGCTCTATGCACCCAACTGCACGCTCCCTGGTGCAGACACCAGACACGTTTCTTGCTCAGAGACCACCAAATGCCCTCTCTCGCCCATTCCTCTCTGGTTGGCCTTGGATAAGTCACTATTTCCTGGGGAACTGGTATGTTGCTGCTCTCTTCTGCTGCTGCAGTAGGTCGGGACGTAGTGGTGCAATGGCTTAATGATGCTGGAGTCTGCCGGCCAGAAATGGTCGACACTCCAACGGTTCGAGCCCAGCTCTGCGTGATGGAAGTGAGCTCCCGTCATTTCATCCCTAGCTCCTGCCCACCTAGCAGTTCGAAAGCATACCATCTGCGAGTAGATAAATAGGTACCCCCATATTGGTGGGGGGAAACACTGGCAGCACTCTATGCAGGGAACAGGAACTGGCGCGGGATCTGCTTGGATGTGATCGGTGGAGGAGCAGTGGAGAAAAAGCCCGGATGAGCCGACTGTCAGGAGCGCCCTAGCAGCCTCTTTCAGTCTACTCCAATAGGTAACTCAAGACACAGACAAAAGGATTCTTTTCAAGGCTTTAATCCTTTTGCAACTTAATGACTCTTTCAGATGCTAATCACCAGCAACTAAGCAAGGTACAGCACTGGGGAAAAGATAGCAGAGTAGCCTATGCTCCAGGTTAGGCAGTTGGTCCCCGTTTGAAGGAGAATCACGGGAAGACCCTGAACTTATGGGCTAGGAAGAGATCCTCCCTCTTTCCCTTGGGTCCTTGGGACGCGACCGTTGCTTGCGCACCAAACGAGCGCTGCACCTCCTTTCCATGCCCTCCAACTGTCGTCACTCCCGGCGTTGAGTGTCCAGCAAGCCCCCTTCCAGCACTCTCTCACTGCCAGGGTCACTATCTATCTCAGGAATGCTGGCAGGAGGAATCTCTGCCAGCTGCTGTGCCTGTGAGAGATGAGCGCGCTCCTCTCCCATGGATTGCTGTTTCTCCTCAGAATAAGAACTGCTCTGGGGTTCTATCGGCTCAGTTTCCACCCTGACACCGACTTCCCTAAGAACGCTGCTGGCCAGCTGATGCAAAGCTAGCTAGCCCTCTTGTGGTGCATCAGTGCAACAAAGACTAGCAACTACCGGTGGCAGAACATCTACCGTGTAAAAAAAACATTGTAGACTCCCTGGCAATGTGTGCCATATGCTAAATAAATAAATAAGAAGGTCGGTGGGCTTCCTCTCTCAACTTTGAACCAGGACTAGCAACATAGAGCCTCCATACTGATCTGGAAACTGTGCCTGGTAAAATAAGTACATGCATTCCTCTTGTGTCTGCCTATCTCTCTCTCTCTCGCTCCCTCTCTCCATGGCTCAGTTCACATGTAACAAGAAGCCACTGTGGGTGCATTTCCCCGTGGAGCTTTTCGTCTTTGTGGTGGCCACTATTTGGACTATTTAGGGCGCAGCAGGGGCATGCTGTAACTTCTTGTTACATGTGAACCTGGTGAGGGTAGGTTGTTGAGGGGGTTGACAAGCCACCCACAAATATAAAATAGCCTATGGGTTGTCAACCACCCCAACAGCCCACCCTCACTGGGTTTGCATGTAATGAGAAGCTATGCTGTGCCTGAATATTCAAAATGGCGGCCAGCGCAAGAAAAGGCCCCATGGGGAAATTCACCCATGGCGGCTTCTCATTATATGCAGACCAGATCTTTGTCTCCAAAAATGCTCACCTGCTTCGCTGCATGCCTCTGATCAGGTGACAGCATCTGCTGGTAAAGGTGCATGCATTGACCTTCCTATGCCCACCCTTTTCTTAGGGTAGAACTGGGAGGGTGTAACAGGACTTGGTGTTTGCTTGGCATGCTTGATGTGCAAGCCCTGCCTCTACCTCTGCCTAATGCCCACCTCTACCTTCAGCTTTACATGTTCTGTGATTTGGGTGCAAATTGAGAAGAAACAAGAACAAAACATTCCTGCCTAAAATGCTGGTTTTTTATTCATAACTCCACAGTGCCGATCTTATAGAGAACATACTCTTGTAGATGGGTACATCTGTACATGGGTACGTTCTGTGTTGTACTTCATGTTCATGCAACTTGCTCACAGATCCACGGAGAAGGTCATTAGACCTTTTTTCCAGAAATGTTACATTGCTAGTCTTTCTATAAAATCTTGTTCATGGTTTTTAGAGGTCATTTGTGGGGAGTAATGGCTGGATAGTACACCTTATAAACACCTTCTCTTAAACATTTTATTCATAATTTTAAAAGAAAAAAAAATCCCATAGGATTGTGCCCTAATATAGGTAGGGCCGTGCTTCCTGGGTGCTTTCCTTATCAGAACTTAGGTTGGTGACTACCTGGAGTAAGGACCTCTGCAGTGGCACATTTTCTCTGAAGTATTTGTTTTGAGGAAGTCTACAGGTCAGTTTCTTTAGGGTTCTTTTGTTTGTTGTTTAGGAAAGAGGCTTTAAAAGATTGCTCAGATTTGGGGCTATAGATGTTTTGGGAGTCTATGGCAGTTCTGATGTCAGTTCCTTTATTTATCCTGTGCTACATAAGTGTGTTTAAGTCTTTAATATTTTAATACTTGTATTGTTTTAATGGTATTTTTGCATTTGGTATTGTTATAAGTTACCTTGAGAGCCCTTTGGATAGAAAAAACAGTATCAAAATGGAGGTAGTAATTGCAACTCACCTTCTGCAGATAGTCCAGGAAAATCTATATCATGTGATTTATGTGGCTTGTGAAGAACTGTACTACATGTTGTTTCTGAACTAGGGAAAATTAAGATATTCTCTAAAATATTAAATAATATTAAATTAAAAAGTAGGGAGCATAAAATATTATTTAAAATATTAAATCAAAAACTAGGGAGCATAAGAATATTCTCCAAAATATATTATGTTTTATAAAAAATGAAGTTGGTGAAATTGACAAAGTCATATGGGGAAACTAATAGGGTGAACCATTGTTCAGGGTACTTTCTAGAGTGGGCTGATTGGCTTTCTATACAATATGATTTGAAAAAGGAATCATTGAGTAACATCCAACATAGTGTGAGCACACCTCCACTTGTACAACGAGTCGTACAAGTGCATCCTCTGTTCCCTGTATCCCCTGTCTTTCAAATCTGCTCCAGAAGTTTGCCCAACTTTCCAGAGCAGATTTGTGGAGGCTGCAGGAGGAGGGTGAATCCATTCTGCCAATGGTGTCCTTTCTGCTGGTGAACAGAGGCTGTTGAATAAAACCCACTGGCTGACAAAATGTGAACCAATTTCTCTTCACATGAATATATTAGGTCCTGTGGACCAAGAAGTTGGACGGTGTGAGCATCCTCTTCAGCTGGCATCTATTTAAAAATGTGTATTGGCTTATCCCACATAAATCTCTGTAGTAAGCATGTATAGGGAGCTCTATATTTGAATGGAGTTGGAGTTGTTGCATCTCAAAGATTGTGATGTTGATCCAAGGTGCTGTTTACAAGAAGGGCTTGAATTGTTCACAGCAGAATCTCTGATAGCCAAAAAACAAACTACTATTAAAATTCTACATTAGCTTGCTACTTTGGTCTGCATGTTTGGTTCTTGTATGCACGTGTAGCTGAGATATGTGGACTGGACAACTAACCTTCTGTTGTCTTGGTGATGTAATGATGGAAGAAGAGTAATTTTATGTCACGGCAAAATTAGCAAAATCAGCTAGATTCTGTTAAACCAAACATATTTCAGTTAATCTGCTTTGGCAGTACATCTGTTGGAATTCCTGACTGAGTAAAAAAGTAAAAGGGATTCTCTTTTCAAAACTGCAGTGTTCTGTATTATGGATAAAGTTCATGAACCTGCTTTATGTTCCATGCTGGCTGTTTTTCAGCAACAGACCAAGAGCTGCAATGGAGTTTCTCTCCAACATCATTTTAAAACTAAGCTTGACATGGAGCAGTCCTTGTGACAACAATTTCTCTTGCTGATATGGGGATTTTTATCTACAGAAATGGGTCCTGTTCCAAGTTGAAAGCCTTCTTGTGTGGTTCAATAGCTGAAGTTTGCCTTATTTAGACTGTGAGACAAAAATAGATCTTGTATCAGGGCCTAAAGAATTCTCTTTTAAAGTCCTGTTGTGATCTAGATAGCTGTGGAAACTAGATGTGTTGCCAGCTGGTGTGTGCTTTTGCAATATCTATTGTTGATAGATTTTTAAATTGTTTTAAGAAACGTCATTATTCATTCCCAAACTTTCATATGGACCAGAAGTATAGAATGTGGTTGAGAGGCCTTTAGGGAAGAGCCCAATCTGCCTTCCGGTCAATCAATTCACACAAGTATGACAATAATTGGAACACATAGAAGAGATGAACTATGATCTAGGACATTATATAGAATACTGTCAGACCTAGAAACTGGGGGGGGGGGGGCGCTAATGCAGGATCCATCCTCCCCTATCTGCAGGTGCATGTTTCTTCTTCTGAAACTTACCTGTTCTTTCCCCATCACTACCATACTCCCTCAGCTGCCAGTCATAGCTATTTAAAGTCCGGAAAGCAAAGTTGGATAACCCCAGCCTCACTGCTGTGCCAGGGAACACAATTCACACATCAGTAGTACAACTGTATGCATGCACCTTTTTTCTCATGCTGAGCAAGTCAGGTTTCAAAACTTCACTGAACTCTTGTCCTAAAAAGACTGCCATGTGAAAGATAGCTACATGACCTTCTCATCTCTTTCTCCTGAACACAGTATGACAGGTTGAGCCAAGAATTTATGCTGAATTTAGTGAAGCTGATCATTTCAGACATGCAAATGTTGCCAATAGATTTTCATTCTTCACCTACTGCAGGAATACTGCCAGATCCATGACAGCTCCTATTACGCTCTTTTACCATTCCTTTTTTCAGTCTTTGGATTCCCCCCACTCCGTGGAATCAGCTTTGTACTGATTATTCTACCTTGCCAGTCAATGTGCTAGTAAAAATGATTAGGAGTCAGTGACAGTACCTGCAGTATCCATTGTTGATGGATTTTAAAATCATTTTATAACCTTCATTATTAATTTCCAACCCTTGGTCTGAAATTGTAGTGGAACTGTTTTTCTTGAGAAAGAGGGAAAGAAATGTGACTGGCTTTCTGAGAAATAAAGTAGTTAACTGATTTGGCCATTTTCTGTGTGTGTTGTTGAAAATGCAATGTATCAATCAAATATACCTACATGTGTAGATAGTTACCCATTTAAAATTTCTGAAGCATCAGGATCTACCCCAATTGTCAAGGTGTAGAATTCAGGAAAGCTCAAGTGATCCATTAAAACGACTCTCACAAGGCAAATATTGTGAGAGCAGACCTGTGATGTTGTTCCAGAACTGCTGGAAGATACTCGAAAGTATTATAATCAAGGCTTCCAATGCTCTGTTAAGTAAATATGCATATGCATTTTCCCCACAGAGTTAAGCCAAGTTCTGGATCAACACTGTCTAATTTCTATGACTTTTATAAATGATCAAAATGTAAATATATTTGCCTACTTCGCTTAATCCTGCCTCTGCTAATCTTGGAGAGGAATAAGGCTGCATCCTTTGACCACTGCATGTCCTTCTAGGCTCACCCTATTGACTCCTGAGACTCACCGGGCATTGCTCACAGGCCTGAAAGTGCATCTTTTCAGCTATAAATGCTAGAAACATTTCTTTAAAAAATCGGAATGCTAAGGCTTCAGAGCATGTTGAGTTCTGCACCCAGTACTAGATTTCAAGTTGGAAATACCAGATTCTCCTACTGAGTGCAGGAGGCCAGCCAGTATGAAGAGGTTCCGCCTCAGGGACTGAGAAGGCAGTCTCCAAATTAACTTCCAGAGGAGTTGGGGCCTCCCCCATGTTTGCCAGTTTGACTTCCTGCCTCGTGGAAGGAGGCAGCTTTTCCTAGCTCTCGCATGCGAGAGCAACTAGAAGAAGAAGAAGAAGAAAGCGACTTGCGGTCACAACGTGGGGGAGGCGACCACTCCTCTGGCACACAGATGGCTGGGTTGTGGTGGGGAGAAGGACTCGGAGACACCCCTCCCCGGGCTTCTTTCTTGCCACCGCACAGGCGCTGGGGGAGCCCCAATGCTCCAGCCCCGCAAAGCGGGAAAAAATCCTCTGCCGCGGGTCGAGACAAGTGCTACTACCGGCCCCCTCCCTGCCAGCAACCAGCACGGAGCAGCGGAGAAAAGCCTCAGCAGGTGCCAGGGTCTGCAAGGGTCGGTGGCAGCTTCCTTTGCTCCCCCCCCCAAGGAGCATAAGCAGTCCGGAGAGGGTGAGTCTGACGACGACAGGGAGAAAGCCTCCCCTCGTGGCCCCCTCTCGTCCCCCCCCACCCAATCAAGGGACTGAAAGGGCAGGAAACTCAGGGCAGGCCCCTCAGGCCCACATTTCCATTTGGAGCCTCAGGAAGGGTGGGAAATGGGGGGCTCTAGTTCCCCGCCTTCCCCATTGCAGGAACCCCTGTAGGGAGAGGAGGGGTGCCTGGAGCCCAGTTATAGGCCCAACGTCGAGAGCCAGTCCCCCCCACAAGTCCAGGAAAGGGAAAGTTCAATGCTGGATTTACTGGAGGAGGCCATTTGTCAAATCAGATGCAAGGCCTCCACCCAGGAGAGATCGAGATACCATGAGCACTCCCACAGGGGATCATCCAGGGAAAGGGCCTGTCACAAGCGATGCACCTGCTCACAATCATCCAGCCACAGCTCCATGGACATTTAGCGCAACAGTTCACGCTCCAAACGGAGACGCAGTTGCAGCTCCACCCCCCATGCCCACTCTAGGGAAAGCAGGCAGAAGGGAGGGAGGGAGGAGGCCTCGGGCAGCTCCCGCTCCTCCTCAAGTAGAGGCCCCCCTGGAAGGAAGCACACCAAATCCTCGTCTCCACCCATCCAGAGAAAGAAGGTGAGGAAATGTGGAGAAGGGAGCCGAAGAGCCAGATCCCCTTCCTCATCCCCGGTCTACCTCTCCGACTTCCAAAGTTCCAGGTCCCCTTCCCCCAGTTCAAGCTCACCAGTCTGAGGGGGGAGACGACTCGGAGGGAGACAAGCCCAAGGAAAAACTCCAACAGGGCCATCTTTTCCCTACAGAGGCATTTCCCAGATTAATTTACAAATGCCGTAATATCCTGGAGCTCACAGACCAGGAAGAAGACATGACATCCCCCCAAGGTAGGGCAAAGAGGGCAGGGGCAGCGGTGGCCTTTCCATCGCGACCCCCCCTCATCAAATGTGCCACTCCCACTAAGAGATTCTATGCAAGGAGTGGTCTAAGCCAGCTAGATCTAAGACACTCCACTGCCACTGTGAGAAGTTCCATCGCCTACAAGAGGATGCCATGCAGGATCTTGTCACCCTGGGAGTAGACGAACCACTTGCAGCTCTCAGCTCCAAGGCCCTCCTGACCTCAGAGCAGGATGATCTTCCCTCAGACCAACACGATTGAAGGACTGAGGCAGCCCTTCGCAGAGGCTTCGAGGCCTGAGCTACATCCATGCGGGCGGCGACCACGTCTACCATCGTCACCAGGGGCATCTTCATGATGGCAAACAGTCTGTTCCAGGGCAGAGACCTAGGGAAGGACGCCCATGAAACCGTACAGGACATGGCTATGGCAGCAGTGTTCCTAGCCGATGTGTCGCTAGACTCCTTCCAGCTGGGGGCAAAGGCCACAGCAGCCAACGTTGTGGCAACAAGAAACATCTGGCTATACAGCTGGGGGTGGACACCAAAACCAAATCCAACCTGACAGGCGTCCCCTTCTCAGGTAAGCTGCTATTCAGGGAAGCCTTGGACAAACTGCTGGTAGAGACAAAGGACAAGAAGAAAGCCTTGCCGAACCCAGCAAAGAAAGAGACAAAGCATTTTCAAGTGAAGCCCAAGCCTTTTCGCCCCTTCAGGCCACCCTTTCCCTCCACATACGTTCCTAGGGAGGGAAAAGCCAAACAACAACATGACACCAGGGCCAAGCTGGGCACCCTTAGAGGGCCCCCCCAACCCGGCATGCCAATATGACCAGTTCAGCATGACTCACCGTCCCCCCCAGTGGGGAGACGGCTGTGGGACTTCTCAAATGCCTGGAGGCGGCTCTGCTCGGACAGCTGGGTCCTGGGAACAGTGATGGAGGGCTACTCTATAGAGCACTGGAGGCCACCCACGGAGCGCTTCTTCAGCTCCCCCCATCGGAAGGACCCAGCTGGGCATTTGAGGACTCTCACAGCCATACAACATCTCCATCAGATCCAAGCCAACGAGAAGGTACCTTGGAAAGAGAGGGGATGGGGCACCTTCTCCCTCTTCTTCACAGTCCCGAAGAGGAACGGGGGGACCAGACCCATCTTGGCCTTGAAGAGGCTCAGTCGCTGTCTAAAGACGCAGAAGTTGCGAATGGAGACACTCAAGTCCATAAAGGAGAGCCTCCAGAGAGGGGACTTCTTAACCTTGGTGGATCTGGCAGAGGCCTACCTGCACATTCCCATCCAGCCATCTCACTGCAAGTTCCTGCGCTTCAGCTACGGAACAAAACAATTCCAATTCAAGGCTTTCCCTTTGGCGTAGCCACAGCGCCAAGAGTGTTTACAAAGATCCTCCTGGCCCCAGTGGCCTACCTGAGGTCAAAGGGCATCCAACTACACCCCTATCTGGACGACATTCTAATCCGCACGTCATCATGGGAACAGTGCATGCAAGACACCAGTACCACTCTTTCAACCCTACAGTCTCTGGGATTCGTCATCAATGAGAAAAAGAGCTCTCTGTCACCCTCATAGTCCATACTCCACCTGGGGGTGACCCTGAACCCAGCTGTGGACATTATGACCCTATCCCCGGACAGGCAGACTACAGTAAGCAGGCTGGCGGCCCAGATCCAGACTGAAAAGAAATCCTGACTCAGAGAGCTGGCAAAACTGCTGGGCATGATGGTCTCTTGCCAGGAGACCATCCAGCGGGCAAGGTTCCACGCAAGGCCCCTACAGTTGTTCCTCTTGGCCTTCCAGATGGAAATTACAGCCAACTTCAACGCAATGGTGCGAGTGCCGGCAGAAGTCTCCCACTCCCTATCTTGGTGGGCACACCCACCCAACCTTGCGCTGGGGGGGGGGTCCCCATCCAGACTCCGTCGTTCACCACCCTGACCATGGATACTTGCCTCATAGGGTGGGGGGCTCTCTGCAAGGGCCACCACACCCAAGGCCTATGGACCACAGAGGAATCTCGCCTCAGCATCAACCTACTGGAACTGAGGGCCATCCGCTTCGCATTGCGGCACCTAGCTGCACAGTTAGAGTCAGGATGTTCTGGTCAGAACAGACAGCATAGTAGCGAAGGCATACTTGAACGAACGAGGAGGAACTCAGTCCACATCCCTTCAAAAGAAGGCCATGATGCTCTTCAGGTGGGCTCAAAAACATCTCCACTCTATCAGGGTGGAGCACCTAAGGGGCATGCTGAACATCCAGGCCGACTGGCTCAGCAGGACATCTCTAGACCCAGGGGAGTGGTCTCTCCACCCAGACATGTTCATTTGGCTGACAAACCAGTTAAGCTTGCCCTTCATAGACCTCTTTCCATCCCAGCAGAATGCCAAGCTCCCCATTTGCCACTCGCTATGCCACAAGAGGCGCCGGGTTCACAGGCGCCCTGACCAACACGTCGCCTGGAGGGCTTCTGTATGTGTCAGGGTGGACACTGAGCCCATAGAATCCCAGAGTAGTTCTGATTCTGAGGAAGAGCAGTCGCTCCTGGGAGAGAAGCGCGCTCCTCTTTCCCAGGGCCCACAGCTGACGGAGATTCCTCCCACCAGCATTCCTAGATTAGATAGCAGTCCAGGGAGTGACCGAGCGCGGGAAGTAGACTTGGTGGACGCGCGACGCCGACGCAGAGAGCGGCGCCAAATGGAGGGCGCAGAAAGGAGGCGTAGTGCCCGGTCGGCGCGCAAACAACGGCTGCGTCCAGAGGATCCAAGGGAAAAGGGGAGGGACTCTCCCTAGTCCTTAAGTTCAGGGGTCTGCCAGTAATTCCCTTTCAAACGGGGACCAACTGTTCCAACTTAGGGCATAGGTACTCTGTTGCTCAGATCTAGTTGCTACCTGTAGAGTTGTTAAGTTGTAAAAGAAGAATAAAGCTTTGAGAGGAATCCCTTTGTCTGTGTCTGGACTTGGCTACTGGATTAGACTGAGAGAGGCCTCCAAGGAGCCCTTGGCAGCTTGGTCCCCGATCCTCTTTTTTTTTTCTCTCTCCTCTCTCTCTCTCGTCTCCTGTTGCCTTATGGAGGATGCCGGGAACCCAGCGGTGCAAGATAGATAGTCAGCTGGAGGGGCGCCGGCAGACCCGGCGGGACTCCGGGGGCCGGGATTTCCCTCCTCCCATTCCCCCATGTTTCCTGCCTCCTCCCCCACCGCCCGCTCCGGCGCTGGGGGTGGAGGAGACCCCGATGCAGCTGGGGGCTACCTGAGCCTCACTGCCGCCAGAGGAACTTGAGCGCCGTCGAGCTGAGCGCCGATGTTTTCGATGTGGAAATCTGGGGCATTTCGCCAAGACCTGCCGAGTTAAATCCACAACTCCGCTGCCTCCTCCTCCTCTCCTTCCCCCTCCTCCTCCTCCTCCTCGTCCCCAGGCCTGACTAGACTGCCCCCAAGTTTGTTGGGGGCCTCCAGTGTGGGGGTCAGTTCCCCACCAGGTGGGTGCCTTCCCATCTGCTGTTGCATGTTCACCTCCGCTCCTCACAGCAGGGTGGGGTGGAGGCCCTAGCTTTAGTGGACTCGGGGGCTACGACTAGTTTCATGGATGAGACCTTCGCCCTCTTCCACAGGATTCCTACCCTGCCCTTTCCTGCCCCCTTGGCAGTGCAGACCATTGATGGGCGTCCTCTCTCTTTGGGCGCGGTGACCCGTATTACAGTTCCGCTCACTCTGCGCACCCAGTCCCACGTTGAGCAGATTCAGTTTCACTTCGTCAAGGTTCCCTTATACCCAATCATGCTGGGTGTTTCCTGGCTCTCTAAACACAACTCTCAGATTTCTTGGGGGCTTCGGCAAGTGGAGTTTGCGTCTCCCTACTGCCGGAAGCATTGCCTCACGGAGGAGGCACCAGTCCCGGCCCAGGCATTAACCCTTCCCCCCCCCCTTGTCTGCTTCTGGCAGTACTTCAGCTACCGTCATCCTCCCAGAGAAGTATGCAGCTTTTCGGGATGTGTTTGACAAGAAGGAGGCTGACCGGCTTCCCCCGCAAAGCCTGGTGGCAGCTGTGGTGCCTCATTCTTGGGAGGAGCTCCTTCTCTCTGCACAACCTCAGGATGCTTTTGTTCGCACAAAGGTGGAGGAATTGGGACTAGCCTCTGCCCCCCCCACTCTACCCCCTTCTCTTTGCGAGGTGGCCTGCTTTACCATTCCGGCCGGGTCTGTGTGCCATCTAGACTCCTCCGCGAGAGGGTCCTCCATCAGTGCCACGACTCCCCCACAGCTGGGCATTTTGGCGTCCCCAAGACCCTGCATGGAGTGATGAGGGATTTTTGGTGGCCTTGTGTGTCAAGTCCTATGTCGCCTCCTGCCCAACCTGTCAGCAGGCGAAGGCCCCCTCAGGCAAGCCCACAGGCTTGCTTCACCCCCTCCCTACCCCCTCAGGTCCTTGGAAACTGCTCTCTCTTGACTTCATCACTGACTTGCCTCGCTCACACAGTAAGACCACTATTCTGGTGGTGGTGGATTTGTTTTCTAAGATGGCCCATTTCATCCCCTGCTCGGGGTTGCCCACAGCCAGGGAGACGGCAGAGCTGTTCGTGGCGCATGTTTTCCGCCTCCATGGATGGCCCGAGGGTCTCATTTCCGATAGGGGGGCCCAATTCACTGCCCATTTCTGGAGGGAGCTACTGGTATTGCTCCATGTGACGCTCCATCTTTCCTCCACCCACCATCCACAGATGGACAGTCAGACCAAGCGCACCAATGTGACTCTGGAGCAATATCTGCACTGTTATGTAAATTACCAGCAAGATGACTGGTTTTCCTTGCTGCCTCTCGCAGAATTTGCTTATAACAATGCCTGCCATGCTCCCACCCGCCAAACTCCATTTTTTTTGCCAATTTTGTTACCACCCCAAGGCCTTCCCGTCCACCCTAGCTCCTTCTTTGGTGCCAGCGGCCCATGACTTTTTAGAGGAGTTGCGAGCGGTACACCACCTCTTACGGGATTCCCTCGAGCAAGCCAAGACAGCCTACAAGGCCTCTGCAGACCGGCGGCACCAGCCGGCTCCGTCTCTGCAACTGGGGGACTGGGTTTGGTTGTCCACCCAATACCTCCCCTCTCACTCACCCGCAAGGAAGCTCGCACCTCGCCGCATGGGGCCTTTCCAGATTACGGCCCAGATTAACCCTGTTGCTTTTTGCCTGGCTCTCCCCCCCTCCATGAAGATCCATCCTGTTTTTCATCAGTCCTTGCTGTCCCCCCTGGTTTCTGGCGACCCTCATCGCTCAGTCGGCTCCCCCCCGCTGCCAGTGCTGGTGGAGGGGGAGGAGGAGTTTGAGATCGCGGAGATTCTGGACTCCCGCCTTTCTCGTGGCCGCTTGCAATATCTGCTGGACTGGAAGGGGTACGGGCCTGATGAGCAATCCTGGGAACCCACAGAAAATGTGCATGCTGCGTTGCTGCTGAGGCGCTTCCACCAGCTGTACCCCCACAAACCCGGGGCCCCAGGGGAGGAGCACAAGGGGGGGCCTCATGGGAGCGGGAATGATGTCAGGGTTGACACTGAGCCCATAGAATCCCAGAATAGTTCTGATTCTGAGGAAGAGCAGTTGCTCCTGGGAGAGGAGCACGCTCCTCTTTCCCAGGGCCCACAGCTGACAGAGATTCCTCCCACCAGCATTCCTAGATTAGATAGCAGTCCAGGGAGTGACCGAGCGCGGGAAGTAGACTTGGTAGACGCGTGACGCCGATGCAGAGAGCGGCGCCAAATGGAGGGCGCAGAAAGGAGACGTAGTGCCTGGTTGGTGCGCAAACAACGGCTGCGCCCAGAGGCTCCAAGGGAAAAGGGGAGGGACTCTCCCTAGTCCTTAAGTTCAGGGATCTGCCAGTAATTAATTCCCTTTCAAACGGGGACCAACTGTTCCAACTTAGGGTATAGGTACTCTGTTGCTCAGATCTAGTTGCTACTTGTAGAGTTGTTAAGTTGTAAAAGAAGAATAAAGCTTTGAGAGGAATCCCTTTGTCTGTGTCTGGACTTGGCTACTGGATTAGACTGAGAGAGGCCTCCAAGGAGCCCTTGACAGTATGCCTTCCCTCCTCTATCCCTCATCCTGAAGGTGATCTGGAAACTGAGTGACCAGCAGGCGGATTTGATCCTGATAGTGCCCACTTGGCTGAGGAGGCCATGGTACACCGACATGGTAAACCTATCCACAGCCAAACCTCTGACTTTACTGCCCCAACATGACCTACTGACTCAAGGCCCGATCACACACCAGGACCCAGGTTTCCTGAAACTAACCATCTGGAAGTTGAGCAGAAACTGCTAGGGACCCAGGAGTACTCTTCAGGGGGAGTTTCCACCCTCCTAGCCTCCAGGAAGTCCTCCACTAATAGATCATATAAGCGCACCTGGAAAGCTTTCATCATACGGGCCCACACTGCAGGGAGGGACCCACTATTCACCAGCATTGGAGATATCCTGGAGTTCCTCCGTGACAGCCTGTCAGCAGGCCTTAAAACTAATACCCTAGGGAGACAGATTTCTGTCTTAGGATCCATCCTAGGGGAACTAGGAGGGGGGTCCCTAGGTTCTCATTCCCACATCAAGAGGTTCCTGAGGGCGGCTTCACTGATCAGTCCTCCCCTGGTGAGGAGGTTCCCCACATGGAGCCTCAACACTGTGCTCAAGGCACTGTCCAAAGCCCCATTTGAACCCCTAGGGGCTGCCACCCTTAAGGTGTTGTCCCTCAAGACAATATTCCTTCTGGCTATCATGTCCACCAGGAGGGTCTCCAAACTGGGGGCTCTCTCAGTGGAAAAGGAGCTTTGTATTTTTCACAGGGACAAGGTGGTCCTCCGCCCAGAACCATTCTTCATCCCCAAGGTGAATTCGGACTTCCACAGAGCCCAGGAACTGGTCATCCCATCCTTTTGCCCTCACCCTTCCAACCCCCAGGAAAGGGAGTGGCATACCCTGGATGCCAGGCGGGCTCTTAAGTTCTATCTATCTATCTATCTATCTATCTATCTATCTATCATCTATTTATTTATTTCATTTCTATACCGCCCAATAGCTGAAGCTCTCTGGGCGGTTCACAAAAATTAAAACCAAACAGCACACAATAAAACAATTTAAAATATATAGAACATTAAAACCACAATATAACAATACAACCACAATAAAACCTAGCAGCAGAGCAGGAGTTTAAAATACAAATTTAAAACAGCAAAGCTAAAAGTTTAGAAAGCTAAAATGCTAAAATGCCTGGGAAAATAAAAAGGTCTTCACCGGGCGCTGAAAGGAATACAATGTAGATGCCAGGCGAACCTCACCAGGGAGCTCATTCCAGAGCCGGGGTGCCACAGCAGAAAAAGCCCTCCTCCTAGTAGCCACCCGCCTCACTTCCTTTGGCAGGGGCTCACGGAAAAGGGCTGTTGCTGATGATCTTAAGGTCCGGGCAGGCACATATGGGAGGAGGCGCTCCTTCAGATAACCTGGCCCCAAGCCATTAAGGGCTTTGAATGTTAATACCAGGACTTTGAATCGGGCCCGGAAATGGACTGGCAGCCAGTGCGGCTGAAAAAGTACTGGCGTAATATGAGCTCGCAGGCCAGTCCCTGTTAACAATCTTGCTGCCCTATTTTGGACCAGCTGAAGTTTCCAGACGGTTTTCAAAGGCAGCCCCACGTATAACGCATTGCAGTAATCCAGACGAGAAGTTATCAGAGCATGGATAACTGTAGCTAGGCTATCTCTGTCCAGATAAGGGCGTAGTTGGTATACCAGCCTAAGCTGATAAAAGTGCTCCGTGCCACTGAGTTCACCTGTGCCTCAAGTGACAGTTCTGGATCCAAGAGCACCCCCAAACTACGAACCTGATCCTTTAGAGAGAGTGCAACCCCCTCCAGAACAGGTTAGATAAAACTAAGCCCCACAGGCAAAACAGCGCCCTATGTGTGTCCTTCAGACCATCCTCCTTGGGCAAGAAGGTGTCAATAGCGTCTCTGGCACACTGGCTTCACAAGTGCATTATGCTGGCCTACACCTCCAGGGGCCTAACAGGCCCAGAGGGAATATTGGCCCACTCAGGGGGATGGCCACATCAGCAGCCTTCTGGGGTAGAGCTCCCCTTGAGATCTGCAGGGTGGCCACATGGTCGGATCCACTCTTGTCAGGGGACAGATCACTCTTGCCAGGGGTCTGAACTGTTCACTTGCAGAAGGCTGAGGTCTACACATTGAAAAAGCCCATTTTTACTCTGCTTCAGGAAAAAATAATAACAAATCCCAACCATGTTTGTAAACATAAGTGCATGTCTTCAAATAGTTAAACAATACTGTGGCATGATTTCCTCACAGCAGCCTCCCCCAGCCCTGTGCCCTACAGATGCATGGCATGCTGGCTGGGAATGATGGGAGTTGCAGTCCAACACATCTGGAAGGCATGTTGGAGAACCCTGGCCTACAGAGTTAATTGTGAATGTCTAAAAGTAATGGAGCTTTTAAAAATACGTGTAAATAATCACAGAAGGAGGAGAAGCAAACTAGCCATTTTTTCCTGTACTAAATATCTGTGGGGAAAATAATTACATCTCTCAAGGGAGTTTATAGCTTATGCATGGCTTGGAGCTACAACTTGGTGTCAAAAGCTTTCCATGTTTGAGAATTGGAATAGTTTCTTCCTGAAAATAGTAGCCACAGTATTTTAATTAAAATAAAACAAGGTTTTCACTGATGTGTTGCTGTGTTATCAAAAGGGTAAGGGAAGAGAAAGGGAGTGTTCCGTGTAGCCCTGGATTTCCAGTGTAAGAACCTTGTGAGGAAGCACTCCATAATGTAAGATTGATCATTCATAGACTTTTTCTCCATGAATATATTGAAATGTATGTATGTATGTCTAACCAGAAATATCTGGCCCTTCTCAGCATTTCTTAAAATTTGGCAAACAACGTAGGAAGGAACAAGTTGCTCCAGACATCAAAATGACACAAAACTGGCAGTAATCTCTAAGTGCAGGAGGGATGCTTGTCGTTATTTCCTATTTTGGCTTCTCCTGCTGGCCCCCTCCCCACAAAAACCAACTGGTTCTTTACTGAATTTTAGAGGTACTCTTTAGCCTCTCAAAATATATGATAATTTGTGTTGTTTTCTGAAATCTAAATAATATCCCCATTCTTTTTAAGATACAGGGCATGGGGGTAGTCCTGTCTCTCCCTTGGATTTAAAAATATGATGGCAACATTTTTAGACGCAGCTAGAGGTTTGTTCAAAAGATAATCCCATGATCTGCTGAGCTATGCAAAAAGTCATTAGAAGTCTGGGGACAGAGTGTAAAGGTCTTTGAGTCAATGCAATTTGAGTTGTAGGTTTTGCACTGGTGCAGCAAAACCTCCCAAAGTTGCATAAGTGTAGCACCATAGACCTGCTCAACACCCAAGCACAGCCACGTGGGAGCCTGCAGTGCTATATCATGGTGTGTAAACTGTGTAACCACATGCTCAGGGTTTGATCTTGTGGTCTTTCCTACCCAGACAGAGGGGAAGTGATTGTCTTCTCCATGTAGTTGGACAGTTCAAGCATGTGCCACAGCCCATGTGGGATATCACCATAAGCTACCACATGGCTACAGATCTATGTTAAGAGGGTATCAGGGAATACCTTGGGGTATGTGCTAACATACAATGTGGTATGTGCATAAGAAATGTAATGTGTATGCAAGGCAGTAGTCAAGTGTTTTGCCAGACTAGTGAACTTTCCCAAAATAGTATGAACAGGTACAAACAAAAATTATACAGTAAGAAAAAAGTTAAAGTGGCTTTTAAGAGCCGCCTTTTCACATTTATAGGTGGTCTTCAGCATCCTTCTGTAGAATCTTCATAATCTTGCAAAATATTTTTTCTGCTAATGTATTCTATAGTACTTGCAATATGCTGTCTTTATTAACAAAGGCTGGCTTTGAAGCTGAGAAATCTGAAGAGGTTTTGCTAGAACTTCTCAGTTTCCTGTAGTGTTTAAAAGAGATAAGTAACCATGTAATATGATGAGTTTAGGAGATGAAAGATACTGATGAGAAGACAATAAAACTGGTTATCTCCCATAATCCTACACCTCTGAATTTAAACATGAAGTCTGGCATTATACCCTATTCAGAACACTGCAATTAAAATCTGTCTTTGTCAGATGGGATTCAATTCCTAGGCTCAACAAAAAGGCTTTCTGTTTCTAGAAATGGACATAGACCATGTTTTAATTTGTTGTTTTTTTCACTAGTGTTTTCTTGCTTTTGTGGAAGACTACTGAAACTAGTTAATGGGAGTTGATGAATAAACTTAAGATTACATAAATTTTGGGTCTGGCTTTGCTAGGCTTTGGTAAGAAAAAATCTTCTGGAAAACAAAAGGAAACATCTGTTTCCTGGTTGTATTTTATTCAACATTTCTCTACAGAAAATTTATCCTGAAAAATAGCCTTAATATTTCCTCCTGTATGGGAGCTGTGAGCTTTTTTTAGAGGAAAAACGGTGAGGACGTGCATTTCTCTAATACATCAGTACATAAAATTGGGGAGCAATTTCTACTTCATTTAAATTAAATTCATTTTAATTAAATATATCTTTAAAGCACAGAATTGTCATTCCTTTATAGAGGCAAAAGAATTGTTTGCACATGAGAGGAAGAGATAAAAAATGCCCACTTCAACTTTAGAGCTAAGTTCAGTTTCCCATTACATCTGAAATCTGGAAACTGTGGTTTGTTCTGATGGTAGTTAGTTAAAACAAACTAGGATCAAATCATGGTTTGATGGTCTTGGCTTGTTAACTAACCACAGTTAGAACAAACCTTGGTTTCCCGAGTTTGGATGTAATGGGTTTGAATGGCCACACTTGGATGATCATATCTGAACTTATTAAACCAAGATATGCACGAGCTTTTTGCCCACACATACAGCTACTTCTCTCAATTTTTGCACACCACAATTAAGCCAGGAAGTTTTTAACTTACCAGAAAACCTCAGTTACCAGCTTCAGAACAAGCCAGGATATTAAACCATGGTTTGAAGTTGATTTAATATCCTGGGTTGTTCTGAAGCTGGTAACCATGGTTTTCTGGTTCAGGTGGAACAGAAACGTATGGTTAATTAGAGAATTCCTAGTTTAATCATGGCTCGCAGAATGGGAGGAGTGAAGGTGCTGTGTGTATGGGCAAAAGGCTTGTGCACATAGCACCTTCAGTTTAATTATCTGAAATATGATAATCTGAACTGGGCCACTGGGCCTTAACCAAGCTTATATTTTTCTGTGGCCAAAATGGTAGCCTGCAAAATCGTAGTGAGAATACTTACAAGATTGTCTGCTTAATCATTTAGGGAGTTAAATGAGTACTAAAGGTGAACAAGGATATTGCAGAGAAGCTGCAATAAATTATTTGCATCTTTCTTCACTGCAGATACTCATGCCTGAACTGATATTTTCAGGAAGGGAGTCTGAAGAACTGACGCAAATAGTGGTAACAAGATTCAAAGTTCTAGACCTCACTGAAAAATCGAAAACAAACAAATCACCAGGTCCAGATGTTATCCATGTGAGAGTTCTTAAAGAGCTCAAATGTGAAAATGCTGCTCTTCTTACAAAAATGTATATATATATTTTATATATTCGTCTAACACAACCCCCCCCCCTTTTTGGCACTTGAGTGTGTGTGTGGGGGTGGCCCATGGGGGGTTCTGGGGGTGAAAATGGCCCCCAGACTTCCTGAAGTTGCCCACTTCTGCTCTAGGTATTCTTTAACCACATGATGAGGTGCGAATTATGCTGAGAGTATCTAATAATGTCATGGCGCTTGTGCAGTGGGTTTTCCAGGGAATCCTGTTGTGCGAGCTAATGCTATTGGTATTGCACTGGAGGACCTTTACACTAGCACAACATAATTTGCATGAGCAGAAACATTTTTGGATACTGCTCCATGTCACGTTTCAGCATCACCATTCCAAATATAGTGAAAAATCTATCTTTTTTTTTTCTTTACAGGAAGTAAAACAATTCTTCCCCTATTGGAATGATTGAGAAAACTGAAAAACCATGATAGACCGGGGTCTGGAATTGATTAAATCCTGGGTTGATTCTAGGAGCATAATCAGCTTGCATGTCAAGAGATGTAGCCTCAGAACCGTTAGTGTCAGCCACTGCTGACACCAAGAAAAGGAGCAGGTGCCATCTCTGTGGTTGATGCAATTACATAAAATTGCTGCTATGATGTGCTTCATGTAACTATTTTGTCCGTCCTGTTTATGCAGTTGTGAAATGTGATGAATGTGCATAGGCTGTTTGGGTAGCATATGCTTTGGTTCGAAGTTCCATAGCATTTGTTGTTAAAAGTAATTCACAACTCAGGATTATTGCACTGCTATAGTGTTAGTCAGTAACAGGCTGGATGAGGGCCAATAAACTGAAGATGAATCCAGGCAAGACAAAAGCCTTGTGGGTGAGTGGTTCCCGAGTCTGGGAGATAGACTCGTTGCCTGTTTTGATGGGGTTGCACTCTGTTGGAAAGATCAGGTTTGTAGTCTGGGAATACTCCTAGATCCATCACTGTCACTGGAGGCCCAAGTGGCTGCGGCAGCTCAGAGTGCCTTTTCCCAGCTTCAGCTGGTTCGCCAGCTGTGGCCTCTCCTGGATAGGGATAGCTTGGCCATGGCGGTACAGGCGCTAGTAACCTCAAGACTGGATTACTGCAATGAGGTCTATGTGGGGCTGCCCTTATAAGGCTGCTCCGGAAGCTAGAGCTAGTGCAGAATGCAGCAGCTCAGCTGTTGTTGGGAGTTGCCCCTTTTCAGCATGCAACTCCTTTGCTGAGGGAACTGTTGTGGCTGCCTATTTGCTACCTGGCTAGGTTTAAGGTTCTAGTACTAGTGTATAACACCCTAAACAATTTGGGACCAGGATACCTGAGAGAGTGCCTTCTCCCTTACCAATCTGCCCGGTCACTGAGGTCTTCAGAGGGCATGGGCCTGGTGGTTCCACATGGAGGTATGGCCCAATTGGAGTCCACCAGGAGCAGAGCCTTCAGTGTGGTGGCCCCATTCCTGTGCAGTTCCCTGCCTTTGGAAGCCAGGCAGTTGCCAATATTGTGTTGCTTCCAGTGCCTCCTGAAAACATTATTTCAGGAAGCATTCCTTAAGTGACCAGCTGAGGTTTTATCAGAACTCTGTTTCTTTTTCAAAATAGTAATTATTTTAACATTCTGTTTTAATTCTTTTATCCTGTCTGTATTGTTCACTGCTCCAGAATTTGTCTGGTTGTGGAACGGTATACAAATGTTATAAATAAATAAATTTCTGTAACTGTTATAATTATGTGAGGGGTGTGTGTGTGTGTGTGTGTGTGTGTAGATGTGTGTGTGTTTTATGTTTTTGAAAGTGTGGTTAATTAGACCACACACATTGTTCTTGGGGTGTCATGATTTCTTTGACAACTTTATTGTTTACTGGAAATGGGAAGTTCTCAGTAAAAGGCACGATTTCTTACTTGCAAATGATGTCATGCTTAATATGTACCCTGGTATTTTTATGGCTTCTTCAAGATATATTTGCTTCTAAAACCAGATCGTTAAAGTACATTTTCTTTCAACGTAGGGTTAAACTGGACTCAGAATATGAGCCACTTAAATGGCTTGTGCTATACCTCTACTCTGATTCTTCATTAAACCTGTTGGAATAACATTACAATCTATATTGTACAGCAAAAAATTAATTTCTCAGGTTTTCTGGAAAGGTAAAAGAAGCAGTTGGACTAGGCAGATTAGTGTGTTCAGCCACATTTTAAAGATTTCATTTTTCCCTTATGCTGCAGCGTCTGTTACTCTTTAGCAGCATTTCACTGAATATCAATTAAGCAAGAAGGCAGAGATCGGAAAGCAGCTACAGAAACCATGGGATTTTAGCCAGTGCAGCGGATGTTGATTAGAAGTTTCATGGAAAGATATTTCATTTTTTACGTGTTTTCATCTCAGCTATTCCTACTTGGTGTGAATAAGACCAAGCTAGGATTTTTTGCTTTAATTGGTGTTTTGTTCTCCTCCATTGCCGTTGGGGAGAAATGTTATAGTAGCTTTTTCATCCCCATGCAGGGAGGTTTGCTGAGTAGTTTGTGCCAAAGCTGCTTAGCAGATGGTGCTTTAGTAGTGAGCAAGATCCCTACTCAGATTTTAAGCATATCATGGAGGTCTATCAGACTGATGAATAAGACCCCGTCCCTCTCTTTGTGTTATTAGCAGTCTTCCACCTAAATGGTGCAGTAGACAGCCATCTGTCCATCCAAGCTACACTTTAAGGAAGAATTCAGTCTATGTATTTTGTTAACTTTTTTTTTCACCTCTTACATAGCACATATTTTATGTTGCCATATATACAGTAAATACTGCTTTACCTTCAATATTGTTTGGAGAAAAACAGGTTGGGTTGTCCTACGTCTGTTTTTCATCAAATGTTTTGCATGTGTCTGGTGGGGAATAGAATTCAGAGCTACATCCAATATCACACAAGTGGCCTTAGGTTTGTGCAATAGGAAACCCCCCCCCCCTGCACTCCCTGCGCAGCCCCCAGATCTTCTCCATAGGGTCCCAGCTCTCCAGAGTAAATTTATGGGGAATGTGAGGGGCTGTAGCGGGGAGAGAGAATTCATTCCACTAGTAGTACAAGATTAGATACGACACTCCATATTCAGAGAATGTCAGCATGCATTATTATATAAACCATATTGGTAGATCATCTAGCTGCAACAGTGGGCTTGAAAGTATGTGTGTTGCTAGAACCTCAGAAGCCAGAGCTGGACAGAGTAGGACTTCTAGAGGTTGGAGGGAATGTATGCCTAACAAAGCCAGAATTTATTAAAATAGCAAAATTTATTCAAATATTCTTGATTTGTAGAATTTATTCAGGTCAGAGATTTTTGATCTTCTTGGGTAAGACTTTAGGTCACCTTGCTATGGGTTTTTTATTTTTTGAAAAAAAACTGGGCACAGAATATAAGGGTGTGCTTTTGGTCTCAAATCCCTGTCTTCTTTTTATTTTATCAAGTGCCAGTTGTCTGGAGACCTTGCCACCTCCTTTCAGGTGAATGCTTCCCAGAGGGGAAGGTAGGAAGATGAAGTTGCCTGAAGCTAAATAAACTGACATTGATACTGTTTTCACCACTTGCTGTAGAGTCTGTGTATGCCAACAAGATCGGTAATGGTATCTCTCTCTCCCCCCCCCCCCATTTACAGAATGTGACAAGCTGCGGAGAGATGGCTATAGAAGTTCTCAGTACTATTCTCAGGGTCCAACCTTCTCGTCCTCTTCCAGTGCACTCTGTGGAAGTTACCAAGATGATTATGAAGAAATTGAACAAAAGGTGAGGTAGCAGACACCTGAGGAGACAATGGGTGGGTTTGCACATCATGCTAAGCTGCCCTGAAAATAATCCACCATGGGCTGGTTGTTGGCTTGCTAATCCAACAGATGATTGGGTGCTCTGTGGTTTGCCATGACTTGTTTCCGCCCTTAGTGCCCCTCAGTCCTCCCACTGGCTCCTGGCATGTATCCCAGGTGTATCTATAGCAGCAGAACTCTCATGTTTCCTTGGTACCTATGTCAGCACCCTTTCTTCAATTGGTCTACTGGGGTTGATGGCTCCGACGGAACTCCCCATAAGGTCGCCAAATGGAATTCATTTTCTGAGGCTGCTTTACCTACTCCCAAAGTAAGCACGCCCACCCCAAAGATCTTTCTGCAGTTACTGGCTGCTTTTGGCTCTTCACCCCCACCCCTTCATGCTTGTTGCTTTCCTCCACTGGTCTCCATTGTCAGCTGTCAGCTATACATGTGGGTTACAGAGCAGTGAGATGGATCAGTAAACATACAAAAATTTCAAGACAGAGCAGTGAGGAGCATCAGTAAAGATACACATATTTCAAGGTAAACATATGCACATTTCAAGCCAGAACAATAAAGCTGAGAGGGCAATTACACAAATTGCATGGCAGAGTAGTGAGGAAGATCACTAAAACTATGCCAATTTCATGGAGGAGCAGTAAAACTGAGAGGAAAATTATGCAAATTGCATGGCAGAGAACTGAGGCAAATTTCATGGCAGAGCAGTAAAGCAAAAATTACACAAATTTCATAGCTGCGGACTTTCACACCTGAGAACTTGCACAAGACTGAAAATAAAAAAATAACTTTAAAAAAGGTTGTGAGCATGTTTGGGAGACTCTCTGGTGTCCTTTCTTCTTGATTTTTAGGAGCACAGGACTGAGGGCACTGACAGAGTTGACCTGAGGGAGGATGGTGGTACCCCTAGTGAGATCGCAAGCAGTTGCAGGTGTATTCTCCATGCTTGCTGGGTGGCTCTCTAGCCATTCCCGACAATCCATGATGAAGTTGCCCTGTCGGGTTTGGATATCACAATAAGCCACCCTGAACAACCCAGCAACAAACCATAAGTTCTCAGGGTGGCTTGTTGAAAAAAAAGCCACCTGTGAAAACTGTGCTAGGTTTGGAGTTCACGACAACTCACCATGGGTTATCACCAATGGTGGGTTGTCGTGTTGTATGAACTAGGTCAGGGTAGGACATTGCACAGATAATCTAAAATTAAATTAGCATAGAACTATAGATCTGCAAAATACACATCTATTTCATATTCAGAAATGATAGGCTGAAAGCTGTTATAAAAGCATCACATTTAGGCTCTGTACCGGTAGCTCAACTTAAAGAAGGAAATAACAGTGCAATGGCAACGTTCCAGACAAAAGCACTGATTTTAAAACTGGTTCGGTTGGTTTTAACTGCTTTTATGAGCAAGCAGAAAATAGAATCATTATTCCCTTTGTACATTCTTTGGCTTTGTAGAAAATACAATGATATTCAAAGTTCAGCTAGTATTTGATTTCAGACCTGCCATTTTTTCCCATAGAAGATACCACAAATAAATGACAAGGTCACTCCTTCATTGCATTCTCCTTAATTTGCACACTGAAATGTATAAGGTGGATTTCATGCCATTAACGTTCCTTGTTTTCCTTGCTTTTTGTGCATCATTGGCTTCATTATGATCTGTATAAAATCTCTTGTTGGCAGTAGTTCCTGGTACAGACAGTAAAATCTGTTACGTGTATACTTTTTCTTAAAACTGTCAAACTTACAGCATTTGTGAACAACAGCATAGTGAACATTTTCAGATATGAAGGCATTCTTATAGCACATATGTGCACATGCACATCCAGTTGAACATGGTACAACACACAGTGGCTCATTGCAATCATGCACTTTTTCATAAAAACACCAAATTTGTACTATTTGTTGACTAATACATTGTGATGATCTCTAGATAGTGCATGTGATGTTGCACATGGATTCCAACATGCCCAAATTTATTTCCGTCAGCCATGCATGTGCACACATGTGCTATACCACATGCCTCCCTATATATAATTGATCGCAATGTATAAGTTTCCAAGTTATATAAATTTGGTGCCTTTATGAACAAGTGCACGATTATTATGAGTCATTGTGTTTTTAATTATGAGCAATGGCTGCACATGTACATTTATATGCAGTAGCGCATGCCTCCATGTCTGAAAAGGATTACCATCTATTCAGCACAGAACTGGTATAAATTCAGAGGTTTTCTGGAAAAGTGCATGTTTGCTGTGAAAAACTGAGCTATGCCACTAGACAAGGTCAGGTAACAAGTGATATGAGAGACCTCAACCTTAGACTCTAGAGAGCTTCCTGTCAGAGTATACAATACTGGGCCAGATAGGCAAATAGTCTACCCTGACTTGGTTCGCATGTTATTGATGGATTTGATTTATATTACACCTTCCCACCAAAAAAATGGTGCTCAAGATGGCTAGCAGTAATAAAGCCAGGATTAAAATAAACTCATTAAAACATGATTAAAAATACAACAATAGCAGAAATAAAAACAGCATGCAACCCAACAGAACCCGCTTCAGCAGCAGACCAGCTTACATGCCAAAGGCCTGTACTATCATTCTGCACACAAATGCATCCCTTGGTACTGGTCAGGGTGCATCATGTGAAGCCCACATTTTAATGTGTGAACTGGCCCTAATTCAAGCTAGTACTTGTACAGTAACATCCTTGTTGTGGGTCCTTATTTAATCACACACTTCCCCATTGTGAATCCACTGAACAGGCTGTTTTTCTTAATTAAAAAAAGAAAAAAGGATTTGCACTTTTACTTGAAACATAGTAATGTAGTACCCGTTTTCCATTTCCCCCCTCTTCATTTCTTGAGTACATTTGCTCCACATGGAAAATGTGTGTCTTCAGATAGCAACTCCTCTCTGCTTTCTGAAAGTATGTATACTATTGTATGTTATGTATTCTGTCTGTTGTGTCTTTTTATGCGTGAGTTTTTCCATTTTCTTTTCTTTTCCACTCATTTACTTTCTTTCTCTTCTCTCTCACTCAACAGTCTAGTCTGTTAGACTGCCTCCCCCAGTCTTGCCTTAGTGCCTGCTGTTGTTTGATTCCATGGAAGATCAAGGTATCTAGCCTCAGACCGGATCATCCAGCTGCAATCTCTGCATCTTGATGCTGCTGTCATTTTAGAATATCCTCAACTCTTTCTTGTGCTCTTACTTTTAAATAATCACCTCCTGCTTCTTTATTCCCTTATACAAAAGAAATCTTGTAATAAAACTGTTTAAATATTAGCTTACTTGTTGGCAGCCCAGAACTAACTAATGGACTAACTAATTTTTGCTATCCTTCATATTTTGTTAACATGTGCAATTCTTCAAATGGGCATTATGAATAGTTATGAACTTTAACAAACTATTCTAAACTTTCATAATTTCGGTTGTTATAGTTTTCACAATAACGTATTACAAATGACATGCTGTATGTACTTGAAATGGAAAAATAGATTTCCAAATATTTTCCAAATATTTTCTAGATTACATTCCTAATGTAGAAATGAACAGAAGTGACCCAGCCAAAAAAAGGTGTCCCAGGCAAAAAAAGACCTAATTTTTGCCAACAGCAACAGAAAGTGAGGGAGACACTGGGCCGGTTTGCATGTCATGAGAAGCCACCCTGAAAATAAGCTATGGTGGGTTGGTTGTTCACCCAGTAACCCACATTATTCCTGACAGACAATTGGGCACTCTGTGGCTTGCCATGGCTTGTTTCCCCCTTAGTCCTCCTGCCCACTCCTCGTCATATCCCGTGGGCCTTTCCAGCACAACCTCAGCAGCCTACTCTGCTCATGAGAGGTGGTTTTTTTTCCACCTTTGGGGAGATTTGCACATACTTAATGTTATTTTTTTAACCTTTGGGGAGATTTGTGCAAATTTATCTTTAAAAAAACCTTTCAGGGAGATTTGCGTAAAACCACTGGAGCACAGTAACTACTCTGCTTTAGCACAGTAGATGCTTCACAAAAGTGGAGTAGTTACTGCACTTTAGTGGATTTGTGCAAATCTCCCCGAAAGTTTTTTTAAAAGTTCAGTATGTGCAAATCTCCCCTAAGGTGAAGACAAAATAATGCTAAATTTGTACAAATCTCCCTGAAGGTAGGGGGTAGGAAATTAAATTTGTGCAAGTCTCCCTGAAGGTGGGGAAAAATAACTTTACGTTTCTCAAATCTTCCTGAAGGTGGAAAAACGTTGTCAATGTCTAGAGCGGTGACAAGGTGGAGGAGTAAATTGAGTAGTGTCATTTCAAGATGTAACAAAGAGGGGATATTGTTAGCAATATCGTGAAGAGTGGGAGGCAGGGTTTTTCACCGCTTTTGCCAGGTAGCGCTCTCACCATTTTAAACAACACATGCTGAAACAACTCTACGGGTTTCAGACATCACGACAAGCCACCCTAAGAACAAGCCACCCTAAGCAAATCCACTAGAAACCATGGGTTCTCAGAGTGGCTTGTTTGTGAAAAACAACCCACGACAAAAGCAGTGTCAGGTCCAGACATTATGCTAAGCAGCCCCACAATCACCCATGGTGACAACCCACCATGGCTTAGCATGACACACGAACCAGGCCACTGTGGACATTTTCTTGAATAACCATTCCAAAGATAGACACAGGCCTCAAAGGTCAATAATAACTCTTCAGAATAATTGGAAGAAGAGCAAGGAGCTGCATTCAAGGCTGATAATATAGACACCACCCAAGTCTATAAAATAAATAAAGTTGATTAGAACACACACCTTCTATGTGTTTTGGTTTGGTTTTAATTTGTGTAACTTAAAACTCAATCTCAAAGTGTAGTGCTAGAAAAAACAGGAACAAAATGATAAATTGATACTATTCTTGTGTTGTGGAGAACTCAGTTTGTATGCTTAGCTGTCCTAATGATGTTTTTCCAAGGGTTATATTTACTGAGATGGTTGCATTGTGCAATAATTGAAATAAGCAGTGATTAAAAGTTTCAGGTTTCTATGCTGTAAGGGGAGTTTTTAGAGATTGAGTTTGCCACCTGTGAAGTCTGGATTTCTAGGTGACCTCTGAATAGAACGTACAGGAACAAAAACTTTTTTTTCATTAGAGAAAAGTACTTGGAAAGCAATATGCAGAAAAGAAATTACTACCATTTTGGCTGCTGAAGTAAGTAAATTAACAGCACATTCTATGCATGTTTACTTGGAAGCAAGTCCCACTGAATTCAGTTAAGTATGCATAGGATTGTAGCCTGAGGAAGCAATCCCATAGCCCCTACACAGCCTATGAGGAGCTATAGGATATTTCATATTCCCCAGTCTGAGGTCAAACAGAGCACTTTGACTTTGGAGGGAGAAATCGGGGCTCTGACCCCTCCCCCCTCGCAGCCAGCACAGAAAGAACTGCACCGGCTGCTCTTTGAGGTCAGGAATGTTTCTGAGGTCTGAGAAGGGCATTTTGATGGGCAGGGAGGGGAGGAGACTGGAGAGGCCAGGATGCAAGCTATCCTGAGTTCTGCCAGCCTCCTTCCCTCCCCCTCCGAGCACCCCAGCTAGACAGGCAAAAAAGCCCATCTAGCAAAAAATGCAAGGGATGGGGCTGCAAAGATCGCCTCCGCTGCCCCTCCCACCCTGCACTAAAGATCAGTGGATGATGGGAACAGTGGATGCCTTGATTGAACCAAAACAGTTTAATGCACTAAAATGATTAGAGTAATAAACAACTCTGAGACAATTTTTTCCCAAATAACTGATTGCCTATTTGACGGATCAATTTATTGACCAGATGATCAGTTGATTTGCTTCCTGTATGTGAAAGTCTGGATGTTGTATTATTTTGTATAACCAGAGTTCTACCATAGGCTTCCCTCTTTGGCTTTGTGTCATTTTGCCATCCATCTGATCATTATTATTGCCTTTAAAAGGTGCTTCATTCACAGCTGTTCAGTTTCTTCAAAAAAGATTATATAGTATACATTTACGTCTTTGTTTCTTGTCATGTTCAAAGAGCTCCTGGTGACTGGTTTGTGGCAGCTGGGTTCTCTGATACAGTATAGGGTCAATATAAAATGACAGTTAATTCATTTTGACAGTGTCAACCAACCAAATAAAAAGTAGGTTACTGGGCCTTATCACACAGTGGCACCATGCTTGTGGTATCATTCTGTTGGCACATGAGTCTAGGAGAGAGGGGGGAAAGCCTATTTGGCTGTTATGGTAAGATACATAAAAAAAAACACAGTTTACAATTCCATAACATCATAGTTTACACTTCTGTCTTTATGACTCAGACATGAAAACATTAGAGGAGATTTGTTATCCCATTTCTGGCATTTGAAGTCATATACCTTCAAAACCATCCCTGGACCTTCAGAATGAAAAATCACTTTGCCATGGCTTTGATTTGGTAGTATATAGTATATGTTTTACTTTAAGGCTGGTGCGCAACTAAGAAAATGCTCTTTTCTTTAATGCATTAACGCTGCTTCATACTGAGCATCTTGTATGCCATTTAGACATCCATCTTTTTTTAGGAAACACACAAATGGCTAAGAAATGAGAGTACAGAGAGAAAAGGGAGTAGCTCTGCCATTTAGTGTGTTCATTGCTACAAGTATTTTAAAGGTATGGGTTTTAAAAAAGAAAAAAACATACTCTTTAATATTTATGAGAAAACTAATGAAAACTGCCATGCTGAATCAGTTCAGTGCTGTGTCTGGGCATCATAATTATATTGGTTTGTGCATAATTGCTATAAAGAACGGCTTTAAATAGGAAGAAAATACAGTGTTAGTTATACTGTTCTGATATTAGTAACTCTCACAACTTTAGTCAGACACTTAACCCAAACTGACAAAGTACGAGTTTACATTCCATGATAGGTGTAAATAACAGTGTACAAGACCGCTATTCATTATGCAAACTGTGGACATTTAAAATACCCCTGTGAATGTATACATGTTGTTGAAAGTACTGTGCTTAGTCATTTCAGTGGGCATGTACTTTGTTTTTGGAATAGAATAAGAAACTGATCTCTTCACTTTTTCTTACACTATGAGTTCTTAAATTTAATCACAGTAAATTTTCTCAAACATCAGTGTACTTCAGCTGTTACCTTTTGGCTGGTAATGTGTGCATTTAACAGACCTTGGGAGTAGATCCACTTATGTAAGCCACATAACTTATGAGGAGGAAGCTTACACAGTAGCTCTAAATCCCTGCACATGCACAGGGATTTCTGGTTTTGTAGTGTTCTCTTCTTGGTATGTAGTATTCTTGAAAGTTGTATTGCTCACATGACAATAGTTTATAAATGGGTATTTGGCCATATGGTTAAAAAAAAAGTGACTGTTCTAGAAGAGCTCACTCTCTTCATTGCTGATAAAGAAGCAAGCAAATCAAAAGGAAAGCGATGTAGCAAAACCACAAAACAACTTGCTTTAAGGATCCTTCCAAAAAAGCATACAACTTGCAGAAAATATAGGAACTGTCCTACTTGATCCCTCTTCGTTGACCATCAACACAAAAGGATGGCACCTTTATTTAGACTAGATGGAGTTGGGTTTGTATTTTGTCATGTTCTAGCTTAGTAGAACAGGAGCAGATAAGGGGTATGGGTGTCTCTTGGTAACTGTCTATGTGACCTTATATGGGAACTTTTAAAACATAGAGTGCTCTAAGGTATGAATTGAGGTGAGTGGTTACCTTTTTTCTACATGGTGTATGTCGAATGGTTTCCAGTGAGAAACTGAAGCATAGTTTATGAAATTCTTGTTTTGTCTATTAAAGAGCCATGTATTTCAGAGTATTGTTATAGGACAATTTAGGCCAATCTCCAAAGCCACTTTTCAAAATTATGTAACAATTTTTTTGTTCGTACAAGAAGTAGCAACAATTTTATTAAAAGTAGGTTCATTTTTTTTTAATTAAAAGTAGATGGATCAAGATCTGAATAATTTATCTCTTGCTTGAAGTTGCAAAGGTGAAAGGGTGGCAATTATTTTGTAGCGTTTGATGCTTTCTTTTAGGAACAATTTCAGTAACGCTTATTTTACATTAGCAAGATCAATACATTTGCAATGAATTTATAGTGTACCTTTTTTTTATAGTGTTCAACCCCTTCTCCTGAAGAGGAAAAGCTTATTAGCATCAAGAGACCCAAAACACCAATTTCAAATGAATTTTCTGATATCAACACCCAAACAAATTGGACCAAATCACTTCCGTTGCCGACACCAGAGGAGAAAATGCGACAGCAGGCTCAAGCAGTTCAAACTGATGTTATACCTATTAACGTAACGGGTAGGCTTTTAATTTTGTTGCTGTGTGGTAAGGAAGAACAAGGGATCTCAAGTGGATATTGATTTTTATTTCATGTGACAATAACTTTTGTTGACTGTAGTTTAAGATGTATCTAAAGTATTCATGAAACGTCCAATGGAAGTGCAACTATGTTGAAAGTACTGATAAAATTACTAGTGAATATTTGGTTAACAAAAACGTGGCTCCTCCATTTCTAAAGGGAAGATAAAGAATTTTGGTAAGAGTATACCTCTAGCATCATGACCTTGAAACCCAAGGATAATGGGTCCCCAACAAAAAGATTAATTTTGAGTGTGTATTTTCCTAATGACTTTCTCTTACGATTTTAGGATCTGTTTCTTTTTCAAACAGTGAAGGATATTTAAAAAGTCACCCCAGTCAGCAGTTTTACATTGTTTCTCTACTGTGGCACTTGTATTATCATGGCAGAAATATTTTTGGTACATATAGTGATGGAGGGATCATGAATGCTTATGAATACTGTGTGTTAGCTTCACAGATGAAATTTTAGTAACAGAAAGTCTGTGCTGCTGAAATAAGTTTGAAAAGTCTTAGGCAAGATCCATAGACACTGCATAAATATAGAAACCAAAGGCAGCCATGTTGTCCCATAGAAGAAATTCCAAAATCCACAGTAGGGCCTTCATTAGGACCAACCAAAATGTCACAAAACAGCGAGCAAGCTTTTGACCCAGTTTACACTTACTGACCCAGTTCACGTGATCAAAACAGACTTGTTTTAATCTGTGGTGTATGCCAGGTTCCATCATGAGAACTGGCCAAATGACTACCCATGGGTTGTTTAAAGTGCAGGTAGTCAGGACCACGAGCAAATGTGCTGCCTCCCAACTACTCACTGCCTCTGCTTTGGTAAACTGCCCAGAAACATCTCATTCCTTGGTTGTACTCCATAATGTCTGAACCTAGAACTCTGGGTTGTTGAAGGAAAAACAACCCAGAGTTTTAACCCAACAACAAACTATGGATTAAAACTCAGGGTTGTTTCTCCTTTAGTAACTCAGAGTTCTAGGTTTGGATGTCATGGAGCACATCCTAGGAATATGGGGTGTTCCTGGGTTGTTTACCAAAGCGGAAGTGTCAAGTGGTCAGGAGGCAGCATGCTCGCTCACTCCTGCATGGTCCCAACTACCTGTGGTTTAAACAACCCATGGATAATCGTTACATCTGAACCAGGTCTTTGAGTTGTCCAGAGCTCTTAATCAGGCTGGATATTAAACAGTGCAGGGTGGGTTTGTCTAGAAAACAGAGGCTGGCTTGGTGTTAAAGGCATAAAGTCTACATTGCTCACAGTCTTAAGACGGAGTGTAGGAAGAGGTTGCAGATTTAGTTGGATTAGGTGTGATGCAGGTTTTAGGCTACACTAGCGAGTCTGAGCAAAAACAAATGCAATAGTTGATTCACCATTTTATAAAATACAATATCCACCAGTTATCCAGGTCTAAATCCATTGTTAAGCAAAATACACAGGCTTCTTGTTAGGTAGAGAATAGAAGTAAAGAGAAACATGGCAGTTTTTATATTGGCAAAGGTAGATATTCATTGTATTGAGTTCCTTTCTACAGTTACACACTGGAAGAAGGAAAATGCAGAACTGTCCTCCTGTTCCATTAGGGAGGGAGATCTGTCATTCTCATGCAGATGTCTGCTGCTCCTCACAGGTGCACAGCTGCAAAACAGGAGCCCAGGGCTTATGGCACCATTGTTGGATTGCAACCACATGTCACAGTTTAGGTGGCCTTGGGCACACGTAGTTGATGTCAGCTAAGCCCCATAGACTTCTATTGTGCTTTAGATTTTGGATTATATAATGTACATTACATTGTTAAGGCCCTTGTCTTTATTTCATTAATAATCAATTAATTTGGGTACTCCTTTTTCCGATGTATTTACTAATAACCGCCTAATATTTTATTAGCAAGATTTTCAGTACAATACAATGGATTGATATTAATAAGAAGCATTTAGAAGTAATCAGAAATTCTAAAGGAAGGAATTCTAAGTGTAAAATTCTAACAGATAGAGAAAACCTATAGAGAAAAGTAAATATTCTTGCACACTAAACAGTTAGACAAACAAATACATTTGTGGTGCATTCCTATCGTGCAGGGTGGGTGAAGCATGGAGAGGATCCTCTCCTACATGTTCCAGCCGCCCTGCATTTGTGGCTATAGAGCCGATTCCGGCTCACTAGCTGGGGACTTTGGAGTGGGAAGCAGGGAGGCCACATGGCACATAGGAGTGTCCTAACTATGTTTCTGCGGTCCCCGCCTCAGTGGATGCCCCCTTTTCACCTGCTCCACACTGCATTCATGAATGTGGAGACAGGGAAGAACCGCGCTGCCTACAAGGTGGAGGAGGAGGGGGAGGGGAATGCAGTTATATTGCACTCTGAGCTCGGTTCCCAGAAACCAAAAAATCCTGTGGCAGGAACCATAGGACTGCTGTCTTAGTTTTTTTCCCTACCAGTTTCTACCTTCTTAAAAACAAAGGTCTTAAAGACAGAAAATAATCAGTATTTTTAACAGTAAGAGACTAATATAATTAGAGAAGAAGTCTGAAGTTTATTCCCGTTTAACACTCAAAGTATGTAAGGTTGTTCATAGAGATAGGAAAAAAGGCCTCAAATAAATTCAGTTGGAATACTAAAGCTGAAGACCATGGTAGAGTTCTGCCAAAGAGTAAATTTTTATACTTTAGAGCAGGAGTGGGCAACCTGGTACCCTCCAGATGTTTTTGTCTACAACTCCCAGAATGCCTTACCGTTGGCCCTGCTGGCTGGTGCAGATGGAGGTTGTATTCCAAAACATCTGGAGGGCATCAGGTTGCCTATTCCTGCTTTAGGCTGCATTGCAAGTCCTATTGAACACAGTGGGACTTACGTCTGACTAAATATGTAGAAGATTGCACTGTAAACTTGTAAAGAAATATCCTCTCTGATATTTACTTGAGAAGGGAAGAAGAAATATGCAGCTCTTTAAATACAGTGTGCCATAAAGACTAGGAAACATGTATATGTGTCCTTGTCTGTTTTTTCATAGGAAAGTAATATTTATGTCTGTCCAACCCAGCAACAGTGGATTGGGCTATTCATCGCAATAAAATATTAATGTTTCTGAAGTAAAATACGAACCCTAGATGTACTTTTATTAGAAATTAAGAGCTTTTTAAATAAGATTAATAAATAATGAACATGACCTTTCACTTAGTTGCACAACAGATGAGGCCCCCCTTTGGTTTCATCTGTTAGTGCTCGTTCAGTAGGACAGATTGTAGTACTGCAAATCTGGTGGGTAACCTGAAGGTGTTGGGGGCATTGCATTAATCTGACAAGCTGCTGACTGACTATCCAGGTCTGGGAGTGGATTTAGTTTCTTGGGTCAGCAGGAGCTGAGCTTGCTTTGGAAAGGATATACTCAAAGTTGTGGTCTTCAAGGGACTGGGAGCATATGCTTTTTAAACACCCTGCCCTACTTGTTAATCCTGGGACACCTGATAATGAGAGCTGATGATGCTGAGCTAAGGCATAAATAAAAGATAAAGGGTTTCATTCCACAAATTACTGAAGCATGTGCTTCAGTACCACTGACTTAATTGGGATGCTCCTTGATGAACAAGAGATGTTTCAGCAGGCGTGTGTAAACGTTCTACCTGACTGTGGCCAAAGAAGGCTGCTGAGAAGGTTAGTTTTAAAAAAATAAAATACAAATTCAAGTCTTAAAAACTTATAAACCAGTTTTCAAGTTTCGTAACAGCTTTAATTCATATGATCATGGGTGAATATAGTCAGCCATTTTACCAAGTGGAAACTTACCAAAGTATATGGATGAAAACTTGGTAAACTAGCCATCTGTAATATCCTTCTAAATTGTGAGGATAATTTTATCACACACGCAAACTGAATCATAAATCTGGTAAAGCAGAGGAGTGTTAAACTTCTCCTTAACCATTGGGAACAATATTACAGCCTTACCAAGTAGTTATCACTTAATCCCCTGTATATACTCCTGGACTTACCAAATTGCTTTGTAAAACTTGGCACTGTATCCTTAACACAGATTTTGGTGCAATGTAGACAACTGTGATACTAGTTCTGTGTGCACAGTGGGACTTTGAACCCTTTTCCTGCACCGGCTAGTGTTCCCTACCTATTAAGGCTGAGCCACATGGTCAGCTACTTTTGAAAATCGGAGGAATTTCAATAGCTTTTGTGATGTGAGATGGGGACTGCTGTTGAAAGAAAAACAATCAAAAGTGCTCCACCCCACCCCCGGCATGCCTAACCGAGCAGACTGATGGTCTGAAATCCCTAATCTGTAAAACTCCCAATGCTCCTTGCTTCCCTCATCTGCCATGCTGTTGGAGTTGCAAAGGTTTCACTTAACAAAAACAATATATATTTGGGCTCAAATATTATCCAAGGAAAAACAAATCCTTTGCGTATTATGGTAACTGAGGATGGAACAGCTGTCATTTAGCTTTTTCTCCTGGAGAAGCCCATGTGCTCCCTATTAGTGTACATTGTGTAGCATCTTTTAAGTCAGTGGTAATCCCCACATTTTCCTTGTCATAAGGTCTATTGAAGTCCAGAAGCTCTATCCTGGTCCAGGGAGGACACATATGGCACACACTCGGCGGAGTCTAGCACATGCCAAAGATACTTTTCAATGAGAAATAACTTGGCTATCCAGATGATTAGAATAAAATTTGGAAGAATTCAGATACCTTAAAAAAGTTCCTTTACTTGAATTAAAGCAAAGTGAAATTATTGTATAATAGAACTTTGCCAAAAGGAACATCTGTATTAACCATTCTGTAGATTTATAAGATAAAGAAAAATGTGGGGAATGTAAAGTATTTTAAGGGAGAATATTTAAAAGAGATTTTAGCTCTAAATCCCTTGTATATTTTAACTAATTTGTAAGCCACCTCAAATGACAGAAGAAGCAGCAGGATATAAATACATAAAATAAAAATGGCCAAGTTATTAACTCATTGAAAAATGAATGTTTTTAAAGCGACTCAACCTGTAGGGCTGCTTCTGGGTCCAGTTATAATACAGCATATGGTCAACTATAAGGCTTTCTCCTTTTACACACAGCATGTAAGGTTTTAATTTTGTTGAAACCCATGTGGGTTCAGTGGCTCTAGAAAATGCAGTAGCCGCCGGTGATTAAATATAGCTAAGGTTACAAGAGCAGGAATAATTTGGTATAAGTATAGCCTGTATAGGGCAGGGATAGGCAAGCTTTCTGGGCCCATGGGCACATTTGGCAATTTGAGCAACTGCCCTGTGCACTACCAAAAAATGGCTTCAGTGGGAGGAGCAGCTAGTCGTAAAGGACAAGTACCCTGTCAAGAAGACTGAGTACAAGACAGAGATGCAGTCTGAACCCGAACAAAAAAACCCAATTCCTTTGAACCCAATTTTCTGTGCCAACAGAAACCTGTTTCACAGAAGGCAACCCCTTTTTATCCTCCCACCCTCTCCCAGTCAATTTATTCCCCTCTTTTTTCTCTCTCTGTCACCCTGGCTCACCACCCATTCTGGCTCACCACCCTGGCTCATAGATATGCTCTCCCCACCCCCTTTCTTGTCCACACACACACATTCACACACCATGTATCCCTCTCCTCTTCACCTCACTGCAAGTTCATACAAAAATACAGTCACTCTTTTTCAGGATTCCTCCAAACGCCCCCCTAAACCCATTCCCTCTTCCTCTTTCTTTTTCGCACATGCAGCCACCATCCATTCAGACATACAAGCACAAAGCCTTCCCCAGCCCCCCAGGTTTTCTAAGCTGGCTCCCCCAGCCCCCCTGGTTTCCTGTTGCTCTTCCTCTCACCACTGGCTTCCATGAACCCTGCCCCCAGCTGGCTTACTGCTGCCCTTTCCAGCTCCCCCACTGCTTTCCTTATCCATCCACTGCTCTTTGTAGGCCCCCTCCTCCCCAGATAGAAGTGACAGAAGTCCTTTTTTTAATTTCCCCCTTCCTTTTCTTGGTTGCTGGGGATGCTGCAGAGGAAAGTATTTGCCTGCAGTCCTCCACCACCTTCATTAACTAAAAATGCCTCTGAGTCCCACATCTGATCCAAAAGCAATAATGGGAAATGAAGGTGGCAGCAGCTGGAGGACCTCCATTTGCTTTGAAGCGACCCCAGCTGCTAAGAAAAGATGTTACTTAAACAAGAAGAAATAAATTAAAAGAGAGAAGATCAGGACATCTGAGCGCTCACCAAGGAAGGTGTCCGGAGGCCTACCCCTGATAGAGAGAATAAATATCAATGTTCAGTAAATGCTGTTGATAATTGGCACAGCTATTTGGGGAGTGATCAGGGTTTAACTGTACTGAGGGAGCTGTTTCTGATTCCATCAGTGGGCTCCAATATTGAAAAAAACAAACAACACTGTTTTTAAATATAGTAGAATTTAGAGGTACAGACATTTCGGGCAGAATCCAACGGGGCACTTACGCCTCTGCCAATTCCCTTACCTGCCACCAATTCCTGTCTGCAAGTGGGAAGGAACTGCTTGTGGAAGGAAGATTCCTCCCGGGGCAACTGGAAACAAGTGAAAATGCTCGTTTCTGGTATGGGGCAGGTCGGTGGAGCTCACATAAGGGAGCTCCACCAACCTGTCCCAATCAAGAAACTAGTGTTTCCGCTCATTTCAGGGCTTCCTCTGAGAAGCGCTAAATCGTTGTTGCACAAACAGTAGGTCCTGCTTGTGCAGTGGAATTGGCGGTGCCCACCGCTTGTGCAACAAAATCAGCAGGGCACAAGAGAATCGGCAGAGTTGTAAGTGCCCCGCTGGATTCTGCCCGTTTCAGTTTGGCAAATCTGAAACATATATCTCTGAATGTTCTCCAAATTCTCCCTCACCTTGCACACGCTGTCATAAGTCTATGCTTAGAATCTTAGTTGAAGGCATTAACGATGTCATGAGCAAATGAGGAAATGTTTGGCTTACTATACTGTACATATTACTTGGGGTCATATCTGTACAGCAGAGCATCAGTCTCTCCCTTTTTCCCTCCCTTAAGCATCATGAAAGGGTCAAGCTTAAAACATAATGTATGTATAAGTGATCAACATTGGTACAAGCCATAAGGCTTATTGATATGTTTAGATCAGATGGAAATTCAGTCTGATGAGACAAAAGCCTTTGATGGGACCATATAATCCCTTCCATTCTTAAGCCTTAAAGTGACAGTATGCTGTATCTTTTCCTTCAGTGTATATCCATTCTGTATGACTGAGCTAACATCATATATTAATGCCTTTTCTTCATTTCTACAATAAGCAAGTGGAAGAAAGTGCATGATGTCAGCGTGCTTGAAAGTAATGGTGCTTTGCTTGTTCTACTGTACATCAGGGGAGAATTTTGACCGCCAAGCCAGCATACGGAGGTCTCTAATTTACACAGACACTGTGGTAAGGCGGCCGAAGAAAGTGAAAAGGAGAAAGACTATTACAGGAATCCCAGACAACATCCAAAGAGAGCTAGGTATGGCTCATCAGAACTGTATTCCATTCCAATTAATAATCACTGCTTACCGTAACTAAACTCGTAACATTTTCCTGCGCTCATGAAGCCAATACAGTCTGATAGCCTCTTAAAAGTTTCAAATGAATATGTGCCTGATCATTAAAAAAGAATAGTTAATGCATAAATTGATTACTCCCCCTCCCCTAGAAATTACATTTTTCTTTTTGCTGATTTTACTGAATGCAAAGCTGTCATTTTCAGAACTTATGTACTGAGATGATGAAAATCTGTAGGAATGTAAAAACTGTTTTCAGATTTTGCTTTTTATTCACATGTACTTAAAGATGTGTCTCAGGATTACATTTGAGTGTATCTATTTAACATATTTATTCCTATAATGCAGGGAATATTAATAACTGGATTTGGCTGCAAGATAATGCATTAAAACTGGCCTAATTCAATGTTGATCAGTAGTGCTATTGATGTATTCAAGAATAACAACTGAAGTAGATCTATGTTCTGCTCAGTTTCAAGGCTACTTCACACATGATGGTTTTCCTACAGAGATATTCCTTCTACATGTCCATATGGTGAAGGAAATACATGCATGTTGGTTATGACAGTATACATGCTGTTTTTTATATGGAGTGTTATTTGTGTAACAGGACAGTGCTGTGAACTTGGCCTTTAGAATTGTTATACAGGTACATCAGTGTAAATTAAATTACGTATTTTCTGAATCTGTTGCTGGTCTTTCTAATGCCTAAGCATCTATCCACATCTTACAACCTAATGTGGACCATTTGGTATTCCTCAGAATAGCCACATATTCCATCATACTCGGAACACCCTGACAGTGGATTGCAGCAGTGAGAACAAAGTGCATGACACAGATGGTAGTTTACATTCCTTCAGTACTTATTCCAAAGAAATAATTTTCTAGTCAGTTGTAAATGAGAAACTGATGGCCATGATCCACCAGGGTTATTTGATAGAGCTGTTGATAGACTTGTAGGTTTATTCTACCATTTTTATGGTCTTATTTTTGGAAAGTAAAGTCATGCAAGTGAATGTAGTGAATTATCTATTGAACTCAACTCAACTTTTTATTTAAGGGTGCTTCAGAGCAGAACTACATGTGACACTTGACCCAGAGAGTGCTGGCAAAAAGCATATGCTATGTTGTGTTTTCTGCCCTTTTTCTGAAACATTTAGTCTGATGGTCCTGTATTGTTTCCCTTACTTGCTCCACATCGTTGGCTGCTGATAGTGGGGAAACCTGGGGAAATGGTGTGGCTAAATCTGACCATACATTATGAGGAGAGGGGAGATTACTTGACATACAGCTGCTATGTTTAGCATTGAATGTAATCCTTAGTTGAATGCAAACCTTAATTGGTCTGAAAACAGTATTTTTCCTCATTGAAATCTTTTAACAAAAGTGTACTTCAGTATATTGTGTGATCAGTGGAAGAAAATTATCCTAATAACTGGGATAAATAGGTATCATTCATAGCATAACTTGTACAAAAGGTTTTTTTTCCATGTTTGCTTCCTAGTCAATACAGCCATTGTGAATGTGTAAAAATCCAAACCAGTATCTTTAACTTAAATATCAATAAAACTGAGACAATCACACCAGATAAAAACAGCAGGGTAGAATACAAATGTCTAAGCAGGCAAATTAAAAGTCTGTATAAATAAAAAGGCATTAACACATCAACGGAAGACATACCAAGAGGAATTCTCCTGTAAGTTGACCCATGCCTGTTTGTTGCTTACAACAGTAGCTAGTAGGATGGGTTAAGCCAGTCTTCCCCAGCTGGCCATGCTGGCTGGAAATTATGGGAGTTGTTGTCCAACACATTTGGAGAGCACCAGACTGTGGAAGGCTGGGTTTAAGTCTCACTACAGTAAGACTGCATGACATGAGAGTTCACGTTTCTAATCCTTGATTTGGAACTGCAATGTAATAAACATTCTGTATCATGCTGAGTTGTCGTGCTGCAAGCAGGCATGCGGCAGGACATCTGCCATTGCTTTGGAACCTGAGATGCATGGTGGCAATAAAACGGTCTGGGTGGTATTGTGTTGCAATTGAAAAGAGGTGGTAAGAGGGGTTAAGCACCCTTTTCCAGAATACCACTTCTTTGCTTCAGATTGCATCCCCCCAATATCACTTCACAACAGAAAAGATGTGTGGGCTAAGGTTTGTGAGCTCAATTGTCTGCCTTGATACTCTAGGTAAGTCCCTGTGAGCATCTTTGAGAGGGGAAGAAACACAGACCTACAAATGTCCTGAAATATAAATAATCAAGTAACCCATTCCTGCTCAAAATCAGTACATTCCCCACCTTTTCTTGGTGCCACTTAAAAAATCTATGCAATAGATGGATTATTTTTAAAACTTGCTTTGACATTTTCATTACTAGCTACATCTTCAGTTGCAATGATGCCAAGAAGTACAGCTACAAGCACCACACCCCAAGTCATTAGCAGCACTACCACTCTCACCCCTACTGCATCAGAGGAGACCACCATCTCCCACTCTTTAACCCATCCTGCCAGTTACTGATGTAAGCAACAAACAGGCAATAGATCAACTCACAGAAGGATTCTTCTAGCAATACAGTAAAACTCAGATGCTTCATAAGGCAACGTGGGTCATCTTTGCTGGTCCCATGCATTCTGTCCTCCCTATTTGGATTTGGGCCTGAAGCACCAAAGAAAAGTATGGCTGTATGGAGGGCAAGTTGTAAGCAATCAGAATTTGTGATTGCACAACATCATTACTGAACATAGGGCATATCTGTTAAGACATTAGCCTTAGCTTTCAATTTCTTGGCCTTGTGAAACTTGAGCAAACATGAGATAGCTTTTTATCATTGGATATAAAACTATGTGGCCATTTGTCTCAAATTTTGTTATGTGGATGGGGAGGAATAAAATCAATAGTAGTCTTCTTTAATGCTTTAAAAAATGGAATTGAAAGCCCATGCTTAATGATGGCAAACAGTTTGGTTTCTTTATGGGCAATATACTCACACCGGCTTTATAAGTCCTGGATGACTTCATTAAGTGCACTATAAAGTAAGTGCAAATGAACTATTGAAAAACAAACGTACACGTGTCTGATTAACATCTGAAAGGAAATCAAGTTGTGGCTCAGTTGTTGATGAAATTGTTGTAGGAAGCTAAAATGGACACACAGACTTAGTTCACATGTAATGACAACCCATAGTTTAAATGACCCGTGGGTTGTCGTACACAAACAGGAGAGAGCAGCAGCCACTTCTGCTTTTAATCAACAACTTACAATCAGCTCATTCGTAGGTTGTTTAGTTAACAATCCCACAGTTAACCCATAGTTTGTTGTTGGGTTAACCCCTGGGTTGTTTAGCCCCTAAACAACCCAACCCTCTGGGTTTGCACATCACACCGAACAGCCTATGAACAGGCCAATCATAGGCTGTTGATTAAAAGTGGAAGTGGCTGCTGTGCTTCAGGCAGTGCGCCCGTCCTCTTCTGCTCGGCCCTGAAAGCCCATGAGTTGTTTAATGCACAGGTTGTCATTATGCGTGAACTGACTTGACAAAGATAAGATTCGAAGAATATGGCTTAGAATTAGGATTGCTAGATTACAATTGACATATTCTTATGGGGTTATACTGTGATACTGAGTGGCTAAAATAAAACTGTAATAATGCATACTGTAGGTTTTCTTTTCTGTCAAGGTTTTTGGTATTTGATCAAAACATCATTGTGGGTTCTGCATTATTTCAACAGAGCCTTGTAGTAGCTGTACAGTTCATACTAAGTATAGTTATGCATATATCAAGAACTGGAGTTGGTAGTTATTAAAGAATAGAGAATAATAACTATGAAAGTGCTTTCGAAAGAAAATAGATGCTAAAGGAAGATTAGTGTTCGTGAATATGTACAAACATCTAAAGTATAGGCTGGATCTGAAGAGCTACTTCAGTCATGTCCAAATCGCACACAGTAGGGATTTTACAGATCCTCGTGCGATATCATATAGTTCTTTTGAAAGTGTTCTTAGTTTCAAAAATGATTTATCCTCAGGCATGCAAAGCTGCTTTTTGAGAAAGACAAGCCTCCTTAGGTGCACAAAACTAGTTGCATGGTTCTGTGGATCCTAGCCATAAATGATAAGTATCTTGACTAGATTGTGACCAAACTGCTGTTTTTTGAGCGATGTGAAGAGATTAACATTAATTTTCAATCATTCCTTTCTTCGTGCACTTACCTTTTCTTATCCAGGAACTGCTTAATTTATTCCTGCTTCTAGGCCATTTATAATTTGCACTGCAAATTTAGTAAGTCATGTGGAGAAGGATAGTTGTACTTGCCCTCCACCCAGACCTAGGGACAGGGCTATATCCAGAAAATTTATATTGGTGGGGCCCAGGGAATTCTACTGGGGCAGACTGTTTTTGGACAAAAAGTGCACCCACACAGTCCTGGGCTCCTAATGTGGGCAGAGTGTTGGGTAAAGTCTTAAGGGTTCAGGGCAGAGCCTGATGCCCCCCAAGGCCTTCTGTGGTGAATCTACAGTGCCCATCCAATTCCTCTTGCTAGACAGCAGGGGTCCTTTAAAGAGCATAATGTTCTTCCCTTCAGCTCTATAGTTCTAGCGCTTGTTTATATCACCCTGTTCAAGGTGAAAACCTCCTACAAATCCCCCCATGCCCACGTCCACTTCAGACAAGCTTAAACTTGCCATTTCCAATTATTCTTGTTTTCACTTGGGATGAAATGTCACCCCAAGTCATGGTTCCACTTTTTAGGATGAACAAAATGTCAAGGGGAGAATGCCACACCAACATCGCTGAGGATTGTTCAACCCAAACTGGGTTGCTCTTCCCCCAACAACCCAACAATTATGCATTCAGACATCATGCTAAACAACCCAAGGAAGGGGCATCCCTGGGTTGTTTAGCTCAGTGGGAGTGGGCTGGTATCCGGGACCTGGGTAGCTTGTTCATGACTACCTAGGGTTTAAACAAATCCCAGGTATCCATGACGTGCTAAGTCACTGTGAGTAGCTGCACACAAATGATTTACAATACACAGATGCCTATATACAGTAGGACTTAAAGTGCTCATCATACATTTCAGGGGTCTTACTGCTCTTAGGGTCTGCAGTGGTTTGGGTGAGGTTCTACCCTTATTTGGCATGGAATAATGCCAGCTGCATGAAACCTGATGTCAGCACCATTAAGGTATGGGACATGATGCACAAAATTGATGGGGCTTCAAGTAAATTTTGCCAACCATGATGTTGCATTTTTCTTTAGTAGCTTGGGTCTAACTGAGCTCAACTGATCCACAAATTAGTGCAAATGAACTTCCAGTTGCTCCCTCTACTGGAAGCAAGCTCCTCTCAGCCCTCTACCATCCTAGACTTTAGTACTAGGGATGTCAGAAAAATCCTCAATGGATTCAAATGAATTTAGATTTTTATGAATCCGACCTGTGGATTCCACAGCGGACCGGCTTTTTCTGAGTTGCATGGATTCCACAGACTTGCAGACCGTTTTTTAACTTGCAGGGCGGGATTTGTGCAAATTCGCACTTGCACTAATGTGCATTAGTGCTAATCTGTACTTGCACGCGTGGAATTACATTCTTGTGCATTCCTAAAAAAAAAAAAATCAGATTCCACCGAAGAGTGGATAGTGGGGGAAAAAGACACCTGACAATCCACGAAACACAGATGGAATGGATTTAACAAAAATCATCCATACCTATTTGGTATGCCCAGCTGTTAGTATCCTTTGCTCTGACCCCAGACACCATCATATATTTCCCTGGCATTTGATGACTAACAGTCCTTTCTGCATTGGCCTGGTTGCACTGGGGTTGCTGTCCCGGTGCTACTAAGAGCAGTGCCAGAATGGTGGTCTTTTCTCTGCAGTCTAGCTGATCAACCAGGTTGCATGCAAAGTGGATGGGCCTGTCATAGGCCAGACAGAGAATGGCCTATGACATTCTCATAGATTTCATAGAATTCTTAATTCTCATAAAGGCTGGCCGTGGGTTGCCGACTCATACAAGTACTGCCTTCATATGGCTAAGGTGGCAATCCTAAACACGCTTACCTGGCAGAAAGTCCCATTGAACACAAGTCTACTACTGCTCAGTAGACATGCGTAGGATTGCACTGTAAAGGACTCTTAACGTGATGAAATTTTCATATGACCCCTATTGATGCATGTGAAAAGTGTGGTGGTGTGCATTCACCTTTAAAGGATGGAGACAGGTGTGTAACACCTTTCCATGCAGTTTTATGTTGTGCCCATCCTTGGCTTTAAATAAAAAATAATTTGTGCCACTTGGCAAAATGCTCATTTTTCTCACTTCAAAAAGTAGATATAATTTCACAATTGTCCCTATGAGTGTTTTTTTCCTTATTTGATTGGCTGTTGTTGCTATAGGCCTTTTGATAAAGTCCTATTGTTGAGAATTATCAGGCTGCTTGCCAGTAGTTGAATAGACATAATATTTCTCACTTGAGCCCATTATTCTGGAAAAATTCTAAAGGTCATGTTCTCACTGCATTGAAGTTCCTGGTAAAACCATACTGACTTCAGTGGGATCAGGGCTTTTGCTTTTTTAAAAAACAAAAATACTTTAAGAGCAGGCAAAATGCATGAAAATATGTGTAAAGGTTTAATTTTATTTGAATTGAAAGAGTAAAAGCAAGTTAATGTTTCATAAATGGCCTTGCCCTTAACTTTTCTTTCCAGTCTTCTATTCTCTTTCGTATTAGTGTGCTGTATGCCAAGGAAAACAACGAGTGTATGTAGCTTAAAGAGATATTAAAATTTATGGAAAGAACGCCCTTACTTTTCACAGTCCAGTTGCATTGAACAATTAAGAGTACTGAAAGGCTCTGGGAGAGAACTCGTTATCTGACATGCCATAAAAACTCTCAAGAGCAGCTCAGAAGCAGGCATTTCCAAATGTCTGTGTTGTTCCTTTTCAGTGACCTGCAGCACTTCAGATAACAAAGCTCTCCTTGCTCCTTTTCTGTTTTTTACACCATCACAGTACAACTTGGAGTAGTCCCCCCCAAAAAAATGCTGTTCAAAAATTGCTATTTTAATCATATTTTAATGCAATGATGCATAAGGATATAAATGGTCTGAAAGATTTGCTCTTAGCTCAATGGCTTTCAAACTGTGTTCTGGGGAAGCCCGAGTTTCCTCAGAAGTTTATTAGGGTGTCTCTACATGAACAATTTATTGCATGCTCTTGATGGCCACTTATGGAAGTTTGCGGGTCCTTTACATGATGTTGTCAACCTCCAGGACGTCTCCTGCACCTTTTCCTGTTTATCCCACTTTCAAAAAGATCAGAGATAAGCTGGAATATTTTGTTTTTAAAATATGGGATATCGGCAGTGTGAAATGCCGCTGTAGCACTATGCACTTGCTGAGGAAGGAGATTCAAACCATGTATCTGCCTTGTAAATGCTTGAGCACATTTCTCGATCAGAGGGAGAAGAGGGTGAAATGGCTCCCTACAACAAAGGAAGACAGATGTGATCCCCCACCCCACCAAGCTCAGAATCAACATCCTCTGTTGATTCAAAGCATCCCATTGAGTTCAGTGGGGCTTACTCCCAAGTAAGTGTGCCAAGGGTTGCAGCCTCACAGCACAATCTTACATCTATGCAGAAGTAAGTCGTAGCTTTCCTGGAGGCTGTGAGGAAACAGTACAGCACAAGTTAAGTGATGAAAACAAGAAATCTTCACCAAGGTTGGCCGTAGAATCCCTGTCCAAATGTCTGGAGACGGTGAGTGGCTGGATGGGGAGGAATAAGCTGAAGCTGAACCCTGACAAGACCGAGGTACTTTTGGTGGGAGACAAGAGGAGGCTGGGGGATGTTGACCTTGTGTTGAATGGGGTACGGCTACCCTTGAAAGACCAGGTCCGCAGCCTGGGGGTCATTTTGGACTCCCAGCTGTCCATGGAAGCTCAGGTGTCAGCTGTGAGCTGGACAGCGCTATATCAACTACATCTAATACGGCGGCTGCGCCCCTTCCTGACCATCTACTCCCATCAGTAGTACATGCCCTGGTCTCCTCTCGTTTAGACTACTGTAATGCGCTCTATGTGGGGTTACCCTTGAAGACAGTTCGGAAGCTGCAGCTGGTACAGAACGCGGCGGCTCGCCTGATTAAAGGCAGCCGCTGGCAAGATCACAACACTCCAGTGCTGAAGGAGTTGCATTGGTTACCAGTTGTTTTCTGGGCCAAATTCAAGATTTCGACCTTTAAAACCCTATATGGTTCTGGCCCAGCCTATCTTAAGGAGCGCCTCCTGCAACACCAGGCAGGCCGCTTAACAAGATCAGCCTCGGATGGCCTTCTCTCTGTCCCATCAGCCAGGACAGCTAGACTGGTGGGGACGAGGGAGAGGGCCTTTTCTGTGGTGGCCCCCACTCTGTGGAACTCCCTCCCTAAGGAACTCCGCCATGCCCCCTCTTTAATGAGCTTCCGCCGTGCATTAAAAACGTGGTTGTTCAGGCAGGCATTTGGGGTGGGTTAGGGTATTTTAGAAAATGTTTTTATTGTAGAATTTTATTGTCTTTAAACTGTTTTATTATATGCTGTACATTGCCCAGAGTGGCTGGGTGACCAGCCAGATGGGCGATTAATAAATTTAATAAATAAATAAAATAAATAAGACTCACACATCCCACTCCTTTGCACACATGCCACGGAGGGAGGGAGGTGCTTCTTCAGTTCAAACCACATGTCTGCCATGTAAAGGAGCCCCTCCTAATCCCACAAAGAAACCGAAAGCAAAGAGCCCCTGTAAGGATGTGGGTTTTTTGCTTAATGTAGAGACACCTTTAGTGTTCCTCAGTTAAAACAATCAGTAATGGCAAACAAGCTGCATTGAAAGACCGCTCACTGCAGTTCTTCCCCAGAACTGTGCAGCGTCAGGAGAATGTTGGTTGTATTTGAGGTCAAAGTCTCAGTTCACAATGGGTAATGGTGTACTCAACGCTTCATGTCAATTGAAATGAAAGGCTGTTCAGGTTCATCCTAGAACAGCCTTTCCCAACCTGGTGCCCCCCAGAATGTGTTGGGTTACAATCCCCATCATCCCCAGCTGGCATTGCCATGCTGATTGGGAATGATGGGGATTGTAGCCCAACACATTCTAGAGGGTACCAGGTTGGGAAAGGCTGTCCTAGAACGTGCCCCACCACTTTATGTGATATGCTGGTTTTCTGCAGCAGTAGACAAACCACTTAAACAAGCTCTCAGTCATCTTAGATTAATACATCTTTTTGTCACTTGAGTTCGTATGGTCTCAGAATGTGGCCAACTTGAAAGAAGGAGATTTGGATTTTCATTGGAACTGCTCTGTCATACTGCCACCCGCACAGTGGATCCGCTCAATCGCAGGGTGGTTAATAAGCCATGGTGGCTTGTTAACCACTCTGTGTGTGCCGGTTGCATGCTGGCTGGATTTGCATAATTACCCACACCAGCACAGCTTGTTGTGATGTCCGAAGCTGGTGAGAGTGGGTTGTTGGGGTGGTTAACAAGCCACCCAGCAACCCTAAAGTAGGCCATGGGTTATGGGTGGTGTGTTAACCACCCTAATCACCCACCCTTGCCAGGCTTGGATGTTGTAATAAGTCACACTGGCAAGGGTAATTCCGTAAATCTAGCTGGCATGCACAGGGTTGGCTTATTAACCATCCTGCAATTGTATGAACCAGGTCAGTATCGCATGGCCAGCCTCTTTCCATCTGCATTTCAGACAGCAGCCAATTGACCTGGTTCAGATGACACGACAGCCCGTCATGGGACATTATGAATATGCAACCCCTGGCCAGGGGGCGCTGGTGCTTGTTGTGTTGTCCAGGGATGGTTATTCGAGGGTTAAACCCTTGCATAACTCCCCCACCCCCCTTGCTGGGTTTGGAGGGTTAAAGCCTCACATAACCCACGGTCTTTTCTGGGGTTATGTGAGGGTTTTTTAAACACTCGGATAACCCTCCCCAGCCGGGTTGGGACGACATGACAAGCCATGGCAACCCCTGGTCAGGCATTGCATGTTCCTAATGGCAGACAGCACGTGCCTCAGCCCCTCAAGGGTTAATTAATCCATGATATGCTGTCATGTTGTCCAAGCTGGTACACAGTCTAATTAGGGAGCACAGTCTGCCTCAGTAGGTGGTGAGCAATGCTGGTTTTGCATCTTCCCCCTGACATTTTGTTCATCCTTAAAAGTGGAACCACAATTTGGGGTCACATCTCATTCCAAGTGAAAACAAGAGTAATTGGAAACAGCAAGCTTAGGCTTGTCTGTAGGACCAAGGTATAGTTAAATTAAATGATTGTATTGATATTCACTGAAAATTGGTTGAACCTTTCAAATCAGTGCCTAAGTGCTTGGTTTTTCTTCATTAAATACACTGAAATGTCTCTATTCTGAGTTTCCTTAAGGAGGTCGGTGATTTTAAAGGCACATGTTAGGGCTGGATTTTTTCTCTGTGACGTAGAGCAGGGGCTCTACGTAAATAATTCACAATTCAAATAGAATAATAATGTTAAAAAAAGAGTGAATAATGATGTAGAAAAATAGTTTTTGTGGAACTGTGTGGATTTCATGGAATCCTGTAGTGCTTGTGAATGGAAGATACAACATGAAGTCATGGTCAGAGTTTGGAAAGCGGAAGAGTAGGAAACAGCTTGTCTCACTCTATTGTTGATATTTTCTTGCTTGTTCATTCCAGGGATTAAAGATAATGTGATATTTTATGTAATGTATATAAAATATTGTAGCATATTGTGACAAGCATTATGGACTGCCGGATGCAACAAGAACAATGGCTGATATGATTTTAAATGTATTTAAAGTGAAGTGCTAGGGCAGCCAAGTAGGCTGGTTGATTCCAGTTGGACTTCAGCTTTTGGCTGGATAATGGCAGCTATTTTCATATCAATTTTTAAAAATCCCAACAGCATGATAGGAGAGTCATTAATGTAAATGTAAACAGACTTAAGGTTCTTGCTGATCTTTGGAACAAATGAACATATTTATAACCGCCACAGCCTCAAATTAAATCGGACGTTTTGATATGTATTTTGTTAATGAACACTACAGTCTAAATGTGTTGAAATGGTCATTTGTGTAACAGTTGTTTCATTTTAAATTCAACAGTTGGCACTGGTAAAAGTGACTTCCGTGGCCATTCTTTATGTGTCCCTGATCACTATTCCACGCTAGGAAGACTTGATAGCTATCGCTCTTCTCTACAGCAGTGTGACACCAAGGACTCCAGCTGTCAGACAGAGGAAGTCAAAGTGGTGCCACCTTCAGTGAGGCGAATACGTGCACAGAAAGGTCAAGGAATTGCAGCCCAGATGTCACAGTTGTCCAGTTCTTCTGGAAACATGTCTGTGATGAGCGATTCTGCTGGGGTGGTATTTGCTTCTCGCCTAAACAATGACCTGGGTTTTCACAGTCTACCTCGGTCTGGGGCAAGAGTGTCCCTGCAGTTACTGGAACGTAGGCATAGCCTCTCTAAGTCAACAGAAGGTGGAGCTTTGTCGCACCGAATAAGCAAATTGCAAGTGGACAATAGTATAGACTACATGAGGAATAGCAGCAGGACAGGTGTGCTTCAAAGGCCAAAGTCCCAAGAAGTAAGGAGCTCTGAGGGTGAACAAGTAGAAAGCCCAGCATGCACGGTCTCGCCACATACTACATATTCAGCCAACATCATACCAAATGCTACCCTGTCATCCTCTTCAGAGGTGATTGTTATTCACACCACACAGAGTGCTGGATCAATGGATAGTAAAATCACGAACTCCTCTTCATATTCAAAGCCTAGAGATGTTGCCAACAGCATAGCAAGCAAAAAAGATCAACAGCATCATTCTAGTGATACCTGGAGTGAGACCAGTTCAACGCATCACTCACAGCCCTCAGACATTACTATCTCATCAAATGCTGTGATGGTGCTTGCCCTTGGAGATTCAGGGGTGTGTCTCAGTGGTGCAGGAACTGTGGAAAATGCCCCCCAAAATATGACTTACAGCTGCAGGAACAATCTCAATGGCTTTCCAAGCCACTCTCAGGACAGTGACAGCAGGAGTGAATCAGGTTACTCGGTGGAGAAAACACAGGGCAAAGTTCAGAATAGCACAGAGCATTGTGGGTTCAAGCATGCTAGAAATGAGGAGACACCCTTACACAAGCCCAGCTGTGCCACTCCAGGGTGCTCCACACCTGTGAGCAACTTGAGTACTGGCAGCCTGGAAAGAGTCTCAGCCAAGGAAGACTCAAGCTCTTTATATTCCGTGGACCATGATGGCTATTATACTTCCATGCATGTGGACTCAGGCCTCAAGTCTGGTAAAACCTGCAATAATAATAATGGCTTTGGGAATCCCAGGCATAGTGTCATTAATGTGTTTGATGGGGTTGAGAAGAAATCTCTGGGAGACTTGTCATACTGCAGCGACAAGTTCCTCTCCAGAAGCATCTCCTTAAAGAAGGCAAAGAAGCCACCTCTGCCACCATCCAGAACAGACTCTCTTAGAAGGATCCCCAAGAAGAAAGCTCAGTCCAGTGGGCAAGTACTGGATGACATGCTGATTGCTAGCCTGCAACACTCCCTGCAATTGAACCTCAAGTGCAAAAATGGCAGCTCACCATCTCAAAGTCCCAGCAGTGATTATGATGACCCTTGGGTGCTGCGCTCTCGTAGTCAGAGCTCCGTGAGTGCCAGCAGCAGCATGATGTCTGCAGCAGGCCTGAACGTGTACTCCATCTGTGCTGTCACACCCTCCCAGAGTGAGACAAGCAGTATCAGGTCAGAGTATGCTGATCAGTGGGGTTACTGCAGTGACTGTCCTGGGATGCCTGACGATCATTTAAAATCCCCAGTACTTCATTCAGCTAATAATGCACCCAAGCTGAATGATTATAACGTCAGCTGCCTTAATGACGGGTCAAGGGCTTCTGCACCGCATGTGCCCAGTGGGTTGACCAAACCAAAGACAACTTCTCCAGAAAAGTCACACAGAGTTACATCACCATCCAGTGGCTATTCTAGCCAATCCAACACACCCACCGCACTTACGCCAGTGCCTGTCATTCTAAAATCTCTGTCAATGGGGAATGGGAAAACCAAGATGAAGCCTAAAGTGCCTGAAAGGAAGTCATCCCTGCTATCTTCAGTTTCAATGTCTTCCTCCTCCACATCTCTTTCTTCCAATACATCTGCTGAAGGGAGTGTGAGTGTGAAGAAATCCGATCCAGGCCTGAGCTTCCCTCTAGTTGCTCCTTCTCAACTAATGTCACCAGACCCTGCTGATCATCTTTTTCCTCCCCCACCGCCCCCCTTAACAGATGTTATTGATCTGCCTCTTCCACTGGAATCTCCCAGTTTCCCACCACCTCCGCCAGAAGCTGTTCTAGATGTATCATTTCCTCAGAGTGCTCCATGGTTTAATTGTCAAGATAGATCACCGAGTCATTTCTTCCCTTCATCACAACCTGTCCCATCTCCTCCTCTTCCACCTCCTTCCCCTTCTTCAGTTCCTCCACCAGCACCACCCTTGGACCCCAAGCTCACAAAAGATGCATATAAACATGCACCATATTCTTTCAAGAAATATAATCAGGAAGGTCCTTGTCCCAACACGATCAAACCACCATTAAATAAGGACGTTCCCACTAGGCCTGCAATGCCTCTAGTAACCACCCAAGTGCTACAAATGGTGCAGCTGAGATCTGTGAAGAAAGCTGCTATGTCAGAGGCTGAACAGTCAGTTGAATCAGACTGCAAAACCAATTCTCAGGAAAAATTTACTGAAGTTCTCGCATCTCAGTCGCCTTTAAAACCATGTGTGTCAGTAGGACGCAGCGACAGCCTGGATGAAGATGAGGTAAAACCGCATAGAGCGTTTGAGAAAGGCTTTGTTTACAGCCCCAGTCAAAGGCCTTATCCAGGTTGCAGTGGCAGTACTCCTGAACTTACCCGTAGTAAAATGCCTGGCAATGCAGCCAGTCTAGCTAACTCAGTTGCCAGTGATTTACCGCCAGCCAGGGCTGAAGAAGCACCAGTGCAGATCCAAGGTTCTCACTTTGATCTTGCAAGTTCATCACTTCAGGGACAGCCAGGATCTCTCAACAAGCCTCAGGGTATATCGCCAAACAAGAAGCCGCCACCTGTTTCAAAGAAACCCAAACTGTTCCTGATTGTGCCACCCCCACAACCTGATGTTACAGCAGAAAAAATAGCTGAAGTGGGTGAAACCGTCAGAAGCTCTCCGAGTGTAACTACAAGGGATGCTGTAGTTGCACAGCACTGTCAGGCTAAAGATTATCCTTCAGATGGACCCTGTTCTTATGAAATGGACTCAGGCAGCCTTTTTCCGGAAGGAGGAGCTGCAGGTTCCACCTCCTGTGAAACCCTGGAAACCAGTGTCTCTACACTGCAGCCCAAGCAGGAGCAACAGCCTGGACCAGGCGGTGGAAGCCGGTCTGACAGAAACGGAGACAGCATCTCCCGAGCAGACAGGCACCTGTCTCAAAGCGATGAAAGTGGTAAGGCTGTTTTCCATTTTGTTCCCCATCTTCACCTAGTGTGTTGGTGACCGGATATACTTGGGGGTGGGGAGGGTTATTGTATCCACTTTGTTAAAAACCCCTCTGTGCAGATACATCCAGATCTCAAGGAAAATGACAGAGCTTGGGTCAGTTATGTGTAAAGAATCCCTACTGCCTTTTTCATTTAAGATCAGTTTTTTTGTCAACCGTATTCCTATTCTAAAAAGTCCTGGTATGATGAGTTTGTAGCTTTTAAGTTGAGACAGTAATGGTAGCCATTATTGGGGGGAAGAGGAACCCCCAAAACCCCAAAGAGAGTTTTATGTTGTTTGTAAACAAAAGCTTCTCGCAGATTGCAGTTACTCAATACAATTTTGTTGCTGTTGTCAGTAAAAAGATAGAAGTATAGTTGTGTGTATTTAAAGAAATTTACAAACTGTATTTGTTTGTTTGTTCTGTTGGCTACTGACCTGTGATAACTTTTTTCCCCCTTTCATACTTGTATTTTAGCTGAGGTGTTTGAATCAGATGCAGTGAACAGCTTTTTATTGCAAAGCCCTAATTATGGGGAAGGCAATGAGGTGGTGGCAGTGCCAACTAGACCAAGGACTACTGAGGATCTTTTTGCAGCCATTCACAGGTATTGATTAAATTGCCTTATTTGTGTTGCTTCATCCATTATTCTTTGTAGTTTCTTTAATATAGTTCTCCCATAATGCATAATGTTGATGATTATTATTTTAATTCTTAAAGAAACATACTTTAGATGCCAGTAATATGTAGTTAAAATACATCATAAATATGCTTCTTCTGTTGCTTTGTAATAACCTTTTACTAATTTTGAAACTAAACTTTGCTAACAACAAAATCCAATTCCATAAGATTGTCAGCCTTTGCCCCCTTCTTTGTACCAAGAGACCCCTTGTTTATATTGTACTGTTGCTCTCAGTCTGCTTGATTTAACATATACTATTGCTTTCTCTGTGTATCTTTTTGTTTCATTCTCTCTGCCCTCCATCTCTTTTTACTCTTCGCTGATTAAATGGTGCAGTTTGGGACAGAGGCTCAACTCTAATGCTTCATGGCAAGCTTGGCTTAAACTGGCAAGTAAACAAAATTTATCAGTCATATGGCAAAACATATGACAATAGCTGGATTATAGAGTGCCATAATCCAGTTGAAGATGGACTATTTTTTGGCAAACTGATTTGTCAGTTGAGAAGTGCAATACAGACAATTTCCACCCCAACCCATTCTACCCTGATTTAAAAAAAAAAAGAAAGCTCCGTTAATGAGTAATTTTAACAAATTTCACTGAACTACACCAATGAAAATGTTCTTTTACAAATGCTGTCTTTTGTTACAGATCTTTAGAAAGCAGCCTATTTAAAGCAAACAAACAAACTTTGAGAGCTGTAGTTGGAAGGGAAAATTACCCTGAGAAGAAACTGACTAACCTTTACTTGGAATATCTAATGTGCAACACTGGTTCCATCTTGCGGTCATTTATTGAATAGATTTCTAAAGTGTAATGGAACGCATTGCACACACATCCCAGTTCTTGACTGAGTTCATTTATGCACATGGGAGCTGAATCCCAAGACTCTCATTCTGCTCTTATGTATGAAGGAATGCTCAATTGACTTTCATAGAAAGGAAAACAAACCCGTTACATTCGCATGTAATTAACCCACGATTTGCTGGAAGCAAGCAAGTGCACTGTCTCTGGTGCACTTCTCATTTTTGGTTTTATTTTACAACCTACGTTAACCCCAATCGTAGGCTGCTCTTGTGTTGTCTGAACCCAGGCACTGGGTTGTTTAGGGATTAAATAACCCAGAGTTAATCCAAGAATAAATCATAGGTTAACTCTGGGTTGTTTAACCAGAGAGAGGAAACAGAATAAATAGTGTAGCTGTAATAAAAAGACATTTTCTTAAGTATTGTTAAGCCCCTTTTGTTTTCATTTCTGCTTAAGGCCATTTAATTTTCTGTGGATGGTACTTTTTATATTTTTAATAAGGGGAATGGTCTGCATTGCATGATTATACAAAGGAATGTGTATTTTATGTTATACATACAAATAAGTACTGAGAATGCCCTTCCATATTAATATCCATATTAGAACACAGTACTATGTATCTTTCATTTAGTTATGTATTGTTGACCCACAAAGATACAAAATAATCTGCTAGTCCACATTTATATGACTTTCATTTTTTATCTGTATTTCCAGCCTTTTTTATATGAATACATTATCTGTCTCTGAGCTGAAATGAACATGGAAAAAGTGTATTTCTCCCATTTCTCATGAAATCCTAACTTAATGATTTAGGCCTGTTTATTTCACCTCAGGAGTGCACATATCCATTCCTCCTCATGGCTTGGAAAAGATGAGTGAACAGAATTTATTTGAATGCAGTGTATCTGTGATTCCTAATTTTTTAAACACCCCCCCATAATTTCCAGAGACAAAATGCGTGCCAGAGATATATAGCGTTTAAATAAATGCAGAACAGTCACATTCATTTTTTACTTTCTTCTTGTGGCGAGGATAAGGGGCATGCAAGTGTCCAAGACTTGTGCCGGGTTGAGGTTTATTCCTGGAACTTGGCAAGTGAACACATGGCTCAATCTTGTGAACTGGTTGATTACAGAGTATTTTCTATTAAAATGATACTACTTTGTTATCACTTGTCAATAAGCACAGACCAAAGGAAATGACTATGCCATACTTGTTCAAATAAATGCCCCTGTACTGTTTTTAAATGAGTTGGAATGCTTGGATCACATTCATATATGGTTGGTATTAACTTGAAAGGAATGGTACTTGCATTTCACCCTATATAGTTAATTACTCATCTGCTTTTAACCAATAAGCTTTGTGGTTTTGCCTCTGCATATTGGTTGTTTTAAGAGATATCCCTTCCCCTCTCCGCGAGTTAATGTAGCAGCTTTTTAGATGATGCTTAATACTATGTGCTACATGCTAATTACTATCTGATAGGCAAGTTAAATGCTTGTTAGTAGCTCCCCACAGAACATATGAATTTCATTTACACCATTAATTTCCTTCCTGTTGGCATTTTCATTTTGAACTCCTTGACTAATGTAACTAGTTTGTATTCTGTAGGCTTTGAAAGAGGCTACTACAGTGGAAAGGTGTTTCATTAAGAATTGGCAGGATTCAAATATTGGCTTCACAAAATATTAATGAGAAAAGAAACATTGTAGCTCACAAGTAAATTTTAGTTCCAAGTTGGGGAATAAAATATTACCATTCCTTTTTCCAATAGCAACTCCCTATTAAGTTTTGCAGTAGCTATTATTCATCCGCTTGCTTGCTAATAAGCATAAACTTTTTATAAGAACATGTGAAATAGGAAGCTCTATGTGAGAGGTTAATACTGCTTTTCTGTTTTTCTTCCTCATCAAAATCACAGATCCAAAAGGAAAGTCCTTGGCCGCAAAGACTCTGAAGATGACCGCACCCGAAATCATTCTCCATCACCCCCAGTTACACCCACTGGTGCTTCCCCAAATCTGGCTTCCCTTAAGCAGGCAGGATCAATTCAGAGAAATATTCGCAAGAGTAGCACCAGCAATGATAACTTCAAAGCACTGCTGCTTAAAAAAGGGAGTCGCTCAGACACTAGTTCTCGCATGTCAGCAGCAGAGATGCTGAAGAATACAGACCCAAGGTTTCAAAGACCCAAGGCAGATTCACCCTGGGACCTGGCTGACAGCACCACAAGTCGTTCTCCTGCCAAAAGCAGGTGGGCTCAGGAAGAATGGGCCAAGAGTGAAGGCCTGATGCCCAGGAGTCTGTCCTTTTCCAGCACCAGGTATAGCCGATCTCGAACCCCACCGTCTGCTGCAAGTAGCAAATACAATGTTCGAAACCGGATCCAGAGTAGCCCTATGACTGTTATCAGCGAGGGAGATGTGGAAGCAGTTGAACCTGCAGAGAGCAGGACTCATAGGTCTTTAGAAGAGGAACAAGAGAGCCAGCTTGATGTGTTTGACATTGATGAAATAGACATTAATGAAGATGTGAGCTCCAATGAGGACACCACAATACACCCAGACTTGGTAACTTAATGGTGACACCAAATCTTTTAAGAATGTATGTATTCCCATCAGCTGGAAAACTTTTAAGTGAGGATTAAGAAGCAGGGCACTGTGATGTTAAAGTTTCAGAAGGTGTATGTGATGAGTAAGGAGCCAGGCCTAGCAGAAAGCCCTAATCAGTACAATTTCTTTGCCAAGCGTACGCATGCATGGATACTACAGTACTGATACCTCTATATGGCTTTGTTGGATTAGACATTTTGGTTTGAAAGAAAGTGGCCAGACTTCTCCATTAAAGCCTTAAAATCTTCTAGATAAAAAACAAAAAACCCACTCAGATTCTGGGTTGCTTATGATATTTTTTGAAGGTGTAAAAAATTAAAGTAAGCCTGCAAAGGAAATGGGAAACTTCTGTGGTACAGGGTGGCAGTAGCTTTTTAAGTGTTATATTTATGAAACTTAGTAATCTCTTTTGAGCAGGGGCTGATGGAATGAAATATGTAGCCTGTTAGAGTTAGCAGGATTGACATTGTCCTACTGCTTCTTCTAGTGTGGGCTCCTCTGCTAGTCTAATCATCTCACAATAGGATAACAACAGGCCATCCAGAATCTGGATTAATTTTTTTTAATCCATCAGGAAAAAAAGCACTGTTGAAATACAGAAGTGATTGCTATGCAGTCATATTACAGCCCACCTGTTTGGTTTTCAGAAGCCGTCCTCCCCCACCCAAAATGAACTTGTTTTTTTTTAATGGAAATTGAGATATCCTTTGGAGGCCTAAAATACATAGCTGCAGATCTGTAATGAGGGTTTATGTAAATTCAGGGTAACGGTGAGGCAAAATAAGCAAACAGCCATTAACATCTAAATCTGAAAACAAATCCAACATGTGAAAACTTATACAACAGAAATGCAAAGAGTTCCATTTACTTTTCAATTAAACTCTGGGAATTGCATCACTGCCAGGTTTTCTTTGTCAAAAAAGGAAGATTTTTGAATAACGTATCACTTGAAATATCAAACACTTCCTAACTTTTGGTTACCAAAGAATACACTACAATTACTTTTATTTTTAGTGTATAATCAGGATTTCCTTGATTTGAGGAAATAACCATAATCATTTAGGAGAGTTTGCTTAATTTTATTGAGTATTTACCAATGAGTTAAAAAAAAATAACATTTTCTTATTTGTAAAGAAAATTACTGATAAAATAACAGCTACAATTTTGATCACGGTTTTTTAAAGAAGTGTTTAGTTTTTGAAAAGGGATTTTGCATACGTTGATAGTCAGTGTGGTTTTTATAATATTTGTACATAATTAAGTTCTTAAGGTAACTTTTGTCCCACCAGTGTTGGAATTTCTACATTTTTAGGCATTAAGAAAAATCTATGTAGGTAATTTATTTTACTGAAAAACACTTGACTCTTTTCTTTCCATCTCTGTATTTGTTAGTACTGTAAATTTCAGGGGCCTTCACTCAGCTCAAGAAAGGGATGGGGACAATGCTGTGACTCTGCTTCAATAAACAAGGCTGCCATTTGTCATCTTGTGTCTCAAGTTACTAAAACTTGGAAACTAGTGGATGCCATTCTATTGAAAACCAGCCTATGGCACTGCCAGCAAGGGCTTGTGCCACTCCTGCACAGGAATCGCAGGACCTGGCTCTTGGGCAGGAGCAGTAGGCTCTATACACATGCTAACATGTCATTGAAATAAATGAGAAGTAAATGTTCATAAGTGGAGCTCAGGCTGCTGGTCGCTATTTAAAGCCACCAACATTCTATTTGAGAGAAACTCTTCATGCTAATATAAGCATTTTCCATTATATATGCTAAGTGTTTGCCTGTTTCACAAAAGGCTGGAATGTCCCTGTGTGTGCACGATAGTGTGTACACTGGAGGCGCTGGATCACTGCCATTATATTTAGTGGAACATATTGGATGCCTGCAGAAATAACTCTTCCCCCTCCTAAGCTGCACAACTGTCCAGTGTTCTTGTTTTTCTTACTCAGGACCTAATGTTTATTTCTACTATGTAATCCCGCCTCTTCTCCCCTCCCCTCATCTGTCTGACTCATTAAAACAAGACATTTGTACAAAGTGCTGCGTTTTTGCTTCCGAGAGCCTAATGTTTATGGGCCTTGGAAGATGAATAGCTATAAGAACTTTTAACGGCTATAAATATTCCAGTTTTCTGTTTTTTAAAAAGGAAGCATACATTTTTGAATATGTATTTATTACTGAACCATTTAACTGGTGACACGGGACTTGTTGATATTCATCACAAGTGAAATATGCAGCTTTGCAGCATCACAAGCTGCTGCTGAACAAAGTTTACGATTTCTCTTAGAGCAGATGCCAAGGTGTTTTCAATTCATCCGTTAGCAATAAATGTAACAGGTGCTAATGTAAATAAATTGCAAAAACCATTAGCTTTCCACATTAGCAGATTCATTATTGATGGTCACTATTTTTTGTAGCTACGTATACAGAGGAATAAAAACTGTATTTCCTGTTGTCAGTTCATACATCACCAGAGACCAGCCTTCTCCAAGCCGATGCTGTCCAAATGTTTGAACTACAATTCCCATTAACCCCAGCCAGCATGGCCCAGTGGTCAAGTATGATGGGAGTTTAATCCAAAATATCTGGAGGGCACCAGTTGCAGAAAGGCTGCCATAGGCAACATTTACCTTTAGAAACACTGGCAGCCTGTCAAGTGTTTATCTACTTTGAACATCACCTGTGCTGTTTAGTATAGAAAGCATCTTCTGTGTTTGATATGGGCAGGACTGTGTGCAAGCTAACTGCATGTAGGATGACATGACATCTTAAAGCAGGGATGGGGAACTTGTGGCCCTCCATATGTTGCTGGACTACAACCCCCATCATCCCTGATCATTAGCCATCATGGATGCATGAGAGTTGGACTCAACCAATGTCTGGAGGGTCACCAATTCCCCACTCTTATTTTGAAGAAAGGCTTTTCTGGCTTGCCACTTCATGTTAATTTTAATACAAAATTCATGTGTTACAAATATTTTTCCTCTTGTCATTGTCTTCTCCCAGTAGTACGTACAAGTACAAATGTGGAAGGGGCAGTAAGAGGAGAAATGGTATATGTTAGTAATTCAGCTAGAAGAAGCGATACCATTAGCCATTTTCAGTTTAAGACACAAATCATTTTTCAGTTAAAATTTGAGTTAATATTCCACATTTTTCAGTTGAGCTGCATGGATTGAACTCCACATTACAATATCCAAATTAAGAAGGTTTATTATATAGTCCCATACTATGCTTCATAGCCAAAAATAGACAGGTTCCTACCTCAAAAGCCTAATGAATGGTAAAAATGATACAGGTTTGCCCCATGTAATAATACGGAGTTAAGTATCTATGAGAATGGACACTACATGTTAACTTCCTCATCAAAATATGCCTATCAGACTGGTTAGTCCAGCACAGCTTTCTGGCCAAACTGCTAAATTTTATTGAGGCAACATATCAGTCAAACATTATAGGTTTCCATTAAAGAAAAGCAGACAACATATAATATGGAAAGTACCCTTAAGGCAGGAGTATCAAACCCCAGTGGGTTCGAGGGTCAAATTCCCTACCCTGTAGCTACCCAGGATTCATACAATTTCCCACCAAAAACAAAACACAAACCAATGTGGTTTTGATCTAAATTAAACACCATCTCAATTTAGATATGAAATTGTAAATAGTAAAAAATAATTATTGCAGCTTTGGTGGGTTAGCTGTACTTGAAGGTTTATAACATAAATATATGTTACGTCTGCATACATTGTCCATTAAGGGCATCGGCGTCCTAGCCTTGAAGCTCATTCAGTAAACGCACGTTGAAGACCCTTACAGCCTCTAGTACTAAGGCCCTTTAGCTGCTATTTTTAGAAAGCTACAAGTGAGAATCGCTAAAATGGGAAGTGTTTCATTAAGGACTTCCTACCTCCCCCCACATACAATATATCAAGCACGGCCTGAATCTTAGGTTTGATAACCTACCAAACCTTAGGGTGCCTGGAAACCTACATAGTAATTCAGAAAGTGCAGTTTCTCTACACAAAGTTCAATGGAGTTTAGTCAGGTTGTACGGATAGAGAATTAGCCGCTGGGAAGAGAGAATTTGGTCACATTTTCAAGATATATTTTCACTTCTACTGAAAATATTACTACTTCAGTAGTATTGTACATCTTTTGCCTTTAGATACATTGCCTTTAGATACCAGTACATACTATAACATATCTATCCATTTCATATTGGCACTGATAGATACCAGGGCACAGAAATTTAGGCAGCAAGAACCATAGGAAAATATATTAGAAAAAATATACAAAAGTATGGCTTTAATCCATTAGGAAAAGTTACATTTTGTTAAGGACACATTTGGATGTCATGACTGATCTGCACTGCTGAGGTTTTAGCTTTTCTTGATAAGCCAAACTTCATTGTGTCTGTTCAGCAATTTAAACGGACTATCATAGCCAGCGCTATAATAGACCTTTTCTTGAAAAGGTCTCCCATCCCGCTTCAAACTTTCAGCAAGTGCCAGTATTTCTTCTTGGTTCTTTTTAGCATTGGTAAACCCTCCAAACGATCTGTTAAGAAAAGCAAAAAATAAAGAGTGTCGATACATGTTTGCAACAGCAAAAGACCTTAAAAAAAAAAAACAGCTGCAGAAGCCAAAACAAGACAAAAAGGGAGACAGCTGCATCAGTGTTTTGTAGTTTCTGATGCGTTTCGAGAATCTTTATCGAGATAAAGCTGAAGGTGATATTTATACTTTAATTTACGTTGATGCAACGGGAATCCTTGCAGTATTGCATAAGGAATATTTTACTGCACAGGGATCCAAAGAGATGTAGAAAGCTTGGTCTTCAAGGTCTCCAATGTATATATTATAATCCCCATATGAAAGTTTCCTTGTTGCAGCTGCTTAAACTTCTTCCACATGCAGGAATATCAGCAACAAAGTAGAGATGCTCAACAATGGGAACTTCGTAAGCCACTCTACAAGGAAGTTCACACAAGTTGGTAGTTTCTGTGAGTGCCATGTGAAAAGATAGGACCATAATCAGCTTGCATTTAGGGAGTACTTGCTTGGAGGCGCTGTTTGTGTGAACCAGCATCTCTACATAGAAGCTGTATATATACAGTAGGCATAATTCTCACAACTGGTGGCTTAGAAGTGCTGACGTGATTGTGCCAGTTGGGATGGTACAGTTGCCTCCACGTGAACACAGCCCAGCTAAAGTGTGTTGTGAAATCCTGAGCCTTCTGTGCGGCCTGACAGCAAATATAAACCAGCTCTTAACATGGTAGCTGCCATGTGAGGCTGCTTAATGTAACTTTTATGTGAGAGCAATAACGTGTGGGCCAGTTAGAGGGGTTGTTTAAATGGAAAAAAAGAAATGAGAAAACAAAAAGGGTCTCTGGGTACAAATCTGTGCCTTATATTAGGAAAGTGATAGTGGAATATTTTCCATTAATTCAGGACTAACTGGTTGAACAGCAGTTACAATTTTTACAGCTTTATACAGCAAGTAGATCTGATCAAAATTACACATCAATGAGAGAAATGTCTTCTTCACAACTCTAAAAGCCCCCAAGAATATTTCTGAAACTTCTAGTTTTGGTTTTCTTTAAGACCCCAGAATTCTGTATCTAACTAAACCTGGAAAAAATACATTGTACAACATACTCTAGGGATGGCAGAGAATTCCACCACGGATCTCAGTGAGGCCGAATGCCAGTGCATTTGGCCCCCCGAAATCTGTGGCGGAACGGCCTGCCGCCCCCCCCCCCGCGGATCCCCCCTGGGACAAGGCTTACCTGGGGCGGATGTCCCGGGCGGCGGCTCCAGTGGTGGCTGTGGCAGCTGGTCTTCCGACCGGCTACCACCGCTGCCATTTGCAGTCTTGTCGGTCTTTTTTTTTTTACAAGACGTGATAGGCTACGTAAAGATTTACATAGCCTATCATGGCTGGGTAAAAAAAAACAAACGCGTACGCAAATGGCGGCGGCTACGGCCACCGCCATTTGCGTTCCTTATTTTTGGCCATCTTAGTCTACGTAAATATTTATGTAGGCTAAAACAGCGAATCAAAAAGGGATGCAAATAGCGCCCGCTACGCTATTTGCGTTCCCCTTTATTTTTGCTGTCATAGTCTACGTAAATATTTACGTAGACTAAGACGGCCAAAAATAAGGAACACAAATGGCGGTGGCCGTAGCCGCCACCATTTGCGTACGCATTTGTTTGTTTTTTTACCCAGAGCCCTCCGCGGCCGGAAATCCGGCTGCAGACGGCTCTGGCCTGGGCCTGGCCGGCTGCTCCACAGAGCTGCCGCGGAGGATTCCAGGGGGGGAGGAATGGATCGCCCCCCCCATCGAGGATTCTGGGGGGAGGGACGGAACGCCTCCCCCCCCCATCAACATAATCCACGGAAAGGTGACTTTCGTACATCCCTACATACTTCAGTCATCACAAGGTGGCAGGCAGAAGTTAGCAGACATGCTTTTCCAGGATGAGTGATCAAAGAAATTGTGTTGGTTCTACTGAGAAAATCTTAGGGCCAAGATAGACATTGCACGCCAGATCTATGCTGTTTTTCTCCCCAGTTATTATTTTAAACCCAGAGCACCCTTTGCTCAGGTTCACAACATATTAAGGTTGCTGTGGGGAGGCGGAAGGGAAGCCCCCAAACTCAGGCCAAAGTAACATGCAACTGATACACAATATCTAATTTGACCCTTATATAAGCATTGAATTAAATATGCATACAGATTTATAATCTGTGGGTTGCTGAGACACATGGCCTAATACTTACCTGACAAACACAGTAATGGCTGGTCTGGTTTCAATGAAGACATCTGCCTCTGATGGCTTAGGTGGATTTGCCTGGTGTTGAGATGGCACATAAAAAGAAACAGCTGTGGTGGACTCACAGAATGGGCCAGCACCTGGCTGCACATAGCATGTCACAGGAGCAGTCATATCAATCTTTATTCCTGCAAGAGGCAAGGTCAGGACAGCACTTAACGTGTTACCCAAACATAGGAATGTTTAAACCAAGATGCCGAGGTCTTCACTCTTAGCTCATAGATTAAACAATATTATCAGTTCATGTGGCACTCAAACATTATTAAAATGGCTTAATCCTGGGCTGACAAAGGAGCAGTAAACTTCAAATTAAATATTATTGCAAGCACCAATTATTATTGCAAGCACCAATTATTGCAAGCACCAATATTATCAGTTCATGTGGCACTCAAACATTATTAAAATGGCTTAATCCTGGGCTGACAAAGGAGCAGTAAACTTCAAATTAGATATTATTGCAAGCACCAAGGCCTTCTGCTTGCAGTTTCATCATCAGATGTAGAGAAGCTTTTAGGGATATGGAAAGTTGCTTTATACCGAGTCAGACCATTCGTCCATTCAGTCTACTCCAGGGGTCTGCAATGTTTTTGGCTCGCGCACATTTGGCAATTTGATAAACTGTCCTGGGCAACACCACAAATTGGCTCGTTGGGAGGCATGACAGAGGACAAGTAACCCTACAAAGCAGAGGTGGAGTCTGAACCAAATACACTAAACTCCTTTCAACCCATAGTTTTTAGCACCAACAGAAACCTATTCCACAGAAATCTCAGCTGCTGAAACAAAAATATGTCAATTTAAAAAAGTGGGAGGGGTAGGGTACCTTGATGGGTACAAAGACAGGTATCTGGGGGCACATTGGTGCCAATGGGCACTGCATTGCCTACCTCTGGTCTTGTAGTGGCTCTCTGGGATTTCAGGGAAGGGGTTTTCTATCCCACCTGGATATTGAAACTTGGACCTTTTGCATGCAAAGGGGAAGAAGGAGCGAGGGAGCAGGCAAAGGGAACATCAGGGCCTGCTCCAATTGCCCCCCCCCCCAGGGCTAACTGACATCTATGGCCCTGTGGGGAAGAAGAAGGAACGAGGGAGCAGGCAAGGGGAGCATCAGGGCCTGCTCCAGTTGGACTGCCCCTCCTTTGGGAGATGAGAGGGGGGAACAGGGCCATCCCACCAGCCCTGCTGACAGTCTACCTAATACTTTTTTCTCCCTCTTCCCTCCCCATTGCCTTTTTCCTGTGTGTTGTGTCTTTTTTAGACTGTAAGCCTGCGGGCAGGGTCTGTCTTCAATGTTCATTGATTGTAAGCTGCTCTGGGAGCCTTTTTGGCTGAAGAACGGGATAAAAATACAAAAATTAATTAATTAATTAATTAAATATACTCTATCCCTGAGCTATGGTCGTTCCCTTTGATCACCTGGACTTACTGAAGAGGGGAGTGGGGAGGCTTTAGCCGGCCATGTTTATTATTCCAGTTGTGAAGCACGCAATTAACACTTGCTTTTCTCTGCCCCCAACCAGCATTCCATGCTTTACCACTGCTTCTATATTCCTGATACATTAAAGCAAAACAAGCAAAAACATAAAAACATGAATTGGTCAATGTCTAAAAATCCACAGTTTGTTTGTTTATTTAGTACATATATTTACAATTAAGCAATACATTAATTTAGACCAACCAAAATGCCACAAAAGTGTGTGCAAGCTTTCAGGTTCTCCAGAACTTTTCATCACGCTAGGTGGTATACAAAGCAAGGATGGGACCCCACTTAGCCTGATGAAGTTCTGGGAACTTGAACATTCTTTGGGGGCATTTTGGTTGGTTCAAATAAAGGTATTGCCTTACTTGGGTGGGGGGACAGTTTGCCAACTCGGATAGATAGGATAGATAAGACTCCATGTGAAGTTTTGCATTTAAAACTCACTTAAATTATAACACCACCATGACTCCAGGAATAAAATGGAGTTTGCTTCTGCTGCCCTTATCACCTACCACCACCTCTGCTCTTTTCCCTTCCTCCTGGGAGATGAGCTAATTTCCCTTATGGGGAAGGGGGCTCCCCCCTGCAAGGTCTGGGTGCAGTTGGCAACTGAAACTGCACTCAGACAAAACATTTTTGTTTTGTTTTGCAGCAAAGTAAAAGCAGCAGAGGTGGAGCTTCTGTTCTCGCTGAATGAGTGAACTCTTCTTGGTCACTGAAGCTGATTGAAAGTTTCTTAAAACAATGCTGTTCCAGCACAGTCTTGGGAGACCCTCCTGCTGAGATGAAGGAATAAGCCCCTGCCACTGGTTAGGCTAGACGCAAGATTAACGGACCTCCTATCAATGGTGTCCAACATAAAATAGGACTGTTTGCTGATGATGTAGTTTTATAGTTAGCTTCAACTGAATCTTATTGGCTGTGCAGGAGATAAAATATAAATATGGTTATGTGTCTGGCTTTAAGGTGAATCAATAAAAATCAGAGATTATGCTTATTAGTCTTACTGGGTAGGAACACCATCACCTAAAATCCCAACTTCCACACAAATGGCTTAACAACATTGAAAAATATTTGGGAGTTCACCTGACAACTAATATGAATGAACTTTTCCAGTGCAATTATGAAGGTTTTGTAGTCTGTAAACAAAGGCTTACAGGACTGAAGCAAATAAACCTGTCATGTTAACCAAAATGAATACAAAATATTTATTTTTAACCACTGCCCATATATATTCCTGTTAGGACAATCTGAAGGTGGCAAAGGGTTTTTAATATCTTTATATAGAACTAGCAAACGGACCCAGCTTTGCACGGGTAATAGTCCTTATTTTGATAACACTGAAACCTTCAAGCAAATTTACACAGCTGTTAGAGTTGGTGTCAAGGCAATTGTCCTCCTTCTAAGGGTGTCTCTACATGAGCGATTTGTTGCATGCTCGTGATTGGTCAGTCCCCCATGGAAGTTTGCAGGTCCTTTACATGACGTCTTCAACCTCAAGGACATCTCCCTTTATCCCACTTTCAAAAATATCAGAGATAAGCTGGTAATAAAAGTTAATGGCACCATATCAGCAGTGTGTAATACCAACGTAGCGCTATGAACATGCCGAGGAAGGACTTCCCTTGATTCAAACCATGTGTCTGCCATGTAAATACTTCAGCACATTTCTTGATCACAGGCTGATGAGAGGGAGAAGAGGGTAAAATGCCTCCCTGCAATGAAGGGAGACAGATCTAATCCCTCACCTCACCAAGCTCAGAATCAACATCCTCTGTTCACTCCCAAGTTCACTCCCAACAGGCAAGGGTTGCAGACTTACAGTGAATCTTATGTCTACGCAGAAGTAAGTACCATTGAGTTCTATGGGGCTTACTCCCAAGTAAGTGTGCCTAGGGTTGCAGCCTCAGCGCAATTTTATGTCTACTCAGAAGTAAGTCATAGCTTTCCTGGGGACTGTGAGGAAACAGTACAGCACAAGTTAAGTGACAAAAATAAGGCTCTCCCAGCAGCCCCCGCTGCTTTTCACACATGCCAGGGAGGGAGGGAGGTGCTTCTTCAATTCAAACCATGTATCTGCCATGTAAAGGAGCCCATCGTAATCCCACAAAGAAACCAAAAGCAGAAACCCAGGTAAAGATGTGGGGGGTTTGCTTAATGTAGAAACACCCTAAGCAATCAACAAAACAAAGGCACAAACTTCAAGCTCATTCTGCTTTATTATGCAAATACCAAGCTTTTCCACAATACAGACTCAGTGTAGCTCAAAGACTGCCCTAGGGCCTAAACAGCAAATCCTGAGCGCTCTAAGAGAGATTCCAACAAGGTGGAGGAATTGCCACCAAATTGACAATAGGCATCTACAGCAAGAACCCAAAGGCTGCTTAAGCCCTGCCTTCAGGGTGGTTCCCTTCAGCACTGGCATCTCAAACCACTCCCAAGCTCCGCCCACTTAGCCTGATGGCATGCTCTTGCATCGACCAAGTCGTGCCACTCCTCCTCTCCTGAGGGACTTGTTCCTGAGGGACTTGGTTTCCGGTGAGAGGGGGTGGCAGTGTCTGAGCCTGGCCCAACTGTTTGTCAAGGCCTTAGGAAGAGTCTTCCCTGACTCCTGGGGACTCTTGGGGAATTTCTTCCCCTGCTCTCTGGCCTAACTTTTCTCCTAGCTCCGTCTCTGAATCAGAATTGGAATCATCTGAAACCACAGGGAGCCTGGGCCTAATCCTGACAGTTGAACATATTGTGCCCACCCAATCTGAGTGAAGCCATGCCCACTGACACCCCTAGGCACAGCCCCTGCCATGGTGCACCCCTACAGTCCCCTGAGTGGGGCTGCTGCACAGCAGAGTGAGTCAGGCATATAACTGTTCCTCGACCTACTAAACTGTTGTGGCTTTAAACTGTATGGACTGCAAACTAGTTAGTGCTAGTTAGTGAAGTCTATCTCCAGTGGCTGAAAATCTAACTGCAGGCTTCAACCACATGGACACATTTAAATTAATTAAAATTAATGTGTTTTAAAAGCAAAATAACCCTGAAGTGCACATTCCTAGGGTCCCCCTAGTATACATGCCACATTTCAGGCTTTGCAGCTATGGTGACGATGGACAGACAGACACACATCCTCTTATAGGATTATAAATAATCATATGGTTAAAATGTATGGTTAAAATCTGCTCACTGCTGTACTGAATCATCACGCCAAGTTTGACTGAAATTGATAAAATGGTACTGAAGCAGGAAATCTTTAAAAATTTGGATTGGCCGCCATTTTGTTTCAAGATGGTGGACAAAATTTTCACTATGCCCAAAACTATTCCAGATAGAGGTAGAACAAATCCTGAAAGTTACATAACAATTGGATGTACGGTTTTTGAGTCCATCGAGGACATACAAACAAACATACATAAATAATAACAAACACTCCAGATTACCATCTAAAACTCTGAAATGGCTGCTGAGAAGGGAGGGTTGAATGTTCCAGATCTGCAGATATATTACAAGGGCACAGGATATTTCAGTATGTTGTAACTAAGCAATCATGCAGATGGTCAGATGTAAAACAAATGTATGTGAATAGTCACACCTTAGAAGAAGTGGTATTGATGAGAAAGAAGTAAAAAAGCACTTCTATTAGTAACAATCCTTTTGGTGTCCATTTGAAGGTTTAGGACAAGTGGTGCAATATCCTAGCACTGGCTATTTCCCCTACTTTTGCAGGGCAAGATTTCTTCTCTCCAGGGAAAGTTCCTGGGTCATTTTGGGTGTGGAAAGAAGTTCTTTTCAGTAGGTTCTATGATGCTGTAAAGTGTAAATGAAAGTGGGATGATGTCTAAACAAGGAACAAAAGATAGTGTGCATTTGCACTGGTCTCAGTATTTGCAATTACAGCGCTTGAACTTTTCACCAGAATTATGTACATATTTATTTAACAAAGAACCAGCTTTGAAACACTTCTAGCACAGAGCAGGTTGCCCTAGGCATGTTATTTCCCAGCTACATAAAATTTGGTGTTGTAAGGCCCCAGGCCTGAACCAAGCTATCAGTGGTTTTAGAGGGACTTAGATGATCCATAATGCTCTCTGACTTTGATTCAGTTGGCAGGCTGTTTTCCTAACAGGCCTCTTGATTTACCAGGATGAGTCAAAGGTCAATAGTGCGGCCTCAGCACATTCCATACTAACAAGCTAGAGGGTCTTATCAGGATGTGCCTGGGAAGTGAAGGTTGTTTGCCTTAAAGCAAACAGGTGTCTATAGTGGGAAAGTTTGGATTGTTTTCCTTCTGACCAAGCATTGTTAGTCTATGCTGGGAATTAACACCTGCTGTTGTCATGCTGCCTCACTGCTAACATGTATGGTATAAAACCCATTTTACCCCATGGCTCTGGGTTCAGAGAAGCTGTCTGATCCAACCATTGGGTATGCCTGTCTGCTGTAAGTTACTCAATAAAGTACTCCTTGTAAGTAAACCTGGATTTGATTTATCACTATCTCGGCACCTCTAAATTAAGAGATCGAAGCCTACTGCAGGAGCAATACAGGTGTTCTTATTATGGGGAAAATAATCCATCTTTTGTCAAAAAGTGGAAGAGATATTTATCAACTAATGTAGAATAAAAGGTTTTAGACAGAATATGGGCTTCTAAGCTCTCAAATCCACATCCTTGAATATTACAGAGGTTGTCTTTGAAATGATTCCATGGTGGTACCTAACACCCCAGAAAATCTAAATTATGTATAAGCAATTCACAAAGTATTGCTGGAAAAGATGTGGCAAAAAGAGCTCATACATGTGAAGTTGGTGCTAGTGTCCTAATATACAAAGATACTGGGGATATCTTGCAAATATATTAAGGAGAGTTGCATATATTAAGAAACTTACCAGGCATTTATTCCCTTTGATCCTATGACTGTCTTGTTGGGTATTATGGACAAGTAAGCTATACCACAAATGTGAAAGGAGCCGATTACCCTTCTTTTAATAGCAGCAAAGTTCCACATTGCAGCAAAACTGAAAAATAAAAATCACCCTACTATCCAAGGATGGTATGATAAAATATGAAAAATATTACCTGCATTACTTATTCTAAAATGTAATTTAAAATATCTATAATAAAGATTATTTTTAAAAAAGAAATGGGCGGAGTAATCCTATGGCTCCCAAACTTGGGGAGCTACAACTGCAGAGGAGGAGACCCAAATGTGCATCTTCCCCCCACCCCCTCACAGCCACCATGGAAAGCTCCACAGCAACTTCCGAGGCAACAACTATGACCTCAGAAGAGATATCGGAGAAGGAGAAAAGGGGTTGGGATTGTCAGGGTGGAAACTGAGCCAATAGAGCCCCAGAGCAGTTCTGATTCTGAGGAGGAACAGCAATCCATGGGAGAGGAGCTTGCTCATCTCTCACAAGCACAGCAGCTGGCAGAGATTCCTCCTGCCAGCATTCCTGGGATAGATAGTGTCCCTGGCAGTGAGAAAGCACTGGAGGGGGGCTTGCTGGACACTCGGCGCAGACGCATGGAGCGATGACAGATGGAGGGCGCAGAAAGGAGGTGTAGTGCTCGTTTGGCGCGCAAACAACGGTCGCGTCCCGAGGACCCAAGGGAAAGAGGGAGGATCTCTCCCTAGCCCATAAGTTCAGGGTCTTCCTGTGATTCTCCTTCAAACGGGGACTAACTGCCTTACCTGGAGCTTAGGCTACTCTGCTATCTTTCCCCAGTGATGTTCCTTGCTTTGGCACTAGCGATTAGTATTCTGAAAGAGTCATAAAGGAATAAAGTCTCGGAAAGAATTCCTCGTCGTCTGTGTCCTGAGTTGGCTATTGGTGGGGACTGCAAGAGGCAGCTAGGGGGCTCCTGACAGCTTGGTCCCCGTTCCTCTTTTTTTTCCTCTCTGCTCCTACTGACTCTGGAGGCTGCCATGGACCTGGCAGTGCAAGCTCTCGTGCAAGAGAACCAGGCTCTTCGTGATCAAGTGGCTCAACTGATGACTGCCGTACAGAGTCTGCAAGCTGCGGTTCACCCCCCCACCTCTGATTCCCCCCCCCCCCCCGCCGCAAGTACCCGGTGGCTCTGCCAGAGAAGTTTTCTGGTGAGAAAGGCCTTTTTCAGATGTTCCGGGCCCAATCGGAGCTGTACATGCACCTACGACCTGAGGATTTCCTGACAGAACAGGTTCATGTGGGCTTCATCATTAACCTACTTTCAGGCGTGGCAGCTAAATGGGCTTTGGGACTTCTTCTCGCTAATGACCCCCTGCTTGGGGACTATCAAGGTTTCATGACAGCGATGGCCAGCTTTTTCGGTGACCCCTTGCGCACGCAGATGGCTTCTCAGGAGATTCGCCGCCTCAGACAGGGCAAGGACTCAGTTTCCAGCTACGCGACAACTTTTCGCTTGCTGATGCAGGATTTACAGTGGAATGATGCCGCGCTGGTGGCTCAGTTTTTGGACGGATTGAATGACAAGATCTTGGATGAGTTGGCACTCACGCCTAGCCCGCCTACTCTGGAGGACCTCATCCAGACCCGCCTCCAGATAGATAGTCCGTAGGGGCGCTGGCAGACCTGGAGGGGCGCCAGGGGCCGAGATTTCCCTCCTCCCATTCCCCCACGTTTCCTGCCCCCTCCCCCCCGCACCTGCGGTGGAGGCGGAGGAGACCCCGATGCAGCTGGGAGCTACTCGAGCCCCGCTGCCGCTGGAGGAACTAGAACGGTGGCGCGCGGAGCGCCGATACTTTTGGTGTGGAAAGCTGGGACATTTCGCCAAAACCTGTCGCGCTAGACCCTTCCTCCTCTCCCTCCTTCTTGTCCCCAGGCCTGGCTAGGCTGCCCCCCAAGCCTGTTGGGGGTCTCCAGTGTGGGGGTCGGTTCCCCACCATGTGAGTGCCTTCCGCAACCCCCCCATCTGCTATTGCATGTTCACTTCCGCTCCTCCCAGTGGGGTGGGGTGGAGGCCCTAGCTTTAGTGGACTCTGGGGCTACGACCAGTTTCATGGATGAAACGTTCTCTCTCTTCCACAAGATTCCTACCCTGCCTCTTCCTGCCCCCTTGGCAGGGGAGACCATCTATGGGCGTCCTTTTTCTTTGGGTGCAGTGACCCGGATTACAGCTCCACTCACTCTGCTTTCCCAGTCCCATGTTGAGCAGATTCAGTTTCACTTGGCCAAGGTTCCCCAATACCCAATTGTGCTAGGTGTTTCCTGTCTCTCTAAGCATAATCCTCAGATTTCTTGGGGGCTTCAGCAAGTGGAGTTTGCGTCTCCCTACTGCCGGGAGCATTGCCTCCTGACCGAGGCGTCAGTCCCAGACCAGGCCTTAACCCTTTCCTCCCCCTCCTCGTCTGCTTCTGGCAATTCTTCAGCTACCGTGATCCTCCCAGAGAAGTATGCAGCTTTTTGGGATGTTTTCGACAAGAAGGAGGCCGACCAGCTCCCCCCCCTCCGCCCTTTTGACTGTGCCATTAACCTCATTCCTGGGGCGACCATCCCTGCTGGCTGGCTGTATTCAATGTTGGAGCCGGAGCTTCGAGCTCTGTGGGAGTTTTTGGACACAAACCTCAGACGTGGCTTCATTCGCCCCTCCTCCTCCCCCGACCGCACCCCTACCATGTTTGTGTGCAAGAAATCGGGTGAACTCCACCCGGTGCATGATTTCAGAGCTTTGAATTCGGTCTCGATCCCCGACAAGTACCCCCTCCCCCTCATACCGAAGATGCTGGAGCGCCTGGGGTGAGCCAAGATTTTCACAAAGTTGGACTTGCGTGGCGCCTACAATCTGATTCACATCCAGGAGGGGGATGAGTGGAAGACCTGTTTTGGCACCAGGTACAGAGCGTATGAATACCTAGTGATGCTGCTTGGGTTCGCCTGCGCCCCCCCATGTTTTGGCGTTTTATGAATGCCATCTTCCAGGACAATTTGGACACTTTCCTCATTGTGTAACTCGATGATTTACTTATATTTTCTGAGGACCCCCACGCCCATCAGCACCATGTCTCCGCCATCCTCCAGCGCCTCCGCGAGCACCACCTTTATGCCAAGCTGGAGAAATGTGCGTTTGACCTAACCTCTTTGGACTATCTCGGATACATTATCTCAGCTGATGGTATCAGGATGGATCCTGCAAAGGTCCAGGCTGTCCTCTCCTGGCAGGCTCCATCCACCAAGAAGGACTTGCAATGTTTTCTGGGTTTTGCAAATTTTTACAGGAAGTTCCTGCCCAGCTTTGCTCGGCTGACATCTCCTCTCACGGACCTCCTTAAGGGCAGGAAATCTCCTTTTCATTGGACAGCAACTGCCCAACAGGCTTTCGAGGAGCTCAAGAAGCTTTTTAGTTCTGAGCCGATCCTGTTACATCCCGACCTGAGGAAGCCTTTTGTAGTGCAAACTGATGCCTCTGACTTTGCGGTGGGGGAGGTGCTTTTTCAGCCAGATCAGGTGGGCGGCGGGTTGCAACCCTGCGCCTACCACTCCAGGAAGCTGAACATGTCTGAGAGGAATTATATCATCTGGGAGAAGGAACTGTTGGCCATCAAGTCTGCTTTGGAGACTTGGTGTCATCTTCTGGAGGGGGCACAGCACCCAGTCAAAGTTAGAACCGACCATCACAACCTGGAACATCTTCAGACTAGGAGTGCACGAAAGCCACTTACCTGGTCTCGCAGCTTGCTTTGTGGTGGGGGGGAGGCGCTTCGCTGCTCCCCCCGAAGTTCAGGCCGGGGGGGGGAGGCTTCCCGCCTCGCCCGGCCGAAATTCAGGCTGGGGGGGAGGCTTCCCGCCTCGCCCGGCCGAAATTCAGGCCAGGGAGGAGGCGCCTCGCCCGGCCACGAAATAAAAAGTAAAAAAAAAAAACGCCCCCGTGATAGGCTACGTGACGATTAACGTAGCCTATCAAGGCTAGATCTGCAAAGTCAGCCGTGATAGGCTACGTTAATCGTCACGTAGCCTATCACAAGTGACTTAAAAAAAAAAAAAGCGCGTACGCAAATGGCGGCCCCCATAGGGAGCCGCCATTCGCGTTCCTTATTTGGTCGCCGTAGTCTACGTAATCTTTACGTAGACTACAGCGACCAAATAAGGAACGTGAATGGCGGCTCCCTATGGGGGCCACCATTAGCCGTACGTGCTTTTTTTTTTTTAAAGTCACCCGTGATTTACGTAGCCTATCACGGCTGACTTTGCAAATCTAGCCGTGATAGGCTACGTTAATCGTCACATAGCCTATCACGGGGGCGTTTTTTTTTTTTTTTAACTTTTATTGGAATGGCGGCGGCGGCAGCCGGTCAAAAGACCGGCTGCCACCCCCGCCCCTGACGAAGACCTGAGGAACCGCCGCTGGGACCTGCCGCCGGGAGGGACATTCGGGAAAGGTAAGTCCCGTCCCGGGGGGCGGGGGGTGGAGAATTTCTCCCCAAAACTACTTCGGGGGGCCAAACACGTTGGCACTCGGCCCCCTGAAGTTTCGGGGAGAAATTCTCCCCCATCCCTACTTCAGACAGCCCGTGCCTTAAACCAGCAGCAGATTAGGTGGTCGCTTTTTCCCCCCCGGTTCCACCTTAAGATTTGCCATGTGAAGGCCTTCGACAACCTACAAGCAGATGCTCTTTCTCATAACCTGGACCTCCAGCCAGGGGATGAGGGAAATCCCCCCCCCCTCTGATTCTTCCCCCCCAGAGCCTGGTGGCAGCTGCGGTGCCTCACTCTTGGGAGGAACGTATTCACTCTGAACAGGCTCAGGATGCTTTTGTCTGCACAAAAGTGGAGGAATTGGGGCTACCCTCTGGCCTCCCCCACTCTACCCCCTTCTCTTTGCGAGGTGGCCTGCTTTACCATTCCGGCCGGGTCTATGTGCCTTCTAGACCCCTCCATGAGAAGATCCTCCATCAGTGCCATGACTCCCCCACCGCTGGGCATTTTGGCTTTGCCAAGACCCTGCACAGAGCGATGCGGGATTTTTGGTGGCCTCATGTGTGTCGGGACGTCAAGACCTATGTCGCCTCCTGCCCAACCTGCCAGCGGGCGAAGGCCCCCTCAGGCAAGCCCACAGGCTTGCTTCACCCCCTGCCTTCACCCTCAGGACCTTGGAAACTGCTCTCCCTTGACTTCATCACTGACTTGCCTCCCTCACACGGTAAGACCACCATTCTGGTGGTGGTGGATTTGTTTTCTAAGATGGCCCATTTCATCCCCTGCTCTGGGCTGCCCACAGCCAGGGAGATGGCAGAGCTGTTTTTGGCGCATGTTTTCCGGCTCCACAGATGGCCCGAGGGTCTCATTTCAGATAGGGGGGCCCAATTCACTGCCCATTTCTGGAGGGAGCTACTTAGGCTTCTCCATGTGACGCTCCGCCTTTCCTCCGCCCACCATCCACAGATGGACAGTCAGACCAAGCGCACCAATGCAACTCTGGAGCAATATTTGCACTGTTATATCAATTACCAGCAAGATGACTGGTTTCCCTTGCTGCCTCTCGCAGAATTTGCTTATAACAATGCCTGCCATGCGTCCACCTGGCAAACTCCATTTTTTGCCAATTTTGGTTACCACCCCAAGGCTTTCCCGTCCACCTTAGCTCCCTCTTTGGTGCCGGCGGCCCATAACTTTTTAGAGGAGTTGCAAGCGGTACACCACCTCTTCCGGGACTCCCTCGAGCAAGCCAAGACAGCCTACAAAGCCTCTGCAGCCTGGCGGCACCAGCCGGGTCCGTCTCCGCAACTGGGGAACTGGGTTTGGTTTTCCACCCAATACCTCCCCTCTCACTCGCCTGCAAGGAAGCTCGCACCTCACCGCACGAGGCCTTTCCAGATTACGGCCCAGATTAACCCTGTTGCTTTTCACCTGGCTCTCCCCCCCTCCATGAAGATCCATCCTGTTTTTCATTGGTCCTTGCTGTCCCCCCTGGTTTCTGGCGACCCTCATCACTTGGCCGGCTCCCCCTCTGCCGCCAGTGCTGGTGGAGGGGGAGGAGGAGTTTGAGGTCACGGAGATTCTGGACGCCCGCCTTTCTCGCGGCCGCCTGCAGTATCTGGTGGACTGGAAGGGGTATGGGCCAGATGAGCAATCCTGGGAACCCGCAGAAAATGTGCATGCTGCGTTGCTGCTGAGGCGCTTCCACCAGCTGTACCCCCACAAACCCGGGGCCCCAGGGGAGGAGCAAGAGGGGGGGGCCTCATGGGAGCAGGGATGATGTCAGGGTGGAAACTGAGCCAATAGAGCCCCAGAGCAGTTCTGATTCTGAGGAGGAACAGCAATCCATGGGAGAGGAGCTTGCTCATCTCTCACAAGCACAGCAGCTGGCAGAGATTCCTCCTGCCAGCATTCCTGGGATAGATAGTGTCCCTGGCAGTGAGAGAGCGCTGGAGGGGGGCTTGCTGGACGCTCGGCGCAGACGCATGGAGCGACGACAGATGGAGGGCGCAGAAAGGAGGTGTAGTGCTCGTTTGGCGCGCAAACAACGGTCGCGTCCCAAGGACCCAAGGGAAAGAGGGAGGATCTCTCCCTAGCCCATAAGTTCAGGGTCTTCCCGTGATTCTCTTTCAAATGGGGACTAACTGCCTTACCTGGAGCTTAGGCTACTCTGCTATCTTTCCCCAGTGCTGTTCCTTGCTTTGGCGCTAGCGATTAGTATTCTGAAAGAGTCATAAAGGAATAAAGGAATAAAGTCTTGGAAAGAATTCCTCATTGTCTGTGTCCTGAGTTGGCTATTGGCGGGGACTGCAAGAGGCAGCTAGGGCGCTCCTGACAGGGATAGTGATGGTGAGGGTAGAGAGGAAAAGAGGCCTGGATCCACTCTATCCAAGACCCTCTCTGTTACTATCCCTGCCCAGAAGCTGGTAAGCAAGCTACAAGGGCTGAGAGCCCCATCTAGCTGAACGTTTTTTAAATGGAGGATGGAGAGGCTGTAAAAGCCTCTGCCCTCTTCCCACCCTGCCTGCAAGGCTTTGGATAGACAGAGGGCTCCAAGATAGGAGGCCTCTATTGAGCAGCAATGGCATAGGATTGTGCTCATAATGATTTAAAGCAGGCACAGATAGTTTCTTCTATAACTGCCCTTGCCACTTTCAGTTCATATGTACCAGTGTCAAAGTCTATGGGAGAGGGGAAAATGGGCTCTGCAAAGGCCAAGCAGAAGCCAGGGCTTTGCAGTGTTGATTGATTGGCCCCCATGATGTCAACGAAGAACAAACAGCCTATCTGAAGAGGAGAAGAAATACTTACAGCTGAAATAGTATTGGATTTGGATTTCCTGGTATACACATCTGTCTTTTCAGTTGCAAAGACTGGAGTAAACGAGACTCACATTTACTGTGAGTTCTGCTTTTGTATTATGTCTGTGTTTAGCCTAAGTCTGCTTCCCCTACACAAACGTTCTGCCCTCAAACTGGCCTTTGGGTAAGCAGCCATATGACACCTAACTACTAACTACCAGCTAACTGTGGGTTATTTAACCTATGATGAACCTATAGAGCCAGTTTGCACAACACGGTCAGGACATCATGGGTTATTTAACCCACAATGAGACGCATGAGGCCACCATTTTTAATATGCAACCCCCCGATCTGGGTGATTGGGGGGTTGCACTAAGTCATGTGAACCCAGCCTCTAACTGAAGGTTATGCAAGAGTTGTTTAATCCTTGAATAACTCACAGTGGCCAGATTAGCATAACACAATGCAACCCATGATAACTCACCATGTCATGTGAACCGGGTCCTAGTGTCTGGGTTCAGATGTCACGTAGCAACCCCTGATCAGGCTGATCAGGGGTTGAATATTCAGAATGCCTGCAGAATGCATCTGGCATGCACCATGTCAAATTGTGGCTTAATTAACCCACAATATGCCACCATTATGTGTGAGCCAGGTCAGTGTGGGGCTGCACAGGCCAGGGAATATGCTTTGACTGACTGAATATGGCTGTGTGGTTTCTGCTATTAGGGCAATATTGGAGAAATCCCCTTGAACTGAGTAACATACTATTATAATTGAAAGGTGCAACTGAAACTTGGTGGGATGACTCCCATGACTGGAATACAGCAATTGAAGGATATAACTTGTTCAAAAAGAACAGGAGGAACAGAAAGGGATGTGGAGTTGCACTATATGTAAAAAATATATTTATTTGCACAGAAATACAGGAGGATGAGCTTGGTAGCCCCATCGAGAGCATCTGGGTTAAAATAAATGGAGCAAAGAATAAAAGGAACATGGTGGTCAGAGTCTACTACCGGCCACCCAATCAAGGAGAAGACAAGGATGAAACTTTTGAAAAGCAAATTGCCAAGGTTTCAAGCAAGCATGATGTAGTAGTAATGAGGGACTTCAATTTCCCCGATATTTGTTGGGAGACAAATTCTGCAAAACATGGCCCCTCCAAGAAATTCCTGATTTGTGCTGCTGATAACTTCCTCCTACAGAAAGTGGAGGAAGGAACTAGAGGATCGGCTATCCTTGACTTGATCCTAACCAATAGAGATGACTTAGTGGATAAAGTAGCAGTTACAGGAACTCTGGGGGAAAGTGACCATGTTATACTTGAGTCCTTTACAAAGGAACCAAAAGCCGAGTGTAGCCAAACGTGTACCCTGGATTTTAAGAAAGCCAATTTTAATAAAACCAGAACAATGATAAGTAAGGTCCCATGGCAAGCAACTCTAATGAGAAAAGGAGTCCAAGATGGGTGGGAGTTTTTAAAAAAGGAAATTCTCAAGGCACAAATACAAACAATTCCAACAAGAAAAAAAGGAGGAAGACAACAGAAGAAGCCAATGTGGCTTCACAAAAAGCTTAGAGATTACCTGAAAACAAAAAAGGACACATATAGGAAGTGGAAAGAAGGCCAAGCTACAAAGGAAGAGTACAGGCAGGTAGCACAGAATTGCAGGGATGGTGTCAAGAAGGCTAAAGCTGAGAATGCGCTGAAGTTAGCAAGGGATGCTAAAAGCAACAAAAAGGCTTTCTTCAGATACATGCATAGTAAAAGGCAGAGGAAAGAAATGGTAGTTCAGCTATTAAATAAGGATGGCAAAATGATAACAGATGATAAGGAAAAGGCAGAAGTGCTCAATTTCTACATTGGCTCAGTCTTCTCCCAAAAGAGGGTCTATGACTCCCCTGGCAAAGGCGAAGTACAGGCTGAAGGGGCAGGATTGCAGCTTGAGATTGATAGGGATATGGTTAAGGAACACCGAATTACTTTGAATGAGTTCAGATCTCCATGGCCAGATGAACTGCATCCTAGAGTAATAAAGGAACTGGCAGAAGAACTCTCAGAACCACTGCCTATTATCTTTGAGAAATCATGGAGGATGGGTGAAGTACCAGATGACAGGAGGAGGGCTAATGTTGTCCCTATCTTCAATAAGGACAAAAAGGAGGAACCTGGGGACTACAGACCAGTCAGTCTGACATCCCAAGGAAAATTCTGGAGCAGATTATAAAGCAATCAGTCTGTAAGCACCTTGAAAACAATGCAGTGATTACTCGAAGCCAACATGGATTTGTCAAGAACAAATCCTGCCAGACTAATCTGATCTCATTTTTTGATAGGTAACCTCCCTTGTAGACTGCGGGAATGCTGTGGACATAATATACCTTGACTTCAGCAAAGCTTTTGACCAAGTGCCCCATGGTATCCTGATTAGCAAACTAGCTCAAAGTAGCCTAGATGAAACAACGATCAGGTGGATCCACAGTTGGCTACCGAATCGGATTCAAAGAGTGCTTACCAATGGTATCTTCTCAAACTGGGGAGAGGTAATGAGCAGGGTATCACAGGGCTCAGTCCTGGGCCCAGTGCTCTTCAACATTGTTATTAATGACTTGGAGGAGGAGGTGCAGGGAATGCTAATCAGATTTGCAGATGACACAAAATTGGGTGGGATAGCTAATACCCCAGAAGACAGAAACAGAATTCAAAGTGATCTTGATAGGCTGGAGTGCTGGGCAGAAAACAACAGAATGACATTTAATAGGGATAAATGCCAAGTTCTGCACCTAGGAAAAAGAAACCAAATGCACAGTTGCAAGATGGGCGATACTTGGCTCAACAATACTACAAGCGAGAAGGATCTTGGAACTGTGGTAGGTCAGAAGCTGAATATGAGCCAACAATGTGATCTGACTGCAAAAAAGGCAAATGCTCTTTTGGGCTGCATTAATAGAAGTATAGCTTCCAAATCCCGGGAAGTACTAGTTCCCCTCTACTCAGCACTGGTTAGGCCTCATCTGGAGTACTGTGTCCAGTTCTGGGCGCCACACTTTAAGAAGGATGCAGACAAACTGGAAAAGATTCAGTGGAGGGCAACGAAGATGATCAGGGGACTGGAAACAAAGCCCTGCGGGGAGAGACTGAAAGAACTGGGCATGTTTAGCCTTGAGAAGAGAAGACTGAGGGGAGATATGATAGTGCTCTTCAAGTACTTGAAAGTTTGTCATAGAGAGGAAGGCCAGGACATCCCAGGGTGCAGGACATGGAATAATGAGCTCAGGTTACAGGAAGCCAGATTCCAGCTGATCTTCAGGAAAAATGTCCTGACTGTTAGAGCAATACGACAATGGAATCAATTCCCTAGGGAGGTAGTGGGCTCTCCCCCACCGGCGGCATTCAAAATGAAGCTGGACAGCCATCTGTCAGGGATGTTGTGACTTGGATTCCTGCACTGAGCAGGGGGTTGGACTCAATGGTCTTATAGGCCCCTTCCAACCCTACTATTCTATGATTCGATAATAAATAAAATATTTCAGTTTTTTATAGAAACACCTGTATTCATGAGCACCTTTTTTCTTAACTTACCATCTTTATGCTCATTTCCCTTTCATCATTAGAGTCCTTGCAGTCCCACTAGCAAACTTAACATCTGACAAACCAACAGAAGGGTTGTATTCTTTAACTCCTCTTCCTCTGGCCCAAAGAAGGACTCGATCCAGAGAATATAATAAAAGTCTCTCAGAAGAGTCCACATAAGCTGCAGAACCCACACATTTTCCATCCATGTGGTGGAATATTTACTAGAAATATTTACATCCTGCAATGTTAGTCCAGACACTTTAATTGCTGCTTAACAACAACAACAAAAATACATTCTAGAATAATTTATATGATACATCTGAGAAACTAGCCCATTTCAGTAACAATGAAGTTCCTGAAGTCCTAGTATTTGTGTTTTCTCTCCTAAATGGAGGAGATTGATGGCAAGGAAACATTGTAATATAAGCAGAGCAAAATATGTCCTACCTTTTTCATTCTTGCCCTTAATATAATTAAAGAGCTTCATGAAACCAGTATTGATAGCTGAGTCCCAGTCCACAGTTTTGACGGATGTGCACACCCATTTGGCCGGTTCATACTGTCGAATTTCATAATCGGTAGCCTTATCAAAGACATGGGAGACAAATCAAAACATTGTTACCTAATTGTTTTCATACTATAAAGTTTGAATACTTGTTAATAAATTCATTAAAAGTGGAGCGAGAACAGCAACCAAGAAACATTAAGTTATATCGTGTTCCCTATTAGCTCTAGATAGAGCTTTTAAACACGTCCCCCATCACTTTTCTCAATTTTATCTCAAAGGCTTTTACCATTGCTATAATGCAGCCAGGTCCTATACTACACAGACTGAGAGTCTAGGACCAAACTAGACATCACACGCAGATGAATGTTACAGTTTGCTAATGTTCTGTTTTTTAAAAATAAAAACTAGCCACGAGAAGCTGTAATCCAGAGCAAAGGAACTGGGAAGAATATTTCATGGCTTTGCTGTGTAGGTCAGCAGTAATCCTAAGTAAGTGTTAATTGGATTGAAGCTCTAATGTGGTAATATTCTACTGACAGATACTCAAGAACAGTCACCAAAGCTTTGGCTAGTTATCAATATTTGAAATTCAGCCTTCCCTGACAACAACTCATCACATGCATACTTTTAATAATGCCTGCTGGAATGTATCTCTGGGCTGGTTGCCTCTCTACCTGCTTGCTCAGTTGGGCCTTTTCCAACAGCACTGTCTGTGATGCATTAGAAGAAAGTGGCTGAGGGCTTCTCCACACAGGGCTTTTATCCTGCTATTGAGATTGGTTACGCATGGAAGTTTGTGGGTCCTTTACATGACATCGTCAACTTCCAAGGTGTCTCCTGCACTAAATGAACTTTATCCCATTTTTAAAATGATCCTAGATAATGAGCTATCAAATTACAGCATGTGGAGTTCTTGTGAAAAGAAGAACTCTCACAATAAGAGGAACTAGACCACAGCACCATCTAGTGGCTGTATAATGAAACTTACAGAACAATGCAGATAAGGGGGGAAAGGAGGGGGGAAGGGTAGCACACAAAAAGGGAGTCCAGCATGATCCTGCATTTAAAACTGAAGCAGGAAGCCCCAGTAAAGTTGTGGGATTTTAGCCTGGTGTAATAATGCTCTAAATAAGTCACTCCAGGCCAGAAGCTTTTAAGCAACACTGACAAGGCATCTACTCAGAAAAAGGGAATAGTGGCGCAGAGTGGTAGGCGACAGTATTGCAGCCGAAACTCTCCCCATGACCTGAGTTCGATCCCAGCAGAAGCTGGGTCCCAGGTAGCTGGCTCAGGTCGACTCAGCCTTCCATCTTTCCGAGGTCGGTAAAATGAGTACCCAGCTTGCTGGGGGAAAGGTAGTCACGACTGGGGAAGGCAATGGCAAACCACCCCGCTATAGTCTGCCATGAAAACGCCAGCAAAAGCGGCGTCCCTCTAGGAGTCAGCAATGACTCGGTGCTTGCACAGGAGGAAACTTTCCTTTTTCTGGGGGAACAGCCAAAGGGATTGCCCCCCCCCCACCTCCCCAGCATTTGCCGCTAGAGGTGGCTGCTTCATGCTGCCTAGTGTAGGACCAGTTCCGGAGACATCCAGTCCTTCACAGGAAAGAGTGGAGGACAGCAACATGGGACGTAGAACATCAGTCCGGAAAAAGACTACATTACATCGCTTTTGTTGGAAATGGGACAAAACTGTTTACATTCTCCCTTAACAAGGTTCAGGCTTCATGGCAATAGCTGTACCATTTCTAGTGGCAGTTGCACTAGGGAACCAACCATGTTTGAACCCCTGCTCCAGTGTCTCACTAATGTTCAAAGGAGCAATCACTGGGATTAGCTCTACAATCTGTTTTCATGAGTCAGTTCAGGAACATGTGGACAATTCCTTTACTCCTGTGCAAATCTCCTCTCTCTCATTCACTACTCAGATAATCAATCCCCACACATCTTGGATTAGATGGGAGGTCTCCCTTCACTCATTTAAGACATTTAAACACTGGTCACCTGGTTTGGCAGCGCTGTCCATTTGGGCATCTCCAGCCCAGTAGAAAAGAGTGCTTGTTTTATAGTCTTCAGCATCCTGGATAAAGGAAAGGAACACAGTTATAGTAGCACCTCCACACACTAGGTTGCATTTTTGTGTGAATGTCTGTGAGCTCAAGTTCTGGTCCTGAAAAAAACCCCTGGGCTAAGTATATGCTCAGAGGCCCCCTCTCCCTTAATTGTAAGAGTGTGTTGCATCCCCCTTCCCCTGTCACTTGTCTGCAGCAGCTTCCAGTTGGTGGACCTCAGGGTTCCAGTAGAAAACAAAATTAGATTCTGCCCATCCCTGGAGTAGCATATTCCAGCCTTCCACAACCAGGTGCCCTCCAGATTTTTGGACTACACCTTCCCGAATTCTTGACCATTACCCATGCTACCTAGGGCAGGTGGGCGCTGAAGTCCAAAATACCTGGAGAGCACCAAATTGAAAAAGGCTGATAGCGTTGATACCTTTGTATTCAACAGAGGCTCTGTGCATTGAATAGCTTGAGGGTACGTACAAACTCAAACCGGCGCAGCGTTTTCCCTGTACGGAGACGCAGCGTTGGACAAGGTTGCGCCTGTTGACTTTCGGCTTGTTACGCCGCTGTTAAAGGCGCAGATTCAAAGCCTCCCCTCCCTCGCTCCCGCACTCACCTCCCGCCTTGCTTGCGGTCGATACCTTCCGAAGCAAGCCTTTCCTCCTTTCCCCAGCCCAGAAACTTGCATAAGGCAACAGCGCCTTGTGTAGTAATGGCATTTGACGCGCTATCCGTGAGAAACACCCTTGGGCGGCGCGGTGGGGCGGAGCTGCCTCGCCCAGGCTGGAAAGGAGGGAGACAACCCCCCAGCCCCATCTCCCGCCTTCGAAACGTTGTGGAAAAGAGACGCTGACGGCGTTTGGAGTGGGGGGCACTTGCCTTCACCGCGAGTCAGCCCACGGGAAGGGCTGTGATTGGCTGCGCTGAAGCGGCGGCAAGGCACGGGGGCGGCGGGTGATTCAAGGGGCAGCCGGCCTCTGCGAAGGGGTGGGGCTGTTTTGCTTGGTGGGGTGGGCGGGAAACGCGCTCTTTTCCTCGCCCTGCTGCAGTGGTACTCGGTGTCAGATGTCGCTTGTTGTGCTGGCACAGCGGCCCTGGCGGATGAAAGAATGAGCTAATGGCATATTGTCATATGCCCAAAGAGGGAGGGCGAGCAGAGATGAAAAGGACCCTTTGAAACAGAAGGAATTGGTATGTCTCTCTTCTCTTCGCTCCCACACCATTACACTGCCTTTTTGTGAGGAAATATTAGACCCATAAGTGGTGCTGCTATTATCAGTACTACAGAATGCACGGGGGCGCGTTTTGCGTCGGACGCGCGTTTCTCGCATTCTAAGGCACCTCTTGTGACTGAAAGGCAGAAGAAAGTTGTCCATAGTAGCCCGCAAAGGAAGCAGAAATACAGAGGCAACTCCCAGGGTGTTCCACAAAGTCTTCAGTTTAGTTTAAATTTAACTCTTGAATTAAGTGTTTGGTGAACTGCGGACTAGCTTTCCGCAGTGCCACTTCACACGCTTTACATGGCAACCCAAACAGTGCACTGAGGTTATGCTGGTGTTTGACATAGGGTGCTTCCAGGCAGAGGGCTCCTAGCGTGCTACAGAGTGAAAGCCGTTGTGGACGCTTGCTCCATCTTTTCCTCCTTAACAGGTTTTTTTTGAGGGACGGGGTAAGAAAAAGAAGAAGAGATGAGAAAACACAGGAGGGTTATAAATGGAAGAAGATTAATTCCTATAAAATTCCACATTTGAGGCAGGGCAGTTGTAGGATAAAAGCCTTGTCCGGAAGCAGCCATAGTCCACACATAAGATGCAAAAGGGACATTTTTCACCCCCAAACATGCAATGTGAATATACCAAAGTCCTGCAGCAGGCAGTCAACGCTCCCTGGCGCATGTCTCCTCACATTTAGGGATGTGCAGTATCTCCGCACATTATGAATGCTCTCTGTAGCAAAATTGGCTGGAGGTTATTGATGTACCTGGGTTGCCACATCAAATGTTCAGTTTTGGGAGCCATGATATCGCTTCCTAGAAATGCAGTCATATTGTTAAATTAAGCCTGGAAGCTCCAGATAAATAGGATACAACATATGGGTGGGGCTACCCAGGTAGCAGTGCATTTGTGGTATTCTGAAATCACTATCTGCTAAACATTTTCTTTTTATTGTAAACGGTCATGTCTCTTTTGCTGATAGTATGGGGTAAAAATCTAAATAAAACCTAGAAGTGGGAATAATGTGAATGCAGGGTGCTTGCAGATGAGACTTTTATTGTGTAATCATCCTGCTGCATTCACAGAATTTTACAGGGGGTCCAGACGCTATTGTCTTCCATTTGTAACCCTCCTATGCTTTCTCACTGCTTCTTCCTTCCTCTTTCTTACCACAGAAAATCCGTTAAGAAGCGAAGGATGGAATAGATGCACAGTGTCTTTTGATTGGTAGTGCTAGGAGCTGTCTGTCACAGACCATATCCAATAAAGTACTCTTAGTAAAAATTTGCAGTCACCTACATATGCAGTGAAAGCAATAGTCAAAGCCCTGATAAAACTATAAAAGGCTTTCCAAGCATATGTGCAGCAGAAAACATAAAGCGCAAAGATCATCCTGGGTAAGAAAGACTGGCAGGGAATTAGAACCAGTGGATAAGAGAAGCTCTGGACATATTAAGCATGTCTTTTTATAAATAAAGGCCCAGACCAAATGAAAATCAGATCTAAGGGGAATTGGTTGATGGAGAGATAATATCTAGAATGTGGATTTTATTTTTTTCTAAAAAGGTTTGATGTTCTTTAAACTGTAGCTGTTCCTGAGCTATATGGCACACATTTCAAGCATTAAAGTGGCTACACTTATGCAGTAGCTTTGACAAAAATGTTTATGAAGGTCACATAACTAAACGCCAGCTCTGTAATTACCTAGGGAGGTGGTGGGCTCTCCCACATTGGAGGCATTCAAGACGAGGCTGGACAGCCATCTGTCAGGGATGCTCTGACTTGGATTCCTGCATTGAGCAGGGGGTTGGACTCGATGGCCTTGTAGGCCCCTTCCAACCCTACTATTCTATGATTCTATGTAATATGATAAACTATGATAATGATACCTCACCATTCTGTTTATTGCAGTGAATTACCAGATTAAAATACAAAAAAAAGTAGGACACTGGACAATGAATCATTTTAAATAAAACAGCAAGAGATAAATCAAGAACAACTTACCTGGGGTTTCAATTTAATTGCAACACACACACACACTGTCACCTTCTTAGTAACTACAGGTATTATGTCAGCTAAAACATAAGACATGTAGAACATATTATCTCTACCAAGGACCTTAGATAATAACAGCCAAATTAGTTCTCTCCTAATATCACGGTAAAAATTACAGTATCGTAATACATGCATCACAGTCTCTAAATCCCCTGAACCACAAGGACAGTAAGGCTCCAGTGGAAAACGTTTACTGAATTTTATTCAGTGGAAAACACTTAATGATGATAACTTATTGATACCCGGCAATGGGGGGGGGAGGGGAGAAGAGGAGAATAAGGGAAAGAAATGTCAACTTACATGCAATAAGACATATTGGTGTGGCATGACACAGGTCCTGTTGCCCGTCTATTGTTGCTGACAGTACTAAACTTTCTTGTAGCTCCACAGAAGCAGCAGAGCACCAGTGCAGCACTGTAGCAGTAGGAAGACAGCTGTATGCCTGCACCAGCGTTCCTCTGTCGCAACATGTTTTGTTTTGCTTTGTCCCACAGCGTCAGTGTCAATTCACGGAAGCCCCATTCCTGATGGTTTTTAGGCAAGCAGTAAAAACAATTTTATTTCACCTGGCTTTCAGTGGTGACTAATTGTGATACTGAAGGTTTAACTTCTTTGCTGTGTGTGTTTAATCTCTGTTTTTAACTTGGCTTAAAATGTTAGATTTGCCTCAAGGATTTTATTGGTTTTGAATTTATTGTAAACTTCTTTGTGGGTAGTTCCCTTGTTAGGGCTGAAAGGCAGTCTAGAAATGCTGGTTAATAATACATAAGAATAAAATAATATGAAACCCTGGCCCTTAATAGTTACAGTCACAGCTTTCCAGCACTGATTTCCAATGCCATATTAGCACACTTTCCAGCTTCCCCCCGCCAATCTTTCTCTGTTCAAGATTGCATTTTACATAACTGCTTTTCATTAAGTTTCGAGAGCCAGTGTGGTGTAGTGGTTAGAGTGTTGGACTGGGACTTGGGAGATCCAGGTTCTAGTTCCCACTTGGCCATGAAGCTCACTGGGTGACTTTGGGCCATTCACTGAATCTCATCCTAATTTACCTCAAAGGGTTGTTGTGAGGATAAAATGGAGAGGACGATCATGTATGCTGCCTTGGGCTCCTTGGAGGGAAAAACATAAATGTAATAAATGAATTAAACAAATAAACATGTTAAGCAAAATTACATGCAAATGTGTGTAACCAGTGCCAGCCCAAGGCATTTTGCTGCCTGAAGTGGAGCCCAAATGCCAATCATCTCATTAGGGTCAACATTTTAAAACATCTCACAATTCAGACATTAATTCTGGCCTTCACCTATCCTTCCCTCAGGTCATTTCTGCCTGCTGCATGGACTGGCCCTGCATTAGCCTGTGTTGCCCTCCACAAACAGATAGTGTATACTGCCTCAAATTGCAGATAGGAACATGACAAAAGGCTCCTCTGAACAAAAAGAAAACAACTTTCCCCATAGAAAAGTAGATGTCAGAGGGAAGGGTTCTAGCCTAGCTTTATACCTGGACATTCTAGTTTTCTATGTAGAACATTATGTATTTCTCTTAATATGGAGGAACATCCAGTCATACGAGCTCCCACCTGTAGTCTCAAGTTACACAGTTCAGACACAGGTTTACCACTTCAGCTACAACTCATGAGAATTAGGTCAGTATCTGTTTAACATGTCCTCTTGTGTGTTGTAAAGTACTTTGTAATTGTTTTTGTATTTGAGATTATGACTAAGAAATTACACATACATTTAAGCTTTGATCTAAAGAGCTAAAAAAGTTGCTATATAGAATTAAGGTTGCAGCTTTTATATTCGTTTTTGTGTATCTGGCATAAAAGTGAATTAAATAGACTGAGAGATAACTGGAGATTGGGAATCTAGGGAGGGAAAAGCAGATTCATAAGAAGCTTACTTCTGGCCTGGGCCTGTTCTGTTATTACCCTTCATCTCTGATTCCATCATTCTGTATAGGCCTCTTCCTGTTAGGCATCCCCAATGTGCTGGACAGAGAGTTATGATAGCCTTATGGTATGAGTTCTACCACAAGTCGCATCTTGCACAAAAGCTCACTGTTAGAATTGCCTGTATTAATTGCAACATGGCACAGCTGTGACTTCCTCTGGATGCTCTGCAAAAAAATTCTCTCACATTCTTTTCAACCATTCTCAATCAGTTTGATAGAAAATAAATTGTGTTTGAAAAAAATGTACAAAGTATAAATTTTGGGGGAGAAATTCTCATGTGTAGGATTTGGGGTTCTTGTGCTTACCTTTCTTAGAAGGTGGCCAATGTCTGTGAATGTGAGCATCCTGCCTTTCCTTGTACAATCATCTCTCTGGCAGCCTCCCTGGCTTCCCACACTTCAGTTAAAGACCAAGGGAAGACATCAGTCCTGTTCAGATGTGACATGGGAAAGGGTGGTTAAGGGAACAATGATGGGGGAGGGTTAGGAAAACCACAACATACCCATTACATGACCAGGAACCACACAGCATGCTGCGGTTTACTTACCCATCCCTGTGGAGTTCCCTGGCCTCCTGCTGCCAGTTATCCCAGCGGCCTTCGCACCAGGAAAATGCGTGCACCAGCTGCTCCATCCATCGCTATGTGATGGTGACCATAGATCCTGGCCACAATGCCTAGAGTGTCACCTGAAGTGCAGGATGGTCTAGGCTGCTGTCTCTATGGTCATGGCCTAGAAGCCACCCAGGGACCGTTTTAACCACTGGGAAGCCCGCCACATCTAATGGTAAGCCACCTTGGGGGCACTTAACCCTGCTGCAGGGGGGTGGTTACCGGGGGTGGTTTACTAACCATTATTGTTGGAATTTTCTCTCCTCACATGAAATGCTAAGCCACTGTGGTTCGCTCAACAATGCTAACCATGGTGGATTAGCGTTACATGTGAACAGGGCCATCAAGAGGTAATTCCTCCCATAGGGCTTCTTCAGATCAAGATGCACGGGCACCCAGGGTGGCCGCAGAGTGATGGAGAGATGTGCAAGAGAAAGAAAATAATCACACAGCATCCTCAACCACCTTGGAATGATAAGGTAACCTCAAAAACACCATGAAAAGAAGTTTAAAATAAGCCAACAACCTAAGTACCCCGAGAATGAGACAGAAAAATGGAAGCCTCTTTCATGGGAAAAGGAAACGTTCAGAAAACTGGAGGACAGACTTTGGCATACCCCTTCCCTGGAGCTGGATGCAATACTGCCCCCACCCCCTCACACCTACTTCAGGGCTTGCAAGAAAGGAGCGGTATTATAAGCATCTTCGTTCGAGATGAAATGTATCCAGAAATACCCACCAGAAATTAACGTTTGGGACATCCTGGGAAAGATGCTGAACACTGAAGAATAACAATTAGAGTGGAGCCAAAATAAGAAGAAATTCTTCTGAGAAACGCTCTCAGATATTTCTTTTTCTTACCTTGCTTGAAATAGAATGCCATGTTGCAGAATTTTCTCCACCATTGGGGGAAGGGCTGCCTTCCCCCCCCCTCCTTCTTACACGTGCGCGCAAGTATACACACACACACAATGCCCCAGAATGATGCTGGGTATGGCGTATTGTAGAAGATGCAAAATGGTAGCCAGGTTGCCAACACAATTGCTGCTCTTGCCACTTGCAGTAGCACTGCAAAACAAAAACCCTTAGGGAAAAAAGGAGCTGTGCTACAACCACTGCTAATGGTGAGCCCCACCTCCAAGAAAGTGTTGAAGAATTTCTTCTCCCCCTGGAGAAATTTGGTGAAATGGTCCCGCAGTTTCTCTGACCACAAATCGAGTGGAGAATTTTAAGAGGCCATTGTACACAGCTATAGAATAAACCCATATAAAAATAAAACCCATCTATTTCTATAACTCCATCCTCCCAAATTTTGAAAGGGATATGGATATATATATATATATATATATATATGAAAAGGTGAAAGGTGTCCCCAACCAGTCGTGTCCGACTCTAGGGTGCGGTGCTCATCCCCGTTTCTAAGCCGAAAAGCCAGTGCTGTCCGAAGACGCTTCCGTGGTCATGTGGCCGGCATGACTGAACACTGAGGTGCACGGAACGCTGTTACCTTTCCTGCCGAGGTGGTACCTATTTATCTACTTGCAATTTCTTGCTTTCGAACTGCTAGTTTGTCAGAAGCTGGGACTGAAGACGGGAGCTCACTCCGTCACGCAGCACTCGGGTCTCGAACTGCTGACCTGCCGACCTTCCAGTCTGCAGTTCAGCGTCTTAACCACTAAGCCATCGTGGCATATATATATATATATATATATATATATATATATATATAAAACTGATGAGGGATCAACTGTTGTTTAGTCGTTAAGTAATGTCCGACTCTTCGTGACCCCATGGACCATACACGCCAGGGCTTCCTGTCCTCCGCTCTCTCCCAGAGTGTGCTCAAGTTCATATTCATTGCATCGGTGATGCTATCTAGCCATCTCATCCTCTGCCGTCCCCTTCTTCTTTTGCCTTCAATCTTTCCCAGCATCAGGGTCTTTTCCAGAGAGTTTTCTCTTCGCATTAGGTGGCCAAAATATTTGAGCTTCAGCTTCAGTATCTGTCCTTCCAATGAGCACTCAGGGTTGGTTTCCTTTAGCATGGACTGATTTGACCTCCTTGCAGTCCAGGGGACTCGTAAGAGTCTTCTCCAGCACCATAGTTTGAAAGCATCAATTCTTCGGCTCTCAGCCTTCCTTATAGTCCAGCTTTCACAGCCATACGTTACTATTGGGAAAACCATAGCTTTGATTAGACGGACCTTTGTTGGCAAGGTGATGTCTCTGCTTCTGACTATGCTGTCTAGGTTGGCCATAGCTTTCCTCCCAAGGAGCAAGCGTCTTTTAATTTCATGGCTACAGTCACTGTCTGCGGTGATCTCAGCAGTGCAGTGGAGCCCAAGAAAGTAAAATCTGTCACTGCTTCCATTTCTTCTCCTTCTATATGCCAGGAAGTGATGGGGCCAGATGCCATGATCTTAGTTTTTTTAATGTTGAGTTTCAAACCAGCTTTTGCACTCTCCACTTTCACCCTCAACAAGAGGCTCTTTAGATCCTCTTCACTTTCTGCCATTAAGGTGGTATCGACTGCTTTTCTGAGGTTGTTGATAATTCTCCCGGCAATCTGAATTCCGATCTGTGATTCATCCAACCCAGCGTTTGTCATGATGTACTCTGCATATAAGTTAAATAAGCAGGGAGACAATATACAGCCTTGTCATACTCCTTTTCCAATTTTAAACCAATCGGTTGTTCCATGTCTGGTTCTTACTGTTGCTTCTTGACCCTTGTACAGGTTTCTCAGGAGACAGGTAAGGTGGTCTGGTACTCCTATCTCTTTCAGAATTTGCCAGAGTTTGTTGTGATCCACACAGTCAAAGGCTTTAGCGTAGTCAATGAAGCAGAAAGAGACGTTTTTCTGGAATTCTCTTGCTTTCTCCATGATCCAGCGAATGTTGGCGATTTGATCTATAGTTCCTCTGCCTCTTCGGAACCCAGCTTGTACTTCAGGTAGTTCTCGGTTCGCATACTGCTGAAGCCTAGCTTGTAGGATTTTGAGCACAACTTTGCTGGCATGTGAAATAAGCACAACTGTACAGTTGCTTGAACACTCTTTGGCGTTGCCTTTCTTTGGAACTGGAATGTAAACTGACCTTTTCCAGTCTTGTGGCCGCTGTTGAGTGTTCCAAATTTGTTGGCATATTGAGTGCAGCACTTTAACAGCATCATCTTTTACGATTTTAAATAGCTCAGCTGGAATACTGTCATCTCCACTAGCTTTGTTGTTAGTAATGCTTCCTAAGGTCCACTTGACTTCACTCTCGAGGATGTCCGGGCCAAGTTCAGTGACTGCGCTATCATGGCTATCAGGGACATTCAGATCTTTCCTGTATAGTTCTTCTGTGTATTCTTTCCACCTCTTCTTAATCTCATCTGCTTCTGTTAGGTCCCTGCCTTCTTTGTCCTTTATCATGCCCGTCTTTGCACAAAACGTTCCCTTGAGATCTCTGATTTTCTTGAAAAGATCTCTAGTCTTTCCCATTCTATTGTTTTCCTCGATTTCTTTGCATTGTCCATTTAAGAAGTCCTTCTTGTCTCTACTTGCTATACTTTGGAAATCTGCATTCAGTTGGGTATATCTTCCCCTTTCTCCCTTGCTTTTCGCTTCCCTTCTTTCCTCAGCTACTTGTAAAGCCTCATCAGACAGCCACTTGGCTTTCTTGCATTTCTTTTTCTTTGGGATGGATTGAGTTGCTGCCTCCTGAACAATGTTACAGACCTCTGTCCATAGTTCCTCAGGCACTCTGTCTATCAGGTCTAATCCCTGAAAACTATTCCTCACCTCCACTGTATATTCATAAGGGAGATGATTTAGGTCATACCTGAATGGTTTAGTGGTTTTCCCTCTGTTCTTCAATTTAAGCCAACATTTTGCAATAAGAAGCTCATGATCTGAGCCACAGTCAGCTCCAGGTCTTGTTTTTACTGACTGTATAGAGCTTCTCCATCTTTGGCTGCAAAGTACATAATCAATCTGATTTCGATATTGACCATCTGGTGATGTCCATGTGTAGAGTCGCCTCTTGTGCTGTTGGAAAAGAGTGTTTGCTATGATCAGCGTGTTCTCTTGGCAAAACTCTATTAGCCTTTGTCCTGCTTCATTTTGTACACCAAGGCCATGCTTGCCTGTTATTCCGGTGATTTCTTGACTTCCTACTTTAGCATTCCAATCCCGTATGATGAAGAGGACATCTTTTTTTTGTTGTTAGTTCTAGAAGGTGTTGTAGGTCTTCATAGAACCGATCAACCTCAGCTTCTTCGGCCTCAGTGGTAGGGGCATAGACTTGAATTACTGTGATGTTGAATGGTTTGCCTTGGCTTCGTACTGAGATCATTCTATCATTTTTGAGATTGTACCCCAGTACTGCTTTTCCCACCCTTTTATTGACTATGCGTGCTACTCAATTCCTTCTAAGGGATTCTTGCCCACAGTAGTAGATAGAATGGTCACCTGAATTAAATTCGCCCATGCTTGTCCATTTTAGTTTGCTAATTCCCAAGATGTTGATGTTCATATGTTTGACCACCTCCAGCTTACCTTGATTCATTGATCTTACATTCCAGGTTCCTAAACAATATTGTTCTTTACAGCATCGGACTTTCTCTTCACCACCAAACACATCCACAGCTGAGTGTCCTTTCAGCTTTGGCCCAGCCGCTTCACTCTTTCTGGCTCTACTTGGAAATTCCGTCTGCTCTTCCCCAGTAGTGTATTGGACACCTTCCGACCTGAGGGGCTCATCTTCCGGCATCATCTCTTTTAGCCTTGTGATACGTTCCATGGGGTTTTCTTGGCAAGAATACTGGAGTGGGTTGCCATTTCCTTCTCCAGTGGACCACATTTTGTCAGAACTCTCTGCCATGACCTGTCCGTCTTGGGTGGCCCTGCACGACATAGCTTATGGCTTCACTGAGTTATGCAAGCCCCTTCACCACAACAAGGCAGTGAGCTATGAAGGGGGAGGGATCAATAGTTCCCCTTTAAGGTAAGATTTGCTGCTACTATGTCTGCTGTTCAACTGAATAAAATAGGGAAGGGCAGGAAGACTAAGACAGAAAGAAAACAGTATTCATCATTTACATAATGGGTAGTTTTGTGTGACCTTGTATGAATGACTTTGGTACAGTAGCTCTGTGGTGTCCGTTTTGGAATTGGAAGACCAAGAATGGAAGAATGTGATAGATGCAATGGGGAATGTGAACAGTCCTCAAGCTCACCTGTGCGCCAAGTCCCAATCCACCATGTGTAGGATGTCGCATGTTACTTGATAAATGTATCATTGATACGCATGTACAGCTATCCATATGATGCTAATGTGGATAAGGCATATTCACCAATTGTAAGTGGCATTACACACATAATGGAGTGGATGCACATATGCACGTGAACCCAAGAATTACTACTGTGCTGCATTGCATGTCGAGTCTACCCACTAGGAGAACTTTGTGAACTAGCCCTGAGTAAAACCAAGGTTTTAAGAATGTGAAATTTTAATTTCTTCAGTACCCATGGGGCTTTGTATGTTAAAACTATCCCTATTAATTTCAGCTGAATCAGCAGATGTGCATATATATTCCTTGCCTCATGTAAATATGCTTCCTCCATTGAAATGATTGGGGTAGCCACTGAAAGCCATGATGCTTCATATGTGCAGTGGATCTCTCACACTCTCACTAGTTCATATCTATGTACATTTTAATTTTTTTCACATTTGTAGAATGCTAGGCTCTCATAATATGTCTTAGTTCAGTAAACAATTAAATAAAAGAAGAGCTAGAAAGTAAACTTTCATCTCAGTTAGAGATTAGTGGCAGTCTGAAAATATTAGTTTTCCTCAATATTTGTTACTTCAGTGCACTGCCAAATCCCGCTAGATAAGTCTGTGTCAGATGGCTTGAATTGAAATACGATTGACCTATTGACCTGCTATTTGCTCCATAACCATTGCAGCCAAGAATAAATGAGCTAACAACTATGTGAGATAGCATTTGCTGATGCAAATGTATGATGCTGATACTGTATCACTGATAAACTGAAGTAGCATAACTAATTTTTTAGTGTAGAGTCAGCATTGTTTTGCCCATTATGAAATGTTCTGTCTTTCTGGAATGAAAGTTTGCAATTGCAACAGATAGATATGAATGGAACATGCACATAGTTCATCAGTGGTAAAGAAATTTTTAGCTCAGCCTGGAATTACTTCTGTTTGGGTCAATTAATATGACCACATGGGGTAATAGTTAACAAGTAATCACTAAGCTTGCCTTCACTGATGAATCCTGCATTAAAACTTTGGAGCGCAAGTTGACTGTACAATTAAACCATCGTGTTAGGTGCCCTTGATGAACTTGGCCGTGTAAACTGGTCTCCCCCTACCCAGCCTGCTGACATGCACACATCTTCATTAATTTGTACCAGACACATACCACGATAAAATTCTCATGACACAAAGGTTTAAGATGAAATGTGGTGTGGCAGTGGATAGGGAAATATAACAAAGGGAGTGGAAGTGATACTAAAATGTATTGAATTTATATTGTAAATGTTTGTAAAAGAGGAAGTGGGTATGGGTGGCAGTGGAAGTTGTGATCAAGCCTCACATCCAACCCCAAATTTTTTCTCCTTACCTTTCCCGCCTACTGATGGGGAATTAAACCATCAGGTACATCCTTGATATACCTCCCCAAAAATAAACTATATGGTATGGTGAGATTATCAGCATTATTAACTCATCTTCTTCTACCAGACAAAAGCTGCTGTCCCCCTTTTTCTTAGATTTGCCCTTCCCCTACTTCCTCCTACCCCCTCAGGCCTTGTAGAACAAAGGTTACCAGTTCAAGAGTTATAGGGTTCAGTTCAGCAGCACTGAATTGTAAGGTACTCCTGGAGGTAATTCAGACTGACCCCAAGCACATAACACTACATATGTAGAGACAGTTTCCTTAGTGCAGGAACCTAAGGAATTATGTAGTGTTATGTGCTTGGGGTCAGTCTGAATTACCTCCAGGAGTACCTTACAATTCAGTGCTGCTGAACTGAACCCTATAACTCTTGAACTGGTAACCTTTGTTCTACAAGGCCTGAGGGGGTAGGAGGAAGTAGGGGAAGGGCAAATCTAAGAAAAAGGGGGACAGCAGCTTTTGTCTGGTAGAAGAAGATCCCTGGCAGCTGAGCAGAAGCAGGGATTGATTGGAAACGTATTGTTGTGAGCCTTCATCCCAAGCACAGTGTAAATAAACTTTTATAAAAGAAACACCACAAGTTTCCAGTGCTCTTCTTCCCGGAAACTGAAGTCTGAGGGCTACATTAAGGAAAAATCCCACAGCCTTACCATGGTTTTTGCTTCTGTTTTCTTCACAGGATCAGGATGGGCTCATTAGGCAGTGAGCATGTGATTGGGAATTGAAAACTTCCCTTCTCGGCAATGCTCTATAGTGTTCATTGAAACAGCACCATCTAGTGGCTGCCAAAAATTCGGGTTAAATTTTATTTTGTCTTCTCTCTGATCTTTTTAAAAGTGGGATTAAGCTCAAAAAGTGCAGGAGATGCTCTGGAGGTTGACGACATCATGTAAAGGACCCACAAACTTATGTGAGTAGCCAATCAAGAAGGTGCAATAAAAGCCATGTGTAGAAATGCTCTGAGTAAGCACTGAAGCCCCTGCAAGTTCTCCCCTCTCAGGACTGGGATGCAGGAGCGTAACAATATTTTCTTAATACCATAAGGACAAAGTCATATAGTACTATTATCTGGGAAAAAAAGCAAACCAACACTAACTTTTTAAAATATTTTGCTTTTAATTTAGCTAGATTTACTCCATCTTATGCTCAAATGAGTGGTTACAGACTTTGTGTTTTCTTTATTTAAAAGTAGAAAACAAGGTGAAATTTTATATACTCTGTAGACTCCACCTCACTGGTGCATGAACATCTTCTTGTGCCATTGTGTCTTCCATAGAATGGCTGGGCCTTTTTGAATCCCTTTTACTTCTGTTCAGACCTTTGGAACAATGGAAAGTCTGAACCATGGTGGAAGCCTATTGCCAAACACCATGATAGTATTGATTGATATATAGGCATTTCAGGCCTCACTTTTTAGATTCATGTTAATTTGTCATTACGCAGTCTGTACTTTGTGTTTGTAAAGATTCTTCATTGGTTATTTGTTAAATTCACAAAATGTCCAATAGGTTCGTGCATTACAAAAACAAACAAACTGTTAAAGCCCTTTCAGTGATTGGTGTACGTGTGTAATATTTCCAGCATACTTCTTTTCCTCACAGCTGCTGCAGTCCAAATCACTCAGATGTAGCCGTCTAAAACAACTCTATGTCACTCACTGCAGAACACTCTGAGGTACAGCATTGATTTTATATTTTTCTCCATCCTACACAACAATCTGGTGAAGTGATTTTGTTTTCTGTGCCATTGAAAAATGACATAATTAAACATATTAATCAGCTGAAGATTGTTTGTGCTTGTAGCTATTCCCTTGTTTGGAACTTTGCTTGTTTTTAAACCCATAACATGATGAGAACTTTGACAAAAGGTATTTCCATGTGTCTACTGTTGTTTGGTCTCTTCATAAGGAGGCACTGGATCCTGAAAGAGCTGGATGTGTTCTTCTTCCATGGAGGCTTTCATGGTGGCCTCCTCATATGATGGAGGCAAGCACACAGTGAGAAAGGCAGTTTCAGGGGGAAGAGTAGAGTAGTGAAAGCTCTGCTCACTGCTCCAGGGCAGCACTGAGAGGAAGTCAGTCACCTCATGCTCTGGAAGGGACTCTGGGAGGTCAATGCTGAAGATCTGAGCCTGAGGGTTGCGACGTTGGCAGTGTCTGTAGAGGAAGAGCAACAGGAATGCCAGGAAGAGCATCATGGTAGCCGGCAGGATGATGCATAAGAATGGTTCTATATCTTCTTTGGTTGAGCTTATTTTATGCTGGCTCTGTAATAGCAATCGAGGAAATAGAATGTATCAGACATTTGGGAATGCTCTACCTATGCTCCTCTTTATCACCAGAACTCACACATATCTGCTGCTCCACCTACAATAGCAGTCTACTGCTTTTTGAGTGTGCTACTGAGTAGTTCTCAAATCATGCCCTAGTACTGTTGGAGTTCTGAAATGAGCTCCACCAAATAGAGCTAGAGCTAGTCTTCTTTACAAGGTAGGGAGCTTGTAGGGAGATGTCTCATACCCCACCCCATTCAAGAATGTCCCCTGACCCTCAAAAGAGGCTTTTGGGGGGGATCAGCAGACTGCTAGGAGAAGGAGGGGGGAGGAATGTCACTTTCCACCCACCTCGGTGTCTGGATCCAAGCCAGGTATAATGCTTTGGATTAGGAGTTTCTGCCAGTGGGAGCACTCCATAAGTAGAGCTCCATTCAGGATGGTCCAACCAGTGGGAAGTGGGCGAAAGGAATTTTTGCCAATTCCCCTCTCCCCATGCAGCGCCCAGCCCCACCTTCCATACTGTCCCAGATTTGGGGGGGCTCTAGGAGGAGGGGAGAATTGGTGAACATTTCCTCCTCCATTCTGCCAGTGGAAATGCTTCACTGGATCAAAAGCCTTCTACAGACAGAAGGAGCCCTTCTGTTCACAGAAGGCAAGGTCAGGATCCAAGCCAATATGTTTACCCATCTTTTCTTCCCTGTGCAGCCAGAAGTTGCTTTGGAGGGATTATTTAAGTCAGGGAAACTGTGCTGGGGTGGGAGAAGGGTTAAACCTTCCCCCAAACCACAGCCTCAACCCAACTCTACTGCCAACCCACCCCATTGGCTGCTTTTTTGGCCCTTGGTATCGGTGCTGGTGCAAGGCATTTTTCTGTCTGAAGTAGAACCCAAATGGCACTGTCAAAACAGATTAAAAAGTTTTGCTACATCATCCAGACAACAATTCTTCCCATCATCTATCCCACAAGCCGGTTGTTTTAGACTGCTGCATGGCAGGGTCAGCCCTTAATTTAAACAGTAGATTTTTTCAAGATTGGTGTAAGTTAGACTCTGAAGAAATGCTTGTATATAGCTTGTTGTTCTGTAGTGTTTACTTTGTGTGGCCTCTCTGAGGCTACAGTGTATCTCAGTAGGCCTGAGGCCCTGTTTTGTTACTGTCAAAGGCTGCGTAGTAGTTGCTTAGCGATGTTCTGAAGGGGAAGAGAGAGACAATCGCTTTGAATATTGTTAGATGGGGCCCAGATTAGGTAAATTCGATTCTGATTGGCTGGGGATTCCATCTAGGTGGAAAAGAGAAGTTGGGAAAAGACAATTAAAGCAGGGCAGTTGACAGTCAGTCTGGGGTAATTAGGGAGGGATAAGGCCTACTGATTGGTGTGTGGTATTATAGAAGGACTAAGAGAAAGCTAAGGAGAAAGTGAATAGCTAAGTCCTGGATATTAAGCTATTCCTTCTCTGTGGGATAATTTTATGTGGCTGGAGAAGATGAGGAGTTCGGAGCAGGTGGCTCCCCTAAGATCTTGCCAGAGAAGTTTAAAAAAGCAGGCAGTAAAAACCCAGATAAACTGTCCATGCAGCCAGGAGGACAACAGGAGGAGTTTTGGTGTCCGAGGAAGACTGTACCCAAGAGCTGGACCTGGTTCTGAGGGTATTTGTCTAGGGTAGAGGTTTAGAGAATTTGGCCCAAGGTAAAAGAAGTTGTTCCCCTTCATGGATCATTGCCTTGTTGTGGCAAAGGGGCTTGTGTAACTCAGTGAAGCCCTAAGCTATGTCGTGCAGGGCCACCCAAGACGGACAGGTCATGGCGGAGAGTTCTGACAAAATATGGTCCATTGGAGAAGGAAATAGCAACCCACTCCAGTATTCTTGCCAAGAAAACCCCATGGAACGTATCACAAGGCTAAAAGATATGACGCCAGAAGATGAGCCCCTTGGAAGGTGTCTATAGAATCATAGAATAGAATCATAGAATAGTAGGGTTGGAAGGGGCCTACAAGGCCATCGAGTCCAACCCCCTGCTCAGTGCAGGAATCCAAGTCAGAGCATCCCTGACAATGGCTGTCCAGCCTCGTCTTGAAGGCCTCCAGTGTGGGAGAGCCCACCACCTCCCCAGGTCATTGGTTCCATTGTCGTATTGCTCTTACAGTCAGGAAGTTTTTCCTGATGTTCAGCCGGAATCTGGCTTCCTGTAACTTGAGCCCATTATTCTGTGTCCTGCACTCTGGGATGATCAAGAAGAGATCCTGGCCTTCTTCTCGGTGACAACCTTTCAAGTACTTGAAGAGTGCTATCATATCTCCCCTCAGATATACTACTGGGGAAGAGCAGAGGGAATTTCCAAGTAGCACCAGAAAGAGTGAAGCGGCTGGGCCAAAGCTGAAAGGACACTCAGCTGTGGATGTGTCTGGTGGTGAAAAGAAAATCCAATGCTGTAAAGAACAATATTGTTTAGGAACCTGGAATGTAAGATCAATGAATCAAGGTAAGCTGGAGGTGGTCAAACATGAGATGGCAAGATTGAACATCGACATCTTGGTAATCAGCGAACTAAAATGGACAAGCATGGGCGAATTTAATTCAGGTGACCATTCTATCTACTACTGTGGGCAAGAATCCCTTAGAACAAATGGAGTAGCACTCATAGTCAATAAAAGGGTGGGAAAAGCAGTACTGGGGTACAATCTCAAAAACGATAGAATGATCTCAGTACGAATCCAAGGCAAACCATTCAACATCACAGTAATTCAAGTCTATGCCCCAACCACTGAGGCCGAAGAAGCTGAGGTTGATCGGTTCTATGAAGACCCACAACACCTTCTAGAACTAACACCAAAAAAAGATGTCCTTTTCATCATAGGGGATTGGAATGCTAAAGTAGGAAGTCAAGAAATAACTGGGATAACAGGCAAGCATGGCCTTGGTGTACAAAATGAAGCAGGACAAAGGCTAATAGAGTTTTGCCAAGAGAACACGCTGATCATAGCAAACACTCTTTTCCAACAGCACAAGAGGCGACTCTCCACATGGACATCACCAGATGGTCAATATCGAAATCAGATTGATTATGTGCTTTGCAGCCAAAGATGGAGAAGCTCTATACAGTCAGTAAAAACAAGACCTGGAGCTGACTGTGGCTCAGATCAAGAGCTTCTTATTGCAAAATTTCGGCTTAAATTGAAGAACAGAGGGAAAACCACTAAACCATTCAGGTATGACCTAAATCATCTCCCTTATGAATATACAGTGGAGGTGAGGAATAGATTTAAGGGAGTAGACTTGATAGACAGAGTACCTGAGGAACTATGGATGGAGGTCTGTAACATTGTTCAGGAGGCAGCAACTCAATCCATCCCAAAGAAAAAGAAATGCAAGAAAGCCAAGTGGCTGTCTGATGAGGCTTTACAAGTAGCTGAGGAAAGTAGGGAAGCGAAAAGCAAGGGAGAAAGGGGAAGATATACCCAACTGAATGCAGATTTCCAAAGTATAGCAAGGAGAGACAAGAAGGCCTTCTTAAATGGACAATGCAAAGAAATGGAGGAAAACAATAGAATGGGAAAGACTAGAGATCTCTTCAAGAAAATCGGAGATCTCAAAGGAATGTTTTGTGCAAAGACAGGCATGATCAAGGACAAAGAAGGCAAGGACCTAACAGAAGCAGATGAGATTAAGAAGAGGTGGAAAGAATACACAGAAGAACTATACAGGAAAGATCTGAATGTCCCTGATAGCCATGATAGCGCAGTCACTGAACTTGGCCCGGACATCCTCGAGAGTGAAGTCAAGTGGGCCTTAGGAAGCATTAGTAACAACAAAGCTAGCGGAGATGACAGTATTCCAGCTGAGCTATTTAAAATCGTAAAAGATGATGCTGTTAAAGTGCTGCACTCAATATGCCAACAAATTTGGAACACTCAACAGTGGCCACAAGACTGGAAAAGGTCAGTTTACATTCCAGTTCCAAAGAAGGGCAACGCCAAAGAGTGTTCAAGCTACTGTACAATTGCGCTTATTTCACATGCCAGCAAAGTTATGCTCAAAATCCTACAAGCTAGGCTTCAGCAGTATGCGAACCGAGAACTACCTGAAGTACAAGCTGGGTTCCGAAGAGGCAGAGGAACTAGAGATCAAATCGCCAACATTCGCTGGATCACGGAGAAAGCAAGAGAAATCCAGAAAAACGTCTCTTTCTGCTTCATTGACTACACTAAAGCATTTGATTGTGTGGGTCACAACAAACTGTGGCAAATTCTGAAAGAGATAGGAGTACCAGACCACCTTACCTGTCTCCTGAGAAACCTGTACAAGGGTCAAGAAGCAACAGTAAGAACTGGACATGGAACAACCGATTGGTTCAAAATTGGGAAAGGACTACAGCAAGGCTGCATATTGTTGCCCTGCTTATTTAACTTATATGCAGAGTACATCATGAGAAATGCCAGGTTGGATGGATCACAGGTCGGAATTAAGATTGCCGGGAGAATTATCAACAACCTAAGATACGCAGATGATACCACCCTAATGGCAGAAAGTGAAGAGGATCTAAAGAGCCTCTTGTTGAGGGTGAAAGAGGAGAGTGCAAAAGCTGGTTTGAAACTCAACATTAAAAAAACTATGATCATGGCATCTGGCCCCATCACTTCCTGGCATATAGAAGGAGAAGAAATGGAAGCAGTGACAGATTTTACTTGCTTGGGCTCCGAGATCACCGCAGACGGTGACTGTAGCCATGAAATTAAAAGACGCTTGCTCCTTGGGAGGAAAGCTATGGCAAACCTAGACAGCATAGTAAGAAGCAGAGACATCACCTTGCCGACAAAGGTCCGTATAATCAAAGCTATGGTTTTCCCAATAGTAACGTATGGCTGTGAGAGCTGGACTATAAGGAAGGCTGAGTGCTGAAGAATTGATGCTTTTGAACTGTGGAGCTGGAGAAGACGCTTACGAGTCCCCTGGACTGCAAGGAGGTCAAATCAGTCCATCCTAAAGGAAATCAACCTTGAGTGCTCATTGGAAGGACAGATACTGAAGCTGAAGCTCAAATATTTTGGCCACCTAATGCAAAGAGAAAACTCTCTGGAAAAGACCCTGATGCTGGGAAAGACTGAAGGCAAAAGGAGAAAGGGATGGCAGAGGATGAGATGGCTAGATAGCATCACGGATGCAATGAATATGAACTTGAGCACACTCCGGGAGAGAGTGGAGGACAGGAAGCCCTGGCGTGCTATGGTCCATGGGGTCATGAAGAGTCAGACACGACTTAACGACTGAACAACAAAAGAAGTCATTAGAGGCTTCCAACAGCAACATTATCTCTTGAGTCCTTAAGAATTGTCACTGTCTTTTGAAAACCTGAAAGTAAATATTAGTAATCCCCTATGTAAAAAAATATGCCTTTAATAAATTACTTGTTTAATAGTTCATCTTGTCACTAGTGTTGGTGTCTGTCTCGTGCCTAAACCTTTTATACTAGCTACAAGGAGGCTTTAAAGTATTCTAACAGAGTTGGTGGTAGCAGAAAAGGGTCAGCTTGTGGAACTCTGAGTTATAGTGACAGAGAGTTCCTTAGGCCCAGAAATATAAGCATTTCCTATAAATAAGAAACCTCCTAGGTGAGATTGGCCAGTGAAGGAGTAGTTTCCCCCTAGGTGGTGGCAGTGCTGGAGAGAGGAAATTCCTTATATAGCCCTTATCCCACTTAAGTATCTTGCTATAGTCAACTTCATAGGGCTAAAAGGGAGATTTTTAAAAGGACATGTAAGGTTGAAGATGCTGATAATAAAGGCTGGTATTATTGTAACCCCTAAGTAAGCTTAAAAAAATCCAATTTTTAGCAACTTGCAGAGCAATCCTATGGTCCTTGGGATCATAGCATATGACAGATCTGCCCTCTCAAGGCCATACGCATTGCTATTGCCTTGGAAGGGGGAAGCCGAGATTGGATTGTCCCTCCACCTCCACCCCCCCACAGCCACCATGGAAAGCACTGCAATGGCTTTCCATAGCAACACTGGAAGAGCTCAGAGGGAGGAAGAAGGAGGCAGGATGGCACGCAGGAAAGAGGAGAGGCCAGGAAGCACCCCCAGGATCCTAAAACCTCACTGTCATCCATCCAGCCCAAAACAAGGTAGGTCAGCTAGTTGATTCAAGAGGTTTGCGTAGCTGAAAATGTAGAAACAAGAGGAATGGGAGGCATTTTCAGCTCCATCCTCCTCCCAGCCTGTCTGGCTCCTGCCAGCAAGGCATAGGATATTTTTATTTATTAATTAATTAAATTTATTAATCGCCCATCTGGCTGGTCACCCAGCCACTCTGGGCGATGTACAACAACAGAACAGTTAAAACAATAAAAAGCTCCGATCTCGGTGCCCTCCATGGCTTCTCTACACGCGCGATTTATTGCATGCTCGTGATTGGCCACTCATGGAAGTTTGTGGGTCTTTTACATGATATTGTCAACCTCCAGGACATCTCCTGCATTTCTCCCCATTTATCCTACTTTCAAAAAGATCGGAGATAAACTGGAATTTTTTAAAAAAGTGAGATTACACCAGTGTCTAATGCTGGCGTAGCGCTATAATTCAGCCACTAGATGGCACTGTTTCATTGTACATATAGAGCATTGCCGAGAAAGGAAGTGTTCGATTCCACACTACGTGCTCACTGTCTAAAGGAACCCATGGTAATCCTGCAAAGAAAAGGGAAGCAGAAAGCTCCCGGAAAGTTGCAGGATTTTATCCTGGTGTAGATATGCTGTGTGTATTGAGCGGTAATCCCTTATGATTGTGCTCTTACTTAACTGTGAATTTGGCAGAGTGCTTAAATGAGGTCAAGGAAAACAAAGTGAAATGATCTTGAAAACTCCCCATCCTTTGTTACCCTTTACTCTCACCCTTACCCTCACTTTAAGCACTCTACTGTAGTAAGCTAAAGAGGGGTTTTCTCCAGGATCATTTAAACATAATAAAAGTGATTGTGATTTGGAAAGATACACACTGAGCAGGGGAATTTTGTATGGGCAGAGCTGGGCAGGTCATGAGAGTGGTGTTTGGAGCACTACAACTTTTGAGGTATCAACCTCCACTTTAAAAAAATTATTATTTTTCCTATTGCAAGAGCAATCTGTTACATTATTTACATAGAAGTTGTTATGCCGCAAACTTAAAATGCTTTTCAAAAATTCCTAGCCTGGGCAAACTGAGGCTACAGCCCTGTCATCAAATAAGAACATCTTTGAGAATTTAACATGTGATTTGGGGGATCCTCAAAGAGTCAACATCTGTGTTCCATGTTTCTCAAGGTCAGAGAAAAGAAGGAATGGTGCTCTTCATTTTAAAGACATAAGAGTTCCTTGCCTTTAGGAAGATTTCTATGTGACAAAATACAATTAACATTAAATGCACCTTTCTATTTAACATGCAGGTTTTTAAAACAGCGAAAGCAGGAGGGGGCTGATAATTATCAGGGGAAATTTGACTCTTTCCCCCTGTCCTTCGGTCCTCATGAAAATCCCTCTTCTGAAGCTGGTATTTGCAGGGAAAGAAATCCCCCACTGGTGCCAAGGACTGTGGCTCCACAATGATGGAAATCACCATGTGAGTCTGGGAGGACAGTTCCTAAGTACACTTTCCAAGTTGTTTCCAATGGTTTACTGCCCATTGATAGACACAGGAACTCTACGTGTTAGCGTTCTAGATCAACCTATCCCAACATGGTGCCCTCCAGATGTGTTGGGCTACAATTTCTATCATCCCCAGCCAGCATTGCTGTGTGTAGCCAAACACATCTGGAGGGCACCATGTTGGGAAAGGCTGGTAGATTATGCTCATTGTGTTGTTCTTTTGGATAAGTGCACATTCCACTCAAATACATGTTTGTTAAAACTTCAGTCACTGAGTGATTGCAGTGCCTGGTTTTCCTTTGTAGCAGATATCCTATGCAGCATATGGTAAAACACACACACACAGTCCCATATGATGAATACAAACATGTCTATTTCATCACAAATACGTGATAGGAAACTAATCACAGCTTCCTGTTGTGTACACATGGCAAAATACACATGAGGATTAATTACGTATGATGGCATATATTTATTCATTTCACTCACCCATTTGTTTTATTTCTATACCACCCTATAGCCAAAGCTCTCTGGGCAATTCACAAAAATTGTAATTCTAAATACACAGAAACATCTTTAACATTCAAACATTTAAAAAACAGTTTAAAACAGCTAAAAACAGAATAAAATATCAGAACCTGATAAAAAAGAGCCATGAAAAACCTCATTAGATGCCATCAAATGCCTGGGAGTCTTAACCTGGCACCAAGCATTCCAACATCATTTCATGCCATATTTTCCCTGCACAGCAGTGGGGAACCTGTGGCCCATGGGCCTAATCCATGGACGTTTGCCATCCAGCTCGTGGAGGGTTGAGCTCCCTCTCCAGGTCTCTCCCTCGTCTGTTCCCAAGCCCTGCCCCCTGGCCTAGAGGCTATCGGGGGCTTTGGGAGGAAGTGGGAGAAGAATTCCCTTGTTATCTCCAATCTGTGATCAGAAATAACAAGGGGATTCTTCTATGTACCATTCCCCCCTTCAGTGGGAGGGCAAGTGGTCAAAGGGGAATCCCCTTGGTATCTCTGATCAGCTCTGGCCAACCACCTGCTTTGTACACTGTTTGCTGTCCCAATTAGGACGGCGCATGGCATGTGAAGGGAAGGCACTCAGCCTTCACATGCCACCCCGACTAGGATGCTGCCCTGATAGCTTAATGATATAGGGCAGGATACAAATGTTCTAAATAAATAAATAAATGAAGGAGGTGCCCAGCTGGCTCGACTTTTCTGGCCTCACCTAATGGGAGGGTGCATTTTGTGTTACTTCTTTTGGTGCTATATAACATTATTGTATCAAGTATGCAAGAACTGCACCTTGAGAGAAAACCTTCTGTTTACTAAGTAGATGCGGTATACAATTTTAAGTTAAGGTTTGTCCATAAAGTTTGTTGTGTAGCAAGAGCGGAACAGGTGTAGTAACATGGTGACAAAAAGGGAGTTAGCTACTGGTTTAAATGTGAAAATGTGACAAAGAAAGCGGGGGCTGGGTCAATGGGGATTAAAACAGCCTAAGTTAAAAGTATGCTACAGACAGTTCCTTTCCTTGCATCCTCAGTTGGTGCATATTCAGTATTATTTATTGCAGATTGGTTAGTGTGGATATTAAATATTGCAACAACAAAAAAACACCCCACCCCAAAACAAATAAATCCCACTATGAATTTTGAGTCCAGTCAGGCAAATACTGTTTCCATTATAATAAATGCTTTGTAATACGGAAAAAATAAGGGAAAGCTGTAAGTTTTGTCTTTCGTTCCAGTTTAGTACCATTTACAGCCTAATGGTATAATCATAAATAGGATGCATTCCAAATGACTCTTAAGTGTGCTTTCTATCTTCTAGTTTTTATGTCCCATCAGGGAAAGGAGAAATGAATCAATATTTCCAAATGCAGGAGCAGTGAAAGCATTTGTTGCATAGATTTTCAATATGAGTAATCGGATGTGTTTGAATATCCTATGCTTTGTACATAAAGAAACCTCTACTGTGGTCAGCTTGCTAATTGTTTAAAATGTTGCTTTTGGTAGATGCAACTGAGGCTGGAGACAGTTTTTTTTTCCTTCCAGATAGCTGAAAGCAGTTAGAAAGAAAGATCACTGGTAATCTTTCTATTGGAAAGTTGTGTGGTATATACACTATTTCCACTGGAGCCCTCTAGTAAACAGATTTTGCTAAATTTGCAGCAAACCTGCAAAATCAGACATGACAGCTGGACAAAAGAAATGCCGAGGGAAGCAATCTCTCTCTCAGATAAGTTCTCTTAAAACACTATTGCCTGATTTTTAACCTGGGTGTTCTTCCATGGAACAAACATTGCCATTTTTAGTGTTTCTTATTTTCATCTGGCAGTCCTAATCCTCTTGTTATGCATTTTGGTTGCAAAAGAATGGAGAAAAGACATCACATAAGATGTATACCTCTGCTTTTTTTTTTTTTTTTAGAAAGAGCTGGATTTCCTGATTCCATAATTAGTAGGCACAGCATACTAATTCTATGTACTTTTTAATACTAAGAGGTGACAAACTAAAAACCTGTTGAGTCACATGCAATTCTATTTTCTCTCTAAGTGGAACTCCTAAGCTAATAAATGGGTAAGGTGCACTTTTGGTGCTAATTAAGAATTTGCAGCTACAGCATTGCATGATGTGTTTATCCCCAAGGCTGCTTGGGATTCTTTGGTCTTTCCTGAATATGTGAGTGTTCTTATGAGGTAAGCGGGTTTTCCAGGGAAAATCTAGTTGGGTGACTACTGTAAATAGGATTTAGGTTACTTGGAATTAATAACTCAATTAATGGCAGGAATTATGCATAAACTGTAAACTCAATCAAGAGTGGGAAGGATTTGTGTATATATAGTACAGGGTTTGATGTGACATTTTAACAGAGGTCCAGTCCACATATGCAAATATATAACTTGTTGATTTTAGTATCAAGTAATGATGTGCATACATAAATAAGCCATCACAGAGGTTCTCCAGACAGAACCTCCATATCACTCAGCATCAACTCTAATGTTATACTTTTCAGTAATGATAGTTCAGACATACGAATGAGGGCAATCAAATATTGAGAACAATCAAGTGATAAAAAAGGGTGCATATGTGAGTGAGCCTAGAAAATTGAACATATTTGCAGTTGCACCCTTAAGGGCATTTCTACTGAAGTGATACCAACACAGAAATCAGTTTATTGTCATCTAAAATCTGTTCTGGTCTTGTTGCAGATAGCTTTATTCTGCTTAATTTGGGCTGTAATACTGCACACACTTACCTGGGAATATATTCTATTGAGCCCAATAGAACTGACTTCTGAGGAGATATGCCTAGGATTGCACTGCCACTCTGGAATTAATACACATATACTGCACTAAAACACATAATTTAATTTTTTATTCAGTACAGTTAGGCCCTTGGTTAGCGACTGTGTTTATCTATTTTCTGTATTAAATATTGCCAAGGAATATTAATTTACACCATTAGCAAAGGTGACCATTAAAGTCTCTCTCTTTCTCTTTCTCTTTCTCTTTCTCTTTCTCTTTCTCTCCCACCCATTATATACAGGTCAGTTTTTTCCATTTCTGACAGACTTTCCTATTCCCTCCCCTTGCCACTTCCTAACACCCTGTGAATTTGTACAGCTTAGAGAACAAAAGTTCATTGCTGGATATCACTTGCTGTAACATCTGTGGAAGGCTTTGCAGAAACCTGATGAGGGGAGGGAGAGAGAGAGAGAGAGACAGCATGAAAATTATTTTAAAAGAAAATGACAGATGAAAGAAAAATTATCTGATGTTGTAATCAGTGTCAATTTTGTGCTAAACTTTTAGCATTGTTGAATACAAATGTATTTTCCTCTCTAGTTACAAAACAGAAGACCAATAACAGGGAACAGAATAATCAAAGGAAGACAATGCATTGCTTTTTCTAAAAGTCAACCTATCTGCTATGACGTTCCACAATCACAATTCCGTGAAAACTGTCACTCAATCTAACATCCTCTCCTAAAACAAGACAGTTTGAAAGAGTGAAATTCTATTAAACAGGGCACCAACAGGAGTTGTGGTACAGACCTGTAGTTGTGTTTCCAGCAATGGCACACCTGGCTCACTAGTTAACCAGTCATAGTTTCCCCTGTCCGCATGTCCAAATTTCTTCCAGCTGCTGCCTAAGAGCCACCTCATGCTTTCATTTGGGTCCTTGTTTTTTGGTTTCCTTTCAACACTGCCCCTTCTTCTTATGCTTGGCCCAGCTAGGATTGTTTCAGCTAAAAAACATGTTGAAATTCTTTCTTGTCGAGTGGTAGCAAAGAAGGGAAAAGTAACAGCGCAGTGACCAAATGAATCTCAGATGCTACTCCGTCTTCCAACTGAATCTCTCTGGATTTGCTTCAGTGGCCTACATTACCAGAAAAGCTGGCATCAGGTATCAGGATGGGATAGCATTCTGATTGGAGGGTTGCCTGCATTAGGATTATTAAAGGGGAATTTGCATGAGCATCTGAGACCACATGGCCCTAACTCAGAGTGGATAAATAATTTTCTAAATTTAGAGATCTGATAAATACTTCTTTTGGTCTGGGGATGGGGAGAAAGGGATCATCCATGTGTAAAGGGAGAGAACAAAGTGCTTGCATCTCCATGAGGAGGAGGAGGAAGAAAAATCGGCCACATTTTGTATTTTCGCTTGATATAATGTAAATAGCGAAACTGGTTTCTGGTTAGTCAGGCAAGGGCATAAGGCTGAAAGCTGTGCTGAATTATTTAGGAGTATTAGAATGTAGATGTTAATGATAAATCCGCAGAGAGGTTGCTGCCAGAAAAGGCTTTGGCCCCTGAGAATATCTGATTGCTTTCAATAATGGCAACAACACATCTGATGTGCTTAATTCTGCCCTTGGCTTTTTTTTTTTTAAGGATAAGCATCATTAGATTTAAATCACTTAGTGTAATTATGTAAAAAACAAAACAGCTCTTATGCCCTGTTTATAGAATATATGTATTTAGAGATCAGTAGTGTATTTTTTAAAAAGTGTTATCAGCTTATTGCTCTTTGTCCTTCCTTTAGCGTGATGGCAATAGTCCTTTTAAAGGTAGAGTTTAAACTCTTCTCACTAGAACGCCTTCCTTATACAAAACTTAGAATAAATAGTCATGTCCTAAGGATAAAATCTCAGTAACACATACTAGGATTTCCAATTGTTCTATTTTTTGTTTTTTATTCTCTTTATGAGTCTCTTGTGTTCCCAGTAATGTTGAGCATGTTCAACCTCATTAAGGGCTCATCCAGGTGATCTGTCAAAATATGTCCCAACTGGGTTCCCCCTTGTTGGGAATAGTTCTATAAGACTGTGATGGTCAATTCCAAAAATTGAAATGTTTAAGCCCAAACTAGATAATAATGACAGATATGATGTCCACGTCCAGATTGCCCGTCGCTTTAAGTTTTAATAAAAACTAGCCAATGGGGGAGGGGGGAGTTGGACTGGGATCAAAGCACTGGAAGAAGTGGAGGTTTACCCCATGTCATCTCCCCCCCCCTAAAAATTGTCTCTTCCCCAGGTCCCTATGTATGTGCTATTAAGCTATGGTAAAATAATGTGTTGTTTTGCAGTAATAGAAAAAAAATCAAACCAGTTTCATCCACCCATGGAAGAACCCCAGTTATTGGTTAAGGAATATAAGGAAAAATATCCATGTTTTGATACATTTAAAAAGCTAGTTAGCTTTATTTGAAAGATGAGTGATTTAGGCTGCAATCCTCCGGACACTTACCAGGAAGTAAGCCCCATTGAAAACAGTTGGCCTTATATCTGAGTAAACATGTAATGCACTGTTAATGTCTTCCATGAAGGCAATGGCTCTTCACTGTTTCAACTTGTATGAAGATTTTGAACAGAGCTCTTGAACAAAGTAAACACTGAAAGCATGTGCTATCTGTGGAGATGTGTACAAGATATAACTACAGAAGAGATGCTGAAAGGAAACAATAAAAAAAATACTTTTGAGCATGTAATCTATTTTTCCTGCCAAATCATTACCCTATAGCTTATGGTTTACTTTACCTTCCTCTGTCATTGAATTCGTCTCAATTATTACACTGGGCAGTATCCAACAGGGTGCTGTGACCCAACTCGCTCTGTTTGGCCTCTGCCAATTCCATTCTGCAGGCAAGACCCACCAGTTGAGCAACAGAGAATTAGCAAGCAGAAATGAGTGGAAACACTCATTTCTGGAACAGGGCAGGTCCGTGGAACTGGTATTCCAGAAACGAGCCTTTCCGCTATCTGGGGGCTTCCTATAGGAAGTGTTAAATCTCCATTGTGCAAGTGGTGGTTCCCACTTGTGCAATGGAATTGGCAGGAGGGGCTGTTTGTGCAACTACCCTGTTGGATACTGCCCACTGCTTCATTTAAAAAAGGTAGTTTGAGAATTAAATTGTGTACTGAGCAGTTTCTGAGGCCCAGCATGATTGTTTTAATTGCCAAATGAAATATAATAATACCATTTTATTACTGGATTAAAGAACGTGGTAGCTTTGCCTACATTGACTCTTATTCTGGGCTCCCATGTCTCTGTGAAAACGTTGTCTGTTACACTCTCTATTTTACATACACGCATAGACTGAGTTTGCATTAGCAGGAAACTTCTCTCCCATTGAATCTCCCAGGTATTCTTTGCAAATTAAGAAGTATGCTAATTTTACTCTTCATACTGAGAAAGCTATCAGTGTTTTACATATTTCTTCAGATTATGCCATATGGTGGGCTGCATATTTTCCCTTTACTTTTCTTAGTCCCGAGAAACAAAAATAATTATTTGGTCAACTTTATTACTTTTCTCCAGCAGCTCATTTTTCTTCACTTGTCAGTAACAGAGATGGACCCTTTGCTTTCCCCCCAATAACCTTCAATACATAATTAGCAATTTAATATAAAAGCCATACGTAAATATATCATAATAAATAGTTAATGTGCTGCTGAGTTGTGCACTTTACACTCTCCAGAATTCTAGTAAGATGCCAAAGCATTGTCTTAATCCCCCCCTGCCCCCCCACCCGCCATCATTGGGATTTCTCTATTTGCTGTGCTTTGCTAATAGCCAGCTGGCTAGCTGGGTTTTTGCCTTGGCACCATCCCTTGTCTGAGCATTCCGAATCCAGGCGGAAGGAGCACTCACTCCTCGGACAGCTACACTGGGGATGGAAACACACAAGGTGCAACCCTGGCTCCAACAAAAATCCCCCCTTCTAAGGCCAGAGATGGAGAAAAGATTGTCCACATTTAGTGGCTTAGTGATTAAGACGCTGAACTGCAGACTGGAAGGTCGGCAGGACAGCAGTTCGAGACCCGAGTGCTGCGTGACGGAGTGAGCTCCCGTCTTCAGTTCCAGCTTCTGCCAACCTAGCAGTTCGAAAGCAAGAAATTGCAAGTAGATAAATAGGTACCGCCTTGGCGGGAAAGGTGACAGCGTTCCGTGCACCTCGGTGTTCAGTCATGCCGGCCACATGACCACGGAAGCGTCTTCGGACAGTGCTGGCTCTTCGGCTTAGAAACGGGGATGAGCACCACACCCTAGAGTCGGACACGACTGGTTGGGGGCACCTTTACCTTTACCTTTAGCAACCACTTATCCAGGATATTAGTCATGATGGCTATATGCTACCTCCTGGATCAGAAGAAGTATGCCTCTGGATACAAGTTGTAGGGGAACAACAGTAGGAGAGGGCTATTGTCCTTATGTCCTGTTGGTGTGGGCTTCCCATTGGCATCTGGTAGGTCTTTGGTCTGATCCAGTAGGGCCCTTCTCATATTCTTAGGATTGCTGCCTCCAATTTAGGTGAAAAATAATGGAGCTTCAGAAACCAACTTTGTATTCCTTTCTATCCTTTACAGCAGGAACAATGTGCTTTTCTACCCAGCATCACATTATAAATCAATACCTCTGTTATTTAGTCACACTGATTTTCTTGTATATGACCTCAGGGTGCATGCACAAGAGTAGGGTGACCACTTTGAATCATCAAAAAAGAGGAAATTCGTGAACAAAAAAAGAGGACACCTGCATTAAATTTGTACATGCTAATTTATAAATATATAGCTGCAAAGCTAGACCGTTGTTGTTGTTGTTAAAATAGAAATACAGTACATGTCACTATAGAATGAAAGACAGCAAGTGGTGACCTGTGTGCTTTGCTCAGTCTGCTGTCCAGGTGCTGTTGATGGGCATCTTCAAGGCCCAGCTCTCTCTCTCTGATGGTTCTTTATCTTGAAACTGTACTTGAGCTGGACAACCCTTCAAATAGAGGACACCTTCAGACTAGAGGACAGTCCTCTGGAAGCCCTTCAAATAGAAGACTGACTTCTGTAAAAAAAAAAAAAAAAAAAAGGACACATGGCCACCCTAGTTCAGAGTTAGAAGTCACAGGGAGCAGCATCACTTACTTTCTTTGGCATGGCTTCTCTTCATAGGGATGGTCTCCCCCAAGCACCAAGGTTCAGTAGCTGCTGCATCCAGGCTGGACATGTAGTGCAACTGGTACCATGGAAAGCCTTTGCCAATGAGCCTGTTATTCCCTTCCATTGCTCTGTCTTCTGAGGCAGTCTGACCTGGCAAGGGTCTCTTTCTCATCTTTGTGTCAGATGAGCAAAAGACAGGGAAAGCCTTGCCAAGCATTCAGCAATCAGAAAAGAAGTGAAGCAAGGTGGCAGGGTATGTTTTTCTTTCATTTGGAGATGATATCAAGGTAGAATGCCAGATGCAAATATCCCATACTGCTTTTGGCCCTAGACAGTACCTTTCCCTATGCAAAATAAGAAGATGGTACAAGGGGCTCTGAGATCTGTTATTCCTCCATTGTATCACCCTAAGTATCTTGAGACCAAGGACCTCCTCCATCATCAGACATAGAGTGCTATATAAATACTAGGTACCTGTCACAACACAAAGACCTAGGCAGAGTTGCCTGAGGCTGTTCAAGAAGTTCCTGGTTCATAGCGTATGTGTTCTCAACCATTTTGCTTTTCTATGGCATGCTTGTCCACATTCCAAATCCTTTAAATGGTTGAACTAAGGTTTTTGCTTGGTGCCCAAAATGTATTAAGGTAGGCACCAAGTGGATCATCTCTGAGGAGAACATAACATGCTATGTTATGCGCTGACAGTGTAACCCACTGACCCAATCAGGCACTGCCTCCCAATGAGACCTGGGTATATCCAGACTTCAGAGAACTGAGGATGGAAAAGGAAGCATGTAAGAAGCGCACAGAGGGCTCATAGAGTGATGGACAGGCCATCACAACCCCCAGGGTGACAACCAAAATGGGATGTTCTAGACTAGCTTGTATGAGTACAATTGCAGAGGCAGCAGTTCCTTGAAAACTACAAGACACTTTGTTGCCAGAGTTCCATTTATTCTGCTGTTTTCTTCATTGTAAGCCCAGCTCACCTTACTTAGCTTGCAGAAGATCTAGGCTCTTGGTAAGGAGCTCTAATGTGATCAGCTAGACTCAGCTCTTGCACAACTAAATGAAGTAACATTATTGAATGACATTCATTTAAGAAATAAGTACTCAGCAGCACTGCCAATGAATCAGTCAGAGCAAAAGCAAGTTGAAAAGAACTGTGCAAATAGTAGAAGGTGAGGACTCATCCTTAATATTATTTAGTCAATATTGACTAAATTATTAGTCAATAATAATAGTTAATAATATTAATAATAATGTTAGTAATATTTTCATTTCATGTATTATATTTCTATACTACCCAATAGCCAAAGCTTTCTGGGTTGTTACAAAGACTAAAAACCTTAAAAGTACATATTATACATAATATAAAAAACCATCTACATACAAACATATCACACACACACACACACACACACACACTTTTAACACAATGAGACAGGAATAGATTTAAAATCTTATCAAATTCATGACAGTAGAGTTAACCTGGCATCGAAAATATAACAGCGTTGACACCAGGCGGGCTACACTGGGAAGATTGTTCCATAATTTTTACCAAAGACTTTGAGGGCTAATTGGATTCCCTGAGTTGGTACACTGTTTTAACTGTTTTATTGTTTTAGATTTTAAATTGGTATTAGCTAGCTTAATGATTTCATATGTTTAGCTATTTATTTATTGTTTATTATTTATTGTTTTACACTGTTTAAATTGATTTTATCTGTATGCCGCCGTGAGATCCTAATGATATAGGGTGCGATACAAATGTTTTAAATAAATAATCAGGTTGCTACCATTGAGAAAGACCTTTCCCTTGTTGCTACCTTCCAATTCTCCCTCAGAAAAGGTTCTCAGAGGAGGGCCTCAGATGATGAGCATAGCATATGAGTAGCTTCATGCTAGGAGAAGCTCTTCATCAGGTATTGCAGTTCCGAGACATATAAGGCCTTATAGGTCAAAACCAACACCTTGAATTGGGCTTGGAACTGTAAAGACAGCCAATGCAAGCAGACCAGAATTAGTGTTATATGCTCAGACCTTCTAGTCCCTGTTATCAATCTGGCCACCGCATTTTGCACAAGCTGCAGCTTCTGAACCATCTTCAAAGGCAGCCCCACATAGAGTGCATTGCAGTAATCTAACTTGGAGGTTACTCTGTGTCATTGAGGCCACTTGATCCTCAAGAGACAAAGGTGGCTCCAGGCGAACCTATAATAATGATAATAATATTACTTCTACTTAGGGGTGGACGAAAGTCACTTACCTTTTCTCGCAGCTTGTTCGCGGTGGGGGGGAGTGCTTCGCTGCTCCCCCCGTGAAGTTCAGGCCGGGGGGGGAGGCTTCCCGCCTCGCCCGGCCGAAATTCAGGCCGGGGGGGAGGCTTCCCGCCTCGCCCGGCCGCGAACACGAAAGTTAAAAAAAAAAGAAAAAAAAGTCCCCTGATAGGCTACGTGACGATTCACGTAGCCTATCATGGCTAGATCTGGAAAGTCAGCTGTGATAGGCTACGTCAATCGTCACGTAGCCTATCACGGGTGACTTTAAAAAAAAAAAAAAAGCGCGTACGCGAATGGCGGCCCCCATAGGGAGCCGCCATTCGCATTCCTTATTTAGTTGCTGTAGTCTACGTAAATGTTTACGTAGACTACGGCGAAAATAAGGGCAACGCAAATAGCATTAATAATGTTTTCTCAAGCTGTAGCATTAGCAAGTCAGTATCCTACAGGGTAAGGATAAGGCTAGTGGCAACTATCACATTCTGAATTCTATGTGCCCCCATGAGAATACTTAGCTGAACCAGCTTATAAAGAGATGAACATGTTGTATCACAGTGGGGGACAGACCACCACCAACAACAACAATAATAATAAAAATAAAAAATACAGCATGTCTGTTTCTCTCATGTTACTTCTGTACAAACCAGGGTTAAGTACAGCCATTATACTGTGCATAGCAATTATCTTTAAAATATTTCTTTACATTAGAGCAGAGGCAACTGCACTGTACACAAGCATATTATCATGAAGTGTAATGCTGTAATTACATTTTATGGAGACTAGAGAGTAGACATTTGAAAGGGATGGGATGACAGAAACCTGCATAAGGATTTCAGCTGCCTGGGCAGAAAAGGTTCATTGCACAATTTCTATACATTGCTTTTGTTGGCCTCTACAAAATATTTGTGCATTTATTGACCCAAGAAGCTAAACCTGAAGATTGTTAAACAAATGACAAGAATAGTTGTCTTCTTTATTAAGTAGTTAAATCATCAGTTCTGGTCCAAGGTATTTTGCTGCCTGGACCGGAGCCAAATGCCACAGAGAGAGAGAAAGAAAGTTAGGACCAACTCTTTAAAGTGTTTTGTTGCACCATTCATACACCAATTCCTGACATTGTGGTGCCAGCTTGTTAGATAAAAAGGACGCCATAAGTAGCTAGTGACTCGGTCACGTAGGCATGCCACGTGGCCAATGAGTCAGCTTAAGCCAAGAGCATGAGCAGAGACAGAGAGCTGATGGAAAAGTACTGAGCAGTTAGGGGTGGGTATAAAAAGGTTGGGTGCGCCATGCTCTGGGTCCAGACTGCTCTGTACCCATTTTGCAAAACGATCAATAAAACTTTGTTGGCTCCACTGTCACCTGCTTGGCCTCTCATTTGACCAGAAGCAAGAACTTTTCTAACAATTTGGTGCCATGACTCGGATTGTGCCTCCTGGGGTGAGTTCTCGTGCGTCGAGCCGAGGGGCCGCGGTGGGGAAGTGGCCACAGGCGGTTAACTTATACTGCCTTCCCCTCCCTGGCGGTGGGGAGATGCTCGGGGACCAACGCCATTGTAAGGGAGACCGAGAGCACCCTTTTAAGGTACCGACAGTGGATCCATGAGGCAGCTGGACGCAGCTGCGGGTGGAGTACTGAGACTTCAGGGTAAGTGGCAACTTACATTCAGGGAATTCGCGGGACAGTGGTGTGTGTATGTTGAGATTTGTGTGAGACACCTCAGGGCGAGGTGAGTGAGGAGCCCCGATCTGCATTTCCCTACCCCGGCGATGGGCTGTGTCAGAGGAGGGCAAAGGATACGAATTGTTGGCTGAAACCACTGCTGTCATGGGCGGATCCCACTCTAGGCCTGAAGAAAAGTCTCAAACACCCTTGGGATGTGGTGTTTGCGCAATTGGAATAAGTTAAAGCAAGATTATGGAACAAAAATGACGAAGGATGGTCTCGTCCTCCTTTGTACCCGGGAGTGGCCAGTATTGGAACTGCGGTGGCCGCCCGAGGCGTCTTTTGACCCCGAAATTGTATCCGCTGTGCATGTGATAGTTACCCAAAGGGGAAGTTGGGACCAGTTTCCCTACATTGACTCGTGGGCAACGAATGTGCCCCTAGAAGGAAAACCAGTGGCTTGGGTGGAAAAAGGCATGTCTCTGTTCCTCCCTGTAATAACTACTAGACTCATCAAAAAACAAAAGCTGCCGGCCACCTTATCCACAGTGCCAGAAGATCCATTACTTCCCCCGCCCTATGGAACGGCCGCATCAAGCGCCACGCGACCCCATCTGGTTGCTCCCCCTTTCCCCTTGACGGAAAACTTGCTCAGTAAAGAGGTAGAAGATCGTGATCTCGTGACAGAAGACCATCATCATCTCCAACAGTGTGTGGAGGCATTTGAGAGAGCCCTAAAGACGATGGGGGGAGAAGTGGGACCCGTCTTACAAAAGGCGGATAGCCCAGAGAGTAGAGGGGAAAAGGGAGGCTCCACCTATAATTTGCGAAAGGATCCACAGCCACCAACCAAACTGACGCTCCCCATAAGAGAGGTCCCGGATCCCACTGCTCAGCATCCGCAAGGGACTATGTTCATATATGTCCCTTTTACGACATCTGACTTGTACAATTGGAAACAATTCAACCCCCCTTTTGATGAAGATCCTGGACCGCTCTTATCTTTAATGGAAAATGTGAGACTCACTCACAACCCCACCTGGGACGACACTCAAATGTTACTGAATACTTGTTTTCTCAGCCAGAAACTTACTATTCTTGCCGGGGCGCGTGCCAAGCTTAGGGAGGAGCTCCCCCAAGCGACCAAAGATGAGATAGCAGCGGTGTTGCCTCTAGGACAGCCCGATTGGGGAGTAACCACCGCTGCACAAAGGCAACGGCACGCTGAGTACTTTTGGCTCATTTTAGCGGGCATGAGACAAGCCGCGTGAAAGGCCCCCAATTTACAAAAGGTTTTAACATTAAAACAGGATAAGAACAAATCGCCCGCAGCCTTCCTTCAGAGATTGAGGGAAGCCTTTGGGAAATATACAGACATCGACCTGAGTGACCCCAATAATTTGAGAATTCTCACGACTCAGTTCGTGGGTAATAGTTCCCAAGACATTAGAAAGAAATTGCAAAAAGTCGAAGGAGGGCTGGCAGCGGACCTGGGGGTGCTAGTGGAAGTAGCCCAAAAGGTATATGAGAGACGTGAAGAAGAAGAAGAGAAAGTGCATGAAAAGCGGCAGGCAAAGCATATTGCAGCTGTGTTTAAAGGGGAAGAAGAGAAGAAAGAGGAGGGGAAGAGAGGGAAAGGAAGGAGAAAGGGGCCTCCCCTCGGGAAGGACCAGTGTGCCTTCTGCAAGAAAACTGGGCATTGGAAACATGAATGTGAAGCGTTAAAATGAAAAGAGAGGGATGACACTGAGGGAGGAGCTCAAGGAGTCCTCCATGTTAGGGAAGACTAGGATGAACCGGGGCCCGGCCCCCTCCTGGCCATAACAGAGGCTAGAAGGGACCCCATGGTCAAAATTAAGGTTGGGGGCTGTCGTTACAATGCCCTCATAGACATGGGGGCTGCCCTGTCCGTCCTTCCTCTTACTCGGCCACCAGGAGGAACAGGAGGGACTACCACCATAATGGGCATTGAAGGGAGAGCCGCCCGGGTGCCCTTGTCCTGACCACTCCTCACTAAGGTTGGAAACACCCATTTAGAGCATGTGTTTATCTGTACCCCCTCTTGTCTGCTGGCATTATTAGGGAGCGACCTATTGGCTAAACTCCAACTCAAAATTGCATTTACCCCAGATGGGAAAATGGAGGTGCGGCTCCCCAAACAGCAAAGTAGTAATTATCAGATGGCACGCTTAAACGCCATGCCGGAACCCCATGCAGAGGAGAGGGAAGAATGGAAACAGATAGAAAACTGAGTTAATCCCCTGGTTTGGGCTGGAAAAGGAGGGGCGGCCAGCACCAAGACAGCCGCACCCTACAGAGTATCTCTTAAGCCAGGAGCCAGGCCAGTTCATGAGAAGCAGCACCCCCTCTCGCGACAAGGAAAAATGGGACTACATCCAGTAATATCAAGACTGCAAGAAGAGGGACGTCTAATCGAGATAATGTTCCCCTACAACACCCCATCCTTGCGGTACCCAAAGGGGAAGGAAAAGGATATCGACTGGTGCAAGACCTCCGCCTCCTTAACCAGCAAATAGAATCCCCATACCCTGTGGTGCCAAACCCACATACTCTCTTGACAAAGATTCCAGAAAGCCATGAGTGGTTTACCGTCATAGACCTGAAGGATGCTTTCTTCAGTATCCCACTACATCCAGACTCAAGGCCGTAATTTGCCTTCCAGTGGGAGGACCCAAAAGACGAGGCCAAGGTTCAATTAACATGGACAGTGATTCCCCAGGGACTTAACCTATCGCCTGTTGTCTTTGGCCAACAGCTTCAGAAGAATTTAGGGCCATGGGTCCACCAACACCCTGAGATTAGGGATGGCGGAGAATTTCTCCCCAAAACTTCGGGGGGCCGAGCGCCAACGTGTTCAGCCCCCCGAACAAGTTTCGGGGAGAAATCCTCCGCACCCCCCCCCCCCGGGACGGGACTTACCTTCGCCGAATGTCCATCCTGGCGGCGGGTCCGGCCGGCGGTTTGTCGGGTGTTCGTGCGGGGCGGGAGCGGCAGCTGGTCTTTCGACCGGCTGCCGCTGCCGCCATTCCAATAAAAGAAAAAAAAAAAAACGCCCCCTGATAGGCTACGTGACGATTGACGTAGCCTATCACGGGTGACTTTAAAAAAAAGAAGTGTGTACGGATAATGGCGGCCCCCATAGGGAGCCGCCATTCCCATTCCTTATTTGGTCGCTGTAGTCTACGTAAAGGTTTACGTAGACTACGGCGAAAATAAGGGCAACGCAAATAGCGTTGCCCTTATTTTCGCCATAGTCTACGTAAATCTTTACGTAGACAACAGCGACCAAATAAGGAACGCGAATGGCGGCTCCCTATGGGGGCCGCCATTAGCGTACGCGCTTTTTTTTTTTAAGTCACCCGTGATAGGCTATGTGACGATTGACGTAGCCTATCACAGCTGACTTTGCAAATCTAGCCGTGATAGGCTACGTTAATCATCACGTAGCCTATCGGGGCATTTTTTTTTTTTTTTAACTTTCGAGTTCGCGGCCGGGCGAGGCGGGAAGCCTCCCCCCCCGGCCTGAATTTCGGCCGGGGCGAGGCGGGAAGCCTCCCCCCCGGCCTGAACTTCGCGGGGGGAGCAGCGAAGCGCCTCCCCCCCACCACGAACAACCTCCGAGGACAGGTAAGGGACTTTCGTCCACCCCTACCTGAGATAAATCTCTTACAGTATTGTGATGACCTCCTGATTTCATCCCATACCAAGGACGAATGTCTGGAAGGGTCAATCTCCCTTCTAAATCATCTGGCTGAAGGGGGCTACAAGGTGTTCAGAGACAAAGTACAGCTAGTCCAGCAAGTCGTGAAGTTTCTTGGATATCGGCTAATGAAAGGAACACGAAGCTTGAGCCAAGACAGGGTCGAGGTTATCTGCACTTGTCCTGTTCCCTCCTCTCCTCGTGAACTACAGGCCTACCTGGGACTGACTGGGTTCTGTCGATTATGGATCGCAGAATATGGAGAAATAGCGCGACCATTATATGAGGCACTGCAAAAAGACAAACTAAAGGAGTGGAGATGGACCAAAGAGATGAATAAGGCTTTCCTCAGTCTCAAAGCTGCCCTTGTAAACCCACCTGCCCTGGCTATACTGAACCCCAACCGACCTTTTAGGCTCTGTGTACACAGAAATAAGGGCATAGCTTCAGGGGTTCTCTACCAGAAGAAAGGGCCGGCCTGGAGGCCCGTGGGATATTACTCCAAGGTCTTAGACGTTGTAGCAAGGGGCTGGCCAAGTTGCCTTAGAGCTGTGGCAGCTACAGCCCTAATCAACACAGAGGCAGAGAAGATGACGATGGGAGGACTCACTGAAATTTGGGTCCGCCATGGTGTGCTGCAGATCTTGGGATCCGGTGGAGGAAGCAAATTCCTCAACCCTGCCAGGCATTCCAGATATGAGATAAGCCTACTCTTGAATGAGAACCTCACTTTTAAAGCTTGTTCCAGCTTTAACATCGCCGCACTACTACCAATATTCCAGGGCCCAAATAAGCCCAGACCACCCGATCATGATTGCCTCGAGATACTGGACTTAGATACAAAAGGCCGACCTGACCTAGAGGATAAGCCAGTTGAAGGGGCCGAGGATTTGTTTGCTGACGGGTCCAGTTACATGCTAGACGGAAAGCGGTACACAGGGGCGGCAGTCGTCACTCAAGACAAGAGCATATATGAAGAATGGCTATCACCACACTTCTCCGCCCAATCCGCCGAATTGGTGGCCCTAACGAGAGCGCTTCAAGCTGGAAAAGGAAAGCGAGTTAATATCTACACTGATAGCAAAAATGCCTTTGCCATCGTACACGCCCATGGGCAGTTATGGAAGGAAAGAGGCTTCCTCACGGCTAACGGGTTCCCGGTGGCCAACGGGGGCCTAATAGTAGATCTCCTTGATGCGCTCCAACTGCCCCTACAAGTAGCTGTCATCCACATCCGAGCCCACGGAAAAGAGAAGGAGGACAAATGGAGGAGAGGTAATCAAAAAGCAGATGAGGCGGCGAAGAGAGCAGCCCGAGAGGGAGTTCAAGGGGTGTTCCTAGTCCTACCGGGGCAGGAGGACCCACCCACATATTCCTCCTCTGAGCTGCAGATGGCGCGAGAACATGGAGTACATCCTCAGGCCGATGGGTGGATCCAGATGACAGATGAAAGGTTACTCCTACCACAGACCCTGCTGAAGGCCGTCTTAGAGCAGGTGCATCACTCTCTTGGACATCCAGGAGCCTCAGCCATGATTGAGTACTGTAAAAGACTGTTTGTTTCCCCAGGTTTGACAGTCCGTGCCCATCGGCTAGCATCAACTTGTGAAATCTGCCAGAAAACTAACCCTGCAAGATCGCCTCCTCCACCCAAAGGGGGGAGACCTTGGGCATATTATCCCTTCCAAAGGGTCCAGATTGATTTTGCTGAAATGCCACCTTGCAGGGGTTACAGATACCTGCTTGTCATTGTGTGTCAAATGACAGGATGGATAGAGGCATTCCCATGTAAAAATTGCCAGGCAAAAACTGTAGTCTCCAAATTATTGCAGGAGGTAATAACACGGTTTTCTTTGCCCGAAACTATTGAGTCAGACCAGGGTTCGCACTTCACTTCCACCATTACCCAAGGGCTGGCCCAATCTCTGGGAATAGATTGGCATCTCCATTGCCCCTGGAGACCCCAGGCGAGTGGCCAAGTTGAAAGGGCCAACCGTAGCCTCAAGGAGACTTTAACTAAGTCCAGAGAGGAGTTAAGCTCACATGGGTTGAAGCCCTGCCCGTCGCCCTGACAAAAGTTCGAAGAATACCCAGAAAGGGGATAAAACTTTCTCCCTTTGAATTAATGTTTGGATTCCCCCCCCAGGTGCATTGCGGGAGAAGGGAAGAGGTTAAATGGGAATTGGGGGATCAGATGTTGAGGGGGCAATTAACTACTCTGCAGTCTGTTTTCTCGCAGCTACGAGCTTACTCTGTGCCGTCCCGGAGGCTACCGTTTGATGCACCAATCCACCGATTCCAACCAGGGGACAAGGTGCTGCCGAAAAAGTGGAATAAAGAAACTCTAAAGGAGGGGTGGGAAGGGCCTTATTTAGTGGGACCTACTAGTCACTCATGTGTAAAACTTGTAGGATCAAGTAAGTGGACTCACTGTAGTCGAATAAAACCTTTCTGGAGGCCCCTGCCTCCTCCTGTTGCCCGGAAAGAACAGGGGGACATGGGCAGAGACAACAGCCCTCTGCTTCCTGACACCTACCCGGAAGCTGTCAGGAACACAGGCGAAGACATCAACTGGGAGACACAATCGCCTGTAATATATAAGTCTCAACATCTGGGAAAAGCTCGGGTTTGAATTGTTACAGTCTAAAAACAGAGACCAAAGAAAAACTTGTAATATGAAGCAGGTGTTGTGAGTAGTGTTGATAATGCTTGTCAAAGAAATATTAACATGGATGGTAATACCTCAAGGGTTTAAGCTTGATAGCTTTAAAATAAAACCCCAAGATGCCACACCCCGTTCACCCCCTCTAGTAGGGATTTCTGAGGTAGAAAAGCATCCCTAGAGACCTCGATATGGGCATAAAGTAAGCACCCAAGTAGATAATATGTGGCTAGAATGGGTCAAGTATACCGCAAAATCCTTAAATAAATCTGATTGTTTTGTGTGTGCAGCTGGCCGTTCCATAGCTAAGGTGTTGCCCTTCCCATTGGGATGGGACAGCCCTGAGCACCTTAATTGTACATTGAGTCTATTTCAACATCCCAACGCTTGGGGGGATACGCATTGCCAAGATCTTAATAAATTATATCCTTCTTCGAAGGCTAAGGATCAGTTAATACCCCTGGTGTCCCTTACGATAGGCTGGAACCACACAGGTTGTATTTTCCGATTCCCCCGTCAGGACAATTTCCAAATGGGAAACATGTCAAGTGGTATAAATTGTGTTAACATGTCAAAATTTCATAATGATTCCCTATCAGTCCCCCGTACTGACCTCTGGTGGTATTGTGGGGGTTTAGAGCTTTTTGAGACCCTCCCGTCCAAATAGTCTGGGTTCTGTGGGATAGTACAGCTAGCGGTTCCTTTCTCCATAGCCTTTCATCCATCTCAAATGCCCACTCATCGATGGCAAAGGCGTGAGGCGACCCCTTTTGATAACCAAATATACATAGATTCGATAGGAGTCCCGAGGGGGGTCCCAAATGAATTCAAGGGAAGAAATCAAATAGCTGCAGGATTTGAATTCACTCTGTTTTGGCGGGCAACTATAAATAAAAACGTTGATTGGATTAACTACATTTACTACAATCAACAGCGATTCATAAACTATACCCGAGATGCCGTAAAAGGACTAGCCGAGCAGCTAGACGCCACTAGTCAAATGGCCTGGGAAAATAGGCGCGTCCTTGACATGATGTTTGCAGAGAAAGGAGGGGCATGTGTAATGTTGGGAGGAAGGTGCTGTACCTTCATCCCTAATAACACCGCCCCTGATGGCACAGTGGCAAAAGCACTGCAAGGCCTCACCACCCTATCTGAAGAATTGACCAAAAATTCTGGGATTAATTTCCTCACCATTTGGCTGGAAAAGTGGTTTGGAAAATGGAAGCATTTAGCGGCTTCCATTCTTATTTCATTAGTAATGGTAGTAGGAATCTTAGTGCTGTTTGGCTGTTGCATCATCCCGTGTGCCAGAGGTCTGTCCCAAAGATTGATTGAAACTGCTTTGTCAAAACAAATGCTCCTACTATACGACACAGCCGAAACAACCAAATAAGCACTGCCAAAACCAAGCTGTGAGACATGAGTAAAGACTTAAAGGGGGGAGTGTTAGATAAAAAGGACGCCATAAGTAGCTAGTGACTCGGTCACGTAGGAATGCCACGTGACCAATGAGTCAGCTTAAGCCGAGAGCATGCGCAGAGAAAGAGAGCTGATGGAAAAGTACTGAGCCGTTAGGGGTGGGTATAAAAAGGCTGGGCACGCCATGCTCTGGGTCCAGACTGCTCTGTACCCATTTTGCAAAATGATCAATAAAACTTTGTTGGCTCCACTGTCGCCTGCCTGGCCTCTCATTTGACCAGAAGCAAGAACTTTTCTAACAAGCTGAAGCAGGTTGCTTCACCCTGCTGCATGTCAAGGTCAGCCCTGCAGCAGCTCAGCGGGTGTCAGGAACTGCCCCTCCTCAGCATGCAACTCCTTTGCTGAGGGAACTGCACTGGCTGTCTATTCACTACTGGGCCAGGTTTAAGGTTCTAATACTAGTGTACAAAGCCCTAAATGTCATGGTCTCAGGTATCATGCCACCACCGGAGTCATCCTCAGAGGAAGAGCCAGAGCTGTCAGAGCCAGTTGGCCCCTCAGGAGATCCTTGCACTAGCCAGGACAGTCCGAGACCCTCAGGGGTAATGCCTTTGAATCTGCCTTCTAGAGAGATGGAGAGTTGGGCTTCTGAGGCAGAGCAAGATGCTGAGCCCACACCTGGCCTCCAAGAACGCTGGTGCCTTAAGGTCCATGATAGGATGGTCGCCAGGCAATGGAGTGTTCACTTACTGAAGAGGACTACTCATGAGTTGGGCCCTCCTCATGAGGAGGACATCTGACAAGGCTCTAACAGGAAGCAGCTGAGCACTGGGTTGGGCTCTAGTAGCTTTAGCTATATCAGCTCTCACTGGTAACTTGAGAGCTGCTGGAAATAATGCTTCTGCTGTAGGGTTGGTGGAGAATTTCTCCCTGAAACTTTGGGGGGCCGAGCGCCAACGTGTTCGGCCCCCCGAACAAGTTTCGGGGAGAAATCCTCCGAACCCCCCCGCCCCCCGCACCCCCCCCGGGACGGGACTTACCTTCACCGAATGTCCCTCCCGGTGCCTGGTCCGGCCGGCGGTTCGGCGGGTGTTCGAGCGAGGCGGGAGCGGCAGCCGGTCTTTCGACCGGCTGCCGCCGCCACCATTGCAATGAAAGAAAAAAAAAACAACGCCCCCTGATAGGCTACGTGACGATTCACGTAGCCTATCACGGCTAGATTTGAAAAGTCAGCCATGATAGGCTACGTCAATCGTCACGTAGCCTATCACGGGTGACTTTAAAAAAAAAAAGTGTGTACGGATAATGGCGGCCCCCATAGGGAGCCGCCATTCCCCTTCCTTATTTGGTTGCTGTAGTCTACGTAAAGATTTACGTAGACTACGGCGAAAATAAGGGCAACGCTATTTGCGTTGCCCTTATTTTCGCTGTAGTCTACGTAAAGATTTACGCAGACTACAGCGACTAAATAAGGAACACGAATGGCGGCTCCCTATGGGGGCCGCCATTAGCATACGCGCTTTTTTTTTTTTTTTAAAGTCACCCGTGATAGGCTACGTGACGACTGACGTAGCCTATCACGGCTGACTTTGCAAATCTAGCCGTGATAGGCTACGTGAATCGTCACGTAGCCTATCAGGGGGCGTTGTTTTTTTTTTTAACTTTCGCGTTCGCGGCCGGGGCGAGGCGGGAAGCCTCCTCCCTGGCCTGAATTTCGGCCGGGGCGAGGCGGGAAGCCTCCCCCCCGGCCTGAATTTCGGCCGGGGCGAGGCGGGAAGCCTCCCCCCCGGCCTGAACTTCGCGGGGGGACCAGCGAAGCCCCTCCCCCCCACCGCAAACGTCCTTCGAGAACAGGTAAGTGACTTTCGTCCACCCCTATTCTGCTGTCTTGTCTTATGATGGATGCTCTGTGTTACTGACCCTGGACTGTTTCTTGACTCTGCTTCTGAAGTGAGTAATGTAGCTGACTGATTTACTGTGTTTGACCTCTTGCCTGTTACCTTGACCACTCTTGCTGTTGTCAGAATGCAGGCAGACAACAAGAATCAGGCTTCTGGCTGGATTTTCACCACTCTTGCCTTAGCCTAAACCTCCTTGGACTGAAATCTGTGTGCTTGACCATTTGCTTGCCAAACTGACTATTCTATTGCGTTGCTCCCTGTATTTGCTTGCAAAGAGCCAAGACTCGGTCTACAGCAGGACCTAAAGAACTTGTCCCCAGGATAGTTGAGAGGGTGCCTTCTCCCTTACCAGATGCCCAGTCCAGTCACTGAGGTCATCGGAGGCATGTTCCTGGTGGTTGTTCATGGACCGGTGGCCTGATTGGATTCTACCAGGAGAAGAGCCTTCAGTGTGGTGGGTCCCTTTCTTGGGAGCTCCTTGCCCCTGGAAGTCAGGCAGGCATCAACACTGGGAGGCTTCTGGCACCTCTTGAAAACAGCACTGTTCTGGGAAGCGTTCTTTAACTGACCAGCCATGGTTTTATTGCAATTCTGTTTTAAAAAGCATGATTTTAATATGGCATTTTAATCTTTTTATCCTTTTACTATTTTACCTTTTATGTTCACCACTCCAAAATCTGTCTTAGATATGGAGTGATGTACAAATATTATAAATAAATAAGATGACTGTGTGGCCTGCTTTACAGAGGACAGTCCTCTATTTGAAGGCATCCCGTATTTGAAGTGATGTCCAGCCCAAGTCCAGTTTAAAGGTAAAGAACCATAAAGATAAGGAACCATAAGAAGGCTGAATAGGGGGCCTTGAAGTTGTGTAACAACAGTTAGCACCTGGACAATAGGCTGAGCAGGTATATATGGCACCTGGTCACAGTCTTCCCCACTACTGTAAGATGTGTTGTATTTCTATTTAAACTACAGTAATTATTTCTAAAGTTGTATCTATACATATAAATTAGTACATGCAAATTTTATGCAAACCTCTGTCCTCTTTCACCCTCTCTTTTGGTGATGCATTTCCTCTTCTTTGGCAATGCATAAGTAGCCACCCTACTGGTCTCCCAGATCAAGAGATAATTCCTTAGGTTACCAATTCAATTTCTGTTCGGGGTCCGAAGTGTGGGTGAACTTGTGAATCGTCCGAGATGCCTCTGGAAATGCGGTCTGTCACCTAGCCTTTTTCTTAATAAGCTGTATTGCTTCAGGACTGTAAAACCAGGTGGCCACATTGTTATTACTATTACATTATTATTACATTTATTACCTATTTTCCTCTTGCACGGAACCCAAGATGTCTTACAATTAGCTACGCAGCAGAAAAAAATACAAGCATAATACAGGTACCAGTATCCACACACCCCAAACACATGCACTTAGCATCTCATAGTAGCTGTGTGTGTGTGTGTGTGTGTGTGTGTGTGGTAGGTTGCAAAACTGTTATGGGGAAAAGGCTTAAATGCCTCTTTTCACAGGACCACTACTTTGATCAAAACTGAAGCTCTGCATGGTTGCTCTACAATATTGTTTTTTAAAGATTAGGATAATCCAAATATGCACCTCTTTCAGCCCTAAGGGTTATTTCATACATCATAAATTTTCTTTATGAAACTGTCTTTCACACATGATGAAGTGGTTTTTAGAAATGACTTCTGTATAGGAACTTGGTCAGGAATAAACTGGTCCTAACACTGAGCTATAGAGGCCATTTCCATTTTATTGGATCTAGTTTCGTCCCATGCCCTCTAGAATTAGAAGGATTTAAGACAATACTCTTAACATGAAGAAGGACAAGTTCACAAATTACTTTTTCAGTCACATGAGTTAATTTCCATGTTGGACAAAGTAAATCATTCCCACTGTTAGTGAACTTAGGTGGTTGGGTGCCTATCAATTTGAAAGTGAACAGAACCACCTAAAAATAGGACAGTGGCTCCTACATATTTGGGGAATTCTATAGGAATGCAGAAGTACATAAGTTTGTAAATGAAATTTTGTTTAATTGCCTGATAGGAACCTCTGACTTAATGTTGATGGCCATTGAGCCTCGGAAAGAGGGAGAGAGGTCAAAGGGACTAAAGAAACCAGGAGTGAGACAGACTGTAGACCCCTTCATGCATTACTCATGTGTCACACATTATTTGACATGGCTTTCCCACCTCTGACACCTATATTGTGTCCAGTTCTGGTCACTGCACCTAAAAATGCATATTGTGGAGTTCGAAAAGTTGCAGAAAAAGGCAAAATGATCACAGGACCAGACCAACCCCACTATGAGCAAAGGTTACAATTTCTGGGACTGTTTAGCTTAGAATAAGGGTGGTTCTTCTAAGAATAAGAGTATATAATTATGCATGGTGTAGAAAAAGTGGATAGGAAGACATTTTTCTTCCTCTCTCATAATACTAGAACCCAGGATCATCCCATGAAGCTGAATGGTGGGAGTCTCGGGACAGATAAAAGGAAGTACTCCTTCAGCAGCATGTAGCTATCTATGGAATATGCTACCATAAGATGTGGTCATGGCCACCAATTTGGATGGCTTTAAAAGGAGATTAGACAAATCCATGGAGGATAAGTCTGTCAATGGCTGCTAATCATGACTGGTATATACCACCTCCAGTATCAGAGACAGCATGCCTGTCAAACCTGTTGCTTGGGAATGTGAACTGGAAGGTGCTACTGCATTCATGTCCTGCTTGTGGGCTTCCAGTTGGAACATCTGGTTGGCCACTGTGTGAACAGAATACTGCAATAGATAGGCCTTCAGTATGATCCAGCATGGCTGTTCTTATATTTCCCAGCCCAATTGAAGGCAAATCTTAAGTTCAGTAGGTGCATAAATGAGTATTTTGAAAATGTCCATTATCAAGTTTGTAGCTTCACAGGATCCTTTTGTCAGCAAAAAATTATGTCCCAAGCATTGTGTCCAGTTGTCTAAATGCATCCTGGATTATATCCTCCTAAATGTATTAGCTTGCATTTTTCCAGGTTGAATCTCATTTTGTTATTTTGTGCCCATTTGTCTAATTCCTTTAGATATGTTCTATTTGTGTCTGTACTTCCCATGTATGTAAGTTTCCCTCTGGGTTTGTTCATGGATTTAGTTAATGTGCTTTTAAACCTCATTAGTGGCAACATTCATGAAATAGGATGCAATCTGACCGCTGTGTGACCTTGGCATGAATACCCTTTAGCTAAACTACGATTTCTGCTTTGAATGCAGACAGAGCTCCCAATTCACTGAACAGTACCACAGCTTAAGACTATTCACATGATTCTGCCCTCCACATATTTTTGTGAGGTGCTTTCTGAAGCACGTGAAGTCTAAATATTCAAACTGAAAAAAGGGATTTTTTAAATGTATTTATTTGGAATTGGGTATTTTTAGTCTCACCAATACAGCTATATAGAAATGTCATAGAATTGGCTTATAATGTCTCAGAAAAAACAGCAGTAAAATCCCTTAATAAACCAAAAAGAACCAAAAGCATAAAATAGATAACAATATTATGTAAAACTGCAGGTAAATAACAAAAAAAAGACTCTTTTTCAATTAAAAGCTCCTTCCACCCCCCAAAGGCTGCTAAAATGAAAATGTTTCCCTCCATTGTCTTAAGAGTAACAAGAAAGCCAGCCTAACAAGATCCCATGGAAAGGATGTGCTACATTGAGGTCTGTTCGGGTTTAGTTAGTCCAATGGTGTTTCTCATCATGGTATGTTTTAGGATGTTCCTCTGCTGTAGTTTCATATAACTTTTTTTTAACCATTGGAGCTTGATCCTTCGAGCTTGTGCCCTGCTGCTGAAGTGCATTGAACTGGGGTTAATCATTCCACCTCAAGAGCAGAACTGATGCCTGTCTCAGAACTAGCAAAGTGGCTGCTACTGACTGATTGCTTATCTGCAGACAATGTTTCTTGGGAGGAGGCTTGTCCAGTTGCACTGATAGGGGGTATGCATGCAATCGTCTGCTGCCAGAATTGGTTTGTTAGATAAAACGTTGTTGCCAAACCTTGGTGTGTTTTCTTCACAGAGAGTACTTCCTCCACATAGGAACATCCTCCCTGATTACGGAGCTGACTTCTTAGCTGGCTGGGTCCTGCTAAGAATCTCCACAGCTAAGGAAATTAGAACCACAATAGCGGGTAAAACAGGGCCTTTTCTACAGTTGCCCAGAACAGTTTTCCCATGGGAGGGCAGCAATTTGCTTCTGCTTTCACTTTTTGAAGACACTGACCCGGTTCGCATGTCATGGCGGCAATAAATAACCCAGGAATTGTGGGGACAAGCAAAAGTATGTGATGTGCAGTCATTTCTGCTTTTAATTAAACCATTCCTGAGTTGTTTCATTATGTGGGAGCCCAGAAACTCTGGGTTGTCTATGGGTTAACTCAACAACAAACTATAGGCAGTTTTTGGGTAAACTCTGGATTGTTTAACCCATAAACAATGCAGAATTATGGGTTCACATGTCATGAAACAACCCAGGAACGGGGTGTTCCTGGATTGTTAATTGAAAGTGGAAACGTTGAATGCATGGGAAGCAGCATGCTCATTGCTTCCCTCATCCCTGGCAATTCCTGGGTTAAACAACCCGGGAATTGCCTCCATGATGTGCGAATCAGGTCAGTTTTTTATTAAGGAGGGATAAGCTGAGGTTGGACTAGCTTTACTGTAGCTGTTATGTTTTTCAGTGTTGCTGCAAGTTTTGTATGATTTTTTTTAATCCATTGAAGCTGCTTTGTTTCAAATGAAATAAACATGAAAGGGAAATGGAAAGAAATACCAAGGGTCTTTTCAGACTGATAGCTCTGTGCGCTACCAATCAAAAGACATTGTGCAGCTAATCTGTCTTGCCCTTCTTAATAGATTTTCTACAGTAAGAAAACAGATGGAAGAAGTGATAGGAAAATACAGGACAGTTACACATGGAAGAAGGATGGTTACAACAGCTGCGATTGTTTAGCTTGGAGAAAAGGCGAGTAAGGGGAGACATGATAGAGGTTTACAAAATCATGCGTAGTGTGGATAGGGAGACATTTTTCTCTGTCTCTCATAATACTAGAACCTGGGGTCATCCCATGAAGCTTATTGTTGGAATATTCAGGACACAGAAAAGGAAGTACATTTTCCACAAAGCACATATTTAAACTATGCAATTCACTTCCACAAGATGTAGTGATGGCCACCAATTTGGATGCTTTAAAACGGGATTAGAGAAATTCCTGAAGGAAAAGGCTATCAATAGCTACCTCCAGTATCAGAGTCAGTATGCCTATGTACACCAGTTACTGGGGAATATGGGCAGGAGGGTGCTGTTGCATTCATGCCCTGCTTTTCGGTTTCCTGTGGACAGCTGGTTGGCCACTGTGTGAACAGAATCTTGGACTAGATGGACCTTGGTCTGATCCAGCATGGCTCTTCTAATGTTCTTATGTGTGTCTCTCTCCCGCCCCCGCCCCCCAATTCTGTCAGTGTGTCAGGGTGATTACACAGTAAATGCCTATCTGGAACAGGGGTGCAAAACCTCAGGCCCATGGACCAAATACAGCCTGTCTGGGGTTCCAATCCAGCCCTCCGGGGTTCCCCAGATAGTCATGCCTCTGTCTTCTGGCCCCAGCCCTTTTATGGCTTTTGTGCAATCCCCCCTCCCATTCTTAAAGGTTTAAATTTATTTACAACATTTATATACTGCTCCACATCTAGATAGATTCTGGAGTGGTGAACAATAAAAGATAAAAAGAATAAAACACCATATTAAAAATGTTGTTTTAAAAACAGAGTACCAATAAAAACTGTGGCTGGTCAATCAAGGATGGCTTCTTGAAATAAAGGTGTTTTCAGGAGGTGCCGAAAACAACACAATGTTGGTGCCTGCCTGACCTCCAGGGGCAGGGAGTTCCAAAGAAAAGGGGCCACCACATTGAAGGCTCTTCTTCTCGTGGACTCCAATCAGGCCATAGGTCCATGCAGAACTGACAGCCCTCTGATGATCTCAGTGACTAGACAGGTTGATAAGGAAGAAGGTGCTCTCTCAGGTATCCTGGTCCCAAGTTGTTTAGGGCTTTATTTAGTACCAAAACCTTAAACCTGACCCAGTAGCAAATAGACAGCCAGTGCAGTTCCTTCATCAGTGGAGCTGCATGCTGAAAAGTGCATTCTGTACTAGCCCCAGCTTCTGAACCAGCCTTAAGGGCAGCCCCATGTAGAGTGCATTGCAGTAATCCAGTCTTGAGGTTACTTAGGAAATGTCTATTCTAAGGCTTAGTTATGGACAGTGAGAATTTTAAGCTTAAAAAAATGCTGGTATTTTTGTTATTTTGGCTCTGCCTCCTTTGCGTTTGGCCACACCTACCACTAGAATGTGGCCCCGAAAGTTTCTCCAAAATTGAATTTTGGATCAAAATTCAACCCTTGGGCTGAAAGATGCTAACACCCCTGGTCTAGAAGCACTCCAGCCCAAGTCTGAGAAAGGGTAAATAAAGGCAGGGTGAGGGCAAAGACGCTTATGAGTATAATGCGCAAGACTACACTAGCAGATCTTGCTTTGGGATTCAAGGGTTTCTGGTTTCTAGCCCTATGCTCAGACTACTGGAACATCATTTTCCTTTCTAAGATCAATAAGCGACAATAAGCACATGGTCTCTGGTTTCAAGTGAAAGTTTTTTGAATTGAGGTGTGCATTATTAAAGAGAGCATTCACTGGAAGTCTCTTGGGGATTCTGGCTGCTGATTTAATTTAGCAAAATCAGAGGTGGAAAAATCGGCATGGTCCAAGAGCACAGGAATGTGTATTACCACCTCAAAGGACAATTCACAGCCTAACACTTTGTCATCAGAGATGTCATTGCACTCTTGGTTCGAACATTGTTCACCAAACTCATATGGTCCTTGGATTTGCATAATATGAATTGTCATTATTACAGCCCCATACAATGTCCATTGCATCTACATGCTTTCCAATGTGTAGTGTTTGTAAAAGACTGCATTCATTGACAATGTACATTCCAGTTATGTATGTTTACTTAGAAGTAAATACCTCAATGAGATTTATTCAAAGTATGTATGGATAGAACTGCAACCTTAGCTGCAGAGACTAAAACTTATTTTTCTTCTCTTAGGGAAGCTCACGGTGCAATCCTATGCATGTTTAGACAGGAAAAAGTCCTATAACTCCCAGCATTCCCCAGCTAGCCATGCTAGCTGGAGAATGCTGGGAGTTGTAGGACCTTTTTCTGTCTAAACATGCATAGGATTGCACCCTTAATCATGTTGGAGGATTGCTTATTTTGAGAATAGAAGGATACAGACAACACATAACTGAGTGACGTGCATTGGGTGTGTGTGTGTGTGTGTGTGTGTGAGAGAGAGAGAGAGAGAGAGAGAGAATAGCAGCTTAACAAGTTTTAAAATATTAGTGAAATTTGCTGATAGGTTTCCAAAAGCAAGCAATTAATATATTTAAAGTTAAATGAGACAGACATTATTGAATGTTCCTGAACAGTAGTATCTACATTTTACAGTCATTGTGCAGCAAGGAAAGTGTCCATTGCATCTACATGCTTTCCAATATATAGTGTTTGTGAAAGAATACATTTGTTGACAAAGTTCATTCAGTTATGGGGTTGGATCCAGTTTTTGGCACATGCAACTGGGCTGGGTGAAGCAGATCCCCCCCCCCCCCGCTGCAGCTCCTCTCCCCGCACCCCAATGCTACACAGAGGGTTGGGAGAACCTGTTCAATGATGTAGGCTGTGGTGAAGGGGAGATCCCTGAAAATTGAGGGGATCATGTATTTTCTCTGAGCACAGCTCTTTTGTCTATGAAAGGCACATTTTGGATTCAACTCATGCTTACCTAAGAGTGGAATTAATTGTGCTTACTAACTACTCTTTAAAGTGGGGCATTTTTACTTATGTTGCCTTGCTTCGTTGTTTTACTTACTGTGTGATTAAATGTGCCTGTTATTCTACTAGATTCTCTCTGCAGCCTTTTAGCTATAGAAATTAAAGCTGCTGAAACTCAGCTCATTCTATGACAATGCTCCATCAGTCAGCTGCTCCTGTCAGTGAACATGGGGAGTGTTATGGAACTGATAAGTTACATTGTATTAACAGATTTTTCTCTTTACCATTGGGGCTGGGCTAGGAGAAATTATTTAGACCATAATGTATTCAGAAGAGAAGGTCATTCAAATCCTTTGTTCAGCTACACGAATGCTGCTTTCTCGCTTGTTGTTTTTCATTGGAACATGGATGGTTCCATTCAGTGTTGGGCCTCAAACACAAAAATAGCAAGAACACTGTCATCTTGCTTTTGAAGTGGTCCTGCTCTTTTCATGGTCAATGGAAGACTGAGAGCAAGAAGCATCCTCAGCAGGCAATTCAAACTGCCTCCTCTTAGCAGGCAACTGGAAATAGCAGCTCTGAGGCAGATGGTGTGAAAGCAGTGTAAATTAAGTTCTCTTAAAACACTCTGCTTGCATGCATATGAGAAAGGCCCTTCAGCCCTAGTGTGTTAGGGGAGATTTGCTGTCGGATCTTCCAGTTTCTCAGAAGCCAATTTCTGACTTGAAATAGCCTGGGGATTGTTTGTTTGCTCCTGTCTGTGAAAGCTTAAATATAATTATGTATCCTTTCCTGCTGATCAATTTGAATAATTAGAGCAGTGTTTTAAATTTATACTTTCCTTTATGATTAGTTAAAGAAGTATTTCTTACATATGGCTACTAGGTTTGTTTGTTTTTTAAGTATTCTAAAACAATTGATTGCAGCAGAAAACTTGTGGAACTCTTGAGTTATAGTGGCAAGGAGTTCCTCAGGCCCTGAAATATGAACATTGCTTTAAAAAAAAAAGTTATCCCATAGTTGGGTCATTTTCCCCAGAGGTGATGGATATTAGTGGTGGCATATCCAGTGAAAGCAATGACCTCCTTTCCACATGTCACTGGGTGATTTTGGGCCAGTCATTGACTCTCAGATTAACCTATCTCACAGGGCTGTTGTGAGAATAAAATGGAGACAAGGAGGATCATGTATGGGGTCCCTGGAGGAAAGGGACTATCATAGAATCATAGAATCATAGAATAGTAGGGTTGGAAGGGGCCTACAAGGCCATCGAGTCCAACCCCCTGCTCAATGCAGGAATCCAAGTCAGAGCATCCCTGACAAATGGCTGTCCAGCCTCGTCTTAAAGGCCTCCAGTGTGGGAGAGCCCACCACCTCCCCAGGTAATTGGTTCCATTGCCGTATTGCTCTGACACTCAGGAAGTTTTTCCTGATGTTCAGCCGGAATCTGGCTTCCTGTAACTTGAGCCCATTATTCCATGTCCTGCACTCTGGGATGATCAAGAAGAGATCCTGGCCTTCTTCTCTGTGACAACCTTTCAAGTACTTGAAAGGTTACACTAGTGTATTAGTATACACTAATACTAATACTGCTACTACTAATAATAATACCAGGATTTATTTTTTTATTAAAACATTTTTAAGTTGCCCTTCATCCTTATGGATATCAGTGCTGAGTACAAATATAATGGGTTGGATCCAGATTTAGTCACACGTAGAGTAGAGTTGGGGAAGGAAACGGCAACCCACCCCAGTATTCTTGCCATGAAAACTAAATGGATCAGTACAACCAGAGATATGTCGGTATACCATCGGAAGTTGGGACTCCCTGGTCGGAAGATGGTCAAAATGCTACTGGGGAGGAACACAGGATAAGTTCAACTAGCCCCAGATGTGATGATGCAGCTAGCTCAAAGCCGAAAGGATGGCTAGCAGCCGATGGTGCTGGTGGTGAACGACGAATCCGATGTTCTAAAGATCAACACACCATAGGAACCTGGAATGTAAGATCTATGAGCCAGGGCAAATTGGATGTGGTTATTGGGGAGATGTCAAGATTAAATATAGACATTTTGGGTGTCAGTGAACTGAAATGGACTGGAATGGGCCACTTCACATCAAATGATCACCAGATCTACTACTACGGACAAGAGGACCACAGAATAAATGGAGTAGCCTTCATAATTAATAATAACGTGGCTAAAGCAGTGCTTGGGTACAATCCAAAAAATGACAGAATGATCTCAATTCGAATTCAGGGTAAGCCATTTAACATCACAGTGATCCAAATATACGCCCCAACCACAGATGCTGAAGAAGCAGAAGTAGATCAGTTCTATGAGGATCTGCAGCACCTACTGGATAGTATGCCAAAAAAAGATGTTATTTTCATTACAGGAGACTGGAATGCTAAGGTGGGTAGTCAAACGACACCTGGAATTACAGGCAAGCATGGTCTGGGAGAACAAAATGAAGCAGGACATAGGCTGATAAATTTTGCCAAGACAACTCACTGTGCATAACAAACACTCTCTTCCAACAACCTAAGATATGACTTTATACATGGACTTCACCAGACGGTCGACACCGAAATCAGATTGACTACATCCTTTATAGCCAAAGGTGGTGGACATCTATGCAGTCAGTAAAAACAAGACCTGGAGCTGATTGTAGTTCAGATCACAAACTTCTTATTGCACAATTTAGAATCAGACTAAAGAGAATAGGGAAGACCCACAGATCAGTTAGATATGAGCTCACTAATAATGAATATGCAGTGGAGGTGAAGAATAGATTTAAGGGATTTGATTTAGTAGATAGGGTCCCAGAAGAACTATGGACAGAAGTTCGCAACATTGTTCAGGAGGCGGCAACAAAAAAGTTGCAAAGAAAAAGAAAACCAAGAAGGCAAGATGGCTGTCTGCTGAGACACTGGAAGCAGCCCAAGAAAGAAGGAAAGCAAAAGGCAACAGTGATAGAGGGGGATATGCCCAATTAAATGCAAAATTCCAGAGGTTAGCCAGAAGAGATAAGGAATTATTTTTAAACAAGCAATGCGCGGAAGCGGAAGAAGATAATAGAATAGGAAGGACAAGAGACCTCTTCCAGAAAATTGGAAACATCGAAGGTAAATTCCAGGCAAAAATGGGTATGATCAAAAACAAAGATGGCAAGGACCTAACAGAAGCAGAAGAGGTCAAGAAAAGGTGGCAAGAATATACGGAAGATCTGTATAGGAAGGATAATAATATTGGGGATAGATTTGACGGTGTGGTCAGTGAGCTAGAGCCAGACATCCTGAAGAGTGAGGTTGAGTGGGCCTTAAGAAGCATTGCTAATAACAAGGCAGCAGGAGATGATGGTATCCCAGCTGAACTGTTTAAAATCATGCAAGATAATGCTGTCAAGGTGATGCATGCCATATGCCAGCAAATTTGGAAAACACAAGAATGGCTAACAGATTGGAAAAAATCGACTTATATCCCCATACCAAAGAAGGGAAGCACCAAAGAATGTTCAAACTGTCAAACAGTGGCACTTATTTCACATGCCAGTAAGTTAATTCTCAAGATCTTGCAAGGTAGACTCCAGCAATTCATGGAACGAGAATTGCCAGGTGTACAAGCTGGGTTTAGAAAAGGCAGAGGAACTAGAGACCAAATTGCTAATATCTGCTGGATAATGGAGAAAGCCAGGGAGTTTCAGAAAAACATCTATTTCTGTTTTATTGACTATTCTAAAGCCTTTGACTGTGTGGATCATAACAATTTGTGGCAAGTTCTTGGTGGTATGGGGATACCAAGTCATCTTGTCTGCCTCCTGAAGAATCTGTATAACGACCAAGTAGCAACAGTAAGAACAGACCACAGAATAGCGGACTGGTTTAAGATTGGGAAAGGAGTACGGCAGGGTTGTATACTCTCACCCTACCTATTCAACCTGTACGCAGAACACATCATGCGATGTGCTGGGCTTGATGAAGCCAAGGCTGGAGTTAAAATCGCTGGAAGAAACATTAACCATCTCAGATATGCAGATGATACCACTTTGGTGGCTGAAAGCGAGGAGGAGCTGAGGAACCTTATGACGAAGGTGAAAGAAGAAAGTGCAAAAGCTGGGTTGCAGTTCAACCTCAAAAAAAACAAGATTATGGCAACCAGCTGGATTGATAACTGGCAAATAGAGGGAGAAAATGTAGAGGCAGTGACAGACTTTGTCTTTCTAGGTGCAAAGATTACTGCAGACGCGGACTGCAGCCAGGAAATCAGAAGACGTTTACTTCTTGGGAGGAGAGCAATGACAAATCTTGATAAAATAGTGAAGAGCAGAGACATCACACTGACAACAAAGGTCCGCATAGTTAAAGCATGGTATTCCCCGTAGTAACCTATGGCTGCGAGAGCTGGACCATAAGGAAGGCTGAGCGAAGGAAGATAGATGCTTTTGAACTGTGGTGCTGGAGGAAAATTCTGAGAGTGTCTTGGACTGCAAGAAGATCAAACCAGTCCATCCTCCAGGAAATAAAGCCAGACTGCTCACTTGAGAGAATGATCTTAAAGGCAAAACTGAAGTACTTTGGCCACATCATGAGAAGACAGGATACCCTGGAGAAGATGCTGATGCTAGGGAAAGTGGAAGGCAAAAGGAAGAGGGGCCAACCAAGGGCAAGATGGATGGATGATATTCTGGAGGTGACGGACTCGACCTTGGGCAAGCTGGGGGTGGTGACGGCCGACAGGAAGCTCGGCGTGGGCTGGTCCATGAAGTCACGAAGAGTCGGAAGCGACTGACTGAATAAACAACAAGAGTAGGCCCACTGAAATCAATGGGAAACAAGTTAGTCATTACTAACTCAAGCCCCACTAATTTCAGTGGGCCTATTCTAAGTATGACTAAATCTGGAGTGGAACCACTGTATCATGCCTCCGACACCCAACCCACAGAGCCAATCCAGTAAGATACCATGGTATCAAAACCCCACTGAGAGGTCAAGGTCAACAGATTTGCAGTCCACCTCTCTCCTGACAAAAGTCATCTGTCAAGGTGACCAAAGCCCTTTCATTACTAAATCCAGGCCTTAAACCATATTGAAATGGATCTGGATAATCTGCTTCCTCCAAAAGCATCTGGAGTTGAGAAACCACAGCCCTTTTCAAAATCATGTCCAAGAAAGGTATATGAGCAACCAGGCAATATTTGTTAAAACTTCCCAGGTCCAAAGAGGGTTTCTTAAGGAGTGGGTGCACAACCACCTCTTTCAAGGCATCTGGCACCAGCCCCTCCCACAAGGAAGTATTAAGTACTTCTTGGACCTCTCAGTCACTATGAGGTTTGTGCCATCTGCGTTCTAGTCAATGTGCTGCCTATTTCATAGCTGTAGCTGCCGCCATTTGTTTTCCCTTAGTTTTGCTGTGATAGGCTATGTAAATACGTAGCCTATCACGGCTATATGGAAGAAGCGAATGGCGGCCGCACATGCAGCCGCCATTCGCAATGCAGCGTGGACGGCAGCAGGTAGGTGCTCCGTTCTGGGCCCATTTGGGGGGGGGCGGGGGGCTTTGTTCTGCCATGGATTTCAGGGGGCCAAATGCACTGGCATTCAGCCTCACCGAGATCTGTGGCGGAATTCTCTCACATCCCTATCAGGAACACATAATGAGGTGAAGCGATAAACACCCTGCAGCTGCAGTCAAGTAACAACCAAAATATCAAGAAATCCTGTCAAGAATCTCCCATGTAACATGTACTTTGGCCCTTACAGAGAGAGATCAGTTCACTTCTTTGAAGAAAAGTGTGATATATAAAGTGTTTTGCCAACAAGAAGGTAGTGTGTCTTAACACTTGTCACTTGTGTTCAGTCATATTCACTATGAGGTTTGCGCCATCTGCATTCTAGTCAATGTGCTGCCTATTTCATAGCCCATAGGTTAATTTATTTAATAATATATTTATTATTTCTTTGAAATAATAAGTACCCACATTTCTATGGGTTTTCATTCAAATTAAAAATAGGCACTTCCAACATTCCATGGTATATTACTTGTTTTTACATACTAAAAAAAAAAATCCCTTGATTTAGAGACGATAAAAAAAAACTTAGGCTCCAATTCCTGTGCATACTTACCTGGGAGTAATCCCCATCAAAAACAACGGGGCTTACTTCTAAATAAAAGACTTAGGGCACAATCCTATGCATGTTCAGACAGAAACAATTCTATAACTCCCAGCATGTCCCAGCCAGCCATGCTGGCTGGGGCATGCTGGGCGTTGTAGGACTTATTTCTATTTAAACATGCATAGGATTGCACCTTTAGTCTCTTTTATGATCTCCAGGCAACCACATTGACCAAAGCAAAGTGACTGATGGTTTAGGCCATATGCACTTTTGGCTCCACTCTGGAGATGGCAAACGATTCATCTGAGATTTAACTAGGTAAGTTAATCGTCTGCTTTTGATTAAACTACCCCAGAGTAGCTGCCTGTTGTTTTTATGGCTTTGCTAATCTCCATAGAAGCTTACTCCTCATTAGTCCCACAACAAACAGTTTGCGATGGCTTTCTCACTCCAGGCCACCAATGAAATGTCTCACTACAGCTTGTCAGGGCACTTTGGCAGATTCACTTTATAATCCCTCTCTGAACTGCATGGTTTAAGCATGGACTTCTAACCAGCAGTCATAATAAGGTATTAATAGTAAAATGTTACCTCAATCTTGTCCTTACATAGCCTATTCCATTTGCACCCAGAATATGAAAGTTTAAACTAATGTGCAGTGGTGTGGTGGTGGCAGGTCGCGCCGGGGCTTTGCTCCGGCACTGTTTTTGAAGCCAGCCCCCAGCCGGGGTCTCAGTCTGCTAGGGAAGGAGGAGGGAGCAGAGGGAGTGCGCAGCTGCCTCTTGGCTACTACGCAGCGCTGGCCAGACAAAGGGAGCAAGTGAGAGAAGGAGCCCAAAGGAGCTCTGCAGCCTCCTCTCGCCCCCCCCTTCTCCTCAGCTCTTGGCTTCTCTGCCCTGGCTCTGCCCTTGTCTTCTGCAACACTGCCACCCATTCAGGGCTGCTGTTGCTGGCCATGGGGGGAGCGGGGGCTCTGCCACTATTATTTGCTTCTGGGGCAGGGCAGATGGCTGATTTGTGCCACTTTTTAGGATTTATCACACAATCCTATGCATGTTTACTCAGAAGTCAGTCCCACTATGTTTAGTTGCCAGCTGGGCTTTCTCCCAGTTAAGTGTGCCTAGGACTGCAGCCTTAGCTACCTTCCCAAGATCTCTGTAAATTTAATTCGAAATCAGCACCCATCGGATTGCACTGTTAATTCTTGAATATTAATTTGTACAGTAAGCGGAATTGCGAAATGCAACCTGCTCTGTCAGCTACCCTTTTTGGCACAAGGTTGGCATGTCTCTGGGCAAACAAACCCTGGTGGAGGGAAGGGAAACAGAAAAAAATCAGTTGGGGGGAGAGGAGAAAGAAGGTGTGTGTGTGTGTGTGCGTGTGTGTGTGTGGTTCAATCCAGCTGGGTGTGTGGACGTTTCTGTTGCGGGATGGGAGAGATACAATGAAGGAGCTTAGGGAAGGCTAATGAGTAATGTTGGGGTGCTGTCCAGGAGGGCTGAGTTGAGAGGGTGAAGCTTCCATAGAGTAGCATATTTTGAAAACCTAAAATGTTTGCGAGTGAGTGAGTGAGTGAGTGAGTGAAAAAGGTTAACACCCCTGCATTTTTTCTCAGACATCCACTTGAAATACCCCTGCCTTACTCTCAGCTGCACTGCTTTTGGATCCCAGTTGAAGGCAGTATATCTTACAAGGCTGTACAATCTTAGAAGGGGGCGTGGCTGTGACTGTCATGAAGGGACCCTGCACTTCTGAATTTGCCACTACACTACTGCTAATGTCATTCTGCCAGTAATCAAACTCCTCCACATTGGGCTTTACCCTACAGGGGCCAATCTAAAGAGAAATGCTTTGTGAAGTGATTTGGGCAAAATCTGCACTTTCACAGAATTGAATTAGCTCTTTCCACAGTACACACACTGCTGTATTCCTCCACTTTTGCTGTGTGTACGGGAACTGAAGCCACATTAGTTGGGGTGGGGTGGGCGAATCCTGCCACAAGTAGAAATGAACATCAGCAATTGTGTAGGTGTGGGGCAGTCAATGAGTGGAGGCCTGCTTGCTCTCCCTCACGTGTTCAACGAAGTGCAATGGCGGACTTGCTTATGAGTAGATGTTCATGACAAACCCCACATACACACACACTTATGAGGCGGGCAGGCAAGCCACCGCTGCCTGGAGACTGAGCAGAATGAGCAGGAGTGCAAGAAGCCCTGAGAGCAGAGAACGTGGAGCTGGCGAGAAGGGAGAGTGACTAGCACGTTGCTTTTGATGTATATTAACTGTCCAATCAACAGGCTTCCCCCCCCCCCCCGCCAACATGGGCTCAATGAATTGCTTCTGAGGACATGTTCATGAAAATCATCTGCCTGGAGTTACTTTTTGTGACAGTCCCCTTAGCTACTTCTTTCAGAAGGCAATTGTAAGGTGCCAAAGGAGGTCTCAAATAGGGGTCTCCAGCAGCCAGTCTTTGGCACCCTATCTCCTGCACCACCAATGCTCTAGCCAAAGGCACCCTGTAGGCTGCAGTATTTGCCTGAGTGCTGATGCCACATCCTGAAGAGAGTCAGCTATCCTCCCAAACCAATAGAGACAACTTGGACCTATAGCCTTCCTTCTAGGCTAGTGTAACAGTAGCAGAAACTTGTCACACTGAGTAATAATGCTCCCTCTTCCTCTCTCTCCCTTGCCTTGTACCTGCCTAACCTCACCTCTAGCTTCCCCTTGTATTTGCCTTGCTTAACTTTGCTTCATCATCTAATCCAATATTTGAACTCCAGCGTGCCTGAGTCTGTCTCTAGCTTCTAGCCCTTGGCTGTTTGCTTGATCTGGTACCCGACCTCCAGCCCATCCATGACCGCCCCTCCTGGCTCTGGCCCATGTGCCCATATTGTAAAGAACTATTTATTCCCTCCATCTTTCTCATCTGAGGAAGAGCTATGAACCCATTGTTTTTAGAAGGGAATGCATGAATAAAACCATGTATAAAGGCTTAGTTGTCAAAATGTGGTTGAACCAGTTCAGCTGGTGAGTGGAGTGTTCACATGTTGCATTACTTCCCTCCCCCCCAACACACTGCATACATCATTGCAGCAAAGCAGGAGAGCTCACTGGTTGAGCATATGCACATATGCCTTGCATGTAGAATGTTCCAAGTTCGACCAGATGTCCTCTAGCATATGGTAGCAGGTGATACGAAAGTCTTCTGTCTGAGAGAACCACAGGGCTAGATGGATAAATAGTCTAATCGAGTCTAAGGTGCTTTCCCATGTTCCACTGGAGAGGCATAACTAAATCACTTCCTGAGATGTCCACACTACTTCCTCTCCCACATGCACTACACCTCATGCTCAAGAGATGAGTAGCTATTTCACGGAGAGGTCCCTAGTACAGCCTTCCTTAACCTGTTGACCGCTGCTCCCATCATGCCCCAGCCAGCATGGCCATTGGGGTGTCTGTGCCCACAGCATTTTTTAAATTCTTGTCAACCAACCAGGAAGTGGTCCTTTGGGTTCCCCTTCCTCTGAACCCAGGCAATTATAGCTGCTCCTCCTTTATTTCTTTTCTTTCTCTATAGCTTACCAATCCCGTGCTCCATCATTTCCATAGCATTACCTTTATCTCCTTATTTGGTAATCACCAAGTTCCCCAATCATTCATTCAATATCTTTGCTAGATAGGGCTATTAGAACTGGTATACTGGCCCATGTGCTATGAGGTGAGTATACTTGTCAAGCCAATTTTCACATCTGTAATAAGTGTGAATGTGTGTGTTTATGAGAACAAACGTGTTAAAACAAAATTAAGTCTATGTTTTTGGGATTTGAACATGTTTGAGCTCATTTCTCCAGTTTAGAAGTAGCTTTTCCCCATTTTGATAAAAGCATAGTGCCTAAGTCTGTTCTGTGCACACCACACCTCTGGTTAAAGGCCTCTTTAGACCAGTTATGTGTCCATGTGAATCAGGATGTATGGCAACAGTCTCCTTGCTAGTCGCAGCCAACAGAATGAAATAGAGGAAGGAAGATGCATACTGTGATGACATCATGCAACTTGTTAAGCATTCCTAAATGTTACAGGGAGACGGGGTGTACTCAAGGCAAGGATGGCATTTTTGGCAGCTTCCCCATGTCAAGGAATCAGTCTTTCTACCCACAAGAGTCAGGAGGAGTGTACTTCTCCTTGCCTCTCTTGCACTGTTGCCTGCTCCCTAGCTCAGCAGATTAGAGGCAAAACTACCTCAAGGCACAGGGTGTGGGCACCACCATGCGCCCTAGAGTAGCATCATCTCATCCTCTAGAGTGTGCTTGCGACACGCTTTCCAGAAATGTTATCCACCACTGATCTACTGATAGAGAAGATTCCACCCAAGCATTACAGCAGTGAAGCAAGAGGTTGCCATAATGCCCATAAACAGCTCACCAGCACAGATCAGCAGAAACTGCTTGTGGGTTCCTGGTTGACAGCTGGTTAGGCCACCGTGTGGACAGAATGCTGGACTAAATGGACCCTTGGACTGATCCAGCAGGGCTCTTCTTATGTTCTTATGCTATGCTGTCTGGGGATGATGGATTTGTAGTCTGGTACATCTGGAGAGCACCATGTTGGGGAAGGCTGTCCTAGTGTTACAGTGGTTGGGGCAATTTCTGTAGTACTTTCAGCACTTCAATAGTGAACAGGTTGGATCACAAGCCCTTGCATTTATAAAAGCTGCAGGGCTTAGAAAGGAACTCAAAGCATTCTCAAGCACATCCCAATACATACTTTTGTCTGTTGAGCTCTGCTGTTTGGATCCAATTGCTAAAATGACAGGATTTGGGGAGTAGGATTTTGTATTTGTTATAGCTAGTTTGCTGATGCTGTGGTAGGTGGTAAGGATTAGTGACCTCAGGATAATAACTAGAAAATTATAAAGAAAAGAGAATGTATTGATTGTTTGAAGGGGTCTGGCAAAGTGGTCTCATTAATTTTCGATAATGGGAGATTCTGTTCTTTTGTCAATTAATGAAAGTCACAGCGAGGCTTTATGTTTTTTACTTCTGTTCCCTCCACCCTTTCTTCTTGTTTAATGAGCTCACTGATCCTGCTGAAGGAGACACAAACCTTGAGATTTTTAGGGTTTTTTTAAAAAAGAACTCAAACTACTAAATATTTAATCAGTGCTATTTCCATGACAAACTTTCTGACCTCAAGCCAACAAATGCAGGAAGCGCGAAGGTTCTTTGTGTAACAAGAAAGGAAACCTGATACAATATCTTCCATTTTGTGGGAGGGATCCACTTCACAGACTACAGCTCTAACAGTCGCCTGCAGTCGCCTCAAGACCTAAACAGAACCGCAAGCAAAGAGTGATGGACTATTAGGGGAGGACGACTGGGGTAAAATTGTATTGATTTTGTAACATAAGGCAGCAGACTAGATTATCATAATTACTTTAGGCCTTGAAAAATATATGAAGATGCTGTAAAATAAAATGTCAGGAAGGTCAGTGATTCAACGGGATGAGCCAGAAGAAAATAAAATGTGCTAGAAACCTGCTTGTGATCCTTGGTCACGCAGATGATCTTTTTTCAGAGATGACAGAGAACCAGCTTGTGAAAACAGGAAAAAAGTTTGTCAATCAGTGATAAAAAAGGTATGAGGGTCCTTGACATCTATAACCGTTACCACAGGCCCTGTCTCCAGAATAATGCCTCATACCACACCCAGCCCTACCATTAGGCAGAGTGAGGCAATTGCCTCAGGTGGCAGATGCTGGGGTAACAATGGCAGTTGGCTCTTCCTCCTCCACTCCCCAACTGTTCCCCTCTGTCTGAGGACAGAGCCATTTATGCCACACAACCTCTCCTGGGGCTCTGAAACTAGCTTCAAGTGTGGCTGGTAGAGGACATTATCCCATAGCCAGCCTTGAAGTAAGGTGCAACTACCAGTCTAGCTGGCATGATATTTGGAGGGGGAACCTCCTTGTCCTTCACCTCAGGCAGCAAAATGTCTTGGGCCAGCCCTGCCTCATACAGAGCCATGTCTAGAGCTTGGCATGCAAGATCCTTTCTAAAAAAGCATCAAATAGCTGGCATAGAGGGAAGGGAGCTTTAATCCTTTGTCCCCACTATAGTCCTGACTGGGATCTTTCTCCCCACTTCATTTCCTGCCTGCTATTTGCAATGTTAGCGCCACTGGGAGCTTTCCTCCCATTATAAGTAGCAAGTGCAGAAGGGAGGGCAATTTTGACCACGGTGGGGGGAAAGGGTGAAAATCCCCCCTCCACATGCCATGGCCCCAGTTTGACCCAACCCCCCCCCCCCTGCTCCACTCTGCCCCTGTGCTGGCTATTTTAGAAAAATCTTGCATGGCAGGCTAAACATGTGAATAATTTCACATCTAGTTTGGTTACGTACCTAGCAAAACCCCAGGCTTCAGAATCTCCCTCTTGTTACTTTCTAGCTTCAGGGACAGCTTCTTCCAAAAGCTGTCTCCCTGTAGTGGTGGTAGCCGCTGGAGAGATTGATTGATTTGATATGTAGTCCGCCTTTCTACCAAGAAAATGGCACTCAAGGTGGCTTACAATTAAAGATAAATAAAAGCTTGATTAAAACAATAATAAAACAAATATATCAAAACACAGTTAAGAACACAACAATAACAGAATAAAACCAGCACCCAACCCAAGGACCAACTATAAGGACCACATAGGGCAAGAGCAGCCTTCCTCAGCCTGGGACCTTCAAGATGTGTTGGACTACAACCCACATTGTCTTCAGCTCCATTATTTGTGATGGAGCATGAAGCACTCCAGCAAAATGGTATTTAGGAAATGGCGCCCCACTTCAGAATGTCCTCCCAAGGGAGAGTCAATTGGCACCAACTTTGTTTTCATTTTGGTGCCAAAATAGAATGTTTCTTCTTGCCCACACATTTTAATATTTTAGAAAGTTACAAATGTAAATGTAATTCATTCTTAATCGGAATTGATAGTTTGCATTCCTGTTTGGTTTACTGGTTGCAAGTTTGGTGTTTTAATTTATCTTTTAATGTATAATTGTATAGTTTTTATATTGGATTTATTTGTTTTTAATGTTGTGTACGCTATGCTGGGATCCTTTCTGGATGAAAGGCAGTATACATCTTAGAAAGAAAGAAAGAAAGAAAGAAAGAAAGAAAGAAAGAAAGAAAGATATTGGAGCTTGAGTGCCATTATTTGTGATGGTTATATATATATATATATATATATATATATATATATATATATGGTTTTCTATATGAGGCTGTTAATCCTCTGTATCTACTTCTGGTTTTGTCACAGAATTGTGATCCGAACACTACACAAAGAAAAGCACGTTTCCTTCCTGCTTTTCCACTGCATAACCTCCAGGTGGTACTGTGGCATAGCAGAACAGTTATAGTGTGTGGCACTGACGTATCGCGGAACAGGAATAGCAGTTACACAGGTGGAAAAAGTGTTTTCTTTCACGTTCACAAATAATATCGCATTTTCCCTGCTCTAAAAAAAAAAACTTGCCAAAAGTGCTGTTTAAAACAGAAGTGAAACTGGAGCATCACAACGTTGTCTAAAGAATCCATAAACAACCATGAGTAGGGAATGACAAGTGCATAATCAATGCCTGATGTGGAAAAGCTGTATATGTCTGTATTTCACAAGTTGTACACATCTGGGGGGGGCATCCCCTACATCATATCTCCACTTACTCATTGGAGGAGAAGATGTGAAACAGGAAGCCTGCTCTAGACATGTAGGACCCCCATGTGATTTAGAAACCTGTGTGACTAGGGTCTAAATCACGCAGAGGAACTACACAGGCTTCACGTCTCAGATGCATGGAGGGTGGTGGGGCTGGGCAAGAGGGATACAATGGAGGAGTGGGACTAACTAGCCCTGCCCTGCTCTCCTCATGCAATTCTGATTGGGATTGAATAAGGCTCAAGGAAAAGCCTTAATGGTTTCCTGACCATTAAACTAGTTGTTAATATTTAGGAGGAAACAAAATAATCCCTCCAACAGGAAGTAGATTGCCTGATTATGGAATGTTGTTACTAAATGTGAACTGAGCTCTGAGAGCTGGAATTTACCACACTTCTACTTGCCAGAGTCCACAAGGTTATTAAACCTAATGTCAGCATTTTATTTATTTATAATCTGTTAATCTTTAAGCAATATCTTAATAGATATTGGTTATCAGCCAGCCTTCCAAACACTTGTTGCTAAAGGATTCGAATGCGAACAGGGAGAGAAAAATGCCTTACTTTCCTGTGATATTTTGCTGTAAATAATATTTGCTCTATAATAGTGTCCAGACACTACAAGTCTTTCTGTAATTCTTCCTACCTCCTATTCCTCAAGGATGACAAAACAAGCAGGAGAGAGCCATCAAAAAGCCAAGATGGAGAAGGTAACAGATTGATAACAGATGACAAAGAAAAGGCAGAAGTGATCAATTCCTACTTTGGCTCAGTCTTCTCCCAAAAGAGGGTCTATGACTCCCCTGGCAAAGGCAAAGTACAGGCTGAAGGGGCAGGATTGCAGCTTGAGATTGACAGGGATATGGTTAAGGAACACCGCATTACTTTGAATGAGTTCAGATCTCCAGGGCCAGATGAACTGCATCCTAGAGTAATAAAGGAACTGGCAGAAGAACTCTCAGAACCACTGCCTATTATCTTTGAGAAATCATGGAGGACGGGTGAAGTGCCAGATGACTGGAGGAGGGCTAATGTTGTCCCTATCTTCAAAAAGAGGAAAAAGAAGGAACCCAGGAACTACAGACCAGTCAGTCTGACATCCCAGGGAAAATTCTGGAGCAGATTATAAAGCAATCAGTCTGTAAGCATCTTGAAAACAATGCAGTGATTACTCGAAGCCATCATGGATTTGTCAAGAACAAATCCTGCCAGACTAATCTGATCTCATTTTTTGATCAGGTAATCTCCCTTGTGGACTGTGGGAATGCTGTGGACATCATATACCTTGGCTTCAGCAAAGCTTTCGACAAAGTGCCCCATGATATCTTGATTAGCAAACTTGCTAAAAGTGGGCTAGATGAAACAACAATCAGGTGGATCCACAGCTGGCTACAGAATCGGACTCAAAGAGTGCTTACCAATGGGATCTTCTCAAACGGGTGAGAAGTAATGAATGGGGTACCATAGGGCTCAGTCCTAGTGCTCTTCAACATTGTTATTAATGACTTGGATGAGGAGGTGCAGGGAATGCTTATCAAATTTGCAGATGATACAAAATTGGGTGGGATAATTAATACCTTGGAAGACAGAAACAAAATTCAAAGTGATCTTGATAGACTGGAGCACTGGGCAGAAAACAACAGAATGAAGTTTATTAGGGATAAATGCTAAGTTCTGCACCTAGGAAAAAGAAACTAAATGCACAGTTACAAGATGGGGGATACTTGGCTCAACAATACTACAAGCGAGAAGGATCTTGGAATTGTGGTAGATCACAAGATGAATATGAGCCAACAATGTGATATGGCTGCACAAAAGGCAAACGCTATTTTGGGCTGCATTAATAGAAGTATAGTTTCCAAATCATGTGAAGTACTAGTTCTCCTCTACTCAGCACTGGTTAGGCCTCATCTGGGGTACTGTGTCCAGTTTTGGGCACCACACTTTAAGAAGGATGCAGACAAACTGGAGAGGGTTCAGAGGAGGGCAACGAAGATGATCAGGGGACTGGAAACAAAGCCCTGTGGGGAGAGACTGAAAGAACTGGGCATGTTTAGCCTTGAGAAGAGAAGACTGAGGGGAGATATGATAGTGCTGTTCAAGTACTTGAAAGGTTGTCACAGAGGGGAAGGCCAGAATCTCTTCTTGATCATCCCAGAGTGCAGGACATGGAATAATGGGCTCAGGTTACAGGAAGCCAGATTCCGGCTGAACATCAGGAAAAATGTCCTGACTGTTAGAGCAACATGACAATGGAACCAATTCCCTAGGGAGGTAGTGGGCTCTCTCACACTTGAGGCATTCAAGATGAAACTGGACAGCCATCTGTCAGGGATGCTTTGACTTGGATTCCTGCATTGAGCAGGGGGTTGGACTCGATGGTCTTATAGGCCCCTTCCAACTCTATGTGTCTATGATTCCGGGCAAAACTAAACATAACATTAGTACTGTCATTGCATTTCACACTGATGGGGGGTAGGGGTGGGTTAAGTGCAAACAGCAGCCTCTGTGGGAGGGGGCTAATAATGATCAGGGTCACAGCAGGATGGGAGTTTAACCTTTTCCTCTCCTGCTGCAGCGTTAATCAAAATCGCTCCTCCAAAGCTGCTAATTGTATTGGGAGAAAAGCACAAATGGGAGCTTTCTTACCAATGCAGTTAGCAGCTTTGGAGCATTTTCATCAGGGCCTCCACGTGGGAGAGTTAAACTGCTCCTCCTGTCTTGCTGCAGTTCCAATTACTATTAGCGTCTCCAGTGACTATTTGCATTTTTTTTTGGAAAAGTGAATGTTAAATGCAAAGATGCATTTAACGTCATGTCTAGCTTGTCTCTTATGTTTTGGGGAATTTGTGATCTTTCACGCGAGAAGGAGCAGACCAAATGCCAAATTCCCCCTAGGAAGAGCAGCGTGAAAAAACCCCTGTCTTGATGTACAGTTTTAACATCAGAATTCATAACAACCGCCTTCCTCTGCCCTCTCTTTATTTGCGCGTTCAAAGATTCTGCATTTGTTGGGGAAATCAAGACTGTGCTGCAGAATTCAAGCCTTCCCACCATTTGATGACTATCTCACCAGTATTTATTTAAAGTTGCATAGTTTACGATTCCAAGAAACCAGAGCTGTCTCAGGGCCACTTCCTGATTTCTTTTTAATTGCACATGTGCACATGCATCCCCCCCCCCCTGCAGCCAGTATTAGAGTTAAACCCACCAGCCAAATGGTTTGGCCACAGTTCCCCAAAGAGTATACACTTGGCAGCAAACATGGTAGTCCTTGTTGAGTCTATAATTGACACAAGACATGGTGCTGTTAACATGACTTTATTTCAGTTCAGGAGTTAAAAAACATGTTAAGTGATTGTTCAGGTGTTCTAACTGAAAGCAGTAAAAATATAGAGAAAGTAAGAGTACAAGCACCTCTTTAGAGAGACTAGCTGCCCTCTCACCCTTGAAGTGTTTGTTCATGGTAGCAAAATCAGAGTATAACCTGCTTGACCAGGGCCAGTGTCAAGGGTAGGCATGGTTGGGCATCTGCTGAGGGCTCACACTCCAGCAGGGGCCCAATGACAGGAGCCCTGTGGACTTGCTCCCCCCTGCCCATTGGAACCTGCTTTTTTACTTGCCTCTCATCCTGGCCCAGTCAATGGTGCTGTTGAGGAGTGGTGGCAGATGGCACAGCCTGCTTACTCACTGCCTGTTAAGTGGTATCAGTGATGAGAAAGAGGACGAGGAGCAACAGCAGCTGGTGACAATGGCAGTGAGCAGGTTGACTCACTGTGGGATGGGGTCCAATGAGGGTGTCTTGACCAAGGGCCCTCAAAAACCTGGAGCCGGCACTGTGCTTGACCCCTTCATAGGGTATCTATCTCTGCCCACCATAGAAAGGCCACTTCCTGTCTAGACTGCAAAGAAGAAAACATGGAGGGGATCAATGGCTAGTAGTCACAACGGCTATATATTCTAGTATCGGAGGCATTATGGCTATGGATACCAGATGCTGGGGAAGATGTGGGATGGTGCTCTCATGTCCACAAGCACTCAAGGTAGCTTGTTGGCCACTGTGTGAACAAAATGCTGGACTAGATGGGCCTTTGGTCTGATTCATCATGGCTGTTCTTATGTTATCTCCAGGGTGTTCTTGCATGACTTTGTTCAGTATAATTTTCCTTCTGGAAAGGACAGTGGGTGCTGTACTGCTGAACAGAGAATGCATTTACACTACAGGTTGATAAAACATGCTGCCCTTCTGAATAATCTCCACAAGAATACCTAGAGCTAATGATGATGGTGAGCGACTGCACAAGCTACAGAGGCACACACAGCTTGTGCATCTCCTCTGGACAAGGTCTTCCTTCCTTAGTGGCTCATTGTCCCAGCACAAAATGCAGCTTGTGCTCTGATCTTCCTTATACCTCTCATAGCACTTCCCATACAAATATTTTGATGGTTCAAAGGGATGGGATCTTCAATTACCACAGTTAGCACTAACTGGCCTCCTCAGCTGGACTGGAGTGAAAGAGTTAAAGAAAACACAGAAGGACAGAAGCCTGAATTATACAGCGTAAACTTGATTGCAGAGTTATACATGTAAAGAAACTATGCAGCAGTATTGATTTGATCTCAGGAGCTCTCTGTGCTCAGCAACACAAAGCAATTTGTTTTCTGCCAGGTTATTAGTGCCTTAGACAAAAAAAGGGAAAAGGTGGAAAAGCCTAGAATCTGTTCCAAGCAAACATTGTAAAAGCACTGAAAGCTCTAGATACAATTTTATAAAAAATATACTCATATAATTATAGCATTCATCTAGTATTTTCACCCAACAAGGTCTTCAGCTATTATAGGAACTAGACTCCTTCATTAGACATTATATAAATGTTGACTGCAGAATAATAAATATTCATGAGAAAAGGCCCATCTTGCACACACTCGCTGTTCTCATAAGGTGAAGAAACTGTTGTTGCCCACTTATCTGCTGGTGATCTGCCTGAGCTGATCTATCGCCTGAAAAGTGAAGGAGCTACTGCTGCCATTTTGCTACATCTTTGCTTGAATGGAGTTCTTAAACTGATCTAAGCACCTCTGCCACAGTGCTTTTGCTAAGGTAACTTCTAGGCCAAGTCATTAGAACATAACTGAAGACCAAGCTCTATGTGTCAGGCCATCTGCACCTGCTTAAAGAAACTCTCACTCCAGAAGCAGAGACATTGGTCATTAGACAGCAACTGCCCTCAAGGGTAACTTTGAGTGGGATTCAGAGTCCTGGATTTTAATCTGTCCCCCAAGACTCTGATAATTTTTTTAGACTTGTCAAATACTGTTTGTGTCTGGCAAAAAGCAGCCAGCTTCAATGCTATTATATTATGTCCTTTACTGGTATTTGAATATGTCTATTTGCTTTTTGTTAGATGTCAGGTGTCAGAGTGGGAAACACTTCTCTGTGGTGGCCTCCACTCTGTGGAACTCCCTCCCTAGGGAACTCCGCCATGCCCCCTCTTTAATGAGCTTCTGCCGCGCATTAAAAACGTGGTTGTTCAGGCAGGCATTTGGGGTGGGTTAGGATATTTTTTTAGAAAAATGTTTTTACTGTGGAATTTTATTGTTTTAAACTGTTTTATTATATATTCTGTACATCACCCAGAGTGGCTGGGTGACCAGCCAGATGGGCGATTAATAAATTTAATAAATAAATAAGAAATACTTGCCCAAACAGACACATTACAGTCCCAGGTTTCTGAGATGGGGAGGGGGATTGAGCTAGTAAGGATAATGGAAGATAGATGAACTCTAGACAGGGACTGGAAACTTGAAGCCCTCAGATGTTGCCAGACTGCAACTCCCTTCAGCCCTAGCCAGCGTACCTAAAGGGGTGGGAGTGGGGGGAGGCTATGATAGAAGCTGCAGTCCAACAACATCTGGAGGGCCACAAGTTGCCCACTCCTGCCCTAGAGTTTGAATGTGATCCTGCAGTCTCTTAGGGGCTGTTCATAGGACACATTAAGCTATAGTGGCTGATAAGCTATGCACAGTAGCTTATTTTACAAATAGCCTACTGTGCCCCCTCACACAATTGGACAAATAAGCTATGCGGCAGTCCTCCTGCCTGGCCAGGCATGTATCCCAGCTTCTTTCACAGTTTTTCAAGCCTTTGCTGGGTCCCTTTTTTCTGCCCCTGTGCAACACCTTGACAGTTTGCAGAAATGGAACAAAAATCAATAGACAGGTTTCCCCTTATGGGGAGCCACCACATGCGTTACTGGATAAATGCGGAACTATGCATTTTAATGAAAAAGTGAGGATTTATCAACACACGAAACCATTTGGGAACTGTGTGGGTGGGGGTTGGCTTACTTGGAGTCAGAGACACAGCGATGTGGCAGGAAAACAAGTTTGCTCAGAGATTGCTTGAGCAGAGTGGCAGCAGAGTGTTTTGGCCGCTCTTGCTGAGTGGTGATCTCCATAACCCGTGCTGGTGCAACAGACTACATGCTAACCCACCATAGGTAAAATAATGCTTACTGCAGACTGTGGGTTCCCAGGGTGGCTGATTTGGGGAAAATAACCCCCATGGGTGGGAAAATATCTCATAGATGACACACTAAGCCATCATGGATTAATTCCATTAATTCTGTGGAACGAGCTCCCTGATGAGGTCCGCCTGACGCCAACATTATCTTTTTGGCGCCAGGTTAAGACCTACCTCTTTTCCCAGGCATTTAGCAGCACATAATGAGTTTTGATCGGTCCTCGATGTGGATTAAAATTAAAAACAATGTTGTTTTTAATTATATGTTTGTGTATATTGTTTGTGTGCTTTTATGTGTTTTTTTTGTAAATGGCTTTTAAACTTTTTATATTGCATTTAATGTTTTAATTTTGTAAACCGCCCAGACAGCTTCGGCTATGGGGCAGCATAGAGATGCAATAAATACTACTACTACTACCACCATGTGTTTTATTTACACCATCATGGGTTAATGAGTTGTCCAAACCCAGTCATTGTTACAAGGATGTCACCAAGCCTTGGATGTGCATATTCAGATACCTATCACCATCCACATTCTCATGCAAGGAGAAACACCTTGTTTATGTGCAACTCATGCCTTTATTTTTAAGTGGTCAGTGAGAATTTGTTTTAAAGTCTCAGTAAAGTTCAGTGTCACTAAGTCTGTCTTTAAAGTCACTGTGAACTCCTTGTTGGAAGGGCAGGACACAACTGTAATCAATTATTATAAAACATTGTTTCAAAGAAGCCAGAAACTCAATTATCAGGACTCGTATATGTACTGACACTTTCTGGACTTTCCAATTGCATCTTTTTAGTGGCTATCATGATGTTATGGCTTTGGAAGAAACGAGCCTGAGGTTGAAACTCCAATACATGGATGCTAAGCTATGCACTTCTTTGGATCTTCCCTAAGAGTTGTATTTAGTGGATCGGTTTTGTGGGCCTATCAGAGCTCTGGAGTCTGCTGCAACTAGCTGCTGTAAGGTGTTGTCTGGACAGAGACATCATGTTCCAACAAGTGCCTCCCCACAACACAGTAGGATCACGTTATATGCAACATTTGACAAGACATTGGGGGGGGGGTCTCCATGAGGGATTCCCTGTGAATTTGCTGTGTTCGGAGATCATTTAGGGCACATGACATCATGGCCATCCCATAGCCACCCAGGAGTTTTGCGCCAAAAAAACATTTTTTCGGAGACTACTTTTAGTCCGAGTATTTTCCTTAATTCAGCTTGTCTATGCTTCTGTTGCGGTGTGCACCAACCCTCCGCATTTACTCCGACATGATAGCCCTGTCTAGGCAGGTGTCTTTCACCTGGCCGTGACCTCACTGACCCCAGTCAAGGGATGTTTCCCCAGTGTTCTCCCTGCCGGTGTTTCCCTAATGTTTCTGCCATTTTGTGGCTGGTTGTCAGAGTTCTCAGCTACCTCATGGTATTTACTTCACCTTGTCTACCAGTAAACTCTGGTGGCCATCCTTGCAAAGTATAGGTGTGCTCCACTGGGCAGCCTCTAACTTTTTAAAAAAAGTAACGTATAAAAACGCAAAGTCGAAATAGTGCATTAGCGCGACATCATGAACATCATGGAGTAAGCGCTCCAGGTTCACCAACCACAGCCACCGGTGGACTGTAAACTGTATGGATCTTGGCCATTCAAAGTCATTACTGCGTCAGGGGCTAAGGCTTACACTGCTAAAAATACCATGGGGTGAAGAATACATATACTTAGCGAGATCGTGGTTCCTGAGGTAGTTACTGGGGAACCATAACTGCACATTTAAAAGATACCCCTACAGCACTATTGCAAAATAGCACATTTGAAGAGAGTAGCTATACCCCTATAGCACTATCATGACATAGCACATTTGAACAGGAGTAGCTATACCTGCTATTGTGCTATTGTGGTTTTAGAGTGACAGTAATAAAAAAAAAATGGGGGCGGGGGAGAGGAATCAGGCATAGGTTGTGGAGGCAGTGTGTGTGCAGACACAGACTGACCAGAGAAAGCAGAAAGGATGGAACTCTCAGTGTGGTGGCCCCATTTCTTTGGAATTCCCTGCCCCTGGAAGTCAGGCAGACACCAACAGGCAGTGTCTCCTGAAAACAGCACTGTTCCAGGAGGCATTCCTCAACTGACCAGCCATGGGTTCTATTGATATTCTGTTTTTAAAAATAGCATCATTTTAATCGGGTGTTGTAATCTTTTTATCCTTTTACCATTTTATCTGTGTTCACCGCTCCGAAATCTGTTCTAGATATGGAGCAGTATACAAATATTGTAAATAAAATAAATAAGGCGAGAGTGGGAGGGACTGGGTAGGAGGGAACAGGCTCTCATGGATTAGACTCCACCTGGTAGCCACCCAAACTATTTGCAGTAAACTGCCATGTGACCTTCTGAGAGTCCCAGGCTAGTCTGGGGATAATCCAGGCTTTCAAGACCCATGTTTCCCCAGACAGAGCAGTTTCAACTCCAGTAAAAACCACAGCAAAGTGGAGAGCAAACTAAACCCATCCCCCTGGTAACCCCCCACCCTGCTGTGCCTATAAAAAGGCCCTAAGGATGGATGCACCAACTGTTACGCTGAGCATATTGTGTTGCCAGCACTTGAACTAAAAACCACTAGGCAGACTGGCAAGGACCATTAAGTGGGCTGGGGGTAGAACCTGATGGGTCATAGACAGAGCCTGGGTGGAATTTAGACGCATTGGTAGGGCTGGGTATGGAATCTGGCAAGAAGGGTCAAGAGCGACATCTTTGTCAGGACAGTTGACTTTTCATACTCCAATACTTACCACCTGTCGTAACATAGTTTTAAAAGTCAGATTAAGTAAAAGAACAGATGTCTGACAACCTGCCAACAATTCAGCAGCTTTGTGATGGCAAAGATTCCAAGGCTTATTACTATTTTCAGAATTACAGCCTGCAACCCCTCAGGTGGACACGTCAATACTTGGCTTGCCATGTAACAAATGTTACAGATTCAAGTGTGGTTCAATTTTCCAACTAGCATTTTTGTTTATCGCCTACCATGCTGTCTGTTGCTGATATCCTAAAACAACAACCACGTGAAAATAATTTCATTTTGCATTTACTTTATTCTACAACACGAGCAACATAAATAGTTATAATTTGTTTTAAAATATTTTCCTTTAAGAATTCCCTTTCAACAAAATATACACAAAATACATTTTGCAAACTGGCTTACAACGAACTGTTGAACACTGACACAGGAAAAACTAAACAAATATGTTTCACAAAAAGAGGGGAAGAGGGATGAAGAAAGTCATTTTTAATTTAAGATCACAAGGAAAGAGAGGGCAGGAACCTTAGGACAGTTTGATGACAGGAATTCATAGTTGCGGTAGGCGTAAGCTGACTTTGTATGGCCACTTGATATGGAGTGCAAAGACGAACTCAGGGGACCATCTGGTGCCCCACTGCATACTGTCCCACTACAGTTATTTATTACCAACTTCCTCTCAAGTTGCAGGCCTCCAGCCCTACTCCAGCATTTGCAGAAAGCTACACGCAACTAAGAGCATAAGTAGGCTGGACTGGACCCCAAGTGTATTTGCTCCCTTCAAAGTTTTTTGGATTCTTGCATTTTCATAACTTTATGGGAAATGGAGCAAGAAGTGTTATGGCAGTCATCATTACAAGTCAATATCAGTCAATGTTTTTGTTATATTCACTTTTGAACAAGTTATATCTTTGGCATAAGAGAGCAAATACTCCATTAGGACTTTCGCTTCATTGCAATAGATACAAAAGAGGTTCTTATCCATTTAGCTCGGCATAGTATCTCAAATGGTAAACAGTACCCATTGCTGGAACTGGTCAAGGCATTTGATGATATCCTTGCCATATAATAAGCAGCTATGTTGCTCTAAGAGCGATGCTGTAGTTCTTTAGTATAGAATCTTTTTCCTTTTGTTAAGACAGAGCATTCTCTGTGGGCAGAAAAAAAAATGTTACAAAAAACACAACCCACTGCCCCCAGGGCTATCACCCCAAATGACAGCCCTGCGCTGAGCCTCCAGTCTTGGATCCTTCTGTCTCTACTCAGAGCATTTACTCCATTTCTGCCCCAAAAGCTCTGGCAGCTGCTGGCAAGGAAACAGTCAGTGTAGGGATGCCAGGATACAAGGCAAGCTGAGCTCACAATACAGCTCGAGGAAGAGGAATGAATGAGACACAGGAGAGCCACTTTTGATGAAAGCCACATGATTTTAGCAATGTGCACATTCCACCCTGTTCCCCAGTTCATATCATCACTAGGCCTTTGAATGGTGAGATGGTGCAAGCTTCTACCCTCCATGATGCATGTATGCCTGATTGCCCCATGCCAGTATCTCCCCCACTCTTTGAGATTGGGTGGTGGCAGATAAAGGTTCAGTGAGTGTATGAACTAGGCTATGTGACTTTGCTCCTATCTTCCAAAGCCCTACGGCAGGAATCAGTTCCCTGGGCTTCATCACAGAAGGTTGAAAATCCTGCAATTTACCAGGGATTCTGCTTCCGGAATCTTTGTGGGATTTGATCAGGTCCTTTCCACATGGCTTAAAAACAACAGTAACTAAACTTCTATGTGTTTCCTTAGAAAGCCACTATGTGGTGTTGTTGCTTTATTGGCAATAAAAGTGGCTTTAAACAGTATACCCTCATTTATAGCGACTCCATGGTGGGAGGAGAGAAAATGCCAGACTTTAGTCGTCATGAAAAACAACGCAATAGAGCTCACAAAGAGTGGGAGGTTCCCTGGAGGAAAGCTGCGTTGTGTACAGGACCCGCAAACTTCTATGAGTAAGCAATCTCCATAGCAGGATAAAAGCCCCGTGTGAAGGAACCCCCTGACAGAGGGATGCTTTCCAGATCTGCCATGCATATGTAGCTCTGTGTTCACAAGAGTTTTCTTAGGCATACCAGTGGAAGGTACAGTACCAGTGCATATTTAAAGTGCAATGGCTCCCTCTACTGAAGTGAATGGGAAATTGTTCAGTAGCAGAGGGAAGTTCTATATGCACACTGCTAAGTACATGGTGGTGTACTGGTGGTTTGACATTTGCCTTCTAAGTCTGTGACATTTATTTCAGTGTCATCATCTAATAAGGCTGTGGCAGTTTTTCCTGGTGAGCCACCCCCACCCCCGTTAAATCTAATGTTAGTCCTACTTAGACTGCACCCATTGAATGGGGCTTAAATTAGTTATGACTAAGTACCATTCTATGGGTCAACTCTTAAGTAGGACTAACGTTGTTTAATGTTAGTGACCCAGCGTTAGTGACTCTCAAGTTACATTTACCATCAAACTGAGTTTCCATTTCCACTCTTCAACTTTTACCTACCTAGACCATGATCCTTTGAAGGTCCTCAGGATGCGGTGCTGTTCTTTCCTCCCCCTCTCTCCCTGCCAGTGCTGACCCAAAACATTTTACTGCCTGAGGCAAATGACAAGATGGTGGCTCCCTCCATTCCAAGTACAAAAGGCAACCAGACTGGCTGTTGAATCTTATTTCAGCTGTGTCCTCCACCGCACCCGAGTTTGGTGCAGGCCAGCTTAATGGGCAGGCTGTGCAGCACACACAGCTTTGTCTGCTCCCTGCACCTCCGCATCTGCTTCCTGAGGTGGCCGCTTCACGCTACCTAATGGTAGGGCCACCCCTGCTCCCTGACCACACATTTCTTAAAGTTTGAGGCCAGCTTACATGTTATAGTTTACAGTAAATATATATAAAAAGTTTGCAGTAATGTGGAGAAAATATCCTGATTTGCAAGGTGAGCTGCTGGATACAAACTACTCACTCATATCATTACCTCCCTTTAAAAAGGTAAACATAGTCCATTTTGCCTTCCTCTAATAATAGATGGCCATACAGTCTGATGGCATAGTACACGTGTAACATACACCTCATAGTACAGAACAAAAAAGCCACTTTTGCAATCCAGGATTCCTTTTTTGACATTCAGTCAGTCAAATGGATGAAGAAATCCTGTGTGTGGTATATCTGTCTCTTTACTTAGTTACTCTGTTAAATAGATGCTTATAGGGACAAGCCAGAGTTGCATATAAAATCCCACTAACAAACAACGTAGGTGTGCACCACTTGAAAAGGTTCCCCTAAAAAATCCAACTTCACAAAGAGAGCCATAGAAACACTGCATATTTAAGCTGAAAACCAAATAAAAGAACAAAACAATCAAAACAGGGCAAAGCAGCAGCTTCTTTGACAAAGAATCTCATCATTTGCAGTCGGTAATCACAAAAGTTCAGCAGCTGACAGAAAACTTGTACATTCATAGTCTGCTGTTAATCAAACAAAAAGAGAGAAAGGAGCAAGGGAAACGATAATGTTATTCTTCAAGGCAAACTGTAATGCATCATAAACCAGGCTGATTAGGGCTCTTACACCTCTTTAACTCTATTACTGAGACCAATGATAAGAGGCTGAGCTACATTATCCAAGGGTTGTGATCCCTGCATCTTTTGTGACATTGTAAGGGACTCCAAGATGCCTTCTGTGGGTTACAGGCTACTTTGCTGGTGCCCATAAAAAAGGACCAGCCGCTGCGAGGGTTGGATCTGTAGCTAGATCAACCTTGCCAATAATGACCTCAGAAACACAGGGGAGGGATTACAGGAATCAGTGTGATGCACATGGTATGTGATGGCCATGTGTGTAGGCCGACGTGCTGTCTGGATGCTATTTTCACATGGCTGACATATGAGACTCGGCTGTTGAGTCTGAGAAGTAGTTAAAATGTGAGACAGTGATGCCGCCTCTGTTGGCTTGGGTGGGACCAACGACCATTTGGCTTTTCCACTCCTAGAACTGTCTTAATCAGCAGCCACTGCCTCTGGCTGTGTCAGGGACAGGTCACAGCAAGGTCTCTCTATAGGCTCGACAGGGACCAACTTCCAGTTGGCTCCTCTCCTCTGGGAGCCGCTTCTATTAATGACCATTCCACCTGGCCACATCACAGGGAGAAGTGTGACAGCAACTCCTTTGCAATCAGCACAGCTAGGATCGTCTGCCAGTTGGAACCTCCTCTACCAGAACTGTCTCATACAGCAGACACGATACCTGAATCTGCTTATTTTCTCCTTCTTTGTCTCCCCTTTCTCTGTTGTATCATATCTATTTAAATGTAAACCATTATTTTAAACTATGAACTGCATTGAGTACAGTGGAGAAAAGGCAGTATATAACTGTAGCAAATAAGTAAGTAAATAACATTATGGCCACAGATATATTTGATAGACAATTTTCTAATTAATATCCTTTATATTCAGGTGCTTGATGATAGACAACTTGGCTTAAGAAAAAGGATTGAAAATGGCCAGTGTAGTTAGTGGATGATATTAGATTTGGAAGGTTTTGGTTCAGATTCCTGCTCAGTCATGAACCTCACTAGATAACTTTGGGCTCTCACCCTTTCTGAGACTAACCTACCTCACAGGATGGTTGTGAAGATAAAATGTGATAATTCCATGGATGCTACCTTTCAAACATAAATCCCAGGTTCCTTCCTCTTGATGAAGAAGTGAGGTAATACAAATTGGTAGAACCACAGAGTTTGAAAACAGGAATTCTGGGACAGTAGTTAATTTTGTTACATAAGTTCACCTACAATGTAGGGATGGGAGGAGACAATTGGCACAGGAAGCAGGTAAGTACATTTACTGCTTTATATTTTGCAGGAAGCAAAAAGCAGCCATGTCAATGCTCTACTAGCTCACCTAAAGACCTGTGGATTGGCGTCAAAGGGGTAGAAACCTTTGAAGTTTCTGGCATTTAGCAATGCTACACTGGATTAGCTATTCCATAGGCTGGTTATAGGACTAGGCTACTTTCAGCTGCCTGTCATAACATACTACATCTACCTCTAGGATGACAAGAAGCACCTGAGAAGCCTCTGGACAGATGAATCTCCCCCCTATCCCCACTTGAGATATGAAATGGAACATGCATTACGTCCTTTGAATTATAGTCACTTTTGTGATCTGGAAAGACCTATTTTGCATTGCCTGTTTTGTAAGAAAAAATATTGTTAGAATAAATTGATCCTGCTTACTGTATTTATTGATGCTTCCATTATCTATTTGTGTGAATGCAAATGATTTCTGTCTCATTTAGGGATACAGCAAGGTTCTATACTAAAGACACCTAAGAGCACATTTCCCATGCTAGCTGGGAGACGCTGGGAGTTGTAGGACTTTTTTCTGTCTAAATATTCATAGGATTGTGCCTTATGTGACCATAGTATTCTCAAGTAAATTTTGAATGCAAAGGGTTTTTTTATTTCTGAGGACAACATTTCACTAGAATAGAGAGAACCTGACAACACTGAGGATTTGAAAATGTAAGCCCTCCGTTTGACAGTTTCCTGCCAAGCCTACTTTATGAAGGTGTCCATTTCATACTATCTTCATTTCTCTGAAATTTTCCCTTCCTTTCTTCTGGCAGAGAAATACTTCCATCTAACATTTTCACCCACGAAAATTATGCACCATTAAGTGTGCTGAGTTCTCATGTATCAGCCTGATTTAATAGCATTTTCAGATTAAATATGCAGTATTATTTGTTGACAGTGTGTGAGCACACTACCACATCATGTCCTCTTGTAGACATGAGCAAGATTGGATTGTGCTCTTAAGCAGTCAACAGCATGTGACAGAAATTGCCAGTTAATAATGACCAGCAAATGGCAGTTACATGTACATCCCTCTACCAGTTTTAAAAGATAGCTTTTCAATCACTGCACTTTATTTGTATGCCTTGAAATGCCTTAGATTTGGTCTCTACTTGGTAATGCAACCAATGTTTATTACACAATAATGTCATAAATTCTGCCCACTCTTCCCAGCCATTCTCTTACAGCCTGACGAACCCGAATGTCAGTCACATGACAAGTCAGCTGACTGATGCAGGGAAACACTGCTGGCTGGAGGGCTGTGAAGATCTGGTCTGGAAGGGACTGAATTTGGTTAAGAACTGTCAGTACCATGTTGGTCCATGCCTAAAGGAGAGAGAGAAAAGGAGAGAGTGAGGAAATGTGTTGTGCTGGATAAACAACAGCAATATTGTGAGCGATTGGAAGAATAGAGTTCAACATGTAAAACAAGATGATTGGAGAAACAATGCAGCATCAAAATTAATTGAGAACATGAGTGGTCCAGTGTGAAAAGTTGCCTAGAAAATGAAGTCTGCAGTTGCCTAGAAAAGAAGGATCATGTGCTTGTGCTAGGAGCAGATTCATTCATTTAATTTCATTTAGCAGACCTTTTCTACCTCAAGCGATCTTGGTTCACCAGTGCCAAGATGCCCAGAGGAGAAGTTGGTGCAACAATCATGCCAAAATGAGAAACTAAAAGTAAGGCAGGGGAAAGCATCACAAATCACTGGATAACTCCAGTTATTGTGGGATGGGCCATGAGCATCCTGTTTAGACTTGAAGCTATTATAGGAAAGCTGGACTGATAAGGCAGAGTGTCCATAGGCTGATGGAAACCTGTGAGGTGGGTTAGAATGGGCCACCCAGGCCAAGACACTGTAGGGTTCAGAGCATATGTATTTTGCAAAAGGTGCCAAATACCTAAGGCTGGCCCTGCAGTCACAAATATGACTATTGATGGATGTTTCTAGAAGTGATACTTATTGTTTAAACCCAAACAAGGAAAGCAATGGCTTTAATTTCAAAGGCAGATTTTCTTCAATTTGTGTCTCTCCCTTGTCCTGTTTTCTTACCTGTATTTGTGCCTCCCCATCCCGGACAGATATATTGAGTGAGCTGACTGTCGACCCAGAACGTGGCCTCTTCTCTTGCCTCAAAATCTCTGGCCCTGCACTGAAGGAGTGTCTCATTTGGCTTTGATCCACCAGATTTTGTGGCCTCTGTGGGAGGGGGGAATCAGGGCCCCTTGTGCTTAGTGGGTCCCCTTTCTTGTCAGCTTTCATCTCTTTGGAGAAAGTAGCCAAGTGATGCTGCTGTTTCCTTTTCTTATATTCCGTCATTAGCTTCGATATGGTTTTGTCTGTGGCTATAGTGTAGATTTTGTTGCCAGCACTCTCCCACCATTCTTTTTTTCTGCCTTGGTCTTTCTTCTCAGTTTTGGGGCTCAAGGGTGGAAGAAGCAGTATATCTCCACTTCCTCCCTTAGGAGTGACAGTCTCTGTGAGCACGTCCCTAACCTGGCTTTTGTCATCTTCTGAAGGCGTGTCCTTCCCAGAGAGACCTCCAGTAGACGGGGTCGATGTTTCAGACTGAAAGGATGGAAGGATGAAGAAAGGGTCTCCTCTGAAGACTGGTAACTCATCTATACTATTTTCCAAATCCAGATGCATTTGAATATAGTTGTTACATAATTCCATGCAAAGCTTATGAAGCCTTTTGATTAACCAAGCCCAGTCTGCATTGCTGACAGGCTGAATGCTCAGGGATGGCAGCCTGGCCCTCCACTGTCTCTTCTCCTTCCCCCTTGGTGGGCTCACTTGAGCCGTCTCTTCAAAAATGTCCTCATCTTCTGAAGAGCACTGTTGGGATGAGTCGGTGCTCCTTTCGTCATCTTCAAAGAGGATTTTCTTCACCTGTTCGGCAGTGATGTTTTCCTGGTTAGTAACAATAGCACAGATCAAGGCATGGAAGTAGATGTTGAAGCTCATTGCTGACTGGCGGTACAAGTTGGCAGCTCCGCTGATGCCAGATACCTTTTTGAGCAAACACTTCAACCCAGTCCTCGTATCAAATTCTCTGGCTGTGCGGTAGGAATCCAGAAGTAAGTCGAAGATGACAGCCAAATTCTGCATAGAAATGTACCTGAGGAAGCCAGCCAGTTTGGTTTCCGGCAGCTGTTGCACCACCTTCTCTTCAGAGTGAGAGGGCCCCTTCACAAACTCTTCCAACAAAATATCATATAAATTCTGCAGGAGCACTTGGTGGGAGAGCAGGCTCACTACAATTGTTCTGAAAGGGATGCTTCGAACAGCCAAAAGAGAGAGCAAAAAAGGGAGATTTAGGACCTCGCTAATACTTCTTGAATCACCCAATCATATTTATATCCTACTCTTTCTCCAAAGAGCTCTAGGTGGCAAACATGTAACTATCATAGTTATTATGATTTCTTTCCTCAAAATGTTATCTCTAGACCTGGAGGTCACTAGCTTGGGGAAGGCTGGTTTAGAGATGACACTGGCTACAATTTCAAAGGTCATGTTGTGCAATTCATTTTTTCCCAGAGAGTTTCCTCATCTGAATTCTCCCACGACTTCAAAACAAAGTTGTATTTAAATCCCCATGTTAAAATGTATCTCTTACATTTATATCCCACCTTTCCGCCAAGGAACTCAAACACACAGAAATTTAGCACGTAGGTTTTTCTAGAGGAAGTGAAAATTTTATCTTTAATTGCCCCCTTTAAATAGTTGAGATGGAAAACCTTCAAATCACTTCAACTTTTTATTTTTATCTTCTAGTTTACTATCCCAAATACATAAATATCATGAATTATCATAATAACTTTTAATTTACAATACTAAACATTAAAAACATTGTGGATCAATTATCATTATAGCAAAACAACGTTCAACAAAAACAATCTTTGAAAGGCGGGTGTTAAACAACACTTTGGGGGTGCTATGAGAGAGCCTATCAGAAAAAAAGTACATATGTATGCTTCTGGATTGCACTAGAAACATAAACACAAAGCTCTGTCAAGATATGGCCTGTTTAGTCTCAGTTTCTATGAATAAAATTATGGATCTGAGCCGAACAATGGTGAGGTCACTATGCTATTTGCTTTTTGTATATGCAGAAGAAGACAAAGATGATATAGGATGAAGAGGGCTGCAGTCCTATAGACAATTATCAGGGAGTAAGTAATGCCCAATGAATTCAAGGGGACTTTCTTCTGACTAGCCACACACAAGATTGCAGTCTTATAAGCAGAGAAGATCTTTGTTCAGACAGAACTGGGCGTGAAAGCAAACAAGCAAATCTGTTTGCTCTTCTCTCTTACCAAATGTATTATTACTTTCGTTCAGCCTCATATAAAATGCAAGTTGTTTTCTGTCTGTGCTTGCTTCTCTCCTGCTCCCACCTTTCCATTTCTGCCCTCAGTTCTTTTTCTGCATGCAATTGAATTAATATGCTCCTTCTGTTGTGCTTTGGCACTCCCTAGTGGCTGCATTCTGGCATTCCTTTGATGAGCCTCATCAAAGCTTGGACTCTCCATAGAGATCCTAGACAGCAGCTGACAACCGTGAACCGGCCAAAGTGACATGCAGGACTGCATGAATGTTTCAGCTGGGTCATCGAAGTGGGGTGGCATTTCCCTTTTGGAGGGCATGCAACTCCTATAGTGAGATATCCCAGAATGCCAGCATTGTGTGTGAGACGAATTTGCCTAGGCACCATTGGAGGCTGGTGGCTCTGATGTCAGTGGGGCAGTCAATCGACTCTGGGTTTCAGTCAGAACTCTGAAGGAGTTATCCAAGGTGCTTTTCACCTTGGATAGCTCCTTTAGAATTCTGACTAATTCTGACTAAAACCCAGAGCGGATTCACCAGCCCACTGACATCAGAGCCATCAGTCTCCACTGCTGGGCAACCAAGGCCATTGGTGGTGAACCAGCAAATACCCCACCAAGGCATATTTAGTGCTCTCACATAACACTGTGGAGACGAAGGGGAGGTTTTTGTTGAAGTAAGCTTTTCATTTCAAAACATTTCTGACAGACATTACAATTCATCAAAGGTCTGCAGCTGAAACTGCACAAGGCTGGATGTGCCTGATCTTGGAAGCTACACAGGGTCAGCCCTGGTTCGTACTTGGATGGGAGACTGCCTGGGAATCAGGCTTCCTGCACGGAGCAGGGGGTTGGACTCGATGGTCTTGTAGGCCCCTTCCAACCCTATGAGTCTATGACTTTATACTCCTGAGAATGGAGGAAGATCTGTAACCTTTTAAACTAGGTAGTTGGTGAATATTTTATTCCTTGTATCGCCTATCTAAGAGGATATTTTCTCTGGAAGCATGCCTATCTATCTATCTATCTATCTATCTATCTATCTATCTATCCATCCATCCATCCATCCATCCATCCATCTATCTATATCTATATATCCAGTCAAGAAGTACTTCACCCTTGGCATGAAACTTCATGGAAGGAAAAGAAATGTTCCCTTACCCAAGCTTCCTGTGTATTGATGGCAGCATTAAAAAAAAATCAGATAGAAAGAGAGAAACTTCACTAAGTCAAAACAAAATTTCAGCAGTTACTGATTTGCACAAGCAAGACAGGCTAAAAGAAACACGCAAGCAAGCAAAACCATTGTTGTTGCAAGTGTTATGAACAGGTAGCAACCGCAGCACTGGTCAAATAAGCCTGAGAGTGCGGTCCCCTTCATACATGATTTATGCTAATACCCAGATAGTTTTGGTGTGTAGGCAAACAAGGCATAGCATGAATGCTGTTTGCTCTGTCCCAAGCTTAAGCAGCGGCTGCTTAACCCACGTAACTGCAACAGCAAAAAGGGGGAAAAAAGAAAACACCTCTCACACGATGCACAGCATACACTACGGCATACACTTGTGTTGCTGCTTGGAAATTATCTACAAGTAAGGGGGAAAGGAGAGTGGGCAAGGGGAAGTAACTCTGTAGCACTACCAGAAAAGGCCATGATCAGTACAAACCCTTTGTAAGGGTGGGATAGAGAGAATTTGTACAGCTGTAGAAAAGACAGAGTTTTGCATTTGCCCCTATCCTTGTCCATTCTGAGGGCCCAAGGCAGCAGACATTACTTCAGATCTGTATTTAGCAGCTACGTCTCTCTCCTTTTTTTTTTTACTTTAAGGTAGACACAGGGCCCCCGGACTGGGGTCCCTGTGCCTGCTCTAAGCATGAAAAATGATGTAGCTGCTAGATACGGGTTTGAAGTAATGTCTGTTTTGGCTCTGACAGCAGCTATTACCCATGGTAGCTAAATGGAACTTCTACACCGAGAGGCAATGTAACATATTACTAGATGCTAGGAAGAAGCACCAGAGTCTGGCCAACATCGCTATCTGGCAACACATCTGGCAAGAAACAGAATGCTGGACTAGAGGAACTGTCAAGGCAATTCTTATATGCCTATAATTTGCTTGCCATTTCTACAAAATGCCTATGATAAATATAGGATTTATGATCTAACAGTTGGTAGGTTTTTGCAATAACTGCTCATGGAAATTTGTTAACCTGCACATTTTACTGTCTCCCTCTCCCCAAATACTGTGGCTAATTCAGATCCAGCATTGCAGATGCAGGTCTAGGATCTTCAGTGATGGCCTGCGTCTCATGCAGGCTATAGAGACCAAGGTCACTTTGTGAGTGCCAAACACTGCCAACCTTGGCAAATGTTTAGCCTGGGGAAAGACTGGAATGGCAGGATGAAAAAGAAGTGTCATGCAATTCCACCCCCCCCGCCGCGCCCCCATAATGGATTCATTATATTCCCACTTGGGATCGGTGTAGAGTGCCATTCATACTTCAGTACAAGAAACAATTCTGTCCAGCTTGAAATAGTGGTGCACAATGGCCCTTCGTTTCTAGCCTCATCTTATCTCCCCTTTAGCCTTAGGGAACAAATTGCCTCACCTTTTCTGCGTATGGCCATTGGGCTTCTTGTCAGGAGGCAACTCAATGATAAGCACACAGGACTGAGCGTGTTCAAATCCTTCCTTGTTGTTTGGCGTCTTGGGGGAACACTGGGTGTCCAACATGAATACCTGCAGATCAAATCACAGCAACAACCTGAAGCCCTGTGCTGATCCAGGCTCCAGTAGCAGGGCATGTAAATTGCACATGTAATGTCCCAAGTCCAGTCTCTGGCGTGTTCATGTTGTTGTTGTTGTATACCACCTTATTTGCTAAAAAGCCATCAAAGCAGTGTACAGCAACTGAAAACAATAAAAAACCAAGAACACTAAAACATTAAAACGACATAATTTAAAAGGCTAAATTAAAAACAATGTGTCTTAATGAATCTCAGGAGGATGAGCAAGTGGCAAGGTGATACTCACTTATATCCGTGCTGTATAACAGAGTACTGGATCAGATGGACCAATGGCCTCACTCGCTACAAAGCAGCTCTTTATATATATCTTTAAGCCAGATTTGCCCATGAAGTTAGAAAAATGAACCAAGCATACCAAGCAGAATGAGTGACATGCCCTCCCCAAATAAAAGGGAATAGCTATGCTGACTTGAAGGACCACTGAGTGGGTTCACTACAAAAAGGTTCGTGGTCTGACCTAACCAAAGATCTTCAACTCAGCAAGAGCATCATCATTCTGGAATGAACTACAGCAGGCTTAGGCCACATGAGGCCCCCACCCCAAAACAGCTTCTTTTTGCCACCAAATCCAGTGATGTCAGCAGGAGTGAGGCCTGCGAGGGTCAAAAATGGCCCCTAGACACCCCCCGCTTAAGTTGCCCTGCCTTGAATTATAGGGAGGTGCATGTGAGGATACCTTTTTGGATAGTTAATCCTGGTATAATTACCAACCTCTCTAAAAACAAAACAAAGATGCTCTATGCTCCATAATGTAAACTAATAAACACCAAACCAAGACAGCTTACATGGTTAACAGACCTCATTGGGAGGCATTTGTAAAGAAAATGCTACAAGCCACTAGCCATGCAAAGTTAAGCATTTTGAAGCACTGCTGATTTCACTAGAAGTGTTGAGGCTGCATCATTGCCCAGGCTGGCTTAATTTAGCATGCATTTGCTCACTGCATGGATCAAAGTCTTTTACCTGTTGGGCCATGGCCCGTATTCTCCAGTACTCAGCTTCGGCACTAGGTGAGAGGGAAGGGGCTGCCACTTTCACCTCACAGGCATCACCACTAAAGTTTTCAGAACCACTGTGGAAATAGCCCAACAGATTCTACAGAGAAACACAATAGCAGATGTTTACTGTGCATACTGTATACTAAGCAGCCAAAGGGGCTGATTAAAAGAATAATAATATTCTGCTCTGTAATATTACACTGTCAGTCAGTCAGGGCCCCCCCCCCCCGCACCCCCCATATCACTTTGTTTGTTAACGTGATGCATTTGTGTCAGGTTCTTTCATTTTTTAGAAACAGCTCACTAGTGTGTTTAACCCATTTCTGAGCCTTGCTGCAAACATTCATTAAGGCAGAGGCAGTCCTACGATCTGCATGGTGCGAGAGACTGTAGCTCAGTGGTACATCACCTGCTTTGCATGCAGGGGGTCACAGCTTCTATCCTACATGTACAGGTAGGGCAAGAAAGAATCCTGGCTGAAACTCCGGAGAGCCGCCTGTGTCAATAATACGGGGCTCGATGGACCAATGATAGTTGGATGATTCAATATGAGGCAGCTTCCTATGTTCCTATGCACAGTCTATGATGTGGGTAGGCCACATGGTGCCTGCTGTTACCAAAGGTGCCTGTTGTCATCTTTCGTGGTGCCCACCATGGTGTCCTACCCCTTCCACTTCTTTCTTTCTTTTTTTAATTAACAGGTTTTATTACCAGCAGCTGGGATTGCTGTGAAATAGTTCTCTGTTGGTGCTGAGAACTGGTTTCAGCTTATCATAGAATCATAGGGCTGGAAGGGGCCTACAAGGCCATTGAATCCAACCCCCTACTCAGTGCAGGAAGCCTGATTCCCAAGTGGTCTCCCATCCAAGTACTAACCAGGGCTGACCGGATTAATTCCTAATCTCGCAATTAGCTTCCGAGATTAGACGAGATCGGGCACATCCAGCAAAGCAAGGAAAATAAACTATTCATCTTTAAGTGACTCTGGGGTGGTTCATCCATGGGTTGCAGCCCCACTTGATTACTTTGGGAATGTGTGGAGCCACTGTCTGGCTCCTGGCTGGGCTCAGGCAGAGGTGCTGATTCACACAAATGGACAGTTATACCGGTCACTAAAGTTCTGTGATGGCAGTGCCACTTTCCCAAGATGTTACTATTGCAGAAACCTTGGTGTCTTCTTATGCACCACCCATAGGAAGGCACTGGTTCAAATAAAGAATGCTGCCACACAAACACTCCCAAGATGATCACTGTCATATATAAATGAGCCTGGAGAATAGCAACCTATGTTAGCAGTCGGCTGGCAGAGATGCTTGTAGCATACAGTCAAACCAAGTTATACCTTCACTGGCTCCAGAGTAGCTGAGAAGGCATCCTGCAGCGCACAACATGCTAGCCTCCACATTTCCTCTGTAAAAACAGGACCAGCAGTCACAAGCACATATCTGAAGATAAAGAAAAAGACGATGAAGCACATCCACATCCAACGATTCCTTCATTTTACAACAAGATTGCAAAAAGGGGATCAACCCAAAGGGGAAAACAGCTTTTCTTATTAATGTAGACTTCTGAAGAGCTAAGTGGAGATAATGTGTGGACAGTAACTGGTGGCTCCAATGGCAGTGGGGTGGTGAATCCACTCCAGGTTTCAGTCACAACCAGTCAGAACTCTAAAGGAGCTATCCAAGGTGCTTGGGAAGCTCCTTTAGAGTTCTGACTGAAACCCGGAGCGGATTTATCACCCCACTGCCGTCGGAGCCACCAGCCTCCACTGTATGTAGACCAAGACAGCTTGGGACAGGATATGAACATGCTCTTCTTTGCATTTCCTATGTAACATCTGAAGTGGGAGGTTATGCATCTCCCACCATGGATGGATGCACAAGTTTCAAACGTGCAGAAGGTCACGCAGTAATGTCTGAGGCCGCTTCCAAATTAAAGCCCCAGCTCAGCTGCAGAATTGCTGAATAGACTTGTGCTGTCAATGTCTCAATTTCCTGTTTTCATGGGCTTATTTCCATCATTGTTCTGGAGAAGCTCCTAGAGATACCTTCTTTTGGCTAGAGGTAAATTTTAACCTCCTCATTTTTACATTGTGTCTAATCAACACAGTATGTGAAAACCAAACAACAACAACAACAACACAGCAACACAACTTCCACTGTTTCCTGGACTCTTCATTTAGCTTAAAAGTTCTATTTTGATAAGAAACAAATCAACGCTTGCAGAGAGATGGAAAATGCAAGCTTTGACTTACTTCATTCTTTTAATGTGTTGAACAAATAAAGAAAAGAAATTGATGTTACCTGATACATGAGCACCCAACTCTAGAGATGGTTTCTGTGGGCTCTGCCACACAAGCTACCAGTAACCTGAAGAGGTCTTTGAGCATTGTGTTGATCATATTCTCATAGCCAATATCTAAAAAAGAAATAAGGATAACACCAGAGGCTTTGTATTAATTCTGGTGTTACAGAATTACAGTACAGAGGAACAATTTGTGATATTTGAACCATTTGAGGTTTTGTTTTTAGAACCTGTTCTTTTTGCTGAAGGCAGCCTTGGCACAGGGCTCTTGCTCTTGGGCTTTGCCACATCCCCCAACTAGAAGCTGGGATGATGCAAATATGCTAGCCAAGAAAAATGGCTTGCCCGGGATCAAGCTTTTGTGCAGTGGCCAAATTCCAGGTAATGCTCAGATCCATTCCAGTTTTACAGTTCTATGATGCTGTGATGTTTGGTACGGGCGGGGGGGGGGGGGGGAGCTCTTCCCCAGTTCAAATAGGGCTTTGGTTTTGTTACAGGTTTGCTCCTCTGCAGAGTAGTCTTTTGGTCACTGACCGACAAATCAGGAATACATTCACTGAGGCCAAACAATTCTTTAGCTGGGCTCTAGTAAATGTATATCTTGCCATGCAGATATCCATGGTGCTACGTATGTATCTTATATACACAGCTGATTTTGGCTGTAGATGCTTGGATATAGAATAGATTGCTGACATTCTGGAAGCTCTAAACGTAATTCTTGAATCTAATTCCATTTCTATCTTCAAAACCTTAATATAAACCAATGGAACACATGTTTCCACTTTCTCCAGGTCTGGCGAAATACATCAACAGATACAAACCAATTTCAAATATACAAATACATCAGCATATACAGCAAGGATGGGAAAACTCTAGCCCGCAGGCCTTGCATGCCAGGTGAGTCTTCCTTTGCACACCTCTTACCACACCTGATGGGGATGGGGAAAGCTGCACGAAGGAAGCCTGAGCTAGAGCCTCAGTTGCTCCTCCTGCTACTGGTCGAATCCCTTTCTTCATGCTAATAGAGAAACGGAGTTCCACGCCCCCCTCAGCATAGATTTCAGCAAAATGGGTGGGTGGGGGAGTCATGATGTCATCCCACAGAGGTCTGGTGGGGGCAATTCGGCCCCATACCTTGGAGTAGTTTCCCATTGCTATACAGTGTACATATATAACATCATACCTTTTAAAGATTCTAACACCATTCTCTTCCCACTCTGATAGTAACTAATTGGTGTTTTTTTAAAAAAGGTCTTGATTATGCTGTAAGAGTAAGCTCCAAGAGCCAACTTTGTTTACAACAGTAAATGTAGTTACTGAGAAGTGCTCTTCTCACCTGAATGTATAAATCTGTGAATGTGTTCCACTACTAGTTCACAAGAAAGGCCAATGGCATGCTTGAAATTAGCAGATGCCACATCCCAGTAAGAATGATCACTGTGGCTGCGATGAAGCCAAAGAGACATGGTGGGGAGCAGAAGGTGTACAACTGCATAAATACCAAATCCAGGGCCTGGAGAATAAAAACAGGAGCAGGTTAAAGGGTTTTTGATTTCACATACATGCTCAGGATAACTCACGCCCTAATTCAGGGCATTGTATCCTATATATAAAGACATAAGAAGAGCCCTGCGGAATCCAACCAAGGGTCCATCTAGTCCAGCATTCTCTTCATACAGTGGCCAACCAGCTGTCGACCAGGAACCCACAAGCTGGACATGAGCGCAACAGCCTCCTCCCACCCACATTCCCCAGCAACTGGTGTACATAGGCTCACTGCCTCTGGTACTGGAGATTAGGGATGTATGAAACACTTACCTGGTTTCGTCCAGGGACATCCGCGGTGGGGGGGAGGTGCTCCGTCCCTCCCCCCAAAATCCTCGACGGTGGGGGAGGTGATCCGTTCCTCCTGCCCGGAATCCTGCCTGGCCAGTTCCGCTCCGCAGCCAGGCGTGGAGCCGCCAGCCAGGCCAACCCGCAGCAGGGCCTCCAGCCACTGCTGGACTGCTGTGGACTCAAATGGCGTCCTGAGTAGGGGGATGCCATTTGCGTCCCTATGGTAGCCCGTGATAGGCTACGTAAATATTTACGTAGCCTATCATGGCTAAAGCGGGGACGCAAATGGCATCCCCTATGCCATTTGCGTTCCCGCTTTAGCTGTCATAGGCTACATAAATATTTACGTAGCCTATCATGGAGAAAACAGGAACACAAATGGTGTAGGGGATGCCATTTGCGTCCCCGCTTTAGCTGTGATAGGCTACGTAAATATTTACATAGCCTATCACGGGCTACCATAGGGACGCAAATGGCATCCCCTACTCAGGACGCCATTTGCGTCCGCAGCAGCCTGGCAGCGGCTGGAGCCGCCGCTGCTGCCACTGGAGCCACCGCTGGAGCTGAAGCCACAGCCTCTGCCAGGTAGGCTCCGTTCTGGGGGGCTTTCGTGGGGTGGTGGGGCGGGTTGCTCCTTTCCGCCACGGATTCCGGGGGGCTGAATTCACTGGAATTCGGCCCCCCTGGGATCCATGGCAGAATTCTCTAACATCCCTATATGAGATATATACACTCAGTTGATTCCTTTCTTCTGGACAGATGAGGCATGAAAGTGGTCTGCAAGAAGAGTTTCACTCGCTATGTAATTGCTCTGTACTGACCAATTTTCCTGTCTTTTGCATACCACCCTACAGTACCTGCATAGCAGTAATTTATTCTTTCCTAAAAGAATGAGAATACACACATTCATAACACCTGCAAGTTTAATGCATTTAACATTTAGAGTATACCCATATTTAGGGAACATAATGGGAGGAGCAGTCCTTTAGGAGCATAGGAACTTAGGAAGCTGCCTTATGCTGAATTGGACCATTGGTCCATCCAGCCCAGTATTGTCGACTCTGACTGGCAGTGGCTCTCAAGTGTTTCAGGCAGTATTCTTTCCTAGCCCTACCTGGAGAAGCCGGGGATTGAACCAGGGATCTTCTGCGTGCAAAGCATGTGTTCTGCCACTGAGCCACCCCCCCCCCCCGATCCTTCATTGACAACAGACCTATCAATGACTACTGGTTCACAGTTGTCATCATTCAGCTAATCAGTACTCAATGATTCACAGTTGAAAGTGTGAGCTCATTCCACTGAAAAGCTTTATTTATGTATAAGCACCCCGTCTCCCTCTGTGCTTGAGACAGCTTACAATAAATCATATATTCTAAAACATTAACAATGCCAACACACTCAACCTGGTTTAAAAAGTAATTGTGTTTGGGGCAATATGGAAGTGTTATCTGTGGTGTTTGATCTGTGAGCACTTTTTTACTTGTCCAAATTATCAGCTGGTGCTGGAGCCATCGAGTGATTCATTAAACTTACCTGTGCGAATTAGCCTTATGTTAGGTGTATATTGTAGCTTGACATTCAGTATTCTCTACCTGAGTCTCCAAAATAGTTCTTACAAGAGTGACAAGTGAGACCTGCAACAAAATGTTGCAATGTGGAGTGCTACTGTTCAGGGTTCCAACTAGCTAGCCATTCCCTTTCCAGGATACTCCATTGTCTTCTCCTCCACCACCACAGTTTTCTGTCTCCCTCCACCAACAGTCAGAGTCAGACAGCATTCCACGCCCACGGAGCATGCTCAGTCCTCACTGAGCTGTTTTGGGGTTTTTTTCTTCTCTCCCCCTTAGGTTTCCCCCCCCCCCCACCCTAAAGATTTTTGTACATCTGCAAAAGTTGGAGTTCCTCCAAACCTGCAGTTACCTCCCTTTTGTGTCTGGATGGTGCCATTTTGACCACATAAGAATAGGTGCAGAGTCGGCTATTATAAAGGATAGAAGCTGATCAGTGCTCCTGTTTCACATTGGTTCAACTCTCAATCAAGCTTCCAAAGAGAACTGCAGTACTTCCTGAGTAGAGGCTGGAATAAATTTAGTCAATTACCAGGTGTTTTGGTAACATCCCTCAATAGTTCAAAGAGCAAATCCAAGGTGGGAGGCTGGTGCTGACGAGGGCAGTTGGATATGGCCGTTGCCAACTCTTCCAGCAGAATGATCCAGACGTTAATAAGGCCTAGAAAAACAAAACCTCATGTGAGATGCTATGTGTGATACAGTATATAAGCATTCTGGAATTAGTCCCAGATCCCTAGTTCTTTCCATAGTTCAGTCTATTTTTATTTTATGAGCAGTTGTGAGATGCTGCTCACTCAGTTCTCTGTTCCTGGCTCCAAATAAAGATTGATTCAGACATTCATCAGAAAATTCAGGAAAAGAATAACCTGAGCTTCTGATGTCTGAACTGGCCTCCCCATGTCACCCTTTTGCTCTAATCCAGAACTTGCCTGCCAAGATAATTCAACATTCTCATGCAGTGTCCTGCTTCAAGTATCTACACTAAGAGCCAAACTACACATTACACTAATCGCATTGTGTGTAGCTAGTGTAAGTATGTGGGGCCACTGTGCACCTAGAGGAAAGAGAGGATTAAGCCTTCTGCCCAACCATTTCCATCCCCCAAATCCACCCTCCGCCATGGGGATGGAAGCGAAAAACAACAAAGAAGTCTCAACTGATGCCATTGTACACCCCTAATAGGTGATGCTGTGCATATGCAGAAGGTACAAGGGGGATGGAGAATACATCTGTTTTCCCCCTGGACTTTGAGCCTTTCTACACGAGGCTTTTATTGTGCTCTTAAGATTGCTCGCTCATGGTTGTTCTTTATAGGGGTGTACAAAACCCTGCTTACCTGGCTCCACCGGGTTCCGCAGGTGGGGGGAGGTGCTCCGTCCCTTCCCCTGGAATCCTGGCCTGCCGGCTCTGCTCTGCAGTCAAGCCGCGGAGCCGCCAGCTGGCTCCGGCCGCCCACAGCCGGACATCCAGCCACTGGGCAGCCCTGCAGGGACGCAAATGGCAGCTGTCGTAGCTGCCGTCATTTGCATCCCTGTAGTGAGCCGTGATAGGCTACATAAATATTTACGTAGCCTATCACGGCAGGGGGAATACCCCAGTGTACGCAAATGGCGGTAGCCGCCGCCATTTGCATAGGCTGGTTTTTTTCCCCCCTTGCCGTGATAGGCTATGTAAATATTTACGTAGCCTATCACGACAGGGGGAAAAAAAACCCAGCATATGCAAATGGCGGCGGCTACCGCCATTTGCGTACACTGGGTTCCCCCCCCCCACCGTGATAGGCTACGTAAATACTTACGTAGCCTATCATGGCCTCTGCAGGAACACAAATGGCATCCCTGCGTTAGCCGTGATAGGCTACGTATTTACGTAGCCTATTATGGCTGAAGAAGGAGGAAGCGAATGGTGGCCGCAGGACGGCCGCCATTCGCACATAAGCGCGGACGGGAGCAGATAAGTGCTCCGTTTCGCGCGCCTTTCATGGGGTGAGGGCGGCGGGCACTTCATCCTGCGCACCTTTCGTGGGTTGGGGGGGCGGGGGCTTTGTTCCACGACGGTTTTCGGGGGGCTGAATGCACTGGCATTCGGCCTCACCGAGATCTGTCGCGGAATTCTCTGACATCCCTAATTCTTTACACGACGTTGTCATCCTCCAGGGCCTCTCCCGTGCTTTGCAACCATTATCGCAGGATTTGTTTGTGTTGAAGAAAGTCTGGTATATCCTGAATGGCACTATGAAATACTCCAGGTATTTGCACAAATCCGCTATACCACAGTGCCTTCTAGTGGCTGTATAATGAAACGTATAGAATGGAAGAGAAAGAACCCCCCCAGAAAAATGCACATGTAAAAGAGCCGATCTTAATCCCGCTATTTGAATCTCCAAGAGGAGGATACATTCTCAGTGTATTGAGACGTATGGAATGGCAATGATGAAAATCACTCACACCTATGTACGAAGTCACATTCAGAAATTGCCATTGAAGGCAGTTCTTTAGAAACACACAATGATTTTGCTTACCTGTGTCATCATCAAACTCAGAAAGGACACATTCAATGCCATCCTCACCACTTGCAGATTGCTCCTGTATTCTTTGGGGTAAGTTAGCAAGTTTCCCAGTGAGAAAAATGGGCTTCAAGGGCATTTTGTAGATTTTGGCAAGCAACTGAAAAGGGACAGAAATGATATGACTGCTCTGGGAATATGCACTGGCAGGTCATATCACATGGCAGATAGTTCCTAAGCTTCATTGTGGAACACTTCCATATTCAGAAAATGGCTCTGCTAAAATATTTTGATATTCTAGCCAGCAAGGGTCCATGCACAGAGGAAATTTGCTTGGGCTCTTGGTTCAGGATTTAATGCTACCATCAGAAATGTGAGGAGAACCCCAGGAAAGTAAGGAGCCATGTGATGTGTGGTTGTTAGAGGTAACATCCCATCTATTCCCATAAAGCTGCAGGTGCTGATTGAATGCACACAAGAAATGGGTCAAAACTTTAGGAAGTATCTGTACATACTATTCTGACAACCTTGCAAGGAAGTACTTTCCTGGTCATCTCTGGTGAGTACCAACTGCCTCTAGGTGACCAGGTTCTGCTCTGGTAAACAGAGACAGACCCAGATCCAGTAGCCATTTCTAGAGATAGTGCTTTACTGTGTTTCCCCAAAGAGGGGAACAATGTCATACACTGCGGCTATTGTGTTTGCCCACTCCCACTGACTCTCATCTGGCAGAAGAAAGAGCACAGCAATGGGTGGCAACAGAGAAAGCTTACGCTGCCAGGAACAACAATGACCAGCTGCATGTGTTAGCTTGGGAATTGATGCAGAACACTGGGGCTATTATGCCCCCCTCCCCCACTTATGGCAGAAAAAGAGAGTGAGAATGTGAGAGAGGTGGGGGGGGGGAGAGAGAGGGAGAGAGAGAGAGAGAAGCCACAGCATCCCTAGGACCAATGTCACATCTTTTCACATATGTCTATGATAGCAGCTTCTGCATTAGCTTCTGCATTAGCTGCTTCTGCATTAGCTGTCTCTTATGACCGGCAGGGACCACTGAAGAAGAGAGACAGCCAATCATAAGCAGCAATGATGAGAGGGCTGGAGTGGCAACTGGAGCACAGGGTGTGTACAGGTCCAAGATGGATATGTACAGAGTACTGACAAATCGCTATGCAGACCTGGCAGAAAAAAAAATCATCCACATTTATTACTGAGCGTTTGGGCCAGAGCTTTAATGCATGTGCTTTGCTGAGCCTATCATTATCACAAACTTTCAACTGCTACCCCAGTTGTCTTGGGGACTGGAAAGAAACATTTTAGAGACAATGGAAATGAAGAACATAATTGCTAGACTCTTCCCCCCACCCCTCAAAAAAGGATCCACGTAAAATATTGTAATGCAAAATGGCAGTAGACTAAAAGCCTGACTCACACTGATTTCACAAGTTAAGCTAAGAAAACCTTTTAGTTTGGAACAGCCTTGCCCAACCTTGTGTCTTCTGGTGATACAGATCTCGTTAGACCCAGCCAGCATGGCCAATGGCCAGGAATGATAGGAGTTGTAATACAAGACATGGGGTGGGGGGAGGCACCAGGTTGGAGAAAGCTGGCCTTGAATGCGTCACCTGAAATTTATTATTTATTTTATTTATTAAATTTATTAATTGCCTATGTGGCTGGTCACCCAGCCACTCTGGGCGATGTACAACAACAAAACAGTTAAAACAATAAAATTCTACATTAAAAATGTCATAAAAATACCCTAACCCACTCCAAATGCCTGCCTGAACAACCATGTTTTTAATGCACGGCGGAAGCTCATTAAAGAGGGGGCATGGCGGAGTTCCCTAGGGAGGGAGTTCCACAGAGTGGGGGCCACCTCAGAGAAGGCCCTCTCCCTTGTCCTCACCAACCTAGCTGTCCTGGCTGATGGGACAGAGAGAAGGCCATCCGAGGCTGATCTTGTTAAGTGGCCTGTCTGGTGTTGCTGGAGGTGCTCCTTAAGATAGCCTGGGCCGGAACCGCATAGGGTTTTAAAGGTCAAAACCAACACCTTGAATTTGGCCCAGAAAACAACTGGTAACCAGTGCAACTCCTTCAGCACTGGGGTGATGTGATCTCGCCGGCAGCTGCCTGTAATCAGGCGAGCTGCTGCGTTCTGTACCAGCTTCAGCTTCCGACCCGTCTTCAAGGGTAACCCCATGTAGAGTGCATTACAGTAGTCTAAACGAGAGGAGGCCAGGGCATGTACTACCGATGGGAGCAGATGGTTGGGAAGGTAGGGGCGCTGCCGCCGTATCAGATGGAGTTGGTACAGCGCTGTCCGGCTCACAGCTGACACCTGAGCCTCCATGGACAGCTGGGAGTCTAAAATGACTCCCAGGCTGGGGACCTGGTCTTTCAAGGGTAGCCGTACCCCATTCAACACCAGGTCAACATCCCCCAACCTCCTCTTGTCTCCCACCAAAAGTACCTCATTGTCAGGATTCACCTTCAGCTTATTCCTCCCCATCCAGCCACTCACTGTCTTCAGACATTTGGACAGGAATTCTACGGCCAACCTTGGTGAAGATTTGAACGAGAGATAAAGCTGTGTGTCATCCGCATATTGATGACACCACACCCCAAACCTCCTGATGATAGCCCCCAGTGGCTTCACATAGATTTTAAATAGCATCGGGGAGAGGATGGAACCCTGTGGCACCCCACAAGTGAGTAGCCATGTGTCCGAAACCTCCTCTCCCAGTGCTACCCCCTGGTACCTGCCGTAGAGGAAGGACCGGAACCACTGCAATACGGTGTCTCCAATGCCCAACCCCTCCAGGCGGTCCAGGAGGACACCATGGTCAATGGTATCAAAAGCTGCTGAGAGGTTGAGGAGAACAAGGAAGGAGCATTCGCCTCTATCCAGAGCCCTCCTCATATCATCCACCAAGGCGACCAAGGCCACTTCTGTCCCATGCCCAGGCCTGAAGCCCGACTGAATGGATCTAGATAATCAGCTTCTTCCAAATTGCATTTGTTTGGGAGCTGCTCTAGAGAGTGAGCTGGTTATATATGTTGTGGTTCACCATGTGATTCAGTGGTTTGCTGCACGCTGCAGTGCACAGTGCATTCAGTGTGCACCATTGGTCAAGAAAGTTTTACTACATGAACCAGGCCCTTCGTGGATGCTGTTTTAAGTGGCTTTGATGGTATGACTGTTCTGTGTGAACTGGTCCTGTGCGGTCACAGAGGAAGGCACTGTCATTTTGCACACCTGAGAACACCGCCTGAGGTAGTCAAGAGCAGGTAGGCACAAGTCTGTAGACATGGATCCTGATCCTGGTACACAGTCTCCAATCTCCTTGCAATCTGCTTCTCCTGGGAGGGGAAATGTTGGGGGAGAAAGAAAAAGGTTAAACATGGCATAACGGTGCTCTGAATGATGTGTGGCTACTATGACCTGGGAACGGTTACTGTGAAATCCAGAGGGATTCAGAAAATGCAAATATGGGGATTCTCCATTACTCTATACTAAATATAATGATTTAAATAATTATGGAACACTGCAGCTCCATATCTGTATACATTAACCATTCCAAAGTACAGAAGAGCATTTACTCTTGCCCATTTTAATGTGCTGCCATTGGCACTATTAAATGGACGATTTAGTAAAATCCTGGTTAGTGAACGGATATGTTTCTGTAGTGCTGGAATAGCAGAATCGGTTGAACACATTCTCTTATATTGTGACTTCTATAGGGAATGCAGAGAAAAGCTAATTTCCCCACTACTAACAGCCTTCCCAGGAAGTAGTTCCACCACTTTGGTATCCATTTGTTTTAGGGATGTGTCTTCTTGGGTCCCTGGAAGGTGTGCCAGGTTTTTTATTATTCCAGTGCAAACTAGGAAAAAAATGATGTTATTTTCTTGAGAGAAGGAACCCCATAAATTGCATTTTGTTACTGTGCTAGTTTTAACTGTGCTTCATAAGTTTTATATTGATTTTGCTGGTCTATGACTGTAATAAAGGAATTCATTCCTTCAAATATGGGTTATAAGGAATGATGGGGGGGGCAGAAGAGGTGCTTGTGGACAGGTGTGAAGAATCTTGTCTTGAAGGTTTCAGGCATAATGCAGAGGTGTCAAACCTCTTTTAGCCCAAGGGCTGATTGCCACTTTGGAGAAGCTCTCGGGGGGGGGGGGCACGGCGGCGGCTGCAGTCTTGTTGTGGGCGGGCTCAAAGCAAAACTGTGTGTGGGGAAAGTACCAGCCTATTTTAACTTACAGGCAAAAGGGGATGAGGCCAAAATACCTAAGATAGCAGCATATTGTAGCTTACAGCTCTTACGGCCAGTGACTGAGCCTTAGGAGAGGCATTTCAACCTTTTAGAATAGGGAAGAAATCACGTAAGAGCCATGAAACCACCAAACAATAAGCAGTTGGCGGAGAACAGCAGGAATCCCCTAGTGACATGGAGAAAGGGGTGTGGCCATCTGGGCTACCCCGGAGGGCTGGATTTGGCTCCCGAACCTGGGGCTCAAAACCCCCTGCTTTATAAGTTCTTCCAGCTGAGAAATGTAAGAAAGAAATATGACCCGGAAGGCCCTCCTGCCCTGCCGTTCGTGAAACTTCTATAAGCTACAGTTGTTATGGTAAGAAGTCTCCATGACGCTGCACACCGCTGCACCATCATTACCAGGAAGAAGCAGTACATTTTGCAGACAGAACCTTACACTCCTCTGAGGGTTTGGAAGGCACCTGCATTGTTTTGGCAAATGCTACAGAAGTAAACGAAGGCATAAAGAAGGAACGTGGTTGTGACCAAAGATGGAAAAGGTTCCATTTGAAAAAACAACAAAGAAGTACACCAGCAGTCTTGGGAGAGGCAAATATACAGCGGAACACCATAATTGCCCCATATGGGTACACTTTCCTAAATCAGAGGGCTGAATCATCAACGTCCACACAATGATAACAATGCTACACACACCTTACATTTGTTCATAAGCATCTCTTGGTGTTGGCTGTCATTTAGTACGCCACTTGCCAGCTGCATTCTCAAACATGAAATATTATCAAGTTGTTGTTTTTTTAAAAAAGAGTTTTACCCAATCCTTTGACGAACTTCATAAGGCACATGATATAACTGGTGGCTGCATTTGCGAAGACCTGAATGTTGTCTGTATTTAGAAATGCTTCAAAGACATCAAACACAGGAGCCTGGCATTTTCCTGAGGGAACAAGAAGGGATCATTAGCCAATGTAGATCTACATCAGTTGCAATCCCATACTCACTTACCTGGGAGTCAGCTTGGGAGTCCATCTCATTGAACTCACTGTGGCTTACTTCTGAGGAGACACCTATAGGATTCCACTGTAGGAGTCCTTGCTCACATTATGCTTCTGGAAAACACTGTATTTTCTAAATTGCTTCAGATTAATGTGGAACACAGTCCTATGTGCATTTACTTAGAAGTATGTTCCACTGTGTTCAGTGGGGCTTACTCCAAGGTAAGAATGCATGGAACTGTAGCCTCAAGATGGCACTTCCGTATTTCTGGGTGTGCTTTACTGAAACCTGAGCAGGTGATCTGAGTGGGTCCAATCTCACCTAGCTGCACCTGCCTGGGTATTCGGTGCAGCACCAGTCCATGTTGAGGGGTCAGAGGCTGTGTTGCAGTTGTCCATAGAAATTCCATCTTTTTCAACATATCTGGGCACTGAATGTGAGGGTTAGTACTTGGTGTTGGGCAGCAGAATCAGAACTGGGGTGCTGCTGGTGTGCCACCCACCCTGCTGCCCAACAACCTTCCTGTCTGAGCTGGTGGAGGCTTGGTCTTGCAGAACCGAAGGACTATGTCCTTGCTTGGGCCACCTTGCAAGGTGCAGATCAGGACTTCATGGTTGCCATGAGGCTTTCTCAGAACATCATTGGCCCAACATATATTGCAGGAGATACCCTGAACCTGCGAAAGATTGGGCAGGTGGTGATCCTGTGTGTGTGTGTGTGTGTGTGTGTGTGTGTGTGTGTATGTAGGGGTGAGTATTACCCATTCTCATGGACAGATCACGGTCTGGTGAGGTTTGGACTGGCCACAACTGCAGGGGTGGTGGACTGATTAGGGTGGGGAACTGTGAAACAGTGGCATTCACAGCAAAGATTTGTCAGAACTCAGAACTCTGTTGCAATTCAAAACTCCGCACTAGCTCAAATCTACCATTTTAGTCAAAAGTTCTGGAGAGCTTGCACTGTCGCTGCCTTTCAAAAAATAAACTCGTAAAAATGGCAGTAACTTAAAAAGTAGGGAAAATATACAGAAACGCCTTACCCATCGAATATTCTCCAACAAGGTATTCCTTAACCTCCAATTTGCTGCCACTGTGCACAGTTTCGAGTGCACTAAACAATGGCCTCCAGCCTGACTGGATCCGAGTTGAGCACACCTCCACCAGCTCCCCGATCGATGTGATCACCTAGTACCATCAGAGAATATAAAGTATTACAGAAGAAAACATCTAAAACAAAGAAGACACTGGGTTGGATCCAGTTTTAGTAATGCCTAGAGTAGACCCACTGAAATCAACAGGACAAGTCCGCTTGATTTCAATGAGCCTACTTGAAACATGATGAAGTCTGGATCCAACCCCTTGTGCACGAATTAAGTTGCTTTATATACCCAACAGAAGAATGTTACTAAGTTATTTATTTCTGTAGAAAACCAACATTATGCAGTAGAAAGCAATATATTTGTTGGCGACATTTTTCTAATCACGACACAAAAAAATAATAATCTGTACTACGGTAATGCAAAAAAGCACTGAACTTGGCAACCTATATCCTATGCAAATTAAGTAAGTATAACTACATTTGGTTTGCCAATTATTTTCTTAAGTCTTACACAATGGGTTGGATCCAGACTTCATCATGCTTTGAGTTGGGTCATTGGAATCGATCGGACTTAACTAACTTGTTCTGTTGATTTCACTGGGTCAACTCTAAGCATTACTAAAACTGGATTCAACCCAGTATCTTCAGCAACTCAGAGGAATGTGTTCTGCAGGGTGCTGCAGCTCCAGTTCTTGACTGATGGTTGGAAATCCAACAACCCCCACCTTTGACTTATAGATTCTACTGATTATTGGCCCGGTTTCCACATAACGAAAATCCAGGTTCTTTTTAAACCCTGGGCAGTGAGAAATCAGAAAGCATGCTAGCTGACATTGATCAATTGTTACTTCATCCCTGGGTTGTTTTCCGTGATATGCAAACCAGGAACTTTGGCTTGTCTCTCCTTCAACAAGCCAGAGTTGGAACCCAGGGTTAAACCTGTTTCACATCTCTTGGCAACCCGTTCCTGTGGTTTAGTTTCTCCCACTGGGAGCGATAGGGCAGTGTGCACCAGCATGCTTACTTGTTTACAATAACCCAATTTTTAAGCAAAATTCTGGGTTATGGTGATGTGTAAACCAGGTCGTTGCTTGCCCTCGTAAAAACCTCTCTGTGCATCAATCCCGGATAGACACTTCCTTGCCTCTTTTTAAAAATCTAACTGAGACTCCCAGTATAAAATTGTGGCATATCTGTTCCTGAAAATTACAAAGCAGCCCTGCACAGAAATGTCTCTTGTCATTCCCCATTAACAGAGAGCAGCTATCAAAGTAATAAAAATCAATGTGATCTTGCATCCGGTCAACCACCTTCAAGATAGCCAAGGTCTCACTTGCCTGGTCCTGGACATCCTCGTCGCACAGTTCCAGCTGCATGATGCGCTCCAAGGGGCGGAAGAGGGCTTCGTTGAAGTGAAAATGCGGGGGCTCGTTCCAGTCCGTCAGAACCTCAGTCAGGATGTCATGGATGAAAGTGACAGCCTTGCGTGAAACATGCCTTTCTTTATGACAGGCAGCCTGTAAAGAGAGGAGCAGGAAGCAGAATTTCAGCCAAGCAAATAATGCCTCTTTAGCAAGGAAATTGGCAGGAAATTTGGGGTGAAGAGGTGGGAGCAGTGAAGGCTGAGAACTGATGGCTGTGCAGGTCCCCTAGTATAAAATTGTATTTCTGCAAATCTCCACCAGAGTAGATCAACTTTCTTACACGGCATTCACCTGTATATCATCTTTTTAAGTAACTTAACTACGTTAACTATGTTTTTAAGAACCTTAACTACATTGGGACAGCATTTCACAATTTCAAAATATTACAGCACACAGAACTTTATCCAGTCTTCTCTCCCTCTGCCCCGACCCAGCAATTCCTCTCACCTCCACTAGATGAGGCGCCACCAGGTTCCAGCAGCGCATAAGGTGAAGCAGAGGGCGGCATTTACTCTTTACGATTCGCAGCATGGCCCCGCCGAGGCGGAACAAGTGGAGTGCGCTTCTCCTATCTCGGGTGGATTTTACTTCACCTACGAGGAAAAAAACATGCAGTACCTGTTCATATGAATAAAATCTGTATTTATATTATATATCTGTATCATATCTCTCTGTATTGCTGTCTACATGCTGTCACTTGAATAGGGATGTCAGAGAATTCTGCCACGGATCTCGGTGAGGCCGAATGCCAGTGCATTTGGCCACCCGAACTCCGTGGCGTAACGGCCTGCCACCCCCCGCCCCCCCGCGGATCCCCCCCAGGACAAGACTTACCTGGGGCGGATGTTCCGGACGGCGGCGGCTCCAGCGGCGGCTTCGGCGGCAGCGGGTCTTCCAACTGGCTGCTGCTGCCGCCACCATTTGCAGTCTGTTTCCCCTCCCCTATTCGTGATAGGCTATGTAAAGACTTACGTAGCCTATCACGCCTGGGTTAAAAAAACAAACAAACGCGTACGCAAATGGCGGCAGCTACAGCCGCCATTTACGTTCCTTATTTTTGGCTGTCTTAGTCTACGTAAATATTTACATAGACTAAGACGGTGAAAATAAGGGGGAACGCAAATAGCGTAGCGGACGCTATTTGCTTTCCCCTTATTTTCGCCGTCTTACTCTACGTAAATATTTACGTAGAGTAAGGCAGTGAAAATAAAGGGGAACGCAAATAGCGTCCGCTATGCTATTTGCGTTTCCCCTTTCTTGTCTTCGTCTTAGTCTACGTAAATATTTACGTAGACTAAGACGGCCAAAAATAAGGAACGCAAATGGCAGTGGCTGTAGCAGCCGCCATTTGCGTACGCGGTGTTTTTTTTTTTTAACCCAGACGTGATAGGCTACGTAAGTCTTTATGTAGCCTATCACAGCAGAGACGCAAATGGCAGTGGCTATGGCCACCGCCATTTGTGTCCCTGCTAGCCAGAGGCTGGATGTCTGGCTGCTGGCGGAGCTGGCGGGCGGCTCCGCAGAATCCCCGCAGAGCGAAGCCGGCCGGCGAGGATTCCGGAGGGAGGGATGGAGCACCTCCCCCCCCCCCAGCGGAACCCGGCGGAGCCAGGTAAGCGGGGTTTCGTACATCCCTACACTTGAATCTTTCTGGTTTCATGCTTTCTGTCTTAGACGTTACCTGGCATTGCCAACGAGTAATCAACAGTGTCTGTTACAGAGTGGAAGAGCTGGGACTGAGAGGCTTTCTTCAGCTGATACAGGAAACCTGCCAATGCCATCAGATTCAGCTTGTCAACAGCATCTTCAAATAACCTTCAGGAAAAGAGGTAGAATGTATCATTTACCCTGGGGGGTGTTTCCATGACAACGGAAAGAGAAGCTTCTTTTTTAGTTGGAAGCTAAACTAATTTATCCAGAAGCTGGATTTTTTTAAAAGGAATCAGCTTTGCTGCGCTTTGGCCCATGAAGGGCTCCATGGGCAAGTGCTCCACACCAGTAAAAGTTGCTTCGCAGAACATACTTCTCAGTGGGGATGGGGGTTGGAGTGAATGTCATCTGACTGGCAGGGGATGCTCAACGAATAAGAGAGGCTTCCCCCCTTTCTCCTTTTCCCTGAAAGTCCAGATGCACCTGCATTTCAGGAGCAAGCCTCATTGACCACAATGGGAGTTACTTCTGAGTAGGCACACATATGCCTGTGCTGGGAAAGGGTGGGGGGAACACAGGGATGGGAAACCAGCCCCTTTTCTAACCCCATGCTTTGCAGGATCTCTGTAACGAAGGTGTGAATTAGTTACTTCCTAAGGCAATAAACCAAACAATGGAGAATCGGAGCTTTGAGATCGCACTTTAGAGCATTTAGGTAATTTGTGCTTTAAACTGTACCATTCTAATTGAGGGGGATCTCTGTGAATTCTGATGTGGGCATTCAGGAGACAGGTCTCATTGAGCACAACGGGAGTTACTTCCGAATAGACACAAATTGGTTTGTGCAGGGATGGGAAACACACTGGGGTCACAGTGAAAGGCACACCCCTGGGCAGAGCTAGCATGCCCGAGGTAAATGTGGGGGTTGGGGCACACAACAACTATACTGCCGAGGACCTGACTTGAGGAAAAGAATTGGACTTCAAGCAGTCTCAGGAAATCTGGTTTTTCCCTGATAAGCTCCGGGGTGGCTGCTAAATGGCCATGACGTCGTGTATCCCTAATGACCTCCAAAGGCAGCCAGCTTGGAGTACATTGCTCATGGAGAAACCCCCCTGATCAAATCATTAAGGGCCAAAACAGACATGACTATAAATGTGTGTCCAGCAGCTATGTCTTTTCATTTTTACTCTAGAGTAGATGCAGGGGACTCAATCTGCATCTTAAAAGCCCCTCCTCCCATATTAGGGTCCTGAACCAGATTCGGGGCCCTACTTTAAAGTAAAAATGGAGAAATAAAGACAAACCTACTAGATATTTAAAGTCATGTCTGTTTTGGCCTTATATCAGCTTTTAAAATAAGCAACCAGTGATGAATGTGCAGGAGGAGGGCACTAAAGGTGCAGCAAAGAGTGGCTGCTCTCCCCGGCGCAGGCAAGTCCCAACACCCACCTGCCACTTCCCTGCTGCTCTCGCCAATCTCAGCTAAAAGTTCTTCTTCATGATGACAACAAACAACCATTTCCTTACGCAAGGGAATTCCTCTGCTGGGATTCTTCCACGGACAAATTTCGTGAGTGTCTGAAAACTCAGAGATCGTGAGCGATGACACTCACCTAAATGTGATTATCAGCACTCACTGGTGCATGGCCTAAAAGTGGGGGGTCAATATAGAGATCTATCTTTTGGGCACTCATGATTTCCCCCCCCCTTGGGATTGTCAGCATTACACATGAATGCCAACATTCACCAAATTGTGGCTATTCACAGTAAAACATACATGAGAGTTTCTTGAAGAAACCAGAGCATGTGGCAGCTGTCAATGCATTCCTGCCAATACCTGTCAGCCTGAGTAGAAAGGGTGAGGATTGCCTTGGCAGCACTACTCCCACTCATCAGGCTGCCTCCGCGAAAGTCAAAAGCTCTTCCCTTGCTGCTCTCTTTGATGAGCTCCTGAATGGAAACTGGCTGGATGATGGGATTGTTCCTCAGCGTAGACTCTTGCTCCAGGGTCAGTTCCTGGGGAGAGTCTGTAGACTGAACATCCTGAAACTCCCCTGGGGCCTGTTGTGCCTGGGTAATAGTTACAGGTGGCTGAGATGTGCTGTCGCTGAAGTGAGCATGTTCCAGGGTGCTGATGTACTCGCATACTCTGAAAACACAAACAGGAAAACGAACCATGAAATGGACGGTTCTGCTGGTTTATTCACCATGTCATCTTATTAGCGCTGTACAAAATCTATTCTTTAAAGATGATCTACAGTAGTCTTAAGGCCGCTGAAGCAAAAAGCTGCTTTGTAAGCAGGGCATAACTTTGTCAGCTAATCCAATTGCAAATGTTAAACATAGCAATTAGATGTGCTACTTGAGAATAAAAAGCAGTCTGATGGGTAAAAGAATATTTTTTCCCATTGCTTTGGCCAGAAAACCTTCGCAGATCACTCACTGCTCATCACAGCGTCTTTAGAGACATTCTTAAAATCACATTGTATTTTAGGGTTTTAATTTTTGTGAGCTTACCAGAGAGCTTTGGCTATTGGGCAATATAGAAATGTTATCTATATCTATACATATAGATAGCTATATGTCTATATCTATAGCTATATAGATACAGACATTTTAAAGCAGAAGATTTCTGCCATTTTGCAATCACAGAACTTTTAGACTAAGCTGGAAAAATTTTATATCGTAAATGGGTTTGTCACAGTGAAGTCTCATCAGTAAAAAAACATGTGCTAGGAAGAAGCTGGAAGAAGCTGGCTGGGAATAAATAAAAATCTTAAAAAAAAACCTCAATAGCATTTTAAGAAAAGTTTACATTTGTTTAAAGTTAAAAGATTTCAGAAGAATGTTGGAAAAACACACAAAAACATACTTTTGAATAATCAAGTGACATAAATATATGGAATGTGAGTGATAACAAATAAGTATAAGGTGAAAAAATTGCCTTGTACCGAGCTTTGTTTGTCTGAGATAGGGGTGGGCAACTTGTGGCCCTCCAGATGTTTTGGCCTAAAATTCCCATCACCCCAATGATAAGGGCTGATGGGAATTGTAGGACAAAACATCTGGAGGGCCACAAGTTGTCCATCCTAATCTAAGAGCAATTCCTACCACTGATAGGGCTGCTGTGATGTTACAGACTGTTCATCAACATTCTCAGTGCTGTTGGGGAAAGGGCAAACAATGGGATGTTGAAAATCAGCGAAGATGTTACGGTAACTTAAAAGACTGGGCTGGCCAGGAAAACTCCCTCAAAGAGGGTCTTGAGGCAGGAAAAACTATGGTGACTGCACTGTTCTTTAGTTCAGAGGTAACATATTGTTGCCTACAGGACATAAGGAAAAAAAGAAGTAGTTGCTGTTATAGTATTAACTTTAAAGGTTTCTTTTATACACACACACACACACACACACACTAATATATGTATAATTCTTTGGGGATACAAACAACAGGCCTATCTCACTGCATATGTAACCAAATGCAGTGAAGTATCACACACATACTAAGTTCCTGCCTAATGATTACAAACTACCCCATAGTTGAGGAGTGAGCAATATTCCTGTTCTTTTTGCAGTAGACACATATTATTTGGTTACTTTAATGGAGTTAGAAAAGTCACATCAACTGGCAATAAAACAGTCTACTCAATTTCGAAGAATGTCGGTGGAACTACAGCCTAAACTGGCTCGAACTGAAGATGAACGCACAGTTTCCATACCTAAATACGTGAGGCCAGCAATCTTGATTGTGGCTTCCCATCTCCAGCCCCACACTGAGAATGGCATCCATGCACAAAACATGAGCTGTGTGGAGGCAGACCCCTTGCACTTTCCCCATCTGCTCCAGTTTCTGCTCCACTTTCTGCTTTACTGTACCATGATAAATGTTGGAAAGAAAGAATCTCTTGTTATTTCTAAAACAAAAAGCCTAGGGATTTCAGCTTTTACCCTAAGGGAGTTTTTAAAACAACATGTATTCAGCTTCTCTCAACTTTGCATGCAGTCTCTAGCCCTTTCCATGACTTAGCTGCACATGCTTACTGAACAGGGGTGGCGGGTGGGGGCAGAGGAGAGAAGTGGGTTCGCACATTGCCCCCCACTTCTACATGTTCAGTGGAAAGTGTGACAGAGGTTGTATGCAGACCGGCTTTTCCATGTGACTGGAAACCTTGGCTGGGCAAGTTTCCTGATGGTGTGGAAGAGTCTGCACACATGCAGCTCTATGTGCCGAAAGCCCCTTTCACACACCTTCTGCTGAAGGCTCAGAGGCTGGGCAGGACCAGCGGGTGCACTCCCCCTTGGACATTTTTCAGTCGTTGCCTGCTGTAAAGCTGAGAAAGGAGCTTGGGAGTTTGACACAAGTGAAATAACTAATTCCCACACATCTTATGCCGCTACTAGCTGCAATACATTCCCCTTAATTTACTTCAAACTAGTAAAGGGACCCGGCTTTGCACAGGTTGCAATAGCCCTTAGTTTGATACAGCAAAGCCTTCAAGCAAACTGACACAGCTGTCAGAGCTGGACACATTGCGCTTGCCCTGCCTGAGTGAAGCCATGCCTGCTGGCACCTCTAGGTGCAGCCCCTGCAGCAGTGCACTCTTACAGCCCTCTTGAGGAAGGGGTCTGTCCACTCCTTTTCCCTAAAGGTGCTCTACCGCACAGCAGGGGAGAGGGGGCAGATGTACAACTCCATCCCTTAGCCTACTAAACTCTTAGCCTACTAGACTAGACTTAAATCTGTATGGACTGCAATGCTATGTACTGGTTAGGGAAGTCTCCCTCTAGTCATTGCAGGCTTCAACCACACGGACACATTAAAATTATTTAAAACTAATTAGAATTGGAATTCATTAATACATTTGAAAAACAAAATAGTCCCAAGGTGCACAGCCCTAGGGTTCCCTTAGAATGCATGTTCTAAGGTCTAGGATTCACAATCTTGAATTAGATGTCTAGGATTCACAATCTTGGCGCCATGGGTGGACAGACAGACACACATCCTCTTTTCTTCTTATTAGAAGTTCTTGGCTGCAATGCTATGCAACCTTTTTTGGGAAAATGTCCCACTGAAAACTATGCTAAGTAACTGTATATACTCCTAGTTTAGGGCATGTAAGATTGCAGACATTGTTTTGGGGATTACCCAGATTAGACTGTCTCCCCCCCCCCCCAACTCTCAGGTCTATTTAGGGTTTATGTCTTTGCTAAGACAGCCATTGTTGAGCCTTTTGTGCATGGGCCTTTGCAGGTCCACACACAAAGGCAGCAATCCCTATTACGGGCAGGGCTGACAAAGGAAGTTTTGTGAAGCTTCTAATACTGATAGAACAAGGTAAAATGACCAATACAGAGCACATAGTCATTGCTGAGTAATAAACCATGAACTTATTGTGGGGTTGTACCTTGAGCGATGGCATCGCTGGGCTCTTGGGGCTCCCTTTCCTCTTTCTCCTCTTGAACACATGAAGCAGCAGCCATCTGAGCAAGGGCAGATGCACAATTAGCAGCAACCCCTACAACAAGAAACAAGGCAATTTTTTCTTTAGTATTGAATTTCCATTAATCCCACTAGCCATGTACTTGCTAAACTTTTGGCAGTGTGAACGGAAAGATATAGGGGAAGAGCACCTGGCTTACTGCACATCTCTTTTTCAAGCTTCCTCATTTGAGCATAGCAAGGATGACATCCAGTGGCACAAATTCACCTAAAAACGCAACCCATGCCGATGAATACATATACCTAAAGCACAGCTAAGCCGAGCTGCCTTCCTCAGTCCATCCAGACTCATGCAGATGGCATCCTTCTCCTTTTGATTCTGTTCCTTGATGCCCTCAGCTCCTAGAATGAATGCCAGTCCTTTGGAACTCCCTGCCATGCGTCCCGTCAGAGGTGTGGATAAAGTGTCAATCAAATTTTTCCAACAACCAATGAGCAGGTATCGGGCAAAAGCGACACCTGAAGAAACAGAAATGTGAAAAAACAGACTTGCTTAGAATCTTAGGAAAACTACCCTTGCTCAGGGCCAAACAACACATGACACTAAATGTGTCATTAGGAACCATGTCAGATTTCCTGACCCCCTTAAATTAACAGCAGGCATGGGGGCATGTCATTTTCTGGAGAGAGTATGGGGATAGAAGGTTTAATCCTTTCTTCCCTTGCAGGATCCTGATGGATCCCCCCGCCCCCTGGTCCTGCCATGCTACTATTAATCCCAGAGAAAAAGCTCCCAATGGGAACTTATTTTCTGGGGCTAATAGCAGCACAGGGAGGGGATTTTCATTGGGACTGCAGCAGCAGGGGGAAAAATTAAACCCATGCTGTGTGCTGTAGTCCTGGTAAAAATCACCCACCCTGCACTTTATTATTATTATTATTATTATTAATTGCCCATCTGGCTGGTCACCCAGCCACTCTGGGTGATGTACAACATACAATAAAACAGTTTAAAACAATAAAATTCTACAATAAAAACATTTTCTAAAATACCCTAACCCACCCCAAATGCCTGCCTGAACAACCACGTTTTTAATGCACTTGCTATTAACTAAGAAAAACAACACTGGTATGGTTCCTAATGATGCATTTAGTGTCACATTGGCTTTGGCCCCCACTGCTGGGAATTAGTATCCATTATAGTCCACTTCATCTAGCTAAGGCAAAAAATATATATTTCAGATTACAGTTATCTGGCTCTTAAATCTTTTTCATACTTTTGCTTTCAGGTTTAGGAAATGTCTCAGACAGGCAGTAGGATTCAATTTTTACTGAATGTAAGACATATAAAATGACTTAATTCCAAGATTCCAATAACTGAAAATAAGAGAAAGCCATTAATAAGAGAAAGTAACATTAATAATAAATATTAATTATTATTAATAATTAATACTAATTATTATTAATTAGTAATATTAATAATACTTATTAATAATTAATAATATTAATAAATTAATAAGAGAAAGCCATTAGGTCACTGCAACAGAGAAAGTTAGAAGCTACAGTTTCAACTAGCAGATGAGGAACTCCTCTCCAGATTGTAACAGCAGAGAATCTAAGCCAGTTATGAAGCATACCTCTGTCTAATCTACTGCCTCAGGTTTCTGCTTTGAAAGCTAATAGACACTATTAAAAATGGGGGGAAATGTAAACATCACATTAAAAAAATGTCTTGTGCACCGACTTTCTTCTCAAACTTGCTTGCTTCAACATGTAAATTCCCTACATGTGAGTAAGTGTAAATAGGGCTTTGGATGAACAGCCATTCTCAAGAATGTCCCACTGCATTACTGTGTGCAACTAATTGCAGCTGTCATACAGAAAAAAAACACCTTGATGATATTGTTGAACCTACTGCATATCTGGGACAATCTTTGCAATCTTTGGTATTGACAGCTGAATCTTCAAAGTTACCAGATTACCAGTTACACAGCAATCTGAACATATATCAAAGCCTTTAGCAGAACAAGAGCTTTATGCATGTCCTAGTGCTGGAACGGTGGGCGGGCAGAAGGTAGATCTGGATCTACTGGTAGATTTCTGGGTGATTCGCCATAAATCAACTAGGATTTATGATATTTTTTAAACAATAGCAGCCACAAAAAGCTTCTCCCCCATCTCTAAATTATACTGGTGAAATGAAGAAAGCTTGCAGTAACCAGGAGTGGATTTTTGTGTGGAAGGACTGTGAACTTCATACAGTTGTGGTACTTAAGACGAATTCCTGGGCTCAGACTTCTTTAATTCTAAGTATACATCTTTTGCACCAGGCTCCAGTGCAGAAAAACGAAATAGATCCTGCAAGCCTGAAGTCTGCCTTCTAAGCCACATAGACAGAGTCAGGCATTTGGTCCGCACAAACAATAAAAGTATCAGACACTGAAAAAATGCTCTTGGTTTGAGAAAGCCAGCTCTTCTTCATGAAAACTACACATTTGGTCATGTTACCAGGGAATTTAATATTGGTTAATCTACACTATTTTATATATTAAAAGAACAATGCTGGAATGTTCGTTCTAGAACTTGGGGATTATTTCTAAGCCACACACAACACACACAGTTTTTTTTTTCCAAAGTATAAATTCTAATCAAATGTAAATATAACCCATGAAGTGAAGACATCTGACTTTTGAAATTCCGCAACAGGAAAATAAAACTTTGGTTCACTGAGGAAAGTAAGAACTAGCACGGGAATTAGAAAGGGGCAGATGTGGGACACACAGAAACAGCAAAGTTTTTCCTAACCACAAAACAATCCACAGGGAAATAGGAAGGTTAGGATGAAAACAAAATGTTTAAGATACTGCAAATATATACAAATGCTGGTCATGCTTCACACTTTGCAGATTTTCTACCTGCCATAACTGCATCATTTGGCTTCCTGGTTTGGGTGAGAGGAGACTGTGGGGATGCAGAAGCCATCAGTTGCCCGCCTATGGCACTGCTCCCCAAACCATCAATGTCTGCAAAAAAATAAATAAAAAAATAGCAAGTTAGCATGGGGAAAGAGAAACCATCCAAGGAACGATTCCCAACTGCATGCAGCTCTCAACATCTCACCACTCTGTGGCTTGCAGCTCTATGTGTGAAATGCCTCCATTTAAAAAGTATTGTGTATGAAAGTTCTGGCAGTGGTATCTGTGTGATGATGGCTCATTGCAATGAACAGTATAGTTGGGGGTTTTGTTTGTTTCTTTAATATCTTTCTATTCTGCCCACAAACACATTGCGTTGTCAAGGCAGTCAACAAGAATCACTAAAAACAACACAATAAAACATAATAAAAACAGCATTAAAATGAATGAGTTAAAAAGATTAAGAGGCCAGGAGCAATAAAAAAGATCTTCCCCTGGCACATAAAACACATTAAAGTAGCTGTCAGAATTAATTAATTAATTAGAGAATTTGAGAGACAAGACTGCCACCACCAGGAAGGCCCTCTTCCTGGTTGCCACCCACCTGACCTGAGATAGTGGGGGCACCCTGAAGAGGGTTTCAGAAGAAGACCTCAGCACACAGGCAGCACGTGTGTAATGTGAGGCCAGAAACTAGGGTTTTTCTATATGATCAAACATAGAAGTCCCAACCATATCCTTCCCCTGGAGTGAGTGTCTTCTTAGAACAATTAAATTGTTTACTTAGAACCTTGTAATATGTGCAGGATTCAAGTTACACTGTTACAATGGGGATGATGGGGATTTATTTCTATACTGTCCTGGCATTCCAATGCCTATACTACCATGGTACTGACCAGTTAGCATGGTGATAAGTGGAAGGCTATGCTCTTCAGGGCTTCCCCAATATCCAGCCTCTCCAAGAAGATTTCTCTCCAGGACTTGATGGTAAAGCTCTTCAACCCAAGCCTGAGAAAATACCATCAACACTCCACTGGACTGGACCTGCTTCATAAACTCCTTCTGTGGAGTGGAAGAGCAGAATTCAGCAAGCATGGCATAACAAGACATGTTGCTTTTCCTTATGGACCTCTAAACACAGAGGTAGGATTGGAGGCATAAAACTGATGTGACAATAAAATTATTCAGATGTTTGCGAACATAACGTCAGCATCGCTCTGTCTCTCTCTGATGCAGTTCAGATATCAGACCAAATCATGTTGTTATGTACCTGAACGGCCATGACCCTCAGGCTCATAGGCTTCCCCTCTTTCTTAACTTGCTTTTGGTTTCTTAGAAAACCATAGTTTACTGTTTTGCACAAACTTGTCAAACTATGGTTTGTGCTAACTGGAGAATAACTAGGTACAAGCAATCTCCCCTAGTGTCTCTTACCCTACACAGGTAATGAAAGTATCAGGGTGCAAAATTTTCTTTGACTCAAACTTTCTTTGAATTGAGAGGAAACATTTGCATTTATTTTCATGTTTGGACCAGTCTTCCCAACACAGTTTTTCAGAATGGTTTTTGAAAAATCTCTACGCTCTCGGAATTCCCCCTACCCTTGAAATCTATAAAGCGATGAAGTGATCTCTGATCCATTTTCTCTGATTCAAGCCCATGGGCCCAAAGTAGCTTAAATCTGAGCACTTCATATTCATTGAGCTGAGGATCAAAAGACTGTAGGGATACTGCCAAATGTGTGATGCTGATCACAATAAAAGCCACCTCCAAACAGACATAGTGCTGCAGTTTTCTTCTGTATTCTATATTCAACTCACCATTAACACAGGGCATTGGGCAGGCTTCTTTCGGTAGTAATCTGCATTGGACAGCTTGAGGTTGAGCAGAAGAGTGTAGTGAGACACCATATAGAGACTATCAGCATTCATCAGCGTCTGGAAGCTGAAGCTAGTATTTCCTTCAAATCCTGGAGAGTGCATCATACCTAACAAATAGATAGAGATATAACAAGCGCTGTGCACCGGAAATCTAGTGTAGTGAAGCAAGGTAAATTACAATTATTGATCTAGAACCCACAATTCTGTAACATACAACTTGTCCTTCATCAACAGGCTGCCATATTTTGATGGTAAAAGGTGCTACTGTCAGCAATAACTTAAACAGACTGATGCAGTGGAGGCTGATGGCTCTGATGTCAGTGGGGCAGTGGATCCACTCTGAGTTTCAGTCAGAACTCTAAAGCAGCTATTGGATTCACCATCCCACTGACGTCGGAGCCACTGGCCTCCGCTGGACTGGTGCAGTGGATAACATGCTGGATTTGGTTTGGAGAAGACCTGAAGCTTTTGGGATGACCTTAGCCAGTCTCTCCCTCCCACACTCTCAATCTCACATGCAGCCTAAAATATCTCCCATGGCACAACCCTCATGTATGCTGTTCTGAGGCATGGAGGAAGGGCAGGATACCAATGTGATAAATGAAAAGCAAAATCAATAGATCTGTTGAAAGGGCATCTCTTTCTACATACATACATGATCCCTGTAGTGATGGCGCTGAGCCACATTTGTTTGTGCAAGCAAGGACACCAGTGCAAAGTGGTACTGTTTTAAAATTCTATGGAATAAAGGAAATGTTATGAAGGGGGAGGAAAAAGGGACCCAAAGCCATCCCATCTGCTGCATGCCCTGTTATGTATCACTGCACAACAATCATCATGCTTGATGCTACACTAAGCAGAGGCAGGTTTTAACCCTGGAGTTGATGTGACTTTATGTAAGACCTTTTCAGAACATATGGGAGAGGTATCCCAAACATCCTAAGGGCACAGTTTGGCATGCAAAGTAGTTTACTGTATTATTCTGCACAGCTAATTAGTAATGTATAGAACAGCTTGCTTCTGAGAGATGACTAACTAAGCACAAAAATTCAGCTTTTGTCTGAGCAGTCAAGTGTAGTGAAACAACTGAACAACTGGTGGCAGGATAATTTCCTCTCAAATCGCTTCGCATTCAGGTTTTATTTATTTATTTTTATTTAAAATTAGTTCAGTGCTGCCTTTAAAGGTAGAACCCATATCCCACTGAAACCCATATGTGACATACACCTATTGTCATACACAGCTTATAAACCTGTCCCTGAGTTATTGTGGTGACTGAAAAGTTTGTTAAAACTGCGGGTTGTACCTAATATTGGTCCTACTTACAGTAAACCCATTGAAATGAGTGGAATTTGCATTAGACTAACATTGAATAAAACCCTGCACTCACTGAAGTAATATAATCGGCTGGGTTTTATGCGGAAATACTCATGGAAACCTGCTATGTCAGAATGAACATTCCACATGGATTTTACAGGAACAATTCATGAGAAGGAGAAGGCTGGAATTTAGTACCTCTTTTCTAGACGTTTCCTAAAAAAATCCACAAGAATTCAGATTTCTGACATTTTTTTTCATATAGATTCCTTTTGTAGAACAAAAATATCTCCACCCCAACCTATTGCACTTCACAGTATAAGTTCATAGGGTAGAACATAGATTTGAATTTAGATGATCTCAAACATAATCAGAAACTATGTTTGATATATAAAAGATGCTTAATCAGCAATGTTCTCTACTAGATATTTTTAAAAAGATACTCCAGGAATTAATTTAATACTGAGAGTGAAGCAAATGATCTGCCCACAAACCTGAACAAAAAGTTGAGGAGAAGTTCTGGAGGGCCAAATCGACCTCTTCTACTTTAGGAAGAGCTATAAGCCGAGGGAGAACAGTTTCGAGGGACTGGATAAACAACCTGGCACTGTGCTGATCGGCTTCTTGGTTCTTTAGCAGTTTCAAGGAAAGAGCAGCAGTTCTTAAAGACTTGTGACCTGGACAGTCTCTTGGTGTCTGCTCTTCATCAGCTAATGAGCAGTTGTCTGAACCGATATCTGAAACATCTGACCTTCCGGAATCTTTCTCTGCTGCCATGGAATATTGGTCACAAGAGTCAAATTCAGTCCTAGAAAGATCCTGGTCATCAACACTGAAATTACTCTCGCTGTACCTGGATCCACAGGAACGTGCCCTGCAATCAACTGAAAGGAAATTAGTTATATCAGGATAAACGACTGTATGGCTCCGTTGAACAACATCTGGCTGGTCGATCGTTTCTGATTCTGGCTCTTTATAATGAATTTCTTTGCCTGCTTGTCCAGCTGGCGACTGCAGAGAACTTTTACGAATTTCAGAACTGTCTTCTGGAGTCGTCTGTCCCATTTCACCTTCCAAGGTCGTCTGACCAGTATCTGTGGTAACACTAATACTAATATCAGGACTCTTTTCATTGCCTGCATCCCAGGGGGTAAGCTCCGATGACAGGATCCGTCTTTGCCATCTGAAATCGGCATCATTGATTTCCATTGAATCTCTACTGGACTCGGCCCCATCCTTTAGTTCGTCCAGGCGTCGGAGAAGCAGATGGACCTGCTCCTCGTCCAGGCCTTTCCCTTGACTTAACTCATCTAGGGTTCCAAGCAGGGCACAGACGCAAGACACTGAGGCATAGCAAGCTTCAATACCACCTTTGATGCAAGCTTCAGTCATCCCATCCAGGATACTACAGTTAAAAGGAGGGAAATACACACTGTATTCTTTTTTTGCTGGACTGTGGATCCTATAACATCCCAGAGTCACTAATACAAGAACAGACAAAGATGTCCTCTTGTACAGAGGAGTAAGGATGTGCTTCCTCCCTCTTTGATAATGAGCTCGTCTTTGATTATTTCCAAGTTTTAAAGAATTAAAAGACCAATAGGGGGCATGTTTGTTTGTTTGTTTGTTTGTTTATTTATTTATTTCTATACCGCCCAATAGCCGAAGCTCTCTGGGCGGTTCACAAAAATGTTCCTACTGTGCCATTTATACAGTAGTTTAAATGCAATCCCTTGGACAGGTGAATGTTGTCAGGCTGACCTAACTTCAGGATGCCTCAAAATGCTTTTGAAAAACCTGTATGTGAATAAATTTATGGTAGGGTGGGTGGGGTTTTAAATTGCAAACTTCTGTTATTGCTGATACCTCAATCGTTATCTTCCCAAAGAAGTACTGAGCATGTGCGTAAAGGACTCCAAGTTTGATTCAAGAACTTCACAGACCTCAGGATGAAATCTAGCCTAGCAAGCTACCATGGATTGTGCACCCCCTCCCACTAGACACAGAAGGAAATAGAGGTATTCACATTGCTTGTGATTGGGAAGCAATATAAAGCCTCTGGATTGGCCAGGCCTGGTAGAACTATTAGTAGTTTGGCCTTCTGCCTTTGTCTGTTCACCACAAGTAGTACTTTCTGCCTGGTGCACTTCAGGCTCCAGTTCAAACCCTCACTCAATCTCCTGCCTCTCAGTCAAGCTCAAACTCTTTGCTCTAGCAAGTGATTTCAGGCTCCCTATATTGGAGAACAGGCTTCCCCTGCCCTCACCGCAAAGCTGGCCCTGACAAAGTCAATAAACAAAGATTTTTCCTGTTCCTTCAAATGGTTTATCATATTTTTACATTTAAGAACAATATTCAGTTTAAATATATGATATATTTTACCGATGTCCAGTTATTTTACCGTATACTTCAATTTTCTGCTGGCCCATTAAATGATAAGGAAGATCACATGTATGTTAATTAGAACTATGTAAAGTCCACTACATCCAGGATTTAAAAAAAAAAAACAAGAAGAAAACATGCCCATTTGAGCAAACTCTAAGCAATCATGCCATCATTACAAAGCTGTGCACTTAAAAAATATTGGAGACTAAAATAAAGAAATGGAGGCGTACAGTTTGAGAAGATCCAGATGGGACTTTCTTTTAGAAATTGACCTCTTTCTGGATTCTGGTTCGGTAGAGCAAGGACCCGCCAAATCACAGAGACGCTGAGGACTGCCAAGTATCTGAACAGAATATAATTCAAGTCTGTATGAGATAACAAAAACTTCATGCATCTCAAATAAATGAACAACTCTGGAACTATCTTTCTTTCTTCACAAGGCTGATTTGCCTAAGAACACATTGATCTAATCAGTGACGCGCCTTCTGAGGCAAAGCAGATATTGAGAGACTTTCAAATTTTTACTAAGAGGCAATAGTAGTTCTGTTATAAAGCTTTCAAGATTTCATTTGACTTTGAAGTAACACCATGGGAAGGATCTAACCGTGTCATGGCACTAGTGCTATGAACATTGCACTAACGTAAGCCAATGCTAGTGCAACATCAATAGCACTTGCTAGCACAAGAGCTATCAAATGGTGCTAGTGTTGGTTTACACCAGCGCAACATCAATAGTAGTGGCGCCATGACGCTGTTGGATCCTTCCCATCAGTTATAATCTATTCCAAGTATTCAAGTGAACAGGACTCATCTGACAGTGAACAGCTGTTTATGTGCACTCTCCTCATTCATATGCTGTCACAGGTTAAGCTTACAAAGGGCGTTGTGATGAATTATTCTAAAAGGCCCTTTCAAAAGGCATCATGTTGACCCTATGGCACAGCAGCAGGCTCTGGCACTAATATATTAATAGTATTATTCCCCACCCCAAATATTGGTGATATCCAAAAATACAGCATGCCCATGACCACAGAGAAAATGGTGGGAGCAATGCAACATGTGGGAAATCTGGTCACTTGTCTATGATTACCTAGTGAGAACTGGGCATTGTCAGGTTTAGATGTTTACGTTTTTGATGACATAAGGAAATATGAAAAAAATATTTTACAGGTGGTATTTTCATAGATTAATCCCATGATACAAAATGGTGGAAAGGTCGTATTTCTGCTTTACCAGTTTTGCATTTACAGCCAAGGTGGATGGCAACAGGAAAGCAAAAGCACTTTCCACCTGATTAAATTTAATTCTGGTCAGAGTCACTGTACTTTTCCATGTGGAGAACTACATGTACTTTTTCCTACACTGTCCGTTTTGTCAGGTGTCAATTTTAGTTATATTCTGACTTCCATATATTGTGCTCAACAGATGGACCTGAAAGATCTTGCAAAAGGAATATCTAGGCTACAATCCTAAATCCACTTACTTGGGAGTAAGACTTATTGACCTCCATGGGACTTACTTCTGGGTAGACATGGATATGATTGCACTGTTAACAGTGCTCTCTCATGCATGTCACTCAGAATTAAGTACCACTGTGTTTAATGGGGCTTACTCGCAGGTAAATGTCCATAGACGAGTGCAACAGAAAGGAAAGTATTCCACAATGTAGTAGAATAACTATATAATGGTTTCATTCCCATTTCATAGTTGCCTTCAAAGATGTTTCCCCTAACACATATATGCCCCCAATCCTCCTGAACCAGCTATTAGTGCTGTACGTGACTTCATCTTTCGGCAGGTCTGCCTATACTTCTTGATAATCATTTGAAGGATTAGGCAAGGAAATAGCAACCATTTTCATATATTATCTCAGCCATTAGACTAGACTTTTAAGTACGCTGTGGCAGTGTCTTGGCCATTCTTTTACCTGTACCCATAACTGATTACTGTAATGTTCTCTACACAGTGTTACCTTTGAATATGTTTTGGAGCAAGGGTGCAGAACCTCTTTCAGTCCAATGGCCAAATTCAATGTCAGAGAAGCTTTCAGGGGCCGCAGTCCAGTGATAGGCAGGGCTGAAGGCAAAACAGGGCAGGCCCAAAGGCCAAAGGGGCAGCACCAAAAATACCTCTTCCTGCCAGTAACTGAGCCTTAGGAGAGGCATTTCAACCTTTTAGAATGGGAAGAAAACTGCACAAAGCCAGGAAACCACCAAATGACTGGTGGTTGGTGGAAAGGGAGTGGGGTTCTAGGGAACTCTGGAAGGCTGAATCAGGACCCCAGCTGGGCCGGATTTGACCTGCAGGCCTGAGGTTCTGCACCTGATTTGGAGGCTTCACCTAGTGCAGAATGTAGCTACCCATTTATGAACAGGGGCTTGCTGTAGAGAACACATTAAACTTTTATCAGCTGCTTATATGCACTGGCTGCTTATATGATATAGGGAAGACTTGGCTCAGCATATCTGAGGGATGTCTCCACTCATATGAGTCTCCGTTCCTTGAGATCCGCAGGGGTAGCCCTGCTTTGCATCCCTGCTTTGCATGCTGTAAAATCCCTTCCGTGTGTGTGTGTGTGACAAAGGAGTGGCCTTTTTCCTTTTTTTAACTGGAAGCACCAGAGTTTTGAAACCAGGGTGCTTCGCTGTTTGAATTCAGATCAAGAGTGAAGATCTTTTTATTTCTCAAGTGTTTTAATTTGCATTGTTGGAAAGGATGTTGCTGTGGATTTTGCATGTTTTATTGTTTCTTTTATCACGGTATTGTTTTATGAGGTTTAATTTTGAAAATAATTGGCAGTCTGCAAAGAAAATTCTACTGCACTTTTATGTGAGCAAACTAGGAAAACAAAAAATGAACGAACAGAAGCCCCTCTCTGACTAGCTCACCTCTTTCATGATCTTGATGGCTTCTACTCGGTGCTGAGATGGGGGATACAAAAGCATGCGATGGTAAAGCGACTGCAGCACAGGCCTCATGGACTCCACCGACCCCACCAATCGAACTAGTTCTCCTGCAATGTAATAAATGGTCCGGGCAACAGGACTACTGAGGGCAGGAGCAGTTGAAGAGCAACCCGACCCTCGTCCGTGATCAGAGACCCCTGCCAAGGGGGAGTCAGCCTCATGACAGGTGCTGCTGTGAGCAGAGGTGATTGTTTTGTCATGGAGTGGATTTCCCAAGATTACTATGAGGGCTGGGCACAGCTGCTTCCTGAAAAATAAAAGGGGGTGGGTGATATAAATAGGTGGTAATGAAAAAAAGATCAGTACGCTTCTCTTTAATTTGAAAACCAGTGGTGGCTGGTGGTTGATGGGAAAAGGTGCTCCTGTCAGCAGTGACTTAAATAGACTGGTGTAGCAGAGGCTGGTGGCTCTGATGTCATTGGGGACATCGGAATCCACTCCAGGTTTCAGTCAGAACCAGTCAGAACTCTAAATTTGGATAGCTCCTTTAGAGCTCTGACTGGTTCTGGCTGAAACCTGGAGCGGATTCATCACCTTACTGAAATTGGAGCCACCAGCCTCCACTGGTGAAAACAAATTACATGGATAAATGAGATAATTGTAAAGCACTCTATCCCCTGAGAAAGCCTACAGCAATTCAAAAACAACAATGGAAGATGCATCGGTACAGAGAAGTATGATTATAGATTTAACACTTCAGCTACTAAATCTTAACTCGCATAAATTTTGGGAGTTGCTTTTGTCGATATTTTAACCTGCACACAGTATTTGAACCTGCAGACAGGATTATGATAATCTGATGAATGAATGAGCACACCCAGACCCTGATGTAAGCCCCCAAGTGGATGCACAGAAAGTACTATCAGGTGAGCTTCCCAATTTACTTTGGGAAGGGTCGAAAGGCTGTTTTCATTCAAGAAAGCTCATCAGGACAAGAATCTAACATTTCCAAAGTAACAGTCGCAGCTTTAGAGTAAGATAAATAGACAGATAATCTATCTATCTATCTATCTATCTATCTATCTATCTATCTATCTGACTGGTTGTTACATTTATTTACTACATTTCCTTTATTTGTTACATGTTACTTTTCCTCCAAGGAACCTAAGGTGGTGTACGCAATCCTCTCCCTCTCCATTTTATCCTCACAACAATTCTAGTAGGCTGAGGTTAGGCTGAGAGTCAGTGATTGGGCCAAAGTTACCCAGTGAGCTTTATGGTCAAGTGGGGACTTCAAACCGGGTTTCCCCAGTCCCAGTCCAACATTCTACACCACACATAGATTGGAACCTGACAAAATGAATTAACAACCACAAACTTAGGCAAGAGAGCATGTTAAGAAATGTGGAGTTGTTGCCTAAAAAAACTTAGAAAGGGAGATTACAACACATGGGGTGTCTCCATGGTCAATTTGCTGAGAGCCGGCTCCGTTTCAAGGTTGTTCAGGGCACATGATGCTGTGACCATGCCGCAGCCACCCTGGAGCTTTACATAGAAAAACTGGATTTCCTGAGACTACTTTAAGCCCGATTCTTTTCCTGAAGTCAGGTTCTCCATGGTATAGTTGTTGTTTGTCCCAACCCCCACATTTGCCTCAGGTATGCTAGCCCTGCCCAGGACTGTGCCTTTCACCGTGACCCCGGTCAAGGGGCATTTCCCATCCTTGTATTTCCCAGTACAAACCAATTAGTGTCTACTAAGAAGTAACTCCCACTGTGGCCAATGAGGCTTTTCCTCTGAATGCACACTTCAGAATTTACAGAGATCCCCTTCAATCGAAATAGCACATTTTCAAGCACTAATTCCCTAAATGCTGTAAAGCATTATTTTGAAGCCGTGATTCTCTGCTACTTGGTTTATTGCCAGTCAGAAGAAACTAATTCACACCTTCGACCCTGCGCTGCATCGGGTTGGAAAGGGGGCTGATTTCCTATCCCTGAATTTCCCATCCCTGTGTTTCCCACCACAAACATATGTGTCTACTCAAAAGTAACCCCCATTGTGGTCAATGAAGCTTGTTCCCGAAATGCGCACTCCAGAAGTAATTGAGATTCCCATGCATCGAAACAACACACTTAGGAGCCTTAACGTGTCTTTGATATTTGCTTCCTTGCTTTTTGGAAGTAATTAATTTACAGCTTCGATCCTTTGCAGCATCAGGAAAGGAGAAAGGGGATTAGAAAGGGGGCTGGTTGGAGCCAAGGTGCTTTAAGTATTCAGAGGGTTAACTCTCCTAAAGGCTGTGAAGCACCATGTCGAAGCTGCTTTCTCAGCTTTAAGGGAGTAATTAATGTGAAGCTTCGATTGTTTACAGCATCAGGAGCTTCAGAGGAGAAAGAGGGCTGCATCTGTTTCTTTAATATTTGCTTTGGAGTAATTAATGTGAAGCTTCGAAGCTTCGATCACTTGCAGCTTTGTCAGCAGTAAGGAAGGATGGGGGAAGCCTCTTGCATTGGAGGACGGGAAGCCTCCCACATCAGTTGATCAGCCCCTGCCAGTCTGATGGCGTTCATTCCAACCTCCCCACCTCACCCGGAAGCATGTTCCTGTGAAGGGACTTAGAATGCTGCGGTGCACTCGTTCACGAAGCCCTGCGTGGACCAAAGCCTTGAAAAATCCAGGTAAGCCACCATTGGCTTCTCCTTCTGTTGTTATGGAGACATCCCCCATGGTTCAACTACAGTACTTTCACATAGTCATCCAGAAGATTTGTGTTAATATTTTGCTCTTTGCTGAAATTAGGCACTTTACTTTTATGTGTGCATGGGGGGATGACAAGAGCAGAAATTACCTCATCTGACATAACGTTAGGAGTAATTTATCAGCACCCTTACCTCCCATCCTCTCAGCTGGACCTCTGTGACAGAGGTATCTGGGTTTGCTATGGGAATTGGCATCTTCAGGACAAGTTATCACTTTTCAGCTGTAGTTTCAAAGAATAGCTGCCACTGACAAAGACTGTGCGTGGGGAAAGTCACCGTATGATATACTTAACCTCACACGGTGATAAGATCATAAGAAGAGCCTTGCTGGATTAGACCAAGGGTCCATCTAGTCTAACATTCTGTTCATACCATGACCAATCAGATGCCCATAGGAAACCCACAAGTAGGACATGAGTGCAATAGTACTCCCTTGGTCATGTTCCCCAGCAACATGTATAGGGGCACACTGCCTCAGATATGGAAGTAATATATAGCCATCATTATTAGTAGCCTTATGCTCCATGAATTAGCTTATTCCTCTTTTAAAGCTGTCCAAGTTGGTGGTCATCATTATATCCTGTGGTAGTGAATTCCACATTTTAACTAAGTGTTGTATGAATAAGTATTTTCTTTTATCTGTCCTGAATCTCCTACCATGTTCATGACATCGCTAAAATGGGGAGCTTTCCATGGGGATGCTAACCTAGTAGCAAAAATAACATCCACTGCATTCCTTCTTCTTCTTCCTCTCTTCTCAGCATAGGTACTCATGGAATGGAGTCTTTATAAGGAATTCACCATTACAATTCACAGTGCACTGGGATATGAAATGACAAATTAACTATTATACTAGCTACATGGATATACTTGCTTGCTCCATGAGCCATATAGAAATATCCCTGGATGTCCAATTCTCTTCCCTCTCTCTCTCTGTTTATGCCTCAAGCTCCTAATATGAAGCCTTATGAGAATACAGATGCTATTTGTCTAGAACCAAAAGTAAAGCTATTAACATTTGTTCTGTCTCCTTAAAAATTCTACATCTTCTTTACAGCATTATCCTAATGGAGATTTTCATGAATTTTTTGCATGCCTAGGGGTCTTCATCCATTTAGTAGAGGAAACTCATTTATTCATGCATTTCATAGCATGTGACGATCATCTCTCTCCACTAAAATGAATGGGGGAAGCTCTTGCAAGTGGAAAAGATATTTGCACACCTCTGAGATCACATGTCAGAGATCACATCCAGCAACAACTGGATCAAGGTAACGTTGTGCAATATATGTAGAATAATAAAGCAGCAAACTGAAACTGATAGAATTATACCCATACCCCCCCAAGCATAAAGGTTATTCTTGAAGACACATCATATTTCTGTTATTATTTGTGACCTGTCCAGCCATGCAGAACCTCTTCTTTATATGGAACCTCCGGACCATGGCATCTCTCTATGCGTATATATCAACCAGAGGCTCAACTGCTAAATTCAAGCCCTCTGCAGGCTCTTCCTCTCCCTGGTAAGTCTCAGAAAGACTCCTGCTATGCCACATTGTCACAGATGCACAGCAACCAGGGCTTCCTTTGCCGCAGTTTCATCTTAGAACTTGGTGGATCAAATCTCCCAAGGAATGGAACTTTTTCTCTTTTAAAAAACATTGTAGTGGACACAAACTATTTCAAATATGAATTTTTAAAGTACATTTATAGGAGGTTGAATCTCTAGTTTGTTCCCTAAAAGTAAATCTACTTACCATATGAGGTCAGTGAATCCTTTACGGTGGTGCATAGTGGGAGAGGAACTATTCAGCATCGAGAGAATGCATTCCAGGAAGAGAAGTTGCAACTGCTGATTCTCACTGGCAAATGGAAGCAAAACTATTTATTATTTGTTCCAAATAAAGACAATTAAAAAAACCACAGATGCTTTTTCCTCCTGTTTCAATACCATGAAAAGGAAAGCAATTGAATGCAATTATCTAGGATCAATTTCACCTAAGGAGAAAAATGTATTTCTTGTGAAAATGGAGGCAACAGAGATGTTGCATAGCACACTGATAAAATCTGATTCATGTAATGTGATCTGAACATTACACGAGCATGTTCCTGTCATTGATTTCAGTAAAAGGATGCTATTGATTTCAACAGGAGAGAGTTAAACTTTTGCTTAACTTTCTCTCACTGAAATCAATAGGACCAAAATGTGCTTAAGGCTCTGCAAGTCATTTTTGTTGGCTCTGGTTGAGCTCTAGTCACAGGCAATTAGGCATGTCTTAAAAACTGATAGTCTTCGATGGAGATGCCATTCCCATACACATTAAAAATGCATCCAGCCAGTTCAATGAATCCCTGATGCACATCTTGATGAACCTGGAGATGACATCCAGTTCTACATCTGCCTCTGTAGGCAGTATCCAATGCTGTCACTGTGCTAGCAAGAATGTCCACTAGTGCAATGGGAAGCTAGCACTAGCTAGTATAACCAGAAATTAGGTAAACTACCGCTTCTGGAATGGGGCGAGACAGCAGAGCTTTCAGAAGGGCATTCAGCTGACTTGCCCCATTGCAGAAGTGGTAGTTCCAGCTAGTTTCCCATCGCTCAAGTGGCAGTTTCTGCTAGTGCAACGTGTTTAGAGCTGGTGGATTGCCAGCACTGGATATTGCTCAATACCAGCTCTGTGCTAATATATTCATTCCCCTTTACTCTTCCTTTGGATTGCCAGCTTCACTTCACTCAAAAAACACCTGGTGTAAAAGTAATTATCTGGTTTAAAGATTTCATAAAGCAAAAAGTTAACAAAATGTGCCCTTGCCTCCCTGCCCTGAGAATTGGTTAGGGTGAATTTCTCCATTTGGCTTTTCAAAAGGTGAAAAGGCGCTGAAGTTGGAGGAATGGAGGGAGAACAGCATTTTCCCTCTAAAGATCTAACTTGAGTCCTTCCTTAAGTATGCTTGGCAACATAGCTAAGCTCTACCCACATTTCTCCAAAACTCATACAAGGGCATTTCTCTTCATTGTTAATTAAAAGGAACTGAACCCCAAAAGTACACATTTGTGTCTTACTTAGACATGCAGGAGCAATAAAACATGGTTGAGCAAGTATTATTAGTCTTCTGAAATGTATTTCAGTATGCCTGAATTTGATATAATCTAGTGAAGTCTGTTAGGAAGCAGATAAATGGAAATCTATCTATCTATCTATCTATCTATCTATCTATCTATCTATCTATCTATCTATCTATCATTTTCTTCTTTTATCAAGCCAGTGATTGTAAATGACACATTGCTACAGTGTCTTATCTTGATATTCCATCTCCAGTAATTTAAAATAATTACATGCTAAGAAAGAGGGAGATTTCCTAATAGATGGCAATTGGGAAAAAATAAATCACTACAATACAAGTTCATCCTGTGTGCATGGGCCTGGAAAGGAGCTGGGCAGCTAGATGAACAGTGCTGTGTGTCTTGTCTGTTGGTAGAAGGAGAACCACTGAACCCCCTCCCTTGTTATTTACAGGTGCCCTAGAAGCAAAAAATTGGTTTGGTTGGGATTGGTTGGCTCCATCATATGTTTGTCCCCAGATTATGTTCTGGAGTTCCCTCCCATCATAGTTTTTTCCTTGGTTTAATTTTTGTTCTTTGGTGTTTTGCTATCTTTTCTGAATTCACAGCTTTTCCGCGGTTCAAGTGTACTGACCTAGTTCACACATAATGCTAACCCATTGTTTATTTAACCCATGGTTTGATGAATTCTGGGTCATTGTGATGTGTGAATGCAGCTGTGCAAACAAACCATGGTTTGTTAACCATGATCAACATAGAAAGAGAACCCATGCTTTGTTTTGGGTTGTGGATTCTATGTTGTTTAAACCATGGGTTGCTGTTACATGCCAACCCAGACTTGTGGGTTGTTTTGCCAGGCTACAGAGGTGGTATACAAGAGTGGTCAAAAAGCCAGCACCATAAACACATTTGGGATACAGAGAGGGAGCGGAAGAAGAAGGAGGGAAACAAACAATGTAGGATTTGAGAAAACAAACCACAATTTGTTTGATTGCCTGCCAGAAAAATCCTGAGTAGGACAACAAACTACAGATTAACCATGGGTTAAATAAACCAGGCGTTAGTGTTATGTGCGAACCAGGCCACTGTTTCCCTTGGTCACTCATGCAGTGAGCAGTGAAAATTCCTTAATTCACCTTCACTTTGCCTGGTGGGAAAGGGACAGCATATTCTGGTCTATGCAGGCCAGCTTGGCAAGAGTGCCAAAGTAAATGTAATTTTCCTCTCCCCTTGCAGATTGGTAACCAAGCAGAGGAACTGAATTGCTGTTGAATTTTGATGGCATGGCAGCATCAAAAAATTCACTTTCTCACTTTAAAACAAGGTGCACAAGGATCACACACCTTGTTTCAATGCAAATGCATGCTCCTACAGGGCTTCCAGAAGCATGATTATGTATTAAAATAAGGCACACACTCCACACGTGGCTTGCTTTTAAGTGAAAATGTGGGGGGTTTACCACCATATTTCAGTGACAATTTCAGCAGCAAGGGGCTGAGGCTTGTGGTGGGTTCTGGGCATAGGAAATTGGTCCCTGGACCCTCTGAAGGTGCCAATCCCTGTCCTAACAGAGGGTGACTGTCTCCCTGTCCAACATCTCCCTGTCCCAGAATCTTTTAACTGTGATTCTGCTGTTGCCACTGAAAAGCAAATAGGGAAAAATGAGTCATTCAAGTGAGTGCCTTGCAAATATTGCCCATCATAATAATTAGCATTCTGCTAGCGTAACAGGCAGTACATACTACTATTTAGTATTAACAACAAACAACTACACTTGCAAGCCACTGTTGCAGTAATTAAGAATGTGCACATAGATTCAATAGATATAAACACTGCCACTGCTAATAAACTGCTTTCAGTGAAAAAGTAGATAGATACTACTTGCACATAATTACAGTTATTTAGGAATCCACGTAATTATGGTCCCTAAACTTAATAAAAGACACAGTTGTAGGGGTAATTACTGGAACATAGTAGATGTCTACTTTTCCAGTATACATAATCTGTAGCTACACTCTGCAATTAATTTTTCCATGATGCTGATCATGTACTTCAGCATAGCACATCAAGGTGTAATTCACTTAAATGTTTGCTAATTATATTCAGCCTATGGAATATTAAAGGCAAAATAGGCACAAATAGCTGGCTTGCCACTGTCTTGTTGCAAAAGGAGAAGATCAAGTTGATGGTAACTGCTTACATGGATTTTTTTTTGAAAGGCAACATACAAAAATTGTTGCCACCTAATCTCTTTGAAATCAAGCTGCCAGGCTGATAGAACTAAACACAGAACAAAAATGAAACCCTACAATGGTGGTGCAGTAAGAAATCCTAAACACACAGGCTAGAATCAGATGCCTATAACCTCTGTTGGTCATGACCTTGTCCACAGGTCTGCAACTAGCAAACCAAATTTCTGCAACTGAAAATTGGCATAAATTACTTTACTTTCCATTCTGTGTTCTGACTGCTAACTTCGAAGGTTATGTGAAACTTGTTGTTTTTCATATTTGTATTCCTGACAGGAAACAGCAAACTGGAGGAGTGGGGCGTGTGCAGGATGCATACATTTTGCCTTGACATTGTCTCTATATTTTTTCTTGCTATTCTCTACATGCCTGAAAGTTAAAACCTAGCCTTTAAAAACAAAAATCGAAACTACCAGAATTCTGAAACAGACACCAGCTGTCACAATACTAAACCTGATTCTACACTACAGAGAGTGACCCAAGCTAGGCACAATGGTGGACTGCCCCCATTCCCCCTTTATATTCAGAATAACTCACTCACCTGATGACTGACTGAAGTTTTTCACAGAGAACTGTGAAGACAGAGACAACATCATCACAAAGGGACTCCATCGTAGAATCTGCAAGAGAACAAAGGGTGCACGTTAGCAGCAACAGACAAGTCTACACCTAACTGTACCAAAGTTAGACATTTACAGAAGACAGTCTGGAAACTTTAGTTAATATAAAAAATATGGCAGCTAAGTATTGACTGGAACTGGATGGTCATATGCCAATCTTCGCTGGTTCCCAGTTTATTTCTGGGCCCAATTCAAATTGATGGTGCCCTTCGCAACTTGGGGCTCTTTGCACTTGGGGACACAGTATCTGAAAGACTGCCTCTTCCCATATATTGTTACCTGAGCCCTGAGATTGTCATTGGAAGCCCTGCACTGAATGCCCTTACATGCTGAGATATGGTAGGGTGGCTATTCAGGAGCAGGCCTTTTCAGTAGTAGCTCCCAAGTTATGGAATACCCTGTCCAGAGAGGTCCACTTGGTGCCTACTTTGTTATCTTCTCAATGCCAGGCAAATACCATTTTATTCTCTCAGGCCTTTTAATCATCTGCATCTCTGCTGTTATGATGTGTTTTAAGAAGTTTTATTTTTGATAATTTTAGTTCTTCTGATGCCTGTTTTAGTCTCGGCTGCTTTTGATTGTTTATTGTGCAGTTTCTTATTTTCTTTGTTTTTCACATGAATTTTGGCTTTTATCTTTGTTTTTATTGTATGCCACCTGGAGAGCTTTTAGCTATTAGGCAACTAATATGTTTTAGAAATAAATAAATAAGTATCTCCAAATTTAGTGACTGGGGATTTGACAAAGGAAATGCTGTGGGCAGTTGGGATATGGTACTGCAAGAGAAGCTCTCTCAGGGCATGTCTGCAAAGGAAGCTGCTCTCCTACCAATTCAGTGCTTTGGCAAAAAAATTGGAATGCAACAGAAAGAAGGTGCCACGTTCTGTGGGTCTATACAGATTCCCTCTGAAGACAGCACTCCATCTGTACTGATCACATAAACACACCAGTCTGTTATGCAGACTACTAAGAAGAGCTATGAGCAAGTTCATGACACAAGTAGGCTTGTGGAATTTCAGATGGCCCTATATCAGCACGTTCAATTGTCACTGACCTTTGAAGAAATACTGTAAAATGCTCTTCCAAGATTTGGACAGAAATTCTCTTTAAATCCACGACACCCATACCTTGGCTGCTTGTTTCTGATTGCTAAGTCATTAGAACCAACTTGTTGAAATTGCTAGAAATTAAATGTATATACTGTATGTGGTAGGAATGAAGTACAATGATTGTCAGTCTTATAATATTTGGGGAAAAAAACCCACAGCTCAGTCTGGAAGATTGTCATAATGGCTGAACAACTACAGCATCATTCTAATAAACTATGACCAGCGGGAAATGAAGAAAGCAGAAAATGCATATATGATGACACTAAAAATGCATGACAATTTCGCCTAGGCCTGACGGAGAGTAAAAGGAAGTTGAAAGGGAGAGATCAATCAGTTTCTGAATAACTGTGACTGATACCTGGACTCTTGAACCCCTGAAGAACTCCTTGGCTTTCAGTTATCTATTGAGGAAAGATAAACACATTGTCATTAACACATTTAGAGGAAAATTAGCAATGTTCACTGCTTTCTTACACTGCAGTTTGTTTGCAGGATCTAGGAAGTCACTCCTGAGACAGGAAGGATGGAGGTACTAATTCTCCTCTGCCTCCAATCAATGCCATGTTGAAGGAGAATCTTGGAGCCCAATAAAACTCAGCTTATTTACTGACCCAGAGTTGTCAAAGTCCCCGAGATGCTGGAGTCTCTCGACCTGGACTATGACCTCCAAGTCTAGCTCCAGCACTGGGCCAGCACACCCATCTCCAAGGACACCATAATCCATGCAGCCAGCGTGCCACTGCTGGCAATGTGCTCAGCATGATCTCACAGAGAGATGGAGGAGTGCTAGGTTCCAGGCCAGAGGCCTGTCCCTTCAAGGCTCCACTTTGTGAGAAGGGGTGGAGTCAGAGAAGTGGATTATGAGTGTGAAACATAAAAGGCTCTCGAGTCTGGTCTCAGACCTTGTTGGAGCAAGTTTACTAGGAGCTCTCCTAGGTGCTGCAACACCCGGCTTGCCTTGCTGCACTGAGCTCTGTGGGCTCCTGCCTCTGATGATGCCTTAATTTTGAGGAGGGCTTTAACAAGCCACAGAAGCTTATTTCTGAGCCTGCTGAGTGAATTTCAGACCACCTCTAAATGAAACAAGGCCCAATCCACCCAAGAAACACCAATCCACCATGCCACTGGACGCACCGTATGTTCTTGTTTTTGCCGTAACTGTAAAGTCAAATCGCTCAACATCTGGCTGAGGGTTGCCCGCACAGCTGTATTAATACTCCGCTGATGATAACTGGAGACATAGGTTTCAATGCAAACCTGGTTGGGAAGGGGGAAAGGAATGACAATATCAGTGCATTCATACAGATAAAAAAAATCAGAGTGATAATAAGAGCAACACAATTATATCGGCTAGAAATCGTATAGAACTATTTTGGACAGCAGCCTCCCTTCTGAATCACCCAGCTCTGTACAGTGTCATTTATACCACAATACCACCCCAGAGAAGAAAACTACAGGCAATCCAATCTGAATGGCTACTTTTTCTTTTGTTATCTTTTCTCCCTCCATTTTGATGGAAGATGTTCACTTGCTGCATTCAGATGTAGACCTTGGAAACCTGTGCCCAGGCTGTACCATTTCAGACTGCGGGTGGGAGCTCATTTGATTAAGTACTGCCACATCCCTGGAATTGCTACCTCCCCCCAGTGCAGTATTTAGCAGTAGTAAAAAAAGAGAAAGAAAGATCCCATTAGTAACAATGCAGTCTTTTTCTTTTCTTTTCTTTACTATTGCTGACTGCCATGGGCAGAAAATTGGGAGGGGGCAGCTGGGAGGAAAGGGTTAAACAGCCCTGATTTGGATCATCCCCCACACTTTCTTTTGAGTAAATTAACAACCTCCACACAACCAACTGGATGTGTTGGATCTAGATGGATCACAGTTAAGAGCAGACCCACTGAAATAATTTATGCTTCAAGTATGACTAAATGTGGATCCATTAAATACATTGCAGGGCCACCCCTGCAATGTATTTAATACAGGGGTGGCCCTCCAGATATTTTTGCCCACATATCCCATGATCCCATCATTGGCTATGCTGGCTAGGGCTGATGGAAGTTCTCAGCCAAAACATCTGGAGGGCCACAGGTTGCCCACCCCTGACATAACATGTAGTTTGACCACCCAGACACATGGGTTACCACCTCAGTGGGAACCAGCCTCCAGATCAGTGGTTTCCAAAGTGGGGTGAGTGCACTCCAGGGGGTATGCAAGACGATCCACTGGGGTGCATGACTTGCCTCCTGCTGCTCCTACAAGCTGCCTTTGTGTGCAAGGAGGGTGGTGGCAGTGGTAGCAGTGGCTGAAGGAAAGCAAGAAGGAGATTAACCCTTCCCATTCTCTTTTTGCAGAATGAAGCCAAGAGGAAGCGGGCACTTTCCTCTCAGCTTCCATCCTGCCAAAGGAGAGCGGGAAGGGTTAACCGCCCAGGAGGAGGTTAACCCTTTCTGCTCTCCTTTGGCAGATTGAGCCAAGAAGAAAGCCCAAAAAGAAAGCACTCCTCTCAGCTGCCATCCTGCTGAAGGAGAGTGGGAAGGAGATTAACCCTTCCCACTCTCCTTTCGAAGCCAAGAAGGGAGCGGGCACTTTCCTCTCAGCTTCCATCCTGCCAAAGGAGTGGGAAGGGTTAACAGTCCAGGCCAAGCCACTGGTTGGCCAAGGAGTGGGGACACTGCACAGGATGTGGGGCTGGCGACCAGGACTCCTGGCTCTGGCGCAGGCAGGAGCCTGGCTAAGCACACCTTTCCCCTCCTTGCAAGGAGACCTTTTCCCTCCTTGCCAGTTGACTGCTGTGCCCTTGCTCAATCATCAGCATATAGCAATGACGTGTGCACAGTTAAGTGGATTTACAGATTATATTAATAATAATTTTTTAAAGTGAGAGCAAAAAGGGTTTTTGTACCATTAATAAATAAAATAAAAATATTTTAAAAATATTGTTTATTTCATCTTTATCTCATCCTGTTTAATTTTTATTTTTTGTGTATATTTTATAGTGTACATAATGTATTAGTACAGTAGTACATATATAAAATTTATAAAGAAATATACATATATTGGGGGTGTGTGCTCAAAATTTTTCCACTGATAGGGGTGTGCAATCAAAAAAGTTTAGAGACCATTGCTCTAGATAATGGCATCTTAGATAATTATCTACTTAGCCTATTTTGTGATTTGATTCTTACAAATTAAGATCTATTGCCATTTTACACATCTGACTATGCATTCAACATTTTAAAAATATCAGTTAGAATCTGAGAAGAGGCAGCTTTCCTGCTGAAATCAAGCCACCAGTGGGGAACATTTCCCATCACAGTAGGGATGTCTGTCGTTTGAAATCCTGCCCTTTTGGGGCCCAACAGATCCCCACTGCCTGCCCGGGTTGGCTTGCATTTGTGAGCTGAGCCATGGGTTCTTCCTGAAATCTGGGAACTTTTCTCATTTTTTCCACAAATAGAAATTTATGTAATTTGCAGCTGTAATCTGCATAATTTGTGCAAATTTCAACCATAATTTGCTTAATTTGCACAAGTAGGCAAAATTTGTACAAATTATGCCAATTGTGGCTGCAATTTGTGCAAATGTCTATTTACGATAAAAACTTGGAAAATCCATGTGCTGGCCTGACTCGATGCAGATCAAGTCAGGCCAGCTCGCAGGGAGGCAAGCCAAAGTCCAGGAGACTGACCTGATGAAAGTTTCACCCCCCTGGATGGATTTATCTGACATCCCTAATCACAGTCCCCTCTGTGGCTTTTGAGAAGGATGCAAGCACAATCCCTGTTAGGGCTCCTAGAACCTGAAAAACAGTGCAGGAAAAGAGTAGAGATATGCAACGAAAGCTTAAAGGCATGATGAGGGAACAGCAGCTCTTCCCTGATTATTTACCGTGATGTAAACATGGCACAATAAGATGTTTGAGCAATTTAAATCCAGCCTGGCTATCAAAAAGATACATTCTAGTGAGGGGCAGCTAGGTTATTTTGTTGAATAGCCCAAGTTTAGCTTCCATTGGTAAGACAGCACTCACCTCAGCAATCTTAAGTACAGAACTCCCATTCAGCTCAAATGTTGGAGTGTATGTTATGCAGAGCAGGACCTACCATCAAAGGAAAAAGCAAAGGGCAAGAGCTTTAGTCCTATGACTGCTTGAAACGGATTTTGCCAGCCAAGGTTGTGAACAGCATCCAGAAATAAGTCTATCATGCATCCCATATCTTAGCTTATCACAGAATCATAGGGCAGAAACCATCCAGGTCAAATCCAACCTCTCCCCAAGGCAGAATCCCACAGATGCATTTACGAAGTCCAGAACAAAGAAGGTGTATCATTCAAAGATGTCTGCTCAAGTTGGCTAAGTTTTCATTACATCAGCTTTCCCACAACCTGGTGCCCTCCAGCAATATTTGACATTGGCTACACTGGCTGGGGATGATGGGAGTTATAGTCAAACGCATCTGGAGGCACCAAGTCAGGGAAGGCTGCATTACATTATAATGACAAGAAGAAAACCATAAACCAAGCGTCCTCACTCTGCTCCTAAACATCTGGGGTCACTACACTATTTGACTTGGGGAAAATAATATTTCCACAATGAATATTCTTCTCAAGGGAATCATCATATGCAGAACACTCTTAGGGACTAACTCACTCATTCATTCACGGGGTCTCAAGAGTGGAACTTCCATACCACTTAAAAACCTGAAATTTTGTACATATCCTGATTACTCAAAACTAAAAAAAGTGACATCTTAACCTCTCTCAAACTCATGGTATGGCTTCTACCTCATAACAGTGGCCAGCTATCAAGCGTAGGCCAAGCAAAATCATAGGTGTGATGGGATACCCCAAACCAGCCTCTGATTTGGGGAAGGACGATTTACGGAGGCAACCAGGAATGTAAGTCTGAAAAGTAGGTCATACAAGTGTAAGACTTGCTTTTTCACATGCTTTAACAAGCCATGAATTGGAGGAGATTGGCAGCACTGGCCAGAACGCCAGCTATATTTACAAGTAATTAAATATATCTACCAAATCAAGCCATGGAGCATGAAAAAGTTTTTTAAACAACTGAGTTTTAAAACACAATCTGGGATGAGATTTTTGAAAATGTCATGGAGCATCAAATACTATAAATGTCTTGTTCCATAGTTGCAAAGTTACTGTACTGTGGGAATGTGCAAACGTTAACAAAGCATCTGCAAATGGCAAGAGGAAATGTAAAGGTTCTATCCAAACTTTCCCTGGAGAACAGAAGACCAGAATAGAATCCTCTCAGGCATAAGACAGGGATTCATTTCAGTGTTCTCCATTGATATTATTTTTAGCAATTCTCAGCTCTTTCTCAATACAAATTGAGTAATTCAGGGAAGCCTGAGAAATCCTTAAAAAATGGCTGGATTTTAAACCTCTCATTCTCTAGCTTTTATTCCCATCTCTTGTCAATGACTACTTGAACATTATGTTTCTGGCTACTTCACCATCAATTGCTGTAAAATATATACAAAATCTATGAAATTAATTTCCAAGATCTTCAAACAGAAATGGCTAAGTGTTACTCATTCCTTGGAGTTGTCCAGAAATGCCACATCTGGAATGGCTTGCCTTCAAATAGCCAGGGAGTTTGGCAGAAAATGCTGGATGAAATCTCAAAATTCATGGCAATCATCTGGAGGCAAACATAACTGATTCTCGTTTGACTGGGATGTTGGGTGGGGGTGGGGGGACCTAAATGCAGCGACTCTTCATTGCTGAGGTAGAGGGTAAACCAGATGCTCAGGGCCAGGGCTGGTGTGAAAGGAAAAAGCTCTGCCCCACTGGCTTTTAAGAGGATGTGAGGCAGTGCCTGCCTGAGAGAGGTGGCTCTGGACCAGGTCTAGCCCATGAACAGGAAGAGAAAAATGGAGAAAGGGCAGATGAGGAGATGGTTGAGAAGCAGCAGCTCTTACAGAGGTTAAAGAGCAGAGCCCGGGACAGGGGGACTGAAGTCTGCAGAGCTGGCAAGCTTACTGCTGCTGTGTCAGGCGGTGGCACAACCATCCCATTCCCTCCCATGTGGCAGTGGTGCCACCTACTACTGGCTGGGAGCTCAGCTGCTCCACCCACTGTGAGATACAGGCCATGACACACTATTGCTTCTCTCCTTCAGTTCAGTAGCCCATTTCCTCCACATTGACTGCCAGCCCTGTTACAAGCTCTCTTGCTGCCCGAAGCAGGAAAACACATGCTGCCATCGCCTCATACCCCTTCTCCCCACCCCCTGCTGCCGCATGGCATCCTTTCCCCCTGTCCCGTGCCCCTTACACTTTGCCATGACAGCAGCCACACTGGCTCTATGGAGAGCTGCACAGCTGGAAGCAGCAGCCTCCCATGTCTCGCAGGAGCTCAGCCAGATTTCATGAGATCTGGCTGAACTCTCATGAGAGCCCTGCAACCATTTCTTCTAGTAGTGGGGCTCTCAAAGGGCAAACAGAGGGTGGACAGCTGCTCCAGAGAACCCTACCAGCCTCTTTCTCACTGCAGCAAATGCCATGGTGGGAGAGCGGCTGGTGGGGATCTCTAGAACACCTGCTGGAGGTGACAGGGCAGCAGTGGTGGCAGGCCCTCCTGGCTGGGGCAGGGCAAGGGGAATGGCACAATTGGCCACTCATCCAGCTCTGCTGCCTCATGCAGGCACCTCATCCTGTTTCATGGGTGGCCTGGCTCTGTTGACTGCTGCTGCATGTGATGATGGGAGACAGATGCAAGAGAAGGGGGGAGGTTAGAAAGCATTGTGTTGTGTTAGTAACAAAGGGCTCCATCTTATTCCTGAAGCAGCTCTTCTCCCTCCCATTTCCTGCATCTGCAATTAAAACATAGGCACCCAACTTTTGCATCATTGTAGGCTGGAATCCTATGCACACACACTTACATTTGAGTGCAATAGGCATAAGCAATGCATAGGCTAGGCTGCTCAATAGTAATCCTATGTAGAACCAAATCTTACTAAAAAAGGGCAACAACTAAAAAAGGCAGCACCAACTCCATTAAATAATGTTGACATTTTTAATTAAAAAAACATAATAGGTATGAGGAGCAGGTGTGTATCTTCACCTGCCTCTCTCTCCAGGGGTACTTATAGTATTGCTAATACTAGTCTGTAGATCCGAAACCTAAGCAGAGCTTCAGAAGATGCCAGCAACCCAGCACTATATCCCTAGACATTACAATATTTTCATGTATTTAGCAGCCTGACATACATGGGATCTGTCATCAGATAATTCCCATATGGTTGGTAGGACATTTAACACATACCTAACTAATCTCATTCATTTATTTTTTTTTAAATGGAGAGAATAAGGATGGAATCCTAGGCATGCTGGCTGGGGAATGGCTGGGAGTTGTAGGGCTCTTTTCTGTCTACACATGCATAGACAGAACGCATAGGATTGTGCCCTAAATGTACATTTGGTATTCACCATTAAAATCACATCAAAATTAACTGCAGCACTCTGGCTCATAATCTATATAGCTGAGAATGTTAAGTTGCTCAGGGAATAAAGCAATTCGCAGTTCAGGTCCCTGTGCCCCCTGATAGGCCCCTCAAGGCTGCTAAGAACCATCATAAGAACAATGCCAGTAAAAACAACACAAACAATACAAATCAAAGTTGTCACTTTGGATTACAACCTCACACAGCAGCAAACTGAGGACTGTGAAGAGGCTCCAGGAGGTAGGAAAACTAAGCAACAGGGAGACCAAAGGTAAAGAGGCTGAAAAAAAGAGGAACATTAGGGAAGGGTCAATAGAAAATGAGAGCTAAAGAAAAGGCCCAAGAGACCGGCAACCGAAGAAAGAAGTGCTAATCAAGGAGGTGGTTCTGAAGATAAGCAATGCTTAAAATGAGGAGGCACTATATGCTATTTGTCAAGAAAGAGAAAAGAGTGCCAGAATCAGGGAAAAGGATTACTAAACTAAGTGGGACAAACCAGAGAGTGTCCTGAAAAGCAAGAATATGAAGAAAGAATGGATGGTTGCAGACTTCAAGTTGAAGAAAATAAATGGAGCAAAACGCTATCAGAGGAGGGAAGTTAGCAAGGAAGGAGTCAGGCGTCTGCAAGTGGCTTCTACTACCTCTACAGTGTTTTGACAACCCTAAGGACCAAACAGCACTTGCGGGGGGGGGGGGGGATTGGCTAACCAGCCAGTTCCTTAGCTACAGTTTTCCATTGTTCTTTGGAACTGAACATGTTGTTCACTTGTTCGAGAACAATCCTCTCTATGCTTTCCTCTAGTACTCTTATGCTCAGTGCTGCAAACTCACAAAAATGTATTCCATGTGTTTCTTCTTAAGATCATGTGGGTATCTGAATGGGCGAACGCAAGGCACACCATCTGTACACATGGCCATTTTTTACTTTTCTGAAATTAAGTCTTGTCTTCTTTTTTCCATGCAATTAGCTTTATATGAGCTTAGTTATATGGCAGACTATGTGAAATTGCTATGTGAAATTGCTAGACAGGCCTGGTTACATGGCATTTTCAAGCTTTCGAATATCATAGATTTTTTACTGGCCCATGGCCTGAACAAATAAAAGATATTAACTGCTACCACATTAGGGTTAGATATTTATGCAAAAAAAGAAAGAAAAATAAAAGAAAACTCACAAAATGTCCTACTCTAGATCGAGTCTTGGCTGTTTGTAAGCAAATACAGGGAGCAATGCAGTAGAATAGTTAAGCTGGCAAGCAAATGGTCAAGCACACAGGTTTCAGTCCATGGAGGTTTAGGCTAACGCAAGAGTGGTCAAAATTCAGGCAGAGGTCAGAACACAGGCAGGCAGGCAGGCAGGCAGAGAGGATCAAGCAGCAGGAGTAGTCAAGGTAACAAACAAGATGTCAAACACAGTAAATCAGTCAGGTACGTTAGGCAGTCCAGAAGCAGGTCGTTAGGCAGTCCAGAAGGTCAGTAAACAGAGCATCAATCACCAGGCACAATTCAGGATGCAAGGTACATGGCAGAGGCTGGATGGACCAAGTTGTTCCAACACTGGCTGGCTTTCTAGTGAAGGCTTTTAAACCCAAAGCCAGCTGGACCCTACCCAGAGCTCAGATGCAGCAATCAGAGTGCCTTTTCTAGAGCCTACTCCTGAGGAGCCCCTTTCTGGAGGCGAGCACTCCTTTGCACAGAAGCCCTACTAGCCTGTTGGTTGAAGTGACAACACTCCTGGGGATCTGGAGTCTGCCTCAGAGGCAGAGTCCCTGTCTCCTGACTGGGATGGCCCTGCAACCACTTCCCTCTACGGTTCAGGCTCCTGTGCGTCTGGTGGCAGTCCTTGGTCTGGGGTACCCTGGGCTTCTGGGGTCTCTAGCTCCTCTTCTGAGGAGGACTCCTCCAGTTGGGGCATGACACAAAACAACCTACCTCATCCCAGGGCTCCTTGTTACATGCTGGTTCAAAATGTTTCTCCCCCGCCCCCAATCTCTGCCTGAAAGTGACAAGAGAACTAAATCTGTTTTCTCTAGGAAGCACCTACTTTGATCTATAACCAGAAATAGAAGTGCTTTTTCCTTCTCTCCATGTGTCTAATTGTGTTGACTCTACTCCCTCTATCTTGTATATACTGGATGGGCCATCTGGTTCATCCTTCCTAATGCAAGTACTCCCCATCGTCTGCAAACACCACTGCATATGTTCAGTGCAAAACAAAACGCTTTCTTCTATCACGTGGAATTCTATCTACCAAGCTCTCTACCAATTTTCAAGTTTTCTGTAGGCCTCAACAGGCTACTTCCATTGATATTTTATCTGATGCTTTTGCAGATAATAAATAAATAGCCTAATTAGTATTGACCAGAGTCCAAAAGAAGGCAATATAATTTAATTGCAAAATCAGCTCCAATTGTTGAAATCACATCCGATTACCTGGTCCAAGTAAGGTTTTGTGTCCTGTGAAGAAAACAAGGGCAAAAGAAATGCAGGAAAGCACCCAGAGCTCTGGATGGACTGAGTGTGCATGTTTAATTATGAAGAGGTTGAACACAGTGTCTTCCCATTAACCATGGAGCTGCAAAAAGGTTCTGCTAACCATGGAAACTTATTCAGAGTGATCAATGCTTCAAGTGTCCAGGCGAAGTCTTATATCAGAAGTGAAATAATTGTAAAGTATGTGACATGTTGAATGTTCTCTAAGAAGGAATCTCCTGGGCTAAGGCAAAACTCAGCCTGAAACCCATGTGGAATTGGTTTCAGGAGCCACAGTGAAATTAGGAGATTTAGAAGAATTATTCAACAGACTAACTTAATGGTTCTGGCAGTAGATTTCACATTCAGAGTTACAACAACACAAGGAAACTGTGAAAAACAGAAAGAAGGGGAGAAAGGAAAAAGTAAACTATGTGTCTGTTTTATCACTTCTCAACTTTATATACCCATGGTTCATGAGACATAAAAATAACTGTAGCATGAATCTGAGTTTGAGCTTTCAACATATCTGCAGACAAAACATTAAAGTCTACTGCAAATGAAAATGACTGAGTGTTCAACATTCAGATTTTGAAATCAAAATGTCAAGGCCCCAAATCTGAATGTCTAAATTCTTTCGGCAAATTCCAATTCCAAATTTAACATCTACATGATGGAATTTTTGGGTGAGCTCAATAAGGAATTTGGGATGAGGAGCCAATAATATGCTAATGACACTTACCCTGATTTGGGAGCAATGACAGATGAGATGAGAGAAAATAAACTGAAGATGAATCCAGACAAGATGGAGGTACTGATGGTGAGACTTTGGCAGATGCTGGAGTTTCTGTGATTCTTGCTCCCAGCTGCCCTAGGGGCAACTCAAGGTGAAATAAGAAACCCTCACATCACCTGCTAGAGCCTTATTTGAACGTCTGCAGACCCCTCCTTACCCATTCTGTCTCAAGACTGTGATAATGCAGGCACTTCGTCTTCAACATTGTCAGCCTCCCCCACTGGGCCAACCTGCTTTTTGTAACATCTTGGCTGGTGAAGAGATCTGGTGATCTTGAAAGCATGCACATATGTTGTGAACTTTTGGTCGGCCCAAATCAGTCACTGCTAAAGGAAATCAACCCTGAGTGCTCATTGGAAGGACAGATACTGAAGCTCAAATATTTTGGCCACCTAATGTGAAGAGAAAACTCTCTGGAAAAGACCCTGATGCTGGGAAAGACTGAAGGCAAAAGGAGAAGGGGACGGCAGAGAACGAGATGGCTAGATAGCATCACCGATGCAATGAATATGGACTTGAGCACGCTCTGGGAGAGAGCAAAGGACAGGAAGGCCTGGCGTGCTATGGTCCATGTCGAGTCGGACATGACTTAACGACTGAACAACAAAAAATATGCATTTTAGATATTGCAGTGTGCTCTACGTGGGCCTGCCTTTGAAATGTGTTTGGCTTAGGACCAGACTACCTGAAGGAGCACCTTCTCCCATATGTCCCTACCCAATTGCTAAGATCCTCTTTGAAGGTGCTGCTCTGGGTGCCACCACCCACAATAGCATGGCAGGTGGCTACCAGGGAAGGAGCCTTCTGTGTAGTGGCCTCCTGGCTGTGGAATGCCTTCCCAGGGAGATCTGCCTGGCATCTTCACTGTATACATTTAGACACCAGGTTGTGACCTTCCTCTTCCTGCAGGCATTTAATCTTTAATCTGTTGCTCTAGCTATTGACTCTACTGCTGGCTCATTAATATTTTAATGTCATTTTAAATTTTAACAATTTTTCTGTTGATCTTTGCATTGTTGTATTTACTGCTTTAGTTGATATTTTATTGTTTTTAGGGGGGTTATGATTGTAAACTGCCCCAAGAGCATTTGCCAGTTGGGCACTATATAAAATAAATAAATAGTGTCCGGAAACTACAATTGGTCCAGAATGCGGTGGCAGGATTGTTAACAAGTACCTGCCACACAAAACACAGCTTTGCTTAAGGAACTTCACTGGCTCCCAGCTGCAACCTAAACAGCTGCACTGTTGTCTTTTACACTTCCAAATAGCAAGGGAGATAGAGACCAGGTTCAGACAATCAGTGGAAGAAACAACAGTGCACACCGGGTTCAGACGCCACAGCAACCCACGATGCAGTGCGGGTAATTAGGGTAATTCCAGTCACATGACTGGTGTGTGTGTGGGGGACAACCGATGCTGGGTTGTTTCCCCTGCTGATTGTCTAAACACCCCCAGGCCGGATCTACACAGAGCTTGTACGCCGGTCCTACTGTGCCCCGAAGCTGATAGAGTCAGATGATGCACAACCTTCTCTGCAGCCAGTGTGCTATTTCTAGCTCTAAAATCCTACTTTTCTGATGGATGATCTTGTCATGGCACTGTCGCAGCGCTTTGGGGGTCTATGTGAGTTGAACTGTCCTCGCTGCAGGCTGCTGGAACCATGCTGATTGGCAGAAGGGAAAGTGGGGGGCACGTGTGGGGAGAACAGAGTTTTGTCTACCTGGAAGTAACTTCAAATTGCACTTTGCCAGGTACAGGAGCAGAGGGGTTGAGAGAATTCCTCTGCCTGTTATAAATATTCATTGAGTGCGGGAGTGGGGAGCGGGAGTGGTGCAGAGCAAGGCTCAAACCAGTGATTCTAAAACTAGGCATCCTGACTTGGAAGTAACTCATCCTCTTTTGCAGTTCATCATCCACGGGGGGGGGGGGGATAGTGGCGGAGAGCAACCCCTAACAATGGGAGAGGGAAGAAATGAAAAGTGGTCAACCTTCGGCTTCTCTCCTTCCTCTCTTAATTTCTTTGCCTCGAGGAACGAGTTGGCATGGATAACCATGGCTATCAGAAGTAAATCACTTTTTTGCAATGAGGCTTACTCCTGAGAAAGTCAGCAGGTCGCTTTTGGGTTTCCTTTATTAAAAAAAAAATCCCCAGGCAGCATTGTTATTTAACATTCATTCCTGCAATGTCCTTCCCTCCCCACCTTCCCAATTCTCAGGTATGCAGAGTTTTATTGATTTTAAGAGCTGATGGCCCCCAAATGACCCCTAATCCTGCCAGGACCACCACCACCACCATCAGCAGCAGCACTGCTGCTGCTCAGTCATGCACAATATCGCTTTTCTAGTGCTGTTGCGGACTTAGGGGCACCACTGGAGGGAGACAGAGGGGTGAGAGGGAGGATGTTTGGAGGTCTACTCAGAAGTAACTCCTCCGCTGAACGAAAGTGAGGGGAGAAAGCCTTGTTGATTCAAAACTGCATGGGAGTGGGGGCAGCAGAGGGCTAAAAAATGGAGATGGGCACAGAGCTTTATTGATTTTGAGCTGGTGGTTTGAATGTGAGCATATATGAGATCATCCCTAACCCCTCTATTCTCGTCCATTTCACTTGATTGAGTTCAGAAAGGAGAACAGGGGTGGAAGTAAGTCGGTATCTTCTATTGACTTAACAAAGCACGGGAGTGTAGAGAGCAGGGGGTGGGGTGGGCAAGCCTGTCTGTCCACACCTCCACAGCAATTTATTTCAAGTACTTTAATTCACCCCGACTTCCTCTAAGAGAGGGAGCACGGGAGGGGAGGTGTTTTCTAAAAGTGCCTTCTCAGAAGTAAGTCATGCACGTCCATTGCACTTGACTGAGCAGGGAAAGGAGAACAGGGGTGGAGAGCAAGCCTCTGCTCATTCACTGCCCCGCACCTACACAATTCATACTCACTCACCCAAGCCTAAACTAAAGCAGCTTCAGGTGCCATTTGCCCAGTGCAAGCTGTTCTACATCACTTTACCGGCTACCGTGTGCCCCTAAGCAAACATGAATTGATAAAACTCCAGATTAAGCCTGACACGGATCATGAAGCATATCTATGTGAATGAAGCCCCAGAGTCTCAAAGCGTGCTTTCAGTAGCATGTGTGAAGCCTGCCCTAGCATTTCCTTAAACATAAAGTAAAAACCTTTGTACAATTTGGCAGAGATCATCACGTTTAGATATCCTGCCTCCCAGTTGTACCAGTTTATCCGTGACTCTTTTTATTGTTACTGCAATGAATTCTTATTTTTATGGACATAGAAACCACTCTTTTATTCCTATAATAAAACCAGTCATTATGCATGCTGCATGCCTGAAAGACACAGCAGAAAGAACAATGCAGTTTATACAGACTTAATAAGAATGCCTATTTTATTACCGATCAAATCTTTTAGACAGGATGATACGCTGTTTCCTCCAAGCCCTGCTTTTACTGAAGTTCATTGCAGTGGGTAAGTAATCTGTATACCTATTTCATACACAAAGTGAGCACCTAAAAACATATCAAATGTTACTTAGCCTGCAATCTTAATTATTTATTTGTTTCATTTTTATACCACCCAATAACTGAGGCTCTCTGGGTAGTTCCCAAAATTAAATCAAAAACAATACAACTGAAAATACAGTACAAAATAAACTACAGAATAAAAATACAATCAGAGTAAAACTAGCAGCGGTGCAGTTATTTAAAACACAGCAGCGGTGCAGTTATTTAAAACACAACAGCAGATTTAAGACAGCAGAGCTAAAAAACTGGAATGTTAAAATACTAAAAATGTCTGGGAAAATAAAAAAGGTCTTCACCCAGTGCTGGAAAGAGTACAGTGTGGTGCCAGGTGAATCTCTCTGGGGAGTTGGTTCCACAACAGGGGTGCCACAGCAGAAAATGACCTTTTCCTTATAGTCACCCGACTTACCTCTTTTGGCAGGGGCTCCTGGAGAAGGGCCCCTGAAGATGATCCTACGGTTTGGGCAGGTACACATGGGAAGAGGCAATCCTTCAGGTAACCTGGGCCCAAGCCATTTAGGGCTCTGAATGTTAATACCAGCCCTTTGAATTGGATGCACACTTACTTGGAAGTAAGCGTCACTGAACTCTGTGGGACTTACATCCATGTAAGCCAGGCTGCACTTGTTATTTCACACACAAAAATGAATCTATGAAAACATTCAGAGGGGAGCGAGTAAACAAGAGCATTGGTTTCATAGCAAGTTAATTACATTTTCATGGTTATTAGAAGGAACTGGCAGGTTCCTATAGGAAACAACAGAGAAATCGATACTAACTGGGGAAAAGCACATCTATTCCACCATTCAATTAAGACAGCACTAAGCTCTCTTATACTGAACAGGTGGCTACTATACCCATCAAATAAAAAACAGATATTAGTCTTCATTTAATCCCATAAGTCTGTGTTCTTTTTGTAACACAAGAGGTTTCTGTTGTTTCCATGCCTACATGATACTCAACACAGACCTGCTAAATGTATGAAGATTAGTTCTTCCAGAGTCAGGGTAAAAACAAGGAACACTATTAATATTGTGAGAAATATTCATAGCACCACCAGACCAGAGATTCTTTATAACTTTAATTAACAATAAAGAAAAAGAGTCTCATAAATACTAGAAAAGGTCACTACTGACAGTAGCTCAGGGAAAGAGTTGAGCAGAGATTAATTAGTTATTTTCATCTCTCCCTTTTCTTTGCACACAGCAGCTTTCTCAGCAGTTTCACATTTTCTAGGACAATGACAAATGCGGGATCAAGCCACATGAAGGGAACCAGTCACGAAATATCCTATTTAAATCTATTCTAGAGACTGTATATAACCTATGGTTGCCAGTTTCTTCCTTTTTCCTGGCAGGACACATGCCTTCAACATGTTACTGGCATGGAGATAAAAGTGATGGGGAAAGCTTTACCTGCTAAATTGCTGCATGTCAAGATATTTCTGGGGCCCCACCAGAAAAAAAAGTTGCCAATACTAGTGTAAAACTAGTAGATTTAGAAATGGTGCCTTGTAAATCTATGCACAGAAGTCTTGCAAAATGTCTGTAAGCAGGTATTAGGGGCAACACAGAACACCTGAACACAGAACAGGTCTGATTAGACCATGGGTGCAGAACTTCTTTCAGTCCAAGGGCCAAATCCATTTCAGAGAAGTTCTTGGGAGCCACATTCCAGTGGTGGCGGGGCCAAAGGAAAAACGGGGAGGGCCAAAAAACCTTCCAAAACAAAAATACAAGCCTATTTTAGTTTAATGCTTTTAGGGTGCAATCCTATGTGTGTTTAGACAAAAAAAGGCCTACAACTCCTAGCATTCTATAGTCAATATGGCTGGTTAGGGAATGCTGGGAATTGTAGGACATTTTTCTGTCTAAACATGAATAGGATTGCATCCTTACTGTTTGTAATGAAGCTTGAGGAGACGCATTTCAACCTTTTAAAATGGAGGAAAAAACTGCTCCAAAGCTGGGAACTGTGAAATGATCAGTGGCTGGGGGTGGGTTGGCCTTGTGGGGAACCCCAGAGGGCCAGGTTGGGCTTCCCAGAGGGCCAGATTTTGTCCCTGGGCCTGAAATTCTGCACCCCTGGGTTGGATATAAGGGGTTAGAGACCTCCCATATAATCTATTCAGAGCTTCTTTCTATTCTCAGTCATACTGAGCAGCTCTTGGCCAACATGACACACTTTAACTCTGCACTGTAACTTGCTGTAATAAAGGGAACTGACACTTTGGCAAAAGCGAAAAGATGCTTTGTGAAACATGGAAATGTGAAAAGAAGGTGTACAGATGTTACAGTGCATGGCTGAACATTTGGTGAATGTCATCATTCACACAGGACTACTGATAATCTCAGACAAATTTTATGGATGTCGGCATTAATATGACCAAATCTGTCAGACATACATGAGAGAATGGGGTAGCTCTGAGTTATATGACATTCACAAAATTCACTAGTTTCAATCTTTGGTGCCAATGTAACCAAAGTAAACCATGGTAAAGCCCATTGGGGGAAGAAGAGGAGAAATTAATGAATGAGAGCAGGAGAGAATAGGGAGGAAATGTGTGATCTCACTGCTCACCCGTAACCATGGTTTTTTCCTTAGATCATCTTTACAGGTGTTTTTGAATCTGGCAGAAGACATTTCCAAAGTCTGGTCTTGTATAAGGTGACAAAAGACAGATGGAAATTTCAGAATTTCCAAAGTTCCATGGGTCTGATAACTAACAGCTCTCTAGCAATTTGTGGTATATTTATCTAGTTACAAAATTTATGTATCACTCTGCATCCAGTAGGATCCCTGAGTGGTGAACAATAAAAGAAGAAAACAATAAAAATACAAAATTAAAATATTTAAAATCAAATTATACCTTAACCCATGGCTGGTCAATCAGAGAAGCCTTGTTTAAATAAAAATGGCTACAGCAGGATCAGAAAACAGGACCATGTTGGTGCCTGCCTGGCATCAACAGGCAGGGAGTCCCACAGACCAGGAGCCAATACACTAAAGACTCTATTCCAAGTGAACTCCAAACAGACTGTAGGTCCATGAAGAACCACCAGGGGGGATCTCCACGGTGCCAGGTTTAGTTCGCTCTCCACTTCGCTGCACTTTTTACTGAAGCTGTATCTGCTCTGTCTGGGGACACATGGGGCTTGAGAATCTGGATTATCCCAAAGCTAGCCTGGGTGGGTCACAAGGCAGTTTACCATGAATTGTTTGGGTGGCTACTGGGTGGAGTCTCATCCATGTCCTCATTTAGGGAGCCGGGTCCCTCCCTCCCTCCCTCCCTCCCTCCCTCCCTCCCTCGCTTTGTTCCGCCCTTTCTGCTTTCTCTGGCCAGTGTGTGTGTTAGTGCCACCTGCCTCCCCAACCTATGTCCCCAATTTTTAAAAATTATTTTCCTTCTAAAACTGCAATTGCGCAATAGCAATAGGAGTAAATGCGCAGAACCTTGTTTTCACTTAACTGGTGGTGGTGGAATCATTGGGTGGAGTAGTTCCCTCCTGGGATGCTTTGCCCTGCCTCTGTAGTTGTGTTTGTGACTTTCAAAGTACTTTAGAAGGTGTGCCTAAAGTGTGATTTCGCTTAGCTGCAACTATGATCAGCACCAGTGTCTCGATGATGGTGTGGTGTAATTTCACTGTAGCACTATAGTGAGTATATGTACTGCTGCACAAATACGCTATTCGAATAGCATTTAAATGTGCAATTGTGGAGTCCCGCAGCAGCTACTTTGGGAACTGTGAGCCGGCAGAGTATATGTGGTCCTCAAGGCACTTTTACCAGTGTAAGCCTTAGCCCCTGAAAACCTCTGTACTAGCTTGTCCAATAAATACACTTTACCGTGCTCCCACAGTAATGACTTTAACTGTCCAAGATCGATACACTTTACAGTTCACAGGCAGCTGTGGTTGGTGAATCTGGAGCACTTACTTCGGGTTCACGATGTAGCGCTAATGCACTATTTCAATGTTGTGCTTTTATGCCTTTTTGAAAAAAGTTAGAGGCTGCCCAGCAGAGCACATGTATACTTTGCAGGGATGGAGTTTACTGGTAGGCAAAGTGAAGTAAATACCATGAGGTAGCTCAGAATTCCTGAACTGCCAGCCACAAAATAGTGGAAACTTTGGGGAAACACCCCTTTACCAGGGTCAGTGAGGTCACAGCCTGGTGAAAGACACACCCCTGGGCAGGGCTATCGTGCTGTAGTAAATGCAGAGGGTTGGTGCACACCGTAACAGAAGTGCAGACGAGCCGAATTAAGGAAAATAATTGGACTAAAAGTAGTCTCAGAAAAACCAGTTTTTTGGCACACAACTCTGGGGTGGCTGTGGCATGGCCACAATATCATGTGCCCCAAACAACCTCCAAATGCAGCAAACACAAAGCAAAAAACCTGTGGGGATAACCCCTAGGAGTTCCTCATCCGATGACTTCAGTGACCAGGCAGGCTGGTAAGGGAGAAGGCACTCTCTCAAAAAAACTGGTTTCTTTAGGGCTTTACACTGCAGTAACAGAACCTTAAACCTGGCCCAGTAGACAGCCAGTGCAGTTCCCTCAGCAAAGGAGTTGCATGCTGAAAAGGGGCAGCTCCTGACATCAGCTGAGCTGCTGCATTCTGCACTAGCTGCATTAGTATAGTAGACAGGGAAGACTAAGCTCAAACCCTACAGCCATGAAGCTCCCTGGGTAAAGCTTAACCTCCCTCACAGGGTGGATAAAACAGGCCATGAGTTCCTTGGAGGACAGGTGGGGTGAAAATGAAATGAATAAAGGCAGTTAGAATGGAGTTGACCTGTGTGGCCCCAGGGAAAGAAACACTGACATTCTTTGTTAACCTTCCTGTCTCCATGACATTCAGCGCTCTCTCTCTTGCTCTCCCTCACTCACACACATACTCACACACACAAAGGACATACACTGAAAAGAAATAGGAGGGAAAATACAACAGCACGTAACTAGGCAAATATGCAGCTAACACCAGACAAACGGTGCTGGAATTACCCCTTGGTAAACCAGGAACACCCAAGAGCAGCATTAGGAATGAGGGAAGTTTAGCTAGGTGGTCCTATGATGTTTAAAGATTAAGAAAACTGGAAAACAGAATGTGTGTTTGCTGTTGACTTTATAACCAGCTGTCCCTAACTGGTCAGGGTGAGGCAGATCAGAAGTTTTGTTCCTCCTCCTTTTCCTCAGACACAATTATTCTCATGAGGAAAATAAATATTTGATGTACCTGAAAAATAATAAATCTCCAAAACAGGAGACAGAGCAGAAGCAATGCGCTACATTAGAAAACTGAGACCACGGTACAGTACTGATGACCTGAGAGGAAAAAAAGCAATAAATAAATGAAATTCTTTTAAGTAAATTACACAAGACTAGCCAAACTGAATGATAAACAAGAGTCAGATCCCTTTTGGAAAACTGAGGTATTATTTTTCCCTCAGGATGACATATTGTAATTCTGTAGTATCAAGTTCAAACTAATGGAAGAGTTTCTGGATAAAACGTTTGTTAGAATTAGTTTTCTCTTCTGAAAGCAGGAGCAATGAAAACACAACAACACTATATGTATCAGAGATATACATCCCATAACTTAAAAATCATCCAACTTTACTTTTCACCAGTCATGCACTTATTTCGAGCAAGGAACTGGCATGACAGAAGTCAGCAGGAAAAAAGTTCTGTTGATATTTCCCCACCTCCAGGCACAAGGCTGCCTGCCAGATAAGCACTCTTGTTAATTCAATTCATAATGATGAAAGTGTGTGTGTATTTCTAGGGCCAGTAGTATGCATTAAATGGACAAAATACAAATCTCACCTGTGAGTTCAGGTACTAGAGCTGTACCAAATGTTTGCATATGCACATTTTCAGCACAAAAAGGAGGGTTTTCAGGGCCTCAAAATGCATTTATTCATTTATAAATTTATGAGTTGCCTTTCAGACAAAGTAGGGCCCCAAGGAGACTTACAAAAGCTTCTCAGGAAAGAAAATACCCAATGTTCACCTTTTTTTCAGACCTGTTCACTACTGTTTGCAGCCTAAATTGCTCACCAACCCCAAAGGGGTGACCAGACATGGTTAGTGAGATGTATTTGACTTGGCATGTCTTAAGTTTTGCAGGACTGGTATACAGTGAAATGCTGTGTTTGCAAAATATACTTGCTTTGTACACTAGGCATCAACATGCAGACCTCTTTGCCAGTTAGTTGTTTCTAACCACCACAGTATTCAAAGGATTTTCTAGGTGTTTATATTATGTTTTATCATGGTTTTGTATCTGATGGTTTTAAATTTTGTTTTGTGAACTGCCCAGAGAGCTTTGATTATTGGGTGGTATAGAAAGATAATAACTAACAAACAAACTCAGATGTATTCCATCCAGCATAAGGATAACTTTGAAATGCTGAAGTGATACCCTACAGATCCAGACCTAAATTGGCAAAAGCAGAGTTCAACTTGCAACAAAAACGTGAGAGCTGATTTTGTACTGTAATATAAAAAATCTGACTAACTATGCAGATGACTCCAAGAAAAGTGCAGAGTTGAGTCAGACAGGAAGTCTCCCATGCAACCCTGAAGGTACTGACGTCTGTGGAACACTAACCTTCATCACTTCTACCTGCAGGTCTTCGTTGAGGGAAGGAGTCACTCTGACTGCATTCAGCATCTGATTAAGCAACTGCTTGTCATCAGAGTCTGTTTCCACGGTTACAAATCTCTCGTCAGACAGTAGCCTCTGCAAAGAAAAATGAAGCTGTCTTTCGATTTGCTTGATACATAATGATGTTATAAAAACCATATTTACTAGCAAATTATCTTGTTTTTCAAAACTTATCAGAGAAGCTAGGCTTTGATGGGATAGTGAGGTCTAGTTGACACATGCATGTATATCACTTGAATAAAGATAACATGTGTGAAGTGAACCTGCCCCAATTAAAACCTATCTGTGCCTCTCTGTCTATGCAGCATGACACAATGAGGCTGTTAGCATGTAATGGTGGCAAATCCTGTGCTAATTAACCCACAATTTGACGTGGCACATGCCAGATGCATTTCGAGACCATTTTGAATATTCAGTCCTACGTGACATCTGAACCCGGCCACTATAAATTGTTGTTGTTGTTGTTGTTCAGTCGTTCAGTCATGTCCGACTCTTCGTGACCCCATGGACTATAGCATGCCAGGCCTTCCTGTCCTGCGCTCTCTCCCGGAGCGTGCTCAAGTCCATATTCATTGCATCGGTGATGCTATCTAGCCATCTCATCCTCTGCCGTCCCCTTCTCCTTTTGCCTTCAGTCTTTCCCAGCATCAGGGTCTTTTTCAGGGAGTTTTCTCTTCGCATTAGGTGGCCAAAATATTTGAGCTTCAGCTTCAGTATCTGTCCTTCCAATGAGTACTCAGGGTTGATTTCCTTTAGTATGGACTGATTTGACCTCCTTGCAGGCCAGGGGACTCATAAGAGTCTTCTCCAGCACCACAGTTAGAAAGCATCAATTCTTCGGCGCTCAGCCTTCCTTATAGTCCAGCTCTCACAGCCATACATTACTACTGGGAAAACCATAGCTTTGATTAGACGGACCTTTGTCGGCAAGGTGATGTCTCTGCTTCTTACTATGCTGTCTAGGTTGGCCATAGCTTTCCTCCCAAGGAGCAAGCGTCTTCTAATTTCATGGCTACCGTCACCGTCTGCGGTGAACTTGGAGCCCAAGAAAGTAAAATCTGTCACTGCTTCCATTTCTTCCCCTTCTATATGCCAGGAAGTGATGGGGCCAGATGCCATGATCTTCGTTTTTTTAATGTTGAGTTTCAAACCAGCTTTTGCACTCTCCACTTTCACCCTCAACAAGAGGCTCTTGAGATCCTCTTCACTTTCTGCCATTAGGGTGGTATTGTCTGCATATCGGAGGTTGTTGATAATTCTCCTGGCAATCTTAATTCCGACCTCTGATTCATCCAACCTGGCATTTCTCATGATGTACTCTGCATATAAGTTAAATAAGCAGGGTGACAATATGCAGCCTTGTCGTACTCCTTTCCCAACTTTGAACCAATCGGTTGTTCCATGTCTGGTTCTTACTGTTGCTTCTTGACCCTCGTACAGGTTTCTCAGGAGACAGGTAAGGTGGTCTGCTACTCCCATCACTTTAAGAATTTGCCACAGTTTGTTGTGATCCACACAATCAAAGGCTTTAGCGTAGTCAATGAAGCAGAAATAGACGTTTTTCTGGAATTCTCTTGCTTTCTCCATGATGCAGCGAATGTTGGCGATTTGATCTCTAGTTCCTCTGCCTCTTCGAAACCCAGCTTGTACTTCCGGTAGTTCTCGGTTTGCATACTGCTGAAGCCTAGCTTGTAGGATTTTGAGCATAACCTTGCTGGCATGTGAAATGAGCGCAATTGTGCGGTAGTTTGAACACTCTTTGGCGTTGCCCTTCTTTGGAATTGGAATGTAAACGGACCTTTTCCAGTCTTGCGGCCATTGTTGAATGTTCCAAATTTGTTGGCATATTGAATGCAGCACTTTAACAGCATCATCTTTTAGGATTTTAAATAGCTCAGCTGGAATACTGTCATCTCCACTAGCTTTGTTGTTAGTAATGCTTCCTAAGGCCCACTTGACTTCACTTTCTAGGATGTCCAGCTCAAGTTCAGTGACCGCACTATCATGGCTATCAGGGACATTCAGATCTTTCCTGTATAGTTCTTCTGTGTATTCTTGCCACCTCTTCTTAATCTCATCTGCTTCTGTTAGGTCCCTGCCTTCTTTGTCCTTTATCATGCCCGTCTTTGCACAAAACGTTCCCTTGAGATCTCCGATTTTCTTGAAGAGATCTCTAGTCTTTCCCATTCTGTTGTTTTCCTCCATTTCTTTGCATTGTTCATTTAAGAAGACCTTCTTGTCTCTCCTTGCTATTCTCTGGAACTCTGCATTCAGTTGGATATATCTTCCCCTTTCTCCCTTGCTTTTCGCTTCCCTTCTTTCCTCAGCTACTTGTAAAGCCTCATCAGACAGCCACTTGGCTTTCTTGCATTTCTTTTTCTTTGGGATGGATTGAGTTGCTGCCTCCTGAACAATGTTACGGACCTCCGTCCATAGTTCCTCAGGCACTCTGTCTATCAGGTCTAATCCCTTAAATCTATTCCTCACCTCCACTGTGTATTCATAAGGGATATGATTTAGGTCATACCTGAATGGTTTAGTGGTTTTCCCTACGTTCTTCAATTTAAGCCGAAATTTTGCAACAAGAAGCTCATGATCTGAGCCACAGTCAGCTCCAGGTCTTGTTTTTACTGACTGTATAGAGCTTCTCCATCTTTGGCTGCAAAGCACATAATCAATCTGATTTCAATATTGACCATCTGGTGATGTCCATGTGTAGAGTCGCCTCTTGTGCTGTTGGAAAAGAGTGTTTGCTATGATCAGCGTGTTCTCTTGGCAAAACTCTATTAGCCTTTGTCCTGCTTCATTTTGTACACCAAGGCCATGCCTGCCTGTTATCCCGGTGATTTCTTGACTTCCTACTTTAGCATTCCAATCCGCTATGATGAAGAGGACATCTTTTTTTGGTGTTAGTTCTAGAAGGTGTTGTAGGTCTTCACAGAACCGATCAACCTCAGCTTCTTCGGCATCAGTGGTTGGGGCATAGACTTGAATTACTGTGATGTTGAATGGTTTGCCTTGGATTCGTACTGAGATCATTCTATCGTTTTTAAGATTGTACCCCAGTACTGCTTTTCCCACCCTTTTGTTGACTATGAGTGCTACTCCATTTCTTCTAAGGGATTCTTGTCCACAATAGTAGATATGATGGTCACCTGAATTAAATTCGCCCATGCCTGTCCATTTTAGTTCACTGATTCCCAAGATGTCGATGTTCAATCTTGCCATCTCATGTTTGACCACCTCCAACTTACCTTGATTCATTGATCTGACATTCCAGGTTCCTAAACAATATTGTTCTTTACAGCATCGGATTTTCTTTTCACCACCAGACACATCCACAGCTGAGTGTCCTTTCGGCTTTGGCCCAGCCACTATAAGTTACACGTGAGTTGAACAACCCACAGTTAACCTAGCTACTAATTGTAGGTTAACTGTGGGTTTTTTAACCCATGATAAACCTATAGTGTCTGGGACTGGACATCACAGAGCAACCACCGATCCGCCCAATCTGAATATTCAAAATGGTCGCAGAATGCACCCAGCATGTGTCGTGGCAAATCGTGGATTAATTAACCCATGATTTTCCAATGTTATGTGCAAACTGGGTCACAATATCTTTCTTTGATGAGCAAAAACAGTTGTTCCTCAAAAGGGATTCTGTTTTTTTTTACTTACTGTAAATCTCACTCTGTGTTTGGATTTCTGTCAGGAGCGCCCTAGCTGCCTCTTACAGTCACCTCCAATAGCCAACTCAAGACACAGATGAAAAGGATTCTTTTCAAGGCTTTATTCCTTTTATAACTTAATGACTCTTTCAGATGCTAATCACCAGTGACTAAGCAAGGAACAGCCCTGGGGAAAGATAGCAGAGTAGCCTAAGCTCCAGGTAAGGCAGTTGGTCCCCGTTTGAAGGAGAATCACGGGAAGACCCTGAATTTATGGGCTAGGGAGAGATCCTCCCTCTTTCCCTTGGGTCCTCGGGACGCGACCGTTGCTTGTGCGCCAAACGAGCGCTTTGCCTCCTTTCTGCGCCTTCCATCTGTCATCGCTCTCTGCGTCGGCGCCGAGCATCCAGCAAGCCCCCCTCCAGTGCTCTCTCGCTGCCAGGGTCACTATCTATCCCAGGAATGCTGGCAGGAGGAATCTCTGTCAGCTGATGTGCTTGTGAGAGATGAGTGAGCTCCTCTCCCACAGATTGCTGTTCCTCCTCAGAATCAGAACTGCTCTGGGGTCCTATTGGCTCAGTTTCCACCCTGACAATTTCTTTATTTTGGTGACCTATAGCCTCTTTTTAAAGAAGAGTATATGGTGGCATGTCACATTCTATCTAGCACGAACCCCAATACACGTTTTCTGTTCCTCCAACATGCTATTTTAAGGTCAGTGTGTGCCCACTTAATGTGTGCTATTAGTTTCTTCCAGTCCCTCTTTTTTGTTAGTCACTTCATTTACTCAGTCATTCCTAGAAATGTCCATGCACAAAGGTAACATTAGGCCAGAGCACTCAAACTGTTCTATATGGTACAAAGTGTGCAGCTTGGACAGGCTTTCTGTAATCAGTGGGCACGAGAAACCACATTAGCTAGGGATGATGAGAGTGCCCACTGCCCACCGCAGCCCACTGTGACTTATTTAAGCCATGGTGGGTTGTGGTGTGTGCCAGTAGCCATTTTGAATATTCAGGCCATGGCAAGAGGTTGCCATGGCTTATTGTGTCATGAGAACCCAGAGAGGATGGTTTATGTGAGGGTTAAACAATGTTCGCATGGGTTGTTTCAGGGTGATGCAAAGGTTATTTAACCCTCACATAAGTCAGCCCGTCAGGTTCGCATGAAACAATAAGCCATGGCAACTGCCTGCCACAGCATGAATATTCAAAAAGGGTGGCCAGCATGTGGCACAACCCACCGTGGCTTAAATAAACAAATAAACCATGGTGGGCCGCAGTGATCGTGCAAACTCACCCAATGTAACGGCATGGCTTACGAAAGGGTAGTTACTTACTATTTTAATTATTTTAATACCTAGATTAACATTTCCTTAGAAACTAAAATGCCAGCAGGTCAGCCACTTTGTTGATTCACAAACACTTCCAAACGTGACTGAGCCTCATCCCCATATACCTGCATCCCTGCAAGAGCGTGCTGGGCCAGCTTCACGTTCTTGCTTTCCAAAGCAAGCTGGAGTGGAAGGAGACACTTCTCCCTGGTATTCAAAGAAAGAGAAACATTGCTCAAAACTCGGCATTCAGAAAGTGTCTGTTTTATAACTACTCCTTCACTTCCAAGTTTTGCTCTCTTGAGAGAAATTCACAGCATTCGTTGTTCTCCTTTCGTATATGGGAGGTTACAAGGAAAAATCACCCCCCCCCCCAAGCTGCCACACGCTAAGCCAATTCATGATACAACAAAAAATTATGTCTGTGAATTTCTAAAAGTCTATGTATTAAAATACAGAATTCCGGTTTTAATTAATTATACTTATAAACCACTAACTATAATAGTACTTCTATACATCTAAATATAATAAAATCTCTTAAGTGGTTTACATACAAAATGCTACAAACCACAGTTCAAATACTTATAAATACAATATAACAACAGTTATAACTTACAACAAAGTAAATAAATAAGAAACAGTAAAACTTGCATTTAATTTTTTAAAAAACTGTTTGTAGTGTGCTCAGAGAATGGTTGCTATTGGGTGGATAAGAAATATCACAAAGAGAGAAAGAAAAAAAGAAAACAGAGTATTGTCATGATCAACTGCAAGCCAGGGAAAGCTTGTGTAAACAAATACATTTTCAGAACATATGGTGGACATGACTGTGCATTACCTGATGTGACAGAAGTTCAAACAATACTGAACAACTGACAAAAAATTGCATACCCATAGCTGGGGTGCACATGCAGCAATCGAGCTGGAGACTGGTTCAGGGAATTGATATTCAGTTTCAGGACTGGGGTGGCCTTGCCAGAGTCAGCACTGATCAGCACAGAGACATATGGTGCCCCTCATGATGGTAAAAGAATAATAATAAATACTTAATAATTCGCAGCCCTTCAATGGTACCCCAAACTGTGGCACCAGAAAGCAAGCCACTCATCCTGCCCAATGGTAGGACTGGCCCCCGGGAGTCTGCTGCTCATGCCAGCCTAACAACAGATCAGCTGTTGAATTACACAGGCAAGATGCAGAAGCTTCCGAGACTGGATTCCCCATCATTGCCATCAATCATTCTCTTAGGTACAGCCCACCTAACCTAACAATTGGTCTGTGTTGTAAACTTGCCTACCTAGACTTTAGAGTCCTGGAACTGGATTCAGAAGTATAATAAGGGGAGGCTATTATGAGTCTTCTTTGCTTTGACAATTATAAAGGAACAGCAAGAAAAAGTTTTTTCCTGTGGTTGCCCCCTTCCTGTGGAACTCCCTGCCACCGGAGGTCAGGCAGGTGCCAACACTGTATTGCTTCCAGCACCTCCTGGAAACAGTTCTGTTCCAGGAAGCATTCCTTAAATGACCAGCCATGGTTTTTATTGGCATTTGTGTCTTTGATAATTTTAATATGGTGTTTAATCTTTTATCCTTTTTACTATTGTACCTCTTATGTTCACCACTCTGGAATCTGTTTTAGATGGGGAGTGGTATACAAATGTTGTAAATAAATAAATACATAGTAATAATAATTAAACATTAAGTGTGTCTGTGCACAGTCTCAACATTTTCCCATGTTTCAACTCATGCCACAGTACCCTATCTATAGCACTTTCAGAACTACAAGTTCCAGTCCCTGCCACTATTTTGATCACCCGACAATCACCCAAACCTCCTCTTTTCAGTAGCAAAGGAAACAGACTGATTCCAGTAAAACTAAGCCAACCAGTAGCGCATTACAACTGAAAACCACCTCCACCTTTTACTGCTCACTGCATAATGACTGTGCATTTCAGCACAATGCCCACCATCTACAGTCACATCCTTTTAAATGATAAGAATTAGATTTCCTTGTATATCTCTGAGCCTGAGCAAAATCCTGCCACAAAATGGATTAAAAATCATGACTGATTCAAATAGTTAACTTCCCATTCTTGAGAAAAGCATATAGCTGAAGGCCTGATTAATGCCACTGGAGCCTCTCTATTCGCATTACGACATTTAACAAGATGAATGGCCACTGTGTCATTTCCTGTACTTATCAGTGAGATTTTTTCCTGTATCATCAGGCCCTTAATTATAAAGCACCTACAGTCACCTGGCAATCAGATTGATTGGCTGGCTCAGATGTGTGGCGCTTTAATTTTAAAACAGCAGGTTAATTCCAAATGAAGCGCATGGCTCATGACCCCAACACCTCAAAAACCATCTCTTGCCCATATGAGCCTGCTCGGACCATGAGATCAGCTTCAGAGACCCTTTCCTGTGTTCCCCCTCCGAGTGAAACTTGGGATGGCGGTATCCGTTTCAAGCAGGCCTTTTCTGTGATAGCCCCATGTTTATGGAATGCTGTACTCAAGGAAGCTTGCCTGGTGCCGACACTATCAGTTTAGGACACAGGACATTGCCTTATCCTGAGTCAGCCTATTGGTCTATCTAGCCCAGTATTGTCGACACTGACTGGCAGCAGCTTCCCAGGGTTTTGGGCAGGAGTTTTTCCTCCCCTACCTGGAGAAGCTGGGGATTGAACCAGGCACCATCTGCATGCAAAGCAGGTGCTCTACCACTGAGCTATGGCCCCTTTTCGATGCCAGGCAGTGACCTGCTTATTTCTGCAGGCATTTGGACATTAGTTACGGCCCAATTGTTGTGGGCTGCTTTTCTGGGGTTCACTCTAGACTGTGAGACAGAGGGGGATATTGAGGATGAACACTTTTTGTATTGTATTTAGACTATGTTTTTATAGTGTTATTTGTATGTGTATTATTGTGTTGATTGTGGTTTATGCTGATTTTGGGTTCTTTTCTATTAATTATAGATTTTGGTATTTGTGTTAAGTTGTTTCAAGACTGCTTTTTGTGATAGGAAGCAACACATAAATTTAAATCTTCACCAGGGTTGGCCGTGGAATCCCTGTCTAAATGTCTGAGTGGCTGGATGGAGAGGAATAAGCTGAAGCTGAACCCTGACAAGACCGAGGTACTTCTGGTGGGAGACAAGAGTAGGTTGGGGGATGTTGACCTGGTGTTGAATGGGGTACGGCTAGCCTTGAAAGACCAGGTCCGCAGCCTGGGGGTCATTTTAGACTCCCAGCTGTCCATGGAGGCTCAGGTGTCAGCCGTGAGCCAGACAGCATTGTACCAACTCCATCTGATATGGCAGCTGCGCCCCTACCTTCCCGACCATCTGCTCCCATCGGTAGTACATACCCTGGTCTCTTCTCGTCTAGGCTACTGTAATGCACTCTATGTGGGGTTACCCTTGAAGACGGTTCGGAAGCTGCAGCTGGTGCAGAACGTGGTGGCTCACCCGATTAAAAGCAGCCACTGGCGTGATCACAGCACTCCGGTGCTGAAGGAGTTGCACTGGTTATCAGTTGTTTTCTGGCCAAATTCAAAGTGTTGGTTTTGACCTTTAAAACCCTATGCGGTTCTGGCCCAGCCTATCTCAAGGAGAGCCTCCAGCAACACCAGACAGGCCGCTTAACAAGATCAACCTCAGATGGCCTTCTCTCTGTCCCATCAGCCAGGACAGCTAGGCTGGTGAGGACAAGGGAGAGGGCCTTCTCCGTGGTGGCTCCCACTCTGTGGAACTCCCTCCCTAGGGAACTCCACCATGTTGTTGTTGTCCAGTTGCTCAGTCGTGTCCGACTCTTCATGACTCCATGGACCATAGCACGCCAGGCCTTCCTGTCCTCCGCTCTCTCCCGGAGTGTGCTCAAGTCCATATTCATTGCATCAGTGATGCTATCTAGCCATCTCATCCTCTGCCGTCCCCTTCTCCTTTTGCCTTCAATCTTTCCCAGCATCAGGGTCTTTTTCAGGGAGTTTTCTCTTCGCATTAGGTGGCCAAAATATTTGAGCTTCAGCTTCAGTATCTGTCCTTCCAATGAGCACTCAGGGTTGATTTCCTTTAGGATGGACTGATTTGACCTCCTTGCAGGCCAGGGGACTCGTAAGAGTCTTCTCCAGCACCACAGTTCGAAAGCATCGATTCTTCGGCGCTCAGCCTTCCTTATAGTCCAGCTCTCACAGCCATACGCTGCTACTGGGAAAACCATAGCTTTGATTATATGAATCTTTGTCAGCAAGGTGATGTCTCTGCTTCTTACTATGCTGTCTAGGTTTGCCATAGCTTTCCTCCCAAGGAGCATGCGTCTTTTAACTTCATGGCTACAGTCACCGTCTCCGGAGATCTTGGAGCCCAAGAAAATAAAATCTGTCACTGCTTCCATTTCTTCCCCTTCTATATGCCAGGAAGTGATGGGGCCAGATGCCATGATCTTCATTTTTTTAATGCTGAGTTTCAAACCAGCTTTTGCACTCTCCACTTTCACCCTCAACAAGAGGCTCTTGAGATCCTCTTCGCTTTCTGCCATTAGGGTGGTATCGTCTGCGTATCTGAGGTTGTTGATAATTCTCCCGGCAATCTTAATTCCGACCTGTGATTCATCCAACCCGGCATTTCTCATGATGTACTCTGCATATAAATTAAATAAGCAGGGCTACAATATACAGCCTTGTCGTACTCCTTTCCCAATTTTGAACCAATTGGTTGTTCCATGTCTGATTCTTACTGTTGCTTCTTGACCCTCGTACAGGTTTCTCAGGAGACAGGTAAGGTGGTCTGGTACTCCCATCTCTTTAAGAATTTGCCACAGTTTGTTGTGATCCACACAATCAAAGGCTTTAGCGCAGTCAATGAAGCAAAAATAGACGTTTTTCTGGATTTCTCTTGCTTTCTCCATGATGCAGCGAATGTTGGCGATTTGATCTCTAGTTCCTCTGCCTCTTCGAAACCCAGCTTGTACTTCTGGTAGTTCTCGGTTCACATACTGCTGAAGCCTAGCTTGTAGGATTTTGAGCATCACCTTGCTGGCATGTGAAATGCGCGCAATTGTACGCTAGTTTCTGTTTAGAAAAAAAAAGACTTTTTTCTGTTTAAACATGCATAGGATTGCGCCCTTAGCTACTTCACTTCATATCCAAGGGCCTCACTGCATGATTGTTCAAAGTGTATCCCAACATCATTTTACTGTTTGTATAATACTTGTGTGAAGCCTCTTTTCAACAGGGATAGCAACGTTTCCTATCTCTACACATTGGGGAGCGGTGGGGAGAGAAGAAAAGCTGCTCTTTATACGTTTTCTAACAGTTGCTGGTTCTGGGATTTTGAAAGCTTTGGGGCAAGACACCCTCAATGGGCTCTCTCCCTCAGCTGAATCTACCTTCTCACCACCATTGTCATCAGCTGCTATTGGTCCTCATCCTCTTTGTCATCACTGCTACCAGTTACTTGCTTGACAGGTAGGGATCCAGTGAAGAAGTAGGCAGTGATATCTACTGCTCCTCCATCTCAGCACAACTGTTTTCTGGGCCAGAACAAGAGACATGTGAACAGGAAGGTTGCAATGGTGTAGAGGAGGAGCAACTCCAAGGGGCTCTTGTCAGTGGGCCCCTGCTGGGGTGTGGGCCCTTGGCAGGTGCCCAACTATGCCTACCTTTGACACCAGGCCTATTTTCTAGTCTTTAGTCATAAGATGTGCCTTCTACCACAGACATAGACAACTAGGACTCTATACAGTTAAAGCAATTTTTTAATAAAAGGTGGGGCAGGAGTTTCTGGAGCCTTGCTAAAGTTTGGCACTTTTCTTAAAAAATATAAGAATGCCTACATGGCTGCTTGTGTGGCAACACTGAATGGTGGCAGTGGTGGCAATACAGTCTGTAAAGAATTAACCTTTTCTTTTTAACCTTTTAACAAGTTCACGGGCATGGTGCAGGGGCAGCTGTATGGCCCCACCACAAAAATACACAATAGGAGCCTGTCACACCAGACCTTTGGCATCCCACACAGAGATAACAATATAAGAAAAGTGCAATGCAGGGAACAAAATATTGTTGAAAAAATGCACTACTGCTGCCTGCAAGAGAAGTGTGACCTTGAAAAAAAGTCAGACATGTTTAGGTTTCTTCATAAATACTTATCTGAATTGTGACTTATGCAGAAGGTCAGTAGTGATGTTTTAAATAGCTTGTTATCGAAAGCTGTTGGTGTGCTAATTCTAGAGCAGCCATCCCCAACCTGATGCCCTCCAGATATGTTGGACTACAACTCCCAGCATTCCACCGCCAGGATGTCTGTGCTAGAATGCACATCTTGTCATGTATAAAGACTAGAAAATAGGGCTGGCCTCAAGGGTAGGTGTGGCTGGGGACCTGCCAAAGGCCCACACCCCAGCAGGGGCCCACTGGCTGGGGGATGCTCCGAACTGTAGTCCAACACATCTAGAGAGCACAAGTTGGGGAAAGAGGCTCTAGAGAGTGTGCAATACAAAACCATGCTCTTATATAAGAACATAAAAAGAACTGTGCTAGATCAGAGCAAAGGGCTATTTGGTCCAGCATTCTCTTCACACAGTGACCAACCAGATGCCCCAATGGGAAGCTCACAAGTAGGGCATGAGAACAATAGCACCCCCCCATACATGTTCCGCAGCAACTGACATACAGAGGCATACTGCCTGTGATACTGGAGGTTATATATAGCTTTCATGATCCAGCTTGAGATCAGGGAGGCATCCAAAGGAGAAAATGTTGTAGTCATGGATGACTTCAATTGCCCCATATAGACTGGATAAACAAATGTTCCAGTCATGCAAAAGATATACAATTTCTAGATACCCTAAATGACTGTGTCCTAAAAAGTTGGTCATGGAAACAACCAGATAAGAGGCAGCCCTATACTTAATCCTAAGTGGTGCCCAGGAACTAGTGCAAGATATGAGTACTGCTGAACTGATTGGAAACAGTGACCAGTTTCTATGTAAGCGGAAAATTGCCAAGCATGTCCAACACACTCACATTTGACTTCAAAAGAGGAAACTTCTAAAAAATGAGGGGTTTGGTTAAAAGGAAGTTGAAAGGGAAAGTCTGGTCCAAGAGGTCACGAGCATGTCTAACGAGCAGTGAGAAGGAAGCTACTAGAGAAAAGAAAGCTTCCTTCAGAAAATAGAAATCTTGCCCAAAATGAGAATAACCACAAACTTGCACAAAAGAAAAGCAAACAGACAATAAGGGGTGCAAAAAACGATTTTGAGAAGCAAATTACTAGTAACATTAAGATCAACAATAAAACCCTTTAAATACATCAGAAGCAGGAAACCTTTAGGGAGGTGGTTAGACCCTTGGATAACAAGGCAGTTAAAGGAGTATTAAAGGAGGATAAGGAGATGGCAGAAATGCTGCATGAATCCATTGCATCTGTCTTCTCCTGTGCCTGAATTGATACCTTCTGGGAGGAGTCTGAGGAGCTTAGACAAACAGTGGTGACAAGAGATAAAGTCTAGAACTTATTGACAAATTGAAAGTTAACAAATCACCAGGTCCAGATAGTATCCATCCATTCTTAAAGAACTCAAATATGAAAATGCTGATTTTTCTAAGAAAAAATATATAACATATCTCTAAGACTGGCCTTTGTACCAGAGGACTGGAAAATGGCCATTGTAATACTAAGTTTTAAAAAGGGATCCACATGGGGATTGAAAAGTTACAGGCAGGTTAATTTAACATTTGTTCTGGGTAAGTTGGCAGAATGTGTTATTAAAGATAAAATGTTCAAGTATATAGAAGGGCAAATCTTGCTGAATAAAAGTCAAGATGGCCTCAGAAAAAAATGAGCCCAATCTCATTAACCTTGTTCTTTGAACGTGTCAACAAGCATGTGGATAGAGGTGATCTGGTAGTTCTTGTTTATTTGGACTTTCAGAATCCCTCACCAAAAACTCCTGAGCAAATGTAGCGGTAATAGAATAAGAAGAAAAGTCCTCATACAGCTTGATAACTGATTAAAGAACAGGAAACAGAGACTAGGAATACATGGACTGTTCTCACAATGGAGGGTTGTAAACAATGGGGTCCCCCAAAGATCTGTATTGAGACTGGTCATTTTCTTGTTCACTCAGAATTAGTGGTTTCCTGCTTTTGGTGTCTCCAGGAAGAACAGGAATTTTACAGTTGTTAGTCAGGGAGATATGTTGAAGACTCGTAACTGGTTGAGAGTTCTATGCCTGTAATAATTCCTGACAAGCCCTTTTCAAAGTTGCTTGCCAATAAAAATATGTTTAATTACTTCAGAGAGATGGGGCTAACTGAAAAACTGTTACAGTATCAAATGGTATCAAATCCTTGGAGTTTATACAATATAATTCATTATATTGTCTACACAATATATATTGTATTAACCACCTGGGGCCTGATGTGAAAACAGACTTGCAATTAACTCACTATTTATTCCAAATGGAGCTTTATCAGATATATTTAGAAAGAATTGCAAATTTTGCTCAGGTGTTGCTACTAGCAACCTAGGTTAGATAAAAATTCAAGGACTATTATGGATAAAATTATGGCTTTCCTCTGGCCTGCTTACATCAGAATCAGAGTTGCTATGGCAGGCATTACTGCCTCTATGCTGAAAGCAGACATCAATAAACTCAGAGGTAGTTATCAACATTATAGCCCAAAGCAAATAAAAGCATTCATGTTCGCTAAGGTAAGTGTATCACTCAGAAAGGCTACAGGTAACATTTAACTGGGTGCATTTTTATTTCACCTTTCAACATCAGAGGCATGTAAATAGACACAAAGTCCACAGCCATCAGCATCAGAGCATTGTCAAGATGAAAAAACATTAAAAACGCAATGTACTTGCTGAGGAACAGATGAACAATGAACAGAAAAGATAAAAATAACAAAGCTGCCAAATGTGACAATACCAAAAAGTATTAAGGATAAAATATGAAAAAGAGATGGCCTTAGGGGACAATCTACAGGAGGAGTCTGAAACTGGGAGCCTCAAAGGCAAATACATTTCCCTCAAAAGTACCAGCTGGTCCCTGACCATCTCTACACCAGCCTAAAATCCCACATTTAAAATGGGGTTTCTGCTTCCGTTTTAAATGCAGGATCACAATGGACTCCATTGACACGCACTTCCTTCCCCCTTACTTTCCCCCTTATCTGAGTCTTCCATACGTTTCATTATACAGCCACTAGATGGCACTGTGGTCTAGCTCCTCTTATTGAGCGATTTCATCTTTTCACAGGGAACTCAATGTGCTGTAATTTGATACCTCATTATATCCGATCTTTTAAAAAATGGAATAAAGGTCATTTAGTGCAGGAGACGCCCTGAAGGTTGATGACATCATCTAAAGGACCTGCAAACTTCTGTGAGTAACCAATCTCAATAGCAGGATAAAAGCTCCATGTGGAGAAGCCCCCCATCTCTTAGCCCACAAGAAAAGTGATGTATCTGGAAGAATCAGCAATTATGGCAATAGATTTTGGCAGCAGTCTTCTTTTGAACATGGAGATGGCTTCCTGGCTCACCAACCTCTAACCCCTCCTTGGTGTAGCCCATGGGTGGGCAACATATGGCCTGTGGGCCACATGCACCCTCCACCGCTCTCAGTGTGGTCCCTGCTGCTTCCTGCACCACTGATTCATTGGCAAAAAGAAAAAGAAAAATCATCATGCTTTTAGCACTACGGAGCTGTAAAAGGATCAAATTTAGATTGTCCTGAAGCAAAGTTTAAACCATTTAGCACTAGGCAGCACTACTCACTGGCAAACCACCAATATTTTTGATGATTTTTTAGGTTACCTCATGGACTCTGCAGTGCCCCACGGACTGCGGCCCATGGGGAGTTCTGGGGATGAAAATGGCCACTGGACCTTCCAAAGTTCCCCACCCCTGGTGTAGCCCTTTCACAAAAGCAGTTGCAGGAACTATGTGAAGTCATCCTGCACAAGCCTACTAAAAAAAATGGGAGTTGCAGAAGAATGCAGTGCCTTGGATCTGGAGTTGCCCTTCTGCATGAATGGAAGGGCCTTTGATCAACCAGAGGCCATTTTTGCAAATTCTTCCTTGCTCCTGCAGTCCCCAGAACCATTTCCCATGCTGTTCTGGAGTGTCCCCCAACCATCTGGGGCATATTTTTAGCAGGGAGCTACAGAAGGAAGAGAGAATCAGCAAAAATTGCTTCCTCCCACCCTTCCACCAGCAGAAGCATGCCATGAACAGAGTTCTTCTTAGGGAACTTAATCCAAGTCTGTACCTTTTAGTCTAGGTTGAGTAGTGTCAAGGGCTCCTTGGAGGCCTCTCTCAGTCTAATCCAGTAGCCAAGTCCAGACACAGACAAAGGGATTATTTTCAAAGCTTTATTCCTCTTTTATAACTTAACAACTCTACTGTTAGCAACTAGATATGAGCAGCAGAGTACCTATGCCCTAAGTTGGAACAGTTGGTCCCCGTTTGAAAGGGAATCACTGGGAGACCCCTGAACTGATGGGCTAGGGAGAGTCCCTCCCCTTTTCCCTTGGATTCTCTGGGCGCAGCCGTTGTTTGCGCGCCAACCGGGCACTACGCCTCCTTTCCGCACCCTCCATTTGGCACCGCTCTCTGTGTCGGCGTTGTGCGTCCATCAAGTCTGCTTCCTGCGCTCTGTCACTCCCAGGACTGCTATCTAAGCTAGGAATGCCGGTGGGAAGAATCTCCGTCAGCTGTTGGCCCTGGGAAAGAGGAGCGTGCTCCTCTCCCAGGAGCGACTCCTCTTCCTCAGAATCAGAACTACTCTGGGATTCTATGGTCTCAGTGTCCACCCTGACAAGTAGGACCATTTATCAACTTAAAATATCATATGACAAATGACAATTGTATTGTCATAGGGTTGGAAACTCCTCATTGGATCAACTCCCTGCCCAAGGGCATGGTATGCCTAAAGAATATTTGACAGTTAAGACCAGCACTATGTTATATTCCTTACGTAAATTTGTCCAATGTTGCTGTAAGCCACTTTGAGCATTGTTCTAAAATGTAAAAGCAGCATACAAACAAATCAGCGAGGATGACGACAATGACTTTGAAGTGGGCCTAGATACCTGTTAGTAGCCAATGCAGCTACTGCAAAATCAGAGTTATGTGTTCAGACTTTCTGGCGCCCATCAGCATCCAGAGGACTGCATGTTGTATCAGCTGTAGCTTTCAAACAGTCTTAAGAGGCAGCTCCATTTAAAGCACATTGCAGTAGTCCAGCTTGGAGGCAACAAGTGCATGGATAACTGAAGACAAGTCCAACCTCTCCAGATAAGGCCACAACTGGGACACAGGCTGAATACGTGCTCCTGGTCACTGCCACCACCTGCACCTCTCTCCAGATAGCAGCAAATCCAGAACCACCCTCAAGCTGCATACCTGTGGCTAACATAAGGGAAAAATCTAGTGTGTCTTAGGATAAGAAGGAATTTTACGTGCAGCAATTCATTTAACAGTATTCCAAATGGACATAAATCCATTCAGGACAATCTGAGAAATAAATGCACTCTTTTTTTTTTTTTAGTGTGGCAAGAAAATAACACAATGAAGATGGATCTTGCTTGCAAACTGGGGTGGATACAGTAACTGGGTTCACACAACACAATAACCCACAGTCAGGGGTTGAGTATGGGTTGAGTGTGGGCTGTTGTTAAACCGTGAGTTGTTGTTGAACTGTGGGTTATTCTGTTGTTTGAACCCAGCAGCAATAACAAACCATGGTGTTCTAGCCATGAACAACCCACAGTTCATAACCCAACAACAAACCATGGGTTCTCTTCAAGGGTTGTTTGTGGTTTACAAACCATGGTTTGTTAGCGCAGCTGAGTTCAGACAACACGGTAACCCATGGTTAAACAACAACCCACGGTTCAACAACAAACCCAGCCAGTAACTTTATGTCATCATACTAACCATAACTTTATGGTACTATTCTCTGCCCTTCAGTTAGTTGTGTGGGTCTGTTCCAGCATAATCAATCTGGTACTTTAACATCTTGCAGTGTAATGGTTTAGCAGCAACTAGCAACTTCCAGATGAGGCTGTTGGGCAGGACAAGATGGCAAAGAACCATTAACAACCCAGGGTGGATATAGAAGGTACACTTTAACTGCCTGCTAATGCTGCTAGCCCATATTTATTGTTTTAAACTATTTTATTGTACGCTGTACATCGCCCAGAGTGGCTAGGTGACCAGCCAGATGGGCGATTAATAAATTTAATAACAAATAAAATAAACATGCAGTACTTGATCCTGAAAGAATTTATACAAGATGCATTCAGATTCACTTGACCATTTTTGCCTTGGTTTCAGTGATCCTTATGAGAAAAGTAAATAACCTAGAACAAAAGTAATATAAAACTTTGGCCTAAAGCTAAAGGCAATGACACAAGACTTCTCAATGTTATTTGTTTCATAAGTGCAATAGAACAAGTGCCAGATGGCCAGCAAACGTGTTGGCATCTGTAGCAATTATCAAGCTAACCCACCGTGAACAAGAGGTGGGGGTGAATCCGTTTCCTCTGCCTACTCAGAAATGCAGTGAAAAATGATGGAAAAGAAATCAGATGAGAGAAGAAAGAAATGATGAAATCATCACTGCTCACGCTCAAGATTGTTAAGCTATATTCCAGGCTCAAATGTTCCTAGAAAGAGAAGTTTGTGATGGCTTAGTTGAAGGATTCGACAGAACCACTGACTTGTTATAGTGACAGGGTGATAGCAACTCATAAAGGCTTAGGGAGACTTTCAAGTTTTACTATTGTTTACAAGTTGGGATGAAGGAAAAGCGAGCAGCACTGTGCTAAACTATGATGATGATGTGAAGCAGAATAGCCTATATTGGTGGCAAATTACATGTTATGCTAATCGGGTAGTTGAGGATTAGCTTTTTGCTTTACTACAGTGTCATTCTTTGTGCCTCCCCCTTCAGATCAGTAGCACTGCATACTAGGAGGGGAGGATTAAACCTTTTCCCCACAACACACAGTTTGCTTCCTGAAATTCCACCGTCCCCGTCTCCTGGTGGTGGAGTTAAAAAAAAAAAAAAGGAAAAAAAAGGTTTCATTGCCACCAATGGAATAAGGGCATGTGCACTTATAGTAGAGTAAAGAAAAATATAACATTACCTAATCTTAAACTGTACTATCACACCAACTGTATTTAATTGACAGTTGACAGATTAAGCATAACAAAAGGAAGTTAAAGGCATGTCTTCATCTAGCACATCTGTCACAAGACATGTAAATGGGTTTGTACCAAATCTTTAAAATGGTTTTCTGAAGATCTTGTCCCCTGTGAAGAATTTGCAAACTGTTATTGCTTTTCAGTTTTGAGGATAATACTCATGTGAAATTTGCAGCATTTTAGCGGATATCCAGCATAGGTCTGATACTTGCTTTGGTGTATATAAAGTCCAAAGGAAATAGCAGCAGCCTTGGGAATTTTTTTTAATTGCTCAGGAGGTAGCCAATTTAGTAAACACACAACTAAAGACAGCCCCTAACTAGCCCTGACTCAAGACAAAACACAAGATATAACACGGCAAGGAAGAGAAGAATAACTTGCAAGCTTATAATAGTTTGGCTAAGCAATGCTGTATTACTGAAGGGTCATACAGTGAATGAAATTGGATTATTGGCATTACATCTAATGGCCTTTTGCAATCATTACTGTTCCATGCCTCAACCCCATCCATCATCTCCTTGAAGCTGCTAAGACTTTGTTGTCAGTGCCTAATGTTAAGAGATCCATGTGGATTCAGGGTCTAACATTCTCAGCATGAAAGTCAGTATTAAAACAATAATAACACATGCCTTTGCAGTCTTATAATATCATAGTTTGCCTAGTTATTTGTTTGTATTATTTGTATATATGCCTCATTTATTTAAATACAGTCCTTCAAAAGAAAGTGGGGGAGGGGAAACCCATCCTTATCCATCCACTGAATAATCCTACTAAAAAGAAGGAGTTCAAGTTGTTATTTTTTAGCTACCAGAAATGCATCTTCAGGAAATATACACCACTTGAAAAATTGGTCCAGGACAGCCTTGTAATGTGCCATTACCTGATTCTCCACAGCAAGTACAAAATTGCATCCTGGAAATCCAGCATCCATCACCACTATGTATGAGCTCCAAGCACAGATGCAATAGAATGTTTTGATAAGTTTACCCAGCAATTGTGTGCCACTGAGGATCAAATCACACATTAATTTAAGGACGTATATCAATACAGACAGTGCTCATAAGCCACATTTTCAACAAACAAATGCAGGGAAGCAAATAGAGAGGGAGGCTGGAGACCACTCCCATGGTATTCTCCCGCCTTCCAGCCCCCCATTACAAGTATGTCAAGGCCACAAACCCGGAGACAAAGAGATCCAGAAGTACTTCGTGTCAGCTTTGTCATTTTTGTTCCACTGCCTGCTGAAGCTCCTTTAGTCTCAACCCTGCCGAACACATCAATGGTTCCCACAGTATGACACATCCTTTCCAGGGCAGGAATGGGAGACACAAGCTGTTCCCTGACCCACTGCAGTGGGTTTCTCAACTGGGGAACAAAACAGAGTCCCCTCTCGCAAACAGTACAATACATGAAGATACATGGCTCACTCGGGTTTGGTTTTTTTTTTTACTCTTGACCTTTTCTTTCTTTGCTGAGCTTTTAACTCTCTATTCCCTGCTCGTTTCCCCTTCCTGACACATATTGTGTCCTTTAGACTATATGATAAGCCTCTGCATGGTGGTCTTTTGCGTGGTTCCTCTTCTCTAATCGTAAAGCGCCGAGTTGTGGGTCAGTGGAGGCTGGTGGTTCCGATTTGGGTGGGTCTGTGAATCCATTCTGGGTTTCAGCCAGAACTCTAAAGGAGCTATCCAAGATGCTGAACCTATTTTGGGGAGAGGGTTTAACACCTTGGATACCTCCTTTAGAGTTCTGGCTGTTTCTGACAGAAACCCAGAATGGATTCACAGATCCATCGAAATTGGAGCCACCAGCCTCCACTGTTGTAGGTACTAGAACAACGAACAATAATAATGTGAATTAGCACTTGTGGCAAGAGGAAAATTGTTCCTATTTTTTCAAAAGCCCTTTATTTCCTGTGTGGAAAGTATGTTAGGGACCATAGCTCAGAGGCAAAGCACATGCCTTGCACACAGAAGGCCCCAGGTTCAATGTCTGACATCTCCAAACAAAAGGATCAGGTAGTAGGTGATGGGAAAGACCTGTCTGCCTGAGACCCTGGAGTACCAGTGCCAGTCAGAGTCAACAATCCTAGATGGACAAATAGTCTGACCTTGCATAAGGCAGTTTTCCATGTTCCTATGCTTTCAACAGATGTGGCTCTTGCTCCACACTTTAAGGACGCAACCCCAACCCATGTTTAGGCAGAAAGAAGTCCAACATCTTCCAGCATTCCAGGCTAGTGCTTAAATACAAGTCTAGAACAAGTTCTTAAATGGTTTTGAAAAACACGTTCTTCTTCCAGTATTGCTTAGGCTAGATCTACACCACTGCTTTATAGCAGTATTGAAGTGCACTGATAACTGTTGGGGCACATTACACATTCGATATACTGCTTTTGTGGTGGTATTTCCTGCTTTTTATTCCACATTATCCAAAATACCACAGCAAATGGTGTTGTGTGTCCTACAAGGTATAAATGTGCAAGAGGGATAGAGCCTTACCATGATGGGATCGTAATGATTTGACAGAAGGTGTAGATCTGGCCTTAGTCAAAAGAACCTACTTTCTGCATTAAGGGTGCAATCCTATGCTAGCTGGGGCATGGCTGGCTGGGGAATGATGGGAGTTGTAGGACTTATTTCTGTCTAAACATACATAGGATTGCACCTTAAGATATTTAATTTTCTGTTGTCCAAGAATTAGGACAGCAGTGAGAGTCAGATCAACAATATGGGCAGAGGCAACTCTCTGATAGGTTTCATGTTGACAGCTCCTCAAATGGGACTATGTGGTGTCACCTCTACTTCTTCTCCCCACCAACAGCATGTGGCTGGCTAGTGGACTCTTGCCCAGTGTACCACCATTATCGTTAGCCACAGAAGGTGTATCTTCAGTATGAAGGAAGATTCTTGTTGCTGAGGGTTCTGGCAGTAATTGAGCAGGACGGAGGAAGCCCTGACAGCCAACCATCAACATGCTTCCCATCATATTTTCAATCAAGACATACAACAAGGCTTCCCTGGAATCCTGACACCTGATGAACTGTATACATCATAACAATAGCTGGAAAGTGATTGATGTTATCCACTGTACAGCTTGCTTGCTTGCAATATGTATATATGTTTTGTTCTGTACCATAACAGCATGACTCTGGTTTCAACAGTAAGCAAGTCTCAACCTCAAGAGCCACTTCATATCCTGCCCTAACATCTATAACAAGATTATATACATTTCCTACCTTAGCTGATATGGAGGGATCTTGGTAGCAGCCGCTTGAGATTCTAAAGTTTCTGTACAGAAAAGGGAAAAGAATAATTGTTGAGGGCAATCAGGATGGATGTGTTCCATAGCTATAGGACTGAAAGACTAGTCTCCAAAAATCTCCTACCACCACATCAAGAACAGGTATATCATTTACCTGGTTTTTCTCTGAAGCTCACCCTTTCAAATTACAAACCCCTAAAATTTGACAGGACTGGTGGGCTGCAATCCTAAACACGCTTACCTGGAAGTAAGTCTCAGGGGTAGGCAAACTTACTATGATACATAAGAAGAGTAATATTCTGTGCAGGCTGAGCTGGTATGTCCTTTTGAATTATATTGTTTTTCTCCCTGTAGCATTTCTTCGCTTCTCCTGACTCAAAGCTAGTAATTGTTTTCCATTAAAATGGGCAGTGGATGCAAAATAGCAAACTGAATGCAAGAAGTAGGATCAGCATAGGTGACTTTTTACCCATAAGATTTTTTTTTTTAAGGAATTCAAACTCGGCTTTCAAAGAAAATCTAGAAAGAAGCAAGTGGAAGTCCTACTCATCTAGGTAAGAGGAGGCACGGTAAGAAAACCATGCCCAGAAAATCAATATATATACATGATAAACGATTCCACTGAATTTTACTCTAAATGGTGCTTCCCTTGAAGATTGTTCAGATGGTATTGCAAAACGCAGCAGTCTACCTCTTTGTGCAGGTGTGTGAGGACCATCACACATCACGTATCACACCTGAGCTCTAACATTTACACTGGCTTCTTATGACCTCACAAGCATTGTTCAAGATGCCAGCTATGAACTTACAAAGTATGGTCCTAAGCGCAATCTACCAAAGGATGGTTTCCTCTGGTACGCCTTTTACAAGTTCCAGTTGATACTGTAACATACCAAGAAATTCTAAGGCAGTTGCTGCAACAATGAAAGTTTTGGCTTCTATTCTATGGGGTGCCTTAGAGTGTTCATGACTATAGATGTCTGTGTGTGTTTTATGCAGGTATGTAAACCCACTTCTTGATCATTAGCTGCTGTGCCCAACTAACAGTATAAGACTAGAAAATTTAGATTACCATGTCCAAGTTCAGACAAGGCCTTAGTTAAAAGAGTATAATTATTTTTAAAAAATAAAATTAAAAACCCAGCTTGTGGTAAGATCACAGTAGGACCACACACAAGGAAATGGAAACCGTAGCTCTTTATTTGTGACGATCCTGTGCTTATTGTTAGAAAGCTCCTTCTCTTTTATTTAGTAATTCACATTACATTATATTTTTATAATTTATATCTTGCTCTTCCAAAAGTACTGTTCAAAGCAGCTTAATGGGGGAAAATACAATCTTCTCCTCCACTATCCACATAAACCATATAAAAAATTTAACATAGGGCAGTATCCAATGCGACACAGGTACTAACGTAAATTACATTGTATAAGGGACCTCTAGCACAACACCAAGGGGCCGCGGTGGCTTAGTGGTTAAGACGCTGAACTGCAGACTGGAAGGTCGGCACAGCAGTTCGAGACCCGAGTGCTGCGTGACGGAGTGAGCTCTCATCTTCAGTCCCAGCTTCTGCCAACCTAGCAGTTCGAAAGCAAGAAATTGCAAGTAGATAAATAGGTACCGCCTCGGCGGGAAAGGTAACAGCGTTCCGTGCACCTCGGTGTTCAGTCATGCCGGCCACATGACCACGGAAGCGTCTTCGGACAGCACTGGCTCTTCGGCTTAGAAACGGGGATGAGCACCGCACCCTAGAGTCGGACACGGCTGGTTGGGGACACCTTTACCTTTACCTTTTTAGCACAACACCAATAGCATTAGCTGGCGTGACAGGAATCCTTGGAGAATCCGTCGATAGCGAACACTGTTGGCGTTGCACTAGAGGTCCTTTTTTATTGTTGTTCAGTTGTTAAGTTGTGTCTGACTCTTTGTGACCCCATGGACCATAGCACGCCAGGCCTTCCTGTCCTCCGCTCTCTCCTAGTGCAAAGTAATTTATGTTAGCGCCCCTGTCGCATTGGATACTGCCCATAATCTTTGCATTTTAAAGAGTCTTTAAAAGCCTCCTGGACAGGAAATGTTTTATATGATATCTAAAAGCCTGCAGTCTTGCACACAAGTTGGCTGCCTTAGACAGAGCATTACATTGTTTCAGGGGCACTATATAGGAGAGACATTAGAAAATGTTTTTCCCAAGGAACTCTTGTTATTGGCACTATTACAAGGCAAGGGTGGCCTTTCTTCCCACAAGAAAAGACTGTTTTCCACTTTCATGAATGCAAGAGGAGGTCTCCTACCTATGTGCTTGAAGAGTATCTTTTCCTAACCTCAACAAACATGACATCCATTCCTTAAGTAAATGTGTGCTTGTTCTTGTTCTGTTAAATTAATGCAAGCAACCCAAGGCCTGGATCTTGGGACACATTTGCTTAGGTTACGGCATGATCCACCCAAAGTTAAATATTTTAAATTCCCATTGATTTCAGCAGGCAGAGTGAAGCATATGCTTACATTTATTGATGAAATGAATGGGATTTAAATGTGTATAACCGGGGCTAGATTATGTCCTTTATTCACAGACTTCCAGCCCCTTAAGGCTGCTTCCTCTCTAGCAAACTCCTGATAATTAAAACAAAAACAAACAAAAAACCCACAAGGGGGGCTTCCAAACAGAGGGCTCCTAGCACTACATATTAAAAGCATTGAGCAGCAATTCTGTATTTATTCCTTAATGGATTATCTGTGGCAAGGAAAAAGAAAGAAGTAGTGATGGAAAAACACAGGAGAGTTACAAGTGGAAGACACCATTGTTTGGACCCCTGTAAAATTGTGTAAATAAGACAGGGCAATGGGGCCATAAAAGCCTTGTCTGACATACCACCCCATGTCTAAGTTGAATTAAAGATGCACACTATTTCAGTACAAGCTTGTACAAGGACACTTATGTATTTCAGAAAAACACAGATGTAAATATATTGACTATGTAGCAAGGAACATGTCAAAACAAATATTGCTGAACATTTGCAAAAATAGTAATCGGCTCAAGTCACAATACATAGGGAAACAGCACTGAGCCATCTGCACATTTGAATGGCTTCAGACAACTGAGCCATAATTGAGGAAAACACCTGCTAATAAAAAGGTGGGGAGGAGGTACATTTTTTTTAGTTCATGGTATAACACTCTCTTTGACTTTCTGCAATCAGATGCTTCTTCCATATGCCAGGGTGAAGTAGTTTAAAGCAATCTTTGTTTGTTTCCTGAATGGCAATAGGTTGGGCAGGAGACAATTAAGTCTTTTACCCAGCAGCATCCAAATCTTAATTCAGCTGCCCTCATTATGTCATTATACTCACTTAAAAAAAATAAAAATCATTACCTACAGTCATACTGTAGGCTTAAAGAGGTTTAAATGGTACAGTTATACTGTAGGTATACTGTATCATTGTGTTAACAGCTAATCCTGCTCAGGGTTAGTGCCCTTTAATGTGCGATCAGCACAATAAAATAGTTGTGCACCCTCTTTTTAGCAAATGAAGCAGAATATAAATGTTAATAATATACCAATAAAATAACACAACACAAAATCAAGTTCAGAGCTTATTCTTTACTATTTGGGCTTTTAAAAGAGGGTTTACAGCTTATACACTGGAGGGTAAAAAAATGGTAAACAGCTGTAAACGGATGTCTTGATATTGCACTTAAAGCCTTGTTCAGCTGCAAAGGAAATGAATGCAGTAGGATTTACTATTAGGTTTAGAAGACCAGCTCAAACCACACTACTTGAAATCTCCTGTGTATAGTGGAAAAGATTTACAGGGGCGGGGGGAGCTTTCAAAGAATCTTACTACGTCCTAGAAGAAACCTAGCAGAATTCTCCCTCGTTGAGCTATCGGGAGCTCAGGCGGAAGGTCAACAGATCGAAAGCCAGCGATGGATGCGTGAGAGACCCTCCTGGCCATTCGTAAAAAAATACCACGCACGCAACAAAACCAAACCAGCGCGGGGCTTTGACACGGCCGGTTCCGTCAGGATTTTGCCAGGCACAGGTGGTCCGTCCACGGGCAAGGATTAAGCATATGAATGACGTATCCGCCATCCGAGAGCCCAGCCCCCGCCCGCCACCATGCTCGTCTAGCCACATGGGGAAAGGGGGGCTGGCGAAGTGTGTCCCCGTGGCTGGCCCACTTCCTTACCGCTGGCCCTGGTGCAGCTCTCCTTGATCGCCTTGTATTTGTTCCCCGACGCTTCCTTCTGCAGCTTCTTCAGGACTTCTTCCATCTTGCCCGCTCCTCCTTGAATCCCCTCTCGGGGAGTCTGAATCAGCAGCCGGGGAAGAGCAAGGGGTTGCGGGGGAAACGGCCGGTCCTCGGCGCCCAAGCCGCGGCTGCGCGCAACAGCATCCCTCGCCCTGGCTGCTGTTGATGAATCATGCTACAGCTCCGTGCCGCGGACGCGTCACTCGGCGCTGCCTCCGCCTCCGCGCTTGGGCCGGCCGAGGCCAGGCAGGAGGAGCGACCGCGGCTCGGCCTTTGCCGCCGCAGCTCCTCCAGCCGGGGGGAGGGCTCTGCTGGGCTGGCCGAAAGGCCGGATCGTGGATCAGATTTACTTGCAGGCCCCTGGAGAAGCGATCCATTCCCCGCCCCGCGCCGACGGGGCTAACGTAGCCCCAGGTTTATACACCGGAACGAGAAAAGCACAGGGCCAAAACAGACATCACGTTAAATCTGTATCTAGTGGCTACGTCTTTTTTTTAATGTTTACTTTTATTCTAGAGCAGGCACAGGGCCCCAATCTGGATCTTTTCGGGGCCTCGCGCCTATTCTAGAGTAAAAATGGGGCGGGGGGATGACGTAGCTGCAAGATACAGATTTAAAGGAATGACTGTTTTGGCCTAAGTCAGATGGATACAGGACTCTCTTAACGAAGGGCCTATATTGTTAAGGAGCAGTGGCACGCAGTCTGCACTATTGTCCCAGCTCACAATATTCGCTAAAACAATATCTGATGGTGGCCTCAAGTATTACACAGGCATCAGTCCTATATCCTCTGACTTTGGGCAAAAAACGCATTGAACTTACTTCTGACTAGACATGTATAGGATTGTGCTCTTAGGGCGCAATCCTATCCAGATAGGCGGCTGCCTCCGAACCCGGGGGCGGCCGCCTATCCAATGCAGGGCAGGAGATGCACAGAGGGGATTGTTCCCTCCACGCTTCTCCTGCCCTGCATTTGCTGACGGAGCAGGGGAGGAGGCTGCTGTACCACACATTGGATGTGTCATACAGGCATTTCCGCCCGCCCCAGAATGCCCCCAGACACGCCCCTTTCCAGCCGCGCCGCACCCCTCTTGCGAGTGTGGAGCACAGGGCTGTTCCACGCTGCTTGCAAGGCAGAGCAGAAGTGGGGGGAGGTCGGTTCCCGGAAAACAAGATATCCTATGGCCGTCTAGCCGCTGTCTAGCGGCCATAGGATTGCTCCCTCGGTAGCTGAAAGTAATTGCCACCAGTTGGTAGGAAGCAGCTGTGGGTAGTATCCAATGTTAGTCCTACTTTGAGTAGACCCACTGAAATGAATAGGACTTCTGTTAGTCATGATAACTTAAGTTCCATTCATTTCAATGTGTCTACAGAGTACTAAGCTTGGATACTACCCTGTGTTTTCACCAGGTGCATCCATTTCTATTTCTTCAACAGATCTACCCTCAACACTCCCTGTACACATCTGTAGGGGGCGGATGGACACAGACGCACACACCCCGTCCATAAAGTGCCATGCATAAGTATTCACCCTCCTTTGACATTTCCACATTTTGTTGTGTTACAACCTGGAATTAAAATGGATTTAATTGGCATTTTTACCATTTGATTTACACAACATACTTAACCCTTTGAAGGTGCCAAAATATGTTATTGTGGCACAAAGTTAATTAAACAAAAAACTGGCATTTGTTGGTTGCTTAAGAATTCACCCCCCTGAGTCAATACTTGCACCTTTGACAGCAATTACAACTGTGAGCCTTTGGGGGCAAGTCTCTACAACTTTTGTGCATCTGGGTTCTGCCATTTTGTCCATTCTTCTTAGCAAAGTTGCTCAAGCTCTTTCAGGTTGGATGGGGACCATTGGTGAACAGCAATTTTCATGTCTTGCCACAGATTCACAATCAGATTGAGGTCTGGGCTTTGACTGGGCCATTCTAAGACATTCAGGTTCTTGTTTTTAAACCACTCCAGTGTAACTTTGGCTGTGTGTTTAGGGTCATTATCCTGCTGGAAGGTGACTCTCCGCCCCAGTCCCAGGTCCCTTGCAGACTGAAACAGGTTTTCTTCTAGAATTGCCCTGTATTTGGCTCCCTCCATCTTTCCCTCAGTTCTGACCAGTTTCCCAGTCCCTGCTGCTGAAAAACATCCCCACAACTTGATGCTACCACCACCATGCGTCACCATGGGGATGGTGTTGTCAGGGCAATGAGCACCGTTGGCTTTGTGCCACACATAGTATTTTGCGGTAAGGGGTATAAAGTTCAACTTTGGTCTCATCAGGTCAGTGATCCTTTTTCCAGATGTTTGCTGTGTCTCCCACATGCCTTTTGGCAGAATCCAAATGGGATTTGATAGGGTTTTTTTTTCAGCAATGGCTTTCTTCTTGCCACTCTTCCATAAAGTCCAGCTTTGTGGAGCATCCAGGTGATAGCTGTCCCATGGACGGTCACTCCCATCTCACCTATGGATCTCTCCAGGTACTTCAGAGTTACCACTGGCCTCTTGGTTGCTTCTCTGACTAATGCCCTCCTTACCCAGTCACTGAGTTTTGGTGGATGGCCTTTTCATCATGGTTGTGCATTTTTTTTCCATTTTGTAATAATGGATTTAACGGTGCTCTAGGGGATGGTCACAGTTTGGGATTTTTTTTTTTTATAACCCAACCCTGATTGTTGCTTCTCCAGAACTTTATCCTGGACTTGTTTTGATAGCTCCTTGGTCTTCAAGATGCTGTTTGTTTAGATATGCTTTCCAACAAACTCTGGGCCCTTCTAGAAACAGGTGTATTTAATCTGAGATCATGTGACACTTGAACTGCACACAGGTGGACTCCAATTAATTGTGTGACTTCTGAGGGCAGTTGGTTGCACCAAGAGCTTATTTAGGGAAGTTACAGGAAAGGGGATGAATACATATGCAATCCAGACTTTTCAGTTTTTTATTTGTATACCATTTTGTGAAATATGTAGATTCCCCCCCCACACACACTTTGACATTATGGACTATTTCATATAGATCAGTGAGAAGAAATCCTAATTGAATCCATTTTAATTCCAGGTTGTAACACAACAACTGTGGAAAACTCAAAGGGGGATAAATACTTATGCAAGGCACTGCACATGCTGTATTCTACATAGCCATAATTTACAGGATAACATAATACATAATTCTACATACCATATATGCATGCAGTCCCAGCAAAGTATACCCTACATAAAACATAATTGCCTTTCAGATTACAGAACTGGCCTTTGGGAAGTGAACATCAAGCTAGCATGATAATGTCAGCTATTCCCAAATGTTCTCCAAGCGTCAGGTAATCAGAGATAGTTGAGATGCCATTTTCTTGTCATAGTAAATAAGCATATATCTATTCTTCATTACTTTACTAATCCTTGTGCAGTGAATTCTGTACAGGTTTACTCAGAAATAAGTCCTGTTGAGTTCAATGGAGCTTACTCCCCAGTAAATGTGTTCTGAAGCTTAAAAAGGCATCAAGCTTGTGTTCATCACCACATCATGAGGTAATGAATTCCCCCATTTAATTGTGCACATTTTTCTGTTGTTGTTCAGTCTTTCAATTGTGTCTGACTCTTCGTAACCCCATGGACCATAGCACGCCAGGCCTTCCTGTCCTCCACTCTCACCCGGAGCGTGCTCAAGTCCATATTCATTGCATCGGTGATGCTATCTAGCCATCTCATCCTCTGCCATCCCCTTCTCCTTTTGCCTTCAGTCTTTCCCAGCATCAGGGTCTTTTCCAGAGAGTTTTCTCTTCGCATTAGGTGGCCAAAATATTTGAGCTTCAGCTTCAGTATCTGTCCTTCCAATGAGCACTCAGGGTTGATTTCCTTTAGGATTGACTGATTTGACCTCCTTGCAGTGCAAGGGACTCGTGCAAGAGTCTTCTCCAGCACCAACATTTTTCTGTACCGAAGTACTATCAAATTAGTTTCATTGGATGATCAATATGTACTACACAAGAAAGCTTTGTAAAATTACAAAGGGCTTGGAAATTTATTTCCTTTTTGCGATATAATGCTGGGGGTGGGAAGATAAAAGTGGCTGGCATGTGCAGCAAAGAAAGTGCTTCAGGGGCGAGTGTTCTCATTTCAGGGTAATGTAAAGCAACCTTTAAAAGAAAATGTGTTTGCTAGCAAGGGAAGTGCTATGGAGAATGAAATTGACCAGGACATTGACAAGAGGGGGATATGCTGGGCTAAATATCGGACAGGCGCTCTTGCGCTCCTGTGGAAAAGTGCAGTCCCCCACCCCAAGTTAGTGAATACGTTACTGTGTTCATAAGGGCTCAGAAAATTAATTCTGTTTGGCAATCTGATGTGGGGGAGGGGGAGTTTCCCTCAGTAGCCGGCAACCCCAGCAAACCAGTTGCACAAAGGGTGCTGACGTAGGGACTGAGGAAATGAGGAGTTCTGCCGCAAAGCTGCCTAGGGTACATGCCAGAGCTGGCGGGAGGACTGAGGGAGACTGAGGGGAGAAACAAGCCATGGCAAGCCACAGAGTGCCCGATTGTCTGTCAAGTTAGCAAGTGAACAACCAACCCATGGGGGCTTATTTGCAGGGTGGCTTAGCATGACATGCAAAGCTGCCCAATGGGTAGCAGGAATACCAAGAGTTCATGTACTTTTTGCTCAAGTGTCATTTCATGCAAAAAAAGGTCATTTTTTTACTGCATTTGTAACCATTAAAAAAAACCTGCTAGTGTAAATCACGTCTGCCATTATACCCTTAAGGTGTATGTGTGTGTATGTGGAGGGGGGGAATGGGACGACACCGTGGATGATTATGGGTTATGTCAGCACTGCAAAGTAGTTCATGGTTGTTTCTGTCCCACTCACTGCAGGAATCCAAGGAGGCTTTGAGGGCTGGATGGGGCCTGGAGGTTCTCCTCCCAGGCCATAGCTCTGCAGTCTAAGTTTTCAGAGAACCAAGGGGAAGCTGAATATTCTGAATATATACTGAATTTGATCCAGAGTTAATCATAATTAGAGTCAACCCATTGAAATAAATGAGACTTAACTTAGGGAGCAATCCTATGGCCGCTAGTCAGTGGCTAGACAGCCATAGGATGGGTCGGTTCCCTGAGAACCAACCTCCATCCCCGCCCGCACTGCCTTGTAGGCAGCATGGAATGGCCCACGCTCTGAAGAGGAGCACGGAACAGCAAAAACAGAGGTTTCCTGGGGACGTGTTGGGGCGGGGAAGTCAGAAATGCCAGTGCGACACATCCTATGTTCATCCAGCTGCCGCTTCCTGCGCTCCAAGGTCCCATGGCTAGACAGCTGAAATTGACTGTCTAGCCATAAATGTAGGGTGGCTGAAGCACGGAGGGGATGATCCCCTCCATGTGTCTCCTGCCCTGCATTGGATAAGCAGTCGCCTCCGAGTTCGGAGGTGGTTGCCTATCCAGATAGGTTTGCACCCTTAGTCATGTATTTTAAATCTCTGTGTTGCTAATAGGGTTTATTTTGGTTTTACTTTTATACTATAGTTTTAAACTTTTAAATTTTATATTGTATTTTACGCTGTATTTTGCGGTTTTAATTGTTGTGAATCTTTGGCTATTGGGAAGTAAATATGTAATAAATAAAAAAATAGATAAATAAAGTCCCATCGATTTTAACAAGTCTACTCTAAGTATCACTAAGTCTGGATCCAACCCACTGAATGGACAATCAATCTGTTTAACTCCTCCCCATCTGACTGTAGTTGTTTTTATGTTAACTTACCCTGGCATTATTAAGTAGTACTTATAGGCCTGGATGGAAAGATGAAAGTAATTATCAGGAAGATTTGTACTCTACATAGAACATCACAGTGTTGACTGGAAGCTTTTAGTAACTGCTCACAACCTAAGGAAGCCTTCAGAGGCCCTCATCCATGCCCTGTTGCTGTAGGGGTTATTGCTGGTAGAAACAAGTCACCAGTTTTTTTCAGTGGTGGTGATGGCAAAATGGCAGTGTTATCCCTGAGAAGATATGTCAGCTTCTCTCTCCTTACGTTGAGACAGGCTGAAAATCCACTTACTTATGCAGGCTTATAATGATTCATAGTTTGCTCCTTCCTGAAAATATTTCTATTTTACTGCTGTTATAGTTTTATAGATTTTTAATGTATTACCTTTAACTGTACTTTTATGTTTTGTTTTGTTTAAAAAATTCAGTCACTGTAACTGTTGTTGTTGGACTAACAAATGTGTGTTTTCTATAGTAGTACATTTTATTACTATCCTGTTACTAACAGAACTGGCAGGCACAGCGAACAAAATGTCTGTATTTCATCTGCAGTAGCTTGACAAAAGCCTGTTTGTAAGGAAATAGGGCTTCATACTAACTCATTTATCCTTTTTGGGGCAGATTTATACATTTGCTTAAATGACAGGAAATGTTATAAGCAAAGCAACAGCACTGTTTGGGTCTCTGCTTTTGTTTTTTATTACCTTCCTTCTAACCATTACAGTTTTTTCTGAAGGTTGAGATTTACAAGCATAACCGTGTATGCATTTTCCAATCTTAATTACTACATACTTGCTGGTGACAGATCTCATGCTATTTCCTATATGTAGCTAAACGTGGAAATAGGATTTAAACAAAACAGAACAAAAACAAACCAGATGTATAAAATGCTTGAATCCCTTCTCAGTCTTCCAGTTTAGACAATTCTGATATTATTATTAGTAGTAGTATCAATTATACAAAGTGGTGTATAAACATATAAACAACTTAATAAAATTCCAATCCAACAATCCAAAAATTCAACAAATGCTACATGCAAAACTAATACAATTTTGAAGCAGTAGATATTAAAATCACACGATAAAAGCATGTTGAAACAAAACGTTATTTAAAAGACACTTGCAAATCAAAAGTAAGGGATCCTAGCAGACATCCAAAAGAAGGGCATTCCACAACTTTGGAACTCATTGTGCAGGGGTCCTCCAATATGTATTTTAATTGTCAAGCATGTTCATATGGGAGTAGACAGTATCTAACATAATCTGGGCCCTGAACATTTAAGGCTTTAAAATTTAAATAGCGTCCAAAACAAATAGGAAGCCAATGAAAGTGAAATAAGATAGAAGTAAATGTGATCCAGTTCTTGGGCACCACGACAATGTGGACCACATTTTGACGCAGCTGTAACTGTCTTTAATGGGAGCCCCATGGAAAGGACATGGTAGTGGTCCAGCCTGGTTATGATTAAGGCATGGTCCATCTTCTCTAGGAAAAGCCACAGTTGGTGAACCAGCCAAAGATAGAAAAAGCATTCCTGGCCACCTGTGCATCCATGGAAAGTGCCAAAGTTCAGGAGCAGCCCCAAACTGCATACTTGCTCTTTCAGGGGGAATGCAGCCACATCTAGATCTGGTTGTACCACCTCTCTGGCTTGCTAGAATACCTGACCAGTGGAGTCTCCATCTTGTTTGCATTACGTTTTAGTGATATAATCAGTTTTAGGTTCGTTTTCACTCAGTAGATTAACCAGCTTCTATTTGGTGCTGGGTTGGTTCAAATTTCTTGCAGTGTACCTGAATTGGTTGTCACCTCCTTCCAGTGTGCTCTGTATACAAGGCACAGCCTCTGTTTGCATAGATGAAAATAGAGAGTAAGACAGGCCACATCCCAGATCTTTTCATGTCTCTCATAAGACTAAAACTTGAGGTCACCCAAAGAAATTGGTTGGCAGTAGATTCAGGGAAGACAAAAGAAATGGAGCTGGAACTGAATGGGCTGGAACGCCCTGCCCCCCATATTTATTTTTTTTTAAAAAAACATGCCAAACACTGTGGCATATGTTAGAGACACCTAAGAACAATATTTTAGAACAGAAACCCTTGAAAAGAATTATATCATTATTAACCCCATAATGCCCAGAACACATCCGGAAAAAGAACAGAATCTGAAACAGCCACTTCCAAATCAACCAAATCAACCAAAGTCACCAGTCATACATAACTACACACATGGGACTGATGCAATACGCCACAAAACTTCCACAGAAACCACATTCAGGTACCTGTTCCAGGCAACAGTCCATATTCTAGAAAATGGCCCCGAATGGCAACTTCCAAGTGAGCCAAATCAACCAAATTCACCAGTCACACATGATTATATGGGGGTGATGTAATAAGCTATAAAACCTCCACAAAGTCACATTCTCATGCCTGTTTCAGGCAACAGTCTGTATTTTATAATTTGGCCCAGCCAGAAGGGGAACTTCCAAGTGAGACAAATCAACCAGCATCTCCTGTCACGTGTATCTACATGGGATGGATGCACTAAGCCACAAATCTTCCACAGAAACCATGTTCCAGTATCCATTCCAGGCAATTGTCCATATTCTGGAAAATGGCCCAGAAAGGAAACTTCAAAATAAGCAAAATGAACCAAATTAATCTGTCACACATAACTGGATGGGAGTGATGCAATGAGTCACAAAACCTCCACAAAAACAATGTTCCAATAATCAGACTTACGGTTTTTACTTTTGTGAGAGATTTGTGCAAATGTGCACTTGCACACATGTGCATGCGTGCAAGTGCAATAATGTGCATTTGTAAATGAATGAAATTCCTGTAGAAAAGATCCAGTTCCGTCAATGAGTAGACAGCAAAACAAAGGATGCCTGACAATCCATGAAACACAGACAGAACGGATTTAAGAAAATGCATACATCCTTACCCACGCTCCCATTTACATTGCTAAAAAAGCATGTGGTTGCAATGTAAATTGCAGGCACAGGGAAAAGGACCAGTCTAGGGTCCTGATCCATATGAGGTCCCATGAGCTTACTTTTGAATAAAAAAGAAAAGCTAGCTATATCTTTTTAGTAACATGAAGTTTGACCCTCAGATAATTTGGGAGGAGTGGGAATGGAATGCACAGATGGGGGGAGCAGAAAGATCAGCACCTCACACCACCTTTCTGAAAGCAGAAATGCAGTACAAGGGCCCCAATCCTTGCTCTTACTTTCTGTGTCATGGGAAAGGACATGCAAGGATCATATCTCACACTAGTTTCACATATGACACTGAACTTGCATTCACACTCTATGTACGCCCATTTCATTTCACTTCATGCACCCACACTTTCCCTTGGTTCGCAAAGATGCCCCATGTTGTCCTAGTCCTCTATTACTTTATGAAGCATCTTGTGTTACTGCTAGAAGAGGTCTCCCTCTCATTGTTTAACCCATCCTGAGAGCTACTGATGTAACTAACAAACAGGCCTGGCTCAACTCACAGGAGGATCCCTCTAGCAATAGAGTAAGGCTCAGATGCTTCATAAGGCAATACAGGACCAAGACAATATAATGAGGCATCTTTGCTGGTCCCAGACACACCATCCTCCTTATGTGGATTTGGGCCTGATCTAGAAGAAAAGTGGATGCATGGAGGGTAAGCTGTAAGCAAGCATAATTCATGACATTGTACAACATGATCACTAATCACAGGGCACGTCAGTTAAGGCACCAGATTTAGCTTCCAATTTCCTGGATTTGTGGACCTTGCGCAAACATGAGATAGCTTTGACTCTGGTCTTAAACCAGCAGGCTTTTAAAAATAATTGAATATAAATTAAGCTGGTTTAACAATAGACACATTTAATTTGGTGATGTCAAATGCGACTTGGTAGGGCCAAAAGTTAAAGACGCAGATTGGCATTTTTTGAGGTGGGTTTGATTCTGTTATATTATTGTAATATACATTAAAGACGGCTTTTAATTCTAATATTGAGTGGTTGTGTTTGTTTATGGTTTGTTGTATCACTCCTATCTAGCCATGTGTGACTGGTGAGTTTGGTTCATTTGTCTCACTTCGAGGTTTCTGTTCTGGGCCATTTTACAAAATATAGACTGTTGCCTGAACAATCCTGGAAAAAATCAAGTCTTTCAGCAGGGCTGGTGGAATGGCCCTTCTCTTGCTCTCCTCTCCCTCAGCCCAACCTGCTGGAATGGCTGGAATGCCCTGACAATATTCCCAGGCCTGGTCACAGAAATGTGATTGGCTTTAGGGTATCCCAGCTGTATTTTTTTCATCTTTGCGGGATGGCCCTCTACCTGGCAAATGAGCCAAAGGGCCCAAACTGGCAGAGCATAATCTTCTCAAAGGCGAGATGGACTGTGTGTTCCGCCAAGAATTTTCCGAGCATTTTCAAGCCCTAGAGTGAGAGGGCAGGTAGCCTGAAGGAAACAAAGAGTGTGCTGTAGGTTAGCCATGGTCTGCCTTTTGCTGCTGCCTCTTGTACGTCTCTTGGAGAGACAGCCTGAACTTGCTTCACATCTGCTGTGAAAACCCATGACTCTAAAGCATGCTTAGGGCAGCACACGAGCCATTATTTCTGTGTTTGCCTCTTGTGCTGGTCTTGTCTTGCCTCATGTTTCTCTTTCATCAAATTTGGGAGGAGGAGGAGGAGGAAGAAGTAGCAGTCCTCATACCTGTATCACCTGGCATGGGACAGGGGGAACCTACATGAAAACAGAATGAGAAACATGTTCAGGAAATATCCAGATTTTCATTAAATCAGCTTTGGTCCATCGGGGACATGTGAAGCAAGAAAAGTGGACTATACCGTACCCAAAATCCCGCTTTTCACAGGTCACACTAGGGATGTAGGAGAAATCTGCAATGGAACCAAATGAGTTCGGATTTGGATGAATCCGACCAGTAGATTCTACAGCAAACTGGCTCCCCCCCCCCCGTTGGGTGGATTCTGCCAACTTGCAAACAGTTTTTCTAAGTTTCCTGATTTCACACAAATTTTGTTGTCGAAAAATACACAAAAAATAAAAACAAAATGGCAAAATGCGCATTTGCCCATAGGCTAAAGCATGAAAATACACATTTGGGGGGATTTTCGTATTTGGGGGGATTTTGTGCATTTCTGCATGTGCGAACGTGTGCGAATGTGAATTTGCCCAAATTCAGGCACTAAAAATATCTAATTCCATTGATGGGCAGACCACAGAATGAAAGGCATCCAACAATCAGCAAAATGCAGACAGAACAGATTTTATACAATCCGTACATCCCTAGGTCACAGTGCTTGAAATCCACATACTTCCGGGTTGGATGGATTGGATAGAACTGAACATCATCAACCTGGTAGGTGCTGCTCAGCCAATGAGAGAGGCTATTCCCACCCCTGTAGCTCCCCTGCTCAGGGAAGTTTGGAAGTGTTGAATTAAGCCTACTTAGTTTAACCCCACACCTCTCCCCTCTCATCCACCATTTGGAATTGCAAAAGATGACAAGATGAGTGGGAAAAACAAGCTGAAAACTATGAAAGGGTTAAATCTCCGGCTGTGGTATCCTGACTGATACTGTGCTTTGATGAACTGAAATTGGAAACAGCTACATAGAATGAGGAAAGCAACTACTGCTCAATTTCTGAAGGCTAGAAACCCTGGAGGTGCCGCTCAGCCAAACAGAGAGCTTGTTCCACCCCCACCTCCCACTGTCCAGGCTCCCCCTTGCTACTACACTTTGAAATAAGGCTACATAGAATGCAAAAGCAACTACTGCTCAATTCTGAAGGCTAGAAACAAAGTGCAATTGCACTTCGATGAATGAGAAACACAGGGTAGATACTCTGAATGGCGAAAGCCACTACTGCGCTATTGTGAAGCCTAGAAACAGCACGACCCTGCTTTTATGAATGGGAAATAGGGGCTAGTTATTGTGAATGGTGAAGGCTACTACTGTGCAATTGTGGATGATATAAAAGCGCACCAGTGCAATTTCTAAGTAACACAGGCTACATTTACTGAATGGGAAAGCAGCCCTACTCTAAATAGGTAAAAAGAGGGAATGGGGAGAAGGGGGTAGCCCCACCCCTTGATCAGGTCCCTGCCAGGTCCCAGGCAGGTCACTTAATTAGGCACGCCCAGGATTTAATGCGGGGGGGGGGGGTGGCACACTGCAGTGGAAGTGCTCCGGAGCCACATTTAAGAAAAACAACGCAGTAAAAGGGGCCAATCTACATGGCCAATTTAATGCAGTGGTAGAGCACATTGGAGTCGTTTGCAACAGCTGACACTCTTGCCAATCCGCCACCATCTTGCAGCATCCATCCCCAAAATGTGCATTTTTGGAAAGTCCTTTTACTCTGTTGTTCTTCTTAAATGCAGCTCTAGAACAGTTCCGCAGCAGTGTGCTCCAGCCCCCTGCATTAAATCCTGGGCGTGCCTCTGTGACCTGGCTGTGATCTGTAAGTCACGTGGTCAAGGGATGGGGCCACCCCTCCTCCCATTCCCTCTTTTTCCCTATTTGCAGTTGGGCTGCTTTCACAATAAGTAGCCTCGTTTTCTCATTCATAATAGCAGTAGCACTGTTTCATTCACAATAGTGGAGTAGCCCATTTATATGTAGTGCACAATAAAGAATACACAGAACTGAAGAAGAAAGGGCAGCCAGTAGCAGGAGCCTGCAATATTTTGCAGTCGTGTTATTGTGATACACCTACAATTTCACAGTGGCACGATATACCCCTACAACTAAGGAATACCCAGAAGGGAAGGAGAGAGGGCAGCCAGCCTCTGTATTTCACAGTGGCAATACATCTGCAACTTCACAGTTACACCTACAACTAAGGAATGCCCAGAAGTGAAGGAGAAAGGGCATCCAGTACAGCAAGGGAGCATGGACAGGGCTGGGAACAAATCTCCACAGTTATGGAATCGTGCTGAGTCACCCCTTCAGAGTAACGCAGCAGTTTGCTTTTTCCATTCACAGATTGCAGCCACTGATTCATTCATGTCTCCCCTTGAGAATAGTCCTGTGTGTGTGATTTTCCTGGGTGGGTGTGGGGAGGAGGAGGAGACTTAGTTCAGGTTGGGAAAGTGGAGGCGGCAGCAGGAGCAGTGGAAGGCAATTCCAACCCTTTCCCTTCGCTCCCTGCAGGACCTAGGTGCCTCCTGTTTGCCTGCCTGTTGGTCTGTCCCCAGTCTTCAATATCACTGGTTCACAGTCAGTGGATGTCAGGGGGAGAGGTGTAAGGTAAACTATCCAACATTACTCATCTCTGCCATTAAACTTCCCTGAGCAGTGGAACATGGAATGGGGTGGGGGAGCAAGCCTCTCTCGTTGGCTGAGCAGCATCTGTGGGGTTGATGATGTTCACTTCTACTAGTGGGGCTCTGCCCATCCAACCATAAAGTAAGGTGAATTAAAGTGCAGTTTGACCTGTGAAAAGCAGGTTTTAAGGTAGTGTTTACTGCACCTGGGATGGACCAAAAGCAATTTCATGAAAATCTGGATAATAGCGGAAGTGCTTCTGATTCCATTGGCATGTAGACTTCCCCAAGGACTTTCAGAAACTGCGCCTTTCCAAGAGGGAAGCAGTGGGTAGCTGTGGATTGGCGACAACATCATCTGTCACTAACAACCCTGATGTGCTCGCCCTCCACATTAAATCGGCTGTGTGGATTGGCTCAAAGATTGCCCTCTACAGTCCTGAGGTGCATTGAATTATAATAAGTTGCACCTCCTAAAATAACATAACAACTGGATTTTGTTCCCAGAATTCCATAAATTTGCATCTTCTTCCCTCTAGTGGTTAACATACATTGGCATTTCCTCCTTTTTTTAGCAAGCAACACAAATGTAGGGTAGTGAAAAATAGTTACTGGATAGGCAGACTAGTTGCTATAATTGTTTTAGCCTGCTGTACCAAAAAGGAAAGGATTCATGCAGCACAATCCTATACATGTCAACTCAGAAGTAAGACCCATAAAGTTCCATCAGACTTACCCACAGGTAAGTATATATACTACTGCAGCGGAAAACTAAGCTGTCACCTAGCTTCTAAACATAAGGCTATCAGATAACGCAGCAAAACATCCAAAGCATCTGCGTATCTGATTGCACAGATGTGGGAATGAGGTTTTCTGCACTGTGGGGGTAAAACACCATTAGTCATACATATTTTGCTTTAAAAATATTAAATAACTAATTAACATTAATTTTATGATATTCAATATTTGTATTTTTTTATTTTAACATTTATACCCCACCTTCCTGGGATAAAATCAAACGCACAGTGGCTTGCAATAGAAACAATATAAATTGCATCAGATTAAAAACATCCATAACAGTAAAACAAAAACCAACAGCGGTAAAGCTAACAAGCAATATTGGAGATTTAAACAAAAATGTTTAGGGAGAAATCCTATGCATGTTTAGACAGAAAAAAGTCCTACACCTCCCAGCATTCCCCAGCCAGCCACACTGGATTGTGCCCTTAATGTAGATAGCAGGTTCTTCTGACTAAGCAATATTGGAAGAACAATGTGTTTTTCAAAACCATTTAGGGTACAATCCTATGGTGATAGGCGGCTGCCTCCGAACTTGGAGGCGACTGCCTATCCATTGCAGGTCAGGAAAAGCATGGAGGGGATTGTTCCCTCCATGCGTCTCCTGCCCTGCATTTGTGACTAGACAGTCAATTTCGCCTGACTAGCTGCGGGAAGGCGGAGTGGGGGAGGAGGCTGCCCAATGACACATAGGATGTGTTGTACCAGCATTTCCGCCTTTCCTACCCCAGAGTGCCCCATTTTGGCTGCTCCACGCTCTTCTTTGGAGCGCGGAGCACAGGGCGATTCCAGAGCACAGGGCGAGGCAGCACGGAAGGGGAGGGAAGGTCAGTTCTCCGGGAACCAACCTCGGAGCGTGGGCTCTGAGGTCAGTTCCGGAAAAACCACATATTCTATGACCGTCTAGCCGCTGACTAGCGGCCATAGGATTGCTCCCTTAAGGATTTCTTCTAGACCTGTATTTAAGCACTAGCCTGCTATTCATAGGCAGCTAGGATCTGAATGTAGGCAAGTGCATAGAATTCCATACAGACTGGTTAGTGGGCTGGTAGAGGAGGCATAGAGAACTCTGTCTCTCCTCTGCATCCAGCATAAAAACTACTTGGGCTGCTAGAGAATGAAAATCCCCTCCTCCACACCCAGCATAGAAATGCAGCTCTCCCTCCCTCTTCTGCCAGTCCACAGCAGGCTAGTAACGTTTGCAAGCTTGTTTACAAGAGTGGCTTATTCTCAGGGGCCATCTACATATTGAAATTATACGGTACAGCCTTTCTGGGATTACACCACTTCAAAATGCGCATGGGAGATAGCTTCTTTGAATGCTCCACATGTTAAAGAAACAAACAAAAACACACCCTTGCACATAGAAAAGTGGCATGCTAAAGGGATGAGTTCTAGCTTAACTTTCTCCTTGACTTCTTTACCTGCAAGGATTTTGCATTACATGTGAGAGCAATCAAATATGCGATCTCTGAACTGCAGTCTGAAGTGGTACATGCCATGGTCACGTCTCCGAAATCCAAAGCAGCTGAGCTTGGACTAAATTGGCTCTTATCAAAACTTTATGCACAGCCCTAATCATAAGCCACTCGGTGATTTAAGACACTTACTAAGGGTGGAGGCAATTTTACTTAAGGGCTGGACACCTTGTTAAGAGCTGCACCGTATTCAAGGCAGACCTGCACCAGGCTATAACCATTTAACCAATTGCAAGGGGCTGACTCATTAAAAATATTGGTAGATTCCTCTACCTGAACAGAGTTACACCCATTTAATAACACTGATTCATAAAGGGTGTGTGGGAGTAATCTAAGGTAAGAGCCTGTTCCAAAGGTCTCCTTGTGATTCATTGAAAAAATGAGTATCATAGAGCCAAGCCAGATGTGACAACAAAGCCATCATTCATGTATTTGCCCCTGTCCATGTGCAGTGTGGGGATGACGATGTGTTTTTAACAATAAAAGGAATACATAAGAGAAGGCTGTTGGATGCCCTGTCCCTGGAACTTGGACTTTACCTCTCCTTAGTTGCTCTAGGCTCTTTTCTGAGCTTCTGGCCCTGGTACTGAACACAAGCTAGGAGGAACAGGGGAAATAATGCTTGGAGCAGTATACTGCAAATCGGCAACGTGAGTGGGGAGCATTCAGTGCCCCTCTCCACCCAGGTCGTTTCCTCTCACAGATCCTCACTGTATCTGTGAATGGGGTGGGCACATAAAAATGGAATACAGAACCACCAGTGTCCTGTAGTTTGGCCAACAAAGAGCACAACAAAGGGTGTTGTTTCCTTATCACAGCATTTTCCAGCAGAGGGCGCTATTAATATAGGTTCAGATACTTAATATCTTAGGGCATGTACATTTGAAGCAAAGAAGGCTGCCAATATTGATAAAAGTTTTTTTTTTAGTTAATTACTTTTAAACAACTGAATTAAATTAAAAGTGTCAAAACACACACACACCGAAATTATCCCTGACCACACACAAAACCAAGGAAAACTATATGTCAGGAACGCGAAGAATACAACAAATTTTTACTCATTGTATCGTTCTGCATAAACCATTAAAAACACACACCATAAAATGAAGTCCAAACACTTTTCAACACAGTAATCGAATGGTATTTGTTGTAAGACAAAGAATGGTATAATTAGCCATCCATAGCTTAATGAATAACAATCCAAATGGCCAAATACATTTCAATTGGCAACTGAATGGCAGATACATTGGTTGCTCCAGAGTGGATTGCAAGCTCTCTTACTGAATGGGGCTTACTTCTGGCCAAACATGTGCTGTTAATCTCACCCCATGCTCTAACAGATTATTGTGCTATTACTGGTAATCCAAGTTTCATATGTAGCCCCAACTGCTGGATGGAACTTTGGAGATGCGTGAAATGCGCAGTGCCAATTTGTATTCATAGTTCTGCTTATGACTATGGTACTAGCGCCTGGATTGTAGCAACAGGGTTTACACTCTGTTTGTAACCATATATACAAGAGCCCTGCTAGATCAGTCAAGTGTACATCTCTAGTCCAGCCTCGCCCAACCTGGTGCCCTCCAGATGTTTTGGACTTCAACTCCCATTAGCCCCAGCCCGCATGGCCAGGAATTCTGAGAGTTGTAGTCCAAAACTTCTGGAGGGCACCAGGTTGTGGAGATGTATTTTACTCCAACATCCTGTTTTCGACAGTGGCCAGCCAGATGCTTTCTGGTAAATCACATGAAAGCAACAGTCCTCCCACCCACTCCCAATTATTTGTGCCAAAGCAACTGGTACACACATATATTAGCCCACTGATGTCATTGCCTCATCCTCCACAAATTTTGGAGTTCTGTGCCTCTCTCAGCACAAAGCCCTAGCTTCATGTGGCAGATGTCAGCCTCATGGGGCAGAGCACACCATGTGAAGCCATTCAGCCAGGGCTGGGAAGAGTGCGGTGCCTGATGAGGGTGACCCACACTGCACGAAGTAATTTGGTGAGCTCTGGAAAAGCAGATGATGACTGCCCCCTTGCTCACATCCCAAGTTCTCCACTGTCCACATCCTCGTTGTTATTTCCAGTCTCCAGTCAGAGGAAATAGTCCAGCGGGAATTCCCCATATCCAAATCTCAAAGGCTTCCAATAACTCAACTGGAGAGAGTGACAGGTTGAATAGCAACACTGATGTCAGTCTTTCAAGACAGATCTGGCAGACTCTCAGTTTATGAACTTGGATTCTCAGGTACTACTGGTGCATTTGTCAATTGTACCTTCTCAGGAAAAAGATGATGTCATTAGTTTCTGTTAAGTTTTCCATATTCATTCTCAACAGAATGATCTAGGTGTTCCTCTCTTTTTTTGTCAGCAAACACTCAGTATTCAGCCTATCCATACAAGGCCTTAACAAATGACTCAGTTTCTCTAGGCATCTGAATCCTTTGAGGCCCTCTCATAAACTGTTGTTGTTGTTGTTCAGTCGTTCAGTCGTGTCCAACTCTTCGTGATCCCATGGACCACAGCACGCCAGGCCTACCTGTCCTCCACTCTCTCCCGGAGCGTGCTCAAGTCCATATTCATTGCATCAGTGATGCTATCTAGCCATCTCATCCACTGCTGTCCCCTTCGCCTTTTGCCTTCAGTCTTTCCCAGCATCAGGGTCTTTTCCAGGGAGTTTTCTCTTCGCATTAGGTGACCAAAATATTTGAGCTTCAGCTTCAGTATCTGTCCTTCCAATGAGTACTCAGGGTTGATTTCCTTTAGGATTGACTGATTTGACCTCCTTGCAGTCCAGGGGACTCGTAAGAGTCTTCTCCAGCACCACAGTCCGAAAGCATCAATTCTTCAGCGCTCAGCCTTCCTTATAGTCCAGCTCTCACAGTCATACGTTACTACTGGGAAAACCATTGCTTTGATTATGCGGACTTTTGTCAGCAAGGTGATGCTATCTAGGTGTGCCATAGCTTTTCTCCCAAGGAGCAAGCGTCTTTTAATTTCATGGCTACAGTCACCGTCTGCGGTGATCTTGGAGCCCAAGAAAATAAAATCTGTCACTGCTTCTATTTCTTCCCGTTCCATATGCCAGGAAGTGATGGGGCCAGATGCCATGATCTTCATTTTTAAAATGTTGAGTTTCAAACCAGCTTTTGCACTCTCTTCTTTCACCTTCAACAAGAGGCTCTTTAGATCCTCTTCGCTTTCTGCCATTAGGGTGGTATCATCTGCATATCGGAGGTTGTTGATAATTCTCCCGACAATCTTAATTCCGACCTGTGATTCATCCAACCCGGCGTTTCTCATGATGTACTCTGCATATAAGTTAAATAAGCAGGGAGACAATATGCAGCCTTGTCGTACTCATTTCCCAATTTTGAACCAATCGGTTTTTCCATGTCTGGTTCTTACTGTTGCTTCTTGACCTTCGTACAGGTTTCTCAGGAGACAGGTAAGGTGGTCTGGTACCCCCAACTCTTTCAGAATTTGCCACAGTTTTTTTTGATCCACACAATCAAAGGCTTTAGCGTAGTCAATGAAGCAGAAATACACGTTTTTCTCTTGCATTCTCCATGATCCAGCGAAAGTTGGCGATTTGATCTCTAGTTTCTCTGCCTCTTCGAAACCCAGCTTGTACTTCCGGTAGCTCTCGGTTCGCATACTGCTGAAGCCTAGCTTGTAGGATTTTGAGCATCACCTTGCTGGCATGTGAAATGAGCACAATTGTACGGTAGTTTGAACACTCTTTGGCGTTGCCCTTCTTTGGAATGGGAATGTAAACTGACCTTTTCCAGTCTTGTGGCCACTGTTGAGTGTTCCAAATTTGTTGGCATATTGAGTGCAGCCCTTTAACAGCATCATCTTTTAGGATTTTAAATAGCTCACCTGGAAGACTGTCATCTCTGCTAGCTTTGTTGTTAGTAATGCTTCCTAAGGCCCACTTGACTCTCGAGGATGTCCGGCTCAAGTTTAGTGACTGCACTATCATGAGGTCTTTGCCTTCTTTGTCCTTTATCATGTCTGTCTTTGCACAAAACGTTCCCTTGACATCTCCAATTTTCTTGAAGAGATCTCTAGTCTTTCCCATTCTGTTGTTTTCCTCCATTTCTTTGCATTGTTCATTTAAGAAGGGCTTCTTGTCTCTCCTTGCTATTCTCTGGAACTCTGCATTCAGTTGGATATATCTTCCCCTTTCTCCCTTGCTTTTCGCTTCCCTTCTTTCCTCAGCTACTTGTAAAGCCTCATCAGACAGCAACTTTACTGTCTTGCATTTCTTTTTCTTTGGGATGGATTTCGTTGCTGCCTCCTGAACAATGTTATGGACCTCCGTCCATAGTTCCTCAGGCACTCTGTCTATCAAGTCTAATCCCTTAAATCTATTCCTCACCTCCACTGTATATTCATAAGGGAGATGATTTAGGTCATACCTGAATGTTTTAGTGGTTTTCCCTATGTTCTTCAATTTAAGCCAACATTTTGCAATAAGAAGCTCATGATCTGAGCCACAGTCAGCTCCAGGTCTTGTTTTGACTGACTGTATACAGCTTCTCCATCTTTGGCTGCAAAGCACATAATCAATCTGATTTCGATATTGACCATCTGGTGATGTCCATGTGTGGAGTCGCCTCTTGTGCTGTTGGAAAAGAGTGTTTGCTATGATCAGCGTGTTCTCTTGGCAAAACTCTATTAGCCTTTGTCCTGCTTCATTTTGTACACCAAGGCCATGCTTGCCTGTTATCCCGGTGATTTCTTGACTTCCTACTTTAGCATTCCAATCCCCTATGATGAAGAGGACATCTTTTTTTGGTGTGAGTTCTAGAAGGTGTGGTAGGTCTTCATAGAACCGATCAACCTCAGCTTCTTCAGCATCAGTGGTTGGGGCATAGACTTGAATGACTGTGATGTTGAATGGTTTGCCTTGGATTCGTACTGAGATCATTCTATCATTTTTAAGATTGTACCCCAGTACTGCTTTTCCCACCCTTTTGTTGACTATGAGCGCTACTCCATTTCTTCTAAGGGATTCTTGCCCACAGTAGTAGATATGATGGTCACCTGAATTAAATTCGCCCATGCTTGTCCATTTTAGTTCGCTGATTCCCAAGATGTCGATGTTCAGTCTTGCCATCTCATGTTTGACCACCTCCAGCTTACCTTGATTCATTGATCTTACATTCCAGGTTCCTAAACAATATTGTTCTTTACAGCATCGAATTTTCTTTTCACCACCAGACGCATACACAGCTGAGTGTCCTTTCGGCTTTGCCCCAGCCGCTTCACTCTTTCTGGCGCTACTTGGAAATACAAGGCAGTGATCCATGAAGGGGGGTCTCATAAACTAAATTCCTCTTAAGGATGAAATGGACATCCAACTTGGCTCAAAAACTCTCATAGTTGTGCTTATGGCCCTCTTTAGCAAAGGTAAAGGATTTATTGAAACTGGTAGCTTCTTTTCTCATAGTTATATGATGGGAATTATTTGGTATTGCTGCCTCCTGTTAAGAAGGCAGTTAGCAGAGAAAAAAACAAAAGGCAGAACAGAATGAGCATTTACCAGTCTCACATGCACACAGAGGCTAAAAAGAGACCACACCCTTCTTTAGTGAAAAAAGGTAAGATGGTTTACTCACAGTTTCTTGCATAAAAATGCAGGTACAGCATATAGATTCAGACAAAGTTTGTTCAGTCAATTTCCTTGTGTTCTATAACACTGGCAGAAGAGTGATCAAACATGTATGCTCCCAGGAATGGTGGAAGCTCAGAGAGAAAGAGAGGGGAGAAGAAGTGGCGGGGGGGGGGGGAGAGAGAAGGAAACCACACTGTAGGCAATAGAGATCCTAAGGCTAGCTATGCCCCAAATTCCTATAAACTAACTGCAACACTGCCCCCTTCCTGTAACTTGCAGACAAGGTTGCAATATTCCCAACAGTATAAAGGGGTGAACATACTTGCAGAGATAGGCCATCACTGTGTGGGAGGGAGAGGCCCCCCGCTAGTTCTGTATCCCCTTGTTCCACTCCCTGCTGCTGGCATCAACTTTATTGCTGTGCCTCTTTGCAGCAGACAGCCTTCTCCACCTCAGACCTCTGCTTCTCAGCCTGGCTCCAACTTAGAGTCTGGCCTGCTTCCTCAATCCTTCCTTCTCCGGCAGATAGACAGCCATATGCCATATATAGTGCTGCTGGTCCCTCCAAGCTAATCAGGAGAAATCCAGCATTTACTGGTCAATAGATGGATCCATGGACAATGCCCATATCCAGTCACTGCTGTCTTGGGTTTTTGTTATGCCTGTGCAGAGGAGGACAAGAGAGGAAAAAATGAATGTCTTTGTCTTGTTGCCTTCTTTCAATGTGTGTGTGTATGTGTGTGTGTGGATATGTGCATGTGTGTTTCTGTGTGAGTGAGTGTGTGTGTGTTCGAAGAACCAACTTCACCCCAAATTCTCTCCTCTGTTTGCCTTTTCAGTGCAATAGGGGTAGTTGGTCATGAGGAGCAGACTTAATTTAAATAGCTATTTTTAAAAAGGCTTTTAGCAGCAAGCTCTTCACATGCTGTCTTTGTTGCTACTGTTGTTATTGCTGCTTTTGCTTGTCTTGGTATTTATTTATTCCTACTTTGGCTCAGTCTTCTCCTGAAAGAGGCTCTAAACCCCCCCTGGCAAAGGTGAAGTACAGGCTGAAGGGACAGGATTGCAGCTTGAGATTGACAGGCATATGGTTAAGGAACACCTAATTACTTTGAATGAGTTCTAATCTCCAGGGCCAGATGAACTGCATCCTAGAGTAATAAAAGAACTGGCAGAAGAGCTCTCAGAACCACTGTCTGTTCTCTTTGAGAAATCATGGAGGATGGGTGAAGTGCCAGATGATGGAAGGAAGGCTAATATTGTCCCTGTCTCCAAAAGGGCAAAAAGGAGGAACCTGGGAACTACAGACCAGTCAGTCTGACATCAATCCCTGGGAAAATTCTGGAGCAGATGATAAAGCAATCCATCCGTAAGCACTTGGAAAACAATGCAGTGATTACTCGAAGCCAACATGGATTTGTCAAGATCAAATCCTGCCAGACTAATCTGATCTCATTTTTTGATCAGATCACCTCCCTTGTGGACTGTGGGAATGCTGTGGACATCATATACCTCGACTTCAGCAAAGCTTTCGACAAAGTGCCCATGATATCCTGATGAGCAAACTAGCTCAAAGTGGGCTAGATGAAACAATGATCCGGTGGATCCACAGTTGCTACAGAATCGGACTCAAAGAGTGCTGATCAACCGGATCTTCTCAAACTGGGGAGAGGGAACGAGTGGGATACAGCAGGGCTCAGTCCTGGGCCCAGTGCTCTTCAACATTTTTATTAATGATTTGGAGGAGGAGGTGCAGGGAATGCTGATCAAATTTGCAGATGACACAAATGGGTGGGATAGTTAATACCTTGGAAGACAGAAACAAAATTCAAAGTGATCTTGATAGACTGGAGTGCTGGGCAGAAAACAATAGAATGAAGTTTAATAGGGATAAATGCCAAGTTCTGTACCTAGGAAAAAGAAACCAAATGCACTGTTACAAGATGGGGGATACTTGGCTCAATAATATTACAAATGAGAAGGATCTTGGAATTGTTGTCGATCACAAGCTGAATATGAGCCAACAAAGTGATGTCGCTGCAAAAAAGGCAAATGCTCTTTTGGGCTGCATTAATAGAAGGATAGCTTCCAAATCACATGAAGTACTAGTTCTCTTCTACTCAGCACTGGTTAGGTCTCACCTTGAGTACTGTGCCCAGTTCTGGGCACCACATTTTAAGAAGGATGTAGACAAACTGGAAAAGGTTCAGAGGAGGGCAACAAAGATGATCAGGGGACTGGAAACAAAGCCCTATGAGGAGAGACTGAAAGAACTGGGCATGTTCAACCTTGTTGAGATGAGAAGACTTGAGGAGAGAGATGATAGCGCTCTTCAAGTACTTGAAAGATTGTCACAGAGAGGAAGGCCAGGATCTCTTCTCAGTCATCCTAGAATGCAGGACACAGAATAATGGACTCAAGTTACAGGAAGCCAAATTGCAGCTGAACATCAGGAAAAACTTCCTGACTGTTAGAGCAATACGACAATGGAACCAATTCCCTAGGGAGGTAGTGGGCTCTCCCACACTGGAGGCATTCAAGATGAGGCTGGACAGCCATCTGTCAGGGATGCTTTGACTTGGATTCCTGCATTGAGCAGGGGGTTGGATTCAATGATCTTATAGGCCCCTTCCAACCCTATTCTACGATTTATCACACATTCTGGCCTACTCTAGGCAAGTATTTTCCAGACCAGGGGTGTTTCCAGATAAACAGCTCTTAACTTTGTAATTGTGAAGCTATTTCATTTCCCCCTCTTTAATGGATATTTTTGTGGAAAGAAAAAAAAGATGGAGGAAACAGTGGGAAAACATGGGAGGGGAGGGTTAGAAATGGAAGAAAATGTCATCTGGACCCGCTTTAAAATTCAGTGTTTGAGGCAGGATGCTGGCATGATAAAAGCTTCATCTAGAAGTACCCCAGCTCAGCAGAACCTTTAAAAATGTTCATTTAGGGCACAATCCTATGCATGTTTAGACAGAAAAAGTACAACTCTAAGCATGACTGGCTGGGGAATATTGGGAGTTGTTGTACTTTTTTCTTCTAAACATGCATAGACGTGAGTGTACAACCCTGTCACAAACCATCAGCGGAACAATATGTTTAAAACATAAAACCATTTGCTGCTCTGTCTCAGGCAGCGAAATAGCTTGAGCCAAGGTCCAGGAGGTGGGTATTCATCAGTGTTGCAAGTTTTTACTCTAGTTTGTCAGATTACTAATATGCCATTGACAGTCATATGTGATGGGATTATTTAGTACTGCTACCTATTGTTAGAAAGGTAGCTTGCAGAGAAAAAACAAAAAGGCAAAATGGAATGAGCATTTACCAGTTCCACATGTACACAAGACTAAAAAAGGAAACCACACCTTCCTTTACTGAAGGAAATTAGACAGCTTTACTCACAAATATTCTTGCATATAAATGCAGGTACAGTGTACATTTTCAAAAGGACTTTGTTCAGTTCGTTTCTTTGTGTTCTATAACACTGGCAGGAGACAGAGCGAGAGGACACCATATGCTCCCATCAATGGAGGAGGTCAGAGAGAGAGAGAGAAGGAGAAAGAAGGGGAGGAGCAGGAAACCACATTGTAGGCTATAGAGACCCTAAGGCTAGATATGTCCAAAATTCTCATGCATTAACTAGCTAACTGCAACACTGCCCGCTTCCTGTAACTTGCAGATGACGTTGCACTATTCCCAACAATATGTCCTGATACATTGGTGGCGTTTTCAGTAAGATAAATATATTTCCATGTTTAGGAATATATTTCACTATGAAAACATTTTTTTTCTAAAGTCAAAGTATCTTACCAGTCATACTCACACCTTTACCTTCACATCCTTGTAGCATCCACACCCTTGCAGATGTATCACTCACTCTCTTTCTTTTACGGCACCCCATTGTCATAATTACCAAAGGACTGAATAAAGCTCATGTACAAGGACCATATTTGAAGAGCATATTTGAAATAGTAACTAGATACCGTCACAGCAACCTCTACGTTATGGAAGATGAGGCTATCAAAGGCTAATAGTCATAACAATTATATGTGACTTTCCCTATCAGAGGCAGCATGCGTCTGAATACCAGTTGCTGGGGAACAACATCAGGAGAGAGCTATTACCCTCATTTTCTGCTTTTAAGACGTTTTCCCATAGGCATCTGGTTAGCCACTGTGAGAACCAGGATGCTATATTAGAGATAGGCCTTTGATCTGATCCAGCAGGGCTCTTCTTATGCTCTTCTTATCCAGCCTTCCCCAACGTGGCACCCTCCAGATGTGTTGGACTACAATTCCAACAGTACGTAACTCCTGAATTAGGTCCTCAAGGATGCTGGGAATTATAGTACAACACATCTGGAGGGTGCCAGGTTGGGGAAGGCTGCTCTTACAGAAACACTTTACTCAGTGTTGGCTCCAGATTTTTTAGGGCCCTTGGGCAAGACACCCTCAGTGTGCCCCTCCTTCAGTGAATCTACCTTCTCACCATCATTGTCACCAGCTGCTGTTGCTCCTCAGTCATTCTCCTTCTCATCATTGCTACTACTAGCTTGCTTTTCAGGCAGAGAGCCAGTGAGCAAATGGGCACTACTGCTCCTACTTCTGACCACTTCTGTCATCTGGGCCATAGTGAGAGGCAAGTGAATAAGTATGTTGCAGTGGTGACAAGGAGGAGCAACTCCAGGGGCTTCTTGTCAGTAGGTCCCTGCTGGGGTGTGAGCCCTTGGCAGGTGCCCAACCATGCGTACCCTTGACGCTGGCCCTGACTTTACTTGGAACTAACTTAGGCAGTATTAGGCATGCTGATTCAGTGTGCCTGATACCTGCAAGCCAGAGAGGGACTGTACCAATCCATGTACTGACTCCAACCTCAGTGTGGGTGGCATAACCCAAAACAGAAACCACAGTACGCAATCCTGTATTAACTCCTCAAGAAATAGGCAACATTTCCCCTACTGGGGGATAAGTGCGAAACTAGCCATTAGGGAAGCCATCCTCTGAATGCAGCACTGAGCTGTTCAGAATGATGAAAGGGGTAAACTGTGCTAGGTCAACAACTTCTCTACACTATTTTTTCTATGTTGAGTCAATCACAGTTTAAAAACGAGTTTAGTTTCATCTCCATTTGTGATGGAATAAATTATATGCTGTGGCAGGCATGTGCAGAGTCTTAATGTTTCGTGGGAAATTTTATTAATAGCCATGCTTAGGACTTGAAAACTAGTTTTGCATCCAATATTCTGGAATGTTTTTACTTCACCACAGGTCTGCGGAATGCTCATTCTTGATGAAATTTGGGTTGACAGGTGGCCATAAAAGAGGAGTTTTGGAATATTTCTTATTGGGTGTGTTTCCTATTAAACATGCTCTGTAGTTGTTTAATGTCTAAAATAAATTCTAGATAAATAGAACAAGCCTCTCATTTGTTAAGGAATTTGTGAGACAGAATCTTGCCTAAGTGATCTTGTACCAGGGCAACGGTATTAGTTGCCACGGTGTACCAGCAAGCTATCTTTATGAATACATACAAACATGCAAGGGACAAAGGTGGTATAGGCGTGACTGCTGGTGCAATTGTGTGGCTCAGATGTGGTACGGGAGGAGCATATTTATGGTGACACTAGTACGAAGACCCCTTGTTTTGCCAGTTCAGCACTGGACAAGGAAAACATGGAACACACCGCTTCCCACAGCAACACTGACATTTTAAAACAAATGAAGGGCAGAATCCTATGCATGTGGTAGGATTTTTTTCTGTCTAAACATGAATAGGATTGTGCTCTAATAAGCAAAAAGTAAGTAACTGCAGAGTCTGAGAGGAGCTTGTGCAGGCAGCAGACACAACCCTCAGTAAGAAATGGGAAACACAGGCAGTCACGGGAAAGGGCACCAAGTACTCCCTTCACTGGCACAGCCATTCAAACACTTGCCTCAGAACTGCTCTTCTAAGGACAAGTAGCAACTAAGCAGTAATTAAAGACAGGCTGAAAGACAATGCCACCTGCCCCCCCTCCAGGTAAGTGCATCTGTGAACAAGCCAGCCCATGCAGAGTGAGCCACTCGAGGAGACAAGATTAACACAAACTTTGTGTCCTGGAGCAGGCACTTACGGGCTGGAGACTGCAGTAAGAATGGAAGACAAACACACTAGCGCAGTATTTGTGCTCACTGCTGAATGATGTACAATCTGTCAGAGCAGCCATCTGTTTCAGCTGCAACCAGTGGACTTTGCTGTTACCATGCTTCCTTTCTCTTTCCAGAGGATTATGGAGCACCAGAAGACTTTACATTTTGTTGCAAGAGTTTACTTACAATGCAACAAAAGCCTTAATTCATACTTCCCCAATCTAGTGTCCTCTAGATGTGTTGGTCAACCATTCCCATAATCCCTAGCCAGCAATGACCATGCTGGCTGTGGATGATGGGAGTTGCAGTCCAACACACCTGGAGGGTGCCAGGTTGGGAAAGGCTCCCTCAGTTGATAACTGCTGGCTCTCAGTCTTCATGGCAGCTGCAACCCTAGGAAGCCTCCCCCCACCAACCCTCCATCCATAGAACACAGTAGGCCTATTCAGGTGGTTATTAATTGTTTCCATGGTGAGGCTGTAGGCTTCAGACCTGCCTCTCTACTTCCGACTTTCCCAGTGGAAGATCTGAAGGAGAATTGTCAGCTGAACAAGTCTCTTCCATGTGATCAGGTACCCTGACTATGCAGGGTTCCCAATAATGGGGGAGGAATGTAACACTGTTCAATTTAGCATGTTTACAGTCCCATGTTAGACCTTCTCTCTGAATGCAGGAAAGTCAGGAGGAGGAGGGGGCATGCACAGCCCCATAGACTCTCCACTGATACAAGTAATAATCCATTCTGCTGATACCTGAATAGGACCACTTTTATGTGGTTACAATGGAATGTACACACCCTGCCAAGGAGAAGAAGGGGCTACCATATTTCTTTAATCCAAATATAGCACTTCTTACCATATTTCAGTGAACTATCAGGGATAAATTCAACATCTACCATCCATTCCCAACACGGAAGGTCAGAAAGGCTCCGAAAGCCAGAGGCTGTGGGCTACCTGATAGCCCAGGCAGTGGTGCTACACACTCAGAAGGCAGATGTCCATACTGGGATTGTAATTTGGACACTAAGAGGACTGTCACGACCAACAGGCCATGGTGAATGGTGGGAACATGGCAAAGAAAGGGTCTGGAAATGCTGGATAATAAAACATGTAAAACAAAGTGAGAGGCAGAGTTGAGCATAAAGAGTTGCCCTGTCCTGAAGCTGGTCCACCAATCTAAGTATACCTATTCCTTTGTCTCAGGCAAGATTATTTCTCAGCCAAGTCCACTGAGACTCCTTAATGAGATAACAGGATCTGAACCTGGAACAAGATATATTTTGCCACAGAACTTTCCCAAACTGGGCAATGGATCCAGGGATATGTGCATTGCCCTGAAGGTACAAAGGAAGTGCTACATTCTTTGTCAGGATTACCAAAAGTTAGAAACACAAGCTGCCTAGTGTTTGTAGGTTTGTGATTGTAGAGTTGCCCAATGACAACTTCTCCAGTTACTTTTCCTTTTTTGGATTGCAGAAATAAATTTTTTGGATTGGATGAAACAATCTAACTGTGGCAGATTTGGATGTGGAGAGAGGAAGTGACATCACTTGTCAGGAACAAGATGTGTGTTCAGGATTCAAACTGATTGTCCTGATTTCTAATGCAGCTCAAGACTACAGGTAGAGCATACTGAAGCAGAAGTTGCTTATTGTAACTAGCTTGCTGTGCTGATGTAGAGTGCCATGGCAGCCATTTTAACTAAATCATTGAATCAGGATTTGAAAATGGTAGCTGACCATCCAGATAGGAATTTGGACTCCTTCCTACTTTCTATGCCATCCTAAGAGGTCCAGGGTCATCTCCTGTCGCCAAGAAAGGAAGTTGCTGCACCACATCAGCTATAGCTTCTAACTCCTTCCTTGCAGTGGGGTTCTTGTACTATCAGTCTATAACACAGTGACACTGTTTTGATACATGTAATATGTATGAATGTATCATTAAGAAGCCCACTTTCTGTTCCCCCTGAATCTATATGAGTTTGTTTCTCTCTTATTGATTGACTCTCTCAGACCACCATATTCTAGGTTATATTGTAGTTTAAATAAAGGTCGCTGTTCTGTTGGTGGCTTCATTGGCTTCAGAAAGGTAGTATAGAAATAAATAAATAAATAAATAAATAAATCTCTCCATCTCTCACTGCAGCCAACAGGGCCTGAAGATTTTTCATTTTGCTGCTGACTCAATGAGAAAACATCCCACTACTTAAACTTTATGATACCCTTGTTGATACGTGGATCCAGGAAGATACATATGTAGGTAGTCCAGTGCTCAGAAAAAAATGTTCTTAAAGATAAAGCTCCCTGCTTACCTGGGAACCATGTTGTGAGGGCACATGGTCCTGGTGGGAAGGAAGGGAGCAGCAGAGAGCTGGAGGACCAGAGGGAAGGCTATCACCCTCTGGCTTGCCCATGGCTTGTTAAAGCCAGGCTGCTGCACGGCTTCGGCATCACACAGTCAGGAATCAAACAGATGCACTCAGATCTTAACAGCTTTATTTTTACTTGAAAAAAATAAAGTGGGCTTCTTCAAGGTACACACAAATATATCACAATACCAAATATCCAAATGCCTACAATGATGGCAAATGTTTTCTGTGCCCCCCAAATACCTGTTGAATGTTACTCCAGTTCTAAGTGGGCCTTCAGTAGGTGCAGGAGTATCCGTTAATTGGAGTCCCCTGCAGAAAAATGGGATCTGTTCATAACTGATATTGCCTGCTGAGGTATGAGGTAGCTCTCATATAGCTACCTCATGGAAGGAGAGTTATTGCTAGTGACAAGAAATACGCTATCTCTCTCTCACATCAATAAACTATCCAGTTCTCTTATCTGATTTTATAATTACAATGTAATAATTATAATGAACATGCACAATCTACTTCCTCATTTAACAATAAATAGACTCAAGGCCAAATTATACATGATAGTGTGTTTCCTCAGTTTGGACTGTGGCTGTGGTACTTTTTCTTTTGGGACTCTTTTCCCTCTGTGCTGTTTTCCCAATCTGGATTGCCCCTCCTGGAGCTATGATATGCCTTACCTTGCAGGGCAAAACATTCCCCTTCCTTCAGCACTGGGCCCATTATATGAATTGGGTCCCTCAGAAGCTATATTGAAACATGTGGGTGATCAGATATCCTGTTGTCTTGTCTATTTGCTGAGGTCTACACGTGCAACACAATGAAGTGGTAGACTAAACTGCTCTCGAAACATGAAGCTTGCCACAAGAAGAAAACTAGCACCAAAGGGGTTAGATCTTTTTTCCTTGATGAGTTACTTTTTAATTGCTGGGATTTTTAATGTCTTTTTTTTTTTTTAACATGTTGGAGCTTTCAAAAATATATTGCCCATCTCCAGCCTGAAGTGGTACAGTCCCAAATTCTACCACCTCAGTCTGCCACCACATTCTTTCTCATGTGAAGACCAGGCCTGCCCTGAACAAAGGTTTGAAACCAGTTTGTCTTCATATCTGACAAAGAAGTGAAGCTTTTGAATATCAAGCACATTTGAGATGGGTTCTGGTTCAGGGTTGCTGAGCCCCAAGGCTTTTAAAGAGCAGGGCACACAGACAGGCTGCATGGAATAGATGACTACATGGGCTAGGAATGTATGAAAGATGGGGGGATTTCAGAAATCTGTCTGGGAGATTTTATAAAGGCCAGGGGAAGGGGACCGTTGCTCTGGTTCTGTCTGGGAGATGCACAGATTGTGCTGTGTACTGTTTCTCTTCAACTTTTACACGTTCACATCAGTATATCACAATGTACATTTCCAGCTCAGCTCATAAGGAAGCTACAGGAAAGGTTCCCCAGGGACTTGGCCAAAAAGACCAACACTGCTCTCTACTCAAGAAACATCTATCATTCAAATAAAGAAGAATATGGGAATAATATATTTATAATATTATTTATGAGTTGACCTTTGGCCTAAAAAGAATTCTCAAGGCAACATACCAATTAAAACATATTAAACAATACCATAATAAATAAATATCATAATAAATAAATTAAAAACAGGAGAAAAATCATGATGTAAAAACAGAGAACAGAATCAACATTTAAAATCATTCACATGCCAGGTGGGGAAAAAAGTGAAATGACACACAAGTAAACCAGATGATATGCAACTTTCTCTTAACTGCATTTCCTCCAAAGCAATATACCATTGATTTCAAGGGGGTTTACTTCCAAGTAAGGGTGTGCTGGACTGTGGCCTATTCAGGAAGAGTTACTTCCAGGCCTGGGCTGTCTTTGTACGAAATACAGCACTTTGTTGTTGTTGCAGTGAGCTTTACTCTCTTTCCATTAAGAGGAACGTAGCACTGCTGTAACCTCAGTAGCAGACACAGCTACAGTGTTTGCTAGGAAAGGGTTAACAGCCTGGGAGTGTACTTGGAATCCAGGTTTGTTTACCAGCCAGTTTCTCTCCGGCTCAACAGGTTACTGCTGCCACTGCAGTGTTCTCAGCGACTGGAATCTAGGTGGGGCGCTCCCCTCCCCCGGAGCTTTTCTGCTGATTAAAAAGCAGGGAGCTCCCTCACTCGCCTCTCACACGCACAAGCACAGCCTAAGGAAGCCTCCTTGAAGAAAACCCCGTCTGTCTCTCTCGGGCTTGTTCGCCCATCTTCTCCTGAAGGTTGTCTGCACAGAATGGTCCGGTGTGTTTTGGCCTGCTGGAGGTGCCGATGGCTTCTGCCCCTTCTCCTGGGCTTAGCCATCATCCTGGGCATAATTGCATTGGCTGGCAGGGGATGGTTGGAGTCGGCTGAAGAACCGTACGTGCGCAAAGCATCGCTGTGGTGGGACTGCTACAAGGAAAATCCCAATGACTACAACTGGATGTGCAATTCTCTTATGGACTACAGTAAGTATTTGCAATTGGTGGGTGTCCATGTTTGGTTTCTAGCGCCAGACTCTGAAGTCTAAATTAATCAGTCCCAATTTCTGACCTCAGAGATATTAATGTGGATTAGAGTGAACCCATCATATGTAAGCAGGAGTTCCACGTTCTGCTTGTGTGCGAAAAACATAATTAAGGGCACAACCCTATGCATGTTTAAACAGGGAAAAAAGTCCTACAACTCCCAGCGTGCCCCAGGCCTGGGGCATGCTGGGAGTTGTAGGACTTTTTTTCCTGTCTAAACAAGCATAGGGTTGCGTCCTAAAGTGGGTTAATTGGTGCTGAAATGGATTTGAGTACGCGACATATTGTCCAAAGGTCACACTCGCTAATATTGAATACTGTACGCTTTTAGAACTGAGGAAGGTCTATGTATGGTCTGAGCCTAGGCCTCGAGTTGTGGGAAGCATTTACCTATTTGTGGGCGTTAGCTAAAAAACTGCTATTGGCAAAAACTATCATTGCCCAGAACTGTAAAAGAAAGTTTGTGATCCATTGAGCCCAGATAATGAATTATTCAGAAAAGACAGATATCAGACTTGGCCGGCATTAAAAGGCAGAGGAAAGGCAGCAGGAGCTGGGTGGTGAGGAAGAGGCAAACATAACAAAGCCACAGAGAGAGAGAGTGAGACAGTGGAAGAGGCAAGGATAATAATTAAACAGTAAGGCCTTTGCTTTCTGATTGCTCAATTAAGCGTTCTGATGTGTACTGAGAACTTTGCTGCAACAACAATAGAGGAGAACATGATTCATTTAGGCTAGTAATCCCTTTTGCTTCAAAGGGCCTGGATTAGACTGTTGGCTGCCACTCCCTTTACCCCATGGAACTTTTTTATTTTGAGCAGACATGTCCACCAGCGTTTTAAATGCACAAAGGTACATGGCATGACAGTGATAGCTGTATGACGGAAGAAGAGCTTCGAAGTGCCTGAGGCTGCTAAATAATTTTTGTAGTATGATTTTTGGTATATGTTTTCTAGTGCAATTTCCAGGCAGTTTCTCATTAAGAGATTCTAAATGTGCACATTTTTGTTGCACATACTATCTTACTCCTCCCGGTCACTAAAATATCTAGAGTGTCATACTTGGACTCTGTACAATGTACACTGATCATGCTAAAAGTGTTCAGAAAAAAGTAGAATCCAGCATTCAGGGAAGTCAAGGTGTGTGCTGTCAGTTGAATATGTAAAAATAGAAGGCAAGCTTTAGCATTGGCTATAAATGTAGTACATGCCAGCAATCTGTATACATAGGCCCAATCCAGAGAGCTACTTTATTAGTGACTGAGGCCATGTGTATACCTTGTGGAGACTTCTTCCTTTCTTTTTTGAACACCAGACTCCCATACCATTTCACAAGTTGCTTTTAAAAATCTTGTAAATTTCCACTGTGGCTGGCCATGTAAGGTTGGGCTACTGTGCAATTCACATGAAGAATCCCACAGGTGGGTGTAGAGCTCTTGTGGATTTTTGAATTGTGACCACAAGGGGAAGAATTGCAATGTTTAGCATGCTTACATTTAGGGCAAACAAAAAATATGTTTTAATGTAGACTGTATCAGCCTTTGTGTGATATGTTAGTTCTTTGGGCCACACTGTGTCTGGAGAGCTAACATAATAACAGAGAGTACTTGGGTATTTAGGAAGAGAGAAATCTTAATGCTACTCAGTACGTCATTTAAAATATAATTCTTATCTGTTTCGGATTGGACATTAATGATTACCCCCCTCTAACTTTAAAAAGTCAAACTGGAGATGAAATACGCAGTTAAGTATTTTAAAAATTGGCTGTAATGTTGGGGCTTAAATCCCATGCTATCCCTTGCAAATGTCTCTGCACTCCTCCATAAAAAAATGAGGTATTTTAAAAACTTTTTATTTCTTAAGGTGTATGGAAATCTTAAATGCCTAATTTAATACAAGATTGTTTAATGAGCAATCAGAAGCAGGGTTTCGAACCTTTCCACAAACTACATATACTTCTGAAGAGCCTTATTGATTACATTCTGGTCCCTCAAACAGGATCTATACACAGTTCTTCCTTATACCCACTGAAAATTGTTGTTGTGGGGGAGGAGAATAGGGAAGGCCTGAACCTTTATATGGGGGAAAAACAAGGAATAATCTTGTGGCATCTTAAAGACTAGGGGTGCTTCCAGACGAGGCTTTTATTGTGTAAATGCGCTGCCTCGTTCATGGAATTTTACAGGGGTTCTAGATGTCGTTGTCTTCAGTTTGTAGTCCTCTTGTATTTCCCACCACTTCTTCTGTCTTTTTTCTTACTAGAAAAAAATTAAGTAAGGAAAGATGGAATAGCTGTGCAATGCCTTTTGATTGCTAGTTCTAAGAGCCCTCCATCTGAAAGCCCCCTAACATGTTTATTTTGGCATAAATTCTTATATGGCAGTATATACTTCTGTGCTGTGAGTCACTGCTCATAATAAGATAATAATAAGCACATAAGAATGAGTCCAGGTGTCCCCTTATTCTCACCCCTTCCCAAAGAGGTGATTAACACTTTCTGTGGGGCTCAAATTTCCTGCCTCTGGAAATAAGTAAGGCTAGGCAAAAACACAATGGCTTTGATCCAGAGATCAAAGATCCCTTCCTTTGCAAAACTGTGCATCTCTCAAAAGCCCTCTTCATGTGTTCAGGGTAGATATTTGGCTATTAAATCTATGCATCAGCACTTGTTGTAAATAAAATAAAGGATAGTCTAGAGAAGCAAGAGATTTTAGTAAACATAGATGACTCTTTGCATTGTACTGTTTTGTTGCAAAGGTTTTTGATCACTGCTGCATTTTAATTCTAGAGTGTGCCCCACAGCCTAGCTGGGCATGGAGGCTACTGCAAACTTTATTGCAGCATCTTACTTGTATGAGAGCCTCATTTATCTTTAAGTTGCAATTATATTCAGTAATGAGGGTTTATCTGTTTTATAATTTACTTCAGTAATTTGTCTGTAATCATATCCTGAGACAGTTTTCATTCATTTTAAAGAACTGAGCTGGGTTAAAACTTTTTAATAGGAAAATTACTATTTTACTATAGAGGATACTGAACAATAGTTGCTCTTTTGGAAAGAGTCATTGTAGTATATATGTTTTTAAAGGCATCTGTGAAGAAGTCCAGCTACTGTCATGCCACAGCCAACCTAGGCTTTCCCATTTCTTTTGCTACCACTTCCCAATTAACCCTAACTCTTGGGCAGGAAGAACTGCAAACATTGTAGATTAATTTCAGTCCAGGCCAAGAGCAGCTCCTTGTTACTGTAAGGTAGCCTTTTGCTCATCCACCCTTCTGTTCTCTTAAGGATACTTCCAGCTGGAAAGCTCCTAGGCTAGCACTACCAGTGAAAAGGCACTGTGCAGCTATTCCATCGTTTTCTTAGCAGACTTTCTGCAGTTAGAGAAAAGATGGAAGGAGCGGTGGGAAAATACAGGAGGGTTATGAGTTCAAGATGACAACACCTGGGCCCCCTGTAAAAATCTGTGGGCAGTGGCACCATAAAAGCCTTGTTTGGAAGCGCTCTAGGTCCATCAAGTAGCATAAACCATCAGCCAGGCTTGTGGGGAGAGTTACTCTTTGGGATGTCAAGGGACTTGTGCAAACCTACATTCCAAATTAAGTTTTATTAAGATTAGGGATGGAGATACAATGGAAGAGGGGGAAACATGGACAGCTAGCATAAAAGAAACACAACTTTTTACTTTCTAAACTAGACCGTATCATAAGGGAATCTTAAACTTATTGCAAGGTTCACCCCTGATGTCCATAAGATAACAATATTTCATAGGGAATAATTTCCATTTTGCACCTTGTGGAATCAGGGAAGGAGAGCTGATGGGGTAGTTGGGGCTGGCTAGACCTCTAGGGGCTGAATTTTGACACTTGAAGATGACATACGCAGACGAGTCCCTGGGATATAGCTGACAACTCAGGAAGGTGGAAGCAAAAGGTGAGGACTGGAAGATATTTGCAAGCTACTCCATGTAGACAGAATCCGCATGGGGGAATTCCTGTCTGTATGTATGGAGGATGCTTGAAATGTGATAGGTATGTTGCTGTGAAACGGGGAAGCTATTCTACATTTGCCTTGCTTCACAGCACCTTTATTATGTATGGAGGACATTGGCTTAGTTTTAGAGATATTTCTTTCCAAAGAAGGGCAATTTCTGTTGGGAACTGGATTTGAGTTAAATCTGTGTAGATCCTTAGTAGTTTGCTACTTGCAAACTAATCACATCAAGTGGCCTAGCTAAGATTGATTTGTCACAATAAACCAGTTGGTCTGTACGACTGCCACAGAACCTCAGGATTTCCAGACTAACATTACTTGCCATCAATTTTGAACAGGTTTTGTTTCTAAAATGTGGTAATGAACGTAGTGTGAAACAAACGATTAGTCACTGCACACAATGTTGGTGGTGTAAAAACGGGTTCTACTTAAAAGCTGTACATAACTCATACTCTACTGTTACTCCACCCGTCCCGATGATAAGCAAGCTAACGTAAAGCTTTCAAGAAAGATTATTCGTTAATGCAAACCATCATTGGCTTCTGATTCTTTTTCAAGTTAGTACTTGTTAAGTATGAATGTTGCAGAGAGTAGGAGAAAGAACCACACCTTTAATATGGATGGGGAAGGGAATCCTCTGCTTGGAATGTTTTCTAAACTGCCAACTTCTTGATTCAGATTTGTCTGAGAACCAAATTAGACGTAACATGGCATCATGTGTGTCTTCTTAAAATTGTTTCGTAATGAAAATCAGCCCTAGGAAACTGAGTTTTATTGAAGCGGTGTTGGGGGAGGGGGCATGATGAGTGAAAGACAGTGCTCTATTCCCCTCTGGCTGTTTCCCCCTCTCAATTACCTCCCCTTATGAAAAATACATTTTTTTCCAAGCAACTGGGGCAGGGTAATTTTGAAGGGAAATATGGTCAGAGGAGAAAGGGTAACATAGCTTCTCCCCCATCCCGTTTCTCCATTCAAGTTGGGGGAAGAAAGTTTGTTGTGCCAGGCTAATGCGAACCAGGATTTTAAAAGCTGTGTTAAACCTTGGTTAAAATCTTGGTTATGGAGTCTGGTTACTGTTGGCCATGGTTTAGGGAGTGGGAGTATTATGTATACACTGGTTCATAAGACCTTCCTAGATGATGCTTTAATTGTGCAATCACTGTATAGTTCATTGTTTTTTCTAGCAAGCATAGTTAACTGTAACAAGTTGCTCCTGAGACTTTTCCTCCCAGTTAGAATGGCCATTGCAGCTTGGATTGCTTGTGGTTGCACAAAGTTGTGAGCACCTGCTTACTAGTGTTTCTGACATTAGTGACCAACACAATCCTCTCCCTGTGCTAGTGTCATTTCCGAAGAAGCTGAGTGGTCCTGCTGTACCACTCTACGATGTGCTTGTATAGCACTGGTGCCATAGTATTGAGGGTTCCCCCCTCTTTTTAGCACCTGTGTGGGCAGGAGGGAAGGTTTAAACTTTCCCTAACTGAGCATACTGGTCCCAGTCTGGATCAGGGTCCCATGCACTTACTTGAAGGTAAAAATAGAAGGATCATCCACACACTACATATTTAACATAGCATGTAGTTAGGCTCTCGGACTCTTAGGTTCTCAGGAGCTGGCAGTGTAGGAGGGAAGTCATTTCAGTCAACTGAGCCAATATGAGGTCTCTCCATCTTGTCTGCTGCCATTCTACAAGGCAAGCACACTCTGCTCCCATCTTCAGGAGAACAAATCCATTCTGAGAAACTGCCAGTCCAGAACTGAGCATCTGGTTGCTATGAACATCTTTACATGACAAGCAAGACCAGACTCCCGGGGTGGGGTGGGTGTGAGCTATGATAGTAGGGCCATTGTAAGGTTGTGCAAAATAGCAAAAAGTAAATAAGTTACATGTGAATAGCATTTGAACAAGTGATTTTGCAGTTATTGGCTGAAATAGTGGAAGCCCAGAACAGGTTTTTATCCTATTCTATTGGGTAGAATAGTGTCTGGCCTGCACATTTTTCTTTATCTAGAGACTTGGGTCTTGTGCTTATGAAATCTGGAAACCCAAGGAAAGGGCATGAAATATCTGATCAGGAGAAGTCCCGACATTCCACTGTCTGGGTCTACAGCCCTGTTAGATGTATCAATGGGGCTGACAGTACTGTGTGCCCAGTTCTTTAGTTCAGCAGAATATCCTGGCCCAAATCTAGTTGGTGTAAGAGATTTTGGTCCTGGACACAGATGCATATCCTCAAATGCATCGCCAGATGCACCTAGACAGTTGAGTGGGGTCAAGAGAAGCAGCATCTCGATGCTTAATAACAATATTTAAAAAATCATTTTATGCGGTCTGTTCTGAGCTGTCTTCTTCTGGAGCTATATTCAACATCTTCCTAGAAGTTTAAAGCATCTCTATATGCTTTTAAGGACAGGGTCTTAATAAAGAAGAAAGAGATCAAAAAAAGATATGATATATATCAGTGCCTAACTGTATATAATTTTTCCCCTCTTCTCCCTCCCCTTCTTTTTCTTCTTCTTCAAAGGTTGGGGCAAGGCTGCTGCTGCTACATACCTTGTTGGCTTTGTCATCATCTGTATCTGTTTTTGCCTAGCAGTTATAGCATTTTCCATTGAAATACTACGGTTTAACTTTGTTCGAGGAATTGGAGGCTTGCTCTTCGTTGCTGGTGAGTCTGCAACTAAAACAGACTGATTTTATTGTCACTTTCCCAAAATGTTTCCTTCCTTTCCAAACTGTTGCCCTACAGAAGATTATATTCTCATTTCAAAAATTAACTAACTTGTTTTAATCCAGAAGTAGTCAAGATGATCATAATTAAGAATGTATACCTGAGATTTGTAACAGCGCACATACATACTCACTTTTTTTTTTTTTTAAAGCTACTGAATTTCCATCAGCCTTTAGTTTAAATTTGTCTTACAATCTCTACTAGTCTGAGATGCTGACCCATAGAACTCATGATGATCATTTTGCATGTTAAGAAGTCGCTGGCAAATTGCTGCATGTGTGTCTTTCTAGGCTTGTTCATATTTGCAAACTGGCTGCCATTTCCTCTAAAAGATCTCTCTGGACTATCTATTGGTAAAGGAAAGGACTATGTGAAAAATTGCTACATGTGTTTGGTATGCTGCATTGCCTGGGACTGCAGTGGGCATTTTTGAAGCTGCTACAGCTGCAGAGGTAGCAGTAGAAGTAATACGTGTAACTGGTTCCCTGCAAACTCACACAGAGTATAAAACTAATTGCAGCAAACGTGACTGTATGCAAAACATAGTGGCTGCCTAACTAGATGCTTCCCATTGCCGTGTGCTTCGCTATGCTCATTTCTGTCCCTTGGCTAGATCAGGGGTGGGCAGAAGGAAGACCACAGTCCACTGGTGAACCACTGGCCGGTTTCTGATGACTCTTTTGCTGTAGAATTCTTGCAAAGAGTGCTGGACCAGTGCAGGGCTGTTGTTGGCACCTGGCATCCTTGAGTGGCTGCCAGTGCCACACCACCTTGATGAGACCCATCACTGATGCCACTAATGCTGGAGCCCAGCATTGAATTTTTTTTCTAGCCCCGTACTCCGAGCAACGCTATGTGACTGGGTCTGGTCACCATTTGAATGTCCCGCAGTGCTACAGAGCAAAGCTATGAGGGGCCATTGTGGGAAATTAAAATGGCAACAAGACCTAGGCTCCAAAGGATTCTTGGAATTGATCCCTGCCATCGCCAAATAAGCCCACCAGGGCCCACTAAAAGCAGATGTGGTCCATTAGAGGGCACATTGCTCAGGGGCCCCTCAAACCTGGAGCTGGCTGTGGAACTTGATCTGATCTAACAAAGGTGAGTACTTAGGTTCTTAAGCAAAGGTGAGTGCTCAGGATTAGGGATGTACAGATTGTGTCTGTGTTTCGCAGATTGCAAGGTGCCTTTCATTCCATCGTCCGCTCATCGACAGAATCAGATTTTTGTTCTCCAAATCTGTGCAAATTTGCTTTCATGCAAATGTGCATTTGCACAAATCCGCACGAGCAAAAATGCACAAATTCCCCCCCCCCCACCAATGCGCATTTTCACGCTTTAGCCTATGGGGGAAATGAGCATTTTTGGCCAGATTTTTTAAATTTTGTGTGTTTTGCTCTGACAAAATTTGCACAAAATTTGGGGAAGTTCAAAAAGCAGTCCGGAAGTCTGCAGAATCCCCCTGGCAGAAGGAACACTGGTCCAATGCAGAACCTGCAGGTAGGATTCATGAAAATCCAAACTCATTTGGTTCCATTGCGGATTTCTCCGACATCCCTACTCAGGATGCACAGATTAGTTTGCTTTAAGAGAGCTCCTGAGTGTGCACTGTTACTTTGTAAATTTATAATGCAGTGAGATTCTACTAAAAAAAGTAGATCACACAAGACTGAAGTCAGTTCACCCTCTTAGATTGTACCCATGCCACAGGAGTTGACTGTCCATCCTTGTTCCTGCTTTTTTGTACCCAAATCATAGGGCCCAGGGCAAAGACACAACAGAGTGCTGTTGTTTGTGTTTTTATCTGGCAGCAGTTACACCCAGGAGTAGACTTTCTCTAACTTGGAGGAAGAAGGCTAATCCCAACCTCCCTCAGCTTCATTCTCACCCTAAGACGTGTTGCATCTTCTGAAGTAATCCATAGAGTTTGCTTTTCTAATAACTCACTCTGCCTTGCCCAGGACAAGTTCTACCTTTCTATGCAGACTACTTCAATATGTATTTAATTGCAATTCCAAAAATCTAGTCCAGTTCTTCACCTGAAAGAGGACATAATGGTTGCATATCACACGAGGAGATTATGGGGTTAAAGAGTGTAACTCGTGTGTGTACATAAAATTGTTTAAAGTAATTATTGGTATTATGTATGGTATCCTATACTGCCACTGCAGCTCTCCTAGATGAGTTGCACTGGCCGGACCCACCACTAGCTCAACAGGAACTATCAGTTCCTAAAGTAACCCCAGAAATTAGCAGAAATGCTCATTTCTAGAACAGAACAAATCAGCAGAGCTCCCTTCTGAGAACTCCACTGCCCTGTTCCAGAAATGAGTGTTTCTGCTTGTTTCAGGAACTGTTGGCTTCCTGTTGGGCTAGCAGTAGTTCCGCCTAGTGCACTGTAGCATAGGATACTGCCCTTAATTTCTAGTGAGGAAAAGCTAATAGAGACTGATATGCAAACCAAATACTGAGCTGAAAACCCACTACATAATCTGCTCTTGGAATATATTGTTGATGACTCCAGAATATCCTTGTTGGTGTGCCAAATCAATGGGTAATTGTAGGAGTTATTCATTAAACATGAGCATTGCTCCAAATGCCTGTGCAGGAGAAAATGTTGTTAATTTAACCCCTAATTGTTTTTCTTCTCTCTGTTTGCATTCAGCTGCTTTCCAGATTTTAGGCTTGGTCATCTATCCAGTGATGTTCACCGAAGACATTCGATTGACAGGAAGTAACATGTTCAGTTGGGCCTATGGCTTTGGTTGGGCAAGCACTGTTATTGTAATAGGCTGTGCGTTCTTTTTCTGCTGCCTTCCCAACTGGGAAGATGAAGTTCTGGGTAACATAAAACCCTACATGTATAATGGTGGCATGGAACATGTGTGATGCAGAGTTAGTAGAAAATATTGTTTTGAGGGAATAAAGCAATATTGTTTCTGCTCTATGGGAAAAATCAATACTTATATTGCCATCTGAATTACTAGTTTTGTTCTACTAATAAAGCCACAAAATTCCACAGTTTCTTTTTAGACCTATACCCATTTTCAGATCTGGCAGTAGTATTACACAGAAGAAATTGCATTCTGTATTTTGATAGTTAAATATGGGCTTCCCTTAATAACTTTTGCTTACATAGGAAACAAAGGTATTGGCATAGTTTGTTCCTATATGCTGATGTTTTATTGAGTAAATAAAACAAGAATAATATTTTTAATACTTTTTACAGCATAAGACCAATGCACCTCTTAAATTTGTTTTTAGGTCTGTAGTTCAGGATCCTTATCCAATAATATTGCTCTGAAGTGGCTTTTATAAAAACTAAAACCAGTTAGAACAAAGCAATGTATATGAGAACACTTCTGGAAAAGCACAAAATAAATATCTGTACATTCAACATGCAAACGTCTAAGCACTGTTTCCTTCTCAAATCCTATTAGCATCAGTTGGACTTAAAGTAGAGCAATTCTTGGGGGACTGCAGCCAAAATGACTACTACACTCAACTAGTTACTGCTTACTGTACAGTCAATTCCAAGTATGAGGCTTCCAGCATTTTGTAAGTGCAGGTATAACATGTATTGGCAGGTCGTGGTAATGAATTCAGTACACAAATCCCTCCAAATTGTCAATATATTTCCAAACACTGTAATGTATTTAGTATTTTTCACAACTGAGAAATTTTAAATTTTAGGTTTTCAAAGCATGCTGAATTTAAATGCTATAAGTACTAATAGACAGCATTTAAGAAACACCACTTTGAATATATCATTAACAAAATTATCATGATTAGAAACCTTGATTGGAATATGTGTATATTTTAATTTACATTAAAATATTTTAGCATACAAAATCTACACTTATTACCATTATTTGAATTAAAATGTGTTACTTAGAAGAGCTTAGTATGTCAAATGCTATTGTTTTATATCTTTGTATAGAGTTTTTTTGTATTTGCGGAAATCTTGTATATTGCAATTTAGGGTGCAGTCCTACGCGTGTTTAGACAGAAAGATATCCTACAACTCCCAGCATCTCCCCAGCCAGCATAGTTGACTGGAAAATTCTGGGAGTTGTGGGGTTTTTCTGTCTAAAATGCATAGGATTGTTCCCTTATACTCTCACAAGTAGCTATTTTGTGTGTTTATAATTCTCATTGTCTAAAAGAATTGATCCACTGTTATATTACTTGATTAATAAAGGTTGATAAATTCCTCATGGAAATCTGCATTGATTTCAATAGTTTTAAATGTGTTGGATTTATTAGAAATTAAAAGTTGCATTATAGAAAAAGTTAGGTCACAATCCAGCATTGTGTAAAACATACTGTATACCATGTAACTTAATTGTATATTAAAACAGTTGGACCACATGAGATAGCAACACACAAAACAAGAACATAACATTTTTTTCAAAAGTTTGAAATATCTGTTGTGATTTGTAAATGTTTGTACTTATCAAAACTTAGTAGTTTTTCAAAGTCTGAAAACCTATACCCACTTATCCAGAGGCAAGCCTCACTGAACTGAATGGGACTTACTTCTGGGTAAACATGCATAGGATTACACTTATAATAGAGAAAAAATGTAAATGGAAGAAACTTTTGTAGAGGAAAGAAATCTCAACAAGGAGAGTAGGAATTAGCATGGCTAATTTGATAGTTCACAGAAGATCATTTTCTGGCAAACCCATACAGAAGCCTGTCAACCTCACTTTTAAAAATCTACACAATCATGTTGGCATGTGAAAGGTCCAGAGAAAGTCCAGCTCCTGCTAATTTTGAGCTGCTTCAGTCCACGATAAGCCAGCAGCATGCACCTCCAAAGACTAAATCCAGACTCTAGACCACCACAATACCACCGTAAGTTTGAGTTAGTGGAGGCATCCCAAAAGAGGAATCCAAGTTCATATCAGCCCATAGATGTTCATGCAAATATTAGTGCAGGGACAGGCAACTTGCGCCCCCCCCCAGATGTTTTGGCCTACAACTCTCATCAGTCCTAGCCAAAATCACCAAGGGTGAGGGATGGTGGAGCTTGTAGGCCAAAATATCTGGAGGGTCACAAGATGGTCACCCCTGTACTAGTGGCTTGGCATAGGCTGAAACAGCAGTAAGCGCAATCCTGTCTGGGTAGGCGGCTGCCTCCGAACTCGGAGGCGACCACCTATCCAATGCAGGGCAGGAGAAGTGCCGAGGGGATCGTCCCGTCCACGCTTCAGCTGCCCTGCATTTACGGCTAGACAGCCGAAATCGTCTGTCTAGATGTGGGACCTCAGAGCACAGGAAATGGCAGCCGGATGACACAGAGGATGTGTTGTACCAGCATTTCTGACTTCCCTGCCTCAACAACCCCCCAGGAACGCCCTGTTTTTTCCAACTCCCCACTCCTCTTCCGAGTGTGGGGCCGTTCCACGCTGCCTATGAGGCAGTGCAGGAGGGGGTGGAGGTCGGTTCTCAGGGAACCGCTCTTATAGGCTTTTCCTGCTGGCAGCTACATACTTAAATGGATGTTTAAATCAGCTCTTAAGATCTTGATCTTTTTGGTAAATGATTAAAGACTAACTCTCTGGGGGAAATTCTGTTGAAGATTACACACACGCACACACACACCATCTAGAACACTTGCCTTGCAAAAACAGTTAAGTGAATGGTGGGTTGGAAATGAGCACACCTCTTATAGTTGGAAATTCCTATGGCTTTTCATAATAAGACTCACACACAGGAAATGTTAGGGAGTGGAGGCTATCTTCCACTTGCCATAAGCTGTGATGTATTATTTATATATCCTCCACTTTGTACCCCTCAGTTCCTACAACCATTACTTCCCCCTTACAAACCATTATTTCCACCTTCTATTTTAAGAGCCCCAATCTTCTTTCCTCAGTGAACACTCCCAGCGGGAATAAAAGTTTTACATTCTACAAAATGCTTCTAAAAGAAAAATGTTTGGGATATTTTTAGGCCATGTAATTTGATATTTTGGTACAGAATGATGGGTCCCTTGCTTAATGGCTTACATTCAGATGTTTAAGAGCAAGCAGTTAAGAATACAGGAATTACTAACTGATGGGATGTTTAAAACATTGTATGAACTTCAGTTAAATAAACATTTTTTATACATTCAAATGGGAGTGCTTTATTCAGAAACTACGTGTATACCTGTTATTGCAGGAGAAGGGTGGAAGAAACATATTCTGGATGCAATCTTTAGAGATTGCCGCTTGATAGACAGAGATCTGAGTCCTCTGTCTATCCTATGCCCTGCCGGGATGGGAGAAGCCAAAGAAGACAACAGGAGGATGGAAGTGAAAACGCCTCCCATTCCGCCTTTTCCTTACATTTACAGCTAGATGACTCTTGGCTCATCTTGCTGACTTACCTCTTGGTGGGAGGGATGGGTGATGAAGGGAATTTAGGATCTTCCAGATCCTGGCCTCTCCTTCTCCCTTGTAAGACAAGTGGCAGGGGGAGCGTGGGGGGAAAATCCACAATCAGATCTTCTCTGTGTCTGCCTATGGCTGTGGAGGAGATCTGCACCATCCTATGGCTCCCCAGATGCTGCCTGAAAACTACAGGATTGCTCTGCCCAAGAATAAATAGCTTTTAACTTCTTTTTGCAAAGAAATGTTTAAAACTGTTTAAAATCATTCACTTATATGGAGAAACATTGTGTGTGTTCTCTCCACATATGTCACCAAATGTGGAAAAACCACATAGATTCTCCCTCCACTGTTCCCTTTTTTAAACTTTTAGACTTGGGTCTATGCAGCTCCCTGCCACAAGGCGGTTTCAATTATAAAAGCTTTAGGGCACAGTCTTATGGTTCCAGGGACCATAGGATTTTTCTGAGCTCCCGCTCCAAGGCTGTAGACGCCACTACCACTTTGGAAGGGGAAATCTGAATGGGGAGTGTTTCCCCCCTCCCCTGCAGCACCGAGCTCCGAGGATGCAAATGAGAAGGAAGGGGACAGGGAAGGGAGGTGCCACAGAATCCTAGTCTCCAAGCTCCTGTCTCTGTGCCCTTCCCCATGACTCCACTAGACATGCTCAAGTGTGTCCAGTGAAAAAAACACCAGAAACGGAGAGGCGAGGATCACTTCTGTTGCTCCTTCTGTTCTGCCCAGCATTGGAGCACTCCTTTGGGAAGTGTAGGGTTGAGCCCTTAAACATTGCCATCAAAAATGAAAACCTCTGTATCTTTTAGAAAACCAGTGGCCTGGTTCCTATGGCATAGGCATGGGATGGACATTATCACTACAAACAAGATGAACAAAACTAAAATATTTATTAAGGGAGTTATTTACTTAAGGGGATAAACCCACTCTTTAAACAATAGATTAAGGGAGCAGTCCTATGGGGATAGGTGGCCTCCTCTGAACTTGGAGGCGATCGCCTATCCAATGCAGGGCAGGTGGAGTGCAGAGGGGATCTTTGTCTCCATACTCTGGCCACCCTGCATTTGTGGCTAGATGGCCAATTTCAGTTGTCTAGCTGCAGCATGTCGGAGTGGGGGGGGGGGCAGCCAGGTGATGCGTAGGGTGTACCGGCCCTTCTGAGGTTCTCCGCCCCCGGGAACGCCCCCTTTCCTCCCGCTCCATGCTGCTCTTATGAGTGTGGAGCCTGGGACAATCTGTGCCACCTACAAGGTGGCAGGGGAGGGGGCAGGCAGGTGGTTTTCTGGGAATTGACCTTGGAGTGCGGGCTCTGAGGTTGGTTCCCAAAAACTGAATAATCCAATGGCTGTCCAGCCGCCGTGTAGCAGCCATAAGATTGTGCCGTAAGATTGTATAAATCTACTTAAATATACTTGATTACTTATCCTAATTGGGAAGAGAGTCTTCCCAGCTAAATAAGCTCTCAATAGCTTTTCTGTCAGACCACACTTCCCTAAACACCACAGCCAATCACTCACAACTAGGAGCATGATGTACAGTAGACTTCCTCTGCCTCCTGCTTTTCCTGTTGCCACTGGCTTTTAGGATGTTTCTGTTTCAAGGACTACTTGCTGAAGTTTCCCCTGGTCAGGCCTCTGGCTGAGATCTTTTGAGATAAGTTCTGCTACCTGCTTGAAGCTACACCATGGCCTCCTGTCCTCCTCAGTAAACAGCTCATCTTCCAGTAGGGTTCTCATTGGGCTTTTCCACACAAGACTGTTAATCCACTGCATCTACTTTTGGTTCTGTCGCAGAATTGAGATCTGAGCACTACATGAGGAACGTTTCCTTTCCAGCTTTCCCACTACATAACCTTTAGGTGGCACTGTGGTATAGTGGAATAGCGCAAATACACAAGAGGAAATTGCACTTTCTTTTACCCATATAAATAATATCCCTGTTCTAAAAAAAAACAACTCGCAGAAAGTGCTGTTTACAAACAGAAGTGAAACTGGAGGGTCATGACTAAAGAACCTCTAAACAACTGTGAGTAGGGAATGACGAGAGCACAACAAATGCCTTATGTAGAAAAGCTTAATTCAGACTGACTCAAAGGCTTTCTTCTTCCTCAGCTCTTCCCAAAGACCAAAACAAGTTTATTAGGCAATCAATTACAGCTTATAACCTATAGTTTCCTTTCAGGTCATATACATAAGTAACCTCAGCTCTTCTCTCTTCAGCCATTAACTGTCCTCCTATCTGTAACTTACTTTAAAAAAAAACCCTGGCCAGAACATCTGATGAGTCATGTTCCTCATGGAATTTTGAACTGCCAATCGTGGTTGCTTACCCCCTTGACCAATCCGAACAAAGCTAGCTTCTCTCCCTAGTCATGTTCAAACTCATCTTGACACCTCCCATCCTTACCAGTTGTAACCAAGGCGGCCACAACTGTTTTAGGCCCCATGCAGAATAGCAAACCTACGTTTCTGGCCTACTCAGTTACATTACAACCTCACTCAGAAGTCACTCAGAAGTATATAAACATAAGAAAACATAAACAGATAAAAACATAGTATTCCTTCACAATTTATTATAGTTACATAATGCTGAGTGAAACAGAAACAGTTGCAGTGATGCTGAGTATTCAGCATATGTATTAGATCTTAAGAGTGTTAAAACAGATTTGGAAGGTATTGTTATGGCACTCCCAGTTCTTCTGAGCGATGGGGGTTTCCAGCTGTTACCCAGGTTCAGTTTTATTTGGATGAAGGTGGAGCAGGGGGAGGTAGTGGGGCAGGGGGAGATATAGTGTTTTAATATTTGTGTTTTCTTTATGCGTATACATGTTGAGCATAGATGTAGGTTGACAGCTTAACATTCCAAAGTTCACGTCTCACCTTTCAGATTTCTAGGGGCCAGCCATCCCGCCGGGGCCACCCTTCAGATCCTTGCAGAGAGCAACTCAGCTCTGTCTGTCTTAGCTGAATCTGTCTCCCTGCAAAACTGCCAGTCTTCTCTTTTGTTTCCTGTTTACACATACACACACCTGGATTGCCACATTCCTTAGGAGGGGGAGAAGGGAAGAGGCATGCCATGTAGAGAGTTGGTGGCCAGTGATTAGTGCAGCCAACTGCTAATCTCCATAGCATAAGGCAATCTGCCACGCTAAACCTGTTGAACCAGTTTCACCATTTAACAATCTCTTCCTACAATCACAGAAACACAAAGTCAGGGTATCCCAAGAGATCATCCATCCCAACCCCCAAACTCTATTAATTCAAAAGCAAACAAACAAGACTCTTCGAAGGGGCATCAAATTAAAGATTAAAAAAACGAAAAATGAAAAAGAGAGCCACTTTTGACAAGGTAATTAGAATATAGGCATTGCCTGTGGCTTACTGGTCAAACCTATTCTAGATTTGTTCTAATAATCACTCAGGGCATGGAGGCTTCAAGCAAAAAGTCAGCTTATGCCCAAGACAGCTGAGTAAAGTCTGATTCAAATATGCAGGCAGTATTTTCATATGCCACTGAAAATCAATTTCCCTCCAGCGCAGCACCTGCTCTCCACTCCCTGCCCCCTTCAAAAAGTTTTTATTAAATAAAAATGTTGGGAAATGTTAGGACAGTCTTCTTCCTCTTCCTTCCAAGTCTGTAGTGTTGCTCTTTCTCTCCCCTCTACCCCTCTGCCTTGCTATTTCCCCCTCCCTCCCAGCCTCTAGCATCGCTATTTCTCCCCCTGCCTTTTTAGCACCCTGTTTCTTCCTGTCCTGTGGGTTGTCTCCATAGGGGATTTGCTGTGAGTTGGCTACATTTGGAGGTTGTTCAGGGCTCATGATATTGTAGCCATCCTGCAGCCATCCTGGAGATTTTCACAGAAAAAACGTTTTTTTCTGAGGCTACTTTAGTCTGATTCTTTTCCTTAATTCAGCTTGTCTGTGCTTCTGTTGCGGTGTGTACCAACCTTCCACATTTACTTCAGCATGATAGCCCTGCCCAGGGGTGTGCCTTTCACCTGGCCGAGAGCTCACTGACTCTGGTAAAGGGGTGTTCCCCCAATGTTTCCCCTCCCTGTTTTGCTCCAATGTTTCTGCCATTTTGCACCTGGCTGTTCAGGAGTTCTGAGCTACCTCATGGTATTTACTTTGCCTTGCCCACCACTAACCTCTGGCGGACATCCCCCCAAAAGTATAGGTCAGGTGTGCTCTGCTTTGCAGCTTCTGCCTTTTAAAAAAATCATCTTAAATTGATACTGTGTAAAAGCACAATGTAGAAATAACCAATTGCCTTTACATTGTGAATCTGAAGTAAGCACTCCAGTTTCACTAACTAGCCTGCTAGGGGAAGTGGAGTTATTTGCAAGTGGGGTATGGGATGAGTGGACATAGAGTAAAAAAAGGTGGGGAGACCAATGAGTGAGGCTTGTTTCCCACCCCATTTTCCCCCATGTGTGCACTTTTGCCTATTGCTTCCACACACACCCCTGTCTCCCTTTCTCCTTTTGCCTGCTCGCAATGAGACGTTACTGGGATAAAGCGAAGAAGGGACTTTACATAATGAGAGAACCTACAAAACATCAAAGAAACACAACATTGCAATAGCAATCTAAGACAGCATCACATTGAAGAAGCAAAAGAGCACTTCAGGGTGAGTTACTACAGTTGGCTTTTAACCCTTTCACTGCAGGGGAGAGAGATTTATTTCTTACTTTTGAGTGAACATGCACTGAAGGGGGAAGATACGTTAAAGACTGAAAGCAGGCTACCTAAAATGATTGAGTATCTCCGCTACTGCGGTAATGTGAGGGGTCGCTGCTGTGCTCCTGGGGATTTTCTCAATGAGAATGGGGAAACTTCCCCATTGGGGAAGCAAGAGTGAATGGGCAAAGTCCCACGGGAAAGAACTCCTCCACCTGATGGTTCCAGCACCCTAAGTAAAATTAAATCAATGGGTATGCGCATTTAGTCCTGTCGCTATTGTGCTGTTGTGGTTTTAGAGGGAAAATCATTTTTTTAAAATTGGGTGGGGGAGCATTGGACATAGGATGGAGAGGGAGGGGGTGCTAACATACACACTGGCCAGAGAAAGCAGAAAGGGAGGAACTAGGTGAGAGTGGGAAGGAGGGAACAGACGCTCTAAATGGTGTCATGGACAAGACTGCACCCACTAACCACCCAAGCAATTCACAGTAAACTGCCCTGTAACCTGCCGAGAGCCCCAGGCTAGCTTTGGAATAATCCGGGTTTTCAAGCCCCATGTGTCCCCAGATGGAGCAGATTTGACTCCAGTAAAAAGTACTGCGAAGTGGAGAATGAACTAAATCCATCGCCATGGAGACCCCCCCCAGTCTCTAGCCTTGCTATTTCTCTACCCCTTTGCCTTCCTGTTTCCCCCTCCCTCCCAGCCTCTAGCCTTGCTCTTTCTTTCTCTCCCCCGCCCTCTTTAGCTCACTTTTGACTAGCCAGGCACCCATGGCACCCATTATGTAACTAGCCACATTCTCAATGGGAGACATTTTGTGGTGGTAACCACAGCAGTTTCTCAAATTCCCAAATGTGCCCACGGATCCAAAAGGGTTGAGGACCCCTGATAAGCTGTGGTTATCACATTCACATCTTGTGTCATTGATAGTCCAGGCTATCTCGCAAACCACTACCCCTAGATCAGTCTTCTGGTACCCTCCAGATGTTTTGGACTACAACCCCCATCAGCCACAGAAAATATAGTCAATGGTAAAAGATGATGGGTGCTGTAGTACAAAATATTGGCAGGGGAAGGCTGTACTAGATATATCTATCTAACTAATCCCCATCATGCATGAAGAGGCATCACACGTAGAAATGGGCTGCAGGACCCGCCCCTTGGACTGCATGGCTTCCACCGGCTGCACTCCGACATCCACCCATTAGGAGATATCCTTAACATGTTCACCCAGTGTGTGAGGAGTTATGGGGTTGCACTGCATAGCCCTGCCCCCACCACTCATGCGTGTTAAAGCCGGGATCCCCCTCATGTGGAGGAGCTCTGCAAACGCAACTGTAGGTGTTAAGGCCCATTCTCACTGTGGTTAAAAACATGTGGGATGTAACTGCCAGGGCGCATGGCCTGTGTGGGTTAGTGGCAGGGCTATGCAACATAATCTGCAACTCCATCATGCATAGGGTGAATGTGTGAATGGGGTCATATGTATCCCCCCGTCCCCTTATGTTCCTCACCAAAGGCCTCTTGAATATACTTAGCAGCATGGGATAGCAAATTCTGTTACAGAGTGGTAATTGGTTAAGAACAGAAAGCAAAGCAGCAGTCCCTGTTTTCTTATATTTGCTGATGCTAAATCACTTTATGTTGTTGTTGTTGTTACATTTATATCCCACATTTCCCTCCCCCCCCTCTTTCAAGGAACCCAAGGCAGCCTACATGATCCTTCTCCTCTCCATTTTATCTCTACAACAACTCTGTGAGGTAGGTTATGTCAAGAGTCAGTGACTGGCCCAAAGTCATCCAGTGAGCTTTATGGCCAAGTGAGGGCTAGAACCCAGATCTCCCAAGTTCAGTCCAACATTCTAACCACCACACCACGCTGGCTCTGGTGCTTATTTTAATTTCATTTATTTTGCCTCTAGGACAGATTTTAGTGCCTTTTAAAAGCATTGTTGGCATGCACATGCGCATTAGGGCAGGAGAGGGGCAGAAGGCAGACTGGGTCCTACTGGTAGATCTCCAGGTGAATTGCTTGGTTTCTGAAGGGTTTCTGATTCCCAACTATCTAACCATAGCAACAACTTGAAAACTTCCCCAGACTAAATTAGGGTGCTGAAAAGGCACACCGGAAAAACTAGGAGTACATTTTTTTGCATGAAAGGACTTGTTAGCTTGGTTCTGATACTCATCATAAATTCCTGGGCTGAGCATATGCCCAGAAATGAGCTTGTTCCTTAATTCTGCCTGTCTCCGCTGCTATTTTGCACCAGCTTCTGGTTGGTGGATCTCAGGGTGGTCTAGTAAAACACAAAATAGATCCTGCAAGCCCACCCAGAGCACACTAGATTCCCTATAACGGACTATCTGGAGAGTAATTTTTTTTTTCAGTTGTTCTATATATCCAGTCAGAAGATCCTTTATGAGATTAGCATCCTTACATTTTAAAAGACCTAAGCCCTCAAGGTCTGAAAGGAGAGGTATAAACTGAAATAATGGAAAAGAGAGTAGCACAGCAAAATTGCTATAATTCTGGGCAGTTGGCAGCTGGTGGTACTAGTGAGGAGACAACTGGTCGGGAAGCACCTCCTCTTCACTACCCAGTTCACCAGCTTTCTCTTGCTGGATTTTGAGGAGGGGCAACAGCCATACCGGGCCCTGCTTCTAGAGAACAGAGTCTATGATCCCTCTGAGATGACCCACTAAGGGTGTTTTGCCTGAAGGACCCCCAAAATCTGTAATGTGTCATTTGGTGCTCTACAACTAACACAGTTTCATGCCATTTTTTGTTCAGATTTTGTGTTGTTGCCCAAAATAAATTTCAGTTGGCCATCATTTTGTAACTTTTCAACTTAGGCTCCTATAAAGCTTTGGGTTAAGTGTTAGTCCTAATATAAACTCAACATTTCATCAAAATTGGTGGAAACAATATAGCCACAAGAGCAAATTTATTCTAATAAGTAGTTGGTACAGGCATATTTGAATTCAGCAGGTTGAATTACTAGTGTTTTTAAACAACCAAGCAAACAAACTCCCCTCAAATATCCTCAAACATGGGAAATTTCCCTGACCATGTAACAGGCACAGCCTATTTCCATCTGTGGAATGTTGGAGTATATAGGTTGTCTAACAGATAATTGCTTTACCAAGTTACAATTATCAACCTTCTTTGGGGAAAGCAATCACACATAAACTGATATAAAACTAGAATTTGTTTGAAGTGTAGATATCCCCTCAGTATTGTTGCTTTAGTGCTGTTCACACTCCTTATACATTCCTTATTCAGCAGTAGAGATGATGAGCTACAGGGAACCTCAGCTAGTTGTTTGGTATCTCTTTAATACAATGCTACTTTTGTTCACAAAAATACATTTTCATCTATCTTTGCTCTCATCCCCCAAAACATTTTGATGGTCTTTGCTGTAAAATTTTATAGACAGGATAGGGTTAAAGGCTAATGGCAATGGGGTGTTACCTATATTCAACTTAATTAGTAGCAGACCAAAGAAATGAGAAGACAGGTTCCAAAATGAGCACAGACCCAACCCTGAATTTTCTTTCCAGCTCAACAGGTTGCTGTAGAGACTTGCTCATTGAAATTTAGGTGGAGGTTTTTTTTTCCTTCAGTGCCTGTCTGCATCCAGAAGTTGCTCTCTGCCTCTCCCTTACCTTCTTTCTTCTTCTCTCTCTCTCTCTCTGACTTACACACACACACTTTCTGTAAGCCTTTATTAAATTGCTGTTTTTCCTAGACCACTGAAGCAAAAGCAGGAAGACCTTTTAGCTTACCAGGCACACAACTGAAGAAGACCCAAGCAAGATGGTTAAGTACGGATTGGACTACACTCGCTGCCGATGGATCTTGCCTCTTCTTCTGGGTCTAGCAATGATCTTTGGCATCATTGCACTTGCTGGCTGGGGCTGGATAAGCTCAGAAACTGTGCCATCTACATACCAAGGCTCATTATGGAAATTATGTTCTTTCCAAAATGGAGATGACTGCAGGTCGCTCATGGATTTTGGTAAGAATCCCAATTATAAAGGCTCTTTCCAATGAATGTTTGAGCTATTATCTATACTATCTGAAAGGGGAAGGGGAGTTTAAGGAAGAAAGTAATGAGGTTTTATTGATGAGTGTGGATAATGTTTTGTTCCATACTGATTTTCTCATACTCCAGACCTCGTTGCTTCTGCCCACCAATATCTCCTATGTTTTTCTCCAAAATGAAAATGTTTTTGGCCTTTTATTTATTTATTTTTTTAAGAAGGAGACTTCTTTAGCAATTGTGATGATTTCTTTTTGAAATGCTATGATTCTTTTAAAAAATGTTATAAATTAATAATCTTTCCCCAAGCTTCCAAGGAACACTTTGATATCCATGGGTACCAGTATGTCCACATAAGTAAAGTCTGGTTAACAGATCCCTTTTTGTCTCCCCTTTCCTGCTTTCCTGCATGACCAGAAATAGTTTTGGATAAACTTGAAGGCACTGACAAGCAGAGACACCTGTAATAAAAGCATACGGTGAAACTTAGTGGTGTAGAACAAACGACGCGCATTCTGAAGAAAATGTACCACATCAGAAAGAGAGACAGACAGAAGACTTGTAGAAAAATTGCTGGGGCAAATGATGTAATCTGTATTAAAACAGTCACTTCTGGTGCTTTTCTTTTAAGCAAATATATATGCAGTAGAATGACTTTGGTCTAAAAGAGTAATTTCTCATATCTAAGTGTTATCTTTGATATGTCCTGGAATGAAGACATGCCCTGAGCATTTTCTCCAGACTGACCCTGTTTTCTAGTGCATCTATTTTTTAAATCCATTGTGCTTCTTTTTATTGTGCGACTACCAGCCTTGTCAGTACTAAATCAATTTTAGAGTAGGAGTAACAGTAGGAAAATAGTGGATTATGTTCAAGTGTCAGATTATAGGCCAGTCATGCTATGTACACATAAAAACCCACTAGAAAAGCAAGCAAAGTATCCACAGTTTTGTTCAATGGATATAGAGTAAGCCCCCCCCCCATGCTTTATGTGATAGCCACCGAGTCTGATGGCTTTTTAAAAAGGGATTAGACACATTCATGGAGTATGAGGCTATTAACAGCTGCTGATCATGATGGCTATATGCTACTTTCTGAATCAGAGGCAACATGCCTCTGAATGCCCATTACTGAGGAACAACATCAGGAGAGAGTTACTGCTCTCATTGCCTGCTTTTACGACATCTTCCCATAGGCATCTGGTTGGCCACTGTGAGAAACAGGATGCTGAATTAGATAGGCCTTTGTTCTAATCCAGCACAGCTCTTAGGTTATGTTATTTTGAGTCCATTAATATTCTCAATGTCCCCTGTCAAAACTGAGAGAATAATTTTAGGGTTCAAGGATCAAAATGCTTCTCTTTCTTCTTCACACTTCAAATAAGAAAAGTAGATTTGGCAGTTTCTGTTTCCTTTTCATATTTGGAATGAAGGATGAATCTATTGTTATGGTTGAATAGAAAAATAGGAAACTAAATTAGTTTTAGCCTAAAACTAAGGAATTAAGAATGAAATATTATCCTTATTTATTCTGATCTATAGTCAGCTCTTTCCAGAGGGATCAGGTTAGGGAACAGAAATTATATATCAAAAGACATAGTCACAAATAGAACAGAGTTAAATAAAAAAGGAATCATTTTAACAATCCTTTAAAAAAAAATACTGTAGGGCTGAAATTTTATACACCTACCTAAAAGTAAGGTTTAGAATAATGTTTTATTATTAATTTGATCTAGAGCCTTTTGTGTTTTTATTCTTATTATTTTTGTTGATTGTTTACTGAACATAAGAACAGCCATACTGGATCAGATCAAAAGTCTATCTAATCCATCATTCTGTTCACACAGTGGCCAACCAGCTGCCCACAGGAAATTCACAATTGGGATATGAATAGCTCCTTCCTGCTCATGCTCTCTATATGCTCTGTTTTATTTTGGAGCCAAGTGACAAAATGGCTGGCTGGCTGGCTAAGATTTAAGAGCAATGTCTTGCCTCCCAAGGCTCCCCCCCCGCCCCCCAAAAACCCTATTTGTCCCCATCTTCCTTCTTAGAAAAAATGACCAATGGGAGAGTCCCGATTGTGGAAATGTGAGAAAATCCTTAATGAACCAGAGTTGTTTGCAGGCCTGAGATTGCCTTATCCTGGTTTAAATGAACATGTTAGAAAGGATGTCTATATAGCTCAATTTTTCATTACTTTCTTCTAAAACAATATTAATGTTTTAATAAGTCATGCAAACATGCATATATGATTTATTAAGGCTGCAGCATTAAGTCAATTAATTGGTTAGATTAATTGATTAAAAATAACTTGATCACCTAAAAAATAACTTGATCACCTAAAAAGGCACCCATGCTTAATTGTGTGCTGTATATTTTCTATATTATTTGATAATGCAAGTACGTATCAAAACTGCAGGCAGCAACTGCAATTTTAAAACAGACATTCCCTCTTGTGTGTGGGAGAGAACAGGGAACCTGACAGAATACTATTGCTGTTTCTCACAGCTGAGTGACCTCTCTAACGTGTGTGTGTGTGTGTGTGTGTGTGTGAGAGAGAGAGAGAGAGAGAGAGAGAGAGAGAGAGAGAGAGAGATTTTCAGTTAAAAGTCAATGGGTAATTAAATTGCTGTAATTAAGCCTTGTTCAACCTGGTATCCTCCAGACATGTTGAATTACAACCCCTATCATTCCCAGCTAGAACAGATAGTCCATCTGAAGGGCACCAGGTTGGGGAAGGTGGCTGAAAAGCATTTATGTGGTTTCTTCCCCCTGAAAGCACAGATATGAGTGTTTCCAGAACAACCAAGCATATTTGCTCAGACACATTATTTAATGGGCACTGCTGCTTGCAGTGTTTTTACAAGTACTAACTCATGAAGTTCTTTATTTTCTGGCTGCAAACAGCTTTCCAGAAAAAGGCAGAAAACTTGAGGTGCCCTAAACCATCACACTGGCTGCAACCGAGCTGAATTAAAATGAAATGTTGTTTTAAAATACTAACTATGGTGGGAAATGCTCTGCAACTGCTTTACATTATTCTGGCTGATTCAGATAGACTTTTTCCTATGTTGACGCATAAGAAAACTCTAGGGTCGAACCGTTAAGGATGCAATCCTATGCATGTTTAGACAGGAAAATTCCTACAACCCCCAGCATTCCCCACTCAGGATTTTTTCTATGTAAACATGCATCAGATTGCACCCTAAGTTATTTATTTATTCAGATAGGCACCCCAAAGACTCGGGGAAGGTGCATATTCTGGACTTTAAAGAAATACTGTGCCAAGATAACCAAAATGCTGCACCAAGAAAAGCTGAGTTCTGCACCCGGTATGAACCGTGCATTTGAAGCAAGGCAGCACCACAGGCCTCTTCCCACTCATGAGTGGAATCCCACTCAGCTATTGGGTCCTTCCAGATGAGGCTTTTAATGTGAAATCACATTGCCCCATTCACAGAATGTTACAAGGGGTCCCGATGATGTTCTTCTATCCGTTGTCCTCCTGTGTTTTCCCATGACTTCTGTCTTTTTTCTTACTCTAATTAGTAGCACCAGGACCCTTCCATCTGTAAGCACCCATTGCCCACATGCTTTCAGTGTTATCTTTCCAGCCTTAAAAGTCTAGAAACATGCTTGTAACAAACAGCATAGTTCTGCCGGTGATATTCATAACTGGATTTTTAAAATCTGGATTCTGCACAGTGTTTGAAATTTTACATTTCAGAATCTGTCCTGAATTCAGTCTGCCCGAGTTCATTGTGCGCTAAGCACTGAGGATGCTCCTAGCACTACTGGTCAAAAAACATTGTATACCTATTCCATCTTTCCCTCCTTAACAGATTTTTTTCTGGGAAGAGAAAAGATGGAAGAAGTGATAGGGAAACTAGGGGCAGTATCATCCAATGGAGACTGCCCACAAGCACACCCACTGCTTGCAGAATGGAGATTAGGGGAAACTTGAAATGAGTGGAAATGCTCGTTTCTGGAAGGAGGCAGGCTGGCAGAGCTCACATGAGGGAGCTCCGCTGGCCCGCCCTGTTCTAGAAACGAGTGGAATACTTGTTTCTGGGCTTGCCTCTGGAAGCACTAAATTTCCTTTCCGTAAGCCCCGACACTTGCAGAATGGAATTGGCGGGGCTGGCCACTCAAGGAACAGAAGCGGTGGTTTGTCCCGCAGGTGGATGGGCAGCACTGGATAATGCCCTAGTGAGGGTTACAAATGAAGATTTTACAGACCCCCTGTAAAATTTTGAGTTTGAGTCATAGCAATTGCAGAATAAAAGCCTTGTCTGTGTCCACAACACTTTCAAATTATTCCTGCATTCCCCTTTCCTTTTCTACCCGCAGTCCACAGAGATCAGTGTTGCTGTGGCAAGAAGCTCTTAAGGCTAAAGACATGCAATCATTTTTCAGAGCAAGGCTTTGCTTCCCATGGTGTGTGCACACATAGTCTTTTGTCCCACAGTCGCCTCTGGTAAAACAGGTTGTTGATAATAATCCTACAAAACCTGTTTAATGGAGAGAAAGATAGGATGGGTATACACTCCAAGAGCAGTGATCCCTCTTTCAAATTTCTGAAAAAATTAACACCCATCGTCTCCAGGATTACCTTAAAATACTAGTCCATACAAAGATAGACACACAAACTTCCACATGAGGTTTTTTAATCATGCAATTGTCCTGCCCAATTCATGGAATCTTATGGGGGGGGGGTGTTCCAGATGATGGTTTCATCCATCGACTTGTAATTCTCCTGTGTTTTTCCGCTTCTTTTCTCTTTTTTCTTACCATAGAAAATCCATTAAGGAGGGAAGGGTGGAATAGCTGCACAATATCTTTTGACTGGTAGTGCTCTGGCCATCTGGAAGCACCCAAGTTGTTCTTTTAATCAAGTGTTCCCATTCACATATACACATATCTAGACCCATATCCTTTTTAATGGATGAATAAAACTTAATGGGTATCTAAGTATAAGAAAGAGTAAAGTGCTGATGTTAATTATTTTTATTTATTTTCAGCCTGGGGTAGAGGCGCAGCTGGAACTTTCTTAGTTGGATTCATAATCATATGTATCTGTTTTGCCTTGTCTATCATCGCGTTTGCCATACCAACACTCCGTTTCAACTTCATAAGAGGAATAGGAGGCTTGTGTTTTGTTGCTGGTAAGACTGTGTATTGAAGTAAAAACTATGTTAGGGTGTAAGGTGCTTGGTTTTGGTTTAGAGACAGTAGTTGTTGCTTTGGGTGTAGGAAAATAGCAGTGTCTTTTAAAACTGAATAAGAATTAAATGAGCACCATCTGAGATCATTTCAGGGGGACTGCAAAATTCAACAAGATGCAAATGTCTGGTTATGATAACATACAAAATAGGAATACACCTTTAAAAATATTTGGGGGGTCCCTCCTGTGCAAGCACCGGGTCATTACTGACCCCTAGAGGGACGCTGCTTGTGCTGGCGTTTTCATGGCAGACTATAGCGGAGTGGTTTGCCATTGCCTTTCCCACTCGTGGCTACCTTTCCCCCAGCAAGCTAGGTACTCATTTTACAGACCTCAGAAGGATGGAGGGCTGAGTCGACCTGAGCTGGCTACCCGAGACCCAGCTTCCTCTGGGATTGAACTCAGGTCGTGGGGAGAGTTTCGGTGGCAATACTGCCACCTACCACTCTGTGCCACACGAGGCTTTATTTGGGGGGGGGGGTCACGTCCATTTCATTGTTTGTAGAAATAGTACGCTGGACAGTATCAAATGCAGCCTGCAGCACTAGGTGTGGAGAGTGGCAGAAAACTGACCTCTCTGCCCTTCCTGAATGGCATCCATGGAAGTCATATGAGAATGAGATGACCAAAGTTCTCATACTTCCTTAATAGTAATAATATCAGACAAGTAGGACCTGCAACAAAATGTCACAAAATGTATACTTCCCAACAAGAGAACTGCCCCTGTTTAGGACTCCAGCCAGGTTAGAACACTTCAGGCTTCTTGAAGCCAGGGGAAGACAAGAGTTATTTTTTCTTTCTCATACTCCAAGACTTCCCCTGCTATACCTTTTCCTCTGCCCCCTCCACTGATACCTCAACATTATACTATCCTGGAGCCAATCTACATGGCCGATTTAATGTGGAGGGAGAGCACATGAGGGTCATTTGCAACAGACGATGCTGTCGCCAATCCACAGCCAAGCAGCAGCTTTGCTATTGAAAAGCTGCAGTTCTGGAAAGTCCTTTTAGTCTGTATTTGTTACTTAAAGTGGCTCCCAGGCCACAGCAGTGTGCTGCTGCAGTGTGCCCTGTCCCTCTGCATTAAATCCTGGGTGTGCCTCTGTGATGTGGCTGTGACCTGGCAGTAACGTGGTCAAGGAGTGCTCCCCTTTCCCCCACCCCCCATTCATGCTTTTTCCCCATTGGCAGTAGGGCGCACAGTCTGCAGACTGTGTTTCCCATTCAGAATACTGCAGTTGTGCATCTTCAGGGAGTCAGGATAGTGAAGTAGCTTTCACCAGTCAGAGTAACTCGCCTGCCTTTCCAATTCATAAAAGTGCTACAGAACTGTTTCTAGCCTTCACAATTGCGCAGTAGTAGCTTTTGCCATTTACAGTAACTAGCCCCAGTTTCCCATTCATAAAAGCATACTTCCTGACCTCCCCCAACCAGCCTCCAGCCAGTTATGTTTGGATATGATCCTGGCATGAGATTGAGCAACATCACACATGTCTGGCAATCCTAGGCTATACAGCAAATGGGAGGGGGGGGGGAAGGTTTGTGGTTTATAAAGTTCCAGCCATAGAAAGGGAATGTAGACAGAGCAAGGCTGCAATTCTCTGTGCTCTTCCCAGGGACTATGTTTCGCTGAATACAATGGGACTTACTCCTAAGTAAAAAGGTGCAGGATGACACTTCACAGCTGCAAAACTTGGGCACACTGCCTCCCTTGAACAGCGTGCGGTTTACTTCTAAGTAAACACACACGTAGGACTGAGCTACACAGAACTAAAGGGGGGAGGCTTCCCAGTGTTGGCCACCCCTTCTCCTTCTGCTTCCTATATTGTTTACTTTTCAGCAGATCGCAGTAACACAACTGCAAAATACTGCTACTGAAAGCTCCAGCTACTGGCTGCCCCCTTGCCAGTATTCTTTGTATTCTTTATTATGTAAAGAATTCTTTACACAATAAAATGTCTGTGTATTCTTTATTGTGCATGACATATCGTGAGTAGCTAGCCCAGGGACAGATGTCCTGCATGAAGGAAAAGGGTTGGAGTTGCATCCCTTTGCTAGCCTCCGCTTCCCCAGCCCCAAACTCTTGTTTCTGCAGGAAAGCCTCTTCCTCCTTCCTACACACACAGCAGAGGGAGCATGGACAGGGGCAGGGAACAAGCCTCTGTAACTCGCTGATCAGGGTTGATGCGTTGATGACATTCGGTTCTACCGGAATGATAGGTGCTTTCATGTGACCTGTGAAAGCAAGTTTTTAGGTGCTTGTATACTCTGCTTTTCCAGCTTCATGTGCCCTGACAGACCAAAGCGATTTCAAGAAAATCTGAATATAATCAGGAAGTGCTTCTCATTCCGTTTCCCTGTAGATTCCTTCCCACCCCCTGGCCTGGAAGCAAACGGGTTCTTGTCAGGCCACTGGTGGGGAAGGTCTGGATTAAATTTTTCATTTTCTTTTCATTTACAAACTTGTAGACTTCTTCTTACCTAGGAGTCCCCTGAGTATGTAGAACCCACTACCTATTTTGGAGTGGCCTCTTTTTGCTTCCAGACTAATAGCCACTCAGCCACCTGAGTTCACTTTTATTGACTGATTGATTTAGTAGGTTTATATACCACTTACCATGTTTAAAAATATCTCTAATAATTAAAATATTTTATACCGCCTTTCCACAGAAGTCACCAAGGCAGTGTACAACAAATCAAAATAACACAACGATAATACCATTAAAATGTAAAAAAAAATCCAGCTATAAAATCATGCTAAAACTTTAAGGGTGCAATTCTATGCATGTTTAGACAGAAAAAAGGCGCACAAAAGGCCCACAACATGGCTGGCTGGGGAATGCTGGGAGTTGTAGCTCTTTTTTCTGTCTTAACATGCGTAGGTTTGCACATTTAGGGGGCAATCCCATACACTCTTATCTGGCACTAAGCCCCACTGAACACAATAGTAGACAAGGATAGGATTGCACTGTAAGACAATATTAAAACTAGTAAAAGCAATTTAAAAGGCCAGATTGAAAAGATGGGTCAACACCTTTCCAAAAAGCCCAGAGAGTGGGGGCTGATACAGGAGAATAGCATAGAGGGAATTATATATTCTTTCTGTTTTCATGATCATTCATTTTGACTTAATGTTTTGTTTTTGATCTTTTTTTGCAGCTGTGTTCTCACTAATGGCCCTTATCATCTACCCTGTAATGGTATCAAGATATGTAAACTTCCCACCAAATTCTGTGCATGTATTCAGCTGGTCTTACGGCTTTGGGTGGACCATGTGTCTTATGGCAATAGGCCTTGGATTCTTCTTTTGCTGCCTCCCGCTCTATGAAGATCATATTTTGGGAAATGTAAAGCCTTATTATTATCCAAAACTATAACTGAGCAGCAGCAGAGACATCTTACTGATTTTTTGGATGTTTGGTTCTCATTTTAAAACACACCCTGCACCCCTATCACCACCCACTCAGCCAGCCACACATTATTCTAGCAAAGAAGCAGCATAGAGGCTTAGCAGCTTTTTTTTAAAAAAAGCACAGTTAAAAACATTTAAGTAATAAATTATTTTCCATTTTGGTTTGATGTGGGTTAGTTAGGCTGTTTTACAACTTTTCTTGACCTCTACTAATTACTGGGAATAACAAGGCTTGGATGTTTAGTGGGCAAATCACAATGTATTTGCCTTTCTGAGGTAGAGCAGATACATCAAGCATTCATCAATTCATTCGCGTAACAGATGAATTGTGCATTAAAATGTAGATATTTAATTGAATCTGATTTGTTCTCTTTGAAAGGGAATTTGGGGCCAATGGCATTGTTGTAAACAATCTACAGACATCTCTTGTTTCAGCCAGTGGATTTATGATCATTTGTCAGAGAAGAAATTATTTGCCAGTACCAGCATTATTTAGTCAAAGAAGCTTGGCATCTTAATCAAAAGCCTAAAAATATCATCAGCACTGAAATACTGAAACATTCATTTTAGTTGGTTAATATACTGATTAAAATCAGTATATTTGACTGTAATGTTTAATCAGCTGATCTCCTGACATCTACACATGTTACATTGCATTCAGATACTCCTGCATGGCAGGAAAACACAAGGTCTTGTGGCGTCTCTGAATTCTGCTGTTTCGGAACAGTGGGTTGGATTCAGACTCACCCTTCCATGAATGGAAAAGCTCCTTCAATCCATGGCACCTCCAATTTAAACCAGGTAGTAGCAGGTGATATTAAAGATCTCTTAGAGCCTGAAGATCTGCTGCCAGACAGAATAGACAATATTGGGCTGGGTGGACAAATAGTCTAGTGTAAGGCAGTTTATATGTTCCTACCATGATTGGGAAAATATAATACTAGAAGTAACCCTATTTCTATTCTTTTGAATGGAAATACAGAGTAACTACCTATATTTATACCTGTATATCTATCCACATATGCATGCACATTTTCAAAACAGCACCCTTTCATCCCCCAAACAGTTTATAATGAACAGCTATCTCTCATAAGATGTTCTCAGAGCTGCAGACTATCAAACTGGAGGCAAAGTTATAAAAGGTGACAGTTTGCTGAAATCCCTACTGTGCTTTTGTATTCATATCTCTTAGTTTTGCCAGTTTGCTTGACATGTACTAAACTCATAGCCTTTCCTAGCTGTCAATGCCTGAAAGAAAGAAAACTATATCATTGCCCCAAATCTTCATTATGGTGTTTCCACAGAGGCAATTGTTTTGTAATTGATTTGTTTGTCCCTTTATGTACAGCGAGTGTTAAGAAGCAGCACAATCCTTCTTCATCGTAAAACTGAAGGGACACAGATGCTGTACAAAGGAAGCCTAGTGTGTAGAGTGTAGTGTAGAGAATTAGGAAACTGGACCGCAACAAAAGGGTCAGTTAGTAACTGACTAATTCTAGTCAGTTCCAACCCAGCCATGCTGTTATACTATACTAATGTTGCTACATTAATTCCTTTCTTTTGTCATTTACCTTGACTATCTTAGAGGACAATGCAATGGTTACTCCCAAATAAAAGTGCATAGAATTGTAGCCTTAGATTGTATGGCAGGAACTGTGTGATGTATCTGTTCTGTATAATGTCCAAGGTGCTAGCTAAGTGTCAAATCAATAGTAGTAATGGTAGTAGTTTTAACTCCAACCAGCCATGCTGTTATGACATAATTTTGTGTAGTTCTTAACTGCATATTAAATATGATGTTGTATAATTAAAGTCAGTTAATAAAACCTTGCTGTCTGCCATTGTATGGTTAAAAGAATGTGTAGGATTGGTATAAAAATGCTTAACAATCAACAAAACTACTTTAGCATGTGGGAAATGTTACTCTTGAAGTCCATGAAATGACTCATAAGTGCTTTGGAATTTTGTTTGATCAAAAATGCAGAGTCTGAATCCATTTTGTCTGGCTCCCTTAATTGGAAATAGCATGTCCTTGCAAAACCAGTAATCCATTGGCACCCACCTAAGAGTTTTATTGGGGTCATCAAGATACACCATCAGAAGTATTACATAGCACAACCTCTCTAGACTATACCACTTCAGATTGCAGGTGGGAGTTCTCATTTTCGACTGGTTCCCCACATCATAAACTCCTTGTAGAAAGCAAACATGGCTTTGGCTATCAATGGTTTTTTGTCAGATATTAAGAGGCATTTCTTCAGAGCACCTACACTGATAGCTCTACTTACAGAAATCGTAGGGCCAAAATTGGCATCACTTTGGGTTTTTAACTTTCAGAAGGGCATTTAGTACACCTTGTGAAGCCAAAGAACTGAATACAGGAATTCCTTAATCACTTTTAGTACAGTATTTAGTTACCTGTGAGTCTTCCAGTTTCAAGACAAGACACACACAACCCACCCCAGGAGTAGGCAACCTTTTGGGGCACATTTGGCAATTTGAGAAATGGTCCTGGGCACCACTACAAAATGGCTGCCATGGGGGGCATGGCTAGTCACCAAGGATAAGTAACCTGCTCCAAAGACTGAGTACAAGGCAATGGTGGAGTCTGAGTCTCAACCAGGCTGGCACAAGACCTCCCACTGCTATTTACCTGGTGTAGTATTTGAGTGGCCAGCGAGGCTTTCCAGAGCCCTGCCCAACCTAGGTCTCACTTTGAGAGGCATAGGGTGGCAGTGGCATCGGGACTCTCGGTGGTGGGCACGCAGGATCCGCCATGCTTCCCAATCTGACGCTGAAGTGAGGGATTCACCCTGCCTCACAGGAGGGGCAGACCTGGCCCTAACAAACTAAACAACTCCATTTCAGCACCAACAGTAACTTATTTCACAATAAGTTATTGTGAAAACTTATTAACACAAACTCTTTCAATCTCACTCTGTATCACTACCCACAGATGCCTTCTTTCTCCCTCTCCCTCTCCCTTCCCCTGCCCCTCTTTCTCACACACAGAGGCAAGCATCCCACGTAAATTCTGATTTCCAAAGATCGAACAAATCCGTTTCTAGCAGCTATGTCTCTTTTCATTTTACTCTGGGCTAGGCATGGGGGGCAATCCCCTACCCTTCGTACTATGGTCCCAATCCTGATCGAGCCTCCTGCATGCAATCTAGAAGAAAAAATGAAAAACAAATGTAGCTGCTAGACACGGATGTAAAGTAATGTTTGTTTTGGCTCTGAGAATGAAGAATTACAGCGTTCAAAGGGATCCTGAATCTCTTTGCAAGCGGAAACACTGGGCTGTAAGGGACCCCTGAAGGTAATTTAAACCCAAACCAAACCGACAATAGTGTATTAGGATACTATAAAGTTCCCCAGCAGTGCTCTAAAACATAGGCATGCCTCAGGGTTTCTCCTAAGGGATGACAGACAGGTGGGGTGGGGTGGCCTCGACTGTTCCTAAGGGGACAGACAGTACACATACATCAGAGAGGTGTCCTTGGTCAAGTTGAGAATTTGTGCCCTTATGGTTTAAAAAGCATGGGATGTGGAATCTTGTTTCAAGGAGGGTTCTAAGAAGGCAGGCTTTTTTTTTTTTTCTCTACACACCCTGACTTTAGGGTCTTGCTGCCTCCTTGTACCTATAGTAAATACTTGCAGGTTGTAGGGTCCAGTTACTAAATACTGGTAGGGATTTTATCTGTCTCTTGCCAGAGGGTAGTCTCATCCATGGAGCAATAGTCTTGTCCACTAGTGGATAAAAAGTGGGTGGGATGAGGTATTTCAACCAAGTCCACCTCAATCCCTGTTTGCTGAGATGAGGTTGATACTCAAAAGGGCTTTCTGCAGGGGTCCCTTCCAGAAATGTCCAGAGTTTTGTGTTCTCTCTCAGCCTTTCTGACATTCATCACAAACATCTAATGAAATAATTGCTAAAAGGGGGGGAAATATTTATTTATTATTGACATTTGTATAGTGCCTTATCTGCTAAAAAGCCATCAAGGCTATGTACAACACTTTAAATAATAAAACTTTAAAAACTATAAAGCCAAGAACTTTGAAGCAGTAAAAACACTTAAATGATGTATTTTGAAAAGCCAAATTGAAATGATACACTTTTACAACTTTTCTAAAGGCCAAGAGAATGGGGACTTATCATAGTTCTTGAGGGAGTGCATTCTGTAGTTTAGGGGCAACACAGGAGAAAGCCCTTTCATGTCTGCCCGACAAATGGCCTCTACAGGTAATGGTGCCCTCATAAGGGCTTCTCCTGCAGATCTTAATACTCAGGCAGGTTCATAGCAAAACAGGCGAACTCTTAGATAGCCAGAGCCTAAGCTGTTTCAGGGTTTGGAGGTTAAAACCAACTCCTTGAATTGCCTCTGGAAAGCAATTGTCAACCAGGGCCAGTCTGTCAGGGCAGGTGTAATATGGTCCGGAAACCATGCATCAGTTAGCAACCTAGTTGCCGCATTTTGCACCAATTGAAGCTTCCAGACACTCTTCAGGGGAGTTCCACATAGAGTGCATTGCAACAGTCTAAATGTGATGGAACCAAGGCATGGATACCTGTTGCCAAGTCAGACTGACTCAGGAAGTGTTGCAGCTGGCACAGCAGGGCAATTGTGCAGATGTACTCATTGCCACGTCACCTGAAGACCAGGGACAGCATAGGATCAAGGAGCACTCCCAAGTGGTGAACCTGATTCAGGGGAAGCACAATCCCTTCCAGAACAGGTTGAATCCCAATCCCTGAATCAGGCTTTCTACTGACCAACACCTCCTTCTTGTCTGGTTTTAGCCTCAGCTTTTCCACTCTCATCTAGCCCATTATTGAATCCAGGCAACATTCAAGGGTTTCAAAAGCCTCCTTGGTGTTAGGTGAAAAAGAGCAACAGAACTGGGTATCTTCAGCATATTGGTGGAACCTTACTGCAAAGCTCCAAATGACCTCTCCCAGTGATTACATGTAAATATTAAACAACATAGGGGACAATATAGAACCCTATATTTCCAGGCCAATGGCAGTGGAGTCGAACAGTAATCCCTCAGCACCAACTTCTGTACATGGCCTGACAGAAAGAGCCAGAACCACTGCAACACAGCACCCTGTAGGCTCAACCTTGCCAGGTGGTCCAGAAGGATACAATGGTTGATGGTATCAAAAGCCACCGAGAAGTCCAAAAGAACTAATAGGGTTGTGTTCCCCACATCCAGCTCCCAGCATAGATCATCCACCAAGATGACCAAAGCAGTCTCAGTTCTATATCCCAGCCCAGTTGAAAGCCCAGTTGAAATGTCTAGATAATCAGTTTCATCCAGATGCTACTATCTTCTCAATCACCTTAGCGAAGAATAGTACATTTGAGACTGGCCCATAGTTAGACAGATCTTCTGGGTCAAGGAAGTTGTCTTTAATAGACATCTTAGTACCTCCTCTTTTAAGCAAATGAGAACAACCCCCTCCTGCAAAGAGCCATCGATCACTTCCCTTAGCCGTGGCATCAGTCCCACCTTAGCTGATTTAATCAGCAAGAAGGGAAAAAGTACAGTGAGATGGTCACCCTCACTCCTCTGGATGCTCTGTCCACATCCTTGAAATCCATAAACTGAAAAGAATCCAAAACAAGCGAATGAGCGGTTGCCCAGGTTTCATCACTCTGACCGACCCCAATATTGGAGTCCAAGTCAAGGCAAGATACAAGGTGAGCAACAGGATGATAGCCCCGAAGTAAGGTAATCTCTGGCCATCATTGTACACTGGTGGGATATCATAGTCAGACTTGTAGCTGGATGGGGTTTTGCAGGTATCTCCAGCCAAGGATGAAATGTGTCTGGATATTTGATTGAGGATGTGGGATTGGAAAGCTCTTACTCTCATCTCAGGTCTTCGGGCCTGCAAACAAAAGAAATAGTAGAGAGTAAGGTTGCCTATTATAAGGTGATGCAACAACCTGACAACTACTAAGGCGCTGCCTTTTGAGAATGACAGGAGAGAAAGACATCCCTTCTGAGGCCAGCATGACATATTATGATATTATATATGCAGACTCAGCCCTCTGCCCTCATTCCTTCAAACTCCATGGTCACATGGCCTCTTCTTCATTCACATTGCCTCCATTTCCATGACTTGAGACAACGGTGTGGCAGTCCTGGCTCTCCAGACCTGGCATGCCCATCGCTCCCAAGCCTGGTGATAAGGGAAGTGACCACTACAAAGGAGTCCCCAGTTCCTTGTTTCTTCCCCTACCCAAGTCATCTCACCTCTGCCTCACAGACTGTTGTGACAGCAGTATTTAGACTGGGTTGGCCTTGAGGGGTGAGGGTTTCCTTCCAGCACCACCTTCCACCTCTGCATCACCTGTGGTGACTGGCTCCCTGTGGTAACCTCTGCCTGTGAGGAGAGATCATCTCAGCGCCATTGGAGGTGCTGATTAGCTTACGCACACTGGGCTTATACACTTGGAAGTTCACTGTGGCCAACGACAGAAGTTCCCAGGTTCATATATTCTGTACACACACAAGTTTTATAGAAGGTTCTGGTGTGCACCATGCTCACCCCATTTATTCTTACAACAATCTCTGTGGTGGATTTGGGTGGGTCCCGAGCGACTTTGTCTAAATTAATATCAGGCCTGACAAGACAGTTCTTTATCTATGAGTCTTCAAAGAAGTTAAGATTGTACAAAACTGAGAAAGATAACAAAAGATGAAAGTGTCTCAACCAAACTTGAATTCCTGAAGGAGTCTGTAATAGATAGAAAATAAATAACAAAGGAGCCAAGAGTGCTTTTGCATTTGTAATAATAAAACATTAACAAGGGAAAAGGCTGCAAATACAGATAGGGTTTTTAATGTGAGCAGCTGAAAACCAAAGCAGCATGATACATATGCCTAGGCTTGCATGTCGACGCTCCCACAGACACTCCTCAGGCGTGGCTCTTATTCATCTAAAACCTGAGCCAAATGAAACACAAACATTCTGTACTCATACCATGCGAACGGCTTTTTTCGGGGGTGGGGGGATTCGGTGTATTCCAAAGACAGAGAGCATGATGTAAACATAAAGCATTTGTAACAGTGTGACTTCTTGTCACTCCACTAAAAAGACTAGGGCCATCTACATGAGCCTTTTAGTCCAGGGCGGGTGCAAGTTGAGGTCCTTTTGATTAGGGCTGGATGCGCCCGATCTTGTCTGATCTCGGAAGCTAAGCAGGGTCAGCCCTGGTTAGTATTTGGATGGGATTCTTCCTGGGAATCAGGCTTCCTGCTTTGAGCAGCGGGTTGGACTCAATAGTCTTGTAGGCCCCTTCCAACCCTATGATTCTATGAGTTATATGATCTATGAGACAACGCAGTCACCATGTCACAGCCATCTGTGGTTTTCTCCTGGAAAATGTGGATTTCCAAGGAGGTGTTTTGCTGCGATATTTTTCATTTGCTGCAGGTTTCCAGCAGTTGGGAGCTGTCTGTCCCTTCCCCAAACTGGCTTTGCATTTTGCTGTGAGCATGTTGTAGGCATGCGTAGCGCTTGCATCGCTCTGTGAAGCCCCTTTACTCTCCTCATCCTTTTGCAGCTGCACAGTTACAGAGGCAAAGAGAGGTGTTTTCATCTGTTTAATCAGACTTTTGCACATTTTTGCAGCTTTGTATCTTCACAATGGTTGCTTTTGGACTCAGTGCCCAAGGGTCGGGGGGGGGGGGTCTTAGGGGAGGACCAACTTAGCTCCAGCCACCATTTTGGAGTGACGGGTAGGTACCTACCACTCACGCTTGTGAGTGTGAACCATCGCGAGAGTCTCAGGCTGGGGAACTGACCAAGAGATGGCGTGGAAATGAAGGAGCACAGAACACCTACTTTTTACCTAACGAGGGACAGACAGACACAACGGAACCCCTAAAATACAAAACAGCCACTGAAGTGTTGCACCCCCACAGTTACGGGACTGCACAGCTGCACAGTAAAGAATAATGGCAAAAAAAGGGCACGGTGGAGTCTGTTAGGGAAGCCTGCAGTAAACCGCGAGTGTATACCACCAGAAACTACTGTGAAAGCTACTATTTCAGCTTCACTCTGAAGCAAAAATGCTGCGCAGTTGCGATGGGGTGGGGGGTGAAAGCAGTACCATGTAGATGGGCCCTTGGTTTGATTAGAAAACTTGTAACATCCTTCATTTTGAGATAACTGTGGGTTCACCTTTGTAGTTTGTAATCTATAACAGACATAGGTGACAAGAATGAGGGAGCAGTCAAGAACTGATGCATGAGGAGTGCAGACAGAATAAGAAGATGCTAGCATGGAACTCCTCTCCCCCTGGCTTATCACCTTTCCTTGACATCACTGCCTCCTTCATTCTCCCTCTTCTAACTTGACAACTTCCACTTCAGTTTATTTCTGGCAAATGTGATGGAGGGGTGTGTGTGCAGAGATGGCACTGGAGACCAATATGGCAGACTCATCTGTCTTCAACAATCCCTGCTCTCAGTCACATCTCGGAAACAGACCTGGTCGGCTTCAGGGCCTAACTCCTAAAGTCCAAGGCTACTTTGGCTCTTAAGTGGCATCAGTAGCAAGATGATGACAAGAGAAGGAAGAGAAAGAAAGAAAGGGAAAAACAGGAGTGGCAGCAGAGTGAGATGAAAAGGAGGGTGGATGTGCAGAACAGAAACATGGCAGCTGATTGGGATTAATGGTTGAGGGGCAGGTGTCCAAAGGGAAAATTTGGCCCAAGTTGTGCAGTATGGGTAGTGCAGTACATTGTAGGTATCTTTAAATACTAGAAACGGTGTAATTTTCCATTGATGAAAACTTTACATGTACACATATTTCAGAATTTAACATTTGCCTGTGAAAATGTCTAAACTTGGAAGAAGCCCTTTCCCCCCCTGCTCATTGTTTTAAAGGGGTTTAGAAAAATAATAATACTGTACACATTGGAAAGCTGAATCAGCAGAAAACTTCTCTTAATAAGTGATGACAATTTCAAGTCTCCGTTGAAACTTGTTTTGTGCCCTTCCCTTAAGGTAGGGCTGGATGAAGCCACACGACCTCACTGGAGCAGGCTTCCAATAAGCAACGCCTTTGCACTGTGTACCAAGAAGCTGTTCTCCTGAAATCGCTGGAGGACACTTGCTAGGGAACCATTCCAGCATGGAAATCAAAGTTACATGACTCTTTCCCACGGCAGAACGGCACTGGTGTTTGAGAAGCCTTCTAATTGTGTGCAAGAACCCCACCCTCTTGCCCTACTTCTCAATTACCAGGCATAGTTTCCCAACTGGTTATTACAACCCGATGTCACAAACATGTCAAAAAAGCCAAAGTCACCCATTTTGTGGAAGCTACAACAGGATGAAATTCATCATAAGTAGACCCTTAGTATCCTTCACTTTGTATCTACTTAATTTTCTTTTAAACTTGAGAAAAATATAAGTAGAAGAAGAAGAAAAAGAAAACACGGGAGAATGTCAATTAAAGGAAAGGTTAGAATGCTAAGGTTAGACTGCTGTTTCCTGTAGTAAACACGTTAAGAGCTTTTCTAGACTAGGCAGTTTAACCCACTGTTTCTATTTCTGGTTTCATTGCAGAATTAAGATTGGAGTCTACATGAAGTTATTTTCCTTTCCTGGCTTTCTGCTACATAACTTCTAGGTGGCACTGTGGTATAGCGGAATAACGCAACTACACTGGTGGGGATTCATGCTTTGTTTCACTTTGGCAAACAATACTGGATTTTCCCAGTTCCACCCTTCCCCAACCCCCACAAAATTGCTTTTAAAAAATAGAAGTGAAACTGGACAGTGATGGTGTCATCTGAAGCACCCATAAACAACCGTGAGCAAGAAATGATGAGTGCACAATAAAAGCTTCGTCTAGCAGAGCTCGAAGTGTGAAGGCTCAGAGAGAGACATCTCTAAATGTTTCAGGATATGAGCTGGAGTATCCTGATAGACAATGGCTCCCTGACACATTTCATACTTTAAGGGCACAACTTTTGGATGTTTAGACAGGAAAAGTCCTACAACACCTGGCTGGGGAATGCTGGGAGTTGTAGGTCTTATCATAGAATCATATCGTAGAATCATAGGGTTGGAAGGAGCCTACCATCGAGTCCAACCCCCTGCTCAATGCAGGAAGCCTGCTTCCCAGTCGGTCTCCCATCCAAGTACTAACCAGGGCTGACCCTGCTTAGCTTCTGAGATCAGACAAGATCAGGCAGAATGATTACCTGCATAGGATTGTGCCTTCAGAGTTCCGGAGATGTAGCTCCAGCAAAACAAAGAGTTAATATACAATAGCCCAATCCAGATGTAAAAGGTAGGATATCCTTCTAGTAGTGCTATTTCAACAAAATAAAATGATGGGAAGGCAAAAGCTGTAGGTGTGGAGCAATAAGATCCACTTGGGCCCTGGTTCCAATCACATTGCATATAGACCACTGCAGATCTGGTGTAATCTAGACCACCAGCTCGCTAGCTTGGAGGCACAGTACAGTGCAGATCATACCGGGTGACTGAACATCGGTGTGAAACCTAGACCCAGACATGCCCCGACATGCATTGAAACTGCTCGTGTGGAGTGCGGAGATGAAGGCAGAAGGCAGGTGTTACATTGCTGAGCTCAGAATGTCACCCAAGGATCTTCAGGAATTCATTGCATAGCTGTTGGGAAACATCATGTGCTCTGTGAGCATAAGACCAAGACAGTCATTAACCAGTTGTGACTGTGTATGCTGTAATATAGTATTCTGAATCATACTATCTGTAAAGAGCTTTGAAGATGCAGACGTTAAATACAAGTGTTAAACTATCACAGGCTGCTAAAGGTAGCAACTAATAATGGAGGCAGATTGTTTTCTAGATGCCATTACACCCATTTTATTCAGAACCACCAATTTGCCTAAGGTGCACTTGCGAACAAGAGTTCAAAGAAATATTTATGTGGCAAAGATAACATCCATCACACTGAACAGGAAGTCACAAATATTTAAGACATATTAACTCCAGGAGAGAAACTGTGTTAGTGTACAGCAGGGGTGGGCAACTTTGGGGGGTCTGGGAACCACTTTCCACCTCCTAGACATCTCGTCTGCAGGCCACACTTCTACTGCCCTTTTGTCCCTTTTAAGGCCTTGAAATTTGGTGGCAAACTGCTGGGTGGTGGTGGTGGGGTTGCCAATGCTACATCAATGAATTTTGACAGTGGGTTCAATTCAGGATTGGCAAGGGCCACACCAGTGGCTGGGTTTGTGTGCACGTGGCCCATGGTCACATGTTGCCCACCCCTGGTTTAAAGCATCAAAGAAGAAAAATGAAAAACGGAGCAATTGGTTATGGTGGGAGTTTTCTTAGGCGGGATAGACCTTTACTAGATGGATGAAATAGGCTGGAAAGTTTGTAGGTGACAGGATTGCAACCAGGGCCCCTGTGGTTTCTGATATTCCGATTCTGTTTCAGAGCTGGAACTAGAAGAGTTAGACCAGTGGGGAAGGAAACTCCCCAAGAGTCTCCAGGAGCTGGGGAAGAATCTTCCTAAGATCTTGCCAACGAGGTGGCTGAGGCCAAGTCCACCCCCCCCCCCCAGAAACCTAGTCCCTTCCAAGGAGGAGGAGGGGTGTGACTTGGTTGACTCAAGGGCGTGTTGTCGATCTAAGCGGGTGGAGTTAGAGAGTGGCTTGAGACGCCTTTCAGGTTTTACTGTAGCTGCCTATCATCAACTGGGTGGCAACTTCTCTCTCACTCTCTGGTCTAACTGTTATGCTTCTGGCTCTGCATCAGAATCAGAATAATCAGAAACCGCAGGGGCCCTGGTCTCAGTCCTGACAGTGGAGATAAACAGCTTTACACAGTGAAGTTTTCATCTTAGATCTTAAGGGGGATCTACACTGCCATGATAACTATTCGTTTAGCGATTATGGCTTTCTCCAAAGAACCTTGTGAATTGTAGTTTTGTGAGGGTGCTGTGAATTCTCACTTTGAGTCTAAGGTCTGCTTTAGATATTTACAGTTCCCAGAAGTGAGGGAATGACTATGAAATCCTTTTCAGGCAGTAGTAGATACGTTTATTTGAGCATGCATTCACCTGTACTCAGTACTCTGCTGCATTCTTATGCTTTAGAAAGTAGAACAACGTCATTCTGACTTGATCTTGTGTTGTAACTTTTGTATGCTTTCCTTTTTAATCTCAGTGTGTAAAACTGTTTATTTTCCACATTGTATCCATCTCTTTTTCAGGCCAACTCATGCATTTAATGGTGCAGATTCTACCCTACAAAGGTTCATACCACAATGACGCCACAAGACCTTTCAAACATATTCTGAAATATGTTTAATTATAACTCCTTTTCAGATTAATTTTAAATATTTAAAATAAAGTAATGGGTTGCTTTAATTTTTATTCTACCTATTTATATTATTCCTTCAAATGTATATGCATTCCTTTAAATTGTTTTGGAGCAATTGATTACAAGTGGACACTAATAAAACATATGATAAATGAAGGAGTAATACTGCTCTAACAAGTGCTTGTAAGGCCTCCTTTTGAACAGGGACATTCATATTTGAGAAGAATTAGAGGAAGGATAAAGAGAAGCAACTACTGTGACCATAGACTGGAGAATGAGACTTGTTTTAGGACAGCAAGTAGTCCCAAGGTTATATTCACATATGGGGCTAAAAGTGGTACTTGCTTCAATTTGATTAATAATATGAATGTAAAACCTTCACCAGGCAGAATGCTAATTTGTGTTACAAACACCTCTCCATCTCTTTCTCACGGGCAGGACTTATCCTAACATTAAGTTACAATGCTGCTGTTTCATCAGGATTATTATCGTGAATAAGTATATAATCATCCTCCATCTATTCTGTGACTAACTTAACTCCCGTTGATTTCAGTGGGTCTACTCTAAGTATGACTAAGTCTGGACCCAACCCATTGCTTTTAAAACACCTCATATATATTAGCTCAGCAGTCTTTGGAGCAACCCTATAAAGAAGGTCACTGCCATTATCTCTGTATTGCAAATGGGAGGAGGGAGCACAGGCTGAGAGACGGTGGTCCGCCTAAGCAGATATTAATATTTCCTTTCCTCCATCACACAGTACTGATCATGGCTATCCCCAGCTGTTGAGTGGAAGCTGCTGTCATGTGCAATATATACAGAGATGAGGGATCTTTTTGTTTAGGTGACTGAGCACAACAATATCTTTGCTGTCAAAATTGCATGGGGCGAGGCACTGGGTGTTGGCTAAGAACCTACAAGATGAGTGGGATTAAAAGAGCAGAGTGCTTTTTTTCCACACTCAAAAGGAAACTCCCTCATATTAAAAGAAAGACTTCTCCTCCTCACACTGCAAAGGTAGATCATGAATGCACAGAAAAATAGGTTCAGAGTAAATTACTTAAGACAATTTTCATTCAAGTTCTGTAAGTGATTTTGAGGAATTTAAAGTATACAATGTCTTTAAAATGGCTGAGTTCTATATTCCTTTCACATTGCTTAGGAATGAGACTTCACATGAAGCTATCCCCTCTTAAGCCTCATGTGGCGCAGAGTGGTAGGTGGCAGTATTGCAACCAAAACTCTCCCCACACGACCTGAGTTCGATCCCAGCGGAAGCTGGGTCCCAGGTAGCTGGCACAGGTCGACTCAGCCTTCCATCCTTCCGAGGTCGGTAAAATGAGTATCCAGCTTGCTGGGGGAAAGGTAGTCACGACTGGGGAAGGCAATGGCAAACCACCCTGCTACAGTTTGCCGTGAAAACGCCAGCGCAAGCGGCGTCCCTCTAGGGGTCAGTAATGACCCAGTGCTTGCACAGGAGGAACCTTTCCTATCCCCTCTTACAGTTTTATCTCCTATGTACAGAGGGGATTTCTCTTTGAGGGTGGCTCATAGTGGTGTTGTATTGTTAGTGTTATCTCCCTTTGTCATGGATTTTTAGGAAACAGCTGATTTTGCTTTATTAGACTTCCTGGGAAGTCTATTGAGAAAATGCTAACCCGCCTTTCTTAAAATGATATAGGGTGTCTTATTCTGAAATGCAAATATCAGATGTTAATGATGAATCATGAAGAATTTTAAAAATGTAAATAAGTAGTAATTGTATTAAAGAGAAGACAAAAAAGAGACACAAGTACATGGATTCACAATGAATTCTGGGTAATTGGCATAAAAATAATGGTCAAGGTGACCTTGATGGTATCCAAAGAGAAAATGCTGAGTTAAAGCCCTATCACTTGGGCCAAAAAGTTATTTGAGTAATGAAAAAATATGAGCCTGTTTTATTCCAGATCAAAAGTGTACGTACAGTTTTTGCTGATCAATTTACAAAAAAATATTGTGTAAAGTCTACACATCAGAAAGCTTGATATACCAATGTCTAGAAAAAATTATAGCTTGAGGTTTAATTGGCATTTTTTAAATAATGAGTTTTCTTCTCAAAAGTATAATTCAAATTTGATTGTATCTAGTCTGAAAGGTGTACCCATAAGTCCTTTTTGTATGTTCTAGTTTTTGTATGTTTGAATGTTTAATCACAATGAGATACTTAAGGCTGTGAGCCCTAATTTATGGGGCAGTGGATAATATTAGCTATGAAGTAATTTCTACACAAAAAAATATAAATATTTGCTGATTTTAGAATGAAGGAGCTTCTTATTAGTTCACCAGTCCTGTATACCTGAATATCCTGTTCAGTATTGAATAGGGAACTTGGTACTTAAGAGTGAGATCTCTCCTTTATAAGATATTAGGACTAGAAATCTAAGAACATGTTTAAGAATGTTTAAGAAATTCTATTTCCTGTTAAGCTATTAAGATCTAAGAATCTGTAGCAAAGCTCTGTTTAACAAGGAGTGTTTTAATGTTGTTTTATGCAAGTTATACTATAATGTGATGTTACAAATATATTTCTAATAAAAATGAAAAATGGATCAAAAACGTTTTTCCTTTTTAGTTAGTGTTTGTTGATACAAAACCAAAATTGAATCCACCTAAAACAATTTTTGGTGTATGCTTTGTTTGAAGTATATTGATCAGCTATAGGTAGTTAACTGGCAGCCAAAAGTTTTCTAAGGGTGCAATCCAATGGGGATAGTCGGCCAGCTCCGAACTCGGAGGCAACCAACTATCCAATGTAGGGCGGGCGGAGTACAGAGGGGAACTTCTCCTCCATGCTCTGGCCACCCTGCGTTTGTGGTTAGATGGTCGATTTTGGCTGTCTAGCTGGGGCAGCTCGGAGCAGTGGGGGAGTCCGGTTGGTGCATAGGAAGCATCATACCGGTGCTTCTGCTGTCCCCTCCCCTCCCTGCCCCCAGGAATGCCCCCTTTTCCCATGCTCCTCACTGCTCTTCTGAGCATGGAGCTGGGGACGAACTGCACCTCCTACAATGGGGCAGGGGAAGGGGCGGGGAGGAGATTTTCTGGGAACCAACCTTGGAGTGCTGGCTCCGAGCTCTATTCCTGGAAAATGAAAAATCCTATGGCCATCTAGCCTCTGTCTAGTGGATTGCACCCTTAATACTGAAACTATAGATTGAAAACACTCTGCAAAGACGAAATCCATAACACCTTGTTTGTTTGTTTGTTTGTTTGTTTCATTTCTATACCACCCAATAGCTGAAGCTCTCTGGGCAGTTCACAAAAATTAAAATGCAACAGCACACAATAAAACAATTTAAAATGTATAGAACATTAAAACCACAATATAACAATACAACCACAATAAAACTTAGCAGCAGTGCAGGAATTTAAAATACAGATTTAAAACAGCAAAGCTAAAAGTCTAGAAAGCTAAAATGCTAAAATGCCTGGGAAAATAAAAAGGTCTTCACTTGGCGCCGACAGGAATACTATGTAGATGCCAGGCGAATTTCACTAGGGAGCTCATTCCAGAGCCGGGGTGCCACAGCAGAAAAAGCCCTCCTGGCCTCCTCCTAGTAGCCACCCGCCTCACTTCCTTTGGCAGGGGCTCACGGAGAAGGGCTGCTGAGGATGATCTTAAGGTCCGGGCAGGCACATATGGGAGGAGGCAATCCTTCAGGTAACCTGGCCCCAAGCCGTTAAAGACTTTGAATGTTAACACCAGCACTTTGAATCGGGCCCTGAAATGGACTGGCAGCCAGTGCAGCTGAAAAAGTACTGGCGTAATATGAGCTCGCTGGCCAGTCCCTGTTAACAATCTTGCTGCCCTATTTTGGATCAGCTGAAGTTTCCGGACCGTTTTCAAAGGCAGCCCCACGTATAACGCATTGCAGTAAACCAGACGAGAAGTTATCAGAGCATGGATAACTGTGGCTAGGCTATCTCTGTCCAGATAAGGGCGTCGTTGGTATACCAGCCTAAGCTGATGTAGATGTTCTTCATACTTCTTTTCACATTCCAGACATATAGAGATGCATCTATTTTTCTGAGTCAGCTATATAACTTGCACATCCAGAATCTATCCTTAGATTTTCCTTTTAGAGTAAAATGTGCCTGAATTTTTATCTTAATTATCCTACAAGCTTACCCATGATATAGTAAGGCAAGGGTGTTAAACCTCCAGCTCATGGGACAAATCCAGCCTGCCTGGAGCCCCTGAATCAGAGTTCCCCTGATGGTCATATCCCCTTTTTCTGGTCCCATCTCCTTCCCCCCACTGTCAATCATTTGATGGTTTCCTGGCTTTTCTGTTCTTTCCACATCCTAAAAGGTTGAGATGTCTCTCCCAAGCATACTTACTGGCAGTAAGAGATTCACACTAAAACATGATGGTATATGGGGTATTCTTGAAATTCTGGCTCCACCCCCTTTGCCTTCAGCCCCACCCACCACAGGAATGCTGCCCTGAGGACTTCTTCGAAATTGAATTTGGCTCTCAAGCTGAAAGGGGTTCAACACCCCTGTACTAAGGATTGTAATCAGCAAGGGCTTCTTCACACAGAGCTTTCACCCTGCTGTTGATATTGCTCACTCACGGAAGTGTGCAGGCTTTAGCTGACGCCGTGACCCTCCAGGGCGTCTCCTGCACTAAATGACCTTTATTCTGTTCTTAAATAGATTGGTGATAATGAGGTATCAGATTACAACACTTGCGTTCTGCTTGAGTTCCCTCGATGAAAAAGGAAAAGCTGCAATAAGAGGAGCTGGACCAATGAAACATATGGAAGGCTCAGATAAGGGGGAGAAGGAGCGGGAAAGGTGAGGGGGAAAAGGAAATGCATTTAAAGGGAGTCCGTTGTGATCCTGCATTTAAAATGGAAGCAGAAAGCTCCCTTTTAAATGTGGGATTTTAGGCTGGTGTAGAGATGCTCCAAGTTTCCTTTCCCCCATGGTTAGGTATCTTGTTTGTATTGTTCTGTGTGGTCTTCGTTTTTGTTACCTGTATTATTAAAACTTTATTTCAAAATAAAATTCCATGCTAAAAAGAAAAAAAAGAAAGAGGCTTTTCAGAATATTGTACCGAGAGCACCTCCTTTGCAACATCCCACAAAAGAAAAAGCTATATTGATACTTTTGGATTATAATGACCATATGCCTGTTTGGGTCATGCATTTTTGTAATCTAACACTGGAACTTGTGAAATTCATAGGAACATGAATTTCCTTATCCAGAGTCAGACCCTGGGTCCATCTAGTCCATTACTGTTGACATTGACTGGCAGCAGCTCTCCAGGGTTTCAGGCAGGAGTTTTTCCAGCATGGGGATGCTGGAGATCAATCCTGGGACCTTCTACATGCAAAGCATGTTCTCTACCAATGAGCTATGGCCCCTCAGAAAGAGGAAATATTGGCTGGCTTATCTTTTGATGGACCATCATCCAAATAACTCATGTCACCAAACATCCTCTGTAGGGAAAATATGAAAGTGAACAAAGTACACATTAGATGTCAGTCATGCTGCTTATTACCATGTGAAGTACTGTTTCATCAAGCAATAAGTAGCACAAGGGTGCCTAAACTGTGTAGAAATAAATCTGAACTGATGTCCTTTATATGGTGGGAATATCATAGGAGTGTTTCTTTTTAATTTTGTTTACAAGTAATGAATACAACTCCACAGCAAACATAGCAAACAGAGGAACTAGATTCAGGGGATGTAGCGCCATTAGAAATAAATCAATTCTTCTGACGGTACATTCTTTAATGCCATTTTCACAAGTAATCTTTGCACATTTAGTCTATTCATTTTCTGCTCCTGTAATCAGAATGTAAAAGCTACATTGGTTAGACAGTACATTTGATTGTAAAAGTGACACCTCTGATGACCCAAATTCTTATAAAGCTCTGACTGACAAAGAGATTTTGTCACAGGCCATTATCTTTGTTTTTGCTGGTTATGAGACCACCCGTAGTGCTTCAGCTTCCTGTCTTACTGCCTGGCCACACACCCAGATGTTCAGCAGAGGCTGCAGGAGGAGATAGATGAGGCACTTCCCAATCAGGCCTCTCCCACCTATGATGCAGTTCTTCAGATGGAGTATCTTGACATGGTGGTGAATGAAACCCTCAGGCTCTACCCTCCAGGAGGACGGCTTGAAAGGATTTGCAAAAAAACCTGTGGAGATTAATGGACTGATGATCCCAAAGGGAGTCGTGACCATGATCCCTGCTTTTGTCCTGCACCGTGACCCGGAACATTGGCCAGAACCAGAAGAGTTCAGGCCCGAGAGGTTCCGTAAAGAGAACAAGGAAAGTATTGACCTGTACGTCTTCCTGCCCTTCGGAGCAGGTCCCAGGAACTGCATTGGGATGCGCTTTGCTCTCCTGGTCATGAAAGTGGCTGTGGTGGACATGCTGCAGAAATTTTCCTTCCAAGTCTGCAGAGAAATGCTGATCCCCATGGAACTGGATACCAAGGGCTTCCTGCAACCCAAAAAGCCCATCCAGCTGAAGCTGGTCTCCAGAGCCATTGCTGGTCCTGAGGAGTAAAGAAATTGGAAACAGAGGCTGCTGCTGCTTCCCTCCCTCCACGCTATATCATATGGGACCGGCAGCTTGAGTGAACAGAACTGAAGACGGGAATGCTCCTGTGCTCATCCCATAGCACTATTGACTTCAGCAAACAGAAGCGAATGGAGGAAGTTGTAGCTTTGATCAGAAGAGCTTCACAGTTATCATCGGTCCTGGATGTGTCTAGTTATGACTGCCTATTGAAAGTTGTTTCTAGGTATATGTTGTTTGTGTATATCGTCTGTGTGCTTTTATGTAAATGGATTTTAAACTCTGTATATTGTATTTTAAAGTTTTAACTTTTGTAAACCGCCCAGAGAGCTTTGGCTATGGGGCGGTATAGAAATGTAATAAATAATAATAATAATAATAATAATAATAATAATAATAATAATAATATGGCTCTGTTCTGCTTTAACTCATCCACTGACTGCATGTTGCAAAGACACAGAGGGCTGATTAACATAACCCCCAAATTCCTCCCAACCCTGTAGCAAATTCAGAGCACATGACAGCTGGCTGCAAAACAAAGACATCTGATTGATCTGTCTCGCAGCCAGATTGCTTGTCAACATGTGAGAAGAGCTGTAGTTTTAGAAACACATGCATCATATATGCTGAAAATGGATGGTGGGCATGAGGTGGAGCAGACAGATGATTCCTTATTCTTTTACCTCATAGTTTGCTGTAAAGTGCTTTGACTACACATCTAGGGGTAATTTAGGGCCATTGGCGCAACCTAACTTCTGCACAGAAGGGTAAACAATATGGTACATGGACATTTTATCTTGCTGTTAAGCTACCATGGCTGCAATCCTGCACACGGTTAAGCTGCTTAACTGAGAACCTAAGAAGAGCCATGCTGGTTCAGACCAAATGTCCATCTAATTCAATATTCTGTTCCCACAGCAGCCAACCAAATTCCTATAGGAAGCCAGGCCCAGCATCAAAGATAGGCATGGTCGAGCACCCACCGAGGGCCCACATCTCAATAGGGGCCCACTGACAAGAGTCCCCTGGACCTGCTCCTCCCCTTCCCCATGGCAATCTGCTTGTTCACTTGCCTCTTGCTCTGGCTCAAACAATGGTTGTGATGAGAAAGAAGGGCAGGAGATGCCACTGCCTGCTTGCTCACTGGCTCTCTGCCTGTCAAGCAAACAAATGGTAGCAATGAAGGGAAAGAGAACGTGGAGCAAAAGGAGCTGGTGACAATGGCAGTGAGAAGGTAGACTCACTGGGGAAGGAGGGCCATTGCGGGTGTCTTGGCCAAGGGCCCTCCAAGGACTCTGCAGAACCTGAAGCTGGCCCTGTAGGAAGCCATAGACGTCAATGGGATTTAAGCAGGATTGTAGGCTAAGGCTAGAAACCAGTTACAAATGTGTATGTCCAGTCATTCGCAAGGGAAAGGTGATCTCAATATAACTTCCAAAGGACTATGTCTGCGATCAAGGTGCCAACGTGCTATAGAAATCATTAGTACAGTTTCCAAGTTTGTCTTCTGTTCACATACTTTCTGCTAGCTGCAGAACGATTTCTGTTTCAACTTGCAAACCGTGTGCTGTTAACAAACCTGACCAGCCCTTCCCTTACTCTCTTCGTTTGCAATCTGTAAAATTCACATAGAAATTCAGCATGTGTACCCCTCAGAGGCAAGATGTGGATATCCTTACCTTTAGTGTGTCTATTTCACAGATACTTAGTACAGATTGAATATGCATCTGGAGAGAGCAAAATCTTTAGAGAAGACAGCTATTGCCTCATCCCATAGCCAGCTTTTGCTTTTGCTTCACAATTCTGGACGAAAGGCATAATTGTCCTATATTATATTCTGATACAAAAATATAGAGCATCAGGACAAGGTAAAATGGAAAGCAAAAGATGCCCAAGAAAAAGCTGGGAACATCTACACATTGGTATTGAGTGGTCTCACACATTGTCAGGCAGCTTGATCTTTAGTGTAGTATGCTAAATACCTTTTTGCACTAAAGTTATGATTACCTTAAAAGGAATCAGTGTGGTATAGTGGCAAGAGTGTTGGACTAGGAGCTGGGAGATCCGGGTTCTAGTCCCCACTCAGCCATGGAAGCTCACTGGGTGACTTTGGGCCACTCACAGACTCTCAGCCCAACCCACCTCGCAGGGTTGTTGTTGTGAGGATAAAATGGAGAGGAGGATGATAATGTAAGCCGCCTTGGGTTCCTTGCAAGAGGAAAAAAGGTGGGGTATAAATGCAATAAATAAATAAATAAATCAGAGTACAGAATGAACAAATGCACGGTGAGGAGAGGGTGTTTCACTTTCCTCCATATTCTTGGGGCGCCATCACATGAGGCTTCTATCGTGCACTTGTGGTGGGTCACTCATGGAAGTTTGTGGGTCCTTTTCATGACGTTGTCAACCTCCAGGACACATCCAGTGGTATTTCCCAGTTATTCCATGTTAAAAGGATCCAGAGATAATGAGCTAATAAAATATCCTGGATTTTCCTTACTGTGTATAGTTGTTGTTGTGCTATTAAAACAGCCACTAGATGGTGCTGTTTCATTGAGGTCTATGGAACATTGAAAATTAAAACCTTCCCTTCTTAGCAGTCACCCAGCCACTGTCTGGGAGCCCGTGGTAAACACAGAAAGGCTCCACAATGGAAGGACTGTTGGGTTTTTTCTTTATTATAGAGAAGCCCTTCATCAAAATAACCCCTCCCCACATGTCGCTGTTTGCCCCATGGATCCACCAGAAGTGTGTGGCAGATTTGCTCTCACTGTTTCAATAGTACGAAGACTTAGGACATTTCTTCCCCATTTCCTTCCACACAGGGAAAGGGATGTATGAATACCTTACCTGGTTCCGGTCGGGGCATCTGCTGGGGGGGGCGCTCCGTCCCTCCCCCCGGAATCCTTGACGGGGGGGCAGGCGATCCAGTCCTCCCCCCTGGAATCCTGCCCGGCCGGCTCTGCTCCGTGGCGGCTCTGTGAAGCAGCTGGCCACGGCCGGCTGCAGCTGGACTTCCGGCCACAGACAGGCTGCTGCGGATGCAAATGGTGGCCGCCATAGCGGCCGCCATTTGCGTCCTTCCAGGCTGCCGTGATAGGCTACGTAAGAATTTACGTAGCCTATCATGGAATGCCCCCCCCCCCAAAATGGCATACGCAAATGGTGGCAGCTACGGCGGCCACCATTTGCGTTCCCTATTTTTTGCCGTTCTAGCCTACTTAAATATTTACGTAGGCAATTATGGCGAAAAAAAAGGGAACCGCAAATAGCGTAGCCGCCGCCATTTTCATACCCTGGTGTTTTTTTGGGGGGGTAGCCATGATAGGCTATGTAAATTCTTACATAGCCTATCACAGCTGCAAGGATGGCAATGGTGGCTGCAGCAGGCCGGCCGTGGCTGGCCAGGAGACCAGCCGCCGCCACCGGAGCTGCTGCCGCCGCCGGAACTGCTGCTGCTGCCGAATCCGCCACATCCGCCCCAGGTAAGTTCCATCCCGGGGGATTCTGCGGGGGGGGGGCAGGAGGTCGTTCCGCCATGGATTCCGTGGGGCCGGATTCTAACGAATCCGGCCTCACTGAAATCTATGGCGGAATTCTCTGCCATCCCTAATCTGTGTTCAGCTCTAGGCACAAGTATGTCACCTGGAGGACAATGCTAAAGAAGCGAAGCATCCACAAATGAGGTCATGTGATTAAATGGGGGGGGGAGAATACACTGAGGATGTTTTCAAATGCACATTAATTAGTTAAAATATTCATACCTCCTTTGACATATATCTTGTGCAAACAATAACTCATAATAACCTATATTTTCTTAATTTTGATCTCACTGCCAATAGCCCTTGAATCACATTTCACTTGAACAGATTTAATATAGGCAGTATCATGGCACTCACCACTGCCATGAATCCTTGAAGACTTCTCAGAACCGATCTAGGAAGACTTCCATAGTGTGCATGGCCACCACCAGCTTGGCGGCACCTACATCTGCCACCACCAGAGGAGGAAGCTGATCAGGTAGGTGATGGTGGTCAGAAGAAGATGATTTAGCCTCTTTTCTTGGACCATGAAAAGGCTGACCCTGTGCTAGAATGCCCCACCAATGCTCAAAAATTTACAGTGGCTTCCCATTGTTTCCTAGAACATCTATACATGGGAAGGGCTGTAGCTCAGTGGTAGAGCACACATGCTTTGCATGCAGAAAGTCCCAGGTTTGATCCCAGGCATCTCCAGGTAGGGCTGGAAAAACTCCTGCCCCAGACGCTGGAGAGCCACTGCCAGTCAGTACTGAGAATACTGGGCTAGATGGACCAATAGTCTGACTCAGTTTAAGGCAGCTTCCTGTGTTCCTATGTTCCTATTAGAATGTGCCTTATTATACCAAATCAGATCCTTGGGTCCACCTAGATCGATATTATATGTACTGGCTGGCAGTGGCTTCCCAAGATTTCAGACAGGAGCCTTGAACTGAGGACCTTGCATAGGTGCTCTGCCAATGAGCTAGAGCCCTTCCCTGTGTACCTGAAGTCATGTGGCTTTCCCTAGAACAGGGGTGCAGAACCTGTAGTCTGGGAGCCAAATCTGGCCCTCCTGGGCAGGCCGGCCCTCCTGGGGTACCAATCTGGCCCCCTGAGATTCCCCAGAAGGTCATGCCCCCTTTCCCTGGCCACACCTCCTTCCCCCCATCCATCAATGATTTGGTGGTTTCCCAGCTTTTGTGCAGGTTTCCCCTGCATTCTAAAAGGTTGAAATGCCCCCCCTAAAGCCTAGTTACTGGCAGGAAGAGCCTTACACTAAAATATGCTGGGTTTGGGTGGGGGTTTTTTGTTGTATTTTTAGGCCCTCCCCTTTTGCCTTTGGATTCTTCGCTATTGCCTTCAGCCCCACCCATCATTGGAATATGCCCCCTGAAAACTGATAGGGAGACATTGCATTTTTTTTGCATTTATTGCATTTATACCCCGCATTTTTTCCTCTTGCAAGGAACCCAAGGCAGCTTACATTATCCTCCTCCTGTCCATTTTATCCTCACAACAACAACCCTGTGAGGTGGGTTGGGCTGAGAGTCTGTGACTGGCCCAAAGTCACCCAGTGAGCTTCCATGGCTGAGTGGGGACTAGAACCCGGATCTCCCAGCTCCTAGTCCAACACTCTTGCCACTACACCACACTGGCTCCTATTAACTGACATTATTCTCCGTCTCTTAAAATACTAGAACCTGGGGTCATCCCACGATGCTGATTGGTGGGAGATTCAGGACAGATAAAAGGAAGGACTTCTTCACACAGCGCATAGTTGTGGAACCACGGAACTCGGTACCACAGGATGTAGAGATGGCCACCAATTTGAATGGCTTTAAAAGGAGGTTGGACAAATTCCTGGAGGAAAAGGCTATCAAGGGCTACTAGTCCTGATGGCTATGTGCTACCTCCAGTACCAGAGGCAGTGAGCTATGTACACTAGTTGCTGGGGAACATGGGTGGGAGGGTGCTGTTGCACTCATGCCCTGCTTGTGGGTTCCCGGCTGACACTGTGTGAACAGAATGCTGAACTAGATGGACCTTTGGTCTGATCCAGCATGGCTCTTCTTATGTTCTTATGCTCCAAAACTGAATTTGTCCCTTGAACTGAAAGAGGTTCCCCCCACCCCTGCACTCTAGGAAGTATATTTCTTACACATGATCTTGGATATGAACATGATTAGTATGGCCAGCCAAGGCGGACCTTTCGGTAATAATGTCCTTCCTATATTGATAACAAGACAACGTAAGGACATATTGGGAAATTTGCTTCTTCGTGACCAAAAACGGTTAAGGAGAAAAAAAAAATACTGTAAAGGATCCTTTATTACAAAATCTTGTAGTAACACGTAATAGCACACAAATTATAAAACCCCCAAGAAGCCTAGTTCTCTAAAATATTTTACAAGAGAAGCCACACCTAATTTATTTTAAAATGAACACCTAAGCAGGAGTAAGCAGAACTATTTTAGAATGCAAGCTGCCTTGGGGCAGGGATCAATCCTCATATCATGCACAACCGTGCATCATCATCATCATCTCAATAATATATTCAGACAAGAATTAAAAATTAGGATGCATAAACTGAAATTGTCCACAAGATGGAAGTATTGAGCTAAAAAAAGGAAGTATGGTGAACTGGTGAAATGTAATTAGGGATGTCTGAGAATTCTTTTTGCCAGTGAAAACTTAACGGATTTTTCTGGTTTGGCCCTGGTGGATTTCATTCCATTTTCCCTTGCTGGCATTGACTTGATTTGTAGAGAATTGATCCAATACACTGATTATTTTTTAAAATGGCGTCAATTTGTGCAAATTGGATTTTTTGGGTGGGGAATCCTGAAATTTGTGCCAATAGAGTTGCATTTAAAAAAAAAAAAAAAAAACCACCCATCTTTTGCAAGCACACAAGACTGGAGATTCAGCTGTTGCACAGATTTCAGGAGAAATTTGCGCAATAGCAGTAAATACCCCAAGAAGGAGCCATGAAAAGTGGGGGAGCCAATTACTCCCCTTTCTGAACTTGCTGGAAACTCAGAGAAGTGTTGAAAATGAGGAAGCCATTGACAAATGTCAGTTCAACACTTAATAGCGAGAGGATTATATTGCCAAGTGGGAGATACTGTCGCACCCCTGTTTGGTGCACTTACTTCATTCAAATTTGGTTTTCTTTTTTGGCGCTTCTGAATTGCACAAATGCATCTCTTCTTTGTATTACTATTATTGCCTTCCCGCCCTGCCCCAGTCCTTTGTAACTGTGCACCAATTAGTCTATATGCAGTCTTGCCTTTTCAGTTTCCTTGTATGTTAGCTACTCCTTCTGTACCTGTTGACAGCTGAAACATACAAGGAAACTGACAAGACAAGACTACATATATTGGACAGATGAATCTGTATTCTTACGAAAGACAGGGTGGGGAGATAAAAAATACGAACCCATTTGCACACATTTCAAGACCCCCCCAATCCAATTTATGCAAATTACCATTTGCACAACTGGCAGGACCCGAAAAAATGCATGAAACATTTCTGAAATCAGGAGAAAAAAAAATCTGCTGCAGTCTACTGCTATTTATCAAAATGGAAACACTGTGGAATCCCATCAGGCTCAATTGGAATGGAATTCCCAGCATTGCACATCCCTAAGGGTGCTATCCTATGGGATAGGCAGCTGCCTCCAAACTCGGAGGTGATCAACTATCCAGTGCAGGGCAGGAGAAGTATGGAGGGGATCGTCCCCTCCACGCTTCAGCTGCCTTGCATTTGCGGTTAGACAGCCAACTTCGGCTGTCTAGCCATGGGAAGGCAGAGTGGGGGAGGTAGCTGCTGGATGACACATAGGACGTGTTGGACCAGCATTTCCGCTTTCCCTGCCCTGGAATGCCCTCTGGAATGCCCCTTTTTCACCACTCCGCATTCCTCTTCTGAGCACGGAGTGCGGGGCCATTCTGAGCTGTCAGCCAGGCAGCACAGGAGGGGGGGAAGGTCGGTTCTCAGGGAACCGACCTTGGAACACAGGCTCTGAGATCGGTTCCCAGAAACTGACGTATCCTATGGCTGTCTCGCCACTGACTAGTGGCCATAGGATTGCTCCCTAAATGTAATAGGCTGAACCATGGATGGCATCATTTTCCTTGCCCTAATTTCCTTGGGTTATCTTAACCTTATCAAAATAAAGATGTATAGGTGGAGAGAAGAATGACTAGAAAAAAAGCATGCATGTATTGGTATGACTTTTTAATATAACATTGTGGGAAGGGGAATTGGGTTGCCTCCTGACTCCCTGCTGGCTGATCTCATGTGCCTCTTGCAGCTGCATAATAAGCAGAAATGCAGCAAGGGAAGCTTTCCCATTCACTGCACTGGCATGCCAAAAAGGCTTCATCTGCTAGACTTCTGTTTGTCATGCTGGTTCTCTATACATAGGAGCAAGACGAGAAAAAAACAGGTTGGGGAATCTAGAAAGAAACTGATACACAAACTGTTGCTGTGACTAAATGTACAGTTATCCATGGAATCTCTGAGACAGCACAAACCTTAATATATTCAGGCAGAGCAGAACAGGGCGGGAGAAGAAGAATCCGTGGTGGATGAACGGCCACTTCCTGTGACCTGCCAGGGTCATGCTGGCAGGGTGGAAAGTGTGGGGAGGGGCTGTGTATTCCCTCCTCTTTGCCTTTATGCCTGCTTTACCCCTCTTTTTAAACTTTTCCTTCCAATTGCTTTCAGTGGGAAGGAAGTAAACTATGCTAGCTCCAGGGCTGGCACAGTTCCCGCCCCCCCGTTCCGGGGGTGTATCAGGGGAACAGGAGGGCCTTGCAGTTCCAATGACATTGGGGCAACAGCAGCAATCCTTCCCACCACTACATGGAGGGGGCCTCTGAGTGTGGATGGCCACCCCCTCCTGTTCTGTGGGCAGAGAGGGAGTTCCACTATAGCCTATGGCCCCTGGGGCACCCTTCCAAGGTGATGCAATTTTCAGGTGATGTGATTTCAGGTGTGGTTGAAATAGTGTTAGAAGCTTTAATCAATAGTTATAATTAATGGATTATACTGTAATCATTCCCAGCCTTGATCTGAGATTAAAATTTGTTCCTCATTGGTGGGAATCTTCTTTTTCATGTGTTCAGTGTGCGCCATGAAACTCAGGACCTTTATTAATTAGGGTTGTATGGAAATTGTTGAATCCGTTCCATCTGTGTTTCACAGATTGCCAGGCATCTTTTGTTCTGTTGCCTGCTCATTGACAGAATTTGATTTTTTAACCAGAATTTCATTTTACTTTCGCTAATTCACATTAGTGCTAATTCACATTAGCACATTAGTGCAAATGTGAAGTTGTGGTAAAGCATGTGTGTGCAAATGCAAATTAGTGCTAATGCATATTCACTAATGCACTTGTGCTAATGTGCAAATGGGCATGTTAGTGCTAAGGCACACTAGTGCTTAAGTTAATTAGCTCAAATGCCCCTCCCCCCCAAAGTGAAAAACCAGTCTGCAAGTCTGTGGGCTTGGACAAAGCCAGTCTGGTACGGAATCCTCAGGTCAGATTCTTGGAAATCCAAATTCATTTGAATCCATTTCTCCGACCTCCCTATTATTAATTTCATCCATATTTACATGGGAAACTTTCCACTCCCCTATTTCAGCTCTGTAGTGCATCATCATGAATCTGTAAACAGTTCTCCTGGAAGAGGGATGCTTTCCTCAATAGGGATATCACTTGTCCCCCTGTTAGGGTTCCTGTAACAGCTTTAACAGCTACGTGATGGGCAGAAAGTCATTACACTGAGAGTCAAACTAGACAATACATTAAATAAATAGCATGCAGCTGATCCTCTCTTTTTTACTTACTAGTAAGTACATGGGCCTGATCTGGATGAGGGCCACTGTGCATGGGTAGGGGAGGTTTAAACCTCCTCTAAGCCACTTTTTTTCCAAAATTCAACACACACACCCCCCCCAGCATATGTGTGCATGCTAAAACAGAGAGGAAAGTCTCCATTTGCACAGAGGGAAATTTTGGTAAACAAGACACGGGCGGTGGAATTTAAGCCTCCCCCATCTGTATGAAGTAGCTCAGTCTGGATCAGGCCCTGCATGCTTAGTTGTGAATAAAAGAGAGAGGGTCAGCTGCACTCCAGGTATTTAAGGTATCCCGTAGTTTGACTCTGACATTGTTACCAAAACTCTATCTCCCTGCTGAAAAAAGCACATCCCTATTTTTCATCTAAGATAGCTGCAGAATGCTCAAAATGGGAACGCAGCCTCTGTGTCTTTCAGGCATTTAGGATGCATTCCTATTTCCTATGCACTTCTGTGGGAGTAAACCCCATGAAATTCACCAGGACTTACTTGCAAATAAACATGCTTAAGGTTAAACTGGGATAGAACTGGGTCTGACTGAAGCACCATGCCTATGTAAACTGACAGCACTGGATGCACATAGGATCAGTTTATCCCCTCAGTTGCGACAGTGGTTGGGTTCCCAAGAACTGTGAACAGAAAGAGAAATGCGTTAGCGCTACTCTGTGGAGTCTTGCTCAGGAGCTAGCAGAAGACTTCTCGCAGTGTGGTTCCATAGCATATCAGGGATTATGTTACGGTTGTTATAAGAAACAGTTAAAAAAGAAAATGCAGGCTGTAGTGTATACTCTGGTGGGCCATCAAAAGGCTTTGAAAATGTATTTGTGCAAAATCTTATATATGCTGATGTCCGAACAGAGGAACACCTCTAGATCTGGGGTCATTTTTCTTTTTGCACTGCTCTTTACTTCTGTTGGAAAGAAAGATGTGATAATGGACAACTAAGCATGGTTCCCAGCTCTAGCAGTTGTGCAATATCTGCTGAGTGGTCACCACTCCATCCCAGGCCTTGAATTACTTTGGACTTCCCCTTCTTGTGCTGGCCAGGAGCTCTTTACCAATGCAAGGCTTGCTTAACCGTGTCTAGCAAGTCTCCCGAGCGCTGTGCATTGCTGCTGGCAGCAGTCATGTGGCTGCGAAGGCGTGTGCCTGTCTCTCCTGTCCCACCATCACTACCCCTCCTACACAGGCATGGTGAAGTGGGGGCTCCACCAAGTTGAGCACAGCTCTTCCATGAGCAAAACAGCCCTTCCGCTAGTACAGAGGTGGGGAACTTCAGGCTTGTGGGCCCAAGCTGGCCCTCCTGGGGTCCTCATCTGGCTCTCTGGAGTTCCTCATATGGCCTTGCCCCTTTCCCTCGACCACCAATTGTTCGGTGATTTCCTGGCTTTTGTGCAGTTTGCCATCCAGTCTAAAAGGTTGAAATGCCTCTCCTAAGGCTTAGCTACTGGCAGGAAGAGCTTTCAGCTAAAAATAAGCTGGTGTTTTTGGCCATGCTGCCTTTGACTGGCTCTACCTACCACTGGAATGCTTCTCCAGAGAGCTTCTCCAAAATGGGATTCAGCCCTCGGGCTGGCAGAGGTCCCAATGGGAATTATTTGGTACTGATGCCTCACGTTAGAAAGGCAGTTGGCAGAGAAAAAACAAAAGGCGGAACAGAATGAGCGTTTACCAGTCCCACCTGACACAAGGCTAAAAATGGAGACCGCACCCTTCTTTAGTGAAGAAAAGGTAAAATAGCTTTACGCACAATAGCATCTTGCATATGGTATGCAGGTACAGCACCCTGTTTGAAAGAGGTGTTTGTTCAGTCCACTTGCGTTCTACAGCACTGGCAGGAGCAAGACAGCCAACACACGTGCTCCCAGCAATGGAGGAGATCAGAGAGAGAAGGGTGGGGGGAGGAAAGGAAGGAGCACAGGGAACCACACTGTAGGCTGTAGGGGTCCTAAGCCTAGTTGTGGTCTAAATTCCCATGAACTAACTAACGGCAACACTGCCCCTGCCAGTAGCTTGCGGATGAGGTTGCAATACCCCCAAGAGGTTCAACGCCTGCTCCAGTGGATGCACGCTCTGTGTCCTTGCCCTTTGGATCTACTCTGCTTGCCCTTGACTCCACCAAAAGAAGTGAGTTCCGGGAACCTGTTTTGAGGACAGCTCACTAGGAAGTGCCTTTCATAATCCCCACTGCAATAAATGGGACCTTCACAAGCGCATGCTACCATCTCTCATGTGTTTCAATGGGGTTTCCACTGAAGAACATCCAGGTCGACTGGTCAGCAATTTACTTTTGCTCTTTCATCATGATAATCCATTCGCAGTATAGTATGAGAAACTTGTAGCTTGAAATCAAATTTCGGGACTTCACAAAAAGGGCGGCGGCCGGGGGAGTGGCATTAAGGCAATTGTCTTGTGATAACTGACACCGTCAGGGCAAGTCAAAGCAGTATATGTGTAAGATGATGTAAACTGGAAGTTAGAATAACACTCGGGTGTTCTAGCAAACTTTCCCGGCATTGTAGTGATACATTTTGTGCCTTCGTTGCTGGTAAACCTCTAGGGAAGTCCACTACTAGAAATGAACAGGGATGCCAAGGCACCTTGGTTAGTCTCCCATCACTAATAAGGAAAGTGGACTATGCAAATATTTCTCCCCAGTGTCACTTGCAAGGAAAAGAAGCAAAAAGTCTCCAATGGCATTTCATACACATTTTATGTCATTGCTATGTCATTTGGCTTCTGGAAAGGCAAGGTGCAGACTTGCCTCTTGAGGGAAACTTTCACTAAACCCATTCATTTTTCACCTTTCCTGTCCACAGTCGATGAGCTCATACTGTCCAAGCATCTGTGATTTGAATCTGTGAAATCCTTACTTCTAGATCAGGCTTTCTTAACCTGGTGGCATCCAGAAGGCCATACTGGCTCGGGGTGATGAGCTGTAGCCCAACAGATCTGGAGGGACTTAGTTGGGAACGGCTGTTCTAGATAATGTTCTAGATAACTCCAAGCTGTTCTAGATGAGTCTTTATAAAGCCTGACCACCCATGAGGGGTTGTATAGCTCCAAGCCTTGGACCAGTGAATTGATAACAGAATGGCATTTCAGAATACAGAGATGTAACCATCCCTGATTTGGTGGATGAAGAGGTAAAGGATAGCATCGAGAGCTACCATATTGTTCTGATAGGGCAGGGCTGCAGAACCCAAGGGCCAAATTCCATTTCAGAGAAGCTCTCAGGGGCCACATTCCAGTGGTAGGCAGGGGTGAAGGCAAAAGGTTGCAGAGCCCCAAATTCCAGAAATACCCAAGATACCAGCATATTTTACATTAAAGCTCTTACTGCCAGGAATTAAGCCTTAGGAGAGGCGTTTCAACTATTTAGAACGTAGAAAAATTGCACAAAAAGCTGGGAAACCACTACACGATTAGAGGCTGGGGAAAACAGGGTGGGGTCTTATGGGTACTCCTTGGAGGGTTGGATTGAGATCCCAGGGGGCTGGATTTGACCCCTAGGCCTGAGGTTCTGCACCCTTGCATTAGGGCTACGCATCATGTCAAATGTGTAATTTCGTATTGCACTGTATGTTTTTGCTTTAAAATAACAGCAAGGGTGTTTGTGATGGAAATAAAGATGGCGTTACAGCCCTTGGGAAGGGGGTTAACTTTTTTGCCCAAACTGTGATCCTGATGAAAATCACCCCAATTTGCTTTGAGAAAGTGGCACCAATGGCAGCTTCCTTCCTGAGACACACTCCTATATATGCAACATGCATACATTTAATATATTGCGTATTTTGGCCTTAGTTTCACATCCTGAAGGCTCATCAACATCTATCACGGTTAGTGTGTATAAAGGCATTTTCATATGGGAACTTCCCCAACTATCGACTTAATGTTTGTATACATTAAACACAACAGATGCAAGGTTAGCAAAAGAGGTGTTTTTAAGGGGCCTCCTGCCCATTGCTGTCGAATTGCTCCTCTGGGTATGTGATCTACTGCAAGGTGTATTATGGACAAGAAGAGAATCAACACAAGTTGGAGTCAGCTATATGTGGGAGATTGTGCAGGACAATGAATGAATACATATCTGTGGTCACTGTAACTACTTCTTTATCTAGGTACTTCTATTTTATATTTTATTGTAATGTATTACATTACAAACAGACCATGAACCAGACCAGAAATTGGTACCAGGTAAGGAGGCAAAAATTCATTGGATGAGATCAAGATTCAGACCCATGGAACTGAGCTGGCTGAAGTGGGCTTCTCCTCCCCCCTCCCCACAGCAGTCCCTCTAGCCCCCTGTAAATGCTACACAGAGGGTCAGGGGACCTTGCTGAATGGGGTCAGATCTGTGGGTGGGGCAGGGGAAGGGAGGGGGAAGCCCTGAAAATCAGATGGAGCCACCTATCATGGGCAGAGCCCTTCTGTTCACGGAAGGCAGATCCTAGTTCCAACCCAATCTGTTTTCCTGGAAGGTGTATATGTGTGCATAACTGGTTCTGAGTGATAGTTTAGACACTTATGATGTCATCAAGATGGCCAAAGCAACCTGGCCATCCCTAATATTCCAGAGAAAAGGAGATATGGGATGGTTATGGGGTGGGGGTGAGGACCTCCATAACCCCCTAAGGGTTTGAAGGAGGAAAAGCATTGGGTCACAACTGAAGCACCATGATAAAAATAATAAAATATAGTTCATAAACATATCTACTTATCTCTTTAAACAAACAAGGTTCATTGTGTATACATATGTTCTTTTAAGCACATTGTTCCAGAGTTAAGATGAATGCCCACAGCCTTAGTGTCATACCTTAGGTGCAAGAAAAAAGCAGAGCGGTCAACATTTTTACAATCCTATTGAGTCTCTTTTCAGAGATTGTCTCAGGAATGTCACTGGAATGTGGTCTTGGATCTCGTAATGCACCAAACCCACCTCTGGATATTCCCACACATTCTTCCATTCCCCCAGGGTAGATCTATCTATGGAATGCAGGAGGTAGTTCCCCTGATTAAATTGGGCTTTTCCCTTTGTCTAAACCAGATCAGGCACATGGATTTCCAGAGGGGACGTGAAAAAGCTCTAAATATTTGTTAGATTATTTAAAGTTCCTTTATTCCGAACATCAAGCATTTGCAAAACTACAGTATTCTCCTAAGGAAGTGAAGAAGTAGACTGATAAGGCCATATGGAGACCCAGGACCATCAGTGGGGTGGTGGATCCGCTCCGGGTTTCAGTCAGAAGCAGTCAGAACTCTAAAGGAGCTCTCCAAGGAGCTATCCCCACTGACATCAGAGTCACCAGCCTCCACCGCCCAGGAGTACTGCAGGACACATCCACCAGAGGAAGTAATATGCCGTCGCTGGTCTTCTGCCTTTGCTGCAGCTGTTGCCTTGCCAGGGTTAAAGCTGGTGAGCATGCAGGCGGCAGGAACAGCGCCTCCTCCTTGCTGCTGTTGCTACTCACTTCCACTCTGAGCCAGAGAGCAGGTGAACCAACCGGTGGCAACAGGGAACAAGAGGAGCGCAGATCCAACTCTACCACTAGGGAGAGCGAGGAAGCCACTCAGGCAGCAGATGCTGGGGGCGGCGGTGGGGCAGTGATAGCAGTCTTCCTCCTGGGCATTCTTGTTAGAGGACAGAATTATGCATGCCACATGGCCTGCCCTGCACCCCCTAAGCTAGCTTTCAGCCCTCACAGAATCATAGAATAGCAGGGCTGGAGGGGGCCTACAAGGCTGTCGAGTCCAGCCCCCTGCTTAATGCAGGAATCCAAGTCAGAGCATCCCTGACAGATGGCTCGTCTTGGACGCCTCCAGTGTGGGAGAGCCCACCAGCTACCTCATGTGCAGTGGGGAGGCCATCCTCTTGTCAGTGTTGATGTAAAATTCAACTGCCTCCTTCCGTACATAAAACTGGGGGCAGGGGGAGAAGAGGAAGGATCTTGTTCTTTATCTCAGGCAGTAAAATGTCTTGGCCTAGCCCTGGGCAGCAGCACCAGCGAGCAGGGGTGCTTCAAAACCTTTTGCTGTCTGAGGCAAAGGACAAGATGGCACCACTTCCCATTCTATGTACAAGAGTCTGTCAGATGATTCTGTCTTCATTACTGATGACGGGACAGCATCCTCCACTGCTCCTGAAGGCAGCAGGCTAACCTAGGAAGCACAGAGCAGGCTGCATGGCATGCATGTCTGTCCTCCAACACCTTGCTGCCACTTCCTAGCATCTGTTGCCTGAGGCGACTGCTTCACTCTGCCTAATGGTAGGGCTGGCCCTGCCAGTGGGCTCTCTGCTGGGGAATGGGCCTTGGTGGGTGCCCGACCATTCTTGATCCAAAGGACTTAACCTTTGGGTGTCCCCCCCTTCATTTTTGTTTGTTTTGAACCAGCAATTTGCATGTTGTTGCAGATATGTCTTTTTGAGTGACTAAAAGCAAAAAGGCAAACTGAACTAAATTTCATGTGTGGCTTCAACATTGACAAGACCAGCTCAGTGGGTGGCTAAAAGCTAGTAAGGCCAGGATGAGTGACTGTAAAAAAATGTGGCTGGCAAAGCACTGGAAGGTTTGTGTGAGGTTTCCTGGAGATTTCCAAAGAGGTTCTGTCTCAAAGGAACTTAAACCCAACAAATTTCCACCTTTCACAGAACAGAAGAAACAAAGGCCTGGTTCAGATACTCCTCAGGCCGAAGTGGGGTTCTCTTGGTGGAGGAGCAGGTGGGTGCATCACATTATATATGGTGCTAGTGCTCCTCACCAACGGCTGTGCTCGTGAGGGCCAAATTGGGCTACCTTCTCCGCTTTGCTGAGGGAGGCCTGTGTGATTCAGGCCTGGGTGCATATGAGCTTCCTCAGCTCCTCTGGAACAGGTATGGGGGTTCAGGAAACTGAACTGGGCCTATGAAACCTGATTATCTCTTACACTTGTAAGTGCAACCTTCCTCAAAGAGGTCAGGGAAATACCAGTGCATTTAAAACGCTTGATTTGTGGTTCTCATCGAAGACGTCTCATTTGCATGAGGGACTTCAGCGTGATAAGGGACACCTCTTGTGACAGAGTGAAATGAGTAACAGCTTTGCAAGGCTGAGCAGATAAGAATGAGCGTCGATGTAAAGAACAGCTTTGAAGTGCTGACATTCTCTCTTCATTCATAAGCGGTATTCAGGGTTCAGTAATCATCATCACCCTAATCATCATAAATTCCCTTTTCTACTAAAAGTACCCAGAGTAGCACCTTGTGGATCTGGAAACTTCACATATATGATGTACCATATCTGCGCCCTGCATTGCATTCCTTTAACATTTGGTCACCTTCACTCACTATATGGCATGGCTGGCATAGCTACGTTCAGCAGTCTGCTGGAAAAACAGAAGAGCTCACGCCTTCTGCTTTTACATACAGGATAAAGCCCCAAAGAAAGAAAGCTGCCTCTCGGCATGTTTCTATATGGGCCTGATAAAACAAGGAATGCCACTTTGGAATAGGATTAAGACCCCAACCAGCCAGCTAAACAGTTTATGCTAGCTCTTGGCTTTTAAGGCCTCCAAATGGCTACCATGGCAGCTCTGGGCTGCCTTCAAAGCAAAATGAATGCTCAGTGCAACTTTCCCCAAACTGGTGCCCTCCAAATGTGTTGCACTACAACTTACAGCATCCCCAACATCTGGAGGGCAACAAGTGGGGGGGGGAAGGCTCAGGCTTGCTTAGTCAGGGCCTTGGAAAGGTGGTAACCTTTGTCTTATTATCCTTCACTTTGAAACTGAAAGTAGAAAAGGTACTTTCCTGCTAATTGAGACAACTTTTGGCCTGAAGCTAGGAAGTTAACCCAGTATGTGTTTTAGAGCCATGGCCAGCTTCAGGTTTGAGGGCCCCTTGGCAAACATGACCTGGTGGGCCCCCTCCTCTGGTGGCAGCAGTGCTCCGAGCAGCTCTGAGCTTCTGGGTCTAGCCACCATTTTAAGTTCCTTACCCAATACCCTCAATGTAGTGACTCTGATCATTGTGGGAAATGAAAATGGCAGCTAGACTAGCTGCCTGGCACTGATCAGAGCCTCAGAAAAAAAATGTGGGGTCCAGAGTGGGCATTCCTGGGGCCAGCTGGGGCCCTGGCAGCTGGCCAGCGATGCTAGGCACTGAGATGTCAAACCCTATGCAGAGTCCTGCGATACTTGTGTGAAAATGCCATCACAGAGGCAACAGCATGGATATCGTTCTCAATGGCCTAAAATATACTTTTCAGTGGAAAGCAGTTATGTTCAGTGATGTGTTATATAGTGACGTAGAGGGAAACACAAAGTTGCTGTTGGTAAACTGGTCACAGGGCTGCCAGCCCAACGTTTCACAATGTTCTGTAACTGAAGGTGCTGTTCTTAGGACAAGGCAAAGAGTCTTGTATCCTCCAAGACAGCTTTCTCCAATCTAGGTGCCTCCCAGATATTTTGGATTACAATTCCCATCAGCCATAGCCAGCATAGCCAATGGTGAGGGATGATGGAAGCTGTAGTCCAAAACATCTGGAGGGCCATACGTTTTATTATTTATTACATTTATATTCCTCCTTTTTCCCTCTTCCAAGAAACCCAAGGCGGCTTACATGACCCCCTATCCTCTCCATTTTATCTCCACAACAACCCTGTGAGGTAAGTCAGGCTGAGAGTCATCAACTGGCCCAAAGTCACACAGTGAGCGTCATGGCCAAATAAGAACTAGAACTTAGATCTCCCGAGTCCCAGTCCAACACTCTAACTACTACACCACACTGGTGTTGCCCACACATCTGAAATAGAACCTCACCTCAAAACACTCGTAAAAGGTGAGTGTTCCCATTTTGATCTATTGCACACCATTCACCTCTCTTCTCTATAACCGGCAAAGCCACTAAGCCCCAAATTCCTACTAATAGGGGCTCATTACAACTCATGTCCCTAGTTACATGTTCAGGCCCTCACACCTTTTCTCTGCCAATAAACTTAAGAAGGCCCCTCCCTGCCCCCACAAATGAAATAGGCCGCAGTACTGAGAACACAGCCATTTGGATCCTCTTGGTATTGTAAAAGTGTCCACTCCTGGGCAGAAAGTTATTGATAACTGTTTTGTGAAAGAGGAATACAGCCTTGATATTCGAAATGTGGAGTACCTGAAAGTATCCCAATACTGAGAGCAGCAGAACAATAAATCCCTACATGGAGAAGTTTCCATAGCAGGGGCCCCATTGGCAACAGTTCCCTCCTATCATCACAATGGTTTTTCTGAGTCTGCCAGTTCTGGAAAGTGTATCAGAGTGTATCAACTGTACCCCTGAGCTACAGGGTAGTGAGCTCGACCAAAGTGGACTGTCAATAAGGACGTTGCACAGCAACTCCCCCCACCCCACCCCGCCCCTTTGCCTCTGGGTTTGCAATTGGGTGGGGAGGAGCTGGTATGCCTCAGGGTTCCAGATCTGAGGGTGAGAAGGCCATTTGCTGATCTCTACTTCAGAGCCCCAACAAAGGAATATAGGGAGTAATAAAGTCTTAATTGCAACCAATGGACATGATCCAAGAACAATAGAGAAAGACAGCTCCATGCTGTGAGATGCTTGCATAAAACGTGATCAACAGGAGCAGCTCTGACAGGCCACAGTAATAGCATTTTAAAAAAGGTGCTCAGAATAAATCCTTTACTTGCTTCCCTCTTGCGCTGGCAAGAAGAGGCCAATAGCACTTTTGGACCCGACGTCCTTGATAGCTGCCCCCTCCTGCTCCCCAACCTTCCTAGTGCAAATATACAGACACCTGTACCTACTTATGGGTCACTCTTGATGGATCAGAATGGATGTTTCCTAACAATCACAGGAATTAAATAAAATGAATTCTTAAATAATTTATTTTTGCTGTTGGATTTCCACCCCCTTTATGTACTTACACAGAGGGTTGGGGGGGGGATGAAATAAAGAGTAAATTATTATACCAAAAATGTGCAAATTTAAAATTACACTTTTGAAATAATATAAATATTTTTAAATGTCTTCACATTTGACCAAGTTCACAAAATTATATAAAGAAAGTTCAACAGCAAAGGGACTGGAGGTTAACATTATTTCCAATTAAGGAAAAGAGAGAGCTAAATGAAGGGTTATATACACATGCAAAGCGGAAGAAGGATTGATTTGTATGCCTGTTCTTTTCTGCAAGTCATACTCAAAGCAGAAATAAGAGACTCATGGGCGGGTGGGGAAAGGAACAAAGATCTAGACTGCAGAGCTCCTGATACCGTTTTGCTTAGGACATAACACAGAAGGACAGGCAGGGATGGGCAGTTAATGGCTTGAGATAATGATGGTGAGGACAACCTTGATTAAAAGTGGATCCTAAACACTATGGAAGTAAAGGTGGTTTGTGCAGGAGCGGCACTTTGAAAACTGCACTGAAGATAATTCCCTCCCAATATCCGATCTGATTCACCCACGTATTATTCACAGCAGCAGTCAGATATAGTGAAGGGAAAAAGAGATGGGGCTGAACCCTGTTCCCCCTTTTGCCTTCCCACTCCCTGTTCCCTGCTCTTGCCCTCAGAGAGAGGCTTATGGCCCAAAACTGCAGCATGAACTGCAAGTGCAGCAGCTTCAACAGGCCTGGCATTATTTCCCACTGGTGTCTACAACGATTGGGACAGTTGAGCTCCCACCTGGATCCAACTTGCAACAGCAGACAGGATGAAAAACCAGCTTGGACCCCCCTGCCCCATGCTTTTTTTGGCCAACAAACAAAAACAAAACACAGGACATATGCTGATTTACCAGCCCTGTAGACAGACTAGGGGGTTATCTAATGTTAGCCCTACTTAGTAGACTCACTGAAATGAATGGGACTTAAGTTGGACTACCACTGGGTACAACCCTAGGCCTTTTCTACTCTCTATTCTCACCATTCTGTGCTAACCAGTATGTATGGACCTCTATATTTAGAGAACGTTCTCTCATATTCTCAGAAAATTTTCCCATCTTTAGATACTTGGAAAAAAGAGAAGTGTACCCAAGTTCAATTCACATTTCTAAATTATGATGGGTTAATATTTCTGTCCTCATTCACACATACAGAACATTAAATGGAAAAACTCCAGTCAAAATTAGGCGGCCAAGTTGTTAACAGGTTATAGCTGTTCTGTTGTGAAGCTCTGGTCTGGAACAAGTAAAAACAAAATAAAACCAGGTACTTAAAAAAAGCCAAGCAAGCAAAAGTTTAAAACATGTCTCCCACAACTTGCTAGTAAGATTGTTTTGTTCTTGGCTTTCCCCAGAGATCAGCATTTTCAGATGCAACTAGTCTGAAGTCATCCGATGGTTGTCACACAAAAGCTCTTCATCTCAAAATCTTCAGGTTTCCCTGCCCCTGGAACACTCAGTATTCAGACAAGTTGCAAGACAGGCACCAGGAAAAAGGACATGCAAGAAGCACAGTCTATATTCGTCTTTTATGACTGCGTATTTGGCACAGAACAAAGTCCAAAGAGTTCTGGGGAAAGGAATTGGTAGTCAAGTATTCAGTATAAACTTCCTGAACTGAAAGCGAACTGCTTTTCTGTTCTGGAATACAGAATTCTAGAGTCCACACTGATCCATGTGCCACAATGTGTATTTTTTTACACATACACACGCATGCACACACACTTTCTTTACATATTTACAAAAATTCAGCTTATCATTTTCCCTGCAAAGTCACATGTCTTTTTCACCAACTGAGAATAAGACTGGGTCATAGCAGGACAATTGAGTGTTGTGGATGTAGCACCATTTTCTTTTTTGCAAGGCAAAAGTGGGCGTCCGTTCTTCCTCGCTAGCCATAGATCTGTTTGAACTGATAGCACTCATTGCAGTAGCCGTTGCACTTGTTGTTACCGTAGTGATCGCAGGCAGGGGCTCGGCAGCGCTGTTTGGGGAGCTCGTCAGCTGACGCATCTCTCCGAGATCCTCCAGACTGTGACCGCTGGCTGACACGCGTGCATTCCTGACACATTTCCCCACTCCTAGACGCTAAGTTGTTCCTACAAGAAGCCGTGGTACACTTGCGCTTCTGAGAGCTTGTGGTTGTCTGGCATACATCCCTGTGTGCTCCTGTTCGCTGAAAATATTAAAAAAATATTGTCAGTTCTAACTGTGGCAAGAGCCCTTGTCATTGTTTGGCTCTGTCTGTGCTTTTGCTACTTCATTCATGGCACAGGATTGACAGCGAATTCCTAAGGAAAAGCAAAGAAGAACTCCTCTAACTGCAGTTGCTGATCCTTCCTAAGTTAAAAAACAATAAAAAACCAGGCACACCACTTCTGACCACACTGTGGGAGGACCACATAACTTGTTGCCCTAGACACGATGAAAACCTTACAGAGCTTTCACAGAATAGGTTGTTCCCTTCCTATTACAAAAGGAAATACGCATTTACAAATATGTTTGATTTTCTTGAAAATTCTGATGGCTGCAAAATGAAGAACTAATGAATAATTGCCCTGTCACTTGTACTAGGTTTCTAAAAAAAGAATTTTTCATTAGGCTATTCTAAAACTTGGGTTTTCCAGTTTGGGCACAGGTCAGACCCCCTGCCCCACACCTGCGCTGCATACAGCTTCTATATGTTTTTTAACCCATTACAGCAGGGCACCCACCCATAACGAGCAATTTCACTGACTAGTGGAATGTAATATCAACAGGATCAACTGTTCTGGAAATGCTTACAGAAATAATCCCCTATATATTTTGGATGTAGCATTGTTTGGCCTAGATGACAAAAGCAGAATCTGGGGTGGGGGGGTGGGTTTGTCCTTCATATTATATCACCCTCCAGAATCCTAGACAATAAACTAATTTTTTTATGGATTCATAAAGGCTTTCTAGGAGGACAGGCAGGCACGAAGTTAAATTGGGAAGAAGGGGTTCTATATGTATACTGACTTCTGATTGTCTCACGAGCTGGTCCTCAGTCCTTCTGGCTTCACAGAGGCGCCTGCTCTGTGCTTCAATGAAACATTTCTGGCAGTATCCCTCAAGCATCGTGTTCCCTATTGTGCCACACTCTTGACCCAGGCAGGACATGGTGTTCTGGTACATGGCAGCAGAGGTTCTGGAGTGCCCCAAAGCCGGAGAACTCCGCTGGGACCTTCTGTGATGAAGCAGTGAAGTATCTGTGACAACAGAATGGGAAGAAGGTGGTCACTTTAGGAATCAAAGCAAACTTTGAAGGAAGAACGGTAAAAGGGTCCCGTCATCTGTGCTACAACTTCCACTTCCCTCAGCTATCACGGAATGCAGTATTGCAGGGACTGTAGCCTCCAAAAGCAATCCGTGTTGTTTGTAAGGGTTACTGTGCCTTTCCAAAGCTATGTAACAAGCAGGTGACAATGCTTTCTAGCACTGAGATGCAGCACCTTCTGAACTGCTGCATGACAAACAGCTGCTAAATGCAGAAAACAGAGGACAACCCTAACAAGTAACGGTGCCAAAATCATTTCCAAAACACCCAAAGGGCCATCGCTCAGTGGTAGAATGGCCCATGCTTTGCATGCAGAATGTCCCAGGTTCAATCCGCAGCATCTCCAGGAAGGGCAGGGAACAACTCCTGTCTGAAACCTTGGGGAGCCATTGCTGCCAGCCAGCATATACCAGCCTTCCCCAACCCGGTGTCCCCCAAATGCTTTGGACTTCAACTCCTATCAGCCCCAGCCAGCATGGCCAATAGTGAGGAATTCTGAGAGTTGTAGTCCAAAACACCTGGAGGTCACCAGGTGGGGGAAGGCTGACACAGACCACACTGAGCTGGATGGGTGGGCCAATGATCTGGAGGTAGCTTCTCATGTTCAAATCACAATCTAAATGCAAATCAGACCATTCTTCCAAAGTGTTTTAAATGGTTCTTTTGTTCAGTGCCAAGGCTGAGCACTTAAGTTAGCCTTACCCAACCGGATGTCCTCCAAATGTGTTGGGCTGCAACACCCATCATTCCCAGTCAGCATGGCCAGGCATGAGGGAGTTGCAGCCCAGCACATCTGGAGGCCCCCCAGTTGGGGATGAGCTGTCCCGGAGAGCTACCCATGATACATCTAACTTGTTTATGGTGGCTCAATCTCCTGTGAGCTTAAAGTGCACCTTTTGCTGTAGCATGGCTTCAGAAAGCAATCTGAGAAGCTCACGTGTCCCAGTAAAAAAATGTGCATTCCCAGTACTACAAGCAAGCATGTGCTGTTTGGTACGCTTCTGTGTGCCTCAGCAACATCCCAAAAAGGCACTGGAAATTTTTGATGCTACGGCAAATGGCTAATGCAGCTTGAAGCCTTTCTGTTGTGGCTTTTGGTGCCACCTTGAGATAGAGCATCACAATAAACACTTCAGAACTGTACTTTTTCACTCTATTTGCATCCGCTTTTCTGATGGAGCAGAAGTACCCTTCTGCCTTTAGTGGCCCCATGTCCTGTGGCAACAGCAAGAGGGAAATGCATTCACTGACTCACCTTTGTTTTCCTGGTACTCAAAATAACACAGCGTGCAAAAGCCTTCATTTTGAAGAGTCCCAAAAAAACTGCAGCCAGGCTTCCTGCATTTACTGCTTCCCTTCCGCTCTTCTACTCTTTGGGACTGAATGCGTGGCGGCAGCTCCACCACATTGTTGCCAGTCGTGGCGCGGTACGGATGTTGCAGGAGGCTCTGCGATAGATGGGTGGGATCGGACGTGGATCTCTGATGGCCTGAAGGTGCTGCGCCCGAGCTGGCGCTTGACAAACCGTCTCTAGTCATTTTGAAGCAAGTGCTGCACATCCCGTTGAAGGTCCTATTGGTGTCCTGAAGGCAGAAAGTGCAAGTCACACCATCCGAATCCCGCGGGCCAGCTGGCAGACGGCAAGGGTTCACCTCCAGGGAGTTGTAGCAGCGTTCACAGAGCCCGTTATAATGCACGTTTAGGGTGAAAGGGCAGCCGGGTGTCCTGCATTTCATGGCAGTGGTTTCGCTGTATAGAAAGAGGCTTGGAGCTGTGGGAGGAGCGGAGCGTGGCCCCACAAGCATGTCTTCGGAAGTTCGCATGACAGGTTTGCATCGCTCACCCTTTGGCGAACTGGATTTATTTGATCGGGGTTTCTCAGTCTGCCTCCTGCCCTTACTTCCCCGCTGCCTCTCCTCGGAGCACTCGTGGCAGTAGGGCTGGGTGTTCACAGACATGTAGAAAGGGCAGTTGGGCGTCTCACACTTGGCCTCCACGAGCGACAGCTGGGACAAATGCAGCTCCAGGCGGTCCCTCGCGCCTGATTCCCTCCCCGTGGGTTCGGTGTTTTCTTGCCACTTCTTGTACTCATGCTGCACCAGCTGAAAGTAATCTTCCACTAGGTTGACCTCTTTGGGCAAGTTGCCTTCATCCAACCTTCGAGGCAAAGGAACAAGGAATTGATATCACTGGATGGAGAAGAGGCAGCAAACTTATAAAAGCCAGGAGGAAACTGGGAAGTAGCTCTAGCTGCTCTGTTACGTCATCAAGGTTTATTAAAAGTTGGACTTATAATGCAAGATGTTGGGTCATAATGCTACAGGACATATGGCAGGGGAAAGGAACCTCACTCAGGCCCACGAGCCAAATCCAGCCACCCTAGGATCCCAACATTGCTCTCCGGGGTTCCCCAGATGGCTATATCCCCTTCTCCTGGCCCGCCCAACCACCAATCGTTTGCTTTAATGGCTTTTGTGCAGTTATTCTAAAAGGTTCAAAAGGCCTCTACTAAAGCTTAGTTACTGGCATGGAGAGCTTTAAGCTACAATATGCTGAGTTTTTTTGGTAATTTTGGCCACACCCATTTTGCGTCTGGCCCCACTCACCACTGGAATGTGGCCCCTGAAACTGAATTTGGCCCTCGGGCTGAAAGAGGCTCCCCACCTCCGACATAAGGAAATAGAATAGAAATGGGTATGATGAAGGAAGGGTGGCACCACCACTAGGCGTAACATCAGTCTTTAAGGCAAGGATGGAGAACCTCCGCCCATGGGAGTTCCCCGTCTGTCCCATAGAACGTCCTTGGGTTCCTCCAGGAACCAGGGCTTAGCCTCCAAGCCAAGGAATTCCCCCATGGAGGAATTCCCATTGTTATCTCCGTTCTGAAATAGGAGATAACAGCGGGGATGTGGGCAGTGGGGGACTGAAGTGGATAATATTGAGCTTCCTCTATTGGGTGGTATAGAAAAATAAATAAATATAATAGAATATAGAACTACAATTGGGGAGCCCTGGATCAAATCACTGCTCGCCCATTAAACTTACCAGTGGCCTTCAGCAAGTTGCTAGGGAGATTCACTCCCTGCCCCCGCCCGACACTGAACGAGCATGGAGAAGGGATCACATGGGCTAGCTCCTTCCTCTGCCACGTGCAGCCATGGCCCTTGCTGCCAATGCCTGTGGTGGGCACATTTGCCTGTCTGCGTTATACATACTGATGTATGTATGCAGTGCTGCTCCACATTGGGGGGGGGGGCTGCCCCATGTGGGTCCCCCCTCCCAAGGATTGCTACACAAGGAGCAACCTTTTTCCACATTGGCCAAACATGCAGATGGTGGGCAACTGTTTCAGTCACAGGTGTTGGTCTGGGGCGTGGCTGTGGCATGCATTAGTAGCAGGGGGCGGCGCTAGCCCACGCACTGTCTTTCCCACATTATTTCAACACGGAGAGGGTCATGTGAACCTTCCCACTGTCTCTCAGTCTGATGTACCTCACAGGGTTATTAGCTCACAGCGTAAACCAAAATAACCTCTTCCTTCCTGGCCTGACCAACTTGGAAAATAATGCATTTCCTGAAAATTCATTCACTGGTTTTCAAACTGAGGCTCTGAAGCAAGGTATTTGTTAGATCTCTACCTCCCAGAATCAGTCTGAATGTTTTTGGTGCTTATTTGGTACTGGACATCTCTGAATTCTCCAAGACTAAATGCTGCACTAAAAGCAGAGAACCTTCTCTCTGAAAAGGGCACCTACAAGTGAGAGGCTGAATGCATTACTTAAGAAGAAGGTTTATCATCACATTATAACACTGGATGGGGAGAAGACTCAGACTCACTTTGCAGCGTTAATGAGATGTGTTGTCCCAGGATCCCAGCCTTGCACGGGAATTTCTATCACCATTAGATAGTCTCTTAGCAGCTTCTCTTTCACCCTTTCTTCAGAGTCTGTTAGAAAGTGCACTTTCAAGTCTTCAAACCTGCCTCTTTCGCAGCTGACCAATGGGATGGCCCGGATCTCTGTGGAAAAGGTGGGGGGGGGGGAGAGAGAGAATTGCTGCTGTGAATCAGACATGGACACAACACTGCAGAGAGCAATATTAATGGTCTACAATTGCCAATCTTAATCAGAAGCAGTGTACGCAACTAAATCCAGAGGACTAGTAACGAAACTGGGTTGTACTTATCAAGTGGCAAAGGTTATGAGCTACTCCAAGCAAGATGAATCACTCACCCGAAGTGAGTATTTCATATACAACAACATGAGCTCAAACTAAGATTTTGACTGTTGGTTCAGAAGGGAGAAGGAGCAGGAGAATAAAATACAGAACAGATGGACAATGTGTAGACACCCACCTGGGCCGCTGTCCTTCAGAACAACCAGTGGTGTGAAGTGCATACTGTCATAGGCAAGGACAATGGGGTATCGGTAACACTCTTCTGCTGGCCAGTGGAGAGGCAGATAAATTCCACCAACGTTCAGCGGGGAAAAGCTTGAACCTGACTGCAGGCTTCTAAGCATTTTATCTGTTTTAAGTTAAAGAAAAAGTTTACTTAGGATGACTCTGGTCAGCAACAAACCAAGTGAGACACCTCTGTTTTAAATGTCTAAATCATCACAAGAACATAAACAACTTATTGTGAGAAAATACTACAAGCAAGGCTAGCAACTCTTCTTGTGTTGAACAAACACAGTTCTGTTTTTTAAAGCTGTGGATACAGTTAACCCAGAAGGCTAGGGGGTTAGGGGATTTCACAGAAATGTGGCAACTGAAGGAAAACGACCTGAAGGATTCTTTGTTCCCATGAACAGCGGGCGCGCTTCCAGCCTGTCAGTGTTCACTTCCATTCCTACCACACTGAAACAGCATCTCTCTTCCGAGAGGTAAGGTCTCTTCCACACTATATTGGCCTTTCCACTGGGCATGGTATTGCTAAAGCCCAGACATTAACATTTTTGTCTGTGTGACAAGTCTGTGTGATATTGTCATGAAGATGTGGGAAACAAAACATACTTACAAACTCCCTTCAAGCATTTCCCGTCACATGAAATTAACAATCACGTCGGGGAACACTTAGAATGGAGAAGCCTGCCCGATGTGTGTAAGCTTCTTCCCATGATCTGGAAACCTGATCTTACAGTGATCTAGAACACAGAGACAGCTTACACACGTTCAGCAGGCCTCCCCATTGCAGACATTCCCCTAACACACAGGCACTGGTGCGAGGGGAAAACAGGCCTGCTGGGGCCATCTCTCTCCTCCAGCGATTCTCATGCAGCGGCAACGCTTGAATGGGACTTACATGTCTTCTTAAAACGGGGCCTTCATGTTTATCACTACATTTATAAATTTATAAATATTTATACATTCCTTCCATTATATTTATAAATTCCTACCTGCGACAACTATGATTGGCCGTCTCAGGATGTTCACAAGGACAAATATGTGGATTTCTTCCAATGCGTTATACTGGAGGCCTCCTTGGGCAACTGACGTTTCTGCTGATGCCATTTTGATGAGGTTCTCCCATTCTTCCTCCCAGTTCTAATGGAGAAAAATAAGATATAGGTAAAGAGCATTGGTTACTATCATGCAAAGTTGGAGCTCTTGCATGCTAAAACTCCCTCATAATTTTATATTTTATTTATTTATTACATTTCTATACTGTCCAATAGCCGAAGCAGCATATTTTTCTTGATGCTACTATTAGGGAGTAAGTTAATTCAAGTTATGTGCACACCACCTGTACAGAACTTGAAGCACTAACTGTTTAATGGCATGGCTGCAGATGCATTAATATCATATTTATAATCAGAGTCAACCACACTGGCTTTCCCACCACCCCTATCACTGTCCTGCACATAGGGTCTCAAATATTACTAGCCCACCATTTTTTTTACGAGCCTACCTGTTTACTGGTAACTGTTTTACATCTTATGCATGTTTAGATGGAAGGAGGTCCCAGTTTGTTCAATGGTGCTTACTCCCTGGTAAGTGTGTTTAATCTTACAGCACAATCCTACGTACTGGAGTGGGGAAGGAAAGATCCACCATGGGGCCACTACCGTATCCACGGCCCTGCCTGCTCTAAACAGGGTGGGAGGTGGGGGATTTCCCTCCAGTTGTTTCCTTTTTCCCATTAAATCCAATGGGAAGAAAAGGCGAGAGGCCCAATCCAGGGACCTGTTGCGGGAGTAGGGGCTTTGGACCCTGTGGATCCAAGTCCACCTCGACATACCCTGTTTTGGAATCTAGCATGGGGAGAAACATGCTGTTGGTGCTCCATCCGTGGAGCTTTCCGCAGGTGTACCAGGGGCCTCCAGGATAGACATGCTGTCCCACAAGCACTGCTCCTTTCCATCAGTGCAGGGGCACTTCCACCCTATCCTAATCCCCCCCTACTGTGTGTGTAAGGGGGTGAGGATTGCTCCGCTAGTCGTTTTGGCATACTGATGGCCTGAAAGAAAATAAAGACCCAGCTCCCTTCCAATTGACAAATGCTTCCTGCATGGTCTTCCAGAGGTAATTCTCACTCCCCACAAATGACCAGGCAAGTTGCTACATGCAAGCTTGCAATTTCAGAACTGAGCAGCCATGCTGCTGCCTGAACTTCATTCTGTCTTTACTTCTCCAAGCCTGCTGGGGTGAATGAGTCTACAGCCCAAATGGACTGTTGCTTCAGAGCAGGTACATAGGCTAGCACAGCCTCCCCCAACCTGGTGCTCCTCCAGATGTTTTAGATTACAACTCCCAACATACGTGACTACTGGCCATGGTGGCTGGGGCTGATGGGAGTTGGAAGTCCAACACATCTGGAGGACACCAGATTGGGGAAGGCTAGTCTAGCAAGTACAGAAGGGAAGACACCCGGAGGACAACTTCTCCTTTTAACTAGCATGTTCTTGCACAGAGAAGCAGAAAACAGGAAGGAAGCCACACTTGGCATGGATCCTTCAATGGAAAGTCTATGCTATCTGTATGTTCCTAAGAGGCAGTATGGGTGGGTTATTGTTGTTGGGGGTTTTTTTGCTTGTGTGGTAGCAGCTTTCCAAAGAGAGTCTTTCCATAACAGGAACAGCAGAGACATGCCAACACTTTGGAGCTGTGGGTGGTCCATGGAAATAACCCATCTCTGGAGAGGTTACTTAATTTGGAAACTCCACGGTACTGAAACGCTTTTTTAATAAATTGGGCAATCCAGTAATGTCTAACTAGTTAAACGTCTAACTAGTTGACAGCCCAGCAATTTTACTTTCTGAAACTTGCCACCATAATTGCCCTGCCATCCTGTGTAATTATGCGCAGGAAATCACGATCAACCCAACCATACCAGGGTTCGAAACATTCCTCACTTACATAAATCAAGACTGCCTTACCCTAGTGTCATAGCAGAGTCCCGTCGCCACAAATTCCTGCGATTTAAGCGTTTCCCGTTGCCAACGCAGTTTAAAGTTGCGCGTGTCAACTTCCCTGAGAGCATTAAACAGCGTTTTTCGCAGGACTAGGTCAACATCTTGGACACCCCACATGTACTGGGATGCAGCATGCATGAGGCAATTTCCATCTCCTGCAGAGGAATGAAATGGGTTAGGTGTTTAAAAATACATTAAAATAAAATAAATAAATGCCAAATGCCCCATGATGTAGATCACACCTATTTCAATTTAGATACTTCAAAACTAAATCTCCAACACCATATGAACTGGCAATACTCTGGGAGTTCCCAGGAGGAACAAGTAAAACTTCTTGGGAATTTCCCAATAGGAGACAAATGGAATACAAAGTTATCCATTTTTACTCCAGCTTAGCATCCTCTGGATCCTAGTCCCCCTGTTTCATTAAGATGAACACAGACAAATCACTGGACTTTGCTAACCCGGCATCCCCCTAACAAATATGGTAGACATCTTGCACACGTGTAAAAACAGTTCTGAACGTGCAACTCCAAAGGGATGCTGCTAAATGTAGAAATCAAGAACGGATCCATTGCTCTGCCTTCTACAAACAGGAACGCTGTTGGTAATGTAAGAATCCGATGCAGGTTGGCAGAAAAGATCTTATATCTATATATAAATATGCACGTAGGCTAGAAGTGAATGAATAGGAAAACATATCAAATTAACATTAATCTAAAAGGAAAGCCTGAAATGAAGATCAGTGTGATCTTTCCCAAGGAAGGATTGCCTGGGATTGCTTGAAGGGAAAGATAAATGGAGAGACATGCTGCAGTAAAGCAGAAACCTTTCTTCAGACTTTGCACTTCCCTAGGGAAAAATGGCCTTTTGGTGAAATTAGGATCCCCCCCTTTTTTTTGGTAAACACACTTGCCAAGAAGAGGGAAAGGATCCTGCTGGACTTTGCACATTGCTGCTGATCGGCTTGGCAAGAAAGAGGGAGGATTACGGCCTGTAAATTGCCTCCCTTAAAGTGGCTGTGGCTTAAAGATGCTTTAAGCGGCTGTGTGGTGAACAATTTTACCCCTGTTCAGTTCCACCCCCAGCCAAAGATCCCTGAAACGATCCATTTTCACTGGGGGGGGGGGGAGAAGAGGACAGCTTGTTCCTTGAAAAGGGTAGCCCTAATCCATTTTGGCTAAGCCCTTAAATTGCAACAGTGCCGGGACACAAAAGGTTTATGAAGAGGTTAACTGGGCACTTTGGTGCAGGAGAATGGCCACATTAGCCTAAGGCAGGCATGGGCAATATGTGGCCCTCCAGATGTTTTGGCCTACAGCTACCAGCAGCCCCAGCCAGCATAGCCAATGGTGAGGGATCATGGGAGTAGTAGGCCGAGACATCAAGTTGTCCACTCCTGTCCTAAGACAACTCAGAAAGCATGTTCACAGTAGTGCAGTGGGCTTGCTGAGTTATCATTGGCAATCATATTTAAAACAAAAGCATTTAAATGCAAGGGTCAAAACACACACACACCCCTCATGACATTCACTGCAGGGCTGATTTACAGTCTTCGGGTTTAGCAAGCAGAAAAGATGGCATACAAGTAGGACACTTATTACATCCTGTAAAAATTTTCCCTTTGCAAAATCTAGAGCAAAGATAAGAGCTTTTTTTCTCTCTCTCTTGTGTGTGCTTGCTTTCAGTTCTTTATTAAGAGCCACCAGTCCAAAATTCCCTAAGCAACATTTGGAATTCCCCAGTGTTAAGCTATTTGACTAGTAATTGAGTAACAGCTATTGTACTTCTTGTTCTGATGTACAGACATTTGAACTGTGAAGTACACACTGGACTTTCCAAGAGGGCGTGGCTAGGGTAAGCTGGAATGTCTATTCATTAGAGAAGCGAAATTGCTAGTCGGCAGATGTTGGAATCTTTTCAAATGACATGGTTTCCTTCCAATTGTTTTTCATCGACAACTATGTTCCTTCCTAATATCCTCAAGCATATGCATGGTGTGTGCATTACCCTAATTTCCACAACTACCTGTAATCGTCATACAACTTTCTACTGAAATCACAGATGCATTTATTTCCTTGCTCTCAAAACCAACAAAGTCGGTGACTTCTAAAAATGCACATCTTATTGTAAGAATGGCCACATTCAGATCTATTGGCTATGTAAAAATTGCTTTGAAGAAGCAATTTTATTATTTATTTAGGGCACAAAGCATCTCCTCGTGTGTACACAGAACCCTTCCTATGTACAGAAGATCTCTACTGGCCCCACCCCTAGGCCTTCAAGGCCCTCTGTTCCAGATGCACTGCAATTGCCTTCCCCAACTTGGTGGCCTCCAGGTGTGTTGGACTATAACTCCCACCATCCTCAGCCAGCAAGGTCATTAGTTTGGGGAAGGTGGCACCACAACATGTCCATCCTTTGCCAGTTATCTGGGGCCTCCTTCAGACTTCTGGCATGCAGCACAGTAGCAGCCAATGGGTAAGGGGAAAGACTCAGTAGAATACCTATAGCACCTTTCCCCAACCTGTTGCCCTCCAGATGTGTTGTAGTACAACTCCCACCATCCCTAGTCAGCATGGTCTTGCTGGCTGGGGAAGGTGGGATTTGTAGTCCCACAAGTTCTGGACAACACCGGGTTGGGGAAAGCCAGCCTTGGGATATCCTTTCCTGCATGCACAAAGGGCTCCCCACAGGCAAAAGAGGAAGGATCATGCAGGTTATTTGGTACATTCCCTATTCTACTTTTTCACTCTCAAGCAAAGTTTGGTCTAAGTTTTGAAATGAGTTCAGAACTATTAAAGCTAACAACTTTTAATCCTTGATGGCTCCAGTGAAGACATCTGTCAATGCAGGAAAGTAGAGGAAGACAGGTATACAACAGTGGCTTCCTTACACTGAAATAAGGGAGCCCATGAAAATAAGTTTATATTTATTTGCGACCAATCTGTCAGTTCTAATCCTTGGCCTAGAAGTGAAGCCTTCTTAACTCCTTCAGCTGCATTTTCCTCAACACCCATTGTTGACACATGACCTATTCATTCACTAAGGTTTCCACAGTCCAGAAAGAGAAACTGATCCAGTATTTGGGATCTAATGGTGTATTGCATATATATGCTTGCTCTCTCTTTCTCTTGCAGTCTGTGCATGTTCACTCAATTTTGTTTTAGTCCTGGCAACATTTAGACCATATGGATTATATACAACTGGCACGATTATGATACTGCAGAATTTGGGAGATATGCAAACATGATGAATTAATAATATGAAGAAGCCTATATCCATTGGTGGCTACAGACATTACCAAAGGGCCAAAATGAGGATGTGCAAGTAATATGCACATCCTCTTTCCACACTTCTGATGTGCCTGAAGCAGCAACTTGTGCACTTTTGGTGTGCATCTGGCTCATGTATCTTCCCACAGAGATGTGCTAACTGCTGTTTCAAGCATTATGTTGGATTTATTACATTATAAATATGGCCCAAGTTTTGAAATGAGCTAGGAGACACTGAAGCTCAGAACAAGGAGGGCTCCAGTGAAGAGATCTGTCAATGCGCTGATCTAAAATTATTATGAGGTGGCCCTATTGGGATAGGTATACAGAAGATACCACCTAATATTCTCAACTTGAGACAGATTCTTCTCTCCCATTCAAAGCATTCATTTAATATCCGATCCTGCAAGGCACACACAGCAACCCAATGTGCTGCGGATTCATGCCTTGAGGGAAACATTCATATGGCTTGTCTACATGCAACTACTGAACTGGTTTATTTTTCTCTTTATGTTGTAATTCATTCCCTGTCTTTTAAGCCTTCGAGATTATTGGGATCAGGAGAATGCAAACATTCACATCTATATCACAAGGTCAACTGTCTGTGTGGAATGGCTCACCATGCATATATGGGGATCCACCCATGTGAAAGCCAATCACACAATAATGACCACCATGTAGAAGGATTTAAAGTGGCCTTCACATGGTCCTGATAATGTGGAAAGGCCACGGGCTCTTAAGCTGGTTTGAAAATATCAGTTCACTGAAAGAAGGCCAACATTATTTTTTTAAAACCCTCTAAAACCTATTCATTTCCATGTACAATGCCCTGAGCTCCTTGGAAGAAGAGTAGAAGAAATATGTGACAAATGAATACATTCAACTGTTGCATGGGAAAAAGGTACTAAGAGCCAATTAGTTCCAGCTCCTGGTTAAACCAGAGCAGCTTGAGATGGTACAAGGTAGTGCCATGAACAATAGAGGAAATGAACAGTCTACTATTGTGGACACTATGCCGGAAGCACAGAAAGTGGATAATTAAGCACCCTGTATATCCTTGTTGGTTGCTTCATTGTAATATACATAGCCCGGATCAGTGTTCACAATGCATTATGCCTGTATTTTGTGCTACTGTTCAGAATACCACTGTAGATGGGGGTCAGTACGCAAGTGCTCCAAATCAGCCTAAAACACCCTGGTAACGCTAACTGGGTAACACTAGTGGGTACTTGAGGATATACAGGGGACTTGATTATCCTCTTTCTGTGCTTCCTGCACAGTGTCCAAAATAGTAAACACTGGATTTTGAGTATATAGACCCACAAAATGCACATAACGTATGTCTAGATGCCCATTTGTATTAGGCCTATATTTTACTTAGAAAAAGGAAAGAAAAACAGTTCCTCCCTATTTTTAAAAACCAATTTTAACTAAGCAGTATTAATGCAAGGTCCATGAATTGAATAAATAAAACAAATCTGTCCTGCCAAAGCAATGATAAAATAAGCCTGACTCACCATTAGTCTTCAATGGCATAAGTTTTTTAACTTCTCGACACCAGTTCAGCTTCCGTTGACGTTCTAGTGAGGTTTGGGTAGCCTGGTCAAGAAGAGCTTTTTGAAGAATCTCCTGAAACTGAGGGCAAAACTGACACATCCTGAACATCTCTATGGTGTATCTATGCATAGTCTTAAAATGATGGATCATTCCGTTGGCGCACTTGACAAGGTCTTCAGGCATTCTCTCTCTTATCTTCACAGCTTTCAGCATATTGCTCAAGTATAAAGCTTGAGGAATGATTTGTGAGCCAGCCATTTTGCAAAAAGAAACCTAAGAGGAGAAACAGCGCTAGTAAAACAAGGGTTCGTTGTTGTTGTTTAAACACCTCCCCTTCAATATGTCACAAAGCCCCAAACTCTTTATTCATGGTTTACTTTACAGCAGGAAGTTTGTCCTAAGTGCCCCCTCCAACACAAGTCCAGCAGAAGCAACGGGCACCTTCTTTGGCATGGATGTCTTCAAATTAACAGTCACATTTACTAGTGTTTGTCATACATTCTAAGCAATTAGACACCTGCTGGTTGGAAAATAAATCTGCATCTAAAGAGTATCCTTCAGATTATGTCAAATCTAGAGGGAGTACATTGGGCTGTGCCCAAGAGTGCAGAACTGGAGACCCAGGATTACTCAGCTGTAAATCTATTCAGATTACAAAGAATTTCCTCTTAGCTTAGAATCCCCCATGCATTTTTCCATTCCATATTCCCCTTATGATCAGACTGACTGGTGACCCTGGGGATTTTTTTTTTTTTTGCAGGTGGGGGTGGGTGGGCTTTGCAAGCAGCACATGGCATAGCTCGCTTTCTTGAACTGTCCGTGCTTAACTACAACGGGTAGCATAGAAATTGTGACTTGGACAACATGGATAATACGTTATCGTATTATCAAGGAGCAGGAAGATGCTCCTTGATAATCAAGAATGTTCCAGTCCTACAATCCTGTAAAGTAGGCACTTTGTTAATGGAGAAAGGGCAGAGAGGGATGGTATTTCACTGGTGTACTGAGGTGTCACAATTGCTCTATACCACAACACTCAAGACTGAACAACGAATGTGCCTAAAAAGATGTATCTGCATTGTTATTTTCTCTAAGCTTTTCTTTATCTAGTTTCCTGAACTGAGTTATTTCCCCCGTATGTAAAACTGGAACGCAGCAACATATTTCAGCTGCCAAATACTTAACAGATTTTTTTCTTATAAAATGTGTTGTTTAGAAAAGATACTCTTAAAAAAATCATGTCATCAAACCAAGATCTTAAGAATTATTGCATAGAAGGCAGATGAAAATGGACACTGCTTGTCCTAAAATGGGACAATATTGAAACTTAAGAACTACTAATCCCAACACACTAAACAGGAAATAATTTCCGCTGAAAATGGATGTGACCTGCTTCCAAATAAATATGTTCTTAGAAATGGGTTGTAAATATATCAGTAAGACATTTTTCAAGTACAGGAATTGAAAACATGATCCACCCAAAGTTAGGTACTTAATTTCCATTGATTTGAATGCCAAAGTTAAGAATGTGCTTAAAACTTTTCTGTTTAAAGGAAGAGACAAACAAGTTGTTAACTTTGGTTAGATTGTGCCCTTTGAGTGTGTGTGTGTTTTTAAAACTTATCTTGTATGCTCTCCATTAGTAGTACGAATGTTAAAAAACGCACTAATAAAAAATATAGGAAAGCATCAATAATAAACAGCATACAATATCCATGTTATTCCTCTTTCCACAAGATCCCTTCTTCCAGGAATAGGCATCCTCTCTCACAATCCTATGCACATTTAAACTTACTGAACTACAGGAGTGTAGATATTACATGTATGTGTATTTGAAACTGCAAAGTTCCCACTTCAAGGTAGAGGTCTGCTCCTCTAAGTACTTAATACCAAAAGAGAATTTTGAGTCAGTGGGAAAGTTCGTATGAATGAGGAATGATTACATCAATAACAGATGCATGCTTCAGTCTACAACTGGTTGTTTCCAGTATTAAGTAATATTAAACTATCCAATTTGTTAAGCTCAATTAGAAAGCTAATTAACATTCCTATTCTGCCAACAGCACCCCTTCTCCTCCTTAGTGCAACTCTAGAAGTTATCCAACAATCAGCCTGATCCTGTTTATTCAGGAGTAAGTCCCACTGATCTCAATCAGACTCACTCCAGAAAAGTACACTTAGGAGGCACTCAGCCAATGAATCTACCCTCTTGTATTTCACCATCTTGCTGACAGAAGCCTCATTAGTAGGAATATTTTAAAGCCACTGCTTTTATTATTTTAAATGCTAGACCATATTTTGCAAAGAATCTGCAAGTATCAAATGTTTCCCATTTTCATGCTTCTTCTACCAACCTAGAGATGAACAGGGGCATATTGGCTAGGGTTACCAACTGGTCAAGTAGGCACTGTAGCTTTGCTTTAACAGGAGATTGATACGGGGACATTAGCAGGTGATAATATTTATCCCCATGCTGTGAAAAGCTTCATCTCCCAAATCATATCAAGCTGCTATTAAGAGCCCAAGAACAGTGGTTTTAATTGTGGTTTTAATGTTCTATATTAAAACCACATATATTGTGGTTTTAATGTTCTATTTATTTTAAATTGTTTTATTGTGTGTTGTTTGGTTTTAATTTTTGTGAACCGCCCAGAGAGCTTAGGCTATTGGGCGGTATAGAAATAAATAAATAAATAGGGCAGCCCAGTTGTTTTTCTGGTCAGCTGGCAACCTTAATTCTGACTCTCTTTTTTTTTTGTGGGGTGGAGGTGGCCACAGATGAATGTTCAAGGTGATGTACATGTAAAAAATATTAATTTGGGAGTATAACTAATATTTACACATATTTCCTGCCAGTGTTTTGTTTTTTAAAAAAACTCTAAAGGAAAGACTGGAATTGCACTTGTATTCTAATCCTATGCATGTCTACGCAGAAGTACGTTCAATGGGTTTGACACCTAAGGAAGGTGTTTTACTCCCAGGACATGGTCTGAAGGTACATGATGAAGCTAAGCAAGCCTGAGTTTGGTCAGACTGCCTGGGAGGTTTAGGTTCTATGGAAGAAAGAGGCTCCTGGTGCCTTTATTAAGGACATCCGCTAGCAGAATTCTATCTTGATCTGCTCACCCGTACCAGGCAGTTCTATCCATCATCTTGGAGGAATCCTCAGGCCATCCAGTGCTTGTACTGAACTGTCCCAAATGCCTACGGCTGACGTTCTACTGATACCTAAGGCCTTGACCCCACTGTTTAGCAATTACTTCCTCAAATTGATCACCACACATTGTGCAGGATGAAGTTCTGCTTTTCAACTGTTAACTATTCACATTATGTTACAAAACAGCTTCAGACCTTATAGCCTGATCCAATGCAAGCTTACTTGTAAATAAGTGTGCCCAGGGTTGCAGCCTAAGGGAATGTGGCAAAGTAGCTTCCAAGCATTTTTCTCAGGGGAACTATAGATGCAACTTTCAGGACCGCTTCCAATATGCCACTTCCATTCTCATGTTGTGAAAACATGTGGAGGGAAGCTGCATATCTCTGTAACATTCGACTGGCCAGATGTAACTGCTAGATGTTGTTGTTGTTCAGTCGTTAAGTCATGTCCGAGTCTTTGTGACCCCATGGACCATAGCACGCCAGGCCTTCCTGTCCTCCACTCTCTCCTGGAGTGTGCTCAAGTTCATATGCATTGTATTGGTGATGCTATCTAGCCATCTCATCCTCTGCTGTCCCCTTCTCCTTTTGCCTTCAATCTTTCCCAGCATCAGGGTCTTTTCCAGTGAGTTTAACTGCTAGATACATGCCTCGAAAAGTTGCTGCGACCCTCTTGGGAAGGGCAGTAGCTCAGAGGTGGAGCACATGCATTGCATGCAAAAGATCCCAGGTTCAATGTCTGGCATCTCCAGGTAAGGTTGGGAAAGGCCCCTGTCTGAAACCTCAGAGAGCTGCTGCCAGTCAGAATAGATCGGGGGGGGGGGGAGTAACTTGCAGCCTCCCTGACCCTTTTTGTGACCCTTGCTGCCATAGTCAATCCTAAAGGAAATCAACCCTGACTGCTCATTGGAAGGACAGTTACTGAAGCTGAAGCTCAAATATTTTGGCCACCTAATGCGAAAAGAAAACTCTCTGGAAAAGACCCTGATGCTTGGAAAGACTGAAGGCAAAAGGAGAAGGGGATGGCAGAGGATGAGATGGCTAGATAGCATCACCGATGCAATGAATATGGACTTGAGCACGCTCCAAGAGAGAGCGCAGGACAGGAAGGCCTGGCGTGCTATGGTCCATGGGGTCACAAAGAGTCGGACACGACTGAACAACAACAACAACAGCTGCCATAGTTACCGCTGAATTTGCAGCAGTGGCAAAAAAGATTATGGTTTTGCTGCCAAAATTTGGCAGCAAAAAGGGTATATTTTACTTTATAGCAGAGCACATGGGAACACACGCCTTGTTTTCAAGCAAAACAACACTCCCAGAAGCCCCCTAGGAGTGCAACTGATACATGCTCCCCATGCGCCTGGTTTTAAAGTAAAATTGTCCCTTTTTTGCTACCGCACTGGCAGTAAAATTGGTGACAGTACGGTGCTGGCAATTATGGAGAGGTGTGTGGCCCCTGGTTGGTTTGGGGTGGGGGGGAGCTGGTCCCTGAACCCACAGAAGTTGCCTACCCCCTGGTATAGACAAAACTGAACTCCATGGACCCAAAGGTAGCTGCCTCTGTTCCACAATCCATGCTTCTCATACCTATGTCTGACCATTACAAAGATATGCTATGCATTTCCCTACAAGCATATCAAAATATACCTAGGCCACAATCCTATGCTTGCTACCCTTGCTGCTTGGAAGCTCCCTTGGAACTCCCCTCCTATGCCCTCTTGGGCTGAAGCTGGCAGGATGGGAGGAGTGGCAGAGGTGATCCTTGCCTCCATCCTCTGATCTCCTATATTTGCAGCAAGGGCACTTTGGAAGGGGAAGGAAGGAGGCTGGAGAAGGCACAGGATAAATCATATCCCGGCTTCTCCGATCTCCTTCCCTCCCCACAGAACACCCCCCTTTCCCCCTCTCTGAGGTTGATTTTCCAACCTCGGAGAGGCAGACAGCACCGTTCTCTCTGTATTGGCTGCAAGGGCTTGGGGGCAGATCTCCAACTTCCCCTTCTGAGGTCAAAGTGCTGTCTCTGACCTTGGAGATGGTTTTCTGACCTATCCTATGGTCCCCGAGACACCCACCCAGGGATGTTCACCCAGGGACCATAGGATTGCTTTGCTAGGGAAATATAACAGCCTCCACATCCAACCCTTGAGGTGCAAGTGAAATCGCTTTACTTCTTTGCATTGTATTGTCCTCAACACACACAGCTGGGGACCCATTCACAAGACTACTAAAGCCCACCATTAGGAGGAGTTAGGCAGCTACCTCAGGCAGCTGATTTTGGGTGTCATGAAATGGCAGCAATTTGTTAATTACGCTGGGAAAGACTGAAGGCAAAAGGAGAAGGGGACGGCAGAGAATGAGATGGCTAGATACCATCACCGATACAATGAATATGAACTTGAGCACACTCCGGGAGAGAGCGGAGGACAGGAAGGCCTGGCGTGCTATGGTCCATGGGGTCATGAAGAGTCGGACACGACTTAACAACTGAACAACAACAACAAATATTTTACTGATTTTTTATTGCTAGGGAGGGGAAGAGAGACTTGTGGGATTTTCTGCCTTAGGAAGAAATCCCATAACTTGGGGCAGGGGGGAGGAATTTGCTGCTCTGCTCAGGCAGGAAAATGTCTTGGGCCACCACCAGGTGAGAATCTAGAGCAAGGGTGCAAGTCACACTCAAGGATCTGGTCTGTAACCTGGATTGCAATGTCAACTCTCTTCAACAAAGCTTTGGAGATTCATTAATATAACCCATGTTAGAAGCTGTTAAAGAATAATCAACTGGAGTTAAGGGGATTGGCTATTGCTTAAAATACACAAAAATCTGTTAGTGCAATCATGTTTACTCAGAAGTAAGTCCCACAGAATTTAATGGGGCTTTCTCTATTGCTAGTATGTTTAGGATCACAGCTTGCGGATACCAGATAACATCTGGATTAGTATGAATGAACTGTGTCTATGTTTTTCCTCAAATGTCCATTTTTTTGTAGAGTAATAAACCATCATTAGCAATAAAATAGCTGTTGACCTTACTTAAAATGCATGTGTAGTGTATGGTACCATGCTATGTCCAAATATCTTATGCAAACCTTTGTTTTAAAAAGTGGGGAATGATACGTATTTCATAACTATTTCTATGAGCTGTCATGTAGTTGTGTAACTTCATGCAACAAACAAGTTTTACTTGTATGTGTTTAGTGCTCATTGTTAAGGCTTTGTTGTACCAGGGTTCAGCCCCAGAATGTATTTTCTGTACTAGATCCAAACACTAGAATACGTAAAGAATAAAAAATTGTGTTTCCAAGCATATGTACATTATCCCCGTGGAGAAGGAAAGGCAATCACAAGGGTGCCTTGCACCCTTGCTTCTCTCTTATAAGTAAACATTGCTTCCTGCCCTTTTGTGCCCCAAGCAACCAAGTAGGTAAGGCTAAAAAAAAAAAACCACACGCAGCCAAACGTCACTCTTTCTGTTGCAGAAAATAAACTGCTTTTCCATTATGCCTGATTAGGAGTTCTGCATGACTCAAAACCTTGCATACACTAATATAAATAAAGGGGGAAATACACCCAAACTATTTTTCCTCTTTTATGCTATTGCAATTAAGAAAACTTTAATCCATTCCTCCGCTTGTCCAAGCCCCTTTCTGTCTTCAGTGTGGCCCAGAGTGTACCACCAAGTCCATTCAAGAGTGGCTGGGTCGCTGGCCAGATGGGCGGCTAAAAGATCTAATAGATAAATAAATATTATATGCCTCAGTTCCCCTTCTGTCAAACCAGCAGGTGAGGCTGCAATCCTATGCACATTTACATGGAAGTAAGCCCCAGTGAACTCAAGGGGCTTCCTTTTGAGAATATATGCACAGGCCTCCCCTGTTAAGGACCTGACAGAGCTGTTCTAAAGGATGAATGTATCACAGAGCATTCTGCAGCCTCAAAATGTTATTTCTGGAAAACATTATTTCTGGAAAGCTGTGATTGCGTTTTTCTAAAGGGAACAATAGCCACAGAAACAACAATCCACCGTGGAACCAAACGACCGAAGGATAAACAGAAGGAGCCTTCTCGCTGTTTGCGGACCAAATTAACTAAGAACGTGGGTTTTGTGTGTGTGTGTGTGTGTTTTAATGCCTAAATTTCACCATCAATCGACAGACCCCCAGCGGGGTGGGGATGCACCGCAGATTAGGATGCATTTCGCTCCGGAGCAGCATCCGCATCACAGGCACAAGGCCCGAGGCACCAACCCCTCACCCCAAACAACCCCAAGCGGCAAAGAGCAGCCCCACAGCAAGAATGACTTACTCGTCGCCCGCCGCTTGCAGAAGAGACCCTGGAACCGGCTGCTAATAATCCTTCCTCAGGCCGAACGAGCCAGGCTTCGGACGGCGGCGCGGCTCGGCGGACCCATGAATTCCACCCCCCGCTCCAGACGAGAGCCGGCTGGGCTGCAACCCGCGGCCGGAGGAGGAGGCGGGCTGAGCCCGTGCGCAGCTCTCGGCGCCTCTGGCGGAGCTCTGCTTTCGCGGCCGCTGCCCGCCGGCCCGGTCCCTTCCTCCCTCCCTCCTGCCCCGTCTTCCCTCCCTTCCTCCCGCTCGCGAGGAGAGCCGGAATGAGCCGCCGCCAGACCGTGTGTGTGGATGTGCTTTCCCCCCCGTCCCTTGTTTTACTACTTGTACGTGGAACATTGAAAAAAAAAAAGTCCCGGCGCTGGGGATTTCCACCTCCGCTTAGACACACACCAGGGCGAGGGACTTTCCGACATGTGACACCAGCTGCTCGGCTGCCGGAACAGCAGCGGCTTGGGCGCGCCGCGTGCGGGGCCCTCCGGGTGGCGCTGTGCGAGCGGATGAGCCAGCCGCACGTGATCTTCCCCTCGCTGCCTCGTCCTCATCGCGCTCAAGTGACCTTAAGCAGCGTTTTTGTCTTGGCCTTTTCAGCCTGGGTTTCTCCCACATGAATCACCTTGGGCTCCTCTCTCTCTCTCTCTCTCTCTCTCCTCCTCAAGACGGGTTCTTCCTCTCCCTCCCCCAGTAGTGCAACTAGGTAAATGGTCTTATTCCTTCTCACCCACCCAGCCGTTGAGATGGCCATGTGCATTTTGTCAGTTATGAAGCATGCAATTAACATTTCTGTTCTTCCTCTTTCATCGCCGTTCCATGCTTTACAACTGCTACCGCACGAAGTGGTGATGGGCACCAATTTGCATGACTTTAAAATACACACATTCATGGAGGAGAAGGCTGTCAATGGCTACTTGCCTGGATGGCTATATGCTACTTACACTATCAGAGGCAGTTATGCCCATGTACACTTTTAGCTGGGGAACAGTGTGTGTGTGTGTGTGTGTGTGTGGGGTGCTGTTGCAGTCCTACTTGTCAGTTTCCTGCGTGCAACTGGTTGGCTACTGTGTGGACCGAATGCTGGACTAGATGGACCCTTGGTCTCCTCCAGCACAGCTCCTCTTACATGATTCCTGATATGTTAGAGCAAAATGACAACAAATCTATTTGCTAATCCTGATTAAAAAAAAAGAAACATTCTGAGCATGGGCAGTTTTGCATTTTAAACTTACTTTAATCATCGCATGATCATAACTAGAGGAGTAAACATGGTGTTTGCCAGCCCAGGTGTTGACCAGCTTGCTGCTGCCCCAACACCTGTTGCTCTTTGGGTGTTCATTTGGGCTGCAGAGCCCTAGACTTCAGCCCCAATGTCCAATCCTAGCTGCTTGTTGTTGTTGTTCAGTCGTTAAGTTGTGTCCGACTCTTTGTGACCCCATGGACCATAGCATGGCAGGCCTTCCTGTCCTGCGCTCTCTCCCAGAGTGTGCTCAAGTCCATATTCATTGCATCGGTGATGCTATCTAGCCATCTCATCCTCTGCCATCCCCTTCTCCTTTTGCCTTCAGTCTTTCCCAGCATCAGGGTCTTTTCCAGAGAGTTTTCTCTTCGCATTAGGCGGCCAAAATATTTGAGCTTCAGCTTCAGTATCTGTCCTTCCAATGAGCAGTCAGGGTTGATTTCCCTTAGGATTGACTGATTTGACCTCCTTGCAGTCCAGGGGACTCATAAGAGTCTTCTCCAGCACCACAGTTCGAAATCATCAATTCTTCGGCGCTCAGCCTTCCTTATAGTCCAGCTCTCACAGCCATACGTTACTACTGGGAAAACCATAGCTTTGATTATACAAAGCTTTGTCGGCAAGGTGATTTAGGGTCCTACCTGCACCACTGCCCTTACCCAAGATTTATGTTTTCTTGACTCGAACAGCATTCGCACAACCAAATACGCTGTTATGAGGTATTCCTATAGGGCAGGGGTGAGGCCTTCCAAAAGTTTTAGCCTACAACTCCCATCAGACCTAGCCAGCATAGCCAGTGGTGAGGGATCATGGGAGTTGTAAGGCAAAACATATGTAGGGCCACAAGTTACCCACCTTTGCTATAGGGATATGGATATAATATATTGTTATGCTCCTGTGCCCTAGTCCTGAGAGGGGTGAACTTGCCGGGGCTTCAGCATTTACCCAGCTTTCAGTTTCCTAGAAAGAGGGCAGTGGAGACTTGTGGTGTTTCTTTTATAAAAGCTTTATTTACACTGTGCTCAGGATGAAGGCCTACAACAACCCAAGCAAAAACCCTGCGTCCTTTCAGCTGCCCAGCAGATCTCCATCTGCAAGACAAAAGCCACTCTCCCTTTGTTTAAGATTCAGCCTTCCCCCAAATTCATTTCATCCTAACCCCTCAGGCCTTGTAGGACAAAGGTTACCAGTTTAAGAGTCAGAGTTGTTGGGGGGAAATCCTCAGTCTTTTTGTATTCAGCAGCACTGCCTTGTAAAGTACCTCTGAAGGTAATTTAGACTGACCCCAAACACATAACACTATGCTTGTAAATTTCAGAGTGGCCAGAAACGAGGATAGAATTGCCCATTATTTATGGGGATGGAGGAGATGAAGCAAGAGATTTCAGTGTAGACCCAAGATTCAAAGACCTGCTGTTATGTGTATTTAAGTAGAGAGAAGCACTGACTGGGTCTGGACCTGCAGGCACCATGTTGCATGTCCAACCCCAACTTGGGGGTTCTTGTGCTGTACAAAGCTGGTGAGCATGGGTTATGCGAGGGTTAAACAACCCTCGCATAACCCTAAAACAGACCATGGGTTATGTGTTTAACCTCATGTAACCCATGCTCACTGGGTTTGCATGACGTGACAACCCCCAAGTGGGCCTTGCATTGTCAAAATGGTGATCTCATGCATCACAGCCTCACCGTGGGCTGTTGGTCATGTAAACAGCCCCAGTGTGTCTTAAAGGCATATGTGGTTACTTCTTAAAACTAGCATGGTTGTGAATGCAGGACAGTCAGCTGTTAATAAATAAATAAAAACATTTGCTAGAGATCTAAGCCCAGTGCAGATGATCAATGCGTCTAAGAAACGTGTATGGATAAGAAACGTGTGTGGGACAGAACAGGATCACATCCCATTTCTGAACTCCATGGAGCATCCTTCAACATGATGGTCTGTACCCAGGAGAGCATATGTGCTTACAGGTTGTACACTCACAGGCTCCACTGAGAAGAAATTATCAAAGTGACCAAGCCAACAGGAGTGGGGCTGCCAGTTGTGATCCTGCTTCCTCCTTCATGCATTGAGTATTATCTCCAGGTTTTGGTTGTCCAAATAGGGCTATAGGTGATCCTGAGGCATAATCACATGTGATCCGAGGCATAATCACATGTGATCCGAAACAATCTGAAATGTGGACTGGCTGACTCATTCTTTCTATAGTGCTGTGTGTCACAAAAGCACAAAGAGAACAGTTAGGGACCTCTGCTGACTTCCAAATTTATCTCTAAACATGATCAAAAGTGGTCATGGAGCAGAGCTATGATGAAAGAAACAGTACAGTCAGAATCCTCCATTCTGCACAACAGTTAAGCAGAAAAGGAATCTTAGATATTATTTCTGACTGCTTGACAATATCTGTTCCTTAGCTCTCCCTGTGACTAGTTAGCAGAAGCAAAATTAAAAATAGGCATACATACAAATAATTTGCTTAATTTGTTTAAGGGCAGGAGGTGGGATTACCATTTTATTCAGCATATGTGATATAGGGCGCATTCACATGGAGCCCTTTTCATTTCATATGTTAGCACCAAAATGAAAGCTCAGAGAAGGAAAAAAATACCATTATGTTTTTTGCGGTAGAATAAGAATGCTGTGCCCAAAGGAAATCTTGGCTCTTTTGGGATGTTACAGTCATCGTGTGAACTCTTGTTCAGGAAGGTCCATTAAATTAACATATCCAGTCTTTGAACACTGCACCACAAGAATGCAACCTATGACACAGCCAGAAAATGTTCAAAATGGGGGGTACCTTTTTCCATTTTTAATCCCAAAGGGTGCAAGAAATGAAGAGAACCAAGCTATCAAATGACTTACAAAAGAGCAGTAATAGGCCAGGCTCCATTGTTAAACCTGAGTCCCAGGGGTGTCAGAGAATTTCTCCACGAATCTCAGGGAGGCCGAATGCCAGCGCATTCAGCCTCCCGAAATTGGTGGAGAAACGGTCTGCCACCCTCCCGCTCCCCCCCCCGGGACGGGACTTACCTTGTTCAAAGGTCCCTGGCAGCAGCGGCTCTGGCGGCGGTTTGGCTGCGGGGCGGTGACGGCGGCTGCGGCGGCTGGTCTTCCGACCGGCTGCCGCCGCCGCCATTTCCAAGTAAAACAAACAAACAAACAAATGTGATAGGCTACGTAAAGATTTACGTAGCCTATCACGGCTAGATTTTTTTAAAAAAACACCGCGATAGGCTACATAAATGTTTACATAGCCTATCACGGCTGACTTTGAAAAAAAAAAGCGCGTACGCAAATGGCGGTGCCCATGGGCGCCGCCATTTGCGTTCCTTATTTTGGCACGTGTAGTCTACGTAAACATTTACGTAGACTACGGCGAAAATAAGGGGAACGCAAATAGCATTGCCCTTATTTTCACCGTAGTCTACGTAAATGTTTACGTAGACTAAACGTGCCAAAATAAGGAACACAAATGGCGGCGCCCATGGGCGCCACCATTTGCGTACGCACTTTTTTTTTTTTCAAAGTCAGCCGTGATAGGCTACGTAAACATTTACGTAGCCTATCACGGCTGACTGCAGGGACGCAAACGGCGGCAGCTATGGCCGCCGCCATTTGCGTCCCGGCAGGAGAGGAGGTTTCGCGGCCAGAGGGATGGGGCGCCTCCCCCCCCGGCCAGAATTTCGGGGGGGGAGGGACGGGGCACCTCCCCCCCCAGCCAGAATTTCGGGGGAAGGGACGGAGCGCCTCCCCCCCACCGCGAAACAAGCTTCGGGATCAGGTAAGGGACTTTCGTCCATCCCTAAATCTGACCAGGTGAGTCTATTACTGAGTGCCCAGGAAATGCTTGAAATGAATGTCATTATAGATATTGCAAATCATGAATATACCGTATGTAAACTTGCACACCTATATTCTGAAGCTGCAGTACATTGAAAGATTATGTACATCAGCATTTATAAGAAGGATATATACGTATGGTTTGTTTTTTTAATAGTAGAACAACTTATATGACTTGTTCGTGTAGATTTATTAAATAATGACAAGAGAGCACAGCACTCCCATTCCTCAAACCCTATCAAAAAGAATCCAGTAGGCAGGGGAGATGATTAGGCTGTTACTCATATTAAAGACATTCATAAGAGTTTCAGTCCTAAGGAAATCAGTGTGGTGTAGTGGATAGAATGTTGGACTTGGATAAGGGAGGCAAGGGTTCAAATCCCGCATGACACTGACTGGATGACCTTGCACCAGTTGCTATCTTTTAGCCTAACCTATGCCACAGGGCTGCAGTGAAGATACAAAGGGATGAGGACAATAATGTATACTGGCCCGAGATCTCTGAAGGAAAGGTGGGATAAGAATGTAATGGATAATAGCAATTGTTTTTATCTTGTACACTGCCTTGAGAGGTTCCACCCTCAAAGGCAGCCTAAAAAGCATTATAAATAAATAAATAAATAAATAAATAAATAATAGTACTAATAAATAATTCATAGTTAACTAGAAGAAACATACATAGAGAACAATCCTACGGCCGCTAAACAGTGTCTCGAGGGCCATAGGATTTTTTAGGTTCTGAAAACCAAGCTTGGAGCCAAAGTTCCAAGCTCGGTTCCCAGAAACTGTGCTTCCCACCCCCCCACCCCCATAGGCAGCATGGTTCTTCCCTGTCTCTGCGCTCCTAATCACAGCATGGAGTGGGCAAAAAGGGGGTGTTCCCAGGGATGGATTGGGGAGGAGACCACGGTAGTGTCATTACAACGCTTCCTATGCATTGTGCGGCCTCCCCTCTCCTGCTCCGAGGTCCTCAGCTAGACAGCGAAAATCAGCTGTCTAGCCACAAATGCAGGGTGGCCAGAATGTGGAGGAGAGAATCCCCTCCATGCTTTTCCTGCCCTGCATTGGACAGCCAGCTAGCTGGGGAATGCTGGGAGTTGTAGGACTTTTTCTGTCTAAACATGCATAGGATTTTTCCCTTAATTAGAATAATCTAATAATAATTCTAGAATTAGAATAACATCTAAACGGGTTTAGATGTTAAAATTTAGAGAACTGTCATTCTATGACATTCTGAATTCCATTAAAATTGATAAATTGTATCTTAAGGATTTTAACCACTTTTTAATTCACACAATACGTGTAGTTAAAATACGTTAAAATGACAGGATTTCCCCCATCCTGCAATGCATATTTATTGCAATTTTCTTCAAATCCTTGAGTAACTCATGTTTTTCACTACAGCTGTATTGATGGGGAGCCCTTTTACAATCACTGACATGAGTCAGAATCAGAATGAAGCTCTCTGTGGTCTACAACACATCTGGGGCCCATCTACATGGAGATGGTTTCTGAGGCGATTTTGTTTAAATCCCGTGTTTCATGACACTGGGTTTGCTCCTCCCGCAGCAAACATAGCCAGTAAAGTGGTGTATGCATTTTTTAAAAGCCCACTTTCACAGGGCCAGCAGCACCTGAAGCTGCATTAGTTGGGGGCAGAGTCTTGCAAGTAGAACTGAACATCAACGACTGTGTAGCTGTGGGGAAGCCAATGAGCAGAGGCTTTCTCCCCCTGCCCCCGTTCATTGAAGTGCAATGGAGGATGAGCTACTTCCAAGTAGACATGTTAAGCCGACACCGCTCCTCCGTGTCCACCTTTTCTCGGCAGGGGTAAGAGTCACTTTTAAAATTCATTCACTGGTCCAGGGCTTTAAAAAAGAGCGTGCAAAGGAATTCTCCCTACCCTCTCTTCACTCATGTCATGCTAAGTAAAGTGCAACTGAAGGCAATGAGTTCCTTCCGAGTAGACATATTTTGCCCACTCCTCCCATGTTCACCCTTCCATGATGGAACTTTCCCTTCCACCAATCAGGCTGCTCCCCGCCAGCCCGCACCAAAGGCAATTGAGGTCATACAGATTCCCAAACCCCACTGTAGCCACCACTACGGGAAAATCCATCACACAATGAATTTGCAATAAGGCAATTTTTAAAGCATGAAAAACCATGCTTGCTATGGAGAGGGGCATAGGGCATGTGCCACGATAATCTTGGGGGCACAGTAGAACCAGAGTAAATGTCCTGTGTAGATGAGGCCCTGGGGAAGGATATCCCATGAGTATCCTGCTGGAGTGTTAGCATTATCTCATGATTGATGTGTTAATTTTCACTACTTAAATGCTGATGTGATGTAATTAACAGATGCAGCGCTATAGTGTGGAGGGGGGAGTGACTGTCTGCAGTGACTCCCGCTTCCTTTTTTCCCTTCCTTTCCTGCTGCCATGCTTGCCTGGTTGCTCCTCTTCTCATTGTCATCAGTCCTGAGTCCCATCTTGTGGCCCCTTAAAAATGAGGCCTTATACTGCCTGCACCACTGGGAAGGCTGACCCTAAAATGATTCAAGAATTCCCAGAAAGCCTTTCTAGAGCCTGTTCTAGATACCCCAGAAGTCAATGGGAAAAGCAAGCACTCCTTCTTCTGCTGTAGTAATAAGTCCTAGTATAGAAATGTCTGTCCATTTTGGTTTCATGGTGCACCCACAGCTGTGTTCCTTGAATTTAGTTCTGCCATCAGTCCGATGCTTGTTCTAGGGTAGGCTTCATATTTGGAGTTGCAGTCCAACCCATCTGGATGGCACCAGGATGGGGAAGGCTGTCCTAAGGACATGCCTGATCAAGAGACAGGGCTTGAACTTTTCTAATGCATAGATAACACTGACACCCTGGGGGTGTTTCCATGACAATAGAAGGAGAAGCAAATGGAGGAGTACTGGATTTTTTTTAGAAGGAATCAGCTTTGCTGCACTTTGGTCCATGCAGGGCTCCACAAGCGAGTGCTCTGTACCAGTAAAAATCCCTTCACAGAACATACTTCCCGGTGGGGCTGGAGTGAACATCATCTGACTGGCAGGGGCTGCTAAACCAATAAGAGAGGCTTCCCCCCTCTCCCCCCCCTTTCTCCTTTTCCCTGAAAGTCCAGATGCACCTGCATTTCAGGAGCAAGCCTCACTGAGCACAATGGGAGTTACTTCCGAATAGACACACATATGCTTGTGCTGGGAAAGATGGGGGATGGGGGAAGGGGGAACACAGGGATGGGAAACCAGCCCCTATTCTAACCCAATGCTGCGCAAGATCTCTATAACAAAGGTGTGAAGTAGTTACTTCCTAAGACAAACCAAAGAACGGAGAATCGGAGCCTCGAGATCACATTTTAGAGCATTTCAGGAATTTGGGCTCATTTTAATTGAGGGAGAACTCTGTAAATTCTGATGTGGGCATTCGGGGGACATGCCTCATTGACCACAATGGGGGTTACTTCTGAGTAAACACTAATTGGTTTGTGCTGGGAAACACACAGATGGGAAACACCCCTTGACCAGGGTCATGGTGAAAGGCACACCCCTGGGCAGGGCTAGCATGCCCGAGGTAAATGTGGGAGTTGGGGCATACAACAACTATACTGCCAAGAATCCGACTTGAGGAAAAGAATCCGACTTCAAGCAGTCTCAGGAAATCTGGTTTTCCTGTAATAAGCTCCGGGGTGGCTGCTAGATGGCCATGACATCATATATCCCTGATGACCTCTAAACACAGCCAGCTCGGAGTAAGTCTCTCATGGAGACACCCCCCCACCCCCATGTGATATCAGCATGCTATGATGTCATTGTCCTTCCATGGCTCCTGTGAGAAAGGCCCATGTCATGTGCAAACTGTCTGATGTAGCAATGCTTCTGGGGTTGGTTAAATCACAGTAAGCAAAAACTTAACAGGGACTCTGACTAGGTTATGCCAGGAAAGAACAGATGGCTATGTGGATGTCCAAATGTACATTCTAGAGGGGGAAAATATAGACAGTAGGTCAGATTCATTTCTTGGAAAAGGAGCTACATTACCTAACTCTTGAAAGCTGACCTTCAGCGGTGAATTCGTATATCAACAGGAGGAGAGAATTGTCTCATGAAAGGGGAATGATAAAGAGCAAAACTGACTGATTGAATGAGTAATGTCTTCCTGAGACTCCTAAGGCTGTATCTGCCATCTTGAGCAACAAGCAGTTAAACTGATGTTCATTGCAGGAGGTACTTCCAAAGGGAGACTTTTACAAGTGGTCCAGGCACAGAAGCAATGCACCTGACACCTGCAATTCACGTAGGTGCTCTGTCAATACTGTGTGGATCGCTGCTAGCCCAAACGTACTAGCTGGCACAGCAACTGTGGTATGAATAGGGATATATGAGAATTTGGTTTCAGTTTGTTAAGCATCAAAAATTGCCCCGTTCACACCTTCGAACATGAATGCAGGTGCATTTTCTGGGCAAAGCTTGCTCACATATTCCCAAGCTTGAAATTATGTTCACAAAATGTTTGTGTTAGAAAAAAATGCACTTCTAAAAATGCACATTTTGAAAAAAAAAAGATGCATTTTTTTCCATGGGGGGAAAGTACGCATTTGGGTGCACGCTTTAAAAAGATGTGCATCTAAATGTTCACTTTTCTTGTTGGAAAAACAACAACAAGCTTACATTTGAGAATGGGAATGAGGCAGACCAAGCTTTGAGGTAGTGGAGGCTGGTGGCTCGGATGTCAGTGGGGCAGTGAATCCGCTCCAGATTTCAGTCAGAACCCGTCAAAACTCCAAAGGAGCTATCCAAGGTGCAAAGCAAGTCGACCGTGGATCCAAGTCCACCTTGGATAGCTCCTTTAAAGTTATGACTGGTTCTGACTGAAACCTGGAGCGGATTCACTGCCCCACTGACATCGGAGCCACCAGCCTCTACTGCTTTGAGGTGGAACTCAGAGACCCTTGACAAGTACGAAAGTAGCGTTTTCAATCCCACAAGGCAGTTGGAGGTACTTTGTCTCCCACTTCCTGTTTGATGCTGCCATTGTTGTGAGAAGCAACCACCTTCAAGCAGATCTGTAGCTCCATATCTCCCAGTCCTGTAAGCAAATGTCTTTGTATTTACATATACATAAAAGGGATCTGTGTATGAAACAGCACCTACAGAGCCCACAAAGTGAACAGATGAAAGTGCAACTGTGAAGGCAAGCTTCGTACAGTTATGTTTTTTGCCTCCACCTCCCCTCCTTCTGCCTACTCATTAGATATTTATTCTGTGACTCCTGAAAGGGCTGGCTGATACATCAACTTGGCTCTTTAATTTTTACAGTGTATGTGGGCATGCAGGAAGGCAGCCAGTCAGAACAGATTTTATCCCAGATGTGTAGGATGGCACAAAAACCCATTTGAAGAGATCAAGAACCATCAAGAAACAAAAATGTTTAAAACTTAGCTGTGAGTAGAAGAGGAGATTGAGGAAATGTGCTCAGCTGCTTATTCTGGGATTGATCCATGGCCATGATGTGCTGGTACTAGGCTACTTCAGGCTAATGCTGGTGTTATGTAGGTGGAATCCTACGCTCCATCAGTAACAAAACCAAGTAAGAAAAACAGCAGTAGAAACAAAAATGGATGTAACAACATCCACAGCCACTCTCACAAAGCCCTGGGCAACTTGATTGCCACCTACCAATCACAATGTTGATCACTGCTGATGTCTCTCTTTCTCTCTCTCTCTCTCTCTCTCACACACACACACACACAGGGTGGTTGACATGATTCCTCCTGAGTGCCCGCCTCAGAGTAGAGCTCATACTGCTCCGTGGTATATCACATTGCTGAAAGCGATGAAGCAAAATAGGAGATGGAGTGAGTGCAGATTGAGAAAAACTCCTAGTGGATGCAATTGAACACTAGTGTGTGCTTATGGTCAGGGGTAGTGAGGGCAGCTGCTCTATTGAATCCTCTATGCCCAGTTGCCAGCAGAACTTTTCATCGTCTGCGGCATATTACATGCTGGCTTTAAGGATGCTGTCAATCCATCTGAGGCTGTAATACATTTGCTGGGCACTTCCAGGATAAAATCTCTTGCATCCTCTGGAACTTAGACTCCAGTATTACAGCAAGTGTATCAAGTAAGGTATCCTGTTTTGAGTTTCAGCTTGAGAACATTGACAAGGTGCTTGGACAGGTTCATGCAAGCACTTCCATATTGGATCCTTGCCCCTCTTGGCTTATAGAAACTGGCAGGGAGGGAACTGCCAGCTGGGCCAGGGAGGTGATTAATGCCTCCTCGTGAAAGGGAATGGTCCCAGGCCATCCAAAACAGATGGTGGTGAGAACACTCCTGAAGAAACCCTCCCTGGACCTGGAAAATCTTAATAATTTTAGGCCAGTGGCAAATGTTCTTTTCCTGGGCAAGGTCCTTGAGTGGGTAGTCGCCAACCAGCTCCAGACACTCTTGAATGAGACTGATTATCTAGATCCATTTCAGTCAGGGTTCAGGCCAGGTTTTGGCATGGAAATAACCTCTACGATGACCTATGTTAGGAAAGAGACAGGGGGAGTGTGACTTTGTTGATTCTCCTTGTCCTCTCAGTGGCTTTCGATGCCATCATTCATGGTATCCTTCTCAGAAGATTGTCAGGGTTGTGAGTGGGAGGCACTGCATTGCAGTGGTTTTGCTCCTCCTTGGATGGTCAGCTCCAGAAGTTGGTGCTTCGGGAACATTGCTCAGCCCTGTGGATTCTCCTATATGAAGTTCTTCAGAGGTCGGTTTTCCTCCCCATGCTATTCAACATCTACATGAAAGCACTGAGTGTGGTCATCTGGAGTTTTGGTGTGCTCTCATCTGTATGCTGATGATATGCAGCTCTGTTTCTCCTTTTCATCTTCATTAGGTGAGGTTGTGGATATGCTAGATCGGTGCCTTGCTGTGACAATGGACTGGATGAGGGCTGAAGCTCAATCCAAAGAAGACTGAGATGCTGTTAGTGGGTGGTTCTACTGACCGGATGGAGGGTGCTCAACCTGGTCTGGATGGGGTGCACCCACACTGAAGGAGCAGGTTCGTAGTGTGGGGGTTCTCCTGGATCTGTCACTTGAGGCTCAAGTGGCCTCAGTGACACAGAGTGCTTTCAAGCATGTTCGGTTGGTGGCCTAGCTACACATTTTTGTATGCCCTTTCCCCTAATGTTCCCCTTTTGTACACATTTTTTGATCAGAGAACTCTGTTACAAAATCTGGAGAAGTACACATTTTGAAGGATAACTGTGTTTCAGTTTGCATATTGGTTTGAAAGTGCAAAATTAGATAAGGTCGCATAAAATGCAAACTGATTGAATTTGTCCCCTGTCCTGAAGCAATCCTATGCATGAAGTAAGACCCACTCTGTTTAGTGTAGCTTTCTCCCACTCCCGTATAAGTGCGCATAGGACTGCAGCCTATATAGCTGCAGTATAAGTATAATATGCCTGACAGTGCAATCCTATACCTGACTACTCAGACATAAGCCCCGCTGAATTCAGTGGGACATACTGCCAGATAAGTATGGATAGGAGTGCAGCCTTAGCAAAAGGACAGTAGATGCAGGATAAGGGTGGCCCAACATTTTGCTGCCTGAGGCAAAGGACAAAATGGTGGCCTCCTCCATTCCTTGTACAGAAGCCAACAGGAATTGAAGTTAAGCCTTACTTTAACACCAGCAATGGAATAGCATACGTCTCCACACCTGAGGGGAACAGGCTAATTTAGGGGTGCAGGACAGGCTTTGTGGCACTCCAAGACAGAGGAAAGGGGTGGGGTGGGGTGGATTAGGAGAAATGCCCAGTTAGATGCTGCTGCTACCCACAGCTTCTTCTGCCTGAGGCAATTGCCTCACTCTGCCTAACAGAAGGGCCAGCCCTGTGCAGAATACCTATTTCTAGTATCTCTAACTAGACCAAAAGGTCATCAGAAGGAGGCAAATAACAATCCCAAAGAAAACAAAGATCCAGTGCTCTCATGAAGATGGCAGCACCCTCTAGGTGCAGAAATGCAAATTGGATTTGAGTGTTTTATTTGTCAACAGTATACTCAGGAATTATCATTCTGCAGTGCTGTAGATTTCATCAGGCTGCAGCAGAGGGAGATAGGGGAGATAGGGCCATTCCATTGGCTCCATCATGCTCCTCCCTTAACTGTTTCCATTTAAACAGGTCCTCATGAGAGCTACTATTTAATTTTAAGAGTTTGCTTCATTTCCCTCTTCAGCCCCTTTTCCTTTTGTGACATGCCTTTTGGATTATAAACCCATGGTCTTGTTTTTATTGATCATATCTAAGCTGCTCTGGGAGCCGTTTTGGCTGAACAACTGGGCAAAAATGCTTTAAGTGAATAAATAAGAACATAAGAAGAGCCACGCTGGATCAGACCAAGGGTACATCTAGTCCAGCATTCTGTTCACACAGTGGCCCACCAGCTGTCGACCAGGAAACCACAAGCAGGGCACGAGCGCAACAGCACCCTCCCACCCATGTTCCCCAGCAGCTGGTGTACATAGGCTAACTGCCTCTGCTACTGGAGGTAGCACATAGCCACCAGGACTAGTGGCCATTGATAGCCTTTTCCTCCAGGAATTTGTCCAACCCCCTTTTAAAGCCATCCAAATTGGTGGCTATAACTACATCCTGTGGTAGCGAGTTCCATAATTTAACTATGTGCTGTGTGAAGAAGTTCTTCCTTTTATCTATCCTGAATCTCCCACCAATCAGCCTCATAGGATGACCCGGGGTTCTAGCATTTTGAGAGAGGGAGAAAAATGCCTATAAAATAAAATTGTCTGAAAAATCTTCATTTGCAAGAGCAAATGTTCATGGTGTACACAAAGGTAGCCTATCAGTTCTTATCACAATTCCGTTGGGAGGATACTAGTACTGGGCAAAGCATCTCATTTATACATAATAACCAAACATGGAATTTTTACAGTAGGAATGTTTTAGTGCTGCTGTTCCTGAACACGAGGACACACCCGTTGCCACTGGGGGATGAATGATAGAATGACACCCTTAGCAAACACAGGAATACCATTTTACTGGATGCTTAGTGGAACTGATATTTACTTACTCAGAATGATTATATGCAGGAAATTTTTTCTTGAAGAGCATTGTCTCACAAAAGCGCTGTCTTCGTTTGACTGCACCCATTTCCTGGCAGAATGAATTTCTCACGCTGCCCTACTGACACCTACATCCTATGCAAAGGCCCATATGGTACGTTGTACCATAGCCCCCTTCCCCCAAATGTGCCTGGCCTACGAGTGGTATGTGTGTGTGATTGTGAAGGAACCTAGTCTGTCAACTGGAAAGACAGGCCACCATCCACAATGAAGTCTGGCAATGGCAGATTTTCTGGTGCCAACTGGTAGAAAATACCTTACGATGTGAGATTCACATGTCTTAGGAGAATGGGGGCGGTGTGTGTGTGTGTAGATTTGATGAGGCCTTTATAAGACCTCACCCAATGTGTCCTGGTTTCAGTTCGGCCAGGCAGACAATGTGACCTACCCACCCTCAGGTTTTCAGGGTTCTGCCAGGCAATTGGTTGGTTGCTCTTCGGGGAGCAGGAAGGATTTTATCCCCTCATATCCTCCAGATTGGCCAAGATGGGCATGTTTTTCACCTTGCCTGGCCCTGAAGTGGCACCTCAGGGATGTGTACATTGTTTTATACAAAGCATAACTGTCACAACTTTGGTGGTCAGGAATTAGAGCAGGGTATTAAGGCCCAGAGCAAATAATTCAGCTGTTTGGGTAATTAGGAAACGGGGGACACATGAAGATCACCCTGTAGATTTTGGGCAAGTGCTGGAAATGGGAACCATGTTGAGCCCCATTTGTAAATTAACATAGGGTTCAGTAGAAGGATCTGGTTTAAGACTACCATCTGAGCAGCCAAATGGAGCATGTATATACAGGCCAGCTCCTTGGACATGAGAGAGCCCCCACTTCTTTTACATTTTCATAACCATGCCTATGCCTGTAAATAAATAAAATGGTGGCCAAGTTATAACCCAAGACTGGTGTCCACCTCCACCTTTGCAATCAGAATAAACCTGCTTAATACAGCCAAATTTGTGGTGAAAAACTCAGGTGAGCCTATGAGGCTAATTTTTGGTCTGAGGACTTTGCCTCTTGTGTATGTATTGTAAATGTTTGATTTGTTTGGCTGTAAATCTCCTTTTTGGTGATAACCTGTAACTAGTTGCCTAATAAACTTAATTTGGCTTATTTGTCCTTTAAGTTTCCTTTCGTTGGACATTTTGGACGATATTAATTAAAATCGAAGTACCTGTGCTTTACTGCCCTTATGTTATATTAACCTAGAGTGCTCCTTCTAATTCTGCATTTCCCTATATGCTTTTTAAAATTATTGCAGACATATGTCTGCAGCCTACCCTTCTGGCTGTTTCCTTTCTTTGTTTTCTTTTCTGCCTGCCTTCTTCCTGGTGTTTTTAATTATCACCTTTGCTGAAATTCGTGGCTAATTAACAATGGACAGCAAAATAATTCAAAGTTAGATGGGAAGGGGTGGGGGTAGCACATTTAAAATGGCAGAGAAAATCTGTGGAGGCAGACGCAATACTGGAATTTGAGTGAGAACCACTGTCAATAACTGCAATTGTGGTAAAATGTTCCATGGAATTTTGACTAGGTCAGAACCTTGTGTTCGTGTCTCACAAGGCAGTGTTGTGTAAGTTTGTTACGTGTCACCTCTAGGGATTGTTCATAATGTGTGCAACCTGCCTTGTCTATGGGACTGGGTTTTAGAAACTAGAGGTGTGGGAAATTTGCCTAGAGAGGATTGTGAAATTTAACTTCATATCCTTGATCTCAATTTCCTCTCTATAACAATAGAACATCTAATTACTGGGGAGGTTTTGTGAGGATAGCCCAGCCTTCCTCAACCTGGTGCCCTCCAGATACGTTGGACCACAACTGGAGTTGTAGTCCAACACACCTGGAGGGCACAAGGTTGGGGAAAGCTGAGATAGCTGAATTAGAGTTTGTAAAATGCTTTGTATGTCTTGTATGTTAGTGATTCAAAAGACAATAAGCATTATCTGATTTTTTTAAATGGTAGATGTAAAAAACCCCTGTATTTCATTCATTCATTCATTCATATACCACCCAATAGCTGAAGCTCCCTGGGCGGTTCACAAAAACTAAAACCACAAAGCGCAGTATAAAACAATATAAAATATGAAAGCTTAAAACCACAAAATAACAGTACAACCAGAATAAAACCTAGTAGCAATGCAGAGATTTAAAATACAGATTTTAAACACCAGGAACTAAGAGATTAGGAAGCTAAAGTGCTAAAATACTGGGAGAATAAAAAGGTCTTCATCTGGTGCTGGAAGGACTACAATGTAGGTGCCAGGCGAATCTCTCTAGGGAGCTCATTCCACAGCTGGCATGTCACAACAGAAAAGGCCCTCTTCCTAGTAGCCACCGGCCTCACTTCCTTTGGTGGGGGCTCCTGGAGAAGGACCCCCTGAGGATGATCTTAGCGTCTGAACAGGCACATATGGGAGGAGGTGATCCTTCAGATAACCTGTCCCCAAGCCGTTTAAGGGCTTAGAATGTTAATACCAGAACTTTGAATTGGGCTTGGAAATGGACGGGCAGCCAGTGCAGCTGGAAAAGTACCGGTGTAATGTGATCTCATTGGCCAGTCCCTGTTAACAATCTTGCTGCCCTGTTTTGGACTAGCTGATGTTGCTGGACTGTTTTCAAAGGCAGCCCCACATATAGTTGGATGCAGTCATAGAGTCTGGCAGCACAGTCCTCTGTGTGTCTCCTCCGAAGTACTCACCGGTAGAGGTGATAGGCTTACTGCCTGGGCTATGATGAGAAAGCTCTCCTTCCCAAACCGGTGAAGTCAGGGTGAATTCCTATTGTTCAAGGATGGCCTACAGTCTGAACACCTGTTTCCTGTATATGTGCAATAACCATTCTTAAAGTATCCTGGTTCTAGGCACAACAGGCTTTATGAATACCACAAGCACTTTGAATTGGAGACAAATTGGAGTCAGCCTGGAGACAAATAGGTAACAAATTGGACTTATGGAAAGCATGTCTTGGCTCCCTGCCTCTACAACAGGGGCCAGAGGCATTGTGGGCAAGGGAACAGAGCGGGAGGGTGGGGTGGCTGGAGGCCATAGATTTATTTCTTTCCAGCCACCGAAGGTAAACAATTATTTCATTTTTGTAAAAAAACAAACAAAAACTCTAAAAGAAAAATAATAATTGGGGAGGCAGGGGGCCTTGGTGGGCACCAAGGGATGTGCTCGTGGGCATCACGTTATCAATCTCAGCTCCTTCCTATAGTATTTTGACATACATTATTTTAGGTAGGACTTTGTATTTGGTGGGGGTGCTTAAATATCTATGAGACACTTTTCAATGACTTAGGGTGCAATCCTATGCAAGTTTAGCTGGGAAATGCTGGGAGTTGTAGGTCTTATTTCTGTCTAAACATGCATAGGATTGCGTCCTTAGTCTTTCTTTCTGATTTCTAATGATATGCCACTATTCGCTATGTTTTCCTCCTTCCCACAGCTTTCTTGCTTTGAGGCTCCCTCTCCCTACCTTTTCTGCTTCCTAGATCCACTTCTCCTTTAGTTTCCCTGGGTGCTTCCCAACAAGGCTTTTATTGCACCATTGCCTTACCTCATTCACAGAATTTTATAGGGGTGTGTGTGTCCTGATGTTGTCATCTTCCTCTTCCTTTCTCATGTTTTTCCACTGCTTTTTTTAAAACCACGGAAAACCTGTTAAGAAAACAGATGTGGTTACGGAGCAATGCTTCCTGACAGTGCTGGGACCCCTCTGTCTGGAAATACCCACAGTCACCTACCTTCTTGCCTCTGCCCGTATTCCCTAGTCCTACCAGTAGCATATAACTGTTTCTGGCCTGTGTGAAATTTTGCTCTTATCTAACCTTCCTTTCAGTTTTCTCTGAGAAGTTGTACTGTTTGTCAACATTCTGTGCCACCTCAACTCCCTAAGTGATTTGAGTGCTTATTAGAGCAGGTTAGCCAATAGTTGGAGGGAAGGAGAACGGGTTGATAGGCAGACAACATATATTTTTAGCCTTTGATAGTATATTGAAAAGGTTATCTTGATTAGTGCTCCATACTGAACTGAATCTCTACACCACTATGATAACTTCTGAATCAACAGAGGGCTAAGCAAGATGTATCTTTTCCTCAACTTTTTTGTTAAATAAATAGCAACAACCTAAAAGCAGTCTTGGAAGGTTTTATGTATAAGGGCTCTGTAACCCTTTAGCCTCTGGCCATGTTTTAGCATTCAAAATGGCCTGTAACTGCTTTTCTCTTGACAGGGGAAAAAATAACTTTGGGGGGCAATTTTGAACAGAAAAACAGGTGGAGAGGAAAAGGCTAGGCATCTCCTATGTCCTATGTTCCTACGCTTAAATGCAACCAGGGATCTAAATTGCACAGGGAGAATATACAAGTACCAAGTGCAACAACCTCCCTGCAGCTGAAATTCAGCCTCTATGCATGAGGGGCTGCTGGTCTGTACCAAAAGGGATGTGACAGAGGGGGCAGGCCAAACAAGTGCATCCCTGCTCCCCCCTCTTTCATGTGATAGGGAACACACACAGGAGCTAGTGGTGGTGTTGTGTGTCCCAGAATAGTGCTTCCCATGGCAGCTTTTGGGTTAAAAAAAATATAAAACACTGGAAACTCAGGGATACACACAGCTGTGTGTCATGTTTTGTTTAGGTTTGACTCAACTCTCACATATCCATTCACACCACACATACATACACACACAATTTAACAGTTGATCAAGGGGGTGTTTCCACCAGTGATTTACTCTGCACCAGGCTCCACAAGCAAGTGTATCACAGTCGCCTCACAGAACATACTTCGGGGTGGGAAGGGAGTTGGAGCGAACGTCATCTGACTGCCAGGGGATGCTCAACCAATAAGGGCTGCTGCCCCCCCCCCCCAGCTCTCTCTCCCCTTCCTCCTTTGATAAAATCCTGGGAGGTTTCCTCCCCTGTATCCATAGAAACTACTCTCTTTCTCCCCCCTCCCAACCCTGACAATCATGAAAGGTACACCATGTCTAGCTGCCCTGCTGCAATCAATCGAAGCTTCGAAGTTTTGACGTTAAGGCTCTCTAAATGCATTATTTTGATTCATGGGAACCTTGGGAGTGCGGAGTTCGGGGACAAGCCTCACTGACCACAATGGGAGTTACTCCAGGGTAGACACACATATGTTTGTGCTGGGAAAGACAGGGAAATGGGTGGGAAACCAGCCCCCTTTCTAACCTGATGCTGCACAGGATTGGGATGATTGAAGGTGGAAGTAGTTACTTCTGAATAGCAATAAACCAAACAAGGGAGAATCGCAGCTTTGAGAAAGCGCTTTACAGCCTTTAAGGAATTAGTGTTTTAAAATGTGCTATTTCATTTGGGGGGATCTCTGTCTGATGTGCACATTCAGGGGACAAGCCTCATCAACCACAATGGGAGTTACTTCTGAGTAGAAGTAACTAATTGGCTTGTGCAGGGATGGGAAACACACAGGAAACACCCCTTGACTGGGGTCATGGTGAAAGGCACTCCCCTGGGCAGGGTTAGCATATCCGAGGTCAACGTGAGGGTTGGGGCACACAACAACTATACCATGGAGAACCTGACTTAAGGAAGATAATTTGACTTTGAGCAGTCTCAGGAAATCCGTTTTTCCCCTGATAAGCTCCGGGGTGGCTGCTGGATGGCCATGGTGTCCTCTATCCCTAGTGACCTCCAAACACAGCCAACTAAGAGTAAATTGCTCATGGAGACACCCCCCTGGTGTAGGGGTAGGGGGACTTTTAAAATCTGGATCAGGGGCCCTGTACTTTACCTACTCTAAAGTAATAATGGAGGGGGTGCCAAAAAAGGTGTCTGCTAGGTACAGATTTAAAGTAATGTCTGTTTTGGTTCTTGGGGTTGAGAGCATTTTTGTTAGCTGAGGTCCTTTTAACTGTACATGCCAGGAATAGAACTTAGTATTTTCTACATACAGTATACTGATGATACACAACTCTATCGCCCCTTTCTATCCAAATCAGGGGGTGGGGAACCATATTTGATCCAGGGGCTGGATTTCCCTCCAGAAAAGCCCTATGGGCCAGATGATGGGCTTCTTCACACAGAGCTTTTATCCTGCTATTGAGATTGGTTACTCATGGATGTTTGCGGGTCCTTTAGATGACATTGTCAACCTCCAGGGTGTCTCCTGCACTAAATGACCTTTATTCCATTTTTTAAAAGATTGGAGATAACGAGCTGTCAAATTACAGTGCTTGAGTTCCACTTGAGTTCCCTCCATGAAAAAGGAAAAGCTGCAAGAAGAGGAGCTGGACCATTGAAACATACAGAAGACTCAGATACGGGGGGAAAGGAGAGGAAAAAGGGAGGGGGGAGGAAGCACCTCTAAAGGGAGTCTGCCATGATCCTGCATTTAAAATGGAAGCAGAAGGGCCTGTTTTAAATGCGGGATTCTAAACTGGTGTAGAGATGCTCAACATCAGGGGGCAGCCCCCCCACCAGTGATGTCATCAGGTCTCCAGTTGAAGTGCCAGCTGGAGTTCTTCCGGTCGGGGCTTTGGCTGGTGAACCAGTTTCCCTTGTCCTTCACCTTCCCCATGTGAAAAGGCACATTTGGCTGTCACGCTCGGCCAGATCACTTGCAAGATCTCCAGTTGTGACAGCTGCGTGCACAGTCAGCTTCACTCGTGCTTCTGCTTCTCCGCATGATGAAGGAGAAGCCAGAGCAAAGCGCCCTTGGGTGGCCTTGCAGAAGCCAGCTGAGCCTTGAGATTCAGCCACTCCTGCAAGCACCAGCTGAGCTTGCAGCTCTGTAGGGAAGCTCTGCACAATTGGGTGAGCACTGCAAAACTGGGAGGGTGAGCAGTGGGAATCCCCGCTGTGAGCTCTGATCACAGATTACAGTGAAGACTCCTCTCCCCCTTCCCCTAAGCCCCCACTAGCCAGGGGACAGGGCCTTGCCTGAAGCTCTGTGGGTCAGATGGGACAACCTGGTGGGCCAAATTGGCCCATGGGCCAGAGGTTCCCCATCCCTAATCTAAATCCCAGGAAGCTGTTCAACTTCTAAATCAGTGTCTGATGTTGGTAATGGACTGGATAAGGACAAACAAATTGTAGCCCAGCTTTCCCCAATCTGGTGTCCTCCAAATGTTTGGAACTCCCATCAGCCCCAGCCAGCATGGCCAAAGGTCAGGAATTCTGGGAGTTGTAGTGCAAAACATCTGGTGGGCACCACATTGCGGAAGGCCTGCTGTATCTCTATCCAGACAAGACAGAGGAGCTCTTGGTCAGTTGGAAGGCAGATCAGGGCCTAGGGATTCAACCTTTGTTGGAGGGTGTAACACTTCTCTTGAAAAGTCAAGTCCACCTCTTGGTTGTACTTCTGAATCAAGCCCTGGACCTGGATACCCAGGTTTCATTGGTGGCCAGGAGTATGTTTGCACAGCTAAGGCTTTGCTGTGTGTTATGTTGTATTTTGTAGTTTTAATTGTTGTGAACCGTCCAGAGAGCTTCTGCTGTTGGGAGGGATAGAAATGTAATAAAATAAATAAAATTGCACCAACTGCGCCTGTTCCTGGAGGTGTTATATCCAGCCATGTGACACATGCCTTAGTTACATCCCGTTTGGTCTACTGTAACATGCTTTTTGTGGGGCTGCCATTGGAAAGTGTCTGGAAACTTCAACTGGTCCAGAATACTATGGCCAGACTACTGACTAGGGCCAGTTATAGGGAACACGAGTCTCCCATGTTACAGCAGCTCCACTGGCTATTGATCTGTTTCCAGGCACAATTCAAAATGCTGATTATAATGTGTAAAGCCCTACGTGATTTGGGACTGCCATACAAGCTTGCCTGGGTTTTAAGATCCTCAAGGGAGACCCTTCTGTCTGACCTGTCACCACTGAAGGCACACTTGGTGGGAATGTGAGAGAGGGCCTTCTTGGTGGCTGCTCCCTGGCTCTGGAAATCCCTGCCAAGGGAGGCCAGGATAGCTCCATCTTTGCTGAAGGCAAAGACAGGCTTTTGGCTTTTGATCTGGTGGGTGCTGCTTATTTCTTTCTTCTTGATGTGTTTTTAATTTATGTTTTTAATGTTTTAATTATAATTTTGTATTTTATCTGTATTTTTATTGTAAGATGTCTTGAGCACTATTTTTAGTGGAAAGATGGAATAGAAATTTAGTAAATAAAGAAATAAATGCAGAGCGTATGGTCTACCTCTGAACCAGGGGTCCTAGTGTGATGTTGATGCGGGGATTTTTGTGGTGGGTGATGAGAGTCTGAGTTAGAAGTTAGCTGTTTCACAGCAGGGCTGTTGTCTGGTGCTATGGTATGGTGTGTGTGTGTGTGTATGGCTAGATAGAAAAATAGATAGATAGATAGATAGATAGATAGATAGATAGATAGATAGATAGATAGGCAAGCACCCAGAATAAAAGTTTGCTAGTGAGAATATTCTGACATAAGAGATGTATGCAAAATAAATAATTTCCATCCTTGTTCTTTCACTTGTTTAAGAGATACAAGGCTTAAAAATGTTGTAGATCTTTCCCATATGGATATGAGCTGAGAAATATGTTGAATTAGGTACCCCCCCCCCCATACACACACTCTGTATTGCTTTCTTGATCTTAAAGTGTGAGGGGTTCTTTCAGCCCAAGGGCTGAATTCCATTTCAGAGAAGCTCTCAGGGGCTGCATCCCAGTGGTGGGGAGGGCTAAAGACAAAATGCGCAGGGCCAAATAACCAAAAATGGC